>NC_041745.1:1987500-11987500 GCF_004115215.2 Ornithorhynchus anatinus
CAGGAGTCCTAGATAAATTGCCCCTCCTGCCCCGTTCCCAGATCAGAAAGTCCCACTCTGCCAGGGGAGGGATGTGCCATGAAAATGCTTCAGCAGAGAAGCCTGGGCCAAAGAGGGGTGGGTGGGCTCACCTTAGCCATCAAGGGGTCACTGCGTTCTGGCTCCCGGAAGCTCTCCAAGCACGACTGACCTCTGAGTCTCCGCTGGCCTCCGCATGGTTGCCGGATGGGCCGTCTTCTTCCTCCATCTGGGGTCTCCACACCACATCACCGGTGGGGAACCTCCCACCCGCCGCAAATAACGGTCCTCTTGTTCGGCTCCTGACACCCCAGACCTCGGGTCTGGCTCCTCAACCCAACGCCACCTTCCGGAGCTGCGCCTTCCCCCCGAGCCTCGGGGTCTGGATGGCCTTCACGGTTCCAACTTCCTTCACGCGCTTTGACCGACGCACGATTCGCAATGCCTCCTCTCGCCGAAGCCCCGAGTGGTCATCTCATCCGACCCGCCCAGCCTCCGGCAGGGGTGACTCACCTCCTCCAAGGGGCCTTCCCAGACTGAGCTCCCCTTCTCCCTCTACTCCCTCTACCACCCCCCCTTCACCTCTCCGCAGCTTAACCCTCTTTTCCCCCCATTTCCCTCTGCTCCTCCCCCTCTCCCTTGCCATCCCCTCAGCACTGTACTCGTCTGCTCAACTGTATATATTTTCATTACCCTATTTATTTTGTTAATGAAATGTACATCGCCTCGATTCTATTTAGTTGCCGTTGTTTTTACGAGATGTTCTTCCCCTCGACTCTATTTATTGCCATCGTTCTCGTCCGTCCGTCTCCCCCGATTAGACCGTAAGCCCGTCAAACGGCAGGGACCGTCTCTATCTGTTGCCGACTTGTTCATTCCAAGCGCTTAGTACAGTGCTCTGCACATAGTAAGCGCTCGATAAATACTATTGAATGAATGAATGAAAGTGACGCAACCCAGCTCGGCTAGACGAGGACCTGATTGAGGCCCAACGACGTGAGGCCCCGAGCTCCTGGGTCGGGGAAGCTCCTGCCCCAGAAGCCCAGTTTGGGCCAGGGTTCTAATCCCGGCTCCGCCACCAGTCTGCCGTGTGACCTTAGGCAAGGCACTTGACTTCTCTGAGCCTCAGTTTCCTCATCTGTAAAATGGGGATTAAGACTGTGAGCCCTCTGCGGGAGAGGGACTGTGTCCGACCTAATTAACTTGCATCTATCCCAGAGCTTGGTACAGTGCTCACCACATAGTAAACACCGCAGTTATTATTATTGGGTGTGTCCTCCCTGCTTTTGGTTAATGAAACGAGACAGATAACAGAGAAAGGCTAACCTAGATGTCAGGAGCCAGGAGGCAGTGATTAGAGAGCAGTGAGTGGACTTCCTGGAGACAGTGGGCTTACAAGTAGGCCCTCAGGCCACTGTTCCCCAACCCATCATGTGGGAAGCCCACAGGGCTATTCTTTAAGGCCTGTAAGGATTATATATGTTTCCAGGACATCTCCTCTCTGTTCCGTTACCAATCCGTTCCTTCCTAAATGGAAAAGAAATGAGTTTGTGTGACTCACTAGCTCTGCAGCTTCAAATTCCGAATTTGGGAAGAAGTCCGTTCACCCTGTGGCAGTTGGGTAGCCTCCCGGCCCCGCCCCGCCCCGGATCCCGGCTCGGGGATCTCCTGCTCCCGAGGACCCGCGGACCCTTCTGATGGCTGCCTCGGACACTGGCCGGGGGGCTTTCCTGGGGTCAGAGGGCTGGGAGGGATTCTCAGTAGGCTCCTCGCTTTCTGCCTCCGGGCGACCCCTTCTTACCCGCCTCCCCGAAGAGAAACGTCAGGAAAGTTCAATAGAGCGCAATTCGTGTAGGGCGAGACGGAGCAAATGAGTGCCAGAGCAGATTTCACCACAGTCCATCCTACTGATATGCCCTCCCGCCTGCCACAGGGAAGAGAGAATTCCATCAACTGCACGAGTTTGCACTTATGTAAAAAAAAAAAAAAAATTTATTTTGGAGGAGGGTTTGAACATCAACATGCAGGTACAACAGGAATAAAAATTATTGCACTGCTATTATGTGGCAATCGTTCAAGTTTCTACCAACACTTGGATAAGTCAGTTCATCCTAGACTTCACTGGGTCCCTTGTTCTCTGAGTACCCGGGGACTTCTCGATATGATGCTGAGACACAGTGGAAACACACACAGACTTGTCAGGGTTTTCTACTAGAAGGACAGCGTCACCCATAACGTCCAGTAAGGGGAAACCGGAGAAAGACCGTACCCTCCCCCTTCAGGGAGAAAACACAACTCAGTCCAAATCACACACAGACTCGGTGTGGACGGGCACGCTACAAGTCACACCGATTACCCATCGTCCACCACACACATCCTGCGGTTCTCCAGAGGGCCAGGGGCCTCCAGCGGGGTCTCTGGGAGCAGCGGTTACCATACTAAAGCCTAATATTTACAATAAATACTATTAGTCCTCTACGCTACAACAGTGAAGTAAAAAAAAAAAAAAACCAACAAAAAACCAAAACCAACAAAACCAAAACACTTGAGCCGAACAGAAACACAAGTTGGATACAGACATGTAAAAGCGACTGTACCGAATGGAGAAAACTCCATTTCACGTCTCTAAAAACAAAATGAAAGGGGCAGGCCGATGAAAATAAAGGAAAAGCAACAGGCTTAGATGGATGGGTGTTATACGCGGGTACATGAGAACATACACACACATACACACATATACCTCCTACCTCTTCCAGATTTCCCTCTACCCATCTCCTCGCCAGTCACTGCACTCTTCCACCTTTTTGTTTCTCTGCTGGCTCTACAGCATTTTCTGGTCTCCTCCTGCAAGTCCTATTTGTGAGTACCCATATCTTTCCCTTCTTCCTCACCTCCCCACCCCCAGTTGTTTTGGGTCCAACCCTCTTAAGGTTTCGTCTGAGGGCCTAGCTCGCCCCGTTAGTTTCTGGGAGAATAAAATGATCCGCTCCGGGAGCAGAAGGGATGTGTGGGGCCTCTCTCCCCACCTACCTTCTCCCAACACTACCGGATGCTTCAGAGGCTGGAGGCGGGGGAGAGGGGGAGAGAGGGGCAAAACCGAAACTGAACCCCTTCTGGGGCTTGAAAGTCGTCGCCTGGCCCTCGGTTGCCTTCGCCTGGAATTGACTTTCTGTTTGAGCGACGGGCACTGGAAAAAGGACAAGCAATGAGAGCGAGCGAATGATGACCTGCGGACCCCCGGTGCCTCATCTCTTCAGAACTAGTGGAGGTCTGCTTTCCCCACCCCAAACGTGCCCTGGAGACCTCTGTCTGCGGCCCCTGCCTTTCTCAGTGCTCACTACTTTACCAGGCCAGGGGAGTTCTCGGGGGGGTCAGATTCTCCGGGCCCCGCCCGGCCTGGAAAAGGTGTGGGGGGAACCATGCCATCCATCACTCATTTCTTTGGGCACAGAGGGGCCTTTTCTCAGGAGCCTTTGGCCCTGTTGAGCCTGGGCTTCCCACGCCTCTCAAGTAATTTGAAGCCCGTCGGGTCTGGCCCTTGCCGGCCCATTATCGATCACACCGCCCTGCTAAACGGGCACTGTCGGGAGCCTGAGGCCGCGGATGATCACCTCTGAGTTTTCCCACACGATTCCCTGCTGGAAATGCCCAGGTCGTGTGAGCTCCCTCCAATCGCCACCCGGCTCTTAATGGCTAAATCCCCAAAAATGTGCTGACATCGACACTCGAGTACATTCTTTCAGGTCCTTCACTGAGCTCTGGGACGGTAATCCCGTTCACGGGGTGCTGAGCCAGTGGCGGAGTGGGGTCGGGAGACTCTCCTGTCCCACTCCTGTCCCAACTCCCCCAAGCCTCTGCCCCAGAGCCCGACGGAAGCCCCAAAGGTTAGGCTATCACTGTAAACACACACACACACACGCGCGCACAAGCCACAAAACAGAAGAGGAACTGCTGAATGCTTGACTAAGGAAGCATGACCACCCCACTCCCAAATCAGAGCAAATTAGTCCGGGTTGAAATTTGGAGAATGATTGAAAGAAAAGTGGCCTGGGAAGAGAAGCCAGGCTACAAGTTTGACGACTGCACTTCTGGGGTTGTGGGATAGGAGGGTGATCGAGAGGCTGCCTATTGTAAGATGGGGGGCTGGGCAGAGATTTTCGGGGACGACCCGGAATACAGGAAGGAAGAACTCGGGAGGGGAGCAGAGCACGTCTAACCGAGGGAGCTCTAACCGCGGCTCCTTGCCCCTAGATTGTCAGGAAATGAAAAAGGACCAGTGGTCCGCAGCACCGCTATTATTAATTTCAGTGTTTTCTGCCTGAGGCCCCCTAGGAAAATGGCTACACTCGGGCCTTCTGTTATGCGCAGAGGCCTTCGGAAGGCTGAGAGAACAGCGTTCTCGGCCGAGGTTCTGCGGATGCTTGAATTGGATGGACCGTCGGAGGTCGATGTGGGAGGCCCGGGGTGGCCCTGGGCTGGGGGCGGGGGAGGAACGCCTCGAGGGGCCGGGGTCACGGCTTCGCTCTGTGGCATCAGCCCCCTCGGAGCTGGGGGGCTCCTGACACCGGAGCTGCCCGCTTTTCCCGACAAGCCTCGATTCTGAGAGGATGGGGAGTTCTCTTCGAGCAAACAGGTGAACGACTGACCAGGTGAAGCGGGTGAGCAAAAACGCCCTCTGGCACCGTGAAAAGTCCCCCGCCCTTCTTTCCGATCCACCAAGATCCTGACTCGCTCTTCCCGGGAAAACTCCCTGCATCCCAAGGCCGCTCACGGCAAATGAACCCAATCACCCTGGCCAGGAGTCAACTTTGCTTTCGTCAGGTCAACCGGCCCCCTGCTTGAGACCTCCCCCCGGCCCCGTGTTACGGGTGGAGGTAGGGCAAGCATCCTTGGGCTCTGGGAGCCGGCTGGAGTTGAGAGGAGGGAAGGGTGGGTGAGAGGAGCAGGTAGACGAAGAAAACAGAGACAGAAATTCCAATTAAAATGCTTAAAACTGGAGGGCAGGCTGCCTTTAAAATAACCAAAAAACTCCCCCACCAAAGCAAGTAGCCTGTGGGGAGCAGAGACCCACTGCTTTGATCTTTTTATATAAGAAGCGAGCTGAAATTTTTTTAAAAAAAGAAAAAACGTTTTCAAGAGAAGCAACAGAATCATCCCTTCCTCGGCTCAAGCCGGGACCTGGGCAGACGGTTCCTTACCAGACGGCTGCTCCCCGCAACCGGGGGGGGAAGGGGGGTGGGGGGGAGTCCAACTGCAGGGACCATGGGAATAAGAACCCATGGGGCCCCCCAATATTGCATTTGAAGGGAGAGAGAGGAACAGAGGCGAGAAATGATCCGGGCGAGGCAGCCCCATCACCCCCCATTTTTCCTCTCGCTGAGGTGAGGGGACCCCTCTGGTGAAGGATGGCCTGGGCCCTGGTCCTCGCCCTACCTAGCAGGCTACCCTGTTCCAAAGAGACCCCAAACCACGAGCACAGTGTGTACAAAAATAAGAGCGCCAAGATGAGGAAAGACAAGGGTGAGCAGAGGAGCCGTGCCCTCTCACCCCACTCCGACCCAGAACCGCCCTCGCCCCGCCCCCCGGTTCTCTTTAGCTTCGTGTGTCGTACGGAGGGTCCGGGGTGCCATCAGTCTCTGGCTGTAAACCTGGGGCGCCGTTATGTTCTCTTCAAACCCTCAGCGGGCGACAAGTGAGCGTCCTGGAGCTCCGTGTGGCTCACGGCCTCCCGGCTCCTCCTCGGGACGGCCGCCTCCTCTCCGCCGGGCCGCGGGCCGCCGTCCGTCGGGACGGCCTGAGGGCTCGGGGAGACGGGGTGGTCTTTGGATGGCGGAGCTTTCTTACTGTCCACCGGGGCCATGGGTGCCCGGGACCCACCGGGGCCGGGCTCCTTTTTCTCGGTGGAGGGGAGGGCGACAGGCTCGGGGGTCTCTTTGGGAAATCCTAGCGGCGAGGCGGGGCCATCTATGCTGGCGAGACTGGGGTTCTCCGGGCCTGCCGCCACTTTAGGGACCTCCAGCCTGCTCTGCTTCGAATCGCTCTCTCGTCTCCTCGACGCGTCGGCCTGGGAGGTAGCGAGTGTCCCTCCGGGCTCCTTGGGGCCGCTGGGTCGATTGAGTTTGAGGGGGCCCAAGACGCTGGTAGCTACGCTGGCCTGCTGGGAAGCCTGTAGGGTTCTCTCGCGATCGCTCCAGCCGCCAGGTCCGGAGACGGCGGTGCCCGTTGGAGGGCCGCCCGGGGTGTCCAGTTGCCTCTTGCTCTCCGGCACGCCAGGGGCCAGTGCCGGAGCCTCCGGGGCATCGGGCCCGGGAGTTCCAGCGGGCCTGTCATCTCTCACGCTCTGCCAGCTCGGCGGCGGCGGCCCGTGGGGCTGCCGGCCCGTCTCCGAGGGTGTGAGTCCCCGCAGGGGGTCGGGAACCGGACAACCCAGGGGGCCTGCCGGCCACGGAGCCGGGCCAGGATCGGGCTGCGGTTTCTGGTTGGCCCGGGGGGCGCCTGGCTCCTCTGGGGTCAACCTGCTGTGGTGGGAGCGCTCACGGCTTCCTGCCTGGGCCCCATGAGGGATTCTCTCTGTTGGGCTGGCGGCTCGCCCTGCCGCACCCGGACCCTCGGGGTTCCCTCCTGGGCCGCCGAACTCGGGGGGCAGACCCCCTAGCAGCTGGTGGTCTTCCCCGGTCACTCCCTCCAATCCGGCTGTGGGCTCGCTGGTGGCCCTGTTGCCCGGGTGTCCCGGCGAGATTCCCGGCCCTGCCCGCGAGGCATCTTGGGGGGGGGCCTCCCGTGCTCCGGGGCCCCTCCGGGAGGAAGGCGTCATCTTCCCCAACCCCCTTGCTTTCCGACGGGGCTCCGGGCCGCCCACCGCCCAAGACGTCCGGCCCCGCCTCGGCTCCGAGGGAAGGCCGGTCCGGCCTCCTTCCTTCCTGGCTGTCTTCGGAGCCGTCGTCCGTCTCGTCCTCGGACGAGTCCACTTCCCGGATGGCCTCCTGCTTCTGCAGGGACTCCCTCCTGTCCACCCTGTCTTGCCGGATGGCGCCCAGCTTCCGGGAGGGCGGCTTCTGCAGGGCGCCCTTCTCCGCCAGGCCCGCCTTGCCCGCCGCCACCGTCTCGTTCACGGACTCCTGCAGGCTCTGCAGGCCGGGGTCCCTCTGCAGCATCTCCTTCTTGAACTCTGAGTGGGAGATGTCCAGGCTGTGCTTGCGAGAGGCAGCCAGCTTCTTCTCCGACGAGGACAGGGAGGAGGTCAGCTTCTCGGCAGACTGGACCCTCTTGAGGAGGGGCGACCGTGGAGGTTCGGCGCTCTTGGGCCTGGAGATCTGCCGCACCAGGGGCGGGGAGGAGTGCAACTTCCCCGGGAAGGACTGCACCGAGTGGCAAGGCAGCGGGGATGGGGAGCGCTGGGGGGACGTGGACTGGGGGGTTGGGGATGGAGTGTGCGCCAGCGGCGACAGAGGGATGTTGCCGGCAGACTTGCGCCTTGGAGAGCGGTACTGCCTCTGGAGTTTGGGGGCCAGGCCGTGCAGAGAGCAGGGGCGGATGTGCCCAGAGCTGGCCGGAGAGTTGGGGACACTGGAGCTGGGGGAGCTGCTCTGAGAAGACGTTCCGCCCACTTCAAAAAAACAAACAAAAACAAAACAGAAGAGAAACACAGGGGGTCAGAACCGGGGAGCAAGCCAGCCGGTAACCGATCGATCCATCGGTAGCGTTTAGCGAATGTGGGGCAAGAGACCCCGGGGGGAAGAAGAGGGAGGGGAATCGGCGACGGCCCCGTACAGGGGGCCGAGCGGGGTCAACGGGAGTGACCCCGGCTTCCGTCTTTCCGCTCTTCGGCCCTCTGGGTCCGCCCCCCTCCAGGAATGCCATCCGAAGTTTTCTGCTTCACACCTACTGGGGAGAACGCGGCCTTCTTCGATGGCAGTCTGGGGGATGAGTGGCATCTAGTTTTGAATGCGCTTCGCGTGCCTCAGTACTTTTTGGTGCTGGACTTCGGAGAATGAAAACCCCCGCGTTCATTTCACGCTTGGGTCCTGGGCTGCTGCCATACAAGTTGGGGATTATCAAGGAAGACATCAGTGCCTCTGGTCACCCCAAGGACCCTTTGGGACCACTACTGGAGACAGAGGTCTGAGCTGAAAAGGCCAGACCGGTGGCGGCATTCCTCGGGTCCGTGGAACCTGCCGAGTTTTCCTTTCACTTCCGCCCCCAGCCCAGGGGCACCACGGTACAGCAGTATGGCGTTGTGGATAGAGGCACGGGCCTGGGAGTCAGAAGGCCGTGGTTTCTAATCCCAGCTCTGCCACTTGTTTGTGGTGTGACCTTGGGCAAGTCACTTAACATCTCTGTGCCTCAGTTACCTCGTCTTTAAGTGGGGATTGAGACCGTGAGCCCCATGTGGGACAGGGACTGTGTCCAACCAGTTTGCTTGTATCCACTCCAGCCCTTAGCACAGTGCCTGGCACATATTAGGTGCTTAGTTCCACAATAATTATTAATTATCACTATTACTCTAATCCTGGCTCTGCCACATGACCGCTGTGTGAACTTGGGCAAGTCACTTCACTTTCTGGGGCCTCAGTGACCCCATTTGTAAAATGGGGATGAAATCTGTGAGCCCCATGTGGGCCAGGGACCGTGTCCAACCTGATTAGCTTCTATCTCCCCCCGTGCTTAGAACAGTGCTTGACGCATGGTAAGCGCTTAATAAACACCACCTTCATTATGCCACCCAGTTGTTCCGCTGGACGAACCAGCCTCTGACTTGCCCAAGAACGCCACCTTCGGTTCTGGATCCCTATGGCCGATCCAGATTCCTCTCTCTTTGCCCCAGGCCCCCGTTTGAGAGGTAAACGCTGGGACGGGGGGAACCCCTCTGTGCCACAGAATGCTAGAACTGCAGTGCGGGCAGTGACTAAGGAGGGGAGGGGGTCCGCTGAAGGTTGGGATTCTCAAGAACTTCAGGAACCAACTGGTGAGCGTCCGGTACTAAAGCTCGAGCCCGAGGGACCCTGGCCCCGGAGAAGCCACAGTTTCAACTTCAAAGAGCCCTCATCGTAGCGACGGACGTCACGTGGTGGACGCAGGCTGGCTCTGCCCCCCAAAAAGAGACCCCCGAGCTGTACCTGAGTGCACCGATTCCGGGGTGGATCTGTAGCTCTGGGTGGGCGAGCGAGGAGACAGGTTGTGCGTCGGGGACCCAGGCACGCTCTCGCCGGAGGACAGCGAGCGGTTGAGGGAGGACAGGCTGCGACTGGTGTGCAACAAGGACGCCTGCTTGGTGATCTTACGTAGCAGTGAGTTCTTCTTCTTGCTGAGGGGGGAAATGGGCATGGAGTAGTTATGGGAGGGTCCGCTAGGCAGCCTGGGCCACCCACCCGCCCCACCCCAGTGCCTCTCCCACCCCCACTCTCGCTGAGCTGTGCCACGATGGGGCCCCACCTACCTCTCCTGCCCGTCTCTCGTTTTGCTTTTCTTATTCCGGCGTGCCATCTTGGATTTGTAACTGGCTTTTCGAGCTGGGCCAACTTTGATCGAGGTGTTCTCAAAAGGCGTTGTGGAGATGGAAACTTTGTTTCCGCTCTGGCGGGAAGAAGGAGGAACCAAACCAGTCACGGTCTCTCCCGGTGGATGGTGCTCTCCCTCAGCATCCCAGCCGGGGGCCAACGGAGAGCTAATTCACCGTCTGCACGCTCTTCCGGTTTTATCCCCTCCACCTCCTCCAGGCCCTCGCTGTCCTCCGCTTCTCCTGGGACTGACCCTTTACCTCCCCACCACGGGTGAAGCGATCCCCTCCTTCGATCTCTGCCTCCACCACCACGGAGTGCAGGGGCTCCTCAGAGCCGCTTTCGGACAGGGGTTTTACATCTTAAGCTCTCTGCCTCCTTCCAGAATCCTCTGGCCACATGCACAACCTTGCTAGGAAGTCGTATGGGATGGACCAGATTCTCCTCTCCCTCAGGCGGGCCGGTCTATTGTCGGGAACAAATATACCCCCGAGCTCCCTTAAACTCACCAGGGCAGTGCTATTTTTAAAGCCTCCACCAATACAGAAGGTGCCCTGTGAATTTATGATCACAAGCCCCCTTGGAATGGTCCCTTGGGCAAGGGAATTTCAGCTCGATGGAGCAGCAACCTAATCAAGAAGGGGGAATCAAGAAGGGATTTGAGTTCTTTCTTTCTTCGCCACCCGCTCCCACCAAGACTCTAAGCTCGTTATGGGCAGGGAACGTGCTGCTAATTCTGTTGTATCGTACCTTCCCAAGCGACTTATACAGTGCTCTGCATATAGTAAGCGCTCAGTAATTACAATTGGTTGATTAGAAGGAATTTCTGAACTCTCGAGGTGCTGGAAGCCTCCAACTCCATCTGCCGAGGCAACAACTCGAGCTGGGCTGGGAACGGCGGGGCTCTATGCTGAGTCTCTTGGGAAAGAACTTGGTGCCAGACAGACAACCGAGGGCTGGGAGTCCCAGCCTCCCCGGTACGGCGCTCACCTTCAGGATCGACTCCACCACTTCGGTATGCACCAAGCCGTGGACCGGCTCCCCGTTCACGTGGGTGATGAGATCCCCTTCCCGCAGTCCAGCTTCGCTGGCGGGTCCGCCTTCTTCCACATGCTGTCGTAAACAGGGAGGGGGGACAGGGAGGAGGACCACGTTGTCCTAAGGGGCTCGCCTTCGAAAAGATGGCCGCTGCTGCTTTTTACCTCCAAAGCACAGCTCCTCATAGCACAGTGGCGAGGGTTAGGGTTAAAAGTGGGACAGAGCAATTTGATGGTGGGGCTCCAGTTGGGGACTCCCCCTACTGAGTGGCGAGAGCGGGCCTCAACAGGCTGGAGGGGGAGCAGGGAGAGTTGGCGTGGCGCACGAATGTTCCCCCCGATCCACCTCCCACCAGCACCGCTCCTGACAACGGGCCCAGCTTTCCCGGTGCATGGCAACCTTTCCCACAAGTCGAGAACCTAAGGTGGGTCTCCGAGTGGCCCGAGGCAGCTTCTTGCCAGTCCTGCTGGTAAAGTTCATTCGGTTGCCCCGGGCCCTCTGGAGGCGAGGGCCGGCACTCTGGTTGAACTCCTTGCCACTGTTTATTACGCCTATCAGCTTTAGGTAGGGAAGCAGAATGGCACAGTGGAAAGAGCACGGGCCTGGGAGTCAGGTCATGGGTTCTAATCCTGCTCTGTCACTTGGCTGTGTGGCCTTGGGCAAGTCACTTCACTTCTCTGGGCCTCAGTTACCTCATCTGTAAAATGGGGATTAAGATCGTGAGCCCCATGCAGGACAGGGACTGTGGCCAACCCGATTTGCTTGTATCCACCCCAGTGCTTAGTATTGTGCCTGGCAAACAGTAAGCGCTTATGAAATACCCCTCATTATTACTAGGTAAATATTTTCATTTCCTTGTCCGCTTATTTTTCACCTATATCAGGTTTCCTTTGTTTGAGCCAACGCCTATGGGCCCAGAGAACTGGGGAGATGAGACAAGAAAATCGGGGTGGGGGTGGGGATGGGACGGTGGGAGGGAGAGATGGAAGGGGTTGGAGGGATGAGAGGAGTGGGAGGGGTAAGAGAGGGGCTCCCCAGGGGGGGTCCAGCAGCAGTTTGGCACAGACCAGATTGAGCCTCTGGACACCTTCTAGCCAAGCTGGGCCCTTTGGCTAAAATGACTAACTTGTAAATCCCCAAAGACACGAGGCACGTGAGACGGACGGTGGCCGGCAGGAAGGGGCTGCCGCTGACACTCGAGATATCGTCTGCAACCAAAGGCCCGAGGACAAAAGGTGAAAGGCAGTAGGAAAAAGGACACTGTGACAAGCTCTTCAATGGACCGAACGGGCCCAGGCAGCTGAGCCGACGGGATGGGAAAATGAACGACCCGGCTCTTTCTTCCTGACGGCCTGGAGCCCCTCCAAATATAGCCCGGGAGCCTTCAGCTCTTCCCTGCGCCACCCGCGGCCAAAAATTGAGAAAGGAGTCGGGGCAGTGAGCCGGGCCTCAGTTCGGACGGAGCTTCGGCCACCAAAGGAGGGACCTACCCAGACCATGTGCTGCACCGTGTACACGTCCGTGTCCCCCATGTAGACGCGGATGGCTCGGAGGGTGAAGCCGTACTTCTTCCCGGCGCGGTGGATGACGATCGGGGGCTTGGGGTTGGTGACGGCGGGCGAGAAGTCCCTGCTCGGAGACGAGTCCCGGGAAGACGGGTTTGAGGACTGGGAGTGTGGCGACATCGGGCTGGCCAGCGGTGAACAGGAATGATGATCTGCGGGGGTAACAGAGCAAGGCCATCAGCATGTCTGCAAACACCAGGGCCCCGTCTTCAATGCATGTGTTCCACTGGCTTTCAATTTACAAAATCTATACACGACCACTTCTACGATCGTTATCATGACTATAAGTGTTACGAGAACTACTAATACAGCTAACCATCAAAGGAGTTCCGGGGTGAAAACAGGCTACCTTCTCCAGAGGGGGACTCAACACCCCAGGGAGCCTCTGCTCTGAGCTGGTCAGAAGAGCCCCGGTACCGCCCCCAACCCCCGAGCCCCGCCCCCGCTCTGGTCCCGTCAGCTCGCCACCAAGGGGGCCGGGAGAAGCGTCGGTGCGCCGGGCCCTTCCCCGGTCTAACCCCCCTCTCTCGGCGCGGCGCATTAAGCCTCACCGGAGGGGATGAGGAGGGAGAGGGCAGTGGCCGACGCCGACTTAATGACTTTGTTGACGGGCCTGGAGGTGCGTTTCTCTCCCGCCTCCCCGGAGAGCAGCCGGTGGCGAGCGCGGCGGACCGCCAGGTCGCTGATGGCCTTGGGAGCGCAGCCGTCGGACGCCTCGCTGCTGTTGCTGCGGGCCCGCTGGTCGGACAGGTCGGCGCTGCTCCCGGCTACGGGCCCGATCGAGAAAATGTCACAACCACGGGGGGGATCCCCGCCCGCCGCCTCCCCCCACGGGCAGAGCGTAGGGGACCAAAACCACCAAGTCCAACCACGGGGCTTCCTTCAGAAGCGACCCTGGGGCTTAATAATAATAATAATAATAGTAACAATAATAATAATTGCAGTATTTGTTAAGTGCTCACTATGTGCCAGGCAATGTACCAACCGCTGGGGTGGACATAAGCAAATCAGGTTGGACGCAGTCTCCGTCCCACGTGGGGCTCACAGTCTCCATCCCCATTTTACAGATGAGGGAACTGAGGCCCAGAGAAGTGAAGTGACTTGCCCAAGGTCACACACAGGACAAGTGGCGGAGTGGGATTAGAATCCATGACCTTCTGGCTCCCAGGCCCAAGCTCTACCCACTCCGTGCTCTATCACGGAGCCGGTGACCACCGGGGAGTTCCCAGGCTGAACACTGGACCGGCTTTTCACGGGTAGAAACGCTGTGGGAAAAATCGGTTTTGGGCGGCCTCAGGGGTTAGGAAACCAAGCCACCCATCTCAGACTGGAGAGCAGCAACCTCTTTGCGGAAAAGGGAAAACGATGCACAATGCAAAGGGAGGTATGGGAGATTGTGCTGGGCTAATTGTGACCTCGAGTGGCCTGAAATGCTGCCTCCTGGAGCTGAATTCAGCTGGGTGACTCGTCTGGGTTGGGGCTCACCTCTGCTGTCCCCGAGAGGCCTTTTTTGGCAAAGAGATTAAAATCAAAGCCCCCTCAGATTTGGGGTGATTCAACAAGATTCAGCCGCACGAGCAAGCAAAACCCAGTGAAAGACGTGGCCTAGTGAACAGAGCCTGGGCCTGGGACTCAGAAGGCTGGGTTCTAATCTCGGCTCCGCCATCTCGTCTGCTGTGCGACCTGGGGCGAGTCACTTCACTTCTCTGGGCCTCAGGTCTCTCCTCTGTAAAATGGGGATGAAAACTGTGAGCCCCATGTGGGACAGGGACCGATTAGCTTGCTCCTACCCCAGCGCCTAGTATTGTGCCTGGCACAAAGTAAGCGCTGAACAAATACCGTTAAAAAAAAAAACAAAAAACCAGGATGTCAATGGGGCAGGGTCAGCCTGGCTTCCCTCAGGCTAGTCGAAGAAGGAGAGTTCAAACAGCAACTTCACTGGCCCCCGAACGAGGCCGGATCAGCAGCTTTTCCGAGGCAAAACCCAGGAGGGGCTCGGCTCCGCCAGCCCTCCCGCTTACCTGGTGTGACCGGGCCGCTGACGTTGCTGGTGCCCGAAGAAGCCGTGGCCAAACCCGAATCCTCATCTCGCTTCAGCTCGCGCTCCACTGGTTGCTCCAGGATGGGCAGGGGCACCCCTTCCCGGGCCTGAGCCACCGCCAGTAACGTCCCCTCTGGCTGGTGCAGTTGCTGCTTCCGCTGGGCGCCGCCGTCGTCTTCGGCCGAGATGGCAAAGCGGGGCATGTCCAGCAGGCCCGAGCAGCGGCGCCGGACCGTCAGCGGCGGGCTCGAGTCGCTCTCCGTGTGGGAGGACTCCGACACCGAGAGCCGCTTGCGTAATCTGTGGAAAGTCGGGAGCCGAGCCTTTAGGTCGGAAGGCTACGGATCGTGAGCCGCGGCAGCTCCCGGGATGTGAGCTCCGACCGAGGGGCCCGGGGGGGGGGGGGGGGGGGCGCGGATGGTAATGGTAGTGCCATACCCGCTCTTTGGGATTTTTGGGGGTGGGCACTTGTTATATCCGCCGGGGCGCTGTGGTCCCCCGATCACTACATCCGACAGGGCTCGCAAACACACTGGCTTGACTAGATATTGGTAGGAAGTAGCAGGGTCTAACGGCTAGAGTCCGGGCCTGGAGTCAGAAGGACCTGACTTCTAGTAACGGCTCTGCCACTTGCCTGCTGTGGGACCCTGGGCGAGTCACTTCACTGCTCTGGGCCTCAGTTACTTCATCTTTAAAATGGGCATTAAGATTGTGGGACAGGGCCCGTGTCCACCCTGACTGCCTTTTAACCACTCCAGTTCTCAGTACAGCGCTCAGCATATAGTAAGCGCTTAAATTCCATCACTGTCACCTAAACAGTTGCCTTCCCTGGGGAAAGGAGAAGAAGAGAGGAACTTTAATAACAAGCTCTCCTCTTCGCTCCAACACTTGGTGAGCCTAGACTGTAAGCTCTTTGTGGGCAGGGAACAGGTCTACCAACTCTGTAATACCGTACTCTCCCAAGCGCTCTAGGCAGTGCTTGCACATAATAAGCACTCAGTATATACCATTATTGATGATATGATTGCCCAAATGATACTTCCTCCTCCTGAAGCCTCCCAGATGGGCCCGTGCGGGTGCAAACACATTCTCCCGTGCTCCTTCCTTAGGGACTGAATGACACCCCCGGACCCCGCTCACATTTCTGGAGACCCAATCACCCAGCTCCGGTCCCGACTCTTCAGGCCACAAAGCCCGTCCAGCTTATCTTCTTTTTCTTCGCTCAGACTCCGCTTGGTGGGCGGTGGGGTTTTCCTTTCTTCGTGGAGGGAGAGCCGCTCCATGCTGCTGTAAACCTGGGAGACGGAAAGGCAGGTCAGGGCTGCCTGGGGCAAGGGGTAGCCAGACCCACGAGGCAAAGTGACTGCCCCCTGCCCCTCCCCACCAAAGTGAAGCAGCACAAATTTCACCAGAATTTTTGCCAAGAAGTGGAATTTCCAATTAATCAATCATATTTACTTAGCTCTTACTGGGTGTGCAGAGCGCTTGGGAGGGTACAAAAGAACAATATAACAGACACATTCCCTGCCCACAATGAGCTTATGGTCCAGAGGGTTTTCTAAGAGAGTAATTGACAACAGGTTAAACTTAGAGGACAGAGGACTGCAGGCCTAGCTGGGCACTTGGGGGTTGAGAGAAGCTCAGCAGGGCCCAGGGCACAGAGACATGTTCAGGGTCAGGTTGAAATTCCCTCAGAAACCTTTCCTATTACCCATCTACTACCCAGAGCATCTGTCCCCCGAGTAACTCAGCTACAAGCCATTTTGGATTTTGATTCTTCGCCCGGTTTGGGGTAAGCAGGAGGAAGTCTTTATGGAATCAGAGGAGTGGAAGAAGGCAGGTGAAGTAGGAGTGAACACGAGCCCCAGACTATTTCCACTCTGCCTCATCCTCTCGCCTCCCAGAGCCCTTTACCCCTATGACCGGGCTGCGTGGCAGCTCCTAGCACTTGGGAATCGGGAGAAAATACCAAGAAATGTTTGGATACCTCCATGGGGGCAGTGAGAATCCTAGAGGGAAAAGTGGGAATATTAAAGGGACCCACCTCCAAGCAGAGGGACATCAAAGACCCAAACCACTGGACTGTTCTATTAAGCGTCCTTTTGGGGTACTGTTGGAGAGAGAATGCTGAGCTGGATAAACCATGCATCTAACCCAAGATGGTGCTGCTTTACGCTTCCCTTCATTGGTAAAATTTCGCACTGTCCTCCCTGCCCCAGCCGAGGACTAACCGAATGCTTTTCCCATGAAAAACTCTCCTTCCCTCCTCCACCAGTATTTCCACTAGACTGCAAGCTTGTTATGGGTGGGGAACATGGCTTTTTTATGGTATTTGTCCACTAATTCTGTTGTGTTATACTCTCCCAAGGGCTTAGTATGGTGCCCTTCACACAGTAAGCGCTCAATAAATAACATCGATTGATTGATTCCACTAGGGCTAGTAAAGAGATCCCTGGGCTGGCAGCCAGGGCCTCCGCGCCTTAGTTCGAGTTTTGCCACTGCCTCACAGGCAGCTCACATCACAGTGCTTTTGTGTTCACTTGGAATATGAGGAGAAGAATGGCGAACATTTGTTTCTACCTCCCTTGTAGGAATGGGGTGAAGAAGTGTAAGAGACGACAGAGGGAAACCTTGGTGACCCACGAATGAGTCTTGCTACTGGAAATAGCATTTCTATCTCCTGACACAAAAGTCCTCTTTACAGATTGACCTCCTGCGTGATCTCCAGCGGGCGTGCACTCACTCAATCGATTGAATTTACTGAGTACTTATTAGGTGCAGAGCAGGAGTTGTTTACAATTTCCCCTATCCCTGATGCCTTTTAATATCTGTCTCCCCCTGCCCTCCTTGTGGGCAGGGATTATGTCTACCAACTATGTTGTAATGTATTTTTCCAAGTGCTGAGTACATCGCTCTGCACATTTTAAGTGCTCAAAAAATGCCAGTCATTGACCGATCAGAATACCGGAAGCAGCGTGACCTAGCAGAAAGAGCACGGGCCTGGGAGACAGAGGCCCTGGTTCTAATGCCGGTTCTGCCACTTGCCTGCTTTGTGACCTTGGGTGAGTCACTTGCTTCTCTGGGCCTCAGCTGCCTCATCGGTAAAATGGGGATTAAGACTATGAGCCCCACGTGGGACAGGGATTGTGTCCAACCAGATTTGCTGGTATTCCCCTCAGCGCTTAGTACAGTGCCTGGCACACAGTAAGTGCCTAACAAATACCTTTATTATTAGGAATGAACAGAAGGATGTCCTTGGGCCAGGGAACCTATCTACCATCTCTGTTATATTGAACTTTCCCAAGTGCTTAGTACAGAGTTCTGCACACAGTAAGCACCCAATACATATCACCAATTGACTGATTACAGATCTCACTTCATTCTACGCTCCTGTGGCCTAAAGGCCATCCAAAGCAGCTCCAACACATCCAGATGAAGAGGACCACCTGATCCAAGTTTTGAAGCTGGTTAAAGGGAAAAAAAAAATCCTCAGAGGCCACTGCAGGCAGGGTGGGGCTCCGGGCTTTTACCTTACTGAACCTCGGCGAGCAAGAGGAGAACTGCCGGATTTCCACACGATCGTCGTCGTTTGTGTCCTCCTCTTCTTCCGAATCCACGTGGTGGTATCTTTCCGACCGGGCTGGGCACAAGAACATACGTGTTCGTGTAGGATGCTGCTGTGCCCAATGCAAGCAGGGTCAGCCTACCCGGAGGGCACTTGGGTACAAGCCAGAGGCCTGCAGGGGAATCTACATGCCGAGAACCAGGGAGAGGTGGGGTGGAGAACGAACCACTGCAGCCAAGTGCTGAGTTCTGTTTTGCCCCCGAACACATCACACGGGACCACTCCCCAGAAACCTCTCCCACAAAGCTCATGGCCTCTTGCACGGTCACCGGGCCCGAGGTAGCCCAATGTAGAACACTAGTACAACCGCTGAAATCTGTGCTATGCATCTTCGGGCTACACAGAAGGCAATCTCTGGATCGATCTAGGATCAACTCCATATACGGTTTAACGGAGTAAAGCCGAATTTCCAGCGACGGCCTTCATGACTGCAGGCTTGTCTCTAAACTGTAAGCTCGTTGTGGACAGGCAATGTGTCTCTTACTATAGTGTACCCTCCCAAGTGTTTAGTACAGTGCTTTGCACACAGTAAGTGCTCAATAAATATGACTGAATGAATGAATGAATTGTGTTGAAACTATCTGAGAAGATAAAGTAATGCAGAAATAAGACATTGGTTCGAGCATCCAGTCTGGAGCTCGGGACCAGGGCCCGTGGCAGATGAGCCCCGCCACCCATGGCCTCCCAGACCACATGAGTCTTTTTCCTTACTGTCAAAGTAGCTGGTGTCATCCTCGGATTCCAGCTGGGGGATGAACTCGGCTTTTTGGCGGAGTAACCCGGTCCAGTCCAAATCTTTAAAGAACCGGTGCTGTTTCACCTCAAATGCGCTGCCTGGAATTGGGGAAGTGAAAAGGGGAGTTCAAAATGATTCTTCAGACAGCCAGGCAGAGAGAGCAGAGGAAGTGGAAGAGGCAAAAGGAACCAAAGGAAGAAGGAAAAGGAGGGGAACAAAGAGAAGAGGAAGAAGAGGAGGAGGAGATGGAAGGAAGGGGAAGAGGAAGAAGTATGCAAGGGCTTCCTCACGAGGAGACAGTTCACGCAGGCCAAAGGCTGGAGGAATGTAACTTTGGGGGCTTAATCAGCCCTGGGATGTGAGATACGAAATAAACACACAATAAGGAGGAGGGAATGTGTTTTGATAAGGTCTGAAGGGATGGAGTCAGAGGTGCAGGTGGAAGGGGTAGATTGAGAGGAGGCACTATTACACTAGCTGAAGGAAAAAGTCACGGCGAAGCAGCATTTGGAACGCCAAAATCCTTCACACCATTATGTCTCCACCAGGATGAGGGCGGCCAAGCAATTTCTGGGTTTTGGCTCAACCTCAAGGGTGTCTGGGGACTTCCATCATCATCAATGGTATTTACTGAGCGTTTACTGTGTGCAGAGCACTGTACTGGGAGCTTGGGAAGACTACCATACAACAGAGTTGGCAGGTGGATCCAATGCTCGCTTGTAGGGGGCAATGCTCAACAGAGCAAACAATCCAAAGGGAGGGGAAGAACCATTAACCCTGGCTTTAAGCTGAGGGTCGGGTGAGTGTCATATGGAGATGGGTCCGGGGGTCTTGACGTCTCGCCTCAGCCGGAGGGCCCAGCGGAGGCTAGGAGGAGAACCGGTTTCTGACAGAAAGTCACCCGTTAGCTCCCTTTCTTGGTCTCTGTAAGACGGACCCGGGGACCAGCGACTTCAGATCGCCCCCGGTACCTGAGGGGCATAGGGTTTCCGGAAATAAATGCCCCTTAAACCTCACCCCTCGCCCCCAAGCTTACCCGTTTGAAACTCCTTGTTAGCAGGGAGCTGACTGTTATATGGTGCTTTACCAAGCATTTAGTACAGTGTACTGCGTGCAGTAAGTGCTCAATGAACAACATGCTTAAACCTGCCAACCTCCCGTTTCTCCCTGTCTGCTTAGAAGCACCACCGTCAGCCCAAGAGGTACTGTACCTGTTCCCAGCCTTTCCAGAGGGTTTTGGTGGAGAAGTTTGGATGTGAGGTCCTGGGCGTCGGGAGGCAAGGCATCATCGCCCTCTGGCCAAGCAATTTCATCTATGCCGACGAGAAAGGTTAAAAAGAAAGATTAAACACCCTGGAGAGCCCTGAGGAGTCTTTGCCACCCAGCATCTTCATTAGGTTTCAGCCACTGACCTGCAAAACCTCTCCAGCTTTACTTTTTTTGATTTTTTAATGGTATTTGTTAATTGCTTACTCTGTGCCAGGCAGTGTGCTAAGCCCTGGGGTAGATACGAGCTAACCAGGTTGAACACAGTCCATTCTCCACATGGAGTTCACAGTCTTAATCCCCATTTTACAGATGAGGTAATTGAGGCCTAGAGAAGTTAAGTGACTTGACCAAGGTCACACAGCAGGCAAGTGGTGGAACCGGGATTAGAATCCAGGTCCTTCTGCCGCCCAGGCCCGTGCTCTATCCACTAGACCACTCTGCCCCGGCCGCTTGTCGGGAGCCAGATATCGAACGATTGCTCTGGGCCTTAATCCCGGGCACATCCGAGGGAGCTGGTCAACAATGGCAGCGTGTATGCGCGTGCTCTCTCTTACTCTTTCACACACGCACCAACCTCCCCTCACCCCCCAGTCACTCTCAAACCAATGCTTGGCACTGCAATGGATTCAGCCCATGACATGTTTTCTTAAAGTGGAAAATATGAGGCTATTGGATTTTTTACTTAATCTTTGCCCAGTTCAGGTTTTGGCCTGGTTTTTCCTCCCCGTCCATGGCCCAGAAATCTACTTTGGGGAAACAGAACAGAATGACTTACCACTGATTACTTGGCCAAACAGCTCTTCTGGCGTGTCCCCAAAGAACGGAACACAACCCACCAGAAACTCATACAAGATAATCCCCATGGCCCACCAGTCCACTGGCTTGCCATAGCCTTGTCTCAAGATTACTTCTGGAGCAATGTATTCTGGAGTCCCACAGACCTGAAAACCAACAAGCGGATAAGGAGCTGGTCAGCCACACAGGGGTGCAGGTCCCCAATAATCCTAGATATTACTTACTTATCACATCCAAGGAAACCAGCTACAGAAACATTCCACATCCCTGCCTCTAGAAGGGCTTGTGACCCCCTTTCAGTGGACTAACACTGAGCTCGCTCCGCTCACGGTTCCTCGTGGCCTCGCCGGTCAGAAGGGGAAGGGGAGTTTCCATTCGGATCTGGGCCTGGCTTTTTAAAGCTAAAACTGAGAGTCCAAACTAAAGAGGGGGCTTTCTTCCCTTTCCTTTCTTTCCTCTAGACTGTAAGATTATTGTGGGTAGGGAATGTGTTTACCAACCCTGTTATATTGTACACTCCCAAGTGCTTAATACAGTGCTTTGCACACAGTAAGTGCTCAATGAATACGATTCACTGATTCCTTGAGAAGAATCTGGGAAGAATCTGGAGAAGCAGCGCGGACTAGTGGACAGAGCATGGGCCTGGGGTTCTGATAACGTATCTTCTGTGTGACCTTGGGCCAGTCATTTCACTTCTCTGGGCCTTAGGAACTTCGTCTGTAACATGGGGATTAAGACTGAGCCCCATGTGGGACCTAGACTGTCTAATCTGATTAGCTTGTATCTACCCCAGTGCTTAGTACAGTGCCTGGCACACAATAAGCACTTGACAAATATCCCCCCCCCCCCAAAAAAGAATCTCATTCCTCAAGGCCACAGTTCAAGAGGGAGCTTTTGCCTCAGAGGGTTGCTTGTCGGCAGGACCGAATCTGTGGGGCTGTTTCTTTCAAGATCATGAGTGATTCACGGCTTAAAGTCCGCTGCCATGGAGAACAGTTTGGGAGAAGGAAAAGCGGCAGGCCGGGAAAGCGCCCCCTGATTTTCAACGCTCCCCATCAATGCTCGCCGCCTGCCAGGATTTCCCAGGGGCCCCTTTCCAACGCACCTGCTTATCCAGGAATTCTCTGGCATCTTTCTCAATATGCCCCTCGTACAGATTCGTCGTGAGACTCATGAGTCCTATTTTGGAAAGTCCGAAGTCTGTGAGTTTGATGTGACCCATGGAGGTTATCAGGAGGCTGCAAAACACGGAGGGGAGGGGAAGAAAGTACAATGGAGAACTTGTTTCCTCTAAGAGCCAACCTGGCACCAGGCTCTGTGCAACACAGATGTCCGCCGCTTCGACCACATTTTCCACCTCGGCGGTATCTGTTCGCAAGCAGTGAGAAAGCACATCAGATTTAGGACCACAGACTGCTTTCTGTAATAATGGAGCCTCATCACTAACACCATAATGGACTGCCTCCTGTTTGACAATTCTGGCTTCGAGTGAACGAGCAAGCTCCCCTGAAGCTACAGGTGGGTCTGTGGCTGTTCGATGCTACGTGCCCAAATAAAAATGCAGGCTTAGAAAATGGAAATCTTATTTCTTTGAAAGTCTAAAAAGATTGAATCCATTCCAATGCCCACTGGGACCTGCAGTCTGGGTTTTTTGATTCGTTCCTCGGTGGAGAATTTGTAGTCACGGGAGGTGGCAGGTCCCTGGCTTCAACTTCGGAGAAGCTGCATGGCCTAGTGGAACGAGCCCGGGCCTGGGAGTCAGAGGACCTTGGTTCTAATCCTGGCTCTGCCACTTGCCCGCAGTGTAGCCTCGGGCAAGTGGCTTCTCTGGGCCTCAGTCTCTCGGCTGCAAAATGGGGATTCGATACCTGCCCTCCCTGCTGCTTAGATTGTAAGCCTCCTGTGGGGCAGGGATGGTATCCTTCCCAATTACCCCAGCGCTTAGTACAGCGCTCAACACCTTGTAAGCGCTTCCCAAACATTGCGGCTACTAAACGGTGTGGACGAGCGGTCGAATGTCGGGCAGTGGCAATCTGGTGGAGGCAAACCAGGGCCCCCATTCCCACTTCACGTCATCCGGAGGCGGATGGCTCCGAGAGCGCGCCTCCGCTGACCCTTGTGAGCGCCCTGCGGCGGGGCTGTTGGGAGGACGCGCGCCAGCCGGGGAGACCTACTTGTCGGGTTTCAGGTCCCGATGGACGATGCCGTAGTTGTGCAGGTACTCCAGGGCTAGGACCGTCTCGGCAAAATACATCCTGGCCATGTCCACGGGCAGGGCACCGATGTTCTTCAGTAGAGTGGCGCAGTCTCCGCCTGCGATGAAATTCAAAGGCACACTGCTGGAAGGCAAATACTGCTAAGGGCCTGGGAGTCAGAGGATTCATTTAACTTATTTGTCCCTCAGTTTACTCAACTGTAAAATGGGGATTAAATCCTAATACCTCCTTCTTAGACCATGAGCCCCACGTGGACAGTGTCCAACCTGATAAACTTGTATCTATCCCAGCGCATAGAACAGTGCTTGACACATAGTAAGCACTTGACAAAGCAAGGAGGCCTAGTGGCTAGACCACGGGCCTGGGAGTCAGAAGGACCTAATCCCAGGTCTGCCACTTGTCTGCTCTGTAACCTGGGGCTAGTCACTTCACTTTTCTGTGCCAGTTTCCTCATCTGTAAAATGAGGATGAAAACTGTGAGTCCTATGTGTGACATGGACAGTGTTCAATCTCTCTTGTATGCACCCCAGTATTTAGTACAGTGCCTGGCACAAAGAAAGCACTTTACATATTCTGTGTCGCCCAGAACCATAGCACCTATGTCCATATCCATAATGTATTTATTTATATTCATGTCTGCCTTCCCCTCTAGACTGTGAGCTTACTGTGAGCAGGGAATGTGTCTGTTATATTGTTGTGTTGTCCTCTCTCAAGTGCTTAATACAATGCCCTGAAGTGCGCCATAAATTTGATCGATTGATTGAATTCCTTAAAAAAAACCAAAAAAATCAACAATAAAACAAAAACCAAATGTCAGGGGAAAAAAATACCTTCCACATACTCCATCACCATACACAGGTGACGCCTGGTCTCAAAGGAGCAGAACATGCTGACCACAAAGGGATTCTCAGCGAAGGTGAGGATGTCTCTCTCTACGAACGCTTGCTGGATCTGATTCCTCAGAATCAGGTTCTGTTTGTTGATCTTCTTCATGGCAAAGCGCTGGCGGGTCGACTTGTGCCGCACCAGAAACACGGCTCTAAGAGACACAAGATTCCCACGAAGGTTTTCGCAGGGTACAATGTATCACCCGCTCCAGCCCAATAGTTCACCTAGTTCTCATTTCACCCTGAGTCTGGGCACTATTTCAGCACCCCATCCATTTCCTGAGGAAAAGTGCCATCGATTCGGAGAAAAGAGCAAGGGGAGAGGGCCACGATGAACGATCCAATTTTTAAGAAGCTCAAATTCCTCTCTACGGCCTTGAAACCCCAAGTGTGACCTAGTGGAGAAAGCCCCGGCCTGGAAGTCATAGGAACTGAGTTCTAATCCCGGATCTGCCACTTCTCCACGGTGAGAAGTTAAGTGACTTGTCCAAAGCCATACAGCTGACGAGTTGCAGAGCCAAGATTTGAACCCATGACCTCTGACTCCCAAGCCCGTGCTCTTTCCACTAAGCCACGCTGCTTCTCTGCATGTAGTAGATGCTCAACAAATACCACTGATTGGTTAACTGATTAAATGAACACCTCCTTTCTAATGAGTAACACCTAACGCTTACATTTATAGTATTTTATTCACACTTCATTGGATTTTTTAACCTGCGTAAATGAAACTTCATCACAGAGCGAGTAGCAAGCAAGGAGTCAAGTGCCACATAATCAAATAACAGACCCTTCCCTAAAATTCCTAGGAGATTTACTTTTTATATAAATAAAAATAATAATGTCTGCCTTTCCGCTCTAGATTGTAAACTCTCTGTGATCAGGGAATGTGCCTGTTTATTGTTGTACTGTACTCTCCCAAGATCTTAGTACCATGCGCGGGCATCCAGTAACCGCTCAATAAGTACGACTAAATGAAAGAATGAATCAATGAATGAAGGAGAGGTGAAATGAATGGCCCAATCCTTTGACATAGAAAAATTTGGATGAGACAGTTGACTATTCCTCCCGCTCAGCTGTTCCTACGTAAGCAACCATCATCTATGGATGCGGTCGATTCTGGCCATCGGTCGGAACAGTCAGATAACGCTGACTTAGAACGAAAGCCGCTTCAAATACTGAAGAAGGATAATGCTGGGATACGACCATCCAGGAGGCCCAAGTGTTTCTTCAGAAGCAGAAGGAAAACGAGCTCACTACAATATGAAGACGTTACCCATAAGCCCCATTGCTGATGAGCTTGATGGTTTCGAACTCCTCTTCGGAGGGTGTTTTCTTTGACTGCACTGTTGCTCCCCGATTCTGGAGAGCAAGAGAAAGGAAAGAATTTAGTGTCCCAGAAACCCAATCCGCTTTACCAAAAGAACAAAAGACAATGAAAAACAAAACAAAAAAACTACCCTCAAAATACCACCCACCCACCATCGGACAACTGTTTCTTACAATTATCTATTCCAGGGTGAAAAAATGGGAAATGTACAATATTTAAATGGCAGTGCTGCAAATAAGTGATTCTGATCCATCAAAGAATGACTCATCTCTGAACTCAAAACTCTACTGCATTTAAATTGCTTCATTTCAAGTCTTTTTTTTAAAAAAAGATATTAAATCCATGACCAAATCCTTTATTTGAGAGTCTGGCTTCCTTAAAGATGATGCATTATTGGGACAGTAGATGTGGCACTCTTCCAGGAAAGATCATTCAGTGGCATGGATATGTATTTTTCCCAGCACAGTATTTTTGCAGTAGGTTAATGTTGTTTTTTTTCTTACCTCAACTGAGTCGTCTGTCTCTGGAGTGTCTGGACTGTCATAGCTATTCAACTGGGCCATTTCTGAAGAAAAATAAAGAACAAGGAAACAAACCACAGTAATCGACTTGCCAATCAGAACCTTCTATACGGAACAGACGTTTCAAGAACATCGCACACTTTCTGCAAAGGGCAACTGTTCCCCTAGAATCACCCAGAGAGACTGAACCTAATTCAAAGGCCTGCTCTTTCTGAACGTTTCAGAGAATAGGGTCCGACGCCTCAAAGGCACCTCTCTCGGAATTCATCATTTCTGACTCCGAGATACTGCGTTATTTCTCCTGGGATGAAGGGACGGCTCAAACGGGAGATAGAGGCGAGGCAAAAAACGTTATTTCCATCAGATTTGAACATCAAAAATGACACTGCGTATATATTAGGTGCTCAATCTGTCAACCGCTTTCCTGAGTAGGCTGGAGATTCGGAGTGGTAGGTCCCTTATCTTTCGGGCAATGAGAAGAAGAGACTCTCCCAGGGCCCCTCGAAAAAATGCTGGGTGGTCCTGTGCCTGCCTACTAATTCTAGGGTGGCTTCCAGCTTCACCGAGAATGAGCCCCAAACTTCTAGGTTCCAACTCCAGATGGTTTTGGTGTTTTAGGCCCGACTCCTTCAAGCATCGCCTGGTCCAATCCACAAAAGAGACTATCTCTGGGCTGTAAATTCATTATGGGCAGCAAACGTTTCTGCTAATTCCATTTTATTGGACTCTCCCAAGCACTTAGTACAGTGCTCTGTACAGAATAAGTGCTCAATAAGACTACAGCAGAACTGTTATCCAAATCTTAAATGAGGCCAGGCTCATTTAATAATAATAATGATAATAACGGCATTTAAGTGCTTATTATATGCCAAGCACTGTTCTAAGTGCTGGAATAGATACAAGATAATCAGGTTGTCCCTCATGGGGCTCAGAGTCTTAATTCTCATTTTACAGATGAGGTAACTGAGGCACAGGGAAGTTAAGTGGCTTGCCCAAGGTCACATAGCAGACGAGTGGTTCTGTGTGGGCCGGCAGCTGCAAAAAAACAGGCCCATTCCAGTTTTATCTGTTGGGTGACAGGGTTCTGGGTAGTTTGCACTGGTCACAGGAGCGCAGTTGAGGACCCAAATAAAGCAGAGAGAAAACGTAACTAATCGGTCGCATCTCACTGTGACATGCCGTGTAATGTCAGGAGTGAAAGTGAAGTCAGACGGTCCCAACGGACTACCTGTTATTCTTCCTGATGAAAGAGGGAGAAGCAGCATGGCCTAGTGGATAGAGCACGGGCCTGGGAGTCAGAAGGACCTGGGTTCTAATCCCGGCTCTGCCACTTGGCTGCTGTGTGACCTTGGGCAAGTCGATTCCCTTCTCTGTGCCTCAGTTACCTCATCTGCTAAATGGGGAAGGAGACTGAGAGACTCATGGGGGACAGGGACTGTGTCCAACCCGATTTGCTTGTATCCACCCCAGTGCTCAGTACAGTGCCTGGCACACAGTAAGCGCTTAGCAAATACCACAATTACTATTATAATTATATTACATCTGCTAGAGCATGCATAGAGGGAGCCCAGAGAGGGCAGCTAAACCAAGAACTCCAGAATGTAAACATAAGCATTTCTCCCATTCAATAATTCCAAGACTATCTGAAAGCAGTCACCATAAATATTATTTTTTTTTTAAAGCCACCTCACTCCTTCCCTGAAGGCCAAATGGAAGTTCTCACCCTCCAAGGGATCCCGGGTGAGGCCCAGCTGACTGATGATGTAACGTGGAATATCACATTTGATGCCTTGCCCTTCTTTTGCATGGCCTTCAGCAGCTTCTAACAGATGGTAGAACTCCTCGGGATCAAACTCCTACAGCAAAAAGGGGATGGGGGAAAGAAGGGCTTTAATTGCAAATTTCAAGAGAGGTAGATTTCTTCAGCTTTTGTTTAATTGGTCCCAAAGTGGAATGTAGGCAAGAACGAGAACTCTTAAGCCGGAACAGCTGTTCTCCTGAACACAATTCATCCCAGCTGAACCTGCAGTGCTAAAACCTGGCTGGGGAGAGTTTGTGCATGGGACTATCTGTCTCTCTCTTTCTAGCTCACACACTCATTTACTCATGCTGACCGATGGATTTCTGGGCTGTAAACCAATTGATTTTGCCCCATCGGCTCTTAGACCGGGACTGAAAACCTGGACTAGGCAACTCAGGGCAGAAGACACAGACAAGGCACTCTTTTGGAATTCTTTCAGGCACAGAGAGGCAACAGGTATGCGGAATTCAACCGATTGCCTCCCCAAGGGCTCAGTGAGACTGGAATGGGCTCAATGATATGGGCCTCCCCTCCTGGAGCAGGGAAGTAGCAATTACACATTCGAGCTCAGCACTCCGTAAGCGCTCAATAAATATTGTCGATTAATTTGAACTCACGATACTCAAAAGCTGGGAAGCTTGAAAATCGAGGCAGAAGAGCCAAAGTCACCTGCACCCTCACTGAAGTTGCCATTCGACAGACAACCGGGAAGGAGGCATTGGTATGAAGGGTCACTGAGGTACTTCCTCCTCCTCTATCAATAGATCAATCAATGATATTTATTGAGCACTTATTTTTTGCAGAACACTGTACTAAGTGGTTGGGAAAATACAATGCAGCAGAATTAGTGGACATGCTCCCTATTCATGATTGTATGTATGCTCTGAAACTATATAAATTATTTACAATAATGCCAAAGTCCCCTCCAGACTGTAAGCTCCTGGCATTCAGGGAACGTATCCACCAACTTACTGTATTGGACTATTCCAAGTGCTTAGTACACTGGTCTGCACACAGTTAAGCGGTCAATATCACTGATTAAACTGCATTTGAATTTAGGATTGTGGAAATCCGGAAAGGGAAAATAACAAGAATTCAGGATTCAAAATCTTACCTCGGAGATTTTACATCTTCAGTTGTTCCAGCAAGTGGTGCAGGGTGAAGTTGGGGGGCCGGGGGGAGGTACAGCTATCTTTGATTTAGGATTCTCAGAGGACAAGAAATGTTGGGAAAGTCAACGCTGGGAAAACCTCTCCTACCTTTTGAAGGTGAAAACGATGCTAGCACTGTAAATATGGTTTGTTCCCCTTTTGATAGTAAACAAGGAAGGTTTGGCACAAAAGTTGACTAACTCTTCCCATCAGTAATTTCACTCTTGGATATGCTTTTAATTCCTCTGTATAATCTTGCGAATTTAAGCTTCAGGTTCCAAACTAAACTAATCTAGCAAACTATGACATAATTAGCTTCCTGGCAAACCTCAATTAGGTTAAAATTCAAACACTCCTTCTGACTTTATAATACGGTTCCCAGGAAGGCTGATTCCAGTGCCTGCATCCTACCTCCTTCGAATGTTTTTACAGTAAAACGCGCTAAGCCAAGAAAATGGCTCTTCTGGAACTTTTCACAAACTGAAATGCACCTTGAAGAGAACACTTCACAAATTCCTGATCCTCTTACTCGGTCTTATCTAAGATTCTTCCAAATTTCAACCGGTCCCAGGGCTAGGTACATAAGAGTTTCACTTGCTCCAGACTGTAGGCTGCTTGTGGGCAGGGAATGTGCCTACCAAACTCCGTGATACTGCAATCTCCCCAGTGCTTATACGGGGCTCTGCACACGGTAAGCGCTCAAAAATACCACTGACTGATCGGCTTATTACTACTTCCCAGGTTGGATGGAAGGGCTGAGGACACCCTCTGCTGTGGGAAAGGTGATGGAGTCCGACGGCAGCAGTGTCGGAGGAGTCTCAGTCTTGAGACTTCCATCTGGACCACTTAGGCTGAGGAATTGACTCGAGTCCAGCTAGCGGCTGGCGTGGTGCCACTCGCAATCTCTCACTGCTGCCAGTCAATTTCTCACCGGGGCACAGAGCGCCACAGCTAAGTAGTTGGGCGAGGGTGCAGGACACTGCAAAGCGCATGTGAAGGCCGTGAGGTTTTTTTTCCTTTTATAACTGAACGCATTATCCGCTTAAGGAGTGATCCCAGCAATGTGTCAAAAGAAGGTGAACATTAAGGAGATGATGACCCAGTTGTATGCAGCTGAATTTCCCAATTTCCCGATCCTCAGCTATTCCCAAAACACTCCCTCACCCACAAAGGGTGGGCATTTTGATAGCTACCCAGAGAAGTGCAAGCACAAGCTAGCCAGATGAAGGGCTCTCTAGGCCCAGTTCCGCTCTCAAAAGAGGTGCTCTGAGTTGCACGAGATGGCCAAATCCCAGTTTCCCGGCATCACTCCCGAGAGGGTGGGTCTTCTCCCTGTTCTGCCGATTCCCACTTGAGCTGACGGATCCCTCCCCTTCCTCCTCCTCTTCCCACTCACCAGGCACTCCAGCAGACGTGCTGGGCGCGCGATGATAATCATCAGCTTCTTCACCAGCTGGGTGACAAAAGCCACCTCGGAGCTCTCGGATCTCTCGTGGGCCTATAGGGGACAAAACGTGACGTTATCGTTCCGACCCTCTCGGCGTCTCACGCCGGGACAGCCTGTGACCAGGCCTGGGCAGACTGGGGGCTTGGTCATTAAAAATTAGGGACTGGGGCACGGCCAAGCACAAGTAACTCACTTTTTTTTTTAATGATACTTGTTAAGCGCTTACTATGTGCCAGGGACTCTATTAAGCCCTCAGGTAGATACAAGATAATGAGGATGGACACGGTCCCTGGCCCACATTGGGCTCACAGTCTTCATCCCCATTTTACAGATGACGTAACTCAGGCACAGAGAAGTGAAGTGACTTGCCCTAGGTCAGCAGACAAGTGGCGGAGCTGGGATTAGAACCCAGGTCCTATGATTCCCAGGCCCTCGCTCTATCCACTGGACCACACTGCCTTCTTCACTTGATTAAAATCCAACTATATTCTACCTAACAAGTGATCCTTCCCAAGACAGTGCCTCAGGTTTTACGGTTGACAATACCCATAGAGGTTTACTGTGGGATATTGGGTTTAATCTAACTGTTCTTGGGAGGAAAGACCATGGAGAAGAAAACAGCGAAGCAGGGTGGAGAGAGCCCAGGTCTGGAAGTCAGAGGATCTGGGTTCTAATCCCGGTTCCACCACTTGTCTGTTGTGTGATTTTGGGGAAGTCACTTCACTTCTCTGGGACTCAGTTCCCTCCTCTGTAAAATGGAGATTAACACTGTGAGCCCCACAGGGGACACTGACTGTGTCCAATCTGATTAGCGTGTGTCTACCCCGGTGCTTAGGTAGAGTGCCTGGCACATAGTATGCGCTTTAACAAATACCCTTATGGAAAAAAAAAAGAATCCACCGATAAAGCACCATGTTATGTTCAAGCAGTCTCAGAAACAGGGTCTCAAGACTGGCTGAGAGATAAACAAGACTGTGGAGCTCTCCAGTTGCTCACAGGCATAATATTTTATCAACAAGGGCCCAGGCATAAAAGAGGGAGGAGGAATGGAGGTGGAGAAAAGTGAATCAATTTAATAATGCTCATTAAGACAAAAATGAAAAATCCTGGTGTGCTGGGGAAAAAAGAAGAATGGGAAAGAGAGACAGACACACACCTAGAAACCAGGACTGATCAACAACCTTCTGGAAAGCTTGTGAGAAAAAAGTGTGATTTATTTATCTGAAGCTTTTCTTAGCACATCAAATTTTCTCTGCTGTTAGAAACCTGGGAATGCCACTGCAATCGAATAGGAACCTCAAACAAATGGGAAAGATCTCCTGTTCTCTGTTCATCAGAAGAACACAGGTAGGAAATTATGATTGGATACACTGCAAATGTCAGCCAGAGAAAACAATACTTTGATCCCCTCTAGACAGAGCAAATGCGATTTCTAAATTTAGAACCCCATGGGGGGAAAAACAGCTAAGCATTACCGACTAATGGTCTACATTAGGAACACCTAAAAAAGGCACCAATAGCAAAGTCTAGTGTTTTTTGCATGCTCAAAAGGGTTCCGGGGAATATTCCTGCCTCGGGGTCTTTGGGTGGATGCGCAGGTTACTACATTGTGCTCTGGAGAACCAGCACAATGGACGATTGGATCCCTGATGCAACAGCCCTGCAATCCGAATAGCCATTCATTACGTGACCACTACCTCAACACGGATTTAGGCTCTGCCTCTACAATGCCAAAAACTTGTTTCCTTACATCAAGCTCTCCTACTTGGGATCTTAGTAACTTACACGAGGGACAGAGGAGCTGTTAAAAAAAAATATCAGATTTTGGTATAAACTGATATTTTCCCTGAAAATCAAAAAGGAACCATTGTCAGGCAAATGAGAGAGAGCGAGACAGAGAGAGACAGAAAATGACACAAATGACAAGACCACAGAAATCAAACACAACTTGAAACAGCCACTCAGCCATAATCTCTGCCCAGCGCTCTTCCAAAATCCTCAGCAAAATAACTTCTTCAGGTTTCCCCTTCTTGCAGGTCGCTCCCGACATGGCTCCCGACGTGGCGTTTGCCATCCGCCCCGGCCGCGGGGTCTGGGAATCACCGCTGTTCCGAATGGTCGCCTGCCGCTAGCCCCCTCTCTGGGATGGTGCGCGCGGACTAATTAGAGGGGCCCGAGGGCGGCACGTTCGCCCGAAGGGTCCCGTTGTCACTCCAGCTTTTCTCGGAGTGGGAGGGAGGGCGGTGTTGGGGGCGGAGGGCCAGGGGCGGCAGAGGCGGGGAAGGGAAGGGGCTGAGACTGCTGCCATTCCTCTGCACCCCGAGCCGATCCCGCTGACACGTGTACTGGAAGTGGTGATGGGATAATTTACACAGCGATTTCCTTATCTGAAAGACCCATCCGTCACTAACTGTATCTACTGGGGCATGAAATTAAAATCACCGGCCTCCCCCTGGGGTTCCGAAGGACCAATCACCAGAATGTGTGAGTCAACAACGGTAACAAGGCGAAAATCCGGGTCTCCACCAAGACGCCTCAATTGCCAATGGGTTTGCGTGTCTGAAGAAAACAATTCTCATCCAAGCCTCTTTGTGATCCAACCCATGATAATCGATATCTCCTTTTTTTTTTTTTAAGGTATTTGTTAAGGGTTTACTGTGTGCCAGACACTGCTCTAAGCGCTGGGGTAGATTACAAGACAATCAGGTTGGACAGAGTCTCCTGTCCCAGATGGGGTTCACACTCTTCCCATTTTACAGATGGGAAGTGAGGCAGAGGAGTGAAATGACTTGCCCAAGGTCACACAGCAGACCAATGGCAGATCCGGGATTAGAATCCATGTCCTTCTGACTCCGAGGCCCGTGGTCTACGCTCTGCACATAGTAAGCATTCGGTAAGTACCACTGATTGTGACCGTGAGCAAATTACCTAATCGCCCTGCGCCTCAGTCTCCTCATCTGTAAAATGGGGATAAGACAGTGGTGAGCCCCACGAAGGCCTGGAACCGTGGCTGATCTCATAACCTCGATTTGACCCTGGAATTTAGCACATGATAAGCGCTTGATAAATGCCTCCTGAGCAATCACTACTTCTTTAACAGCAAAGAGTGGAGGCCTGTGAGTCGGATGACCTGGGTTCCGATCCTGAGTCGGCCATTTGGCTGCTGTACGACCCTGGGCAAGTCACTTCACTGAGCCTCAGTTTCCTCAACTGTAAAATGGGGGTGAAATACCTGTTCTCCCTTCCTACTTAGACTGTGAGCCCTGTGAGGGACAGGGACTGCACCCCACCTGATTAACCTGTATCTACCCCAGTGCTTAGAACAGTTCTTGACAAATCATAAGAGCTTAACAAATACTGTTATCTTTATTATTATTAATGATAATTATGTTTCTTTAGAAAGAGGGGGAACCAGTTTGCCCAGGAATAGGTGGAGATACTTGTTCTCACTCATGCTGAAACGGGGGTCAAGGACCTTGACAGATTCCTATCTCTTTTGCCACTACCATGAGCTACATCTCTAATATTTCTTTACAGTTTAAAAAGTTGCCATGTTGGAAGATAGGGAAAAAAGATGAAAACCCAAATGGTCAAAGCTTCAAAACTGAAAATGGGAATTAAAGGCATAAAGGATGGACAGAATGACAAGGAAAAGGAGAGAAGCATCCCTTTTCTCCCAGGGCCCCCCTCGCCTCTTTCTTGAACTGTCCCTCTTCCGTCGGCCCTTTCTTTTCTCACTCCGGTCCCCACTCACCCTTAAGAGCAGTTAGCCCCGTGTTTAGAACAGTGCTTGGCACATGGTAAGTGCTTTAACAAGTTCCATAATCATTACCAAATCCCAATTTCAGAATGACCTTCCTCTAAATTCTAAGGATCAACTTCTCTCTTTGTCCCTCTCCTCCTCTCCTTCAATGTAATCAGAGTCAAGATAACCATGGCCTATCGATTCCCGACAGAGTGCCACAAATGACGGTTCCACCTTATCCCTCTCTGAGGCAGGGAAACCAAGATTCATCTAAAAAGGGAGAGAGAGATGGTATTCAAAAGCCCTTCAAATTCTACCTGTATCCAGACCTTACCCCCGTTGTGGGTAGGGAATGTGGCTGTTCACTGTTATATTGTTCTCACCCAAGCGCTTAATACAGTGCTTTGTACACAGTAAGCACTCAATAAATAAGGGTGGAATGAATTACTGAACTTTCTAATTCACTCAGCCACGACTCACAATGAACCCAATCTGAGTTTGGAACCCAAGAGGCAGCCAGAGCCAAACTAGCTGAGACCGCTGACCATCCCCGTGGATTGATCGAATCTCTTCAGCAGTTCGCACTTGTTCTCCACCTTTTGAACCTGGGCTAGACACAGGAAAGGAGCTACGGGGATTCTCTCCCCCGAAGCTGCTAGGCCATCCCCAGTTCCATGAATGGCCACTGTGACTGGCCCAGAGGACATGGGGGGACTTGGGTGGAGTTTGATGGTCTCACAATTTTCCAGAAAATAACCCTTTTGGATGGACATTTTATATAAGACCAGTGCCGGGACACAGGTGAAGGCTGAGAGGAATGATTACAAAATTGCTTTGAGCATGTGAGAAATCATTTCTCCGCACATGCGGCACTATAAACCATGTGTTCAAAGTTGCATAAGGGCTGACTAGCCACCACTCTAGGCATAATCTTCCTCGAGTCCTTCCCGTTCAACTCACTCTAGCATTTAGCAAAGAGCTCTGCACACACTTAAATGCCCAATACACTGATTGATTGAACTCACTCATTCGCCCCTCCACACCAAAACATCATCTTAAAGTTCCAGTTTGAGGTGTGTGATACTCTAAAACAGGTCTATGATGAATAGCAAATAACTAAGTAACTGAGACACTTATTCTTTAAGCAAATGATTGATAAGAAAACAAAAATTTTCTACAGAGACTCCAATGGCCAAGAAATGGGACAGAAAATATGGTGGTTAGCGTGCCTCACCTATCCTCAAATCATCTGTTTGAGAAACGCCACAGAATTTTCCCTGTCTGTAATTTAACATTCATTTCCCCCTACAGACGGTAAGCTCCTCCTGGGCAGGGAATGTGATTACCAACTCTATTGCATCGTATTCTTCCAAGCATTTAGTACCGTGCTCTGCACATGATAAGTGCTCAATAAATATGACTGATTGACTGACGGTAGTTGAAAAGTCATGGGTCTCGGAGACGCCTCTGTTTCCCATCTTTTGCCACTTGTCTGCTGTGTGACCTCGGGCAAGTCACTTCACTTCTCTGTGCCTTGGTTACCTCATCTGTAAAAACGGGGCTGAGACTGTGAGCCTCACGGAGGACAGGGACCGTGTCCAACCTGATTTGACTGTATCCATCCCAGCGCTTAGTACAGTGCCTGGCACAGAGTAAGCGCTTAACAAATACCATAATTATTATTATTACTTTCACACAGCCCTAAAGGTACCACCATTCTCCTTGCCAGGATTTCTGTGTGGAAAGGTGTCACCTCAATGATGTTTTTCCTAGCTCGGGTTCAAGAGATTGTAGCTTGAACACTAAGGCGGATCATCAAACCTTATATCGTCCGGTGACATTTAAAGGTACTCACATCGTGCAGGAGTTTCTCCAAATTCTCCTGGAGTTCGTAGAAGTACCGTGAAGTGATAAGTCCATCCCGGGACTTGTCTAGGCAGTCTCTGGCCATCTCAATAACCTGGTGATGAATAAAACTCAGGGCTCCATCTGCTAGAGGCAACACGTTCTCTGGAGCATTGGAGGCAATAAACTCAGCCAGCCGCTCCTCCATCTGTGCAGTGGCCTAAAAATGACAGAGACCAGAACAAAAAAACAAAACAACTCTCAACTTACTGGAAATTTCGGAGCCCTCTAACCTAAGCGTGAACGGAAGGGCACTTCACCGGCACAAAGGGTGAATCCAGGTGATGCGGTCCCGGCTTTTAGGACAGGGAAGGTGTTGCCAGATTAAAACGATGACTAAATTCAATGTTCTTGAATTAGCAATTGTCAAATATGACATTTTGCTTCTTATATGTCAGTGTCTGCTTGCTTTTTGTGATGATGGTGAATACAGATGTATACATATGAATTCAGAATATGAATGGCCCTGCCATTTAACTGCACACTGCAAAGGGAGGTGGTGTTCGGGGGGCAGGGGAGGAAGAGATCCTATCTTTCCTAGGCGTCACCTCAAATGCAGACTGAATCCTGTGCTTGGGATAGGTTTTAGGCCACCCGCTACCTTTGGACCCTGAAACACCCCAACTCGTCCTTCACTTCTGCTCTGACCACAGATTATTTCTGACTGCCAAACAGCGTGGTGGGTGCCTATCGAGGAAGGGGAGGTGGATGCGTTAAAAAGGTCTGCTGTGTGACCTTGGGCCAGTCACTTCACTGGGCCTCAGTTCCCTCATCAGAAGCCTGTCTTCTTTGGCATGGTCATGCTGGAGGATGCCCAGCCTGGCTCCTTCACCAGGCCCCAGGGCTAAAAAGCCGGATGCCTCCAAATCTGAGGGAAGCTCTTGAGTGGTCTCCCTTACTCCTAACTCACTTGATCCCTACCGCCTATTCCTTGAGAAAGCGGATCCAGGGAGAAACAGCTGGAAGCAAATGAGGATCAGCCCTCTTGCTGATCAACTGTTTTTTTTCCTTTTTTCCCTAGTTTGGACTGACCGCTGGGATGTTATGACAAGGAGGCTTGTGAATCTGAAAAGTCTCAAAACGAATGGAGAAGCTGAGAATCCACGGCAAACAGAATGGGCGTATCTGTTCTTTCCTAACAAAGGCTTCAGTTGTTAGGGGGGAAAAAACAAACCATGAATTGGTCGATACGCTGGTCCTTACCTTGGGAAATCTTTCCTTGTACACATGATTCATCATTATGATTTCACTGTCAAAGGAAATTGGGGAGCGGCCAGGGCTAGAAAAGAAATGAAAAGCGCGTTACTTTTTCACCTTGATTTTCGTGGTTAAACACTGGCCTGGAGGAGGCTGCTAGTCAACCCTACTGTGGCTTTCAGGGGCTAGTCCTTTCTTCCTGGACCTTCAAGAATGATTTTAATTTTCCCTTTTTGCCTCCCCCAGTCCCTCCCAGCCTCAACCACTGTGGAGAATTTGATTGTGCTCCCATCCCGGGTTATCTGGCTTTTTTTTTTTTCAAACCAGCTGTACCCCCACTCCCCAAGCAAGCCAGCCCCCAATTCATGGCTCCCACAGACTTCTTTTTCTACCCTTTTATGTGTCAGGTAACACTGCTTTAAAGGCAAGTCAGAACTTCTGATGCCGTCACCCTCTCTGCTGGCCTCTACTGCATTATCGCCGGACCTTCGGGACAATCCCACATTAGTCAACTGCTTATCGAGAGACAGTCCACGGCGGGCAATATCCACAAGGCAAATATCAACCAGACAAATCCAGTGCAACACTCACACATCTTGTCTCCTGGAGAGAACAGGATGCGAAACACACATTGTACCATCCATCTGGGTTGCTGGCTTTTTTTTTTTTAAATTTTATTTTCTTAATGTAACACAAGGGCTATTCTATTTCATGTTCAAGAAAAATGTCTTGGAGGCATTCTTCCCACTAGGCTACTAAATCTTGAGGGATGCTAAACCATCACCACTACTGGGGCATTTTCAAAGAACAATTGCATCTTGTTTCATCAAAATACACGGTCAGCGTGTAAATGCTATGACTCACTCTGTGGTTAAGTAGCCCCAAAGGTTGAATGGATCATCTAGATAAAAATTAATTACGCACTTAGGTACATGCTCGATTGCCTGCAGTGGGTAATAGCTTCTCTTCGTTTCATCGTTTTTATTTATTTCTTTTAAGAATGAATCGCGTCTGTTTTTCCGAATGCATATTTGGGTGATTTGAACAGAACCAGTGTTTGCTTCCCCGTTTTGAACTGAAAAGCTAAAAAGATATTTATGACTGCAACGGCCTCTGAAAAGGTTCGCTCTTTTTTTTTAATGGCATTTGTTAAACGCTTACTTACATGTCCAACACAGTTCTAAGCTCTGGGGTAGATACAAGTAGGTCAGACACAGACCCTGTCTACATAGGGCTCACAGTCTAAGTAGGAGGGAGAAAAGATACCCCCATTTTACAGTTGAGCAAACTGAGGCACAGAGAAGTCACTTGCCCAAGGTCACACAGCAAGCAATTGACAGGGTCGGGATTAGAACCCAGGTCCTTCTGATTCCCCGGCCCATGCTCTCTCCACTATGCAATGCTGCTTCCCTTCTACTCTCCATGTGGATGGCTCAATCAGTTCTTTATGCAAACAGCCTCTTTCTGAGCTGAACGTCTTGGGTCTACACCAGTACTTGGCAAGCTTGGGTGGAGAGGGATACTGTAGCGACAGTGAAGCGGCATCATCTAGCGGAGAGAGCCCGGGCCTGGGAGTCAGAGGATCTGGGTTCTAATCTCAGCTCTGCCCCGTCTCTGCTGCGTGACCTTGGGCAAGTCCACCTGACTTCTCTGAGCCTCAGTTACTTCATCTGTAAAACGGGGGTTAAGATCATGAGCCCTACGTGGGACAGGGACCGTGTCCAACCTGATTGGCTTGTATCTACCCCAGTGTTTAGGACAGTGTAGGTGCTTAACAAATATCATTTAAAAAAAAATGGTGAAGCTTTCCAATTATCAGGTAATCTTGAGTGGGCTAAAGAGCATCCAGAGGAGACTGTAAGCTCAGTGTGAGCAAGGAATCTCTCTGTTTATTGTTGTATTGTATTCTCCCAAGTGCTTAGTACAGTGCTCTGCACTCGCTAAGTGCTCAGTAAATACGACTGACTGCCTGGAGGGACCCAGTTTCCCCGGTCAGGCTCACTGATATTTTTACCTCAGAGTTACTAAATGTGCAAAGCAAGAACGCCAGTCAATCCATATCATTCGGGAGGAAGCAAACTTGCTAAGAAAATTTAAAATGTTCTCACGTGTGGCCGGATTTCAATAGTCTTTTGGGTGTGTTAAAGTTGGTCACATTGGAATAAAGCAAACTTTCCTATGAAGTATTTCCAGGAGGCATTAATAGATACTGACAAAAATGGCTTAGCAGTTCCACGTTCAAGGAGTTCTTTGGCATGCTACATTTTAAACATGTGACAACATTAAAAAAAAATAACCTATCATTTACAGTCTAGAATAAAACCCAGGCCCAAATCAGTTACAATCTGGGAAGGGTCAACAGGAACTTCTCAGGGAAAACATATTTACAAGTTGCCTTAAATGACACATATTTTCACTTCCCTTGCCTTCATAAATAAATTTGGACATATGTTCTCCTCAGAACTCATCTGCTCCTGCCGCTGGATTTCTGCACAAATCATTCACTGTCTCCTGCTCGGGATTTAAAGCGAGGTTTTAGCTGCTAAAAGAACATTAACTGGGGGAAGGGAACATTTGGTTTTATTTCAAAAAGCCTGCCAGATGCCAGAAAAAATAAAACCCAATAGCAAGTGGCTGCAACAAAGACCAACTTATATAGAACAAGCCTAGAATGCCACAACTCAAGCTGATTACTCCCTTTTTTTAAAATCCACCAGCCGTGCAGCTAGGGATAATATTTTTGAGAGCACATTAATAAGACTGATCAATTACCGGAGGTGACCAAGTTATTTAATAGGTGCTCAGCTATGGACTTGGCCTAAGGATCAAATTCCAAATTGCCTCAGAAAACAGGAAACCTCCCCAAATAACCCATCAAATTAAATGTCTAATTGAGTATGGCAAGACTGTGAGGTCATGCATTACACCGGGACAGTAAAAGCTGCATTTTGCCTAGGAGGCCATGGAGGTAATTATATGGATAATTGACTGACTAACCAAAGGCTACCAGATGATGGGTTGGTCTCTGACACCTTTGAGACATCAACTGACAAAAGGGAGAGTCAATATTGAACGGTTAGTGGAACCCATCGGGGGAAATGTCGTGAAGGAATTTTCATGTAGATGAGGAGATGGGATCTGAGATTTGGCTGCTGAATCGAGATCTGAAAACAATGTCCCGCGGTTGGTTTTTACATTTAACGGCTGGGCCGGAGAGGGGACGTACCAAAATTTCGATTAATCTGGTCACAAGTGCGGGCCTCACAGCTAAAGAGAGCTGCCTGGTGAGTCGCTGTCCCTGCTAGCTTCGTAAGCGGGCACTCAAGAGGAGCTCGCTGGCAAAATGAAAAATCACCTCTGCTTTGTCGTCTCTAGGAAGAAGCCCTTTAAGTGGCAATCTTGTCCCCTGCAATTCAGGTAGCGGGTTTCGAGCTTGTCAAAATACAGGCTCGCCCGTCTAACCTCAGTGACACCAGTGGGGGAAATATCAAATTCAGTTACTTTCTGGAAATGACACCTATGATTTTAATCAATGAGACCTTATAAAACTGTAGTGTAACGGGGATTAAATCAAACCGAACTGCTTGCCGACGTGTAATTTCGTCCTCAAATGGACAGCTGCGTTTATTGGAAAAATGCAGAGAGGCTTAAACCTGGGATCTGATCTGCCTTATAGCTCATAGTGAAAAGGTCTAATGAGAATATATGAATAGCGATAGATCCTCAAACCTTTATTTGTTTAGGACACAATGGGAGCCTAGGCTTTTCTCTTTTGATAGGTACAGTTAATGAAAGCAAACAAAAATCTAATTTTTTCTTCTTTTAAATAAGGAAAGCTAATCTTGTGCAGCTGTACTAACTGCATAGGATTCATATCCTTACTAGAATGTAATCTGCAATGGTTTCACTATTCTGGGCCATAAAATATGGTTGCTATAGGGAGGTGGGGTTTTTTTTGTTTGTCAATAACCAGAGCATGAGCGTGACCAAAAAAACAAACATAGATTGTAGCTCCAAGCAGCAACGTGGTCTTTGTTTTTAATTTGATGACCTGAGGATGGTGTCAGAATTTGTAAAAGGGTTCCCTCTAAACAAAAGAGGAAACTAAAAAGGACATAAAAGGACAATCAACTGGTTGAGATGACAAAGAGATGGTTATTATTCCATATTCTCTTGAATGATGAAGAACAGCTATTCTACTAGCACATCAAAAAAGAGATTTTTGGGAAGGGGGTAGTGGGGAGGCAACGGAAGTTTACATATGGAGGCCTTCCCTAACGAAGCCCTCATTTCCTCTTCTCCCACTCCCTTCCGTGTTGCTATTGAGAAGCAGCGTGACTTAGTGGGAAGAGCACGGGCTTGGGAGTCAGAGGTCGTGGGATCTAATACCGACTCTGCCTCTTGTCAGCTGACAGAAGGCATGTGGAAAGTGATGCAGGGAGAGGGAAGGGCAAGCCAAAAGTGGGGAGTGGTTTCATGGGGAAACTTTGTCCTCTCTCCTCCAAATCCACCCCTCCACCCCAAAATTTTAAATCTGGAAGACTTGGAAAGCCACAGTTCTCTGGACCGAATAGGGTTGGCGTACAGGTTGTCAATCCCTGAGTGACGATTTGTCAAATAGCCTTATTACCTAATCAAGTTACTGTGAACAAATCAAAAATGGCTAGCGGTAACTGGATTCAATTATCTTAAGAATGTCAAGGAAGGAAAAAAAAATTAGCTTCCTTAAATTATCCTAGGATCAACCTCTAGTCCACTTCAATGATTCAGAATGCATTAGTAGTCAATTATATAATCACAACATGCTTCTACTTGAAAACCGAAGAGATTAAAAATCTTCAGGCCTTTCAACACCACTAAATTGACGAGATGCACAAATTTTACAGGAAGTGTGTTACTTCATAAACAGGAGTTAATCTGACCAATTAAAATACTAATTTTTAATAAAAAAAATTCCACCAGACCACCACGAGCCATTTGTCTGATGATTCTGACCAAAAGCAAGAGCAAAAACCCCCACTTATTTATATTTATGTCCATCTCCCCACTAGACTGTAAACTCGTCGCAGGCAGGGATTGTGTCTGTTATATTTTCCTCTCCCAAGGGCTTTGGTTCAGTGCTCTGCACATAATAAGCGCTCAATAAATACGATTGACTGACTGGCTGATTTTGACTTTTCAATTTTATTGAATCTCCGAATCACCGAGCAAATGGCCTGTTGTCAGAGGCAGGCCAGAAAGGGTGAAAGACCTGGTCTTTTCACTCCACATTTTGGCTAGAGCGCTGGCAGGGAATTAGAGAAGATGGTAAACTCCTTGTGGATAGGGCTCGTGCCTACCAACTCTATGGTGCTGGACTCTCCCAAGCGCTTAGCACAGTGCTCTCTGCACATGGTAAGCGCTCGAATACCACAGATGGATGGACTGATTCCTGTACTCATGCGGTGCGAAAGTTGTCCTTAAAGAAGGACTCTGGGAGAAACTCGGTTGACCTTCCAGGATCCGCAGCACAGAAGAACCACAGGAGCCACTGAGGTTTTTATACCTGGAGCTCACTTGCTTGTAACTTTGGCTCTTGGAGTTAAGAAAGTTCTTGATGTGAAGGCAGTCCGTGTTAACGCTAGGGAACAAATTTGTGATTTAAAACGTCACTTCTATTTCGGGATCCGGAGTTTCCGGTTAGTAACTGTGTTTTTGACACGGGATTAATAGCCCGACTGCAACTGGTACTGGGTTAGAAAAGCACACGAAGAGGGCGTCTACTCCGATATATACACTGGGGGAAGAAAAAAAGAAATCAGCGCTCCTACTGAAGCTTTTCATCTAGGATGAATTAATTAGAGGTAAAGGTAACAGTAGAAAGTTAGGCAGGACAGGTACAAGAACGAAGGGGGACACTAGACCGAGATTCGACAAATGCAACAGAAATCATGTAACTAGTCTGTCATTACATGGCATTCTAGAGGGGCCCACTGGCTCTATGTCACTACCAGCAGCACTCACCTGTTCCTGTGGATTACTTTGTAACTACACTTAGAAGGTCCCAAGGCAACTGCCATGTAGCCTGCACTGCGGTTCGGAAGACAGAAATAATCAGGAATTTCAACTAGGCACCTTAGTGGAGTACTGACCACGTTACGAAAACCAGGCACGGAAATCGAGTTCACCCAACAGATCCGGGCGACCGGAAATCCCCCGGGCGGAGCGAAATTTAGCGAAAGGTGAAATGAGGTCGGGCTTCCGGAGGGAATATCGTTGCCCCACTACGGCGGATAACTCCTTCCGAGGCGGATGCAAGTCAAAGTGCCTGTCTGTTTTCTGTGGCTCTCCAGAGGAGAGCACTGTAGAGAATAGCCACAGGGCTGCAGGAACCACCAACTAAGAGGCTCGGGCCAGCTTTCACGGAAGTTTTGGGAACTGAATATTGGCTCGGTACTTCTTCAGAACAACCACCACGACTAAGAAGCAGCGTGGGTAGAGCCCAGGCCTGGGAGTCAGAAGGACCTGGGTTCTAATCCTGGCCTCCACCACTTATTTGCTGTGGGACCTTAGGCAAGTCACTTCACTTCTCTGGTTCCTTAGTTCTCTCACCTCTCAAATGGGGATTAAGGCCATGAGCCCCACGTGGGACATGGACTGGTTAGTGTGTATCTCTTGATTGATTGATGCTTGTTGAAAAGCTAGTCCTTGCCTTCAATCTGATTCCAGGACCTCAGACGCCATGATTAGTCACTGACATGGGGCCGGAAAGCAGAGTGAGACCCGAGGGGGTCTCACTGGTGGTGGCTGGGGGAAGAGGGGGTTCAGAGGGGGGGCCTCACCTGAGACTGCGGGATCGGGGCCTCATGGCTGGAGACTGTCGCCCCTCTTCGTCAGTGATGCTCTCGGTGCTGAAGTGCTTCGTCAGGAAGTGCAGTTCGTCGGCCGTTGGCTGGAAGGGCAGCTGATGCAGCTTCTCCTGGGATGAGCATGACGACTGAACCCACGAAAAAAAGACGGGAGAGAGACACACACACAGAAATTTAGCAGGGGATGGCTCAGGAGTGGAATGGGCAGACTCGTCAGACACTCTTTGTTGGTTGGTTTAGATGGAGGGCGGGGAGTACGCGGATCAAACCACCAGCTCTTCGTGGTCTATGTTATGTCGGCAGCCTTAAGAGGATGGAGACCAAGAAAAATTCCCAAGTGCTGGAGTCGGGCGTGCAAACCCCTCAGAGTTCCTGATGGTAGGGCTGGGCCTGAAAGGTCCTTGCATGTCCTTAGAGATGCAAAGGATAACAGGGGAAGCAGTGGAAAAAGCGCAGGCTGAGAGTCAGAGGACCTGGGTTCTAATCCCAGCTCTGCCGATGGCTTGCCGGGTGACCCTGGACAAGACACTTCACTTCTCTGTGCCTCAGTCTCCTCAACTGTAAAATGGGGATAAAATACCTGTTTCTCTCTCCTACGCAGACTGTCCCTCCCATAAGGGGCAGGGACTGTGTCTGACCAAGTAAGTTTTCCCTACCCCAGGTCTTAGAAAAGTGTTTGACACATAGTAAATACCATTAACTCCCCAACCCCAGCTAAAACTTAAGGGTCACCTCTGGGTTGGGAAAAGCCGCGGGCAATGACGAATCTTTCCTTTCTTTCAGGTGGTATCCCATTTTCTACAAAACCCTCTCCTAAATGCATCATCACTTCAATCTATGTCTTTGGATTTAATTCAGAATGCATTCATCCTGGGTACAAATTATTACACTATCTCCTGGTTTTCTGCGAAGGTTTCTAAGAACACCAGTTAATAATAATGGCAATAATAATGAGGGCATTTGTTCAGCGCTTATCATGTGCCAGTCACTGTACTAAGTGCTGGGGAGGATACAAATTGAGATGGACAAAGTCCCTGTCCCATGTGGGGCTCAAAGTCTCAATCCCCATTTTACAGATGAGGTAGCAGGCCCAGAGAAGTAAAGTGACTTGCCCAAGGTCACACAACAGACAAGTGGTGGAGCAGGGTGGGGTTTCAGAAGCCCAGGCCCGCGTTGTTTCACGAAACTCGGATCTAGGTTACATTGGCAGAAATAAAAGTGATATCAAATCAGCATAGTGTGATCTCTGTGGGATTCCCTTTATCTGGTCTTGCTCTGAAGAGAATCATTTCCTAGGGTCTGCTGTGCTTAAAACATAATAACATGCTGTTGTAAGCAAGTCCACTGGGGAAGGAAATTATTTTTAGATCCTGAATGCAAAGATTCTTTTGATCTGAAAAGGAATGAGCATTCTCAGGACTCAACAGTAATTCAGGGCTTTTAATGTAAGGGAATTTCCAAACTCTTGGGTCAGTCATCTGTAAAATAACATTCTACAGCCTGGCAGCTCTAATGATGCCCCCCCAAATCAAGTTCCAAATTTCTTTCCCGCAGTAAAGCACTTCGTAACAATTAATACTTACAGTTCTTGTTAAGTGCTAATAATGTGCTAAGCACTATTCTAAGCACTAGGGTAGATACAAGACAATCAGGTTGGACACAGTCCATATCCCATCCGGGGCTCACAGTCGTTTTACAGAGGAGGTGACCAAGGCCTAGATAAGTGAAGTGACTTGCCCTAGGTCACAGCGGACAAGTGGCAGAGGCGGGATTGGAACTGAGGTCCTCAGATTTCCGGGCCCGGGCTCTTTCCACTGGGTCGCGCTGCTTCTCTTAAACCGGTGCCTGAGAGATTTTCGTGGGAGGCTAAAGGGAAAGGACTTCCAGAGGGTGAGAGGGCAGCCAAGACTGGGAAGCTGGAAGAAAGGGAGACTGTGAGATGTTGCCCAACAGGAGGGATGGCTATTTGACAGCTCTTTGCCAGCCAATCGACAGGTACGCCTGAGATGGAGCTCCCCCGGTGTGGCAAATCCCTCCAGCAGACTCGAATGCCTGAGAAGAGCTGTGAACCAGAAGGTAATTTGTAGGAATCCAAAGTAAGGTAGTAAGGTGGTTCTTGGACACCGAAGGCTCCAGATCAAGTTTTTTTTGTCCTGCCTGGAAACTCCCTCTCTTCTACCTATGTGCTGATCGTTTTTAATCCTCCCGGGTGCTCCCGGAGCCATCGTTTGGATTTGTGTTCTAGGATGACAATAGAAAAGAGAGGAAAGAGCACGGGCTTGGGAGTCAGAGGTCGTGGGTTCTAATCCCGGCTCCGCCACCTAACAGCTGTGTGACTTTGGGCAAGTCACTTAAGTTCTCTGTGCCTCAGTTACCTCACCTGTAAAATGGGGATTAAGACTGTGAGCCCCACGTGGGACAAGCTGATTACTTGATTACGTAAAACAGTGAACAGTTGGGCACATAGTAAGCGCTTAACAAATATGATTACTATTATTATTCAACAGTGATAGGTTCCCGACTCCGAAATATATTTCCTCTACTACTTTGCCAGGCCTCCTACTCCCGTTTGGAGATAGTTGAGGGTGAAGCGACTGCTCAAAATAGCAATTCGGAGACTTTTTAGTTATGAATGCGTTTCCAAGCTAAGAAGGATTAAAAAAAAAAAAGGAGTCCAACACTTCTGGGATAGGGACAGATTTTGAATCGTCTCAGCAAAATGGCAATGTCCAGGAAAAATCCCACTTCTCAACCATCCTCCTAAGTGAGGAAGAGAAGAGCCCAGAGACAGGGCGAGAGGGCGCTAGACACTCTCCCAACACTGCAGGTGTCCATCTGCTCTCCCTTGGCTTCGCTCGCTGAATGGAGCTTTTTGAGAACAGCGGAGGGCTTGGAGTCCAGCCAGATTTTCACATTTCAATTCAGTAGAGAAAAGTCAATCGAGGAAAGCCACCCAAGCTGTTGAAGCCCCTGGAATATTGGACCTGAGCGAAAATGTAAGCCAGGGCCTGGTTTCACACAACGAGCCTCAAAGCTCACAGGGACAGAAAGAGGAATGACATGACTTTTTGATCCCCAGGTTATAAAATAATCTCCGCGATGAATATTAGTAGGCAAGCAGGGCACATTTCCCAACAGCCTTCCAAGTTTGGGTCTCCAGGGCGGCGGTCTCTGCCCGGGTCAGAGAATGAGCTAACTTTTTTTTTCTAATGATATTTGTTAAGTGCTTATTAGGTACCAGGCAGTGCACTAAGCGCTGGGGGTAGACACAACTGAGTTGGACACAGTCCAGGTCCTACTTGGGGTTCACAGTCTTGATTCCCATTTTACAGATGAGGGAACTGAGGCCCAGAGAAGTAAAGTGACTTGTGCAAGGTCTCAAGGCAGATAAGTAAAGGGCTTAGTACAGTGCTCTGCACACAGTAAGCATTCAATAAATACCACTGAATGAATGGCAGAGCTGGGATTAGAACCCAGGTCCTTCTGACTCCCGGGCCCGTGATCTATCCATTAGGCCACAATGGTTAGCAAGCTGCTTCATTCTGTTTATATAATCTCAGGACTGCTCCTGTAACTTCCCTGTAATGTTCAGGAAGCCAGTGGGTAATGCAAAACCAAATCTGCCACTTGAGGAATGATCACGCATGTGCCCATTCAGTGGTTCTCCTTCATCGCCCGCCATCATCATTACCATTATCGGTGCTATTTAGGGAGCACTTTCTACACGTGCTGCATAGTAAGCACTCAATAAATACCACTGATTGACTGCTGGGTGACCTTGGGCAAATCACCTGGATTGTGCCCAACCCAATTTGCTTGCATCCACCCCAGTACTTAGTACTGTAATAATAATGTTGGCATTTGTTAAGCGCTTACTATGTGCAGAGCACTGTTCTAAGCGCTGGGGTAGACACAGGGGAATCAGGTTGTCCCACGTTGGGCTCACAGTTTTCATCCCCATTTTCCAGATGAGGGAACTGAGGCACAGAGAAGTGAAGTGACTTGCCCACAGTCACACAGCTGACAAGTGCCTGAAACATAGTATGTGCTTAACAAATACTATAATTATTAAGTCACTTAACTCTTCGGGGTCCCAGTTACCTCATCTATAAAACAGGGATTAAGACTGCGAGCCCCATGTGGGACATGGACTGTGTCCACCTGATTAGCCTGTATCTACCCCAGTGCTTAGTACAGTTCCTGGCACCCAATAAGCACTTAAATACCATTAAAAAGATAAATGAAAAGTAGCATCACCTTTATATTTAACACCTCTGCTCAAAAGCTCAAGGCAGCTTACTAATTGCATTCCTCAGCCTCCCAACACCCCCGTGGGGAAAAAGGCGGGGAGCGGTTTGCTGATTTCAAAGATGGGAAAGCAGGAAACAAAAAGCTTCTGGTCTGGCCAGGCGGGTCCAGGTCACGGCCCAGCACTTAGTTTAGTGCCTGGCACATAGTAAGTGCTTGACAAATACTATAATTATAATTATTATTATGGGCCAAGTCCCGGCTGGCCCTCAGGCCTCCCCTCTCCCAGGCCTGTGTCATGTCCCTTGCTCTCTCACCTGTCTCGCCTTTGCGTCAAAATCCCTCATTTCAAGCCTGAGTCACAAATGAAGCATGGTGAAAAGTATTTCTCACCCTGTCACATGCTGGGGAATGAGGAGGCCTCGCTCTCCAATGATTTCTTCAGGAGAAAATAAAGTCGCCTAAAACAGCTAGCTAATGTTCTGCTCACTGCTTTGAATCACAAATGAATGATATACAAAGCTTAACTTATGTGAGAAAAGGACTCCCCCTCCCAAATTGGGAAAATCTTGCTTTAACAGAATTGATTTAAATAATGATTTCCTGCCTTCTTATTTCCCTCAACTTGTAGGGGGGCAGTTAAATGCTGGTGGAGCCCAGGACACGGGAGTAACCAATGACCCTATTGTTTCCCCCTCAAGACTGTAAGCCAGTTGTGGGCAGGGAATGTGTCTGTTTATTATTATATTGTATTCTCCCACAGTTGATGACTGACATTCTGATTTGGAAGGACCCAACAGTAACTCGAAAGGGGTGGGGAAGGGGGCTGCTATCTGGGGATCTTGGGAGAGGGCTAACCCCCATCACGAGGATGATTCTCTCCCAGGAACCAATGGGTAACATGTGGGGCCAAATTTGGCCCCTGGTCTTCCGCTGACTTTCAGGGGTACACTTCCCACCCAAACACAGGAGTCCAGCTTTCAAGACCCTGATCTGACACTGTGTTTACAACCGGAAATGCAAACTGAAGAGTAATAGAACATGCCTACCAAGTCTGTTGTTCTGTACTCTCCCAAGTGCTTAGTACAGTCCTCTGCACACATTGAGCACTCAATAAATACCATGGATTGACTGACTGATTGGCAAGCAGAGAAGAGTTACAGGGAGGAGGGACAAAAAGCATTACCAAAGGAGCAAATTATATTTCCCAAACAACTAACACTTTCCGTGAGGAACTGAAAAAACCAACCAACCCCAAAACACAATTCAAATGAAGCCTAATTTTTCCACAGACTCGTAAAAGTGGAAGGAGATGGGAGAGAGGGGCTGGATACAAATTGGTCATGGGTTCTAATCTTGGCTCCTCCACTTGTCTGCTGTGTGGCCTTGGGTGAGTGATTTCACCTCTCTGCGCCTCAGTTCCCTCATCTGTAAAATGGGGATAAAGACAGGGAGTCCTATTCAGGATAGGGATTGTGTCCAACTCACTTAGCTTGTATCCACTCCAGTGCTTAGTACAGTGCCTGGCACAAAATAAGCTCTTAACAAATACCATAATTATTATTATGAAGAATTCTTATTACTTACTGAAACCGTCGAACTGGGAGTGTTGGTCCCATAGCCCGAGGAAGGCAAAGATGCCAGGGACCAGCGACGACCATCCGTCCTGTGACAGAAAAGGCAGGTTAGGCGATCGTCTGAGGCAGAAACCACCAAGGCCTTCTCCCTTTCCCCTAGTTTTCCCCTCTGAGCCCTTATTAGGAGGTTGCAGAGAATCTGGCAGACCTCAATGGGGACAGGACAGTGGGGGGATCTCGGCCCCCTAAGCAGCTGCCTTAGTCAAGGCCTGAGCAGTGAGGGCCAAAGCCCACAATTCTACAGTTTTATGCGTTTTAAGTAACAGAATTGGCCCTGCTTCCACTCTGACCTTCACTTTACCAAATGGCATCTCGCGAGGGAGGGCTTATTCTACTTCCGGTTCAATCAGCTGCATCTGCCGAACAGGCCTTCCTCGACCCAGATCCGCAACAGATTTGGTTCCCTCACTTCAGAACCACTGACCGATGACCTACTCTTAGGTTAAATCCCATAAAACGGATCACACGAGGATATGCATTCCCTCGGAGACGGTTTTCTCCCAACAGGCCCGCTCTTGAGTCCCCAGATGTAATTTCCTTTCCTATTGACTACATAAAAGGAAGGGTTATTGGCTTTTTCGCTGCAAGTGGAAGACTCTCTCTCCATCTCCAGTCGATAACAGACACGTGATGCATTCGCACAGAAGCTCCTGAACACAATGAGACTGACAACTGGGAAGGCGGCCAAAGTGCATCATCACACTGGGAGGAGAATGAATCATTTGCTCAAGCCTCTTGGAAACCCCGATATCCATTTGAAGATTTCCTGCTCGAGGTACCTCAAATTCCCCTCTGAAGCCCTCAGAAAAAGAGGATAATGAAATTTATTTGGCTTTATGCGGGAAGCGTTGCCCTTGAATAAAACATTTCTCGACGGATCCCTATTTATGGAGGGCTACGACTTCCAGCCGGTGTCCCGTGATCCACAGAAAGGATGAACTGCAATTTATCGATTTTACTCGTATGCAGAGTGATATTTAATCTGCAACAGGGTAGCATAAACCAGTTAGGCCAAAATTCAATTGAGAGCAAGATGAGATTTAACTCCATCTTTTTCCCTAGTCGGGTGCGATGGGAGAATCCACTTGTTTGGGTGGAAACGGGATGACCAAGCAACAGCCTGACGACTGGCCTGAAAACCTGGATTACAAAGGGCAAATCTGGGGGCCGCCAGGAACTTGCCAGTGTGGGCTTTCATTGGAGTTCACCATTCTTGTCCCCGAGGACAACTACGACACGGTTCGGCTACCAGAAAGCGTAGCCGGCGGCTGTTCATGCTGCATGCGACATAGGAGGATCATGATTTCGAACAGACTGATACACATGGCACGTCTGAATGGCAACCCTATTTAGGCTCAGCTTTTGCCTCAGTGCCGGGAAGCCTTCCCCTGGTACGGCCTCCACTTCCTGAATTGATCCTATACCTGATTCCTTCTAGGCAGACTGACCATAAGGGCCAGGAGGCAATGGGAAGAAAGTCACATTTACTATTAAAGCATTTAAAAGTATAAAAGGGAAAACAACGCACAAGGTTAGGGCCATAATGATGGGCAAAGGAGGAGGCAATCCAAAACCCTTTCCCAGTGACATCAACTTTTAGCAGATTGCCTCGGAATCATATGTGCTAAGTTTGGATTAAATCTGGACCAAAATGCACGTGAAGAGGCCGGCGGAGCAATGAATGGCTCAGTTCACCACAATTTCTCTGAAATTCAACGGAAGTAGGATGATGAGGCTTGAAGAGAAACTGATGCCTTCAAAAAACAAAGGCAAATAAAGGAAAAAAACCCACCTATTTTGCAAATACATCAACTTTTGTACATCAACTTGAGCTTCCAAATGACTTGAAACTCAAACAATTCTCCCATTATTAGAGAAGAGGGCAAGGACAGACACTTGATTTCCCCCTCAGAACTACTCTAATGGAAAATGCAACGGGCTGAGTGTTACACCTTCCCTGCCATGAAGAACTCACTGACTTCCCTCTAAGAAAATCAGCAGGGTTCTTTGATGGGCTACATGGCTTTTTATCTTTGGAAATTTGCCAGCCTTAGTTTAATGCTTACGTTTCTGGGAGATAATTATAATCCTCGCTATTAGACCAATAGGATAATCTGAGGAAGATCAGCAAGGGGCAGGCTCAACTCAGAGCGAGACAGTCTGAAGATGAGAGTGTGAAATTGGCCATCCCTGGCTCAAATGATTAGAGGTCAGTTGGTACCTCTGATAGTTATAAAAAGTCGTGACTTGGAAGACGTTGGGGCAAACTGTATTTGTTCATGAAGGAGTCTAATTTTTCTTCCAAAACAGCAAGAGCTGAATGCCTAAATAGAGTTACAGTGGAGCATGAACCCATTAGACGTACACAATGCAATCATGCAAAAACATGCGAGATTAGCACACGATAACTGTATATATAGTTATATAGCCGATATATGGATCTTGTGTCCCCGTTACCTGTCTGCTCTGTGTCCATGGCTGTAATGGAGAGAGCGTAGAGGGGAAGTCAGTACCAAGTAAAATCCGAGTGGGAATACTGAATGGGACAAAGGAACCAATCACTCTGCTGTATGTTCCCGTCTTCAAAAGCTACGTGGCCACGTTGCGTGAGAAAAGGAGCATCTCTTTTGGCGGGGAGGTGGGACAAGAGGAGTCCAGACTGGACCGTAACTGATCAATCACTGGCACTGGGGAAGCAGCATGGCTCAGTGGAAAGAGCATGGGCTTGGGAGTCGGAGGACATGCATTCTAATCCTGGCTCTGCCACTTGTCTCCTGTGTGACCTTGGGCAAGCCGCTTAACTTCCTGTGCCTCAAAGAAGCTCATTGCAGGCAGGGAATGTGTCTGTTACACTGTGGTATCTCCCAAGCGCTTAGTACAGTGCCCTGAACACAGTAAGTGCTCAATAAATACGACTGTCTGACTTTCCTGCCGTAACTAGGGAGAAGGTAGTCAAGCCACCCTGCTGAACTTTACTTTCCCCAGAAAAGACGGCGACCCTGAAAATACCCTGTGGGTAAACTAACCATGGGAATAAAGTTTGGAGGAGTAAAGCCCTGGTACAAGGCAGTTGGGTGGCGATTATTTGATTCGGCGATTAAGAGCAGTGCTACCCTCTGCTTCATTACCAAGTCTTACAGATTTCTTAGACCTGTAGACTGTAACCTTCCTGTTCATTCATTCATTCAATAGGATTTATTGAGCGCTTACTATGTGCAGAGCACTGTACTAAGCGCTTGGAATGAACAAGTCAGCAACAGATAGAGACAGTCCCTGCCGTTTGACGGGCTTACAGTCTAATCGGGGGAGACGGACAGACAAGAACAATGGCAATAAATAGAGTCAAGGGGAAGAACATCTCGTAAAAACAATGGCAACTAAATAGAATCAAGGCGATGTACATTTCATTAACAAAATAAATAGGGTAATGAAAATAACTGTAAGCAGGGAACGTGACTACCTACTCCGTCCCACTGTCCTCTCCCAAACGCTTAATACAGTGCTCTGCACACAGTAAGCGCTCAATAAATATCAGAGATTGACTGATCTGATCCAGTCTCACGTGAGGTGGCAGGGTGATGTTAGGAAAAAAAAAATCACTCCCTCAACGTGCTGGGTGAACACAGTGCTCCACAAACAGTCAACACTCCACCATCGATTGATGTGGAAAGGCTGCTTGGTCTTTCGACTCGCCCGACACTCAGGGAGCAATCACCACAACTGCCATCATCAACTAAAACAGGCTGGTGTGACTTTTGTTACCGAAAACTTGCTCTGAATCCTCCCCGACCCACCTCAAAAAATGCCCCAGTGGAAAGATAGTATCTCCCACCGGGCTTTGTGTCAGTGCTTCCCAAATCCCTCACTGTCGTGACTCTCCACGCCTCTGGAGAAACAGAGGTGGGACGCTGCCTCTTTCTACCTTCACAGCTGGAGGATTTGCTGCCCTACTGCATTAGCATTTTTTAATCAATCCATTTCCATGCAGATCAGGTTTTTTCAAAGCGGCAAATTAGGCTCTGGAAGAAGCTAAATGCAAGCTTCACCTCTAAAAGTGCGGAGCAGAAAACGGGGCCCCAGGGTTCACCCTTCCACTCAAATTGAGAGTTCCTGGGGGGGAGAGAGCCAGGGGGTTTAGCCGAGGAGTGTCAATGAGGAAGCCGAGGGGGCCATAGGGAATTCAGAAACTGAAGCCAAATGTACACTCTGAGGATGCTTAGCCGGAAATCGACACCACCACTGCGAGTGCTCTGGAGAAGGGGCAACTATGCAGGGTGGCATTCGCTTGCCAGGCCCGGCCAAGTCATTCCTAGGAACTTACCTGCGGGCAGGAACAAAGGAAAAGTGAGCAGGTGCATTTGGAGAGAAGTTTCGGGGGCTGTCCAGAGGACTGCTACCTGTGATATGAGAAGACACAGAAAAGCACGATCAATTTTCAGTCCCTCTTCGGGTGAAGACGCTTACTGTGAACGGAACCACCCCCAGAACCAAAGCACTTACTGATGTTTTTTCAAAACATAAACTAAAAGTACTTATTTATTCAGATTAATGTTTGTCTTTCCCTCCAGACCATTAGCTCGTTATGGGCAGGGAACGGGTCTGCACAATTCTGTTGTACTGTGCTGTCCCAAGCGTGGAGTACAGTGCGGGAAGGGCGTTTTGCAAATGCCCACATCTCCTCGTGGTGATTCTGAAGCTCAGCTGGTCTGGTCTGTAAAACTAACTGAGGCATTTAATAAAATTTCCTTTCATTTACACTCTTTTTGCTTGATTTTGAAAGCTCGCAGCTCAACCTAACAGAACCAGCTTTCAGGACAAGGGAAGGGTGCTCGGTTCAGCTTGTGCATTTCAATCACAAAGATGAACAGTAAAGCAGCTGAAAAACAATTGGAGTAATGAGAAAGGCTTTATGCTATTCGCAACACATGACTGACTTGTAAATGGCAATTCAGAGACATAGTTTTAATTAAAGCAACAAACACCAATTCCCTGGTGTATCCCGGGTAAGCTGAAGCAAGGAAGAAAAACTACGCCCCGAGTTGAGATATTCGGGGAACAGTCACGATTCATTGTTTCTCCTCACAAAGGCATGATTCGGAATAAAAACGCCATTCAAACATCAGCGGACCGCAATTTCCTCGAGTGAGCGTCCCTGGCTATTTAAGCACAGGGCCCTACTGCAGCACACGAAAGGCAAGTCACCCATTCACAAACCACTGGGACGAAAGGCGGTACAAACCGCTCAGAAAAATACACTGTGTGGTGAAAGGCAAAAATAAGTGTCCCATCCACGCGGGAGTACCCTCTGACTCCTCAGGTGTTCTATATTTGCAATCAGGCTGAGTTATTTGGGAACCCTTAGGAGCCACACTGTGGGGAATAGGAAAGAATGCCCTCCATCTCTGATTAACAATCATCATCATCATCATCTGATAATTGCTCCTTCAGATCTTCTCTTTTTAGGGGATATGGTGCTGGCTCCTTTGTGCTTTCCCCCAGACAGACAGTTTGGTGGCTCCTGGGGTGCCTAAATGTCTCATTTTCTCTGCAGTAAATCCAACTCGTTCCCAGATGGAACAGGGATAAGTCCGTTCGGCCGGATGGATATGAATGGTTGAGGGAATGGGGAAAGAATTTGTCTGCAGGACTTGAGAAGCAGCGTGCCCCAGTAGAAAGAGCCTGGGCGTCAGAGGATCTGGGTTTCTTGGTGGGCAGGGAACACTTCTACCAACTCCATCCTTTTGACCTCTCCCAAAGCACTTAATACAGTGCTCGGCCCCCAGTAAGCGCTCAATAAATACCTCTGGCTGATTTTTTAAAAATGGTATTGGTTAAGCGCTTACTCTGTGCCAAGCACTGTACTAAGCTCTGGGGTAAATTACAAGCCCATCAGGTTGTGGGGCTCAAACTCTTAACCCCCATTTTACAGATGAGGTAACTGAGGCCCAGGGAAGTGGCATGACTTGCCCAAGATCACACAGCAGATAAATGGTGGAGCTGGGATTTGAACCTAGGTCCTTCTGATTCCCAAGCCCTTGCTCCACCCACTAAGCTACACGCGGTGGATTGACTGACACATTTTCAAAGTCATCTTTCAGGGCCTTCGTAGTACTCTGGATGACGAAGATGATGATGGCGAAGAAGACGGAGTCTTCCGCCAGGAACAGCAGATGAGACATAGGCAGAGCTACACAGGATGGGATGAATAAAACGACGTATTTACTTTTCATTCCCGGCCATATGGGGGAAGGATCAGATGAAATAACATGGATTATACTGTGGCCAAGCAGTCTCCAGATCACGCTAAACTTTCTAGTGCAGTCAGAGAGCAAATTCCACCCAGAAACCAACAGTAAATTGTGGTAAAAAAAAAAACCAAAAAACAAAAAACAACCCAACAGTCAAGCAGACTTCTCCGAAAAGGTGTCTGGGGGAATAATAATTATAATGATGGTATTTGTTAAGCGCTTACTATCTGCCAGGCACTGTACTAAGTGCTGGGGTGGATACGAGCAAAGCGGGTTGGACACAGTGCTTGGAGAACTTTACCAAGAATATCTCACAACCTCGCTGGGAACTGGAAGCAGAGACACAGAGAATGTAAAAATGATGTAAAGGTGCCATTGGGGGTGTTTACAACAATTTTTTGTTCATACACCCCATTTGCTTGTGGATACTCCAGTCCTTAGTACAGTGCCTGGCATATAGTAAGCGCTTAACAAATACCACAATTACTTCCATTATACAAGCTATTCACGTTGGACCCTGACCCCATCCTACATAGGGCACGGGTGATGCCGAGAGGAGAGGGAATGGGGAAATGAGAAGCAATATGGCCTAATGGAAAGAATGCCGCCCTAGGAGACAATAGATCTGGGTTCTACTCCTGGCTCCATCATTTACTGCTGTGTGACCTTGGGAAAAATCACTTAACTTCTCTGTGCCTCAGTTCCCTCATCTGTATAATGGGGATTATGACTGTAAGCCTTATCAAGGACAAGGACTGTGCCCAACCCCAGTGCTTAGTACAGAGTCTGGCACAAATAAGAAAGAGAAGGGTGTCTTTCCCCCTGGAGCATCCACTCTGAATTGCTAGCCCATTTCTTGCCCATCGTGGGAATTTTCCCGCCCTGCCCAAGGAGGCCGTCCAACCTTGTCGACAGGGATTGGTGTGGTGATGGATTGGCTGATTTTCCACAGGCCATCAAAACGCATTATGGGAAAAAACGAGTCGTTAAACTGCCTAAGAATGAAAAGCTCGCCAAGCTGAAAACAAGAATGATTTTCTTAACATGCTATTCATTGCCATCCTTTTTACAAACCATTAAGTGATGCTTTGGTGAGCTAATTAGAAAAGACAACTCTGTAATGGTATGATGATTTAGTGAACATGCCACCTTTTTTTTTTTTAATTCTAGAATATGATGAGCCCAAAAGAATTTGATGAGCCAATCAAAAATCAAGGGAGACACCTTCTCTCTAACCAGTGGCGGACCCTCGGAAGGGGTCAACTACCAAAGTAAATTTCAAAAGTATTTTGCTAATTTTAGAAATAATGAGAAATTCAATCGTATTTATTGAGCGCTTACTGTGAGCAGAGGACTGTATTAAGCACTGGGAAAGTAGAATACAGCAAAAAAAACTAATATCATTATTCTAGAGAAATAATAATTAAGGAATTTAAGCATTTACTCTGTGCCAAGCATTGTCCTAAGCACTGGAGTAGATACATGGTTAACAAGTAGGACACAGTTCTGGTCCTGTATGGAGCTCACGGTCATCGTATTACATAAAGAAGCAGCATGGCCTGTAAAACGGGGACTAAGACTGTGAGCCCCATGTGGGCGGTGGACCTGATTAGCTTGTATCTACCCCAGTACTTAGAGCAGGGCCTGGCACATAGTAAGTGCCTAACAAATACCATAAGAAAGAATGATAAAAAGAAGATAATTTTATAAATTATGTTTTCTGGTTTTGCCTTAATTTATATGCATTCTGGAGCCTAGAAACTGAGTTAAATCCAGTAAAACTGAGCATCCATAGCCTTCCTATGTGACAGAAGCAGAAACAAAGCATCCTGTATGAGAAAGATTCACAAAAGTCACAAAGGGAATCTCCAAATGTACAGTAGTGGCTGAGTTGTGGATGCTGCAATTGGCAGCTGGACAGTGGGTGGAATTCCTGACCTGCTCCTCCTTTGTTCATTTTGTCTATGTACACTTTAGACTCTCAGGGTTCATTTTTATGGTCTGAATGTTGACCTGCATTCTTACCTTTTCGGTTATTAAATTTATTCATTTGAATGGTCAGATTGGCTTGAGCCATACTTGTAAGTAAAAATCATTTGATGCTACAATGACTAAGCTATTCTATGGGAATAAAATGGACCTCCTGAAGCAAATTCATCATTTCAGTGCCCCCGGGTACAATTTAGGGCTTCTGAAGGGTTGATTTATTAAATAACAGCAACGCGTTCTGAAAGAATGAATTCCTCCTATAGCAGGGAACATTTTAACCCTAAGGGATAGTCACTGGAGAATCAAACTCCGGCAACTAAAACGGAGTAGACGTAAGAGACTCCGCTACCTAGAGCATGTTCTAATAACTATGGTAAATTTAAGTGTTTCCATTGTGCCAGTCAGCCAGAAGCATTTACTGAGCGCTTACTGTGTGCAGAGCACTGTACTAAGAACTTGGGTGAGTACAATATAACAATAAGTACTGTACTAAGCACTGAGGCAGATATGAGACTCAGCCTAAGTAGGTGGGAGAATGGGTTGTAGCCCTGGATCCTCCACTTGTCTGTTGTGTGACCTTGGGCAAGTCACTTCACTTCATCTGTGCCTGTTGCCCCCTCAGTAAAATGGGGTTGAAGACTGAGTCCCACGTGGGACAGGGATTGTATCCAACCTGATGAGCTTGGATCTGCCCCAGCGTTCAGTACAGTGCTGGGCACATAGAAGCACTGAACATTTACCATTTAAAAAATAATAACATCAACAAGGATACTCATTAAGTGCTTACTATGTGACTGAGACTGTGAGCCCCACATGGGACAGGGAGCTGGTGTCCAACCTGATTAGTTCGTATCTACCCCAGCGTTTAGAACAGTGTCTAGGACATATTAAGCGCTTAAACACCATTCAAAAAAAAGAAAAAGGAAAGGGGCAGCTTTCTTAGCCACACAATCTAATTAAAGGCCACCATCTCTCTACGACTTTGGCTTTCTTCTCCAGAGTGGAAGCCAGTCTATTTCTATATCTCTCCATTTCTAAGGAACTGTTTCACAGAGAAACTTAAATATAAACAAGTACTTAGGAACAAAAATGTAGGCAGCATATACTACTGGGTTATGAAAAGTAATATGATAAGAAATCGTGGTTATGTCAGTCCTCTTTGCCTGAACCGGGCCTGGTTTGGGAAAATTAAGTCAGCCTGAGTAAAATGACACTAAATAAGGCTGGAATAACTGGGTTTTCTCTATGCTGCATACGTCAGGCAGCAGGTGTGGCGACTGGGAGAGGGGGCAAGTCAACATTAAATTACAAGCCCTTTTCTCTGATGTAAGAAATTGGTTTAACTCACAAATAATTTTCACCACAATAAATTTAATAATGATAACAATGATGGTATTTGTTAAGCGCTTATTATGTGTCAAGCATTGTTCTAAGTTCTGGGATAGATACAAGGTTATCAGGTTGTCCCACGTGGGGCTCACAGTCTTAATCCCCATTTTACAGATGAGGTCACTGAGGCACAGAGAAGTGAAGTGACTTGCCCAAAGTCACACAGCTGACAAGTGGTGGCAGAGCTGGGATTAGAACCCACGACCTTCTGACTCCCAAGCCTGTGCTCTTTCCACTATGCCACACTGCTTCTCAAAATTTAGATCAAGCTGTACCAAAGCTTCAAATGCCCCCTGAAGGCTAACAAATTTCAAAGCAAAAACAAGATAGCTGCCTAAAGTATTTACTGAATAACAGCAAACTGTGTTTGTGGAAAGAATTATTTATTATCCTTACAGCTACAAGGTGGGTCCTGGAACAAAGTCAGGCAACCCCACCAGAGCTAAGCTCACCTCAACCCAGCTCCTGGGTTGGGACAGGTGAGGACAATGGACACCCAAACCGCTCCTGAGCTGGGCACTCAAATGGGGTGACAGAGAACAAAAGGACAGAAAAATACAGTTTAGGATGCGGCAGAACGAAGCCTGTCACTCTGGCCTGGTAGCTGATTGTTGTGAGACAGGTGGGCCCAGCAGATCTCCCCAAAAACAATAAGAATAAAAATTATAGTGGTATTTGTTAACCACTTACTATGTGCCAGGCACTGTTCTATGCGGTGGGGTTAGATACGACCTAATCGGACCCACATAAGGCTCACAGTCTTCATCCTCGTTTTTACAGATGAAGGAAGTGAAATGAAGTGACTTACCCAAGGTCACACAGCAGGCAAGTGGCAGAGCTGGGATTAGAACCCCGGTTCTCCTGACGCCCGAGCATTGGCTCTATCCACTAGGCCACGCTGAGGACGATTAGTGCTACCAGACTGGCAGGTTCCAATCAGTGGAGGGGTATTTATTGAGCACTTACTGTGTGTGGAGTACTGTACTAAGCATTTGGGAGAGTACGACATAACATAGTTGATAGGACCGTTCCCTGCCCACAGTGAGCTTACGGTCTATGGTAAAAATAAAAAAAGAGGAGTTGTTTTGCTTTTTTCCCCGAGCCGAAGTTTCGCCAGGATTGTGAGAGTAAGAGGTGAAGCAGAAACAGTGGCAAATAACAAGCAGACCAGGAAGCCTACACAGAGGGTCTCTGTGGCAGGCTGGGGATAGAGGGGACGGACAGTCCCATAGGCCTTTCCGGTCACCCCCGCACCCACGGGTTCTCGTAAGGTCAGCGAAATCTCTAAATTCGAAGGACGGTAAATGAACCGATTAGCCGTAACTGCTCTCCACCATTACAGTCTCAATTTTAAACTCGAGCTATGGTGCTGTTTTGGCAAAACCCTTCCCACCTGACACGGCGAGTTCGAATCTCCTTTATATTATTTCTACAGTGGGGCGTGAGAGTAAACGATTTCTCTCCCTAGCCTGCAAACGCATCCTGGGCAGGGAGCGCATTGGTTATATTGGAGGCTCTCAAGCGCTTAGTACAGTGCTCTGCACACAGTAAGCGCTCAATAAATATGACCGATTGATGACAGAGTACACGCCTATGTTAAGACGTACAGCCTCTGACGTGGTGAAACAAGGAGAACTGGAAATGGGGCTCGGCTTTTTCAACGGCCCGCTGACGTCGGGGTCCAAAATCCTGAATCTACAGCGGAAGTGACAGAGGAGCGTCTTTCTGTGCCTAAGCCGCTTTGGTCCGGGTGCCAGACGCGGGGTGGAGACTCGTTTACCTGGGTGTCCATGGAGAGGCGAATGTGGCCGAGGCAACGTCGGTGATGTGCTGGAGGTTACGATTAGACTCTTGCGGTTACTGGTCCGGCAGCTGCAACGAAATGTGTATAATGAATAACTGGAAGAGCTCTTTTTCCGGGCACTGCTGTGAATCACCGACACGAAAGATCAAAACTCTCTGCCGAGGCAGCGGCTAGTTTCACTCTGAGGGGAGGATGTAATGGCCCTCGGGCCGGTTCAGTGTTTACCGGATGACTTCGCCCTTTCGGGCTGGGCTGCCACGACCCCCAAGGCCTAAGTCAAGCCTGGGGGACACACACCAACACTCAAAATGGGTCTTAGCAGGACCCGGCCTTCCCTCTGGCTGGGGCAGGGGATGTTTTAGGGCCGGAGGCCCAGGCTGCTGCCCCCTAAATGTGCTGCTGGGGCTTGTAATCCCAGTGAGTGCCCAAGGCCTTGAGGAATTCACCACCACCCACGCATCCACCCGGCTACAGGAGGCCCGGGGTTGTAGGCTGGTGCAAAGAGGGCTCACTGGACAATGTCTCAGGCAGGCCCGACTCTGCCTAATTTGTTTTGTGCTTTGCTCACCTGTCTCATCAAGGTGAAAAAAATACACTGGGCGGGAAATTGGACCCACTGGGTAGCCGTGAGGGACTGGAAGTCAGGAGACCTGGGCTCTTGCCCCAGGATGGCAACTACCTTGGGCAAGTCGCCTAATCTCTCTGGGCCTCGGTTTCCTCATTGGTAAACTGGGGATGATATTTCAGCTCTCTCTCCCTCTTAGTGAGCCCGGTGTGGGACAGGGACAAAGTCTGATTTCAATTGGTGGCTATCTTTTATCTACCCCAGCGGTCAGCGCAGTGCTGTGCAACCACTAAGTGCTTAAGAGCATAATTCTTATGGGATGGCATCCAACGCATTATCGATGGGCGATAGATAATATCAATTTTAGCCCATTCGTCTGTCCTCCCCCTTAGAGATTGTCAGGGTCCCAAGAGCCAGGGTCATGACTGAATCAATGTCTATGTAATTCTTCTCAGCACTCAGACTGGGGCTTTGATATTGTAGAAACTGAATAACTATCACTTACTGACTGATCAGAAGGCTATGTTTCAAACCCAAGTCCTTATATGTAGGATTAATGCTCATTTTAGGGCATGTTAGGAAATGCTGCACTTAACCTTCAAGTAGTGCACCAGTAGGTTCAAGTTTCATCTGATTTTTGGGTCTCAGTGGATTTAAGTCGGACTTTGGGATTTATTTTGAACAAGAGGAATGCGCTCCCGGGTTGCATTTTAAGCTCTCCGAGAACTCAACAGCGACAGATTTTCCAGGAAATCTCATGATTACTACTGTCATCCGTTAACATTCATTGAAAGTCCCGTAGGTGAATGGTCGGAGAAACTCCGTGAAACTCTTAGGTCCCAGAAGACAGTGTCCCCTCGGACCATCAAAATCATAGCATTCTCTGCGTCTTCCTTACGAAGACCCCCCGTCCAATGAATACGAGTGTCACTGAATTTTACGCTTTCGGCAAACACCCACTCAAAAATTGACTGCCACTTCACATGCCATTTGTAAAATCCAACAGCAGGAGGCTCAGAGGAGCTTGAAATGTCAGCAGAGGAATAAGTGTTTCAGGGCACTTCGATACATGAAATGCAGCGCAGCACACAAGCCCAGTCCCTAAATTTAATAACAAAATTTTCGATTAAGTCCTATTCTTGGAAGTCCCTTCCAAGGGCTTTGATACAGAATTCAACTCATAAGCAATTGCTTCCCTGAATACATCCCTCATAAAAGGGGGCCCGCATTTTACAATCAATATTTTAAAAGACAGGTATAGCCAACAGTCATTAGTATAATCAGAACCAAATCACATATACTTCCAAAGGGGGGAAAAATGTACATATTAAATGCACCCATCTGCTGAGGAACTCAAAATTTTGATGGCCAAATTTCTGCCATAGGAGGGAGGAGGATTTAATCGTGATTTTACAGTTAAGGAAACAGAGGCACAGAGATGTTAAGTGACTTGCCCCAGGTCATGTGGCAAGCAATTGGCAGAGCTAGAATTAGAACCCAGGTCCTCTGACTTCCAGTCCCGTGCTCTTTCGACTAGGCCACACTGCTTCTCAACCTTGCGTTTGGATTTGTTCTCCTTTTTCCCTACTCTCCCTCAGCCCCACAGCACTTATGTCCACATTTGTCATTTCTCTCTAGTAATGCCTGTCTCCCTGCCTGGACCATGAGCTCCTTATGGGCAGGGAGAACACTGTCCAACTCTGTTACATTGTCCTCTCCCGGGTGCTTAGTACAAGGCTCTGCACATGGTAAGTGCTCAATAAATACTACTGACTGATGGAGGAGCGGGTTGGGTGTTGAGCACATGTGCCGTCACAGCAGTGTAGGAAGCTGGTCTGAAATTCATTCTCTAACCCACCGATTCACGCACGGATGGGCAGGGTCAGTTTAGTGAGACCTAAAAACAAAATTCCCACTGCAGCAAAAGGAGCATGCTCCAGTCCGTTCTTACACTCAGTTCCACGAAAAAGTGGGGTCTAATTTAAAATAAAATGTGAAAACGACACTTCTAATGTAGTAGGTCCCCAACTTTTTCCAACGAATGTGTTCCTTGGAGTTCAATTTCACCGTAGTGAAGAAGGTTGGCCTGAAATTCGTTCTCTGACCCACCGATTCACATATGGGAGAGCTGGCTCAGTTCTGTCAGACCTGAAATAATTTTCCACTGCAGCCATGCTCCAGCCATATCTTACACTCATCAGTTCCAGAGAAGCGGGGCCTAATTTAAAATAAGATACGTATTAGGAACGTATTAGGTTCCAAACTTTTTCCAATGAATATGTTCCTCGGTGTTCAATTTCACATCATTCTTGGTGCGTTACCCACTGGCTCGGGGGCCGGCTGGGAGGGTGAGTGGGAGGGGGATGAGGTGGTTAGAATTTGATACAGGTGACATAAGGGGGGGTAGTAATCCTTTCAGAACTGAGAAGGGGGCAAATTTTCTACTCGCCAAACTAGACACTGATCATTTACCTCCTCATCAGAAGCACCATGGCTTACCTAGGCAAGAGCTCATCAGTATTTCAAAAGTATTCCCAACTTAATTAACTCTCCTACCGTTACTGCAAGCTTTCCACCTCTACTGTCAAACAGAACATCAATTTTATAGCCTGTCCCTGTGACATATGGATGGCTTTCCTACCTTGAAATATCAAATCGAACAGAATGGCTCATCCTGATAAAGCCATGCAGTGTTTTATTTCACCTCGCTGAATCAAGGGACGATAGTTGGGGGCCTTGGCCAAGGTGAAGTTGCCTGTGGATCTGCACTCTTTATTTACCCCACCCTCAGCCCCACTGCATTTTACATATACTTCAGGACTTTATAGTAATGTCTGTCTCCCTCTCTAGACTATAAGCTGTATACTCAGAGCACTGTACTGAATGCTTGGGAGGGAACAATATAAGAGTTGGGAGACGTGTTCTGACAAATGGGGGTTGCGGTTTCCGGCGGACCCCATGTTGGGAAAAATCATATGGAAAAATCCGGATTTGACGACCTGCACCACCCGCGTGCCTATATCCATTTCTTCCAACATCACCTGCGTTCTACCCTGATAGATGCTCGAGGAATGCTCACTAATCCAAATCTTCTATCTATTCCAGTGCTTAGGACAATGCTTGGCCCATAGTAAAAGCTTAACAAATACCAAAACCGTCTCCAACCTCTCATCGGCATTAATCCGAAACACCTCCTGAAAACACTTCGCGGGAAGACAGACTGGACCTGCCCTGATCTTTTAGTACCTTACAGTGTCTTGCCCCCGAATAAGCACTTAACTATCATCTGTCAAAATGCTGCCAATAACAGCCTTGGTACAAATGTCGTGAATCCTCTGAAAAGGACCCGCTTTGAGAGCTTCCAGAGGATCACTGATTTCTTGAAGTAAAAATAGCCCTTCTTGTCACACAGGGGAACGTGCCCTGTTCCCTCTGGAAATCAGATACCGCCAGCCAGCTGACGTGCGCTTAGTAACTGGACACTGTTCCCGAACCGTAGGACAGGTATGGGGACACTGTAGTGCAACCTCATCTTTGAGGTAAGAATTCTCAGAGAACATCCATCTAATTAACTTCTATCTACGAAAACCTTATTGAAGGCCCATCTCCTCCAAGAAGGCTTCCCTAAGCTCTCCTCTCCCCTTCTCCCACTCCCTTCTGCATCGCTCTTAACTTGCTCCTTCATTCATCCTCCCTCTCATCCCCTCAGCACACATGTATAGATCTGTAATTTATTTATATTAATGTCTTTCCCTCTAGACTGTGAACTTGTTGTGGGCAGGAATGTGTCTGTTGTTATACTGTACTCTCCCGAGCGCGCAGTACAGTGCTTTGGACACAGTAAGCACTCAATAAATGACTGAATATCTACCCCAGCACTTAGAACAGTTCTTGACACATAGTAGGTGCTCAACAAATACCATAAGCATCTTCCTTATAGTCTGGGAGTCCCATATGGGGCCTGCTTATCTCCTATTTACCCTAGCCCTTAGTACAGTGCTTGGCACAGAGTAAATGCCTAACAAATACCATGATTATTGTTATTACTATTATATGAAGAATGCCTGAGTTAACACTAGAGTGCTCTTTAACTATTTCTCCCCAAATCCTCCAAAAGCATTCAAAGATTTGGGCCTTGACTAAACACTTGACTTTCAATTTACTTTGTGAAATTGGGGTAAAAAAAACAACAACATACTCCACTGCCCATCTGTACAGCATATCCAGGGACTTCTGGCACATACACTATATCCAACCCAGCTCTTAGTACTATGCCTTGCAAATGATAAGCGCTTAACGAACACCACAATTGGTATTATCATTATTATACACATAAGTGTGCCTTCAGAATATAATACGGTCCAAACCATTTTACTGCCTTGAAGGTCTTTCCTCTAAATGTTTCTCGCGATACTTTCCAAAGAACAAACCATCAGGTCCTCGCAATACTTGGTGAAGCAGGAAGCAAGAAACATCTCACGGGAAAACCGGTGCCCAGAGAAAGTGGATTTTATTCAAGGTCAGGCGGTAGGGATAGAGCCAGAAGATGACTATATGCCCAGTTCTCTAAACCTCTGACCATTAAGATTTCTCCTCCTTTCAGTCCCGGTTGGTAGAGCCGGCTCTCTTCTCATCAATTTCTTAAGGGATGGGCATTTGGTCACTTCTGAACTACAAAGACTCTCGGTATCCAACTTCCACTTTCGGTGACCCAAGTCCAAATGCAATCATTCCTGCGGGCCCAAAGCCCAAGGCCCCATTAGTCTAACCCTTCCATCAGTGGAAGACATCCATTGTTACGTTAAAAACGGCGCTCGCTCAACCCGGTTAATCCTTAAGTTTCCCCAGGCTTTCCAAACAGCTTTCATTAATACGTCAGCCCTTTGTGGGTGAGAACCATCAAGGGAGGGGGGGGGAAAGTTCTTTTTCATTAGAAACCTGTTTGCAGATGAAAACAAATACTTAAGAAATTTCACTTACAATGGGGCAAAATAGACGAGCTGGAAATTTGCATATTAATGAAAGCACCAGCTGCAGGGCCATGTTAAGTAGACAGGGAAGTTATGGTTTTAATTATAGTAATTTGGAGATGGAAGCGATTTCACAAGCATTGGTGGTACTGACAACGGGAATAATTAGTTCTTCAAAGGAGGATAAGAATAAACAAGCATTTGGTTCAGAGGGATTATTTCCACATTCAGGAAGAGTTTCAATGTCTGCCCCATCAATAACGGGGAAAATGCTGGTTCCCCATGCCACCTGAGAGCGGCCCAAGAGATCACATTATCTTTCAAACCCCGACCGGAACGGATACTTCTGCCAGACCGCTAGATTCGGTCTGAGGCTCTGGAGGCCTTGTTCCTCGCCTTTGCAAAGAAGCAGCCTCCCCAGATCCTCTTTCACCACCAGGGCTACCTACCTCCGGGCCCTCCGCGGAGCTAATTAGCGTCCCCCTCCACACCCTCCCCAGGAACCGGCTAAAGCCAAATCGGTACAACCTCCAACTCCAAGGGTATTTGGAAGCAGTCCCCACCCTCTGTACCTCGCGTGGTTAATCCCTGCTTCGCGATGACCATACAAGTGAGGAGTTGTGGGTGCACCTGGATTCCGTCAACAAAGCTACCCGTGGATCTAGAGGCATTTTCTGCTAACGGAAGGATAAGGCGACCTCAGGACAGAAGACCCTTTGGGTCGGAGGCGAGGTTTTATAAGGTCAAAGAGATCAAGAGCCATCGCATCCTAATTGTCCTGTCACGGGGTTGATATGAATCCCATTCCAACAGGGCAAAGGCCTACAAGGGCCTGGGAGTCAGAAGGACCTGGGTTCTAATCCCAGCTCGACCATTTGCTATGTGTCCAGGGGCAAGTCATTTCACTGCTCTGAAGTCCTCAAGATTGGAAGCTCGTTATGGGTAGGGATCAAGATTGCTGATTCAGTCGTACTGAACTCTCCCAAGCACTTAGCAGAGTGCTCTGCACACAGTAAGCACTCAATAGATATCAGTGATTGACTGATTCTCTGTGCCTCGGTTATCTCACCCAAACTGGGATTGAGACTCTGAGCCCAATGTGGGGCACCGACTGTGTCCGACCTGATGAGCTTCTATCTACCCCGTGGTTTAGTACAGTGACTGGTGCATAGCAAGTGCTTAACAAATACCATTTAAAAAAAGAAAACAAAAAACTCCTTTCAAACATTTCCTCCTACCCATCATCTCCAGACAAAGAACTGGCACGTCATCACAAAGACCGGATGAAACGGATAATGCTAATGCATTCACTGTAAAAACATCCCATTTGCTTACCTGCTGCCGCTTTGAACTTTCAACCTAATTAGCTGTCTGAGGTTGTACGTGAGGTTATTTGTGTTGGTGAGAGCGAGACAGAGAGAGAGAAAACTCCCTGACCCTGGGGATTTGGCGGGGTGGAAGACTGCATCCATCAATGTGACTGGAGCTACTCCTATTTATCACAAGAACACATGCAAAATTTAGGTCACTCTAACATAGCACTCTAGCTACCACCCTCTGCTCACGTACATGCTCCATTCAGGGATATTAGCAATCCAATTCATTCCTGTTACACCACCCCCGGGGCTGCCAAAATCCTGGAACAATCTGGGGGCATCGGGAAAGCAGGCGGTGATCTCTGGGATTCTGGGTACCGGGCAGAATGGGGCCTCCATTGGAGATCAAGATGGCGGGTGTAAAACTGAAAGGAAACGCTTCTTTGTGCAGCAAGGAGCCGTCGTATGAATTTGTTCCACCAGAGCTGGTGTAGGCTGAAAAGCTATGGAGGTTCAATAGGTGGAGTGGATGAGGATAGAGCGGGTTGGGGGCGGGGGAGTGTCAGGAAAATTCTATGGTTGCACAGTCCACTGCAGATTTCTAAAGGGAAGGTAAAATGCCCTTAAACTCTTGAGACTCTGCATGCAGTTAATAATAGTAATGATAATAATAGCACTTGTGGTATTTGTTAAGCACTTACTATGTGCCAAGTACTGTTCTAAAAGCCAGGGTAATTCAAGTTAATCAGCTTGGACACACTCCGTCCCACAGGGGGCTCACGGTCTTAATCACCAATTTACAGTTGAGGGAAGTGACGCACAGAGAAGTGAAGTGACCTCCCTGAGGACACACAGCAGGCAAGTGGTGGATCCAGAATTAGAACCCAGATCCTCCTGACTCACAGGCCCATGTTCTACCCACTACGCCATGCGGCTTCTCCTGTCTACTGCCCACTCCGTTGCTCAAGCTGGCTCAAGGCCATACCATGGCTGGGGTTGGGACGCTCCCGGGACCATGGCCAGTATTCAATCAGTGGTACTTACTGAGCGCTTTCTGTGTGCCGGGCACTGTACTGAGCAGTTGGAAGAATACGCTACAACAGAATTAGCAGACACACTCCCAGCCCATAACGGGCTTATTCAGCACCTCAGGCTCCCTCTTCATCAAGGCTTACTTGCCTCTCCATGGTTTAATTAAAGTTTTGTTAACAAACCGCTTTTCCTTGAAGGTACAACAAGGTTTTGACTGGTCTCCGCACCATCTGCGTTTAGAGAGAGTTCGATCGTTTGGAACAAAGAGCCAGAGACTCCCTGATTCCTCTTATTGACTGACAGGAAGCAAGGCCAGGAACGCAGATCTTGGGGACCTGAGGATAAAAATGAATTCAAAGGAAAGCAGGGTGGAAGATGGAGGGGCAATTTGATATACTAGGGCCAGGGCTAATTAGGTAATTTTAGAAAGCTAAGTAACCTTATAGAATCCCTGGGGGTGGCGTTAGGGAGGTTGGCTGCCTATTTACATCTCCTTCTATCTGGAAGGGGATTTGAAGAGTTACAGGGAGATAAAATGAAGTTACGTCTTGGAAAAATGTAAGAAAGCTGGGTGGCCTGCAGGGAGTGGGGAAGGATGCCCTCTCTGATCCCTGTAGTTTCCACTCTGGAAGTGGGGCGGGGAAAAGGGGATCCCCCCACCCATACCCTTAGTTTCAATCTTACAGGGTTCTGGGATCAAGTTCAGCACACCCCGACGGTAAGTCTACACACTTTCCAAAAACACCCAGTTATTTTTTTAGCCAGGGCCTTCTGTAGTTTGCAAATATAGCAACATTAGGAGGAACAATAGCATCGGTGCATCCCGACAGTGCCTCAGATGGATTATGCATTCATTCAATCACATTTATTGAGTGCTTACTGTGTGCGCAGCACTGCACTGAGGGCTTGAAAAGTACAATTAGGCAACAAGTACAATTCGGCTTTTCTCCAATATCTTGGCATGAGGGCAGATGGCCGGATGCTGCATTGGAAGTTCAAAGTCATCCCTGCCTGAGATTATCATCCTTACAAAGAAGCTCAAGAGCTACTGTTAGAAGCCCCAATTTAGGGGAAAAATGTTTGTAGAGGTTTTATGTTCATTAGGCTTGGGCTACAACTCCCCCAGAGTGGGGAGTCGGTAATTATGATGTATTCCTACACAATAACCTCACCAGCAAATAAGGCAGAAGTGAAAACTGTGCCAATAAAAGAAACAAAGGGTCGAGGAGATAAAGAATATAATGGCGAGAAGGGCATGAATGACACCAAAAGGAAAAACGAGGCGGGACACAGGTCTCTCTGGAAGAAAATTCCCCGTTTTTTTAAAAAAAGAATTATGAAGTGTTTAGAAAATAGTACAGCAGCAAGGATTTTTTTTTTAAAAAAGGTAATTATGAAGTGTTTTGAAAATAGCGAAGCAGAAATGAAGGAGAGTTTGAATAACAATAACAGGGATTATTTGACCAAAGTGAAGAAATGAAAGGATGAAAAAGGAACACCAAGGAATGCTAAAAAGCCAGTGTGGAGAAAGGACAATTGTGGAGAAAGGACAACAAATGAGAAATGAGGGACAAAGCACACTCCAAATGACAGTCACTCGTTTGAAGTCAACTCAAAAGCAAACTGGATGGTTTTCCAGAAGTAACTTCAGAGGAAGATGATTAGGCTGCTCACAGTCTGAAATGCGGAAATCGATGCGGGGAGGAGGCGGGTAACACCTGGATCAAATATCTCCAAACAGTGGGGATGAATCCGAGCCTGGGAGTCTCCAACTCCATATCCCCTCCCCATCTCCTCCATCAATGAGCAGGTTTGACAGTTTGGTGCTGGAGTTTTAGGCTTCTGGTGGGGATTGGGGGAGCATGAGGAAAGTGAAAAGTGAGAAGCAGTGTGGCCTCATTGGTTGAGCATGGACCTGGGAGTCAGAAGGACCTGGGTTCGAATCCTGACTCCGCCACATGACTGCTGTGTGATCTGGGGCGAGTCACTTCACTTCTCTGGGCCTCATCCGTAAAAGGAGGATAAGAGTGTAAGCCCCATTTGGGACAGGGACTGTGTCCAACCTGATTAACTTGCATCTACCCCAGTGCTTAGAACGGTGCTTGGCACATAGTAAGCGCTTAACTCATTATTATTATCATTATTATTAAAAGTGACTGGAATATTTCAGGGCTAGCCCCGTGATTTTAGTTTGAACACGAATCTCTTAGTGATTTCTTGTGCTTGTCACCTCTGTCCTTGAACCCTCTTATCCTATCAGCGTCCCCTGAGGACAGGTCATGTCTTGAATACGTCTCTTCTTCGTCCAGTCTCAGTCAGTCAAGCGTATTTATTGAGCATTTACTGTGCGCAGAGCACTGTACTAACCTCTTGGGAGAGGACAATATGACAATACACACACATTCCCTGCCCACGATGAGTTTACAGACTAGAAGGGGAGACAGATATTAATATAAATAAAAACTTCAAAATTTTAGTGCACGAAAAAGGCACTTGGCAAATGTTAGTCCATTACAGCACTGTAAGCTAGACTGTAAACTCAATGTGGGCAGGGAATGTACCTGTTGTATTGTACTCTCCGAAGCGCTTAGTACAGTTCTCTGCATGAGGTAAGGGCTCAATAAATATGACTGACTGCAATGGATGTTTCTCGTACACCTGAACTGCAGGTAAACTTCCACTGACGAAATAATGCCCTGTCGCCTCAAAAGGCTAAATGCACATCAATCAGTCAGTGGTATTTACTGAGTGCTTACTATGTGTAGAGCACTATGCTAAACACTTGGCAGAGTACAACAGAAGAGAATTCGCAGAACTAGCTTCTGTTTTCCTCAGCCTTCCTCCTGGAGAATATTTGAAGGACACCAGAGAGAGCCGGTAACCCATTCATTTAAGCCCTACACCTGTTATTAACTTAGCTTGATTTGGTTTTCAAATAACAGTGCTTGTTTCTATTATGCCAGGTTGAAATGTCGGTTTTCCTTCGATGGAATACACTTACTGACACATCCGTAATTATCTTCCTGTGCGTAAACTGTATCAGATTGACCCGCTCTATTGCTTAAGGGAGTCACTGCTTTATTGCACAACCGTGGCCCGGACAATTTTCAAAGAGTGGCGGGGTTGGTTCAAACGGTTTCAAATTTAGCCTCTGGGATTGTAAACGCAAATACTGAAAATAGGCTTGGACAAGGGAATATTAATTTTAAAGTAACTCTGTTTCTAGTCCAGTCGAGAGGTCCAGTGCAGCGCAGCATAGTGGAGAGAGCCCGGGCCTGTGAGTCAGAAGGTCATGGGTTTTAATCCTGACTCCTCGTCTGCTGTGTGACCTTGGTCAAGTCACTTCACTTCTCTGGGCCTCAGTTACATCATCTGTAAAATGGGGATTGAGACTGTGAGCCCCATGTGGGCAGGGGGGATCCAACCCGATTTGTTTGTATCCACCCCAGCGTTTAGTACAGTGCCTGGAACATAATAAGTGTTTAACAAATACCATTATTATTATTACAAAGTTGGTTGTGGAGCAGATGTATCCTCATAAGCACATTCTCCAGGCGACTTGCTACAAAGCACCCCAAACATTATTATTATTATCAATGATAACATTTCTTAAATGCTTAATATGTGCCAAGCACTGTTCTAAGCACCAGGGTAGGTACAAGATAATCAGGTTGGATACAGCCCCTGTCCCATATGGGGCTCACAGTCTAGGTGAGAGGAACAGGACTTAACCCCCATTTTACAGATAAGGACAGTGAGGCACAGAGAAGTTAAGTGACTTGCTCAAGGTCGCCCAGCAGACAGGTCGCAGAGCTGGGATTAGAACCCACATCCTCTGGCTTCCAGGCCTGTGCTCTTTCCACCAGGCAACACTGTTTCTCTGAGCAAGGAAAAAGCCAAATCCTATCTTTTTGACTGTACTTCAGCCAATGCCATTAATACATCAAATAATAAATCAATAAACACAACTGAATGAATGGAATTTTTCAGAGCTGGGGAAGACAGAAGGGAACAGGATAGAGGAAGCTTACACCTGAAGCCGTGAAAGGGGGAAAAAAAAAGTCTCAATAATGCCCAGCCAAGATGTATGCAAAGAATTTCATTTAAGAGCCATTTTCATTATAAAACACACCACATTATCGTTAACAATTGGAACATGTTTCTCTATGTAGAAATGCTAGACGATCACAAGACCAGATGTTCGGGGAGATCGCGCTGATTTCCATTAGTTCACATGTTTCATCGCTCTAATGAGGCTAACGGTGGGTGTAGCTGAATCTCCAGCCATCTCCCACCTCCCCCCACCTTCCAAAATGGCTCACGCTATTTTGAACATCACCTTTCTAATAATTATGGTAATTGTTTGTTGAGCGCTTACAATGTGCCAAGCAGTGTTCTAAGTGCTGGGGTAGATACGAAGTATTCAGCCTATCCCGCGTGGGAATCACAGTCTTCATCCCCATTTTACAGATGAGGTAACTGAGGCACAGAGAAGTGAAGCGGCTTGCCCAAGGTCACACAGCAGACAAGTGGCGGAGTCGGGATTGGAACCCACGTCTCCTGATTCCCAAGCCCGGGCTCTTGCCACTAAGCCACGCTGCTTCTCTGAGAACATGTACCATTCTCTGGTTTAAAGTTTCTTTTTCTCATTTCTCTGGGAGATCGCTTTCATCTGACCTCATTAAGATGAGCCATTATCTTTACTTTTTTTCTTTTTTTCCCCCCAGCTTTAGAGAGGAAGTCCATTTTGCAGCACTTCTTTCCAAATAGGAAATGATACTCCATGGCCCAAGAAGAAAAGGCTAAAGCAGACAGTTAATGTTTAATTACCACCCATCACAAGCCCTAAGCCCAGCTGCTCACCTGCTCCACCCTCGCTCTGAAGTCGCGACCTTTTGAATTATTAAAAATGGGGTGGGGGTGGTGGAAGGGGGGGGGAGAACCTCTGCCAAGTCCAACAAAAGAAATGTCACGCTGAATTGGAATGCAAGGTACCATCTCCTCTGAAAAATAAACTATTTTGTTCCTTTTCCCCACTCCACCCCAAGGCTTTTAGAAAGATTGCGATCACCAGTTGTGGCCAAGGAGAGGGTAGCCTCTCTGCTGGTTGACATTTCTGAGGGATTCTGGAAAGAGGACGACTGTTAAAAAGAGGACCCAGGCGTCCCATCTACCTCGCTGAACAAAAACTGACCTGATTAAAGGAGCAAGGGGAAAAACATGATTGATAGAGCAGTTTTGAACAGTTCAAAAGACGTGGTCATCTTCCCCTTCCTCCTCCTCTCCCCCATTTCAAAATTTGGAAATCTGTCCCCACGATAATTGGCTTTCTACATGAATCAACTTTTGAGAGACAAATTTGGAAAATTCAATGCATTACACCAGTTTCGCTTTTTTTGTTCTCATATGTTGAATATTTTAGCTCTTGTTCAACACCTCCCTCCAAAATGAGCCATCCAGATCCCAACTATAATGCAGGATTGACTTGCGGGGTGGGGGTGGGGGGGAAATCCAAGTATTTACCCTTCAAAGCTTTCATAATTAAAAGTCTTAAACAAAAACCCATGGGTGAATTATCTGAGCTAATCATTTTGAGGAAAAAACAACAACCGTACAATGGGAATTTACATTTAGTTGCAATCTAGCAGAATATCATTAAATATGTGGCATCTTATGCTTTCTTGTAGAAAAGAGTCTAAAACCAGGCCACATCTAAGGGGAGTTTCAGAAGCCATTTGGGAATAAGAGGGTTGCAGTGCTGTTACAAACTAGGGTAAAAGATAGAAAGCCCTAAAATATTTATGCACGGGGCCTTGGAAAAACCAATTCACAACCATAAACCTACACAATCCTTTTAACAACTTTCCATCCATGCAGAATAAACAGAAGGCAATCTACTCTAGCAAACTGCACTGTCATCTGATGAAATATCGGCCTCAAAAAGTATTCATTAGCTTTTTATTGCAGACAATAGAATTAAAATTCCTGTTACCAAGATGATTTGCAATAGAAAACTCCTACCCTTAGGGGGCGAATACAGGAAGCAGATGGATTTGGCAAAAAGTCTACAACGTTTTACACGCAAAGGACCCACAGATTTTAATTCTGAGTCTTAGCTCCCATCAAGTCCTGGTGACCGTCCCGACTGACTGAAATGAAAATTACACCGCATTGGAAATACACAGTTACAGTCTTCATATTGCAGAAGATGACAAAAAGTGAACTGGTATGAACATGGAGGAAAAATTGACAGGAGAGTGGGAAACATTAGCCCTAATTCTAGGGATTCCCATTTTACTCTCAACCATTCTCTTCAAATGAGGCCCAAAAAGAACCCCAACATGAGTGATAACGGGGGGCTTTGCGGAACATGCTGTTCTCTACAGGGTGAGCCTGAGCTTCTTCATAAGCGACGAGCCCCACCTTCTTCTCTGCTGCATTTTGTCCAATCTCTGCTGGAAAATTTCCACCACGAGTAACTTTGAGGACTCGCATACTGCATCATCATTGCAACTGAATTAATGTTAGAGTAATGCTGAATATGTACTTTCAGGACTTGTATGCTGTCTGATGGATTCTTCTGGTCACTTTTCTCCCTAATTTGCTTCCTTACAGCTCAAGAAAGGCTGTAACTGAGGGAAGAAGGCCATAAGAAGCCGGAATAAGCTAACGAGAAAATGCGGCCGAGGTGGGGTAGGGGAGAGAATGGTCTGAAGAGACACTGTGAATGCCTGTCACCAGTGAAGGGTCATTTTTGTTCTTTTAGGCCTCTGATGCCCCAGATAAAATCAGGGAAAGAGAAGTCCACTGGCATTTTTCACACCTTCCATATGAGCCTCTTTGCCTTAAGACACCTGGTAAAGCTTTTCTCCCATTCATCTAGGGATGGATGACCAAACTGCCACAATGACAGGGGGAAGGAAATGAAGAGAAGTGGTTTGAGTGATGTAAGCTGAAAATTCTCACTTTCCCCAGCAGACTACAGGTCTGTTGGGGAGGGAAAAAAAAAAGTCCACTCTAGCAGCCTGGCCCAGGGGAAAGAGCAGGGGCCTGGGAGTCAGAGGACCTTGGGTTCAAATCCCGGCTCTGCCACTTGTCTGCTGTGTGACCGGGCACGTCGCTTCACTTCTCTGTGCACCAGTTACCTCGTTGGTGAAATGGGGAATAAGACTGTGAGCCCTGTGTGGGATATGGACTGTGCTCAATCTGCTTATCTTGCACCTACCCCAATTTAGTCCTGGGCCTGGCATGCACACAAGTACCATGCAACAAAAACAAATAAAGTTGGTGAAACTGAGTTTGAGGGCAAGTCAAAAATCAGAGGTCTGACATAAAATCATCTATGAAATACATGTTCTGAGCCAGGGGTGGAAAAACTGAGTAAAGTAACTGTCAATTTGCCTGTCTGAAGGATGCGCTTGTGGGCTGACCTACCTGAGAAACTAATTGGGCAATTTATTTGGGGGCCCAAGGGGTCACAGGGTACTCTTCTTGGCCAAGTAGTGAAGGTAAAGCAGGGGTGGCACAAAATCACCAGCCTCCTGGTGCTGCCTGTGGTCTGGCCCCCCTAAATCAGCCAGCCTGAAGGGTGCAAGGAACCCTATTTTGAGTCTCTAACTGAATCCAGACAGCAAGTGTACTTGTTTTTTTTAAATGGCATTTGTTAAGAGGCTTACTCTGTACCAGGCACTGTACTAAGTGCTGGGGTAAATACAAGCTAATCAGGTTGGACACAGTCCCTGCCTCCCAAGGGGCTCCCGGTCTTAATCCACATTTTATAAATAAGTTAACTGAGGCACAGCAAAGTGAAACGGCTTGCTAGGGTCACAGAGCAGACAAGTGGCAGAGCCAGGATTAGAACCCAGGTCCTTCTGACTCCCAGACCTAGACTATATGCACCAGGCCACACTGCTTCTCCCCCAGTTCCAGACTCTTGCAGCCACAAACAAAAGGTTCTGGAACCAACAACGTCCTCTCTTCTCCGGGCTCCAGATACTTGGACAAGCCAGACTTTAGCCCTGTGCTCAGCTGCAGAACTACTGGCCCCACTAATAATAATAATAATGATAATAGTGGTATTTGTTAAATGTTTACTATGTGCCAGGGACTGTACTATGTGCTAGGGTGGATACAAGTAAATCAGGCTGGACACAGTCCCTGTCCAATGTGGGACTCACAGTCCCAATCTCCATTTTACAGATGAGGTAACTAAGGCACAGTCGAGTGACTTGCCCAAGGTCACACGGCAGACATGTTGTGGATCCAGGATTAGAACCCATGACCTTTTGACTCTCAGGCCTGTACTCTATCCATTTCACCACACACCGGCTAATTTCCAGGAGTATTATCAATGTTCAAATAGGAATAGCCCCAATAAGGCTTCCGGGTGCTTTAGAAGTGGAGGCGGAAACAACAGTTGGGTTTGCTTTACTAAGTGGGTGTTTTTTTTCCACTTAGTTAATTGACAAGTGGAGCAGAAACCAATTTAAGGGCAATGGGATTTTGTTCTTATGCCACCACCACTGCTTATAAATTCCAAATAAAACATGGTGGTGCTGGGAAGCAATCAACCAACGAATCGATCATATTTATTGAGCGCTTACTGTTTGCAAAGCACCGCACTAAGGATTTGGGAGAATGCAAGGAAACAATTGGAAAACACGGTCCCTGCCCACAGCGAGTTTACAGTCTAGAGGGGGAAGGAAGCATGGTTTACCAGTTATACCTATGAAGTCTTTGGATTTAAAATCATCATTAGTGGTATTTATTGAGGGCTTGCTGCTTGCAGAGAACTATACTAAGGGCTTGGAAGAGTACAACAGAGTCGGCAGGCATTTTCCCTGTCCACGAGTTCACGGTATGTTTAGGATTACCCAGATTATACATTTCATCCAGGTAAAATAACTGGTTATATGAAAGATGACCTTCAGTTATTTTGTTGGGAAGCAGTGTGGTCTCCTAGAAATAACCCGGGTCAGGGAATCAGAGACACTCAGGCACTCGAGAAGCAGCATGGTATAGTGGATAGAGCACAGGCCTGGCAGTCAGAAGGTCATGGGTTCTAATCCCGACTCTGCCGCTTGTCTGCTGTGTGACCTTGGGCAAGTCACTTCACTTCTCTGGGCCTAAATGACCTCATCTGTAAAATCAGGATTAAGGTTGCGAGACCTATGTGGGACAGGGACTCTGTCCATCCTGATTTGCTTGTATGCATCACAGTGCTTAGTATTCATTCAATAGTATTTATTGAGAGCTTACTATGTGCAGAGCACTGTACTAAGTGCTTGGAATGAACAAGTTGGCAACAGATAGACAGTCCCTGCTGTTTGACAGGCTTAGAGTCTAGTAAAGTACCTGGCATATAATAAACTCTTAAATACCATAATTATTTTTATTATTATTATTGCTTTGGGTAGATCTTGGGCAAGTCACAACTTCTTTGGGCCTCATTTTCTCATCTGTATAATGAGGATTATATATCTGTTGTCCATCCCTCTTTGGATTGGTAACCCTGTGACTGACATGATTATCCTGTATCTACCCCAGTGCTTGCTACAGTGCTTAGCACATAGTAAGTCCTTAACAGATAGAAATTGTTGCCGAATTGTACATTCCAAGCTTTTAGTACAGTGCTCTGCACACAGTAAGCGCTCAATAAATACGATTGAAGAAGGAATGAAATACCCAATTAATTATTTTAGTTGTTAAAACCATGCAATTATGTTATATTTCTGAAAAGTTTCAGCCAGTAGTTGTCCGAACGCAGAATGTCACCAAACCTATACAGGATTTATAATTTACTCTCTGGCAACAGTTATTCACAAATTTCTCGAACTTTCAGTAATCACAGAGCGGAGAAAGAATGAGTGCCACACAAACGACTCACAAATTGGAGAGCTAAGTAGCACAAGAACGTTCCTAAATTGTTCAATGTAGTAGTGTGAATGAGGAAGACTTGAATCACCGCCAGAAATAGATGTTTCATCTTTTCTCCTCCCGCCACTTATGTTTCGGTAAAAGTGCCATAAGGTGGGCAGAGCGGGAGGAGGCATGAACAGAAAAGGGGAAAGGCTGAGCCAACCTGAACACTCATGGGGTGATTCGTGGGTGGTGCATTTGGGAATGATACTGTGAATCAATCACACCCCCTCCCATCATCCCCCCCCCCACCAAATTGGGAATTTTTCCAGCTGAGGGAAAATGAGCTGGATTCTATTATTCTCAGGACCAAAGGATGAGTTACAGCTGCAGGAGCCAAGTGTTTTCACATTTCTAGGTAATGGTACCAAATCTTAAAGCTGAGGCTGACAAAGAGTATTTGAGGCCAAGTGGTTAAGATAAGTCTCCAGAACTGGTTCTCGCCAAAGGAGCTCTGGCTTTTATTTTGCATACTGACCACAGAGCTGATCAAGGAACACAGCTAATGGGGAAAAGGGTCACAGTTAATGACTAAAACAGAACACTACTTCAATAGATTGTGGATTCCTTTTCCTTTGACAACCCAAATGGGTTAACTTTTTTTATTGTTCCTTTGATTTGTTCCTTTTTTTATTGTTCCTTTGTCTTGCTTGTATTTAGAATGGCTTTAACACCCCCTCAAAATACAAAGTTCTCTACTGCCAGGCTAGGAAAGTCATAAAGAGGTTATGATATGCCGGGTCTCTTTGATCCCCTAACAACTTCCACCTTTCCTCAACATCTACTTACCGGGTGATACAGCAGCACTTATTTATGTGGTGCCTGCACTAATGTGAACTTCTAGCTTTCTCCACGTCAGCACACGGAAGCTTATTAAACCCTTAGACCAATCGGGAAAACTGGCTCTCAGGGGCCCTGTGCAAAAACACGCTTTCATGGAGATAAAACTTCTTGATTACTTCTCTCCTCCCAACTTCTACCTACTGGGAAACTGATGCCCCTATAAAATCATTCATTATTAAATCATCTCCCCCCTTCACCTCCCCTTAGCTAAGCTCCCTTTCCCCACTTTCCCTCTGCTCCTCCCCCTCTCCCTTCCCCTCCCCTCAGCACTGTGCTCATTTGCATATATTTTTATTACCCTATTTATTTAGTAAATGAGGTGTCCATCCCCTTGATTCCATTTATCCTGATTAAGTTGTCTTGTTTTTGTCCGTCTGCCTCCCCCGATTAGATTGTAAACCCATCAATGGGCAGGGACTGTCTCTATCTGTTGCCGAATTACACATTCCAAGCACTTAATACAGTGCTCTGCACATAGTAAGCGCTCAATAAATATTATTGAATGAATGAATTCATTTTACGATCACATTTTCAAAGAATACAATCCAATCGGACCGTGCTACCTGCTGGGGTAGACACTATAGTTTTAGTCCTTCATTCAGTCACTTGTATTTATTGAGCACTTCCTGTGTGCAGAGCACTGTACTAAGCACTTGGAAGAGTACGATATAACAATAAACAGACACATTCCCTGCCTGCTTAGATCTGACATGGACCCTGTCCCACGTGGGCTCACAATCCAAGCAGAGATTAGTGGCTTAGTGGAGAGAGCACGGGCCTGGGAGTCAGAAGGACCTGGGTTCTAATCTAACTCTGCCACATGTCTGCTGTGTGATCTTGGACAAGTCACTTCACTTCTCTGGGCCTCAGTGACCTCATCTGTCCAATAGGGATTAAGAGCGGGAGCCCCACATGGGACAGGGACTTTGTCCAACCTGATTAGCTTCTATCTATCTCGGCGCTTAGAACAGTGCTTGTCGAATAGTAAGCCCTTAACAGGTACCATAATTATAAACAGTATTTAAGCGGGGATGGACAGATACAAAGAACAGCAACCGTGACTTGGGACTGAGACACATTAAAAACTGCAATTTTCCTCACCAGTCCAAATCTTAGCCTCCGAATGCGGCGGCTTCTAAAGGCTTGACCGTCTGGCACCTCGTGGTTGCCCTGTGGTGCCAGGGGAGGCCGGAACAGGCCTAGAGCCTTTGAAAGAGACCCTCTGACTGAAGATCAGGAACTGTGCGGGCCTGCTCGCTCCCGGATGCAGATGGCCAGTGTTCTACAGATTGTACACCATTTCCCCAATCGACCCCCGAGTGAGCACTTAAGGGGGACGGCGCATTATGAGCCGAGGGGTGGATTCCAAGCTAAGCAGCTGCTTTGTTGCGGGGGCTGTTTTGGGTTTTTAATTATTCAGGGACTCATCTGGACACTGGGCAGATGGGCGGATTATTGGAGAACTTTTTGCCTAATGAAAATTCCCCTGCAAAAGACGGATAAGCTCATTCAGGACCTCGATCATGGGAACGGGATGAAAGATTCAAATGGGCTGAGGGCCTGGGTGCTCTCGGCCCTAGAGAGTCAACAACTCAAACAAAGGAAACTAGGTGTATAAAAATTAATGAGTCTCCGGTTAAGTCCCTTTCCAAGACTCTAAGCTCCTCATGGGCAGGGAATGTGTCTGCTTACTGTTGTCCTCTCCTAAGCGTTTAGTACAGTGCTCTGCACTCAGCAAGTGCTCAATAAATACAACTGAACTGAATTGAATGTAATCTCTTAAGTGACCCGGGACATTTCGCCCAACTTTCTTTAAATGGATGCTGAGGAGACTTCCCTTAATCTAATATTTCTCATGATGAAGAAATTTCACCTTGGATTTTTCAGAAAATTCACCCCTTTAATCTCAATCCCTTCCTCCTTGTTTTGCCTACTGGCTCGAGATAATCTGCTAAATTCTCCTCCTTCTTCTGTGGGGTAAAACCTGCTTGGGGGCAACTTGTATTTAACAAGTTCAATTTTGACTCCAAATGGCCACAGTGAATTTTGAGATAACTTTTGGCGGCCACCTGTTCACCAGGACCACGAGAAAGTTTAGTTACAAGTGCATTAGGTGGGGGGGAAAAACCTCTTTGGGAAACACTGTAGTTCAAACTATTAAGCAAGGACATCTGCCTGTCTGCCCATCCTTCCTGAATTGTGGGGATTTGTATTCTTTCAATCATTCAATCGCATTTATTAAGCACTTACTGTGTGCAGAGCACTGTATTGAGTGCTTGGGAAAGTACAATACAGCAATAAACAGTGACAATCCCTGCCCAGTACGAGCTCACAGTCTATAATTTGCAGGGAAATAACAGTGTGTCTCACTCTGGATTCAATAGTATTTATTTATTTATTGAGCGCTTACTATGTGCAGAGCACTGTACTAAGCGCTTGGGATGAACAAGTCGGCAACAGATAGAGACAGTCCCTGCCGTTTGACGGGCTTACAGTCTAATCGGGGGAGACGGACAGACAAGAACAATGGCACTAAACAGCGTCAAGGGGAAGAACATCTCGTAAAAACAATGGCAACTAAATAGAATCGAGGCGATGTACAATTCATTAACAAAATAAATAGGGTAACGAAAATATATACAGTTGAGCGGACGGGTACAGTGCTGTGGGGATGGGAAGGGAGAGGTGGAGGAGCAGAGGGAAAAGGGGAAAATGAGGCTTTAGCTGCGGAGAGGTAAAGGGGGGATGGCAGAGGGAGTAGAGGGGGAAGAGGAGCTCAGTCTGGGAAGGCCTCTTGGAGGAGGTGATTTTTAAGTAAGGTTTTGAAGAGGGAAAGAGAATCAGTTTGGCGGAGGTGAGGAGGGAGGGCGTTCCGGGACCGCGGGAGGACGTGACCCAGGGGTCGACGGCGGGATAGGCGAGACCGAGGGACGGCGAGGAGGTGGGCGGCGGAGGAGCGGAGCGTGCGGGGTGGGCGGTAGAAAGAGAGAAGGGAGGAGAGGTAGGAAGGGGCGAGGTGATGGAGAGCCTCGAAGCCTAGAGTGAGGAGTTTTTGTTTGGAGCGGAGGTCGATAGGCAACCACTGGAGTTGTTTAAGAAGGGGAGTGACATGCCCAGATCGTTTCTGCAGGAAGATGAGCCGGGCAGCGGAGTGAAGAATAGACCGGAGCGGGGCGAGAGAGGAGGAAGGGAGGTCAGAGAGAAGGCTGACACAGTAGTCTAGCCGGGATATAACGAGAACCCGTAATAGTAAGGTAGCCATTTGGGTGGAGAGGAAAGGGCGGATCTTGGCGATATTGTAGAGGTGAAACCGGCAGGTCTCGGTAACGGATAGGATGTGTGGGGTGAACGAGAGGGACGAGTCAAGGATGACACCGAGATTGCGGGCCTGCGGGACGGGAAGGATGGTCGTGCCATCCACGGTGATGGAGAAGTCTGGGAGCGGACCGGGCTTGGGAGGGAAGATGCTCTCTCTCAAGTGCCCAGCACAGTGCCTGGTACATAGTAAGGGCTTAGTGCACTTAGTGTTGTTTACTATGTGCCAGGCACTATTCTAGGCACTGGGGTAGATATAAGTTAATGAAGTTGGACCCAATCCCTGTCCCTCTTGGGGCTCACAGTCTTAATCCCCATTGTACAGATGAGGTAACTGAGGCACAGAGAAGTTAAGTAGCTTAAGTTAAGACTATGATATAAAGACGCTGGTACCAAGCTAACAGTCTCTGCAAGCAGTAAGCATCCAATAAATATCACTGATTGACTCTGACTGAAAGAAATCACTATCGAGGGGAACAGGTTATGGGATAGATGGTTCAAAGATATCAACAGCACTGACAATCCTCAATACAATTCCTAGATTATGTTCATCACTAGCAAAATGTTTCACACCCTTCCCACTCATGGCTTGCTGCATTAAATACTGTAAAAATACTGCAAAGAGGGGCTGTTCTTCTGACAACTTTGGACTCTCTGGATAGAGGGCAATGCGGCGCTGAGGAAATCATTAGTGCAGGCGGGCCTATAAGATGGACACACACGGTCAGTACTACAATAGGGGTTTTCTTTAACATGGAATTCAATAGTATTTATATATTCAATAGTATTTATTGAGCGCTTACTATGTGCAGAGCACTGTACTACGCACTTGGAATGTATAATTCAGCAACAGATAGAGACAATCCCTGCCCACTGATGGGTTTACAGGTGGAATCCTGCCAGAAGGCACTCCCCACATGTGGAGCGGCGTGGCCTAGTGGATGGAGTCCGCACCTGGGACTCTGAAGGACCAGGGTTCTAATCCTGGCTTCCCCACATGTCTGCTATATGACCTTGGGCACGTCACTTCTCTTCTCTGGGCTTCAGTTAGCTCATCTGTAAAATGGGGATGAAGACAGAGTCCCTTGTGGGACAAGGACTGTGTCCAATCTGATTTACTTGTATCCACCCCAAGTAAGTGCTTAACAAATGCCATTATTATTATTAGAACTATTATTATTATTACGACAGGAGAACTAGGAGCTGTGGGAACCCACATTGCCGCGGGGACAAGCTTCAGCCAGAGAGCCTTACGCCGATTCCTAGTTCTCAAAGGGAGATGGAACAGGCAGGACTGCTCCGTCAGACAGAGAACACTCCGACCCAGAAGTGTTAGTGCTGCTGACAACAGCGCGCACAAAAATCTACTCACTAGTTGCCCGAAAGGGAGGAGAAGGTGAACAAGGGCAGTTTTCAACTATGCCCTGTGGGTTCTATTGCATTAAGCCACCTTAATTTGTCTACCGCATTTCAGTCCTTCAGAGTCTCAAATTGGTTACATTACATTGGGTGCTAATTGGTTATGAGTCAAGCCTCAGAGTTCACTTCATCATTTAAGTAATTCTTGGCATCAGACTTATGACTTTCAATGCCTGAACTATTGTTTTTTTCCTTCCGTTTTCTGGAGAATATGACCACATTTGCTTCTGGCCAAATTCTCCCCAGTTTTTAGGAAAGTCAACGGAGAATTGTTTTTAGAATCATCTCATCCTACAGATTTATATTTACATACATATAAGCATAAATATGCACTTGTACATATACAGGTGACTATATCTCTCTTGATATATATATATATATATATACACACACGTATGCACGTATAGGTACATATGTTTAAAATGTTACATGCTAAAAAAGGGCATCAACAATATTTTTTTTAAGTAATGTCAGGGATAAAGGGAGTGCTCTGTACAGTATTAGAAAGAAAATGGAATAAATGAAGAAGGTGCCATCCGTGAAATAATGTAGTATACTATTTTAAATTATTATTTTTAATTCGCTAGCAGGTCACCTATTTGTAGGTAAGTTTAGCTAGGCAGGCGGTCAATGTACATTGCTTCCAGGAATGGATGTGCAATGCATTTCTCTCTTCCATGCTCTATCTGATAAAAATGAATTGAAGGGGCTGGTGATTTTTTTTTTAAGTTGAAAATCATTCTGCACTTTCTGAAAAATGAGTAACATACGTGTGAGATTTTACTACATTAGGCCAAGAGTCCCTCAAGCCCAATTGATTAAAATGAATAGTTCCATGAACTCACACTGGCGTATGACAACACTGCCATAGTGGAAAGAGCCTGGGAGTCAGAGGACCTGAGTTCTAATCCCAACTCAGCCACTTTTCTGCTGTGTGACTTCGGGCAAGTCACTTTACTTCTCTGGGCCTCAGTTACCTCATCTGTAGAAATGGGATTAAGTCTGTGAGACCTATGTGGGACACGGACTGTGTCCACCTCGACTGCTTGTATCTACCCCAGAGTTCAAGAGTATGGTACCTGGCACATAGTAAGTGCTTAACAAACAGCACAAAAATATGACACTTTATAATCCAAAATCCTTTCAGCAGGGGTCATTTTCAGCAAAGATGTGGTATTATCTGGTCAAAAAAGACATTCAAAAGCTAAATTCAACAAATCAGTTTCTTGTTTTCCATTTATATCTGCATAGGAATCTGGATTCTCTGGGACCTGATGACGATTAGAATCTCCACTCTCCTTTTAAAAGCTCCGCATTTTCCGACTCTAAAAACACTCAAGCAAAGCCACACCATTTCCAAATAAATGAACAACAGCCAACACTAAGCCATTCACCTCCGCATCAAACAGTAACTCCTCACCACTGGCTTTAAAGCACTCGATCGCCTTGCCCTCCTCCTTCCTCACCTCACTGCTCTCCCACTCCGACCCAGCCCACACACTTCACTCCTCTGATGCCATCCTCCCCACAGTACCCCAGTCTCATCTCTCTCACTACCGACCCCTCGCACACATCCTGCCTCTGGCCTGGGACACCCTCCCTCCTCATAGTCGACAGACAATTATTTTCCCCTCCTTCAAAGTCTTAGTGAAGGCACATCTCCAAGAGGCGTTCCCTAAGCCCTTTTTCTCTTTTCTTCCACTCCCTTCTGCGCCACCCTGACTTGCTCCCTTTATTCATCCCCTTCAGCACTTACGTCCATATCTATCATTCGTTTATTTGGATTAATGTCTGTCTCCCTCTCTAGACTGTAAGCTCATTGTGGGCAGAGTATATGTCTGTTATAGAGAAGCAGCATGGCTCAGTGGAAAGAGCATGGGCTTTGGACTCAGAGGTCATGAGTTCGCATCCCGGCTCTGCCACTTGTCAGCTGTGTGACTGTGGGCAAGTCACTTCACTTCTCTGTGCCTCAGTCTCCTCATTTGTGAAAATCGTGATTCAATATCTATTCTGCCTCCTACTTAGACTATGAGCCCCATGTGGGACAGGGATTGTGTCCAATCTGATTAACCTGTATCTAACTCCAGTGCTTAGAACAGTGCTTGGCACAATGTAAGCGACTAACAAATACCATAAAAACCAAACAGTATTGAGGGTAGCCTTTAGAGTACATCCTTTGGGGAGGCTGTCTTCTGCCACCTGTGAGCACTTGGATTTCCTCCCTCAGCCTCACAGCACTAAAGTCCCTATCCGTAATTTATTTCTTTACAGTAATGTCTGTCTATCTCTCTAGATTGTAACTCACTGTGGACCGGGAACTTGTCTACCTATTTTGCTACACTGTACTCTCCGAAGCCCTTAATACAGGGCTCTGCCCACGGTAAGCACTTAATAAATACAATCGTTTGATTAACTGATTGAGCGTAGGCCGATCCCAAGTGTACACGTTGAATGAATATGTTGTGTGCAAGACTTTAAGCCCATTGTAAGGAGGGGACTTGTCTACCAAATCTGTTGTATTGTACTCTCAGTGCTCTGCACACAGCGAGCGCCCAATAAATACTAACGATGGACTGCCTGGATGGCCTTTCCCAACCTCTGGGTCACACATTCACTCTCTGAGTGAATATTTGAACACTAAAAGCTTGCTTGCAGAAGCCAAATATATCACTGGCTCAAGGGGATGTTGAGCTTATATTAAACTTTGAACCAATAAAGCCAAAAGCACATTTCAGGAAATCATATTTTGCAAGATATCAAAGCAAACTTCCCTAGCCGACCCGCCTGCCTCCCATCACAGCCTAAAATGTATTTTGTTATCGAGTATCTCTGGCCTGGGGAACCAGCCTGGGATTTTGAAGGCCGGGCCTTCGTAACCTAATGTTCTTCTGAGAAGGAAGAGATGTGGAGCTGGAGAAGATAAAGGCTGAAGAAGAGTAACGAGAGGGACTATGTGGAAGTGAAAAGAAATGAGGCCAGAGGTCATTGTGGGAAGGAAACAAGGAAAAATAGTGCTCTGGAGAGAGCCGTGGAGTTGAATAACCAGGCCTGGGGCAAAAGGAGAAAGAAAACAGAAGTAGATTTCTTTTTTTCAGAAAGGGCCCCCAAAATGTAGAAATGAACAGGGTCCTTAAGCAGAAAGCTTGGAAATAAAGGCATATCCTGAGGGCTCATGTGAAGCGCTCCTCTGCTGGATGTAGTTTATAAGATAAAAGCATCCCCTTCAGTCAGTCAGTCAACCCTGAAAATTGCCCATTACCCCACACTAACGTGGGGACCCGGGACAAGTTGAAGGGCTTTTGCACAGTCCAGCAGGACTTGAAACCTCCACCTATCAGGAGTGCCCAACATTTTAACAATCTCTTCTATGCTCTTAAGTCGACACTACCTGAAAGCTCTTTTGGCCACGTTTTCACCCAGGCTTTGTAAGTTTCAGAAATGGCACTGGGTGGGGAAAAAAAAGGGGAAGAGATCTGAAGACACAGGGAGCACGACCCGATTGTAAAACCTGTGCATAACTGAACTCTATGGATAAATGCAAACCTGAATGTAAAATATCTTAAACTCACAAAATATTTATTCAATTGTCATCTGAACCTAAGAAACTTCAGATGAACAAGATGAGAGAGGACCCATTGGCACAAGTGAGGGATTAGTCCACGTATCACAGTTAAATACTTAGAAAGCACAGATAATCTTGCCAGCAAAAGTCAGCTACAAATTCTTGAGGCATACGCTCTCATCTCTGCTCCCCATCAATAAGGAAAGAAATGACTTCACGATACTGGCTAAAATCTTATTTAATAATAATAATTATGGTGTTTGTTAAGCTCTTACTATGTGCAAGGCACTGTACTAAGCAATGGGGTGGATACGAGCAAATCGGTTGGACACAGTCTCCAAAACATATGGGGCACATGGTCTTAATTCCCAGTTTATAGATGAGGTAACTGAGGCACAGACAAGTGAAGTGACTTGCCCAAGGACACACAGCAGACCAATGGTGGGGCCGGGATTGGAACCCAGGTCCTTCTGACTCCTGGGCCCGTGCTCTATCCACTAGGCTATGCTCTGAATTCTTTTCAAAGCCTCAAGTAGAGAGAATGAAAATCCCTAAACTCAAGCTTATGGTTAAATTTCGGAAAATGTTTCATTTTATTCTAACCACATTACAATTGCAGTCGTTCTTTTAATCCCCAACTTTACAAGAAGCCCTGGATTTACACAAACCAAAGACGCTATCGAGGATTTCAATAATTGATCAAAAGGCTAAACGCTTCAATTAGAAATCACGAGTGGAGTCCAGAGCTTCGGCTACCTCTCATGGTATTTTGAAGCTATTTTTGCTTCTCCCCAGCAGAGCGAAGCACACTTTGAGAGCGATATCATTATACCAGGCTGAGCACTGTAAACAGACAGTCCCTGCACACGGCCACGAAGCATTCACTACTCATTCCAGCAGTACCCAAAGGAGAAATAAAAAAATCTAACATTTAAAAATGAATTCCAAACTGTTTCACCGAGTGAAGTTTAGAAGACATTCATGAAATGCGACACATTTACGTTAAGCTGCATCCTTTACCCTCAAGCATGCTAAGCCCAATGCATTAGTAAGTTGACCATTCAGGCTGATTTCATCAATCCCGATCCCTCTACCTGAAATAATGAGACAACCTGTTCTCAACAGCAACTACTCGGGACTTTGTACGCATACAAAGCCTTGTCGTGAACTTACAATTCACCGAACACCGGGACGTCATCCATCCTTAGCAAAGCACCGTTTTCCGCCATCGGAAACTGGCACTGTATTCTTACGGCGTGGGTTAAAAATAGCCTGGACAAAAACCCGGAGCCGGAACGTATCTCCACGATCCCGTCTGCGACCCTGAAAACGCGCTCTGTAGAGGATCCGAAAGATGTGCCCTGGACGGCCTCCTGCGGGTCTCGGCTGGGTTGATTTTTCAAAATGATTTCCGTTACCTTTTAGATCGCCTCAGCATGCTGGTGGCAGGCAGAGAGAAATTGGACAGCACTGTCCAGAACGAGTCAGACATGATCTTTAAGAGCTTTCATGGCTGGGAAGACAGAGCACAGTCGAGCCAGCGGCGATACATACGGAACCAGTGACTGAGGCAACACCAATTCCCTGTAGACCTTGGAGGCTGTTCCATTAGCAGCAGACAGACAGGCAGGCAGGCGGTGGCTGCTTTCTACTGATTCCACTCTGGCTGCTTTCCTCCCCGTTTGCAAAGAGGCGGTGGCAAATGAGAGGCTTTCCCTCTCGCTAACGCAGCCTCGTTCTAAAACTGGAGTCGGGGCTGGCAGGACGTGGCACTCAACCAACAAGTCCCCATCCCTCAATCCCTCGCCATCCGTTCGCCTGTTTACCCGAAAAAAACACTAAAATTAATTTCACTGCTGCCGCCTACCTGTTCCTGTACAAGGAGGCAGGCTCAGCTCTACTCACACATACGTACACACACACACCATCATTTATGGGGCACGTTCGTGTCCTTAACCTTGTAGTGTAACCACTGTATTACCAGAATGCTGTGTGATATAAAGGCTTTTTTTTTAAAAAAAAAAAAAAAAGGGGAGGGGGAGATGCGAATCATCTCCAGAATGATTTTTAAAGTATTGGGTTTAATTTGGCAAGTCAATGAAGTCCATTTAAAAGCGAAGTGACTGTCTTTGGTTGTGACAGAGTAAACGTTATTTCAAGGTGGCGATGGGGAGCCTGTTTAAAACTGTGGAGATTGTTAATAACAATAATAATAATGTTGGTATTTAAGTGCTTACTATGTGCCAAGCACTGTTCTAAGCGATGGGGTAGACACAGGGGAATCAGGATGTCCCATGTGGGGCTCACAGTCTTAATCCCCATTTTACAGATGAGGTAACTGAGGCACAGAGAAGTTAAGTGACTTGCCCAGTCACACAGCTGACAAATGTTCTATGGTATACTCTGGGGAAAAGCTCAGTTTTGCCTCAATTCCTTTGACCATGAAGCCCAACCTGTTGGCTGTGCATATGCTATGCCCCGAGAGGCCTTTCCCCACCCTGCCACGTGAATGGCAGACTGCTTTCTCTGTCTGCCCATGAGAAGTCTTGATATAATGTGCATTCATCAGATGCTGAAAAATGCTCAACCTTCACCTGCAGCGGGATGATCCGAGGCAGGATGTGAATCTCCAGTGGATGCCCTCCTAGCATCCTTTTGGTGGGCAAGAGGAAACCCCTGGAAGACTGGGGTAGACACACATTAATCCAGTTGGAATCAGTTCATGCCCCATACAGGGCTCAGTCTTAATCTCCACTTTTCAGATGAGATAACTGAGGTAGAGAGAAGAAGAGATTTGTCCAACGTCACACAGCAGACAAGTCAGGTCCTCTCACTCCTAGGCCCGTGGCTCTAACCATAAGGCCATGCTGCTTCACTTGCTGGCTAGGGATTAGTATGAGTCACTTAACTTCTCGGTGCTTCAGTTTCCTCTTCTAAAAAATGACGATAAGATGATAATAATAATGATTATGGCATTTAAGCACTTATTATTTGTCAGGCACTGTACTAAGCACTGTATTAAGATCCCTGCTCCCTCCCTCCCCTCTCAGACTGCGAGCCTTGTGTGGGACAGGGCCTGAGTCTAATCTGATCGCACCAAACCGACCCCATAGTAAGTGCTTGAAAAATACCACAATTCTTCCTTGCAAATTCTTTGCCAAACGTTAACATGGAGCAGCCCAAGGGTTATAAATCAAAGATGTGTCACAGGACTAGACCTTTTGCCTCTCTAAACACGAAAAGCAAAATGAAAACTGACACAAACATCAGTCATCCTGTTCTGATTCCCAACCATCCCCCCCGCCACCCGCCCCATTTATTTCCTCTCACTGACTCTCTCCCAGGCAGCAAGAAATGAGGTAAATTAAACAGACTTAAAAGCACAGAGGCAAAAGAAAACAGCTACACAGGCAAAAGAAATTTGTTAATAATTATGGTACTTGTATGGTGCTTACTACATGCCAGACACTGTACTAAGCCCTGAGGTAGATAAAAGTTAATCAGGGTGACCATGGGGCTCACAATATAACAATCCCTATTTCACAGGTACGGTAATTGAGACACAGAGAAGTTAAGTGACTTGCCGAAGGGCACACAGCAGACACATTCCCTGCCCAGAATGAGCTTATAGCGTAGACAGGGCGAGAGACATTAACAGAAGCAAATTTATGCTTGAAAGGTCATAGGGCATACCCTGGGGCTGTGTGAGCACCACAGACGCTAAAAAAGATCCAACTAAACCAAAAACAAATAGGGTGTCCTTTGCTTGCTTTGTTGAGTTGTTTGGCATAAAACTGATAAACTACCCCACCTTCAGCGGCGCAGCACTTAAAGTACACTCCCAAAATTTATCTCGCTCTCTGTCTCTGGCTCCAGACTGCAAGCTCCTTGAAGGCAATCCCATTATGTTGCCCTCTCCCAAGTGTGCAGTACAGTGGTCTGGATGCACAAACTGATAAATAAACATCGCAGATGGATGGATCAACTGACCGATATAAGCTGGTGAAGTGAAGTGACTTCCCCAGGGTCACGCAGCGGACAAGTGGAGGAGGCAGGATCAGAACCCATGACCTTCTGCCTCCCAGGCCCGTGCTCTAGCCTCTAGGCCACGAGCGGTGTGATTCATTAACGTGACAAGTAGGGAGGAGAAGGTCCCAAAATCTCAGACCCGGAGATACCGGCCAGCGCTGTGTCAACTTCCTCACTCTCACTAGGTGCCAGAGAAACCACTCAGTCACACACCAGATGCCTACAAGACTGCAAAGGGTGTGATGACAGTTTTGCCTTCAGAGGAAATTCCTCGCGAGCTGCGTCTGTTAAATATGGGGACATTTTGAAGTGGCTTCTCGAGGCTGAGTATTTCAGAAGTCGTCGTCGTCGTGGCATTTATTGAATGTGTATTTGGGGCGGGGCTCAGTACTAGGTGTTTGGGACGATCGGAGCGACCAGAACCCTTCCCACCAGGAGCTTACGCTCTAGCAGGGAGGTAGCTGTGCAAATATTTATGGCACGCACAAAATAAGTCAACTGAGCAGACAAACACACGAGGGCTGCAGAGGGTGGAAATACATACATGCTGGAAAACGCGAAAGAGACGGTATCGCTCACCAGCCTGGCATATAAACCGAGGCAAACTTGGAGGAGGAGGTGGAATTTCAGGAGGGATATTATTTTTTTTAAACGGTATCTGTTAAGTTCTTTATTTCGTGCCAGGCAGTGTACTAAGCGCTGGGGTAGATACGAAATACTGAGGTTGGACCCAATCCAGGTCCCACACGGGGCTCACGATCTTAATCCCCATTTTACGGATGAGATCGGATTGTGGGGAGACCTGTGGTCTGTCTGATGTGGGGAGGGAGGGAGTTCCAAGCCGGAGGAAACAGCGAGAGGGAGGGGACGGAGAGTTGGGAGCAAGGCCTGGTTAGGAGGTTGCCTCAGAAGGGAGTTAAAGGTTTGGACGAACTGGTGGAGGTCGGGGGGTTATGGGAGTCGACGAGGGAGGAATAGAAGCGTTGTTAGACTGTTATTTAAGCATCTCTGTGGAGAGGGCCACCTTTTAAAAGAAAAAATTCCTAGATGGGCCAGGGGAGGAAGGCAGACATTAGGATGAGTGGCAGAAACCGAAGAGCCAGCGCTGCCCGAGCTAGGATTGAGTAGAGCAAGAGGAAGAAAATGACGACATATGTTCTCGCTATTCTCCAAGACAAGTCACTCCTATATAAATCTGAAAAATGCCAAATTGGTGCCCATAAGTTCCAGAAAAATAAACATGCCATCTGGGAAAAAAAAATTAGATGGAGACATGACGGAAAATTGGGATGGGGCATGTTGTTTTTTAATTTAAGCACTAGCAATGCTGTCGTCGTCTCATGTGTTTGTTTGCCTACATCTTTGCTTAAATCCAAACTGGCCCAGCTGTACTCGGTTGAGGGCTAACTGTGGAGGCTGCTGCTGCTGGCAATATTCCAGCTGCTATTTTCTCTGTTCATTAAAGTGACAAGAAAAATCACGACTTGTCAGATCTTGCCTGCTGAGTTTGACAAACATCTCCCACATACGTCTAGGTATCATTCAATACTGCCATTTAGGAAGTCATAACTACATTTGAGATTTATCGTGCCACTAATATTGAGGATGTTCACATTTCTTGCTGCTGTGGCTAAATCTGCCCAAGCTCGACAAGGAATACGAGCATGCATTCTGATGGCTCCCTTCGCTTCCAAGAGATCTCTAAAATTGACAGGGCACAAATAAACACATTTAGAATACACCCAAATCTTAAAGTCCAGTGACCTTTAATCACTCAATCATATTTGCTGAGTGCTTCCTGTGTGCAGAGCACTGTACTAAGCTCTTGGAAGAGTACAATATAACGGAGTTATAATGCCAACAATGAGCTGACAGTCTAGATCTTCATATCCTAACCCTAAAAACTTTCATTTCTTATAGAAATCCTGGCAGTGGTCTTCGGTGTCCATTATTCTACCACTGAAAGCCACCGAAGTATTTTTTAACCTTATGTACCAGGCACTTAACTAAGCACTGGGGTAGACACACAAGGTAATCCGGTCAGACACAGTACCTGTCTCACATGGGGCTCACAGTCCTTGGAAATGGGCAACACCCCGGCTTGTCTAAGCACTCACTCTCCTCTATGCCCCCTATTTTTTTTTTGGTACTTAAGTGCTTACTCTGTGCCAGGCACCATACGAAGCACTGAGGTAGTTAGAAGCTCATCAGGTTGGGCACGGTCCATGACCCACACAGGGCTCACAGTCTTAATCCCCATTTTACAGATGAGGAAACTGAGGCCCAGAAGTGAAGTGGCTTGCCTGAGGTCACCACAGCAGAAAAGTGGCAGAGCTGGGATTAGAATGAGAGATATATATACACATCAGAACAACTAAAACAGGCATTAATGTAAATAAATAGAATTGTAGGTATGTACATACATACACAAGAGCTGTGGGGTGGGGAGGGGTGGTTGAGCAAAGGGAGTGAGTCGGGGTGAGGTTGGGGGAAAGAGGGAGCTGAGGAAAAGGGGGGCTTAGTCTGGGAAGGCTTCTTGGAGGTGGTGAGCCTTCAGTAGGGCTTTTAAGCAGGGGGGAAGAAAGCAGTCTACCAGCCGCTTGGACAAGTCCAAAACAACAGAGCCGGTAGACGCCATCCCTATCCACAAAGAGCTTATGGTCTACAGGGGGTCAGACATTAAAGTAGATTATGGAGAGAGGGAGTGGTAGAGTATAAGAATTTTTACATTAAATACTGTGGGACAGTCAATGCCCTTGCATGGATTCTTGGTCATTTAGAACGGCAGCTCACCCGTTATCTCCAGTGAGAGACCGTAGCCATATCGTTCATTCATTCAATCATATTTATTGAGCGTTTACTGTGTGCAAAGCACCATTCTTGTTAGCATTGCTATTTTGAGGGTACTAAAAATGAGTTACATGGTTCTAGGCTCATTGCGGCCACCAGCTCTGCTGTATTGTACTCTCCCAGGCGCTTAGTAGAGTGCTATGCACGTAGTGAGAACTTGATAAATACCAGTGATTGATTATACTTGGGCAGCAACGCTTTGGAGCCAAAGGACAGCTCCATGCAACCAAGGAATCTGGGCTAATGAAGATGGCTCCAGCAACATCGGAGACAAGGAAATTCTAAGGTGGAAAAAAAACAAAACTCCCAATTGCCCTGAACCCACTGTCGGCTATTAAGGCTGAAGCCGTAACCAAATATAAAAAACCTTCCAATATGGGAAGGCAGGCCATTTGTTCTAGCCACTGGGGTAGCCACCAAAACAGAAATCACACTGGAATCAATAACTAGCTAATGTAAGGCACTTTGGTCATTAAAGCACCACAGAGAAACACAGGTATAAGCCCTTAGTACAGTGCTTTGCACATATTGAGCGCTCATTAAATACAACTGAATGAGTGAATGGCAATGCATCCTGACCTGACATAAATCTGCCCAGATTTACACACCCGAAGAAGATACCCTGCTTACACTTATAGGAGGCTCTCCTCCAACCACATAGTAACTCTGTAGAGTCGCCGGAAGATCTCGGAAATGCCGTCACTGGCACCTTCGAGAGAGAAGTTCAAAGTCCTACCGTCGGCGGAGCTGGACTGCGGCAACTGCTCAGTACGTTTGGCTCCCCTGAATGGTTCATCGAGGTTCCGAGTCTGCTCCGCAACGGCACGGAGAGCTAAGCTCGGAGCCAGTGGGAGAGTTTGTCCTGTCCGACCCAGTCCCCGGAGCAGGCTTGCAACAAGAGAATTTTGCCTCCCAACTCGACAGGCAACACCCATCCTCCAGAGTCCCGGGAAACTTCATCCAAGAGCCGGACTTACAGGATGGCTGTGCCTTAATAATAATAATAATGTTGGTATTTGTTAAGCGCTTACTATGTGCCGAGCACTGTTCTAAGCACTGGGGTAGACACAGGGGAATCAGGATGTCCCACGTGGGGGTCACAGTCTTAATCCCCATTTTACAGATGAGGTAACTGAGGCACAGAGAAGTTAAGTGACTTGCCCACAGTCACACAGCTGACAAGTGGCAGAGCTGGGATTCAAACTCATGACCTCCGACTCCAAAGCCCGTTCTCTTTCCACTGTGCCACACTGCTTCTCTGCCTTGGTGGCAGAGAGCCAAGGAGGCATGCCGGTCATTGCCAAGTGCTCTGAGGAGCTGCTTGGCGCTACAGGCTGACAAGAAGAAAGGCAACGCGACCTAGTGGATCGAGCCCGGGCCTGGAAGTCAGAAGGACCCAGGCTCTAATCCCGGCATCCCCACTCGTCTGCTGTAAATGATTTTATATTAATGCCTGTCTTCCGCTCTAGACTGTCAGCTCATTGTGGGCAGGGAAAGTGCCCATTTATTGTTTTAATGTACTCTCCCAAGCGCTTAACGTAATGCTCTGCACACAGTAACTGCTCAAAGAGTATGACTGGATGAATCAATGCTGAGTGACCTCAGGCAAGTCACTTCACTATTCTGGGCCTCAGTTCCCTCCTCGGTAAAATGGGGATTAAGACCGTGAGCCCCACGGGGGACATGGACTGTACTACCTGATGAGCTCGAATCTACTCCAGAGGTTAGTACAGTGCCTGACACATAGTAAGCACTCCAATTCCAAAAAAAAATTTAAAAAAAATAAGTGTGAAGAAAACCAAGCTAATGCTTTAGGGAAACCCTAAATACAACCGGAGATCTTCACTGGAAACCAAGAACAAAGTTCCATCCCCAAATCTGGTTACGAAGGCAGTGTGCAGAATCTCGAAACAAAATCCATCTACGCATATCCGAGCTACATTCGGCTCTCGGCTGCTTTTTTAGGACTGGGTTTTGTGGAAGAGAATGGCTGGTGGGTATTGACAGCTGTTGTTTGAGGAACTGAGATGGGGTGGTTGAAAACAGAGGAAACCTCTTAAGGACCGAATAAAGTGAAATCTCAGAAAATGTGGCAACGAAGCTGAAAGCTGGAAGCCCACTGGGGCAGGTAGAGCAGCACGGGAGCCTGAGCTGGAGAAGTGGAGGGGGATGGAGTTGAGGAGGGGTGCCTTTTTTTCCAGGCCGAAGCAGCAACAAGATCGTCGGACAAAGAAAGGAAAGCCAAAATAGCGCCCGGTGCTGCAGCCAGACCCAAGGGAACACAACAGACAAGCTTTGCGTGTGTACTCATGCTGTGGTCAGGGCTGTTAGTCCCACTTTAACCCCTAAAGAGAAGCAGGCATACACACACAAGTGCATGTGCACACCAAAGTCACCGTGAGTGAAATCATCTTTGAATACTAAGGACAATGCACAGGTCTTGCCCACTTCACCTGGTAAATGCATTCTGGGAAATGGCGACGCCGAAAGAAAATCGGTGTGAGGAGAGGAAGGTGTCTGACCAAGTCCTCTCAGTTCCCACAGGCCAGAGCTGAACAGACTCTGCCAAGCCTGGGAGGTGTCCAGTACACTGCTCGTACACCTGACAAGCACTCAATAAATACTCACGGCTGACTGACAGCTTTGGAGAGTAGGTTGCTGCGTGCCTTGGGCAGGCTTCAGGAGGCTTAGGAAACCTCGCCCAGCACCAAACTTGACGGAAAACACCTCCTGCCTTGGATGCAGAGGTGCCCAGTTTTGGCCGCAATTCTCAGAGATTCGGGTTCACCTGGGCTTTGATTTCCTTCACACAGAAAAGGAGCTCAGGATGCCCTCTGGATGATACTCAATAAAAGGACAAACAGAAGGAAGTTTTAAAAAAAACCAAAAAACCCCTCAAGATATTCTGGAGAGAACAGTTCTCCTAAGTCCTGCTGACTGAATGACTGCCTGGGGGCCTTTTCCTCACAGGCTTGGGCTTGTCAGGCCTAAAAATCAGCAGGGCAGCACCTGTGAAAATAATCCACCCAGCACCATTATTCAGCATATTCTGGGCACGAGGAATCTGAAGTGAAGCAAGAACTAAAACTGGAAAGGGCTATTCTCTCCACCGAACAAACACTTCCAACATCAATCAGGCTGACTGCAGAGTGGCGCGTTAATCCCAGGGCATTTATCAAATGTGATTTACAGAATAAAAGAAACTCACAGATGTTGCCTCGAGAAACTTTACGGTCATTTCTTAATTCGGCTCAGGATGCCCTTCTGAACTTTCGTACTTTCAAATGTTTAAACTCTAAAGGTGACAGTTGTCGGAGACTGGGCTCTCTGTTTAGGCGAGGACTTCGTTATCGGCTTGCAGAGAACCAGGTCGTCGTCCCCCCCCCCCCCCCCCCCCAGTTTGGAACTCTGGATTAGACGCCCTGACCTTCTTAGGCTGAGGTCATGACGATTACTGGTGTGCCCCGGAGAATAAATGCAACTTCCCAAGGCCCTAGCCCAACCCAGCCCAGGAACATCTTAGACCCTGATAAATGCTGAGAGGAATTACATAAAAACTTAATTTAGCAATTATCGCCGACCACGGGGGCAAAACTGGGCCAAAACATAATCCCCCACTTGACTGTAAGATCCTTGAGGGCAGGGATTGTTTCTGCCAACTCTACTGCATTGCCGTACCTTTCCAAGAGATTAGTACAGTGCTCTGCACACACACAGTAGGCGTCCATAAAATGCCACTCACTGGACTGACTGAAAAGATTTAAACCACTTGGTCGGGTGACGAACTGGAGTGGTGGATGAGTGAACGGGAAAGATCTTGGCATCACTATCTGCTAGTCTCCCAAATTACTGGCCTAAATGTTTAGCAGCGGCTAAACGGCTCTGAAAATTGTGGGGATTATCAAGAGGGTTAGGGCACATAAAATGAAGAACATACTATCCCCACTATATAAAGCCACGGAGCATCAACATATGATCTGAGTACAATTTTGGTCACTGCTTCCAAGAAGATCTACTAAGCCAACAAACAACTGCATTTATTGAGCACCTCGTGTGGGCAGAAAACTAGTACTAAGATCTAGGAAGAGCACCACAGAATTAAAAGACATGGTCCCTGACCTCAAGGAGAAAAACTATCGATTAACAATGGTGCTTACTGTGTGCAGAGCACTATCCTAAGCACTTGGGAGAAAACAATACAACAGAGTTGGTAGACACGTCACCTCCCACGACAAGCTGACAGTCCAAAGAGGGAGACAGATATTACTATAAATAAGTTTACAATTGGAAAAGATACCTAGGAGGACAATCAAAATGATCAGAAGGATGGAGTAACTTCTGCTTAAGGACAGACTGCAAAGACTAGGCCAGGAAACAACGAGGTTGAGAAAGAGTCCATCCTGATGGAGGGAACACAGGCCTGGGAGTCAAAGGACTTGGGTTCTGATGGCGACTTGGCCACCCAACTGCTACGTGACCTTGGGCGAATAACTTAACTTCTCTGAACCTCAGTTCCCTCATGTGTAAAACGGAGATAAAATACCTCTTCTCGCTCACTCTTACACCGTGAACCCCATATGGGGCAGGGACTGTGTCCAATATGCTTAGGTTGTATCTAATCTAGCACTCAGTACTTAACAAACGCCACCAAAGTAATGATGTTGATTAAATCCCATGTTTCAAGTCTGAAAATCACCAAAGGTGTGTCCCTAGGGTGCTTGTTCACAAAACCCCCACACCCGGTAACTACTGAGGCACAAAGGGAGTAAGTGGCAAAGCAAAAACAAAACAGAACAACCAAGAAGGGACACTTCTGCACACTGACGAACATGGAATCTGTTACCATAAGGGAGTTGCTCAAGCTGAAAACCTCAACGGAGGCTTCAGGAAACCCACTGATGACTGATCCATTGTGGGCTACACCCCCGTCGCTGCCGCCGCGTGCAATTTGGAGACTGTGAGAGGGAAAACGCTGTGCTTGTCCTGGCTCATTTTTAGGATGAATGCCTTCAAGGTAGAGGTAATCCTATTTTCTGAAGAGTGATGCGTGCCTAAGGAGATGCACCGCTGTTTCGCCAGAGACCACTTTCCGGCAGCTGGCCTCGCTGACGCTCTCTTGCACAAGTTTCACCGTGCGGTGGGACTTCGGCTTTCCGGTCGTAGGAGATTGGGTCTGATCTGCCGCTTCCGCGACATCCAGGAGGGAGACCGGCGTAGGAGGTTCAAGGATTCGAAGGGTTTCGTCAACGGGTCGGGCCTTCCTCCCAGCATCCTCTCCCATGTCACCTTGGTGGGGGGGGAGGGGTTCCACTCGTTTTTCCTATCCTAGATCTTTATCCTTAAAATTGTTATGGGCGGGGGATGGATCCGTTATATTATTATTGAGCGCCTGCTGTGTGCAAAGCATCGTACTAAACACTCGGGAGAGTACAAGAGAACAATAAACAGACACACTGCCCACGAAGAGCTTACGGCCTAGTAAGTCCTTGGCTTCCATTGTCAAGTTCGCTAGGGGGAGAAGCAAGGACCAGGGGCCAAACTGGGGTGGGAAACACACAGACAAAAGAGTAGATTGTTAGTTTCTGTTCCAGGAGTTGCATTAAGCACCTTCAGGATAGGCAGGGACTATGTCCAACCTAACCTGTATCTAACCCTAGTGCTTGGAACAATGCTTGGCACACAGTAAGCACTTAAGTACCATCATTATTATTATACACCCTCGAGCCTGTTTGTGCTTCCAGAAAAGATCTCCCCATGCCTCCTTATCACGGAAACAGGAGCTCCCCCGAAGCTGTATAATTTTTCACCATTCTTTCATTGGTTTCCAAGAGCTGATTCTGAACAAAATTGTATTCTGGATCAAATTAATTTTCCTCAGAGTGAAAAAACCTTCCCCTAAAGTAGAATAATTGACGCGGCATGAGTGGCAACTCATCTATCCGATTAGGAAGATGAGTTCATCCATTGATTCATCGTATTTATTGCGTCCTTACTGGGTGCACGGCACTGGACCTAGGTCTTGGGAGAGTATGATATAACAGAGTGGGTAGACAAGTCTCTCCTGCCCACAGCGAGCTTAAAGGTCTACAAGAAAACATACTTCCATTGGCTGGGAAGATGTGCGAGGGGAAGGAAAACATGTGAAAACGTTTCAAGGGAACACCTCCCCACTGATGAACTTGGTTTTTATCAGCTTAATTCATATATACGCAATTCGACATTTTACCTGCGTGATGTTTTATAAAGTCTGTAGGTTCAACGGCTGGTAAATGAGATGATCAGTACCAATAGCTAAATTGTCTGAATGAAACTGAACCCCAGGGCAGTGGCAAGAATGACTGCAGCTGGCACTGTAACCAAGTAAACAAAACAAAAACAAAGGGGGAAAGGGTAGAGGAGGATTTAAGAGAGGGAACTTCAGACCCGCTCTGCAATTTTCCAAATGTACCGCATATCTGAATTTTCACGGAAGAAATGACCAATTTCCCTTTCTGCTTCATAAATACGCACTGCACAGGAGAAGGAGCATGGCCTAGTGGAAAAAAGCACAGGGTTGGGAGCCAGAAGGACCTGGGTTCTAATTCCGGTTCCGCCATCTGTCTGCTGCAGGACCTCAGGCAAGTTACTTCACTTCTCTGGCCTTAGTTCCCTCATCTGGAAAATGGGGATTAAGACTGTGAGCCCATGTGGGACAGGGACCGTGTCCATCCTGATTACTTTGTACCTACCCCAGCGCTTAGTACAGTGCCTGACACAAAGTAAGTGCTTAACAAATACCATTAAAAAAACAAAATAAAACCACCCATGAGCAAATACAGAAATTTCTGGGTTTCCCTAAGCTAAAATGGGCTTCTCTCCTGAACCATGAACCTCCTCAGGATATCCTCAAGGGCAAGGGGGCACAAGTAGATTGGCGAGAAGGACCAAACGCCCCATCTGCTCATCAATAGGGGGCCCGCGCACTTTCGGCATGGGGCTACCCTAAATCCCAGCTTGATCCCCTCCATTTACAGAGAGTAGCTTTTGCTCATTTGTGACTTGGACAAAGACAGGGCAGGGCTTGATACAACCAAAATACTGGCCCGTGTTTGGCATCTCTCAGCATATTCAAGAAGCGCCTGTAGCGCCTCCATTCCAAGCATGTTACTTCCAATGGGCACCCTCCATTTTTGATGGCGAAAAGAAGATGAAAAATGGAAAATTTCAAGAAATGGAAAAGTGATTATTATAGCACTCGCGTGAACACACATCTGTGAATGATTCGGCGGACAACACTTAGACAACAATTGGCCAGCGGAAGAGCTCTGTATGTGATTATGGCAAACAGTTGTTGGGAAAACTGAAATAGATCCCTGTAGAAGTGACCCTTTCCTTGCCATAAAAATAGCTCCGATTGCCACTCTAACTCTTAAGGTTGGGGCTTCTGAAAAACTTCCCTAGCTCTCAAGATTTTGATATTTACATCAAAAACTCCAGAGGGAGGTTTGTGATGACCCATTCAACTTCAGCGCATATTAAAAATCATACCTTCTCTGAAATGACTTCACTGCTACTTACTCTTTAAGTTTAAGAACTTAAATTTAACTCCACCTTCATTGTCCTAACTGTCCGCCGGTTTGAGTCACTCCTCGATAATAGCACAGAGTTGTCCTTCGTGTCTGAAGCATTTCAACGACTGCTGAATTAGCCCGGGAGTGAGAAGGACCTGCCTTCTAAACCCACCTCTACCACTGTCTGCTGTGTGGCCTTGGACAGGTCACTTAACTTCTCTGTGGCTCAGTTCCCTCAGCTGTAAAATGGGGATTTTCTGAGCTCCATGTGGGTCAGGGATTGTGTCCAACTTGATTTGCTTGTATCCGCCCCAGTGCTTAGTAAGCACTTGACAAATGTCACCATTATAATAATAATAATTGTAATTATTATTATCATATTATCATCATTAATTCATCTTCGAGTGGCCCACAGGACCATTACAAAACCCAGAGTCCCGGCCGCATCGTGCCCACAAAAACGCCTACCTTGTTGAGCTGTCACAGTTTAATGTTTACGGTGACCAACGCCATTTTTTCTTTCGCCTCCCTGTTTTACACTCTATCTGTCCTGCATCTGATTGTAGAACAAGTTCATCAACATTGCCTCTATAAGATACTCTGCATCAAAATGGAAAGGCAGGATTGCAAGCAACGTGGTCCTGGAACACAACTGCCCCACCAGTATCGGAGGAAGAGGGGGTGTGTCTCCCCTTCACTGGGGGTTGGGGGGGAAACACTCCCACTTACATTCTCAGTCTACTGGAAAATATTATTAGCCGAAAGACTTCGGTCAAAACAACAATTCACACTGGCTCAGACGTGAATTTTGTCACCAGTTTCCTGATCAATCTAGTCCACAGTGTTGGCCCCTTTCCAAGTCAAATGGTAAATGTCAAAGTCTAGATGAGCTCGACCAGAGCTCACAGTTTTAATCCCCATTTTACAGATGAGGTTACTGAGGCACCAAGAAGTTAAGTGACTTGTCCAAAGTCACACAGCTGACAGATGGCAGAGCAGGGATTAGAACCCATGACCTCTGACTCCTAACCCCGTGCTCTTTCCACTGAGCTCCACTGCTTCTCCGAAGAGCAGTGGAGAGAGCCCATGCCTCGGAGCCAGGGGATCGGGCTTCTGCTCCCAGCTCCGCTGCTTCCGGAGAAGCAGCGTGGCTCAGTGGAAAGAGCACGGGCTTTGGAGTCAGGGCTCATGAGTTCGAATCCCAGCTCTGCCACTTGTCGGCTGTGTGACTGTGGGCAAGTCACTTAACTTCTCTGGGCCTCAGTTCCCTCATCTGTAAAATGGGGATTAAGACTGTGAGCCCCACGTGGGACAACCTGATTCCCCTATGTCTACCCCAGCGCTTAGAACAGTGCTCGGCACATAGTAAGTGCTTAACAAATACCAACATTATTATTATTATTCCCGGCTACGTGACCTTAGGCAAGTCACTTGACTTCTCAGTGCCACAGGTTTCCCAATCTGTAAATCACAGGTTCAATCCCTGTTCTTTTCTCCTACTTTACCCATGTGGGGTGGGGACGGTGTCCACCATGATTCCCTTGTAATTACCCCAGTGCTTAAAACGGTGGTTGATGCACGGTTAGTGCTTAACCAATACCCCAATTATCATCATCATCCTCATCATTATAAAATGTAGCCTGGCAAACAACCACGCTCTAGTACACCGTGGATATATTCAGAGCTAAAAGGAGGACCATCACCTCGCCTACTTCATGGGAGGATGACTTGGGTGGAAAATCACTGCGAAGAAAGAGAAAGAAAGCAAAAAGCCTCGGATATCGCCCCTGCATTCGGGTGACGAGAACTTTACCTGAATCGGCAAGGAGATTACTACAATCCGGCCGGAGTCGGTGTAGCAAACGTTGCTCAAGGAAAACTTTTTAATCGCGTTCCCTGGTTCGCCCAGATGAGGAATCACCATTTTGCCCAATATTTAACACTGAAACAAGCCCACTGACTTAGAGTCACACTTGGGTACCCCGAAAACAAGGACGGACACCCCTCGATCACGGTGGCCCGGGCTGAGCACGACCCCGCCATACGATTAAGCAAGCCCTTTCTCCTCCTCCCATTCAAGCATTCGATTGTAAGAGTAGGACGATTTGGAAAACCACATGAGATTCCTTAGTCGTGGTTAGGCGTAAAAACGAGGGACCATTTTCTCCTGTCTGCAGCTGTGGAGGCTACAACATGTCCGAGGGGCCCCCTGGGTGGGAGGGGAAAGGAAAGCCCCCTTCCTTCACTAGTAGTGACAGAGACTCTATACTGGGCCCCCAGACTGGCTTTCAAGACCTATACTTTCCTCTCCAACTGAGGCCATATGGGTTAACCTCAAGCCGGGATGCTTAAGGGGAACCAGAGCAGAGATGGCTGAACTGAGAGCAGACTTCTAGAGGGGGCACCCGTCTCTCTCCCCGCAAACGGCGGGAAAGCACCTTTGCCCTGGGAGTGGGGGTCTGTACAAAACCATGGCTTGATAATCTAGCGTGTCCTTCATCTCCTGTCCTTTCCCTGTCCCCACGCACACTGAGCCCATGACAATCCGTCTCCCCGCCCCCCGAGGATCCCAAGGACAAGGCCCACCCATCCTCGGATGCTGTCAGGAGAAGGTGACCCCCCGCTCCCCAGCCGGCCCCTGCCCAATCTGACCTGACCGTTCTTACCTCCACTGGAGCGGATGGCTGAAGCAGGGGCTGCCGGGATTGCTCTGGGGGTGTGGGTTCAGGAAAAACGGAAGAGGAGAAGTTGCCAGAGCGCAATCGGCACTCAGTGGAATTTTAGGGTGCTTAGTGGCGGCGGGAGCAGGTAGGGGCCAGGGCGAGGGTGGCTGAGCTTCAGCTCCTCGGCAGAGAGAAGAAATTCTGACAAGGCACCACAGCAGAAATCATCAGGGTCAAACAAAGATGTCTTTCAACACAGAGAATATAGCCACGGTCAATTACTGCACTTTCAAGTTCAGAACACAAAAGTGGTCAAAAATCATCCATACACGGAAGGCCTCTGTTTAGACATCAGCAGAAAATGATAAAAAACAGTGCCAGGAGCCAATGCGGAACTCCTAAAGCTACTTTGTTTCAAGACCCTAATATTGCTTCGCTATTACCATTAAGTGGCATTAACAGCCGCTTGATGTTTAATGTGAAGCATAAAAATAACATATCATTAGGTTGCAGTTTCCCAGTGAGCAACAGAGAATATTATGTGATTATTTATTGAGCCATTCAATATTTGAAGTGTATTTCCATAAACACACACATTTCAAAGAGTTCATTAGCCTCCTTTCAGAACAAACATATATATATATATATATATATTTGACTGAATTTCCTTAACTGAACAACAAAGGAGCTTCAGTTGGAAGTGTCTGCCTGCTACAAATTCTGGGCTAAAGCAGATTTTATATATATATAAAATACGGGAATTTGTTAAGCACTTACTACCTGCTAAGCACAGTACTCAGTGCTGGGGAAGACATAAGGCAATCAGGTCAGATTCAGGTCCTATCCCACATGGAGCTCACAGACTTAGTAGGAAGGAGTAGACAAGATAACTGAGGCACAGAAAAGTAAAGTGACTTGCTCAAGGTCACACAGCAGCCCAGTGGTAGAGCAGTGATTAAAACCCCGGTCCTCTGACTCCCAGGCCCGAGCTCGTTGCACTAGGTCACGCTGCTTCTGAATTATTAACACTGGCTGCTGATATTCCATATAAGCATCCACTGCTGATGGTCAGGCATCTTAAGTCCACTCATGCATTCTAGCTTGCAATTCTGGCTCCCCTTCAGCTTCGAGACCACAGTTCTAGGGGTAAAGGGGTGTCCTGGGCTCCATTTTTGCCCCCCCCCCAGGGGGGGTTCAAACACAGTGCCCGGAATACTCCTTTCCCTTGCAGTCCTAAACTCAGGAACAGACTTCCGACAGAATCGACATAATTATTTGGATACTGCGGATTTAGAGCTTTTGCTTCTCTCTCTCTTTTTTATGGTATTTGTTAAACGCTTACTATGTGTCCTACACCATTCTAAGCGCTAGGGTGGGGACAAGTTAATTATGTCGGACACAGTCCCTGTCCCTCATGGGATTCACAGTCTAAGTAGGAGGTAGAACAGGTATTTAATCCCCATTTTACAGTTGAGGGAACTGAGGGGCCAAGAAGTTAAGTGGCTTGCCCCTGGTCACACAGCAAGCAATCGGCAGAGCCAGGATTAAAACTCAGGTCGGGCCCGGGCTCTTCCCACTGGGCCACTCTGCTTTTCTTCTCTCGTTCTCTGGCGGCCTCTGAGCTGGGGGATGTGTCCTACCTCCCTAGAAGGAGGGGAAGTGAAGTAACTGGGGTTTTAGCTCGAATTCTGCCCATGGTCAATAGCTACGGTCAAGGGTTCTGTGGGAGAAGGGGGCCAAAAATATCGACTCCAACAAGATTTTTTGATGCTCCCAACTGCGTCTACCTCATTACTGTGGGGATCAAGAGCTGGCTGTGCTCCGTGCACCTGCATTTTGCTGGCCCTGTAGTTTAATTTGAACACCAATGGGTCCCCCATTTGGGATGAGGAGAAATGCATGTACAATGCGCTGGCCCTCTTTATGCCAATTAGGCTTTCCGGTGGCCAAGTTGGCTAAACGGTAACCCAAGTAAACTGTGCGGCAACTGATTTTTGACCACGTGTGTTTCTTAAAAATGCTACTGAAACAAAATTTCCACCATGACAAACAAATAAATCATCTTCATTTAAAAAGTTCCACACTCAAGCAACACCTACCCTAAATTATCTATTTCTCAACCACCGCATTGGTTCAGAAAGTTAAAACTACAAGTCCTACTGCTCCAAATTCTGTTTTTAGCCACGATCACGGAGAACCCTTAACCCAATCATGGATTTTGCTGACTGGAGGTTTCTTCGGTATATGACGGCTACGGAGTCATCTGTATATTATATTAAGAGGGCACAGATTCTCAAATACACTTGGTTTTTACCCAAAAGAGCTCCCAGGCCTAGGTGGAGCACTAAAATTTAACAGTATGAAAAACTGAAATGCATTTTCTGTCATTATCAGTGGCTCAGCAAATGCTGAACATGAGAGAGTTTTGGAAGTAAAATAACTGCTAATTTTACAGTTTCAAAATTCCCCAGTGGTTCATTCGGCATCTTATCGGTAAACAACCCTTGCTTACTGGAAATCACCCCCTCTCTCCCCCAGTAATAGCTGCTTAAACAGCTGATGTGGTTTGGAATCCACTGACAGAAAAGTTAAGCCTTCTAATTCTCTCCTCTTTAATCATCCAGCAACTTTGGCCGGCACTTTGCCACTGTTCTTAAGGCTCGATTGGTTGAATTTCATTTCTTCTAAAAATAAGAATTCTCTCCTGCACCTGAAGACTTTAGACTCTATAACGAGAATAGTTTCAGGTAATGTGGAAAGACATTAGCTAAGACATTCAAGATACCGGAGCAGGACTGGACAGACATGTAAACGGAATGCACGTTTTAAACTTGAGCAACGCTGTTACCACTAAAGAGACCAAGTTTATATTTTTTCCCCACATATTTACTGTTACAAGAGTAACTTAAAAAAAGAACCTTCCAATAAATCTCCTACAGATAACAAATTCAAAACAAAGACAGCATGCAGATCATTTCAGTCATTTGCTTAACTATGTCATTTTTCTAAATACTCTTTTTCTCACTTTAAACTAAAAATAGCCTCTGACTTGTTTGGACTATCTCTGATTTCACATTCGCTGGAGTGGGGAAACCATCCCGTTTACTTTTTGAGTAACAACAGCATGTTTTAACGAATGAGGCTGCAGTTGCTTTTGAAAGCTAGGGAGGTCTCCGCTAAAACATATGAAGATGACATTTGTTGGCCACGATCATCAAAGGTTTTGTCGATAACTTTCAATTTCAAAGTTAACTGGTCATTCTTTTTCCCCCCAGCCATCCTTACTGGATCCGAAGAGATGGAGCTCCCAGCCTCTCTCTCCTTCGTTTCATCATTGTACTGTCTGATACACTTTGCCCCTTCACAGACTAAGAAGCTTACGCAGCAAAGGAGAAGCCGCTGTTATCGCTCCAATGCAGGGTGCCGAATAATCGACATAGACTAGAGCTTCTTCGGCCCTCCAGTTCCAGAGAGGCCTTGTGAATTCAGCCGCAATTCCTGATCAGCAGGCTCATGTTGATACTTTCATTTATTTTATTTTTTTTTTTAAAAAAAAAAAGAAAACACTGTACAGAGAGAGCCCCAAGGGTAACCGTAACCCAAAACAGAGAACCAAGACCCGGACACGGCTCGCTCTGAGGAAGCAGCCGGAGACGCAAACTAAATCTGACCCGTCATACAGACGGCAATGTTCTGCTGACATCACTCACACTTGAGCTGCAGCAAATCAGGGGCAGGGAGCAGAAACTTTTCCAGAGACTCAGAGCCCAGGGGACCACCCCCTGCACACTGGATGGACTCAGTCTGAAGGAGGGAACGGGCTCACAGGGAAAAGACCCTGGCAGAAGTCGCACATACCAACTTGAAACCTCACCCTGTGACACAAGTACAGTCATCGCTCTCAGAAACCTGGGAGAGTCACAGGCAAAGTGGAGAGCAGCTGTTCTTTACCGGGGAGAGAGAGAGAGAGAGAGAGAGAGAGAGAGAGACAAACAGAGAGAGGGAGGGAGAGACAGAGCATGCCAACCAACAATCCCATTTTTGGAAATCAAAGAGCAGAAGAATTTGCAGGGCCTTCCACCCGAACCATCATTAATGCAATCCTAGTAACAGAGAGAATGTCAAACCGGGAACGCAGCATGAACTCTGACTCAGTGGGATTTATTGAGCGCTCACTGCAAGCAGGGGATGGACTAAGCGCATGGGAGAGAACGGTACTCTCTTCCCCAGATGGGCCAGTTAGGTATTTCTCTAGCAATCTCCTTTAAGGTATTTTGTGACCTTTAACTGAGTTGGTAATCCTTCATTCATACAATCATATTTATTGAGCAGCTACTGTACACAGAGCACTGTACTAATCACTTAGGAAAGTATAATTCACGCAGTAGGATCGGGTACCGAGGAAAGTTACAGAAACACAATGAGAGGGAGGCGGATTAACTACTTAGAGCAAAATTTGGAAACGGCTAAAACCCCGAGACTATTTCTGGGGTGTAATTAGATGCCAGAAAAAGTTTCTTCCCAATACTGGATTGAAGCACAAGATTGCTCTATTGTCACTGATGAAAATAGCCCGCCGGTGGGGTTAAAAATGATCATCTCCTTTCACCAAGTGCCTAGCCAGCTCCACCTTTGATCTCTCCCATTCCAGATTCCCACATTCTTTCCCCCTTCCACAGAATGCTAGGATCCTTTAAATACCCTCTTTGTTCAGAAGGGAATTGTTCCTTTTCCCTGTGTTCCTCCAACACACACCTTCACCAGTCGGAATGCTTCCATCACAATTCTGTTCTTCTGCAACCATCCCATCTGTATATTTTATCGCCGCTGGCGGGGTGCCTTGGATTTGCGAGATTTTTCGCCGCAGAAAGCCTAGCTTTTTAAATTAATTTTCTGCAGCAGTAGCCATTTCGCATTGCTCCAATTCTCCCCCTTGCTCCATTCCTCCCCCACCCCTCCACTACTCAATCAATGAATCAACAGTATTTAACTGAGACCTTACTTTGTGCAGAGCACTGGGCTAAATGCTTGGTAACTCTTGGCTAAGTGCTTGGTACCAGACAGTTGGTTGACACGATCCCTGCCTTCCTGAAGCTTACAGTGTAGCATGTAGAGGGGGAGCCTACATTGACAAATTACAGCTAAGGGAGGCAACCTAGTATAAGGAGGAGGTGAATGTACCCGAGTGCTTTGGGGTGGGGGTGAGGTGGGGTGAATACCTAAGAGTTTCAGGGGATGGGATGCAAGTGCTCGATCTCAACTGTGCAAATTGTGCTTTTCCCTTGCTATTTTCCACAGACTGTTCTCAAACTAGCTTCCCTGCACAGTATCATATCGAAAGAGATCAATTCTGCCCCAAATAAGCTCTGGATACTGCTGATCGATAGCCTCCTTCTGGTGTTTGGGGCCTAGTAATGATGATGATGAGAGTGGTATTTGTTAAGCACTTCCTATTTCCTAGCATGGGGGCATCAGTCAATCACTCATTTGGATTTACTGAGCGCTTAGTGTGTACAGTCAGTCAATTGTACCGAGCACTGGGAAGAGTACACTACAAGGGACACATTCCTTGCCTACAACGAGCTTACAGTCTAGAAAGGGAGACAGACATTAATATAAATAAATGACAGCTCCGAACATAAGTGCCGTGGGGCTGGGAGGAGGGGATGAACAAAGGAGCAAGTCAGGGCAATGCACAAGGGAGTGGAAGAAAAGGAAATGAGGGCTTAGTCAGGGAAGGCCTCTTGGTAGAGATGTATCTTCAATAAGGCTTTGAAAAGGGCGGGAGGGAGGGGGGAGAGTAATTGCTGGATATGAGGAGGGAGGGCATTTCAGGTCAGAGGTAGGACACGGGCGAGAGGTCGGCAGCGAGCTAGAAGAGATGGAGGAACATTGAGAAGGTTTGCACTAGAAGAGCCAAATGTGTGGGCTGGGCTGTAGTAGGATTTTAGCGAGGTGAAGGAGGAGGGGTCAGGGATTGAGGGCTTTAAAGCCAATGGTGAGGAGTTTCCATTTGATGTGGAGGTGGACGGGCATACACAGGAAGTTCTTGGGGGAGGGGGGGGGACAACCTAGATAATAACAACTGTGGGATTTGTTAGGCACTTACTGTATGCCAGGAACTGTACTAATCCTGAGGTGGATGCAGGAAAATCGAGTTGAAAACAGTCCCTCTCTCACATGGAACTCATAATCTTAATCCACATTTTACAGATGAGGGAACCGAAGCCCAGAGAAGCAAAGGGACTTGCCCAAGGTCACCCAGCAGACAGGTGGCGGAGATGGGATTAGAACCCAGGTCTTTATGACCCCCGGGCCCAGGCTCTAGCCACTATACCTCAGTGCTTCTCTACCTGTCTCCATGACATCAGCTCTTGGGAAAGTACAATACAACAATAAACGGACACAGTCCCTACCCACAACGAGTTTAAAGTTTACAGGGGGAGACAGACATTAATATAAATCAATAAATGACAGCTATGTCCATAGGAGCTATGGGGTGGGGAGGGGGAGAATGAAGAAAGGGAGCAAATCAGGGAGACACAGAAGGGAGTGGGAGAAGAGAGAAGGAGGGGTTAGTCAAGGAAGGCTTTGGCCACCAACAGGAGGCCACCTGGATCCACTGTGCTATCGGGAGATACCATTTATGCCCAAGTGTGGGGCATCGGAGTGGGTGAATACAGCAACTCAACTTTCCTTTACGCTGCGGGTTTTTGCAAGAATGTGGCCCTCCTGCTACAGAAGTAGATGTATGCAAAACTGGCCACTTTATTCATGTTGGTGAACACAGCACTATCAGGAGATGGACCCACAGCCCGATACTTTAGTAGAAAAAATAACTACCTTTTACCCGACTGTAGGTCTTGTTTGCCCCAACCTTTGACCCTTCTTCATTTAAAACTGAAGTGTCAACTTCTGCCCCATTTCTAAAGAATTGGCTTTTTTTTCCTCCTCTTGAATTTGCAATGAATAGTTTATATCTGTCCACGATTTGTCCAGAGACTTTCTAATTACCCCTCCGCCCCAGAGAGAAAGGGAACAGATATATAAACTCCCTTACTGGTCTGTCCATTACCATCCCTCGCAAGCTATTCTCCCACTTTTTGTGTTTAAAATGTTTCTCTCCTCACAAAGGTTTAAGTAGAGGGTGAACTCAAGGACTGGGTCTGAACAAAGTCAGGAAGAAGCTTTAAGCTAGGATTTAACATGTTCTCTGAGTCTTAGCACAATTATTTTGCTTTTTTTTCCTTCACCTGGGGCAGTTAGAGAATATTAGTGTAGGCAGACTTTTTTGTACAAAGAAGAAAACATATTTAGGGTTTTGGGTCGAATTACCAAGTGGGGCATTTGAAAAATTCAATCTACAGATCATCAGTGTCCTCTGAAAAAAGATGACTAGCACAGGGACGTGGGCGAGACACAGAACTATCTGTAACCTGTCTGGGATGGGAAGGGTTGGATCCAGACTCCCTTTGCCTCTGAGACTGCTGGGTGTTCTCCCTGAACGTGAAACTAAGGCCATCTGCCTCAACTACCCTTTACGACGGGTAGAGAAGCAGCACCGTCTCCTGGACAGTGCCTGAGCCTGGGAGTGAGGAGGACCCGGGTTCTAATCCCTGCTCCGTCACTGGTCTGCTGGGTGACCTTGGGCATGTCACTTCACTTCTCTGGACCTCAGTTCCCTCATCTGTAAAATGGGGATAACGACTGGGAGCCCATGTCGGACGGGGACTGGCTCCAACCCGATTTGCTTGTATCACCCCAGAGCTTAGTACAGTGCCTGACACATAGTACACACTTACCAGATAGCAAATTACGAATTATCATCATCATTATTACAACATTAAAGAAGCTGCGTGACCTAGTGGAAGGAGCCTAGGCACCAGAGGACCTGGGTCTGCCACTTTCCTGCTGAGTGACCCAGGGGGAGTCGCTTCACCTCTCTGGGCCTCAGTTTCCTCAGCTGTAAAATGGGGATGAAATGCCTTTTCCCCTCCTACTTAAGACTGTGAGGCCCATGTGGGAGAAGTCCTGGGTCCAACCTGAATATCTTGGCAATTTACCCCAGCACTCAGTACAGAGTTTGGTATATACTAAGTGATTTACAAATACTATTATTATCTTCATCAACATCTTCGTATAGTTCTCACCTACCAATCCCCTACATCCAAGCCCACATTTCTGGACCACCTTCTTTCTTTTCATGCGTACACTCACTTTCACTGCTCTTTCACCATCTGCGTAAACTATTCCTCACCCTCTGAATCCAGCCCCTTCCCACTTCTCAACAACTAGGTCCGCCTTGGATTTTATTCCCCCTCTTAGGTCAGACCCGGCGCTTTCTGGCTCCAACCCTGAAAAGTCTTTTTTAATTGCCACTTAATTCATCCCCTCCTCCCACCCCCTGCCTCTTCTGTGCCAGCTTGATGCCTGAATTGAGATCTCTAGTTGGGCCCACCTGGGGCACACTTTGGTCTGTGCTCCCCCATTTACCCAAATTGGTAGCTGGCATCTGTTCCCTACCACTTTCCACACAAAAAAGTGCTTCATTTTGGGAAGCTACTGTGAGCCCTAAAGGAAAAAAAAGGGGGTATTTAAATAATCTTCACCCATGCATGAGTGGTACCCAGTTTTTGATTTTGCATATTTTCAATTTATTAAAACATGATAATAATAATGATAGTGATAATTGTGGGATTTATTATTTTATTAAAAACAATAATAATGACATTTGTTAAGGGCTTACTATACGCCAAGCACTGTTCTAAGTGCTGGAGTAGATACAAGCTAATCACATTGTCCCACGTGGGGCTCAGTCTTAATACCCATTTTACAGATGAAGTAACTGAGGCATAGAGAAGTGAAGTGACTTTCCCACGGTCACAGAGCAGACAAACGGTGAAGCTGGGATTAGAAGCCAGGTTCTTCTGACTTCCAGGCCCTGGGCTCTATCCACTGGGTCATGTTGTTTCTATTACATATCTTTTATTACCATTGATGATGGTAATAAATTTCTATGATGTCTTTTGAACGAGGAGCTCAATGTTCCACCAGGATCAGGAAATGTATTGGTTGTTTTTTGCCTCGTAAATAAGAGAGCTCCAATTATCTAATATCCAGTCCAAGGAAATATTAGCTGACCACTCCTGGAAGATCATTTCAAAGTCCTGTCTGACTACACTTAGGGTTGACAGAATTCACATCGGCTCTACAGGGTCTCAATCTGTTACAGTGTAATTACATATTCCCTGCAAAGAAGAAGCCAACAGTAAGTGGAGGGTATTTAACCCTTCTCTGATTTTTTAACAGGAGGCATTTGCGATTAATCATTGGTTGATAAAATTACTGTAGGTAAGGAGCACTTAACGGTTGACTATAATTTGCCTATTTAAACCTCGGCATTTCATCACTTAGTTCCTGAATAAAGAAGATAATGTGCATTTTCAGGTGTGTGCATAAGGATAATAGAAAATTAATCCCCCAACCAAGCAAATCTGAAGTTCACGAGACAGGAAGTCATTTGATGACAGCCCTAATGAAGTCAACCGCGAGGTATTCTGCTTTACAAATAAAAACTTTGGCACTAAGTCCTCCAGTGAACTTGAAACATGTCAGCAAAACAGGTGTTTTTCTGGGGGAGCAAATTTAAAAGTCTGAAAGGTGTCATTGACATGGTTGTGATGAACATATTACAATTCCCATTAAAAAAGGAAACTGTCAGATGATTACTCAGTTCAAAACTGAGGTCCAGAGATGTTAAGTGACTTCCTCAAGGTCACACAGTAGGCAACTAGCAGAACTGGGATGAAAACCCTGATCCTCTCACACCCAGGCCTGTGCTCTTTCCATTAGGCCTCGCTGCTTCCCTACACATTCCTGAAGAGTCTATATGGATCCATGTGCATCACCAGAGAACCACTTTAAAGCCTAACTAATTAGCCCCCTTGTTAGAGGGGGAAGCAAAGATTCAATTATATCTTTATGAGAGTTGCCAATATTTGAGGGTGGGCACACCCCCATCCCCCTGACCATGTCAACCAAACCCCCAGGTTCCCTGACACACACCTTCATGGATTTAAAAAATTTCTAAGAAATAGTTCATCACTAGTCGATTGGTAACATTTGGAAATCCGAAGTTCCTTTAGTCTTCCAGGAAAAAAGGCCGCGTAAGAAAATCCGAAAATAAATTCACAAAATTAATAAAAACTGAGCAGATATTACAGAAATATCACACAGCATAAACATTAACAACATATTTAGCCTCTGCTAATTGCCCATGTTCAGTTGCAACCTTCAAAAGCCCTAAATTCAGAGGGAAAACATAGCTACAACTGTTAGCAACAAAAACAGGAGTGCATAAATGAATAAGTACACCTATTATGTGTTATGGGATCAATACTTCAAGTGGGGTTTTATTTTCCTACACTCGCTCTTGTACAAAAGCACCAACTGTATTTAAGACAAACTAGCAAAACGGGTTTTCAAAAGAAACGCTGGATGAGTTCATCATCAAAGAATCTTTAGATATCAAATAGCAAAATAACTGGCAAGCTCGTGGCCAACACTAAGAAGTCTGGGTTTACATAAACAGATTGCTTAAACCCTCCAAAAGGAGTATGTCAAGCCCTCACACTTGACATAGTTCTACTCTCAGAATTCTGTCATGGAACCAGATCTCTTTCCCCCAATCCTCTAACAATTAGAGCCAGGAGAGATAGTAATTAGCAGAAGAGCAAATCCAGACGCTGAGCAATATTCCTAAGAGGTAAAACTCGGAGCCTCTGCTCCTAGCCATGCTGAAGCGGAGTTCCTAGTCACAACTGCACAAAGCCCTGTGCAATAGAGGTGTGGTCCGCCAGGCTCAAACCAGGCCCACCCAAGCTCGGGCTGGACTGGGCCATCAAATGGTGGGTTTGCATTTAGGACATGCTAGGGAAGGCCCTTGGGCCCCCATTTCCAACTTCCTTCAACGGAAAGAGAAGTGGCCGCCAACGAGCCCAGCAGTGTCACACAGGCACAAAAGGAATCTAGCGCATCTCAAGCTCCTGCTTGTTTTCCGGGACTAGTCCCAGGAAAGCACAGGGTAGCCAAGCGCCTGTCTCCCGTCACACAGATGAATGAACTGGCTGGCTCCTTTCAGAGAGGTCACCTCGAGCTTTCGACCCGCTCTGGGTCCACGGTATAAGAAATCAGCTCAGGGTTGATCAGGCCCAAGCCCCAGGATCTTGGCCTTCACAGCTCGAAAATCAAAAACGCCTTTTGAATCACACTTATTTATCTATATCTACATATTCACATATATATAATATATGCAATGCAATACACACACATATATACATAGATAATTGAAGAGTTTTATAGCTCTGAAAATCCTCAAAGATTACAACCTATTCATTAGATTACTTTTCAAAAGACAGCTTTTAAAGTTTACTTTTTTTGTCTGCATCATTGCTGAGTCAAGCCCCAAAGAGAAACACACACATATATTTATATCCCCTGTGTTCCATGGCCTGGTATGGATTTCAATTTTCAGAAGTGGAAATACACTTACAAGACCAGTACAAAGCCAAAAACTGAGGGAATTCTTTGCCAACAAAAATGATTTGCACAATGCCTAATGGACTCAGTGTCAGACTGAAGTCAGGATGTCTGAGATCCAAACTTCCATCAGCCAATGGCTCACTCTGGTAGCTGAGGACACGTCTCCATCTTCCTGATTTCTTCCCCCAAATGAAGAGGTAATAATTACCAACTCAAAATGTGCTGGAGGATTTCACAGTATTTGGGGCTTTTCCTGAATAACATCACTGGGGATTGCATGGGGTTATATACAGGATACACAGGTTGATATGGCAGAAACAATGCTAGTTAAAGTACAGAGTGATAAAAAAAAATGTACTTACAAGCTTCCTCTTCTAGGAAGGCTCAATTCTTTCTGAAAAATAAAATACAAACCAAGTTTAGAGGACTGAAGGATCCTTCGGTTAAAATATATTGACAATGTTTTTTAAAAAACATAAAAGATAAGGTAATATTACACTTGTCCGTTTTTTAAGAAATGAACCAAAAATAAAAATGAAATTCTACCAGCGTATCACATCGTGCTTACTATGCAATTTTTGTCTCCAAACAACATGTTCATCACTCCTCCCACCAGTGTAAAATGCATTATAGAAATGTAGACTCTGGTGCCAATCAGACCAGGTGGGAAAGCACAAAGATAAGTGGACTTATTCACAATAACTATGGGAAGAGAACCTTCCACAAGCAAAACAAACTCATGAAAGTATAAACAAATGGGTGAGAATGTGGGTTCAAATATGTTTGGGTTGTGCAGATGGCAGGGCAAGGCGGAGAACTGTCTTGTATTTTGGAGAGTAACCGTTAGTAAGTTTTTGTCTGAGTTGATGTCAGTAGACGAGTCAGGAAAGGATGAAGTGAACAAGGTGGGTGTACTTGGGTCAAAGATGTTACGGACAAGAATGCTCTCTAAAAGGGTGATTCTGATGAGGAGAGTCAGATGAGAAAGAGAAACAGGGAAAAGGTGAAAGGAAAGAAAGGGGAGTTGCCCAATCGGGTGGGGTTTTGTGGGGAGGAATCAGAAAACTAGGAAGTGAAGAAAAGCACAGAGCTAGCCAACTTTAAAATCTCAAAAATCTTCACCATGCCTCAACTTGTGTTAAACATTTTGTTCCCAGTGAAGTTTATTTCCGTGTATCTGTAATGAACAAACTACAGCTTAAACTTTAACACTCCACTACCTTCTTTCGATGTGGGTGAAAAGAAGCAAGCTGGAAAAACATCTTGGAGTTGACCATGCTCGAAATGTTTAGCAATTTGTTTCGTCAGGTAGAGGACAGTTTGCAAGTTTCATCACTAGATGGAACCATTTCCCATTCAGAAACACTAACTGAAAGGGGGAAGGTTGAAATTCTAAACGCTACTAGAAGAGAAAGGATTTTTATTCTCAACTAAATCAAGCTTAAATCACTACCACTATTCAGCTAAATACAGCCCTGTCATTTAGATTCCACGGTGATCTCCAGCTAAAAACAGTTCCCACCATCTCTTTATGCGGCCTAGCTAACTCAGTTGGGCAAGTCACCCTTTCCCGGGGATATTCGGAGAACATTACGCTGCGACGAAAAGAAATTAAATGATTTTCAGTGAAAGGGAAAGCTTCAATTGGAAAGAAAGAAAGCATAAATGAATGAATGAATAAGTGGAATAAATAACCCGAGAACCACATGAGGCCTAAGAGCGGCTGAGGGGGTGAAGCCACCTCAAAGAGTTGGCTTTCCGGGAGGATTGTAATGGTGGGGAGGGACGTGGTTTGCCATACTGCAAGGTGGAGTGGTCAGAAGAGGGAAAGTAGAGGCAGGTATAGTTAAGAGCCAAGCTTGAGAAGTGCAAAAAAGTGCCAACTGGCTATAGTGAGAGGAGGAAGTAGCATGAAAAGGATTCAGTGAGTAAGAGTCTTGAACCCAAAGGTCAGGGATTTCTGTTTGTCGTGAGGGGGAAGGTGTTGGGCACTGGAGGCTTTGGAGAAGAAGAACAGGAACAACATCTTAGGGAGATGATTCGGGAAGGAAAGTGTACCAGAGAAAAATGGGGAATGAGACTGGAGGCAGGGAGGCCACTGAGGAGCCTGTTCCAGAAGTCCAGGAGGGAGGAAAAACAAAAAAGATTCTTGGCCATAAAAGCAAAGAGGAAGATCTAGGAAATACTGTGGGAAAATGGGCAGGATTGATTTTTAAACATATTGTTGTCCTTCGAATCCCTCTGAATTCATTTCCAGGGTGGCAGACTAGACACGAGAGGTGAAAGACAACAACAAACTTAGGAACTTCTGATGAGGGAGGCCTGTGGAGACAATGACACTTGTCAGCTGCACCGCAAGTAAGGGAAGAGGAGGTTTCAAAAGCACCGTGATGCATCTAGAACTTCATTTTCGGAAGATGTCTGGAGACAGCAGAGTGCAGGACGCGCTGAAGAGGGGAACACCACAAGAGGGATGAATGCTATTTTGAGAAAGTGAACCCTGTTCTGGTCATCCCAGGTGATTGTATTAATCACCAGTGGGTTCACAGAAGCAGGTGCCTTGATGCAGGAGAGCTCAAGGCTCCTCCCCAGTTCCCACGTTATTCTATGCTACCACTCTGCTCTCGTGAGACGGCGGGTGACGCGTCCTCGAAGGGGTAGCTGCACATGTGGTACGTCCCTACTGGCAGAACTGGAGGGTAAAGCAGACCTAACTTGCATCACCCGGGCCCGCCATTCGGCTGCTCTGTGACCTCGGGCAAGTCACTTCACTTCTCTGGGCCTCAGTTACCTCATCTGTAAAATGGGGATTGAGACTGTGAGGCCCATGAGGGACAGAGACTGTGTCCAACACGACTGACTCGTATCCGCCCCAGCCAGAGTTTAGTATAGTGCCTGGCACAGAGTAAGCTTAAAAAATACCGTAATTATTTGTTATTCATTACAAATGGACTGAAAGCACCTCTGGCCTCCCAAATCATCATTGTCATCCATGGTATTTACTGAGCACTCCTAAGTACTTGGGAGAAATCATTGCAACGGGATTGGTAGGGATGTTCCCTACTTGCATGAACTTTTGTTTTTTAATGGCATTTAATAAGTGCTAACTATATGCGAGGCACTGTACTAAATACTGGGGTAGATCAATCAATCAATCGTATTTACTGAGTACATACTGTGTGCAGAGCACTGTACTAGATGCTTGGGAGAGTACAATACAACAATATAACAGACACAGTCCCAGCCAATAATGAGCTTACAGTCTAGAGGGGGAGATAGGCATTAATAAAAATAAATTATGGGTATGGATCTAAGTGCTGGGGGCTGGGAGCGGGGGATGAATAAAGGGAGCAAGCCAGGGTGATGCAGAAGGGACTGGAAGAAAAGGAAAGGAGGATTTAGTCTGGGAAGGCCTCTAGGAGGAGATATGCCTTCAATAAGGCTTTGAAGTGGGGGAGAGTAATTGTCGGTATAAGGAGGGAGGGCGTTCCAGGACAGAGGAAGGACGTGGGCGAGAGGTCGGAGAGACAGATGAGGTGGAGGTATAGTGAGTAAGTGGGCATTAAAGGAGTGAAATGTGCGTGCTGGGTTGTAGTAGGGCAGTAGCAAGCTGAAGTAGGAGGCGGCAAAGTGTCGACTGTTTTAAACCTGATGGTGAAGAGTTTCTGATAGATACAAGCTCATCAGGTTGGACACGATCCCGGTCCTTCATGGGGCTCACGGCTTTAATAGCCATTTTACAGATGACGTCACTGAGGCCCAGAGAAATGAAGTGACTGCCCGAGGTCACACAGTAGAGAAGACGTGGAGCCAGGATTAGACCCAGGTCTTTCTGACTCCCAGGCCCCGGCTCTAGCCAGTAGCCCACACTGCTTCTCATTCTTCTGCCAGGATGGGCCACAGGAATCCCAAGTCTGTCAAAGTGTCTAAATCTCTGGCTAGCCTGTTTGTTAGATAGGTCTGAGACTGGTTTAATATGAATCAGTCCTTTGGTTTTCTGCCAATGCCCCATAAATATACACATCTATCTGGTCTGCAAAACATATATACCCCCAACACCTGAGAATTCTTCTTCTTCATTTATTAGGAAAAGAGCAATCGCTCTGGAAGCTCCTTTAAAAAGAATACCAAAAAAAACTCAAGTGGCTTGGTGCAGATCATGAAATATTTGGACTACAGGAATGTTAATGAGATTTAGCCTCTCTGGTTTGGATGGAAAATACTGCTGGCCCTTGCAAGAAAAACAGCTGCAAAATGTCAATCACATTACACAAAGGCATTTTAACATGATTAAGAACTTGGGAGCATCAATTTCCCTACTCATTTGCACCAAAAATAAAATAAAATCTGAGTCAGGAAGTCTGACAACAGGATAGCTAAAAATACAATCTGATTCTATTATTAAAATTCATTCATTCATTCAATAGTATTTATTGAGCGCTTACTATGTGCAGAGCACTGTACTAAGCGCTTGGGATGAACAAGTCGGCAACAGATAGACAGTCCCTGCCCTTTGACGGGCTTACAGTCTAATCGGGGGAGACGGACAGACAAGAACAATGGCACTAAACAGCGTCAAGGGGAAGAACATCTCGTAAAAACAATGGCAACTAAATAGAATCGAGGCGATGTACAATTCGTTAACAAAATAAATAGGGTAACGAAAATATATACAGTTGAGCGGACGAGTACAGTGCTGTGGGGATGGGAAGGGAGAGGTGGAGGAGCAGAGGGAAAAGGGGAAAATGAGGCTTTAGCTGCAGAGAGGTAAAGGGGGGATGGCAGAGGGAGTAGAGTAGAGAGTAGTAGAAATTACTAATTACTAGTGGCTATAAATTCAAATGCCATCTTTTAATGAAAACAACACAGAGTTTATCACACTTTTCCTCCCAAGGGCTCCAAGGGTAGCTATAAAAACGGTAACAATCGGCAATTGACCATTTAACGGTCTAAAAAAATGCAACGTGGTTCCTTGCCAAATAAACCGCTCTCCTGTCTTCCCCACGTGGGTTTTATTTCAAGGTTAGAAGTGACTCGACTCCACTAGATGGAGCCATCAAATTGTCTTCTCTGCCATAATAATAATGATGGTATTGATGGTATTTGTTAAGCGCTTACTATGGGCAAAGCACTGTTCTAAACACTGGGGAGGATACAAGGTGATCACGTCCCACGTGGGGCTCACAGCCTTAATCCCCATTTTACAGATGAGGGAAGTGAGGCCCAGAGAAGTGAAGTCACTTGCCCAAAGTCACCCAGCTGACAAGTGGTGGAGCTGGGATATGAACCCATGACCTCTGATTCCCCAGCCCGGGCTCTTTCCACTGAGCCATGCTGCTTCTCTAAGCCATTAGCCGCTGCCACTCTCTTTATGAGTGAGAGGCCACCCCCACCCGCAGGGTCGAACTCACAGAGCATCACGGAAGGGGTAAAAACCCAGCAGTAGGGGAATGCCAGAGGGTGCACATCATCCATGGTGAATATGTCTGGCCATCGAGGGTAGTGGTCAGTCTCAACGGGGGTCCTGAAAATCACCAGCTAATGCTGGGGGTCAGGGAAGACCACAGAGGCTACCGAGGTGGCTATTTGGGCAACCACTTCCCGGTCTTTCACCAACCACGCACTTCAGACCCTGAAATTACTTGCCAATACTTTTGCACACGTCTATTACTTGATACTACTGACTGACTGGTCTCTGGTGCTGGGCTAAGCGTTTGGGTAAAGTACAGCGCAATAGAGTGGGTAGATATAATCCCTGGCCCCCACAGGGAGATTTCAGCTTCCATTTACAATGGGAGGCTTCATCGAGCCTGGCTGGGGGTAGACGGACTACCCTTGGCCTGTTAGTTTGACCTAAGAGGCCCCGGTTCAACGAGGTATTCATTCAGTCGCATTTATTGGGCACTTAACTATGTGCAGAGCCCTGTACTAAGCGCTTGGGAGAGTACGATATAACAATAAACCGACACCGACCCTGCCCACGACAAGCTTACAGTCTAGAGACGAGCTTATAGTTTAGCAGCAGCAACGGGTCAACGCCCGGGAGGTGAGAGGAAGGGAGTGTGGTGAAGGAGACTCCTGGGATGGGCTCAGTATAGAAAGGTCGGTGGAATGGCCTACATACTTAAAATGGACCGTGATTTGGCTCCTGCAGTCAGTTGGTCAGTTGTCTTTACTGAGCATTTACTGTGTAGAGCACTGTACTAAGCGCCTGGGAGAGTACACTATAACAATAAAACAGACACATGCCCTGCCCATAATGAGTTTACAGACTACAGTCTCCAGTGTCGAGAAAACAGTAGGATTTTTTTAAAAAAAAGGCTCTTGGGACGAGGTCATTGCCTGGCTTGAGGTGACCGCACTAACTTTTTGAGAGATTTCCAGCCTCTGCAGCACGGCTCTTGAGAAACCAAGGCCCAGTCATTTCCCCTCACAAGGCGGAAGTTTTGATTCAAGAGTGGGTGGCGTTCAGAAACCTTTCAGTTAATTACATTCCCAAGTGGGCTGTTTTGCAAAATGAATGAAAACTCGATTCTGGGCTTCTACCAGGATTTCCCAATCAGAAGTACAGTAACTGGTGCCTGTTTTCTTACTGTTTGTGTATCATCCTGTTGAAATTTTACAGACCTCAGTAGACACACGTTCAAGGAAGTATACTTGACATGCTGAACATGGAGAGATGTTTCGCTGGGGTTTGCTACAATAGACCTTCCCTTTCTCCATTTAATGAGCCACAAGATATGCAAGGTGAATGATTTTTAAACCCCCCCAAGAGATAGGCACCATGTCTAAATTCCCAACTGGGTATTCTTTTCCTGGAATTCGTGCAGCGTTCTGCAAAGAGTAAGCATTTAATAAATATTGCTACTTCAATAAAACACACAGCTCCTATCTGAATATTGGCACTAGCCAGGCTTCGAATCAACTCTAGATTATGATCTTTTTAATAAGTGTAGTCTTTAAAGAGAAGCAAGCAAGGAGGTACTTAGTAAGTGTTCTCGAAAGACTGAAAAGTCCTCTGGTCAAAGAACCCTCATGTGCAACCTATAATCAAGGAATTTGGACTGAAAGAGAATTAATGCAGTAAAGTTATGGTGCTTTTGTCCTACAGGTTTCCATGCACTGTTTCAGGCGCATATCTTTTTCCAAAAACTTCAACGCTGAAAGGACTGACCCAGGTAAACCAGTAACAAAATCAATCGAGGTATTTTTGCACAGTGCCATATTTTTCGTGCTTTACCTTGGACAAATGTGCAATCATTCCATTTTGGCACTGATTACCTTGGTAGATTTTTCCAAGGTAAAGCATGAAAAATATGGCACCATGAAAAAAGGTCCCAAAGGATCTAAAGAGAACCTACAAGTCTGCTACTTAAGAAAGTCCACTCTTCTTACCTGAGGGCCCTATTTAGAAAGCAAACGGTGCCTAGATAGCTTTATTCTAACAACTGATAGCTTTATCCGGAACGACTCTACATTCCCCGTGGGGAGACAACAACAGTTAATTTTAATTTCCACTTCATGAATAATAGTCACAGTGGGGGAGAGAGAGGAGCCTGGAAGGAATAATGCATTGAGTAAGTCTGAACACAAATGTAGAAAGATGAGGTTCAAATTAACATCAGTAATTATATTCACGCTCCCTGGATACCGTGTCCCACTTATATGTACAGTTCCAGTCTTCTCTCTCTCAAATTCCAAACGAAGCAACAACTCGACAGAGACACCAGGAGTAGGCTCAAGATGAACAGAAGCTAGCAACACCACAGGTCAGGAGAAACACCCTATTTTACCTTATACCCTATTTTAAACATAATCATCGTGATGGCATATACTCAGTACTTCTCGCTGTACTGAACTAAGTGCCAGTGTAACACACAGGATGTTTCATGTGGGACTCACAATCTAGAAGGGAAGGAGGATGGATAAGAAAGCAAAAGCAGCTTGGCCTAGTGGATACAGCCTGAGCCCTAGGTTCTAATCTACTGGCTCCGCCACTTGTCGGCTACGTGACCTGGGGCACGTCACTTCACATCTCTGGGCCTCGGTTCCCTCATCTGTAAAATGGGGATTACGACTGGGATCTCATGTCAGATAGGGACTGTGTCCAACTCGAATGACAATGAGCGCATTTTAGCATAAACAGATCCCAAATAAAGGAGCTTCCAAGGAGTGAGTTTGGAGATTGTTGGAATTCAGTGAATCCTTAAACCGGCCAGGAGAATGAGCACTTCCCTGAAGTCTCAATCCTTTTTGGTGGAGCGTCATTAACCCTACCGTACACCCAGGGAAAGTGGATCTCAGTGAGTTCCCCTAGACCACCCTTAGCCAATGGTCACTTTCGGGTTCCCAGACTTCATCATAATAATCACGGTGGCATGTGTTAAACCCTTCCTATGTGCCAAGCACTATGCTAAGCACTGGAGTAGATACAAAATAATCAGGTCGGACACAGTTCCTGTGGCCCCTGGGCCTCACAGGGTAAGTACAAGAAAAAAATGTTACTGAATCCCCATTTTACAGATGAGGAAACTGAGGCACAGAGAGCTGAAGGGACTTGCCTTTGTGACGCTAACATTACCTGAAATTCACCAAGCTCCTTGTGGGCAGGAAACAAGGCTACCAACTCCGTAGCACTGTACTCTCCCGAGCACTCAATACACTGTTCTGCCCACATATCTAAGCATTCAGTAAATACCGCTGCTTGAATGAAATAGTCCTCCGTAATCAAGTAAACCCTCCGCTCCTATTTGAACAGCTCTGAGAAAGATGAAGCTTGAAGGATCTCTTCCTTCAATGCCGTGCGCTCCGATAACAGGCTCAGGCAACTCTGCAATCCTAATCTGCTAAAATGTTGCTGGGAAAGCCTGCCTGAAAGAGCCTAGCGAGAAAATGGCTTGTTATCCAGTGCTTACTCAGTCTGCTTGCTTTACTCACTTAGTCACATGAGGCATTCTCCAGCAAGGCTGCAAAATAAGTATGCACCTGCTTTCCTTCAAGACTGGATGTGCAATAATCAGAAGACAATTTTGTCTCTGCTATTAAAAACTGCCACGGGTACAAACAGCTGCTATTCTTCTTTCTTCTCTTCTAACATAGCAACACTGACGGCATAATTAAGTCACTTGCAATTTCTACTCCACCCATACTTTCACAGGCTCAGTTCAATCTTTGCACATTCACTTTTCCTACCCAAAATTCAATACTCTGACACATTCTGAGGTATTTTCCCAAATATTCCTATTCATATTGCTTGGATCATTTTGAACCCACACAAACAGCTCCTTAGAGAGGGTTTTTCTTCCTGTCTTCCCAGAACTTCTGGGAAGTAGCATGGCATAGTGGAAAGAGCTCAGCCCCGGGAGTCCGAGGACCTGAGTTCTAATTCCACCTCCGCCATTTATCTGCTGCGGGACCTTGGCCTCGCTGTGGGAGGTACAGTTGGTACTGGAAGAGGATGCCCTGGAGGGGGAGAGGTGGGAAACTCAGGGGGGTGACCACCAGAAGCGGGGAGAGCTGGGGGTGATGGGTGGGAAAGAATGGAAGCTGGACAAGAATGCCGGGCGATGGAGCGGCTGCAGATGGCTGGGATAAGTGTGGATGGGAGATAGGGAAGGAGTTGGGGGGAAGCAGGGAAGCAACGTGGCCTTATGGATAGAAGACTGTGAGCCCCATGTGGGCATGGACTGTGTCCAACCTGATACACTTGAATCTAACCCCAGTGCTTAGTACAGTGCCTGGCACCTACTAAGCCCTTAACAAAGACCATTAACCATTAAGCACAAGGACTAATAATAATTGTGATATCTTGTGAAGTGCTATGTGCAGGGCATTGTACGAAGCGCAGGGGTAGATACAAGCAAATCGGGATGGACACAGTCCCTGTCCACATCGGGCTCCCAGTTTTAACCCCCATTTTACAGATGAGGGAACTGAGGCCCAGCAGTGAAGTGACTAACCCAAGGTCATACAGCATACCAGGGCAGAGCCGGGATTAGAACCCAGATGCTTCTGACTCCCGGGCCCGGGCTTTACCCACTAGGCCATGCTGCTTCTCACTAGTGACTAGTGAAGCTCAAGACGCAGGCCAGAGGCAGAAGGACGTTAGGCCTCCTGAGTGTGGTGAGGTTTTGGAGGAGCTGGAAAAGACGGGACAGATAAGTGACATAGGCTCCCTATCATAAAGAGCTTATCCTCTAACATGGGAGACCCTCTGGATGTCTGTGGAATACGTGAACATGCACACACACACACACTTCCCAGGCTGCTTCCCAGGCACCTCCGTGGATATTTTCAGACAGTGTGGATCCTCACCTTGGCCCTGGCTCTTGCCACTTAGGAGGGTAGAGTCGCCTTCCTGAATGTCCCTCTGAAGACATCACTCTGCTCCTCAAAAACTTCCCATAGCTCCCCAGTATCACCTAGTCTGTCGGCTCAAGGGAAGATACTTCCACAGAGTTGGAAACCTTACCAAGATGATCAATTTGAATGGCTCTTAAGTGAATACTGACCTTAAGCTACCCCCATCTCTTTAATTAGTTTATGAGGGATGGCTGGGGGGAGCTCACAAATCATCCTTTTAAGTACAATGGTTGGCGATGTCACCATATGGCCCTAATTGACAGGAGAGTTCTCCTACTATCTGGGTTGTATTTTATTCAGGGTATGTCTTTAAAGAGTATGCTTCCAAGAAAGAGTAGGAAAAGCTTTTACATTAACCAGAAGACAATCAGAAGGAATCTACTAGCGTTCATCTATACCTTTAGGTTACCTCTCCCTCCTCTCCCTCAGAGAAGCAGCGTAGCCTAGTGGATAGAGCACGGGCCTGGGAGTCAGAAGGACCTGAGTTCTACGTCTCACTCTGCCATTTATCTGCGATGTGATCTTGGGCATGTCGCTTCACTTCTCTGTGCCTCCGTTACCTCGTCTGTAAAATGGGGATTGAGACTGTGAGCCCTAGTGGGGCGGGGACTGTGTCCAACCCGATTAACCTGTATCTACCCCAGTGCTTAGGACAGTGCCTGGCACACAGTAAGTGCTTCACAAATACTACAATTACTATTATAGGAGGAAAACATGAGTGCTCTTGGGCAAGTAAGGGGCTGGCTACTCTGGTGGTCCTGTTTCTTCTTTCTCGCTAAGAAAAGTATAAAAAGTTGGAGTACCCTAATCTGTGGTCTTTAATCAGTCAATGGTATATATTGAGCGCTTACTGGGTGCCGAGCATTGTACTAAGCACTTGGGGAAGTAAAGGACAATAAAGTTGGGAGACAGTTCCTTGTCCACAATGAGCTTTATTCAGGCAAAACTCGATATGACCACTTTCCTTTAAAAAAAGGAGTGTGGTTGGCCCCCAAAGTAAATAATTCACCAAGTAACTTGCACCACTTTGTTTCACCTCCTGCTCTGCCCCTCTAGAGTTCATCCTCTACAGTGTAAGCTCCTTGTGGGCAGAGGCTGTGTCTGTTATATTGCTGCATTATACTCTCCCAAGCTCTTTGAAGAATGCTCTGCATACAGTAAGCGCTCAATAAATACCACTGACCGACTACCCCCATCTAGACCCTTAGACGCCATTCTTCCTAGCACAAACTCAATCAAAAGGAAATGGCTTGAGAAACTGGGGACCTGGTATTCGACATTTTATGCTGAGGCCCCTTCTGATGTTGATTTCTAAAGGAGAAAATAATTACGGCACGATGTCCGTACCGCCTTCATGAAAACCAAAAATTTAAACTTTGGCAAGCATATCTAATCAGATTTTTAGAGTTCAATTTGCAGTGTTTTTAAAAATTAATAATAATAATTTTCCATAAAATAGAAACAAACTGGATTCAAAAGGTTTTTTATGTCATTTTACAGGCAGCATGGTGCAGAGAAGCAAAAGAAAGGGGCTGGGAGACAAGACTCCTGGATTCTAGTCCCGGCTCTGTCCCGGTATATCGTTTAACCTCTTAGGGACCTGATTTCCTTTTCTCTTAAATGGGGTTAATAAAACCACTGTTCCCTACCTTACAAGCATGTACTGAGAATAAAAGCAGATACCTCACATGAAAGCACTTTGGAAAAATAAAAGTGCTACACGAAAAACAATACCCTCATTTTAATTTTTCATTAAAAAGTCATTTAAATTTTGGGAGGACTTCCCACACAAGTCATTATCTCAATCAGGTTTCCATATAATAAGGTTTCAGAGCTATAATGGAAATCCCTTTGCCATCATAGCTAGCACCAGTGCTATAGGAAATTAATAGAAAATGCTAAAAATAGATAAAGTTTTTAATTTTAATAAGTCTGTAGGCTGAAACTTTTCTAATGATAGTTACGCCAAATTGATGTAGTCTTGTTTTCCACAATGTTCCTCTGAATGCATAGTTTTTACACAAAACAAAACAGAAAAATCACACTACCCTAGAGTTTAATAAGATTTTTACTGCAAAGAACACAACTCTCATCACATTATCTCATTTTCTCTCAAACCACTGGGCAGTAGGGAAAGGGATGGATGAACAGCACAACTCTAAAACTGCATTGGGTAATCTCATCCCTCATGAATAACTTTACACTTCTCACTCCTTCCAAGAACAACATCCCTCCAGGCTGAAGAGAGATTTAAAATTTACTTAGAATTTTTGAAATTGTTGAAGCTGAAAAACAATAATTGTTCCTGAACTACCTTGAGGGTTAAAAGAGAAACTCTGTACTAGTCGAGAAGCAGTGTGGCCTAATGGAAAGAGCCCAGGCCTGGGGATTCAGAGGACCCGCATTCTAATCTCAGGTGGGCCACCTGCCTGCAGTGAGGCCTCGGGTAAATTTCCCATCTCTTCTCTGCCTCACTTTCCTCATCTGTAAACTGGAAATTCAATACCCACTTTCCCTCCCACTTAGACCGTGAGACCCTTGTGGGACAGGGAGAGTGTCTGACCTGATTATCTTGGATCTACCCTAGCACTTAGTACAGCACTTGGTACATAGTCCATGCTTAACAAATGGCACAATTATTATTATTATTGGCTTAATTAAAAGGGAATAAACCACATTCTCATTACTTTCACAATACAGGACTATGAAGGTGAATTCTGAACGTCAGACTGCGGAGCTATGGTAGAACAAATGACAAAATTAATTTACAAATCAAATCGATGACAGTAGGAGGTCTAAGATGAGATGGGCAGCAGAATTTCAAGATCTGGCAGAGTTTGTCTTAGAAAAGCAATACGGTTTGTTCAAGTTCTCACTTAAAATAATAGGAACTACAGGCTTTGTAAGCACACATTTCTTCCCAGTGAAGACTGTCTTTTCATGCAACTGAAAGATACCTCTGTTGAAAGAAAAAAGGTTTTCACATCCACGTGACATACATTCTGCTTGTGACTTGGGGGGTCCCGATTTTTTCAAATGTACATGCTGCGAGGAAGGGAACTGAGTTGCTTTTGCTTATGTCAGATGTATCATCTATTCCACTGATCTGTGTTTCCAAAGGATCTTTTAAATTTATGGCAAAAGCCTCACAAAAACCCAGAGTCCTCCAAACGCATGAGTCATTCCCATATTAAAACCTGCAGGCTGTATTTAATGACTTTAAATTTTGACAGGAAGCCGGACGGCCTGTCAGTGGGCAGATGTAATCAGTTTACTTCTTATAAGGATCTGTGGCCTGGCATATATTTCATCCTTATTGATGTATCTGCAGTCAAAATTAGCTGTCATGCCTTCCCTCCGCCTAATGTTTAGAGTAGAGGCAAGTTTCAGATTACTGGCAATCTCTGCTTCAATTCCAAGCAGCCATCAGAAGAGCTGCCTGAGGCTTCAGAATCTTTCCATAAACAATCTCGGGGTAATGTGGGAGTGGGAGCATCAGGCAGAGAGCACAGAGCAGAGAGATGCTTACCTGATCCCAGACAATGACTGGAAGGAGCCTTTCCTTTGGCAGGAAGGGATAGGTAACCTAATGGAATCGATTAGAAGCCTGATGGATACAGCGTGGGCCTGGAGGTCAAAGGACGTGGGTTCTAATTCCCGTTCCGCCACCTATCTGCTGTGTGATCTTGGGTGAGTCACTTTTCTACTCTGGGCCTCTTACTTTTTCTGTAAAATGGGGATTCGGACACTTAGCCCCGTGTGGGACAGGGACTGTGTCCACCCTGATTCACTTGTTTCTCTCCCAGCACTTAATACAATGCCCAGCATATAGTAAGTGCTTAAACCCCACTTAAAAAAAAAAAACCCAAAAACACAATCTTACAAAAATCAACGGTTCCAGCAGGGTGTCTGAGAGAGACAGGGAAAGAAGGGGAAATACATTAAATTTTACATTCCAAATTTCCTAGTGGTGAATACATTCAGTTTGTGTTCAATTTTAGGCTTATTTCTCCACGGGTTTCCACGGTTATTCCCTTCATTCCTGTGAGTTTGAACAGTGGGTAGAGGAATACCTAACCTCGGTGCTCAACAAGCGTTGGATTGGTTTTCCAGTCAAATAAAAAAATGGCCACTCATTTCACGCATGGCAGTTGCAGAGGCTCAGGCCCAACATCTACAAATGTTAGCCTGAGGCCCCAGGGGACGTTGGCGGTCCTTTGATGGAAAGAAGGGTTACAAAAGCAGCATGGCCTAGTGGGAGTCGGACAACCCTGGTTCTAATCCCGGTTCCACCACCCGTCTGCAGTGTGACCTCGGGCAAGCCACTTCACTTTTCGGTGCCTCCGTTCCTTCAACTGTAAAATGGGGGATAAATGCCTGTTCTCCCTCCTACTTCCGACTGTGAGTCCCATGCAAGACAAGGACCGTTGGACCTAATTCACTTGTATCTACCCAAATGCACAAAAAGTGTGTGGGACACACAGTAAGCACCTCGCAAATACCATAAAAAAACACCAAAATATCTGTCTCTGATGTGATATTAAAAACCAGTTCCCAACCTGAGTTGGGAAATCACCCTAACATCACCTCCCCAGTGAATTCCCCGTAACAGTGATGCTTTCTATTTCTGCGGCCCCAAATCATTAATGCCACCAACGAGCCTAACTTCATGGGAAGCTATGGGAGAGCCGCCTGCTCTTCTGTTACTCCCATCATACTCCCGAAACCCATCGATATAGCAGATGCCTCTTGCTTGCCCAGAAAACGAGGGTTCCCCATTGACGGGCCGATCCCTCTTGGTCCAGGCAGTGGTATCCCCAGATGACTCTTGCTGGGTTTTTTTCATTTGTTTGTTATTGGTAATTTTTAAGCATTTACTATGAGGCAGGCACTTAAGCGCAGGGTAAAATACATTCTAATCAGGTGGACACTAGTCCCTGTCCTACATGGGGCTCACAGTCTTTAATCTCCATTTTCCAGATGCCGAGAAGGTCCAGAGAAGTGAGGAGACTTTTGTTTACGGCAGTCTGTAAGTGAAGGTGAGAAAACAAAGCCAGTACTCGATCCTTGCTGAACAAAGGAGGTGGTCTGGGAAGGTAATACACAGAGCCACCTTAGGAAGAGGAGGTGAAGCCTCCTTTTAGCCAACTGTCCCTCTTCGTTTTTGACTCAAACCAGGTGAGCTGATTTGCTGACCTCAAGCTAGCCCTCCTCTTTACAAATGGGGAAACTGAGGCCCAGAAGTTATGCAATTTACCTAATAATAATAGCATTTGGTAAGCGCTTACTCTGTGCCGAGTACTGTCCCAAGCACTGGGATGGACTGCACAACAATCAGGTCAGACAGAGTTCCCCCATCCCTCATCGGGCTCATGGTCTAAGAAGAAGGGAGAACGGATTTACTAAGAGAGTTGGCTGAGCTACAGCTGGAACCCACAGATAATGAAAACTAAGTAACCCCCTAGCCCCTAGAAAAGCTTGCAAATGATAGCATCTCAAGTGCATTCTCACTAAATGGGATGGATGGAAAGGAATACCCGCGAACGATATAATTAAAATGATTACTAACAGTGATGTTTAGATTCCTTTTCCAGAAAGTCACCCGAAAGAAGGAAAAGCTTTTCAATGCTGCTATATATCTGAAAGCCAGAACAAGGCACATTAAAACAGGATTTGCTGTTGGTTGTTTTGGAGGGGCTGGGAAGCAAGGGAGGAAATGAGGCCCAAACATAAACCAAAATCCTTCTTGGCTTGTCTTTGTGTTCTTGGTTTTCATGAGGATACTGCTTTAAGTTCTATTCCTTTTAGACTGTAAGCTCCTTGAGGGCAGGAAGCTGCTCTTCTATTTTTCGCTCCCAGAGACTTAGTACAGTGCTCTGTGCTCAGCATGCACTTAATACTCTTGGTTGTCTGATTCTATTCCACAGATTTGTTCCCAACTACCAACTGTTTCTCCCTCCCCTTCCCAGACACCAAAAGGATCAGTGTCAATGGGATTTCTCTTACTCCATATGCAAAGCATTAACTTGAAACCCTGGAAACACAGACCATCGGAACTGGTATTTTCCTATCACTTGTGTAAGCAACACAGAGGCAACCCCACTCTCAGAATGAAACTGTTCTTTACAAGAAAATAAAAGTTTGCAGAAAGCCATGAAAAATTTACCTGACTTAATTGCTGGCTTGTAGGGAATAGGACATTAATAGCCCTCTGCAGGTTGGGGGAAAAGGACACTGAACTTTTCTTGGGTTATGGAACTGAGGAAATGCAATCCTTTCCCCAGTCTTGGCTTATTTCTTGATTGCTTCAAATGTGTGTAAATCCTTCAATTAAGAGGAAATGGCTGTACTGAAAAATAATCTTTTCCTAAATTGCACACACACACAAAAAAATCGCATTAACTCTCAAAGGGTCATAAAGAGTACTTAAATTACTGTCCCTCAGTACCCATTCAGAGTCTTTGCGATATTTTATTTGTTGAGGGAACTTCCTCCTTTGCAAGTTTCCTGTTAATTATCTAGCAATAGAAAATGCAAGGGTTTTTTATTGGTTTTTTTAAGTTCAGGATTTGGGTTTAATATATCCCATGTTTGTCCTAGTTAATGACTCAATATTCTGTCTACTGCGGGCTAATTTAACAAGAAAACAAAAATATGGACTGAGAGGAAGCCTTGCCTGAAAGTGATGGTAGTTGGAAGCCTGGCCCCATCAGTGGTATTATCAGATTAAAATTTTCATCCTATGTAAGAAATGCGGTAAAGGTAAATTACTGATGCGATAAAATCCAATGAATCTGAAATACTATTATAGAAATTTATTTTCCCCCGAAAAACAGGCTCATAGTCTCCATGTCTGAGGCTAAACAATCCATTTCCAGAAAAGCACATCTGACTTTCTGAGAGCTCCCTGCCTCTGGTATTTTTTTAAATGGTACTACTTAAACGCTTACAATGTGCCAGGCACTGTACTAAGGGCTGTGGTAAAAAGCTAATCGGACTAGACACAGTCCCTGTCCCATGTGGGGCTCACAGTCTTAACCCCCATTTTGCAGATGATGTAACCGAGGCACAGAGAAATGAAATGACTTGCCCGACGTCACACAACAGACAAGTGGCAGATCTTGGACTAGAACCCAGGTCCTTGGACTTCCAGGCCCGGGCTCTATCCATTAGTCCAGGCTCCTTCATGCTGCTACTCATCCTATTTACCATGAGATTTAGAACGTGAGATGTGTAGATAGCACCCACTGCTTTCCCTGTGGTTTGGGTGCAGGACTTGGCTGCAGTTCTGCCGATTTCATATTCCATATTTAGACGCTTGAGTTTTCTCTCTCTCTCCCCCTCTCACACCCACCCACCCCTCTCTCCACCTCAAAAGCCACCCGCTACTCGCAGCTGGCAGCCCCTCTGGATTCCTTATCTCTAGCAAATGTTTCTTACAAGTTTGAACCTGCACAGAATTACTGGAATCAAATCACTACAACTGAAATCTTCCACTCTGTTTGGAAATCTTTACAGGATCAAAAAAAAAAAAAACACCCATCAGGAGAAGTGGAAGAAACCTTGAGTAATGATTTGGTTCAGACTCCTGTCTCCTTATATTACCAGACCACCCAGGACAGATGGATGATGGTTCTTTTCAAAATGATCTCCAAGAACAGAGACCTCACAATTCTGTTTGCGATCAATCAGTGGTGTCTAGGGAGCACTTAGTCCTTTTGCAATCAGTCAAATAAGTCTTTATTAAGCACTTACAATGTGCCAAGCACTGTTCTAAGCGCTGGAGTAGACACAAGTTAATCAGGTTGGGCACAGTCTGCCTAGTGGAGAGATGTTTATGTTGACAATCTATCAAATAAACAGCTGTCTACATAATGCAGGCATCTAAAACAAGTCAGCTTTGGGACCTGACACCTCGTCACTTTTCCCATTTCTCTTCAGATCACTTACACTTAGTGCACTTAGTTCAGTGCCTGGGACATAGTAAGCACTAAATGAATACCATAATTATGATGATTATTAGTTACAAGACCCCAGAGTAGACAATCACTCTTGTTACAGTCAAAGCACACCTCCTCCAAGAGGCCTTCCCTAAATCCTCATTTCCTCTTCTCTCTCTTCTGCGTCACTCTTGTACTTTGATAGGCACCCCTCCTTCAGCCCTACATCGCTTATGTGTGCACCCAGAATTTCTTTTTTTCTGTCTGCCTCCCCCTCTAGATTATAAGACTTCTTGCAGGCAGGGAACAGGTCTACCAACTCCGTTATAGTGTACTCTCCCAAGCGCTTAATACAGTGCTCTGCATAGAGTAAATGCTCAGTAAATACCACTGTCGGACATAAAGCCTAAATTCTTTAGACGGGAATTTATGAAATCTTCGGGTTGCTCAGCATTTAACACTGAATTTGGACTTTGGTTAATTGAATGGTAATAAAGTTAACTGAACTTTATAACAGTATTTTGGTCACCTATTGCATTTTCACTTGACAGTTCAGGTACATTTATTGTAAATAACTGGGTTGTTAATTTTAGTCCGCTCCACTGATCTCACATTACCTTCTTATTTGTGCAATTTATGTAGGGTGCTCTTCGTCAATCTTTTAATCACATTTTCAATTTCAAATGCTCATTCGAGAGACAATTAGTGGGATTTGTTTTCAACTTTCATTCCTTGTTACATTTCACATTTTTCTTCTATTGAGATAAGATGGCCTTTGGAAAGTATGCCCCAGTCACTGAAAACCATCTGTTTTTAAGAATTTGAACACTATTTTTTTTAATGCTATTTGTTAAGAGCTTACTGTGTGCCAGGCACTGTTCTAAGCCCTGAAGTAGATACAGTGTAAATCAGATTGGACACAGTCCACGTCCCACAAGGGGCTCGCCCTCTTCACCCCCATTTTACTGAAGAGGTAACTGAGGCACTGAAAAGGTAAGTGACTTGCCCAAGGTCACATGGCAGAGTCAGGATTATTCTGCTTATTTTCACCCTGTGCTTTGGGGGACCATTATAATTGTAAATGCAAAATATCCGTCAATTTTCAATGATGCCATATTCCATATGGAAATCTATAAGATACGCTACTTCACGCTCTTCTTTAACATTTTCATCTTTAGCCAATTTAACACATCAACCCACCCACAACAACTCTGTATATTTTGCTCCCTCTCCACAAAAACTTCACAGTGGCACACACCAATCTCAAGACATTAAGGAGACTGCCTGGGGTAGAAAAGTTATACGGAGGAGACATGGAATTTGCTCCTACCAAGATGTATATTAATTTCAAAGAATGTACAACCCACAGGCTAAGATTAACACGTCATTCAATTATGAAACCTAGAAAAAATTAGCCATGCTCTTGACTTACCTTAGCTTCCATGGCTTCTCAAGGATTAACCTGAACTACCTGGTCATCTCTTCAATCAAAAATGCATTACTGTCAGCTAAGCCCAAGATTTTTCCCCATCTTTTCAGGACAGACAAACCTGGTTTACTTTCCGTAAGTCCAAAAGTAAATAACAATCAGCTCAGCGGAAAGGTGAAGCAGACAGGAATGTCTCTTCGATTTAGCTGCCTGACTCATTCTGAGTTCCCTTCCAATGCTCATTTTCCCCCCTAAATGAAATCTCGCCCCAAAACTCAATACACAACTCCTTGCTAACTCTCACTCTGGGCTTAATGCTCCCCCCAGCCAGGGCTCCTCCTCTTTCTTCCCAGGCACCTCAAGAACCTTGAGCTCCACCCAAAGGTCTTCCTTATCCGCACAATAAATGCTTACTGATTGACACCTAGCTCCTCACCTTACCTAGTACTTGCCTTTTCTCCCTCCCTGCCGAAGGAACGTTACCGACTCAGTAAGTAAATCTCTCTTCCCACATTGTTACTGAGAGCTCGTTCCAGCGACATGCATTCGGGGAAAGAAGAATATCAGTGTCTTTCCAAGCATTAAAAAAAAAAATGTTGCTTTGCCAAGGAAAGCAATATCTCCTGTCTGGTAAGATATAATTAGCTCTTACCATTCCACTAGTTGTCCTTTTATTTATCCGGTGACAACCAGGAACAATAATATGCTCCCTCAAGACCATAAAGGTCAATTACTGTAACTCTTTCCTTACAATATTTTTCATCCCACAGAGCTCAGCACACGACAAGCACCAGGCGAGAAAAATACAACAACCTGAAAAACATTCAATTTGCTCTTTTCATGATTTCTTCTAGGCTGCGGACTGATGTTTGGTTGCCCTTGCTGGTTTGAATGAATACCACTGAAAATGTTCAGAATAGAGTGCTCTTCTATTGTAGTGTTTCCCTAATAGGGCAATAGGGCAGTACAGTGAACTCTGCCTGCAATGGCCCTAAATCAAGTCCTGAACTTTCCTTAGTAATAGACCTGATGAAAAGTCTGATTCATTTGAGGCCGATGGCATACAAAAATGAACTAAAGGACACCTTTCGCCTTCACTGATTATCTGGGTTCTAATCCCGCTCTGCCACTTGTCTGCTGTGTGATCTTGGGCAAGCTGCTTCATTTTGCTGTGCCTCAGTTACCTCTTTTTTATGGGGCTAAAAAATGGGGATTAAGACTGTGAGCCCCATGTGGGACATGGACCGTGTCTAACTTGATTACTTTGTATCTACCCCACCTCTTAGTATGGTGCCTTGGAAGGACTTAAATACTAAGAATAAAATGAAATTTTAAAAATGATCATACTCTATTCTACCCATTATCTGTGATCCAAACACATTTCCTGACCAGAACAAGCTCAAAGTCAAAAGGGATATGGATATCAATATACATAAATTGTATATTTTGTTTTTTGTTATCTATTTTGTTAATTTATTTTGTTAATGAATTGTACATTGCCTTGATTCTATTTAGTTGCCATTGTTTTTACGAGATGTTCTTCTCCTTGACTCTATTTATTGCCATTGTTCTCATCTGTCCGTCTCCCCCGATTAGACTGTAAGCCCATCAAACGGCAGGGACTGTCTCTATCTCTATCTGTTGCCGACTTGTTCATTCCAAGCGCTTAGTACAGTGCTCTGCACATAGTAAGCGCTCAATAAATACTATTGAATGAATGAATGAATAAATTACAGATACATATATTTATATATATATGTGTGTGTGTGTGTTTGCTATGTCCAACCCAATGACCTTGTATCTACCGCAGTGCCTGGCACAAAGTAAGTGCTCAGATACTACAATTATTATCATTATTATTATTATAGCACACATACATCAGAGATACCAAGACGTGTCCTTGCCCTCTTGGCCACTTGCAAAACTGTGAACAGTTCCCTTCTCCTTGAAACCCTATCCAAGCTTGGTTGAACCAATACAGTTTTCTCTTGTTTCTCCATCTGGCTCTCTTGGCTTATCCACTTTAGGATCACCAGTTCCTCTTTAAGCTCTCACTTAATTGTAGGTATCCCTCGGGGCTGCCTGGGTCCAGGATCCTACTCTACTCACTTGACACTCACTCCCTCGGGACACAGTGGCTTCAGCAACCACTGCTATGCAGATGACTCACAAATCTACCTCACTAACTCCAAACTCTCACTTTTGCAATCCTGGATTTCTTCCTCCCTCCACTTGGAGACTGTTCCGTGGTTCTCCACACTAGGATGTTATTCTTGAGCAAGGGAGAGGGTTTTTAAACCCCAGATTTCAGCAACAGAAAGTCCTCCCTGCTGAAGGGGAGTGTCCCAATATTTCCTGGAATTGAATGATTTTATTTTAAAACCCTTTTTTTTTTTTTTTTTTTTGAGAAGCAGCGTGGCCAGGTGGTAAGAGTCCAGTCCTGGGAGTCAGAGAACCTGGGTTTTCATCCCAGTTCTGCCACTTATCTGCTGTGATCCCCGCAGGCAAGACATTTCACTTCTCTAGGCATCACCTCCCTCATCTGTAAAATGGGAGGTAAGTCTTTGAGCCCCATGTAGGGCAGGGACTGTGTCCAACCTGATTACCTTGTATCTGTCCCACCGTGCTTGGTACGGTGTCTGGAACAGAGTAAGCGCTTAACAAAGGATCATTAAAATAAAAATACAAAATATCCCCTAGATTCTGGGCCAAGGAAGTGTGGAAGCTGTGCACAACAGCTTGTGCTGTACCTCTCCCCCAGGATTTTCCCATTAAATGAGGCTGACGCAAGCAGAAGTTACGCATCAGCAGATGCTACGGTTGCACTAATGTTCATTCTCCTCTGAGTCACAATAGCCGCTTCTTTCAAACAATTGAAATCTACTCTTAACGCTGCAAAAGACACAAGGTGAAATCATGGAAAATGTCCCTCGTGTTTCATCCATGCTTACTTAATCAATGATATTTACTGAGCACTTACCGTGGGCAAAGCGCTGTACTGAGCACACAGACACGACCCCATGGCCCTAGAAATTCGCCTTACTGTCGGATCTTAAAACATGTGCCTATCTAAATAACTCCATCGCTCTGCAGGCAGTTGATCACAATTAGGGTGGAAATGGGAGGCACTAAGTACTAATTATTTAGGTCCATTAGAGTTAGTCATCAACAGAGGCCCATTCCAAAGCACGGAGTCTTGTTTTTTTCTAAGGTGGTTACCCTCAAAGAGAGCAACTGCTTGCTAAATATGCCCAGTCTAGACGCACCATTTAACTCTAAGTGACCTATTCATTCCAGCTCTCACAGAAAGGGCAGAGAAATACCTGAGCATCTCTTCTTATCCAAATGTTGACACCACCATAGCCCTTAAGTGTTGCGGCCAATCTTTGCTGGAGCAACTTAAACATCTGGGGCAAATCCAATGACACTCCCAAAATGTTACATGTAATTCATTCAATAGTATTTATTGAGCACTTACTATGTGCAGAGCACTGTACATGTAATGCTCTAGTATAGGTAGGGAGCTAAGTCAGAGCCCCAAAAAGAGCAAGTGCCAGGAATACAGCTGAAGACCGTCTTCAGAGATCTTTTCCTACTTGCCTGTGGCCCCTGGACTGAGACAGTCCCAGATGAGCAGCATAGAACCCATTCCTTTCTGCAGGCTTCCCATTGATGGCCTTTAATTGAGTCCTTATTGTGTGTAAAGCTCTGTACTGAGTGCTCAGTGCTGTAATCATGATGGTATTTGTTAAGCACTTACTATGTGCCAAGCACTGCTCTAAGCGCTAATAAACGGGTTCATGTATGCTAATTAATGGATATTTATTGCCGGCCCAGAGGGTGCAGTGCCCAGTACTAAGCGCTTGGGAAATACAGTCCGGAGATGTGATATGATCCCTGCCCAAAGGAACCTTCCACTCTAACGAGAGAGGCAGACATACTAAAATGTTTTTCATTATTATTAGTAGTAGTAGTAATAATAATAATAACAGCATTGGTTAAGCACTTACTCTGTGCCAGGCACTGTTCTAAGACCTGGGGTAGATAAAAGACAAGTGGGTTGGACACTGTTCCTGTCCCACATAGGGCTCACAGTCTTAAACCCCATTTTACAGATGAGGTAACTGAGGCACCAAGAAGTGAAGTGACTTGCCCAAAGTCACACAACTGACAGGTGGCAGAGCTAGGATTAGAACCCGACTCCTGAGACCTAAGCCCGTGCTCTTTCCACTGAGAATGGAACACCACCTAAAAGTTCTCGGGAGAGGGAAAAAGTAGCCATAAGTTAATAATAATTACTAATAATAATTTTGGCATTTTGTTAAGTGCTTACTATGTGCTAGGCACTGTACTAAATGGTGGGCTAGATACAAGCAAATCGGGTTGGACACAGTCCCTGTCCCACGTGGGGCTCACAGTCTCAATCCCTAATTTACAGATGAGGAAACTGAGGTCCAGAGAATTGCAGCGACTTGCCCAAGGTCACCCAGCAGACAAGTGGCAGAGCCAGGATTAGAACCCAGGACTAGGACAGGATTAGGTCCTCTGATTCCCAGGCCCGTGCTCTTGCGACTAGGCCACGTTGCTTCTAGTTAGATTAGCTTCGGAGCTGTGAAGAGAGTGAGTCGGAGAGTTGGAAGAATCTAGAGGCCCAAACATAATAGCTTCCCGGAAGAGTTTGAAAAAGCAACAATTCACCTACAACAATTCTGTAGCTGCCCAGGAGTAAATGATGACATTACTAAACCAAAATCAGGCATGTTTCCTGAATACTACGTGAATGACACAATCACATGATGAGAACCCATTAAAACTAGAAGGGCAAGTGTGTTCGAAAACAGTGACTCAGTTTGGTTTTGGATGGTTGTCCATAAAATAACTGGAAAATAACTATCCAGCTACAGCGAATTTCCTCACTTTAATTTTTAAATGGCAATTTAATCAACAACACCCACCAACCTCTGAAAGAATCACCATTGTCCCGTGATACATGGGTCCCTGAAGCTTTAGACATCATACATTTCTGTCATGCTGGTAGAGTTGTTAGTGTGGAAATAAAATGCTTTGTAAGAAACTTTTCAAATGCCTGGTGATTTCACAGCTCATAAACCAAACAGACTTGAAGGAGGGTGCTTCAGGCAATAAACAAGTTAGTTTACCCTCAGTGCTAATGTTTTGAGAGGTGTTTCCGATCAATTAAAATTCAGTTTTATTTATGTCCAGCCTAAGGTACATGGAGCAAATGAGAGAAATCAGTTCTATGTCATTACAGCTGTCCTATCTCAGTTTTGCCGGTTGATTGCTATGTGACCTTGGGCAAGTCCCTTAACTTCTGTGGGTCTAAATTACCTCATCTGTAAAATGGGGATTAAGACTGGGAGCCCCATGTGGGCCAAGGCCTGAATCCAACCCCATTATCTTGCATCTACCCCAGCGCTTAGTACAATGTCATGCATATAGTAAGCACTTAATATTATTTAAAAAAAACAAATACCACCACAGATTCCAGGTTTCCAGGTCCACTTTGCAAAATGTCATAGCTTATCTGCCTCCCTGGAACCCTAGAAAGTAGATATGAGATATGCAGGTTGAACACAGTCCCCATCCCACATAGGGCTCACAGTCTTATTTCCCATTTTATGGATGAGGGAGCTGAGGCACAGAGAAGTGAAGTGACTTGCCCAAGGTCACACAGCAAACAAGTGGCAGAGCTGGAATTAGAACCCAGATCTTCAAACCCAGTAGGCCTGGGTTCTACCTACTAGACCACACTGCTTCTCTTAGACTGTGAGCCTCCTAGGCGCAGTTACCATGTCTAATCCCCATCTGTGCATTTTCTCCCCACTTCTAACAGCGTGCTCTGCATAGAATAAGTGCTTAATAAATATTATTACGCCTACTACAGTAGGAACAACTGTCATCAACAGAAAGAAACCAGGAATACTCGAAGACATTCTAATACCTTGACAGCGCATATATTACAGAGGGCAGAGTCAAAAATAAATCAAATGTATACAACTTATCCCCCTGATTCCTGTTTTCAATTAAAAAGGTTCATTTGACAAGCCACGTATTGCCCTTGGACAGGACTTCAATATTCAATGGTTCAATTCCTGAAAGTGAAGATCTTCAGTCAAAAATACAAATGAGCTTAATGTGTCTATTGACCTGAAGTTCTCTGGACACTCAAGAACGGTAACAGGGAAGCCCTCTGCCAACTCTGCCATACTGTACTCAGCCAAGCGCTTAGTTCAGGCCTCCGCACATAGTAGGTGCTCAATAAATACCACGGTCCATGACGGTGCCCATATTCCTCTGAAATCTACTGTACTCTCCCAAGCACTTATACAGTGTTTTGCTGAAAGTGAGCACTCAATAAATACTTTTGATCAAAGCAAGCAATGAGTTGGAGATGGGGGCGGTCGAGACCAAAGCACCAAAAGAAGGTTAGCTTGCAGAGAAGAAAGAAGAGTGAAATGGGGTGGACTTGAAGAGAGTACATATGTAAGAAGCGGGGTGCCTTGAAGTCAAAGGTCGGGAGCTTCTGCTTCAGGTGGTAGGAAAAGGGTAGCAATTTCAAGTTTTTCAAGAGTGGAGAGATTTGCTCAAAACAGCATTTTAGAAGGTCGATCTGGCTGCAGACTACAGAACGGTCTGAAGAGGAGATACGATGGGATCACGGAGACCACTGACGAGGTCGATGTGGTACCTTACATGGGCTGTGGAGAGGCTGAGCCTCGCTTGGTGGTTGTAGGGGTGTTACAGGGCCAGGGCCAGAGCCAGGAAATATTGCGGAGGAAAAACCAGCTGGGTTTTAACCCAGATAGGACAGAGATGTAAAGACGGAATGGAGCACAGGAAGAGAGAAGCAGCGTTGCCTGGCGGATAAAGCTGGGGCCTGGGAGTCAGAAGGATCCGGGTTCTAATGCCGGCTCCGCCACTTGTCTGCGGTGTGACATGGGCAAGCCATTTCACTTCCCTGAGCCTCGGTTATCCCGTCTGTAAGTGGAGATTAAGACTGTGAGCCCTACGTGGGTCCAGGACTGTGCCCAACTTTGCACCTACCCCAGCGCTTAGTAGGGTGTCTGGCACATAGTAAGGATCGAACAAATACCGTGGAAAAAAAAGGCAGAAAAACTGATACCACACAGTCCTCATTTGCGTTCAATCCCCACTGCCCGGAGATATGGACTGTCAACGTTATGTCGACATTAATAAATGCACAAGCCAGTAGGCGAAATGAGCACCGATGGTTGAGTTGTATTTCTGTATTCAACTTGAGAGTTTCTGCATTCATTCAGTGTAGAAGCTGCTCTTTAAACACAAAGACAATGTCAGGCCAGGCTCTTTAAAGCGATCCAAATTTCTCCCTTGTCACAAGTACCTGACTTGGATATAAACTGAGTAGTGCACGCTCTAAAATCACTCGCCTTTTATAATTACCTGACTTCCCTGCTGTAATCCCAAACCTCACTGTCAACTCACACCGACTGAAATGTCTCTCTTCTTCAGACGTGGCTTCCCCGAAGGCGACAGTCACCAGAAAAAGAAAATGAAGCTCGATAATTAAATAGAGGAGCTCCACTTTAGATTTCTCGTGTTAGAGTTAAAACCCACTCTAATACGAACTCCTCTTTACTCTAGAAGGCCTGTTTTTTTGGTCAAATGAGGAACAACTAGTGACCGAGACTTGATAGGTTTGTAGTACATATCTGTAATTTATTTACATTAACGTCTGTCTCACCCTCTAGACCATAACCTCATTGTGAGCAGGGAATGCGTCTGTTACACTATTATGCCCTACACTCCCAAGCGCCTTGTAAAGTGTTCTGCACAAGGTAAGCGCTCAATAGGAGCAGCGTGGCTTAGTGGAAAGAGCACAGGCTTGGGATTCAGAGGTCATGGGTTCTAATCCCGGCTCCGTCACTTGTCAGCTGGGTGACTTGGGCAAGTCACTTAAGTCCTCCGTGCCTCAGTTCCCCCAGCTGTAAAATGGGGATGAAGACTGTGAGCCCCATATGGGACAACCTGATTACCTTGTACCTACCCCAGCGTTTAGAACAGTGCTTGGAACATATTAAGCACTTAACAAATACCACGATCAACAATAAATACGACTGACTGAATGACTACTGTATTTTTCCTTGCCTTCCCCTTGGGTCTCTCATTATCTTCTCTCTTCCAATCTTGCCATTTCTTCTCCTTTGCACCATTATCTCCCTCTATTTTTCTCTCCTATTGTCCCCTTTCTGTCTTCATCCTCTTCCCTCTTTCTTAATCAATCAATGGTACTTATTGAGGGCTTACTGTGTGCAGAGCACTGTACTAAGCACTTGAGTACAAGAGTTAGTACCCACATACTCTGTCCACAAGGAAGCAGAATGGTCTAATGGCTAGAGCTGAGTCCTGGGAGTCAGAAGGACCTGGGTTCTAATTCTGGCTCTGCCAACTACTTGCTGTGTGACCCTGGGCAAGTCAATTCATTTCTCTACGCCTCAGTTTCTTCAACTGTAAAATGGGGATACCTGTCACTCTGTCTGACCTAACTTGTACCTATCCCAGCGATCAGAACAGTTTTTGAAACACAGTAAGTGCTTAACAAATACCATAAAAAAGGAGTTTACAATCTGGAGGGGTAGACTTTGACTTCTTTCTCTCCATCTTTCACTCCGCTTTTGGAATTCTCCTCTGACCCCATTTCAACAGACCCCTCTCCCCAGATCTCGGTCATCTGCAGATCTGGGGAAAGACACTGTTTCTGATTTTAATATATCTACCCTCCAACTATCCACTTGAAGGTTAATGGCACAAACAGTTAATCATTTAATAAGTGCAAAATTGCTCCAAGAAATCTCTAACATTAATTTTTCTTAATACAATTTGTCTACCAAATGGATTTTCTTTTAAAATAAAGCACCACAGCTTATCTCTCTTGGGAGTTGATTTATATTTCAATACTATTGATCACGGGCAGCGGAGACGGCAAGAGGAAACATATTACTATAATCAACCTCTGGCAAGATGTTATCTCACTAGAAACCAATTGTTTACTAAAATAGTAAATGGTATGCATATTGAGTTCAACAGAGGTGTGGTCACTCACTGTACCCATCCTGCAAAAGACACCCATCATCAGTGGCTTGTCAACTTCAAGCCATCACTATGCCAAAATTCAAAGAGAGGTTTAGTAAATTGTGAAAATATGTTAACCTCTCAAAGGGGCCTAAGGGAGGCTCTCCTCAGTTACCCACAATGGGGATAGGAAGGCAGAGAAACAACCCTTCATTGAAGGGGCTTTCAGTTCTGGCTCATCCCAGTAAACTAACAATTCTAATTTTGGTAGTTGTTAAGCATTTGCTATGTGTCAAATACTGTTCTACGCGCAGGGGTAGTTACAAGTTAATTAGGTTGGACACAGTCCCTCTCCCAACATGGGGCTCTCAGTCCAAGTACTGTGCATTTAAATGGATTTTTATTGACCCCATAGCCAAGAGAATCTTGCTTTTTGGGGTTTTTTTGAATATAGGCTTATCTTGGGGTCGGTTTACTAGCCTCAAGCAAAAATTTGGACACCTTGTGGGAAACACAGGATAATAGACATTTTTCTGTCTTCTGGACACATTTTTCCTCTTCCAAAATCAAACTGCTGATGCTCTAGCTTCCTGGTTTGGATGATGATTTGTGGGAGATATAAGGTAACGAGGTTGAACACAGTCCACAGAGCTCACAGTCTTCATCCCCCATTTACAGATGAGGCAAGTGAGGCCCAGAGAAGTGAAGTCACTTGCCCAAGGTCACACAACAGACAAGGGGCAGAGCCGGGATTAGAACCCAGGTCCTTCTGACTTCCAGGCTCAGGCTCTTCCGGCTAGGCCACATTGCATCTCTACTGTGTAAAGATAAATGTTATAGGTTGATTACACAGACTGACTTCTATTTCATTATGCCCCAAAACAGTCTTCTCTGAAGACGCCGCTCACTTCTCATATAATCGTTATTTAGGGTGACTATTGGAAAGCAAGTCTCTTGGTAGCTTTGATGGTCTACTGGTCTAGGCAAGTCAAGCTGCCTGATAGACGGTAAGCCTGTGATGGGCAGGGAACACGTCTGCTAATACTGTTGTACTCTCTCGAGCGCTTCGTACAGTGCTCTGCACATAGGAAGGACTCAATAAATGCAATCGATTGATAGAGGCATGTTTCCTGTCAAAATCTCAGCTGGGGGAGACTCTCTGAATGAACTTATCCTCCTTGGGTCAATTTTAGATGGCTAATTTGGGTGCTTTTTCACCTTCATCAATGTGGCCTTTACAGTGACTGGTCCCTATCTTTCTTCGAAACTGTCATGTGCATATTTAAGGGATGAACTACAGGGAGTCCAATCATTATCCATCATTGCCCCATCGATCCTAAATTATGAGTTCTTAATTAATCACTTTTTTTTATATAGGGCTTCCTGAGACTGAGTCATTGATGGGATAACCCAAGCGAGCTACCCCTTTTCTGTCCTTATGGGGTTTACAGTACAATTCAATAGAACTACTATGTGGGGAAGACAGGCAAAACCACCTACAGATAGTTGGAGCAAGGTGAGGGTAAACTGAGAAATAGCAGGGCCTAGTGGATAAAGCACAGGCCTGGGAGTCCGAAGGACCTGGGTTCTAATCCCGGTTCTGCTGCTCCTCTGCTGGGTGACCTTGGGCAGGTCACTCCACAACTCAATGCCTCCACTGCCTCATCTGTAAAACGGGGATGAAGACTCATGTGGGACACGGACTGTGTCCAACCTGATTAGCTTGCAACTACCCCAGCGCTTAGTATAGTGCCTGGCACGTAGTAAGCGCTTAACAGATTCTATGGGAAAAGAGAAAAAAATAATGTGAGCCCCATGTGCAACAGAGGTTATGTCCGATCTGATAATCAGGCATTTACCCCGAGCTTAGTACAATGCTTAGCACACTACTTTTATAACAACAAATTTGACCTATTCGGTCTTTTAAAATATAACCTTCATTTTAACTCCTGAGAGGGGGAAAATGGAATTTTCCCAGGTTTTAACTTTAAGAAAGCCTACCCTTAAAGCTTGGTGGCACTAACCTTCCAGGAACAAACATAAGATACATTTGGGGGCAATTGGGCGTAAATATCGCTTTGTGAGACTTGGAAATCTAACAAGCCTCTTTCTCAGAGCAAATACACATTGTACATTCACTTAATTTTGAAAAATGATATTTTAAACCCAAACTGCCAGCACGTTGAGCTCCAGGCGGTATAATAGAATCATTCACTAGCTAAGGTTCATGTTGATATACTCAGGATGTGTACATTCTGCATGTGATATTAGAACATGATCCTTGCCATTTAATAAGCTGCAATGCAATGTGCCACTCGTGATTTAGGTTAAGGTGGTATTTAGTGCTATGTTTTAAAGACTTCCTTTTATTGGCACCATTCAAAAGAAAATGTTTTTAAACTTCTACACCACAGATAAAAACACCCAAACTTCCTGCAGCCCATTATTAAACTGGCTCAGCACAAAGCCAGCAGCAGTAACTTCTAGGATGAAGCAACAGCACGGCTCCTGGCAGAGTTTCTTAAGAATTTTTAAGGGGTTTCATTCACTGGGTTAGGTTCCCTTGTGCGCTTAATATCTTCCGGGCAGTTAGAAGGGTTCTCAATGTTCATTTATTTGTGCTTTGGCTTCTAAAGTGGAGGTTTCCTTAAATCACCCCTGCCTGCTCTGTTGAGGTGATCAGCTTTGTTGAGGTCATCAATCAGTCAATTAATCAATCAATGGTATTTCCTGAGTGCTTACTATGTGCAGAGCACTGTAGTAAGCGCTTGGGTGACAATATAATAATGCAACAGAATTAGCAGACATGCTCCCTGCCCAGAACGAGCTTACAGTCTAAAGGGGGAGAGTGGTGAGAGTCAAAAGCTTACCTTGATAAATTTTTCACTTCAATGAAATTTCCCTTTTTCCAGAGTAGAGCTTCATTTCAGGTATGGTCTAGCATTTGTTGCCTGATGGATGTGGTTCAAAGTGAAAATGTCATAGTCCCAAAGCCCAGGCACCCCACAGACAAGTATCTTCAGCCCTCAAATACTATAATCTGGTAGCATCCTAGCATTCTCAGCTTTTACTGGAGAACGGAATAGACTGCATATTAATAAATACCGAAATGCTTCTCAGAACAACCTTTTCAAACTATCTTAGCAAACAGTGTAACGGATACAGCAGAGCAGGCTGCCAAAACATAAGTTTAAAAATCTCCCAATACTCACAAACCAATATTCCAATCAACTGGCTTCAAAAGATGAATCTGCTAACTCCTAAGTATGCATCTTCTGTGAAGGATACAGCAAGAAGCTACCTAGAGAATCCTCTACTACCACCGATAAAGGCTTCTACAAATGCTAGATCCAAACGGTGAGAACAGGAGGGAAATTCATTCGAATAAAAACAAATGATTCTGATCCATTAGCTTGGCAAATGTGTGGCTTCCAAAAGAACTGAATCCGTTTGGGTTCCAGAAAGTGTCTTTCTCTATTTTGTGACAAAAATGTAGTCTACTTATAATTTTATTTCAGCAGCATGATATTAGCGATCATAAAATTCAATACAGCTACCATGTAGTTCACCTCACGACAAAATCAATAACAAAATTCAGAAAACTATTACTAGTTCTGAGTTGAGTGCACTCAAATTCATCAGGGCCCTCGGAACCTTTAATACTGCCCTGCTCTTTAGCTTTAATTCATTCTGCATTGACAGGACACCAACCAGCACTAAATGACCCAAAATATCACATACAATGCTTCTAGAATTACTTAACTGATTATTCTTCTTATTCAACATAAAATTAGTCGGCACTAAAATACCACCGCCAGGATAGCGCGTGAAGTCCAAAGAAAATATGCCCTTCGATTTCCTCGCATTCCACATAAAAGTAGTGGGCATTAAAATGCCTTCGCGTAATTAGTAAATGAAGTCCAAAGAAAATATGCTCAATGAGAAGTAACCACAATAGACACAAATGAGGAACGCAGAAGAGACTCCCATAAGGCTTATGCCTTATCACGTCCACTGACAAAACTATCTCTGAAAGTGAGGTTAAATGGCCTGAAACAATAGACATTTGCACATTCACATTTCGCTAAGTAACTGACCCCTTCCATGGGTGGAAACCTCAATGAGGATGCTTCTACTCACCTGTAACCCCCTCCTTCGCAGAATACTTGAATCGTCCATATTCTGAATCCACTCCCGGTATACACGCTCCCCCAAGGCAACTGATTCCTGCTGTTCGCTGAGAACCTGGCTAATGCAGTTGGGCCAAATGACTTAAGGCTGTCAGTGTCATTGGTAGTTTACTGCTTCGACACCCCAAAAGAGACAGAATTCCTTGACTGGCCTTACACGTGGGAAAGCCCAGCCCCTGCCTGACATCAATCCTCTATCTCTCATTCCATCTGTACCAACGAGGTACATCTCCCAGCCTGTCAAAACTGGGAGAGGGAAATTCCAATGTAAAAGCGCCCTGCCCACCCTCTCTCTGCCTGGACACGGCCTCTTGGGTGCCGAGAATTGCCAAAAGTTCCACGAGAAAGAATTTCAGGTGACTCGGTCCCAGTTTTGTTCTTTATTTCAAAGGGCCGTTAAACGAAGAGCACTAAAATCACATGATTGGCTTTGTGACTTTGTGTATAACCGATCTACAGCACCCACGGCCCCGTCTCCCTTCCCACATACAAGACCACTTTATGCGCCACAAAACAAAAATGACGACTGCTCCTCAAAAACACAAAATACGGGGGTAGTCGAGTGGACGCAGAAGTCCCAGATCGAGGACCAGACCGCGCTGGGATTTCTCCTGGGCCGGAGGGCAGAATTCCACCATCCCTTTCAACAGACAAAGCAAATGTCAGATTCTTCCGATACTGTCACACGGGCTTTTGTTTCTGTATCTCTGAATCACGCCGGTCTCTTTCTCTTCGGATGGCAGGCCTTAGTTTGAGGCAGGTGGTCCCCCTACTCTTTTATGTACTGGAGGGTCTGGTGCACGTGCTTTGGAGTTCTGAGCAAGAAGAATAAATTCATTCATCTATGCAAAGCTGGAGGGACTGTCACAAAAAATCCTTCCCATTCCATCATCTCAAATAGTGGCACAGCCCAAGAAACTAACGTTCTTCCTCGAGCTTTTTTTCGGGCTGTTTTATACTGTGGTTTCTTTTCATCCCAGCCTGGCACTTTCAACTAAGCCTTTCGACAAAGGTGAAAAACAAAAGAGTACTTGAGAAGCACAATCCCGATGTATATTTTTGAACTGGGTGGTAATTTCTCAAGGGGTGACTCAGTAAAGTAGAAACAATCTCAAAAAATATGCAAAAACACACACACACACACACACAATAGAGCAACTGTGAGTTAATTGGTAAAAAATCTGCAAATCTTCCCTTAATTTATGCCCAGGAGTTGTCGGAAAAATTCTCAAAACAAACAAAAACCAGATGTTATAAGTAATTACTGCAGCAACGTGAATTTTATCAGAAGGTTAAAAAAACAGCTTCAAGTCTCGAGCAGAAACAATGAGAAAAATCTAATTATAACTTCAGAAGTTGCTTCACACACACACACACACACACACACAAAAAAAAAGGCTTCTCCCCCAATTGGTAGCTATTGACCCAAATTTCCAATTTCGCCAGGAGAAGAGTGCGACGAGGCACTTTTCATCCCACGGTCACACTTCCTAAAGGGTGCAATGCAGCAATAACGACAGTCCCGACCGCGGTCTTCTTCCCCTCGCTCCGGGAAAAATTTCTCTGCCCACAAAACTATAAGAGAGGCCACCAGAAATCTATCTCAATGAAAGCCCGCGGGGTCGATGGTGCTTAGAGGGAGGGATGTTTCACAAGAACATCTTTAGCCACTCTTCATGCCACTCCCGCTCTCGATCGCGTGACTGGACAACATCCCCGAAAACGGAACTGCTGGTGGGCAGAACTTGATATGCCGATCGCTGGAGCTCTTCGGGTCCTTTAGTGGAGTCCGTGTGGTCTGTCATGGTGAGAGCTAATAAATCCTCATCTCACCGAGATCCCTCCTTCCATCTGCCGCTTCACCCAGCTGAACGCTGAATTAGGTTTGGCAGCGTCTTTGTGGTCGCTAACGGGACAACCAACCACAGGCGTGCGGGCTGAGACAACCCATTTGCATACAGCGCACTGTACACTGCACGAGCAGAGCCTGACAAAAACAACTTGCCCGGGGATTTGCTTTTAAAGCTACAGAAGCTTTTTTCAAGGCACACTCAAAGAAGACTAGTGGAGGGGGGGCATCCCCGGTCCCTCAATCTCTACAAGTTCAGAGTGAAAACAGAAAAGGAGGATGGATTATTATTAGTAATAATAATAATGGTCTTTGTTAAGTGCTTACTATGTGCCAAGCACTGCTCTAAATGCTGGGGTAGATACAAGGTAATCAGGTTGGACACAGTCCCTGTCCCACATGGGGCTCACAGTTTTGATCCCCATTTTACACGAGATAACTGAGGCCCAGAGAAGTGAAGTGACTTGCCCAAAGTCACACAGCAGACAAGTGGCTGAGCCAGGCTTAGAACCCACGATCTCTGACTCCCAAGCCCGGGCTCTTGCCGCTAGGCCATGCTGCTTCATAGTATCCAGGAGCATGGTCCAATGGAGAGAGCCCGGGGCCGGGAGTCAGAAGGACCTGGGTTCTAATCTCTGCTGTGCCGCTTATCTGCTGTGTGACCTTGGGCAAGTCATTTCACTTGGCTGTGCTTCGGTTCCCTCATTTGTAAAATGGGGATTAAGTCCGTGAGCCCCAGGTGGGACATGGACTGTGCCCAACCTGCTTACCTGGTATCTACCTCAGCACACAGTACAGTGTCTGGCCCATAATAAGAGCTTAACAAATATCGTTAAAAAAAAAATTAGACACGTAGGAGCCACTATGAATACTAACAAAACATGACTTGATAGTTGTGGACAGGGAATGTGTCTACCAATTTTGTTGTGTGATACTTTCCCAAATGCTTCGTATAGCAGACAAGAGGCAGAGCCGAGATTAAAACCCACATCCTCTGGCTCCCAAGACTGTGCCGTTTCCACCACCAGCCTCCCCCATGGCGACTCTAGCATTCTCTTGGTTGGACTCCACCTTTCCGTGCAGTGCTCTGCACCCAGTGAGCACTCAGTAAATACCACCGACTGACCTATGCCAACGCCCGTTTTCTGTCTACCTCTTTCATTCGTATTTATTAAGTGCTTTCTGTGTGCACAGCACTGTACTAAGCACTTGGGAAAGTACAATAACAACAATACCACCACCAAGTTCTGTGGGCTGTTGCTTCTCCATGTTCCCAGACACTGCCCCTTCCTCTCCACCCAAACCCTCAGCCGGCCACCCACGGTGACCTCCCCACCTGCAGTCCGTACATTCATGCATTCAATCATATTTATTGAACGCTTACTATGTGCACAGCACTGTACTAAGTGCTTGGAATGTACAATTCAGCAGCAGATAGAGACAATCCCTGCCCAATGATGGTACATCACTCTGCTTGCCCAGATCGTGTTTCTAATGGCCCTGCACACACAGAAGCAGCAACAGAACCACTCTTCTTCAGGTCTTGATGTTGGCAATTGCTCGGGTCTTCGGAGCACTGGAGCCATCTTTCTTTTATTCACTAAGCAATCTCCTGTGAGTTGCACAAAGTCCACCTGTGTCCGCCTGCCTCTCCTATCTCTCCTTCTCTTCCCCATCCAGTTCCAGAAATAAGGTGGAGAGTCAGCTTATCCTTTTCCTGCAAGATAATCTGGAAGTCGGGAGATAGAGAAGAGCAGAACAGCTAGCCCTGAATTTTTCTTTTTAATTAACATTCCCAGCATCCCCACTCATCTCGTTTTTAAATTACCTAGCTTCCTGCCGCAACCTCACCAACCTAATCTAACATCACTGCAATTAGAGCCATCATACTTTATTTCCCCTTCCAGATAGGCGAGACATAAAAAAATTGTTTTTGATCTGGAAAATCGTTTGATTTTAGCACATTTTAAATTCTTCTGCTCTGTGGACCTTCTGAAACATCTAATACTGTGGCTTGAAAAAAGTGAAATCAGAGCATTATCTAACAGGTGTGTACCAATATGTGCATTTGAATAAAAATGATTCAAATTGAAATCTTGATCATCCTTTCATATCACAATTTTCATTCAAGCTTTTTGTTTAAACACCTGACATTTGCATGTTAATCTTGTTTATTATTCTTTCAACGGAACTATATAATACTGTGTGTACATATGCATGCATATGGTGCTATAAATCTCCCAAGTTTGTTAAATAGTTTAGGGAGCAAACCAAGCCCAGAGATATAGAAATCTTGCAGCAAAAATAGGAATATATCTGGATAATACATTAGTACCCAAATTAACTTAAATGTGCTCAAGTACTACAGAAGGCCAGTAAAGGGATGAATGAATGAACCAAAAATTAGCCATTAGCACAAAGATCCCTTTAGGCAGTTTCCCATTTCAAGAAGTCAGGAGGTCTGTTATCAAGTCCCTTTGCGATTTTTTTTTTTGAGGGAATACAGATCATACCCTGAGGGGAAAGTTGGAGAAAAGCATGGCCATACTTAGTTCCCTCCTCTAATTCAATGGCCGGAGTAAATCCTCAAGACTCACTCCCCGGAGTGATTAAAATCTAAAATCCATGGCAGTCGACGGTACCCCAACAATCCTAATTTATTTATTCGATCATATTTATTGAACTCTTACTGTGTGCACAGCACTGTAATAAGGGCTTGGAAAAGTACAACACAACAAAAAACAGTGACATTCCCTGCTCATAAAGAGTTTACAGCCTAGATGGGAGGAGACAGACATCAATACAAATAAATAAAATGGCAGATATGGACAAAAGTGGTTTGGGGCTGGGAGGGGGGAAGAGCAAAGGGAGCAAGTCAGGGCGACGCAGAAGGGAGTGGGAGATGAGGAAAAGCGGGGCTCAGTCAGGGAAGGCCTCTTGGAGAAAATGGGCCTCCAGTAAGGCTTTGAAGAGCAGGGAGAGCGCACTCTTGGGCCTGAATTTTCTCACAACAAAGGCCCATCCATCACTCGACGGAACACTTCACCATCATTACTCTCGGCTGAATGTTGGGCTAAGTGTAGTGGGTAGATCCCCTCGGTGCTGCCAGAATGCATATTTTCACTTATGTCCATATCTGTCATTCATTGATGTATACTAATGTCTGCCTCCCCCGCTAGACTCTAAGCTCACTGTAGGCAGGGAACGTGTCTACCTACGCTGTTATACTGTCCTCTCCCAGTCGTTCAGTACGATACTCGGTACACCATAAATGCTCAATCAATAAGGCTGATTGATTGCATTGTGGCTTAAACGTGACAGACAACGGGGACAATCTTCCCAAGTGTGCGTGTCTGTAGGCAGGGTGATGGACAAAGAGGGTACCAAACTTAAACTATCCTTAATAATAATAAATGACAGTATTTGTTAAGCACTTACTATGTGCTATGCAGTGTTCTAAGCCCTGGGGTAGATACAGGGTAATCAGGTTGTCCCACGCGGGGCTCACATCCCCATTTGACAGAGGAGGGAACTGAGGCCCAGAGAAGTGCAGTGGTTTGCCCCCAGGTCGCCCAGCAGATGAGTGGAGGAGCCGGAATTAGAACCCAGGTCCTCTGACTCCCAGGCCCGCACTCTTGCCACTAAGCCACGTTGCTTCTCATATGATGATCTTTAGGAAAGTAGCCCTGTGTGACAGGAAAAGTAACTGTCCCACACGGGTTTCACCGTCTATGTGGGAGCAGGCAGATATAAAGAATAACAAGGAATTCACAAACATTGGGGTTTAAATGTCTCACTAGAGTGCAGGCTCCTTGAGGGGAGGAAATGTGTATCTTGCTTCTGTTATAATCTCCCAACCCCTTCGTCTAGGGCTTTGCCCTTAATAGGTACCCAGTACATGAATAACAATAAATGACATTAAAAATCAAGACAGCAGTATTAATAAATTATTACAGCATTTGTTAAGCGCTTATAGCATTTATCGAGCACTGTTCACAACACTGAGGTAGCTACAAGGTAATCCAGTTGGACACAATCCCTGTTCCGCATGGGGGTCGCCGTCTTAACCCCCATTTTACGGTTGAGGCAAGTGAGGCCCGGAGGAGTGAAGTGCCTTGCCCAAGGTCACCCAGCAGACAAGTGGCAGAGCCAGGACTGGAACCCAGGTCCTCTGACTCCCAGGCCCGCGCTCATCCCACTAGACCCCGCTGCTTCATGATGTTAAGATGACTAATTAAGCAGTTCTTGGAAACAGGTCCTCAGACTCCTCAGGGCTCCTGTTAAGCAGCACCGTTTCAGATTGCCATAACTTTCTCAGACTCCAGCTGTTCTAAAGATGCTTCTGGTGTGCAGTGGTTTGGGCTTCAAGAGCGGTTGACCCAGGGCTCAGGTGTCCATATCCCCTCTAGCCTGGAAGCTCTTCGTGGACAGGGACTGTGACAACCAAATCTGTCATACTGTCCTCTCAATCCATCAACTGGATTTATTAAGTGCTTACTGTGTGCAGAGCACTTTGCCAAGGACTTGGGAGACACACTCCTTGTCCACAGAGAGCTTGCAGTCTAGAAGGGAAGCCACCAGGTAGCTCAGTGCTTGCAAACACCTAATTCAGTGCTCTGTGCCCCATCAGCACTCAATAAATGCAGTCGTTGTGGGCAGGGAATGTATCTGTTCTATTGTTACACTGTACTCTCCCAAATGCTTAGTTCAGTGCTCTGCACTCCGTAAATACGATGGATTCCTACAACACAGGAGCTCCCATCTTCAAAGAGCAACTTGGGGGTCTCTCTACCTGCCCACCTACTCCTACCCCGGCATGGAAAAGCAATTCCTGCCCAATTTATACCAGCCCCGGGGGTGCAGTGGTTGACTCCTCAAAGAAGGGAAATAAACCCACGTTGAGGACGATCCCCTCAGAAGCAGCTCAGCATGAACGGCAAACACCAAAGGCCACAACGTATGTAAACACACTCTGGCTTTATACGACATCTATCCTTTGAAGGCCTCAAATCATTTTCAAATATACTGCTCACAGGGGGTGTCAGCTTTTCATTTTGAGCACAAGGCTGGCATTTCTGGGAAACCAGGGGTAGTGGTTGGGGGCGGGAGGGGTAGCAGAACAACCAGCAAATATGAAGAAGAAAAAGAGTGAGAAAGAAAGCGCAGTGGAGGAAAAGGGGAAGAGAGGGAGGCAAAGGAGGGTAGAGCATGGGCCTGGGAGTCAGAAGGACCTGAGTTCTAATCCCGGATCTGTCACTTGTCTGCCGTGCGACCTTGGGCAAATCATTTAACTTTGCTGGGCCTCAGGTACCTCATCTGTAAAATGGGGATAAAGACAAAGAGCCCCATGTAGGACAGAAATTGTGTTCAACCTGATTACCCTGCATCTACCCCAGTACTTAGAACAGTGCTTGGCACCTACTCAGTACATAACAAGTACCATAATTATTGACAATGACGATTATAATATCAATAATAAACTTTAAGCACCCGACAGGGAACCAAAGACCACACAAGGCCTGCAATTCCGTGTTTCCTGATCTCCATCATCTGGTGGTCCTTTTTACTAATGCCAAGTTGTGAAATCATTGGTTCAGAAAATCTTTTAGCATTTTCCCTCCATTTATTTCTCCCTGAACCCGGGCTCGCCCCACGCTAATTTTTCATCTCTAAATGGAAACTGCCAGAGGTCAACCGGCATCAAAGACAAAAAGAAATAAGCCAGGCTCCAACCACCCCACGTCACCTCTCGATTTAACACAGCTACACTTGACGGTGTGCAGGTGGGCCACCTTACAGCAACCACGAAATGTGGGTAAGAGAGGAATTAATGTTCAGAGAGGAAGAGGCGGGTGGGGGAAGGGAGGAGTGGCAAAAAGGAAAGGAGTGGAATTTCTGAAGGGAAGGCGGGCTTCTGAATCTCCTGCCAGAACAAAGAGAGCAGCAGGGACAAGAGGGGAGGAAAACAGCTGACAACATCTGGAAAGAATGCCACTATTAACATTCCTGTTTCCTAAGCAGCTTCCCTACACCCATTTTCCCCCCTTCCGCTGCCCTGGAGGGCAGAAGTTCATTCACTTCACTCAAGTGGCGTCCCGAGCTCGGTGGGTATTCGGCACTCACAACCAAACCCGGTATGGGAGCGGGGAGGGTGTTCAGGAGCAACTACCGAAAAATGCGGGTGCCCCGTTTTCGACGCCGAACGGACAAGGGACTTGACGAGGAAGGGAAAAGCCAAGAAGTGAAAATACGGACCCTCGCCACGAGGGCTTACGTCTCCCTGCAAGGTCATCTTCTTTCCCGGCAGGGGCTGGTGCAATGCCAAGGGGCTCTGGCGGGGAGGGTTCACTACATTAGCTAATTGAAATCTCTCCCTACGAGCAAATCGAGTGACGGCGAGGACCTCGGTGCATTCTGAGTGAGCCCGAGCATCCCAATGTTCACAGGGACATTCGGGAGAAGCCGGAGCTGCCGGTACGTGACCGAGAGGACAGAAATGAGAGGTCGTCTTCTCTAATGGCAGAAACAAAAGTCTGGCTAATGAAAAACAATCACTTACCTCCCACCCCCGCAATCCGACCCCCAACCTTCAAAGGCCTCCTAAAAATCTCACCTCCCCCAATAACCCTTCCCTGATTTGCTCCCAACACCTCAAGTTGCATCGATCCATCAGCTGCCTCGCGGACCTATGGACTGATTTGAAGCGGGTACAAAGCACGCATCTGGTGGACTTCCCCATCACTTAGTTCAGGTTCCTGCAACCGGAGGGAGCTCAATAAATACCCTCCCTTCTGCTACTGTAAAGATCAAGAGAAGAACCAGACATGGAGAATTACAATATTAGTCACTACACTGGGTTATTCTGGAAGGAAAAGGATGGATCTGATGCCGTGTATTTTCTTCCCGCTGTTTTAGTAAAGATCAAACGTCCCCTTCAGTGACCATCGTAACCTTCAGATCTGACCCAACACTGGAGGGGGTAGGAGAAGAGAAACGGAAAGAGAGTTCCACAAACTCATCAAGGCATAGGAATGCAGAATTATATCCAGAAAATTAATACAGCCCTCTTCTTGCTGAGGTGGTGGAAGGAGATGAGGTAAAAAACCCCTACTCATAAGGCTATGAAAGCTGGGCCCAAGCCGAAGGAATGGTGGGTAGAGTCGGAGAAGGAGGGAGGCTAGGGGAAGCAGCATGGCATAGTGCATAGTGCCTGGGTCAGGAAGTCAGAAGGTCACGGGTTCTAATCCCTGCTCTGCCACTTGATTACTGTGTGGTCTTGGTGGGCCACTTCACATCTCTGCGCCTCAGTGACCTCATCTGTAAAATGGGGATTGAGATGGGGAGCCCCACGTGGGACAGGGACTGTGTCCACCTAGATTTGCCTGTCCACCCCACCCCTTTCTTTCCACCCCAGAGCTTAGTATAGTGCCGGGCACATAGTAAGCATTTAACAAGTACCACAACTATTATTATTATTACTAGGAGTAGTGAGCAGGACCAGTGGCCAGGGGAGCAACCCTTGGCCACAGCCATCTATTGAGTTAAAACCAAATCAAACTATGGTTTCCTTTTAATCCACACAAACACCCAGCTAGGACAAGAAATCCCTTTCTTGAACATTCTGCCTTTCGCATGAAATTCTTACACTCTATGAACATAACAGTAGCCCTTTATGGCGGTCGCTGCATAATCCTGCTCAGAATCCTCCTAAGCCAAACATCCCTTGTGTAAAACAGACCTGACGCTTTCTATAAAATACTCACCAGTTGGCCAATTTGAAATCAATAAAAATGTCATAGGAAATTGGTCTGAACGTTTTATAACAGCTTAAGATGTTCCTTTGTCGCTTCCAAAGGAAACCTAAATTTTCTCCTAGATGCAAAGGGGTAAGAAAAATTATTTTTCGTTATTCATCCAAATTACCACCTGGGCCTTCCCTCAAAAACTAGAAGAGGGTATTTAATGTTAACAGAAAGAGACAGTTTTAAGTAACTGGTTTGGTGAAGCTGACGATTTCACCCATCAAGGTTTGACATTTTCATTCTTGAAATAAAAGAACAAAGCTATTTCTTACCAATACTTCTAAGGAACGATTGTTTCGGCTGGGAAAATGGAGGGATCGTAATTGCAGGTGGGATATTAAAAGCTTAGAGCAGGTTTTGTAAGGCAAATTTTTCAAAAAGATTCTAAAGCCTGGAAATGAAATCGGAAGTCTGGATATTTCTATTTCTACACCCCATCAGCTTTGGCCTTTTGACTAAGAAGGATAATCTGACGAATGTATCCAAGCAAGGCTCAATACTCTAGGCTATCATAATTTAAAATTAGACATAATTATCCTGAACAAAACCAGGCACTATGGAAAGGGGCTCTGAACAGCTGCTCCTCTTCAATTTTAATGCTGGTTTGTTTTACACTGACCCAGAAATCAGGTTCCTCCTAACCAAAAGCCAATCAGATAAGTGTCCTTTCAGCTGGCCGTAGACAAATTCTCATGTCTACGTCTGTGGAGAAGAAAAGCAGAATCGAAGGCATATACTATTAACCAAAATGTGAAGCTCCCAAATCTTCCGGGGTTTATTTGAGGTAGTGGAGAGATGAAGGAAAGGGGAGGGGGAAGAGAAGGAGGGAGGGGGAAGAGAAGGAAGGAGGAGGAAGCCTGTTTGCCCCACGTATTCCAGACTATTAAAGAGGGCCTGACATTAAGGAACACAGCACGGGGCTCCTGGCCCCGTGTCGGAGACAGTCTGGTGCAATGCAAAAGTGAAGACATTCCAAATGACTTTCCCATGTGGAGGAGAAAATGCTGCTCATCTCGCCCTACTCCGGGCAGAGAACCATCTCCACGACCCGTCTTGGCAGCCTCTGTTCACCATCCCTCCAAGCAAGAGGCCCGATGCCAAAACAGAAGCCAACTCCAAGGTGCCGTTATAGCAACCATGCTCCGAAGCTGTCGTTTTCTTCAAAAGAAGGTCACTGGCCCTGGGCTTTTAGAGGGCACAGGGCAAACAAAATTTCAGGCATCGATGATTCTCCCACCTTCCCCTGTAATTTTTTTTTTACCTACTTGCACTACAAGAAAGATATTAAAGAAAACCTACATTTACTACCAACGTAAATTGTAAACTAATTGCAGGCGGGGAAGGTGTTCCCTGCTAAATCTGTTGTATTGTCCTCTCCCAAGTTCTCAGTACAGAGCTCGGCACCTACTAAGCGCTCAATAAATACCACTGTTTGATATGAAGAACTTGCGGTTTCGTTTCGGGAAAATCTAGTTGACCCATTGTTTGTTTCCCTAAACTGTCACTTATTTTACACCTCTATAATTGGAACTGATGCATTGAGCAGTCAGTCCAAATTGCCCCTTCCTTCCCTTTAACTGGAAATAATTCCCATCTGATAAGGCAGATTGAGACGATGTGGGTGAGTGGGTCTCCTGTTAAGAGCCATGGACTACCCTTGGACCTCAGAGTTCTAAGCCAAGAACCCCTTCAAAGGAAACTGAAGTTGAGAAGCAGCAGGGGCTAGTAAATATAGCACGGGCCTGGGACCTGGGTTCTAATCCCAGCTCCTCCACTTAGCTGCTGTGTGACCTTGGGCAAGTCACTTCACTTCTCTGTGCCTCAGTTACCTCATCTTTAAAATGGGGATTAACACTGTGCACGTGGGACTTGGACTGGGTCCAACCTGATTGGCTTGTATCTATACCCAGTGTTTAGTACAGTGCCTGGCACAAAGTAAGCACTTAACAAATACCATAAACAAATACCATACTGCTGGCGGTTTCCTTCACACTCTTGCTTCCTTAATTCTGTTGTAGTAATAATAATAGAAAAATAATGATCGCATTCGTTAAGTGCTTACTATGTGCCAGGCACTGTTCTAAGTGCTGGGGTAGGGAAGCAGCGTGGCTCAGTGGAAAAAGCCCGGGCTTGGGAGTTAGAGATCATGGGTTCGAATTCCAGATCTGCTTGTCAGCTGTGTGACTGTGGACCAGTCCCTTCACTTCTCGGTGCCTCAGTGACTTCATCTGTAAAATGGGGATGAAGACTGTGAGCCCCACGTGGGACAACCTGATAAACCTGTATCTACCCCAGCGCTTAGAACAGTGCTCTGCACATAGTAACTGCTTAACAAATACCAACATTACATTATTATTAGATTCAAGCTAATCGGAGAGTCCCTGTTCCACATTCTGTTGCCGAACTGAACAATCCAAGTGCTTAGTACAGTTCTCTGCACATAGTAAGCGCTCAATAAATACTATTGAATTGAATGGGGCTCACACATCTAGCCCCCATTTTACAGATGAGGTAACTTCCCTTCCCTGCACCAAGTTAATTCCTCCCTTGAAAGAAGGGGGTTGCTTGTGTATATTCCACACCTGCTGATCACCTAACCCTCATTAAACAACAGTAGGCTGTTGGATTCTCAGATGGCTCAAATCCATTGCAGTGCGGCAATTTCGCAGACGTTCTTTAACTCCATCCCCACCAGATTCAATTTGCAATTCCTCCAACACATCCAGCTGGTCACCATCTCGTTCCCCACCTTTACCTTCCCCGTCTTGGGACTTCTTCTGGACTCTCAAACTTCTACGGAAACAACTCCCTAATCTTCTTGGTCAGAATATTAAGCACGCTCGTTTGGAGAGCTCGAGAGAACTGGGAAAATACTATGCCCGTCAAAACAAGTGTTGAAATTCTAAATGAAAAAATAATAAAGGTACAATTTATCTTGCTGGGAAAAAAGATCTAGGTATTTCCCTGCCCGCTATGCATAAAGAAACGTTAATAACCCATTCTCTGTAGGTGCAGCTCACACTTGTATGGTAATAATTAGCTAAAATATATTCCTATGAATATATGGTTATTAGTTATCAGATGAATGGGGGCAGATACCTGTCCTAACTGAATGTACAAAAGCTTTAAATATGTATCACTTCAATCACTCGGTGAGAAAACAGTAAGCACAGAAAAATCTCACGGGCAACACTATCTACCAAGCTACCAATCAACTGGGCTTCTAACTGCACATATCAGTCACTGCTTCTGGATATTTCCACTCAGACTGGGAACTCCATGTGGGATGGGGACTGTGTCCAACCTAATTAACTTCTTATCTACCCCAGTGTTTGACACACAGTAGAACAGGGTTTGATACACAGTAAGCACTTGAGAAATACCATTTAAAAAAAAAAACTGGTTCTAAGAGTAATTCTTCAAATTTCCCAAGTTTAGGAGCATCGCCCTCTCTGAACTAGATGCCCCCTGCCCCCCACTGTCCCGTCCCATCCAAAAACACCCTTATCAAATGGCCAAAAATTCCTCGATATGGCTGAATTCCCCTGCTCCCTGACCATATGCACAACGGCTCTGAAAACCCCTGAACCTCCTTTAATGAGAAGGGGCGGGGGGCGGCACATAATAAAATACTCCATATTTCCACAAGCCACGCTTCTTTCTCTCCTCACTTCTGCTGCCTTCTTAACTACACCAAACGCAGACGGGCTTCTTGCAAGGTCCCAATCCTGTTTAGCATCTATTTCCGTAGCAATCGGTGATATTGCCAACAGGAAAATGAATGATTTAAATAAGAGAAAGACTAGGTTGTGGAGCAGATGACAAACAATCTATTGAACCCAGGCTCAGTCTTGGACTTTGCTCTCAGGTGCACGAGCAGTTGGGCAGATAGGTAAGCGATTCCTGAGCAGAGGGCAGGGACAGGAAAGGCACATCAGGCAGGCCGAAAGTTATTGGGAGGAGGGAAAGGGAAGAGAGAGGAGGAGCAAACCAGATGGGAAGATAATGAGTAAGAGGCACAAAAGAGGAAGGGGATGGAGACAAGAAGAAACGGAATTGAAGACGGGGATAAGAGGGAGATACTGAACGACCGGCAGCTCGTTGTGGGCTGGGTACGTGCCTGTTACATTGTCCTCTCCCAAGCACTTAGTAAAGTGCTCTGCACACAGTAAGTGCTCAATCACTATCATTAATGATGCTTGCAATGAGGAGAGGTGAAAGAGGGAGGTGGCAGAGCCTGAGCGGACACTAAAAAGAAGCATGAATCAGAAGTGCTTAAATACCAATATTATTATTAATCAGATTGATTAATCAGATCTCTCAAGCGCTTCCTGTGTGCAAAACACTGTAGTAAACACTTGGGAGGGAACAAAACAACAACATAATAGACACATTCCGTGCCTACGATGTTCCATGAGTATCACCTAATGCTCTGTTTTAGAGGTGCAAAGCATACATGATTTAGTGGAAACACAAATTATGTAATATGTAATAAGCGCTGCTTCTGAAAATATTTTCTAAAGGAGAATTTACCCACGACGACTCCAGCAGTTAGAGTATGCTCTTCTATCCAGTTGGTACTTGCTCATGTATCAGAAACATCCCTTCTGTCCTTTTTGGCAGAAAAATCTCCATTTCCCATCTGATTCTCTTCACGTCTTTTGTCTTCCATTTTGATTCACAAAACTGATTGGAGTTTTATTTAAGGAGTATATTTTCTACTTACCAATTGGTTCTTCCTTAAAATAGCCCCCCCAAAAAAGTTAAGATGATATTGGTATTTTCTCTGAGTAGTGGAAGAAAAAACTTAGTTATGGAGTTTCCACCTTCGACAAAGAGGGGAAATTCCCAAATTTCCCCAAATCGACTCCAAAACAGAATCCCATCTTCAATTTCTCCTACTACGAGTTCATTGACTGATAACAATGATCTGTTTGTCGGGTGGAATAGGACAGGTGTTTGGATCAGTGCACTAGAGGCTTGGTTAGAGAAAAACGGATTTTAGCGATGTTGTGAAGGTAGAACCGACAGAATTTTGAAAAGCCTTTTACTAAGAACAGGCAACAAGCTAACTGCTTAGCATGAAGGATTTCACTGATAACATTTATTTTATTTGTCTTCTTCATGCTTCTTTCATTGGAGGGAAGGGGTGACTTTCTGTAACTTTAGACTTTTCTTTCTTGTGGATCAGAGACTGAATTCCTCTAAATAGTGGCAGTGCCCAGAACACTCTGGACATTTAATGTTTGAGATAATGGAGGAGGAAAACTCTCCGTTCAAAAATCTCCTTGACCAAATATCACACACACTGAACTAAGTGAGCATAATAAATAGTAATTCTGGTATTTAAGTGCTTACTATTCGCCACACACTATACTAAGCGATGGGGTAGATATAAGCAAAGCAGGTTGGACAAAGTCCCTGGACCCACATGGGTTCACAGTCGTAATTCCCATTTTCCAGATGAGGTAACTGAGGCTCAGAGCAGTGGAGGGACTTGCCCAAGGTCACACACATAGCACATAAGAGACAAAAATAGGATTAGAACCCAGGTTCTTCTGACTCCTAGCTCCGAGTTCTATGCACTAGGCCATCTTACTTCTTAATAAATACCTTAACTTAGTGTGGAGGTGACTTTGCATTCCAACTCCCCCTCCGCATTTCTCAAGGTATCTTCTCATAAATCTTGGAGAAATTACAAGTTGACGTGGAATTATGGTACTCAAAGGTATTTTCAAGAAATCAAGTTTCATCGACCTCTCTTCCCATGCATTTTCTTCCTGGCACCCAACTGTTCCTGCTCTCTTCTTAAAATTATAGCCTCAAAGTGCTTAACGATAGATGGAATTGTCACGAAAAGTCAGTTTTGCAGGCGTCGGCAATTCCTGGGGCAAAGGCACCAGCAGTTCTTTATCGACCACCCTGGATGACGTGCAAACCTCAGCAGCCTCCATTTTTATGGTACTAAGTGCTCACTCTGCCCCACACACTGTACTAAGCATTGGGGTAGACACAAGTTCATCAAGATGGACCACGGTCCCTGTCCAACACGGGGCTTCCAGTCTTAATTCCTCATCTTCCAGATGCGGGAACTGAGGCCCAGAGAAGTAAAATGACTTGCCCAAGGTCACACGGCAGCCAAGTAGCAGAGCCAGGATTAGAACCCAGGTCCTTCTAACTCCCAAGCCCGTGGTCTACCAACTAATCTGCACTCTTCCATCTCTCTCGCCCCGCAGCAAGGTTAGTTTCATAAGCCTTCCTCCATCCTTGATGACCTGAGTGATTTCCAGAGACCTGATGTCATCACGTCTTTTATCCACGAATCCCAGTCCAATGAAGTAGGCCCCTGGGAATTCCCGCTACCTCAAATTTAAGTGAAATTTTGCCCACTGCAGTTTTTTTAAATCTCAATTTATTTTAGCCCCCCAATAATGTTATAGGTTAATAAGAAAATGGAAGGAGTTGAAAAAATCATTAATCACTAACTTCAATTTATTAGAGTGCTCTCTTGGAATGAAACCAAGGAGGCTTTGCCTTTTTTTTTCTTTTACAGCCCCATGAAGGGATATAATAAGGCTTCTGGGAATGAGATAAGGAGATTTGAGAATACAAAAGATATGAGGGAAGGTTTAAAGCACTGAAGAATGATGTATTCTGGGCCTCTTTCTTCCAATGAGCCTTATTTAATTTATTAACTGTCACTTAACCTGGGCCAGGATTTCTGTGCTCAACGCAATATACAGAAAGGTATAAACTTTACATTCTGAGATAAGACAAGTAATCTAAATTTACAATAGTTCCATAGGCAAAAGATAAAATTCAAACCAATATATACCACCTCATGCTAGCGTCCCAATTTCCAAAACAGATCCATTTCTAACATTAAGTAATCTTCTTCAGTTTTGCTCAAGGTAACCAGCATGCAAAGTTTAGCCATAACAGAAAAAAAGAAGTATATTATTAGTATTATTACTAATTTAATATTAATGATCGTATTTGTTAGCACTGAACTCTGTGCCAGGAACCGTACTGAGCGCTGGGGTGGATACAAGCAAATCAGGTTGGACACAGTCCTTGTCCCACCTACGGCTCACGGACTCAATAACCACCTTACAGATGAGGTAACTGAGGCACAGGGAAATGAAGTGACTCACCCAAGGTCACACAGCAGACAACTGACAGAGCTGGGATTAGAACCCAGGTCCTTCTGACTCCCAGGCCCTTGCTCCATCCACTAAGCCATGACGCTTATCTTCAAAACAATGTACAAATGCTAAATCTATAAATTAATCCATGAGAAGGCAAATGAATAATTTCCCAAATTCGCAGAGATACGGGAAAAACCAAGGAGAACTTTCCATACACGATTACTACTGATTTCGGGGTGGCTAAACCAACTTTTTAAATCATATCTGAACACATCAGTGAGTCTAAAGAGAGAAAATCAATGTTACAAAATCTATTCTAAATATTCCAAGAAAAGAGTGGAACATTTCAGCCCAATTCTGTGGATTGTCAGCTTGGGTTTAGAATTGAAGCACACAAACTAGGCAGCTCTTTACCCTAACATTCAAAAAAACCCAAAACAATAATAATCTCTCAGGCTACCACTTAACGGGGATTATTATTCATTTCTGAAGAAACATCTTACAGTACTGATCCAGGATTTATCACGTTTGGAAAACACACGTTCTAAAATGACCTGTCTTGTGAACTTCAACGATCAAAATGGGGAAGTGACACATTCCTCCCCTCCACATTGACCTTGGATTCCCTGCAACTCCATTAAGGGGCTAGACACTGGCCAACAAGTCAGTCCGAAAGAACTGTGGACCTAGGAGTCAGAGGACCTGGGTTCTAAACCAACCTCTGCTACTTGTCTGCTGTGTGACTTTGGACAAGTCACTTGGCTTCTTTGTACTTCCGTTTCCTCATCTGTAAAATAGGGATTAAGACTGCGAGCCCAGGGAGGGGTAGGGACCGCGTCCAACCCGACTGCCTTGAATCTACCCTGGTGCTTAGCACAGTGCCTGACTCCTGGCAAGCACTTAATACCACAATTATTATTATCATCATTATTGTTTGTTACATGGTATTTGTTAAGCACTTACTAGGTGCCAGACCCTGTACTAAGCACTGGGGTACGTGCAAGCTAATCGGGTTGGATAGAGTCCACATGTGCTCACAGCTTTAATCCCCATTTCACAGGCAAATAAACTGAGGCACAGAGAAGTGAAGTGACTTTCCCAAGGTCACTCAGCAGACAAGTGGCGGAGACGAGATTAGAATACAGGTCCTCTGACTTCCGGGGCCGGGTTTTGCCCCTTAGGCTGTGCAGCTTCTAAACAATACTGGAGCCTCAGGAAGCCCAGGGTTGATGTGGAGCCCAAAACCCACCCTCGGGGGCCCTGCTGGCTACCCTCGCACCACAGAGGAATATCAGGAGAGTCAGGGTCAATTTGGGTTGGGTAGCCAACGCCCAAGGTTGCAAAATTCTTGAGGAAGGGGACACGTGAACTCCCAAACACTTAGTACAGTGCTCTACCCATAGCAAGTGCTCAATAAATGCTAACAATTGCTCGATGAAGGGAGATCTCGAAGACACTGTTACAGCTCCCATAGTGGGAAAATTGAGCTGATTGCACACGTGAACAATCACATATCAGTCAATACACCAGATGATGTTTGAACAACTGATGTGGGTTTAAATAATTACCCGAGATGCTTGGTGGGTATAATCCTTTGAATTCAACTTGGATTGCATTTCAGCAAGGCCCAAGATTTACTGAACAGGAGCAAAATAATAATAATAATAATGTTGGTATTTGTTAAGCGCTTACTATGTGCCGAGCACTGTTCTAAGCGCTGGGGTAGGCATAAGGGAATCAGGTTGTCCCACATGGGGCTCACAGTCTTAATCCCCATTTTACAGATGAGGTAACTGAGGCCCAGAGAAGTTAAGTGACTTGCCCACAGTCACACAGCTGACAAGTGGCCGAGCCTGGATTCGAACTCATGACCTCTGACTCCAAAGCCCGTGCTCTTTCCACTGAGCCACGCTGCTTCTCTGGAGTGCAAAGAGTCCTTTGGATCAACATGTAAAGACCGAAGACCAAACGTATCCATTAAAAATCTATTTTAGGCAAGTTAGTCATAAAATTAAGGCTTTTTCCCATAATGAGTGGGAAAAAAATACTTTTTGCCAAGGTTTTAAATTGAAAGGAAAAAGACCAAATGATAGCTTCATAGGTTCTGTTGAAATGGGGCTTATCTGAAATTTCCATTTCATAACATTAAATTCAGCTCAAGTCAAAGATTCTTGTTGAGGGGAAAGAAGAAGGGAAGCAGCATGCCTTAGTGGATAGGGCCTGGGAGTCAGAAGGACCTGGGTTCTAATCCCGATTCCGCCACTTGTCTGCTGTGTGACCTTAGGCAACTTGTAACTTCTCTGGGCCTCAGTTACCTCATCTGTAAAACGGGGGCGAAGACTGTAAGTCCCATGTGGAACACGGACTGTGTCCAACCTAATTCACCTCTATTTGTCCCCAGAGCTCAGTACTGAGAAGCAGCGTGGTGCAGTGGAAAGAGCATGGGCTTTGGAGTCAGGGCTCATGAGTTTAAATCCCAGCTCTGCCACTTGTCAGCTGTGTGACTGTGGGCAAGTCACTTAACTTTTCTGTGCCTCAGTTCCCTCATCTGTAAAATGGGGATGAAGACTGTGAGCCCCACGTGGGACAACCTGATTCCCCTGTGTTTACCCCAGCGCTTAGAACAGTGCTCTGCACATAGTAAGTGCTTAACAAATACCAACATTATTATTATTATTATTACAGGCCCTGGAACCTAGTATGCACTGAACAAATTCCACAATTAGTATTAACCAATACTGTAAAAAACTAAATAGTGAGTGTAAGTCTTGAAGCAGTGAGCCCTGCTGCTCACCACATCTTCAAGGTCCTTCAGAAATCACATCCCCTCCATGAGGCCTTCACAAATTAATCTCTCCTAACCCCATCATACTTCCCCGCCTCCTGCACTTCAGGACTTCCATGTCACCTAAGCCCTTGGGCATGCACACCCTCCATGCCTCCTATATTCATGCCTTCATACTGCAGTGCTTCCAGATACCACCAATTCATTTTACCATATGTCTCCCTTGCTAAACTCTCAGTTCCTTAAGGGCAGGGATCAGGTAAACTAATCATCTTATACTCCCCTGGGTACTCAGTACAGCGCCCTGCATAAACTAAGTTTTTGATACATACTATTGATGGATTCCTGCCCCCCCCCCAAGCGTATTGAACTCTTTAATGATCATCCTCACAACTCTCCCTAGCAAATGAAAACATTTTATTTGTTTTGGTGCTCAAATAAGAGGTGAGAAGAATAATGTTTACGGCTCTTATTAAGTGTTCGCTCTGTGCAAAGCACCGTTCTAAGCACTGGGGTAAATACCAACATTATTATGCACAAAAAACATAAGCTTGTTGTAGGCAGAGAATGTGGCTGTTTATTGTTATATTGTACTCTCCCAAGCGCTTAGTACAGTGCTTTGCACACAGTAAGCACTCAAATATGATTGAATGAATGAATATACCTGACAGGCAAAAACATGCCCAAATCTACGGTTCTTATGCATTTCTAATAGGAGATCCGGTTCCCTCTTCGATAGTGAAAGGAACCCACTCGGGTAAAGAAAGTTTTCTATTTGGTGTTTCCAGATTCCCCTTGACTATTTCTAAAATGTTAACAAAAAGACAAACTAGTCAACAATGAAATCAACTTGGCAACAGTTTCTGGTATTTCAACTAGGGCTGTGACTGAATATTGGAATGATGAATCCCTGTCAGAGCAGTCTGGGCAAGATGCACTTGAAAAATAATAGACAAAAATGATAGAAGCCCAGCTGAACGGGGAAATATCGTAAGTGTCTGTGCTGAGCAGAGAATAGCCCAACAACTCTTGTATTGCACTCTCCCATGCGCTTAATACAGTGCTCTGCGCACAGTAAGCGCTCAGTAAATGCAATTGCTTGGTTCTAGCTTTAGAGCCAAGAGCGGGCCTTGGACACATCCACCTCATTCAATACCCATTGAAAGGGTGCTACACTTGAGAGTAGTGAGTTCGAGTCCAGAGGGCGACGGAGGATTCTACCAATTTCTCAGCAGGAGGTGAGCGGGGTATTCACTACTTTAACCGGCAGCCCTATTATACCAAATGCTTCCGTGTTTTGAAGAGGCTTTTCTTCACGTGCTCCAGACATTTCTCTGGCTCCACTGACTATGTGGGTTCTACTGACTTTCCCCTACCATTTCCTGGCTGAAGGAATGGACCTGAAGCCAAGAGCAGTGATCGCTAAGTTCCCTGACAAGGCCTCCTTCTTCTACAGGCCAGTGTTGGCAGGGATCCTGGGAGCCTGTTCACCTGCCTTTGTACAGATGAGTCAAGCACCCATCCGGCAGTGGAGAATTTGCACACCAAAGGCACCGAAGGGGGCAAGAAACAACAGTTACATCAAAAGTAACTGCTACTCCAAGCAAAAGTGCACATGGCCCTGTGACACCTAATCAAGACCCATTACATCTCTGCTCCGCTGGCTGCTCGTCCGTGAAGAAACGGCTCCCGGAGAAAAGGACGGAAAAACCTTTCCGTTTTAGAATCTTTCGATTCACCACAGGACAAACCGACCGGCTGACTGTAGGATAATCTATTTAGGAAGAGCCTGATCTGTGGTGAACAGTGCTTTGTTCAAAGTTCAGGGCGGGACAAACCTATGGGCCGACTATAGAATAATCTATTTAGGAAGAGCTTGATCTGTTGCGAATGCTTACCAAAAATGACCCCAGCACTTCTTCAGAACACTTCCAACTGGGAGAAAGAGGAAAAATATTTTGTTGTACCTAAATTGGGATAAATATAAAAATGGTGCTTCCAGAAATTTCTCTCCAGGAAAAAGAGATGAGCTTGAGGGTCATTTCTGTGCTCTTTCAGAGCACAGGCATAATCTATATATGATATAATGCATATCATATATCATAATATGATAATCATAATCATAATGTATAGCATGTATGCATTATATGTATACATTATAATCATAATGTATATCATGTATCATATAATATCATGCGTTATATGTGCTATATCTATATACGATACAATATATATGATATATATATTTAAGCTCTTATCCATATTCAAAGACGACACCAGTGACACTGAAGTTCAGGTGTGTGTTTGTGTCTGTGTGTTTGTGGCTGAAAAGACCAATATGGGACCCAGAGTCCCAGCCACACTGGTCAGACAAAAAGTTTGTCCATGTTGTGTTATTCAACCAGTCAGTGGATTTTACTGAACGCTTCTGCGCAGGGCTCCATAACAAAAAGTCAATGCTGTGTTATTCAATCAGTGATTTTTACTGAGTGCTTGTGCGCAGAGCACCGTACTAAGCGCTTGGGAGAATACAATATAACAGTGTAGGCACACTCCCCACTCACCAGAAACTTCCAGTCTAGACCTTACAGTCGAGTAGCTCTACTTAGTTCGGAGTGATGGGAATCAGGGTTTGAGGAGCAGCCTCATAATTACAAGCTCATATCTACTCCTTCGTTTAACGGGCTTTTAAACGCAAAATCCTGAGTCCGGGTCATTGGCTAGCAAACACGCGATCCTCTAAATGGAGCTCCCGGCAAAACACATTAAACGTGTTTTTCTCCTTTTGTTTATATTAAATGAAAAGGTGACTTTGCCAGAAGTCTGGCAGCTGGCACCCGAGGGTCCCTGGAGTCCCCTCCTGTCTCTCCTCGGGTCAGACTGTTTGCAGGAGAACACGGGCACTAATGGGCCGCGCTTGTATTCACTGCCTCAGGGGCACAGTCAGAGACTAAATGAAAAAAGGCAAACCCAAGGAAAAACCTTTCCTTATAGCTTCATTTGAAAACTGAGAAAAAAAAAACTGGGACTAAACAGTAACGGTTGTGTCACAATGTTTCTGTGGGCAGGAAACACGTAATACTAACAATAATAATAATTTGGGTGCTTGTTAAGCGCTTACTAGGTGCCAGGCACAGGGTGGATACAAACAAATCGGGTGGGACATACTCCTTGTCCCACATGGGGCTCACAGTCTCGAGTCCCATCTTACAGATAAGGGAACTGAGGCACAGAGAAGGGAAGTGCCTTCCCCAAGTGCACAGTAGGCAAGTGGTGGATCTGGGATTTGAACCCAGGTCCTTCTGACTCCCAGGCCCCATGCTCTATCCATTGTACCACGCTGCTTTGTGGAGCGCTTACTGTATGCACAGCATTGTGCTGAGTGTTTGGGAGTCTGCAGTGCAATAAAGTTGGTAAGCACGGGCCCTGCCCTCCGGGGACTTAGAATTTAATGTCTCCCAAAGCACCACGTCATTGGGAAATAGGAGGTAGATCCTCAGCCGGGTCTCCCCCTCGGATGATACAAACTCAGTCCTTATTTCCCAACGAGATAATACACTTTTCAAATGACAACTTTTTCCAAGGATACCGGTCATTCATTCAATAGTATTTAATGAGCGCTTACTAAGTGCAGAGCACTGTACTAAGCGCTTGGAAGGTACAATTCGGCAACAGATAAAGACAATCCCTGCCCAATAACTGGCTCAAGGTCCTGCACTAATGGAGACTTTGCTACATGATTTCTTCTCCCTTCTCATGCTGGTTAGAGGGAAGTTAATTTAACAGTGAGTCTAGCAGATATTCTTGACAGTGAGTGCAAATTCACCACGCTTAAGAGAATCCCACTGGGTCACCTCTAATTAATCAATGGGTTTTTTTGAGCACTTACTGTGTGCAGCACACTGTACTAAGCACTTGGGAGAGAACAATACAAGATCTGGTAGACGCGTTCCACAATACAAGATCTGGTAGACGCGTTCCTGCCCCCAACGAGTTTACAGGTTGGACAGTGCTTTTCTAAGGAGGAAGGTGAAAGTGAAGAGAAGGCAACTTCAAGTGAATGTAAAATTCATGTCAGGATTTTTCATTCTGTAAACAAAGTCTGCATTGTTCTCTATTAGCTCTTCCCACAAGTTTCCTAAAATTCCAATTTACCGAGCGGTTCCTCACTTTACACCTTCGATTGGACGGCTGTCAAAAAGAAAGCTGAGCCTGTATGTCAAAATCAATTTAACAAGCTTTGAGACAAAAACAACACACAGCAGCATCTGAAGATAATGAGAACTGTAATTATTCAAACTGACAGGCTAGAGGCTTACCAATTAAACAAAGCACAATCCAAGGACTTATGTTTGATTTTATAAACCTAAACTGACAAGCCACAGGGTCCACACAAAAATACTAGAATTTTCTATTACAGAAAAAAAAATCGGAGCTGAGAAGCTTAACTGACAGGCCGATAGCTATCTACTCACATGTCAAAAAAAAGCATTCTTCTAGCGGGACCTGGAGTTATTCAGATCAATAATCAATACTGGTGGGATTAGGTTACATTTATGGATGGACCTCTCCAGGATAACAATTCTTACCTACAAATGCAGATTAGCTGGAGATATTTTTCAATTATTTACTTTGGCTCTTGCTCATCTCTTCAGCTCTTTTGTTATTCAAGCAATCAACTGGCCCTTCCACTACCTTTTACTGGTTGGGAAAAATAATCGTCTCAACATCCTGGAACAATCTGTAATTGAATTCCATTAATGTAGTTATACTGCCAATCTTCAGATGCAGAATTCTCTTTGAAGCACTTTCATTGACAGAACCCTTAACCAAAAATAAATTAAGCCACAATTACATTAACTGGCTCTCCTCTCCCCGCCGCGTTAGAACGGCCGACTTAATCGTGACCGCGTGTTGGAGGGTCCTTGGGAGACAAGCTCTTCTGCCCCGTGCCCCGGAAAGAGAGGAGGACCCCTTTTCTGACCCCCGGCTCTCCAGAGGTCGGCACTGAATCCATTAGTGAGGGTATTTAAACATCAAGGGCACTGGCTCACGGTACTACCGAGCCACTCGGCAACAGACCAGATTACCAAGGAGGCTTCTGTTTTAACTCAGAGGGGAGGCGGTGGGGGGAAAGACATAGCCTTCTGCCGGCTGGCCCTTATGCTTTATTTGTGATTGCAGTAGTGGGGATGGGTGGCACTGAGCCATTCACACTCTCCCATGGTCTCTCTCTGTCCCACAGCATCCATCGCAGGCCAGCTCAGCAGGGCTAGTGGATGCAATCTATGGCAATCATTCACTCATTCAGTCATATTTATTCAACGCTTACTGGGTGCAGAACACTGAATTAAGCGCTTGGGAGGGTACAATACAATGATAAACAGACACGTTCCCTGCCCACGATGAGCATACAGTCTAAATATCGCCAAAATGAAGGTTACAGAAGATATGTGCACAGACTAATATTTTAAAACGGCAGTACAGAGGCTCCAAAAAATACGAGGGATTCGGGAAGAAAGGAATAATTAAACAGAAGTGAAAGTTGCTGGAGAGATTGGAGTCAGGTGGGATTAATTGACATGCCATTGTGACTAGGATTGAAGTTACCTTCCTTATTTTTGGTGGTTTATCATCTCTCCCTTTGTCAAAGGTTTTAAATCAATCAATGGTATTTATTAAGCATCTACTATGGGTAGAACACTGTACTATGTGCTTGGGAGAATACAGAGTTGGTAGTCACGCTCCCTGCCCGTAATGAGCTTAGTCTAGAGGGGGAGACAGATATTACTAGGAAAATTTTTCAAGAAAGAAACTGCCAACTTTACAACTGAGAAAATTATTTCCAAAAAAACAAAAAAACAGAGTTTAGATGATAAGCAGGAGTTAAAGACTGCCCTTTCTGGATAGTACAACTTGACTCAGGAACAGAATCTCCACTTACGACACCTACTTTCTTCAAAAGCAAACTGAATGTGTAGCCACTATTGCTACAAATTCTGCCATTCTTTCCTCATTTGAATCATTCCTTCAACCTACCTGGTTACATTAATGAATGACACCCGTACAAGCCCATCAAAAGACAAGCTCTGCACACTGTAAGCACTGAATAAAAACTATTACTAAAGCTGCTACAACCTTTCAATCCCTAAAAACCAAGTCGGAAACATAGAATTGCTTCAAATCTTTGTCTAAATCCATAATGGCATATTTAAAGGGATAACATCTTATGACCTCTCTCTCCCTAAATTCGTTGGCGGTGAACTCACAGAAACAATCCTTCATTCTGGAAACCCTGACTCTTGAAGCCACCTAGTGTATGTGCTGAACATATTATAACCATTCTACTGCCAAAAAGGCACTAGATGGCATCAGAACTTGCCCCGACACCCGAGTAAAACACATTTAGTGGAAATTTTCTTCAACCTCCCCGCTAGAGTGGAATCTAGTCATGGGCAAGAAATGTGCCTTCCAACTCTGTTTTACTGTAGCCTCCCGAGAGCTTAGTTCATAGCGCCCAATAAATACAAATAATTGATTCCAGTTATCTGGAAAAATTATGCTATTTCTTAAAGACTTACTATGTGCCAGGTGCTGTACTGGTAAGTACTGAAGGTAAGTGGGTTGGCAAAGTCCTTGTCCCACATAGGGCTCACAAGTCTTTCATTCCCGTTGTTGGGTAGGGATTGTCTCTCTTTGTTGCCAAATTGTACTTTCCAAGTGCTTAGCACGGTGCTCTGCTCACAGTACTCAATAAAGACAATTGAATGAAGTCTTAATCCCCATTTTACAAATAAGGTAACAAAGACCCAACTGTCTCAGTTGTCCCAATCAGCAATTGTAGTTTGCCATGTTGACTAGAATTCAACAACATCTATAGCTTCTCTCGCTTCCCGGGGCCTCCATTTCTCTGCTTCTGATTTTTCTGGTCCAATCTAGCCCTTTTATGCAATGGCCCAGGGCATCAACATCCAGTCTCCCCCGCACCACCCCGCAACCGCAACTCAGCAGAAAATCGGTCTGGAATTTCGCTGTCACGGGGCAGCACCGGCCCTCGCCGTCACTTCGGGTCCTCCGCTGTTCAGATGGTGCTTTTGTGCAAATGCAGTCGATCCAGTGGATGGCTCCATCTCTGGTGTCCCCCCCTCAAATTGTTAAAAAGCTGTTTGTGTACATCATGCCAGGCAAGCAGTCTGCCCTAGTGGGTAAAGCACAGACTTGGGAGCCAGAGGACCTGGGTTTAGTCCTAGCTCTGTAAGGTGCCTGTTGTATGACGCTGGGCAAGTCATTTGACCTCTCTGTGCCTCAGTTTCCTCATCAACTGCAAAAAGGGAATTCAATACCTGTTTTCCCTCCTACTTAGACTGTGATCCCCTTAAGGGAAAGGGACTGTATCTAATCTGATTAACTTATATCCACCCTGTGTTTGCAATGTTGCATGTCACCGAGTAAATGCTTAACAAAGATTATAACTATAAAAATACATACACAAATAGAAACCCGACCATTATTCTGCAAGCCTCTCCAGCAACTAAGCCGACAACAGAAAGCCTACTGAAGGCACCTGAACCCAGCTTTTGTCTGGAAAGGTTCGGCTCAGGTCCCTCATGTGCTAATTCCCCCATTTTTAAATTAACATGGTCCATTTCTACTTAGCCTATATTCTCTCTTTTGCGATTTCCATGGATTACTGTCTCTGAATGCCAGAGATCTGTTCTCCCGTGACCTGTATCTACCAGAAGATGGCATTACAGTAGCTGCTATAGATTTAACCCCCAGGTGTCCCTAGGTCAGAAATATCACGAGATGTTTCGCAAATGGGGCAAGAGACAAACTTTTCTTCAGCTTGGAGCTTTTAATGTGGACTTCTCTGAGCCTGGTTAAAGACCACCAAGGCCCACCACCGTTCCCTTGCGGGTACCTGCCTCCTTCGAGGTGTGAGTGTCATTAAGGTGCTTGAGAGCCCCTGAAGGGATGCACAGTGCTTAGTACAGTGCTTTGCACAGACTAAACGCTCAATAAATATGACTGACTGAAAGAATGAACGCACAGGCCACTACTGACATAACTTCTACAACTCAGCCCAACTCACTACTTTTCCCAAGTCCCCGCTCAGCCAGATTTGGCGATATGAAATTCCTTTTTCTTTTTTAAATATGGCTTTTGTTAAGTGCTTACTAAGTGCCAGGCACTATCCCGAGCGATGGCACAGATACAAGATAATCAGGTTGGACGCAGTCCACGTCCTCAGATGGGGTTCATAGTCTTAATCCCCATTTTACAGATGAGGTAACTGAGGTAACAGAGAAGTGAAGTGACTCACCCCAGGCCACACAGCAGACAAGCGACAGAGCCGGAATTAGAACCCAGGACCTTTGGACTCCCAGGCCTGGGCTCTATCCAATAGGCCCCGCTGCTTCTCTCTTGTCAATGCCTTGTCTAAAATACTGACTTGGGTTTTCAAAGAAACCAGCCTGAACTATAATACAAACCAATTAAGTTGATGCTTAGGTGAGATGGACAATCTCAGGAAGCAGAGTGAAGATGAACCATCTAAAATATCGGTTACCTCTTGTACGTTTTCACATTTGCAAGTAACTAGCAAAAAACATGCATTCGACAAAAAAATGTGAAAACAAGTAATTGAAAAACCAGGGAAACAGAGTGTTGTATGAGTCCATCTACTCTGCACTTGAAAGAGCTATTTCCCCGGAGTGAAGAGCAGGGCTGGCAGGGAGCCTTTCCTGTTGTAATTAGTAAAACACCTCAAAATCAGCCCTAGTTAGGAGACCATCTGCATCTGTTGCCGAATTATACTTCCAAAGTGCTTAGTACAGTGCTCTGCACACAGAAACCACTCAATAAATACGACTGAATGAATGAATGTAACTAAGTTGTTTCAAGACCTTACAGTCCACATGCTTAAGTCTGAAAGCCATTTTATTATTTTACAATGCCATATTATAGCAAGTTTGGCAATTTAAAAGCTCTGATTTAAACTAAGCAAGCAAAGTCAGAGTGGTGTGGACGTCTGAAATACTAACCCTAACTAAATTGGTGGCTAAATCTAAAAACAGCGAGAAAAAGACTCTTCAACTTGACACGTTACATGTTTAAAAAGTGACTGATCTTCACCTCTCAAACATGAAGTTTCCTAAGCCTCAGAGGCCTAACTAATTTTGAGATGAGACACAGAAAGCAGAAGAACAAAACAGAAAAAAGAAACTGCACTGAAAAGTTATTTGAAGCTGTTTGAAATACACAAAAAAGAAAATTTGTTGTGAACTTATGTTTAATATGTTGTGTTCAAACAAAGATGAGGTTGGTTCAGTTTCCCGGGGGCTTTGTTTAGGACAATTGTTTTTCAGACGAGAGGAGAGGATTACAAAAAAGGAACTTTTTAAGTCTTCCTAAAATAAACTTGCATGGCAAGAGAAAGCCTTCATTTCCTTCATGCAGTTTGGTTACAGGCAAGCGCTACCTCGCTGGAAAGAAATTTAGAGTGGAAAAACACCATTCAGAGCAGCATCGCAAAGACAGGGCAACAAGGTGCAGACGGCTTAGGTTTAAAATGTATAATCAGAGCACACAAAATGTTCAGGCACTGAAGTCCAGATCCAAAGGAAAAGGAGAACAGTTCTTTCACAGTGCTTATACAATTATACAATCACCTTAATTATACAAACATACCAAACTTGAAAAGACAAAAAACATAGCTTAAACACTTACCAGACCGGCAGTAAGAGACGGGGCAGACTGGCCCAGGGACTGGTTTCTTATCCGAACCAAGTTTGATGCTTCCCCAAGTGCCTGCCATGTCAGCTGTCCTACACCGCTGTGCACGCTGTTCGATAAGGGAAGCAGCTGCTTTCCTTCCATCACAAAATAAAAGATTAAAAAAAAAGATTAATTGATGGCAAAAAACAACTCAGGCATATTTATTCATCGTTAACTATGTGCAGGGTAAGAGCTTAGACTGTAAGCTTGTTGTGGACAGGGATCATATCTGTTAATTCTGGTGTACTGTTCCCTTCGATGGGCTTAGGACAGTGTTCTGCACGGCGCTCAATAAATGCAACTGATTTACTGATTGCAGAGCGCTGCATTAAGCAGGTGGGAGAGTACAATATAACAGAGTTGGTAGACACGTTCCCTACCCACAGTGAGTTTATGGTCTAGAGGGGGAAACAGACATTAATATCAATAAATGAATTATAGATACGTGCAAAAGTCCTGTAGGGCTGAGGAAGGGGTGAATAGAGGGATCAAATACAAATGGAAGGGTGACGCAGAAGAAATGAGGGCTCAGTCAGGAAAGGCCTCCTGGAGGAGGTTACATTCAACAAGGCTTTGAAAGGGGGGAGAGGAACTGTCTGTTGGGTATGAAGGAGGAAGGGGTTCCAGGCCAGAGGCAGGACGTGGACGAGAGGTCGGTGACGAGATAGATGAGATCGAGGTATAGTGAGTAGGTTGGTATTAGAGGAACAAAGTGTCTGGGCTGGGTTGTAGCAGGAGAGCAGTGAGATGAAGTAGGAGAGGGCAGGGAGATTGAGTGCTTTAAAGCCGATGGGAAGAAGTTTGACTTGGAGGTGGATGGGTAACCAACCACTGGAGGTTCATGCGGAGTGGGGAAGCTTGGACTAAACATTTTTGTAGAAAAATTATCTGGGCAGCAGAGTGAAGTATGGACCGGAGTGAGGAAAGACAGGAGACAGGGAGGTCGGCAGAGTCAGCAATCAGCTTCCAAGGCAGAAGATACTTGGGACACATCTCCTGTTCTAAACAACTGAGATTTTATGGGAGAATTAAAACGTGACAGAAAACTTGGATGGATTCTCCTCTGTGCCTCTGCCACGAGATTGGCATGGGCCTCAAATATCCGGGACTGATAATGGGATGAGTGGAGCTTAAAAGAAATCAGAGTAGAACTTTAACAAATATGTTTTTCCAAATACTCACACTCTCTATAAGTGCAGAAGAGAGTGCTGCTAGCCTGACAGATTACCCATCTCCCCATTTTTCCAATCCCAATCAACAACTCTCCATTTCACCCTCCTCCCTAGCAACATGACCTCGTGGTTAGAGCACGGGTCTGGGAGTCAGAGGGACCTGGGTTCTAATCGAGGCTCTGCCACTTGCCTGCTGTGTGACGTTGGGCAAGTCAATTACCTTCTCTCTGCCTCAGTTACCTCATCTGTAAAAGGGGGATTAAGACTATGAGCCCCAAGTGGGACATGAACTGGGTCCAACCTGATTAGCCTGTATCTACCTCAGCACTTAATACAGCCCTAGCACATAGTGCTTAGAAAACACCATTTAAAAAAAATAATCGGCTCTTCTTAGGAAAATGGGATAAAAAGCAGTAAGTGCTTATCTTGCCTCTTTAACTGTATCCATCTAATTAGCCACTTACTAGACTGTACCTTTCATGATATCCCAACATCTGGTGTCTGGCTCCCACTGGGGGAAAAAATAAAGTGTAATCTCCTGGTTAGATGAAAGCAGTGTGTTATTTTGGGCAAAAACCTCAGACTCAGAATGACTCTAAATCACCCCTTACTTAGGGATTTCTAAGTATACTTCGCAATATTTATACTTCATTGGCTGACTGACCAGGCAAAGATCACGATGACCCAAAAAGTGACTTTCCCCAGGGCAATTTTAGGCCAAAGATATTTTGGGGGTTAAAAGCTAGTTTAGAGTGGGAGATGCTTAATCAGTAATTCTAATTTTGTACAACTTCTTCAGGTTATTTAAAAAGGGACTGCTATCCATAAATGTGTCCTGACTGGGAGAATAGAAATCTGCCACTTATCAATTGCCATCATCTGATCAAAAATAGATTTTTTTTTAATTAGGTCTGTTTTGTCATAATCTTATTGAGATATGGAGGTTAGACAATTCTCTCACTGTGTAGGGCCTGAAAAATCACGAGGCTTACTGGTTACCTCACTGGTTCCCAGAGCTGTACCTCCTTGTTTCATTGCCAACCAGAAAAGTTATTAGAACTTGTACTGCCAGATCAGCAGTGTTAAAAAACAATCCTGTAATGGTCAGTGTGATGTAATGAGTATCATTTCTCCTTTTTGGGGGAAGGAAGGAGGATCTCAACTTTATGAACACTACAGCCAAAAGAGGGGAACAGATAAAGAAAAAAGATTTTCTGGGTGGAGTGCTTTCTAAGTACATTGTTCTAACTTTGCTGTGCAATGTTTTGAAGCCATAACTGGCTATCTTCTGAACCTGCAGGGAGGCAAATGGATCTGGTTTCAGCTTTTCCCAATTGTGGAATAACTTCTCAGTCACAGACACTTGAATTATCATTTTTCAGCAGTATCAGTTTTGGGATTTTGCTTCCTAGAACCAGGCTGCTGAGTTGATCCATTCTATGGTTCCCATTTCAGAGAAGAAATGGTTTTTCGCATTGACTTTGGGAGCAAGTCTTGCCCTGTTAGTCATATGCTAACTTGGGATTGGTTAATATTTGTTGTAAGGGAACAACAGATATTGGGAATATTAAATCCTTAATTTTCAAAAATACAAAATAATTCACTCAACATATGACAAGGTTTATGAGCCCTAAATTCAAGAGCTTCAGGTCTTTATGGCAAACTAAAAAAAAACCCACCCTAAAAAGGAACAAAAAAACTGCTACATTCACAACTGACCAGTACTCAAATATTACCAAAAACTCAAGTCCTTATTCTGATCCCATAACTTTACCAAATTCTGTGGAAGCAAGTAATACCTATATGGTAAAGGATTGCTAAAATGACAATTAACCTCAAAGAAATGTCTACACATGGGAAGCATTCCCTGGTTTAAAAAAATCTTAATAAAATGACGTAGGAGACTTTGCTTCTTTGGGAAATTCTTCCCCTCGAGACTATAAGCTCCTTGTGGACTCTACCAAGCACTTTGTAAAGTAAATAAATACGACCATTTGATTGACTGAAATTCCAGAGTAAGAACCTCAACCTTCTCACTCCTACTGTCTCCAAACAATTGTGCTGGATTTCTAAGCCACCCTGTTCTCAATTAAAGCAGCCATTCGGTTTTCAAAAGAACTTATGTAACATCATCTATCCTTAAACTACAGCAGATAAATTATAAACTCTGATTTAAAAAAACCTCTTTTTTCTACTTTTCCAAAGAGTTTAGTCTAACTCTCTCCAGCATCAGCAACAGAATGGGAGCTCACCCAAAGAAGGTACTTGGGTTTTCAGGGTGCGCCCCGATATCTGATGGTGCTCCTGGGTAAGTCAAGATGGAGGAGAGCTGAAATCTCTCTTGCGATACTGTCTTTCCTCATTTTTTTGTATACATACATGGAACGTGGGCAAGGATTGCTTCTCTTTATTGCTGTATTGTACTTCCCAGCGCTTAGTAGAGTGCTCTGCACACTCCCTCTGCCATCCCCCCTTTACCTCTCCGCAGCTAAAGCCTCATTTTCCCCTTTTCCCTCTGCTCCTCCACCTCTCCCTTCCCATCCCCACAGCACTGTACTTGTCCGCTCAACTGTATATATTTTCGTTACCCTATTTATTTTGTTAATGAATTGTACATCGCCTCGATTCTATTTAGTTGCCATCGGTTTTTACGAGATGTTCTTCCCCTTGACGCTGTTTAGTGCCATTGTTCTTGTCTGTCCGTCTCCCCCGATTAGACCGTAAGCCCGTCAAACGGCAGGGACTGTCTCTATCTGTTGCCGACTTGTTCATCCCAAGCGCTTAGTACAGTGCTCTGCACATAGTAAGCCCCTCAATAAATACTATTGAATGAAAGTAAGTGCTCAACAAATACGACTGATAAGCCAAGCACTTAAATCAGCCTTGGGGTAGATACAAGCTAATTAGGTTGGACCCAATCTCTGTCCCATGTGGGGCTCATAGTCTTAATTCCCATTTTACAAATGAGCTAAATAAGGCCCAGAGAAGTGAAGTGACTTGCCCCAGGCCACCAAGCAGACAAGTGACAGAGCCGGGGTTAAAACTTAGGTCCTTCTGATTCCCAGGCCCATGCTCCATCCAGTAGGCCACCCTGCTTAAAGACACCTGTAGTAGAGAATTTGTGAGAAACTGTAGCGTAGGAACTTGGCTCAACGTATTTCTGCCTTGGGTGCCAAAAGAAAACTAAAGAAAGGAATAAGGGGCAATTCCTGCCTCTTATAGGTTGACAGGCAAACTGTCAGGATGGGAGACTATTCCATTTGTTTTACAGAAAGGGGTCTCCTGGCATCTGTGGGCAAGTATTGGTTTACCACCTGGGGTAGTTTTTCCTCTCCCATATTTGGAGAGCTACAAATTATTTCTTAATCAATGGGTCCACATTAATAACACAGCTAAATTAAGAACACATCTTGCTTGGCCCATCGTTCAGGCAAAAATGAATGCAGTAGCCATATTAATCCAAGTCCATGAATCTAAATATCGCTTTGGGCCAATTCTTCAACATCCCACTATATTCTTCAATGACACATAAATGAACCTCATTTACATTCTGCAAAGACTGACTCAGAGTAGGGAAAATATTTCACTAAGTCAAAGCTGATTTTACCTCAAAAATAAAATTTACCTTTCTCCAACTAATAATCTCCAAGCCTTCTAATAACCCTAATAGTTTATAATCCACCAACCAGAACTAATAAAATGAGCCCGAAGGGAGGTCTTCCATTCTAGAACACCTTATTTCACATTTTTTCATTGTTCTCTTTTCTTAAAAAGCCTGAAGGTAAAGTACAGTAAAATATGCCATTAATTAATCTTGAAAGGCCCCAGGCAGTAAAACAGATTAGAGGTGCTTGTAATGGGTGAGCTGTTAACAAGTGGAAGCATGATCAAACATTTTTACTCAAGGCCAATGATTAAGCTACACTCACAAGGGCAGCGTCTATGCATGACAGAGGAAGAAGGTAGACAGTACACACAAGAAAGGTCACTGAACAGACATAGGGAAAGGTTGGTGAGCGGTGGAAAATGTAGATGAGTCTTTTTCATAAGAGACCTTCTTTTGGAAGGACCCGTTTTATTATTAGCAGCTTTTTTTGAATGGTACTCATTAAGCCCTTACCATGAGCCAAGCATGTGTACTAAGCACGTGGGTAAATGCATGATAATCAGATTGGAAGCAGTCCCTGTCCCACAGGGGGCTCACAGTCTAAGCAGGAGGGAAAACAGGCTCCAGTGGGAATAAACGAATCTGAGAAGGCCCCCCTCCTTCAAGCTTCAGTCGATTTACTTTATCCTTTTGTCACAGTATTTGGTCAACCACTACGCCATTTTGCCACTGCCCTAATCCCTCTAGGTTTTACAGATTCTAATCATATCCTCTTCCAGACTGATGACCTCCAATCTTTCTAGTCCATCCTCATGTGAAAGCTGTTTCATGCCCCAACCATCTTCTGTCTCCAGCTCTTTGAAGTCCTTCTTAAAATGAGATGGCCAGAATTGCAAGCAGTATTACATAGAGAAGAATCTCCATGATTTTATATAATGGTAAAATTTAGCCTTTTGCTTTCCTAATCATGCCCATTTTAACCAAGTCTTTCTGGACAAACCCAGGCTGTAGTTACTCTCCTTCTACAACCCAGACCACACACCTCACTCCTCTAATGCTAACCTCACTGTGCCTCGATGTCAACTACTCGCTGCCAACCCCTAGCTGACCTACTTCTCGCCTGGAATGCCCTCCCTCCTCAAATCCCACTTACTCTCCCCCACTTCAAAGTGTTACTGAAGGCCCATCTCCAAGAGGCCTTCCCAAACTAAGACCCCGCTTTCCTCTTCTCCCACTCCCTCCTGCGTTGCCCTGACTTGCTCCCTTTGTTCTTCCCCACCTCCCACCCGACAGCACTTATGTACATATCTGTAATTTATTTCTATTGATGTCCGCCTCTAGGCTGTAAGCTCACTGTGGGCAGGGAATGTGTCTGTTTACTGTTGTATTGTACTCTCCCAAGCGCTTAGTACAGTGCTCTACCCACAGTAAGTGCTCAATAGATACAATCGAATGAACGAATTGATGAAATATTTGCCGCCGCCACCGTCCATATCATATATAATAATGTTGGTATCTGTTAAGCGCTTACTATGTGCAGAGCACTGTTCTAAGCACTGGGGTAGATACAGGGTAATCAAGTTTTCCCACGTGAGGCTCACAGTTAATCCCCATTTTACAGATGAGGTAACTGAGGCACAGAGAAGTTAAGTGACTTGCCCACAGTCACACAGCTGACAAGTGGCAGAGCCGGGAGTCGAACCCATGACCTCTGACTCCGAAGCCCAGGCTCTTTCCACTGAGCCACGCTGCTTCCCATATATATTCAGGAGTATTTCAGTTCCTGCAAACTGTTGTTCTCAAAACTGCTGAAGAAAGGTCTGCAAGTGGTGATCAAAGAGTAGACTTAATGACACGGGATATCAGATCCTTCGCAACCTATGACGGTCCAGTTCTCCATTAGAAAATAAATAATAAGGGGAAGCTTACCAGACAGAGAACTGGCCAGGCTTCCTCTCCGTAGTTTACAGTCATCCTGACTAAGCTGGCGGTGGAGGTTGGCTTTTCCAGGAGAAGAAAAAATATCCGGATTGCTGAGTTTCCTGAAGAGCAGGGGACTGGGTCCTGTTACAATATCCTGAAGAGGGGCAGGGAAAAAAAACAGAACAAAACCTTGTGAGATTTTCTTTTCCACAGTTCAATAAAGCCCGCAAGGATTTTGAATGAAATAACACCAAGGGTGATAACCAGATGGGTAAAGAAACATCACAACTAGGTTTGCTGCCCACAACAAGTCCTGAATGAGGAGCATTTACTAGAATAAAATGCTTAGCATCCATAACCGGTTTCTTAAATCCCGTTCTAAAGGCACTTGGAACATGGGAATCCACATCACATTACCACATCACACATCACCTTCTCAACACTTTCAGGACTTAAATGACATGAAAAACTGAACCTCTGCAAATTGAGGTTCTTCAAGCCCTCCAGAAAGGTAAAGTGTCACCACAAGTTTTAAAAATTCAACATAAGGGAGAAAGCTGATAGCACAGAGCTATGGTTCTAGGGGGCAACCTGACAAGCATTCAATTGAAAGAGAAACTGATCTTGTTAATTAAATCCCATAGGAACATGAAAACAGACCGTTGAAGATGGGCCAAAAGATCATTTGAGAGCAAAGAACAGCGCAAGCTACTGCCCTAAAGCATTGAGTCCTAATAGTTCTGGGCAGCAGGGAACACCAACATAAAATCCAAGATAATGCATCCCTCCTAAGTGAAAGTCTCAACTTTCAAGAAAGGAGAGTTGGAGACAAAATGTCTAACTTCAAAGCTGAACCTCAGACAGGAAATATTGAAATAAGTTCAGAAACAAAGACATAATTATGTTGGCTAACTAGGAAAAATTCAGTGTTCTAGCATTTCTGTGTTCTTTCTGAACTCCTGATTCTGACTCAGCTGCTTCTGGATCTTTTTCCCTCCATCTGCTAATTTCCCCACTGATTTTGATCCCTCTCTCTCCATCTCTCTTCTCACAATCCTTCTGTCTTTTTTTTCCTCCCAGTCTTTACCTCAACCCTATCCTCTTGCACCTTCTTACACCTAACCTACACCCAATTTCGCCCTTTCAACTCTCCTCTTCTTGGTCAACCCTCTCCTTCACGTCCTTTTGTTTTTTTGTACTTTTGTACTTTACCGAGAAGCAGCGTGGCTCAGTGGAACGAGCACGGGCTTTGGAGTCAGGGCTCATGAGTTCGAATCCCAGCTCTGCCACTTGTCAGCTGTGTGACTGTGGGCAAGTCACTTAACTTCTCTGTGCCTCAGTTCCCTCATCTGTAAAATGGGGATTAAGACTGTGAGCCCCATGTGGGACAACCTGATTCCCCTGTGTCTACCCCAGCGCTTAGAACAGTGCTCGGCACATAGTAAGCGCTTAACAAATACCAACATTATTATTATTATTGTCCTTTTGTTTCTGTTCTCCTGAGACTTTGGTTCTGGGGACCCGCAGTCAAGTGGTAGGTTTGAGAGCTTACTGCGTGCAGAACACTACTAAAGCACTTGGAAGAGTATTATATAACAGACACATTCCCTGCCCTCAATGAGCTTACCCTCTAGAGGGGGAGACGGACATTAATATAAATAAATTATAGATACGTACGTAAGCGCTGTGGGGCTGGGAGGAGGGTGAATAAAGGTAGCAAGTCAGGGCAATGCAGAAGGGAGTGGGAGAAGAAAGGACGGCTTAGGGAAAGGCTCTTGGAGGAGATGGGCCTTCAATAAGGATTTGAAGGAGGGGGAGAGGAATTGTCTGTCGGGTATGAAGGAGAGAAGGCATTCCATGCCAGAGGCAGGACATGGGTGAGAGTTCAAAGGCAAAAGAGACGAGATCGAAGTACGATGAGAAGGTTGGCATTGGAGGAGCCAAGTGTGTGGGCTGGGTTTGCAGGGGGAGACTGGCGAGCTGAGGTAGGAGAGGGGCAAGGTGATTAAGTGCTTTAAAGCCAATGGCTACCTAGTGCACCATCACATCGGTGCTGCCTTGCCACACCAGCCCATCGTCATGTAGTTTCCAGGCCATCCCAATCCCTCACTCTCAATCCACCTGAAGTTTTTTGCTCTGCCTCACAGCAAAGGGGATTCCCTTGCCACTCATCCCAAGTCGTTCCACCTTCCCTGGCTCTCAAGGAGACCAGATTTACTCTCTCTCTCTGTTGTGTCCCTTTGTTTATTTATTCTTAATAAGTGCCTAAGGCATGCCAAGCACTGTGCCAAGCACTGTACTAAGCACTGGGGTAGAAACAAGATAATCAAGTCGGACACAGTAGCCAGGTGGCATCAAAGGAGGTGTGCCACCTCAGATGAGCGACGATTTACCTTATAGCCATAATTTATTTACATTAATGTCTGTCTCCCCCTCTAGACAGTAAGCTCGCTGTGGGCAGGGAATATGTTTACCAACTCTACTATAGTAGACTCTCCCAAGCGCTTAGTACAGTGCTCTGAACAAAATAAACCCTCTAAAAATTGACTGAAATAATGGAGAGAAAAATCAATTGCTAGTGTCCTTCTTTTCCATTCCCTCAGTACTGCCTCCTGAAATTCTTCCCGGACATGCCATGTCTCAAGTCCTCTCGGATTGGCAAAGACCACCTAACGAAGACTTTCAAAACCCTAAATCCCGAGTCACCTAGACCCTTGAGACTCAACTCAGCAAAACCACCCAATCCTGATGTTTAGATATGTCAACCCTTCTTTCCACCATGCACAGCAGCATTTCCCCCCAAGAGTGCAGCGTATCTATCAAATTTAATCAATCAATGGTATTTATTGAGTTCTTACTGCGTGCAGAGCACTGTACTGGGTAGGGGCTTGGGAGTCAGCAGACAGAATTAGACAGAATTAGCAGGCACATTCCCTGCCCATAATAAGCTTGCAGTCTAGAGGGGGAGACAGATGTTAATATGAGTAAATAATTTATAATTTAAAGACATGTACTTGCCCAGTGGCCTACACCTAAGTCTAACGTGGCTCCCTATACGCATCCTTAGCACTACCAGCTTTCGGAAACCGTATTTCACATTAAACACTTGATATTTTTAAAAGGTTAAGAATGTTGATGTCATAGATGAAGTAATTCAAGAAACACTAGCACTGCTCAATCCCTTCCATCTTTTTTCCATGATTTCTTTGATGGCTATTTTGTTTAGATTATCACTGGTTTTTGGCAAGAGCATCCATATTATTTAGACATTAAGCTACGAGTTATACAGGGACGCTTTCCAGTTATTGACTATGTTTCCTTCAATCCATAAAACTGTCACCTACTTATTCAGGGGCATCTAAATCAACAAATAAACACTACATCTAACTGTTTTCTTCTCTACCAGCCTGTTCCCGACCTAATGGTTTACCAGTGTCATTAACACTGCAATGCATAGTTGCTTAAGCAATTATGGAGGCTGGCAAAGAAGCATGTCAAAACAAAACATTCCTACGTGATTGAAAAATAAACCTGCAATGTTCTTTTGTAACAGTCTTGAAAAGATTTCCACCAAATTAAATTTTAAAATTTCACACTATGAAGAAAAGACAATGGATTCTTCTCTTAAAGAAGATATAATAAAATTAATTCCTCCTCAAATCCAAGCCGCTCACATTCCCCCGTTTTCAAAGCTTTCCTTCAAAAACCCCTCCTCCAGGAGGCTTTCCTTAACTAGGGAAGTAGTGTTGCCTAGTGTAAAGAGCCCGGGCCTCTGAGTCGGAAGACCTGAGTTCTAATCCTGCCTCTGCCAATTGTCTGCTGGGTGATCTTGGGCACTTCTCTGGTCCTTGAGGTATCTCATATGCATAATGGGGATAAGAGTGGGAGCCCCATATGGGACAGGGACTGTGTCCAACCTGATTAACATGCCTCTAACCCAGCGCTTAGAACAGCGTTTGGCACATAGTAAATGCTTAACAAGTACCATGATTATTAGTAATTAGCATTATTATATTCTCAGTGCTTGCCTGTGACTCTATTAGGTTGCAAGGTTCTCGACCACAGGGATTTTTGTCACCTTTTATTATAACAGTATTATTATTATGATTATTATAATTATGATAATTGTTGTATTTTTAAGCGCTTACTTTGTGCCAAGCACTGTACTAGGTCCTGGGGTAGACAGAAGATAGTCAAGCCCCACATGGGGCTTATAGTCTAACTTGGAGGGAGAACAGGTATTGAATGCTCATTTTGCAGACGAGGGAACTGAGGCACAGAGAAGTAAAATGCCTTGCCCAAGGTCACACAGCAGGCAGGTGATGGAGCCAGGGTGAGAATCCAGGTCCTCTTGGGTTCTTTCCACTAGAAAACACTGCTTTTCTAATATTCCCAAATATACACTTCTTCCACTGCAGGCCACGGCTTCTAAACATCCAGCTAGTAGATGGAGGGACAAAATTCTGAAGTCCACAGTGACTGTTTGGACAGTGTTCATGATCTGGTCTCCAGAAAATGAAAGCCATATTCCTTATAGTTTCAACAGATTCCTAGACCCTGTGGTTTGACCTTGCTTTGAGAGCTCCAAGGGAAAAGTACACCTCAGAGAATGGGGAAGGAGAATTAAATCAAAGATGAAACGCACCAAAAACTGGTCTTTCCCTCCTGTACCCCTCCTTCTACCCCAAGAGTAGGGAAGGAGGGGAAAGAGTTAAAAGAAAAATTATAATGGCAGTCCACTTTGCTAAGAAAACAGCAAGATATGTGAAAGGATGGGTTGAGAGATTTCATTGTTCTGTTCATTAAAATTTTTTAATGGCATTTTTTTATGGCATTTAAGCGCTTACTATGTGCTGGTACTGTGCTAAGCAATGGGGTAGATACAAGCAAATCAGGTAGGGCACAACCTAGGTCCCACATAGGGCTCATAGTCTTCATTCCTATTTTACAGATGAGGGAACTGAGGCCCAGAGGAGTGAAGTGACTCGCCGTCCATCACACAGCAGGCAAGTGGCGGAGCCTGGATTAGAACCCAGATCCTCTGACTCCCAGGCCCGGGCTCTATCCACCAGGCCACGCTGCTTCTCAATTAGAGGCTGAAATCTCCAAACCGGTACCTCTCCCTCCAAACTCTTAGTGGAGTCCGCACATACCATTCACCCCATTATCCCGCCTACTAATTAGAGGTAGTTTGGTTTGCCTCCTCCAATTACTGTCATGGCAGGCGACCACAAACGTTACCCGGGAAGTAGGAGTGATTTCATTAGGCTATTACAGGCATTTCTCTGACATGCCCTCGCATAACCATCTGCCATACCACAATTTCTATTACCTCCCACAAAGAAGCCCAAATCTGATCAGGCAAAAATGTCAGGGAATTGGTACCAGTTCCAGACCACGGGGCTTCAGCTGCAAAATCTGAGACCGATTCTCCAACTGAGGGCCCTAAAATGATTGAATCTGGAGACATGAAGCCCTCTTTCGCAAGTAACTGAGGGTATTCTCTGAAAGGAATCGAAAATGCCATTTGATAGGTAAGCGCGGCAGCTAAGCAGGCGTTGGTCTTCATAGCTAGGAGGGGACTTGGAAATGGACTGATCTCGCTTTGGGCCTTGGAGGGCAGAGACTGCGGGTTATCGGCATTGCTATCGCGGGTGGCGGAAACGGCTATGCCCCTGACTCATAGCAAATGAAACAAACCCAAAAAACCCAACTAACAGAAAGGAGGGCAGAAGGCGGAGGGAAATGAGGAGACAGGAGAGGAGGGAAAGGGATGGGGAGCCAAGCAGGGAGCATTTTGAAAAGTGTTGAGAGGCAGCATGGCCTAGTGGAAAAAGCCCAGGCCTGGGAGTCAGAGGACCTGGGTTCTGTCACTTGTTTGCTGTGCGATCTTAAGTCACTTCACTTCTCTGTGCCTCAGTTACCTCATTGGTAAAACAGGGATAAGAATGTGAGCCCCAAGTGGGAACGGACTGTGTCTTTTAATCACTCAGTCGTATTTATTGAGAGCTTATTACGTGTTTGGAAAGTACACTTCAGTAACAAATAGAGACAATCCCTACCCAACAACAGGTTCACAGTCTAGAAGATAATAATAATAGTTACGGTATTGGTTAAGCGCTATATGCCAAGCACTGTTCTAAGCAAGGGAATCAGCTTGTCTCACGATGGGCTCACAATCTTAATCCCCATTTTACAGGTGAGATTACTGAGGCACAGAGAAGTGAAGTGGCATGCCCAAGGTCACATAGCAGACAAGTGGTAGAACCAGGATTAGAACCCATATCTTCTGACTCCCTGACCCCCAAACCCGTGTTCTTTCCACTAAGCCACATTTTATCTACCACAGTGCTTGGCACGTGGTACGTGCTTAATGAATGCCATTTTTTTTTTAAAAGTCAAAGATGATGTCACAGAGCCCAAAAAAGGTATTTATTTAGAAACAACCAACGTACCGTATATCACAATTTGAAAAGCCGAGAAATGCCTGTTTTGTGTCATCGGTGTGGCTGAGTGTGAGACGGCGAGAAATTAATAAAGCTGAACTGAAAATTAGACTCTCTCTCGAAAGGAACTTTTAAAAATTTGGAGTATGTACTGGCAAGCCGAACTTCAACTCTAATTAAACTTCCATTAGATCAAAAGGGACTTAATTTCCTTAATTCAGGTTTTTGTTATTCCCCAAATGGATGGCTTTATCATTTTCTTGGTATGCTGAAGATACAAACGCACTCACTGATGATCCAAAAATTGTTGGTCTCATAGAATACAGCCCAGAAATATTCAGTTGAAAAAATAATGGCCAGTAAAATCAACTAAATTGTACAACCTAACCCTAGGGCCACACATGAATATGTGAACCGTAAAGGGCGTAAGAGACAAAATTTGCCAGATGCAATCATTCGGGAAATTCACCACACCCATAAAACACAAATGTAGGTATGTTGTTTGATCCGTATACATAAAATTGAATCGAACTTTGCCCTCAGAGGGACGATAACCTTTCACTATTTTCTTTAAAAGACATGTACACAATTGAGATAAATTAACCCAAGATGTCAAATCATAAAAACTAACAAGGGAAAATAAGGATCTTGCTACTGCCTTAGGCAAAACAAGCTAGAATTGTAACCTTGGTGCCACAACAATTAAAGGAAACAATCTTTCAAAACCACAGCATTCTTTTGATCTACTATCTTTCTCAACCTGGGTGAAATTTAAACTCTTCACAACGTCCACAAAATATACATATATATAACATATACATTGTATATAGGTGTATGTGCTTATACATACACACACACACACACACAGATTTACATAAAATAGAGATATTCTTGAAAAGGGTTTGTGGAAGGTAATTCGATTAGACTAGACTGTAAACTCGTTGTGGGCATGGAAAGTGTCTGTTGTACTGTTGCAATGGACTCTGCCACGGACTTAGTACAGTGCTCTGCACCCAGAAAGTACTCAGTAAATAGGATTGATTGATTGTTGGGCGGCCACCCTCACCTGATAAGGGTGAGGCAAATGGGGATTTGCAAGGGCATATGGTGGTGATCAAATATGAGTTTGGAGAGAAGCCGGAGTGGTCCTTAATTACTGCCCTTTCCTCTCTCCCAGAAAGGGACCCTGAGGCTGATGAGGGAGCAGAGGAAGACATTTTTCACCACAAGCAGATGGCTTGCCTCACTGCCAGCAGCACCAACCCCACTCTAGAGTGTAAGCTCACTGTGAGCAGAGAATGTGTCTCTTTATTGATGTACTATACTCTGCATAGAGTAAGCACTCGATAAATACAACTGAATGAATCAATAATAATAACAATAATGATGGGATTTATGAATCGCTTACTATGTGCCAAGCATTGTTCTAAGAGCTGGAGGAGACACCAGGTTGTCCCATGTGGGGCTCAGAGTCTTAATCCCCATTTTCCAGATGAGGCGGAGAACTGAAGTGGCTTGCCCAAGGTCCCGCAGCAGACAAGTGGCGGAGCCGGGATTAGAACCCACGTCCTCTGACGCCCAGGCCCAGGCTCTTTCCACTAGGCCACGCTGCTTCTTAGGAGAATCAAGGGAAAGGAAGGTGAGAGAGGCGTACAGCTCTCCCACACACGGACTGGAAAGACCAGAAATAGCCAAAAGCCTCAAACCTGGCTCCTTCCATTGGGCCATGCTGCCTGGTGACCGGGGACCAAACAATTAATCGTATTTATCGAGTGCTTACTCCCTCAACTACGAGCTCGGGAAGATGCAATAGATTTGGTAGGCCTGGTCGTCTGAGGAGTTCACAATCTAGCGGTGGGAAACACACATACGCTACAAGAGATTACAAGTAGGGGGAAGCCAGAGAGTTTAAAAGATACGCACGTAAGTGCTCCCGAGGGACAGTGGTTGTAGAGGGTCCCCACGTCCTGTCGCATCAAGATGGTGGGAGATCAGGGACATATTCCAACCCCTTCCACCAACTGCCTCATGGATAGAACACGGACCTAGGAGTCAGGCCCACATCCACCTCGATCAGCCTGTTTCTACCCCAGCGCTTAGAAGAGTATTTGCCACACAGTAAGCACTGAACAAGACGGACTGGGGTTCTAATTCCCGCTCTGCCCCTTGTCTGCTCTGTGGCAAGTCACTTCACTGGGCCTGAGTTCCCTCATCCGTAAAATGGGGATTAAGACTGTGAGCCCCCAGTGGGGCTGTGTCCACCTGATTTGCTCATATCCACCCCGGCATTTAATAAAGTGCATGGCACACACTAAGCGTTTAAGAAAAGAAACGATTATTATTATTATTGCGTGCTTGCATTGTGCAGAGCACTCTATTAAATGCTTGGGAGAGTAATAATAATAATGTTGGTATTTGTTAAGCGCTTACTATGTGCCGAGCACTGTTCTAAGCGCTGGGGTAGACACAAGGGAATCAGGTTGTCCCACGTGGGGTTCACAGTCTTAATCCCCATTTTACAGATGAGGTCACTGAGGCACAGAGAAGTTAAGTGACTTGCCCAAAGTCACACAGCTGACAAGTGGGAGAGCCGGGATTCCAACCCATGATCTATGACTCCAAAGCCTGTGCTCTTTCTACTGAGCCACGCTGCTTCTCTAAGAGAGTACAATCATCATCATCGCCAGCATTTATTGAGTGCTTACTCTGCTCAGAGCACTGTACTAAGCAGCAGAGTGAGCACAATTCAAGAATTGGGAGACACATTCCCTGCCCAGAACAGGCTTACATTGTAGAAGGCGAGACAGACATTAAAATAAAATACAGACGGGTAGATAAATGCCACGGGGCTGAGGGTGGGGTGAATATCAAGTGTTTAGAAGGTACGGCTCCAAATACATAGGGTGGCTCAGAAGGGAGAGGGAGTAGAGGAAATGAAGGCTTAGTTGGGAAGACCACTATATAGGAAATCCGGAACTAGTTCTTAGAAAGATTGAATTCAGGACAATAAAGCAGCCAGTGATTATCGTCACTGTACTGAGGGTTTCTATGGCACCTGACATTTTAAAAGCCTGTCTTATTTTATGATTGCCAGTGAATAGCTTTTCCTCACCCATCGACTACAGAATATTTATTTGAAACACATTAATCCCACCTTGTTTAAACTCACAGGTTAAAAAACACTAGTCCTCATAGACTGCGAGGCTGCGTCGTTTCTCGAAATAGAATTTTCACAAAATAGAATCAGACAATTTAAAAAAAAAGCACTGCTGAATAAGGGGACATTGTTGATAAGTGACTGCTGAATGAACGGATGTCAAAATTACTCCCTGGAGAGCTTTGACACAATTTAAAGAGGAAAAGGAAACGGGCATTATTGACATTAACTGTATATCTTCATAATTTAATGAGTTAATTCCTGTGAACTTTTATTTCAAGAAGAAAATGACCTACAATCTGACTACCGATGCAGATATCTAGCAGAGAGTTTTCAGCTGCGGCTTGTAGAAAAATATGGGACATTTTTAGTTTTATGCAGCAACACTACCAATACGTGGAACCTCTTCGGCCGTACAATATGAAGCAGTCTAGAGGAGGGGAGACAGACATTAATATATTTTTAAAAATTACAGATAGGTACACAAGTGCAGTGGGGCTGGGGGGAGGGTGGGGGACAGAAGGAGCAAGTCAGGGTGACGCAGGAGTGAGAGAAGAGGAAAAGGGGAGGCTTAGTCAGAGAAGGCCTCCTGGAGGAGATGTGCCTTCAATAAGACTTCGAAGGGGGAGAGGGGGAGAATAATTGTCTATCGGATTTGAGGAAGGAGGGCGTTGCGGGTCAGGGGCAGGACGTGGGCAAGGAGTGGGCGGCGAGCTAGGTGAGATGGAGGCACAGGGAGAAGGTTAGCACTAGAGAAGCGAAGTGTGCAGGCTGGGTTGTAGTCGGAGAGGTTTTCATTCTTAACATCCCCATAAGATACATTACGGACGAATGTTTTTTTATCCTCATTGTTCAGGTAAGAAAAGAGGCATAAGAAGGGAAAGTGACTTGCCCAGGATCCTACAGTTAGACAGTGTCAACCCAAACTATAACCCTCATCTCCAGATTCCTAGCCCGGCACTCTTTTCCCAGCAAGTAAAATTTTGCCTTTCTGATTAAGTTAGTCTCTCCAGCATTTCAAAATACCCACACCAACAACTGTGCTCAAAGTAACTTCCCATCTAAAATGTCTTATCTGGGGTGGCCAAGTGGAAAGAGCATGGGCCTGGAAGTCAGAGGACCTGGGTTCTAATTCTGACTCTGCCAACTGCTTGCTGAGTGACCTTGGGCAAGTCACTTCACTTCCCCATACTTCAGTTTCCTCAACGGATTGAATAATAATAATAATGATGATGATGATGACGATGGTATTTAAGCGGTCACTGTGTGCCAAGCACTGTTCTAAGCACTGGCGTAGATACAAGGTTATCAGGTTGTCCCATGTGGGGGCTCACAGTCTTAATCCCCACTTTACAAATGAGGTAACTGAGGCCCAGAGAAGTTAAGTGATTGGCCCAAAGTCACCCAGCTGACAAGTGGGGGAGTAAGGATTAGAACCCATGACCTCTAATTCCCAAGCTCATCCATGCGGCTTGCCCTACTCCCTCCTTCCTAGATTGTGAGCCCTACTTAGGCCAGAAACTGCGACCCACCTGATAAGCTTTTATCTACCCTGTGCTTAGAACAATGCAAGAGCCATCCTAAGCTCTAAACAAATACCATAAATAAAAAAAATTGGCCTTTTTGGTAAGCTCTGAAGGATCAAAATGAACAAGTTGGTTTACTTTCAAAACCTCTTTTAATGATTTCAAAAGGGATCATAAATAGGTAACCAGCCATAAAGATTACAAAAGTATCCATTATCCCAAAAAGCTCCTAATGCAGGTAAAACATCTATTGTTCTGGGTTTTTATGACTGGTGAGCCGCCCTTAGGACACAAACATAAAAGGACAGAATTGGTATCTTCTGGGCATTTTATAATTGAGGAAACTGAAGCCCAGGGAGGTTAAGTGACTTGCCCGAGGTCACATGGCTAACCAGTGGCAGAGCTAGGACTCCAACCTGGGTTTCCTGACTCCCAGTCCCATGCTCTTTCCACTGGGCCACGGTGCGCGGTTAATCAGATTTATTGAGTGCTTACTCCCTGAACTACGAGCTAGGGAGAGTCCAATAAATTTGGTAGTTATGATCCCTTGAGGAGCTCACAATCCAGCAGTGAGAGGCACACAATCCAATAAATTGGGAAGCAGCGTGGCTCAATGGTAAAGAGCCTGGGCTTCGGAGTCAGAGGTCATGAGTTCGACTCCCGGCTCTGCCACTTGTCAGCTGTGTGACTGTGGGCAAGTCACTTAACCTCTCTGTGCCTCAGTTACCTCATCTGTAAAATGGAGATTAACTGTGAGCCTCATGTGGGACAACCTGATTACCCTGTATCTACCCCAGCGCTTAGAACAGTGCTCTGCACATAGTAAGCGCTTAACAAATACCAACATTATTATTATAAATTGCAAGGAGGGGGAAACAAGAGTTTCAAAGATAATAATAATAATTGTGGCATTTGTTAAGTGCTTTCTGTAAGCTCTGAACTAAGGGGTAGATACAAGCAAATCGGGTTGGACCCAATCCCTGCCCCATACAGGGCTCACAATCTCAATCTGCATTTTACAGATGAGGGAACTGAGGCCCAGTGTAGTGATTTATCCAAGGTCACACAGCAGACAAGTGGTGAATCCGGACTAGAACCCAGGCTCTCCGACTCTCCGACTTTCCACTAGACCATACTGCTTCTCTCAGATACACTCTTAAGTGCTCCCGAGGGAAAGTGGTGGTAGTGGGAACTCAAATCCTGCGGCTTTAAGATGGGGGGAGCTCGGGAATGTATTCCAAACCCTTCTTCCAAAGGCCTAGTGGACAGATACCGGATCTGGGAGACAAAAGGACCTGCGTTCTAATCCCGGCTCCACTACTTGTCTGCTGTGGACAGACAAGCTTGCTTGGGCAAGTCACGTTTCTTCCCTGGGCCTCATTTGCAAAATGGGGGTTAAGACTGTGAGCCCCACGAGGGACATGGACTGGGTCCAACCTGACTAGCTTTTATCTACCCCGGCACTTAATACGGTGCCTGGCACATAGTAAGTGCTTAACAAACCATACAAATACCAAACAAATACCATTCCAAAAAAAAAATATATACACAAAGTAAGCACTTAACAAATACCATTCAAAAAAAATATATACGGTCAAATACATTCAGTCCTGCCAGAACATGTGTTTTCATTATGAGTTTTGGATAGAACGTGAGGATGGAATTAGGGAACATTCTTCCACCACCCATCTGAGTACAACAAAGAGGGATGGGGGAAGAAACGGTTGTGTAGCATACAAACCCGCAGCAACGGGTGCGTGTTTCTGTAACACAGGCTCTGCATGAAAGCCAACGCCCACCTTATAGGAGAAGTGGGTGCAATCATGAATAGAAATCAGCCATTCGATGTTATTTATTGAGCGCTGACTATGTGCAGGGCACTGTATTAAATGCCTGAAGTATGGGCATGGTGTCCCTCGTACTGATGTACAGGCCCCCTAGACTGTAAGCTCATTGTGGGCAGGGAACGTGTCTACCAAGTCTGTTGTATTGTACTCTCCCAAGTGTTTGGTACAGTGCAGAACACTGGTGCAGAGCACACTGAGAGCTCAATAAATACAAGTGAATAATGAAAATAAGTTTCTGGACTGAGATGGGATCCGTTGAACCTCTCGGTTTCTCCTTGAGAAGCAGTGTGGCGGAATGGTTAGAGTGCAGGCTTGAGAGTCATAAATCCATGCTCTACCATATATCTGTTGTGTGACCTTGGGCAAGTCACTTCACTGGGCCTCAGTTACCTCATCTGTAAAATGGGGATTGAGACTGTGAGCCCCCCTGAGGGGCAGGGACTGTGTCCAGCCTGATTTCTTTGAATCCACCCCAGTGCTTAGTACAGTGCCTAGCACATAGTAAGCGCTTAACAAATACCACTATTCTTATTATTCTTATTCTTATTATTGGGCTCCCACTGCCCACTCATCGTTGGTCAGCCCAGCCTGGACAGGAAGCCATACCATTTCCGGAGATGTACAGCTGAGATTTGGGACGGCCTCCGGATCTAGTTTTGCTTCTCTCCCTTGGGTTAATTTTTTTCTTTTTAATGGTATTTAAGTGCTTACTACGTGCCAGGCACTTTACTAAGCGCTGGGATACAGACACAAGTTAGGTTGGACACAGTCCCTAGCCCATATGGGCCTCACAGTCAATCTCCATTTTACAGATGAGGGAACTGAGGCCCAGAGAAGTGACTTGCCCAAGACCATCGAGATGACAGATGGCGGAGCCGGGATTAGAACCCAGGTCCTTCTGACTCTGGGGCCCGGGCTCTAGCCACCAGACCATACTGCTTTAAGCAGCATGGCCCAGTGGAAAGAGCACGGGCTTGGGAGTCAGATCAGGGGTTCAAAGCCCGGCTCAGCCACTTGTCAGCTGTGTGACTTTGGGTAAGTCACTTAACTTCTCTGGGCCTCAGGTACCCCATCTGTAAAATGGGGATGAAGACTGAGAGCCCCACATGGGACAACCTGACCACCTTGTATCCTCCCAAGCGCTTAGAACAGTGCTTGAAACATAGTAAGCGCTTAACAAATGCCATCATCATCATCATTTAAGGGGATTCGGCCTTGCAAGACCTGGTGATCCTCATCCAGAGGGACCTGAGAACAACCCCATGTCTCTCACCTTTGCCTGTCTCCCCCTTCGGACTGGAAGCTCGTAGTGGGCAGGAAATCTCCCAAGCGCTTAATACAGTGCTCTGCACGCAGTAAGCGCTCAATAAATACGACTGGCTCCCTACTTTTCACACCCCTGCTTCCACCTGGAGGAGGAGGAGGGTAAACATTTCTTCAGGCAAACTGCCTGGACTCTACGGAAAAGGCTTTTCCCTTCCAACCCACAGGCAGGACTTGCAGAATCAATTTTCCTTTAACGGAGTGCAAATGGCAGAACACCAAGACATAATGTAACCTCTTTATGGCTCTCACCGGCAGGTATTTCAGAGAAGATTTACACTCTCAGAGAAGTGGGCAGAAACCAAAGTTTTTCATTTGCTTCTTTCTCCCCAAAGTAGAGGGTTTCTTGGAGAATTACTTCACAACCAAAGAGAGGGGTTTAGGCTTTCATTTACTGCATTTTCCTCTAAAGCATTCATGTGCAAATCCTCTTCCATACTGGACAATTTGGGGTGCTTTAAAAGGAAAAAAAAAAGAAGCCAGCAGGAGAGTGAGAGACTGGCTTGGGGGAAGGACAATTATACTTGTCAGCTAGTGGTGCTTGTTTACCGTATTGGCTTGGGTGGGGACCACATCTTACACCTCTTCTGAATATTCTCCGAGGACCTGGTGCAGAGCTCCTCACCAATTAAGACATTCACAAAATTCCACTAATAACGATAATGAAAACAGCTACCAATAGTCAGTGGCTAAGATGATCCCCGAAGTCCCATGTTTCTGGCTTCATCTCACACTTAAAAGGTTTAGATTCACTGCGAGTCTTAGAAAGATTACCAAAATCACACAAGTTGAAGAGACCCCAACTCCCAGATGATTAGCATTTGTACTAGGCAAAGTGGTACAATTTCCTAAAGCCAGTTGGCTCAAACAACATTTCCATAAAAGGACCCATTAAAAATGGTCAGATTTGCCTCCCAGAGGCAAATGTTGTCCAGATTAAAACTCCTTGCCGAGCAAAAACACAATATACCAGGCCTGGAAACACACACATTAGCATATAACCCTTGAATGACAAACAGCAAGACAGGCATCCTCTCCAGACATATTTGGATGTTTCCTAAGCAAAATTTTCAAGATAAAGTCCAATAAAAGTTTTAGTCATCATTTATCTCTCCTGCCAGTTGTATCTCACATCTGGCACACTCCTCCTTGCTGGTTTTTTTTTTGGGGGGGGGAGCATTAGTAAAGCACTTACTATGAGCCAGGCACTGTTCTAAGCACTGGCATAGATACCAAGTAATCAGGTTAATCCCCATTTTACCAGTGAAGTAACTGAAGTCCAGAGGTAATGAAACGACGTGCCCAAGGTCACACAGCAGACAAGTGGCGGAGCTGGGATTAGAAACCGGGTACTTCTGACCCCCAGGCCCGTGCGCTATCCACTTGGCAACACTGCCTCTCGATGACCTAATATACTGTACATTTCTCTTTACAGGTTTCTATATCCTTGTGGGTCTAACCAACAGGCATCTTTTTGGTTTTTCCTAAGTACTATACCTGGAGAACTGTTCATTCAAGGAACAGTCAGATTTTTTAAGACTTTTACTCTGTTAGGCTTTTTTTCCCATTAGTTCCTTCCAATCAGTGTCCTAAGGCTGTTTGGATTTGCTTTTCTAAACTCACCTTCCTTTCAGTGCTGACTTCTCTCCTCCCTTCCTTTATCAATCAATCGTATTTAATGAGCACTTGCTGGGTGCAGAGCACTGTACTAAGCATTTGGGATAGGTCACTAGGACAATATAACAGACATTCCCTGCCCATAATAGCTTAGTCTAGGGGGAATCTCAAATACGATCTTCGCTTCTACAGAGGTTGCCACAAGCTGGAATACTCCATTTAATCTTCCTCTGTTTAGTAAGAAACAACTCCCCCATCGAAAATGGAGACTACAGAACAAACCTTCCTCTCGGTGTTGATACAAAGAATACCAAGCATACTGCAGTGCTTTATAGTTTCAGTTAAGTTCTTAAGAATAATGATTCTTAATGCATTTAAGAGACATTTAGTCTACTAGGTTAAAAAAAAAGTGGCACTCAAATGCTGTAGAGTAACACTTTTGTCGTAACTTTTATTTTTTTAACTGTCTGTGGGCCAAACATATATACACTCAGCTAATAGAAGTCTAATGAAATGTTCATCTTGCACTCTTCCTTTTTTCAAAAACAAAAATCAATTATGGTACTTTTACAGGGAGATAATACCTGGACGTATGTAATAAAGTAAGTCTTCAGAAACTTCCTACAGAGATTGCATTTCTAAAAATGCTTAGATTTAGAGGCTAAATGGAGGCACATGGTTAAAAGAGACTATTTACCCTGTTCAAATTAATTTTTCTTCTTTTACATCAACATCCCACATCACAGTGAGACAAATGGAACAAGCACATCTGAACACCAGTCTCTGTGTTAGGTTGGCCTTAAGTGTATAACTCCACCATCTATTTAATCCATCAATGACATCTATGAGAAGCAGAGTGGCCAAATGATTAGAGTACAGGGCCTTGAAGTCAGAAGGACCTGGTTCTAAATCCGGCTCCATCACTCATCTGCTGTGTGACTTTGGGCAAATCACTTGAGTTCTCTGTGCCTCAGTCACTTCATCTGTAAAATGGGGAATAGTACTCTGAGTCCCATGTGGGACAGGGACTTTGTCCAACCTAATTACCTTGTATCTACCCCAGTGCTTAGGAGAGTGCCTGGCACATAGTAAGCGCTTAACAAAGACCATTAAAAAAAAATTATCGAGTGCTTACTGTGTGCGGACCACGCTCTCTTGGGAGAGTCGATACGATGGAGTTGGTAGACAGGTTCCCAGGCCACAACAAGTTTACAGTCTAGTCACCTCTAAGAGGGCTGGAGAGCCATCCTAATTCCCTATCGACAAGTAACATTTCCTATTCAATTTTAGCTACAAGACGGGGTAGAAGTGAACTGAATAAATGTATATCCCAATACATATGCTGCAAAGATATTTAAAGCACAGGGATTGTCTTTCCTACTGTCGAATACTGGGATCCCATCTCAAGGTAAACTCCTTTCATTAAGGTCAAGTGCCTTATTTATCTTAACTCCCTCTCACTCTGCCCACAAATAGCAAAGATTTTTTAATAATCTTTTTAAGACCTACCCAAATTTATTAAGTACCGAATACCCCCACAGTAATTTAGACAACTGCCAAGAGCTCAAATCACCTTCAAACGCATCACCATGTTCACTCTCCCAAAAGCCCTGGGTGTTAAAATGGTAAATTAACAGCCCCCTTTTAGGAAAGTATGCATGAATAAATATTTTAAGTTTCGGGCAAAGAGTCCAAACTAAACCATGCCATAGAAACAGAAAGAAACCTCAATCTACAAAAGCAAAATTAAAAAATCACTGATAAAATCAGAAGTCCATTCAGGGCAGAAGCGGTGTGGCCTACTGCATAGACCACAGGTCTGGGAATCCGAAGGACCTGGGTTCTAATCTGAGCTCCACCACCTGTCTGCTGTGAAACCTTGGGCAAGTCACTTCTCTGTGCCTCAGTTCTCTCATCTGGAAAATGGGGATTAAGACTGTGAGCCCCATGTGGGACACGGACTGTGTCCAACCTGATTTTGTTGTATCTACCCCAGCCCTTACTACATAGTAAGCGTTTAACCAATATCATTTTTTTTTAAAAAAAAGGGATCCCAATCCAGCTTGCCCATGATCATTTCAAGAGACTGAATCAGTCTGAGATTTCAGAGCAGAATTGCTCTCCTCCTCTTCATTTCTGACATCTGAAGAGATGAACAATCAACAGCAGAATCTCCATAAGAGAGGAAAAAATCCCAAGAGTCAGTTAGTCGTATTTATTGAGTGCTTACTGTGCACAGAGCTCTGTACTAAGCGTGTGGGAGACTACAGTATACATTCCCTGCCCACAATGAGCACACGGTCCAGAGGAGCTGAGGTCATGGATAGCCAAGCCCCAAAAGTGTATGTTCTCTTTCAGGAGATTGTATCCATGTAAGGTTGACTCCTGCCAACCCCCAAGTCCACATGCCTGCCTGAAACAGCCCAGCCCATCTCCCGCGGTTCTTAACATTAACAAAGTGCTTAATAATAATAATTATGGTGTTTGTTAAGCGCTTACTATGTGCCCATTCCTGTACTGAGCATTGGGGTGGATACAAGCAAATCAGATTGGACACAGTCCCAGTCCCACTTGGGACTCATAGTCTCAATCCCCATTTTTACAAGAGGTCACTGAGGCCCAGAGAAGTGAAGTGACTTGCCCAAGGTCACATAGCAGACAAGTGGCAGAGCCGGGATAAGAACCCATGACCTTCTGACTCCTAGGCCGGTGGTCTATCCACCATGCCGTGCTGCTACCAATAGAGAAGCAACGGGTTTAGGAGTTAGAGGCCATGGGTTCTAATCCCGGCTCCGCCACCTGTCAGCTGGGTGACTTAGAGCAAGTCGCTTAACTTCTCGGTGCCTCAGTGACCTCATCTGTAAAATGTGGGTGAAGACCGAGAGCCTCACGTGGGACAACCTGATGACCCTGTATCTACCCCAGCGCTTAGAACAGTGCTCAGCACACAGTAAGCGCTTAACAAATACCAACATTATTATTATTATATTGCCATCACCATTCCGTGGCAAGGCAATAATAGTGCTCTAATGGGAGTAATCAATCACAGTTATTTTTTAATGACATTTAAGGGCTTACTATGTGCCATGCCCTCTTCTAAGCGCAGGGGTAGCTACAAGTTAACTGGAGAGGACACACACACACGTGGGACTCACAATCTAAGTAGGAGGGAGAACAGGGATCGAATCCCCATTTTTTGCAGACGAGGGAATGGAGGCAGAGAGGAGTGAAGTGACTTGTCCAAGGTTAAACAGCAGACAGGTGGGAATAGCCGGGATTACAACAGAAGTCCTCTGACTTCCAGGCCCAGGCTCTCCCCACTAGGCCATGCCACTTCCCTTCCTTTAAAAGGGTGAAGCCCTCTTAGACTGTAAGCCCATCAAACGGCAGGGACTGTCTCTATCTGTTGCCGACTTGTTCATTCCAAGCGCTTAGTACAGTGCTCTGCACATAGTAAGCGCTCAATAAATACTATTGAATGAATGAACGAAGCATTAGGTTAAGGGCTGGGGAAAATAAACATTAAGAGAGTAAGTAGCCTGTGATACTCAGGCATAAGAATGAAGGGCTAAGGTGCAGAGAAAATTCAAAGAGAATAGGAAGATAATGAGGTTCAACACAAAAATACTAAAGTGATGAAGCCAAAAAACAACAACTCCTAAGCACAATTACTGCTTTGAAGACAAAGTCACTTTGCTACTCTCCAACTCCAACCCAGCCCATGCACTTTGCTCCCCTAATGCCAACCTTCTCTCACTGTGCCCATTTCGCCCGTCTCACTGCCGACCTCTCGCCCACCGACCTCTCGCCCACATCCTGCCTCTGGCCTGGATCGCCCTCCCCCTCCTCATACCCGACAGACAGTGATTCTCCCCACCTTCAAAGCCTTATTGAAGGCACAACTCCTCCAAGAAGCCTTCCCTGACTAAGCCCTAATTTCCTCTTTCCCTCCTACCTTCTACATTGCCCTGACTTGCTCCCTTTACTCACCAGCCCCCTCAACCTGACAGCACTTGGGTATATTTCTGTAATTTATATTGTCTGTCTCCCGCTTCTCTAAGTTCATTGTGGGCAGGGAATGGGTCTGTTACAGTGCTGTGTTGTCTTCTCCCAAGCGTTTCATACAGTGCCCTGCACACAGTAAGCGCTCAGGAAATACAATTGATTGATTGAAAGTGCAATACAACAGAGTTGGTAGGCACGATCCTTGCCGACAGTGAACTGACAGTTTACAAGGGGAGACAGGGAGGGAAAACAGTAGGGTAGAAGAATATTTACATTAAGTATTATGGGGCTGAGGTGGGGCTGTAGGGCTGCGCTTATGAAATCAATCGTCTTAATTAAGCACTCACTGTGGGCAGGAAATGTGTTTACTGTTACATTGTTCTCTCCCCAGTGCTTAGTACAGGGCTCCGCACACAGTAAGCCCTCAATAAATATTACCGAGTGAATGAGGCGCTCAATAAATACAACTGACTTCTGTTTGCACGGAACTGTACCAAACACTTGGGAAACTACAGTTAGGTACAATACAGTTGGTAGCCAGAATCCCGGCCGCCCAGAAACTTACGGGGGAGGCAGGTTTTAAAATAAATTAGGGGTCAGGAAAGAATAAATGACAAGTAAAATGCAAAGCACCTTACTGTGAGCGGGGGCAGAAACAATGTAAGCAAATCAAGCACAGTTCCTGTCCCACGTGGGGCTCATCCTTATGATGATCACCTGTGCTTACATTTGTTTGTCCTATCTTTCCCATTATTCATTCATTCATTCAATAGTATTTATTGAGCGCTTACTATGTGCAGAGCACTGTACTAAGCGCTTGGAATGAACAAGTCGGCAACAGATAGAGACAGTCCCTGCCGTTTGACAGGCTTACAGTCTAATGGGGGAGACAGACAGACAAGAACAATGGCAATAAATAGAGTCAAGGGGAAGAACATCTCATAAAAACAATGGGTGTTACAAGGGCAGGGATTGGAAATTCCATTCCCTCTAAAATTTCCACAATGCCTAGTATCAAACCATCTCCATAAACTGAACACCCCACTGGTAGATGCTTTTGACTGGCTGAAAGTGGACACAGGCATACTCGCAAGAGCATGATAACCAAATCGATGATATTTATTGAGCGCTTACTGTGTGAAGGGCACCGAATTTAAGTGCTTGGGAGAGTACAAAACATCAGAGATGGTAGACACATTCACCGCTCACAACGTGCTTACAGTCTAGAGGGGGAGAATAAGAAAAATAGGAAATGAGGAGGTTCGATTATAATGGAAGGGACAACGGAAGAATGATTCCAAATCAGTGCTCCCACTAAACACACCTCCCTTCCCCCTCGCACCCAGCCTCCATCCAATTTTACAGGGGATTGCAGTTTAACTTCTAGTTCCAAGGCACCACCACAGCACTCTGTCTCAGGCAATCCCACGCCAACTCACTGAACCTTACAAGTATTATGATCCACATCCCCTAAATCCAAAGAAAACAATTCCTTATTTGGGGGGGTTGGGAATGGATTTGGGGGTGGGGAGTGCACTTTTCCACTGGTGTTGGACTCTACGTTCATTGTGGGCAGGGATATGTGTCTATTATATGGTTGTTGTGTATTCTCCCACGCGCTTACTACAGCGCTTTTCACACAGGAAGCGCTCAATAAATACGATTGACTGACTGGCCCTTTTTGAAGACTTGGGCAAGCCTGAAAGCCTGCTGAAAAGAAGATGACTCCATCCCCTGGCATGACCAAAATGACCATTAACTTGGTTACCCCTGATCTCACGCCCCCCACCATCCCCATCACAGTTTCCCCAAGCACCAACAGATCATCCAAACTCAGGCAAGTCCCACACCAACTCGCTGACCCTTACAAATACTATGACCCACACCCCCATAAACAGTAAGCGCTCAATAAATACTATTGAACAAACCAAAGAAAACTGCCGGTTTGGAAGGAGGGGGGGTTACATGTTCTCTAAGCCATAAGCTCGTTGTGGGGAGGGAATGTCACTTTTCATCATTGTACTGTACTTTCCCAAGTGCTTAGTACAGTGGTCTGGACACAGTAAGCGCTCAATAAATTCATTCCCTCAATCGTATTTATTGAGCGCTTACTGTGTGTAGAGTACTCTACTAAACACTTGGAAAGTACAATTCGGCAACAGGTAGAGACAATCCCTACCCAAAAACAGGCTCAGTCTAGAAGGGGGAGACAGACAACAAAACAAGTAGACAGGCATCAATAGCACTTGTCTGCTGGGTAGCCTCGGGCAAGCCACTTAACTTGTCTAGGCCTCAGTGACCTCATCTGGAAAATGAGCACTACCACTGTGAGTCCCACGTGGGACAACCTGGTTTCCATGCCTCTCCCCCAGTGCTTAGAACGGTGCTCATCACAGAGTAAGCACTTAACAAATACCATCATCATTAGTATTATATTTGTTAAGCGCTTACTAGGTGCTGAGCACCACTCTAACTGCTGGGAGTGGGAGATGAGAAATGGGGCTTAGCCTGGGAAGGCCTCTTGGAGGGGATGGATGGGAGAGGAGGTGTGGGGCTTAGTCGGGGAAGGCTTTTTGGAGGAAATGGATGGGAGAGATGTGGGGTTTAGCCTGGGAAGGCTTCTTGGAAGAGATGGATGGGAGATGAGGAGATGGATGGGAGATGAGGAGATGGATGGGAGATGAGGAGATGGGGGGCTTAATTGGGGCAGGCTCGTTGGAGTAGATGGATGGGAGATGAGAAGGGGGGTATAGTTGGGGAAGGCTTCTCAAAGGAGATGGATGGGAGAGGAGGAGGCAGAGGGTTAGTCTGGGAAGGCTTCTAGGAGGAAATGGATGGGGATGAGGAGACAGTGGGTTAGCCTGGGAAGGCTCCTTGGAGGAGATGGATGAGAGATGAGATGCGGGGCTTAGTCGGGGAAGACTTCTTGGAGGAGCTGGATGGGAGAGGAGGCGGCAGGGGGTGAGTCTGGGAAGGTTCCTTGGAGGAGATGGAGGGGAGATGAGAAGGGGGGGTTAATCTGGGCAGGCTTCTAGGAGGAGATGGATGGGAGAGGAGATGTGGGGCTTAGTCGGGGAAGGCTTCTTGGAGGAGCTGGATTGAAGAGGAGAAGGGGGATTGGTCGGGGAAGGCTTTTTGGAGGAGCTGGATGGGAGATGAGAAGGGGGGGTTAGTCTGGGCAGGCCTCTAGGAGGAGATGGATGGGAGAGGAGATGTGGGGCTTAATCGGGGAAGACTTCTTGGAGGAGTTGGATGGGGGGAGGGGGGTTAGTTGGGGAAGGCTTCTTAGAGGAGATGGATGAGAGATGAGGACACGGGGCTTAGTCTGGGCAGACTTCTAGGAGGAGACGGATGGGAGAGGAGATGTGGGGCTTAGTCGGGGCAGGCTTCTTGGAGGAACTGGACGGGAGAGGAGAGGACGACAGGGGGTGAGCCCGGGCAGGCTCCCTGGGGGAGGCGGACGTTCCCGCGGGCTGTGAAGGAGGGTGGTTCGGGAGCCCTCCGGCTGCGGCCGATGAGCGCGAATGAGGGAGGAGGGGGAGAGGCGGGGGGGGAGGGGGGGTCCCCTGGCCGGTCCTGCGGTGCGGTGCGGTGGGTCCCCGCGGTTACCTGGTCGTGGTGGTGCCGCCCCCGGAGGGGGAGGGAGTCCGAGTCCGGGCCCGGGCCCGGGTCCTCCTCCTCCGCCGCCGCCGCCGCCGCCGTCGCCGCCCGCCGCCTCCGCTCCGCCCGCCGCCCGCCATCTGCCCTCCGCACGGCGGGGCCGGGGCCGGGAGCGGGGCCCGGGGGCTGCGGCTCGTCCCGGGGGCGGCCGCGCTTCATGCCGGCCCCGCGCGGCCCCTCCGCAGCCCCCGGCGGACGCTCACCATGGCGGGGAGCCCCGGGCCCGCACCGCCCCGCACAGCACCGCCCCGCACAGCACAGCACCGCCCCGTGGGCCGCCGGCCGGAGCGCGGGAGCGCGGGGGGGGGGGGGGGAGCGCGGGAGCGCGGAGGAGCAGCCGGGGCGCGTGCGCCAGAGCCTCCGCCCCCTCCCCCCCCCCCCCGCTCTGCGCGCGCTTCGGCTGCCCAAACACACACACACACACACACACACACAGAGCCTCCCCGTGCCCCCATCTTCCTCCTGCCCCCCCCCAGGACCACCCCCCCCAAACACACACAGAGCCCCCCTCGTGCTCCCTCATCCCCCCCCACACACACACACAGCGCCCCCCTCGTGCCCCCACAACCCCCTCATCTCCCACACACACACACACAGATCCCCCCCCGTGCCCCCCATCTTCCTCCTGCCCCCCCCAGGACCACCCTACACACCCACACAGATGTGGTGGCACACACACACACAGCCCCCCTCCTGCCCCCACAACCCCTCATCCCCCCCCACACACACACAGAGCCTCCCCGTGCCCCCATCTTCCTCCTGCTCCCCCCAGGACCACCCCACACACACACACACAGAGCCTCCCTCGTGCTCCCTCATTCCCCCACACATACACATACACAGCTCCACCTCGTGCCCCCACAACCCCTCATCTCCCTCCCGCAGACACACACACACACGCAGAGCCCCCGTGCCCCCAACTTCTTCCTGACCCCCCCCCGGGACCACCCCACACACACACAGAGCCCCCCTTGTGCCCCCACAACCCCTCATCTCCCCCCCAGACAAACACAGAGCCCCCCTCGTGCCCCCTCATCCCTCCCCAGGACCCCCACAGACACCCTTCCCTCCTCGTGCCCCCCATCTTCCTCCTGCCCCCCAGGACACACCCCCACACACACACAGATCCCCCCTCGTGCCCCCTCATCCCTCCCCAGGACCCCCACGGGCATACAGGCCTCTTCGTGCCCCCCCCTTCCTACTGCCCCCCAGGACAAACAAACACACATACAGAGCCCCCTTGTGCCCCCTCATCCCCCCCCACAACCTCCTCATGCCCCCTCATCCCCCCAGACCCCCTCACAAAACAACCCCTCATCCCCTCTCACACACACACACAGAAAGCCCCCTCGTGCCCCCTCATCCCCCCCACCTTGGGCCCCTTCCCCAACCTCCTCGTCCCCCCTCACCTCCCTCCCCCTCCCCTCGTGCCACCTCATTTCATTCATTCATTCCGTGGACTTTATTGAGTGCTGACTCTGAGCAGAGCACTGTGCCAAGCACTTGGGAAAGTCCAATTCAGCCACAGAGACCATCCCTGCCCACAGCAGGCTCACCGTCTAGAAGGGGGGGAGACAGCAAAACACGTGGACAGGCATCGGTAGCATCGATATAAAGAGAATTAGAGCTATATATCTATATATACATATATATATATATATACACATCAAAACAAGTAAACAGGCCTTAATGTAAATAAATAGGATTGTAGATCCTACACAAGTGCTGTGGGGCGGGGAGGGGAAGCTGAGGAAAAGGGGGTTTAGTCTGGGAAGGCCTCTTGGAGGAGGTTCACCTTGAGTAGGGCTTTGAAGGGCAACGGCCCTGAGGGGGGGATGAAAAATAAAAATAAATTGTGGTATTTGTTAAGCGCTATGTGCCTAGCACTGTTCTAAGCGCTGGGGGATACAAGGTGATCAGGTTGTCCCACGTGGGGCTCACAGTTTTAATCCCCATTTGACAGACGAGGTGACAGGCTCAGAGAAGTTAAGTGACTTGCCCAAGGTCACACAGCTGACTAGCGGCGCAGTCGGGATTAGAACCCAGGACCTCTGACTCCCAAGCCCGCGCTCTTTCCATTGAGCCACGCTGCTTCTCTAGAGAGGGATCCCCTCCAGAAGGGATCGATTCCTTTGGGGGATCGAACCCCCATGTCTAATTGGCTTACTGCTCCCCCTCCCCACCTAGGAGCTTGCTAAGAAATCAATCAGTCGTATTTATTGAGCGCTTGCTGTGTGCAGAGCACTTTCTTAGGGTATTGTCATGTGCTTAGAACAGTCCTTGGCACATAGGAAGTGCTTAACAAATACCATAATTATTACTGTCATTTGCCCGGCATTGTGCTAAGCGCTGGGGTACCTACAAGCTAATCGGGTTAGACACGGCCCATGTCCCATGTGGGGCTCACGGTCTTTTAACCCCCATTTTACAGCTGAGGCAACTGAGGCACAGAGACTTGCCCAAGGTCACACAGCAGACAAGTGGCAGAGCAGGAAAGGCAGAATTATTAGCAAAAGGTCTAAGTGCCGATAATGGATATAAATGAAAAAGTACGGAGCGGGAATGTAAGCTCATTGTGGGCAGGGAATGTGTCTCTTTATTGTCACATTTTATTCTCCCAAGCGCTTAGTACAGTGCTCTGCACACAGAAAGTGCTCAGTAAATGCGATTGAATGAATGTCAGTTGTCCCTCATTACCTAAGACCCCACATGAGCAACTCAGACCGCTTGCCTTCACTCTTTCCTCCTTTACCTTGCTGTATTCGATAATTAGGACGTGGCCCTTCAAAAATTAGGACTTGGCCCTCTCCCGGCGAGGCCGACTTAGTGACAAAGAGGCTGAGGCTTTGAGGCCAGGGAGCGAGCAAGCGGAATAGCCGGTCAGGAGTATTTATAGAGTGCTTACTGTGTGCACAGCACTGTTCTAAAAGCTTGGGAGAGTACAAGGTATCAGTCGCATCCCCTACCCACAGTGAGTTTACAGCCTAGGGGATGAGTTTACGTTCTAGAGAATAGGTGACCCTAGAGTGGTCAGTCTCGGTAGAGTGAAAGGGGTAAAAACCAGATTAATTTCCATTCCCAAGTCATCTCGACCCAACTACCCCACTGAGAAACAGCTTGGCCTAGTGGAAAGAGCACGGGCCTGGGAGTCGGAGGACCTAGATTCTAAACCCGGCTCTGCCAACTGCTTGTTTTGTGACTGGGCATGTCTCTTACCTTCTCTCTACCTCAGTTTCTCCATCTGTAAAATGGCGATTGAATATCTGTTCGCCCTTTTAATCAGACTCTGAGCCCCAGGTGGGACAGGGACTGCATCCAACCTGATCAACTGTCTCGATCCCAACACTTAGAAAAGTGCTTGACACGTAGTAAATGCTTAACAGGTACCATTAAAAAGCCCTGCAAACCTCGGACTTATTTATATCCACCATCAGCACTTAGGCCTTTTCGTAATAATTCTGGCATCGGATCCTGGCGTAATCACTCTTCGACCTACCTACTCCTTGTTCTTCCTCATAATCCCACTATTGGTAAATCATTTTGTGCCTCTGTCTTCCCCACAATTAAATTTTAAGTCTTTTGTCGTCCGGGGAAGTGCTATTTGTTTGTGGGCAAGGATGGCAGTCTATGGACTCTATTCTATTGTACTTCCTCAAGAGCTTAGAACAGTGCTTTGTTCTCTGGAAAAACAAATACCACTAATTGATTATTCATTTGAGGGCTAATTGGTCGAAGGAAAAATGGGGAAGAGAAATGAAAAAGTACCAGTTCCACCCTTAGATCTCTCCCCCCTGCTGATTGACAATGTGCAGCAGCAGGGGTTTGAATGGGACACTTCCTCTCCCCTCCCTGGAGGTAATCAATCAATCAGTGATATTTAAAAACACAATTATCATTATTATTATTGAGCACTTATTATGTGCAGAGCACTCTACTAAGCACTTGGAAGAGTACATTACAAGAGAGTTAACGGGGTTCCCAGCCCAGAGGAGCATTTTTTTAAATAGTATTTGTTAAATGCTTACTATGTACTTGATTCACCCTCTTTTTTTCCTGGTATTTGTTAATAATAACGATGGCATTTGTTAAGCGCTTACTATGTGTAAAGCACTGTTCTAAGCGCTGGTTACGCTCTTCCTATGTACCAGGCACTGTTCCAGCACTGGGATAGATATAAAGTAATCAGGTAGGACACAGTTCCTGTCCCACATGGGGCTCACATTCTTTAGCCCCGTTTTTCAGACGAGGTAACTGAGGCACAGAGAGGTGCCCAAGGTCACACAGCAGATACATGGCAGAGCCAGAATTAGAACTCAGGTCCTTCTGGCTTCCAGGACCGTGTTCTATCCACTAGGCCACACTGCTTCATGCAGGAGCCCTAAAGAGTGCCCTCCCCTTCCCCCTGCCCTGATCGCTAGTAGATTGTGTGGCTTAGTGGATATCCGGTCTCTACCCCAGTTCTTAGAACAGTGCCTGATACCGAGTAAGAGCTTAACAAATGTCATCATTATTTATCATTATTAATCATTATTACTAAGAGGTGCGGGAAACGAGATCAGATCAGTGTCTGTACAGGCTTCTTCGGCTCCCGCCTCCTCCCTCTGGCTGCTCTGAAATTCCCAAGGGAATGAGGCTGCGGAGGGAGTTTCTGGACTGTGGGCATATCTATGGGTAGAGGTTGGGAGTGGGAGGCGGGGAAATCCAGCTGCTACTTTCCCTTGTAAGGCTAAGCTGGGTCAATCTCCCATTGATTGGGGGAGAGTGGCCCGGGAATACAGGAGCACGTTGGATGTTGGAATGCATTGATTGGATTTTTTTAAAAAATTTTTTGGCCCGGGGAAAGGAGGAGGGAGGGTGTCGCTCAGTCAAAGTGTCTGGAAAGTCCCAGGGAGTAAAACCCAAAGGGCTTTGCTAATGTCGGCCAAACAATCTCCTCTCGAGTTTAGGTTGGGGCGGGTCTTGGCTAAATGAATCATCCCGACGAGCCTTTTAAAAAGACTAATGGAAGCAGCGTGGCCTAGTGGATGGAGCATGGGCCTGGGAATCGGGAGGACCTGGGTTCTAGTCCCGGGTCCGCCCCTTGTCTGCTCTGGGACCTTCGGCAAGTCACTTCATTTCTCTGGGCCTCAGGTACTTCATCGGTAAAATGGGGACTAAGACTGGGAGTCCCAGGTGGGACAGGGACTGTGTCCACCCTGATTAGCTGGTATCTACCCCAGTGCTTAGAATGTAGTGAGTGCTTAACAAATACCATAAAGGGGGAAAAAAAAAAGGCATACCATTTCAGTCGTGATTTACCTTTGGAACTGCTGGGGGTCCAAAGAGTCACGCAGCTGAATCACAAATACCAAATTTGGGGAACACCCACACACATCCTAAAACCATAAATCTAGGGGCACGGTGGGGTCGCGGCCTTTTTGATGCACCTTGTGAAGAACGGGTCATTATGTCCACATGTTGTAACCACCCTGCCTCTCTGAAGAAGCAGAAGCAGCATGGCGTAGTGGATAGAGCACAGGCCTGAGAGTCGGAAGGTCATGGGTTCCAATCCCTCCTCTCCACTTGTCTGCTATGTGACCTTAAGGCAAGTCATTTCACTTCTCCGGGCCTCGGTGCCCTGATGTGCAAAATGGGGATTGAGATGACGAGCCCCTCGTGGGATAGGGACTGGGTCCAGCCCAATCGGCTCATATCCACACCCGCGCTTAGTAGAGTGCCGGGCACATAGTAAGCGCTTAACAAATGCCACCAAAAAAAAAAGTTCCTCACACTCAGGGCCGCTGGCCCTGCAAGTCGCTTCCTGTCCCCCAGCACGCCGCTTTGACACTGTGGTCAAAGGAGGGCGGCTCTCTCTTCCCCCTTTCCCTTAAGTGGCAGCAGCCATGCCTCGGTGGACCTAATGAAAGTAGTGTCCGCCAAGAGGCTGGCTGCTCAGGATGCCAGGGCGGAGGCTGGCTGCCAGGTTCAGCTCTGTCCCAAAATCCTATTAAGTCTGCTACAATTAACCCACCGGGGGGAGAAAGTGTGATCTAGTGGGGGCCTGGCAGACTGGAGACCTGGGTTCTAATCCCAGATCTGCCAATGTTTTGCTAGGGGACCTTGAGCAAGTCCCACAGATTTCCTGAGCCTCGGTTTCCTCATGTGAAAATGGTCCTAAGGAAGCTACCTCCTGGACTGGTAGCCCAGTGTAAGACAGTGCCTTTCCGATCCAATTATCTTTCACCTAACCAGCCCTTAGAGTGCCTTTAGCCACTTTTGAAAGACCAAAATTAACGAACCGTTAGTCCTCCACTCATCCTTCCCTCTTCCCACCAAAAAGACCCAAAAGACCCCCAGGAGGACCCCCCAGCAGCACTGCCCAATCATATCATCAGTCAAGTGGAGATTCAATACCCGTTCTCCCCCCTACTTAGACAGGGACCCTGATTATCTGGTACCTCTCCCAGCGTTTAGTAGAGTGCTTGACACACCTATTATCATCATTATTATTATTTTTCATCAATCAATGGTATTTACTGAGCGCTAACTGTGTGCAGAGCACCGTACTAGGTGCTTGGGGGATTACACTACTACCGAGTTGGTAGAAATGTTCCCTGTCCACAAGGAGCTTCCAGTCTAGAGGGAAGTCAGACTGAGCGTGAGCTTGTTGTGGGAAGGGAATGTGTCTATGTTGTTATAATGTACTCTCCCAAGCGCTTAGTACAGTGCTCTGCATGCGGTAAGTGCTCAATAAATATGATTGACTGGCTGTTCCTCCATGCACCAAAGTAGCTTTGTCCCCACTTCTCTTGCAGCTCATAACAAGCCATTTCAACATTATACATAACTGCACAACTGGAAGAAGTGGACTGGAAATGGGAGCTGGGACCGAGGAGGAAAGGTGGAACCCAAAGAACTGGTTTTGGTTTGTTTGTTTTTATGGTATTTGTTAAACGCTTACTACTTACCTGTAGTGAGCACGCTGGGAACAGTAAGCGCCCTTCTAAGCACTAGGGGAGATACAAGCCAATCAGGTTGGACATAGTCCATGTCCCACTTGGGGTTCACAGTCTTTATCCCCAGTTTATGGGTGAGGTAATTGAGGCCCAGAGAGGTGAGGTGACTGGCCCGAGGTCACCCAGCAGACAAGTGACGGAGCCACGATTAAAACCCAGGTCCTTCTGACTCCCAGGCCCGGGCTCTATCCACTAGACCATGCTGCTTTCTCGTGTAACTTGGTAAATCCAGAGACTTTTGGACCATCTCTAGACTGTCGATAATTTATCAATCAATGGTATCGAAAGGTGCTGGGTACGCATGAGAAAAGGATGGTAGGACAGGCAGAGTAAGTCTTTTCAATCAGACAGACACGTGGGTGGTTAAATTGCCAACTACCTCATCTTCAAACACAAAGGACAATAACATTTGCATAGAACAACATAAGCAAAACAATCCAATATTCTACCTCCCACAGTGATACCAGTTGAATCCCTTTTCCCTATTATTTGTTATGGGCAGGGAATGTTTCTGCTAATTCTACTGCATTATACTCTCCCAAGCACTTAGTACAGTGCTCGCACAGAGTAAGTGCTCAATAAATACCACCGATTAATTGATTAAGTCATTTGGGTCTGTAACTTCCTCATTAGATTTCTAGCAGCAAGAGGGCAGGCATGAGACACTCCCAGGCTTTAGTACTCCATTCTGCAACTGTCACTCATTAATTAGTAAACATTATCGGTCAATTCATTGAAGAGGATGTTAGCTACCAGAATAGCTCCCAAAGCAGGGCTAGATGAGGGTAGAGAGAGTAGAAAATTGGATTTTGGAGAAAGAAAACCAACTGCCTTACCTACCCAAACTCTGTCAAACGCAGCTGGTTTATAGAGTAACACAATCACTGTCTCTCCTTCGCTGCCAAGTATTTACCTGTCAGTTGACTTTGAGGATATGGGAAGCAGCAAGGCGTAGTGAATAGAAGACGGAACTGGGAGTCAGAAGGTCATGGGTTCTAATTCCGGCTCCGCTACTTGTCTGCTGTGTGGCCTTGGGCAAATCACTGCACCTCTCTATGCCTCAGTTACCCCATCTGTAAAACGGGGATCAAGAGTGAGAGCCCCATGTGGGACGTGGAGTGTGTCCAACCTGATTAGCTTGTATCTACCCCATTGCTCAGTACGGTGCCTAGCACATAAGTGCTCAACAAATACCATAAAAAAGTGTCCTTCCTCAAGTATGTGCCCTGGGGACCAGATAACAAGCGCCCTTTGATGCAGCCCCAGAAGAAGAAATCGGAGAGGGAGTGATGAGTTCCAGTCGCTTTGGTAACAGGACTGAACTATTTCACAAATTGAACTCATGCCTGTGTATCCACTAGATTGTAAGCTCATTGTGGGCAGGGACTATGTCTATTGTTGTATCGTACTCTCCCAAGCACTTATTACAGTGCTCTGCACATAGTAAGCGCTCAGTAAATACGATTGAACGAATGAACTATTTGCATGTGAATTTCTTTCCGACTCTGTTCTTTCCAGATGGTGCTGGCCTCTGTTCCTGGCCTTCTGCAGAACTTCCTACCTAGTTCTGGATCGTTCCTGACTTTTCTCTCTCCCATTTTTTTTTTAAATGGTATTAAGTGCTTACTAAGTACCAGGCACTGTACTAAGCCCTGGGGCAGTTACAAGCAAATCAGGTTGGACCCAGTCCCTGACCCAATGGGGCTCACAATCTTAATCTCCATTTTAGAGATGAGGAAACTGAGGCCCAGAGAAGCAAAGTGATTTGGCTGTCGAGGACTCCCGGGTGTAGGAGCAGCCTGGTGAGGGGGTGAGAACATGTTGCCATGTCTCTACTCCTCCCCTCCGTTGCTGCGCAATAGCAATCCAGACTAGGGTCAAAGCCTGTAGGGAAGTTTCTCCGGGGCTAAAGTCAAGCAGGCCATCGTTACCTAAAGGTCAGAAAGATTGCTCCACATTTTTAACTTCCTTTCTTACTAATTCTGCATTTTTTTCAAGCCCAATTCACCTACTCCCCACATCTGCTTTTCTGTTCCTCACCAATTTTCCCACCAAACTAGTACTTGAGAGAGAGAGAGAGAGAGAGAGAGAGAGAGAGGGAGAAAAAAAACCCAGCAGAGCATTTTCCGAAGGCTGAAACAGCAAGAAGTCATGGCGAAATGTTAGAGCTCTGCTGACGATCATCCAACCAAATGTCATCGCTGTGCTATCTCTCTGTGGTCGGTCACGAAGTGATCGAAAATGAAAACGGGGGCCCACCAATTCAGTCCTGGGAAAATTCAATAACTTGGTGATTCATCCTCCCTCGGGAAGTCACCAAGCCATTCCTCATTAATTCTCCATTTCCTTTGATCTCATCTGGCACATTCGTATCCTGACTCCAGTGGCTGTGCAGCTTGCTCCGACCCTTTGGGGATTTCCCCTAGTGTGCTTCAAGCTCAGAGATTGTTCCTTAAAAGTGAATCCAGGGTGATTTTTCTCTCTTCCACACATACACACACACCCATACATCTCCTGCCATGCTGGTGTGCCTCCATTTCAAGAACCCAACTCGACGGCCCTTAATAATAATAATCAACTGTCTACCTGTTGTCTTTCTCTGCTCTGTTCTTTGCTGCCAGATGGAGCCAGGGAATGTTTCTGTGCTAAAAAAGCAGCATGGCCCAGGGGTTAGAGCATAGGCCTGGGCGTCAGAAGGCTCTGGCTTCTCATCCCACTCTACCACTTGTCTGCTGTGACACCTTGGGAAAGTCAATTCATTTCTCTGGGCCTCAGTTCCCCCATCTGTAAAATGGAGATGAAGATTGTGAGCCCCATGTGGGACAGGGACTGAGTCCAACTCTATTTGCTAACCCAGAGCTTAGAACAGTGCCTTGCGCATAGCTCTTAACAGTTATCACAATTATTATTACTTATTAGATGACACGGGGCTTCTGCTGTCTGGGAGTTCAGTGCAATTCCTCCCCCAGTCTTGGAAGCAGGAGTCTGAGGGTCAAGGCTCAGCCTTTTCCCTTCCGGGAGGTGGATTTTCTCCTTTAACACCAGGCTGGACGCTGGGAAGGCTACTGCCCAATGCTGAGCACTTCCCGAAGCAGGGAAGTCTGGGCCTGCTAAGGGGTCCCAGCCCCAGACCACACCTACTGCCCCCCTCTAATCAATCATATTTGAGAGCCTCCTATGTGCAGAGCATTGTACTAAGTGCTTGGCAGAACAGTAACATTCCCTGCCTACAGTGAGCTTCCAGTCTAGAGTAGCTCCCTCAGCCCCAAAGCACTTCTGTCCAGATCTGTCATTTATTTCTTTCTATTAATGTCTGTTCTCCCCACCTGTAGACTGGAAGCTCATCATGGGATGGGAACGTGTCCACCTACTCTGTTACATCGTACTCTCCCAAGCGCTCGATACACAGCAAGCGCTCAGTAAATACGACAGGTTGATTGATCGACTGCTTCACAAAAAGGTCTGTAGCCCTTAGGGTGAAGGGAAAGTTGGGTGTAAAACGGCTTTGCCGATCCAATCAGAGGGCGCACATTAGCTCTTGACTCGTGACAGAGGGCTCGGCCTTGGGAATTCAGTGTAAAGCCGAGCAATCCATTACATTCCGGGGGGATTCGGGGGCCGTCTGAGGACTCAACTGACCTTGATTCTTACTGCAATCATATGATCTCTCTGTCAGCGCCCGGGCCTCCTCCCAGCATCTCCCAGAGTAAATCTTTAAAATATGTCGCAGAATTAACCATCTGTGTCACATGTGGAAGATGGAAAATATCTTTTTGGCTGTAGTAGAAAACCCCAAAAGGACCCTTGAGAGAATTTCCATATTAAGCAAGTAACAGAGGAATTTAAAGTGGTTTATTTCAGCCGAGTTATTTCTACAGTCTCAACTAGATCTGGTGTTTCAATATATGTCTAGACTGTAAGCTCCCTAGGGGCAGGGAATGTATCCACCAACTCTTTTAAGTCTCACTCTCCTAAACCCTTAGTACGGTGCCCTGCACACAGTAAGCACTCAATAAATACCATTAATCAGTTGATGGGTCTGTTTCCAGCCTATCATCTTAGGAAAGATCATGTAGCACTTCTATTAATGAAACTTTAAAATTTCTTTTTTTAATGGTACTTAAGTGCCTATTTTGTGCCAAGCCCTGTACTAAGCACCGGGGTAGACACAAGATCATACTACAAGATAATCAGGTCAGACGCAGATATAAGATAACAAGGTCAGACACAGTCCCTGTCCCATGAAGGCCGGCCTGGCATAAGGGTGTAGAGCATAGGCCTGGAAGTCAAAAGGTCATGGGTTCTAATCCCAGCTCCCCTACGTGTCCGCTGTGTGACCTTGGGCAAGTCACTTCACCCTTCTGTGCCTCAGGTACCTTGTCTGTAAAATGGGGATTGAGACTGTGAGTCCAGTGTAGGACAAGGACCTGTGTCCAACCTGATTTACTTGTATCCACCTCAGCCTGGCACGCAGTAAGCACATAAATACCATTATTATTAATATCATAATGTGGGGCTCACAGTCTAAGTAGAAGGGAATGGGATTTAATCTCCATTTCACAGTTGAGGAAAGAGGCACAGAGAAGTGAAGTGACTTGCCCAAAGGCACACAGCAGAGAAATGGCAGAGCCGGGATTAAAACCCAGGTGCTCTGGCTCCCGCTGATATTCATGGACGAGTCAGTCAGGTAGATGATGGGGCTCCTGACGTGCTCCTTGCTCCGGAAGCTCACAGACTAAATAAGGCCAGCAGATCCCACAAAGGGATCGACTGTAAATTTGTTGTGGGCAGGGAATGTGTCTGTTTACTGTTGTATTGTACCTTTCCAAACGCTCAGTACAGTGCTCCGTGCACAGTGAGCGCTCAATAAATACCACTGAACTACAAAGATCACATTAATTCCAAGGAAAAGGGTGGTTATGATACCTGATTATCCTTGTTCCTCTCTCAGGTTTAGAAAGCACTGGCTCGGGAATCAGAAGGACCTGGGTTCTAACGCAGGCTCTGCATCTACCCCAGCGCTTAGAACAGTGGCTGGCACATAGAAAGGGTTTAATACCATTATAACCTCCACTTTAGCCCAACTGTGCCCAGTGCACAAGTCCATTTCCCGCTTCTTTCTCTTCTCCGTCAATTACTTCGGTCTGTCTTCCTCCCTAGATTGAAAGATGGGAGGGCAGAGATCATGTTCACTAACTCTATTTTTCTCTTCCAAGCACTTAATACAGTTCCCTACACCCAGAAGAAGCTCGATAAATTCAATTAATTGATCACTGCCCAAACAGCTCGAGGGGTGAAAAGCGATTATGTGAAAACATGCAAACTGGCTATTTTAGAATGACTGGTGTGTCAGAATCATGGGCCCAGAAGACAAAGCCATCCCTTCCAAGTCCTGTAAATTAAGAATTGATTTAAAGCTGATTCTCTAGAAAATCCTATCTCTTGGATCGTGCTCTGCTTATAGGCCTCCGGGGAAGAAAACTCGTTGATCCTTCCTCTGATCAATTTATAACCAGGGGAGATAAAATCCTGGGTCTTTTGGAGCTCATGTTACATCAGGGAAAAGCTGATTGCCTATTGATCTGTGGTTGTTTAAATACCTCAGGGGGGGGAAAGTGGTTTTGTTGTTATTGGCTTCTATTACCTTTTATCTGTGTGTTTAAATCAAATGTTGGAGAATCCCCCAAATGGCCTCAAAATACATCCATCCATACAGTTCTCCTGGGGTCAGAGGCAACTGTTTATAGTGAAAGACCGACCCGTAGCTGAGCTCCAGTCAACATTTCCTATTGCACTGGCTCATTTTTTTCTGCTAGCATTCTTTCATTCACGCCACAGGCTGCTTCTGAAGCGCACTCATTCCTGGGCCACTGTGATCACATAACAAAACACACGGCATCAGTTACCGTAACACACTCCTACGGTTCGAAGGCTGCAAACTGTGACCGAAAAAAGCCATCTGTACAGGTCCCTCGCATTTTTCAGAGAAAAGTCTTTCTATTCCTCCCTCCTTCCCCCACCTCCAAAATCTGCTGCTCTAGTCTAGTGCTTAATTAGCCCACTGGGAAATCTACCAGAGGAAAGGTATGGTTTGAGTCTCAGATGGGGCTGGGGTGCTGTTAGGGGTGATCTAGACTGTAAGCTCGCTGTGGGCAGGGAATGTGTCTGTTTATGGTTGCATTATACTCTCCTCAACGCTTATACAATGCTCTGCATACAGTAAGTTCTCAAAAAAGGCGACTGAATGAATGAATGGAAAGCTAGGGGATGTTAAGAGAGGTTGGATCACGGGGCACAGGGAAGAGTTTGGGACGGCTAGATGAGAGACGTGGCAGAACCTGTGTGCAGAACACTGTATTAAGCACTACATCCTGCTGTATTAAGCAGCATGGCATAGTGGACAGCGCACAGGCCTGGGAGTCAGAAGGTCAAGGGTTCTATTCCCGGCTCCGCCTCTTGTCTGCTGTGTGACCTTGGACAAGTCACTTCACTTCTCCATGCTTCAGTTTCCTCATCTGTAAAACGGGAATTAAGACTGTGAGCCCCGTGTGGGATAGGGACTCTACCCAATCTGATTTGCTTGTATTCACCCCGACACTTAGTACAGTGCCTAGCACATAGTAAGCACTTAAATAACACAGTTATTTTTACTAAGTGCTTGGGAGAGTACGATAAAACAGAGTTGGTAGGCAAGTTAGGAGCTTTCAATCATTATCTCTGTCAAAATGCCACATCATTTGGTTAAATAGGTTGTCAGGCTTACTGTGAAGTCTGCATTTCCTCTTTTAGAGACCCTCTTATTGTGTGGCTCCAAATTAATCAGTGGTTTTTCTCTGTTGTTGTTTCCTTTTGTGGTATTTGTTACGTGCTTACTATGTGTAAAGTGTTGGTTTTTTTTAATCAATCCCTTAACAGAGATGAAGCAGTAGAGAAGCTATTCGTTCTGCATTCATATCAGTAGGGTGGTTCGGCACAGTTACCATGATTATCCAGGGTGTAGAGAACCCATTCCAACAGCAGCAGTTCCAATCTCTGGCCTGGAAATCCCCACTTGGATTCCAAGTTCTCCTAACAGCACCTTAGATAAATAAAGCAAGCAGCAATGGAGAAGCAGCGTGGCTCAGTGGAAAGAGCATGGGCTTTGGAGTCAGGGCTCATGAGTTCGAATCCCAGCTCTGCCACTTGTCGGCTGTGTGACTTTGGGCAAGTCACTTAACTTCTCTGTGCCTCAGTTCCCTCATCTGTAAAATGGGGATTAAGACTGTGAGCCCCACGTGGGACAACCTGATTCCCCTATGTCTACCCCAGCGCTTAGAACAGTGCTCGGCACATAGTAAGCGCTTAACAAATACCAACATTATTATTATAAAGCAAATCACAGTCCTGAATCAATCAGGAACATTTTAGCTATCAAGCTGTAGACCCCTCCTTTCTCCTAAAGAGCAAAAAGGGGTTTTTATAAAGCTGAATTCTTCCAACATCTCTCGCTCCCCATCTCTCCAGTCCAAGACCTCACAGAATAGAAGGGCAGAGCCTGTTCATCCACTTATTTAATTGAGCACGTAATGTGTGCGGAGCACTGCACTAAGCATTTGGGAGAGTACGATATAGCAATAAACAGACATTTCCTGCCCGCAAAGAACTTACAGTCTAGAGGGATGAGTTTAGGAACACCTCTTAGCCTCAAGGTGCAGGACTTCAAATAATATTGCTTGCCGCAATCCTTGCCAGTTCATCTTTTTTTTTAACTGTATTTAAGTGCTTAGTACGTGCAAAGCACTCTACTAAGCGCTGGGGTAGATACAAGCTAATCAGGTTCGTCACGGTCCATGTCCCACATGGGGCTCCCAGGCTTAATCCTTATTTTACAGATTTTACAGGCACTGAGAAGTGAAGTGACTTGCCCAAGGTCTCAAAGCAGACAAGTGGCGGAGCCGGGTGGAGAACCCAGGTCCTCTTGATGTCCAGGCTCTTTCCACCAGGCCATGCTGCTTCCCATTGCTCTTGTCCTCAACGTGGTGCTGTCAGGATCTTAATGACTGGGTTGGGGGTTGTGGAGGAGAGAAGCACATCCCACCTCACTCTGGCCTGGAAAACAAAGGTGGGGAGAGAAGGAGAAGGGGAGAAGACGACGAGGAAGAGGGACGGGAGGAGAAGTGACTTGGAAAGACCTCTGGGAACTCTTCAGGATGGTTACAGAAGGGTGAGACCATTACTGAGGATTTATTCTCTCCGCACAGTGTGATCTGAAACACAGATGTCTGCAGCCCATGAGAAGGGGGCATCCGAAAATTACCATCAAAATACCTATTTTTAAAAACACCAGGGTGTGTGCACCACTTCCTCCTGCTGCAGAGCGAGCCAGAGACTTTGCACGTGTTCTTTTGGCATGAGTAATTCCCTCTCGTAATGCAATTCCCAGGCAGCTCTGGGACAGAACCAGAGAGATGGACCGAGGAGGAATCAGCCTAGTTGACAGCTTAAAAAGGCCATTCGGGACAGTGTCCGGCTCTGCCGGGATCGCATATCCCCAGGAGCTTCGAGAAGTCCGCGTGTCCACAGCAGCCTTAAACCCCAAGCAATTGCGGTTTTTGTTAAGCGCTTACTATGTGCCAAGTGCTGTTCCAAGCGCGGGGGTAGAGACCAGCTAATCAGGTTGGACACCGGATCTGTCGCACACGGGGCTCAGAGTCTTAATCCCCATTTTACAGATGAGTTCACTGCGGCACAGAGAAACGAAGTGACTTGCCCAAGATCATACAGCAGACGTGTGGCAGAGCTGGGAAAGAACCCATGTCCTCTGACTCCCAGGCCTACGCTCTTTCCGTTAGACCCTGCTGCTTCCCTCGCAAGGAACGGAGCTGTGATAAAACAGGCCCCCATCCATACATTTCCTTCAATGCTGGAAGAAAAGAAGAAAAGGGGAAAGGAGAGAGGTTTAGCTCCCTGGGGAGGGTCACATTTTTCTCTGGCTGCCAAAACACCTGGTTCGTGGCCGCTCAAAGGATTGAGTCACGCTCGCTGACGGGTCCCTGGGCTCTGTGAATCGGGCCTGACTGCTGAAGCATCATCCTCACTCCAGCTTCTTATTAGTGGAAATTACGACCCTGCCTTTTTCTGATGAAAGTGCCTGTTGGCTTCTGAGCACCAGACCCTACGAAATGGGGGATGATTGTCCCGATTTTACTACATTAAAGTCCCACCATACATCCCTAGGTCCCTAAAAAGAGGAATGGAAAGAAAAGGCTAAAAACTGAATGTCTGGACCAAAATCCTAACAGACCTTTGCAATAGCTGAAGATACAAACAGGATCAACTTCTGAAACTAAGAGACTTGGGAATAAAGAATGGTTTGACTACCTTTCCTGGAATCACTTTTAGGTGAGCGAGGTACCCAGGAAAAAAGAGTTAGAATATGAAAGGGAGAGAATAGCCCATCAGTCTATTTTAATGTATACAACTGGGGCATTAGTAATAGAGCACTTGGATTCCGCTGCAGGTTATGTTCTGCTGAGGTCATTTTCTGCCTTTGGTTTGCCTCATCCCTAAAATGGGGATAACAAGCCCAGCCATTCTCTAGATTTGGAGAGGACAAAAAATGTAGACCGCCCCTTACCCTAGAGGAGTTTACAGTCTAATGGAAAAATTGTCAAGAGAAGCAGCATGACCTAATGGAAAGAGCACGGACCCAAGGAGTCAGAGGACCTGGGTTCTGATTCCATCTCTGCCAAGTGCTTGCTGTATGACCTTAGGCAAGTCATTTAACTTCTCTGTGCCTCCGTTTCTTCAACTGTAAAATGGGGATTCCATACCTGTTCTCCCTCCACTTAAGACCCAAGTGGGACAGGGACTGTGTCCAACCCAATTAACCTCTACCCAGTGTTGAGAACACTTTCTGACACATATTGGGGCACTTAACAAGTACCAAAAAAAAAAAAAAGAGAGAGAGACCTGAAATCTAGTCAGAACCACCTCTCCCCACAGTGACTAAGCTAAGTGATCTGTGAAAACCCCCTCAGTTTCTCAGTTTCATAGTTGCCATGTTTCTCTCTCATGGAGGATAAATGAAAAATGAAAGACAAGGACTTGTACGAATCTGAGGTAGCTTTCTACTGGGAAAAAAAAAGCCAACCACATCTGTCAAAGGGGGAAAATGTCTTCTCTACCCATAGAAAGCTGCTAAAACTTAAAACACTTTTGTAAAACCAGGCACGACCTCCAGAGGCAGAGAATCAAGACCAGAGAGCAGGCTCACCTAGACTCCCTCGTGTGCTCTGCTTCTAGCTCTCGTCCCCTAAAAGGGTGTATGTCAGGAGAAGAAGGTGCCACAATCAGTGGCTAGCACAGATCAGAGGCAGGTCCAGATGATTCCATTCCATTTCTTTTTCGGTCTTTGTGCCTCTAAAAGCCGTCCCTCTGGTCACCAAGGGTCCACAGGTCTTTGGCAGGGCAATGTTTTTTGGTCCCATGGATTTATTTAAGGCTGGGATAAAATGGGCAAAGACTGGAGGTGTTTGAAGATTGAGGAGATGGGTACAGAATGACGTTGGAGAAAGATGATCTGGGCCGTTTGATTTGGAGAGGGAAGAGTGTGGAGGCAGGGAAAGCAACAAGGAGGCTGATATAGGAATTAAGGCGGGATACGGCCAAGCACCTGGATCATGGAGATGAGCCATTTGGACAGAGAAGAGAAGAAGCCACATTAGATCTGGCTTCTGAAGGTAGGACTGGGCCACAGTCATTTCTTTCCGGTTATCACCAGCCCATCTGCCATTACCTGAAGAATCAATGAATGGGGGCAGCTAGGATTGACACTGTAATGAAATAGGTGCCAGAACTCACAGGAAGATGTAATTTACCACATTAAAGTCGCAATGACCTTGAATGGGGGACGATGGGGAGGGTGTCATGACTCCGTTACCCAGGGCAGTAATACTGCCAGTGTGATATGAGCTTATTCTCATAGACTTGCTTTTCCTCCCGCTTCCCATCTCTGTAAATAACTTGGTTCCGCATGCCCGCTACATTAGACTGCCAATTCCTGGAGGCTACTAACCGTATGTCTTGCTTCCGGAAGCTCCCTCTAGACTGTAAGCTCATTGTGGGCAGGGAACATGTCTCTTTATTGTTAAATTGTCCTCTCCCAAGTGCTTCATACAGTGCTCTGCACACAGTAAGTGCTCAGTAAATACGACGGAATGAATGAAAGTTCAGTACAAGGCTTCACAGTCAGGTGCCCGTGAATACCACTGAGGATGATTAGGGACTGTCAATGCTATCCAAGGAGATGATGGACTGCCAATTCCACAAGTGCCAGAGATGAATTCTGACAAGGCCCAACTGGGGTCACTGAAAAACACACACACACTCTCACAGATTCACTTAGCAGAAAGAGCACAGGCTTGGGAGTCTGAGGTCATGAGTTCTAATCCTGGCTCCGCCACTTGCCAGCTGTGTGGTTTTGGGCAAGTCACTTAACTTCCCTGTGCCTCAGTTACCTCATCTGTAGAAATACGGATTAAGACTGTGAGCCCCACCTGGGACAAGTGCTCGGCACACAGTAAGTGCTTAACAAAGACCATCATTATTGTTATTCACTCCACACAACCCATTCCCCTTAGACACGAATCCTCAAATGGGTCCTGAAAACCTATTTCTAAAAGATCCAGGAAATGCTCATTTCATTGGGTTTTCAATCATCCTTTTGGGCGGCTGGATTTAGCTTAGTGCTCTACTGATATATGGCTCGTGTGAGCAGCTGGATCCAGAGCCTTTCTTATCCCCAAAATAGAAGAGCTCCAAAGGGCTCCACCTAGGAAAGGGAGAAGCGACAGACGGGAAGTGGGAGTTGGGAGGTGGCTGGATTTGCTGTCGACTGTTTTTGGAAAAAGTGATCCATCTGTCAGGTTTAGCTGGGGTTCCCTCTGGCCAGGGCTGCATTTATATTTCCACAATTCCAGGGGAGAGGAGAAACTGATGGGGGTGGGGAGAAGGTGGCTATTCGTCTTTCGAACCAACTCCTGGCTCGATACATTGAGACTGGCCCCCATTTTGGTTCACTAAAGAGCATCTCCTTAGGTATCTTGCTGTAGTCCATTCTTCTTCTTCTGGTACACTGTTATTACAGCTCAGAGCTCTCCAGCCGGGAGCTCTTAATTTGCTCGGGTAATTCTTGGCCCGCACACCTGCTCCTTATTACCTCCAGAAATCCTGATCGCCTCTAAAATACTACCCAAGGGGTACAGGCCAAGAGAGTTAGCCTCCAGAACACCCGTGAGGCGCCCTGCTGCCGTCTGGCCCTCTGCAGAAAAAACAGATCCGACCTGTTTTTTTTGTTCCGGTTTTGTCTGACACTTGGCCACGTCGCTGCCTAGAATCTAAAGCTAAAAACTATTATGAAAGCAACTGAGGAGGACTGCTAAGTCTTCCGCAAAAGCAGGAATACAAAGGGAAATGGCACAAGCTCAGTGTCCGGCCAACCTCAGCCGTGACTCTGATGAAGTTTAGCCCCGTTTCCCTCAAGAGGACGACGAAAGGTGAATTTTTAAAATGGCCGATCCGACCAATCTCCCACCCCGCTTCCAGGAGAGAAGAATACAGCTGCTGCTGCCTCTGAACCAATCCCTCTCTGGCCCTATCGCTTGATATTCTATTCACATGAAGAGCACACTCCCCCGCCTCGGGATTTCTCCACGTTCAGCCAGGGGGAAATGGGCTCGCCTGTTCCGCACGCCAAGCCAGCGTTCCCCCTCTGCGGATGACCCAATTCTGATGATATTGTCGGGGAAGGGTCTGGAAGGGGAATGCTAATGTCGGACAGCTGCTGGTAGCCCTACTCTGCTCCAGAAACAATGCAGACTTTGTGTGTTTACCGAGGTGGCATTGGAAGGCCGTCACGGGGCCGGGGCTGAACTCCCTCGGGCTCCTTCGGCTCTTCAACGATTCAGAAATCACACTGACTTCAAACCGAAATCGGGAGTGGCTGGAGACGAGGATGCCGCGCTGACCTTCCGCAGGGTCGGCAGTGCAGGCACTTGCTCCTTCCTTGGGGAAGCAGCATGACCTAGTGGATAGAACCCGGACCTAGAAGTTAGGAGGATCTGGGTTCTAATAATGTTGGTATTTGTGAAGCGCTTACTATGTGCCGAGCACTTTTCTAAGCGCTGGGGTAGACACAGGGGAATCAGGTTGTCCCACGTGGGGCTCACAGTCTTCATCTCCATTTTACAGATGAGGTAACTGAGGCACCGAGAAGTTAAGTGACTTGCCCAAAGTCACACAGCTGACAAATGGCCGAGCCAGGATGTGAACCCATGACCTCTGACTCCAAAGCCAGTGCTCTTTCCACTGAGCCATGCTGCTTCTCTAAACCTAAACCTGGTTCCATCACTTGTCTGCTGGGTGACCTTGCGCAGGTCACTTCACTTCTCTGGACCTCAGTTACCTCATCTATAAAATGGAGACGGAGACTGCGAGCCCTTTGCGGGACAGGGACTGTGTTCAACTCGGTTTGCTTGTAACCACCCCGGCGTTTAGTACAGTGCCTGGAACATAGAAAGGCTTAACAAATACTATCATTGTTATTATTTCACTTCTCTGGGCCTCAGTTACCTCACCTGTAAAATGGGGATCAAGACTATGAGCCCCATGGGGGACACTTGACTGTGTCCCACCGGATCAGCCTGTCTCTATCCTAGCACTTAGTACAGTGCCTGGCACAAAGTAAGCACTTAATACCTCAATTATTATGATTATTATTGCTATTATCATTACAGCAGGCTCTCCATAAAAACTCATTTGAGTACCTCACTCCCTCAACGTGGGAGAGAATAAAAAGAAATGGGCCTAATCTGCAGTTGCAACAATTTAGGTTATCTGATCATCTTGTTTCTAACAGAATGCTGGACACATAGTCATCAATCATCGAACACTTACTGTGTGCAGAGCACCGTACGAAGGGCTTGGGAGAGTACACTGTAACAATATAGTGAGGACATAATAAATATAATTATTGCTCCAAGTTAGGAGAAAGGGCTTCCTGTCTAGAAGAGCAGTTAAAGACTGGAACAAGTTATTGAGACCTGAGACCGAGTCATCTCCTTCATTGGAAAATCTGAGAATGGGGTTAGAGACACCGTAGGAGCAATGGGGAAGGTCTGCCTAGAGGCAGTTACTTCTTGGTGCCAGAGTTCTGCCATTCTAAGATCGGAGTTATCCGAAGGATGCAGCACGGTTTAGTGGACAGAGCACGGGTCTGGGCTTCAAAAGAACCTGGGTTCTAATCCTGACTCCACCACGTGTCTGCTGAGTGACCTTGGGTAAGTCACTTCTCTTCTCTGGGCCTCAGTTACCTCATCTAAAATGGGGATTAAGTTCCATGAGGGACAGGGACTATGTCCAACCTGATTAACTCATTGATTAGAACAGTGCTTGGCACATAGTAAAGTGCTAAACAAGTACTATAATTATTATTATTGTTATTAAAGCTCCCAACATTTGGTCAGAGCCAAGAACCTCTGCTGAATTCCTCGGTTTTTGGCCTTTTTAAAGGTGATGAACCAAAAGGGTTTAAATCAGGCCAAGAAGGAGGTGAAAAGCCGATCTCATTCTGGCATTGTTCCTGGCGGTGGGATGGGTAGATTCGACAGAGTTAATCAGTCCTCCTCCAACGCCTAGTGGGGCTCATTAGACTGGCTTTTAGGCTTTGTGGAACCATCGATCCTCTTCATTATCTACTGAGTGCCTACAGTCTCCAAGGTGGTGTAATAACACTAATAATGAAAATGGTAGTTGTTAAACATTTACTATGTGCCAAGCTCTGAACTAAGTGCTGTGGGGGTGGGGCATGCCAGATGGTCAGGGTAGACACTCCCAGACCCACTTGGGGCTCAGTCTAAAGAAGAGGGAGGGAGAACGGGTATTTTAACCCCATTTTATAGATGAGAAAACTGAGGCACGGAGAAGTTAAGGTCACACAGTGGATCCGGGACTAGAACCCAGGTCATCTTGACTCCTAGACCTCGGTTTTTTCCAATAGGCCAACCGTTTCTCATCGCACGATATCGTGCACCGGAAACCGCATTGAGTAGCTGTTGTTCGGCTGGGGGAGGGCCACCGTCCTGGGCGCCGGAGAATAATTCCTTCACCTATTCATTCCATCATATTTATTGGGCACTTACTGTGCGCAAAGCAGTGTACTAAGCTTGGTACAGTATCACAACAAATGGACACATTCCCTGGCCTCAGTGAGCAAAAGATATGCTCCTTGCAGAGAGGGTCTAATGGAGTTCAAAAATTTACCTGCCATAGGAACCAACGTGAAAACAATCCTGAAATTTTGGTGGTGGCGGAGGGGCGGCTGAATTGCAGGGCCAAAGAGGAAAAGCCCAGGACAAAATATGGCAGTCTCTGTGCCAGAGTATGAGGGAATTATATGTCTCACACAAATCTATCAGCTTTTCAAAATGAAAATGATACCCACTAAGGATGCAACTTGGCCCTCATTCTCAGCGTTGAAGAATCTTTTGAGACTGCTGAAGAGGGAGAGAGTCAAGTCTGGGAGCCATCATCTTTGAGGGCCTCCCTTTCCCCCAGGGTGGGCAACTCTAGGGCACCCTGGGTGGGACAACTAAAGGGCAATTAGAAGGAGGGCAGCTGACAACGCCACAGCCTGCCATCTGGAACCTCAGATCGATCTGACCCTCAGTCAACCAGAGCAGTCCCCGTCCTAGAGAAGCAGTGTGGCCTAATGGATCATCAGTCCTGGGAGTCAGAAGGACCTGGGCTCTCGTGTCCATTCTGCCACTTGGGCAAGTCACTTCACTTCTCTGTGCCTCAGTTACCTCCACTGTAAAATGGGGATTATGATCATGAGTTCCACGTGGGACAGGGACTGCATCCAACCCCATTATCCTGTAACTAACCCAGTGCTTAAAACAGTGTTTGGCACATAGTAAGCACTTAGCAAATACCATAGTAGTAGTATTATTATTAGCGGAGCAGAGCTCAGAGACTAGCAAGAGATGCCAAGTAAACCCAAAGCCCTTACCAGACTCCTGCCTCTCGACTCTATGTCCCTTGGTTGCCACAAAATACCACTAGGAGAGGTAGGAGGTGAAGGGAACGATGTCTCCTCGAGCTGCTAAAATCAGTCCAAACAGTGGATGGATCCACCCTCTTACTCAGAGACCAAGGAACAATCTAGACTGCGTCTCATTTTCCTGGCAAAACATAAGATTGTTCCAAAGGAGAAGGCGGGTAGGGGGGAAGAAATGATCTAAGCACTTTTTGGTACTGCTTGTCTTTTGTTTTCTCCCGTTCCCTTCACGTTCTGGAATGCCCATTTGCAGATTTGATGAACTCACCACTTGTCTGCACGCCCAGCCCCTGCCCCCTCCATTTCCGCCTCCTTTTCTCCTTTCGCTTCTCTAGAGTCGCCCGGGATCCTCTCTGAGCTCAGAGAAACCAACCTCGCTGATTTCCACAGTGTGGACCCCTCACCTAGAGAGGACGATGATCACATCTGTCTGGCAGCCCCGTGATTTCCTGATCTTGGCTGGTTTCTAAAGTCTCCTGGAGCCAGTCTAAATCCGGTAGAATCCAAATTTCTGTCCGAGACAAAAGGACTTGCACTGCCAAAGGACACACACTGCAACCTGGATCTAACCTCAGAGAGCCCCGGCTGATGAGCCCTGGCTGATGACTCAACTGTGTCAAACGGTTGAGTCTAAGGTTCCCTAGATTTTTTTTAAATTATTGTTATTGCTAAGTGCTTACTATATGCCAGACACTGTACTAAGCGCTGGGATAGATACAAGGTAATCACATTGGACAGTCCCTGTCCCACGGATGGCGCTCAGTCTTAATCCCCATTTTACATAACTGAGGCCCAGAGAAATTAAGTGACTTGCCCGAGGTCACACAGCAGACAAGTGCTAGGGTCAGGATTAGAACTCATTCTGCCACACCACGCTGCTTCTAGATTCATCATGACCTCAAAGCTAAGTCTCCCTCACACACCCTACACGTAATGAACAGGGTGAAGTCTCGGGAAGCCCCAGTTCTGGCACCCGAGACCAGCCATTTGTGACTTGAGCGCTGGAAATCCCGCCAAGCAGCCACTAATACTCAAAGCAGAGGCTGACCTATCTATTTTTCTCGCCTTTAACCTGATAATAAGAAAGCTTTTGTTCTTCCACATTCCCCGCTTCTGTGGGTTTTCAAGCCAGCTCCACAAACATTTCTTTTCTTCTTTGTTGCAGTTGAGAAAGAATCATAAGACATGTGGTACATGACCCTGCCAGGGGCGGATTTCTCCGCAGGCCAACTGGGATAGAGCTGACAGTGAGATTTTTAGGGATCAGGCAAATCTTGCATTCTCCCTTCCTGAGCTCTTGCCCTGATGGGATGCTGAGGCTCCACTACACTGTCACTCACTCAGGGATATTTATTGAGCACTTACTATGTGCAGGGCACTGTACTGAGTGCTTGGGAGAGGGCAATACAGCAGAATTAGAAGAATTTATATTAACGTGTCGTCCCCCTCTAGAATGTAAACTCATTGTGGGCAGGGAATGTGTCTGTTTATTGTTCTACTGTACTCTCCCAAGCGCTTAGTACAGTGCTTTGCACAGAGTAAGCGCTCAATAAATATGATTGAATGAATGAAAGTGCCGGTCCCTACCCATAAGGAGCTTGCCAACAGCCTCTGCTTTTTCCTACTGGATTTGCTTTCTTGCTCCTCGGGGTGGAACATCAGGATGGGTTTTTACAGTACTGAAGTTCAGAACTGGTTGTCGCGTGGGAACATTCTGCCCATATCAAGTATGATTGAGCTCAAATCAGGGAAGATTTGACATTGAGATGATAATAATAATAATAATAATTGTAGTATTTGTTGAGCACTTATTCAACAGTATTTATTGGGCACTTACTATGTGCAGAGCACTGTACTATCTAGGTGCTGGGGTAAGTACAAGTTAATCAGGTTGGACACAGTCCCTGTCCCACGTAGGGCTCACAGTCCTAATACCCATTTTATAGATGAGATAACTCAGGCACAGAGAAGTTAAGTAAAGGTTGCCCAGCAGACAGAATTAGAACTCAGGACCTCTGACTCCCAGGCCCGGGCTCTTTCCACAAAGCCACGCTACTTCTCGTGATTCCTACTTTCCTATCTTTTCCTCCACAGGTGCCAGTTCCAAGAGGTGGAGGATCTTGTCGCCCCACGGGATTGACAAGGCAGTCAGACAAAGCTAACCTGTCCTTGGGGGGCAGGAAGGGGTCCAGAAATATAGCTAAGGTGTTGGCTTGACTTTTAACTCCTTGCCAACGGATTGTGAGCTCACTGTGGGCAGGGAATGTCACTGTTGATTGTACTTTTCCAAGCGCTTAGTACAGAGCTCTGCACACAGTAAGGGCTTAATAAATACGACTGAATGAACGAACAGATCCTGACCCAGCCCTGACACCCGCAGGGTTCCCCTGTGGTCTTCCCTGGACACACATCAGGACCAAGTTCATTCATTCTTTCAGTCAATCATATTTACTGAGTGCCTACTGTGTGCAGAGCACTGTACTAAGTGCTTGAGAGGGTACAATATAACAAGAAACAGACACAATCCCTGCCCACAAGAGAAACAGCGTGGCTCAGTGGAAAGAGCACGGGCTTTGGAGTCACAGGTCATGAGTTCGAATCCCAGCTCTGCCACTTGTCAGCTGTGTGACTGTGGGCAAGTCACTTAACTTCTCTGTGCCTCAGTTCCCTCATCTGTAAAATGGGGATGAAGTTTGTGAGCCCCACGGGGGACAACCTGATTCCCCTGTGTCTACCCCAGCGCTTAGAACAGTGCTCTGCACATAGTAAGCGCTTAACAAATACCAACATCATCATCACAAGGAGCTTACGCCCTAGATGGGGAGACAGACATTAATACAAATCAATAAATAACAGATATGTACATAAATGCTGAGGGGCTGGGAAGGGGGATGAATAAAGGAAGGGAGTCAGGGCGACGCAGAAGGGAGGGGGAGAAAAGGAAAGGAGGGCTTAGGCAGGGAAGGCCTCTTGGAGGAGATGAGCGTTGAATAAGACTTTGAAGTGGGGGAGATTGTCTGTCGGATATGAGGAGGAGGGCGTTCCAGGCCACAGACAGGACGTGGGCAAGAGGTCAGCAGCAAGGTAGACGAGATGGAGCAGGTTGGCGTTAGAGGAGCAAAGTGTGAGGGCTGGGTTGTAGTAGGAGAGTAACGAGGTGAGGTAGGAGAGGGCAAGGATATGGGCTGCTTTTAGCAGGTGGAGAGGAGGGCCAAGCCAGAGGCTCCTCTCCCAGCTCCTGCTCCAGAGTCTGCTGAGGACAAGTCATACGCACACCCACCGGCACCCTACCCAGACATCCGGAGGACCCGCTGGGGGCCGAGCGGGGGTCCAAGCTCCCGCACTTCCAAGCCTAAAATTGCCATTCTCTACATCTGCCCACCTCTGCTGACCCAACTGGGCTGACGATGGCAGTGAAGATTTGCCCTCCCCAGTGTCCCACATAATGAAGCAACTTGGCTTAGTGGGTACAGCACGGGCCTGGGAATCAGAAGGCCCTGGGTTCTAATTTGGGCTCTGCCGCTTGGCTGCTGCCTGAACCTGGACAAGTCGCTCAACTTCTCTGAGCCTCAGCTCCCGCAGCCATGAAATGGGGATTAAGACTGTGAGCCCCCTGAGGGACAGGGACTGAGTCTAACCTGATTTGCTTGTAACCACCCCGGCACTTAGTACAGTGCCCGGCACATAGTAAGTGCTTAACAGATGCCACAATTATTATTATCACTATCTCGATGCTCAGGGCCAAAGTTTGCCCCCACATTCAAAATCAGAAATGGACAGGTGTTTAGAGATCACTCTCCCCACCCTGAAAGCCTCAATGGAGCCACATCTCTTCCAAGAAGCCTTCCCCGCCTAAGCCCTCACTACCTCTTCTCCAACTCCCTCTGTATTACCCTGGCACTTGGATTTCTACTCTTTCTTCACCCCTTCCTCAGCCCCACAGGACGTATGTACATATCCATCATTTAATTGATTTATTTATAACAAGGCCTGACTCCCCCTCTGGACTGGAAGCTTGTTTTGGGGCAGGGAAGCTACCAACTCTGTTGTGCTCTCTCTAATGCTTAGTACAGAGCTCTGCACACAATAAGGACTCAATAAATACCGCTGATTGATTGACTGACCTGCTTCTCTCCTCTGTTCCTCTCTCTGGTCTTCTTCGCCTTCTCTTTCCTCTTTGGGACGCTGTTTTTGCCCATAAGGGCTAAAAAGACTCTTGCTGCCATCGGGTGATTGAACTGAGGCAGCCAGCAGGGTTGATCCCGGAAGCTCCTGCTTCGCACATTACGTCAACACTAGGACCTCTGGATAAGCAATAGGCAAGGCCTTCTCATCTCTTTGTAGTAGACAAAGGAGGCCAAAGTTGAATCACCTGCCTCAGGTGGTTACTCCATAAAGAAGGATTAAAGGGGAGACTTGAAGCAGATGGTGAAGAAGGACCACCTGGAGGAAATTAGAGGTGGGTAGGAGGGGCCTGTGTGAGGCAGAGAGAAGTTGTAAATCGTTATTACTATGTACCCAGTGCTTGGTACGGTGCCTGGCTCATAGTAAGCACTTAAATACCATTAAAAGAAAGAAGTTTCACTTGAGAAGAACTAAAAGCCAGGATGTAGTGGGAGAAGAAAGAGGAGAGTAAAGCTGGAGGAGGTTGAAGGACAGTCCACTGGGAGACCAGAGCAGGAGACACACGAGCCTGGGGGGATGGAAATTCATTCAATCGTATTTATTGAGCACTTACCGTGTGCAGAGCACTAAACTAAGCACTTGGGAAAGTACAGTACAACAATAAATGTGACATTCCCTACCCACAGTGAGCTTGCAGTCTGGAGGGGGGCGATAACAGACATCAATACAAATATAGAAAATGACAGATACGTACATAAGTGCTGTAGGGTGGGGGGGGCAGAGAGCAAAGGGAGCAAGTCAGGGTGATGCAGAAGGGAGTGGGAGATGAAGAAAAGTGGGGCTTAGTCTGGGAAGAGACAGATAGCTCTACCTGAGCAGAGGGGCAGGGGAGTCCAAGAAGCTGTCTGCAGGGCTCGGTACAGGGCAGCCAGAAATTATCTTTATATGCCGGAAGGTGGAATGGAATGGACCCCTCTGGACTGTAAGCTCATTGTAGGCAGGGAATGTGTCTGTTTAAAATTCTATTATACTCTCCCAAGCGCTGAATATGGTGCTTTGCATAGAGTAAGTGCTCAATAAATACGATTGAATGAATAGGACTTCATAGCATCAACTTTCAAAGAAAAGGGCAGTTGTATATGTAGATCCAAATATAGATGCATAAAATACCTGTTCTCCCTCTCACACTGTGAGCCCAGTGAGGAACACTGTGTCCAATATGACGATCTTGTACCCGACCCTCTACTCCTCCCCTTCCCCTCAGCGCTGTGCTCATTTGTATATATTATTTATTACCCTATTTATTTTGTTAATGAGATGTACTTCCCCTTGATTCTATTTATCGTGATAATGTTGTCTTGTTTTTGATTTATGTTTTGCTCTGCTGTCTCCCCCGATTAGACTGTGACCTTGTCATTGGTCAGGAATTGTCTCTATCCGTTGCCGAATTGTACAGTACCCTGCACATAGTAAACACTCAATAAATACTATTGAATAATGAATGAATGAATATCCAAGCATCTGCCCAGGCCTGGGCAGTCAGGTCCCCATTTAGACTGTGAGCCCGTCACTGAGCAGGGACTGTCTCTATCTGTTGCCGAACTGTACATTTCAAGCGTTTAGTAAAGTGCTCTGCACATGCATAGGTGCTCAATAAATACTATCGAATGAATGAATGAGTGAAAGGTCCATCATTATTAAATAAGGAACCGAAAAACTCCAAAGTTAAATGGCCCCCTAGTGACCAATCATGCAAAATTCTGACTACAATTTCATAAAATAATCCAACATGATTAACCTGCAAATTGGAAACTGCAAGAAGAATTTGTTACCGTTTCAGTGTAAAGGAGCGACTAATCCATGCTAGCCCAACCACAAAAAAAAAACCAAAACCCTAATTTCCAATCTATACTAATGAGTCTACGTCCACATGCCCAATGCCCGGAGAAAGCAAGCAATGGGCCTAAAATCCATTGTTACTAAACCTACCTTGATTTTCCATTCCCTTTGGCACATTTTTCATGGAGATTTATGCTTAGGGAAATTAAGTATTGGTTGCAGGCAGGTACTTGCATTTTCCAAGTCTAGTCTACGTCTAGAGAAGTCCAAGTCTAGAGAAGCAGCGTGGCTCAGTGGAAAGAGACCGGGCTTGAGAGTCAGAGGTCATGGATTCTAATCCTGGCTCCACCACTTGTCAGCTGGGTGACTTTGGGCAAGTCACGTCACTTCTCTGGGCCTCAGTGACCTCATCTGTAAAATGAGGATGAAGACTGTGAGCCCTGTGAGGGACAAACTGATCACCTTGTATCCCCCCAGCACTCACTATGTGCAAAGCACTGTTGTATCCCCCAGTGCTTAGAACAGTGCTTTGCACATAGTAAGCACTTAAATACCAACATTATTATTATTAGTGGAATGGAGCGGAAATCAATCGAACCTTACCTCATCTGAAAAATGAAGTGTGTGAGCCCCATGTGGGACATGGCTGGGGTCCAACCCAATTACCTTGTATCTACCCCAGTGCTTAGAACAATGCCTGGCACATAGTAAGCGCTCAAATATCAATTGAAAAAAGAGGAGACAGTTTGGTCTAGGGTACAGAGCATCAAGCTGGGAATCAGAAGACCTGGGTTCTAGTCTCGGCTCTGCCAATAGCCTACTGTGTGATCCTGGGTAAGTCACTTACCCTCCCTGTGCCTGTTTTTGCATCTGTAAATTGCTGCTCTTGCCCGCGAGAACACGACGGCCCAGGGCCAGTCGATCGACCTATGGTATTTATTGAGTACCTACAACGTGCAGGGCACACGGTGCTTGGGAGAATACGATACAACAGAGTTGGAAGACACATACCCTGTCCACAACGAGCTTACACTTTAGAAATCATCGTGGTGTGGGAAGCAGTGCTGCGTAGTGGGTAGAGTGCAGGCTTGGGAGTCAGAAGGACCTGGGTTTTAACCCCAGTTCCACCACTTGTCTGCTGTGTGACTTGGGACAAGTCACTTCATTTCTCTGGGCCTCAGTTGCCTCATCTGTAAAATGGGAATTAAGACTGTGAGCCTCATGTGGACAAGGACTGTGTCCAATCTGATTAGCCTGTGTCTACCCCAGAGGTTAGAACAGTGCCTGGCACCTAGTAAGCACTTAAAAAAAACCATTAAAAAAAAAAAGAATCCACTTGGTGACTTGTTCACGTTAACCATTTTTTTCTGCTTCTCTCTTATAACAAGTGTGTTCCTTTTGGCCTCATTTACCCAATCTGTGTACAATTGTCCATTGATAACCTAGATTAAGGGGCTAGATTATATACGAGTTTAACAGAAAACGAACTCTATGTTTGCTGAAGAAAAGGTTCATCCCTCTCATGGGCAATCCAGAAGTGGCAGCCACTACCTGCCATCGGAATTCCCACAGATTCCCCACATCTCAAAAGTTCCTCAGAGGAGGAGGGTACTACGTGTGGAAAAGCAACATTTTAATTTTATTTTGGGGCAGCGGGTCCATTTTCTCCCAGTGCCCCGCTCAGAGGCCCAGCAGAGAAATCATTTCCTGTTCTTTTAAAATGCCATCTACCCTGATCACTTGCGCTCTGTTTGTTTAAACCCAATCCACTACTCTTTAGGATGGCAACATTCCCAGGGATTTCAAATCGGGGTTGTGCAGCTACTGAGAAGCAGAGTAGCCTAGTGGATAGAGCGCAAGCCTGGGAGTCAGAAGGACCTGGGTTCTAATCCCGACTCCGCCACTCATCTGCTGGGTGACCGTGGGCAAGTCACTTTACTTCTCTGGGCCTCAGGTACCCCATCTGCAAAATGGGGATTAAGACCGCGAGTCCCACGTGGGGCAGGGACTGGGTCCAAACTGATTAGCATGTATCTACCCCAGTGCTTAATACAGGACCTGGCACTTAGAGAAGCAGCGTGACTCAATGGAAAGAGCACAGACTTTGGAGTCAGGGGTCATGGGTTCTAATCCCGGCGCCGCCACCTGTCAGCTGTATGACTTTGGGCAAATCACTTCACTTCTAGGTGCCTCAGCTACCTCATCTGTAAAATGGGGATTAAGACTGTGAACCTCACGTGGGACTATTTGATTACCCTGTATCTACCCCAGTGTTTAGAACAGTGCTCTGCACTTAGGAAGCACTTAACAAATACCCACATTATTATTATTATTACTTAGTAAGCACTTAACAGATATCACAGATATCACAGATATCACAATTACTATTACTACTGTGCTTCCTTGCAGAGGGGACACAGAGCAGTCTTCCAAAGAGACGGCAGCCGGTAACTAAACATCAGGACGGATTACTCAGCTCTATCGCACCTGCCCCTGGATACGGCCAGATCTGGCTTCCTAATAGCTCAAAGTCCTTCATCTGTAACATGTTCTGAGACCAAGGGGGACATTGCTTTCCGAGCCACCTGGCATTCCCCTTAGGCATTAGGATCCAGCCACTGGAGAGATCACACTGACCAGTGGAGACTGGAGCCGATCCGTCCTTTCTTCTGCACAGGCGCATTTTTCATCAGGACCCGGGCCCTCTCTCCTCCGAAGAGTACAGGTGATTTGATTCGGTGCCTGTTTCCCTAAAATAAGCACTCTGGGGCTAGCATGGGGAATTGGGTGGGGGAGACTTTTAAACTTAGATTTATTTTCTTATCGTTTGCTGCTGAAATCTCAGAAATCACGCAGAACCCTGTGGGAGCATTGACTCCAGGGTTGTGCCCCATTACAGAAGGGATGCTCCGTAATGATTTGAAAAACTCTCTCCCCATCTATGACCGGAAGCTCCGTTGTGGGCACGGAATGTGTCTAACAGCTCTGCTGTAGTATACTCTCCCTAGTGCTTAGTACAGTGCTCTGCACATAGTAAGCACTCCATATTTAGACTCTAAGCCCCTTGAAGAAAGGGATTGGGTCAACCTAATTAACTTGTATTCATTCAATTGTATTTACTGAGCACTTACCTTGTGCAGAGCACTGTATTAAGTACCTGGGAGAGTACAATACAACAATAGACACATTTCCTGCCCACAACGAGCTTACAGCCTAGAGGGTACTTGTACCTACCCCAGCGTTTAGAACAGTGTTTGACACATAGTCAGAGCTTAACAAATACCCATTAAAAAAATACCATTGACTTACCACTTTGGGGAAGGTCGTTCAGATGAGGAGAGTAGACCCGGCCTGGACTTTTCAACTGTTCCTAGGAAATGGCATTGGGGAAAAAAAGAATAAACCTTCTGAGCTCTGTTCTGCCATCCACCCACTGGCTCTCGATAAATGTCAGACAAGAGACAGAGATTCTTTTCGGGTTGCCTGTAGGAATCAGGGAATTGGTTTCAGAAAGCAGTTCCTTTATCTATACTTTTTCTTTAAGGAGTCTACTGCTTAATGCAAATGTTGGAGTTGAATGCCAACAGAAAGAAATTACACTCCACAAATGCTTCTGAGGCTCATGACTTGGAGTTTAATTCTTCTATGGTGTTTAGGAAAAAAAAATCTTTCAATGCATGATATTTATTTAGCTCTTACTATGGTCAGAGCACTGTACTAAGCGCTTGGAAGAGCTAGCAGACACATTCCCTACCCTCAACGAGCTTACAGTCTAGAAGGGGAGACAGACATTAATGCAGTGTGTAATATATAATTTAAAGATATAAACATAAGCGCTGTGGGGTTGAGGGTTGGGTGAAGATCAAATACCCAAAGGTCACAGATGACACAGAAGATAGAGGGAGCTGAGGAAAATTGGGCTTAACTGAGGACTCCTGTATCAGAAATGATGTTTTCCAGTTCTCTGACTGTATGGCATCCTTTATGTACAGGGATAGCACCCAGGAAAATGTTCTTGTTCCCTCTGCTGGTGCTTTTTACCGTCCTGTCACATTCAGACTGCAAAATAGACACTTGCCTGCCGGGGAAATACCACAAGCCTAGCCCAGGCCCAGAACCTAACATGAAGGCATGTACTCTCTATTTGAAAAGTAAGTGCTGTGCGGTTTCCACCATGTACCATGACTTATCATTATTATCATCATTATTATTATTATTGAGTGCCGTCGAGTCGTTTCCGATTAATGGCGACTCCGTGGATATACTTTCTCCAGAACGTCCTGTCCTCTGCCATAATCCACAACTTTTCTAATGGTTCTTCTGTTATCGTTGTTATGGTCTCTATCCATCTAGCTGCCAGTCTGCTTCTTCTACGTTTTCCCTGGACTCTTCCCAGCATTAGTGTCTTCTCCAGAGAATTAATCCTCCTGATTAAGTGTCCAAAATATGTTAGTCTAAGTCGAGTCATTTGGCCTTCCAAAGACCACCTTGGTTTAATTTGCTCTAAAATCCATTCAGTTGTCTTTCGGGCAGTCGTCGGTATTCGCAAAAGCCTTCTCCAACACCACATTTCAAAAGAATCGATGTTCTTTCTAGCCTGTTTTTTCACGGTAGCTTTCTGATCCATACACGGTCCCTGGAAATACTGGACTTAATATGTTGGGTGTGTGGATGGAGGGAAGGAGGCAATGAGGAGATGTGTACGCAAATGCATGAGTGGCCTCAGTACCCGCGTGTGCACGTGACTGAAAAGCAACGGAGCAATCCACCCTTGACACGTGATCAGCCTCGCCTCTGCTAGGGGCAGTAGCCCCTGATGCTGATTCGTTTTCGAACCTTCGGGAAACCTCCGTTCCAAATGTGACGCTCCATTTCCAGCTGCTCCATAATTAGCCTATGAAGTCTGGGGTTAAAAAAACAAGAACCACCACCCTGCAATTTGGTGGGTAATTGTCAGGTTTTGGCTTTTTTTTTAATGTAGGCGAAAATCGGGTTTAAATAGTAAAAAATGTAGGGGTTTTTTAGCTTTTATTTTTACATACAACAGTTGCACAGTGTTTCTTCAGAAGGATACTCCTTTCCGGCATTTGTGAAGGATACAAATGGATAAACGAACGTTCATCACAGCTATCTGTGTTCATCACAAGCCGGGTTAAGGCAGTCTAATGAACTGTTGCACTCTTTCCCCTGACAGGAACAAGAGAATAAAAGTGGTACAGCACATGGGTTCTTGGACCTGAAATTTTAGGACAGAGGCTCTGTCCAAGGTTCGTGGTTGGAGACTCCATTAAGGCAGCCACGCTTAATTCAGGGAATCAGTCTCCAGGATCAATCTAAAACTGAACAATGCCTAAATCCTCACTTGAAAAGGGCAGCGCTACACTGGGGTGAGAAAAATGACGACACTCATTCAAGCAATGAGTACAAAAACAATCATGGGAGCCAGTTGCCCTAGGAAACTCTGGACTCTTTTCAATGTAGGTAGAAGGGAAATCCCTCAGAAAAAAAAAAAAATTGGTATAACATTTAACGGAGCGACAGAAGAGCTATTGGCAAATCACTACTCATGCAAAATCAACTTCCATTGAAAATATCAGAATTTGGTGGGATTTGAAAACTGGTAAATCCATTTTGGGAGTGTAAATCTTATGAAAACCTGAACAGAATTCAACTTGAGGGACTGAAATTTAAAGAAATGACTCATGGGGCAGAAGTCACATTAAATGGGGTAAACCTCTAAAAGTCCCAGCTCACTGATGACCAGGTGGGGCCATCCAGTAGTCCACACCTGTTTTGCACTGAATCGTGATCTACGGTAACAATATTTTTCCTTCAGTCCTCGGTGTTCATGGTCATCGCACTTCAATCAGCTGCTTACATACCCTGATGTCATCCAATCAATGGTTTTAATTGAGTGGTTAGAGTGGGCAGAACACCATACTAAGTGCTTAGTTGTAATACTAGGGTTTACTATGTGCCAGGCACTCTACTAAGCACTGGGGTGCTAAGCCCTCATTTCCTCTTTTCCCACTCCCTTCTGCACTGCCCTGATTTGCACCCTTTATTCATCCTCACTCCCAGCCCCACAGCACTTATGAACATATCTGTAATTTATTTATTTATTCATTCATTCATTCATTCAATAGTATTTATTGAGCACTTACTATGTGCAGAGCACTGTATTAAGCGCTTGGAATGTACAATTCGGCAACAGATAGAGACAATCCCTGCCCGATGATGGGCTCACAGTCTAAACAGGGGAGACAGCAAAGCAAAACAGATTCATATGAACATCTGTCTCTCCCCTCTACAACGTTAATTCATTTCCGGCAGGGAATGTGTCTGTTTATTGTTGTATTGTACTTTCCCAAGCGCTTACTACTTGTCTGCTGTGTAGCACAGTGCCCTGCACGTAGTAAGGGCTCAATGAATACAACTGATGGATTGATTGACTGTGAAGGTTAACTCTTACCTCACTGTTCAACTCTTCCCTTCTCTGCTTGATTCCCGCAGATTCCTGTTGCCCCGCCAACTTCACGGAGCTTCTGGCTCAGTCTCCAGTCATCGGAGTCAGTGACACCTACTGGAACAGATGTGGCACGCTCAGTAAGAAGTACGACACCTCGGCTCAGAGGCTGCTGATTCTTTCACGGGACGATTCCCTAGGAAGGGGTCGAATCGCTGGGGCTGTGGATTCGGGCCCCGGAAAACACTTTTGGGGATGGGAGAGGGAGGACGGGTAAAATGGGAAGCATGTCGATTTCCTCATTCAGCATTCCCCTCAAGCTCGCCTGCTGACATAGGTTTCTGATGGGCTCAGTTTCCCCGACTGGCATCCGGAGCTCTCAATGCTTAGAACAGCGCTTGGCATGTAGTAAGCGCTTAACAAATACCTTCGTTATCATTATTATCATCTCGGCTTGGGAGGTGTCCCAGCCTCAAGACCCTAGTCCAGGAGGCGAGGGTTTCTGAGAGGATCCAATCCAGCTCAGGCCTGGCCACCAGGGTTCCGGTGGGATGTGTGTTTGTGTGTGTTTTGGGGGGCTGGGGGAGAGGGTAAGGGTCTTATGGGGGGTCCAGACTGAACCAGGACTGGTCTCTCTCTCCCTTCTCCCAGAATGCCAGGTTGGGGGGAGGGGACTGAAGCCACTCCAGTTCTGACTGGCTCCCCAAAATGTGACCCATCCTATCTGATCGATCCTTGCTCAGGACAGTGCTCTACACACAGTAAGCACTCGATAAATACTGTTACAACTGCACCAAACATAATAATAATAATTGTTTTATATTTGCTAAGCACTTACAATGTGCCAGACACTGTACTAAGCGCTGGGGTGGAATCAAGCAAATCGAATTGGACACAGTCCCAGTCCCAAGTAGGGTTCAAAGTCCAAATCCTCATTTTAAGATGAAGTAACTGAGGCACAGAGAAGTTAAGTGACTTACCCAAGGTCACTCAGCAGACAAGTGGTGGAGCTGGTATTTGAACCCAGGTCATTTTGACTCCCAGGCTCAGGCTCTCTCCACTAGGTCATGCTGCTTCTCCAAGATCTAACAAGTCTTGGGTTGCCCCCAAGATGCCGGAGACTTTGTAGGGGAAATTCTGGATTCACTGAAGGAATGAGTCTAAGGTATTGAGCCTCCAAGAATTCCCTGGTGCTGGGGCATGAGGGGAAGGGAAAACTGGAGTCATTTTGAAAGAGGCTCTTCAAATTGAGACAGATGCCAGGCATGGGCAGGAAAAGTTAGGAAACCACTAATCTCTTGTGTTTTGGCCAATGGCCAGTGAAAGATAAAACACAGTTAAAGTGGCAACTGCCCAGAATGCTCATTCTAAACTCCCCAAATAAGGGGAAAGGACAAGTTCCTTTCTGCACCTCCTCTTTCCTGTTCCCAGTACTGACTTCTTTTTTTTTCCTTTCTCCATTTCCTTCCCTGAAGCGACATTTCTTCTCTTATTAATCTTTCTCCCTTCCTGCAGTGACTCTCAACCATTCTCTCTTCATTCTTGAATGTTCCGTCCCTCTTTTTGATCTTTTTCCCTCTCCTTCTGCCTCATTCTGTATGGTTTCCATCTCGCCTTCTCTTTCCCTTCTTCCCTCTCTCCCTCCCTCCCACACTGGTCCCTGTTCTGAAGTTTCACAAGCTTCGCTGCCACATGTCAAATTTACTGATCTAATTCCTGAGATGGGAACCATTTCTGCTTCTGTTCTACTTACAAGGGTCGGCAAGCAAGCAGAGACACAGGCTATTAGAGTCCTTCCCTTTCTGAATCCCGGGTTCTGGTTTTGCCAATTTGGCTTGGCCAGAAAGAACCAGGAATCTCTTGAGGGAGAACTTTCTCATTAGTGTTCTCATTAGAAGCAACGTGGCCTAGTGGATAGAGCACAGGCCTGGGAGTCGGAAGGGCCCGAGTTCTAATCCTGGCTCTGCCACTTGTCTGCTGTGTGACCTTGGGCAAGACAGTTCACTTCTCTGTGCCTCATCTGTAAAATGAAGATTCAGACTGTGAGTCCCATGTGGGACAGGGACTGTGTCCAACCTGATTAGCTTGTATCAACCCCAGTGCTTAGTACAGTGTCTGGTACATAGTAAGCGCTTAACAAATACCACTAAAGAAAAAAAAAGCATCCCAGACTGAGCTCTAAACTAAAAACATTCGGATCAATTTCAGAAACAGAGAACCCAAATTTTCAGATACTCCACTAAGTGAGCAACATATACTGAGAGGTTTGTTCTTCTTCAGATCCCACATACAGTCATGATGCAAGAGGATTAGAGTCAAAGAATCTGGGTAATTTATCAGGCCCTGGTAGGTGAGGAGGACTCCGGAAAGGTAATCTAAGTACAGTTTCAAGTCATGGACAAAGGAGAGTACTACAAGTGCTTAATACAGAGCAATGCTCCCACAGCTATATTACAAAATTATACCACTATATTACAAGATTTAATAAAACAATACATCTGTGACTTGCTAAAATTGTCCTTTGGAAGGTGGATATCCAACCTTCTGCCCAAACACTGAGAAACCAGATCATGAAGCCAGATCACTAGACTGTAAGCTTGTTGAGGGTAGGGAGTGTCTATCAATTCTGTTATACTGAACTCTCCCAAGCGCTTAATCCAGTACTCTGCACACAGCAAGCACTCAAATACCATTGATCGATTAAAATTCCATGGAACTGTTTCTGCCTCACACACCTTTCCTACTTTTGAGCTGTCACACATGCCATTTCTCACCTTCACAGAATTCTTTTCTCTCCAACAAGTCATATCCCTCCAATCGAGACACGCTGTTTCACAAAACCTTTCTAGACTTTCTATGAGACTTCACTCCCTCTCAACTCCCATAACAGCACCCACAGGACTTGGGGATGTGTCTGCAGAGTTACGACTGATTACGAATGCACGTTTTCTAACATTTGTGCTTCTTTGTTCCTTTCGACATCTTGCCAGTATATTATAAGTATGTTGAGGGCAAGAATAATACCTCCCACTTTCTTGAACATCCCTCTGGATCCCCTATATCTGCTCTGTGTACAATGGGTGTGTTGAATAAATGTCGATGAGCGATAAATGGCTTCACTTTCCAGCAAACATTAAGAGCACCAAATAGGCCAGAAAGCAAAGGCAATTAAAAGTAATGAGGAAGTAACTGGCCTGCTGGATAGAGCCTGGACCTGAGAAGAAAAGGACCTGGACTCCAATCCCGGCTCTGCCACTTTGCTGCGTGACTCTGAGCAACTCACTTTGCTTCCTCTGTGCCTCAGTCATCCCATCTGTAAAATGGGGACTAACACTGTCAGCCCATATGGAGCATTGAACTGTATCCCACCTGATTAGCTTGTATCTACCTCAGCACGTAGTAGAGTGTCTGGCACACAGTAAGTCCTTAATAAATGCCATTAAAAAGTAATCATAACAATTTTCACTATTAGGGTACAAATAAAAGCCAAGCACTGTTCTAAGAACCGAGGAGATAGATACAAGATAATCCGATCAGAGACAGTCTCTGTCCCACATGGGACTCACTATATATACCATGTAGGAAAAGCTGGTATCCTTTCCCCATTTTACAGATGAGGAAACTGAGACACAGAGAGGTTAAATGGTTAAAATCCCTCTAACCTTGACTCTTTTCTAAGCACAACTTCAAGGTTGATTCAACTTGCCTGGCAAAGAGAGTTTGAGTCAAGGAGCTGTAATGTTTTAATCTCTTTCTGTGAGTGGCATCTTTCTCTTGGGTTAATGTAGCTGGAACTTGGGTGCTCTGAAATACCAAGTAAATAGAGAGATATCAAATCAATAGGGGAAGTCAAATACAAAATTCAACAAGTTACCTCCTGGAACTTAGGTTATTTTCAGCTGAGACATTTAATCATTCAATTTTAGCCTGTTCTATTCTTCACTGGGTTATATCTATCATATTTGAGGGTTTACTGTGTGCAGAGCACTGTACTAAGCGCTTGGGAGGGAACAATATAACAGAGTTGGTAGACACGTTCCCTTGCCCACAACAAGCTTACAGTATATGTATCTGTCCTCCTCTACTTAGATTTTTAGCCTATTAGGGACCAGGGACAAAGTCTTAATTCATTTCCATATAATTTTCCCAGCACCTAGAACAATGCTTGGAATAGTGTGAGTGTTTATTATTAACATTTTTACTAATAATGACACTAATAACCATATAACTGTAACTTTAACCTTGCCTGCAGGTAAACTGTAACTTTAACCTATGCAGCCACAACCAAGAAGTAGTGTGGAAGGAGAAAAAACTACTTAGATGCTTCAAGGCATTGTTAGGTGATGGGAGGGAAAAGACAAGTCACTAGACTTTGGAAGATTAAGAGATTCTTTTTAAAAAGGAAACATTTTATGAATAATTATATTAATAATATGAGCCAATATAAAGAATATCTTTCCCCTCTCAACTCACTATACTCAGCATATTCATTTTTTAACTTGTTTTACTAACTCAGGTGTGAGGAATACATGAAAAAACTGGAGTGTTTTTACCAGTGTTCTCCTGCTGCTGCTCACTGGAAAGACCCAAAAAACAACCTGGGGATGAAATTTGTTCCGCTGTGTCAGAATTTCTGTGATGACTGGTAGGTCCCACGCTGAACTCATGTCTACTTTCCTTCCACTGCATTGCTATCGGGAGTTTCCTCAACTAGAGTGAAGGACAACGTTGCGCTTATCCATAAGGCAATAAGCATCTGCCCCTTGGGAGGGATAGGAGAGGGGAGAGAGAGAGAAAAAGAATGTATAGGGAGGAATTTTCTGCACCCTGGAGACTCTTACACTGACACTGGAGGATTTTCCCTTCAGGAAGAAAGTCTCTGACCATATTTTTGCTAGTGCTCTTTTTTTCCTTTTTTTTTTATTAAATGGCATTTATTAAGCACTTACTCAGAACCCAGCACTGGGATAGTTAAAAGATAATTGGGTTGGACCCATTCTCTGTCCCACAGAGGGCTCACAGGCTTAATCCCCATTTTACAGATGAGGTAACTGAGACACAAGGAAATGATGTGGTTTGCCCAAGGTCACACAGCAGACAAGTGGCGGAGCCAAGATTAGAACCCAGGTCCATGCTTTTTTCACCTTTGCTTTTTAATCCAATCTTAGAAGGATTCCCTTTCTCGATCTACCTCCCAGAGGGAGCAGAAGAGGGAGACCTTAATAAAATTCCTTATGGTATCGTTTCTTGTTTTAACTACTGTCAGGAACGGTGCCCCAGAATTTAGTAGTTGTAATGATCAGAAAGCTTCTCTGGCAAATGCCTCTAAATGGTGAGCTTTTTAAAATAATAATAATAATAATAAAATAACTGTGATAGTTGTTTAGCACTTACTACGTGTCAGGCACTATTCTAAGCACTGGAGTAGATACAAGCCAAGACTCAGCCACTTGTATGCTGGGTGATTTGGGGCAAGTCATGGCTGTGTGACTGTGGGCAAGTCACTTAACTTCTCCGTGCCTCAGTTCCCTCATCTGTAAAATGGGGATTAAGACTGTGAGCCCCACGTGGGACAACCTGATTCCCCTATGTCTACCCCAGCGCTTAGAACAGTGCTCGGCACATAGTAAGCGCTTAACAAATACCAACATTATTATTATTATTATTATTTCTCTGTGCCTCAGTTATCTCAACTGTAAACTGTAAGACTGTGAGCCCCAGGTGGGACAGGGACTGACTCCAACCTGATTAGCTTGTATCTACCCCAGTGCTTAGAACAGTGCCTGACTCATAAGTAAATACCATTTTTATTATTAATAACTGTGCAATCAGCAGTTGGCATTTTTCCTCCTAATTTCACCCCAAAGGTGGGAGTGATATCATTGGATCGGGGTCTTCTTGAGGGTTTTATTGGAGCCCCAAGATGGGAAAGTGATGCGGTCTCGGCTTGCTGTAACTCTCCACAGGTTTGAAGCATGTAAACTTGACCACACTTGTTCCCGCGACTGGCTCACCGACTGGGCCGTGGATGAAAAAGGAAAAAAAATATGTCAGTCCCAGTGCCTGCCGTACAGTGAGGTACGTGGACGCGGAATTTCGACTTTTCCTCAAGTGATTGGGTTTACTCCCTGGGTGGCATGACCAGGGGAAATGAGTCTCAGAAGAGGCTTGGGCAAAGGGGAGAATTAGATTCAGTCAAGCACACCATTTCCTACCATGCGTCAAATCTTTCTCGCTCAGGAGAACTGGGATGGGAGGCAGGAGAAGATCTGTGTTCTGTCACTAGTCATCCTGGACAGCCTGAGTGGGAATAGAGTGGGAATAAAGCAGGAATACAGTTCAGAGAAGGTCCTGACAAACAACTCCTCTTCCCTACTTCAAAGCTTAATTGAAGGCCCATCACCTCCGAGAGGCCTTCCCGGACTAAACCCTCCTTTCCTCTTCTCTCGCTCCTTTCTGCATCACCCTGGCTTGCTCCTTTTATTCATCCCCCCTACCAGCCCCATAGCATTTATGTCCATATCTGTAATTAGCTAATTTATATTACTGTCTTCCCCCCAGCCTGTAAGCTCATTGTGGGCAGGGAATGTGTCACTTTTTTGTTATATTGTACTTTCCCACGATCTTAGTACAGTGCTCTGCACACAGTAAGTGCTCAGTACATTCGAGTGAATGAATGGAAGTTCTCACTTTGGAAGGCATCATCATTATTACTATTACTTGCTCAATTAAATGGCAATGGCAACAGTCCCCGCTGCTTGCCTCTGCCTGAACCTAGATTCAATCAATCAGTGGTATTTACCGAGTGCTATACTGTGAGCAGAGCAGTGTACTAAGTGCTTTGGGGAGGTCAAGTTGGTAGACATGTTCCCAGCCCCCAACCAACTTAAAGTCTAGAAGGGGAGGAAGCAAGAAGAAAATAAAAATGATGGAGCCAATCTCGCCTTTGGGGGCTAAAAAAGAAAAGTTTAGGGCAGTCAAATGTACTTGTCAGAGTGGCATAGTAAGTGTTGGAGAGAGGGGATATTTTCATCTTATAAAAAGCAAATATGTACAAAACAAGAAGCGGCAAAGAAAGGGTGAAAGCCAACTGATTTGGTTCTCTTCTTCATGCTTCCTTGGTTTCTCATTTCTCATTTGTTTTCAGGTGAGGCTCAAATTCCTCTCGTAGCCAGCTGGCTCAGGGTCATACGATTTTAACCAGAGCTTGAATTAGCTTGAATTACAATGTAATTTCACCCCGAAAGCTTATGAAAGACACAACTGGCTGAAAATGACCAGGCAGAACACTCATATATTTGGAGACAAAACAACTTTCCAGAGCCAACTGTTATCAATTACCAAACCTGTTTTTACTCTGGAGCGTTGCAGTGTAGAATATGAAACATCCCATGATGTTGTGCAACCCTGTTGAGGTTATGAGGCTCTAGGCTAGAAGTTTCAGTTTGGCAAGAATCGTTCATTGGCTGCTCAATCGAAAGGCCAAATCTATGGTTTCAGTGCAGAATAAACCGAGTTTTAGCCCAAAGATTGAAATAATAATAATAATATTACTGTGGTATTTGTTAAGCCCTTAACAAATGACAGTTCCTCATTTCAACTGTGTGTGTCTGCAGCTGCTCTAAGCAATTGGTTTTCAGAGATTCAGGTTTCTTTGATACCTTTGTTCAAAAAAGTACACTCCCTTTAGGTTAACTGCATTCCACGTTGCCATTATTTCTGGATGGCATTTTTCCAAGGCAATGCAATTTTTATATTAAAAGCCAAATTCTGAATTTCAGAGGACCAAAGACTATGACAAGAAGCAGTGTAGCCTAATAAATGAGCAGTTGCATGGCCTAGTGAATGGAGCAGGGGTCTGGAAGTCACAAGGGCCTGGGTTCTAATCCCAGCTCTGTCAGTTGTCTGCTGGGTGACCTTGGACAAATCACTTCACTTCTCTGTGCTTCAGTTACTTCATCTGTAAAATGGGCATTAAGGCTGTGAGTGAGACCCATGTGGGACAGGTACTGTCCAACCTGATTAACCCGAATGATAATGGTATTTGTTAAGCACTTACTATGTGCCAAGCACTGTTCTAAGCGCTGGGGTAGATACAAGGCAATCAGGTTGTCCCATGTGGGGCTCAAGGTCTTCATCCCCATTTTACAGATGAGGGAACTGAGGCACAAACAAGTCAAGTCACTTGCCCAAAGTCACACAGCTGATAAGAGGCAGAGTCAGGATTAGAACCCACGACCTCTGACTCCCAAACTCATGCTCTTTCCACTAAGCCACGCTATAACTACTCCAATGCATAACACAGTGTCTGGCACAAAATGAGCACTTAAATATCACTTAAAGAAAAGATGATACTTTAAAGATAATTCATCCAATTAAATTTAGGGCACTGGAATTCATTCATTCAATCATATTTATTGAGCGTTTACAGTGTGCTTGGAAAGCGCAATTCAGCAATAAAGAGAGACAATCCCTGCCAACACAGGGCTTACCGTCTAGAAGGGGGAAGGCAGACATCAAAACAAGTAAATGGGCTATAACTCTGAATGTATGGTATTTTCATTGATGGTGAACTGAATACATTTTCATTCCCTCTGATACCTTGCCATTGAGTATTCTGTGCCAAGAGAACAAATAATTATGATACTTAATAATAATTACGATACTTGTTAAGCACTTACTGTGTGCCAAGCACTATAACCACAATGAGCTTGATAATATAGCCTATCCAGATCCATAATCTCTTCACTCAGCTGGCCAGGCAAATTTCCAATGAGTTGGGCCACTGGGAAGAACTTCCAGGGACTAGGCTTCCGAGGACTGGTGACATTCAGTGCGAAATCTAGAAGTGAGGGAGGGAGAGAAAGAGAGACTGAGATAAAGAGAAGAGATTCTACCACTCACTCCCTCTCCCATATGCTGGAAAAGGGCAACAAAAATATATTTTATTTCACAGACCACCAGGCAAACGTTCAAATTTCCTCTGGAGCAGTCGGACGCTGGGACTGCTTCATTTTAAAGATTAGTTCAATTGCATTACGGCCTCATCTTCTAAATCTTCAGTGACCGTGCATGAAATATTGCTATTTTCCTACACCATCTTGCCTATTCATCTATCAACCACGTCTTATTTTCCCCTCTTGCTGGTAGTCATGGCTACTCTCAACAGGAAGTGAGAACCTTACTGGTTTGCATCTTAACCTCCCACTTGCTGTGTCCCGTCCCCGGCCCACACACATACACACACACCACCCACCCACTCCCCCTGGCCTGCGACAGGGGGTCCTGTTGCCAACTGATCTTGGTAGGCCTAATCTGGCTTCTGCCCATCGCTGTGGGTTACCCCCACAACTTTGGCTGACCGTTGGCCTTAGCCCTGATTTAAATAAAGAGGGTAGGAGCAGGAATAAGGCCAGACAACATGGCAACCTCATAGAATTAAAGAGTTGGAGGGGTCCTTGAGAGATCATTTTGTCTGGACCCCTCAGGGCAGATAAACGCCTAAATGATCCTAGACAGATGGCGGCCTATTCTCTTGTAAAAGCTTCCAGTGGAGAGACTCCATGGCATCCCTTTGTTCCAGTTCCAGTATTTTAATCATCCTGACAATCAAGAAGTTCTTTTTTACCTAAACAAATTCATTTCTTCTTCTTTGGAACTCGGTGAACGTGGAGAAGAGCTCTTCATCTACTTGAAGACAATTATTCCAGCGCTTAGAACAGTGCTTGGCACATAAGCGCTTAACAAATACCATCATTATTATTAAGAAACGCTTTCACTCGCTTTTAACAGTCCCAGTTCGTTAATTCCCTAAATCACTAAAGCTCTCTCCTTAGGATCCATTTAATCGATTTTGAAGCTTCATTTCTGATCTCCATTTTCTTTAAACAGAATCACCCAAATAGGATGTGATCATCCACGAGGGTCTGAATAATGTTAGTTATAAGAGGACTCCTTCCTGGCACATATATATTATTCATGTCAGAGTCTTTATGTTTAATTCGGTATGTGTGTATATATTTATGTATATGTATATACACAGAGTGAAATATAAGGACTCTGACATGAATAATAATATGTATGACATGAATAATTATACGAATAAGCCAAGAAAGAGTCCTTCCATAGCTAACATTATTCAGACCAGAGTCTGAATATTCAGCAGGCAAAGGTCACAAGTTGAATATAAATCAGTAATCTAGTGCCTTGAATAATTACGGTGATGCTGATTATGGTATTTTAGAACTTACTATATGTCAAGCACTATTCTAAGAGCTGGGATAGATACAAGTTAATCAGGTAGGACACAGTCTCCATCCCACATGGGGCTTTCGGTCTAAGTAGGAGGGAGAATACAAATATATTTAAAAAAAAAAAAAATGTTATTTGTTAAGCGCTTACTATGTGCCGAGCACTGTTCTAAGCGCTGGGGTAGACATAGGGGAATCAGGTTGTCCCACGTGGGGCTCACAGTCTTCATCCCCATTTTACAGATGAGGGAACTGAGGCACAGAGAAGTTAAGTGACTTGCCCACAGTCACACAGCCGACAAGTGGCAGAGCCGGGATTCGAACTCATGAGCCCTGACTCCAAAGCCCGTGCTCTTTCCACTGAGCCACGCTGCTTCTATTTATGAATTCTTCAAAGGCTTTAGTGAAGACACATCTCCTCCAAGAGGCCTTTCCTGACTAAACCCCTCTTTCCTCTTCTCTCATTCCTTTGTCACCCCGAAATGCTCACTTTGTTCATTCCTCCTCCCAGCCCCATAGCACTTAATGTACATTATCTGTCAGTTATTTATTTATATTAATGCCTGTCTCCCCCACTCTTGACTGTCGTGGGAAGGGAATGTGTCTGTTTACTGTTGTACTCTCCCAAGCACTTAGCCCAGTACTCTGCGCACAGTATGCGCTCAGTAAACTCAACTGAATCAGTGAATAGTCCACATCTGCCTGGGACTGAGAGGGTGCTTTGGAAACACACTTTAGGATTGGTAGGAAAAGTAGAATGACCATTCTCAACAGGAGCTGGGAGAGAGGGAGGGGATGAGATCTTTTAGGTGGGGCAATCCTTCTCTGTTAAGCCCAGGCCGATGACCTTGGTTCAAAAATAAGAAGAACCAAAAACGCCCAACCACCCTGACTGCAGCCACGTGTCAGACTAGCCGGCCAACCTCTGGAACCGTTGACTGAACAGACTAGGATGATGTCTTGCTTATTCCAATCTCCTCCGTTTTGTTCCTCAACGGGTAGGTTTACAAGAACGGGACGGACCTGTGTGAGAGCATGTGGGGCCAATCCTTCAGGGCAATAAGTCGCTCCTGCCGCTGCCTGGAGATGGACGGGAGGGACGAAAAGCTCCTGAAATACATCACGGATGAGAGCTCCGAGGAGAGCTCCAGCCAGAGCAGCAGCGAGAACAGTAGTGGGAGCAGTGAGGAGCGGGCCTGTCGCCACAGGCGGAGGAGGCTGCAGCTGAGGAGACAGCCGATAAAGGAGGAGGAAGAGATAGAGTGAGTGCTGGGGGGTTGAATTCGAAGAGGCCCTTGACTTTCAGGGGCACAGGGACCAATGGTGCAAGGAGATTATTTTCCAGCCCTTTATCTCTGGATGCCTGCGGTCCAAAAGCAATTAGGGAAGAGGCAAAACCAGAAGAGAGGCAGCATGACCTAGTGGATGGAGGCCGGGCCTGTGAGTCAGGAGGATGTGGGTTCTAATTCCAGCTCCACCACTCAGCTTCTGGGTGACTTTGGGCAAGTCACTTCACTTCTCTGGGCCTTGGTTCCCTCATCTGTAGAATGGAGGTTAAGACTGTGGGAAAGGGGCTGTGTCCAAGCTGATATGCTCATATCTATCCCAGTGCTTAATACAGTGCCTGGCACATAGTAAATGCTTAAAAAAAAGAATATTAAAAAGCAATACAGAGAGAGAATGACAGTGGTTCTGGAGGAGGCCCAATCTCCCAAAGTAGTTATTTTTGGCACTGGCCGCTCTATAGAGGCCTGACTTCCTTTATACTCAATGTGCATGTGAGAGCTCAGGTTGCCTAGTGAAAACAGCCTGGGCCTGGGAGTCAGAAGACCTGGTTTCTAATCCTGCCTCTGCCACTTGCCTGCTGTATGTCCTTGGGCAAATCACTTCATCTCTCTAAGCCTCAGTTTCCTCATCTGCAAAATGAGGATTCAATACCTGTTCTCCCCACTATTTAGACTGTGAGCCCCATGTGGGGCGTGATTATCTTGTATTTATCCCAGGGGTTAGTACAATGCTTGGCCCATAGTATGTGCTTAATACCATAATCATTAAGTGACAAAATCATGATTTGAACCCAGGTCCTCTGATTCCCAACCCATGCTCTTTCCTTTTTCCACATTGCTTCCCTAAAATTATAGTTCAAATCGCAAAAGGCATTTCTATCATTTTCCACACTAAGTTGCCTTCTTCCCCCAAATATAACCATTATCACCAAACTATGAAATATTTTCTTTTCAAAATACTTCACATCTAGGAAATGATTAATTCTCCCCTTTAAGCAAACAAGAGAAAGGAATCAGTGCCCCCATTTTCCCTCAGAGGAAAATTGGAGAACAAAGCAGGTAGAAGTAATTTGCCCCGAAACTGCCCTTTGTTCAGTTGGTGGTATTTATCGAGCGCTTACGGTGTGCACATCACCGTACTAAGCGCTTGGGAGAATACGATATAACAGAGTTAGTGGAGACTTGAAACCCAGGTGACAGAAAAGGATCCAGAAGACCCAACACAAGTCCTACTTGTAGCCCTAATAGGAAGAGGCTCCAGGATACACAAAGTCCTAAATCTCACTCAACCACAAACACATCTGACAAAAACGTCCTGCTTCTGGTCTAGAACCCTCTAGACTGTAAGCTCCTTGTGGGCAGGGAATGGGTCTGTTTTATTGTTACATTGTACTCTCCTAGCACTTAGTGCTATGCTCTGTACACAGTAAGCGCTCAGTAAATATGAGTTGACTGACTGCTCTCCTGCCTCTCTATATAAAGGAGTTTCCGCTTGCCAGCTTGGTGAGAAAAGGGGGAAATTAGGGAGAGAAGGAGAGAAGGAAAAGGCAAGGGGAGAAGAAATAATACTTCCTTGAAGCTCTAAAAACAAAGCACAAGGGGTTTTTTTATAAGGTGCTGCATATTTATTTTATGGGGATTTTAAAAGAGTGCAGAAAAAGTCAATTTGGGCTTTCTGCCCAATGGGATCACATGGATACAGGCTACTCTCCACAGTAATAATAGAAAGTAAATCCCCCAATAATCTGCTGAGAAAATTGCTATTTCCTTTGAGAAAGTTCAAGAACTACTAAAAAGGCTTAATTTAGGCTAACCTTTGAAGTGGATTAGCATGATAAATATTATTCAGTAACCCATGAATCTGAACTTGTCTCACCTACACAGGTTCCAGTACATCGTGACCGAAATGACCTGGCTTTGAACACTTTTGAAGATGAGGCAACAGCTCATTTGAACTTCGCTGCAGGTGTCCATTGCCACTGCTAATTTCTCAGTCTTGAAAAACTGGGAATGCCTTGTAAAACATGTTCATTAACCTGAAAACCGTGTTTTTTCTATCAGAAAATCCTCACAGATTAGCCCATGAACACCGAACTCTCAGTTTTTCACTGAGAGTCTTCCCTGTTCAATTGCTGTTTATTTGCTTTTCCTCTTCTTAGACGTGAGACATTGAAACTAGGTCACGATGACTGTTTATCAGATTACGGTCAGATACCCTTTCTGCCTGTGAAACATTAGCTTAGGTTTGAGCTGAAGCACCACAGGAAAATTTAACTCATGATGTCTTCCTTCACTCCCGCATGGCTTACTCTTCTAGAAATACTAAAAAGTTAATTCAAAAAAATTTAATTATAATTTGGACACTGTTTTTCTGTTGAATGATATTCTTTCTGGCCTCCCCGCCAAGTCAGGAATTCAGTGTCTGAGCAGCATTCAGTAATATTTGATCTTCACCCAGGGGTCAACTATCTTTATTCTTCAAGATTTCAGTTTTCATGACAAAATTCTGTTGTGGAAAAATCCAACAACAAAAACAATTACAAAACACTGCAACTGGCTTTTGTTTCGGAGAAGCTACATATATGGCAGAGCTGGGATTTTCAAAAAATAACTGTTGATGGACAATTTCTACTTCCAAATCAGCTCAGAAGTGACTATCGGGCCAAAAGTCAACCGGGTCCATGAAGTGTGGCTTGTACTACCTATATCAGCCTAGTCACCTGCCACAAAGAAAAGGACATAGAATATGCCAGGTGAGAGGAGGGGTATTTCATCTGATCCTGAATGTTGAGCCTGTCATAACGGTGGTATTTGTTAAGCGCTTACTATGTGCAGAGCACTGTTCTAAGCGCTGGGGTAGATACAGGGTAATCAGGTTATCCCACGTGAGGCTCACAGTCTTATTCTCCATTTTACAGATGAGGTAACTGAGGCACAGAGAAGGTAAGTGACTTGCCCACAGTCACACAGCTGACAAGTGGCAGAGCTGTCATTTCCTTTAACTTTCAAACTAATGGAACTTCAGAGTTCAAAAGCAAGCACTGGGAGAGAAACAAGCTAATCAGTTTGGATACAGTCTGTCCCAGTTTTAATCCCCATTTTGCAGATGAGGGAACTGAGGCACAGAGAAGTTAAGTAATTTGCCCAAGGCCAGAGAGTGGACAAGTGGCGGAGCTGGGATTAGAACCCAGGTCCTTCTGACTCCCAGGACCAGGTTCTACAGACTAGGCCCTGCTGGCCCTCCTGGCCTCCCCACTCACCAGACCTCTTGACTGCATTCCAACTCCTGGGTGGAGGGGGATTAAAGCAAAAGGGACAGCAACGATAAGAGGGAAAGAGGGAGGGCCCCAAAGTTGCTTTTGAGCAGAGGTGCTTTTCCATAGGGCATTGTGGGTGCCATATGGCAACCAAAACAGATGACTACCACAGCAATCTTAATGGCCTCTTTACAATTTTATTAACTTAATGCACATACCGAAGGGAGCCAACCTCTCTTCCACAGTATGTAGTAGGAGAATGCCTATAATTAGAAGTAATCATACTAAAAACACATACTGTTTGCAAAGCACTGTACTGAGTACTAGGAAAAACTTCCCTAGTAAGAATTAGGTAACGACCCAGGCCCCCAGAAGACCATAATTATATGATGTGAAGAGGGAAAGAGTTCTGCCATGTAGTCAGGGTGCGCTAGCATAAAAAATAATAACAATAATTGTGGTATTTATTAAACGCTTACTATATGCCAGGCACCATACTAAGTGCTGGGGTGGATATAAGCAAATCGGGTTGGACACAGTCCCATATGGGGCTCACAGACTCAATCCCCATTTTACAGATGAGGTGTTTGAGGCCCAGAGAAGCAAAGTGATTTGCCCAAGGTGACACAGCAGACAAGTAGCAGAACCTAGTTTAGAACTCATGACCAAGATAGTTACGTAAAGAATCAGGGATCAGGAAAACAAGATTTTTTTTTTCCTAACCTACTACATTACTGAGGTTGAGGATCAGGGGAGCAATCCTTTCCTTAACCATCCCCCCTTTCCTGTACACCTGAAATTTCACCTAATGAAATGAAACCTGGTATCCTAGGGAATGCCAAATGACCCAAAAGTTTTTATTTTGTATTATCAGAAAGGCCAACGCTATTCATACAGTGCCCTCTCCTGGAGGTGGCTTGGCTATTTTAAGGGGTTTATTCTCAACACTTGACTGCCTTAGGGCAGTAAGTTTGATTTCCAGGAAGTGGCAGCTGAAGTTAACAACTGTGATTGATCACGGGTCATTTCCAAGTCCTTTATTGAAAGAGTCTGGTGATTAATGAAAAAAATTTGTCAACAACACATTTCAAACTAAGCCAGTTTAAAACATGTGTCAACTTGCATCAGCACGAGGGTGAGGGTCAAATTCCTTCTATGGACAAAGACCGGTTTGAGAAGGAATGGAGGGAGCTGGATTTTAGTTACAATCCCAGCTCTCTCTTTGCAAAATTAGTCAAGTTGCTTGACTTCCTTCATGCTGTAGCTTCTCCGATTGTAAAATGTTTGCCTTGCCGTTCTCTTTCTTGCAGAGATATCATTAGAATTAATGAGTAAAGCACTTTGGGCCCTTAGGGTGAGAATAACTACATGAATTTAAAACCACCAACACCATTACAGTAGAGTATGAAAAGAAACCCTGAAATATTCGATAGTTCTGGAATTAAAGCACCTGCTTTTTCCTATTCTACCACACACCCCAACCTCCACTTATCCAGTCATCTTGTTTCTGCCACACACACCAACCCCACCAACCCCACACTTTGATCACTTTTCAACTCCTTGTGTCTCTCTGAATGCATGACCTTGGTCTCTGCCTTCTTTCTTTTTAGTTGGTTGCAATCATTCTTTGTTTTTCTACTCTATTTCAGGGTTTCTATTTAGTATTACCTTTTTTTGTCAAGGGGGGAGGGTTCTTCATCTGGCTGTTTTGCTCTGTGATTCTTAATGGTCTAGGTCTTAGCTCTAGGCTGTCTCAGTTTTGTTTTGTTTTTTGAAAATCTGTTTCACTAAATGTCTCTGTCCTCTGCGTCGGAGTAATTGTTTTGTGTCTCCTTTACAAGCTTGTGGTTTGCGCTTACTTTCCCCTCTGCATGCCCATATCTACTGAATTATCTACGAAAATACCTATTATTACTGTTACATGCCTTACAAACCGAGAAAACAAAGCAAACTGCTCATAGGTCTTACACTTGCACAGTATTAGGTCAGGAAGAGGGAGGTAGAGGCCAGTCTGCAAAGGGAAATGTCAAAATACACACCACAGAATGTCGTTCTTACATTAAAGCTCTGGACCTTCAGACTCATCTCTTCACACTTGCTCTATTTATATCTGAAAAAATACCAGTGTTTTGCCCGGTATTAGAAAGAGACAGACGCAGAAGACCAAATCACAAAGAGGCAGGGATATGAAACAGAAACACCCATCACTCTCAAACACAGACCCTCACTCAACCCAGGCACCCCCAGGCACGCAAACATGTTTCTTCAACCACCCACACATTCCCCAGAGAAAGCAAATACCTTCATCGTTGTAGCCTGGCCCAGGCAGAAGAGTTCTCGGTCACCACCACGATTGCTGCTAAATTATGGGACAACCCACCAAAGCTGAAGAAGGAAGTGAGAGGCACTCAATTAATTCCACTGATTGATTAGCTTGGCCCGGGGTGCATAAAGTGTTTTTAACATTGCACCTCCACTCTCAACGAATACAAATTACAAATTTATAGGTTCCAACTTAATGAGTTTTCCAAAACAGTATCAAAAAATGAAAATCTGCCAGGACGCAACTCACTACAGTGACCCTACTTGACACTAAGAGCCTCATGCCATGTGTTAATTGGGAGCTCCATAGAGGATAAGGAGTGAATGTGACCTCATTAACTTTTATTTTCCCCAGGGCTTACTACAGTGCTTGACACCTAGTAAGCATTTAATGAAGAACCCCACTATCATTTAATCTTTCTAGAACATTTTGGGATACAGGTCTCCCTATATTAAATCTCAGTCACCTTATACATTTCCCTGTGTGCAGGGAATATGTCTGTTTATTGTTATATTGTACTCTCCCAAATGCTTACTACAATAAGGGCTCAAAACCGACTGACTCAATCCCTCCCTTTCCATCCTAAGGAGCCACAGTGCTGTGCACAGAGTAAGCACTCAATAAATACAAATGAATTCAATCGCATTTATTGAGCACTTACTGTGTGCACAGCACTGTACTAAGCGCTTGGAAAGTACAATTCAGCAACAGATAGAGGCAATCCGTAACCAACAACAGGCTCACAGTCTAGAATGGGGGAGACAGACAACAAAACGAGTACACAGGCATCAATACCACCAAAATAAACAGAACCATAAATAAGCAGCGTGGCTCAGTGGAAAGAGCCCGGACTTGGGAGTCAGAGGTCATGGGTTCTAATCCCCGCTCCGGCACTTGTCAGCCGTGTGACTTTGGGCAAGTCACTTCACTTCTCTGTGCCACAGTTCCCTCTTCTGTAAAAGGGGAATTAAGACTGTGAGCCCCACATGGGACAACCTGATCACCTTGCATCGCCCTAGCACTTAGAACAGTGCTTGGCACATAGTAAGCACTTAAAAACCATCATTATTATCATTAATAAAATAAAGCTAAAAATATGTACAAATATATACAAGTTCTGTGGAGAGAGGAAGGGGGTAGAGCATGAAAACTGAGAAAAAGCCCTTCTGAGAGCTCCCCAATTTAGCCCTCCCTTTCCCTCTGCCCCTCCTGCCCTCCCCACAGCACTTGTGAATATTTGTATATATTAATTACTCTATTTTATTAATGATGTGCATAGACCTATGATTCTATTTATCTATTTTGATGGCATTGATGCCTGTCTACTTGTTTTGCTGTCTGTCTCCCCCATTTAGACTGTGAGCCCATTGTTGGGCAGGGATTATCTCTACCTGTGGCCAAACTGTACCTTCCAAGTGCTTAATACAGCAGCGTGAAGCAGCGTGGCTCAGTGGAAAGAGCACGGGCTTTGGAGTCAGGGCTCATGAGTTCGAATCCCAGCTCTGCCACTTGTCGGCTGTGTGACTGTGGGCAAGTCACTTAACTTCTCCGTGCCTTAGTTCCCTCATCTGTAAAATGGGGATTAAGACTGTGAGCCCCACGTGGGACAACCTGATTCCCCTATGTCTACCCCAGCGCTTAGAACAGTGCTTGGCACATAGTAAGCGCTTAACAAATACCAACATTATTATTATTAATAGAGTACTCTGCACACAGTAAGTGCTCAATAAATACTATTGAATGAATGAAAAAAAAAACTACAGTAAAAACGATTTAGCCTCAACTTCCACCCATTTCCTTCCCCCCCAAAAAACTGTGCTCCACTGAAACATCACGGCATTAAAAGGAAAAAGGGGATATCGGGATTAACCCCGAGGAAAATCTCAAACATAATAATGTTGGTATTTGTTAAGCTCTTACCATGTGAAGAGCACTGTTCTAAGCGCTGGGGGAGATACAGGGTCATCAGGTTGTCCCATGTGAGGCTCCCAGTCTTCATCCCCATTTTCCAGATGAGGTCCCTGAGTCACAGAGAAGTGAAGTGACTTGCCCACAGTCACCCAGCTGACAAGGGGCAGAGCCAGGATTCGAACCCATGACCTCAGACTCCCCAGCCCGGGCTCTTTCCACTGAGCCACGCTGCTTCCCCTGGCTCTGCCCCTTGCCAGCTGGGTGACCCTGGGCAAGTCACTTCACTTCTCTGTGCCTCAGTTCCCTCATCTGGAAAATGGGGATGAAGACTGGGAGCCTCACGTGGGCCCACCTGATGACCCTCCATCTCCCCCAGCGCTTAGAACAGTGCTCTGCGCGTCGTAAGCGCTTAACAAACCCCAACATCATTATCCCAATCCGACGCCATAGGCCCAGGCCTCCCGTCTGAGGGGACGAGCGCCACCCCGGCCTTGAAGCGCGGCGCATGCGCGGGGCTCATTCCCGCGGCGGGGAGGCCGGAGGAGGGGCGTTCTGCGCATGCTCAGGGGCCACCCGGCGGGCCCCCGACAGCGCGCACGCGCCGGTGACTCTTCCCCGCCCTTCTTTGGCGCGCGATGTGTGCGCGCGCAGGTGTGGAGCGGGGCAGCTGGCGGAAGTGGCCGGTAAGAGGGAGCGGGACGAAGGGGGGGGGGGGGGGTGACGTTGACGTAAGGTTGGCCTCTCTGACAGAGCTGCCATCTTCCCTCAGACGTGCCCTCTGACCCCCGGGGCCCTCGCAGGCCCTCCATTAACATGGCTAGAAGTAACCTGGCACGAAGGAACCTCCATCCCTGACCTTCCCCTTCCTGCAGGGTCCATCTCCTCCTGCCCAGTGCCCCTGCCTGCTTTCCCTTGCCTCCATTGTCCGGTCCTCTTAGGTGGCCGGAAGTCATCCGACCATCCCTAGTGGGTGGGATCCTCCTGTAGGCTAAGGGTAGCTTAGTGTCAGAAGGACCTGGGTTGCATTCATTCATCCTATCATATTCATTGAGTGCTTACTGTGTGCAGAGCACTCCAGTAATAATAATGTTGGTATTTGTTAAGCGCTTACTACATGCAGAGCACTGTTCTAAGTGCTGGGGGAGATACAGGGGAATGAGGTTGTCCCACGTGAGGCTCACAGTTGATCCCCATTTTACAGATGAGGGAACTGAGGCCCAGAGAAGTGAAGTGACTTGCCCACAGTCACACAGCTGACAAGGGGCAGAGAGTACAATCCAGGAATAAACAGTCACATTCCAAGATGCCCTGACTAAGTCCTCCTCTCCTCCCTCCCCCTTCCTTCTGTGGCCACTCTAAATAATAATAATAATGGTATTTAAGCGCTTACTCGGTGCCAAGCACTGTTCTAAGCGCTGGGGGAGATAAAAGGTAATCACATTGTCCCACATGGGGTTCATACTTTTCATCCCCATTTTACAGAGGAGGTTACTGAGGCACCAAAAAGTTAAGTGACTTGCCCAAGGTCACACAGCTGACAAGGGGCAGAGCAGTGATTAGAACCCATGACCTCAGAATCCCAAACCCAGGCTCTTTCCACTAAGCCATGCAGCTTCTCGCTTGTTTGCTTGCTCCTTCATTCATCCTCCCTCCTATCCCCGCAACACATATGTATATATCTGTAATTTATTTGTTTATATCAATTCTGTCTCTCCCTCTAGACTGTGAGCTTGTTGTGGGCAGGAATGTGTTTGTTATTATATTGTACTGGCCCAAGTGCTTAGTACAGTGCTTTGCACACAGTAAGCACTCAAATACGATTGAATAAATGAACATCCCCTGCCCACAATGGGCTGACAGTTTAGAGTGGGGATATAGTGTCTATCCTACAAGGGGATCACAAGTCTAAATATGAAGAACAGGTATTTCACCCCAATTTACAGTTGAGGAAACTGAGGCCCAGAAAAATTTTTTTTGGTATTTGTTAAGTGCTTACTATATGCCAGGCACCGTATTAAGCGCCGGGGTAAATACAAGGCAATCAGGTTGGACACAGTCCAAGTCCCACATGGGACTCTCAGAGAAGCAGCGTGGCTCAGTGGAAAGAGCCTGGGCTTGGGAGTCAGAGGTAATGAGTTCGAATCCCGGCTCTGCCACTTGTCAGCTGGGTGACTGTGGGCAAGTCACTTAACTTCGCTGTGCCTCAGTTCCCTCATCTGGAAAATGGGGATTAAAACTGTGAGCCCCACATGGGACAACCTGATTCCCCTGTGTCTACCCCAGCGCTTAGAACAGTGCTCTGCACATAGTAAACGCTTAACAAATACCAACATTATTATTATTATTAATTAATTAATTAGAGAAGCAGCGTGGCTCAGTGGCAAGAGCCTGGGCTTTGGAGTCAGAGGTCGTGGGTTCGAATCCCAGCTCGGCCACTTGTCAGCTGTGTGCCTTTGGGCAAGTCACTTCACTTCTTGGTGCCTCAGTTACCTCATCTGGAAAATGGGGATTAAGACTGGGAGCCCCACGTGGGACAAACTGATTCCCCTGTGTCTACCCCAGCGCTTAGAACAGTGCTCGGCACATAGTAAGCGCTTAACAAATAGCAACATTAATCCCTACTTTACTGATGAGGTAACCGAGGCAGAAAGAAGTTAAGTGGCTTGCCCAAGGTCACACAGCAGGCAAGTGGTGGAGCTGGGATCGGGTCCTCTACCAGACCCGTGCTCTTTCCACTAGGCCACACTGCTTCCAGCTTTTCTCTGTTTTGTGTCTGCAGCTCCAAAGGGTTCTCCCACAGAAGCAAGACATACTTTTATCCCATCTCCATCAGCCCCCAGCTTCAACATGGGGTGTCGGGTGAAAGAAGTCAAGAGTCACATTCAAGACCAGGGAAATCTGATGCGGAAAATAGCCGTCAGCCAGGACTTCTTAAAGTATATTTCTAGGTCAAAGCAACTATAGTTAGCCATTTTATAGAGCCTCATTAATCCTTGGTTTTATGCAGTTTGGTAACGAGTTCCATTGTTCTGCAGCATCTGGTTAGCCTCAGTCAGCCAGGCTATATGCTAGTTATGATAATTGGATTTAATCAGTAAATCTATAGCTGGCAAATATCTGATTCTTCTGTGCTCACTGCTGTTCCTTCTCTTTTCTAGGTAAGGAGCATATTATGGCCTTGGCTTCCTCTGTCTGATCTGTTGCTACCATGGCCTGTGAGGCTGGTCCAAAAGCCCGTGACACTCCCTTCTCATCAGACAAGCATGCTCAGCTCATCCTGGCCCAAATCAACCAGATGAGAAATGTTCAGGATTTCTGTGACGTGCGACTCCAAGTGGGAGAAGAAACATTCAGAGTTCATAGACTGGTTCTGGCTGCTAGCAGCCCCTACTTTTCAGCTCTGTTCACTGGGGGAATGAAAGAATCTTCCAAGGATGTCGTGCAGATTCTGGGAATTGAAGCAGGCATTTTCCAGATGCTTCTGGATTTCATTTACACAGGTTACACGCTTTTATTTCCATATGCATCTGGGTCCTCGAGAGCGGGGAATGGAATGCCTCACAATGGCCAGAACAGTGGTCTTGTCAGAAAGCATTCTGATACCTTTTCTCCTGTAAGGAAATGTGCGGACTTTCCAACAAACTGGAAGGTTTCATCATTTGCTTCCAAAGAGTGTGTACGACAGAGCTGGTTTTCTAAAATATATCCCGGTTTGCACTTGTCAGGGAGGGAGGTGGAAGTTTGAATATTTGTACGGTGCTCGAATGAAGCCAGGGACAAAGTAAGGTGTTTTGCTTTCCAGGCCAATTCACCTAACCCCTTAAGGAGTTACAGGCAGGCAGTGAATTGGCCATTATAATACTGCCAAGACTTTGCTCTGTTTTGAATGTGGGACCCAAAAGTTATTTGAAAGCCGGGATGGTCTTTTTGCTACAGTTAGGGGTGCAGCACTGCTTAGTGGCATCAGCTTAGAATTAGGAATGAGCAATTTGGGAGTCCCATGGGAAAAACCGCTTCACCAGCGTACTTTCCAGCTTCCCTCTAAAATAATACTAGTCCATGGGACCACTGGAAAAATTAAGTAGTTTTCCAAAAACCTAGGTGGGAGAGAATTACAGATGATAGAAAAAAACCTTTTTCTCACCGATCCTAAAGCCAAGTATATGGATTCTTTTCCTCTAGACTCTAAGCTCATTATGGGGAGGGGGCAGTGCCTGCCAATTCTGTTGTATTGCACTCTCCCAAGCAACTAGAACAGCATTCTGCACCTAGTGCTCAGTAAATACCACTGATTGCTGGATTTTTTTTTCCTAACCCACCAGGTGTGGTGGACATAGGGGTGAACAACGTTCAGGAGCTGATAGTTGCAGCCGACATGCTCCAGCTGTCCGAAGTGGTGGACCTCTGCTGCGAGTTTCTGAAAGGGCAAGTCGACCCCTCGAACTGCATCGGGATCTTTCAGTTCTGCGAGCAGATTGCCTGCCACGATCTCCTGGAATTCACCGAGAACTACATCCATGTCCATTTCCTGGAGGTCCACCGCGGGGAGGAGTTCTTGGGGCTCACGAAGGACCAGCTGATTAAAATCTTACGGAGCGAGGAGCTCAGCATTGAGGATGAGTACCAGGTTTTCTTGGCGGCGATGCAATGGATCCTGAAGGACCTGGGACAAAGAAGAAAGCATGTGGTGGAAGTGCTAGATCCAGTTCGCTTCCCTCTGTTACCGCCGCAGAGGCTTTTAAAGTATCTAGAAGGTAACTGGAAGAAAGGCGTCGGGGTCGTCTGTACGAGGCAGACGCAGTGGCGGGTTTGAAACATTTCTCGGCGTCAGCCTGTCTTGGTGTAAACTTGATGTACTGTGAATCATAGTGGAACTGCCAGAGGTTCATTCTTTTCCAATTCAGGCTGCTAGGCTGAAAGATGATATGAAATGGTAACAGCATGCTGATTTAGCCCACAGATTGTGTCCTTTTAGATATCTCATAATAATCATCATCATCATAACAGTTGGGATATTTGTTAAGTGCTTACTATGTGCCAAGCACTGCTCAAAGTGCTGGGGTAGATACAGGGTAATCAGGTTGTCTCAGGTGAGGCTCACAGTCTTAATCCCCATTTTACAGATGAGGTAACTGAGGCACAGAGAAGTGAAGTGGCTTGCCCAAGGTCACAGAGCAGACAAGTGGCAGAGCCTGGGGTTAGAACCCACGTCCTCTTACTTCCAAGCCCGTGCTCTTTCCACTAAGCCATGCTGCAAGGGGTCGATCAATAGGTGATTTGTTTGACTCTAGACTATAAGCTCACTGTGGGCAGGGAACACGTCCACCACCTCGGTTACATGGTACCTCCCAGGCCCTCAATACAGTGCTCTGCACACGATAAGCGCTCAAACCAATCCATCAGTGGGATTTATTGAGTGCTTACTGCTCAGTAAACTCTTGACATATAATAATTTGGTATTTGCAAGCGCTGTTTGCCGGCGCTGTTCTAAGCACTGGGGTAGATACAAGCTAATCAGGTTGGACACAGTCCCTGTCCCACCTGGGGCTCACAGTCTTAATCCCCATTTTACAGTGAGGGAGCTGAGGCACAGAAAAGTTAAGTGACTTGCCCAAGGTCACACAGCAGACAAGTGGCAGAGCCAGGATCTTGGAAAATGTCTTCAGCTGGATCTTGGAGAACGTCTACTTAGAGTTGATGCATTTTTTTTTTTCTCTTGAGCAACCTTCTTCAGAATGTATACTTGCTCTGGGCAGACTCTTTCGTTGAGAAAGAGAATGTCTACTTAACATTAACCGACGGGTGCATAGTGTCACATCAGCTGACTTGGCAACCAAGAATAGCAGGGAAGCACAGTTTTCTTTTTGGAAATAGTGTAATAAATAATGCCTGCAGCACACATAATCAACCTACTAGAAAAGCAATCATTATTTTCACTTACACATCGGAGCTCAGTAGTACATTTCAAGATAAATTTTCAGCACCACCGTCAAGTGCAAGACCGCTATTTTCAATTGTGCTGCTCGGATGGTGGCTTAGCCAATTAAATGAGATCTTGTTTATCAGGTGAGATTGTTTGTGCATGGCATTGGCCTTTAATACTGATCAGTACCTACGGTTTCAAGGAGAAGAAATCAAAATATTAGTCAACTGAACAGTTCATTCATTCATTCAATATTTATTGAGTGCTTACTATATACTGAGCACTGTACTAAGCGCTTGGAATGTACAGTTCGGCAACAGATAGAGACAATCCCTGCCCATTGACGGGCTTACAGTCTAATCCGGGAGACAGACAAAAACAATAGCAATAAATAGAATCAAGGGGATGTACACCTCATTAACAAAATAGGGTAATAAAAATATATAAAAATTCCAAAGTGAAAGTTACCCCAGAAACATTACTCCCCTTCTCATCCCCGAGTATGGGATTTATGTGGAATTTAATATCTTAACTTCTAAGTTGGTATCTAATTTATATCTAATTAGAGAGTGCCAGGTGCCAATTTTAGGAATCATCTTCTGACAGCATTAATCAGCTCTCGGAGCAATTCCATACAGTGGATATTATAACTGCATGGTCTAAGTGCATAAATTGAGGCACCAGAAGTTAAATGGCTAACATGAAAACATGATATAAGTAGAATATGGATTTTTTTTTCCCCTGGGGCATTTCACTTCTTTCTGTTCCGTAAGAAATTTGCTTGGGTAACTCAGACCAGGGGTCAGTGGGGCTTATCTCTTCAGGGAAAGAATGTTCTGCACACTGAAGTGTTCAAAAAATAAGATTGAATGAAAGGAGTGCTGTTCTTGCTCCAGAGTAGAGCCAATATATTTTATTTCTATTTAAAATTCCCAAGCAGTTTGTACAGTGTTCTGCACATAAGAGGCATGCAATAAATACTGATGAGTTCCTTGTGGCCAAGAGATGTGTGTCGTCCGAACTATATCGTACTCTCCCAAGTGCCTAGTACAGGGTTCAGTACACAGTAAGGGCTCAATAAATTCCACTGGTTGATATTAAGTTTCGGATTACCTTGTTGAAAGTTACAAATTGCCTGGAGGTTTAAACTGTTAGAATGTTTTAATAGGCATATTTTAAAATTAAGCCATATGAAGTAATGATATTTGGTGGCTACACAAACCATGCAAAATTCTGCATTAACCCAAGAAAATAGTGAAGATAATTATAGTTATTGGAAGTCAAAGCATAATTGGGCTATATCAAATTCTTTCCCTCCTAGGTAGTTTTACTATTTCTCTTATCTTTTTTTCCCTAAGGCGTTTCTGATTTCAATCTTCGGGTGGCATTGCAAACCCTGTTAAAAGAATACTGTGAAGTCTGCAAATTTCCCAAGGAGAACAAATTCTGCAATTTTCTTCAGACGTCTAAGGTTCGACCCCGCAAGAAAGCAAGAAAGTACCTGTATGCCGTAGGTGAGAATTTGTGCATCTGAATATTTGCGTTAAAAAAGGATGAACTGAATTTAATGTCAACACTTCTCTACCTCTTACTGTGGGAAAGCTGTCAAAAAATGTAGTTTTGCTCGGCCATTATGAAGGTGTGATGTGTAAGGATTGTCAACTCAAGGGCAGGGAATGTGTCTACCCACTCTGTTGTACTCTCCCAAGCTCTGCACACACTAAGTGCTCAATAAATACGTGACTGATTGGTATATAATAAGGCTAGCAGTTGAGTGGGCATGCTGAACTTCACAACTTGATTGCAATTTAATATGTCTATTTTTTTCCCGTATACCAAAAAATTAAACTTTTCGCGATCTGAATTTCTGAGTCATCCCAATATGATTACTTAATTGAAAGCCTGAAAATCCTGTGCCTTAAGAGCCAGAAAAGTTGGACTTCGGGATCCCCCCCACCTTCTCTTTGGTTTGGACAGGTTTGTTCCTTAGACAAACAGTGCCCTGCCTTGAAAACTTTAAGCGCTCAATAAAATACAATTGATTGATTGATAGATAAGTACGGAAGTCAGGGCTAGAAACCGGCAGTGGCCTGGGTGATCTCAACTGCCTCTGTGGTTACTAAGGAATCTTTATCTGAAGTATCGAGGGCCTGAACTAAGAACTTAGTCATGGGCCAACCCTTGAGCTCCCATAAAAATAATAGTAATTGAGGTATTTGTTAAGCCGTTACCCTGTACCAGGCACTGTACTAAGCGCTGGGGTGGATGCAAGCAAATCGGGTTGGACGCAGTCTCTGTCCCACGTGGGGCTCACGGTCTCGATCCCCAATTTCCAGATGAGGGAACCGAGGCCCAGAGAAGTGAAGTGACTGGCCCAAGGTCATATGGCAGACAAATGGTGGAGCCATAACATCTTCCACTGTAGTTCTTCTAGACTGTAAACTTGTTATGGACAGGGAACACGTCTGTTAATTCCCTTGTACTCTCCCAATCGCTTAGTACAGTCCTCTGCACATAGTAAGTGCTCAGTAAAAATGACTGACTCAATAAAGCACAGGCATCACTTGTTTTGAGAGGCTGCATGGCATAGCAGATAGAGCACGGGCCTGGGGGTCATAAGGTCATGGGTTCTAATCCCGCTTTGCACTTACCTGCAGTGTTTCCTTGGGCAAGTCACTTTGCTTCTCTGGGCCTCAGTCGCCTCATCTGTAAAATGGGGTTGGAGACTGTGAGCCCCACCTGGGAAGGGACTGTGTCCAACCCAACTTGCTTGTATCTACCCCAGCGCTTAGTACAGTGCCTGGCCCATAGTAAACGCTTAATAAATACCACAATTATCATCATTTTGGGAAGCCAGTGTTTATACGGAGCAGTTTTCCAGGAAACGTCGGCTCAGGACCCCAAAAGGTGGGCTCTTGGCATCCAGTACATGTCCGTGTCAGACGGAACGCAAACCCAAAGGGCCAGATTATTGCCCGGCGCTGCTACTGTGTTATGAGGAGATGAGGAATTGACTAATGGTGTGTTTCTGCTTCCTTCCCTCTGGCCAGGTGGATACACGCGGTTGCAAGGCGGCCGCTGGAGTGACAGCAGAGCCCTGAGCTGCGTAGAGCGCTTCGACACTTTCAGTCAGTACTGGACCACCGTGTCTTCCCTGCACCAGGCTCGCAGCGGGCTGGGCGTGGCGGTAGTGGGAGGGATGGTCTACGCCATCGGAGGTAAAGACCCGGGAAATGTTAGACACCTTAGACTGGGGAGGGCCAAACCAGGCCTCCGGAGAAGTCGGGGCGACGCCGAGAACACACTTTGCCTTCAGTTCTCCGCTCCGGGGAGCGGGACATTTCACCTGGCAAGATGGCCAAACCCAGACCCATTTCGTGGCAGGCCAACCGCGACAGGGGCGGGAAGGGATCTTCCCCCTTGTTCCCTCCTTCCCTCCCCGCCGGGTTGTCCCTTCACGCCCCCACGCTGACATTCGCCCTGTTAGTAATCAGCAGCCGCGAGGCCTAGTGGTCCAGTGAAGTTGGGAAATCCCAAATCACATTTCCACGGCATCTTTATGGAATTTATCGAGCGAACAGGGCAACAGTCAGCTCCGTGTGGCTCTTCCCAGTGTGCGTGACCTACTGTAATTTAGATTATTCACCCTACCTTCAGCCCCACAGCACTTATGTACATATCTGGAACTTATACTAACGTCTGTCTACCCCGTCTAGACTGAGCTCTTTGCGGGTAGGGAACGTGTCTACCAAGTCTTTTACACTGTACTCTCCCAAGTGTTTAGTACAGTGCTCTGCACTCCATAAATTCTCGATAAATACCACTGATTTAACCGCAAACCCCCTACACAGGTAGCCTACCTGATGATAGGCTCAGCACTTCAGGCATTGAAAGTGCTTAATGAATGTAAATTCCGATGGATTATTTCTCTTATTGAACCCAGGGGAGAAGGATTCGATGATCTTTGACTGCACGGAGTGCTACGATCCCGTAACTAAGCAGTGGACCACGGTGGCTTCGATGAACCATCCTAGATGCGGATTAGGCGTGTGTGTGTGTTACAGTGCTATCTACGCTCTGGGTAACTGTGCTCATGGAAACTTGCCTTTTTCAAAATTTTTCTGACCCGGAAATTGCAGCTTTTTTGTCAAGCTACAATATTAAAGTTTTATCAGCTCTAGGGAACTCACCCGGGGACATGAGTTCAGGCCGACGGAGTGTTTCGAGTGACCCAGGAGCCTCGAGACACTTACATAGATTTCAAAGTGTTTTAGGGAAAAAACTGCTCTCCTTGAATTACGTTGTAATTATTCTAAAGTTTTCCTTTTTAAAAAAGCACAGAAAGAGAAGTCAGATGTTGGGATCTCTCCCCCACTCAACATTAAATGGCAGTTTCAGTGTCTGCATATTAAAGAAGTGGCACTCCCTGACTTACATTACAAGCCAATGCTTTGACAAGTCCAGAACAGTTTGTAAGATTACTGTTAACATTTCCACAAAATCTCAGTACCATCTAGGATTAGAGTTAGACAAAGAGAAATTTGGGGTCTTCGCGTTGGCCCTTTATAAAGCAGCCCTGTTTGTTTCAAGTTGTTTTCTGGAGAACTCTGGGCCAGGAACACAAGTGCTTAGTACAGTGCTCTGCACACAGTGAGCACTCAATAAATACAGTTGGATGAATGAATGAATGAACTGCCGATGACCAATGCACTACTGATGACTTGCGGAAACTAGTTTAAGAAGTCTAAGCCACTGGGCTATCGCAGGGCTGGCTTCATACGTGTTGCGAGCGCGTCACAGTTTGGATTCTTATTTCATCATGCAGCCAAGGACTTGAATTAGAAGTTCCCGGAAATTAGAGCTCTTTAGAAAATAAAAATGTTACCTTTCCCGTCAGATGTTCCGCCAGCCTAAGCCATCAAGTTAAAAAGAGCTTTAATTACGATCGTGTCTTCCAGATCATCTCAGATTGCATTCTGATTCGATTCTGTTTACTGGCCTCCGAAAATCCTTGGTCATGTCAGATAGTCAGGTGGAGCCTAGTGGATAGAGCAAGGGCCTGGGAATCAGAAGGACCTGGGTTCTACTCTCGGCTCTGCCACCTGTCTGCTGGGTCCTTGGGCAGGTCGCTTAACTTATCTGTAAAATGGGGATTAAGCCTGTGAGCCCCACGTGGGACAGGGACTGTGTCCAACCCGATTAGCTTCTATCTACCCCCACGCTTAACACATATGTGCTTAACAAACACCATCATCATCATTATTATGAGTCCTGCATTTCTAGAGACATAGAGTTTTGATGGTGACGCCAAAGCTGATTTAAATGACCATGATCACATCACTTATCCTTTTTCTAGCCATAGTCACTTGTAACTTAGCACATCGTTTACTGAGGCCCAAGTGAATGCCCTCTCAGACTACCACTGAGCTGAGCTAAAAGTCAGTGTTGGAAAGCATTTATTCCCCACTTAACAAATGAAAGCAAAATTCCTCTTCCCTCTGGAAGTTACAAATACCGTACGTTTCCTTCCGGCGGCAGGTGGCTGGGTCGGAGCGGAGATAGGGACCACTATCGAGCGATTTGATCCCGAAGAAAACACCTGGGAAGTTGTAGGCAACATGGTTGTGCCTCGTTACTATTTTGGGTGTTGTGAGATGCAAGGTAAGTATCTCCTCTCCCCACCTTCTCACCAGGCTGTGAGCCCTGGGTGGATCAGGGACTGGGTCTGGTCTGGTCTGGTTATCATATTTACACACACCCCAGCACTTAGCCCAGTGGTTGACACAGAAGTGCTTCATAAATTCATTCATTATTACTTTCTAATGCATTTTTAACCAACAAACGTGATCCCCAAATGGATTCTCTCTGCTGAAGCTTATTTTAATTTTTTTTATCCATCTTTTTTCAAAAGCTTTTTAGGATTCCTTGTTTTTTTTCCTCTTGATTTTTCTCTTTTTTAGTAATTATTACAACTTCATTGTGGGCAGGGAATGTGTCTGTTATATTACACTCTCCCAATTGCTTACTACAGTGCTTTGCACACGGAAAGTGCTCAATAAATGACGAATGAGTGAATCAATGAATGGAGGTGGTTTCAACCAGTGTGCCTATCGCCTAAAGAATTACATCTGAAGTGAGGAATTTAAAAGGAGCAGTGAGGTTGGCTAAAAAGAAAAGGCACTTGAAGTAACAACCAAGATTGTCTTTCCCTCCACCATACAGTCTCATGACCCTGTGCTAATTTTCTTCTTGCTGCTAGTAAATAAGATGTGCATCAAAACAGTACTCCCCCCAGCCTTTGTTTCTGGTGATGGATATGATTTTTCCCTGCTTGATACTGTTCCTTTATGAGTTAACACAGAACGCAATTACTCTGTGGCAGAGGTTTTGAAAAAGGATGTTGACTCTCCATGCTTTACAGGCTATACTATATTTTAATATTCGTTTAATCGCACTTATTGAGCACTTACTGTGTGCAGAGCACTGTCCTGTTTGGGAAAGTACAATATGACAATAGTGACATTCCCTCCCCAGAACAGTTCCCACTCTACATCCCTAAGAGGTACCAAGGACTGGGATATAGAGTGGGAACTATTTATTGTTGCACTGTACTTTCCCAAACACTTTTCCCCAACCCAGAATGTATTCATTCAACCGTATTGTGTGCTTACTGTGTGCAGAGCTCTGTACCAAGCGCTTGGGAGAGTACACTACACCAATAAACAGTCACATTCCCTGCCCACAACGAGCTTACAGTCCAGAGGAGAAAGGCTTTGTACCTTAATTCCCCCAGTGCCTGAGGGAGGAACACAAAAAAATCTTCTGTCTCTCCAGGTTTAATTTACGTGATCGGGGGCATCAGCAATGAAGGAGTAGAGCTGCGATCAGCCGAAGTTTATGACCCCCTCTCCAAACGCTGGTCTACCCTTCCCCCGATGGGGACCAGGCGGGCCTACCTCGGCGTGGTCGCCCTCAATGACTGCATCTATTCGATTGGAGGATGGAACGAGACCCAAGATACGCTCCGCACAGTGGAAAAATACTCCTTTGAGGAGGTAAAAGACGGCACTAATAAATACATAGCCCTGTTTTGCTGCTTGTCACACACACTTGGATCTGCTGCGAGTCCCTCAGCTGGCTTCATGTAGTGTTGACTCAAATAGACAAAGCAGCGTGGCCCAGTGGGTAGAACCCAAGCCTGAGTGTCAGGACCCGGGTTCTCATCCCGGCTCTGCCTCCTGCGTGTTGTGCGACTGCGGGCAAGTCACTTTACTTTTCTGAGCTCCAGTTCCCTCGTGTGTAAAATGAGGATTAAGACCAGGAACCCCATGTGGGACATGGACTGCATCCAATCTGCCTAGCTGTATCTACCCCAGAGCTTAGTAGAGTGCCTGGTACAAAGTTCACGTTTAACAAATGCTATTTATTTTCAAGCTGAGAAGGGAAGAAGCGGTTTTCCCTAAACATTTCTTTTCTTTGCCCTTGCCCCATTTTAAGAATGCTGGCTTCACCCCTGCCTCCCAAATCCCTGCTGATTCCCAGCCAAGCCTCTTCTGGATTGGAAGCGATCCCGGCCGGGTCTTTGTTTAAAGGGGGAGAGATTTAGTGCCAGCACCTTGCATCTTTCTCCTCTTCAACATGACTTCAGCTGGAATAAAAATCTCCAGTACCTGGAGAGTGAGCAGCCAGGTAGCTGACAAAACCAAATAGCTGGGCACTCGAGCTTGAGCGGAGAAACAGTGTGGCCTAGTAGAGCATGAGTCTGGAAGTCAGAAGGAGCTGGGTTCTAATCCTGGCTCCTGTACTTGTCTGCCTTGTGACAAGTCACTTCACTCCCTCTGTGCCTCAGTTCCCTCATCTGTAAAATGGGGATTAATATTGTGAGCCCCATATGGGACGAAGACTTTGTCCAACCTGATTAGTTTGTATCTATCCCGGCGTTTACTACAGTGCACGGCACATAATAAGCCCTTAATGAATACAACTGTAATCATTATTACCCAGAAGTGGCATCTCTTAGGCTGCCCTGATCCCCTCTCTAGATGGTGAGCTTATTGTGGGCAGGGATGTGTCTTTTTACTGTTGTAGTGTACTCTCCCAAGAACTTAATACGGTGCTCTGCACAAAATAAGCACGACCGAATGAATATTTCAAATATTTCAATGTGACGATGCTTCTCGGCTGGTCTCCGTAGGAAAAATGGGTCGAAGTGGCTTCGATGAAAGTACCAAGAGCAGGCGTGTGCGTCGTGGCCGTCAATGGACTGCTCTACGTTTCCGGAGGGCGAGCTTCCAGCCACGATTTCCTGGCTCCGGTGACCCTGGACTCGGTGGAAGTTTACAACCCTCATTCCGACACGTGGACTGAGATCGGCAACATGATCACCAGCCGCTGTGAGGGAGGCGTGGCCGTCCTGTGAAACGGGCGGCGGTCCGAGAGGACCGGGAAAGAATTTGGATGGATGCAGATCTGGCCTCCTGCGGGCCAAAATAGAGATTTTTTTGTAGCTAGAGCTTTCCGTTCCGTTGAATTACACAGGCGCTTGGTAGCGAAGTGTCTTAAAGCCGTCGGCTGAGGGTTCCCCTTCCCTTCAAGCGTTTGTTTGAACAGGGAGGGGTGTGGAAAATTCCCAACATGGGCCATGTCTAAAAGTCAGTGTTTACCAGATGAGGTCTTCCCTCTTAAACTTTCTATCCTCAGCAAAGGCAACAAGGAAATAGTAAGGATTTTAAAAATGCAAACTCTTCCACGGAGGAGGGCTGCTCTCGTTCTAAGGTACGTCTTGACGAACTCATGCCATCCTGTTTATATGTTAGGGTTCTTGGGACCCGCCTCTTGGCAAGCAGTTTCTTCTCCTACCCTCCCAAGATGGACCCGTAATCACGGTATTAAATGCTTACTGTACGCCAGGCATTGCACTAAGCAATGGGGTGGATCAGATTTGGATGCAGTTCCCGACCTACATGGAGCTCTCAGTCTAAGAGGTGGGGAGAGCAGGTAGGTTGTCCCCATTTTACAGGCAAAGTAAGCCCAGAGAGGTTAAGTGACTTCTCTTGGGTCCCACAGCAAGCCAGTGGCAGACCTGGGATTAGAATCCAGGTGTCCCGTACCGCCTTCTCTGACGGATATCCTTCCGAGTGCAGCATCAAAAGAAATTCAGTTCCAAAGTTTCAGCTCCAAGTTTCTTTTGCTTTATACCTTCTTTACCCCCTCAAAAGAAACTTGCTCGGTAGGGAACTAAAAGAACGTACTGGAACTTCTGCCTATCCCGTTTGTGAGCAACCTAGCTGGTATGCACTGTTTAAGCCAAAGAAGGCAAGGAAAATAACTGTGGTTTTGTTAAGCACTTACTACGTGCCAAGCACTGTACTAAGCACTGGGGCAGATACAAGATCATCAGATTCCAAATGGGGCTCAGCATCAAAGGAGAAGGGAGCAGAGGTGTTGAGTCCCCATTTTGCAGATGAGGGAACTGAGGCACAGAGAAGCAAAGTGACTGGCTGACGGTCACACAGCAAACAAGCGGTGGAGCTGGGATTAGAACCCAGGTCCCCGACTCCCAGCGTTTAAACTGCTGATGGAACAATCGATTTTTTTAAAAACCCTTACTATTTCCTTGTTGCCTTAACTGAGCATCTGGTAAACATTGATTTTTAGTCAAGGCCCTTAGCAATCAATAAATGCTATTTACTGAGTGCTCACTAGTGCAGCCCATTGTACTTAAGCACCCGGGGAGTACAATGCAACAGAATTAGACGTGTTCCTTGCCCATAACGAGCTTAAATCTCTTCCCAAATGTCATTTTACCTATTAAGGAAAAAAAGGCTGCTGTTTGTTCAAGATTGTTCCATTGTTCAGTCAGAAAGTCAACGGCCTCTTGATTTAAGTGCTGTCCAAAACTTCAGTCTGCGCTGGGTACCGTGAAATGGACGTCCCTGAGCGCAACTGGAATAGCATAGTCAGAGAGCTGTATATCTAGAACACAAACGAACGATGGCAGTGATACAGCCTGTGAATCTAGAAGTCACACAGGAGATTTGTGTGAGAAGCAGTGTGGCCCAGTGGATAGAGCCCAGGCCCGGGAGTCAGAAAGACCCAAAGACCATTAAAAAAAAAAAAAAGGTTTATCAACATGAAACTTAGTGGAATGCTTGGATAGAATTACAACTCCCAAAAACCTTTCTATGTCCACGGTCAGGGACACTGACCCCCAATGTCCGACGCTAACTTCAACCCGGCACTCCTGCCTGATCCAGGAAATACAGTTGTTATTGACTAAGTGCTTACTATGTGCTCAGCGGTGGGCTAACGACCGGATTAGAGGCAGAAATAACTGGGATACAGTTCTTGACATGGTTTACAATCTAAGAGACTAGAGATTGCAGTTGTATATTTGCCTATCGCAAGGCAACAGTGGAACTGTGGACTTAGGGTGCTTTATAGAAAGGAAGCAGACCAGAGCGCTACGGTAGAAATACACTGCCTTCAGGTAAGTTTGGCTCCACAGGCATCTGAAGCACCCAGAAAAAACACGGGGAATCTGAAATAATGCTTAGGAATCTGTAGGTGTGCTTGGATTTTATTAAAATGATGTCAGTAAACTCTTGGTGTATTGTATTTATTACTGCCTTTTGAGGTAATTTAGATTATTTCAGTGGCCACTTCGACTTCAGCAATACTGTCCAATTCTCACCTTAATAGCTGGCATTTGTTAAGTGCTTATTTTGTGCCAAGCACTACACTAAGCACTGGGGTAGATACAAGATAATCAGCCCCAACACGCTGCTCACAGTGTAAATAGGAGGGAGGACATGTACCGAATCTCCATTTTGCAGATGAGGGGACTGAGGCACAGTGAAGTGAAATGACTTGCCCAAAGTCACCCAGCCAACAAGTGGCAAAGCCAGAATCAGAACCCAAGACCACGCTCTTCTCACTAGGCCGCACTGCTTCTCTGTTAAGCGCTTACTCTGTACTAAGCACTAGGGTAGACTGGCTAATCAGGTTGGACACAGTCCCCATCCACCATGGGACTCAATGGTCAGAGGGGGAAGCCGGTATTTCATCCCCCATTTTACAGATGAGGAAACTGAGGCCCAGAGAAATAACTTGCCCAAGGTCTCAGAGCCAGGATTAGAATCCAGATCCCAGACTCCTTGGCCTGTGCTCTTCTCACTAGCTTACATTTCTTCCCAACCTCGAATGTGCCCCATTACACATGCACACAGGAACTGGGCAAGGCCAAGTAACCCAAGGAGACCCAAGCAGATGTAGTAGACACCCTCACAACAGGGCCACACTGTAGGCTCCTACCATCCATGACTCCGGCTCAAGAGGGGTTTCACGAAGTTCATAATGGGCAGAGAACTTAACTGCTAGTTCCGCTGCACTGGACTCTCCCGAGGGCTCAGTACAGCGCTCTGCACATAAGTGCTCGACAAATAGCACTGATCGACTGAAAGTAAGACAAGCCTTCCTGTCATCCAAGGAATGAGATTTTTGCAATAGCGAGCTCTGAGGTGGTGGTCTCCCCGTGCTCCGATCGGTGGGTAACCTGGGAAAGGCTGAGGCCTGATAGCCCCGGGGGGAACCAAGTCTTACCAGGAATGAGGTCCTGTTTTGTTTTTTTAATGGTACTTGTTAAACGCTATGTGCCACAGACTAGTCTAAGCCCTGGGGTAGATACAAGATAACATTGGACACGGTCCACGTCTCCCATGGGGCTCATGGTCTTAATGCCCATTTTACAGATGAGGGAACTAAGAGCCAGAGGAGTTAAGTGACTTGCCCGGGGTCATCCAGCAGAAAAGCGGCGAGGTCAGGACTGGAACACAGGTCCTTCTGACTCCCAGGCCCAGGTTCTATAATAATAATGGCATTTGCTAAGCACTTACTCTGTGCCAAGCACTGTTCTAAACACTGGGGGGTAGATACAAGGTAATCAGGTTGTCCCACGAGGGGCTCACGGTCTTAATCCCCATTTTACAGATGAGGTAGCTGGGGCACAGAGAAGTTAAGTGACTTGCCCAAAGTCACACGGCTGACAAGTGGCGGAGCCGGGATTAGAACTCACCTCTGACTCCCAAGCCCGGGCTCTTTCCACTGAGCCATGCTGCTTCTCTATCCATTATCCATAATAATAATATTAATAGTAATAATATTATTAATAGTAATATTAATAATAATAATAATAATAATAATAATAATAATAATAAGATAGCACTGGGCCATGCTGTTTCTCGTTCTCCAAGTGCTTAATGCAATGCTCTCCACACAGTTAAGCGCTCAGAAAATATGACTGAATAGGCAGAGTGCTTGCCGCTTGAAAGGACTGGAGGCGGAAGTTAGCACACACCTCTTCCCTTTCACCCATCTACTCGACCCACAAATTCAAACAGTGAACACTGTAATCACTGGGCAAGGTTTCTGGACTCCCGCCAGCCAGGAAGTCACATCTAGAAGTTCTCTCTTTTTTCAAAATTTTGGGCAACAGACCACGTAAATGATTCTCAGTTGTCCCTGTCTAATGTTTTTAGATGGCTAAGAAATTTTGCCCCGCTGCAGCTTCCTGAGATCTCACCTAGAAACTCACACGCTTAACAGGTCGGAAATACCCAACCCGGCACCAAGTTTCCTGAAGTCGTGCCTTGTCGCGCGCCGTGAGAACAAAAGCAGGCTCTGTGGATCAGACTTTTCCAGGCCGATTAAAACACCTCTGAAAATAATTGAGGAGCAAAACCAAATCAACGATAAAAGATCTGTTCTGGAGCTGCTTTATTTTGTTTTGAGTGATACATCCCCCAGGCTTGAGTAGGATTCAGTGAAGATCCCCCCAGGGGAAGGTTTGAAGAGCTGGTTGCATTTCCTTTCCTCACATTTTCCCAGTTCCTCCAAGTGCTTCTAGCACCGGTGGAGAGAGAAGACCCATCTCATCAGACTCGGCCAAAGACTGCTTATGGTCTTGGCTGCTGTCTCCTTTGGGAAATGGAGCCTCTGGGGCCAACTCTGTCATATTGTATACTCTCCCAAGCGCTCCTTACAGTGTTCTGCACACAGTAAGTGCTCAACAAATAGGACTGATCGACTATCCCTGACCCCCTGCCTTCATTGCGGGGTCAATCTCTACACCTTTAGGCCCATTCTCTTTTGGGATGTGAACTTAAGGACAAGGTGCCCACCCTGGTATACTGGGGACTGGTCAACAGTTAATACAGGAGTAGCACTGGTTTCAAAACTTGGCACAACTCCCAAAAGAGAATAATAAGAATGGTATTTGTTAAGCTCTTACTATGTGCAAAGCACTGTTCTAAGCCCTGGAGAGGATAAAAGGTGATCAGGTTGTACCATGTGGAGCTCACAGTCTTAATGCCCATTTTACAAATGAGGTCGCTGAGACACAGAGAAGTGACTTATCCAAAGTCACAGAGCTGACAAGTGGTGGAGCCGGGATTTAAACCCATGACCTCTGACTCCGCAGCCCGGGCTCTTTCCACTGAGCCATGCTGCTTCTCTACATCTAGATGTTAGAATACATCTCTAGAATAGATGTATTCTATCATCTCCACCACTGTGTAAGAGCCAAGTTAAGATCAGTCCTTTGGAACACGAGTCCTCCATGTGCATTTCTGCTAGAACTCGAAGGCAGAATTACAGAAATCTCTTCCACAATGCACAATTAGCTGAATACACTGGGAGGTGGTATGAGAAAACTGTAGGCTTGTAAGCGCTCAATAAATACGACTGAATGAATGCATGCATGAGTGAATGAAGCTCTCCCCTTAAAATACACCTTTCTCATCGTCTTCAATCCCTCTGGTTTGGGAGAAGTCACCTAGTTTTCAACAACCAGCTGCGTGGGATCAGATGAGATGGTCTCTTTTCAGTCGATACTTTCTGGCAATTGCCAGTTCAATCACCTCTGGGGAAGCAGCAGGGCCTAGTGGATACAGCCCGGGCCTGGGAGTCGGAAGGAAGGACCTGGGTTGCAGTCCCAGATCGGCCGCCTGTCTGCTATGTGACCTGGGACAAGTCACTTCACTGGGCCTCAGTTACCTCATCTGTAAAATGGGAATCAAGACCGTGAGCCCCTTGGGGGACAGGAACTGTGTCCAACCTGCTTATCCTTTAATTACCCAGCGCTTAGAAAAGTACCTGGCAAATAGTAAGCGCTTAACAAATGTCATTTAAAAAAAAACATAAATCAATGGTATGTACTCAATGCTTACCGAATGCAGGGCTCTTTGGAAAATCAATAGAGTTGGCAGACATGCTCTCTGCCCACAGGGAGTTTAACATCTACGGGAACTGCAGTTCTCCAGTGATCCATACCTTGGGAATACATAAACATTACACGGCTGTGCCTAATTCTAGGGATTTCCAGTGCCACTTCCTTTCCGAGAAGCAGCTTTGTCCGGATAACTACACCGACCAGGCTTCGCCGCTCCCACAGCTCCACGACACGATTGCCAACGTGGGACCACCCGCTACTTTCCGCTTCCCGTCTCTTCTATCAGCAGAGGTCATGGGACCAGAAAATCTTTTTAAAATGGGATTCAAACTTCTGACCGAGAGATTCGAGAGTCTGGGGGGTGGAGATAAGGGGAGCGCGGATTTACCTCCTGCTCTCGGGTGAATAGCCAAAGCAACTCCAAGCCCCGTTTTGCCTCCCAACGTGAGTCAGGCGAAGAACGATACCTAGGAGATGGGAGGGAAAACTAAATCACCTCGAAGGGCCCTGCAGACGGAGAAAAGAAAAGCCACACACGAGAGATTGGCAGCTGAGGCACTGGAGGATCTGGTGAGACCCAGTAAAGAAGACCACGGTTTCACATTTGTTATATTTTACCGGGCCTCTTCGGACCTTTCTCTGGATAAAGATCTTGGAGGAGAAGTGTGGCTATAAGTGAAAACACCATGACTAAGGTCAGGACTATCTCCAGTGCTTTGAACCAGTTGACGCAATTGTTCAGAAGGAAGAGTTCGTTGTGTAAGGTCACCCCAAACCCCACGATCAGCAGGACGATGGCTTCGCTGAGGCCCTCGGAGAGGATGAAGGTGAACCACGCAAAGAAAATCGGAACGGTGCTTATGGCCAAGTTCATCAGGTCGGGCTTAGCCGGGCTGCCTTCGGGCAGGGCGTAGCCCCATCGGATGCCGCCCAGGAAGGCGAGGAGGCAGGTTCCGTACGCCATCTGAGTAAACGCCAGTATGGGCAAGTAAGACTTTGTCGCCACCATGATGAGGGGCGGGGCGACGAAAGGTATCATCCCCGCGGCGGCCAAATACCGGGCAGGCTTCGGGGTGGCGGGGAGGTATCCCAGGATGCGCGGCTGCTTCGGTGTGGCGACGGCAGGTTTCTTCTTCTTGAAGCAGCAGGGAGAAGCGTGGAAGCTCCGGGCCCCGCTCGAGCACGCCGGCGCCGGGGGTGCTGGCCAACATCTCCCCCGGATGGGGAGATGGTTCTTTTGGAGAGGCTGGAGGCAAGGGTAGGGGTGTACCCTCCTGACAGCTCCCTCCATCAGGGGAAGGGAGAATTTCTGGAGCTGCAAGGAAACGAGGAATTAAGAGCGTCTGCAAAACGGCTGGACGCAAGGGCAATCGGGACACGGGTCTCCTTCCGCTCCCCAGGGGAAATCAGTCGATCGATCGTGTTTGTAGAGCGCTTACTGTGCGCAGAGCACTGTACTGAGCGCTCGGGAGAGTACAGCACAATAATAGGACAGACACGTTCCCTGCCCACAATGAGCTTACATCTAGAGCGGGAGACAGACATCAATATAAATCAATAAGTTACAGATATATACATATGTTTAAAGGGAGCAAGTCAAGGCGACGCAGAAGAGAGTGGGAAAAGAATCAGTCAGTCGTATTTATTGAGTGTTTACTGTGTGCAGATCACTGTACTAAGCGCTCGGGAGACAGCAACAGACACATTCCCTGCCCACAACGAGCTTAAAGTCTAGAGGGGGAGACAGATGTTAACATAAATAAATGACAGATATGTACATAAGGGCTGTGGGACGGGGCAGGGGCGATGAATAAAGGGAGCGAATCAGGGCGATGTAAGAGGGAGTGGGAAAAGAGGAAATGAGGGTTTAGTCAGGGAAGGCCTTTTGGAGGAGATGGGCCTTCAATTAGGTTTTGAAGGTGGGAAAAGTCACTGTCTGTGGGATATGAAGAGGGAGGGTGATGTGACCCAAAGACAGGACGGGATCAAGGTACAGTGAGTAATTTGGCAATAGAGGAGCGACGCATGCAGGCTGAGCTGTAGTAGGAGAGTAAGGGGGCAAGGAAAACGCAACATCCCCTCAAAGTCACCTCTGGGCTCATCTTTTCACAATCCAGGGTTCAACTTAGTAAGACGACGATACTCGTATAATTATCATCATAAATATCAGCATCCTCCCTTCATTAAAAGGGAAATCAGCCTCCAGAAAAATGCCACTTCCTTTCCTCTCCAACCAAGTGGGTGAGTTGGTAAGTACGGTGCTTACTAAGACACCTGATCCACCTTTAGAAACTGCAGCGGCTACACCACCTTTCCCCAGCTGCTTAGGTCACTAAGTGACCTAGTGACTAAAGCCCGGGCCTGGGAGTCAGAGGGTCCTGGATTCTAATAGTGGCTCCACCACTTGTCAGCTGGGTGACCTTCGGCAAGTCTATTTCCCATCTCTGGGCCTCATTTTCCTCCTCTGTAAAATGGGGATTAAGACTATGAGCCCCACGTGGGATAATGGGCCAACCCCATTATCCCGTACCCATCCTAGCACTTAGTATATTGCCTGGCACACAATAAGCGCTTAACAAATACCAGAATTATTATTACCACCTCTCTGGTCCTTGTTCTTACTTCTGTTCCCATTATTTGTACACAATTTTCTTATGCCTGCCCTTCTTTTAAATTGTAAGTTTCTTGAGGGCAGGAAATCTTTAAGTTTCGCTTCTGTTTTACTTTCCCAACACTCCACAGGATGCAAAAGAGCTTAAAGATTAAAACAATTCTTTTTATGGGAAGGGAACGCGTTTGCTAATTCTGTTGTATCGTACTCTCCCAAGTGCTTAGTACAATGCTCTGCACGCCATAATCGCTCGATAAATATCACTGATTAAGAACTGCACCACTAATGAACGAGGACAATAACCGAGGGCCGACATTTTCCCCACTGTGAAGGGGAAAGCAGAGCTTTTAAGGCTGAAGTGCATTTTATCCAAAGAAGATGGAAACTCCCCTCTGGTCTGTGGGATAATTGAATCAGGGCTTTGGAGCCGAGAAATCTTCGAATCTTACCTGGAAAGGCAGCTGGCAACATCTCTGAATGAAATGAAACATACTGGCTCCACCCAAAGGTTTTCTTAGATAACGGAAAGTATCTTTATGACCCGTAAAATAAGTATATTTTGGCCGAGCCCCTGTGAAAGATACAAAAATGGCCATTTAAAACTTTTCTTCTGGGGTAAACTGCAACTTAACTGCTTATTAAGTGCTAGCAGAAATGTTAGATCGATAGGCTTCAAGATTCCCCACTCTTGACATACTGACTCTTTTTCAGGCACTTCTCCTCACCTCATGCTCTTCCCTGACTGCGTAGTGGGGAGAGCATGGGCCTGGAAGTCAGAAGGTCATGGGTTCTAATGGTCACAAGGTCACACTGACCATGGGCGGGGCCGGGATTAATAATAATACTACTGATGTTGGTATTTGTTGAGCGCTTACTAAGTGCCGAGCACTGTTCTAAGCGCTGGGGTACATACAGGGTGATGAGGTTGTCCCAGGTGGGGCTCACAGCCTTCACAGAAGCAGCATGGCTCGGTGGAAAGAGCCCGGGCTTGGGAGTCTGAGGTCATGGGTTCGAATCCTGACTCTGCCACTTGGCAACTGTGTGACTGGGGGCAAGTCGCTTCACTTCTCTGGGCCTCAGTTACTTCATCTGTAAAATGGGGATGAGGACTGGGAGCCTCACGTGGGACAACCCTCTGTCTACCCCAGCGCTTAGAAGTGTCTGGCACATAGTAAGCGCTTAACAAATACCAACATTAGTAGTAGTAGTGTGGCACAGTGGAAGAGCCTGGGCTGGGGAGTCAGAGGTCAAGGGTTCGAATCCTGCCTATGCCACTTGTCAGCTGGGTGACTGGGGCAAGTCACTTCCCTTCTCTGGGCCTCAGTTACTTCATCTGTAAAATGGGGATGAGGACTGGGAGCCTCACGTGGGACAACCCTCTGTCTACCCCAGCGCTTAGAAGTGTCTGGCACATAGTAAGCGCTTAACAAATACCAACATTATAATTATTATATTAACAAATACCAACATTAGTAGTAGTAGTGTGGCACAGTGGAAGAGCCTGGGCTGGGGAGTCAGAGGTCAAGGGTTCGAATCCTGCCTATGCCACTTGTCAGCTGGGTGACTGGGGCAAGTCACTTCCCTTCTCTGGGCCTCAGTTACTTCATCTGTAAAATGGGGATGAGGACTGGGAGCCTCATGTGGGACAACCCTCTGTCTACTCCAGCACTTAGAACAGTGTCTGGCACATAGTAAGCGCTTAACAAATACCAACATTATAATTATTATATTAACAAATACCAACATTAGTAGTAGTAGTATGGCACAGTGGAAAGAGCCCGGGCTGGGGAGTCAGAGGTCAAGGGTTCGAATCCTGCCTATGCCACTTGTCAGCTGGGTGACTTTGGGCAAGTCACTTCACTGGGCCTCAGTGACCTCATCTGGAAAATGGGAAGACTGGGAGCCCCAAGGGGGACAACCTCATCACCTTGTAACCCCCACCCCCAGAGCTTAGAACATTCATTCATTCAATAGTATTTATTGAGCGCTTCCTATGTGCAGAGCACTGTACTAAGCGCTTGGAATGGACAAATCGGTAACAAATAGAGACGGTCCCCGCCCTGTGATGGGCTTACAGTCTAATCAGGGAGACAAACAAGAACCATAGCAATAAATAGAATCAAGGGGATGAACATCTCATGAAAACAATAGCAAATAAATAGAATCAAGGCGATGTACATCTCCTTAATGACATAAATAGGGTAATGAAAATACAGAACAGTGCTTGGCACACAGTAGGCACTTAACAAATAGCACCATTATTATTATTCATCCCCATTTTAGAGAGGAGGGAAGTGAGGGCCGGAGAAGTGACCTGTCCAACGTCACACAGCGGACCAGGCCCGGGCTGCTTCCCCTTCGTCCTTATGGTGCGCTTACTGGGTGCAAAGCACTGTACTAAATGTTTGCGGCCGAAAGGAAGAGGCTGGTTTCAAGTGGCGGGGACGGTCTCGGTCTGTTGACCAACTGTCCGCTCCGAGCGCTTAGGACAGTGCTCTGCACAAAGTCTGCAGCCCCTACCAGAGAAGCAGCGTGGCTCAGTGGAAAGAGCATGGGCTTTGGAGTCAGAGGTCATGAGTTCGAATCCCAGCTCTGCCACTTGTCAGCTGTGTGACTGTGGGCAAGTCACTTCACTTCTCTGTGCCTCAGTTCCCTCATCTGTAAAATGGGGATGAAGACTGTGAGCCCCACGTGGGACAACCTGATTCCCCTGTGTCTACCCCAGCGCTTAGCACAGTGCTCGGCACATAGTAAGCGCTTAACAAATACCAACATTATTACCTGAGAAGCAGCGTGGCTCAGTGGAAAGAACCCGGGCTTGGGAGTCAAAGGGCATGGGTTCGAATCCCGGCTCTGCCCCTTGTCAGCTGGGTGACTAGAAGCAGCGTGGCTCAGTGGAAAGAGCTCGGGCTATGGAGTCGGAGGTCATGAGTTCAAATCCCGGCTCTTTCACTTGTCAGCTGGGTGACTGTGGGCAAGTCACTTCACTTCTCTGTGCCTCACTTACCTCATCTGTAAAATGGGGATGAAGACTGGGAGCCCCACGTGCGACAACCTGATTCCCCTGTGTCTCCCCCAGCGCTTAGAACAGTGCTCGGCACATAGGAAGCGCTTAACAAATACCAACATTATTAATAACATTATTACTTCTCTGGGCCTCAGTTCCCTCGCCTGGAAAATGGGGATGAAGACTGGGAGCCCCACGTGGGACAAGCTGATCTGCCACCTGTCAGCTGTGTGACTGTGGGCCAGTCACTTCACTTCTCTGGGCCTCAGTTCCCTCATCTGGAAAATGGGGATGAAGACTGGGAGCCCCACGTGGGACCACCTGATGACCCTGTCTCTCCCCCAGCGCTTAGAACAGTGCTCGGCACCAAGTAAGCGCTTAACAAATACCAACATTATTATTATTATTATTACCTGAGGCGCGCGCCAGGCCTCGCCGCCACGCGGAGCCCCGCGGGGTCAACCCCGTCCCCACAAGCCCTTCCGGGTCACCGCCCCCATTTTCCTTCCCCCTCTTCCGAGAGGGCCGCGTCCCACTTCCGGTCCGGCTGGAAACGCCGACCGCGCCCTCCAGTTCCGCCCCCCCCCCATTCAGTCATTCCTTCTAATAATAATTAAAAAAATGTTGGTATTTGTGAAGCGCTTATTAGGTGCAGAGCACTGTTCTAAGCGCTGGAGGGGATACAGGGCAATCAGGTGGTCCCACGTGAGGTTCACAGTTAATCCCCATTTTACAGATGAGGGAACTGAGGCCCAGAGAAGTGAAGTGACTCGCCCACAGTCACCCAGCTGACAAGTGGCAGAGGCGGGATTCGAACCCATGACCTCTGACTCCCAAGCCCGGGCTCTATCCCAGGTCTGCCACCTGTCAGCTGGGTGACTGTGGGCAAGTCACTTCACTGGGCCTCAGTGACCTCATCTGTAAAATGGGGATTAAGACTGTGAGCCCCATGTGGGACAACCTGATTCCCCTGTGGCTACTCCAGCGCTTAGAACAGTGCTCTGCACAGAGTAAGCGCTGAACAAATACCAACATTATTTCCACTGAGCCACGATGCTGGCATTTGTTCAGCGCTTACTCTGTGCCAAGCATTGTTCTAAGCGCTGGGGAGGATACAAGGTCATCAGGTTGTCCCACGTGGGGCTCCCAGTCTTCAGCCCCCTTTTCCAGATGAGGCCACTGAGGCCCAGTGAAATGAAATAATAATGATGGCATTTGTTAAGCACTTACTATGGGCCAAGCACTGTTCTAAGAGCTGGAGAGGATACAATAATAATAATGTTGTTATTTGTTAAGCACTTACTATGTGCAGAGCACTGTTCTAAGCACTGGAGAAGATACAGGGTAATCAGGTTGTCCCACGTGAGGCTCCCAGTCTTCATCCCCATTTGACAGAGGCACAGAGAAGTTAAGTGACTTGCCCTAAGTCACCCAGCTGACAAGCGGCTGAGCTGGCATTTGAACCCATGACCTCTGACACCCAAGCCGGGACTCCTTCCACTGAGCCATGCTGCTTCTCTGAAGTGACTTGCCCAAAGTCACCCAGCTGACAAGCGGTGGAGCAAGGATTCGAACCCATGACCTCGGACTCCCCAGCCCGGGCTCTTTCCCCCGAGCCACGCTGCTTCCCATTCATTCATTCAATCATCTTTATTGAGCGCTTACTGTGGGCAGCGCACTGTACTAAGCGCTTGGAAAGTACAATTTGGCAACAAGGGGCTCACAGGTTAGAAGGGGGAGATGGACAGCAAAACAAAAGAAGTAGACAGGCATCAACAGCATCAAAATGGATAAATAGAATTAGAGATATATACTCATTATTAATAAAAGAAATAGAATAATAAATATGTATGTATATACACATAAGTGCTGTGGAGCAGGTAGAGCAGAGGGAGGGAGTCGGGGCGATGGGGAGGGAAGGAGGAGCAGAGGAAAAGAGGGGCTCAGTCTGGGAAGGCCTCCTGAGTCTGGGAAGGCCCCCTTGACGTTTAATTCAGTTCCGGGCCCTTCTCAAATGGGGTCACCACGTACTTATAATAATAATAGTAATAATGGGTTTTGTTAAGTGCTTACTACGCGCCAGGCACTGTACTAAGCACTGAGGTGGATACAAGTTTATTAGGTTGGACACAGTCCCTGTCCCACATCACAGTCTTCAACCCCCTTTTACAGATGAGGGAAGTGAGGCCCAGAGAAGTGAAGTGACTTGCTCAAGGCCACACAGCAGACAAATGGCAGAGTCAGGATTAGAACCCATGACCTTCTGAGTCCCGGGCCTGTGCTCTATCCACTACTTCCACGCTGCTTCTCCAATGCTTCTTGAAATTAGCCTAGCACCGGAGACGGCAAGTCCCCTCTCCCTGTGAGGACTGAAGAGGCTTTTCTCTTCCCCAAAAGGGGGGAGAAAAGAGAATCTGTAAACTCCCGTCCCACCATGTCCGAGTCCTTGCACTTGAATTTGCACATTTGATTCACCCTTCCCTCAGCCCCCCGGCATTTGTGCACATATCCCGAGTTTATATTAATTTCTGTCCCCTCCCCACTAGCCTATAAACTCACTGTAGGAAAAGGAACATGTCTACCAACTCTTCCAAGCGCTTAGTACAGTCCTCTGCACATGGTAAGCACTCCATAAATACCATTGATCAACGGGCTAGAAATCTTATAATGCGTACTGTACTTTCCCAAGAGCTTACTACAGTGCTCTGCACACAGTAAGTGTTTAATAAATACGGTTAAATAAATGAATAAATGAATGGACGGGACCAGCAGAGGTCATCCCTTCCCGCTGAGTCTAACCTCTCCCCATGATCTTTCGTGAGGACCGGATCAATCAATCAATCGATGGTATTTATTGAGTACTTACTGTGTGCAGAATGCTGAACTAAGCGCTTGGGAGAGTATAATACCACAGAGTTGGTAGATATGTTCCTGGCTCACAATGAGTTTACAGTCCGGGGGGGATTCATTCATTCAAAATGTATTTATTGAGCACTTAGAGTGTGCAGTGCACTGTACTAAATGCTTGGGAAAGTACAATACAGAGACAATCCCTGCCCACAACGAGCTCACAGTCTAGGCCGGGGAACACACATCAATACAATAATAATAATGATGATGGCATGTGTTAAGCGCTTACTATGTGCCAAGCACTATTCTAAGCGCTTTTTTTCTAAGCACTGGATAGTATTTGTAAAGCACTTGCTATGTGCCAAGCACTGTTCTAAGCACTGGGGTAGATACAAGGTAATCAGATTGTCCCACGTGGGGCTCACAGTCTTCATCCCCATTTCACAGATGAGGTGGCTGAGGCATAGAGAAGTTAAGTGACTTACCCAAAGTCACACAGCTGACGAGTGGCGGAGGCGGGATTAGAACCCAGGTCCTTCTGACTCCCAAGGCTGTGCTCTTTCCACTAAGCCATGCTGCTTCTCTAAGTAAACAGCCATCAATCTAAATAAATAAAATGAAAGTTATATACATTGGTGCTATGCGGTGGGGAGAGGTTCCCTGCTGGCAATGACCTTGCAGTCCAGAGAAGGGGATTCATTCTTTCAATTGCATTTATTGGGCATTTCATTCATTCATTCAATCGTATTTGATGAGCGCTTACTGTGGGCAAAGCACTGTACTAAGCACTTGGGAGAGCACACTAAAACAACAGAGACATTCCTGCCCACCACGAGCTCACAGTCTAGAGGGGCGATTGAGGCAGCCACAAGCATCAGAAAGGCTCATTTTCCTGCTTGGGTGAAAGTAAGCGCTCAATAAATATGATTGAATGAATGAAAAAATGAAGGAATAATAATATTGGTATTTGTTAAGTACTTACTATGTGCTGAGCACTGTCCTCAGCGCTAGGATAGATACAGGGTAATCAGGTTGTCCTGTGTGAGGCTCACAGTCTTCATCCCCATCTTGCAGATGAGGCCACTGAGGCCCAGAGAAGTGAAGTGACTTGCCCCAAGTCACCCAGCTGACAGGTGGTGGAGTGGGGATTAGAACCCATGACCTCTGACTCCCAAGCCCGGGCTCTTTCCACTGAGCCAGCTGTAAATGAATGATCCCATCTGGGAGCAAGGCCCAGCCCAGACGGGAGCAGGGATTGGCTCTATCTTTAGCTGAATTGTCCATTCCAAGTGCTTAGTACAGTGCTCTGCACATAGTAAGCGCTCAATAAATACTACTGAATGAATATAAGGAGGGAGCAGACAGCACAACAAGTAGACAGGCGTCAATAGCATCAAGATAAATAGAATCACAGACATACACACATCATGAACAAAATAAATGGAATAATAAATATGTAATAATAATAATAATGTTGGTATTTGTTAAGCAGCACTATTTGTTAGAGAAGCAGTGTGGCTCAGTGGAAAGAGCCCGGTCTTGGGAGTCAGAGGTCGTGGGTTCGAATCCCAGCCCTGCCACTTGTCAGCTGTGTGACTGTGGACAAGTCATTCTCTGGGCCTCAGTTCCCTCATCTCTAAAATGGGGATTAACTGTGAGCCTCACGTGGGACAACCTGATCGCCCTGTATCTTCCCCAGCGCTTACAACAGTGCTCTGCACATAGTAAGCGCTTAACCAATACCAACATTATTAATATTATTATTATTCTCTGTGCCTCAGTGACCTCATCTGTAAAATGGGGATTAACTGGGAGCCTCACGTGGGACCACCTGATGACCCTGTCTCTCCCCCAGCGCTTAGAACAGCGCTCTGCACAGAGTAAGCGCTTGACCAATACCAACATTATTATTATTAAACCCTTACTCTGTGCAGAGCACTGTTCTATGTACAGAGAGGCACAAGTGCTGTGGGGAGGGGGGAGGGAGAGGGAGGGCTCAGCTTGGGAAGGCCTCCTGGAGGAGGTGAGCTCTCAGGAGGGCTTCGAGGAGGGGAAGTCGACAAGGTGTGAAATTAAACTAATTCCTCTCGACCGTTTGTTTTGGTTGGAGCTGGAGGAAGGGCGGGGGCCGCGGAGGCCCACTGCGCCTGCGCACTGGGTTGAGCGGCGGGTGGGGGGGGAGAAAGGAGCGGGGCCGGAAGACTACAAATCCCAGTCGGCAAAGCGCGTCCGGGCCGCCCGCCGCCGGCGCCGGGGCATGCCGGGAGTTGTAGTTCCGGAGTGGGCGGGGCCGGCGGGCGCGCGCCGAGGGAGGCGCGTCCTCGCAGAAGGTGTCGGGGCGCGTGCGCGGGGGAGAAACAGCAACAAACACTTAGGAGAGGCCCGGGCCGAGGAGGACGGACGGACGACGGACGGATCTGCCCCCTGTCCGTGCCCCCGGAGGAGGAGGACACGGGCCCGGACGGTGGACAGAGACTCCCTCGCCTCCGTGGGGGGGGGCCGGACGTCCTTCCCTCCCCACCGGATCGGAGAAAGCCGTCGCCGACCCCGGGGTGGCCCCCGGACGAGGTAGGCCCGGGCCCGGGCAGGGGCCACGACGACCACCCTTGGGCCTCTTTCTTTTTAAAGAATTATTTGCCCCCTCCCCCCCCCCCGGCTCGGGGCAATTAGGTCGTTAAGGGCGGGGAAAGCTCCCTGCCAAGTGTGGAGGGGGCTCTGCCCGGGGAGGAACGGGAGGAGGAACGAAGGGGGCGAGGCCGTCGCCGGCTGGTCCTTGTTCCCTCCGTCGCCGTCGGCCCGCGGGGTCTGCTCCGGGACCACCCTTGCCCGCACGCTCTGGGTCTCTCTGGGGGGGGGGGTTCTGAGTTTCTCTGGGTGTCTCTGTGGGTGTCTGGGTGTCCCTTTGGGTGCCTGGGTGTGTGCCTGGGGGTCTCTTTGGGTGCCCCTCTGTGTCTCTTTGGGTGCCCGTGTGTGTCTCTGGGTGTCTCTGCCTGTCTCTCTGTGGGAGTCTGAGGGGGGTGGTTGTCTGTGTGTGTATGTGTCTGTGTGCCTCTGGGTGTGTATGTGTGTCTCTGTGGGGGTCTGTGTGTGTGTCTCTGGGTGTCTGGGTGTCTCCGTGGGGGTCTCTGAGGGGGTCTCTGTGTCTCTGTGTGTCTCTGTGGGGGCCTCTGAGCGTCTCTGGGGGTGTCTGGGGGTCTCTCTGGGGGTCTGTGTGTGTGTCTCTGGGTGTCTGGGGGTCTCTGGGGGTCTGTGTGTGTCTCTGGGGGGGGGTCTGGGTGTCTCTGTGAGGGTCTCTGTGTCTCTGGGGGTGTCAGTGTGTGTCTGTGAGGGTCTCTGTGTGTGTCTGTGGGGGTCTCTGGGGGTGTCTGTGTGTCTCTGGGGGCGTCTGTGTGTCTCTGTGAGGGTCTCTGGTTGTCCCTGGGGGTCCCTGGGGGGGTCTGTGTGTATGTCCCTGGGGGTCCCTGGGTGGGGGTGTGTGTCCGGGCCGGGCCGGGCCGGGCCGGGGCGGGCCGCCATTTTGGGCAGAGCTTTGTTATGGTGTCGGGGCGGACGGGAGGACGGGCGGGGAGGGATCCGGAGTCCGGGGCGGCCCGTCTTCCTAAACCCCCGCCGCCCCGCACCCCGAAGGAGCCCGCACCCCGAAGGACCGGCGCCTCCCGCCCTCCCCTTCCCTGCTGGCTCACTTTCGTCCCGCCGCCTCCCCCCTCCTTCCCTCCTCCCTAAAATGGGGGTGAAGACGGGGAGCCCCACGTGGGACCACCCACCTCTCTCCCGTCTCCCCCGACGCTCACAACAGTGCCCGGCACACGGCCAGCCCTTAAATACCATTCATTCCTTCGGGACTATTTATTGAGCGCTTACGAGGTGCAGAGCACTCTGCTAAGCGCTAGGAATGGACACCATTGGCATCACCGCCCCCCCCCCGCCTTTTCCCCCTCAAAAATGGAAGTCCCTCTCACCCCTGTTGGCCTGCCCTCCCGAAACGCCGCTTGTCAGCCAGGTGACCTTGGGCAAGTCACTTCGCTTCTCTGTGCCTCGGTTAACCTCACCTGTAAAATGGGGGTGAAGACGGGGAGCCCCACGTAGGACGGCCTGCTTCTCTTGCGTCTCCCCCGGCGCTCAGAACAGTGCTCGGCGCGTAGTAAACACTTAAAATACCGTCACTGGGATTATCAGCCCCCCCCCCACCCCGCAGCCTTTTGCCCCTCAAAAATAGAAGCCCCTGTTGTCCTGCCCTCTCAAAACGCACCCCCTTTTTCCTTCCCCTCCCCTTTCTGGGAGAAGGGTCCGGAACCCAAAAATAACCCCTACCTCCTTTATTTTTTTATAAATGGGCAGATCATTCATTCATTGTCATATTTATTGAGCACTTACTGTATGCAGAGCACCGTCCTAAGCGCTTGGAGTGGACAGTTCGGCAACGGAGAGAAACAATCCCTGCCCAACGACAGGCTGACAGTCTAAAAGGGGGAGACAGACAACAAAACAAGTAGTCAGGCATCAATACCACCAAAATAAATAGAATCCTAGATATAGTAATGATGGTATTGAAGGGCTTACTCTGTGCCGAGCACTGTTCTAAGCGCTGGAGTAATAATAATAGTAATAGTATTTGTTAAGCGCTTACTATGTGCCGAGCACTGTTCTAAGCGCTGGGGTTAGATACAAGGTAATGGGGTTGTCCCACGTGGGGCTCCCGGCCTCCATCCCCATTTTACAAGTGAGGGAACTGAGGCACAGAAAAGTTCAAGCAGCGTGCCCAAGGTCACGCAGCGTACAAGTGGTGGAGCGGGGAGAAGTGCCTCTCAGTTATGTTTTATGTTAGATCATGCTGTCTCAAGCGCTTAGTACAGTGCTGGGCACATGGTAAGCACTCCATAAAAATGATTAATGATAATAATAATTCCCCCCCCCCCCCCAGTGTAGCTCTTCCCTGGGAAGAGCTGAAAATAATTGCTTTGAGTCCATAGGCCTCACGCTGATGGTGGTGTTTGTTTTTTTTCTGGGGGATGGTGGTGGTTGGTGTTTTTTGGGTGTTTTTTTTTTCCTGTCTTATCTTGAGGCAGCCACACGTTGGGTTAAGTTTTCTTGTTGACCTCGAAAGTCTCCAGAAGGCTGCATGCTGTTCGCTTGCTCTTCAGCGTCCCCCTGTTTTTCATGAAAGAGGGAGGGTGTCGCACTTTGCAAAACACCTATTGGGCTGGGGAGGCGTACTGGACGGCTTTGGGCCCCGAGACTTGTCCCGAAGCAAACCGAAGATCCGGGCTTTCCAGTGGCTTCGGGAGATTTTCAGATCTTCCTGTCTGATCCACTTCAGATCCCTTTAACGGTCCTGGAAAGGAGCGGGGATTCGAGCGACAGAATGCCACTGAGGAGACGTGAATCCCAAACTGGGGGAATGTGCCACTTCAACCCAAGTGCCAGTTCCCGCTACCTCCTGATTCCCTAGATTGTATCAGGAAGTCCCAAAGATGTGGAAATGCAAAGGATTTTCTTTTTGGAAGACGGCTAAGAAGGAGTCCTGCCGTCTTGACGGGTTTAAAAAAAAGTATTCCTAACCCGAACATCAAGTCTGTCTGAAAGAGATGACTTAGAGTGATGAGACGAAGTTTGTGTGAGATGAGTAAACTTTTCCAACATCGAAAAAGACACCCTAAAATGAGATGCAGCGAAGGACTTGGCCTTACTTTTTTCCCTTTAGGAATTTAGAAGTCAATCTGGAAATGGGAAGGAGGTGCCTAAATTACTTAGGCGTATTTCTCTGAAATTTTTTGGTGATCGAGCATCTTGGTGTTTTTCTAAGACAAATATTAAAGCGAAAGGAGCGAAGGAGCTGCAGTTTTGTTATGAGCTCACCGAAATTCACACTCTTTAGTAATATTTCAGTGTTTGAGGGTTGAAAGTACATCCAAGCGATTCATATGATGAAGCTGGTGGTTCACTCGCTTTTGACAGTCCTATTTTCACAGCTCATTCTTGAAGACTTTGTGGTCAGATGGTATTGCTCCATTCTCCAAATTTCAGGCTTAATTTACAACGGTTGTTTTCTTTCTTACCCTCACCCTCGGTGGTATTTATTGAGCGCTTAGGGCGCTGTACTAAGCACTTGGGAGAGGGTAGCACCTAACAGAGATGGTAGACACTTTCTCTGCCCCCAGCGAGCTTTCAGTCTAGAGGGGGAGACAGGCTTTAATACAGATAATTATAGAACGAAAGCTGGAATGAGAATGAGCACTAGCTTAGACCGGAAGAGATGGTCAGTGCCCCAGGAACTTGTAGTGTCTGGCACATAGTAAGTACTTAACAAATACCATAATAATAATTATTCTTATTACTGTGAGTAAGCCAATCCTGCAGCAATTTTGGAGTCGTGTATAGAGGGTGCCTGCTTTACATGAGTGAGAAGCAGCGTGGTCTAATGGATAGAGCCCAAGCCTGGAAGTCCGAGGACCTGGGTTCTAATGCTGGCCCTGCCACTTGTCTGCTCGCAAACTTGGGCAAGTCACCTCGCTTCTGTGCCTCCTTCTGCTAAATGGGGATTCAATACCTGCCCTTCCTCCTACTTAGACTGTGAGCACCAGCTGGGGCCTCTTGATCTTGTGTCTACTCCAAGTAGAGTGCTTGGCACAGAGCAAGTGCTGAACAAGTACCAGATTTATTGTTAGAAGTCACTCCCCGAAACTACAGATCCCAGCGACACTGGGTGACAACTGCACATATGTGCTCGTCCTGGGCAGAGAACGTGTCTACCAACTAACTTTTGTACTCTCCCAAGCCGAGGCACACACAAGGCAGCACCCTGGCCCATTCCATTCGCGAATGGGGTCCCCAACGAGCCGTTGGGATCGGTAGCTTCAGTTTGATGCTCCAGTCACCGGGCAGTCACCTCCTGGCCCAACCCGGCTGAGAAAGGGGGCCCAAAGAGGGGAGTGGGCCAGGCCCACCCAAACCCCATTCAGTTGATGTGACACCTCTGGGGTCGTAGCCCGGGCAGGGTAGACTCGAGTGGTCTTCTGCAAGAAGCCCACCCCTAGATCAAGCCTCGTGTGACCTGCAGGGAGGCTAGTATCAGTAAGTAGATCAATCAATCCATCAATCATATTGATGGAGTGCTTTCTCTGTGCAGAGTGCTATACTAATCGCTTGGGAGAAGACAAGACACTTTCCACACCCGCAGCTCGTTTAGAGTCTAGGGGATATTTGGCAGTATACTCTGCTTTTGAGGGATTGGTCACACAGTCCTCATTCGAAGCCTTTTTTCTCTGTTATAGCTACTTTTGCCGTGCCTTCCTTTAAAGTGCCGTGACTTCAGATAGGATATCGGCATTGAGAAACGGATCCCATTTCACGGCATACTTTCTGAACACTGGGGTTTTTTTTTGTTGTTGTACTGGTGAGTTAAACGTATGGAGGAGGGGAAAACCAGAAAGCATGGTACTGTTAATCCACATGACCTGCAGTGGTTCGGACGAAGAAGCTTGAGGAATGAATGTATCATTTTTCTGGACCCTTCTGGGAACTGTGTAGCTCAGATTGTGAGTCCTTCGAGGGGCGGGGTCCGGGTCTAGTTCCCTCCCGCGCACTGTAAGCCCGTCAAACGGCAGGGACTGTCTCTATCTGTTGCCGACTTGTTCATTCCAAGTGCTTAGTACAGTGCTCTGCACATAGTAAGCGCTCAATAAATACTATTGAATGAATGAACTCTTTCCCAGCGCGGAGTACAAGGTTCTACAACCAGTTAGCGCTTAATAAATACTAGTACTTCAGTCGTCAAACAAAGCATTCCATTACTCAAGGTGACTATTTTTCTGAGCGAGTACTAAATTAGGATATAAGATTTTTACGGGTGCTTAGGAAGTTTCCTCTTGGAGATTCCCTTATGAGATTGTTTTTCCACAGGAGAATTGGTCTCCATGTGCAGGGGAATTTGTCACCTCTTTTAAAGTTGCGGGCCCAGGTAGGGGAGCTGGGGGTAGGAAGTGGGGGCTGGAAAAGACCCACTTTGGGTACTTCAGCTCAGGAGAAGGTGAGCAAGAAAGCCAACTTGCTGCTGAGGAGCATTGGCAAACCATCTGCTCAGGGTACTCCACATATTTTCTGGGAATAATCAAGTGGCCTGCAGCCTTATTTGGGTGGAATTATGTCCTTTTCCAGTGTTCACTCTTCATCACCTTTGAAAGCATTTAAGAGAGGTGCTTTAAAAATGTCCGGTGGGGGGGGGGGGGTGGCTGGAGGTAAACACAGGCTTACAGGTGCTTGGGCGATGTTCTCTTTATAAATATACCCACATTCTCCCTCTGGACTGTGAACTCTTGGTGGGCAGGACTGTGTCTGTTTGTTGCTATATTGTACTCTCCCAAGCGCTTAGTACAGGGCTTTGCACACGGTAAGCACTCAATACATATGTTTGAACATCCTCCTATGAGGATGATCTGGATATTTGATCAGTTTGGTTGTTTCCTTTTATTTAGCTTTATTGCATATAGTGACCTATTTTTTTTTTCCAGATGTTTGCTTGCACCCACGCAGTTGGCTTGGGACATTAGTTTATGATTATACATTACGGTCACTGTGACGGGACCGATCGTCTTTCTCCATATGTCTGTTACGAGCAGAAGTAACTTTTGGATAGAAATGAATGCTGAGTCCCGAGAAAACCGGGTCAACGATCTTTTGGATCAGTTATTTTCAAAATTAAAAATCCGCTTTAGAATAGAGACATCAGAGGCTGAGAATAGTAAGGAAAAAGCGGTATATAACCTGATTACCACAACTTGAGTGGAATGTTTCTGGTGAGAAACTCGACTGGGAGATGGATAGAAGTTTTAAGATGATGTGCTTTAAGGAATTTTTTAAAACTCGCCCGTCGGGTCATGATGACATTGTAGTCGATCAGTCAAATAAATCATTGCGTGCTTATTGTGTGCAGAGCACTGCAGTAAGTGCTTGGGAGAGGACTATTCGACAGACGTGGTAGATTAGTTACTCATCCGCAAGGAGCTTACAGTCTAGAGGAAACATAGTAGAAAGATCACATGGCTGGGAGTCAGAGGCCCTGAACTCTAATTCTGTGCATCAGTTTCCTCATCTGTAAAATGGGCAAAGAACACCTGTTCTTCCTCTCAGACCTTGAGCAGCAGAAGAAACTTGGGAACATGTCCCATCTGATTACCTTAAACATCTACCCTGGTGCTTAGAAGACCGTCGTCATTATTATAACATCAAGAATATTAAAAATTCACAGCGCCAACAATTTGATACTACATGCGTGTAATGCGTTCAGGCACTGGACTCTCGAGTTTTATCACTTAATAGGTGGGCAGAAGCCTGTCCACCAGTTAGCGTTTACAAGGAGAATTTTGCATTTCTTAAACTTTCTGAAGACTTTTAAGTGAGTCACCTTAATGTTTTGGACTCCCAAACTTGTACTTGCCTCTAAGGTGCCGTTTTTAAGAATTGACTGACGGAAAAGGCACAGAGAAGTGGCCAGGCTGGACCAGTCTCCCATTGGGGCAGCCGGTTTTTAAGCGAGTGTTGTTTTGTGGCGGATTTGGTGGGAAGGGAATTGAGGCAGCGATCACCTCCACTAGGTAGCATTAAAGGAAGGCCACGGTGCTGGCGGGTTCCAGTTCTTGCTGAGTCTTAATGAAAAACGGATTAAACCCCTGAATTTCTGAAAGTAAAACATTCAGCCAGGAGGGTATTAAGAACCTAAAATTTATGGTGAGCTATTTCCCTTAGCTTGTAGCTTTTCCCTTCCATTGGAATTGCGGGTATGTGGAATGTTGATGTTTTCTGAGGAAGGGTTGGAGTTTTCCTTTCCGACCTGACCCCTGCAATCTCCCCCCTCAGTGGCCGCTTCCTGAATCATCACCCACTCTGGAGCCTGGAGATCAGAGCTTCAGACAGTTTTTCCGACATCTGAACATGAACACATTTTACATTCCCCCTAAACCTGCAGACACAACTAGGTGGCTTCTCTCTCTGGAAAAAACGTGAGCCAAACTTTCAGGGTCTTGAGGGGTTTTTATTTTCCTTTTTTTAATTTTTATCTTTCTGATCATCTCCGTTCAGTCAATCATATTTACTGATTGCTTACTGTGTGCAGAGCCCCTCTACCAAGTGCTTGGGAGAATACAGTATAACAGTAAACAGACACATTCCTTACCCACTGCGAGCTTATGTGTTGGAGTTACCGGTGATCATATTTCATTTTAAGATAGTCCTTCTCTACAGGCGGGTTGTACACCAGTTTAAGCAAAGTGGGACTCTCCTTCTGAGTTACTCTGGGATATAGCTGGCAACTTGCCTTCGAAGAACCTCTGATGTAAGGGAGTAACCTGTATTTCCCCATCAGGTGACCTCCTGTTCAGCCTCCTGCTAAATCTTTTCTACTCCGTGACTTCTCCAAAAGGCCTCCAAAAGTGTTCCACGTAGTTATCCTTTACTCAGAAATGGAGATTTGGTTTTTTTTCCCCCAAAGCCTTTCTGTGCTACTTTCCCTATCCACAATATGAGAATATATAAAACTTTCAAGTGCAGTTGAACCCGCGTATAATCTTTTAGACTCTTGAGGGGAAATTTCCAGTAAAAAACGTGAGGGCGAAACAGACAAAAACACACTTGGAATTTTACCTAGTGGGCTCTGCCACACAAAAAGTGAAGTCAGGAAACTCAGTTGCTTTTCTTTCTGGAGTGGAGGTAAAGTACCCTACTTACTGGGAGATAGGATCTGGCCTTGAGTCACTGAAGCTAAAAGTTTTGATAAGAGCTCCGGTCGTTTTACTAAGTTGTTTGCTTTGAGTGTTGTGGGTACTGTTTCTGTACTGTACTGTACATATTTTGCTTGGTGGAGGGGAAAAAACCAAACTCCCCCCCTTCAGAAAAAAAAAAATTACTGAGGTTTGAGTTGTTGCCCTGACATGCAAAAAGGAGAACTCCAAAGTCATTTGCACTTCACAAGTAGAATGTGAATTGATTTGAAAAGTCTTTCCTGTTTAACTTAAAACTCAGTATGCCATCGGAGTTAAGGTTTTTGATGCTTTAATACATCTTCTGATCTGAACCTAGCACATTCGTATTTGTGAAGCGAGTTGTAATTTTGGCAGAGCCGAAAAGATTTTTACATATTTGTCGAGGGATGGGTTAATGGGTTTTCTTGAGCATTTCTAGGGTGTGTTGCAGAGTCCTTTGAGTAATATGTGTTTAAAATAGATTTCTAAGAGTACTGTCCATTCTCCATAACATTCTGGAATTCCTGCAGTCCTTCTGGGACATAATTCTTGGAGCACTAAGTCATGAGAGTGTATTGTGAAGGTAATGTAAGTTGCCATCTGTCTCCAAGTGTGCTTTAAAAAGAAAGCTTTCTTTTTATGTCTAATATGCAGTTCTCGTCAAACACTTATTGTTGGTAACATAAGACTCACGGAAGGCAATGTCCAGATAATCCTTTCGTTTTACTGACTGGGCTTCAGGCGACCCACTGACCATTATAATTTGCTCGCGTTGGCTGGTTTTCACTTTAGAGTGTGTATCGGTAACCACATTTTGAAAATTATAATCTGTCTGAAGGGGAACCAGGCACCGATCATTGAGGATTCTGTGTTTTTCTAAACATAAATGTTTGTAATGGAGTGGAAGAATTTGCACAAACATTTAATAATAACAATAATAATGGCATCTCTTAAGTGCCTACTGTGTGCCAGGCACTGTTCAAAGTGCTGGGGCAGATACAAGCGAATTGGGTTGGACCCAGTCCCTGTCCTACAAGGGGCTAACTGTCTTAATCCCCATTTTACAGATGAGGGAACCAAGGCCCAGAGAAGTGAAGTGACTTGCCCAAGGTCACACAGCTAAGTGGCAGAACCGGGATTAAAACCCATGACCTCTGACTTCCAAGCCCAGGCTCCAGCTCCACCACTATTCCGCCATGTGACCTTGGGCAAGTCACTTCACTTCTCTGGGCCTCGGTCCCCTCATCTGTAAAAATGGGGAGTGAGACCGTGAGCCCCACGTGGGACGGGGACTGTGTCCCACCCGATTTGCTTGTATCCACCCCAGCGCTTAGTGCAATGTCTGGCACATAGCAGGCACTTCACAAATACCGCAGTTTTCGGTATTACTATTATTACAGTAGGCATTTGGGGACTCATGTAAACTTGGGCAACTAGGAGACCATTTATGTCTTGCCTTGTAAGTGACGAGAACATTCCTGGAATGCACGCAACTCCGCCAGCTCTCCGAAAGACTAATGCTTCTCCCAACATGCCAAAATGACTCTCAGCGTCAGTCATAACCTTAGGCACTGGCAAGGTTGAAGTCCACCCGTCTGATGTCTGTAGTCGATGGCTCTCTCTGGGCCAAGGCCGTGTCCGGTCTGCTACCCTCAAATCTATAATGCGGGAGTTACGCTTCCACCACCTCCCGCCTGCCCCGAACTTACACCCTCTCGACTGTAAGCTCATCGCGGGCAAGGAATGTGTCTGATATCGTTATATTGTACTCTCCCAAGCTCCCGGTACAGTGCTCTGCACACAGTAAGCGCTCGATAAATGTGACTGACTCCTGTTACCCCTCACCAGCGCCAACCTTTGGATAGCCTTCTATCCAGGCAGCATAGTGAAAAGGCGCATTATAGGAGAACTGACTGGAAACAATACAAATTACAAATCCGCCTCAAAGATAGCACAACTCTGTGCTCAAACCGAACTGGCCCGTCGGTCCCAGGGTTTGGCGTGCCAGTGTTGTTCTACCTTTTAGCTTTCCAGGAGCCTGTGACTAATCTGACCGCCTTACCTTATAAGTAGAGGGTTGTGGAAAAGTTCCCTGAGATCACGAACCACGGAATGTGTTTCCCCACCCATTTAATGTGGAGGGTTACCATGATTGGTCAAGGAGTAACAAAGTTATACATGCAGAAAATGACAGGCCCATTAGATGTCTCTGTGAAGCAAGAACAATCTAATTTCTTACTCCAGAAGAAATTCCTCCAGTGGATCTTCTCTGGAGATCATTGTTAGGTGGGTGGGGCGGGGGCGATGAAGTCTGAGGCTCTGTAAATCTGATTTGTCACGGAAGCCCGGGCTCCAAGGGCTTCTCTTCCTCGCCCACTTTGGAAGAGAGATGCAATACCCAAACCCCATCCCCTCCCAGAACGTCCCCTGCCCTGGCGGATTTGAAGCCTCACCCCCTGTAAACTGAGGCAGTTTCTGGAGGGCAGGGCTGGGATGGTCTGGTAAAGGACGGTCAGCGCCTCAGCTTCCTTCTCTCACCTCCCCCAGCCCTTCTCCTCCCCCTCCTTCCGTGTAGCCTGGCTGGGCAAAAGCAATGAGAAGCATCATGGCTTAGTAGAAAGACCCCAGGCCTGGCAGTCAGAGGACCTGGGTTCTGACCCCAGCTGTGCCATATCCCTGCTGTGGGACATTGGGCAAGTTACTTCTTACACCTCAGTTTCCTCGTCTGTAAAATCGGGGCTCGGTATCTGTTCTCCCTCCTATTTAGACTGCGAGTCCCGTGTCGGGCAAGGACTGTGTCCGACCCAATTATCTCTTCTACTCCAGTCCCAGTCACAGAGTAAGCACTTAGCAAATACAATTATTTTTCTTTTAAGTACTTCGGTAAGAGGTGGGGCTTCAGTGTCACCAGAGCAGGTTGCTCAGTGGTGGGGATTCGAGAGCTTTAGACATCCTACATGGCCCAGTCCCAATCAGTCCCTCCTGATTGCTTTTCGTTTAGATGAGGATAATAATAATGTTGATATTTGCTAAGTGTTTACTGTCTGCTCAGCACTGGGGTAGGTACAGTATAAGTACATGGGGTGAAGCAGCGTGGCATAGTGGATAGAGCACAGGCCCAGGAGTCAGAAGGTTATGGGTTCTAATCCAGGCTCTGCCACATGTCGGCTGTGTGACCTTGGGCAAGTCACTTCACTTCTCTGGGCCTCAGTTACCACACCTGTAAAATGGGGATCGAGCCTCAGAGCCCCACGTGGGACACACGGACCGTGTCCCGCCTGATTAGCCTATATCTACTCCAGTGCTTAGAAGAGTGCCTGGCTTACAGTAAGAGCTTAACAAATACCATTAAAAAAATAATAATAATCACCCACTCCCTTCCACAGAGTGAACTGTGGAAGGAGGTGGTGTTGACTCATCAATCTGGTCTGCCATGTCCCTCCCTTAGGGAGAAAGCAAGGGCTCAACAGATGCTGGCTTTGTTCACAATGAAAATACCACCGGTCAGGTGTCCATGTGCCCCATCTAACTCTTATCTCTCTGTTTTAGTTTGTTTAATGGCTTATCTCAATACCTCTCCTCTTCCGCCCACTGCTGAGTGTGCTCATTGCCCTACAACTGGGACTTACTCCCCCGTCCTGAGTAGAACCGGAATATTCCATGGAAACCTTGAAAGGAGAAGGGCAAGGAAAAGGGAGCACCGGGAAAGTGAGGGTGGTGAGGACGGTGCAGGGGGGGAGTTGGGGTGGGAGTCTGTCATCAGGGGAGTTGGGGCTGGGGGGAACCTGTAGCAGAGGGGGAAAAGAGACCTCCCGGTATTTGACCCTCAAAGCCAAACAGCCCCCCTGCAGTCCAAAGATCACCATATTCCCCTGCCTTTACGTAATCCGGGAAATGTAGTTCCATTATTTTACTTTCGAGTGACTTGGTAAAGGCTTCCTTTTTTTAAAAAAAAAATTTTGTTTGAGCGCTGGCTATCTTGGAATAGATGACTGCTTTTCTGGAAGTGACTCGGGGTGAACTGTTGTGTAGTTGGGTAGTGGGAGTGTCATTGAGCAGAGGGAGCCCTACAAGATTGACTGCTCCGACATATAATGCGGCCACGATACGATGATACCACAGGCTTCTGGGCGGTGCCAGCCAGCCGGTGTTTTGAGGACATCTGGGTCCGTTTTCCCATGCTGCTTGAAGGGGCAACTCCCAAAAATGAAGGCAGGAGCGAAATCCCAAGTGCCAAAGTTACAGGGCAGTGAACTAAGAAGTAGCTCAGGAAGCTGGGCAGCAGCCTTCCAGAGGCACGTTCGGCTTGGGATTTTCCTGGCGGGGGAGTCCACCCCGTCTTGCAGACCCGGGCCCAGTAGGTCCCAGAGCTCCCAAGCCCACCCAATGGTCCTCTTTTTGCAGCCAATCCAGATTGCTGTGTGGTTAGTCCTCCAATGGTATTTGAGTGCTTACTATATGCAGAGCACTGTACTAAGCACTTGGGAGAGTGCAGTATAGCAGAGTTGGAAGAGACATTCCCTGCCCACAACGAGCTTACAGTCCAGAGGGTCGTCTTCTCCTCCCCACTTCATACTGACTGGATTTGTCCAGATCACATGTGGGCGGGAGTCCACCAACCTCTGAGATGCACCATCCCCATCTCCTTTAGGCCCTGGCTACACACCTGGATTCTTGATGACAAAGTAAGATGCTCTGTTTATCTGCTCTGCAAGGTTTTTCTGTAGGCATTGCAGTCTCCCCATGTGTCCTGATCCAGCAGTCACTCTAAGTGTTAGGCACTAATGCTAGTTGGAGGTGCTTCCTTTTAGTCTAAGTGAGGCTCAAGAGCTGTGGGTGACGAGCAACCCTTTTGGCACAGAGTAACCGCGAAGCCTCTCTTGGCTTCCTGCTTTTGAAGAAGCGGCTTAGTGGATAGAGCACGGGCCTGTGGGTCAGAAGGACCTGGGTTCTAATCCTGGCCCTGCCATTTGTTTGCTGGGTGACCTTGGGTCACTTGACTTCTCTGGGCCTCAGTTACTTCATCTCTAAAATGGAGACCAAGACCGTGAGCCCTATGTGGGACAGGGACTGTGTCCTACCCATTTACTTTGTATCTAACCCAGTGCTTAGAGCAGGGCTGGGCACATAGTACGTGCTTAACAGGTACCACATTATTATTAGGCATTGTTTAGAGGGCTCCCCTAGACTCCGCTCCTAATCGAGCAGCAATCGAGAATCTTGCTAGCATCCACCCTCCATTCCTATCCCACAGAACTGCTTTGGAGCAAATGTATGAGTCAACCAGTCAATCAATCAATCATTTCTATTAACCCCTCAGTCTGCACCGAGGACTATTAGACGTGTGGGTGAAACTAATAGAGTCAGCATAGCGCTCAACTCCAGTTAAGCAAGGCAAAGCCTCTCCACAGCCCTCTCCCGTGCTGCGACTCTTCCATCACCCAGGACCTTGGCAGCGTTTTGGATTTGGTTCTCTTTACACACCCACTGGATCGCTGAGTGGTACGGTTCTCTCCTTCCCGTCATCTCCAAAAGAGTCGCCTCCAGTGAAAGGCTGAACTGAGACTAGGGGCTTTTGTGTCACCGTGTGATCAGGATAGTCCATCACACAGCACTTAGTACATTGCTCTGCACCCCCAGTAAGTGTTCAATAAATACAGTCGATCGGCTTACGCTTCGGGTAACCTTGCTCACATGAGGAGAGTAGATCGCGACTGAAGTGACTCAGGAGGGATTGCAGTAGTGGAGGGAACTCATCTGTCAGGAGAATATGAGAAATGCCACAGGATGCCTGGGGGATTGTGGAAGTTGGCCACCTTGACATCATCATCATCATTTTCATAACTGATGTGTCGTTTAACATCCCTAATTTAATCAGTTCCTCTACTAACTCTCCAGGGGCCAATTGTCTGAATTTTTCTAAACCTTACTTGAGCCTCTTGAACACCCCCTGGCTTTTCCCTCCAGTAGGTTTCTTATGCATTTACCTTCCATAAAGTTATCTAACCCTTTCTGTTGATACTTCCTGCCTCCACAACTTCCTTTGCTAATTAATTCTCATGTTTTTTTCTCCTGTGGGCTAAGAAATGCCCCCTCTCACTGGTCTCAAATAAACTATCTTTAAGCTTTGATGGATTTCCTCTTTTAATAATAATAATAGTGGTATTTAAATGTTTACAGGCTGCCAGACACCGTTCTAAGCACTGGGCTCGATACAAGATAATCAAATTGGCTGTAGTTCCCGTCCCACATCGGGCTCACAGTCTTCATTCCCATTTTACAGATGAGGGAACCGAGGCCCAGAGAAGTGAGGTGACTTGCCCAAGGTCACCCAGCGGGCAAGTGGCAGATCCGGGATTAGAACCCAGGACCTTCTGATTCCCAGGCCCGTGTTCTATCCACTAGGCCACGCCGCTTATTTTGTCCTGGCAACGTGGGATTCTGGGTTCACCTTCCCCTGCCGCCTTCATGACTTTGCAGATTCCAGATTGGTCCCTTTTCAGCCTTGGCCTTTATGGACTAAAGAATCTTATGTTTTACATGAGGGTGTTCTCCTCCTCTTCTCTCCCCACTCCACACCACCATCCCAACTGTTCTCATTGTCTTTAAGAAGGGTTTTGGGATGTGAGTATGGGGCTTCTGTGGTGCAGCATATAAAAAAAAGCTAGGGAAAGGAAAACTGCAAGGAGAAGAGAAAGAGATTCGTGGGTAGATTTGTTTTAGGGAACTGAGGGTACCTCACCTGTTTTTGGACACTGTGACGCAGCTCTTCTAAACCGAGGACAGAAGGGATTGTGAGAGTCAGAGGTGCGCGCTCCTAGCAGTGCTCCTCGGGGAGGGTCGGCGCTGTTCCGAGACGAGGGACCTGCTAACTCTGGGAAGGACAGAAGTGGTTTAGAGAGATTCAGCCCAGGCAAGCTTGGAGGAAATGCGGTTTTCTCCCCCTCCAGACCGTAAGGTTCCTTGTGGAAGATTCCCTCTCCCCGCCCTTTTGCTGCTGAGTTTTGGTGATCGGCAAGCCCCGACCCAAGCACAAAGGTTCCTGATAGTGCGGCACAGATTCATTGATTAATTCAGTGCAGTCAGTTGTTGCTGGTTCTCTCCTATGTTCAAGGCCTAATTGTAGCACAAGAGGAAACATTAATTAGGGAAGTTAAATTCACATTTCAACACATTTGGATCTTCTTTTTGCCTGATTTATTTGGAAGCTGCTAAGGGTTTAAGGCCTCTGAACAGAGTTCAAAGAACGTTGGCATCATTCACTAGTCAAACAAAATGACCTCTGTCCAACTGCTCCCTACTTCCCCCCCCCTCCTGGTTTATCTGTACATTTGTTTGAGTTTATCTCCTCAATACCTCTCCGCCTCCTACTGCTGTTTAATAATTACAAACAGGCTCAAAGGGGTAACCCATTCACCAGGCTGATTTAAACACTCATCACTGATGAGTGGTGGGGCGTATTTTCGAACCTCGCTAAGGAAGGCAGGTGATATAGCCTGAGCACCCAACTTCAGAGAGTTAACAGTCTTGGCTGTCTGTGGTGTTCCCTTGTCAGCCTCTGCCCTAACCAGTCTTAATCCCGAAATCCCTGTCATCCTCGGCTCTTGAGTTTTTTGGGTCTGTGGGTTTTTTGTTTGTTGGTTTTTTAAAAATATATAGTATTTGTTAATTGCTTTCTGTGTGCCAGACACTGTACTGAGCACTAGGGCAGATCATAATAATAATAATTGTATTTGTTAAGCACTGTACTAATCACTGGGGTAGATGCAAGATCATCAGGTCCCACATGGGGCTCACAGTCTTAAATAGGAGAGAGAACAGGTATTGAATCCCCATTTCACAGGCGAGGGAACTGAGGTATGAAGAAGAGAAGTGACTCGCCCAAAGTCACTTAGCAGGCAAGCGGCAGAGCTGGGATTAGAACCCAGGGCCTCTGACTTCGGGGCCCAGACTCATTCCACCAGGCCATGCTGCTTCTCAAGCTAATACAAGCTAATCAGCTAGATAAAAGCTATTAGCTAGATCTAAACTAAATCAGGATAGACGTGATCCCTGTCCCACATAGAGCTCCAGATCTTCATCCCCATTTTGCAGATGAGGAACGGAAGCCCAGAGAAAGTTAAGTGACTTACCCAAGATCACACAGCAGGCAAGTGGCAGGGCTGGGATTGGAACCCCAGGCCCAAGCCTTGCCACTTGATCACGCTGTTTATCAGGAAGCTCCCCTCCCAACACCCATACACACACACAAAATGGGTTGATGACCTAAGGGTGGCCCAAGAACCAAAAATGGGAACTGATATCCTCAAACAAGTGTTTAGAGTTAATAAGTTTGGAGACATTTTCTTTTGTGGTTTGAGGGATTTTGTTGAAAACAGGGATTAGAAATGTAGTAACTAAAAGTGGTTATGGAACTGCTTAACAAATGCCTTCTTCCCTCCTCCTCCTTTTTAGAAAAATAACTCTTTTGGGGGGTGAGTTGCCTTGGGAAAGGAGAAAGAGAGATCATGTTGTAGATCTCCAAACTTTGAAAATCTGAAATGAGGAGCAGTATTCAGAAAGCTCTTCTAGCCCACTTTTCCCCGGGTACTTATTTGGCCATATCCCACCTGCCGCCTCAGAGAAATCTGCAGGAAATGAACCTGTTTTACATTTAGAAGAAGAGAAGAAAAGTTCGCCTCCACTTAGCCATCTGGAAAAATGCCAAGCAAAATCAGCTATCCTTAGGAACAAGGCAACATTACCTGTTCCTTGATTGCTTTTTTCGAGTGCTTCTTGTCTGAATGATTCTGGTTGAGACCCTAAAGAGGTGAAGTTTAGGGCAAAGAGGGGGCTCACTGATCAGAAAATGAAACTCGATAGAAACCCAAGACAGCTCTCCCAGCTTGAGGTTCAAATTATTGGTTTGACAGCTTTCCTGGGGAAATTGCTGATAGTCCTTGCAAATTCTCAAGCAGGCGTGGCATTTGGAGAGACCGGCTTGGCCAGAAACCTCATCCGAGAGACAGGCCTCAAAGGTTTTAACCCTCACCAGATTAGATGAAATTTCTCCTGCCCTTCCAGAAGGATTCATTGCTTTCCGATGGTGTTTGGGTGGAGGGTTCGCTAGAGATTATTCAAATTAATTCCACTGCAGCACATTTTTGTGCTGTTCCCTCTGTGAATAAAGCAAAAGTGCTCATGGTCTTCCCTCCTCCAACCCCAACCAGGGTGGGGATATGGAATGCCCCACATCCAGTCAAGCCTGTAGGATATTTATTGCCCTCCTCTACGTGGAGGAATCTGCTCCTTGCAGTACCCATCTCTGCGGTTGGATTTGTCTCTTAGTATCCCAGTCTTCCCCTGGCCTCTACCGCGGCCTCCAAATGCTACGGCAGAAGTGTGTCTCTGGCGAAGTGTGATTTAAGCGAGGTGGGGGAATTTTAGGGTGTCTTTTCCCACCCTCTCTGCCACTTGTGATGAGCAGTGTTTCCCTAAATAGGGCAGCTCTGACAGAGATTGGCTCTTAGGGTTTCTATTCACTTCAACTTGGAGAAGTAACGTGGCTTAGTGGATATAGAGCACTGGCCTGGGAGTCAGAAGGTCGTGGGTTTTAATCCCGGCTCTGCCACGTGTCTTCTGTGTGACCTTGGGCAAGTCACTTCACTTCTCTGGGCCTCAGTTACCCTCACCCTGTAAAATAGGGATTAAGACTGTGAGCACTATGAGGGACAAGGACTGTGTCCAACCTAACTTCGAATCTACCCAGTGCTTAGAACAGTGCTTGGCATATAGTCAGCACTTAAGTACCATAACTTTTTTTCTTTTTTCTTGTCCCAACCTCCTGAAAGCCCAAGTTCTGCCTGCCTTTTATTTAACCTTCCCTTGTCCTGTTCTCAGATCCCACTCCTGAACAGGTGTACTGGTCCAGGGAGGGAAGGCCCCCTGGCCCTGGTTGAATGAATAAACCGGCTCTCTCTCTCTCTGGAATGGCCGAGGGAGCGGGGAGGGCTGGCTAGGAGCCACGTCCACCGTCCTGAGGAGGGAACTGATGTAGTCAGAATGACCTCGAGGAGCGCTTCCTTTAGAACTTGATGGGGTGGGGTTGTGATTTTTGATTTAAATTGCCAATCAGATATTTTTACGTGACCTCCACTAACAGGAAACTGCTGCACGGTGAATGTCTAGTATTACAAGTATATGGGCATTTACGGTATTTACCATGGTTCAGCATCTTTTTAATCTGGGTGGCCCGCCCCATCAGTCGATGGTATTGATCGAGCGCCGACTGGGATGCGGAGCACTGTACCGAGCCCTAGAGAAGCAGCGTGGCGCAGTGGAACGAGCACGGGCTTTGGAGTCAGGGCTCATGAGTTCGAATCCCAGCTCTGCCACTTGTCAGCTGTGTGACTGTGGGCAAGTCACTTAACTTCTCTGTGCCTCAGTTCCCTCATCTGTAAAATGGGGATTAAGACTGTGAGCCCCATGTGGGACAACCTGATTCCCCTGTGTCTACCCCAGCGCTTAGAACAGTGCTCTGCACATAGTAAGCGCTTAACAAATGCCAACATTATTATTATTATTATTATTACAGTGGAATTAGTAGACACAAGCCCTGCCCTCGGTGATCTTACAATCTAAGAGGCGGAGAAAGGCACCAAAATAAATTACAGGTAGGAGGAAGAGGGAAAGGGGAAAGATGTCCATAGGCAACATGTTCTTTGTGTATAATTAAATATATGCCTATTGGGTGAGAAAAATCTCCCCCATCTCTCCCACCTCCCCCATTTGTAATTAGAATGTCTCCATGTGTACCAGTGAGTGCTCCGGTAGGGTCAGAGGGTGTTCCTAGGTGGAATTTGGGGAAGAAACAAGGCAGGGAAAAAAAAAAGTTAAATTTAAATAAAGCCTAATGGAAAAAAAAAGCTTCTCAAGAAACAAAAAACAGGAAAGCGAAAGGACTTAAGGGGGAACCAACCACCTCAAGAAAGAAAAGTCAAAAGGACAGAACTGACAGGGAGGTGAGAGGCAAAACATAATCTGTAAACCACACAAGGAACAGCTGTTTTTGCTAGGAGGTAATTGAGCAGATGTGGGCTTAGAGCAAAGCACATCCATTGTACCAGAACTGGAGGAGGCCTGTGCAGACCGGCTGTGGAAGCAGACGGCCTAAACAGTGGTGGATGAGGGAACTAATATGGGGCAGCCACGACCAGTAGAAGAAGTGGTTTGGGGACCTCCCTCCCTCCTTATCTCCTCACGACCACCCCCCCACCCGCCCCGGAAAAAATAAAATATGTTACAGCATTGCTGGGAAATAATAGACCAATCTGACATGCATCTGGCTCTTTCAAGAGGGGGAGGGGAAATATTGCGCTGAGCATGTTAAGTCTCAGACAGAGTTGGAAATAATACCAGGTTCTGTAAATAGCAGCTGCAGCTGCAAACAAAGGCAGTGTCTGTACAAGTCAGAAATCCCATTAAAGGCACGCGAGACTCTCTTGCCAGCAACTACGCCACCAGGCAGCAAACTAGACTTACTTCCAAGAGGCTCGGAATCCCAGAGCTGGATGTCAAGAGGTTGGAGGGGGGGGCCTGCCTTCATTTTTTAATGGATTCGCTAAACGCCTACTCTCTGTCAAGCCCCATTCTAAGCCCTGGGGTAGATACAAGTTGGTCAGGTTGGACAAGGTCCCTGTCCCACATGGGACGCGCAATCTGAGTAGGAGAACAGATATTTAATCACCGTTTTACAAACGAGGTAACTGAGGGACAGAGGAGTGAAGTGATTCGTCCAAAGTCACACGGCAGGCGGTGGGCAGATTAGAACCCAGGTCCTCTGACTTGCAGGCCCGGGTTCTTCCCACGAGGCCACACTGCTTCTCATTTGCATTCAAACAGTAGCTGAAATCGTAGCATAAGAGGAGGAAGTGAACCCAGAACCAGGGCTAGTGGGAAGTCTGAGGAGAAATCTTATGAATTCCAGGAAACCTGAATCCTTACTCTTTGGCATTCATGACTAAGTGGGTGTTGCCACGTTCCTGACCCTCTGGTCGTCTCATCCCACCATTAGGCAAAAAGAAGTTCATTATATATAATGAGGGTGAAGTTTATGCCAGACCTTTTTTTGGTAGAGAACTTCCACGACACTCATCACTTCTAAAACCCTCCAAGTCCAAATGAAAGCCACACAAGTAGATGTAGAAATGCGCAGTATAATATGGGGGTGGGGGGACCTGGGGGAAAACCTTGGTTTTTCGGTACACACAGGCCTCTCACAATCTCGATTGTCTGGTATTTCAGGCATTCATAATTGGCCCTAATAAAAGTGCAGTAAAGCTGGAAGTGAACTAGTAGCTGTGGGTGTGAAATGAGTATCCTCATTACCATGACACAGAGACATTCCTGTTGGTGGGATCAGTCTGGGTTGTGGAAATCCAGCTGTAAGTCCTGAAGGTTTAAACTAAAGAAAGCCAAAGCCCAGCTTCTCTTGTTGTCGCTCACCGACAGTGGTGGTGCCCCATAGCTTCTGAAACTCCAGGTCCCAGGCAGAAACTCTGATCATGTTGCTCTACCTAAAGAGAAATGATCAATTCGTGTACAAGAATTCAGCAGAGACACCTGGAGCAGGTGCTTCCCACTTCTCCTGCTGGGTACAGTCGGGGCATGTAAATGTGCTTCGGTGGCTATTGCCTGGCCCTCCCCGGAGAGCCAGAGGTTGCCAATTTCTGCTGAAGGCGGCCCTGGGGTTTGGGCCAAATTAGGGCTCCGAATGGGTTACGGGCAGGTGAAAGTCCCTGCTCCCCTGATGTGCTTTTTACACCCGGGACTTTTTAGAGCCTGCCAACAGAAGTCAGGGCAGGGGCCGTCAGGACCACTTGACCAGGGCAGTGGACCTGCAGAGAAGCAGTGTGGCCTGGTGGAAACAGTGCAGGCCTGGGAGTCAGAGGACAGGGTCTAATCTCAGCTTTGCCACATAGCTGCTGTGTGACATTGGGCAAGTCACTTAACTTCTTGGTGCCTCAGTTGCTTCATCTATAAAATGGGGGAAAAGACTATGAGCCCCATGTGGGACAGGGTCAGTGTCCAACCTGATTACCTTGGGTCTACCCCAATACTTAGAAGAGTGCTTGGCACATAGTGCTTAACAAATACCACAATAATAATGATTATTATTCCCGTTATCCACCTATCCCTTCTGCCTTGCAGCTGAAATGATCCTGCCGGGCTCAGGGATTTCCATGAGCCGTTTTTTTCCTTTGTCCTTTTGGGTCTCCAGCCCGTGTCTTTTGGTTTTTGTTTTGGTTTTTAAGCGGTTTTTGCGAAGGGCTTGCTATGTGCCAGGCACATATTAAGTGCCAGGGTGGATACAAGCTGATTAGGTTGCACATAGTCCGTAACCCACATGGAACTCACAGTCCTAATAGCCATTTTAGAGTTGAGGGAATTGAGACCCAGGGAAGTGAAGTGACTTGACCAAAGTCACTCAGCAGACAAGTGGCTGAGCAGATATTAGAACCCAGGTCCTTCTTACTCCCAGGCCCGTGATGGGGCCATCTCCCAAGCTAATTTTGTAATATATAATCTCACACCAACAAGCTGCTGTTCAGATTTACAGAGGGGGAAATGGGCCCAGGACTGTTGTAGTGGGTGAATTCTCCCTTGAAACTCTTTCAGCTCTTTTTAAGAAACAACATTTGCATAACGAAGAATGAATAAATCGGTTTAGCTGCAGGCAAGTTGGCATTGTTTTCCCTCACATCTGATTCATCTGTAATTTCTTCCTGAAGGTAATTTGAGACCTTATTTCCTGTACGAAATGGTTGTGCACACTCGCTCCTAGCATTGATCAAGGCACACATGCCGTACCATGAGTTTTCCATAACGTGGAGTTCATTGAGGGCACGTTTTAGGAGAATTGAGAGCAACTCAAATATGTGCAAATCTGGAGTGAAAAGTATCGTGGTCTAGTGGAAAAAGCATAGGCCTGGGAGTCAGAGGACCCGGGCTCTAATTCCGACCCCGCCACTTGTCTCCTGCGTGACTTTGGACAAGGCACTTCATTTTTCTGAGCCTCAGTTCCCACTTCTGTAAAATGGGGATTCAATACCTGTTCTCCCTCCTACTTAGACTGTGAGCCCCATGTGGTATAGGGACTATCCGACCTGATTATCTGGTATTTGCGCCAGTGCTTGGCATATAGTAAGTACTGAGCAAATACCACAGTTATTAATAATGATGATAATAATTGAAAATATGATTAGCCACCCTTTAGAGGTATTACTCAGACATTTTCTCACAACGAGTAAGACCCAGAGACAGACACAAGAGAAAATTCCCTGTGTCGTAGATCATCTCCGCCAATCAACCAAGGAGCTAGATGGACCCAAGTCAACAAGTCAATTGACTGACGAGGTATTTGAGCCCGGTCTTATTCACACCAAGCTTCATAGCCTTCAGTCTGGCCCGGCCCATCCCAAAAGAGGCCCGGATAATCCACTCCAGGAGGCAGTGGCTCCAGGGTGAGCCTGCCCTTGAGCCCACGGAGTTTGGTTGAAACAAAGTACTTCAGGATGAAATCTACAGCGCCTGTGTGTTGCTCATTTGGGCTCACTGGTTGCAATATATATGGTATATACGTGGTTGAATATAACTGCAAATTCCAGCCAAGGCTCTTAAAATACATCAGAAGGACCATATCCAGGGTGAGATGCAGAGGATCTCTAGCTTCCCAACGTTCTGGCTCCACCAGTGGCAAAAGATGTGTGGAGGAACAAGGGGCCGGCTCTCCGCTCCGATTTCCATTATGCAACGTCTCATCGGGAAACTTAGGTACCATAAAGGAAAGAAAGCCATTTATCCAAGCTGGGCCTGGCAAGGTAAAGGCTGAGCTAGCAGCAAAATTCAGGAGGCTCGAAACCCCATTTACACTTATTATTTCCTTTGACCACACTGCCTTACAGTCACTACATGGTTTAATGGTTTTTTTATAGTCCAGCCATCCTATTGTAATGAGTTCTAAGTGGACATTTATCATTTTCATTTGCTTTATCACCTGAATCACTGGAGTATTTTCCATCTTGCTTTGCAGAGGTTTTAGTTCCCGGGCTGCTTTTATAAACGGAGGGATGATGGACTTGGATTAAAGCCTTTAAAGAGAACTCTTCTTCACTGCAGCTGCAGAAGACTCTCCAAGCCTCCTGTCAACCATATACCCTAGTCCTGAAGAGGGGCAAGTACAGATAAAGCAGAAGAGGAGGAAACCTTACTTGAGAAATTTTTTTTTTTTCAATTGTAAATGGTGACGAGCCAAAGTCAGAAGACATTATTTTCACCTCCGGAAGCCCTTTGCCGGCAAATCTGCCTCGAAAAACTACCGTATTCTGTGGAGTACAAAGCATATCAAGATCCCGTGTGGTTTTGTTTATTTTAAAGATTGCCTGACTTCTTGGGTCTAGAGGACATCACCCCACCCCACCCACACACCCCTTCCCTTCCAATTCTCTTCTCCCCGCTCCAAACCCCAGTTCACATATGCATATATAGATACAGATTTTAGCAGGTGTCAGCATCAGCACATTAAGTTTGAGGTTTTAAACAGTTTGGTATTTGTGGAAGTTTCTCACTTAAATTCTCCCGATTGGAAAACGTCTCTACATACCTCGCTTTGTACCACCCTGGTGACTACTTCCCAGGCCACCGGCGGGCCGGCCTGTTTGTCGGACATGACCTTGCTAGCAATGGCCCGGCAATGAGAGGTGTAGGCAGACCCCTGGCGAACGCTCCCGTAATGTCACTGTCGGCCGCGTCGTAGTGCCACTCGCCCAGGGGAGTTTAATGAGGTGAACGTGGTTGTGACTGTCCCCCTTCCCCCCCCTTTTTTTTTTAAATGTAAGCAGATAGCTTTTTATGTGTTTTCCCCCAACCCCCTCTCCCCCCCCCCCCTTTTTTTTTTAATACCACGAGGCACAAGGATAGCTTAAGATGAGCGACTAAGGGGGGGCCGAGTCGGCACGGAGCGTGGGCTGCTTGTGCCTCACCTCAAAACGTGCTGCCGCCCACGGCCCTGTAGCGGACCCCGGGACCCGGTCATCCCCCGCTGGGCCAAGCACAAAGGAAGCGGAGGAACGGGACCACAGAGGCGACTCTCTGGGGGTGAGTATGCCACCCCCCCACCCACCCGAGAGAACGAGTTTGTGTATGTGAATGGGTCCGGGAGCTCTGGGTAGGCCCCGTGCATTCAGAACTTAAGCTCGTTGTGAGCTGGGATTGGGTCTCTTTTACCGTTACAGTATACTCTCCCAAGCGCTTCGGACAGTGCTCTGCATACAGATAGTACGCGATAATTGCCACTGACTGATTGGTGGGTTGTTTGAATGCCCGGATTGGGTACTTGTACCTAGGTCAGCAGCTCTTGGGTAGGGCCTTGATTTCCAGACAGATCATTTCCTTTACCTCTCGGTGTGGTAATCCCACAGACAACTGTGCTAGGCTAGACCCTATTGGTACTAGCAGGATCCCAGTCGTCTGTTGGAGAAATTGTTCTCAGTCAGTCAGTGGTATTTATTGAGAGCTTACTGAATTCAGAGCACTGTATTAAGCCCTTGAGAAAGTGCGGTATAATAGAAGTGGGCGTCATGATCTCTGCCCACAGGGGGCCAAGGGGTGGACAGGAATTAAAGTAAATCAGGGGTAGGGGAAAGAGTCATTTACAAGGATATTTACCTGAATGCTGTGGGGCTGGGGTTGAGTATTACAAGTGCTCAAGGGGTATGCAGCCAAGTCTCTCTTATAGTTTATGCCCTGGTTTCTCATCTTTCCTAGAAGCTCCCTCTGCTCTAGCATTTCCTTTCCTGTTTTAGGGGATTTGGACCCTGCAAGCTGCTTGCCCCTTAAGAACTCTGAACTCGCCCCACAGGTTACCCCTGCTGGGTCAGGCTTCACAGCTGGGACGGGATTCGGTTGGGTCGAGAAGGTACTCTTGTCCCACGGTTGGCCACCAGTGAAGGGCAGGCCGAAAGCTGGAATTCCTTGACTGGTTTCCTTTCCCAGCTCCTGGCCATGAGGTTTGATGCCTCTGCTGAAGAGAGACACTGGACCTAAATGGCGCAGCATGACTTTGTTCCTGCTTGGCTTAATTTCTCAACGCCACAGTCAGCTAAGGTACTCTTGCTCCTCCAGCCACCCGACCCAAAATCCAGCGATCCGTTCCCTGAGCCAGGCGCGATGATTGGGAGGGGTGTGTGTTCTTATTGCAGTTTTGGGGTGGTGGGCTTTTCCGTTTGTGTTTTCAGATTTTAGATGGGCTGAGGTTTTTCAAAAAGGAAAAAAACAACCCAAAAAACCCTCAGTGTTTTCTCTTACAAGGAGCAAGCCCCGCCTAGGCCAGCCTCTTGCCAAAACTGATCAAATCACTTGCCCTCTCTCTAGAGAGAAAGCATAGGAATGAAGTCACCATTGTTTTCATTGTAGAAGTGCCAAAGTGCTGTTAGGGTCATTTTCAGATGTGGCTGTAAGTCTTTGGATCAGAATGTGATATCTTTGCTCAGGGCTCAGCTGCAGTGGTGCTCGGGGTCTCGGGGAGTGCTTGGTTCTGGGGCAGGCTCCAGAGGGAGAGGCTCGAGGACTTAGAGAAGGCCCACCTCAAAACATGCTCTTGGGGATTTCTGACCTAAGTCCAGGCCTCTTAGGCTCTGGAGGGTAGTTGCCCGGTGAGAGCCAAGGGCATAGTAAGCGCTTAACAAGTACTATTCCAAAAAAAAAAAAAAAAGAAACGAGTCCTAGGCTCATGGTGATGAAGATGGTATTTCTTAAGCGCTTACTTTGTGCCAGGCACTATACTAAGCACCATCACTTCCAACAGGAGCCTGACTCTACAGTTGCCATCATCATCATTTGTGATTCCTTTGCCTTCCACCTACTCCCCACCCGGCCCACACCCATAACAACCCAAGAAAATAGTGTCTCTTTCCGGCCCTTCCTGGCATGGAACTCCGAGGAGAGAGTGAAAAGCTTAAAACATGTGACCTCTTTTCCCATTTGGGTCTTAAAAGCTGGCAGCATTTAGATCAGTTTCCTTTCTGGGCTGGCTGTGGGATGCCCGCACCCATCCAGGGATCTATAGTAGAGATGGCTCTGGCTGCAGCCCAGCTGCTCACAGTCATGTTGGGCCAGTGCCCAGTACATGCCTGAGCCCTTCTGAAATTTCTCTCCTAGTTTTATTGAGGTTTGTTGCAGTCAGAGGCTTTGCAGGAAGTTTGGGTGGTTTTTTTTTTGGCGGGGAGGTGGGGGGAGTGGGGGTTTGGGTTTTTTTAAAATACGGGTCTGAGAGACTGTTGAAGATGAGTTCCTCTAGCTGCCTCTCCTGCATCCACTTCTCCCCCTTCTCTCATCCCAGTCCCCTGCAGCCACCTTCGAAAAACACGGAGAGCACCTTCCCCGGGGAGAGGGTCGGTTCGGAGTGAGCCGCCGGCGACACAACTCTTCTGATGGGTTTTTTAACAATGGGCCTCTACGGACCTCAGGAGGTAAGTCGTCTGTGTCTCGGCTCCCCCCCCACCCCACCTTTCTATTCTACATTTGGGCTCCCAGGGCAGCCGGAAAGAAGTGCCAGAAGACTAGAAACCGTCGCCTGCGAAGCTCGTGTGGCTGTTCAGGCTGACCGTCCCGGGGGGTTTGCCCCTTCTGAGGGGAATGGTCATTGTTTGCCCCTTCTGAGGGGAATGGTCATTCCTGGCATTGGCTTTAACAGACGTTAGACTTCCGTGACTAGAATTAGGATTTGTCTCTGTTCCCTGTTTATCTGACCCCTTTGGAAAAAAATGAACCTGCAGTCTTCGGGCAAAATTCCAGGCGAGGCCAAGAAGCAAGTCCCTCCCCTTAGAGCTTCCTGCAGAAGAACAGGGTAAAGGCATGGTGTAGTGCATAGAGCATGGGCTAGAGAGTCAGAACGACCTGGGTTCTAATCCCGACTGCCATATGTCTGCTGTGTGACCTTGGGCAAGTCACTTAACTTCTGTAAGCCTCAGTTACCTCATCTGCACCCAATGGGAATTACGAAGGTGAGCCCCATGAGGGACAGGGACTGTGTCCAACCTGAGTAACTTGTGTCGACCCCACCACTTAGAACAGTGCTTGGCCCATAGTAAGCACTTAACATGTCCCATAATTATTCAAAGAGAGAAGATGCGACTCCTCTTTTCCTTGGCCTCTAGATTCCTGGCACCAACCTTCCCTGCTCCGCCATGACTCCGTGGACTCCGGCGTCTCCAAGGGCACCCACCTCGGACTCTCCGGAAACCAGTCGGGCTGGCACGGCTCCTCCCGGGGCCATGATGGCATGAGCCAGCGTGGAAGCGGGGGCGCGGGGATCCATCGCCACTGGAATGGCAGCTTCCACTCCCGGAAGGGCTCTGCCTTTCAGGAGAAGCCGACGGCCGAGACCAGGGAAGAGAAGAAGGAAGAGAAGGCAGAAAAGCTCCAGTTTGAGGAAGAAGACTTTGTAAGTGTGCATGCTTCTGAGCGCACCTACAGCTTTACACGATTGAGCGTTCTTCCTCCGACGTCCTCGGAGAGACCAGACCAGTGTGTCGGAGGTTGAGCGTGGTGGCCGGATGTGCAGTCTCAGGAGCGGACTGGTTTTTAGCCAGGAAGGGTGGGGCCAGTAGGAAATGATCACAAATGTCATCTCTAGAGGAATAGCAGAAGCACTCTGACTCTCCCATAGGTGAATGGCATGATATAACTGAAAAGTATAAGTAGAACCTCATTGGTGAAGAATTTTTTTTCTGCCTTCTCTGTTCCCGGAAGGCTCCCTTCTCTTGATCTTGCTTCGCTTTTCAGTGGAAATGTTAACCGACTTGATTTTATCGAGCTTTTAAAGACATTGGCCAAAATAGGAAACGAAAGAACAGAGGCTATCTACCCTCAGAAACTCCGCCTTCCGTCAGTCAGTCAGTCCATCAGTTGTATTTATTGAACCCTTACATTGTGCAGAGCAGTGTACTGAGCACTTGGGAGAGTACAATAGGACAGATATATTCCACAATGAGCTTCCAGTCTAGAGGGGGAGACAGACATGAATATAAGTGAATAAATTACAGATTTGTACATAAGTGCTGTGGGGCTGGGAGCGGGAGGATGAATCAAGGGAGCAAGTCAGGGTGACACAGAAGGGAGATGAAAAAAAGGAAAAGAGGGCTTAGTCTGGGAAGGTCTCTTGGAGGAGGTGTGCCTTCAGTAAAGCTTTGAAGGGATAGGTGTAGTCACTGTCGGATATGAGGAGGGAGGGTGTTCCTGGACAAAGGCAGGATGTGGGCAAGAGGTCAGCAGCGAGATAGATGAGATTGAGGTTCAGTGAGAAAGTTAGCATTAGAGGAGCGAAAAGTGTGGGCTGGGTTGTACAAGACTAGCAAGGTGAGGCGGAGGGGACAAGGTGATTGAGGGCTTTAAAGCCAATGATGAGGAGTTTCTGTATGATGCAGAGGTGGATGGGCAACCACTGGAGTGTCTTGAGGAGTGGGGAATCATGGCCCGAACATTTTTGTACAAGAACGATCCGGGCAGCAGAGTGAAGTATGGACTGGGGTGGGGAGAGACAGGAGGCTGGGAGGTCAGCGAGGAGGCTGATTCAGTAGTCGAGGTGGGATAGGATAAGTGATAGGATTAATGTGGTCGCAGCAGATTAATATTATTATTATTATCATTATTTAGGGGGAAGCAAATGAACCTACCCAAAAAATTGTGTGTGCAAAATCTGTTGATTTTTTTTCGTACAGTGCAAATTTCTACCTTTGGGTTTTGAGCAATTCTTTCTATATTATTGCACTCATCTGTTAACTTTATCCCTTATGTATTTTGCCGAGTTGCCTCTCCCCTTGAAATCTGGCACTCAGCTAGAGACCAATAGGAATAGGAGTTCTTTCCGTATTTACTCACACATGGTCATAGAAGGAAGGTGATGAGCACGTGAGGTTAAAAACTCATCCGTGGAGGGGCACTGTCCTCCTGAGTGATGGTTTGCAGGGAGAGAGCCGTAGTCGGTGTTCAGATCCTGAGCAGATGGTAGCGATGACAACCTCCATATTCCCAAAGAGGGTTTGGTGCGCAGGGATTATGCCCCAATAACAGATCACTGTAACTAATAAGATTTAATGCTTCGTTTACTTTTCTAGCCATCTCTGAATCCAGAAGCTGCGAAACAGAATCACCAGAGCAGACCCATAGGGACACCTTCTGGAGTGTGGGGTAAGTGAAGAGTTTTCTCCACTACTTTACAGCGGGTTGAAGGATTTAACAACATAGATATAAAATGTTTTCACTGTAGGGAAGAAGGTTGCTACCCTGCTGTTTTGAGAAGCAGCGTGGCTCAGTGGAAAGAGCCCGGACTTGGGAGTCAGAGTTCATGGGTTCGAATCCCGGCTCTGCCACTTGTCTGCTGTGTGACTGTGGGCAAGTGACTTAACTTATCTGTGCCTCAGTTCCCTCATCTGTAAAATGGGGATTAACTGTGAGTCTCACGTGTGACAACCTGATTACCCTGTATCTACCCCAGCGCTTAGAACAGTGCTCTGCACATAGTAAGCGCTTAACAAATACCAAAATTATTATAAAAAAATTTTTTTTAAACCAGTCGGAATAGCCAAATGGATTTTATGCAGGGAGTAGAAAATCAGTTGTAGGTATCAAGTAAGTTATGCCCTTGAACAAAGTATCTTGAACAAACATTGAAAATGTAATTTTTTCATCTGTTTGGGAAGCGTATTAACATCACACCAGGTCGTCGTAAACTCCTTGAGAGCAGGGACTGGGTCTTTTCCTTCTGTTGGACGTTCCCAAATGCCATGCTCATGTTGTTGGCCCGCAGAAAATCCTGCTACACTGCCAGCCTGGCATACAGAACCGTCTCGAGAGATTCGAAGACTCCTGAAACCAAAAGAAACCCTCTTCCCTCCTCATCTCTCTCTCGCCCATCTTTATAATTTCCAGGAAAAGGCAGTTACTTAAAAATAACCCAGTCGGTTTCAAATTTAGCTTAGAAGTATGGCTTTGCTAGCACAATCCCCAAGAGAGGTTTTTTGCTTTTAATGTGTCACTGCCCAGAGATCCCTCCCCAGGGACTGTGTCTATGTCCAGATATTCCTTGGATTCGTAGGCTTAGGTTCCACTGGGGTGAGTGACCAAAACCAAAGGAAAGAAATTTTGTCTTTGCTTTCTTAAACTAGACCAATTCATGTTTGGCCATTTGACCCTTAAAACGAAAAGAAAAAGGGTGGTATTTATTGAGCGCTTACTGTGAGCGCTTGGGGAAGAACAATATAATAGAAATTCCCCTCAACGAACTTCCTACAGTCTAGAGGAGTCACTGGTAATTTCACTTTTTTGTCTATTTCATTAAGTTCTTAAGTAGGAATAGGATTTATCGAGCACAGACTTGTTGTACATTGAACTAGGCTCTTGGGAAGGGCAGAATAAAGCGATTCCCTACTCGCCGTCAAGGCCGTCTATCAAGCACTTACTGTAGGAGGAGCTCTGTTTTGACTTCACACCCAAAGGGAGTGCCTGAAGCCTTTCGATTTCAGACTCTTAGTTTAAAAATGGGAGGCTGGAACAAAAACTTCTGTGAAAACCAGAGATCACCTTGGGGTTTCTACATTTTACCAGGCTCCAGAAAAGTTTCAAGAGGCAGCAGGAACATGGAGTTTATTCTTAATCAGAGTATTCATGACCAGTCATCCCTGTTGTGTTCCCTGGTTCCAATTATATGGTGGGAATTGGAGAAGAGTATTTCGTGTTTTTTTGTGTAACCCCTGCAAGATTGATTTGTAACGGGGATATTTAATCCACCCTTTGGAATTTATGTACTGCCCATTCAGGACATATTTCAACATTATGTTGCATTTTTCATTAACATTTCACCTTAGTACTTCAGATAGCTCTCCCCTTTCCTCACCCGCCTTTCACAAAATAGAGAGGGCAGAGAAAGGTGCTTTCTGGCTATTAAACATAAACTTGATGAAATGGAAATTTCCATAAGTAAATGTTTGCCATACATGATAAAACCCTAGCCAAACTCCAAATACTAAGTTTCCTGCTTGCCTCCAAAGAGCAGCTATGGTTTTGTGCAAAAATGAGTGAAAAGGACTAAGCATCCCAACTGCTCTGTTTGCAGTGTCCAGGTATGTAGGAACCGGTGAGGTGGCTTTTTGTTATCGGACTACACATACAAAGCCCACTTCAGTAGAAATCCTGTTTGCTGCAAGGGAAAGGAAAGGGTATCTGCCATGGCAGATTTACACCATGTTGCTCCTTGCACCTGATTTTTCACAATAATTTTGGGGGGCGGGATTCTATCTGCATTTTCCTCAATAATTTGTAGCACGGTACAGAGCTTCTATACAGTGGAAGTCAAACCTCCAAATCAGCAAAATAGGGCTGAGCGAGAGTGCGTGCAATAGGAAAAAACCAGAGGAGAAGTACCAAAGGTAAGGCAGAGCAGAATGAGCAATTGAAAATGGAGATGATTTGTTGGCCCACATCCAGGCCTTTCAGTCAGGCCGGGAAGTAGTTCTGTCCCGGCCTCCCCCCACCAACCCCGACCCATTCTCCAGTGCTTAGTACAGTGCCTGGCACATAGTAAGCACTTAGCGAATGCCACAGTTATTATTACTATTATTAAGGGGCTGAGCTCCCTCTAGACTGTAGGCTTATTATGAGCAGGGAACGTTTCCACTAATTCTGTTTTATTGTTCACTCCCAAGCGCTTGACACAGTGCTCTGCACATAGTAAGCATCCAGCAGAAACACCAGTGATTGATGGATTGGGTTTTGGAGAGGCTACGCTTCTCCAGCCAATCCTGAGGCCCCACTACCTCTTTCCCCCACAGCACCCTTTGGGCCTCCCGTCTTGGGGCCGGGCGGTGACTCAGCTCCTGCCCTGACGTCTAAACCAGTCCACAGCAGAAAAAGGGCTACTCAGTGTGTCGGCTTCCCCTACTTCCCATCCCACCACCCGGGCGCTCCCCCCTCACCCTCTGTTCATTCCTCCGTTGTTCCTCAGAAAACCCTCCTAGTGCCAAGCAACCTACCAAGATGCTGGTCATCAAAAAGGTTTCAAAAGAGGACCCTGCCGCTGCTTTCTCTGCTGCATTCACCTCTCCGGGACTTCACCTTGCAAACGGGAACAAGCCCACCACCATCGTCCCAAGCGTCTATAAAAACCTGGTTCCCAAGCCAGCGGCACCACCTACCAAGGTATATATGAAAGAGAAAAAAAACTTAAAAAAAAAAAAATTAGACCTTTCGCCCAGAGGGCTTTGTGTGGGATGGGGGCGGAGAGAAGAGTATGTAGGACTTTGTAGAGCTTAGGGAAGACCTTTTTGGATGTTCATTATATATGTGTGTGTAGCCTCCAGTGAGGGAAATGGATTTGCCACCACGCCAGTCTTCTAGTTTTACTAGTAAGAGTTGGGTAGAATTGTTCCAAAGTTATCATTTGGAGGCAGAATTGTCACAGAAGGAGGCTTTTGGGTCAGAGCCCGTAACCCTTTCAGTTTTGGGGGCGGGGGGGGTTTCCATAAGATAAATTTAAGTTATTTGTGATGGTGGATAAGTAGACTAGATGTGACCATTGTCGTCTTAGATGAGACGACTGAACCCTACCATGTGAGGGGCTGTGATGCTCGGGCAAAGTATTTTGTAAGGCATTGAAACCTGTTGGCTGGATGTGTGAAAAAGTGTCCATACCTCTGGCCAAGCCCCAAGAGCTGTGATGACCTGGCTCCCTGGGCCAGGAGATGTGGAGAAGTAGAGGCCAGGTACCTCCTTCTTCAGCTGGCAGAGAAGTATCACCTGTGTTTACAGTGGCCATGGCTGGGCCCTTGCTTGGTTCACCTACCCCCCCATCCCAAAAAAGGGGGGCAGGGGGAAAGATGTAATTAGTGTAGAAGTTCTTGAGAGAAGACAGGGTCATCCAAGAAAGGCGACCAGCTTTTTGAAAGGTGGAAAAAATAAATATTTGTACCTTATAAATTTTTCAGGCATTCCACCAGACATGGCACGTTGCTTTCTCTTTTCTCTTTGGCCCTTAAGATCTTGTTGAACTTGCCAACTTGAGGTTGTGTTGTTTTCTGTGTTCCGATCTGCCTGTTCCTCCCTTCCAGCCCAGTCCATGGAAATCCAACAGAAGCGAACATAAACCGGGATCCCTGTCCTCCAGCCGTGATTCTGCCTTTACCAGTCCGGTCTCTGTAACCAAACCAGTGGTTCTGTCAAGTGGCTCAGTCCTCACCTCTCCCAAAGAGGTAAGGAGGAAACTCTGGAAGCCCCCATGGGGAAGACTTGAAACAAAAAATGCCTTTTCTCATTTAGGTCATGATTCGGGGGCTTTATCTTTTGACAAGGTGTTACCCTGTTCAACTGCTCAGGGTCTCTCTAAGGAGGGAGGTGGTTGAGCTTGATAACTCCTGTAGAGTCATTCAATCGTAATGAGCACCTGAGTGTAAGGCACTGCAAAAGAAACAAGAATCCTGTAACAAAAAAATATTTTTTGCATAGCACTTTCATTTTCCAACATTCTTTTCCTTCAGTTACCTCACTTTGTCGTCACAGCATCCCTGTGATGTAGGAATTGTTATTCCCATTTTACAGGTAATGAACCTGAGGCACTGAGAGGTTAAGTGACTTGCCCAAGGCATCCCACCAGGCCAGGGGCAGAGCTGGGACTAGGACCCCGATCTCCTTGATTCCCAGCCCCCATACTCTCTCCACTAGGCCAGCCTGCCTCCAACTTGGACATCATAATCTAATAGGCTTTGTTCCTGTGGTAGAGGGGAAAAAACTGGCATAAGATTTTTAATTGATGATTTATGTCCTTTCAGTTGCTGAAAATTAAGTAATGAACTGATCTCAACTTTCTGAATCTCCCAGTATTGGCAGCTGAGTTGACCAGCTCTGGGAGACTTCTCTAGGGCATTTAGGAACTTGACCTTACCTCGGGCACAGCAGAGGATCTGGGCTAGGTCAGGATAGAGTCCAGGTCAGGGATCCCGCTGAGCCATGGCCAACATCTATATGTTTCAAAAAGTGGGGTGTATCCCACACCCGCAAAGAGTAGAGCAAGAGTCCCACCTGCAGGGCCTATGGAGGGCAGCTGGCCTAACACGTCTTGGGTGGTGGTGCCTTCTGGAGGTAGACTCACCTGGGCTTCCCTCTGGTTAGGGAGGGACTAGGGCGGGCTGAGCCGGAGATTTAGGGACTGCAGTACTGTACCAGTCCCGGCTCCTGTCCATCCGCTGGTGGAAACCTTTCCTATGGCGTTTTCCCCAGAGTCCCTCCAGCACCACGCCTCCCATTGAGATCAGTTCCTCCCGCCTGACCAAGCTGACCCGCCGCACCACCGACAAGAAGAGTGAGTTCCTGAAGGCACTGAAGGATGACCGGAACGGGGAGATCCTGGAAAACCGAGAATGTGACAAGCTGGAGGATGTAAGGGCAAGAAAGGTGTCTTTGGGGAGGAGGAGGGGGCCAAGGGAGGATCGCCTTGGCGGCTTCGGGGGAACCCCAGGAGATTGACTCAACCTGTTCTGTGAGAGTCGTGTTTTATATTTAGCAATACCACAATACCATCCAGTGAGATGTTTACTGACCAGAACCTAACCTTTCTCTGCCACCTCGCCCTGTCAACTCCTGTCCACTCGCTCATTTACCACTGACCTCATCATCATTAACAGCCAGAATTTGGCTCAGCAGTCTTAAAAATCCACAGGCCAGGTTGCCATGTTCTCTTCTCATTTTATCCCGCCCGCTCTCACCTTTTTCCTGACTCATATTTGTAATACTGGTATTGGAGTGCTTACTGAGTGCCAAGCACTGTACTAAGCACTGGGGTAGACACAAGCTAGGTTGGACACAGTTTCTGTCCTACATGGCACTCACAGTCCAGAGGAGAGGGAGAACAGGTGTTGAATCCCCATTTTACAGATGGGGATCCTGGGGCACAGAGCTGTCAGGTGATTTGCCCATGGTCACACAGCAGGCAAGTGGCAGAGCCTGGCTCAGAACCCAGGTCCCCCAACTCCCAGGCCCGTGCTCTTTCCGTGAGGCCACGTAGGTACATAAATGTGTGGGCCTGTATATCTGGATGCAGAGGGGTATGTGTTCGTGAGTTGGAATAAATGCACGAGAGAGGCTCTTCAGTCAGGCCCGTTGGTAGCATTTATTGAGCACTTGTGTGCAGAGCACTGAACAAAATGCTCTGGGGAATTTGGTTGAATAAGACACACTCCCTGACTTGGAGGAGTTTTTCTATCTAAAGGAGGAAGTTAGAGAGGCAAAGCCATCTCCAGTTAGATGTCGAGAATATATGTTAAGTACTTAAGTGGATAAGCAAGTGTTAAGAGCCTTTGTTAGACGGCACATCTTGGAAAGGTGGTGCCTAATTGGGGAAGAACTCCCAATGCGATGGGATTTTGGGTGGCCTGTAAGGCAGAGTTGAGTTTGGGTTTGGTGGATTTGAAGAGGGAAGGAACTTCTGGCAGGATGGAGGCCGTGAGTGAGGGGTTGCAAATGGGAGAGCCAAAAATGAGGTTCAGTGAGAAAAGGGGAGCTGGAGAGAGGAAGAAAGAATGGGAGCTGGGGGTGGCCTGGAGCACTCTCGCTTGTCAAGAGAGGCCTGAGCAAGGAGTGGGAATCAGGGAAGCAGGTTCCTGGAGGGGAATGTGGGAGAGTGCAGGGCCAGGAAACTGGTTTGAGAAGAGACCGAGAGAAGCTTTGCCAAGGGAAAAGAGAACTAGGAGGTGGAGGGGTTTGGGACACACACACACCCTTGACACAGATGTCTGTCAACTCAGTTGAGCCAGGTGCAGTGTGGCTTTCCTGAGTCCGGGCCGGTGGGATGGGTGGGCATCTCTCTGGGGGCAGAGGCGGAGGAGGCCCAGTGACACCAGGGGCAGGCTTTCACTGGGATTTTCCTTCCTGCCTGCAGATGGAGGGGGTCAGCACGCCAGAACCAAAGGAAAATGGGGAAGAGAGCTGCCATCAAAATGGCCTCTCCCTCCCATTGATGGAGGAAGGAGAAGGCCTTTCTCATTCACTGGAAGCAGAACACAGGTGAGTGAAGCGGGGTCCGGGCCCACAGTGTCCTGACGTATACTCAGTTCTGAATTTGTCAAGAGGACTGCTTGGGCCAGTTGGGGACGGGAATTAATTTAGCAGCAAGTTCCTCTGACTCTGACACTTCCTCATGTGTTCCTGCCCCTTACCCCAATTTTTTTTTTCTCCCTCACCACCAACTTTGCGTTTGTTTCCCTGAGCCAGGCTCTTGGTCCTGGACTGCTAGGGAGGACTCGTTCTTCCTGCACAAGGAGCTGCTGCTCTGTAAGCCAGCCCCAAGGGCTTCTGAGGAAGCAGGTTTGTCCAGGTGACTCTCTGAGCAGCACCAGTAGGATCAGCCTGGCCCGTCTGTTCCGATGCCTTCCGTGATCAGTAATGAGAACTGTCCACCGCAGAAGGTTTTCCTTTAAAGGGCCCAGAGCTGTGGTTCTCCAAGCATTTTGCAAGAATAATTTTAGTATTTGTTAAGCACTTGCTATGTGCCAAGCAATGTACTAAAGCGCTGGGGTAGATACAATACAAGCAGATAACCACTGTCGCTCACAGTTTAAGAGGGAGGGAGAACAGGTTTTTTAACTTTACAGATGAAACAACTGTGGTACAGAGAAGGTAAGTGACTTTCCCGGGTCTCACAGCAGAGAAGTAGGGAGCTGGGTTTAGAACCCAAGCCCCCCAACTTCCCAGGCCTGTGCTTCTTCCATTAGGCCACACTGCTTCTCTGTTGATTTTCTGTTAGCACTTTTGTGTTTGCCCCCTAACATTTTTGCACCCACCTGGTTTCAACTAGGCTAATAGTGGTAATTGGCTTTAAAGAAACAATACCTAGGAAAAGGATTTATGGAAAATTTCAAGTTTCAAGACTAATTTGACGGGGTGGAGGCCGGGGGGGGGGGGGGGGGGGGCGCTACGGGGACGGATGTCCTGCATAGCCATTTAAACTATCAGGTGGCTGCTGCTTTAGGGAAATCTGACTAAGAGTGGCATCTTCCCTTTTTCTCTTTCTTTCCTTTCTCTCACTCTGCCCAACTCAGGTTGTTGAAAGCAATGGGGTGGCAGGAGTACCCAGAAAATGATGAGAACTGCCTTCCCCTGACCGAAGATGAGCTCAAAGAGTTCCAGATGAAGTCAGAGCAGGTAAGTCACAGCTCGAGGGGGAAAATCAGGACCAAAATACCAGGACTGATCCGGAGCCCAGTCATAGACTGTTCAAAAACAACCATGCTGGCTATTGACATTGTCCCAGGCTGGCCCCTACACTTGTTATTTTTTTATAAATGGTATTTGTTAAGCGCTTACTATGTGCCAGGCACTGTTCTAAGTGCCGGGGTAGCTACAAGTTATAAGTTAATCGGGTTGGACATAGACCATGTCCCACGTGGGATGCTCAGTCTTAATCTCCATTTTACAGATGAGGAAACTGAGGCCCAGAGAAATGAAGTGACTTGCCCAGGTCACACAGCAGACAAGCAGAGGGAGCTGGCTTAAAACCCAGATCCTTCTGACTCTCAGACCTGTGCTCTATCTACTAGGCCATGCTGCTTCTCAGCCTATGACAGTAGTTGCCGGTGGGACATTTATATCGGGCCCAGAGGCCGGGGGAGCCAGACTGGGGTAGCGTCGGCCCATCAGCAGGCCCTCTGGAAGGGAAAGAGGCCCCTGCCAGGCGGGAAGCAGCCCCCTCCCCATCCCCAACGGAGCCGGCCCTCTCACCTGCATTTCCATTTAGAAGTGATTCCTTCTGCTGAACCCAGAGCAGGGGAGGGGGCCTGCGCGCAGCACCAAGGGCGGAGTCTCATTTCTTCCATTCCTCATCCCCACCCCACCCCCGGTAACTTGCTTGCCTGGCTCTCTCTATCCCTCCACCCCTCCCTCCCAGCTGAGACGAAATGGCTTCGGGAGGAACGGATTCCTGCAGACCCGCTGCTCCAACCTGTTCTCCCCATGGAGAAGCACTTTCAAACCAGAGTTGGAGGACTCGGACACAGAAACCAGTAGCAGCGAAACCTCAGACGATGAGGCCTGAGGACAGGCGTCAAAACTCCACACTGCAAAATCCAGCCCAATAAAAGTCAAATCAGTCGTCAGCACGTGTCAGGGGAGATGGTATAAACGACACCAAGTTGTTTTTGGTCGTTTGTTTTTTCTGGGGTTTTTTTTCCCCTTTTTCCTTCTTTCGTTGTTGAATCCTTCATGCACAAGGGAAGTAATCGTATCCCAAAGAAGAGAGAATTTGGTTTGTTTTGCCTTTTTTTTGTTTGTTTGTTCTTCCCTGGTCTATGCTTAATAGAGAGAAGTCTGTGCAGCTAGGAGGTCTGTGACAAAAAGAAAAGCTATATATGTATATATACATCTGTGTGTGCGTTTGTGTATATATATATATATGTAAAGGGCAACGCCCAGGTCCAAGCTGGCAGAGGAGGTGGAGGAGCGGCAAGCTTCTAAAAAAAAAAAAACGTCCCGGGCAGTGGACCCAGAGGCTCAGCGACGTGCTAAACAATCATTGTCAATGACAAGATGACTATTGAAGTTATAATTGTGTTAAATTAATGCTAATAACATGGAATTTTTTTATTTTATTTTTTTGGCGGCTCGGGTAGCTTCACCACTTTAACCAGGCGTCGTGGTTTCTTTTTTTTTTTTTTTTTCTTTTTTTGGGTACAGCTGTAAAATATTTGGATATAGGAATTGTTTGTGTTCTTGCAGCCTTGATATTCAGGGTGGATTGTAAAATATAAAATTTTTGTGAGATTTCAAAGATTAAGATTATTTTGATAACATTATTTACAGATTTAAAAAAGTGGATATCACATGAGTCTGTATGAGGGGGAAAACTACTGCATCAAAAATAACTAACTTGGAATAAATATTTTGCATCAGTTTGCCAATTCGAATCATCTTTCTTCAAATGAGAAGAGTGAATCGTGTCTGAAGGGAATTTTAATTTTTTAATCTAAAGGAGCTGAAAATTTTAAAGCGCAGTTTTTCCCTTGGGTCGCAAAGGGCAGGGCCCTGCCTTCCGCCTATGCCTTGAGGCAAAAGCAATGTAACCAGGGGATATATAACCTTAGCCATTAGCAATATAACCAGCTCTCCTTTTAAATTTTAAATTCATGAAAATGTTATTTTGGCACAGTGACCAAGTCCCTAGTTTATGGCACAGTCTGGTTCCTCCTTGCTCTTGGACATAAATGGGGAGTTTACCTCTAGCCCTGAGAAAACCTCTTTGCCGGCCAGAAGGGTTTCGGGTAGAAATCATCCCGTACGGCTTCTTTACTTCCTTTTCCTCCCGGACTTGGGCCACATCCGTTTGGATCTGACTCTGAGCCCTTCTCCCATTGCAATTATAGAGGGTTTACTGTGTGCAGAGCACTGTACTAAGTGCTTGGGAGAGTACACCGTAACAATAAGACAAAAAGTCCCAGATTTTTCCTCCTTGGAAGGTACAGGTGGTATTACGGTGGCCCGGGGCTTCTGAGGGGTTTTTAGACCTCGCTCAGGTGGGGCAGGCTGGTTGCTGCTCCTGTATGGCCTCTGGCCTTGTAGGGCAGGACTCCCCTTCCCTCCCTGGTCCTGGCGGCAGGGGGGTGAGTTGCACTTCCACCTTTTCCTGCTCCAGAAAGGTGCCTCCACGTCCACAAAAAGCTTGGCCTGCAAGGACCTCCGATTCCCTTCACCTCAGGTGAGCTGATAGACCACACTTTTCTACCCCCACCGAGGCCTGGAGAGATGACCTTGCCAACCAGCAGCTCCCACGCAGGCGGCCCCTGTGACGGGCTACGGCCCTGCCCGCTTTCCTGCCTGTGCTTGGCTCTCCCTTTCTTCCACCTCCCCAACCTCCAACAGTCCTAGGCTCCCCGGGAAGCACGGAGCGATCAGGGTCCAGTGCAGAAGCTTACAGAAACCTCAGTGTCCTCACCTAATATTACTAATACTGTGGCATGTGTTCACTCCTTACTATATGCCGAACACTGTACTAAGTGCTGAGACAATCAGGTTGGACACAGTGCCTGCCTCAACTGAGTCGCAAATCACAATTCTCAGAAATGTTGGCTACGAGTGACTATGTTATTAGTTGAGTGCTTACTGTGGGCCAAACACTGTGCTATCCATGTCCCCTCATGCCCCCGACCCTAGTTCTAAAATCAAGAAAGTAAACTCATCGTGGGTAGGGAGCGTGCCTCCCAACTCTTGGCTCGTACCCTCCCAAGTGCTTACTACAGTGCTCTATACACAGTGAGGGTTCATATATCATCGACGATTTCTTTAAATTGCCTCACTACCCCTCTAGATGGTCAGGCCCTGGTGGGCAGGGAGCTTGCCCGCTAACGGTCTTAGCGGACTCTCCCAAGCACTTGGCGCAGTCCTTTCCCCTTAGTAAGTGCTCAAATACCACTACCAATAAATAAGTCAGTGCTCATCAGTTGAAAAATAAACTGATACCACAAATACCAATAAATAAAAATCAGCACTCACCAGTTGAATAAATTTGAAACTACAAATACCAATAAATAAAAATCAGTGCTCGCTTTTTGAAGAATAAACTGATACTAGAAATAAATACCAGTAAATAAAAATCACTGCTCACCAGGTGAATAAACTGATACTACAAATAAATACCAATAAATAAAAATCAGTGCTCACCAGTTGATGAATAAACATACTACAAACAAATGCCAATAAGTAATAATAATAATGGTATTTAAGTGCTTCTTATATGCCAAGCACTGTTCACCAGTTGATGAATAAACTACTACAAATAAATACCAATAAATAAAAAGCACTTGCCAGTTGATGAATAAACTTGATACTACAAATACCAATAAATAAAAATCAGTGCTCGCCCTTTGATGAATAAACTGATACTACAAATAAATGCCAATAAGAATAATATTGATGGTATGTGTTGTTTATTATATGCCAAGCACTGCTCACCAGTTGATGAATAAACTGATACTACAAATAAATACCAATAAATAAAAATCAGTACTCTCCAGTTGATTAATAAACTGATACTACTATCAATAAATTAAAAGCACTGCTCACCAGATGAATAAACATACTACAAATAAATACCAATAAATAAAAATCAGCACTTGCTAGTTAATGAATAAACTTGATAGTACAAATACCAATAAATAAAAATCAGTGCTTGCCAGTTGATGAATAAATTGATACTACTAATAAATACCAATAAATTAAAATCACTGCTCACCAGGTGAATAAACTAATATAAATAAATACCAATAAATAAAAATCAGTGCTCACCAGTTGATGAATAAACTGATACTACAAATAAATGCCAATAATAATAATCATCATCATCATAATGATGGTATTTAAGTGCTTATTATATGCCAAGTACTGCTCACCAGTTGATGAATAAACTGATACTACAAATAAATACCAATAAATAAAAATCAGTGCTCGCCCATTGATGAATAAACTGATGCTACAAATACCAATAAATAAAAATCAGTGCTTCTGAGTTGATAAACTGATACTTCAAATAAATACCAATAAATAATAATAATGATGGTATTTGTTAAGTGCTAACTTTAATCCAAGCACTGCTCACCATTTGATGAATAAACTGATACTACAAATACCAATAAATAAAAATCAGTGTGCCAGTTAACAAATAAACTGATACTTCCAATAAATACCAATAAATAAAAATCAGTGCTCCCCAGATGATGAACAAATTGATAGTTCAAATAAATACCAATAAGACAGTGCTCGCCAGGTGATGAATAAACTGATACTACAAATATAAATACAAATCAGAGCTCGCCAAATGTTGAATAAACTGACACTACAAATACCAATAAATAATAATAATGATGGTATTTAAGCGCTTACTATATGCCAAGCACTGCTCTCCATTTGATGAATAAACTGATGCTACACATAAATACCATTCAATAAAAATCAATGCTTCCAGTTGAATAAACTGACACTACAAATAAATACCAGTAAATAATAATGATGGTACTTGTTGAGCGCTTACTATGTGCCATGCACTGCTCACCAGCTGATAAACTAATATTACAAATAAATACCAATAAACAAAAATCAGTGCTCACCAGCTGATGAATAAATTAATACTACAAAAAAAACCAATAAATAAAAATCAGTGCTCACCAGCTGATAAACTGATACTACAAATAAATAAATACCAAGCAATGAAAATCAGTGCTCAACAGTTGATGTATAAACTGATACTACAAATAAATACCAATCAATTAAAATCACTGCTCACCTGTTAATGAATAAACTAAGACTACAAATAAATACCAACAAATAAATATCAGTGCTCACCAGTTGATGAATAAACTGCTACTGTTCCAGAGAAGCAGCGTGGCTCAGTGGAAAGAGTCCGGGCTTGGGAGTCAGAGGTCATGGGTTCTAATCCCGACTCCACTGCTTGTCAGCTGTGTGACTTTGGGCAAGTCAAGTCACTTCTCCGAGCCTCAGGTCCCTCATCTGTAAAAGGGGGATGAAGACTGTGAGCCCCACGTGGGGTAGCCTCATCACCTTGTATCTACCTCACTGCTTAGAACAGTGCTGGGCACGTAGTAAGCGCTTAACATATACTATCATTATTATTATTACTATTATTGTGTGGTCTGTGACCTCAGGCTAGTCACTTCACTGTGCAACAATTACCACATCCGTAAATAGGGGTTTAAGACTGGGAGCTCCTTGCAGGGACTGGGTCCAACCTGATTAGCTTGTATCCACCCCAGCGCTTAGTATAGTGCCTGGCATATAGTAAGCCCTTTAAAAATACCATAAAGAAGGGTGAGCTTGAGGGGAATGAAGAGTGTAAGGTGGGGGCTAGTGAGAGAGCGGAGGGGATAAGTAGAAGAGCACGAGAGAGCGCTGATGGAGCAACTTTAAGCCAAGGGTCAGGTGTTTCTGCTTGACGTGGAAAGACTCGATTCCGCTTCAGGGACCATCCAAGAAGTAGCAGCGAGTGGGTCTGTCTGAACACAGCCTGGGGCTTGTCAGCCCTTGAACCTCTTTCCCCAGCTGTAAATGGCATAAATCAATCAATTAATAGTATTTATCGAGCGCTTACTATGTGCAGAGTACTATAATACGGGCTTGGGAGAGTACAACAGAATTAACAGACACGTTTACCGCTCGCAGCCAGCTTATAAAGCAGCCTCTTTCTCTCCCCACCCACTGCCTCTCAGCTGCCATCCTGTCTGAGTCTTTCTTGGAGGCGGGGGCATCCTCTCTCCCTGCTCAATCAATCAATCAATTCTGTGTACTGAGTGCTTACTGCGTGCAGAGCACTGTACTAAGCAATTGTGAAAGTACAGTGCCACAGAGTCGGTCTGCTCACAAGGAGTTGAGAGGCAGAGGTCTCTGCTTTTGAGGCAGAGACCCCTCCCCACTCCAGCCCTGCTGGCATTTCTCCCTCCCCACCCAACCGGGAGCTGTTCTTTTGGACAACAGAGACCTGCCCAGCCCCAAACACATAAACAGAAACAGGAGCCATGGTGACCCAAGGGCCTAGCCGGTCTCCTCCACTGGGCACCATCCCCAAGCTCCCCACTTAGCAACCCGCCCCCCACCCCGGCCTTCCAGCCCTGGCTTGGGAGATTCCAACCAGCTTGGTGGAGAACAGGTCAGCCTCGGGGTAGGGGTCGGTTTCGGGGGAGATTAGAGGATTGAGCAGCCAAAAAGTTTCCTCTGCTCCAGAGGCACGGGAAGCTGGACCCCAAATCAACCGTGGGGCGGGGGGAATAACCAACTCTCCTTTTCCCCACCTCCCACACTCCCCCTTGACCCCGGCAGTTATCCGGCCCGGGCCCCAGGATAGGAGAGGCGGCCTTGGGGATGGGGGACCCGGGCCTGCTGCGGTGCCAGGCCTGCGACATGGTCTTCCGCTCCCGGCCCCTGCTCGACGTCCACACTCAGCGCCTCTGCATCGGGCGTCTGACGGGCGAGGAGCTCCGGCCACCCTGCCCCGGGCTTGCCCCTGGCCTCGACGCCCAGCCCGGGCCCGGCGTCATCGAGGTGGGCCAAGTAGGATGGGGATGGGCATCTGGGAGGGAGTGGGGACGCCCAATGCGCGAAGGTCAGGGAGGGCAAGGAAGGGTTCTCCCCCTTCCTGCTCCATAAGGCTCAGGGGTTCCAGTGGCCAGAGCTCCTGGGTCCGCAGCTCAGGCAAGGGTGGGTGTCACTGAGTTGCAGGATCTGGAACTGCTGGTCAGCCCCAACCACAGGGCCTGGTTCTTTTTCTCTCTGCCCCAGCTGGAAGCCAACAGGACGGAGCCGGAAGCGGAGCCCTGGGGCAGACGCGGCCTGGAGGTCCCTGCCCCCCGGACCCTCACGGAGGAGGTACCGGGGATGAGACACCCCCTACACACACAACCCGGCTACTGCTGTGCCCTCTCCTACCTGATCCTCCCCTCCCCGGGGTCCCTCTAGCATCCTTGCAGCTTGGAGGGGAGGGGGCTGGACCTTGAAGCCCCCGACATCCAGAATCCCTGCCTCACACTTCACCCCCAACCTGGAATCCCCCAGTGCCGAACCCTGCCCCCAAACAGGTGCACAGGCTTCAACTGCTGGTGCAGGAGATGGGGCTGGGGGGGCCGGAGCCCCTCGTCCAGGTGAGGAGGCCAGGGTTTTTCAGTAAAGGGGATGGGGGAAGCTTGACCACTGGGGAGCTTGGCGCCCTGCAGAGTCCCCAACCCAGGACAGGGGTGGGCAATGGGCTTCCACAGCTCCACACCCCCCAAACTCCCCTCCCAACCTCGGGCTGCAGCCTGGAAAGGTCCCAGGGAGAGCAGCGGCCGAAAGCTGGAGGAGGGGGATGAACCAGGCCGGGACAACCAGTACAACCAGGCCTGGATGGGGAGACGATGGACCGAGCGGTGGCTGACGCAGGGGAAGAGAACGTCTCGGGCTGGGGCCTTGCTTTGCAGGGGGTTCTAGGGGGGCTGGAGGAGGGGGCTGGGAGCTGGGCACTCCCCTGCCAGGCTGAGAGGGCTCGGCCCCCAGGGCAGGGGTGGTCCCAGGGGGCGGGAGAACCGGGAGCAGCTCCGGGCACTGGAAGAGGCTCACGCCCGGCGGCTGGCAGAGATCCAGGCCCAGAACCGCAGCCTGGAGCAGCAGAGGGATGGTAAGTTCAGGATGGGGGGCTGCTGTTCCTCCCCCTCTTCCCCTCTCCTCAGCAATGTCCTCGTCCACTCATTTGAATACATTTATATTACCCTATTTTGTTAATGAGCTGTACATCCCCTTGATTCTATTTATTGCTATTGTTTTTGTCTGTCTCCCCCGATTAGACTGTAAGCCCGTCAATGGGCAGGGATTGTCTCTATCCGTTGCCGAATTGTCCATTCCAAGTGCTTAGTACAGTGCTCTGCACATAGTAAGCGCTTAATAAATACTATTGAATGAATGAATGCAGGGGTTGGGGGGAAAAGGGGCCAGGGTGCGGTGCAGAACTCTGCGGGAGCAGACTCTGAGCCTGGGCGGCCATGGGGGGAAACCTCACCAGAAACTCCAGCCTAGGTCTTGCCTCAGCTTCCCCGGCCCGGTGGCACCTGGTGGGGGACACGGACGGGGAGAGGGGGCTTTGGCCTGCCACAAGCCCTCTCCCTCCTCATCAAAAGAGATTAACCGGCACCTGGCGGACCTGGCCGTGAAGACCCCTGCCTCGCAGGAGCCGCAGGCCCCGGGGGATCACGGGCAGCCGCCGCAAGGCTGCGGAGGAGAAGGCTCTCACCAGGAAGGGTGACTGCCCTCCCGTCCACCCACATCCTCACTCCCAACCTAGTGACCCCAGGGAAATCGTCCGGGGGTGGAGTGGGAGAGGCTGCCCCAGGGACACGGATTGGGGGTGTCAGACCTCACCCTCTGTCATCTCTGGGGTCTCTCCATGCCAGGTCTCAGCTCGACCCACCAGCGGAGAAGGAAAGATGCCAAGTGGGATGGCGGCTATTCTCCGCAAGTCCCGGGCCTTTGGCTGCCGAGATCCGGTGAGACCGAGCCCATCGCCGGTGGCTAGGAAGGCCCCCCCCCCCCCCGACCCCCAGGCTTTCCCCAGGCTGCCCCTTCTGGGGAGGAGAATGAGGGTCTCCTCGTCCCCTGCCTCAATCCTAGGGGTCTCCTGAGCACCATGTGGCTTTGCTGCCACGACCGCCCCCCGGCACACACCCATACATCCTCACTTGGGCTTTCATTCAATAGTATTTATTGAGCGCTTACTATGTGCAGAGCACTGTACTAAGTGCTTGAAGGGCTTGGCCGAGTCTGGTGCCCGGGTGCATACTGAGCGCCCACAGAGCCCTGCCGGGGGGGGACCTGCCCTGCCCACACAGAACCCCCGGGTCAGCGGAGCAAAAGGCGAAGAACTCACCGTTGTCTGAGCCTTGAGATCCCGGCTCTGCCACTGATCAGCTGTGTGACTTTGGGCAAGTCACTTTACTTCCCTGTGCCTCAGTTACCGCATCTGTAAAAATGGGGATTAAGACCGTGAGCCCCACGTGGGACAACCTGATTACCTTATATTTACCCCAGTGCTTAGAACAGTCCTTGACAGATAGTAAGAGCTTAACAAATGCCATCATCATCATCACATCATCCCTTCCCTCCGCCCCGCCGCCGTCCCGGCCCCCACCCGCAGGGCCCTCCACCTGGGCTACGTCCAGGGCGGTGGCCGGGACCGCAGGGTCCTGACCCAGATGGCCGAGCTGCACACAGAGGCCACAGCACTGGAGAGTGAGAGGAAGCGGTCGGAGCGGAAGACCAGTGAGTGTCCTGGTGTCTGCTCCCTCGCCCCCAGCCCCCCTACTACCTATTTACCCACCCAGACACACAAAAACAAAACAAAATTAAAAAAAAAAACCACCACCACACTTTAAGACTGTGAATCCCAGGGATCAGAGATTGGTGTAATGGACAGAGCCCGAGCCTGGGAGCCTGAAGGTCACAGGTTCCAATCCTGACTTTGCCACTTTGCTGTGTGGCCTTGGGCAAATCGCTTCACTTCTCTGAGCCTCAGTTACCTCATCTGTAAAATGGAGGTTAAGACTGTGAGCCATAGGCGAGACGGGGACTGTGTCCAACCCAATTATCTCATATCCACCCCAGCGCTTAGGACAATGCCTGGCGCATAGTAAGCGCTTAACAAAGACAATAATAATGTCTAATTCCCACCAGCGCTTAGTACAGAGCACAGAGTAAGTACTTAATAAATACTATTAATACTACACAAACCAGACCAGGGGGTAGAAAGGAGTTTCTCTCCATCAGGGATCCTTGTTATCTGACAGGCTAGGACTGGAGGAAGGTGGAGCAGAAGAGACCCTCACCCAGCCCTTCCCTCTGCCCTCTGTAATGGCCCTCACTCCTTTTTCCAAGTCACCTGCCCCAAGGGACCCTCCCCTCTCCCCACAAGCCCTCTGCCCGCTTTCTCTTCTTGCACATGCTCGCCCCACTTCTCTCCCCGCTCATGCCGTGCCCTTGCTGCTGTGCTTGTAGGGCGGGCGGCTGGTGCCGCCGCCCGGGGCCTGGATGAGGAGCTGTGGGCAGTGGAAGCGGAGAACCAGAGACTGGAGGGGGAGATTCTGAAGTTGAAGCTCCACCGGGGCCAGAGGAGAACACGGCGAGGTCGTAAATTCCCCCATTTCACCGTGTCTTTGGTCTCCGCTGAAAGGGTTGGGAGGGAGGCAAGAGGGAGGAAGAGTCCACGGGTGGCCAAGTTAAGGAAAGCCCGTCCTGCTGGCTCAGGAATGACCCGGTTGTCCTCTTCTGGTGATACCCTTTTCTTGAGCGGTAGCAGCTGGGACCCCATCTCACCATCGCCCAAGCCAGGTGTCCTCCTGACCTCTCGGGGTAGCCAGGGTGCCTTGCAAGTAGCCACCGGCCTCCCACTCCCCTCACCCCGGCCCCTTCCCCTCACCCCCAACCCAGCCAAGGGGGCCATCAGGGGGAGAGGCTGGTTCCAGCCCCGCCCTCGGTGACCCCTCTGCCCCCCAGCTTTCCAGACCCCGCATCAGGGTGCCCTCTGGCCCCAGGATGTGACCAGCCCACGCTACTGGGGGAGGGGCTCAGCCCCCCGCCTGCCTCCCCCTGTAGCCCCCCCCATTGCCACCTTCCCTGGGCCCCGGAGACCCCTACCTGGCCTGCGGGGCAAAGGTGAGAACCCGGGTAGGTTTGGGGGGAGTCAGTGGGGGATCAGGGAGGCGTGAAACCAGTGAGGAGGGCGGGCGGGGGCCGTGGGTAAAGGAGTCTCCAGCAGCAGGGCCTGGCAACCCCTGAGATGCAGGGTGGGTGGGGGGATTGTGGGGGCAGGTCGGTGGGATCTTTCCCCCTCGGGAAGGGAGTTCGGGGTCTCCAGCCCGGTGCCTGCCTGACCTCGGAGGCTCTGAAGGAGTTTGGCGGGGTAGGCCGGCCGGGGGGCACTGGAGCTGGCGTTCCCCCCTCCGTTTCAGGAGTGGCCGCGCCCCCAGACCCCCGTGCCCACCCATCACATCCTGGCCCCTCCGGACGTGCTGGGCCCGGCCCCCTACGACCCGGCGTGAGTCCTCACCTTGGAGGGCGAGGGGGGGCGTGGGGTGGGGGGCGGGTCTCCCTCGGCCCCTGGGGTGACGACCACCCCTGCTCCAGGGCGGGCTTGGTGGTCTTCTACGATTTCCTGCTGGGCCTGGAGAGGCCCTGGCTGCAGGTGCGACTGGTGAGCGGCCTGGCCCGGGCCGGGCAGGAGCTGGGCACACCCACTCCGCTACCCACCAGCCCCTGCCTGGCCCTGCCCCCGGCCCGGGGCCGCCCACGGGGCAGCTGTGCCATCCTGGCCTCCAAGCAGCCTGTGCCCAGGTGAGCCGTCGCCGGCCCGCTCTCCCCGACCCTGACCTTGACCCCGGCCTCCGGGTTGAGCCCTTAGGGCCTAGGCCTTCCCCCAGACTGAGCACGTTCTCCTTCCTCCTCCTCTTTCCGTGCCACGGGTTTGGCCCCCGACCAGAGGAAGAGGGAGTCTGCGGGGGTTGCCCGGAGGGGCTGGAGTTATTTGTGAGCTTCCTCCCTCGCCCACTCCTCCCTGCAGGCCTCCAAACTCTCCCTGCCGTGAGACGCTCCTCCACCCCTGGTTCTGTTTGCCCCCCGGCCTGCCCGTCCCTGACCCATCCTTGCCACCCCCCTCCTGCCCCACCAGACTGCGCCCCTGCCCGACCTTGTCCCTGCTGATGGTCCTGGAGGCCTCGGGGGGCTTCTCCCCCAGTGGCGGGGAGCTGGAGGGCCTGAAGCCCCGAGGCTGGGCCAAACTGCGGCTCTTCGACCCGGAGCGGCGGGCGCTGAGTGGGCGCTGGCGGGTCCCTCTGCGGGCACTGCCAGCGGACCCCAGCCTCACCCCAGAGCAGCTCAATGGGGTCCCCCAGGTGAGCCGAGGGGGGGGGAGGGGGCGGGGGGCACACCGGGAAGGGGCCACGACCACCCCCCCATCGAGAGTTTCCCGAGTCCAGAGCCCGGAGGCCCCCACACTTGACCCTGAAGGGCCTCGGGCCCCTCTCGGGGCCTCAGTTTCTCCCTCTGCCCAAGGGGGCAACCCCCTGGGAGGAGCTCCTGGATAGTCAGGCGAGGGAACCCCCCCCCCCCCCACTGAGACCCAGACCGCCACCCCCTCCCCTCCAGGCCTCACCTCGGGGCTCTGCCTCTTCGTCCTCAGGCTGGCCGGGCCGAGCTCTACCTGCGGGTGGCAAACGCCAGAGATGCCGAGGTGCAGTCCTTGGCGGAGGTGGACCCCTCCCGCGCCCCCGACTACCTCTTCCCCCCGCCGGTGCGCCCCCTCTGACCCCCACGACCCAGACACGAGTCTGCGGGAAGCCCGGGCGGGGGGGAGGATGGCAAGGGGGTCTGGCTTGGCACCACCACCCGCCCCCCGGGGCCCTGACAGCCCCCCGTGCCTCCTCTGCCTGCAGGTGCCCCATCCGGTTGGCCGAGACAGCGGGTCGCTCCGCCCCCTCCCCACAAGCCTGGGCCCCCTCCCCGCCGACTTCGTGGACCCCCCTCCTGCCCGAGAACCTTCGCCCCAGCACACCCCAAGCCTCGGCTGAAGCTGGCGAGGGGTCTGCCTGCTTGTCATCCCCCCCTTGGACCCTTCAAAGCGCTTACTACAGTGCTCCGCACGTAATAAGCACTCAATAAATACGATCGACTTACCCCTGCAGCGTTCAGGGCAGTAGCAGAAACAGGTGCCATCTATCCCCTCTCCACCCAACACCCCCAGATGTGTTCCCCTCCCTAGGGGCAGCGTCCTGGCAAAGCGCTTAACAAATAGCATAATTATTTCAGCCGGCATTGTCTCCTCCAGCCTAATAATGTTGGTATTTGTTAAGCGCTTACTACGTGCAGAGCACTGTTCTAAGCGCTGGGGTAGACACAGGGGAATTAGGTTGTCCCACGTGGGGCTGTCTTAATCCCCATTTTACAGATGAGGTAACTGAGGCACAGAGAAGTTAAGTGACTTGCTCAAAGTCACACAGCTGACAAGTGGCAGAGCCGGGATTCGAACCCATGCCCTTTGACTCCCAAGCCCGGGTTCTTTCCACTGAGCCACGCTGCTTCTCAGGTAATAATGTTGGTATTTGTTAAGCGCTTACTATGTGCCGAGCACTGTTCTAAGCGCTGGGGTAGACACAGGGGAATCAGGTTGTCCCACGTGGGGCTCACAGTCTTCATCCCCATTTTACAGATGAGGGAACTGAGGCCCAGAGAAGTTCAGTGACTTGCCCACAGTCACACAGGTGGCAGAACCGGTATTCGAACCCATGACTTCTGACTCCAAAGCCCGTGCTATTTCCACTGAGCCACGCTGCTTCTAGTGGATAGAGCCCAGGCCTGGGAGTCAGAGGACCTGGGTTCTAATCCCCACTTCATCATTTGTCTACTGAGTGACCTTGGGTGAGTCGCTTCACTTCTCTGGGCCTCAGTGGCCTCACCTGTCAAGAGGATTAAGGTTGGGGGCCCAACATGGGGCACGGACCCAGTCCAACCTGATTAGCTTGCATCTAGGGCAGCATTTAGTACAAGCCCGGCACCCAATAAACACTTAAATTCCATTACAAAAACAAAAAAACCCCCCTCCAGAGGCACCTTCTTTGCCACCTGTACTGCTGCAGTCCCCGATTTCTCTGTGACTCCAGCTTCCCCTTCACACTAACCACAACCGGTTGGCAGCTGCCCCCTTGAGCCACTTTTGGCAGGCCCTGGGTCGAGGCTGTTGAGGGAGTGAAGCCGACCCTCAGCTCCCTCCCACTCCTCCGATGCTCATCCCTCCAAAATCATCTCATCCCCACACCCCAGGGTGGGAGGAGAGGCGGAAACTGGCACGGGGAGATTAACGGTTCAGCTGGGGGCAGTGTGACCGGACCAGGTTTAGAACCCAGGTCTCCTGCCATACTTCTAGCCCTGCTTTCCCCCGGCAGGGCCCCCAGGGGGTTATTTGGGGACAGCTGTCCCCAAAGCTCCTCGCTCTCTCAGCCACCATTCCAACTCAAGGCAGGCGGCAGAGAGAAAACTCCGGCCGGGCCGTGGGGTCTCCTCAGCCTGGGTGAGAAGGGTCCCGCCTAACCTTCCCCAACCCTCTCCCTGGGCTTCCTTTCCTTGCTCACCAAGCCAGAGAGCCCAGGTCCAAGGGTGGGAATGCTTTTAAAAAAAAAAAACAAAACAAAAAACACCAACACTCCCCGCCCCACCCCCCCAACAAGACAAACTGAAAGGAAATATCAAAACAAACCCAAAGGAAAAATCAGCACCAAGCCTTCTTGGTTTGATTTTTAACATCTTTATTAACAAATTCCAACACTGCCGATAACAGTATTAACAATTTTAAATAGTCGCGGTTGCCTTTACAGAAAGGTAACAGTTAAACAAGCCAGAGCAGACCCCCACACCCCCCACCCCCACGCCCCTTCTTCCCTGGCACCTGGGAAGAACGGGGCAGGGACGCCCCGGGCGGCCAAGGCCAGAGCCCGGGAGGGCAAGTGGCCCCCGTCCCCGCGGCCCCGGGCCGGGCATCGCGGCTACTTGGGTTCCCATCGGTCAACTCCAACAGGAGGTTCAGAACGAGAGTTGAGGCCCCCGAGGTCCCCCGCCCCGGCCTTCACACATGAACATATCGAACAGGTAGGTGAGCACCATTGAAACGCTGCCAGACAGTTTGGTTTGAATCTATCCATGCAAGTGAAAGACAAGAAGAAAAAAAAGCACCATTGAATAGCAGTCTTGAACGGGGATGCCAGGCCTAGGGCCCGGACCCTTTTTTTTTTTTTTTTTTTAAATAGCACCCACGATAGGGACTCGCAAATCGACACGGCTGAGCCGAATCGGGAATCTCGTCCCGTGCCGGAAGGATCCACGACGGCACATCCTTTGGGTTGCGATGCTTAAAACCTGGCTGTGCTCCAAGGCACATATTTAAGAAAAACCATCGAAGTCCTCGACATTTGCTTACAATCTTTATTGAAGTTATACAAAAAAATCCCCAAAAAGTGAAAAAATACATTATATACAAAATCCTTTTCCCTGGGGAGATTGGCTCCTCCCTCTGCTTTAAGAACCATCAGGCCGGGCTTTCTAGCGCCGCCGCCCCCGCCTCCGTCCGCTTCTCTGTCTAGAAAACAGAAGACAGGATTAGCGACGCCTGCCTGGGTCCCACCCAAGCCTGGAGTCCCGTAACCCAACCGAAACGGGAATGCCACAGTGAGGTAAGGGCCACCTCCCGCCCGCCTTTCCCTTCCTGCAGGAGCTGCAGGGATTGTTTACATTCCAGGTCTTCCCAGGATCAGCGCTTTATTATTAATAATAGGGGCGGTTAGGCGTTAAGTGCCAGGCACTGTACTAAGCACCGGGGTAGACCCAGGGTAATTGGGTTGTACCCCGTTCCTGTCTCATATGGGGCTCCCGGTCTTAATCCCCATTTTACAGATGAGGTAACCGAGGCATAGAGAAGTTAAGTGACTTGCCCAAACTCACGCAGCTGACAAGTGGCTGAGCCGGAAATGGAACCCAGGTCCGACTCCCAGGCCCGTGCTCCAGTCCACTAAGCCATGAGCTTTCTCTCTGGGCAACGTGCACAGGAATAGCTCGGGCGTGATGGGGAGTATCCCAGCTGGTACCGAGGATGTTACAGGGAGAGGGTAGGAGGGGCAAGTCGACCCGGAGAAGGAAAGGAACGAGGTTGGCCGGCACGCCCCGACCCGCAACTGCCCACCTCCTCTTCCATCTTTTCTGCACTGTCCTGTTCACTGGGGGTGGCGTCTCCGCCGCCGCCATTCACAGCCAGCTCTTGTTTGGGTTTCTTAGCTTCGTGGTCTTTCCGGGGGCTCTCCTCCTCTGGTTTCCTCTGAATAATAACAATGATAATGGTGTTTGTTAAGTGCTCACTACATTGTAGGGACTGTATAGAGCGCTGGGGTGGATAGAGGCAACTTGGATTGGACACAGTCCCTGTCCCACGTGGGGCTCACAGTCTCAAGCCCCATTTTACAGATGAGGTTACAGGCACAAAGAAGCAGCGACTTGCCCAAGGTCACAGGGCACACAAGTGGCGGAGCCAGGATTAGAATCCATGACATTCTGGCTCCCAGGCTCGTGCTCTATCCGCTATGCCATGCCGTTGTTCAAGTAGACAAAAGGGGCAAAGGCTTCACTACGGCAAGTTTAGACACCTCGAGAGGTAAAGCCGTTAAAAGAACGACAAAAAAAAAAAACCCTCAAGGCACCCATCCTTAACCCCTGCGTCTCGGGACTCGGGCCACCCGGACCTCGTCCGTGCCGGTCCTTAAGATCGAGGTGTCGGCCCCACAACTGCTGCAGAGGTGCGAAGTGAGAGAAATTTTTGCTTTTATCAGAGAGATTTTGCCCTGTGATTTCCACAGCGGACACCTGTTCTCAACCCCGTGTGAAGAGCTGGAAGAGGCGAGGAGCAGATGAGGGGCAGGTCTGGGCCCCACACGACACAAAACTACGAGACCCCCCATTAAGGTGATGTGATGGCCGCATTTTGGTGAGAGGGTGGGACCAGCTGTGGAACCTTTTGCACCACAGAGACCCGTGTTAATTACTGCTGAGGAAACTTGACATTTTAGACAGATCGGGTTAGCCGGCTCATTAGAATGCTCCCTTTCCACCTGGAAACACCGGACTCTCAGTCCCAGCTCCCTGGGGCCCGCCAGACTGCCCCATTTCGCCCGATGACAAATGGAGGAGCCCCCCGGGCTCTGGCATTTTCTGCTCCAGAGATGCCAAGCGAGACGGGCCAGGCCCAGGCTGCCTCAGATGGGGGCGATGGTGGTTTCTGGTGGAGAGGAACTTCTCACGCAGCGAGTGTAAGAAGACTGCTGTGTCTCCAGCTGGAGAATCAGCCTCGGTCTGGCTTCGTTCCAGGGCAGGGTCTTACCAGGAGACTCACCTTTTTCCTGACGAGGTGAGAAATGTCGGTCACACAGTTGGAAGAGGAGGCGCCGTCGGCTGGTTTTCTTACTGCAATCTAACACAAGGCAAGAATCCTCAACCTTAGCAGCAGGCAGACACCGCAGTCCCGCCGCAGCATCGAAGCGACCGCCTGGGAACACTTACCGAGGAAACGGAGCCGCCTCCCCCGCTTGAGGCGAAGCCCGAAGTAGAGCCCCCAACCTGGAATGGAGGAACCCAACGATGAAAGATTAGATCCCGTGTTTCACAGCCTGGGACTGAAACAGAGATTCCAATAGGCTCCTGCCTCTTCTGTCCTCTGACTGACTGCCCAGGACTAAATGAGAAACCTTCAAGTCCCCATTTTCTCTTTTAAAACACCCTGTGGGGGAGGGGATCCCTGACCCTTACCAAGAACCCAAGGGACTCCACCTCTTCTTGCTTAGGGGAGCTGATGAGATTTGACTCAGATTAACGGTACAGCTCAACCACCTCCAACGGTCCCAAAGCAGTTTACAAGGTACAGACTGGGGCCGAAATCGGTTTCTTGAAAATTCTCTCAAAAAGAGATGCGAAAACCTCTTGCCCGACTGTGCTGACAGAAGGTAGAAAGTCAACGGAAGAGGAGGGGAGGGGCGGTGCTGAGTTTCCCCAGGTAAGCACGGGTCCTATTGCCCCAGTCCACCCACCTGTCCCACCCCTGCACCCCACTAAGGTTGGGAAGTCCTGCCCTCTCTAAAAAACAATCCGCCTCAGTGGGCTGGAGCTTTCTACTGTTAAGGGAAAACCCACCAGTGTGGCTTTCAGGGCTAACTCTGCCACTTTCCCACTCTTCTGGGACTCCTTCGAGTCCTCGATCTTCTCTTTAATTTCGGGAAGCAGTTCTTTCAGCTCTTCGATTTCTTTCTCCGCCTCAGCGGACGATCCTTCGGCTTTCTTCACCTGCTCGCTTAGCGAAGCTGGAACGACAGACACCAGAGCTGAGCGGCAGCAAACAGTGGGCTCCCAGCACGTGGCTGGGCCTTACGAGTGGACTCTGGGCACCCAACCAGCCGGCACAGGCCTACTCACTCATCCTCTTCTCGATGACTTCCACGGATTTGCTGAACTGAGACACCGCCTCCTCATACTGGCTGTTATAACAGTAGGCCAACCCCAACTGATAATGGGTTTCTGCCAGCAGCCGGTCGTGGGCCTCCAGATACTTCTGCTGCAGGGTGAGGCAAGCCTGGAATTCTTCCACAGCTTGGCTGTAGTTCTCTACGAGGGATGAAGGGAAGAAAATGGGAGAACCTAGTAAATACAGTGTCTGTGGCGGGGGCGGGGGGAGAAAAAAAGCCAACCAAAAACAAACACCATTGGTAGGGCAAATACATTCTGGAAGAGATAGAAACCCTTCCAGGCTGGCTCACTGCTTACACGCTGGACTCTCCGCTAGCGCGGAGAATAAAGGCCCACTCTGCTTGGGTCTTGCTCCGCTACCGAGACACTGTGAATTAAGCGTTGAAGAAGAGCCGGCTAATAACAGCTGAGAAAATCTTGTAGATTTCTAAAGTGCTGTGGCATTCTGTTCTCCTTAGCATTACACCGCTGCTACAGTTTAAAGACAGAACGGTTTCAACGCTAGCAGTGATCAACAGAGGTCATTTCCCTCCTACTTATTCAGAGTTGATTAAGACCAGGAGGCTGAATTAAGCAAATGATGCTGGTGCAATACTCCTCTCCAGTGAAGACTTTTTTTAGCCAGTTTATCTGGCACTGGTGGTGATAATGACGACGATTATGGTGGTACTTGGTTAAGAGCTTACTGTGAGCCAAACACTGAACTTAGCGCTAGGGTACGTTCAAGACCATCAGGATGGAACAGAGGATGGGACTGCACAGTCTAAATGGGAGGGAATTCCACTTAAGGATAAGGCAACTGTGGCATAGAGAAGGCAAGTGACTTATCCAAAGTCACACAACAAGGCAAGTGGCCAGGCCAGGATTAGAACCCGTCTTCGGACTCCCAGGCCTGAGTTGCTCTCTAGGGGGACTGGTAAGTCACTGAACGCCACGAAAAACGAGAAATAAGCCAAAGTGAAGATCCTTTACCTGATTCAACACTAACTTCTCCTAGTTTAAGATGAGCCTGAGCTGCTTGGAGCTGAGCCTCTTTTGTTTCCTGCCTAAAAATCAAGGTAAATTCAATTAGAAACTCCAGAGTGACTGATTACATTCCACATGCTTTCCATGGATGGAGCCCCGGCTTGCCCATTGACCCGAGTGCTTAAGTCCTCATTAATATCCTCCTCAAACATTCCCAGAGCGGATACATAATATACTGGGGTGGATCTTACCTTTATAAATCTATTACTCCTAACCATATCCAGGCTATAGGTTTCCGACCTCATCTTCTTCATTGTCTTGATGAATATAAATGTAGTATAAGAAGGTATGGAAGTATATAACAACACAGGAGGCACGACAGAAACCAAGTGAGGCTTTCTACCCTCTACATATCTATAAATCCACTCCATATGAGGCTTGGGCATTGAGAGCGCCCTCTAAAGCCCTCTGGAACAGCAACATTCCACCTTGAGGCCTAACCTGTAGCCCACACTCACGACACCAAGAGATGTCACTTGCACCAACAGTGCTTGGCATATAGTAAGCGCTTATCATTAATAACAATGATGGCATTTATTTTCAGTGATTCCACTTACATCCTGCAAGAGAAGCAGTGTGGTCTAGTGGGAAGGGCACAGTCCTGGTAATCAAGGGGTTTGGGTTCTAGTCACCCCCCGGCATTTGCCTGCCCCAAGACTTCTGTGCCTCAGTATCCTCATCTGTAAAAGGGGAATGAACTTCCAATTCCCCGCCTCCTTAGGCTCTGAGTCCCATCAATGTAGACTCGTTCAGACCTGAATCCACTTTATCAGCCTCACGGCACTTAGTCCACGGCGTGGCACAAGGTGAGAACTTATAAATACTGCATCCAGCCTGATTTCCCTGTACCTACCCCAGCACTTAGTACAGTGCCTAGCAAAGAGTAAACCCTCAATACCACAATCATCATCGTCAAATACCTCAATTCCTGTGGTTTTCAAAGGGGAAGGGGTGAGCTGGGGAAGGGAAGAACTGGGTAAGTCCAGACCACCAGCTCTCTCTCCATCCATCCCCTTTAGGGTTTGGTGTTTTTGACGGATGCTAAGAGCTTCCACAATGAACACACACATCACCGATGGGGGTCAAAGAGTCCCAGCTTTCCCCTTTCCGCAAGGGAAGAGAAGCACAACCATAGGAAGCAGCATGGCCTAATGGAAAGAGTCCAGGCCTGGGAGTCTGAGAACCTGTGTTCTAATCTAAAACTTTGCTTCCCTGGGATTCAGACTTTACCATCGGTAAAACAGGGGCTCACTCAATGAATGTGAGCCTGGTGTGGAAAAAGGACTGTGTCCAACCTGATTATCTTATATCCACCCCAGCACTTAGCAAATAGTAAGCATTTAACAAATAATTGGGCCTAGAACTCTCCTGGAGCCTTTGCTTCAGAGAGCAAGCCGTATGAAGGAGAACCCCCCCACGATCTCACCTTGTTCTCAAGTGCTGAATCATTTTCTTTCTCTTCAGCCCTGTCGTTCTCCTTGTCCTCCTCTTCGGAACCGTCGGTTTCTGCAAGTTAAACGCCTCAAGGATGAGTACACGACTAACGAAACTTATGGACTATAGCCGCCGGAGACGCATCACCATAAACAAGCTTAATCCCGAAGATGTTACTTACAGTCATCTGCACTGCTGGCCACTTAATTTTACTAAAAAAAAAAAAGATTAGACGAGGACTTAATCGGACAAATGCTCAGACCTGGGGGTAAACTCGTGTTAAGACTTGAATTTAGTTGAACCTGAGGCGTTCTAAATCTCAAAGGAAAAAAAAAATAGGGGAGGGCAAAGGACAGCAGCTTCAGTTAGCCAACCTGGATCTTATAAACCAGTTGAGGCTTAAGGCCGGTGTGCCGTGTCTAGCCCCCAAACTCGATTTTGGTGGTCTCGGTGGCATCTTGGGCTCTGCCCCAGGCTACCAAGGAACCACCAGCTCACCGCCTGCCCTGCTGCGTGCCTTTTAACAGCAGCGCTGCCAGAAGTGGGCATGTCCCACCTGACCTTGGTAGGTTACACCCTCCCGATGTGGGTTATGGATAATCGGCCTGGCTGTCTCAACCCGCCCCCGCCACTGGCCCTTCAGTAAATCGGGCCCCTCTACTTCACACTACGCTTTGGCAGGTCCTGTCCGGGTGCTGGCGGCGATCAAGGATCACTTTCCAGTTCTAAGCAGGGTGCTAATCGGCCTCAGAGCCCACCCCGCCACGCTACAGAGTGAGAATGTGCTCTTGGCCACCGACTGTTATTCAATCTGGCCTGGCTGGACTTGACATAGCGGGTACCGTGAACGGCAGCTCTCGCCAGTGTGACATCAGTTTTCAAAGCTCCAGCCAGCTAGAGGGAATGTCTGAGAATGAGCCCCGCCAGGGCTTCAGAATTGGGCGGGGGGAGGATTACTCCCATTACTCATCGTGTCTCATCACCCTGTGGACTCTTAGCCAAAGGGGAGACTGGGAGGCAGGGGGAGAAAATAATCAATTAAACTTGTTTTGTTCATTTCCAGTCCCTTAGCGTGTCCCCTGATGACTCACGATGGGCTTTCTCCAGGGCCCTATGGGTATGACGCCCTGTGCCCTAGCAAGGCTCACTGATCCAGCTCTAAGCTCCTTCAGCACTCCTATGGCTAGGATACTCCCACCACCTGCTGCCCGGTGGCTGGCACCTATTGATGCCGAGTCTCCTACCCTCCTAACCCCTAGCCGTAACTGAAATTATGCTCGATGGGCTAGAAGAGGCCTGTGATATTGTTTTCTTTAGTCAACTACCTGGTCGTCCACCTTGAAGTTAGTTTTCCTAAAACCTGCCCTGGATATTTTACTAGTTTAATAAGACACCTATGTTTTACGACAAGACCGTCTGAGATCGCTACAGACCCCAACTGACCACCGTAACGATGCAGCGGCCAACTGTCACCATGCCTACGTCTCCGCTGACGGAGAGGCTGTGCCGCACCCCTCTGGGGCCGTGTAACGAGAGGCACGCTCCAGAGAGCGTGTTAATGACGCAGCTGGCTGGAGCCAGGTTGGGAATTTGTCTCCGGAGGAGTCCAATGCGCTGCCCTTTCCCCACTCTCCTTTTGCAGGCAACAATGACTGGCTCAGGTAGTGACTGAACTGCTTTGTCACAGGGTCTTCCAGAGAAGCAAGTACTAATCCCTCTTCACACCCGCCCATTCTCACCAAGGCACTTTCACCAGCTTGAAGGCCGGACTACCACCTAGCAAGCTCTTTGCCCCGATACAAAGCCCAAGGTGGGTTTTTCCACACCCCTAGGAGGCAGGAGGAGGCCCCACACCTGGCACTGAACAACTCGCCCAAGAATTGGAATCTAGAGCCCAGCATTCTACCCCCGGGGCGTTTACTAGTCAGATGATCTGAGGTCACCACGCTTGTCAAGGAGGCAGAGAGGAAGGAGTTCCGTGGCTGTTGCTCGTGTCTAGTGAATGTCACTCTAAAGTTAGAGGGAAGAGTTATTGTACATTCTCATTTGGGAATGCCCTTGGCCATCGGGGACACTTGGAAGCGGTCTAGCCTTGTTCAGGGACCGTCCAAATCAGTAAACACAAACATACACATGAACAGTAATGCCAAAATGTTAGATGAACCGTACAGACAGTAGAATCCTCAGCTGACCACAACTAAAGACAGATGTGCCAATTAAGCAGTGACTGATTATCAGAGGCTTAAAACAACTTGTTCTCGGTTTCATTTTGTTAACTGCTTTAAAAATTGGACGAACCACTGATATATTAAAAAAAACAAAAAACAAAAACCAACCACCAGAAACTGATCAAAATTCAGCAGCTTAGCAGCTAGAGCAGGGAAGCGGCATGAAGTGGGAAACCGGCTATGCAGCAGGGAAGCTGATGACGTAGTTACCAATTCATACCTGGTTTTACTACTGAGAATAAGCCTCTAGAGCCCACCTCCAATCTAAACAGCCAACTCAGAGCTGCCGGAAGAAAAAAAAACCACCAGAGTTTCACTTGCCCTTTCTTAGAATGGCAAGCCTGCTTAAGTGCGCCAATTCAGTGGATTCTACTGACCTGCCCCCCACCCAATTCCTAAAACTGGAGATTAAAAAGATAAACCCCAGTGAAGAGTGAGTGCTTAAATAAACCCAGAGGCATGCAAGTGAACATCCATTCAGCATTCTCTGCCAGCCTAGTCACTTTGCTGCCTGTCACCAACTCCTCTCCTCCCGTCCCGCCTCCCCCCACCACTGTTGGCTAGTGTGTCTGTCAACTGGGTAGAGCTAGCCAAATTTCAGTCCGCATCGAGGTTCTGCTTTGCAGTTAGTAAAAGCGTTAGTCGGTAAGCCAGCTAAGGAAGACTTGCTGCTTTTCAATTAAAATTGTTCCCCTGATCTCAATTCTTCAGCTACCCCTTTTCTTTATCCAAAGGCAGACGGAAAATCCTGAATGGAAGACTGACTTTCACCCATGATTAGTGAGTCAAATCCATCACGTATTCCACCCACTGGACTTCTGGCCTAACCCTGTTACCTTCTCCCTCTTCCATCAGCTCATCTTTCTCTTCCTCCTCCTCCTCCTCTGCATTAGCAGGCCCTTCGGCATTTTCTTCTGTTGGCTTTTCGGGCGTCGCCCGGGCCACCTCTTCGCTTTCTGCCCCATTCAGGGTAGCCTCGGCTGCTTCGGTGGAAGTGCTGGGCTCTTCCTCGGCTGCCTTTAGTTCGTCCTTTGGTTCCTCCTCTTTAACAGAGCCCTCTTTCAGCGGCTGCTCTAGCACTTCCTCGGCCGGGAGTACCGGCTCACCAGACGGACCGTCTTCTGAGGCAGTTTCCCGCTCTTCTGGCTTCTCCTCGCTGACCCCGCCCAGCTCCTCTTCAGCCTTGGCCTCTCTGACTTCTTCACGGGTCTCCGATGGCTCTCCTTCCCCAGCTTTGACTTCCTGCTCGCCCGGCCGTTCCTCCGCGGCACCTTCCGCGGCAGCTCCCTGCTCTTCGGGTTCCTCCTTGGCAACATCCATCGGCTCTGCTTCCTCGGCCACTGCCGCTCCCTTATCATCGGCTGGTTTCTCTGCTGAGGCCTGGTCAGCCCGCTCTCCTGCAGCCTCCGCTGGCTGTTCCTTTGAGCTTCCAGCTCCTTCGCCCCCTTTTTCCTCAAGCCCCTTGTCCTCTTCTGGCTCCTCGGCCTCTGTTCTCGCTTCTGAAACAGACGTCTCTTGTACCTCAGCTTCCATTGGCTGTCCAGCAAGATCTGTTGTCTCTTTTGTTTCTTCAGCAATTTCCCCTGGCTTCTCTGGCCATTCCCGGCTTTCTCTGTGGCTCGTCTTCAACGTCTGCCATTTCGACGTCTTCTCCTTCGGTTCCTTTCTCGCTTTTATTTCTCTGGGCGTTCTCTGCTTCCTCTGAGGTCTCCTCATCAGATTTCTTGGTCTCTGCATCTGATTTCTTGGTTTCTGCTTCTACTGCAGGAGTCTCCTCTTCCAGTTTCTTGGTTTCTGTCTCTTCTTCCAATTTTTGCAGTTCTGCCCCCGAGGCAGGAGCCTCTGCCTCTGATTTCTTGGTTTCTGCTTCTACTGCAGGAATTTCCTCTTCCAGCTTCTTGGTTTCTGTCTCTCCCTCTGCTTTCTTGGTTTCTGCCTCTGACTTGCTGGTTTCTGCCTCTCCCTCTGATTTCTTGGTTTCTGCCTCCAATTTGCTGGTTTCTGCCTCTCCCTCTGATTTCTTGGTTTCTGTCTCTACTGCAGAAGCTTCTCCCTCTGATTTCTTGGTTTCAGCCTCTGCAGAAAGAGTCCCTCCTTCTGATTTGACTTCTGCCTCTACAGCAGGAGCCTCTCCCTCCGATTTCTTCGTTTCTTCCTCTACGGCAGGAGCCTCTCCCTCCGATTTCTTGGTTTCTTCCTCTACTGGGGTCTCTCCCTCTGACTTTTTGGTTTCTTCTTTTTCCCCCATGGCGTCATATACCTGTTCTCTCAACTCTTCCCTTGCTTCCTCTACATGATTAAGGAACATGAAGCATAAACATTTCTTCGAATTTAGTGATAAAGGCATAAATGGAAACTGAAAATATCCCCCCCTTTAAACCCTCAAATGTCTAGTTGTGAAAGTTATAAACGGAAAGTTTAGAATTGCTCTTTTGCCTTTGAAAACTAAAGCGAGTTAAGAATGGAGGCCCAGCCAGCTAAGCAGCTTATGCCCGAAGAACCCAAGCTCTTCAAAACAACTTTAGGTAATGCTCAATTTATACTCGAGCATTTTCATTTACGGGGGGTTAAAGCAAGAGATGCCAAGCTTTTCCATTCTGATCTAAAGTTGTTCTGTCAAACCCTACAGATTTCAGTCTGCAATGGAACACAGATTACTGGCTTCCTTCAAATGCTGACAGCTACCGTAATAGAGCACCTTCCCCAAATAATACGGAATAATGCATGGAACCTCAATACTTCGCTAAAAAGATACAAAGCTGCCCAGGCTGGTTTACAAATTTGGATCAGGAAAAGCTTTCGGGGTTTGAACCCTCATTGAAAGCATTACAAAATCTGGACACTAGCTTTCTGTTTTGGGAGAGGAGCAGTCGTCCTCTCGAGTTGGTAAAGGCTTCGAGCTGAGTTTGCCTGCTCCAGGTTTCAGCTGTCAGTTACCACCTACTGAGCGCCCTCTGGATGCACAGCCCTCTTCCAAGTTTTGCAGCAGAGATTGCCGAGCGCAGGAAGGGCCCTCTGTTGCCAATAACTGGGCACGAGAAGCGGACAGCGTGGCATCTCTAAAATGTTATGTGTAGCTCTACATACCATCTATGTTATCAGTACTTTCTACCAAAGAGTCATCTTCTGTCTTTTCTCCTTCCTCTTCTTCCACATGCACTCCTTCCAGGGCATTTCCTAACACACCATTCTCCATTCTAGGAGGAGAACAAACAAAACAGAAAGCACCAAGATATGACAACTAGGGTCCTCTAATTGGGATTTCCTACAAAGTAGAAACCCTTTAGCTCAGTGCCACTTAGAAGACGTGAATGCAGAGAGTCACAGGATGCCAAGTGTGGGGAGCGCAGAAGGATTAGTGCTCATTGGAGAAAAGAAGGGATAGCGATAGCTAGCGCAAACTAAAGCGACATGACTTTAAGCTGACAATCATCTCAGGACTGTCCTCCTCGGGGCCAGAGCAGTCTCGTACTATTTTAGTTTCCATGGCTAGACCATGCCGCCACCGCATTTGTCGTTTCTTATCTGGCAAAATGCAAAACTACGTCGGGGGAGGACGATAGTCCTTTCCGCCATCGTACCCAGGATTTACTGAGGTGAGCTATCATACTAAAGAGGACTGAGGAGATCTACAGCGTCTGCAAGGGGTTCCGGCCTTCAGGAAGCTTAGAGGTAATGATGGCAGGCCTGTGTTTTGAACTCCGATTAAAAATATGAAGACCGACCACCTGAAAGCTGTTCTAGTCCCCATAACAAGCCCATATGGTTTGTTCCTCAAAAGCCCCCAGTTTTCACCAATGCAACTCAAATGCAGGGATCTCTTTATCCATTTCTTTTCCCTAAACTTCTTGGCCCAACTTTAGTCGCCCCCAAAGAATGAATTACAAACATACACCCCCAAGGGTGATCAAATTACAAAATTCTGCCTTACCCTAACTAGTGTCCGGCACCAAAGTTTCCCTTATTCTCCCCTTGAAGAATTTATCTTTAGACTTTAGTGCATGATGTTTCAAAAACATTCTGGGGCCTGGTATGGCTTCTCTTGCCCAGGGATGGTGAATCTGTTGTTACTCCATCCTGCTATTATTTTGGGGGGGGGGAGGGGGGGAGCGGGAGAGCAAAGGAGGCCTCTCTAGGAACTCCTCATGAATTTTTGAAACATATCAGCGTTCTGTCTTGCCCAAAACTTGCTGCTTAAGCTTTTCTTACTTTTTCAAGCTGATTCAATCTAGTTTCAAGCCTCAAAATACCCCTTTAAACTAGACCCTAGAGAAGATTCCAAACTTAATTCAATAGTGTTAAAATAAATAGATCCAAAGAATCCCCTTTACATCTTGAGGTTTGATATACATACCTTGCCAGCTCTAGAAGAGATTTCCCATAGAAAAAGAAGGCTTCCCCACACTCATTAGCTGTCTCACCATATTTCTTACCCCTGCAAAAAGGGACATGGCATGAGATTCAAGTCACTCTTGGCAGACATATGTTTTCTTAATCAACTCCCAAGGTTTGGAACCAGAGGGGAGCTTACAAGCCGAATCATGAAATTACAAGCTGAATAACTGCTTTTCACCCTGTCAGTCCAAGTCTTGGGCTTAGTTCATGACAAAAATGTAACGACCTTACTAGAAACAAAGGCAAACACTTACAACAGACTAGCCGCTTCCTGGAATGCATTGACAGCTGCTGGAATATCTCCCATTACCAGATGTTTCTGTCCCAGGCCCAGCAGTTTCTTCGCTTCACTATCTACATCCACACTGGGAGGGAAATGGGGGAAAAAAAAAAGATTAACAAGAAGAATGGGAAGTGTTCCAAATAAACAAAAACCACCCGAAAATGATTGTAAGCTCTGAAAAAGTCGGCCTAGAATTCGGAACAACCAATTCCTAACGGCTTGGGCAGGAAGAGGTGTTAATTCACTAGCCTTAGGCAGGACGGCCACTAAAGTCTTTCTTCCTCCTCCCTGGTCTCCCCATCTCTGACTTCTGTCACTTTCAGCCTGCTAGGTGCTGCTGCCCAGATCTTCTTCCCGAAATATCCCGTGGCACTCATCAATCCGCTCCTCAAACACCTCCCAGAGCTTCCCATCTACTGCTGCTGCTCCCCCTCTCCTGCCCTTCCCAGGGTGGCTTTCACTGTTTACAGTTTAGTACAAAAAGTAATCTCTTTCTTGCCCCAAAGTCAGGGTGGGCCAATTATGCCAGCAAATTTGGTATACACCTCCTCTTTGTTCCTGTCTTAGACCAACAACTGTGTCACATCCAGCCTAGATCCAAGTTACTTACCTGTCACTTTTATCTGAAGATGTAGAGGGAGCGGGTGCCTCCTCTTCCATTCTGCAATTACAAAAGGAAAAGGCAGTTGGACTCAACGGCAAGGTACTTCATCCAAAAGGACTGAGTACAGCAAGTTGACAACTGAACATTTAAAGGGGTATTATGGTAGGGCCCTCAAGGGATTAATTAGACTCTTCTTCAAACCCCCCAACCCACCCAAGGAAGACAAGAATTTATCTTTCAAAGAATCCTGGGCACAGAGAGGTCCATTCAATGCAGATGCAACTCCCAAATCAACCCTGTCCTCTGCTGGCTTGGAACCTCTGGTCTGTCCAAGACCTTTGGTCTCTTTCATGGGGAAGGCAGCCATTAGTCCCTGCTACCCACTGTTGCCACCCGGACTCTGAAGAGGCCAAGAGAGATTGGGGGGGGGAAAGAGGCGGGGGGGGGGAACCCTGCAGCTGAGGCTCCTAACGGGGGAAGGATCTACCAGGAAAATCAGATATAGGTTGGGAGCCATCTGAAAGACTGCATTCTAGGTCTGTTGGGTTTGGGTAGGCCTGCACCTAATTGAGGTGGCACACGGGACACCCCCTTTCCTCATTCACCCAAGAAGAAAGCCTGAGCTTGCCCCGAGACCATGGAGGTAGGGAGGGGAAGGAGTTAAAATGGCTGGCTCTGAAGCCCCATCCCGGAGGTCCTGGGGGGAACAAATGTATTTACGGAGCACTTATGTGCAAGAATACTGTACTAAGTGCTTGGAAAAGTATAACACAACAGAGTTGGTAGACGCGTTCCCTGCCCACACCGAGCTGAGAGTCTAGAGGGGGAGAGAAACATAAATACAAATGAGTTACAGATATGCATGAAGTGCTGTGGGGCTGAGGAGGAGGGGTGGATAAAGGGTGCAAATCCAAGTACAAAGGGCAACGCAGAAGAGGATGGATGGGAGAAGAGGAAATGACGGCCTAATCGGGAAGGCCTCTTGGAGGAGATGTGCCTCAAGAAGTAGATGGGATGGCTTTAAGGGTCTGACTCTGGCCCTTGAGGTGGCAGTTTTGTGGTGAGGGTCACCTGCCTTGAGTTGGGTTTTCCCCCGAATGCTGACGTTAGCCCCACTAATCCCTGCCAAACAGTTATAAAACCACACAACCCCCCAAAAGTCAAACTGGCTTGTTTGAAAAGTAGATAATAGACCACACAAGCCCCCAAAAGTCAAACTGGTTTGCTTGAAAAGTAGATAATACAAAAAATTAGTAATTCACTGGGATTTGCTAACATTTAGCCCCAGACAAAGCAAAATTAAGTGTTCTAATTTTAAGTAACAAGCCCGATACTTGGCTTCCTTCTAGGCGCTCGACCCTAGATGGGCGTCCAGGCTGCCACCCTGGTTTCCAAGTCAATCCCAGCAAGCCAATTCTGCCATAACTGTGATTTCATTATACCTTTTGCTAGAGGATTTGGGAACACCTGTCTAAGAACGCCAGCCTGCCTGCAGGGTGCCGGTCTGCAATGCGGTCCCCTCACTCAAGTTGGTCCCCTCACCTGGAATTACCCTACCAAAAGATGGCTTTCCCCATCTCCAAAGCCCACCTAAAATCCAAACTCCTCCAGGGAGTCACCCCTATCTCACAACACTTCATATCCTAACGACCCAATAGCCACTTCACACATTTCCATTTAGCTACACTCAGGTACCCAGGCCTAGTCAACAAATCAATTATTTCTTCCAAGTCCCCTAAGTGAATACTTTTACGTTTCTTTCCCATTAGAGAATGAGCTGTTCCTGGACAGGGAATGAGTCTTGGGCTTCTGCCATACTCTCTCGGGTGTTTCACACTGTGCATTACTCCCAGTGGGGACTCAGTAAATGCTATCATTATTACTACGGCAGGCTTATTTGGCTACAGCATGCCAGTGTCAGAGAAACAAGGTCACAACAGGTAGTCAGGACAAGTATTTCAGGCAGATGTATCTGAATAAATGCATGTACGAATTAGACTACATGTAATATTTATTGAGCACTCACTGTACGCAGAGCTCTGTACTAAGTGCGTGAGAGAGTACAATACAAGAGAGTTGGTAATCCTAATGAATGTGTTATCTCTTAAGCACTCAGAGATGGAGCTCGGGATAAATAAACAATCAGATCAGAGTCCCTGCCCCACTTGTACTTAAAGTCTAAATCAGCAGGGTGGGTGAGAGAACCAGTTTGGAGCAAACTTACATGACCGCTGAAGTAGGAATAAAATACCTAAGAGCAGTTGTAAAATTAAGATTTACTCTTTCAAAGAGTATCTATCTGGCATGTTGCCTGTAGCCATTTCATCTATCCCCCAAATACAGGGGCCTTCTTGAACTTAAAGCTTCCAAGTTAGCTGTATACGATTTTTTTAAATGATGAAATTACTGTCAGTCGATTGTATTTAGAGTGCTTACTGCATGCTGATCACTACACTAGGGGCTGGGAGAGCACAGGGTACTAGGTGAGGAGACACCTAAAAACCCAATTATAAGATATTTAAAAGGTCAAAAGACATAATGACAAGGAAGTCTGCCACAGGTGGTCAAAATACCATGCTCTAAGATCACTCAAAATGTATTTACCAAAATCTGGCTGCATTCTTTTCTGAATATCTTGAAAAGGAACGTCTATCAAGTTCCAGGCGTCTTTTTTTTATCTGCAGCTTTTCAAGGGCAGCATCAGGGCTCACAGAGCACTGAGCAAACTCACGAGATACAGATTCCGCGTAAGCTTCCAAACATACACTTTACATACCTTGATATAGAGAAGCTTTCTAGTATTTGAATAACAGGCCTGTCACATACTAGAAAGAATACTTGAAAAAGTCAGTACTTGACAATAAAATTCTACATTTATCAGAGTTGAGAAGCAGCACGTCCCAGTGGAAAGACCACGGACCTGCAGAAGACCTGGATTTTCATCAAGGCTTCGGGCAAGCTACTTCTGGGCCTTGGACATTTCCCTCCCTTCTTCTTGGCTGTGAGTTCCAGATAGGACTGCTTCTCATCTGATAATCTCTCTTGAATCCAGCTCTATGCTTAGCACATTGCTTGGCATACAGTATGCGCTTAAACAGCACAATTATTTTTATTAGCTCCCATGAATTAAAAGTGGGTGCATCCTCTATTTCCCCATTTATAAAGCGAGAACACGGACACAAAGCGTCTCCTTTGAAAAGCCATTCCCTTCATCTGCGTCTGACCCCCATCCCTTCCCAGCTTAGAAAAATACTCTTCCCTCCCTAACCCCCAACCCTAACCGTTGAGGCGGGGACTGAGCCCACCTTGACCACCTTGTATCTACCCCAGTGCTTAATACAGTGCTTAGAACATAGTAAGTGCTTAACAAGTACAATTTTTAAAAAGAAGGGGAAATGAGGGTTTAGTTGGGGAAGTCTCTGGGAGAAGACGATTGTAATTAGGCTTTGAAGGTGAGGAGAGTGGTGGTAGAGTGCTGGTCTGTCATAGGAATGGGGAGGGAATTCCAGGGCAAGGGTCCGTGACAAGATGGAGGAAAAGAGTGATCTGGTGTTACAGGAGCAGTGTGTTCAGGCTGGGGTGTAGTAGGAAATCAGCGAGGTGCGGTAGGAGGGGGTGAGCTGACTGAGTGCTTAATTTAAAGCCTGTGGTGAGGAACTCCGCCGCTGCTCTGCCTTCTAAATCTACTGCACTCAGTCTTTTAGGGAGCAACTCTGATCCTGCCGCTTCTACAACTGCTATGCTAAAGCAGTATGGCCGAGTGGAAAGAACACAGGTCTGGGAGTTGGATGGCATGAGGCTCTACATCTGCCTGGCTCTATGACCTTGAGCAAGTCACTTCTTGACGTGTTTCCTCACCTATGAAAAGGAGATTCAATCCCTATTCTCCCTCCTCGGACTTCTCAGCCTCATGTACAGCAGGGACTGTATCAGAGCTGGTTATCTTGTTTAACCCCAATGTTTAGCATAGAATAAGCACCTAAAATGCCACCATTATGGCTCCCAAGTCTACTTCACTAGCCCTAACCTCCTCTGCAATCTCCCACCCCTTCTGCCTTCATGACAGCTCTACTGGACTGTCCTTCCACCACCTCCAACTCAACGTATCCTAATCAAGACTCCCTATCTTCCCTTCCACATCTTAAAAGAAATAAACGCCATGTGTGACGTGCCAGAATAGATAAAAACAATCAGGTTTTTTTAAAAGATGGTATTTGTTACCCACTCACCGTGCCAGGCACGGTTCTAAACGCCGGGGATAGACACAAGCCAAGTGGGCTGGACACCATCTCTGTTTCACATGGAGCTCAGTCATAATCCCCATTTCACAGATGAGGGAGACCGAGGCAGTGAGGTGACTCGCCTAAGGTCACACAGCAGACAAGTGGCAGAACCGAGATTAGAACCCAGGTACTTCTGACCCCTAAACCCGTGTGCCACCCATTAGGCCACGCTGCTTCCTCTCCAAACCTAACTACTCTGTCTCGGATACCACCACCACCCTCCCCATCTCTCAAACACAAAACCGTGGCATTATCCTTGACTCCTCTTTCAAGTCCCATACTCCCTCAACAAATCCTGAATCCCACCCCCCCCCCCCACCATTTCCAGAATCCACCCCCTCTCCATCCAGAGTCAACCAACATTCCACACATGTCCTATCCCAGCTTGATTACTTCATTAGCCTTCTCTCTCCCACCTCATACCTCAACTCTGCTGCCAATCAGTTTTCTCAAGGGTCATTTCTCAAGGGTCAGGACTCATGAGTTCGAATCCCAGCTCTGCCACTTGTCGGCTGTGTGACTGTGGGCAAGTCACTTAACTTCTCTGTGCCTCAGTTCCCTCATCTGTAAAATGGGGATTAAGACTGTGAGCCCCACGTGGGACAACCTGATTCCCCTATGTCTACCCCAGCGCTTAGAACAGTGCTCGGCACATAGTAAGCGCTTAACAAATACCAACATTATTATTATTATTCTACCCAACTCCCCCAAACCCTCCCAAGACAACCCATTCTTCTCCATCTTGAGCAACATCTCCCTACCATGGGACCTTCAAGATACTCCGTCAGCTGTCTCCCTCATACTTAACCACTAACTTCAACCACAACAACTTCTTGTACTGGGACAGAGAGGTGAAATGGCTAAAGGCAGTGCTAACTAGTTAGGTGCCGTATAAAGATATTCTTGTCAAGAGGAAACATTTCTCATCCTCAACATTCTACCCAAGCTAGTCAATTCCATATGCCTTTTTAAAAAAAATTTTAAATGGTACTTGTACACTATGTTTCAAGCTCTGTATTATGCACTGGGGTAAAATAAATACTTCTAATCAGGTTGAAAGCAGTCCCTGTCCCCCATGGCTTCCCAAGCATTCTCATCAATCCCATCACCAAACTCCCACACCATTCCCTCCCCATTCACGTTTGCAAAATCTAGATAGAAAGCTCCAGCTGGAAGGATCTCATGTCCCCACTCTGTATCCCCCACCCAACTATTTCAGCCCTTAAGTACCTATTTACATTGCCAGCGGTGAGACTTTGGGCAAGTCACTTAATTTCTCACTGCCTCAGTTACCTCACCTGTAAAATGGCGATGAAGCCCCACAGGGGACAACCTGATCATCTTCTATCTACCCCAGTGCTTAGAATAGTGCCTGGGACATAGTAAGCACTTAAATACGATTTTTATTACATTTTTCTTATCTTCCACGATAGATCAAGGCAGGGATCTTGCCTAATAAGTCTTTTGTAGTCTCTCAAGCACTTGTTTTGATGCCTGTCTCCCCCCTTCTAGACTGTGAGGCACTGTGGGCAGGGATGGTCTCTATCTGGTTGCCGAACTGTACTTTCCAAGTGCTTAGTACAGTGCTCTGCACACAGTAAGCACTCAAAAAATACAACTAAATGAATGCCCACCACAGGTGCTCAATACCTACCACCGATGGGCACACTGTTTAACAATCAAATGTATCCAGCTCTCTAAAACACAGGGATTGCATTCTGTAAGGGATTTCTTCTGACACTATGGTGTCCTATATTCCAGAAGGCTTAAAGAGAAAAGCATATTCTGGTAGGACTGGGTGTAAGGAGCATTAGCATTTAGTTCCCATAACATAAGCGACACCCGGTTATCACCCTGTGTTAGGCTAGATCACTGTTGAAGAATTAGGGCTTGGTCTCCCGATGATGCCAATCTGGAAATTGGACAGCAGGATTGCAACAGTGAGTTTCCTTCAATGTTGGGCTGTGTGAGAATGCCAATGAGAAGCATAAATTGATAAATAGGCCTACGGAGGTTTGGAGAGGGAGCCTAACCGCAAGGGGGGAGAGGGAGGTGTGTGCAGACTGACTTGGGCAGAGCAGGACAGGTGCTGAAGGGACAATTATGACAACTGTGGTATTTATTAAGCACTTAATATGTGGCAAGCACTGCGCTAAAATGGGGTAGATATAGTAGAATCAGATTAGACAGTCTCTTAGAGTGGGGTTTATACTCTAAGAGGGAGGGGAAAAAAGAGATTTCCTTCCCATTTTACAGATGAAGACACTGAGGTACAGAAAAGTTAAACGACTTGCTCAAGGTTACACAGTAGGCAAGCAGGGGAGCTGGGGTTAGGACCTGAGTCTCCCGTGCTCTTTCCACTAAGTGACGCTGCTCCTCACAGGAATGAGGAAACCACGTGTGGAGCAGGGATAAAAAACCGATTTTCCCCTCTCAGACACTCTAGTAATTACTATGCTCATCTTCTCTCATGGCTTTGCTACCACAAGCTTCACACCTCCTCCGCCATCTCGGATTTCCTCTACCTACAAGACATCTCCAGATGGATTCCAGTAGGCATCTTAAATTCAGTGTCTAAAACTGACCTTACCTTCCCTCCCAAATCCTCTCCAGTACTTGGTACATAGTAAGTGCTTAACCAAAGTCATAATTATTACGGCTATTCTTGCCTCTGAAGCCCAATACACTTGCTGTCATCCTCATCTCCAGGTCCTTCAACTCTCACATGCTTCATCCCACACCAATTCCCAGATTTGCCCCTTCCTCTTCATTCAAATGGCTACCATTTTTTTTAATATGGTATTTAAGTACTTACTACGTGCCAGTAATGACACTAGGCACTGGGGTAGATAAAGCTTAATTATTCATTCAATCATATTTATTGAGCACTTACTGTGTGGAGAGCACTGTATTAAGCACTTGGAAAGTACAATTCAGCAATAGAGACAATCCCTGCCCACATCAGGCTTACAGTTTAGAAGGGGGGGGGGAGACAGACATCAAAACAAGTAAACAGATATCTATATAAATAGAATTATATACATCTATGTATGTATATCTATCAGGTTGGACACTGTCCATGTCCCACTTGAAGCTCAATCTTTACCTCCATTTTACAGATGGAGGTAACAGGCACAGAAATTAAGGGATTTACCCAAGGTCACAGAGCAGACAAGTGGTAGAGCAAGCATTTGAACCCGACTCCTTCTGTCTCCCAGGCCCGGTGCTCTATCCACTAGGCCATGCTCCTTCTAACTGCCTTGGTCCAGACACTTCTCAGATCCTGATTAGAGGATTACATCAGCCTTCTCCTTCAAGGCTGGATCTCCTGGATCATCCGGTACTCCACTATGCCAGCCCAAGATGACATCCTGCACTCAAACACCTCCAATGGCTACCCATTCCTCTCTACATCAAGAAAGACACTCCTGAACACTGGTTTTATGAGATTCCACCAGCTCCCTCCCTCTCAGTTTCTTCTTCCACTACATCCCAGCTTGCACTCTTTACTCCACTCAACCTCTTTCCTGCCTGGAACTCCCACCCCTCCAGATTCATGAGACCTCAGCTCTCCCTCATTTTCAAATCCCTTCTGAAAACTTATCTCCTCCAAGAGGCTTTTTCACCAGGACCTTTTCTAAGATTTGGAATTCTTCCCCGAAATTATTTGCCTCTTTAAGCAAGACACTGCGGGCAAATTTAAGGTAAGGGGATTCACAGCTCACAGGTATAATTTCATTTACCCCTCCCCTTCACTTGTGAAGGGATAACACATTCCAGAAGCAGCATGGACCAGTGGCCAGGAGCCTGGGCGCTAGAGGACCTGGATTCTAATTCGGGCTCTGTGACCATGGGCAAATCATGGAATTTCTCTTGGCCTCAGTTACCTCATCTGTAAAATGGAGATTCAATGCCCACTGTCCCTCGTACTTGAGGCTGAGACCCTATTTGGGACAGGGACTGTTTGTGAACTAGTTACCTCATATCTACCCCGGGGCTTAGAACAGGGGTTGACACATAGTAAGCATTTAACAAATACCAAAATAATACTTAAAAGGGGGTCACAAATGAGCCGCTCTACCTTCAACACACCAGATAAGAATTCAACCATTTCTATATGAAGTTACAGACACCGGTTAATCGATGGTAATTGACCGCTTAGTACGAGCAGGATGCTGTACTAAACGCTTAGGAAGAGACGCTACAGCAACACAGTTTACTAAGAATTCCTTCCCATTTATGTGACCCAGAATGAGGCCTGGGTTCAGTTGTCTTTCAACATCTGCATACCAAAGACACATTATACTTGAGACAATGGCAGGAGACCAGGATTGCATTAGAAGAGCAAGCAACCTCAAGCCAAGTAGGTTGGCTTTAAATAGCCAAATTGTTTAGTCAGTCAATAAAAATGGTTAAGTACTTACAATCTGCCAAGTACTGCACTAAACTCTGGGGTAGAGAGAAGATAATCAGGTTGGGCGCGGTTCGGGGGCTCACAATTAAAGAGGAGGGAGAGGCACACATCACTATTTTAGAGACAGACACAGAAGTTAGGTGACTTTCCCAAGGTCACTCAGTTCAGCAGATATGGGGCATTGTTCCTCTTCCCCCATACCACGCCTTCTTTACACATTTTGGATAAAACGGTGCTAGGGATCTAAAGAACAGGAGTCATGAACATGCAAAGATGTAAAAAGCTACCGTGCTTCCGTTGGACAATCGAGAAGTGTCATCTGAGGGCTTGGGTATTCACACCAAGTTGGACTTATGCACTATCTTTATACTCTCCTGCTTCCTCTTAACTGCAATTAATCTGTAATTACATAGCTGTCTCGTGGCTGTGACGGCGTCTAGTGGCTAGTGTAGGCTCCCATGCATTTAGCACAGAGGAAGTGCTCAGGAGATACTACTGATCAAAAGATATGCCTCCTCGGGAAGGCAGGCTTTCAAGAAGGCCTTAGGGACAAAGAGGTTCAAATTTGGAAAACCATGGCAAGGGAAAACAGATAACAGGCTAACAGGAGGAGGCATTCACTGAACCCCGAGGGTGGGAGGTGCTAACAAGCCAATCTCTTCACCCAGCAGTGGGTTCTGCAGATGAAATTCCCCTTTCACGAGAAGCTAAAAATATCAGCGGGGTCGACGGGGTCCGGGCAGGTCCACTCCTGGTCACGGGTGCACGAATTAAGAAGCGTGACCTAGAGGCAAGAGCCCGGGCCTGGGTGTCAGAGGACCTGGGCTGTAATCCTGGCTCCGCCACTTGTCTGCTGGGCGACTTGGGCAAGTCACTTCACTTCTCTGGGACTCGGTTTCCTCAGCTACAAAATGGGGATTCAATATCTGGTCTCCCTCCTACTTAGACAGTGAGCCCCATGTGCCAGCTGGTACTCTTGTGTCTACCCTAGAGTTTAGCACAGTGCCTGATAGGAAGTGAGCCCTTAAAGAGTTATTATTGATGAATGATAATAATAGTGTTATTTGTTAAGTGCTTATGTGCTAAGCACTATACTCATCATTGGGGTAGATACAAGGGAATCCCTGTCATTCATATTTATTGAGCGCTTACTCTGTGCAGAGCACTGTACTAAGCACTTGATTCTATTTATTGTTATTGTTCTTGTCTGTCTGTTTCCCCCGATTAGACTGTAAACCCATCAAAGGGCAGGGACTGTCTATCTGTTTCCGATTTGTCCATTCCAAGCGCTTAGTACAGTGCTCTGCACATAGTCAGCGCTCAATAAATACTATTGAATGAATGAATGAAAGTAAAAGTCAGCAACAAAGACACAATCCTTGGGTTTGTGGGCTTACTGTCCACATGGGACTCGCATTCTTAATCCCCATTTTACAGACGAGGTAACTGAAGCAGAGAAGTGAGTGACTTGCCCAAAATTACATAGCACACAAGTGGCAGGGTCGGGGTTAGAATAATAAGAGTAATGAATAATGATGGTATTTGTTGGGTGCTGTGTGATAAGCACTGTTCTGAGCACTGGGGTAGATACAAGGTAATCAATCAGGTTGCCCCACGTGGACTCCCAGTCTTAATCTCCATTCTAATAGTAATAATAAGGATGGCATTTTTAAAGCACATATGTGCTGAGCACTGTTCTAAGCGCTGGGGTAGATACAAGGTAATGAGATTGCCCCACATAAGGCTCACAGTCTTAATTCCCATTTTTGAGGTAACTGAGGTGCAGACAAGTGAAGTGACTTGTCCAAAGTCACACAGCTACTGAGTGGCGGAACCAGGATCAGAAACGGCCTGGCTCCGTGGAACGCGCCAGGCTTGGGAGCCAGAGGTCGTGGGTTCTAATCCCGGCTCCGCCACTTGTCAGCCGTGTGACTTTGGGCAACTCACGTCCCTTCTCTGTACCTCGGTCGCCTCCTCTGTAAAATGGGGATGAAGACTGTGAGCCCCATGTGGGACGGCCTGATCACCTTGTATCCGCCCCCCACTCCGTGATTTGCACATAGTAGGGACTCAATAAATACCATCGTTATTATTACAAGAACCCAGGACCTTCTGCCTCCCAGGCCAGCGCTAATTTGCTGTGCTTCTCCAAAGAGCGAGTTAGGAGTGAGGGGCGGAGAGATTGGGGGTGGGGGGTTCATGGTTCATTCACTCAATAGTATTTATTGAGTTATTGATCGGTACCTACGGTTTCAAGGAGAGGAAATCAAAATATTAGTCAAGTGAAAAAGTTCATTCAGTCAATAGTATTTATTGAGCACTTACTATGTGCACAGCACTGGACTAAGCGCTTGGAATGGACAATTCGGCAACAGATAGAGACAATCCCTGCCCACTGCTGGGCTCACAGTCTAATTGGGGGACCTGGGCAGCAGCCGCCCTCCTCCCCTTCGCCTTGAGAAGCAGCGTGGCTCAGTGGAAAGAGCCGGGCCTTAGGAGTCAGAGGTCATGGGTTCCAATCCTGCCTCTGCCACCTAATAATAATGATGATGATGCCTGCTAAGCGCTTAGTATGTGCAAAGCGTTGTTCTAAGCGCTGGGGGGGGGGGGGAGAATACAAGGTGATCAGACTCTCCCCCATGGGGCTCACAGTCTCCATCCCCATTTTCCAGAGGAGGCCACTGAGGCCCAATGAAGAGACCTTCATTCATTCAATGGTACTTATTGAGCGCTATGGGCAGAGCACTGCACTAAACGCTTGGAGTGTAGAAATCGGCAACAGATACAAATCAGTGGAGGTCTCTGAGGCCCAAGGTCACCCAGGGCGGACAAGGGGCGGAGCCGGGATTAGAACCCACCACCTCCCGGGCCCGGGCTCTACTACCCGGGGGAAGCAGCGTGGTGCAGTGGAAAGAGCCTGGGCTTCGGAGTCCGAGGTCATGGGTTCGACTCCCGGCTCTGCCCCTTGTCAGCTGGGTGACTGGGGGCAAGTCCCTTCATCTCTCTGTGCCTCAGTGACCGCACCTGTAAAAGGGGGATGAACTGTGAGCCTCACCTGATGGCCCTGTATCTCCCCCAGCGCTTAGAAAAAGCCCGTCAAACGGCAGGGACTGTATCTGTTGCCGACTCCTTCATTCCAAGCGCTTAGTACAGCGCTCTGCACGTAGTAGGCGCTCAATAAATACTACTGAACGAATGCTCTGCACATAGTAAGCGCTTAACATTATTACCCCCCGAGCCAGGCTGCTTCTGTCAGCTGGGTGACGGCGGGGGCCAGTCCCTTGGTGGTGCCTCGGTTCCCTCCTCTGCAAAAGGGTGTGGAAAGCCCCCCGGGGGGGGGAGGGAGGGGGGGGGCGCCCCCCGCTGACCCTCCCTGTCGCCCGGCGCTGGGGAGGGGGCGCCGCGCTCAACGTCCGCCGGCAGGGGGCGCCCCGGGCGCGGGCCTCGAACAATGGGACTTTTCCCGCCTCCTCTCCGCGCCCCGCCCCCCTCCAGGCCGAGCGCGAGGGGCAGCGCGCGCGCGCCGACGTCCACCCCCCCCCCCCTCGCGCGCGCGCCCTGCGCCCTCCGCAAGCCTCCGCCCTCGCGAGGCGCCGAGGGGGGGGGGGGCGCGCGCGCGCGTTTTGGCGCCAAATCTCGGGGGCGCCTGGGCTGAGGCGGCGGCCGTTCGCTCCGGGAGCGCGCGCGCGCAGCCCCGCCCCCCTCAGGACGGGGGAGAAGGAAGGGGGGGAGACGAGCACGGCTCCCCCGCAGCAAGATGGCGACTGGAAAAAAAAAAAAAAAAAAGGGGGGGTGGGGGGGAGCGACGGCCTCCCCTCCCCTGAGGGAACCCGCCGCTCAAGGAGGGCTTCTCGCCGCCCTCCCTTTGGCGGGTCTGGGCGGCCGGCTCCGACGGCGGCCTGCCGCTCCTCCCCCTCCCCGCGCTTACTTTTCGGCGGACGCGAGGTCGGCGGCGGGCTCTGCGGCCATGGTGGCCCCGGCGCAGGACGTGAGGAGAAGGAACGGACGCGGAGGAGGGAAGCGGGGGGCTCTGCGACACCTCACCGGCGTCGAGAAAGATGGCAGATTGGAACGGCCGCTCGGTCCCGGCGCCTTATATAGGGGCCGGGAGGCCACGCCCATCTACTTCCGGTCGCCTCCTTCCCCCCTCCCGCCGTCTTAAAGGGCCCGCACTGCAGCGCTGCTCCCTCCATTCATTCATCCACTCATTCATTCATCCCCTCTCCTGGGTCTCTCTTATTTAGAACCCTATTTGGTTCATAATGACAATGTCGGTAGTTGTTAAGCGCTTACTCTGTGCGGAGCACTGTTCTAAGCGCTGGGGGAGATCCAGGGTCATCAGGTGGTCCCACGGGAGGCTCCCAGTCTTCATCCCCATTTTACAGAGGAGGGAACTGAGGCCCAGATAATTTAATAATAATAATAGTAATGTTGGTGTTTGTTAAGCGCTTACTATGTGCAGAGCACTGATCTAAGCGCTGGGGGAGAGACAGGGGAATGAGGTTGTCCCATGTGAGGCTCCCAGTTAATCCCCATTTTACAGAGGAGGGAACTGAGGCCCAGAGAATTTAATAATAATAGTAATATTGGCATTTGTTAAGCGCTTATTCTGTGCGGAGCACTGTTCTAAGCGCTGGGGGAGATACAGGGGAATCAGATTGTCCCACGTGAGGCTCCCAGTTAATCCCCATTTTACAGATGAGGGAACTGAGACCCAGATAATTTAATAATAATAATAGTAATATTGGTATTTGTTAAGCGCTTACTATGTGCAGAGCACTGTTCTAAGCGCTGGGGGAGATATAGGGGAATTAGGTTACCGCATGTGAGGCTCACAGTTAATCCCCATTTTACAGATGAGGGAACTGAGGCACAGAGGAAAAAAAAAAGTTGGTATTTGTTAAGCGCTTACTACGTGCAGAGCACTGTTCTAAGCGCTGGGGGAGAGAGAGGGTCATCAGGTTGTCCCACATGAAGCTCACGGTTCATCCCCATTTTCCAGATGAGGTCACTGAGGCCCAGAGAAGTGAAGTGACTTGCCCACAGTCACAGAGCTGACAAGTGGCAGAGCCAGGAATCGAACCCATGACCCCTGACTCCAGGGCCCAAGCTCTTTCCACTGAGCCATGCTGCTTCCCCGCCTATTATGACTGTATTTTGTTAATGGGGTGTACCATCCCCTTCATTCTATTTATGATCATGATTCTGTCTTGTTTTTGTTTCATTCTTTTTGCTCTGCCCCCCGCTTATTCATTCATTCAATAGTATGTATTGAGCACTTACTATGTGCAGAGCGCTGGACTAAGCGCTTGGAATGGACAGACTGATTCTATTTATTGCCATTGTTCTCGTCTGTCTCCTCCGATTAGACTGTAAGCCCATCAAAGGGCAGGGACTGTCTCTGTTACCGATTTGTCCATTCCAAGCGCTTAGTACAGTGCTCCGCACATAGTAAGCGCTCAATAAATACTATTGAATGAACAAATCGGCAACAGAGAGAGACAGTCCCTGCCCCCAGAAGGGCTCACAGCATCATTATAAATAATATTTTAGACATATACACATCATTAGTAATAGAATTATAACTATAAATGTGTACGTATACGCACAAGTGCTGTGGTGGGGAGAGTGCAAAGGGAGAGGGCTAGCAGCATCATTATAAATAGAATTTTAGACATATATACATCATTAATAATAGAATTATAACTATAAATGTGTACATATACACACCAGTCCCTGTCCCTTACAGTCTAATCGGGGGAGACAGACAAAAACAATAGCAATAAATAGAATCAAGGGGATGAACATCTCGTTAAAACAATAGCAACAAATAGAATCAAGGTGATGTACATCTCATTGTGAGCCCGTTGTTGGGAGGGGTGGTCTCTCTCTGTTGCCCAATTTCCAGCGCTTAGTACAGTGCTCTGCAGAGTAAGCGCTCCATAAATTGAATGAATTCAATCCTATTTATCGAGCGCCTACTGCACTCAGCGCTTAGGAAGTACAATTCAGCAACAGAGAGAGATCACCCCTGACCCCAAAAGGGCTCACAGCATCATTATAAATAGAATTTTAGACATGTACACATCATTAATAATAGAATTATAACTATAAATGTGTACATATACGCAGAAGTGCTGTGGGGGGGAGAGAGCAAAGGGAGAGGTCTAGCAGCATCATTACAAATAGAATTTGACATATACACATCATTAATAATAGAATTATAACTATGTGTGCATATACGCACAAGTGCTGGGGGGGGGCAAAGGGAGAGGTCTAGCAGCATCATTATAAATAGAATTTTAGACACACGCATCGTTAATAATGGAATTATAACTATAAATGTGTACATATATGCACAAATGCTATGGGGGGGAGAGAGCAAAGGGAGAGGTCTAGCAGCATCATTATAAATAGAATTTGACATATACACATCATTAATAATAGAATTATAACTATAAGTGTGTACATATATGCACAAGTGCTGTGGGGGGGAGAGAGCAAAGGGAGAGGTCTAGCAGCATCATTATAAATAGAATTTTAGACATATACACATCATTAATAATAGAATTATAACTATAAATGTGTACATATGCACAAATCCTGTTGGGGGGAGAGGGTCGGGGTCATGGGGAGGGGAGGCAGAGTGCATCTGTAGCCAGCAGTCGTATTTCTTGAGCGCTTCCTGGGCACAGAGCCCTGTAGTGAGCGCCTGGCAGCACCGCAATGTGGTGGGTCTGCGGGGCCGCCCCAGGAGGGGCAAGATGAGCCTTGGCAACAAGTGACGCGACGGCAGGGCGCCATCCCATTGGCTCCCGCCGCGTGCCCTTGGAAGGAGCGTCTTCGGCCTTTAAATGCCACCTTCGACCCCATTTAATAATAATAACGGTATTTATTAAGAGCTTTCTATGTGCCAATCGCTGTTTTAAGCGCTGGGGGAGATACAAGGTCGTTAGTTTGTCCCACGTGGGGCTCACAGTCTTCATCCCCATTTTACAGAGGAGGGAACTGAAGCCCAGAGAAGTGAAGTGGCTTGCCCCAGGTCACCCAGCAGACAAGTGGAGGAGCCAGAATTAGAACCCACATCCTCTGCCTCCCAAGCCCGGGCTCTTTCCACTAAGCCACTCTGCCTCTCTATTTCCTCCCACCCAACACACTACCTTGAAGAGTCCTGGCCTAGGGGCCAGTTTCTATTATTATTCATTATAATAGTGGTATTTAAGCACTTAATATGTGTCAAGTACTGTACTAAGCGATGGGGTGGATACAAGATAATCAGGCCCCCACCTGGAGCTCACAGGGTGAGGTAGGGGAGAGCAGGTACTGAATCCTCATTTTGTAGATGAGAGAACTGAAGCACAGAGAAGTCACTTGCCCAAGGTCACACAGCAAACTAGAGGCGAAGATGGGATTAGAAACCAGTTCCTCTCACTCCCAGGCATTCTGCACGAAGCCTCATTGCTCTCTCATTTTTCATTCATTCAATCCTATTTATTGAGCACCTACTGTGTCTAGAGCACTGTACTAAGCACTTGGGAAAGTATAATGGAACAATAAACAGTGACGTTCCCTGTGAGTCTTTCATTAGAGAGTATGGTCTTCAGTGAGTTAACCGGTCTGAAACTCACCATTTTGTTCTTGGTAGCCCTGGTTGGACACTGTCTTGGGCTGAGCAAGATTGGGAATTGGGCATAAAAATATAATAATTGTGATATCTAAGCATTTACCATATGCCAGGGGCTGTACTAAGCGCTAGGGTAGATACAAGCGAGCAAATCTGTTATTTTTAAACAGATAAGGTAATTTCACAGAGAAGTAAAGTGACTTCTCTAAGGCCACCCAGCAGAGAAGTGGTGGAGCCAGAACTAGAACCCAGGCCCTCCTGCCTCCCAGGCCGCTGCTCTATCCACTAGGCCAAGCTGCTTCTCTAAGCTGCTGGGCAACATTCGTCCCCAAAACTCCCTTGGAGTTGACACCTATTGTCCTATATGTACAGTGTTGAATTTTGCTCCCTTGGATAAAACGATGCCAGTAAGAGAAATATACTCAATTTACCTATTGAACTCTCCCCAGCGCTTAAAAAAGTGCTCTGTACACAGTAAGCCCTCGAGATAAATACAACTGACTGACTAGTGCTAGTTACCAAAAGGCTTAAAGGCATACACCTAAGAAACAACCCAAGTCCAGAAAAATATTTGCCAAAAGCCACTAATGATACACAGCAGAGGGCAAAGTGTCAGTGAAAAGGTGCAAAGTGCAGAAAAAGAATCTCATTTTGGAAGGGGAAGCAGACTATTTGGAGATGGCCCTTTTCTCAAGCACAGCAACCTCACAGCACCTTTGTATATATCTGTAATCTAGCTATTTATTTACTTATATTAATGTCCGTTTCCCCCTCAAGACTGTGAGCTCATTGTGGGCAGGAATGTGTCCGTTTGTTGTTCTCCTGTACTCTCCCAAGCGCTCAGTAGAGTGCTCTGCACACTAAGCACTCAATAAATATGACTGAATGAAGTACGATTGAAGAGGCCATGGCAAACACAGCGATCTCCCCTATCCATTTCCCGGTGGGGGGTGAAACCGATGATTTCGCCCATGCAGTTTGGGGGCTGAAAATGGAGACTCCTTGATCCCCACTCTGACAAGACCTGAGTTTCGGGGGACACCTGAAAAGCCTGAGCTCTTCCCCACCTGCTAACTGTAGACTATAAGCGGTTTGTAGACAGGGAATGTGTGTACCAACTCCGTTACACTGTACCCTCCAAGCCCTTAATACAGCGCTCTGCCCACAGTAAGTGCTCAGTAAATACAACTGATTAACTTTTCCAATCCTATTACTCCCAACCTCCAGCTGGCGAGAGCCCCATCTCTCTTCTCTCTCCCACTCAAAATGCAAGTTTGCCTCCTGTGAACCAAAGTGAAATGGAATTGAAGATGGCAATTGACTTGAACCCAACGATCAGTTTGACTCTAGTCCAGAACCAGAAAGCAAGGAGGGTTCCCCACCAGCTCCAGACTGGTACTGGTACTAGCCCAAAGGTAAACTTGGGTGCCCAATTCAGTCTAGAAGCAATTGGTCCACTTTTTTTAATAATGGTATTTGTTTAGTACTTACTTTGTGCCAGGCACTGTACTAAACGCTGGGGTAGATAGAAACTAATCAAGTGGGAGACAGTCCACATCCCTCATGGGGTTCTCTGCCTAATCCCCATTTTACAGCTGAGGTAACTGAGGCACAGAGTAGTAAAATGATTTGCCCAAGGGCACACAGCAGACAAGTGATGGAACTGGGACTGGAACTCAGGTCCTTCTGACTCCCGGGTCCCTGCTCTATCCACTAGGCCACACTGCTTCTCAAAATGAGGATTTTAGGCTCCTTTTGGCAGACAAGGTGAATCTGTTACTTATCATAGCACTTAGAACTTACCCCATCCACAGCTCTTAACCTATTCTATCTCTACTCATTTTTTTTCATTTCTCAGGAAACATTTTTATCCCCATCTCCCCAGTTAAGAGCGTAAGCTCCTGGAAGGCAGAGAATGAGTCATTTTCTAGTTTGTTCTCACCCAGCCCTTAGTACAGTGGGAACTCAGATGCTCTTCCTACTACTCCAGACAGTGTTTTGCACTCAGCAAATGCTCAAAAAATACCACTGTTGAATTGGCTAAATAAAGGTTCTAGAGAACGACTCTTCACCTTGTTCCATTACATTCCACACCGGATCACTGACCCAGCTGGAAAGGTGTGTGGGGCCTCTTCTGGCTCTCTCCACCTCCTCCTCCATCACTTACCGAGCACCTGCAGGGGGGCAGATCACTGTGCAAGACTCTGGTAACGTATCCTGGAAGGAAAAAAAACCTAGTCCCTCCCCTCAGGGAGCTCCCATGCCTCTCTGCACAAACTGGTCCGACACCAAAGCAAGATAAAGGGAACCAAAGTAGGAGTTGTCTCTTTCAGCTGACTTGTTCTGAGCCAGTCTGGGCAGAAGGGAGACTGGGAGCAAGACGCATGAACAGTTGGTCCTACAGAGGCAGCAGGGCAGATGGCTGCTGAGGCTCTGGAAGAGAAGTCAGGGGGTGAGGAAATCTTCCAGATAAGGGGTGCTGGTTGTGGAGAGAGCCCAGATCGGTGCAGTTGTCCCGTCTAAGCCAACGTGGGCTGCTCTGGGGTCTCATCTGTGGTCCTGCTCGGAGCCAGACGGGTGGAAGAGAAGTGAAAATACACTAAGGAGTGTGGGGGAGGCGGGGTGGCCAAATAATAATAATGTTGGTATTTGATAAGCGCTTACTATGTGCAGAGCACTGTTCTAAGCGCTGGGGTATACAGGGTAATCAGGTTGCCCCACATGTGGCTCACAGTCTTAATCCCCATTTTACAGATGAGGGAACTGAGGCACAGAGAAGTTAAGTGACTTGCCCACAGTCACACAGCTGACAAGTGGCAGAGCCGGCATTCGAACCCATGACTCCTGACTCCCAAGCCCGGGTTCTTTTCACTGAGCCATGCTGCTTCTCTAATAGCTGGGTGCCTGACTCCCCCAGCAGTATGGGAGCTTTTTGAGGGCAGAGATCCTATCTATAATGTACTATTCCAAGTGTTCAGTAGAGTGCTCTTTACACCATAAGCACTCAATTCATTCCATAGTATTTATTGAGCGCTGATTATGTGCAGAGCACTGTACTAAGCGCTTGGAATGTACAATTCGGCAACAGATAGAGACCATCCCTGCCCAATAACGGGCTCACAGTCTAAACGGGGGAGACAGACAGCAAAGCAAAACAGAACAAAACAAGTAGTCTGGTGTAGATTATCGATATCTAGCTGTACTATCTAAATAATAAATATCACTCAATAAATACTATTGTCTGATTGAATTCCCCTCCAACCCCAGGGCTTTTGGAAGAAGGCCTATTTTTAAAAAATGGTATTTGTTAAGCACTTACTATATGCCAGCCACTGTTCTAATCTCCTCAATTCTCCCTCTAGACCGCAAACTCATTTCGAGCAAGGAATGTGTTATATTGTATTCTGGCAAGTGCTTAAAACAGTGCTGTGCCTGCAGTAGACAAGGAATGTGTGTGTTTATTCTTGCATTGTATTCACCTAAGTGCTCAGTACAGTGCTCTGCACACAGTAAGCGCTTGGGCAAGTCACTTCACGGGGCCTCAGTTAGCTTATCTGCAAAATAGGGATTAAGAGTGTGAGCCCCATGTGGGACAGGGACTGTGTCCAACCTATCTTGTACCTACCCCAGCACTCAGATAAACAAGTAACAATTATTATTTTTAATAATCTACGATTGAATTCATAGTAGGCGCTCCATGAATTTGATGGTTCTACACTTTGTGCAGTTAATACTCACCGTGGCCACGTGAGGGTAGCGATCCCCTTCATGATCCCTGCCCCCGTCCGGGGAGACCAGAGACTCCAGCGGGCCTGGCCACCAGGTCAACGAAAGGTGACCGGCGCTTAGGTTGGGAGTCCTGGCCTTGTGACGAGCGCTGGGCCTCATCCACCCGTGTGCAGATACATCCCGCCCCCGTGGAAGTCCACGAACCTCCCACCGGTGCCCGGGGACAACCGTGGCACAGAGCGTGGACGAGCCGCGAGCCACTGGGGTCAGGTCCGGACTCGGTCCCGCCCTAGGGCTCTGCTCAGGCCCGGCCACGGGGTCCAGGCCCGAGAGGCGTTCCTCTCCTTTCTGCCTCACCCAGTCTCCTCACGAGCCCCACAACCCCCAGGGCTTCAGGTTCTCATCCTGGGTTCCCTCCAGCGTTAGGCCCCGGGTTCTCTGAGGGACGTAGTTTACCTGTCTGGAAAAGTGGAGCGACAACCCCTCTCCTCTTTGGGAATTAACAAGGGCAAAAGCTTTTCTCCAGATGCTTCCCATCTTCCCCGCTTCACAGTGGGGAAAACGGTAGAAGGAAGTGAGGAAGAGGATAGACTCAGAGCCCACCTTCTGCCTGTGAGACAGAGGCTGGGCATCCTCCTCCCCCTACCACCTTCCAGCCAGGAGTCTGCATTCCAGACAGACGGGAAAGGGCCGAGGGCTTAGAACAGTGTGTTGCACCCAACAGATGTTCCAGTAACACTATTGCTACAACTGGGTCTCGAAATCCAATGATTTTATTGGCTTCATCTCCCCTGGCAGAACCCGAGGAGGACAATCACCGGGCGGCAGGGTGGGCGGAGGGAGACCTGCTGAGGTGTCAGTAAGGGTCATTGAAGGGGTAGAAGGGGTGGCCCGCGTCCCTCGGGATGCGCTTCCCGTCCACCTGGGAGAGACAGACACACAGGCAGGGAGACAGACGGTCAGGGGGAAGCTGTTGGCTCAGTAAGAAGGGGATAAGGAGACTCAGGGGTCCCGCTCCCGGCCCAGGCCCGCGCCAATGTTTGGGAAAACCTTTGAGCCGTTGGCGTGGGCCCTGGGTGGGGGCTCTCCCCGAGGAGGCTGGAGCCACAGGGGGACAGGACGCCCAGCCTCAGATCTCCCCGTCCCCCCCGTCGCAGGCCTGGGCGGAGGCGCCGGGCCAGGACACTCACCGTAATCATGGGCACAATGTAGCGCCAGTTCTTGTTCAGAGCCGCCATCTGCTTCATCTCCTCGGGGGTCAGGCTGAAATCAAACAGCTGGAGAGAAAGATAGGACTTAATTCACCCACTCTGAGAGAGCAAGTACCCTGTCCCCCCTCTTCCTCCTGCCCCTTGATTCAACCCAGGACCTTGAGGCTCAAAGCAGCCCCCCACCCCAACCCTGACACCTTGTAGCCTCGCACTAGGTATGCAGGATGGGGCAGGGGTCCCGGGGAGCTGGAAGGAAGGGTGAGGTCACCTGAATGTTCTCCAGGATGCGAGAAGGCGTGACGCTCTTGGGGATGCAGATCACTTTCCGCTGCACCTGCCATCTGGGAGGAGCCGGGGACCGACGGGGGGCAGAGGTCAGTGACCCACAGGTAGCATCCCTCCCTCCCCCAAAGCCAACACTCCACTCCGGGGGCCGTCGCGCTGGGGGACTCAGAGGTTGGGAGAGGGTGACTTTTGCAAGGCCTCGCGCTCACATCCCGTCCAGAGACATGGCGGCGATGGGTCCCGTGAGCCAGTCCCTCCCCAGTCGGCCCTCCCTTCCCCTCCCCGGGGCAGCTTCTGAAAGGCCAGGGGTTCCAAACACGACCTAGTGGAAAGAGCAGTGAGGTTCTAGTCTCCGTACGGGCCCTGGCCTGCTGCGTGACCTTGGGCAAGTCACTTAACCTCCCTGGGCCTCAGTTTCCTCATCTGTAAAAAGGGGGTGAAATACCCAGTCTGCCTCAAACTGTGAACCCCTTGTGGGACAGAGACTCTACCTTTTACCTACCTCAGTGCTCACCACATAGTACTACTCTTGCTAAGTATTATTATGGTATTTGTGAAGTGCTTCCTATGTGCCAAGCACTGTTCTAAGTGCTGGGGTTAATCAGGTTAATCAGGGTGGAAACAGTCCCTGTCCCACATGGGGCTCACAGTCTTAATCCCTATTTTGCAGATGAGGGAACTGAGGCCCAGAGAAGCGAAGTGCTTGCCCAAGGTCACGGAGCAGACACGTGGCAGAACCGGGATTAAAACCCAGGTCCTTCTGACTCCCAGGCCCGAGTGTTCAGTAAATGCCACAATTATTTGTAACAGTGATGGTCTTTATCGAGTGCTCACTGAGGAAAAGGCATCGTCCTAAGCGTTAGAAAAAACAGCATGGTGTAGTGGATAGGGCACGGGCCTGGGGGTCAGGAGGTCATGGATTCTAATCCCAGATCCGCCACGTGTGTGCTCTGTGACCTTGGGCAGGTCACTTTACTTCTCTGTGCCTCAGTTACCTTACCTGTAAAATGGGGAATGAGATAGTTAGCCCTATGGGGGACAGGGACGGTGTCCAACCCGACTTGCTTGTATCCAGCCCAGTGCTTAGAATAGTGCCTAGTACATAGTAAGTGCTTAATAAATATCATAATTATTATTATTGTTATTAAGGGGAAACACAAGACATGTCCCCTGCCCCCAAGGAACTTCCAATCTGCCAAGAGGGAAGCCTTGGAAGCCCCCGGCCACAGTACCTGAGCAGGATCTGTGCCGGAGACCTGCCATACTTGCTGGCCAGGGCCACGACGGTGGGATCTTCCAGGAGGGCGGGTTCCTCCGGCAGGCGCCAGTCACGGTTCGAAGAGCCCAGTGGGCTGTAGGCTATCACCTCCAGCCCCCGCTCTCGGCAGTGCCCTATCAGCTCGTTCTGAGCCAGGTACGGGTGACACTCCACCTGGGCCGAGAACTCGGGGTCAGGAGGATGGGGGGGCACCCCGGGCCCATTCCAGAGGCCGCACCAACCCAGCCCCATCTGTGCAGGGGGAGCGGACCCAGCTGGGAGGGGAGCAGCGGGGCAGGTGCCCCCGGGCAGCCTGAGCTGCTCCGTCCCCTCACCTGCAGCACGGCGGGCTGGACGGTGGCCACGCTGAGCACGTCGTCAATCTGGCGGCTGCTGAAGTTGGAGAGCCCAAGGGCCCGGACCAGCCCCTTCCCCACCAGCGGCTCCAGGGCTTTCCAGGTCTCCTTGTAGTCAGTGAAGTCGTAGCGCATCGTCCCATCGGGGTTCCTGGGGAAGGGGTTGTCTCCCCGCCTGTGGGGGCAACACCCGCCGGACATGCTCGCCAGGGGTGGGGCACCCCCAGACACCCCTGGCCCCAGGGTCTACATCTCCATGGGAGACAGGGAGCCAAGAGAGGTAGGGATCAGCCCCAGGGCACCTCCAGGGCAGAAGGGGTGTCCCCGGGATGAATCAGGCTACCACAACCTGATGGCCCAAGGACAGGGCAGCTGGCCCTCGAGCTCGCCTTCCCAGCCTCCTCAGCTCTCCCATCCTGCTTTGAGTCAGGCCCTGGGAATCCCCCGGCACCGACGAGACTCCAGGCCTGGGAGGAATTATGTGCGGCAGAGGAAGCAGGGGCGGGGAACTCACTTGGGGAGAGTTGGGGATGGGCAGAGAGGCCCAAGATTTCCCCCTTCCCCACCACTAGCTCCAAAGCTGGATGGAGAGCCTGCCCAGAGTCAGCGCATGTACACACGCGAACAAACACTAAGACACTTTCTCTCTCTGTCTCTCACACTCTCTCTCACATCCTGCAATAGTTTCACTTCCAGCTTTTGCTCCGGAAGTAGGTGGCTTTGCCGGCAGAGGGAGGTAAACGCTCAACTTTCCCGCCCCGAACATCCACGTGTCCAAAGCTGCCAGGATCGGGAGGGGGTCGGCGGGGTGGGTGGCCAGGGGTGGCTTCAGGGCTCAGCCTGGCCCATGGGACTCAGCCCCCTGGGGCCTGGGTAGTGCACAAAGCAGGATATAAGCACTTAGTCCAGTGCTCTGCACACAGTAGGTGCTCAGTAAATATTACCCAAGTGAGTCAGCCCGGGCTGGGCAGTCTCCTGCTTGAAGGGCCCTGATCCTGGTAAACTGGAACCGGCCCAAACCCTGCGGATGGGGTTCTCTGTGGAGAGTACACAAACCCTCCCAGTCTCCTTGCCCTCCTGCCCCTATCCCTGGGTTAAGACCTGGATTCTAATCCCGTCTCCACCACTTGCCTACTGTGTGACCTTAGACAAGTCACTTCACTGTGCCTCGGTTCCCTCACCTGTAAAATGGGGATGAAGACTGGGAGTTCCAAGTGGGACTGTGTCCAACATGATTAGTCTGTACCTTCCCCAGCGCTTAGATCAATGCTCGACACATAGTAAGTGCTCAACAAATACCGTCATCGTCCCCTCCTTTTGGGCTTACTGCTAAAAGCCTCCGGCATGGAGGCAGACGCTGGGCAGCAGGAGAGCAGGTGGGGAGGGGAGGGGACAAGGCTCTCCCTGTCCAGACCCCCCGTCGCCGCAAGTCCTTACTCGAAGCCATGGGGCCAGTGAATCAGGTACAGATCCAGGTAGTCCAGCTGCAGGTCGCCAAGGGTCTTCCTGAGGGCCGGCTCTACATCCTCGGGATGGTGCTTGGTGTTCCACAGCTTGGACGTCACGAACAGCTCCTCCCTCGGTATGGGCTGGTGCGGGGGAGGGGAGATGCTGTCGGGGACTGACTCCTGGAGCCCGAGGCGAGACCCGGGGACTCCCCAGCTCCCGGGGCGAAAGCAGAGCCGGATGAGGGTGCAGATGGAGCCGCAGCGGAAACAGGGACCGACCGAATTGCATTTCTCTTCCCTTCTCCAGCTGTGGCCCCTGGGAGTCCAGAAGGGCAGGGACTGGACCCTGGAGCCCTGGGCTCCCACTCCAGCCAGACTCCCCCCGCGGGGAGCCACCCAGCCGAGCCCTCACCTTTCCTGGCCCAACGCTCTCCTTCAAGGCCTCTCCGATCTCCACCTCGTTGCCGTAGATGGCAGCGCAGTCGATGTGGCGGTATCCGACGCTGAGGGCATATTGAATGGCCGCCTTCACCTGTCAAAGTCGGGGAGGACAAAATGGAGTTAACCGGGCTGGGGCCCTGGACTTTGCTAACTCCCCGCCCCCGCCCCCCTCAAAAAAAGCCTGTATGCTCTAGATTGTAAGCTCCTTTGTGGAGGGAAAGTGTCTATCAACTCTATTATATTGTTCTCTCCCAAGTGCTTAATACAGAGCTCTGCACACAGTAAGCACTCAATAAATAACCATTAATTGGGCAGCCCCAGGACACCCCTATAAGATCCCCTCCCTGCAGCAGGAAAGTGGGATGGGGTTTCAGCAATCAGGGGCCAGATTTCCCCTGGACCCCATGAGACCTGACCATGGCTGACCACCCCAACCTTCTCATCCTGACCTGGGGAGAAGGGTTACAGGGCACCATCCCCACTCCTCTCCCCAGCTCACTTGCCTCTGAATCACAGAACCCGGGCAGTATCCTCTGACTCATGGACATGAGAGATGGGGGGCAGGAGGAAGAGGAGGAAGAGGAGGAAGAAAGTCAAGGATGGAGACAGGCCTCGTGAATGGTTCTCACAAAACTGCAAGCCGAGGGGACTTTTCACAGCCAAATGTGTTTCCAGGACTCTTTGAGGGCTGGCCTTAACCTCACACCGCCTTTTTTTTTTTAAAAAAAATGGTATTTGTCAAGCACATAATATGTGCCAGGCACTATGTGGAGCGCCGGGAGAGTTACAAACTAATCAGGTTGGACACAGGCCCTGTCCTACATACAGCTCAGTCTCGATCCCCATTTTACAGATGAGGCAACTGAGGCACAGAAGTGAAGTGATGTGCCCCAAGTCACACAGCAGACAAGTGGCAGGGCCATAATTAGAACCCTGTTCCTTCTGACTTCTTGGCCTGGAGTCTTTCTGTTAGGCCATGCTGCCTCAGTTTCCCCCAAGATAGCTTAGGGAGATGGGGAAGAAGGGCACTCAGCCTCAGGAGGACCCGAGTTAATCACGGCAGGGGGCTTGGATAGCCCACTCAGTTTTAGAAATGCTAAACCCCAGGCTGAAGGGCTTCAGACATACCAAGGACATCTCTTTTACTGCCTGGGGCCTTCGCAAGGCCAAGCTCTGAGGCACCATCCCAGAGACCAGAGAGGCTTGAAGGACCAGGTGCCAGGCAGGGGGCTTCGGGGAGGCCGTGCCTCTGCCTGATGCTCCCAGCGCTTAGTACAGTGCTCTGCACACAGTAAACACTCAATAAATACAACTAACTGACTGGTCCAACTGTGCCCTCTCCTTGAGGCCCGGGCCCGGCCGAAACCCCACAATGACAGTGGGGGCCCGACCCCATTGTCTGCCCCAGTTTCTGGCTTAATCCGGCTTGCCTCTCTGGAGCCTAGGCCCAGGTGGTCACCACCTGCTCCTAGCCAACACGGCATGCACCTTGCCAGCCAGACTGGAGTAGGCTGGAGAAAGGGGAGAAAAGGAGGGAAGAGGACAGGAATGGGGGGAATCCATCTAAGCACCGGTGACTCACAACCATCCAAAACACTTGGGTATCAATCGGTCACATTTACTGAGCCCTGTGTGCAGCGCACTGTACTAAACACTGGAAGAATACAACCTAACAGAGTTGGTTGGCACGTTCCCTGCCCACAGTGAGCTTAGTCTAAAGGTACATACCTATCTTACAAACCCTATATCTTACATGCTCGATTATTTGAGGACTAAATATAAGCAATATACCTCCAGACTGTCAGCTCATTATGGGCGGGGAAGGTGTCTGCTATTTCTGTTGTAATGTACTCTCCCAAGAACTTAGTACAGTGTTCTGCACATAGTAAATGCTCAATAAATACCACTGATTGATTGATAATTCACGTCCATATCTACTTTTCCTTTTTCCTCTGGTGTTAGTGTCTGCCTCCCCACTGGAGGGTGAGCAGATTGACGGCAGGGCTCGTGCCGGCTAATTCTGTGTATTTTCCCCAAACATGCCCTGCACCTGGAAGGGGGTCAGAAGACACTTACTGACTGATTGACTGCCATGCCTTGCTGTGGTCGGGGAGGAAGGGGTCTCTCTGACCTCAGCTGCTCAGCAGCTTCTTTAGCTCCCTCTCCAGAACCCCGAGTGAGAGGCCCAGGGTCCCCAGGGACCAGCAAAGAGACCTTGGAACACAGCTCCCTTGAGGGGCTAGAAATTGGGAGCCCACTCAGCCCGGTGGCTCACCCCACTGGGGAGGGGCAGAACGGAACCTAGCATCAGACTCGGCCCAAGCTCTCTTTTGGTGCCTATCGGGTGAACCACGCCCGCACGGAGTCGTTACAGGCTCCTTGGACTTGTAGTCCCAGCAGGGCCTGGGAGTACGAGGCAGAGCCCCGACCGGTGGGCGGCAGGCATGGGCTTCCACGGGGACCTCTGCTTGTTTTGGGGGCATTTATGGGCACAGCCTATGGTCCCCATTATTGGCCTGGGAACCAGAGGACCTGGGTTCTTATCCCGGCTCTGCACCTTGTCTACTGTGTGAGATCTTGGGCAAATCACTTTGCTTCTCTGTGCCTCAGTTTCCTCATCTGTAAAATGGGGGTCCAATCCCTGCTCTCCCTACTTCCATCGTGAGCCCCCTGAGGAACGGGAACTGCGTCCGACCTGATGAACGCGCATCTACTCCAGCAGTTAGAACAGTGTTTAACACATACTACGCGCTTAACACTATTAGTATTATTATTAGCAATAAGCCTAGGTGCTACGGCTCCCCACAGGCCTGAGGAAGCCCAGAGAGAAGCAGACTGAAGGAGACCCACCTCACCTCCAAGACTACGAGTGCTAAAAGCGCTTCCCACAGTGTTTTGCACACAGTAAGCGCTCAATGAATATGACTAAATGAATGAATGAACCGTGGGACCTGGGCCAGAATATTCCTGCAGGTTGGAGTGACTCTCCCACCCAAAGGGGCCCCTCCTACTGCCCCTCACCTGCCCAGCTTCACTCTTCCAGGTGCCCAGCCCAAGAAGCGGCATCTTCTGGCCCGTATGGAGGATGGTAACTTCACTTGCTGATGCCATCGCGGTCTGCAGCACAGCAGCAGGAGAAGGGAGGGCTCGCTGGGGAAGCAGAGAGCCTAAGGCAAGAAGGGAATCGTTATTGTAGGCCTGTGAAAGACGGGGGATAAGTGTGGGGACCAATCCATCTTGTTTGCGTGGAGTCGCACTTAATATAATAATTATTACTTAAGTGCTTAGCACACAGTAGACACCTCATAAACACCTCACCCAACTTGACAACAATGGATTCTTGCCTACCCAGGGAGAGTTGCCTAGGGTGGGGGAGAATGGTCCCTGTTGGAAGGCAGGGAGGTGGCTTGGGGTATCCCACAGGGCTCCCCAAACTTGCAGAGGAAGGAGAGATCAACTACTTGTTAGTTATTCCTGCTTCCTGCAGCTTCTCTGGGGCTCTTTGCCACAATGGAAGGTCTGAAATTTCACTCTCTGAGGGTGCAGGAGGGTGAAGAAAAGAAGAAAGGAATGGTAAGTGCAGGGAGAGGAGAAGAATGCTTCTACCTTTCCCACTGAAATCTGAAGACCATTCTCGGGTTCCAACAGGTTGGGAGGGAAACCCGGGCCTGGGGCTGGGATTCCCAGAAGGGACAGACTGGAAGTGCCGGCATTGGCTCTTGGAAGGAAATCAGGTTGCAGGACACGCTTTGGAGTGGGTCGGCGTCCAACTGCTGGTTCAGCCGCTTTCCTCAGATTCCAGGCTGGGTTCCCGGCGAGAGCCCTGAGACCGAATAGCTCAAGGGCGACTGCTCCAAGCCTCCCATGGGTCTCCCGCTCTGGCAGCCCAATCCAGCTAGAGAGGGTGCTCCAGGCAGCACGGTGGCGGCAGGGAGACTGGTCACTGGCATCCGGCCAGTTGCCTTTCCTCCCCTCGGCGGCTCTTTTGGTCTCAGATTGTAAGCTTCTTGTGGGAAAGGAATATGTTTACTGCTACTGCTGTCTTCTCCCAAGAGTTTAGGACAGTGCCTAGCACTTAGCAGAAGCTCAATAAATGCCACTGAGATACTGGGTCCCACTTGGTAGGGAGTGCAGGGGTAATAATTCTGGTATTTAAGTGCTATGTGCCAGGCACTGTACTAAGCACTTGGGGGGGGTGGCGGGGGGACACAAGAAAATCAGGTTGGACACAGTCCCTGTCCCTCATGGGGCTCATGGCTTTAATCCCCATTTTACCAATAAGGTAACTGAGGCACAAAGAAGTAAGGTGACTGGCCCAAGGTCACACAGCAGACAAGTGGTGGAGACAGGAGTAAAATCCATGTCCTCTGACTCCCAGGCCCGTGCTCTATCCACTAGACCATGCTGTAGGGAACGTCTAGAGTCCCTTCGGGAGGGGCCGGGAAACGGCAAGGACAGTGATGGGGGGATTTCTTGTTTATTGTTATATTGTTCTCTCCCAAGCGCTTAGTACACTGCTTTGCACACAGTAAGCGCTCAAAAAATGTGACTGAATGAGTGATTTAAGGGTGAAATGTCTACACATTAACCCTCCCCATGCTCCCTCACTGGGCCCTGCCCCCTACTTTGTTGCCTTGGGTCGGAGCGGTCCAAAGCGGAGGCAGGGTAGCCCAACTGTAAGAAATGTTCGAGAGCGCTTCAGGAGGCTGTGAATAATTAAATGCTCAGTAGGCACAGAAGTGCTGAATGAGCAGCTGGGGGAATACTAGCAGGGGATGTTAGAAATTAATCGCAGAAGGCCTCCTGGAGGAGATGCGATTCCAGATGGGCTCTGAAGATGGGAGGAGCCGGGGTGAAGTGAAATCAAGTCTCCTCTGAGAGGCCTTCCCTGCTAAGCCCTCACTTCTATCTGCCCTCCCACTGTGAGGACTATGCCCTGCCCCTGTACCCCTTCCATACTTTGATACTCACCCCAGCCCCACAGGTCTTATTACATAAATATCTTTACACGCTCTTCCCTTAATGTGTAATTCATTTTAACATCTTTCTCTCCCCGTAGATTTTAACCTCTTTATGGGCAGGGATCACGTCTACCAATTCTGTTGCTTTGTACTTTCCCCAAGTGCTTTGTACAGTTCTCGGCACACAACAAGCGTTCAATAAATACCATTGATCACTTAACAGAGAGAGTACTCGTCAAGACAAGACTAGCCAGCAACCAAAGGCAAGGGGCTGCTCAATACACAGGATTCGAACTCGGGGGTAGAGGGGCATGACGACTCAATCCAGTGTTCCCCTCCTCACTTCTAAATCCCACTAGCTTTTTTGGTTTTCTTTTCTTGGGTGCAAAGGCCAATCTTTAGCCACTCAAAGCAGGAGATAAGAGACAATCCTTTCTCCCTCTCCTGGGAGACAGAGAATCTGGGTTCTAATTCCAACTCCGCCTCTTGTCTGCTGTGTGACCTTGGGCAAATTGCTTCACTTCTCTGGGCCTCAGTTTCCTCATTTGTAAAAGGGAGATTAAATCCTACACCCGCTACTTAAACTGCGAGTTCCGTATGGGACAAGGACTGTGCTCAACCTACCTTGTACCTATCCAGCTCTTGACACACAGTAAACACTTAGCAAGTATCAGAATTATTATTCCTCACCTTGAATACAGACCCCTCTGGACCTGAAGGCAAGGACAAAGTACTTTAATAAATGAAAGACTTGTAAAATACACCTAATGCCCTCTTTCTAGCCCGTGCCCAAAGGTGGGGGAAAAAAACCCACTGGTATTTATTGAGCAATTAGGAACAGAGCTTGGGAGAGTTCACAGAGTCGGTATACACAAGGAGCTTAGGGCTTAGAGGGTTGTACAAGAGGAAAAAAGAGAAATTCCAGCCCGTGCCTCTACTCCTACTACAAATGCGCTTAGAACAGTGCTCTGCACCTAGTAAGTGCTTAAATACCAACATTATTATTAAATGCGGTCAGTTATCTAACAGGGCTCAGCCGTTTGCCCCTCAGACACCTTCTGGGGTGCTCTCTCCCCATCAACATAGTGTTTTGTACCTGTGAATTGTACTCTGAGAAGCAGCGTGGATTAGTGGCAAGAGCCCGGGCTTGGGAGTCAGAGGACATGGGTTCTAATCCCGCCTCCGCTCCTTGGCAGCTGTATGAATTCGGGCAAGCCGCTGAACTTCTCTGTGTCTCAACTACCTCACCTGTAAAATGGGGATTAAGAGGGAGCCTCACGTGGGTCAACCTGATTTCCTTTTACCTATCCCCGCGCTTAGAACATAGTAAGCGCTTAACACCCACATTATTATTATTACTCACCTAAACTTGAGCAACTGATCGGGTCAGCCTCTCTCTGCACTGTAGTCTACTTGGTTTCTTTATCTCCTCCTCCTGATCTTCCTTCTCCTGCTCTGAGCTCCGACAGCAGCCCACCCTACAGGGTGGAAGGGCTTTTCTAGTAGGGAGGGGGCGGCAGGGGAAGGGTGGCTACCCACCGTTCAGAGGAACTGGTTGGGAACTGGTTCCTCACTTGCTGGGGGAGGGAGGAAGAGGAGGGGAAAGGGGGGAGGAGGAGGAGATAGTCAGTGAAAAAGACCGGATTCGCTGCTCTCCTCTTACTTCCTCCTCCTCCTCCCTGGACCCCCGCCCTAACCCCCCACCACCACCACTTCTGCCCCCCTAATCTGCAAGATAAGCAGGAGCCGGAAGGGTGGGAGGCCTTAAAAGACCCCGTTCTTGGGAGTCAGAGGTCATGGGTTCGAATCCCAGCTCTGCCACTTGTCAGCTGTGTGACTGTGGGCAAGTCACTTCACTGGGCCTCAGTGACCTCATCTGTAAAATGGGGATTAAGACTGAGCCTCACGTGGGACAACCTGATGACCCTGTATCTCCCCCAGCGCTTAGAACAGTGCGCTGCACATAGTAAGCGCTTAACTACCAACATTATTATTAATAATGATGCTCTCTGTTAATAATAATGACGGTATTTGTCAAGCGCTAGGTGCCAAGCACTGTTTTAAGCGCTGGGGTGGATACAAGATAATCAGACTGTCCCACGGGGAGGGGCTCACACTTTTAATCCCCATTTTCCAGAGGAGGTAACAGGCACAGAGAAGTGAAGCGACTTGCCCAAAGCCACACAGCTGATAGGTGGCGGGGTGGGATTAGAACCCCCAACCTCTGACTCTCAAACCCGGGCTCTCGCCACTAAGCCACGCTGCTAAGCGCTTACTCTGTGCCAAGCACTGTTCCCTGCAGCCCTCCAAGAGGGAGTGAAGGCTCATCAGACCCCCCTACCAACCCCGGGGGCCGATGAGGGTCTCCTTGGCCCACTCACCGAGCCCAACTGCACTTTCCAAGCGCTTAGTACAGTGCTCTGCACCCAGTAAGCGCTCAATAAATAGGACCGAAGGAGCTCAGTCCCCCCCCCCCAGGCCCATCGATCGGTCCTTAGTGGGCGGGAGCTAGGCCTCCGCCGTCCCACACTACCCCGCTCCGCCGCCCATGGGGCCGCTCTAGCCCCGCCAAACTCTATGCTCCCTCCGTGGCCGGCGTGGGGGACGCCTCCAGCTATCCCATAGTGCATCGCGGGCCCGGGCCGCCGCCGCGGGGCGCTCTAGGCCGCAGTCTCGGTGGTGCGGGGGCCTTTCTCCAGCCCGAGGGCAGGAATCAATAATAAAGACTAATTGTGGCGTTTGTTAAGGGCTGATTACGTGCTGGGCACTTTGCTAAGCGCTGGGGTGGATGCAAGCAAATGGGGATGGTCCCAGGCCCTGTCCCACGTGGGGCTTACAGTCTCAATAGGCTTCACAGCTCTTTGAACAGTGCTCTGCACACAGCAAGCGCTCAATTTAAAGCCATTCATTCGAATTGTGCGCTTACTTTGTGCACAGCACTGTGCTAGTCGCTTGGGGAAGTGGCAGAGGTCATGGGTTAGAGGAGCAGCGTGGCTCAGTGGAAAGAGCCCGGGCTTTGGAGTCAGAGGTCATGGGTTCAAATCCCGGCTCGGCCACTTGTCAGCTGTGTGACTTTGGGCAAGTCACTTAACTTCTCGGTGCCTCAGTTCCCTCATCTGTAAAATGGGGATTAAGACTGTGAGCCCCACGTGGGACAACCTGATTCCCCTGTGTCTACCCCAGCGCTTAGAACAGTGCTCGGCACATAGTAAGCGCTTAACAAATACCAACATTATTAAATACCAACATTATTAATCCCGGCTCTGCCGCTTGCCAGCTGTGTGACTTGGGGAAAGTTATTTAACTTCTCTGGGCCTCAGTTTCCTCATCTGTAAAATGAGGATTAAGAACGAGCCCTACGTGGGACAACCTGATCACCTTGTATCCCCCAGCACTTAGAACAGTGCTTTGCACATAGTAAGTGCTTAACGAATACCACCATTATTATTATTACAACAATAAAATGCGACATTCCTTGCCCACAACAAACTTACAGTCTAGAGAACCATCAATTGATTCGTACCTAAGTGATGCCTGATTTTTTAAAAATGTTATTTGTTAAGTGCTTATTATGTCACAGGCCCCTTACTAAGCCCTGGGATAGATACAAGATAATCGGGTCAGGCATAGTCCATGTCTCACCTGGGGCTCACACTCTTAATCCCCATTTTACAGATGAGGGAACTGAGGCCCAGTGAAGTGTCTTGTACAAGGTCACACAGCTGACGCGTGGTGGAGCAGGATTAGAATCCAGGTCCTCTGATTCCCAGGCCTGTGCTCTTTCCACTAGGCCATGCTGCTTCCCAGGTGGTTAGCAGTAGGTGCTGGTGGCCAGGTTCCTGCACCCCACATCCTCCTAGTGATGGGATACAAATTTCACCCCATATTTTTTCAAAAATTAAAAAATTCAAAACAGGAATATGAAAATGATGATGATTTTTGTTAAGTGCTTATATGTGCCAAGCACTATATGAAGCACTGGCAAAGATACAAGGTACTCGGGTCAGACACAGTTCTTGTCCCACTTGGGGCTCACAGTCTAAGGAGGGAGAATAAATGAGGAAACTGAGTCCCAGAGAAGTTAAGTGACTTGCCCAGGTCACATGGCAAGAAAGTGGCAAAGTCTGGATTAGAATCCAGGTCCTCTGGATCCAACTTCCATGCTCTATCCACTAGGCTTGGAAGTCAGGAGACCTGAATTTTAATCACTTTTCCCAATTTCTTGCAAACACAAAAATATATATTTTTTTCACACAACCCAACGCTCAATGTGGAGGGTCATGATACCACTCTCCCCTAGACCCAAAGGACTGTAGATAAAGGGCATGGTGGTCAACCACCACATAATAATTTTGGCATTAAGTGCTTACTAAGTGTCAAGCATTGTACTAAGCACTGGGATAGATACAATATAATCAGGTCCCTTATAGGGTATGCAGTCTAACTTAGTCGGACAACAGGCACTGAATCCCCATTTTGCACATAAGGGAACTGAGGCACAGAAAAATGACTTGCCCAAGGCCACACCGCAACAATTGGCAGAACTGGGATTAGAGCCCAGACCTTGTGACTTCCAGGCCCCTACTCTTCCTACTAGCCCAAGCTGCTTCTCCGATAAATCTCTCCAAATTCCACTTCCTAGCCTTTTTAATATTTGTCCTCTCCCCTCCCCCAGCCCTGCACACAACAGTCCTCCAAAAGGTTCAAAATATAACTTTGGAAGAAGAACTTGTAAACTTTCCCCTTTTTTCTGCTGATACTGAACTTTTATCTCCACAACCACAAAGGACTCCAGCACATGTGACCCCTCCTAGGATTTGGCCATCTGCCAAGTCATCACAGATATTTACCCCTCCACCCTCCCTCCCCATTTAATTCAGGATCTGGATGGGAATTTCAGGCCCCACAAAAGGATTTGAGCTTAATAGCACTTATGAAAATATTTTTATACTCTACTGTTTCCCTTATTTGTAAACAATATTAATAACGATGGGGGTATTTGCTAAGCGCTTACTAGGTGCCAAGCACGGTTCTAAGTGCTGGGGGAGATACAAGCTAATCAGGTTGTCCCATGTGGGGCCACAGCCCCCATTTTACAGATGAGGGAACAGAGGCACAGAGAAGTGAAGCGACTAGCCCAAAGTCACACAGCAGACGTATGGCGAAGCAAGGATTAGAGCCCAAGTCCTCTGATTCCCAAGATCTTTCCATTAAGCCACGATGCTTCTAGTACGGTCCTCCTGTGGACCGTAAGCTCTTTTGAGGGCAGGGATTGTGTCTACCAACTCTGTTGTATTTTCCATTCAGCCACGCTGCGTCTCTAAAGGTACCTTCTTGAAAGGTAATGGGGTGCTAAGCTGAGAAACCCAAGGAGGGGAGAGAGTCAGGCTGGGGCAGAGGAGAACAGCAGCAGAAAGTGATTGATTTCTGCTGCCAACTGCCAAACTGGCCACCCAGCACAGAACCCGGAGTGATCAGGAAGGATGAGAACTCTGCTCCACTGTTTCTTCTGGCTGCCATAGTGGAGGAGCAGTGAGGCCTAGTGGAAAGAGCCCGGGCCTGGGAGTCAGAGGACCTGGGTTCTAACCCTCGTTCCACCTGAGGCTTGCTGTCTAACCTTGGGCAAATCACTTCATTTATCTGGGCCTCAGTAAAATGGGGATTCAATGCCTGTTCTCCCTTCTCCTTAGACTGTCAGCCCCATGTGGGACAGGGCCTGGGCTCTATCTGTTTGACTTGTATCTACCTCATATCTGAGAACAGTGCTAGGCACACAGTACGCACTTAACAAATACTAATACAGTGCTCTGCACACAGTAAGCACTCCATAAATATGATTGAATGAATGAATGAAATACCATAAAGGCAATAATAGCTCTGCTCTTCCCCTTAGTTAAGATTCCTGCTCCGGTCACGGCCACCACTACTAGCTCCACTCCTTTCTAAGAGGGGGAGATGTCATCCAGGCCACAGGCTCTAGGCAGACCAAGGATCAGCACCAACTCCCTTCCTTCCCCAGCAGACAACCTCCTCTCCCTCCAACCATCCCCACCTTCACCCCGCAAGTGGCAAGAAGTTGAATTTTGGGGGTACTGAGGGAGGGTATGAAAGCCACCCAGATTCATGGCGATTAGGCCCCGAGGAGTGTGCCCATCTGGTCTGCCAAGGTCATGATGCCTTCACTGACCCCCGGATTCAAAAGTTGGGAAAGAGGGACCCTTTGCTAAGAAAGGTTGAAATATTAACCTCTTCCAGTCGGCAAATAGCTGTTGCAGGGAGGGAAGGGAGGAGACTCAGCGTTTAGAACAGTGCTTTGCACATTGTCAGCATTTAAAAAATACCATCATTATTATTATTACTAGCAGTTCTCCACCCTAGCTGGAGAAGCAGCGTGGCCTAGTAGAAAGAGCAAGAGCCTGGGCATCAGAGAACCTGGGTTCTACTCCTGGCTCTGACCCTATCTGCTGTGTGGCCTTGGGTAAGTCACTTAACTTGTCCGAGCCTCAGTTACCTCATCTATAAAATGAGGATTCAATCAACACCTGTTCTCTCTCCTACTTGGGCTGTGAGCCCAGATGGGACCTGATTATCTTTGTATCTACCCCAAAGTTTAGAACAGTGCTTGGAGTCTAGGAAGCACTTAACAAATACCACCCTTACTAAGAGGAATCACAGCTGCAAGCATTTAGTTAAACTTATAAAAAGCACAATAATTGGGAAGCAGCATGGCCTTGTGGAAAGGGCATGGGCCTGGGAGTCAGAAGATCTGATTCTCATCTCAGATCTGCAACTTGCCTGTATTCACTTCTCTGAGCCTCAGTTACCTCATCTGTAAAGTGGTGATAAGATGTTTGCTCTCCCTTTCTCTTAGATTATATACCCTGGGAAGGGCAGGGACTGTGTCTGATCTGATTATCTAATATCTACCTTAGTCTTCAATGATAAATAATGCTTAATAAATGCTATAATTACCCTACATTTTCCTTTAATAGGTAAGTGAATGATGTCAGCAGGGTATTCTCCTCTCTCCACCTAAAATTGTTTCCTTGGGTGGGAAGGGGCAGCGTTATTTATCTCCAAGGCCATGTGGTAGCCAGAGGCAGAGGGCTGGGCTGAATGACCTCTGGCAACCTAGGTTCAGGAAGGCTGTTGAAAAACACAATTATTTAGAAGTGACTAGGGCCAGTAAGGTCACCTTCCCCTGGGGATAAATGGCACAATACCAACCAACAAGAATTCCCAAGATGTCTGTATCAGAAAACTGACATAGACTCTTTAAATTACCTGGGTGAAAACTTCACCAGAGTTAAAACAGCGATACAACCTTACACATGATATGGGTCAAAGACCACTGATTCTAAGCCAACAGGCCATACTAAAGCTAGAGGAAAAATCCACAAAAGGCAATCCTGGCTCTGCCACTTTGATGTATGACCTTGGACAAGTCACTTTACTTCTCCAGGCTGAGTTAACTCATCTGTAAAATGGGGATTAAAGCTGGAAGCCCCATGTGGGACATGGACTGTGTCCAACCTGATTAGCTTTAACAGCTAATTTAGTACAGTGCCTGGCACATAGTAAGCGCTTAACAAATACCATAAACAAAAAAAGGGGGAAAGGAATGGGTCTATGCTTATACCCTGGAATATGTTTAGCTCTTCCGTGGGAAAATTACTGCTTTAGTGCTTCATAAAAATTATTGCTACATTCCTAATGGGGCCTTGGTCAGAAGGATATTTTTCACTATCTCTCCGCACTCCCTTTGTTTCAGATAGCCTCCTAGGAGGCCTTGCATACAAAAGCTTGTGCCTGCTCCTGATATGGGCCCCAGGCCCTGCCATCTGATGACCAGGGCGTCTTCAAAATCCTGAGGGAGGAGAAAGTTACAATCCTGTCCACAATAAACGGCCAACCTCTCCCCTTTGAGCCCCTGCCAGAATTTATTCCCCACACCCGCCCAAAACACAGGCACACACACCCTACCTTATAATCAGAGAGCAATTAAAATTTACACAAAGAGGATTTTTAGGCTTCTATAAAAGTTCTTTTTTGCGTTCTGAGTTTACAAAGGAACCAGCTTTTTTTCCCCTCAGGTTAACCTATACATTCTTTTGGCTAGCCCATCTCTGATAGAAGGAAATCAGATTGGACACTGTCCCTGTCCCACACAGGGCTCAAGGTCTTAATCCCCATTTTACAGTTGAGGTAACAGAGAAGTGAAGTGACTTGCCCATGGTCACACAGCAGACAAGTGGCAGAGCAGGGATGAGAACCCAGGTCCTTCTGACTCCCGTGCCCGTGCCCTATCCACTATTCCATGCTGCTTCTTTTTCCCTGTCCCTCTCTGTTCCTCATCCCCGTTTGGTTTTACCTTTTTTTTTCCCTGCTCCTGTCCATTCCTTTCTCCAGGGTGTTCTTTCTGTCCATCCCTCGGGTTCTCTCTCTTTCTCTTTCCTCCTTTTTGAGTTCCCACCCCTTAATCCCCCTCTCAGACCTCACCCCCTGCCACCCCTCTATTGGCATCCCACCTTCCTCTTCCAGCAGGCTGTGGCATGCTCCGACGGGGCCCCAGCCAGCCTGGGCTTCTGGGGAACTGGTTGCTCCACTGAGGAATGTGATCCAGGAGCTGGAAGAACTCCCTTTCCCCTCCGGATTAATCTGCTCTCTCCCCAGGAGACACAAACACACTCTCACACACAGACAGCGTACCCACACACATAAGGTGTTTAGTTTCACGGAGATGTGAGACTCACATTATCCTCCAGTGAAACACAGCAACCTCAGGAGCTGGACAGACCGTGCCCATGTCACCTTCACAGAGAAGCAGCGTGGTCTAGCGGATAGAGCACGGGCATGGAAATCAGGAGGACCTGGGTTCTAATCCCGGCTCAACCACATCTGCTATGTGGCCTTGGGAGAGTCGCTTCAATGCTCTGGGCCTCAGTTGCCTCATCTGGAAAATGGGTATAAAGATTGGGAGCCCTATGTGGGACAGAGACTTTGTCCAATCTGATTAACTTGTATCTACCCCAGCACTCAGTCACATAGTACAATGCCTGGCACGTAGTAAGCGCTTAACAGATCTCATTAAAAAAAAAATTTATCCGAGAAACACTGAAATCACATGCCTATTGTGGAGTGGGTGCCCTCATCAGGAGAGGTTATATTCTCTGTCACATTTCCTTTTCCGAGTTCAGACTGGCATGTGCTCTGCCAGGGAATTGGTGGAAATGGGAGCTATGCAGAGGTCAACCCCAGGATCTCCCAGCCAGTATTGAATTTGCACTGAATTAGTACAGTACATTTTCAAAGTTTCCAAAACCCTTTCATATCATTTATCTCTCTTCATCCTCACAAAAGCCCCTTGAGATAGTGAGAATAGGATAGGAGAGTCTCTCTAGACGTGGGCTTCTGGTGGGCAGGAAACATGTCTACCAACTTCTATTAAATTGTACTCTCCCAAGTGCTTAGTACAGTGTTCTACACACAGTAAGTGCTCAATAAATATGATCGATTGAGAGTATCATATTCTCTCAAGCGCTTAGGCAAGTCATTTAGGCAAGTCACTTTACTTCTCTGTGTCTCAGTTGCATCATCTGTAAAATGGGGATTGAGTGTGAGCCCCATGTAGGACAGGGACCGCATCTAACATGATTAATTTGTATTGACCCTAGTGCGTAGAACAGTGTTTGGCATGTAGTAAATATTATTATTATTGCAGTGCTCTGTACACAGGAAGCATTCAATAGCTACCACTGGTTGATTGATTCCCATTTTGTAGCAGAGAAAACTGAGGCCCAGAGAGCTTCAGGGACTTGCTCAAGGTCACTCAGTAGGCCAGTGGCTGAGCTAGAATTCCCTGATCCATGCTTTTCCCACTAGACTCCAAGGCTTTAAGATCTAGAGTCTAGTTTTCCTAACCCGGATCCGATTCCACAGGGCCAAGAGCACAGGGCTCAAGTCTGAGCCGCACAAGATGGATTTTGGAGACCTTGATGGAGGACCAGCCCTGCCCTCCCTGCCTCACTCCAACTTTGAAATCTGTCCCCCCAGATGGCTCTGGGATTTGCACTATAAAGCAAGGACTGACTATAATGGCTGCCTGAGCTGAACCTGAGCCTGAGCAGCTCTCTGTGGGAAAGATAGAGATGGAAATGTCCTTCTTTGTGATGTTTAATCTCCCTCTGAGATAACAAAGAGCTTTTGGATATGTATCAAGCTCCATTCCCTCCCCTTTCCCTCAGTGCCTTGCTCAGCAGTGGCATCCTGGGAAACAGGATGAGAAGCAGTATGGCCTAAGGGCCTGGGAGTCAGAGGGTCAGGGGTTCTAATCCCAGCTTCGCTACTAGTCTGCTGTGTGGCCCTGGGCAAGACACTTCACTTCTCTGGGCCTCAGTTACCTCATCTGTCAAATGGGGAACGAGACTGTGAGCCCTACATGGGGTAGGGAGTGAGTCCCCCGCGATTTGCTTAGATCCACCCCAGAATGAAGTACAGTGCCTGGCCCATAGGAAGAGCTTAACAAATACCACAATTATTATTATTATTACCCAGGAAACAGGATGTTCCTCTGCAGCTCTCACCCCAATCCTTCAGGGAACCGTCCAGGAGCAAAAGAACAAGATAGGCAGTAAACCGATAAAGTTTCTTACTGAAGGGGCTGTGAGCAGGGATATTGAGTTCATTCATTCATTCAATAGTATTTATTGAGGGCTTACTATGTGCAGAGCACTGTACTAAGCGCTTGGGATGAACAAGTCGGCAACAGATAGAGACAGTCCCTGCCGTTTGACGGGCTTACAGTCTAATCGGGGGAGACGGACAGACAAGAACAATGGCACTAAACAGCGTCAAGGGGAAGAACATCTCGTAAAAACTGATGGCAACTAAATAGAATCAAGGCGATGTACAATTCATTAACAAACTCTGAGGTCTAGTTTTCCTCCTTTTCTCCTTCAATCATCAATTATTCCTTCACTCACCAATTACTCCCTGCTCACCATCGACACCACCCAGGTGTAAACTAGGGAGACAACCCAGATCCCAAATTCTTTTCTGGAAGCTCAGCTGCTTCCTCCATAGAGAGCATCCATTGAGAGGGCTCTGAGCTGCCTAAAGCCCAGAAATCCATTATTATTTAAATTGATGTATTAAATGCTAATTAGAGCTATTGTAGGGGAAGGGGTGAGAAGGGAAGGAGAAAAGATGATGAAGGTGAAAGAAAAGAAGGGGAGAAGGAGGGAAGGGGGAGGAGGAGGGAAAAACGGGGAAGGGAAAGGGTTAGTCCCAAGGCACAACTGGACACTCCTACCCTACAAAGGAGCTGCTCTCTGTCTTCAGATTCGACACTGGGCTCCCATCCTTTTGCTTTCCCATGACGATGAGAGCTGGATGCAATCCAGGCAGTGAGACGACCATCCCCACCCATGAGGCGGAGAAAGGGCTGCAGGCGCTGTGCCAAGGAGGATTCAGATTTGTGGTGCTGACATGCCACTCTGCCTGGTGCCGCTCCAAGAAAGCTGTAAGAGAGGAGACATTAGCAGAACTCTTTGGGGCTTAAAAACAAGGGAGACTGGGATACATTCATGATATCTGTGGGTTTAAAGTCCCAACGAGTTGTAAAGCATAAAGAAGCGTGATTTTTCTTTTCTCATCCATCATGGAGCTGTGTGTGTATATATACATGTATTTGTAGTTTTTAATCAGAGGAATTTATTGAGGACTTATTGTGTGTAGAGGACTGTATTAATCACTTGGGAGAGTACAGTACAAGAATTGGTAGATACATTCCCTGTCCACAGTGACCTTTTAATCTAGAGGGGGAGGTCAACGTTAATATAAATAAATTCCGGATATGTACAAAAGTGCTGTGGGGCTGGTTGGGGGGGGGGGGGCGGTGAATAAAGGGAGCAAGTCAGGGTGACGCAGAAGGAAGTGAGAAAAGAGGAAAGGAGGGTTTAGTCAGGGAAGGCCTCTTGGAGGAGAAGTGCCTTCAGTCAGGCTTTGAAAGTAGGGACAGTAATTGTCTGTTGGATTTGAAGTGGGAGGGCGTTCCAGGCCAGAAGTAGGATGTTTTGGAGTCCTGTACTAAGCCCTTGGGGGAATATAATACAACAGAATTGGTAGACAAGGCCCCTGCCCATAATGTGCTTACAATCTAGAGTGGGAGATTATGGTCTAAAGGGGGAGAAGTCTTCTTCAAATAATGTTGCTCTGCTACTGCTCCTTCTCTCCCAGTGGTCTCCCAAGCACTTTGAGGCACCACCCTTAATTTTCTTTCTTCCCAGTCAAGGTGCCTCTGGGCTTGGTACAGGAAATTGCTATAATTATCTTGGTATTTTCTGTGGAGAGCACTTAACTAGTTTAAAACGATTTCTGCTTTTAACTGCTCCAGCACAAAATAGGTGCTTCATAAATGTCATAGCTGATGAGGGCAATGTGGAGATAGCTGGGCTTCATTGACGCTTTCTGTGGCCAGAGTCTCTGTTGGCCGAGTTTAGCTGTCAATGAACCTGTGGGGAAGGAAGTGCTGGCTGGGGAATTCAAATCTACTGCAGCTCTGAGATTTTTCAGGAGTTCAGTGCAACAAGCAAGAAGATAATATATCAATAGTAGTAGTAATAACGATTGAGAAGCAGCAAGGCCTAGTGGATAGAGCCCAGGCCTGGGTTCTAATTCTGCCTCCGCCACTCATCTGCAGCGTAACCTTGGACAAGTCATTTCGCTTCTCTGTAACCTCATCTGTAAAATGGGGATGAAGACTGTGAGCCCCATGTGGGACCACGTCCAACCTGATTATCTTGTACCTACCTCAGTGTTAAATACTGTACCTGTCATATAGTAAACACTTAATGAATACCACACCCACACAAAAACGTTCATACCCAGGGTCACTGTGGGTATGTCTTCGCTGCAGGATTATCTTGGGCCTCTTTAGTAATATACCCAGAAATGGCTACTGCTTAGCTCATTTCTGGTTCCGCAGAGTTATGGCCCCTGCTTGCAGGCGGTGGGATCTTGAATGGATAGCGTCTAGCCCACGCTGAACCCAGATCACATCAAGGAATTGGGTCCCCCCAAATCACTCTGTCCAGCCTGTGTAGCTCTGCCTTTCCCATTAAGTGACACAGAACTTGGGTTTTTCATGAAATTTAAGTACTGTAATTATAACCTGTAAGCTCATTGTGGGCAAGGAAATCTGTCTACCAACTCTTATTTTGCACCCTCCCAAGTGTTTCGTGCAGTGCTCTGCTCACAGCACTCAAATGTGATTATGATTTTTTAAAAATTTATTTGTTTAGAAAATGTTTACCATTCATTTTGTATTTTTTAAAAATAAAGGCATCGGGTCAGTCAATTTACCATTCAGACTACAATTGTCTTTGATGCTGGCAATAGGATAGATATCTTATATTCCTAGTAAAATGTTTGAACCTGAATTTTTTAAATTGACAGAAGTTCATTTTGGGGGTGGGGGGTAATGGTTGAAGTAATAAGACTTGGGTTCGAATCTACTTTTTCTAGCTCTCAAGACTAGGCATCCCATGAGACATCCCATGTCCGGTCTGACCATGTTTACCACAATCCTGGGAATCTGGCAAGTGCTTAATAAATGCCACAGTAATTATACAAATTGGTGGAAGTTACTGCCCTATAAAGCCAAGTAGCATGGCCTAATGGAAAGAGCACGAGCCTGGGAATTAGAAAGACCTGGGTTCTAATCCCAACTCTGCCACTTGAATGCCATGTGACTTTGGGCACATTACTTCACTTCCCTGTACCCCAGTTACCACATCTGTAAAATGGGGATTAAGCCTGTGAACGCCACTTGGAACATGGACTACGTCCAACCTGACTGCAGCACCGCGTAGATAGTAAGCGTTCAACAAATACCATCAACAATAAAAGAAGTATGTGAGAGAAGTATGTACTAAGGACTTTTCTGGTAGCCTTTGCAAAGACATTCTCCCCTGTCCAGGTTGGGTTAGAGCTGTTCCGACTGGGAAAGACCTGCTTTTCCCTTTCCCACCGCCATCCAGGGCCCTTTTCTCTCTTTCCCGTCAAAACTCGGCCCCACTGCAGCCATTTCCAGATGGCCAAAGTCAGAAGGACCCGGGTTCTAATCTCAGCTCTGCCACTCGCTTGCTGTGCGGCGGTGGGCAAACCACTTCCCTTTTTAGGGCCTCAAATGCCCTCAATTGTAAAATGGGGATTAAGAGTATGAGTCCCACGTGGGACATGAACCCTGACCAACCTATCTCCTATCAACCTCAAGGTTTAGTATAACGCGTGGCACGCAATAAACGTTTAATAAATAGCATATTAAAAAAAATCAAAGGCGAAAGAAATGGAGACTCGAAGGAGCAGCGTGGCTCAGTGGAAAGAGCCCGGGCTTGGGAGTCATTAGTCATGGGTTCGAATCCTGGCTCTGCCACTTGTCAGCTGGGTGACTGTGGGCAAGTCACTTCACTTCTCTGGGCCTCAGTTCCCTCATCTGTAAAACGGGGATTAAGATTGTGAGCCTCGCGTGGGACCACCTGATGACCCTGTCTCTCCCCCAGCGCTTAGAACAGTGCTCTGCACATAGTAAGCGCTTAACAAATACCAACATTATTATTACTATTATTAAGGGGCCTCCCCAACTGTGCCCCGTTAAAGAGGCGGGAAGCGGCCACGGCGCATGCGCCCTTCCTGAGGCGGCTGGGCCCGCCGCCATTGAGGAGGGGCGGGCGGGAATGTGCCGAGTCATGCTGGCTGTGCGCGAGGACGGGGGGCGGGCGCGAGGACGGGGCGGACTCCCCTCGCGCCCCCCCGCCCTGCTCTCGCGGGGGCCCCCCGAGGTCTCGCGAGAGCAGCGAGAGGCTATAAAAGCGGGCCTCGGCCGTTGGCGTCGTGCAATTGACCGTTGTCCTCTGCGGTGCCTGTCGACTAGGTGAGAGGCCTCAGTTTCCCTCCCCTGGGGGGTGCGTGTGTGTGGTGTGGGTGTCTGGCATCCGCCTGCAGGTAATGGAGGGTGAGAGGACTAATTGTAGCCTTTGTTGTTAATAATAGTCATTATGGTATGGGGCGCTTACCATGTGCCAGGTGCTGTGCTAAACGCTGGGGCGCATCCAAAGAGGTCGGGTTGAATACACCCTCCTGCCTCCTTCCCAGTCTCCATCCTCCTTTTTACGGAGGGGGCAACCGAGGCTCAGATGAGTTAAGTGATTTGCCCAAGGTCGCCCAGGTGGCAAGCGCTCAGTACAGTCCTTTGCACCCAGTAAGCGCTCAATAGATACGAAGGGAGGAAGTGGAGCTGGGATTGGAACCCATCACCTGCGTGCTTCCCCCAGGCCCGGGTTCTATCTGCTGCGCCATGCTGTTGCTTTATCTTAAGCGCTTACTACGTGCAAGGCACTGTATTAAGCGCGGGCGTGGAGATGTGAGGCTCACGGTTTTAACCCCCATTTTCCAGATGAGGGGACTGAGGCGAAGGGAGAAATCAAAAGGGAGCGGGCCCAAGAGGTCGGGGAAGGGGGAGAACAACAGGGGGAGGGGGGAAGGTCACCCACTGACAAGTGGCAGAGTCTGGATTAGAACCCACGACCTCTGACTCCCAAGCCCGGGCTCTTCTCACTGAGCCACGCTGCTTCTCGTGGAATGAAACGAGTGGCGAGAGGAAGGCGAGTGCCTGGTGGAGGTGGTGTTGGTTTAGGCGGGGAGCTTTTCCAGAGGTGGCAGCGATAATTGTGGTATTTAAGCGCTTACTATGTGCCAGGCGCTGTTCTAAGCGAGGGGGTAGATACAAGATAATTTGGTGGGACACAGTCCCTAGCCCGCAGTCATAATTGCATTTTACAGGATGAGGAAACTGAGCCTAGAGAAGTGATTTGCCCAGGGTCACCCAGCAGACAGGTGGAAGAGGCTGCATTTGAACTCAGGTCCTTCTGACTCTGGGTTGTGCTTTATCCCCTAGACCACGCTGTGTGGTGGGTAGCATTTGGTTGCAGCTGCCGGTGGATTTGGGAAAGGCCCAGGATGACCATTCCTGGAGGGGAATGGTAACATTATGAGGTGTCCATCCCCTTGATTCTATTTATCGTGATTATGCTGTCTTGTTTTTGGCCGTCTGTCTCCCCCGATTAGAGTGGGAGCCCGTCATTGGGCAGGGATTGTCTCTATTTGCTGCTAAATGGTACATTCCAGGCGCTTAGTACAGTGCTCTGCACATAGTAAGCTCTCAGATACTATTGAATGAACGAACACCGAAGCAGGATGTAGAGGACATGGGTGGAACTTTCCACCACCAGCCATTACGGATGTGTGGTTCTCGATGCAGTGCAGATAAGTGGTTAAGCAGAGAAAGCCCCCTATCCATCCTTGCCCCCACCCCCTCTGAGTGCCTTTTTTAAATATAGTATTTAAGCTCTTGGAAAGGTGATCAGACAGTCCCTGTCCTGCATGGAGCTCACAATCTAAGTAGGAAGGAGTATCCCCATTTTACAGTTGAGGAAACTGAGACACAGAAGTGAAGTGACTTGCCCGAGGTCCCAACTGGTAGAGCCGGGAGTGAGTCTTTATTGGAATCAGACACCCTTACTTGCAGTAGCCTTTCGACCACATGGCTCTGGAAACTCTCTGCCTTGTCTTCTTCCAATCTGTACATCAGAGTGATTGCTACACAAAGTCATTATAGGCAGAATTAATAGGAAGGCTACAGGATTGAAGGGTGTGTTCAAATCGAAAGAGTAGCTCCTGATTGCTAATGGAAAGCAAACTGATAAAGGTTCAAACTGCTCAGAGCCACTAGTAATCTCCCTAGGCAACTTGGATGGGATTTTGCTGTTTCAGACTGATTGCTCCCCCAGTGTCTATCTAATGGTGACCTCAGGGAATTTTATTTCCTGGCCAGACCTATGTTTCGACCTGTTTCTTCAGGCCTCTTTAAAGATCCTTTGGGTTTCCCCAAGTGCAGTTAATCAGCTGTTTAATGAATTCTGTAACTGGTGCAAATGCAGAAGTCTCCCCCCCCCCCCCCCCCAATCTGGGCTTGTTTTTGCTTCCACCAGATGCATCTGTGGAGGAGAATTCAGCATTGTAAAACTAAGAGGGGCGTGGAGTCGAGGAGGAGAGCTTGCTATCCTCTCCTGGTGGGGGTATATTTCATTGCTGGACCAAGTTCAAGGACAGGGTACCTTCCAGGAAAGGCACACTAAACTTGGGCTGACACCTGTCTATAAAATAGAGAGCTATTGTATAAGTCACAGGCAACTGAGATGAAAGAGCCCTTCCAGCTTTTGAGGGAAGGCACTGAATCAAAGTCCCCTTGCTCTTTTAGCAGATCCTTGCAGTAGTCTCCGAAATACTGCCTCTCCGCAGAATCCTGTGCTTTGAACTGCTGCAGAGCTGAACTCTGAAACTGAGGCGTGGTTCCCATAACCAGGCTTTTGGCTGCTTCCTTGTAGTCCCACACTTAAATCAAAGATGAGTTATTTAATGCCTCATGCATCTCTTCCAGGTGATAGCAGAATGTCTGCAGGAAATGCTAAAATTGGGCATCCTGCCCCCAACTTCAAAGCCACAGCTGTCATGCCAGATGGGCAGTTCAAAGAGATAAGCCTCTCTGACTACAAAGGTAAATAATTAAACTCATTAAAGTGGGCCTTTAATATGTGAATGGCTTGCTCATTGTCTGTATTCAGTCTGCAAAGTACTGTTTCAGTGCTACACCTTCAGAGCCCATTTTCTTCTGTAGGCAGACCTTAACCACACTAAGGAATGAAAATCCATAATCTGAGTGGAGACAGCTGAGCCTCCAGCCACGGGGAGATGGAAAGAAGGGTCTTCCCCTCCATATTTTTAACCATTTCTTAATGATATTTGTAAAGCACTTATGTGCCAGGCACTCTTTGAGAGCTGGGGTAGATACAAGGTAATCAGTTTGGACACAGACCATGTCCCACAAGGGGCTCACAGTATCAATCCCCACAGCACAGATGAGGGATCTAAGGCCCAAGGAAGCAAAGTAACTTGCCCAAGATCACCCAGCAAACAAGTAGCTGAGCAGCGATTAGAACCCAGACTCTTCTGACACCCAGGCCTGAGGCAGGGACTGTGTCCAATCTGATTAGCTTGAATGTACCCCAGTGTTTAGAACAGTCCTTGACACAAAGTAAGCGCTTAACAAATACAATCATTATTATCATTATTCTAGTAGGTCACTTTGCTTCTCAAGGTGATGCAGTGGGTGGCATGGGCCAGATTTCAGTAGTTAGTGATTATTTTTCCTCTGCTCCCTCTCCACCTGGAATAGTAGAAATGGATTCCCTGGGATGACACCTGTCCACAAAAATATTTACAATATGGAAATCATGCTTCATTCGACTGAAATATCAGCTACCAGGTGACTTGCCGTTACTCCCGGTACTAAAGATTGAAGTGTTGAGGTTGAGGAAAACGTTTGACTGTCAGAGTTGAGATGCAGCCAAGGAGCATTTGCTAAACTTCTCAGTCCAGCCAGTGGAGAAGCAGTGTTTGGCTCTGGAGAAGTCCCCAGCCTGCAGTGATTCAGGGCCAGACTTCCTGAAATTGCCAAAACTCTTTGTGGAAGTTCTGCAATAATGACTAGGCGATGTTTCAAGGGACTCTGGGTGGGAGTGAGTGGGAGTAACTTCAGGCCCTTTAAAGGACCCCCCCCAACCCATTAAAGTCTTAGGGAGTCCAGACCTTCCCCCAAAAAACCCCTCACAGAAGTTCCCAAACCAGGTACCAATTTTTCAAGGCCCCAAATCTCCAGATTTCTCTGTGGTATTCATTGAGCCTTCTACTGAATGACACATTTTATCAAGCTCCTAGGCAGTTGAACAGAGGCACAAGATGCATTCCCTGACCACAAGGAGTTTCCACTCCAGCTTCTGTTGCCCACATTGTGTCCAGGTGATTTGGAACAAGTTAGGACCATGGAAGGAGGATCACTTTCCATTTTGGCATTGACATATAACAGAAATCAGCCATATCCTCAGGAAAAGCTAATTTGATTTTTTTTTTTTTTCCCCCCTCCCATTGCTGCCATGTCACTTTCAAGAACAGCTGTATCACAGGAGCAGCTCAGTGACCCTAACTTGCCTGACCTTCTGGAAACCAATTTAGAATTGAAATGGCTAGACCCCCCCCCCCCCAGCTCTCCCCTCCTTGCCCCGGCCTAGCAACCCAGCTGAAATCAAACTGCCCAGTTGATCATTCATGTGTTTCACTTGTCTCAGCCAGTCTCATACTCTTGAAGGGCTGACTATATTCCCCTTTCCCCAAGTGTCTGTGCAACTATGCTACCTTTATTACCAAGATACTAAGCAATTAGTTCAGTGTTTTGCACACATTAAGTGCTGAATGAATGGATGACCACATGCTAAAAGGAGCTGGAGATGAATCCAGCTCAGGGGGATAAGGAATTGCGTCTCTCCGCGCAGCCCCTCCCACCAAACAAGCAGCTCTTTGAGAAGAAGCTGCTGGGAATATCACAAAAATAGGAAAAAACAGGGCTACCATCTAAGTCATCCGACACTGCTTTTCCCAAAGCAAGTCAGGGCTGGAATCGGGATGAATTTTCTGCTTTTTCCACCTCCCATATTCACCAGCGAGTCATCTGCCAAGAGATGCTTCATTTTTAATATGGCAGTGATTCAGTTTTTCCATACCCAGAGAGCTACCTGGCTGGATTATCAGATTATTTGCCTAACCACCACCCCCTCCTTTCAGCACCCGAAGCAAACAATGGCTCCAGCCTGGTCTGACGCTCTCTCCTCCTCCTCCTCCTCCTCAGGGAAATATGTGGTGTTCTTTTTCTACCCCCTCGACTTCACCTTCGTGTGTCCAACGGAGATCATTGCATTCAGCGAGCGAGCTGACGAATTTAAGAAAATCAACTGTCAAGTGATTGGCGCTTCGGTGGATTCGCACTTCTGCCATCTTGCTTGGTAATCCGGGGTTGAGATGCGATTGCTCATTACCAGCGGGGGTGGGAGGAGGAGGGAGAAATCCAGGAGTTCTTTGTAAATGGACAACAGGGAGCGCGGCTGTGACCCTTCCTACTGTTGACTCCATTTCCTCCCCCCTACCCCAAATCCTCAATCCGAAAGTCATCCTAAAACTTGTGGCCCCTCAGCCTAGTGGATCGGTAGTCTCTGCGGAGCACTGTACTTTCCCAAGTGCTCCGGAGAGGCCCGTTGGTATTAGACTGGATCCTCGCCATCAGGGAGCTTACGGTCTAGAAAGATGTCATTGTCATTTCCAGGGTCAATACGCCCAAGAAACAAGGTGGACTTGGTCCCATGAACATCCCTCTGGTATCTGACACACAGCGCACCATCGCTCTTAACTACGGCGTCTTAAAGGAAGACGAAGGCATCTCATTCAGGTAAGGACCGATCCTCTGTCCTGAGCTTTAGGATTTAATTCCACACCAAGATGCGATGGGTAACTAAAGTGCTAATCCTGATCTTATTGGGCATATTATCATCAGCAACGGTATTTGAGCGTTTACTGTGTGCAGTACTAAGCATTTGGGAGAGGACAGTAATTAAAGATGTTCGCTGCCCACAGCGAGCTTGCAGTCTAGAGGGAAAGATGGACTTATAAATAAACAATAATATATAATCGATATAGATTTGTACCAAAGCACGTGAGGTTGAGGGGGGGTGAATATCAAATGCCCAGAAGGTTACAAATCCAAGTGGAATGTTTTGGATTGAGGCACTGAATTCCTGTTGGCTTTGCAAAATGTGCCCAGGGCAGGGTCACTATTTTAACTATTGTGGCTAAAATGCAGCTAAATGCACCCCCCCCCCCCCCCCCCGAGAGGCCAGTCTTTACCCTCAGCTTTGTTTCCGCTCTCCTTCCCTAGGGGCTTGTTCATCATTGATGAGAAAGGGATCCTGCGTCAGATCACCATCAACGACCTTCCCGTTGGCCGCTCTGTGGACGAGACACTACGGCTGGTGCAGGCATTCCAGTTCACGGACAAGCATGGGGAAGGTACCTGTTCCCCAAGGGCCCTGGGGGGATGAGAGGGGACTCGTGGCCAGGAGAAAAATTAGTGATGGGGACAGTGAAATGAGAAAAAGAATTGGGATTATTGACTCTGGAAGAGCTGGAAATAATAATAATAATAATAATAATGGTATTCAAGTGCTTACTATGTGCCAGGCACTTTAAGCGCTGGAGTGGATACAGGCAAATTGGGTTGGATACAGGCCCTGTCCCATATGGGGCTCACATCTCAATCCCCATTTTACAGAAGAGGTAACTGAGGCACAGTCCAGTGACTTGTCCAAGGTCACACAGCAGACAGGTGGTAGAGCCGGAATTAGAACCCAGTTTAGGATTACAAGAAGGGGATAGAAATGATTGAGATTGTTCATCGATTTTAGAGCAGAAGACAATGAATGGAAAGTGTTAAAGTGTAGCAGGAGGGATGTTAGGAAGTTCCAACTGCTTTTGAACAAGCTGTCAGGGCTAAAGAAATGCGAGTATGCAATTCATATTTGTGTCTTACAGTCCTTGGAGGAAGAGATGAGATCCCAAAGGTCTTTCCTTCCCAGATCCGAGAGTGTCTGGTCATGCCAGAGCCAAGCTGCCTAATCACCTTTTTTCCCCCTCCAAAAATTAAAAAAAAAATCCCAAGTGGACAGTACCCCATTATGCACCCCACAGACAGTCTGGCTTCAGGGGCTCCCCTCCTTACCTAAATATGCCCTCAGTTGAGAAGCAGTGTGGCTCAGTAGATAGAGTGCAGGCCTGTGACTCAGAAGAGCTTGGGTTCTAATCCTGACTCGATTAGCATTGCTCTGTGACCTTGGGTCAGTCTTTTCACTTCTGTGGCTCAATTACCTCATCTGTAAAATGGGGATTAAGACTGAGCCCCATGTAGGACAGGGACTGTGTCCAACCTGATTACTTTGTATCTATCCCAGTGCTTGGAACAATGCCTGGCACATAGGGCTTTTAAAATACCATTTAAAAACAAAAAAAACCCCCAAAACTAGATTCAATTGTGGCCAATGTTCCCGCACCTCCTCTCCCCAAGGGAATAATTCCCCTCAGCCAGGCATTTAATAGGCACTTGGACACCCAAGTGTCTCTAGGATAACTGGCTTTTGAAATTTTCTTCTCTTTTTGGCATCTTTGGGAGAAACGCCATAAACATCAGAAAGTCAGGCCAACTCTCCCCCTGGGGCAGGGAGGGGGAGCCTTGAAAACTGACAGGATTTTTTTTTTTTTTTTTTTGGTTAAACTTAATGGTATTTGTCAAGTGCTTTGTTACAGGCCGGGCACTGGGGTAGAAACAAGCTAATCAGGTTGGATGCAGTCCATGTCCTACATGGGTGTCTCAAGGTTAATCCCCATTTTACAGATGAGGTAACTGAGGCACAGAAGTGCAATGACTTGCTTAAGGTTACCCAGCAGACAAGTGGAAGAGCCAGGATTAGAACCCAGACCTGTGCTCTAACCACTGGGCCACACTGCTTCTCTTCACCATGGAGGATTCTGTGTGAGACTAGGGGAGTAAATGTCCGCTGGTCGAACCGCTCGGTCCTCTACAGGTCCCAGAATGTAAATCTTCCAGATTTTTCTCCCTGACCTGCCAAACCTGCTCTGGTCTGACTCCATCTGCCCGCAGCAGATAACTGTTCCTTTCCTGACAAACGTTCCACCCATCGGATGTCTCTAGGCCTGCCGGCCCACGATGGGGTGTGACCGAAGGCAGCGGAGTCCTCTGGAGTAGATGAGACGTGACTTTTCTTCTAGTGCCCCCCTTCGAGTGCTTAGGCTGAGTTGGCCATCCAAGTTGCACAGTAAAAGTCAGCTGGAGACCCCGTCTCCTAAGGTCTCGTGAAAGTCTTCATCGTTGGCCTTTTGTGGCGTCTCATCTCTTCAACTTTCACTAGTTCATTATGTGAGCTCACTGAAGCATCCAAGCTGTGTGTCATCAACTGAAGTACAGAGACTAGGTCCCAGATTCCTCCCTCCCTCACGTGGTCCCCTCAATTCTTCCAATTTTAAAAGCACCCTTTCTGACAGATTTCTTTGAGCCCCTCAGGCTAGGAGAAGAACCATGGCCTAGTGAATAGAGCCTGGGCCTGGGCCTCAAAAGGACCTGGGTTCTAATGCCAGCTTTACCACTTGTCTGCTCTGTGACTTTGGGCAAGTCACTTCACCTTGTGCCCATGACCTCATCTGTAGAAAGGGGATTAGACTGAGCCTAATGTGAGATGAGGGACTGTGCCCAATCTGAATTTGTATCTACCCCCCAGGCTTTAATGTAGTCCAGTAACAAATACCTTGCCAAAAAAGAGAAAACCCACCAAAAAACACTTGATACCAGGAATAAGGACAGAGAAAGAGAAGAATCTTCCCCATGTCCGGCTACCAAGCACCAGTAGAACCCTTACCCGTGGTTCCTGACACTTTTCTTTGTGCCTTCCAGTGTGCCCTGCCGGCTGGAAACCTGGAAGTGACACCATCAAGCCCGACGTGGAGAAGAGTAAAGAATATTTCTCCAAGCACAAATAAGCCGCCCTCTTCCCTGCCGCGTGAAACTCTTAGCTTGCCGTCTTGATGTAAGAAGAACAAATGCTAATATTTTTTCATTCTGTTTTCAATCCAGGGGGCTTTAGACCCAGCCATGATGAGTGGCTAAATGCTTGGTTTGGGGTGGACCAAATGATTCTTGTGGATAATGCACTGGGAGTGTATTGTGGAATGGCATCAGGCCTAATGTTACCTCCAGGAACAACTGACAACTTAGTCCTATTAAACTTGTCCTCAGAAGTTTCCTCTTCTCTGGCCGTGTCCCATTTGTTCCAGCCCGAACTGCGTCTCCTCCCTCCTGCTGCGTTACAGTATGACTCTTGTAAGATCCTGACGTGAGACTCTAGATTCTTGGAGGAGCCAGCTATTTTTCTCCCACTCCTTTCTTGTGATCTGTTTCCCACCTGTGATGCTTTATGCAGAGGGCTGGGTGAGAACTGATTTAGGCAGGAAGGTTGCCGCTGTCGGGCTTGTGCCCCTTGATGCGTGTCTCCTCTTTGGGCAAGCACGTGCTGGCCACTGGCCTTGGCATCTGGCTGGCCTGAAGTGGTATCGGAGCTCAAGGGTGGGGAAGCAGTTTCCCCAAACCTGGAACCACAGGGTCACAAGCCCCAGGAGCTAAGAGGGCAACAGGAAGCAAAAAGGTACAGCGGGCAGGGAACGGAGTTTGGGGAATAGACGGAGCGAGATCAAACCGCAGCAGGATTGGGCCACTGATGTCCCCTAATGGCAGTGGGAATTTGGAGCTGGGTGGTATCTTTCCATCTTAATTAAAACCAATGCCCACAGCCCGGATTCCTTTCAAATAGGCTCATGGTCTCTCTAAGCAATGGATCCTCCCATGTGAGGTGGGAACAGCTGGAGCCTTCTCTCCCGCTACTCCCCTGGCACCAGGAGAAGATGAGGAGGGGTGGGGGTAGAGGGACAAGCCAAATGAGGGACAGGGGAAGCCTGAATTTGGCATCAGAATAACTTGGAGGGAGCCAGCCACTGCTTCAGGCTGGCTTGGCATTGACACCGGCTTGGTCTGGCTCAAGCACAGCTTGAGCCTTTGCCAGCTGTGGAGTCTTGATGGGGAGGGGGGTGAATACCAGAGGCAGGAGGGGTGGGAAGGACTTGGAAGTCTGATCTGTGAGGGAAAGGGCTGAGGAAAGAGGCCTCTGGCTTTCTCATCAGATGACCTTGGCTAAATAGGGATTTCAGGGGAGGTTGAAAGGACTACCCAGAGAAATTCTCCATCAGGACAAGGTTCCCTCCCAAAACTCTTGCAAAGGAGAGCATTAACAACCTTTTTAGAAGGGACTGTAGTGGTATGGAGCCCTCCTTCTTGGCACAAATCTCAATCTCCAACTTCCTTAATAAATGCTTGCTAATCTTAGTGAGTGCTTATTGTGTGCAGAGCACTGTACCAAATAGTTGGAAGAGTACAAGTCAAGAGTTGGTAGACGTGTTCCCTGTCTGCAGTGAGTTTAGATTCTAGAGGGGGAGATGGATGTGAATAGAAATTTATAAAGAGTAAGAATCACATTATGGAATTTATTGTGTGCCATACCAGTGTGGTAGGGTAATCAGATCACAGTTCCTAATCCATATGAGAAGATGTTGACAGAAGGAGCTGAGGAAACAGGTATGGAGAGGGTGAGGGCCCTTAGCCAGGGATGGGATTAAAGGCAAATCTCCTGACTCTGACACAAGTTTTCACTAGGGACACAAGGAGGCCTAGGGGAAAGCACAGCCTGGGACTCAGGGGACTTGGGTTCTAATCCTAGCTCTTCAGAGGCCTGCTAGGGGATTTGGGACAAATCACTGCCTGCCTCCTTGTGTAAAGGGAGAATTACATCTTATTCCCTCCTACTTAGAGCGTGGGATTGTCCACCCTAATTATCTTGTATCTACCCCAGTGCTTAGTACATAAGCACTTAAATACTATTAAGAAAAACCAAGTAGGCTGTGTGGCCTTAAGGTCTGCTGTGTCTGTCAGCCTGCACCCAGTTGCTGCCCAAAGCTCAGCTGGCCCTTTAGCACGATTCTAATCCTGACTCTGCTACTTGTCTGCTCTCTGGCCTTGGGCAAGTTACGTTACCTCTCTGTTCCTCAGTTACCTCATCTCTAAAATGGGATTAAGACAGCCCCATGGGGGACAGGGACTGTATCCACCCCAGTGCTTAATACAGTGCCTGGCACATAGTAAGCATTTAACGTACCACAATTATTATTCAGAGCAGGGGTGTGGCTTATCCCAAGCCATCCTGGTAAAGGAAGGGATGAAGTGTACCCTGGAAACTTGGCTCTTGTGCCTGACTGTTGTGTGACCTGGGGCAAGTCACTTCATTTCTCTGGACCTGTTACCTGAAAAATGGGGACTGAGACTGTGAGCCCCATATGGGACAGGGACTGTGTCCAACCCAATTTGCTTGTACCCACCCCAGCACTTGGTAGGAGCTTAAAAAATATCATTATTATTATTAGTTTCATGCCCTGCAAGCCCTGCAACTAGGGTTGTTCACATGAGCTGTGACAGTGTCCCCTACTTGGCTTCATCTTTATAGGTTCCTCAGTCACCAGCTCTCCCTTTGCTGGCAGGGCTGAACCCCATTTTTGCCTCTGTTTTTCTCTCCTGTTCCCCCACTACCTGTTTCTGTCACATCTAGACAGCGTGTCTGAGCTAAATGCCTATGTGGCACCAGCAAATCAGCTGCCTGTTTCATATGCCTTCCATTCTTTCATTCATTTGTATTTATTGAGCGCTGACTGTGCAGAGCACTGTACTAAACGCTTGGGAGAGTACAATTCAGCAATAGAGACAATCCCTGTCCACACCGGGCTCACTGGCCAAGCCAAAAGTCTACCAAAGAGTGCTTCACCCTCATCTCTAAAATGGGGATTAAGAGTGTGGAGCCCCAAGTGGGACAACCTGATTACCTTGTACCTAACAAATACCATTACTATCTGTAAAACATAGTGCTTGGGAGAGTAGAATATGACAGCATTGGTAGGTACAGAATGTACCGACTAGGAGCTCATATCTGGGAGGACCAGACAAGCAGCAGATGGGATGGGGAGGGGGCGTGTGGGAGGGACCTGGGCCCTGCCCTTGGGAGGGCAGAGTTGGAGAGAGGAATAGCAGGAGTCAAACCCATTGCATCGGTGACCTGCAAGACCACTCTCTTCCCTCTCGTACACCAGTAGTTTTCTTACCCTTCTAGCCATCCCCCTCAGATATCCCGATAGCTTATAACCAAAATAAATATCTGGGTCTGCCCACCCCGATCCCCCGGGGGCAGCCCACGGCAGTGAGGTAAGGGGGCGCAGAGGGTGTCCGCCTTGGCCATAAATAAGGGGGTGAGGGGGTGGGGAGGAGCAGCAGGTGCCCAGGGAAGCCTGGAGCTCAGCAAGGAAGGGGCCGGAGGGCACTTTAGCAACTGGGAGCTCTCAGAATGGTCTGTGGTGCCCCCCCAGCTCTGACACCTTGGGTCCAGTGCCTCGCTACAGGGCGAGTCGGCGGTCAGGCGACCCGGGAGGTCCCGGGGCCAGTCCCAAGAGGCGCAGCCGCTGGGCTGGCGGCGTGGAGAAGTAGGCCTTCTGCTCGTCCGAGTATCGCTCCTTGGGGGGCACGGCGTCCCGGTAGCTCCAGTCCCTCCAGCGGAAATTGAAGCCCTCGAGCAGGGCGATGCGGGCATCCCGGCTGGGCACGCAGTCCAGGGGCAGCACCCGGGGCAGGCTGGGCACGTGTACACCCGGCAGGAGCACCACCCCCCGGATGGCAAACCAGCCGCCGTAGCGGGGGTGTACGCACACTCCAGAGATCTTCTGCCGGGAGAGAGGATAGAGACGCAAGTTGTGGAGGGGGGGTCCACTTGGGGGGAAGGAGGGCTTCTCCATCTCAATTTCCCACCCGGTGCCCGTGCTCACCTGGGCCCCCCAAGGGTCAGCCTCCACATCCTGCCGCTGGTAGTAGTAAGCGGCCCCGGACACGTGAGCAGCCGTCTGGGCCAAGATCTTGGGGCGCCGGTTGGGATGCATCTCATAATCGGCGATGACCTCCACCTGGTGCTCTGGGAGGCTCTGAAATAAGAGTGGAGCCTGCAGCCACCCTGCTTCCCTGGCATCCCTTCTGCCCCTTCAGTTGACACACCAGTGTCCTACCCGAGGGCAGGGGCTGGTCTCCTCTAGCATCCTGACTCCCTGGCTTCAGGGGCTTCGCCTTGGGACTGTGGGACAGGAAAGGGTGGAGAAAGAGGGTCTTGGGGGGGCAGGGAAGGGCACTGGGCAGGTGAGTTGGGCAAGGCAAAGGGCGGAGGGTGGTCTTACCTCCTTGACCCTGGCCAGGTGGTGGGCCACGCACTGGTCCACAGGGTCAGTCAGCGGCTGGAGGCGGCGGCTCTGCAGGAAGGGCTTGAGGGCCCGGTCGAACATGGCGGGCGTGCTGAGCACCAGAAAGGCCAAGGTGGGAGCGGGCAGGGCCAGCTGGAAGGTCGGGGGCAGCAGTGCATTGTACCAGCCCACCTGGGACAGATGGACAAGATGGATGGACAGGTCTCTCTGGGTCACACCCCAGGGGGGTGGAGGAAACCTGATCATTCTTATTCTCCACTCTGACCCCTAGCCCTCATTCTGCCTCTGGCCAGGAACGCCCTCCCTCCTCAAATGCCACAGACGATTATTCTTCCCCTCTCCAAAGCCTTACTGAAGGCCCATCTCCTCCAAGAAGCCTTCCCTGACTAAGCCCTCCTTTCCTTTTCTCCCATTCCCTTCTGCATCACCCTGACTGGCTCCCTTTATCCCTCTCCCCTCCCAGCCCCGCAGCATCTATATCCATATTTGGAATTTATCTATGTATAGCTCAGCTGTACGCTCACTGAGGGCAGGGAATGTGTCTTTTTATTGTTATATTGTCCTCTTCCAAGCACTCAGTACAGTGCTCTGCACAAAGTGAATGCTCAATGAACAAATGAATACATGCTGTGGCCTCTGTGCTGCTCCCCTCTTGTAATGGGAGGGGGGGAGGTGTGGGGGTGGGAGCCAGGGTTTCGACTCCCCATCCCATGGCCTAGTGGAAAGAGTTCGGTCCTGGAAGTCAGAGGACCCGGGTTCTAATGCTGACTCTGCCCCTTGTCTGCTGTGTGACCTTGGGCAAATCACTTGTTTGTGCCTCAGTTTCCACATCTGTAGAACGGGGCTTTGCTGCCTGTTCAGCCTCCTACTTGGATTGTGTGACCTTGGGCAAGTCACTTTACTTCCCCGTGCCTCAGTTTCCTCAACTGTAAAATGGGGATTAAGACCATGAGACCCATGTGGGAGGGACTTGTCCAAGCTGATTAGCTTGAATTTAACCCAGAGTTTAGAATAGTGTTTGACACATAGTAATGGATTAATAAATGCCATCATATTACTATTATCAGAGAAGCAACGTGGCTTGGTTGAAAGAGCATGGGCTTGGGAGTCAGAGGACGTGGGTTCAAATCCCGGTTCTGACACTTGTTTGCTGTGTGACGCTGGGCAAGCCACTTAATAATAATGATAATAATAATGATAATGATGGTATTTGCCAAGTGCTTAACTATGTGCCAGGCAGATCGGATTGGATACAGTCCCTGTCCCAAATGGGGCTCACAGTCTCAATTCCCATTTTACAGATGAGGTCACTGTGTCCCAGAGAAGTGAAGTGTCCTACCCAAGGTCACAGCAGACGAGTGGCAGAGCGGGGATTAGAAACCATGACCTTCTGACTCCCAGGCCCGGGCTCTAGCCACTACGCCAAGTTGCTTCTCTGTGCCTCAGTTCCTTCCTCTGTAAAATGGGGAGGAAGACTGTGAGCTCCATGTGGGACAACCTGATGACCTTATTTCTACCCTAGCATTTAGAACAATGCTCGGCACATAGGAAGCACTTAACAAATACCATTATTATTAATAATAATAATAATAATGTTGGTATTTGTTAAGCGCTTCCTATGTGCAGAACACTGTTCTAAGCGCTGGGGTAGACACAGGGGAATCGGGTTGTCCCACGTGGGGCTCACCGTCCTAATCCCCATTTTACAGATGAGGTAACTAAGGCACAGAGAAGTGAAGTGCCTTGCCCACAGTCACACAGCTGCCAAGTGGCAGAGCCAGGATTCGAACCCATGACCTCTGACTCCCAAGCCCGGGCTCTTTCCACTGACCCACGCTGCTTATTATTTATTATTATGATTACCGGGGTCTGGAGGGTTGTTATGCCCTGCGAATGGGATAATCCTGGGCTAAAGAAAGGGTTCAATCATTCAATCCTATTTATTGAGCGCTTACTATGTGCAGAGCACTGTACTAGGCGCTGGGAGTGTACAATTCGGCAACAGATAGAGACAGTCCCGGCCCAATAACGGGCTCACAGTCTAAACGGGGGTCAGGGGTCATGCCAACCTAAAGGCCTAGGGGAGATAATAATGTTGGTATTTGTTAAGCGCTTACTATGTGCCGAGCACTGTTCTAAGCGCTGGGGTAGACATAGGGGAATCAGGTTGTCCCACGTGGGGCTCACGGTCTTAATCCCCATTTTACAGATGAGGGAACTGAGGCCCAGAGAAGTGAAGTGACTCGCCCACAGTCACACAGCCGACAAGTGGCCGAGCTGGGATTCGAACTCATGAGCCCTGACTCCAAAGCCCGTGCTCTTTCCACTGAGCCACGCTGCTTCACGGGTGGACCCTAAGGACCAAGACTTAGGGACCTAAATAATAATGATGTCATTTATTAAGCTCTTAATGTGTGCAAAGCACTGTTCTAAGCGCTGGGGGGGATAGAAGGGGATCAGGTTGTCCCACGTGGGGCTCACGGTCTTTATCCCCCAGGTTAGAGATGAGGTGACAGAGGCCCAGAGAAGGACCTGCTCAAGGTCACCCAGTTGACGGGTGGCGGAGGCGGGATTCGAACCCAGGACCTCTGACTCCCAAGCCCGGGCTCGACCCATTCTGCGTCTCTAAAAGCAGAAGGTCCTTTGAAGGCCAGAGATGGACCGGATGGCGCGGGAGTGAAAGAAGGGGGCAGGACCAGTCTTCTCGTCCCCCGCCCCCGCCCCCGCACCTGGAAGGGATGAACCTCGAAGCCCAAAGGGCACAACGTGTCGCGGATCCTCCGCTCCAGCTCGGCCACCCGGGCCTCCATGGCTCCCGTCGCCCGCGCGGCGCACTCTGGGGGATGAAGTCCCCGGAGCCCTCCCGGCCGTCCACCCCCCCGCCTCCCGGGACTACATGTCCCAGAGAGCACCGCGGCGACCCGTGCCTTCTGGGTAATGTAGTTCTGAGACCCCCCCTCCTTTGCCTCTCCACTCCGAGGGGCCCCCCCCGACTCCATTTCCCGGCAGCCTTCGCGGGTGCGGCCGCGCCTGGGGGCTTTCGGGAGTTGTAGTTCGTCGCCCCGAGGGAGCCGTGGCAGGACGGAGGCTCCGAACTCGTTCTCCCAGAAGGCACCGCGGTTTGAATGTGTTGGCGGGGGTTTCCAGGCTCGTCCGTCGCTGCCCTTTGGAGCGCCAACTGTGTGCGGAGCACTGTACTGAACGCTCGGCGCTCGGGGGAATGCAGTAGGAGCTAAAGAAGCTGGCCCACCACATCGCCCGACCCCCCCCCCCCCCCCCCCCCGACGATATCGCGACATACCCTCCTTCTGCACGGGGTAATGTGCCTTTTATTTTTCTAATCGTATTTCTTAAGCGCTTATTGTGTGCCAGGCACTGTGCTAAGCGCTGGGTTCCATACACGCTAATCAGGTCCTCATGGGACGCCTAGTCTTAATCTCTCTAGACTGTAATAATAATAATTGAGAAGCAGCGTGGCTCAGTGGAAAGAGCCTGGGCTTTGGAGTCAGAGGTCATGGGTTCGAATCCCGGCTCGGCCACTTGTCAGCTGTGTGTCTTTGGGCAAGTCACTTCACTTCTCGGTGCCTCAGTTACCTCATCTGTAAAATGGGGATGAAGACTGGGAGCCCCACGTGGGACAACCTGATTCCCCTCCGCCAAACTGATTCTCTTTCCCTCTTCAAAACCTTACTTAAAAATCACCTCCTCCAAGAGGCCTTCCCAGACTGAGCTCCTCTTCCCCCTCTACTCCCTCTGCCATCCCCCCTTCACCTCTCCGCAGCTAAAGCCTCATTTTCCCCTTTTCCCTCCGCTCCTCCACCTCTCCCTTCCCATCCCCACAGCACTGTACCCGTCCGCTCAACTATATATATTTTCGTTACCCTATTTATTTTGTTAATGAATTGTACATCGCCTCGATTCTATTTAGTTGCCATCGGTTTTTACGAGATGTTCTTCCCCTTGACGCTGTTTAGTGCCATTGTTCTCGTCTGTCCGTCTCCCCCGATTAGACTGTAAGCCCGTCAAACGGCAGGGACCGTCTCTATCTGTTGCCGACTTGTTCATCCCAAGCGCTTAGTACAGTGCTCTGCACATAGTAAGCGCTCAATAAATACTATTGAATGAATGAATTCCCCTGTGTCTACCCCAGCGCTTAGAACAGTGCTCGGCACATAGTAAGCGCTTAACAAATACCAACATTATTATTATTAATAATAATAAGTATTCATTCATTCAGTAGTATTTATTGAGCGCTTACTATGTGCAGAGCACTGTACTAAGCGCTTGGAATGAACAAGTCGGCAACAGATAGAGACAGTCCCTGCCGTTGAACGGGCTTACAGTCTAATCGGGGGAGGTATTTGGTATTGGTTAAGCGCTTACTATGTGCTAAGCACTGTGCTAAATAAATAGAAGGTGATCAGGTTGTCCCTCGTGGGGCTCACAGTTTTAATCCCCATTGTACAGATGAGGTCACTGAGGCACCCAGAAGTGAAGTGATAATGTTGGTATTTGTTAAGCGCTTACTATGTGCGGAGCACTGTTCTAAGCGCTGGGGGAGATACAGGGTCATCAGGTTGTCCCACGTGAGGCTCACAGAAGTGACTTGCCCAAAGTCACACAGCAGACAGGTGGCAGAATCAGGATTAGAACCCCCGTCCTCCGACTCCCAAGCCCGTGCTCTTTCCACTAAGCCACGCTGCTTCCACACTGTACAACTTACGACTAAGCTCATCGTGGGCAGGGAATGTGACTGTTGATTGTTGTATTTTACGCTCCCACGTGCTTAGTGCAGTGCTCTGCACACAGGTAGTGCTCAATAAATACGGCTGAATGAATACATTGAATGAATCCCCATTTTGCAGATGGGTCAACTGAGGCGCAGTGAAGTGACTTGCCTAAGGTGACACAGCCGACGAGTGGCGGAACCGGGATTAGAACCCAGGTCCAAACTCCCAGGCCAGGGTTCTGTCCACTCGGCCACACTGCCTCTCTACCGAGCACCTCGATATTACTGCCTTGAGGTATCCCAATATCAAAATAATCCCGCAAGCTATACTCTGTCCCCAAATTTTCGTTCTCCAGCAGGCTGGGGCTGTGGAACCAGGACTCCCAGGACCACCAGGGCCCGGCCCGCCCGCGCCGTCCACCGGCATGAGCTGGGCTGAGCGGCTGGACTCCCTCCTCAGCGCCACGGACGACAGCATGGCCAGGATAAAGGCGAGTCTAACCCCTCGACACCCCCTACACACTCCTTTCCCTCCCTCAACTAGGTCCCGGAGCAGGATCTCACCGGGGACTGGGCCGTCCTGGCTGTGGCATAAGGGCCCCGTGCGGGAGGGAGGATGGGGACCTGAGCAAGTGGTCCCCAGGGGATGGGGACAGAGCACTCAGTACAGAGCTCTGCACGTGGTCAGCGCTCAGTACGTACCATCATCATAATTAATGATTGTGGTATTTGAGCTTATTACGTCCCAAGCACTGTTCAGAGTGCTGGGGTGGAGATCCAAGGTAATCGGGATCCACATGGGGCTGCCAGTCTAGGAAGGGGAACGGGTATTGAATTCCCATTTGGCGGATGATTGAGTTCGGAATAGGGGAATAGGAATTGGCCCCGGCTCCTGGCAGAGGGCAATTAATCATTGCTATTTATTGAGAAGCAGCATGGCCTAGTGGATAGGGCCCGGGCCTGGGAGTCAGAAGGACCTGGGTTCTAATCCTGCCTCCACCACTTGCCTGCTCATATCCACCCCAGTGCTTAGTACAGTGCCAGGCACGTGGTAGGTGCTTAATAAATAATAATAATAATGTTGGTATTTGTTAAGCACTTACTATGTGCAGAGCACTGTTCTAAGCGCTGGGGGAGATACAGGGTTATCAGGTTGTCCCATGTGAGGCTCACAGTCTTAATCTCCATTTTACAGATGAGGTAACTGAGGCCCAGAGAAGTGAAGTGACTCGCCCACAGTCACACAGCTGACAAGTGGCGGAGCCGGGAGTCGAACCCATGACCTCTGACTCCCAAGCCCAGGTTCTTTCCACTGAGCCACGCTGAATACCATTATTATTATTAGTATTATTATTGCCACTACTCCTTGGTGTCTCTCTGGGCCTTGGGGTCGTTGCAACTCATTCTACCCTCACCCCCCGATAATCAACAGTTTCCCTCTTCCCTCCACTGCAGCAGCGGCTCTGCCCGTCAGGAACTAACACATGGGGTAAGCATTCCCCTCTTTCCCGCTTCCTCCCTGGAAGCTGCCCCCCGGACCTGTCTGCCCTGTGGGTCTCCCTGCCCCTCCGTGGCTTGTGGGAGAGGTGGTCCCTGTGCCCTAGACCCCCAGGAGATCCAGCTAGGAATCTTTCGGCTCGTGGCCTGGCCCCCAGCGTCCATCTCTACTCCCAGGCCATCAGTCCGGAGACCCCCTCCCTAGCCGGACGCCGAGGCCTCACTCAGATGTGTCCTGCTGCCGGACGGTCAGAGACGAGGTTGCCGCCCTCAAGGGCCAGTTGCAAGCCCAGGCTCAGGTAAGGCAAGGGGTGGAGGCTCCCCGCCCGGGGCAGGACGAGGCCGGGATTGGGAGCCCGGCTCCGCCTTGGCCGGGGCGTGGGGTGGGGACCTGGTCCAATTCCACCTCTCGGGGAAGACAGAAATCCTCTGACTGGGCCACAGTAGCAGCGTGGTCTAATAAATAGAGCCGGGACTCGGAAGGACCTGGGTTCTAATCCCAGCTCCGCCACTTGTTTGCTCTGTGACTTTGGGCACTTCATCTCTCTGTACCTCAGTTCCCTCACCTGTAAAATGGGGATTAAGATTGTGGGGCAGGGACTGTGTCCGACCCGATTCGCTTGTACCCCCCAAGTGCTTAGTACAGACTATCAAGATAGTCTGATTGTCTTGCTCAGCACTTAGTAAGGCGCCCAGCACATAGTGAGCACTTAATAAATACTATTTACAAAACAAAACAGGTTATGACGTCTCTGAGCCAGGCCGTGAGGGAGCTCATTCAGGAGAAGGAACATCAGAGGCACCGAATCTGCGGCTTGGAAGGTATCGCGGGAAGGGCCGGGCCTACTTCCCCAGGGCAGAGACTGCTCTCTGCTGCCAGCTTCCTCATGTGTGACCCATGCTCTCTCCCTGCTCAATTAGTCAGTGGTATTTACTGAGCGCTGACTATATGCAGAGCATTGTACTAAGCACTTGGGAGAGTACAACCCCACACATGTTCGCCTGTACGTCATCCACGCTTTCCCTGCCAAAAGTCTTTGTGGTCTATGCTCCATTGGGCCTCAGTGGGTCCCTCAACCCCAGTGGGGTTCCCCCGGCAGGGCAGAGGATTATGGAGGGCAAAAGGGCTGGAAGTAGTGTGGCCTAGTGGCTAGAACACGGGCCTGGTAGTCAGAAGGACCTGGGTCCTAATCTCGGCCCGCCTTTTGTCTGCCGTGTGACCTTGGCCAGTCACTTCGTTTGTCCTTGCCTCAGGTCCCTCATCTGTCAAATGGGGATTAAGACTATGAGCCCCAGGTGGGACAGGTGCAGTATCCAACCTGATTAGCTTTATCTCTCCCAGTGCTTAGTACAGTGCCTGGCTCATACCGTAAAAAATAAAAAAGAGCCTCAGGCCCTTGGGTGGGTTTCTGGATCGGGACGGGAAGGGCCCTGGGGTCCTGGCGGGGTGAGGTGGGGCTGCCGATCTGACGGATGCCTCCCCATCCCTGTGCCACAGAGCAGCTGGGCTGGCTCCAGGGCATCCTCACGAGGGCCGTCTCTCTGGAACGGCGTGTGGAGGGACTGAGCGGCGAGCTGCAGGGCCTCAGAGAGCAGGTTCGGGGCGGGCCTGGTGACGTGGGGCCCGGGGAGGCCAGCCTGGCAGCTCACCTGGGGCAGAAGTGGCAGGACAGGTGAGCAGAGCCCCCCGCCCCAACCTCAGGCCTGTGTCTGCCCCTTTCTCACCTCCATCTGCTCTGTGGTTCCCCTTCCCTTCCGGTCGTCACCCAGAGTCTCTGTCCTTATTTCCCAGAATCGTCTCCTCTGCCCTCCTCGGCCCGCCCCCCAGGACCACCGCGGTCCCTTCCGACCGGACGCTGTATGAGACGGGGAGGTGGGATCCGGGATCCAGGCTCCTGCGGGACCAGCTGGGTGAGTGTACTAAGCTCCTTGAGGATTGGAATCATGTCCTCTAACTCTAATGTGTTCTGCCACGTGCTCAGCACAGTGCTGTGCACAAAATGAGTGCTTAATAAAGATGATCGATTGATTGTGGTCACTTCTCCCCACTTCCTTTTCCTCGTCCTCCAGCTGACCCCGGAACAGGCTGGGTGGGAAGAATTTGCATCTTAGACAGCCCAACCCAGTCGGCATTAACCGTGCTTCCTGGCGGACCCTCCCCCTGAGTTTCCGGTGGAACATCCAGAAATGGGGATGGGGGAAGCAGTCCATTCATTTACTCGTATTTATTGAGTGCTTACTGTGTGCAGAGCACTATGTCACTCCCCTTCTTAAACAACTCCAGTGGTTGCCTATCAACCTCCGCTCCAAACAAAAACTCCTCACTCTAGGCTTCGAGGCTCTACATCACCTTGCCCCTTCCTACCTCTCCTCCCTTCTCTCTTTCTACTGCCCACCCCGCACGCTCCGCTCCTCTGCCGCCCGCCTCCTCACCGTCCCTCGGTCTCGCCCATCCCGCCGTCGACCCCTGGGCCGCGTCCTCCCGCGGTCCTGGAACGCCCTCCCTCCTCACCTTCGCCAAACCGATTCTCTTCCCCTCTTCAAAACCCTACTTAAAACTCACCTCCTCCAAGAGGCCTTCCCAGACTGAGCTCCTCTTCTCCCTCTACTCCCTCTGCCACCCCCCCTTTACCTCTCCGCAGCTAAACCCTCTTTTCCCCCTTTCCCTCTGCTCCTCCCCCTCTCCCTTCCCATCCCCTCAGCACTGTGCTCGTCCGCCTAACTGAATATATTTCCATTACCCTATTTATTTTGTTAATGAATTGTACATCGCCTTGATTCTATTTAGTTGCCATCGGTTTTTACGAGATGTTCTTCCCCTTGACTCTATTTATTGCCATTGTTCTTGTCTGTCCGCCTCCCCCAATTAGACCGTAAGCCCGTCAAACGGCAGGGACTGTCTCTATCTGTTGCCGACTTGTTCATCCCAAGCGCTTAGTACAGTGCTCTGCACATAGTAAGCGCTCAATAAATACTATTGAATGAATGAATACTAAGCACTTGGAAACAATAGAGACAATCCCTGCCCACAGTGGGCTCACAGTCTAGAGGACTGTGCATCCCTCAGGCTCTGCATCCCTCTCCAACTTCGCGCCACCTTGGACCTCCCATGTGACCCTGGGCAAGTCATTTCGCATCCCTCGGCCTCAGTTTCCTCATCTGTAGACTGGAGATTCAATACTCGTTCTGCCTCCTACTTAGACTGTGAGGCCCGGGTCCGGCAGGGACTAGGTCTGACCTGGCTATGTACCCCAGTGCTTAGAACAGTGCATGGTGCACAATTAAATGCTTAATTATGACGATTATTATTACTCTCAGACCACCGGCCGGGGACAGTGCTGAGCCGGAGCTCGGAGAGCACGGCGGCCGGGCCGGAGTGGAGCCAAAGCCAGAAGGTAAGAACAAGTGTTGAGGGTTGCCCTGGGCACCTTTTCTGGGCAGGATGGGTGGACCAAGACTCTGGGCACAGTGGGGAAGGAAGGATGAGGGGACCCCGGGGCCCCTTGCCCATCTCAGGCTCCTTGCCAGGGCCTGGACCGGACCGTGGAGTTGGCCAGGACGGAGATGGAGGTTGCCCGACGGGAGCTTGACCACATCAGGTGCTGCCCTGGGAGAGCTGGGGGAGGGAGATCGGTGGGAAGGCAGAGTGAGCCCAGCTGGGACTGTAAGCCCGTTGTAAGCAGGGAATGTGTCCGTTTCTTGCTATACTGGACTCTTCCGAGCACTCAGTACAGCGCTCCGCACACAGTAAGTGCTCAATAAATACGACTGAATGAATGGGACACAGCGAGGATTCCGCCTGAGGCCATCCTGGGACTCTGCTGCTCCCCTTAGAAAGTTCCTTGAGGGCAGGGATTGTATCTGCAACTCTTAGCATATTGTACTCTCCCAAGCTGTTAGTGCAGTGCTCTGTACACACTAAGTCCTCAGTAAATACCATTGATGAATTGCCTCCAACTGGCTTGGAGCTGGGGGAGGGAAAGATGAGTGAGAGAGAGAATGTGTGTGTGTATGTGGTCAAATTATCTGAGTGCAATGCACTGTACTAAGCGTTTGAGAAAGTACAACAGACCCAAGGCCTCAAGGATCTTACACCCTACTTGTTGTGAATGCTCCCACCCACCAGCCTGCCCCTTTTCCAGCTGGCCAGACCCTAATTCAGCATCTCTCACTAGGTCCGTGCTGACCACCCTCCAGACCCAGCTCCGGGCTCTGCCCCGGGAGCCGGGGGCTGCAGGGAAGGGCACAGGCCCTAACTCTCTGGCCCGGTCCTGGTCCGGCCTCTCCTCGTCGTCGGCCTCCAAGTCCAGCTGTTCGAGCAGTGGCGGTGACACAAGCAGTGGCTTCTGGGCCAAAGGCTGCGGTGGGTCACAGCAGGCCAGAGCCGGTAAGGGGTGGCCTGGGGCGGGAAGGGGGGAGGTCTGCCTCATCCCGGAACCTTAACCCCTCCCTGTTCTATCCTCTGCTCCTGCAGTACGCTGTCATCGTTTCTGGAGGTTGGGGGACTCCCTGCAAGTACCCCTCTGCCTGGTCTCTTAGAGCCCCCGGGAGCTGGCTCCTTCTTCGTGCCCCTCCTCGCCCCCTGCTCTGGGAACTTGAGTCTGGCTAGAGCAGGGAAGAGCTGGGCCTTGGACCCTCTGCCACATGGGAGACTGGGCTGTCGAGAGGGGTCAGTCCTCTCCCCACCCCCAGGGTGTTCTCTGCTCCAGGCAACAAGGAGTTAACCTTCACCCTGTCTCTCTCAGGGCTTTAAGCTGCTTGGGAAAGGGGTTTAGGGTCCAGATAGGCTCCTTAATACTTATCTCCCCCAATCCCTTGGCAGCCTGCCCCTCCCTCCAGATCATCCCCCCTCTGCTGTTCTGCAAGGGACCCTAGGTCAAACTCCCCTCCCCTTTAAAGGGTGATGGGGAGGCCCTGGAACATGGGGTGAGATCTCCCCAGCAGAAGACTCAGCCCCGGGAACAGGCTATTTGGGCACCTCTCCCGCCCCCCATCTCCAGGTTCCTGGAGCAGCCCTGAGCCGGAGCAGGTGAGGACCGCAGAGCTCAGCACCGAGCGCGAGGAGGACCCTGAGCCGGACAAGGCGAGGACCCTGAGGCTCAGCACCGAGGACGGGGAGGATCCCGAGCTGCTCTTTATCGACCTGGGGTAGGAGCAGGCTGCCCCAGTGGCCTGGCCGTCCCCTTCTTGCCCCCACCGTGGCAGCTCATCCTGTCACCAGCCAGCACCTCTCCCTTGACCCCCGAGAGCTCGTCAGAGCCAGGCTGGCCCTTCCTGTTCCTCCGGCTGGCCCCCAGGTTCACTGTTCCCTCTCTTCCTGGGCCCCTTCCCCTCAGCACTGTCGGGAATGGGTGATGGGATCGGAGCCCTAGAGGAGGGTACTCTGTCCCTAGGCCCCCAGCCCTCTCCAGAAAAACGTGGTAGATTCGTCAGGGGTCATTTCTGTTGCCAACCTGTGAAGGGAGATGGGACCAGCACCTGCTCATTTCCCACTCCAGGCTAAGCCTCAGCTCTCTGGCTCTCTCGAGCCCTCACAGCACCGCTATCTTGGTGAGGGCTGCCTTGGCACTGGGCTCCCCTTGGGGGCATGGAGTTGGGCAACTCTATATGCTCACTGCCCCAGTGACACTGGAAGCTTCAGCGATTCACCTCCCTTAACTCTGGAGAATAAAGAACTCAATCTTCAAATCTGATATCTGCATTCTTCCTCTGTCTTCTCACCCTTCCTGATGGGGAAGACTAAGGCAGGCAGGGAGGTGGCTGCCAGTCCAGGGTGGCATCAGGTTCCCAGTGAGGGGCGGGGGAATGCCCTTTCCCTCCCACCCCAAGGCATGGGGGAATGGAGAGATCTGGGTTGCCACCTCCCCAAGTTTATTAGCTCAGGCCTAGGCTCTCCTCTTTGACATTTTCTCCCCCCTCACCTGGACTTGTGTCCGAGGGTAACTTCCAGGCGTGGGGGACTGAGCAAAATGTCACGGCCTATCCTTTGGCTTGGGTTTGAAACTTATTTTTTATGATATTTGGTAAGTGTTTACGTGGTGCCAGGCACAGTACTAAGTGCTGGGGTAGATACAAGATAATCAGGTTGGACATGGTCTCTGTCCCACAGTCTTAATCCCCATTTTACAGATGAGGCAACTGAGGCACCGAGAAGTTAAGTGACTTGCCCAAAGGCACATAGCGGACAAGTGGCAGAGCCTGAATTATTCATTCATTCATTCATTCAATAATATTTATTGAGCGCTTACTATGTGCAGAGCACTGTACTAAGCGCTTGGGATGAACAAGTCGGCAACAGATAGAGACAGTCCCTGCCGTTTGACGGGCTTACAGTCTAATCGGGGGAGACGGACAGACAAGAACAATGGCACTAAACAGCGTCAAGGGGAAGAACATCTCATAAAAACAAGGGCAACTAAATAGAATCAAGGCGATGTACAATTCATTAACAAAATAAATAGGGTAACGAAAATATATACAGTTGAGCGGACGGGTACAGTGCTGTGGGGATGGGAAGGGAGAGGTGGAGGAGCAGAGGGAAAAGGGGAAAATGAGGCTTTAGCTGCGGAGAGGTAAAGGGGGGATGGCAGAGGGAGTAGAGGGGGAAGAGGAGCTCAGTCTGGGAAGGCCTCTTGGAGGAGGTGATTTTTAAGTAAGGTTTTGAAGAGGGAAAGAGAATCAGTTTGGCGGAGGTGAGGAGGGAGGGCGTTCCGGGACCGCGGGAGGACGTGACCCAGGGGTCGACGGCGGGATAGGCGAGACCGAGGGACGGCGAGGAGGTGGGCGGCAGAGGAGCGGAGCGTGCGGGGTGGGCGGTAGAAAGAGAGAAGGGAGGAGAGGTAGGAAGGGGCAAGGTGATGGAGAGCCTTGAAGCCTAGAGTGAGGAGTTTTTGTTTGGAGCGGAGGTCGATAGGCAACCACTGGAGTTGTTTAAGAAGGGGAGTGACATGCCCAGATCGTTTCTGCAGGAAGATGAGCCGGGCAGCGGAGTGAAGAATAGACCGGAGCGGGGCGAGAGAGGAGGAAGGGAGGTCAGAGAGAAGGCTGAGACAGTAGTCTAGCCGGGATATAACGAGAGCCCGTAATAGTAAGGTAGCCGTTTGGGTGGAGAGGAAAGGGCGGATCTCGGCGATATCGTAGAGGTGAAACCGGCAGGTCTCGGTAACGGATAGGATGTGTGGGGTGAACGAGAGGGACGAGTCAAGGATGACACCGAGATCGCGGGCCTGCGGGACGGGAAGGATGGTCGTGCCATCCACGGTGATGGAGAAGTCTGGGAGCGGACCGGGCTCGGGAGGGAAGATGAGGAGCTCAGTCTTGCTCATGTTGAGTTTTAGGTGGCGGGCCGACATCCAGGTGGAGACGTCCCGGAGGCAGGAGGAGATGCGAGCCTGAAGGGAGGGGGAGAGGACAGGGGCGGAGATGTAGATCTGCGTGTCATCTACATCTGAATTAGAACTCAGGTCCTTCTGACTCCCAGGCCAGTGTTCTCTCTACTAGGCCACGCTGCTTCCCAGCCTGCTTGTGGGCAGGGAACGTGTCTACCAACTTTGTATTTGTGTCTCCCAACCCCATAGTAGAGTGCTCTGTGAGCTTTCCCCTCTTGACTGAAAGCTAACTGTAGGCAGGGAATGTGTCTCTTTATTGCTGTATTGTACTCTCCCAAGCGCTTAATACAGTGTGGGCTCAATAATTCACCCATTCAATCATATTTATTGAGCACTTACTGCGGGCAGAGCAGAAAATAAATAATTCAATAAATACAAGTGACTGACTGCAAGCACTCAATAAAGGCGATTGATTGATCGGGTTTGAGGGAAAACTCCCCAAGTTTTCCTGAGCAGCATGGCTTAGTGGAAAGAGCCCGGGCTTGGGAGTCAGAGGTCGTGAGTTCTAATCCCCGTTCTGCCACGGGTCAGCTGGCAAGCTTCTCTGTGCCTCAGTGACCTCATCTGTGAAAGGGGGACGAAGACTGTGAGCCTCACGTGGGACAAGCTGTTAACCTCGTATCTCCCCCAGCGCTTAGAAGAGCGCTTAGCACATAGTGAGCGCTTAACAAATGCCATCATCATCAAACGGCTCGGAACTGGAATGGCAGCAGGCTTGCAATCCTCCTGAGGACCACGAGAGGTCGCTGTTTGGCAGGAGGGAGGCCCCCCTGAGGCCACTTCTAGATCAGAGTAATTACGGTATTTATTAATTATTAATAATTAATTAATAAATAATGATATTTGTTAAGCAGTCACTACGCCAGGCACTGTGCTAAACTGCTGAGGTGGACGCAAGCAAATGGGGTTGGACACAGTCCCTTGGCCCACGTGGGCCTCACTGTCTCCATCTCCATTTTGCAGATGAAGTAACTGAGGCCCGGTGAAGTGACTTGCTTAAGATCACCCAGTAGACAAGTGGCGGAGCCGGGATTATTTCATTCTGTTAATGAGGTGTACATCCCCTTGATTCTATTTATCATAATTATGTTGTCTTGTTTTTGTCCGTCTGTCTCCCCCGATTAATAATAATAACAATAATAATAATGTTGGTATTTGTTCAGCGCTTACTATGTGCAGAGCACTGTTCTAAGCGCTGGGGGAGATACAGGGTCATCAGGTTGTCCCACGTGAGGCTCACAGTTAATCCCCATCTTACAGATGAGGTAACTGAGGCACAGAGAAGTGAAGCGACTTGCCCACAGTCCCACAGCTGACAAGTGGCAGAGTCAGGATTCGAACCCAGGACCGCAGGCTCCCAAGCCCGGGCTCTTTCCACTGAGACACGCTGCTTCTCTAAGATTAGACTGTGAGCCCGTCATTGGGCAGGGATGGTCTCTATCTGTTGCCGAATTGTATATGCCAGTCGCTTAGTACAGTGCTCTGCATTTTGTAGGTGCTCAATAAATACTATTGAATGAATGAATTAGAACCCATGACCTTCTGACTCGCAGGCCTGTGCTCTATCCACTATACCATGCACTTTGTACCTGTCCAGTACTGCTAAACCCAGGGATAGATACGGGATAATCAGATCGCGCAGTCCTTGTTCCTTATGGGACTCATAGGAGCGAAGCAGGTATCTTATCCTCACTTTACAGATGAGGACACTGGGGATCAGGTTAAAGTGACTTGTCCAAGGTCACACAGCAGGCTAAAGTCTGAGCTAGTGGCTCCAAGGCCCAGGTTTTTTCCATTAGGTTATTTGATAGTTGCCCTTCCGGGCAAGTATTTTAACCTCTCTGTCCCCAACACTCCCCTTCTGCCTCTCCTTAGTGATGTCTTTATCCTTATCAGGATAATAACAATAATAATGTTGGTATTTGTTAAGCGCTTACTGTGTGCAGAGCACTGTTCTAGGCGCTGGGGTAGACACAAGGGAATCAGGTTGTCCCTCGTGGGGCTAACAGTCTTAATCCCCATTTTACAGATGAGGTAACTGAGGCACAGAGAAGTTAAGTGACTTGCCCAAAGTCACACAGCTGACAAGTGGCAGAGCCGGGATTTGAACCCATGATCTCTGGCTCCAAAGCCCGTGCTCTTTCTACTGAGCCACGCTGCTTCACTAGGATGGCCTAGTGGTTAAAGCATGGGCCTGGAGCCAGAGGTTGCGGGGTTCACCACTTGCCTGCTGTTCAACTTTGGGCAAGTCACGTAACTTCTTTGTGCCTCAGTTCCCTCCACTGCAAAAAAATGGGGATTCAATACCCGTTCTCTCTCCTACTCAACTATGCGCCGCATGTGAGACAGGGATTGTGAGCCCATCATTGGGCAGGGATTGTCTATCTGTTGCCGAATTGTGCATTCCAAGCGCTTAGTACAGTGCTCTGCACATAGTAAGCGCTCAATAAATACTATTGAATGAATGAATGAATGACTGTATCTGGCCTGAATAACTTGTATTTACCTCAGCACTTAGAACCTGACACATAGTAAGCACTTAACAAATGCCATAAAAACCCCCATGTCCTTAAATTCCTTTGACTATCTTTATGCGGCTATAAGACAGTTCCTTCTCTCAGCATATGTTCAAGCCCAACACCGGTGAGAATTAAACAGCACGCACCTCAGAGGAGCTGAAATTGTGTGGGTGAAACTATCTAACGGCTGATGCAAGGCTTGCAGTTGCCAAGTCTGAGCGTTTTGTGCAGCTTTTAATAATAATAATAATAATAATAATAATGTTGGTATTTGTTAAGCGCTTACTCTGTGGAGAGCACTGTTCTAAGCGCTGGGGAAGATACAAGGTAATTAGGTTGTCCCACGTGAGGCTCAGAGTCTTCATCCCCATTTTACAGATGAGGTCACTGAGGCGCAGAGAAGTGACTTAATAATAATAATGTTGGTATTTGTTAAGCACTTACTATGTGCCGAGCACTGTTCTAAGCGCTGGGGTAGATACAGGGTGATCAGGTTGTCCCACATGAGGCTCACAGTTAATCCCCATTTTACAGATGAGGTAACTGAGGCACAGAGAAGTGAAGTGACTTGCCCACAGTCGCACAGCTGACAAGTGGCAGAGCTGGGATTAGAACCCAGGACCTCTGACTCCTAAGCCCGGGCTCTTTCCATTGAGCCACGCTGCTTCTCTAGAAGCAGCTGGTGCAGGGCTTGCAGCTGCCAAGTCCGAGCGTTTTGTGAAGCTTTTAGGGCAGGCTAAAGCAAGCGTGAGAGGGAGTGTGGCCTAGTGGAGAGAGCACGGGCAACTGTTGCTTCCGCCGCCCAGGCCCACGCTCTCACCACTAGGCCGCCCTGCGGAAGCCTTTCCACCTCCCCTCGTAATTCCCCCATCGGTGAGGGTGGGGTGCGAGCCTGGGACCCTCACTTTTTAGACTTCCAAACAGGTCGGAGGAAATGATTCAACTTCATCTTCCCTCAGCGACCTCTAGCTTTAGGGGAAGCAGCGTGACTCAGTGGAAAGAGCCTGGGCTTGGGCGTCCGAGGTCCTGGGTTCGAATCCTGACTGCCACTTGTCAGCTGTGGGAGTGTGGGCAAGTCACTTCGCTTCTCTGGGCCTCAGTTACCCCATCTGTAAAATGGGGATTAACTGTGAGCCTCACGTGGGACCACCTGATGACCCTGGATCTACCCCAACGTTTAGAACAGTGCTCTGTACATAGTAAGCGCTTAACAAATACCAACATTATTAGTCATCCCCTTGATTCTATTTATTGCTATTGTTTTTGTCTGTCCGTCTCCCCCGATTAAACTGTAAGCCCGTCAAAGGGCAGGGACTGTCTCTATCTGTTACCGATTTGTCCGTTCCAAGCGCTTAGTCCAGTGCTCTGCACATAGTAAGCGCCCAATAAATACTATTGAGTGAATGAATCTCCTTTATCCTCAACAGCTCCACTCAGCTAGCTTCCAATTGGCCCCCTCGGCCGTCAATCACTTGCCCCCGTTGACCTATGACCTTGGGATTGGCTTAAAGCGTATTTAACCCCCGCCCCCCGAGCCATTTCTCTTCCCCCCAACGACCCCCGTGCGCCCCGCCCCCGCTCCCTCCTTATTGGCCCCCGGGCACCGCCCCCTCCACCCTCTGATTGGCCCCCGGAGGAGTCCGTCAAGCCGTCCCGCGGGGGGGGGGGGAACCCGACGCCGATTGGCCAGCCGTGGGGGGCGGCGGGGGAGGGAGAGCGCGCGCGCCGGGCCGGGGCTTCTGATTGGCTGCGGCGGGGAGGGGGCGGGAGGGAGGGGGAGGTTAAATAGGCGCGTGCGCGCGCGGCTCGGCCCCGGTTGCCCTCAGGCGGCGGCGGGGACGAAGGGGAGGGGGGCCCCGCTGGGGGCGTTCGTCGGGACGGTTTGAGGAGTCCGTCCGCCGTCGTCGTCGTCGTCGCTTCTTCTTCCCCCCCTCCAGTCTCCCTCATGGCCGCCGCCGCGTCCCCGCCCCCCACCCGCCGGACCCCCGCCGCCTCAGGAGGCTGAGGAGACCCCCCCCCCCTTCCTCCCCCTCAGGTAACATCCGGGTACCCGCCGTCCCGGGGGGGGGGGGGAGGGGCGGCCTCTCTCTGCAGAATCACCGCTCTAACCGTCTCCTCAGCGCTCACTCTCTGCCAAGCGCTGCGGGAGGGGCAAGGGCCGAGTCGAGGGAGCGATGGTGTGGGTGAAGAAGCGCCCCCTGGGGGCCGGGCACTGCTCTAAGCGCTGCGGCGGATACAAGTTAATAATCACAGTCATTCAGGCGTAGGTATTGAGGGCTGGCGGTGTGCAGAGCGCTGTTCGAAGCGCTGGGGTGGATACAGGGTAATATAGTAATTCAGTCGTATTTACTGAGTGCTTGTGGTGTGCAGAGCACTCTTCTAAGCGCTGGGGTGGATCCAAGGTAGTAGTCGTATTCATTCAGTCGTATTCGTTGAGTGCTTACGGTGTGCAGAGGACTGTTCTAAGCGTTGGGGTGAATGCAAGGTAATAAGCATTTATTCCGTCGTATTTATTGAGTGCTGGCGGTGTGCAGAGCACTGTTCTAAGCGTTGGGGTGAATACAAGGTAATAATCATTTATTCCGTCGTATTTATTGAGTGCTGGCGGTGTGCAGAGCACTGCTCTAAGCGCTGAGGTGGATCCAAGGTGATAATCATATTCATTCAGTCGTATTTGAGTGCTTAGGGTGTGCAGAGTAATAATGTTGGTATTTGTTAAGCGCTTACTATGTGCAGAGCACTGTTCTAAGCGCTGGGGTAGACACAGGGGAATCAGGTTGTCCCACGTGGGGCTCACAGTCTTAATCCCCATTTTACAGATGAGGGAACTGAGGCACAGAGAAGCTAAGTGACTTGCCCCCAGTCACACAGCTGACAAGTGGCAGAGCTGGGATTTGAACTCATGAGCCCTGACTCCAAAGCCCATGCTCTTTCCACTGCGCCACGCTGCAGAGCACTCTTCTAAGCGCTGGGGAGGATCCAAGGTAGTAGTCATATTCATTCAGTCGTATTTATTGAGTGCTGGCGGTGTGCAGAGCACTGTTCTAAGCGTTGGGGTGAATACAAGGTAATAATCATTTATTCCGTCGTATTTATTGAGTGCTGGCGGTGTGCAGAGCACTCTTCTAAGCGCTGAGGTGGATCCAAGGTAATAATCATATTCATTCAGTCGTATTTGAGTGCTTAGGGTGTGCAGAGCACTCTTCTAAGCGCTGGGGAGGATCCAAGGTAGTAGTCATATTCATTCAGTCGTATTTATTGAGTTTTTACGGTGTGCAGAGCACTGTTTTAAGCGCTGGGGAGGATCCAAGGTAATAATCATATTCATTCAGTCGTATTTGAGTGCTTAAGGTGTGCAGAGCACTCTTCTAAGCGCTGGGGAGGATCCAAGGTAGTAGTCATATTCATTCAGTCGTATTTATTGAGTGCTTACGGTGTGCAGAGCGCTGTTCTAAGCGCTGAGGAGGATCCAAGGTAGTAGTAATATTCATTCAGTCGTATTTGAGTGCTTAGGGTGTGCAGAGCACTCTTCTAAGCGCTGGGGAGGATCCAAGGTAGTAGTCATATTCATTCAGTCGTATTTATTGAGTGCTTACGGTGTGCAGAGCGCTGTTCTAAGCGCTGAGGAGGATCCAAGGTAGTAGTCATATTCATTCAGTCGTATTTATTGAGTGCTGGCGGTGTGCAGAGCACTGCTCTAAGCGCTGAGGTGGATCCAAGGTAATAATCATATTCATTCAGTCGTATTTGAGTGCTTAGAGTGTGCAGAGCACTCTTCTAAGCGCTGGGGGGGATCCAAGGTAGTAGTCATATTCATTCAGTCATATTTATTGAGTTTTTACGGTGTGCAGAGCACTGTTTTAAGCGCTGGGGTGGATACAAGGTAATAATCATTTATTCAGTCGCCTTTATTGAGTGCTTACAGTGGGCAAAGCACTGTTCTAAGCGCTGGGGTGGATACAGGGTAACAGTCGTATTCATTGAGTCGTATTTATTGAGTGCTTAGGGTGTGCAGAGCGCTGTTCTAAGCGCTGGGGTGGATACAGGGTAGCAGTCATATTCATTCAGTCGTATTTATTGAGTGCTTAAGGTGTGTAGAGCACTGTTCTAAGCGCTGGGGTGGATACAGGATAACAGTCATATTCATTCAGTCGTTTTTATTGAGTGCTTACGGTGTGTAGAGCACTGTTCTAAGCGCTGGGGTGGATACAAGGTAATAGTCATAGGAGTGATGGTGTTGGTTAAGCGCTTACTTTGGGCCAAGCACTGCTGTAAGCGCTGGAGTAGATACAAGGTAATAGTCATATTTATTCAGTCGTATTTATTGAGTTCTTCCGGGTACAGAGCACTGTTCTGAGCACTGGAGTGGATAAAAGGTAATAGTCATATTAATTCAGTCGTATTTAGTCCTTACGGTGTGCAGAGCACTGTTCTAAGCGCTGGGGTGGATACAAGGTAATAACCATAGTAGTGAGGGTGTCCGTGAAGCGCTTACTTTGGGCCAAGCACTGTTCTCAGCGCTGGGGTGGATGCAAGGTCGTCAGGTTGTCCCACGTGGGGCTCTCAGTCTTTATCCCCATTTTCCAGATGAGGTAACTGAGGCCCAGAGAAGTGAAGTGACCTGCCCAAGTTCACTGCAGGCAAGGGAATGTGATTGATGTTCTTTTGTCCCCTGCAAAGCGCTTAGTACGGTGCTTTTCACATGGTAAGTGCTCAATAAGTGTGAGTGATAATAATCCCCATTTGACAGATGAGGAAACTGAGGCCCAGAGGAGTGAAGTGACTTGCCCTAGATCACACAGCAGACCAGGTGTAGAGAAACAGCGTGGCTTAGTGGCAAGAGCATGGGCTTGGGAGTCAGAGGACGTGGGTTCTAATCCTGGATCCTCCGCCTGTCTGTTGTGTGACCTTGGGCAAGTCACTTCACTGTGCCTCAGTTACTTCGTCTGTCAAATGGGGGTTAAGACTGTGAGCCCCACCTGGGACAACCTGATTACCTTGTACCTACCCTAGCACTTAGAATAGCGCTTGGCAAATAATAAGCACTTTGCAAATACCATGATGATGATTATTATGTTGGCTGAGGCAGGATTAGAACCCAGGTCCAATGACTCCCAAGCCTGGGCTCTTGCCACTAGGCCGTGGTGGGTAAGTGGGGGCAGGGGGCTGTGCGAGAAAGACACACACCAACACTCTCACCCCCTTTGGGGACCTCCCAACTTCACCCCTCATCGATCAGTGGTACGTAGTGAGCACTCACTCTGTGCAGAGCACTGTACTGAGCGCTTGGGAGAGGACCACAGAGTTGGTGGACACAGACACATCCCCTGCCCACCCCATGCTGACAGTCTAGAGGGGAGACAGACCTTAATAGAAATAAATGACGGATACGGACGGAATTGCTGTGGGGTTGAGGGAGGGGTGAAAAAAGGGAGCAAGTGCAGGGGCGAACATTTGGAGCCCTCCGGACCCCAACAGGTCCCCCGGAGTCTGTCCCTCCCCCGGCTTCCCCGAGGTGGGGGGGCTTTCCGCCAGCCCCGGAGCCCTCGGGGACTGTCCCTGCCAACCCCCCGGGCCGCACCGGGGAAATCCCCCCTGCCCTTGGTCTGCCCTCTGCCCTTGGCAGAGGAGGGAGGGACTGCCCCTGGGGGCGGATCTGTGCCCTTTGGGCTCCTGATATTCGCCCCACCCTCCGCCCCCGCCACTCAAGTACATAGCGATAAATTATGTATTTTAAACTTTATATTGATGCCCGTCTTCCCCTCTGGACTGTAAACTCGTTGTATCGTCCTCCCCCGAGTGCTTAGTACAGTGCTCTGCTCTAAGTAGACACTCAGTAAATCCGACCGATTGAGATCAGCCTGGCCAGGTCGACTGCCTCACCGTCCTCGCAGAGACTGTAAATACCATTGATTGATCGATTGGTTGGGAGGGATTGGAGGCTAAGCAGAGCTCATCCTGGACCCTGCCTGGATGCCCCCGGGCGAGGCGGGCACCTGCCGGTGACCAAAGCCGTCCCCCGCCATCCCCACCGGGAGGGTTGACGTTCTGGTCAGCGTATTCTTTGCTGAAAACCTGTTGGACCAGTGCTGTGAGTCTGTTTGCCCTACAAGCTTTAGATGCCAGGAACGGTGGTGGCGATCCTCCAGACTCTAAGCTTCTTGTGGGGAGGGAACGTGTGTACCAACTCTGTTAATTGTAATATTAATAATGGTATTTGTTAAGCACTTACTGTGTGCCGAGCACTGTTCTAAGTGCTGGGGTGGATAGAAGGTCCATCAGGTTGTCCCAGCTGGGGCTCACAGTCTTCATCCCCGTTTGACAGATGAGGCACAGTGAAGTGACTTCCCCAAGGTCACACAGCACACGGGTGGCGGAGCCAGGATTAGAATAATAAAAATAATAATGTTGGTATTTGTTAAGCGCTTACTATGTGCCAAGCACTGTTCTAAGCGCTGGGGTAGATACAAGGTAATCAGGTCGTCCCACGTAGGGCTCACAGACTTCATCCCCATTTTACAGATGAGGGAACTGAGGCACAGAGAAGTTGTGACTTGCCCAAGGCCACACAGCTGACAAGTGGAGGAGCCGGGATTGGAACCCATGTCCTCTGACTCCCAAGGCCGGGCTGTTTTCACTGAGCCGCAGGGTCTGTTGTATCAAACTCTCCCAACCTCAGCACACAGTAAGCACTCGGTTAATATCAATGATTGATTGTACTCTTCCAAGAGTTTAGTACAGCGCCCTGTGCACAGTAAACAGTGAACATCCGTGATTGATCGGTGATGGTCGTCCCCGGTTGCTCTTAGCTTCTGAGCTGTTCCCGCAAACTGCAACACCCTCTTGTTGGGAAATGGCAGAGACGGACTGCTTCTGAGTGGGCTGGATCTTATTTCTGGAAGCCATACACTTTGGGAAAGGCTGCTTCTACCTTTTGAATTTTCTTTCAACTCAGTCAAGTTAACCGGGTATTGTTGCGCCACTTTGTCGAACGCTCCCCTCTTATTCCATTAACGAATACATTTTTGCCCTCGGGCAGCTGCGAAAGTGTTTTATGGACATCGAACGCCCCATTGGTTTGTTTAACTGGATGTTATGTTGAAATTTATAACACTTGATAAGGGGTCTTGTTTTTTTTTTTTTTAATAGGAAGTGGTATGTTCCCGAATATAGCATACATCTTTCCTCTTTTAACTGGAAAGCTTGGCTGGCGCTGTCACTGTTCCTGTATTTATGTAATCTTTAAAGTCCAGCTGCAGATGGCTCTTCTGTGATCTTACCAGTGGGTTGTTTTTGCCAGGGGCACAGAGCAGATGTATGTGTGTGTGTGTGTGTGTGTTGACTGTACTTACATTTATAATGAATGGATGGTTGGTGTAAGGTGTTAAATTCTATGCTCGCAAACTTTCTCCTTCCCTCAAAATTTTCTACTCTCCCAATCACTTAGCACAGTGCTCTGCACACCTTAAGCCCTCAGTAAATACAGCAGATTGAAAAATTTGACTGTTATAGCTCACTGCCTCCCCCTACACCCTCCTCTCGCCCCCCGTCCCACCAAAAAAGACCAGGTAAGAATGAAACCATTGACTTTTTCTGATGAAGGTTGGCCTCTTAAGGCACCTAGGATGATGGTAGTGTTATAGAAATTGTGCATTATATCTGCCTCTTCAAAATACATGAGTAATATCTGTGCTGAGGTATTCCAGTAACTGGTTGGACACATGAGACTTTGTAGTAAAGTTGTTTTTTTTTTTGAGGAGGAGCTCTGTGCATGGAGACTTTGGCAGTCAGATACAGTGTGAAACTTGAATTAATTTTGCAGTCATCTATCTCACTGTGGTCTTCCAAGTTTCATAGGTAAAAGGATCTGGACAGAACTTCATCTCTAGCAGGTCACTTGATAAATGAATATAATCACCATCCCCTTTTTTTCCCTTTGAAAACCTCCGTAGAGCTCTTAAATATGTGCTTCACAAATTGTGTAGCAACCTCTACCACTATTATTAATAAAAAGTCAGACCTTTTGCTGGCACTCTTTTTAAAAATGACAAATAATGGGAGCATTCTAAAGAACATTGCTAAAGCTTTAAAAAAAAATCCAGTTATTAGGGTACTCATGGAAAATCAGAAATCTACATACATCTGAACTGTCCAGGAAAAGCTCCTCTTTCAGTTGGGCTGGTTACTTTAACCTTCTGTTTGTTTCCAGAAAATTGGAATATAAAAAAAAATGCACGGAGGTCCGACTGTAATGTACCTGTCCTACCTTTCTGTAATTCCTTGCTCCCCATGTTAGACCATTATACTATTTTTTAAGGAAATACGCACTGTACTGTGGTTTCAAATCAAGCCAACAGTTGATCTCCAGAATTTTATGCCTTGAAATTCTGAAGAATTCGAGGTATTGGTCTTTTCTTCTAGTGTCATTATTATTACTTTTTATGACATGTCAGAAATGAGGTGGATTTAACCTCAGTAACCCATGAGCAAATGGAGTTGTGCCCTCATGGTTAATGACCCACCTAATTTGGCCTGTGTGATAGTCTCCCTTTGAGAGAGGCTCGGACCTGGAATAGCAGGGGCTTAACACAGGTCAGGAATAAGTAGCTCTGGGTGAGGGAATCTTGCACCTTGCGTCTTCCTAATGCTCTCAGTCTCCTTAGTGGCTACGTGATGACAGAGAAGGGCAGTACAGATCTGAAAGAGAATTAAACGCAGATTGAAACCGGCTTCTTTGACTTCATTAGGGTTGATTCATTTAGCTTAGAGTTTCTCAAAATAGTCAGGGGGTTTATTAAGTGCTTACTATGTACCGAGCACATCGGTCCCACACAGGGCCCCCACTCTAAGAGGCAGGGAAAACAAGATCTTATCCCAGTTGGACAAATGAGGAAATTCAGGCCCGGAGAGAGGTTGAGCTGCTCATTCGGGGTTTCCCAGCCGGTCAGTGGCGGAGACCAGACCTCCTGACTCTCGTGTGCTTTTCATTAGGCCGCACTAGGTAGGACACTGAGGGAGGTCACAAGCAAATCCGAGCGAGTTTGAGAGCAGACACTAAAGTCGTTCTAAGTTACAGCCTGCTAATCCAACCCCTCAGATGCCGTTATGAATTGCTGACCTCTGAGGTGTGAAGATACTATTTATGGTTGCATATATTTGTATAGATTCACACATGTTAACTATTATAAGTATATTCACAATCCACAACTCTGCCTGCTTTCAAAGCCTTATTAAAATCACATCTCTTCCAAGAGGCCTTCCCTGACTCAGTCTGTCGGTCGTATTTATTGAGTGCTTATGTGTGCAGAGCACTGTATTAAGCGCTTGGGTGAGTACAGTATAACAGAGTTGGTAGACACGTTCCCTGCTCACAATGAGCATACAGTCTGGGTGGAGGAGACAGACATTAATATAAATAAATCAATCCTCATTTCTCCTTCTTCTGTGTCACCTGCTCACTTGGATCGGTATTCTTTAAGCAGTTGATATTCCTTTCCCCTCCCAGCCCCATAGCTCTTATAAATTACACATCTGTAATTTACTTTAATGTCTGTCTCTCCCTCTGGACTTTTAAGTTCCCTGTTGGTAGAGAACACGTCTGTCCACTCTGTTGTATTGTACTCTCCCAAGAGCTTAATACAGTGCTCTGAACGCAGCAATTGTTCAATAAATGCCTTTGTCACATTCTTCTCAAAGCCCAGGGTCTACAAGATGCCTCATTTATAATGGCTTTTTATCACCTGGTGTAGTCTCCCAACCCATTTCAGCCATACCGTATTGTGTCCTTCGCACAAGTGGGTCAGTAGATTCAGAGAAGATGGACATTGCCCAGGCTCACAGTTGCTCACAAGTTGGTGAAGCTCTCCCTGGGTTAGATGCATCCCTGTTATGAAATCTAGGACATTGAAGGTAATTCTCGGCTTTTGTAATAATCGTAATAATTGTGGTATTTAAGAGCTTACTTTGTGCCAAGCCCTGTAGTAAGCGCTGGGGTGGATACCAGCTAATCGGGTTGAACATAGGCCCTGTCCCACACGGGGCTCACCATCTCCCCATTTTACAGATGAGGTAACCAAGGCCCAGAGGAGTGAGGTAACTTGCCCAGAGTCACACGACAGAGAAGTGGCCGAGCCGGGATTAGAACCCTGGTCCTTCTGATTCCCAGCCCCGCGCTCTATCCCATAGGCCACTCGGCTTCTCCTTTTGTGCTAAGTTAATGGGATTTAAAGTGGTCTTCCATATGGGACGAAATCCTGCCAGGCCTGTATTTTACAGCTCATCCAACTTTCTCAGCATGGTACTGCCAGAGAGTTGCCGTCTCTCTTGTCTCCTTGCCACCACGAATCTCTGTATTTTCATCTCTTCTCCTCCCTGCCCGTCACGCTCTCATTTTCTCTTGTGATCAGATGGTAACGACAGCCCACCACCGCTAGCTATACCACAATACGGCTACTATCTTTTCCTTCATTTCTAGCCTTTTGGTCGATTCTCCCCCTCTAGACTGTGAGCTCATGTGGGCAGGAATGTGCCTGCTTGTTGTTATAGTGTACTCTCCCAAGTGCTTAGTACAGTACTTTACACACAGTAAGTGCTCAATAAATACAGTTGAATGAATGAATGAATTCACCGACCCAGATTCTGCTTCTCTCCCTGGTGAATGTTAGTTTTGCTGCTCCCTTCTACACACATCAATCAGTGGTATTTGAGTGCTTACTGTGTTCAGAGCACTGCACTAAATTCTTGGAAGAGTCCAGTACACTGAGAGGGTAGTCACAGTCCCTGCCCATATTGAGCCTACGGTCTACAGGGGGACATTAATATACATAAATAATTGTCCTTTCCCAAGCACTTAATTCCAAAACGGGCCCTCAGTAAATGCCATTACTACTGAGAATACAGTATCAGCTGTTTCTGCCAAGATAATCTTTCCAGTTTATGAAACTCCGAACCTTATTTCCAAGGGAGCTTGTAGAATTTCCTTTTCTGGAGACTTGTAAGACTAGGAAAGGGGATTATTTTTCTGGCACGGAGCAGGGGGATGGAACACACGTATTCTTAAGGCATTTTTCAGGTGTGTAATTTCACATGCCCCTCATTAAAACCAGTTCCCGATTGTCCTCTCCATCGAGCACTCAGTCCGGAAGGCCGTAGCCATGCTGGTCCAGTTCTGGCTAAGTGTCCCTTCCCTCAGACCTTTAATCCCTTCTTCCTCACTGCTCCTTGTGCCTGGAACAGCCTTCTATGGCACGCAAATTGGCAGGACTCTCTCCTTCCCTTTTTCAAAGCTTTCCATCCCCCTTCCCCGGCCACTCCTCCTCAGGAGCCTGCCCCAATTGGATGGAAGCAGAAAAGATTTTCCTGTTCACCCCACGGGCCACCGCTGTGCCAATAAGAAATGTGGAAGAGAGAGATGCACCTGAGGCACTTTGGGACTCTGCTCCTGTTCGTTCCATCCTGTGCTTCAGCACGTAGCACGGAGCGAGCGTTCCCAAAAAATCTAGGAAGAGTAGGAAAGTCCAAAGAGCCTGTTGTGGCTTTTAAGACCCTGCTTTGAGATCTGTCTGGACCCGACACCCGGCCATTGTGTGTGAGAGAGAGACGTTGAATAGCTTTTCTGCCAAACAGCCTCTTGACTTGAATGGAAACTGCAACTCATCCTTAATCGGGGAGGGGGTGGGGGGCAGCCGAACAGCACAGGGTGCAATTGTTTTTAACGAGGCAGTCGACCCGAAACGCGACGCAGACAACCGCCTGCGTCGGCTGTTTTCTCCCAGAGAAGGGAGGACAGCTAAGTAGACCGACCACGCGGTGGCCGGTCTGGGCAGAGAGGTGCAGCTAACCAATCCACCTGGCTTCCCCGACACTCTGGTCGGAATTGCTGATGGTTCCCTGAGTTCCCCGAGCCACAAAGCGAGCAGTTAGGCCCTTGGGTATGGGCCCGTCGGGGGTCCTGGCTCCTGGGAATGAGGGGCCGGCCCTCTGCCGGAATGGAAATAATAATAATGATGGTGGTGGTGTTCGTTAAATGCTATGTGCCAGGGAAGGATATGCTGGGGTGGATATGAGCTAAACAGGTTGGACACAGTGCCTGTTCCACCTGGGACTCACGGTCTTATTCCCCAATTTACAGACGAGGTAGCAGGCATAGGGAAGTGAAGTGACTTGCTCCAAGTCACACAGCAGACAAGTGGCCGAGCCGGGGTTAGAACCCAGATCCTTCTGCCCCCCAGGCCCAGGCTCTTGTCCACTTCTTCGTGGTACTTCTCTAAAACGGAAATAAGGATGGAAGCTTGATCACCCTCAAGGTGGTAACTTGATGAGCTTTGGTTTCCTCTTCCATTCCAGGCACACCTGGATCGAAGAGCTCAGAAAACGTTCAGCACTCAAGCGCTTAGTAGAGTGCTTGGCACACAGTAAGCACTCAATCATTTTGAGTGAATGAATGAATGAGTTTAGGCTCTGCCCGAGGGCTTTCAGTCGGATTCTCAGTGTAAATATTTCAGGACCTGGCTACTGATCCCTGTGGCAGCCAGAGACCTGCCTCCTCTTTCAGGGCTGTCCCACGGGGTCACCGTGGTCCCTGGATCACAGTGGCTTCTTTGCATTTTGTCTGCCAGAGTGGATGAGAGCACCGGAAGGAACAGTGAACTTTAGAACAGTAAACAGGGAGTGATCGATAGGTGGAATATGTTGAATATCGAAGCTTTGGCACATCCTTCTGTAGAAAACCCTCTCACATTTAACCCAGGCCTCGCTTGCATCTGCAGTAGGTAACTTCGCTGCTTTCAAGGTGAGATTGAAGCCGGCTGCTCGCTGGCCTGCAATCCCTAGAGAGTCCCCCGTGGAAAGAGGAAAAAAAAAAAAGGCTGCAGCTTTCTAGGTATTGAATATGTGAGCTGTGTCGTCCAGAAATTGTGTGTGGTCTAATTGGGTGCGCAAAACTCTCCTCTGATGGGGAAATGAGAGAAATTTTGGTCGGCCCCAGAATACAGAGTACAGTGTGGGGAGGAGGAGTTGTTTGAGGTGTTTTGAACACAGGTCTTTTCAAAGCCTGAACTATAAATGAATGCTTCTTCTGAAACCCATTTGCCACATCTGATATGCAGAGAGCTACAAAATACTTTAAGGCAACAGATCAGTCCTTGTTTCCGTGAGTTGAGAATTTACCCTGCTAGTCTCTTCTTTTGGTAGCTTTTTTTTCTTTGAGGGTGGGGGGAGGTCTTTCCTAAATTGTAGCTCTACAGAAGTGCCTGTTTCTCTAAGTGGAAGACTCTCACCTCACTAGCACAAAAATCACCTCTCCAGGTCCTTAGCCCACGCAGGTAATGGGGAGGTAGCCACCCCCTCCAAAAAAACCCCAAAAAACTGTTTTGTGGAGGAAATGGCAGTCGTTATAAATTTGGAAGCATGAAACACTTGGAAAATCCTTTGTCCTTTTTTGGGGGGGAGGGGAACGACAAGCAAAATGACCAAGAGTTGAGGAAAGATGGCCACAGGTCATTTCCAGTCCCCAGAGCAGGGACAGAACGGTTTATTAAATACTGGATTTATAATCAGCAGAGGTGCCACTGTGGGGTGCTTCAGTAGAACTGGTCTCTTGGGTTGAGGTTGGCTCTGGGGAGGCTACCACTTAAAGACAGGGGTGCTCAGTTCATGCATTTAGTTGTCCCGTTCAAGAAATTGGCTACTTTGGTAACCAAAGGCAATGTGTCTGAAAAAATAGCTTATTTAAAAAAAATTGGAAACAAGACAAAATCCCCGTCCTCCCCCCGTGAAGTCTTAGCATCTGATTAGTAAGGTGGTGACAGACATATTCTGATGCTTCGAGGAGGCCGTTTTGAATCCTGTTTCAGGAGGTTCTCGTGTAGATGCGGCAGATTAAATCGGATCCGACTGGACTGGCAGTCGTTTAGGCCTCGGTGAATTCCAGTGAGCATTTGATCATTAGGGGTGCTGCCCAAGGTGACAGGGGACCCTATACGGCGGGCTTTTCTTCCATGACAGCCTTTTAACTCTTTCAAGTGCTTAGTACTGTGCTGTGTACACAGTAAGCGCTTAATAAATACGATTGAATGAACTCTGCATTCCCAAATTCTGGTCCAAAGCAATTTTCATCGAAGAAGGAGAAATTTGTTTTTCTCTTGCATATCTAAGCAGGGAATTGGATGACTCTGGGCAGTAGGTAATGGAGAGCTGAGAAGCAGGACGACGAAACGAGTGTCTGGGTTGGGTAGCAACCCATAACACCCCGTTCTAAAGCAGGGGTGTCAAATTCAGATTTGCTGGTGGGCCAGACTCCTTTTTGGGACAAACTGCTGGGCTTCCTCGGACTCAGATGGCGTGGGAGGCTGGGGACGGATGTAGGAGAACAGAGGGACGCTGAGGGGTTGCCACCCTATATCCTTTCGCTTGGTGTTCATCTCCTGAGCATTGGTGTCTCCTCTCCTTCCTTGAGCCTTCCAGCATGTATTTAAAGAAGGGGACTGGGTAGGCCGGAAAAATCAGGAAGGGAAGGGTTTGTGGAGCCAGGATCACCAATCGAAGTATGGAGAAGCAGTGTGGCCGAGTGGAAAAAGCCCAGTCTGGGAGTCAGAGGACCTGAATTCTAATTCTGGCTCCTTCACCTGCCTGCTGTGTGACCTTGGGCAAGTTGTTTAGCTTCCCTGTGCCTTTTACCTCATCTGTAAAATGGGGACTAAGACTGTGAACCCTATGTGGGATAGGGACTGTGTCCAACTTGATTAGCTTGCATCCACCCCAGGGTTTAGTACAGTGCCTGGAACATAGTAAACACCTAGCAAATGCCATTTAAAAAAAAAATGGATTGGGGACAGCATGAGTGAGCTCACTCTGAAAGACATGGAAATAATAATGATGATAATGGTATTTGTTAGACACTTACTATATTCCAGGCAGCGTACTAAGAGCTGGGGTGGTTACAAGCAAATCAAGTTGGACACATTCCCTGTCCCACGTGGGGATCACAGTCTCAATCCCCATTTTGCAGATGAGGTAACTGAGGCCCAAGGAAGTGAAGTGGCAGAGCCAGGATTAGAACCCATGACCTTCTGATTCCGAGGCCTGTGTTCTAGCCACTCTGCCATCCTGCTTCCACGCTATTCTTCCTTTGATTTTGTTTGTTCCAAATGGGGTGTCTAGTCTGAAACAGTGACGGGGTGGGGTACGGATCATACGTTGGGGCTGGTGTTTCTTGCAAAGTTGTCTCCATTTGGGGCATGAAACAAAACAGGTCTTGCAACATTACAAAGTAGACACCGGACCGCATTTGGTGTTGAAAGGTGGGGAGTATCTGCCATTGAGAGGTCAGCTGTCATTTCAAAATCTCCAGGCCTCTGTGACTAAGGCGATGTGTGAAAATGTGACAGACATACAAACCAAACCAGATCAGCAGCAGTTAAGCGATTCTGTCCCCTCCACCCGGTGGAGAATCACAAGCTGAACCAGACGAGCCACAGTTCTTGCCCTAGTTCCCCTGGTTCCTCAATAGCCCCATGACTTTTCTTTGGAGCTCAGTCTGTCTTAGCCCAAGCCTTCTTTGGGGAGGAACTGTCATGAAAAAAATAGTCAGATAGCTTCAGGGGCCCCACATTATTCAGATAACTGCAAAGTGTGGAATCTGAGGTAAACCCCAGAGATGCAACTATTTTTTATCCACCATTCAGTAGTATTGAGCTCTTACTGTGTGCAGTCTACTGTACTAAGGGCTTGGGGGAGAGTACAATAGAAGACACAATTTCTGCCCATGAAGATTTTACAATCTAATAGGTTACAGCAGATCTAATAGATTAAAACGCGTGTCCCCTTCTCTCAAGATCTGTCATCACTTGTCTATCACTTTCAATTCTCTTGGTCCACTCTCCGTCTTTCCTCATCCTACTGAAATGTTAGGCCCACCCGTTTCTTGTCTTTTCAGCAGTTCTTTCCTTCCCCCTTTTTCTCCTCCTCCTCCTTTTTCTGCTCCTCCTCCTTCTTTTCCTCTTCCTTTCTCTCTTTCAACATAATCTTTTGGCCTCGAAAACTACTTCCCTCCCGCTGCTTGAACATCAGTGTCCCAGGGTACTCTATGCATCGTATTCTCCTTTTAAGCAAAAGAGGAGGATTTGGCTATTGAAGAGTCAATGTTGGTTCTTCTCTCTGACCTGAAAAACACCATGTTCCCCTGCTGTAAGAACCTCCCTTCTAAAAAGGGAGATTGCATTTTTAGAGGGAGACCAGCCCTGAATTTTTTTTTAAATTTCACCTCCTTTAGAAGGGACGAAAGGAGGTCACTGCAACTGCTGACGCGGCTCTGTTTTGATCAGGTGGAAAGGGGAGAAATCTCTTGCGATGTTGTGGTGGCTAATTGTTGCTGATCACTATTGTTTTTCTCTGGACTTGTCTGTCGACTCATTCAAAATATGGCTCCTTGAAGCAAATAGTCTTTGTTTCAACTTGAAAGACCAACTTGGAAAAAGAGAAAATGATTTAGGGAGGCATGAGCTAATTCTCTGTCTTCTGTATTATAGGGTGCTCCCCTCCTTTTTTTTTTGCTCTTGTGAAGAACTATAAGCGGGAGGGGCAGCGTGCCTTATCTAAGAGCGAGATTTGGGAAGTCCCTTTCCGTTGGAGGAATATCTTCCTGAACTCCCTCTTCCTTCGTTTCAGGATCAACCCAAAAGAGAAGACAAAGTCCATCAAGAGTCGAAGATGTAAGGAGTCTTTCCTTCTGGTAAAGAAGGAAAAGGTGGCCGTTGGGACTATGGATCGAAGTAAGCGGAATTCGATTGCGGGATGTCCCCCTCGTTTTGAACGCCTGGAAGACTTGGATGGCGGAGGAGGAGGGGATGGGAACGTGGCCCAGATGGGAAGAGTCTGGCCGTCTTCCTACCGAGCGCTTATAAGTGCCTTTTCCAGACTCACACGCCTTGACGACTTCACCTGTGAAAAGATTGGGTCTGGCTTCTTCTCTGAAGTGTTCAAGGTGAGTGGAGAGCAGCTATTTCGTCCTATCCGCCGCTGCCTCACCGAGGAGAGCAGACCTCTCTCTGAAGGTTTTTCCACTCTGGGGTGGAAGACGTTGATTTTCAAGAGGCAATATAAAAGCTCTCCTCTTGGCTGTTTATAATGTTGCGTAGGCCTTATTGTAGGAAAGTTACAGGGGTCAGGAAAGGCAAAACTGAAAATCCATGATATGTTTGCTGCTTTTTTTTTTTTAAGCATCCATTGCACAGTAAAGTATGGTTTTGTGTGCATATGCTTGGAGCTAGGAACCACCGAGTAGGACATTTTCCATATGGCATGCAATTGTCTCTTGAATTGTTCTACTCCTCTGAGCAAAGTCAGGTTGGTCACCCTGCTTTCAGCCCCCATGTGCTGCACAATAATGCCTGTTTTTTTTCCCTCTCCCTTTCAATTCCCTTTTCTTCTTCAACCCCTCACGTTTTTCACGCTCCACACGGAGACACCCCAGCCCCTTTCGAGCAGAGCTGGCTCCATTCCTCTGTAGACCCCTTCCGTCAGCACCACAGCGGCCCTGTGGAGCAAAGTTAAAATTGTGCAATCCCTCTATGTGTTTTGTCAGCAGTGTTCCTGCAGCCTCCTCCCATCGCAGTGAGGTTCTACAGTCGTTCTGGCTTTTACCAGCTGCCTAGAAAACCAAACAAGGATTTAGCAAATCAAAGTGGGGGAGAAATTGGTGCCCTCGGATTTTTCTGGTATCCTCGGATCACTCCCCGGCGTGGATCGGAGAGAGCTGAAGTAAAGTGAATGTGAAACTACAGCTGTAGATCTAGAGCTGGGGACTTGGGTTAAGAATAGGGGTTAAGAATAGGTCTATTTGGTTAGGGAGGCGAATTTGCAAGCCCTACCTTTGAGAGCTGGACTTGGTTACTTAAGGGAGGAGCCGGGGGCTTTTGTAATAGGGTTCCTGGGGAGATCATCTTTAGCAGCTCCAGCTGAATGGAGTAAAGTCAAAAGCAAATTGGAGTTGAGGATTTAAAAGAAGCAGCCAAGAAGGTGCCGAGCCAAACCGGGAAAGAGGACTTAGTCCAAGAGGAAAAGAACAGACAGAGGGTCTGGTCATCAGCCAGTCAATACAGTGTGTTTAGAAGTGCTCCGCTTGCTCTCTGCCAGTTTTCTCTGGAAGAACCATTCATTCATTCAGTCAAATTTATCGAGCTCTTATTGTTTGCAGAGCACTGTTCTAAGCACTTGGGAGAGGACAATATAACAATAAACACATACATTCCCTGCTCACAGTGAGCTTACAGTCTAGATCAGGGGAGACAGACATCAGTCAAATAAATAAATTACAGATATGTACTAAGCGAGTGCTATAAGTGCTCTGGGGCTGGGAGGAGGGAAGAACCAAGGGAACAAGTCAGCGCGATGCAGAAGAGGAAAGGAGGGGCTTAGCTCGGGAAGGCCTCTTGGCGGAGATGTCCCTTCAATAAGGATTTGAAGCGGGGAAGAGTTATTGTGTGAAGGATTTGAGGAGGCAGGACGTGGGCCAGGGGTCGGCACTGAGATAGGCGAGATCGAGCCACAGTGAGAAGGCAGGCATCAGAGGAGCAAGCCAGGATATTCATAGTCCTCAAAGGTTGTTTCCTGTCAATCAATAGTATTTGAGCGCCAGCCAAGGGCCAGAGAATTTTACTAATTGGGAGAATTCAACAGTCCCTCCTCACAAGATGGGGCAGATAAACAGATAATAAATCCTATCGTAGGCCACTCAAACAGTGCTATTGAGGCAGTCGTATTTATTACTTACTGGGTGCAGAGCACTCTAGTAAGTGCTTGGGAGAGTACAGTATAACAAGAAACAGACACATTCCCTGCCCACAACAAACTCGGCAGTTACTCTGTACTGAGCACTGTACTAAGCGCATGGGAGAGCACAGTAGACCATAAGTGATTCCCTAAAGACCACCCCAGAGTTGGAAATGAGCCCCCAAATAGGACACTGGGTCCCCTAGCTCTCCTGGGGCACTAAACACCAGATGAACAGCAAGTTAATTTAAATCCACTTCTCGCTCAGGGTCTCTCATTCTGGATCTGTAGGGGAGCCGATGACCACCTAGGACCTGTCTCTGGAGGGTGCCCTAATCTATTAATCAGTGGTATTTATCAAGCACTTGCGGTGTGCAAAGCACTCTGCTGAATGCTTGGGAGAGCACAGCATGATAGAGTGGGTAGACCTAATCCCTGTCCACAAGGAGTTTACAATATAGAGGGGAAGACAGTCATTAAAGCGGCATTCAAATAGGGGAAGGGGTTTAGGCAGGAAACATGTCTGCTAATTTTGCTGAATTGTCCTCTCCCGAGAGTTTAGTACAGTGCTCTGCATATGGTACGCGCTCAGTAAATACCCTTGATTGATGTCAGGATATGGACAGAAGTGCTGTGGGGCCAAAGAGGGTTATATTAGATGGTTTAAGGTACGGTTCATGGGCACAGTATCCCAGAAGAGAGGCCAATAGGGGAAAGGAGGGCAGACTCAAGGAGGGCCTCTTGGAGGGGTTGTGATTTTTAAGAATGGCTTTGAAGGTGGGGAGAATGATAGCCTTTTGGCTGTAAAAGGGGAGGAAGTCCCAGGCCAGAGGTAGTATGTGGGCAGAGGATCCGTGGCAAGATAAACGAGATCGAGGTACAGCGGGTATATTGGTGTTAGAGGAGCGAAGTGTGTGGGCTGGGTTGTAATAAGAGATCAAGGAGAGAGGGAGCTGACTGAGTGCTCCCAGGAGCACTTAGCACTTGTTCTAAGCTCTGCTTTGTCTAGAGACAAAGTAATCAGGTTGGATATAGAATGTGGGGCTGACAGTCTTCATCCCCATTTTACAGATGAGGTAACTGAGGTACAGGGAAGTGAAGTGACGTGCTCAAGGTCTCCCAGCAGACAAGTGGCAGAGCTGGGATTAGAACTCAGGTCCTTCTGACTCCCAGGCCCATGCTCCACCCACTAGGCCACGCTGCTTCTAGTGAAGGCTGTCGATTCCCGAAGGTAAAGACCTGGACAAAATGAATGGATTCCCACTCTCTTCATAAACAAGAGAGTGGAGGAGTTCATATGACCTTGCGGAGAAATTTAGAAACAAAACATTCCCCAGCCCATTCCTCTAATGCCTGGGTTACAACAAAGGGGCATTTCTTAACTGGGAGCCCCGGAATTCGAAGAGCACGCCTCGAACTTACGGTCAGATTTTGTCTTTCAGTTACTGTTGCCAGTAAGTGGGATTTTTTAAAATCCTAGGATGTTGCTAAATGTGTGATTGAGCTCAGAGAATGGCGAGTGGTCAGGGGCCCGAGGGGTCCCTTGGGTGAAGAGAGGTCAAGTCGGGTATACAGATGAGGTGATGGAGAGGGAGCCACAGTGGTGGACGGCATAAAGTGACGGCAAGGGAAGTCCAGCAAAATGTAGTCAGACATGCCTGCGGGGAAATCTATCCTTTATTGGAGACCGTGAATCACACTAGGTTTTTTCCCATTCAGAGTTGATAGTGATGTTTGTTATGTACATATTCTGTGCCATTCACCGGACCAGGGTAGGTACAAGCTAATCAGGTCCCACAGGGGCGCTGACCCTCTGAGGTAGGGGGAGGGCAGGTATCGAATCTCCATTTTGCAGATGAGGGAACCGAAGCACAGAAGTGAAGTAACTCGCCCAAGGTCTCGCAGCAGACAAGCGGCGGAGCCTAGATTAGAACCCAGGTCCCCTCGTGGGACAAGTAAGGCCTGCCCTGAAGAAAGCCGATGTCGCCAGGGATCCCGGCCCGCCGAATGAATCCCGTATGGGATCCAACGCGGTTCCGACCCCGCAAGGCCTCGGGAAAAATGCGTTTGACAAAATAGTTCCCCGGCAGCTTTCACGAGCCTTCCGGGAGGGGCCTGGCTGAATCAACATTGTCCGTCGTGAGGGCAGAGGTTTCTGGTTGGGGTCTCGGGGCCGGGGATTGTCCATAGATTTAATTCTTAGGTCTTTATCTACGAGAACTCTCACATGTAAAGTCTGCTATAAAATCTATTTTGTACAGTTTAACGACTCTTAGTTTTATCTCTTATGAGGCACTGCAAGCTGATTGCTCGGTTTGAAAGGTCAGGTGAACAGAAAAGTCAATCCCTGTCATAAAGCAAGAGGTTGTTTTCCTCAGAAGGCGGAAGGAGGGATGGGAGGCCTTAGACCCAAGTGATGCCGGTGCCCTAGGTGGGCAAAGGGAAGATCGAGAGCCAGCCGGGCTCGGGGTTGCCACTGCACGGGGCTGCTGGCCCACCCCTTTAATGGGTTTGCGAATGTGGCTCAGTTGTCCAGACCCTGGCCAACCCGATTTGCTTGTCTCTACCCCAGTGCCTGGCACATACTAAGCGCTTCGCAAGTACTGTAGTTATTCTTACTTGTCACTGAAAATGGAACAGTGAGGCGATAGGAACAGCAAGGCATAATGGATAGAGATTGGGCCCGGGAGTCACAAAGTCATGGGTTCTAATCCTGGTTCCACCACCTGTCTGCTTTGAGACCTTAGGCAAGTCATTTCTCTGTGCCTCAGTTACCTCATCTGTGAAATGGGGATTGAGACCGTGAGCCCCATGAGGGTCAGGGACTGTGTCCCACTTGATTTGCTTGTCTACAGTGCCTGGCACATAGTAAGCTCTTAATAAATACCGTCATCATCATCATTATTATTTCTGGTCACCTGAAAGACAGGAGCTCGCAAACCGTGCTCTTGGATCCTTTTCTTTTCCTTGCTGCAGGCCAGAGGGAGAAGCTGAGATACCCTTTCCACTGAGATATAAAATGCGATCACCTTTCTTGGGGCTTTGTTGGGCCTAATTGGGCTACTGGCTAGGGACCAAGCACTGTATAAACGCTGGGTAGAGCCAAGATGATCCTCAGAGGATGTTAGTTCCCTCTCACCCTCCTCGCTGCTCTACTGTGCCTAAGCCTCGCTTCCAGGAACAGTGTGGCCTAGCGGATAGAGCACAGTCCTGAGAGTCAGAAGGACTTGGGTCCTAGTCCTGGCTCCAACACTTGTCTCCTCTGTGACCTTGGGCAAGTCACTTCACTTCTCTGTGCCTCAGTTACCTCATCTGTAAAATGGGGGTGAAGACTGTAAACCCCGTGTGAGACATGGACTGTGTCCAACACGATGATCTTGTATCCACCCCAGTGCTTAGAGCAGGGCCCACAATGACCTTACAGTCTCTACAGTTCCCCCTTCATCAGCCCCAGCTAATAATAATAATAATTATGGTACTTGTTAAGGACTTAATATGTGCTAAGCAGCACTGGGGTAGATGCAAGTTAATCAGGTTGGACATGGTCTCTGTAGCCCATGTGACTCACACTCTTAATCTCCATTTTACAGATGAGGTAACTAAGGCCCAGAGAAGTGAAGCGACTTGCCCACAGTCACACAGCAGACTCGTGGCAGAGCCAGGATTAGAACCTGGGGCCTTTGGCCTCCCAGACCCACACTGTATCCACCAAACCACAACGGTCCTCCAGCCGACAATCTCATTGGCTAAACTTTACACAACTGCATCTTCTAGGTTACTAAATCTCGCCTGGTACTTCAAAGAGAGATGAGGCTGTAATTGGGATGGTTTATGCTTTTAGATTATAGTTTGTTATCCCTGGATCGCAGGTCTCCATAACAGGAGTAGGATATTTGTGAAGACTGGTCTTCTAGTCTTGTAGCACCTCCTAGTAGAGTTTGAGAGGGTCGAGCTGTAATTCTCTATTTTTATTTTCTTAAACTCAGTGCATCACTTGGGAGCAAACGACTCAACTTTTTCAGTCCGGCACGATTGGGAATGTATAAATATCTGCCAAATAGCCCTATTTATTGAAAACGGGTTTTTTTTAGCAGCTTCGACTTCATGATTAGGTCAGTCATTGAGCGTTAAAAACAACCTCTGTTGTCGATGTGCATCTCCTGCACTTCCCGGGAAACCGATCCGCCATCGGGTGATGAGTTGACAGCTCGTTTGCTCTGACGAGAGAAAAGTCAGCTAAACCAAACTGGAGGTACCAGCAGCTGGGAAGTCAGGTGTTTACCCTCTGTATGTAGGCTTCAGTGCTTTGCTTATTGCCAAAATAATCCATTACTGGGTGAGGCTGAATGTCCTGGAAAAATTAGGTTGCACCTACATTTATGCCGCTCACTGCAACTTTTTTTTCCAGTTGGGTGCCCAGGCTTTATTTTTTTATTTTGGGTTTTTTGGGGATTTTTTTTCTTAGTTGTTCCCTGGCCATAGTTGAGATTTATCATTGTTTTGGAGAAAAGCATGTGAAGATTTTGGGGAGAGCAGTGTGTAATAGTAATAAATAAAAATGGTTTCTAAGTGCCTCTGCTGTGTGCCGAGCACTGTACTAGCCGCTGTGGTCGATACAGAATCATCAGGTCCCACATGAACCTCCCAAACTAAGTAGGAGGAGAACGGGGTATTGAATCCCAATTTATTTATCAATGATTCTATAGACTAATAAAGTAAAGTAAGCTCTTAATAAATATGATTGAATGAATGAAGGAAAGAATATTTTGCAGATTTAGGGAACTGAGGCCTGGAGAAGGACCCAATCCTGGCTCTGCCTATTGCTTGTAGTGTGACCTTGGTCAAGTCACTTAACCTCTCAATACCCTGTACTGTAGAATGGTGATTAAATATCTGTTCTCCCTCCTGCTTAGACTGAGACCCCCATGTGGGACAGGGACTCTGCCCTACCTAATTCACTTGCCCCAGCCCTTAGAACAGTGTTTGACACACAGTAAACGCCTAGCACATACCACAGGGGACAAAAAGTGCTGCTCAGGCCGGGCTTCTGTTGAATAAGACCTCCTAGGATCCCGGTTCTGGAGCCCACTGTTTCCCGAAAGGCATTTTCTGGGCAGCAGCAGGCAGGAGGAGCCACGGATGTGCAGAAAGCAGGGAGCGGAATAATTCCCCGAATCCTCTGTCCTGCCCCAGCCAAGGAATTGCCCGTCATTGGCCGCTTGACAGTCGGTCAGAAGCCGCTGCAGCAACCCTCCCCATCTAGGCCTCTAGTCTCCAAGGCTCGTTAACTCGATTCTGGCATTTTATGTGTTGCAAGACGCTTGCGCCTCGGCTTGTGAAAACAAGCCAAGGCACAGTTTCTACTAAGAGGCCATTTTCAGACGAAAGCAAGAGTAGGACCCTGGGAAAGTGCAAAAGAGCCACAGCAAGTGTAAAGTAAAGCTTGGGAGACTGGAGAAGAATCATGATTTTTAAGGCACTACCATCAAACACCGCAGTGCTGACTACGCTGGTGCAAAGGAGCAAGCTGCTATTTTGCCTAGAAGAGAGAAAACCTAGGAATAAATGCCTGTCAGCCCTTTCCCCAGGCTGTAAGCTCGCTGTGGGCAGGGAACGTGTCTACCAACTCTCCCATTTCAAGACTTATCAATAATTTAGCATATCCATCTGGTGTTTGGGAGGATTTTCAGCACATCCAACAGGAGTTGCCGGGCATTTGCATCATTAACTTCATGAAGTTCAGTCCTCCGCATCGTTTCCATCAGACCCTCATTGGTATAGACGGAAAGCAGTATGGGAAAATAAGTTAGAAATGACCAAGAAAACCATACCCGCTGTCAAGCATCCACCTCGAGTTAGATCTTGCCTCCGGAAACAGGCTTGTAATGGGAAGTGGAAAAATGTAGTGCAAGAGGCTGTCTGGGTCGAAAATAACCGGTTCAGGGATTTGAAATGAATGAGTGGATGAGATCATAACTGTGGTATTTAAGCACTTACCATGTGCCAGACACTGGACTAAGCGCTGGAGCAGGTACAAGATAATTGGGTCGGACTCAGAGATCCCTAATGCATTTATTAAAGGACCAAGTTAGGGAGGTCAGGGGGAAGACTTGGGGGTGTTAGGAGGCTCGGGATGTTTGCGGATCTTGGGTTATTGGAGGAAGAGGAAGGAATTGATAAGGCACTGTCAAATACTGTAAGGCTCGTTGTGGGCAGGAACGTGTCCGATATTCGGTACTCCCTCCCAATTGCTTAGTACAGTGCTTTGCACAAGGTAAGCTCTCAATAAATACAGTTGAATAATAGAATGGATAACTCATCACCATGAGCATGGCTGTCAGAGAGAGCTGTCGTCACCCCTGTACTTCCGAACGTCTTCTGGGTGCCGTTGCCAGAGGACGGAAGGCTCGTCTGGGATTGACCGATAACCCCGGTCTGTGCCTGCCTCCGAAATGAGACCACGAGTGGGAATATTCTCATGGATGTAGACAGTCCCCCTCATCTCCTAAACTCGAGATCAACCAGTTGGACTCACACACCAAAAATTGTTCCATGCTCAAAAGAAAAACAAAAGTTGTTTTTTTGTTTTGTTTGTTTTTTGATACATGCTCTCAATGACCCAGTGCTCTCCATACATAACTCTTAATCTGTGGCGTTTTCTTTCTCAGGAGTCTTAAACAAGGGCCAGTGGCCGGTGGGAAGTAACCGACAATGGCCGCTACCTAATAATCATAATCTGTTGTATTTAAGCATTCAGTATGTGCCAGGCACTGTTCTAAGCGCTAGGATAGATATAACCTCATCAGGTTGGATGCATTTCCCGTCCCCCCTGAGGCTCACAGTCTTCATCCCTGTTTCTTCGATGATGTAACTGAGGCACAGAGAAGTTGTGACTTGCCCAAGGTCATAGAGCAGACAGGTGGCGGAGCTGGGATTAGAACTCAGGTCCTCTGACTCCCAGGCCCAAACTTTCCCCACTAGGCCGCCCTCCTTCTCCTATTTCTGTAGGAACGTTTTAGTGAGGTGGATCAATGGCCCATTCCCAAACAGCACGAGGGGGTCTTCCACGTGCAAAAAGCAGGTTGTTACATGCTGAGAATTTCTCCACTTATTTTCCTCCCCTTCTCCGCTTTCTACCTTTTTTGGCCGCTCCAGGGCTCTGCCTCATGCATGGGGTTTGCAAACACAAGGAAATGCAGCAAGAATCACTTCCAGGAACAAGAGGCAATAATGGAATCTTTCCACATCAACTGGTGGGGGGAGGGACAAAAGCGTTTCCAAACCCAAACCAGCACAGGCGAGGCAGAGCGAGGGACTGATTGCAACCGGAGAAACCAAAAGCCCCAAAATATCAATCACGGGGCGAAAAAGGGGATGGATCCCGCAGCCCCTCCCAAAAAAAGTTGAGCGGTGCTTTAGTGTGGAAGAGCCTGGGCTAGGAGTCGGAGGACATGGTCTCTAATCCGGCTCTGCCACGTGTCTGCCACGTGTCACCTTGCAAGTCACTTCATTCTCTGGGCCTCAGTTACCTCATCTGTAAAACGGGGTGAAGACTGAGTCCCATGGGGGGCGGGCTGTGTCCAATCTAATTACCTTCTATCTACCCCAGTCTTTAAAACAGTGCTGGGCACATAGTAAGTGCTTAAATACCACAATTATTGTAACTTTCCCTGAAACAGTCCCTTCCAACTCAAGTAAAAATGCAGTGTGTGACACAATACCGGAACGTGGCTACCGTCGACTACGGGGAAGAAAATTGGAAATCCAGCCTGCCCAACCAGCCCAGTCAGTCGTATTTATTGAGTGCTTACTGTGTGCAGAGCACTGTCTAAGCACTTGGAAGAGTACAATAGAACAGACCACACTCCCTGGCCACAATGAACTTAGCGTCTAGAGGTCCTTCACTATCTAAGCTACCTGAAATAGACTGAGGTACTCATTAAGCGCTTACTGTGGGTGAGACTTACTAAGGCTGGGTGGAACACAATATAGTCAAGCCCCCACGTGGGGCTTGCGGTGCCCCAGTTAGAGGGAGAAAGGGTCCTGAATCCCCATTTGCAGCTTGTCAGATTCATAGCAGGGAGTACGAGGGGGCCAACTGGGAAGTCTGAGGAATGGGATTTAATATGTTTTCTGATCATTTTATGGCAAGTTTTGACAAAATGAGGTATGCATTTGAGCCGATTAAACGTCACACATCGGAGCGAGTCTGGCAGCGATGCCCCTCTGCAAAAGCTTGGTAGCCCTTTTTGACCTGGGAAGGTAGGGCGGGAGCGATCTATTCCGTGTCGTTCAGTTTTTTTGTTTTCCTCGCTCTCATTACTCCTGAGACCTGGACCAGAACAACTCGTGTTGATTCCAAGTTCTAATTGGTGGCTCTTATTAAACCTGACTCTCAGGAAAACCAATTCAAGTAAGATAAGGTATTCCAGCAGCCCAGTCCGAGAACACGGGTGTATCGTTGTTTCGTTTTTATGCCACGGTGCTTGCGAAATGACTCAGAACTAGAGTTCAGGGCATTCACCGTGATGTTAGGCTGAAAGCTCCCAGAGGGGACGGATGGTGGCTTTCCCCATGCCACATCACAGAGTGTGGGCTGATTCCCGGATCAGGCCTGGCTACAGAGTTTTGTGTCTGTTTTTTGGGGTTTTTTAAAAATGATATTTGTTAAATGCTTACTACGTGCCAGAGAGTTAAAAGTCCTATAGTAGATACAAGCTAATCAGGTTGGACACAGTCCGTGTCCCATATGGGGCTCATAAATCTTAATCCCCATTTCACAAAGGTGGGAACTGAGGCTCAAAGGCGTGAAGTGACTTGCCCGAGGCCCTGTCGCAGACAAGTGGTGGAGCTGGGATTCGAACCCAGGTCCTTCTGACTCCCGGGCCCATACTCTATCCAGGAGGCCATGCTGCTTTAAGCTTCCGGTTGCCCGAGGACAGGAAGTACACACACACACACACACACACACACACGTGTGGCTTTTACATTTGAAGATGACACCGTTGTCAGTGAAGTCTATCCATCGGTGCAGATACAGCTGAAAAGCCCAAAGCAAAGCCTGTTGGAGTTAAGGTACCGGCAGGTGGTTGGAAAAGAGGCCGGCGGTCCGGTCAGGAGGTAGATTTGGAAGTCGCAGATCAAGGAACCGCACTCTCCCACGGAGGGAACGGAAAGATGCACATCTGACCAGCTGGGTGACGACATCTTGGGGTTCCCATTTCTAAGGGCTGCCTGTTGAAATGCGGTAAGCCCTCGGACTCAGTGACACAACCGGTTCCTGAAAGCTGCGTGAAGTCGAAACGTTGCAAATCAGAATCCGTTTTAGTAATTGTGGTATTCATTAAGGGCTTCCTATTGCCAGGCACCGTACCAAGTCCTGGAATTAGAAGCCAATTGGATTGGACACATTTTCTCACAGGACCAAAGTGGCAAATGGACTGGATCCTGAACCCTGGTCGGCTGCGTAATTTTTCCTGAAAATATTCAGAGTTGTGTAGCCAATCAATTGTAAATGGATATGTTGAGTCCACGATTGAGCGGCGGGCTTTTCTCCGTTGGGCTTTTGTTCATTCAGTCGTATTTATTGAGCGAGCACCATACTAAGCCCTTGGGAGAGTACAATAAACGGACACATTCCCTGCCCACAACGAACTTAGAGTGTAGAGGGAAGACAGACATTAATAGAAATAAATCACAGGTAGGTACAAAAGTTCTGTGGAGCTGGGAAGGGGGATGAATAAAGAGAGCAAGTCAGGGAGGGGCAGGAAGGAGTGGGAGAAGAGCAAAGGGGGGCTTAGTCAGGGAAGGCCTCTTGGAGGAGATGGGTCTTCAGTAAGGCTTTGAAGCGGAAGGAGAGTAATTGTCTCTCGGATTTGAGGAGGGAGGTTCCAGGAGGGAGGACATGGGCGAGGAGTTGGTGGCGAGATAGATGAGATTGAGGGACAGCGAAAAGGTTAGCACCAGAGGAGCGAAGTGTGCGGGCTTGGTTGTGGTAATAATAATTATGGCATTTGTTATGCGCTTACTCTGTGCCAGGCACTGTACTAAGCTCTGAGGAGAATAGTAGAGTAGCGAGGTGAGGAAGGTGGGGGCAAGATGATTGAGTGCTTTAAAACCAATGGTGAATAGTTTTTGACTCGTGGGCTCTCCCTGGCCAGCGGGCTCTCCTCTCTCTCCCCCCATTCACCGGCCCCTCCGGCCTCTGCCCACCCTCCCCTTCACCGCCACCACGGCTTTTAAAGTCGCCTCCCCATCTTCCCGCTGCTTCCATGCACCCCTCCCGCCATCGACCACACAAGACATTCCCAGACCTCGTGTCATGAAAGAGGCTGTCGAAAAGCCCTAAGCGATGACGTCAATTTAGAAAGTACCATCTGTCTTAAACTCAAACGCTAAAGCTCGAGGGCGGCCTAAAGTCATCCTAGTTAAGCCCAGAAGGTTGGTGACATTTTCACGTGGGAGCCCCGTGCTGAATTAGTTCGAAAAAGGCGTGATTTGGGGATTCCGAAGCTCACAGGGCGTTTGGCCTTATTACGTTCCGTCCTTTATGTCGTTCCCACCTCGTGTTATCGCTCTTGGAAATCACTCTAACTCAGTGATTCACTTTACCCTTCTTTACCCTCAGACCAGGGGGTTTCTCTGAACGAGTTGGATGTTTTCTCGTATCTACAGAAATAAACTCGTACAGAGGAAGTAACATATAACATTGTTCTTGTTTTTGAGGGTTTCCTATATGTAATGGGCTGTACAGGAAGATGACATCACTAAGTGCGAAGGGACTGCACAGAAAAAGCAAGAGAGACAATCCCGATCCTCAAGGAGGGCATGGTCTACTAAGGTCAGGGCACATAAAACAACAAAGTAGTTAAGGGAATGTGAGTCTATCGAGTGGATAAATAAGCCAATAAAGTCATAAAGTGACTCGCAAGTGCTGAGTTGGCTGAGAATAGTGCAGTGACTTAATCAGGGAGGGCTGCACGGAGGAGGTAACTTTGACCTGGGCAAAGGATATGGTTTTCATTGGGGGGACGCGGGGGGTGTCTCCTTACCAAGAACTGTGGTTTCTGATCAATTCCATTGACCCACCTGAGTCCTGACTGGGGTGGTGCTCCCCAGCACCAAAAAGAATAGATTAGAGTTAATGGTGCTAGGTGGGTTGGCCCTTCCTGTATGTTTTCATGTGACTGACCTAGGCTTACTGGTCACGCCTCATCCGACCTCTGGATAAGGACAGTTGTTTGGAGACCAGTAGGCATACCTAACTAGAGAGTCATTGCTTAGTACAGTGCCCTGCACCCAGGAAGTGCTCAATATAATACAAATGCCCTATAATAAGACCTGAAGCCTAGTGTGCACTCCATTTCGTTGTAGTCACTTTCCCACCCTCGCTGAATAGGAGTGCTGGGTATATAACACTGCACAAGTGGTTTTGCTGGGGACTTATCAGGGGATGGGGCTTTGCTGCTGTGGTTTGAAAGGGGCTTCGATGGTTGTCGGTCGTACGTACCGTTGGCCCCTCGCCCCTCCTAGCCCCGTCGTGCACTGCAAAATCGACCAAAAGGAAATCATCAGAACCTGTTTCGTCTTGAGCTGAGAAAAGCTAAAAGCACTGTGCTAAGCATTTCCCTCAAACAGCCCCGGAATGAGGCCCTCCTTTGCTAGATGTGTCCATATTTGGTTTTTATGGTATTTGTTAAGCGCTTCACTACTTGCCAGGCATCTTCTAAGCGCTACGGTAGTTTTGAGGTCAATCAGATTGGACATGAGAGCCTTCTCCGCCCTTATCTTCGGCTTTAAAGAGCTCAATCACCTCACCCCCTCCTACCTCACCTTGCTACTCTCCCACAACCCAGCCCGCACACTTGGCTCCTCTAATGCTCTACCTTGATCTCGTCTTTCTCTCTCTGCTGACCTCTGGCCCACGTTCTGCCTCTGGCCTGGGACACCCCCCCCCCCAATCTGACAGACAATCTCTCTCCCCTCCTTCGAAACCATATCGAAGGCACATCTCTTCTAAGAGGCCTTCCCTGAACTAAGGCCTCTTTTCCTTCTCTTCCACTCCCTTCAGTGTCGCCCTGATTTGCTCCCTGTAATTTTTGTTAAAGTCTACCCCCCTCAGACTGCAGGCTCATTGCGGGCAGGGACTTGCCTGGTAAATTGTTACATTGTGTACTCCCTTGTGCTTAGTTCAGTGCTCTGCGCACAGTAAGTGCTCAATAAATATGATCGACTGACTGCATCAACAGCCATCGCAAGGAGAGAGCCCTCTTGCCTCATTCCCGCATCCTGAGTTAAGACCGGCAGATGTGGACCCATATTGCCATGGCGGGTGGGCGGGGGAGGGAGGCGAGAACCTCTGGGGCGACTGGGCCCTCCGTCTCACCCTCCCGCTCTCCCTCGCTCTGCAGGTGAGACACCGAGTTTCCGACCAAGTGATGGCTCTGAAGATGAACACCCTAAGCAGCAACCGGGCCAACATGCTGAAGGAGGTCCAGCTCATGAATAGACTGTCCCATCCCAACATCCTGAGGTACCGATCCATCCATGCCACCCCCCGCCCCGGGCTCAGCTGTGGGGTGCGCAGGTCTGCCAGCTACAGGGCCGAGTTTGAGTTAGGAATGCCTGAACAGCAGTGGCAGCTGAAAGGAGCTCAGTCTTAGCTGCTCTCTCTCTCTCTCCCCCTAGAGTGATGCTTCCTCAGGAGCAACTGCCAATCAGCAATCACTTAGTCGTATTTTTTGAGTGCGTACTGTGTGCAGAGCACTCTACTAAGTGTTTGGGAAGGTACCCTCTTAACAGAGTTGGTAGACACGTCCCCTGCCCACAACGAAATTACAGCCTAGAGACCGTAAGCTGTAACTATAAACAGGACAACCTGGTGACTTCAAGTTCCTCTCTCCTCTTGATCATCAAGTATATTTAATAAGACTAGTTCTCTAAGCAGTCCCCAAGGCTCCTCACTTATACGGGGCACATTTTCCAACAGTATTTACCTAATGCCAAGGTGATTTTTCATCTAGGAGAAGACTTTAGCCCTCATCAAACTTCCCTTAATGTTTTTATAAGGGCTCTTATCAAACCTAAAAATGAAAATGAAAGTCAAAACAACCCAGGCAAGTCGCTTGCTGTTATCTTTTGCAGCAGTCTCATGACAGGGAAGAGCCACGGTTTCTGAAGGAGGAATGGTCCGATTTGACCTTAATCAGCTATATTCATTCAGGGGGCGTTTATTAACTGTTCTTGAGCCTAGGGAGTTCACCCTCGGTTCAAGGATGCCAGTTGTTGGGACAGGGCTAAGAATTAGAATAAGTCTGATTTGATTCTGCTAAGGGTTATCAGCTGTGTCTGACTTAGGGTATTTTCTCATTTCAGCCCTCTCGGGACTTTAGCGAAATGTAAGTTCTGAGGACCTGAAATGCTGGACTTTGAAGCCACCTGACTCACCTAGAGCCTCCCCCCCCCCCCCGCAATGAGTCCACAGGATGCATGGCCTAGTGGTTAGATTAGAGACCTGGGAGTCAGAAGGACCTGAATGCTACTTCCAGCTCTTTCATTTGTCTGCTCTGTGACCTCGGGCAAGTCACCTCGTCTGTGGTCGTGGGGTTCCACTCCTGCCTGGCTCCACTCACCTGTTCCTTTCAGAAGCTTAGAAGCCTCGTCGTTGCTCGACAGAGGCGTGCAGAACTGATTCTTGTTCTATCTCTCTTCCCTCTTCACGCTGAATGTCTCTCCCTTGCTGGAGTGGCACCTGCTGGGGATTTCCTCTACTCCCCCCCACCAACCGTCCTCCTCTCCCTTCAGAAAAATACATACCCCCAAATCCAGAAAAATTGAGATGAGAAAGGGGGTGGAGAAATGGAGAAGCGGTCCGGATTTTGTCTGTCAGGTTGTAGCTACTCTTAAAACCCTCTCAAGCAGGATATAGCATGAGGTATCTCTCCCAGTTCAGTGAAACATAGAAGAAAGGGAAAAGCTGATGTCCCCATCTGAGTTTGTTGCCCCTTATTTTGTCTCAGGTTGCCTCTCATGCCATGTTTAATGTGAATCTGCCTGATTCTTTCGGTTCATTCTCGAAGAAGAATTTTTTCTCCTTCTCTTCGGCAATCCCTTTCTTTTTCTGCCCTCTCGGAGCCTAACTTTCAGCTATATTTGGAAGACTCTTTTGTTAGTCTCTGGCTATTCAGATTCTTTGTTTCATTACTTGGCCCTCCTTCCTTCAGTTTTGACCCTCATCCAGGTGCTTGTGGTCTCGTGGTTAGGTCAGAATTACTGGGTTCTGTTCCTATTCCTATACCTCTGGTCTATTTGGGAATCTTGAAGTCTCCAGGGGCCTTGTTGAGGATTCCTCAAGGAATATCGTGGTGGTTTTTTGGGGAAGTATTGTGAATGCCGAGCCTTGTTATTCCCTCGGAATTATTTTTCCTTTCCTGTTCGATGCTTCGGAGGAGTACCAAGCAGTCAAGATGGCAGCTCTTTATTCGGTATTTCTGGTTTCATTTTCATGCGAGAACATGTTCTTTCTTTCTTTTCATTCTTTCTTTCTCCAGCCTCTTCCTACCCCAGCCTTGGAGAGACTGGATGTCGCTCTTCCGTTCCATTTTTTTCCACCTTCCCAGGCTCTCTCTGTGTCTCCTCTTCTCTTCCAGAGGATGGGATTACCGCGTATTTACCTAAATATGTTTATAAAGCAAAGGACAACCTCTGTGTATAAGACTAGTCCCTAATAGTAGTAAATTTTAAAAAGTGGTATTTATGAAATACATCCATTGTGGAGAACACTGTGCGAAACAGTGAGGGGGAACAAAGACCCAGGTGTAAACTTAGACACAGGCCCTGACCCCCAGGAGGCTCATCATCAAAGTATAAGGTAGAGGGCGAGGGGACGGGGGAACAGGTCCATAGGAGGGGAGAAACAATAAGAACCCAAAAGCAGTTATTAAAAAAAAAGAAAGATTGGCAACTCTTTATACAGTAAGAGGGCTAGGGCATGGTGACTGGAGGAGTAGTTTCGGGCTCCTCGTGTCTCAGAGTCCAAGTCGCAGTGGCGGCCACACTCACAGTGGCAGCAATTCTGAAAGGGAGAACGTTTGCCATCACCATCCCCCCAGCTAGAAGAGGGGCCGGGCCCGGCAAGTGTTTGTGATTGTTTCATTCCGGCTGGAGGGAGGGTACAATGGGAGCCGTGGCTGTGGGGCTTCGCCCCAGCCCCCCTCTCATTCGTTCATTCAGTCATATTTATTGAGCACTTACTGTGTGCAAAATCACCGCTTGGGAGAGGACAGTACAACGAGAAGCCGATCCTTTCTCTCGGACCGAGGGCGGGTGGTGGACATCCCCTGCTGGCCCGCCCGGCCCGCGTTGGCCACATCTGTCAGGAGCAGTAGGAAAGCAGCAGGGATAATCAGGGGTTCCTCTTGGGAGTCCAGCGGGATGAGCCGTTCCTTCCTATCCATCGGCCAGTCACTCAGTGGTATTTACCGAATGCTTACTCTAGGCAGAGCACTGAACTAAGCACCTCGGAGGATGTAATACAGTAGAGTAGGTAGACGTGATCCCTGCCCACAGGAAACTTACAGACTAGAGGGCTGTCCTAGAATTTAGCTTGTACCTACTCTAGCGCGTTAGGGCAGTAAGCGTTTAACAGAGACCATGGGGGAAATAAAAAGAGGTGCCATCGTTGATTACCCTCATTTCAGTTTGCACACCCTCTTCTGATCCGATTGAGTGACCCCGCACGATTGGTGAGCCCTGCCGCGATGGGTCGGGGGGGACAAAATGGCATCATGACCCCGATTGAATCACCTGGCCTAGCCAGCAACCTGGGTCAGAGTGTCCATGCCTGTAGCCAGCCGTGCACATCTTAGGAATGTGTGTAGACGTAGAGAGCAGCATGGCCTAGCGGAAAGGGCACGGGCCTGGGAGTCAGAGGGACCCGGGTTCTAAATCCGGGCTCTGCCCTGTGTCTGCTGGTGACCTCGGGCAAGTCACTTAAATTCTCCGTACCTCCTCCTCAGAGCGGGACGCCCCAGGTGGGTCAGCGACTGTATCCACGGTGATTGACTCGTTTCTGTCCCAGAGTAAGCACTGAACAAATCATCAATATATGTATCTCGTATTGACCGTTGCTTATTATGCAATTCCCCTCCCCCGCCAACCCCCTGCCCAAATTACTCCTGCTTTTCTGATCTCACCCCAAAAACCCTGAAGATTTTTAAAAATATATAATCTTTTTAAAAGTCTCCCATCTTGCCCTTCCTTTAGGAAAATACCTCTGTTTATCCATTAGGGCTTTACACTTAATTTATCACATATTCTTGCGCCCGCTGTTCAAGCCATCTGTCTCCAAATACAGAGTGTTAAATAGCCCGCAGGCCAATTGCCAGTTAAAAGGAGTTTTGCAGTTGTTTATACTGTATTTCATATGCCACTTGCACATTTACTTTTATCATGCACTTACATACCCCAGAAGAAACCTATCACCACCAGCAGCCCCAGGCATCGTCAGTCAGGAGCATCATTAATCAGGAACTTCTGTTGCTAGGGCTTAAAAAAAAGTTTATAATGTATTATAACTAGATGAAATTAATGCACTGGCCCAATGGGAGACCAGATTGCCCTCCCTGTTCCCAACTTCTTGCAAGTTCTCTTTGAGGTCTTAAAGTTACTTGACTTGACCACCAATCCACTGCTTCCCTTTTCTTCCCTGTCATGAGGTTGTAGTGGTGGTGATAGAGGAAGGAAGATTCTCGGTTTCTAAAAGAAGATTAATAAATAAAATAAATTTTGGTTTGGGTTAAGCGCTTACTATGTGCCAAGCACTGTTCTAAGCGCTAGGGGGGAAATACAAGGTGATCAGGTTGGTCCCAACGTGGGGCTCACAGTCTTCATCCCCATTTTACAGATGAGGGAATTGAGGCTCAGAGAAGTGAAGTGACTTGCCCAAAGTCACACAGCTGACAAGTGGAGGAGCCAGGATTAGAACCCATGACCTCTGAACTCCCAAGCCCGGGCGCTTTCCACCGTAGCCAACGAAGTCACACAGCATCTCCCATATAGATGCCTCACTGCTTTGTGGTTGCTCTTAGTTTGCCTGTATTATGCCCCTTTTCCGATGGGGGAAACTGAAGGCAAGTGCTTAAGCCTCTCCTGCCCTCACACCGCACCTCACTTGTGCTGTTCTAAGGTTATCGGCAAATTGTAAATCGGAGCCACTGCTCCGGATTGGATTAGCTTTTTCCACTAGATCACCCTGCCAGCCGTTCAGATGATCTTCAAAATAAATAATAATGTTGGTAATTTGTTAAGTGCTTACTATGTGCAGAGCACTGTTCTAAGCACTGGGGTAGACAAAGGGTAATGAGATTGTCCCACGTGAGGCTCACAGTCTTAATCCCCATTTTACAGATGAGGGAACTGAGGCACAGAGAAGTTAAGTGACTTGCCCACAGTCATACAGCTGACAGGTGGCAGAGCCGGGATTCCAACCCATGATCTCTGACTCCCAAGCCCGCCCGTGGGTCCAGGACAAAAGAGGTAGACACCCAATCTTTTGGTGTGCTTTGCCCCGTAGAAAGCACCTATTAAGTAACCCCAATCAATGCCCGGCCCCCCTCTGCCGCTGCTACTGTGTGTTGAGACATTGAGGGATAAATCGATCGATCAATTACATGTATTGAGCACTCGCTGTGTGCAGAGCACTCTACTAAGCCCATGGGAGAGTAATAAGAACAGTGGCATTTGTTAAGCACTTACTAGGTGCCAGTCGCTGTACTAAGCGCTCGGGTTTTTAAAAGTAGATTGGCTTGACACAGTCTCCTGTCCCATGTGGGCACTCGCAGTCCTAATCCCCTATTTATAGATGGGGTAACTAAGGCCCAGAGAAGTGAAGTGACCTGCCCAGGGTCACCAGCAGACAAGTAAGAGGCAGAGCCGGAATTAGAACCCAGGCCCTTCCGACTCCAGGACTGTGCTCTCCTCCTATCCACTAGACCACAAGTGCTTCTGTGTACAGTAATAACAGAGTTGGTAGACACGTTCCCCTGCCCGCGGCAAGCGCCCGGTTTCGAGGAGAAGATGGACGTTAATCGAATAACCGATCGACCACATTTATCGAAATACTGATTGGGGGCAGAGCACTCGTATTAAGCCTTGGGAGAGGATGATCAGCGGAGTCCGGTAGAACGCTTTCCAGTGGCGCACCAGCCGGCTTCCGCCTCCCCATCTCCCCCCGAACCTTTATCGGAAGGGGAAAGATGGGTCAGGTGAGGTGGCTGGTTTCCTTTCAGGGCCGGGGATTGTATCAGGAGGTGCCATAAGTTATCGGTCTTAAAAATAGTAATGAAGTATCCTTTCCAAGTTCCGGGGCAGATTATTTGTCCCTCTTATGAATAAGGTTTTATCGGAGGCTGCCTTGAGCCGGGGACCTGTAACTCACTCCGCACTCTGTGTTTGCTTCCACCGTCCGTGACTTTAAGCAGGTCGGGCGATGGGAGGGCCCTACACCCAGCTTTCCTTCGCATCCTCCTGTGCCAGTGCTCGATGCAAAGACCGATCGAACTCATTTCTTCCCAGGTCCCCCTCCTCCCAAATTCTTTCGGTCCCTTGGTCAGCTGTCTTTTTACACCTTTAGAGTAACAAGACAATACTACGCCACTCATTTGAAAGGATTTTGAAGTCCCTTCCGTGAGAGAGCCCCGTCTCCTGAAGAAGCAATTTCGGGAGGGCCTCCAGATTTTCTTAAAAAAATCGACTCCGGCCCCCGAGCCCCGCTTCCAGGGAAAACTGGGCTTCATTTTCCGTTAATTCCCGCGTTACCGGTTCCTCGAGGACCACTCAGGCACGTCTTCTGCTCCTCTCTGTGGGTTCTGAGCCCCACTTGGGGCTTACCACTTGAGTATGGGAAGCAGGCGTGGTTCAGTGGAAAGAGCCCAGGCTTGGGAGTCTGAGGTCATGGGTTCGAATCCTGGCACCTGCCACTTGTCAGCTGTATGACTGCGGGCCAAGTCACTTTACTTCTCTGTGCCTGTGACCTCATCTGTAAAATAGGGATGAAGACTGTGAGCCTCACGAGGGACAACCTGATGACCCTGTATCTACCCCAGCGCTTAGAACGGTGCTCTGCACATAGTAATCGCTTAACAAATACCAACATTTTTATTATTAATGGCCTCACTTGCTTTTGCCACCGGGATCAGGTCCCGCGCGGGGGCTTAGGAAGGGGAGTCGCAGATTGCTTTATGCACTTTAAAAAATAATGCTGTTTCATTCATTCAGTCGAATTTATTGAGTCAGTTTGTATTTAATTGAGCACTAACTGTGTGCACAGCACCGTACTGAGCGCTTGGGAAAATGCAGTATAACAGTAGACACATTCCCTGCCCACAGTGAGCTTCAGTGCTTACTATGCTCCAGACAGTATCCTAAAATGCCGGGGATATGGTACCCAGACGATCAGTTTTGGACACAGTCCCCGTCCCCTATGGGTTCCCGGTCTCAATCCCCCATTTACTGGCGAGGTAACCTGGGGCCCCAGAGAAGTATATGAGTTGCCCAAAGTCACACAGCAGACGAGCGGTGGAGCTGGGATTAGGACCCAGGTCTTCTGACTCCCAGACCTGGGCTCCTTCCACTAGGCCCAGCTGCTTCTCCTTAACTCCCTTAATACTTTGAAGGAACGTTCTTGACATTTTATTTGGCCAGCTATCTTTTGTTTTTGGGCTTGATCCTTATCCTTTTCAAAGGGGTGAAAACAAAAACTTTGCAGATATTGGGGAGATTTGAATTGGGCCTCAGTGTTCCTGAATTGAAGTGGGGCAGGAAATGTGCCTGTTTATTGTTATATTGTACCTCTTCCAGTACTTAGTACAGTGCTCTGCACACTATAAGAGCTCGATAATACAACTTGACTGAAATTTGAAGTCCTTTAATGGTCTTTTACTTGCTTCTAAAATTGCATTCTGATCTTCGTTGCAAGCGGGATTTTTCATAAGGCCAAGATGAGTCTATTCCCTTATTACTATTCTCTTCTCTGGTGACTCTCCAGCAGCATAATAAATTCAAAATTTCTCTTGCATAGTTTTTACTTCCTGTAACTGAACTCTTGTTTGTTTTGTTTTTTTGCCCCCGTCCTTTGTTCCTTCGGGACAAAGTAGATTGCTCTTTTGAAAAAGCTGGAGACCGTAGTTTGTCGGTCTTCTTGGCTTCTCTGGCGACGGACGGCAACACGTTTTCTCCAGCCTGCCTTTATCATGCTCCATCAGGCGAGGCCGTTCTCTTTGCGTCCCCTGTAGCGGACCACTGCTTCCTCCACTCCGTATGTCTCAAATCCCGGTGAGCTGCTTGTTTACATAATATATTTTTGGTGTATTTATAGTTCTGACTTCTGGATGTGGGCCTGAAAATCCTCTTCCTCATTCTGCAGAAGCCCCCTAAGAATGTGCTAAAAACGGTTTGCTCACAAAAATCTTAGTTCAAACCTTGAAAAAGCTTTCTGGAGGCAGCCTGAAATACTGAGAAATATCTGTTTTGTTCCAAGGGGGCAAATAGGCCTTCTGGTTAATCAGTTCTGCCAGGAACAAGTAATTTGACGTGCAACACCCCTCCAAATAAGATTAATCTCTTTTATTCCTTTGTTCTTCCTTGACAGATCTCCACCTTTTCTCAATGGCAGCATCTCAGCTAACGTCATTGTTCTTCCCCACACCTTCTCCTTCTCTTCTATGGTTATTAGACAGACTGTGAGTCTCAGACCCTTGAAATTGTCAATTTTCTGTTCTCTGCTCTCATCTTAGGTTTCCTTCCCAGCCTCATTCTTTCCTACCGGCCCTTTTCGCGATCCTCTCTCGGCCTCACTTGTTTGGTTGTCCCCCTGCTTTGAGTTCGTCTGTGGGGCAGGTCTCAACTTCTTCATCTCCTCAAGACTCTTTCCAGCCTCCTGGCTCCGCCACTTGTCTGCTGCAGAACCTTCGGCAAGTCACCTTTACCACTCTGCCTCAGTTCCCTCATCTGTAAAATGGGGATGAAGACCGTGAGCCCCACGTAGGACATAGGCTCTGTCCAACCTGAGAAGCCTGTATCTCCTCAGTGCTCAGTACAGGGCCTGGCACATAGCGGTGAACAAAAACCATTTTTACAAAAAGGTCCGCGAAGCCCAGCTAGCCATTTGATCCATTCCCTGTGGTGAGTTTTGAGGAAAGGCAGATTCTTCTTGGGGTGGAAAGAAGGTATTCTATCCCTGTTTGCAAGGTTAGGCGTGTGAAGCCCGACAAGGACACATTGAGCCTTTAAATCAGTCAGTCAATCAGTGGCTTTTATTGAGCACCTGGCTGTGTGGAAACAACTGCTAAACCGTTTGGGAGAGTAGAGTTCAGTAGAGTTGGTGAGCACTGATCCCTACCCCCAAGGAGTTTTCAGTCTAGTCATGGAGATCGGCATTAAAATAAGGTTATGTTTGTAAGTGCTTTGGGATAAGGGCCAACTTCAACGATGATATCATACAAACATAATGCGCGTGCAGCATAATTGTGATGTTCATACAAAACAGTAGGAGGCCGGTAGATTTTTATTTTCCCTGCCTCAGGGTAGCCAATGGTCTGAAGCCACCCTTGGTATCAGGGGTTTAAATGAAAAACAAGTCCCAGTCTACGCCCGAGCCCGGAGGAATATAGTCTCAGCTGAAAGGAAGCACAGACGAGACCGGCATTTGGGGGAGTTCTAATTCCAGACACCAGCCAGAGGAGGTAAAACAAAAACCAACTGGCCTCACTTGCCTCATTTTCTTCCATTTTACATTTTCCCTCAGATTAAGAAGTTCACACTTCCCCAGGGCATTAGGGAAACGGGAACCAGATCTGGGTTGTGTGTTATCATCCGAACTCCCCTGGACGAAAGCCACCTCAAAACTTGAATTTGTTTTTAGAGCCTGTTAATGTATTCCCGACTCTGCCTTTTGTCGGGAAACTTAGGATTTGTCTCTTGCCTGGCAATTTTTAGCAATGTGGTTTTTCAAAATTTTCTTTAAATAAAGAAATGCCTGTGGGATGAGCTCAGACTTCCAAGCCCAGACAGTTATGATTCAAGGTAGAGAAGCATGTGTTTTTTTCCCTCTCCCCTAGAATTTTATTTAGACAGTGATTGTAAAATCGATCATCTTCTTCCAAACGTTTGGGACGGATGGATTTAGTGACTTGGTGTATTCATTTTTGCCTTTCAGTTTCCTTTTTGTCTCATTCATTAAATGTCTAAGGAAAAACTGTGAACTTGGATGAACTCTTATGCTCTCCTCTGGTAGTGAAAACATTTTTAGTGATGGGCGAATAATGCAGTTTTATGAAAAACGGATTTTTAAAGATCTGCATGGAAAGCCAAGCATGAGACTCTTAACGGGTCACAGTCCCTGGGGGCTCAGATCTGCACATCACCCTGACCTCACCTGACCCTGGATTTCCTGTTTCCTTTTCCGGGGAACTGCCTGACAACATTGCTTTGGTTCAGAATTTCTGAAACACGCCTAATTGTTAATAAAATCTGTTAAGAGCCCCTGTGTATTTGGAAGTCTAAAATCATAGCTCTTTTGAAATTTAAATGTGTGAGTCAAGTCCCTGACTCATTGCTCTGTCTCAGAACTGTCCTGGACATAACTTTTGGGTTACTCTTTCCGATCTTAGTGCTCAGTACAGTGTTCTGCACGCAGCATGCATTCGATAAATACGCTTGATGGATTGACCCGAGAGCAATACTGTTGTGCCATAAGTACAGTATTAGAGCCTTCCCAATTCGAGATGCAGCGTGGCCTAGTGGATGGAGCATAGGCATAGGAGTCAGAAGGACCTGGGTTCTAATCTTGTTAATCATTGGGATTTATCGAGTGCTGACTGGGGGCAGAGCACTGTACTAAATGCTGGGTTCGGTAGCAGCCCAGCCCACTCCCCATGGCAGCGTGGGGGTGTCTCAGGCCAGCCTGAAGTTTTGAAGGGTTCCTTAGAGGGGTCTCTGAGTCCATATGGAGAAGGAAGCCCAGGACTGCCAAGACTATTCCAGAAGCAGCATGGTGGAGTGGACACGGGCCTGGGAGTCAGATGCTAATCCTGCCTCCACCCCCTGTCTGCTGGGTGACCTTGGGCAAGTCACTTCTCTGACCTCAATTTCCCTCATCTGTAAAATGGGGATTGAGACTGTGAGCCCCAACATGGGAAAGGCCTGTGTCCAACGTGATTTGCCTTGTAGCCACCCCAGTGCTTAGGGGTAATGCCTGGCACACAGTAAGCTCTTAACAAATACCATCATTATTATTAACAATTTACCTGTCTCCCTCATTAGATGAGAGATGAGCTCCTCGAGGGCAGGGCCTGCGGGCCTTGCTCGTGTTAGAATCTTCCGAGGGTACGGTAATTAAGCTTGTTATGGGCCAGGAATGTGGCTGCTAATTCTGTTGTGGTGTATCCTTTCAAGTGCTCCCTAAGCACTCAGTAAATACCGTTGATTGACTGAGATCCTCAGATGATTTTAGCCTGAAGTTGCCGTGATCTAAATTGCATCGAGCCCCTGCTTGGATTTTGCTAGTGAGAACTGCTGGATGGGCATTGGGGAAATCCAACAAGGGAAAATATATTTGTGTTTCTTTCTCTTTCCATTTGCCTAAAACTCCCCATGTTTTTGTTTTGTAGGTTCATGGGGGTGTGTGTACATCAAGGACAATTGCACGCCCTCACAGAGGTAAGAATCCAGGAAGGGTTTTGAAGGCACTGCTCTGTGGTTTGTTTGTTTTTTTTGCCTCGAGCACAGTATACGGTGCAGTGTTTGACTCTTAGATCTCCTATATTTGGATACCCTTAATTTAGGTGAGGGTTTGTGCTTAAACATTGATGCTACTGTTCTCCAAAAACGGGTGACACCAGATCACACCGTGAGTTTAGACCTCTGAGAAGGCCCCATCTAGGTTAAGGCCTTTCCCTTCCCCCTCAACTGACGCTCCCCTCTGGTGAGCCAGCTGAGCAGGCCAGGTTGCAGCATTGAAACTCCTGAAATATTCACCCTTTCATTCATCCTTTCTCCCCCAGCCCCACAGCACTTCTGTCCGTATCCGTAATCAATCTAATTGTCCGTCTCCCCCTCTAGACTGTAAACTCTTCATGGGCAGGGAACGCGTCTACCAACTCCGTTCTGTCATACTCTCCCAAGTGCTCAGGAGAGTGCCCTGCACACCGTATGTGCTCAATTAATACGACAGGTTAAGTATTCCTTCCATCAGGCAGCTCAGAGTGTCAGGCGTCCCTGTTGGGCTTTTGTGTGTATCTCTTTCCTGTCACTGCTCCCCGTTTTTGCCGAGCAACCCTCTTCTTCCGTCAATCTGGGCTCGGATCCCTACCCTGCAGTTGAAACCCTCAGCCCGTGCTTGTTGACTTAATGGCTGGCTTCTTTCGAAAGCAAGGTTTCTCCCGGAAACTTTCCATCTCCCTCAAAGAATCCCTGTGGGGAAGTTTAAAAAAAAAAAAAAAAGAAAACTTGTGGCCATAGGGATGACCTCAGTTTATGTCTGCTGTCTCCCTGATTAGATTACAGCATCCCTGAAGGCAGAAATCACCTCTTGGGCAATCTGGTTAAGCTCCCTAAGGACCTAGCATTGTGCTCTCCACAACATCTTGTGCCCTTCACCGTTGGGATTGATCCGGGTGTTGGTTTCTCTTGGCTCTCTAGGCACGTGGGTCTGGGTCAGGCAGAAGGAGAAATTGGAAGGGTAAACCGGGGAGGCTGTCGACTCTTATCGTGTTTCCATGATAATGTGGCCCCGACCCACAGTCCCTCGTGGGAGAGGGTGCTTTTGAGTAGGTCAGACTCCCCCAGAGACCATAACGATCCAACCCCGCCAAGGGAGAAACCTCAAGCCCGGATGACTTTTCTGTCTTGCGTGGAAGCGGAAGGCTCCGGGCAACCCTCCCAGATTTTTTTTTTGTCATTTCTCCACTTGTTTCCTCCACCTTCTCTTGTGACCTAGTAAAATTACATGTGGTAAGTAATAAAAACGGCAGGGTTGCTTTTGTGAAGCGTGCCTCCATCTTTAATAGTTCATTCAGGCCATTCACTTCGTGCCATGTTCTCGATTTGGGAACTCTGGGTCTTTGAAGCGGTTGTTTTTCATTGTAAATTGGCCCGGTGTTCAAAGCCGTAGCAGTAATTTCAGTTGCCGTTCCATGCCCAGAATTTAGTGGATTTGGAACGTCACTGTAAGGCTTAAATGGCCCAGTTATTGCTGCTTCCAAACGGTCTGGTTTTTGCCAGTGTGCAAAACGTGCAAGGCAGGGGACAAGCTAAAGGAATGAGTTAGAGGTAGAAGGAGCTGGAGCTGATGAACTTTTCCGTGCAGGAGCCATTTCTGAGGAGAAATGCACGGTTGTTCTCCAACTTTCACAGGTTTTAACCCCAGACGTGTGTGTGAGAGAAATCAGTGAAAATTTCACCTGGTGAGTTTGGCTGGAGGGTTTCCTTATTTTTCATGTCTTCATTTTGTAATGCAGCGTTTCTTCCTTGGATCTCATTCCACAGGCAGGCGAGTAGGATTTGATTCCTGGGTCATTCACAGGTGGAAAATACATTTCCTTACATTCCCCACTTACCCGCAGTGCAAAAGTGCTGTAAAAACCCAGACCCATTCCAGACAGGAGGTCTCTTTCTGATTATTCCTGCACAGGCTTTGAGTTTGTTAATGAATTTGCCAGAAGCTCTGACTTCACCCCAGATCCCAGCTTGCTGTGTGTCAAATATATAAAAACTGTAATCCATCACCTGCACTTTAGCCCTCCTGCATGCCATATTGACTTTAAATCCCAAATACCTATCGTCTATTGTTAGGAACCTTTACAGAAGCCACTACCAGAAACAAATAGCGCCTAAGGGAGTGGATTTGTTTTTCATCGATAAATGTGTGCTTGCCCGTAATAGTGGCATGGCTCCCACTCCTTAACTAAGAATTGTGTGTAAGTTAGCTTTTTTGGGTGGGGGTCATTTTTAAATTTTTATGTATATATTTATTTTGCATGAGTCCTCGCCCTCTGCAGGGTGTCCAACAAGGGATCTTCCGCTGTTCTGGCGTTCAAAGGGTAGTGACCCCTCTTTGTCCCAACTTCAACAATCCCCCCCCAAGTTTCTGTATCAGAAGTGCCTGGAGCGGTCATTCATTCCGTTGGATTTAGTGAGCGCTTACTGTGTGCAGAGCACTGTACTAAGCGCTTGGGAGAGTAGAATATAATGAGAAACAGACATATTCCTGCCCACAACGAGCTCGAACTTAATAGAGCAAATGAAACAGTATTTATATAATACACACACACACACACTGGCTAAAGCTCAGGTCCACGACATCATCTATGAAAAAGGTGTGTTACTGTTGTATACATGTGTATATACACAAACACACTGTGGAAAATGGGGCGATCAGCCCAACCCAACCTCCTAGCTTGGGGGTGGTAAGGAAATCAAATGTAAATAAAAAGTGTTCTCTTTAATTCTTCAGTAAAGAAGAACCTTTTACTACAAAGCAGTCGTGGGTATATGAAAATGGAATACCAGCTGGGAATCTGTTAAGTTCCTTTCAGATGGATTTATTGAGCGCTGAACTGGGTACAAAGTGCTGTACTAGGTGCTTGGAAGAGTACAGTATAACAACAGACAGACACGTTCCCTGCCCACAATGAACTCACTGTCTAGAGGGGGAAGACAGACATTAAACAAATTACAGATAAACGTAAGCTCTCTGTGGGCAGGGAACGTGTCTACCAGCTCTGTTGCATTGTACTCAAGTGCTCTGCACACACAAAGCGGGTAATAGATATGATCGACTGATTGTGCTGCCTCCCAGACCTAGCTGAACGGAGTCCTTAGTGCACCAGGCTGTTAGAAGAAGGGAAATATTCTGCAACGCCTGGAAATTCCATGTTAAAACATGACGCGTTTGAAATTGGAGGGGGACGTTGAAGTAGAAGGGAAATTCTAAAAAGGTTGGGGTTCTCAGACACATGTATTCGCCTGCAAGTTTCATCGACAGTGGCTTTTGTTCGGCGAGTTGGGTGAAATAAATTACTGCGCACTGTGTCCCCAGGGCTGGTGGCTTGGAAGAGAGAATGTTACTTTGGGAACTCTTCCTTTTACATTTACTGGGATATTTTTGATTTGGGGCACCTGTGTGTCATCAACCAGCATTTTAGATTTATTCCTTTTAGTATGTGGGGAAAGGTACCTACTTGGGAGATGAGGGGAATGGGGCCTGGAATGATCTTTTTGCATTCCCAGAACATACATCAAAGGCAGCAGTAAAAGTTTGGTCAGAGACTGTTTATTTGCTTGGGACCTGACTCAGCAGCACAGGTATTGATTTCCTTCACAATGATAAAAGCTCATAACTTCCTTGATTATAGGGAAGCCTCAAAGGCCCCACCTGTCTTGGAATACAATTCCGTAAATAGTTAGGCAGATGACTAGCAACCTTATTAGAAAGAATTTAACAATACTCCGGTCCGTTCCAAGCGTGAAACCGATTCCGGCTGGATCAACTGCAGTTGCTGAAGTTTGAGCCGATGTTCAGGTAGCCAGATGTTCAGGCTCCCCTACCTCGCCTGGCTACCGTTACCAAATACCATTATTATTATTGTTAACATGCTCGGCACATAGTAAGCGCTTCAAAAATACCCTACAAAAGAACGGAATGCTGATTGTTTTTTAATTCAGTTAGCCTCTAATGTAGGTGGAGAAGGCCAGTTTAAAAGAGATGTATGGATGGGTAATTATTTACAAGACTGATACTCTACTTAAAAGAAAAAAAAGATTCTACAGTTTGGTCTCAACAAAGCCATTTTTCAGTTACAGTAAGGGAATGGCTGCCTTTTTGAGTCAGAAACACTCTCGCCAGCACGTAGTACAGATGTAAGACAATCGTTCAGCCATGTGCTTTCCATCCACCTTCGGTGCAACTTCAGATGCAAAGAACACGTCTCCGGTAACTTGCGGCTTCTCATATTTATAGATCACCACTGAAATACCTTCTGTCCATAATAAGGATCTGGTCTGCCTTATAATGTGGTTTAAACCTGCACAGGTCTGCTCTTTGGTAGCTTCAGGCGGAGAGTTTAGGGGGTGATTGCTCTATTCAGAGGATGTGTTTTAAAACTGTCTTGCAAATAGCCATGGACTGGTCCAAGGCAAAAAGCAATTTTGTGCTGGGTGAGAATTAAGGAATGTCAATATCTTTTACTATGTCAGAGCAGGCCTGCAGAAGGTTCCGTTTACCGAGGAATATTTTATACTTCGCTGGCAAGCTGGAGGTAGAGTAAAACCTCCCAAATTCCAACTTGTTCAGGTTATTGCTCTCCTAGACCTTGATCCCCACATGGACCACTTGGCCTCCTTCTAGAAAAGCCATGTGGCCTAGTGGATAGAACACAGGCCTAGGAGTCAGAGGACCTGGGTTCTAGTTGAGGCTCCCCCATTTAGCTACTGTGTTACCTTGGGCAGTTAACTTTTCTGTACCTCAGTTCCCTCATCTACAAAACAGGAGTTCAATAGCTGTCCTCCTTCCTTAGACTGTGAACCCCATGTGGGGCCTGATTGTCTTGCATTTACCCCAACGTTTGGTACGGTGTAGGCACATAGTAAGCACCTAACATCACAGCTATTATTATCGTTATCCCATCGCTGCCATTGGAAGCCGAGTATTGGGCTGAGTGGATCATCGGTGTGACACAGTAATGGCAATTCTCACGACAGTTTTTTGGGTTTGTTGGGTTTTTTTCCCCAAAAAAACTTTCTGAAGGAATAGGTTGTCCAGGAAATCCAAGTGCTGTTCCCTGCACTCGTGTGGAAACACGTATAAGCACAGACAGTCATTCTCCTTAAAGTGGTTTGCTTGAGAATTCCTCGCCTGCCCTGGCAATTCAGAATAGCAAAGGGGAAGGAAACTTGTCTTGCCTCCAAATCACTCTGCATAGTTTCTCCCCACCCCAAACTCCCCAGATGACAAGATGCGCCATGACGAAACCAACTCCCCGGGTAAAGTAGCAAAACTCATCCATTATTTGCGTGGAGTGACCGCCAACCTCAGATTCCTGTTTCCGGGGTGAACCATAACAGGGTTTTTGTTGTTGTTGTCGTTCCCGCTGGTGGTTTGCAAGCGTTCGGCCCCTCCGCAGGCCGACCCGGATCGGTCGGAACGGGCTACAGTGTGGCGCCTCAGTTCATTGCACCGCTGGGATATGCCGTTCAGTACGTTAGGGTTTTCGTTTGGCCAGTGTGGAAAACGTCGAGTTACTTTTGTAAGCTCGTTTTGGGCACCTTCTCTGGCTCTGGGGTTAGGCGTACTCTGCATTTTTTTTTCGTGGTGGTGGTGTTTAATCCAAGCATTTTATTCCAAAATCTCTGGAGAAATTGAGGCGCATATTTCCCCGGGATATTTTTAGTAACTCCCCAAACGGTTTGAGGAAACAGGAATCTGGTAGTCCGTTCCTCTGGATATGGAAGAGTTCTGTCATTTTCTCCAAGGAGGCGGCTGCATCCGTCGGGCTACAGAAAGGACACCTTTCTCAGATGACTGTCGTCGGTGAAATTCCAGAAATCAAATGCTAAGTCACGTCTCTTTGGTTTGGAAGGAAATGATTCCTCGTTGGCCTCTGGCCCTGCTGTGTAAACCCAGCAGCACGGAATGTGCAGGGAGGATCCTCTTCATCAGACTTAGACCAGAGTAGTCTGACTTAGGGGAGAGAGCGCTTGCCTCTTGCTAGGTTATTTCAGTTGCTCAGTTGACTCTGAACTTGGATGATGGGGAAGTGGTGGAACAGCAGAAATATTTAGACATTTCCTTTAAGGGTGTCTAGCTCTCCGAGCTCCGGGCCCGCTTTTGACCAGCCAGAACTTCCCGTCAGTTGGCTCTACCGAGCCGTCCTGCTTGTGTTTAACGGTTTGCTTCGAACATAGCCTTTCCTTCGAGAGAGAGCTTCTCTCATCCTGGAAACTGATGCATTTGGCTGACGGCGGCTAGACACCTCCTCCCCTTGGGTGAATTGTGGTGCTCGGGACTTGTGGACGAATGGGACTGTCTTGCTGGAACTTATTCAAGATGTTACTGACCACCATAACGTTACCCCCACAATCTACAAGTCCCTGGGGCCAGGAGGGAGTAAGAGCCGTTCTTAACAAGAGCAGCACCGTTATCTGGTTTCGTTTCTTCACCTGGGCCTAAAGCACCCACCCATCGCTACACGGTTTCACAAAAACACCATTCCTTCCTGGGTTTCCTTATTCAGGAGTTTTCATATTTTCGAAGAGAATGTGTAATCTTGGAGATCCTGCTGCATCCGGACCCACTGCTTCCCTCTTCGGGTTCCTGTTTAGGAACTCTGTGTTTTCCCTGAAAAAGGAAGAGAAAAATGGAAGAGAAAAAGCTGTGTTCTAGATAATTTTATACTGGGCCCAGGCGTCACCAGAAGCTGCAGCCCAGTGTCACATAGCAACCAGCTCATTCTGGTTTTTATTTTTAATTTTTTGCTAAAGGGATAGTTTTCCCCGTCAACACATATCAAGACAGAGCCGGAAAAAGAAGTACCCCTTCCTAGACCCAGGGCACGGTTTTCCTTGTGGCTCACCCCGGCCTCGAGGACTTTATTTTTCTCCACTGCCATTCTTCGGTCCATCTGCTCAAAGAGAAGTAACTTTTCCTCTGAGCCTTATCTTCTGAGGAGAGCCTGGTTTTCGGTTCGTAAGGTCACCGAATCCTTCGGTTTGAAAAGAAACAGTGTGCACCTAGTAGATTTACCGTTACGGTTATTGCGACACATCCATGGGCCCGGGCAAACAGACGTGTAGTAGTTGGCTGGCTCTTAAAGACAAACTTGATGTTTGAAACAAGGGCTTGCTTGTTTCTCCGCGTGTCTGCAGGGATTGAACCCAAACGCAGAGTGCCCTTCCATCCGTAGCTCACTAACTTTCCAGATGAGAGCAGGTCTCACTAGACGGATTTTACGTTTTGTGTCCGTTTCCCGTCGGAGCCTCTCCGCTCCCAACGATCAGCTGCTGTTCCTTTGTCGTTGCTGTGATTAATGAGCAGGAATAAAATAAAGAACGGGGTCAAACATTGCGTGGTGGGTTTAAAAAAGGCAAGAGGAAAATCAGTGGTTTGGGGAGAATTTTTCTGTGTCCTTCCCCCTTCAGTCGCTGAGGGCAGAGCCCCGGGGAGGCGGGAGAGTAGGTACAAGTTAATGAGGTTGGACTTAGGCCGCAGCCCACATAGGGCTCACAGTCTTGATCCCCATTTTACAGATGAGGTAACCGAGGCACAGAGCACAGGCCTGGGAGTCAGAAGGTCACAGGTTCTAATCCTGGCTCCGCCACTTGTCTGCCATGTGTCCCTGGGCAAATGACTTCACTCTTCCGTGCCTCCGTTACCTCATCTGTAAAATGGGATTGAGACTGTGAGCCCCACATGAGAAGCAGCGTGGCTCAATGGAAAGAGCCTGGGCTTGGGAGTCTGAGGTCATAGGTTTGAATCCCGGCTCTGCCACTTGTCAGCTATGTGACTGTGGGCAAGTCACTTCACTTCTCTGTGCCTCAGTTACCTCATCTGTAAAATGGGGATTAACTTGTGAGCCTCACGTGGGACAACCTGATCACCCTGTATCTCCCCCAGCGCTTAGAACAGTGCTCTGCACATAATAAACGCTTAACAAATACCAACATTATTATCATTATGGGGGAGAGAACGTGTCCAGCTTGAGTTGCTCGTATCCACCCCAGCCTTTAGTACAGTGCCTGGCACATAGTAAGAGCTTAACAGATATCATCATTTTTATTATCATTACTATTAAGTGAAGTGCTGCTTGTGAGGTAAAGTGTGAACTTGCCTGAAGTCACACAGCAGACAAGTGGCGAGTCCGTACCTCAGTTTGCTTTTGTACGTTAATTTGCGTTTTCAATTATTCTGCTAAAGCCTTCCTCACACTTCCATCTGTAGATGGGCTGGGGTTTTTTATGTCTGTCTCTCCCCGTTAAACTCATGAAGGGCAGGGACGCTTAATACAGCCCTCAGACCCGGTAGACGCACAGTAAGTGCCATCGACCGAGGAAGCCGGGCTTATTCCAAAAAAAAAAAAGATCCAGTAGTGACGCTCAAAGACTCTTTGGTGCAGAGAGGAATCATCCTTATTCTAGGGGAGACCCAGCTGTCCAATGTAACACAATTTAAGGAAAGGTGGCATTCAAACCTTATGTTTTGAAGTTTGAAAAATCTAAACAAGTCAACACAATTTTGGGTTTGAGCCTTCTATTCATAGCTACTGTTCTCCTTTGTTTCAGCTAGAAATGTTAAAGGTGGCTCCATCTGTTAGCACCACCCACTCTTCATTCAGTTCACAAGAAAGCAGTCCTCTGGAATCATGAATCTTTAAAAATGACTCTGGTCACCGGAAAAGTAACCCAGTAGGGCCTGGCAGGGTGTTGGGACCGATGCGGTCGTTACGAACGTGGGAATGGACGTGGCTCTTTCACCTTCCCCTGCACCCCCCTCCCAGCCCCCTGCCCAGTACCTTCCTCTCCACTGAGACCACGCAGTGCACCTTTGCGTCGTCCCCTTGTAGGGTTTCATTGGCCTTAAGCTCCAAAACACCACTGGCGTGCCTGTCCTATTTCGTTTAGATTATCTTCCTAGGGAACCAAATATTTTTGCGAATTATTTCAAACAGAAATTACACACACAGAATCCCACTTCCTCAGAGGTGACATCAGAATCCAGATATAGCTTGGACTGTCCTCAGGCCAAAAAAAGGCCACTTCCAATTTTGTTAAACCACCAGAAGGCGGAGGTTTAATAACGAAGATATTACGATCCATTATTTCTGCGGTACTCGTTAAGGGTCTAAGGAGTTTAGTAGATGCAAGGTGATGGGGTCAGACACAGTCGAAGGGGGGAGAACGGGCTAATTGAACCCCCCTTTTACAGATGAGGAAACAGAGGCATGGAGAAGTGAAGCGACTTGCCCAGTGTCACACAGCAGGCAACTGGACCAGTTCTTGGATCTCTACCCTTTAAGCACCTCTCATTCACCTCACAGCATTTACGTCCACATCTGTAATTTATTTTAAGGCTCGTCTCCCCCTCTAGACTGCAAGCCACTTGTGGGCAGGGGAAGCATCTCTCAGCTCTGTGGTATCGTACACTCCCAGGTGCTCGGACTACGTCCAACCTGAATAACTCGTACCTATCACTTAGCACAGTGCTCGGCACATTATAAGCACTTAACAAGTTCCATTAAAACAACAACAGAAATAAGCAAAACACAGTATACTCTATTGTGCACCACTTACTGCTTTCTTACGGCTCTTGAGATGGGAAGCAAGTCAGCTTGAGAAGCAGCATAGCCTAGTGGAGAGCGCACAGGCCTGGGTCTGAAAATCGCTTGCTGGATGAGCATAGGCAAGTCACTTCACTTCTCTGTGTCTGTTACCTCATCTGCAAAATGGGATTAAATCCTTCTCCCTCCCTCCCTCCCTCCCTCCCTCCCTCCCTCCCTCCCTCCCTCCCTCCCTCCCTCATGACTGTCCAACATGATACACTTGTATCTATCTGAATATTTAGAACAGTGCTTGACACACAGTACACGCTTAGCACGTACCATAAAAAAAAATTTCCCACTCTCTCCTTTAGATTGAGTCACATGTGGGTTTATGATCATGAAACTGCCAGTTTCCCCCTCTGGCTAGGACTTTAGATTTTGATATGCAGATTAATAACGGCAGTCTTTTCAGTTGGGAGGTGTGTCCTAATTTGTGTTCCCAGAGAGGCACCCCGGGGACCGTGGAAAAAGCTGAGTAGAGCTCTCACTCTGTGTGCTTCAAGTGCCTTTTGGCCTAGAGAAATAATTCAGGATTTTCCCACCCCTCTAAAAGCGCCACCGAGGTTTGAGCTCGGGTGTAAACTCGGGGCTGGGCAGCGGACCCGGCTTCCCACGGGGGGACCGGACCGAGTCTTTTGTTCAGGGGCTGAATGTGTGGGTTTCTTGAGCCCAAGCGTGGGGGACCACACTCAGCTGGCCAACGACCCCGACGTGGCAAAGGGCTGATCCTTAGCGGGCCTTGCAGTGATGCTGGGGAAATGGGAGGGGATGGTTTCTGAGGCTAGGAAGGGAGTAAATACGGCTTTCCTGGCCAGAAAAGGTGTGGGCAGGAAGATACGTCTAGTATGGATCACCAGAACCCGTTTGCGAGTCAGCAGTCTGTGTGCTGCGATTAGGTCTGGTTGTTTGTTTTTCATGGCATTTAAGCACTTACTGTGCGTCCAGAACTCTTCTAAGTGCCGGGAGAGATACCAATCAATGGGGCTGACACAGCCTCTGTCCCACGTGGGGCTCGCCGTCTAAATAGAAGGGAGGACGGGTGTCGAATCCCCATTTTACAATCGAGGAAACCGAGGCCCAGAGAAGTGAAGTGACTTCCTCAAGGACACACGGCAGTTGAGTGGCGGAGCCAGGATTAAAAGCCAGATGCTCTGACTCGGCCGTCCGGGCTCTTTCCACTAGGCCTCACTGCTTCTGTTGTCGGGAAACCGATTGGGCTGCAGAATGTGCTGAGTTCATTTTGAGATGCTTAGAGAATTCTGGATGGGGGTGGGCACCCATCTATCTCGCTTCTGCCGGCTTGGGTGAGGGGCATCATTCCTCCCCGGGCCCTGTCTCAGCAGGTTGGGCGGAGGTGAGTCAGCCGCCTTGCTTGCCCTCATGGCCCAGAGGCAGAGGAAGTGAAGATAAAAACGCAGATAATTACTAACGACTTGGGAAAGTAGATCCCTCAGGTGCTCCTTCCTCTCAAGGTGAAGTGTTCTGTCTGACTGCGTTCAGCAAGCGTTCAGCAACTTAGTAAAGAAGAGATACAGCATTTCCACTCGCAATGTCTCCCTCCCCGCTCAAGCCGAAAATGAAGACCAGGAAAAGAAGAGCGAATGGGCCCATTTCATCCCTCAGTGGAACAGTCCATTGGTTCCCGTCGGCATATGTGGATGTTGTCTCACAAGGGAGAGAGTGTGGCCTAATGGGTAGAGCACCGGCCTGGAGTCCGGAGAACCTGGATTCTAATTCCAGCTCCTCCACTTGTCTGCAGTATGACCTTGGGCAAGTCACTTAATTTGTCTGGGCCTCAGTTACCTCACCTGTAAAATGGGGATTAAGACTGTGAGACCTGTGTGGGCCAGGGACTGTGTCCAACCTCACTGGCTTGTTATCTACCCCAGTGCTTAGACACATAGTAAGTGCCTAATAAATACTATTATTTTGAGTATTATTATTATTACAACATTTTCTGCACCCTAGTACGGACACGTATCATTTGTTAAGTGCTCACTGTGTGCCAGGCCCTGTACTAAGCGCTTGGTTACATACAAGCTAATCAGGTCGGACACGGTCCGTGTCGCACATGGGGCTCACAAAGTTATAACCATTTTACAGACGAGGGAACTGAGGCACAGAGAAGTTAAGTGGCCCAAGAGCTGGCACCAGCCACTTGGATTTCTGGTCCAATGTCTTGGGTTTATGAACTTTAACTCGCTCCTAGAAATCCATCCAGTGATATCCCAAGTTGTTCCATTTTTTTTCCCTCCAAACCCAGTGGCCCCGTTACAAATTGATTCGTGATGATCGTTCTGGATTGGTTTTGGGATTTGGAGTGGGAGAATGGAGTGTATATGGTGCGTGCTTTTCTTGGAAAAGCTGGATTTTACAGCATTTTAAAATCCTGTATTAAAGAGGGGAGAAGGATGATCAACATTGCTTTGCAGAGTGTACGGGGAGGGTTTTCCTGCTCAAATAAGTAACTGTGGTTCCTGGTGAAATTAGAGTAGGCTCACCCAGGGTTAAGGGGCCTTCTGAGAACCCTTAGACTGAGATCCCCTTGTGGGATGGGGACCGTGTCCAGTCTGAATTTATTTAGTCCGCCGTGGCGCCTAGTACAGAAGAAATTCCAAATTAATAACCCCAAGCGGGCAATGCAATAGAGATTGAAGCTAAGCTACCTTCCAGCCGTTTCGTATATTGCGGGGACCAAAGCCAGTGACCTAAACTGGAAGAGAAAACAACCCTTGTTCCAAAATAGTGTCAGCCAGCTATTTTTTTTTTCCCTCCTCTCTCTGAACTCATCTTCCAGGCCAAACTGTTCTGCCTGTACTGAAACAGGAAATTTGGATGACTGAAGTAGAGATAACACTATTCCCTGGGTTTCTTTCTTTATTCTTTTGGCCTGCTTCTGGCTTTGAGCTCGTGACTTTTGTGATGCCCGGAAGACCTGGGGCTCTGGGAGCGTTCCTCCGGTCAGCCTGATAGAGTCCTCTCCTTTTTCCCAGTAGTCAAGATCACTTGACTACTGCACTGTCCTCTTTGGGGGCATCCGATAGCGTAGCCAAAACTGCTTGGGAAGGGCTATAAGGCAAGAGTAGAGAGACAACGTGACCAGAACCCGGCCCTAGGAATCAGAAGGACCTGGGTTCTAGTCCCCGTCCAGCACTGGTCTGCTCTGTGACTCTGGGCAAGTCACTTCACTTCTCTGTACCTCAGCGACTTCATCTGTAAAATGGGAATTACAACTGTGAGCCCCATGGGGACTGTCCAACCCGGATTACTTCGTGTCTACACCAGTGCTTAGAACATTGCCTGGCACATAGTAAGCGCTTAAATACCATAAAACAAACAAACAAAAAGTAGGAAGTTGCTCTGGCAAGGGTCATATCCATATGTTACGTATAAGGTGGTTTTGTCTAACGTTCGGCTGGTCCGTTACCTTCTGCTGTAGACGTGACCCGGGATGCCTCGGGGTTTTGGTATTTTCATTTTCACCACCCAATCTCCAGGCCCCCGCCCAAATCCCAGCTCCCCTTGCCGAGTCCCATGGCTCCGAAGCTGTACCTGACTTTCCAGGGACGTGGATGGGGCGAGCATCCGCTTTAGAGCGAAGGGGTGAGAAGGACCAGGGGACTCCCAGGGAAACGCTGTAAATTCAGCCAGTCTTTGGCCAAGTGTCCCCTGTGATGTCATTCATTCGATCAATAGTATTTAGTGAGCGCTTATTGTGTGCGGGGAAAGTATCACACAACAACATAACACACATTTCCTGCCTACAACGAGCTTACAGTCTAGAAGGGGAGGAAGACATTAATATGAATTAATAATTACGGGTATGTATATTAGTGCTGTAGGGCTGGGGCAGAGGCGATGAGTAAAGGGAGCAAGTCAGGGCAACACAGAAGGGAATGAGAGAAGAGGAAAGGAGGGCTTAGTCTGGGAAGGCATCTTGGAGACGACGTGCCTTCGATAAGGCTCTGAAGGCGGGGGCAGTCACCGTCTGTTGGATACGAAGAGGGATGACGTTCCAGGCCAGAGGCAGGATGTGGGCGACGGGTCGGTGGTGAGATAGACGAGATTGAGGTGAAATGAGTGGGTTGGCATTAGAGGAGCAAAGTGTGTGGGCTGGGCTGTAGCGGGAAAGCAGTGAAGTAGGAGTGGGTAAGGTGATACAGCGATGATGCATGTGGGTCTCTGGTACCGTCACTGCTCAGCCTACTTATTTACCCGCTCCTTCCTACTCTGGAAACGTTTGCTCGCTGAGAGCGGCGTGAGGCTAGCGAGATAGATAACGGATGCTAAACTAAGGGGGTGGGATGCGTTCGGTGCCGGGAAGGACAGAGGAATCCCAAAATGGATTGAGAGAGCTAAATGTTTGAGGTGGGAAGACAGAAATGTTGTAATGAGAATCCAGGGGAACCAAGGAAATAAGAATAATTCCCAAGGCGTGGGGATCTTGGGTGCTGGCAAAGCGTTATGAGCTCAAGAGAGAGAGCCGGAGGGATCTGGAGAAACAGCGTGGCCTAAGTTCATTCATTACTACGTGCAGAGCACTGTACTAAGTGCTTGGAATGTACAAATCGGTAACAGATAGAGAGTCCCTGCCCTATGACGGGCTTATAGCCTAAGTGGAAAGACCAAGGCCTGATGGGGTCAGAGGACCTGGGTTCTAGTCCCGGCTCTGCCACATGCCTGCTGGGTGACCACGGGCGATTCACTTGACTTCTCTGGGCCTCAGTTTCTTTATCTGCAAACTTGGGTTTTCATTCTTCTTCTCCTTCCTAGACTGGGAGCCCCATATGGGAAAGGGATCGTGTGCGATCTAACTTGTACCAGTGCTCAGTATAATGCCTCTCTCCCTTTTTCTCTAATGACCCATGCAAGGTAGGCAGTCCGGCCTCATCTACTGAGGGGGGATGGGGCTCTCCCTCTTTTATGAGGAGAGAGTGGCCGTCTAACAGGTGGCCGCTCCAGGAGGTGTCAAATCTTTGCCACCGAGCTCCCTCCGGAGGGCCCAATGTCCCTCCCACAGGACTCCCACAAAGCTGGCTTGTGATGGCCACCCATAAATAGCAGGCCAGTGACAAAGCTTTCCTTTCTTCTGTAAGCCTAGCCGGCAGGATGTGATATCTGCAATTCTTGGTGTTTAGGGCGCCCGGGCAAGCAAACAGCTGAGGGAATAATGGCATTGTTTGAGGGCTGCAAACTAGGTCACAGGCTTGGCCTGATGCCCCTTTTTTTTCCATGATACTTTTTATGCTCTTAATATGTGCCGGGCACCGTATTAGGCGCTGGAATAGACTCGAGATGATCAGGTTGGACGCAGTCGGTATCTCACACGGGGCTCTCCGTCTTAATCCCCATTTTACAGATGAAGCAACGGAGACCCAGAAGTGACTTGCCCAAGGTGACACAAATGGCAGAGCCTGGGTTAGAACCCAGCCTCTGACTCCCAGGCCCGTATTAGCGGGTCTGAGTTGGCCGGGCGCTCCGACTCACCTCTGGGATCGAGGGATTGAATCGGATCCTATGAAGATTCTTCTCTGAATGTGAAACTCCCCCTGGCTTTGACGTCCCCAAGTCGGGCCAGCAGCTTGTGTCCGCTGAGGAAGGAGAGGAGAGTTGACCATTTCAGAGTCTGGTCTTGGGATTTCTTTTTCTCCCTCCAAATACCAGTTGGCTTGGGCTCCGGGGATGGATTCTCATGATTCTCAGCCCCACTGCCCTTGCGTACATTTAATTTATTTTAATGCCTGTCTTTCCCTCTAGACCGCAAGCTCTTTTAGGACGGGGAATACGTCTACCAACTCTGTTGTATTATACTCTCCCAAGTACTCGGCACACAGTAAATGTTCACTACGTGCCATTGATTGATTCGGTGTAGCGCTCCCAAATACGTCAGACTTCAGCACAGAGAGGAGTGAGGTAGCTAGACCTCTCTTGAGGGTAGGGTCTTTCTCTCTCAATCTCCCTCCCTATCTCTCTCCCCCCGCCGCTTCTCCCCCATATTTCCCGGATGCTGCCAGTTGGACAAGAATAAGAGCACTAAGCCTAAAAGCTTCTTACTCCCCAGGTCTCCCAAAGCCAGAGCGGTCTCAATCAGCTACTTGGCAGTGGGGATTTGGACACTGGACCAGTGCCGTGGGCCCTTTCTCATCATTGCCGCGGATGCTTCCCTCCCGGCCCCTTTCCGAATCCATCTGGACCGGCCTGGTGGCTGCCGATTCCAGCCCCGGGGACCGTTCAGGCAGATTTTCCTGCTTTGGCTCGATTGTCTGGGTGACTGGGCCAGATTCATCCCCAGATGGGGGGGATGTCGGGGGCCGGGCCACTCTTGGCTTGGCAGCGGAAGGAGAAATCTTAGGTGCCACAGAGTCGCGTATCTTCGCCCTGTGTGAGGTGCTAAGCCAAGGGTGCCCGTAAGCGAGCACAGTGAGGAGCCCTGGGATTGGGGATTCCTGGGCTTGGCCAGCAGGGCCAGGGCAAGCCTTGGGCTTCCAGCTCACCCGGGTGGAGCCTCCGGCGGAGGAACAGCCGGAATGTGTCCCAGCCCACGTGACCCCCACCGGGCAAATGGTCGATACAGCCTCAATCCCCGCTGTATAGATGAAGTAACTGAGGGCACAGAGAAGTAAAGTGACTGGCCCAAGGTCACACAGCAGACACGTGGCGGAGCGGGGATTAGAAGCCATGACCTTCCGACTCCCAGGCCCACGCTGGACCGAGAAGTAGAATGGAGGTCACCTTGTGGGGAGTTGTGTGTCGGTTTTCGTGTCGAAGTGGACCGGTACAGCAAGTAACCCGCGTTGGCCGTTGGCCGATTTTAAGGTCCCCTTCGATCTAAGCTTAGCGATCCTGGGATGAGGGCAGGCTGTGGTTCTGAAGCGCTTAGTGCAGCGCTCTGCACAGAGTCAGCGCTCAATAAATACCACTGACCAACTGGTTCTTGGAACGGCAGAGCCTGGTCTCGGTCAGCCGGCACTCAACTGGCAAACAGCTGGCACGAGGCAGAAATCGCCCCAGTTAATTCACTTTAAACCACTCTTCTGAAAATGTTTTTCCGCTCCCTCCTTTTCCGTTTCTCTTCCCACAAGAAACACCCACGCTTCTGCTGTCCCTCTGTGCCCCTGCCTTTATCCTCCCAATATCAGCAGAGAATATTCGAGCAAGAGGTAAATAACCTTCCTTTCTCAGCGGGCGCGAGGCCGGCCGAGACGGAGGTCCCGGCCGGGCTCGGCCCACGGAGAGGGAATGCGCCGCCTTTCAGCCCCGGCCTCTCCTGGCACACACGGTCAGCGAAACCCGAGCCCGTACCGAACCGCGGCCATTCCGAGTCACCCTGTCACCCGGCCAGAGAACGAAACTCCCATCTCCGCAGACCTTTTGACTCCTCCGGAGTGAAAGAAATTAGTTGGCGTGGTCGGATTTCAGCCCGGCGGTTGCTAAAGCGGCCGGCGGACGCGGGCTCAGGTGTTCTCATTAGCAACCGGGCAGCGAAAACAAGGAACCTTTCGGGCGGATCGGGTTCCAGGACGGCGAGGGAGGGAGGGTCAGGCGAATCAAGTCATCCTATCTCATCCCTGCTCCGGGTGAATTTCCAAACGGGCCTCAGCGGGATGTTGAAGCTGATCAGCAGGGGGGCATCCCCCCACCCCCTCGTTCTTGGGGTTTCTCCTGCCTCACCCCATGTGAAATTACATCCTGAATTCTTTTCGTGGTCCCCGACCCCCAGTTGGAGATGGGGGGCGAAGGGGGGCTTTGGGCCCTGCCTCGTGCTGCCTTGTGGGGCCCCCTGCTGGCCGGCCTCTGTCACTCATGCCATCGTATTCATTCATTCGCGTCTATTACGCGCTTACTCTGTGCAGAGCACTCTGCTTACCCTGCGCAGACCACTCTCCTAAGCGCTGGTCACCTGCTGCCTCGCCCCCACGGAGTCTCGGAGAGGCGGCTGCCTCTCACCTAGGAACCGATCTGGGCCAGGGTCTCCGTTGCCTTGGACCAGGCCCCCGCGTTAAGGGTCCGCTAGCGAGGGTAGGAAAGCCGGTGGGATGGCTGGATAGAGAAGCAGTGGAACACGGGCCTGGGAGTCACAAGGAGGTGGGTTCTAATCCCGGCTCCGCCACCTATCTGCTGCGTGACCTTGAGCAGGTCACTTCTCTGAGCTTCGGTTCCCTCATCTGTAAAGTAAGGATTAAGATTCTGAGCCCCATGTGGGACAGAGCTGTGTCCAACCCGATCGGCTTTTATCCACCCCTGGCACATAGTAAGCGCTTAACAAATACTACAATTATCATTATTATTATTGCCTGGGGTTGTCCGCCCCCAGATAATCACCTGAGGATGTAAAGAGCGGGCTCCATTTCGGACGGACCTCAACATCATTTTTCTTTCGATTTGCAGTATATCAATGCTGGGAACCTGGAACAGCTGTTAGATAGCGACGTCCACCTGCCCTGGACGGTGAGGGTGAAACTGGCATACGACATTGCCATGGGACTCAAGTACCTTCACTTCAAAGGCATCTTCCACCGGGATCTCACTTCCAAGGTACCGGAGACTGAGTGGAGTTGGCACCTCGCGTACACACATAAGCACGTGAGGGAGCTCCGTCCTAGAAGCGACCGGGAAAAAGGGAGAAGCACGTGGCCTGGTGGAAAGAGCAGGGGCCTGAGTTGCGGCTCATCTAATCTCATCCCAGCTCTGCCACTTGCCCGCTGTGTGACCTCGGACCACTCACTTCACTTCTCTGTGCCTCAGCTATCTCGTCTGGGATAAAATACCAGTTCTCCTTCCCTCTTACACTGTGAGCCCCATGTGAAACAGGTACTCTGACCTGGTTGCGTTTTAGTATTTGGTACATAGTGAGTCTTTAACAACACCCACAGTGATTACCTAGGGAGTTAACATGTTTGACTGTCAGCTTTAATTCACTTTGAGTCTTTAGAAATGTCCCTGATGCCTGGATCCGCCAATCGATAGTATCGGTCGTACGTTGGCTTAGCGTACAATAGAATTAGAGGACAGATCCCTTGACCTCAAGGTGTTTACAATCTAGTGGGGGAGGTAGACACAGAATAATTTGCAGATGGAAGAGAAAGTGAAAAATGGACATGTAGTGAGTAGCAGAGGCTTAACTAGCCTTTGTTTGCAGCTTCGAGTTTTGGTAAAGCTTTGGGGCTGTTACCCCAAGCCATGCGGCCGTGTAAAAGCGTTGCCCACAAAATGACACGGTGGCCGGGGGAAGACTTTGAATTCTTCTGCCTCGGTGTATTCCAGAAGCCCTTGACGCTGCCGGGGAGAAGCTTATGACCTCGGGGCTCTCGACACTGAGAGGATTTGGAATAAGAGGCGATAGCCGGGGTCAGGGACCTTCGTGAGGGGAGAGGGTTTCAGGCAGAGCTCCCATCGTGGGGTGTTCTCTGATAATCAGGCTTAGGTCTTATGAGATGTCAGCCTCACGTTTATGCAGCTCGGCTTCTGCCGGCCCGCCCTGTCTGGTTTCGGCCGGACCCGGTAGTCTTTTTCATCCCATTCAAAGCGATGGGTGGTGGTGTTAGTCGTATTTATGGAGGGCTTACAGCGTGCAGAGCATATTAAATGCTTGGGAGAGTACAATAGAAAGCAACGGCCTTTATTAAAAAAAAATAAACGTTGGCCGTGTTTGAGAGAAAATCTGGGGCACTGAAATGCCAAGTCCCACATGCCGTATTTTCATTTCGACCACGAGTGAGAGAATTTTGTCGGGCCGTTCACCTTGGCCTTTGCCAAATTGCCGGTCCCCAGTTACGCCCCAACGTTGCCGTGGTCAGAGGAGGCCTCCTGGGGAGAACTGTTCATTCCTTCCTCGGCTCACGACTCCAGATCTGACTGGGAAAAGGGTCCTAGGTGGACAGCGAGCGGAGAGAGGGCCACGGAGGTGGAGACGGTGGCGCCTGCTGTAGGGACAGGCACCGTAATTAGAGAAAATGCCAAGCTCGAATCGACACCTTTAAGGTCAACAAATGCCACGGGGTCGAGTCGGGGGAAAAAGTCACCTTCCCGCTGCCTGCAGCGTTTTGCCATCCACACACCAGGGGACCATTCCAGGGCCCTGTCCTGTCACCTCCCTGGGGTTGGATATTGTAAATCACCGCTGAGAAAACACAGCTGGCATCATGGGGGGGGGCTGCATTTAGTCACTGGGCAACAGCTGGCAAAAATAACCAGGGGGTTTGGGTCCACCAAGGCTGTCCGTCAGTGGTATTTGAGTGCTTACTTTGCACCGAGCACTATACGTAGGCACCTGGGAGAGTCTTGGCCCCAAGCGCCATCCTAGACTCCTGCTTCGTTTGGAAGGACAAAGGGAAAAGTTATCGAATGGAAGAAGAAGGGCTGGCCAGGATCGGCCGCGAGGTGGGCTGGGCCAGCCCCACTCTCCAACCTCCCTGCCCAATTTCCAGCCGACCGACTCGGACTAGCCCGAGCAAGCCAGTCCCCCGTTCCCTGCCACGAGGAGTGAGGAGATGGTTGAGGTGATGAGCCTAAGTGGGCCCAGTCTGGCCGACTGCCGCAGTTGGGCAATCGAGCAGTTAGGCGGCCAACCTTGGGGCCCGAGGATATTTTCCCTCCAGGGGCAGCTTGCTTGAGGATCTGGAATCACCTGTTTTCCCTCTACTCCTCCTCAACCGCGGATGGACCCTTCCACCTCTCCAGACGCCTTTTACCGCAGGTGGAGAGAGTTCAGACTTGGCCAGACAAAGCCAGGGAGGAAGTTAAGCAGCAGGGAACATCAGAATCGATTTGCGTGGATGGATCGTTTATATCGAATCCCACGAATGGGCCGACAGCCCCGGGATGATTGTGAAAATCCTGCAGGTGGGCAGCCGGATCGGAGCGTGGCTTCTTCTCGGTTACGGGGCAGAGTCCGCCGCCCAGACTGGCTCCCGTTCCCTCGGTCACTCTGCCTTCGTGAACCTCGATTTCACCCTTGAGTGGGTGCGAGTTCCAGATGGCTAGAAGGAGGAAGCGGATGTGAAGGGAAAGGAAGCGGGGCCCGGCCCAGGTGTCTGGATTCCCGGGGTCAGAGACGGGGGTTCGGCTGCTCAATCTAGTTGGACCCTCGTTTCCTACAAGTGCCGAGGTGACGGGGAGATGGGGGGAGGGATTCGAGAGGGAGGAAGTGGGGTGACAAAGTGTCTTTAAAAACATCAGGTTCCTCAGAAGAAACCTCAGTCAGCCACACCGCGCTTTCTCACCCTGCTCCTCAACCGGGGTTTGACCGGCGGGCTGGTTCTCGGCTCCGTCACGACCCTCCCGCCTATCGAAGACCGTCATGGAAAGGGAGGGCGATGTTTCTGAGGCGGGGTGGGGGCCGAGACGCTGGTGACATTTGCACCTCTTGTTTTTCCAAGAGCCTTGCTGTCACGGTAGACCACCCACATGGCCCTAGAAGCCAGGTCTCCCAGGCCAGTTGGAGTGGACGGGGAGGTTTTTCCCAGACTGAGGGGGACCAGAAGAGGCGCTTCTAAAAATGACGCAGCCTCCACAGAGAAACAGACCCCGGGAACTGGGCCTAATCCTCCAGGGCCAGGGCTCCATTTTCTTCCTTGTCTAGGGAGGGAAGGGCGGCAGCCTAGGAGTACGTAGGCAGGATGTACAGAGCTGGGATCCCTCACAAGAGGCCCATTGTGTCTCCACACATCTGTGTGCACAAACGGTTACAGTCACCCTTCGGGATCGGGCCCCGGCATCGCATCGCGTGGCCCATCTCTGCCAGGGCCCGGTGTCTCCGCAGAAAACCCCCCCGAGCGCTGGGTTGCTGGGGCAGGGCGGGCCCTCGAGGAGGCGGGGTGTCGAGCCCACTGGAGGGCTGGACCGCTCCGTTGAAGGCAAACCCCTGTGCAGGGGAACCGTTCGGCGCCGGGCCGGAATAATGTCCAGACGGGTGAGCTCCCTGACGATTCCTCTGATTGGCCTCCCCCCGCTTGGCTGTGCTGCTGCCTTCAAAGGGCTTACAGTTGAACGGGGGAGACCGACAGACAAGTTAGCAACCCCTAAGGAGAGCAGCTGGTCTTAGAGCCCGAGGACCCGGGCTCTCGTGACCCCATTCCCGTGGTGACACCCACCCAGGCCGAGAGGACACGACCCCGCTCGTCAAAGCCCCCGAAGGGTTGAAGGCCCTTAGCTAACTTCCAGCCCAGGTCTGGAGTCCTGTTGAAAACCAGATGGCCTTGGGCAAGCCCCTTAAATTCCCTGTGCCTCAGTATCCTCATCTGTAAAATAGGGATGACGACCGTGAGCCCCACGTGGGACGTGGACTGTGTCCATAGCGATCAGCTTCTAGCTACCCCAGCGTTTTGTACGGTACCTGGCACATAGTGAGGTCTTAACAGATACCGTCAAAAGAATCAAAACAAAACCCGAGGAACCCAACCACGTGCAGCGATAGCGTAGGATTTGAGAAGTGTTCCCCGGGCAGAAAGTGCCGTACAGATTGGGTGGCGGCATTTTCTCTGGTGGGAATCAACCTCAACCAAAGCCTCCTCTTCCCTTCTATTCCTTGTCGTCCTCCTCCTCCTCCTCTCTGGCCTGTGGCATCAGCTCAGGGTGGGTGGCACCGGGTGCTGGGAGGGCCAGGCCGGCTCGACACTCCTGCCCCTTCCGGGCTCAGCTCTCCTGCCTCTCTGGAACGCTGCCCGGCGGAACCGGTCTAGTCTGGGTAGGCGGCTGATTGTCAGACTGGCACAGAGCTAGCTGCAGTTCGGACAACCCACGGCTCAAGGTGGGGTCCTTGGGACGCCTGCCCACGTGCCTGCCCGTGCACACAATTGTGTACCCGTGTGAACACTCAGACCCCCACCGAGGCTCAGGTTCCAGGTACATGGGGTGCGTTGTCTTCCTTGTGGAATTCCAGAACTGCTTAATAAAAAGCGAAGATAACAGCTACTCCGCCATCGTGGGAGACTTTGGCCTGGCAGAGAAGATCCCCGATTACAGGTGGGCGGGGCGCTGGTCTCCCGGGGTGGGGCCGCAGGGAGGGGGTACGGGGTGCGGGTCCGGGCCCTACCGCTGCAGGGCGGCCTCGGCTCTCGGGTGGTGCCAGGAAGCCCTGCCTCCGGGACCGGGGCACGGCGACACGGGAACCCTGGGGTGGCGCCGGGATCCGGGGCCCCAGAGGGACGGAGGTTCCCGGGTTCTGAGCGTCAGTGTCACCCAGCTGGGTGGGCCCGGGCCCCGGCTTCTCCGACCCGGCTGGGTGGGGGCCGGGAAAGCGCATTCATCGGAACCCCGTGTCCCCGGGGCCATCCGGGCTAAAGAATGCCACTGGAGCAAGATGGGATTGGGACTCACGGGCAGCCCAGGCCGGAAGAGGGTAAGAGGACTGTTGCCATAGGACTCGGTTGGGTCCCCCCGGGTTACGGGTGCCCGCAGAACATGCCAGTGCCCATGTTTCCCTTGCCCGAGTTAAGGTGGCCCATCCGCCAGTCACCCGGAGCAGGGTTGGGGGGCGGGTACGCATCTAGACGACCCCTCCCACCAAGCGGCCTGACGGGGTTCCCCAAAGAAACCCCTGGATCCTGTGCCCCTGGGCTGGGCAAGGCCCCCGGGGGTAAGCAGTGCCCTGGGCCAGGGCAGCTGACGGAGGATTCTCCCTTGGCAGCAAGGGCAGCGAGAAGCTGTCCGTGGTCGGCTCGCCGTTCTGGATGGCCCCGGAGGTTCTCCGAGACGAGCCCTACAACGAGAAGGTGCGCTTCGGATCCCCGCCGTCCTCCCACGCCGTCGGCTCCTCCACCCCCCCCCCCCCCCCCCCGCCGCCCCTTCCCCCCCCACGGCTCTCAACGCTGTCGCGGTGGGTGGTGGGGAGGGGCTGGCTGGCTGCTCCTCTTCCCCTCAGCTCTGCCTGCCTAGTTAAAGCGAGAGCAATGAGCATGGGTGTCCCCACTCCCTCCCATCCTCCCGAGTGGCTCCCGGGGCCTCCTCCCCTCTCTGAAGCCTCAAAGAGTGGTCTCTGGGCTCCCACGCCCTCCCATAGCCCAGTGCTCAGTGCAAGGCTCTGCACACGGGGCTCGGTAGATAGGGCCGACTGACTCCCCTCCCCGCATCAGCCTCGGGTCCGTTCAGACTCTCCACGTGTGGCGGCCCCCACCGCCAGGCCGGGTGGCCGGGCGCCCTTGTCCCCGAGCCCAACCGTTCGGACCCGGAAGCCCCGGTGCCAGGGTTGCTTCCCGTCCCCTGGGCGTGAAGGGAGTTCTGACCCGGCTCCGTGGGGCCGTTCCACCTCGCAGGCAGACGTGTTCTCCTACGGCATCATCCTCTGTGAGATAATCGCCCGCATCCAGGCCGACCCGGACTACCTCCCCCGCACAGAGGTGAGCAGGGCCGGCCCCGGGGCTCGGGGGCACGTCTGGGGCCCGGCCCCGGTGGGGTTCCCCTGAGAAGTGGGTGGTACCGACTGGAGCCCGCACGGCCCGCCTCCCGCTTCAGCCTCTCCCAGGCCCCAGCCAGCCTCAGATCGGGTCGGGGACCCGGGAGGGGACGCTGCATACCGCCCCTACCTTCCTGCTCTCCCACCCCACTGCACGTTCTCACCGGCGGGGCTCGGGGTGGGCCTCCCTCAGAGGAGAGTGGGCCCGGGGGAGGGTGGTCCCGGCCTGGAGCTCTCCCCGGCCCCCTCCCCCGCCCCTCCCGACTCCCTCTTTGTTTTCACAGAACTTTGGGTTGGACTACGATGCCTTTCAGCACATGGTGGGTGACTGTCCACCTGACTTCCTGCAGCTCACCTTCAACTGTTGCAATGTGAGTGCCTCCCGCCGCCGCCTCCCGCCCAGCTTCCGAGGGCTTCGTCGGTCTTCCCTCCCCGGGGGATCCGGGGAACCTTCCTCTGCGGGTCAGAGGCCAGACTGGGCCCCGTTGAGCTCCCTTGGACCTATCGGGCGGAAAGGGTCGGGGGGAATCAGCGGCGTGGCAGGCGCCGAGGCCGACCCAGGCTGACCGCCCCGGCGGTTGGGGGGCGTTTCAGATGGACCCGAAGCTGCGGCCGTCCTTCGTCGACATCGGGAAGACCCTGGAGGAGATACTAAACCGCCTGCAAGAGGAGGAACTGGAGCGGGACAGAAAGAGCCCCGAGAGAAAGCCGGTCTCCCTGACTAAAGGTGGGTGGCGAGCAGGATGCGGGGGTGGTGGTTAGAATTGGAGTCCAGAGGACTCCCGGCCCATCTGCGACGAGCAGAATCATGGCGGCCTTTGCCCGGGCACCGCGCTGGCCGCCCCTCGGCGTCGAAGGAGCCCCGGGACCGTGCCCGCTGTTTCCGCTCGCCCGGGCCTTTTCGGGGGGGGGGCTCGAGCCACCCTAGCGTGAGGGGGGAGGAGGGGCCCGAGGCCCCGGGACGGGCCCCTGCTCTCTCGCCCCCCTCCCGGCACGGAGGGGACCGAAGAAAGCGGAGGGCGGGAGCCAGCGTGTGTCCACCCCCTCAGGGCTGCTGGACAAAAGCCCGGCGATGAAGCGGCTGAGCTCGTTGGACGACAAGATCCCCCCCAAGTCTCCCCGGCCCCGGCGGATCATCTGGCTGTCCCGCAGCCAGTCGGACATCTTCTCGCGCAAGCCGCCCCGCAAGATCAGCGTGCAGGACCCCTACTACACTCCCCAGCGGGGGGCGGGCACCGGCCCCAAGGTGAACCCCTTCAGCGCCCGGGAGGACCTCAAGGGCGGCAAGATCAAGTTCTTCGACCTGCCCAGCAAGTCGGTCATCTCCCTGGTGTTCGATCTAGACGCCCCGGGGCCCAGGGCCTGCCTGGGGAGCGGAAGCCGGCTTCAGCTGCGGCCCCCGCCCGACGGGCTGGAGGCCCCGCCGCTCCGCCGCTGGCGCTCCCTGCCGGGCTCCCCCGAGTTCCTCCGCCAGGAGCCCCCGTCCTTCACGGGGCAGCGGGAGGACCCTCCGCCCGCGGGGGCCGACGGGCGACTCAGGCTGCTCAGCAGCCTCAAGTACGGAGTGATGGCCATCCCGCCCTTCCGGGCCCCCCGCCCCGCCCCGCGCACCCCCGCCGGCTCGCGCCCCGCCTCGCCGGACCAGGAGGCCATGGACTGCTCCGCTCCCATGAGCCCTCGGGAGGAGAACGGCTTCGGGCCCGGCCCCCAGGTGCCCGGGGCCCCAGGCCCGCGGGGAGGCCCGGTCCTCGGGGCCACGGCGGGCAGCGCCGAGGACATGGAGGTGGAAGAGGCGAGACAGAGGGCTCTCGGGCCCGCGGCCCCCGGCCCGCCCCGGCCGCTCGGCCGGGAGCCCGGGGCCGTGGGCGCCCCCCGGGGGGCTGGCCCGGGAGGGGGTCACGGCCCCCCCGGAGGGGACCGGGACGGCTGAGCAGGCGGGACGGTGGCACCGTGAGCTGGGCGTAGTCCAGTGCGGGCGGGGTCCCTGGGGCGTGAGCAGAACAGGGTGGTGGAGGCCCAGAGAAATAGCCCCCTCCCCAGCCTGGGGGTCCAGGGGGCCGGGCAGCTAGCTGGCCTAGGGCTGTGTCCGCAGATCCTCTCCTCTTCCTCTCCCCGATGCCGGCACCCCACTGCCCGCCCCCCTCCTCCGCCCACTTGGGAGAGGGCCACCGGGGCGGGACCTGTGGCCCACCGGGCCCGGCCCCCATTCTTTCCTCTGTCTCCCAGCCGGCAGCGCCGGGTTCACGGCAGGCTCGGGGAGGGCAGGGGGCCGGCTCCGTCGAGACGACGTGTCCGAAACCCGCTCCCCTTTAGCGTGGAGGCCGCCGGGACCCTTGGCCCCCGGGCGGCCCCAGCCTCCTGCCGTTGCCCGGTGGAGCGGACCACGCCGAGCCAGCCCCCTCCCCGCGCGTCGCCGCTCGGGGACCCGGTCCTACCTGGACCCCGAGTCCACCCGGGAGCCTCTCCCCCAACATCAGGGCTTGTTTCACCGAGTGGGGGGAGGCCACCGAGCCACGGGCCCGGACCCAGCACTTCTCGCCAGTAAGACTAAAGACACTTGAATAATTCCCGTTTGCACTTAACTGCTCTTGTCTACGTCACTACATTTCTATGCAAGGGGAGGATGGGGGGGGGGGGGGGGGGCGGGTGTCGAATCTCTGATTTAGTACGTTTAGAGAACTCTGTCAGATGCCGTCTATTTTCGTATTTATGAAGGAGTCTTAATATTTTGCCATCTGTAAATAGCCGAATTATAATCGGGGGGGAGGCGAGGCCGGCGGCGGAGTCGGTCGGCGGACGCGGCCGGTGACTTTTCTGATTCCGTGTATATTTATGAACGTGGAGAGAGAGTAAATCCCGTTGTCCTGCCGACGGACCCCCCCCCCCCCCCCCATGGGGGTAGGAAGGTGAACGCCTCGTTCGGTGGAACTGCAATAAGAAATAACCAAAGATGAGGCCGGTTCGATATTTTCGTAATCCGTGTTTCTCGGTCGATTGTTTTTGTAAAACCTTTCCCCACTTGTTTTCGGATTAAAAAAAGAACAACAGTAACGATCGTAATAAAGTAGCCGGCGCCGGTCAGCGTCATCTCCTGCGGGAGTCGGCTGCCCCCGGGGCGGTCCGGGGTGAGCGGCGGCAGGGAGCCGGATCCCCCGCCGGGGTGGCCCCTCTCCCCGCGGAAAGGCAAGACCCCCGGCGCTCTTACTCTCGCCGCGACCGTCACCGTCCCAAGTGGGAGCGGAGGCCGGGCCCGGCCCGAGGAGGCTCGGGGCGGCGCCGGCCGAAGGGTGGGCCCTGAGGAACGGGAGCCGCTCTGCCCCTGGCTGCTTGTTGGGGGCGGCTGAGAGGGCTGAGGGAAGGGGAGGGGGCCGGGAACGGGGGACCCCGCGGGAGCGGGCGAGGGGCCTCGCGGGCCGCCGTCGGCCCCCGGCGCTGGCCCGGAGCAGTCCCCTGAGCCCGGCCGCTAGCTGCCCCCCCAGGCCAGCTTCATCTTCTGGCTGTGGGCCTTGGAGGAGCGGGAGAAGACGCTCTTGGCCACGGTGAGGGGCATAGCCTTGCCGCTCAAGTACACCTTGTTATGGCAGTCCGGCAGCCAGGGCCCCGAACTGGGCAGGGGCGAGTCCCCCGCCAGGCCGACGTAGGCCAGCACGTAGCCGGTCATGAAGGCGTCGAAGCCGGCCCGGTGGAGCCCGCCCCCCGCCCGCCGGCCCAGCTGGCCGGGGGCCGCCGGCGTGGGCCCCCGGCCCGGCCCGGCGCCCGTCTCCTCCCCGGCAGGCTCGGCCGGGCCCGGCGCCGGCCCCGTCTCCATCTCCTCGTCCCCGTTCGGCCCCTGGCTCGGCCCCACGCCGTTGACCCCCTCCTGCGGTCCCGTCTCGCCGGCGGCAGGGGCGACCCGGGCCCCGTCCTCCCCCGGCCCCTCGCCACAGGTCTGCTTTTGGGGCGGCCCGTCCTCGGCCTCCTCCGGGGCCTCCGCCCCGGCCTGCTCCGCCTCGGCCTCGTCCGCCGTCTCCTTGCGGCGTTTCCCTCCCCGCCGCCGCCTCCGTCGGCGCTTGTCCTCCGCGGCGGCCTCGTCCGCGTCGATGATGAGGTCGACGTCGTGGGAGCGAGGGCACTCCAGCCCGTGGGGGCACCAGCCGTAGGCCTGGGGCGGGGGGCACGGGGAGGAAAGCAAAGGTCAGCGCGCCGGGCGCCGGGGCCAGCCGAGGGGCCGAAAGCAACCCCGGCCTCCCGGGCTGGGGGAGGCGCCTCACCGAGAAAGTCTCGCAGACGGCGGCCGAGGGGCCGGCTCCGGGAGAGTCGGGGCTCGGGGGCTCCGGGGAGCCGCAGCGGCGGTAGTCGAGGTGCGGGCTCATGCTGGCCGGGTACCTGCAGAACTCCAGGGCCACGTGGGGGTCTCGGGCTGCCCGCCGCTTCCCGTTCTCCCGCTCGCTGCGGACGGCGGGGAGGCAAGACCGTGAGGGCGGGAAGTCGGCCAGGGCCAGACTTCCTCCCTCTCTGCTCTCGTCAGCTGCCCTTCCCCGTTCATTCTTCTTCCCTTCCCCGCTGGCTTAGCTGTACCTCGCTCATCTCTCTCCTGCCGTCCTACCCTGACACCCCACATCTGCACCCCGGTTCCCAAACCCCTCTAGTCCCACCTTCTCTAACAAGCCGCCCCCAAATAACCACACCCCCTAGATCGCACCAACCTCTCCCCCACTTAGCATCACACACCCTTCTGCTGGGCTTGGGTATAAAATGAGTTACACCATCCGTTACTTATCCCCGTTATCCTATTTGGAAACACTTCTACGTCCGTCTCCTTCACTGGGGGAAGCTCCCCGTGGGCCCGGAACACGTCTCCTTTTTCAGGGGGATTTTCCCACCTGCTCAGTCCACCGCTTTACAACCCCAGCGGGCGCTCGGACCCTTCGACCAACCCCGCCCGCTTCCCGTCCCCCCAGGCCGCCGCCCGCTCACCATTTGCGGAAGGCGTACTCCAGGTAGGAGGCCACGAAGCGGGCTTGGAACTCGGCGGCGTACTTAGTGTCGTAGACGCCGGCGGGGAACATCTCGGAGAGGTCAGCGGTGAAGGTGGCCAGCGCCTCGGGCAGGTGGGCGTAGAAGCTCTGGTAGAGGAACGCCAGGTCAATGAGCCCGTTGTGCAGGACCAGGGGGCGGCGGGCGCGGATCAGCTCCAGGAACAGCGTCCGCACCGACTGGGTCTGGCTTTCGTCACCCTGGGGGGCGGCGCGGGCGGGGGTCAAAGGACGTCCGGACAACGGGGCGGAAGCCGGGACCGCCCACTTCCCTCTGCCCTGCCCGGACCCTCTGCTCCTCCCGTGAGATCTCGCCTGGACAGGAGAGTCTCGACCCTCATTTCCCCCTCCAGCTGCCGGCCCCCCAAGCGATCGCCTCGCGGAGACCCGGGTTCCCCGGTCTCCGCGACACCCTCCCTCTGGCTGCTTGGAGAATCCGGAGGCCCTGGGAAGGGGAGAGGGGGAGGGACGCCCCCGACCCGGCCCTCGGACCTTGTCGTTGCCCTTGTGGTAGGGAATCCCCTGCGAGTACTGGCGGTTGAAGTCAAAGCCGTGCTGTACCAGGAAGCGCACGGACTGGGGTTCGATCACGTACTCCTCCGCGCACAGCAGGGTCAGGTTGAACACCTGGGCCAGGTAGGTGTGCTCGCCCTGAGGGAGAGAGGGCGTGGGGCAGCGGGGACGGCCCCGTGGAGGTCCCGCTCCCCGGGGGTCCGGCCCCTCCCGCCCTGCCTCCGTCCCACCGGTCCCGGGCGGGGGACCGGGTTACCGACCCCGTACCTTGTCCGGCAGCTGTTTGAAGCAGGCGAGGCCGAGGGAGAGGACGGAGCGGGAGCGGGCGGCCCGGCACACGGCTTTGTAGCGCTCTTCGATGCACCTGGCGGGAGGAGACCAGTGTGTGGTGAACAGGCTCGGCCCACCCCACGGGAGGACCCGGAAACCATCCTGGGGCTCCCGACTCCTCTTCGTCGTCGTCAAGCGCTTGCTGCTGCGTGACCTTGGGCAGGTCACTTCTCTGCGCCTTAGTTACCTCTTCTGCAAAATGGGGATTAAGATTAGGAGTCCCGTGCGGGACACGGACCGTGTCCAGCCCCGTTACCTTTTATCTACCCCAGCCTGGCACACAGTAAGTGCCGAACAGACCGTAGACTCTTTATTGTTGTACTGTACTTTCCAAGCGCTTAGTACAGTGTTCTGCCCACAGTAAGCGCTCAATGAATGTGAATGAATGAAATACTACAAATATTATTACTAAGTGCTTGGGAGAGTACAAAAGCGACCCATTTCCCGCCCACAAGCATCTCGACATCAGGCCGCTTCCTCCTCCCGCCACAAGCAGGCCATTGGTCTTCCCTCGAGCGCTTAGTACAGTGCTTTGCACACGCTAAGCGCTCGGTAATAAGCCACGGAGAAGCAGCGTGGCTAAGTGGAAAGAGCACGGGCTGGCGAGTCAGAGGACATGGGTTCTAATCCCGGCTCTGCCACTTGTCTGACCCTAGGCAAGCCCCTTGACCTCTCTGTGCCTGTTGCCTCATCTGTAAAATGGGGATGAAGACCGTGAGCCCCACGGGGGACAATCTGACTACCCGGTATCTACCCGGGCGCTCAGAACAGTGCTTGGCACACACAGTTATTATAATTATACCAGGATGATTATAAATACGGTGGAATGAATGCGGCCAAGTCAGTTGTGTGAAGGCAGAGGAGGGTTCGGGAGCCACACTCACTGGTTCAGCAAACTCTTCCTCTCCCCAAGCCCGCTCAGCTCCTGTGGGCGAGAGGAGAAGAAATGCGGTCAGGGGTCCGGCCGGCCCCGACGGCCCACCCCCAGCCTTGGGGGAACGGGCCCGGCCCCCCGGCCCTCCCGGGGGGAGCCCGGCCTCCCCTCACCGTGTCCACGGCCACGAAGCTGGCCGTCTTTATGGCCAGGAGGATGGACGGCCACATCTCCTTGAAGTTGTCGCTCTGCACGTCCACCACGGGCACTCGGCAGGTGGGTGGCTCCTCGCTGTCCATGCTGCCGCCTAAGAAGGAGGGGGCAGAGTCGGGCATTTATTCAATCGTACGCAGCGGCGTGGCTCGGTGGAAAGAGCAGGGGCTTGAGAGTCAGAGGGCGTGGATTCTAATCCCGGCTCTGCCACCCGTCTGCTGACAAGTCGCTTCACTGGGCCTCAGTTCCCTCATTTCTAAAACGGGGATAATAATAATAATGTTGGTATTGGTTAAGCGCTTACTATGTGCAGAGCACTGTTCTAAGCGCTGGGGGAGATCAGGGTCTTCAGGCGGTCCCACGTGAGGCTCCCAGTTCATCCCCATTTTCCAGATGAGGTCACTGAGGCCCAGAGGAGTGAAGGGACTGGCCCACGGTCACCCAGCTGCCAAGTGGCAGAGCCGGGATTCAAACCCACGACCTCTGCCTCCCAAGCCCGGGCTCTTTCCATTGAGCCACGCTGCTTCTCATACCATCAGAATGTAATAATAATGTTGGTATTTGTTAAGCGCTTACTAGGTGCAGAGCACTGTTCTAAGCGCTGGGGGAGATCCAGGGTCATCAGGTGGTCCCACGTGAGGCTCCCAGTTATCCCCATTTTCCAGATGCAAATAATAATAATAATGTTGGTATTTGTTAAGCGCTTACTACGTGAAGAGCACTGTTCTAAGCGCTGGGGTAGACACAGGGGAATCAGGTTGTCCCACGTGGGGCTCACAGTCTTCGTCCCCATTTTCCAGATGAGGTCACTGAGGCCCAGAGGAGTGAAGTGACTGGCCCACAGTCACCCAGCTGCCAAGTGGCAGAGCCGGGATTGGAACCCACGACCTCTGACTCCCAAGCCCGGGCTCTTGCCATTGAGCCACGCTGCTTCTCATACCATCATAAGGTAATAATAATGTTGGTATTTGTTAAGCGCTTACTACGTGCCGAGCACTGTTCTAAGCGCTGGGGGAGATCCAGGGTCATCGGGGGGTCCCACGTGGGGCTCCCAGTTCATCCCCATTTTCCAGATGAGGTCACTGAGGCCCAGAGGAGTGAAGGGACTGGCCCACGGTCACCCAGCTGCCAAGTGGCAGAGGCGGGATTCGAACCCACGCCCTCGGCCTCCCAAGCCCGGGCTCTTTCCACCGAGCCGCGCCGCCACCTCCCGCCGAGCCCCGGCCCGCCAGACTACAATCCCCAGCATGCCGCGCGCCCGCCGCGCCGCCGCCGCCCCCCAGCCCGGGCCGCGGGGCAGGCCGGGAGTTGTAGTCCGCCGCCGTCCCCGAGGCGCGACGCCCCCCTCCGCCGGCAGGCGGAGCCCCTTCCCTCGCAGAGAGTCACTCACAGTCGGCGGGCTCGGGAGCGGCGGAGGCGGCCTCGTGGCTGCCCGCCGCCATGAAGCCTCCCGGCGGGAGGGGGCGGCCCGCGGACGCAGCTGCCCGCGGAGCTGCCTGCTCCCCCTTCGCCGATGGCCGGAGGGGGGGGCGGGGCGGAGGCCCCCGCCGCGGGAGCCGCCCCCAGCCAGGAGCCCGGCGGCGCGCGGCGCCCGCCGATTGGCCGCCGCCCGCCGGGAGGCCCCGCCCCTTCCGCGCGCGAGCCTCGTCCCCATTGGCCAGGGGGCCGCCCCGCCCTCTCCGGGGGGGGAGGGGCCGAGCGGACGGCGCGAGAGCGGGAGGCGCGTGACGCGGCGCGAGGTAACGAGGGCCTCGTGCCTGGGGCGCCCCCTCCCCCCCCTTTTCCCAGCACACCCTGCGCGGGCTCCCGGCATCCTTTGCCGCCCTTGGCCTCTTGACCAGAGCGGGAGGCCTGAGGCCGGGCCCGCCTTGGTAGCGCCATTTTCCCCCCTCGACGGCCTCCACCTGCCCCCAGCCTTATCCCTAGTAACGGTGGTGTTTCTTAAGCGCTTACTCTGTGCTGAGCACTGTGCTAAGCGCTGGGGAGATCCTGGGTCGTGATGATGTTGGTATTCGTTAAGCGCTTAACGCTGTGCCAAGCCCTGTTCCAAGCGCTGGACACAGGGGAATCAGGTGGTCCCACGTGGGGCTCACAGTCTTAATCCCCATTTGACAGATGAGGTCACTGAGGCCCCGAGAAGTGAAGTGACTTGCCCAAAGTCACCCAGCTGACAAGGGGCCGAGCTGGGATTCGAACCCATGACCTCTGACTCATTCATTCATTCAATAGTATTTATTGAGCGCTTACTATGTGCAGAGCACTGTACTAAGCGCTTGGGATGAACAAGTCGGCAACAGATAGAGACGGTCCCTGCCGTCTGACGGGCTTACGGTCTAATCGGGGGAGACGGACAGACGAGAACAATGGCGATAAACAGAGTCGAGGGGAAGAACATCTCGTAAAAACCGATGGCAACTAAATAGAATCGAGGCGATGTACAATTCATTAACAAAATAAATAGGGTAACGAAAATATATACAGTTGAGCGGACGAGTACAGTGCTGTGGGGATGGGAAGGGAGAGGTGGAGGAGCAGAGGGAAAAGGGGAGCCCGTGCTCTTTCCACGGAGCCACGCTGCTTCTCTTGTCCCCCCCGAGACTCCCAGTCTTCATCCCCATCTTACAGATGAGGTCACCGAGGCACCGAGAATAATAATGATGTTGGTACTTTTTAAGTGCTTTCTCTGTGCTGAGCACTGTTCTAAGCGCTGGGGAGATGCAAGGGCATCAGGTTGTCCCCCCCCTGAGACTCCCAGTCTTCATCCCCATTTAGAGAAGCAGCGTGGCTCAGTGGAAAGAGCCCGGGCTTTGGAGTCAGGGGTCATGAGTTCGAATCCCAGCTCCGCCACTTGTCAGCTGTGTGACTGTGGGCAAGTCACTTCACTTCTCTGGGCCTCAGTTACCTCATCTGTAAAATGGGGATTAACTGTGAGCCTCACGTGGGACAACCTGATTACCCTGTATCTCCCCCAGCGCTTAGAACAGTGCTCGGCACATAGTAAGCGCTTAACAAATACCAACATTATTTATTTATAAGTGTGTGAGCCCCACGTGGGACAACATGATGACCCTGTATCTCCCCCAGCACTTAGAACAGTGCTCGGCACATAGTAAGCACTTAACAAATACCACCATTATTATTATTATCAGGTTGTCCCCCCTGAGGCTCCCAGTCTTCATCCCCATTTTCCAGATGAGGTCACTGAGGCACCGAGAATAATAATGATGTTGGTACTTTTTAAGCGCTTACTCTGTGCTGAGCACTGTTCTAAGCGCTGGGGAGATACAGGGTCATCAGCTTGCCCCCCTGAGGCTCCCAGTCTTTATCCCCCATTTGACAGATGAGGACACTGAGGCACCAAGAATAATAATATTGTTGGTACTTTTTAAGCGCTTACTCTGTGCTGAGCACTCTTCTAAGCGCTGGGGAGATACAAGGTCATCAGGTTGTCCCACGTGAGGCTCACAGTCTTCATCCCCATTTTACAGATGAGGGAACTGGGGCACAGAGAAGTGAAGTGACTTGCCCACTTAATGCCAGGTGACCAAACTGCCGCTGCTCACGCCCCTGCTTTCCTAACAGAATTTCCCACTGTGGTGGTAGGAAGCAGGTCAGCCGCAACCCTGGGGCTGGGGTGGTGAATTCTCTTTTTTAAAAAATGCATTTATTAAGCTCCTATTATATGCTAAGCACTGGGGAATACACAAGATAATGGGGTTGGGCACAATCCCTGTCCCAGATGGGGCTCACGGTCTTAATCCCCATTTTTCAGAAGAGGAAACTGAGGCACAGAGAAGTGATTTGCCCAAGGTCACACAGGAGACAAGTGGCGGGGCCCAGGCTCTGTCCGAGAGGTCACTGGCTTCTCACTCCCTAAGTTGGACTGTGCCCAACCCGATTTCCCTGTATCCTCCCCAGCACTTAGTCCAAGTGCTTGGCATATAGTAAGTTCATTCAATTGTATTTATTGAGCGTTGTGTGCAGAGCACTGTATTAAGCGCTTGGAAAGTATAATTCGGCAACAGATAGAGACAATCCCCGCCCAACAACGGGCTCGATTACTGGTATTGTTGTCATTATTATTATTGCAGCCTGACATGGGCCCTGGGCGTGGAGAGGCAGTGGGAGATCTATCTCCTGACCATAGTCTCAGGTGACCGGACCATCGTGGCCGTTCTCCTGACCATAGTCTCAGGTGACCGGACCATCGTGGCCGTTAAGCAGGGGGAAGAGGAAGCCCCGGGAACCGCTTTTGAGGTGTCCTGAGTGACCCGCCCTGGTGGGGTGGAGACTGGAGCTGCTCAGGGTCCTCCGGGGCCGAGGCCCTCGGGGCCTAGTCGGTGCTCTGGATTCCAGGTTGGCAATGAAGAAGAAGCGGGCAGCGGTGCCAAGCGAGCGGAAGCCGCCGGCGAGAAGGAGGACATCCCCCAGGAGCGACAAACCCAAAACCTCCACCCTGCCAGGTGAGCGGGGGGCCCTTCCGCTTGAGCCCCAAAGGTCCAGTTGATCCCCCGCATCCGGATCCCGGCCGCCCGATCCTCCGCGTTGAGCCCTAGTTTTGTTTTGTTTTTTAAACCAGGGGCGGAGGTGACCGCTGAGGCAGCTCCTGCCCGCTCGGGCCTCGATGGGGCCGCGGTCTCGGCTGTCAGCAAGGGTGCGGGGGCGCGGCCCGCCGGGTCGGTGCCCCCGGCTCCGTTCTGCCCGAGCCACCTGTTCGATGACATGGCCGAGGTTGGGGCCTTCCGGTCCCGCCTCCTGACGTGGTACGATCGAGCCAAGCGGGACCTGCCGTGGAGGAGAAGGGTACGGCGGGGCAAGGGTTGGCGAGGTCGGGGGGCAGGCGGGGACGGGGAGGAGAGGGTTTGGGGCCACCGGAGGCCCAGAGTTTTCCCACTGATGGCTCAAGGTGGCCTCTGATGCTTAACGAGGATCCTGGGGCTTCCTTTCATGCGCTGGGTGGGCTGGGGGCTGAGCCCCGGCTCCCCCAGTCTCGTCCCTGACTCTCCCTCCCGGTGACTCTGTTGGAAGGCAGCAAGTGAGCCAGACCCGGACCGGAGAGCGTATGCAGGTGAGAGCGCAGAGCAGGGAGCCGACCAGATGCTCCAGGGACACCCCAAGAGGCAGGATCAGCCCTGCCAATCATCCGTGCCTTGGGCCGGTGGGCCGGGGGCTCCCCGGGGTTGGGCTGTGGGGATCGGGGGCGCAAGCGGGTGCACGTGGAAATCCAGAAATCCTGATGGCGGTCTGGACTCCAACAGTGTGGGTGTCGGAGATCATGCTGCAGCAGACGCAAGTGGCAACCGTGATCGATTACTACAACCGCTGGATGCAGGCGAGTCCCCTGGCTCCTGAGGGATGGGGAGGATCCCCGTCCGCCCCCGACTTTGGGAAGGGCGGCCGCACACGCCGATGAGGGCCGGGCCTCGGCCTGCCCCAAAACATGGGGGTGAGCCCTTCTGGAGAGGTAGAGGATGGGGAAAGAGAGTGGGCCCGCGCGGAGAGGAGTCACATGCCCAAGAGGTTGATGGCAGTGATACCTGCCAGTCCCCCTGACATAGAGAAGCCGGAACCAGGCCTTTGGGATGGCCCACTCCGGCCTCCCGGACACCAGACCCCTCTGTTCTGTGGTCCTGACCTTAGTGGTTCACCCCGTTCTGAGTGGAAAATCGCGTTCCCCCCTACCCCCGCTGGGTCAGTAACCCTCACTTGCTCCCTTTCTTCATCGCCCCCTCCCAGCCCCACGGCACTTACATCCATATCCGTAATGTATTTATTTCATGTAAGCTCACCGCAGGCAGGGAATGTGTCTGTTTCTTGTTACTTTGTCCTCTCCCAAGCGCTCCGTATTGTGCTCTGCAAGCAGTAGGCGCTCAAAAAATACGATTGACTGACCTTTGTTCTTGTCCATCCTGGAGCTACAGAAGTGGCCAACGCTGCCAGAGCTGGCCGGCGCATCCCTGGAGGTGAGAGCCGTTTCTGGGAAGAGGGGCCGGGCGGCCCTTCGGGGTCTCGCTCCCTGTCCCGCTCCCTCTGACTCCCGTCTGCTCCCAGGAGGTGAACCAGATGTGGGCCGGGCTCGGTTACTACTCCAGGGGCCGGCGGCTGCAGGAGGGAGCCCACAAGGTAAGGGGTTCGGCGGTTCGGGGGTGGAGGATTCTTGCCTGCTCGTCTCTAATCCCGAAGCCCTTGTCTGCTCTGTGACCTTGGGCAAGTCACTTCATTCCAAGTGCTTAGTACAGTGCTCTGCACATAGTAAGCGTTCAATAAATAGTATTGAATAAATGAATTTCTTGGTGCCTCAGTGACCTCATCTGTAAAATGAGGATTAAGAATGTGAGCCCCATGTGGGACGGGGCCTGGGTCCAACCTGATTAGCTTGTATCTACCCCAGGGCCTAGAACAGTCCTTGACACATAGTGAGCGCTTAACAAATACCGTCCTCATTAGTAGACGGAGTGCAGCCCTCGGGGTGGGATTCAGCTTGCCCACCATCACTCCTACAGGGTCTCGCCCTCCCTCCTCTCTGCCCCTCCCTGGCTGGGCCTCTTTGTTTTTCCCTGGACATTCCCGCCGAGTGAGCCGGAAGGTACCGACAAGCTCAGGGCCAAAGTGTCAGAGGTTCGCCCGTGCACATCGGGGGCAGAGAGGAGAACAGAATCCTTTCCCTGCATCCGAGACCCTCGTCGTCCCCCTGGCAGGTTGTGTAGTTAGGTGACACCCACTTCCCCACCAGGACTTCTCGCCCACGTCCCGCCTCCGGCCTGGAACCTCTTCCCTCTTCATATCCGACGGACGATTATCTTCCCACCTCCAAAGCCTTATTGAAGGTCCATCTCCTCCAAGAGACCGTCCCCGACTAAGCCCTCCTTTCCTCTTCTCCCACACCCTTCTGCGTGGCCCTGACTTGCTCCTTGTATTCACGTGCCCCCCACCCCGGCCCCGCCAGCACTTACGTTAATATCCGTCTCCCCCCAAAGCGTGAGCTCGTTGTGGGCCGGTAATGTGGCTACCAACTCCGTTACGTCGTTACGCCAGACTCGCACGTAGTCCAGTGCGGTCAGCGCCCGATAAATACGATCGATCACGGGGTCCCCATCTGCCCCAGACTACATCTCTGGTTCTGCCCGTTGTAGGTGATGGTGGAATTGGGGGGCCACGTACCACGCACAGCAGAGGAGCTGCGGAAGCTGCTGCCAGGAGTTGGGAAGTACACAGCCGGTGCTATTGCTTCCATTGCCTTTGGCCAGGTGAATGGGCCCTCGCCTTCTCCTCCCCTCCCCCGTCTCTCTCCCCGACCTTCCAGCGCTTACACGTTGATTCGATTGTACCATTACGTATTTTGGGTCTTCACTACTTCTAAGAACTTTAATGTCCATCTCCCCCATTCAACTGTAAGCTCCTTGTGGGCAGGAATGTGTCACTTCTTTGTTTTGAGCTTCTCAAGTGCCTAGCACAGTGCGTTGCCCCGGTGAGCACTCGGTAAATTCTCTTCCCAGGAGAGAAAGGGGAGGCGAGGGCGAGGGCGAGCCCCTCAAATGACAGCCCTCCTGCTATCCCCATCTTGGGATCTTTGAAGCCTTTCAGCTCGGAGAGCTGGGCTCTCCCCGCTCCCTTCCCTCTGCCTGTCCCAAGGAGTCTCTGCTGATAGGGGACTCGCGGGATCGGTGCCCACTCTCCTGAGGGGGAGGGGGGTATGGCCCCCATTGTTGTTTCCAATTGGGGCTGAAATGACCTGAAGTGAGACTTCGTGGCCCACCAGCTCTTGGAATCCTGCCCTCTCCCAGTCCCCACTAATCCCCACCCCTGCCTAAAATCTCCATCCCCACGTCACCCTGTGCCGGAATGGAAAGCTGGCACCAATTCCTTTGGGGGGGACTTGTCCGTGCCAGGTGACCAGCGTGGTGGATGGGAACGTGATTCGAGTCCTGTGTCGTCTCCGGGGCATCGGAGCTGACCCTAGCAGCCCCGTCGTCTCCCAGCAGCTCTGGTAGGGGATGTTGGGAAGGGTGGGGGTCTTTAGGGGATACTGGTGGGGAAAAGCAGGCACCGCCTGGGGCAACCGTGGCTAGCAGCTGTGGCTCCCGGCGGGGGAGGGGCCGGCGGAGTTGGAGCCAGGATTGCCCTGGGCTCCTCAGCAGCCGATCCCCACCATCTCTCCAAGACGGCACCCTCGGGCGACGGGGGCGGGAGGGAGGGGGCTCTGATCCCAGGGAACCGGTGCCACCAGGAGCCTGGCGCAGCGGCTAGTGGACCCTCAGCGGCCGGGGGACTTCAACCAGGCGAGCATGGAGCTGGGAGCCATCGTGTGTACGCCCCGGGCCCCTCTCTGCTCGGAGTGCCCCGTGCGAGAACTGTGCTGGGCGCGGCAGAAGGTGAGCACTCCCGGGGAGGGAGGGGAGACCAGCGAGTCCGTTTCCCTGGGCATCCAGGGTTGCCGCTGGGGAGGGGGCGACCTGGCTGGGAGAGCCCCTTCCCTGATGGCGGGCCACCCTCCCTGGCAGGTGGAGCGGGACCAGGCATTGGCCTCCCAGAGGCTGTTGAGCAGCAGGAGTCTGAGGGCGAGCCGTGACATTGAAGACTGTGGTAAGGACCAGGCGGGCATAGGCTGGCATCCCTCTCCTCCAGAGACCGGTACGATTAGTGGACACGGTCTTTGCCCTCGTGGAGCTTTATGCCTCCATACCTTACCCCTGGCCTTATGGCCCGCAGGAAATCAGTGGGCACGTTGGGCACCAGTGATTCCAGGCAGGTCAGGGGCAGCCACTTAGGATGCCCAGAGGAAGCAGTGAGCTTTAGTTGGTCTGGCTCAGCCCAGTGGTCACCCAAGAGGTCCACAAGCCTGGCCAAGAGGGAACTCATTCACCCTGGGACCCTTCCTGGGCCCCAGCTGAGATACGCCAAGAGGAGCAGCATGGCTCAGTGGCTAGAGCGCGGGCTTGGGAGCCAGAAGGACCCGGGTTCTAAATCCCGGCTCTGCCACACGTCTGCGGGGTGACCTTGGGTGAGTCACTTCACTTCTCTGGGCCTCCATTCCCTCATCTGTAAAAGGGGGATTAAGACTGTGAGCCCCATGTGGGACAGGGACTGTGTCAAACCTGATTAACTTGCATCTCCCCTAGCGCTCAGAACAGCCCTTGGCACACGGGAAAGGCTTAACGAGTACCGTAGTGATTATTATGCCACAGGAGGCAGCAGCAGCCTCGGGCGTCGTGGGTGTGGAGAGACCTTGTTTCGGGGCCAAGGTCTGGGAGGAAAGCCGACTTGAAGTCTGGCTGACATCCGGGAATACCTGAGGGAGGAGGGAGATACGGCACCACCCTGGGGCCTCAGCAGGGTGGGGAACGGGGGTTTCCATTCCCAGCCGGTGCGGCGGGGCAGTGTCCGCTCTGCCTGCCGCCCACGGAGCCCTGGAACCGGGAGCTGGGCGTGACCAACCTCCCCCTGAAGCCGCGCCGGCGCCCGCCCCGGGTAGAGAGGGCGGCCACCTGCGTCCTGGAGCAGCAGCAGGCGGGCCCGGGGGGCAACCGCTTCCTCCTGGTGCAGAGACCCAGTTCAGGTACCAGCTGGCGGCATGGAGGGGGCCCCGAGGAGAGGGAGCCCGGGGAAAGACGCTTGGGCAGGGTGGACGGGGAGAGCTGGAGCCCCTCAGGCGGGGGCACGGATGCATCAGACCCCTTGAAACTCGAGGGATCGGTGGGGGGGTGGTCGAGGAGCCCCTGCCAGGCACTAACGGTCATTTCTCCCCCACCGCGGGCAGGCCTGCTGGCCGGGTTCTGGGAGTTCCCCTGTGTGCCCACGGGGCCCTCGGAGCAGAAGCGGCGCCAGGCTCTGCTCGAAGCGCTGCGGGCCCGGACGGGAGGCCCCGTGCCAGCCGCGGGCCTGAAGCGCCTTGGAGAGGTTGGTGGGACGGGGCGGGCGGGACTCGGGTTTGGAGCCACAGCCCCCCGTCTCGCGGCCTCCCCAACCCCAGGCGTTGGCTTCCCGCAGGTGGTCCACGTCTTCTCCCACATCCAGCTGACGTACGAGGTGTACGGCCTGGCCCTGGAGAGGCAGCCCCGGGGGCCAGCCCCGCCGGGCGCCCGCTGGCTCACCCGGGCCGACTTGCAGGGAGCGGCCGTGTCAACCGCCATGAAGAAGGTACCGGGGTTTGGGGGGAGATGAGTCGGGAGGAAGTGGATTCCCCATAAAGAACCGCAGAGGAGGACGGTGAGCTGCGGGCCCCTCCTCACCTCTTCCCTCTCCCTCCTCGGCCAGGTGTTCCGGATGTACGAGGGACGGCAGCCTGGTGGCAAGGGGGTAAGTCACTGGGCCGCTGTGGGCGAGGCCGGCCTCCCTCTCCCCGGCGGGACCGCCCCGTTTTCACTGGCCCCGGCCATCCTGGGAGCCGCCGGGACCCCATCTACCTCGCCTACGGCACCCCCAAACCGGCTGGTTTCAGCTGGGCACAGTTCCCGTGTCCAGTCGCACCCTCCTGCCGCCCCCCCAACACCGCCACCCCCTGTGCCTCTCCACAGGGCTCCAAGCGGCTCCCACGGACTCCCCACCGGCAGCTCGCCCTCGATGCCTTTCTCCAGCCGCGCCCCGCCTCCTGACCGGGCGCTGCCTCGAGTTTTGACTCCGGGACCAGGTGGACCAGGCTGGCCCGAGGGCCCGGCAGTGAGAGCCCCGCCCCGCCCCATCCTCCCCGCGTCCTCCTTCCTCTGCAGCTCTGGCCTCTCGTCTTATCGTTTTCTATAATAAAGCGTAAAAGCGTTTCTTAATGATCGCCCCCTTTGCCATCCTCTCAGGGGAAACGCCATCTTAGGAAGGGGGAGCAGACCTGGAACCGGTTTCCGTAGCATCGGTCGCTCCTTCCTCCTCACTCCCCGGCTTAAATGCCACTTCCTCCCCTGGACTCACCCTCGTCGGGGATCGTTCAGGCCACAGAGCTTGGCCTCGCTGGGCTTCTTGTCTTCTCAGCTCGCAGACCAGGCTCTTGCCGGCCCGGAGGCACCCGACTCTTCTTTCTCTCCCCGCTACCACCGGGGTTAAGTAGTCGGTGGGGCTGGCAACCAGTCCCCGGTAGCCCGGAGCTGGTTTCTGAGGCCGGGGTGGTCCCTGAAGTGAGCAAAGTGGGGAGAAAGAGCCGGAGGCTTCCGAGGGCCAGAGCTGCAGGGCATCTAGCCGGAGATAACCCAGTAGTCCCGGGACTTATACGACGAAAGGAACACCTTTCCTCAACTGACCGCCCCAGCCAAGTTCTCGGTACAAGATTTTAATCAATCCATTTCACCACACCCAAGTTGGGAAGGGGAGAGGGTGAAAGCAAGGGGGCAACTGGAGGTTACCCTGAAGCCTCGGGTAGCCTCGGGGTGGCCTCCCCCTCGAAGCCCCAATTTCTCTTCCTTTCAGAGCCAGTGGGGGGGTGGGTACGGGGGCGTCTTCGGGCCGAAGTGCGGCAGTGTGGGTTTCCCCGCTGCAGCGGGGCGGGGAGCGGGCCCTCCGGGGAGCCGCGGCCTACCCCGCCCGGCCCTCGGAGCCGCCCACGGAGTCCTGCACGGCCTGCCACAGAGCCCGGATGTTGCCCTGGCCGAAGCCGGCCGCCCCCTGCCTCTGGATCAGCTCCAGGAAGAAGGTCTCCTCGGGGAAGAGGGGCTCGGTGAACACCTGGAGCAGAAAGCGTCGGCCCAGCGCCTCCTCCCCGTCCAGCAGGATCCCGTGGCGGGCCAGCCGCCCGGGCTCGTGCCCGGCCCCTCGGATCTGCTCCTCCTTGCCCTCCCGGAGGTAGTAGGCGGCGGGAGGGGCCACGAGCCTGGCCCCGGCCGCGACGGCCCCCCCGGCGGCTTCCACGATGTCCGGGGTGTAGAGGCCCACGTGCTGCAGCCCGGGACCCCGGTGGCGAGCCAGGAAGAGCTCCACCTGGTCCCGCCCGTCCCCGGGCAGCGACTCGGCCAGCACCAGCGTCGGGACGGGGCCGTCGGGCGGCCCCCGCAGCGCGGCCAGCCGCAGCCCCCCGGCCCCGGCCCCGGCCCCGGCGCGCACCACCAGGCCCCGCCCCGGCCGGTCCTCCCGGCCCAGCGGGAACCGGCGGAAGCCCAGGCAGCTCTGATACCAGCGCGAGAGGGAGGGCGAGCCGCCCCTCGGGCAGGCCACGGTCACGTGGTCCACGTGGCTGACCCAGCCGGGAGGCCCGGCGGTCCCCCCGGGCGGGCCCAGCGGGCGGAAGCCGGGGAGGAACGGCCCACGGCAGCCGGAGCGGTCCAGCAGGGTGTGGCTGAGGTTGCCCACGGGCGCCCGCACCACGGCGTAGGTGGCCACGCCCTGCTCGTCCCTCACCGCCGTCGGAGCCACGGCCACCCGGCAGCCCAGCGCCTCCAGGGCCCGGGCGGCCCCCGCCACGTCGCCCACCTCGAAGCAGAGGTTGGAAGCGGTGGGGACCGCGTGGCGGGGGTCCAGGCCGTAGAGCGGCTCCTCGCCCCCGGCCCGGCCGCCGCCGCCGCCTTCGTTGACCAAGAAGACGGCCGCTCCGCTGCGCAACGCCACCTGCCTCCAGGCCCGGCTCTCCCGCACCGCCAGCGCGCCGAAGCCGAAGTGCCGCTGCAGATCGCGGGCCAGGCGGTGCCCGGCGGGCACGTGGAAGGAGATGTGGCAGAGGCGGCGGACGGGGGCCGCCATCGGGGAGGCCCGGCTCGGGCGGGAGGCCGCGAGGCCCGGTCCGAGGAAGGTCGATGGAGATCCGGGGCCTGCCAGAGGTCGGGCCTTCAAGGTCGGCTCCGGGTGGCGGGTTCAAGTCCTATCGAAGGAGGCGGGTGGCGGTCCCGGAGGGTGGGGCGGGGGGGGGTTGTTCGGCTAGGTCCAAGGCTCGGGGTGCGGGTCCTGCCAGGATCCCTGCGTCCTGTGGCAGGCAGAGGGGATGGATGGCGGGAAGAGGGCTGACCTTGGGAGGCCGGGGGCAGGCTGGGGCCTATTGCGCTGCGGGGTCGAACCCACGTGCAGACGAAGGGAAGGGGGCGGGGGCAGGAGCAGGGGGCGGGGCCAAGACGCACGAGCGAGACTCCGGAGTGGGCGGGGCCAAGGCGAAAGGCGCGAGACCCCGGAGTGGGCGGGGCCACGACGGGCGAATGAGGCGGCGGCGGGGCGGGGCCACGGCCACCGCGCGAGGCCGAGGGGGCGGGGCCAAGGGGGGTAAAGGAGTGGGCGGGGCTAGGGGTGACGGGCGGGGCTAATGGACCAGTGAGGCTGGGAGTGGGCGGGGTTAAGAGATTAGCGAGGGCGAGGTGGGCGGGGCTTACTGAGTCTGCGCGGGCAACCTTGACGGGGGAGATGGGCGGGGCTTACTGAGTCTGCGCGAAGGGGGCGGGGCTTGCTGCGGCTGCGCGGGGAGTCTTGAGGGGGGGAGGGGGGCGGGGCTTACTGAGTCTGCGCGGGGGCCCCGAGAGGGCGGGGCTGACTGAGTCTGCGCGACGGGTGGGCGTGGTCATGGTGGGCGTGGCCACTAGGGGGCCGGGCGGCTGCGTGCTCCCTCAGCCAGCGATGAGTCAGCGTTTCCCGCCTGGTGCCTAGGCCTTGGGGTGCCTCAGTTTCCCCCACCGCTCCCCTGGGGAGAAGGCCCTGGGCTGGTGCCCCCGTGGGGCCTTGGCAGCAGTGAGGGACGATGCCCCGCCGCCATCACTGATTCCTAATCAATGGTAAAGCAGCCCATCCCTTAGGGCCGTCATGGCTGCCTTGAGTCATTCAGCTCTCCTCCTGCGTCCAGCTCATAGTCGGGGGCAGTGGGGGAGACAGACACGTAGGAAACAGGAATAAAGGACAATAGGGGCAAATTCAGCAATCGAAAACCCACATGAAATAGGTGGCCAAAACATTCATTCCTTCAGTCGTATTTATTGAGCGCTTACTCTGTGCAGAACACTGCTTATTTGACCAGACTGACATAAAAATGATAATGATGGCATTTGTTAAGCGCTTACTATGTGCCAAGCGCTGTGCCAAGCGCTGGGGGGCTTCAAGGTCATCAGGTTGTCCCACGTGAGGCTCCCGCTCTTCATCCCCATTTTGCAGATGCGGTCACTGAGGCCCAGAGAAGTCAAGTGACTCGCCCCAAGTCACCCAGCTGACAAGTGGCGGAGCCGGGATTAGAACCCAGGTCCTCAGACTCCCAAGCCCGGGCTCTTGCCACTGAGCCTCGCTGTTTCTCAATAATGAATTCATTCAATAGTATTTATTGAGCGCTTACTATGTGCAGAGCACCGTACTAAGCGTTTGGAATGGACCAGTCGGCAACGGATAGAGACAATCCCTGCCCATTGACATAATAATTCATCAATAATAGGCTTCCACCTATAGAATCATATAATTTTTAAAAAAGCATTCTGTCCATATTTCCCCAAATCACAGGGTGGTCACCCATTTACCTTAACATCAAGCAGAAAGTTCTTTAAAAGTCTGCCTCCTCCTCCTCTTTCTCCATCTCCTCCCTTCCTCCTCTTTTCCTCCTCCCTCCCTTCCTCCTCTATTCCTCCTCCTCCTCCCTTCCTCCTCCCTTCCTCCTCTTCCTCCTCTTCCTCCCTTAGCTCCACTACAACCCACCTGGACACTTGGCTCCACTAAACTACTGAGCGTCACCTCCTCCAGGAGGCCTTCCCAGACTGAGCCTCCCTTTCCCTCTGCTCCTCCTCCCCTCCCCATCGCCCCGACTCCCTCCCTCTGCTCTTCCCCCTTCCCCTCCCCGCGGCACTTATGTGTATGTATGGACGTATTTATTATTCTATTTATTTTATTAATGATGTATATCTATAATTCTAATTTTTTACCGATGCTGTTGAGGCCTATTTGTTTTGTTTTATTAATAATAACAATCATGATGGTATTTGTTGTTCTGTTGTCCGTCAACCCCCTTCTAGACCGTGGGCCTATTGTGGGCAGGGATTGTCTCTATTTGTTGCCAAATTGTACTTTCCAAGCGCTTAGTACAGTGCTCTGCACACAGTAAGTGCTCAATAAATACGACTGAATGAATGAATCTCATTTATTACAGCACGGATCCCTCCCTTAAATCTTGCTTCTGGCCTGGAACTTCAGACCATCACTCTCCCCACCTTCAAAGCCCTTAAAAAATCCCACCTCCTGCAAGAGACCTTCCCTGACTAACCCCTCATTTCCCCTAATCCCTCTTCCTCTCCTTCTCCCTTTCGTGTCGCACTCGCTTTGGGTCTGTACCCTTTATTCACCCCACCCTCAGGCCAACAGCACATATGTCCATTATCAGTAATTTATTTTAAAGTTTCTAAACTGTGAGAGCCTTGTGGGCAGGAAATATGTCTACCAACTCTTATATTGTACTCTCCCAAGTGCTTAACACAGTGCTCTGCCCTCAATAAACATGATTGATTGATAATTAAGGAAAGAAAGATTACCTGAGACCCAAGCCAGGAGTCCCCCAACCTGAAGGAGGTAGCTGTGAATGCTCACATTCAGTAATAACCGGGGTAGTTAAGTGTTTACTGTGTGCCAGGCACCGTGCTAAGCGCTGGGGTGGAGACAGTCCCTGTCCCGTATGGGGCTCACGGTCTCAATCTCCATTTCACAGATGAGGGAACTGAGGCACAGAGAAGTTAAGTGACTTGCCAAAGGCCACACAGCAGACGAGTGGCGGAGCCAGGATTCAAGTGTCGTGACCCTGCTAAGAAGGTAAGCCCCCCCCCCCCGAAACAGGGTCCGTGTCTAATTCCCACCTGTGTTTTCTCTCCCAGTGCTTAGAACAGTGCTCTGCACACACGAGTGAGCGCTTATTAAATGCTATTATTATTACTACTACTCTCTGCCCCTTGCTCCCAGTTTGTGCTAAAACTCCAGCCAACCCTGACCGCCTTTTCCCTTCTCTCCCTCAGCCTTTGCTCCCAACCCCCTGCCTCCCTCACCTCACCCCGGCCGGCTACAGACCAGGTTGGCTACGGAAAGCTCTAGTTGCCCTTCGTCCCGCAAGGCATCTCTTTGCTGCTCAGAGGGCAGATGCCAAGATCAATCGATCGATCGATCGCATTTATTGAGCACCTACTATGTGCAGAATGCCGTACTAGGCTCCCGATGTGGGCTGGGATTGTCTAGGAAGCAGCGTGGCTTAGTGGAAAGTGCACGGGCTTGGGAGTCAGAGGTGGTGGGTTCTAATCCTGGCTCTGTCACTTTGCTGTGTGACCTTGGGCAAGCCACTTAACTTCTCTGTGCCTCAGTTCCCTCCTCTGCAAAATGGGGATGAAGACTGTGAGCCCCACGTGGGACAACCTCATAATCCTGTATCTACCTCAGCACTTAGAACAGTGCTCGGCACATAGTAAGCGCTTAACAAATACCACTGTTTCTCTATTTCAATACTGTACTTTCCAAGCGCTTGATACGGGGCTCTGCACACAGTGAGCGCTCAATAAATACTATTGAATGAAAGAATACCACAGAACGAGCAGACACATTCTCTTCTCATAGCAAGCTTACAGTCCAGAGGGGGAGAGGGACCTTAATCTGAATAAACAGGTCATTTATCATATATAATGTAAAGATCTGGATGCAAATGTTGGGGGTGGAGTGAATATCTGGGGTGGGAGGGGAAGGGTCAGGGGGTTAAGAGAGAGAGGAGAACACTGAGACCCTGGCAGATAAGCAACGCAAATATTTGTCCGAAGTCAGTCCCAGTGGATCTTGGGAACATTAACCAGACGACCCCAGGGGTAGCGGGTTCAGGGTCTCTCCTTCCCCCCCGGGAATGTATTCCTGGGGCTGAGAGATGGAGCGGGATTCCTCCCCACCCCCATGGTAATAGCAGAAGGAGTAATAATGTTGGTATTTGTTAAGTGCTTACTATGTGCAGAGCACTGTTCTAAGCGCTGGGGGAGATACAGGGTCATCAGGTTGTCCCCCGTGAGGCTCACAGTCTTCATCCCCATTTTACAGATGAGGAAACCGAGGCCCAGAGAAGTGAAGTGACTCGCCCACAGTCACACAGCTGACAAGTGGCAGAGCCGGAATTCGAACCCGTGACCTCTGACTCCCAAGCCTGGGCTCTTTCCACTGAGTCACGAACGCTCACTAGGGCAAATCACTTTACTGTGCCTCAGTTCCCTCATCTAAAAAATGGGGATTGAGACCGTGAGCCCCACAGGCGACAGGGACTGTGTCCAACCCGATTTGCTTGTAACCACCCCAGTGCTTAGTACAGTGCTTGGCACAGAGTAAGTGCCTAATAAATACCGCAATTATTACCATTATTATTATTGGGGCACTGCCTACTACTAAGCGCTTGGGAAGTACAAAACAGAGAAGTCCCATGTTCCCTGTCCAGAAGGAGCTTGCACTCTAATGGAGAAGCAGACGGAAAAATATGGACAAATAGAGTGGTCGAGATAAATAATCGAACGTGCAGTGAATCGATGTATATATAAAAGGGATGGAATTGGGAAGAAATTAGTTCACACAGGCTGGAGATGGCTGCCGGGTTTCTATGATTTGGGGTGCTGCTGAGAAACAACGTGGCCCAGTAGATAGAGCACGGGCCTGGGAGCCCGAGGGTCACGGGTTCTAATCCCGGCCCCCGCTCCTTGACTGCCGTGTGATGGGGGACCCTCTCCGTGCCTCGGTTCCCTCATCTGTAAAATGGGGATTGAGACGGTGAGGCCCATGTGGGACAGGAACTGTGTCCCACCCGATTATCTTGTATCTACCCCAGTGCTTAGAACAGCACCTGGCACCTAGTAAGCGCTTAAGAAATACCATCGTTATTATTATCCCGGGGCCCAGGCCCGGGTGGCTGGTGGTTGTCCCAGTCTAGCTCCACCTCCAGCTTCCCCAACCCCTCTCCCCACCTATTCCTGGGCGGGGTCGGCCCGGGAGGAGAGGGAAGATAAAAGGGGGAGGTGAGGACCGGACAGTCAAGGACGAGCGGAGGTCAGTTGGGCTTCGGAGAGCCACGGTGGACGGGACGGCCCCACCTCCAGCCCCAGCCCCGGGTATCAGCTCTTTCTCTTTCTCTGTTTGAAGGTTCCCTCCACCAGCTTTCTTAGGGGGTTGGGAGAAAGAAAACAGAGGCAAGAAACTTTGGGTGGGGTTTGGGAAAGAGGAAAGAGGTGCCGTGTCCCATCTCCAGCCTGCTCTCTGCCCGGGAAACCCCTCGGGTCTCTGATTCTGGAGTTGGGGAGCGGGTGAGCTGGTTCAGCTTTGGTCTGCATCTCCTCTGGGGAGCCCAACGTTGTCCTTATTCGTCTGGGTGAGGAGAGGAGGGGGTGTACGGGGCTAAGCAGGGCCGACCAGGGGGGCGGAGGCACCCGAGAGGGAAAGCTGAGAGGAAGGGCAGGTGCCTAAGGTTCAAAGGTCAACGCCCTGTGGCTACAGGTCGGTGCCCTCCGTGTCCACGGTTGTCCCCTCTGGGTCTGAGCCTGGGGGTGGGGGGCGGGGGAAGTTCGGTGGCAGAGCCTAGAGCTGGGGGCTTGAATGATCCAGTAGGCAGAAGGGGCAGGAGCGGTTCTTAAATCACCCTGCCTCCTGCGGCTGGCCTTCCCCGGACCAGGTGGTGGCTCTCTGACGGCCCTTTTTTGAGTCACACGTTGGTCGAGCCCCCCCTCCCTCCCACTAACCCATCTCCTGGGCCCTGGTTCTGGGTCTGCCTTCTCAGAAACCCCCGGAAATCCTCCATAGCGCAAGCATCCTACCCTCCTAACTTTCCCCCCCGCCCCAACTCCCTTCTCCTCCCACAAGCTCCCTCACCGGCATCTCGCCGTCCTGCCATGTTTCCCGCTGGGGTTGCTGAGCTCTGGGCCCTGAATTCTATTTGTGAAAATTCCACGACGGAGACTCCCCCATCCCCCTGCCTCCTCTCTCAGTTCTGCATAACCCCCCCCCCCCCGGCTCCTCTTCCTTCTCTCCTCTTCCTCCTCCTCCTCTTCCTTCTCCTTTTCCTCCTCCTCCTGCTCCTCTTCCTCCTTTCCTCCCCCTCCTTCTCCTCCTCCTCCTTCTCCAGCAGCAGCAGGAACACAAACGGCTTTGAGATCTCAAGAGAAAACAGCCAGGGCCTGGGCCGGTCGGGACAAAGCCTCTTTGTTTCCCCACCAACAGTTGGGGACTGTTCTGCCCCGGGGGGCCTTGCCAACCAAGGGGCGGGGGGATCCAGGCTGCCGGACCACCCCCTCAGCCCCGTGTCCCGCCCCACACCCCCGCCCTGCCATCACACCACCCTTCCTCGGCCCCCACTTGTCTGGGTTCTGGACCCGGCCGGAGATTGGCCCTTCCGCTGCTCTCCATCTTCTCCAGCCCTCTACTCTTCCTGCTACACGGTTCCCCCCCGGGAAGCCTGGCCTCGGAGGGAGGCAGGGGGAGCCGGGGACAGGAAGAGGATTCCGGGAAACGGAGAGTTGAAATAAGTACCCAAATCCCCCCACCCACCACCCTTGGTCCCCCTGACACCCCAAACTGGGTTTGCGGGCTGTGAGCCAGCTGACTCCCAGCTCTGTGGACAGAGCCTGGGCCTGGGTGTCAGAAGGAACCTGGTTCGAATCCCAGCTCATACCCTTTTCTGTTCTGTGTTGCTGGGCAAGTCACTTCACTTCTCTGGGACTCAGTTCCCTCATCCGGAAAATGGGGATTAAGACTGTGAACCCTTCGTGGGACAGGGACCGTGTCCAACCCAGTTGGCTTGTATCTCCCCCAGCTCTTAGTACTGTGCCCGGCACGTGCTAAGCGCTTAAGAAATACCATGATTATTAGTATTACTAATTGGTTGGTTATTGGGTGAGCCGGGCTCTGGCCAGGGGCCTGGGCTCTGCCCAGTTGAACGGGAAGTGGACGGTCCCAGCCGGAGAGGGAGCGGGGTGAGGCACCCCGCAAAGGAGGAGGGTGCCGTGCTCCACTGAGGCATGGAAATGCCAAGGGGCCCACCCCTGCCTGACATCCCCATCACTCCCCAGGCGGAAGAGGATGGCGGGGTCGGGCCTCCTCGGCCCGGCCCTGACGCTGGCCACCTTGCTGGCGGCGGCGGGGGCCCTGCCGGACCTGGAGAACGGGACGCGGATTTGCCAGCCGGCCCCGCGGTGGACGGTGAACGGGGTGGCCCCCATGGAGGGCACCGAGGGCCAGGTCATCGTGGTGGCCCTCCTGAAGGCCAGCTGACACTTCTGCCTCAAGCAAGCTGCCAGGTGGGGCCTGGGATGGCAGCGGGGAGGCAGTCGGGCCGGGGGAGGAGGCTGGGTCGTCGGGAGAGCACTGGCAGAGGGGAGCAGAGAGAGGCGGAGAGCTGGAGCTCTGAATAGTGGCCTGGTGGAAAGACCCTGAGCCTGGGAGTCAGAAGGACCTGGGTTCTAAGCCTGGCTCCGCCACTTGTCTTCTGTGTGACTTTGGGCAAGACCTTTCTCTTCCCTGTGCCTCAGTTACCTCATCTGTCAAATGGGGATGAAGACTGTGAGCCCCACGCGGGACAACCTGATTACCTTGTATTGACCCCAGCGCTTAGAACAGTTCTTGGCACTTAGTAAGCGCTTAACAATTACCATCATTAGTATTATTATTATTACAGTGCCTGGAACATAGTAAGTGCTTAACAAATATATATACACATACACTGTACTATATATTCTGTTATATATGTATTATATAATAAATATATGTGTGTGTGTATGTATATATATATATATGAGCTGCAGACAGTAGGGTCCATGTGGTTCCCTCACCTCCTGCAGGAAAGAAGGCGGGGGTGCCCCTTCCTGGGCCCTCTGCCAGTGGAGGGTGGTGGGTAGGTGGAGGGTGGCTTGGGGCTTGTCCAGGGTAGGGGAGAAGAAGATTCCAGCTGACAAGGCCAGAGGAGCCATGGGGCGATGATACTGAGGGGAGTAGACCGGAAGCTCATTGTGGGCAGGGAATGTGTCTGTTATATCGTTCTTTTGTGCTCTCCCAAGCGCGTAGTACGGTGCTCCGTACGCAATAGACGCTCGATAAATACGATTGACTGACTGACTGGAGGATCGGGCTCGTGCCACACACTCCTGGGACCACCCGCCCCGGCCGGCCCGAGTCGGGGGCCGGGCGGGGGCCGGCGAGGGCAGGGCCGGATCCGCCCACCGCCCCGACCTGACCCCCGTCCCTCCCCACGCAGCCTCGCGGGGTTGCGGGAGCGCCTGGCCGGCCACGGGGCCGGGAACGTCAGCTTCCTCATCGTCAACCAACGGGATCCCACCGCCCAGCTGCTGCACACGGAGTTGGAGCGCCACGCTCCCCCCGGGGTGCCCGTCTACGCCCAGGATGGCCCCGACCCAGACGTCTGGAGCGTCCTGGGCGGTGACAAGGACGACTTCTTTGTCTACGACAGGTCAGGGCTGCTGGGCCTGGGAAGTCGGGGCGGTGGGGGGCGAGGGTCCTCGGTCAGGACCTAGCGGGCCGGGAGCCCCTCGCCCGGGAAGCGATCCCCATCCCAGCAGTGAGCCCTAGCTATAAAGCTCGTTATGGGCGGAGGGCATGTACTGGACTCTCCCAAGCGCTCAGTACAGTGCTCTGCACATAGTAAGCGCTCAGTGAGTACCACGGATTGATCGATTACGGTCTCTAGGCTTCAAGCTCATCTCTGGACTGTAAGTTCATTGTGAGCAGGGAATGTGTCTGTTTATTCTTATATTGTCCTCACCCAAGCGCTTAGTACAGTGCTCTGCATACAGTAAGCGCCCAATGAATACCGATTACAGTCTCTAAACTTTATGCTCATTATGGGTGGGGAATGTGTCTACTGTTATATTGTACTCTCCCAAGCACTTAGTACACTTCTCTGCACAGAGTAAGTGCCCAGGGAATAGTATCGATCGAGTGATCGGGTAGGGGGCCGGGGCCTCGGGGGCTGCTGCCGCCCCCTGCCCAGGTGATCCCCCGGCGTGGCTGTCTGCCCGGCTTCCCAGCAGGTGCGGCCGCCTCACCTTCCACATCCAGCTGCCCTTCAGCTTCCTGCACTTCCCCTACGTGGAGGCCGCGGTGCGCTTCACCCACCGGCGTGACTTCTGCGGCAACTGTTCCTACTACTTCCCGCAGGTGGGGACCGTTGCGGGGGCGGCGGGAGGACCGGGGGAGCCTGGGCCAGCCAGGGGAGCTCTAGGGTGGGGTCCGGCCCAGCGCAGCTGCGAGGGTCAATCAATCGATCATATTCACTGAGCGCCTACTGCGTGCAGACCACTGTACTGAGAGTTGGTAGACATCCCCGCCCACGGGGGGGTAAAGTCTATGGGACAAGGGGGCTGCCCCCGTGGGCCCACCGGCCGGATGAGTGGGAGGTCTGGCGGCTCCAGGGCCGGGCTCCCCGGGCAGGGGTGAGGGTCTCCGCGTTGCCCCCCGCCCCCCCACCAGGTGAACGACACAACCACGCAGGAGTCGGAGCTGGAGAAGTCGCCCGGCGCCCCCGGGGAAGAGCCAGAGGGATCCCCGGTCCGGGAGCCCGACAGGCCCCAGTCTCAGGACCCTACGGGCCCCTTCTCCGGGGTCCTCCTCCAGGGCAAGGAGAACAAAATCATCCCTTGGAAGACGCCCCTCCAGGCTGCCCCCCGGAAGCCTTCCCATCCCCCCGGGGCCCACGACTAGGCTTGGAGGAGTCTCCGGAGCTCCCCGGCCTCCCCTCACCCGCTGTGCCCGGCCCCGGCCCCCACCGCTGCTCCTCATCCTGGGCTCGGGCTCCTCCCGGGCTCCTTCCCACCTGTCTCTCCGCCGAGGGTGAGCCCTCCCTCGACTCCCGCTCCCGCCTCGCACTCATGACGTCCACGGTGTCAACCGGCCCGCCGGGCACCGTGGACTGACGCCGGTCGAGGCGGAGGGGTGGAAGAAGAGGGCAGAGCTCTGGCTTGCGGCGGCCGTATCCCCCCTCCACCATCTCATTCATTCAGTAGTTTTTATTGAGCGCTTCCTAGGTGCAGAGCACTGTACTGAGCGCTTGGAATGGACGATCTCGGCCGGGTCCCACCACCAGAGGTCGCCTTAGGCCGAGGAGCATGATGGGAATGGGGTGGGAGCAAGGGCCCGGTCTATGGGAGATGGGCAATAAATTTCTCCGCCGCACACCCAAGGATCGATCCTCCGCCGCCACCCCGGGGTGGGTTTCCCCGTTCTTTGATCCCAAACCCCTCGAAGGAAGCAGCGAGGTCTCGTGGAAAGAATCCGGGCCCGGGAGTCCCAGCTCTGCCCCTTGTCGTCGGTGTGACCTTCGTCAAGTCGCTTAACTTCTCGGAGCCTCGGTTCCCTCGTCTGTAAAATGTGGATTAAGACCGGGGGCACGGACAGTGTCCGACCTGATTAAGACCCCAGCGCTTAGTCCGGCCCCCGGCTCAGAGTAAGCACTTAAGCTTGTTAGGGGCAGGGAACGGGTGGGCTCATTCTGTTGTGCCGGGCTCTCCCAAGTGTTCAGTACAGTGCTCTGCACATAGTAAGCACTCAGTAAATATGATCGAGTAATTAACAGACACCATTCAAAAAAAATAAACTGCTAGATAGCAGGGTGGCAGAGAGGGATGGTTGTCAATCGGGTCAGAAGATGGCAGGCAGGGGTCAGTGCCCTTTGGCCAGAAGTGACCCAACCCTCCTTTTCAGGAGGGCTGGACGGACGGAGGAGACTTACGCCTACTCTGCCGCCGGGAGCCCGCCGGCCCCCCGACCTTGAAGCTCCGCTACAAGGTCGGCCGTCCTAATCCCTGGAATCGGCTCGGCGCTCTGATAGTTTTTTCCAGAGGTTTTCACATTTCTCATTTCATTCCATCCTGACGGCGTCCCTGATAGGAGACCGTTTTACTTTCTCCCCGGGGGCGGTCAACGGGACCCTGAAAATAAGACTCTGCGGACGGGTTACATTCGTGAAATGGGGATTCAGTACGCGTTCCCCCTTCCAGTTAGGTTGCGAGCCCTGTGTAAGACAGGGACTGTGTCCGCCTGATTCTATTGTAACTTTTCCAGTGCCTGGAACGTAGTAAGCACTTAACAAATACCACTAGTAGTATTATTATTATCGTTGTCGATGTGCTGCGCTCCCGTCAGCCTACTTAATTGTTGCATTCTATACCCCAAGGTCGGCGCAACTGACAGTGTTCAATGCTTGTGATGCCTTAGCTCTCTCCTCTCCTTTCACCTTCAGCTCCTTCTCTCTCTCTCTCTCTCTCTCTCACAGTAATTGTTAAGCGCTTACTATGTGCCAGACACTGTACTAAGCTCTGGGGTAGATACAAGCTAATCAGATTGGAGACAGTTCACATCCCATGTGGGGCTCACAGTCTTAATCCCCATTTTACAGATGAGGGAAGTGAGGCCCAGAGAAGTGAACTGACTTGCCCCAGGTCCCACAGCAGACAGGTGGCGGGGCCGGGGTTAGAACCCGGGTCCTTTGACTCCCAGGCCCGTGTCTTTTCCACTAGACCACGCTGTTTCTCTCCATCTGGGTCTCTGGCCTCCTGTCCACTCTGGCTTTCTAGCTGTTTCTCTTTCCACCTTTGACTTCCCCGCATCCTGCCCCTCGCTTGTCCTCTCCCCAACTCCCAGAACATATTACTCTCTCAGTGGTGTAGGAAAAGAGGCAGAAAGAGAAGGAGAGGCTTCTGGAAGCTGACATGTGCCCTCTTGACGGTTGTTAATTCTAACCCAGACTGGCAGGGAGACTTGAGCGAGGAGGGGGTCTTCTTTGCAGAGGGCCCAGGGAAACCGGGAGATGCAAGTTTGCAAAGTGCTGGTGCTTTGGAGAACTTTCAATCATTCATCCGATCGTATTTTTTGAGCTCTTACTGTGCGCCGAGCACCTGGGAGAGTACAATACAGGCCAGAGGCATCTGTGTGCATTCGTGTGCTTGAGTGTCGGTTTTGCCATGACCGTGTTCTCCCTTGCACACGCCAGGGAAGGGTAGACGTCCACAACTCCAGGGTGTGAAGGAGCAAGGTGGGGTGGGACATGAAGGTGGGAGGAATCCCTTTCTTGGGTGCCTGCTTGGCCATGTGGTCGTTTTGATTTTTTAGGTTTTTTAGATGGTATTCGCTAAGCGCTTACTACGTGCTAGGCAATGTTCTAAGCACTGGTGTCGATACAAGATAATCAGCTTGGAAACAGTCCCCGTCCCACACGGGGCTCATGACCTTAATCCCCATTTTCCAGATGAGGTTACTGAGGCCCAGAGAAGCCAAGTGACTTGTCCAGGCCAGTCTTGGTCTTTGACCAGGACCTCTAGCACTGAAGTCGGGGGGCAAGTCCATCCTTCCATGCAGAGGGGCCCAGTGGCAACAGGCGGAGAAGGGGAGCGGGCAGTAGCCTCCAGGGGCCCAGAGGGGGCTGCAGGAGGAGAAAGGATGGGCCCAACCAGGGGTCCTTGTCTCATTCCACCAGGACAGCGGGAAGGAGAGAAGACAGAGAGGAGAGGGAGGGGATGAGGGGGGGCAGCTCATTTGGAACTTTATCATTTCTACAAACAGGCTGCGGAAGTAATGAGCTTAGGGGCCAGGGGTGGGCTTCGGGGTGAGGGAGGCGCAACCCCGGGGAGCAGAAGGTTGGGGCGGAGGTGGAGCCTGGAGGTTTTTCATTCATTCAATAGTATTTATTGAGCGCTTACTATGTGCAGAGCACTGTACTAAGCGCTTGGGATGAACAAGTCGGCAACAGATAGAGACAGTCCCTGCCGTTTGACGGGCTTACAGTCTAATCGGGGGAGACGGACAGACAAGAACGATGGCACTAAACAGCGTCAAGGGGAAGAACATCTCATAAAAACAATGGCAACTAAATAGAATCAAGGCGATGTACAATTCATTAACAAAATAAATAGGGTAACGAAAATATATACAGTTGAGCGGACGGGTACGGTGCTGTGGGGATGGGAAGGGAGAGGTGGAGGAGCGGAGGGAAAAGGGGAAAATGAGGCTTTAGCTGCGGAGAGGTAAAGGGGGGATGGCAGAGGGAGTAGAGGGGGAAGAGGAGCTCAGTCTGGGAAGGCCTCTTGGAGGAGGTGATTTTTAAGTAAGGTTTTGAAGAGGGAAAGAGAATCAGTTTGGCGGAGGTGAGGAGGGAGGGCGTTCCAGGACGTGAGGAGGGAGGAGCGGGAGGACGTGACCCAGGGGTCGACGGCGGGATAGGCGAGACCGAGGGACGGCGAGGAGGTGGGCGGCAGAGGAGCGGAGCGTGCGGGGTTGGCGGTAGAAAGAGAGAAGGGAGGAGAGGTAGGAAGGGGCAAGGTGATGGAGAGCCTTGAAGCCTAGAGTGAGGAGTTTTTGTTTGGAGCGGAGGTCGATAGGCAACCACTGGAGTTGTTTAAGAAGGGGAGTGACATGCCCAGATCGTTTCTGCAGGAAGATGAGCCGGGCAGCGGAATGAAGAATAGACCGGAGCGGGGCGAGAGAGGAGGAAGGGAGGTCAGAGAGAAGGCTGACACAGTAGTCTAGCCGGGATATAACGAGAGCCCGTAATAGTAAGGTAGCCGTTTGGGTGGAGAGGAAAGGGCGGATCTTTCTGTCCAGTCCTGGCCGGCGGCCCTTCAAGGTGATGTCAGAGGGACCCGGGGAGTGGTTCAGCAGTTTGCATCAATCAATCATATTTATGATGATGATGATATCTGTTAAGCGCTCTCTATGTGCCAAGCACTGTTCTACGCTCTGGGGTGGCTACAAGGTGATCAGGGTGTCCCACGTGGGGCTCCCAGTCTTCATCCCCATTTTGCAGATGAGGGAACTGAAGCACAGAGAAGTGAAGTGGTTTGCCCAGAGTCACGCAGCTGAGAAGTGGCAGAGCCGGACTCCTGATTCCCAGACCCGGGTTCTTCCACTAGGCCCCGCTCAGGTTGTCCGGACCGTAGACCCAGCCAGGCCAGGCTGTCTGTTTAAGTCGTGCTAAGGGGGAAGCAGGCAAGCTGCGGAGAGGACAGCGCGGTCCGGTACCAACGCCTAGGCCCGAAAGACCGGCATCCCCATGAGCCCGGACGGACAGGCAGGCCGAGGTCAGCCAGGCCGAAGAATCTCGCGGCTCTGTGTCGGTCCGGGCACAGAGATCAGTCTACCTCATTAGAGGATCCTGCACCCCTCCCCCTCCTCTGCTCGCCGACAAATATTTACTAATTACATGGGCTGCTGAGCACAGCACAGGCCTTTTCTTCTCCTCCACTCTCTGGCGGCTGGGCCCGAGGGTAGTCGGGCCTTTTGTGATAGAAATCACACCCTTCAGGTAGAACAGGGGCTTCTCAGCAGAGCTGCTATTGTAGCAAAACCATTGAGCCTTTAATTTGGCTCTGCCGATAATATACACGGTCTGTATAAGTAAATGGCAATCAGGCTGAGTGGGGGACTTGAAACTGATGGATGCATTCATGCAGAGGAAGAAGGGAAAAAAGGAAATGAGAAAGGCCCCCAGATCCTGCCAGGGGGCTGGGGGAGGGACCGGATTGGGGAACTGCAGCCCGCCGGGAGGACGCCCCCGCCTCAGAAGCTCTGGGTTCCGATCCCGTCCACCCGGGCCCAGAGGCTTCCGGGGGAGAGCCGTGGCGTGGGTCCGTTTGGTCGGACCTTGGAGACGAGCGGAGAATTCATCGATGAGGGCGGGGAAACCCGGGCAAAGAGAGTCACGGAGGTAGGGGCAGGGAGAAGAGCCTCTCTCTGGGGAGCAGGAGGGCGCAGGGCAGAGAGGGCCTGGCAAGGAAAGAGAAGGTACACAAGGATGCCGGGGGTGGGGGTTGAGCCTGCAGGGCCACTCGTCTGCCCCCCTTCATTCATTCAAATTTATTGAGTGCTCACTGTGTGCAAAGAACTGTACTCAGCGCTTGGGAGGGACAAAACAACAATAAATGGACACATTCCCTGCCCACAACGAGCTCACAGTTTAGAAGGGGACACAGACATTAATAGAAATAAATAAATTCCTCGTGGACGAAGACGAGGCTGAGGCCCTGACTGTGATATTCTGAGGCCTTCTGGGAAAACCGGGATGTAGACAGGAGACATCCTGATTTTTTTTTAATTTCATCCCATCCCCGGGCAGAAGACTCTATCCAGGTCGTCCTCAGAGCACCGGGGAGCTAAGCATTCAGGTTTGTCCAGGACAGGCGGAAAATTCTCCCCACCCTCCGTGCAGCCGGACACGCCCGGCTCAGCGTCCACGAGAGAGGTTCCCCTGGGCCCTGCAGGCCTCGAGGCCTCGGAGACCCCGAGCGAGACCCCAGCGGGGAGGGGAGTGGGGTCTGCTGCCCTCATCTTCCTTCCATCCCTGAGAAGAGTCCTCTGGGACAATTAGCTCAATCCCTACATGAGAACAGCACACGCGATTATTGTCTCGGTGAGTGCTTTTAGTTAATATGCTCCTGGAATCGCCCTAGCTCCTGCGGTCACCACACCTCCCCCCGAGGTCCCCCTCAGCCAGTTCTCCCGGGCCAGGATTCTTCCGATCCGAAGAAAACCCGATGCCTGAAAAATGAGGAAAACTCTCGGCTGCGTCCGTTTCTCGCGCTCCCTCCATTCCTAGATGGAATCGGCTTCCGGCCTAGATGTGTGACGCAAACGGCCCTAGCGCTCGGCCCCGGAGGACCCCCCGCCCTCCCCGCCGGAGCCCCCCATCCCCACCCCAGGGTTGAGCTCAGAGCTGGGGATTGGGACCAGAGAGCTTGAGTCCCGTCCCGGATCTCAAGCCACCTCCGCCCCTTGACTGTGGCGTCGGCCCGGGGAAACTGGGGCTCGCCGGGGCCGGAGCCGAGGAAGAAGACCCGGCTTTCTCTCGGAAAGGAGGGGAAGGGAAATGGAATCTGCCAGGTTCAATTTCATTCCCTTATGGTACTCAAATGGACCCTGTTTCCCATCTCGGGGCTATAAATCCCGGTGCTTCCAAATGGTTCCTTTTTCACACACCCCTTTGTTCCCCGGGTGAGGACAGGGTGTTGATTAATGGCGGACACATTCCCCGCCTCCCGCTTCTGCCCCGTCTCCGCCGATTTTCATTAACGGGAGAGGAACCTGAAGGCCACGAGGAATCTCCTTTTAGAAATGGGTACTCTTGCTTGCCGGGGAGGGGGAACCCGGGCTCAACTGGGTCGAGAAGCAGCTGTGGCCTAGTGGGAAGAGCGCTAGCCTGGGAGTCGGGGGACCTGGGTTTTAATCCCGGCTCTGCCGCTTCTTTGCCGTGTGATCTCGGGTAAGTCACTTCACCTCCCTGGGCCTCGGTTACCTCATCTGTAAAATGGAGGTTAAGCCTGTGAGTCCCATGTGGGACAGGGACTGTGTCCAACCTCACTGTATCTACTACAGCGCTTAGTACAGTGCTTGGGGTATAGTAAGTACTTAGCAAATATAAAAAAAGCACCCAAAACTGGGGGCTAGAGCTGGATTTCCACCCCCCCAACACCCTCCCCTTCTTCTCATTCCCACCCACCCAAACACACATATGTGTTCCTCTTCCCACCATCCCACCAGCTTTCACTCATTCAAACCCTTTTCAAATCCCACTTTTTGAGTTCCCTTCCAAGTCCAGAACTCACCCCATTTCCCTACCACTCGCGCCTCCCCCAACTTGTCCCATTTGGTGTTGCCGGCAAACAGCCGCCAGTCCTCACGCCCTTCTGTCCTCCCCGGTATTCGCCAGGCCCGGAAAGATGTTCCTCTCTCCTTCCTGGGCCCCATCTAGGGCTGGTCATTTCTTTAGTCTACTGTCTCTATACCCCTCTAGACTGTAAACTCACTGCCGGCCAGGAACGGATCTACTAACTTTGTCTTACTGCATTCTCCCAAGCGCTTAGGACGGTGCTCTGCGCAGGGTCAGCGCTCAACTAGTGATTGATTGATTGGTGATGGGCCAAGGGGCTGGGCCAGGAGTTTCCCCACCACAAGTCAACTTCCTGATCGCTGCTGGTGGACGGACGAGGAAACTTTGCTTCCACTTCCCCCCCACCCCCGAATCACCGCTGTTTCCCGGTTCACTTCCCCCTTCCCCCTTGCTCCTCCCCAGGGCTCTCCCTGCACACACAGACACACACGTGTACACACACTCACACATTCCCCTCCACGCCCCTTCATCTGCTGCACACCCCAAGGCTAAGGCACGAAGCCTGCAGACCTCATCAGCATGCCAGCGGGCTGCAGGGAACATCTGCTCCATCTACCAAGAAGCAGCCGGGCCTCGGTGACGAGGAGCCCCGTCACGTGGCCTCTAAATAATCACGCAGGGAGGATTGAGTGAACGTGGCCCCTGCCCTATTTCGGAACATTCAGTCAATTGTACTTACTGGGTGTGGAGCACTGTACTGAGCACTCGGGAGAGGACAATATAATGATATAACAGATATATTCCCTGCCCACAAGGAGCTTAAAGTCTAGAGGGGGACCTCTGTCACCTCTCCTCGCCATTTTTCCTGCAGCTGGGAGCAATCTGGCAGGGGGAGAGCCCCCTTTTACCCCCCACAGGGCAGACCCACAGCTGGTCATAACACCCAGGCCCGCTCCCGCCTCGATGGGACAGAGGTGCTCCTGTGTGAGGACCGGGAGAGTCCCTGGGGACCCTGAGAAGCAGCATGGCCTAAAGGATAGAGCCCAGGCCTGGGAGTCAAAAGGACCTGCGTTCTAAGCCCGGCTCCGCCACTTGTCTGCTGTGCGATCTCAGGCAGGTCTCTTCACTTCTCTGTGCCTCATTCTCCTCGTCTGTAAAACAGGGATTAAGATTGTGAGCCCCATGTGGGACAGGGACTATGTCCAACCAGACTTTCTTGTATCTACCCTAGCGTTTCGTAGAGTGCCTGGCACCTAATAAGGGCTTAACAAATACCATTTAAAAAATCCAGGCTCTGCCCCACTGGAGCCCGAGGCCTCTGCCCTCTTCCACGCCCCCTCGCCCCGGTTTTGGCTGGGAACGAATGCCGCTTCTCCCCCTGAGGGTCCAGGCAGTCGGCAGCCTGGTGGAGCCCGAATTCTCTTGACAACGGCGGCCACCCAGCGGTCCCAAGTTTCGGCCGATCCCGCGCCCTTTGGCGGGGCCGGGCTGGTAATTTATGGGCAAGACTCCGGCCGGACAAAGCTAGAAAAGGAGAGAAAAGAAAAGCCACTTTGCCGGCCGCCAGAAGGGCCTGGCTTCCCCCGGCCAAGGTAGGGGTCATGGTGGAGTCAGCAGAAGCCTCTGGGAATGGAGCACTCCCCACATCCCCCCTACCCTCCCGCCCCCCGACCAGCTCTCGGATATTCCGGGGGCGGGGAGGAGGGGCTGCGGCCTCCCGCCTATCCAAGCTCCACATCCCACCCACTGAGCAATTTGAGACCTGGGTGGGCCCTCTTCCTATGCACACTGAGAGACAATGGCGAGGGAAATGGTGAGATGCTAAGGCCAGGCAGTGTCAGCCAATCAGTCAATCATATTTATGGAGCATATCTGTAATTTATTTATATTAATGTCTGTCTCCCCCTCTGGACTGTGACCTCGTTGTGGGCAGGGAATGGGTCTGCTTATTGTCGTACTGTACTCCCTCAAGCGTTTAGTACAGCGCTCTGCGCGCAGAAAGCGCTCAAGGAAAACGAAGGACTGACTGATCGACTCTGGGATGGGGGGGGGTGATAATAATAATAATTAATAATTCCGGAGCACGGGGGAAGTTACAAGATAATCAGGTTGGACACAGTCCCTGTCCCACATAGGACTCACAGTCTTAACCCCCATTTTGCCGATGAGGGAACTGAGGCAGAGAAAAGTAAAATAATTTGCCCAAGGTCACACAGCAGGCAAGTGGCGGAGCCGGGATTAGAACCCATGACCTTCTGACTCCCGGTCCCGGCTCTTTCTAGTAGGCCACCCTGCGTCTATGATGAGGGTATGAGACCAGGCCTTGATGAGGTCGTGGGGCTGGGCCAGATTTTACAGTCTCTGAGTGGGGAAATTGCAAGGCGCAATGTGAGAGGGGAATGGGCAGGGTCTCACATCTAGTCTCATAATAATAATGATAATGGTTCTTGTTAAGCGCTTACTATGTGGCAAGCACTGTTCTAAGCATTGAGGTAGATACAAGTTAACCGGGTTGGACACAGTCCCTGTCCCACATGAGACTCACACCCTGCTTCTCCAGGGTCATATCAATCGATGAATCGGTGGTATTTACTGAGCGCTTACTGTGTGCAGAGCACTGTGTAAAGTCTTAGGAGAGGACGATAGAAGAGAGTCGGTAGGCGGGTTCCATAAGGGCAGGACCAGAGTGGTCCATAGACCCTCAGTCCTCTCCCTCCCCCAGCATGGTGGGTGTCTGTGGGCCAGGTGGAACTTTTGCACCTTCAAAGGGGAGAAGCAGTGTGGTTTAGTGGATAGAGCACAGGTCTAGGAGTCAGAAAGACCTGGGTTCTAATCCTGGCTCTGTCACATGTCTGCTATGTCACCTTGGGCAAGTCATTTAACTACTCTGGGCCTCAGTTACCTCATCTGTAAAATGAGGATTAAGACCGTGAGCTCCATGTGACTGCATCCAACCCGATTAACTTGCGTCTATCCTTGTGCTTAGAACAGTGCTCAGCACATAATAATAATGTTGGTATTTGTTAAGCGCTTGCTATGTGCAGAGCACTGTTCTAAGCGCTGGGTTAGATCCAGGGTCATCAGGTTGTCCCACGTGAGGCTCACAGTTTTAATCCCCATTTTCCAGATGAGGTAACTGAGGCACAGAGAAGTGAAGTGACTTGCCCACAGTCACACAGCTGCCAAATGGCAGAGCCGGGATTCGAACCCATGACCTCTGACTCCCTAGGCCACGTTCTTTCCACTGAGCCATGTAGGTGCTTAACAAATACCACAATTATCATTATTTTTGTGTCTGCTGTGTAACCTTGGACAAGTCATTTAACTTCTCTGGCCCTCGTTACCTCATCTGTAAAATGGGGATTAAGACTGTGAGCCCCAAGTGGGACAGGGACCGCGTCCAACCTGATTAACTTGTATCTACCCCAGGGTTTAGAGCAGCGCTTGGCATGAAGTAAGCACATAACAAGTACTGAAAAATGGTCCATCTGCCCCATCTACCATCGTGTTTTACGGCCAGAAACAGCCCCGTTATGGTCGTGGCACAGCCTCGGTTCCACGGTCCCGGTGGGTCCCGAAGGCTGCTGAAACTACTAGTCTCAGCAGCCCACGGGATCAGGTGCAGGTAGAAAAACCCTGAGCACGTACTGTCCTCTCTCACCCCTCTCCAGAAGTGAGCGTGGGCCCAGACCCAGTGTCCCAGCCTGGAAATTCAGCTTGAGCGGGGTTGGATCGGGCCGGGAATGCTTGGTCCGGGTAAGATTCTAACACCAAGGTAAAGCAAAACGGTGGTGAGAAGGTTTTCCCGGGGAGAAGCCGAGGTGGGGTAAGAATTTTGACGGCTTTATGTCATTTCCTATCCTTTTTCAGAGAGCGGGAGTTAACCTCTCACCTCAGTCCGTGGCAACGTTTCTAATCGGCTTCTGGCCCGTAAATTCTTCTGCCGCTTTGGGGAAGTCAAAGGGGCTGGGAGGCTGGTGGCCTATGTCTCTTTCTGACTTTCAGTTTCTCCTCCTAAAACAAAACCGGGTCAGCCCATTCCCAGCGGGGCCCAGGAGGCGGACAGTCGAGGGTGAGCTGCCGTGGAAACAGATCTCCAGAATGTTCTGAAAGTGACAGCCTTTCTCCAGGCCTGGGTGAGACCAAGTCTTTGGCCACGAGTCAGTGCTAAGCACTTAGTACGGCGCTTTGCACACAGTAAGCGCTCAGTAAATACGACCGAATGAATGGATTCAGAAACGAATCTCCAAAGGGGGTGATTCAGGCTTGAAGGGTCAACCGGGCCGCGTGATCCACCGAGTCGACGGCCCTTAGGTTGGATCGACGTCTAGCGTTGGTCGACGAGAGGCGGGAGGGAAACGCGGCGGCTCACCACCTCAGAGTCCTCGACCCTCCCTGCCCCCCCGCCGCGCTGGGAAAGGTTCCCGAATCGATGATTAGGGACAAGATAGGGAAACCGCGGGACGGGTCCAGATCGCGGGGAGAGCGAGGGCTGACAAAGGGGAGGTCATGCTTAATAAACCTGATTCATTTCTTTGAGGCAGGGACAATGAAAGCAGACAGGGGTGAAACGAGGGGCGATAATTTACTTGGATTCCGAGATGCAGCGGCATGTCGGAGACGTAACAAGAGAGGTTAATGGCGATGGGCCCCTGGACTAGAAAAGCACTTTTTCAGAACAGAAATCAGTGGGTGCGTTCAGAATTGGGAGCAGAAAGAGGGAGCAAGGGCAGCCATTATCAGTCGATCAAGTAACCATATTTACTGAACACTTACGGTGCGCAGAGCACTGTGCTAGGTGCTTGGGAGAGTATAACAGAGTTGCTAGCCACGTTTCCTGCCCACAATGAGCTTACAGTCTAAAGAGCCAGGCCATGAGGTCCTCTATTGCTTTATTCTTTTAAGAACCTAGACCGGTGTTTGGCAACAGAACGAGGCCCAGTGACGACGATGACGATGATGAGGGTTTCAAGGATCAAGGCAGGACTATTTTATATTCATTCTCTTTCTCTGTAACTTGGAAAAAAATAATCCCCAAAAGAGTCCAAGTCCGTTGCTTTCCTCTGTATTTTTCAAACAGACACAATTGTATTTTCATCTTCTGGACTCCCAACCACCCTCGGGCCAATAAAAAACATAAAAACAAAGCCATTCAAGATAGGGGTATGAATAACAAGGAGAGTAGACATCTCATAGTTTCCCCAGATGAATGAAGGGCGATGACGTTATTTGTTGTATAATAAAATGGGCAATGGCTGGTCGGCTGCTCAGAGAATACACAGGACAGCAGTAAAGTATCGATCAATCGTATTTATTGAGCGCTTACTGTGTGCAGGGCACTAAACTAAACGCTTGAGAGAATATGACGACACAGAGTTTTTAGATGCGTTCCCCACCCACCACAAGTTTACAGTCTAAAATATGGAAAAGGCCCAATTTCTCTTTACACAAACCAACGTTAGAAATTCATTTTTTTCAGCCAGGGCGGTCTGTCTCCCCCATTAGACTGTAAGACCGTCAAAGGGCAGGGACTGTGTCTGTTACTGATTTGTACATTCCAAGCGCTTAGTACAGTGCTCTGCACATAGTAAGCACTCAATAAATACTATTGAATGAGTGAATGAATGACAGGGAAGGGATCATATCTACTAATTACTATAGTTTCCCAATGATTTAGACTAGTGCTCTCGACAGAATAGGTGCTCAATAAATTCCCACTGATTGATTCATCACAGTGCTCTGCAACCAGAAAGGGCTCAATAAAATATCATTGATAGATCGACTGACTCTGAGGAGGGATTCGAATAATTATCCTTGGGGCTACACTCTTGAACAAGGGACCCACCTTGACCTCGTTTGCAAGCTCTCGTCCCCTCAGAGGTCAACGCTTTTATCCAGAAGACCTAACGAGGGTAACGTGGAAAATTGGTCAGGGTTTGGTCAAGAGAAGCAGCATGGTTTAGTGAGAAGCGGCATGGTGTAGTGGATGAAGCCCGGCCTGGGAATCAGAAGGTCACGGCTTCTAATCCCGACTCCGCCAGTGTCTGCTGTGTGACCTTGGGAAAGTAACTTCACTTCTCTGGGCCTCAGTTCCCTCATCCGTAAAAAAAGGGGGATTAAGAGTGTGAGCCCAATCTGGGACGGGGACCGTGTCCACCTTGATTAACTTGTATCCACCTCAGCTCTTAGAACAGTGCTCGTAAGTGTTTAACAAGTACCGTAATTATTATTAATTATTATTCTCATTATTTGCAAACCTGGGGCAACCAGAGGAAGACTCAGTTTGAACACAAGGTGGCAGCATAAACCCCTGGGCAAAACCAGGGATTCTTTGGATTTTATATGTTCTCTGTTCAGGCATTGGGAGGAAAACTGAAGGAAAGGACAAGGAGTTGTCAGTCTGTCAGTTAATAGTATTTATTGAGCACTTACTGTGTGCAGAGCACTGTGCTTAGTGCTTGGGAGAGGACAGTATAATAGTAAAAAGATCCATTCCCTGCCCACAACAAGCTTACGGTCTGCTGCTAGCACCTCAAGGGAAGGCCACAGCCTCCTTCGTATTATCCAGTCTGCACCTTTCTTTGCAATCTTCAGTGGGGTAGGGAGTGAAATTCCAGGGGCCCGGAGACAGATACCAGCGAAATCTCTGGCCTGACTCCAGCTTTTGGACTCCCTGCCTTTGTAAGGCTGAGTTGTGTTGTCTGGTCTCTGTTATTGTTAACCTTAGGCTTTTGCTTTTTCATTTTTATCTTCTCTGCTCCTCCTCGGTCCCTTATGTGCCTCAGGCCAGGAAGGGCACAGTTAAGATAGAGAGAGAGAGGAGGGAGAGACAGAGACGGAAAAGATGCACATAAATGTGGGAAGGGGGAGAGACCAGAGACCTTTTACAGGGTGAGTAATAATAATGTTGGTATTTGTTAAGCACTTACTCCGTGCAGAGCACTGTTCTAAGCGCTGGGGTAGATACAGGATCATCAGGTTGTTCCACGTGAGGCTCACAGCGAATCCCCATTTTCCAGATGAGGTCACTGAGGCCCAGAGAAGCGAAGTGACTCGCCCACAGTCACATAGCTGCCGAATGGCAGTGCTGGGATTCGAACCCATGACCTCTGACTTCCAAGCCCGGGCTCTTTCCACTGAGCCACGTTGGGTGAACAACTGGACTCTGTCCTCTCTTGGGGGAGGGTTGGACCAAATGAGATCATGTTTGAGAAGGATTTCATTTCTGGTAAAAAAAAAAAACAAGAAAAACCAATCGTAATAATCCCCGAAGGGCCCAGAAAACGGGGACACAGCCTTGACGTTCCTCTGGGTGGGAGTTAGAGTCCAGTGGAAGTCCCGCAGTGGCTGGTGTCCTCGGAATCTGCTGCCTTCGGGGAAACTGACCGATCCGACCGACGGCTCCTTCCCCCCCGACCCCGAGGATCCGAGGGGAATTCCGTCTCCACGGCCCAGTCAGCCTTAGGCCGCTGAGGCAGGCGGTTACAGCCGATGAGTAAAACAGAGACTACTTGAGGTTGTGTGCCGGCCCGTCTATTCCCCCCGCAGAAAAGTCCCTGAATGGCTATCGTTAGGTCAGGAAGCATGAGTTGACCTCTCATGACCCGCGCTGACATCCGCTTAAGCCAGGCTGGACGGAGGCCGTGGTGGGCCTGGGTTTAGCGGCCTGGCCCGGGTCTCTCTGCTACTCCCACATGGAGCTTGGCTGCATCCATCTGTGCACGCACACAAACTCACCAACACACACTCATTGTCACAAAACTATGCTATGGAGAGCGGCGGTATGGAAAAAAAGAAAAAAAAAGATTTTCTTCATAATTTAGTGGGCAAACACAATGTCCTTACCATTTTTTTTAAAGAAAGAAATTAGCATGTGGGCTTTCTCTGGTGACTTGTTTCTTAGGAAAGATAAGGTTGTGTGCGGTGGCTACTTCTCTGGGCTCGCTAGTTAAGCCGAAAACGTTGAGGATTCCGTACCGCCATTCCCTCCCGCTCCCAAATAGGTGTCGTTTCAATCCCACAGTTGTTCCTATTTGCCACCGAGGGTTATCGGCAATTTTGCGGCGGAACTCAGCGAGAAGGGACTGAGGAACGCCAGCTGAACAGGCACACGGCAGCGCCGTTTTCTCTCACTCTTAAGCCGCTCTTCGTTTCATCCCTGGGTCTGGTAGCCTGGTCCTGTTCTGAGGTCGCCCATTTGAAATGGGTGGAGAAGGGGCCTTCTGGCTCATCTCTAACACTTTATCGCGGGCTGCGGTCTTGGGCTGTAGAACTGGGGCCTTCCTTCCTGGCCTTGCCTTGAGGGGGATGGGGGGCTGACTGGGTCTGGGAGAAGGGACCGACCCCCCCGGGATTCACATTTCAGGGTCAGGATTCGACCCTGCATGGGGGACAGAAACCAGGAGAAAGGTTCTACGGACGAGAGGCTGGGCAGAAATAAATCTTACGACGTACGACGTGATCCGTGCACGGTGCTTGCCGGTGGCCCCTTGAAGGCTTCGGACTCTGCCCTGTTTGTCCAGTTAGTCCACGTTTTAATACCTGGAAGCGAGACGCTCGTAATCTCATTATTATCCCCCTTGGCTGCCTCTCGGCTCAGGACTTCCTGGGCCCGGGCTCCCAACTCTGTAGCCTGAAGTTACTAGGCTGGCAGGGTGGTTGCCACAGACCGACGTCCCTAAGCGGCTCGGGGAGATGCGACCTGGTGTGAGTGTCATCTCCGTTAATAATAATAGCAAGATTTAGCAAGCATTTACCATGCGACAAGTGCCGGGGTAGATAGAAACCCTCGTTTCCTCTTCTCCCACTTCCTTCTGCCGTGGGCCTGCGCTTGAATTTGCATCCTTTTTTCACCCCACAGCACTTAGGTGCATATCCATAATTTATTTATTTATATTAATGTCTGTCTCCCTTCCTAGATTGTAAGCTTGTTTTGGGCAGGGAGTAATAATAATCCTGATGGTATTTGTTAGGGGCTTTGTGCCAAGCACCCTTCTAATAATAATAATAATAATAATGATAGTATTTGTTAAGCGCCTACTACGTACCAAGCACTGTTCTAAGCACTGGGGTATATACAGAGTCATCAGGTTGTCCCAGGTGGGTCTCACTTTTAATCCCCATTTTACAGAGGAGGTGACTGAAGCACGGAGAAGTTAAATGACTCACCCAAGGTCACACAGCAGACAAGTGGCGGAGCAGGGATTAGAACCCAAGTCCTCTGACTCCTAAGCCCGTGTTTTTTCCACTAAGCCTCACCGCTTCTTGTATTGTACTCCCCCAAGCACTCAATTCAGTGTTCTGCACACAGTAAACGTTCAATAAAAATACAATTGATTGATAAAATAATCCCATCAGGCACAGTCCCTGCCCCACACAGGGCTCCCAGTGTAAGGAGACTGAGTTCCAGAGATGTTGTGACTTGTCCCAGGTCACACTCGAGCTCAATAGAGAAGGAGGGTGGCTATGGTGTCAGAAGGACCTGGGTTCTAATCCCGGTTCCATCACCAGTCTGCTGTGTGACCTGGGGCAAGTCACTTCATTTCTCTGTGCCTCGGTTACCTCAAAATGGAGATTAAGACTGTGAGCCCTACGTGGGGAAGGTACTGAGTCCCACCCGATTACCTTGACTCTCTCCCAGTGCTTAAAACAGTGCCTGGCACGTAGTAAGCGCTTAACAAATAGCATTAAAAAAAGCGGGAGTAGGCTCCTGAGTTCGAGGCTCTTGCTTTTTCCACCAGACCATACTGCCTCCCTGTTTTGGTGACCACACTCCTGCATCAGACAATTAGATGCTAAGCAATCGGGAGCCGAGCTAGGTAGCTGTTTACAAGCCCACAAGGAGTTGTATTTCAGTGGTGGGTAAAATCATCTTTTCACGCCTCAGCCGTCTCCCAGAGCTGTCGAGTGAAGCTACGCTCCCATAATTCATGTTGGTAAGGTGTAGTGACGTACATTCTACAAATCGGAGTGTAATTGGGATCCTTTCTTTCTGCCTTTTCCAGAGGGGCCCATAAATTTGGTATTGTGAGCTTCGAGGGTACGGGGAGAGTCCAGGCATAAAAACAAATCCGAAAAAGAAAACAGATTAGATTTAAATACGCTCACGCCACCTTCTCCGTTCCCATTTTACCTGGCTTTCTAGAGCACTGAACAAGGCACCCGTCTTTTTGGAGAAGCAGAAATCGGAACCAAACATCTCCACAAATAATTTTCCAATGTTCTCACGGCGTTCAAATCCCCCTCCTCCCACTCCTCCCACCCGCCCTATTTTTTTGTCATTTAGAGAGAATAACCATTCCTGAACCCCGGGAGAGATGGCGGAGGAATCAGGAACCCAGTAACATGAGGTCATCTTCGGAAGCCTGTGCCTAGAGGACCAAGATAATGGAAAAAGTGACGGACAAGGGTGTGTAGCTGGGTTTCTGGGGCACACCCAGTTAGAGCTTCTGGTTGTCGGAGCAAGCACGGGCCTAGAAGTCATAAGGATCTGGGTTCTAATCCCGGCCGTGCCACTTGCTTGCCTTCACTTCTCTGTGCCTCAGTTTTCTCATCTTTAGAATGAGGATGAAAGCTTGAGCTTCACGTGATTAGCTCATGTCTTTCCCAGTACTTAGTACAGTGCCTGGCGCATAGTAAGCGCTTGGCAGATGCCATTAAAAAAATGGCTTAGTGGAAAGAGCCCCGACCTGGGAGTCAGAGGACCTGAGTTCTAATCCCAGCTCTGCCATTTACTGGCTTTATGATATTGGGCAAGTCACTTAACTTCTCTGTGTCTCACTTCCCTCACCTGCAAAATGGGGATTCAATTCCTGTTCTCCCTCGTACTTAAACTGTGACCCACCCTGTGGGAACTGATTCTATCCTATCTACCCCAGTGCTTAGTACAGTGGTTGGCTCATAGTAGACACTTAAGTACCATGATTACCATGTGACTGTTGTGATGGAGGGAATGGTTACTGAAGTTGGAGCTTCTTGGGACAATGGTCTAGGCCACATCATGTATAAATAGAATATCCCACACTCTCCACATCGATCCGTCAATCAATTCATTAGTGGTATTTATTGAACGGCTTTCAGCGTGCAGAACGCTCTACTGAAGCGCCAGGGAGAGTACAATAGAAGAGATTTGGTATTTGCGATTCCTGCCCGTGATGAGCTTATAGTCTAGAGGGGGAGACAGACATTGGTATTGGTATTTAATCCCTGGGCCAACTTACCAATCGAGGGAATTTACTGAGTGCTTACCGTGGAATGGAGCGCAGAAATAAATTCCAGATATGGCCATAAAGGCTGTGGGGTGCTTATATGGGATGATATTTGTGTTCATACCAGTCCTCCTCTCCCTCTCCTGCCTCCTCTCTATCTCTCCACCTCTGACCCTTCCCTCCACACTCTCTGCTCTTCTTCTTGCTCATCTTTCTCTTCCTCTCCCCTTCTCCCTCTCCATTCTCCCATAAGTGCTGCTAGGCTCTCTAAGAAACTGGTCCCGGTCCTTGGAAAACCCGGCAAGTGTCACTTTCCTCTCCTGCTTGTCAGAAGGGTTTAGGAGGATGAAATTTCTGGGGAGACGCCCCACTCTCACCCATCAGCCCCACCGCCACCCCCCTAATGACAGGGAGGCTTGAAGCTGCCCAGAAGTTTCTTTGATTGGCAGTGCCTTGGCCCTGACAGGGATGGGGCTGCTCTGGGGCTGACGTGGCCTTTCAGAAAGGCCCTGGCAGCCTGCAATGCATGTGAGAATAGATGAGTGCCTGATCTGGATTCCTAATTCTCCCTATTTCCTGACCTGGATTTCCAGATTGCTATTCATTTGACTCTCTCCCCTTCAGCCTTTTCTCACCCCCTTTCTTTCCTTTTCCCTGAGGCTGGGCGACAGGGCAGACCGCTCTTTCAGAGAGAGGAATAAAGTACAATAAAAGCCCAGAGCAAAGAGGACTGGACTCCCTTCTCCCACAAGGCTCTCCGAGGATACATTTTTCAAGACCTTTTCCCTTGCTCTTCTTTCAAATGCTTAGTTCAGAACTCTGCCCACGGTAAGCACTCAGTAAATACCCTTGATTGGTAAATCAGCCCAGGGATTAAAATCCTCTGAGATCCTGCTATGAAGTTCTAGTGCTGTCCTAGCAAGATATTGCTGGGAAAATATTCACGGCTCAGTGCTTAGAATAGTGCTTGATAAGTGCTTAACAAATACCTTTTTTTAAAAAAAGCACCTTGTCAGAAACACAGCCCTGCTCTGAAACTCTACTCTTAAAGATACACTACTCTACGCTTACCGTATATCCGAATATTCCGGTTATTCCAACATTAGTTATTCCTAACTCTACTGTACTCTTATCTCTAGTATTTAATAGGATATTCTCGATCATCTTTTTATCCAGTTTCCCCAAGAGGCTTATTGTCCACAACTCTAATCGGGGAAGTCTGTCACACAAAGTTCTTCTTCACATCTGTCAATAGTCTTTTTTGACAGGTCACACACACCCTGTCAGGAAGGAGGACAAGAGGACTCAGTCACAGAATGGGGAAAAGAGAAACCTAAAGAACGAAAATCAAGAGTTGGTTGGGATCCCATTGTCTGTTTGAAATGAAGTTTTTTTCTTAATATTTGTTAATCGCTTCCTATGTGCCAGTTACTCTACTAAACGCTGGGTTAGATACAAGGTAATCACATGGGGTTCACAGCCTTATTCCTAATTTTCCAGATGAGATAACTGAGGCACAGAGAAGTGGAGCGATTTGTCCAAGGTCAGACAGCAGACAAGTGGCGGAGCCAGAATTAGAACTCAGGTCCTTCTGACTCCTAGGCCCGTTCTCTATCCATTAGGCCACGCTCTTTCTCCAAAAGCCCCGGGCAGGGGACAGCTCAAGGCCAAAGATAGGAAGGAGATGGATCAGAGCCCCTGTTTATAGTGTACTCTCCCAAGCGCTTAATTCAGTGCTCTGCACAGAGTAAGCACTCAATAAATATGATTAGCTGTTTGTAGTCTCAGCGTTTGGCCCACCTCTCTCTTACCGAGAAGAGTTGTATGGGGCAGGCAGCCCCAAAAGGGTGTTTTTATGGGGGGGCGGGGAGTACTTAGTGATCTTAACCCTCCCAGCCCCCATTCCGGGATCACGACGGCCCCTATCCCCATCCTCAGAGATGACGCTCCCACTGTCAGTGGCCCCTCACTTTTTCAGTAAAACCTCAAAGGTTTTGTTCCTTCTTTCGTATCTGGACTAGACTTTCCAACCAGGTTAAACATGCCTGGTGCTTTCTGTAACCCTTCCTTTTCTTTTAGAACAGTCATAGTAGTAATCACCTGCATTCTGTTTTGGTCTAGTTCCGCGCCATCTGCCAGCAATTTTCCCCCTAAATATGAAATTTCCTTCAATCTAAATTTACCCTCATTATGTTCATGCCAACTCTGCATATTTTAATCAATGTCTGTTCAAGATTCTTGTCATATTCCTCTTTTAATTTTTCCCTTTAAATTAATGGTGGTTCCTTTGAGCGTGGATTTCCAGAATGTAATCTAAAGATCAATTTTAGAGCTGGCATGCAACTTTTCTGTGCCTTCAATTACCTCTTGATATCTATCTTCTACATTTACACGACTTTCCTGTGGCAAGTTGAGCACTCTTTTAATTAACCCAAAGGCGAAACACTTTTGCCAGACCAAAATTGCCACACTCTTCCTCTTAACGACAATGAATTATTAAAACTTCTAATTACGTTGAAATCGTCATGGCGTGTTACACGTTCTACTGTGTGATCTGAGTATTACTGAATGAAAAGACCTACAGTTCTTTTTCAGTGTTTCACTCTCACAAATCTGTGGAGGTATACTTTATTGGGAATTCACACCAAGCAAAGATTCTACCGTATGTCCACGTAGCCTCAACTTTCATGCTCCCATCAGGTTGGTGTCCATTCGTTTTTATATTTCCTATCATTACATCTAGCTTTAAAAAATCTGCAGCATCTTCTTTCTTGTTCCCTTGTAAATTGTTCAAGCGGGCCTCTGCCGTTAATCAGTTTTACGTGTTGCTCCTCTTTGGGTTCTGATTTCCTTCTGTTATTCTAGTCTAGCTTGTTTCCAGTTCCGTTTGGGGGTAGAATGGGGGAGTTAAGGAACATAGAATGGGGGAGTTGAGGAACATTCCTCCAACAGGCGCTTTGTCTCTCTGTGGGGACTCAGCAAACATCATCTTCAGAAGCCGAGCCCCAGGGACGACCCTCCCCCCGCCGCCCTCCACCTTCAAATAACAGCTGCCCCGTGCACGAGGAGGCCAGATCCCCAAAAGGGTGTGTTCACTCGTCTCCCCCCATCCATCCACAACCGGCTGCGGGCCGTCTTTGCGGTAGGGTCTGGAATACGGCCAGCTCACCCTTCTGAGGGAATGCTACAGTGGGGCACAGCTGCTGAAACTAAGAAAACAGCGAAGGAAAATGTACCCGGGTGGCTGTCACCGAGAAGAGCTCCTTGCTACGAGGTATGGGCAAGGCGGAGATCTGAGAGGGGGACGGGGCTGCCATATTTCCATTTTAGGACACCAGCTGCAGGCCCAGCTGCACCTCGCCCTCCACTGCTGCAGAGAGCAGTGCACGTGTCACTCAAAAGCGGGACAGTTCTGATTTGGATCTTATTCTGCCCCATGGGTCATGGATTAGGGTCAACCCAGAAATGGGCCTCTCCTGGTTTCCTTCCCCTTCTCAACCAAAATAGACAGTGTTGCCTAGGCAGATCAGGATCTGGAAGTCAGAAGGATCCAGATTCTAACCCCAGCAACGCCACTTGTCTCCTGTGTGACTTGGGGCAAGTCACTTAACTTTTCTGAGCCTCGGTTACCTCCTCCGTAAAATGGGGATTCGAGACCCTGAGGCCCCACGAAGGTCATGGACCGTGTCCAACCTGATTAACTTGTATCTACCCCAGGGCTTAGGACAGTGGCTGGCACATAGTAGAAGCTTAACAAATACCATTTAAAAAAAAAACCCAACAAATTAAAAAAAACCACCTATTCCCATCCCTTCAGTCACGTTTCACTACTGTTAGGGCCTTCTCCAGTTTCTCTACCTACTTTTCAATAGTGGTGGCTGAAACTTGAGGCAGTGAGGGTCCCTCCAGTTCCGAGCATAGCAGAGGGATTACTCCTTGACTCCCTTGCATGTCACACGCTGTTGATACATCCTAGTGCCATCTGCAGAGGCCAAGACCTTCCCCGCTGACTGCCTCTGCCACAGATAATGTGACATGATTGGCAGGTCGTGCTGAGAAGCTCAGAGAAGACCAAATGGGAGTGGAGGTTGAATTAGTTCTCTCTGTGAGGTAAACCCCACGAGTCAGAGGTGAAGCTGGGAGTTAGCTGAAGGGTTGGGGGGCGGCGGGGGACCGACTGCCACAGAGGAGAGTGGGGCTGGGGTCAGTAGGACATGGGGTCGTCCATGACATCTTAAATGGGATGGGTTTTAAAGGAAACAATGGTTCCTTTCATGCCGCTTCTGAAACTTTCCAAGGGCCCAGGCTCAAGTCCATTGAGCTGGACAAGAAGATACTTTTGCAGGCCAGCACGGGAGAGGGCCGGGATGAGGGGAGGATTCCATCTGATGCGTTATTAGGCCAGAGCCTCTTTCAGTCTTTCGGAATCCAGAGGACTGGTGGCAACAGTCACGTTTTAAGTCCTCATCTCCTGGGCCAAATTGGATCTGGGAAATTCTACCTTCCCTTCCGAGACTCACCTGCTAATCTAGCCTGCAAGGGAGGATTGTATTTTTTTGCTGGGAATTTTCCTGTTTGGAAATTCAGAGTTTTGTCTCATTTAGAGTTAGGCAGTGACAGAAGAAGAGTGGAGATTGGGCCTGGTAGGTGGGGAAAACTGTTTGGACTCAGGCCCCTCTTGTCTCATTTCCCCGCCTGCTCCAGATTCCTTTACGATGACGTGCCTGCCTGATTGACAGGTAGCTTTTCCATCTCCCACCCTAAGGAGTTCTTCAGGATGAACTTAGGGCCCAGGCAAGCTGACAGTAGGGCTGGAGAAGGTAACACAACGCCATCAAGAAACCCAAACATCATTTGTGGACCAGACTGTTCCAAAGCCCCCGAGGAGGTCTATCCAAGGATCGATCGATGACCGGTACTTATTGAGAGTTTACTGTGCAGAGCGTTGTACTGAGCACTTGGGAGAGTACAGTACAACAGACTGGATAGACAGGATCCTGGCCCACAAGGAGCTTACAGTCTAGAGGGAGACTTACAGTCTAGAAGGTAGATTTCTCTAAAATGCAATCTCTTTGAGAAATGAATCCTGCCAATCAATCAGTCACTCAATGGTATTTATTGAGTGCTTACTGTGTGCAGAGCTCTGAACCAAGTGCTTGGGAGAGTACACTGTAACAGTATAACAGAAACATTGCCTGCCCACAACACTTAGAGTCGATAGGTCCATTCCTTAATCCATTCTTCCATTCATTCATTCATTCGTATTTATCGAGCCCTTACTGTGTGCAGAAGCCTGTATTAAACGCTTGGGAAAGTGCAAAATAACGATAAACAGACGTATGCCATGCCTGCCACGAGCTTACAGTCTAAAGGGGGAGACAGACATAAGTGCTGTGGGGCTGTGAGGGGGGATGAATAAAGGGAGCAAGTCAGGGCAATGCAGAAGGGAGTGGGAGAAGAGAAAAGGAGGGCTTAGTCAGGGAAGGCCTCTTGGAGGAGATGTGACTTCTTTATGCCCCCCTCTTCCCATACCCATTTTCCCTTTCTGGACCCCGCCTGCTCCTGCCTGCAGTGAGGGGGTGGAAAGTTAGTTTCGTGACGGGCCTCCGTACTGCTAATCCCAGCCCTGCATGTGATGCCGAAGGGAAGTTTTCAACCTGATGTCGGGTTGGCCTTTTGCCGACACAGCCAGCGGTCTGTCGGCTCACTCTACTGCTCTTCACCTTTTGATCTAACTAATTGTTTGCAGGCAGTTAGCTGTGAAACAGATGCCAATTTTCACCCAGAAATAGCAGTATCGCAAAACTGGGTGAAAGGATTTCTTGGCGGAGTGTCCGTCTGACTGATCTGTGAAGTTGCTCGAGGACTGTCGGCTCTCCGGGGTGAGGGGTTAGGAAAATTTAAGATCGTGACCATAGCCTCGATAACTCCAGATGGAATCCAGAAAGTGGAAGGAAACTTGGGGTGGAGTTTTAGCACTAGGAATTTGCTGGGAAGTTGTAATTCCTTTGGAATTCCTCATGGGCAGAATCCCTATTCATGGCTTTTTCCACCTGATGCTTGACTTACTTATTCATCCCCCTTTTCCTTTGCTCTTAAATCTTTCCATTTGAAGGTTGGAGGTTAGTAGCAATCATTATTTTTTTATGAAGCTCTTTTGGTGGAAAAATTCAAAGCAGTGTGATTTTTATAGAGAAAAATTTCTCCGGTGCTTCAAGAACTCCAGAATGAGGAATGGAAAAGATGGTGGGAGTGGAGCAGAACAGATTCTCATAGTGTTGGAAAAATTCTGAGGTTACACCAAGCTGAGGGTCAAAGATAACAAAGATAACAGTAGGCACCCAGATTTGCTTCACCAAGGAAGATGGGAATCTAGATTCTTAACCCTATCTTTTATAGACAATGGTGCATTCTCAATAATATCAACAGTATTTATTGAACCAATACTGTTGATAAAGCCTGTGGTGGATGCTTTGGCAATGAAATAAATAAAAGCTGGGATCCCTACCTGCCGGCAGTTGATAACAGAGGAAAGAGAAGACATAGATTAATGAATGTACCCCATTTATAAGCCAAGAAAAAATATTAGAAAGCCAACACGAGCAAATGAATAAATAATAAAAGATGAATAAGATTTTAAAAACTGAGTGGTGAAGTAGAGGATAGGATGGTATAATTAGAAGGAGATAATCCTGTCCATTTCGAATCAGCGTGGTCTAGTGGAAAGAGCACAGCCCTGGGAGTCAGAGGATCTGAGTTCTAATACTGGCTCTGCCGCTTGCCTGCTGTGTGATCTTGGGCAAGTCACTTAACTTCTCTGGCCTCGCTTTCCTCATGTGTAAAATGGGGATTAATTCCCAGTCCTTCCTACTTAGATTGTGAACCCCAGACGGAGTGGGGAACCGTGTCCAACCCGCTCATCTTCCATCTACCCTGGTATTTAGTGCAGTGCCCGGCACCCAGTAAACACTTAACAAGTACCATTAAAAAAAATAGCATTTAACAAACTGTTCAATCATTAAGTCTGTGGAAATCATGGCCAGAGAGGTGACTGAACCATTTTAGCAAACAGGCTCAGTATTAAGTGCAGAAAAAAAAAATCTCAGTGGGATTAGTGGAAACAGGTGTCTTCACTTGAAACACAAGAGTGGGCTTGAGTGATCTGAAAAGATTTTCTCAACTTTAATATTTACTAGGTTTGTAACCTTTTCTGCTTTTTGCTGCAAACGACTGGAATTTATTGTTTCAGGAAATGTAGATTATCATTATCCAACCACATGTCGATAAAAAATATTTTGCATTATAGTTTGTAATGAGAAGAACATACTAAGGGCGGAACGCATTTCAGATGGAATCTACAGATCCCAACTCAAAGGGGAATTTAGCTAATAAATTTACCGGCGAATATCCTTTCTAAAACTACTAATAGAATTAAAAGCCAAAGCCTGTTCAGAAAATCCCTTCCAACTGGTCTGCAGGTCCAGTATTGAGACCCAAGATAAGTCACTTTACCTCTGGATTTTTCGCAACTATAAATCGTCAAATGGCTCCTATTTCAAAAGATTGAATTTTAATCAACCAGGGTCTGTAAGGCACTTTAATGAATGAATAGATGACAATGACTTTGGTATTTTCAGATAAAATGTGCCACAGAAGAAATCGTTTGATCAGAATGTGACGGAGATCCCAAAGAAGAGGTAGAAATCTTTTTACTTTTATCACTTAAAACCACATGGGACAGGGCACTGGAGCATGTTCTACAGGGAAAAGCCTTGTCGAGGAGATGAATGGCTGAATGTCCCTGGGGGGAAAAAACAATGCTTTGGTTTAGAAAAAAAGAAAAATTCCAAACACACATGTTTCTCAACAGCTCAAATAGAAGCGGCCATGTTTTCCTGCAGACAAAAGGGAGATTTGCAACTAGTTCTTTTTGTTGAAATGTATATGGATCAGTTGAACTCCATTTATCTGAGATCACAAAAGCCAGCTTTTTGTTTCCTGTAAGACTGGATCTTCCACGTTCAGCACTCTGCACCCAGCAAAGGCTCGATAAATACGATCGATCGATTATTGGATCAGGAATTCTTTTGATTGACACTGCTGGCAGGGAATCATTATCTGATGTGATTTTGCTTCTGTTAATGTGCTAATTCTTACTACTAAAAATTTGGGAATAACCACTAGGAGAAGCTGGATTTTTTATTTTCCTTCATAAGGACAATTTCTCTTCCCCGTAGGTCATTTAGCTTCCTCAGCTGGGATAGTCACTCTTGATCATAAGGTTGAAAATAAATAGTTCACCCTGGAGTGCTCCTTTTTGCTCTCTGAGGAGCACTGTCAATTTGAGAGGGCCATTGTTTTCTCGGATTTTCCCCTGATGGCGGTGGGGTGAGGTAACAGAGCACATGGGATATACGAGTTGCGTCAGTGTTCCTGGAGATTCTCTAAGGCCGGGCTCTTGGAGCCTGACCCAAAAAACATTCAAGTTGTCTGTTTGGGGCAGTTTCTGCAGGGAAGCAGTGTGGCCTAGTGGATTAAGCATGGGCTGGGGAGCCAGAGGACCTGGGTTCTAATCCTGACTCTGCCACTTGTCAGCTGTGTGACCTTGAGCAAGTCACTTAACTTCTCAGTGCCTGTTTTCTCAACTGCAAAATGGGGATTAAATACCCATTATCCCTCCTATTTAGACTCTGAGCCTTACGTGGAGCGGAACCTGTATCCAGTCTGATTAACTTGTATCTAACTCCAGGACTTAGAACAGTGCTTAGCACATGGTAAGTGCTTAACAAATACCATCAAAACAAAAGCATTGTTTTGGTTCTGGTAGCTTTTTTTTTAACCTATGTAGATTCTGGTCAAAAACTTTGTATTTTCATTGGAAAAAAAATATTTCCAAAAATTCACTTGCTGATGCAGAAATGGCTGAGGTGCATTTTCCCACGTGTTTGTCTTCCAGAATTATTCAAATTTATTTCTGTGGTGATGAACCTAAAAAATCTGCTCTTGATAGAACATTTCTTCCCTTGGCAACAGAGTTATTAACAAAGGGTGCTGATTTCCTGAGAAACCCCCCGCTCAGAAAGAGGAGCTGTTAAGAGAGATGGCAAGTTTTTAATAACAATAATTTCGGTATTTGTTAAGCACTTACTAGCAGCCGGCCACTGTACTAAACTTGGAATACATAAAAGATAATCAGGTTGGACACAGTCCCTGTCCCTCATGGGGCTCAAGGTCAAAGGAGGAAAGAGAACTGAATCCTTATGTTATAGAGGAAAATTGAAGCACACACAAGTAAAGTGACCTGCTCAAAGTCACACAGCCGGCAAGTGGTGGAGCCCAGAATTTGAACCCAGGTCCTCTGATCCCCAGGCAGAAGGATATCACAGCAATTTTGGGAGTATCGTATTCTTTTCAAAGTATACATTCTCTTTACTTTTCCTTTTCCCCGGCATTTCCATACATTCAGTATAAAGCACCAAAAAATATCCAGAAGAGGAATTTTAAAAGCATATTGAAAATCAATTAGGTTCAACTCAGATCTATAGCTGGCAGTACAGCCCACTGCAAACTTGAATTATGCCTTGCTGTTCACCACTGACTTCTTCTGTGTCCTTCCATGAGTCAGTTAAGTTCAGATCTGTCAGCTCATCATAAGTACCACAAACACCCAAATATCTTCAGATCGGAAATAATAATTCATAGACGGCTATTTTGGTATTCTAAAAATATGAGGTATTATCTAGTCTTCTTTTTTTGTCTCCTTTTGGCATTATAGGATGACATAATAATGGAACAGGGAGAAAAACTTGGAGAAACAGGGTGGCCTAGTAGATAAAACACGGTCCTAGGAATCAGAAGAACCTGGGTTCTAATCCCAGCTCCACCGCTTGTCTGTTGTGTGATTTAGGGCAAGTCGCTTAACTTCTCTGGACCTCAGTTCTGTAAAAGAGGGATTAAGACTGTGAGCCCTATGTGGGACAGGGACTGTGTCCAACCTGATTAGCTTGTATCTACCCCAACGTTTAGAACAGTGCCTGGCACGTAATAAGTGCTTAACCAATACCCTTATTATCATCAAAATTATTATTATCATTAATTGAGAAAGGCACAGCGTGGCCGAGGGCAGTCTGACGCATCAGAAGACAGCGTGGCTTAGTGGGAAGAACGTGCACCTGGGGATCACGAGCCCTGGGTTCTTGCTCCTGTCCTGCCTTGTGACCTTAGATAAGTCCCTAAAACAAATCAAAACTCTGTATTTCAGTTTCCTCACTTGTAAAATGGGGATAAAATGCTGCTCTCCCCACTTTCTAGACTGCGGGCCTTAAGTGGAACAAGGTCTGTGTCTGATCTGATTATCCTATATCTACTATTTATTTATTTATATAAATGTCTGTCTAGACAGTAAGATTGCTGTGGGCAGGGAATGTGTCTGTTTCTTGTTATACTGTACTCTCCCAAGTGCTTAGTGCAGTGTCTTGCACACAGTGAGCACTCAGTACAATTGAAAATGAAAAAAAAAATACTCCAGTGCTTTGCCCAGTGTTTTCACACACGGCAAATGCTTAAGAAATATCATAATTATCCCATAGTACTTATTGAGCGGAGCACTTTATTAAGCACTTGGGAGAGTTCAGTACAGTTGGTAGGCCTGAACCCTGTGCCTGAGAAACTTACAGTCTATCAGGGGAGACAGACACGAACATAAATTACAGGTCGGGGGAAGCAATGGTGTTTAAAGATACGTTCATAAGTGCTATCAGGGATGGGGGATGAGGACTAGAGCGCCCAAGTGATGTGAAAGTCCTGAAGTGACGGTAGGGTGGGTTGGTGGGAGAAAATAGGCTGTGGTGATATGAGAAATCAAGGAAGGCCTTCTGGAGGAGAAGGGCTTTGGCGATGGAAAGAGCAGGGGTCTGTTGGAGGTCAAAGGGGAGTGGATTCTAGGCAAGAGGGAGGTGGTGAGCAAGAGGTCGGGGGGGGGGAGGGGGGAGGAAGAGACGAGAATGAGGAACAGGTTCGCTTGAGGCGAGCAAAGCGTGCGAGCTAAAGTGTAGTGGGAGAGGAACCAGGATGACGGAGGGGGAAGGGGGAGGAAAGAGCAGGTTGAGTGCCTCGAAGCCGATGACCAGCAGTGTCCTCTGATGTAAAGAGGAATGGGTGTCTATCGGAAATGAGTGGGCAACGGGTAAATCTACCGTCGGTCCCGCTAGTTCAGCTGCAATGGGTTCCAGCTGGGCGAGAGATGCGATTGCTATGGGGAGATTAAATCTACCACTCCTCTCGCTCCTCCCACAGCTGCAACTTCAGCCAACAACCCGAGCCACAGTTGGAGAAGCAGCGTGGCTCAGTAGAAAGAGCCCGGGCTTGGGAGTCAGAAGTCATGGGTTCGACTCCTGGCTCTGCCCCTTGTCAGCTGTGTGACTGTGGGCAAGTCACTTAACTTTTCTGTGCCTCAGTTACCTCATCTGGAAAATGGGGATTAACTGTGAGCCTCACGTGGGACAACCTGTTTACCCTGTATCTTCTCCAGCACTTAGAACAGTGCTCTGCACATAGTAAGCGCTTAACAAATACCAACATTATTATTATTATTGTTCACCACAGCAAGGGGCAACTTTGCAACTTTCCACTATCAATCGGTCGATCAGTGGTATTTCTTGAGTGGTTACTGTGTGCAAAGGACTGTACTAAGCGCTTGAGTGAGTTCAATATGATGGAGTTCGTAGGCTCTTTCCCTGCCCACAGCAAGCTTACAGTTTAGAAGGGGAGGCGGGCATTAGTATAAATAAATATTTTACAGATACGTACATAAGTGCTGAGAGGCTAAAGATGGAATGAAAACAGGTACCCGAAGGGTACAGATACAAGTGCATAGATGATGCAGAAGGGAGAGGGAGGAGGAAAAAAGAGGGTTTAATGGAGCTGTGCCTAGAGGATCGAGCACGGGTCTGGGCGTCAGAAGGACCCGGGTTCTAATCCTCACTCGGCCACTTGTCTGCTGTGTGGCCATGGGCAAGTCACTTCACTTCCCTGAGCCTCAGTTACCTCATCCGTAAAATGGGATTAAGACTGGGAGCCTTACGTGGGACAGGGACTGCGTCCGACCCGATTGCCTTGTATCTACCTCAGCGCTTAGAACAGTGCCTGGCACATAGTAAGCTCTTAACAAATACCAATAAAAAAACCCTTTGTGAGCACAATGAAGGCTTTGAAAGTGGGGAGAGTGGTGGTCTGGCATATGTGGAGGGGGAGGGAGTTGCCGGACAGAGGGAGGAGATAGACAAGATCAGAAGGGACCCGATTCCTCCGCCTCTATTAAGCTAAGAGCGGATAAGCTACTTCCTCCAGACCACACTGGATTCTCGGAAAGAATCACCGTTTAGCCGGATCGGATGCCAGGGGCCACAGGCGCTCAGGAAACAGATCTGCCTTCTCCTTCTCCCCAGCTTCTCCCTTCTTTCCCAGAGCTCCCACCCAGGAGCCCCTACCTAAAATAAACATAAAAGAAAAGAACTCAGCTTCAAGGAGAGGAGTTCATCTTTTGAAGAGACGTCGTTACTCTTTATCTGGATAGAAACAGCAGAGACAGAGCGGGGAAGAGCGCATCGCCGCCCAGCAGAGGCCGATTTGACACCGGGCTGGGGTGCCCAAGAGATAATGGATGCCCTGGGCGCTGAGTTTAGCTGCTTGTGCCCAGCTCTCACCTCACTCTGATTCCTAGCATTATTTGCCCTTTATCTGCTGAGATGAGCAGATACAGCACTTAGATCCATATCTGTAATTTACTCCTATGAATGTCTGTCTCCCCCTCAAGACTGTAAGCTCATCACGGTCAGGGAATGTGCCTTATATTGTTATACGGTACTCTCCCAAGTGCTCGGTACAGTGTTCTACACACAGTAAGAGCACAGTAAATACGACTGACTGACTGATGGAGAAGGCAGCGAATAGGGATTGATATGCTCACGCCAAGGCCCATTCCCAACCCATTGTCCTTGGGATGAAGGGAGAGGGAGATGGGCCTGGAATGGAACTGGGGATGGGACGGAAAAGCTGTGAAACTAGAGGGAGGTGGAAGATGAGTTGATAGAAGGCAGAGGAGTCTTTGGCATTCAGGAGGAAGGCCTGACGGAGCCGAGAGGGCGCGCTTTGGCACTGGAGAGTTGCTGATACAACAGAAAAGAAGCTGGCAGGAGGTCAGGCCAGGTGACTAAGCCATTATAACAGATTCCAACTGCAACTGTTTGTGCTTTGGAAATGACTTTGTGGGATTCAGCTTTAATAAACGTTGAAACTCTAAGAACACTTAAGCAACGGATTAAGCTGCCGGGGGACGTTGTGAAGCAATGGCCATCAGAGAAGATTTCCAAGGCTAGACTAGACGCCCATCCATAATAAATGGTTTGGGACTATCACATCAATCCTGTCTTAACCCGAGGGGAGGGATCTAATGACTCAGCAGACCTTTATTTGAAGCTTATTTACAGCCAGGTTGGGATGATGCTAATCTTCCATTTACGGCTTCAACACAGAATGGGATCCAGACTCTAATAAGGATAATTTGCTTTCGGGACAGACTTGATCGCAGGTACCTGGGCTGAAATCTGGATGGCTCACTTTTTTGGTCTTGTTGAAGAACGTTTTGACCTCCCTGGGCGTACGGTGCCAAGATCCCTGGGCCATGAACCAATGGACCTACGCCAAGGAAATGGGCGTCTGCAGTCCCAGCCTGTGCTTCTCTGAGCGCTGTCTTGCCCGACCGATCCCTGTCCCATCCATAAACCCCAGGTAAATTCTGGAGCAATCCGGATGCAGGCTGATGCAAGTTCAGGGAGGATACCCTGTTCCAGAGCCACCCGAGGGGAATCCAGCCTGATGTGAGGGTTTTGGAAGGTTTCGGAGGCTCTCCGGATTGGAGAAATTGTCCTTGGGATCCCCTGAGGGACCTGAGCTTCTTGGGACAGGTTTGAGGACTGGAGAGGGGATCAAACAGAGAAAGAGGAAAAAAGATAGAAAGGGAACATATGATGGTTGTTTTAAATACCAACATTATTATTATTATTTAACATTCAATTGTAACATTTTATCTGTGTCTTTGAATATTTTAATTTTAGTCCACGATGATGGTGAGGAATCGCGAACCTTTGCATTCTCCCAGGATTCCTCTACTACGGCTCTTTGAAACCAAAAAGCAAATCAGCTCGTCACAGGCCAGAGCCAAACTGCCATATTTGGAATCTTTATTTTCCTCTTTAAACTCGGGTAACGGCAGTGAAAGAGATAATAAAAAGGGAGAGTCACTGGGAAGAGTGATGGGGAAAGAAAAATGTTGGAAGTTCCTGGACATGAAAGTGATTGAGAGATAGCAACTGAAAACACAGAACGACATCAATTGCTTCATCTGGCAGGAAGATGTGCCCCCATTTGCAGAAGGATGGACCCCTCAGTGCTGTGGGCCACTGTGTTGGATGAATCCAGGACCTGGTTCCAATCCCGGCTCCGCCACACGTCTGCATCGTGACCTTGGGCAAGTCATTTCACTTCCCCGGGCCTCAGTCACCTCATCTGTAAAATGGCGATTAAGACTGTGAGCCCCACGTGGGATGGGGACTGTGTCCGATCTGATTATCGCTTATCTACCTCAGTGCCACCTAGTAAGTGCTTAACGAGTACCATTATCATTATTTATTATTATTATTATCTTTATGAACCAAGGCCCAGGACTGTGGGGCTCTGGCCTGAGCCCACTCCAAGGGTGATAGAACAACAAATGGACCAGTGAGGCTACAGATGCCCATTGACTCTATGGATTCCTGGGATTTTAACCACATCACACCTCTCCTTTGAACCTGAAATGGTGGTGGTGTGAGGAATGGAGGGTCAAGATTAGAGTTTTGGAGAGGAGAAAGACTCAAATCACTGGGCAGATTTCACCCAGTGAAATCACCCAGGTCTGTGAGAGCCGTGGAAGCCCCAGGATAATTCCTCTATGATAATAACTAAATAATAATCATGGTATTTGTTAAGCGCTTACTGTGTGCCAAGCACTGTTCTATGCACTGCGGCAGATGCAAGGTGATCGGGTTGTCCCATGTGGGACTCACAGTCTTCATCCCCATTTTCCAGATGAGGTAACTGAGGCACAGAGAAGTGAAATGACTTGCCCAAGGTCCTCCTCTATCAGAGCAGGGCTCCAACTCATGAGGTTGCGCCTGGATCTATTCCTAAGGAGGACTGTCCGTGGCCATTTCTCAAGAGTTAATACAGGATACCGATATAGCTGACCCAAAACAAACAGCAAACCCAAAAGAATTTTCCATTCCACTGGACCGTGGTCTCTCACGGCAAGGGTTGGCCTTCCTTTCACCCCTCCGAAGTATGAACGTGACCACCCAGGTCCCAGGCCCGAGATAAATGATCAGGCACTTAACTCTCTGGACCCAGAGGGCCGAACACACCACTTTTCTGGAACATCAGCTCGTCTCCGAGAGCTAGTTGTATGACCCGAGCGCAGTCTGATCCAGAGTTCACTCCGACTTTCCACCGCATTGGACTTTGGAGCTTGTTCAAGTCTATGAAGTCAGGACGGGAACCATTATGAAAAGCTAATGCAAGGCTCTGTGTACTCATAGCTTTCATATAATTTATTCATGCTCTTTTAGGCTGGCAAAATTATTCCCATGTTATTGTAGCATTTCTAATTAACCAGAGTGAACATTACTGATGAGGGGCAGGTCTGATGGACTGAAGGGTTCCTTTCTGCTGAAATCAGCACCATTTGGAATCATGGAGAGCTGGACCCCCATAGCCGGCTTGATGAATAACTTTCTGGATCCTGCTATTAGCAGCTGCTCCTGTGAGGGAAGAAGATAGCAATTTTTCCTGGAAGGAAATGTCTTCACCTATCAGATTGTTTTGAATTGTATCTGATGGGCCTGGGAAACGAATAATAATAATGATAATAATGATGGTGTCTGTTAAGTGCTTACTATGTGTCGAGCACTGTTCTAAGCCCTGGGGTAGTTACAAGCTAATGGGGTTGGACCCAGTCCCCGTCTTAATCCCCATTTTCCAGATGAGGCATCCGAAGCCCAGAGAAGTGAAGTGACGTACCCGAGGCCACACAACAGACGAGTGGCAGAGCCGGGATCAGGACCCGGGTCCTTCTGACTCCGAGCCCCGTGCTTTATTCACTGGGCCATGCTGCTTCTAAAGTGCATTGGGTGGAGAACTCTGTAGTCAAAAGCTGTCTGGGTTTTGTAGTTTTTTTTTAGCAAGGAATTCTGATTTCTGATTTAGTTGATCGGCAGGACACTTATCATGTGGGTAACATGTTAAAAGGAAGCCTGAACTGTTTAGAGCTGAGGTTGTGCCGGTTTGAACTTCAGAGGCATAACTAGCCTGTAGTCCAGTTATAGACAGATGTGGGAAGCTAAAAAAACATGACTTAGGGGCCCCCAAAAGGAGGCATCCTATAATTTGTGAATTGGAGAGTGTAACATTAGCCAAGAGGAAGGTATGTAAAAAACTCCGTTCACAGATTCCAGATGTGTCTTTGACTCGGCGTCGTTCTAAGTGGCATCCTCTGGCTAGGACTTGACTATTTTTCCTTGCTTTTCTCTCTTCTTCTAAACTAGGCCAGAGCAGAAGCTCACGAGTCTCCCTTTGAAAATGAATGCACACTTCCCGAGTTCTCGCTAAAGTTACGAGATCCCACGACTTGAGCTCTTTCTCTTCCCCGGAACCACCGCCCCTTCCCTTTCAAACTTCAAAAGACCGGCCCCTTATCACCGAGATCGACTGCCATTACTTTGCAGCTGTTCTCTCCCTTCATAACCACCCTCCACCGAACTTCTATTTCCACCAGTCCCTGTTTTTGAATTCTCGGCCTTCTTTCCAGTGCCGGATTAACCTTGGTTGTATCGGAGCAACTGTTCGGGATCCCCTCCCATCTCTACGACCCCAAAGCCGGAAAATCCCGGTGGGCCGCCGCGAGCCGCCTCGGCTGCATTGGGCTGAGATTCTCCAGAAAGTTCCTCCATTTCGGTTGCCCCGGTCTAATGGGCTCCAAACCCGAGGCGGCTCAGAGTTATAGTAATAGTCATAATGGTACTCTAGGGCCCCCGGGAGCCGTGCACTGTATGAAGTACAACAGAAGCACAGGACACGTTCCCTGCCCAGATGGAGGAGACAGACATGCAAGTATTTATAAATAGAGTAATCAGAATAAATAACTGACTGTTCAACTGATTATATCTGTATCCCCGAGGGCTGGGGAAGGGTATAAATACCTAAAAAGACTTACGGGGCTCTAGAAATAATGGAACTTCTGCTGTACAGAACCCCTAAAAATAATAATAATAATAAAACAATGGCCTCTGTTAAGCGCTTCCCAAGTGCCAAGCACTCTTCTAAGTGCTGGGGCAGATACGAGGTAATCGGGTTGGACCCCATCCCTATTTTTTTTTGTTGTTGTTGTTGGTATTTGTTAAGCGCTTACTATGTGCCGAGCACTGTTCTAAGCACTGGAGTAGACACAGGGAAATCAGGTCGTCCCACGTGGGGCTCACAGTCTTAATCCCCATTTTACAGATGAGGGAACTGAGGCACCGAGAAGTTAAGTGACTTGCCCAAAGTTACACAGCTGACAAATGGCAGAGCCGGGGTTTGAACCCATGACCTCTGACTCCAAAATCCCGGCTCTTTCCAGTGAGCCACGCTGCTTCTCGTGGCTCATATGGGGTTGACAGTCTTGACCCCCATTTTACAGATGGGGCGACTGAGCCACAGAGAAGTGAAGTGACTGGCCCAAGGTCACCCTCTTTTACGTCTGCTCCTGGGATTCGATCCGCTCCGAACATTCCACATGAAGCACCCTTGAAAAATTCCTGCTGTGGGTCTCCAGGATCCTGATCCTGCATCTTTATAGGCTCTTGATCTAAGTAGGATTGCATCTCGCTAGATTGATCTATTGCATTCAAATCGGAGATTGATGAGAAATTAATCTTTGCCCCCAGAAAATATGAGCTCATAGCCAGGGCTGCAGGAAGTGTAAGGCGAGTACCTCATGGGGCCAGGGAGGATTTCTGAGGTCGGAGTTTTGGGAGCCTGGCACTTTCACTCTTCCTTCGCCCCCCCCCCCCCCCCCCGGCCGCCGAGCCCCAGGACCCCCCACTTGTGTTTGGGGCACTTGTTGCTGTCACTTGGTGAGAAGAGGAAATAAGATAGTCACTATCCCCCTGGTGCCCCTGGTGAATGTGTTCAGCTGTTGACTAGCAGATTGGAAGTCGGAGCCTCCTTTACCTTTTTGGCAGTTGTGCAAGCCTGTAACAGCCAGGCTCAAATGTTTTAAAACTCCTGCAAGTGTGTGTGTATTCACGTGTGCACACGCATGAGTATTTTCATTTCATGACCTGTCTGGAAAAAAGAAGAAAACCCCCTTCCCCTGAATTTCAGCCTCCAAAGTCAATCATCTCAGAGCACAAACCAAGAAGAAGGCTTCCTCCAAACAATCCGTCCATTCATGTAACATAAAATGGTTGGTGTCTCAGTCCCGGTCCTGGTCAACATCACCAAACCCACCACAAGATTTGACTCCGATCCTTTTCTTTTCGTAGAATCCAGCCCCATGGCGAATGTCTGAAGAAATGGAAACGAACCTTCCTTCTTATTCATTCCGCAATTTTTATGATGCCTCCCTCTATGATACTTTGTTTTATCCCTGAAACTGTAATGATTTTTTGATGAGTTTAATCCTAAAATTAGCTATGTGGGTCTGTAAAATCTGCATTTCCTAAAGAGACGCTTGGCTCCTGGTAGTGTGCTTAATAAAATCATGGTGATGATGAAGATGGAGGATAAATTGAGCAAAATGAGCCACAGATATGTAATATTTCCTAATTGATTATGGCGGTACGTATTAAGAGCTTTTTATGTACCAGGCAGCGTACTAAGTGCCAGAGGAGATACGAGGAGACACAGTCCCTGTCCCACATCCCCATCCCACATGGGGGGCTTCCAGTCTGTAGGAAACAGACACCAGGTATAGAATTTTACAAATGAGGAAACGGGGTCCCAGAGAAGTCAAGTGACTTGCCCGAGGTCACACAACAAGCAAGTGGCAGAGCTGTGATGAGATTGTGACTATGCGCCGGATATCACCAGCGTCGCCTGAGAAGCTCTGGGATGCCCAGCACTGCTCTAAGCCCTGCGGGGCTGGAGAAATGAGGGGAGACACAGTCTCTACCCTCTGAGTGTATCTGGGTTGGGGGAGACAAACGTTCAGCTAAGGAAATTCCACTCTTTCCTCTGAATCCATTCCTCCTGGCTTACCGCCACACTCAACCCCATGACCATCCACCCTGCTTTAGTAGCCACCAACCCTACATCCACCTGGTCTAGTGGGAAGAGCACAGGGCTGGGAGCCAGGAGACCTGAGTTCTAATCCAGAGTCTATTTTGCCTGCTGTGAATCAGTGGTATTTACCGAGCGCTCGCTGTGTACGGCGATTTCTTAATTAAAGTCCTCAGCAGGATAATGGCATAAGTAAAACAAAACCTTCGAACGTAGTATCTTCCGGTGCTTTTTGCCCTACAGAAAAGAGAGCCGAGTAGTCCACTTTGGGATCTGAACCTTCTTCTGAGATTGGACAAGATTCCTCGGTAACGTTGGTTTTGCACTTTTAGGCTACTTACTTAAATCATTAGCCGCATAATTTTAAATTCATTTGGATTACGCCATACGTGAATACTTTTGTGTCTTCCCCATTGCAGTGCAGCGTCTTGTTGGCAGGGCCCCTGTTGTTTGTTTGTGCTTCCCAAGAGTTTAGCACAGGGCATGTCACCTGAAGTGGGAGGGACCTTGGATTGCTGTTTTGGAGTTTCGCAAGGGCAAGAGGATTCTATAAAATGCCTCCTCCAGCTACCTATCTCTCATGTTTGCTCTCTTGTCGTGACGGCTAACATGTATTGAATACCTCCTGTGCGTTTTTCATCATTCTCATTATCCAAGGCAAGGAAACTTAATTCTTTTGGATTCTTACAGAAAAAAAGAAAGTCCACCTAACAACCTTTCTGCCAAACCCTCCTGCTGCCGGTTCCTCTGTCCATTACATATCTGGGTTGTCCAGTTGAAGCTCACCTGTGCTCACCAGGCCAGGGAGAAATCCCAGCCAAGGCTTTCAGGTTTCTATGAATTCCCCCACTGTCCAGTTGAGTTTTTCACACTAGAGGACAGACCTGATCTTTGCCCATATTAGGTAGATGCTAACTTTTCTCCCCTCCTCTCTCTAATAATAATAATAATAATGTTGGTATTTGTTAAGCGCTTACTATGTGCCGAGCACTGTTCTAAGCGCTGGGGTAGACACAGGGAAATCAGGTTGTCCCACGTGGGGCTCACAGTCTTAATCCCCATTTTACAGATGAGGGAACTGAGGCACAGAGAAGTTAAGTGACTCGCCCACAGTCACACAGCTGACAAGTGGCAGAGCTGGGATTCGAACTCATGAGCCCTGACTCCAAAGCCCGTGCTCTTTCCACTGCGCCACGCTGCTTCTCTCTCTCTTCTTTCCACTTTCTCTCTCCCTGATGTTCTTCTTGCTTTTTTTTTTTCCTGCAGCATTCCTCTTCCCCTCTGGTTGGGAATTCTTCTGTCCGTCCTTCCTCTCTCTTTTTACATACCCGGGTATGTGCGTCTCACGGTCCCTTCAGCTTTCCCCATACTCCCTGCCCCTCTCGGACCTCTTTGTACCCCTCCTCGTTTTCCGCTCTGTTTTCTGCTTCCCTCTCATTTTCCCTCTCCGTCTTTCCCTGTTCCTTTCATCCTTTGTCCTTTCCTCGTTCCTCTCCTCATTCTGATCTTGTAATTGCCTCGCGGCCTCTCTCCTCCCTTCTGCCCTCTCCCACCCTGCCTGTCATTTCCCCCCAGTGCCCTCTCTGTCATTCTTCCTGTCTTTGTGCTTTTTCAGCTTCTCTCTCTCTCCCTCCTCTGCTGTCTCTGCTCTCCCTTTCTGTCTCCCTCCTCCATCTGTTGGTTCTCACTCTCCCCCGGCCCCGCTCCAGGCCAAATAGGTGCATGGGCACGGTGGGTAGGTGGGGAGTGGGGCCTTTGCCGTGGTAGGAAGGGGGCGGGAAGCCCGGCATTACCCTTCCCTTTCCCCCAGCTTTGTCCCTGTGTCGCCAGTGGGCAGGAGGAAGGGGTAAACGTGGCCAACATGGCCCCCTTTGGTGATTGACTTCCCTCTGTGCCTGCTTCCGAGGTGTGTCCGTACTGGAGCGTGTGCTGTGTGTGTATCAGAGCGGACACCAAGAGACCGCAACCCCAGTAGGATTTTATATATATATATATATATATAAATATAGCTGGCCCGTGGGAGCAGCACAGCATAAAATTGAACGGTTACTTCTTTCCAGAGACAGCCCCTGCTTCCCTCGGTTCTGCGGCAAGAAGGTTCTGTGCGGAAAGGAGCAGTCAATGTTCTTTTAAAAAAATAACATTCTAGAGCAGATCTCTCTCAGTTTTCGGCAGCTCTAATTCTTCCTTCTTTAATAACCAGCAACTTCGTGTTTAATATTCTTTTGTTAAGTCTAACGTTCACCTTGCAGATGGGTTAAAGACCCACGCGCGCCCACACGCAACCAGCCTACAGAAAAATTTCCCTAGCAAGCCCGCACTCTCTGACGGCACCTTCCCAAACCCCGTTTGTTGTATTTCTTGGAATAGCACATTATGCTCACCAACAATAACTACCTTTGCTTTGGAGTTCATTTTATCGCAATCCCGAACTGTTATCCTTCTCCCTTTACACCTGAAACGCTCACTTAACTATTATCTGTTCATTTTACGTGACTAACAGCATCGAGGAGACATAAAATAACCAACTTGCAGCTATCTCAGGAGGCTAATGCCAGCTATAAAGTGATTGCGATTTCTGACGAATGTATTTTCAAAGGACTGTCTTAGCGGAGCACTTCACCAGGTAGTCCGATGGCGGAGTGGTTCAGCACTTGGGGTCTGTCGGAAAGCTGGCAACAATTATTTTCCCTGTTTGTTTCTAATTAGGGAAACCCATCATTTATTTGTCTCTGGTTACATTTACATATATCAAAGAAAAAAATATCTAATCTCTGCCAGTAGGGTTTACCCTTAACAACGGACTGCCAAAGGCGGCTCGCCCCACGGAAACAAACCAACAAAAATCCACTCAATCTGAAACTGGGATGATGATGGTGATGGTGTCTGTGAAGCGCTTACTATGTGCCAGGCACATATTAAACAGAGAGGACCTAGCAGAAAAGATTGTCCACGCCAGGTTCAGGGATTCAATCCTAACTTTTATTGTGGAGAGCAACATTCCTTCGATTTCCCGGCACTTAAATAGGAGAAGGATGGTTCCAGCCCCTGTGTGTCGTTCACACCATGTGATCACCTCAACAGAGAGTACAGCGCTTATTTTATGTTTGAATTCGAATGGTCCTTCGCTTTCTCCCATGTGCCGTCCCGTTCATTTTTTCCTCATCACATCTGTGAAGGAGAAAGACGGACATGCACCAGCCCCTGGGGCAGCTGAAGCCTCTCAGGCGCAGAGAGGTTAAATGACCTGACCAAGGCCACACAGCCGTCCAGAGCTAGCACTAGAATCCAGGTCTTAAGTCTCAGCACTGTGATTTTTTTTCTTTTTCATCCACGTTGCCCGTCCCTTCTTGAATTTTGAGTTCTGCCCTCCACCCGAATCCCATGTGCTTTTCTTGTTCTGGGCCCGTCTTCCAAGCTGGAAGGAGGCGGGAAACGGCTCCTACTGGGCCCGTCTTCCAGCCTGGAAGGAGGCGGGAAACGGCTCCGAAAGTCATCAGAGTGACCTCGGCCTTGGCAGATCCCACGGATCGACCCACATGTCTGCGAGGCCTTCCTCGAGCCGCAGCTTTAACCGACGATCAAACCGCTACGTGGACGATCCGAATTGGCATGCTTTCTGCGATGGGAATTTTAGGGAAAGTGGGCCTCTATTTTCTCCCCCCTGGGTCCTTCTCCCCCCTGAGAAATGCCAGAAATTGGGTCGACCTCCTGGTTATATTCTCCTCAGCAGTGGCATCGGTGCAGGAAGGCCCTTGTAGACTCGCCCCCACCCTAGATCGTCCTGAAACGGACGGCCCTCTCAGTCCCTGCCTCAATTTCCCTTCACTGTCCTCCTCACCCTAGCTGAGGGTGTCGCCGACCCCGGCCTGAAAAAAAAAACCAGAATCCCACCCGCCTTGAGGCCCTGAGGGGGGGGATTCCCAGCCCCCTCGGCCTGTCATGGCAGCGTCTCCCTCCCCGTCAGCCCCCATCGCCGCCTCTTCTGACTGAAATTTTTCTGCCGTTTCCGTTCTTAACGTCCCGACGAAACGGGGCTGCACCCTGGGAGGTCCCTGCTTTTCTTTTTTGTGGGAAGGGGGGGGTCTGCCGGTGCAGAGAGAGAGCTTTTTCTCGTCCCCTCACAACGAGGGCGACGGGCCCCGCGTCGGCCCCGCGGTCCCTCCCCGCCGGCCGTCGGTTGCCCCTCCGCGTCCCTCCCCGCGGCGTGCGCGTCCCCGGCCGTCCGTCCCCGCGGCGTGCGCGTCCCCGGCCGTCCGTCCCCGCGGCGTGCGCGTCCCCGGCCGTCCGTCCCCGCGGCGTGCGCGTCCCCGGCCGTCCGTCCCCGCGGCGTGCGCGTCCGCCGGGCTCCCCCCCCTCCCCCGCGCGCCTGCGCGGTGGGCCCGGGCGCGCGTCCGCCTCTCCGGCCGGCCGTCAGTCGGTCCCCAGCAATGGCGGAGGGAGGAGAGGGAGAGGAGCTGCTCCGGCCGCCGCCGCCGCTGCCCGCCGCCCCGGCCAAGCGCCTGTGCTCGCGGGCCTGCCCGCCGGCACACCAGCCCCGCGGGGCGTCCGGGGGCGGCGGGGGAGGCGGCGGCGGCGTCGCCGGCGGCGGCGGCGGCGGCGGCGGGGCGGGGGGCGGCGGGCCCGGCGGGGGCGGCGGCCCGGGACTCCCCCCCGGGGCCCGGCCTCACCTGCAGCCCGAGTCCCTGCTGGACTGCGCCGCCAAGAGAGTGGCGGAGAAGTGGGCCTTCGAGCGGGTGGAGGAGCGCTTCGAGCGGATCCCGGAGCCCGTGCAGCGCCGCATCGTCTACTGGTCCTTCCCGCGGAACGAGCGGGAGATCTGCATGTACTCCAGCTTCCAGTACCGCGCCGGGCCCGCCAACGCCAACGCCCCCGGGCCCGCGGGGGGCCCCGCCGCCAACGCCCCCAACCCCGGCGCCAACGCCGGGCCCGGCCCGGGCTCCCCGCCCGACGAGCCCCCCGCCGCCGCCGCCACCCCCGCCCCGGCCCCCGCGCCCCAGCCCGGAGGCCCGGCCGGAGGAGGAGGAGGAGGAGGAGCAGGACCGGCCGCGGCGGCGGCGGCGGCGGCGGCGGCAGGACCGGCCGCGGCGGGGGGAGCGGGCGCCGCCGCCGCCCCCGGAGGGGCCGAAGGACTGCCTTTCCGCCGGGGCATCCGCCTGCTGGACAGCGGCTGTGTGGAGAACGTGCTGCAAGTCGGTAGGTGTCCGGTCGACCCCCTCCCCGGCCCCCCCCCCCCATCTTCATTCGCTCCCTCGCCCCTTCCTTCCCTCGTTTTCGGGGACCTCCGACGGGGTGCACGGCACGGTAGGAAGCGCTCGGGATGCACGATTCGGCAGCCTCGCCCTCCCCCCCTTCCATCCCTCCCTCCGTGCATCCAGTCGGTCGTGTTGGCGGAGCACTGTGCTAAGCGCTTTGCAGTGGACGATTCGGCACCAACGCCTCTCCATCCCTCCATTCGGTCGTGTTGGCGGAGCACTGTGCGAAGCGCTTGCAATGTACAATTCAGCATCGCCCCCCCCCCCCCATCCCTCCATTGATCCGTTCATTCAGTCGTGTTGGCGGAGCACTGTGCTAAGCGCTTGCAATGTACAATTCAGCATCGCCCCCCCCCATCCCTCCATTTATCCGTTCATTCAGTCGTGTTGGCGGAGCACTGTGCTAAGCGCTTGCAATGCACAATTCGGCAGCATCGCCCTCCCCCCACACATCCCTCCAGTCGTGTTAGGGAGCGCTCACTGTGCGCGGAGCACTGTGCTGAGCGCTTGCAACGGACGATGCGGCAGCATCGCCCTCCCCCCATCCCTCCATCCATCCATTCACTCATTTCAGGCTTTCACTGTGCGCGGAGCACTGTCCTAAGCGCTGGGGAAGCACAATCCTCACAGTCTATTGCATTGGAGTCATTCATTCATGGAGCACTGTACTGAGCGCTGGGGAAGTAGAATCCTCACAGTCTGTTGCATTGGAGTCATTCATTCACGGAGCACTGACTGCGTGCGGAGCACTGTACTAAGCGCTGGGGGACTACAGTGCTCCTACTCTATTGTATTTATTCTTTCATTCATGGAGCACTGACTGTGTGCAGAGCACTGTTCTGAGCGCTTGGGAAGTGCAGTGCTCCAACTCCATTGTATTCATTCATGGAGCGCTGGCTGTGCGGAGCACTGTAGTAAGCGCTTGGGAAGTATGGTGCTCACACGCTATTGTAATCATTCGTGGAGCGCAGACTGTGTGCGAAGCACTGTTCTAAGCGCTTGGGAAGTACAGTGGTCACACTATCGTATTGTGTTTATTTTTTGGGCGCTGACTCTGTGCGGAACACTGTACTAAGCGCTTGGAAAGCCCAATACAGCAATGAAGAGGGACCGTTCCTGCCCACAACGAGCTCCTAGTCTATCATATCTTATTCATTAAATCAAATTTATGGGCTCTGTGCGCAGAGCACTGTACTAAGCGCTTGGGAAGGACAATGCTCCCACTCTATTGTCGTATTTCATTCGTATTTCTGGAGCCCTGACTGTGCGCAGACCACTGTACTAAACGCTTGGAAAGTCCAATCCAGCAATGAAGGGAGACAGTCCCTGCCCACAACGAGCTCACCATCCACTGTCGTATTCATTCGTGTTTATGGAGTGCTGACGGTGTGCAGAGCACTGTACTAAACGCTTGGAAAGTACAATCCAGCAATAAAGAGAGACAATCCCGGCCCACAGCGGGCTCACAGTCTGGGGGGGCGGGGAAAGACAGACGTCAAAACAAACGGGCATCAATATAAATAAATAGAATTAGAGATTTATACATATGTACATAAATCCTGGGGGAGGGGGTCGAGCAAGGGGGCCCCTCCCCCAATTTCTCCCCCCATCCTGTCCTTTCCCTCTCCCCAAGTCCCTTTTCTTCTCCTCTTTCCCCCCTTCCCCTCCCCATTCTATTCATTCATTCCTTCAGTCCTATTTATTGAGCGCTCACCGTGCGCGGAACACTGTCCTAAGCGCTGGGGAAGGCACACAGCAGCAAAGAGAGAGGCAGTCCCTGCCCTCAACGAGCTCACAGTCCCGGTGTTATTGTTCGCAGCGTCCAAAGGACCTACCGAGGCCCAAAAAACACACACCCCCAAAAAACCAAAGTTTTTCCCACATTTCAGGTCTCTGCCTTGGCTCTCACCTCCATCCCCCTTCCTTTTTTGTTGTTTCTCTTCCTTTTTGCCCTTTTTTTGAACCTCCTTCTCCCCCCCCCCCCAATTCCGCAAGACGGGAGGAGGGGATTTAATGGGTTGGAAGGGGAGGAAGGAGGGTTCGGGTTGAGGACTAACACCGTAATTTATGAAAATGTGTCTTCTCATTGTGTTGGCGAGAAGGGCGAGGATTGCGCTTTTCCACGGTAAAACGGTTTTGCGGGGAAGGGGTTGAGAAGTGGGGTCGTCAGAGGCGATCCACGGACCCCGCAGGTTGAAGCCGAATGGAATCCCATCCCCCGGGGTTGGAGGGGGGGGAAAAAAAAGGCTAAAACACCACCCAAAACCAAATCCTTTACTTTGCGTCACAGACGATGTGGATTTTCTAGGTTCTAGCATTCTTCCGGGACCAGGGATGCTCGGGAATCTGGCCTCGAAACTAACAATAACCGAGGATCCAAATGTGACAGCTTTTCTCCCCCCCCCCCCCCAGGGAAGAAAATAAAACACACACAAAAAAACACACAATCTGGAGTGGGGGTGGGGCCGCCCTCCCCTCAGACTAGGGAAAATGAAAGCCGCTAACGCTGGGGTTTTTAAATGCTTTGCATTTTACCAGTCTCCGTATTTGCCTTTGTTTCATGTTTTTGTTTTGCGACTTGAAAATGAAAGAGGGTTTCTCCTTTCTTTTTGCTCCTCCTCCCCTTCCCCCTCCTCTCCCCCCTTCCTCCCCCCAGCCAGTTTTGTTAATCCCATTAAATCCATAAATTCAGCCAATCCCGTTCGTGGTACGACTTGGGGGACGAGAATAAAATGACATTGTTTAACATTGCCTTGTGTGGAAAATTCAGGCAGAATGTGTCCACCTAGAATCTGCATTACATTTTCTGCAGGCTCACGACGATGCACTCTGCTTGGTGGAGACCGGAGTTCTTTTTTTTTATTTATTGAAGTGAAGGAACTAGCCCTTTGGAACCGGAGGTAGTGGAAGCTTTTGTGAATAAAAATCATGCTTTCCTTCCCCCAGCAGAAAACAACGTGGATGTTTGATTTTCCTCTTTAAAGAGAGGCAAATCGTAGTGTTTTCCATAAAGTAATCTGCTGCCTTTTATTACCGAGAGTGATTGAAATGCGTTTTCCTATTAAAACAACATTAGGCCGCAATTTGTTTTGCACATATGAAATGTAAATTCATCCTGTGCCAGAATCGTGTCAGCGAATTAAGCAAGTTGTGTTTATTCAAAAAGGTTAGTCCTATGTATGTTTATGTATTGTTTATAAAATGGAAAGAATGAGCTGGATAAACAAGTAATTCCAGTGTCCAATTTTTGAACAGTTTTTGGAACCGCTGAAGAAGGAAAGAGGCACTCTTGTTGTCTTTAGGTCCCTTTCTCTAATTTCACATTTTGCTAAAGTTTAGGTTAAAAGTAATGTCTCTTAGCAAGGTGAAAGAATTTGTTCCTGAAAAGACCCCTGGACCTTTTTAGAAATTGATTTGGAGGCACCATCAAACTTGAAGGGACAGGTGAGGGGGAGGGAAATTTAATATGGGAAATATTTAATCTGGCCATAACATCAAACCCTGGGTGAAATCAGAAGCAGATGTCTTGAGTGACCTAAGGATGTCATGCTTGAAAATCAGGATTTTTTTTTTTCCTTTTTGCTAATTTTATGTCTTCAGGGGTAGTTGAGAGAGGGTTGGGTTTTTTTTTTTTGTCCTTCTTTTGGTATATGCCTCTGGAAAAAGGCATGTGGAAGTTAGTTCATTTTCTAAATTCACACTGGGAGTTCTGAGTTGGAGGGAGGGAGTAAATTGCTTTATCCATGACGTGATTTGAAAAACATGGTGAATTTTGGCCCTTGCTATTCAGTCCTCATTGTTTTCTTGTCCATTGTGCCACAAGAGCATTCTGTCTTGGACAGTCGAAATAACATTTTAAATCAGAGAACTTGATTTCCATCCCATCGTCTAAAAGGGTTAACCAGGGTATTTTGCTTTTGGAAGGATCTGTGGCCTACATTCTAGATGTAGATCTTGTACAGGAATCACCACTGGCTTAGAGGGGTACAAAAAGAAGTATTTTGTGCTGCAAAATAGAGATTACGTTTCTAAGACAGTATTTCATTTCAGACTCAATTAAATGATTGACTAATGCAGATTTTTAAAATTCATCTATTTCCCTAATTTCCAAGACACATTTACAATCGATTTGGAAAATTACAAGGCTGATGCATTAGTTGGAAAGGAAAGCCATAGAATTTTAAGTAAATAGTCCTTTAAAAAAAATGGAGCCAAAGGAATATAATAGTTTGTCATCTATTATGGCTAATAATGATTATTAGAGTTAAATAGCCTCTCCGCCTCCGATTTGTTCTCCGCCTAGATTCTGGTACTCTTAACTCGTGTTCCGTATTTGTAAGGAATGAGGTTTACCTTGAGCTGAAGTGTTGCGTTCAGAAGAGGAAAACATCTATCTTGAATTAGGGTTGGATCTTGGTGCCAGCTTGAGGTAAGCACCCAGGAGCCAAAGGTTTAGAAGAGTCTTGCTTTCCTCTTGCGTGGCAGTACTAAATCAGAGGTATTGTACCTCTTAAAAAGGAGAAATTGCAAATTATTCTTTTCATGGACATCTGTAGGTTTACAGCAGTGTGACTTGATTTACGGTCCAGTCTCTCTGTATTGTGAATCTAATATAGTTCAGATGTTTTAAGCATTTGCAGCTCTTAACCTGTTTAAACTAATCAGATCTGGGAAATATGATTCAAAAGGCTTTGAAGAAAAACTGAAAATCTGCAGATGGTCTATGGCTGGAACAACTGAAATTAATTTTCTTAATGATTTGGGGATGCCAATCCTTTAGTATTTGTGAATCCAGTTGATTTAAATGATGCATACGACGCTCTTCAAAGAATAGCATCTCTAAAAAGTGAGTTTTAAGTGGCTCTTCGGCCTTCTTTGGTGGACTCTGAATTAGTCTTTGGAAGAAACTTTGGGGACTCGTTCTGGGAGATGTTTCTTTTGTCTCAAACTGAGATATGTATAATTGGTAGGGCCTGGGCGTTAGGAAAAAATGGTAGAGGCATGTTACGGCTTTGTGTAGGAGAAATTTTGAAGACCATAAATGCTTTTCACCGGTTCACCCTATTGAAAAATGAGGGCAATATTTTCAGTGGCTTCGAGTTAGACGTCTTTACAACCTAAATTCCTACTTTCACCCGCAGAATTAAAGTGAGGATACAGTTTGTCCTTGAATTTTCCTAGCTGCTTACAAGGCCATAATTGTAGGAGGTATTGAGGTGGAGGTTTTTCAGGGTTAAAAGCAGTCAGAAAAAAAGACCCGTTTTATGTGGACACTCTTATAACGATATTGTATGCATCGACTTAAAGACATGTAGATATTTTTACATAGACACCTTAATCTGACGTGCAGCAGTGGGGTGCCGCCCAGTCACTGATTTATAAATGCATTTTCTCTGTCGTATACCATTAAAATCTTTAGTTATCTTCGAAGAACTGAGGACAAAGAGGCTCAGGTGAAGTTTGCAATGATCATTCAAGACGAGAACTGTGTTAAACACAAATTTATTTTTAGTTTGGAATAAGCGAACTAAGGATAAGTGGTCAAACGAGGAAAGCAGAATCTTAAATCCTAATTTGAATTAGTTTTAGTTTCAGAATCATTTTTTATTTCAACCCCTGAAGTATGGAGCTCTCTCAGTTTGAAGAGCAAAAGAAAAATGGGCTCATATTTTAAGCTTGCGGGTTGATTGAAATAGGTGTATGTTGAATGTTCTCTGTGGGGTAGAGTTAAAAGGATGGGAATTACAACGTATGCATGGGTAGCTCTTCATATGTGACATTTGCTTTAATGAAAGCTGCACATTTATTTTCTTTGAAGGTCACTGTTTTTTGAGAACGGAACTTTTGTCTGGCTAGAAAAGGTGAATTTTGAGTTAACGGCAAATATTACTAATACATTTGACCTGGAAGTAGGTAGAGTTGTAAGACGAGAGCTTGACATTAATGTTGGCTTCTAATGTCACAGATTGTAATCTGCTTCTCTGGTTTAACCCTGAAAATTAAAACTCCAAACATATATTTTATTCCAACATATAGTGTAAGCATTCACTAAGCCTCTCAAACCTGCCTTCTGGAGTCCACAAATTTTTGAAGTTGTGTTGATAAAGTATTCCTATGTATTTGGAGAAATCAGTCTTTTTTACCTTTTGATTGTGAAATTGGATCTTTTTAAAATTAAGATTTTTCCAGGCTAATAGCTTCATATTGAACTTTTACATATTTCCGAGGGGTGTGTGAGTGCTAGGGGATTTTTCATACGAAAATTTTTTTTGCAGGGAATCAAGTTGTATGGCTTTTTTTTTTTTTTGAAAGATGGCACATATTGTCTTTTATGGTCAAAGACGATGCTGGTGCTGGATTACTACATTGCGTGTATGAAAACGGAAGAATTAACAAAGCCGTTTATGATCTACTCTCCTTTTTCCATCACCCCGAATGAATGAACAGTTGCTCTCAATATTGGAATTGGGGAGCTCTTGAAGTCATAATCACCCAGCTCTCTTCTCTTGGTTCTTCACTTCTACACCTTTAGCATTAAACCACAACTGGTATCTTTCAGAATTAAATTAAAATCATAGGCCCCAGCAAAGCTTTTCATACTTGTGTAAGATATCCGAAGTGTGAATGTAGAAGAGGAGAAATGACTATATTGTACATTTTTCCACTTCATTATCTCAGTCTTTCCTGTGTTGATTTTTTTTTTCATTTTGTCGGCAAAGAAGAAATGTGAGATCTGTGAAAAACAAAGAGTTCTGTTTAATATGTGTGATGCAGAACTGTATTGGGAAAATCATTTCACTAAATTAAGGTTATTTTAGTGTAGGTTAATGTGTTCTTTGGACATTTTACTGCCTTTTGCCCCATTAGAATTCTAGTAGAAGAGTATTAGTGTTTTTGATCATAAGTACTTTGAAAGTAATTAATACAACACTTCTCCTCCGAAAGCTCCATGTGGAAATTAATTCAGGGGAATGGATATTGAGTAAATTTAAATATCAAGTAAGCCCACTGACTCCTATGTTTACTTCGTGAGAGTTGACTTGAGGTTTTTGGTTTTATTTTAGAAAGATGGCTTATTGCAGCGTGAGCCGATGAAGTTTCTCAAAGTGAAATTTATGTGTAGCTCTAGGTTAGAGGTAACATTTCTTGACTCCCTTTCCTTAGCGCTTATCCTCTTTGCTACACTACTGGAGTTCTGATCATGGCGATGTGGAGAGTAAGTTCTGTTCTGTTGCATTCTCCTAAGATTAAGCAGAATAATTAGAAAGGAAAAGATCTGCCTGGCTAACATGGTATACGCTTAAACGTAGGAGTTTTAATTTTAGCTGCTGTGTAAAGTTTTATATAGACCAGATGCAGTTTTCCCCATGACTACCCAGTCATTTAAGTAGCTTAGAGCAGTGAGGAGGTGGATATTAACGTAAATAGAGTAATGTGTGTGTGTGTGTGTGTTTAGCCCAAGTCCTGTGAATGAAGGCAGTTCATCACTGGTCCCTTGGTCCTGCTGACTCTTCAGCATCCGTGTTGACCGAGACAGACCTGTTTCGAATCCATTGTTCACTCCAAGCATGGGACGAGGAAAGGCCCTTCCATCTCGTTGTTTGGACAACTTGGAAGATGCGCTTTATCTGCCATATTCATGCGCAGTCTCCCTGCCAATAGTATCTCCTCATGCAGAAAACATCACGGGTGCGTCCGTGTTCAATTTCTTGTCCCTCTGTGGGTCTCATTGTCATTCACGGCCTCTTCCACTCGCCCCACTAATTTGGCGGGTGGGTGAGTTGCAGAGAGCCACAATCTAGCCATGTATTTCACAACCTAAATGTATTCTAAAAGTGCCCTTTTCAGTATTGTGGCTCTGTTTCCTGCTATGGTAGGTTTAGATTTCTACATTTAGATTGCGTTCCATACAATGGAAAGGAATTATGGTATTTGTGCTATTTTATGAAAAATAATATATCTCTTCTCCCCCCCGCCTTGTTTTTTATGTTAATTTGATAGAAAGTTAACAGTCGGAATGAAGTATGCTTGCCTGCCAAATGATGTGAAAAATGTCACTATCAAAGAATTTCTGTCCTACCCTGTATTATATTCCTTCCCAAGGGAACATTTATTATGTAGCTGGGGATAAAAATGTTCAAAATATATCTTCTAATTCTGATCTTAGAACTTAAATAGAACTTAAATTTCTCATGACGGTGACTGAAATGTGACAGATGGAACTAGCGGATTTTTCATAATGTGTCCTGAATCTTCATTTATATTTAACTTTTAAGTTTTGGAAATAGAGTAGAATTTGGTAATGGCCCTTTTAAACGACCAGTTTGGTTTATTGTGCTCTTCTGAGGGAGGTGGAGGGGAACCTTGAAATTTTGCTGTTAGCATTGTCTCTGAACTCTTATTAATATATTTGAGCATTAAATTATTATTTCATGTTTTTTTCCTTCCTCTAACCCATGTTGAATCATTTTAAATACTGCTTCAAGTGGAAAATAAACCAAGTCAGCAGATCATCGACTTAAATTAAAGCTTTCTTTCCGTACTTGAATAGAAAACATTTCATAGGTTTTCCAAAGTTCGGACATTTGAAGTAAAAACAGTATTTGCAGGTGGGATGCTATCTCTTCACATCCCAGAAAAAAATGAGCACTACATGTTTACTTTATTTTTTTTTTTGATACTTCAGGTTTCCTTTATATGTTTAACACCCAAGGTGTTAGTTTAGGTTTATATATATATATATAAAACCTAACACCTTGGGTGTACATTGAATAAATACACCGTTGTCAATCCAAAGTATTGTACTTGAAAGGAACCAAGCCCTTCCCCAAGAGTGTGGATTAGTTGAGCATCCTTGGTAATGCCATTTGGGTGTTCATAACAAATGCTAATGAATAATTAGCAGCAAAACCAAACAAATATACATGGCCTCATTTGTGGCCCCTTAACATCCACAGTAATTTCAGTACTGTGTACTAAATTTGCTGTACACATTTGGGAGGTCGTTAAAGGAGTAACTCCCTAAGCTTTTGTAAAACCATCGGAAAAGAAATACCCGGTGGCGAAGTTTTTGAAAGAACCCGTTTGGTATACTTAAAATATACTTTCTATTTTTTAAACTCATTTTATGTTTGTCTATTGAATGACAGCAGTTTTTCCCTCTTGTTCAAAACTGTTTATTAAAAATTTCAGTGTGCAAGTTCGATCATTTGCTGCAGCCTCTGATTATCCTTTTACTAAATAGATTATTTAAAGAAAACTGAAACAAATACATTATAACCTCCCCTTGGCTGCAAAATAGAACAAAGTGTTCATTTTTCTGTCGTTGATTTAGTTGTGTTTTGAACAAGCTAGTTTAATTTCACTGATATCTATAATTTAATATCCGTAATTTCTCAGAATTCTTCCTGTTGTGCTGTTGGTTTTCACTATTTGCTCATTTGTCCAGTGTTTTTGAAAGTACATAAAAGTAGACATTCAGCCCAAATTGAAATGCAAACATCTGTGTATCTTTTATTCTGTGTTACTGAAGTCTGAACAGCTGTTGAAATCCACATAAAGTTAGTCGATCTGATGTTCTGTGGTTAAAAGAGCTTTTAAATGACTCACAGCTTTCGGAATAGTCTGGGAATAGCGTGGCGATAGAAAGTTAAGAAATGTCTGAGGGTAAATTCCAGTAGAAGTGAAACCTAATTAACTCTTTCCTAAATCTGAATTTCCTCTACTTTTCCTTGTTGTTAAATGAGCCAAACTGATGAGCCCAGTTGAGTTAGAAAGAGATGAGGAAAATAGTGTTACCGATGTCAATAAGAGGCATATAGATAGACCGCAGTGATTCCTCCAGACCCTTACGGAAAACCAGCTACATTGTTTCATTTGCTATTTCTTTATTTAGCTTTGTTGAAATATTTATAGGCTTAGAAATACAGCGAGAGAACTTGCTCAACATCGACTTCGCATTACTCTGCCGGCTACCGGAAACCTTTGTATTTAGGAAAAAAAAAAAGTAATTCCAAACCATGCTTCTCCCCCCGTGCCCCCCCCAGCCCCCTCCCCCTTAATTGCACTTTTGTACTGGATGGTATTACTTTTATGGGTTGTATGGAATAAAATTATTTGTGACCTTTTAGCTTATAAAAATAGGTTAAACCATTTCGGAAGGAAATGTTGTAGTCAGCAAAGCTGTACCAAGAAGTGGCTTTCACATGTTTGATAGGCTGTGAAACTGTTCAATGGACTTTGGTTTCAGAGAAAATATCTGTTTAAATTAATCTTTGTCAGATACATGCCATTGCAGACAATTCAAATTCCATTCACTTTCTGACCTTTTAACAAAGAAGCACCTTACCATGGTTCTTTGAGCATAAAATTAACTTTATGTAAGTCTCAGGGGTGGTGGTGGAACTAAATATCGTAGAACAAGCAGCATTAGAGGATTTTTAAAGAATTAAGACATTTGATGTATTTTTAAAACTGGGTTTTGTTCTATTGAAGATCCATGTTTATTTTGGGGAACCCATCCCAAGAAATTTCCAGGCATGCTGGTTTGGAGGTTTTCTGAAACTGGTAGAGAAACCCTTTGTGGGAATTAAACTTCACAAGTGTCAGGTTCTCTAAAGCTGCACTAAAAATGTGATACGGAATTAGAGTTTGGCTCTTTCCAAAGTTGTATCTCTTAAAAGTGGATGTGAAAAGTATTTTAAAATAGTAACAATTTTTGCACTGTGATAAAAAGAATGGCTTCTCTCTTGAAAATAGGAGAATGTAAGCCATTAAATGGTAAGTATTGAATGGTAAAGGGTATGGTTGACCTTGTCCTTCGAGCCCCTTCATCCAATTGACTGATTTATGACTCATTAGGTAATACTTTAACCACTCTTAATTTAGTCACAGGTTTTATTGGGGCTAAGAGAAACCCACTCTTTACATATGGTTTGTTTTCTGGTTCTAGAATTTAAAATATCTTGAGCTTATTTAATGTTTCTCTTTTAGGAGTGATTGCATCAATTCAAGTCTCGGTTTCTGACTGAGGAAGGAGGGAGGGCTTTTACTGTTTAAAGATGAAGGAGCTCAAGCCCTGAGACAAAAATGACTTATCCAAGGTTATTACAACAATGAGAAAGCATGCAGGTTCTGCTCCTTTCTATTGTTATGGAAACTCACCCTAGCCCCCTAGAAATTTGCATATTTTTTATATATATATATATATATATATATATATATATATATATATTTTCGTGTTTTATTTGGCACCTTGGATTCAAGGTTAGGAGAAGAGGAAAGTGTACCATCAAGCAGTTGACTGGAACCTGGGATCAAATCCTTCTCCTAGTAGGTTTTGGTCATCCAAAACAGAAATGATACCGCATAATAGGGTGCCCCGGCTGAAGCGGGGAGTGGGGGAGGCGCGAGGGGTGGAGGCAGGTCTTATGCTGGGTCAGACCTGGGCATGGCAGGGGGCACAAATATGCTCCTTGCTTTTTTTTTTTTAAGTGATATTTGTTAAGCGCGTACTATGTGCCAGACACATTTCTAAGCGCTGGGATAGGTACAGGGTAATCAGGGTGAACGCAGTCCATGTCTCACATAAGGCTCACGTTGTAACCCCATTTTACAGGTGAGTTAACTGAGGCACAGAGCAGTTAAGTGACTTGCCCAGTGTCGTTCAGCAGACAGGTAGTGGAGCTGGAACTAGAACCCAGATCCCTTTGATTCCCAGGCCCATGCTCTGTTCACTAGACCATATGCTTGAGATTCTTCCCCCAACTCCCTGTCTTGTGTAAAGGCAGTTTGTAAATCAGGAGGATAGAGGTGGAGAAAAAGGGATATGTTTAGGGGGGAAGTTATTTTCAGTACCATTTCCTTTTTTCTTTATTTTTTTTTTGGATAAACCTATTTTAAGGAGCCCTCACTGAATGGATCTGAGAGTCAAAGGCCCTGGGTTCTAATCCTACCTCTACCATTTGTTTACTGTGTGAACTAAGGCCAGTCACTCAGCTTCTGTAGCTCTGTGCCTCGGTTACTTCATCTGTAAAATGGGGATTGACCAAGCCTCTTGTGGAGCACGGACTGTTTCCAAACTATCTGTGCCTACCCCAGTGCTTACTACAGTGCCTGGGACATAGAGAGCCCTTAACTAAATGCCATTAGAAAAAGAAAAAAAAGCGATCTACTGAAATCACACTTGGGTTTCACAAAATCAATTTTAAAACCACTCTGCTAGGTCAAAAGATCATTGATGATAACTGTACTGACCCAGTTTGGACAAAGTGGAGGGGCAGGGCAAGAGTACTGATTCTCAAATTGGGGATGTTTACTTTGGGGGCTTATGGGGGTCGGCTGCTCAGAGCAGAGAGCATAGCCTGGATGTAGTGGAGAGACAGGACCAGAAGTTCAAGCCTTGGTAGTCACTCACCAAGCTTACCCAGTGCCATTTTCCTGGGATTCCTTCAGTAGAAACATGAAAAAACCCCAAATCTATTTTCTTTCTGAAGGATTGAGCAACGGCAGGGTGTGCCGGACAGCTGAGTTGCTTTGCTGGTTCCCTCCTCCTGTTGAATTATAAGCTCCATGAATCAGTATTGAGCACTTACTGTGTGCAGAGCACTGGACTAAGCACATGGAGAGCACAATGCAAACAATATAACCAGACACATTCCGGCCTACAACGAGCTTACAACGTAGAGACGGACAATATAAATAAATTGCGGTTATGGACAAAAGTGCTCAGGGCCTGGAGGGGGGGAATGAGTGAAGGGAGGAAATTAGGGCAATGCAGAAGGGAGTGGAAGAAAAGGAAAAGAGGGCTTAGTCAGGGAAGGCCTCTTGGAGGAGATGTGCCTTCAATAAGTCTTTGAGTCGGGGAGAGTCATCGTCTGTCAGATATGCAGGGGGAAGGCGTCTCAGGCCGGAGCCGGATGTGGGCGACAGGTCGGCGGCGAGATAGATGAGGTCGATGTACGGTGAGTAGGATGGCATCAGAGGAGCAAAGTGTGTTGGCCGGGGTTGTAGTAAGAGAACAGCAAGGTGAGGTAGCGATGGGTGCAAGGTGATTGACTGCATTAAAGTCAATGGTATGGAGTTTTCATTTGATGTGGAGGTGGATGGGCAACCACTGGAGGTCTTGAGTGGGCAAAAGTGGCCTGAACATTTTTGTAGAAAAATCATCGCAGCAGCAGCGTGAGTGGTGGACTGGAGTGGGAGAGACAGGAGACGGGGGGCGTAGCGAGGAGGCTGATGCAGTAATCAGCCTCGTCTACTTCCTTTCTCACTCCCCATGGGCTTAGTACTGCACTTTAAGGCAGTCAGCCCTCCAAAATATTGATCATATCAAAGAAGTGATCATATTTAAACTACTTTAATTCCTTGTCTTTTGAACCTGATTAACCTGTCTACCCGAAGTGCTTTAGAACAGCGCTCGACACGTTAGCAAACGTTTAACAAATATAGTAATAACAGTAACTCAATCCTCACTAGAATATTCCGTATTGAGACTTTCATAAAAATTGGCCGCCCTAGAAGAGGTTGGACAGATCTTTAGAATTTGTTAAATTTGAATCCATTAAGTTATGGAAATTATTTGAAGTTATACTGCTGAAGACCACTGATGAGAGCAGGCTCACTTTTGAAGATTGTTCGAAGGTTATATTTTTAATAATGCCAAGATTAATTTTCTTGGAACCTGGTACCATTTCATTCTAGCCCAAGAAACAACATGTTAAAAATGCATGTCTACTCTGCCAATTACAGATTGTCTTTAAAGGGGATATTTTTCTTTATCTCACATCATGTTATCCAGAGTCGGGTTAAAAAGCTTACTCCCCAGTAGGAAGTGAGGCATCTTGGGTATTAGAAATTCATTTATTCAGGCTACTAGGGAACCATTTAATGCATTTCGGTTTGGGAAGTGTAAAGTATATAGTAATGCCCTAAATGGTTAATGCTACTCAGAATTCTTCCCTACTAGGGAAGCACTAGGAAAATCAGAATTGTTTATTAACGATGGAAAAAAGCATTAATATTTAAATCAACCGTTTCCCACCACCTTAGTGTTGAGGAGAAGATTTATGAGATTTTTTTCAGGAAACTTTTGGCAGCTGGAGTTAAATCATATTAAAAACAAGGAGCAGTGAAGATGAAGGGAAAAAGATGAGTTTGAGAAATGGAGGAAGAAAGAAATGGAATATTGTCTTCCCACAGTGACTACTCCCCTTGAGCAGGGATTGTATCTAATTTGAGGGTTTGTATAGTATCTTGGTGTTCAGTGGTTGTTAGTGATATTATATACATCCATTTAGACTGTTGCATTCTTTCAGTCAGTCATTGGCAGACTTTGGGATGAGTAGGTTTTGGTTTGAGCATGTCAAGCCACTTGATCTACCTCAGAGACAAAAATTTGTAGACTGAGGCGATGTGAAGAAATTGCATCCAGGCTCTTTCTCCCCTCTTAGAAGATTGTCATTTAACTCTTTGTTCGGCAGTGATAGGTAATGACGGAATAGGTTTTGCACAGGGCTTGGGCATCGGTTTTGAAGTGTAAATGTTATTAATGTAACATAGCTAGAGTTGAATGGGATAAAGAGCGAAGTAATAGCTTCTCCTCTGAGCTTACTAGGAATGTGGCTACCAAACCAAGCGTTGGCAGCGTTTTTCCAGTGTCGTGCCAATTGGAGGGAGCACATGGGGGAAGCAGACAGGATATTCTCGGGGTTTGCGGTGGGAGGCACGGATGCCGCTTTTAGCTTCTGTTCCAGCCCCCCACCCCACCCCAAGATTCCCTAACTAGCCAAGGGGAGGAAGGGTAGCAGGGTGTGGTCAGCGGGGTCATCCGGAAGGAGCAAAATGGAACCTAAAATTGGTCACAGCAACGGAAGCTCGTGTGCCTGGCAGAAGAGGCTGACGTGCCACCCTCTGGCAAGGGTTCTGAAGATGACTGAGCCACGCATGAAACCCTCTTTCCTCAGAGATGCAGCTTTTGGTCGTCTACCTTTGGAATATTTTAAGGAAATTAATTGGGGGAATGACGCTGAGTTGAACCGTTTCATGAAGTTACCCTGAGTCTGGATTCTTCTTGGGTTTTAACAGAAGGCAGCTCCATACCTTGCTCACTGGCAGAATATAGCGTTGCTCGGGGCAGTTTCAATTTTGCAGAAGCAGCGAGCTGGGAATTCACATTCTCTGGTAGTTGATTGTCAGTCATTTGGGTTGTTGTGAAATGACTTGGCCTCCCCATTTTCCATTTCATCCCAGTTAGTCTGGCGCATTCAGACTCGCTTATGGTAAGACCGAGTGAGAGCTCTGACAGTTGCAAGTTTGCAGTAATGTGAAATGTCTAACAGTAATAGCAATAATAATTATGGTATTTGTTGAGCGCTTACTCTGTGCCAAATTACTGTCCTAAGTGCTGGGGTAGATACATGGTAATCAGGTCCCAAACGGGACTTACGTTCTAAGTAGGAGAGAACCTCATTTTGCAGATGAGGGAACTGAGGCACAGTGAAGTGACTTGCCCAAGGTCACACAGCAGGTAAAATACATAGCGTGTATTTTAAGCTTGTTTTTGAGCACATTTAAAATACACACTTGAAACTTTATAAAGCATATGACTTAAATACAGATTTACTGGTGCAGTAGTGGGGAAAATCAATGGTTCTTATCGATCGCTTACAGTGAGCAAGACACTGTACTAGTGCTTAACAAATACCATTATTACTATTATAGTACCAAAGGGTAGGTATAGATGATCCCTACCCTCAAGACAGTCCAGACATTCTCTATATGGTAAGCTCGTTACGGGCAGGGAACGTGCCTGCTAATTCTCTTGTACACTCCCAAGTGCTTAGTGTGCTCCGCACATTGTAAGGACTCAATACATACGACTGATTGAGTGGCTTTAAAATAAATGGCAGATGGATATGTACTTAAGTGCCATGAGGCTGGAGGAGAGTTGAATATTAAAGTACTTAAGGGGAACAGACCAAAGAGTCTAGGTGATGCAGAAGGGGTCGGTGTAGCTGGGGGGAGGTTTTGACTAAAGTCTGGCTACTGAGCTGAACCGGACTCGAGACCGAAACCCACTCCTCCATATAACTTTCCCATTAGTTAGCGCCACTCTCCTCCCTGCCCAGAAGTCTGCCTTCCTTGACAATTTCCTTGATTCCTCCCTTTTAACTCCCACGTTTGGTCTGGGCTTGGCTTCTGTGGTTTTTCCTCCACAGCACTTCCTGCACCCACCCCTTTCTCTCCATTCAAATGGCCACCTCCCTGATTCTGGCGCTTGTCACATCCTGGCTGGAGTACTACTGTCTGGTCTCCCCGCCTCCAGTCTGCACTTAGACTGCCACCCAGACCGTCTTTCTAGAATGTCGTGCCGCAGAATTACCGTGTGCATTCACTCCCCAGAATGGTTACCCGTTCATCGTCACATCGAGGAGAGACTCGATTGCCGACTTCAAGAGACACCAATACTTTCCTTCCTCGTATCAGCTCGCTTCTTCCAGGTCATCCCAGCTTGTATTGTGTGTTCCTTCCAAATGAACCTATTCACTGGGCTTCATTCTCACTTCTTCCACTTCCCACCTCCTTGGGCATGCCCTTCCTTATGCCTGGAACTCCCTCCCCATTTAAATCTGCCAAATCTCCAAAGTCCCCCTTATTCCCCACTTAAACGCTACCTTTTTAGGTCATATTCATCCAACAACCGCCCAGGATACTTCATGCTACTGGTGGGTAGATAAATAATATAATTAGCTCTCTAGCTCTGGCAGTGTCAATCAATTTATTGATCGCTTACTGGATGCAGAGCACTGTACCGAGCACTTGAACATGGCTCTCTGGTAGGCCCCACCCTGTTTTTGAGATGAGAAGAGGGACACGAACACCCCAGGGGCCACAGTGCTTTTCTGACGTCCCAGCTGCCTGTAGAAGTCATATGGATTGAGTAGTGAATTTGGGGAGTAGCTGCATTGATGAGGCACGGATGTGGTCTACGTCTTAGTACGATGCTCTGCACGCAGCAAGCTGATGGTAATTGTTATCGTGCTTACTATTATTAGGACTATATTTGTCAAGTGCTTACTGGGTTCAAGCACTGGGAGATAGAAGATCAGGTCAGACACAGGGCTTGCTCCACATGGTATCCTTGCTGCTCTGTGTGTTACGGAGGGTTGGTCCAGTGAGAAGAGCATGGGCCTAGGATATCAGGGAGGACTGGGAGTTCTTGGTCCTCTTTTCCCTAGACCCATAAGTCTTTGTGAGCGGAGATCCTGTCTACTTGTCTATCACGTTATCCTTTCCAAGCGCTTAGTACCATCCTCTGCATGCAGCAAACACTAAATGCCATAGATTGATTAATTCGATTCTCGTCCCGCAATTCGAGAGGGTCACTGATGAGGCTGTTTTATCGGGGTGAAAAATTTCTGACTGTTAGGCCATTTAGGGCATCCTGCAAAGTGGACAGGCCTAACGGGAGTCAAGCCTGAAGCGGGTGCTGAAGCATCCACCTGCCGGATGATAGCGCTCGGCCACCGCATAGGTACTGCGTCGCGGTCGCTTCGGTCCTCAGCGGGTCCCGTTAGCCCAGCGGTCCATCCAGTGGGAGAAGCACTGTGCTGGGAATCGGGAGACCTGGGTTCTAGTCCCTGCTCGGCCTGTTGCCAGCCAACATTGGGGGAGACTGCCCAGAGGCACTCTGCAGTGTTGCCTACTCGGTCGATACATCAATCAGTCGATGGCATTTGAGTGCTTACTCCATGCAGTGTCAGTCAGTCAGTTGTATTTATTGAGCGCTTACTCTGTGAGAATACTGTACTAAGCGCTTGGGAGAGTACAGTATTCATTCCTTCCTCACAAAGAGTTTACAGTCTAGAGGACTGAGCAGAGGACAGTGCAGAGTGTATTGGGAGACTACAATATAGTAGAGTTGTTCTCAATTCTCCGGGGGAACGTGACTTGGAAGATGAGAGAGTGTGAATGACAGTGCCCAGATGACCAGTGCTAGCATCAGTTGTGAGCCTGGCGTGGGCAGGGATTGTCTCTTTTTATTGCTGAATTGTACTTTCCAAGCACTCAATCCATTGCTCTGCACAGAGTAAAGCGCTCAATAAATACGATTGAATGAATTCTTTCTCACAGGCTCTTGGTCTCTGACCCAACTCAATGGTTGAAATGGATGAAATGACCACTGGAGGTCAGCTGGTGAGCGTGTTCTTTCCCCAGGGCACCGCAATGAAAGGCAGCGGTAGGCCGGGGAATCCGAAGGACCTTGGGTTCTAAACCCGGCTCTGCGATTGCTTGCTCTGTGACCTGGCCAAGTCACTTCACTTCTTTGGGCCTCTGTTTCCTCAGCAGTAAAATGGGGATGCTTGTTCTCCTTCCTGCTTAGACTGTGATCCCCACATGGGATAGGGACTCTGTCCAACCTAATTAACCTGGACAGCACTTAGAACATTGTTTGACACATATTAAGCTCTTAACAAATATCATAAATACATGGTAGGGGAGAGTCCTCCAAAGATGCCTGTGTAGCAGGCATGGCTCTTCTAGGCACCTTCTGTTCCGTAGATCTAATTTGTATGAGTATTATTTCTCCAGCTGTGGTTTGGATACTGAACCATCTGTAGAAATGAGATTTTGATTAGTATTGCACACTGTTCTGTATCTCAAAAAATGCAAACTCTGCCGGGGGTACGATCTAATTCAATCCCTCACCAACCCCACCTCTCCGCCAGAAAAATGTCACCCAAAAATCCCAGTTAAAACAAAAGAAACGAAGCTTGGGCCTTGAGCTCACTGAAAGGTTTCATCTGAACTGCTAAAGGTATTCTGTCCATTGTTAGAGTGATCTGTCCTGACTCTCGACTGTAAAGTCACTGCTGCTTTAACTGGCAATTTCTAAGGTTCTATAGAACTGTATATTAAAAAAAAACAAAAAACCTTTGGTTCGGGAGAAGCCTCCAAAATCATGAAATTTTCAGATCTAGGGCTCCCTGTGAAGAGACTAATCTGCTCTTATTTTATCGTACTTGAGGGTTTACAAATGTAAAATCAGACTGAACCAAAAAAAAGAGGCAAGTCAAATGAAGAATTCAGCTCGAGGTGAGATTGATGGATAGTGTGGAGAATTCAAATTCTATTAGGCGGACAGGCCATTTGCCTGAGGCAGAGGAGAAAATTTAAATGTCCATTACTGTTGCAGAGTGTTGGTTTCTACCCAGAGAGTCGTTTCTGTTTTACTGTCTATGAAATTCACACAAGCACTAGTAATTATTTTGGCATATTAATTTATTTAGATAATGCCTGCTGTACAACATTTGTTTTACCTGTTTTTTCTTTCTCTCCCCCGTCTTTCTTAAAAAGAAAGAGTGGTTATGTCTGCCTGGAGCACAATCAATGGTGTTTCTTAATGACACAAATGAAAGCAGAAAAGGGAGAAGTGGAGCCGAGTGCTGTGTGACCTTGGTAAATTCACTTCACTTCTCTGTGCTTCAGTTACCCGTCATCTTGTCAAATGGGGATCGAGACTGTGATCCCCAAGTGGGACAGGGACTCTGTCCAATCCAGTTTGCTTGTGTCTGCCCCCAGGTGCTTAGCCCAGTGCCTGCACGGACTCAATTATATTGGTTTTTGCAATTGCAGTTCCATTAAGACCGCCCACCCTTTGGTTAATCTGAGGTTTCTCCTGGGCAAAGCAGACTGTTTGCTAAGGGGGTCTCCAGAGGCTTTCTTTTACAGAGCCACAGACTGAACCGGCTATTGCGGTGGCCAACAATTTGTTACATGTGCTCTCCGTCACACCGAGTCCAGGTAAGAGAAAGTATGGCTCAGTGCAATCCAGCCTCACTCCTGGAAAGACAGATCAAGTGCGGTGTCCTGCAATGGTAAGATCGCTCTCATAGTTCCTCGTGGCCAATAGGGCCTAACACCGTGCCGTCCTCCAAAACCGTAGCAGAGGGCTGCTGGGGGCGGGGAGGCGGGAGAGCCGTGCAGTACATGCTTTGAAAATGTACAACAGAAGTAAAAGGCAAGATTCTCTGTCCTTGAAAAAGCTTCCCATTGAATGGCGGAGAGAACGCATTAAAAACTGTGAAGACATTTAAAAGGTAAAAACAAAAGCAGGGGAATGTGATTTTTTATAATGAAATACCAATATATTGCTAATCCATGAAATTATGGTGATATGCTACGGCAGCGACCAATGGGGGTGAAATGAAGAAAGCAGCAGCTTGTTGAGCTCTGAGCTGTCTTGTTTAGAAATGCCCTACAAATCCAGAATAGACATTTTTATCACGTTAGTGTGGATTCCTATTCATGGCGCTTTATGAAGGAGCTTGTTAAAACTAGGGCTCCTGAAATTTTTGACGTTGCTGTGCACGGGGAGTTTTATACTCTAATGGGGAGGAGTTCTAATTGAATGTAGAAATGGAATAAACACATACACGTGTCTACAAAAGTGTTGTCTGGGCGTAAATTCTTCAGAGCTAGAGATCAATCGATTCACATTTATTGAGCACATACGGTGGGCAGAACACTGTACTAAGCACTCGAAGAGCACAGTATAATATAATTGGTAGGGATGTGCCTGCTCACAATGTTGTAAAAGTCTAGAGAAGGATAACAGACATTAAATAATTTATGGATATGTAAATGAATTATGGATATGTACATAAGTGCTTGTGGGTGGAGGGAGGGGTGAATTAAAGGGGCAAATCCCAGGGCAGGGCTGATGCAGAAGGGAGTGAGAAAAGAGGAAATGGGTGCTTAGGGAAGGCTAGAGATGGCTTGATGGGTTTATTCAAACTTAGGTGTTGACTTATTGGGGAAGGTTTTTTTGGAGGAGGTGGGATTTGAACATGGGAGAGTTTGTAGTCTGTCCAAATTGGGGGCAGTTCCTAAACTGGCGGAGAACAGCGTAGATGAGGGAGATAAGAGGCAGGAAAGCTGAGCAAGAATACAGTAAGAAGGGTAGCTTGAGAATGAAGAGAGTGAATTAGGGACTAGTGGGTGAAAAGAGTTAGGTAAGGTGGGTCGAGTTGGCAGAGAAACTTGAAGCTGAATGTAAGTTTTTTTTGTTCGATTTGGAAGAGGCCCGTGAAGCCACTGGAAGGTTTTAGGGAAAGATTTGGGCTGAGGGAAGCTTCAAGATGATTCATACAGTAAGGTATAGTATAGATCGAAATGGGGAGAGGCTGAAGGCAGGGAGACTGGCAAAGAGGCTGGTCCAGGAGCTTATTTGCAATTCGTCCAGACTTTGTACCAAAGGCGGTAACTGTTGGGGTGGCAGAGAAAAGGTGCTGGGAAATGTTCCTTAGGAAGAAACTGGCAAGATTTGGTGATAGATGGAACGTGAGAGTACAGCCAGGAGCCGAGGATGAGTTGAACTTTTGTGGCTTTCAGGCCAGGATGAAGATTTTTACAGATCTTTCCCTCTGTTTGTATTGGAAGGTAGCTCTTTGAGGAGCTAATAGAACTATTTCTTCTGTTTGGTACATTGATCATTTGATATCAAATATGAAAATTATTATTATTTTTAGATTGGTAAAGCCAGTATCAGCTAGATCCAGGAAATGGATAGCTGTTTCCCTAGTCTAGATCTTTACCCAGATGAATTGTTCATTTTTTTCTGCATAATCAGCCAAGAGGCTATGTATTGAATTTGCAAGGCTTAGCAGTTGCTTAGATTTGCTCAAAAACCCCCAAAGTTTGGCATATATCTTAACCCTGAACCTCTCCTGCTGGTCTAATTGAGGTAGAGTCTGTTGACCTTCCAGGCGTAGTATGAGGCCCATCTGGTCAGCCAGGTTTTGCTTGTGGGATTACTTAATTGTTTTTTAAAAAAGTTATTCTTAAGTTTCACTTGGAACCCCTTTGTTGGGAACAGTCTGTTATTACTGATATCTTTATTTTTCGACATTCTTTTGTTAGTTTTTTTTAACCCCTTTTAATAGGCAAGTGCCTTTCTCGGGGGGGCTTTATGCTATGTTCTGAGTAAACCAAAAGTCATTAAATCATTCCTCTGATTTCTCAATATGGAAAAATGGGCTCTAACACATTGTCATATTAAAATAAAGGATAAGGTGCATCAATCTGGTTTCAGTTCTAATTAAGTTAGTATCATTCATCCGATATTGAGCTCAAGAGTACTGGGTGTCAGAAGTAACACATTTTAGAATTTGCTCAAATAGTGTTGAACAGTGGTACGTGTAAATGGAGTAAATGGGGTTGTTGTTCAACAGGTATTTATGAATTTGCAAGATGGGTGAATATTGTATGGGGTTGGTAAATCACGGTCTTGTGCGTGGAGATGTAGTGACGAGGCCATTCTCTGAATAACTGTCCCTTTCACAGCGCGTGCCTATAAATTCAGCCCCTTAATAATTCGTAAATAATCATAATAGTGGTATTTGTTATGTGCTTACTATGTGCCAGGGCACTGTTTTAAGCACTGGGGTGATACAAGCAAATCAGATTGGACGCAGTCCCTGACTCATTGGGGGCTCACAGTCTAAATCCCCATTTACAGATGAGGTAACTGAAGGTACAGAAATGAAGGGACTTGCCTAAGGTCACAAGTGGCAAACACAAGATTAAACCCATGGCCTTCTGATTCCCAGGTCCAGGCTCTGTCCACTAGGCCTTGACTTGCAGTTGCAGCTGCCCTTTTTGTGGTGCTCATTCATCATTCATTCAGTCATATTTATTGAATGCTTACTATTGTGCAGAGCATTGTCTAAGCGCTTGAGAAATGTACAGTTTGGCAACAGATGGAGACAATCCCTGCTCAACGATGGGCTCACAGTCTAAACGAGACACTGATTACACTTTCTTGGAAACAAACTGAAGCTTCTTCTTAAGAAGCATCCCATGCTGATGACTGGATCGATCCAAATCAATCAATGGTATTTATTGAGCGCTTTCCTGGATGTTAGCCTGATCTCTTTGCTGCTGTTGCCTCTGCAGAACACAGCCGATTCCACATTGAGGTTGTGCTGAATTGCGTCTTTAAAGTGTCTTTCAGCTTGCTTCGTCTACAGTCACCCAGCTCACATATCTCTATAACAGCTATTTGGGTAAATCCAAGAGTAATAAATCTCTGCACCCGATCTATCCCAGACTGACTGGGCCCAGCTTTGCAAGCATCCCTTTAGGCTGGAAGACTGCCTAATTTTTAGGGCTTCCTGTTTTGGCAATTTTTGTCTAGTCATTTAATGTTATATATGAATAATATGTGGTGATGTAGAACTTCTGAAGAAGAAAATAATGTCAGAAAATCAATCAGTGTATCATCCTAAAAAAAGCTTCCCCCTGATCCATCATCTCCCTCCAGTTTTTCGCCCCCATCTCCCTCCCCATTCCTCTGCAAACTTCCTTGAGTGAGTTGTCTATAACTGGCTGCTTCCACCTCCTCCCCTCCTGTTCTCTCATCCTTGATTCCCTCCAATCTTCACTCCATGGAAACTGCCCTCTCTAGAGTCACTAGTGACCTCCTTCTTGCAAACACAGTGCCTCTACTTCATCCAAATCCCCTCGACATCTCACCTGGCTTTGATATGTGGACCACCCCCCTTCTCCTGGAAACATTTTCTAAACTTGCTTCACCGACACTGTTGTCGCCTGGTTCTCCTTCCATCTCTTGGCCATTAATTCCCCATCTTCTTTCTCAGGCTTCTTCTCTGCCTCCCCATCCTGTTGTTGGAGACTCCCAAGGCTCAGTTCTGGGTCACATCTCTTCGCGCATCGACACCACTCCCTTGGAGAACTCATTTGCTCACGTGCTTCCAACTCCCACCTTCTTCGAAAAACTGGGTTCTCGTCCTAGCTTTACCACTTGTTACTGTTGTGATCTTGGGCAAGGCACTTAACTTCTCTGAGTCTATTTCCTTGCCTCTAAGATGTCTAAATGTCTGTTCTGCTCTCCCCCACAGGCTCTGAGCCCCATGTGAGATAAGGAATGTGTCCGATCTGGTTATATTATATCTGCCCCGGCACTTAATACAGTTGCGTGACCCACAATAAGAGTTTAACAGATTCCTTTCTAATTGTTATTATTGAAATATATGTTGTGCTGTATCCTGGAAGTGTGTCGTTGGAAGAATGTTCCCTAATTCTCTCATTGCGTTCCATTTTACTATTAATCCTTAAACCTTAATCTCACTGAAAAAAGTATTTAGAAAAAGTAGATTTGACTTCTTGACTTCTTTTGTCTAAATTTTAGTCAGTGATTTGCAGGTTATTTTTCACTTTTCCTGTCGCAATTAACAAGAGTAGAGCTGATCGTAAATCAGCCTTTCTGGAAGTACAGTAGAACAAACAGAGGACTTCCATGGCACAGTTCTTTACAAAATGCAATTGATATTTATTCCTCCTTTCCTAACTTCTTGAGAAATGCGAGGCCTTCAACAAAACTCAGTTTCTCTTTGTCCTTAGAACTACAGAGGAAGGCAAGATTTGATCTGAAGTAGAAGCTTTTGGTGTTCATTGTGGTTAACAAAAGCATGGTTAACTGCAAATTGTTCCTGTTGTGCATATCGGCAGGGAGCAGGAGGCAATGTGGGGAAGAGAGGAAAAAGGGAATGGGGCCAAGTGAGGGACGTTTCCCTCTTCTGTTCAGATGTAGAGATGGCAAGAAAAAAGTGGAGAAGCAGACAAGAGAAGGGTAACATGCTGTTTAGAGTCCCATACGCATGACTCCCCCGGACCTGTGCTCTATCCACAAGGCCATGCTGCTCCTCCCGGATGCACACAACATACAAACACCCAGACACATGAGAAGAGGCATATACCCAACTAGGAATTCTGTTTTCCATTTTAGGTATTCTGAAATCCACATCAAAATCCTTTTTAAAAAGAGTTATGAAAAATATGCATCTGTGAACCCAACCCTCAATACTCTCATTGACTCAGTAACTCATAAACCATGGTGCCAAAGGACTGAGATGCCCCCAAAATAATAATAAGGGTATTTGTTAAGTGCTTACTATGTGCCAAGCACTGTTCTAAGCGCTGGGGTAATTCAAGGTAATCAGGTTGTCCCACATGGGGCTTACAATCTTAATCCCCATTTTAGCAGATGAGTTAACTGAAGTTAAGTGACTTTGCCAAAGTCACAGGAGCAGACAAGTGGCGAGCCAGGATTAGAACCACGTCCTCTGACTCACAAGCCTGTGCCCTTCCACTTAGCCACGCTATTTTGTTGTATGTTTAAGGAGGGATTTGAGGGAAGAGAATGGGCGTGGGAGGGGAGAGGATGATCTAGGTACAAATACGCAAGTCCCAATAGTGGCAATTTTAAAATGTATAATTTTTTTTCAATTATGCCTTTGTTTCCAACATAATTAGGATCATGAATTTCCAATTTTAGAATGACTTATTTAATTGTTGGAAAATGTGGATATGGAGAAATGATTTAAGTAAACGTGTCTCTGGCTGTTTGTGGTCTGGGTAGCCAGTCGTGTAGCCACCGACTGTGCCCTTTCTCCTTGTCGCTTTCCAACAGTGCCTGCTGCCCTGGGGGATCGAGAAGTGCGGATGACTCCATGCAAACCATCCCAACTGCTGCAAAAACAAACTTAAGGGTGAAGGGTGACTTGTGTCGGTGATAGATAGGACATACCTTTTCCCTCTTAACCACTCACATGGAAGAATGCTCATCTGAATGAGAGAGGGCCAAAAAAAGGTGCGCATCTGTATTTTCGTGACAAATCATATGCGTGCAAGAAATTCTGGCTCAGAGACGCTCACACTGAGTGAAGCCGAGCCACCACTGGCAATGGTATCTTCAAACCGAAGGGCAGCTCTACAATTGTGGTGATGAGTGTGTTTTAGAAAAATCAAATGAGACCAGTTATTATATATGATCAAAATAGTGGAAAAAGAAAATGAAGGTGGTTAGAAAGTCATGGCCAAACTCTCATACTCTGTAACTTTAAATGTATACTATTTAAAGTCCTAGAATTTCCACTGTTATTTTTGAAAGCTAGTGTGTCTTAATCTGTTTAAATTACCCTTTACTTCAAAATTTATTGCAGAACTAGTTGCATTTGTGAATCCTTTAAGGGTTTTTTTTCGCCCCCAGACCACAGTATTGCATGTTATATGCTGTTCTACATATTTTGGCTTTTGTATTATGAAAGGTAATTATGAAACACAATCATGAAGTACAACTTTTTCAGCTGCCATAATCTGTATATTGAATGGATTCCCCTTTTTGCTGCATAGATATTTGTGATTTTAAAAATTCATTCTCTTCTAAAAAGAATAGTGATATTTTTGCTTCAGAGTTTTTTCGTGTAGAAAGGATGTTTCCAAGGTCATTTACATTGTCTTTGCTTAAAATAGTAAATATCCTTTTGTATTTTGGGGTGAATATTGTTCCCCAGACAACAGTGCATTATAATGTTCACAGATTATTTACTAAAATTGTTTTCATAGAATGCATATTTATATGAATTCTCTCTCTCAAGATTGCTCTTGTATTCTCTGAACTTGGAAATATATTCATATGTGGAGGTGGCAGCAGAGAAGGAATTTGGATGGAGAATTGTAGTCAGAAAGGTTGAAAGTGTGTTGTGTTTGAGGTTATTTTAAAGCCCAGTGTTTCCTGAATAAAGAAGAAAGCTGATAAGTGGTAATAAATTAATCAATTAATCAATCGGTGTGCAGAGCACTACTAAATTATGGGAGAGCAGAACACAATAATATAACAGACACATTCCCTGCCCTCAGCGAGCTTTACAGTCTGGAGGTGGAGATGGACATCAATGTAAATAAATACATAAATTATCGATAATTTATGTGCCTGTGGGGCTTGTGGTGTGAATAGAGTGAGCAGATCAGGGGCTTTGGCAGAAGGGAGGTTGGAGAAAAGGAAATAGGGGATAGCGTGGACATTTTTTCCTAAAATTTATTTTTTGAAACCATTGCTTCCATCCTTTCCATCTGTCATTCTTAACAAATCATGAGCATAGTTATGTTCTAATAACTATTTAATAAGTGATTGGATAAAAAAGCACACGCACACCTCTTACTCTCCATATCACATATCCTTGCTCTATTTCTGTAGCACTATAGGGTATGAGAAGCAGCGTGGCGCAGTGGAAAGAGCACGGGCTTTGGAGTGCAGGGCTCATGAGTTCGAATCCAGCCTCTGCCACTTATCAGCTGTGTGACTGTGGGCAAGTCACTTAACTTCTCTGTGCCTCAGTTCCCTCATCTGTAAAATGGGGATTAAGACTGTGAGCCCCACGTGGGACAACCTGATTTCCCCTGTGTTTACCCCAGCGCTTAGAACAGTGCTCTGCACATAGTAAGCGCTTAACAAATACCAACATTATTATTATTATTATTATTATTATTATTATTCTGAATCTAAACTTGAATTGGCAGAATTCACCAGTAATGCACTTGCAGGAGAGGGGAAAGAGCAGGAGTCAAAGGAGTAGTAGGAAACCTATTGGTGAATATTCTCAACTTTGTTGTAAATTAGCCCTAGAAAAATGTTACAAAGCGAAGGTCCTAGAAATTAGGGGACACTGTTGCAGTTCAGGGAAAAAAGAATCTGCTTACAAATCAGAAGGCTCCTCTTTATAAGTGTATTGGAGTTCCTGGAAGTTTGTCATTTTTACTTTGCTTACTTACAGACAGTTTTAACCTTTCCCCAGCGAAGCAGCAGGATTTTTAAACCTCATTAGAATTAAAGTTGCTGGTCAGAAAACTTGTTTGTAACAGCAGAGCTGGTTCACTATGGTAATGTTATGGGGTGAACTCATTTATAATTGGCCAATTTAATGAATTGTGGAAGGATCAAAATCAAAGGCCACTATTCTAAGTACCAGGAGAAAAACGGTTTAAGTGATGTGGCCGTTTTAATAGAATGGGTGAAAAGGAAAAAACAGGCAGAGACAAAGACCCAGGGTAGAAGGGCCAAATGGAGACCAGATACAAAAGAGCAGTAAAGAGCATAGAAAATAATCCAGTGAATAGGAAGGAATGGAAAATAGACAGTAGATAATGAGAGAGAGAAACAATTCAATGTTTTTTTTTTTAATTGAACCATCGTGGGCGTGGGTCTGACCTTGAGTTTAAGCAATTTTTAAGTCGTATTTGAATGGTTTGTTTAGAACTTCCAGACGCGGATATGAAAATGAGTACAGCCAGGACCCGAACGAATGACTAATTCTCCTGGTGACTTGTAAGCTCATTTTAGGTAGCGAACCAGTCTGCTAATTCATTGTGCTGTGTTCTCCCAAGCACTGGGTGCCGTGCTCTGCACATAGAAGCGCTCAATAAGTACCACTGATTGATCGCCTCAGGTTAGTCCCGTAGTTGGACGCTTGGGAGGAGAATAGCAGTTGTGGTATTTGTTAAGTATTTACTATGTGCCCAGTAAACTTAACTCTTTCAGGGCACTAGAGGACTGCGACTTAAATGAATGCAGCACCGTTGACAACAACCAGATCCCGGGGTTGGAAAGAGTGAGTGATGCCTCCCTGATGGCCGACTTCACTTTCCTGTGAACAACAAATTGCGTAAACCCTCAGTGTCCTGCTCAGTTTCATTAAGTGGCTCTCCAGCCCAATAATTATCCTCCCTTTGGCCCGCCAGGGAGTGCTTTAAGCCCTGGAAGGATTGAACTCAACATGCCTTCAAAGCCTCATTCAAAAGGGAAACCTGACGAATTACAGGATGTGGAGGTGAACGCAATCCAGAACCATCTGCATGGGATTCCCATAAAACGGGTGCCAGAACAGCAGTCCTAGTATTACTTATTTCAAAAGGCAGGCATCGGCAAGTCACTTGGCTTCTCTGTGCCTCAGTTACCTCATCTGTAAAATGGGGATTAAGACTGTGAGTCCCACGAGGGACAGGGACTGCATCCAACCTGATTTGTTTGTATCTGCCCCAGCGCTTAGTATGGTGCCTGGCACAAAGTAAGTGCTTAACAAATACCCATAATTACTACTGTTATAATTTCCTACTTTTGATGCCACAGGCTCAGTTTCTCGTTTCTCCCTCCTACTTAGACTTGAGCCCCGTAGGGGGATGAGGGCTGGGTCCAACTACCCCAGTGCTAGAACGGTATTTAACCCAGAGTAAGCGCTTAACCAATACCATTAAAACAACCAAAAACCGCCGAAAAATCTAATCTAGATTAAGTCTGCGTCTTTGGATTGGTCACACCCACTGCAGCACAGGGACAGAGTCCTCGGGCTTAGTTGCAGTACACAAATACAAACCGTAAGGCTCGCCTTGTGGGCAGGGTTCATGTCTACCAACTCCGTAGTATTGCACTCCCCTAAGGACCTAATATAGGGCTCGGCGACACAGTAAGCACTCACTAAAACCCACGGATTGATAGATGGGAGGGCTGCAGGCTTGAGATGGGCTGGGATGGATGACAGGCCCAAATGAGGCCAGGGCTACTGGTGACCGACCAAGCCACTGCAGTCCCAGGCCCGGTGGGGCAACCAGATGGACCCACCTTGCCTCCGACCCCAGCACGGTGACCTGTAGAGTTTCCATTCGGCCTCACCGGGCGACAGGGTGATGTGGAACAGCTGCCCATCCCCCCCGCCCTTTTCTGGGACGCTTGAGGCCAATATACACCCCTCTCCAGTGGCTGACAGCCCCCATACCTGCCTCCCCGCAACACCTACTCACTGCTGCAGTTTGCCCCTGTTCCGGTAAGAAATTATTTTTACTTTCACCTCTATATTGGGCTGAAACTCAGGGTTCTGAATAACATGATTTGTCTCCACATGTCAGCCCACATATGATGGTTTGGAAAAAACTGACTTTGACTTCCTCTGGATAGATTTTTATCAAACGTTCTCTTTGTTAGGGGCACCCAAAGAGGAACTTGAAAATGATCTGATGGAATCAGAGAACTGGTAGGGACTCCTCGGGATTCAGCTCCTTGCTTGGTTTAGCTCCTGCACACAGTTAGCCTCCCCATAAATTTTCCTGATTGATTTATTTATATCAGTGTCTGTCTCCTCTAGACTGTAAGCTTGTTGCAGGCAGGGAAACGTCCTCTGCTAATTCTGTAGTATTACACTCTGGGATTACACTTACTGCTGGGCTCTCCAATAGGAAGCGCTCATAAATACCATCGTCTGACGGGTTATTCTTTCCTTAAAGACCTCCTGCAGCAGAGTTCATTACATGGTCTGAAACTGGTGGCGGGTCACTTTTGGAGAATCTGGGCATGGTGACCCGCTTCCGCGACTGTAAGCTCGTTGTGGACAGGGAACGTGCTTACCAACTCTGTTTTTATTGTACTCTCCCAAGGGCTTATTAGCAGTGCTCAGCACATGGAAAGTGCTCAATTAGTACCGATTTATTGATAATGTTTTAGTCCCTCATATTCAAGTTCTTCCTTTGTTCTGTAAAAATCTATCCTGCTTTAATTTAAACTCATTTTCCTATACACATATAGGAATCCTTCAAATCCTAGTCTACTTGCAGTCCTCTCTCTCTCTCTCTCTGCTCTCTCTCTCTCTCATTCTCTATCAAGTGTAATTTATTTTATGTAAATTGAAGGAAAACCTAGTACTGCTCCAAACATACAATGGAAAATATTTGTACTTTTTATTAATTCAGTTTATTACAAATTCTGATAAGATCCCCCACTTATCTGCTTAATGTCAGACTTAGTCTAAGACAGGACTCAAAGGATTAAAGTGGTGTGAATTAATAAAAATTCTGAAGCGGAATATTAAGTTTCTGCATCTTTTATTGCACCGAAGGAAAGTACTAGGCTTAAGAATTGAAATTGTTTTCATTTCCTATTGTATTTGTAACCTTGCTCCAAGCTGCTTTTCTCTCTGAGGAGAGGCAATTTTGTTTAGGGCTTAGACACAGTCCAATCTTTAAGGCCATAAAAATGAATAATTTCAATTCAGTTAATACTAGATTTTAATGAGCTCCCAGGGTGCATTGCACAGTCCTTGATAATATAACTGGAGGTTCAGGATGCATTGAAAAGAAATGGTACCTGACCTAAAGGAGCTTCTGGTCCTAATTTAGATAGGCCATTTTAATTTAGGTGCAGTCATTTCCTCTCCTCCCCGCCCCCCACTCTGTCCCCTCTTTTTTTCTCTGCCTCTTTTCTCCTTTTATTTCTCTCTCTCTTTTCTCTCCTCTCTCTTCTTTCTTCTCTCCTCTCTCTTCTCTCTATAGGTGAATATGAATGCATCTTCTGTAAGAGAAGTATAATGGTCAGGTAGGGCCTGAAATACAGTTTACCATCTCTGTCCAGCTAATCTGATCATCTGAAGCTGACTCGGAGCTGGGCCTTGGAAGGGAAAAGACATAGTCTGGTGTTTGGAGGACAGTATTCCCTGCTTGGAAGGTAGGGAGGGAATGGAGAGGAACCAGTTCAGGAGATTAGGAGTCACTCTAGAAAGGAGGGAATAGGCTCCTCAGTATGGGATCAAGGGTAGGAGGCAGAGGGCATTGAGGGAAGTCGACCGCATTGCTGGTAACACCGCGAAGGTGGGAGGGGCAGAAGCTCAGCCAGGGAAATTCACTGGAAACTTCAGGGTGAAGTCCGGGCAGTTGTACACTCCAGAGCCAGCGTAGGTCTGAATAGCAAGGATTCTGAATAGCAAGGATTCCTCAGCTAGTTTGGGGTCGAGGAGTGGAGACTAAAGAATAACGATTGTGGTATTTGTTCAGTATTAGCTATGTGCCCAGCACTGTATTGCGAAGTGCCGGGGTAGATATATAATGCAGTCATGCAAGGGGCTCACATTCTAAATGGGAGAGAGAACACATATTGAATCTCAATAAAGCGCTCAATAAATGCGATTGAATGAATGAATGAATCCAGGTCCTCCAACTCTACTTTTTTTTTTTAAAGTGGATACTCGGTCTTCTAACAATGGGAACCTCAAGGTTCAGTGGAAAGAGTGAAGGACAGGAAATTAAGAATTTGCACTCTAATCCTGCTTCTGCCTCGGATCTGCTTTGTGACCTTGGATAAATCACTAATCCCACTCTGCTTCACTTTACTCTCCCTTCTACTTCAACCATGAGACCCATGTGGGACCGGGCCGCCGTCCAATCTAATTATCTTGCAGCTACCCTAGCACTTAGTACAGTTCTTGGCACGTAGTAGGTGCTTAACAAATACCACAATTATTATTATTATTTCCTCCCCTGTCAGATGGGCATAGTATCTTCTCCTTGCCTCCTAGAGTAGAGAGGTTATGAGGAAAGAAAAGAACTACTCGATATGAAAGCAGTTTGCAAAATGAAAGGATGTTGTCATTTTAAGGGATTCATTGTGGATTTGCCCTCCTCCTCTTCCTGACCTCCCCTCCTTTCCCTTCCCCTTTTATCAACCGGCACTGCGATCCCTTGGGCTCCAGGGGAGCATCAGAAAGAGAGCAGCTGTGAAGTGGTCCCTGGACTCTCCCCAGATCGACCCCCTCAAGCCCCGTTAATGGGGCGCTTCGGCTCCTTTTCCCCAGGGATGTGGGAACTACTGGAATGTTTCATGTCGTTGCAAGGACTCTTGTCTTTTAATCTGAAGCTTTAACCACAAGTCCCTGGAGCTTATTTGCTCTCTAAGGAACATATTAAAGATTTCTATATGTTAAAGAAATGAAAGTTGAGAGTCTTTAACACAGCGAAAGCTGATGGCTAATAACTATTCACAATAGGGCGCCCATTTAAGTGCCACTTTAATGCTTCTTAGTGCATATTGGGTAATAGAGGGCAAGCTCAAATTGGAATTTTCTTGTTTGTTAGCTTCCATCGGCATCATAAATGTAGTTTAGCTAGTGATTTTATTTATTTCATAAATACAAGTTTGGGGTGTTGTGGCAGGGATATGAAGGGAAGCGGTGCTAAGGTTGCAAAATAAAATCACAAATCAGAAATGAAATGGAGCTGTCAGTTTTATTATATTAATTTTCCCACATTAATTTTATTTTTTTGTGTGGTACTCAGAGGCTAACTTGACTCACTATCTTCAGGGTTACTATGAAAACTGAGTTTTACGTTTTCTAATTTTTTTTTTTTTTTTTGAGGGTGACAGTGAAAAGAGAGAAAATGAGAAACAGCACTGCCAAGCAGTAAACATCTCTTAGGGCAGGCCTGAAGTTTCCATACTGAGGCCTACCCTGGGCAGGTGACCTGTGCTCCCCCCCAAATAAATACGCCCGGCCTCGTGTTTCAAGTGATCCTGTCAGAGAGGTTCATTCCATCCCTGCTTCCTTCTGGCCCTCACCTCGTTCTCCCTCCATGGGACTTTCCTGCCTTCCCACCATGCACCCTAAGCTTTCGATCCTTCCCCCACATCCTGTCCCCGTCTCCCCCATCTCACTCCCACCCCTCGTTCCTTTTGTATTCTGCTGTACAGTATTGCATTCATTCAATATAATTTATTGAATGCCTCCTGCTTGCACAGCACTATAAGACGTGCTGGGGAAGAGTACAAGGGCGATAATTTATTTATGTTCCCTAGCCTTCAGTGGGTGAACAGTCTGTGACTGTGGGTTGGGGGCGGGGTCCAAGGACACAAAAGGAAATATTTAAATGATAAAATGGCAAAACGACATAAAAGAATAGTAAAAACAACGAGCTACCCAGCACAGTTAGGGTTAAAGGAACCGTTTCTGTGTTCCTGGTCACTGGGGCCGGCTGGTTAATAATTCAGCAGTTCCCCTAGTCACAACCTTCCTAATGTTCTGAATGGTTGGAAGGCATAGGGCCAGTATTCCTTGCTTCCTGTTGCCCTGATCCTTTTCCCCAAATGTCACTCTGAACACGCCTCCTCCTCTCCTTCAAAACCCTCCTCCAAAGGTTGCCCATTTCCTCTGCCTCAAGGAAAGACTAATTCCCATTAGCTTCAAGGCTCCCCACCCATCAAACATATTTCCTGAACAATTACCCTGTGCACAGCACTGTACCAAGTGGTTGGGAGAGTTGTGAGACCCGATCCCTGCCCTCAAAGCAGCTTCAGTTCAGTGGGCGAGCGATGTTAAAATAAATTAAAAGTAGGGATAAGCAAAGGAGTTTAAAGATATGTACTTAAGTGCTACCCAAGTGCTCAGGTGTTATGCAGGGATATTTGCTAGGGGAAATAGGCTGAGGAGAGGAGAGGTTAATCAGTGAAGGCCTCCTCCTGGATGTGAGGTGATTTTAGGAGGGTCACGAAGGCGGGGAGAGCAGTGGTCTGTCAGATGTGAAAGGAGTTAGGAGGTCCAGGCAGAAGGGAGGGATGGTGAGAGTGGAGAGAGAGATGAGAACAGGGCCCAGTAAATTGACTTGAGTGGAGGGAAGCATGTGCAGTGGGGTGGATGGCAGAAGAGTGAGGATAAGAAGGTGGAAGAGAGCTGATTGAGTGCCTAAAAGCTAATGGTCAGGAGTTTCTGCGTGATGTGGAGAGGGACGGGAAACGGTTGGGGCTCCCAGGGGTGGAGGTGTGTGCAAAATGATATTCTGGGTAAATGGTTCAGACAGCGGAGGGGTATGGGCTGGAAAGGGCACACTCTTTCCTGCATAATTTATTGATTCTTCTCCTCCTGTATTCCCTTGTTCACATTCTTCACTCCTACCAGACCCACGTCCCGACTGTAATAACTGAGGCAGTGTTTGTTTTGTTAAGTGCTCTGTGTCAAGCACTGTTCTAGGCGCTGGGGTAGATCCAACTTAATCATGTTGGACCCGGTCCCTGCCCCATTTGGGGCTCTTTGTCTATGGATGGAGAACAGATGAGGAAACTAAGGCCCAGAGAAATTAAGTGATGTGCCCAAGGTCACAGCAGACCAGTGGTGGAACTGGGATTAGAACCCAGGTCCCGACTCCTAGGCCTGGGCTGTTTCCTCCACTAAGCCACGCTGCTCAGCAGTAGGTTCTCTTCCCTTGCCTTGCCCACTTCTGACCCTTGCTCACATTACCCCCAGGGCCTGCAACGTATTTTTTTTAATTTTTATGTTGTTCAAGTGCTTACTGTGTGCCAGGCACTGTGCTACGTATGGAGGTAGATACAAGCCAATCAGGTTGGGTACTGTCCATGTCCCACTTGGGGCACACAGTCTTAATTGATATTTTGCACAGATGAGGTAGCTGAAGCACAGAGGAACTAAGTAACTCAAGGTCACACAGCAGACAGGTGGTAGGGCCAAGATTAGAACCCAGGTCCTTCTGGCCCCCTGGTCTGTGCTCTACCCATTAGGCTAGGCTGCTTTCTTCCTCTCCCCAGAATCTTCCAAACCTTAATCTTTCTCACCTTTACAGCCCTCCTTAAATCCCACCTTCCCAACTAATCAGTCCTGTGAATCTAATCTCCCCTTCACTTCCCTCTGGGCATAAAAACTTAAGAGCCATCCTTGTGTACATAGGCACACTAGGTTGACCATTCAGTTTTATTTATGATGATTCCACTGGCCGGAGACTATTTTTGCACCTCTAGAGTTGAATGTACTGTGCTCCTCCTGGTTAAGGAATGTGGCTTGTGCTTGTCTTGTACTAATCAAGTGATTAGTACAGTGCATTACATTCAGTAGGTGCTCATTAAATGCCAGTCAGTACTTCATTGGGAAAAGGTGAGCCACTCTGCAGCCTTTGTTCTTTCTCTTAGCTTTAATTTTAACAGTAGTGGTAGCCAACGGCAGCCCACCACTGCTCTTCCTGCCCTTCGCACCTCCTTCCTCACCGCGGGCTTGCAGGTGTGTCCTTTCCACCCCCCCGCAGGAAAGCTGTTGGAAATAAGGTGGGGGTGAGGGGAAGAAAGGGAGGACATGAGCTTTGCAATGTAGTTTTTACTTAACCACTGTGCTTCACCGTTTCATCACGGGGAACGGTTCTTAATTTATACAGGTTCTTCTGTGGGGAAAAGTGTACCACAATATCACACTGCAGATGATAAGCCACGGTCCATTGGCCGTGGCCCAGGTATACTGCAGGCCGTAAACACGGTTCATTCCTGTTATCCGTTTGCATGCTTCTTGAATTATTACTACTACTAAAAATGGTATTTGTTAAACGCTCCCTCTGTACCAAGTACCGTATTAACCGCTGAGATAAAGAGAAGATATTCAGGTACCACAGGGGACTCACAGACCAAATAGGAGGAAGAACAGGGATTGAATCCCCATTTTACAGAGGAGGGAGACACTGAGAAGTGAGGCAATTTACTTGCCCGAGGTCACACAGCAGACAAGCTTCAGAGCAGGATTAGAATCCAGGTCCTCCACTAGGCCATGCTGCTTCTATTTGCAGACTATTTATGAGCCTTCGGGGCCATCTCCTCCACCATTTACCAACAGTCAATGGTATTTATTGAGCGCTTACTGTGTTCAGAGCATGGTCCTAAGTGCTCAGGAGAGTACACAACAATGAGTTGGCAGACAACGAGCCAACTTGTTCCCTGCCCACAACGAGCTTAACGCATCAACTCTTCCACCTGAATCCAGGCAATTTAGAACTTTTTCTCACTCTGGGAGATAGAGGTCAATAATGTTTCCTCCTCTGTTTATGGTGGCCATGACTAATTCTGAAATATTTGGATTACGCGGAGAGAATATGTAAAATGTTTGGTGGCAGGTTGGGAGGGGCTAGAATTATAGTTGGGAGGCTCCCCCTTATGCATCCCTCACTTCCTCGAAGTCTTCCAGTCCACAGTTGGTTGCCATCACTTTATTAGCTGCAAATAGGAGCGATAGCTTAATTATTTTAAGCCCCCTGACTGCTTCTCATATATAGGAAATACTACATTTACCTGATCTTAAACCCAGGCCTTCAATTTAGAAACCAAGTGGACAATTGGAAACCTAATGTGTTTCAACCCACCTAGGACGAAATGAACTGTAAAGCTCAACCAGCATTATTCACCGACTTACCGCTGTTTTTTTTAATTGTTTTTAATTGTCAGGTGTAAAACGAATTCATTTTCGGTGGCTTCCTTCCTCCCTCTTGTAGGAAGAAAAGCACTCCCAAATTTTAGGGTTCTTTACAGCTGTCACAAAGTAGTTTATGCCAAATGTAAATCAGAGGGCCTGTAATTTCACTAATCTGTTCCTGTCAATCACTGGGAGACTCTGTACACCACTTTGTAGTAAAAGAAGAAATATAAAAATAACAGAGACTGCCTTATTAATTTGTAGAGGCATATTTCAGTATACTTTTCTCCTCAAAATTAGAACAAAATTTGGGAAAGGATCTTAGAAACATTTATATACACACTATACACATACATATACTATATATATGTTTGTGTGTGTGTGTGTGTATATAAAATGCTATAAATAGTATTTTTCTCTGGCATGTTCCTGACATTTATAATAAACAGAATTTTTTTCTTTCAGATTTCACTTCCAGCTATTTTCATTGCCTGAAATTGAAATCATGAAATCAATCATTGATATTCTTTCAGGGCTTACTGTGAGCAGAGCACTGTACGAAACACTTATGAGGTTATGACAGAGTTGGTAAGCACGATCCCTACCTTCACGCTTCCAATCTAGTGGGGGAGACAAAAAGGAAAAGCAGTAGATTATGAGGATATGTACGTGAGTGTTATGGGGCTTGGGGAGGGGTGAGTATCACAGTTCTTAAGGGAGACGGACTAAAGTGCATTAGGCGATGAGGATAGGGCGGGGAGATGAAAGATTAGTTAGGGAAGGCTTCCTGGATCAGATCTGATGTCAGAAGGGCTTTGTAGGTGGGGAGAGTGGTGGTATGTCACATGTGAAAAAGGAGAGAGTTCCAGGCAGGAGATAGGACAGGAGCAAAGAGTTGATGGGGAGAGAGGTGAAATTGAGGAATATTAACTAGATTGGTGTTGAAGGAGTGAAGTGTGAGAGCTGGATTGTGATGGGAGACGAGAGAGGATAGGAGAGATCACATCTGAAGCAAATTCTTTTTGTGACTCGATGCTCTGCCTGACATCACAATCAAACAGTCGTATTTGAGCACTTACTCAGTACAGAGCACTCTACTAAGCACTTGGGAGAGCACAATATTACAATAAAAGGGAGGTGGTAGACGCGTTTCCTGCCCACAGCGGATTTGCAGTCTAGTGGAGTAACCAGCTTCTGACTTCTGAAGTAGAGGAGGAGTAATTTTAAGTACAATGCCAGAGTCATAAAAAATAGCTCAATTCCTTTATTTCCTTGCAACCCTCGTTTTGGGGAACTGATTTGGTGGGAGTGGGGGCAGGGGGGAAGGTTGAGGAAGAAGGGTTGAGGTGATGAGGGGGGAGCTTGGAGGAGCTTCATGGAGACTGAGGAAACATGCAGCGGCATTTGAGGCAGGAAGGCCAAAAGAAAGGCCAACAGGGAGGGAAGAGAAAGAGTCGAAGAAGAGAAAAAAATGATGAATTGGAGGAAGCATAGATGAAAGAAGGACAACAGGTAGGGAAAGAGAAGAGCAGATGTGGGGAGAGAATGAGGAAAAAAGGAGAGAGGAGAAAAGACTGGAAAAGAAAGAGAAAAGGGTAATCAGAGGATGGTCAGAGATGGCAGTGCATGGGAAGAAAAGGAGGAGAGAGGCCAGAGCAATTAGGAGAAAAAGGATAACCACAGGGAGAGGGATAATTTTTAAGAGATAGAAAAGCAATGTGGTCTAATGGAAAGAGCCCGGGCCTGGGAGTCAGACGACCTGATCCTGGCCTCATCACCGGTCTGCAGTGTGCCTTTGGGCAAGTCACTTAGCCCCTCTGCGCCTCAGTTTCCTTATCTAGAAACTGGGGGTTAAATCTTATTCCCTGCTACTTAGGCTGTGAGCTCCAGCTAGGACAGGGACCGCGTCCAATCTCATTAACTTGACTCTACCCCAGTGCTTGGCATATAGTATTTGGTAAGTACCACAATTATAGAGGAAGAGGAAGACATAAATTCAGAAAGAATAAGGGAAATCAGAAGAGAGTTCCAGAAGAAAAATATTTATCTGGGGTGAAAAATGGGCAATTCTTTTAGTATTTGAGTGTATTATGTTAATGTAGAAAGAATGTTGGAAGGTTATCAAAAACTCCTGTTCATGCCAGGACTAATCAATATCCATCCTACCCCTCCTCCTGAAGGTTGCATTCCCGAGGGCAGGGTTGGTTTCTCACTGGCTCTCTTGCATTTTCTTCTCACATCTCTCTCCTCTCCCTTTCCTCCGGCCCCACACAGCTCTCTTTAGCCATCCCTACTTGGGGGCCCTTGCAGAGGTGAATTCACAAGCCGGGCAATTCCTCCCAACAAGGAACCAGTTTGCAGCACAAAATTGTGTTTTTAACTTGGCTATTTATCTTAAAACTGCTTCTGTCTGCCCAAACAGTGGAGATGCTAACTAAACATTTTAGAAATAATAATGGTAGAGCTGTGCTGGGCCCGAGCCCAGCTAAGCTCACAGCTGCTATGGGTTCCAGGTCCCCACGGCCAAATCAAATCAGGAAGAAGCCAACCTGGCCAGGTTCAAATTGGCCCCCCTCCTGATGGGTGGCCCCACCAGCCCTTCACCAGGAAGGGGTCTGGGATTGCTGTGGAGCAGACCTTTCGGGAAATAAATAGCAGCCGGGTCACTAAGGCCCTCTGGGATTGAGTTCCTTCCAGTTTGGCAGTGCCCCACCCATAGTGTTTTCCTCGACTGGATATGGCCAGGGATCAGGGCAGGGAGGGGTGAGTCTCAGAGGCCACGGCCTGTGCAGGGGACCTCCTTCAACCCAGTGTGTCATCTTACATGCGAGGTGAGCCAGGCTGAGTGTCATATGGATTTGTTAAGGAAATTGTGTTGGATTAATGGAGGTAAAACTCGAGTATTCAGTAAAGCAACCCTCCACTCCATATTTGTAATGCATTTATATTAATATTGGTCTCCCCTTCTAGACTCATTGTGGGCAGGGACTGGGTCTGTCTATTGTTGTACGGTCCCAAGGGCTTAGTACAATGCTCTGCACCCATTAAGCACTCAGTAAATGCGATTGAGTGATTGACTGAACCTATCAAGTTCAATTTTTTTCAACATATAAAGCTAAATTATAGACCCTGAGTTTTTTTTAAACTTTCGGTTCTCTGTGGTGACCTTAAGCTTTTTTAATGTAGATGTGCAGTGGTAATTAGCTAATAAGCTTTATTAGAAGAATTATAGCTGTAGCAGTATGTACCGTTTCTTTTCACAATAGCAGCGATAGACTTTTAAAGCAGTGTTCCATTTCCAGAAATGGCCATTTTGGTCTTTGATTTTATTGCACTGTACAACTGGTGTTTTTATGGCTCCACACAGGCTGGCTGGAAGCAGTTGAATCTGTTAGAGAATGCTGTAGCAAATGGTAACATAGCTCAACTGCCATTGCTTTCCATTTCCTTGCTTGTCAGTACTTGTTGCTAGCTCATGTTAAAAGGGCAGCTCCTCCCAAGTGAGCCCTGGTAGATACTAGGGTCTCTTTGCAGTTTTTGTACCCTATATACACGCTCACTCTCTCTCTCACTGTGTCTCTCTCCCCCCTTCTTCCCGTGCCCCATAATAAAGCCATAATGCCTTCTTCAAATGTGGCTGAATCATGGGGCCCTGTTTTCCCGAAAACCTGCGTGGTATAAATGTGGATCTGTTCCAAAACTCCTGGAAAAATATGAAATTCCTTTATGCCCTACATATTGCTAAATTAAGCATCCATAAACTACTGTTTAATCTTGGTTAGAGTAAGTAAGCGCTTAACAAATACCAACATTATTATCATTATTATTAATTCAAAACAAAATAGCACAGCGTTAAGGAAGTAAGGAATTAGAGTAGGATTAAGAATCTTCATAGGAGATGCAAACGCAGAAGCTTGTTCTAGTGACAGTGGTGTTCTTTCAACTTTAATGAAGAACTCGTCCAACTTGTAGCGCCGAAAGCTGAGGCAGACCACCCAAATCATCGGGTTCGGGCAGTAGGACTGAGAGACGTGACGGTGCCCTCGGAGAGTACAACCGACTCTTTGGGTTAGAGCGCCCCAGCACCGGGACAGAAGAGGGAGGGATTTGTTAGAAAAGCCCAATCTGCTATTTCAGGCAGCCGTGAGTCACCCCCACACCCACGCAAACACCTCATAATAGGGGAAGGGGTCTTGCTGAATTCCACCGGGACGCTGTGTGGGATTTGGGAACTGAGAGTCATTCTCTAGACTGTAATCTCATTATGGACAGGGAACACGTCTGCTAATTCTGTTGTACTCTTCCAGGTGTAAGCTCTCACATAATGAGCGCTCACTAAATACCATTTATTGATTGGTTTCTCTTCCATTTCCTCTCCGGTCTCCTCCAGGCGCCTCTGCAAATGGCATCGCGTTCTATCAGGGACACACCGTGCATGGAGGGAGCTAGTCTGAACCCCCTCGCCCGGCTCCACCCTGCCAGATCCTCTTCGGTGGGGCGGTCTGGGCTAGTCCACGACCATTGCAGTGGGAGAAGAGTTCAGTGTTTATAGCATCCAAACATACTGTACTTGGGAATCTTTAAATCATCTTTATAGTTGTTCATTAAAGTGCCTTTTACATTTTGCTTAGTTTGAGAAATTTTAGACTTAAAAGGCAAGGCTTTTCAGTTTCGAAGGAAGCAAATGATGATATTCCGTAGGCACATTAACTATAAAACTTTAACAACCAAGCATAAATTGTACCAGTTGTACGTAGCAGCTTCCTTAAGGTTGAACAAAGTTATGGCTTTTCTGGGTCCATTTTGCTGTTAATGCGGGAACATAATCCAGAATGAATAGGAAGAGGTTTTAATGGAGAGTATGGAAATGAGAGTTTTTTTAATGGAAAAATAGAGTTCTTAGGTGATTTCAATACATCTGAGTAGATAAATATTTAATTGTTCTTTTTTTATGGTATTTGTTAAGCCCTTACTACGTGTCAAACACTGTTCCAGGCACTGGGATGGGTACACAGACGCAGTCTCTGTCCTGCCTGGGGCTCACAGTTTAAGTAGCAGGTGGAACAGTTATTTAATCCCCATTTTACAGTTGAGGAAACTGAGGCACAGAGAAGTTAAGTGACTTGCCCAAGGCCATACAGTGAGCAAGTGACAGAGCTCAGATTAGAAGCCAGGTCCTCTGACTCTCAAACCTGGGCCGTTTCCTCTAGACCACACTGCTTTTGACATCCATTTGTATACGTCCATTGAGGCTTTGGATAATGAGTGAGCTTTGAATAAATCAAATTGGAATCTAACTTCATATAGCAAAGTAGCTTTTTATCATGGTTTCTTTCATCCTTGCTGATGCAGTCTTGTGGTTTTCCCCTTATTAAATAAGTAGGCAGCATTTGATGTGAAAATGCATATATTGTCCAGAGGCTTGATCTGTGAAGAGAGTGATTCTCTATACACTCAATATATACATGTTAAGATATCTATCTCCCTGAAGCAGTTGAACGGTATTTAAACAGTAGTGCAACACATTTTAAGATAAGATTATTAATTTATGTACATCATACTTGTATTTGCACCTAATTCCAGTTTTCTCCTCCGGTTTCCAGTTAAACCGTGCTCAAAATGGTGCGGCTTCTCGGTTATTTACTGAGGCACGTCAGATGTTCTTGAAGCGATACAATGAAGCATTCATCTTCCCTCTCCTTTTGTCTTCCAGCAAGTCCTGAGACAACAGCCTATCTTGTGGCGTGTTGATACAAATTGTGAAGAGAGAACACGAAGTATAAATATTATAGAACGATTGCTAAAAGGCAGAATTTCAGGGCTTGGCGTGTTCAAAAGGATACAATGTCTGGCCTTTCTGAGAAATGAGAGGCCGATATTGTGAGGCAGTGAATGTTAGACATCCAGGAGAGGCTATCGTTGTCCAGGCTCTGAAAAGGCTTTGTCTGCAGCTCTTAGGGAAACTTCATGATGTTCTAGGGAGGGCATTTATTGCAGACTAGGATTTCTTTGCTTATAATCATCCACGGTCTGATCACAAAAGCCTGAATACATCTTTGATTGGTTATGTATTAAAGGAAATATCCCACAGTATGGTGCCAGACGTATGTAGAGCCCGACCAATTTGATCCTTGAACGGGAGAAAGAATTCTATTCAGCATTAAGAGGTTAGATGTAAAATGTGGTAATTATTTCAGCCTAAATTGGTTTAAAGCTATTTTTGTTTCAATAAGACCTTGCTTCAAATTGAAGACTTTATCTTTTGTGAGGCAAAAAGCCAGTTTCCATTTTGACGACCTTTCACCACATTGTGTTTTCCCCGCTGCCGGTCCTCCCACCCTTACCCCATGGCTTGCTCTGTTTACTGTTCAGATCTGAATCATAATGTGCATCTGGAGGGGTCCTGGAGCCATGTGACTGACTAAAGTGTTTCTTGTCATTTAGAACATTTCTTGAATGTCTAATCCTGACATTCCATTTTGCCTTTTTTTTTTTAAAAAAAAAATAAGGAATGAACTGCTCATTCCCATGGCTACTGCACGGTGTTCATGTATTTTAACATCACCGTCTCCCATTCCTTATACAAGTGTTTCAGGGCTTTTTTGGATTCTGTTTTGTTTTTTAGCCTGCTTTTTAAATTTTTTATTAAAATGAAACAAAGGACCGCGGAGACACTGGGCCTTGTCAGGAATCCCTTCATTTGGAGGACCTCTCCTTTAATGAATGTGATTTCAATTCAAGTGAATATTCATAAATTTCCCCAGCTCTAATTTGTATAAAATGACAGCCTGCAAACCAGTGAATGATTGAAGAGGCCCACAATAATTTTGTTTGATTACAATCCCTGTGCCTTCATTATCTTTTATGTCTATTTAAACGCTGGACACTGCATATTCATCTTAACCCTCCCCCATATCCCTCTGTTTGTATTTTCTTTCATTGTAATTTTCCTCTTTTCTCTCCTGTTGTGCATTCACAGATTGTTTTTGGGAGTTCATTAAAAAGGGAGTGTGTTGTCTGGATAGAAAATTACATTTGCATGCTTGAAAGGGGCCTGAGGGTTTTGGTGGGTTTTGGCAAGAATCCTGGTTTTTAGAGGATGGGGGAGGCTTGGAGGAAAGGAAAGGGAAGAGACGTTGATTTGATTTCCTTTTTGTCCTTTCCCCGCCCCCTTTTCTTTCCATATTACATACGTCTAGCTGATTTTTCTTTTCTTTTTCTGCATGTGCAAACCACTTGAATAACAATGGTACAGATTAGGGCCCTTCCCTGAAGCTTTTTATGAATGTAGTTGTAGAATTGGGCAAAGCAGAAACATTACGTATGGTAATTGTTCATTTAACTACTAACAAGCTGGCAACTTTGAATATTTCTTTTTCCTGTGGAGGTTGGGGAGTTGCTGAGAGGAAGGGACGTTCCTTGAGGTAATTTGACATTCCTTCCAAACTGCGCTCTAAATGGGTGCTTGATTATGTTTTGAGTTGGATTTTTATGACTTTTACAACAGTTTGTCCTAACTAACCGAGGAGTTCATCTTCGTTTCCTTTATGAAATAGTGCCAGTCGTTTTCCCGAAACATGACTTCTGGGTCCAGTGGGTTGGAAAGTCTCTGGGGAACATGCATAATAAAGGCTGTTTATTTGAAGGAGGTTACAGTCGGGCCAGAAAGGCCTAGAAGACTTCAGACAGACCGTAGGAAAACCGAAAGCCCATTAGATGACAATCCAAGTTGTTGAAGTCTTGAGGTGAGGTGGGGTGAGGGATGAGAGTCTGGCCCTTTGATGATTTCTTTCCTACCCCCTGTCATTCCCTCAACTATGCAAAATATTTTAAGTTAATGGGTTCATGTTTTATGGCAGCCTGTCTTCCCTCAATTGACCGCAGGTTACTTGAAGTCGGGGACCATATTCTTCTAGTTCTGGAAATTCCCTTCCGTGCCTAATACCCCAGGCTGCAAACAGCAGACTCTCATTACAGAACATTGGTGGTAATGATGGGCTGTATGAAGAAAACAGAAAACCGTTGATTTTCTTTCCATGTCACAGTGGACTCGGTAGATTGCTCGAAGGAATCTCTTACTATGCTATAGTTAGCAAGGATGGAATTGATGATCAGCCACTTCTGCTCATTCAGCATTAGGATCGTGACATCCTGCACCGGTTGGGTTGGGAGGGGTAAGAAATGAGGGACTCAAGCGTTGGAGGGGGGAGCTGGGAGCCCTTCCTTGAAGCCAGGCGGGGGAGCTTCAGAGAGGAGTGGACGGAGAGGCCAGGAGGAGTCCCATTGGGGCTTAGGGACCGGGCCTTTTGCCTGCCTTCCTGGACCCTCCCCCACACCAAGCACTAGATGCCAGTCCAGCTCTGGGAGGAAAATTGAAATGTTCCCCAAATCTAGCACTCCCAGCTCACTTTTGTCATCCCAGTCAGATGGACCAGGCTCACTAAAATTGCTACAATATTTGAGTTACTTTAGCGTGGCATTTTCCCCCGCTTGAGAGATTAGCAGAGCGCCCCTTTTGTGTGGTAACATCTTTATGTTGTTACCGTTTGTGGCCCCACACACCCACACTGCATCACTCTTTTCCTTGCCCTTTGTGTACAGTTCATATCCTGATCCTGCATCCTTGTGGGGATTAGAAGCATGGAGGAAATAAAGATCCGTGCTCAGCTGTGACAGGCAGGGAGTGTGGGGAGAAATAATCGGTTCCCAGTGACCAATAAAAGGATTCCCAAGATCTTATTTTATGGAGGACTCGGCACAGGAGCACTCGCCAAAGTTGTCCAAAGGGAAAAGGATAAAGACATACAGAAGGTCGGCCTCAAGAAATGCCCAGCTGATGCTGTCTATTATTATGGTATTTGTTAAGCGCTTACTATATGTCCAGCACTGTCCTAAGCAGTGATGCTTGGGAACTTGTGGCCCAAGCAGGACCTGTCATTTGGCTAATGAGTCCTTTGAGAGCAGGCCTATTGCTGCAGCGGAGGAGAAACACAGGTGAAAAGTGATTCCAAGGGCCACAGGACAACTGGCCCTCGCGGGCCGGGTCTGTGGGTAGCCGGGCACCTCCTGCCTTAGCCTGCCATCTCATCTCCAAACTCATCAGGAATGGCAAGACTGGGGCTTGCCTGTCTGTCATTTTCAACAGTAGATTGTCACTCCCATAGCCTGGTCGTGGCAGATCAGAAGTGCCCGTTTCATTTAGGATCTAACTAGCTGCCAAGAGATACATCTCACCCATTTTATTTTAGGCGTCTTGGCATTAAGGTAGAAGCATTTATATGTCCTGGTTTTGCTTTTTTGCCTAATTTCCACGTCTTTCATTTTCCCTGTTGGCTGGCGTCTAATTTTCCCTCCTCTTTTACCTCAGGTGCCCTGTAGGATTCCCTGTACTTCAGTCAAACAGTAGGTGCTATTTATTGAGCACTTACTGTGTGCAGAGCCCTGTACTAAAGCTTGGGAGACTACAATACCACAGAGTTGGTAAATGACAGGGGTAGGGGCATAACCTAAGAATATCTGAGTGCCTTTGGGTGGGTTTTCAGCCTCAGAGCCTCTCCCTCCATGGGTTTGTGTGATTCTGAGGCTTTTCTATATTGTCCAAATTTTCCTACCAGCCACCCCCCTTTTATATTTCCCACTTTGGAGTTTGATGAGGCCAACAGCCTTACCATTGTCGATTTAGTAAGTCACTCAGTTGTATTCATTGCCAACAGCCTTACCAGTGTCGATTCAGTAAGTCGCCCAGTTGTATTCATTAACCACTTACTATGTGCGAAGCACTGTACTAAGCACTTGGGAGAGTACAGTACAACAAAATTAGCAGACATGCTCTCTGTCCATAAGGAGTTGACAGTCTGGGGGGAGACAGACATTAATATAGATAAATAAGTAATTTATAATATATAATTTAAAGGTAGGTACATAAACGCTGTGGGGTTGGGAGTGGGGTGAATATCAAATATAATCCCTAAGTGGCTACTAAAGTTTCAAAGGAAGCCGTTATTCCGAAAGCGTTTCGGAATTTCTCTGGCAAGGAGAATACGCAGTCAGTTGTGGAGACAGCTCAAGCTTCATCACTTTTCAGAGCTATACAGTAATAAGAAGAAGAATTGGGAAGTGCTTATGTTGTGCTTAGGACTGGGCTAAATGCTGGGGTAGATATACAATCAAATCAGATACAATTCCTGCCCCCAAGTGGGGTTTACAGGCTAAGGGAGAGAGAGAACAGGTTATGTAGTCCCCATTTTGCAGATGAGGAAAAGGAGAAACCGAGGAGAGAAGTAATTTGCCCCACATCACACAATAGGCAAATGGCAGAGCCAGGATTCAAACCCAGACCTCCAGCCCCCAGGCCCGATCTCTTTCTGCTAGTTTTGCATTTAGATCCCGTGCTCTTTGAAAGTGAGAGTAGACCTCCTTCACCTATGTAACGCTGGCTTGAACTTCTCTCAGTGGTTATCGCAGCATACCGCGTGGGGCTCTCCGTCTTAATCCCCATTTTACAGATGAGGTAACTGAGGCACAGAGAAGTTAGATGACTTGCCCGAAGTCACACAGCTGATAAGTGGCGGAGCCGCGATCAGACCCCACGATCTCAGACTCCGAAGCCCAGGCTCTTTCCACTAAGCCGCGCTACCTCTTTGTGGTGCGCTGATTCTCACCACCAACCCCTTCCTCTTAACTGGAGCTCCCTCCCTTTTCAGCTCTGCCAGATTACAGCTCACCCCAACCTCAGAGCTCTTCTGAAGAGCTTTCCCCAATCCATTTTTCTTCTCCCCAGATCATAATGCCCTGAATACTACTTCCGCACTTGGGTATCACCTCAGCAACCACCCAGAGGACTTCTGTACATATTGATTTACTTATAATACTGTTTACGCACGTACACATATCCCTCTTCCATTCTCTTCCTCCTCTCTTTTAATTTATTTTGTGTTTGTCTTCCCCAATAGATTATAAACTCCTTGAGGGCAGGGATCCTGTCACCTAGCTTTCCTTCTCCCAAATGCTTAGTACTCAGTGGGTGCTCAATAAATCCTATTGATTGGTTGTTAATTTGACATTGATTTCTCTTTCTGTTTCTGAGGCGGGGACTTACTTAAAATTACACAGCAGGCTCCAGTGGAGCATCCTGACTCCTCTTGTGAACTCTCTGACCTGCTCGCAGGTGATGAGTAAAGCTTAAAGATGTCTCCCTCTGAGCTTATTCGCTTGAGGCGTTTCTTGTATAAATCGGTAACATAGCTCATCTGCGAAAGATGCTAAAATCAGAGTAAAATCAGTCTCTTGTGTCCCAAATGTTAAAGCAATCAGGATCCTCTTGTGCGTACAATTTGAATGTGATGGAGATTATAGGGAGTAAATCAGGCCATATTTTGTTGTGCTTCGCAATGTTCCTCTGGGGAATGAAGGCTGGGAATGAGAGCCCACCGGCAAGTTTTAGGGGGCTGATGGCCCCTTAAAAACAATGGGAAAGCCAGCCAGGCTTCTGAGCCTGCTCCTTTTGGCCCGTGTTTTGCATTTTGACTTGCCTAATTGGGCTCCTTTATTTAGGTGATTTTCAACTCTTCTTAGCTGTGGAGCTTTTTACCTAGGGAAAACTAAATCCTAAAAAGAATATGATTTTGATCTGTCATATTCAGAAGGCACCATAGAAGGAGGAAGCCATCCCACTAATCCTTTCCCATGTGAGAACTACATTTCCCAGAGAGCTTCAGGGCTGAATTTTCCAGAATCCAGGAGGGTTGGAACCTTCTGGGAGGAAGTGAGTACTGATCCATTGGTATATCCTGGGTTAGGGCCATCTTGCCACATGTGGAACCTGGGGCTATGTCCTGTGCTTTGTTATCATTATTATTATTATTAATATTGTATTTGTTAATCACTTACTGTAGGTCAAGTACTCTTCTCAGCACTGGGGTAGATACAAGTTGATGAATCTGATAAAACATGGAAAGAGGTAAGCTAGAAGCCATCACCACTAAAGTCTCCTGCAGAGCTTTTTCAAAGCCTCTACTCTACAGCCAATTATTGACCTCCCTTTGACAAAATGTCGCTTAGCAGTCACACTGTGACCAGGGACCTTTATTCATGATATTAGTAGGGGAAAGGGAGTCAGAAAGACCCGGTTTCTAATCCTGGATACACAACTTGTCTGCTCAGTGACCTTGGGGAAGTCACTTCACTTTTCTGCACCTCAGTTATCTGTAAAATGTGGATTAAGACCAAGAGACCCATAAGGGACAAGGACGGTGTCCAAAATGATTAGCTCGAATCTACCCCAGTGCTTAGTAGAGTGCCTGATACACAGTAAATACTTAACAAATAACATTTTTTAAAAAAGATATCTACAAGGTGTTCTCAACAATTTGCCCTTGTTTTTTGCCCTTTTTTGGGGTGGGGCCTTTTCTTTTGTAAATGGGATGTTGTGGGTTAAATTGAAAAGAATATTAAAAAACCTGTACATCAACTAAGAACTAAGTTACAGCTACTTGCTTCTCAGAATTGTCAATACCTCAATCTTCTAGTTTACATAAATTGTTTAATTTCAGATGCGTGGAAACACCCATTCACTGACAAACCATCCGCATGAGATTACTGAGACCTTGAAATTGCGTTGAAGAAATTTAATTGTACTTTCCAAGCGCTTAATACAGTGCTCTGCACAGAGTAAGCACTCAATAAATACGATTGAATGAGTGAATAAATGACATTCCATGTTTTTATGGTGGGGTAGGGAAGACCTAAATATTAAAGCTCCCAGTGGCTAGCATTAATCAGTCAGTGGTATTTACTGTGCACTTACTGTGTTAATTAACAGACTAGTCTTTTAGAAGATAAGCTACATTTTTAATTCATATTTTTAAAAGGCTTTAAAAGTTTAGGAAAATCGACTCTAACGTAGAGACCATCCTTCTTTCTAGCTCTGTATGGTGTCAGAGACTTAGTCTTTAAAGCGTAAAGGTGTATGTGGTTATCCAAGAGGAAGCTCTTAAGTTCTGTAGAAGGTTTTAGGCTTCTGGGCTCCTGGCAGTAACATTTTATTGACATGGACTCCTATTTTCTGGGCTTCAATAAGACTGGTGGCCAGTTAACCTTTCCTTGGGGAGGAGATGATTCCAAATTCCAACGGTTTGCCTGCTCCCTCCCCCTGCCTTCCTTACCCCACTGCTGCCTACGTATCCAGCGTCTAGCACCACTTGCAAATTAAATTTTTTTCTTCCCTCCTTTTTCCTTCTCCCAGCTCATCTTTTGGCAACCTGTACGTCAGTGCGCTCCTCCTCGCCACCAGCAGTAAAGATGCATAAGCCCAGTCCTGCCTGTCCTTGTCCCACATCTGGTGCTCTTTGAAGGGAAGTAGAAGCACCTGATAATGTCTCCCTCTTCTTCTCCCACCTCTTTAGACTGGGATCCCCACAGGGGGCAGCTGCTGGGTCTGACCTGAGTGGCTTTTTTCGACCCTAGAGTTTGGAACAGTGCTTAGCATGGAGTAAGTGCTTAACGAATACCTGAAAAAAAAGAAAGGAGTGGCTGTGGGTTTTTTTAAACGGTATTTATGCATTTACTATGTGGCAGGCACTGTACTCAGCACTGAGGTAGTTACGAGATAATCACGTTGGACACAGTCCATGTCCCATATGGGGCTCATAGTCTCCCCATATTATAGTTGAGATAACTTGAGGCACGAAGGAAATGAAGTGAGTTGCCAGAGGTCACAGTGTAGACAAGTGGCAGATTAGAACCCATGTCCTTCTGACTCCCAGGCCCGTGCTCTACCCACTGGGCCACACTGCTTCTCAAGCAAGTGGGGGTCAGGCGGGGAACAGACAGTAGAGAAGGAGGTTGCAGGCAAGGTTAGGACATCTGAGAAATGGTTGGAGCAAGGAATGCCACCAGCAGAAGCGGTCTGGAAGGTGTAGCCCGGAAACCAGTTTAGGTGGGCTCTGCTAGGACTTGGGCCACCTTGATCTAGCCCTGGGAGGAAGAAGCAGGAAGAAGGGGGCGATGCCCTCAGCAGCCCACTCAAACCCCTTAGCATCCCCCAGCCCCTTCTCAGAGCCCACCTCCCATCTCTGGATGAAATAGCTGAATAACTGAATCACTCCCCTCCGGGAGCTTACGACCTGTTGAAGTGGATACGGACAAAAAGCAGGAGGAAGAACTACAGAGCGGGAATTAGTGTGGATGTAACAAGACAAAATAGCTGAATAATTGAATATACAAACACTACTCTTTCCTTCACTGATCCATTCACTGTGGCTTCCCAGTGGTGATTAGTTGCCCTTAAATGGGTGGATGCTCAGGCAGTCCTCTGGGGTAGGTTGGCTTCGGTGGCCATCCCCAAATGTCCCGGTGGCCTGGGCTATTTTTCATCTGGAAGCCTTAGTGGCAGGCAGTGGGATTTTGCGTAGCAAAGGCTTTCTACGTCAAAAGTCATGTTGGCTTGGCCACTGTGGGGCGGCAAATAAAATCCCCCGAGGAAAAACTGCTCTTGCATAGTACATCTTACCCAAGGTAAGATCTGGTGCTTACCTTCCCAGCCTGGGCTTGACAAGCCAGATTGAAGCTGCACTTAGCTAGTCTTGAATTTGGGGAAGAGGCATCAATTAGAAAAGGAAATGAAAGAAGCAGACCCCTTTCTCAGTCGTTGCTTAAAAACTCTTGTCTTCAAGCTGTCTCTGAGCAAAGCTGCAAGATGAGCACAATAAAGCTATAAAAGAAATGGTGGAGGAAAATCGTTTTAGTAGAAGAGGGGTCGGTGAGTCAAAGGGGCAAGTGGAAATGCTAATTTTCCTGTTGGTCTGCTGGGTTGCTGGCCTGGACCCAGGCCGACTGGAACCAATTTTCTTCTAACCCCAGGTTGCTGGGGGTTAGGGTCGGGAGTCCCTCTCTCTCTCCTGGCTAAAGCCTCGGGAGATAGAGCTTGTTCACTGCCCAGGAAACTCATCGTTCAGATCATCTCACAGGACTTGGGTTCTGTTCCTGGCTCTGCCATTTCATTCATTCATTCATTCATTATTTATTCATTAATTTATCTGTTTCTATTAGTTATTAGTGTCTGTCCCCCCTTCTAGACTGTGAGCTCATTGTGGGTAGGAATGTGTCTGTTGTTATATTCTACTCTCCCAAGTGCTCAGTATAGTGCTTTGCACACAGTAAAAGCTCAATAAATACGATTGATTGATTCATTCAGTTGTCATATTTTTTGAGTGCTTAATGTGTGAGGCGCATTCTGCTAAGCACCTGGGAAAGTGCAATGCAACAGTAGACACATTCCCTACCCATAATGAGTTCACAGTGTAGAGGGATTGCCTAGTGTCTGACCTTAGGCAAGTCATTTACCTTCTCTGGGCCTCAGTTTCCTCAAATGTAAAATGGGGGTTAAATCCTACTCCCTCATACCTGGACTGTGAGCCCACATGGGACAAGGACTGTGTTCAACCTGAGTAACTTGTATCTACCCCAGCACTTAGAGCACTGAAATATGGAAAGAGCATTGGCCTGGGAGTCAGAGGACCTGCTTCTAATTCCAGCTGTGCAACTTGTCTGCTGTGTGACCTTGGGCAAGTCTCTTAGCTTCTCTGTGCCACAATTCCCTCACCTATAACATAGGAATTAAGACTGTGAGCCCCAAGTGGGACATGGATTGTGTCCAACCTGATTATCTTGTACCTACCATGGCACTTGAGTACAATGCTGGGCATATAGTAAGCACTTAAATAATATTAAAGAAAGTGCTTGATGCAAAGGAAGTGCTTAACAAATACTGTAATAATAATAATAATCACAGCAGCATTTGCTCCCCATTGGTTCAGCCGAGGGCGAATGTGCTAAGGGAATAAGGATAAGAAATCTAGGTGAGGATCATTGGGGTGGGAGGAGGATTTTAGAAGTCATGGGCTAACAAGGGAGAAGATAGCAGAACCTGCCTGGCATCTCTTCTAGCTTATGTTTTGATTACTGTATCTATGTCCATTAAAAAAAATGGTGAAGCCTCTGAGGCTTTAAAAACACAACAGTACTGTCATGTGTGTTTATCAGAGAATATTATTGTTTCTCACAATATCCCAATTTGTAGTTGTCGTTAGAACTCTTAATTAGAGACCTGAGAGAATAAATGTTGTAGAAGTCAAGTAATCTGCCTAACATTACGTAGAATCTCTCAAGGAGCCAAAATATCTGTCTTGGGTTCCTTTGGATCTTTTGTCTCTAACATTTGTTTCTCATATAGTTGTGTGAATTGTTTTAAATATCTTGCATGTGTGAGAGAGAGAAAGCATTCATTTTTAGTCCTTCATGTTTGTCCACAAAGATTTTTTCCTATTGGTGTATTTCACAGTCTTTCCTTGTAAACCCTTCTCCTCCCAGTATTTCTTTGTGATGCATCCTTTTAGAATGATTCAATAAATGTTTTAGCTCATTGAAGCACTTGGGAAAAAAAGAAGCAATCTAGAAATGGTGTTTAAATATACTACTTTGAAATCTACATTTAAATCACATCAATTGTAAAGTTTCAGTTGATAGCTGCATTTTTTTTTTTGGTAAATACAATCAGGGCTAGGTAAAGTAAAACTTTCTCTTGTGAATGAATTGTTGATTGCATTTTCGAAATACTTCTCTTCACATTTTAACAGGACCAGGTTAAGTTTGGAGTACCAGTGACCTTGCACTTCTGACATTTCTTTTTGGTATAATTGCAGTAAGATGTGCCACCTTTAACAGTGCCCTTCAGTGAAAGTAAATAAGCATTAATTAGCCAAATGGGGTCGCACAGAGTTCAAAAATCCTGGGTATAAGACATATAGCTACAAATAGTTATTGCTATTGAAATTTGAGGACGTAAGGACCCGTTTGGATATTTGGAATAATATTGTGAAAAGTAAAATCCTTGAGGGTAGGGATCATGTCTATAATGATGATGGTGATCATTATTTTCAATATTGTTGTTATGGTTAAGAGCTTACTAATGTGCCAAGGACTTTTCTCAGTGCTGGGGTAGATACCAGGTAATTAGGTCCCTGTTCCTCAGTTTAAGTAAGAGGGAGAAGAGAGAGGTAGTAACTGGTAATACACTCTCAAACGTTCTTTGTTGCTCTGTACACAGAAGGCACTCAATAAATTTTATTGATTAGTTGAAGTAAAATAAACAGAATTGCTATGGTACCAGCCCCCACAGTTTCTTTGTAGTTCTTCAGTTGTCCTACTGTCAAGATTCTTTTTTTTATCCCCCTGTCCTGGTTGCAATTCTGTGAAGGTTAGCACTTTCATCCAGAAGGCAGAAAAATGGAAGCACGGGCATTTTTGAATGTCAAGTCCCATCTTTGGCATGCTGGCAGACTCCATTTCCTCCTGTCCTGGAAGGAGGAAGAAGCAGGAATTGATGGACAGCACTCCTTTGTTGCAGCTGGCAGGTAGCTAAATAGAACAAAGACACTTAAAAAATCTGTGTCTGTGTTTGTACAGGTGTTCTGGTTCCGTCCTGCATTTCCATGTGAGAGTCCCCAGACAGCTTCACTTTCATCCTGCTTCAGAGAAGCAGTGCAGATGTATGTCGTTTTCTACTTCCAATATATTCCCGCATCAACTCGTAATATCATAAATATGAGAACAGAATGGCATTTTTTTATGTCGGCACTGTGTAGACTGCTCTCCCTCTTACCTAGGCTGTGAGCCCGATTATCTTGTATCTAACCCAGCCTTTAGTTCAGTGCTCGACACATAGTAAGTGCTTAACAAATATCACCATTATTATTACTGGTGTAAGCAGAATGCAGTCAAAAGCTGGGGCAAAATGAGGCTCTGCCGACATGTTGTTTTGTCCTTCATACTTGAAGTTGGCTCAAACAGTGAAGTCTGCTCACGGGTCAATCTGAAGCACAGAATTTAAGTGACTTTCCAAAGGTCCCACAGCAAGCCAGAGGCAGAGGTGGAACTGAAACTGTCTCCTTGACTCCAAGCCCTATATTCTTTCCAGTAGACGGTGTTGCTTAAGTTATACTGACTATACACTGAACTGAGATGTTCAGTTTTCTAATGTTTTAGGGAGGATCCATAACAATGTTTCTCAGATTCCCTTTAAAAATTTCATTACCCTCCCCCCATAACCCTCCTGCTCCTATGACACTTCTTCACAACCTCTCCCCCACCATAAAAGGAGGGGAAATCTCATCGACATTGAGAAGAAAATAACTGTATCATTCTCCTTTGTCGTTCAAGGGGAGAAGTTAGGCAGAGAGCGAGGGACCGAATGTGACAGGGAAGACTGAGTAATGAGAGGTTGAGGACCAGAAGAGGCAGAGGAGTAGATAAAACTAGCCTTTAAGCTCGTTGTGGGCAGGGAACGTATCTACTAACTCTGTTGTTCTCTCCCAAGCACTTAGTAGAGCGCTTTGCTCCCAATAATCGTCCAGTAAATACCATTGAGGATGCTGAGACTAGGAAAAGAGGATCCTTACCCTAACCATTGTTTGGAGTTGTGCAGCCCCTCTTTTCTCATCAACCCTCTCCGAATGTTTCTAGTACCACTCAAGTAGTCTTGGCCCTGCATTGAACAGCCTTTTAGATAAATAACCGTGGCTTTTACAGTATCGGTGTTTCCTTTGGCTGCAAGGATCCTATGCCTTTTTAAGTTTGGAGCTCATTTAACTCACAGGCTGGACACTTGAAGGGGGAGGGGAAGAGGCATTTGGGGTTATTCTCCGTTTTCAACAAAGGAAGCATTTCCTCATTAGGGAAGGCAAAAGTACTGACGGGGTCTTTTAATTCTTTGCTACACTGAGGAAATATTTAGGAAACAATCATTGTTATCAATCAGTGTGTGCAGAGCACTGTACTTAAGTGCCTGGGAGAGTCCAGTCTAACAGATTTGGTAGACACATTCCCTGCCCACAAGGAGCTTACAGTCTAGAGGAGGGAGCTTTGTAGATGTTCCTTTCAGATGGGAAGGAGGAAAGACTGGAGAGAAATGATTTAGTTGCAATCTTCCCTTCAACAGGACTTGTTAATTGATTCGCTAAGCAGGAAAGTGAAATAACTGATTAGATGAGGAGTATTCTGTACAGATTTCCAAATCTCTGATGCATCACTGAGAAAATACTGGTCATGAACCCTTCTTTAAGGTTTGGTGGTGCTTTCCCGTGGCATATCAGTGTTTCCTTTTTCTTTTTGCAAATCTTCCTATTGTCCTGGCTGAAGGTCAGTTGCATATTGTTTGTTTCCATTTGGGAACATGAAGAGTTATTAACGTGCCAATTAATATTAACAAATAGCATCTAGGTGCCGGGTGTTGGAAGTTTTGATTAGGCATGACACAGAAGTGTACCAGATTTGGGCTAACGATCCAGAAATTTATATACTTTTTCATTTCTTGACTATTAGAGCAAAGGAAGTAAGGCATTTTTTAAATCTCCTGGGCTGCAGGTTTTCTGTAAAAATAGTAAATTTGCTTTCAATTTCATTAACTAAAGTTGGGCTGTAGCAGAATCATTAAATAATATGCCGAACCTAGGAATGTTTACCACTTTTTCATTTGTATGTAGACTTTTGTTTTTCCAGGGCCTTAATAGGTCTAAAATATGACCTATCTGAAAAACTCTCATAACCAGTTAATCTAGTTAAGATGGGGTGAACTCTGTAAAATGTTCCAAGTTAAATTTTTATAGTTTTTTTTTTATATTCCCTTGATGTTCTACAGCACTTTTATTTTACAAAGCACTTTTACATCAGATATATCATCTTATCTTCACAGCATTCCTGTGAGAGGGGAATTTTAGATATGAGGAAATTGAGGCATAGAGAGGCTGTTACTTATCCAACATCACATAGCAACGATTGACAGAGCCAGGGCTAGAATTCAGATCCCCTGACACCCAAACCTGTGTACTTTCCACATTACATTATTCTTATTAGGATCAATATTAGTCATAATTGTGGTGTTTGTTAGATGCTTATATTCTATCAACCACTCTACTTAGTGCTGGACTAGTAGATACAGTGCAATCAGATCAAACGCAGTTTCTGCCCGACATGGGGTTTAAAGTCAAAGTAGGAGGGATACCAGGTATTTAATCCCTGTTTTACAGTTGAGGACACCGAGGCCCCAAGAAGTTAGATAACTTGCCCAAGGTCACACAGTCGGCAAGTGGCGGAGCCAGGGTGAGAACCCAGGTAGGTCCTTTCTCCCAGGCCCATTCTCTTTCTACTGGGCTATGCTGCTTCTCTTTATTAAGCATCTAAACAATAGACAAGGCTCTCTCCTGAGTGCTAGGGAAAGGTACAATCCTTCGTTCATTCAGTCGTATTTATTAAGCGCTCACTGTGTGTGGAGCACTGTACTTAAAGCCCTTGGGAAAGTACAAAACAGCAACGAAGAGGGACAATCCCTGCCCACAACGAGCTCACATTGATTCATACCTGGTCCCTGCTCAGTCTGAAAGGCAAAGGAGGGACAAAAATCCAGGGAAATAATAGGATGAATTTGGGAAAAACAAGAGTTCAGCACCACAAATGCAGTTTTAACACTGCTGCTGGTACAGAGAGGATCTCAGGCTCCTCTTGTTCAGGCCAGACTATTTTTGATCTTCACTAACCCATTTAACTGACTGGACTGAACTGACCGAGACCGGCGCTCTTCCTAGCGTTCTGGCCTGCTCCACTGAGGCCAGGTCCTCTCCCTGGCCATGGCAAAGAAGGAGGGGTGCAAAGTCCCTAAATACAAAGGTGAAATTTCCAACAAGCCAGGTTCACACCTTGTTAAAAATAAAATACTGGATTTGTAAAATGTTCTGAATTTCATTTTTAAGAACACTAAAAATAGAAGACAAACGGACGACGTCTATCCTCTGGCAACAGAAGCCAAGAATGAATAAAGATGTGAATAAAATGAATAAGAATTGTATTTCAAGATGGGGGCTCTGTATAGTGGATGTGTATTTTATATGTATACACACACACACGCACATTCTGATTTAAAGATGATGCTGAGCCTGTTCATGTGTGTAGATGTGGCTGAACCAGCAATTCCTTCCACACTGTGGGTATGAAAAGATTGTCATTTGCCCTGCTGATTTATTTGCCTTTTATAGCGCCAGTTGATGTTTTCGAATACGTTTCTTGATACCCTGGCTTTGCCTAGAGCCCCCGCTGAAGGAGAACTTGTCTCCCTCTCTCCTGGCCCTCCCAGGATTAATGCATATCAGGCTAGTTGTCTGTTGCATCTGGGAATCCTGCCATGCCATTTGATGTTGAATATGACTTTAAATTCACAGCCTTTAACAATGGGCCACTCTGAGTACTGTGTTAAAATTCATTTTTATTTCCCAGAAAATGTACCCTGGAAAAGATTATACCTTGGAGCAAATCCTTTTATCCATGGAGTTGTTAATTTATTTTATTTTAGAATTTTGCTAATAGAATAAGCAACTCAGCAGGGAGAGCTTTTTGTATAATCCTACTCATTTTTTTTTGTCTTTGAAGAAACTCCTAAAGGTAGGAACATTGTCAGTTGGAATTCCAGTGTATCCATGAGTAGGGCGCCTTGAATTGCACTCCTTTTGCTCATTCTCCAATCTCTTTCCTAATGCGGTACCCCAGAGTTGGTAGGGATTCAAATGTAGAGATGGGGTAGGGAGACGAGATGTGAGAGGGACAAAGGAGAGCAGGTCATTAGGAATTAGCCAAGTGGAATTTCGGTTGCTCAAAGTTCAAATAGGTCACTTTTCTGCTTTTGGACAGAGTTGTAAAATGATAAATGATGGGTTATAATTATATTCTCCAGTTACCTACTGGCTTGGGTAACTACTGAGTGATAAGTGGCGGAAGAATGGAAATAAGGACAGGGTTATTTCATTCTTATTTAATTTTGGTAATTAGGTCTAAGGCATAGGGACCTCTTTATCACTGCTTAAAAATGCTTTTAAGATTAAACCAAAAAAAAATGCATCGCTAATAAACAAGAAGAAGAAAAGACAAACAAGGTCTTTCACTGGTTAGCTAATAGAACAAAGTATTTTCCTAAACTGAGTTTATTCCCTCCACCCTCGAGACTGAGCTCGTTATGGGCAGGGACTGGATCTGTTGTTGTGTTATACTCTCCCAAGCGCTTAGTACAGTGTTTTGCACAGTAAACGCTTAATAAATGCGATTGAATGAACAAATGTAACCTGGCGTCCATTTAAGATATGTTGATTCCCAAATTTCACGTTGATCACTGCCAGTTCACTGAACCTCTTTGATCATTTTTCAATTAGATGGAACAAGGAGAATCTGTTCCATCTGAAGTTATTTTTGATACAATTATTAAAAAATGCAGGAATCACAGCGGTTCTAAAAAGATCACGGCTGTAAAGAACAGCTCTTTTTTTTTTATTGGTTGTCATAGCTGCAGTGATTAAGTACCGTGCTTGCTGGTAGGTTTCCATTGTATAGTAATTGCAGTGTCTGGTGTTATACTGCATATTCAGCATTTGAGGTAATTTATGCGTTAAGTGCAGGGATCTCTTTGTCTTATCAGAATATAAAGTTTAGCACTTTAAAGTTAAATGTTACAGTGTACGGATTGGTCCATATATTACATATTGTATTATTTGTGATTTAGGGGCAATCCATGCCAGATATTTTTCCTTTTACCCACGCAGAACAATGAATAATACCTTTTCTAGCAGCTTTCAATCATGTCTAATCTGAAGTATTTGACTGTATTTTTTCTACCTTGCCCTTCCCTGAGAAAAATAAACTAACTACCCTAAAACAAGGGCTGAAGTTGTTAGTTTGAAGTGAAAGATTGTTTTATAATCATTTAAACAGTATCCGCTTTTATGGTGCTTTGTAAGCTCAAGCGATCTGTGTTTAACTGTTTATCAAATTCTGCCCCTAATATTATTTTAGCCGACTTGAAAAGTAGGATTTCTAGAAAATTTAGCCATTTCTGAGCCATTTTAATCTATAGGGGCCTGGCCAATTTGTCAAAGTCTGCCGGTCACATACTTGGGGTGCTAGCCAACTTCATGATTCGCTTCCCGTTTTTCTTAGACCCAGGCCAGAGCTGGCAACCAAGGTTTTGGGGTACCATTTAGGATAAGGATCAGGATCAGCTGGTTTGACCCAGCCAGGCAGTTTTTTTTTTTCAGTCTGCACAGACTTCTCTCCTTAGTTCGTTGGAGGTTTTATAGCCTAAAGCCTCTCTGGGAAGTCTTTCCTCCCTCCCCTCGGCCTTCCCAACCTCTTAAGGAATCTATGTTCTCCCCAGCTTCTCAGCCAGCTCTACTTGTCGGCCCCTTTTTTCATAGCATCTTGAAATTAGGATCCACAGTATTTATTAAATATCCTTTACTGAACTACTTCCCCTATCCCTTCATCCACTTTAATGTCCATTTCCCCTGTAGACTGTAAGCTTCTCGTGGGCAAGGATTGCATCTGCCAATTCTGTTGTGTTTTCCCAAACACTTAGTCCAGTCTCTCTAGACTCTTTGCTCTTCCCTCTAGACTGTAAGCTTGATGTGGGCAGGAAAAGTGTCTACCAACTCTGTTATTCTGTACTCTCCCAACCAGTACAGTGCTCTGCTCACAATAAGCGTTCAATAAATGTGATCGATTATTTGCTCTCCACATAGTAAGCTCTCGATAAATACAAATGATCGATTGCTGTTTGAAGGTTGCGGATGACTTTGGGGGAGCGAGAGAGGAGTAGCAAGTTCCACTGAAAAAACTGCCCTCCGAGTGAATTTTCTGAACAGTCATTTTTAATGTGAGACTAAAAACAACAAACCCTGTATTATTTTCATGGCTGTAAAAAAAAATCTGTGTTGATTTTTAGTTGCTGTGAAAGGAATGGGGAACCGGTCTTTTGACTGATTATAGAGGCTGGAAGTTACCTTAAATAATCTATCGCCACATAACATTGATTAGGATGACTTTGATTAGGACTTCTAAATCCTGTCCTTTAGTGATTGTATGTCGTGGTAGCCAAGGTGATTTTTAAAGTATAATGAGCATAATAAGCATTCACACTTATAGTCGCTCCTTCAAAACAAAGTTTCATCTGAGAGTGGAAGTTAAATACAGTTTTTCATTGCATGTTGTCGGCTGTGTGACTGTGGGCAAGTCACTTCACTTCTCTGCGCCTCAGTTCCCTCATCTGTAAAATGGGGATTAAGACTGTGAGCCCCACGTGGGACAACCTGATTCCCCTATGTCTACCCCAGCGCTTAGAACAGTGCTCGGCACATAGTAAGCGCTTAACAAATACCAAAATTATTATTATTAGACTCAGTTTTTAGTGATTGCCCTATCCATTTAGGTGTCTATATTTTGCTTTTGAGAAGAAAATGAATTCCATAGCCTGTCCGCGATCCACTTGAAAGGTGAACCTCACTTAATGTTTGTCCTTGATCTCTGGGATGAGTTTCCCTTGAAAGTTTCCAATCTAAATAATGCTTCTGAAAATAGGGACAGCAAGAGAGGAAAGTGATTTAAGAGTTTAAAGCCTGGGGTTAGAGATTAAAAAAAAATAAAAATAGGAGGAGGGAGATTTAGGGTCTGATATGGAAACCAATAAGAACAGTACCTGTGTTTTTTTGGTCTCTTTAGTACCCAGTGTCTTTTACTGAGCAATATACAGTAGCATAAAGGAATGCAATTGAATTTTCGTCATGATTTGATGACAGCTGGGAACCCTCCATAGGGCACTTCACACTGCCGTTTCTCATTCACATAAAAATGTTTGATATGAACTCCCAGCCCCAGAGTAAGTGAAGTGAAATGTATTCCTTTGGTTTCCTGCGGTGAAACGGTAGAGCTTGGGCAGTTGCTAGCGGCGGAACCGTCTGTTAAGCTTGAAGTGCACAAGAGGATCGGAGGGCGGAGCAAATTGAAGCAGATTCACTTTTAGTTCTGATTTTGGCCATTAGGGTTTGTTTGTCTTTGGAAGCAGAGCTTAATTTTTACTCGGTCATTAGCTTCAAGGTTCTCCCCCAGCCCCCTCCACCTTCCATATCCGCTCTCCACGTGCTACGTCCCGGCTCGTATTTCCCGCTCTTCCCAAGTGAACTTTCTTCCGGGATCTTGCTTTCACGTCTCCTGTTTTGGATCCATTACCTTGATCTTCTCTCTGCCTGGAGCTCCCTCTCTTCTCCAAATCCACCAAATCCTGCTCTTCCCATCTTTAAATCCCTCTTGAAAACCCACCTCCTCCAGGATTCACTCCCCAACTGATTTCCAGCACCCCCAATCACGTCATCATATAACAACCCCAAGCACTCAGACAACCACCCTGAGCACTTAGGTTTATATCGATTTATGTGCTCCGGTTATTCATTTATTTATTAGTTCATTTCCCCGTACTCTTTGCCGGCTGCATTTTTCATCCTCTCCCACTGTTCGGCTACAATTCCTGTCTGGCGGTCCCCCCGTTTGATTGGAAGCTCCTCAAAGACAGGGACTAGGTCTTTTGCTTTCAGCGAACTCTCCCAAGTGCTTAGTAAAGCGCTGTGCACACGATAGGAACCAAATAAGTCCTGAATGAACGAGAGAGGTGGCAGAGGGCCGAAAAACTGGCACCTCTACCATTGCCAAGTAAATCTCTCAACTGGGTGACATGGTAGTGGTGGGATTGGTGTTAGGGAAGGACAAAAGATCCTCTGTTTCTAGTTCCAGGTGCCTTCCTCATTCCTATCCCACAGCACTTAGGTACATATCTGTAATTTATTTATTTGTATTATTCTCTGTCTCCCTCTCTAGACTGTAAGCTTGTTGTGGGCAGGGAATTTGTACCCTTCCCCAATGCTCTGCACACAGTAAGTGCTCAGTAAATACTGCTGATTGAGAATAGCACCTAATTCATTCATTCATTCATTCATTCAATCAATAGTATTTATTGAGCGCTTACTATGTGCAGAGCACTGTACTAAGCGCTTGGGATGAACAAGTTGGCAACAGATAGAGACAGTCCCTGCCGTTTGATGGGCTTACAGTCTAATCGGGGGAGACGGACAGACAAGAACAATGGCAATAAACAGCGTCAAGGGGAAGAACATCTCATATGGGGTTTGAGGTCTCAGGCTGCTTATCCTGGTTTCCCTCCTGGAGTTTCTTTTGGCCACAGAGGTAGCGTGGGCCAGGGAGAGTGGCGCCGTATCAGTATCAACGATATTTTTTGTACAACATTTATTGGGCAGATCCCTGGCTTAGGTATTTGGGATGTACAAGGTACAAAACAAATGAAAGACTTGATCTCTGCCCTTGGAGTTTATATTCTAATGGTGGAGATTGTAGGCATAAATGGACAAATATGTTCCAGTTTAAATTGAGAACCTAGATATAATAGACAAAAGGGAATGTAACTAGACAGAGTCCTAAGGAAATGGATGGAAAAAACCTTCGGGGAAAGTTGGGGTTATAAATTGGGAAACTCCTCTTGGAGACATTCTTTGAGGAGAATTTTGAAAGGGGGAAAGAACGTAGGTTGGCAGGGAGATGAGCCGGGAACTTGTCTACTAATTCTGTTGTATTGTACTCTCCCAAGTGCTTAGTACAGTGCTCTGCCATAGTAAGTGCACAAAAACTACTATTGATTGAATAAATGTCTTTCATGCATTCAGTCAGTCATATTTATTGAGGGCTTACTGTGTGTAGAACACTGTACTGAGCGCTTGGAAAGTACAATTCGGCAGCAAATAGAGACAGTCCCTTCCCCAAAATGGGCTCACAGTGAAGGAGGAGGGAAACAGACAACAAAACAAGTAGACAGGTGTCAATAGCATCAATATAAATAGGGAGGCAGGAGAGGAGAAGGTGAGAGGTAGAGAGAGGATTTGCTTAGAAAGCCAGGTGCTAATACTGGGATGACATGGGAGGAGAGATCACATAAGGGAGAGGGAACCAGCTACCAATGGAGAGCCTTAAATATCCTGATCAAGAAAGAGTTTTTGATTGATCCGAGAAACAGTGGGGGAACCGTTGGAGACTTCTGAGGAGTAAAGTAGTGTGTTCTGATTTAGGAACGTGATACATGAACCTCTATGCAAGACAGATCAATCAATCATATTTATTTAGCGTCTACTATGTGTAGAGCACTGTACTAAGCACTTGGGAGAGTACAATATCAGACACATTCCCTGCCCACAAGGAGTCTAGACAAGAGATTTCCTTTAGCCAGGAACGTCACTAATTCTTTAATGATGAAGTGTAAAGTGATGCAGTTTGTTTCTCCAAGTAAACCTGAATTGGAAATATGAATCACCAAGAAGTGACTAGATCCAGACTGTTTTGGAACCTGCCTCCTGTGTACCAGATTTTTATAAACAGTCCATAGAGAAGCTGAAGGTGATGATTGGATGGTTTTAAGCTAGTCAAGTGTTCTGGTTTTGTTATGTCAGGATTTTTGTGAGGGGGTTGTAATATCCACAGGAAATACTACAGTCAGTCAAGGAAAAATTCCCTTTGAGGCAGAGCCGGCATTTACGGCTTTTGATCTTTTCCCTTGCCGTAACCCAGATTCTTTGAAATACATTTTCTTTAATACACTGTTTCAGTGGCGCTGTGAGCTTCTTGGGGAAAAAAACCAACCACTTATGCAAATATTTTACTATGGGGTGGCTGTAAATAGTCAACTTTTGTAATATAAAATCAAGGAAAAATTCTTCATAGGTCAACTTTGGGCAGCATTTTAAATTTGTATTTTCAATTTGTGTTCGCTAATATAGTTACCACTTTCCAAAGAGAACATTTAACTCATTTAAAGAATGATGTGCTGCTAATTCTGGATTTTGACAAGGTGACATTTTAAAGTGACTGGATGAACCTCAAATTTGAACTTAAAACTATCAGCTGGAGAGGAAAAAAAGCAAATATATTCTTGAAAAAATCATTACAAGAAGTAATCAAATATTTCAGCGTGGCCTACAAAAGTGTTTTCTTCAGCAGCTGTTCATACTTATTTGACACTGATAATTGCTCATAAAGATGCTTTAGAAAGAAGTGGCACATTAATTGAAATCGATGTTGAAAAGAATCGTTCCAAATACAATAAAAACAGACTAAAATAAGGTAGACATTTCTTACGTGTTTGTCAGTTTTTATTGACCTCATTGAACCATAATCCTGGAAACTGAAATTTAGCAGGTAATAACTCACACATCCAGGAATTCAGGATGAATAACTGTTTTCAGTCTTATTAGAAGATATGTCCAATTTCACGGTGATTAGTGACTGAGCACTAGCAGAACCTTTAGATTTTGCTTAGTCCCACATTGCATTCAGACAGGTGTGGGGATTTACCACCACCACAGCCAGTTCATTAGAACGCGTAAGAGCCAAAACAGCATCGGAACCCACACCTCAGGCTACTTCAGGTCCCATCGCCCTAACCTTAGTTCTGGGCTTGGTTTCATCTCTGTCCCCAACCTTTGAGGGTCATTTTGACCTCTCAGCTAGAACGTTCCCAAGCAACTGGAAGTACACGTGGGCGGAGGAGGTAATGCATAGGTGACTGAAGGTCAACTTTTGTTCACCGTTCCTCCCTTCTTCCCTGCCTTCTTCCTCAGTGCATCTTGCATCCTTCCATTCTACTCACTAATCCAGACTTAGAAATTAGCAATTGCTCCTTTACCAAGGTGAGTTTGGGATGGCGGCCTCATGTTTTTACAACTATGTAGATGGGGCGGGCTGTTTTGGGTAAAATTTCTAATTTCCCCTATTAAAATCCAGATCCAGTGTCGATTCCCCTTTATTCTCATCATTTTAAGTCCGTGAATGTGCCCGGCGCCATCTTGTGATCACCAACTCCATCTTGCAGGATGCATCCATAATGTGAACATTGGCATCTCATTGTCTGTTCTAGGGTACAGCAGAGGGATTTTAAGGATGCACAGTGAATGTGCTGTAGGGATCATAATCTGATACAGTGGGGTGTTAGCTGGAGAATTTGGTGGAGTCAAAGGACAGCTTTTTTTAGTGTGGGGGAGGCTTGTGGCAGTTTGAAAGTATAGGAGGGAGGGAGCGAGAGGAGAGTCAGAGGGATTGGCCTCCAAGGCACAGGTAGAGGGTTTAGAATTTTGAAAAATACCCTGGGAATTCCTTGAGGAAGACTTGGGAAGGTGGAGAAAATTCATGTGGGAACAAGAGAGCTTTGAGGAGCCGAAGGAAGCCTTAGAGAAGTTTGCATCTGGTGGCTTCTTTTTTGTCAACAAAACAGGTAGAGGTCTGGAGGCTAAAGAGCAGGGAGGAGGAATGAGCATTGGAAGGTACAATATGTCTAAACATTCAGGAGAGTCATGTTCTTTTTGGCCTACAGTATCAGAAATAATAATATATATGAGATTAACCACTAAAACGTTTTTCTCTCAAATAAATGGTAGAAGTATTTTATTCGGAACGTTCGTCATTTTCTGAAGCATCAATTTCTAATGACTTTTAAAACATTCCAGTAAATGCAATGATATTTTGTATTAATATGAGACCAGGCCGGCCAACCTTCCCACATGGGACAGTAGAGGTTGGAACTGGAGGGAAATGTTTGCTTCTGAGTCAGCCCCATTTAAGATGACTAAATTTCCCTGTTTATTTTTATCGCTGTACCATAATACCTAATGTGGGACCGATAATTTAATTCTTTAAGCGGTACCCTACGTTTGTTCAAGAGGCTTATTTTAGATGCCAACCCCAGATTGTGTGCAGGTGTTCCAATAGAAAAGTTTACAGATTTAACGAACAGCGAGATGCAAAATGTGCTTCATATTCTTCCTAGTTCGCAAGTGAAATAAACTAGGGCTTAAATTAACCTCCAGAAAAGTTCTAAACCCTATCTGCTGGCTGTGTGCGAGCAGAAATGATGAGCATTTTAGTAGAATTACGTGTAATCTCCATCGAGCACATGTCCAAATCCTGTGAATTTACAAAATTTGGGAGGGGGAGGGAGACTGGTAGTCTAAATAGTGCCCAAAAAACAGCTCAATTGAAGGGGCTGGCTAACGAGGGGGGCATCTTCTCAGATTGAAATGGGTGCGGAGCCGTGTCTTCCTCTTTAAAAATTCAAGACACAGACTTTCTTCACGACTTAAGCATTCATAACGTCCTCCCGGAGGGACTCGAATCATCAAATAGATGAAACGAAGAGCACCGTGGTAGGCCAACTGGTTCAGATCGTGAGGACGGACGGTCACCTGGTGTCTCTGGAACAGCTCCTTGACGTAGTGTCTGTGAAACAAACGCGTGGCTCTTGCTCATGTTCCCATTGAGCAGGTGGTGTCAGCATCCCAGAAGCATCTTTTTTGGCACCCACGCCACCGGTGGCTCTAGAAGCCAAAGATGGAACGAGCAGCGGAGCCCTCTTTCTCTCTTTACAGAGGAGATTGGGTTCCCACATCAGGAGTACGGAGCATTGGCAGAGCGATGAGTGCGGTCCCACTGACTGAGTTATATTTGTCTCTCTGGAGAGGTGGGATGCTTCAATCTCCTCAAATCCATTTGGCACCTAAAATGCTGAAGGAACCGCCCCACAGGTAAAGAATCACTTAGAGGTAAAAGGAAGGCCGAGTGCATCGCTAGTCGGCCCGATCATCAGGGAGAGTTGCCCAATGATTAGAGCAGCACATTGGAATAGTTGTGGAGTTGTGGACGACAGTTGTAGAGCACTTAACCGCTGGGAAAAGAGAATATTGGGTACTGTTGGGATTTGGCCCCGCATCCTGGAATCTGCTTCTGGCTTTTGTCTTGCGACCTTAGGCAGAGGGCGGCGTGTTAGTCTGCATTTTGGTTTCTTCATCAAATCAGTCCAATTGGGATACCTACCCTACCTGACTTAGCCACTTTCAGGTGTGTTTCTAAGTGAGTATCCAGAAGTGCTTAGCCATCTTCTGATAAGGTAATTATTCCATGCTTAGTAATTATTGAAATGAATGTATATTATCTTTTCTCACCTTTTATTGCAATTCAGTAGATTTCTTGGGCCCTGGTGAAATTCTAGGGCTCCTGTTCACCTCTTATGCTGCTAATTAATGCAGAATCACGCTGTAAAATTCCAACAAAGCCAAGGCTCATTTTCCAATTTGATCTTAAAAGGAATGCAGAGAGATGCTGATTATACGAAGAATTTTTCAATCTCATCAATCACTTCAAAATAATAAATTTTGGCAGCTGTTCCTAGATTCACAAAAGACAAAGATATTACTTGTTCTTGGCTTGCCTGATGTCAGGTGTTCTGCCATGAAAATCTTCCCTTTTCACTTCCTCTTCCAGGATTTTAAGATGGCATCTTTTTTGTCCTGATGCTTGGGAGTATGAGAATCGTCAAATCTAAAAATGACTTCCTAGCGTCTGAGCATTTTCCCTTCTGAGTCGATCACCGGCAACCAGATTTGATTTTTTTTTTCACGCTCCTGAGCATTACCTGATTTACAGTTAATGTTTAACAAGTAGTTCCCTAGGCAGAACTCCTAAACAGAGTACCTTTTCCAAGGAATTGGAGTAAATCAGTTTTTTTCTTCTATTTCTTTCTGTCAAAGTGAAACCCTCCTGTCTGATTTGCTGGGCTTTGTGTGGGCTAGTTAACCAAAGAAAAGTGAATTTGGGATTCCGTGTTTGTTCAACACTGTTGAAGTCTGGGAGCTGTTTGGGTGCGGTCGAGGGGGTAGGAAGCAGTATGGCCTAGTGGAAAGAACATGGGCCTGAGAGTCAGTGGACCTGGGTTCTAATCCCAGCCCCGCCACTTACCTGCTGTTTGACCTTGAGCAAGTCACTTCAGTTCTGTTTGCTTCAGTTCCCTCATCTGCAAAATGGGGGTTCAGTATCTGTGCTCCCTCCTACTTAGAATGTGATCCCCAGGTGGGACTGGATTATCTTAGTTCTCCCCCGGCTTTTAGTACAGTGCCAAAGCACACAGTAAGTGCTTAATAAATACCACTATTATTATTATTATTAGGAAGGCAGAGAAACACGGAAATAGCCAATGCTGTCGCGGGGCTAAGTCCTAAAATATACTAACATAAGTCAGAACCTGTTACGAATGCCAAACAGAAACACTACGATCCCTGCGCATTACAGCTTTTAAAGGCATTGAGTGTTTTAAATGTTGAAGTGGCTCCCAAAGTTCACTCTCACTTCACCGCCAGTCTTTAAAGCTAATGAGGAAGGAAATGGCATTATCGGTGTAGAGCGGAGCCTGAACCTTCACTAAGAATTATTAGGAAAGAAGACCCTTCTGAGAAGTGTCTCCCCAGCCTCACCGCAGTAATTGCCTTTTCTTGACTTGGGATTGCTTTGGTCGGAAAAAGCAGGCGAGCTTTCCCTTCTGAATGCTGCCTTGTCCTCGCGGGATTGGGTCGAATGGCTTGGCCGGGCCTCTCGCCGCCGCTGCCATGGGGATGGCGAGAGGGGCCCTCTGGAATGTAAGGCTTCGCTCCTGTCGGCCGGCCTCCGCAGAGCCCGGCCCTCACGGTCATTGTACTTGGCACGCGGCAGAAGTTCAAGGGGAGGGGAAAGGAAGGGTGGCACACCGGTCAGTCGAGATTAAAAACAAAGAACCTCATGAATTTTGAATTTGACAGCCGTTTCGGGAAACTGGCATTGGGCTTGGGCTGACCAGATCGCATTTCTCCCTAATTGAAATGGGCATGGTGGACAGTGGGGAAAAAAAGAGAAAAATATGGATCTTGGAAAGCACTGTTACAAAAACGACAGCCTGCAGAAGGGCTGGTTTAATAATTATTTTGTTGGGCTTCTTCCTGCTGCCGCTGGTCTCCACTTCTTCCTCTACCTAATTTTATTTACCGACCGACACTACATAAAGCAACCACTTCCTGCACATACGTGCGTATTTATTTAGGTCCGTCTGCACTTATGTGTACATATGTTCAATTATGTATTCTGATTCCACCATTTGTAAATATTTCTTGTCTCTCCCCTGTCTCTTAACTTTCCCATCACACTCGACAATACCGCCGTCCTCCCTGTGTCTCAGTCAGTGGTATCTGTCTATGGCATATATCTCTCATGTAAGAGCACAATAGTTAGTAGCTGTGCCCTCGAGTTTACAGTCTAGTGAGGGAGATAGGCACTAATATAAATTACAGGTGGGAGGAGCCAAGAGAGTGTAAAGATATGTCCGTAAATGCCACAGGGCTGAGGGGAGGAAGACGAGGCCTCAGAGTGCAGGTGATGTGAAACAGTGGAAGTGAGGGATTAGTCAGGGGAAGACTTCCTGGAGGAGATGATTTCACAAGGGCTTTGAAGATGGGGAGTCTAGTGGACTGCCAGATGTGGAAGCAGGAGGGAGGTGCGAGGGTGTGAGCACGAGGTTGATGGAGAGAGACGAGAAGGAGGCTCACTGAGTAGGTTGGCTTCAGGGGAGTGGAGCGTGTGAGCGGGAGACGATCGAAGATAAAGAAAGGCGAGAGAGCTAGAGTGCCTTAAAACCAGTGATCAGGAGTTTCTGCTTTGCGTGCAGAGAGTTGGGCAACCTTCGGAGGATTTGGGGGAGCGAGGAAGGAAACGTTTACAAAGCGCTGTTTTAGAAAAAAGATCTGGGCAGCAGAGTGAAGTATGGACTGCTGAAGGGGAGAGAGCTCCCCTGCTAAATTGGGGGCTGCTTGAGGGAAGGAGCTGTGTCTACCACCTGTACGTCCAACTGTACTGTACTCTTCCAAGCTTTTAGTACAGTGCTCTGCACACAGCAAGTGCTCAATAAATGTCACTGATGGGTTGATTGTGTCCAGTGGGCGTTCTCAATGCCCAGCATAACTACGGCCACCAATAATGCTACTAGATGTGTATACCCAAATGTACATTTGTAAGGAAGGAAGGACGAGGAAGTTGCGTAATTTGAAACTTCAGTGTTTGATCTGGGAACGGGGAAAGGCTCAAATTCCAGAAATTGTTCAGTTGGAGTTTTAAAACAAAAGCTTCCAAGACCGCTCGTAGATGGCATTCCTGCCGTCTCTTTAGCGAGGTAAGGCCAGCGACCTGAATATCGTCGGGGAATTTAACAAAAAAAAGGAATCTAATAGAACAGCTGCTTTGAGCTGTTAAAATGTTATGTTTTCCACCCTGGTGCTAAAACTTACTCATTTTGCGAAGTCTAGGGTTAGAGGTGGTAAAAGTTCATTGGCTTTTTCTTGTGTTCTGCGATTATTGTCCTCCAATCAAGGCCCACCTCCACTGAAACACTCCACAGAGAATTGCTGAGTAAGAGAGCCCCACGGAGTTAGGGGGTTAGGGAGGGGGAGACTGAGCCATGATGGAGAAGAATTGTAGCAGGGTCAACGGAGGGAGAAAAATCTCTTGACGGCTTGGCAGCCTAGCCTTCAGGCCGATTTGTGGGCGGCAATTTGAGAGTGAGCAGAACCATGTTTTCTATTTGCCAAACCTCTGTTCCTTATTCTGTGGTTCTGCAGTTCCTCCCCCCGCCCGGTTCCTGATCTACCACCACCTCTTGCTTGTTTTCTTCCAATGCTTCTTTACACCCTAGGTGACTTCCTTACTTATAGCCCTCTCCTCGTCCCCCTCGACCTCTTAGCTGCCTTGGTTGCTGTGGACCATCCCCTTCTCCTGGAAGCGTTCTAGAATCTCACTGTCCTCCCCTGCTTCTCCTCTCTGGCCGTTCAGTCTCAGTCTCTTTCACGGGATTCTCTTCTGCCTCCCACCCCCTAACTGTGGGAGTCTCTCAAGGCTCAGTCCTCTTCTATTCTCCATCTACACCCACTCCCTCAGAGAACTCATTCACTCCCCATGGCTTGAACTACTATCTTTACGAGGATGACTCTCAAATCTACAGCTCCAGCCCTGATCTCTCCTCCTCTGCAGGCTCATATTTCCTCCTGGCTTCAGGACGTCTACTTGGATGTCCTGTTGACACCTCAAACTTAAAAATGTTCAAAACGGAACGCCTCATCTTCCCCCCAACACCCTATTCTCTCCATGACTTTCCCATCACTGTAGACGGCACTACCATCCTCTCAAGCCCATAACCTTGGTGTTATCCTCGACTCATCTCTCTCATTCAACCTGTCACCAAATTCTGCAAATTCTACCTTCACAACGTCGCTGAAATCTACCCTTTCCTCTCCATCTGAACGGCTACCACAGTAATCCAAGCACTTATCCTATCTCATCTTGATCACTGCACAGCCTTCTTGCTGATCTCCCAGTCTCCCGTCTCTCCCCGCTTCTGTCCGTACTTCACTCTGCTGCCTGGATCATTTTTCTGCAGAAACGTTCGGTCCATGTTTCCCCACTCCTTAAGAACCTCCCGTGGTTGCCCATCCACCTCTGCATCAGACAAAAACTCCTTGCCATTTGCTTTAAACCGTTCAATCACTTTGCCCCCTCCTGCCTCACCTCTCCGATTTCCTACTCAGCCCATTAAGCTCACTCTGCTCCTCTGTCAACCTACTCACTGTACCTCTATCTTGTCTGTCTTGCCGCCGAACCCCTCCCTTGCCCTGCCTCTGGCCTGGACCTCCCCACCCTCTTCATATCCAGCAGATAATCACTCTTCCCACTTCCAATGCCTTATTAAAATCATATCTCCTCCAAGAGGTCTTCCTGGACTTAAGCCCTCAGTTCCCCCGCCATCTTTTCCCTTTTCTTTCACCCTTCCACTTGGATTTACGCTTTATTCACCTCTCTCTCAGCCCCACAGCACTAAATCCATAACTGTAATTTATCTTAACATCTATCACGCCATCTAGACAGTAAGCTCCTTGTGGGCAGGGAACATGTCACCCAAAGCCGTTATACTGTATTCTCCTTAGTGCTTAGTACAGTGCTTTACACGTAGTAAATTCTCAGTAAATACGTCTCATTGATGGATTGATTCATTTCCGTTGAATGCTAACTTAGGTATGGGCAAATACCAAAAGGGACAAAAAAAATTACAGCATTTAAATCATAAAATTGGAGGCATCATAGCATCTTAATTTCTGTTTAAATGAGACATTTTATTTGTTTGAACTCAGATATTAATAGGTCTTTCAAAAATTCTTGGACTCAGTTGTGGAAATTTTCAGTGTGGACGAAAGGGCTATCTTTGGGGTTTTTTGTTTTTTTAAAAAAATAATTCTAGCATCATGGAAAATGTTAAGTTGTGCTTAGCCAATTGCTCTCCTTTCACAAGGAGGGAAGGAAGAGATTGGCAAGAGGAAAATTGGTAAGCGTTTTAAATCTGATTAGGCCTGGGTGGGGCAGTCATTTTGACTAAAGTCACATTTCAGTCTGTGGCTTCAAAGGCTATTGTATCACTGACCCTCAGGTTACAGCCTTACCACCCGGGTAGCCAGAGTGGCCGAATGTGGCACCCCCAAATACGGGGTGGGACTCTGTTGCCTCTGCTACATGCCGGAACCTAACGAGGTCATACGGAACCGTTTTTTCAAGTTCGGGAGCCGGCATTCCCCTCCCAGCGCTCCGGGAACATGTCGTTGCTTTTGAACTGAGGGAGTTGGTGGCCTGAGCCGAAGCAGTGGGAGGTTGGCCGTGGAACATAAAAGTCCCGGATATGAAGCTTACTTGCTGGATTTAGGGTATTTTAGTGTCTACTGTCAATAGCTCTTCCTCCCGTTACGGCGTTTGCCAATTACAAATTAGAGCAAGGGAATAGCCGTCTTTTTACCCTTGATTTTTCACTGTTTCCCAGAGTAGATATGTATAATAATGATAAAAGTTATGGTATTTATTTAGCGTTTATTATCTGTTAAGCGCTGGGTTAGATACAAGATAGATAATAGAGATATTGAATCCCCATTTTGCAGAGGAAGGAACTGAGGCCCCGAGAAGTTAAGAGATTTGCCCAGGGTCACACAGCAGGTATTAGATTAGAACCCAGGGCCTCTGACACCCAGTTTTGGGCTCTTTCCAATAGGTCATGCTGTTGATTCTTACAGAGGTTGTCCTTAGTGTGTAGAGATGTTGCCGGGAACTGAGATTCCATTCTTGCTTGGGAAGGATCTTGCTACCTACAATGGGACACTAATTATTATTATGGTATTTGTTAAGCGCTTAATATGTATCAAGCACTGTTCTAAGCCCTGGGGTAGATACAAGTTGATCATCAGAGTCCCCGTCCCTGATGGAGCTCACAGTCAAAGTAGGAAGGAAGACAGGTATTCGACCTCCATTATCCAGATGAGGAAGCGGAGACCCAACTCAGGCAGTGCGCAGAACTGGGTTTGGAACCCCAAGTCCTCAGACTCCCAGGCCTGTGATCTTTCCACTAGGTCACGCTTTTTCATGCTCCCCCCCGGCCCCGGCCCTCCACCCCCATCCATTCAATGTAAGCCCCGCTGCTTGGGCGCCAGGAGGCTTGTCAAAAGTCATTACTGTACGGTCAAGAAACCTGAACGGGACTGCTTGTGTCGCCTAGGACCCTATCATTACAGGATTGGGGAAGGGAAAAGGAACATCCCATTGCCAGCGGGCTATGCACCTGATTTTGTTTTTGCAGTAGTGGGGGTGGGTTGCCCTGAACCATCCGCACTCCTTTCCTCTCCCCTCTAGCCAACTGCACCCGTCGGGAGCCAGCTGACGAAGATAGTGGCTGGAGCAGGCCATTTCGGAGAGAGCTGGTCAGCTGACGCTCTCCGTCAGCGCCTCTCTTCAAAGGACCATCCTCTGACCTGTCATGAAGGGTGGTGGGACTCGAGAGGCTTGTGGAAAGGGTATAGGTAGGGCCTGTTGTTCTCCTTCATACTTAGACCGTGAGCCCCACGGGGGACCCAGCTATCTTGTATCGACCCCAGTGCTCAGTACAGTGTTTGGCTCATTGTGAGCACTTAACAAATACCACAACCAGTATTATTATTAGGGTGCCATCTTTCTGCTTCCTGAAGAAAACTATTGGGAAAAAAACCCCAAAACAAACCAGAAAATAGGCACCCCAAAAGAAGTTTTGTCTGATTATCTGCCCTTGGTAGATCGCAACCCCATGTGGAACAAGGGACCGTGTCTGACCTGATTGCTCTTTATCCTGAAATACCGATCTCATTTTCAGAATCCATTTTTATTTTGGGTGGTCATCAATTTTTATTGTGGTGTTCGCAAGCAAGCTGAGGCCAGGGTGCCCTTTGAGCAGATCTTGTCGCTCTGTGAACAGTTTCTTGCGTCCTTCAGACTCCCACAGAGCTTGGTGATCCGCAGTCTGATGGTATTAATCTATTAGGCTCCTCCACTTACACAGACTGAGAAGTGAATGGAAATGTTGTAGGCTCGTGAGTTTCCCCAGACATACGCCAGAATACATCTGTGCTTTTTTCCCAGTCCTTACAACTTTTTATTTTTTGTGAACATTTGGGAGGATGGATTCTGGCTGTTGCTTTCGTGTATTCATGAGCCATCTTCCTGGTTGCCATGGAGCCACTTAAGAAAAACTAATTACCACAATTCTGTTACCTTAAGATTGTCGTTACAGAGGATGTTTCATGCAGTTGCCTCCAAGAACAAAAATTATTTATTTCCCCAATCAGTGGTATTTATGTGTGCAGAGCACCGTAGTAAGTGCATGGGGGAGTACAATATAACAGAATCGACAAATACGTTCCCTGCCTGTAATAAGCTTACAGTCTAGGGGAGAAGAAGGACCTTAATAAAATACAGTAGGGATATGGATGTAAGTGCTCTGGGGCTGAGGGAGGGAGAGAGAGCTAAAGGGACAAAATTTCAAGAAGGTAAGAGTTTAGAAAGATATTGAGCATGAAAGATGTATCAGAGATGTCCTTAAATGATTTGTGATTCAGATGGTAGACATTTGGCTGTTTTACCAATTTTTAATTTGAAAAAGCCAAAAAAAAGGGAAAAAGAAGACAATTATTAAATGACATCTGTGGTTTGGAAGTCTAAGATATCATTGCTGCCAAAAGTATTTCATGACATGTTAAAGATTAAAAGAAGAAAACCCACTAATACTTTCCTCCCCCCATCCCGCTAACCTCAGTTTTATGACTTTTCTCCAGGTTGTACTACAGTTGAACAGTAGACAGGGAATGTTTTTATCAACTGTGTTATATCATATACTTCCAAGTGCTCAGTACAGTGCTCTGGACAGAGTCAGTACTCGATAAATATGATTGATTTGTTTTGATTTATATTAAGCAGATGAGAATATGAATTTGGACTTTTCTCCTGTTTCTTGCATACCTTTTTGGCCCTAGAGTAGTAATTATCTTCATTATAGACTTCACAGTAATGTAGCTCTATTTTAGATTTTTACTTTTTATCAAAAGCAGACGTAGGATGGTTAGAGTGTTGCCTATGCAGAAAATGTTTTTGGCAAATATTTTAAAATTTCCAGTCAAATATGAATTTAAAAAATCTAAGATAGCTCCTTGTAGTCAAAATAGTTATTGTGTCTTTGTACGTTACCTGTTTCAAAGCCAAAGAGGTATTTTTTCAGATTATTTAAAACCTCCATTTTAATCTCCTGATTTATCACATTTAATTTTTCTGGAGGCAGTTGCACATCAGAGGCTCATAAGTGACAGGTCATTATATGTCACTGAGGATTGTTGAGTTGCTTTGAGAAAATTGGTCTGTACAATTAGATGTACTGCCTTGACCAACACAATACGCCATCTGGAGTCATCACTGGCATATCTTGGAGAGATGTAAGTCCATTTTTCTTCCAGTCGAGGAAGGCCAAGAAAAAGGAAGCCGTTTAACACCCAGAGGCCCACACCAAGTTGTCCAGGACTATTAAAGTGCAGTGGAAATGGAACCTGAAAAGATGAAACAGTGTGCTTGTCTTTAAAATGGGGTAAGAGAATTACTGAGGAGATCTTCCACAGAAGTAGCCTTAGGCCACCTGACTCTTCTAGAAAGGAGGGTGGGCTCAGTTGGCTTCAAGTTACTGTGCTACAAGTTACTGTGTTTGGCTCAGACTGAGCTCCACAGTTTTGGTCAGCGCAGGGCACTCTGTAGGAAGGAAGGTCTCCCTTTCCTCTCATTTGTGGGTTAAAATAGATTTGCAATAAGACTCTGCTCTTTATTTTTCTTGCCCTTCTGCCCAACTGAGAAAGGGTGGAAGTTTGGGAAACAGAAAAGAAAAAAAAGACAACGTGGACTGTTCCACGCGGTGGGGAGGGGGATAAGAACTCCAAAAAAGACATAGGACAATAGGAAACACCTGGGAGAACCGGGACAGCCTGACAAGATAGTATGCTATTAAGGCACTGCTTTACAGTTTACAGCGATTACAGATAGTGCATCTTGGCACATGCAGTTGCAGTTATGCAACTCTCTTAAATTTCATCGAAAGTCCCAATTTTCCTCCTCGGAGCCCTCAACACTCATCGTAACTAAGCAGCGTGATGTGATCTTAAGACCCAGCAGCTGCAATTTTAATATCTGAAAGACCAAACCGGCTTATTTAATAGAACCTCCAAGCCGGAATGGTTTGCTGTTTTACCCACCGTGCCTGTCTGAACCGAAACCTGCTTACAAGCTGTCACCGAAGAACAGGGCAAGCTTCAGGCGGAAATATCAGCCAGTCGTCCCAAAGATCTAGACAGGCCTAAAGGGAACAAAAGGCCTAGAAAAGTTGCTGGCAGAGTAGATTGCCCGTGTCTTTGAAAAGGAGGTCAAGAGTGGGACAGCGTATGTGGGGAGAAAGGACATTACCATACCCTGAAGTAACTTTTTTCCCTATCAGCGGGTACATGGTGACAAGAGTCAAACGGGAGACAGGAAAATAGATACGAGGAGACTATGACCGCTTAACAGGTTGATGCGGGCATAACTTCATTTTTATTCAGGGAATGTTGCCGGCGCGCCTCGGAAAACCGATCCTTGAAGCTGATAAGCGATGCCAACACTTTCAGAAGTCCACGTGATCCCTTAAAGTAAAAAGAACTTCATCTGCTTTTGGATATGTTTATTGCCCAGTGGAAGTTCAGTGAGCTTGTCAACTGCAACGCGAGCTGCAGCATCGATCAGTCATATTTCTTGAGCACTTACTGTGTTCAGAGTATTGTGCATTTGGGAGGGGCTGTCTAGGCTGTAAGCTCATGGTGGGCGGAGGATATGTCTGTTCATTGTTGTGTTTTCCTCTCCCAAGAGCTTAGTACAGTGTTCTGCACACAGTAGGGGCTCAGTAGGTACGATCCACTGACTGACTACAGCCAGCAGTTGGACAGGTTCCCTGCCCACAACGAGCTTCCTGTCTAGAGGAGGGGGAGAGACGTTAATATAAAGAATTAATTATGGATATGTACATAAGGGCTGTGGGGCTGAAGGGGAGGCGAATAAAATGTGCAAATCAAAGGGCAAAGGTGATACGAAAGGGAGTGAGAGAAGGCACCGCCAGTGAGTTGCTGGGAATGGTTTATTTCTCCACCCAAGCCAAACTGTCAAGTGGAGTAAAAGAAGATGGCTGTGGCACAACCTTCCAAAACAGTCTAAATGTTCAGAGCAGAATTCCAATACGTGGAGATGCTTCCTATCACTCTGGTGCGAAGGCTCTGCGGAAAAGAAACACTAGGTGTAATATTCATTAATCATCACATTAAAGGGCTGAGTAAGTAATCAAATGCCATGGAGCTTAGAAAAAGGGATGAGGATGTTATTCTAAAACTGTACACCTATTATTACAAGAGTCTCGTAATAACTCACATGATAAAATGCAAAAGCTCATACGATGGGATTCCGGGTCAGTTGATCTGGTGTGTTGCTTGGAATGAGGTGCTTCTAGATGTTGGGATACAGTTGTTCCGCATAAACTCATTACTGACAGGGAACGTGTTGATTAAGTCTGTTGAATTGTACTCTGCCAAGCATTCAATACATTGCTCCGCACATAGTAAGTGCTCAATAAGTATCACTGACTGAAAATTGGGCACTGTGGTTTTCTTAGAAATTGGTGCACGCCAGCCTCACTTTAACTTAAGCAGAGCACTGCGTGTGCACCATGTAAAAGTAACTGTTCTTTTAGGGTAGATGAGGTGGTAGACACTGTGACTGGAAACTCCTACTACATAGGAACCCCCTCCACCACCTCTTTTGTATTGTCCCCTCCCAAGCTCCTTGTACAGTGCTCTGCAAACAGAAAACACTGAAATACATAGCATCAACTGATTGATAGGTGGCAATATCATTTGGGAAGATTCGAAAAGCAAACAACCTCTCTTATTGTTTCCAAAATAGACGTTAATGGTACCGTCCAATGTCTAATTGGAAACAACTGAAAATATCCGTGAAAGTGTCTTTTTCCTCTGGAAAGTCTTATATGACAGGAAATTCTGCTGTCCTAAAACAATCAGGACGGAACCTATTTTGGATAAGTCGTATTTTTGGCTATCTGAGAGGCAGGAATGGATGGGCCCCAAGAGCAAGACCTCTTGACCCCCACACTGAGCGGCCCTCCCATAGGGCCCCGGACTCCGGCCTGGAGGCTGCTAAAAATAATTTGCCCATCACCGGGAGAGCAAGGCAGCCACGGAAACGGGAAACACCTGGACCTCCTCCCCCCAGGTCAGAAACCAGCCTCAGGTTGGCCCTCCTTCCTCGGGAGGATGCCTGAACTCGGGCGAGGGGAAGCGGCGTCCAGGCTATTTTTAGCCTGCCCCCGTTTGGAGTCTGGGATAGGGTTTGACTAGCTTGTTAGGTTAGACATCTGATATTCCGATAGGCAGGGTTTTGCTATATTTAGTTTTACATTCTCCCCACCCCCTGGGTGATTGAGGCGGGAAAACAGAACCAGCTAATTCTGGGAGAAGCTTGACAAATAAGCCATTTAATTCTTCCCCGTTATTGAACACCGCTTTTTATATTATATCCCTTAATGGGGGTAAGCGGGAGCCCAAGGCCCATAATAATCCTTCATTGCTATTTAGGGACTTTTATTCAACTATGCCTATGTTTATCTTATGTGGGCATTCACCCTAGATAATTAATGTTAATGAGTTTGGGAAAGTCAGAATTTGTATTTAGCAGAAGGATTCTACTCAGTTCTGCTGGAATACGGAAATCGCTTTTTCGTTGAACCCACATTAACGAAAAACTTGTATTACACGCACACCGATTCCCTCCGACGTTGCATCATGTTCTATCCAGAAGAACTTACCCTAATTCTCCCAAGAGCATCCTATCCTAAACGGGTAAGACATTTCTACTTGATCTCGTCTATCTCTCCATCAGCCCCTTTACCCACGTCCTTCGTCTGGCCCGGAACTCCCTCCCCCTTATACCACCACTTACCTCACTTTCAAAACCCTCCTAAAATCACAGCTTCTCCAAGTGGCCTCCCCATTTAAGCTTTCACTTCCCCTACCTGCCCTCCCTTCTGCGTCACCTGAACGCTTGGATCTGTACCCCTTAAATACTTTATATTCACCCCAGCCCAAAACCCACAACGCCTATATTTGTATCCTTACACGCTATCATTTCCCCTCTCTGGACTTTATTTAGATTTCTGCCTCCTCTTCCAGCCTGTAAGGGCCTAATAGGCAGGGATCACAGTTCTGTTATATTGTACTTTCCCTAGTACAGTATTTTGCACACAGGAAGAGAAGCAACGTGGTCTAATGGGTAGAGCGTGGGCCTGGAGGTCAGAAGAACCTGAATCCTAATCCCGGCCCCGCCTCTTGCCTGCTGCGTGACCTTGGGCAAATCACTTGCCTTCTCTGTGCCGGTTACCTCATCTGTAAAATGGGGATTAAGACTTCGAGCCCCATGTGGGAAATGGATTGTGTTCAACCTGATCAACTCGTATTTACCCCTAGCGCGTAGTACAGTGGCTGGCACTTGGTAAGCGCTTAAGAGACTCCATAAAAAAGGTAAGTGCTTAATAGGTACGACTGTTTGGATTATACTCTCCCAAGTGCTTAGTACAGTGCTCTTCACTCAATAATTCCCACCAATTGTGTACTAAAGAAACTGAGGGGTGCCATTTTTGCCATTGAGTTAGGGGATTCTTTATCTTTCAAGTGTAAGTGTTTTCAGCAGCACCTGCCTGCATAGAGAGGACTCCACTGCCAGCAGAGCCATATTTGAATATGAAGGACAGCGTTCTCCTGCATGCATTAAGGCCTCCTCTCTGCTCCGCCACACCCCACCCTTCCCCGTCTATGTCCCTCGTTGTTTCTCTCAAAAAAATTCATATCTGCATACAGATTTGTGCTAAATCTCATTTGCAGATCTGGGCAGGTGAGAAATTCATTTGTGCGGAGCTGAAAGGAAAGGGCATCCCATTTTTAAATGGTTACACTCCTAGGGCTTGGAGTAGGAGATAGAAATAATTGGCCCGATTTTTATGAACACTTTTTTCCAGGAAAATGGAAAACCCTCGGCCTGGCATTATTTTTATGGGATGCAGAAACTTCTAAAACCTGAGAGGGAAAAGATGCATTTCAGCCGTTTAAACAAACCAACATTATAAAAAAATTCTTGTAAGGGTGACAGTGGAAAACACTGGAAAATTGAATTAATAGAAGGCTATATTTGAAAGGGAATGTTTGGGACAGGGAAACCTCATTGTTCTTTAACTCTACTAATGCTGGAACAGATGGGGAGCGGAGGCCACTTCACGCATTAGCTGGCACAGATAAAGAGCAAAGCCAAGGAGGGCCCTCGTGGCTGATTAGAGGTTAACAGGAATAGAAACCGGCGGATTGACTCTTGATTTGCAGGAGGTGTTCTGGGATGGCAGCAGATGGCAACAAGAAGGGCCCTCCAGCTTACTCAGCTGCTCCGAGAAGCTTAAGGCGACCTCTAACACAAACAAGTGGACTTACATCTCAGTTGAAAGCCGCAGTGTAAAATCTGTCCGATACAGCATTTCACGTCGGTCTGCAGTCACCGGCATGTGCCGTGGACCGGGGCCGGCTCCTTTCGTTAAGCACTTACTATGTGCCAGGCACTGTACTAAGCACTGGGGTAGATACAAGCTAATCCAGGTGGATACACTCTGCCTCCCTATGTGGAGGTCATGATCTGAATCTCCATTTTACAGATAATTGAGGCCCAGAGAGGGACACCCCCCCCGCCCTGCCACTCCCATAGCACTTATGTACATACTTGTAATTTTATTTTTATTAAGGTCTGTCTCCTCTTGACTGTAAGCTCATTGTGGGCAGGGAATGTGTCTGTCCCAAATGCCTAGTTCAGTGCTCTGCACCTAGTCAGCGCTCAATAGGGTGGACTGATTGAGTGATGTGACTCACCCGGGGTCACCCAGCAGACAAGTGGCAGAGCCGGGAGTTAGAACCCAGGTCCTCTGATTCCCAAGCCCATGTCGTGTCCACTAGGTCACGCTACTGGTGGTTACTTTTGAGTTCCCCAATTCTACAGTAGTTTATTGGATGCAGAGCCTGGAGATAGGGAACCGAGATATACGTCAAATAAAGCAGCTTATTTTGCTGGGTCATCTGCACTTCCCGCATTGTTTTTAGATAATGGACCACCAGAGTACAGTATTACTAAATGAAACGTTGCACAATTCTAAAACCAATTGTTTGGAAGGTGAAAATTGCCAAGTTCATAGTCGTTCCCAGGCGGTCAATAGATCCACTGATTTAGTATGTGTAAGAGAAATTCCAATTATTCAGCCCTCCATTTCCTCGCTCCCTTTTTTTCCTAGAAAGATGCCTTTCATCTGCCTGCACTAACACCTGCTTAGGGGGCCTTATGCGAATCGTGGCGAATCAAAAGGGCAACAACAACCAAAATGGGTTTAATTGCGCCCATCTTTAGGAAGGTCTTCCTTGCACTTAAAAACACAAAAGGCTAGCTCTCTCTGTGATGCTTGAATGGCAGCCAGGAGAAGGGCTCTCCATGACTATGGAAAGCAGGTGATTCATTTGGCCGGGCCATTGTCTTGTGCAAACGAGTTCATGAGCCTGTCTTCGTTCCAGCCAGCCGCAAGTTCAGGGACAGAGCCATTGTCCGCTTCAGCCAAGTGGAGTAGTTAAATTTTATTAGGCAGAAAGTAACTCAAGTGCGCTAACCTTTATTCCCCATTGACCTTACCCGCTCAGCCTTTATATACATGTGAGTGTTTCTGGGGAGGGATGTGTGTTGATTTCTATGTCAGTTGGAAAATTTTTTTTATGGTGTTCCATAAGTGCTTCCTGGGTGGCAGGGACTTTGCTAGGCACCGGGGTAGAGACAGGCTGATCAGGTTGGACACACGTGGGGCTCACAGTCTTCATCCCCATTTTACAAAGGAGGTGACTGAGGCCCAGAGAGGTGAAATTAGTCACCCAGGAGCTAAGTGGCGGAGCAGGGGATTTTGAACCCAGGTCCTTTGACTCCCAGGTCCGTGCTCTTTCCATTAGGCCACGCTGCTTCTCTAAATATGACAAAGAATGGATCGACGTATAATTACCCCAGTTTTAGTGATTGCACAGTAGGAATGATAAATTTGAGGAGAAATAGCATTCCCACCCCTAGAGCGGCTTCTGATCGAATTTTGATTTGACTGGGTGACTCCTTAAGGAAGATTCTGCCCACCTCCCTTGAAAACAAAGCCATTTGAGTCATGAACTCTCACATAATCCTCTTGAACAATGAATCCATTGAGAACGTTCATCTGTCATTGAATACATTCATGTTTCTAAATTGGGTTTGAAAGTGTTTTTGAATAATATATTGGCAGCCAGGCACCCTTGAAAAATCTGCTTATCCACGGGTAAATTATGCCACAGATTTCCCCATAGTTGACCTTTATCCTTTAGACGAGTTATCTTCTCTCTAGGGAAAGAAACTTGGAGTTCCCACTTTCCTTAAAAGAACACAAAGTGGAAAGCTCCAGGTAGAGCTCAGACTTGGTCAGGAAAGCATATATTCGCTCTTTGCCAGTGGTTGTGAATTCCCCTTTCCCCTTTCTTTCGATCTGTAGACGGTCGCTGCCTGTGTCTAAGCCAGACGAACAGTTGGATTTTGGTGGGCAGCTCAGTTGGCTGTATATTAAAATAACATTGTTTGTCTGATTTGGGCATGGGTACTTTGGAGCTGCTAATGCCTACTAAAAAGGGATGGAGAGAGAGGTGGTTCACCCCATTCCTGCACTCCTCCGATTTTCCCGCCCTGGAAAGAGAGGGTAGGTGTTTTGGAAATGCCTGCCGATCTTCTTTCCTGATCAGAAGTAATTGTCCGCCTCCCAGACTTTATCCATCTGGAAGAAGCTGTTCCGGAATTCTGAACTTGTAAAGTTCAGTGACATTCCAAGATGAGGAATGAAAATGAAGCTCTGTCAGTTCATTTCAAATGAATATTAAACGGAATCTCGAAGCAAATGAGGCAAAATGCTTCACAGAAAAAGTCATCCACTCAATTAGATTAAAACCCAATTTGTATACAAGAACGGTGTCTTCTTCATGAGCAAGTTTCCTTATCTTCTCCTCATATCTCACAGTTCACTGTTGGCCAGCGAGTAGACCGTTAGGGCCCTATGAACGTCATCTCCTAGTGCATAAGCTACTGCCTGGGTGTGAGGCATTTCAGATACAGAAACCTTTTCGAGTCATTTAGTTCTCCGAAGTGATAATTTATTAAATTGTACCCGGCGGGGTGGTGGGTGGGTGAGGGACTGAAAGAATGAGTGCAATTTCTGCAAGTGCCTCATTCCTAGGAAACAGCTCGCATCCTGGGAGAATCTGGATTGTTAATAGGAGGGTTGCCATTTCGTGTTGCCGTTCTTTTATACAGAAAACTAAGCAGGAGTTAAAAACTACTTGAGAATGACCCTGTCATCTGTTTGCAAACAGATGTGGTTTGTAGATTGTACTTTAGAGTGAAAATCAATTTTCTAAAGTCATCGGACCAAAAATGTGGACAGTAAGAAATGACCTGGTCCAGATGAAAGAGCCCGGGCCTGGGCGTCCGAGGACCTGAGTTCTACTCCCGGCTCCATCACTTCCCTGTCTTGTGACCTTGGGCCAGTCACTTCACTTCTCTGGGCCTCAGTCACCTCATCTGCAAAATGGAGATTAAGACTGTGAGCCCCATGCGGAACTCGAATCGTGTCCAACCTGATGAACTCTTATCTACCCCAGCGCCTAGAAGAGTGCCCGGCGCAAAGCGCTTAACCATTAAAAGAAAATAATTTCCAGTGCGTCATTTCCGTAGTGCGGGTTTGTGGTGACGGTTGGTTTTGGTCATTTCCATTTTCTCTCATGAGAGGTGTGGGAGTGGAGCAACCTTTGCAGTTAAACAGTGAGTTTTTGTTCTTTGCTGCAGGGAATCCTAATGTGCAAGAAGAAAACAGCTCGGTGGGACTGGGATGGGGAGGTGGTGACCCATAGTCTAGTGATGGTGATTCCTAGTTGACCTTGGAGACTGTAAGCTCGTTGTGGCAGGGAATATGTCCATTTGTTGTTATATTGTTCTCTCCCAAGCACTTAGTACAGTGCTCTGCACACAGTAAGCGCTCAGTAAATAGGATCGAACGAATCAGTGAAGAGGAAAAACACTGCTTATCTTGGAGCAAGCCCAGCCTTCCCCCATCTCTTGCCCCGGCAGCTTCGCTGGGGCCAGCGAGGCCTCGTCTTAGAGTACCTTGGTTTGGCAAATGCTGAGTCTTCCCTAGGCCCCACCTCAGGTGAATGTTAAGATCCAGTCCTGGTGGGTCAGTACCGCCTATCTAGACCTCCATAATTATGGTACCTGTTCTATGCGTATTATGTGCCAAGCACTCTTCTAAGTTCCGGGGCGGATACAAGTTAATCAGGTTGGACACTCAGAAGCAACCTGGTCGGTCTGGTTCTTTGAATGGTTCTCCCCACATGGTTAACAATAGGAGCGAAAATGTTAACTCTCCTATTAATTGAAGAGAGGGTTGATATGAAGCATTCCCGTCTTTACGGGCCAGGCTTACTGCATCATTTTGAGGCCAGAAAATTCAATATTTGCGGTACTAGAACAAATCCTCTTCTGACCTTTTATTGTAGAGCATTCAGGGCACGCTTAACGTTAAACCAAATGAACCTTTTTGATTCTGTTGGGAACGGTAAATTCTACACTTCTCCCGGCAATGTGCTGCACACGAGCCCCGGTTTTATTTTTCTAGGGAAATCTCCATCTTTCTGCAATGTCTCCCACAATCCCAGATTCATTAGAAGTGTAAATAGAGCTTGTTTAGGAAGGAGATGTGCTAATCCCGTGGCCCGGCTGAGTCACTGATCCGAACAAACTTTAGACATGGCTTGTTCAAATAATATTAACCATTCTCTGACCTCCTTGCGACCTTTAAGAGTGTTTGGAAAACTTGTAGTCCTTTGGAATGTGAATTTTTCATTTATCAGGAAGTGTGCATAATATTTCTAGAAGAAGGATAAATGTTTGGAACTGATTCTTTGGCAGGGCAGAGTAAAGATCTTTCTATCCTCTGGCCAACCTGGCCTCTCTGGTTCCCTCATAAACGCACACTGACATTCCAGTCTATCCTATTTTAGATTATGCTTCACACTCTTCGAGACCATTTTTTTTGTGTCACTGAATGTGGCCAGTCTTCTGTGCGCACAGTTTCAGCTTTTTGGGATCCGCTCGATCAATGGACGGTATTTTTTGAGCACCTGTTCGGTGCAGGGCACTGTGCCGAACCCGTGGGAGAGTCCAGTGGAGGTAGAAAGCACATTCCCTGGCCTTAAGGAGCTTCCAATCTAACAGCAGAGACAGACGCAAAATCAGATTCATTCATTCGGTCGTATTGAGCACTTACTATACTAAGCGGTTGGGAGAGTACAATACAACAGTAAAGAGCCACATAGCCTGCTCACAATGAGCTTACAGTCTAGCGAAGGAGAGACAGACATCAATACAAATAAATAAATTACAGGTATTTACCTAAGTGCTGTGGGGCTGGGAGTGGAGAAGGACAAAAGAAGCAAGTCAGGGCAACTCAGATTGGCAGATCTGTTGTGCTGGCTGTGAGCTAATATTTCCTGCTCGTCTCTTTTGGCTTTCGTGATGACCTCACTCCACATTTTTGACACTTGTATGATTCCTAATATCTTGGTTTGGAATTTTTTTTTTTGAAGTCAGACCAGTTCCACACATCACAAGATGGCTCTTGGCTAGAGCCATTTTCTCCTCCCCAGCGAGTGTTGTAGATAAACGAACGCTCCCATCGGTGGGTGGGGAAAATAACGGAAAGTTCTTTTTGTTTTCATGGGCAGTTCATCATCCAGAGGTGACATTTTGACTAGATTGAAGCCGATCCCTCTAGCCTGTAAGCTCCTTGTGGGCAGGGAACGTGTCTACCAACTCTGTTACATTGTATTTATTCATTCGTTGTCATATTTATTGAGTGCTTACTGTGTGCAGAGCACATAGACACATTCCCTTTCCAAAATGAGTTTTCAGTCTAGAGGGGCAGACATTAATATAAATAAATAAATGATATGTCACATAAGTGCCATGGGGCTGGGAGGGCGGAAGACTGAAGGGAGTGCTCTGCACCTACTAAGCGCTCAGTAAATACCTCTCATTGATTCTGTGTTCACAAATGAATGGATTGGCCTCATTTAGCTCTTGGCCTAGGTGGGATGTAGCTTTTTAGATTACCTCAACATTTACTCAGATGGATCCTTCCGAATCATCGTCCTTGGTTTCTGAGCGGTACCTAGCCTAACGTGGTGTGACCACATCTCCAGGACCTTATATTTTCTTTTCCAATTATTTGGCATCATCTGGAAGTAGAGCTAAATTATCACCAAGTCGGCCCCTTTCCAGTTGAGTTTGTTGACTAGCCCTGTCCACAGTGACCCCTCCCTCTCCCAGCTAGCAAAAAAAATTACCGAGAGAACCGATCACAGGCAGGTTTTGAATTCTAGCACCAAAAGGCATTTGACTCAAAAGCGTTTAGTGCAGTTTTCAAAGCAGTCCATGAAACTGCAGCCGACTCACTAGATGGAGACCGCCCGAAAAAAATGACTCAATTGCAGAACAGAAATTGCAATGTTCAAAAAGCCGTGTTTTACAAACTTGCACAGTGTGACAAAGCAAGACAACACAGTCCCACCAGAAATTGAAGGTGGTGCGTTGGAAATATTTGAAAAAAAAAACAAACCCATGGGACTTTTAAGTAATTTCTTTAACATGCTGATCACAAATCAAACAACTTATTGTGCCTTAAGTGCATTCTAGAATTGGAAGGGAGAATCCTAGAACAATTTTCAGCTGAAGGGGCTTGGTATTTTTCTATTTCAACCTAGGTTAAATAAGCAAACATCAATAAAATAACCTTGCCTGTGTCTTTTAGCTCCCCCCAAGTCCCTGGCCTCCTTCAAATCCACCTGACGTCTGTTCTGATGGCCAAAGCCCTCTTGAAAGCCCACCTCCCCCAAGAGGCCTTCCTCCATTACTTTTGTCCTCTCCAGGTCACACCCTCCCAACTGCTATTTCCATCCTCACATTCCTTTCCCGTTAACCAGTTCGACCAAAGAAGGGTAGTCCCTTATCTTGGTTCTTTAGGAAGGTTCCCTCATCAGGAGACTGACCTTTTCTTTTCCTCTAGACTGCAAGCTCATTGTGGGCAGGGAATGTGTCTGTTAAATTGTCGTATTGTACTCTTCCAAACGCTTAGTACACCGCTCTGCATGCAGTAAGGGCTTAATAAATAAGATAGATTGCCACTTCCCTTTCCCTCCCCCCCCACCCATTGCCTTTTTAACAATGTTTGTTAAGTGTTGACTGCGTGCCAGGTGGTATGCTAAGCGTTGGGGTAGATACAAGTTAGGCAGGTTGGATGCCGCCCCTGTCCCCCGTCGGGCTCTCAGTCATCCCCATTTCACAGATGAGGTCACTGAGGCCCAAAGAAGTGAAGTGATTTGCCCAGGTTCACACAGCAGACAAGTGGCAGTGCTGGGATTAGAACCCAGGTCCTTCCACTTCCCAGGCCAAGCTGCTTCTCACCTGTGCGCCGCTCTTTCCCTCCCATCCTGCCCCCCAGCAGTTGAGGGTTCGCCTCACGAGTATGAGTGTGTTTTCCAGATTCCAAATGCGGAAGAAACGAAAAACACGCTCGTATCCGCAAGGGAGCCGTCGTAGTAAATTCCAAGCAAGGGCGGCTTACGGGGCCTCTTCCTTCCGAGGCCCACAGCTACCTGGAATTGGAGACTGAGGCAGATTTGGCAGAAGGCCTCACCAACCCTGTAGATGCCGAGATAAGCGCGGGCAGCTGCCCGCTTTACCGAAGCCAACTCTGCGTGTTACCAAAAGACGCGGTGGACCCCAGCCAAGGCCTCTTTCTAGCAGGGTTTAATTTGAGGCCAAAGGCTTTCGATAAATATTTTGTAGCCAGTTTCTCATCTGTCTTAAACGGACCCACTGCAGTGACAGGTAGAATCTAAACGGAGTCTTGACTTTTCGACTAAATCCGGATTAACTGGGAAATCTCAAACATGTTAATTGCACTTTGTTTGCTTGGAAAAAGCAGAATTCGAAGTAGAGGAGGAAAGTTTTCTTTCATCGATTGCACTTAATTATAATACATCTCTATTACGTTTGGTAGAATCTATTTTAGAAAGGCAGTGGAGTTAGAAGAGTTTCAATATGTCAACAGTTTTTTTCCTCCACATTTTTCCCTCCCCTCACTGTAACCCCATAGTTTTAGGAGCTTAAACACTTATTAGGTACTTATTTAGATAAAGTCAATCAACCTTTATATGTCCCTGTAAATCAGTAACAGGGATGGGGTTAGGAGAAGAGAATGGGCCGGTAGCTTGTATTGACCAGGGATTGCAGGTAGTTGCTTAGTTTCTCCCTTTCTGCTGTTCAATCAGTGGTATCTTTCAGCAATTACTGTGTGCAGAGCACTCTGCTAAGTGCTTGGGAGAGTATATTACAGTAGAGTTGTAGATGAGCTAACAATCCAAGAGAGAAGCATAGTGGCCTAGTGAGAAAAGCGTGGACCTGGGAGTCATGGAGCCTGAGTTCTAGTGGCTGAATTGTCCTTTCCCAGCACTTAATACAGTGCTCTGCACACAGTAATTGCTCAATAAATACGATTGAATGAATAATCCCAGCTCTGCCACTTGTCTGCTGGGTGACCTCGGGCAAGTCACTTAACTTCTCGGGGCCCCAGTTACCTCATTTGTAAAATGGGGAAGAAAATCCTCCTCTCTCCGACTTAGACTGTGAGCCCCAGGGGGCAGAGACTATGGCCAACCTGATTGTCTCGTCACTACCACAGCGCTTAGTAGAGTGCCTAGCACAGAGTAAACACTTAACCAATACCATTAAAAAGCAAACAAACAAAAGAATTTGGAGTCCTAAAGAAGAGGAGTTCTGCTTGTTGCCTCATGTGTCCAAGGATACCGTAGGCTCCGTTCTCAATTTTGTAGGATGTATATTGATGTGCGTTGAGTAAACCCAGGCTTTTGCTTTGGCGAGGGGCATTTCCTCCTCGGAGAAGTTGCAGGGACAGGGTTGCCAGATGTCCTTGTTAACAGCGAATTTGTCGTTCCGTTACCGTGTACCATCTTCTTGGAAAGCCTGTCTGAAGGGGATGCGTAACTTGCCTCTTATTTGTTTGGAAACTCCATAGGAGTGGAATCTCATCTGTGCACTTGGCTCTGTCCCCCTTATTTTGATATTCACATCAGCCCAACAGCACCTGCGAAGGTATTAATTTACTCTACCATGTCCCCTATCCATACTTTGTCTCTCTCTCCCCCTCTAGACTGGAAGCTCCTTATAGACAGGGAGAGCATCCACCAACTCTGTTGGATTGTACATACCCAAACCCTTAGTATGGTGCTCAGCACAGCATAAGCGCTCAATCCCTGCACTTGTATTTATACCCTTCATGCACCCCACCCTCAGAACTTACGTGTTTATCCGTAATTTATTTTAATGTCCATGTCCCCTTCTCGACTGTGAGCTTCTTGTGGGCACGTAACATGTCTATTAATGCTGTTGTGTTGTACTCTCCCAAGAGCTTTGTACAGTGATAGGCGCACGGTAAGCTCACAATAAGTACCATTGATGGATTGATTAACTGAATGTGCTTCCCCCCCTACTTAGATTGTGGGTCCCGTGTAGGAAAGAGGTTTTGTCCAACCTGATTAACTGGTACCTATTCCAGCATTTAGAACAGTACTTGACGCGTAGTAAGCGCTGAACAAATATCGTAATAATATCACAGTAATTGAGTGATGGATTGATTGAGGGCAGGTGAAACTGGGCTTCCAGCGGGTTGCCACAGTCTCAAGGGCAAAATCAATCCACTTCAGGCAAGGGGAATTTGTACTGTCAAGAAGCAGATGGATTCACCGAGTAGCATTTGTCACAAACATGGAACTAAATCATGAAATGAGTTTGGTTTTCCTAGTAGTTATTCGGTGTACTTTCAAAACCCCTACAGAGCTTCTCACAATTATTCTGCAGATCTGGAGGGAGTCTGGTCACTGAAGGCTCGTATTAGTTACCTTGTTAACTCAGTAATTTTCTAGTGCTTCATTTTCACTAGTGTTTAAGAAGCCTATTTCTACCGCAACATTTGATCAGCTCTCCACCACCTCGCTAATCTCCTATAACCCAGCCCGCATACTTCCCTCCAAATGCCAACCTACTCACTGGGCCTCGGACTTTCCTGCCTCGCCACTGACACCTTACTTACGTCCTCCCCCTGGGCTGGAACTCCTTCCTCCCTTCCTATGTTACAGGCCACCACTCACTTGCCCCAGCATCAGAGCCAACTGAAATCCTGTCTTCTCCAGGAGGCCTTCCCTGACCCACTTGTGAGAAACAGCGTGTCTAGTGGGTAGAGCACGGCCTGGAAGTCAGAAAGACCTGGGCTCTAATTCCAGCTCTGCCTTTTGTCTGCTGGATGACCTGGGGCAAGACACTTAACTTCTCTGGGCCTCAGTTACCCCATCTGTAAAATGGGGAATAAGACTGTGAGCCCCATGTGGGACAGGGACTATGTCTAACCTCCTAAGCTTGTGTCTACCCCAATGCTTAGTACAGTGCCTGGCACATAGTATGAGTTTAACAAATACCATAAAAAAACCTCCACCTTTCCACCACTCTTTTGTCCTACCCTCTGCATCACCTACGCACTGAATGCTTGCACTCCCACCCCAGGCCCACAGCACTTTATGTATGTATCCTTGTACTGTACTCCTTCTCGTATTTGTTTTTTATTTTAATGTCTTTCTCTCCCATTAGATTTTAATCACCTCGAGGGCAGGGTTCATATCTTCCACCTCTCTCAAGAAGCTCTGAGTACAGTGCTTAGCACCCAGTAGAGCTCAATAACTACCCCTAAATTAATGATCAGTTGATAAAAATGGTGAATTGTTCGGGTGAAGCAAAATGACTTTAATCGGGGCCTCTTAGATGATGTTTCAGATCCTTTTAATCAGTTGTGTTTATCGAGCACTTACTGTGTGCAGAGCACTGTGGAAAAACATAAACACTTTTGAGATTATCCTTTGGATTTCTGAGGTGCGGCAGTGTAATAGGAGGCATCGCTGTGAGAAAGCTTAGTAAATTAGCAGCGAACATGTAGTCTTTATTACTGCACTGTGGACTTTTTCTCCAATATAAAGGCAAAAATATCCTGTTTCTGAAAAGTGAGAAGTCGTGTAAAACTTAAGAAGCGCCACATTCTCCGGTTACTCTCAGGATAAAAGTCGAGCACGTAAGGAGGTGAATTATTCCTGTAGGACCACTAGCTTTGTGTTTATCTCTGTAAAAGAGCATTAACTCAAAGAAGAATCGATGTGTTCCCCACAGCATCTAACTTGATACCAGGGAGGGCAGACACCCGGGAGAGTCTGGTTCGCTGGGTGATTGTTCAGGCATATCTTACCGTAAATTGGAGTTGGATTTCTGAAAAATGAAAGACTTTCTGCCAGTTTCTCCTCGACCTAATGATATTAGTAAGGGCTCTGTTTCCAGGCGTTTCTTCACCTCACTGAACAAACACGCATGTGCCCGCATTAACTTGGGTAAGTGTGTTTAAGTGTGAGAGAACAAAGGCGTTTTCTGCACTTGGGTAGCTGCTGTTTCAGATTAAGCATTCAAAACTGACACTAACCAAAATCATACTTTCCCCACCTCCATTCTGACTACGTAAAGAAAATACGGACACAAAATTGAACATCAGAAGAAATGCTATTTGCTAGTGGATTCAATGGCACACTTCTAATAAAACAGCTTTTCATACTCCCACCTTTTCCACAGGGAGCTTCGGGTACTGACTGATTCAAGTGGACAGCCCGAGTAGGTAGGTCAGTTATAAGGGAAATAATCTAACTTTTAAGGGAAGGCATTCCATCACCAACCTCAGCAAAATTATTTATCCCGAAGCTACTTAGAGCAAGTCAGCCTGTGTTTGGGAATCCTTATATTAGGATTTGGGCCTATTGTGCAAATCTAAGTGAGGTTTAGGGCATCTAAAGGCTCATTTAGCAGATCTGTGTTTTTTTCCACAGTTCTAAAGTAAAAGCAGACCGCTTTGACACATACTCTGTGAATGTGATTTTTGGCCGTGCTTTAAAGAGATTGGCAGGGGATAGCTGGTTTTGAAGCTATTTATTAAAAACTTCTGGTAGAATTTGTCTAGGAAAAATCTTTGTAGATTTGGCAGGCACACAAGGGCTTTATGAAATTAATGAATTTTAAACTTCTCTCTTGGTCTCATTCGTCGTAACCCACGCAGTCACTGGCTACCTTCTCCAAAGGCTGGTTTGATCTGTATAATGTTTGCCTTAATATATTATTCTTAGCGGATTTTAATGGTGCGGTAAAAAGGAATATATTTTGATTCTTGTAAAATTGGGTCTTGTTTTAAGCTGATTACCCAAATTTCTTGCATTATTAAAAAAAAATATTAATGAGCCCATTTGTGTACTTCTGTGCCATTACTAGACTGTAGGGAAATGTGACTACCAACTCAGTCGCATTGTACTCTCCTAAGCGCTTAGTACAGTGCTCTGCACACAGTGAACACCCAATAAAGACCCCTGATTGATTACTGGTGGTAAAGACCCCTGATTGATTACTGGTGGCCTAATCCTTCTTAATTTTAAATGATGGGGTTTTAAAAATATCAGTCCAGCATTTCTTTAGGTAAAACATGCCAGATACTTTTAAAATGTACAGATGAGTTTCATTTTCTTCATTCTCTGGCCTTCAGAAGATTTTAAGGCAGTCCATTTATCAATTAGATTATTGTACAGACTGTGCTTCCCGATCAGAGATTTCAGTAAAGTTTTAGGCCCGTACGTGGCAGCTTGAAGAGGAACACAATTTTATTTCACGTGGAGCCAGATGTGGGTTTATGGGCCACCAAAAACTGTTTTCGATCATTTAAACACATCCTTGTATTTCCCACTCATCCCATGATATCAAGCAAGGTCCTTAAGAGAAAAGCTGGATGGGATGCTGCATACATATTCTTGTAATATGTAATAATAATAATAATGTTGGTATTTGTTAAGCGCTTACTATGTGCCGAGCACTGTTCTAAGCGCTGGGGTAGACATAGGGGAATCAGGTTGTCCCACGTGGGGCTCACAGTCTTAATCCCCATTTTACAGATGAGGGAACTGAGGCACAGAGAAGTTAAGTGACTTGCCCACAGTCACACAGCCGACAAGTGGCAGAGCTGGGATTCGAACTCGATATGTCTTTGACATCAATCAGTGTTCTCTGTCGAGTCCTTACTTGTGTGAAGAGCACTGCACAGCGTGTTTGGGTGAGTACAGAGGAGTTGGTAGACACAATCCCTGCCCTAAGAGCATACCAGCTAGTGGGGGGAGATGGCCACCAAAAGGAATTACAGTTAGAGGAAGCAACAGAGTAAAAGAGTAGAGACAGAAAAGCTGTAGGACTAGGGGAGGGATGAGCCGAAGGGCAGGAGGATAGGATGGGGGAACAAGAGGTGAGTCTGGGAAGGCGTCTGGGAGGAGATGGGATTTTAGTAGGGTTTTGAAGATGGAGAGAGTGGGGGTCTGTTGGATGTGAAGGGGGTGGGAGCGAGGGGTAGATGGCAAGAGAAGGCACAGCAAATAGGTTGGTTTTTAGAGGAGCAAAGTGTGTGGGCTGTGTTGAGGAGTAAGGGGGGATAGAGCTGATTGAGCATCTTAAAGCTGGGCCTAGACCTGGGAGTCAGAGGACCTGAGTTTATCCTGGCCCTGCCACTTGTGTGCTGTGTGACCTTGAGCAAGTCACTTCGCTTCCCTGCGCTTCAGTTACCTCATCTGTAAAATGGGGATTAAGACTGTGAGCTCCGTGTGAGACAGGGACTGTGTCCAACCTGATTATCTTATATCTACCCCAACACTTAGTTCAATGCCCAGCATGACGTAAGCACTTAACAAATACCATTAAAAAAATAACCAACACACGAGAGAGGGGTTTCTGTTTGTGGAGATGGCTGGGCAACCGTTGGAGGTTATTGATGAATGGGGGATGTGTGCATAACAATTTTTTGGATAAGTGATCCCGGCAGCTGAGTGAAGAGTGGACCGGAGGCGGGGGGGTCAGCAAGGAGGCTGATGCAGTGGTCGAGGTGAGATATGATAGGTGCCTGGGACCAGCAAGAGAGCAGTTCGGATGGAGAGGAAGAAGTGGATTCAAGAGATGTTGTGGATGTAGAACCACAGGGTTTGGCGTTGAACTGAAGAAGGGAGCGGGATGAGAGAGACAAGTCAAGAAAAAAACATAAAAGCAGCAATTTCATGCCATTAAGTTAAAATTATGTTACTGAAGGCATAAGCACTTTGTAATAGTACCTTTCGTTTTTGTCGACCTGGCTTTTTTTAGAAACCTTTTTTCTCTTTATCTGTGGCTGCAGTTAAGAGCGTATCGGCAAACAAGTAATTTGTAGTTGGTATCCGAAAAGTACTCTGATATTTCCAACTCGATGCCCCCGGATTGCTCCAGGATGAAGGTTTTTCTGTTGGTGTGCGTTGCTCCGATCACTCAAACTGAAGCTAGTGATTACCAGATACCGCGATAATGTGCGGCTGCTTCCCAGAGCTGGCTGTCTTCGCTACGTGAAGCTGGGGAGAGTAATGTGGATGACTCCCAGCCCCTCACCCCACCCTGCGCACCCCCTCCTCGAGTAACAGTGACAAGTCGATCAAGTTATTGTTCTCGTGAATTGTGCCTCATGGAGGAAGGAAAACGTACACAGTGATTCTCAATTAAATGTTCTATTTTACATTTAGCTCCATAGTCTGGGCCCGCTTAGACCGTCTGCATTAAGCTGGAGGTGGAAACGTTCAGAGAAATGGCGTTTGTAAATCGGGGTCATAACGGCTCCCCATCCCTTCAACTTCTGTTTGTGCCCCCCAAAAATAAGTCTAAACTTTCCCTTGTTTTTTCTCTCCTAGGATTCCATCTGAGCGGCACAGTCACAGAGCCTGCCACTCCATCCGAACCAGAAATGACTTATAAAGTGGCTATCAGCTTCGATCGGTGCAAAATCACTTCCGTGACATGTGGCTGTGGGAACAAGGACATATTTTATTGTGCTCACGTTGTGGCACTGTCACTCTACAGGATCCGCAAGCCAGACCAAGTCAAACTCCGTCTTCCCATCTCAGAGACCCTTTTCCAGATGAATCGGGACCAGCTACAAAAGTTTGTTCAGTATTTAATCACAGCACACCACACTGAAGTACTTCCCACTGCCCAGAAACTGGCTGATGAGATCCTGTCCTCCAATTCTGAAATCAACCAAGTGCACGGTAATGGCCAGCTCTTACTTACCGCTTATGTAACGGTTAGCTCCAGTGCTCCATTTCACACCCAGGACCCGGATATCCTATTTTCTTCATCACCCCTGGAGCCCTGGCTACTTCGCTCCAAATAACTACCCCGTATCGGTTTGATTACTCAGGATCTGATAATATGGCGGGTAAATTTTTTCAGGTCCTCCACGTCTTCTCTTTCTCTCTTCTGCTGCCTGCCTGTTAGCCATTTCAGGTTGATCTTCTTCTTCGGCAGAGGGTTGGAAAGAAAGGGAGGGGAGATGATGTTCATGGCAGCCAGTTTTCCGATTTGCCGGAAGTATTGATTTAAAGTTTGGCAGGCGCCAGGGGAGGAATTAAAATAAAGCGTGCCGAGAGTTTGCGGGTTCCATTGGGTAATGGAAAGCCCTCACTGATGTCAAAGTTCATGGGTTTGAAGTTTCTGGGGAGCTCCACCGAAAGGTCATTTCTCTGCTTAGCCTCTGCCTGTGCTCTGGCATCAACACTTCCGCTTGTAATCGTGTCTCATATTTTTGAGAAGAAACTTGACATTGGCTATTAAAAAGTTAATCAGAAACTTACTGTATGCAGAGCACTCTACTAAGCACTTAGAGAGCAGCGTAGCCTAGTGGAGAAAGCCTCAGCCTGGAGTCAGAGGACCTGGTTCTAATCCCACCTCTGCCTGCTCTGCTGTGGCCGTGGGCAAATCACTTCACTTCTCTCTGCCTCAGTTTCCTCAGCTGTGGAGTGGGAATTCAATATCGGGTCCCCTTCCTACTTAGACTTTGAGCCGCAGGTGTATCGACCCTGGCGTTTGACACGTAGTAAGCGCCCGTCAAATACAACAGCAGTAATAATGATAACAGTAATTGAAGTAAAAGACAAACCCTCCACCTTCAAGGAGTCTGGGGTCTAATGATGGAAACAGGCAAACATTGTTTTTACAGTGGGAGTGAGAGGTAGTGGGTACAACCAGTAACTAAAAATATGAGGAAATGAATCAGGTGTTATCAGGCATATTGATCGTGTCTACCGACTCTTATACTCTACTCTCCCAAGCACTTAGTACAGCGCTCTGCAGACAGCAAGCGCATAATAAATACGAGTGATTGATTGATAAGTGCTGAAGGTGGTTGTTCAGCCAAATGTCAACAATGGCTGTGGGGATTCCTTGGCCGGGGGTGATGGGAATGAACTGGAAAGCCTCCTGGAGGAGGCCAAAGATTTCTGAATTTAATTTGAATCGTAACGATTGAAATGGCATGACCCCAAGAAACAAGATTGTTTACCAGAAGTATCATTTCCATCACATCTGGCAACCCTGCTTTGCATTACAAACCCACACAAGGTTCCATTTGGCGATCTAGGTCAAATCGAAGAGGTTTTGCCACTCAGGTAGCAGTCATCTGATTTGGTCTGAGTTGACTTATATTTTCACTGCTTCAGAAGGGATTGTGGGGTGTTTGGTGACCGCCTTGGCTGGAAGACTTGTTCAGAAGGCGATTCCTCTGATGTGGATCTCCCCAAAAGAACATGAGGGTATTCATTCATTGTAGCATTAATTGAGGGGCAGAGGAATAAACTGTGCCCAAGCAGCCCCCACAAAGCAAGGAGTTGGGACATATCTGGTGCCAGAGGAGGGCACCCCCTTATGTTTTCACTCTCCTCCCCCTCCTTCCTTTCCACCGGTGGTCCCAATCAATCAGTGGTATTTCTTGAGTGCTTACAATGTGCAGAGTGCTTGGGAGAGCACGCTATAACAGAGATGGTATACATGTTCCCTGCCCACAGCGACTGTACAGTCTAGTGAGGCAGTGGGCTGGATAATCGAGCCCGCTCTCTGATCTTTCAACAGGGCCCAGGAGGGCTGACTTAAAATTCCCCAAATGCCGATCCTCCACAGTTTTTATTCAGGAAAAGTTGGAAGCCTAGTTGGCAAGGGAATAGCAATTGCTCCCAATCACCAGCTACCCGGAGTAAAGGGACTCTGACTCAACAAGTTTTAACTGTAAATGTTAAGAGTCTCCTGGAGGAGAGTCCCGGGATGTCCACCTCAGGGAGCTTCAAACACGGGCTGTTGAGCTACTTGCTCCACTCAATTCTCGTTCGGCTGTTAGCCAGTGTCGTCGTAGCTGTTAGAACAGCCGCAGCAGCAGCCAGGCCCCAGCCCTGACCCTGTCCTGACTTTTAGTTCCTCAGACACCGGGCCTCCCACCATTCCCCCTGCAATGCCCACTCCCAGCAGGAAGTCAGAGCTAAGGAATCCTGCTTTCCCTTTCTGGCCGCTCCCTTTTTTCAACTAGAATTCCACAGGACATCCTAGATTAGGATTCTGTGCCAAAACAAAGCTGTTCCTACTAAGCATTATCCAGAATACACCCCCAAAAAAATCCCAGCAAAAAACAAAGCCAGACTTCCTGTCCAAGAGAAGAGAGAGCCAAGCAGAAGACCCGTAGAAGTAAGGTTATCCTGGGAGGCGAATAGATACACGTGCCTGGAAATCATCCGGCCACTTAAAGGCCCAACCCAAATCTAGACCAGAATTGGAGAAGGTTAAAGGAAGAAATGGGTTCAGGAATGTAAAGGAAATAAAAGGGTCCTTGTATGGAAATATAAGATCAGTTTGATAACTGTGTTGACTCCTTGAGATCATGAAGAGAGTATTGAGAAAGGGATCAGAGAAGAATATTTGGGAATAAAGGACAGTTATGTGCGAGTGGTCTGGGTCCATCCAGCTTGGACACAACTCAAGAGGATCTTGACCGGAGCCAGCAAGGAGTCGAATTCCACTTTTTTTTAATGGTATTTTTGTAAAGTGCTTACTGTGTGTCAAGCACCATTCTAAGTGCTGGGGTAAATATAAAATAATCGGGTTGGACACGGTCCCTGTCGCACATGGGGCTCACCGCCTTAATCCCTGTTTTACAGGTGGGGTAACTGAGGCCCCGAGAAGTGAAATAACTTGGTCACACAGCAGACTTTGGCTAGATGAAACAATGGAGCAGCTCTGCAGAGCTTATATACATATTATTCTTCTACTCCGCCATTTCCCGTACCTGTAATTTAATTTCATGTTTGTCTCCCCCTCTAGACTGAAGGCTTGTTCTGGGCGGGGATCATGTCAACCAGCTCCATTTTATTATACTCTCCCAAGCACTTAGTAAAATGCCCTGCTCCAAGCACTCAATAAATATGATTGATTATCTGATAGATTAGGAACATGCCTGGGTAATAAGGCAAGTTAAGCGAGCAGTTATATTGTAGTCTCCCAAGCTCTTAGAACAGTGCTCTATGCACAGGAAGCGCTCAGTAAATATGACTGATTGATTCCTAGACAATGTCTTGATTTTTTTTTTCCAAGGAAGAAACATCACTTCCAGGGACTCTTTGAAAAGAAAACAAAAGAACAAGAAAAATCTCACTAGTTGAACGGCAACCAATTAGCTGATTCCATTTGCTACCTTTTCTATCTTACAGGCCTTATTATATGGCAGCAGGAAATATTTGCTGCTGCTAAGAGCTCCCTAGGCAGATGGCTAATCTCTAATCTCTATGAATTGTCAGGGCTCTTCCTGCCTGACTTGGTGCAAAATAACCTTCAGTTAACTGCCAGCGGTTCTGTGTTTTCCTCGTCGCTAAGAGAACACCTCTGCCTACGGAGTTGCATTAAGGAAAGAATCTGTCGATTTTAAGCATTTTGCCTTCTCCAGAGGTAGGCGGTATCTCTTAAAAAAATCTTCAAATTAAGCCCTGAAGAATTGACTTGGAAATAAGAGAATAAGAAGCCCGAATCTCTGCAGCTGCTCACTTCCCTAATCTCACCCTTTCTTTGATTTTTGTAATACTCAGAACGAGTTTCTGGAAACGAAGCAGAGCAGCGTTCTGGAGATTCTGGCTCTAGACAAACGTCTCCTCTTTGGGAAATTCTTGGAACAATCCGTTAACACTTTTTTTTATTCTATTTTTTTAACCCAACATTTTGAGGGTCCAACATTTTGAGACCATCCATCCGGTTAGAAATGTCCGAACTCTGAAAGTTAAAGGGTACAGTTTCTGTTTGACCACTTTCTCTGTTTGGACTGGATGTTAGTTTTAAGGTTTGCCCTGTTGTGTAAGTGGAACCTGATAGGAAACCTTTGATTTTTTTTTTTTTTTTGCTTGTGTTGGGGATTTTCAGGTCTCCATAGATTTGAGTTCCTGGCATACCTGCCATGTTTTTTTGTGTTTTTTTTTTTAAAAAGCCTCACCAGCTGCAAGAGGGCCCCTAATATTCTACCCTGGATTTAGAGCTGGATTATTCTCTCAAGGCATTCTTTTTCTTGGGGAAGCAGCATAGTGGAGTGGATAGAGCACGGGCCTGGGAGCCAGGAGGTCATGGGTTCTAATCCTCCGCTTGTTTGCTGTGTGACTTGGGGCACGTCACTTCACTTCTCTGTGCCTCAGTTACCTCATCTGTAAAATGGGGATTGAGACTGTGTGCCCCGTGTGGCACAGGCACTGTGTCCACCCTGATTTGCTTGTATCCGCCCCAGTGCTTAGTACGATGCCTGGCATATAGTAAGTATTAATAAATACAACAGTTGTTATTACCTAAGATCCAGATGTCTGTTCTGCAAAGGGTAAGTGTTTTCTCCCCCCAGTCCTCCCCAAAAAATATGAAAAATATTTAGTCATTACTCTCTTGATTTGCCTTTGAGTGAAAATCTGTGCAAAAAAACCCCCAGTTCTGTAAAGTCAGACAGCAAGGATCCATATAGAACTGGTGGTAGTTTGTTATGGACTCATCAACTGTCCCTGTAGATCAGCAAGGTCTTAGGGTAAGGAATTTACTCTCCCCACCCTCATGTCTCCTGGTTCTCCAATTTTAAGTTCAGTAGTTATAAAGAACCTTGTAGTTTTCAGTGTTATCTGCAAGTTGGGAGACAAGGGAATTAAACAGCTTTATTTTTAACCTCTTTTAATACCTTTTCTGTTCTGTTATTTAAGTTCAGTGGCGTCATTCGTTCTTCCTACTGCGAGCCGAAAAGAAACTTCCCAAATCTGTTGATGCTCTGCCTGATCGCCAAATTGTCCATCTTTTAAATCTTCCCTTTTTCTCAGAAAACGGCATTACAAGAAATGTCTTGTCAGTTTGTTTAATAAAAAAAAAAAGAGCCCTTTCTGTAATGCACGATATACGTCAAGACTTAGCACCTCACGCCTCCGGTTTCTTCCTATTTTTGTCTTGTTTTTGTAGTTCATTTCCTTTTCGGTGCCTGCTTTTCTTCCTTGGTTGTTTGAGTTTTCTCATTTGCTCTCAGGATGTTTGAGAGAGTCTGGTGTTCCGAGGACTCTGCTCCGCATCTGATCGGAATGTGTTTCTTGTGGACCTGTAAGTTGACTGTGTGGAGGTCTTATTCTCCAGAGGCTACTGGGAGGCCAATTACACATTCTTCTGAAATCTCTTCACAGAACCCAGCACCTCTCCTTTTAGCGTTATTGATTGAGCCCCAATTTCTAGCCTACCCCCTGCCCTTTCCCCCATCGCAATTTCACAACATCTCTAGCTGTTGCCTTCCCTCAACCTAGTCAGCACCGTCTCTTTAGAAAAGAATGAGACCTTCAGTTAATCGGTCGGATTTATTGAGCACTTACTGTGTGCAGAGCACTGTACTCCCTCTTGGGAGAGTACAGTATAATAGAGTTGGTAAATGTGTTCCCTGATCATAAGGAGCTTTCAGGCTACAGAGAGGAAACAGATTAAAAGAGAGTATGGATAGATTATGGATTGTGTTACTCTTTAGCGACTAATTGATCGAAAATTTTTGAATGGTATTTAACTGCTTAATATGAGCCAGGCACTCTACTAAGCACTGGGGTGGATACAAGATAATCAGGGTGGACACAGTACATGTCCCACATGGGGGTTCACTCTCTTAAACCTCATTTTACAGATGAATTGCCTGAGGCACAGAGAAGTTAGGTGACTTGCCCGAGGTCACCCAGCAGACAGGTGGTGGAGCCGGGATTAGAACTGAGGTCTACCGACTTCCCCAAGCCCAGCCTCTTTCCACTAGGCCACACTGCTTCCCTAAATCTACTGGACGATTCAAGTCATAAATGAAAATGTTAACTCTTGCCAAACTAACAACCAACCCTGCAGAACCCTATTTAAAATGCCAAATGATAAATAGCCTTTGAGAGCGTAGGTCCTACAAATAAAAATGTTTTTATGTGATAGTATTAAATGTGTTCGCACTACAAGAGTGGAGGAGAACACATTTGGAAAAATGTTGGAATCAGCTCAGTCTATTCAGTCTGGTCTCATATGGTTGTTGGTTAGGGAAGCAGCATGGCCTAATGGAAAGAGCCCAGGCCCAGTTGTCAGAGGACCCTGGGTTCTAATCCCAGGTCCACCACATATCTGCTGTGGGACCTTGGGTAAGTCACTTCCCTGGGCCTCAGTTACCTCAACTGTAAAATGGGGAGGCACTCCTCCCTCCGACTTGGACTGTGAACCCCATGTGGGACGGGGACTCTGTTCAACCTGATGAAGTTGTATCTACCCCAACATTTAGAACGGTGCTTGGTGCACGGTAAGCGCTTAACAGGTATCATTTAGAAAATTGCCTGCCTAGGACAGCTTTAAGGTCATTTCGATGAAGGCAGGCAGGTAGGGGATACCTACTTTGTCCGTCCTTGGCTTTAGTAAAATTGGATGGCTCTAGGTGGTAAATGAAGACAGGGGAATTCAGACTTGAGATTCACTTCTGCATTGAAAAAAGCTTGAAGAAAAAAGCAAGAGTCCTCCCCCACCCCTTTTTCAGGTCCCTTTGTTTTACTGTGTTCAAGGATGATGCCTCCGACGGTACTTCTGCCCCGTGTGCCAACGAAGTTCAGAAAGTGGAACCGCCAATAATATACTCGTTACGTACACGAAAGGAATGTAGTCATAGTTGCTGTTGGCAAGCTTGCTACTGTTTGTAGTTGGGTCAGGGCCTCCCAGGCACGTCAAGGCCTTGGGTCCAAACGAGCCTCTCCGCTCGGATCCCAGCCTGCCAGGTCATTTCATCAGCTGCATTTTTCCAGAGTTCCATCCCTCCATCACATGGCTTGGAGTTGTTTCTCAAGCCCTTCTCCCGGCCCCTCGTCCTGCCGGGCCAGTGGAACTCTCCAACAGCGATGGGATTGGCCTCCACTTTGAAATGGACACTGCCGGCGGTCAGCCTGCCCCCGGGAATGTGTGCCTTTGAGATCCCCCGCTGCAGCCCAGCCCGCACACTCCGCTCCTCTAGCTCCAGCTTACTCACTGTTTCCCGATCTTTCTGTCTCGCCGCCGACCCCTTTCCCACCTCCTCCTCCTTTATGCGCCCCAGACCCCCACTCTCTCCACCTTCAAAGCATTATTAAGGTCACATCTCCTCCAAGTGGTCTTCTCCGATTAATCCCTCTCTTCCTTGCTCACTCTCCCTCCTGCGTCATCCACGCACTTGGATCTGTGTTCTTTGGTCATTTAATATTCGCTCCACTCTCAACCCCACAGCACTTATGCATATATCTTTATATCATATATTATAAATGATTTATATTAATGTGCGGGTCCCCTTCTAGACTGAAATGGTCTCTGTGGGCAGGGAATGGGTGTACCAATTCTGTGGTAATGTACTCTCCCAAGCGGTCAGTACAGTGCTCTGCCTGTGCAGTAAGCGCTCAATAAATACGCTTGAATGAATTGAATGAATTAATAAATTCCATCGATTGGTTTCCGTCTGTACTCTAGAGAATTGCACAAAGCAGGCACTAGTTTAATGCTGTACCACCGTTACTTTAACCAGAAGCAACCGTGTGGATTTTGTGGGACGGGGGATGCCCAGGGCATAACTGGGTGGGCGTTGGAGTTGGCTCCATGCCCCTCGATTCCCTCCCTGACCCCTGACCAGTGAACTGGGGTGTAACGGAGTAGGGACCAGTGATTTTGTTCTCACAGAGCGCTTGGGAAAGTACAGCGAGGCCCCTCCCTGTGAGCAGCACTCTAGACAGCTGCCAAGGGAGAGAAGGGAATGATTTGGCTGGATCAGGCGGGCGATCACTCACGCCCCAGGGCACCCCGAGGGGCAGAGTCCTATTTGCTAGGAGGTGGGGACCCGGGTGGGGATGGAGGGAGGGAGCCAGACCCCCAAGGCCCAAAGCTATGCTTTGGTTGGGATGGTCCCGCAGTAGAGTTCTGCAGCCTGAAGAAGAGGTCAAATAAATGAGACTGTAGCTGCCTTAAACACCAGAGGAAACCACACACACACATCCTCTGTGTCTCTCTGTCTCTCTTTGTCTCATTAATTCAGCATTGCTGTTTCTCGCAGGTGCCCCGGACCCTACAGCCGGTGCCAGTATTGATGACGAAAACTGTTGGCATTTGGATGAAGAACAGGTGAGAGAGCAAGTGAAGCTCTTCCTATCCCAAGGAGGCTACTATGGCTCGGGGAAGCAACTCAATTCAATGTTTGCAAAGGTAAGATGTGGAAATCTGTCCTTTGTTACCTCAAATACTCCTATCTCTGCTTGTGTGTCCAGCTCTGCACAACTGCCAAACGCTTGAGTTAGGCGAACTTGTCCAGAGTCCAGCTGGATCATTCATTCATCTATTCAGTGATATTTATCTAGTGCTTACTATGTGCAGAGCACTTGGGAGAGTACCATACAACAGAGTTGGCAGACATGTTCCCAGCCCTCAACGAGATTACAGTTTAGAGGGTCCTGGTTTCTGGGAACTTCTTGTTCAGGGGTTTAAAAAGCAGATTTTTAGAGTCATGGCTCGTTCTCTTCTCTCTTTCCCACCTTTCACGCTCTCCCCCTCTTCCTGGATTCTCTGCTGTGTTGTTTTTCTCTTCTAAACCTGGAGAATGGTCATGTTATCCTCAAGACTGTAAGCTCATTGTGGGCAAGGAACTCTGTTTTTTCTCCCAGGCTCTTAGAACAGTGTTCTGCACACAATAAGTGCTCAATAAATACCACCGATTGGTGATTTCGCTCCATTTCTTAATGGGCCTACAGGAATTGTCAGTGGGTTGAGGTAAAGGACTCACTTTCCAATAGAGTTGGGCATTTCCTGCTCCTGACAGCTAGGAAAGCCGGAGAATAAGAGAGGGAGCTGCCAGTTATAGTCACGCTGACTTGAGTCAACTTGATTTTTGCCTTTGAAATCTCTGAACATGGGGACCTATTTATAGGCATCCCTTCTCTACTGTGGTGTGGAGTTTGACCTCACAGTAGGTGTGGCCCAGTTAAATATTTTATTGTAGTCTGTTTGCTCATAAATCAGGAGGCGAATATTTGTTTCTGTCCCCTAGAGGCACGTTATGATTTAAAACAAGTCCAGGCTCGAGACCGGAGTCCCAGCAAAGGTTTAGTCAGTCTGTCGTATTTATTGAGCGCTTTCTGTATGCAGAACACTGTATTGAGCGCTGGGAGGGTACAGTATAACAATAAACAAACACATTCCCTGCCTACAGCGAGCTTACAGTCTATGGGGGGGTGAAAGACATTAATCTGAATAAATTGCAAAAATGTATGTAAGTGCTATGGGGCTGGGATCGGGGGATGAATAAAGGTCATCCCTCTTTTCTCTTACCCTCTCTCCTCCTTCCTGTTATACCTGTATTTATTTGTTTTCATATTCTTTTAACTCCTCTCCCTTCTTCACGTTCCAGGTGCGCGAAATGTTGCGGATGAGAGATTCCAATGGAGCCAGGATGCTGACTCTGATAACGGAGCAGTTTATGGCAGATCCTCGACTCTCCCTCTGGAGACAACAGGGAACGGGCATGACCGACAAATGCAGGCAACTCTGGGACGAACTGGGTCAGTGGAACATCTTTCTGAGAATAGAAGCCCCGGTGGGCTGCCAGTTTGTCAAGTCATCCGTGAGAGAAAGGCCTGAAGAGAGCCTAGGGCTAGGAGAATCCCCTCGGACTATTCGTTCCATTCTCGGGCCCAAGCTTCCTGCAGTTTTGCTGCATACACAATTAAATTTTAAAATGTCATTTTGGAGAGTCGAGTTTGTCACTCTACTGTCATCCATTACGGTCAAAGACAACTCTGCTGACCGTTCCTCTCCCATGTGTGCAGATGTGGCAGAACAGGCCAAGGAGGGAACCCTCTCTGTACATTCTCAAACATTCTTTGGTTTGTGGCTCTAACTACTGCTTATAAAGCCCGTTTTTTTGTGGCTTTGTCCCTCAGCTCAACGGGCTGCGTGACACTTCTGCTCCAAAAGAGTCAGTCCGTCTCTGCTGCACGCCAATCTTTTGGATGTCGCGGCCTGGTTGTCACACTTGAAGTCGTTCTTCAGTGGATTTTTGTGCGTGTGGCGTTTGCCCACCCTGGTTGTGGTTTTCCCCAGTTCATTTCACTGAGAGTTGTGTGTGTGGGTGGTGTGTTTGTTTGCGTGCACCCACCGTGCTTGGGGTTTTAGGGAAGGCTTCTTGAAAGAGATGCTTTTTGGGGAGGGTTTTGAAGGTGGGGACAGCAGTGGTCTTTTAAATATGAAGAGGGAGGGCGTTCCAGACCAGAGGGAGGATGTGGGCAAGAGGTCGGTGGTGGCAGAGCCAGAGGTACAGAGAGTAGGTTGGCCTTAGAGGAGCTAAATGTGTGGGTTGATTGAGTTGTAGTAGATCAGCAAGGGGAGGCAGAAGGGGGTGGATTGATGGAGTGCCTTAGCCTGCAGGCTCATTATGAGCAGGGAACACGTCTCCTAGTTCTGTTGTATCGGACTCTCCCAAGCGCTCAGCACAGTCCTCTGCACAGAGTAATCACTCGGGGAAGTTCCATTGATTGTGGAAAGCCGACGCTAAGGAGTGTCTGATGTGGAGTTGGTTGGGCAGCCACTTGGAGGGTTTTGAGGTGTGGGGTGATGTGGATTGAACCTTTATTTATTTCAGAAAAACGACCTGGGCAGCACCAACTGGAGCGGGGCAGGAGTCAGGCAGATCCGCTAAGAGGCTTTTCATCTGTCTTGCCATTGAACAGATGACAAGGGAAGGGGTTTGGGGACTGTTGGTTTTGTGTTTTTTCAGGAAAGAGTGATTGTTAGCGGATTGGTATTTATGGAGAACAATAGTGTTCTTCCCAATGGTTAATAATAAAAACAATGTCCCGCCTTAGGCCAGGAGCTTGTCATTTAAATTAAGCAAAGGTACTCACAATACATTCGTGAGAACCTAGTTAGATCTGAGATACAGGTTCCTAGGAATGTGTGTGCTTCCTTTTTTAATGTAAAGCCAGTTCTATAGGGATGGCTAGGGCTAATCTTTGAAATTGGAAGTGGAGACATTATCTCTTGGCTTGCAGTCCTGGAACAAAGCTTAATGAAACAGTGTTTGTTTTTAAAGTTCTGTTTAATGAAAAGGGCAAACGGAGGGCACCGAGACGCATTTGTGTATGCAGCCTTGACTCCGAATAAACATGTCTGTCAGCACGTGAAAGATAGGCTCTGCAAACCTGAAACTGCAGAACCAGTGTAAGTTATATGAAAAGCCCTGTTAAGGAGATGTAATTCGATCAAATCGTTTGATACAGGGACATAACCCCTATTTTCAAATCCCAGATGAAAGCCTATTGGATTCTTGCACCTGGCCATACCAGTGTAGCAAGTGCTGGTCGGTCTAAGAAGTGCGTAAATCTCCTGAGAGGATTGTCACTCCCCGCCCAGGCTCCTTACCAACTGTTCTAATAGAATCAAAACGGGGACACCGAGGTGGTGAGGGAAGGGGTGGCCAGTTGCACCAGTTCCAAATCGCCACTGAAGTTGAGGACAAAGCAAGACCTGGGGGAGCCCAAGGGGAAGGAGTCTTAGGTAATCAATCGATCAGTCAAATATGTTGAGTGCTTACCATGTGCAGAGCCCTGTACTAAGCCTCCGTGGATTGATAGACACATTCCTGGCCCATAGCGAGCTCACAGTCTAGAGGGAGAGACAGACATGAATATAAATAAATTACGGATGTGTACATAAGTGTTCTGAGCCTGTGGGAGGGGGTGAATAAAGGGAGGAAGTTGTGGCCATGCTGAAGGGAGTGGGAAAAGAGGAAATGAGGGCTTGGTCAAGGAAGATGTGCCTTCTATAAGGCTTTGAAGGTAGAGAGAATAATTTTCTGTCAGATATGAAGAGGAAGGGCATTCCAGGCCAGAGGCAGGACGTGGGCGCGAGATTGACGAGATGGAGGTACAGTGAGTAGGTTGGTGTTAGAAGAGCAAAGTGAGGTAGCTGGGTTGGAATAGGAGAGTAGCGAGGTAAGGTAGGTGGGGGCAAGGTAATTGAATGCTTTTAAGCCGATGGCAGGGAGTTTCTGTTTGATGCCGAGGTGGATGGACAACCTCTGGAGGTTGTGTACTGTCGAGATCGTCCTGGGCGGCACCGGCAGGTTGCTATTTGCAGGGCTGTTGCTGTTTTTGAATCTGTCCCTTGGTATCTTAATCTTCCCAAAGCATTGGCTCAAAGAGAACAACCGTCTTCCCCGATTGCCAAGAGCCAAGACGGACCCATCCGCCGCAGTTGTCTTACAGCCGCCCGCCGCTATATCGCATTGTCCGACAGCTAAATACATGCAAAATAGCTAACCGTACGCAGAATTTAAAACCTGTTCCCTGTCTGATTTTTCTTGACGGCGTGTCAGTTTTTGCCTCTCTTCATCTTGACAGCCGCAAAATAGTCTGATAAGTTATAATTGCTGAGTCTTCTGGCTAGTATTATAGGAGACAGGAAAATGATCTCATTTTTTTCCAACTGCAGATTTTTCCTGTAAATCGGAAAAAGCACAGTACTCCAGTCTTGAGCTTTGGGTTTTTTTTTTCAATTATCACTGAGCTTTTGTAGCATTTATTTTTAGCAATCTTCGAACAAAGGTTTTGTGTATCATTGGTATTCACTTAATTTATTCTCATTAATAATAAATGATATATTCATATGGAAGTCAAGACTTGAGCAAGGAGAAAGACTCCTGAATATTGTATATGCGAACACCAAAGGCGAGGTGGCCAGTCAGATTTATTCCTTCTTAAATGTTCAAAAGTTGTATTTATGCATTTGACAACAGGATTAGCTAGATATTACGAAGTCGAGTTTTAGGAAGGAAGGACGAGACAGCTAAGAAATATTTTTTTCACAGGGGAAATGTAGACGATGTGGTTTCTGTAAAATGGAGCTAATGCTCCCTGCCCCTCCCTACCTTACTGGGAGAGTAATGAGGATAAAACAGTGCCAAACTCTAGTAATCAGAGTTGTTAAATAGAAAGTGAGTATTATTATTACTATTTTTCAGCATAGGCCCAGGCATAGTCGATCTGAATGTTTGTGCCATCTAGAAACCAAAAATTCTGTAAACGTTTCCCCTGCCATGATGGTGATCCCTGGGATGTTACACTTCCCAATAGTTTGGTCTTGCTTCTGAAAATTAAAGGAGCAAATTGGAGACAGAGACGAAAGAGAATCGGGCCCTTCTGTATTAAGGCAAAAGTCGCCGCTCCATATGGCGGTAGGCCAGATGCTAACAGCTGGCGGGGAATGAGGAACTAATAATCAAAGGAGTGCTCGGGAGATTGGGAATGTTCCTCGGACCTCTCTGGAACCTTCGGTACCCTACTCTGTGTGAAAGGAAGAGAAAGAAGTCTACATCTAGTAACTGAATTCCTAGCTCTAGGGACCCTTGAGGTTTTAATATTCCGCCAAACATAAGTAATGAAAGATTTGGCTCTTCCCCTCTCTTTGTCATGCTGGCATTTTTTTTTAATGGAATTTGTTAAGCGCTTATTATGTGCTGGTCACTCTACTAAGCGCTGAGGCAGATAGAAGCTAATCAGGTTGGACACAGTCTTAATCCCCATTTTACAGATGAGGTAACTGAGGCACAGAGAAGTCAAGTGACTTGCCCCGGGGCACACAGCAGACAAATGGCAGAGCTGGAACTAGTCAGTCAGTCGATCGTATTTATTGAGCGCTAACTGTGTGCACAGCACTGTACTGAGTGCTTGGGAGAGTACAATATGACAGACACATCTCCTGCCCCCGATGAACATACAGTCTAGAGGGAGCTTAGAACCCAGATTCTTCTGACTCCTAGGCCTGGGATCTATCCACCAGGCCACCCTGCTTCTCTGAAAGTCAGCCCTCATCATCATTCCAGCTACATCTGGTTCTTCCATAACACATGTTGTTTATGTGTTTGGGATAGAAGGGAATTGGGGGACATTCCTCCAGTGACATGTGTTTATCTGGAGAGAACATAATGCAGTGTTGAAAAAGCAGTTGAGCACAATGTCGGTCAAGACTCGTGTACTCTAAGGTGAGTTTTCTCAACTCGGGATCTATCAGGGAGGAAACTTTCAGGTTATTGAAAGAGAGAATATTCGTACTGGCTCTCTGTCCTCCCTTCTGGTTCCTTCAGCTCTCTGTCCATTTAAACCGTCTACACCAAATTCCGCCCACCGGCGACCGACTCAAAACCAAGCCCAGCAACCCCCCGTAGTTTCATTGGCCCTTATCTAACTATAGCTTTGATCCAGGTAACTACATTCTCAAGGCCTAGTGGCAAGAGCAGGGACTTGGGTGTCAGAGGATGTGGGTTGTAATCCCAGCTCCACCATTTTGTGTGTGACCTTGGGCAAGTCACTGCACTTCTCTGGGCCTGAGTTTCCTCATCATAAAATGAGGATTAAGACTATGAGCCCCATGCGGGACAGGGGCTGGGTCCAACGTGACTACCTTGTATCTACCCAGTGCTTAGAACAGTGCTTGGGACAGAGTAAGCACTTAACAATTACCATTATTATTATTATTGTTGTTTTCCTTGTGCACTCTCTGGTTTCAGCTGATTTGCCTCAAACGTCTCTGGCCATTTCTATGTGTCTTTGTTTCGGTTTCCCCTTCTCCCACCATTTCTCTTCCATTGAAATACAGATTTTCCCTTGGCTCAGACCTGACCCTCTCCTGTTCATCTACCGTGGGAGACTCTTCTGCTCCTGTGCTGTAAATTTCTGCCTTTTCTTTTAACGGAATCTGTTAGCCCTTACTAAGCTCTGGGTTAGATACATGTTAATGAGGTTGGAAACAGTCCCGGTCCCACATGGGGCTCAGGGTCTTAATCCCCATTTTACTGATGCGGTAACCAAAGCGCAGTGAAGTGACTTGCCCAAGGTAAGTGTTGGATCCGGGATTAGAACCCAGGTCCTCTGATTCCCATTAGGCCACGCTGCTTCTCATTCCTAAGCCTAGATCTCGAGTCCTGATTGACCTTCACTAAACCCTTGTTTTTCCGTGTCCCCTGGGTCTTCTCACTTGGGATAGCCTGCCAGCCCCTGAAACCGTATCTAAGATGGAGCCCGTGATGCCTCGTGTCAGTCCCCTACCCTTAGGATCAGCTCATAACCTTGGTCATTTTTGACTCCTCCCTCTACTTTGGACTTCACATCTAGTCAGTTCATCACGGTTCCTGCCAATTCCTCCACATACGTGACTGTACTTGACGTTCAAAGGTGCTCACTGCTGATGATGTCTTCTACCGCCATGTGCAGGCAGGGACGAAAGGCCCAGTGGGGCCCCCCCAAGTCCCCTCCTAACTGGGTACGTACCAAGATTGGCCTTTTCTCCAGTGATGTGTTTGGTTCCAAACTCCCTGGAGCTGATTTTGATCTCGCCTCTTAGAATCATGGTCTTCCCGCCGCCTCTGCTCCAAAAGAACTCCCCCCTCCAAGGTGGCGGAGTTGATCCGTCTGCTCTCGTCTCCCAGGAGCTCTCTAGCGTGCCACAGTATTCAAGGTGGGACACGTGACCAAGATGCAGTTATCGCCGCAGGAATTCCCAAGCTGAAAGCCCCGGGGGCTTGATTCCCTTGAGCCTGCACGTACCGGGCATTGCCCTGATTTTCATCAGCCATTTTGATAACTCGGGGTCCTCAACCTGCCACTCCTCTCAGCGGTGTGAAAAGTCATCCCAGACTCACACTGGGAAGCAGCAGTAGTTTGATGGATCAGATACTGATTATCTCGCATCCATCCCAGTATTGGACACATAACTAGCTCTTAACAAATACCATAATTAAAGAAATACTTTGGCTAAGTTAGAGCTACCTTGTTCATGGACTTTTTGTTCTCTGTTGTGTGATTATGAGAAGCAGCATGGCCTTGTGGAAAGAGCACAAGTCTAGGAGTCAGAGGACCCCTGGGTCCCAGAACTACCCTTGTCTACTGGGTGACCTTAGGCAAGTCACTCAACTTCTCTGTGCTTCAGTTACATCATCTGTAAAATGGGGATTAAGATTGCGTCCGACCTGATTAACTTGCATCTTCCTCAATGCTTCCAACATGCTTGGCACATAATAAGTGTTTAACAAATGCCATAATTATTTATTTTAGGACATGGATGCCTCAAATACATGACACACAGATATTTCTTCCAAAGAAAGAAAGGATAAAGTCTGACTAATTAGTCTTCGAGAATTAAAGAAAAAGAACAAATTGAGAATAAACATGTAGCAAGTTGTTCTTCCTTGAAAGTTTTAAACAGCTGTGGGATTGAAATTCCACTTAGAGGGAAAATAATTTCATAGCAAACACTTGCAGTGTGGGAGTTGATATTTCCTGATGAAATTTTGTAGAGAAGTTCAGTGTACTGCCAAAAATGGTCAGCTCATTCACCCATAGTAAAAAGGTCCTGGGGTGTAGGTAATTCATGCTAGTAAAGCTCCTTTCGGCAATTTGTTTTATGGCTGGTGCATCTTCGTGGAGTTTTTGGGTATATTAGGTTTGAATAGTTTGGGAGATCTTCCTGTTTTTTTCTTCCCTGTGAACTTTGGGCTTGCTATCTGTTTGTAAATTCCCAACCTAAACAGTCTAGTCTAAATGGCTTCCCAGTTCGGGTGTTTTCTTGTTGGAAAGATAGAAAGGTTCAGAGGCTGAGATGCACAGAGAGATAAGCAGATGTTTCCCCCTCCCCCCCAAAAAGGACACAGAATAACTGGCCTTTTGGGCCCTATTGTTACAGAGAAAATGAAATTCTGCTCCCTCCCAACCACGGCGAGGTGAAAGATACACAGAAGTTTTGGTGGTGGAAATGGTCATCTTTGCCAGAGGGTTGGAAGTATGCTTTGATGCATGATCCAAAGACTTGTTTGTCCTGGCAAACAGAGATATTCCAAACACACCCACGGGCACACATCCCCACAGATAATATCGTTTTCCTTAGCTAGGAGGCTCTTTTTTTTTCTTTTGGAAAGCAAGTCACCTCCAATTCCTTTATTCGAGTTCCCCGTCTTTGACTGGAAATAGTTTCCGATGCTTTGGAAAGTTCCTTAGGACAGCTGAAAAGCAGAAAGACTCAGTCTAAACGGATTGAAAATACCAATGAGTGTTTTGTGTTTCCGTTTGCTTTGTCTGTGTCTCAGGGGCCCTGTGGGTGTGCATAGTGTTAAACCCACACTGCAAGTTAGAGGAAAAATCCTGCTGGCTGCGACAGCTCCGCAAGTGGAGTGACCTGGACGTCTGCCCGTTGGAGGATGGGAACTACGGCAACGAGCTGCCCAACATCACCAACGCCCTTCCTCAGAACCCAAACCACAGCCAAGGTGAGCTGGGGAGCCACAGGGCGTCACCGACTGGACTGTCAGTAATCGGTATCCAAAACCCACCGAGGGAAATCGCAAACACTGATGTGCCAGGTTTCCTTCCTTCGGATTGAACTCTTCCTCCCCTAACCAATAATTAACAGACTCTCCATAGAGCAACCAAATATGCCTCTTTGTTCAAATATTTGTCCTTTCCGATCATGATTAAAAGTATGCCACCTTGGCTCAACTCTAAGTATAACAACCCTAAAAGGAAAATGCTTTGGTTTTTGTTTTGTTTTTTCCCCTTTGGTGGCTTGCTGTTTATTTGCTGTGCCTATTTGCATAACGCCATTAGTCTCTGTGTCGCCACTTGTCTGTTGTGTCACCTTGGGCAAGTCATTTAACTACTTTGTGCCTCAGTTACCTCATCTGTAAAATGGAGATTAAGACTGTGAGCCCCATGTGGGATGTGGACCGTGTCCAACCCGATTAACCTGTGTCTACCCCAGCACTTAGAATGGTCCCTGGCCTCAAAAAAAAAAAAAAAAGTGTTGAAGCCAGAATTAGATCCTAGGTCCTGTGACTCCCAGGAAGAGGGACATCACAGCAATTTTATGTTTAACAAATACCATAAACACCCACACACCAAAAAACAAACAAACAAAAACAAACCCCAACTGGTTGCTAATAAGGTCCAGCCAGTTCCCCTTAATGCAGTAGTTGTGTTCTTGGAGAGCCTCATGTGGTGGAAGAAAAATCACAGTGTAGTATTCCTTCTTTGACCAGTGCCACACAAATGCCCACAATCTTTTCTTCTAACACAACATCTATGTCCCCTGGCTAATAGATTATGTTATACCAGCTCCTACTGCGGGAAGACAGTTCCCAAATATTTCACTCATGTGCAAAATAACAAATGGTATTTGTTAAGCGCTTACTCTGTGTCAAGTACTAAGTGCTGGGGTAGATACAAGTTAATCAGGTTGGACACACGACCTGCCCCATATGGGGCTCACAGTCTAAGTATTGAATACCCATTTTACAGTTGAGGAGACTGAGGCACAGAGAAGTTAAATGACTTCCCCAAGGTCGCCCAGCAAGCAAGTGGCAGAGGCAGGATTAGAACCCTGGCCCTCTGACTTGGAGGCTTGTGCTCTTCCACTAGGGCACGCTGCTTCCCAGTCCTGTCGTGTTATATCTAAACTATGTAATGGCAACACGTATTGTATTTACACGATGGGGCGACTCTTTCTTACCTAGAGAGGAGGAGAGGGGAAGGGTGAAATTGGCTGCAGTTTGTCAATTCTGTTCTCTTTCTCTACAGACTCTTTAGCAAGACCAAGACGAACAGTGTTTACTCGAGCCATAGAGGGGTGTGATCTACACTGGCAGGACAGTCATTTACAGCGGATAATCAGCAGTGACTTATACATGTCTCCTTCCTACCAGAGGGAAGGAGAGAGCCTCCTGTTTAATTCCCAAGGCCAGCCACTGTGGCTCGGTAAGTAGATCCTTTTCTTCCCCAAACTTTCCTTCGAGAATTCTATCCCTCCTATAAACTCACTTTAAAGGAGGAGCAGATGGCGGTCTCATATAGCTCTGGGACATCGTTCTGTGCTTTTGGAGATGGGAAGGAGGAGGGGATGGGTGTGCTCACGTGCCCCCCTCAACTCATGAGGATGAGGAGTAACTAACGCTCCCTAAAGAACATGGTATGAAGTCAGAATCAGAAGGTTTTATTAATAATAATAATAATAAGAAGAAGAATTGTGGTAAGTATTAAGTACTTTATGTCAAGCACTGTTCTAAGCACTGGGCTAGAATCAAGATAATTATGCCAGGAAGCATCCCTGTTCCACAATGGGCTCACAGTCTAAGTCGGAGGGAGAACAGGTACTGACCCAGAAAGAAGTCATGGAAGCATTACCATCTCCTCTTATATGGCAAATTTGCCAGAGACTAAAGCAGGCAAGAAGATTTAATTCCACCCAGCTCCATGGCCAGAGAACTTAATGGGCGTACGTATTTGATTCTTTCTCAATTTTTGTTGCTCTGCAGCAATAGGATCGGGATCAAGCCGAACCGTTATTTGTCCTAGCGCCTTCCTCCGTGTTTTATTTCCCTATTTTACTTGCCAGCTTCTCCCAGCTGCTGCTCCTTTTCCCTAACACCGTCACAAAATTCCCATTTCAAGTCAAAAAATTTGAGTCTGACCACCTGGCCTCCCAAGCGTGCAGAACGCTACATAGTGTTAAGCTTCTCTTTTCTTCATAAGCATCATCATCATACCAACAATAAAACCTGGACTTTGTATAGCCCCTTCATTTCCCAAAGAGCTGTCCTGTCAGTCTCTTTGAATAGGCATGGTGGGTACCGTGCAAGTTCTCTGTCTTCAAAGATATATCAAAGACCAATGTCACAAAGATGCATGCTCACCTCTAGATTTGGGCTGGGCTTCTTCAGAGCCCTGCTGATGGTTTTTAGCCCGTAAAGTTCCGGAACTTCTAAATCTAGAAACCACAGACAGAAGCTTCAAGGAGCTAGCTGCCTCCAGTCGAAACCCTCTTCCCGAGGGGTAAAAATTGCCAGAAGGGTCCAGCTTGGGTCTGTTGTAGCAGGGTCTATTATAGGAGCCTACTTTGCCCAGTCACACTTATCTGCAGAGTCCACAAAGTACAAATAGGCCCAAGGGTTTTGAGTTGAGGTCAGACTGAGCTTGGACTGTCCCCTGGCACCCTTGCCCGGTCAGGTTAAAAGTTAAGCTATTTTTAGGATCTCAGCAGCTGTAAAGAGGGGGATTTGGAGGAGTAGGGGGGTGCCTGGTAGCCAAGACCGTCCCCCGTTTGAACCTATGGAGGTGTTTTTCAGCCTGACATTCTCAAGAAGAATTTCAGGCCAGTCCTGGGGTGCCAGCCATCTCTAAAGGTCAAACCCAGCATATTAATGAACCCCTACCTGTGTTGAGAGCAGCTTTTGGCTTACGATTCTGGGCTCGAACACTTCCCCTAAGGTGCATATGTACATATCAGAGATTTCACTGAAGCTGTTGGGTGAATTCCAGTGGCCCAATTATACATTTGTGTCTTTGCCTAATTCCTCTAGCTGTCCACCCAGTTCACTTCCCTGGGTCAGATCTGAGGTGTGAGTAACATCTCTGTGGCCAGAAAGTTCCTGACCGGGAACCGGAAACGGAGGGCCAGATGTCGTTCAGTCCTTTTACACCACAGGCAGCTTGATCCTGGTCCATTTCCCCTCAACCCCCACTTAGATTTGGAATGGGATGAGACAAGCCAGGGGCTCCCCCGAAATGGCAGGAAAGGAGACGTGGGGACCTCAGGAATCCATGGCTGTGTCCAATTCAGGACTGTTCTTGAAATGCATTCCGAGCTGGGCCCGGGGGAGCCGCGGACCAGACTGGATCTCCGACCTCCCGAGCAACTGCCCACGTGACTCGTTGAGGCTGGGGGAAGGAGAGGCATAATGAACCCATCTCTCCGGGGTTGCCGGACCGGTCGCTACACCTGGGGTCTGGACAAGTGTGAACAGAGCCTTCCTCCACTCCTCCAATCCCCAGGCGAGAGTTGAGCCGGAACTGAAAGAACCAACAATTATAGATCGGCTCTCTGGTTCCTTCATACTGTGACTACACTGCAGACAGGGAAAGCGTCTGCCTACTCCATTGTATTGTACTCCCCTGGTGCTCAGTACAGGGCTCTGCACATAGTAAGCACTCAGTAAATACCATCGATGATCATTCCCAGTCCCTCTGACCCAACAGCTCCCGACGCTCCTCCACCGGGCTGAGGCACCCCTCTCGCCCACCCCTGACAAAAATGAAATCCCCCTGTGACCAAGTCAGGTGAATTATTTATTATGTCTCTTTCAACTAGCCTCTGCTGAGGACTGGCTAAATATCATCTTGCATAAGGCAATTACGAAACCTCATCCTGATTTTCATTTTTGATCCACTAAATGTTGAAATTCCACCACGCCAAAGACTACATTTGACTTGTCAGCAATCCCGGCGTTTTCAGCCGCTGAACAAATAAATGTCAGAGCCTACTAAGAAGCACTTTCTCTTGAAGCATTTCTGCGGGTACATAAAACCTGAGTTTAAAGACCACCTGCCGTCTTGTGGGAACCTTTGGAAAACATTCTGTTTAGAGACCGTTCTGCTCCCCTAATGGGTGTGTTCTGTATATTTCCCTTTATTTTATTATTAAGGATGTTTGTAGGCAAACATGGTCTTTGTTCTTAATTGCATGTCATGCCATCTGTTCCTGCTTACTTTTTTGTTCAAAGCTATTATCCCCTCCACATTAACAATGACTTCAGGTGAAAAATGTTAAAAAAAAAAAAAAAAAATAGCAGAAGCCAGCAGCGAAAGATGGTGTTTTCAGTGCCTCTACCCCAATGAATGTTTTTTTTTTCAAAAAAGTCCATAAGCGGGACTTCACTGCAAGCCAGATTGCTTCCTAGTAAGCAGTCTAGAGAAGCAGCAGGGTATCATCTCGTGCGGGGCAGCTGTCAGCCACCTCCTGGAGTAGCCTCTGGGCTGCAGTGTCCACTTCCAGAATGGCAGCAGGGGCCTAGACGTCCGCAGCCCTGCCCTGGTTTGGCCGTCCACCTCGGCGACTCGTGCCGCAGGCCCGGGCCTCCCTGCCGCACTCCCAGTTCACGCCACCCCCTGTGCAGCTTCGGGGGGCTCCAGCAGCCCTTCGTGGGGGACAAGAAGGAGCCGGGGTGGCAGAGAGGGGCTCCAGAGCGGCATTTAGAGGCCCGCTCCCGAGGCCGCGGCACTGTTCATTTGCCGGGAAGCGGAAACGGTCTCCTGTTTTCAACCCCCCGACCCACTGTGGTTGAGAAATGGTTCATTCTCCGGAGGAGAAAAACCACCTGGAAGAGGGAGTGGCCTTGGGGAGGAGAAGTTGTCTGGGAATAGTCCCTTCTTACTTAAGAACGGACATGGAGACAAGGGTTGTTATTGGACCTTGGCAGAGCCATGACTTGCCTTTTCTTTGCGGGACCAGGTCGCGGTAATATTGATAGTATTTGTTAAGCGCTTACTATGTGTCAAGCACTATTCTAACGCTGGGGTAGGTACAAGCTAATCAGGTAGGACACAGTCCCTGTCTCACATGGGACTCACAGACTTAATCCCCATTTTACAGGTGAGGGAACTGAGACCCAGAGAAGTGAAGTGACTTTCCCAAGATCACACAGCAGACAGTTCGCAGTGCTGGGATTAGAACCCAGGTCCTTCTGACTCCCAGGCCCGGGCTCTATCCACTAGGCCATGCTGTTTCTCTGTGGTAGAAAAACAGGGGAGGCAAGCCAAAAAGTAAAGTGTATTAATAGTGGGAAGTTTGAGGGAAGGAGAACTGGAAGAAACTAGTTTAAGTGTAGTGGGATGAGTGGGGAAAGTCTTCCATATTCATTCATTCAGTCAGTCGTATTTATTACACTCTTACTATGTGCAGAGCAGTGTTCTAAGCGCTTGGAATAGAACAATACAACAATAAAGAGTGACAATCCCTGCCCAAAACAACCTCACAAACAACTTCTCCCCCTCCCCGGGTTCCTTATGCAACCGTTTGTGGCTTCCCTCTAGACTGTAAGTTCGTTGAGGGCAGGGAATGTGTCTACCAGCTCTTTTGTATCGTACCCTCCGAAGCACACAGTACAGTCCCCTCACACTTTAAGCGCTCAATAAATAATAATAATTGTTATTATTATGATACTTAAGAGCTTACTAGGTGCCAGGCACTGTTCTAAGTTCTGGGACAGATAGAAGTTAATTAGGTTGGACACAGTCCCTGTCCCACATGGGACTCCCACTCTTAATCCCCATTTTACAGATACCGTCGATTAAGTCTGGCGTTTTTTCAGTGTGATTCACCTCAGCTTGATTTCCGCCTTGTCCCTTAGAACACGTCCCTACAGCGTGCGCTCGAGTCGATGCCCTGCGTTCACACGGCTACCCTAAGGAAGCCCTGCGCCTCACCGTCGCCATAATCAATACCCTGAGGTTGCAGCAACAGAGGCAGCTGGAAATCTACAAGCATCAGAAGAAAGGTACGGGATGATACCTGAAACCAAGCTCCCACCAGGCCTCGGTATTGTAAAATCCTCAGTGGAACCAAAGGGCTAGTGTTACCTGTGGAATCGGAGCACCCGGCTGAGGCTGTCAAGTAGCAAGAGCCGGAGCGGGGAGGGGATGGGAGCCCAGGACCAATGGGATTCTCACTCGGGAGTCAAAAGAGGTTCTCAGTCACAGGTGTTAGACGCAGCCCCGGCAACCCTAAACTGATGGACCTTGGGACGTGAATTGGAGTTGCCTCTTCCGGGACTCGATTGGATGCCCAAGTTGGTACGGGCATTAGAAGGCTCACTTAAAGAGTGATTGTCACCTTCAAGCCAGGATAGTCTTATATGCCACGAGAGGGGTATTTTTCTAGACCAGCCCTTTCTCTCTCTCTTTTTCTCTTTTTTTAATTGTATTTGGTAAGCGCTTTCTATGTGCCAGGCATCATATTAAGTGCTAGAGTAGATACAAGCCCATCAGACTGGACACAATCCATAGTCCAGGTGGTGCTCACAGTCTTGATCCCCACTTTACGGATGAGGTAAACAAGACACAGAGAAGGGAAGCGACTTTCCCAGGGTCTTACAGCAGACAGGTGATGGTGCTAGGATTAGAACCCAGGTCCCCTGACTCCCAGGCCCTTGCTGTGTCTGCTAGGCCCTACTGCTTCTCATCTTCAGTCTTTCCCAGTCAAGCGAATTCCCCCCCATGGGGAAAACCCGCTGGAGCTCTGCCGCCGTAAAGAGTTGGATTAAACTGTGGTCTCCTGTTGGTGGTGGGATGGTGGGTGGGATTCCTCGAGCCTGAGGCCAGGTACCTGTAGTGGAAACCCTGGCAAAACCACGTCTTAGGTGCCCGGCCCAGTTGGACGTGGTGCCACCCCCAGCCCCAGAGCAGCCCGACTGCCGGCTTTATTCCACCATTCCAGATGCAGACCGGTTCTTCCCGGCCGGAGCTGCTCCCGGGGCTGCCCGCCTTCCCTGGCTCTTGGCCTACCGTCACCGTGGCGTTCTCTGTTAGGCAGGACCAATGGCGGCCAGTGGCAGAGTTTACATTACTCAGTTCCTCTCCTTAAGAAACTTCCCCAGTTCAAAGGGCAGCCTTCCTCCTCTAGGGTTTAAGTCACCAGAGTAAAGACGGCTACCATTTCTTTGCAAAGAAAGAATGCAAATGGGTGAGTCACCGTGGCCTAATGAGAAGCAGCGGAGCCTAGCGGAAAGAGAACGGGCCTGGGAGTCAGAGGATTTGGGTTCTAATACCTGCTCTGCCAGTTTGTTCATTCATTCAATCGTATTTGAGCACTTACTGTGTGCAGAGCACTGTACTAAGCGCTTGGAATGTACAATTTGGCAATAGATAGAGGCCATCCCTGCCCAGCAACGGGCTCACAATCTAAAAGCACAAGTGAGACATGTGCTACTTAGCGCTGCTGCCCCAGTGACCCGACAGCGAGGGAGGGATTTTAGTTCCCACTTCGGTGCGGATGGGTGAAATAGTGGAAATGATTTTCGCAGGCTTCTAAACCCAGAAAACCGACGAGGATGATGGCCTTTGGCCTACGACTCGAATCCAGACACTTTCACCAGTGTGGGGTTTCTGTTTTTTGGGTTTTTTTTCTCCAGAACTGCTGCAGAGAGAAGCGACTACTATCACTAACCTGGAGGGCTGGGTGGGCCATCCCCTCGATCCTATCGGGTGCCTGTTTCTGACTTTGACGGAAGCCTGCCGATTGGAAGAAGAAAATTGCCTGGAAGCTGCAGGTACGGGAAGGTTTACACGTGCCCGTGGGGAAACCCCCGGGACAGCTACCCTTCGCCTGCTTCTGTCTACTTGTCCCTCTGCCTCGTCCCTCTCACATGGGAGGGGCAGAGCCGGCAGTAGGGCCCAGAGCTTGAAATTGACCCATGACCCCTTATCTCTTTCTTGCCCCTCTGTCCTCCACAGTTCTTTTGCCTTCAATTCTTTTGCCCCCTGCCTCCTCACTCCACCTTGATTTTGGCATTTCCCCCCCACACCCTCATCCTTTCACTCTGGTTCCCTTTTCTTCCCCCCACTTTTGACTCTGCCCCCTCTCTCGTTCTCCCTCATTCTCCCTTTCAGCCCCTCCCTCATTTTTATATCATCCCTCGTGGTGTTTCAGCAACTGTTGCTAATTTGAGCAAGAAGACATCTCCCTTGGAGGATCTGAGAGGGAGGCTAGAACCGCGGTGACAGTTAAACAGCAGGCCGCGTCCACTCAGCTTCGTTTTTCTCCCCCCCAACCGCCCCCCGTCATCCCCTGGGATGTTCATCTGGCACAGGTTCACCAAGAGACTCACCCTTGCTTGAACTCAGAGTCCAAAATCTTTCCTTTTCTTCCATTTTCCCTCTTTAAAACAAGGCATTTGGTCTCACTTCTTTTTACCTGCTCTGGATAACCGTTCGTTACTTACCCTAGATCCAGGCGGAACTCCAGGTCCCCTCACATCCCCTTTGCCGGGCTGCACTTAGCGACGAGTCGGTGGTGAAATGGAGGTTGCGTTCGAAGATATGGCCCTGCTCCGGTCCCCGCACTTCACGCCTCATTTCCCCCACCCATGAATGCCATTGGCCTGACAAGTCCCGGGCCACCTTTTGCTTTGCAGATGCTAATGACTGCAAGCCTCCACTGTATCAGCACGTGCCCGTGGCTGCCGGCTGCCAGGACAGCGGGGAGTCGTACCTGTCCCTGGCGTTGGAAGTGGCCCTGATGGGGATGGGGCAGCAGAGGGTGATGCCGGAGGGGCTGTACGCTCAGGATAAAGTGTGCCGCAATGAGGAGCAGATCATCGCCCGGCTCCAGGAGCTGGAACTGGACCTGGTGCTGGTCCAGACGCTGCGGAAACAGTGCATCTTATTGCTAGAAGGTGAGGGGCTGGCGGGACGACGGGGCTGGGGGACTGATCGGGGCTCTTAAGTGGTGGCAGGAGCGCGATCGAGAGGCACCCCAATTCCCGGCTCCGCTGCGAGGGACCGGAGGCTGGCCTTCCGTTCCGGGCTTCTCCCCGGGGTCCATTAGAAAAGCAGCCTAGCCTAGTGGGAGTCAGAGGGACCAGGGTTCTAATCCCGGCTCCGCCACTTGTCTGCTGGGGGACTGTGGGCAAATCACTTCATTTCTCTGTGTCTCAGTGACCTCGTCTGTAAAATGGGGATTAAGACTGTGAGCCCCACGTGGGACAGGGACGGAGCCCCTCCTCATTAGCTTGTATCTCTCCCAGTGCTTAGTTTGGTGACTGGCACAGAGCAAGCACTTAATGTATACCATTAAAAAAAAAAAACTACCTAAGAGCTGAAATGTAGTGAAAAAGAGCAAGAGCTCTTTGCTAGCCCCAGAACCCCTCATAGCTGGGGGCTCCTAAAGTGTGAAGTGGCAGGATCCTTCGGGTTGCTCTCATTTTTGTTCCCTGTGTCAGTACAATTACTGTCTGCGAGACTCCTTCCTACCCAGCTCGTTAGAGCCAGGGTAACAGCACTCTAGAAATCAGAAAGTGGCCGAGGGACCCTCGATGAATTGTTTGTGGGGGGTGCTGTCGATCCCCGTGATGGAATAGGGTCTCTGGGAGGGCCAGGTGGCCTTTCATCCCTCTACAAGAATCTAGCCCTGAAGAAAGGAAGCTTGGAGCAAGGAGCTTCCGGTCTCCGGCTTCGAGCTGGTGTCTCAAAGTCAAGAAGGAACCTTCAGCTCCCTTATCCTAGCTCTGTCCAGTTGCTCGAGGGAACGTCCGAAGGGTTTTCTCCTCCCTCACCGGGAAATGGTGCCAGCTGCAGGAGTCGGGGGCTTCAGACTAGTCCCGGTGTCTACCGCGTCTCGAAACGCTAAAGGAATTGACCCGCTCCCATGGGTGGGATTCACGGAGGGGCTGTGGTTAAAGAAGGAGGCGGATGATTCCTGAGGGGTCTGCCTTTCTTAAAACAGAGATCTGCTTCTGGGGTTTGGATAATTGGACTTCAGGAGTGAGATTGCAGTTAAGGGTGGGAGGGTGGGGCCTCGAGGCCAGGGTGGACAGTGACGACGTTTGGTGTTCCTGTTTCCTGTGTAGGAGGCCCCTTTAGCGGCCTGGGAGAGGTGATCCACCGGGAGAGCGTGCCGATGCACACCTTTGCAAAATACCTGTTCTCCGCTCTGCTGCCGCACGACACAGACCTGGCATATAAATTGGCCTTGCGGGCCATGAGGTCGGTAGCCGTTCTCTCCGTCTTGGTTCAGTTCGGGTTTGCTCTTGAGAGCGAGGCCCTCGGATCGGTTCTCTCTCCCTTTTTCACCTCTTTTCCGTCTGCCTTGGGCGGGCACTCACCTCCCGCCCCCAGCCACAAAAAGAGGCCCACCGAGCGTGCTCTCTTGGTTTATTTTTCGCTGTCGGTTTCCGCTCCTGACTGCACTTTTGCCGGTCGGTGCAGAGTCCAAAATACTTTCACCGGCAGACCAGAGGTTGTTCCCGAGCGGGACTGGTGGGGTAAAAGTTACATCGGTCACGTGGCCCATCCTGTCAGAAGCCAGCGTTCTGGAAGAGCTAAATCAGTGAAGCCACCCGGGAAAACAGTTTGCCCTCTAAGTCCTTCCCCCGACCCAGAGCCGAGCCAGAACCCCCCAGGTGGGCAGGGCGTCTGGTTCCTGGAGTTAAACGGCTTCTTAGCGGTAAATGCGGAGGGGGCGAGTTGAAAGATTGGCTCTCGAATGACTAAGGGAGGACTCTAGAAGGGGGAGCTGGGATCATCCTGTTTCAGGGCCATAAAACTTGAAAATTAACACTAGGCCAGGTAAGCCAAAACCTCCCAGCCGCTTCGAGAGGGTCGCGTTGCTGCTTCTGATCATGTTTAAGAAGAACCAGATGATTGAATCGAAAGGCCTATTTAGCTTCGACATGAAAGGACCACAAAGGGGTTTTAAGCTTGTTTTTTTCCTTACAAGTTTATAAATCACTTCACAGCTCTGTAACTCCCTTTCAAGTAAATTTGAAATTGGGCCTCGTCCATGTGTGTTCAGCATATATCCCCAGGACTCTTCACACACATGGAATGCAGTTTCCTGGAATGGGGGATTAGACACTGGAGAGCGATTACTTAACCCCTTCCTGCCCCGCGCGGGGCTAAAGGGTGACCCGGCTGCAGGGAGCGGGATTCCTCGTGGGGTGGGCTGGCCTCTGATGCCCTTCTCCTGGACTTCCTAGGTTGCCCGTCTTGGAGACCACGAGCCCCCCGGGTGACGTCTCCCACCCCCACCACATGGTGTCGGTGGTCCCCAGCAGGTATCCCCGGTGGTTTACTCTGGGGCATCTGGAGTCCCAGCAGTGCGAACTGGCATCCACCATGCTGACAGCGGCCAAAGGTGAGTGGATGACTGAAGCCCTCTGCCGGTTTGCCCCAAGCACTTTCTCCCCAGTGTGTCGAGGCCAGGGGAGGCTTCGCTGACTTTCCACAGTGACTTGGAGTGGAAGGGGGCCGGGGGAATCAATCAGTCAATCGATCATATTTATTGAGCGCCCGCTGTGTGCAGGGTGCCTGTATTAAGCGCTTGGGAGAGGACAACACAATATAACAGACACATTCCCTGCCCACAGTGAGCTTACAGTCCAGAGGGGGATCGCTGTGTTGCGCAGTCTGGAGTGGACGTGCAGTCTCTAGGACTGTCCTGGCAGGGGGCCTGGGGGGGTTAGGGTTAGGGCAGGAGCCGGGGGTGATGGAGACACTCAGGAGGTGGCTGGTGGCCCAGGAGACCCTGAAAGAACTCCCGAGTAATTGAGCAAAGCTGCTTTCAGTGAATTGGGGAGCGGTGGTGTTACCTAGCAAAGCATCCTGTGCCACCCAGCCCAGGCCTTGGCCCACCCAAACCCAACACTAGGGCTCTGGCTCCCTGATCCGTCCCAGTACTCAGCTGGGATTCAACACACAGATGCAGCACCTCAGCCAGACCACCCCCTTTAGCCCACTGAGCCTTTCCGGGTCCTAAACATCAGGATAGAAGCTGCCAGGAGGCCGGCTCTGTGGGCCGGGGGCATGTGGGTTTGGGTTTTTGCTGCTTTTTATTGGCTCTGACACCTCCCCCTCACAAACAACCCAAGCCCGTGCAAGACTGCACATCTTCCCTGTTGGGCAGGGGTCCTGAATGGCATAACAGTTGGAAGGACACTCCACATTAACGTTATGTCAGGATTCCCCCTTAGGGAACCATAGAGAGAGCCCGGGGAGAGGGAAGCCTTCTACCCCACGGTTGGTGATTTTCTTCCCCTTGGCGAGAAGTCGCCGAGGGTCTCTTTGAGGAAGAGGAGAGGGAACGTTACTGGTCAGTGCTGGCATTTCAACAACCTAGAGATTGTGGAGACCAAGATGCCAGTGTGTAGCTGAGTATTTTGATCAATTAGTCAATAAATAGTTTTTCAATTTCTACTATTTTCACTATCCACAAACCAGTTTGTCTACCTCCCCCTGTAGTGTGTGGGCGGGGAACGCACCCACCAACTCTGTTGCCTTGTACTCTCCCAAGCGCTGAGCATAGTGTTCTGCACACAGCAAGCACTCAATAAATTCCATCGATTGATCGACTGAAGCCAACAGTCAGGAGTTTCCGCACCATGTGGAGAGGAATGGGTAGCCGATGAAAGTTTGAGGAGTGCAGAGATGTGCAGAGTGACTTGATCCCGACTTGTGAAAAACAGGAATTTGAGATGTGTTTCCTTCCCCAGCCTCAAATAGTATTTGCCGAGTTCCTGCCGAGTACCCTGCACTGCGTTAGGACCCATCTTGAAACACGCAGCTCAAGCAGAGAGGGGCGTTTAAAGACAGAGATCAGTCGATAACGTCTTTGAGGGTTTGCAGAACCGAGGGAGGGAAGTGAAAGGTGGAGCAGCCTGACCCTTGTTTTGTTCCTCTGGGTGTAGGCGACATGCTGAGATTACGCACCGTCTTGGAAGCGATTCAGAAGAACATTCATTCCTCCTCCCTGATCTTTAAACTAGCCCAGGACGCGTTCAAGATCGCCACTCCGGCAGACAGCAACTCAGACACAACCCTGCTGAACGTAGCCCTGGAGCTGGGCCTGCAGGTACGCAAGCCGGCCCTGCTTCTCCTCGGGCACAGGGTTCTTATCCCGACTCCACCACTCGTCTGATGGGTGGCCTCGGGCAAGTCACTCCACTTCTCTGTGCCTCAGTTACCTCGTGTAAAATGGGGATTAAGACTGTTAGCCCCATGCGGGACAGGGGTTATGTCCAACCCGATTTGCTTGTATCCACGCCATCGTTTGGTACGGTGCCCGGCACATAGTAAGTGCTTAATATATATTACAGTTACGAGCATTACTATTATTAGGCGGAACCTAGGCCCCGGCCTGGAAAGGAAGGGGCTTTATTCTCCTCGGGTTAGGCCTTTGGACCCGTCGCCGCTGAACCCAGAGGTAAAAATCCCAATTTGGGAAAGCTCAGTTTTAACTGGCCCAGAAAAGATCAAGCCAGGCTAACGAACTGCCCCCAAATACTGCACCTTGAAGAAACTCATCCAGTCCCTTCCTCACAGTTATTTTTTTTAGTAATAGTAGAAGATGAAGAATTCTCCAAAAGTCATCTGTTCCAGCGGTGTTGAACGTTCTTTTCTTCTTATAAAAAGTGGTTGGGCCCGTCTTGCGCTCATTACCGGGGGGCGGACAAGGGGAGAAGTCCTGAAGGATGAGGAAGTTGCAAATCTTGGGGGAGCCGGTACTGGGAAGACCAAACCAGGCCAGAGTCCATGTCCTGCAGCGTCATTTCATCAGCGTTTCCCCCGTGCCCCCGTCAGCCCTCCGAGATGTTCTCAAGAAAAGTTCCCCATTTCCTTTGGCCCCCTCAGCCTTCCTCACCAACCCTGGTTCCGTCAATCCTGCCAGCCCCGTTCATCCCATCATCCCAGCAGGCACTTCCACAGTCCGACATCCACGTGAACCCCCACCCACGCAATCGGAGGCCTGCCCTCACGCACACGCGGTCTGACTTACACTCCCACGCACACCCACATCCATCCCATGCGCATATACACCACTCTTCTACTCCGGCCCACCCCCCCATATCGCGCCTGAGGAGAATGGAGGGGGAAAAATGATACGATTGACTAGGAACTTCAGTTTAGATAACTGTGGTTAGAGCCCTCAGCTAACCAGAGGCATAGGTCAGTTGGGGACCCTCCCTCTCTCTGCTCTCCTCACTCCCTCCTCCTCCCTCCTCTCCCCCTTCCATAACCCGGAGGGCTTCAGGGGCCCACACCCTTGTCGTCTCTTGTAGGTCATGCGGATGACTTTGTCCACCCTCAACTGGAGACGGAGAGAGATGGTGAGATGGCTGGTCACCTGTGCCACGGAAGTGGGTGAGTTGCCTTCCGCTCTAGGGGCGGGCCGCAGTCGGTCTCCAGCCTGACGGACTCCGCTCCTCTGGATCCTTTCAGGAGGAGCCCTGCTGGTCCTTCCTTGGGTTTGCTCTTTTCTGGCGGGGCAGGGAAATGGCCACCACCGCCTGGCCTTCAGTAGTGGATGATCGGCTCCCGAACGTACGGTTGGTCAGGTAGCGGTAGCTTCCCCGCCATTGTCTCTCTGGAGAAAATGGCAACCCCCGATAGCGATGCAGTCATGATGGTCCGCTCGTCTTCAACTGCGTATCGAGGGCAGCTGGTGCTTCTTTGGAGCACCTTCGATTGTTGGGGAGACCCCAGTCCATCAAACCCCACTCTGGGAAAGCCCATGGGAGAGATCCCAGCCTCTCTCCCTCTCCTCTCGCCTCCCGTGCCTCGTGTGTTCTCTCCTCTCCTCCATCTGCAAGTTTCCCGGAGCCAAAAGGAGCAATACCTCCGTGGCCCGGAGAGTCCGGCTGGCCTTCCTCCCGAGGCGATGGGAGCAGGGACCCCGGACATGGCTCGATGCCGGCGGGGCGCACCTGGTGGGACTCCTTCAACACCAGCGCTACACCGTTTCTCATCTCATCCCGGGGGTCGCCATAAAGGCCCTTTGCTCGATGCCCTCGTTGCAGGTCTGCTGACCTCCCCAGGCACCGAGGGGCACCGTAGGGTTGCAGGGGGTCCCCCTGAGCCCCGGCCTCCCACGTTTCCCTGGAAGTGAGCACCGCAGTCCCAAGGAGGATGCTGCCCTCTCCCAGAGTTCTGCCTCGGTGGTGGGCCCCGGCCCGGCTAGGCGAGAACACGCACCAGAACTCCGGTCAGTCCACCGGTGGTGTTGACTCAGCACCTGCCGAGTTGGCCTCCAGGAGAGTCCAGCCGGAGAAAAACACGGTCCCTTCTGTTTGAGGCGCTTACTCTCTGGCGGGAGGCAGGCAGCAAGAGTGTTTTCCCAAATAGTGGGAGCAGGAGGGCGGCCTCTTCGCCGTGGGTCAGACCCCCCCCACCGCCCCGGAGGCTGACGTTTATAGGAATGCCCTCTCTTGGACTAGGCCATTCTGATGAGCCCATTCACCGGTCTCAACGTCACACGGGCAGCAGGAGCAAACAGCGAGCTGCCCGCGGTGACCCTTGAGCATCATTCAGGAGCAGACCTCAGGTCTCAGCTCAGCGCTCTGCCTGTCAGGCCCTGCTTCTGGCCAGGCTCGGCCCTTGGCAAATCGGAAACCTGAGCGGGCAGCCTGCTCGCCCACAGATTGGGGGTGGAAGGGCCGGCGAGGCTCCCCTCAGGGTTCTGCTTCCTTGATGAATGGGGCAAGGCCCCTCCGGGCCTGACCGTCCCATTGCTGCCCGTAACACGTCTTCAAAATCCTGAGACAGCGAGCCAACCGATCCTCCCCTTAAGCTTCGAGCGTACTCTTCAAAAAGGCAGAATCTGCGTAAAACGAATGCAGGTTCCCCCAGAAGAGGGGGAATCGCCAAAATTAAAAAAAAAACAATGCATGCATGAGTCAGCGTTGAAAGAAAAGAAAGTGGCCTAGTGGATAGGACACGGACCTGGGTTCTAATCCCCGCTCCGCCATCTGTCTGCCGTATGACCTTAGGCAGGTCCACATCACCGCTCTGTTCCCTCATCTGTAAAATTGGGATTAAGACCGTAAGCCCCTCGTGGGACATGGACTGTGTCCAACCTGATTAGCTTGTGTCTACCTCAGCACTTAGTACAGAGTATGATGCTCAATAAGCACTTAACAAACACCATTAAGAAAACAAAAAAAAAAAAATCAAAGCGTGGGTCGCTGTTCAGATTCAGCTTTTCCGCTAAAGCCGTCGCTCTATTTGAATCCGCGGCCGGACGACCTGCCGGCCGGCTGGGCTCCCCCCGGCTCGGCCCGGTTCTCCGGCTCCTCTCTTGCTACCGGCAGGGTGATTCTGGGACCGATTTCCTGCCGCCCCCATTTCGCCAGGGACCTTAGCTGGTTCCCGCTCTGGCCTAGTCTAGGAGAGGGAGCAGGCCAGGCACCCGATCCCGTGGTCCGTTTTGTCGGACCACGGCAAAAAAATAAAACCCCAGCGAACCCAAACCCCGCCTTGGGGTTTTTAGGGCATCTCCTCCCTTGCCAGGTGTTGGTTTCCGGCGGGCCGGCAGCCCCGCGCCCCCCGTTCTGGGGAACAGGAGCTTGGGCCCGGGGGGACGGCCCCTCGAGGTCCTCCCGAGCCCCCCCACCGCTCAGCCGAGTCGTAAGCTTTTCCTTTCGCAGGTGTGCGAGCCCTAGTCAGTATCCTGCAGAGCTGGTACACGCTGTTCACCCCCACCGAGGCCACCAGCATCGTCGCCGCCACGGTCATGTCCCACAACACCATCCTGCGGCTGAGCCTGGACTACCCCCAGCGCGAGGAGCTGGCCAGCTGCGCCCGCACCCTCGCCCTGCAGTGCGCCATGAAGGACCCCCAGAACTGCGCCCTGTCGGCCCTGACCCTGTGCGAGAAGGACCACATCGCCTTCGAGACGGCCTACCAGATCGTCATCGACGCGGCCTCCACCGGCATGACCTACTCGCAGCTCTTCACCATAGCCCGCTACATGGAGCACCGCGGCTACCCGCTGCGGGCGTTCAAGCTGGCCTCCCTGGCCATGACCCACCTGAACCTGGCCTACAACCAGGACACCCACCCGGCCATCAACGACGTCCTGTGGGCCTGCGCCCTCAGCCACTCGCTGGGCAAGAACGAGCTGGCCGCCATCATCCCCCTGGTAGTGAAGAGCGTGCACTGCGCCACGGTGCTCTCGGACATCCTGCGCCGCTGCACCATGACGGCCCCGGGCCTGGCGGGCATCCCCGGCCGCCGGAACTCCGGGAAGCTCATGTCCACGGACAAGGCCCCCCTCCGCCAGCTGCTGGACGCCACCATCAGCGCCTACATCAACACCACCCACTCGCGGCTCACCCACATCAGCCCCCGGCACTACGGCGAGTTCATCGAGTTCCTCAGCAAGGCCCGGGAGACCTTCCTGCTCGCCCAGGACGGCCACATGCAGTTCGCCCAGTTCATAGACAATCTCAAGCAGATCTACAAAGGCAAGAAGAAACTCATGATGCTGGTGAGGGAGCGGTTCGGCTGAGACCCCCGCGCCTCTCTCGCTCGCTCTCGCTCTCTCTCTCCCCCCCACGACCTCCCCCACACCCCCGCCACTCCCGGGCTCTGCCGGGCGGCACCAGAAATGGAAGGAAAAACAAAAACGAAGAAGAAAACGAAACAAAAAAAACAACCTAACCCCGTCGGGCGAAGCAACGACTTCTGTGCAGTCGAGTCGGATCTAACCGTTCCCCATCCCGAGAGGATTCAAGAGAGCCTCTGGCCCCAGAAACCAAACGGCAGCCTGGAAATAGGAATTCCCTCCACCTCCTCCCGCTCACGAGCGTCTAGTCGAAACCAAAAGTTCCCGCGGAGACCCCAGCGTGACCTTCCCCCGGAGGAGACGTGCGACCGACCAGCGGGGGCCCCGGGGGCTGGGGCTCGGAGGCCGAGAGGAAGGAAGGAGCCGGAACCCCACAACACTAAACCTCACACGCCTCCGAGCCGGCTCCCGGGCCGCGGCCTCGCGTCCACGTGCGTCCAGACGAGACCTGTGAATTTTTCTTTTCTCCATTTGTGAAGGTACTTAAAACACACACAGAACTGTTCTCAGGGATTGCTTACTTAAAAGTAACAAAAGCATTTATGATACTGTATATACTATAGTATATGTGTCAATTATTAAATTGTAAAGTTATAATTATTTATAATTCTGTCTTTTATTTGAGGGATACTTGAAATTGCTGTGGGCTGGGAATTTGGGGAGGGGGAGGGGGTTTGGTTTTTGGTCTGTCTGGTTTTCTTTTGTTTGTTTTTGGTTTTTCTTTTTCTGTTTTTTTTTTCTGTTGTATTTTTTTTGTTCTTTAAAAAAAAAAAAAGAGGAGGAGACTCGTGAACATTTCTCAGGTTTCCCCAGCAGAATGAGTGCCGTTGCACGCCGGGAGGGCAGGAAGGGCAGTTTGGGGGTTGGAAAATGGCAAATCGGAAGGAGCCCAGAGTCTATGCAGAACCACGGAGATGTCGCCGCCCAGGTCGGCCGCCCGGAGGCGGGATGGATGGCTTCCTGGACGGACCGGCTAGATCGGCGCTCGTCCTCCAAAGCCGAAGGGATGGACCCGGATGGGAGCTCGTTGGACACTGACTGGACATTGGTCTCAGGACTCACTCCGAGGAGAGGGGGACCCCCGTCCCTCCTCCCGTCACTTCGGCCGGCATCCGCGCGGCGGCTCGGACAAACGGATCCGTAGAGAGACGGCCCCCCAGCGGGCACGCTCCCCTTTCCCCCACCTCCCCCCCCACCGCCCCTCTCTCCCCTCTGCTTCCGACCCATCCCTCTATGCAGCTCCTCCTCCTTCCCCCACCCCCTTCCTTCCCTCCCCACACGCCCCCTCTGCCTCCCCTGCTCTCTGCCGTCCTCCCTGCCCCCACGTACCTTCTCTCTCTGCCCCCGAGTCTGGACCGGGACAGTTCCGCCCTTCGGCTCGGTCGTCCCCTAGACCTTCACGGTCTCCCCTCCCCCCTCCTGGATCCTCTCTTGCCCCCGCCCCCTCTCCCTTCCCCCCTGCCCCAACACCACTGCCCCTTGCTAAATGTTCCCTCCGCCTCCGCTGCCCAAGGACGGGAGCAGGGGGCCGAGGGGACGGGCCGTGCTGGGTCCCGTCGGCCCCGGGCCCGGTTTCCGGCCGCCGCCCGGGCCGCGCCGACGGTTCGGGAGGAGAAAGCGGGCGGCCGACCGAGGCTCCGTCCGTCCCGCCGCGGCCTTCCACGGCGCTCGGCTTCCGGCCGCTTCCCAGTGACTGTTTCGGATCTGAACTCGCCGTCCCGATCGACAAGGGAAGGGAATGTGGGTGGGTGGGAGGAAAGTCATTTTTATTCCAAGTGTCTTTGTGTTACCCTGTTCCAGTGTGTCTTAGTTTTAAAGAAGGAGGGGTTGGGGGGCGGGGGGAGGGCGGGGAGGGCAGGGGCCAGTGGGGAAGGTGACTTGTAGCTAGAGAATGTGGACTAATGATCTACTGTCTGATTTTATTTTATTTTATTTTTTACGAGCTATTGGTGTCGCCTTTCTGCGCTACAAACCAACCAACCAATTGTACTCAGTATTTGTTGCCACAGAAGTATCGTTCGACAAGTTTGTTTTTGTGCGACTCTTGACCTAATGTTTAATAATAAAACAGAAGTTACTACTATTTATGTATCGCTACTACCATTTTATATCGATTGTGTTGAAACTCCAGTGCTTTTTTATGAATAAATCGTGGATCACAGAAAGCAAAAATTAAAAAAGGGGAAAAAAAAAGAAGAGTGTGTCTTCTCTCAGGAGACGGGGACACCGGAAGAGACCCTGCCCGGAAAGGCGAGGGAGATCTTCTCCGAGCTCCCTCCCGAGGCGGGGCCGAAGACCTCCCAGAAGTTGTGGCGGAGGATGTGCCGCGGGGGACTTTGGGGTCTCTGCCACCCGGGTGTCGCGGAGGACGGAGGAGGAAGGGCTGGATCCTGGCAGTGGGCAGAAGCCTGCCAGCGACCCCCGAGAGAGAGAGAGAGAGAGAGAGAGAGAGAGACGAAAGGAGAGCGCTAGGATCCGGAGCCGGAAGGGGCGAGAAAGCAGAGCCGACTCTCCGGCTGCTTCGGGGAGGACGATGAAGGGGGGCGGAAAGCTGTGCGTCTCCCCCAGAACCTTACTATGGAAGAATAAAAAACTAAAAACGGGAGCCGGTCGGGTCCGTGGCCCGCGGGGACCCTGTGAGAGTCTGGAGGGTCCTGAAACCGCCGATGTCCCCTCCTCTGGACCCCCGGAGGCCTCGGGCCGACGGGGTGGGGGGTGGGGGTAGAATGGGGGTCGATGGCCTTAAAAATAAATCACATATTAGCGTTTGTGGATTATTCTCTTTTCTCCACAATCCCAGAGCGTTGCCGCCGCCGTTACCGCCGCTGCCGTACTCGCCACTGGGAGATGGAGCCAGAGGCGGCTTATCCGGAGGCCGCCTGGAGGGGGAGGTGAGTTGGGATCGAATGCCCCATCCGTGCTCGGGGGTGGAGGCCGGGGAGGACGAGGAGCTCGGCCCGGTTCCCCCGGTCATCCGGCTGAACGTTGGTCGGACCACGTCAGCCGGCTCGCGCCGGGCCAGATGAGACCCTGCGAGTTGGCTCTGGCGAGAACCTGCCACCGCATTCTAGGAAAACCGGCTGTAGGTGACGGAGTGAGAGGATCGACCCAGATGATGATGATGATTGTGGTAACCGGGAAGCATTTACTAGGTGTCAAGCACTGTAGTAAATGCTGGGGGTAGGTACAAGATCATCAGGTCCCACATGGGGCTACACTTTAAGCAGGAGGGAGACCAGGTATCTGATATCCATTTTGCAGGTGGGGGGGACCTGAGGTCCAGTGGGGTGAAGTGACTCGCTCTAAGTCACAGAGCAGAAAGGTGGCGGAGCGGAAATAGAACTCAGGTCTCCCTGGCCTATCCACCGGGGCCGCCGAGGTGGGCCGAGTTCGGGCCTCGAAGGGCCACCTGGCCGTCGGCCGGGCCTGAGCCTGCCCCGGAGCCTCGACGCGGGCCGACGGTAGCCGCTGGGGCCGGGGGTGACCGTCTGAGCCTGTGGGCGGGGGGTTGGGGGTGCCGCGAAAGATGTCTCCTGCGGGTCCAGGCCCCCCGCCCGGCGGCAGCAGCGCCCGGTCCCCAGGTGGCCGAGCGGGGAGGGCGGCGGCGGCCCGTGGGGCCCCCCGCCCCACCGTCCTCCGTTTTTGCAGGGTCTCCGACCCCACGGCTGGCTCGTGGGCCCGGCTCTTTGAAGTGATCCGCCAGTTCCACACTCCCTTTGATCTGGGGCCAGCCACGTTCCCTCCTCCAGATGTTCCCTCCGTGGCCCACGCCCGGCCTCCCGCGTTTGATCCTCCCTTCGCCCCTCCGGACGCTCCGTGACTCCGGTCCCTCGCCCACGTGCCGCGCCGACTCTGGGGCCGCCGGGCCCTGTCCCGGCCTACGCCGTCTGGACTGTCCCTCCGGCTGGAGGGGCCGGGAGCCGGCCTCGCCCCAGTGAGGAACGCGCTTCTCTCCCTGCGGGGCCTTAGGTGCCCAGTCGCTTCTTAGGTCCGTCAGAGGTAGCTGATCCCACCCTGCCCCCTCCTGGTCTCGGCACTTGGCCAGCCTCTGTTGGCCGGCCTCCTTCCCCTCCGTTCCTCAGTGACTAAGAAATAAAGGACCGGACGAGTATCCGCACGATGTTTCTGGGGTCTCTCCGGAACAGGGATCGGCTCCGAGCCCGGGCGACCTCCGCCCTCGCAGCCCCCAGACCAAGGCCCCTTCCTCCTCCTCCGCCTTGACCCGCTCTCCCCCTCTACCAAAGCAAGGAGGTGGCTGGAGCGGGCAGCCCGGGGAGAGGGGAAAGGGAGCGGCCCCAGCCGGCGTGGTTCAGCCTTTCCGCCTCTTGTGGGCCTTGGTGGGAATCTGGGTGTGCCACCTTGAACTCAGCTCCCCGAGGGAAGAGAGCCTAGCACCGTGCTCGGGGGAGGGTGACGGCGGCGGCCGCTCTGTGGCCACGACGAACCCAGGTGCCCCTTCGCGGCTCCCTCCTCGCCGGCGGGGAGAGTAGGGCAAGGGGCCCGGTTGGCCCGCGGCCTCTTCAGCCTAATCTGTCCTCGCTGCTGCTGAGAGAGGCCCCCCTCTCCCACCCCGAGGCCGTAACTCAGACACCTCAGTCTCAAGGACGCCGTCTTTTATTCTGTCGGGACCCAGACGGAGAGCCGTGGCTCGTCCACGCGCATCCACCCGGCACGCCGACCCACCCGGGGTCGGCTCCGAGGTGAGGCCAGGCCCCGGGAGGCCGCGGGAAGTAAGGGCCCCATCCAGTCCAGCGCCCCTAGCCAGCCAGCCCGGGGCCAAGGCCGCCCGGGCCCCGGCGGGCCTTATCCGTCGGGCCCCCGCCCGGAGCGGGGGAGGCGAGGAGGGGGGTCTCACTTGTTCTGGCGGAGGCGGCGGGATTGGTGGTGCACGGCCTCCACGAAGGCCCCGACGTGGGCCGGGTCCATGTCCGGGTAGAGCCCGTGGCCCAGGTTGGCGATGTGGCGTTGGGGCCCGAACGCCGCCAGCATCTGGCTCACCATCTGCCCAATCTCCTCCTGTGAGGGCGGCGAGGGCAGCGGGGGTTGGGCGGGGGAACAACCCTCCCCGCGGGGCCCGGCCACCGTAGCGAACGGGGGCAAAGGGGCAGACGAAAGCCCCCGGGAGAGGGAGGATGCAGAGCGCCGGGGTCGAGCGCGCGTCCTCCCGGGGACCGGGTCGGGGTGAGCCCAGGTGAGAAGGAACAGGTGGGTGGCGTCCCCCCCCCCCCGCCCCATCCCCGTACCTTGGAGGCGTATAGGGCACAGGGATCCAGGTTCCCCTGCAGGGTCACGGCCTTCCCCACACGTTCCCTGTAACGCAACGGGGCCGATGCTGAGCCAGGGCCCGTGCCCAGGGGGTGCCCCCTCCCCCCCACAGCCCACCCGTCCCCCTTCCCAGGAGGCTCACCGCGCCAGCGAAGGGGCCATCGTCCAGTCGAGCCCAACCACCTCGTAGCCCGCCTGGGCCAGCTCCTCCAGGGCAAAATGTCCGTCCTTGGCAAAGATGATCTGCAGAGGAGAGGGGATAATGATAATCGTGGTATTTGTTAAGCGCTTTCTATGTATCAGTCACTCTGCCAAGCAGTGGGGTAGACACAAGGTCATCGGGTTTTTACACAGTCCACACAGGGCTCACGGTCTCAATCCCCATTTTACAGACGAGGTCACTGAGGCCCAGAGAAGTGAAGTGACTTGCCCAAGGTCACAGAGGAGGCAAGCGGCAGAGCCGGAATTAGAACCCGGGTCCTTCTGACTCCCAGGAGCCGGGTCTATCCACTAGGCCGCTCTGCATCTCTCTTCCCCGGCACTTAAAAGAGCGCTTGGCCCACGGTAAGCGTTTAACGAAGAGTATTATTTCTGGCGCACGACCCACGAGGGGACTATCGGTATGGGGCTTGTCGGGCGTAGTGAGTGCTTACCGGGTGCAGAGCACTGTACTAAACGCTAGGGTAGGCAGACGTTAATGAGGTCAGGCACGGGCCCTGTCCCACTTGGGGTTCACCGCCTAAGCAGGAGCGGCTGTCCCTAACTCTGGGCCAGGCCCGAGTGCTCTGGAGGGGAAGAGGGGCGCGGGGGGGACCCCTCCCACCGAGGGGGGAGAGCGGGCCCCCTCCGCACCCCACCCCCCGACCCCCCATCCCCGCCCCGCCCCCCACGACCCCCCACCGAAGGCACCTCATTCCCAGCTGCTCCTCTGCTTCCATCTAGGGGTCGGCGGAGGCAGTTTCAGCTCCCGGATGGAAACCGCCCCCCACCCCCAAATCACCCCCCCCCCGGTGTCCCCCCTCTCCCGCCCCCTCACCATGGGTACAGGTGCCAGGCCTGCCTCCTGCAGCCCCGCTCTGACCCGCTTGGCGATGCCGCGGATGTAGGGCAGGGCGAAGGACGAGAAGAGGGCAGGCCCCAGGTGGCCGGCGTGAGACTCAAAGAGCTGCAAGGCCTGGGGGGGCGGGAGGGCAGCCAAGGGGAGGGGCGTGGGGGGGGGGGGTCCCCCGTGCCCCTCCTCTCTGGACCCCGCAATGAGCCTGGGCTGCCGTACGCCCCACCCTCCGCCCCCGGGAGCACCCCCTCACCGCCCCGGCCGGACTTCCCACCCCCCGCGCGGTCGTACCTGGGCCCCGGCGGCCACCTGGCCCACGAGGTAGGGCACCAGGACGTCGGTCAGCTGCCGCAGCAGGCGATGACTGGCCTGGGGCCTCTGGTACAGCCAGCGCTTGGCCTGGGCCATGGTGTTGGACCCGCCGCCCTCCACCATGTAGGTCATCAGCGTCCACTGCGGGGGGCCGGGGGGAGCGCAGAGAGAGGGGAGGTTGCCAGTGGGCCCGCCCGCCCCGGGGGAGGCCCGCCGCGTCTCCCCCCGACCCGCTCACCGGGGCTCCGGCGAAGCCGATGAGGGGCACGCGCCCGGCCAGCCGGTGGCGGGTCAGGGTGATGGCCCGGAACACGTAGCCCAGCTCCGCGGCCACGTCCACTTTGCTCCGCAGCCGCTCCAGGTCCTCCTCCTCCCGCAGCGGGGAGGGGAAAGTCGGCCCTTTACCCGGCACCATGGTCACCTCCATGCCCAGCGCCTGCGGAGGGGAGCCCGAGGTGGTTTGCCGAGCCCAGGAGAGCAGGGACAGGGAGGGAGGAAGAGAGACAGAGAGCCGGCAGCCCTGGTCCCCACCTACCTGGGGCACCACGAGAATGTCGGAGAAGATGATGGCGGCATCCAGGGGGAAGCGTCTCAGCGGCTGTGGGGACGCAGAGAGGGCCGCTCGGGTCAGAGCCCGTGGACTCCCCCGGCTTGGGGCCGGGCCCGGGCCCCAAGGCCTCCGCTAGCCTTTGGGGTTGGGGGCCGGGGGGAACGGGACCACCCCAACGGCACTTAACGCAGCACGACGGTGGACTCACTGTCTTAACCCCCCCCCGTACAGATGAGGCAACGGAGGCACGGAGAATTTAAGCGGCTTGCCCGAGCCCACGGGCCGGGATTAGAACCCGGGTCTTCTTAACTGCCGGGCCCGCGGTCCGTCCACCAGACCGCGCTGCTTCTCCAGGGTGGAGGCCGGGCAACCTGGGTGGGAGGCCGCCGCACGGCCACCCCCGCTCCTCCCCCAGCTCCCCGCTCACCTGCAGGGTCAGCTCGCAGCAGGCCTCGGGGGAGCGGCACGTGCTGAAGAAATCGCGGGCCGCCCGGGTCTCCCGGAACTCTGGCGGGGAGGGAGAGGAGACGGGGAGCTGGCGTCAGCCCAGGCCTGCGTCTCCCACCCACCCTTCCTTTACCCCCCTCCCCACCCTCGGCAAGCCGAGTTGCGCCGGCGGAGACGGCTCCGGGCTCTGCCCTCTTACCTGGCAGGTAGCGCCCGGCCTGCCGCATGCACCAGACGGGCGTGTAGTCCGTGGTCTCCCCCCAGGCTGCCCGGAGGAACGTGTCATTCTGCAGCTCGGGGAAGTCCTTGGGGCTGGGGGGAATCAGCGGGTCGGGGGGCCGGTGCCTTTCCATCAACCCGCTCCTACTCTGCCCTCCCACCCTTGGGAGGAGGAGGACGAGGACAGGGAAAGGGGGCGAAGACCCAGCCTCTGGGGGAGGGGAAGAAGGGGCACGGGTCAGTCTCACACCCTTATCGGTCCCTGCCAGACCCTGGGCGGACCCCGAGGGTAACCGCCCGCCTCTCCTCTTGGCCCCTATCGGCCTCAGCGCAGGCAATTGGGGGACGGGGTGGGGGCGGCCTGACATTTTGCTTTCCCCAAACCCCGGACCCTGGTGGCCGGGCTAAGGTACCATCCTCATTGTCGATGCTATTTATCGAGCGCTTCCTATGTGCGGAGCGCTGTACGAAGCGCTTGGGTGTGTACAACAGAGATGGTGGACATACTCCCCGCCCACAGCAGCTAACAGTCTGGAGTAATAGAAATAGAGAGCTCTCCCCACCGCCCCCGCCCACCCTCTGGCTGAGATCTAATGGGGTGGGGGAGCGGTATTTGTTAAGCACTTTCTCTGTGCCAAGCACTGTAATAATAATTACTGTATTTGTTAAGCACTATGTGCCCAGCACCGTAATGATTATAATTACTGTATTTGTTAAGCGCTTACGATGTGCCAAGCACCGTTCTAAGCGCTGCGGTAGATATATAAGCTGTCCCACGTGGGGCTCTCAGTCTTCATCCCCATTTGACAGATGAGGTGACTGAGGCACGGAGAAGTGAAGTGGCTCGTCACACAGCTGACAAGCGGCGGAGCTGGGATTAGAACCCACGACCTCTGACTCCCCAGCCCGGGCTCTTCCCACTAAGCCACGCTGTACTAAGCGCTGGGGTGGATCCAAGCAAATCGGTGCGGGGGCCCAGTCCCTGTCCCCTAAGGGGCTCACTGTGTCCATCCCCATTTTCCGGGTTTGGTAGCTGAGGCCCAGAGGAGTGAAGTGGCTCGCCCACGGTCACCCCGCAGGCAGGGGGGAGCGTCGGCATTAGAACCCAGGACCTTGGCTTTCCAGCGTGGCTCAGTGGCAAGAGCCCGGGCTTGGGAGTCAGAGGCCGTGAGTTCTAATCATTCAATCATTCAATAGTATTTATTGAGCGCTTACTATGTGCAGAGCACTGTACTAAGCGCTTGGAATGGACAAATCGGTAACAGAGACAGTCCCTGCCCTTTGACGGGCTTACGGTCTAATCGGGGGAGACGGACAGACAAGAACAATAGCAATAAATAGAACAGTAAACAATAAATAGCAACAATAGCAATTTCATTGGTTCAGTGGAAGAGAGCCCGGCCTTCAGAGTCAGAGGGCATGAGTTCGACTCCCGGCTCTGCCACTTGTCAGCTGTGTGACTGTGGGCAAGTCACTTCACTTCTCTGTGCCTCAGTGACCTCATCTGTAAAATGGGGATTAACTGTGAGCTTCACGCGGGACAACCTGATGACCCTGTATCTCCCCCGGCGCTTAGAATAGTGCTTCCACATAGTAAGCGCTTAATACCAACATTATTATTAATCCCGCCTCCGCCCGTTGCCTGCCGTGTGGCCTTGGGCAAACCAATGGGCCTCAGTCACCCCAGCTATACAATGGGGATGAAGAGCGTGAGCCCCACGTGGGATGACCTGACCGCCTGGGAGCTCCCCCCAGCGCTTAGAACAGTGCTCGGCATGTAAGCAGCGCTTAGAGCAGTGCTTTGCACAGAGAGAGGGCCAAACAAACACCATCGTCCTCCCGCTGATGCCTCCGGGGGCTTCGCACTTACAGCGGCCCGTCCTCCACCATGGCTCCTGCCCAGCTGTCCGGGGTCCCTCCGTGCGAGCAGTGGCGCCCCCTTCTGGCTCCGCCCCCGTCTCCGCCTCCGCGCCTGCGCACTCCCCGCCCCCGAGGCGGCCGTCACGTGACCTCCCACCCTGCCCCGGAGACTGAGGCCGTGCGCATGCGCAGCCCCGGCCGGGGAGGCCGCCGTAAAGCCCGGTGTGGAGGACAGCGGGAAATCCGGTCTAGGGGCCACCGTAAAGCCTGATGTAGCGGCGCAGCCGCAGCTCCTCCGCCCCGTTTCGGGGCTCGGGCGCCTTCATTCATTCATTCGATCGTATTTCTTGAGCGCCTACTCTGTGCAGAGCACTGTACTAAGCGCTTGGAATGGACAATTCGGCAACAGAGACCATCCCTGCCCATCGACGGGCTCCCAGTCTAATCGGGGGAGACAGACGGACAAAAAGAAGACAACATCATCAAGATGAATAGAATCGAGAGGAGGGACACCTCATTAACAAAATAAATAGGGTAATAAAAAATAGATACAAATGAGCACAGTGCTGAGGGGAAGGAGAGGAGCAGAGGGGAAGGGGGCTTAGCTGAGGGGAGGGGAAAGGGGAGGAGCAAAGGGAAAAGGGGGTAGCTCAGTCTGGGAAGGCCTCTTGGAGGAGGTGAGCTCGGAATGGACGATTCGGCAACAGATGGAGGCAATCCCTGCCCAACGACGGGCTCAGGGTCCAAACGGGGGAGACAGACAACAAAACAAGTAGTCTGGCGTCTGTATTATCAAGGTAAATAGAATCCTAGATATATACACATCATTAAAATAGAGTGATGAATGATATATACAAATAGGCACAAGTGCTGTGGGGAGGGGAAGGGGGGATGGGGAGGGAAAGAGAGGGCTCAGTCTGGGAAGGCCTCCTGGAGGAGGTGAACTCTCAGGAGGGCTTTGAAGAGGGGAAGAGAGTTAGTTTGGACTCGTGAGGAGGGAGGGCATTCCAGGATAATGGTAGGATGTGGGCCAGGCGAGAAGGAGGCCCAGTGAGGAGGTGAGAGGCAGGGGAGTGGAGTGTGTGGGCTGGGATGGAGAAGGAGAGAAGGGAGGTGAGGTAGGAAGGGGCGAGGGGATGGACAGGTTTGAAGCCAAGAGTGAGGAGTTTTTGTTTCGTGCCAAGGTTGATAGGCAACCCCTGGAGGTTTTTGAGAAGGGGAGTGACAGGCCCAGAGCGTTTCTGAAGAAACGCTCATCTCCACTGGGAATGGTCTTTAAGGGAAAGAACTAACCAAGGCGTCGGCGAGGCGTCGGAACTGGGGTTCGGAACCCCAGGGTTGTTGGGCGACTCTGTCCCGACTCTCCGGTTGCTCTTCGGCCTGGGGACCACCGTGCGTTCCCCACCTTAATGTGAGTGGGAACTCTGAGAGAGGCAACGGCAGACAGAACCAAAGCGGCGTGGCCTAGTGGAAAGAACCCGGGCCTGGGAGCCACAGCATCTGTAATCTAATCCTGCCTCTGCCGCTTGTCTGCTCTGTGGCCTTGGGCAAGTCACTTCACTTCTCTGTGCCTCAGTTACCTCATCTGTAAAATTATTTCATTCAAGAGTATTTATTGAGCGCTTACTATGTGCGGAGCACTGTACTAAGCGCTTGGAATGTACAAATCGGCGACAGAGACAGTCCCTGCCCATTGACGGGCTTACAGTCTAATCGGGGGAGGCAGCCAGATAAAAACCATAGCAATAAATAGACTCAAGGGGATGAACTAAAATGGGGTTGAAGACTGTGAGCCCCATGTGGGATAACCTGATGACTTTGTGTCTCCCCCAGCGCTTAGAACGGTGCCTGGCACAGCGTAAGCGCTGAACAACTAACGAAGGTTATTAGTATGAAGGTCATGGGTTCGAATCCAGGCTCGGCCACCTGTCAGCTGTGTGACTTTGGGCAAGTCACTTCACTTCTCGGTGCCTCAGTGACCTCATCTGTAAAATGGGGATTAAGACTGCGAGCCCCACGAGGGACAACCTGATTCCCCTGTGTCTACCCCAGCGCTTAGAACAGTGCTCGGCACATAGTAGGCGCTTAACAGATACCAACATTATTAGACTGAGCTCCCCTTCTCCCTCTACTCCCTCTGCCATCCCCCCTTTACCTCTCCGCAGCTTAACCCTCTTTTCCCCCCATCTCCCTCTGCTCCTCCCCCTCTCCCTTCCCATCCCCTCAGCACCGTACTCGTCCTCTCGACTGTATATATTTTCATCACCCTATTTATTTTGTTCATGAAATGGACATCGCCTCGATTCTAGTTAGTCGCCATCGGTTTTTAACGAGATGTTCTTCCCCTCGACTCTATTTATCGCCATCGTTCTCGTCTGTCCGTCTCCCCCGATTAGACCGTAAGCCCGTCCAACGGCAGGGACCGTCTCTATCTGTTGCCGACTTGTTCATTCCAAGCGTTTAGTCCAGTGCTCTGCCCATAGGAAGCGCTCAGTGAGAAGCAGCGTGGCTCAGTGGGAAGAACACGGGCTTTGGAGTCAGAGGTCATGAGTTCGAATCCCAGCTCTTCCACTGTCTGCTGTGTGATCTTGGGCAAGCCACTTAACTTCTCCGTGCCTCAGTGACCTCATCTGTCAAATGGGGATTAAGACTGTGAGCCCCACGTGGGACAACCTTTCATTCATTCATTCATTCAATAGTATTTATTGAGCGCTTCCTATGGGCAGAGCACTGTACTAAGCGCTTGGGATGAACAAGTCGGCAACAGATAGAGACGGTCCCCGCCGTTGGACGGGCTTACGGTCTAATCGGGGGAGATGGACAGACAAGAACAATGGCAATAAATAGAGTCAAGATTCCCTTGTGTCTACCCCAGCGCTTAGAACAGTGCTCGGCACATAGTAAGCGCGTAATAAATACCAACATTATTATTATTAGTGTTCAATAAATACTATTGAATGAATGAATGAATGCATGCATGCATGAATGAACGAACGAAGGAACGAACGGCGTGAGTGAGTGAGCGGCGGGGTGGCCGCCGACAGGGGGCGCCGGCGGGCGGGCGCTGGTAGTGCGCGTGCGCCGGGGAAGCGAGTGCGCGCGGGGCGGTAAATACGGCCGAGGGGCGGGCGGCGCGGAGCATTACGGCCGGCGCCCAGGACCGGCGCCCAGGACCGGCCCCCAGGACCGGCCCCCCGGGGAGGTGCGAGGCCCTGTGCGGGCGCTGCGTCCGGCATGGCGGGCCCGGGGGGGGAGGCCCCGTGTCCGCAGCAGCTGCTGGGGCGGGTGCGGTTCCTGCGGGAGGCGGCTTGCTGCCTGCGGGCCGGGGAGGCGCTGCCCGCCGCGCTGGCCTTCGTGCCCCGGGAGGTGCTGTACAAGCTGTGCAGGGACCCTCCCGGGACCGGACCCCCGGCCCGGACCCCCGTCCTGCTGCCCGTCTGGGACACCCCCAACCAGGCCCCCGGACCCCGCAGGCCCGGCCGCCCCGCCGTAAGGCTCCGTCGGGGCCACTGTCTGAGGGCCACGGGCGAGGAGCTCTGCAACGCCCAAGGCCTCTGGGTCAGGATCTCCAAGGTAGGCCGCGCCCCGCTCGCACCCTCCGCACAACCCTGGGCGCGGCTCTTCGGCCTCCCCCCGGGGCGGTCCTCCTCCGTGACCCGTGCTGAGCGCCGGGGACCCGCACACGTCCCTTCCCCGGTGCAGGCGAAAGCACCGAGAACCCACTGTGTTGCGGAGCCCTGGGCTAAGCGCCTGGAGACGGACAGATAGTAATAATGTCGGTATTTGTTAACTGTGAGCCTCCCGTGGGACGACCTGCCCACCCTGGATCTCCCCCAGCGCTTAGAACAGTGCTCGGCACATAGTAAGCGCTGAACAGATTCCGACATTAGAGAAGCAGCGTGGCTCAGTGGAAAGAGCACAGGCTTTGGAGTCAGAGGTCATGAGTTCGAGCCCGGCTCTGCCACTTGTCAGCTGTGTGACTGTGGGCAAGTCACTGTGCCTCAGTTCCCTCGTCTGTAAAATGGGGATGAAGACTGTGAGCCCCACGTGGGACATCCTGATTCCCCTGTGTCTGCCCCAGCGCTTAGAACAGTGCTCGGCACATAGTAAGCGCTGAACAGATACCAACATTATTATGATGTGCAGAGCACTGTTCTAAGCGCTGGGGAAGATCCAGGGTCATCAGGTCATCCCACGTGAGGCTCACTGTTAATCCCCATTTTACAGATGAGGTCACTGAGGCCCAGTGAAGTGACTCGCCCACAGTCACACAGCTGACAGGTGGCAGAGCCGGGATTCGGACCCACGACCCCTGACTCCAAAGTCCGGGCTCTTTCCACTGAGCCACGCTGCTTCCCATAAGATAAGGACAACCCTACCCAGCGACCGGCTCGCAGTCTAGTACTAATAGTGTTGGTGTTTGTTAACTGCGTGCAGAGCACTGTGCTAAGCCCTTGGAGAGATACAGGGTCATCAGGTTGTCCCACGTCAGGCTCCCAGTCCGAATCCCCATTTTACAGGTGAGGTCACTGAGGAACAGAGAAGTTAATAATAATGTTGGTATTTGTTAAGCGCTTAGGCTGTGCCAGGCACCGTGCTAAGCGCTGGGGGAGATACAGCGTCATCAGGTTGTCCCACGTGAGGCTCCCAGTCCGAATCCCCATTGGTGAGGTCACTGAGGAACAGAGAAGTTAATAATAATGTTGGTATTTGTTAAGCGCTTAGGCTGTGCCAGGCACCGTGCTAAGCGCTGGGGGAGATACAGCGTCATCAGGTTGTCCCACGTGAGGCTCCCAGTCTGAATCCCCATTTTACAGGTGAGGTCACTGAGGCACAGAGAAGTTAATAATAATGTTGGCATTTGTTAAGCGCTTACTATGTGCCAGGCACCGTGCTAAGCGCTAGGGTAGATACAGCATCATCCGGTTGTCCCACGTGAGGCTCCCAGTCTGAATCCCCATTTTACAGATGAGGTCACGGAGGCACAGAGAAGTTAATAATAATGTTGGCATTTGTTAAGCGTTTATGCTGTGCCAGGCACCGTGCTAAGCGCTGGGGGAGATACAGCGTCATCAGGTTGTCCCACGTGAGGCTCCCAGTCTGAATCCCCATTTTACAGGTGAGGTCACGGAGGCACAGAGAAGTTAATAATAATGTTGGCATTTGTTAAGCGCTTACTATGTGCCAGGCACCGTGCTAAGCGCTAGGGTAGATACAGCGTCATCCGGTTGTCCCACGTGAGGCTCCCAGTCTGAATCCCCATTTTACAGATGAGGTCACGGAGGCACAGAGAAGTTAATAATAATGTTGGCATTTGTTAAGCGTTTATGCTGTGCCAGGCACCGTGCTAAGCGCTGGGGGAGATACAGCGTCATCAGGTTGTCCCACGTGAGGCTCCCAGTCTGAATCCCCATTTTACAGGTGAGGTCACGGAGGCACAGAGAAGTTAATAATAATGTTGGCATTTGTTAAGCGCTTACTATGTGCCAGGCACCGTGCTAAGCGCTAGGGTAGATACAGCGTCATCCGGTTGTCCCACGTGAGGCTCACAGTCTGAATCCCCATTTTACAGATGAGGTCACGGAGGCACAGAGAAGTTAATAATAATGTTGGCATTTGTTAAGCGTTTATGCTGTGCCAGGCACCGTGCTAAGCGCTGGGGGAGATACAGCGTCATCAGGTTGTCCCACGTGAGGCTCCCAGTCTGAATCCCCATTTTACAGGTGAGGTCACGGAGGCACAGAGAAGTTAATAATAATGTTGGCATTTGTTAAGCGCTTACTATGTGCCAGGCACCGTGCTAAGCGCTAGGGTAGATACAGCATCATCCGGTTGTCCCACGTGAGGCTCACAGTCTGAATCCCCATTTTACAGATGAGGTCATTGAGGCCCAGAGAAGTGAAGTGACTTGCCCACAGTCACCCAGCTGACAGGTGGCAGAGCCGGGATTCAAACCCATGACCTCTGGCTCCCAAGCCCGGGCTCTTGCCACTGAGCCACGCTGCTTCTCTAAGTCTAGAAGGTGGGAGAGAGACAACAGAACAGAACAAGTAGATGGGCATCAGTGGCATCGAAAGAAATAAATAGAGGTATAGATACGTCCACATCATTAATAATATGAATAGAAGAATGACTCCGGACATACAGAAGCGCCGTGGGGCGGGGAGGGGGGAAGAGCGGAGACAATCCCTGCCCGACAACGGATGGTGTCGAGAACGGGGCTTGGCACAGAGTAGACGCTCCACAAATACCGTGGCTTAGGGGGAAGAGCCCCGGCGTGGGAGTCGGGGGTCGTGGGTTCTCCTCCCGGCCCGGCCCCTTGTCAGCTGTGTCGCCGAGAGCCCCCCTCTCCCCCCAACTCTCCCATTGCCCCCAGGAGCAGCTGAAGGAGCACCAACCCCAGGCCCAGCAGAGCGGGTGCCAGCTGGAGGATGGCTGGCTCCTGGTGTGTAAGCACAGCGAGGGCGGGGACCGGCTGGTGCCCGTCGCCTCCGCGGACCGGGTACAGCGCCAGCAGCAGCTCTTCGGCCTGGACTTCAAACCCATCGTCAGGTGCCTCCCTCGGGCCCGGGCCCGCGGCCGGGGACCGTCCTGGCGGGGCGGGTGCCGGGCCCCGGAGGGGTGCGGACCGTGGGGGCGCGGGTTCTCCTCTGGAGCCGGGGGGCACTCCTATAATTGCTATATTATTCAGTCGTAGCTGTTGAGCGCTTCCTGGGTGCCGAGCACTGTACTAAGCGCTCGGGTGAGTAGAGTTCAGCGGTAGGCAGACACGCTCCCTGCCCGCGATGAGCTGACGGTCTAGAGGAAAGGGAGTCAGAAGTGGGGTTATGAATTATATCAATATATTAGTTGTGGTCAAGTCACTTCACTGGGCCTCAGTTACCCGATCTGTAAAATGGGGATTAAGACTGTGACCCCACGTGGGACCACCTGATCACCTCGTATCTACCCTGGTGCTTAGAACAGTGCTCGGCCCATAGTAGGCGCTTAACAAATACCATTATTAGTGTTATTGTGGTCCTTGTTAAGCGCTTACTATGGGCCAAACACTGCTCTAAGCGTTGGGGTAGATTCAGTCCCCATATCAGGTTGGACTTCAGTCCCCGTCCCACATGGGGCTCGCGCTCATATCCCCATTTTATAGATGAGGTCATTGAGGCATAGAGAGTGAAGTGACTTGCCCAGGGTTATGGGCAAGACGTGGTGAAGCAGGATTAGAACTCGGGTCCTTCTGACTCCCAGGCCCGTGCTTTAACCATTAAGCCGCGCTGCCGTCTTCCCCACTAGTCTGTAAGCTCACCGAGGGCAGGGAACGTGTCTACCCACTCTGTGGCGTTGTGCTCTCCGAAGAGGGGAGTACGGAGTCCGGCACCCAGTAAAACACTCAGTAAAGAGAAGCGGCGTGTCCTAGTGGGGAGAGCACAGGCCTGGGAGTCGGAACCTGGGTTCTAATCCTGACCGTCTCATGTCTGCTGTGTGACCTTGTGCGAGTCGCTTCTCCGTATCTCAGTGGCCTCATCCGTAAAATGGGGATTTATTCTTACTCCCACTTACTTAGGTGAGCCCCACCGCTGCTTTGGGTCCCTAGTTAGTGCTTGACAGGTACCGCGATGGTAATTAAATGCCACCGATCGATTGATTACGCCCCCCCGCCCCCGACGCCCCTCCCGCGGGCCGTCAGGTGGGAGCAGGTGGTGGATCTGACCTACTCCCTGCGGCTCGGCGCCCAGCCCAAAGTGATGGAGGAAGACACGGAGGCCGTGCGGAGGCTCCGGTAATGGGGCCGTGGGGGCCGGTGGGGGTGGGGCCCTCCGGTTTCTGGCCGGGGCGGGGGCCGGGGCATCGGGACGGGCGTCGGACTGAGACCCGCCGGGCGGCAGGGGCGGGACCGTGAGCCCCTGTGCCGACCGCGACTCGGCGCCGAGACAGGTTCGTGCCCCCAACGTGGACCTACGAATGCGACGAGGACCTGGTGCACTTCCTGTACGACCACGTGGGGAAGGAGGACGAGAACCTGGGCAGCGTCAAGCAGTACGTGGAAAGCATCGACGTCTCCTCCTACACGGTAGGCGCCCACGGCCGCGGTGCCCGTTGGCCCGCTCCTATCCCGGGCGGCCCGGGACGGTTCCGGACTCCCTTCTCCATCCGGGATCGTTAGGTTAAACGCCCGGCCTCCTCCCTCCTGGGATCTGGCCGGCTCTGCGGGTGGGATCCGGGCCCTCGGGCCTCCGCGACAGCTCTGGGGTGGAGGGGAGGGCGGGGATCCCCCCGCCCACGGACCCGCTCTTCGCTCCGTGGGTTTCCGAGAGAGGTTTCCCGTGCGCTATTATGTTACGTTGCATGGCACACGCGTTGAGAAACCTGCTTCCGTTATTTCTTGGGTGGCCCAGCCTGTCCGCCCGGGTGGTTGCGGGCGGGGGGTATCGTCGTGTGCCCATTCCCCGGGAGGGAGGAAGCTCGGGGGGCTCCCACGGTGTGCAGATGACGGTACTGCGTGCCTGGGAGAGTCCGCTACAACTGGTAGACCCGATCCCAGGCCACGGGGAACGTGCAGTCCGGGGGCAAAGGCGAGATGCCAAAGTCACTTAGAAGAAGGAGGCAGCAGTGTGGCTCGGCGGAAAGAGCCCGGGCTAGGGAGTCAGAGGTCATGGGTTCAAATCCCGGCTCTGCCGTTTGTCAGCTGTGTTTCTTTGGGAAAGTCACTTAACTTCTCTGTGCCTCAGTTACCTCAACTGTAAAATGGGCATTAAGACTGTGAGCCCCACATGGGACAACCCGATCACCTGGTATCCTCCCCAGTGCTTAGAACAGTACTTTGCACATAGTAAGCGCTTAACAAATCCATCATTATTATTATTATTATAATTATTAGGGCTCCCATTATAGAGACCTGGGTCGCGGGCTACCGCAGGCCAGGTAACGAAATACACCTTCTCTGTCCCTCCTTAATTCATCAGCGGTATTTATTGAGCGTTTACTCTGGGCAGGGCGCTGTACTAGGCGCTTAGGAAAGTTCAGTACAGAAGAGGTGGTGGACACGACCCCTGTCCTCAAGGAGCTTACCGACTCGTTGGGGAGGTGGACGTGAAGCAGCGTGGCTCAGTGGAAAGAGCCCGGGCTTGGGAGTCAGAGGTTGTGGGTTTTAATCCCGGATCCGCCATCTGTCAGCTGGGTGACTTCGGGCAAGTCACTTCACTTCTCTGTGGCTCAATCACCTCATTTGTGAAACGACTGTGAGCCCTACATGGGACAACCTCGTAACCTTGTATCTACCCCAGTGCTTATAACAGTGTCGGGTGCATAATAAGCGCTTAACAAATACCAATACCATTATTATTAAGCTGTAGGTAGGGGAAGGACGTGGACATAATTTCTGTGGGGATCCCACAACCTTCCAACATAGCCATCATTATTATTGATTGATTGATAGATTTGGGGATGAAGAGGGGACTTCTTTCATCAGATGGGTCAGTCAGTTTTCTGTGGGCAGAGCACTGTACTAAACACTTGGGAGAGTACAATGTAACAGACTTTTCAGCAGTATTTATTGAGCGCTTACTATGTGCAGAGCACTGTACTAAGTGCTTGGAACGGACAATTCGGCAACAGATAGAGACGATCCCTGCCCAACGACCGGCTCACAGTCTAAACGGGGGAGACAGACAGCAGAGCGAAAGAGAACAGAACAAAAACAAGGCGACATCATCAAGATAAATAGAATCAAGGGGATGTACGCCTCATTAACAAAATAAATAGGGTAATAATATATCCGATCGGTAGACGCATTCCCTGCCCACGGTGAGCCTACAGTCTAGAGGGTGAAACGGACATTAATATAAATAAGTAAATCGCCGATACGTACGGAAGTGCCGTGGGGTTGAGGGAAGGGTGGATTAAAGGGAGCAAATTCAAGTGCAGGGGGGGACGCGGAAGGGAGCCGGAGAAAAGGAAATGAGGGCCTAGTCAGGGAAGGCCTCTTGGAGGAGGCGTGCCTCCGATAAGGCTCGGAAGCGGGGGAGAGTCATCGTCTGTCGGGTATGAAGAGGGAGGGCGTTGCGGGCCGGAGGCGGGACGTGGGCGAGAGGTCGGCGGCCACATAGACGAGACGAGGGTCCCGGGTGAGGTCGGGAATCTGAATCAAGGTTTGGATCCTGCTACCCTCTAGGGTGCCGAGGCCGTGGCTGCGGTGCTAGTAGTGAAGGAGTTTATTGAGCGCCCGCTGGGTGCCGTGAACTGTACCGAACCCTCAGGAAAGTCCAGACAGGCTCCCTGGCTACCTCCCTTCCCCGGCTCCCACCGGCCCATTACTACAGTTGTCGTATTAAGCACTTAGGTGTCAAGCACTGGGATAGGTAAAAGCTGATCAGGTTGGACAAGGGCCCCGGCTCCCATGAGTCTCCCAGTCCGAGTAGGAGGAAGAACAGGCACTGAATCCCCCTTTTCAGATGAGGAGACCAAAGCCCAGAAAGCGAGGTGACTCGCCCCAGGTCGTACAGCAGGCAGCTGGCAGAGCCCGGATTGGAACCCAGGTCCTCTGACTCTCAGGCCTCCGCTCTTTCCACTAGGCCACGCTGCTCCGAGGCCTTTTCTCCCAGGGAAGGGAATGGGGGCGGGTTCGGGCAAGGACGGGCAGCTCCGCCGGGACCGGCGTCTCGCTGCCCGTTGTCCCGCCGGCCTGAGCGTGCCCCGCCCCTCCGCCCCCGCCTCGCCCTTCACTTCCTCCCCCGCCACGGCTAGGAGGACTTCAATGTCTCGTGCCTGACCGACAGCAATCCCGACACCTACTGGGAAAGCGATGGGTCCCAGTGCCAGCACTGGGTTCGCCTCACCATGAAGAAGGGCACCATCGTCAAGTAAGCCTGCCGCGGGCACCGGGCCTGGGCGGCGGTCCGGGAGAGGGGGCGGAGGGCAGGTCGGCCCTTGGCCTCTCTCCTCCCGTGGGGGCCGGCGGCGGGGGTCCCCGTGGAGACGGCCGTGCCGGGCACTGCCCCCGCTCTCGGAGGTTGGGGGCCGGCTCCGCGCGTCTCCGCCCGTCGGGCCAGGCTGCCCGGAAGAGGCGGTCTCACCCCGGGCCCCTTGCCGCCGGCCCCTCCGACGGCTGGCGCTCAGGCCGGTCCCCTCCGCCCCGCCCCCAGAAAGCTGCTGCTGACGGTGGACACGACGGACGATAACTTCATGCCCAAGCGGGTGGTGGTGTACGGGGGCGAAGGGGACAACCTCAAGAAACTGAGCGACGTCAGCATCGACGAGTGAGCGCGTGGGATGGGGGCGGAGGACGGGGGGCCCGGAGGGCCCGAGGGGAGGCTGGAGGGACGGAGGGGAGGCTGGAGAGACAGAGAGACCCTCGGGGACCGAGGCCCGAGCCTGGCCTGTCTCTGAAATTGGCTTTAAAAGTCAATCCACCCCACCCCATTAGACGGTGGCAAGCTTCTCTGAGGGCAGGGATCATGTCTACTCCTTCTGTTGTACTCCCCCAAGACCTGCACACCGTAGGCGCTCGATAAATACTACTCATTGATGGATCGAAAGGACGCTGTAAACTCCAGCCTCACTCCAGGAGTCAGAAAACTTAGGTTCGAGCCCCGGCTCTGCCACTGCCTCTGCTCTGTGACCGCTCTAGGCCTCGGTTTCCTCGTCTGTAAAATGGGGAAGTTAATATCCCTACCGCACAGAAGTGTTATCGACTGATTCGTGTCTATTGAGCGCCCGTGGGAAGCACTGTATTAAGCACATGGGAGAAGAGTACAACAGCAGCGAGACAAGTATTCTCTGCCCTCGGGAGTCTCCGGGGCGTGGACGAGATCGAGAAATGATTTACAGAGAGTGGGAGGAGGAAGAAGGTGGTTATACGAAGGGTCCGGAAAAGTGCGTTGGGATGAGCTAGCCGAATGGACCCCTAAATGCGTACGGAGGTGCTGACGGGATAAAATTCCAAGCCCCGCGGGAGGTTGGTGGTAGGATTTGGGAAATCGGGGAAGGCTTTGTGGAGGAGGTGGAATTTGACAGCCGAGAGAGGTCTGATGTGGCCGATTGAGGAGATGGGGGTTGATCTGTCTGGAGGGGGCACAGGAGAAGCACGATCCAAACTCTGTGTGCCACTTTCCGTCCCCCCAACGTCCCCGCCCAGGAGCCTGATCGGGGATGTGTGCGTGCTGGAGGACATGACCGCCCACCTACCCATAATCGAGATCCGCATTGTGGAGTGCCGAGGTGGGGAATGGGGAAAGATGGTGGGGAGGAGGGGGGAGGTCCAGCTCACATCCTTCCCGGGCCCCGTCGCTCTCCCCCGGGACACCGATCATTCATCCGTAATTCATTTCCCTCTCCTCTCTAGACTGGAAGCTCGTTATGGGCAGGGAACGTGTCTGCCGACCCTGTTGTATTGTACTCTCCCGTGTGCTTAGTCCAGTGCTCTGCGCTCAGTACCATTAATCGATTGCTCTTGAGGTGTTGAGGCTCCCCGGGAATCCCTGGGGGTCCCCAAGGGCTCCGGTGGGCAGGGCCCGCGTCGGGCGGGGTGCCGGGCGGGGGAACCGGGGGGTTAGGAGAGACCCTCCCGCCCAGCCCCCGCCCCACGGCCTCCTCCCCAGATGACGGGATCGACGTGCGGCTGCGCGGGGTGAAGATCAAATCCTCGCGGCAGCGGGACCTGGGGCTGAGCGTGGATATGTTCCAGCCCGCCAGCATGGTGCGCTACCCGCGCCTGGAGGGCACGGCGCCCGACGTCCTCTACCGCCGGGCCATCCTGCTGCAGAGGTGCCGGGGAGCGGCCGGGGGGACGGGGGAGGTCCCCGGGGGCCTCCTGCCGGGAGGGAGCTGGGCTGATCTTTCCGGATCGCCCCACCAGGTTCATGAAGCTCCTGGACAGCGTCCTCTATCACCTGGTGCCAGCCTGGGACCACACCCTGGGCACCTTCAACCAGATCAAGGTGAGGGCCGCGGGGCCGGGGGAGGGCGAGGGGGCCGGGCGGGGGGATGCCCGCTGACGGTCCTCCCTTGGGCCGTGCAGCAGGTGAAGCAGTTCCTGCTGCTGTCGCGGAGGCGCCCGGCCCTGGTGGCCCAGTGCCTGAAGGACTCGGAGAGCGGCAAGCCCAGCTTCATGCCCCGCCTCTACATTAACCGGCGCCACGCCATGGAGCACCGTGACTGCCCCGCCCGCGACCCCACCTGCAAGAACGCCGTCTTCACTCAGGTAGAACCGCCGCCCTTCCCCATCTCCCCCTCCCCGCCCCAGGGAGCAGCGTGGCCTAGTGGAGCGAGCCCGGGCCCGGGAGTCGGAAGGACCTGGGTCCTAACCCCGGCCGTGCCATTCGCTTGCCGTGTGACCTCGGGCGTGTCACGTAACTTCCCGGTGCCTCTGTTTCCTCAGCCGCACAATGGGGATCCCCGTTCTCCCTCCTACTTAGACTGTGAGCCCCGTGCAGGACAGGGACGGTGTCTGACCTAATCAACTCATACCTATCGCGGCGCTGGGAGTAGTGTTTGACACAGAGTTAGCGCTTAACAGCTACCGTATGGAAAAAAAAAAGCCAGCGGGCAGGTGGGGCTCTCACTCCCATCCCGCTGCAGGTTTACGAGGGCCTCAAGCCGTCGGACAAGTACGAGAAGCCTCTGGACTACCGGTGAGGAAGGCGCCCTTTGGGGAGGGGGGAGCGGGAGGAAACGGGATGTTCCTGGGGGGCCCCGCTCCGTGGGGAAGCTGAGCAGGCCCGGGACTGGGCCTGGCGGCCCCCGGGCTCCTTGAGGGCAGGGCATCCCGGCTACCACATCTTTCGTATCATACTCTGCCAAGCACTCGGCACAGTGCTCCGCACCCGGTGAGCGCTTGACAGTTATCTTTGCTTGATTGAGCCGGAGCCTTGTCCCGGCTCCCAGGGAGGGCCTCTGCCGGCACCTTCTGCCAGGGGACGGCGGTTGGGGGCGTCGACAGACCGGCAGGCGGGCCCTGGGCTGAGGCTCCCTCACCGGCTCTCGCTCTCGGGGCCGGGGGTCGAGCGGGAGGGGGGCGATGAGCTGATATCCCCTTCCTGCCCCTCTCCCCTCTGCAGGTGGCCACTGCGCTATGATCAGTGGTGGGAGTGTAAATTCATCTCTGAGGGGATTATTGACCAAGGTGAGCCTTGCCCAGCCCCCTGGGCCCTGCTTCCCGCCTCCAGGGGGTCAGACCAGAATTTAGAGAAGCGGCATGGCCTAGTGGCTAGAGCTCGCACCCGGGAGTTGGAAGGACCTGGGTCCTAATCCCGGTTCCACCACTTGTCTGCTGTGTGCCCTGGGGCAAGCCACTCTACTTCTCTGGGCTTCAGTTACCTCGTCTGTAAAAATGGGGATATTGACTGCGAGCCCCATGGAGGACAGGGATCGTGTCCGACCCAATTTGCTTGTATCCACCCCAACACTTAGTACGGCGTCTGGCACACGGTAGTCACTTAACGAATACCACAGCTATTATTATTTAGAGAGGGGCCCTCCGTCCTTGCCCATCTCACCCCTGAAGGACACACCCAGGAGAACCCCCCCGGGGACCCCCGGCTTCCTGCCCCTCGGACGTCCTCGGCCAGGGGCGACCCTCCCCAGCCCGGCCGGGCTGCCCTGGAGCGGCGGGTCGGGCAAGGCCCGGGTCCCACAGGATACCGGGAAGCCCCGAGGGACCAACGTCGCTGTGATTGCAGGCGGGGGCTTCCGGGACAGCCTGGCCGACATGTCCGAGGAGCTGTGCCCCAGCTCGGCCGACGCCCCCGTGCCCCTGCCCTTCTTCGTCCGAACGGCCAACCAGGTACCGCTTCCTGTGCCCTCACCCTCCCGGGGGCGGGGCGGGGGGGCGCCTCGGGGCATCTGGATCCGCCCACCCCGGCTGGGTTCTCCCCGGCATGGCCCGGCACTGACCGGGCTCCTCCCGTCTCCCGGGCCCAGGGCAACGGCACCGGGGAGGCCCGGGACATGTACGTGCCCAACCCCTCCTGCTGCGACTTCGCCAAGTACGAGTGGATCGGCCAGCTGATGGGAGCCGCACTGAGGGGCAAGGAGTTCCTGGTGAATGATGAATGAGACCTCCCCCACCCCCCCATCCCTCACGTGGCCCTGTGTATCCCACCCCCCAAATTTTCTCTACCGAGGAAGACCAAAGGGTGGGGGATCCCGCTCACTCTTCCCTCTCCCCACGAAATGAGGAACGCGTGGTGGGCGCCTGGGAGCAGCTAACCCCTCGCCCCCGTCCGCCAACCCCTCCAGGTCTTGGCCCTCCCCGGTATCGTGTGGAAGCAGCTGGCCGGGGAGGAGGTGAGCTGGAGCAAGGACTTCCCGGCCGTGGACTCCGTGCTGGTAAGTGCCGGGGCGGCGTGGGGTGGAGCCCCGCCTCCTCCGGCCGGGCAGCTCTTCTCCACCGCCGCCCCCCTCCCCGCGGCCGGGGCCTTCCCCTCCTCCAGCCTCCCTGCCCCCCTCCCCCGCGCCAGGTGAAGCTGCTGGAGGTGATGGAGGTGATGGACAGAGACACGTTCGACTTCAAGTTCGGGAAGGAGCTGACCTACACCACGGTGCTGAGTGACCAGCGGGTGGTGGAACTGCAGCCCGGGGGCGCCGGCTTGGCCGTGCGCTACGAGGACCGCTTCCGCTTCAGTCGCCTGGTGCAGAAAGCCCGGCTGGAGGAGAGCAAGGACCAGGTGTTGGTTCGTTCCGTCCTATTTACCGAGGGCACACTATGTGTGGAGTACGAAATAGCAACAACCGGACAGGTAGCGCCCGGCCCCCACCCCCTGGGCCTGCGGTGTGGCCACAGGCGGCCGCCCCCCCCCCCCCCGGGGAGGTGCGGTCTCCCTCGGCCGCCGGGCTCGGCTCTCGCCCGGACCCTCCCCAGCACCCCCTCCCCCCGTCCCCCCAGGTGGCGGCCATGCAGGCGGGCCTGCTGAAGGTGGTCCCCCAGGCCGTGCTAGACCTCCTGACGTGGCAGGAGCTGGAGAAGAAGGTGTGCGGGGACCCCGAGGTCACCGTGGAGGCCCTCAAGAAGCTCAGTGAGTATCGGACTCGCCCAGACGCTCTGCACCCAGTAAGCGCTCAAGGGAAGCGGTGCTGTGTAGTGGAAAGAGCACGGGTCTGGGAGGCAGAGGTCGTGGGTTCCGGTCCCGCCTCCGCCACTCTTCAGCTGTGTGACGTTGGACAAGTTAAAGTGACTCTGTGCCTCGGTTACCTCATCTGTAAAATGGGGCTCCCTGTGAGCCCCACATGGGAAAACCCGATTACCTTGTATCTACTCCAGCACTCAGAACAGTGCTTGGCACATAGTAAGCCCTTCACAAATACCACTGTTGTTAGTATTAATAATAATAATAAACACCCTCGATCGATTGGTTGATTTGAAAGAGGTGGGGCGGACCGGGGGGGGGGGGGGGCATCTCACGGGCCAAGTCGGGACCGGTGAGCTTCCCCAGGGAACGGTAGGACCCTCGATTACCTTGTATCTACTCCAGCACTCAGAACAGTGCTTGGCACATAGGAAGCCCTTCACAAATACCACTGTTATTAGTATTAATAATAATAAACATCCTCGATCGATTGGTTGATTTGAAAGAGGTGGGGCGGACCGGGTGGGGGGCATCTCACGGGCCGAGTTGGGACCGGTGAGCTTCCCCAGGGAACGGTAGGACCCTCGAGGAGGTGGGCCTGGGGCCGGGCCGGAGCTGGGGCTCAAGCCCGGACCCTCCTTCCCTGCCCCCCTCCCCCAGCTCGTTTTGAGGACTTCGAGCCGTCGGACACGCGGGTGCAGTATTTCTGGGAGGCTCTCAACAACTTCACCAACGGTGAGTGGGGCAAGGGGGCCGGGTAGGGGCGAGGGAGAGCCAGGAGGGCCAAGGGGCAGACCCGTGCCTGGCAGGGCATCCCTCGGGTGGGTGGGTAGGTGGTCCTGAGCGTCTGAGCACACATCTACATCCCTGCCCAGAAGCTGCCCCAAGCCGGGGGTTCTCTGCCTTGGAGCAGGAGGGGAGACGGAGAACCCCCCGCCATCTTCCCCTCCCAACGGCTCCGTCGTCTCTCCCCCTCTGACTGGGGTCCCTCTTCTCCCGCCTCTGCCGTCGCCTCCCCCCGCCCAGAGGACCGGAGCCGCTTCCTACGCTTCGTCACCGGCCGCAGCCGGCTGCCTGCCCGCATCTACGTCTACCCGGACAAGCTGGGGTGAGTGCCCGCCCACCCCCGGGGGACAAGGACCGGAGACGAGAAGGTCTCGGGGGGCCCGTGTGGGAAGCCGTACGCCTCCCCAGCCTCCCACGCCCGTTGCGCTCCCTCCGGGCCCGTGCCCCTGGTTTAAGAGATTGGGGTCCCGAGTCAGAACTCGCCCCGGTCCTTGGGGAGGGTCCGTCCACTCACTGACCCGACTCCTCTTCCACCTCCAACCCTGAAGCTCGGAGACCACGGATGCCTTGCCCGAGTCTTCCACCTGCTCCAGCACCCTCTTCTTGCCCCACTATGTCAGGTGAGTGCTTCCAGGGGATCCTGCAGTAGCGTCACCTGCGGCTGGGAAGCAGGACACCCGGGTCCCAAACCTCAGCCCTGCGTCGTTGGGGCCCTCAGTCTCCCCATCTAGACTAGTCAGTAGGTGTTTATTGAGCGGCATCGGGACCGCAGCCCTTTAGGGGCATCTCATCTAAAAAGGAAGATAAAAACAAAAACCACAGTCAGCTCAAAGGCGACCCGGAGGCCTGAGCTGAGAGGCTGGAGTAATGCTACTCAGAATAGTCATGGTACTGCAAGTGCTCTCTGTGTCAAACACTGTTCTAAGCGCTGGGGTAGACACGAGGTAACCAGTTTGGACACAGTTCCTGTCCCACATGGGGCTCACGCTCGCCCCATTTTGCTAATGAGGGAACTGAGGCCCAGAGAAGTGAAGTGACTTGCCCGAGGTCGCACAGCAGACGAGTGGCGGAGCCGGGATTAGAACCCAGGCCTGTGGATTCTGACTCCCAGGCCCGGGCTCTGCCCACTACTGGGCCACGCTGCTACTAGTAGCTGTGGCATTGGGCCGAAGCGGAACGTCCGAGGGAAGAGGGAGATCTGAGGGAAGCGGGCGAGGCTGGGGGTCGGGGGGGCCCAGGAGATTAGGCCCCTAGGGTTCCTCCTTGGTCCCCTACGGGGAGAAAGACAGGAAGTGGAGGATGGGTGAACAGGAGGAGAGGTGGCGGCGGCTCTGGGTCCTGGCTCCTGGCCCGGCTCCATCGCCGTCCCCCGCCTTACCCACGCTCCTGTCTTTGCAGCGCCAAAGTGTGTGAGGAGAAACTGCGCTACGCCGCTTACAACTGTGTAGCCATCGACACGGACATGAGCCCCTGGGAAGAGTGAGGCTCCGGCCCGTGGCTCCCCGGCCTGGGCAGCATAACGGCCCCAATAAACCACGCGCCAGGCCCGCCCGCTCGGTCCCCTTGCCTTTCTGCCCATGACCTGCACCCAGAATGTCCGGGAAAGGCAGGATCTCCAGTGATCCTGGGTTCCCCGTTCTGTCAACGGGGAGTCCCGGGTCCCCGGGGGAGGGGGACAGCAGGAGAGGCAACCGGGGTTGTGGCCGATCCCGTCGGGAAGGGCCTTCGGGGTCCCCTCGGGCCCCAGCTACGAGACCTCGTGCAGCTTGGGGTCCCGGACGCTCATCCGGACGTCCCAACGTGCCCGAGGCTCGTGAGACCACAGGCGGCGGCCCCCCATACCCGGCTCGGAACCGGACTTGTTGGGCAGAGGGCCCTTCACGCAGTCCGCTCAAAGCACTGGGCCCTTTCCCTCTTTCCCTTAGCCCCGTGACCCTCTTCCCGAAGAGGGGTCGTGACCGATTTTGGCCACTTCCCTCCCAGACCTGTGGTCAAGCTGAGGCGGGGAAAGAGGCTCCTGCTCCCACCCCCTTCCTACCTCACGGCTCCCAGTGAGTTCTTTCCGCCCACCCCCGCTTCAGGTCGGCCGCGATAGGGTTTGCTTGGGGGGCGGGGGTCACCTGCTTGCTCGTGTGCTAGCTTAGAGGGGCCGTTTGCCGCTGCTGTCGGCCTGGTCCCGGTGTCATTTTTGTTCAGCCCCCTGAGTCTCCGCTCCGTCGTCGTGGAGATAGAGGATGGGAGCTGGGGGTGGGGGGAGAATCGGGCACTTTTATAAGAGTGGGGTCGCCTGGAAACAAAAAACAAAGTCAAATCAGGCCATCTGCCTTCTGGCTCCTCTGGGGAACGGGGCTGCGGAGCACAGCATTGGCCACAAGATGGCAGCAGCAGCAAGCCAAGCGGGAGGGTTTGGGTTTTGGGGTTTTTTTTTTATGCTATTAAGTGCTAACTATGTGCCAGACACTGTGCTAAGCACTAGGGTAGATACAAACTAAGGCTGCACACAGTCCCTGTACCCCCTGGGGCTCCCAGTCTTAATCCCCGTTTGACATGAGGGAACTGAGCCCCAGAGAAGCTAAGTGACTTGCCCGAGGTCACACAGCAGACGTGGTGGGGGCCGGGATCAGAACCCAGGCCCTTCCGACTCCCAGGCCCGGGCTCTGCTCGCTAGCCCTAGCTGCCTCTCGGCCCGGAGACCCTGGTCACTGGGAAGGAGAGGGCAAACGGAGGCTGAGACTACGGGGGTCACGGTCAGTGGTGTTTATGGAGCGCTCACCCTGTGCGGGACACTACAAAGCGCTTGGGAGAGGATAGTACAGGGGAGTTGGTAGATGTGTTCCCTAGCCACAGGGAGCTTCCAGTCGAGGGAGAGCTGGGAGCCACAACGAGGACTTAGAACTTTATCCTGCTCGTCGTTTGAGGCTCTGGCTCTCCCCATCCCCGGCGAGGGGAGGACGGGGGAAGGGGTGGGGGGAGCCATCTGGGGGGCATTGCCTTGGAGCCGCCACCTGGGAAGGGTAATGGGGTGGTGATGGAGCTGCTGGGGGCTTTTTGGGGGGGGGGATGATCTGTCCCTATCGGAGACGCGTCAGGCTGTAATGGGTAGATTGATCTGGAGAAGATAAAGATGGGTTAGGTGGTTGTAATAATAATAGCCTTTATTAAGCGCCTCCTGGGTGCAGAGCACTATATTGTGTGTTGAGGGGGGGAAAAATCATCTTAAAAATAAAGTGGGCAAAGGTTTGGTGACGGTCACACTAAGAAACATGAAATAATTTAAAGACGAAGATGAGAATCTGACAGGGAAGGGGACCTGAGCGGGGGGGGGGGGGGGGGGTCTTGCGGGGAGTTGTCACCCAGGCCTGCGGGAGCTCAGTCATGTTCGTGGCCCCCCGAGGTCGTCAGGCTGGTAGCGGCCCCGTAGCTGCCGCAGCTTAAGCCCCCCGGGACCCAACGTGGCGGGGTCCCCGGGGTCAGTTCGGGAAGACGGCGGGGGCTCGTGCCCTGCCCATGGGGTGGCATCTGAGGCTGGGTGACTGTGCCGTGAGGGCGGGGAAGGGGAACGCCGGGGATTGAAGGCAAGCAAAGTCCGGTTGTGCTGCTCTGGCTTGGGTAGGCTGGGCTTTCAGGGGCACCTGGGGCCTAGGTCCTGGTTGGGGGGGGGCAGGGGCGTCCAGCCTCTTGTCCCCCTCCCCTCAGTTGTCAGTGGGAGAACGGGGGGAGGGGACGGGGACCCCTGCCCCCTTCCCACACCTCGGCCAAGCTGCTCCCCCCCAACCCCCGGACTGGGGTCGTGACCCAGCTGGCGCTTCCTCTCCTCAGGGCCGAGGGAGGGGGACCGTGCCACCTTGGGGCAGGGGATTTGAGGGGTCGGGGTTTGGCCCCCGCCCCCCCCCGTCTCCCCCAGCCCCCACGTGCCCCCAGCCCTGGCGGAGGGCGGCCGGGCCCCCCTCGGATGCCCCGCAGAGGCGGCCGGGCCTGGGAGACGGCGGCGCCTCGGCCCTCCCAGCTTGGCGGGGAGAACACAAGCTCTGAGTAATTTGTGTGCTGGCTGGCCACCGGCAGCCCCCGCCAGGCGGTGGGGGGGATCGGGGGGGCCTGGAGGGGGAGCCGGGCGGGGCCCAGCCAAAGAGGCCTAGCAACTTGGGTGGTCCCGGGGAGCCGGGCCTGTTCATAATTCAAACCTCCTTCTCCTCCTCGCCGCCGGCCGCAGCTGGGGAAACTTGGGAGAACTGCAGCCGAGGGGGGGGGCGGGCGGTGCGGTGACGGGGCCGGGGGAGGCCTGGGCCGCCCAGGGCCGCGGCCCTGCCCTCCCTCCCTCTCCCCTCCCGGATCCAGCTGTGTGGTCGGTCGGGGGAGAGGGTGGGGGGTCTCCGCTGGCAGCCTCCGCCTCCCACCTTCTGTCCCCAGCAGGTAAGTGGGGGCAGAGATTGGGAGCAAGCCTAGGTGGGGGCTGTTTCAAGGGGGAGACGTTGCTATGGAGACAGATCAGGGAACATGCCCCCCCGCCAAACATAGACCCCCCCCCCCAGGCCAATAAGTCCCGCAGACCGTTTTGAACATTTCTGCAGCAGAGAAGCTGGGCAAGAAACTCCCAGGGCAAATGGGGGCCTCTCCCTCTGGCCCTCCATCCCAAACCGCCCCCCCCAATCCTAGTCCCGTCCCCCAGGGCAGATAATGGGCCGCCAGGGGACTGTCTTTCATTCAATCGTATTTATTGAGCGCTTACTGTGCGCAGAGCACTGTACTGAGCGCTTGGGAGAGTACAGTAGAACAAAGACCCATTCCTTGCCTACAGTGAGCTTACAGGCTAGAGGGGATTTGAGTGAGAAGCGGTGAGGCTTAGTGGATAGAGCCCGGGCCTGGGAGTTGGAGGCCCTGGGTTTTAATCCTGGCTCTGCTACTCGTCTGCTATGCAATCTTGGGCAGATCGCCTCCTTTCTCTGGGCCTCAGCTACCTCATCTGTAAAATGGGGATGAAGACTACGTTGGACAGGGACTATGTCCAACCCAATTATCTTATATCTACCCCGGCACTTAGTACGGAGCCTGGCACGGAGTAAGCACTTAACGTATACCACAATTACCATCATTATTATTTGGAGGGAAGCCTGGTGAGCCAGGACCTCTTTTGACCCCCTCCCTGGGCCAGAAAGAAGCTTCGGGAGTCCTCGCTTGCAGCTCCGGGCTCGAAGAGGGAGACAGTTAAAATCCCACCCCGCTGGAGCCGCACAAGAGAAAATGGGTTTTTGGCAGGGGGTGCTTGCTTGCTTTTATGGTATTTGTTAAGCGCTTAATATGTGTCAGCCACGGTGTAGATACAAGCTAATCGGGTTGGACGCAGTCTGTGTCCCACATGGGGCTCGCAGTCTTAATCCCCGTTTTACAGATCAGGGAACTGAGGCACAGTGAAGTCACTTGCCCAAGGCCCGAGGTAACCCAGCAAAGTGGCGGAGCCAGGTTAGGAACGAAGGCCCTTCTCTGACTCCTAGGCCCGGGCTCTATCCACTAAGCCACGGTGCTTGTCGTGCCGCTCGCTTACACAAGTTCACACACCAAGTTAGGGGACGCACCTCCGGCGTGAACTAGCCTATGTTTCTGTTATCAAGAAAAAAGCCCAAATTTCGGGGATTGAGTTATCTGGCAATCGCATGTATTTCTTCCAGTAAAAATTCCACCTTTTATGATTCAGAAGCCCCCGTAGCCAGCCAGCGAGCTAACGAGGAAGTCGAAATCTCCCCAAACGGGTCCCGCATCCAACCCTGCTTGCAGCAGGATGTGAGTGTCCCTGCCTGCCTCAGTTTCCCCATCTGTGAGAGAATAGTCTTCCCGCCCAAGATCCCACCTGGCCACGAGCCTCGCCTCCCCGTCTCCCACCTAGGGCTCCCGGCTACCCTCCCGCCGAGTCCCTATGGGGTTAACTCGGTTCTCCCGACCACACACTGTCTAGTGTATCCAAATGTCCCCCTCAGGGAGCTGACTGCAGCAGGGTCACAGAGCCGCCGGGGGCCGGAGTCTTTAGGAAAAAAGACAGATTTTTTTTTCACCCCCCCCCCCCTTCGGGGCCTTTTCATATAAAGAGAAGAGCCTCCTAGAGCCAAAAAGCGGGCCAGAAACCCGCCGAGACCTCCCTGGCACTGATGACTGTGGTTAGACTCCAGCCCGCCGGGTCCTGGGATGTGCGTCGCTGGTGGGGCACAGGGCTGGAAAGGCCCGGAGGCGGACCCTCCCCTTGGGCAGACTCTTCCCAGCTCGACTCTGGCCGGGAATTTCTCTGGAGGTTTGCCGGGTGTTGACCCGGGGGGAGGAGAGCGAGCGGAGGGTGGTCGGCCGACGGACGGAGGCGAGAGAGACCCGCCTCTCGGCCGCTTGGTACCAGAGCTGTTAGAGGGAAAGCCCCCCTCGGAGAGGGTGGGCGGCGGGGGGGAGTGCGGGTGGAGTCGGCCCCTCACCCCAGTAGGGCAGTCCAGGTGGAGGTTTCCGGGGCCAGGCCGTGGCGAAGCATGGCTCGGTGGGTAGAGCACGGGCCTGGGAGTCGGAAGGTCACGGGTTCTCATCCGGGCTCTGCCGTTTGTCTGCTTAGGCAAGTCACCGCACATCTTCAGGCCTCAGTTACCTCATCTGTAAAATGGGGATTGAGACCGTGAGCCCCATGGGGGACAGGGCCTGTGTCCAACTTGATTTCCTTATATCCACCCCGCGCTTAGTACAGTGCCTGGCGCATAGTAAGCGCTGAACCGATACCACAATTATTGACGAAATTGATGACATTATTGAGATGAAAGTGGGGAACCATCTTCCCGGCATAAACCTAGGGTACCGCTAAACTAGCACTCCCCCTCAGCATCCCCTTTCCCCCCCACCGCCTTTTCTTTTAAATGGTATCTGTAAAGTGTTTACTTTGAGCCAGGCACTGTACTAAATGCTGGCCACAGTCCATGTCCCAGGTGGGGCTCTCGGTCCCAATTCCCATTTTACAGATGAGGAAACAGGAAGAGAGAAACTGCGTGGCCGCCCAAGGTCCGATAGTGGTGGAGCTGGGATTAGAAGCTCTGACTCCCAGCCCCATGCTTCCCACTAGGCCACACCGCTTCCTCGGCCTACGGGTCTTTAGAGCCTCCTCCTCCGTGCCCCGCAATCAATCAGTCGAGGGCACTTACTGGGCGCTTACCCTGCGCAGAGCACTCTACTAAGCACTTGGGAGAGTACAACAGAAATGGCCATGAAAAGAAATGACAGATGGAAGAAGGAAAGAGGCGTGTAGACATGAGGTAGTACTTAATAGGAAATGCGAAGTATGTAAAGAAGGGTTATGAGAAGGGGTGGGTGTTATAATGCTGAAGGAGCACTTGGGGAATCGAATCAGGGACGACCTCCTGGAGGAGAGGAGATTTCAGAGGGGTTTTGAAGATGGGGAGGGCTGCGTCTGGTGAGCTCTGTGTCTTGGAGAGAGTTCCAGGCGGAGAGAGGGTGTGAGCAAGAGGCCCGTGGCGGGGCAGATGAGAATGCTGCGCAGTGAATAGGTTAGCTTGTGTGACCTTAGATAAGTCACTTCAGTTGTCTGTGCCTCAATTACCTCATCTATAAAATGGGGAATGAGACTGTGAGCCCCACGTGGGACAGGGACTGTGTCCAACCCAATTTGCTCGTATCCACCCCAGTGTTTATTACAGTGCCTGACAAACAGTAAGTGCTGATAAATACCACAATTATTACTAAGTGAACAAAGTTTGTGAGTAGGGGTAAAATGGGGGAAGCAGTAAGTGGCTAAGTAGGAGGGAGACAGCTGGCTTGAATGCCTCATAGCCAAGTGGTTTTGCCCCACCTGGAACCCATCCTTAATTTTGCCTTTGAAAGCCGGAGCGCGAGCCACGTGGGCAACCGTTCTGGCCTGCTGGATTCCGTCTCCCTCCTCCTAACTACGGAGGTCGACCCAGGTCAGGGATACTGAGCTGCTGTGTCCGTGTTCCCTCGTGTGGAGAGACACCACCCCATGATGCTTGGGTTTTCCAGGGCTGCCAGAGCGTGAGCACTGTCGGTGGGCCCTCTGGTCTCCTGGGTCTCGGGGGGTCCCAGGTCTGGGAAGCTGCTGGGAATGTGGGGAAGAGCAGGGTCCAGCCCAGCCTGGTGGTCTTACTCTATCCCCAGCTCACCTTGAGTACCCGGGCAACGTGTCTTAGACTGGGCCTCAGTTTGCCCTACCTAAAAATGAGAGATTGACGTTCCTCTCCGTGTGGGCAGGAATCGGGTCTACCAGTTCTATTGTATTTTTCCCCAAGCGCTTAGTACCATGCTCGGAACACAGTAAGCGCTCAATAAATACCATTGATAGCAGAGGACGTGGGTTCTAATTCTGGCTCCACCACACGTCTGCGGTGTGATCTTGGGCTAGTCACTCTACTTCTCTGGGTCTCCGTTACCTCATCTGTAAAATGGGGATTAAGGCTACGAGCCCCATGTGGAACGGGGACAGTGTCCGACCCGATTAGCTCGTATCTACCCCAGCTCTTAGAGCAGCGCTCGACACGTAGTAAGTAATGAACACCACAATTATTATTTAGCATTATTAGCATCCCCAGGGCCACCCTGAGAAGGAGCCAGGGGGCCAGACTTGCGAGAGGAGAAGCCACACAGAAGTGCGAAGTGTGAAGCCCAGAGAGGGAAATGGCTCCCAAGCCTGAGGGAGTGAGTGTGGACACCCCCCCCCCCCAACCTCCTCAGGAGGGTTGGGTTACCTCCTCAAGACCCTTGATGGTTGTCATGTCTTTGGGGTTACTTCCTCTCCATATGGGCGGGGGGCCAAGGGGTGGGGTAGGGAGAAAGGGGATCCCGCAGGAGAGCCGGAGGATGATTTCTGCTCCATTTCCTGAGGTTTCCTGGCTTTCCACATCAGTAAACAGCTCCCCACTCTCGCAGGCTGCGGCCCGCACTTGTTAAAATCAGCGTGGCCCCGCCATTTGTTTGTAATTGAAACCTCCTCTGAAAGCTTGGGCAGGAAGTGCTGACTCACTGCTTACATTCTCTCCCTCCAAACTTTCAAACATTCCTGTCAACTTTTATTGGAGCCGGGATTGGGGGGAGGGGGACCTTCACGTGGGCTGGAAATCAGAGCCGGGGCCGTCCCCTCCCTCTCCTCCCATACCCAGGGATCCCGTCTTGACGGGTGGGCCCGGGGAGAAGGCCCTCTGGGCAACCACCGGCCCGGTGTCCGGCCCGGTGTCCAACGAGGGGGTCTCGGGTTGAGCCTGGCTTAACAGGAGGCTGTCGGCCCAGCCGGGCGCGGCGGGAACCCGGGTGTGAACAGCGACCTCGATCTTCCGGCCTCCGCGTCCGTCAGTGGCAGAGACCCTTGGGCGGGAGAGCCGCAGTGGGGTTGGTGGGAACGCATCCCCTTCCTCAGGAAGAGTGACCATTTCATTGCTATCCTCCTCATGTCTAGTATCTGGCGAACCACCTGGGGGGACAGAGCCTGGACCGGGGGCGTGGGGGGCCTCACCTGATTTGCCGAACGGCTCCACGGTCCAGTCCTCCGCTCCACTCAGATGGCACATCTCTGCCCGTCAGGCCCGGGCAGTGTCGCTCCCGAAGAGATGGACGAGGGTGAAGGTCGTGGCTGGGGGAGTCAGGAGGCCTGGGGGCCGGCTCCAGCTCTGCCCCTGCACTTCTGTGTATCCTCAGGCAAGTCACTTTAACTCCTCCGGACTTCTTTCTCTAAATTGGGAGTGATAAATTGGCTGCCTCTCCCCCAGGGATGATGTGAGGATAAAATTATCGATCGTATTTGAGCTCTTACCGCGTGCAGAGCACCGCACTAGGCCCTTGAAATGGAAACATAGCCGACAAATTCAAGGTGTTCCCGGTTTTAATCATTATAATAACGGTAGAGCGCCTGGTACATAGCACTGAAATACCACTAAAAACAAAAAACATAAAGGCCCTATTTGTGTTGACCCCAGATATTTCCATGCTGAATTAAAAGTTGTGCGGTGTCTCAGAAAGCTCTTGTGGACAGTGCTTCCTGCCATGTCTTGCACAAATGTGATTAGCTGAGTCTGACCGTGGGACCAATTTCCCAACACTCGGTGTGGATTTGCCCGCTACTGACTATTTCCCTTTGCTTCGGGGAAGCTCTGTTCTCTTTCCCACACTCTGCACAGCACTGGACTCCTTTTACATCTGTCTGTCCTTTACCTCAAACTACCACTTTCTCTGCTTTCCACCCGCCAGTCATTCATTAATTACTTCCAGGAGAAAAACCTGGCCGGGTGATAACCGGGCCGTCGGATCCAGCTGCGGGAGCCGGGCTCCGGTCCGACTCCCCGTACAGCAGGGCGGAGAGGCCCGCCTCATCTCCGGCTCTTCCGGGACGGAGAGCCAGGCGCCGGAAAACCCATTAAACAGGTTTAGCCTGCTGATGCCATTTCTCCCGTAACTGAGGGATGTGTCTACCAACTCTGTGGTATTGTACTCTCCCTAGCGCTTAGCTCAGTTTTCTGCACACGGTAAGTGCTCAATAAATACCACCGATGGACTGATTCTCCCATTTGGCCGCAGACTGCCCCCAGCCCGGGACTCTTCTGAGATCCTGTCTGTTTCCCCGATATTTTCTGTTGGCCTTTTTTAGAGCAACTGCACAAGAGCCCTCAGGGGCTGCTGTTTATTTCCTCTCAAAGGGCCTGACCTATCCCTCCTCTGGGTGCGGGGCGGAGGAGGGGGTGGCTGAAGAGCGACCAGCTCCTTTGTGCTGGCTTCCTCTCTTAGCTGGACCAGTCTGAGAGTGTATTCTATTCTCGCAAGTGCTCAAACACAATTTTAAAAAGTGACAGATGCTAGCACCCATTACTTTTTTCCCGGGTATTTATTACTATATATTACAATAATAATACTACTAATTTGGTATTTAAGTGCTCACTGTGTGCCAGGCAACATACTAAGCGCTGGGGTGGATACAAGCAAATCGAGTTGGACACAGTCCCTCTTGACATGGGGCTCACAGTCTCCATTTTACAGATGAGGTAACTGAGGCACAGAGAAGTCAAGTGACTTGCCCAAGGTCACATAGTAGACAAGTGGCGGAGCCGGAATTAGAACCCACGACCCTCAGACTCCCAGGCCCCGGCTTCATCAACGAGGTCATACTGCTTCTTACTGAGGGTCTGTGTGGAATCTCATCTGGAGAGCTCTAGACGGTAAGCTCGTTACACAGGGAATGTGGCTGCTAATTCTGTTGTATTGTACTCTCCCAAGCGCTTAATACACTGCTCTGCATGTAGTAAACGCTCAGTCAATACCATCGATTGATGGATCTCTAAGAATAGGGTGGGTTCCTACCACGAAAGCAGCCAGAAGCCCCTTCCAGCCTTTGGGTACTCTGACCTCACGATCCTGCAAGCTCGTGGCTGCCATTTGAGTAAACACACACGGACTCACTGAGTGGACTTTAGCCGGTTGGATTCTGCGAGAGAGGGAATTCAACCTTTTTTATGGTCTTCGCTGAGCGCTTGCTATGTGCCAGGCACTGTTCTAAGCGCTCGGGTAGATGCAAGATAATCAGGTTGGACACAATCCTTGTCCCACATGGGGCTCACGGTCTTAATCCCCATTTTACGGATGAGGGAACTGAGGCCCAGAGAAGCGAAGTGACTTGCCTGAGAGGGGAGAGGGGAAATCAAGTGATTAAGAACAATGTACAGATTGAATATTGGCAGGGGGTGGTGGGAAACCAGAGGGGATGGGACCTACAAAGCAGCTATTTGCACAAGGTAACTGATGGAATAACCAGCAAGCCCTCTGTGGGCAGGGAATGTGTCTGTTTATTGTTCTACTGTACTCTCCCAAGCGCTTGGTACGGTGCTTTGCACAAAATAGCGCTCAATAAATACTACATTGAGTAAATGAATGAACCTGTCCTTTTTCAGGGTTGATGGGTTCGGTTCCATCACCAGATTAGCTTCCTCTGAGGAACTGGGTTTGGCTCCTTGGAAATACGGAAGCTACAGTATTATCAGTGTTCTAAGATGCCGACGTCCCAGCAAGCTTGAAGCCAGTGCAGACTGGGAAATTAAACTCTTCCGGAACGCTATTATTATTATCATCATCTCTTCCTTCAGATTGACCTATACCGCTCCCGGCGTAGAGGGCCCACTTGGGGACCAGCTGCTAAACTCAACTGTGGCAGGAGGAACGCTTTAAATTCCTAAATAGATGGCTGGATTGTGGGCTCCGACAGGGCGGGGACAGGAAAAGTTCTTGGATTTTTCTCTGCCTTCGCTGAATGAAGGTCGGAGTAGCTGCTGGTTATTGGGGATAAATGGCAGTTTCCTGCCCAAGTGGGAGCCATATAATTTAAAGGTGTCCTGGAGCAGTGTGACACTTTCTTTTTTATTTTTAACAGAGGGAAAACACGCACCGCTTTTTCATTAAAATAAAGTGAAAAGCTTCTGTATGGCATATGAACTGTAAGTAAGACCAGAGCAGACCCACGCTGTCTATTAAATTCGAAGCTGAAGGTGTCTGCTTACGGGAATTCAAACTGTGCATGAGGTAGCTCCTAAGCAGATTTAATAAACTCTCTGTTGAAGGCATCCAGCACAGTGTGGGAAGTCTGGGTAAAATTTTGAAGTCATTAAGAAACGCACACACAAAATGGACCAGAACACGCAGAATAGATCTGGAATCGCCCAAAAATGCTGCCGCTGAACAAAACGGTTTAGGATTTCGAGTAGAGCAGGATATGGGGTGGAGAGTCTGTCTTTAGCCTGGCACCCAGGCCTCAGGCTGTGGTTTTTCTTTTATCCCCGAGGTCGTGACCTCAGAGCTGTCACATGGAGCCGTCCGCAGCCAGGCCAGGCCTTGGCTCCTCCAGGCTAACTTATTACCACACCTACTTGGATTGCTTATAAAGACCACCCAGCCTCTGAGGAAGGAAGCCGGTCAGCTCTTACACGGAGTAACATTTTGGTCAGTCCATCGTAATGATTGAGGGCTTGTGGTATGGAGAGCGCTGTACCAAGCGCTGGGGAGAGTAACGTCTGCCTCCCACTTTGGACTGTGAGCTCGTTGTGGGCAGGGAAAGTGTTTATTGTTACATCGAACTCTCCCAAGAGCTTCTGCATACAGTAAACGCTCAATAAATATGACTTACTATAATATAAAAGTATAACAGACACATTCCCAAGCTTCATAGAGGATAACATACTCTCATCCTTACTGTGGGCTACCTAAGAATAATAATAACAGTCTTTTTTATGGTATTTCTTAAGCGCTTACTATGTGCCAAGCACTGTCCCAAGCGCTGGGATAGGTACAAGGTAATCAGGTTGGACACAGTCCATGTCCCAAATGGGACTCACAGTCTTCATCCCCATTTTACAGATGCGGTAACAGGCACAGAGAAGTAAAGTGACCTGCCCGAGGTCACACAGCAGCAAGCGGGACCCACAAACGGATCCCAGGTCCTTCCGACTCCCAGGCCCGGGCTCTATCCACTAGGCCACGCTGCTTCTCTGTCTTTGCAGCCTGGGCTGGTTTAAGGGCTACTTGCAATGGTTGCCTTTCATCCCAATCCCTAACCTTGGATCGTTTGATTTCATTATCACCGGAAGCCTGTCGCCTTGGCAGGTCGTGGTTTTTTTCCCGGAAGGGCGAGAAGCTTTAGCACTTTCCCTCTGGCGAAGGGTGGGCTCGTTTTAGGTGCCGGGATCGAGGCAGCTGGCAAAACCCCGGGCTCTAGAACCTTGCCAAAATCACCAACGCTCCCAGCGACCGAGGGGATTTCACACGGAGCGCCTCTCTCCCTTGGCATGGCTCCCAGATTCTTTCTAAAAAGCAAAATGAAGTTTCGAGATATTTAAATGGTTAAGCTGGTTACCAAATTCTGACCAAGTGACTCAGATGGGGTGAGGACAAAATCGCCTCCTCGAGTTTCCAAAAGAGCCATGGCTTCTCTGGGTGGTCTGCTTGGGGCAGACACCTGGTGAGGGGGGAGTGGGGGCGGGGGAAGAGTCTGACTTCTATTCTTGGTTCTACTGGTCACTCTTTGCCTCTACTAGAATGGGGAAAAAAGAATGGCTTTTTTGTGAGTGTTTTTCTCTTAAGGCAAAAAAAAAAAAAGAAAGAGAAGCAGCATGGCCTAGTGGATGGAGCACAGTCCTGGGAGTCCGAAGAACCAGGGACCAAGGTGTTTGTTTTGCCAAACGGTATGCTGAAGAGCAAGAGGATGTGGGTTCTAATCCCGGATCCGCCACTTGAATGCTGTGTGACCTTGGCCAAGCCACCTCTCTGTGCCGCAGTGACGTCATCTGTGAAATGGGAATTAAGACCGTGAGCCTCTCCATGGGCCAACCTGCTTACCTTGTATCTACCCCAATGTTTAGAATAGTGTTTGGCACATAGTAAGCGCTTAACAAATACCATCGTTATTATTATCAACCAGCAGCCGGCGGACATCACTGAGAAAGTGAAGCCAGCGCTCCGTCTTCCCATCGAGAAACGTGGCTTCTCAGCAAGAAATGCAACACGGTGAGGAGGGGGAAGGAGGAGGAACCCAGTGTTCCCCCATCTCCGCTGCCCTGCAGGGTCTCCTCATGCCCTTGGGGTGGGGGGGGGATCTTCTGTCCTCACCTCAAAATGCGGGTGCAGTTCCCGATCCCCAGGAGAGAGGATGGAAACAACTTTGGGGTGTCGATTCAGGTAACCCAGGCTCCACAGGGGAGCCCCAAAGCACTTATGTACATATCTGTCAATTATTTAGATTGTCTCCCCCCCATCCCAGGCGGTAAGCTAGCTGTGGGCGGGGGATATGTCCGTTTACTGTTACACTGTACTCTCCCGCCGGTCCTTCTGGCTCCTAGTCCCGTGCTCTGCCCGTCAGGCCACACAGCTTGAACACGGTCCCTCGCGGGGCTCTCAGTCAGGAAGCCTGTCTGACAGGGGTCATGTCAGCTCTTCCAGCACAGCGCTGCTGCCCTGGGGCACTCTGGGAAAAAAAAAACCAAGATCCGGTCAAATTGAAAACGTTCATAGGCCAGGTCACGGGGGGCAGCGGCTCCGGCCTCAAGTTGTCAACCGGAGGGCCTCCTGTCCGCGTCCCGAAACGGCAGGAAGCAACCCAGTGACTGAGAGGCTGATTAAAAAGCTCCCCTCCTCAGTCATAGCATCACATAAGAGACAATTAGCACATGAATGTATCAGAAACGAGCCCGGCCTGGGGCCGACAAGGCTCCCTCACTGCCCCCTCTCCCGGAGCAGATGCCTAGGAATTTCATACATTTCAAACCCCTTTGGCCTACATGACACCCTAGGGTTCAAAAGGAATGAGATCTTTTTTTTTTTTTTAGCACTTCAAACAAATGGTTCTCAGCTGACTGGCCCAAAAGGGGGACCAAAATAACCAGTGGCCAATGCCTCTTTTGTCGGATGGAAAACAAAGCTGGAAGCATTTGAGCCCTGAAGAATAAGTGTTTTGGTTTTATACAAGGCTGAAATGCGCTCTTCCCCACCCCCCACCCACACGACACACATCCCATCACCTCCCACCTTGTCTGACCTCAGGTGAGTGCTTTCTATACCTGTTTCTCAGTTCTGCCTGGGGCAAATTTCTATCTCTGAGGAATTGCGATCATGGCATTTTATACCAGTACTCCCCAGGGATATATATATATATTTAAAATGGTATTGAAGTGCTTCCTATGTGTCAAATACCGCTCAAGCGCTGGGTTAGGTATAAATTAATTAGGTCAGACACAGTCCCTGTCCCACATGGAGCTCTCAGTCTAAGTAGGAGGGAGAACAGGTATCCCTGCTTTACATTTGAGGAAACTGAGACCCCGAGAAGTGAACTGACTTGCCCAAGGTTACACAGCAAGCAATTTAAACCCAAGTCCTCCTGACTCCCAGTCCCAGACTTTCTCCACCAGGCCCCCCCGGCTTCTCTGGGGCTGTCAGGAGAAATTGAGGACAGGGAATGTGTCTGTTCTGCACACAGTAAGCTTTCAGTAAATACAGTTGAATGAAGTTTAGAATCCTGAATGTCAAAGGGGCCTCTGAAGGCTACCTACTTCCCTCCCTCCAGGGAAGAACCCACCTAAGCCTCCCAGGGTTTCCAGAAATCCATCCTCCTCCAAAGGGGCTTCCACATCTTCTCCTGGTGGCTCACTCCAGAGTTGGGTTTTCCTTTTTTTAAATTGAAAAGTTCTTCTTTATGCCTAGCTTAAATCCCGTATGCTATAGTTTAATCCCATTTCCTCTCGTTCTGTTCTAAGCAGAAATGGAGAACAGCTGGCCTCCGTCCTCTGAAAGAATAACATTTGCAGTGGCCTTTCGGGAAGAAAGTCTGACGTGCTTTTACTGGGTTATTATTAAAGTGCCGGTCTTTTCTGGAGCTCAGAGGTGGGCAGAGTTTCCAGACCCGGGGGCGGGGGCTAATGATCATTCTGTGGGCCTCAGTTCCCTCATCTGTAAAATGGGGATTAAGACTGGAAGCCCCACGTGGGACAAGCGCTTAGTACCCTGCTTTGCACACAGGCAGCACTTAATACAATTGAATGAATGAATGAATGAATGAACAGGGGTTGGGTCCAACCTGATTACCTTTTCTCTACCCCAGTGCTTAGTACAGTGGCCGGGACATAGTAAACACTCAAATAACATTTAAAAAATCTGAAAAGGGCAAGGAGAAAAAGGCAGTGGATGGAAACAGAGAGATACAGGTGGGAGGCGGAGACACACCCTTCCGAAAACGCCCACCGATACCTAAACACACATACGTGTTCTTGGAGTGGGACAATAGTTACAAGGTAAGAGACCAGTGCCTGCCCAACTTTCCCACCCTCCTTGGCCCGTGGAGGAGCTGGGCACCCTTTCTTTGTGGTATTTGTTAAGTGCTTACTATGTGCCAGGCACTGTACTAAGCGTTTGGGTGGATATGGGATAATCGGGTTGGACACAGTCCCACACAGGGCTCATATTCTTAATCCCTGTTTTACTGAGGTGGTCGCTGAGGCACATGATAGTGAAGGGACTTGCCCAAAGTCACACAGCAGACAAGCGGTGGAGTTTGGATTAGAACTCAGGTCCTCCGACTCCCGGGCCCGTGCTCTATCCACGAGGCCCATCGGGTCTTATTACCGCTTCCAGCTGCCAGCTCAGCTTTGGGCAGGATTTCCTGTCTCCTCAACCTCAATCAAAACTGAGGCGTTTATCACGTTTCCAAATTGGATCGGGTGGGGGTGAAATCAAGGATCGGGGAGGGGCGGTCTGCCCCAACGCAGGACAGATGAGTTCGCTAGGTTATCGTCTACTTCGGAAACCCGTCCTATCACCGCCGCTTTTGAGGATCGCTTCTCAACCCATTCCCAGAATCCTCCCCATCACGCTGTGCCACTGCCCCTGCTGCACTCGTGGCCTCTTTCTTTTATTTTTGGGCCCGGTCTTTCTGGTTTGGTTAGTGGTTCTTTTACTATTGAATTTCTTCCTTCCTCTCCTCAAAAGAACCAATCTTCCAGTCAAAAAATCCACATGTGAACGGGCCAAACCCACCGGTTTCCTTCCAACGCTGAGGTGGCCCCAGATTGTTACGATAAAAGGCCCCGTCGCCCCATCCCCTCCCGTTCTGAGCGAAAACCGGGGAAGGACACATTCGTGCCGCTTAGACGTAGCGGCATCCTGGATTTGTTTTTCAGAAACGGACAGTTTGGACCGGGACAGACAGGGCCAGCTCCTTTGACACGGCCGAGTGAGATAAGCGATAGGGGTCGGCGGGCACCGAGGATCTCTCGGTTTACCTTTTCGAGAACCAGACTGAGGGCACGGAAGAGCCGTAGCACAAAATTCATCATCCTGCCAGGAAGGCAGCTATCTTCCGTTCCCGTGAGAGTTCGAAGCGGCCTAAACTAATTTGCGGCGTCTTGTTTTCCGAATTAAGACCGGTCTTCTTTCCGTAAAAGTAATACAATATCCCGGGCTCTCAAAATGATGGGTTTGGTTTGTAATTTAAATAGTGAGGGGAAACCCCTTTTGGTGAAATTCCAGGCCGGGGCTCGACGAGAGCGAGGGAAGGGGTTTCTACTCCTCCTGTCGCTTCTCAAAGTATTAAACAGAGGCTCGTGAGAGGGATTTTACAGAGAGAGAGAGTCAAATACCAAATTCTGACCACTTCTACTTTGACTTACAATTGTAAATCTGCCAACTCCATCTAAAGGCCTGGAAGATATGATCTTCAATTTAGAAACAAGGCAAAACCACTGAATTGATGAAGCCCCCAATTTTCAAGTCAGATCTCACAATTTGGGAGGCAACGACCAGATGCCAACAGTGAAAACCACTGACATTTGATCGGAGCCTCTCATAAAATTCACACGTGCCCAAAGAGGAACATCCCAAAACCTAATTAATGAATGCTTTTCCAAGTCAAACTTCTTGGAAACTTTAAACAAACACTGAAGTTTCCTCCTACTCGGGAAGAAATAGATATATTTTCCATATGTATACAGTGATTTATTAGGAATCTATTAGACAAGAGCTGTGCAAAATTAGAATAACTACTGTATCTGTTAAGCACTAACTGTGTGTCAAACACTGTACTAAGTGTTGGGATACAATCAGGTCCCACACAGGGCTCCCAGTCCCAGGAGGAAGGAGAACAGGTTTTGAATCCCCATTTTACAGATGAGGGAACTGAGGCGGAGAGAAGGGAAGTGATTTGTCCAAGGTTGAACAGCAGATGTGTGGCGGAGCCAGGATTGGAATCCAGGCCCGGGCTCTTTCCACTAGGCCATTCATTCATTCAATTGTATTTATTGAGTGCTTACTGTGTGCAGAGCACTGTACTAAGCCCTTGGAGTGTACAATTGGGCAACAGATAGAGACAATCTCCACCCAACAACAGGCTCACAGTCTAGAAGGGGGAGACAGACAACAAAACAAAACAAGTAGACAGGCATCCAGGCCACTTTCCTAAAAACCCAAAAAGCTCCCAATAGATGTCTTAGGGATAAATGAGACCATCTCCTTTCCCCTTTATTTTATTTTATCGATTAAAAAGAAAATGCCCAACCCTATTTGCAATCGGAAGCCAAGAACAATGAATGTATTTCACACTGGGGTAAATGTCTTCACACCCCGATTCCGTTTACGGTACAGACCGATTCTGGTTTTGATCCACATGTACCTATTATATTTTGCCTGAATTATAGGGGCTTTTTTCCTTTTAAATGATATTTGTTCAGTGCATACCGTGTGCCCGGCACAAGTTCTGGGGTATATACTGGCTAATCAGGGTTGGATCCAATCCCTGTCCCAAGTGGGGCTCAGTCTTAGTCCCCCATTTTACAGATGGGGGAACTGAGGCCCAGAGAAGTGAAGTGACTTGCCTAAGGGCCAAAAGCAGACAAGCGGCAGAGCCGGGGGATTAGAACCCAGGCCCGTGCGCTTTCCTCTAGGCCACATCGCATCTTGAGAAAGCTCTCGAAGTCTCTGTCTTTGAAAAGGGATTCGAATAATTTCAGAGCTCCCTCGACCGGATGGCCTGAAATTACCCATGTGGCTCAGTGGAAAGAGTCCGGGCTTGGGAGTCAGAGGTCATGGGTTCGGATCCTGGCTCCGCCGCTTGTCAGCTGTGTGACTGTGGTCAAGTCACTTCACTTCTCTGGGCCTCAGTTATCTCATCTGTAAAATGGGGATTAAGGCTGTGAGCCTCATGTGGGACAACCTGATGACCCTGTATCGACCCCAGCGCTTAGAACAGCGCTCTGCACATAGTAAGCGCTTAAATACCAACATTATTATTGTTATTATTACGATGTCCGACTTTGCTTTCGCATCCAGTCAGAGCTCTTCGGGGACCCTTGACTCGACAGTTTCCTAGAATACAAGTGGATCGAGGTCAAAAGCGTGACTCGTCCTTGTAAATCATTCCTATCGATCTAGTACTATAAAAATGCGTTCTATTGAATGTCTTGTGCAAAGAGAGAGTCATTTCCCACGCCCGGGCCAATATCCTGAAGTTCAGACCAAACCATCAGCGGAGCCCTTCCAGATCATCGAATATTCCCAGTTGCAGATGGGAATGAGTTTATCAGAAGGGAGTTTCGAAACAACAACTGTAACATTCAGTTTGGGAGCAGTGGCAACAGGGAGACACACGCAGAAAGGAAATCGAGTCATCTGAGCAAGGAAATACCCTCTCGGGATGTACCGATCCAAAAATCCCTCAAGTAGTAGAGCATCCAGTTTATTTGTACAGAGGCTTTCCGGGAGGAATGCTGTTTGGTTATTTTTTTTAAAAAAATCACAAATTGCTAGTTCTCTGCATCCAATTAAGCTGAAGCGGACACAGTTGAAGTCAACACTAAATTACTCTGCCTCCGTCCCATTTAATTCAGGTTTACCGCGATGCGATCACAAGACTGAAAAATGCGGGTGACAAACAAGAACTATCATCCCTCCCCTCCACCCCAAAGAAATAAAATTCTGAAAGACTGCCTTGAAGAGTGTGAGGGACAAACACGACCTTCAACAAACGTTATGTGAGTTCATAATATATACACAAATGGCTATTTTTTCTGCCCTCAAATGCTATTTGTCTTTTTAAATTAACACATGTTCATTCACTTTGTCCACTGAAATTTTCTTTCACAGCAATGGCAATTACTGGGCTCACGCTGTGGTCAACGCATTGTACTAAGCACTTGGGAAATAGAAACCAAGTGATGTTTTCCCCGCCCTCAAGGAGCTTATGATCTAAATTTCTTTGCAGGAGCAAGTTCTGAGTTCACCTTGGGTGAGCGCTTTTATGCTGGTAACATATTATAATAATAATGGTATTTTGTTAAGCACTTACTAAGTGCTGAGCACTGTTCTAAGTGCCAGGAGGGGTCTAGTGGATAGACCCCGGCCCTGAGAGTCAGAAGGACCTAGGTTGTGATCCCTGTGTGACCTAGGACAAGTCACTTCACGTCTCTGTGCCTTAGTTACCTCACCTGTAAAATGGGGATTAAGATTGCGAGCCCCATGTGGGGCAGCGTCTCTGTCCCACCCAATTTATCTTGTATCTACTCCAGCGTTTAGAACACTGCCTGGCACAAAGTAAGCACTTAATACCACAATTATTTCTGTTATTTCCCTGCTGCAAGTCATAAGCCCATTCTTCTTAAAAAACAGTTCAGGCTCTGTGCATTTATTTAGCTTTTAATATGGGTAAAGCACCATACTAAGCATTTAGGAGAGGACAATACAGCAGAGTTGGCAGTCACATCCCCTGTCCTATTTTACTAAGTGTTTTCAGTCAGCGCTTAGAAATACCATCAATATTATTATTATTATTACATGCTTTGGATATGTTGTCTTCCGGCAAGAGTGGGAAGCCTTCCCTCAGAGCACTTAAAACAGTGCTTGGCACATAGTAAGCGCTTAAATACCATTCGGAGACTAGGTCCCACCTAATTATAATGTATTTCTTTCAATATTTGGATTTGTGTTTGCCACATGGAAAGCGCTTAAACTTAGTTAAGGAACAAAGTAAGAGTGTGTTCTAGTTAAGCCCGTTGTGGGCAGGGATGATCTCTCTTTATTGCTGAATTGTACTTTCCAAGCGCTCAGTACAGTGCTCTACACAGAGTACGCCTTCGATAGATAGGATTGAATGAATAGAACAGAATCCACAAATTGGCTCAAGTCTCTTGGGGAAAAAATGGTTGTCTCGCATGTTCACGGCGTCAGTCATGGCATTATGGTGCTATACTCCCCACCCTCTACCTTACTGCATGGGACTTGCGTGTTTTATTAATTTTTCAGGAGTCATGAGAGTGAAATGGCGACAAGTCGAAAGGGCTGTGAAGCATTCCACCAGCGATGGGCAGAATAACTTGGTGAGATGGTACAGTGCTCTGCACATAGTAAGTACTTACTAAATATGATAAGTTCATAAGTGATAAGTTCAGACCATCTTCCCCCAACCTAAACAACACTATCAACCAATTAAATTGCATGAATGAAATTATCTCCAATTACTTTAACACTACTTTAACGCGACTTTCCCATAGTATGACAAGCTTCAGTTTTTAACAGATGAGGAAACTGAGGCCCAGACCCGTGAAGTGACTTGTCCAAGGTCGCACAGCCGACAAGGGGAGGGCAGTGGATTAGAACCCATGACCTTCTGACTCCCAGGCCTGTCCTCTATCCACTACCCCATGCTGCTTCAAAATGAAGATTCAACATCTTTCTCCTATGTAGATGGTGCCCCCACCATGGGAATTGATTATTGATTCTATTTATTGCTATTGTTTTTGTCTATCTCCCCCGATTAGGGAATTGATTATTGATTCTATTGATTGCAATTGTTTTTGTCTGTCTCCCCCATTAGACTGTAAGCCTGTCAATGGGCAGGGACTGTCTCTGTTGCCGATTTGTACATTTCAAGCGCTTAATACGGTGCTCTGCACATAGTAAGCGCTCAATAAATACTAATGAATGAATGAATGACCTTCTAATGATAATAATGATGTTATTTGTTAAGCACTTTGTATGTGCCAAGCACTGTGCTAGATACAAAGTGGTCCCACGTAGGGCTCCCACTCTTAACCCCCATTTTACAGATGGGGCAACTGAGGCCCAGAGAAGTGACTTACCCAAGCTCACCCAGCAGGCACGTGGCAGAGTGGGGGATTAGAACCCACGACCTCTGACTCCCAAGCCCGGGCCTTTCCACCCCAGCGCTTAGGACAGTGCTAAGAAGCACTTAATAAAGTCCATTATTACTGGGCAGAGATGGTCACTCGGTGCAGCACTGGCCTCGCCCAAGCGCTCAGCACAGTGCTGCGCACCCAGGAAGCGCTTAGGACAGGCGATCGGGTAAATAAATCGCTGCAGCAGAACAACCCACCCCCACCAAAGCGGAGCGCAAGTCCTCGTGGGCGCCTACTACAGCGCACGGCAGCGAGCAAGCGCTCAATAAAGGGGACCGGTTGATTGACAGGCCGGGGGAGGGGGGGGCCCAACCCCGCCAGAGGGGGCGGGGCCGCGCAGGCGCTTTGCGTCCCCTCCCCCCCCACCGTGCGCGCGAGCCGCGCAGGCGCTTTGCGTCGCCTCCCCGCACGCCGCGGCGCGAGCGCCCCCCCCCCCCCCGACCCCGGGTCCGCGCGGGCCGCGCAGGCGCTTTGCGTCCCCTCCCCCCCACCGTGCGCGCGAGCCGCGCAGGCGCTTTGCGTCGCCTCCCCGCACGCCGCGGCGCGAGCGCCCCCCCCCCCCCGACCCCGGGTCCGCGCGGGCCGCGCAGGCGCTTTGCGTGGCCTCCCCGCGCGCCGCGGCGCGAGCGCCCCCCCCCCCCGCACCGTCCGCGCGGGCCGCGCAGGCGCCGTCGGCCCCTTCCCCGAGCGGCGCGCGCATGCGGCCTAGGGCGGGCGGCGCCATTGGGCTGTCAACCCCCGCCGGGCCCTGGCTGCGTGAGGTAAGGCGCCCGCCCCTCGCCCCTTCCGCCGTCTGTCCGTCTCTGAGGGGCTGGGGGGGCGAAGGGGGGTCACGGCGGGACCCTCAGGGTCGAAGGCCGCGGGCCGCCGGCGGTTCTGGGCCCCCCCCCCCCCCACCAGACTCTTCATTAAGTGTCAGGTCCTTACTATGCGCTGAGCCCTGTTCTCAACGCTGCAGGGGAGGGGATGATGATAACGTCCGAGCCGCCCTGCTGCCATTATAATGTTGGTGTTTGTGAAGCGCTGACTCGGTGCAGAGCACTGTACTAAGCGCTGGGGGAGAGACAGGGGCATCAGGTGGTCCCACGTGGGGCTCCCAGTCGCCACCCCCATTTTCCAGAGGAGGGAACTGAGGCCCAGAGAAGTGAGTGGCCCCCCGGTCATCCAGCTGACAAGTGGCATAATAATGTTGGTATTTGTGAAGCGCCGACTCGGTGCAGAGCACTGTTCTAAGCGCTGGGGGAGAGACAGGGTCATCGGGTGGTCCCACGAGAGGCTCAGTCTTCATCCCCATTTTACAGATGAGGTCACTGAGGCCCAGAGAATAATAATAATGTTGGTATCTGTTAAGCGCTTACTATGTGCAGAGCACTGTTCTAAGCGCTGGGGGAGAGACAGGGTCATCGGGTTGTCCCACGGGAGGCTCCCAAGTGAAGTGACTTGCCCAAAGTCACCCAGCTGACAGGTGTCAGAGTCAGGATTAGAACCCATGACCCTCGACCCCCAAGCCCAGGCTCTTTCCACTGAGCCACGCTGCTTCACACTGCTCTAGTGCTTCATTGCTCTAGTGCAATCATAATAATAGCGATGGCATTTGTCACGCGCTTACTATGTGCCAAACACTGTGCTAAGCGTTGGGGGAGATACGAGGTCACCACACTGTAATAATAATGGCATTTCTTCAGCGGTTACTCTGCTTCTAAGTGCTGGGGGGATACAAGGTGATCAGGTTGTCCCACGCAAGGCTCGCAGTCTTCTCCCATTTTACAGATGAGGTCACTGAGGCCCAGAGAAGTGAAGTGACTTGCCCAAAGCCGCACAGCTGACGTGGCGGAGCGGGGATTAGAACCCACGACCTCCGACTCCCCAGCCCGGGCTCTCCCACGTGGGGCTCACGGCCTCATTCCCCATTTTGCAGATGAGGGGGCCGAGGCCCAGAGAAGTGAAGGGACTTGTCCCAAGGTCGCACAGCAGGCAAGTGGGGGAGACTGGATTAGAACCCAGGTCCTTCTGATGCCCGGGCCCTCTCTCTCCCCACTAGCCCATGCTGAGCGTTCGTCACGTAGACGCCTTCTTATGATGCCCAAAAAAAATGACCTACCATTGCAAGGCATCGTCTCTGTGTGGTACAACTAGCAGTTGGTTGAGGGAGAGAATAATTTAAGAGGATTAATCGTTACGGTGAGCGCTTCTTATGAGAACTGTTATTTACAGTTTCGGGAAGGAGCCTTTGGTACCTGCGATACAAGGAATGATCGGTTTTGTTAAGCGTTGGAATTGTGTAATAGTTCAGGGGCTTTAAGTGTCTTAGCATCCTCAACTGATGTACAGATTATAAGGATTAGTTTCCATACAGTCTAGTTCACAGGCCTAAATCTGTACGGTTAATATCGTTGCCTCTCAAGACGTCTCCCTCCTGCTTTCAAAAGCAGCTCCAAACTCCAAACTCTCCTCTCAACCTCAAATCTCCTGTCTCAAGTATGTCTCTACGTGGACGTCCCCCTGAAATTCTCAGATTCCCCATGTCCCAAACCCTGTATTTCCCTCCCCGTTCCCCACTTTCACCTAACTTTTCCATCAGAGTTGACACCACGACCATCCTCCCGTCTCCGAAGCCTGTAACCGCGACATTAACCGTGGCTCCTCCCTCTGTCTCCCGTCAAATCCCGCCGTTTTTTCCTCCCTTTCCTCTCCGTCCAGACTGCGGCCACGCTGGTCCAGGCGCTTGTCGTATCCCAACTTTCCTACCGCCTCAGCTTCCTCGTTGATATCCCTGCCTCCCATCTCGCCGCTGTCCAGCCTGCTTCCCGGATCGTCTTTCTAAAACTCCATCCTGCACGTGTCTCCCCCTTCCTCAATCGGTGACATTTATCGAATACCTACGGTCTGCGGAACGTTGTTCTAGGCCCGGGGAGAGGGCAGTAGATTTAGAAGACACGCCCCCTGCCCTCGAGGAGCTTGCAGTCCGGCAGGGGAGACGGACTTGAAATTACAGCCGGGGTTCTCGGTATCACCGGGTCCTGGCTACTTCAAGGGAGGGTGGAGAGCGGGGTTTTTCTTGAATTAGCAATTCACCGGTGCTTCGGCACGAGACCACGAAATCAGGCCGGGTTTGTTGGGGCTCCCGCTTTCTAGAGACTCATTCTAGGATGATACAGTTTCGAAGGAGTGGCCCGGACCACTCCTCGTCAAGGAGAAATTCTTGGGCATTGGCTTTAAGGCATTCATTTGGCTCCGTCTCTCCCCGCTTCTTATCCACCGTCTTCTCCCACTACTCCCCAGCTCACGTGTTTTGTACATATCAAGCTAATTTACTTTGCCTCACTCACATCTCTCCCTCCACCAGCCTCTTACCCACGCCCTTCCTTCCCCCTTCCAAAAATAATAATGTCGGTATCTGTTAAGCGCTTACTATGTGCAGAGCACTGTTGTAAGCGCTGGGGGAGATACAGGGTCATCAGGTTGTCCCACGTCAGACTCACTGTTAATCCCCGTTTTACAGATGAGGTCACTGAGGCACGGAGAAGTGAAGTGACTTTCCCACAGTCACCCGGCTGACAGGTGGCAGAGCTGGGATTCGAACCCATGACCTCTGACTCCCAAGCCCGGGCTCTTGCCACTGAGCCATGCTGCTTCTCATGCTTCTACAAGTCAGTAGATTGGACGCAGTCCGTGTCCCACGACTCAAGTAGGAGGGAGAACTATAAGCTCCCTAAGGGAAGGGGTCGGGTCTGCTAATTCTAGCGCACTCCCTTAAGCGCTTCGTACAGAGTTCCGCACTCCGAGGTGCTCAGTAAATACTCGTGATTGTTCGACTGACTTATAGCTGAAGGAGTTGATCGGTGGAGACTCCTGACTTCTTAAAGGCTCTGCGTTTTTCCAGAATTGTTTTCAGTGGCTTGTCAGCGTTCTTAAGCATTCCATTGTCTATGGAAGTATCGCCCTCTTTACTTTTCATCTATAAACGTTTACCGTTTTTCATATTTTTCGAGCAATAAGAACCTAGTCGGCGAGGGGTAAGTGTGAGAAGGTGAAAGGAAGACACAGTGCAGGAATGTTATGAAATGTACACTTTTGATGAAGAAACCCTGTTCGGGTGTCGCGATGAAGAATAGCAATATTATTTTAACATTTGAGTCCCATCTGTGTTCTGAATAGATTTAGACCCGTTCCAAATCTGGGTTATCGTTACCCAGGCTGCTAAATACAAAGGCCTATGCCTTTTTGTTGACATGAAAAGTTTTAAGCAATCCCCTTCACCCTTCAGTGAATTAGTATTTATTGAGTGCCTTCTGTGTGCAGAACATGGCGTTAAAGCCACCGTTACCAATATCCTAGGGATGACGCTCAGCGACGTCAGCATCAACAGCCAAAATGAAAGTAGGATTGGGTCGTAGTGGTCTGTAGTCTGTTGTCATTGATTTCTTTTTTTTAACCTTCCCGCAACACAGAATATTTTTAGGATTTGTCGATTTCTTGGAGGCCCCAGGCTTGTATGTGATGGTGCTTCCTGACACCCCCACTCTGCATTTTCAGGTTCAAGATGGAGTTTCAAGCCGTGGTGATGGCAGTCGGAGGAGGGTCACGGATGATGGACTTGACTTCCAGTATCCCCAAGCCCCTGCTTCCAGTGGGCAATAAACCTTTAATCTGGTACCCGCTCAACCTGCTCGAACGAGTCGGATTTGAAGGTGAGTCGCGGCCGTAAGATGCCGTCATAAAAGAGCGGTTTGAAGCTCTGTAATAAAATTCCCGGTTCCAGGTCAGACCGCCCTCCGTCGGCACTGCGATGCTGGCTTCTTAACCGGGACGCTTAAGACGTCATACAATGCTTCGAAGGTATCAATTGGATGGCGTGGTGTCAGGGAGACACCCAGTTTTGGCAGCGGTGTTTAGAGGTTAGCTTGAAGCTAATTAAACGTTTTCTTCAAGGAGAGCGTGAGTAGCGTGGTCAGTTCTGCAGTTCTGCATGTTTTCACTGCACGTTTGGGGGTGAAAACCATTGAGAAATTAGGGAATCTTCCTCCGACGACACTCACGTGTCAGGATGAGACGCGGTGCGGTCTTGGAAGAAGTGGCCGTGCCCATTTGCCCGGCTTCCATCAAGGCGGAGAGTACTAAAATGTGATTTCTCCTCCACCAAAGGTCCATCAAAAACAGTTCTCGTGTTCCAGGAGAACCGGCTGTATCGTGTTGCCGGAAAGATCTGAAATTCCCGATAGGGCCCTCAAGCAAGAGCGATTCAGAATCTGACGAGTTAAAAGGAAAGAACGAAGTTGAGAAATTCATGTTTTCATCGAGTCTGTTAATAAAGAAGAGTATCCAAAGGGGCAGCTCATTGGAGAGGAGGACAAAATCGTCATCCCGATCAATACGATCAACCGGCTCTTTTCCGCGGTCGTCCCTTTATGGAAAAGCGTTTGGCCTCGCTGTCTTGATTTTGTTCAAGGGCCCCTCCGTACAGATGTGAAGCTAGGCAGATGCCTCCTCTTGAAGTGTTTCGATGCAGGTGTGGTTTTAGTTGGCTGCTGCTGCAGGCTTGCGCTTTCATTTAAAAGCAATATTCCCCCGCAGGGCACTCAGTTTCACGGAGCAGGTGGTGCCCACGGGACACGCCGACGGGCCAGGGAGGATCAAAGATCGGGGCGGAAAGTGCAGGCGGTAATTAGGGGCAGGAGAGACTGTTTCAGGGGAAAGGAGCCAAGACCCACAGTCATTGGTGAAGGGGGAAGAGGGCAAGGACCTGAAATGATTGGGAGGGGATAATGATATCGAGCTGTGATGGGGAACCGCAAATGGAAAAATAAAGGAAGTCTGCAAAATTTGGCCCGTTGACGGGGGGAGTTCATGCCAGGAAAAGTTTGCAAATCATTGGAAAGGAACCATTCCTAGAAGGCTCACCGCCCACTGGAGTAGAAACCCCTTGAGGCCAGGGATTGTCTTCGAACTGGATCGTTTTCAACACGGTGCGCTGGACACAGGCACTCATTAAACGCGAGTTTAATTGTGGGGGGATGTTCAGAGACAGAGTCTGTTTTCTTGAAGCACTCAGCGATTTGAATAGGTCATTGGCTGCCAAGCACGCAGGCAAAATCCTCCCCTTTCCAATCCCGAACCAAACCTCCTCCTGGGTCGTTCATTTGAAGCTCAGCCCAACCCTCAGCCGAGTGCTTCTCGCTGAAATATGGGTCCCGTGACGCTAAAGCAGGTTCCTCGGGGTGGAGAGTCTAACAGCCGAGGGCCTCTCGACCCTCTAGCGGGGCTTACTGTCCTTCTAGCCTGGAAGCCCGTTGTGGGCGGGAAATGTGTCTGTATATTGTTATATTGTGCTCTCCCAAGTGTTTAGGACGGTGCTCTGCACCCAGGAAGCGCTCAATAAATACGATTGACTGGGGTGGGACTTGGGCACGCTCCTTCACCTCCTACGCCCATTTCAATCGATCGGCCAGTGGTATTTATCGAGCACTGGCGCTTGGGAGAAAACAATACGGTTGAGTAGATAGACCTGTTCTCCTCCCTCGAGGAGCCCCCTTCTCTTCCTCCTGCCCAGCCTTCGTAGTGGGACCAGTCTGTATATTCGGTTTATTCTCATTCCCCCGCTGGAGAACAGTTCCGTGTCTGCCTCCGCCATCAGATTGTAAGCCGCTCGTGGGCAGGGAGCGGGATGGGCTTCCGTCGGACTTCCCAAGCATTTGGTAGGGTGCATGGAGCTCAACAGCTGCTCAGAATACCACCACGACGACTTATGTAGCCAAAAGGCAGTTCTGGCTGCATGGGCAGAATGATGCTCTTCCGGTCCTGGGGTGGCTCAGCAGGATGAGTGGGACTGAGTTTTGGGGCTCCGTCCCCCTCCTTGCTTGGCCCTAGAGGGGCTTTCGGCACAGACGGTCCGCGGGCCCTGCTCCGCCACTGATATTTACGTGGATTTTTGTTTCTTCTTTCCCGGGCCGTAGAGGTCATCGTCGTTACAACCAAAGAAGTCCAGAAGTCCCTGAATCCGGAGACCAAGATGAAGCTGGATGTTGTCTGCATCCCCGAGGACGCTGACATGGGAACCGCAGATTCTCTGCGCCACATCCATCAGAAAATTAAGGTAGGTTTTCATTTCATGAGAATGTACGTTTCCGTTTTAACGATCGAGGGGAAGCCTTAACATCACAAAAAAACGTGAGTCTCTCTTTTCCTTTCAGCGACCGAGGCATTGACAAGCAAAAAGAGAGTTCAGGTTATCTGGAAATTGGGGTTGCGGGTTTGGGGGAGATAATGTTTAGAATTTCTTCCGAATTTTTCTTTTATTTTCTGAAAGGCAGGGAACCCGAGACGGTGGCTGTGAGCAGGCAGCTGGCACTGCCCAATTTGGAAGCCCCAGGGACAAGGCTAGTCATGAGATTTAATGCCACCATGCAAATAGAAACTCCCAGATACACCTTCCTGCTTGCCTCCACTCCTTCCCACCGGAAATGGGATGTGGAAACAGGGATCCTGGGCACGAGAGAGGGGTGTAGAAGGCTGGAACTCCACTCTCCTGATTCCGCCTTTCTCTTCTGGAAAGAAGGAAAGGGGTGGTCTTCTCCTGGGGATATACTAGGGATATATACTAGGGATATATCTGTGACAGGCTGGTGTGACAGACGGTAACAGAAGAGGGAACCTTAGAGTTGAGGTTCAAAATGAAATTCAGTGTTTTTTGTTTGTTTTTTAAGAATTTCTGGATTTATGATCATTATGGCAAAGAAGCGCTTCTGTGATGCCCTTCTGTCATTCATTCGGCCATTCGGTCGTATCTACTCAGCGCTCACTGCGTTCGAAGCACCAAGTACTGAGCTCTTGAGCGAGTACAGTGCAACAATAAACCGACACATTCCCTGCACACAACGAGCTTACAGTCTAGCGGGCGGGGAGGCAGACATTTATATAAATAAATTCAAGCTAATCAGTTCATTTCGGTACACGGCTCACAGTCTTTTTTCCGTATTTCAAATGGCTTCGGGAAGCCACTCTACAGTGAAGCCTTTTATAATTAATTGGAAGAGAGCTAGTAATTTTTCCACACACCCTCTTCCTCTGAACATACAATTCCGTGACTCCCTCTTCCCCCATCCTCCATTGCTTGCACATGATTTATTTACTTGCTTAAGTGTCTTCAGATGTCTGTCAGGGTGGCCTGTGTTCAATTGGGAGCTTCTAGAGGGCAGGGGTTAAGTAGGGGACCATCTTAGTTGAAGATCAGGCGTGAGGGCTAATCATCAATGGAATTTATTGGGTGCTCACTATGGGCAGAGCACTGAACCGAGCGTTGGAGAGAGTACGATACGACAGAGTTGGCAGACCCGTTACTTGCCCACACCGAGCTTACAGTCTAGAGGGGGAGAGTTAAGGCTTAGATGTAGTTCTGAGCGGAGTGCCTCAGTGATAGATTAAGATGCCCCCCCCGGGGGATTCAAGATACAGTTTGATCTTCCAGTGGCGGACAGCTATAATGTGTGTTTTGGTTGTTTTTTTAAAGCGAATACATAAACACACACACACACACAAACTAAGTGTATGCAGTTCTAAAGTGCAGTGGAAATCTGAGAACGGAATGTATGATTTTGCACCCAAATTTCTACCACGCTTTGGCAGTGGATTTTGGAATTTGCCTCTGAGTTCCGATTGAAAGAGGCCATCGTCTTTGCCATGGGCCAGAGATATCTTAGAATGAGCACGTTGCCCGAAAATGGAAGTACTTTTAAACAGTTTTTTGGGGGGCGATCTGGTTTTTAATTTTTATAAAGACTGGTTTGGGGTCATGCCTCACGTGGACCGTAAAGCTTCCCACACAGTAGGTGCTTAATGAATAATATCACCACTCTGACCATTGCTCATGCAGCTGAATGATCCAGAGCACTTCTTTTCTTGTGTGCGTTTCCTAGTTAGCCAGTTTGGTTCTGCTTTGTTTCCCCAACAGTTTAATAACTACCGGGGAGAAAATAGTGACCAGCGCTCTGATGTCGCATCAGAATTTTTCCAGCAGCTGCGAGAAAAATGAATCAAAATAGCTGGTACAGTTGGAGAAATCTTTCCCGGCAAGAAGCCCGTTAAAAGCAGTCACCCAAGATGGCTCCACTCCCTCGCCCCCCCCCCCCAACCCCAGTCACTTCCATGTTCAAAGCTCCTTCATAATCCTACCTCCTCGAAGAAGCTTCCTCAGTTCCTTCGCGGCATCCTTAAGTCCTCTGCACCCGTCAGCCGTCTCTGGTCCTCACACCCTTACGTTTCCCGCCCGTCATCAGCGCTTGGGTCTATGTGTTCATTCGACTTTGTATTCGATTACTTTCTGTGATCACTCTCTCTGTAAATATTTTTTACGCCTATCTTCCCCACTGGAGTGTAAGTTCCTCACGGGCGGGGAGCGAACCACTTTTGGGCTCGTGGACTCCACGAAGCTTAGTAGGGTGCCTCGCACCCAATGCGTGCCCGTTCCGTTCCATTACCTCCATGCTTCCTGAAAGCGGGCAACGGGCTCCAGAGCTGGCCGAGGACCCTTTTTTGAGGCCATAGCGACGGGCAGGGGAAAGCTAGGCGGCGCCAGGCTCGAGTAGGAAAACGTCCTCCCAGAACTAAGGGATGCTCTCAAGCTGGGGCGCAGCCTTTATTTAAAAAAAAAAAAAATAGTGTTTGTTAGGTACTTACTATGTGCCAGGCACTGTACTAAGCACCGGGGTAGATCCAAACTGTCGAGTTTGGACCCAGTCCATGCCCCACATGGGGCTCCCGGTCTTAATCCCCATTTTCCGGATGAGGGAACTGAGGCCCAGAGAAGAGAAGTTGACTTGGCCAAGGTCACGCGGCCGACAGGTGGCGGGGCCGGGATTAGAACCCAGGTCCTTCCGACTCCCAGGCCCGAGCTCTTTCCACTAGGCCTCGCTGTTTCTCAACCTTCTGCCTCAGAAGCTGGCCACAAAGCGGTAATTTTGGAGTCGGGTCACCTGGGGATTTTGGAGCCGGTGTTTGCCAACCGCTGCGCACCACGTGTGTGTGTATGTGTGTGTGGAGGGGGCGGGGGGGGGGGGGGGCTTTAGGGGAGGGAAGAGGGCAGTCTGAATGTCTTCTCCCGGAGGGCGGAAGGGTATTTTGGGGATAATCCCCAAATAGGGAGAACCGAACGATTTCCAATACCTCCTCACATCCAGTTTTCCGAAACGAGGAGACCGAAGCGGGCCGCCTCCTTAGGGGCAGGAGAAGGGGCTTGCCGTCGCGGGCGATCTGTTGCCGGCTCCCGCGGGCCACGTTGCCCCCGGCCAGCATCCTGCGTGGGCGAGGTCTGTTTTGCTCTGACAATTAGACCGGCCTAGCCTTTCCTTAGCCTGCTTTCCTAGCCTCCTTAGATTTGTTCTGGCAGTTCGAGCGCACAGGTTTTATAATGAATGTGCTCTTGTTTCGGGACCTTTTTCTGGATCCCACTCTCTAAACACTGGCGTTTGGGGTTTTGGAGGAGCTAAAGAGAACATTGTACCGGAGATTCCGAAAGGTTGCGGCGGGCCGCGGGGCCCCAGCTGTGGGTTTGTCGGTTGCATCATCTGGCTCTTGGACTATCGCGAGTCTGTTAGGTGCCGCGGCCGACCGCTCCTCTCCCCGTCTGCTCCCCCAGATGCAGAGGCTCGGGTCCCCTCTCCGACCCCACGGCTCTTACGCTTTTCCGGCCGCTTCTCCGCCCACCCGCCAGCCCGAGGCCGCGCGGCGGGACGTAGTGCTTTCCCGAAGCGTCCCCGCCTCACAGACCGTGGTTCAGGGGGCTGAATCCCCCCCGGCCCGACCCCCTGCACGTCGGGGGGCTCGCCCCGCGGCCAAGGCCGGGTGGTACCGGCCCCACAAAGCCTCGGGCCTGGGGCGAGAGCGGCGTCGGGAAAGGCGAATCTCCGTCCCTCGGCGTTTCCGCGTCCCCTCCGGGTCCGACGGTGTGTCTGTCGTACCCAAATGAGGCGGCGTGGCTGTGTGGCGAGCAGTGGAGCGGTGCGGCCCACTGGATAGACCCCGGGCCTGGGGGTCAGAAAGATCTGGGTTCGTTCATCCATTCGGTTGGGAGCGCTTACCGTGAGCGGAACGCTGTGCTAACCGCTTGGAAAGTACAATTCAGCAACAGAGACAATCCCAGCCCGCGACGGGCTCACGGGCTAGGGATTAGAAGGGGTTCCGATCCCTGCTCCGTCACTTGTCTGCCGGGTGAACCTGGGCAAGTCACTTCATTTCCCTGGGCCTCAGTTACCTCATCTGTAAAAATGGGGATTAAGACGGTGAGCCCCAGGTGGGACAAAAAACTGTCCAACGTGTTTAGCTTCTATCTACCCCAGCGCTTAGAACTGTAAGCCCGTCAAAGGGCAGGGACCGTCTCTATCTGTTACCGATTTGTCCATTCCAAGCGCTCAGTACAGTGCTCTGCACATAGTAAGCGCTCAATAAATACTATTGAATGAACAGTGCTTGACACACAGTAGGTGGTTAACGAATACTATAATTATTACTGTTGGATAGAACACGGGCCTGGGAGTCAGAAAGACCTGGGTTCTAATGCCGTAACCTTGGCTAAGTCACTTCACTTCTCTGTGCCTCAGTTACCCCATCTGTAAAATGGGGATTGAGTGTGAGCCCCATGTGGTACAGGGACTGAGTCCATCCTGATCATCTTGTATCTACCCCAGCGTTTAGTACGGTGCCTGTCACGTAGTAAGCACTTAGGTATCGTAATTATCAGACGAGGTCAGATCTTATATGCTAGGGAGGCACTGTGGCCGACCGTGGTTGTGGATGTAATCGAGAACCGCAGAATTCTCAACAGGTGGGGAAACAATCCTCAGGAGAGAGTACATTGTGCAAATTGAAGAAATGAATAGATGACATTTATTGAGCAGCTCCTTGTTTCTTTTTGGGGGGGGGGGGTGTCATTTCTTTGTTAATGGCCTTTGTTATCCGACTTGGCTAATTACGAGCCAAGCAGAGTAAAAAGCAGAGGGTGAGCACGGTCTCTGCCCCTTACGGGGCTCTCAGTCTTAATCCCCAATTGAGAGTTGAGGTGACTGAGGCACAGGGAAATAAAGCGACTTGCCCAAGGTCATAGAGCAGACAAGAGGCAGAAAACTCCGGTCCTGCTGACTCCCAGCAAAAAAGCAAAACAGTTGGATCCAGAGATCCATAGAAACTAATGGCCCTTCCCTCCCTCCTTCCCGTGGATCTTTCAGATTAAAAAAGAAACGCAATTTGGGATGTGATGATTGTTTCTTTTTTTTTAAAAAAAAAAGCATTTTTTTTGCTTTATTTTTACAACCACATCTGTGGGGCACGTGTTCCTTCAGGAATATTATTCCTTTCCCACATTAGCCAGAGATGCCGGCAACCGAAGCGAAGCTCGACATCACAGCTAGCTGCCGGCCCACAAGCGCTGTCAAAGTAATTAATTACTCGGATTTAATTTAGGGAATCAGATTCCAGCTTCAGACCACAACGTAACAATATCTAGATCTTCGTTCCGAGAGGGGAAGGGAGGGTCGTCCCGTCTCGGAGTGGGAATACAGAGGTCCCGCGACGCGCCCGAGAGAAGCGGTAAAAGTTATCCCAGATGGCAGCCACCCGGGGAAACCTCAGTTGCTTCACAGAGTAGGGTGAAAGAAATCGCCTTTAAAGAAATGTTTGTGACCCATTTAAAAATGATCAACCCTTCAAGGGGCCTTCTTCCAAAATGCACGTCCGTCCTGGGGACCACAGAGGCCGTACTGAAAAGCAGTCACACAGATTCGTTCTCTGAAGTCTACCGTGACAGAATAAGCGGATTATAAGTCCTTTAGGCCATGACAGCGGGTTTTTTTTTTTTAAAAAACCTGATTTTATTTTATGTGTGATTATAATTATTAAAAAAAAAAAACCCAAAATGAATTTTTGTGTAAAGCCTTAAAAATCCGTACCCTAACGACAGGGTCCACGTATGTGCGTGAGAGAGTTTGGCAGCTGGGAGGTTGGAGTTAAGAAATAAGAACCCAAGCGCTGCCATTACCCGGCCGGTCCAGTGGCCGGTCGATCAATCAGCGGTATGTATTGAGCGCTTATAACGGTTGGTCCAGCCCAGTATTCAGAGGCAAGAGGATGTTTGGAGAAAGCGTGTGATGGTCGGTTTCCCTGACCTCTCTCCTAATGTTAAGGACAGACCATCCAAGTTCCCCCACTTCTCCCCTCTACATTCTTAACTTTCCCTCTAATAACCCATAATGGATCTCTCATCCGTGAATTTAGCCAAACCCTTCCTGATATTTTCCGCTGCACAACTCTGTTTGGTAATGAATCCCATCTGCTCACCACCCACTGTGTGAAGAGCGGGAGGTTAGGGGAAGGGAGAGGGTTTCTGGGTGGGTGTGAGCATGCGTGGCGTATAGGAGGGAGGGAGGGAGAGCATGTGTGTGTGTTTGTGTATAGGTGTGTTAGGGGTGGGATGTGAGTGCTTGGACACAATTATTCCCTCCACCCCCCCTTCGAAGCCTTATTGAAAGCCCATCTCCTCCAAGAGTCCCTCCTTGACTAAGACCGCTCTTTCCTTTCACTCCCTTCTGCTTCAGACCCGACTTGCCCCCGTTATTCACCCCCCCCCCCGCCCTTCCCAGCCCCACAACACTTAAGGCACGTGTCTGTCATTTATTTATTTATATATATTCGTGTCCGTCTCCCCCTCTGGACTGTAAACTCGTCGCGGGCAGGGAATGCGTCCGGCATATTCTTATATCGTGCTTTCCCAAGTGCTCACGGTGTTCCGCACATGGTAAACGCTCAGCAAATGCAATCGACCGAGTGCCTCTGGGCACAGACCCGCCCACGAGCATCTCCTTCGGAAAAATGGGGCTCAGCAGCAAGTTTAAGTGAGATGCTCTCGATCTCCAGGATTTGTTTAGAGAATCAGCCTGGCCTAGTGGATGGGGCCTGGGCCCGGGAGTCGGGGGACCTGGGTTCTAATCCCAGGTCCACCGCTCACCTGCCGTTTGACTTGAGGCAAGTCACTCGGCCATCTCAGTGCCTCGGTGCCCTCCTCTTCACAGTGGGGGTTCCCTACCCGTCCTCCCTCCGACCTAGACCGTGAGCCCCGTGGGACACCCGATGATCTCGTATCTACCCCGGCTCTTAGTACCGTGTTCGGCTCGTCGAAAGCGCTTAACGGACACCCCGGTCACGACTGTTGAGTCCTGAGGTCCGGCGGTTGTTTTAGCCAGGAAGCCGGCCGTCTCTTGGGCCGCCCCAGTCGCTATTTGCAGAAGGGGCGGCGGTTCTCAGATCCACTTTGCGGTCCTTCCACGAGGACTTCCGTGATCCATTGGAGAGGAGGGGCAGCCACCATTTTGGATTTGGGATTCCTGGAGACGGCCATAAAGTTTCCTAGATTCTCTGCTCCCCCGTTTTGCCGGTAAGCGGGGAGAACCGGTGGGAAATAATTAGAAGACTCTCTCCTCCGGGGAGGCTTTCGGAGGCGACCGAGGCTCACTTCCCCAGAAGCGACTGTCCTAGAGAGATGGGTCGATTTCACGCCGGCCCCTTTTGAAGTTCATCTCCTCTCTTTCGAAGCTAGAGGAAGACATCTAGAGTCAGGGGAGGGTAAGCCAGCGCGGGCTTACCTGAGGGTTTGATGCTCCGTTCTTCGGATTCATTTTAACCCAGTCGCGCGACTTGTCCCCCGAAAACCTTGTGGGATCCGAAGTCACCGTGGGAGGGGAGAATCGGATACTGCTTAACCTGAAGCAGGAACGTCCGGGGCGGTCCTGTCGCGCATTTTGACTGTTTGCTGGGACACGACGACTCGAGACTGTTCCCTAGAATCGTTCCTCTGAGGCAGTAGGAAGTTTTGTGCAACATTTAAGTCATTGGAGACGATGGCGTGGTCGGGTAGGCTACTCAGAGGAAGGAAGATGCGGTCATTTTACCCAATTGAGAGGGCCCTTTTCTCTTTCGAGTTATAAGCGTGGGCTGGTCGCGTACCGTGGGCTGGCCGTGGGTTCTAATCCTGGCCCCACCACTTGTCTGCTGCGGGACCTTGGGCAAGTCACGTCACTTCTCTGGGCCTCGGTTCCCTCGTCCGAAAAATGGGGATTGAGACTGTGAGCCCCGGGAGAGGCAGGGACCGCGTCCAACCCGACTCCCTTGTACTCACCCCCAGTGCTTAGTACAGTGCCTGGCACGTAGTAGGCGCTTAACGGATCCCACAGTTATTCTGATTATCAGTGTAGCCTCTCTGCTACTGTGTGGGAAAGAGCAGAGGCGGCAATCTGCTTTAATTCAGATAGTGCTCTTGGCCTTGGCCGCATCCCATTGCCATTCCGAGCCTCGCTGTCTCAATTATTAAAATTAGAAACGCCAGCCACATTTTCGCTGTTAGGAGCTTCAGTTATTTAATATGTGCGCTTTGAAGTTCAATTGTTCTCTCTCTTCTACAAAAGCCAACGTGTCGCAACGAAGAAGAAAACACGCAAGCAAAAATTCCCGTCCGGGAGAAAGTTTAGTAATCGGGATAATCTAATATGTGCCATACTGTTATTTTTAGATGTCATTTGCTAAATTGCCCCCGCGCCTCTCGGGGTAGGGAGACGGACCCGAGGGAATGGGGAACACGCACCGCCCGCTCCCTCCCGCGCAGAGGCACCCGCCCCCCACGGACACACAGATCCCCTCAGCCAGGCACGGGGGCAACTACCGACCGAGGGGCAGGGCAGCCGGAGGAGGTGAAGACAGAAGCTCTGGCTGCGGCCGGCGTGGCCACCGTGGAAGCCCGAGGATCTGCCCCGGCCCCCGCCCTGCATCCGAGACAGCCGCGAAGGCGGTACCGGTTGGTCGTATTTACGGAGCGCTTCCTGCGTGCTGAGCACTGTGCTGAGCGCTTGAGAGGGTGCAACAGAAGAGTCAACAGGCCCATTCCCTGCCCACAACGAGCTTACAGCCCAGAGGGAGAGGCAGACATGAAGAGAAATCAATAAATTACAGATGAAAGCCTTATTCCCCCCTCCACCCTCGAAGCCTCATTGAAGACACCTCTCCTCCAAGAGGTCTTCCCTGACTAAGCCTTCCTTTCCCCTTCTCCCGCTCCCTTCTGCTTCTCCCCGACTTACAATCCCGGCTCCGCCACTTGTCAGCCGGGTGACTTTGGGCAAGTCACTTAACTTCTCTGGGCCTCAGTTACCCCATCTGTAAAATGGGGATGAAGACCGTGAGCCCCACGTGGGACCACCTGATCACCTTGAATCCTCCCCAGCGCTTAGAACAGTGCTTCGCACACAGTAAGCGCTTTTCAAATGCCATCATCATTATTAGTGTTATCATTATTATTACTCCCTTGGTTAATTCCCCGGTCCCAGCCCCACAGCACCTTTTGGCTGTTGTTTATATCAATGTCCGTCTCCCCCCCTTCTAGACTGTAAGCTCATTGTGGGCAGGGAACGTGTCTGTTTAGAGTCATACCGTGCGCTCCCAAGCACTTCACACAGTGCTTCGCACGCAGTAAGCGCTCAATAAATAGAGTCGAATGACTGACTGTACTTGTGCCTACATGTGGTGATGGCTCCCGTAGCTGTAGTTGGGATTCTCGGCTGCTCCGCCTCTTGGCGGGCTCAGCCGGGAGCTCCTCAAGAAGCACAGCTGCCGTCGGCCCCCCGGACGCCTTCCCCGGGCAGAGAGGGGGGTCACGGACGGAGGACCCCCAGTTCTCCTCTACCGGGGGGTCGGCGTTCTTGCAGGCGTCAGAGAAAACTCAGGAAAACTGCATTCCGGCAGCGCGGTGGCCGGAGCACAGGCCTGGGAGTCAGAAGGTCTTGGGTTCTAATCCCCGCTCCGCCACTTGTCCGCTGTCTGACCTCGGACAGGTCACCTCTCCGTGCCTCGGTTCCCTCGTCTGAAAAATGAGGATTGAGACCGTGAGCCCCACGGGGGACAGCGACTGCGTCCAACCCGATTTGCTGGTATCCGCCCCAGCGCTTAGTACGGCGCCCGGCACGGAGTAAGCGCTTAACGAACACCATCATTATTATTATCCAAGCGGCCTCTTCATTAACGGGCAGGCCAAGCTGAGACAGGCTCGCGCCGTCGGGAAGGCGTCCCCCGACTCCCCGACGGCGTCCTCTCCCGAAAGCACGTGGGAAGCACGCACCGGGGCCGAATCGAGGGGAAGTACAGTTCGCGCACCCGGACGGGCCCGGGGAAGACAGGAGCCGTTTGGTTTTTATTTGTTAGGGAGAAATGCGCTCCGGCTAAATATAGAAGAATAGTTAAGTGGTTGGTGTCTTTATCAGAGATACAGATCTCTAACATTTTGCGCCGGAGCCTTTGATTTTGGCCGAGGATTCTCCGCTGATCCTTATCTCCGTGAAAAGTGAGCACAATTGAGATGGGTGAAGAGCGGAGACCTCAGTCTTAACTTGCATGAAGAACTTCTAAGTGGAAGATATCCTTCTTCCCGTGCCTGCGTTTTTATGTCCGTGGGGCAGAAAAATGACTGTATTCAGTTGTCCGGGAGGTATGGTTTTTTTCCCCCGTAGCTTTAATTAGTCTTTCTTCATTTCTGTTGCCAGACAGTTGAAAAACCTTGTTTCAGAGTTTGTGGTTGTGGTTAACACTGTTGCAGTGAGGTTTTTCTTTTAGCCCGCCTCTGCGTTCCGGATTCCTCGAGTCCTTTTTTTTATTTTTTTGGAGCCCTCTTACTGGAGCTTTTCAAATGCAGCTTCCCAAAAGGCACCAGCTGACCTCCGTTCCCACCGGGTGCAGATCAGTCAGTGGTACTTATAAAGTGCTTACCGTGTGCCGTGCACTGCACCCGGCTCTTGGGAGAGGACGGTCGAGTATGCGCGGTCCCGGCCCTTGCATAAAAAGCGGGTTTATAGGGACCGAGGGACCGAGATGGCCCCTCGGTACCTCGGGCGGTTCTTCTGATCCCGGAGGCCGTGCGTGCCGGGTGCCAGTCGGATGTTTGCTCCTCATCCCTTTTGGGCAGATCCGGTTTGTGTCGGGTCTTCTTTCGTTTCGTCCCCACACGGATCCCGGCCCTTCCGAGCCGAAACAACACTTGGGGTCTAAAAGCGGGGCCGACGGCCAAGAACTTTGGAGCGCCGCCGAGGCGTTCTGCCCCTGGCTAACAGGGAGGAGGCCCTCCCCTTTTTTTCCCAGCTTCTTTCGGGTGAACTCTCTGAAAAAGTCCAAATCATTCCGTTTGTCACAAGGGGAAAACCGCGTCCAGAGTCCCGAGGCGGTCGCGCACGGCGTAAGCTAGATCACAGGGAATGGGGTGTTTCTGCGTAGAGCCGCAAGACAGTAGACCCCGGGTGTTAATTTGAAAGAGCCTCCATCAGAACTGGCTCCGGGGGAACTGCAGCCTTCCAAGTGTCTGGAATAAACTCCCTCCCATTAAAATAGATTCTGGCATCTGGCACGTTGTGGCTTTTTGAATGTTATTTTTCATATTAAATTGTTCTCAAGGAACATTAGAATAAAGTAAATGGTGATTAAGGCATCGCGGTGTCCGGGATTCTCTACATTGCATTGTTTTGAGAAACAATTGATTCGCCTATTTAAGGACCGCGGGGTGTCTGTCTCCAAGCCAGTGCTTCCCTCCAGTTGCTCAGGAGTACTTATTGAACCCTCACTCTATGCAGAGCACTGTTCCAAGCATTTGGGAGCACACAGTAGGTGTAAGTAACATAAACCCTGCCCTCGAGGAGCTTTCTGTCTAGTGGAGGAGACAGGCACAAATTGGGGTGCCCAGACCTTGGGAGCTGGAGGAAATCCGTACATGGAGATACAACCGGCAATATAAATATAATATAAATATATTTTTACATATTTGTAAAATATAATAGCATTATATTATGTATTTATAATAATACATAACCCAATAATATAAAAATAATATAAATATAACCTAATATAAATTGACCTTAGAGGTAGCGTGGCCTAGTGAATACAGCACGGATCTGGTAGCCAGAAGGACCTGGCTTCTAATACCTGCTTGGCCACCTGTCTGCTGTGAGACCCCGGGCAAGTCGCTTCACTTCTCTGGGCCTCCGTTCCCTCGTCTTTAAAACGGGGATTAAGACCGCAAGGGGCACGGAGACTGCATGCAACCCGATTATCTTGTGTCTACCCCAAGCACTCAGAAGTTAGTAAGGCATAACAAATACCACTATTATTCGCCTATGACTAAAGTTGGGTTTTTGGGTTTGTTTTTTTTTTTTTTACTACCGTAGGTAAAGAATGCAATAATTATTGTGGTGCTCGTTAAAACGCCTACTATGTGCCAAGCATTGTCCTGAGCCCCGGGGGTAGATACGGGATCATCGGGTCAGACCCGATCCCTGCCCCTCATGGAGCTCACAGTTTAAGTGAGCGTGCGTCTGTGAGAAATACGGAGGGTTATGTCCTCGGAATGCATTCTCTTGATATTTGCTTGCTTGGCAGGAGTGGTCAAGAAAAGCCACCTGCTCCTGGTTTAAGTCAAACCACACAAAGCCATTCATATACTAAGAAGGATGGGAAACAGCAGAGCGGTGCTAAATTCTGAAAAGATCAGCCTCAAGAGGAAATGTAAAAACAATCAGATCAGGCCTCCAGAGAGGCGGCCCCGGGGGGGATCCCAACTCAGCAGTATTTTCTCCACGGGGACGGTGGTGAGCGAAACCTAATTAATTGGATTTATTGCTGATAATCATTTTCTTCTGTGCTCTGTCCGGGGAGTGAGTGAGTGTGCGCTTACGCATGTACGTGCATGTGTTTATGGTTGGGGGGACGAGCGGGAGAGCATTTGTAAAACGACTGCCGTTTTGATTTGGAATCCTGCGTCCCCATCTCCATCTTTTTGCCTTTCGAGCCGTTGGACTCTTCCGCTCATTTCTCTCCTCCCTCCTTCCTGTCCCGCCACACTCCAGTCCGTACTCCACTCTGCCGCTCGGATCGTTTATCTACAGAATCGTTCAGGCCGTGTTCCTCCCCTCCTCGAGGAACCCCCGTCCACCTCCGCCTCAATCAGAAACTCCTTACCATCAGCTTTAAAGCACTCGGTTACCTTGCCCCCCTCCTGCCTCACCTCACTGCTCCCCGATGACAACCCAGCCCGCACGTTTTGTTCGTCTAATGCCAACTTACTCTACCTCAGTGTCATCTGTCTCACCACTGGCCTCCAGTCCACGTCCCGCCTCCGGCCTGGATCGTCCTCCCTTCTTCGCATCCGACGGACAGTGACTCTCCCCACCTTCAAGGCCTTGTTGAAGGCACATCTCCTCCAGGAGGCCTTCCCCGAGTAGGCCCCCATTTCTTCTCCCCCCCCGTCACCCCGATTTCCTCCCTTTATTCACCCCTCCCTCAGCCCCGTATCCGTAATTTAGCCGATTTTTGTCACTGCCTGCCTCCCCCTCTAGACTTGAAGCTCGTCGCGGGCAGGGAGTGTGTCGTATACTCTCCCAAGCAGTCGGCGCGGTGAATAAATACGATTCGTCGATTCCCATTTCCTCGGGTTGCTTCTTCTTTCCGGAGCCACCGGCGGAATTATGTGCCCTTGGCTCCTTCACCCTTTGAGCCCGTCTTCTTCCCTTAACTCCTGTAAAGCGAGCTCATCTCCCGAGAGTTCCGGGAATAACCGAAATGTTCTTGGCATTCGTAGGATCCTGCATCGATATAGCGCGGCCGTGAGCCGCACGCGTTGTTGTTCGGTGCTTAAGCTGGGGATTTTGGCTGTGGCCATTTGGGGTTCAGGTACAGAGTATCCGTGGAATGTACCGTACTCACTTAATGACACCACGGCAGAAAGCCGGTCGTCCAAACTAATTGGAACCAGGAATAGATTAGGAAGTGAGGATTTTGGAAGACCAGACAATACTGGCTTTTTTGCTATTTCTCTCCCCCCCTCGCGCCCCCCGCCGATTATCCAAACTATCCTTCAATCGATCGGTGGCATTTATTCATTCGGTCGTATTTACTGAGCTCTTCCTGTGGGCAGAGCACTGTACTAAGCGCTTGGAAAGTACAATTCGGCAGCAGATAGAGACAATCCCTGCCCAACAGCGGGCTCACAGTCCGGTCAGTCCGGTGAGTGCTTACTCTGTCCAGAGCACTGTATTAAGCGCTTAGGCTCACAGTCCTCATTCCCCTTTTACAGACGGGATAACTGAGGCGCAAGGCGGTGAAGCGACTTGCCCAAGGTCACCCAGCAGACAAGTGGCAGAATCGGGATTAGAACCCAGGTCCTTCTGACTCCCAGGCCCGGGCTCGGTCCGCTAAGCCACTCTGCTTCTCTGTACCTTGTACTTTACATCTCGTACCGCTCCCAGTGCTTAGCCCAGAGCGCTTAGCACCCAGTAAGCCCAGAACGCGTGCTGGTTTTTGAAAAGGGACTTGAGGCCTAGTAGAAATGTCACGGCTCAGTGGAAGGAACACGGGCCAAGGAGTCAGGGGATCTGGGTTCCAATCCTGACTTGGCCAGTTGCTTGCTGTGTGACTTGAGCAAGTCACGTCTCTGGATCTCCGTTGCCTCATCTGTAAAATGAGGATCAAATCCTCCTCCCTCCAGTTTAGACCGTGGCCCCGTGTGGGACGGGGATTGGCTCCAACCCAATAAATTTGTATCTTCCCCAGCGCTTAGTGTAGTTCTCGACACATAGTCAACGCTTAACAGATACCATCGGGGCCGGGGGGAAGACCTTCCCTTTTTTCCAACTTCTCGAAGCCGCCCCGTGTTCGACCGTTTCGAAAAGCAAACCGTGTGCTTGTTCCCTGGGTCCCGATCTCTGGATCCCCCGTCTAGACCGTAAGCTAGCGCTAGGCAGGAAATAGTGCTGTATTGCATTCTCCCAAGCGCTCAGCACAGTGCTGTGCACACAGCGCTCAGTCACCCAGGACCGGCTGACTCCAGGGGCGGGGTTTGGGCTCCCTTGCGGGGACTGGGCGGCCGGTCGTCAGTCAGTGGGATTCTCGGAGCACTCCCTGTGCGCAGGGCCCTGCACCGAGCACTTGGGAGAGTCAGTGGACGCGACCCGAGGTGAAGCGGGAGCCTACGGTGGCTGGGTCTCATGTAGTAGGATTTGGGCGCTATTCTCTGGTACCGTAGAAGAGGGAGAAATATAATGGTTGGGAAGGGATTGCCTCTATCTGTTGCCGAATTGTCCATTCCAGGCGCTTAGTAGAGTGCTCTGCACATAGTAAGCGCTCAGTAAATCCGATTGAATGGACGGAGGAAGGAATTTTGTGGATCGGAGACCCGCAGAACTTGCCATTACAGAGAGCTCTCGCCCCCGAGGGCCCGCAGGAAGTTTAACGTAATCCTTAGGTAAATTGAGAAATTGCAGCCGGACTGTTTATTTTGCCTGGGTTAGGATTGCTGGGTGTTTATTTGCATTCAGTTAGGCAGCCTCTCCCTCCTTTCGTCCTTGGGGTTGCGGGGAAATAAAAGGATCAGTATCGAAGGTAATAAATGGAGCGCTTCGTGGAGCGGCTAGTGAGTGGTCTGGGGAATACGTGAAAGAAACAGGAGGCTCTTCCCGTCTGATAAGCGGCACGGTGGAAAGAGCCCCGGCTTGGGAGTCAGAGGTCGTGGGTTCCGATCCCGCCTCCGCCACTTACGTGTGACTCGGGGCAAGCCGCTTCACTTTCCCTGGGCCTCAGTTCCCTCATCTGTAAAATGGGGGTAAAGACTGCGAGCCCCACGCGGGGCCACCTGATGACCTCGTATCTACCCCGGCGCTTGGAACAGTGCTTGGCACTTAGTAGCGCTTAACAGATGCCATCGTCATTATTATTATTCATGGGAAGTGTGGAAGAGAGACAGCATGGCCTAGTGGAGAGAGATTCGGCTTGGGAGTCGGAGGATGTGGGTTCTAATCCCGGCTCGGCCTCCTGCCTGCGGTGCGACCTCGGGCCAGCGACCTAATTTCTCCGTGCCTCAGTTCCCTCATCTGTAAAATGGGGATCGAGTACCTGTTCTGCCTCCTCCCTAGGCCGTGAGCCCCATGCGGGCCAGGGATGGTGTCCGACCTGATTCTAGGGTGTCTGCCCCAGCGCCAGCGCGGTGCTCGGCACGTGGTAGGCACTTAAAATGCTATTATTATTATTATCGTCGATAACAGAAGCAGCAGTAATTCCCCTGGGCGTTGGGGGTTGGTGGAGCTGCTCGGCGTGGAGCGTAGAAGCGGCTCCCAAGAAGAAAGGATATTTTGTGTTTTCCGGGAGGAGCCACGGGAGCGAAATCCCCACCAGTGGTGGGTGGGCGGGTGGGCAGACTTTCTGAGTAGACTGAGTTTAGGGCCCTGTGAGTCCAGAAAGGAGAGAAAGAAGCCAGGCCACGGTGACGACCCCTCTGACAGGTGTTACACGATGGGCCTGGGGTTGCGGTTTTGGATATTTGCCTATTTCAGGTCTCTTACAATACGGCCTCTGAGGCAGTGATATATATATTTTTTTTTTAAGGTGGGGTGATATTTGCAGGGGAAAGTCTGGTTAAGAGAAGCCCACAGGTCCGGGAGTCAGAAGGACCTGCTTCTAGCGTGGCTCAGTTGAAAGAGCCCGGGCTCGGGAGCCAGAGATCATGGGCTCGTATCCCAGCTCTGCCCCTTGTCAGCCGGGTGACTGTGGGCAAGTCACTTCACTTCTCCGGGCCTCAGTTCCCTCATCTGTAAAATAGGGATGGAGACTGTGAGCCTCACGTGGGACAACCTGATGACCCTGGATCTCCCCCAGCCCTTAGAACAGTGCTCTGCACGCAGTAAGCGCTTAACAATTGCCAACGGTATTATTAATCCCACCTCCGCCCCTTGTCTGCCGGCTGACCTCGGGCAAGTCCCTTCGCTTCTCCGTGCCTCTGTTACCCCGCCCGTAAAATGGGGATGAAGACCGTGAGCACCGTGTGGGGCAGGGACTCATCCCAACTTGATCATCTTGTAACTACCCAGTGCTTAGTACAGCGCCTGGCGCATGGTGAGCGCCTAACCAACATCATCTTTTAAAAAAAGTCGTGAAATCTGGGTCCATGGTAGTGGGAGAAGTTGATGGGCAGTGTGCGAAAACCTTTGTGCTTATGAAGGCCTTTTCTCTTGGTGGTGGGAAGGGGAGAGGAGGGCCGCTTCACTCAGGAAGGGGCACTGCTCTCCTCCCTCCCCTCCCAACCCCCTTTTCTCTTCTGGTCTTTGCAATTCCCGGCGCTTAGTACAGTGCTCTGCACATAGTAAGCGCTCAATAAATACTACTGAATAAAAGAATGAATGAATGTGCTTTCCTCCTCTTGATCTGTAAGTTCCTGGAGAGCAGGGACTCAGGAAATACAGTTCCGGAGTGCCATCCCGGAGTGACTTTCAGGGGGAATCTGCATCTGTTTTGAGTGATATCAGGCCGTTAGCGTTGGATAAGGAACTAATTTTAAGTGTCAAAAGTGTCCCGTGACCCTGTGCGGGGTGGAAACTATGAACTCTAGAGAACAGTTACTATTTAATCCCCTGTAAAATGCTAATGAACTGATACAGCGTTTCTGGTACAGAAAAGCCTCCACATATTGTCTAAATAGTTGTTGAATCATCCTCTCCCTAACCCTTTGTTTACCCCCGAAACAATGGCTGATGATTGTATTTTATTTATTTATTGTGAGGGTTTTCAAGAATGCAGATGGGGTCCTCCGTGGCAGGAATCAGTGCTTGGCACAGGATGGAAATTCAGTCAGTGCCGTCGATGTTGATGATGAACTAAGCTCGGCGCCCTTCCCCGCTCCCATCTTTGCCAGGAAAATCTGCCTTTCGGGGCGGGGGGAGCCGGTTTTTCCTTTCTCCAATGAAATTCCAAAAATGTCCCTCCAAGGGTGAGAAAAAAAAAAGGAACCAATAAACAAAGATGGAAAGCCCGGATCGGGGTGGTTCTAACGTGCCTCCTCTGGACCCGCGTTGTGGAAAGTATGATGTCACAGTGGTGGGCTCGTCTGCCGCCGGGGGTCACCGATCCATGTAGTTTTGGACGCTGCAGCTTAGCGCTTCGTTTCCTCCGCTGAAAAAAAATCTCCTTTCCAAACACATGAGGTAAGTGTGCTCTCCGGAGCGGCTGGGAGTTTAAAGCTAAAAGCCGGTTTCAACTTGAAAAGCGTTGGGGGGTTCCCGAAGAGAAACCCGAATTCAGCTCTCCACAACCTCGCCGAAGGTGCGGGAAGAGAACCCGGAGCATTTTGCAGGATTTTAAGACGTCCGACTTCCTTTTCCAGTTACTCGTTAAGTGCCTACCGTGTGCCGGGCGCCGTACTGAGCGCCGGGGTGGATACGAGCCGAGCAGGCCGGACACGGTTCCTGTCCCACCGCGGCCTCACGGACGAGGGAATCGAGACCCGGGGAAGAGACTTGCCCGAGGTCACACGGCAGACGAGCGGCAGAGCTGGGATTAGGATCGAACGGTGATATCTACCGAGCGCTTGCTAAGCGCGGAGCACTATATCGAACGCTTGGGAGAGTACAGTACAAGGCCCTTCAGGCTCGTGCTCCACCCGCTGAGCCTCGCTGCTTCTGGACCCGATGGGACCCGTTTCTTTTCTTTTTAATGGCGTTGGCGAAGCGCTTGGTAGGTGCCCGGCCCCGTTCTAAGCGCCGGGGCGAGTACAGGCTAATCGGGTTGGACCCAATCCACGGCTCACATGGAGCTCGCGGTCTTAATCGCCGTTTTACAGAAGAGGTCGATGAGGCACAGAGAAGTTAAATGACTTGCCCGAGGCCACCCGGCAGACGAGGCGCCGAGCCGGCGCTGTGACCCAGGACCTTGCGCCTCCGAGGCCCGGGCTCTGTCCACCGGGCCACGTGAAGCGTGGGAACTTGAGGTTTCTTATCTCAGTCGCTGCCGGCCAAGGTCAGTCTCCAGGGCCTGACCCATTCCGTCCGAGTCTGTGACCTTTGGATATTTTCATATCATTCAGTAGTATCTATTGAGCGCTTACTATGCGCGGAGCACTGGACCGAGCGCTTGGAATGGACGGTTCGGCACCGGATAGAGACGAGCCCTGCCCGATGACGGGCTCACGGTCCGATCGGGGGAGACTGACGGACAGAAACAAGACCACAAAACAACCCCGCAGCACTTCTGTGCGTATCTTTAAATTATATATTATAATATCGATTATATATAAATATATAATTTGTATCTGTCGTACATTATAAACTATATTTATAAATTACTAGCAGTAGAGTGGCGGACAGAGTACGCACTTAACGAATGCAGTTATCGCTTTAATTGCGTTTATATGAATTATTATCGCTGTTATTATCTGGGCCCGTGGCTCTCCATGAAGGGTTTTAAAATTGTTTCCCCCGGCTTCGGTCATACCACTTCAGCAGTCCTTCAGGACTTGTGCAGAGCCTGTAAGTACCGCTCTTTTTAGACCGCCATTACGTGCCCCGTCTTACGTAACTGCAAAGAATGCTTTTATGTTTCGGACACTCGGCGTGAAAACCCGCACTCGGAGGAAGCGGGGAGGAGAAATGCTAGAAGTTGCTAGAAGGGACGAGGAAACGGAGTCCTATTCCAAGCCCTTCTCCTACTCCCCCCGCCTCGATTACTCTGTCGGTCTCCCGGCTGGCCTCCCTCCCTTCTGTCTCTTCCCGCTCCGGTCCGTACTTGGCTCTGCCGCCCCGATCGTTTCTCTACAAGCAGTGTTCAGGCCGGGTCTCCCCCGTCCCCGAGAACCTCCAGTGGTTGTCCAGCCACCTCCGCGTCGAAGAGAAATTCCTCACCGTGGGCTTTAAAGCAGTCACTCACCTCGCCCCATCCTACCTCACCTCGCTACTCTCCTACGACGACCCGGCCCGCACGCTTCGCTCCTCTAATGCCGTCCTACTCACCGTACGTCGACCTCGTCTATCTCGCCGCCGACCTCTCGCCCACGTCGGGCCTCTGGCTTTGCGACGCCCTCCCTCTTCGTATCCGCCGGACGACTCTCCCCCGAGTCGAAGGCACGTCTCCTCCGACAGGCCTTCCCCGACTAAACCCTCTTTTCCTTCTCTTCCACTCCCTTTTGCGTCGCCCTGACCTGCTCCCTTTATTCATCCCCCCTCCCAGCCCCCACTTACGTCCCTACCCGTTACGTATTTATTTATATTAACGGCCGTCTCCCCCTCTAGACTGTAAGCTCGCTGTGGGCAGAGAATATAACAATACACTGTTATATCGTACTCTCCCGAGCGTTCGGGACAGGGCCCCGCGCACAGTAGGCGCTCCGTAAATACGACCGAATGAACGGACGAAGGAATGAATGCGATCGATTGGACTGGAAACTCCCGGTTCGGTAAAATACGGTTGACTGACTTTCGATCCGTACTTGCTCTCGATAAATTAGGCTCGAGTGTTTAATCTGCTTGGGCAGGCTCTTTCTCCTGGCTCCAGATTGATAGGGAAATTTGAAAACCAGCAACGTATCGCACCTCGTTTACAATCAGGCCCTCTCTTCAGTTTAGCTGCTCGTTTTTAGCGTCCTACGGCCCGGCATCAAATGTAATATGGCGTGGCTAATGTCAAGCGTGAGGCCGACTGATCTGAACCTCTCGAGCTAAGAAGAACGCTTACGTTGCGGTTCCTGAGAATACGTTTTTGGGCCCTCGTAGCTCCCGACACTTCGGTGAGCAATATGTCGCAAAGAACGAAGTGATGCAGAAACAGCTGGTTTCTTGCGAAACGGAGTTTTGGAAAACAACAGAAAGGGGGGGAGGTTTGCCAGGGTTTAGTTTCAAAGCCCCACTGATTTATCTGCCATTTTGCTTCTCATTTCACATCAACAAAAGGAAAGATGGTATGTCTCCCATTTTGGAAGGAAATGAAGTGTTGGGCGTAAGTCTTCTTTTCTCCATTTAGCTGTTGAACAATTCAGCATTGACATTCAAAAATGTCAGTGCCGGAAGCAGCGTGGCCCGCTGGGTGAAACCCGGGCCCGGGAGCCCGAGGGACCCGGGTTCTAATCCCCGCTCCGCCGCTTGCCTGCAGTGTGACCTCTGGCAAGTCACTTCCCTTCTCTGGGCCTCAGTTCCCCGCATTGCGAAATAGAGATTCAATACCTGTTCTCCGTCGTACTTAGACTCTTCGCCCCGTGTTGGACGGGGATTGTGACCTGCCCGATGAGTAAATCAATCAATCAGTCAGTGGTATTTGTTGAGCACTTACTATATGGAGGTCACTGTACTAAGTGCTTGGGAGAGTACAATAAAACAGAATTAGCAGATTAGTTTATATCTACCCCAGCGCTTAGAATAATGCTCGACACATTGTAAACGCTTAGCAAGCACTGCGATTATTATCATTATTATTATAACAGAGTCGGTAGACGTGTTCCTTGCCCACAATGAGCTTACAGGCGAGAGTTTATCTCGCTGATTTCCTGCAGCAGCCCTGCCCACACACTTCATTCCTCTAGCTCCGGTTTGCTCACCTTGCCTCGATCTCTTCTGGTTCGCCACCGACCCCTTTCCCACATCCTTCCTCTGACCTGGAACTTCCACCCCCTCCTTCTAAGACAGACCACCACCCTCCGCACCTTCGGAGCCCTATTAAAAACCACGTCTCCTCTCGGAGGCCTTCCTCGATTAAGCCCTCTTTTCCTCTGCTCCCCCTCCTTTCTCTGTCATTTATTTGCTTGGATCCCTTTCCTTTGAAGCACTTGATATTCCCCCCATACTCATCCCCACAACACTTTCGAACACAACCCGTTTTTTATTTTTATTAACGTGCATCTCCCCATCTAGACGGTCAGGTCCTTGAGGACAGAAAACGTGTCTACCAACTCGGTTGAATTAGTCTCTGCCGATCAGTCAAGCAGTTGTACTGATCGAGTGCCTAATGGGTGCAGCTCCCAAGCGCTCAGCACAGCGCTCCGTGCACAGAAAGCCCTCGATAGGTGAGAGCAGAGGAGGTAAAAACGCCCGAGCCACCCGTTTGCCTGGCTGCACTCATTTCTGAAGAGCAATCTGGGCTCTGGCGAGGCCAGAACTCTCTAAAGAAGCACCGAAAAGAGGTTCCGTGAAGACCGCATGGTGGATGTGTGTCGCTCTTCACATTTTGAGACTCGCGGGCAAACAGAATATCAAATCGTTGTCCTCGTTGTGTCTGCGTTCCTGTCCGTGTCGTCCCTAGGCCTAAGCTGCCTTCCAGACACAATACATCGACAATCATTTGTTTTTATTTTTACTTTTCTCCACATCAGCAGAATTCGTACGGCGAGGCTTCGGGATCTCTGGATTATCCCCGGATTTGCACCAGATATAGGGTTTAAGGGATCTTGCGAAATCCCCCGTCCCCCTTGAAGGAATAAAAGGAGCCAAGGGAAGGTCTCCATTGGTTGGCGATGTTTCGATGCCTCTCAGACGCAGTCTACGATTTGTGTCTGGGTGCCGTGAAGGAAGCTGGTTTTCCCACAGAGGTAACAGTGTGGCTCACAGAAGCTGAAGGGGAGAAGAAATCTAGACTTGTATTTTTTTCTCAAGTAGATCTGTGAGGGGTCGCCTCAAACCTTGGAAGCTTGCCTTGGTTCAGATTCCAGTGACTTCCCTCGATAAGCAATTCAGAGACTGTAGAATGCCCGGAAGTGATTTTATTCCACTGAAAATATTGGGATTTTTTTGTTTCTTAATGGCCTCTTAAACGCTTCCTTGTAGACGGGGACCGGGGCTGCGTATTGTTATAGTGCTCTCTCCCGAGCGCCGAGTACAGTGCTCCGCACGCAGTCAGCGCTCAGTAGATCCGACCGACTGACCGACGGGGCGCCGAGCACTAAGGTACCGCGTTGTGAGATCCCGCACTGTCTCTCGTCCCCATTTTTACCGATGGGGAAACCGAGGCCCAGAGAGGTCAGGAGGCTTGCCTGAGGTCCCAGAGCCGGCCGGCGGTGGAGCTGGGGATTGATCCCAGGGCTCCTGATTCCCAGACCCTTCCCCTGTGCCCTGCTGCCTCCGTCCCATGGCTAATAAACCCCAGGTGACAAAAAGGCCAAGTCACAGCCAGCTGAGAAGCGCAGGGCAGCTCCCGAAATGGTCAGTCGTCATCGTCGGCATTTACTGAGCGCTCACCGCGTACGGAGCACTGTACTGAGCACCTGGGAGAGTCCAGTACAACGGAGTCGGTAGATCCGTCCTCCACCCACGGCGAGCCTACAGTTTGGCCCGGGGGGAATAAAGAATTAATAGGAATAAAGAAGTCAGAATATACAATTTATAGACACGTACATAAGTTCTGCGGGGTCGAGGATGGGGCGAATATCAAATGCCCCGAATCCCGAAAAGTCCCAGGAAGCTTCTTGAGGTTTTCTACCTCATAGAGATCGGAAATGCCGGGAGACTGTAAACTCGTTGTGGGCGGGGAACGTATCGGTTCTGTTGTTAGATTGTAATCCAAAGGCTCGGCGCAGCGCTCGGCACACCGGAAGCGCTCGGTAAATACGGCTGACTGACCGACCGAGAGCCGCCTCTAAAGAAACAGTAGAGGACTTCCGGGAAGCAGGCAAAACCAAAGCCATTATGAGATGAGAAGCGGCGTGGCCTGGTGGCTACCACCTCGGGCCCGGACGTCAGGAGGACCTGGGTTCTAATCCCGGCTCCGTCACGTGCCTGCCGGGCGATTTTGGTCAAGTCACTTCACTTCTCTGGGATTGGGATCCCTCATCTGTAAAATAGGGATTAACGTCGTGGGACACCGACTGGGTCCAACCTGATGATCTCATCCCTATCCCAGCGCTCAGAACAGTGCCCAGCGCATAGTAGGCGCTTAAATGCCGTCAGAAGGGGAAAAAAGGTTGGTGGAATCCCTGGTCTGCGACGGGATGATCCCGAAGGCCACTGGTAGGTGGCGGAGGCATATCTTCCGGGAAAAGGCGCCACCCGAAAACTCAGAGTACCGGGAAGGACACGCGGAAAATGTTCCGCGATTCCGAGAGTGTGTTTCGAAGCCCTGGGATATTTATTTTACTAGAATCCAGTGCTGTGGTATTTTCATCTGGTTAGGCTTTTGCATCTGTCAAAAGGAAAGAATGAAATTATTCAGGGCAACCTCTGCGTGACGGTCTCGTCCACTCTTGGAGCGAGGTGGAGTTTTCTTTGAAAAAAACTGTCTTGGGATCCAAAGGAGGAGTCCTGGACAGTGGAAGAAATGACCTTCCTCTGAGCTTCAACCCGAAGGGAGAAAGAAACCCTCTTTCTCGGTCCGTTCTTTGTTTCGGTCATTAGGGAAAAGAAACCCCACACGTTGACGTTTTCCCAACCTGGTTGTTGGGTTTTTTTTTAACCACAGGCGGGATTTTTCCGCACGGAAAGGTGGGTAAACATCCATCTGGCTATTTATTCAGCCGCGGCTCCGCGTTCGGCCGGTCAGTCTTGAGGGGGTCCGTTTCGACCGCACGTGTCATCCGTCCCCCCCCCCCCCGGGGGACCGTCCCTTCCAGGGTGTGGCTCGGACCTGGCCTCCTTCCTCGTCCCCGGCCACTCCTACGACGCGTAGGGACCATCTGCCGCTCTCCATTGATCTCCCGACTTTCTCCCCCTCGTGCTGGTGGGCCCGATGCGATCCGAGTGCCGAAAACGCCCCCGTCGGAGGGAGCTCCGGGCGGGAAGGGCCGGGCGGGCACGCCGAGTAGGTTGGTAGTGGAGGAGCGGAGTGTCTAATAATAATAATAATAACAACGTTGCTATCCGTCAAGCGCTTCCCACGTGCCGAGCACTGTTGTGGGCGCTGGGGTAGGTGCGGGGTCATCGGGTTGTCCCACGTGAGGCTCGCAGTCTTCATCCCCATTTTCCAGATGAGGTCACTGAGGCACCGAGAAGTCAAGTGAGTTGCCCAGGTGGCGGAGCCGGGATTAGAACCCGTGACCTCTGACTCCCGGGCCCGGGCTCTTTCCACTGAGCCACGCTGCTTCGTCTACCGCTTCCACCGCTCTGTCCCCTCGGGTGCCCCGGGCGGTGAAGTGCTCGATAAATACCGTCGACGGAGGGAGCGAGGGATTGATTGGGTTCTAAACGAATCGCTCCGCCATTTGTTTGCCGGGCGACCGCGGGCGAGTCACTTCGCTTCTCCGGGCCTCGGTCAATTCGTCTGGAAAACGGGGGTGAAGACTGTGAGCCCTATGTGGGAAAGGGACTGTGTCCAGGATGATCATCTGGTGTCTACCCCAGAGTTTAGTGCGGTGCTTGGCGCATAGGAAGAGCTTGGATACTATTATTATCATTACTGTTCTCCTCAATTCCGTCATCCGGGATTTCTCCTCCTTCCCATTTCCTGCTCCCCTCGGACCCGCCAAGTTGTGCCCACCTGAATAACCGTCATGTCAGCTTCAGGCCGGCCAGGGTCATCATAGTAATGACGATTGTGGCATTTAAGCGCTCACTGTGAGCCGAGCACTCTGCTCGGCTCCGGGGTGGAGACAAGACACCAGTCAAATCGGCCCCCCCGTCCCCCGTCCCACCCGGGGCTGCAGGAGGGGGAAGTCAGGTGATTCCCCCACTGTTCCAGCTGAGGAAACTGAGGGCCAGAGAAGGGAAGCGGCTCGCCCGAGGTCTCGCGGCAGGCAAACGGCGGAGCTGGGAGGAGAACCCAGGCGTCCTCCCACTCCCAGGCCCTTGCTCTCCCCCACGTATAACAGTATCGCAACAAACAGAAACGTACCGTAAGCTCGTTGTGGGCGTTCATTCGTTCAGCAGTATTCATCGAGCGCCTACTATGTGCAGAGCACTGGACTAAGCGCTCGGAATGTGCAGTTCGGCAACAGATAGAGGCAATCCCTGCCCGGTGACGGGCTCACGGTCTAATCGGGGGAAGGGAACGCGTCTCGTGTTATCGTGTACCCATCCGAGGGCTCGGTTGAGCGCTCTGCACGCGGTAAGCGCTCAGTAAACACGGCTGAATGAACGCACCAAGGAACGAAGTGCAATATCCCAGAGAGCCCAGAGCCGAGAGTCCCGTTCTCCGGTCGGAGGCCGCCCGTCCCCTTTGGCATTTAAGAATCCCATTTCGGAAGGCTCCCGGGCCCGGCAGCGGCCGGACACGGAGCTACGGGAGAGAGCGGGTGCCGATCCTTGATTTCCGCCCCGAGCCGGCCCACGCCCCGCGCCTCGATGGCGGCGTCCCCGTAAACGGAGCCAATCTCGGGCGGCCGAAGCCCGCCGACCTCGCCCTGCCGATCGGAGGCGCCGTGGGCCGTCGTTATTCCGCGAAGTCGCGGAACTGCTGCCCGGGGTTGGATCGGACAGCAAATCCCGTGCCGTGGGCCGGGAACGCGGCTGCCGGTTCCGTTACGGCCGACTCTCCCAAATGCTTAGCCCAGGGCTCTGCACTGAGGAGGCGCTCAATAAGCCCTGCCCGACGGACGGGGATCGCCCCAACGCCCTCGCTCCCGCAGAGCGGTCCGGTCGAGGCGCGCGAGCGCAGGTGGGTGTCCCGGGAGGCTTCCCGTTTCCTTCGGTGGCTCCCGGAAAAAGCTGGAGCGCCGCAGTCCCTCTCTTGGTCGCGTTTCAGTCGGGGGAGTCAGACGTTTGGACTCTGTCCGGTCGCCGTGAGATTTCGCTTTCGGCGATGAGAAAAAAAAATAGCAATTAAAAAAAAAAAATCACACCACGAGGTGTTTATTCGTTTCGCTTTTCTTCTTTTTATGATTTTGGCAGGATTGAGCATTTTTATTGGATCGGGAAACCCGGGAGCTGCGAGGCCAGCTGGGCTTACTGAGCTCCGATATCTTCCCGCAGCTTCACTTGGCTCGGTGTCGGGGTTGGTTTTTTCTCTTTATACCCGAGTTAGCAGATTTGCTACCCTGTCGTCGTAGGATTTATTGAGCTTTCGTCGGGTGCGGGGCCCTGTACCGAAGCCCTCGGCGTGTCCTTCCTTCCATCTGCAATTTCTTGGATGGCTACTTACCCTTCCTTTAGATGCAGAGTTTTGGGCGGGGGCGGTCAGATTCTAGCACATTCCTGGGCAGCGAAAGGCACGGCCCCCACTCTCCCCTGCTCCCGGGGCTGCGTTATTTATTTATTTTTAAATGAAACGATATCTGTTAAGCGCTTTCTGTGCGCCAGGCGGTGAATTAAGCATTGGGGTAAATACAGACTAGTCAGGTTGGACGCAGTCCCCGTCCCACCCGGGGCTCACAGTCTTAACCCCTGTTTTGACAGACCAGGGAACTGAGGCCAAGGGAAGTTCATTCATTCATTCAGCCGTATTTATCGAGCGCTCACTGGTTGGTATCTGTTAAGCGCTTGCTACGTGCAAAGCACTGTTCTAAGCGCTGGGGGGGAATACAGGGCGATCAGGTCGTCCCACGTGGCGCTCACCGTCTTCATCCCCGTTTTCCAGATGAGGTCACTGAGGCCCCAATCCCAAACGCTCAGTCATGGTACGGCCGAGTGTCAACTGAGCGTCTCCCCCCTACTTAAACCGTAAACCCCACGTGGAACGGAGACGTGTTCGAGCCGATTAACTTATATCTACCCCGGTGCTTAGAACGGTGCCTGACAGAAAAATAAGCGCTTCGGATGATACCCTAATAATGATGATAACGATAATACTGTGCTCTGCAGACAGAAGGCAGTCGGTAAGTTCTGTTCGGTAGGCGGATTCGTGATCGTAATAACGTCGGTATCTGTTAAGCGCTTACTATGTGCAGAGCACCGCTCTTACGCGCTGGGGTAGATCCAGGGTCGTCGGGTCGTCCCACGTGAGGCTCACGGTCTTCGTCCCCGTTTTCCAGATGAGGTCACCGAGGCACAGCGAAGCGAAGCGACTTGCCCACGGAGCCGGGATTCGAACCCATGCCCTCGGGCTCCCAGGCCCGGGCTCTTTCCACCGAGCCCCGCTGCTTCTCGTAACCGGTAATGATCAGAATCATTGACCGGTTCACTACACGAGGCCCAAAGCTTTTGTTCTCTTCGGTGGTATCGATCGCTCACCGACTGCCGGCTACCGTACTAAGCGCGAGGGCAGATGCAGGGTAATCAAGTCGGGCACGGGCCCCGTCCCACGTGGGACGCAGAGTCTTAATCCCCATTTTCCAGATGCGGCAACTGAGGCCCGGAGGAGTTAAGCGGCTTTTTAAAAAAAAATACTAGGCGTCAGCCTCTTCGCAAACGGCGAAGCCCCGGGAACGTGATAAGCACCTTCTCGCCTCGTCTGTGGGTTTCTGCCATCTTCGGAGCGGACGGACACCGGGAAGGTCGCACCTATAAAGTTCCGCGCCCTTTTTGCGGTAAAAATGAAAGCCGCGGCCGTTTCTTCTCTTCACGCTAGACGGGTCCTAGGAAAGTAAAGAAAAACACGCATCGCTACCAGGGTGCTAGGGCGGTTTATCTTCTCACGCGGCCGTTAGGCCATCGGAAGATCCGGAACGAGGGGGAAGAGAACGTCTATCCGACAGGGAGGGCTTTATTGAAGGGGACGGTGGCGTTTCAAAGGGGAGGCTGTCGAGTCCCAAAAGAGCCTTCGAGCGGGGTCTCCTCAGCGTGCTTCTGAGGCCACGGCTCCGCCGGTCGGGAGGAGAGGTAGAAACGCGGGCCGCACAGAGCCGCCGTGTGTTCGAGCCGTTCCCCGCGCCCGCGGAGGTTTATTTACGTATCGGGAGAGTAAATGAGGAGAACAGATGGCCACCAGACGTTCGGTGGTCCCGTGCCCTCGGGGGGGGGTCTCGCGTCGGGCCCGGCGAAAGAGCCCGTCCGGGCCGGGGGCGTCTAGTACGGTGACCGGCGAGGGTCCCCGGGGAAGCCCTCGGATCGTACAGGGCCGCCCGGGTCCCCCGCTCGCGATACCGCCGCGGCTCGCTCGGAGGGGACTTAATTCACATGGAAATATCCAGTTCCTCTCCCTCGGAAAACCCGGTCGGGGAAGGTCACCGTTTCATCAGAGGCCCTCGGATAAAGAGGCAGAAGAGACTTCGGCCTCCCCAAACGGATCCTCTTTCTTCAGGCCGCCTCCGGGCCGGGGCTGGGCGTCGGACGGCCTCAGAGGCCGCCGTTTAGGCGTTTGGAAACGTCGGCTCTCCATTGCTTTTCTCGCTATTGTTTATAATAAGCATGAACCTGCAATCTGTTTCCTCCCCAGGTTTTCCGGGGGCCTGCTGATTTGTTATTATAAGGCCGTTCTTGGGCGGTGGGCTTCTGGCGCGGGGTTTTTTTTTTTCCCCCTCTCCCCCCCCTCTAAAGAGAGGACGGTCGTAGGAGCGTTTGTTTTCGATCTGAGAGGTGGCAGCCAAAAAGGATTACACGATTCCCTACAAACAGCTCTAAAAGAGGAGGAGAAGAGGTCAGGATGGGGACCTATTAACCCTCGCGGTGACCCCTGACAGAAATTGTTTAGATGAGGAACAGGGCGATATGAAGTTGGCCGGAGAACAAGAAATGATAGCGCCGATTCGTCACGCGGCGGAGTGCATCTCCCGCCGGAACCCGGAGCCTCGGGGACCGTCTTCCTAGCGCTCCCTCCGTTAGCTACGCCGCTCGCCCTGGTGCCCGAGAACCCTTTGATAGCGCAGAGGTCCCGTGGCGTCCCGGAGACCGGCTCCGGCACCCTCGTTTTTTTCTTTCTTTCCTCCCCAGATTCAAAATCCTTTTTAGGCGTTGAGAGCGTCGACCGTGTAGAGCGGGACCGGGGAATTCCTTAGAATGATTGATTTTGCTCGGCGAGGAAGGAAGTCGCTTATCAGTAGAGGCCTCTGGAGTAGAGAGCTTCATGGGAGCGCACGTAGATACGCCGAACGGCAGACTTCGGGCTTTTAAGCCAAGAGCTGAAGGCCAAGGGGCCGGGCCCTCAAGAGGTATCGATTAATACCGTGTATCGCGTCTCACCGCGGCCGTCTGATTTTTCTCTCGTTGCGACGTTCGATATCTGTCGGGGTTGGGCAGGGGGACGGACCTGGGAAGATCGGGATTTGAGATCCCCGGGCAAAGCCTGCCCGGAGGAGAGGAGGGTGGAGAGGGTGGGAGGTACCGGTCACCGTAGCGCGCCAGGGAAGCATCGGTGCCTCCAATCCCCGAACGCTCTGCACGTCATGGCCCGGTGATAGAGCACGGATTTAGGAGTCGGACGGACCTGGTTTCCTAAGGCCGACTCTGCCGCCTGCCTGCCGTGGGACCGTGGGCAAGTCACTTCCGCGGCCTCCGTGCCTCGGTTGCCCCACTTATAAAACGGGGATTAGGCGTGAGCCCCAGGTGGGACGTGGATTGGGTCCAACCTTAATAACTCGTACCTATCCAGTCTTGGGTACGGTGTCGGCCACATAGTGAGCGCTAGCGATTTCCTTAAAAAAACGCCAAAGCCAGACTCTCCTCCTCCCCGTCCCCCCCACCTCCCAGTAACCTTGTTGCCAGGGAAGGGAGGAAAAAAGCAGGAAGATCCCCAAGTTGCTCAGATAGCCTCTGCACGTTGGTGGCCCTGGGCGACTGCCCAGGCCGCAGCCTCTTAAACCGGGCCTGATATTTATATTATAAGGCCGGTGTGAAAATATAGGGGGCGTTCAAATCCCAGAGTGCAGGGGGTGTAAGCATTTCCAGAGGGATTTAATTATTATTATTGTTATTATTACTCTGAGTTTCTGAGCGGCCCCGTCACGCCCGTGCCCTTGCTCACTTCGGCGGACAGTGGAATTGTACGTGCTCTGTCTTCCTCCCGACTGGTCCCGCCTCTGTCCCCGTGGCCGGGGTGGCGGCCGTAATGTCCGTTGCCCTCGGGCCACCACCCTGCGGTCGCCTCTTCGGAACTCGGAGGGGTTTGAAGCGGCCCGGATTCCTCGGATCTGTGTGACGCTTTGGTTTTCCCAAGCCGCTGGGCCGCTCCGTCAGTCAACTCGTCTTACCTCCAGGATGACCCTGTGAGAATAGGGAGAGGCAGGTATCACCCCCTGCCTTCCACCCATGAGGAAACCGGGACCGGAGGTTAAGTGACTGGCCCGAGGTCACCCGGCGGGCCGGTGGCAGAGGGGGGACTAGAACTCGGGTCTCGCGACGGGCGGTTCCACGCTCTTTCCGCCGGAACCCAACCCAGGCCATCGGCCCCCTCTGGAAATCTTTCCGGAGAACGGGGGCCCGGGACGGGCGGCGGCCCGGTGAGGTTGGGTGGGTGGTGAGCACGAAGCAGAGAGGAACCAGGTAGCCACCGGGCCACTAGATTAAAACCTCCTCCAGGCCAGGTCTTCCAACTCCGCTTCCTCTCCCGGGCGTTCGGCGGAGCGCTCCGTAGATGCTCAACGTCCTGGGTTTGGAGGTTGTCCCGTATTCTGCTTTTAAAACTGTACTCCTCTAGACCGGAAGCTCCTTGTGGGCGGAGGACGCGTCTGTCGACTCCGTTCTAGTTTCCCCTCCCCGGCGTTTAGTACAGTGCCCCTCACGCCCGCCCCCTCGGTGGATTACCCGTTTCCAGGCCCACCCCAAGGGCAGGCACGATGAGGTGGCGTGTGCCTCCGAGATGGATCGGTTTCTACCCTCTTCCCTCCCCGCCCCGTGTCCTGCAGACTGACGTGTTGGTGGTGAGCTGTGACCTGGTGACAGACGTGGCTTTGCACGAGGTGGTGGATCTGTTCCGAGCCCACGACGCCACCCTGTCCATGCTGATGAAGAGGGGACCCGACTCCACGGAGCCGATCCCGGGACAGAAGGGGAAAAAAAAGCCAGGTAAGGAGGCCCGGGGCCCCGCCCGGCTCCGGATGACCGGCGAGAGGGAACGCCTGACGGTTTCCTCGGGTCGGGCGGCGGGATCGCCCCGAGTCCGAAACCGGTACTTTTCTCAGTCCGGAATATCCGGTGAAATTCTACTGCGTCGGGTGCTTGGGGGAGGACTGTAGGATTAGCGGCCGCCATCCCCGTCCTCAGGGAGTGTACGGTTCAGCGTGATTTCGGCGTCTCTGTTGCACTGGATGGCCGAAGGCCTCCCCCCCGACGGTCGTCTCTCAGCTCCTACCGTTCGAGCGTGACGACGCGCCAGGTTCGGCTCGGAGAGGTGACCCGAGGTCCCGCACCTACCCTCGTCCTACCCGGGACCCTCGATCCGAAAGGGCGGGAGAGCGGGCGTTTTCGTCCCCGTCGAGCGGACGAGGAAACCGAGGGGATAAATAGCTTGCCCGCGGCCACCCGGCAGCGGGCAGTTACGTTGCTGGGACCGGAGCCCGGATCAACCGATCCGGCCATCTGTCGGGGGTATTTATTGAGCGCTTACCGTGCGCAGAACACTGTACTAAGCCCTCGGAAAGTACAAATTGGGCAACAGATAGAGACGCTCCCTCCCCAGCAGCGGGCTCGCGGTCTAGCAGACGACCCATTTGCAGAGCACCTGGGAGAGGACGACGCGACGGGATTGGCCGACACGTTCCCTGCCCGTAAGGAGCGCGGCGTCCAGAGGTCGACCGGTCGATCAGTGGTATTTCCTGAGCGCTTACTACGTGCAGAGCACTGTTCCGAGCGCTTGGGAGAGTCCGATACAGGAGAGCAGGCAGGCACCTTCTCTGCCCGTACCGGGCGTACAGCACGGAGGGGGAGGCAGATCGGATGAGCAGCGCGGGGAAGCAGGGGGGCTCGGCGGAAAGAGCCCGGGCTTGGGAGTCCGTGGTCGTGGGTTCCAGTCCCGCTCCGCCACCCGGCAGCTGGGTGACTTTGGGCCAGTCGCCTCGCTCCTCGGCGCCTCAGCGACCTCATCTGTAAAAGGGGGATGAAGACCGGGACCCCACGTGGGACGACGTGATAACCCCGTATCCACCCCAGCGCTTAGAACAGTGCTCGGCTTAACAGATACCAACGTCATTGTTATTATCCTTATCAGATCGCCCGCTCCCCCAGTCCCGGGCTGTTCCCCCCAGGCTCACGACGGCCCCCGTTTTCCTAGCGTGCGGGGCTCGTCGAGGCCGGGGTCAAAGAAAGCACCCGTACCGCAGGACAAGGGCAGGCTAGAGACCGGGATTTCTCCCGGACCCTTCGGCCACGGAGCCGGAGAGGCAAAAGAGACGCCCGCCCCAAAGCGGATTTTTCTCCCCCTTGACGGGAACAGATGGTGCCGTGTCCTGAACGCGGAAGCCTTGAACCGATAAGGCCGACGGAGAACCGGGGGTTTGGTCTCTGCTCCCTTCCGTGGCCTCTGTAAAGACCTTCCTCGGCTCTGTTTCTGTTTGCGGCCATCTGAGGCTGGGGAGGGAGTCAGAGAGCAACGTGGCCTACTGGGTAGAGCGTGGGAGTCAGAAGGACCCAACGTCTAATCCCCGCTCTGCCACTCATCGGCTGTGTGACCTCGGGCAAGTCACTTTACTTCCCTGGGCCTCAGTTACCTCAGCTGTAAGATGGGGATTAAGATTGGGAGCCCCAGGCGGGCCGGGGTCCGTGTCCAGACCCATTCGCTCATCTCCACCCCAGCGCAGAGAACGGTGCCCGGCACGTAGTGAGCGCTCAACGAATGCCGCCATTAGAGAGCGAGCCAGGTCTCCCCCCGGAACAAAGAGCTACCCCCCGGCGAGCCACGGGGATGCTCTTCGGAGGCGGTCGTCGTATTTTGACGGACGACCCCCTTCGCCACGGCAGCCCCTGAGAAGCAACCACGAGGGAGGCGAAGAGGTGGTAGAGAGGCAACCGCTTAGACTCTAAGCCCCGGGAGGGATAGGGACCGTGTCCAGCCTCATAAACTCGCATCTACCCCAGCGCGTAGCGAAGCGGAGCGCTCGCTGCGTAGTTAGCGCTTAAGAGATACCGCGAAACGAAACAGCTTCGCCGCAAACCTGACTGGGAGGCGGCGACCGCTTCCCGGGCACCCGGTGGTCCGAGGTGTTCCTGCGAGCCCGAGTCGGGTAGAGTCGGCGTTTCTTCCCAGGGCGGCCGAGGGCGACACCGGCCACGCTGCAGCTCTTAAAGCAGGACGGAACCGTTACGGGCTCTGCCGAACCGGCAGCCGTCGAGGCACCGGCGAAGCGTGACCGCCCCGTCGGAGTCGCGTGGCTTGGGATTGGCCGGCGCTACCTGGAGCTCACCGACTCCTGTGTAACGGGGATGAGGTTTAGAGAGATTCGCCTGGCTCGGCGGTCGCTCCCCGTGATTTACGGAGCGCTTTTAAAAAAAAAAAAAAAATGCAGGTAAATAGACCCGAGGCCGAACGGTCGTCCGGGAGCTCTCGGGAACGGCCGTTCAAACCGGGGCCGAAGCTACCCAAACCCGGGTTCTTCAGAGGGAGGTTCCCCAAGCGCGGAGCGCTCTCCAGACCTGACCGAAGAACGGGGGGAGGAGGTGCGCGGTAAATACTCCCCCTCATCAGTGATGAGTGAAAAATCAAGCTGGATAAGGGTAATCCGACGTGTAATTAGCCAACGTGGCAGAGGAGATAGAGATGTATCGAGATAAGCTATCGAGCGAACTAGAGCAGGCAGACGGTTAAGTCGGAGACGGCGCACCCAGGCGAAGGAGAAGCTGAAGAAGAAGCAACGTGGCCTGGTGGGTAGAGCCCGGGTCTGGGAGTCGGAAGGACCCGGGTGCCAGTCCCAGCTCCGCCATCTATCTGCCGGGTGACCTTGGGCGAGGCACTTGGCTTCTCTGTGTCTCAGCTTCCTCATCCGGAAAATGGGAATTAAGACCGTCAATCCCCGGGGGGGGGGGGGGGGGGCGTGGACCGTTTCCAGTGGGATTAACTGGCATCTACCCCAGCACTCAGTACAGTGTCTAGCACCTAATAAGCACTTAACAAGTACCGTCAAATGCATCTCTCCCCACCCCCAATTAGGAGAGGGGGTTAAGTGTTTCGGCCTTACAGTTTTCCGTTTACCTCCACCGTGCAGGATTCCAGTGGCCTTTATAGATCGAATCCCCGGGATGGCTTCCCTCTAAGCCTCAGTTGCGGGACTCTGAGATGAGAAGGAACGTAGCAGTCTTACACCCTCTTTAGACTACAGTGAACAGATGCCTGAACTCGAACTTGGGAAGTTCCCGGACTGGACTCGGGAACGGTCGAGTCCGACTGACCCCGTTTCGGCCCCCGGTGCCGAAGGCCCCAGATGCCGGGTTTTCCAACGCGAGAAACCGTTTCTTTCCGGACTCGAGAGACCCGGGGTTTCCGCCAGCGGCCCGTCCTCGCGAGGTCCTCCCGTCGGGAATCCCCATCGGCCTCAGCCCGTGATCCTTCGCAGGACAACCTAGGCGTTGTCCTGTCAAAATCTTCACTTGAAATTAGGCAATAGAAAGCAGTGCTGGGGGAGAAGAATAATTGAAAGTTGATTGCTTCCCCCCGCAGAGGCCCTTTATTCTCAAGAATTTAAAGAAAGAATAAAAAAAAACCCAGGCTCAGCCACCGAGCGGTTCGATAGTAGGAGCCCGAGCTTTTCCGATTCTGGGCCAGTTTGGCAAACGGGAAGCATTTTTGCGGCGAAACCCGCGGTCGCGTCACCGATTTGCCGACTGGTCCGTCTGCCCCCTTCGGAGTCGACCTGGCTCCCGACGAAGGCTCCCTCTACCAAGGCAAATGACGAAGGCACAGGTGAAGCCTCGCCGTAACAAACAGCGCTTAGAGCGAGACCCTCGTAACGAGGGGGACCCTCGCGACGTCAGGCCCGAACATAACGAGCTCTTGTTCGCGTGGGCATCCTTCGGAAACGTCGGGACTCTCGCAGGAACAAGGTCCCCCTTGTGTAAGTTTTGTAGTCACCGACCACAGGCCCCGGCATCATTATCTATAAAAATAATACCGCGGGGCAAAACACACACACACGGCTTTTGAGCGGCGAATACCCGGGGCCGGATGCCAAAGCCATGGGAGGTTGGGTGGGGGACGGTGGCGGGCTGGCGGGGCGGGGGGAGAAAACCCGGCCACCCAGGGGGCAGCTGGAAGCGGGGGCCGGGGCTCCCGAGGGATGACGGGAGTAGAGACGGGAGCCCGCCGGCTCGGGGCGGGGGAAAGGATAGGATGCAACGCGACGGGACGGGGAAACGCAACCTGATGCCCGCTTGCGAAAGTACAAGAGAGACGTGAGCCACTCGCCCCGTGCCGAAGGAGTCGCCGCTCCAGGCGGGGAGACGGCCCCGGAGATATTTCCAGGTGGGGTCACCGATGCGAGGACCTGTCCGGTGGCCCCTCTCTGGGTACGGAAGCGACCGGGGTGCTTGGTACGGAAGCGCACAGGGTACGCGAGAGAGGCAGGGTGGCCTAGCGGACGGACCCCGGGCCCGGCAGTCAGAGAGAGCCGGGATTAGATGCCGCTTGTCCGCCGGGTGACCTTGGGCAAGTCCCTTCATTCCTCTGCGCCTCAGTCACCTCGTCGGTAAAACGGGGATTGAGACCTCGAGCCCCGTGTGAGACGTGGACTGCGTCCGACCCGATGAACTCGTATCGGGCCCGGCTCTCGGTACGGTGCCTGGCACCGAGTAAGCGCTTAGCGAGTACCCTAAAAAAAAGAAAGCACCGAAGGAGGGTTTAAATGAAGAGATGCGTAGGTAGGCGGTGGGGGAGGCTGCCGCGTCGACTGGAGGACGAGGCAGAGAGAGAGGGCACGAGGGGGAGGAGCGCCCGAGGGTGGCCAGGCCGGTGAGAGATGGGGTGCAGAAGAGGCCGCGCCACAAACCCGGGTTCAGCTCTCCGGGATCGGGTAGAAATCCCAGCGGCGCGCTGGTCTTCTCTCCCGGCCGACGCGGGGCCGGCCGATGGTTTGGGTTGATTTTCCTCCTCCTCCTCTGTGTCCTTCAGTGGAGCAGCGCGACTTCGTCGGCGTGGACGACACCGGCAAGAGGCTGCTCTTCATGGCTAACGAAGCTGACTTGGACGAGGAGCTGGTCATTAAGAGATCCATCCTGCACAAGTAAGCTGAAGGGTTTGGGGTAATTCTCATGCGGTATTCAAAACAAAACAAAAACGTCCCCTGCCCCCCCCCCCCCCCCCCAAAAAAAAGGAATATGTGAATGAGCGAGACGGACTTGGACTTCCTGGAGCCGGCTCCCATCTTTCCCAAGTTTGACAGCAGCTTCCCGAAAGATAAAGGGCGACTTTATCTCATGGAGGATCCCTTAGTCTTTCGATTTCATTATACCTCTCCTGGCCTAAGCAGGATGATGAGATTGAAAAGATGTGGGGGCGGGGAAAGCCCGTAAGAACCAGAAGATTCGGTAGAAAATCTGGTTCTGGCTTTGGTCAACAAAAAAATGACCCGCATTAGAGAAGGTTCCAAGTGAGCACGGCTGTCTCGTCTCCCCTCTTCCCACCGAGCCGAATCTCTAGTTTCCGTGGAACGTTTCGGCTTCTGAGTCTCCGTGGGAGGTGGATAAATGAGGTTCTCTTCAGGGCTTTCCGGCAACAATTAAAAAGCGGCCCACAGGGAGGACGAGACTCGCCTGCTCACCTCTTCGAGGTGCCTTTCTCGGAAGAACCGGCAAGACAGAATAACTCATGGTGCCCCACGGGGCCTGAAACTCTCAGGCCAGTAGCTTTGGAGCCAGGACCGGCATTCCGGAAACCCAGATTTTACCTAATCCCAAGTGAAGTTATACTAGATGTATTCTGTTTTGCTTCTGTTACTCATGATCAAATGGACACCAGATTAAACACCCCCCCCCCCCCCGCCCCTCGCAGGCGTTAGGGAATACTTGTCTTAACAAAAACCAGCGTCAGCCAGGTCATCCTCTGGAACCTCGCGGATCGGCCCTCTCGGTAAAATCGAAACCCGCTCAAAGACGTTCGGCCTCGAGGCGTCGGAGGAATTTGATGGGCTGAGGGGAGGGAGACTCGAGACGCTTCTCCTCCTGACCACGTAGAAGCGAGACGCGTAAAGGAGTGTTGTGCTGTATCTTCCTTTAGCTCTGTGCGGTTTGTCCTCCCTCCGCAAACTCTCGGTTGTACAGGAGCCAGGAGGCGAGGGCCACCGTTTCCCCTTCCAGAAACCGAAGCCAGGGAACTTCACTCGGCTCCAACAGATGTTCCGATCTCTAAGGCCGAGGGCTTTAGTTTGTTATGTTTTTCCTTCTTTCCGAGCAGCGGAAGCCAACGGGACTCCAAACCTTCCCACTCGGGCTCAGCCTGAAACTCTGAGCTTTGAATTCGCTTCCTGGGAGTAAAGCATTTTGGAAACCCTCTTGAACAGCCTCCTCGGTTCCGAGGAAGGCCCTCTGAGTCACGCGAAGGAACCCTCTCCACGCCGAGGCGCCGTGTTCGGTCGCCCGCTTATGGAGCACCGCCCCGAAGCCCTTGGAAGAGTTCAGTTCCGAGGAGCGTGCAGACGAGATCCCCGTCCACGAGCCTTTATAGTAGCGTGCTTCCCGTCTAAACTGTCGGGATAGAGGTCTGTAGCCGTTTCCTCGAAAATGTCAGGAAATGGGTATTTTGTGAGCGGGGCGGGATTCGCGGCACTTGCTAAGGTGGTTTCTCGTTGACGTCGTTTTTGGACCTCAAAGACGGCGGTATTTGGGAGTCGATTTTTCTCTTCCCTAAAGTATCCGCGGGGATCCCGGGGAACGAATGGTGGGGGAGAAAGGGGGGAGGGGGGTTTGTATGTGAGTGAGCAGATGATGATGTTGGTATTTGGTTAAGCGCTTACAACGTGCAGAGCACCGTTCTGAGCGCTGGGGGAGATACAGGGTCATCAGATTGTCCCACGTGAGGCTCACGGTTAACCCCCATTTTACAGATGAGGGAACTGAGGCACAGAGAAGTGAAGCGACTCGCCCGCAGTCACACAGCTGACGAGCGGCAGAGCCGGGAGCCGAACCCACGACCTCCGACTCCGAAGCCCAGGCTCTTTCCACCGGGCCACGCTGCTTCCGGGGGTGTAGGGTAGTTTACTGCTGAGCCCCGGATGTGTTTCGCCGTCCTCCCGGGAGGTGCTTCAATCAGTCGCATTTATCCCCCGGAGCACTTACGTACCTAGCCGGAATTCGTGTATAGATGTTAATTTCTATCCAGTCTCCCCCGCCGGACCGTAAACTCGTTGCGGGCAGGGAAGGCGTCCACCAACGGATCGGCAAACCGAGGCCCCCGAGACGCGAAGCGCCGCGCCCGTGTTCCCGGGATCCCCGAAGCCCCGGGATCGCCCATTTCAGTAGCCGGTGTCCGGGACCGGCAGACTCGAAAGGGGAGAGCCTGGGGAGGGCACCGGCGCGGGGACCGGGGGGTCGTCTCCCACGGCCGGCCTCCAGAGAAATAGATAAAATGCCTTCTTGCGCAGACGGACGTTCCAGGAGATTTCCCTGGGGAAGGCAAACCCCACGAAGGCCCCCGCCCCCTCCCCAGCACTTCGCCCCCGGGGGGGCTTTGGCGGGGTCGGCCGAGCCTGGGGCCGAGCGTCGGGGAGGGGTCTGAGGATTCCCGCCCCTCCCCGGGAGGGGGGGGGGAGGAAAGGTAAGCGCCCGGGGCAAGGCTAACAGGCGAGATTCAGCAGAAGCAACAGTTACAAACAGTAGGGTGGGTCCTGCTGGGCTCCTCCCTGCCTCAGGCGAGTCTCCCCCCCCCCCCCCCCCCAGGGATCAGACTGTCACCGCCCCAGGCCACCTGGCTGCGGCTCTTGCCCCACCCCGGGCTCTCTCCTGGGAGGGTCTCCCCGCCCCGGTGACGGCAGACAAGATTAGGAGCGTGCATTCCCCGGGAGCTCAAGGTCAAATGGGTCGCGGCGACGCCAGAAGACCCACCCAGGGTATCCGGGGCAGGAGGGATCACCCGGGCTTTAGCCGTACGGCAGCTGCCGAGAGAAGTGTTTAAAACGGCGACTTCGAAGCGTGCCGGGAACGTCCCGGTGGAAGCGCTCTTCCCCGCCCGGGGAGAACTGTGCAGAGCGCTTTCAGCGGGGGCCCCCGGCGTAGGTGTTGCCTTACGGAAGACCGCGTCCCCCAGGTGGACCCCTTCCCCGTCCCAGCTCTTGCAGCTGGGCTCTCCGGGGTCTGCGCCCCGCTCCCTCGTCAGTCGGTCGTGTTTGAGCGCCGACTCTGTGCAGAGCCCGGTACTGAGCGCTTGGGAGGGCGCAGCACAACAGAATTAGCGGACACGTTCCCCGCCCGTAGCGGGTTTATAGGCCGGAGGGGAATTTACAGTCTAGAGGGGACGTGAGTTGGCTTTGCCCGTTTCTGGGTTGCGGTTCTTCCTCTCCTTGCTTCCCGGTGGGGGTAAGGCTTACGTACGGATCGGTCGACCGATCGGTGGTATTTACTGAGCGCTGACTACGCGCAGAGGGCTCACCCAAGCACCCGGGAGAATACAACAGAGTTAACAGTCTAGTTACGGTTTAGAGGCGGGGGACGGGTATCGACAGGAGTGAGTCATTTAAAATACATAATTTAAAGACGTGTACGGAAGTGCCCTGGGGGAAGGGCGAATATCAAACGTCCAGAGGTCGCAGATCCAAGGGCGGAGACGAGGCCGAAGGGAGCGCGAGCCGGGGAAAGGAGGGATTGATCGGGGAGGGCCTCTTCGGAGGAGACGTGACTCAAATGATGCTTCGAGGGTGGAGAGAGCGGCGGTCTGGCGTGGATGGATGATTCTTATTATTCAGCCTGTCGGAATTGGATGGTGTAGGCCGGGCCTTCCGTCTCGGAGGAGTCTCAGAGTTCGCCTTTGATCGGGGGTCGGGGAGGCCTCGTGTGCCGCACCCTCTCCCTCCTTGACTCTGGATCCTCTCCGTTTGCGAACCAGAATTCAATCCGCCGTCTTCCTTTAAACTCGCGGCGCCCCGGTCTCAGTTTAGGATTAGGAAAACCGAAGCGCGTTCTTCCCGGCTATCGTTTCCTCCCTCGAAAAGTGAATTCTGATCGTTCCGTCCTCTCCTCTGCGGCGGAGAGCTCCGGTCATTTGGTTGCGGTCGGAGTAGATTAAAAAGTTAGCTCCCCTGTCCGTCGAACTGTACCGATCAGCGCTGGGTCTTTAATCCCAGCCGAAACGGATGCGCTCCGAGGGGCTACGGGGAGCGGATGTCTGATGTTCCGAGGAGCCGTTTCCACGTAATCCCGTTTCGCGCCGCCGTCGCGCTTGAAATTCCGGGAAGACGAGGTGGAGCGCCACTGATCTGGTCACCCGGGTCGTGAGCGGACCCCGCGGGAGAGAGCGGGTCTCGTCGAGCCGAGTCGTCGGACGATGAGCAGCAGCGTAGCTCGGCGGCAAGAACCCGGGCTTGGGAGTCCGAGGTCGTGTGGGTTCGAATCCCACCGCCGCCACCTGTCAGCTGTGTGACTGCGGGCAAGTCACTTCACTTCTCTGGGCCTCGGTTCCCTCATCCGTAAAATGGGGATTAAGGCTGTGAGCGTCACGTGGGACGACCTGATGGCCCTGCGTCTCCCCCGGGGCTCAGAACGGCGCTCTGCACATAGCGTGTAGCAAATACCAACATTATTATTATTATCGTTGTTGTTATCAAAACTGAACACGGGAGAGTAGGGACGGGGTCGCCCGCCTCTACCCTTGAATCCTGGCTCTGCCACTTGTCAGCTGTGAGAACTGTGGGCAAGTCACTTCACTTCTCTGTGCCTCATTTACCTCGGCTGGAAAATGGGGGTTAACTGTGAGCCTCACGTGGGACCGCCTGATGACCCTGTATCTCCCCCAGCGCTTAGAACGGTGCTCTGCACATAGTAAGCGCTTAGCAAATACCAGCGGTATTATTATTATTAGTTATTGAGCATTTACTGTGTGCCAAGCCCTGAACTAGATCAGACCGTAAGCCCGTCAGTGGGCGGGGACCGTCTCTCTCTGTTGCCGATCTGTCCATTCCAAGCGCTTAGTACAGCGCTCTGCACATAGTAAGCGCTCGATAAATACCATTGAGTGAAGGAACTGAACACTTGGGAACAGACGGACACATTCCTGCCCACGACAAGCTAAGCGCTTGGGAGAGTGAAATGCAACAACAAACGGGCACATTCCCCGCCCACGACGAGCTTCCAGTCTAACAGAGGAGACTCGAGAGGCAGCGATCGGCGGTGTCAGCTCCGAAAAAGCTCTTGGACCGAAGGGAGCCGCCGGGGTCCCCGACGCCGGTCGGCCTGTCGCCGTACGTCGGGTGAGCGCGGGCTGTCGGGTGTCCGAGTCTGATTTTCCCACTGTGGAGACGGGCGGGCGCCGGCCAGTTGGAGGGAAACTCGTAAATACTAGGGAGGGCCCGCTCATCAATCATCGTTTTATAAGCTCGGGCGGTTGCGGGAGCGGAGCCGGGAGCTCGCCGGGAGCCGCGGGTTCTCCGGGTCGAGCGAGGGGACCCTCGCCGGCCTTGGGCCGAGGGGAGCCACGGGACCCGCCGCGGAGCTCTCGGTTAAAGCGCCCCTCTCCCCGGCCCGCGGGAGATCTTCCGCCCGGTCCTTCCCCGGCCCACCGGCTGAAAAGACACCGAACGGCCCGGTGCCGTTTAACGAGGGGGGAAACGTGAGCCAGTCCAAGATCTGACACCAGATCAGCGGAAGGAGCGGCAGACGGTCTCCAGCGCCCCTCCGGCCCTCCGTATCTCCTCGAGGAGGCGTCGGAGGCTCCGCCTCCGCGGGGCTCTGAAATCTCATCTCCGCCGGTTTGCGGCGGCGGCTCGAGGTGTCCCGCGCCGTCCGGATCCGAAGCGGATCCGAGGCGTCGTCGAATGATCGCCGTCTCGGCGGGCCGCTTCTGAAGCGTTCGGGGGACTTGGGAAACTTCGGCGCCGGGGGCTCCTTCGCCCGCTGTCGGAATCGACTCTGGCGATGTACGGGGGCGGGCGGGCGGGGTGGGGGGGTGTAAAAGCCATTCATTCATTCCTTCCTTCCTTCCTTCCTTCATTCATTGAGTTTCTCATGGTGATGATCTCGTCGGCATCTGCGTGTGGTTGTGACAGAGCGGTTTAGCTGTTGCCGGGACGCGCGCGATTTCCATCGATCCTCCCCTTCCCCCCTCCGCGCCTCCCCAGGAGATCTTAGAGGTTCAGCCTGCCCGGGAATTCTCCGTCCGGTCATCTCACTCCCGGACCGAGGCGGGGTTCCCCCGTTCCCCGGACGTTCCCCGAGTCCACGTTCCTAATGATCCGTGAAAGGAAGTTCCAGAGGTTCATAGAAGTTCTCTGGGCATCCTTCCTCGCCATCCCACGGAACAAGACAGCGCTAACCTTTCGGCACTTCCTTTTAAAATGCGATGGGGTCCTTTTAAGTGTGGCTCCGTGGGGAGAGCCCGGGCTTGGGAGTCAGAGGTCGTGCGTTCGAATCCCGCCTCTGCCACTTGGCTGGGTGACCGTGGGCAAGTCGCTTCACTTCTCTGGGCCTCAGTTCCCTCGTCTGTAAAATGGGGATTAAGACTGTGAGCCTCAGGTGGGCAACCTGATGACCCTGTGTCTACCCCGGCGCTTAGGACGGTGCTCTGCACGTAGTAAGCGCTTAACAAATACCAACCTTATTATTTTAAACCCCCCCCCCCACCCACGCACACAGTTCGTCTACTCGGAAGATAAGTCGTTGAGGCAAGTGGAATTTATGGCAGACTTGAAAAAGGCGCTTGTTTCCTCTCGCTTCCTAATTGAATCTCCGATTCCTTTGCTCGCAATCCTTTGTAACGGAGAGGCGGTTGAGGGGAGAGAGAATAATAATAATGCTATTTGGTGAGCGCTCACCACGTGCCAAGCACCGTTCTAAGAGCCGCGGTAGATAGAAGGTCATGAGGTTGTCCCGCGCGGGTGCTCACGCTCTTCACCCCCCCCCCCCTTTTGCAGAAGAGGCAGCCGAGGCACGGAGAAGCGGCTCACCCGAGGTCGCACGGCCGGCCGGGTGGCGGAGCGGGGATTAGAGCCCGCGACCTCTGACTTCCAGGCCCGTGCCCGTTCCCTCAGCCGCGCTGCCCGGTCGGTGGAATGCAATCGATCGGTCGTATTTACTGAGCGCTCGCCGCGTGCGGAGCGCCGAACCGAGCGCCCGGGAGGGTACGACGCGGTAGTACACAGACACGTTCCCCCGCCCGCGACGAGCTTACGGTCTAGAGGGTATCTACCGTGCGCCGCGTACGTGTAGAGCGCCGTACTGACAAGGAGGACCCCACGGGTTTGAGCGGCACCTTTTAACACTGGGCATTTTCCACCTCTCCTAAAAACGCCTAAAACACCTGAAATCTGTGTGTTTTTAAGTCAGCTGACCCCGTCGTGTGGACCCGTGGAGAGAGTCCGAGGTCACGGGTTCCGATCCCGGCCCCGCCGCCTGTCAGCTGGGTGACTGTGGGCAGGTCCCTTCGCTTCTCCGGGCCTCAGTGACCTCATCTGGAAAATGGGGATTGAGACCGTGAGCCCCACCTGGGACAATCTGATCACCTCGTACCTCCCCCGGTGCTTAGGACAGTGCTTGGCGCATAGTGAGGACCTAAGGAACGCCGTCATCGTTAGCATCATCATCATCATCATCATTTCGGTGACCTCGCTTACCTCATCTGGAAAATGAGGATTAAGACCGTGGGCCCCGGGTGGGCCACGAACCGTGTCCATCCTGATTAATTGGTATCTACCCCAGTGCCCGGCACATAGTAAGCGCTTAACAGCTACCTCTTTTTTTGGTTTTGTAAAAGAATCCTAGGCAGGAACCGTTTCAACAGAGAAACGGGAGAACAATCGCTTTCCTGTAAAATAATAATAACGTTGGTATTTGTTTAGCGCTTACTACGTGCCGAGCACCGTTCTAAGCGCCGGGGGAGATACGGGGTCGTCAGATCGTCCCACGTGAGGGTCCCGGTCTTAACCCGCATTTTACAGATGAGGTGACTGAGGCACCGAGAAGCGAAGCGACTCGCCCACAGTCGCACGGCTGACAGGCGGCGGCGCCGGGATTAGAGCCCACGGCCTCGGACTCCCGACCCCGTGCTCTCTCCGCGGAGCCACGCTGCTTCTCCGACTCGGGGTGGCGGGGAGGAGAAGGTCGGAGACGACCGATGAAATTCTAAACGGAAAGATGGACACGGGGCTGGAATGAAGTGCCAGGGCAACCCAGGACTTGGGAAGGGGACGCGTTTGGCCGCCGTGCGGGCGGCGTGCCCGGATGATGATTTATCTATTTATCATGACGACGCTGTCCCGTTTGGTTTCGTCCCGTTTTGCTCCGCCGTCCGTCTCCCCCGTTTAATAACAATAATAATAATAATAATAATGTTGGTATCTGTTGAGCGCTTACTGTGTGCCGAGCACCGTTCTAAGCGCCGGGGGAGATGGAGGGTCGTCGGGTCGTCCCACGTGAGGCTCCCGGTCTTCATCCCCGTTTTCCAGATGAGGTCACTGAGGCCCAGAGAAGTGAAGCGACTCGCCCACAGTCGCCCGGCTGACGGGCGGCGGAGCCGGGATCGGGACCCGTGACCTCGGACTCCCGAGCCCGGGCCCTTGCCACCACGCCGCCCGGGAGCCCGTCGCCGGGCAGGGACGCGCCCTGTCCGTCGCCGCAGCGTCCGTTCCGAGCGCTCGGCCCAGCGCTCCGCACAGGGCGGGCGCTCGGTCGATAGGGTGGAACGAGTGACTGAGTGCGCGTGGTGGCTGGCCACCAGAGGGAGCCACGTGGGGGGGGGGGGGGGTTTCCCAGCAGCCTTCAAGGGCTCGCTGGCCCCGGGAAGAGGGAAAATCCCAACGGTTGGGAATGCCATCCAACGCCTTCCCGCCGCGGGGGCGGAGCCCCTCCTGGCCGGGGCCACCGGCGCGCCTCTCGCGGGGCGACGCGGGCAGGAGAATCTCAGTCGCGTCAATAAATTTCTCCTCTTAAAACGGGCGAGCGGTTCCGCGGCCTCCGTTGGGTAGCGGCCCCCCCCCGGGGGAAGCCGGGTCGGGGAGGAGGAGGAGGGCCAGGTAATAATAACTTCGGTGTTCGTTAAGCACTTAGTCTGTGCAGAGCACCGTTCTGAGCGCCGGGGGAGATGCAGGATCATCAGGTTGACCCACGAGAGGCTCCCGGCCTTCATGCCCATTTGACAGCCGAGGGAACTGAGGCCCAGGGAAGTGAAGTGACTCGTCCCCAGTCACACGGCTGACAGGCGGCGGAGCCGGGATTCAGAGGTGGAAGACGGGCGACCCCGTCCCTACTCTCCCATGTTCAGCTTTGATAATAATGACGACGATGACAACGTTGGCGTTGGTTAAGCGCTCACTACGTGCAGAGCGCCGTTCTGAGGCTGGGGGGGATAGAGGGTCATCAGGTCGTCCCACGGGAGGCTCACGGCCTTCATCCCCATTTGACAGATGAGGGAGCTGAGGCACAGAAAAGTGAAGCGACTGTAAGATGGGGATGAAGACCGGGAGCTCAATCCACGCGATGGATCGATCCCGTGCCGGCCGGCCGCTCGGCCTCCGCGCGTAGGTCCGGGTTGAGGAGAGCCCGGTCGGTCCGCGTCCGGGAGACGAGGGACGTTGGAACGGCCCCGGGATTCACTCCGGGAGAACCGTGGAAGAGTCCGGCCGTTCCGGACTTCAGAATCACGTGTGAGACGTGTAACTCGTCAGCGCGGTATGGAACGCAGTGACGCCAAGCGGACAGGAATGCGGAGTTATCAGAGTTGGCCCTCTCACCCCCTTCGGTTCCCTCCTTCCCCCTCCGCCTCCCTCTGTTTGGAATTTCTATGTCATCGTGGGATGCATCGGCGGAGGGGAAGAAAAATCCCGTTGGAAAAGACCGGGGAGAATGGAGTGAGTCATATCGTCCTCCCTCCAGAAAAGTTAAACAAGCTCATTTTTCGGGGAGGCCAGATCCCGAGGGAGGCAGCGTGGCCTAGCGGAAGGAACCCGGGCCTGGGAGTCAGAGGGACCTGGGTTCTAATCCCCGCTCCGCCACTTGGCTGCTGAGGGACCCCGCCCGGGTCACTTCACTTCTCCGGGCCTCGGTTCCCTCGTCGGTAAAATGGGGATCGAGCCCACGGGCCCCGTGTGAGACGTGGACCGTGTCCCACCCGATCAGCTCGTATCCTCCCCGGCGCCCAGTGCGAGTGCCTGGGACGTAGTAAGAGCCTAACGAGGGCCGTAATTATTATTATGAGCTCCTTCCCCGGTGCTCAGAACGGTGCCTGGCGCAAAGGGAACGCTTAACAGGTACCATTAAAAACAACGATAAAAGAAGCGACCTCGAGGCTGTAAACCTCCTAGATCCCAAAGGGAAATGGAAAGCGCCCTCAGGAAAGAGATTCGGTGCACCCCGCGGACCGTTTATTTATACAGTCGACTGTAACGTCGCACGGTGCGGGGCGGGGAACGTGTCCGTTCTGTTGTCCTCTCCCAAGCGCCGAGTACAGTGTTCTTTCTGCACACGGTAAGCGCTCAATAAATGCGATTGACCAACCTGACCGAAGGGTGAAAGTTGACAGTGCAGACCTTCTCGAGGTCACTCGGGGGGAGAAGGATCGGGCAGGGAAGAGCTGAGAACGGCGGCACGTCTAGGACGGGAGAACGGATGGCCAGTCGAGCGGTACCCGGTTTGATCGTAGGGCGCCTTGCCGAGGGGCAAATCGCTAGTGAGCTCCGAGGATTTATCCCCGGTGGAATTCGAAGACCCTGTCGTCGACAGCGAGGGTATTTTCGGAGCGCCCTCTCCGCGCAGAGCACAGGAGAGCGTCGGAGGACACGTCCCCTTGCCCGCAACGAGCTTACGGTCCTAGGGACGGACGTCGATCGAAATAAAGGATCTGTAATATCTGTGTCCCGACCCCCCCGGCGTGGGTCTGCGGGATGGAATTCCTTCTGGAGCCCAGCTGCGTCAGTCTTGAGCGATGAGAGGGCGACACCCGCCTCCGCCAGAAGTTGATGTCACTGGAATTTCAGGATCTTCCCAGGCGGAGATTTTTTATTTCTTTTTTCCCGGTATTCGTTAAGCACTTCCTACGCGCCAGGCGTCGTACTGAGCGCTGGGGTAGATGGAAGCTGATCAGGCTGGACAAAGTCCCCGTCCCACACGGGGCTCACGGTCTTGATATCCGTTTCACAGATGAGAGGGCCGAGAAGTGAAGCGACTCGTCCGGGGTCAGGCAGCAGACTCGTGGCTCCTTTCCCCGAGGCCGGGCTGCAGACCCCAACCGAGGATACCCGCGGGCCTCCCAGCCGGGCGACTCCGAGCCGCAGAAGAGTGATAACGGAGTCCGGGCCTCAGATTTCTTCAGGCTCGGGGGAGGAGACGTCGTTTTCGGCCGGTGCCGGAGAGATGAGCCGCTTGCGGCTCGGGGCTCTCGGCGCTTTTCCGAGGGGCCCTCTTCCCGTCCCCGGAGCCGGGAAGAGAGGCGCCTTCTGGTGCCGGACAACTCGGGGAGGAGCCGGGAGCCCGGGACGCGTCCCCCGATCCCTGGCCGTCCCCCCCCAGCGCCCCGGAGCGTCGTTCGGTCGGGTGGATTTCCTTCCGAGATAGTCGGTGCGGTTGGAGCGGTTGCCATTTTGCTAGGCCGAGAAGCTATTGAAATTTTAAGCTTTTCAAGTAGGAGAGGAAACTATGTGCGCACGTACCAGACGCTATTGAAAAACTAAAGATCCTTCCTTCCCACATTCAGTTCCATTCTTCTTTTCAACGGCGACAGACCCCCGGAGCCACTATTGTGTCAGTTTATTTCATTTCCCTACTTGAGGGGTGGCTAAATGGGGCCATTTTTGTCAAATATTTGGTTTTTAATTTCTTAAATGCGCCCAGCCCCAAGCCTCCGGCTATATGTTCAAAGAACAAATAGGCAATTAAATATTTATTATCTGGGGCTCCGATCTGCGGGTTTCCCATTTGCCAACCCTCCCACCTCAGCAGGCAAACAGATGCACCCTACGCTACGCCCTGGGGACGAGAAGAACTCGGGCTCCGTCTCGGCGAGCGGGAAGCGGATTCCCCGAGCAGCGGCCGTCCGACGGACGCCTCCGGCCTAGAGGCCGCCCAGCCCGCGACCCCGGGACCCGCCGGCGGGAGCGGTTCCATCCCGGGGGACCCGAGGGGAACCCCGGGGCCGCCGCGAGCCGAGCCGTTCGCGCTCCCGGGTGGTCCGCGGGGTCCCCAGCCGGGGAATGGGCGCGAGCGAGCAGTTGGGGAGGAGGGACGCTCGCGGGGCTGCCGCTGGAGGGCCGACGGGCCGGAGCCCCTTCGGTTTAGCTCCGGGGGGTGCGTTCACTGGGCAAGACGGGTAGGGGTGAGTGGTCCCCGCGGGGAGAAACCTCTCTACGGAGGTGGGCGGAGGCCCACGGGGCATCGGTTAAATGTTCCCCATCCCTCGAACGGGCGGATCCCTCCTAATGACCGGGGAATCAGCGGTCACCGTCCCCGGATCGATAGTGACAATTCCGGTGGAAAGCGCCGACTGGGCGCCGGACACTGGAATGGGCGCCGGGGTAGATCCACGCTAGTCAGTGTGGACGCGGCTCCCGGCCCGCGTGGGGATCGCGGTCTTAATCCCCGTGTTCTAGCCGAGGCCCGGAGAAGCGACTTGCCTGAGGTCCCACAGCAGACGTAGTGGCGGAGCCGGGATTAGAACCCGTGGCCCGAGTCTCTGTCCGCTAGGCCTGGCGAGGCACACTCCTAAACGACCGAACGCACCTGGAGAGTGAGCCGGATACGAAGGCGGTAAGGCACGGTCAGCCACACGTCCCCTTCCCAGGTTTTCAACTTCCCATAACGTCATCCCGGTCTTCATTCGGATGGGGGGGCTTCAGAACAGCGACTTCTCTGTCGGGGAAGATCGAACAGCTGCTGAATTTAGATTAGATGGACAGCGGGGTTAAAAAGAAAAAGAAAAAAAAAAAAAGATGTCACCGCTTTTCCAGACGTCAGTAATCTCTTCCCCCGCCGGAAGGGTCTTGGGGGCCGTCCGGTTTCCGAGGTGGGCTTCGTGGCGATCTTTCGTATTACGGGGGACCGCGAGTTTAAAATTTCTTAATGAAAGTCGCCAAGTGGGGAAGAGCCATCTTCTCAACAGAAATCTGATTAATTATATGAACCCCGAGCTTTTGTGTGTCTCCTGTAAGCCGGACTAAAGTCTATTTAGCGCGGGCAGCCTTAGAACATAAGAAACGCCAAACCGGATCAGACCCACGGTCCATCCACCCCATTATCCCGGCTCCGACAATGGCACCGTAGGATGCTGGGAGGAAGAATGAGATGGCGGCCTGCGGTGACATCCATACCCCCGGTAGAAATGCATCTTCTCACAGCTTTAATTGTCCCGCCCGTCACCCCCAATGGGCCCGTCGGCCTCGAATCTCTTTAAACCCTTTCCGGAGCCTTCGAGGACCCCTCAGGTTTCCCTCCTGACGCCTCCGCGTGTCGTCTGGGAGCGGAGCTGAACCCAACCCGGACCCATCTCTGCTTGTGCGGCATCCTTAGGTCCCTCGCCGCCTGGCTCTGCCGCCCCTCCCGGGCAAGAAGGGAAGGACGGTTCGCGTTCTTCCGCCTCGAACCTCCCTCCGAGCGGCGTGGCGTGCGGGCGCCCTGGTTCCGTCTGATCTGGGTGGAGTGTGGAGAGCAGCGACACTTCTTCAATATCTGACAGTGACTGTCCCCCGCCTTCCAAGCCCTCTCGAAGGCCCCCCTCCTCCAGGAGGCCTTCCCCGACTAAGCCCTCCTTTCCTCTTCTCCCGCTCCCTTCTGCGCCGTCGCCCCGACGCCTTCCCTTGGTCCGTCCCCCCTCCCAGCCCCGCGGCACTTACGTCTGTATCCGTGATTTTATTCTTTTCTCTATGTCTGTCGCCCCTTCCAGACTGTAAGCTCGTCGTGGGCGGGGAATGCGTCTTTACCGTTCCAGCGAGCTCTCCCGAGCGCTTAGCACGGCGCTGTGCGCACGGGAAGCGCCCAATAAATGCGAATGGATGAACGAGCGAGCGAATGAACGGCTCCGTGCCCCTCCTTGTCCGCAAACGTCATAGCGTCCGTTGAGCACCGTTCCGACCCCTTTGGTTCCGTCAGCTAGCCGGCCAGTTAATCAGTGGGGCTCATCATCTAAGAAGGGAGGAGAAAGGATGTTTTATCCCCATTTCACAAATGAGGCAAGGAGGGCAAGTAAGAAGTTAAGTAGGTTGCCCAGTGTTCACACGACAGGGATCAGAACCCGGGTCTCCAGATTCCCGATGCTGTTGTCTTTTCACTTCACCCTCCCGCCAACTCTAAACTTGCAGCGGTATTTCAGTGAATTATTTATTTTTTTTTTTACAGCCTCCGGATCGTCGCGTTGCGTTGGCCGTGTGTCGTCTCCCTCCTATAAAAAACTTCGTGTTTTCGTGATGGAATCATTCACGAGACAGCTAAAATTTTTATACTGAGAAACAGAAAATGTTATGTGGGGAACATCTGTGGTGCTCTATGGCTTTGCTTTTTTTTTTGTCCTTCGGTTCGGTTTGTTTTTAAATATCGATCAACTGGTTTGTTTCCAGGATGGTCACTGCAACTGTACGATTGTAGTCTTGTTTTTTGTTCGTTTGCTTTGAAGAGGCCAACTGTCCAACCACCCGATGTGATTTCCGATATTTTGGGATTCGACAAACGTCGGTCCGTTCATCGCCGAGTAGATGAGTGGATTTGCGCCGAGCCTCGCCGATGTTTATTTTCTGCGTGATGGGTTGACAGCTGTACTAAGTTTCTCCGTCCCAACATTCGCTCTCCTTTTTTCCGTCCTTCGCCGAGTTCGATTCTCCGCAGCCAAAGGATGAGTCTCGGCCACCCTCCCCAAACGTGCCCGGATCTCCCTTCGTATGGGTTCAACTCCCTTTGGTTCTGCCCCCTTGGGTTGGTCGGCCGATCGGTGTTTCGACCCGGATCGTCCTGCTGGACACCGGGCTCCGGCCCGAGTCTGACGAGCGACAGAGATGGCGAGAGGACGGTGCGCTGGGCTCCGCCGAGTAGGAGGCCAAATTATCGTTCTGGAAACCCGGGCTTGGGAGTGCCGCACGGTTTTCCGGTCCCCGGGGAGCTCCTCGCTCCGCACCTGATATCTCTGGGTCCTTTTCTCTTCCCTCTCCCCTACCCCCAGCCACCTGTTCCCTCCCTCCCCTCAGACCCTTCCTTTCAGGGTCCTCTCCACTCCCCCCAACCCCCGAAAAGCTCTTCCTTATCTCCTTTTCCTCGTTCTTTATGTTCTTTATCTCCTCTGGCTCTTGATCTCCAGGCCCTGGCTCTTCCAGGAGCTCTGATCTCTTTTTATCTGCCTCTTTCGGGGCTCTTATCTCCTTCTCTCCTCTCCTCCCCTCTAACTTCTCCCTCGACTTGCTGACCCTGCCCACCCTCCAACTCAAAGGCCTCTCGGATCCTCACCCTATCAGTGGTCATCCCGCCTTCCCGTCCCTCCCCTCTCCCCGGCCCCCTAGAAAGTTTGCAGCGAGGACCCCAGAACAGACCCCGTCTCGGCTAGCAGAGGGTTGCTCTTTCCTAGATGCTGAAGAGTTTACTGCTGTTGCTGACTTCCAGCATCGGGCAGCCCTGAGAAATACTAGTGCGACTCAAAATTAATTTGCAGTTCTCCCCGATTTAACTCCCACGCCCCGTCTTTCTCTGAAGGGAGTTTCGTCTCGTTTTTGACGGACCTCAGGTTCTCCCTGGATTCTCTTTCGGTTTATTTCCACCGTCCAGGGTGGGTGATGCCGCCGCCGAACACATCGGTCCCTCCTCCCAGTCTGCCGTCCACCGCGGCCTTCGGTTATCGTCCCCTTCCCGATTCCGTCGTCCAGGTGGTCCGTAAAGAGGCGCAGAGAGCTGGGGCGAGGCGCTTGGTTTCGCTGTGCCTCTGTTCCCTCATCGTCATGGGGATTAAGACCGTCAGCCCCACCTGGGACGCGGACGGTGCCCGACCTGATGAGCTCGTGTCTGCCCCGCCGCGGGGCACGGCGTCTGGCGCAGAGGCGGTGCCGAAGAAATGCCGTAGAAAAAAGGAAGGCTTAAACCCAGCTCGGCCGGGTCCTCCCTAACCACCGCTCTCCTCCGCCCCGAGAAATCCCCACCCAGAACCGAAGGGTGGAAGAGGACGCGGCCTGGGAGACGTTCACACATCTCACCCGGGGGAGTCGGGGCAGTGTCTCGGGGGCGGCTCCTCGTTTGCGTCGTGTTTCGCGAGGGATTTAGAAATGAAGCCGGAGAGGGGAGTCGGAAGGAGCGAAGGCTACGTTTAAATGAAAAACGGTGGGGTTTTTTTTAAGCGTGGCCTTACCTTTCAGCAAGGCTGTGTTCCCAGTCGGCTCGCGGCAGGTCATCGCGGACCTTTACCCAGTAAATTTTATAAAATGTTAGAAATGCTTTCGCAGGAAGAACACGTGAGGTTATCCTGGCCGCCTCCCGTTCCGTCCCCCCAACCCCCCCCCCCCCCCCCACACCCGAAGCCTCTTAGCGTGGAATGGATGTTAAATGTTTTCCCTCAAATGATTTTTTTTTTTTTTTAACGTTCAATTAGGAGATTTAATGCCTGGGCTTTGGCATTCCCCCAGACTGAAAACATATAGGCCGAATGGAATGGAAAATATGAAAGAGTGAACCGTCTTAAAACGTATCTCCTGAAGTATACTTCTGACAGACTAAATGACTAAACTAGAAGGTTTATCTGTCGATCTTTCAAAAGGCCAGTTTAGGCAGTTGGCGGAGAGGCGAGTTACTTTAACCTGGAAAATCGGGAGCGGGTTACGTGACTTCCAAGGAACGGTTCGGCTTGCAGGGGGGCCTGCCCAGCGAATGGCGGCGGGCGGGATCTCGGAACGTACCTGGAATTCTTTTTATTAAATCACCTCGGGTCATTGAAGATGGCCGGCCGAACCGAGAAGAGCACTCGGAGACACCCCCCCCCCCGCCCCGCCCGCCCGCCAGACCCGCAGGATGAGGGGCGGGATCCAGTCGGGCTCGAGATCGCCATTTCCCAATTGAGCCCAGTGCGGGATTTCTCGGTTTGGAAGACTCCGTGCTGGGGAACGTGCCGCTACCGTGTCGGCCTCTCGTCGTACCGGTCCGCGTTCCCACCCTTTGTTTTTCCAGAAGAAAATTTGTTTTTTAAAAGTATGTGGGTGGGTGTTTTAGCCTTCTGCTCCACTGGCTCCCAGTTTGGTGAGTTTACACAGCTGCTCCCGTGGCAGGGTTTGAGAGAGGTTATAGTAATATTGGGGCAGCCAGACAACTCTTTATAATAGGCATACATGCTCAAATTCCAAACCTACGTCTCGGGGCCAAAAATAACTAAAGCCCAGGCATCCCGTTCGGGCACAGAGACCCGACGGCAGAAAGTCTCGGGGATCGAGGTGGTGGAGTCTTTATTCGGTGGCCGTTCTGTGCGGTGCCCGGGGCGGGGGGGGGGGGGGAGAGATCACCGGAAAATTCGAGATCCCCGCCCCTAAGTCCCGTCCCATCTGATGGGAACGGTTTGTTCGGAGCCTGAGCTCTCCGAGTTTATTCAGCGTCCGCTGCGTCGTCGATGGTTCAGCGATCCAGGAACGGGCTCGGTTTCGCCGCGTTACCGCGCTGCCCGTTGGCGTTTCTCTGCTAACGACAGTAACGGTTGAGGTATCCCTTAAGCGCTTACTACGTGCCGGGCACCGTCCGGAGCGCCGGCGGTGGAATTCAAGCAAATCGGGGCGGACGCGGTCCCTGTCCCGCCCGGGGCTCCCGCTCTTGATCTCCATTTTACAGATGAAGTGAGGGAGGCGCAGAGGGAAGTGTAGAGACTGGCCCGAGGTCACAAGGCAGACAGAGCGGTCCGTCTCCCCGCTGACCCCACGTTTATTTAGATTCCAAAGCTAGGTGTTCCGTCGTTCGGTGGTTTTTTTATTTTAAGCTACCTCCGTCGGAGGTTTTGACCGAGCCCGCTTCTTCCGGCTTCTGCTCGTGCGGGTCTCCGACTCGTCCCGGCCATTCTTCGGTTCCGGGTACGGGAAGGCGCCCTTGGAGTTTCGCTCGCCCCGTTTTGCGTCGTTTCATGTGGGTTCAGTTCTGGGATGGGTTCCAAGGATACCGAAATCACGCGTTCCCAGCAACGAGCCTCTCGCCTGGACTACGCCGTACGTTAAGTAAACCGTTTCCCCGGCCGAGAGCCCGTGTAATTTATGGTCCAGGCTCTCCGAATTTTCCTATATCCGGATCGTGCCTGGTCTTGAGTGAGCTGGGTAAACGCGGTTGTACTTTTATATTGTTATTTTGTGTCTAGACTCGTTAAAATACGGTGTTGTTCCGCGACCCGGCCTCCCTTCCCCGCGTCACGGTTTTCCCACCTTCTCCCACCACCTGGGTGGATATCGGAGGCCGCGGCGGAAGACCGCCGGCGACGACGCAGGTAAGGGCCCGCGGGGCGGGAGACGGCCCGAGGAGATTTCAGCCGTCGAAAGAGCGATCGATCTGTCGTACTGATGCAGGGCACCGGACTACGGGCGCGCGTGCGCCTGGGAGCGTACAGTGTAACGGAACTGCCCCCAGCGAGCTTACAGACCGGAGGGGGAGGTGGACGTTGATGGAAATGAATAAACGACAGACACGCATGTTATCGCCGCGAAAGAGTTCACCTCCACCAGGAGTAGTAATAATCGTATTTGTTAAGCGCTTACTACGGGTCAGGCGCCGTTCTAAGCGCTGGGGAAGATAGAAGATAATCGGGTTGGACACGGTCCCTCTACCACACGGGGCTCGCGGTCTTAATCCCCGTTTTACAGATGAGGGAACCGAGGCCCGGAGAGGCCGAGGGACTTGCCCAGGAGCACAGACGGGACAGGTGGCTGAGCTGGGATTAGAACCCGGGCCCGACTCCCGGGCCCGGACTCCGGCCCTTAGATTTCGCTGCTTCTCTCAGCCAGAGGGGGAGAAGCACAAGGGAATCGCACCAGGCGGCAGCCTCTCCCCCTCACGGGCCCGACAGGCCCGGGGCCGGGAGAGGGAACAGGTTCTTATCCCCCTTTCGAAGATGAGGAAACCGCTCAGAGCTCCCGCGCTCGCTGACGATTTTTACAATGCAGAAACGTAGTAGCCACAGGCTAGGAAGCCTGCCCAGAAATCGGCTACATTTAATTAGTAGCAGTAAACAGGCCGGGTCTCAAATTTAATTCTTCCTCCCTGAATTCCCGGGAATCTCAAAAGCCGTTCGGAGCCTCCCTCCCTCCTCTCCACCGGGAAGAACCCAGAGGCGCGGCCCCATCTGCCTCCGAAGGGGGATTTCCCGGCCCCTTTCAGGCAGGGGAGGAAACGGGAGTTGTTTTCGCGTTAATAATATTTGAGATTGCCGGGAAAAATTGGAAGTGATAATCTGCAGGTCATCGACCACAAGGGCGTTTTTTTTTTTTTCCCCCTGTTGTTGTGCTAAATGGTTCAAGATGGGCGAGTTATCCTGTGAGGCTTTTATTGTTATTAAATGAAAAAGGATCTAAGTCGCTATTACTCTGGACCTTGCGAGTAGCTTTTTAAAGCTCAGGTTACAGAGGCATCTGAATTCAGCAGCCATCCATGGCCGGTACATTTCCTCTAGCTATTAACATTTAAATTGGTGTCACAAAGGGGCACGTTAAACAGTTAAGGCTTCAGACGCTGTTTGTATTTTTTTTTTTTTTTTTTTTAATGCCCGCTCCGGAGCCTTCCCTCCGTCCTCATCCCGGCTCTCAACAACCGTAACCCCCCTCCCACGCACAGACCCCCCAAAACACACACACCCCCCCGTTTCTCTCCCACAGGCTTTGGAACTTTGGTCCTCATCCCGATTCTCAACAACCGCCCCCCCGTCCCCCGGTCCCCATCCCACACACCCTCCTCTTCCCGCTCCCACAGACTTTGCAACTCCGTCCTACGGACTGGGGGAGACCGTCCCGCGGCCCCGCCGTCCCCCGCGCTGAGACTGAGGAAATATCTTAAATCCGAAGAAGCGCAATCCTTCTTACCTACTCGAACGTAACAGCCCAATGGGCTGCCTCCAGACAAGTAGTGTGCCAACCCACCCACTAGACAACCATAAAAATCTGACGATTGCAAACAGAAACCAGACTCTGTAATTGCAACCACATAAAACAAAGAATTACATCAATGTTTGAATTCTGAAAATATGTCGAAAGGGAACATCTTGATGAGTTTCAAGACGGTTCTGAATTTTTTTGTTCGGAAACAAAACCCTCTCCCTAGACGGAGGCTCTCGGTCGTCGTCGCCCACTGCGTTCTATCCCCTCCCTCTGATGCTCTCCCGCGAAGTATGTCAACACTCCTGGGGCAGGAAACGTGGGAATCTGCTGAAACGACCCCACGGAAAGGAGAGTTTCCCCCGTCCCCCTCCTCTGCCCCGTTCCTCTCCCTCCCCTCCTCCCCCGGGGTCCTGAACGTTGGCGGGAACCAGTGGATCGAACGGAATCTCTCCTGGCGTTCCCCTCCCTGGTGTGGTAACGTTGGCCTTCGACGGGAGGCCTGGCCGTTCTTACCTTCCGCGGCGTTCATCCCGACCGTAGAAACGAGCGGGAGTTGGCGGCGGGGGGGGGGGGGGGGCCCTGTTGAAATCCGAAGCCCATCTGAGAGGTGGGCGTGCTTGGCGATCATTTCAAGAGACAAGAAGGATGCTCTGACATCCAGGATCTCCTGGAACCATTTCAAGGGTGTAAACGAGGGGGATTTACCCGCCCTCCCTCCCTCCCTCCCTTCCTTCCCCTGTAGACCGTGAGGTCTTGGGCAGATGTGGGACAGGGACAGTTTCCAATCTCATCGTCTCCTGTTCATCCCCAGGCCGAGCTCGTGGGATGTGCTTACTGTCGGTCGTCTTTTCCTCCACATTTATTCCAAATCCCTATTTGGAATTTTGTTTTCTAATCGGTCTTCAATTGGGCTAAATCAGACGTGGCGGAAAACCTGTCTCTGCGGGATCGGCACGCGGATCTTGACGCGTTTCCGCTCCGCCCAGACGGATGAGGGTGGACGTCGGGACCGTGGCTGTTTCACTGCAGACTCAGCTTGGTTTGATCGATTACTGGAGTCTTAACAGAAAGACCGGGATTCTTTGGGGGAGAACCCGGTAATTTGGAAGTTCACCCCTTTTATCAAAGGGAGAAACGAGTGGCGTGAAGAAATCTCACCCTCTAGGCGGAAAGCTCGTTGGTGGGCAGGGAATGTCTCTGTTGTAATGTTCTCTTCCGAACGCTTAGCACAGTGCTCTGCACCACAGTAAGCGCTCACTAAATTCGACCGACTGGCTTGACCGCACCCCAGCGTTATCCACGCTAGGAGGAAATGCGCGGCATCTGACTGCACTTTTAGCCGGGAAAGTATTTGAAAGCCGAAAAATCAAAAAGTCACCCGTTTTTTACCCGAAGCGTAAAGCTCCCAGTCACGGTAATTCCCCGTTTTCCAAAGGATTCATCTGAAATTTAGGTAGGCCTCTTCATCTGGGGGTGATGATACATTTCCCTGATAGTGTACGTTCTCTTCGCGCCCGTATTTCTTCCTGACTCGTAATTTTTAATAAGAAGAAAGGCGTCGAGTGAAATGCACCGTACCGAGCCCTTGGGAAAGTACCACGGAAGGCAGAGACGGGTTCCCTGCCCAAATAATAATAACGGCATTTGTTAAGCGCTTCCCGTCTGTTCTGAGCGCTGGAAGAGATACAGGGGAGGTTGTCCCACTTGGGGCTCACGGTGTTCATCCCCGTGTTACAGACGAGGCAACCGAGGCACAGAGAAATGAAGCGACTTGCCCAGAGTCACCCAGCGGACAGGTGGCTTCCGGGGCAAGATTTCTGCACCCGAGGCCGCTCGGGTGCATTGTGAGGCAAGGAAACGATTAACGTTCTCAGCGCTTAGTAGAGTGGGCATCCCTGAACGTTAGCTCTTCTGCCCTTCGAAAGGTTTTCCGTTTCATTTTTGAGTGGTGTTTGTTAAGCACTTACTATCTAATGACGGTATTCGTTAAGCTCTCCGTACGTGCCGTGTCGGGCGCCGCGCTGTACGCCGCGGGTAGATGCGAGCCGGTCAGTTCGGACGCAGTCCGTGTCCCGCGTGGGGCTCACGGTGTTATTCCCGGGAAGCGGCTTGGCCCAGTGGGAAGAGCCCGGGCTTGGGAGTCGGAGGGCGAACCGGTCTCGAATCCCCGTTTTCCAGATGAGGAAACTGAGCGCAGAGGAAGTGAAGTGACTTGCCCGGGGGCACACAGCAGGCACAGGACAGAACGGAGATGCGAACCCAGGTCTCCCGACTCCCAGGTCTGTCCGCCGGGCCCCGCCGCTGCCCGGGCGGACGGAGAACGGGCCCGGGAGTCGGGAGACTCGGGTCCCGATCCCGGCCCCGCCACTTGCCCGCCGGGCGACCCCGGGCAGGTCACGTCACTTCTCCGGGCCTCCGTGACCTCACCTGTCAAATGGGGCTTAATTCTCCTCTCTCCTCCAGTGAGCCCCCTTCGGGGGGTGGGCGGGCTGTGTTCGACCTGAGCGCCTTTCCTAGCATTTAGAACGGTGCCTGGCACCCAGTTAGCGCTTGAAAAATACCACGAGGAAACCCCAAACCCACCCAGCCCGCATCCGGGAAAGATGCGAACGGGTAGGGCCAATCTCACAGGGCTTCAGAAGACTCATTTGGGACCCTCTGAAAATAATGCAGTCGCGCGCCCGAAGGTGGGTCGTGACCCAGGTAGACCTACTTGATGGCTACCCCTGCTCTCGCTCTGGTTTAAGATTCACCAGCCCCCCCCCCCCCCGCATCCGACACTGGTAAGCCACCCGAGGGGAGGAGTAATAAGATCTCTCCAGGGCCGCGCGCTGTACTAAGCGCCTCGGAAAGGCGAAACAGCCCCGGGCGGACAGCGTGGCCGTGTCTGCGTTCTGCAGAGCATCCAAGACGATAATGGTGGTACTGGTCGAGCGCTTACTCTGTGCGGAGCGCCGTTCTAAGCGCTGGGGGAGATACGGGGTCATCAGGCGGTCCCACCTGAGGCTCACGGTGAATCCCCGTTTCACCCATGAGGTCGCTGAGGCCCAGAGAAGCGAAGTGACTCGCCCACGGTCACGCAGCTGACGAGGGGCAGAGCTGAGATTCCGAGGTAGAGGGATGTTTCCCTCTGCTTCTCCCCCCTCCCTTCCCCTCCCCTCAGCACCGTGCTCGTTTGCGTCCATTATTCATTACCCCGTGTATTTTGTCGACGAGGCCCGGTTCTGTTCGTCGTGATGATGATGTCTCGTTTTCGTCCGTCCGTCTCCCCCGATTAGACTGTGAGCCCGTCACTGGGCAGGGAGGGTCTCTATCTGTCGCCGAACTGTCCATCCCGAACGCTCAGTACAGCGCTCTGCACGTAGTGAGCATTCAGTCGGTACGATCGAATGGACGAATGGTTGCCCCTCGAGCGTTAGGAGCCAAGTGAGCCTGCTGAAGGAGGGGAACGTAGCTCCCAACTCTGTTGCGTGGAAGTCTCCCGAGCGCTTAGGTACGGCAGGAAGCGCTCAGTAAATACCTTCGATTGAGCGATCGTCCTCTGCGGTCTTTTGGAATAAGTCCCAGCGAACCGTGGGTCTTGTGTTTTCGTTACCGCACTCGGAGGGTCAGAGGTTCTTCCGATTTGAGGGAACGGGGCAGGTTTGCCCCAACGAGGTGAGCTGGGGCGAGCGCGCCCAACGAAATGAGGATCTGGAGGATAAATTGAGACGTCGGAACAAAATAATTGGCGTTCGGAAGGCGGGGGTAATTGGGGCCGGCGCACAACTCGCCTTTCGAACGACGACGCGTCTGGGTCGTAAAAACTCGTGTACGGACTCGAAAGAGGGTATTTATAGATCCGAGCTGCCAGCGTTCCAGAAGTTGTGCCCCGGGCGGTCGTTACGAGCTCGGGCGAAGTACCGGCTGGGAAACTACATGACAGAAACCGTGATTCGGTCCTTTAGGGTGGGAATGAATGTCCGATTTAGAATCCGGTCTAGGAATCGACGGGGTTTCGGGGGGGGATCGTGAGAACGGTCGTGAAGACGCCCGGGAGGGGGAGATCTGTCGATTTAGAACTCACTGGTCCATCAGACGTTAAAGCTCTGTGAGGGGACCGGGGCCATCATAGAAGCCGAAAGGAGATAGCAGTTCCGACCCAGGGCATTCTTGAAATCCGCTCGCGGTTCTTCGAGGCGCCGACGTATTATAAGAGAAAGAGGGGAAAGAGCTTTTCCATTCCGGCGTTTTTTTTTTTTTTTGATAAAAAAAAAAAAAGAAAGCCTCCCCAGTTCAGTTTTGAATCTTGTTTTTTTCAATGCCTTTGCCAGAGATGTCCTTCCAGACATTCGACGGACGACGTTCGCGTTCCCGTGTGATCTCCGAGGGGGAATCTCCGGGTATTCCGATCTCAGACTGCCGCCTCTTTTTATGGCATCGTGAAGCGCTTACTAGGTGCCGGGCGCCGTTCTAAGCGCTAGGGTAGATACAGGCTCGCGGGGTGGGACGCCGCCCCCGTCCCACGCGGGGCTCGCACTCGTAATCGCCATTTTACGGACGAGGGAACCGGGGCACGGAGCACGTCAACGACTTGCCCGAGGTCACACGTCAGACCGGCGGAGGAGCCGGGTTTAGAACCCGGGACCTTCTGACTCCCGGGCCCGGGCTCTGTCCGCCGGGCCGTGACGCATCTCAAGGAAATTCACGATTGGCAGGAAGGCTCCTCGCGGGGTGCGGACCAATCGATATTTCGTCCGGCCCCGCCCCGCCCCCCCCCCCGGGAAAACATCAAACACCAGAGAAGTCTTTTTTAAAAATAAGCAGATGCAAAAATAGAGGGGGCGGGAGGAGAGGGAGTGTGGCTGGAGGATAAATACCACGTAACGTTCATTCGATCGCCCGGGCCGTATACTTAGAGGGGCAGACTCAATCTCCCGCGGAGGAAGTCGAGCGTTACCGGCGGAGAGGCCGACTTTCCGCTGGGCGGGTCGGGTGGCCCCGGTGACTGGGACGGCGCGAATCCGCCTCCTTGTAATTGTCCCCGAGGCTTGAGGACAAGCCCGACCGCACGTCGTAGGTTTGCTTTGCTCGGAAACCTGCAATCGAAAAGCCACTCGCCAGAACGTCCCCGCCGCCGCCGCGACGCGGGAACGCCACACGGATTCCGGGCGTCGACGTCCCGCCCGGGGAACCGCGCTATTCCCGAGCCCTCTTTCGTCCGCCTTCCCGTCCGGGCCGGGGACGCGCGGAGACCGGGACCCGCCTGGCTGGGTTTTGAAAGGCGCGTATGGCTGGCTGACCCGCCGCTCTGACCCGGTGTTTAGTTTCCCTATTTCCCGTGCTTTTAGAGCAATCGTCTGATTTATCAAAACAGATCGGGTAACCGCGTCTTGGCCCTTTGGGACCCGGGGCGGGAGGTGTAGGCGGGAGCTTGCGTTCTTCGGAAGCTTCTCGGCAATAATCGGATCCGGGGGGTCGGGGGAGGGATCCGCTTAAAGCGTCGTCCCTGCGTCGATTTATCACCTCACGGAGCAGCGCGGCGGAGTGGAAGGAGCCCGTGCCTGGGAGTCGGAGGTCACGGGTTCTGATCCCGCTGTGGGACCCCCGGGCAAGTCACTTCACTGGGCCTCGGGGACCTCACCTGCGAAATGGGGACTGAGTCTGGGAGCCCCACGTGGGACAGGGACGGTGTCCAACCTGATGTGCTGCATCTACCCCGGCGCTCGGCACGTAGTAAGCGCTTTCCAAATTCCACGGTCAATGCGATGATGATGACGATGATTATTCCGTCGCCTCTACGGGGTCTTTTTTGGGGAGAACCTGCCCCGGAAACCCACGCCTCGGGAATAGTAATAGCCTGGCTTTGGGGCTAAGAGACGGGCCCGGCAGGGGACCCGGGTCCTTGTCCCGGCTCCGCCACCTGACCGCCGGGTGACCCGGGGCAAGTCGCCGAGCTTCTCTGGACCTCGGTTCCCTCGTCCGTAAAATGGGGGTGAGGGCCGAGCCCCGCGTGGGACGGGGACCGTTTCCAGTCCGACCGACTTGGATCGCTCCCAGCGCGTGGTACGGTGCCCGGCCCATAGTGAGCGCTTAACAGATGCCGTTAAAGAGATCACCGTAATTAGTGTGGTATTTATGAAGTGCATCCCGGGTGCCAGAACGCTGTGCTTAGCTCTGGGCCAGATATAAAATAATCAGATTGGACCCCGCCCCTCCCCCGTCCCCCCCCCCCCCCCGGGGCTCGTCATTTCAGAGGCGGGGAGAGCAGGTGTCTTAACCCCATTTTACAGACGAGGAAACTCGGGCTCGGGGCGGTTCGGCGACTCGCCCGAGATCCCAAGCGAGCCACGGGGAGCCGCCGGCATTAGAACCCGGGGCGGGTCCCGATCCCCGGCTGCCGCTCTTTCCCCCCCGGGGCGCTCGGCGAGGCGGTCGGTGGGAAGTCGATCTCTCTCACGGCAAAGCCATTTTCCCCCCGAAGCTGAAAATCAAGGAAGTATTGGAAACGTGGGCCGGGGAGTTGGGGGACCCGACTTCTGATCCCGGCTCCACCACTCGCCTGACGTGGGGCCTTCGGCGGATCACCTGACCTCTCTGTACCTCATATTCATATTCGTTAGTATTCATGGAGCGCTCGCTACGTGCGGAGCACCGTACTAAGCGCTTGGAACGTACAGATCGGCCGCGGACAGAGACGGTCCCTGCCCATTGACGGACCTACGGCCTAATCGGGGGAGACAGCGTCTGCTTCGTCTGTAAACTCTGGGCGAAATCCTCCTCCCCCCGGCTGAGCCTCAGCTGGGACAGGCACTGAGCCCAACCTGGTTATCTCGTATCTACCCCGGGACTCGGCACAGTGCTTGGCAGACAGTGAGCGCGCAGACGCGTACCGTCAAAAAATAGAGAATCAAAGAAACGTCGTGTAAATGGGTACGGAAGAAGAGGAGTTGAGATCATTTAGTTCTCGGCACTCCCCCGACACATATATTCGTCAGCGCTTAGAACGGTGCCTGGCACATAGTAAGCGCTTAACGAATGCCGTAATTATTCTTATCCTGTCTCCTTTCCCTTTCCCTCCCTCCGTCTCGGAGGGTGACGCTTGGATCGTGAGTTGAATTCATTCAGCATTCTTGTCTCTCCTTCGGTATATTTTGCCCCTCATCTCGAGAAGCGGCGCGGCTCGGTGGAAAGAGCCCGGGCTCGGGAGTCCGAGGTCGCGGGTTCCAATCCCGGCTCCGCCGCCTGTCAGCCGGGTGACCTCGGGCGGGCCGCCTGACTTCTCCGTGCCACAGTCGCCTCATCTGGAAAATGGGGATTGAGACTGGGACCCCCACGTGGGACAACCTGCTTACCTTGTGCTTCGAGCACTGCTCAGAGCAGTGCTCGGCACGTAGGAAGCGCTTAACAAGTGCCATCGTTGTTATCATCATCATCTCGGCGGAGTAGGTAAGCGCCTCTTCCGGAAGATGACATTCGACTCGTACTTTAGGGAGCAAAAGCCTTCAAGATGTGGGCTTTCATTTTTTTTTATTTGTAACCCGGCCCCCTTTCGGTGTCAGGGAAGAGGCCGCGTCCAAATCTGTCAGGTCCGGACGGGTCCCCGCCTAATCGGAGAAACTTCACGGAGTACTTCAGGTCACCGCGGGCCTGACCTCACGCAGGAAGCCCTCAGCGAGTACGATTGATTGATACCCCCCAAATTACGGGCTCTGGGGGTCCGAGAGGAGAGGGCTTCTAGCAGCGGGGGAGAAATCGGGAATTGGGAAGGGTTGGGATGGCGGGGGATTAAGAGAACCGGCTCTGATTTAAGAGGTAGCGAACGATAGAAGAAGGAGAATCAAGTCCGGGGGAGGAGGCGCGGAGAGTCCAGGGCCGAAGGGAACATACCGAGGATGGCGTCTGGGGCTCGGCTGACGGCGGGGGGAGGGACGGGAAAGAAAAAGAGCCGGCAAAGGAGAAGGTGGGTTCGGACCCCGGGGAACACGGGGTCCCTGACGTCTTGGCTTGAAAGAACGTCTCGGAGGAGGAGGGTCAGCCACGTCTGTCGAGCCGGGTCGTTCTCGTCACGGTCCTCAGATAAGCGATTTTCGTTTGGCGGGGCCGATTTCAGAAAACGGAGGCCCCACGTTAGCGAGAAAACCTTGGCTTCGTGAGCCTGAGCCCGTATGCGGGGACCACCCTTCCCCGATTCGGCGCGTCTGGCTGTGAGGGGAGGATCGGACCGCGCAAGAAGTACTTGACGAATACATTATTTTCTCCTCAGCCCGGGCTGAAGGTGGCCGGAGCCAGGCCTCTCCTCCCCTTCCCCGGGCATCCCGCTGCCCCCGCCCTCCCCCAAGGCCGCCGCCCCGGCCCCCCCATCCGGGTAGCGGCCGGCCGGTGGCCAAGCGGTGTCCCGGGCCTTCCTCGGCCCCCGAGGCTTACGGCTTGCGAGCCGCCGGTTGGCATCTCTGGCTAAGCAGCGAGCCGTCCCGCGAGCCCGGGGCAGGTGGCGAGAGTAAGGGTCGAGGAGGACGGCGTCCCGCCGGGGGCGGGGTACGGCAGCCACGTATCCCGTGACTCTCGAGCGCGGGAGGCCGAAGGCTCCTCCGCGGGCCATCCGGAAAGGGGAGGCCCGACCCCGGCGGGACCCCCGCGGGTCACGGGTCACCGAGTTCGGAGGTCGGAGGCCAGATTAATCACCCGAGGTGTGAGGGCGCCTTCCCGGGCCCCCGCTCGGATTTCGGCAGTAGACCGGGTCCGGCCCGCGAGGCCTCGGGCTTCCTCGAGGGTATTTATTTATATTCTCCGCCCGCAGCCGTAAGAGCTTAGGAGGAGGAGAGGGCCACGGGCTCACTCTTGGCCGGCGAGTCTGTTTGCGAGGTGGTGGGGTTAATGTGGCAATAGGCGAGGCTTCCGAGAGACTCCGGGATGGAATCGTTACGTGCTCTCGCTGCGGATTTATGAATCTGACCCGAGGCGGCCGTTTCTTCACCGGCAGAAGGGGTGGGAGTCTGGGTTGAACCCTAAACCCCGAGTGGCCGTCCCTCTTAATTAGTTGGCCGTTCAAACCAGGGGTTGTCTTCTGACAAAGAAAAAGATACAGAAAAAACCCCCAACCGCAGAGGAGTCTTTTCTCTTCGTGCTTGAGCCTCTCATGGGAGGAAACTATAAAAGAGGTTATCGGAGGGGAGGGGGAAAAAAAACAACAACCCGGGACGACTTTCAGAGCCAGGAGGAGTCGCGCGTGAACTCACCGCCGCTCTTAGGATCGAGTCGGGTGAGAGAGGATTTGCTCGGCTCCTCCTCTTATCGGTGGGAAGCAGCGTGGCCTAGCGGAAGAAGAAGCGTGGGTCTGGGTTCTAGTCCCGGCTCTGCCACTTCCTTGCTCCGGAGCCCCGGGCGAGTCCCTTAGCTCTTCTGGGCCGCGGTTTCCTCAGCCGCAGTGGGGAACCAATACCCGTTTCGCCCTCCTTCTTAGACCGGGAGCCCCGTGTGGGCCGGGGACTCTGTCTGACCTGATTATCTTGTATCTCCCCCCCCCGCCCCCGGCGCCTAGGAGAGTGCCGGGCGCTGGGGACGAAGACTGTGAGCCTCTCAGGGGCAACCCGATGACCCCGTATCTCCCCCAGCGCTTAGAACGGTGCTCCGCACAGAGTGAGCGCTTAACAGATACCAACGTCATCATTATCATTATTACCGTTATTGACAAAGAGCGTAATTACCAGTAATTATTCACGGGAGCGACCCAGCTGTACGTCACAGTGACGACGGCATGTACCGACGACCCAGTGCGCCGTACGGAGCACTTGGGAAAGTGGAACTGAGGCACGGGCTCTCTCTCTAGACCGTGAGCTCGTCGGGAGCAAGGAACGGGCAGGACGACTCCGTTGTACCCTCCCAAGCCCCTAGGAGAGCGCCCTGCCCCTCGTAAGCGCTCGAAAAACCGGCTCGCCGTCGGCTTCATTCGTTCGGTAGCATCTATTGAGCGCCGACCGTGTGCAGAGCACCGTACCGGGCGCTCGGAATGTACGACTGGGCAACGGACGGAGACGATCCCTGCCCGTCGACGGGCTCACGGTGTGATCGGGGGAGACAGGCGGACGAAAGCGAGCTTAATGGCAGTAAATAGAATCAAGGGGAGGGGCGCCTCCTTAGCAAAACAAATAGGGTAATAAAAATAGATGCAAACGAGCGATCCCCCTGTCCCCTCCTGCCTTACCTCAGTGCTGTCCCACCGCGTCCCAGCCTGCACGCGCCGCTCCTCTAACGCCAACCCACTCCCGGTACCTTGATCTCGTCCGTCTCGCTGCCGACCTCTCGCCCGCATCCGGCCTCCGGTGCCTCTCCCCCTCCGCATCCCAGAGACGATGACTCTCCCCGCCTTCGAAACCTTCCCGGAGGCACAGCTGCCGAGAGGCCTTCCGCGCCTGAGCCCTCGTTTCTTCTTCCTCCTAATAATTACCGTGGTACCCGTTAAGGCGCTCACTACGTGCCAGGCGCTGCACTAAGCCCTGGGGTGGATGCGAGTCCTCCCGCTCCCTTCTGCGCCACCCGTCAACTTGGATTCGCCCCTTTCGTTCCCCCACCCCGTCCCTCAGCCCGGCAGCACTTAGATCCACGTCCGCCATGACGTCCGCCCCCCCCCCCCCCCTCGAGACCGTAAGCTCGATGCGGGCGGGGAGCGTGTCTCCCGACTCCGTTCCGTCGTGCCTTCCCGAGCGCTCAGTACAGTTCCGCGCACGTAGTCGGCACCCGGCAAATGCCATCGATGGATAGATGTTGATATACGCCCGGTCTAGGGTTGCCACTTTGGGTCCAGGTCGAAGGCCGGCAGGGCCGATCCCGGTAAGGGACTCGGCCCCGAAGAGACAGCCGGACCGTCCTCAACTCGAGTGGTCCCGGACCCGTCACCGCCCCTCGGGTGGGAGGGAAGCTCTGACGGGAGGCCACCCTGTGCCCGAGACTCCCTCCCCTCCTACCTGCAGCTCTCCCCAGAAGGCAGCCTTTTCAGAAGGAAAATCCCGTCATCTCCGTCGGCTTCCTGACAGCTCAAGGACGTCAGACAGCGGCAGTTCAAGAGAAGCACCGGCCATTAGAAACCCCCCCCGGAAACTTTCCCTCGCCACCAGATACACCGGCGTGAATTGCTCGGCGTTTCCCGAAACGGAATCGATCTGGGCCAGGTCCCCGGGTTTCTCTGAAGCGCTAATGAAAAGATTCCAGGCGCATCTCTTTCAGCCAGTCGACCGTCGCCCCACACGGGGTGCGGGCCCACCCGAGTCGGTCTTTCCGGTGATCCGTCCCTTTCTTGGGGGCCTCGTCGGAGAGCACCTAGGGGGAGCGGGGCGGAAATAACACCCGCCACCGGGTCGAGGCGGGCGTAGAACGACCCCGGGGTTCACGTAGGGTGGTGACACCTCCGTGAGCCCCGAGAGATTAGCCGCACTCGGAGGCGCCCGGAGGGCCGCTTCTCGGGGCCAGCGTTGTGACCCCTGATCGCTAAATCCTCCCTCCGCCTACGTACACGTATACGTGGGAGAAATTGCACGTATTTATAGAGCTGTATTCCGTAAATCCACTATGCCAGGGTCCCGTACTAAGGGCTTGGGAGACTTCAGTTGTCGTAGAAAGACCCAGCTCCTGTACTCAAGTTAGGTGTGTGCTCCAAATCGAGGCTGTCAGCTCTTTGCGGCCAGGGATCGAGCCCACCGACCTGCCACCGAGGTGTCGGGCGGTAATAATAATGGCGGTATCCGTGAAGCGCTTACTACGCGCTAGGCTACCGCGGTGGGTAAGGGGAGGTTGGACGCGGTCCGCGGCCCACACGGGGCTCACGGTTTTCGCCCTCATTTTATAGACGAGCCGACCGGGGCACGGAGGAGTGAAGTGACCCGCCCCGGGTCCCAGAGCAGACAAGTGGCGGATATACGAAAGGTATATCCTTAAGTGGGTTCAGGTGAACGGGGCCTGGTTTGTTTTCCCTCGGTGAATCGCCACGTTCCACTCCCCTCCACCATCCCTCTTTCTTCCCCGTCAGCCTCTTACTCGAGTCGGAGCCCAGAACGTCCACCGAGCAGCCCCGTGATGATGATGGTACGCGTTAAGCGCTTGCTGCATATCCAGCACTGCCCTAACCGGGGTAGATAGAAGCTAATCAGGTGGGACACGGGCCCTGTCCCACTTGGGACTCATTTTACGGGGCCGCCGAGCTCAGCCCAGAGCCATTCGAAAAGGGAAGCCCGCGGTTGCGGAGAATGCCGGGCCAGAGTTTTCCCGAACCCGTCCAGGCAGGGAAACCCCTGGGAGCTGGTTCTTTTCCCCCCGAAGAGGAGTCTGAGACTGCTGAGAAGGCAGACGGAGAATGAATTCACATCTGAGCTGCCATCTGGCGATCTCCCGGTCCAACCAGGATCCCGTCTGGGAACGGACTTGGAGAGGAAGGGTTATTCGAGTGCAGTCGGGGAGCGTCTTCGCCAGGGAAAGTGCCGACCTTCTTCGGTACCGGGAACAGCCAGCGCCCGTATCTTCTAGGCCTGAAGCATTTCCAGTCGGGGCCCTACGCACGACGACCACCGTTCCAGCACGTGGAGGAGAGTCTTAGTTTCTAGGTGGCAGGGCTGAGTCCCTCTCATTGCTGTCCCACACAGGCATCGCAGTCTCAATCCCCGTTGTGCCCGTGAAGTAACCGAGGCACGGAGAAGTCGAGTGACTCGCCCGGGGCCGCACGGCAGACGTTCAGGGGAGTCCGGATTGAGTCTGGAAGAGGATCGGTCGGGGGCGGGAGCCTGTTTCTGTTATATTTATATCATGACATTCATTTATCTATAACGTTTATATCCCGTCCACCTTTTCCGCGTCCAAGATGGTTCTAGGAGAGGTTTGATGGGAATTTTTTTTTTTTTTTATGATATTCGTTTAGCACTTACTGGGAGTCAGACACCGTTCTAAGTGCCGGGGAAGATGCAAGTTAATTAGGTCGGGCACAATCCCCGTCCCGCATGGGGCTCACGGTCCGGGTAGGAGGGAGAAGAGGAGAACGGAGGCTCGGAGAAGTGAAGCGGCTTGCCCGAGGTCACACAGCCGGCATCTGGCAGAGCTGGGATTAGAACCCAGATCCGCTGACCCCCGGGCCCGGGCCCTTTCTACCAGGCCGCGTTCCTTCCCCGTGTCTGTGTGATTCGGGGTCCACGGTCGTGTGGATCCGGTTCGAGGTGAGTTTCATTCCATCTGCGGGCCGGTCTCGTTTCGGTCGTCGTTACCGTTGTTATTGTATGCTTCCTATCTGCTCTGCGCTGCTCTGAGCGCCGGGTAGATACAAGTTAATCAGGTTGGGCAAAGTCCCTGTCCCAGGTGGACCTCGCGGTCTAAGTAGGAAGGGAAACGGGTATTGAATCCCCATTTTACAGTCGAGGAAAGGGAGGGGAAGGGAAGTGACTTGCCCAAGGTCCCGCGGCGGGCGACTGGCGGAGCCGGGATTGGAACCCGGGTCCCCCGGTCCCGTCCCCCCCCCCCCCGGGCCCGGGCCCTTCCCACTAGGCCGCGCCGCTTCTCCCGGTCATCCATTGTAACCCGACGCACTGCCCCGACCTTTCCGCCTCCCGTCCCTAACGCTCCCCTCGGGGCACCGGCCGTGGACCTCCCGCCCGTGGACCTGCTGCCGTTTCTTCGACCCGCACGGCGTCCCGTGGAAACGGATTCCATCTGGCCACCACCTGCTGGGCCAACAGAAGTTTCCGTTCGTCTGTTCTGACTCTGCCACCTTCAAGCTCCAACGGGTGCCGGCTCGGCCCGGTCGCGTGGGATTCGGGGAACCGTAACTGCGTTTGCACTCTGCCCGCGCCCTAACGCCGACTCCTCTGTCTTTCACGAGACGGATCGGTTCCGCCCCCGAGCCTCCCGTATCTGTCGGTCTCCTCGGAGTCGCGTCGTGCTCTCCGAAGCGGTCGGCCCGGCGCTCTGCGCGGAGTAAGCGCTCGGTAAACGCCGGCCGTCGGCTGACTGATCGGAGACTCGGTTCGGCGGGGCGCCCTGAGAACGAGGAAACCGAACGGTCCCTTTTTGGATCGAGGGTCATTTTACCCTTTTTAGGATCACGCCCCCGCAACGTGGGATTTTAGTCCGTCTCGGGCCTCGCTGTGCGCGGGAGCGGTACGCCGAGGGTTCGGTAGCGCAGAGCTGGGCTCACGGATCCTTCTCCTCCCCGCCCCCGCCCCACCACTTCCGCCGAGTTCTCCGTCCAAGCCGGAGACCCGAACCGTTCGACCGCTTCGTCCAACGGAGATACGTGTTTAAAAGGGGCGAAGCGGTCGGGTAACTCGGGCCCCCCCCCCCCCCCCCGTTTTTTTTTTCCAATCGAAATAAAACAAAAAGAAGTGGGAATTCGAAATCCGGTCTTTCCGACCGGTGGAAAATGCGGAGCCGGAGGAGGCCAACCTAAATCGAAAGTAGCCCCGTGGTCACGCACTCAGCCAGGGCGAGAAAGGGTTTCCACCCGGCCCGGAATAGAGACGGGGCGTCTGGCGACCCGGAACCTCACGGCGGGGGAGAGTGGGCCGGCGAGAGATGAGTAGAAACGGTCGGGCCGGCGAGCATCTCGCACGGACGGTAGTCGCGAGGGGGTTTTAGGGAACCACGAGCGGGGCCCTGGATTTCCAGAACGCCGGGGCCGGCCTCTGGGGCAGGAGGAAACCGAGCCGGCGGGGGAACGTCTCCGAGCGGACTCCGACGCCGGCGGCCGTCACCGGCGGCCCCCGCGCCCCCCGCCGGATTCCTACCCCAGGTGGGCGGGAGCCCATTTGCCCCTTGTAAAAACCCCTCGCTCGGAACAAAGGGGAACGCCACGTGGCGCGGAATGCTCGTTTGTAAGGGCCTCCTTTCCTTTGCTCTCGCTCCAGGCACCCCAGGATCCATTTCAGAACGGGGCTTATGGACGCTCACCTCTACTGCCTGAGAAAATACGTCGTGGACTTCCTCGTCGAAAACAGGTAAGAGTCGGGGGGCGGGGGGGGCGAGAGGCAGAACGACCCCAGAACGTGGGCTCGAACCCCCTCCCCGGCCCCCGGCCCCCCCCCCCCCCCCCCGGATTCTGAAATCCTGGGCCGCTCCCGCCTCGGATCGACCAGTTGGACGAGCGACCCGCGTCGCGCGGCAGCGGTTTTCCTCTTTGTTTCCGGAATCAAAGCAAGCGGGCAGAACACGTTAACGGGTCTCGGACTAGGACCACGTGAGGTTCCTGAAGGTTTTGCTCGAGAACCCGTCCCCGAGAAGCGAGAGGCGAGGAGTTTTCCGGGCCTGTCCCTTCTTGACCGATCTAAGAACGTAGCCCCCGTTCTCCTACGACAGAACCGCGCCGTTCTCTTCCCCCGAGGATTCCTGGGCGACGAGAGAGGGCGCGTACGTTTTCTGCCCTTCTCTTCTCTCCGGCGCACTCGCCGTTTGCCCCGTAGTAATCGTCTTGGCCCGCTCTCCCCTCTCCGCTCCCGGTCACCCCGCAGATGGGCTATCTCTGCGGCATCCTACGTTCTGAATTTCAATATGGGAAAACAAGCTCGGAGACCACCCACGAAGGGGAAGAAAAGAAAAAAGGGAAATCGCTCCCCGCTCCCTCTCTCCCCCCCGCCCTCCCCCGCCCGCCCTCTCCTCCCCAAATCCATTTATGGAAAGAAGCAAAACCCCGAGTGTGACTTTTCGTGGAATGGAGAGAAATCACAGGCTCTTCTTAAAACAGAGTAATAGGGACTAGTTTGTATTCATAGAAGAATTCAGAGGGGTTTTTTCTTCTCGTTCCCCCTCCCGTCTGCTGGGCCCGGAGCCGACAACGATTCTTTGTTACCGGGGAAAATGCCCTCCGCCGCCGTTTTGTCTATTTTTCTTCTCCGACTGGGGACGGTGGGGCTGCGGGCCCGCTCGGCCCGCCCGGGGTCGGCCCGGTCTCCTTGCCAGAGCGGGGGGGGGGGGGCGGGGGGGCGTCGGGGGAGAGAAGCGGTTTCTAGCGGACCCGGCCGGGGAGGGTGGGACCCCCACCCCGACCCGAACCTCCTCGCCCGATTCTCCGCCCCGGGTGAACCGGCCGGGCCCACGCCCGCCCGAGCCGGGCTCCGGGCCGGGCCCGACGTTGGCGCGGCGGGCCTGAGCCCTCCCGAGGGCGGCAGAGCGAGGCGTCGTCGGTAGGCCCGGTCGGGACGGTTCCCCCGGCGTTCCTCCTCCTCCTCTCTTCCCAGGTGCACCCGCTCAGGGCTCTGGACCGTGCCACGCGCCATTCCTTCAGTCCCCTTCGCTCCCACCAGGTCCCGGCCCGCACACCCCGCTCCTCTCCCGCCCGCCCGCTACTGGTCCGTACCTCCGTCTCGTCTATCCCCCCGCCGACGCCTTGCCCACGTCCTCTCTCGGCCCCGGGACTCCCTCCCCCTTCGGACGTCGCCGTCCGCCGCGCTCCCCACCTTCAGAACCCTCCTGCGGTCCCAGCTCCTCCTGGAGGCCTTCCCTGGCGAAGCCCCGAGCCCAGTCGGCCCTCCCCTCCGCGGCGAGCGCGCGCTCGGCCACGAACCCTCCAGGTGCTCGGACGCTCCGCCGGGCCCCACGACGCTTACGTACGTTTCCTGATTCTCCGCCGTCCGGCCTCTCCGCGATCCATTTGAATGTCCGGCTCCCCCCGTGGACTCTTAAGATCCTCGAGGGCGGGGATCGCGTCTGCCGACTCCGTGGACGGCGGCGCCGGCGACTGCGAAGCGCTTACCGTGTAGCCAGCCCCGGGCTAAACGCAGAGGTAGAGAGAAGGTGATCGGGTCCTACCTGGGACCCCCGTCCTTCAGAACCGCCCGTCCTTCCCCCGGGTTCGTCGCCTCTCCCGTCGGCTCCGCTGGTCTCTGAGAGCGGGCGGTTTTGCCGGTAACGAATCGGTCGACCGATGGATTATCAGACGCCCCCCCCCCCCGCCCCTCCCGGCGACACCGAGGCCCGATCTTGTCCCGGTGGCCGGGCCCGGGCGGTTTGGGTAGCTCTGGCTGACACCCGGGGCGGGGGGCGGTCCGAACGGTCTCCGGAAGGTGACCCGGGTCGGGGAGAGAGAGGGGACCGGGCCGCGTGCCGGCTCTTCCGTTTTTCAACGGTATCTGCTGAGCGCTTACCCCGTGCCAGGCGCCGCACTGGGATGGAGCCACGGTAACCGGGTGGTCCCGCGTGAGGCTCACGGGCCTGGAGGGAGGAGGAGTTTAATCCCATTTTACAGTCGAGGTAAGGGGCCCAGAGCAGCCCAGCCACCTGCCCGAGGTCTCACGGCAGACAAGGGGCGGGGCCGGGATCAGGACCCGGGTCGCGCTCGTTCCCGTTGGGCCACGCCGCCTCTCCGGCTCAGCGGGAGCACCTCTCCCCGAAAGACGGGCGAACCCCTCGGCCCGCTTCCGGAAGAGCCCGGGTTTGCCCGACGGCGCGATCGGCACCCCCGGGATTCAGCGTCTCTTCTGCCGTCCTCCCTCCCAGGCGCTCGGGTCAGTGCCCCGCACGCGGAAAGCCTTCCCCGAACACCGCCGACCGAGGACCGACGGATCGATGGACGCGGGGCACCCGGCCCCTCCTGCAGTCAGTCCTTTCTCGCGAGCGCTCGCCGGCGTACAGAGGACCGTGTCGGCCGAATCTCTTCACCGTAGGCCGGTGCGGTCCCCTGGAGGAAGCTCTGTGTTTCTTCTTTCGGTTTCGGTGGGTTTTTTACAACCGGCATCTGTTAAGCGCTCGCCCCGTGCCGGGCGCTGTGCTGGACGCTGGGGTGTGTATAAGCCGACGAGGTCGGACGGGGTCTGTGTCGCCCGTGGGGCGCTCGGTCTTCGCCCCCATTTTACGGATGGAGTAGCCGAGGCCCCAAGAAGCGAAGGGACGTGCCCGGGGTCCCGCGGCGGACGCGCGGCGGGAGCCGGGATCGGGACCCAGGTCCGTCCGACGCCCGGGCCCGGGCCCCGTCCACGGGACCGCGCCGCTTCTCACCCGCACCTGTGCTCCTCTTCCCCCACCGATGAGGTCCGTCTCCCCTCCGACCGGTCCGGGACCGTTTTCCTGGCGCCCTCGGGTCCTTCGCTCACGGAAAACCAGCTCCCCGGCCGGTCTCGGCACGGCCCCCGGGGCCAGGTCCGGGAAGCCGGGCCGGAAGCCGACGGTCACCCGGGCCGCTTTCCCCGACCCCCGAGGCCCGGGCCTCGGCCGGGGGCGTGAGGGGGCCTCGATGATGGGGACGGAGAAGGGGGGGGACCGGCAGGTTGTGGAACCCGGTCCGGGACGAGGGACCCCGCGGGGGTCGGGCGCTCCGGGTGAGCGGAAGAGCCCGGAATGCGGTGAAGTGCCCCCGGCTTTGAGAGAGTCTATAATAAAATTTTTTAAAAGCCGAGGGAAGGGAAGGAGAGAGCGAGAGAGAGAAAAGGCCCTTGAAGGAGGCGGCCAAGGCCAGTGAAATGGTTTCCCTCCCGCTACGTGGATTCTGAATAAGTTAACTAATTAAGAGTTCTGTAGCGACAGAAAAAACCCCTCGACAGAATGAACCGAGTGTGGCCGTCTCGGGCCGTTCCGTGTGGCGAGGGGTTTCGGGGGCGGGGGGGGGGGGTGGTATTTTTTTTTTCCCCCTTAACTGACGGCGTGATCGATGCCCTCGTTTCAGGGAGTACACGGTGTAAAGGATTTGAGATGTGGGATTCGGCTGCTGACAAAGCCGTCGGCTTTACGCGAAGGCACCTCTCCACTTCCCTTCGGTAAAAGAAACAGGAACCCGATCAGAGGGAAAGGCAAGTTCCCCGAAGGTTTCGGGAGGGAAGGGCTGGTCACCGGGTCACCCCGGCGCAGCCCACCAACCTGTCGCAAAAGCCCGTGTTTTATCCGAACGCTTTCCCGGGCGCCGGGCCCCGAGGGTCTTCGCCCCGATCGTCAGTCATCCGGACTCCCCGGAAGGTCTGTCCCGTTGCCTAATTGCGCTTACTGTGGCGGGGTGGGGGCGGGGGCGGGGGGGGGTTCGGGCGTCCTCCCTCCCCCGGATTCCTCTTCGGCGGAGGCCCGCTCGCGTCGGTTCGTCCGGCCGTATTTACCGGGGGCTCACTGGGCGCGGGGCGCTCCACCGAGCAGTCGGGAGAGCAGAAGAGAGCGATGGAGAGACGCGTTCCCCGCCCGCGACGAGCTCGCGGTCCCCCCGCGTTACGGCCTGATGCCGTCGGAGCGCCTTACGCGCGGGGAACGTGCCCGCCAATTCCGTCCCGTCGTTGTGTCCCAAGCGCTCGGTAGAGGGCTCTGCGCGTCGTCGGTCGGTCGGCGGTACTGATAACGTCGGCGTCTGTTTAGCGCTTACTCCGTGCGGAGCGCCGTGCTAAGCGCCGGGGGAGATACGGGGTCCTCAGGTCGTCCCGCGGGAGGCTCCCGGTCTCGGTTCCCATTGTACACGCGAGGGCACCGGGAGGCGAAGTGACCCGTCCGAAGTCACGCAGCCGACGGACGGAGGAGCCGGGATTAGAACCCGTGACCTCCGGCTCCCGGGCCCGGGCTCCTTCCGCCGAGCCGCGCCGCCTCTGCCGAAGGGGACGCCGGATGCCCGGCGGTGCTCTCCGGGAGCCGGCGGGCCCCGCCTTCCGACCTCTTCCCTCCCGTCGTCGTAGCCCGAGCCTTCCAGCCCCTCCCCGCGCGGCTCCGGAGTCTCCCCTTACCTGGAGGGAGGACCCGACCTCCCCACCGCGGCCCGGCGAGAGGAGCAGGGGGATGGGAGCCGGGGGGCTCGCGATCGAGGGGAAGGGGTCGGATCCCCCCGCCGGAGCGTAGGCGCCACCCGGGCCGGGAAGGAGCCGCTCCCGGGCGGCGGCGCGGCCCGGTGGAGGGAGCTCGGGCCCGGGTTCCGATGCCGCTCCCTTAGTCGGACCGTGCCTCCGCCATCTGGGCTGTGAGCGCGCCGTGAGTCCGCCGACCCCGTCCCGTCGCACCCTCCCCGGCGCTCAGTCCGGGGCTCCGCGTGCGGTAGGGCGCTCCGAGGAAGACGGTGGACCGATGGGCCCATCGACCATCTCGCCTCCGAGACGGGGACGAGATCCCCGTTCTTCCTCCTGCTCAGACCGTGGGCTCGTGTGAGACGGTGGTCGGTTCCCGTTTGATTGTGCTCGCCTCCACCCCGGTGCCCGGCGCAGGGCTCGGCGCACGGCGGGCGCTTAACGGACAGTAAATACGGTTATCGGCGTCACTCGGTCCTGGGCGCCTGTTGGGCACCCGGGGAGAGAATAAGAAAGAAATAACTCTTAATAATAATAATGTTGGTATTTGTTAAGCGCTCACTGTGTGCCGAGCACCGTTCTAAGCGCCGGGGTAGACACAGGGGAATCAGGTCGTCCCACGTGGGGCTCACGGTCTTCATCCCCATTTTACAGATGAGGGAACTGAGGCGCGGAGAAGTGAAGTGACTCGCCCACGGTCACACAGCCGACAAGCGGCAGAGCTGGGATTCGAACTCATGAGCCCCGACTCCAAAGCCCGTGCTCTTTCCACTGAGCCACGCTGCTTCTCAAATAAAGTCCCCGCTCCCCGCGGGTCCCAAGACCGAGGCCGGCGGGGATACGCGGCCGGCGGAAGCGGTGGGGCCCGGTGGAAGGAGCCCGGGCCCGGGACCCGGGTTCCGATCCCGTCTCCGCCACCCGTCTGCCGCGTGACCCTGGGCGAGCCGCGACTTCTCCGGGCCTCGGGTTCCCCGTCCGCAAAATGGGGGTTCGGTGCCCGTTCCGCTTAGGCCGCGAGCCCCCCGTGGGACCTGGTTATCCGGTAGCCGCCCCAGCGCCCGGCACAGGGTACGTGCCTGACGGATGCCTCTTTTGAAAGAATAAGAGGGGCAGAGACCGCGCCTCTGGCGCCGGGGCGACGTCCGGCGCTCCGCCCGCGGTGGGCGTCGGCCGAATCCCGCGGCTGGATTTCCGGAGCCTCGGCTCGGATTCCGGGGTCGACAGCGGGGAGCGGAGGGATGGCCCCCGTCGGCCCTTCCTCCAAGAGGACCGCGCGTCCGAGCCGTCCTCCCGGGCGGCCTTAACGTGCGGGCAGCCGGGCGCCTGGCCGCGCTCAACCGCTGCCCTCCGCCTCGCTTTTATGGGCCCGGTGTTTGTCGTCACGCGCGCGCCCCGCCCCGCCCCCCCCCCCCCCCGAGGCCCAGGCGCGGGACGCGCCTGACGGCGTCCCCTTCCCCTCGCTCCCTCGAGCCGGAATTCCAGAACCCGGCCCCGAAGACAACCGGGGAGTCTCCGAGCGGGTTCTCTTCGGGAACTTCGGAGACCGAAGTCCGAGCTGTCGCCGCCCGAAAACGTCCCGGGTGGAGCGGCCGCGGGGAGCTCGGGGGGGGGGGCCCGGGGGGCCGCCGCCCTTTCGGCCCCCCGAACCCCCCAACCTGGGCAGCGGTCCGTTGGGGGGAGCGGGAAGGAGCCCCGGCCCCCGCATCCGTCAGCCGCCCCCCGGCCCGCACCCTACTCAGAATAGAAACGTATTTAAAAGTCAGGGCATCCGGGAGCGGACGAAGCCGCAGAGGCGACGCGCGGCCATCTCGTCCGTCGGACCGGGGGAGACCGTCTCGGCCGGGGACGGTAGAACGCCGTCGGTTGACTCGGTACCGTTTATCGAGCGCGTGCTGTGTGCGGGGCACCGGGCTAAACGCCTGGGAGGGTACAGATCAACGATGAACAGACGCACCCCGGCTCACAAGGAGCCTACGGGTCTACCGGGGAGTAGCCAGCGGGGCCCGGGCGGCGGGAGAAGAGCAGACGAGGGCACCCGGGAGCCCCTCGTCATTCTGAGGCAGGGCCGGAGGAGCGGACAGGCTCCCTTAGCCCCCCCGGTCGCCGCGTCCGGCTCAGCCTTCCTCTCCGGCCCCGAGCTGCCGTCCCAACCCGGTTCTGCTTAAAAAGAAACGTCGGCTCTGGGCTCGCGCTGCCGACGGAGTCCCGGAAGCCTGGACCGATCCTCACGGGCCCCTAACGTGACGACGATGGTCACCGTGGTGCTTGGTAAGCGCCTACCGTGTTTCGGACGCCGATCCGAGCGCTCGGGTCGCTCGCGCGCCGATCGGGTCGTCCGCGGTCCCTTCCCACGGAGGGCTCCCGGTCTTCATCCCCGTTTTACGGACGGGGGACCCGAGGCCCGGGGAAGCGAAGTGAGTGGCCCGGGTTCGCGCGGCAGGGCGGCGGAGCCGAGATCGGACCCCGGGTCCTTCTGGTTCCCGGGCCCGGGTTCTATCCGCTAAGACGTGCCGCTCCTCCGTGGACCGTTACGTCCGCGCGCGCGGGCACTCGCGGGGATACGCGCGCGGAGAACCCCCCCGGAACGCACACGACCCGGGACCCGTGCGGACACGAGCGCAGGACGTGCTTCGAGGATAACGCAGAGCACGCGGAGACCGCGACGGACACGGAACCGTGTCGAAATGGACACGTGAGCCGATCCGCAACCGCGGGCGGACCCCGGCCCGCGTGAGCGGGGGGCCCGGACCCTCTCGCGCGCGGCCCCGGGGCCGGCCCCGCGCACGGATGCGTGGGCACGGAGACCCGGGAGCCCCCCGCGGATGCGAACAGCGCAGTCCCCTCCAGCCGCCCGCTTTCGGACGTCTGGGAACCTCCGCTGCCGTTTTCCAAAGCCCCGCGAGCCTGTCGAGCGCGGCCTTTTCCCGCTTCGAATGCAAAAACCGAGACCGAGTTGTTTCGGTGTTTGGAGACGGATTTAAGAAAAAAAAGAAAGGGGTCGCATAGCAGCCCCGTTGTCTTACGGTTATTTTATGAAACATCTGCAGTTAGCGGATTATGGCGGAAATACACGACGTTAATCATAGGGGCCCCGGAGCAGGGTGCGCCTTTAAGAGAAACACTCGTGCCGGTCTGAGTTCACTCGCTAGCGCTATACTTAGCGTCAGATGGCACGGCAGAATCGTCAACGGCGAGGGCCCGGTGTCGGGTCGGCCTCCCAGCCGCGCGGTTTCGCCGAGGGGAGGAAGCGGGAGGGGAGCGGGCCGCGGCAGGATCCCCGAAGAGCCGCACTCCGGGGCATTCGTTCAGTCGCATCTCTCGAGCGGCCTGCTCCGTGCGTAGCGCCGCACCGGTCATGACGGCGGTACGCGTTAAGCGCCGGAGTTCGGTTCCGAGCGCCGGGGCGGGCGCGGGGCTCAAGGCCTCGGCCCTCCGCGGATGAGGGAACCGGGGCCCGGAGGAGCGAGGCGACCTGCCCGAGGCCGCCGGGCGGCGGGGCCGGGATCCGAGCCCACGACCTCTGACTCCCGAGCCCGGGCTCCCTCCGCTGAGCCGCGCCGCTTCTCGCGGCGCGACCGTGGGTCGCCTTCGGAATCCCTCGGGGATATTCGCGGACGCGCGTCGGCGTGGGCCCGCTTTAACCCGGACCCCGGGGCGGGATGGCTTTCTCCCACTGCCCCGGGGGCGTTCGGTCCCCGGAGGCGAGAGGCGAGTCTCGAGAGTGACGGGAAGCGGCAGAGTCACCGGGCCCCAGGGGTGAGCGCCCGGGGAAAAGGGTCACCGGGGACGGAATTTAGTCAGCGGCTGGGGGTCGGCCGTGGGCCTCGTCCGTTCCCCGTCTCGAAAGGCGGCCGCGACGGCCGAGCTTTCCGAGGCCGTCCACGACGGCCGCTCCGGTGCGAAGAGGGCACCTTCGGCCCGCCCGAGGCCCGGCGGTCGTTTCTCGGCTAAAGCGGGGGAAGGACCAGGCGATACGGAGTCCCGGGTGGGAGGCCATTAAGGGCCAGGAACGTGGCCGTTAAGTCCAGATCTCCTCCCGGCAGCCCGAGCGGTCGCCGCTGAACCGAGAGAAGGGATCAGGCTGCATCCCATCTTCCCCAACCTGCCGGACCTAATATCCAGATGTTCCAGAGAGGGAACCGTTCCCCGAATGAGGTTAACGTCCCCGGCGGCGAGACGCGAAGGGAACGTCGGGGCCGAATCTGCTCGGTCCGTTTCCCGCGGCCCAAGGCCGCCTCCTGCCCCCGGGGAAGCCCGCGGCCGGGCCGAGGGCGCGGATCTCCCCCCGCCGCTCCGTCCGAAACTCCGGGGAGGGACGCCCTCCCCGCCCCCCGATCCCGCTCCCCGGCGGGATCTTGTTCCCGCCGGGGGGGGGGGGGGGGCGACCGGCCTCGTCCCGACGGCGGGATCGATTTTGTTTTTTCTCGCGAGTGGCGCGACGGGGGAGGCCTGAGCCTCGTCGTCTACGGCCGAAGGGTTCCGCCCTCCGTGTTCCTCCGGGGGAGGGAGGGCCGGAATCCCGTAGGAACGCGGGCGGGGGAGGAGGGGGAAGGGGAGCCGTGCAGGGGAGGGAGAGCCCGCTAAAGTGGGGAAGAGCCCTCGCGCGGTCCGCGAGGCGGTACGCTGTACTCCGGGGCCCCCGCGGGTTTACGTTAAGGCGCTGCCCGGACTAAACCGGAGCGGTCGCTCTCTCGACGCCTTTCTGTCATCCCGACCGTCACCCGTGTCTCCTGGCGGGCTCTGCCGGGCCCGGCGGCCTGCGCGCGTCCGCCCGCGAGATGGCCTCCCAAGGGAACCTGCCCGGCGATCACCTGAGAGGGCGCACGTGTCGGCCGTATGGCGGGGCTCCTCCTCCTCCCCCCTCCCCCCCTCCCGCCCCCCCCCCCCCCCCGGCGTTAAAGCGGGCTTCGGGAATGAATGCTCGCCTGTGATTAGAACCGGTCCGTAAACAAACAGACAGCACGCTCAGGAAGCGCCCCGTGTGGGGCTGGTTCGGATCAGATGCCGGGACGGCTTCCAGAGGCGGAGACGCGGACGTGTTCGGCCGGGTTCGGACTTGAAACCGACCTCCTCGCGCGGATGAGGCCGCGGCACCGGGCCTTTCCCCTTCCCTCTGTTGCCTTGGCGGTGGTTGGCCTCCGAGGGCGGGGCCGGGGGGGGGAGGAGGGTCCGGCCGTCCGGGTCGCTCCCCCCGCCCCGGGCGGAACGGCTCTCGCTCGCCGATTTTTTGGAGTTCGCTCCCCGCACCGAAAGTCAACTCCAGAGACCGGAGAGGGGCGGCCGTCCGAGGAGGAACCTCCGCTGATTCCGTCCCCGCTTCACCCCTCTCGTGTTTTCCGAGCCCGAAATGGGACTCGTCGTCACTGCCTCGGATTTCGGTCGGGGGCTTGTTTTTCTCCTTTCTCCCGGAACACGTCCTCTCTCCTGGGCTCGGCGACCTCGACCCCCGCGGGCCGTTCCTTCGGGCTCGTGGGTCGGACGCCGTTCCGACCGCCGGGGTAGCTCCGGGCCGATCGGGGCGGAAACGGGCCCCGCTCCGCGCCGGGCTCACGGCCTAAGCAGGAGGGAGAACGGGAGAACCGAGGGGCGGGAGAAGTGAAGCGGAGCGACTTGCCCGGGGCCGCCCCGGCGGAGCCGGGATCGTGGACCCGGGTCCTCTGACTCCCGGGTCCGTGCCCTTTCCGCCGGGCCACGTTGCTCCCGTTTTATTTGCCTCTGATTTACCTCCTCCCTCCCTCCCTCCCTCCTCCACGTTCCCGAGAGTGGCCTCGTTCTCTCCGTCTCCCTGTCCCCGGCTCCTGTCCCGGCTTCAGGCCTCTCCCGTGGGGATTCCAGGGTTGTCGGCGTTTTTCCAGAATACGGAGCCGGAACCTCGCGGCCCCTTCCTGTGGTCATCGCGGTAGTTATTAAGCACCTCTTAGGTGCCGGGCACCGTACCGAGCCCCGGGGCGGATGCGGGCGAATCCGGTCGGACGCGGTCCGTGTCCCGCTCGGAGCTCCCGGTCTTCGTCCCCGTTTCACAGACGAGGGAACAAGAAGCCCGGAGAAGTGAAGTGACCCGCCCCAAGTCACCCAGCTGACAGGCGGCGGAGCCGCGGTCAGAACCCAGGTCTTTCTGACTTCCAGCCCTTCGCTCCGTCCGCTAGGCCGAGGCCTCGGAAACAGTTCCCCGCCGCGCTTCGGAGTGGCCCCGCGGCTCGGACGGGCCGGCGGACCCCGGGTCCTGAAAACGATTGGGCCAGACCTGAGAGAAATGAGGCCGGGGGCCGTCTGAGTCGGAAACCAGGATCTCCGGGACCGATTTTCCTCGCGGTACCGTTCACGTCGTCGTCGTCCTCGTCGTCCTCGTATCCGTTAAGAGCTCGCCCCGTGTCGGGCACCGTTCTGAGTGCTTGCGGCAGCCGTAAGTTAACCGGGGCGGACGCGGTCCTCGCCCACGTGGTGTCCGCGGTCTGATCGGAAGGACAACGGGCACCGCGTCCCCATTTTACGGAAGGGGAGACCGAGGCCCAGAGGAGGGAACCGACCCGCACGGGCTCGCCCAGTGAGCGGCTGGCGGTCGTCAGACCCCCACGGCCACCGACCCGCGGGCCCGGGCTTTTGCCACGAGCCCTCGCCGCTTCGGCCCGCCCATCCTTGGTTCCGACTGAGCGTCGCTCTCTCGGTTAAATGCGGGGAGACCCGCGGGAGATCCGGCGGGCCGCCGATCTTAAAGGATTCATCCGCAGGGCTCCGGGGCCGGAGGCCATTCCCCGACGGGGAACGGAATCGGAAAGAGCGGCGGGGGAAGAGGAGTGGGAATTGGCCCGATGGACTGTTCGGGAGAGCCGGGCGTCGCTCGTGTCGGGGGTGGGCGAAGAGGCCGAGAGAACCGGGGCCCGAGGAGACGGTGAGCGCGGAGCCGTCGGGGCCGTGGGTCCCCAGGGGCGTCGTAAACCGGGGTATGTGGGGATGTTGGAAAGGGGAACGCCGGCATCCGCTCAGGTGCCTAAAGGGATGGGCGGTGAATCCGTTCAGCGCACCTGCCGGTAGCTTCACCGATCCCCGGGAAGTACCGAAACCCGACTTGGCTTGCGGTCAGCTCGCGGGATTCGGGGGTCCCAAAAGGCGGCCCGGTTCTCCCGAGCTCCTGAGCCCTCGGTCCCCCGCAGGCCGTCGGTCTTAGAACGAGCCCGGGCGCGCCGGCGGGGCGAAGCGGTCGGGTGTCCGAGGGCGCTCGGGTAGCGCTACCTCACGGCGCCGCGGCCTCCGAGCCTCGCCGTGGGATTCCCCGGGGCCTCGGAGACGTCTCCCGCCCCCCGCCCCGGCCGCCCCCTCTGTGGCTCGGGAGGAGTGCGGTCAGCGAAGGAATTTATCGCACTGGGATTATCTTCATTCATTCATTCATTCATTCAGTCGTATTTATTGAGCGCTCACTCTGCGCAGAGCGCTGTACCGAGCGCTTGGAATGTACAGATCGGTAACAGATAGAGACGGTCCCTGCCCTTTGACGGGCTTACGGTGTAATAACGATGATAACGTCGGTATCTGTCAAGCGCTTCCTATGTGCCCAGCACTGTTCTAAGCGCCGGGGTAGACACGGGGGGAGCGGGTCGTCCCACGTGGGGCTCACGGTCTTCATCCCCATTTTACAGATGAGGGAACTGAGGCACAGAGGAGTGAAGTGACTCGCCCACAGTCGCACGGCTGACAGGTGGCGGAGCCGGGATTCGAACTCATCACCTCCGACTCCAAAGCCCGGGCTCTTTCCACCGAGCCACGCCGCTTCTCTGATGCGTGATCCGTGTAATCGGGGGGGACGGGCCGACAAGAACAATACTCATTACGACGATGCTGGCCTTTGTTAAGCGCTTACTATGTGCAAAGCGCTGTTCCAAGCGCTTGGCGGGGGGGGGGGGGGGGGGGGGATACAAGGTGATCGGGTCGTCCCACGGGGGGCTCCCGGTCTTCGTCCCCATTTTACAGATGAGGGAACTGGGGCTCGGAGAAGTGAAGTGACTCGCCCGGAGTCACGCAGCTGACAGGCGGCGGAGCCGGGATTAGAAGTGAGCACGCACGTGCACGACACTCCGAAGGTATCCACGTTCTCTTTCAGACGGACCTTCTCCTCGACCCCCTCATCTGTGGTGGATTTGAGGCGGCCAATAGCATTCATTCATGCGTTCGGTAGCATTTACTGAGCGCTTACCACGTGCAGAGCACTGTACTGAGCGAGGTCGGGGAGGCGGGGGGGCGGAGAGTGACCCAGGGCCGTTCATCGCCTCCCGCCTCCCTCTCCGGCTCGCCTCCAAAATCCTTTGGCCCCCTGCTTCCTTCGGGACCGGCCCCGGACCGTCGGGAATCCGTCCGGGAAGCAGCGTGGCTCGGCGGAAAGAGCGCGGGCCCGGCAGTCAGAGATCGTGGGTCCCAATCCCGGCCCTGCCGCTTGTCGGCTGTGTGACTGTGTCACTTCACGTCTCTGTTGCCTCGGTTACCTCGTCTGTAAAATGGGGATTGAGCCCGGGAGCCTCACTGATGACCCTGGATCTCCCCCAGCGCTTAGAACAAGTCCTCTGCACGTAGTCAGCGCTTCGCGAATCCCGACGTCGTCATTATTTGGAATCGCCGATCCCCGGGCGATCGTGCGGAAGGATGGCCCTCTTACCTTGAGTGTGCCGCCCCCCCCCCCCCCACCGGCCACCCCGCGGGCCAAGCGAGATGGTGGTGCCGGGTCCCGGTGGTAGTTTTTTGGGCCTCTCCTCTCGCTCGCCCGCCCTTCGCATCTCGTTTCGCATTCTCAGTTTGTGGGATCCCGGCGGGTTTTTTGAGTTTGGGGTTTTTGTTTTTCGCGGCGCGTCAGGAAAGAGGAGGTGGGGGGGCGGGGGCGGGGGGAAGAAGCCGGTAATCGCTTCTTCCATTGTGCTCGTTAAAACCACATTGTGGGAATTGGGCCCAAGCACCGTCTTTTAAGTGCCGTTGAGTCTGAGGCAGGTGGCATTAACTCGGCACCGTATTAGCCCTTTTCAAACGGCTCTCCCGTTTCCCTGAAGGAGCACGCCTAGCCCGGGTATATGACGAGGGCTGTTTGCCTGCCCCTTGCATTGACATTTTAATTCGGTCCATGATATAAATATCATTTCCCTAATCCCCCGGCCCGGGCCCCGTTTTGTCTTTCTTCAAAGTGAGTTGACTTCTTTGGGGCGGGGGAAGGGGGAGAGAGGGTAAGAGGGAGAGAGACTGGTCTCTGAGTCGCTGACTCCTCTGGTTTGAGGCATTAAAAGCCGTGGGGGGAGAAAAAAAAGAAATCTGAGTGTAACTGTTGTTTCTTTCTTTGTATTCACATGGAAATTTTTAATCTCCATCAAAGGATCGGGAGAAAATAACGTTGAAATTCTACAAGAGAGCCCCCAGCTTACACAGAATTTTTAAACGTTATTCGACTTGATCCCTTAAACGACGAGAACCGTGAACCGGGCACCTTCGGGGTTCATAATTAACTTTTCTCTCCCCTCCCCGTCCTCCGTCTCCCATTCTTCGCCGGGCCTTTCCGTCGGGGGCGAGCGCGCGGAATTCTCGGCCGTCGATTCGCCGGCGGGTCGTAGGAGTCGCGGAGCGGTCCGGACGGCGCCAGGCCGGAGGGGGACGGCGAGCGTCCCCTCCCAGAGCGGGGACGCCGGACCGGGGCTCGGACGGAAAGGGGCGACCGGCGACCTTTGGGGGCGGAAGTGGAAGAAGGGGAACCGGAGCCCGCTCCGAAGTTGAGGGTGACGGATCCCGTCGGCCCCGGCTCCGCCCACGGCGACAGTCCTCCCCGTCCTCGGAGGCAGGCGGGAGGCAGGGCCGACCGACCCCGTGCCTCGTCGCGGGCTAGCGGGACGTGACCGGCGAGGGGAGGGCGTTGGAATCAGAGCTCTCCTCGGCGACGTTGGGTCTTAAATCCTCCGAGACCGGAAGCTCCCTGCGGGCGGGGAACTCCGCGGCGGCGTACCCGCCCACGGTAAATGAATACGGTCGACGGATCGGTTACGGCGGGCGCCCGACTTGACGTCGGTGCTCGTCGTGAAGGATGCGCCTTCTGAACGTGCCCGTCTCCTCCCTCCGATAAGCCGCCGTCCGTGCATTCTCCTCGGTGGTCCTTGAACCCTTCCCTCCGGTAGGAGGGTTCAGGCCTCGAATCTATCCCAGCCCGGTCTGGATGGAAGCCGTCCCCGGACGGGGAACCCGCCTTTTGGTTCCGCTGTCCTTCCCCAAGGGCTCGGTACGACCGGTGAACCTCTCCTGAGAGACGTCGAGACCTTCCGTCCCACGTTCCTCCCGGCTGATGTGTCTCGGCACCCACACAGGACGGACCTCCGGGGACTTAGCTTCTCCGTCTCTCTCCCCGTCGTCGCCGTCGTCATCGATGGTATTTATCGCGTGCTCGCTGCGTGCCGGGCGCCTGGGAGAGCACGATCCGGCAGAGCCGGTTAGAGGCGCTCCCCTCCCACGACGGGCTTCCGGTCTGGAGGGAGACCGGCGTTAACGTAAATCGACGAATCGGTATCGGTGACCGGAGATTTATCCTCTTTTAACGAAGGGGTTAAGAGAATACTTCGGGGGATCCCGGGAAGGCTGGACCCGCCTGGGTAGGACAGGGTAACGGATCAGAACAGCACGGACGTCGTCTTTTCCCTCCTTCGACCCCTCTCGTTTCCGACGCCGTGTCGGTGTCCTTTACCGAGCGCTGTTTCCGCCCTCTGCCAGACACCCGGCTCTTTTACAGGCGACGGCTCTCATAAATGCCCCGGGCCGGCCTCCGAGGGAACACCCGATTGTCGGTTTGGGACGGCGTGTAGAACCCGAGCAGGAAATCAGCGCCGAATGTCCCGGCTGCAGGCGGGGGCTGTGGACGAGTAAACCGTCCGCCTGCGCTCCCCCACCGCCGCGAGAGCCCGGCGCCGTTCGGCCCTCGGGGGGAGAGCGGGCCGACGTCTGGGGATTCAGACCCGAGGCGCGCGCTTCCCGCCCCGTGGCCGGCCCCGCGACGCCAGGCGATGGCTAGAGCTCCCGGGGCCGGGGGTGGAAGCGCGCTGCCGGGAGGGGACGGGAAGCGAAGGATTGGCCCGAAGGTATGACGCGCGCACGCGTCCCCAAGCACGTGAAGCGTCGCCTCCCGGGTTAATGGCTAGAATCACCTGACTCCGGAAGGCCGCGAATGGAGGACCGCCGGGCCGCGGACTTCCTTTGGTCCCTCGGAGAATCGGCCGGCAGTCCGGCCCCAACCCAGACGGGGCACGGCAATTTGCCGCGTGTCTCGTTGGCCGTTTCGGCATCTCCTTCCCGACCAGCGAGGCCTAGAGGGTAGAGCCCGGGCCTGGGAGTCCGAAGGACCCGGGTTCTGAGCCCGACCCCGCCTCCCTGCCGTGTGACCTTAGATAAGTCGCTTCACTTCTCTACGCCCCAGTTGGCTCCTCCGTAAAAGGGGGATTAAGACCGGGAGCCCCGTGGGGGACGGGGACCGTGTCCGACCCGACCGACCCGTGTCTACCCCCGCGTTTAGATCGGCGCCCGACACCTGGGAGGCCCTTAACGGATACCGCTGTGAGACTGTGGTCCGATTCTCCCGGGTCCAGAGCGGTTTCGCTTTAGCTCAGCCTGGCTTCCGGCTAATATACGTGGCCCTCGTTAAAAAAAAAAAAACACGGAGCGTTCTGTCCAAAGGCCGGCGTTACCGGAGTAGCCGACTGATCGTCCGGCGATATCACGGACAGACCCAACCGTCTTCGGTCCGGGGCTTTTCCAAGTAGCCCAACGGCACCGATCGGCTTTGAGGTCCCCCCGAGCGAAGGGGTGAACTGACTGGATTAGATCAGGACTAGGAGAGTAGAAACTGAAACGGGAAAGCGGCTCGCGACTCCTTCCCCTTGGCGGCACGTCGGCCCCTCGCCGTTGGCGGGGCGGGAGAGGGATTCCGGGAACGCGGCCTTCCGGCGGGCGAGGATCGCTTTCGGCCGAGGAGGAGTTTTCCCGCCCCCACCCCCCACCCCCCCAGCGGAGCCCGTCGGAGCCTCCGTCGCAGCCCGAGGAAGCGGGCCTGGCACCGATTCTCGTGTAACTTTCCAACGGGTGACGCTTTTGATTTCTGCCGAATGACGAGCTTGGAGGACTGTTGATAAACTTGTCTGCCGTGAAGGAAGACCCGGGGCCCCGGCCCACCCCCGAACCTAAACAGGATTAATACCAACGGGCTTCTCGTGTCTTGATGTTGTCTCTCCCTAGGTCAATCACGTCTATCCGGAGCGAGCTGATTCCGTACCTAGTTAGGAAGCAGTTCTCCGCGGCCGCCACACCCCGGGGACGAGATGACAGAGAGCGGGACCCGAAGAGAAAGGATCAGAAGTCATTAGGTCGGTGCGAGAGTCAGCGGGATTCGCCCGATACCCAAGCGTCTGTCCGAGAACTGGATTCCCCTGGGCTGTAGGCCCGTTAACGGGCAGGGATCGCGTCTGCCGATCCTGTTGGGTCGCGGCGCTCGGCGCACGCCTCCGATCGGTCGGTTACGGGGCCGAGCCCGGATCCGTCGGGAAATCCGGAGGCCTCCTCGTCCCCTCGTCGTCGTCCCCGTCCCCGGCCCCCCCCCCCCCCCCGGCGCGCTGATAGATTTTCGTTGGTTGCGGGAGAAAAATTGCAGGCCAACTCCGGGTCGTCAGCGGTCTTGGCCCTCCCCCACCCCCTTCCCCAACGCCCCCGGCCCCCACCCCGCCGGCCCCCGGCCGAACGAACCAGCTCCGGAAAGGCGGATGGCCCCCGGGGACCGAAGACTCTGCGACCCAAGGTGCTCGCTTGCTCGATTCGAAAGCCGGGGCCTGAGACTAGGTCGCTCCCGGCCGGGAATCGCTGCCAGACTCGTGCTCTCCGCCACCAGAGAAATCCACACCCGGAGCCGTTCCAGCCCCCGATGAGCAGCGAAGGGCAGGCTCGGAGCTTGCTCCCAGAAGCGGAGCGAGCCGGGAAGCTTGCTCAGGGCAGGCTGGGGAGAGGGCTCGCCTCCAATCGGAGGCCCGGAGGTCCAGGTCGGTCTTTCTTCCCGGGTTATTTAAAAGAAAGGAACAGAAAAGGCCGTCAATCAGCAGCCTTAATCTGAGCACCTACCGTGTTCAGAGACCTCCGCCGAGGGCCGGGGGAGCGCAGTAGAGTTAGAAGGCCATCCCGGCCCTCAGGGAGCCGACAGGCTGGTGAGGGAGACCTCCTCAAAATCATTTACAGCCCCGACGCTTGCTTGTAAACGATCTCGGCGGAGTCACTGAACTTCGCCGGCGCCTCCCTCTCCTCGGCGGCGAAACGGGATCGAAATGCCCGTTCTCCCTCCCCGCTAGACTGTGATTCCTAGGCGGGGGCAGGGCCTGGGCCTGAGCCGATTGCAGCGTGTCTGCCCCAGCGCTCAGTAGAACGCCTGGCACACCGTCAGCCCTTCACAGTCCCGTCGTGAGTATCGTGATCGGGAAAGAAAAACGGTTAGCAGCCCGTAAGCCCGCTGTGGTCGGGGAGCTCGTCTGCCAACTCGCTTGTACCGAACCCTCTCGGGCGCCCCGAACGGCGCTCTGCACGCTCTAAGCACCCAGTAGATACCATCGATCGCTGGAGCGATCGATCGCAGAGCCGGGTAGGTCAGGAAATACGTCGAGAAGCGCTCCGGGCGGGTGTGAGCGCGGCGATCGCGTAGTTGGCACGGCATCACGGACTGATCTAACGCCGTCCTAGAGGTATTGGATCGAGAAGGAATAGGTGGAGAGATTTTTCCACTTTTTAGGGTGCTCACCCGGTAGTCGGGTAGTCCCAGGAAGCCCACCACTGTCACGGTTCGGGCGGGAGCACGGCGACACCTGGCTTGGCTGGCGGCAGAAGCGGGGTCCGGGGGGGGGGGGGGTTAACGGTGCCCCGTTTTGAAATGAGACCGGCGCTTTGGTTCTCCTCCCCTGGACTCGGTCTATCTCCTTAACCGGCCCCGAGAAGCGACGTCTCGATCTTTCGCGATTCCATTTGCCGGATCGTGTGGGGGACCCAAGCGTGGCCGCGGGTCTCTTCGGTTTAGCGGGTGGATTTTCAAGCTGCTCCCCTTTCCTCCTGCCACGGGGATCTGGCAGTGTGCTTGAGCTAAAGGGCTTTGTTAAAAAAACAAAACAACAAAAAAACCCCAGAGAGGTATTTTTGTCCGAGTTCCTTGGTGGAGCAGGGGTTCGGGGGAGGTATTTCTGGGTCTGAACACTGCCTTCTTTTCTCCCCCCACCCGCCCCCTCTTTGTTTCTGGGTACGTCCTGCAGATATTTATAGTTTCATCAAGGAAGGTGACTCCCCGTCATTCGATCCCCACGGCGACTGTTGGAACGACTGCCGAGGAGACGTGAGCGAAGACTTCCACGGTGGTAGAGTGCGTTGCTACGTCCATGTCGCGAAGGAGGGGGTGTGCTACCGAGCGAACAGCCTGGGGTTGTACATCGAAGCTAACAGACAGGTAAGAGGATGATCTGAGAACATTAATCGTTCGGAGTTCCTGCCGAGGGAAAACAAATTGAGGCGCTTTGCTCCCGTTCTTAATTAGTTGCATATCACACGGCGCGGCGATCCCGTCGGTTCCCCTCAGCTGAGCACGGCCCCGGCGTGTCGAGACTCGGCGGGGAGACCACCGGGGAACGCCCAGGTGCCGCTGCGGAGGAGGGAGCGGGGATGCCGGAGGCGATAGCTCCGTCACCTCCGACACGGAGCCGAACCCAGGGGAGGGAGGGAGCCCGGGCGGCCCGGGGCGAATCGAGAGCGCGGTCCCCGAAAGACACCCGGCGGGCCCCCGCCGCCGCCGTGCCGGCTTCGGTAATCGCAAGCTTCTGACTTGAGTTGGCTCCCGGCGGCTTCGGATGAGAGTTCTCTCCTCCCGCCTCCTCCGGCTTCCCAGTTGAAGTCGCCGTGTGGTATCGCTAGGCCCTCTGCCACGACCCCCTCCCCCAGCAGCCCCTGCGGGCCCGTGACGGGTTGGGCGAAACCCCCCGCCGTCCCGGGAGCGGCCGGGGGAAGGGAGGGAGCCTCACCCGCCCGAGTCCGGTTGTCCCCGGGGAGCTCCCGCCGGGATCGCCTCGCTTCCGGTGGGAGGCGGTCCCACCCGGGACGCGTGTCTCAGGTCGGGGCCGCAGACGGTCCTCGCCCGGGCGGCGAGGACCTCTACTCCATTTTGCCCGAACGACGGAGCGCTCGGGGCGGGGAGTGGTTTGCGGCGGGGGATTTCTATTTTTGTAGGTATTTTTTGCTTATCATCTCTCGGAGATTACCTTCACGGATCTCCGCCCCGGGCGCAGTTCCATCAGAAATCCCCCAGGAGTCGAATGTAAATTTACCGGAGTCTATAGGAGTCGGCCACGGGGTCCCATCCCCACCCCCCAGCCTGCCCTAGTTTCCCCGCCGGCCACTCCCCGAGCCGGGAATTTTCCCAAATCGCGCCAGTTTTACCTGCCGCCTAGGGCGCCTCCGCCGCTGTCGGCGGCTTCCGACTGGGGGGGTCGGGGTCCAGTACTGGGAGATCGGGTTCGGGGGGGGCGGCGCAGGGGTGTCCGGCGGAAGCGTGCGGTGGAGGGAGCGGGACGGAAGAGGACCGGAAAGGGGAGAGAGCCTCAGTGCCGTTCGGGAGAAACCGACGACGGGACACCCCCCCCCCCCCCCCGCGCCAGAGGGCGGGATCGTCGGCGACGCCTGGGGGCGGCCCGAAAGAGGCTGGGCTCGGCGGGCCGACGCGTCCCGGAGAGGACGAGGGCGGCCCGAGGTTCCCTTGATCTCCTCGACGTCCGAGCCCTCGCCCTCACTCTGCCGGGGCCGGTTTGCGCGGCCTCTCCGGGCTCGGTTTCCCCTTCGAAGGGGACGAGAGACGGCTTCCCGTCCCCTCCGTAGACCCCTGAGACCGCAAGGAGTCAAACCGTGCCCGAGGAGGCGGGTGTTGGAAAGGGCCCCCCGAGATGCTCGGGGTCGGCGGGTCGCCCAGCCAGATGCCTCAGGGCGGGGCCCGGCCTTCCTACTCAGGCTCCGTTTTGCGGCGAAGGAAAAGGAGCGTGGGGGTCTCTCGGATGCGATTCGGGCGTGGGGCCGGCCGACTCATTTCGGGTCTTGGCTTCCGGACTCATCTCCTAAGACGCGCGGCCCGTCGGGTCGGGGGGCCCGGGGGCGGGGCGGCCGCCCTCCCGACGGCGGCATTCCCGGGCCAGATCCGGGAGTCTCGCGCTTCGGCGTCGAACCCGGCGGCAGAAGCTGCCGTCTCGGTCTCCCTCGCGCCGACGGGAGGCGGCGGAGCGGAGGGACGGGGGGGGTTTCTGGCGGGGGGGGGGTGGGGGGCGAGGCCCGGGCCCGAGCCGGTGAGTTCCCTTCTCCGGAAGGTCCGGCCCCTGAAGGAGAAGTCGGTCCTCGGGGCGAAAGCACACGCCTCCGGCGAGTGTGGGGCAAGGTCGACGTGCTGAGCCGGTGAGGCTCCACGTGGTTTGAGGGAGCGCGCGGCCGCGTGTACGTCCGCGTGTGTTCGCACGCGCACTGTGGGCCTTGACTTACGTATTCCACGTCCGGGTCAGCCTTGGGACGGTATCTGCTCCTGGGTGGTGAGGAAGATTTAGGGCTTTGACGCAGTCGCCTTGAATTCATGTGGGTGCCTCGATTGCCGGGGCAGGTTTTTTTGGTGGTCGTTTTTTCCCTTTCATTTGAACTGCCCTTCCCTTTCCAGGCCGGTCGCCTTTCCAAAGAAGGCCGGGCAGGGGAAAAAAAAAACCATCCCAAGCCCCACCCCCGTCAATCGGCAACTCTGGAACCGGAGACCGGTCTTTCCCCTTTCCCGTTCTTTCCGTCGCTCTTGCTTTCAGAGGGAGAACAGAGGTTGGGGGCCCCTGGGTACGGGTCAGTGGGGCTCGGGGGGCCTAGGGCTGTCCCTCCGTTGGCCCCGCGGCAGGCCTTTAGTCGCCGGGGGATGGATTTAAAGTCTACGAGCGGCCGTGTATCCGTCTCAGCTCCATCTTTCTCTCTGGCGGCGGAGTCCTTCGAGGAGACGTCTTCAGCTCCCGTCTCTCTTCTTGCTAAACCCACCTAATCTGATCCCCGCTTCCTCATCCGTGTTTTCTTTTCGTGTCCGTCTCCCCCCTCTAGACCGGAAGCCCCTCGTGGGCGGGGAACGTGTCCAGCAACCCCGTCGCATCGTTTTCTCCCAAGCGCTTACTACAGCGCCGGGCGCGGAGAAGGCGCTCCGTAAACCCCGTCGACGGAGCGGGTTAGTTGAAAACGTGCAGATGAGAGTTTGGGGTTTGGGGGGGTTTTTTTTTTTGTCCCGCCAGTGGCGACTCGGGAACGTATCCCGTTTGGCCCGGGAGACGTGATACGATTGACATCCGGTTCCCGGGGTCCGGGCTCTTTTCCTCTCATCGGCTTGGGATTCGCAGTTGGGACCCGGGGTGTCTACAGCAGCCCCCTTTAATAGGAGAAACTCCTGGGGGAGCCTTATTTTGGTGAACAAAAGTCACCCTGCTTTTGCGCATCAATATCCACACCAGCTCACTCCCTCGCAGGCTGGGCATCCAGGGGCCAGACTTCCCCCAACTCCTAGGCCTTTTTCTGCCTCCCGGGGACCCGCGGCGACGGGGGGGGGGGGGCACGGAAGGAGAACAGTGGGAAGGAGGCACGGGGCTTTCGATACGCACCCGCCCCTCGCCGCTTACGTCCATATCCGTATGTTCCCCCGCCTCCCCCCTCGGTAATTGATTTCAATGTCTGTCTCCCCCGTGGACCCTCCCCGTGGGCAGCTCCAATTATATTGCGCTCTCCCAGGCGCTCAGTAGAGCGCTCTGCACACGGTAAGCGCTCAGTACCGTCGACCGAGCGGAGGCCTGAGATTCCCTCGGCGATATTCACGGTCAGGTGCCGATCCCCAGGCACCTGAGCACTCCGATTCCCCTCTCTGTAACTTGGAAATCCTAAGCGCACCGAGGGCGGGGATCCCGTCTGCCAACTCGGCCGTATCGGGCTCCCTCTCCGGCGCTCGTTACCGTGCTCTGCCCACAGTAAGCGCTCGGTGAGTAGCGTCGATGGATCTGATGGATGGTGAGGTCCGGGCCTCCTGAGGCAAGGCGAGCGGCGGATGGGCCGGAGACACTTATCTGCGTGGAGGAAGTCTGCCGGGGACGATCCACGCCCATGCCGGGCTGGGGCCAAAGAGCAGGTTCGCCTCGATGCAGATCGAAGTCCGGAGATTTTTGTGGTCCGCTGGAAACGTGATTTTTTTTTTTTCCAAATACCATTGCCCCGTGCCGACTCGTCCAGATATATCGTTTCCTACCTCCTCTCCCTCTTCCCCCGCCTCTCTTATTCATCTTCTTGACCCCGGTTCAGCCTCAGGGTGGGGCGGAGGAGGGCTCTCTGCCCTTTATGTAACCCGGCCCGAGGGCTCTCGTTTAAGTTCCCCTTCACCCTGAAGTCCGCCCTGTAGCTCCAGAACGTCTCCTCCGTCCCCCACCGGTTCTGGTCTCCCCCACCCCTTCTGGACCTTCTCCGCCATCTGGCACCGCCCGCCCACCGCTGCTGTGACCTCGATGGCCGTCGCTTTGCCCGCCTCCAGGGCTTCCTTAGGAAGCCGCTCTCCCGCAAATTGGGCTCCTGGCGGCTCTGCCTCTTCTCAGGTGGAGAATTTGGCTTCTTGTTCTCCAGAGCTCAAGCTACCGCGGGTCTTCCCCCCAGCACCCGCAACCCAGCCGCCCTGCCTGACTTCTTTTTACAGTTGTGGTCGTTGGGAGGATGGTATTTATCGAACGCCCGCTGGATCCCCGGGACGGTCCAGCCAACGCACGCAGGGCGCGTCCCCTCCCTCTAAAGAGCTTACGCTCTAACGGGGAGGACTGACCGAGAAACATCTTGCGAAAGAGGGGAATCGGTTCGATCAGTCGACTGTACAGTTGGAATGTATGGATACGGTCCGCGTAAGTTCCGTTCGTGCGTGCGTGTGGTTGCCCCTTTCTTCCCTCGGGAGGGAAACCAGCCGAAAACCTTTGCCGTACGTATATAAAAATCTCTCCACCAGAGCGTAGAGCCGACGGTCTCGCCCAAATGCGAAACAGGGCCGAGAGGTTCACCGGCGTTTAACTCGGTACAGCGGGGGCACTGAAATGAGGCGATCTGCAAAAACGAATTCTCCCCCGGGGATTCGCCGGCCAGCTTCCCGGTCTTACCTTACTCACCGATAACGCCGTCTCTCACCCTCTAGATTCCTAAACTGCTGCCTGCTCTGTGTCCGGATGAGCCACCGGTTCATCCCTCCGCCCAGATCACCGACAAACTCATGGTAAGTCAGGGTGATCGGGAATAATAATATCGTTTGTTAAGCACTCACTACGTGCCAAGCACTGGGGTAGATACAAGATCGTCAGATCCCACGTAGTCTAAATAGGCGGGGGAACAGGCACGGAATCCCCGTTTTGCGGACGAGGGAACCGAGGCCCGGTGAAGTGACCCGCCCGAGGTGTTACAGCCGGTGCCCGGCGGAGCCGGGATTAGAACCCAGGGCCTCTGACCCCCAAGGCCGCGCTCTTTCCACCGGGCCACGCTGCAGTCCGCTCCCCTTGCGGGATCGACTTCCTTAGCTGGGGTCGGGCGTCTCTGGCCAGCGGAGTGACGCTCCAGAGCCCTGGCCCTAAGGGCGGAGGCGTCTCGGCTGTGTCTACCGTACCTCGCCTACCCGAGTCCGGGAAAAAACCTCAAAATCAGGGACTCTGACTCCCTGATCCCGATTTCCCGATCCCTCTTTTCCTGATCGGACTCCCGGGCTCCAGCCACTGGGCCACGCCGGTTCTCGTGGATATTACGGAGCGCGTTAAGCGCTCACCGCGCGTCAGGCGCCGTCGCGACTCGTAGCCCGGCGCTCTCTCCGCCGGGCCGGGCCGCTTCTCGTGTGACCCTCTTTTCCCGCCCCCTCCCGCAGGTTGGGGCTGACAGTATCATCGGACCCGCCAGTCAAGTGGGTGAAAAGTCGTCCGTCAAGCATTCCGTCGTCGGTTCCTCCTGCCTCATAAGGGACAAGGTGAAAATCACCAACTGCCTCCTCATGAACTCCGTCACCATCGAAGAAGGGTAGGTTCCTTCCGTCGCCTTTCCGTTTTTAAATGTATCTGGTAAGGATTCACAACGTTCCGGGCACCGTTCCGGGCGTCCGGGTAGATGCGGGGTCATCGGGCTGTCCCGCGTGGAGCTCGCTGTCTTAATCCCCCATTTTACAGATGAGGGAATCGAGGCACAGAAAAATGCAGTGACTCGCCCTAGGTCACACAGCAGACAGGTGGCCGAGCCAGGATTAGAACCCAGGTCCTCTGACTCCCGAGCCCGGGCTCCTCCCATTAGGCCTTGCCGTTTCTTCTCCCGCCTTCCCCTTTCCTCCGCCCGCCTGCTCCCTTGGGAGTGGCCACCGCGTGGGAACGCTGGCCCCCAGGGAGAAGTTGAAATCTTAGAATTCCGGCGCAGGGACGTTAGATTCGATCAATATTCATTCGGTAGTATTTATTGAGCGCCTACCGCGTGCAGAGCACTCTGCCAAGCGCTTGGAAGGTACACCTCCTCTCCGAAAGGAAACGTACTGGGGAAATCCCGTCTCGGCGGGCTCTTTCTCTCCGAGCGGCTTTCGCGGGGTTCGACGTCGGGCTCCTCGGAGCAGACATCCTCGGCAGTAATAACAGTACCTATTGGACGCCTCTGGGGCGCGGAACACTGAACTGAACGCCGGGGAAGAATTCACAGGCGGGAATTAGACTCAGTCTCTGCCCCTCAGGGGGCCCAAAGTCTAACAGTAAAATGCCGGGGAGGGGCCGGGTGACGGACCCGTAGGGAGAGGTGAAACAGAAACACGGCCAAGACCGAAACAACCATCTTTAGGGTACTGTAAAGTGAGGATTAAGACGGTGAGCCCCGAGTGGGACAGAGACCGGGTTCGACCCGATTTGCTTGTATCCAACCCAGGGTTCAGTTCGGCGTCTGGCACCTAGTAAGCGCTCAACAGACGCCAAACGTACTATCATTATGACGACCGTGATGATTCCGACTGCGGCGAGAGGGGCAGAATTTCGGTTAAGGCTTCCCGGAAGGTCATCTTCAACCAACGGGACGTCGGCGGGTCGACTCCAGAAGGCGAGGGCTCCTCTTAAGATTTCGCGTTTCACTCAAGCAGTCGATCGGGGGTGTCTACTGTGCACCTACGGCGTGCGGAGCGTGGCATATTTCAGAGTCTTTCCCCCCACCCTGGGAAAACACGCGGGTTTCTGAAATGCCTTTGATTCTGCGGGCAGCTGGTATCTTTAGTCACCGAGTGCTCTCCAGGAGGCAGGGTCAGTCCGTCGGAGACATCGACCGGGGCCCCCCTGAGGGCTTAAGCGCTCCAAAAAGCCCTCGGAAGAACCGAGAAACACGTTGGGTCGGACGGAGCGCCGGACTTTTTCTCCCATCTCCCCCCTCCTTCCGAGGGGTTGCAGGGTGACGGGGAGGTCCGAGCCACGGTAATACGAACCATCGGGGACTCCGTCCGGCCAGCGCGGGCCCAGTTCTGGGGCCGGATCTGAAGCCAGCGGCCCGCGGGGCTTCGGTTCCTCCGCCGGCCACCCGGCGCCGAACCGAACCTCGGGCCTCGCTCCCGCGCGGCCTCAAGATTAGAGTTTTTAAATCTCGTCTGGTCTGGGGCCGGGGGGGGGGGGGGGGTCCTTTCCGGGGGACTCTTGTGGGTTTCCTCCCCTAACCTTGGCTCACAGCTTCGGGTCTCCTACCGGCCCCCAACCCGCCCCCCTCGTTCCAATTATCGCTGGAGTAAAGCTCGAGCGAGGGCCTTCGGTTTCTCGGCGTCCTCTCCCGACGCCGTGAAAAGTTGACTCGGACGGCTCGGGCCACCTCGCCCCGGAGAGCCTTCGCGCCCCCCCCCCCCCCCCGCCCCGAGGAAGGCCCGTCTCCCGCGGGATCGTCACCGGGCGACGCCGCGCCCCGAGGGTTTGATTCGGCAGCGTTGGTTCCCGCCGAGCCCGGATCGTACCCCTCCCGCCCCTTGCCCGAGGGCGAGCGGGAGCGGGGGGGGGGGGGGGCCCTGGCCTCGGGCGGCGGGCCGGGAGGGAGACGGGAGAACGACGTGGCGCGGAACATCTGGGGAATCAGATCCCGGCGGCTGGAACTCGGCTCGTTGCGCGTCGCCCCTCCTCGAACCGCCGGAGACCTCACCCCCCGGGAAGAGGCCGCGTGCAGCCGGTGAGCCCCAAAGGGAGCGCGGGCGGACGCAGACCCGCAGGCGGAAAGGGTCTCCGTGGCCTCCTCTCGGGAGTCGGACGAAAGGGGAGCGAGAAACTTGGAATAAATCAGTCCCCCCGGCGGGATTTACGCAGCGCCTGCTGAGCCCAGAAGGCTGGGCCAAGCGGTCGAGAGAGACGGCGCAACTGGGAAGCAACCCGCGGGTCTAATTCATTCATTCATGCAATAGTATTTACTGAGCGCTTACCGTGTGCAGAGCACTGGACTGAGCGCTCGGAACGGACAGGTCGGCGACAGATCGAGACGGTCCCTGCCCTCTGACGGGCTCGCGGTCTAATCGGGGGAGACGGACGGACGGGGACGGTGGCGGTAAATGGAATCGAGGGGATGAGCGTCTCATTAAAACGACAGCAAATAAATAGGATCCCGAGCAGATCAGTAGAATCAGTAATCCCCACCCGGGTAGGCTCCCTCCCAGCGCGTAATCCAGTGCTCCGCACACAGCGAGCCCTTAATAACCACCCCTAGAGAAGCAACCTGTCTGAGCGGACGGGGCCCGGGAGTCGGGAGGACCCGGGTTCTAAGCCCGGCTCCGTCACGTCCCCGCTCTGTGGCCTTGGGTGAGTCATTTCGCTTCTCCGGCCGTCGGTTCCCTCGTCCGTAAAAGGGGGATAAGAGCGTGAGCCCCGTGTTGGTCGGACGGGGACCGCGGGGAACCCGATTATCTCGTATCTGAGCGGTGTTGAGAACGGCGCTCGGCACGTGATAAGCGCTTCACGAGTACCGTGATTAGTTATCAGTCGTCTGTTACCGTCGCTCCGGCTACTGCTTCGCGTCCCCTACCCTCGAGGAGCTACCCGTCCAGCCGGGGTCCCGCCCGTCTTCTGCTGCAGGTCACCTTTCCGCCGCCCGCTTTTGCGGAGAACTACTGCGATCGTTGTATTCGTTAAGCACTTACCGTTGACGGATTAGGGGCCTCGTCAAGTGCTCCCCGGCTGGCCGGCACCCCTCAGACCGCCGGGGTGGGAACAGGTCAGTCGGGTCGGAGAGGGTCCCCGTCCCCCGTGGGACAGGCGGCGGGAAGAGAAGGGAAAGAAAAACGGGGCTCAGAGTCTGAAAGGGAGGGAGAACGGGTATCGGATCCCCGGGTTGCAGACGAGGAAACTGAGGCACGGAGGAGCATTTCCAAGCCTCGCTCCCGGACGCGGCAGACCGAGGAGGAGGTCCGCAGAACGGGGAACCGCGGCGCGGGCCGGCCCAGTGGATCGAGCCCGGGCCCGGGAGTCAGCGGCCCCCGGGTCCCGGTCCCGGCTCCGCCGCCTGCCCGCTGCGTGACCTCGGGCGAGTCGCCTCGCTCCTCGGGGCCTCGGTCACCTCAGCCGCGGAACGAGGATCAAGAGCGCGAGCCCCTCGGGGGCCGGGGTCTGTGTCTGACCTGACTCGCCCGTATATCTAGCGCGGGGCTCAGCGCGGTGCCCGGCGCACAGCAGGCGCTTGACAGACAGCATTTAAAAAACGGGGGCCGGGCGGGAGGGGCCGAATCCCACACCCTCCCCAGATAATGGACCGCGACCAGCCAGCGTCCTCCGAAGCCAAGACCGGGCAGACGGGCCGGGCCGGAGCCGGGCGGCCGGAGCCTCCCCCGTCTCCAGAAGGGAACGGGGAGGCGAACCCGAATGGGGTAAAGGGAATCGTCTCCCCGACGTCTCGCCCGTCGCCCCGCTGATTCTTCTCTCGTCTACACCGTAAAATGACTTAGGCCGCATACGTGCTGAGTTCACTCGGCCTCTCTGGGCCTCGGTTCCCTCATCTGGGATGGGGATGAAGACTGGGAGCCTAAAGCGGGACAACCCCATAGCCGCCCCGGCGCTTAGAACGGCGCTGGGCACGTGGTAAGCGCTTAACGGATACCGTCGTCGTCATCCCCTCCCTCCGCGAGTTAAAATTCCGGCCTCCCCAGGGCTTCGCAGCCGACGGGCCACAGCCGTCGGGTTTAAGATGGCTCCGCGACTCCCGGCCGTAGGCGAGGATGGACCTTTCGGGGTAACCGGGGTTTTTAATTGTTATTGGTTTCTCGTTTTCTAATACATTTGGAGTGCCGTGCTGGCGTAAAGCGCCGCTCGTCCAAGGTTTCTGCCCACGGTGAATCCTCGAGGAAGAGGAGGCCGTCTTGGCTCGTCGCGGGCTCGCTTAGGCCGCGAGGTCCGTGGGGGATGGGGACCGTGGCCAACCCGACCCGTAACCGCCCCGGCGCTCAGCGCGGCGCTCGACCCGTAGTGAGGGCTTAATGGATCCCGTCGTCGTGATGGTCGTCGTCGTCGTCCCCGTCGTCCGGCCCGGCCCGGCCCCTCCGCGGCCTGGCCGGGGGAGAGACACCCGGGCCTTCCGGGCGCGGCCCTGTAGACGGGGCACGGGGCCGCGGGTCGGAGGGACCCGGGTTCCGATCCCGGGCGAGCCGCTCGCCTCCTCCGGGTCTCAGTTACCTCGTCCGTAAAATAGGGATCGAGACCGTGAGCCCCACGTGGGACCTGGCGGCCGCCGCCGCCGCCGCCGCGCTCGGAGCGGCGCCCGGCGCGTCGTAAGCGCCTAGCGGATGCCACCGTCATCGTCGCGGGAGAGCGCGCGACTCGGGCCGCCCGGCCGTGGAATGGAAGAGGCGGGTTCCGAGGGACGAGGCTCTCGGGAGAGGGGCGCGGCGGCGGCCGCGGCGGTCGCGACGATGACGATCGCGGTATCCGCTCAACGCTTACCGGGTGCCGGACCCGGTCCCCGTCCCACGCCGGGCTCCCCCTCTTCGTCCCCGTTTTCCGGGCGAGGTGACCGAGGCCCAGCGGAGCGAAGCCCCTTGGCCCAGCCCGCCCGGCAGCCGGGCGGCGGAGCCGGGATCGGGACCCGGGTCCTTCGGACTCCCGAGCCCGGGCCGCGTCCCCCGGGCCTCGCCGCCTCTCGCTCGAGGGTCGGCGAGGTCACCCGGGGGGAAGAGCCGACCTCCCCGAAGAGGTTGCCGTTTGGGGGGAGGGGGCTGCCCTCCCGTTCCCTCGCGGGCGAGGTTTATTGGCGCGCGCGCGCGCGCGGTCGGAAGGCTCCCGCATTTTTGTCTCGGCGGGGTAATGGGGCTGTGGGCGGGCCCACGGTTTCCTAATGGAGGGAGGCTCGTTAGGGATTGCCCAATTCTGCAGATCAGCCGGTGAGCAAGCGGCAGAGATAAGATCTGGCATCCCCGAGCACCAGATGGGCTTCGCCCAATTATCCGGTGTCGTTTGGACTTCAATTATTTATGGTAATCCTCCAACGTCTAGGGAGGATTCGGGCAGAGCAATTAAAATTTAGCAACCGGCGGGCCGAGAGGTCCCGGGGGAGAGCCCCCGCCCGGCGCCCCCGGGGGCTCGCCGGCCCCGGCTCCGCGTCCGGGGTCGGTCCCTCTCGGCCTCGGACCCCACGGGCCCCGCCGCGGGCGGGCCGGCGCCGGGCAGCCGGGGTTCCTCGGCTCGCGGCCCGGGGTCGAAACCCGTGACCGCGCCCGTCCGAGCTCCGCTTAGAGGAGCGGCGTGACCGGACGGACGGAGCCAGGGAGTCGGGAGGACCCGGGTTCCGATCCGGGCTCTGCCCCGCGTCTGCCGTGTGACCTGGGGCGGGGCGCTTCGCTTCTCCGTCCCCGTCTGTGAAAAATGGGGATTGAGACCGTGAGCCCTACGTGGGACGGCGACTGCGTCCGCTCCAGTTACCCCGTATCTAGCCCGGTGCCCGGTGCGGTGCCCGGCGCGTGATGGGCGCCCGAATCCCGCGATTATCGTTGTTATCGTCATCGTCCCTCGTCGCCTCGGAGCCTGAATGGCGTGAGCGGGGCAGACGAGGCTACCGTAGAGAGTCGGAGTCAGTCGGCCGGCGGTATTTAGTGAGCACCTGGAGCGTTGGGACCGCCCTACGGAACGCCGGAGAGAGAACAGCGCAGCGGGACAGGCGCGTTTCCTGCCCTCGGCCGGCTTCCGGTCCGGAGAGGACCCCGGAAGGAGATTCCGACGAGAGGAGAGGCTAGAGCGCGGCCCTGGCAGTCGGAAGGACCTGGATTCTGATCCCGCCCCTGCCTCGTCGGTTCAGTCGTTCGATCCGCCGTACTCGCCGAGCGCTCACGTCTGCCGTGTGACGCTGAGCAAGTCACTTCACCTCTCCGGGCCTCCGTTCCCTCACCTGGAAGATGGGGATCGAGAGGGCGAGCCCCGCGTGGGACGCTCGATTAACCTGCCCCCGCCCCAGCACTTGGGACGGCGCTCGGCACGTAGTAAGCGCCCGCCGAGGACCGTGACTCTCGTCGGCGTCACGGGGGCCGGGAGACCGCCGAGGAGGAGGCGGTGGACGTCCGGACGGGAACGGAGCCTGGGTCGCGGCAGGGGACGGGGCAGAATAATGATGATGATAATGTCGGTATCCGTTAAGCGCCTACTACGTGCAGAGCGCCGTTCTGAGCGCCGGGGGAGATGCGGGGTCATCGGGCCGTCCCCCGTGAGGCTCCCGGCTAATCCCCATTCTCCAGGGGAGGTCGCTGAGGCGCGGACGAGTGAAGCGACCCGCCCGGGGTCACGCAGCTGCCAAGTGGCAGGGCCGGGATTCGAACCCACGGCCTCCGAGTCCCAAGCGGAAGGGACAGGAATACCGGAGCCAGGTCGCCGAGCGGCTCGGACGTAAAATGAGTCGCGGGGGTAGCTTGCTCCGTGCGGAGCGCCGTACCGAGCGCTTGGAATGGACGATGCGGCGACGGGCAGAGACACGGCGATGCTGGTATCCGCCAAGCGCCCGGTCCGTGCCGGGCGCCGTCGTAAGCGCCGGGGGAGATACGGGGTCGCCAGGCTGGCCCGCGTCAGGCTCCCGGTCTTCAGCCTCCTCTTCCGGGTGAGGTGACCGCGGCCCGGAGAAGCGAAGCGACCCGGCCGACAGGTGGCGGAGCCGGGGTTCGCACCCCCGACCTGGGACTCCCGGCCCTCGCCGCCGAGCCACGCCGCTTCCGTCGCGTCGGGCCTTGTGACTCCCAAACCTCGGCGTGGCCTCAGCGGGGAAGACGCGGCGACGGGTTTCCGGTCGGTGGGCCCCGGCCATCTCTCTCGAAACAGATGGCACGGACGCTTTCCTCGTCTCTCCGCGCGCGGGCTTAAGGAAGACCGCATGTGCCTGGCCGAAGCCCTGCCGCTTCCCCCTGGCCGCATGTCTCCGATTTAATGCAGTTTTCTCCCCCGGGGTTATGAGAACACGGTCGGCGGCGGCGAACGCCCGGCCGGAAAAGGCGTCCTGCCTCTCCGCTGATTAATTGTGAAGTTCATTGCTTGTTTTCTGAACGGCGCCCATCGGCACCTAATGCGGGAGCCCGGGAAAGAGCCGGATAAGACCCGGAACCGGAGCGAAGGGGCCGGGAAGCCGGAGAGGCCGACCCCGCTGGGTCTCTCCCGACGGGATCCCGGGGAGAGGAGAGAGGGAGGTCGGGTCGGTCCGGCGGCATCCGCACGGGGTCCGATCGCCTAGGGATCGGTCGCGCCGTCGAACCCCAGGCTGAGGACCTGGGTTCTGATCCCGGCTCTGCCCCCCCCCCCCCCCCCCGGCCTGCTGGGTCGCCGCGGGCAAGTCACCGCGCCTTCTCTGGGCCTCGCCTTCCTCGTCTGCCGGATGGCGGTCGATACCTGTTCCCCCACCTCCTTAGACCGGGAAGCGTCACGTGGGACGGAGATTTTTTTTTACCCCGACCGATTATCCCGAATCTGCCCCGAGGGCCTAGAACAGTGCTCCCTGCACCGTACGGGTTTGACGGATATATTATTATCGTGCTCTTTTCCTGAGAAAAGAGCCCTTCGGGACTCTCTGAAGTAAGCGATGTTACCTGAGGGCAACCGGCCTTTAAATTGAAAATAATTACTTTAGGATCGTCCCCCTGGTTTTTTTTTCAGAAAGTGTTTTTTGGGGGGCGCTGGTGGTTCTGTCGTTCGGTTGTTTTTTTTTTTTTTTTTAACGTCGGCATCTGTGAAGCGCTCACCGTGGGCCGGGCGCCGTTCTGAGCGCCGGGGAAGGTGCGGGGTCATCAGGTCGTCCCACGCGAGGCTCCCGGTCTTCAGCCCCGTTTTACAGGCGAGGTCACCGAGGCCCAGAGAAGTGAAGTGACTCGCCCGCGGTCCCCCAGCTGACGAGCGGCGGAGCCGGGATCCGAACCCGCAACCTCTGACTCCCAAAGTCCGGGCTCTTTCCACTGAGCCACGCTGGGCGTTTGGCTTTTGGGGGTCCTTAGTGGTACCTGTTAAGAGTTTACTGCTGGCCAGCCGCCGTAGTAAGCACCGGACGTGAGTCGGTGAGGTTGGACACGGTCCACGTCCTATCCGGGGCTCGCGGTCTTCATCCCCGTTTTACAGATGAGGTCACTGAGGCACGGAGAAGCGAGGCGACGGGCCCCGGGTCGCACAGCCTACACGTGATGAGGAGGCGGGTCTTTCCGACCCTCTGGCCCGGGTTCTTCCCACTGGGCCACCCGGCTCCGTTTTCCCTCCGGCCCTCTTCGCCGTCTTAGCGGGGAAGTGGACGGTCCGGCTCTCGGTCCCGACCGGGTCCCGCGTCGGCCGGTCCCCGTAGCCTCCCAGCTCGTTTCCAAACCGCCGAGGATATCCGCCGGGCGTGCGGTGACCCCTGAAGGCCCCCGGAGAGAGCCGGTTAGCGAACGGATGGTCCCGGTGGCCGGAGGGAAACGGACACCTGAGGGGCCGCGGGGGGTGCCGGGCGGGGCGCAGCCGAGACGCCGGGGGAGAGGAAGACGGGCCCGGGACGTGCGAATGGAACGGGAGGAAGCCGCCCCCGTTTCCCCGGCGAGGTCGAGCCGGGAGATCCGGCCCGCTCGGCCCCCAGAGCGAGGGGTGAAGCGACCGGTCGAATCTACAGCGGAAGCGGGACCGGACGTGGGAGGACCCGGGATCCGTTAGGGCGACCTCGGGCCGCTCGCGGGCGGCTCCGTGCCTCGGTGCCCGCCTCTCCGAGATCGGTCCGTCGGTCGCCTTTACTGAGCGCTTCCTGCGCGCCGGGCACCGTATGACGATACGACGGCCGCGTTCCCCGCCCACCGTGAGCTCGCGGTCTAGAGGGGGAGACGGGCGTTAATGGGAATAAATGCATTTCGGACGCGGACGGGAGCGCCGTCGGGGAGCGGCTGAGAGGAGCGAGTCGGGGCGCCGCAGAAAGGAGGGAGAGGAGGGCTTAAGACCTCTCGGAGGAGACGGGCCCCCGGCGAGGCTCGGGAGGAGGGGAGAGTCGTCGTCGGAGACGAAGAGCGAGGCCCTTCCAGGCCAGAGGCGGGGCGAGGGCAAGAGGCCGGCGGAGAGCTAGACGAGGCGGAGGTCCGGCGAGTAGGTCGGCAGAAGAGGAGCGGAGCGCGCGGGCCGGGTCGTAGCAGGAGCGGGGGCGAGATCCCGGTTCTCCCTCCCCTTCGGACGGCGAGTCGCACGCGGAGGCGTAGCGCGTCCGCCCCGGAACGCGGCCCGTGGCAAGGGCTTGACGGGCGCCGTGATTTCGATCCGATAAGGGTCAACCTCCTCCGTCCCGCGGCTGCGGGGACGCCCCAGAGGCGGGGCCCGAGGCAAAGCCAACCGGCCGGCACCGGACGCCGCCGCGCTGCCCGCTCCGCGGTCGCGAGGAAGGGGTCGCCTCGCTAGACGGAACGCTGGTTGGGGGGCGGGGAACGGGTCTGCGGTACCGTGCTCTCCCGAGCGCTCGGTACGGAGTCCTCAGCGCTTAAGCGGGTTCTGACCCCGGCTCCGCCCCCCCCCACCCCGTCGGCCGGTCGCTTCGCTTCTCGGGGCCTCGGTCCCCTCATCTGTAAAATGGGGATTAAGGCTGTGCGCTCCACGTGGGACAGCCTGATGAGCCCGCTGCTGAGAGAGCACACAGTAAGCGCTCCACAGATGCCGCCGTCACGGTTATTATGATTATCATCACGGCGCGCTGCACGGAGTAAGTGCTCGATAAACACGACGGACCCACTCCGGGCTTCAGCAGCCTCCGAGCGGATGCGTGTCAAAGGGTAGGGCTCCGCGGTCCCCGTCGCCCCCTCTCGCTCCCTCCGCTCTACCCCGCGCCCCGCAGCACTCGCGTGTGTGTACGTACCTGTTTGTGATTCTGTCTGTTTCTGTTAACGATGGGGTATGTATCTGTTATTCCGTTTATATCGGTGCCGCCGAGGATGCCCGTTTACTTGTTTCGCTGCCCGTCTCCCCCTTTCTAGCCCACCGTGGGCGGGGACCTTCTCTGTTGCGGAACCGCATCCGTTCGGTCGTACCGACTGAGCGCCCGCCGGGTGCAGAGCACCGTACGGAGCGCTTGGAGGGCACAGGTCAGCCACGGAAAGGACGGCCGCGCTCTCCAAGCGCCGCGGACGGCGCGCCGCAAGCGCTCGGTAAATACGGTCGAAGGGACGGACGGGCGATGGTGGAGGCGTGGGGACATCGCCCGGCTTCGGCCTCAGTCCTCCAGATGAGCGCCCCCCCCCCCCCCCCCCCCCCCCCGCCCCTCGCTGAATGGTTTGCAGCTCGTCGGACGTGTGAAGGCCCCGGGGAGGCGGGGAAGATACGGCCTCCTTGAAGCTCCTCTTCCAACCTCCGTCCTCCCCCGCCGCCGGGGACGCGCCGGCCCTTCGAACGGGGGGGGGGGGGGGGCCGGAAGGGTCTGACCGCCGGCATCTCGCGACCGCTCTGAGGGTGGGGAGAGGGGTGGGGGCACCATCCCGAGCCCTCCCTCCGTCCAGCCGCGGAGCTCATCCGGCATCCCCCGGGTCCCGGGTCGCAGCCGGACCGCTCGGACGGGAGAGCGGGGCCCCCCCCCCCCGGGGTCACCGGCGTCTCCCGGCCCCCCAGGAGGGTGCGCCTCCCCCGGCCCGGACGAAGCGGATCGCTTCTCCCGAGCCACTTAGCCCGCCCCGGCGGCCTCCGTTTCGGCGGCCCCGCCGGCCCGGCCGACCCGTGACATCCACGCCGCCCGGGCCTTGTGGATCCGGGGCCGGAGCCGCCCCCGAGGTCTTGACCTCAGTTATTTAAGCCCCTCTCTTCCAGAGACCGTTGGTCGCTTTAATCACCGAGTCCTAAATAGTCGGTGGGTAGTCTGTAATTACGGGTTGTGTTTTGGATTCCCGCCGGCTGCCGCCCGTCTGCTGAGCGTCGCGGATCTCCGTGGGCCTCCCCCTCCCCCCCCGGCCCCCCACGAGGGGGGGTCCTCGCTCGCGGGGTGCGCCGCCCCTCCCCGGGCACGGCCCCGCTTTTCGGCCGGCGACGGATGGGCTCCGCGGAGGGCCCGCGCGGCGGCCGGACGGGCCGACCGAGGAAGAGGGGAGACCGTCCCGGGCGTGTGGAGCTCATCGTTCCGGCTCCCGGACGCCTGCTTCCTCATTGGCGATTTCGACGGGAGGTGGAGTTCTTTCCCGATCCTTTCGATTTCTCGGAGAAGCGGTCGACCGCCCCGTCCTTTGGTTGCAAACCATGCCGCTCCGCCACGAGTGGGAGAAGGGACGTCTCCGGAGACCGAGGATCGCTCTCCCGTAAAAGCCCCATATCGTATGTTCTTGGACGGTACCCCCGCCCGACCTCCTTCGGGCCCACACAGGAGCAGGGCTGCGTGTTTGGGCCCCCCCGCCCCCCGCCCCCCCCCCCCCCCATACAATCTCTGACCCTTTAGAAAAATAAATAGAAGATAAAGCAGGGCCTGGAATGTTGCAGAATGTGTGTACATTTTTCTCTCTGTTTTCTGCCGGGATTAGTTGTTTACAATGGGGAGGAGAGGGGGCCTGTGGCCTAACTGAAATTGGTGGCATTTCAGAGTGATCTTGTTAGGTGGTCTGCAGTTTAAAGACTTAAATCCTTGTAATCCTCCCCCCATGCCTCCTTGGCCATTAAGGCCTCTTCCCCTTGTTCCCTCCCTTTCTAAAAGCGCACACACACACACACACACAAACACACATCCTCCTCTTCCCGCCCCCCCCCCCCGCCTTTTTCCTCCTCTTCTCCTTTTTCTTTTCTTTCTCCCCTTTGATTGGATACCTGGAGGACAGATTAATACATCTCCGCTCCCCGACTTCTCTCCGTTACGACGTCGGGCCGGGCTCGAGAAATCACACGCGCTAAAAGACGAGCGATTTTATTTCATATATGTGTACGTATTTTAATACGCTGTCGGAAGGGCCCGACTGCCCCTTCGCACCCCGTGCAATCGCGTCGTAAACGGATGCGCGTCCGTGTTTCGGGAGCAAAGGGGAAGCGCGTCCGCACCGGGAATCCGCGGCGTCTAGCTCGCGCTTGCGGGTCAGGGGAGACCACGGGACCGAAAAGTTCAGAATTACTTCTGGGGTGCAAAGGGACCGTTTCCTCTTAGGAGTCGATAAATCGGGTAATGCGTTCGCGTCTGCGCCCTCTCCGTTTCGGATCGGCGAAGCGTGAAAGGAAAAAGAAAATAGGGCAGCAGCAGATAACGGCGTTTTCCCACAGAAGGACGACAAGGTTCATCCTTGTCCCCGAAAGAAGGTCGACGCACATCCGCACCCCGGGAAAGAAGCCCCGGCGACTTCGTATCAAGTGGTTTCGAGACGGTTGCTTTTAACGTTGACCCGTCGAGAGGAACACCTCCAGATACGCCTCGGTCCCCCGACGCGATTTTGATCTCGGGGTGGCGTTCCTCCCGTTGCCCGGGGCCCGGGAGTGAAATGTTCTGCGAATTCGGTCGGTGTATAGAACCTGAGCCAACTTGGGTGCTGGGCCGTCTCTCCCGGGGATAGGAGGAGGGAGTCGCACGGAAACGAGGGAAAGCAGGATTCTCCGGAATTCCTCGTTCCCGGTTGAGAGGCAGTGGGGTGCGGGTCCCGCTTTCTCCCGCCTCGGTTTCCGTAGTCTGGTTTTCTGTCTGGTTTGGGGCGGTCTCTTCCCCGGAGGGACCCCCCCCCCCCCCCCCGGGCTTGACGGGGGGGGGGGGGGGGGAGGGGGGGGCGGGGAGGGTGGACCGGCCATTCGGGGCTCGGGGAGCGGCTACGGCTCACCGCAGGCCCCCAGTAAGACCGGAGCCGCCGACGGGTCATCTTGCAAAGCGCTCGCTCTGCGCGGAGCACTGGACCGAGCGCCTGGGAGAGCGTAACGTAACAGAGTCGGGAGACGCGTTCGCTCCCCGCCCTCAAGGAGCTTACGGTCTAGAGGTCACACAGACGGAGAAGCGGCGCGGCTCAGTGGAGGGAGCCCGGGCTGGGGAGTCCGAGGTCGTGGGTTCAAATCCCGGCTCCGCCGCCTGCCAGCTGTGTGACTTCGGGCGGGTCGCCTCACTGCTCTGGGCCTCGGTTCCCTCAACCGTAAAATGGGGATGAAGACCGTGAGCCCCCGCGTGGGACGACCCGATCGCCTTGTATCCGAGAACAGTGCTTGGCACCTAGTAAGCGCTCAACGGATACCAACATTATTATTATCGCGAGCAGCCCTAAGCAGGCTCCTTTTTTTTCTTTTTTTTTTTTTTTTTACGGTATTTGTTACCATGTGCCAAGCACCGTACGGAACACTAGGGTGGATACGAGGGAATCTAGTGGAACGGAGTCCCTGTCCCACATAGGGCCCCCGGTCCAAATGCCTGTTTTACAGATGAGGGGACTGAGGCCCAGAGAAACCAAGTGACTTGCCCGAGGCGAGAAGCAGCGTGGCCTAGCGGCAGGAGCACGGGCCTGGGCGTCGGGGAACGTAGGCTCTGATCCCGACTCCACCGTGTACCTGCTCTGGCCTTGGGCAAGACAAGACGGTTACCTTCTCCGTGCCTCAGTTCCACCCCCACCCCCCCCCCCCGCCGTCGACGCAACGGAGCCTCGATCCGAGCCCCTCTTTGGCCCCGTGAGGGTCTTCTGTCTACCCCGGTGCTCGGCGATGACGACAGTAACCGTGGTATTTAGAAAGCGCCGACCGTGTGCCAAGCTGGGGTGGTTACGAGCGGATCGGGTTGCGTGGCCCACGAGGGGCTCCCCGTCTCCGTCCCCGCTGCGGAGGTGAGACGACCGAGGCCCGGCGAAGCCACTCGCCCGCGACCGCCCGGCAGACGCGCGGCAGAGCCGGGATCAGAACCCGTGACTCTCTGACGCCCGGGCGCTATCCACTGCGCCGTGCCGCCTCTCTCGTAGGGTGCTTGGTGCGTAGTAAGCGCCTACCGCGGTCGTAACGGTGATTGATTATCTGAACGCTGATGACAGTAAGGTCACCCGGCAGGCCGACGGTGGAGCCGGCACCGGAATCCGGGGCCCTCCGACTCCCAGACCCGCGCGCTCTCCACTGAGCTACGCCGCTTCTCTTTTTTAACTCGACAGCGTCGGTGTCCGTCGAGCGCTTACTACGTGCGGAGCACCGTTCTAAGCGCTGGGGGAGATACAGGGTCATCGGGTTGGCCCCCGTGAGGCTCGCGGTTAATCCCCATTTTGCAGACGAGGGAACCGAGGCCCGGAGAAGCGAAGTGACCCGCCCGCCGTCGCACAGCCGACAGGCGGCAGTCGAGTGGCCGTGACTTCTAACTGCCGAGCCCGGGCTCTCTCCTTGTAACCGGGGAGCTGGACGCAGGGACCCCCCCCCCCCGACCAGCCCCGCTGGCGACCGACCCCCGCCTCCAGCCCCGTAGGGCAGGCGGGCAGGGTTGGTCCGGGTGCGGGGGGCCGGCGGAGGAGAGAGGCAGACGTGGTAACGGGATCTGAGGAGTTCTTGGGCCCGACCCCTGGAATTCCAGAAGAGGGGAAGGCCTTCCGAGGTGGCCGCCCCGACCTCTTCCGCGGCCCCGATCCGCCTCTGATGGCGCGCGGCGGGGGCCGTCTGTGTTCCAGGAGCAGCGTCCAGGGCAGCGTGATCTGTAACAACGCCGTGATAGAGAAGGGAGCGGACATCAGGGACTGCCTCGTCGGGAGCGGACAGCGCGTCGAAGCCAAAGGTAAGAGCGGAGCAGCCGACGCGGCGTCGGGCGGCCGGCGCTCCTCCAGCAGGGGCGCGCCGGGTCCGGCCCGGCGGAGGCCGTTAAAGCCTCTACCTCTCGGGGCGGGGAGGGCGCCTCGGGGTTAATCCCAACACCTGCCGCTAAGCGAGCGAGAGGCTCGCCGCTTTGAAAAGACCGAGTCCGTTCTTTCTCGCGATCGACAGAAGCTCTGCGGCCCGGCTCGCCGACACCGAGGGGGTCCCCGGGCGGCCCGAGGCGAAGTCACGCGTCCTGACGGGGATGCGAAAGGATGTGCCGGAGGCCTCGCTCTCCTTGGGGTCCGGATCTGGTTTTTCCCTCCCTTGACCTCGGCGGCCAGCGCCTCCGCGAGCCGGAGGGAGTGTCGGGGAGGTGTCGGGGGGCGGGGGAGAGATTTAGCTGTGATGTCGTCTCAACTCGGACTCGCTTCAGATCGAAAGCCCGGATGAAGTTTAGGGCTCGGGAGAACGAGGGTCTCGTGGAACCGGCTTTGGTCCGGGGGAGGCACGGTGTAGGATTCCCTAAGAGGATAGCACATCCTGATCTTTTTTTTTCGCCCCTGGGGGGGCTGGGGGTGGTACTCGTTAAGCGCTTATTACGTGACGGGCCCCGGACTAAGTGCCGGGGTTGCTGCGAGGTAGTCGGGACCCGGTCCACGTCCCGCACGGGCCTCCCGGTCTTACGGATGTGATGACCGAGGCCCGGAGAAGGGAAGCGACTCTCCCGAGGCCACGCGGCAGACAAGGGACAGAACCGGGGTCGGAATCCGTCCCTCTGACTCCCTGCCCCGGGCTCTTTCCACCAGGCCACGCTTCTTCCCGATCCCGACGGGTCTTTCATCCCTCGCTCGGCCTGCCCCGGGGTCTTCCGGGAGGAGGAGGAGGAGGAGGAGGAGGAGGAGGAGGAAAGCGCAACGACCGAGGGGGCGGGAGGGCCAAACAACCCCCTCCTCGTTGGGATTCACGGCCGGGAGCGAATCCCCGGTGCTTTGACGCCGTGCCGCGCGGGCTGCGCTTTAAGCTGCGTGTTTCCGTTCTCTCAGGAGGCGCCTCGGGGGGTCTCCTGATAACAATAATGATGTTGGTGCTTGCTAAGCGCTTACCACGTGCAGAGCGCCGTCCTAAGCGCCGGGGTAGGCACAGGGGAATCGGGTCGCCCCACGTGGGGCTCACGGTCTTGACCCCCATTTTACGGATGAGGTCACCGAGGCACAGAGAGGTCAAGTGACTCGCCCGCGGTCACACAGCTGACAAGTGGCCGAGCTGGGATTCGAACCCATGACCTCTGACTCCGAAGCCCGTGCCCTTTCCACCGAGCCACGCTGCTTCTCAGGTCCCCCGCGTCTCTGGTTGTTTTAAACCGGCGTCTGTGCCACGTTATTCTCCCCCCCCCCCAGCCTCTAAACCGAGGAAGCAGCGACGCTGGACTCCCAATTACTAGCCCAGGCGATCCGAGGTGCCGGTCCGGGCTGAGACCCGGGTGGGCGGGCCGGAGACCGGCCCCGTGAGGAGAAGACGCGGGCTGGGTCTCCCCCCAGGTATGAATGAACGCGGAATCCCTCACGCGGACGCCTCTGGCCCCAACCAGTTCCCCGGCGCCATCTTGAAAGTTCTTCAGAAATTCTTTCATTCATTCAGTGGTATTTACTGAGCGCTCACCACGTGCGGAGCACCGTACGAAGCGCTTGGGGCGAACAGTCCGGGAATGAAGAAGTGAGATGGTGCCTTGGTTGGCCGCGGAGAAGAATCACGTGGCGGCCTCCCCCCTTTCCGCCGCCCAGAGGGACCTCGGGGCTTCCCCGGACGGAGCCCCGGGGGACAGGGAGACGGAGGGCGAGTACGGGAAACCAGCGTGGAGGCCCTCGGGAGAACGCAGTCCCGTCTGCCGTTCGATACCTATCTCCCCGAGGGCAGCCGGCGAACCCGTCGGATACTATTCGCCCTTTTAGGGTTCGGACGGAAAGTGGGAAATCTGTGCATTTCTCTGTGGTGTTCGCCCCAGGCTGGTTCAGGCAGGCTTTCGGATAGTCCTTCCCAAAGCTCCAAAAGGCATCATCCGTGCTCACCCCGGTCGACGCCCCGGGACTCTGACACGGTGGATCCGTTGCAAGCCCGGAGCTGCGCCGGCTAGTAGGCTGTAGTGCAGCGCGCTTTGGGACTCGTGGTCACCCTCCCTGAGCAAGAACCCCAGTGACGGTGGAACGGACCCATCCCGGCGGGATGGGCTCTGAACTCCTCGAAGGGGTGGAGGCCCCTTCGAGAAGACCGCCGTGCCACGACCGTAAGATAAAGTGGGGATTCGCGAGAGCCGGACCTCGGGTTTCCGTAGATTTCCGGGGCCCCGTCGGGGCCGGCCCCGAAGATGCAGCCTCCGCAGAGCTCTGCTCGTGTAGCCCCTGCCCGAGCGTCAGCGGGGACCCGGCAGGCCGCAGCCCGAGGGTCAGCCGGTCACCCCGGGGGGCTCGGCCGGGCGCGGGACACCGGAGGGGACCCTTGGCCGTTTAAACTGGGCTCCGAGAGTCTCTTCTCGGTAGAGTCGAGCGTCGACCCGTGTCGGTTTCGAGAAGCCGGGCTCTTTGGAGCCCCGTGGTGAGCTGCCGATGGGCGGGGGCCGGGTCTGCCGGTCCGCAAGGATCTTGGCACGGTGTTCCGCCTCGTGCGGTCCCCGAGCCGGCGAGAATGAGAGCGGAGAGGTCCAACCCGTCCGGGGTGTCAGGGCGAGGAGGTGAAAAGCATCTGTCTCATCGCCCTTCCTCGGTCCGCCCCCTGATTGTGACTTTCGGGCCCGCGGTCACTAGGGAGACTCTCGGGAGCCGGGCAAGCCGGCTTCCTACGTGGAAGGGGCTCGGCCGTACCTACGGAGCGCTTCCCGGGTGCGGAGCACCGCGCTAAGCCGTCGGGAGAGCACGCTATAACGGTACAGCGGACGTTCCCTGCCCGCGGAGAGCTTACGGTCCGGAGGGGGAGGCAGACGTTAATAGAAGTAAATAAATAAAATGACAGATAGGGACGGGAACGCCGTGGGGCCGGGAGGGAGCGAGGCAGGGCAGCGCAGCCCCCCGAGACAGGCCGGCGCCGAAGGAGCTTCCTTTCGGCTCCCGTTGGTTCCTCGCGCTCTCCGGCCCCGTAACTTCACCGGCCCGTCAGTTCTCGTTCTGTGGGGCTCGGGAAGAGCGGGGGTTGGGATGGGACTCGGAAGACGTTTCCGTTTCCCCGGTAGCGGAGGGCCCGAGGGGCAGCGAGTGGCCTCGACCGGGCCCGGAGCCCTAGGACGGACGTGCGGAGGTGGCCGCTCGGCCTCGTCCGTCCCGCTTCTCCCGCCGCGTCGCCGACAGTCGGGGCGGAGTGGAATTCCCGGTTGTTCCTCGGGGTCCCTTTTCCGGTCGTCACGCTGCCGGTCTTGGGCGAACCCAGCCGTCCCCCGGGCGACCTCCCGAGCGGCACCCCGGCGGGGGAGAGCCGGCGGGAGGACGCGAAACCGGGGAGATGGACGCGTCCGCGGTGAGAATCGCCCTCCCTGGAGCGGGAACGACATCGAGGACGAACATCAAAACACATCCCCGGCGCGCACGATGAGCCCACTTAAACCCCAATGCCGGCTAATGAGATGCCGGAGAGAGACTCGATCTTTATTACTTCCAGGCCCTCAATTAGTGCTTGCGCTTCTGGCCGCCACAGCCGCCCCCCCCCGCCCCCCCCCCGGCCCCCGCCCCGCCCCCAGACCCGCTCCCCCGCCCCCCCCGGCGGCGGCGGGATCTGCCCGGCCCGACTCCCCGAGGCCGAGGGGACGGCGTCCCGTCCTCCCGGATGGCTCCCGGGTCGTGTCGGCGGCCCCGGCCGGCGGCCCCCGGATTCCCGGGGCTTGCCGGGGGAGGGAGGGGTCGCCGCCCCCCCCCCCCGGCGCCCATCCGTTCCCGGACCCCGCGGGCACCTTCGGTGGCTCTGAAGACGCCCGAGCCCCCCGGGCCGCCGGGGCCCCGTCGAAACCGGAATCGAGCTCCGGCGGGGGACCGGCGGCGAGGGCCGGGACCCCGGAGGAGAGTTCTCCGAGTACTCGTCGATCCCCGAGCCGTCCTGGGGCGTCGTGGCCCAGTAAGGGGATTTTCTTTCCTTTCCCGACCCCGAGCTAGGTGGACTGGAGCGAGCAGGCCGCTCCCTCCCCCGAGCCACCTGTCGGCCAGATTTCTCTCCGGATGTAATCCCGAAAACACCGGGCCCCCGAAGCCTCCGGAGCAGCTGCCGGCCCGTAGGGATCCACTCCCGCCCTCCCCCCGCCCCGCCCCCCCCCCCACCCCAGTTCTAGAACCGGGAAGCTCCAGCGAAATCCAGCTGTCTTTCCGGGCCTTCTCGCGGGTCGTCTCTGTCGCCCGCTCTCCCTTTGTTGCCGGGCCCTCGGTAGGGTCTTGTGGTCCTCCCTCCCTCCCTCCCCCGCCCGCCACCCCCCAGTGGGTGGAGGGAGTTGAGGGGGAGGTGTGTTGTCCTCCTCCCCCCACCTCCCTCCTGCCTGTCTTTGTATTTTTATTTAAATGATCTCCTGCTTTAAAGAGAAAAATTCCACAGCCGTGGCTTTCATCACCGGCATATCATAGCGCAGTCATTCTGTGCCAGGGACTGTTTTCCATTTGGTTTTAAAGGGTTTATAAAACAGTGTATGTAATTGAGTGAGTAAACTCAACGTTTTCTGCAGCCCCTCGGGGCTCCAACTTCGTGGTGGGCCTGAGCCTGGGCCCTCACCATCCCCCCCCACCCCCACCCCTCCCCCTCCTTCCCTCTCCTCTTTTTCTTCCGCCTCTCCGCCAGAATACTGCCACTAGCCGCAGTCTGTCTGGGGCTAATTGAGCAAACAACAAGGAGATGCTTTCATACCGCTCTTCAAGGCTCCCACGTCCCTTTTCTTCAAGCTGCACGGGCTTCTTTTGATTAACCTGCCAGAAAGTGCCAGTCAGCATTAGGGAGGGAAGCGATTCATCCTCGGGCGCCCGTCGCCGTCACCGGTCCGTCCCGGGACGTTCGGAGTCGCCTCCTCCGGGTCCGCGGGCCCCGAGGCCGGGTCCCCGAGAGGGACCGAGCGGGATCCCCCCCGGCGAGGGCGGCCGCGGGCCGAGCATCTGGCGGCCGGGAGCCCGGGCACGCGGGAGCGCCGGGGACCCGGGCCGGGGGCGGGAGGGGCGTCCCCGCGCGCCATCGGAGGCGACCCTCTCGGTCGGATCGCGCGGGGGGACCGCCGCCCGACGTCAGGGAGCCGTAGCGGCGGGCCGATTGGCCCTTTTCATTTTGCCGCCGGGTTCTGGATCCCGCTCGGGGCGGATGCTTCGAGTCTGAAGGGACGCGAAGGGAAAGCGGGGTCGGCTCCGCTTTCGGGCAGCGGGGTCCGGCTGGAGAGGCCCGCCCTCCGTTCCCTCTCTCGCGGCGGCGCCGGATCGCCGGCGTGGACGTCGTCCCGGCCGGGCCCCTCGACCCGCGCCGCTGCCCAACACGGCGGAGCGTGACCGGGACCCCTGGCAGACCCCGATGAGAAACCGTAGACTGTAAGCTCCTCGTGGGCGGGGAGCCCGGCTGCCGACGCCGTCGTGGCGCGCTCCCCCGGGCGCTCGGCACAGTGCTCCGCGCACAGTGAGCTCGCGATAAATACCACCGGCGGACGAATGGACTGACCGGCGGGAGGCCCGGTGAAAGCGAAGGGCGGAGAGCGCCTTGGGCTCCGCTTCTTAAATAAATAAATAAATAAATAAATAAATAAATAAACTGTGGTATCCGTTAGGCGCTTACTATGTGCAAAGCACTGTTCTAAGCGCTGGGGGAATACAAGCTGATGAGGTTGTCCCACGTGGGGCTCACGGTTTTAATCCCCATTGGACGGATGAGGTAACTGAGGCACATGAGAAGCGAAGCGACTCGCCCGAGGTCACCCAGCTGACTAGCGGCGGAGCCGGGATTAGAACCCGGGACCTCCGACTCCCAAGCCCGCCCTCTTTCCGCCGAGCCACGCTGCTGCCTCGTTTCCCTACGGGCCTCGGGCCTCCCGTCTGACCGTAAGCGCCTCGGGGGCAGGAGACGCGGGTTGGGTGTCCGTCACCCCCTCCCCGGCCTTCAGCCCGGCGCTTTGTACCCGGGGGGGCGCTCGACGCGGTAGGCGGATGGGTGCGGGGGAGGCGTTCCTTGGGCCCAGTCGACCTCGGCGGAGAGAAATCAGTCCTCGGCTACGCGTCGCCCACGTTCCGCTGCGGCCCTCGAGGGGAACGAGCCTTCGGCCCCCCCGGCCTTCACGTCCGCAGCCGACATTTCTTTTAAGGCCTCTCTGCCCCTCTAGACTGTGAGCTCCCTGTGGGCGGGGAGCGTGTCCGCCGACTCCGTCGCGCCCTTTTGGCACTCGCCAGGCACTTGCTACCTGTCGAGAGCCCCGTCCTGAGCGCAGGGGTGGGTACGGGTCACGTAGGTCGGACGCCGGGGCTGACGGGCCAAGTAGGGAGGGAGAACGGGCGGCCCCGTTTTACGGCTGAGGGAACGGAGGCGCGGAGCGGTTACGTGACCTGCCCCGGGGCACCCAGCGAACGGTTGGCGGCGCCGGGATCAGACCGGTGCTCCGCCCGGCGTGAGCGCCCCGTGAGTGCCAGCGGTGGGTCGACGGACACGGGGCCCCGTGGGCTCCTCCCTGCCGAAGACCGTCTGCCCTTATGCCGTCCCGTTTGGCACCCGTGGCTCGGTGGCGGAGTTACGAAGGTTGCCGACGCTAGACTGTAAACTCTGCGCGGGCAGGGAACGTGTCCGTCCGCTTACTGTCACGTCGTCCTGTCCCCGGCGCGCGGTACGGCGCTCCGCACGCTGTAAGCGCTCAGTAGATACGATCGAGGAGCCGGGGAGCGGGTGGGTTAAGGGCTCGGCGTTAGGTCGAGACGGTCACCCCTCACCTGGGGATCTCAGTTCACGTTTGACGGGTCAAAGGGGAAGTCGAGCCGGGTTCAGCGTGGGGTCATTCTTTCCCTCCCCCCCGCCACCCCCCATCGCCCCTTTCCTCCCTCCCCAGTTTCCCGGCCGCCAAATAAACCCTCAGAGCGGCAAGCGGAAAGACCAAGCCGTCCAGGCGGCCCCGGGGGGAGCGGGTCCTCCGGGAAAGAGGCCGAGGGAGTCGAATGTCCCGACTTGCGGGCCCGGCGGCCGGGGAAGCCGAGAGAGACGAACCTCGGGATCCGTCGGAAGGCGGAGCGGGAGCGGAGGGAGAACGTAATCACCCCCGTTGGACCGGGTCGGCAGGCTCCCGGGGGGAGGTCCCGGACCCGCGGAGCTCAAGGTGTTGCCGGTCGGGACCGAAACGCGTCGGCGGCTCGGCGCCGGGGCAACGGGAGACAGGGGGTCGATCGGAAAGACCCGTGACTTCATCTGGCCGATGCGAGCGCCGCCGCCGCCGCGCTCTACGTGACGGCGGGGCGTTCGCTAAGGGCAGCTGAGTGGCCCGGACAATCACGTTTCCGCCTCCTCCCTTATCAGATGTGGTCCTCTGTGTTTCGCCTTCGCTCCCAACCCTTTTTCCCAGCCACCGTCCTAACCCCTCTCCTGCTCGCAACCGTCAGATCTTGGGAGATCGCATCCTCTTCTTCCCACTCCGCCCGCCCCCCGCCCCACCAGCACGGACCCTTTGCCTTCCCTCGGCCGAGCTGCGCGTATTTAATTTTTTCCAATCTTTCCCCTGAAGTCAGCCCCGCTGGCCTCCGATTCACTGGCCTCCCTCCAGCTTGTCTGCATCTTTGTGGCAATAAAGTGATAAAAGCTTCGCGCTCGGTCCCGGGTGTGGGCTCCCAAAGCCTCTGAAAGGGTCCCGTTTGCACGCCCCCCCCCCCCCCCAACCCCGTACCCGGTCCTCCTCCTCTTCCCCCTCAGGCCTGGCCCGTCCGGGGGGGGGGGGGGGGGGGTGTCAAAGGTTAAAATCCCAGGCTGGGGGCGGGGAGGCAGTTGTGAGGGGCGAGGCGGCCCCGTGGTCGGAAGGGAAAGGATTCGGCGGGGCCGAGCGCCAGACTCTGCGCCCGCTCCTAAGCCGGCCGTAAGCCCCTCCGGGACGCGGAGCGCCGGCCCCCTCTCCTTCCAAAACTCAAAGGCCATTAAAAGACCGAAAGATCGAGAAGCGGGGCGAGCGTCAGCCGGAGGTGGGGTGACGGGCCCCAGAGCCCCGGATGAGGGAGAGCAGATCGGGGAGACCGGAGGCGAAGAACCAGAGGCCCGCGAAGGGGGCAGGATTCCCAGAGGGGAATCGAAGCCGGGGGCCACGGTGAGGAAACGAGTCGGGTCCGGCCGGAGGCGGAGGGGCCTCCGGGTCGCCCCAGGGGGGTGGAGAAAGGCTGGTCAGAATGGTAACCGAGCTTTGACGAGGACGATCGCATTCGGTAAGTTGGGTCGGCTCCCTTTATTCACCTTCTCCCCGCACCCCGCTCTCAGCCCCACGGGACTTAGGAACGTATCCTGACGTCTGTCTCCCCTGGAAGCTCGTCGCGGGCAGGGGACGTGCCCGTCGAAATGCTGATTTGCCCTCTCCCAAGTGCTTAATGCGGTGCCCCGCACATAGTAGGCGCTCAGTGAATACGATCGCGTTAAGTGCTTCCTCTGGGCCAAGCCCCGTCCCGAGCACCGGGCCGGATCCAAGGTGATCGGGTCGGGCAGAGGCCCCGTCCCGGAGCTCACCGCCTCAGGAAGAGGGAGAGCAGATATCGAATCCCCATCTTACGGGTGAGGACACCGAGGCGCAGAGAAGTGGAGTAACTTGCGCAAGATCACAGACCGGGCAAGTGGCGGAGCCCGGATGGGAACGCGGGCGCTCTGACTCCCGGGCCCGGGGGAAGAGATGAATGGGACCCAATCCGGTTTCCCGGTCAAGGCCCCCAAGCATCGGGTGTTGGAGGCCGCGCCCCCGTCCCCGCCCCCTCAGACGTACACCCGGATTTCCTCTCTGTCGGCCGAAAAGGGCCTCGGGGCGCAGCTTGGGGCGAGCGCCCCCCCCCCCCCCCCCCCCCGCGCGCCCCGATTGCACGGGGCCGCTGGGCGCCGTCCCCGGGCGGACGGGCACGCGGCCTCCCTCCCCAGCGCAAGCCGGATAAATCTCCCGGAGCCGGGCCCCGGGGGAACGCTTTGAGGGATCAGGGCGGGGAATTACCGATTCTACCCGTAAAATTAAAATTTGCTTTGGAAGTCTTTCCCCTTCGCCGGCGACCCCAGGCACCGAATGAGATTTCCCGGGCTCGGAGAGCCTCTGCCGCTCCGCCTCTTCACCCTCGTACCCGCCCTTCCCTTCCTCCTCCTCCTCCTCCTCCTCCTCCTCCCTCCGCCCCGTCTCCTTCATGATGACGATGATAACCGCGGCGTCCGTCAAGCGTCCGCTGTGCGTCCGGCGCCGTTACGAACGCCGGGGTAGATACGGGGTGATGGTGTCGGCACAGTCCCCGCCCCGCGTGGAACGGACTTTGGAGTCAGGGCTCATGAGTTCGAATCCCAGCTCTGCCGCTTGTCGGCTGTGTGACCGTGGGCGAGTCACTTCACTTCTCCGCGCCTCAGTTCCCTCATCTGTAAAATGGGGATGAAGACCGTGAGCCCCACGTGGGACGACCTGATTCCCCTGTGTCTACCCCGGCGCTTAGAACGGTGCTCGGCACATAGTGAGCGCTTAACAAATACCAACGTTATTATCATTATTATTATTATTATTAACTCACGTTCCAAACCGGGACGGGGAAGAGGCCTCGGATCCCCGTCGGGCGGATGGGGAAGGGGAGGCGAGCGATCCGTCGGGCGGCCGGTCGGTCGATGGGACTTATCGGGGGCTCGCCGCGTGCGGGGCGCCGTACCGAAGGCTCGGGAGGGTAGAGTGCAACGGGTTCCCTGCCCACGACCAGCTCACGGTCTAGAGGGGCGGCCCGGAGAGGCCCCCGGCCACTCCGGCCCCCGCCGGGAGGGCGGAATCCGGCGGCCCCAGCCGGCGGGGCGACACCCCCGGCCCCGGCACCCCTCCTCCCCGCCCTTTGACTCGGCGCCGCCGCCGCCCTCTCTGCTTCCCGTAGTCTTGTTTACGCTGCAGGAGTCTGCAGGCCAGCCAGGAGAGAGCCAAGCTGAATCCTGTCCCGCCTCACCCATCAGCCCCCAAACACCAAAGATAAACTTGGCTCTCCAAAGCCCTCCGCGCGGCGGTCACGTCGGGAGCGGAGAGAATCCGGCCGGAGGGGCCGGAGCCGGGCCCGGGGCCCGGCCCGGGAGAGCGTCGTCCGGCAGCCCGTCGTCAAAACCCGCGGGAGCCGAGCCGGGGGAGGTTCGGCCGCGACACCCCCCCGGCCGGTCGAGGGCCCCCCTCCGCCGCGTCCTCTCCCGGGCCGCCTCGGCCGGGGAGCGGCGGGAGCTGCACGCGGGGCCCCGGGGAGCCGCCCCCGAGGGGCCGGAGGGGCCGGGCGGGGGTCCCCTGGGGCGAGGCGGGCGAGCGCCCCGCCCCGGGGCGCGACGCGGGGCGCGGCGTCTCTCCGTCGAAGCCCGACGGGGACCGACGGGGCCCGAGGTTCAACGTTTTCCTTTTCTCTTGTAGCCAAGCGGGTGAATGACGTTATCGTGGGGAGCGACCAGCTCATGGAGATCTGAGACGCCCCCCGCCCCTCCGCACGCGCCGCACGCACCCCGCCGGCCGCCGGCGCGGGGGACTTCCGCGATGCCTCGGGATCGCGGCCCCACGGTTCCCCGGGGATCGGCGACGCCGGCCGCCGGGCTCGGCCGCGGCCCCCGCCCGCGCTTCCGTCGCGGACGCCCGCCTCCCCTCCGAGCTTCGTGTGTATCTATCTCCCAATAAAGGAGTGTTTTTCGGAGTGGTCTTTCTTCGGCGCTCACTCCCAGGCTCTCCGCCCTCCGGGCTCCCCGCCCCCCGCTGAGCCCTCGGGGCTGTCCCGAGCGGGGGGGGGGGGGGGGGGGGGGGGGATCCCGGTCCGCGGAGGCTCAGCGAACACATTGTACTCTTCCAGCGGGTCTAGAGCGCGGACCACACAGGATCGCGGCGTAGGACCGACGCGGCTCATCTCACGCCGCTGTAAACTGAGGCTCTGTAGTCCGTCCCTGCCGTCCCCACCCCCCGCCGCCCCCCCCCCCCCCCCAGGGAAGCGGCAGCTGCTCCGGCGTCACGTTCGCACAATGGGTGAGCTGTTAAAACCGAAGCCGCGGGGCCGAACCACTTCCTCCCGGCGCCCGAGCCTTCTCCGTCACCCTCCGGGCGGGCCCTGCCCCACCGAGACGCGGGGGGCGGCGGGGGCGCTCTGGGCGGCGGACCTCCGCTCTTCCACGCCGCCCCCTCCGAGGTGCGCCCGGCCCTTCCGAGGGGACGCCCCCGGAGGCCCGTGGGAGCTCTCGGTCCCGCCGGGGCCTCGGGGTGGAGCGATCGATCGACCCCGCGGGCCGGCGGGGCGGGTGGTCACCCCGGGGGCACCCCGAGCACCCGGCCTGGACCCCGGGAGGGACCGGACCCAGAGGCTCGGTCCCGCCGTCGTCAGGCCGCCGAAGCGGGCGAGCCCGACACCCGGGGCCCTGCCGACGTACGCCGGGGGGCCCTGAGGCTTCCTCTCCGCCTCCTGGAGCCTCCGACCTTTCGGTCCGCCGGTCGGCGGCAGTCACGGACGCTCCCGGTCCGCAGAGCGCCGCGCTGGACGCCTGGGAATGTAGAAGGCGACAGAGGTGGCAGGTGGGATCCCCGCCCTCGAGCTTACCGGCTACGGCCCCGTCACCGCCGACGCGGGCGGCCGACGCGTCAGACTTTAAAAAAAAACACCCGAGCGGGAGAAGAGAGCAGAGGCTCCTTGCGGGCAGGGAGCCCGGCTCGCGCTCTCGCGGTACCTTCCCGAGCGCTTAGTACGGGACGGGGCACCCTCAAGGTGCTCAAGAAATAGCGGTGGTTTTCAGTGGGGCGCGAGGGCCTCGGGTATGGCGGCGGCCTTGTCGCTCGAATACGGCTTCGGGGGGGAGGAGGGGAGAGGCGAAACCCTGTCTCCTAGCCTTTGTGTGAGTTTTCGACCTTTAAGACTCTGCCGCTTTTCGGTTAATAGTTTGTGTTTTATCCCTTTATGTCTTAATTATATGTTCACTTCTTGCTTTAGTGCCTTTATTTAGGTAATTGGGAAAGGGGCGGGGGGGAATCGTTCTGGTGCGCCTTGAAATTTCCGCGTTAATTTACTGTTCCGTGACACTCTCCAACCTTGCCCCGAATTTGCGGGGAGTATTCCTTCCCCGTTCTGACTTTTACGACCTGCAGGTGTTCGGTGGGAGATAAAAGCAGGTCCCCGGGTGAGATTTCACAGCCCCGGATTATCAAAGTGAAGATTCCCTCTTGATGTCCTCATCGTGGGTGGCGGTAATTATGAAGAATGATTTGAAATAATAGTTTATACATTACTTCAAAAATCCCAAGGCCGGCCGAGAGTTAACACTTGCTAATCTGGACCCGATCTCGGTGCCTTTCTAACCGGGTCCGCGTCAGGACGATCATCGCGGAGGACGCGGGCGAGCGTGGGGGAGCCGACGACCCCGGCTCCCGTGCTTTCGGGGGGGGGGGGGGGGGAGCCCGCTGGGATTTCCTCTCCCGCCGCCGCTTTTCCCCTCTCGGCCCTGCGTCGATTAGCCCGGAGGAAACCCCAAACCCAGATCAGATTGGGGGCTTGGAGTTTCCTTCCGTCCCGCATCTCACTGCCGTATCCGGACGGAGGGGAGGCCGGAGACCTGGCCCTCGGCGGAGAGGAGAAACCCCACGGGAAGAAGCCTGGCTCTGCTCCTTCCCGGTTTACGAATGATAATGATAATAATTAAAATTGTAAGCGCGGTACCCGTTAAGCGCTCACCACGTGCCGAGCAGCGTGCGGAGCCCTGGGGGAGGTACGGGGCCATCGGGTGGTCCCACGTGGGGCTCGCAGTCTCCGTCCCCGTTTTGCGGACGAGGTGACTGAAGGCCCGGAGGAGTTAAGCGGCTCGCCCGAGGCCACGCAGCACACGAGCCGGGATTAGAACCCACGTCCCCTGACCCCCGAGCCTGTGCTCTTTCCACTGAGCCACGCCGGTTTAGGGAAGAAGATGAAGCTCGTTCTGATTTTTGTCTTTTTTTTTTTTTAAAAGGCTATCTGTTAGGCGCCTACCATGTTCCAGGCACTGTCCCGAGCGGCCGGGGTCGGCCCAGGCTAATCGGGTCGGACACGGTCCATATCCCACGTGGGCCTCACCGTCTTAATCCCCGTTCGACGGAGGAAATAACCGAGGCCCAGAGAAGTGGAGTGACTTGTCCGAGGTCGCAGAGCGGACAGGTGGCGGGGCCGGGATGAGAACCCAGACCCTCTCCCTTCCAGGCCCGTATTCTAACCACTGGGCCACGCTGCTTCTCCCGGTGGGCCGGGAGAGCTCCTAGTGACTCTGTTGTTCTCTCCCAAGCGTTTAGTACAGTGCTGGGAGGCTTTTCTCACACCCTGAAGATTTCAAACCCGGAACCCCCAGCCTCCGCCGCCCCCGACCGGCCGCGGAGTTCTCCCGCCTGGCCGACTGCTCAGCGGCCCGCCCCGAAAAATAACCATGTTCATTCCTTCGGTTGTACCTACTGAGCGCTTACTGTGTGCGGAGCGCTCGGAAGAGTACGACACGACAATGAGCGGACGCATTCCCCGCCCACGGCGAGCCAGAGGGCGAGACAGACATTGCTAGAAATAAATCGATGACAGATACGGACATAGGCGCGGAGGGCCTGGGAGGGGTGAACGGACGAGGGGAGCGAGTCGGGGCGATGCAGAAGGGAGCGGGAAAAGAGGAAAGAGGGGCTGAGTCGGGGAAGGCCTCCTGGGCGTCGGTTCGGTCAGTCGGTGGTATCTATTGAGCGCTTACCGTGCGCCGAGCACACGGACGAAGCGCTTGGGAAGTCCAGTTCGGCGACAGATGGAGACGGTCCCTGGTCGCGGTCTCGAAGGGGGGAGACGACGACAGAACGGAAGTAGGCGGCCGTCGGTAGCGTGTTAAGTGCTCGCTACGCGTCGGGCACCGTTCTAAGCTGCGGGGACGATACGAGGTGGAAACAGTCCCCGTCCCACGCGGCGGCCCGCCGCCTCCTCCCATCGTCGTTCCGATCGGCGGCGTGTCCGTTAAGCGCCCTCGCTGGGTCGGGGACCGTTCTAAACGCCGGGGTAGAGAGGAGTTATCCGGGGGGGAGGGGGAGTCTGTCCCTGTCCCGTTTGCGGTTCCCAGTAAAACTGTGACTGCTGCGGATCGACGTCTTCCCGCTGTACTTGCTGCAGGAGCGAGGGAGAGGCTTCTCCCAGGTTTCTAGGGGAGAGAGCCCGGGCCCGAAACGCAAAAGGATTTAGGGAGGCGACGTGGCCCAGTGGAAAGAGCCCCGGCCTGGGAGTCAGAGGACTTGGATTCCACACCACTTGTCCGCTGCGTGACCCCGGGCAAGTCACTTCACTTCTCTGGGCCTCGGTTACCTCAGCTGGGAAATGGGGATTAAGTGCGTAGAACGGTGCTTGGCACTTGGTAAGTGCTTAACGAATGCCATCGTTAGTATTAGTAGTGTTATTATCATCATCGGGTTCCACCACTTGGCCGCCGCGTGACCTCGGGCAAGCCGCCTCACTTCTCCGGTCCTCGGTTACCTCGTCTGGAAAATGGGGGAGAAGACCGTGAGCCCCGCGGGGGCCAACCTCATTACCGTGTATCTTCCCCAGCGCTTGGAACGGCGCTCGGCACAGGGTAAGTGCCTAACGGACACCGTTATCGTCGTCATTGTTATCGGGTTCCGCCACTGGGCTGCCGGGTGACCTCGGGCGAGCCGCTTCACTCTTCTGGGCCTCGGTTACCTCGGCTGGAAAATGGGGATGAAGACTGTGAGAGGTGCGACCGAATGACTATAGTAAGCGCTTAACAAATGCCATCAAAAGACAGGACGAGCGCCTTTCCCTCTGAGAAACCACGGACGAGTCACTTAACTTCCCGGGCCGGCGGCGTCGGGAAAGAGGACCAACCGAGGCCTCCATCCGCTAGGAAGCCCGTGGCTCCCCGCCGGCGCCGTAGAGGAGGTAGCCGACGCGCCCGGCCGTTTGACCGGAAGCTCCTCGTGGGCGGGGAGCGTGTCTCGGGCCTCTCCGGGGATTCCCGAGCGCTTAGCACAGCGCGTGGCGTTCGGTAGGTGCTCGATCAACGTGGCCCGCTGCTGCGGACCGTGGCCTTGCCTCACCCCCAGCTCCCTTTCACCTGTAGCGGGCCCCGAGCTTCGCCGTCTTGCGGACGACCGAGCGGGCGTTGGCTCGGATGTGTTCGTCCTCCGGTCTCGTACCAAGACCGAGAAGGGGGGAAAACGGGAAACGTAGACTGTGGCCTGGGTGTTCTCACAAGGATTCTCTGCCTTAAAAACACGCTTTCCCTCCACCCTTTAAAAAAAAAGGCAAAAAACAAATCCCGTTTTAATCCGGCCTCTCTCTGAGTTGGGGGCGGCCTGCCTCCGAAGTGTCCAAAGAATTGGGTTCTCATCCCTGGGGTGACACTTCTGGTGTGGTCTCCCCCCCCCCCCCCCCCCCCCCCGCCCGCCCTTCTTCTTTCCTCCCTTTTTTATATTTAAAAGGAAAGTCCTGTTATTTAAAATACTTCACTCTGCCTTCCCTCCACTCTCTGTTTATCCGCCGGGAGCCAAGAAGCGTCAGCGCCTCGGCCCCTCCGACGACTTAGGATCCGATTTCCCAGGCCAGCGTGTGTGGGTGCGTGCGCGTGTGACCGAAATGCAGAGCATCGAGAGCCGCCGCCCCCCTCGCTGCCGCGTTAAGGTGGCGGTTCTAGACGTACGAAGACCTCCTCGCCGATGAGCCGCCGAGGGGGAGGGGGCCACGGCTCCGACGCCCGGCCCGAGAGCCGGCGAGAGAGGACGGCACCGACGGGTCGCTCGGCGGCCGACGGGCGCCTGACCCGAACCCACTCGACGCCCCTCCACCCGCGGAGTGGATTTTTCGCTTGGAGCTTTTACGCCGCCGTACCCTCCCAAGGGCTCGGCGAAGCGCTCCGCGCACGGTCCGGCGCTCGATCGCCCGAGGAGAACCCTCGAGAGACCCCGGGGGGGGGGGGGGGGTCCCTCCTCGGGGCCCGAGAGGCGTCGAGAGGGGAGGCAGGGTGGGAGGGTGGAAAGGGAGGCCGCGGCCCCCACGGGGGTGCGACCCCCCCGAAGGAGCGGACCCCCCCCCCCCCGCCGCCCCCGAGGCGCGGCTCAGGTTATGCGAATGAGCCCCAGGCCTAAATATTTATCCGGATTCTCTTTTAAAGCCGTACTGCCATGTTTTTAAAATACTTCTATTCACGACGGAGCGAGGCAGGAGGAGAAAAGAAAGACTTTGGAGGGGAATCAAGAACGAACCAGCGTGGCTCGGTGCCTTTACAATTGGAAGAAAATGGGGGGTGTCGGGGAAGGGATTTTTTTTTTTTTCCCAACAGAAAGCGAAAGCCTCCCCCACGGACTCTCCACCCCCACTTCCCTCCCTCCCAGTGACTGGTGTTGTATGCATAAGCTGGGTCTTTTGTGCGCCACCTAAATGGTTAATTGTGTTTGAGGAAGATGTACAGGAGAAGGACAGACCACCCAGCACGACACAGACAAGAAAGAGCCATCTCTGTGATGTTTAACCAGAGAGAGGGAGAGCGAAGCTGTTTAAAAAATATTTAATTTATAACATTCCTCTCCGGCCCGATTCTAAATTGCACATCCAGAATGCCCGTGCGCCGAGCCAGACAGGAAGTTTGTAAAGGGGAAAAACAAAGTCTTGTGATTGTTTTTTCTACTCCGGGCTTTCTCCCCCGATCCCGTCCGGCTTGGCGATGGCTGGAGAAGGTTCCGTATTTACAAAAAAAAAAAAGGGGGGGGGGGGGGGCGGGGGCCCCAAAGGGAGGCCCTGTGGGAGCTGTGAGGTTTAATTGCTTTAATTCCTTTCAGTCAAAGAGCCCATCAAAATAGCATTAGTTTTCACTGGCTCTTGCTGCCTTCTGACCAGCTCATTGGAGACTTCGGGGCGCTCGGGGTTTTGTTTGGGACCTTTCAATTGTCCCGTTGTCCGCCGGGCAAAGATAGCCCGGAGGCCTTTGTGATGGAAAATGCCGGGGGTTTGCCTCGCCTACCTCCGTGAATCCGTCCCTTCCTTCCTCCCTCCCCGGACGGGGCATCTCGGACCGGCTCCCTCCCCCAGCGGGGCAATAAGCCGGCCCCGAGCTCCGCCAGAAATCCGCCAGACCGCCCGCTTCCCGTTTCCAGGTTGGAAACAAGCCGCAGGGGGAGACAAAGGAAGACGAGAGGTCATTCGGAGTCCACAGCCGGGGGCCGGCCCCGGCTCCGGGGGGCGGGGGGCTCCGCCGGCCCAGGCCCCGGGCTCGGGGAGCGAGAGGGCGTCCGGGGAGGGGGAGCCAAACTGGGAAACGGGTGGACTTCCCGGAACGTCCCGGTTGGCCCCCGGCCCGGGAGGCTCGGGGGGCAGGTGTCAGTCGCCACCCCGGTACCTTCCTCCCCGCTCCGTCCTCCTTCCCCGGGGCGAGAGAGCGAGGCCCGGCAGACGGGACGCGTCCCGCGGTCCCCCACGCGTGGCCGCACGGACGGTCCCCGGGCCCCCGGCCGCCCGTCCCGGGCTCGGTCCCGGGCTCGGTCCCGGGCCCTCGGCGGGCGCTCGAGTCTAAACGTCATCGTCACCGTCGTCCTCGCGGTATCCGTCGAGCGCTCGGCGTGCGACGGGCCCCGTTCTAAGCGCCGGGGTCGATACGTAAGTTAAATAGCACCCGTACTTCTCTACGGCGTTGGCGCATCCGTTCCGTCGGTCCGTACTCGCCGAGCGGAGCGCCGGGGAGAGTACGGCCCGACAGTGAAACGACCCATTCCCCGCCCGCGACGAGCTTCTCTACGGTCCACAGTCTTCGCTGCGTGGTTCTCTCCCGAGAGCCCGCGCACGGTGAGCGCTCAATAAGTACCGTAGATACGACCGGCCGGACGGACGGGCCGAGCGCCGTTCGAAGCCCTCCCACCCTTTATGGGATCTGTCAAGCCCTTCCTGCGTGTGAGGAACCGTTCGAAGCGCTAGCGTAGAGACGGAGTTAATGGGGTTGGACACGGTCGCTATCCCCGTTGGACGGTGGAGGACACCGAGGCCCAGCGAGGTGACTTGCGCGGGGTCACCCGGCGAGCATCTGCCCGAGTCCCGCCCGGAACCCGGGTCCCCCGACTCCCGGGCCCGTGTGCCCTTCCCACGGGGCCACGTCGCCGAGGGGCGAGAATCGGCCCGGTGGGGCCCGCGCCCCGGTAGCGGCCCGGGCCTTAGGGGTCTCTCCCGGGCGCCCCCCGGGGCGGGCACGGCCGGCACCCCCCGAAGGGCGGCAGCCGCCCTCCCGACGGGGCGGCCGGGGGGGGGTGTCTCCGGAGGAGGAGGCGGCCCCCCGGCGGCTCCCTCCCTCCTCCCCTCCCCGGCTGCGCGCCTCCCCTCCGCTCTCCTTAATTAGCTGAAATCTCCCCGGCTGCGGCGGGCGGGCGGGCGGGCGGGCGGCCGTAGCCTGTCCCTGCTTGCCTCCCCTTGTTTACCAGCTCCCCGGCCTCCCCGGCCTCCCCTCGGCGCACCAGCCGGGCGGGCCTCGCCTCGCCGGATGGGGCCCGCGGCGGGCCCGGATGCGGCGGCCGCCCCCGGCTCTGCCCCCGGCCCCCGCTTCGGGGGGTCCCCCCGGGGACCCGCCTGCCCGTCTCGGGGCACCCCCCTCCCGGGCCCCCCTCGCCCCCGGGCCGCCCGGGGGGGGGGGGAGACCCCCGCGCGGGGCTCGGGGCGACGGCCGAGGACTCCGTCTTCCGGGCCCGACCGGCCCGGCCTCGCGTCGCCGGCCCGGCCTCGCCGTCGGCGGGTGCCGCTCCCCTGAACTCCCTCCGGTTGTCCCGAGGTCCGGGGCTCCCCGTCGCGCTCACCGCCGGCCCCGAAGGGAGCGGGGGGATTTCCCCTCAGAAGGGCCACGGGGCCCCAGCCGGGCCTGCCGAGGCAGCCGCCGCCTCCCCGCCGCCGCCGCGCCACACCCCCGGAGCCCCGGGCCGGGGACGCGCTCCCGGGAGCGGGGGCAGAGAGGAGGCCCGACACCGGGAGGCCTCGGACCTCGCCTCGGGGACCGAGGGGGGGGGTTCCCCCTCTTAATAATAATAACAACGGCGCCTGTAAAACGCTCGCTCCGTGCCAGGCCCCGTACCGAGCCCCGGGGTGGATACAGGTAGACCGGGTCGGACCCGGTCTCCGTCCCAAGGGGCGCTCGCGGTCTCAGTCCCCATTTTGCGGATGAGTTAACTGAGGCGCAGAGAAGGGAACTGAAACCCCGAGGCCTGGTGGAAAGGGCCCGGGCCCGGGCGTCGGAGGACTTGGGTTCCGATCGCGGCTCTGCCGCCTACCCGCTGTGTGACCCCGGGAAGGTCGCTCCGCTTCCCTGGGCCAACGTGGGGATTCGACACCCGGTCCTCCCTCCTACTTAGACCGAGAGCCCCCCGTGGGACCCGACCGTCTTCCGTCCTCCCCGGCGCTCGGTTCGGTTCCCGGCAGTCGATGGACGAATCCTATTCATCGCGTGCTTGGTACGTGCGGAACGCCGCGCCGAGCCCCCGGGGGGGCTCGGGGGGGCAACGTAACGGAGTCGGCAGGCCCGTTCCCTGCCCACGACAGGCTCTCGGTCTGGAGGGGTAAGCGCTTGACGATCACCACGGTCATCGTTAAAATCACCACCTGGTCCGACAGGCTCCTCGTAGACAGTAAGCTCCCCGGGGGAAGGGATCCGCCGCCAACTCTGTTTTAAAACACGGCCCCGGTGCCCGGTGGGAAAAAATGCGGGGTTCAAAGGCAACCGACTCCCCTCCCTGCCGCCGCGGCGGCGCTAACCGCCGAGGGGACCGGTCCCTCCGTCGGGAGAACCTCTCCGACCGGGCGCAACCGGGAGGCTCCGGAGCGATGGGAGAAGGCGGCGGGCTTCAGATCCGAATCACCAACCCCATCTTGCGGCTACCGTATACGGGAGAGTCGCCGTGGATCCACCCGAGGCCCGGACGGCGGCGTCTCGTCGGTAAAGGGAGGTCCGCCGCGGTCGCCGGCGCCCCTCACGTGCCGAAGCGCCGGGGAACGTAGCCAAGTTCTTCGGGGCGGACGCGGTCCCCGTCCCTCGAAGCGTCAGAGCACGTCGTCGCCATCGTCGTCGTCATCGTGATGATGACCGGGGTATTCGTCAAGCGCTTCCTGCGTGCCGGGCGCCGTCCCCAGCCCCGGGGCGGGCACGAGCAGACGGGGCGGGACACGGTCCGCGTCCCACTCGGGGCCGGCGATCTTAACCCCCGTGTCTCGGACGAGGGGACCGCCTCGCCCGGACGCGTGGCGGGGGCGGGATCAGAACGCAGGACCTCCCGACTCCCAGCCCCGGGTTCCGTCCGCCAGGCCGCTCTGCTTCCGTCTCTACGACGGAGCACGGGGCCGCGCAGGCGGCGGACCCCGCGGTGAAGGCGACCGCCGGAGCCGTCTCCTCGCCCCGCCGGCCGCCGCCGTGAGTCGGGCGAGGGAGCCCGGAGGCGAAAGTCGCCGACGTAGGCGGGGCCGGGGAGAGCGGGATGAAGTCCCCGCCGCTACCGGCGTAACTGCCGCCGTCCTCAAGCGAGGCGGGCCTCATTTAACCGGCCCGGGGGCGACACCGCCCACCCCGCCGCCACCGAACGACGGTATCCGTTGAGCGCTCTGCGCGCCGGGGTGGACCCGAGGCCATACGGGTTGTCCCCCGTGGGGCTCCCGGTCTTTGGCCCCGTTTGCCGGGGCCCAGAGGATTCATTCGTTCGATGGTATTTACCGAGCGCTTACTAGGCGCGGAGCGCTGGACCAAGAGAAGACGAGGGACTTGCCCAGAGTCACCCGGCTGACAGGCGGCGGAGCCGGGGTGTATCTATATACGATGGCAGAGGTGAGCACGGCCGCCGGGGAACTTCCGGGGCAGTTCCGTCAGGGCGGTAGTAATAACGCCGGGATCTGTTAAGCGCCTGCTACGCGCAGGGCACTGTTCCAAGCGCTGAGGTGGATACAGGGTCATCGGGTCGAACCACGGGAGGCTCACAGTTCATTCCCGTTTCACACACGAGGGAGCCGAGGCCCGGAGAGGCGAAGTGACTCGCCCACGGTCACCCCGCCGCCAGGTGGCCGGGCCGGGATTCGGACCCATGACCTCGGACTCCGAAGCCCGTGCTCTCTCCGCTCGGCCACGCCGAGCAGACCGAGAGCCCGTCAGTGGGCAGGAATCGTCTCTCTCTCTCTTGCCCGGTTGTCCATTCCAAGCGCTTGGTACGGTGCTCTGCGCATAGTGGGCGCCCCGTAAACACTGTCGAATGAATGAATATCCCAGCGCTTCTTACAGCGCCTGGCGCACAGTGAGCGCCTCACAGCATGGCTCGGTGGCAAGAGCCCGGGCCTGGGAGTCGGAGGTCGTGGGCTCGAATCCCGGCTCCGCCACTTGTCGGCTGTGCGGCCGTGGGCGGGTCACTTCACTTCTCTGGGCCTCGGCGACCTCATCGGGAAAATGGGGGTGAAGACGGGGAGCCCCCCGGGGGACAACCTGATCACCCCGTACCTCCCCCGGCGCTTAGAACAGTGCTCTGCACGTAGTAAGTGCTTAACGGATGCCGACGTTATCGACGGATAACCCCACGGTTAGTATTACAGCAGAGCTGATGCCCACGATTCCCGCCCTCAGAGAGCTCACGGTCCAGCGGGACACGGACCTGAGCCCCCAGGTTCATTCGTACGGCCGTATTCGTGGGGCGCTCCCGCGGGTGCAGAGCACTGTCCTAAGCGCTCGGGGGAGTACAGGAGAACAGTCAACCCACCCATCCCCCGCCCACGACGAGTTCCCCGACACTCGTCGTCGGGGTCACCCGCGAGCCGTACTCGGGCGTAGCCTCCGGCCCGGTCGCCCGGCTCCGCCGGGTAGGGTGGAGGCGGCGGGGGGCGGGGGGGGGGGGGGCGATCGCCGTAGCGACGGCCGGCGGGGGGGGGCGGGGGGTCTGGCGAGACCACCCCGGAGCGGCCCCCCCCCAGCCTGCCGAAACCCGAGGGGGGCCGGGGCGTTTCCACCGACGGGGCGGGCGACCGGAGCGGCGAAGAGAGGGAGCCGAGAACGAGGCGAGGCCCCCCGCCCCCCGGGGCCTCCACCACGGACCGGCCCCTCGGCGCGGAACGCCGGGGCCTCGGGGCCTCTTTCCGGTAATGTCTGTCTCCCCCTCCAGACCGTGAGCGCCCCGCGGGCGGGGAACGTGTCCGTCGCCCTGTCGTCCCCTCCCGGGCCTCCGGCACGGCGTTCCGCGCGCAGGAAGCGCTCGCCAGATACGGCCGAGTGAACGAGCAGAGCCAGGGCGCGGTCAAGCGGTCACGGGCCCGAGCGTCCGAGGTCCCGGCACGCATCGTCGGGGTCACCCGCAGGCCGTACTCTGGGGTACTCCCGACTGGCCCCGGGTCCCCTCGAGACTGGAGGTTCGGGGTGGGCGGGGCACGCGTCGGTTACTAGCGTCAGATCGTTCCCTCCCAAGCGCTTAGTACAGCGTTCGGCGCACAGTAGGCGCCGAGTAAATACAGTGGAGTGACCGGAAGGCGCGATCCGTGGCCCTTTGGGCTACTCCCTGACCCCGGGGGATCGGCGTCTTCAGATACGACCGACGACAGGGACGCGCGGATCGAGCGGGCGGATTCTGGGGTCGGGGGCGGACCCTCCACGCTGTCACCCACACCCCCCTCCCCCCGTCCAACGAAAGAATTTGTTCCTCTGGACCGTAAGCTCGTTACGGGGAAACGGCGCGGCTCAGTGGGGAGAGCCCGGGCTTCGGGGTCCGAGGTCGCGGGTTCCGCTCCCGGCTCTGCCGCTTGTCGGCTGGGCGACCGGGGGCGAGTCACTTCACTTCTCTGGGCCTCAGTTCCCTCGTCTGGAAAATGGGGATTGACCGGGAGCCTCGCGTGGGACCACCTGATTACCCCGTCTCTCCCCCGGCGCTTAGAACAGTGCTCTGCACCTAGTGAGCGCTTAACAGATACCAACATTATCATTATCATTACGGGCAGGGAACGTGCCTCCCAATTCTGTTGCGTTGTGCTCGCCCAAGCACTTGGGGCAAGTCACTTCATTCATCCGTTCGTTCAATAGTATTTATTGAGCGCCTACTATGTGCAGAGCACTGTACTAAGCGCTCGGGATGAACAAGTCGGCAACAGATAGAGACGGTCCCCGCCGTCCGACGGGCTCACGGTCCGATCGGGGGAGACGGACGGACGAGAACGACGGCGATGAACAGAGTCGAGGGGAAGAACGTCTCGTAAAAACCGATGGCGACTAAATAGAATCGAGGCGATGTACAATCCGTTAACAAAATAAATAGGGTGACGAAAATATGTACAGTCGAGCGGACGAGTACGGCGCCGCGGGGATGGGGAGGGAGAGGTGGAGGAGCAGAGGGAAAAGGGGGAAATGAGGGTTTAGCCGCGGAGAGGTAAAGGGGGGGGGTGGCAGAGGGAGTAGAGGGAGAAGAGGAGCTCGGTCTGGGAAGGCCTCTCGGAGGAGGTGAGTTTTAAGTAGGGTTTCGAAGAGGGAAAGAGAATCGGTTTGGCGGAGGCGAGGGGGGAGGGCGTTCCGGGACCGCGGGAGGACGCGACCCGGGGGTCGACGGCGGGACGGGCGAGACCGAGGGACGGCGAGGAGGCGGGCGGCGGAGGAGCGGAGCGGGCGGGGCGGGCGGTGGAAAGAGAGAAGGGAGGAGAGGTGGGAAGGGGCGAGGTGACGGAGAGCCTCGAAGCCTAGAGCGAGGAGTTTCTGTCTGGAGCGGAGGTCGACGGGCGACCACCGGAGTCGTTTAAGAAGGGGAGCGACAGGCCCGGATCGTTTCCGCGGGAAGATGAGCCGGGCGGCGGAGTGAAGGATAGACCGGAGCGGGGCGAGAGAGGAGGAAGGGAGGTCGGAGAGAAGGCCGACACGGTAGTCTAGCCGGGACGTGACGAGAGCCCGCAACGGTAAGGTAGCCGTTCGGGTGGAGAGGAGAGGGCGGACCTCGGCGATATCGTAGAGGTGAGACCGGCGGGTCTCGGCGACGGATAGGACGCGTGGGGCGAACGAGAGAGACGAGTCGAGGACGACGCCGAGATCGCGGGCCCGAGAGACGGGAAGGACGGTCGCGCCGTCCACGGCGATAGGGAAGTCCGGGAGAGGACCGGGTTCGGGAGGGAAGACGAGGAGCTCGGTCTCGCTCGCGTCGAGTTTCAGGCGGCGGGCCGACATCCGGGCGGAGACGTCCCGGAGGCGGGAGGAGACGCGAGCCCGAAGGGAGGGGGAGAGGACGGGGGCGGAGGTGGAGATCCGCGTGTCATCTGCGTAGAGGTGGTCGTCGAAGCCGTGAGAGCGGACGAGTTCGCCGAGGGAGTGAGCGTAGATGGAGAACGGAAGAGGGCCGAGAACCGACCCTCGAGGAACTCCGACGGTTAGAGGACGGGAGGGGGAGGAGGCTCCGGCGAGGGAGACCGAGAACGACCGGCCGGAGAGGCGAGAGGAGAACCGGGAGAGGACGGAGTCCGCGAGGCCGAGGTGAGATGAGGTATGGAGGAGGAGGGGACGGTCGACGGTGTCAGAGGCAGCAGAGAGGTCGAGGAGGATCAGGATGGAGTAGGAGCCGTCGGATCTGGCGAGAAGGAGGTCGCGGGTGACCTTAGAGAGGGCGGTCTCGGTAGAGCGGAGGGGACGGAAGCCAGATCGGAGGGGGTCCGGGAGAGAATGGGAGTTAAGGAATTCAACTTCTCTGGGCCTCGGCGACCTCATCCGGAAAATGGGAATGAAGACCGTGAGCCCCACGAGGGACAACCCCATCACCTCGCATCCCCCCCGAGCTCAGAACGGTGCTTTGCGCATCGTAAGCGCTCGACAGATACCGGCATCATCATCAGTAGTGATACAGGGCTCGGCACCCGGTATCGATCGAGCAGTGAACGTGATCGAACGCGTGAATTCTGGCGTCATCCCCTTGGAGACCGTGAGCCCCCTTCTCGGGTAGGGATTGTCTCCGGTTGTGGCCCGAGTTCTCCCGGCCAAGCGCGCGGCACGGTGCCCTGCACCCGGTAAGCGCTCAATAAGTACGACCGACGGAACGAATGAATCCCCAATCCTCTCAGGTGCCCGAAAATGTTCAGTTTGGGCGATATATCCGCTCGGATCAGCACGCGCGCACGGGATCGACTCACCTGATCCCTTCGGTCGGTTCCTTCCGTTTGTCCGTCGTCTTGCTAGTCCGGACGGCTTCTCCCGTTGGCGCCGTCTGACGGTCGCGATCCGGGCTCAAGCCCTTACCCCGCGCCGAGCGTTCTGCCGAACCCCGGGGTAGATCGAATACGGTCGTAGTCGCGCACGGAGCCCACGGGATCAAGCGGGCGGGAGAGCGGGCGCCGAATCTCTGTCTTACGGATGAGGAGGCCGAGGCTCGGTGAGGTTAAGCGACCTGCCCGAGGTCTGGCGGCAGGCCAGAGGGAGAGCCGGGATCAGAACCCGGACCCTCTCTGACTCCCGGGCCCCGGGCTCTTTCCACCGGGCCCCGCCGCTTCTCCGGTCGTACTCGATTTGCGTCTCCTTCTCCCCCTCATTAGATTGGTCAGCTTCTGGAGAAGCAGCGCGCCTCGGGGGCGCGGGCGCCCGGGCCTGGGAGTCGGAGGTCGTGGGTTCGGATCCCGGCTCCGCCGCTTGTCCGCCGGGTGACCTCAGGCGAGTCACTTGGCTTCTCGGCGCCTCGGTTCCCTCGGCCGGAAAACGGGGACGAAGACCGGGAGCCCCACGGGGGACGACCCGATGGCCCCGTATCTGCCCCGGCGCTTAGGACGGTGCTCGGCACGGAGCGAGCGCCCAACAGATGCCAACGTGACCGTTACTGTTAAGTCACTTCACGTACCCGTCCCTCAGTCACCTCATCCGTAAAACGGGGATGAAGACCGGGAGCCCCACGGGGGACGACCCGATGACCTCGTATCCCCCCCCCCCCCCCCGGCGCTCAGTACGGCGCCCTGCCCCCGGCAGGCGCTCGCCGAACAGCGTCCGTGCCTCGGGCGGTCGGTCGCCCCTCGCCCGGCGCTCGGAACGGTGCCCGGCCCACAGTGAGCGCCTCACGGATGGCCCCGTTGCCACGGAGGAGCGGCGCGGCTCCGCGGGAGGAGCCCGGGCTGGGGAGCCGGAGGTCACGGGTTCGGATCCCGGCCCCGCCGCTCGGCGGCGGGCGAGGCGCCTCGCCCGCCCGGGCCTCGGTGACCTCAGGGAAGCGGGGAGGAAGCCCGGGAGCCCCGCGGGGGACGACCCGACGGCCCCGCAGCCCCCCCAGCGCCGAGAGCGGCGCCCGGCGCGGAGTCAGCGCCGACGGGATGGCATCGTTCGAAGGTCGCGGTCACCCGGGCCGGGTCCCTTTCCCCCGGGTGGCCCGGTGGGGAGCGGCGCCCGGGAACGGCCGGGTCGAGGCGGGCGTCCTCCGCGCCGGGGTCCGGCCGGACCTCCGGCCCCCCGCCGTCCCTCCCCCGGACCGGCCGTCGACCGACGGCATCGACCGAGCGCTCGCCGTGTGCGGAGCCCCGTGCCGAGCCCCCGGGAGGACGCCCTCCCCGCCCCCCGCCCCCGTCGCCTCCGTTTTCGCGCGGAGCCGTGCCCCCCAGGCACCTCACTTCTCCGGGCCTCAGTTGCCTCATCTCGAAAACGGCGACGGCGTCCAACCCGATCGGCCCGCGACTAGCCCGGCGCTCAGCGCGGCGGCGCGGCTCGGTGGAAGGAGGCCGGGCTCGGGAGGCGGAGGTCACGGGCCCGAATCCCGACTCCGCCGCTCGGCAGCTGTGTGACCGTGGGCGAGTCGCTTCACTTCTCTGGGCCTCAGTTCCCCCATCTGTCAAATGGGGATTAACCGGGAGCCTCACGTGGGACCACCCGATGGCCCCGTATCCACCCCGGCGCTCAGAACGGCGCTCTGCGCGTAGCGAGCGCTTAACGAATACCAACGTCATCATCATCATCATCATCGTCGTCGTCACAGTACCCGGCTCACAGCGTTTAACGGAATGAGGAGCGGCGCGGGCCGGGAGTCGGAGGCGCTGGGTTCCGATCCCGGCTCCGCCACGCTTCCGCTGCGCGACCTCGGGCAAGTCGCCTAACTGCCCCGGGCCTCCGTCGCCTCGCCCGGAAAGTGGGGATTAAGAGCGTGAGCCCCCCGTTTCTGACCTCAGTGATTCGTTTCTACCTCGGTGCTTAGAACGGCGCTCGGCGCGTAGTGAGCGCTTAAAGAGCACCGTAATTTACGATCGGTATTAAGTTTCGAACAGATGCCGTCAGATAAAAAAGGACTCGGTCACTCACCCCACCCCCAGCCCCGGCGGTCTCCCCTTTATCCGACATTTATTTTAAACATTCATTCATTCATTCGATAGCATTTATCGAGCGCTCGCTACGCGCGGAGCGCCGCACTAACCGCTTGGAACGGACGACCCGGCGACAGATAGAGACGGTCCCTGAAATGTCGGTCTCCCCCCGCCAGACCGTCAGCTCCTCGAGGCCGGGGGCCTGGGTTCTAATGCCGGCGCCGCCCAATGATAATAATAATATCCGTCAAGCGCTTCCTCTGTGCCGAGCCCGGCATTAAGCCCCGGGGTAGTGGCAGGGAAATGGGGTTGGACCCGGCCCCCGGCCCCCATAGGGCTCCCGGTCTTCATCTCCATTCTCCGGACGGGGGAACCGAGGCACAGAGAAGTAAAGCGACCTGCCCGGGTTCACAAGGCGGGGACGGGACCTTTCCCGCCTGCCGGCTGGCCCCCCGGAGTCGGAGTGTCCGGTTCAGAGTCCCGCACCCCGGAGACGCCCAGTACGTGCCTCGGAGGGCAGTGAGTGGCGAGAGAGGCGGGCAGCGGGGGCTGGGCCGGGGAGAGGGCCGCCCCCGAAGAGTCCGCAGAAAGGAACGGGGCCCGGCGGATCGAGCCCGGGCCGCGGAGCCACGGGGACCTGGGTGTGGATCCCCTCCCCGCCGCTCGTCCGCTGCGTGGCCCCGGGCGAGGCCCTTGACCTCTCCGGGCCTACGGTTCCGTCGTCCGTGACGTGAAGACGGAGACCGAGCCCCGTGCGGGAGAGGCGGCGCGGCCCGGTGGGTAGGGCCCGGGCCTGGGAGTCGGAAGGCCGTGGGTTCTAGTCCCGGCTCCGCCGCTTGCCCGCTGGGGGATCTCGGGCGAGTCGCTTCCCCGGGGCCTCGGTCGCCTCATCTGTAAAATGGGGATCGAGGGCGCGAGCCCCAGGTGGGGCGGGGACCGGGTCCAACCCGATTCGCTTGCGTCCGCCCGAGCGCTCGGCACGGTGCCGGGCACGGATTAAGCGCTTCACGAGGGCCAGAGTTAGCGGCGTGGGCCGCGTCCGACCGGACTAGCTCGTACCCACCCCTCGGCTTAGTACAGCGCCCGGGGCCCGGGAAGCGCTCGACGGGTACCGTGGAAAGCCGGGCGAGACCCTCCGAGAGGGCTGGTCTCCGCCCCCCCCCCGGCCGCCCACCCGGCCCGTTCCCGGAGAACGGCCTCGAGGCCCTCCTCCTCCAGGAGGCATCTGGGGATTGACCTCGCCCGTCCTCCAACCCACCGGCAAAGTCCTCGACCGGATTCCCCCCGGCCTCGGCTCATCGTTCTAACGACCGGGTGGGCGAAGAGCCGCTCCCGCCCGACGTTCAGGTCAATCGCCCGTCGGCCCACCTCGGCTCCTCGATGACCCGGCTCCCCGAGGGCAGAGGACGCGGCTCCTCTACGACGGGGGCGGGGGGCGACCACGTGGCCTCGGGAGGGGGCCCGAGAACCCTTCCGCTCGCGTGTCCCCCCCCCCCCCCCCCCCCGCTCCCGGGAGATGGATCCCCTCCAGCGGAAGACTCCCGACGGCGCCTCGGGCCGTCGGTATTTATCGAGCGCTCGCCCGCCGTGCGCGGAGCCCTCTACCTAACGCTTGGGAGAGTCCACTGTGCCGCACTCCCTGCCCACGAGGAGCTGACGGTCCGGAGGGGGAGCCCGACGCGAATAGAAAGCAATAAATTAGGGACAGGCACACAGGTGGCGCGGGGCCGGGAGGTGCGGTGAATACAGGGTGCGGGTCAGGGTGACGCCGAGGGGAGCGGGAGAAGAGGAGAGGAGGGGGGCACAGTCAGGGAAGGCCCCTGGGAGGAGATGCGCCTTCAGTACGGCTCCGAAGGGGGGGAGGGTAGCTGTCTGGTCCGGACACTGGGATGGATGATGATAATAACGCTGGTATCTGTTAAGCGCTTACTCTGCGCAGGGCACCGTTCTAAGCGCCGGGGTGGACACGGGGGCATCGGGCCGTCCCCCGTGGGGCTCCCGGTCTTCATCCCCGTTTTACGGACGAGGTCACCGAGGCCCAGAGCAGCGAAGCGACTCGCCCACGGTCACACGGCCGACGAGCGGCAGAGCCGGGATTCGAACCCACGGCCTCCGACTCCAAAGCCCGGGCTCTTTCCACCGAGCCGCGCTGCCTCCCACGAGGCTTCCCGCGACGGGGTCCCCCGGCACCCTCTGACCTACCCTTCCGGGGCGTTCGGGTGGAAGGGGAGCACACGGGGGTCATTCTCGTTTCGGCGGGAAAGGCCACATCCGTTTTCACGTCCAGTTAATAATGATAATGTCGGTATCCGTTAGGCGCTTACTATGTGCCGAGCACCGTTGTAAGCGCTGGGGGAGATACAGGGTCATCAGGTGGTCCCCCGTGAGGCTCACGGTCTTCATCCCCATCGTGCGGATGAGGGAACGGAGGCCCGGAGAAGTGAAGCGACCCGCCCACGGTCACGCAGCCGACGGGCGGCCGGGATCGGAACCCGTGACCTCTGACTCCCGAGCCCGGGCTCTTCCCACCGAGCCACGCCGCTTCCCAGTTCGGGTCCGGGTCCCAGGCGATGCCCCGGGAAGGCCGGCTGGCCGACATCCACTCGTTCACGCGGTCGTATTTATTGAGCGCCCGCTGTGCGCCGAGCACCGTACCCGGGGCCTGGGAGAGCACGGCGTAACGACGGACGCGTTCTCTGCCCGCAACGAGCTTACAGTCCGGAGGGGGAGACGGACGTTAACGCCGCTGAGCCCGGGGACCGATGCGGTGGGGTCCTCCCGTCCCACGGGAGTCGTGTTCTTGAAGAAATCGTGCGTCGTGGGAGACGGGCATTAGAGCCCTCACGCCCAAACTGACCGGGCGTTGGCACGCAGAATGGTTTTTCGGGTTTGTAGGGGATTTTACAGATGAGGTCACTGAGGCCCAGAGAAGCGAAGTGACTTGCCCAAGCTCAGCCAGCAGAGAGGCGGTGGAGCCGGGATCGAACCCGGGTGCTCCCGACTCGTTCGGCCCTTCGGTAGTATTTATTGAGCGCTTACTATGTGCAGAGCACTGGACTAAGCGCTCGGAATGGACAGGTGGGCAGCAGGTAGGGACGGTCCCCGCCCTCCGACGGGCTCACGGTCTAATCGGGGGAGACGGGCGGACGAGAACGGTGGCGATGGACAGAGTCGAGGGGAAGAGCATCCCATAGAAACAGTGGCAGATAAATAGAATCGGGGTGATGTACATCTCATTGAACAAGATGAAGAGGGTGATGAAGATATAGGCAGTTGACTCCCGGGCCCGTGCTCTTATCCACTCGGGGGGGAGACCGGGGCCAAGTCGTGGATCGCAGCGAGGGCCGGCAGACACGCCCCGAGGGAAGGACGTGCCTTAATCCCGCAACGGCCTCCTCACCTAATCGCGTGGAGCGCCCGCGGGACAGCGGAATCGACCGCTCACTCGGGTCCGGCCGAACCCGCGTTGGCGCTCCGCGTCCCGGCTAGGACGCGGTGGCGAGATACGGGCCCGTCCCGCCCGTGATCCACTTCTGACCGGATTCGGCCGGACTGCAGGGCCCCCGGGGGCCCCGATCGCGTCTGTCCATCCCAGCTTACTCTCCCGAGCGCTTAGTTCGGGGCCCCGCCCGCGGTGGCCGCTCAATAAATCCCGTCGATCGATTGCTCGATCCGGCGCGACGGGGCGTGGGAAGAAGGACCGGGCCCGGCTTCCGGGTCCGGCTCCGCCGCCGGTCCGCCGCGTGACCTCGGACGGGTCGCTCCGCTCCCCCGGGCCTCGGCTACCTCGTCTGAAAAATGGGGACCGAGAGCGTGAGCCCCATGCGGGGCAGGGACCGCGTCCAGCCCGATTAACCGGCCCCTCCCCCGGTGCTTAAAACAGACGGCGGTGAGCGCCAAGGAAGCGGTTGACGGGTGTCATCGTCACGATTCGTCGTCAGTATTTTTATCCTCGCGATACAGCGCGGGGGTCGTCGACCCGCCGCCGTGGGGTCTGGCCCTCGAGCCCCGCCCTGTCGACTCGCGGTCGTCGCCGCCGGAGCGGCGAGGGAGCGGCGGTGGGAATACGCACAGCGCTTAGGACGGTGCTCCGCACACAGTAAGCGCTCAATAGATACGAGCGACCGAGCGCCACCTCGGGGAGGGCAGTAGATGGGGGCGGGGGGGGGGGGGGGCCCATTCCACGCGGGAAAGAAGCCCAGCTCGGTGAGAGCGAGGGATGTCCCCGGGTGAAAGGAGCGGATAAAGGAGAGGGAGGAGAAGGAAAACCGCAGCCTGATAAAGATGGGCAGGGCAGGAAGAAGAAAGGAATCAAGTCAGGAAAAATCAAGGGGGGAGAAGGAACGGACAGGGGAGATAAACGACGGAGGTGGCAGAAAGAAAAGACAGAACAAAGCCAGACGGGATCGTAGGGAGAAACGGGCGGGAGATCAAACCTCCCGGAGGAGGAGATGCGAGCGGAAACGAAAGAAGCGAGGAAGGGGAGCCGACTCCGACGAGACCGCGCGGCTGGACGAGAGGGAGCGGGCGAGGGAGAGCGAAGGGAGCGGAGCGGCGGAGAGAGCGGGGAAGAGGCGACGGCGAGGAGGAGGAGGAGAGATGGCGGTCCGCGTGTGAGTCGGCGGACGGCAGAGAGCAGCGCGCGGGTAGATCCGCTCTCCCTCATCCTTCTGGCGTATCTCGCTTGGATACCCTTCCCATCTGGGCGTTCCTTCCGGGGAGCGGGTTTAGAGAAAATGCGGCCGGGCCTCCTCCGGTCCGACCCTGCCTCCGAGACCCGGAGCCAACGGGGAGGTGGACGTCCCGGAACGCGAGCCGGCGAGGACTGGGGATGCCCGGGACGGGAGCCGGCGGGAAAGGGGTTTTCCCCGAGAGCCGGCCGACCTCGGGTCGGTCTTTCCGAGGCGGGAGCCGGCGGCAGGGCGGCCTGCCCCTGTCCTAGCCCGGGGCCGGGAGAGGAGCTCTCCGGGGTCCAACGAAAGGTTCCCGGGCGGTTCCCCCACCCCGGGGAGGGGAGCGGGGGCGGGAGAGGCCGGGGCGGGCCGGGGGGGCGGGGGGGGGGGCGGGCGGCGGGACGACTATACGCTATAGACCATAAGCTCCCTCCGGGCGGGGAACGTCTCCGTCGGTCGCTCTACCGCACTCTCCCAAGCGCTCAGTCCAGCGCCCCGCACCCGTCCGTTCATCCGACGGGATCTGCCGAGCGCTCTCTGCGCCGGACGCTCGGAAAGTACGATCGGGCGACGGATGGAGACCGCCCCCGCCCACCGACGGGCGGGCTCGCGTTTTCATCGGGCGCCGTCGAGTCGCCTCCGATTCACAGCGACCCCGCGGACGGACTCTCTCCGGAACGTCCCCTCTCCCGCCCCGGTCCCCGACCCTTCCGACGGTCCGTCCGTCGTCACCGTCGCGGTCTCTGGCCGTCCGGCTGCCGCCCCGCCTCTTCCACGTTTTCCCTGGACTTTCCCTAGCGTCAGAGAATGAGCCCTCCCCGTCACGTGTCCCAGCTACGCTCATCTACGGCGGGTCGTCCGGCCTTCCGCAGGACGCTTCGGCTCAACTCGCTCCCAGATCCCTCGGTCTGCGTTTCGGGCGGTCCGCGGCGTTGGCGGAAATCTTCGCCAGCGCACATTTCGAAGGAACCGACGCTCCGAGATTCCGGCCGGTCTCTTCACCCTCCGGCTGTCCGTGCACCGTCACCGGAAACGCCGCCGAAGTGACCGCTGGTGGGCGCCCGGCGGATACGGAGGAACGAAGGGAGGGAGGGAAGACGGGTCCTGGGGGGGGGGGGGGGGGGGCGAGAGGGTGAACCTTCAGGTACCGGCGGCCCCCTCCACACTCATCGTGGGGGAAGGAGCTTGCGGAGCCCCGCTCAGGACGGCGCCCGGAGAGCGTCCGGTCCTCTACCGGTCTCGACTACGGGAGGGAGAGCCGAGCGGAGGCCCGCCCGTTCCATTCCCGGCCCGGGCCGTGGCCAGCGGGCGGCGGGCCGCCTGCCACGGGTCAGAACCCGCCCGTGCCGGGCCGGCGGCGGCGCGGGGGTCGGGGGCGGAGGCCCGGGTCGACGGCGCCGAAGAAGGCGACGACGGTAAACCGCTTCCCGGTCTCGACCGAGACCCTACGGATCCACTTCCAGAACGACCGCGGGCGGAGGCGGGGCCTTCCGGGAGAGACGCGTCCGCGGGGTCGCCGCGGGTCGGAGACGGCTCGACGGCGTGAGACGAGCCGGGCCCCCAGGGACCCCGCCGTTTCAGGGTACCGACCTCGCCGATCGGGGGCGAGAGGGTTATCTCCGACACGGCAGCAACAGAGGAGTGGGAGGGGGCGTCACCCTCCCCTCCCATCTCTGCTCCTTCCCACCCCTTCTCCCGTCCCGCCCGGCGGACCGAGAACGAAGCGGCGTGGCCGGGTGGGAAGCGCCGGGGCCTGGGAGTCAGAGGGCCCGGGTCCCGATCCCGGCCCCGCCACCGACCCGCCGGGCGACCTCGGACGGGTCGCTCGACTTCTCCGGGCCTCAGCTCCCCCATCTGCAGAACGGGGACTCGCCCTCTCTCCTCCCTCCTCCTCAGATCGGGAGCCCCCAGGCGGGACCTCGGTCGTCTTCGGTCGACCCCAGCACCCGATCCGGAAGTGCCTCGATTGTCATCGCGAAGAGAACTCGGGGAGGGGCTCCCCAGGTCCCGGAATTCTTCTTCGGGGGGTCCTCGACGTCGGGGGGGTCCGAGCCAGGGCGGGGCGGGGCGGGGAACGTGCCCGCCGACCCCGTTGCGCCGTAGTCTCCCTAGCGCTCAGCACGGCGCTCTGCCCGGAGTCGGCTCTCGAGAGGTCTCGCGAACGATGACGACGGTCATGCTATCCGTCGGGCGCTCACTAGGCGCCAGGCACCGTACCGAGCGCCGGCCGGGTCGACGGACCGATTCCCCGGGCTCGAGCCCGGGGCCCGGCGCCCTCTGGGGGCAGAGGCAACGAGGCCGTAGCCGTGTCCTTCCTCCGCCGGTTCCCACTCGTCGAGCGCGCGCTCCGTGCGGGGCGCTTTACCGACCGCTCGGAGAGCCCAATCGGGCGACGCGCAGAGGCCACCCCCGCCCACCGCGGGCCCCCGCTCCCGAAGGGCGGGGAGAGACAGGCATCCAAACGGGCAAAGAGGCGTCAATGGAAACGAACAGAATCGTAGGCGACGACGACGGCATCTAAGCGCCCGCTACGCGCCAAGCGCCGCCCTAAGCGCCGGGGCGGACACGGGGTCGTCGGGTGGTCCCGCGTGGGGCCCGCGGCCCTCGTCCCCATTTTACGGACGGGGCGCCCGAGGCTCAGAGGAGCGGAGCCACCGGCCCGAGGCCGCGCAGCAGCCGGGCGGCGGGGCCGGGAGCGGAACCCACGACCCCGGACTCCCGCGCCCGGGCCCTCGCCGCCGAGCCACGTACCCGTCGTGCGTACGAGCGGACGGAATCCAAACCCGAAACCCACCCGGCCCAAGGACCTCGTCCCCGCCGGGGTCGACGGGCCCCTCGGCGGGACGGTCGCCCGCCCGGCCATCCGGCGGTACCGACCGAGCCCCCGCCGTGCGCCCGGCCCCGTGGCGGGCAGCCGGGCGAGCGCGGTCCCGTCGTGTCGTACGACTCGGGAGGCGGCGCGGCGCGGCCTGGCGGAAAGAGCCCGGGCTTCGGAGTCGGAGGTCGCGGGTCCGACCCCCGGCCCCGCCGCCCGTCAGCCGCGTGACCGCGGGCGAGTCGCCCCGCCTCCCCGGGCCTCGGCTCCCCGATCCGGAAAACGGGCACGGAGACCGGGAGCCCCACGCGGGACCGCCCGACGACCCCGCGTCTCCCCCGGCGCTCGGGACGGCGCCCCGCACGCGGTAGGCGCTCAACAGATACCCACGGCGCCGATCGGGAGGCCCGGGCCCCGCCCGTGACGAAGAGTCGCGTGGCCCGGGAGTCGGAGGGCGCGTGTCCGTTGGTCCGCCCGACCCTCTTCGTCGCCCCAGGCGCTCCGGAAAGCAGGGCGCGGCGATAGAGGGAGACGACCGCCGCCGGGGTCCCAATCCCGGCCGCGCCGCCTCGCGACCGACCCGGGGACGGGTCGCCCGTCCCCTCCGGGCCTACGGCGATCCCGCCCGTCGAACGGGGACGAGGACCGGGGGCCCGACCCGGGACGCGGGGCTCGGTGAGCGCCGGCCGCGCGCCCGTCGCCGTTCTCGACGCCGGGGTCGGCCGACATCCGTCCGACGGTGCCGGGCGCCCGGGACGGCCGACCGGGCGACGGGGAGGGACGCCGCCCGCCCGGGCGACGGGGAGGGACGCCGTCCGACCGGGGGGGAGACGGACGGCGGGGCGAGACCGGACGGGACCGGAGGGAGACGGCGTCGACCCCGGCGCCGGCGCTCGACGGAGACCCCCTCCGGGTATCTAAGAAGGAGGCGGGAGCCTCGGGGTGGGGGCGTTCGGCCCCGGGCTCCCCGTCGCCCGTCCGTCCGACGGCGCGTCTGGAGCGCCCGCCGCGCGGGGCGGGGCACCGTACCCAGCGCCCGGGACGGGCGGAGGCGGTCGCCGCCCCGCGACGGAGAGGGCCCGGCCTGGGGAGTCGGAGGTCGCGGGTCCGGATCCCGGCCGTCCCCGCGCCCCGGCGACCTCCTCCGGAGAGGGGGATGGCTCCGGATCGCGGGCCCGGGGCGGGACGACCCGACGAGCCCGCGTCCGCCTCGGCGCTCCGCGCACGGTGGGCGCCTAACGGATCCCGGCTCCCGGCTCCCGGCTCCCGGCTCCCGGCTCCCGGCTCCCGGCTCCCGGCTCCCGGCGCGGTCCCTGGGCGTCGGAGCGGACGCCGCGGCCCCCGGCGACTCGGGCTGGAGAGGGAGGCCCGGGCGGGTCGGAGAGCCTCGAGGGGTGCTCGGCTGGGACGAGGGCGGCGGGCGGGGGTCGGTGCGGGAGCCCCGGGCCTCGGTGGGTGGTCGGCGCCGTCGCCTAGCAGCGGGCGGGGCGGGCCGGGCCGGGCCCCGGCCGCCGGGTGGGAGGAGCCCCGGGCCGGGCCCGCCCCCTCCCCCGGCCCCGCTCCCCTTTTCTGGGCCCGGACCCGCCTCCCCCGCCACAGCGGCCGGGACCCGGCCCGGCCGACGCAGCCCCCCGGCCTCCCCCGCTCGGCGCTCCCGGAGCCCCGAGCCACCGGCCCCGGGGATCTGCCCCCAGAATGCGGGACCGGCCCGCCGCGCCCCCGGATTAACCCCGCCGGACGCCGGGCCCGACCCCCGCCCTCCTCCTCCTCCTCCTGCTCCTGCTCCTGCTCCTGCTCCTGCTCCTCCGCCTGCTCCGCCTGCTCCTCCTCCGCCTCCTCCGTCGCCGCCGGACCCCCGGACCATGAGCCGCCCGGCCCCGGGAGAGCCGCCCCCGGGCTACGCGCCCCCCGCGCCCGGGCCCGACGCCGGACTCCCGCACAAGGTGAGGGACCGCACGCGGGGCGGCCGGGGACCCCCTCGGCCGGCGCCACCCCCCTCCCCCGCCGTGCCGGGAACGGGCCCCCGGGGGTCGGGGGTCCGTCCGCGACCCTCGCGTCCGGCCCGCGCGTCGCGCGGTGTGTGGGCCCGGACCCCCGGGAGGCGCCTCCCCCGCCCCCGGCCCGGCCCCGTGTGAGGGCGTGGGGCTCCGGGCGCGTCCGGCCGCCGGGGAGACGCGGGGGGGGGGGGGACCCCCGCGGGAGAGCCCCCCCCCCCCCGGGCCCCCCCGGACCCCCCCGGGCGCGGGCCGCCGTCCCGGGGAGGCCGGTCCCCCGTGGGAGCCGGCGGGGTCCGTCCGGCGGGCGGGCGTCCGGGGAGGGACCCGGTTCCGCGGCGGGGACACGCTGACCCCTCTCCCCCTCGGTCCCGTCGACAGGGTCGGGACGGGACCGCCCGGGCCCCGCTGTGGCTGCGGGCCCGTTTCCGGGCCTCGCTCTTCACCCTGGGCTGCGGGATCCAGCGCCACTGCGGCAAGGTGCTCTTCCTGGGCCTGCTGGCCTTCGGGGCCCTGGCCCTGGGACTGCGGGTGGCCGCCGTCGAGACCGACCTGGAGCGCCTCTGGGTGGAAGGTGAGTCGGGCGAGGGAGAGGGTGGTGGAGGCGCGAGGGGGGCGAGGGGCCCGGCGGCGGGCCGGGACGCCCGAGCCGACGGGAGCCGGACCGCCCGTCGCGCCTCCGCGCGTGGACCCCTCCCGGCGGCCGACCTCCGGGTTCGGGGGGACGGGCCCGTGGCGACGACCGGCGGCCTCTCCCGGGCCCGGGGCCCCAGGGGACGGGGCGGCCGGGGAGGCCCCCGACCTCCCGGCCCGGCGGCCGCCGGGGTCGGCCGGGGCGGGAGGGCCGCCGGTCCGGGACCCGGCCGGCCCGCCGCCGGGGTCGGACGGGAGCGGGTCCTCGTCGCCCAGCGGGGACGTTCGACAGAGACGATCTCTCCGTCATCGATAAGTTCGGCCCGGCTCTTCTCCCCTCGGCCGCCTCTCTCTCGTAGGGCGGCGTTTCGCCGGTGCCGAACACCCCCCCGCCCCGCGCCGCCTCCTCCCTCTCCTCCTTCTCCTCATTGAGAAATCGCGGCGTTCCTGGCCGTCTCCGCCGACGCCCCCCCCCCCCTCGCCTCCCCCCGGTCCCCCCCCCCCCCCCGCCGCGAGTCCCCGGGAATTCCTCCCGAGCCCCTCGGACGCCCGGCGCCCCGATTGCCCGGGTTGGAGCTTCACACCCTCGGATTCTTCTGGCTGCCTTTTTTGCGACGGGGGCCGCCCGGAGCAGATGTTGCTGTGGGAATCTCTGCCGACTGTTTTCGGAGCCCCCCATCCCCCTGCAGGCGGGCACACACTCTCTCTCTCTCTCTCTCTCTCTCTCACACACACACACACCCCCCACACACATACGCCCGCACGCACACACACACACACACACACACTCACATATCCCCGCTGCTCCCTGTGTGGTCCTAAACTACTCTTGGATTTCCTGCCACAATAGAAGCAACTTTACTCCCACCTCCTCCTCCTCCTCCCCCCTCCCCCCACACCTCCCTCCGCCCCCGCCCCCACCCGACCTAGCTCACCCGCCCTGCCCCCCCCACCCTCCGCCCCCACCCCTCCCGGCCCGGCTGAATGCCGGGCCCGTTTCCCCCCACCTGTTTCCCAGGATGGCGGTGGGGTGGGAGCGGGGAAGGCCCTCCTGGCCCCGGCCGCTGGAAAGAAAAGGACCCGGCGCATTCTTTAGCCCATTCTCTCCATTCTGGAGGACTTCGGCAAAGAAAGCCCTACCCCCTGAATGGGGAGAGCCGCAGCTGTCGGATCCGGAGCGGCCGGGGGAGACCGGGCCGGCCGAGCCCGCGGGGGCCGGGCCCCGCGCCTCCCCGGCGGCTCGGCCGCGTCCCCTGACCCGGCCGATTCTCTTTCGCCCTCCCGTGGGGAGGGGAAGGGGTAGGACGGCGTGCCGCGGGCGGCGGCGGCGGCTCCCCGTTCCCCGCCGGGCTTGCCGCCGCCCCCCGCCGCCTCCCTCTTCTCCCGACCCCGGGGCCCGGGCGGCGGGAGGGGGCCCCGGGCCGGCCCCGGGCCGGCGGCCGGGGGGCCGGACCCCTTCCCGACGCCCGGGCCCCGGGGTCGTCCTCGGGGGCCGGGCGGGTCACGCCCGGTCGCCTCCCGGCCTCGCCCGCTCCCGGGCGACGCTCGGCGGGGGGACGGTCGAGTCGGGGGGGGGCGGCCCGGACGGGGGCGACGGGGCCGCCCTCCCCGCCGCGCGCACGGGCGCGCTCCCGGTGGTCCCGACCCCCGCCGGGCCGCTTTCTCTCCGGACCCTCCCGTTCCGCTCGCCCCCGCTCGCTCGGGGCCTCCCGCCTCGAGCCGGCACGGCCGGCGGCCGGCTTCCGAGCCGGGGCGGGGGAACGCGTGCCGGCCCCCCGCCCGCCCGCCCCCCTCCGCCTCCCGGCCTCCCCGCGGCTTCCCCGGGTCAGCGTCGGGTTTCGGGAGAGGAGCGTGTGCGCGTCGGGGGGGGGGGGGGGGCGGGGGGGGCGGGCGGAGCCCGGGGGACTCTCCGCGTCACATCTGCGTCGCACGTGCGTCGGTACCTGGGTTCCTGCACGGGCCACCCGTTCACGCTCGCTGGCGCGCGTGCCGGCCCGTGTGCACGCGCGCGCCCGCGCCCACGCGCGGAGAGGCGCGCGCGGCAGATCTCGACGGGCTCCGGATCCCGGGTCAGAAGTTCCAGGTTCACGGGAAGCCTCTCGTCCGGAGGCCTCCCCGTCCGCAGGCTTCCAGCCAGATTCCCGGCGCCCCCTCTCGCAGCCGGACCGGGACCCTGACCCCTCCCGGCTGTCCCCGGCTCTCCCGGGCCCGGGAGCGCCGGCCGAAGCCCCGAGGGCCGCGCCCCCCCCCCCCCCCCCCCCCGGGTCCTCGCCGGGGTCAGGGCCCCCTCGGGGGCAGAGGGCCGACCGGCCCCGGGGCCCGGATCTGAAGGGCTTCAGGGCCTGCCGTTGCCCCGCTAGAGGACGCGGCGCCCTCCCCCGGCCCCGCGACCACCTCTCCCCTCCCTACCGTCGGCCCGCCCGCTGGCTCCCGGCCGGTCTGCGGTAGAGACCGGGCAAGGCGGCGCGGGCACGCCGACCCGGCCCCTCCCCGACCGGGCCGCGGGTGCGGGAAGAGGGGCCCGTCGGCGCCCCCGCTGCCGGGCATCGCACCCGCGGCGGCCGGGCCGGGGCGTCCCCCGCCCCCCCCGGGAAGGATTCTCCTCCCCTCCGTGTCTCCCGAAGGCCGGTCTGTCCCGTCTGTCCCTCTCGCCTGGTCCCCGGCGCCGTGCGTGACCCCTGACCCTCCCTCACCCGTGGGCCCGATGGGGCCCTTGAGCCAGACCTGCCCGGGCGCCACCGGGAAGCGAGGGGAGGATTTGGGGGTCTGGCGCCACCCCGGCGGGCGGGGCCCGGCGTCGCCCCCGGCCTCCTCCCCCCACCGGTCCCGCGGCGGTCCCCCCGGAGGCCCGCCGGCCGGCCGGAGCCCTCCCCCTGCGCCGCCCCTACCTCCGAGCCACGGGTCGGAGAGTGGCCGGGGAGGCCCCCGCGTGCCCGGTGACCCCACCGCCCCGGGCGCGCACACGGAGGAGTCCCCCGTCGCGCCGACGCGCGCGCGCCGCGTAGAGCCCGGCGGCGTCTTCGGTTTCCGCCTCGGTCCGGGGGGCCGCCCCCCTCCCGCCCTCAGCTGGCCGGGGCGGTCCGGCGCCCCCGGCTCCTCCCGCCGCGGAAATCCGGCCTCTGAGTCGGGCGCTCAACGGGGAGTCGGGGGTGACATCCAGAGAGGTCCCGGGACGGCGGGCGCTAACCGGGCCCGGGATCTCTTCTTCCCTCCCGGGAAGCTTGCCCCTCTCGGCCGCGCCCCCGTCGCCGCCCTCACGGCGTGGGGCGTTCTCTCTCGCCGTCTCCCATCCCCCTCTGCCCTCCGCCTCCCCGGCCCGCGCCGTCTCGCCGCGCCTGTTCCTCCGCCTCGGTGGCCCTTCGTCTGTTGCCCCCCGTCCTCCGGGCCCGTCTCTTCCCCCTCGGACCGGCCCTCCGTCCGGCTCCCGCTCCGGGAGGACTCTGACGGCGGCGCGGGGCCGTCGGTCACCTCCCCGCCTCTCCCGGGTGGGTCCGGGGGAGTCTCGCCCCTCGCCGGGTCGCTCCCGTCCTTCCCCCGGTCACCTTCCTCTCCGGGGTCCCTCCGAGCTCCGCTCCCCCCTTCCCACCCCCGTCCCGCCCGGGTCCCCGCGGGACTCTCCCTCTCTCCGCCGGGGCCCGGCCTCCGCCCCGCGCGGCCCGGCGGATAAATAAACACGGCGTGAGGGCCGCGGGCCGCATACCTTACCGGAGAGAAGAAACAAACAGCGGAGGGGCCGCGGAGGCCCGAGGGGGCCCGGTCCGGGGGCACCCGGCGGGGCCCGCTCGCGCGGCGGCCCGGAGACGGGGGGGGGGTCCCGTCGAGGGAGGAGCGGCCGAGGCCCGGGTCCGGGGGCGGCGGCCCGGCGGGAGGCCGCGGGGGAGACCTCCGGGTGGCCCCTCGGAGAGGGTGGGCGGTCCGAGCCGGGGCCCGGGGGGCCGGGGCTCCTCCCGACGTGTGGAGGCTCGAGGCCGAGGGGCGGCGGGATCCACGCGGGGCGCCCGGAGGCCCGCCCGGCCCGCCCCGCCGCCCGGCCCGGCCGGTCCCGCCGCGGGACGGGGCGACGGGCGCCCTCGCCGGCCGGCTCCGGCCCCCCGGCCCGGGGAGGGCCCCCCGCGTGAAGCGGGGCCGAGAGGTAGGCCGCGGGCCCGGGCCCGAGGCCCGGAGAGCGGCGCCCGACGCCCCGACGCCCGACGCCTCGCCCGCCGGGCCCTCGGCCGACCCCGGGCCCGGACCCCCGGGGCCCGGGCGGCCCCCGGAGGGAGTCGCGGAGCGGGAGAGCGGGGCGGGGGACGCGCCACCTCGGGCTCGGCCCCCGAGGCCCCTCACCCCATCTGCCGTCCCTCCCCTGGGCCCGAGGGAGCTCTGTGCGGCTTTGTGAAGGGAGAGGGAGGGAGGGAGGGAGGGAGAGAGGGAGGAAAAGGCCGGAGGGAGAGGAGGGGGGCGGACGGAGGGACACGGAGGGGAGGCCCGGCTCGGACCCTGGCTCGCCGGCTCGGGTTTAATCTTCATTTTCTCCGCGGAGGGGCCGGGGCCCGAGGACGAGGGGAGCCCGGGCGCACCCGGGCCGGGGGGCCGAGGAGATGGGGGGGGAGGGGATGTCTCCCTTTCCCCCTCGGGCCTGGAAAAGCGGTCTGCGTTGAGAAGATTCATCTCCTGCCTGAATGAAGCCAGCAACGTGGAAAAATGTTGGCATTGACGGGGGGCTGAATGTCCGTTTCAGCCCCACATTAGGGCACATTAGCAGGCAGTGGAGTGCTTAATGCAGCCATTTCTCACAGCGGCCCACAGAGGGGGTGATTAGCATAATTAGTCCAAGCCTCTATACATATGGAAATAACAAGAGCCTAAATGCCAACACCAGTGGAAATTTATGTCGATGCTGACAGGAGGCTCGGCCTCAATAGTTCCCAACCCCAGCCCCCCCCGACCCGCCCCCCGTCTCCCCCCCCCTCACCCTCTCTCGGGGGGCCGGCCGCTCCCCGGGGCCGAGCGGCCCCCCTCGGTCCCCTCCCCGCTCCCTTCCCGCCCTCCCGGAGCGCCCCCCCCCCCGGCTCCGGGGTCTAGGGTCCGGGAGACAGAGGGGCTCCGGAGGGCCGAGGGGTCCCCGGGGCGGGGGACCGGGCCCGGTGACCGCCACTCCGTCCCTCTCTCGGGGGGAGAGGGGAATCCGGAGCCGGGCCCGGAGGGTCCTCGCCGGGCCGGACCCCCCCCCACCCGACGCCCTCCTCCGCCCCTCTCCCCTCCTCCTCGGAGACGGGGCGACGAGGCGGGGCCGCCGGGGAGAAGGGGCCCCGTCCCGGCCGCCTCCCGGCCCCCCGTCGTCCCGCCGGGCCGAGGGCCTGGCCCGCGGCCCTCCCCGCCCCTTCCTGGACGAAGGAGATGTGCGGTGGGTCCCACCCCACCCCCGGGGGGACCCCCCCGCCCCCCCGGGAGGCGGGCCGCGGGGGCCGGCCCCCGCCGGGACCCCCCTCGCTCCCTCGGCCCGGCGGCCACCCCGGCGGGGCGAGGCGGAAACGTCTGTGCGAGCGCGGCTCCGCGGCCCCCACCCCCTGCGGGATTTCCTGTCACGCAGCATGGGGCTTTTCACCGGCCCCTAATCCCGCTAATCCTGCCCACCCGCCGCGCCGGACCGGACGGCGGGCCGCGGCCGGCTCGGGGGACGCCCCGACGGCTCTCCGGGGCCGGGGCCGGGGGAGGGCCGCCCCGGAGCGTCGACCCCCATCGCGCCCGGCCCCCGGAGGCCCCCGGGTCCGGCCGGCCGCCCGCCGGAGCGGGCGTGGGGCCGAGGGGCGCGGGCGTGACCCGGGCGGCGGCTCCCCGAGCGGAGCCCGTCCGCCCGGGACGCTCGCCCTCCCGTCCCCGCGGGCCTCGGCCGCCCGGGGTCACACGGGCTCTCGATGACCGCCCCGCGCCTGGGCCCCGGCCTCCCCGGGGGCCCCCGCCCCCCTACGACCCGAGGCGGTCCGGTGGCCGGCACCCTCCGCCAGGGGATCCGTCGGGGTCGACAGCGTGGCGGCGGGGCGCCCGGGGCGGCGGCGGGAGCGCCGTCGACGGGAGCCGGGACGCTGTGGGAGGATTTCCGGGAGAGTAGGGGGAGAGACCGCCCTCCCTTCCGACGCTTCCTCTGGACCACGAGGGGTCGAAGAAGGGGCGACGGGGTGGTCCCCAGCGGCGGGGGCGCGCCCTCCGCCCTCCCTCACGCTCTTGCTCTCGTCTCTCTCTTACCAGCGGGCAGCCGGGTGAGCCGGGAACTGCGCTATACGAAGGAGAAGCTGGGGGAGGAGGCCGTGTACACCTCGCAGATGCTCATCCAGACCCCGCGGCGGGAGGGCCAGAACATCCTGAGCCCCGAGGCCCTGGGGCTGCACCTCCAGGCCGCCCTCGCCGCCAGCAAAGTGCAGGTGTCGCTCTACGGAAAGTGAGTCCGTCCCGCCCCTCCGCGGATCCGCGCCTCCCCGTCCGCCTCCCCGTCCGTCCGTCCGTCCGTCGGCCGATGGGTCGATCCCCGGCGCCCCGGGGTCACGGGGCCCGGCCGTGGCCGCCGGCCCTCCGGGAGCCCCCCGCCCCGCCCCGTCGGGCCCCGATCCGGAGCCGGCCGCCGGGGCCTGACCCCCCTTCGCCCTCTCGGGCTCTAGGTCCTGGGATCTGAACAAAATCTGCTACAAGTCGGGAGTCCCGGTCATCGAGAACGGGATGATCGAGCGGGTGAGTCTCCGGGCCGGAGGAGGGCGGGGAAGGGATGGCGCGGCACGGGCGGCGGGGGGGGAACCCGGGCGCCAGGGCCCCTCCTCATCCGGGCCCGGGGTCCCCTCTCCCCTCCCGGCCCCAACGGGGCCCTTTTAGTCCTCACCGGGACTCGGCCCCGGACGGGGAGGGCCCCGTGGGGGCGGGCGGGGAGGGACGCCCCCCTGGGGACCGCGGGCCGAGGCCCCGGGGACCGACGGGACTCTGGCGTCCCCGGCAGATGATCGAGAAGCTGTTTCCCTGCGTGATCCTCACCCCGCTGGACTGTTTCTGGGAAGGAGCCAAACTCCAGGGGGGCTCGGCCTACCTACCGTAAGTAGCTCGGCCCCCTCTCCCCGCCCCGGTGGCGTCTCCTCCCGCATCTCCGCTCCCCCCCCCGCCAGTCCCCGGAGAGGAGGCGCGGAGGGGCCGGCGTGCGTGTTTCCCATGTCCCCGCGGATGCGGGGATGCGGGGATGTGCCTGTTGGCATGTAGCTCCGCATTGTGTCTGCCTAAATGAATGCGTGCCTCCGTGTGTGTGTGTGTGTGTGTGTGTGTGTGTGTGGGTCTGCCCCTGTTTATCTGTGTGTGTCTTTGTGTGTGCATATGCGTGTGTGTGTGTGTGTGTGTGTCCCCGTCCCCGGGGACCGGGGTCTGTCCTTTGTGAGCAAACGGCATCCCGGGCCCTTCTCATGCTAATGGGCTCCCCTCCCCCACCCCGAGGGGGCCGGCCGGGGAAGGGGCCGGAGGGGCCGGAGACCCTCCCTCCCTCCCTCTTCCTCCTCCTCTCCTCCTCCTCCTCCCCCCTCCGTCCCCGGGCCCCAGGTGAGGCCTGCCCCCGGGCCGCTCTTTGTCCCCGGGGGGGTCGGGGGGCGGCGGCGGGGCCCTGGGGGAAGAAGGGCCGCTGTGGCCGCCCCCCACCCCCACGCCTCCCCCCCTTACCGGGAGTCACCCCCTCCCCGGTGCCCGGCAGGGGCCGGCCCGACATCCAGTGGACCAACCTGGACCCCGAGCAGCTGCTGGAGGAGCTGGGCCCCTTCGCCTCCCTGGAGGGCTTCCGGGAGCTGCTGGACAAGGCCCAGGTGGGCCAGGCCTACGTGGGGCGGCCCTGCCTGCACCCCGACGACCCCCACTGCCCCCCCAGCGCCCCCAACCGACACAGCGGCCAGGTGCGGCCCCGGGGGGAGGCGGGGAGGGAGGGAGAGAGGGAGGAGGCCCCGGCACCCGCCCGAACCGCCCCCGCGCAACCTCCTGCTCGCAGGACCGCGCGTGGGCCCGCACGCACCCGGGCCCGCCTGGACGGGCCGGGCCCCCGGTCCCCCGGACGGGGAGTGAAGCCGCCCCCTCCCCTGTGGGCCGCAGGCTCCGGACGTGTCCCGGGAGCTGAGCGGCGGCTGCCACGGCTTCTCCCACAAGTTCATGCACTGGCAGGAGGAGCTGCTGCTCGGGGGCATCGCCAAGGACCGCCAGGGCCGCCTGCTCAGGTGAGGGCGGCCGGCCGGAGCGTGGTCCCTCCCGTCGTCGTCCGGCCCCGTCCGTCGGCGCGACGCTAGAGCGAGACGGTCCCCGTCCCCGTGAGCTCACGGTCCGGGGCGGGGGAGGCGGACGTCGACGCGGGTAGACAGGCGCCGACAGAAACGAACGGGACCGCGGACGCGGACGGGCGGAGGAGGAGCGGGGCTCGGTCCGCGAAGGCCCCCGGGGGGAGGAGACGGGCCTCCGTCGGGGCGGATTCGAGGAGGGGGGGAGGGCGTTCCGGGCCGGGGTCGGCGGAGAGACGGGCGGGCCGGAGGCCCGGGGAGGAGGTCGGCCGCGGCAGGGGAGCGGGGGGCGCGGGCTCGGGACGGAGGGAGGGGAGGCGGAAGGGGGCCGGGGGGGGCCGGACGGCCTCGAGGCCAACGGGGACGAGTTTTCGTCCGACACGATGGGAGATTTTTGAGGAGGGGGCCGACGCGCCCCCACCCCCACCCCCACCCCGCGCGTCTCCGTAGGAAGGTGATCCGGGCGGCAGAGTGAAGGATGGACCGGAGAGGGGAGGGCTAGAGGTTGGGAGGTCAGAGCGGAGGCTGTCGCGGTGGTCCGGGCGGGAGAGGAGCGAGCGAGCGGACGCACGCGGGAGGGGTCTGGATGGAGGGGGAAAGGGCGGAGCTTAGCGGCCTCGCCCAGGCGAGACCCGCTACGGTCTCACGGGCCACGGTGACGGATTGGATGTGGGGGTCGCGAGGGAGAGAGGAGTCCGGGAGACCGCCGAGGTTACGGGCCCGTGAGACGGGAAGGACGGGGCGGGGCCGTCTGCGGCGAAGGGAAAGCGCGGGAGAGGACGGGGTTTGGGAGGGAAGGCGAGGGGCTCGGTTTTGAGGCGCCGGGAGGACGTCCCGGTAGAGACGTCCAGAAGGCGGGAGAAGGTGCCGGCCCAGAGAGAGAGAGATCGGGGGAGGAGACCGAGAGCCGGGCGTCATCCGCCCTCCCCCGCCCCCCCCCCTCCCGCCCCCGTGCAGCGCCGAGGCCCTGCAGACCACCTTCCTGCTGATGAGCCCCCGGCAGCTGTACGAGCACTTCAAGGGCGACTACGAGACCCACGACATCGGCTGGAGCGAGGAGCAGGCCGGGGCCGTGCTGCAGGCCTGGCAGCGCCGCTTCGTCCAGGTCGGGGCCGGGGGGCCGCGGCGGGGGGCCGGGGGAACCCCGGGGGGGCCGGCGGCCCCGGGGGCTCAACGGCGGGTTCCCGCCTCCCCGCAGGTGGCTCAGCGGGCGGTGCCCGAGAACGCCACGCAGCGCGTGCACGCCTTCTCCACCACCACGCTGGACGACATCATGCGCTCCTTCTCGGACGTCAGCGTGGTCCGCGTGGCCGGCGGCTACCTGCTCATGGTACGAGGCCCCCCCCCCCGCGGCCCCCGGCCCCGTTCCTCCCGTCTCCCCCTTCCCTCCCTTCCCGCCCCCGGGGCGCGGGGCGTGACCCGGGGCCTGTCTCCGCAGCTGGCCTACGCCTGCGTGACGATGCTGCGGTGGGACTGCTCCAAGTCCCAGGGCGCCGTGGGGCTGGCGGGAGTGCTGCTCGTGGCCCTGTCGGTCGCCTCGGGCCTCGGCCTCTGCTCGCTGCTGGGCATCGCCTTCAACGCGGCCACCACCCAGGTAACCGGCGGGGGGACCGAGGCGGGGGGCCGGGGGCCCGAGGCGGGGGGCCGGGGGCCGACCGCCGACGCCGACGCCCCCTCCCCTCAGGTGCTGCCCTTCCTGGCGCTGGGCATAGGGGTGGATGACATGTTCCTCCTGGCTCACGCCTTCGTCGAGGCCCCGCCCGGCACCCCCGTGCAGGTGAGCGCCCCTCCCTCCCTCCCCCTCCGCGCCCCGCCCCCCCCCACCGAGGGGACGCTCCCCCGGGCTCCTCTCCCGCCCGCCCCCCGGCCCCGCTCCCCGCACGCCCCCCGGTGCCACGCCTGCCCGGCCGCCGGCCCCGGCCCCGGTAACAGCATCTGTTCCTCCCCCGTTGCCCCCGATAACAGCGCGTGTCCGTCCCCCCGGGCAGGAGCGGACGGGCGAGTGCCTGCGGCGGACGGGCACCAGCGTGGCGCTCACCTCCGTCAACAACATGGTCGCCTTCTTCATGGCCGCCCTGGTCCCCATCCCGGCCCTCCGGGCCTTCTCCCTGCAGGTGAGGCCCCCGTCCCGTCCGGGCGCCCGCCCGTTCCCCCCGGGGCCCCCCGAGCCGTCCGCGGGGGCGGGGGCCGGTGGCGGGGGGGGGAGGGGGCGGCGGGCCGGCCCGGCCGCCCGGGTCACCGGCCTCTCCCCGCGGCCCCCACAGGCGGCGGTGGTGGTGGGCTGTAACTTCGCGGCCGTCCTGCTCATCTTCCCGGCCGTCCTCAGCCTGGATCTGCACCGGCGCCACCACCGGCGCCTGGACGTCCTCTGCTGCTTCTCCAGGTCAGCCGCCCCCCCACCCCCCCCGCCTCCCGTCCCCCCGCCGCCTCCCGTCCCCCCCGTGCCCCCCTCCGGCCCCGCCGGCCCGGCTCAGAGCCCCGTCTCCGCCTCTCGCAGCCCGTGCTCCTCTCGGGTCATCCAGATCCAGCCCCAGGAGCCGGCGGAAGGGACGCCGCCCGCCGGGCCCGGCCGCCTGACGGCCACGGTGCAGGCCTTCGCCCGCTGCGACGCCGCCGGCCGGCACGTGGTCACCGTCCTGCCCCCCGGCGCCCGCCCGGCCCCCCCGCCCCCGGACCCGCTGGGCTCCCAGCTCTTCGGGCCCGCGGGCTCCACCCGCGACCTGCTGGGGCAGGGGGAGGGCCCGGGGAGGGAGCGGGCCTGCGGCACGCTGCCCTGCGCCCGCTGGAACCTGGCGCACTTCGCCCGCCGCCAGTACGCCCCGGTGCTGCTCCGGGGGCACACCAAGGTGAGGGCCGGGGCCGGCGGGGGGCGGGGAGGGGGGCCGGCGGGGACCGGGGACGTCCGCCCCGCTCCCCCGACCGACCCCTCCCCCGCCGTCCGCACAGGGGGCCGTGCTGGTGCTCTTCGGGGCCCTCCTGGGGCTGGGCCTCTACGGGACGACCCTGGTGCGCGACGGGCTGGAGCTGACGGACGTGGTGCCCCACGGCACCAAGGAGCACGACTTCCTGGCGGCCCAGCTCAAGTACTTCTCCCTGTACGAGGTGGCCGTGGTCACGCAGGGCGGCTTCGACTACGCCCGCTCCCAGCGGGCCCTGCTGGACCTCCACCGCCGCTTCGGCGCCCTCAAGGCCGTGCTGCCCGCCCCCGCCCACCAGCCGCCCCGCACCTGGCTGCACTACTATCGCGACTGGCTCCGAGGTGACCGGGCCGGGGGGCGGGCCGGGGGGCCGGGGGGGGCGGTGGGGGGGGGCCGGGGCCGGGCCTGACCGCCCCCCCGCCCTCCCTCCGCCCGTAGGGATCCAGGCCGCGTTCGACCGGGACTGGGCGGCCGGACGCATCACCCGCCACTCCTACCGCAACGGCTCCGAGGACGGGGCCCTGGCCTACAAGCTGCTCATCCAGACCGGGGACCCCAAGGAGCCGCTCGACTACGGCCAGGTGAGTCCGAGCGCCCCCCCCCCCCCCCGGCCTCGGGTCTCCGGGCCCCCGCGCCCCCCCAGAAGGGCGCTCCCCCCCCGCCCTCCTCCCCGCCGGGGCCGCGAGCACCCGTCCTCCGCCCCGGCGCTCGGCCCGCGGCGGGCGCCCGGCGGTACGGCGACGGCCGTCATCCGACCCCGGCCTCCGACGGGCGGTCGGCGGGGGCCGGGGGGGAGGTCGGGGCGCCCGGTCCACCCTCCCCCGGTCCCCCCCCCCCCCCCCCGCCACAGCTGACCACGAAGCACCTGGTGGACGCGGAAGGTCTGATCGCCCCGGAGGTCTTCTACGTGGGGCTGACGGTGTGGGTGAGCAGCGACCCCCTGGGCCTGGCCGCCTCCCAGGCCAACTTCTACCCCGCCCCGCCCGAGTGGCTGCACGACAAGTACGACACCACGGGGGAGAACCTGCGCAGTGAGTCCCGGGGTGGGGCGGGGGGGGGGAGGCCGGGGGGCCGGGGGGCGGCCGGGGCGGGCCGGGGCCGGGCCGCGGGCCGGCCCCCCTGACCCCGCGCTCTCTGTCCGTCTGTGTCCGTGTCCGTGTCGGCGCCCTCCCCTTCCCCCGCACAGTCCCGGCGGCGCAGCCCCTGGAGTTCGCCCAGTTCCCCTTCCTGCTGAGCGGCCTGCGGCAGACGGCCGACTTCGTGGAGGCCATCGAGGGGGCGCGGGCGGCCTGCGCGGAGGCGGCGCGGGCGGGGGTGCGGGCCTACCCCAGCGGCTCCCCCTTCCTCTTCTGGGAGCAGTACCTGGGCCTGCGCCGCTGCTTCCTGCTCACCGTCTGCATCCTGCTGGCCTGCACCTTCCTCGTCTGCGCCCTGCTGCTGCTCAACCCCTGGACCGCCGGGCTCATCGTGAGTGGCGGGACCGGTCCCCCCCCCCCCCCCCAACGCCGGGGCCCCGGGAGCCCGCCGCCGGGGGCCGGGCCCGCCCTCAGCGCCCCCCTCGTCCGCCCCCAGGTGCTGGTGCTGGCCATGATGACGGTGGAGCTCTTCGGCATCATGGGCTTCCTGGGCATCAAGCTGAGCGCCATCCCCGTGGTCATCCTCATCGCCTCCGTGGGCATCGGCGTCGAGTTCACCGTGCACGTGGCCCTGGTGAGCCCGGGGGGGGCCCGGCGGGAGGGGGGGGGGGCGGGGCCGGGGCCCGGCCCGCCGGGCGGCCCGCCCTGACCCGGCCCCTCCTCCCTCCCCCAGGGCTTCCTGACGGCCGGGGGCGGCGGGCGGGACCTGCGGGCCGCCCGGGCCCTGGAGCACACGTTCGCGCCGGTGACCGACGGGGCCGTGTCCACCCTGCTGGGGCTGCTCATGCTGGCCGGCTCCGACTTCGACTTCATCGTCAGGTACGCGGGGGCCGGCCACCCCGCGCCGCCTCCCCGGCCCGAGGAGGGGGCTCGGCCCGCCGCCCTTCGGGCGCCCGCCTCCTCTTCGCCCCCCCTCGCCGTCCCCTCGCTCCGCCTCGCCCGCCCTCGGGTCCCTCCCTCTCCGTGGGACACCCCCGGACCCCCACCCCCGACCTCCGCTCGATTCCCGTCTTCTCCTCCCTTCCGCGCTGGGGTGGGCGTGGGGCCCGCCCGGGACCGACCCCCTCCGTCGCCCCGCGCCCTCCCGAGGGCTCGGAACCCAGCGCCCCGCGCGCGGTCGGCCTTCGGCGCACGGCTTGGGTTAACGGGCTCCCTTCCCCCCGGCCCCCCGCCCAGGTACTTCTTCGTGGTGCTCACCGTGCTCACCGTCCTGGGGCTCCTCAACGGGCTGGTGCTGCTGCCCGTGCTCCTCTCCGTCGTCGGGCCCCCCGCCGAGGTGAGCGACCGCCGCCGCGCCGGCCGAGCGCGCGCGGGGCGCGGGACCGAGCGCCGGGGCGGGGGCGGACGGTGGGTTCCCCGCCCCGAGTGACCTCCCCGCCCCTCCCGCTCCCGGCAGGCGCCGGCCTCGGACCGCGCCGGCCCCCTGCCCTCGCCCGACGCGGCGCCGCCGCCCCTCGGCCCCCGGGCCTTCTTCGGAGGATCCGGGCCGCCCTTCCGGGAAGCGGAGGGGGGCGCGGGGGACGCCCCCGGCGCCTACATCCTGCCGCCCGCCCACTCCCACATCCTGCTGGAGGCCAGCAAGGATCCCAACTTCCCCACCATCACGGTGAGCGGGGCGGAGCCGGGGTCCCGGGGGGGGGGGGGGGGGGGGGGGGCGGGCGCGGGGCCCCCTCTCACGCCCCGCTCCCCCGGCTCCGCTCCCGCAGGTGGTGCAGACCTACAAGGACGGGCCGGAGGGCCGGGGCCCGCCCCCCGCCCCCGAGCCCAAGTGGGGTCCCCGGGGGGGGCCGCGGCCCACCCTGCCCGGCGGCTTCGCCACCCTGACGGCCTCGGTGACCGTGGCCCTGCACCCGCCCCCGCTGCCCGGGGGCTGCGCCCACGAAGGCTTCGAGGAGGGCGAGGCGGCCCGGCCCCCCGGGGCCTTCCCCGCGGCCCCCCCGGGCCCCAAGGACGCGGGCGGACACAGCTGCTGAGGTGAGCGCCCCCTCCCTCCTCCCCGGCCCCCCGGCCCCCCGGCCCGCTCCCGCCGCTGACCCCCCGGCTCGCCCCCCAGGTCCTACGACGCGGAAGTGACCAAAGGAAGCGAAGAGCCCGAGCCCCCCCGCCGCCGCTGCTGCTGCTGCTGAGCCCCCGCCCCTCCCTCCTGCTGGGCGGGCGGGCGGGCGGGCGGGCCGGACGGGGGGACGGCAGGACGCGGGCCCGCCCGTCCTCCCGGGGCCCGGCCCGTGCTCTGAAACCGAAGCACTGAGGAGGAGACGCGGAGCCCGCCCGCCCGCCCGCACCTCGCTCTGGGACCCGGACGGAGGGGGACCCCCGGACCCCCCCCCCCCCCCGATCCGGGCTCGCCCCCCGACCCCGGGGGGCGGGGAGGGGCCGGGCGCACAGCCCCCCGTCCGAGCGGAGGGTGAGGAGAGCACGGCGGCCCGCGTGGGCGGAGCCGTGGTGCGTGACTGTGACCGCGTGTGTGCGTGCCTGCGCGTGCGTGTGTGTGAGAGAGAGAGAGAGAGAGAGAGTGCGAGTGTGCACACGTCCCCCGCCTCCCACCACATAAGTTATTTATATGAAGAGAAGAGGTTTATTTTTGTAGTTTGTACAGATGTTAGCCGTGCTGGAAGTTTTATTTTTAAAGAGTAAATATCTATTCTATCTAAAGTCCCTCAGCTGGCTCTGTTCCGCTCCGGGAGGGGGCGCGGGGGGGGGGGGGGCGAGACACACGGGGCCCCGGCCGTCCGTGGGCACGGGGGGAGCTCCCGGGGGTTCACTCGCCGCGCGCGCGAGGGGCGTCGGGCCTTCCCCGGGGAAGAGAAGAAAACGGAGGCCTCGTAGACGCCCCTCCGACCCCCGGGCCGCCGCACGGCTACCGGCTCGGCCCGGGCCCCACGGGTTCTCGGTCGGGCCGGAGCCGGCCCCCCGCCGCCTCCGCCGCGGAATCTCCCCGGGAGGAGGGAGAAGAGGAAGAGCTCCTCGGCCGGAGGCCCCCCGGACGGACTCCCCCGCCTCCGTCCCCCGCGACGTCCCGGTTGCCTCTGAGCCCGTGGCCCCGTCCTTCCACCCGGAAGCGCCTCCTCGCCTCCGTTCAACGGACGGGCTCGGCCCGGCCCTCCCCGCTCCTTCCGGGGCGCGTCGGCCGCCCGGCCTTCCCCGGGGAAGGGGAGAGAGGGGGCCCGGTTCGGCGGAGACGCGGAGGGGAGGGGGTCCCGGGCCCGAGGGGGGGAGGGGGCCGGCGGCAGGATTGACGAGGTCGGAGCACCGAGAAAAAGTTAGCGGGAGAGGAGTGGAGCGGGTGGGCCGGGCTGCGGGGGGACATCGGGGAGGCGGGAGAGGAGGCGGCGGGGAGCCGGTGGAGCGCTTCCAAGCTGAAGGCGAGGAGCTTCCGTCTGTGGAGGTCGGGGGGCGGCCACTGGAGTCCCTTCTCTTTTGGAAGGGGAGGGGGGGGCCGAAGACCCTTCTTCAGACACCATCTGGGCGGCGGAGCGGAGAGGGGAAGGGACGGGAGGCGGGGAGGTCGGCGAGGTAGGAAGGAGGGGCCTCCGGAGAGGCCGTGAAGACGGACCCGACGGGATCCGCCCGGAGACCCGAGGCGCGGGGCGAACGAGAGAGGTGAGCGGAGGGGGACGCCGCGCTAAGGGGGCGAGAGGGGCCGCGGCGGGGAGGGGCATCCGAGTAGGGGGGGGGTCCCGGAGGCAGGAGGAGGCCACGGAGGGATCGGGCCTGAGACTGAGAGGAAACGGCCCCGGAGGGAAGAGGACCGTCCGTCCCGGAGACTCGGCTCTTCGTGGGCAGGGCTCGACTCCGCCACCTCCACCGTACCCTCCCCAACGCTCGGTGCGGGGTGTGACTCTTAAGGAGGGCGGGAGGCGGGCCCGACCCCGCCTCGGTTCATCCGTCGGTCGGCGCCGTTTATCGGGCGCGGACCGCCGGACCGAGCGCTTGGGAGAGGACGACAGAGAGACGCGTTCCCCGCCCGCGACGAGCTCGCGTCTTCCCTCCGCCGCCCGGGGCGGTTCTCCACAGAAACGTCCCGTGCACCTTCCCCCCCGCACCTCGACTCCTTCCGACGGAAGCCCCTCCGAGGCCGACCGGGGGGCGGGCCGGCCCTCCGCGGACGTCGCGCCTCCTCCGGGAGGCCTTCCCGGAGCTCCCGTCTCCCCGCCGCCTCTCCCGCGGGCCGAGTGACGATAATCGTCGGCGGACCTGGCGGGGGGAGGGCCGACCCGATCATCCCTCGCTTTAGTCCGGGACTTTGCACGTAGTAAGCGCGTGACGGATAATCGTCATCCTTGTCGAACGTTGAATGTCATCAAATACTATTATGAGCCACCACGGCATTTATTTTAACAGTATTTACGGAGCGCTTACTATGTGCAGAGCGCTGTACGAAGCGCTTGGAACGGACAGATGGGTAACAGATTCGTGAGCGTCGGCTTCAGGGCCCTCTGGCAGGCTTCCTACTCCGGCCTAACCCGTCCGCTCCGCTCCCGCGGCAACCAGTTTATCCCCGTGCCGCCATCGGTCGGTCGCATTTCCTGAGCGCCTACTGCGTGCGGAGCTCTGTGCTGAGCGCCCGGGAGAGTGGAGCCCAACAGCGTAAGAGACGCGTTCCCTGCCCACCGCGAGCTTACCGAGTGGATCTCGTCCATCTCACCCCCTACTGCCCCTTCCCGACTCCTCCCCCCGGGCCTGGAACCGCCCCCGTCCCCGCTTTCCAAGCCTTATCAGGGTCCCGCCTCCTCCAAGAGGCCTTCCCCGCCGAAGCCCTCTTTTCCCCGGCTCCCTCTCCCTTCGGCATCCTCCCCGCCCTCGGATCTGTCTCCTCCGGACAATTCGGCTGCCCGGCACTCTGGTCCAGATCCGTCGCTTCTTCCTCTACGTTAACGTCCCGTCTTCTTCCCCTCTGGACCGCAAGCTCGCTGCGAGCGGGGAAGGTGGCCCACCCACTCCTTGGCGCTCTACTTTCCCAAGCGTTTACTATTCATTCACTCGCTCGGTATTTATTGAGCGCTTCCTATGTGCAGAGCGCTGGACTAAGCGCTTGGAATGGTCAAATCGGTAACAGGGACCGTCCCGGCCCATTGACGGGGTTACGGTCCAATCGGGGGGGGGGGGGGGGGGGAGACGGACGGACAAAAACAATAGCAATAAATAGAATCAAGGCAATAAATAACATCAAGGCAATAAATGGTCCAGTGCTCCGCATACGGTAAGTGCTCGATAAGCACCGCCGACCGACAGTCATCCCCCGGGGAAGCAGCGTGGCTCGGTGGAAAGAGCCCGGGCTTTGGAGTCCGAGGTCATGGGTTCGAATCCCGGCTCCGCCACGTGTCAGCCGGGTGACCGTGGGCGAGTCACTTCACTTCTCTGGGCCTCGGTGACCTCATCCGGAAAATGGGGATGAAGCCCGTGAGCCCCACGTGGGACGACCTGATTCCCCTGTGTCTCCCCCAGCGCTTGGAATAGTGCTCTGCACAGAGTGAGCGCTTAACGGATACCAACATTATTATTATTCACCCCCATTTTCCAGATGAGGTAACCGAGGGCGGGAGAAGAGGCTTGCCCAGTCGCCCGGCCGAGCGGCGGGGCCTGCGAGCCCCACGACACGGGGCCTGTGTCCATCCTGATTGGGGTATCCCTAGTAGGCCGCGTGACACGTAGTAAGCGCTTAAACGCCCATTTAAAAAAAAGGGGGCCGCAGCGGGGCTCAGTGGCAAGAGCCCGGGCTTGGGACTCAGAGGTCATGGGCTCGCATCCTGGCTCTGCCACCTGTCAGCTGGGTGACCGTGGGCAGGTCACTTCTCTGGGCCTCGGTTCCCTCATCTGGAAAATGGGGATTAACTGGGAGCCTCCCGTGGGACGACCCGATTGCCCTGTCTCTCCCCCAGCGCTTAGAACAGCGCTCTGCACCTAGTAAGCGCTGAACAAACCCCATTCTCTGTGCCTCAGTTCCCTCATCTGTAAAACCTCAATCCCCCTGGATCTCCCCGGGCGCTTAGAACAGCGCCCTGCCCCTAGTAAGCGCTTAACAAATACCGACATCATTAAAGTGGGGATTCAGACCGGGAGCCTCACGTGGGACAACCTGATGACCCTCTATCTCCTTCTCTGTGCCTCAGTTCCCTCATCTGTAAAACCTCAACTGTATCTCCCCCGGCGCTTAGAACAGCGCTCTGCCCCTAGTAAGCGCTTAACAAATACCGACATCATTAAAGTGGGGATTCAGACCGGGAGCCTCACGTGGGACAACCTGATGACCCTCTATCTCCCATTCTCTGTGCCTCAGTTCCCTCATCTGTAAAACCTCAATCCCCCTGGATCTCCCCCGGCGCTTAGAACAGCGCCCTGCACCTAGTAAGCGCTTAACAAATACCGACATTATTAAAGTGGGGATTCAGACCGGGAGTCTCCCGTGGGACCACCTGATGACCCTGGATCTCCCCCGGCGCTTAGAACAGTGCTCTGCGCCTAGTAAGCGCTTAACAAATACCAACATTAAGAAACACCGATATTACTATTCTAGGGGCCTCCATTCGATGGCATTTCCCGAGCGCTCACCGTGTGGCCTCGGTGCTCGGAAAGCCACGCTGCGGCCCGGTACTTTATTTCCAAGCCCGGGCCCGACTCCTCCAAGAGAAGCAGCGCGGCTCAGTGGAAAGGGCACGGGCTTGGGAGTCAGAGGTCATGAGTTCGAATCCCAACTCTGCCACTGGTCGGCTGTGTGACTGTGGGCGAGTCACTTAACTTCTCTGTGCCTCAGTTCCCTCATGGGTAAAAGGGGGACGAGGACTGTGAGCCCCGCGTGGGACGACCTGATTTCCCTGTGTCTACCCCGGCGCTTAGCACAGTGCTCTGCACATAGTAAGCGCTTAACAGATACCAACATTATTATTATTAGGGGCGGCGTGGGCCCCCCGGGGGCGATCAGTACGGCGCCCCGGGGCGACGAGGCGGCCAGAGTCCGGGGGAGCTCGTGTCGCAGGGAGAGAAGGACGACGACTGGGTACCTGGAGGGTGGAGGCGAGGCCCGGGGGTGGTCGTCGTCGCTGGTCCCGCGGCTTGGGGTCCCGGGGGGGGGTCTCCTCCTCCCGTCCCCCGCGCTTCCGAGGCCCGGGGAGGTCGGAGGCGGTCAGAGGGGCGGCCCCGGTGCCTTTTCACCCCGCCCTTAGCCGTTGCATCGTATTTGTTGAGCGCTTCCTCTGTGCTGAGCGCTGCCCTAAGCGCTTGGCAGGGACAAATCGGCAACGGAGAGAGTCCGTCCCCGCCCTTGGGGCCGTCGTCATCGATGTCGGGGCCTCCCTCGGAGGGACGGCCCGGAGGGGAGAAAGGACCAGACCGAAGCCAACCGGTCCTTCTCCTTGGCCTCCCTTTCCCGGCATCCCTCGGGCTCCCCGGGCCTTGACCAGAGCGACGCACGGCGTCCCCACGTCACGTGACCCTGGGTGGGCCTCCCCCCCCCCCCCCCAGGCCATCACCCTAATGATAATAATCATGTCGGTATCTCTTAGGGGCTTAATTATGTTGGTGTTGGTTAAGCGCTTCCGCTGCGCAGAGCACTGCTCTAAGCCCTGGGAGAGAGACAGGGTCATCGGGTGGGCCCATATAATAATAATGTTGGTATTTGTTAAGCGCTTCCTCTGCGCAGAGCACTGCTCTAAGCGCTGGGAGAGAGACAGGGTCATCGGGTGGGCCCATATAATAATAATGTTGGTATTTGTTAAGCGCTTCCTCTGCGCAGAGCACTGTTCTAAGCGCTGGGAGAGAGACAGGGTCATCGGGTGGGCCCATATAATAATAATGTTGGTATTTGTTAAGCGCTTCCTCTGCGCAGAGCACTGTTCTAAGCGCTGGGAGAGAGACAGGGTCATCGGGTGGGCCCATATAATAATAATGTTGGTATCTGTTAAGCGCTTACTATGTGCAGAGCACTGTTCTAAGCGCCGGGGTAGACATAGGGGAATCAGGTTGTCCCACGTGGGGCTCACAGTCTTCATCCCCATTTTACAGATGAGGGAACTGAGGCCCAGAGAAGCTAAGTGACTTGCCCACAGTCACCCAGCTGACAAGTGGCAGAGCTGGGATTCGAACTCATGACCTCTGACTCCAAAGCTCTTTCCACTGAGCCACGCTGCTTCTCTGTAAATACCAACAGTATTATGTCCGTGGCCATCTTTTTTTATGGGATTTTTTTAAGCACCGGCCACGTTGGGCCCCGTCCCAAGCCCTGGGGTTGAGGGAAGCGGTGTGGCTCACTGGAAAGAGCCCGGGCTTGGGAGTTGGAGGTCATGGGTTTGAATCCAAGCTCTGCCACTTGTCAGCTGGGCGACTGTGGGCAAGTCACTTCTCTGGGCCTCACTGACCTCATCTGGAAAATGGGAATGAAGACTGGGAGCCTCACGTGGGACCACCTGATGACCCTGGATCTCCCCCAGCGCTTAGAACGGTGCTCTGCACGTAGTAAGCGGTTAACAAATACCAACATTATTATTATTATTACCCCAGCGCTTAGAACAGTGCTCTGCACGTAGTAAGAGCTTAACAAATACCGACATGATTATCACAGTGCGCTGCACGTAGTAAGCGCTTAACAAATACCGACATGATTATCACAGTGCGCTGCACGTAGTAAGTGCCCAATAAATACTATTGAATGAAAGACGAAAAATAATCAGGTTGGACGCGGCCCCGGCCCCTCGTAACCTCCCGGTGGGCGGGGGACGTGTCCCCCAACTCTGTTATTCTGTGCTCTCCCAAGCGCTTAGTACTGTGTCCTGCGCAGAGTAAGTGCTTATTGACCGCTAGAGCTCGGAGGCTTAATCCCCACTTTACAAATCAGGTCATTGATGCCCCCAGAAGATGTGTGACTTAATAATAATAACGTTGGCATTGCTTAAGCGCTCACTATGTGCCGAGCACTGTTCTAAGCGCCGGGATGTACAGGGTCATCAGGTCGCCCCACGTGAGGCCCACAGTCTTAATCCCCATTGTACAGATGAGGGAACAGAAGCACAGAGAGGTGAAGTGACTCGCCCACGGTCACACAGCCGACAAGCGGCAGAGCCGGGATTCGAACCCATGACTCCTGACTCCCAAGCCCGGGCTCTTGCCACTGAGCCACGCTGCTTCTCTTGACTTGCCCAAGGTCACCCGGCGGACAAGCGGCGGGATTAGATGTCCGGTCCTCTGACTCCCAGGCCCGTGCTCTGTCGGCCACACCGTTTCTCAGTCGTTTATCAAAATGTCTACCTCCCCGCCGGACTCTAAACTACCCGCTCTGTCGTGCTCGCCCAAGCGCTCAGTACAGTGCTCTGCACGCAAGAAGTACTCGATAAATAAGCGAGAAGCAGCATGACTCCGTGGACGGGGCCCTGGGGGTCAGAAGGTCAGGGGTTATTATTATTGGCTCAGTGGAAAGAGCACAGGCTTAAGAGTCAGGGGTCATGGGTTCTAATCCCGGCTCCGCCACCTGTCAGCTGGGTGACTTCGGGCGAGTCACTTCGCTTCTCTGGGCCTCAGTTCCCTCATCTGAAAAACGGGAATTCAGACCGTGAGCCCCACGTGGGACCACCTGATGACCCTGTCTCTCCGCCAGCGCTTAGAACAGCGCTCGGCACATAGTAAGCGCTTAACAAATACCAACATTATTATCATTAAGGGCTTACTATGTGCCGAGCGCTGTTCCAAGCACCGGGGGGTTCTAAATCCGGTTCTGCCTCCTGTCTGCCGTATGACCTCGGGCGAGCCACATCACTTCTCCGGACCTCAGTCCCCTCCTCTGTAAAATGGGGATTAAGAGCGGGAGCCTCGTGCGGGGGGCAGCCGCTGCGTCCAGCGCGGCTCAGTGGAAAGAGCCCGGGCTTGGGAGTCAGAGGTCATGGGTTCCAATCCTGGCTCCGCCACTCGTCAGCTGGGTGACTGGGGGCAAGTCACTTCACTTCTCTGGGCCTCACTTACCTCGTCCGTAAAATGGGGATGAAGACTGTGCGCCTCACGTGGGACCACCCGATGACCCTGTATCTACCCCGGCGCTCTGCACATAGTAAGCGCCTAACAAACACCAACGTTTATTTTAGTTATTTATTTTTACCTTGTATCCACCCTGCGTCCAACCTGACTACCTCGGATCCACCCCAGCGCTTAGAACAGCGCTCTGCACATAGTAAGCGCCTAACAAACACCAATATTTATTTTAGTTATTTATTTTTACCTGCGTCCAACCTGACTACCTGGGATCCACCCCAGCGCTTAGAACAGCGCTTGGCACCTAGTAAGCGCTCAAGAAGTACCATAATAATACTACACAGCAGCGTGGCTCAGTGGAAAAGAGCCTGGGCTTTGGAGTCGGAGGTCATGAGTTCGACTCCCGGCTCTGCCACTTGTCAGCTGGGTGACCGTGGGCGAGTCACTTCACTTCTCTGGGCCTCAGCGACCTCCTTTCTAAAATGGGGATTAACTGGGAGCCTCACGTGGGACAACCTGATGACCCTGCATCTCCTCCAGCGCTTAGAACAGTGCTCTGCACATGGCAAACGCTTAACAAATACCAACAGTATTATTATATTGTTATAATTGCACTCACCTCAGCGTTTGGCAGAGTGCTCCGCACAAAGTAAGAGCTCAATCGATACGATTGACCACCTGACGACCCTGGCTCTCCCCCAGCGCTTAGAACAGTGCTCTGCACATGGCAAGCGCTTAACAAATACCAACATTATTATATTTTTATAATTGTACTCTCCTGAGCGTTTGGCAGAGTGCTCTGCACAAAGTAAGAGCTCAATCAAGATGATTGACCACCTGCTGACCCTGGAACTCCCCCCAGCACTTAGAACAGTGCTCTGCACATGGCAAGCGCTTAACAAATACCAACAGTACTATTATATTGTTATAATTGCACTCTCCTCAGCGTTTGGCAGAGTGCTCTGCCCAAAGTAAGAGCTCAATCGATACGGTCGACCACCTGACGACCCTGGCTCTCCCCCAGCGCTTAGAACAGTGCTCTGCACATGGCAAGCGCTTAACAAATACCAACATCATTATTAAATTGTTATAATTGCACTCTCCTCAGCGTTTGGCAGAGTGCTCTGCCCAAAGTAAGAGCTCAATCGATACGGTCGACCACCTGACGACCCTGGCTCTCCCCCAGCGCTTAGAACAGTGCTCTGCACATGGCAAGCGCTTAACAAATACCAACATCATTATTAAATTGTTATAATTATACTCTCCTGACTGTTTGGCAGAGTGCTCTGCGCAAAGTAATAGCTCAATCAAGACGATTGACCACCTGCTGACCCTGGATCTCCCCCAGTGCTTACAACAGTGCTCTGCACATGGCAAGCGCTTAACAAATACCAACATTATTATATTGTTATAATTGTACTCTCCTGAGCTTTTGGTAGAGTGGTCTGCGCTTAACAAATACCAACATTATTACATATAACAGCCTGAGGGTGCTCAGGCCCAGCCATCCTCCCCCCAGGCCACCAAAAGCCCCAGGTGGCGACAACCGCAGAGGCTGCCGGGAGTCCTTTGGCTCCCGCCCAGACGCCTCTTTTGCATACCCACAATGCACCGGGGGGGAACCCCAGCCCTTTCCTCGGGGGAACATTTCCTTTTTTCCCACGGTCTCCCCCCCTCCCCCCGGCTCTAGGCCGCATCCCTCTGCTCCGGGGGCAGCCCCGCGAAAGGTGGGGGGGGTCCCGACTGTAGGGTGGGGGTGAGTCGCCATGACTCAACCCGAAATAATCGCTTATGGGGAGGACCCGTCGGCGGGCGGGGGGGGTATACTCTGGTTTCTCTTCAGATCGCATAAATCTTTCGCCTTTTACTAAAGATTTCCGTGGAGAGGAACAATTATGAGTGCGTAACCAATTTTTTGAGGCCTCGCTTCGGCGAGGCTCCCTTTGAAGTATTAAAAATAGAGCTTGAACTTTCTTTCTACTTGTCGTCTTTAGGAGAACCGTGTGCCGGCTCAATCACTGTCATACAAAATATTCCGTGCAAGAAATAGCTTGTACTAATAACCCGGGAAAAGCACTGTGGGGTGCGCGCATGCGCTAGGAGGAGAAAAAGAAAAAAAAGACATGTCATGCGCTTTGGGAAGAAGGTTATGGCAGGCGCCATTGCGGGGGGTGGTATGGTCTGTGGTGCGCATGCGTTATGGGGGGAAGAGTATGTCGTGCGCATGCGCCATTGCGGGGGGGGGTGTTATGGTCTGTGGTGCGCATGCGTTTTGGGAGGGGGGGTAGGGTCTGTGGTGCGCATGCGTCATGGGGGAGGAGGATCTGCCGCGCGCATGCGTCTTCGCCCCCGTCAGGGAGGAATGCCGCGCGCATGCGCGCGGGTGCCCCCCTAGCTCCTTCAGAGGCCACCCCTGGTTATAATAATGATAATAGACACATTCCCTGCCCACAACGAGTATATTAAGTGCTCAATAAATAATCATGGTGCTTGTTAAGCGCCTACTATGTGCAAAGCGCTGTTCTAAGCGCTGGAGAGGATATAAGGTTGTCCCACGTGGGGCTCCCAGTCTTCATCCCCCTTTTACAGATGAGGGAACTGAGGCCCAGAGGTGTGAAGTGACTCGCCCCAAGTCGCAACAGCTAACGAGAGGCTGGGTGGGGATTCGAACCCATGACCTCCGACTCCCAAGCCCGGGCTCTTGCCACTGAGCCAACGCTGCTTCTCGTCTGCTGCCTCCGTCTCCTCTTGGTTAAACCAAATCGATATTATTTATGGGTTCGATTTTCCCATTGGGGAAGAAAGGAAAAAAAGAATCGGGCACAGCAATGTGGCTAGGTGGATAGAGCACGGGCCTGGGAGTCACAAGGGCCTGGGTTCGAATCCCGGCTCCGCCACCTGTCAGCTGGGTGACTTTGGACAATAATAATGTTGGTGTTTGTGAAGCGCTTACTATGTGCGGAGCACTGTTCTGAGCGCTGGGGGAGATCCAGGGTCATCAGGTTGTCCCCTGTAAGGCTCCCAGTCTTCAGCCCCATTTGACAGATGAGGTCACTGAGGCCCAGAGGAGTGAAGTGACTTGCCCCCAGTCACCCAGCTGACAAGGGGCAGAGCCGGGATTTGAACCCATGACCTCTGGCTCCCGAGCCCGGGCTCTTGCCACTGAGCCACGGTCAGTGAACAAGTTACAACTTCTCTGGGCCTCAATTCCCTCGTCTGTAAAATGGGGATTTTGAGACTGGGAGCCCCACATGGGACAATCTGATGACCCTGGATCTCCCCCAGCGCTCAGAACAGTGCTCTGCACAGAGTAAGCGCTTAACAAATACCAACATTATTATTATTAATAATAATAATCGCCACTCTGCCACTCGTCTGCTGGGGGATCTTGGGCAAGTCACTTCACTTTTCTGTGCCTCAGTTACCTCGTCTGTAAAGTGGATCCGATGCCTGTTCTTCCTCCTACTTAGAAGGGGCACCCCGTGGAGGACCTGATTGTCTTGGATCTAATAATAACAATAATAATAATAATGTTGGTATTTGTTAAGCGCTTACTATGTGCAGAGCACTGTTCTAAGCGCTGGGGTAGACACAGGGGAATCAGGTTGTCCCACGTGGGGCTCACAGTCTTAATCCCCATTTTACAGATGAGGGAACTGAGGCACAGAGAAGTTAAGTGACTTGCCCACAGTCGACAAATGGCAGAGATGGAATTCGAACTCATGACCTCTGACTCCAAAGCTCATGCTCTTTCCACTGAGCCACGCTGCTTCTCTACCCCCAACGCTTAGCATAGGGCTTGGCACACAGTAAGCGTTTCACCCTTACCCAATTATAATGAGCTCACACCGCCTGAATGGGAACAACGTGGCTAGGAGTCGGAGGCCCTGGGTTCTAATCCCACTCTGCCACATTAATAATAATAATAATGATGTTGGTATTTGTTCAGCGCTTACAATGTGCCGAGCACCGTTCTAAGCGCTGGGGTAGACACGGGGGAATCAGGTTGTCCCAGGTGGGGCTCACAGTCTTAACCCCCCATTTTCCAGATGAGGTCACTGAGGCCCAGAGAAGTGAAGTGACTTGCCCACAGTCACACAGCCGACAGGCGGCAGAGCCGGGAGTCGAACCCATGACCATTAGGGGAAGCAGCGTGGCTCAGTGGAAAGAGCTTGGGCTGCGAAGTCAGAGAATCGATTTACTGATAAATTAGTGAAGATGGGGTTGGGCTATATTTTAAAATCCTCTTGAATCTACTTGCTAGGGAACCTCCCCAGCCCTTAGAACAGAACAGAGAAGCAGCGTGGCTCACTGGAAAGAGCACGGGCTTTGGAGTCAGAGGTCATGGGTTCGAACCCCGGCTCTACCACTTGTCAGCTGTGTGACTTTGGGCAAGTCACTTAACTTCTCGGTGCCTCAGTTACCTCATCTGTAAAATGGGGATTAAGACTGTGAGCCCCACGTGGGACAACCTGATTCCCCTGTGTCTACCCCAGCGCTTAGAACAGTGCTCGGCACATAGTAAGCGCTTAACAAATACCAACATTATTATTATTATTAGAACTCGGCACATGATGAGACGCTCAACAAATACCACTGTTTACAACTGTGGTTTGCAGCAATGCTAGATTCTGCTGTCTTCTGATTCTGTCATTTTCTACTCACAGTTGATAAAGACACAGGCACGAGCACGTGTGCAGGTCTGTGTGGGTGTTCACTCTTTTTAATCACTTTTTATAAAGGCATGAAAATTAGAAGTGTTTTCCTGTCCTGGAATTTGGTTAGGTTTGAAAAACCCGGTTTTGTAGGCAAATAAGACTTGTAACAACTGATGACCCTGTCTCTCCCCCAGCGCTCAGAACAGTGCTCTGCACAGAGTAAGCGCTTAACGAATACCAACATTATTATTATCAATCGTATTTATTGAGCGCTGACTGTGTACAAAGCACTGTCCTGGAAAAGCGGCGTGGCTTAGTGGCGAGAGCCCGGGCTTGGGAGTCAGAGGTCACGGGTTCGAATCCCTGCTCCGCCACTTGTCAGCTGTGCGACTCTGGGCCTCAGTTCCCTCATCTGTAAAATGGGGGTGAAGGCTGTGAGCCTCATGTGGGGCAATCTCCTAACCTGGTATCTCCCCCAGCGCTTAGAACAGTGCTCCGCACATAGTAAGCGCTTAACACATACCAATATTATTATTATTACTAAGCACTTGGGAGATTACAATATAACATCAGACACATTCCCCGCCTACAACGAGCTCGCAGTCGAGAGGACCCGGCTGCTGGGTGACCTTGGGCCATCAGTCCAATGTACTTACTGAGCACTTACTGTACGCAGAGCACTGTGTTAAGCGCTTGGGACAGTAGAGTACAACGGAATCGGTAGACGCGTTCCCTCACAACAAGCAGTGGAGAAGGGGATAGAGACATTAATATAGCATCATTAAAATATATAATCACATTAAATCGTGGGCAACTCACCGCTTCTCTGTGTCCGCGACCTCCTCTGTAAAACGGGGATTCGATCCCCCGCCCCGCATTTCATACTGACGGCATCCGACTATGTGCCAAGCACTGTGCTGAGCGGCGGGGTCGAAGCAAGGTGAACCGGTTGTCCCAGGCGACCGTCTTCACCCCCATTTTCCAGATGAGGTAACCGAGGGCCGGAGAAGGGGTTTGCCCAGTCGCCCGGCCGAGCGGCGGGGCCTGCGAGCCCCACGACACGGGGCCTGTGTCCATCCTGATTGGGGTATCCCTAGTACGGTGTGTGACATGTAGTAAGCGCTTCAATGCCCCTAAAAAAAAGGGGGCCGCAGCGTGGCCCAGTGGCAAGAGCCGGGGCTTGGGAGTCAGAGGTCATGGGTTCGAACCCCAGCTCTGCCACTTGTCGGCTGGGTGACTGTGATTTGTCCGTTCCAAGCGCTTGGTCCAGTGCTCTGCACATAGGAAGCGCTCGATAAATACTATCGAATGAATGAATGAGTCACTTCGCTTCTCTGGGCCTCAGTGACCTCTTCTGGAAAATGGGGATGAAGACTGGGAGCCTCTCGTGGGACCAGCTGATGACCCTGGATCTCCCCCAGCGCTTAGAACAGTGCTCTGCACAGAGTAAACGCTTAACAAATACCAACAGTCCAAGCGCTCACTACAGTGCTCTGCACAGAGTAAGCGCTCAATAAATACTACTGCGGGCGTTGGGGGGGGGGGGGTTAGAGCAGCAGCGTGGCTCAGTGGCAAGAGCCCGGGCTTGGGAGTCGGAGGTCATGGGTTCGAATCCCGGCTCCGCCCCTTGTCGGCTGGGTGAATGTGGGCGAGTCACTTCTCTGGGCCTCACTGACCTCATCTGGAAAATGGGGATGAAGAGCTGGAGCCCCGAGTGACCCTGGCTCTCCCCCAGCGCTTAGAACAGTGCTCTGCCCACAGTAAGCGCTTAACAAATAGCAACAGTCCGAGCGCTTAGGACAGTGCTCCGCACCTAGTAATAGCTCAATAACTAGGATTGAATGTTTGGGGGGGGGGCAGGCAGCCGGCAGTTCCCCCGGGGAGCCACCAGGGGGCGGCCCAGCTCCAGGAAAGGGGCAGGATTCGGCCTCCGGGCCCGGCCTTAGCTACTGCCGCTAAGGATGCCGGGAAAACCAGAGACCCTGGGGGGTGGGGGGGGTGGGGGGGGGTGGGGGGGGGTGGGGGGGGGTGGGGGGGGTGGGAGGGGGCCCTGACCCTCCCCCAGAACTGCCCTGTCCCCTCTTCTTCCTCCCCTCCTCCTCCTCCTCCTCTCCATCCCCGCCTCCTCGCATCAGGACCAGTGGGCCGCCCACTGGGCCTTACTGTTGGGCAGGGCACTGTACTGAGCGCTGGGAATGGGCAGTTCGTTCAAACGCTCATTCAATAGTACTTACTGAGCGCCTACTGTGGGTAGAGCACTGTGCTCAGCGCTGGGAAGGCACAGTTCGGCAACAGGTGGAGACCATCCCTGCCCAATGACGGGCTCGCCGTCTAAACGATAAGGGTGGTGTTTGTCCAGCACTTACGGTGTGCAAAGCACTGTCCTAAGCACTGGGCGGGAGGGATACAAGGTGATCAGGTTGTCCCAAGTGGGGTTCACGCATATATATTATATATATAATATATAATAATACTAATGGTGGTATTTCTTAAGCGCTTACTCTGTGCAAGGCACCGTTCTAAGCGCTGGGGGGATACAAGGCGATCAGGTGGTCCCAAGTGGGGCTCACACTCATATATTAAATATATATATAATATATAATAATACTAATGGTGGTATTTAAGCGCTTACTCTGTGCGCACAGTTTTTAATCCCCATTTTACAGATGAGGTCGTTGAGGCCCAGAGAAGTGAAGGGACTTGCCCAAAGTCACGCAGATGGCAAGTGGCGGGGGCCGGGATTCGAACCTAAGCGCTGGGGGGATACAAGGTGATCAGGTGGTCCCAAGTGGGGCTCACACTCATATTATATATATATAAAATATATAATAATACTAACGATGGCATTTGTTGAGCGCTTACTCTGTGCAAGGCACTGTTCTAAGCGCTGGGGGGATACAAGGTGATCAGGTGGTCCCAAGTGGGGCTCACACTCATATATTATATATATAATATACAATAATACTAATGGTGGCATTTTTCAAGTGCTTACTATGTGCAAGGCACCGTTCTAAGCGCTGGAGGGGATACAAGGTGATCAGGTGGTCCCAAGTGGGGCTCACACTCATATATTATATATATAAAATATATAATAATACTAATGTTGGTATTTGTTAAGCGCTTACTCTGTGCAAGGCACTGTTCTAAGCGCTGGGGGGGATACAGGGTGATCAGGTTGTCCCAAGTGGGGCTCGCACTCATATATATATATAATATACAATAATGCTAACGGTGGCATTTTTTAAGCGCTTACTATGTGCAAGGCACTGTTCTAAGCGCTGGGGGGGATTACAAGGTGATCAGGTTGTCCCACCTGGGGCTCACAGTTTTTAATCCCCATGTTACAGATGAGGCGCCCAGTTTTTAATCCCCATTTTACAGATGAGGTCGTAGAGGCCCAGAGAAGTGAAGGGACTTGCCCAAAGTCCCGCAGATGGCAAGTGGCGGGGGCCGGGATTCGAACCCATGACCTCTGACTCACAAGCCCGTATTCTTTCCAATGAGCCACGCTGCTTCTCTGAAGGTCTGAAGGTGACCCGTCCACCCTTCCCTACCTCACTGGTACCCCTAGGGCCTCATTCAGCGTGGCTTAGTGGAAAGAGCCCGGGCTTGGGAGTCAGAGGTTGTGGGTTCGAATTCCGGCTCCGCCACCTGTCTGCTGTGTGACTTTGAGCAAGTCACTTCACTTCTCTGGGCCTTAGTTCCCTCATCTGTAAAATGGGGATTGAAACTGTGAGCCCCACATGGGACAACCCGATCACCTTGTATCCCCCCTAGTGCTTAGAACAGTGCTTGGCACATAGTAAGCGCTTAACGAATGCCATCGTTATTCATTCATTCAATAATATTTATTGAGCACTCACTATGGGCAGAGCACTGTACTGAGCGCTTGGAATGGACAATTTGGCAACAGGTAGAGACCATCCCTGCCCAATGACGGGCTCACAGTCTAAACGATAATAACGGTGGGTGTTTGTTAAGTGCTTACTACGTGCAAAGCACTGTCCTAAGCACTGGGAAGGGATACGAGGTGATCAGGTCGCCCCACGTGGGGCTCACGGTTTTAATCCCCATTTTCCAGATGAGGTCACTGAGGGCCAGAGAAGTGAAGTGAGTTGCCCACAGTCACACAGCGGGCAAGCGCCGGAGCCAGGATTAGAACCCACGACCTCCGACTCCCAAAACCGTCTCTTTCCACTGAGCCAAAGCCCCCTGAGGGCGGAAATCCCGTCCACCAGCCAATAATAACGGCGGTGTCCGTTAGGCGCTTCCCGTGTGGCAGGCGGGCACCGTACTAAGCGATGAGCCGGCTACAAGCGGATCAGGTTGGACGTAGTCCCTGTCCCACCTGGGGCTCACAGTCTTAATCTGTATTTTTCAGGTGAGGAAACTGAGGCACGGAGAAGTGAAGCGACTTGCCCGGGGTCACACGGCAGACAATAAATTGTATCGTATTCTATCTATCGTATTGTAGTCTCCCAAGCAGCCGAGAGGGCTCAGCCCCCGGTAAACACTCAACGGATAGAGTTGATCGAGCGGGTGGGGAACCAGGAGGGAAACTGAGGCCAGGAGCTGGAATCAGATGGATTTTAGATCAGGAGACCTTGGAGGTGGGACTCCCAAGATCTTCCACTGACTTGCGAGGGGGTCGGTGCGACTTTGCCCTGGGAGGGAAAGTACACACAAACACACACACACACACCCCCTCCCCACCCCCTGCGACGACCAATCCCTCCTGAACCTGCTCACGGGGTGTCTCCGTCCCCCCCGGGCCCTGAGTTTCCGTGACCACCATTTTGGGGAGCCCGGACGGGGGAGGGACGGGGGGACAGCTGGGGTTTGCGAGGCCAGACCCCCCCCCTCCCCCAGAGGCCGAGGCCGGGCCTCCGGTGAGGCGGCGGGGCAGGGGCCGGGGTTGGGGTTTTGTGCTGGGAACAATAGTGGAGCAGATGGCCTCAAGTGGCAGCTGCCAGGCAGGAGGAGATAGCTGGGCCGGAGCCTCCGGGGAGGAGGAGGAGGAGGAGGAGGAGGAGGAAGAGGGAAGGCTGGGATGGGGGTTGGGGGGCCCACAGAGGGAGGCCTTAGCCATCCCCGGGCCCGGGGTAGTCCGAAATTCTTACCAGAGCACCGGCCCCGGCCCCTGAGCGCCGACTGGAGCCGGGGGTCCCCGGCCCAAGTCCTTTTGTTCCTGTTGCTGAGGAACCTCTCAGGGGACGGTGGGAGAGCCGAGACCCCCCCCCCCCCCGGAGAGGCAGGGGAGCTCGGCCAGAATCGTGAAGTCGGGGGGGGCCCGAATTATCCAGAGAACCGCCTCTCCCCTCCGCCCGGTTTCTCGGCAGAGCCGGGGCGCCGGGGTCCCTCACCGAGGGACCCCAGTCGCCTCCTCCCCGCCCGTCGCGGCCCGCGGGTCCGAGGGGCCTTGGCCGCGGCGCCTGCCGCGTGAGGCGGTGGGAGGGCGCGGAAAACACAGGCCACGTCAGCCCGGGCCTGCCCGGGCCCCAGCCTCGACCTCCCCCTCTCTCCCAGGCAGCCCGGCACCAGGGGGCTGGCGAGACGAGAGGCTGGGGACGGGCACGGTGACCGACCTCATCCTCCTCGTCGTAGAGTATTTATTGCCCTTTCGCTCCCACGGGGGGCACGGTGGCACCGTCATCCCCCGATGGCAGGGTGCGCGTGGGGGGGGGTGGGGGGAGGTCTGCGGGGATGGAGTGTGTGAGGTGGGTGCGGAGCGTAGAAAGGTGAGGGGGATGTCGGGGGCGGGGAAAGGAAGGTGTGAGGTGCGTGGGGGGTGCGAGGAGACGGAGGGGTGTGAGGTGTGGGGGGGGGAGGTGGGCAGAACGTGCGGAGAGTATTGGGGATCTGCCCTTTCCCTCGGCCTACAAGCGACCTCTTCGTCACTTGCCCCACCGTATGACCCCTTGAGACTCTAAGCTCTATGGGCCAGGGAAGGTGTCTGCTAATTCCGCTGTAGCGTCCTCTCCCAGGCGCTTAGTACAGCGTTCTGCACCGAGTGAGCGCTCAATAAATACCACTGATTGATGGATTGCCCAGCCCTAGTGAGAGACCCCTGCAGTTGCAGGCCGGGGGGGAACCCACGGTCCAAGATCCCCCAGGCTTCGCCTGCATCCAGGCCCGGGGTCGACGAGACCACCGTTCCCGGTCCTCGGAGGGGCGGCGGTGACGCTTCCGGGAGTGGGGGTTCCCCGGGGGGTGGGTGAGTCACTTGGGGGGCGAGTCAAAGAAGCGGTGGTGCTCCCGGGGCCGGGTACCCCTCCGGCGCCGGCACTGGGGGCCCCGGGCGGCGGGCCCCCTCTGTAAGGCGTGGCACTTCCAGGCCTCAGCGATCTGCTCCACCTGGCCGGGGGAATCGTCCGCTGGAACCCTTCCGACCGAGAGCCACCCCCTTCTCCGCTGGCGACCGCGGGGCGGCGAGGCGGGCCGGGGCGGGCCGGGTCCGGAGGGAAGGGGGTGGCGGGGAGCGGCCGCGGAAAGAAGGATGCTAGGGGCCGGAGGGGCCGGCCGTGTCCCGGGGCTGGCGGAGGGGAACCGGGCCGGGGGGGCGCTCACCGGGATGAGTTGGTCTTGCCGGTTCTTTTCCTCCAGCGAGCTCAGCTCCCGTGGGGACAACAGGGCCAGGCGCAGCTCCCCGACGGCCGGCCAAGCCACCTCGCCCACGGGCCGCCCCAGCACCGCCTGGATGACGGCCGGCCCGGAGCCTGACCCTCGGCGGGACCGCCCCGCCCCCTTCCCTCCCCGCCGCCGGCCCCTCCCGGGTGCCCCGGAGCCCGGGTCGCCCCCCGATGCCACTCACGGAGCTGACGTGGGCCCAGCGGCGGGTGGCCGCGATGAGCTCCGCTTCGTCCACGTCCAGCCGGTCGCTGCGCAGGACGGGCAGCAGCGCCGGGGCCGACAGCTCGTGGAAGCCCCGGGTGCCCAGCACGTCCTGCGGGGGGTGGCACCCCTCACCCCGTCAGCCGCGTGCGCGGGGCGCCTGGAGGCGGCCGGGGCGTCGAAGGCGGGGAGAGGACGGGTCACGGTACCTGGGTATGGCGCTCGATGAAGCCGAGGCAGCGCTCCTGCAATACTCGCAGCCCGAAGGTCACGGCTACCTGCCGGGAGAAGGCCAAGACTCAGAGGCCGGGACCCGGGGCGGGGGGGACGCTTGGGGTCTCGGAAGCTCAAGGGGAGGGCTGGAGGAGGAGCGCGCCCAGGCCGTACCCGGGGTTGGAGGAGGAGAAATGATCTCTGGCTGTCTCTCCGTCTCAGGAGCACCAGGCCCAGCTCCCACTGCAATAGGCCTCCGAGAAGGACGGGAGGTGGGTGGGATGCCCCCAGACTTGGCGGGGGGTGGAGAAGAAAGTCCCCGGGGCGGCAGAGCCAGATCTGGTGGGGCCGGGGGGCCGCTGGCGTCACAGTTGTCCCTGGTGTCAGTCGCCCGCCCTGCCCGGCCTTCTTCACAACAACAATTGATCTGTCATAACAGGAAACTGTGGCAAACACCTCCCTCGGCGTCCTTTAGCCCTGGGGTCTCTGCGGCTCTCACTCCCTCCGGGGCCGAGGGGCAGGGATTGGGCCCACCTAAGGCCCACTGGCGCACGCCCGGGAAGTCCAGATCCCGGGGCCGGCCAGACCCCCAGCGTTTATGTCCGTTATCTGTCATTTATCGATTTCTATTCATGTCTTCCTCCCCCTCTAGACTGTCAGCTCGTAGTGAGCGGGGTTTTAGCGTAGCCTCTCATGGGTTTCGTACGGTGTTCCGCACACAGTAGGCACTCAGATACGATTGAATGGGACCGAATAACGGAATTTGGGTGCACACCTGAGGCAAACTTTCTAAGACATGAGAGTGGGCAGCTCAGACACCACCCAGCCCCCGAGCCAGGCGGGACCTCGGTAGCCCCAAGACTACAGGCCAGGCTTGGGCCCGTCAGGGAAGCAGCGTGGCCTAGGGGATGGAGCGCGGGCCTGGGAGGCAGGAGGTCAAGGGTTCTAATCCCGGCTCCGCCACGTGTCTGCTGTGGGATCTTGGGCAAGTCGCTCTGCTTCTCTGCGCCTCGGTTAGCTCATCCGTAAAATGGGGATTGAGACTGTGAGTCCCGTGTGGAGCAGGGACTGTGTCCACCCCGATTTGCTTGCATCCGTCCCAGTGCTTAGTACAGAGCTTGGCAGATAGTAAGCATTTAACATAGACCATTATCATTATTGTACACACCTCACACACAGAGACACAACTAGGACCCCCCTCGCTCCCGCAGCCCCCCGAAACACGTTCACGCATACACATCACCCTCGAATCCCATACACCGAATACCAATTGGCAGATTCACAGCACGCACGAACACACAGACACACGATTCAGTGGCACGCGACTGATGCATTCAACCCTCACCCGGACAGAAATTCTTCCGTCGGCCAAGCCCGCTTAGGGAGAGCAAAGCCCTGTCCGAAGTGCTTGAGGACGGCCCAGGAGAGGAAGAAGATCCTACTGAACAGTATTTGGGGGGAGGGAGGGGTCGAGGAGAGGTGAAGGACACCCCCACCCGCACCCGGCGGCTGTTGGGTGCCTGTAGCGGTGAGTTGGAGCGATCTGTGGCCGCTTCTTGTTTGGAAGAGGAACCGGGGCTAGACGGGGGTTAAACATTCATTCCTCCATTCATTCTATTGTATTTACTGAGCACTTACTGTGTGCAGAGCACTAAACTAAGCACTTAGGAGAGACACATTCCCTGCCCACCACAGGTTACAGCCTAGAGGGGGTTAAGCCAGGTAGGCTGAGGGTCCCCGGGGGCCCAGAACAGGCGGGCACGGGACGGTGCTTGGCGAAAATTGGCTTTTCCGTCTCCACTGTTGGGGGCCGGTCCTGCTAAGAGGGCGTACGCATACCCACCCGCTCCCCCCCTACCCCCTTGGTCTCCAACACCAAGACACTGACCTCCCTCTGTAAGCTCGCTGTGGGCAAGGAACGTGTCTGTTTTATTGTCGTACCGTACTCTCCCGTACAGTGCTCTGCACACAGTAAGTGCTCAATAAACGACCGCATGAATGAAGGACCCGGACACGATGACCCGGGGGCCTGGAGCGTCACGGACGCTCTCGCAGACCCGGGGGCTCGGGGTGTACCTGGACGTGCTCACCGCCCCGACCCCGCGGCCCCGACTCGTGCGCGTCACACGGTACGTCACCTGAACGTACACACAGAATCATTTCTTGCGGTGGGTTAGTGTTTTGTTTCCATGGGGGGTGGTCAGAGGCTCTCTGACACTCATCTGGGGGCGTGGCCGGGGTCGGTCGGCTCGCCCGGGACCCCAGAAGTGTTGACAGCTAAGGTCAGGCAGACACCACAAAAAACAACAGTCCGTGTGTCACAAACAGGAAGCGGCGGCCAAGACCGCACGGCTCCCGCAGTCTATTTTTAGGCGCCGGGGTCTCACCCGGGGTTAAATATAGCCGTGGCCCACGGTTCAAAGCCGCCCGTGAGACCGGCCGCATCCCTACGTTTGAAAGGGACTCGCTGGCTTGCAGACTTGCATCGGCGCTAGGGTCGTGGGCCTTTCCTGGCCCCCGACCCGCAGGGGTAGGGGCCGCTCGGACCCCAGGGGCGCGAGGCCGGGCCGGGGACGAGGGGAAAGCTCGGTCCCGGCCCTCGGGTCGTTCTGGCGGTGACGGTCCGGGCCGTGCCATCCACGCCCTCGCCCGGCCCCGCCCCACGCCCGCTAGGGAGAATGGGTACGGGCCGTGCTCACGGAACGGAACCTCTCCGAGGCTTCGGCACACGCACGTGTGTACGCGTGACCGAGAAACCCACATTTGCCAACCCTCTGCTAGAGTTACAGTGAAGTGACACCTAGTTTTCGTAGGAACTCGTACCCGCTGTTCTCTTGTAGAAGTTGTTTCCCCCCTCCCCCGCATGCAGATGGGGTGGTGGGGTCACCCCCTCCCCAGACCCTGGGCCCGCACCGTCCCCGGGGAAGAGGGGGAGCTCGTGGGGTGGGCACGGAGGGCCAGTGCCCAGCACTCACCTGAAGGGCCTCGCAGACCAGTTCCACATCCAGAGACTCGGCCACAAAGTCGACGCACAGCTGGGAGCAGAGGGGGAGTGTGAGCCAGAGGGTGCCCCCTTCCCTTTCCCCCCGAGCTCCCGGAGACAGGAATGGGGGGCCGGGGATCCCCGCCGAGACCTCCGCCGACCCCCCGACCACCGCCCTGGACCCCGGCGTGGAGCGACCGGGATGGCAGCAAGCCACGGGGGGAGAAGGAGAGATTCGGGGACCCCCCCGGGGTACGGCCCTGCTTCACAGAGTTGGGGCTCTTTCAGGGCCAGTGCTCATGGGAAGCTCTTAGGGAACGGGGGAGAACGAGGCCGCCCCGTTTCCCCCACCTCCCCATCGGGTGCATTTCCCTGGTTTGCTTTTCCTGGACTGGCTCTCCCCCCCCATCTGCCGTTCCTTCCCCCTTCAAAGACGGCGACCCGAGGGTTCGGGGGATTCCCCGGATGGCCCCCCGCTTTCTCCCATGGGGCTTCTGTCGTCCCCGTGCCCTGCACTGCACACGGATACACATGCCCACGCTCACACTGGGCTTCAGCGGTCAGGAAGCCTGGTCATCACCTCAGCCGCTAACCCCACCGCGAGCTGGTAGCGAGAGAGGAAGGAGTCGGGGGGAGGAAGAGGAGGCCCAGCACTCCCCGTGTGGAAGTCACTATTCCAGGATACCTCCCCTTGCCCACAGGGCAGGGAGGGGCGAGCCCGAGAGGCAGGTAGAAGGACGGCATGCCCGGCGGGCAGGAAGAGAGGCGGAGAGAGGTAGGAATGGGCCTTTAGCTGACTCGTCTAAGAAAACACTCTTAGAACAGTGCGCTGCACACAGTAAGTCCTTACTAAATAATAATTAAGGTATTTGGTAACCACTTACTATGTGCCAAGCACTGTTCTAAGCGCTGGGGTAGACACAAGGTCATCAGGTTGTCCCGCATGGGGCGCACAATCTTCATCCCCGTTTTACAGAGGAGGGAACTGAGGCACAGAGAAGTGAAGTGACTTTGCCGAGGTCTCACAGCAGACAAGTGGCGGAGCCAGGATTAGAACTTACTTCCTCTCACTCCCAAGCCCGGGCTCTTGCCACTAGGCCATGCTGCTTCTCTGTTAAGCGCTTACTATGTGTGGAGTGCTGTTCTAAGCCCTGGGGTAGATACAAGCTAATCGGGTTGGACACCGTTCCTGTCCCACATAGGACTCACGGTCTTCATCCCCATTTTACAGATGAGGGAACTGAGGCACAGGGAAGTGAAGTGAATTGCCCAAGGTCACCCAGCAGGCAGGTGGCAGAGACGGGATTAGAACCCAGGTCCTTCTGGCTCCCAAACCTGTGATCTAACAAACTGTGAGCCCCCTCTTTCACCTCAAGGCAAACCCCGGTAGGGGGGAGGAGGGAATGAGCCAAGCCCCGCTCTGACACCCCGAAGCAAACCCAGGAGGGAAGGAGGAAGGGAAAAAGCCACGAGCCCCCTCTGACACCCCAAGACGAACCGGCGGGGAAGAAGGGGAGGAAGGAAAGCCTGGAGCTGAGGAAGGGGGAAAGTCCCTCTGGATTCCACGATCCCCGGTCCTTTCGCAGTGGAAACACGAGAGCGGCAGCAGGCTGGGAGCAGCACAACCCCGAGGGCCAGAGCCAGGGCCTCCCGGGGCAAATCTCAGAGAATAATAATAATAATGTTGGTATCTGTTAAGCGCTTACTATGTGCCGAGCACTGTTCTAAGCGCTGGGGTAGACACAGGGGAATCAGGTAGTCCCACATGGGCTCACAGTCTCAATCCCCATTTTACAGATGAGGTCACTGAGGCACCGAGAAGTTAAGTGACTTGCCCAAAGTCACACAGGTGACAAGTGGCCGAGCCGAGAAAGGAGGAGGGGAACACAACCTCCGCTTGAGTCCTGCTGGAGACAGAGGAGGGAGGGAGGGAAGTGGAAGAGAAGGAAGGAAGGAAGGAAGAAAGGAAGACCCCCAGGCCCTCAGACCTCATGGGAAAGAGAAGACGCTCCCTCCACCTCCTGTTGCTCTCTAAACAAAACCCAGGATCTGCTGGGCCCCAGGGAGCCCCTTTCCCAGGGAATCCCCACCATTAACCCCTCTCCCAGACCCTCCCCATCCACTCTCTGGAAAAGCTATCAGGGCCCTCCCGTGGGACTTGAGGCGCTCAGGCCGGGGGTTCACCGTGGGAAGCCGGGGGCAGGGCTGAGTTCAGGGGTGAGGGGGGTGAGGGTGAGGAAGGGGGCCAGAAGGGGAGGGCCAGAAGGGAAGCAGGGGTAACAAAGATGATGAAGCAGGAGAAGGGGAAGGAATGGAGGGAGCAGGAGGGAAGGGGGGGGTGGGCAGGCTGTCTGAGCTGGCTTGACTGAGCCCCTGGGAAATTCCGGGATCGGGGAGGAGGGAGAGAGGATGCAGGTCTGGAACGGTCACTGGTTCCACCTCTCCTCTGGTCCGGGCTCCAAGGGCTTAGTACAGGGCTCTGCACACCGTAAACGCTCAATAAATATGACAATGAATGAATGATGCTCCGGCTCCCCGAGGGGCCCTCTGAGCCCTCAGGTGGGGACTTGGTGGACACACAGAAACCCCTCCACCTCCCCGTCCCCCACTCCACCTCATCTATGGCAGAAGCTTCGGGCGAGACGGATGGGGGCGGGGGAGAGGAGCCCAGCACTGTGCCGGGGCTCTCACACCCCCGCCCAGGTGTCCCCCCAACAGGAGCCATGGCTCTGGCTTGGTGGGAAGCAACGAAAGCTCCTGTGGTCCCCCGCCTCGGCCTGGCCGGCCCGGGCCCTCAGCAGGCACCTTCCAAATGCCCCTCTGGAGTGACGTGGCTCAGAGGCCTGGGCTCTGGACGCTGCCCAGAGCAAACTGAGAGCCCGCCGGGCGCCCCCAATCCAAGGCCTGCTCCCAGACACGCTCTCACCCGGCCCTGTGTGGGCGGGGGGGGCGGGAAACCAGGGACAAGCCCGGGCTTGTTCCCTGCTCAGCAGCCTGGAACCCAGCCCAGGAGGAAGCCTTCGCGCCCGTCACCCTCCCCCTTCGCTTCCCCACCCCCCCGATAGCAATCCAGGTATACAGTCATCCCACTTCCCTAAATAGGGAACGGGGAAGATGGTCAGTCCCAGCTCTTCCCAACCCCGTTTACCACACCACAGCCGGCTGGGAAATGTAGTCTCCCCGGACAGTCGGTGCACCCCCTCGTCCTGCGTCCTTCGGGAGCCCTCGGCCCCGCTCCCCAAAACCACGGAACGTATCTCTTTGGGGCCCAAAACTCCTGAGCTCTGCCTTGCACCCCGTACGTGGGCGCTGCCCGGCCGCGGGGGCCAAGCCAAAGCTGGTCTGGACCCAGGCCGGTCTCTGCCCTGGCCTCACCCCCAACTGTCCCCCAACAAGCTGTTTGGCAAGCGGTGATTCACGAGCCCGCGGGCACCCCAGCCGAGGAGTAAATACCATCACCTCCGACGCAGGGAAACTGAGGCACGGCACGGGGCGGAAACGGCCCGCCCAGCCCAGATCCGGGATAAGAGGCAGGGGTCGGGTGAGACGAAGCCGGCCTCCCGGCCTCGCCCACCGGACGGCTTTTGGGACCCAGGAAAGCGGGAGCTGTTGGGGGTCCCGTCGTAGGGGAAGCGCAACTTCTCCTATCTCGGAGCCGGTCCCGGGAGCTGAGCCCAGTGGCAAACTAACCCACGTGCTGGGCAGAGGTGTGGGCAGATCTGGGGCGGGTGGGGTGGGGGACAGAGAGGTAGGGTTGCAGTCAGACTCCATTAGAACCAGCCAGCCAACCCCCACCCCACGCCGGCTTGGCACGTTCCCGGTGGTGGACCCTGACGTGGGGGCTTGTGCCTAGATGCCAACCTGATGCTTCTACCCTTCCCCGCTGCTGGGAGCCCCGGAGAACTCAGCCCCTGGGCCCCCTTTCCTTCCCCCTTCCCTACCCCTTTGCTATATTGGACTCTCCCACTTGCTTAGTACAGTAATAATAATAATAACGTTGGTATTTGTTAAGCGCTTACTATGTGCCGAGCACCGTTCTAAGCGCTGGGGGAGATACAGGGTAATCGGGTTGTCCCACGTGAGGCTCACAGTTAATCCCCATTTTACAGATGAGGGAACTGAGGCACCGAGAAGTGAAGTGACTCGCCCACAGTCACACAGCTGACAAGTGGCAGAGCCGGGAGTCGAACTCATGACCTCTGACTCCGAAGCCCGGGCTCTTTTCCACTGAGCCACGTGGTCTGCATATCATAAGCAATCGACAAATGCCACCGATTGATTGACTGAAAGCGGGGAGGGGAAAGGGGGAGGTTTGGGGTTGGCAAGTTTCCCAGGCCCCAAGAGGCCTGGAAGGCTGTTTATTTTTAGGATTCCCACGGTAGCCCCGGGGCTGGCTTTCCCCCTCAGTGAAAGGTGGGCCCTGACGGGGAGGAGGCAGAGAAGAGCCCCCACCTCCTCCCTCAGCCCCACCCCGTCAGCCAAGAGGAGACACAGCCCTCCTACCCCCTGACCCATGGCGGGCACGGTGCCAAAGAAGCCGGCAGATCCTAGGATGGAGATGAGTCCAGCCCAAGATCCCAGCCGGGACCAGACCGGCAGCAGGAGATGAGGGAGGGAGAAAGGGTCCAGAGGATTCTAGGGCCTGGGAAGTTCTGGCCAGGACTGAGGAGGGATTACCGAGGCGTGTACACACAGGCGCACATCCCCACACTTGCACACCACGAATGCGCCAGAGGCGATGTGGGCGTGGTCTCTGGCCAGGGAATTCCCAGACCCTGATGCCGCCTCCAAGGGATTCTGGAAAAATGGAGAGTGGGGACCCAGGAGGAGGAACAAGACAGCAGACTGGTTTCCCCCCTAACTCCCGTCATTGTGTCCCCTCATCCCCGCCGGGCCAGGCCTCTCCTCAGGTCCCCTCCCCAGGCAGCCACCGCTCTCCCCCATTGCCTCCCCCTGCCCCCAGACCTTTGGAAGAGGGGGTTCGTCTCTGCGGGCCTCCGTACGATCCCTGAATCATCCCTCAGCCAGGCCGAGCACCCCGGCACCTGAGGCTCTTCCCCATTGCTGAGATCCTCCAGCCCTGAGTCACTCCCCGCCTTCCACCGTGTCCTCCCGACTCCGTCCACCTGCCCCAAGCCCAGGGTTCCTACGCCCCCACCCCTCTAAGGGGCTCCGGCGTCTCCCCCGGCCCGGGTCCTGCTCCTCGTGGTCCCGTGAGATCCCCCTGCTCAGCCCGGCCAGGGTTCCGCCTCTCTCTCGGCTCCCAAAGATGGCATCCATCTCTGAGCTGGGATTCTCGCGAGCTGAGGGTGGGGGAAGCGGCGGGGATCTATCAGAGATCCCGGGAAAACCGGGCGAGTGGGGACGGCTCAAGGGCGGCCTTAACAGCGGCTGGCACGGAAGTCGGCCGCCGGCCTCCTGTCCGCGCTCCTCGAGACCGGACAGCTCAGCTCCCAGGCCTCCGGTCGTCAGAAACATCCCTGCTTTCTGGCTCACCCCACTGGCTCTTCAGGAATACGGGCCACGTGAGCTGCCTGGGGCTGCTAGCCGGGAGCACCGGGAAGACTGGGGATGCCCGGAGCGGGGAGGGGAAGAGGAGCTCCCGGGGCAGGTTGCTGGGAGGGGAGCCGGGGAGGACCACCCTCAGGTCCAGCCTGGAGGGACGTGGGGGCTGCAGGTGTGGGGGAGGTGGTTAATCCAGGGAAGCCGCTCATTTTTTCTCCCCCAGCCGGCCCTCCCCGCCGAGATCCTCCCCGCCCCGGTCCCGTGTGTGCCCCCCCTACCCTCATCCCGGTGCCGGTGGGGGGCCGTACCTCCCTCAGTTCCTTCAGCCCGTACTCCACCGCCGACGTCAGTACTTCCAGGGCCTGGGATGGGGACACACACGGTGCTGGGGTCAAGGGGCATCGGGGAGGGGAGGTGTTCCCGAGTCCTCGCTGCCCCGACACCCAAGGGAGAAGGCCCCATCTCAGCACCCCGACAGTCAGGGAGCCTTCCTTAAATCCTACCGGGGCATCCGGAGCTGGGTGGGAGGCTCAGGTCTCTCGGCCTGACTGGGCCCCAGTCCCTAGAGGCAACCTCCCCCAGAGGCCAAGAAGGGACTGTAGGGGACAGGGCAATCTCAATCACACCCACAGCTCCCATGCTTCTTGGCTTGGTGGGAAGAGGGAGGGAGGGAAAGAGGGACAGGGAGAGGTCCAATCAGGACAAAATTCCTCTGGGCAGGTGGGGGCTGCAGGATTCTTCCCCTGTCACCGCCCTCTGGGCCAACTGGGGCCAACCCCCAGTTGGGATTGGGATTGGGACTGGGGGATCCAAAGATGGGAGAAGCCTGCCCAGGCCTGCTACATCGTGAGCCCCTAAGGGACAGGGGCCGCGTGCAACTCTCACCTGTGTACTCTTTCCCCGCGCTAGTACAGTGCTCTGCCCACAGTAAGCACTTAATACGTACATACTATTCTTACTACTGATGATCGCGGTATTTGTGATGCTCTTACCACGTGCCAGGCACTGTACTAAACGCTGGGGTGGATACAAGCAAATCGGGTTGGACCCGGGCCCTGTCCCGCATGGGGCTCACCGTCTGGATCCCCGCTTTACAAATGAGGGAACTGAGGCCCAGAGAAGTCAAGTAAGTTGCCCAAGACCACACAGCAGACACGTGGCGGAGGCGGGATAAGGACCCACGTCCTCCTGACTCCCTGGCCCGCGCTCTATCCACTAGGCCGTGCTGCTTCCCTATCCCGTCTCTGGGCTCCCCGATCCCATAACCTCCGACTCCCCGCCCGCCGGAGACAGGACCCGATGGATCGCCTTGAGCAATCCCTGCCTCGTTCAGCCCCGGGTTGGGGAGGGGACACAGGGGGCTGGATGTCGGGGAATCTCCAATTCCCGGAACATCGGTCGGGGCCACCGCGGGAATCCCCGGGGGTCCGTTCCCGGCCTACTCACGGTGCGGCTGTTGAGGGGGACGCTGTTAGTGTAGAGGAACTCCAGCACGGCCAGGAAGACCTCGGGCTGCACCTGGTCCAGAATCACCGGCTCCCCCGGGGGCGGCCCCCTGCCCGGCGCGCCCCCTCCGCCTGGGGCCGGGGGCTTCTGCTCCACCAGCCTGCCCAAGTACTCACAGCGGCTGGCCAGCAGGCAGCGGTGGGCGAACACCTCCCGACGCTCCTTCCCCACCAAGAAGGTCACATCGCTGCAGGGGACGGGAGAAGCGGATGGGAGAATCCATCAGCCCTCGGGATCCTGGGCGACCCCGGATCTCCCCTTCCCACGTCCCCCCTCAGGCTCGGGGGCCTGTGCCCCTCACCCGCGGGAGCGGCTGGAATCACCTCCCTCTGCGGTACTTTTCCACACGTTTAGTCCACTGCGTTGCCCAGAGAAGGGGCCCGATAAACCAATAAATACCACACTTCTATTCCCCTCTGTAGGGGACCCAGGCCAGTTTAGGGGAGAGAGTTGGGCCCAGCCATCGCTGCTCCCCGCCCCGCCCTGTCCCTGTCAGGGGCACAGCACCGTATTCCTCCTCTGCTCCGGCCCCCGTGGGACCGTGCCCGGCCACCGTCCCCATCCCCACCCCAGCCCGGGCAGACGCGGTTCCAGAGTCTAGCACCCAGCCCGGCAGGCTCTAGATGACACTACCCAGCAGGGTCCCCCGCTGCTGTTGGGCTGAGCCAGCCCTGGCCCGGTGCCCGACCGCTGACTCCGAGGAATTGGCATCGGGAGAGCTCCTCCGCTTCCCGCCGCATCTCCCCTCCCTCCCCTTCTTACCTTTCCCCTCCTCACCCTTCCCCTCCCCACCAGCAAGACAGGGTCGGCCCCGGGCAGGGGGAAAAGATGTTCGCAGCCAGGCCACCCCCACCCTCCCCCCAACCAGCTTGCGGCCTGGTCCCAGCCCTAAGGGACGTTGGCCTCGGACCCCTCGTGGCCTGAGCGAGGGCTGGTCCCCAGGGGCCTTTTTCTGGTTCACTTCCACAGTGGCAAAATCCTTCCTTCTACTGAGCCTGGGGCACTCGTTTGAAAAGACAGGCCCTCTGCCCTGTGGGCTTTCTGAAGTCTGCCCCCTCCCAACCCTCATTCCTCCCCACAACCCAAAATCCCCACCCCTACGTTCACAATGAAAAGTTGGTGCCAGGAAAACCTGCAGCCTTGGGGACTGAGTCAATCTCCCTTCCCCAGGCAGGGGGCATGGCCGGAAAGGAGAATACGGGGGAGGGGGCTCGTCAACCGTCTGCACGCCCCCCCAAACCCCCTGCTCCCCGCCCCGGGAGAGTGGGAAAGACGACTCATCTCGCCCAGTTAGCCCGAGTGTGGCATACGGAGAGGGACAGGTGAGTCACACTAAAGGCCAGGTACAGGGGCTGGGCCTGGGCCTCAGAGGGGGCTCACAGAGCCCGGACACTGGGACGGGGTGACAGGGGCTTGGGGGTCCTTCCTGTCAGGGAAGGTCAGATGGAAAAGGGGGGTGGCCTCAGGCTCCTTCTGGTTCAGGTCCTCCATCCTCAGTCCACTTTGGCTCCCGGCACCCCGGCCCGGGGCGGCACCCCACCGGCGGAGCTCGGGCGTCCCAGGGCAGGGCCTCCGGGCTCCACCCCCCAACCCCCATGCCGGGTCGGAGGTCGCCGCCCTCGACCCGCCTTCTCCCCCAAAACCAGCTAGCTCAGCACTTCCTGGATGTGAAAATGCAGCGGCTTCCTGAGCCCAGCAGAGCCCACGCCCAACTTCTCCCCGGAAGCCGGCGCTCTCACCCCGGGGCCCAGCTGGGCCAAGCTTGGCTCCTCTCCAGAGAGGGGCAGCTTCGGGGCAAGGGGGCAGAGGGGGCCAGGTGAAGGGTTAAGGGAGAGAGCGAGGGGAAGGCGAGTTCTCCACAGACCCGGCTCCACAGCCCTGTCCTGTCCTCGGACTCTGGCTTCCCCCTCCAGGGGTCAAAACAGCCCGGGCTGCCCGGTCCGGCAACACTCCAGGACCCTGAGCTCTCCAGTCGATGCTCATAATAATTACGGTATTTGTTAAGCACTTACTTTGGGCAAAACACTAGTAAATCCTGGGGCAGGTACAAGATAAAAAGGTCAGAAGCAGTCCCTGCCCCTCATGGGATTCACAACCTAAGGGGGTGGGAGGACAGGTACTGAATCCCCATTTTGCAGAGGAGGGAACCGAGGTCTAGAGCAGTTAAGTGACTTTTTTTTTTTTAAATGGAGCACGTTAAGGGTTTACCATCGTTCTAAGCGCGCGGGTAGATACTGGAAAATCAGGTTGGAAACGGTCCTGCCCCACAAAGGCCTCACCGTCACAATCTCCATTATCTAAATGAAGGAACCGAAGCCCAGAGGATGATGATAATAGTCAATGATTTCGGTATCTGTTCAGCACTTACTATGTGCCAAGCACTCTTCTAAGCATTGAGGTAGGTACAAAGTAATCAGGTTGGACACGGTCCCTGTCCCACATGAGGCTCACATTCTTAATCCCAGAGTTTTACAGATGAGGTAACTGCGGCACGGAGAGGTTAAGTGTCTTGCCCAAGGTCACACAGCCCACAAGAGGCAGAGTTAGGATTAGAACCCACGACCTACGACTCCCAAGCCCACGCTCTTGCCCCCGGGCCAAGAGAAGTGAGTTGCCCGAGGTCCCACGGCAGGCAAGTGGCCGAGCTAGGGTTGGAAGCCAGTTTTCCTCTGACTCCCAGGACTCTGCCCTGTCGGCTAAGCCACGCTCCTTCCCTCGCTCTCTCCATCCTGTCAGTGGTCCCACAGTGTAGCCCACTGAGGATTCGGGGTCGTGACCCCTGGGGCTACCCCTGGGGAGGAATGATGGAGGATCTCTCTCTGCAGGACCCGGGGGGACCCAGGGGTGCCCACGTCCCCTCTCACTCTGAGCACCTTCTGGGCTGGAGGTCAGGAATCGGCTCGAGGCTTCGTGGATTCGAACCCATTTGCAGGGGGTAAGGGGTGGGGGAGAAGTGATGGACACTGGAGAGGGGACGGAGGCGTGGGCTCCGACCCTCCGGGGGGAAGGGGGAGCGGCAATAATCCTAAAAACACGGTATTTACTACGAGCTTACTGTGTGCCGAACAATATACTAAGCGCTGGGCTAGGTACAAACTACGCAGAACGGTGAAGAAAGTGCTGACGAGGTGTTAGAAAGTTTACTAACCGCATTTTTCCATCCCCGCTCAAAGCCAAGGCCGTTTCCTGAGTACACCCCAGTTGCTACATTCAAATAAAAACAAGCCTCCCCACCTCCTGAGAAACCTGAGGAGAGGGGGAGGCCGGGGGTGGGGGGCACAGGGGGAGGAGGGTGTCTTCTCCCCGAAAGGAACGAGGCCCAGATCACCTTCCTCACCCCACCCCCCCCCGGCCCAAATCCATTCTGCCTCCCCCTTCTCCGAGCTGAGCCCCCGCCGGCCCTTCTCCAGCCGGGAAGTTCCCTTCTCCCGCCGGGAAGTTCCCTTCTCCCGCAGCCTTTCCTTGGGGTTTCCTGGCCAGACCTCAATTAATCAGCAGAACGGCCCCCCGAAGCCCAGTGCGGAGGGACGGCCGGCTGGAGCGCCCCTGCCCGGCTCCGCGTCGACCCGGGGCCCTCGCCCCCGCAGCCGCGAAAGCCCCATCTCCTCCAGGAAGCCCTCCAGAGAGCAGCTGATCTCTGGCCTCTGGACTCTCCCTGCTTCAGAGATGAATAAGGGTAAAACCCAAAACCTTGCTTAATTGAGCCCCAAAGACAGGACCAGAAGATGGGTGAGAGTCGGCTCATCAGCCATTCATCTTTCGCTTTAAGGGTTTCGAAACCCCTTCCTGTCCCGGCTGACTTGTCTTCTCGGGGCGGGGGAGGGGGTCTCCTCCCCTCAATCGACAGTGGCATTCGAGTTCCTGCGGTGCGCGGGACCCTGTACTAAGCGCCCGGGAACAGAAAACGGAATGAGAAGGCGCCAATCTCGGCCCTCAAGGAGTTTACAATCTGTGCGTGTGTGTCGGGGGTGGGGGGTGTTGACAGGCACTGAAATAACTTCAAGACGGGGAAGAAGGAGAGTGGAAAGAAAAATATGTGGATGAGTAACTGCTTAAATAGACAAGTACGCAGCCACTCGGGTGGTTGTGAGTACATAAGTGAGGAGGCGGAGCAAAAGTGCTGAGGTAGGGGTTGGGAAGATGGGACTGCGGAGAAGAAGAGGCAATCGGGGAAGGCTTCCCGGAGGAGGGGAGGGGACCGAGGCGGCTAGCACGGTCCTGGGGACAGGAGGACACACGGGCAGGATTCGAGGAGGAGGAGAGTTCTGGGTGACCACCGCCCTCGACACACGGGACCCAAACCCGTCCAAGAACCACAGATGGCACGGGGGCGTGGAGGAAGGGTGGGGGGCCCCGAGAGTTGGCCTGGCAGTCTCCCAGCTGGGGCGGATCGTAGGCTTTGCCAAAAAGCGCGACCGGTAGTAGGTGAACTGAGCTGGCGCCCTGGGTCGGCCGGCTCCTTGAGAATTGGGCCACGACGCCAGGACCGGACGGGGGCAGCGGGGGTAAGAAAATCGTGCTTCGGCCTGGGCCCCGTGGATGCAGGCCGGGGGCGGCTGGGGGAGCGGGAAGGGCCGACTCTCTGGGACTTTACACCCACCATGCAGGTTCTTCAAATAGAGCCGTCACTAGGAACTACCAACTTCCCCAAGGGGCTACTCCCGGGCCCTCGCGGGGCGGGCCCGGGGTCACGGGCTGCCCGTCTGCTCGTCCAGAAAGACAGAACAGAGAAAGGCAGGTGCCCGTGACTCATCGGCCCGGCTCCCCGGAAGGAGGTCGGATCCGTGAAGCCCAGACCCGGGGCCCCGGAGTTCTCCAGAAAGAAGAATTGGGAAGACGATAATAATGTTGGTATTTATTAAGCGCTTACTATGTGCCGAGCACTGTTCTAAGCGCTGGGGTAGACACAGGGGAATCAGGTTGTCCCACGTGGGGCTCACGGTCTTCATCTCCATTTTACAGATGAGGGAACTGAGGCACCGAGAAGTGAAGTGACTCGCCCACAGTCACACAGCCGACAAGTGGCAGAGCTGGGATTCGAACTCATGAGCCCTGACTCCAAAGCCCGTGCTCTTTCCACTGAGCCACGCTGCTTCTCCAATGAGCTCAGACGATGAGCCGAAAGGGACCCTGAGAGGTCACCCGGTCCACCTCCCGGCCTCCCAGCAAGCCGACACCCACTGCACGGAGCACGGAAATGGAAGTCTGAACCGGGAGGGTTCCTCTGAGTTGTGTGGGACAGGGGCGGAGCGAGAGAGTGCTCCTGGCAACGTACGTATGCACACAAACACACAGAACACACACGCTCCCCAAGATGACTCCAGGCAGATGAATCTAATGCTCTTAAAGAGACCCTCTGCCTCCCTCGGCCACCACCCCTACGCGTAATCAGTCTATCAAGAGGCACGATCCTTCCTCCCGTCTATCCTAAACCCTTCCCGCTGCAGCTTCGGCCAGCGGCGGGATTCCCGACCTCTCCACGGAGGGGCCAGGCGGCCCCCGTGACACGGCCCAGCAGTTTCCCTGTAAGGCGGTTTCCACGGGAGGCAGGAAGTCGACACGGGGCACCCCGCTCTTCGGGGAAACGGGGGCAGAAAGAAGACTAACGTTCGCCTCTCCTGCTACGACCCGCTTTGAGGGTGGGAGTGGGGGTTGAGGGTGGACCCCTCTAAGTCCTGCCCCGAGCCACGACACCCACCGCGGCTCCGGAAGCAGAAGCCCGGGTGAGGGGGCCGCGTCCGGAGCTGCGTTTGGGGGGACGGCGAGCGAGAACCCCAGGATTGAGGGGGGGGCCTCTCCCGCTGGGACCGGACCCCGGCAGGGGGACCCCAGGGGGCCTGGTGTCCGTTCACCGGAACGGTCAGCCTGGCTCGGCCGGGCGCGGGAAGCCAAGAGCGTGGCTCCGCGGGGCATCGGCTCCAACGGTCCCCCCGCCGCAAAAGCGGGTCCGGCCAACCTGGTCGGCGCTGAGCTCACTTGAGGGCCGGAAAGTGTTACATAATCGGCTCTTGCATCGAGGAGACACGTGGTGAGGGGTGAGCCGCCTCTGACGGGATCTGGCCTTTTGAACGGCTCTGCCTGAGCAGGGCTCGAACTGAAACTACGCACTCCGCTCTTTGAGAGCGGCTCTCGGCGACCGGCCGGCAGCAGCAGCGAGTCCGATCCCTGGAAGGTGGACCCGCGAAAGGGCACGGTTTCCGTCACGAGGCTGCCCGCGGGCCCGCTCGCTCTCCCCGACCCTCCAAACGTCCCTTTCCCACCCTCCCCGCCGGCCGGCCGAACCCCGCAGCCCTCGGCAGCTGGGACCCCTCCCCTCGACCTCCCGCTTCCTCAACCCTTCCCCCACCGCTCGCCGGCAGCTTTCTCAACGTCTATATTTATAACCTGGCTCCCTTCCAACCGGAGCGGATGCGGGGGCGTGCAGTACACACAGCGGGCCCAAGACTCGCGACACGCGAAGGTGCCCCCGTGCCGCTTTGGATCACGAGGGCCACCCCGGTTCTTGATCTTCGTGGTTTGGGGGTATACCAGCCGGCTGGGAGACAGAAAAAGACAGAGACGAGGAGCGAGCCCTTCCCACACCTCCACCTCGGCGTGAACCCGTCACTCCTCAGATCTCATGCCAGAAACCACCTGCCCGCCAACCTCTGGACTTGGAGTGACCCAGAGAGCGGAGCCAACCGCGTTCCCCTGTTTGTGTGTCTATCTGTCTCTACCCCTCCCTCCCGCTTGGGTCTCCCTCCCCCTTTACATCCGCCCGACCACCGCCCGCCCCATCTTCAAAGCTCTACTGAAAAATCACATCCCGCTCGGGAAACCTTCCCTGACTAATCTCGCCTCTCCCCACCCTTATTTTCCCTCCCTACCGCGTCACCTACGTGGTTGAATTCGTACCCGCTACGCACTTGGGTACTCACCCGCCCTTTAGGTACCTAGGCTTCCTTCCCCTACCTGTAATTTATTGTAATTTCTGTCAGCTAAACTGCAAGATCTTTGAGGGCAGGGACCGTGTAACTCTGATGTCCCCTCCCCAGCGCTCGGTACTGTGTTCTGAACCCAGGAAGCGATCAATAAATACCACCGACTGACTGATTCCTCCCCAGCCGGTAGGCTCCTTTCCTCCCACTGACCCCGGGGATGGGGGTGGGGAGGGCCAAGGATGAGCTGCGTTCCTTTTTCACAAACCTCTGAAGGGAATAAATTATCATCTCCCCGGGTGGGGGAAAACCAGCCCCCAGCATCAACTGGCCTAGGAAAAATAGGGAGTCCCCCTCCCCAAATAACCAACGAGTCACCGGTCTGAATGAAGGCCTTAAACCTGTTTCCAGTCCCCTCGAAAGAGCTGCCAGCCGCTTCAACACAGGGACTCTGTCTCTACCTCGTTCACTGGACTTCTTTCAGTTCAGTGCTTAATAATAATAATAATAATAATGTTGGTATTTATTAAGCGCTTACTATGTGCCGAGCACCGTTCTAAGCGCTGGGGTAGACACAAGGGAATCAGGTTGTCCCACGTGGGGCTCACAGTCTTAATCCCCATTTTACAGATGAGGTCACTGAGGCACAGAGAAGTTAAATGACTTGCCCACAGTCACACAGCTGACAAGTGGCGGAGCAGGGATTCGAACTCATGACCTCTGACTCCAAAGCCCCTGCTCTTCCCACTGAGCCACGCTTAACACATAGTTAGTGCTTAAAAAACGCTATTATTGTTAGAGTGTACTCTCCCAAGCACTTAGTACAATGTTCTGCACCCAGTAAGCACTCCAGAAATACGATCGACTGACTATTATTGGTAATTCCACTTTCTTCACCCCCTAGGTGAGGGAAGGCGAGGGTCCAGTTGGATGTCGCCGCTTGTCAGCTGCGTGACTGTGGGCAAGTCACTTTTTACTTCTCTGGGCCTCGGTGACCTCATCTGTAAAATGGGGATTAAGACCGTGAGCCTCACGTGGGACAACCTGATGACCCTGGATCTACCCCAGCGCTTAGAACGGTGCTCGGCACATAGTAAGCGCTTAACAAATACCAACATTATTATTATATCGGGCCTGGCCCGGGGCCACCTCAGGAAGGCTTTTGGAGATTCCTCCCTCACGAGGAGAAACCGGTGGCAGAAATTCCTCACCCAAGGCCATCCCTTCCACTGGCGCCAAAGGGCATTCAAGAGAAGAGCCAAAGCCCCAAGCTGGTCAACACAAAGAAGCCCCCCACCCCCGGCTTTCGACCTGTTACCCCCCCAAGGTGGAGCACACGGATATGGCTGCTACCCAGGGCTACCACGGGCCAGGCCCATTTGTCAGACACAAGATGGCACTCGGCCCAGGATAACAATAATAATAATGGTGGTATTTAAGTGCTTACTATGTGCCAAGCACTATTCTAAGCGCTGGGGGAGGTACAAGGTTATCAGGTTGTTCCAGTTGGGCCTCACCATCTTAATCCCCATTTTACAGATGAGGTCACTGAGGCACAGAGAAGTTAAGCATGGCTCAGTGGAAAGAGCCCGGGCTTGGGAGTCAGAGGTCATGGGCTGGAATCCCGGCTCTGCCACTTGTCAGCTGTGTGACCGTGGGCAAGTCGCTTCACTTCTCTGTGCCTCGGTTACCTCATCTGTAAAATGGGGATTTAGACTGTGAGCCTCACGAGGGACAACCTGATTACCCTGTATCTACCCCAGTGCTTAGATCAGTGCTCAGCACAGAGTAAGCGCTTAACAAATACCAACATTATTATTATTATTATTATTATTATTATTAAGCGACTTGCCCAAGGTCACACAGCTGACAAGAGGCAGAGCTGGGAATAGAACTCACGACCTATGGCTCTCAAGCCCGGGCTCTTTCCACTGAGCCATTTGTTAAGAGCTTACTGTGCGCCAGACACTGTACTGAGCTCTGGGGTGGAGAAAAGTAAGTGGGGTTGGACCTGGTCCCTGTCCCACGTGGGGCTCCCAGGCTGAACCCCCATTTTACAGAGGATGTAAAATGGGGAAGCAGCGTGGCTCATGGCAAGAGCCCGGGCTTGGGAGTCAGAGATCATGGGTTCTAATCTCGCTTCCGCCACCTGTCAGCTGTGTGACTCTGGGCGAGTCACTTCACTTCTCTGTGCCTCAGTTCCCTCCTCTGCAAAATGGGAATGAAGACCAGGAGCCCCATGTGGGACAACCTGATGACCTGATATGCCCCCAGCGCTTAGAACAGTGCTTGGCACACAGTAAGCGCTAAATGAATACCATCCTCATTATTTTACAGATGAGGTAACTGCCGTGTGACGCTGGGCGAGTCACTTCACTTCTCTGGGCCTCAATTCCCTCCTCTGTAAAATGGGGATGAAGACCGGGAGCCCCACGGGGGACGACCTGATGACCCGGTATGACCCCAGCGCTTAGAACGGTGCTTGGCACACAGTAAGCGCTTAACGAATACCATCCTCATTCTTTTACAGGTGAGGTAACTGCGATCCAGAGAGGTGAAGTGACTCGCTCAAGGTCACCCGGCAGAGAAGTGTCAGGGCTGGGATGTCCCCAGGTTGGCATGAGCCTCGGGCTGCGCCGCCCCGGCCCAGGCCCGGGCCCGTCCGTGCCCCTGACGGGCGGCTGCCGCCCTTCCTCATGACGCCCCGCACACAGGGGGAGGGTCTCCCTCTTCCCCGCGACCCCGGCCGGCTCCCAGGCCTTCGTCCTCGTCGTCCCCGTCGTCCTCCAACCCCCGACTTCCGGTCGTCCATCTCGCTCAGGCCCTCGGCCCTGTGGCGCAGGCCCCCGTCCTCGCGGCGGCCCTCCTCGCCTCTCACCTGAAGCGCGGGCTGTTGAGGAGGCCGCGAAGGGCGGCCGAGAAGGCGGCGGGGTCCCCGCGGAGGGTCGGGCCGGGGGCCGGGGCCGGGGCGGCCTTGGCGGCCATGGCTGAGGAGAGAGGAGAGAGGAGGAGGGAGGAGGAGGGAGGAGGGCCGCGAGCGGCGGCGCGTGCTGCCCCCATCGCCATGGAAACACGCCGGGACTCAAGCCGCACACATTGCGGCGAGGAGTGGGGATCGCCTCTCTTGGTGGCCGAATTGCACTTTCCCAGCGCTTAGTACAGTGCTCTGCACCCAGGACTCCCTCAATAAATACCGCTGAATGAACGAGAGAGCACAATAAAAACGGTTGAAGTAAGGAAGGAATGAGAGAGTTAGCCGGGTGGGCTGCCTTTTTCCCCCATTGAGTTAAGGGGGGACAGCTTCACCCCCTCAGGGCAGCCTCCTTCCCAACTGGACAGGGATTGCCTCTCTCTGTGGCCCAATTGTACTTTCCCAGTGCTTAGTACAGTGCTCTGCACCCAGGACTCCCACAGTAAATACTGCTGAGTGAACGAGAGAGCACAATAAATGAGACTGAAGGAAAGAAGGAAGGAATGAGAGTTAGCTGGGTGGGCTGCCTTTTTCCCCCACTGAGTTAAGGGGGGGGACATCTGTCACCCCGCAGGGCAGCCCCTTTCCCAACTGGGCAGGGATTGTCTCTGTTTCCGAACTGTACTTTCCGAGCGCTTAGTATCGTCCTCTGCACACAGTAGGCGTTCGATCAATACGATCGAATGAATGAGAGCGCACAATAAATACAATTAAATGAATGAATGAGAGAGCCAGGTGGGCTGCCTTTTTACCCCATTAAGTTTGGGAGGGGGGAGGGAAGAACATCTGTCACCTCCCAGGGCAGCCCCCTTCCAAACTTGGCAGGGATTGCCTCTCTTTGTGACCGAATTGTACTTTCTGAGTGCTTAGTATAGTCCTCTGCACACAGTAGGCGTTCAATAAATACGATTGAATGAATGAGAGAGCACAATAAATACGATTGAATGGATGAATGAATGAATGAATGAATGAGAGAGTTAGCCGGGTGGGCTGCCTTTTTCCCCCCATTGAGTGGGGGGGGGGGGGGGGCGGGGGGGACATCTGTCACCTCCCAGGGCAGTCTCCTTCCCTGCTGGGCAGGGATCGCCTCTCTTTATGGCCGGATTGTACATTCCAATCGCTCAGTACAGTGCTCTGCACACAGTAATCACTCAATAAATACCACTGAATGAATGAATGAGAGAGCCGGGTGGGCTGCCTTTTTCCCCCATTGAGTTTGGTGTGGGGGGAAGGGAGGGACATCTGTCACCCCCCAGGGCAGCCCCCTTCTCAACTGGGCAGGGATCGCCTCTCTTTGGGGCCGAATTGTACTTTCCAAGCGCTTAGTACAGTGCTCTGCACACAGTAAACACTCAATAAATACGACTGAATGAATGAGAGAGTTAGCGGGGTGGGCTGCCTTTTTTCCCCACTGAGTTGTGGGGGGGGGACCTGTCACCCCCCAGGACAGCCCCCTTCCCAACTATCTATAATTCTATAATTCTATTTATCTATTTTGATGCTACTGATGTCTATCTACTCGTTTTGTTCTGTCGTCTGCTTCCCCCTTCTAGATTATGAGCCTGTTGTTGGGTAGGGATTGCCGAATTGTACTTTCCAAGTGCTTAGTGCTCTGCACGGAGAAAGTGTTCAATAAATATCACTGAATGAATTAAATGAATGAACCTCTCTCCTCCCTAATTCCTCCTCCCTAGCTCTTCCGGCCCGGTCCGGTCCGTAGCTTGGTCAGCTGGAGGGGGAAACCCCTTCATTTAACCGACATCTCATCCCCACCCCTCCAGCCACGTTTGGCTCCCGGGTCCCTCCCGTGACCCCTTTCCGTGACCCCGGGTTCGGAGCTCCAGAGAGAGGGTCCTGGGGAGAGGAGGACCGGACTCCCAGACAGCCTGTTGCACCAGCCCACAGGCCCGCTATCACGAGGGTGGTCGCCTTGAGATATCTGGGAAAGCCCTTCCTTCCTCAAAAAAAAAAACCAAACCCTCCAGCTGCTAGGCTTTCCAGACCTCTTCCTCCCCCCACCTCTCTGGATTCCCCCCGGGGAGAGCCACGGCAGTCTATAAGTCAAAAGGAAACTATTTTTCCAGACTGCTCCGGTCAGAGACCCAGCCGGGGGCCCCAGGAACCCATTTCTGCTCCCTCCGCCTCTGACCTCATCCACCGGAAGGAAGATTCCGTAATGGAAAACAGCTGTCTCCCTGAGGAAGGAGCAGGAAGTGGGAGAAGGAGGGTGGGCTTGGCGGGGAAGGCTTCTGGGAATCAGCAGGTCCTTCCTGGGGGTGGGGCCCTCAAACCGACTCCCCCAAATCTTTTGCTAGAAATACTTTGGATTGTGGCAGAACCCAGTCAGGTCCCTGGGTTAAGAGCCCCAGCCCAGCCTGACAAAGGGGACCTCCATCAATCGATCGGTAGTATTTCTTGATGATGATGGTGTCTGTTGAGCATTTACCTCACCCCAGGTACCGTAATAAGGGCTGGGGTGAGTCCAAGCGAATCGGGTTGGACACGGTCCCCGTCCCACGTGGGGCTCACGGTCTCAATCCCCATTTTACAGATGAGGGAACTGAGGCCCGGAGAAGTGAAGCGACTTGCCCAGGGTCCCAGAGCAGACAAGTGGCGGAGTCTGGATTAGAACCCATGACCTTCTGACTCCCCGGCCCACGCTCTACCCACTAGACCGTGCTGCTTCTCGAGCACTTACGGATCGTAGACCCCTCGACTAAGCGTTTGGGAGTGTGAGCCCATTGTTGGGCAGGGATTGTCTCCTTCTGTTGCCGAATCGTACATTCCAAGCGCTTAGGACAGTGCTCGGCACCCAGTAAGCGCTCAAATAAATACGATTGAAAGAATGAATGAATGAGTCACCAGACGAGATTTCCTGCTGACAATCTAACTAGGGAAAGGAACTTCGAAATAATATATCCACCGGAGGAAGGAAAAGTTATCTAAGCATGAGTTAGCGTCTGCTGCTACGTACCAAAGTGCTGTGGTTGTGTGTTGTGTTGTGTGGGTGCCCAAATGAATAGTTGATGCTGAAGTGGAAGTTGAGAGAAGAGCAGCTAAGGGGGGCAGACTTCCTGGAGGAAGTGTGACTTGAAAATGTCTCTGTAAATGCAGATAATCTGGTGGATTTGAGGACCGAGGTCCTCAGCCTAAGGGTCTAAAGGAAATCAAGTTGCAAAGTTAAGACAGATTAGGCGACCATTACTTCCGAATAATAATAGGAATCACTGTGGTGTTTGTTAAGCATTTACTATGAACCAAGCCCCGGGATAGTAGATAAGCAGTCCCTCAGGGGGCTCACAATAGAAGGGAAGAGCAGGAGTCATTCCAGCGCTTAGAACAGCGCCTGGCACATAATAAATGATAATTATGGTATTTGTTAAGCGCTTACTATATGCCAAGCATTGTTCTAAGCAGCTGGATTAAATACAAGGTAATCAGATTGTCCCACGTGGGGCTCACAGTCTCAATCCCCATTTTACAGATGAGACAACTGAGGCCCAGAGAAGTTTTAAGTGACTTGCCCAAGGTCACACAGCAGACAAGTAGACGAAACCGGGATTAGAAACCACCACCTCTGACTCCCAAGCCCGTGTTCTTGCCACTGGACCGTGCACCTCCTCCTAATAAGCGCTTAACAAACATCATTATGTTGATCATCCCCGTTTTTGCAGATGGTAAAACTGAGGCCCGGGAAAGTTGTGGTTTGCTGAAAGTCACACAGCAGGCAACCGGTGGATCCGGGATTAGAACCCAGGCCTCCTGACTCCTAAGCCGGGGCTCTTTCTTTCCACTGCTTCTCTCCACACCCCCACACAAGTCTTGTTGCTCCGCACGGCCCGATCTGTCAGGGCTATGACCGCAAAGCCGACAGAAAGTTTTGTAAATAAGTGCCAAGTCAGAGACACGTCGGGGCCCTCTGGCCGCTGGCTGAACACCTCCGGCCCAGCTCCCGGCCCTTTCTGTCAGTCTGGAAGGGCACAAACTGACTCAGAAGGAAGGATGACACCGAGTGACCAAATGACTCATCAGTGCAACTCCTTTCCCCCTCCCCCAGTCTTCCTCAGACTGAATTTCTGGAAAATTTCCTATCCAAGCTCCAGCGCCACCCATCCCTCCTCTTCATCTGGGAAGCCCCAGGCACGGTCTGCCCCAAGAGACTGGGGACGGAGGATGGAGGCACCGTCTTTGCCCTCCGAGAAGCCAGGCAAGCGGCCTCCATCTTGTGACCACGGCCTTTTCCTCCCTCCAAAACTGGAACAAAGATAACCACACTTTACTTTTCCTTTTCATGTGGTTCCGTTGGCAGGCACGCCCTTGGCTTGCCCTGGGTTCCTCTTGGGTCCCGTCTCTCATGGCAAGGCACTCGCTGAGGTCCAAACTTGCTCTTCCTGCCCCATCCCTTCCCCCCTCGCCTTCCTGAGGATCTGGAAGAATGTAAAATCTAGTCATAAACCACAGTCTCTTATCCTTCCTGGGCCTCTTTCGCCTAGCCCGTCCTCTCAGCTACGTTGCTATCGAACAGGACAGCTAATAATAATAAAAATGGCATTTGGTAAGCACTTACTAGGTGCCAAGCACTGTTCTGATCGCTGGGGAAGATACAGGGTAATCAGGTTGACCCACGTGGGGCTCACAGTCTTCATCCCCGTTTTACCGGTGAGGTAGCTGAGGCCCAGAGAAGTGAAGCGACTTGCCCGAAGTCACACAGCTGACAAGTGGTGGAGCCGGGATTAGAACTCACGACCTCTGACTCCCAAACCTGGGCTTGTTTCTGCTAAATCTCGCCGCTTCTCTAATCTGTCGGTCCCAAAGTTCAGCTACGGTCCCATCACCGTTTCCTCGCAGGGCGCTTTTTTTGGTCAAAGAGCAGGCAGGTCAGCCTTGGACAAGAGGACAGAGTCCCCATTATAGTTCAAGCTCCTTGAGGGCTGGGAACCTGTCCCGTCTCTCTGTTACACTTTTCCAAGTATCCGGTACAGTCCTTTATACCCAGGACCCTTACAGTCAGGACCCCCTCTTACTACTAGAGCCCTAGTGCCGTGAATAATAATAATAATAATAATAATAATAATAATAATAATCTGAGGTATTTGTTAGGTACTTACTATATGCCAAACACTGTACTAAGCGCCAGGATAAGGTCTAATCAAGTCCCACATGGGGCTCACATTCTAAGAAAGAGGGAGAACAGGTGGCAAATACCCATTCTGCAGATGAGGGTACAGAAATGTGAATTGACTTGCCCAGGGTGATACTGGGCTTCGAATGCCCCCACCCCCAGCCAACGTTTAGGAGACCCAGTTTAATGATGGTGGTCCTGGTGAAGATGGTGACCTGTCCCCTCCAGCTGGGTCTAGCTCCCAAAGGCCACCCCGTCCCCAAGCCGGTCGCCCCCTCGGCCTCTCGGTCCATCGGAGCCATTGGCCTCTTGTCTTCCCGCTGTCGAAGGCCTGCTTACCAGCCCGAAAACACTTCTTCACATCTCTTTCCTGTTCTCTCTCCCTAGATGGTATCTCCCCTGCCCCTCAGCCTCCGCCGAGCTAGTTCTCTTCCCCACTGATGCGATGAGGGGAGATAGGGCCCGGCCCCCTGCCAACAGGGACAGGCCGAGTCGGGGCAGGTGGTGGGGGACGAGTTCCTCCCGTCCTCCTTCCCCTCCCGGGTCCCCTGGATCGGGCGGTGGCCGATGGCAGCAGTTGGTAAGCACCTCCGGCCCTCTCCTCCTCCCCGTAACATCGTTGGCCCGGAGCTCTCTGTCCCGGAATCTTTGGAGTCGCCTCCCCTCCCTCCCCAGCCACCCCACAGGTCCAGGCCAACTACTCATTAGCGGCTTACCCGGCCCAGTTCACAGGAGAAACCGAGACTGGGAGAGTGGCCCGGTGCCCTGCCCACGGGGCCCCACACACCCCACACTTTAGCTTTCGGGTTCGCACTCCGGGGCCGCAGCCTCCGAACTCAAGGTCGCTGCCTGCTGCTGCTGCGGGCTCCCCTCCGTCCCCCTCCTGCCGGTCCCGGACCAGTGAGCCGGAGGCTCTCTCTCAGCCCGATCTCCGGCCACGATTCCCATCCTGGGCAGATGGCTCCCAACAAGGCTGAGAAATGGTCTGCTTCCAAGCCCCTGGGGCAGGGCGTGATGAAATGCCTGGCTGCACCCAAGCAAAGAACCTGCTTGCCTCTCAGGAAACCAGGCGGGGATGAGGAGGGGGAAGCTGAGGGAGAGAAGGGGCAGGAGGTCGGCAGGATGGAGATCCCGGAGATTTCTCCCAGTATCTCTCGGGGGGGCTGCTCTCCAGGGAACCGTCGAGGGGTCTGGAAAAGATGCCAGTGCCCAGCCCAGGCCCCAGGGCTCGACGCCGATTGCCACGACGAGGCCAGCTTATACCAGCTGCCAACCCTGGGCTTTCCCCAAAATGGAGGGTCTTTCCAGACCTCTTCTTTTCTGCCATCCTCCAAAACCCCACTTCCCTAACTCCTTCCCTGCCTTGGACCCCAGCTCCCTCCCTGAACCTCTTTGTAAGAGCCGGGGGTGCCAGCCTGGATCGGAAGAGCTCTGACCCTCAGGAGCCCAGGTTGCAAGTCAGCGTCTCTGCCTACCACAGGGGCATCCAGGGAGCGGAGCCAAAGAAAGTCCGAATCCCTCTCGCTCACTGAGACTATCGCCCTGCTTGACTCTTTCCGGGAAGAATCCCGATCTCCTTGCTTCTTTATGGGATGAAGGCCGGGACAGTGGGTAACACACCCACCCGCCCACTCCTTGCTGGGGTCTGGGGTGCTCAAGTGGTTCAGGGGGGGAGATGCCCCACTCCCCTCGGCTCTGCAGCACCCTCCAGGGTAGGAGGTGAAAGCCAGGGAATCGAGCGTTGAATAAAGTGCTCTGCACCCAGTAAGGGCTCGGTAAATACCACTGATCGATTCCCCGCCTTCCTCAGCCGTTCCAGCCTGGCACTCACCTAGTAACTGCTCCACAGCCTAGTTCCCACATAGAGGAGAGGGGAAGGGCGGGAAAGGAAGAGGAAAAAGAAGGCCGGGCCCGCACACCCTGCCCCATCGCTTAGCAACACCTGCAACATACACCGCTCGGGGCCCTGCCCACCCGCCACCCACCTTCCTCTCTGCCAGGCCCTGCCGGGCCCGTGGCGAGCACGGAGAAGGGAGGCTGGCAGGTGAGAGAGGGCGGGTGACTCAGGAACCCTGAGAGAAGGAGGGAGGAAGGGAGGAAGGGAGGGAGGGGCAGAGGCAGTTTCGGGAGAGCGGGGTCAGCCCAGATCAGAGAGTAGATTGCCCCTCTGCGGGGGAGGAGAAGAGCCGGTTTGGAGGACGGGGGGGGGGGTGGAAAGTCCGGGACAGGGGAGGTGTGGGGCAGCGGTACTCAAAAGGTAAGAGAGGTGGAGGAGAGCAGATGAGGGCAGGCGGGAGGGAGATGATGATGATAATAATACTAATAACTGTGGTATGTAAACACTTACTATGTGCCAGGCACTGTACTAAGCGCTGAGTGTCCCTGTCCCACACAGGGCTCACAGTCTTAATCCCCATTGTCCGAAAGAGGCAAATGAGGCCCAGAGAAGTGAAGTGACTGGCAGATCTGCAGCCAGGGGATCGGGGGGGGGGGGGGCACTGGACGGAAAGGAAAGGCAAAGGGCATCGGGCTGAGGCGGGGTAGAGAGGGCTACGGTGCCCAGGGGCACAGGCTGGAGGCAGGCAGTGCCCCAAAGCTAAGAGGGGAAGGAGGTGGCCACTTCAGAGCAGGTGAGAGAGCTGTTCCTTCACCGGGGTAGAATGCCAATCAGACCGGGCTTGCTCGGGTACCCACTGCGAGCATGGGGGGGAACTGCGGCTTAGGGTGATGGAGTCTCCGTGTGCCGGGGGGAACTGACTCGTGTGACGGACCCCAGGACACCAACCGGTAAGAAGCTCAGCCAGAGTTTGGCCCCAGGAGTCTCAAGCAGGTGGGACTCTGGAGGTGGGGGGAGGGCGAGGTAGCCAGGAGAGGTCAGAGTGGGGGAAGAGGGGGGAACAAGGGGCGGGGAAGGTGCGGTCCAACCCCTTCACCCACTTGCTCCCCTCCCCTGCAAGGACGGACGGACACACACACAAATTCCCCTTGCAGATCTGGCCCGGGGGGCCCCGGCTCCCCCACGTCGCCATGGCCGAGAAGTCGCTGCCGCCCCAAGCCGCCCCCGCTGAGAACCTCCCCTCCCCGGAGGCCTCCTCCGAGAAGCCCACCGAGGGCCTGGAGGGTTCCCGACCCCCCGCCCGCCGGGCCTCCCTGGTTCTGGAGACCCCGGTCCAGCCCCCAGCCAGGTTGCGCGGCATCGAGGAGGAGGCCCGGCCGGGCCCACCCATCTCCCGCCGTGGCTCCCTGCTGGCCGGACCCCCCCCCGGTCGCCGCGGGACCCCCCTTTTCCCGCCGGAGCTCGCTGGCGGGCCCGGGGGCGGGGGGCCGGCGGCCATCCCTGGGGGCCTGGCCCCCGCCCCCGGGGACCCGGGTCAGCTTCTCGGGGCTGCCGCTGCCGCCCGGCCCGCCGGCCCCCTGCGAGAACACGTACCGGACGGGGCCCGAGCCGGGCGGGCGCTGGAACCCCGAGCGGGCGCAGCGGGCGCTGGAGGCGGCGCTGGCCGGCTCCCTGGGCGAGGCCCGCTACTCGGCCCCGGCGGCCGGTCCCCTGGCCCGGAGCCTGTGCGAGCTGGTGCGGGCCCGGCTGCGGGAGCTGAGCCCGCCCCGCTACAAGCTGGTGTGCAGCGTGGTGCTGGGGCCGCGGGCCGGCCAGGACCTCCGCGTGGCCAGCCGGGCGCTCTGGGACCCCGCCAACGACGGCCTGGCCTCCGCCTCCTTCGCCAACGCCTCGCTCTTCGCCGTGGCCACCGTGCACGGCCTATACCGCGAGTGACCGGCTCGGGGGAAATAAAAGAATGAAGCCAACCGCCGGTGAGAGCGACCCTCTCCGTGGCTGAGTCGGGGGGCGCAGAGGGGCTGGGCAGGATCTCCGTTCGAGCGGCTCCCCCGCCATCCCTCCCGTGTAAGAGGAGACCTGTTCTTTCAACTTCATCCAAGGGGCTCTCCCCTCACGCTCATTTGACATACATGGGGGTGGGGGAGTTCCCCAGTGCCGTCTCCCAGCCTGGTCAGCTTTGGTCATTCCTTCCCCATCCGGGAGGCCGGTGGAGGGGGGGGGAGGGGGGCCACCCCTACCCGGGAAATTTAAGGGAACTTCCCCACCCCTTCTCTATTCTGGATTGACTAACGGGGTGCAGGGGAGCTGGAGGGAGGCGGGGAGGGATCCCCAGGTGGGCGCCGAGGAGAGAAGCCCCCCGGGATCCGGCGACCTGCCCCCCCCAATACCGAGCTTAGGTGCCGCTCCACCAGCGGGCCAAGGTGGCGGGGGGCAGCGAGCTGGGGGACAGCGAGGAAAGGGGAGCACCGGGTTTGTTTTCTGGAAATATTTATTGCGTTACGGGGGCCGGGCCCCGGTCGAAGGCAGCCTCTCTGCCCAATAAATAACCAAACTTGGACAATAAATAAAAATCCATAAATAACCATCGGGGCCGGGACCGCCCTCCCCACAGCCCGGTAGAGGCGGCTCGGGGGGGCAACAACTGAGACCGGCAAAGGGGGGGAAGGGGGCACTGCCCCCCGTGGGAAGCCCCTCTGGCTCTCTGCGCCTTGGACTGTGGCTGCCTGGCCACAACCTCTCGGGCGCAGCTGGTGAGGCTCACAGAGCGGCCCATCCCCAAAATATTTTCGGATCCAGAGCCCGAAGACCTCACTGAAGCAGCCGCAGGCCTCGGGAATGGCTAGTGGTCAGCGCCCCGGGGGGCAGGGAGGCTGCAGCCTCTGTTTTCCGGCCCTGCCCCCCAGGTGCGGGCGGAACAGCAGCCTGGAGCCCAGAAATCATCGTCATCGTCAAAGTAGTGGTAATCCGTCCGTCCACCCCGCTCGGGACGGCACAGGCTTCCGTTGGCCCCCGGGCTGGCTAAAGGAACATTTTGGGTTTCTTGTTTTTGGCATCGGTAGGGCGGCGGGGAGGACGGAAGGTGCGGGAACAAAGCGAAAATGCCCCAGCAGGGGCAGCTCTCGCCCCTCCTCCAGAACGGCCCGCCCAGGCGAGGGGCCCAGGCCGGGCCCCCATCTCAGAGGACGGCGGGGGCAGCAGCTCGGATACCGAAAATCATCGCCCCCCCCGTGGAGCTCAGAGGTCAGAGGTCAAAGCCCCGAGCAGCCCGGGGCCGGGGAGAGGCGGGCCGATCGCCGGGGCCGAGCCAAAGAGGCACAAGCCCAGGTCCGTGGTGCGGCCCGGGCCGCGGTCGCCTCTGAGCACCGGCTAGGCACGTGGAGAGGAGGGTCGGGTCGCTCTCCCTCCCGCGGGGGTCCGGGTCCTAGGAGCCGCTCCGCTCCCGCAGCAGCCGCAGGATATAGCGCAGCCGCTGCTGCAGGTCGGGAGAGCAGCCGCGCTGCTGCAGGTGGGCCGCCTTGTAGGTGAAGGCACTGCGGTCGCGGGCCACGTAGGTGACCAGCAGCGGCTCCCAGCCGCTCAGGATCACCTTCGTGTGGTCGATGTAGAAGTTCACCTGCAACACACGCCGACCGTCATTTATCTGTCGACGTTAACGTCGCCCTCCCCGGCTCTAGACGCTATAAGCTCTCCGCGGGCAGGGAACGGGTCCGGCTGCGGTTCTGTCGTACTCTCCCAAGCGCTACGGCGAGCGCTCGGTAGAAGCCATCGAAGGAACACACGCCCGGGGAGGGGTGGTCCCGTCGGGCCGTGCGGGGGGCCTCTCCCCCCCGTCTCCCCCGCGGGAGAGGTGCCTCGACCGCCCCGGGCCCTCACCTGAACGGTGCCGTCACTGAACAGCATCAGCAGGGCCTGGTCCGTCTTGATCCACTGCAGGAGCAGGGGAGGGGGCAGCTCCGTCTCATCCACGCTGGGCAGGTCTCCGCCCTGAGAGCCACGACGCGCCGTAAGCCCCCGCTCCACGGCTGCCCCGGAAGCCCACCGTACCCCTGGCGCCCGCCCGGCCCCGGGCCGTCCCACCCACCTTCAGGAGGTGCCGCTCCATGTAGGAGGCGAAGTAGTTCAGGACGCTGAGCTGGGCCTCCAGCTGCTCGGGCACGGCCCCCACGGGGAAGGAGAAATGCTTGCTGTTGGTCAGGTTGTAGTGCACGGTCCTGGGGAGGAAGAGAGGCGGCCGGTCGGAGGTCACGCCCCTCCCACCCCATCCGACGGCCGCCCCCCGAGGAGATTTCGGGGGCAGAGGGGGTCCCGCCCTCCTCCTCCTCTCCGCGGGGCCGGGTCTCCCGCCCCTCCGGCCCTAGCGGGGGTCCCGCCACTCACTTCTTGTTGGCCGACAGGGCCATGTGGGTGCCGTCGTTGAAGAGCACGGCCACGCGGCGGCTCGACAGCTGGTAGCCGAAGCCGAACTTGTTAGAGTAGTCGACCCACTTGCTGACCCAGACCAGCCGCTCCGACTGGGCCAGGGGCGCCGGGTTCCTCTCGGCTGGAAGGGGGGGAAGCGGGGAGATAGGATGAGCTGGAGAAGAGGGGCGGGAGACCCGCCCCCCGAGAGCACCAAGCCGCCTCTTCCGGCCCAGGTTCCCTCTCCCCAAGCACCTGGGGGCATGAAGGCGAGGCAGGTTCTGAGGCTCCAGATGGCCGACTCCATGACCATGGCCGCTGTGACGCATTCTTCAAACGCTGCGCGGACGGGGAGGGGAGAGCGGGGCGTCAACGAGGGCCTTCCCGAACCCCCCAGCGAGCCCCCAGAGTCCGGCCCGAGAGAGCCGCTCGCCCCGCTCCCCGCCGGCGCCCCCGAGCCACTCACCATCGCAGCTGCTGGCCAGTGTTCCCCGGGCGGAGCCGGATTTCCGAAAGCTGTCCTCGGGTGGGGTCTCGGCCAGGCTGGGGGACGCCAGGCCCGGCGGGGCAGGGGTCTGGTGGGGGACGGGGAAGGAGGAGAGTTTAATTTCTCCGGGAGAGGTGCCGGGCTCGGGGTGGGGAGGGGCGGGAGATGGGCCGTCTCCGGGCAGGAAGGGCAGCGGCTAAACGAAGCTCCAATTAGCCTAACGAGGCTGGACGCCCCAACAGTTCCGGCCCCTTTCATCCCCATCGGCTTCCCTAAACAGCCCGGGGGCGAGTCAGACCCAGGTGTCCCGGCACCCAGCAGCAGCCCCATTCCCGCCTGGGGTGGCCCCGCGAGGGCTGGGGCTCCTCACCTCGGGGCGGTCCGCGTCCTTGGAGTTGTTCTGCGGGCAGATGGAGGTGTGCAGGAGCCCCGTCACCAGGCGGGAGACCTCGTCCCGCTCCTCGGGGGGGGCCTTCTTACCTAAGGGGGGACACCAGGTCACGCTCAGGGACCCCTCCCACCCCCAGGGGAGGCGGCAGCAGAGAGGACAAGACGACGAGGGGGCGGAGAGAGAGAGACACTATCCCGGGATCGCTAGGGCTTCACCCCGGCTCCAACCCAGAGGGCCGAACTCCCGCAGGGAGACACCCCAGCCATGCCGGTCCCTCACGGGGGGCCCGGGGACGACCCCCCCCCCGGGCCTGGCAGAGCCCGGTGACAGGGGCGGGTCCTGGAGAACGATGCACCAGGCCTGAATCCCAGAGCCCCTCCCAGCTCGGGCACGACCCTCCCCGCCCCGGCTCCAGGGTTGTCGGTGCGGTATCGCTCCGCAAGCCCGCTCTTGAGAGAAAAGGGAACAGAAAACGCACTTACTTTTGCTTTTCTTTCTGCCGAACAGACTCTTGGTGACTTTAGCAAAGAGGCTCTTGGCTGGGTTGGGGGGGGTCAGGTCGGGGACCATCACGCAGCTGCTGGGGGGTAGCTTGTCCGGGGTGTAGCCCTGCAGAGGGGAGAGGAGAGGGCTCAGGCTGGCAGCCCGGACGAGGGCCCGGGCCCCAACTCCCACCCCCGTACGGGACAGGGACTAGGGAGTCCTGGGTTCTAGTCCCAGCTCGGCACCACGGCCCGCCGCGAGACGTAAAAACCGGTCGTATCACCGCCCCGGGTGTCGGTCTCCCCATTCGTAGGCGAGAAGAAGCCGTGAGGCCTAACGGAAGCAGCGTGGCCTAGTGCACGGAGCCCGGGCCTGGGAGTCTAAAGGACCTGGTTTCCGACCAGCTCCGCCACTTGTCCGCTGGGTGACCTTGGCTAAGTCGCTTCACTTCTCTATACCTCAGTTCCCTCGTCTGAAAAATGGGGATTAAGACCGGGAGCCCCGTGTGGGACAGGGACTGCGGCCGACCCGAATACCTCGCACCCACCCCGGCGCTTAGGCCCAGTGCCTGGTACGCAGTAAGCGCTTACAGACACCGTAAAAAAATTGATAAATGAAATATCTCGGCTCTCCCTCCCTCTTAGGCCGGGAGCCCCGGGTGGGATCTGACGCTCTCTCATCTTCCCCAGTGCTCGGCGCAGAGTAGGCCCGTAACGCTGTCGTGGACGGGACCCCCGCACACACCCCGAGGAGCAGCTGCAGCGGAGGCAGGGGCGGCCCCCATCCTGACCCCCAGGGGCCGCAGTAAGAGGCAGGAAGTTCTCGGCCCGGGACAGAACAGCTCCCCTCCTCCCCTGTAGATCTTCCAGGATGGACCCCCGCCCCCTCCCCCAGTGAGTGGCTCCGCAAAGACCCCACCGGGCCCGAGTCCCCATCACCTCCCCGGACAACGGCCGGGCGGAGGGCCAACAGGGTCACCCCAGGGCCGGGGACCCGGGTTTGGGCGGGGGGACGAGGGGGGCCCGCCGGCCGGACCTTGGCGAAGAAGTCGTGGCGCAGGATCTCGTCCAACGTGAGGCGCTCTTGGGGGTGGCGCTTGAGGATGGCGGCGATGAGCTGGCGGGCGGGGGTGGAGAGGGCGGCGGGCAGCGTGTAGTGCACCTGCTTGATGCAGCGGTACGTCTCCTTCAGGTCGGACGTCTCAAAGGGGGGGCTGCCGCACAGCAGCGTGTACCTGACGGGGAAGGGGGGGGGGGTCGCGGTGAGGCCGCTGCTCTGGGTACCTCGCCCCACGCCCCAGAAACGTAGGATCCCATCCCACCACAACGGGTGGGGGAGAGAGGACGGTGACTCCTCTCCCCTGAAGAGCAAGGGGTACCCCGGAAGTCAATCCTGGCACCCGCCCCCTCAGTTTCCCCACTGGAGCAGAACAAATAATATTTCTGGTATCTGTTAAGCGCTCGCGGTGTGCCAGGCACTGTATTAAGCGCTGAAGTGAGGGGGTGGGGGAGAGGAGGAGGTCGCAGACCAAAAACTCAGCTCTCCCTTCGGGTTCATGTTCCCTCCCCGCCCGCCAGCCCCAGCTGGAAGGGGACAGGAAGGCCCGTGGCTAGGCCTCGGGGACCGACGCGGAGCGCGGCGGATACCAGAGACCGTGCCCCCCTCGACGGCCGCCGAACAAACTTACATGACACAGCCCAGGGACCAGACGTCGGACTCCGGGCCGTGGCCTTGCCGGAGCAGCACCTCCGGAGCCAGGTAGTTAGGGGTCCCGCAGATAGTCCTGAAACGCGAAGAGGTCGTTGGGATCCGGGCCCTCCTCCTCCTCCTCCGCCAACGCGCCTCCCCAGCCCATCCTCTCCCCCTTCCCGTCGGCCCACGGCCTCTCGGAGCCTCCCCCTCTGCCCCCCGCAGAAGACAGAGGGAGGGCCGGGAGGAGGAGACGGGCCCGGGCCCGGACCGGGAGCCCGGAAGACAATGCGACTGTCTGTCAGTCGGAGCCGGATAACACCCCGTTGTCCGGGGGACAATAGGCACAGTGACAGAGAGGCCGCGCGGGTCTCCGGGCCCGGGGAACCTGAGAACGTCCCCGGCCTCCCCCCTCCCTCGCCGGCCCAGCTGCTCTCCCTCCCTCCGCCCCCGGGGGGGGGGGGGGGGGTCCCGCCGACACGGTCCGTCGCCGGCCCGGTCCCGCTTCACCTACTTCTTCCTCTGCTCCACGGGCTCCTGCCGGGCAGCCAGCCCGAAGTCTCCCACCTTCAGCTCCATGTTCTCGTTGATGAAGAAGTTTCCTGGGGAGGGCAACGGGCGGGGCTGGGACCGGAAAACACCCGACCTCCACTCCCTTCCTCTGCCACCCACCGGGAGACGGGCCACCCCCCCCGGCTCCCGCGCCCTCCCCTCGTCCCCCCCCGCCGCCCCTGCCGGGTCCTCACCGAGCTTGAGGTCCCGGTGCAGGATGCCCTTGAGATGCAAGTACTTGAGGCCAGAGATGATCTGTCGGAGGTAGTAACGCACCTCTGGCTCCAGCAGCGTGTGCCGGGCCTTCCATATATGCGCCAGGGACTGGGGCGGGAGGGCAGAGACGGTGAGGGAGAGGGGGAGAGAGACAAAAAGCGTGAAAGACGGGCAGAGGTAGTTTGAGAACCCCGTCCCACAGCAGGCAAGGGGGCAGGGGTGGGCAGATCCTTTCCCGGACCCCAAAGGGTGGAGGAGGGTCAGGGGCCCCTCAAGTCTGGCTCTCCGAATGCCGAACGCGGGCATCGCGGCTGGGCACCCTGACAGCCGGGCGGCACGGAGATGAGCCGGGAACCCACGGAACCGGTCCTCCCCGCCTTAAGAGCCGGAATCCTCCGTCTTTCACCCACCGCCTCCCCGCCCCGGTCGCCATTTGCCCGCAGGTCCCTCGGGGGGTGGGCCCTCCTTAAAGGGGGGGACCCCACTGCCCGCAGGATGGCAGGGGAGCCCCTACCCGGGGCTGGGGAGAATTAACTGGCGGGGGCGGGTAAACTCTCCGCGGGCTGCTTAGTCTCCCCAAATCTCCGTACGGGTTCGTGGTGATAAAACCAGAGAGTGGGGGGGCTCGACGCCCTCTCTTCGGGACCCCCGGCTGAGGGAAGGGGGCGGGGGCCCTCACCTTCCGGCTGCAGAGCTCCAGGAAGATGTAGATGCTGTCGGCGTCTTCGAAATGGTGCGAGAAGCGGACGACGTGGTGGTGGTGCAGGTCTCGGTGCAGCTCGATCTCGTGCAGGATCTGGGACGGGCGAAGACGGCGGACCCCCCCCTCGGTCGGCCGGAGTCACCCGGCACCCTCGCCCGCCCCGGACCCCGGGACCCCCGGGGCACCCACCTTCTCCCTCTGGTGCGGCTTGGCCACCCGGCTGTGGGGGATCACTTTGACGGCGTAGGCGCGACCGCCGCCGGTCTCCGTCATCTCGTAGCACCGAGCGAAGCCTCCCTGGAAGGCAGAGGATAACGACGATAAATAATAACCGTGGCGTGCGGTAAGCGCTTACTAGGCGCCGGGCACCGTGCTAAGCCCCGGGGTGGATACAAGCTAAGCGGGTTGGACACGGTCTCCGTCGCACGGTCTCAATCCCCGTTCCGCAGATGGAGGGACCGAGACGCGGAGAGGCGAAGTGACTCGTCCGAGGGCACGCAGATGGGGCCGAGGCCGGTCGGGACCGGAGGCGGGAGGGGCGGCGGACCGGGCGAGACCCTTCCTCCGTCGCCTCCATCCGTCCGGCTTGAGGTTGGCACCGGAACCCACCCCACGTGGGGCGCGACGTTCCCTGCCTTGGGACCTACTCTGCCCCTTCCGTCCTCCCCCCGGGGCCCGGCCTCCATCCTCCTCTCGGACCCTCTCCCTGCCCCAACGCCCCCACAACCCTCTGCACATAGTAAGCGCTCAATAAATACTTTTGACTGAATAAAGGGGTGGAGGGGCGAGGCCCGGGCCGGAGCACAGTCGAACCCCAGGCCCGGATAAAGCGCTTCGCCCCGGGCTCCTCGCCTAAAAATACTCGCTTCCTCATTCCCCTTCGCCACCCCGTCCCGTCCAGCTCCCCGACCGCGCCCCCGTCCCCCCAAAAGACCCCTTCCGCTTCCCCTGCCCCGGACACGGTGCCGGAATAAAGCGCTCCCCCGATCACGGTAATAATAATAATAATAATAACGGTGGCATTGGGTAAGCGCTCACTACGTGCCCGGCGCTGTTCTATACGCCGGGGTGGGTACGAGGACATCGGGTGGGCCCCACGTGGGGGTCACAGTCCTCATCCCCACTCGGGCCCGCAGCAGTGACTTGCCCGAGGTCCCAGCTGAGAAGCAGCGCGGCTCAGTGGAGCCCGGGGAGTCGGAGGTCATGGGTTCCAATCCCGCTGCGCCGCTTGTCAGCTGGGTGACTTTGGGCCGGTCGTTTCCCTTCTCCGGGCCTCGGTTCCCTCATCTCTTAAATGGGGATGAAGACCGGGAGCCCCACGCGGGACCACCTGATCCCCCTTATCCCCCCCAGCGCTTAGAACAGTGCTCGACCCGGAGGAAGCGCTTAACCAACACCCTCGTCTGTGGGACCGTGGGCAAGTCACTTCACTTCTCTGGGCCTCGGCGACCTCATCCGGAAAATGGGGATTAACTGGGAGCCTCACGAGGGGCAACCTGGTGACCCTGGATCTCCCCCAGCGCTTAGCACGGTGCTCCGCACCTAGGAAGCGCTCAACAAATACCCACCTCATCGCCCTTATCAGGGAGGCGGCGGAATTGGAACCCACGGCCTTCTTTCCTCCCGAGCCACGCTGCTTCTTCCTCTTATTTATCAAGCGCTTGCTAGGTGCGGGGCACTGTCCTGAGCGCTCGGCGCGGACAAATGGGCACCGTCCGAACGGGGGGGGGGGAGAGGGAGGGCAAAACGGAGGAGGGGGGAGGACCACCCGTGGGGGCTGACGCTGCGCTAAGCGCCGGGAGCGTAGCAGAGAAGCAGCGTGGCTCAATGGCAAGAGCCCGGGCTTGGGAGTCAGAGGTCATGGGTTCGAATCCCGGCTCTGCCGCTTAGCCGTGGGACCGCGGGCCGGTCACCTCTCTGGGCCTCAGTGCCCTCATCTGGAAAACGGGGAAGAAGACTGGGAGCCTCCCGTGGGACCACCTGATGACCCTGGATCTCCCCCAGCGCTCAGAGCGGTGCTCGGCACGTAGTAAGCGCTTAAGAAATAGAGAACACGAGGAGTGAGCGGAGGCTGGCGGGGTCCTACCTTGCCCAGCAGGCGACCCCGGGTGTAGGAGCGGCCGGTGCGGGGGTCGGTGAGGAGGCGGCGGGGGTCGGCGGGGGTGGTCTTGGGGGGCCCGGCCCCCGGAGGCACCGGCAGCGGGCGGCGGGCGGCCTCCATGGCGGAGCGTACTGAACGCCACCCGGCCGACTGAGCGCCCGCCCAGGGAATCCCGGACCTTTTTATCAATGAAGGCCCTCCCTGTGACGTCACCGGAGAGGCTCCGCCCCCCTCTGTGGGGGGGGGGCACTCTTAAAGGCGCAGGCCCCCCCCCATCCCCCCCCCCATCCCCTGCCCGGGCCACCAGCGCTGAGAAAATCACTTGTGGCATTTGTGAAGCGCTTGCCAGAATAATAATGTTGCTATCTGTGAAGCGCTTACTAGGTGCAGAGCGCTGTTCTAAGCGCTGGGGCAGATCCAGGGTCAGTGGCAAGAGCCCGGGCTTTGGAGTCCGAGGTCATGAGTTCGAATCCCGGCTCTGCCCCTTGTCAGCTGGGGGAACTGCGGGCAAGTCACTTCACTTCTCTGGGCCTCAGTCACCCCATCTGTCAAATGGGGATGAAGACTGTGAGCCCCACGCGGGACGACCCCAGCGCTTAGAACAGTGCTCCGCACGTAGGAAGCGCTTAACAAATACCAACATTATTATTATTATTCTTAGGTGGTCCCACGGGAGGCTCCCAGGCTTCATCCCCATTTTTACGGATGAGGGAACTGAGGCCCGGAGAATAATAATAATGTTGGTATTTGTTCAGCGCTTACTAGGTGCAGAGCGCCGTTCTAAGCGCTGGGAGAGAGAGACAGGGTCATCAGGTGGTCCCACGTGAGGCGCCCAGGCTTCATCCCCATTTTACAGATGAGGGAACTGAGGCCCAGAGAAGTGACTTGCCCACGGTCACACAGCTAAGTGGCCGAGGTGCGAAGCCCTGGGGGAGATGCAAGGTGATCAGGTTGGCCCACGTGGGGCTCCCGGTTTTAATCCCCATTTGACAGATGAGGAAACTGAGGCCCAGAGAAGGTAAGTGACTGGCCCAAGGTCACACAGCTGAGGTCGGAGCGAGCCGGGGACACCGCCCAACCGGGCCTCGACCTCCCCGCTCCCGGTGCCCTTTTTTGGGCCCTCACGTCCAGGGAGGAAAAGCTGGGGAACAGCCCTCTCTCTGCCTCCTTCATTCCTTCAGGCCTATTTATTGAGCGCCAACTGTGTGCAGAGCACTCGACTCGTCATTCTTTCAGTTCTATTTACTGAGCGCCGACTGTGTGCAGAGCACCGGACTAGTCATTCATTCAGTCCTATTTACTGAGCGCCAACTCTGTGCAGAGCACCGGACTAGTCGTTCCTTCAGTCCTATTGATTGAGCGCCGACTGTGTGCAGAGCACCGGACTAGTCATTCATTCAGTCCTATTTACTGAGCGCCAACTCTGTGCAGAGCACCGGACTAGTCGTTCCTTCAATCCTATTGATTGAGCGCCGGCTGTGCGCAGAGCACCGGACTAGTCGTTCCGTCAGTCCTATTTATTGAGCGCCAACTGGGTGCAGAGCACTGTCCTACTCATTCCTTCAGTCCTATTTATTGAGCGCTGACTGTGGGCAGAGCACCGGACTTTTCATTCACTCAGCCCTATATATTGAGCGCCGACTCTGTGCAGAGCACTTGACTGGTCATTCCTTCAGTCGTATTTATTGAGCGTTGACTGTGTGCAGAGCACTGTCCTAAGCGCTTGGAGTGTACAATTCGGCAACGGAGAGAGCCCATCCCTGCCCACAACGGGGTCACGGTCTCAAAGGGGGAGACGGACAAACAAAACAAAAAGTCAGGCATCAGTACCAGCGTGGCTCAGTGGAAAGAGGCCGGGCTTAGGAGTCAGAGGTCATGGGTTCTGATCCCGGCTCCGCCACCCGTCAGCTGTGTGACTTTGGGCAGGTCACTTCTCGGTGCCTCAGTTCCCTCATCCGGAAAGTGGGGATGAAGACCGTGAGCCTCACGTGGGACAGCCCGATTCCCTTATAGCTACCTCGGTGCTTAGAACAGAGCTCGGCACATAGCGAGCGCTTAACAGATACCAACATCATTATTATGATCAAAATAGATAAATGGAATCCTAGATAGATACACATCGTTAATAAAATAGAGTAATAAATAATACCTACAAATAGGCCCAAGCGCTGAGGGGAGGGGAAGAGCGGAGGGAAAGGGAGGGCTCAGTCTGGGAAGGCCTCCCGGAGGAGGTGAGCTCTCAGGAGGGTTTTGAAGAGGGGAAGGGAGTTAGTTTGGCGGAGGTGAGGAGGGAGGGCCTTCCGGGGCAGCGGCAGGACGGAAAATACGGACGCCTTTCACGAATTTGCGGGTCATCCTTGGAAAGGGCAATTCAGCGATAGAGACGATCCCTGCCCACACCGGGTTTCCAGTCTAGAAGGGGAGTCCTCCCCCTTCTGACCTTGGCCTTCCCTGGAGGCCCTCGGCGCTCAGTGAAATCGGTGGTATTTCTTGAGCGCTTATCGTGCGCCAGAACACCTCACTACTTACTCCCTTGGGCTATAATAATAATTACGGTATCGGGTACTCTCCTGCCAAGCACCGTTCTAAGTACCCTTTGCGGGACAGGGACCGTATCCAACTCGATAGAGCGCCCCGCACATAGTAAGCGCTCGATAAATACGATCGAATGAATGAATTTGCTCGTATCCACCCCAGCGTTTAGTACAGGGCCTGGCATTCACTCATTCATTCGTATTTATTGAGCGCTGTGCCAGAAAACCTCCCTAATCCTTGGGCTATAATAATAATTATGGTCGTTGCTAAGCGCTTACTCTCCGCCAAGCACTGTTCTAAGCACTGAACCCTTTGAGACCGGGGCCTGTGTCCAACTCGATTTGCTTGCATCCACCCCAGCGCTCGGTACAAGTGCCCGGCATTCTTTCGTCCAGTCGATCGCATCTGTTGAGCGCTCACTGCGTGCAGAGCGCTGTACTAAGCGCCTGGGGAAGTGCGACCCAGCACCGGTCTCCATCCCCATTTTACCGATGAGGGAACTGAGCCCCAGAGAGGTAAAGAGAGGTAGAGAAGCGGCGTGGCTCAGCGGAAAGAGCCCGGGCTTGGGAGTCGGAGGTCATGGGTTCGAATCCCGGCCCTGCCACTTGTCAGCTGGGTGACTGGGGGCAAGTCACTTCACTTCTCTGGGCCTCAGTTGCCCCGTCTGTCAAATGGGGATTAACTGGGAGCCTCACGTGGGGCAACCTGATGACCCTGTCTCTAACCCGGCGCTTGGAACAGTAGTAAGCGCTTAACCAATACCAACATTAAAGTGACTTGCCCATCGTCACGCAGCGGACAGGCGGCGAAGTGGGGATTAGAACCCGTGACCTTCTGCCTCCCAGGCCTGTCCTCTATCCGCTACGCTGCTTCTACTGCACGAACGGAGGATCTCAAAGCGCGGCTAAGTTCGCAGTTCGGCGCTGTCAGGGGTGTGGGCCGCCTACTCGGAAGCCCGGCGACCAGCCCAGGGGCAGAGCCCTGCGGACACCCCGGCCTCCCCAACCAATCCGTCGTATCCATCCAGCCCTTCGGAGAAGCGGCGTGGCTCGGTGGAAAGAGCACGGGTTTGGGAGTCCGAGGTCACGGGTTCGCATCCCGGCTCGGCCACTTGTCGGCTGGGTGACTGCGGGCGGGTCACTTCGCTTCTCTGGGCCTCAGTGACCTCATCTGGAAAATGGGAGGACCGTGAGCCCCACGGGGGTCGACCTGATTCCCCTGGGTCTACCCCAGCGCTTAGAACGGTGCTCTGCACATAGTAAGCGCTTAACAAATTCTGTGGCCGACCTGTTCATCCCAAGCGCTTAGTACAGCGCTCTGCACATAGTAAGCGCTCAATAAATACTACTGAGTGAATGAACTAAACCAACGGCCTGTACTAAACGTTCAGGGGAGCGGGACACGACGGAGTTAGCAGGCACATTCCCGGCCTACGAGGAGTTTACAGTCTAGAGAGGAGCTGGCACACGGGGAGAAAGACATCCCACATGCTTCCCACGGCGTGGGCATCCGTGGGAAGCACGCACATGCACGCACACGCATGTCCACGCGTGCACACGCGTGTCCACGCGTGCACACCCATGTCCTCTCCCGTGTACTCCTGGTCAAGCCCCCTCCGGCCAACCGCGGGAAGAGGCTGCCCTCTGTCGGCCCTTCGTCGAACCATTCCTTCGCCCATTTTTGAAGCCCTCACCCTGTGCAGGACGCTGTACTAAGCGCTCGGGAGAGTACGAGAGAATAATGTTGGTATTTGTTAAGCGCTTACTATGTGCCGAGCACTGTTCTAAGCGCTGGGGTAGACATAGGGGAATCAGGTTGTCCCACGTGGGGCTCACAGTCTTAATAACCATTTTACAGATGAGGGAACTGAGGCACAGAGAAGTTAAGTGACTCGCCCACAGTCACACAGCCGTCAAGTGGCAGAGCTGGGATTCGAACTCATGAGCCCTGACTCCAAAGCCCATGCTCTTTCCACTGAGCCATGCTGCTTCTCCAAAGAGTAGACGGGGACCTTCCCCGCCCCCAACGGCCTGCCGGCCCGGGCCCTGATAATGACTGTGATATTCTGTTAAGCGCCGCCTCTGCGTCGGGCTCTGTACTAAGCGGCTGGGGTGGATGCAAGGACATCGGGTCGGACGCCGTCGGTCTTCATCCCCATTTTACAGAGGAGGGAACCGAGGCCCAGAGAAGTGAAGGGACTTGCCCAGGGTCACACGATAATAATGATGACGATGGCATTGAATAATAATAATAATGATAATAACGTCGGTATCTGTTAAGCGCTTACTATGTGCCGGCACTGTTCTAAGCGCCGGGGGAGATACAGGGCCCTCAGGTTGGCCCACGTGAGGCTCAAAGTTAATCCCCATTTTACAGATGAGGGAAGTGGGGCCCAGAGAAGTGAAGTGACTCGCCCACAGGCACACAGCTAAGGGGCAGAGCCGGGATTCGAACCCATGACCTCCGACTCCCAAGCCCGGGCTCTTCCCACTGAGCCACGCCGCGCTTACTGTGTGCCGAGCACCGTTCTGAGAGCTGGGGGGCGGGGGGTACTAGGTCATCAGGTTGTCCCCCGTGGGGCTCCCGGTCTCAATCCCCATTTTCCAGAGGAGGGAACCGAGGCCCAGAGAAGTGACTTGCCCGGAGTCACCCGGCTGACAAGGGGCGGGGCCGCCATTCGAACCCACGACCTCCGCCGCCCGAGCTCTCTCCACTGAGCCACGCTGCTCCTCGGAGGACGAGAGGCAGAGCGGGGATTGGAACCCACGGCCCCCTGACTCCCAGGCCCGGGCCGTAGGCCCTCCGCCGCGCGCCGGGGGTTCGGTTTCGGTGGCCCCGGGGGTTGGAAGGGGAGAGGGGGAAGCGGGCGGGTTCTTGCTGATCTTTTCGGGGGAGGAAAGCGGAGGAGGGAGACCCCCGGAGACGTCCTTCCAGGAAGCGTCGGCGTCGTGGCGGTTCTTCCTTCCGGGCCCAGAGAGCGGGGAAGCCTGGGGCTGCGTGGGACGGGGTGACTGGGCCTCTGCTGCGAACCACCTTGTTTCCACGTGGGCGGCTAAGGCTCCCCCGACCTCGGGGATCCCCTCCTCCCCGTGACCTCCAAGGGGGGAGGAAGGAGCGGGCGGCCGGGGGGCGAAGCATCGGGGGGCCCGAGGCCCGGGATGGAGTCGGCGCCTCTCCCTCCTTTCCCGGTGACGGAGGGGGTTCGCTCCCCCTTACGACGCCGTCCCCGGGGATGCTTGAGGGGGACATCCCAGCCGTAATAATAACGTTGGTATCGGTTAAGCGCTCACTACGTGCAGAGCGCTGTTCTAAGCGCCGGGGGAGATCCAGGGTCATCAGGCTGTCCCACGTGAGTCTTCATCCGCGTCTGACAGAAGAGGGAACCGAGGCACCGCGGTCACACAGCTGGCAAGCGGCGGAGCCGGGATTCGAACCCATGACCTCTGACTCCCCAGTCTGGGCTCTTTCCACTGAGCCACGCCGCTTCCAGACTGTGCCCAACCCGATTTTGCTTCTATCCACCCCAGCGTTTAATACGGTGTCTGGCGCATGGTAAGCGCTTAACAAATGCTATGATTATTATTCGGGGAGGGGAGGAAGGAGCTCTTCAACCCACTGCGTCCCCACGGCTCCGCCCCGGAACCCCGCGCCCCTAAACTTGGTTTTGAGCCGAAGAACGGTGTTTGACACGCAGTAAGCGATAGAATAATAATTGTGGCATTTATTAAGCGCTTACTACGCGCCGGGCATCGTACTGAGCACCGGGGGAGATCCGAGCGAACCGGGCGGGACGCAGTCCCCGTCCCGCGTGGGGCTCACGGTCTTAATCCCCATTTTACAGATGAGGGAACTGAGGCACGGAGAAGTGGAGCGACCGGCCCGGGGGATCGCGGGACACGAGCGGCAGAGAAACTCAATCATTCGGTCGCATTTATTGAGCGCTGCATTAAGCGCTTGGGAGAGTGCAGTATAACAGTCGACAAAGAGATTCCTGTGCACAGTGAATCTAGGGGAATTAGAACCCGGATCCTTCTGATTTCCAGGCCCGGGCTCTAGCCACTAGGCCACGCTGCCTCTCGTCATCGGGGAGAGGTCGCCCCGGCGCTGGGCCGGTCCGGGTTTCCCAGGGGAAAGTGATTTATACACCCGGGCAGGTGGGGCCAACCCCAGGCGGGGCTATCGGTCACCCTCGGCCAGCCTCTCGGGCGCTTCGGTGGGAAAAAAGGTTGCCCGGAACCCATAAACCTTCCCGAGACCACCCGGAGGGCCCCGGGGTGCCGGGTGCGAGCCGGGCTCGGGGGCCGGAGGGGAAGACCGAAAGGGCCACCACTCCTTCGCCCCGCATGAACCCGGCCCAGTGCTCTGCGGCCAGTTCTGGAGAGAGCCGGGTTCTAATCCGGCTCTGCCGACGGCCTGCCGGGTGACCTTGGGCCAGCCCCTTCGCTTCTCCGGGACTCGGGTATCCTAAAACGGGGAAGCGGCGTGGCTCGGTGGGAAGAGCCCGGGCTTCGGAGTCAGGGGTCACGGGCTCGCCTCCCGGCTCGGCCGCTTGTCAGCTGGGCGACTGTGGGCGAGTCACTTCGCTTCTCTGGGCCTCAGATACCTCATCTGTAAAATGGGGATTGAAACTGCGAGCCCCACGTGGGACGACCCGATCACCCTGAATATCCCCCGGCGCTTAGAACAGTGCTTTGCACATAGTAAGCGCTGAACAAATACCACCGTTATTATTATAAAAATGGGGATAGGTGCTCTCCCTCCTGCTTGGGCCGCGAGCCCCGTCTGAGACGGGGAGGGTGTCCGGCCCGACCGACCCGTACCTTCGGATATATCTTCATCACCCTATTTATTCTGTTAATGAAATGCACGTCGCCTTCCCTCCTATTTTTCGTAGTATTTGTTGAGCGCCTACCACGTGCCAGGGACTGAACTAAGCGCCGAGGTAGATTACCAGATAGGAGATTGGACTGCGTCCGACCAGGTCGTCCGAGATCCTTGGGGCGGCAGACGCGGGCCCCTCGTCACCTCCGCCCCCCCCCCCGTCAGTCAGTCGGTAGTATTTATTGAGCGCTCACTGTGTGCGCAGCGCCGTTCTAAGAGCTTGGGAGTGTACGATATGACGACAGACCTTCCCTGCCCACACGAGCTTACGGTCTAGAGCCCCCATCACTGATGATGGTAGTGATTATGGTGTTAACCGCTTGCTATGATGTGCCAAGCACTGTTCTAAGCGCTGGGGTAGATACAGGGTAATCAGGTTGTTCCACAGGGGCTCACACTTTTAATCCAGCGCTTAGAACGGCGCCTGGCACATAATAAGTGCTTAAATACTATTATTAGCGGAAAGAGTCTGGGCTTCGGAGTCAGAGGTCATGGGTTCGACTCCCGGCTCTGCCACTCGTCAGCTGGGTGACTGAGGGCGAGTCACTTCACTTCTCTGGGTCTCGGTTACCTCATCTGTCAAATGGGGATTAACTGTGAGCCTCACGTGGGACGACCCGATGACCCTGCATCTCCCCCAGCGCTTAGACCGGTGCTCGGCGCGTAGTAAGCGCTTAACAAATACCAACGTTATTATTATAATCTCCGTTTTACAGATGAGGTAACTGAGGCCCAGAGAAGTTAATAATAATAATGGTGGTATCCGTTAAGCGCTTACTGGGACAACCTGATTCCCCTGTGTCTATCCCAGCGCTTAGAACAGTGCTCGGCACATAGTAAGCGCTTAACAAATACCACATTTATTATTATTATTATTATTATGTGCCGAGCACCGTTCTAAGCGCTGGGGGAGATACAAGGTAATTAAATCGTCCCCCATGGGGCTCATGGACTTAATCTCCATTTTACAGAGGAGGTGACTGAGGCCCAGAGAAGTGAAGCGGCTTGACCCAGGTCACCCAGCAGACCAGGGCCGGAGCCGGGATTAGAACCCGCGACCTCTGACGCCCGAGGCCGGGATCTTGCCACTGAGCCGGGCTGCTTCTCTCAGCACACTGCTCTGAGGATGCCAGGGTGCCAGGGGAGGAAGGGGACCCGAGCTGGGGCGGGTCTGGGGTGCCGGTGCGAACGTCTCTCCCAGTTCCCCGTTCCCAGGGCGGTGACGGCGCCAATCCATCACCGAGGAAGTGGGTTTATGGGGGTGAGCGGAGTTACTTAAAGGGCCGGAGCTCTGGGCCGGGCCTCCTCCTCCAGAGCCGGCCTAGCAGGAGCCCGACCGTCACCGACGCAGGGACAGGTACGGAGAGAGGGGAGGGGGCCCGGCTGGCCGGGAGGGGTTTCATCCAGCTAACGGGCGCTTATCGAACACCGTCGACGTCGTCATCGTCAAAGCAGCAGCCGCGGAGACCCGCCGCGGGGGGATCTTGAGGAGGCGGGGGGGTGCAGAGGGCTGAAAACGTTTGCTAAATCCGGGTGCCACGGTGGGACGCGGAGGGGACGCCGGGGACCCCGTGACCGGCGCCCCATCCCCCCCCGACCACAACTCCCAGCGGCTCAGGCCCCGCCGACCGGGCCGGACCGGAGCCTCGTTCCCCGGGAGACCCCCAAGACGCTCCTAGAGATGAGGGGACGGGGCGGGGAGGAGGGTGCGGGGTCTCTAACGGGGTGGGGGGCTTCCTCCTTCCCCGACCCGCCGGGGATCGACCGACCGACGGTATCTCTCGGGAAGGCTGGCGCCGGGGGGTCCCGGGAGCCAGACATCCCCTCTCTCCCGGCCCAGAGGCGTCTACGGGGTCCCGGGGCACCATGACGGTCTCCTACACGCTCAAGGTGGCCAACGCGCGCTTCGGCGGCTTCTCCAAGCTGCTGTTCCGCTGGCGGGGCAGCATCTACAAACTCCTCTACAAGGAATTCCTGGTGTTCCTCTCCCTCTACGCGCTGCTCAGCGTCACTTACCGGTGAGGACTCCTCCGGCCGTCGTCTCGCGTCGGAGGGGGCGTCGTCCGCGGACCCCCTCCGACCGGCCGCCCCGCTCGTCCCCAGGAAGCTGCTGACCGAAGAACAGAAGCGGTTGTACGCCCAGATCGCTCATTACTGCAACCGCTCCACCGACCTCATCCCCATGTCCTTCGTGCTGGGTAAGGCGCCCGCCCGAATCCGCCTCGCCCTCGTCCCGCGGCTCGGTGGAAAGGGCACGGGGTGGGGAGCCTGAGGACGCGGGTCCTAATCCCGGCTCCGCCACGCGTCTGCCGGGTGACCTTGGCCCGGTCACTTCCCTGGGCCTCAGTTACCTCATCTGTAAAACGGGGATTGCAGTAAGAAGAAGAATGGTATTTGTTGAGCGCTTCCTCTGTGCCAGGCACTCTTCCAAGCGCTGGATTAAAAGCGTGAGCCCCGCGTGGGACAACCCGACTACCCCAGCGCTTAGAACAGCGCTTGGCGCACAGGAAGCGCTTAAATACCCCAATTATCATCATCCTCCACCATTCCTCTCCCCGCTCTCCCAGAGAGTACGTCACTTAGTTACACACGATCCCTGCCTTCAGGCGCTTGCCATGTAGTCTGCAAACCGATTCCGCCGGGAAACTTTAATCACCGTGATCATCGTGCTATTCCGTTCATCCGGTCGCATTTATTGAACGCTTTTTGTGTGCAGAGGCCTGTACTAAACGCTTGGGAAACTACAATATGACAATAGAACAGACACGTTCCCCGCCCAGAAATGAGCGACTAGGTAACTTTCTGCTCTGAATCCAAGCCAGCCCACGTGTCTCAGGGGATCCTTGCCGTCCCCCGACCGGGGTCTTTCAGGACCCCCAAATCTCCCCGCCTCCAGAGCCTTATTGAAGGCCCGTCTCCTCCAAGAGGCCTTCCCTGATTAAGCCCTCTTTTCCCATCCGCATCGCCCTGACTCGCTCCCTTTATTCATCCCCCCTCCCAGCCCGGCAGCGCTATCTCTAATTTATTGATATTAGCGTCGTTCTCCCCCTCCAGTCCGTGAGCTCGTCGAGGGCGGGGAATGTCTGTTTCTTGTTATATTGTTCTCTCCCCCCGTGCGCGCTCAATAAATACGACTAGAGGAACGAGTGACTCTCCCCCCGTCCTGTCACCCGACCCCGGAACGGGTCCCTCCTCCCCGCAGGCTTCTACGTGACGCTGGTGGTGAACCGCTGGTGGGCTCAGTACACCAGCATCCCCCTCCCCGACCAGCTCATGTGCGTGGTGTCCAGCACGGTGCACGGGGCCGACGAGCAGGGCCGTCTGCTGCGCCGCACGCTGCTCCGCTACGCCAACCTGTCGGCCGTGCTCGTGCTGCGATCCGTCAGCACCCGCGTCCTCAAGCGCTTCCCCACCATGGACCACGTCGTCGAGGCGGGTGCGGGGCCCGGGCGGGGAAGGGGAAGGCCGGCGGGGCCCCGGCCGCCGTGGCGGGCGGCGGGAGAGGGAGCCCCGGGGGTCGGAGGCGGGGATCGCGCACCCACCCGCCCGCTCCGCGCCCTCCCCAGGCTTCATGTCCTCGGAGGAGCGGAAGAAGTTCGAGAGTCTCCACTCGGACTTCAACAAGTACTGGATCCCCTGCGTCTGGTTCACCAACCTGGCCGCCCGGGCCCGCAAGGATGGACGGGTCCGCGACGACATCTCTCTCTGCCTGCTCTTGGAAGTGAGGCGGACCCCCGGCCGGTCCTCCCCTTCTCCCCCCGGCTCGGGACGCCCCCCACCCTTCCCTTCCCGGACCTCCCCCCGACCCACAGCCGCGTGGGCACCCCGTCTCCCGCCCCGACCTCGCCTCTTTTGGGAATTCCCACCCACCCGGCGGCCTCCCGCCCCATCCCCCGGCTCGCCCTCCCTCCCGTCTCCTCCGAGACGCCTTCCCTGATCCGGCCCTCTCTTCCCACTCCCTTCCGCATCGCCCCGACTCGCTTCCTTTATTCAACCCCCCTCCCGGCCCCACAGCGCTATTCTCTGATTTATATCAATGTCGTTCCCCCCCTCTAGACCGTAACCCCGTCGGGGGCAGGGAACGTCTGTTTCTTGTTACATCGTTCTCTGGCGTACAGAGCGCGCGGTAAATATTGACACCCCCGCCCCGTGACACCCCCTCCCCTACTTCTCAGGAGCTGAATAAATACCGAGCCAAGTGCAGCATGCTTTTCCACTACGACTGGATCAGCATTCCCCTCGTGTACACTCAGGTAACCTCCTTCGCCCCCTCTCCCGGCGTTCCCGACTCTCCCCCCTCGCCCGGGAGTCCTCCGTCCACCCCGCCGCCCGCCCCTCTCGCCCCGCCCGCCAGGTAGTCACCATCGCCGTCTACTCCTTCTTCGCCTTCTGCGTGATCGGCCGCCAGTTCCTGGAGGCGGAGGAGGGCGCGGACTCCACCGGGTCCGGCGAGCTGGACCTGTACGTGCCCCTGTCCACGCTGCTGCAGTTTTTCTTCTACGCCGGCTGGCTGAAGGTGGGGTCTGCGCGTCCGGGACGGGGGGGCCCGACCCCCGGACACTAACCCTAACCCACCTCCCGACCGGGAGGGCAGCTTGGGGCCGGGGATAGGGTGATGGTCCGGGCCGCGAACCCTCCAAGGGGAAGGGGACAACCCCCTCCTTCACTCCAGCCCCCCAAATCCGGAGCGCCGGCCCTCCCCACTGCCCGCAGGTGGCCGAACAGATCATCAATCCTTTCGGGGAGGACGACGACGACTTCGAAACCAACAAGCTCATTGACCGCAACCTGCAGGTAAGAGGGGGTCCGGTTCCCCGCTCTCGGGCGGGTCCGTCGCCGGCCCCTTCCCCTCGGCCCGGGACGCCGCGGAGCTCCCCGGGCGCCCAGCTGGGTCTTCCGCCCCGGTGTCCTATTCACGTCCTCAGGTGTCCTTCCTGTCGGTGGACGACATGTACCAGAACCTGCCCGCGGCCGAGAAGGACAAGTACTGGGACGAGAGCACGGCCCAGCCGCCCTACACCGTGGCCACGGCCGCGGAGACCCTCCGGCCTTCCTTCCTGGGTTCCACCTTCAACCTGCGGTGAGGAGGGGGCGTGGGGCCGGACCCCGGTCTTGGGGGGGGCAGAGACGCGGGCCGGACGCTCCTTGTGGGCAGGGAAGGGGTCTGCTGTTGTACTGGACTCTCCCGAGCGATCGATACAGTGCCCTGCGCGTGCTAAGAGCTCAATCAGTACGGCTGACCCCGGCCCGGGGAGGTGCGGGCCGGGATCCGGCCCGCGGGGGGACGGGGCGGGAGCCGGGCCCCTCGCCCCCAGCCCCAATCCCCCGCATCCCCCTCCGCCCCGCAGCATGAGCGAGGACCCGGAGCAGAGCCAGCAGGTGGAGGCGGGCTCTCCGGGGCCGGCCCCCCGCCCCACGCCGCTGCTCGGCCGCCTCCTGGGCACCGCCGCCCCCTCCCCGTCCGTCGGCCTCAAGAACCTGGGAAGGGGCGGCCGGGGTCCCCGCACCCCCCGGCTCCTGCGGCCCAGGGCCGAGCCCGGCGGGCTGCCCTCCTCCCCCAACCCCTTCCGCCGCGAAGACCCCGAGGCCGTGGCCCGCATCTCCGAAGAGGACACGGACGGAGACGAGACCCTCGCCCGCCCGGAACCCCGCCCCGTCACCGGGCGGGCCCCGTCCGCCGACAGCCTCATCTTGCTACCCCCCGTCCCGTCGTCGCCTTGAGAGAGCCCCCGGGCCCGGCGGTTCCAATAAATGGGAAAAATGAATCGGTATCGCAAGGTTTCTCGCCTCTCCGGGTGACGGACCTAGGCTGTAAGCCACTCCGGCCTCCGGTAACTGAGACATGCCGTGTAATAATCGCGGTCCTTGCTAAGCGCCTGCCTTGTGTTCTAAACGCTGCGGTAGACACGAGTTAAACAGATCGGGCAGAGCCCGTGGGGAACTCGGCCTTTAGTAGGAGGAAGAATAGGTATTTAATCCCCGTTCACAGATGAGGAAATTGAGGCACAGATAAGGGAAACGACTTGTCCGAGGTCACTGGGGAGAACTAGGATTAGAACCCAAGCCTGGGCTCCTTCCACAGATTAGAGCGCGGCGCTTCTCTATCAGGGTTTTCAACCTTTTGCCCCTTTACTGCTGAAATCAGCTTCCTCATTGAGTTCCCTCCCTACCGCATTCCCACCGGCCCACAGTTCACTGGCTGGATCATCTCAAAATCACCCCTTCTTCAAAGAATTATTATTAAAGACCTCCAGCCCGGCCAACGGAAACTCACGAGGGCTTTAAATCCGACGATTCCTGTCCCGCCCCGCCGGATCTCTACTTTCCACCCCGTCTGCACACACTCGACTCTTCCAACGCCAAGCTACGCACCGTGCCCTGATCTCACCCACCGTGCTGCCGACCCCCTGCCCAGGTCAGGTCCTCCCTCAGGCCTACAAGTCCTTCCCCACTCCGTATCTGGGAGCATCGCTCTCCCCCCCGCCTTCAAAACCCTTCTAATGACATCCAAGAGACCTCCCCCACTTGCATGCGTACCTTTCGAAGTATTTGATATCACCCCCGCCCCCTAACGAAGCTGTCACTTATATTCAAAGCGTCCCCCCCAACTAGACCTCCGAGCTCGAGGGCAGCGAACTGGCTGTACTATACTCTCCCAAGCCCTTACTCTGCTGCTTGGCACACGGGAAGCGCTCAGTAAATACCGATTAAAGTCCAATCGACCGCGTGCAGAATCTGTTATTGGAGCATGGGAAGAACTCAGCACACACTATCTCTCGCCCTGGAGTCCTTCCCCTTTGCCTCACAGCAAATACCCCCCAATCAATCACTGGTATTTATTCAGCGCTATGTGCTGAGCACCTGGGAGAGTAGGGCAGTTAGCAGATGCTTTCTCCGCCCACCTGGAAGTGCTCGGGACAAACATCCCCTGCCCACACACTCCCACGCCATAAAACTCGATTCCTTCACCCACAAATAATTACGGTGTTAGGTGCTATGTGCCAAGCACCCTTCTAAGCCTTGAGGTAGATACAAGGTAATTAGGTTGTCCCACGGGGCGCTCCCACTGTTAATCCCCATTTTACCGATGAGGTTAAGAGGGGTACGGAGAGGCGGCTCGCCCAAGGTCACACAGCAGACAAGCGGAGGAGCCGGAATTAGAACCCACATCCTCCGACTCCCAGGCCCGGGCTCTTCCCGCTAAGCCGCTGCCCCTCCACTTTCAAAGAGCAATGGGGAGGACCCAGAGTCCTGACAGCATCCTGTGCACACGGTACTAGCAGCAATACCCTACTTAAAACTCACCTCCTCCGAGAGGTCTTCCCAGACTGAGCTCCTCTTCTCCCTCTGCCACCCCCCCTTTACCTCTCCACAGCTAAACCCTCTTTTTCCCCCTTTCCCTCTGCTCCTCCACCTCTCCCTTCCCATCCCCACGGCACTGTACTCGTCCGCTCGACTGTATATATTTTCATCACCCTATTTTGTTAATGGATTGTACATCGCCTCGATTCTATTTAGTCGCCACTGTTTCTACGGAGATGTTCTTCCCCTCGACTCTATTTGCCTTGCCATCGTTCTCGTCCGTCCGTCTCCCCCGATCAGACCGTAAGGCCGTCAGGGACCGTCTCTATCTGTTGCCGACTTGTTCATCCCAAGCGCTTAGTACAGTGCTCTGCACATAGTAGGCGCTCAATAAATACTCTTGAATGAATGAACAATAGCATTCAAGCGCCTGTGTGCACAGCACACTGTGCTAAATGGTGAGAAACACCACACGGGTGGAAGTGAGGTGTGCGGTCCCTGGTCTTCTAGGGTCTCACGGTGTCATCTGCAGGTGAGACACCAAACAAGAGCCTAAGGCTTATGATCACGATGAGGGGTAGGGCCTTTTGGACTGGAGATCCTCTTTCCTGCCTCGATTTTCACTCGTAGAGCATGGATTCCACGCCACCCTGCCTTGCCCCTGGGTGCCGCGTGGCTTCTGCGGGGAGACCGGGCCTCTTCCGAGACCCCCTCTCTGCTTCTGAGCTACCCGTTCAGCGGCCTCCCTGCCCCCCGACCGGGTCTTCCCGCGGGCTCGTGCTCTACCCGGCCCACTGGAGGCCCGGCCCTTCCGCTAGGAGCTCCTCTTGCATTATCGCGATGACGCTCACCTGGCTACGGGAAGACCAGTGGGCCACTTAATGCAACCGGCCCAGGGGAAGAGGGGCGGGACCTGGAGATCCGGACTGGGAATCTCATCCCAAGGTTCCACCTTGGACCGCCCGCCCGGTTGGGTGTGTCACAATCTCTCTGGCCCCGGGGCAATCGATCAGTGGTATTTTATCGAGCACTTAGCATGTGCAGAGTACTGTACAATGTAAGTACAACGCAAGACCTGTTCCCCGCCCAGAATAAGGTCACAATCTAGAATTCAGGGTTCTCATCTGTAAAACGGGGCATTTGATACCCATTTTCCTTTTGAAATTGAGTCCCGTGGGGCAGGCCGGGGACCTGATTATCCTATGTTGGCCACGGCGCTCGGTGCAAGATGCTTAAATGTAACAAGGGGGGGAGGAGTCAGGAACCTAAAAATCCCCCCTCCTTCCGAGGATAAAGGTACAGGTATGAAGACGCAAGGTAGAATCCAGGAATTTATTTCCTCGGGAGGAGGGGGGGCGGGGCTGTCTATTTGCCTTTCCGGGCTTTGATCTTCCTCAAGTAGAACTCCAGCTCCTTGCCCTCCAGGACGTAGCCGTCCGCTCTGCCACACTGGCCGGGCCTCGAGGCGATGCACGCTGAAACAAGGTGAAGGGAGCTTGGTAAATCACCAGTGCCGGAGGGTGGGTGGGGGAGCCTCGCCCGGCGTGATCAACCCCCACCCTAGGAGTTTTCAGATTACCCGTTGTCATCGCTCAACATCAGCAGCAGAACTGTACAAAAGGTCTCATCACTTGGAAACTCCCAGGAAGCAAGGCAACTTCCAAGATCCCCCCAACACCAACCCCCCCCGCGTTGCCCAAAGGGGGGCTGGGGAGGGGGAGAGTCTCTCACCCAGCAGCTTGCCCTGTTGGAACTGCTCTTCCAGAATGCTGCTGATCTTGGCGTTCTTCTTGCGCTCGTCGTATTTCTTCTGGATTTTCTTCGACCGCTTCTTGTTGAGAATCTCCTCCTCCTCGGGAGTCTGGGGGGGAGGCCGGGAGGCCGGTCGGCAGGGTCGGAGCTCCCCCGGGACGCGGTCCCACCCGCCACGGGTCGGACTCCCCCCACCGAGCCTTCTTCAGATTCTAAGGGTGTCATCGCCGTCCCTTCAGTAGCAGAACTGGTCAGTATCATCACGTGAAGGCTCGGGAGAGCAGCCCCGTCGCCACCCCGCCGCCCGCCCCCTCCCCCGGTGCCCCAAGCCCTCACCCACCAGCTTGGCGCCCTTCTTGCGGCCCAGGGGCAGGGCATAGTGCGATTCGTACCACTGCCGGTACGGGGTACTGTCGATGAGCACGATGCAGTTCTTCACCAGGGTCTTGGTCCGGACCAGCTCGTTGTTGGACGCATTATAGACCACGTCGATGATCCTGGTTTTGCGAGTGCAGCCTGGAGGGGGAGGAGAGACACCCGGCGGCGGCGTGAGACTCCCCCAAACCAACCCAGGGTCTCATCTTGCACCCCAGAAACCCCGGTCCGGTCCGGGCCGCAGAAATCCCCATTTAAGGACGATCGGGGGTCCCGTGAGGAGGGTGGAAAAGGACTTCCAGTTGGAGTCACAAACTCACCACTTGCCTGCCGGGTGACCCTGGGCAAGTCATTTCACTTCCTCTGTGCCTCATTTAGCTCCTCTTTAAAAGCGCTGGGGAGGATACAGGGTAATCAGGTTATCCCACTTGGGGCTCACTCTTTTAATCCCCATTTTACAGATGAGGTAACAGAGGCAAGAGATGTCAAGTGACTTACCTGAGGTCACAAAGCAGACAACCGGCGGAGCCGGGATCAGAACCCACGTCCCGACTCCCAAGCCCGTACCCCGCCACTCGGCGCCTGGGCCGTCCTCCTCCCTCCAACCCCAGAGCCCTCGTGTACATCTTTCATTATAAACCATTTATTCATATTAAAGTCCCTCGCCCCTTCTAGAGTCTGTAGCCTCACGGTCTGCTCATTGTGTCGTCCTCTTGCCCGAGCGCTTGGAAGAGTGTTCTGCACGTAGTAAGCACTCGAGATAAAGCGCCGAGCGACCAAAGGTTTTGACGTCTAAAAACCCAAGTGGGATAAGAGTCGCGTCGGGCAGTTGCGAGGGACGGAGGGGATGGCGCCAAGGACGGGTCTTTGGGGAAGGTGCGTCTCCCTCCCGGCAGTGCATTCAGGGTAACTATGACAGTGCCGTCACAGGGAGCTTCGTGAAGACCAACCGGTCCCCAAGCTTTCCTACGGCCAAAGTTGTCATCACGCACACTGCCGGAGGAGCCCCCTCCCCGGCTCACCCTGGAGACGCCCCGTTACCGTTCATCGATTCTTTATTGGCACTTTAAATGGGGATTACTACTACTGCTAGCAATAATAATATCTGTTAAGCGCTTACTATGTGCCAAGCACTGTTCTAAACACTGGAGTAGATACAGGGTAATCGGGTTGTCCCATGGGGACTCACAGTCTTAAGGGTACCCGTAGGCACTTACTACGCTCCAAGCACTGTTCTAAAGGCCGAGAAACATACACGGCCATAGAGATGGGCCGTTCAGATTGTGCGTCCGTTTTTGGGCAGGGATGGTCTATCTGTTGCCGAATTGCCCCTTCCAAGCGCTTACTACAGTGCTCTGCACACAGTAAGCGCTCAAAGAAATACCACTGAATGAATAATAAGGGTGGTATTTGTTCAGCGCTATGTGCAAAGCACCGTTCTAAGCGCTGGGGTCGATACAAGGTCATCAGGTGGTCCCACGTGGGGCTCAGCCTTCATCCCCATTTTACAGACGAGGTCCCCATTTTCCAGCTGAGGAAACTGAGGCCCAAAGGGAAGCCACTCGCCCCAGGTCACCCAGCGGGCACGGGGCAGAGCCAGGATGGGATGGGCGCTCCCTGCGCCATGCTCTGCGCATGGTCGGCCGATGCCCGGCCTCCCCACTTACACTCGGAGCCCCACGAGAAGTTGCCCACGTCCAACCTGAGGGCCCTGTACTTCTTGTTGCCTCCGCGGACTCGCACCGTGTGAATGCGGCGGGGGCCGATCTGGAAGAGAGAGAAAGGGGTCAGGGGGCATCAGCGGGCCCCTGCCCGCCCGGGGTGGCACCGTCAGCGGGACTCTGACCAGGCCCTGGCATCGATGGGCGACCCCGGGGGGGGGCCAGCACAGCCACCGGCCTCGGGGGGGGACCTTTCATCAGCGCTTATAACGGTGCTTTGCACATAATAAGCGCTTAACAAATGCCATCATTAGTATTACTATTAGGTGCTTCAGCGCTCAGAACAGTGCTTTGCACACAGTATGCACTTAACTAATGCCATTATTAGTATTATTATTAGGTGCTTCAGCGCTCAGAACAGTGCTTTGCACACAGTAAGCACTTAAACGCCATCATTATCATTATAATCAGGAGTTTCGGCGCTCAGAACAGTGCTTTGCACACAGTAAGCGCTTAAACGCCATCATTATTACTATAATCAGGAGCTTCAGCGCTCAGAACAGTGCTTTGCACACAGGAAGCGCTTAAATGCCATCCTTATTACTATAATCAGGCTTCAGAGCTCAGAACAGTGCTTTGCACACAGTGAGCGCTTAAACGCCATCATTATTATTATAATCAGGAGCTTCAGCGCTCACAACAGTGCTTTGCACATAGTAAGCGCTTTACACTTGCCATCATTATAATCAGGAGGTTCAGCGCTCAGAACAGTGCTTTGCACACAGTAAGCGCTTCACAAACGCCATCGTTATTATAATCAGGAGCTTCAGCGCTCAGAACAATGCTTTGCACAGAGTAAGCGCTTACCAAATACCTTCCTTATTATAATCAGGAGCTTCAGCGCTCAGAACAGTGCTTTGCACTCAGTAAGCGCTTACTACATGCCATCCTTATAATCAGGAGGTTCAGCGCTCAGAACAGTGCTTTGCACTCAGTAAGCGCTTACTACATGCCATCCTTATTATAATCAGGAGGTTCAGCGCTCAGAACAGTGCTTTGCACTCAGTAAGCGCTTACTACATGCCATCCTTATTATAATCAGGAGGTTCAGCGCTCAGAACAGTGCTTTGCACACAGTAGGCGCTTACCACATACCGCTTACAACTCCTCACTCTAGGCTTCAAGGCTCTCCATCACCTTGCCCCTTCCTCCCTCTCCTCCCTTCTCTCTTTCTACCGCCCACCCCGCACGCTCCGCTCCTCCGCCGCCCACCTCCTCGCCGTCCCTCGGTCTCGCCTATCCCGCCGTCGACCCCCGGGTCACGTCCTCCCGCGGTCCCGGAACGCCCTCCCTCCTCACCTCCGCCAAACCGATTCTCTTTCCCTCTTCAAAACCTTACTTAAAAATCACCTCCTCCAAGAGGCCTTCCCAGACTGAGCTCCTCTTCCCCCTCTACTCCCTCTGCCACCCCCCCTTTACCTCTCCGCAGCTAAAGCCTCATTTTCCCCTTTTCCCTCCGCTCCTCCACCTCTCCCTTCCCATCCCCACAGCACCGTACCCGTCCGCTCGACTGTATATATTTTCGTTACCCTATTTATTTTGTTAATGAATTGTACATCGCCTCGATTCTATTTAGTTGCCCTTGTTTTTACGAGATGTTCTTCCCCTCTACTCTATTTATTGCCATTGTTCTCGTCTGTCCGTCTCCCCCGATCAGACCGTAAGCCCGTCAAACGGCAAGGACCGTCTCTATCTGTTGCCGACTTGTTCATCCCAAGCGCTTAGTACAGTGCTCTGCACATAGTAAGCGCTCAATAAATACTATTGAATGAATGACCACATGCCATCCTTATAATCAGGAGCTTCGGCGCTTACCACATGCCATCCTTATTATAAAAAGGGGCTTCAGCGCTTAGAACAGTGCTTTGCACACAGTAAGCGCTTACCAAATACCATCCCTTTAATAATCGGGAGGTTCAGCGCTCAGAACAGTGCTTTGCACACAGTAAGCGCTTACTACATGCCATCCTTATTATAATCAGGAGGTTCAGCGCTCATCAGTAAGCGCTTACTACATGCCATCCTTATAATCAGGAGGTTCAGCGCTCAGAACAGTGCTTTGCACACAGTAGGCGCTTACCACATGCCATCCTTATAATCAGGGGCTTCGGCGCTTAGAACAGTGCTTTGCACACAGTAGGCGCTTACCACATGCCATCCTTATAATCAGGGGCTTCGGCGCTTAGAACAGTGCTTTGCACACAGTAGGCGCTTACCACATGCCATCCTTATTATAATCAGGCGGTTCAGCGCTCAGAACAGTGCTTTGCACTCAGTAAGCGCTTACTACATGCCATCCTTATTATAATCAGGAGCTTCGGCGCTTAGAACAGTGCTTTGCACACAGTAGGTGCTTACCACATGCCATCCTTATTATAATCAGGAGGTTCAGCGCTCAGAACAGTGCTTTGCACTCAGTAAGCGCTTACTACATGCCATCCTTATTATAATCAGGAGCTTCGGCGCTTAGAACAGTGCTTTGCACACAGTAGGCGCTTACCACATGCCATCCCTATTATAATCAGGAGGTTCAGCGCTCAGAACAGTGCTTTGCACCCAGTAAGCGCTTACTACATGCCATCCTTATTATAATCCGGAGGTTCAGCGCTTAGAAGAGTGCTTTGCACGCAGTAAGCGCTTAACGCATGCCATCGCCATTCTCATCAGTGGTTCCCCCCCCCCCCGGGCTGTGCTGGACGCCCCCCTCCCGTGCCCGGGGGGGTCCCACCTTGGTGTTGGCGGGGGGTCGCCCCAATTCGTACTTCCTCTTCTTGTGGTAGGGCTTCCTCTTGCCCCCGGTCTTGCGGCGCTTGTGCCAGTTATCCCGGGAGATGCCTGCGGGGTGGGCGAAGGGGGAGAGGGTCAGGGGGTCGAAGGGGAGCAGGGGGTCGGGGGTCGAAGGCGGAGTGGGGGGGGCTCAGCTCTCCAAGGTCTGCATCCCCACTGCACCATCGGGTTTCGCAGCATGAACCGAAGGGTCATCATGGCCCCCGACCCCATCGCATGGGCTCTCCGGCGACGCGGGGGCTCCGCGAGGCCTCCCCGCCCGCCGCCCGCCGCGGATGGCGACGGATGGCGACGGATGGCGACGGATGGCGAGGGATGGCGACGGATGGCGACGGCCCCGACTTACCCATGGCTCGGCGCTGGGCCCCAAAGAGGGAGCGCAAGGGCTCACGGGAACGTTTGTAAGAGGCGGCGGTCACGTGGTGGCGGAATCGTACGTCACTTCCGGAGAGGAAGGGCTCCGCCCCCCCGGGGCCTCCAGGCACAAAATGGCGGCTTGGCCTGTCAATCAATCAGATTGCTGGAGCCTTTTCTGGGCGCAGAGCACTGTGCTAAGCCCTAGGAATGGCCAATGGGGCAATAAAAGGAGCCCATCCCTGCCCCATGACGGGCTCACGGTCCAAAGGAAGCAGCAGCCTAATAGCTCAGTGGAAAGAGCCCTGAATTCCCCCAGCATTTAGAACACTGCTTTGCACATAGTAAACACTTAACAAATACCATTATTATTACTGAGCGGATCGTGCTTCTACAACGCTCAGGACACGTCAGCCCCCTCCTCCAAAAACTCCAGTCGTCGCCCATCCACCTCTGTAGCAAACAAAAGCTCCTCCCCCGCGGCTTTCAAGCCCTCCATCACCTCGCCCCCTCCTACCTCGCTTCTCTCCTAAAATCCGGCCCGGACACTTCGGTCCTCTGGTGCCAACCTCCTCACCGTGCCCGCGTCCCGCCTCTGGGCTGGACCACCCTCCCCTCCTCAAATCTGCCAGATTCTCCCCCCCTTCAGAGCCTAATCGAAGGCACACCTCCTCCAAGAGGTCTTCCCTTCCAAGCCCCACTTTCCCACCTCTCCCGCTCCCTTCTGCGTCGTCCTCACGTCCTCCCTTTGCTCTTCCCCACGTATCTGTCCCTTTATTTATTTCTACTGATGTCCGTCTCCCCGGCTAGACTCGCTGTGGCCAGGGAACGTGTCGGTGTTGTCCTGTACTCTCCCAAGTGCTTTGCACACAGGAAGCGCTCAATAAATACGACCGAATTCAGCCCAAACCAGTAGCCAACGGCTTGGCTGTTCAACCCCTGCCAGATTTTCCAATAGGTGAAGGGGGGATTTTTCTGCATTTGCTAAAAAATACTAAACTCAATGAACACAGCTCAATGTCTCCGTCTTAAAAGAAACCTTTCCTCCCCGCAGCCTTCTCCGATTCACTTGAATTCCCAGGTCTTTCGGTCACCGTCCCTGAGGCAGCAAATGCGTCTATCCCGGTTTTCTAAATCTCCCAGCCATCCGGTCGATTGGAGCCTATTTCAGGGGCTCGAGAAATAGCGGCAAGGCGGGCACGTGGTATCTTAACGATTGCCGCCTCGGGCCGCGAATAAAGGCCTCCCCTGGCCCCGCTTTCTTCTCCCTCCTCTTCCCCCGCGAGACCCCATTTCCTCACCCTTGTCTCCGAGCAAAGGGGAGGAGGGTTGAGTAAAAAAGGGTTTCTGCTCATTTAGGGCATCCTGGTTAATGGTGAAGCCCCAACCTCTCCACCCCCAAAACATGCACCACAGGAGGGTCTAATTCTCTTCCTTTATTAGGAAATATTTAATGTTTAAATACAGACAGTGCAGACGGAGTCACCGTTTTTACGGAACCTCGCATTTGAAACAAGGGATTAAGGGGAAAGGGTTTTCAGGATTTTATTATTATTTTTTTTTTTTAAGTAAAAATGAAGCGTTGGCCACGCGTTCCATTAGAGGCTGGAAAACAAGTTGGGGAAGTACTCCACACACACACACACAAAAAAAAACCAAACACCACACAAATACAGAGCTTAGTACAATTGTAAAATTCGACAGCTAGAGAGGAGCGGCCTACCCCGTTCTGAAACCTGACCCGGGCAGACCCAAAATTTACCTTCTACCTCCGGCACCCGGAACGGCAGAAAGGGATACAGCAGACGGGATCCGGCCGCCGCCGCCTTGCCTAGACGGCGGCCAGGCCGGCCTCCTCCGGCCCCGCCACCGGGCCGTCGGGGGGTGACCGCCGGGCCGCCGGACGGCTCGCCCGCCGGCCGGGGTGAAAAGTAAGAAGGGCGGCGAGGCCGGAACGAGCCCTCGTGAGCAAAGGAAGTCGGCGAGCCTTTTGGGAGGAGGAAAGTGTTTAATCATCAGTGAGATTTTATTGGATTTGTTAGTGAGGTCTCTTCTTATTGTTCATTTGCTTGCTGGCCTGTTCTTCCAAGTGCATGGCCAGACGCAAGGACCCGATGACATCTGGAAGGGGGGGAGGACAGCGTTAAGGGGCAGGCGCCGCACGGTTCTCGGTCGTCTGCCCCTCCCCGTCCACCCCGACCTGCCCTGCCGGAGACTTTACAGCCCCAGTCGCCTCTACGTCGCTCGTATCTGGCCCCACGGGGCCTAATAATAATGATGATAAGCCATTACTCCGTGCTAAGCGCCGGAGGGGATACCAGCAGGTCCGGGTCGGACGCAGTCCCTGCCCCCCGTGGGGCTCACGGTCATAGTCCCCATTTCACAGATGAACCGAGGCGCAGAGAGGCAAGCGACTTGCCCAAGGTTGCACAACAGACAAGGGGCAGAGCCAGGATTAGAACCCAGGCCCGGTGACTCCCGGGCCCCTGCTCTTCCCACTGATCCCCGGGGCCTAAAGCTCTCCTCCGCGTCGCTTTGGCCCGCTCTGGCAGCTCCCCACATCCGCGTCCCTGGGCCTCAAGCCACGCTTCAGTCGGGGGAGGGGGGCTGATCCACAGCCGCCCACCCTCTCCGCCGCCGTGGCCGGGGGGGGTGCCCGTCCCGGCCGAGCGCCCGCCCCGTACCTCGCAGGACGGAGAAGTTCCTCGCTTGTTCGGCCAGGGCCAGCTCGGCTTTGCTCACAAAGGTTTCCAGATCGTAGTCGGGCTGCTCGGTCATGGCCGACAGTTCGATCCAGGTGGGCCCTCTCTGCGGGGAGGAGGAAAGGGAACAAAATAATAATAAATAATTAAATCATCCCATCGTGAAGACTTTCAGCACATCTGTGAGCCCGTCTTTGGGCGGGGATTGTCTCTATCTGTCGCCGAACCGTCCATTCCAAGCGCTCAGTTCAGTACTTATTCAATACATCCGATCGATCGAATCGATTAAGTGCTTACTGCGTGCGCCCGGAATAAGTCACATTCCCTGCCCACAACGAGCTTCCAGCTCCACCGACTACTATGGTAGATGCTGAGGAAAGGCGGCTTTTGTGATTTTAGGCTCATGATTTCCCCTTGAATTCCCACGAGCCCCCCGACGGCGCGGGAGGACCGGGGCGAGAGGCGAAAGGGAGGGTGGACCCAGGTTGAGGGAACGGGCCGGTCCCCTCAGCTGCGGCTCACGCCCGTGGCAGCTCCGGGCCTCGTTTCCTCGGGCTCAGCCGTCGGCGGGGGGCTGAAGGGGGGGGGGGGAAGAGAAGCGGTTTTCCGAGTCCAGGCTCCACTCCCTACCTGGACGATCTCTTTGAGCTCCTCCACGGCCTTCTCTTCGAGCTCTCCGATCTGGGTCATGGCGTCGTGGAAGCTGGACATCTGACAAGACAGTTCCTCCTCTTCCTTGGAGAGCTAAAGCAGGGCCAGAGAGAGAGGCGGAGTGAACGTCGCCGAGGGGCCCCTGCCCCTCCCGGACCCCTCCACCCCGCCCGACCACCTGGGAGCCTGGAGGCTTTCCTCCCGCAGCAGAGACGCTCACGTTATGCTGAAGCGGGGACCCCTGGGGGGTGGGTTCGGCTTCCTCCCCTTCCAGCTCCATGCGGTTCTGCAGCTCGCCGCTCCCGCCGTTGTGGGGGCTCAGCTCTTTGACTCTGGGGGAGGGAGGAAAGGGGGGCTCGAGCGAGGCTGTTGGCAGACCCCGCGTCTTTCGCGGGGCGGGGGCGACGCCCATAATGCCAGGGCCAGGCTGGGCAGCACGGGTCACAAGTTAACGCCGCTCCACATCGCTCTCGACTCCTCCCCCACTGCGTCCTCTCGTCCGGGCCACTCCCTCCCTCTCTCTGTGGTCAGGGAAGCGTGCTCCTGCCTCGTTTAGCTCTTAGGGCACTCAGTAGGGTGGGAATCACTCCGAGCAGGTGCGTGCCAGAACGTCGTGGTGATTTCCCCGTTCCCGCTCCACCCGGCTTCATCCCTTTCTCTCCCGTCCCCCTCCCTGACCTCCTTCCTGGAGTTTTCCCTCCCATCCCTCCGTCCCCCAGGGCACCGGACAACCCACGTTCCCTTCCTCCCCTCGGCAGCCGGGGCGAGCGAGGGGCAGCAAGAAGCGGTCTCTCCCAGGCAGAGCGGAAGCGATGTCTCACCCCAGAAAAGTAGCGGGGGGTGGTCGGCCCTGGCCCGAGGCAGAGGAGAAGGGTGGGCCTGATAGGTCCGCGTGCCTCCCTCCCTCCACTGCACAGATCCTGACTCCGAATTGTACATTCCGAGCGCTTAGTACAGTGCTCTGCACATAGTAAGTGCTCAATAAATACTACCGAACGAAGAACACCGGGGGTTTTGCCCTAGAGCAGGTTTCCCAGTGTCCCCCGGGCCTGCCCCGAGGAGGGGGCCGGGGGTCCCCCCTCAGACCCGCCGAGCGTGATACCTGTCTGCGTATCTCAGGGTGTTCAGGGTGTATTCGCAGGAGCTCATGCCGGGAGAGATCATCGCGATCTGGAAGGGAAGCGAGGGAACGGTTTAGCAGCCGGCCCTTGGACGGCCGGGGCGAGAGGGAGACTTGGTCAGGGGGCTCATCATCTTGTGGTCGCCCCGGCCCCGAGGTCACCCACCCTCTGGGCGACAAGAGCCACGGGGCCGGGAGCCGGGCCGGCCGGCGCCCCCCGAGCCCGGCTTCCAGAGGAGGAGGAGAGGAACGGTGTGTTATTCTCCTGACTCCTCTCCTCCCGGCCCGGATAGAACCACGCAACGGCCCGGGCCTGCCCCTCTCGCGGCCCTGGCGGGCGGCCCACCCACGAGAACCCGTCTTGCCGCGGGTGGTCGATTCCAACCAAGAGCCGGACCGGCTTTGGGTACCGCGTCTCGACGACCCGGTCCCAGCCCCGTGCCTGTGAGCTGCCGGGGGTTTAGAGAGGTCATCCACTCCGATCCCCGGCCACCGGACGGGACCACGGCCAGCCCGCCGGCCACTCTCCCCTCTCTGATCTCGGGGTTAAATGCGGGAGGGGTGACCCGGTCCAGAGAGCGGAGACGGGGAAAGGGAAGGCCGAGGGGAAGGCGGGGAAGGAGGGGAAGGCCGCAAGGGCCGGGGGAGCCAGAAGGAGACGGGAAGGCACGGAAGGGAGTTCAGACTCCCAGAAGAGGGGGACGAGACCGGGCTCCCTGACGCCTGACACCCTGTGCCTCGCTGGCCCATTTCCTCCGTCACGGGCCTCACCATGCAGGTCCGGGAGTTCTCGCCGATGAAGGAGTCACGCAGCACCTGGGTCAGCTTGCTCTCGCGGAACGGGGTGTGGGACTTGTTCTGGCCCAGAGCCCGGATGCATTCCTGCAGAAGGGGAAGGGGGGCTAGATTTAGACCCTCCCGGGCCTATGACCCATTAGTGATTAATAATAATAATAATAGTGTTGGTATTTGTTAAGCGCTTACTATGTGCAGAGCACTGTTCTAAGCGCTGGGGTAGACACAGGGGAATCAGGTTGTCCCACGTGGGGCTCACCGTCTTCATCCCCATTTTACAGATGAGGGAACTGAGGCACAGAGAAGTTAAGTGACTTGCCCACAGTCACACAGCCGACAAGCGGCAGAGCTGGGATTCGAACTCACGAGCCCTGACTCCAAAGCCCGTGCTCTTTCTGTTCTGAGTGCCGGGGTTGACACAGATAATCAGGTCGGACACCAGTCCCTCGCCTACGTGGGGCTCGCGGTGCAAGTAGGAGGGAGAACGGGTATCGAATCCTCATTTTACAGCTGAGGAAACGGAGGCCCGGTGCGGGCAGGGAACACGTCTACGGACTCTGCCGCGTCGTACTCCTAAGCGCTCAGTAAATACCACCGATGAACAAGTGATTAGCCTCTTCTTCAGGTGTGGAAACTGAGGCCGGAAGGAGCGACTTGTCCGAGGTCACACAGCAGGCAAGCCGTGGAACCGGGTTTAGAACCCAGCCCCTTTTTCTCCCGAGACCGTACTCTTTCGCTGGGGGCAGGGAACGTCCGTTATACCGTAGTCTCCCGAGCGCTTAGAACAGTGCTCCGCACCCAGTCATCGCTTAGTAAATTCACTGGGCCACGCTGCTTCAAACCAGGCTTGACTGAGGTGGGCGGGGAGGGATCCCGGCCCCTCCAGGGATACAGTAAAGGGACACCGGCGATGGGCTTGGTTTCCCCGTCTACCTTTAAGGCCAAGAGGCTCTTGTTGATCTCGGCACCCTCCATGCGGGTCTGGCGGTTGGCGCTGGACGTGTCAGCCCCTCGCTCGTTCCCGGCCAGATCTACCAGGGAGAACTTGCCGTGCAGCTTCCCCTTGGCCCGGAGCAGGATCTGGAAGCAGGCGTGCGAGCGGGAAGAGCTGGAGTTGGCGAAGGTCTGCCCCGAGGTTCTGCAGCACAGGGAGAACGGCCCGTCAGGCGGCTAAGACCCGGACCTGACGTCAGGAGCCCCGGCTGGAGGTAAGGGCGAGGTACCCCATCCCACCCCCCCCCCCCCCGTCAGGGAGGCAGGACGGAGGAAGACGACCACCCGGAGCCGTAATGTCCCAGCTGGGCCCACGTGGATTGGTTTGTCCCCCGCATCTCAACCCTCCCGTGCCGGCCGGGAGAGCCCCAGATCGGGAGGCGGGGATGGGGCGGGCCGGGTTCCGCACCCCGGCCCCTTCCTCAGGGGGCACCAGGGGACACGGACCTGCAGGCGCTGCCCGCCTCGATCATCCTGATGACATCGTCTGCCGAGTTCACCAGGTGCTCCTGCAGCCCCACCACCTGGACCTGCTGCTTGCCGTCCTCCAGGACCCGGAGCTTGGCCTTCTTGTTCAAGAGGTCGAACAGCTGTTCGGCGGGGGGGGGTGGGGAGAGGGGGTGGAGAAGGGAGGAGGAGGATCAGTGCGAGCAGGCAAGCGGCTGACCCCCCCAGGCCCGGGTCGAACCTCGCGGCCCTCCCCTACCTTCCCGTTGTAGATCTCAAAGAAGGTCACGTAGACGTCCAGTCCCAAGGCCTTGTATCGCGGCTGGCTCCTCAGGAGGAAGACGTCCCGGGCTGGGTGGGAGAGAGGGGTCGGGTCAGTGCCAACGGGGCGCCGGCCCCAGCCCCGCATCCCAAGGCTAAATAGGGGCTCCGAGCCGCAGGAGGGAGACGGACTGGCGGTCCGGCGTTCTCGGCCACGGGCCGGGCCCACCCGCCAACGAGCCTCTGGCAGGGGCAGAGTCGCCGGAAAGACAGAACGTTAGCCGGGCGGTCCCGAGCCGATCCGAAGGAAACCGTCTTTGGAGTCTAGGGCTGCGGCCAGGTGGGGAGAGCCTACAAAGGCTCTGTTTTTAAAATTTTAATTAAAAAAAAAAAAATGGTATTTGTTAAGCCTACGTGCCAGGCACTGTACTCAGAGCTGGGGTAGATACGAGCTAATCAGGTTGGACACAGTCCTCCTGGCGCTCCAGGTCTAAATCCCCATTTTACAGACGAGGGAACTGAGTCTCAAAGTTAACCGACTCGCCCCAGGGTCACCCAGCAGACAAGCGGCGGAGCTGGGATTAGAACTCGGGTCCTCCCGGGCCCCCGCTCTTGCCGCAGGGCCGTGCCGCTTCTCTGGCTCTGTGGGAGCAGCGGGTCTCAAGAAGAATTGGAGAGGGAGGGGCGGAGACCCAGAGGCAGAGGCCTGTCCTGGGCACTTCAAGAGTATGACAGAGTTAGACACGATCCCTGCTCTCCAAGAGTTTGTAGCCCCGCAGGGGAAACGGACGCCGAAATAAATCAGTTCAATCAATGAATCGGTTTTTCCTCCTCTAGACTGCGAGCTCGTTATGGGCAGGGAGTGTCGCTGTTTATTGTGATATTGTACTCTCCCCAGACATGTAGTAGAGTGCTCTGTACACAGTGAGCACTTAATACAGTGAAGTTACAGCTAGGAGGGAGCCCCAGAGAAGAGAGATCTGTACATACGGGCTGCAAGCGGATTGCGGAGTAGGGGTAGGGGTCGATTAGAATTGGTTGGGGAAGACATCCCGGAGGTGGGATGGCAGAGGGCCTCTGACGGCACGGAAAGCACATGGCCTGCGATCTGCTGGATGCGATAATAACGTTGGTATTTGTTAAGCGCTTACTATGTGCAGAGCACCGGTCTGAGCGCTGGGGGAGCTACAGGGTCATCAGGTTGGCCCACGTGAGGCTCGCAATCCCCATTTTCCAGATGAGGTGACTGAGGAACGGAGCAGTGAAGCGACTTGCCCACGGACACACCGCTGACAAATGGCGGAGCCAGGATTCGAACCCATGACCGCGGACTCCCAAACACGGGCTCTTTCCACTGAGCCATGCTGCAAAAGGGAGGGGGAGTTGGCGATCAAGAAGAGCACGGGCTTTGGAGCCGGGGCTCATGAGTTCGAATCCCGGCTCTGCCGCTTGTCGGCTGTGTGCCCGGGGGCGAGTCACTTCACTTCTCGGTGCCTCAGTTCCCTCATCTGTAAAATGGGGATTAAGACCGTGAGCCCCACGTGGGACAACCTGATTCCCCTATGTCTACCCCAGCGCTTAGAACCGTGCTCGGCACATAGTAAGCGCTGAACAAATACCAACATTATTATTATTCTTATTAATTTAGAGTGGGAACCGGGAGACGGAAGGGGACTGTGTCCAAGTGCCTGGCATACAGTTAAGCGCCGTTATTATTATTAACTAGCCCGGTGCTTAGTTCAAGTACCATAAAATACCACCATCACCACAGAAACCAAAGCTCATCAAGAAGAAAGCTGCAAGCGGCTACGGGGGGGAGGTGGGGGAGATTCCCTTTGTAATGCACCTAGACAAGGCCTGGGCCTGGGGGAAGGCTTTTACTCACATGCGAATGCATAGATTCCCTTAGATGCATTCTGATTTTTTCCAGAAAAGTCTCCGCCCATAGTCTAGAGGGGAAAAAAAGAAAAAGCCACCCACAGAGGATAAGGTAAGAAGGCGAGGCTAAATCAGAACCTTTGGGCAGGGAAGGGTGTGCCTTAGGGCGTGTGGGCTGGTAGCTGTAGAATGGAGTGCTCAGCACATAGTAAGCGCTTAACAAATACCAAAATTACTATTTTGGTACCGAGGAGAACTCGGCCACGACAAGAACTGGCAAAAGCATCCCAATTTCCTGTCCGGAAATATCTGCGCATCAGGCGGAAGGAACCAGATACCAGCAGTGGAAAGGAGGGAGCGGGTCTCTTGGTTGGGACAGGCTGGTATGAAGTCCTTACTCTAGTCCAGGCACCGCACTAAACGCCGGGGTGGCTCGAAGCTCATCAGGTGGGGCACGGTCCCCTTCCCGCCCGGGGCTCACGGCGTTTAATCCCCATTTGAGGGAGGAGGTAACCGAGGCCCAGAGACGGGAAGTGACTTGCCCGGGGTCACCCGGGAGATTAGTGGCGGAGCTGGGATTAGAACCCGGGTCCTTCTGACGGTCAGGCCCGGGCTGTAACCCCTAGGCCGTGCCGCTTCTCAGGATCTGGCGGGGGCCCAAGTCGGGCCAATCCCAAAGGGCATCGGGACTCACGTGGGTTTTGCCGCTTCCCGTCTGGCCGTACGCAAAACAGGTCGCCTTGCCTGCCTCGAAGATGGTATGGACCAGCGGCCTTGCTGTGAACCTAGAAACGTCGGGGCAGAGAAAGGGTGAGCTGAGGACATCTCCCCCCCCCCCCACTCCACCTTGGATTTTTAAATTGTTTTTGCTAAGCGCTTACTATGCGTCGAGCACTGTTCTAAACGCCGGGGCAGGTACGAGCTAATTAAGTCGTGATTCCACCTTGGGCTGGGGATGCCCTGCCTGGGAGTTCCAAGGGGCCACATGGCTTTGACCCAACACGGCAGCTCCGGGAAGAGCGTCCGCCCGACTGCCGGCCGGTCGTCTCGGCCCGGTTCTCTCTCACCTCGGCAAGAAAGGGGGAGAGCTGCGAGCGGACTAACGATAATAATAATAATGTTGCTATCTGTTAAGCGCTTACTCTGTGAAGAGCACTGTTTTAAGCGCTGGGGGAGATACAGGGTAATCAGGTCGTCCCACGTGAGGCTCCCAGTTAATCCCCACTAGCCAAGGCCTAGCGAAAGGCTGGAGGCGGGGAGAGGTCACAGTCCGCCCCCAGACCGATCCCGGCCCGTCCCTCAGAGGCTCCCACGGGGGGCCGCGTTTACCTGTAGACCACCTCGTTGGAGGCGAAGTCGTCGAAGGCGAAGTCAAATCGGAAGGCCTGGTTCTCCAGGTACTTGGTCAGGTCGACTTTGAGCTTGGGTTCGTGCACCAGGAGGACGCATTTGCTGGGGATGGAGATCACGTCCAGTTCCTTCTTGGCCAGTTCTGCGGGAGGGGAGGGAGGGCGTCTGAGTCCGGGCCGGGGAGCCGCGGGTCGCCCCCCGGGGAGGGGGGCGCGGGCCGGCCGGCGCCTACCTTGCTTGTTCAGAGGCCGTTTCCTCACGCAGACGCAGATCCTGTGCTCTTCTATCTTTAAAAGGAAGAGGTCACGCTTAGACGGTCAGTCGGCAGTTACTTATTGAGCACCTCCTCGGGGCAGAGCGCAACTCGAAGGGGCCGTCCCCGCTCTGTAGCACCTTAATCTAGTATTTACTGAGGGCCTACTGGGAGCGGAAGACTGTCCTAAGCGCTTAGGGGAGTACAACAGTACGGAAGAGCGGCATGGCTTAGTAGATAGCGCACGGACCCGGGAGGATCCGGGTTCTAACCCCGGCTCCGCCACGTCTGCTGGGTGACCTCGGGCAAGACACTTCGCCGCTCTGTGCCTCCGTTACCTCACCTGTAAAATGGGGCTAAGAGTGTGAGCCCCATGTGGGACTGGGGCTGTGTCCAGCCTGATTAACCTGTATCTACCCCGGTGCTTAGAACAGTGCGCGGCACACAGTAAGCATTTAACAAGAGCCGTAATTATTATTATTATTATTATTGGTATTTATCGAGTGCCCTCTTGGTGCGGCGAACGGTACTAGGCGCTCGGGAAATAGGGGATAAAGTAGAAACCCGCCCTCTGCCCACAAGCAGCTTATGCTCCACTGGGGAGACAGTCGTAAAAATACTTACAGAATATCAGCTCCGTGATATTTACGGAACCGAACGTACAAATGAACGGATATTCCCGAGCGTGCCGACGGGGCCTGGGTTGGCTGTGGGGTTGCTACGGCCTAGGGTGCAGGTGATTAAATCGGGGAGGGCTTGCCGGAGGTGGAATTTTTTTTTTTTTTTTTTTTTTTTTTTTTTTTAAGAATTAGCAGCCCCGACCTGCCCCGTATCATATAATCCGGAGGGGACCGACACCAGGGGCAGGGAACGGGGCCGCTAATTCCGTTGTATTGTACTCTCCCAAGCGCTCAGTCCAGTGTTCTGCACCTGAGCAGTCAATAGATACCATCGATTGACACTAGATCTTAGTTGGGGCTCTACGCGAGGCGGCTAGGCGAGGCGGGAGGCCGTTGTCACTCACGGGGTCGGTCATGGTGAGCTGCTGACAATCCAGAGTTGATCGAAACTCCTTTATCATTCGGCCAAACTCCCAGTTTGGAACGCTGGTGTCGTATTCCTGGGGGAAGAGTCGGGGGCAGATTGAGAGAGGGCCCGCCTGGGGACTCCTGGCCCTCTCTTTGGGAGGAGGGTGGTGAGGGCCGGCCGTGGGAGGAGGAGGTTCGGGATCCTGGAGCGATGGTTAGCCGCGATGGGGCGTCCCCCGGCGCACGTGGAGAGGGCCCGGCGCCATTTTGGCCGCTAAGGACACCCGGTTAAGCACTTCTGCTCCTCTGCCCACCCGATCCCAGAGTCCGGTGGGGCTGGGGAGGGGGTGGTCCAACGCTTAGAACATGCCCGACACCTAGTAAGCGCTTAAATAATAATATTTTTGAGCCTGGGCCGTGGGAAGGGAGGAAGCCGCACCGTTGCCCGGACCCCAAGCCTCACCTGGGCCCGCTTGATCCTCATCTCGGAGTTCTGGGCCCTCTTTTCTTCTCGTTTGCTCTTCATTTTTTCCATTTCCTTCACAATACAGGACTTCCTTCTAACTGGGAGGGGGTGGGAGAAAAAGAACAAGCCCATCATCCCACCGCTCGTTTGGGGCGGCTTCCTCGGGGGGCTGAACGAGAACCCCGCCCTCGCTCTGCAGCCAGCCCCCGCCGGTGGAGCTTTCCCGGTCCCGGCGGTTCGCCCCGACCCCACCCTCCTCGCCACCCGCTACTTTGTGTCTCTCGGTCTTTTCCCTCCGGAAGACAGCGCCAGGGGACATTCGAGCGACAACAGCGGAGAGGCAGAGGGCCGGGGCGGAGCCGGGCCCAGTCTCATCTTCCCTCCGGCTCCCGCCTTACCTGTAGTTGACGGAAATCATGGAGGACGCTGCCCCGGACCGAGGGCATCGCGTGCTCTTTCCGCCGCCTCGGGGACGGCCAGCCCAGGGCGTCCTCCGCCATTCCCGGAGCGGGGAGGGGTTGCGGCCGGTCCCGGCTGTGGGGAGGGACACGGAGTCGGCGGAGGACCTTGGGCCAGTAACACCGCCCCGGGTCGCTCCGTGAGGCCCCGGATCCCATCACCAGAGATGCCACGGGCAGGAGATGCCCACAAGTGGCCAGGCGGCGGGCAATCATGGGGGCGGCGGCCACCCACCGGCGCCCAGGGGCTCCCGCCGGCCCGGGAAACCGGGAAAGCTCCACGCGAGCCGCGCTGCCCCGGGGCAGGTTTTAGGCTCGTACAAATACGGACGACGCTCTCCGCGGATTAGATGGCAGCTCGAGCCCCAGAGGCTGGTGGGGGGGACCGTGGTGTGGGGTGTGGGCTTGTGTACGCTCACGCGTCCCCCACACCCTCCAACCCACGGAGCTCCAGCCCAACTCTCTCTCAGGAGCCGCAGCAGCGTGGCTTCGGCTCTCGGCACATAGTAAGGGCTTAATAAATACCATCATTATTATTATTAGTGGATAGAGCACGGGCCCGGGGGTCAGAGGAGCTGGGTTCTAATCCGCCACTTCTCTGCTCTGTGGACCGTGGGCAAGTCACTTTGCTTCCCGGGGCCTCAGTTCCCTCCTCTGTCAAATGGGGACTAAGAGCGTGAGCCCCACGTGGGACGGGGACTGCGTCCAACCTGATCAACTTGCATCTACCTCTTAGAACAGAGCTTGGCACGTGGTAAATGCTAGCAAGCACCGTAAATATTATCGTTGGGCACGCTCCACTCTAAGAGCGGCAGATCTGGGCCCGAGTCAGCAAGCAACCAACTTCCCAACGTCCTTTCCTCTTGCGAGGACGGCGGGGGACACCGGGAAGGAGTGGCCCCGGCTCTCGGGCACCTGTGCGCGTTACAGGCCGGAGCTCCTCCGTCGCCACCCCCTCCCCGAGCCTCTCCCCTCCGGGATCCGGGGTTTCGGCGGGCCGGCGGCTCTTCCGATGGGCCCCTCCGCCGCGGCAGCGGGGACGGGGGGGGGGGGGCCGCCGGGACTCTCCACTCACCGATGAACGGATTTTTGGGATTGCTAGGACCAGCGGGGTCCACTTCCACGTCGTTCTCTTGGGCGGTCACCGGCGTCTCGGAGATGGCGGTCAGGCGGGTCGAGCGGCTGCGCAGAGCTGGAGGGGCCGGGGCCGCACGGGGAGGTCAGCCAGATCCTGCCTCCGTCCACGGCCCAGATGACCCAACACCCCCAAGGGACTCCAGACCCCCAGGGCCAGAGTGTGGACCACCGCGCCCGGAGAGCCTCCACTGCCCGCCTGGGGCCCCGCGACGGCAAGAGGCGATGGACAACGTCCACTCGCCCGGGCTGCCCGAGGGAGGGCGAGCACCGAAGAGACCGACCCCGATTATTCCCCGTGATTCCACTGGACTCGGTCTCCCCTGCTAGGTTGGTCAATAGCCTCGTTCTCAATTCTTGGACTCTCGCCTAGCACCGGCCAAGGCCGGGGCTCGAATTTTCCCCACGGTCCCTTCCGAGCGTACTCCTCAATACCCTCACTCCAGAGCAGCGTAGCCGGTGCGATAGAGCCCGGGAAAGGACCTGTTTCTAATCCCGGCTCCGCCGCTGCGTCTGCTGCGTGACCTTGGGGCTGGTCACTTGGCTTTCCCGGGCCTTCAGTTCCCTCGTCTGCAAAATGGGGATGAGGCCTTGTGAGCCCCACGTGGGAAAAGGACCGTGTCGCACCTGATTAGCGTGCATCTACCCTGGCACTTGGGGTGCAGTGCCTAGCACATAGTAAGTGCTTAAATACCAGTAAAAAAAAAAGAAAAAACCATTAAAACGAGCCAACTCCATCCCCATTGCCTCAGCCTCTCCACCATGCTCTTGCCTGCCCTCACGGTGAGAATTTCAGTCTGTTTCGTTGGGGGTCTAAGGTGATTCATTGTCAGGGGGGGCATTTCAAACCCCCGGCTCTCCCACCGTCCGCTTAGAGTCCCACCGAGGACAGGGAAGATTCCCCGAGAGGGCCGAGGAGGCACTCGGGGGCCAGGTGGCGTCCACGGGAGTTGCGTAGACACTTATTTGAAAGAGAGCCAGGGCCGGAGGGAACTTGACCAGACTGCCGAGTCCCAGAGGCAGCGGCAGAGCCACGGTGCTCCATAAATACCGTGCGGTGAACGCAAGATCGGCGGCAGTGACCCCACGCCACACTGAGCCAAGACGGGCCAGCCTCAGCAAGCCGGTGGCCGACCCCGTCGAGGTCGGGCACCGAAGGCCCCTGGGCGCTCTCCGGCCAGGCCGACGGCGGCGGAGGCGGGGCCTCTCGACGAGGGTCCGGCCCCGTCCCCTTTCCCCACAAGAGCCCCGGGTGAGGCGCTTTTACCTTCTTTTGGAGCAGGAATTTTGGAGAAGGTCGTCCGGCGTTTCTGCTTCTGGTAAGAGAGGGACTCGGTGAGCCCTCGCTTGGGAGGGCGAGCCTTTCGGAGCCCCAGAGTATCCCCGCGCCCCAACGCAGCCCGGCATGGCATTATGGCATTCGCCCAAGCGGGGAGGGGGAAAAAAAGCGGTAAGATGACCCCCTCCACCCACACCCGAATCCACCACGGCATCGGAGGGCTCTTCGCCAACCTACCTGCACCGTTACATTCTCCTGCAGGGGCAAGCTGCCTTTCAAATGCGCGGGAACGGAAGGGAGCTGTAAGAGCTCTGGATTTATTGCGGCTACATCGTTAAAGTCAATCTGCAACGACCAAGCGAGTTTTCAGAAACACCTCCCGCTTCCCCCGTCCGACGGGGGAAGCCAAGCGCAGTGGAGTTCCCAAGTCGCTTGGGAGGTTGGAAGAGACTCTCGGGGCGATGGCCCCAGTCGATTTTTTCCCTGGACCCTCCCGAGCCGCGGCTGTCGGCCGCGGCGAATCGCGAACCGGCAGAGACGAGGCGGCCTGGGGAACCGAGGGGGGCCAGCGGCAGGCAGGCAGCCCAAAGAGAGCCCGGGGACCCCTGGGTTGCGAAGGATTGGTCGTGCACTAACTTCCCTGAAAAGGTCCCGGGTTAACTCACCCACCCCGCCTGACCGTTGGAAGTTGGCTCTCGCTGTTCTGATGGGGGGGCGCGGCTGGAGAGAGATATTTAAGGGTGCCCCCGGGCAAGCGACTGGCTCCCGCTTAGGTTTCCTGGCGTGCCCCCCTCCGCCGTGGCGGGCTCCCGCGACGGTGACGTCACAAGTCCAGGCGGGCGGACATACGCCATACTCCGCTCCTTCTCCGGGGCGAGGAGGAATTGTTTCCGTCACCTCGACTCACAATCGGAGTCCGTAAGACCACCCCAAAGCGCAAGAGGGCCCAGTTTTTTAGATGGTATTTGTTAAGCGCTTACAATGTTTAGACCAGCGCTCTGCACATAGTAAGCGCTTAACAAATACCAACATTATTATTATTATTAATGTGCCAGGCACTGTTCTAAGCCCCGGGGTAGACCCGAGTTCATCAGGTTGGACACGGTCCCTGTCCCCTTTTACAGAAGAGGCAACTGAGGCCCAGAGAAGCGAAGCGACAAGGTCACCCAGCAGACGCAGGATTAGAACCCAGGTCCTTCTGACTCCCGGGCCCGGATTCTTTCCGCCGGGCCACGCTGACTTCCCTTTTAGCACAGTGCTCCTTCCACGGTAAGCGCTGCCTCAGTTCTACTGATGGGAGGGGCCCGGCCGATTCCTAGGCAGCCTAGCGCTCTGTCACTGACCGGGGCTGCTAGTCGCCTACGTGCCACTTGCCAACGCTGCAGCCCATTGGGAAAATAATAATAACGAGAATAATAATAACGGCGGCATTTGTCAAGCGCTTGCCGGCATGCCAGGCACTGTGCTAAGCGCTGGGTGGATACAGACAAGGTGGCTGGACAGTAAATAATGGTAGTGCTTGATTATGTGCTGGGCACTGTACTAAGCACGGGGGTAGATGCAAGATAATGAGAAGCAGCGTGGCTCAGTGGAAAGAGCCCAGGCTTGGGAGTCAGAGGTCATGGGTTCTATCCCGGCTCCGCCACTTGTCAGCTGGGTGGCTGTGGGCAAGTCACGTCACTTCTCCGGGCCTCAGTTCCCGCATCTGTCAAATGGGGATGAAGACCGGGAGCCCCACGTGGGACAACCTGATCACCTCGTATCGCCAAGGAGGGAGGGCGCGGCAGGGCGGCAACGGGACGCCTCAAGGAAGCAAAACCCAGCTCGGCTTCGCAACCAGAGCTCGCTCAAAAGGACGCCGAGATTCACCGATTCAGTCATCCGGGGCTGTTCGCTCTCCGTGCCGCGTCCGCGGCTGAAAAAGCTCCCCCTACCGTGCGAGGCGGAGCGGGCCTTCGCCCTGGATTAGTAACAGCATTTCGTACGGTGGCTGGCACATAGTGAGCGCTTAACGAACACCTATAATGATTATTATTACTACTATGAGGGACGGGATGGACCCCAGCAGCTATTACTCAACTTTTTAATTCCAAGGCTGCCTTGTGAGGAGGTAAACGGGCTAATCCTTCAGGTGGGAAAGAACGGCGGGGGAAATAAAGCCAGCTGTACCTCTTTGCTTTGTGCCTCCGCCTTCTGCCCATTCGACGGACACGGAAGAGGTTTCCAAGTTCACCGTCAATCACATTGGCGTTGTGGATTAAACTGGAGCGGGGAGGAGGGGACCCGTTACAAAGCGGGGATGAGACGCTCAGAAGGAACGGAGCAGAGAAAGGGGAGTGAAGATAACTCCACTTGTCTTCTCATCGCGTGAAGATAGAAACCAAAGGATGAGATGAGGTTTCCTTCATTCTGGAGAGAGCAGTTGGACGGAGGAGCGTGAGGACGTGAGAAATCCCACCACTGCATCCCACCGGTATTCCAGCCGGCCCCACGGGCTACCTCCGACCGGGCAAGGGATCTTTGGAGAGAACGCACCAAATACCGCCTCGGTCGACGGTATTTACTGAGGGCTTCCTGGTACGTAGAGCGCTGTGCTAAGTACTCGGGAGAGAGGGACGCGACGCGGTAGGTGGACACGATCCCTGCCCACGAGGAGTTTACCATCTGGGAGAGAGATACAAATATAAACAGATGATTTACGGAGATGAACATAAGCGTCGTGGGGCTGAGGGTGGGGGGGGAGTAAAGGGTGCAAATCCAAGAGCCGGGGCAATGCAGAATTGGGGATGGGAGAAGAGGAAGTGAGGACTTTACTTGGGGAAGGCCTCCCGGAGGAGATGGGCCCGTCAGTGAGGCTTGGAAGGTGGGGAGAGCCACCGGGGTTGGGGGACTTGGGGGAGGGATTCATGCCGGTCAGTGGTGACCAAAGCAGAGGGTTGGGAGTCCGGATCCCGCCAGGCTCGGAGGTGATCTCTTTCCCAAACCACAAAAGCTGTTGGCTCGCCCCTTATTTAGTGTGCGCATGGGGGCAGAGGATCATAAGCGGCGCTATCCCGCCGCTCTCCTCTAAGTATTTGACTCTGAAGAAGGGGAAGATGGCGACTCGGGAGAAATCTTGCCCCACTCCGAGGCACCTGAGCACCCAGGTAGCCTTTTCCCTACTTGGCTCTTTTCCCTACTTAACCTCACGACATCATAAGAGGCTCATTTTAATAAGAACGACGGTATTAAGTGCTTCCTCTATGCTAAGAGCAGGGGTAATACAAGATAACCAGAGGAGCCCGGCCCGGACATCATAAAATGTAAGCTGGGGTAGTGTACTCTCCCAAGCGCTCAGTACAGTGCTTTGCACACAGTAAGCGGTCAGTAATATAATTGAATGAATGAAGTGGCTCACAAACTAACAGGAAAGGAGAGGCGGCATTTCCCCTAACATTTGATGGATGAGGACGACTGAGTACAGAGAAGTGACATGACCAAGGCCCGAGTCTTAGTAAGTCCCTTCTAACTATAACCTGGTGTGGACAGAAATAGTCTCTCTTTATTCCTGAATTGTACTTTCCAAGAGCTTAGTAGAGCGCTCTGCACACAGTAAAAGCTCAATAAATACGATGGATGAATAGGATGGTATTTTTTTAATACTAATAAATGATGATCATGGTATTTGTTAAGTGTTTACTAGGTTGCCAAGTAGATACAGGGCAATCAGGGCTGTCCCATGTGGGCCTCCAGTCTTCATCCCCATTTTACAGATGAGGTCACTGAGGCCCAGAGAAGTGAAGTGACTTGCCTAAGGTCACACAGCAGACAAAGGGCAGAGACGGGATTAGAACCCAGGACTTTCTGCCCCCCGGCCAAGCTGTTTCTTAAGGGATTGATGATTCCGCGGCGTGGCTCACTGGAAAAAGCCGGGCTTGGGAGCCAGATGTCGTGGTTCTAATCCTGCCTCTGCCGCTTGTCAGCTGGGTGACTGTGGGCAAGTCACTTCACTTCTCGTGCCTCATTACCTAGCTGTAAAATGGGGGATGAAGTCTGTAAGCCCCGCGTGGACAACCTGATGACCCTGTATCCACCCAGCGCTTAGAACAGTGCTCTGCACATAGTAAGTGCTTAACAAATAACAACATTATTATTATTAGAACAGTGTTTCACACATAGTAAGCTCTGTTCCACTTAGGGGAGGGAGAAAGAAGGGGCTTCTGCGCACGCGCAGTTGATCAAGCGCCAGAAAAATGTTAGGTGAAAAGGGGCTTCTGCGCACGCAGTCCCTCACACGCCAGAAGAGGGCGGGAGGAGGGATGTGTGAAAAGGGGCTTCTGCGCACGCGCAGTCCCTCAAACGCCCAGAAAAGGGCGGGGGGAGAGAAGGAAGGGGCTTCCGCGCACGCGCAGTTCCCCAAGCAGCCCAGAAAAGGGTGGTGAGGCGGGGGCCAAAAGGGGCTTCTGCGCACGCGCAGTCCCTCAAACGCCCAGAAAAGGGCGGGGGGGGAGAGGAGAGGGCTACTGCGCACGCGCAGCTCCTCTATCAGCCCAGAAAGGGGCGGGGAGAGAAGGGCGGGGCGTCCGCGCACGCGCAGCTCAAACAGAAAAGGGCGGGGATCCTCCGGAGTGATGGACGGCGCCCGGCCCCGCCCCATCCCCGCCGGGGGTCCGGGGGCCCCTCACCGTTACTGCGTTGGATCTTGATGGTGAGGCCGGGGGAGGCGGCTGACCAGCGTCGTGTTCATCACCGTCCTGGCCGAGCGCGGGGAAGAGAGAGAGAAGGACACGAACGGACGTAAAAATTCTGTCAGAAACGCACGAGGCGTCAACCGCCGCGTTTAAATCCCGCGCGCCCGGCGTCTCGCGGAAGCGGATCCGGGCGCCTTCCCGCCCCCACTTCCGGTCTCCGCGCGCGGGGGCCTCTCGGGAAATGTAGTTCGTTTTCTTCTCCCTTTTCCTTCTTTCTCTTTTTTCTTTCTTTTTTTCTTTATTTTTCTCTTTTTCTTTCTTTCTCTTTATTTTTCTCTTTTCTTTCTTTCCTCTTTCTTTATTTTCTTTCTCTTTCTTCCTTCTTTTTCTTTTGTTCTCTTTCTTCCTTTTTCCCTTTCTTCCTTCTTTTCTTTATTTCTTTATTTGGTTCTTCCCTTCTTCCTTCCTTCCTTTCCTTCCTTCCTTCCTTCCTTCCTTCCTTCCTTCCTTCCTTCCTTTTTCTTTCTTTCACTCTCTCTCTCTCTTCTTCCTCCCCCCTCTCACTTTTTTCCTTCCTTCCTTCCTTCCTTCCTTCCTTCTTCTTCCTTCCTTCCTCTTCCTTCCTTCCTTCCTTCCTTTCTTCCTTCCTTCCTTCCTCCTTCCTTCTTCCTTCTTCCTTTCTTCCTTTCCCTTCCTTCCCCCCTTCCTTTTCCTTCTCCCTTCCTTTCCCTTCCTTTCCCTTCCCTTTCCCTTCCTTCCTTTCCTTCTTCCTTCCTTCCTTCCTTCCTTCTTCCTTCCTTCCTTCCCCTTCCCTCCCTCCCCTCCCTCCCTCCCTCCCTTCCACCAACTGGAGTTTTGAGATGGGTCCAGGATGATGAATCAGTAAAAAGATGATCCAGGCAGAAGGCGAGATACAGCCTGACTGGGGTGAGGCTGAAGCAAGGGGGCGGGGAGGAGGGCCGACGGCAGAAGGCAGGTGTATACGACAATGGGGGGACTCGCCCTTCGGCCGGAGAGGCGAGGAGGATTCTGCGGGTGTTGGGGAACGAGGACTAGGCAGAATTTGGTGGCAGCTGACTGTGGGGGATGGAAAAAGAGGGAGGAGTCGAAGATAACTTCAAGACACTGGCTTAGAGAGACAGCCAAGTCCCCTCTACACCGTAAACTCGGCCGTGGGCAGGGAATCTGTTGTATTGTCGTATTTTACTCTCCCAAGGGCTTAGTGCAATTGCTCTGTACACAGTAAGGCGTCAATAAATACATGAGTGACCGGTATTTCAACTGTGTGATGTGTATGGAGGAGAGGATTTGTCCGTTCTGTCAAGCCCCCCGTCCACTTTCTCTGGCTTCCTCACTTTGCAGCTGCAGGGCCCCCCCAATCACTCCATAATTTCTTTTGACAGACTACTGAGGACATGGTGACTGTGCCAAGAGGTCATTTGTGTCTCAGCCCTCTTTCCAAGCAGGAAAATAACTGAGCAATCCAGTATCAGGGGGACGTGTGTGCGTTCTTTTCTTAAGGTTTCCAGAGGTGAGGGTCCGCAGTGGTTCCTTGATAGTTTATTTTTCAGCGATCATTCTTCTCCCTGCACAGCTCTTCCTAGCGGTGCTTGCGGAGAAGCCGAGGGGCTTAGTGGAAAGGGCCCGGGCTCGGGAGTAGAGGTCGGGGTTTCTAATCCCGGCTCCGCCACTTGTCGGCTGTGCGACTTTGGCCAAGTCGCTTCACTTCTCTGGGCCTCAGTGACCTCCTCCGTAGAATGGGGATTAAGGCTGTGAGCCCCACGTGGGACAATCTGATCACCTTGTACCTATCCCAGCGCTTAGAACAGTGCTCGGCCCATAATAAGCGCTTAACAAATACCATCGTCATTATTATTAGGTACTAAGCACTGAATACCGCCGCTAATAGTTAGTGAGGGCCACCCGACTGGAAATACTAAAGTGACAAGTTCTCTGCTCACACGGAGCTTACACTCTGAGAGGGGAGACGGTCCCCGAGAAGCAAGATCTTCCTCATTTTCAACCAAAATCTCTTCAGCGTTTTCATTTTCCAGGCCATCGCGTGACCGAGTCACCTCTTAGCTTCTCTCTGGCTAAACAGCCCAATTCTATGACCTTTTCCTTACAATCACTCACTTTTCTCAACCCCCCGAACCATCTTTTTCCTTCTTTTCTGGTTCCCCCTCCTCCGAGTGATAACAATAATAATACTGGACTGTCTTAAGCCCTTACTCTGTGCCAAGCACCGTGTTAAACGCCGGGGTAGATGCAACTTTAATCTGTTCTGTTACATTGCACTCGATTCTGTTAATATTGTCCTCCCCCCGGGAGCCGAGGACAGCGTTCTGCATACAGTCAGTGCTCAGTAAGATTGATTGACCCAGTCCAAGCGGGAGTGAGGGCAGGTGTTTGAACCCTTTACAGAGGGGGGAAACGGAGGCCCAGACAAGTGACTTGTCCAAGGTCACACAGCAGACACTTGACAGAGCCGGGACTGGCATCCAGGCGGGCTTCAAAGGGGGCCAGAACGGGGTCTTCTCTCCCTCAGCACAGGCCCCTGGCCTGGTGTGTCTCGGCCTGACACCCAGGTGCCCACGCACACCCAGCACGCCTCATGGACCAGCTGCTCATTATCGGTAAATTAATCATTTATTACATCGGGCACTACCTACCGGACGGAGCCCCTTCCCCGGCCAGACCAGGGAGGAGAATTAGATCTCCCTGTCGGCATGTTCTCCAACCTCCCCCCACCCGGTTCCCCTTCTTGTCTGGTTACAAGCCGCCGCTGAGACCCTGTGCAGCCCCGTGGGGCTCCGTTCTCACTCGTGATTCCTTTCCAAATCTCGCCGCCGGTTGGCAGGGGCTCGGGGGGCAGGGCGGTTTTTTAGGCCGAGGCTCCCAGAGCCTCCTCTCCGTCAGCCTCAAAACCATCCATTTTTGCCTTTTCGGCCTCCTCTCCCTTCTGCTCCCAGCCCGAGGGAACCGCTCCCGGCTCTCGGGTCAGCGGAGGGAGGATGTCTGGGGGGATCCTGGAGGCTCTCTCTTGCTACAACGCAAAAAGGCGAGAGATTTTCACGACTGTAAATGTTATTACAAAATTCAAATTAATGTTAGCGTTCCCCCCCCCCAGGCGGCAAGCTTATTCAAATCAATGGTATTTATTGAGCGCTCTCTACGCGGCGAGTACAGTAGAGAGTTAGAAGGACGCCATTCTCTGCCCCCAGTGAGCTGAAGATCTAGAGGCGGAGACACATCCACCAGAGTTTATAATGCATGATTTAAAGATACGGTGCAGGCGGGGAACGTGTCTGCTGGCTCTGGTGTATTGCACGCTCCCAAGCAGTTAATACAGCGCTCTGCACCTAGTAAGCGCTCTAGTAAATACCGCTGATTGAAGCTCAGGTCGTGGCTGAGCGGCGGTAAGGCTGGGGTCCCCCGCACTCCTCCCTACCGGCTCACCGGAGAGGATGGTGACTTTATTGGACGTCAGGATCTCAGCCTGGATGGGGTCCAAGTTGAGGTAAAAATCTTCCATGTTGCTCTAGACAACAACCCACAGCGACCGCAGACTGTAAGCCCCGTTGACTGTGAGCTCTCCCTCCCAATCCGTGGTATTGTCCTCTCCCAAGCGCCTCAGTACAGTACTCTGCCCAGAGCAGACGCTCAAGCCAACACGACTGACGGGAGGAAGGTCGTGTCGCCGAGTTGCGTTGGGGAGGTCGGGTGAGAGGAGAGGGTTTGGAGGGAAAGGATCCGGCCGACAGATAGTTTTGGACACGCTGGCCCTGAGGTGCGATGGCAAGAGGTCACTCCGGCGGGTCTGAGCACGTGACCCCCCCCCCGAAGGCCAGCGGTTTTCCAGAATTAGGGGGGTCTCCGACTGGGAGACAGGGATAAGGGTCGAAGCAGGTCTGACCGGCCGCGTGGGACAAAGGCCCGAGGCTTGAGAGACGGGGCGGAATCCCGGCAAGCTGGGACGGACCCGGGGCCTCCCCTCCCCCTCCCACGTTCCTCGGTTTGCTCCTTCGAATCTACGGCCTGCACACTGGCGGCGACGTGGAATTCCTAGGATCCCACAGGGCAAGCGGTCCGCCCGTAGTGGAACCCCGCACACAGGCCCCGGCCTCTCCCCTCCCCGCGAGGGCGGACGGAACCAGCTGGTTTGGCCAGGGGAGAGCAGCTGCCGGCCCCCGACTCGGGCTCTCCCCGGGGGGCCGGTGGGCTTTCCTTCCGGGCCCCTGGAGGAGGTTCCAGGGTCGCCTTACCAGGAAGAACTGGAACAACGTCTCCCCCATCGCCATCTTCACCTGCTCGTGCACGACAGGGAACATCTGCACCAAGGCCTGCAGGCGGAGAGTGAGGGGCGGGGAATTACCGATCGATCAGCTGGATTTATCCAACACTATCTGCAGAGAGCCGGGTCGGGGGGGGGTGTCAGAAGGTCACGGGTTCTAATCCCGGCTCTGCCGCTTGTCTGCCGCGGGACCCTGGGCGAGTCGCTTCGCTCCTCTGGGCCTTAGCGACCTCATCGGTAAAAACTGAGCTCGTCAGCCCCACGTGGGACGGGCCCGGGGCCAACCTGATTCGCTTGTGTCCATCCCAGCGCATAATAAAGTTCCTGGCACGTCGAAAGCGCTGACCAAACACCACGATTATTACTGCTACAGCGCCTGGTGCATAGTAAGCGTTTTTACTGTTCTGATTATTAAGAATAACAAGAATCAGCGGACGCAGTCCCTGCCCGTATCGCGCTCCGAGGTCCTTTCCCTTCCCGTCCAGGCAGCGCGCTCACTCCCCCCATCCGGACCCGGTCCCCCTTTCCACCTTGCACCGTCCCCCCGGCTGGTCCCCCGCCCCCGCTCACCTCCAGGGAGAGGCCGGCCAGCCGCTGGGAGTTGGTGTGGTCCTGGTTGCCCATGGCGTACAGGAGTCCGTGGACCACCTGCAGCTGCAGCAGATCCTCCGCCACGGTCCTGGAGCCGCGGACCAAGATGCTGGGGGCGGGAGGGGAGAGAGGAAGCGGCTCCATCGAGGCCTGGGGGGGGGGGGCTGGGAAGGGCCTTTTTTATGGTATTCGTTAAGCGCCTTACCATGTACTGTCCTAAACGCTGGGGGGACACGAGCAGATCGAGTGGACACAGTCCCCGTCCCACACAGGGCTCACGGTCTCAATCCCCATTTTACAGAGGGAGTAACCGAGGGGCGGAGAGGGGGAGCGACCGAAGTCACGGGGCAGAGCCGAGATTAGGACCCTCGGACGCCCAGGCCCGGGCTCTTTCCATCAGGCAACTGGCGTCCTTTCGACTCCCTGGTTTAGCTCGGCTCTCCTCGCACCCAGCGTGCGAGCGGGATTGGATTTGCAACCCGGACACCCGGGTTCTAGTCTTGCCCCTCTCCACGCCCCCGGGGCCTTGATTGGGGGCGGCGGGGGAGAGGAAGGAGAAACAAATCATCCCTCCAGGTTGAGGTCTCCGTAATCTGTCATCGCGATGCCCGCTCCTCTCGTCTACCTCGAAGGAGGCAGGCGGTGAGGACAAAGTGAGATCGCTGCCGGGAAATGCGTACGAACAGGCGTGAATCGAACTTTCAGAGGGGGTTAAGGCTGTCCAGATTGGATGGGGTTGTTGGAACGGGATCGGGGGAGGCCGACCCGTGTCAGTCAAAGCGGCCGGAATCCAAGTTGATTTAGCACGGCAGCGTCACGCCCTCCGGGCATTTCTCACGCTGGCTGCTGAAGAGCTCACAACGCATTTATCTGCCTTAAAAGCGGGTTTTCCTCTAGAGACTGGGGTCTGGGGGCCAGGGAGTCGGGGCACGCTTCTCTACGCCGGACGACCGGAACGGATGTTTAATCCTTCCAGGTGTCTCCTCTTTCCTCTCCACCCCGGGGGGGTCGGGAGAGAGAACTTCTTCAGATACTCCCCGGAACCAGCGTGGCCCAGTGGAAAGAGCACGGGGTCTGGGAGTCAGAGGACCTGGGTTCTAATCCTGGCCCGCCGATCTGCTTCCTCCGTGACGCTGGGCCAGTCGCTTCACCTTTCCCGGTGCCTCAGTTCTCCCGTTCTCCTTCCTAGACCGTGAACCCCAGGCGGGACACAGACTGTGTCCAATCTGAAGTGCTTAGCACAGTGTTTGACGCATAGTAAGTGCCATTTTAAAAACAGAGGGGGGGCCTCATTGGATATTGGGTAGGCTGCCCCTCTCCGTTAAGAGGGCAGCATTCATTCATTCCGTCGTATTTATTGAGCGCTGACTGTGTGCGGAGCACTGTGGAAAGAGCCCGGGCTTGGGAGTCAGAGGACCTGGGTTCTAATCCCGCCTCCGCCCCTTGTCGGCCGTGTGACCTTCGGCAAGTCACTCCACTTCTCTGTGCCTCGGTTCCCTCTTCTGTAAAATGGGGATGAAGACTGCGAGCCTCACGTGGGACAACCTGATTACCTTGTATCTACCCCAGCGCTTAGGACAGTGCTTGGCACAGAGTAAGCGTTTAACAAATACCGTCATTATTATTTAGGCAGATCTGCCCAAGTTGGGTTTTCTCCTGTCGTCCATTAATGTGCAAGTTTTATCGCTTTCCACTAGGGATTTCGGCAGCGCGGGGGGAGTTGAGAAGCCGGCAATAATTATGTTGGTATTCTGTTAAGCCGCTTACTAGGTGTCCAAGCACTGTTCGAAGCGCCGGGATCGATACAGGGTCATCAGGTTGTCCCCCGTTAGGCTCACAGTCTTCATCCCCACTTTACAGAGGAGGGAATGGGGCCCAGAGAAGTGAAGTGAAGTGCCCAAGGTCACCACAGCCGACAAGCGGCCGGGGAGTCTCTCCCCTCGCCCCAGCCCCTGGGCTGCCCGCGGTGCGACACTCCTGCCAACCACGCTCACCCGATGGCCTTTGGCGGCGGCGGCTTGCTGGAGGAACACCGGGAGGCAGTTGGAGATCTGGAGCACCGACGAGTCTGGAGGGAAGGGGAGGGAAGAGGAGGCTCGCGAGGCTTCCCGCAGACAGGGAAGGGAGGGGAAAGGAGTTCCATGAAGGCTTTCCACAGGGAAAGGGAAGGGAGGGCAAAGGAGGCTCAGGGAGGGCTTTCCACAGGGGAAGGGAAGGGGAGGGAAAAGGAGGCGCCGTATGGGCTTCCCACAGACAGGGAAGGGGAAGGAAAAGGAGGCTCCGTGAGGGCTTTCCACTGGGAAAGGGAAGGGGAGGAAAAGGAGGTTCCGTGAATGGCTTTCCACAGGGCAAGGGGAGGGAAAATGGAGCTTCCGTGAGGGCTTTCCACAGGGGAAAGGGAAGGGGAGGGGCAAAGGAGGTCCGGGAGGGGCTTCCCCACAGGGAAGGGAAGGGGAGGGAAAAGGAGCGCACCGTATGGGCTTCCCCACCAGACAGGGAAGGGGAAGGAAAAGGAGGGCTCGTGAGGGCTTTCCACTGGGAAGGGAAGGGAGGGAAAAGGAGGTTCCGTGATGGCTTTCCACAGGGCAGGGGAGGGAAAAGGAGGCTCCGTGAGGGCTTTCCACAGGGAAAGGGAAGGGGGAGGGCAAAGGAGGCTCCGGGAGGGCTTCCCACAGGGAAAGGGGAGGGAAAACGAGGCTTCCGTGAGGGTTTCCCACAGGGAAGGGGAGGAAAGGAGGCTCGTGAGGGCTTTCCACAGGAAAGGGGAAGAGGAGGGAAAAGGAGGCTCCGGAGGGCTTTCCACAGGGAAAGGGAAGAGGAGGGAAAAGGATGGCTCCGGGAGGGCTTTCCACAGGGAAAGGGAAGGAGGGAAAAGAGGCTCCGGGAGGGCTTCCCACAGGGAAGGGGAGGGAAGGACGGCAGGGCCATGGCTCATGTCGGGGCACCCCCGTGCCCCCGGTGCGGAGAGGCGGGCACCTCAAGTCTGAGAGCCGGCCACGTTGGCTTCCCCGAGACGCTCCGGCGACGGGACCCCCGCCTCGCCCCCCCGGCCCCACCGGGGTTCCCACCAGAAGCCGGAGGAGGAGCGGGGAGCTGCGGGGACCTCTCTCACCATTCAGGATTTGGGGCAGCGGCTCGTCGGTCTCCTTGGGAGTTGGTTTCAGGAGGGCCACCAGGCCCCGGAGCACGGCCCAGCGCGCCTCGAAGCCCATGAGGATTTGGATCAGCTGAATGGCTAGCGGAGGGAGAAGAAGACACCCTTCAACAATGTTGGTATTTGTGAAGCGCTTACTATGTGCAGAGCACCGTTCTAAGCGCTGGGGTAGATACAGGGTCATCAGGTCGCCCCACGTGAGGCTCACAGTCTTCATCCCCATTTTACAGATGAGGTAACTGAGGCCACAGAGAAGTGAAGTGATTTGCCCACAGTCACACAGCTGACAAGTGGCAGAGTCGGGATTCGAACCCATGACCTCTGACTCCCAAGCCCGTGCTCTTTTCACTGAGCCACGCCGCACCCTTCGGCCCCCTGGCGTCTCCCAGCGCAGCCGGTGGCCCGGGTCCCGAGAGGCGGCTTGGCCTAACTGCTAGAACCCCGGGCCTGGAGCCGGAGGGACCTGGGTTCTAATCCCGCCTCTGCCGCGTGACCCCGGCAAGTCACCTACTCCTCGGTGCCTCATTTCCCTCGTCTGTAAAAGCGGGTTGAGACGGTGGGCCCTGGGTGGGACAGGGACGGCGTTTGGGGTTTTCGTTACGGTATCTCTTAAGCGCTTACCGGGCGGCCAGGCACTTTTCTAAGCACTGGAGGGATACAAGGTGATCAGGTTCTCCCACGTGGGGCTCACGGTCTTAATTCCCATTTTAAGATGAGGTAACTGAGGCCCAGAGAAGTGAAGTGACTTGCCCAAGGTCACACAGCAGACAAGCGGCGGACAGGGATTAGAACCCATGACCTCTGACTCCCAAGTCTGGGCTCTTGCCACTGAGCCACGCTGCTTCTCATGCTCCTACATTCATTCATTCAATAGTATTTATTGAGCGCTTACTATGTGCAGAGCACTGGACTAAGCGCTTGGAACGGACACAATCGGTAACAGATAGAGATAATCCCTGCCCTCTGACGGGCTCACGGGTCTCAGCGGGGGAGACGGACAGACAAAAACAACAGCAATAAAAAGAATCAAGGGGATGAACACCTCATTAAAACAATACTCCTACATATACCGAGAGCGGCGCGGCTCAGCGGGCAAGAGCCCGCGGCTGGGAGTCAGAGGTGGTGGGGTTCTAATCCCGCCTCCGCCGCCTGTCAGCTGGGTGACTTTGGCCAGCCGGCCTCGCTTCTCAGGGCCTCGGCTGCCCTCCTCTGTCAAATGGGACGAAGCCTGTGAGCCCACGGGGGCCGACCCGATGACCTGCGTATCCCTCCAGCGCTTAGCACAGTGCTTGGCGCGGTAGTACCATGAGTTCGAATCCCAGCTCTGCTACTTGTCAGCTGTGTGACTGTGGGCAAGTCACTTCACTTCTCTGGGCCTCAGTTCCCTCATCTGTAAAATGGGGATTAAGACTGTGAGCCCCGCGTGGGACAACCCGATTCCCCTGGGTTTACCCCAGCGCTTAGAACAGTGCTCTGCACATAGTAAGCGCTTAACAAATACCAACATTATTAGTAAAGCGCTTAGGAAGTGCCATCATCATCTCGGCTGGAAACCAGGCCACCGACCTTTGCGGCCCCCCAATCCGGAAGACGGGGCGCCTCGTTTGCATGCCTCATTTGCATGCCCACAATGCACCGGGGGCGGGCAATGTGAGTTTTCAGGCTTTCCCTTTCGAATTTTTTCAGCGCAAGTAAGGAAGGGGAGCGCGGGGGAAACTAGAAACATCCGCCCGATGGGGCTTCACAAGAAGAAGGGTTTCGATCTGGCAGGGACGGGGTCCCCATAAGTGTACCCTGGATCGCCAATATCCGCAGGGCCTCCTCACGTGCTCTTCTTTATACTCTGGTTTCTCTTCAGATCGTAAAAATCTTTCGCCTTTTACTAAAGATTTCCGTGGAGAGGAACGATTATGAGTTTGTAACTAATTTTTTGAGGCCTTGCTCCGGCGAGGCTCCCTTTGCAGTATCAATAATAGATCTAACAGTTTATTAGTCAACTACTTTAAATAACGAGAAAGCTAACGTGCATTTGCGTTCTTAATTATTTTTCATCCTATATAACGTGGTGTACCTGTTTGCGATTGATTCAAACTCCAACATCCTATATAGCAAGTTCTTACTGTGCGCAAAGCACTGTATTAAGCGCTTGGGAGAACAAAGGTTTTAGGTGGTTTTTTTATTTAAAAAATATAATTTGCGAAGTGCTCTCACTGTGTGCAGAGCACACAGCGCTTGGGAGAACAACGGTTTTGGGGGATGTTTTCGGAAGAATATCATTTGCCCGGCGCTCACTGTATGCAGAGCACTGTGCTAGGCGCTTGGGAGAACAAGGGTTTGGGGTTTTTTTTTTTTGGAAGAAGGTAATTTGCCCAGCTCTCACTGTGTGCAGAATACTGTACTGAGCGTTTGGGAGAACAAGGGTTTTGGGACTTTTTTTTTTGGAAGAATATAATTTGCTTACTGTGTGCAGAGCACTGTTCTAAGCGCTGGGGGCGGGGGATACAGGGTGTTCAGGTTGCCCCACGTGGGGCTCCCAGTCTCCATCCCCATTTTCCAGATGAGGGAACTGAGGCCCAGAGAAGTGAAGTGACTTGCCCACAGTCACCCAGCTGACAAGGGGCGGGGTCGGGATTAGAACCCACCACCTCTGCCTCCCCAGCCCGGGCTCTTATTCAATAGCATTTATTGAGCGCTTACTCTGTGCAGAGCACTGTACTAAGCGCTTGGAATGGACAAATCGGCAACAGAGACAGCCCCTGCCCAGTGACGGCTCTTGCCATTGAGCCACGCGGCTTCTCAATCTATAATTCGATTTTTATCATTTATTAAATATAATTCTATATTATAATTTTCTTTATAAATGATGCCTATTTTACTTGTTTTGCAGTCTGTCTCCCCCCTTCTGGACTGTGAGCCCGGTGTGGGCAGGGATGGTCTCCATCTGTCGCTCACCTGTACTTTCCAAACACCTCCACTGGTCCGCTGTGTGACCTTGGCCACGTCACTTCTCTGGGCCTCAGTTGCCTGATGACCTTCTATCTCCCCCAGCGCTTAGAACAGTGCTCTGCACATAGTAAGCGCTTAACAAGTACCAAAATTATTCTTCTTCTCTGGGCCTCAGTTCCCTCACCTGTAAAATGGGGATGAAGGCTGAGAGACTCACATGGGACAACCTGATCACCTATCTACCCCCGCGCTAATACAATGCTCTGCACATAGTAAGCGCTTAACACATACCAACATTATCCTCCTTCTCTGGGCCTCGGTTACCTCATCTGTAAAATGGGGATAAGGACCGCGAGCCCCACGGATGCCAACCTGATCACCCTGTAAAATGGGGATAAGGACTGCGAGCCCCACGGATGCCAACCTGATCACCCTGTAACTCCCCAACGGCTAAAGCAATGCTTTGCACGTAGTAAACACTTAGGAAATACCACCCTTATTGCTATGATGAAACACTATACCTATTTTTAACACTCTAGAGGCAGCCTCGCCGAAGCAAGGCCTCAAAAAACTGGTTACGCACTCATAATTGTTCCTCTCCACGGAAATCTTTAGTAAAAGGCGAAAGATTTGTGCGATCTGAAGAGAAACCAGAGTATGAAGAATGGACTGTGGCCTGCGCAACCCAGGGCGGGCGATCCTCAGCCAGCTTATGGATGCCCCACACCCCCTGAGGGGGCAATTCCTTCCGACGGGGAATCTCCTTTCCCCAGGGCTTTCCCAAAAGGCTGACCTTCGTTCTGGACAAGAGGAGAAACGCTCCGGGACCGTTGGAAACGGGACAAGAGCAAACGTCCGGGGGAAAGCAAAGGACTGTGGGTATGCAGATGTCTTGGGGGAGGAGGAGAGCAGGGGAGGAGGAGGAGGAGGAGGAGGGAAGGAGGAGGAGAGGAGGAGGAGGAGGAAGAGGAGAGGAAGAGGAGGAGGAGAAGGAGGAAGAGGAGGAGGAAGAGAGGAGGAGAGGAGGAGGAGGAGAGGAAGAGGAGGAGGAGAAGGAGGAAGAGAGGAGGAGGAGGAGGAGAAGGAGGAAGAGGAGGAGGAGGAGAGGAAGAGGAGGAGGAGGAGGAAGAGAGAGAGGAGGAGGAGGAGAGAGAGGAGGAGGAGGAGGAGAGGAAGAGGAGGAGGAGGAGAGGAGGAAGAGAGGAGGAGGAGAAGGAGGAGGAGAGGAAGAGGAGGAGGAAGAGGAGGAGGAGGAGGAGAGAGGAGGAGGAGGAGGAGAGAGGAGGAGGAGGAGAAGGAGGAAGAGAGGAGGAGGAGGAGAGGAAGAGGAGGAGAGGAAGAGGAGGAGGAAGAGGAGAGGAAGAGGAGGAGAGGAAGAAGAGGAGGAGAAGGAGGAGAGGAAGAGGAGGAGAGGAAGAAGAGGAGGAGAAGGAGGAGAGGAAGAGGAGGAGAGGAGAAGAGGAGAGGAGGAGAGAGGGAGAGAGGAAGAAGAGGAGGAGGAGGAGAGGAGGAGGAAGAGGAAGAAGAGGAGGAGAAGGAAAGGAGAGGAAGAGGAAGGAAGAAGAGAGGGCAGGGAGGAAGGGGGGAGGAGGTGAGGAGGAGGAGGAATAAAAAATTAATAAATGGTGGTATTTGTTAAGCGCTGTGTGCAAAGCACTGTTCTAAGCGCTGGGGGATACAAGGTGATTCAGGTTGTCCCAAGTGGGGCTCACAGTTTTAATCCCCATTTTAATAATAATAATACTAATAATGTTGGTATTTGTTAAGTGCTTACTCTGTGCAGAGCACTGTTCTAGGCGCTGGTATAATAATAATAACATTGGTATTTGTGAAGCGCTTACTATGTGCAGAGCACTGTTCTAAGGGCTGGGGTAGATACAGGGTCATCAGGTTGTCCCACGTGAGGCTCCCGGTTTTCATTCCCATTTGACAGATGAGGGAGCTGAGGCCCAGAGAAGTGAAGTGACTCACCCACAGTCACACAGCCAAGGGACAGAGCCGGGATTTGAACCCATGACCTCTGACTCCCAAGCCCGGGCTCTTTCCACTGAGCCACGCTGCACTAAGCCACGCTGCTTCTCAATAAAAATAATGGTATTTGTTAAGTGCTTACAATGTGCTAGGCACAGCACTAAGCACTGGGGCACTTTACTAACCACTGGATGAAAACAGAAACTACCCCTCAGTATCTGTTACCGATTTGTCCATTCCAAGCGCTTAGTACAGTGTTCTGCACATAGTAAGCGCTCAATAAATACTGTTGAATGGATGAATGAATATTCCTGTCCTCCACAGTCCTGTCTGCCTACAAATTAAACCTAAAGAAGAAAGAAAGCAGTGGTGAATTTTCAAGCCGATCATTACTATTATTACCCCGGCGCCTAGCACATAGTAAATCGAGTAGGCGCTCCGTAAATAGGATTATTTAAATAGGAGCAGGATTAATATTTATAATAATAATAATAATGTTGGTATTTGTTAAGCGCTTACTATGTGCAGAGCACTGTTCTAAGCGCTGGGATAGATACAGGTGATCAGGTTGTCCCACATGGGGCTCACAGTTGTAATCCCCATTTTACAGATGAGGTCACTGAGGCACAGAGAAGTGACTTAATAATAATAATAATAATGTTGGTATTTGTTAAGCGCTTACTATGTGCCGAGCACTGTTCTAAGCGCTGGGGTAGACATAGGGGAATCAGGTCGTCCCACGTGGGGCTCACAGTCTTATATCCCCATTTTACAGATGAGGGAACTGAGGCCACAGAGAAGTAAGTGACTCGGCCCACAGTCCACACAAGCGGACAAGTGGGCAAGAGCTGGGATTTCGAACTCATGAGCCCTGACTCCAAAGCCCATGCTCTTTCCACTGAGCCACGCTGCTTCTCTAAAAATGTTGTATTTGTTAAGCGCTTACTATGTGCCGAGCACTTGTTCTAAGCGCTGGGGTAGACATAGGGGAATCAGGTTGTCCCACGTGGGCTCACAGTCTTAATCCCCATTTACAGATGAGGGAACTGAGGCACAGAGAAGTTAAGTGACTTGCCCACAGTCACACAGCCGACAAGTGGCAGAGCTGGGATTCGAACTCATGAGCCCTGACTCCAAAGCCCGTGCTCTTTCCACTGCGCCACGCTGCTTCTCTGACTTGCCCACACTCACCCAGCAGACACGTGGCAGAGTCGGCATTCGAACCCATGACCTCTGACTCCCCAGCCCGGGGCTCTTTCCACTGAGCCACGCTGCTTCTTCTAAACCCCAGCGCTTAGAACAGTGCTCGGCACATAGTAAGCGCTTAACACATACCAACATTATTATTATTTATTACTATTAGACTGTCAGCCCGTCAAGGGGCAGGGATTGGTCTCTCTCTGTTGCCGAAACTGTCCATTCCAAGCGCTTAGTACAGTGCTCTGCCACAGAGTAAAGGGCTCAATAAGTACTATTGGAATGAATGGGAAATGAATGAATAAATACTATTTTTTTATAAGAGGAAGATCAAAAAGGTCAAAGGGGCCATTCTAGCGGACGACTGGGGCACTTGCAAGCCGAAGCCTCTGCTTAATCCGTTGTCGGGGCAGGGATTGTTTCTCTTTTTGGCCAAATTCTTCTTTCCAAGCGCTTAGTACAGTGCTCTGCACCCAGCAAGCCCCCAATGAACACGCCTGAATCAACCAAAGGGGAAGCAGCGTGGCTCGGTGGAAAGAGCCTGGGCTTGGGAGTCAGAGGTCATGGGTTCCACTCCCCGCTCTGCCACTTAATAATAATAATAATAATGTTGGTATTTGTTAAGCGCTTACTATGTGCCGAGCACTGTTCTAAGCGCTGGGGTGGACACACTTGTCAGCTGTGTGACTGTGGGCAAGACACTTCACTTCTCTGGGCCTCAGTTCCCTCATCTGTAAAATGGGGGTTAACTGGGAGCCTCGTGGGACAACCTGATTACCCGGCATCTACCCCAGCGCTTAGAACAGTGCTCTGCACGTAGTAGGCGCTTAACAAATACCAACATTATTATTATCTGTCCAAGTGCTCACTTAGTGCAGAGCACTGTTAATCCCCATTTTACAGATGAGGTCACTGAGGCCCAGAGAAGTGAAGTGACTTGCCCACAGTCACCCAGTTGACAAGGGGCAGAGTTGGGATTCGAACCCATGATCTCTGACTTCCAAGCTCTTTCCACTGAGCCACGCTGCTTCTCTAATAATAATAAAATGGCAATAAAATAGTAATAATAAAATGGAATTCGTTAAGCACTTACTAAATGCCAAGGACTGGTACTAAGCGCTGGAAGCAGAAAGAATCAGTGTAGACATTGGTCCTTTCCCCCAGGAAGCTCACGTTTTTAGTAAAGTGGAGGCAGGTATTGAAATCCCACTTTAGAGATGAGGAGGACTGAGGCCCTGAGAAGTGGCTTGCCAAAGTCACCAAACCCTGATCTGCCCCTTGTCTGCCCAAAGTCACTTCACCTCTCTGGGCCTCAGTTTCCTCATCTGGAAAATGGAACAGGGGACTGTTGCTTGCATCCACCCCAGCGCTTAGTACAGTGCCTGGCACAGAGTAAGTGCCTCACAAGATACCAGAATTATTATTATTACCTATTACAATTTAATCAGGTGGGCATAGGCCCTATAGGGACAACCTAATTCACCTTGTATCTACCCCAGCGCTGTAGAACAGTGCTCGGCACATAGTAAGTGCTTAACAAATATCAAACATTATTATTATTATTTAATCCCCCACTTTACAGTTGAAGAAACTGAGGCACAGAGAAGTTGTGACTTGCCCAAGGGTCACACATCAGGCAAGGTGAACAGAGCTGGGATTAGAACCCAGGCCCTCTGACTCCCAGGCCTTTGCTCTATCCACCAGGGCCACGCTGCTGCTCTACCCCAGCGAGCACAGCACTTAGCACAAAGTTTAGTGGCTTACAAATACCACAAGAAAGAAAAAGTTCCCGCAACAGCTCCTGTTGGACAGAAAATGGGTCTTACCAAGGCGGTTACACTATAGTCTCCTAAAAGCGCTTAGTACCAGTAAGCACTCAATAAATACGGTGTTAACCCTGTAAGTCTCCTATAGCGCTTAGCATAGTAAAGCACTCAATAATAATTATGGTGTTTATTAAGCGCTTACTATGTGCCAAGCACTGTTCTAACACTTTAGTCTCCTAAAGCGCTTAGCACAGTAAGCACTCAATAAATAAGGTTGTTAACGCTGTTACTCATCCTAAAACGCGTAGCATAAAAAGCACTCAATAAATAGATTTTAAAACTGTACTCTCCTAAAGGCTTAGCACAGTAAGCACTCCAATAATAGGATTATTAACACTGTATTCTCTAGAGCGCTTAGCACAGTGAGCACTCAATAAATACAGTTAACACTGTTCTCTCCTAAAATGCAGAGTATAAAAAGCACTCAATAAATAGGATTTTAACGTTGTAGTCTCCTTAAAGTGCTTAGCACAGTAAGCACTCAATAAATAGGATTATTACTGCTGTATTCTCCTAGAGCGCTTGCACAGTAAACACTCAATAAATAGGGATTATTCACCACTTTATTCTCCTAGAGTGCTTAGCGCAGTAAGCACTCAAATACGGTTAACGCCCTACTTTGCCTAAAATGCGTTGCATAAAAAGCACTCAATAAATAGGACTGTCCTCCTAATAGGACGTTGTAGTCTCCTAAAGCGCTTAGTACAGTTAAGCACTCAATAAATAGGATTATTAACACTGTATTCTCCTAGAGCGCTTTAGCACAGTTAGCACTCGATAAATAGGATTATTAAACGCTGTATTTCTCTAGAGCGCTTAGCAGAGTAAACACTCAATAAATAGGATTATTACTGCTGTATTCTCTAGAGCGATTAGCACAGTAAGTACTCAATAAATACGGTTGTTAACGCTGTACATTCCTAAAACGCGTGGCCGACAAAAGCACTCAATAAATAGGACTGTTCCACGTTGTAGTCTCCTTAAAGCGCTTAGTACAGTAAGCACTCAATGAATAGGATTATTACTGCTGTATTCTCCTAGAGCGCTTAGCACAGTAAGCACTCAATAAATACGGTTTACGCCGTTACTTTCCTAAAATGCGTAGCATAAAAAGCACTCAATAATAGGACTGTTCACGTTGTAGTCTCCTAAAGCGCTTAGTACAGTAAGCACTCAATAAATAGGATTATTAACACTATTCTCCTAGAGCGCTTAGCACAGTTAGCACTCGATAAATAGGATTATTAACGCTATATTCCACTTAGAGCGTTTAGCACAGTAAGCACTCAATAAATAGGATTATTGACGCTGTATTTTCCCAGAGTGCTAACACGGTAAACACTCAATAAATACAGTTTGTTAACGCCGTACTCTCCTAAAACGTGTAGCACAAAAAAGCACTCAATAAATAGGATTGTTAAAGTTGTGATCTCCTAGAGCGCTTAGCACAGTGAGCACTCAATAAATGGGATTATTAACGCTGTATTCTCCTGAGCGTTTAGCACAGTTGAGCACTCAATAAATAGCATTATTATGCTGTACTCCAAAATGCATAGCATTAAAAAGCACTCAATAAATGATTGTTCACGGTGTCCTCTCCTAAAGTGCTTAGCGTTGTAAGCACTCAATAAATAGGATTCATTAACGCTGTATTCTCCTAGAGCGCTTAGCACAGCAAGCGCTCAGCAAATATTGGTTGCAAAGTACAATATGCAAGGTGAGTGACAAATTACTACGAGCCCGTCATTGGACTGGGATTGTCTCTTTTGCAGCACTTCTCCTTCCAAATGCTTTAGTATAATACTCTCCACATAAAAGTGCTCCATAAATACAATACTCTCCACATAAAAGTGTTCCATAAATACTAGTGAATGAATAAAATTCATCTTTTTACCTCACCACTAGCAAAAGCCGCCACACACCCCCAGGAATAATCTTTTCTTCACAAATTATCATCACCCCACCGAAGTGAGGTCTCAAAAAATTGGTGTGTTAACTCGTTTCGGTTCCTCCCCACGGAAATCTTTTAGTAAAAGGCGAAAAATTTATTCGGTCTGAGGAGAAACGAGAGTATAATGGCGAGTGCCTCCGCTGATGCAGCGTCTGAGGTAACTCCTTCTGTAAGTTAGGGTGAGGGAAATGTCCATCTTTTTCAATTTTCTTTCCCCTTCCCCTCACAGAAAGCGACCTTGTTAGGGAAAATGGCGGCCGGGGAGTGAGGCCTAGTCGGGCCGAGGAAGCGGGGCCTCGATTTTCGCGATGTCAAGCCCCGGGGGCCGCGGGGGCTATTGTTGGGGCAGGCAAATGGGCCCGAGCCCTTTCCCCCCCCCAAACGGCTCGCCCCTCTGCGCAGCGCTGGGCGGCTTCGGCCGGCCCCTTCCTCACCTGAGGAAGAAAATCGTACTTCATTCAATCACTCAATAGTATTTATTGAGCGCTTACTCTGTGCAGGGCACTGGACTAAGCGCTTGGAATGGACAAGTCGGCAACAGAGACAGTCCCTGCCCTTTGACGGCTTACAGTCTAATCGGGGGAGACGGGCGGACAAGAACAATGGCAAGAAACCCCAGCCCGTAATAATATAATAATAATGGTGGTGTTCGTTAAGCGCTTTACTATGTGCCAAGCCCTCTTCTAAGCGCTGGGGCGGGTACAAGGTCATCAGGTTGTCCCACGGGGGGCTCCCAGTCTTCATCCCCATTTTATAGATGAGGTCACTGAGGCCCAGAGAAGTGAAGTGACTTGCCCACAGTCACGCGGCTACAAGGGGCCAGTGCCGGGGATGCGAACCCATGACCTCTGACTCCCAAGTCCAAACTCTCTCCACTGAGCCACGCTGCTCGTTGAAAATTTAGTAGACTGCTCAGTCAATAATAATAATAATAATAATGGTGGTGTTTGTTAAGCACTTACTATGTGCCAAGCACTCTTCTAAGCGCTGGGGCGGGGGATACAAGGTCATCACGTTGTCCCACGGGGGGCTCACAATCTTCATCCCCATTTTATAGATGAGGGAACTGAGGACCCAGTTATTAATAACGTTCATAATAATATTGGTTATTTGTTAAGGGCTTACTATGCTGCCGAGCACTGTTCTAAGCGCTGGGGGAATCCAGGGTCATCATGTTGTCCCATGTGAGGCTCCCAGTATTCATCCCCATTTACAGATGAGGTCACTGAGGCACAGAATGTGAAGTGACTTGCCCACAGTCACAAAGCTGACAAGGGCAGAGCCTGGATTTGAACCATGACCTCTGACTCCCAAGGCCAGCTCTTTCCACTGAGCCACACTGCAGTGATGCCCAAGGTCACACAGCTGTCAAGCAGCGGAGCGGGTTTAGAACCCGTGACCTCTGACTCCCAAAGCCCGGACTCCCTCCATTGAGCCACGCTGTTTCTCGAGAATCATACGAATCACTTCGCAGCTACCGTAGTAATAAAAATAATAGTGAATAACAATAATAATAATAATAATGGTACTTTTTAAGCACTTACTATGTGCCAAGCACTGACTTACTATATATCAAGCCCTGTTTTTTCCTTTTTTTAATGGTGTTTCTTAGGTGCTTACTATGTATCAGGCACTATTCATTCATTCAATCGTATTTATTGAGCGCTCGTCGGGTGCAGAGCACCATATTAAGCATTTACTGTTCTAAGCTCGGGGTAGATTCAGAGTAATCAGGTTGGACCCAATCCATGTTCCACATGGGGCTCACAGTTTTAATCCCCGTTTTACAGTTGAGGTAACTGAGGCACAGGGATGTTCAGGGACTTGCCCAGTAACAATAATCATGGCATTTGTTCAGCGCGTACTATGTGCCAGGCACTGTACTAAGCGCTGGGGTAGGTACAAGCAAATCGGGTTGGGCAGAGTCCCTGTCCCATATGGGGCTCCCAGTCTCAATCCCCATTTTACAGACGAGGGAACTGGGGTGCAGAGACGTGTAGTGAGTCGCCCCAGTTCACACAGCAGACAAGTGGCGGGGCCGGGATTAGAACCCATGACCCTCTGGCTCCCGGGCCCTTGCTCTCTCCACTACGTCATGCTGTTTCTCAGGTAGGGGATCCGGGATTAGAACCCGGGTCCTCTCGACCCCCAGGCCCTCTCCGAACACTTGCTCTTCTCGTTTTTAACATTTTCATCTTTTCTGGTCTGTCAGCCTCGCTCACCCACCCTGACCCTTAGACTGGAAGCCCTGGATGGGGCAGAAATGGTGTCTGAACTATATCCCCCTTGTACTGAATGAATCAATTAACAACGCTCCCCATTCAAGTCACACTTCTGAAAAAAAATCTATTTTCTGCCATCACAAGGTCACCATTTACCCTCACGCCTCAAACATCTTAAATAATCCCTTTTCCCCCCCTTCCTCCCCACCGGGGGGTCCGGGTCTAATGGAAGCAGCAGGGACCCCCCTGCTGCGTCACATTTTGAAAACACTTGTCCCACCTGGCAAGGTTCAAGCTCAGGGTGAATCGAGCTAGTCACTTAAGAGGCTGCCCCCCACAGCTATTTTATGTATCCAAGGTAAGCACACGGTAAGAACAGAAACGCTGGGCAAACGATCAGCGGGAATGACGGGAAAAACGGGGAAAAACATGTTATTTTGGCTCACCTCTTCCAGCCGCGGAGAACGATTAAAAGAAACCCCTGACCTTGCTCTCCGAGCGACGGGAAACCAGGTTCAACAACCCTGGTGAAAGAATGCAGCTTTTTTTCACAGTCCCCTCTCAATCCCTCTCGCCATCACAGTGGCCAGGAAGAGGGAGGCGGTTAAGATGCGACTTGAGTTATTTTTGGAAATCACGGTCTGGGAGTTAGAAGGACCCGGGCTCTAGTCCGGCTGTGTGGCCTCGGGCAAGTCGCTTCACTTCTCTGGACCTCAATTCCCCCATCTGTAAATGGGGATTACGACTGTGAGCCCCATGTGGGACACGGACTGTGTCCAGCCTGATTACCTTGTACTTATCCCAGCGATTAGAATAATAATAATAATGTTGTATTTGTTAAGTGCTTACTATGTGCCGAGCACTGTTCTAAGCGCTGGGGTAGATACGGGGTAATCAGGTGGTCCCAGGTGGGGCTCACAGTCTTCATCCCATTTTACAGACGAGGGAACTGAGGCACTGAGAAGTTAAGTGACTTGCCCCAAAGTCACACAGCTGACAGGCGGCGGAGCCAGGATTAGAACCCATGACTCTGATCCTAAACCTGTGCTGAGACACGCCGCTTCTCAGGGCCTGGCACAAAATACGCGCTTAACCCATACCATAAAAACAAAAAAGATGGTCACGTTAGGGAATCCTGGCAGATTCCTGGAGACCTGCCTTCCTTGGATTGTGTCCACCGCAGAATAAAACTTTTTGCTTTGGCCCAAGTATCTTCCTTACCTTCATACTGGACATCCAGATGAATAGTGTGCAGCACCTCTAGGACAGCCTCCGAGTACAGGGGTGAGATGTTCCCACAATTTCCTGAGAAGGCCAATGAGCAAGACAGTCCATCTTCAGGCCAGTGAAGTAGCCAAAAACCAGATATCTGCGGGCAACTCCTCAGTGACCCGCGCGTCCCGCTGGCGGCTCTCTCAAGTCGGGCCGACGTCTTCCTCCATCTAAGCCACCTGGGTTCTGATCCCGGCTCCGACACTTACCCTGCCGGGCGACCTGGGGCGAGTCGCTTCGCTTCCCCGAGCCTCAGTTCCCTGCCCTGCCAAATGGGGATACGGTACCCGTCTCTCTCCTACTTGGACTTATCTTGTATCTACCCCAGCATTTATTACGGTCTTGGCACAGAGAAAGCGCTTAACGGATACGACAGTCGTTATGATTATTATATAACTCGGGCCGGAGGGGTCACGGCTAAGGGCCCGAATCAATTCGGTGCTGGACGGGCGGAAGGGGAGCCAGCTTGGCTTTGCTTTTTTGCACAGTGTTGGGGGGTTTTCTCCAGATTCAGCCACAACTGCGTCGATTCTATACGGGACAGGCGCCGCTTACCTGGGCGACTTTGAGCGTCTGCAGAGTGAGTTGCTGGGCTTTGGGGAGGTGCAGGACAGCAGTGCAATCAGACCTTTGTACACTTGCTTCTGGGTACTTGGGATTTCCGTGGACCAAAGAAGTTCCAAGAGAATCTGTGCTTCTTCCTGACATTCCTCTGACTCGTCTTGGCCAAAACTCCGCGACTGCTCGCACCCCTGGGCAGAGGAAGATCGATCCATTGATGAGTGTTAACTATTGATTATTTATTACTCTAGACTGCAAGTACCTCTCTGGATTGGAAGCTCGTTTGGGGCTGGGAACGTGTCTGTTAAGTCCTTTTTATTCCACAACGCTCTGCACATGGTAAGCACTCAATAAATGCCGCCGACTGACGGATCGATTGAGCGCTTACTGTGTGCGGAGCGCCGTCCCAAGTTGGTAGAGACATTCCCCGACCATTAGGAGCTTATAGTCTAGAGGGGGAGGCAGACATTAATATGGGCGGGGACGTGTCTACCAACTTGGTTATTCTGTTCTCTCCCAAGCGCTTAGGACAGTGATCTGCACAGAGGAAGCACTCAATCAATATGACTGACAATACGGTAGGGATCGGGACATACGTGTGGTGGAGCTGAGGGTAGGGTGCATATTAAAGTTACAGATCAACTTGCATAGGCGATGCAGAAGGGAGATCGAGTTGGGGGGAAAGAGAGCTTAATCGGGGAAGGCCTCTTGGAGGAGACGTTATTTTAAGAAGGCTCGAAAGGTGAGGGGGAAAGGGGTGACGGGGACGGAGATCCAGGCCAGAGGGAGGACGTGGGAAAGGGATCAACGGTGAGGGAGATGAGATCGAGGCGGCGTGAGCAAGCTGGTGCTAGAGAAGGGGAGTGGGCGGGCTGGGCCGAAGTAGGGAAGCGGTGAGGTGAGGTAAGAGGGGACGAGCTCATTGAGTATTGCAAGGTCGAGGGCGTGAAGTTTGACGTGGAAGTGGACGGGGAACCGCCGGAGGCTCTTGAGGAGCGGGGAGACGAGGACTGGACGCTATTTTAGAAAAACGATCTGGGCAGCAGAGAGAAGTACGGATGGAAGAGGGGAGAAGCAGGGTCAGCGAGGGGACCGATGCAGTAGTCAAGGCGGGAGACGATCACTCAATCGATCAATCATATTTAAGTGGAGACCACTCTACTTCTGAGCATTCGGGAGAGCACAACAGAACAGAATTGGCAGATATGTTCCCGGCTCACATGATAAGTGCTTGGATCAGCCTAGATCTACCAATCGCAAGGCCTGACATGGAAAAGGGTCTGGCGAGCAGGGAGAACTGACTGTACTGACCCGATCGGTGGCCCGGGGAATACAAGCAAATCAGGTTGGACGCGGTCCGCGTCCCATGTGGGACTCACAGTCTTAACCCCCATTTTACAGATGAGGTAACTGGGCCACGGAGAAGTGACGTGACTCGCCCAAGGTCACACGGCAGACAAGTGGCAGAAGCGGGATTAGAACCCCTGGCCTTTTGACTCCCGGGCCCGGGCTCTATCCATTAGGCCACGCTACTTCTCGCTCCGTGCTCTGTGCAGCTCCTGTCCAAGGGGTGGGACGGATTTTCTGCTTGAAGGAATGACGGGGGATCCGATTTGCAAACGCTCCTTCGGCTCCCGCACGGATGTTTCAAACCCAGAAATCCAAAGCGGACTTCGGTTCGCGCGGCGCGTTTAGAAGGCTTCCGGCGGGAACGGGTCTTTAAAAGGGAAATGCGGTTTCAGAATCGCTCCCGGGGAGACCGGGAGTAGGGTTGGATGAATTCGGAGGGGAAAGGAACAATAGCCGTTGCCTAGCGGTGCCAAGGCTGCAGGAACGGATTGAACGTGCTTCAGAAAGGGCGCCCAGTGCCAGACACGCATGATCTCAGAGCCTTGATTAGAAAATCCTCTCCGCACCCGTAAGGTAGAGGAGGCCTTTGTGAAGGAGCTATTGTGTTCTGCTGCCCAACTCTGGGTCCCCGGGGAGACAAGAGTTTAAATGCAGCGACAGCCCCTTTGATCATTCCGCTTATCCAGGCGCTGGGGCCAAGCTCCGGCCGCCTACCGTAACTTTCGCAGATGAGCTCTTTAAATTTCCTGCCGGCGTTGGCGATCAGCTGGAGTAACTTGATGGCTTCCTTTCTGTCTTCTTCCTGCAGCGTCTCCAACCCGAGGATCTCCAAGAGGGTCAAGACACCGCCAACCTCAAGGAACTCTACGAGGTAGTGGTAGCTGGGCGGGAGGGAGGAGCACATGAAAAGCATCTTCGACGCTAAAAGATCCCCTCGACATCTTACGGCTTCCCCTCGGGGATGGCGGCCGCTGCGCTCTGGGCGAGGAGAGGCGGCTGTTGAATGGTTACTACAAGCACAAAGCTTAGGGCAGGAAGTGAAGAATGTCACATTCAATTAAAACTGGGTGGGAGCGGGAAGTGGAGTTGTCTCTCTCTCTCTCTCTCCAAAATGTCTAAACCCTCACACAAAACACACTGAGCCTGTTAACGATGTCAAACGGTCGCTTCCTGAGGTGGTTCCCCGAGTAGAATGTCCCCTTATCTTCCTCAGCAGGAAAAGGAGTTACACCGGAATAAACTGGAATAAAATAAATAAGCTCACCTGCTGGTCGCTGATAAGAAGATGTTAATGGCCTTTAATAGCTTCTTTAAGCAGGGACCAAACATGTAGCTGTTCGACGGGTTAAAGAGCGCACTCCCCAGATCATTTCGGCAGAAACCGGACCCTACTAGGGTCGAGCACCACAGCGCGGAGGCGGTTCGGTGACCACAGCGTGTGAAGCAGATGAGCCACCTCGACCGACCCCCAGAGCGGTCAGTCAGTCAGTCGTATTTACTGAGCGCTTGCTGTGCGCAGAGCGCTGTACGAAGCGCTTGGGAGAGTCCAATATAACCATCAACAGCCACGTTCCCTTGCCCGCACCAAACGGGGGGGGGGGGGGGACAGACATTAATATAAATGAATACGATCACAGATTTGGACATAAGCGCTGTGGGGCTGGGGGGGATGGATAAAAGGGGCAGAAGACAACAGGAAGGTTTAGTCAGGGAAGGCCTAGTCAGGGAAGGCCTCTTGGAGATGGACTTTTGATAAGGCTCTGAAGGGCCGGCAATGAGGCGAGTCATTTGGGCCGCCTCCAAGTCTTCCCTGATGTGGGCCTGCCTCCCTGATCGAAAGGCACTTCATCCCACCTTTCTGCTATCAGAAGGATCTCACCGCTGTCTCCGGGGTCCCGGCAGGTCAGCGATAATAATAATAACTGTGGGATTTGTTAAGCGCTTACTATGTGCCAGACACTGAACTAAGCACTGGGGTAGATACAAGGTAATCAGGTTGGACACAGTCCATACCCCACATGGGGCTCACCGTCTCAATCCCCATTTTGCAGATGAGGGAACTGAGGCACAGAAAAGCAAAGTGACTTGCCCAAGGTCACACAGCAGACAAGTGGCGGAGCCGGGTTTAGAACCCGTGACCTCCTGACTCCCAGGCCCAGTCTTTACCCACTACGTCATGCTGCTTCTCGGTAATGGGTCGAGGGGGCGGCCCAAAGCTGCAGGCATCTGAGAAGCGACGTGGCTCAGTGGAAATAGCCCGGGCCGGGGAGTCAGAGGTCATGGGTTCTAATCCTGGCTCCGTCGCTTGTCAGCTGGGTGACTTTGGGCAAGTCACTTCACTTCCCTGTGCCTCAGTTCCCTCAACTGCATAAAATGGCGATTAAGACTGTGAGCCCCACGTGGGACAACCTGATGACCTTGTATCCTCCCTAGCGCTCAGAACAGTGTTTGGCACATAGTAAGCGCTTAACAAATGTCATCATCGTTATTATTATTATCTGGGGGCAGCTGTCAATCAAGCAGGCCACTGGGCCAATGAGGGAGGAATTTCATGAGGATGCTATCCTACAGGGCAGAATCCTGGTCAGCGTGACCGTCGCGCGATGTTTTCAAGTCCTCCTGGGATGAATTGCCATTTCGAAAAAAGCATTAGTAGCAAATCTCCCATTGTCAGCTGGCTGATATGGCAGATTTCGCTCCGGCTCTTTAGCGGCATGTGGATCCCGCAAAAGATTTTTGACCTACAATTAGGGCTGCCCTGTATAAATTCGGCTCCTTAGTACAGTTCCTTAGGGGTTGCCTGGGTCTATTAGCAGTGTTTAACAGAAGGTGAAAAGAGACATTATGTGGGGAGGCGAGAACAGCACCGGAGAAGACAGGATTAAGATTGAAAGCAATCACCAAACTCATCTCCTCACTCTGTTGCTCATTCCCTTCCCCTCCCCGCCCAGAACGTCCTCCTCCTTGACCAGACCACAGCAGTCCCCGTCTTTAAAGCCCTCCTGCAATCCCACTCCTCCAGAAAACTTTCCCCGATTAAATTCCACCACCCGGTCATGTCGTCTCAACAGTCGTCACGAGCACCGCCGTACCACTCGATCGAGGAGATCTACTTAATTACTTACCTTAATTACTTTATTAGTGATATTTGCTAAGTGCTTACTATGTGTCCGGCATTGTACTAAGTCCTGGGGTAGATACAAGCTAATCAGTCCCCGTCCCACACGGAGCTCACAGGTTTAAACCCCATTTTACAGTTGAGGTAACTGAGGCCCAGAGAAGTGAAGTGACTTGCCCAGAAGACAAGTGGTGGGGTAGGGATTAGAACCCAGGTCCTTCTCTATCCACTAGGCCAGTGATCTGTCCGCTAGGAGACGACTTGTTATTATCAGCGGGAACTTTATTTCTCCTCCTGCTCCTCTAACTGGAAATCATTTGGGTCTGCTCGTCTCCTGTACTAAATTAGCAACTTTCGAGGGCAGGGCCCACCTCTTTTTTCTCCACTGTATTTTCCCAAGCGCTTAGGAGAGTGCTCTGCTCACCGTGGAGGCTCTCAGTAAATACTATCAGTTGACCGATGGGCTTGGACTAATTTAGTCTTCTAACGCCCAAGACCCGGAGTGTTCTGGGACAGTATCCATAGTGCCGAAAAAAAATCCCTTTCCTATTTTTTTCCAAGAGTCCAGGTGACTCTGTGCCTGACGGTTAGGCTCCCTTTCCTCTTCCTGGAAAGGAGAGACCCTCCCTGGAACGGAAAAGGATACGACAACCTGAGCCAGGTACTCAGGCGCAGCAGAAACAAGCTGGCTCCTTGGGAGAACTCCTGCTCCAGTTCGGGGGCCGTCTTGCCTTCGTTGATTTCGATGAAGTTATCCAGGATCTGGAGTCTCGTAGCCTGGTCGGCTCTGTCCCAATCCTGGAGAAATCCCAGGAGCCTACTGATGGCGGCCTGCTCTTTTATGGACGTCATGATCGGCGGGGATGGACCTGCGGGAGGGAAGGCCGAGAGGACGGATGATCGGAGCCCCCACGGGTGGGAATTCTAACTCACCCCGGAAGCGCTGCCTGCTCGTGTTCTCTGCTCCCTGGCGTCGCTCTGAGCCGGGCTCGACCTCCTAGGTAGGTTGAGGCCTAGAGGCTCGCTGTGGGGCTACTTTAGGGGACCCTGGGGCAGCGGTAGGGAAGCAGCACGGGCCTGCAAATCAGAAGGACCTGGGTTCCAATCCTGGCTCTGCCTCTTGCCTGCTGGGTGACCTTGGGCAAGCTATTTCACTTCTCTGTGCCTCAGTTCCCTCATCTGTAAAAAGGGGACTCAACACCTATTCTACCCCCCTTTTCCTCTGCTCCTCATCACCCCGACTCCCTCCCTCTGTCCTACGCCCCTCCCCGCCCCACAGCACTTGTGTATATATGAACGTATTTATTATTCTATTTCTTTTATTAATGATATGTATATAACTAGAGTTCTATTTATTTATATTGATGCTATTGATGCCTGTTTACTTATTTTGATGTCCCTCTCTCCCCTTCTAGACTGTGAGCCCGTTGTGGGGTAGATATTATCTCTATTTGTTGCTGAATTGTTCTTTCCCAATGCTTAGTACAGTGCTCTGCACTCAATAAATATGATTGAATAAATTGAATGCATGCATGAATGAACTTGGACCATGAACCCCAAGAGGGACAGGGATTGTCTCCGACCTGATTAGTGTTTATCTACCCAACTATTTGGAAAATAGTAAGCACTTAAAAAATACCATTATTATTATTATTACTATTAGGGTGGTGGGGATTAACCGTTCTGCCTTCTTTTTTTTTTTTAATGGTTATTTATTAAGCACCTACTTTGTGCCGAGCACTGTCCTAAATGCTGGGAATAGATACAAGATGACCCAAAGGGGCTCAGGGTCTAAGACGTGTAAGCTCATATGGCCAGGGGACGTGTCTGCTGATCCTGTTGTAGCTTACTCTCCCAATCGCTTAGTACATTGCTCTGCACATAGAAAGCGTTCGATAAATACCGTTGATTGATTGAATGGGGAGGCCATTTTACAAAGGAGGAAACTGAGGTCCAGAGAGGTAGAGGTTGCTCAGCAGGCCAGGGGACAAGCTGGGACCAGAGCATAGCACACAGTAAGTGCTCAATAAATACGATGGATTGAATGAACGAATGTATGAACCGACGCTCAGTTCCATTCTTTTTCCACTACTTTTCACTATTTCTTATCCTGCCCTTCACCCCTAGGGATATCAGAGTCCCACCGTCTCTAGGAGCCCCCAGATTAGTAGAATTAGGTGGGTGGTCATCTTGGTACTTATTGGGTGCCTAGAAAGTGATATTAAGCGCTTGGCAAACGCAACAGAAGCACGGAACCTGTTCCTGACCCACAAAGGGGCTTTCATTCTTTTTACTCAATGGTATTTGATTGCTTCCTATGTGCGGAGCTCTGCATTAAGCACTTGGGAGAGGACAACAGAATTAGCAGACACGGTCCCCGGATCAAAGACTCTCAAACTTGAATTTGGGTTGGGTTTTTTTTAAACTTTAAAAAGTTGGCCAGAGAAATGGCGCTTGGGAGAGAAGAAAAAAAAACCCTCAGTGATTCATAGTTAGATTAATGGGCTATGGTTTGTAGGAGTCTGTGTCCTTGGGAAAGTGTGTTCAGTCTATCCTTCGAGGGAGAGGTTTAAAATAAACCCGTTTTCCAAAAATAGTTGTGATTGAAAGTGTTATTAGCCATAACAAATGTTAGTGCTGATGGGAAAGAGTCATGTTGGAGTCTTCTGTCTAACCGTCAAGTGAAAGTCATATTTCACATTAGCATGGGGTTCTCTGTGATTTACAGAATATTTGTGAAACATTACTTGCGGGGGCCGTGATTGATATGGACAGATTGGCTTGTGTGTGGAGGAAACGTGTATTTCACCGGGGCCGCTCAACATGAAATTTACAGGCCCATAAAGTGCTTCTACATCTTCGCCAGATATCTAGTTAGAGGGACTTTACAGTCTGAAACATCCCAAGATTGATTCTAAATGAACATTTCCTTACATGTACCTGAGATATTGATGGCTCCCCCCACCCCGTCCCCGGCTCTCGGACTCTTATTAGGGAGCGGTGATCGGGATTAGATCTGGGATTCCTTAGAGGACGTGGGGGGCTGCTCTGCCAGGAAATGCACCCCCCCGGGGTGCTGATCGGGTTGGACACAGTCCCTGTCCCACATGGGGCTCACAGGCTTAATCCCCATTTTACAGATGAGGAAACTGAGGCACGGAGGACTTAAGTGAATCATACATCCCCCGGGATGTCCCGGTGGCCAGCCAGCATTTCGTTATCAGCACTTGTTTTATTTTTTTACGGCCACTGGTTCAGCACTCACTATGTGTCAGGCACCGTTCTAAGCGCCGGGGTAGACACCAAGTAATCAGGTTGGACGCGGTCCATGCCCCGCATGAGGCTCACGGCTTTAATCCCCATTTTACAGATGAGGTAAAGTGGAGTGACTTGACCAGGGTCACACAGCGGACAAGTATCGGAGCCAGAATTAGAATCTGGGGAAGCAAGGTGGCCTAGCGGATTACAGAGCCCGGGCCTGGGTTCTAATCTCCGCTCCTCCACTTGTCTGTTTTGTGACCTCTGCACTTCTCTGTGCCTCAGTTCCCTCACCCGGAAAATGGAGTTTAAGACCTCGAGCCCCCACGTGGGTCATGGGCTGCGTCCACCCTGGATTAGCTCGTAGCTACCCCGGTGTTGAATAAAGTGCCCGGCACATAGTAGCGGCTTAACAAATACCATGAGGAGAAAAATAAGAATAACCCACTTACTGTTACATCAACATTAGCTCTCCCATACCTGAGAGTCCTGTGACAGTAACCCACCAGGTGATCGCTGACGATGATGATCTTGCTTTTAATGGCCTGGAGATAGAGGGAACAAAGGGGAGTAAGTAGTAGGTTGCTCATCAGGGGAAAGATAAACTAACGGGGTGGCCATCATACCCGCATTCACAACCATATCCAGGCCTTCCTCCTTCAGCACAACAGTTCCGTTACAGGAAAACCAGGTTGTGTCAACCACTGTTTCGGGGGGGAAACAGCTCAAAAGCAACTGATGACTTCCATCACGCCGTGTGAAATTCCAGACGGCTGGGGGAAATGAAAGCCTCCAAAAGCTTATTTCAACACGGTCGACGCGATCTAACGCTTCTTTAAGTTCATTAGCACGAGAACCAATCTGCAACAGCTTGAAGTTCAGTTTCCGGGGGGGGGGGGGGTGTCAATGTTGCAATGGGTTCCCTGTACCATGTGAATAATACCAGTTTTGCCAAGGGATCGTGGGACTCTGCTCGAAACAAACTGTTCGAACGCACATTTCGGCATAGCCGGCCTGGATTAGGACCAATTCAGGGCTGCCTTATGGCACTGGGCCTGCTGTGTGACCCTGGGCGATCCACTTTACTTCTCTGTGCCTCAGTTTCCTCCCCTGTATAATGGGGAATAAGACTGTGAGCCCCACGGGGGAAAACCTGATTACCTTGTATCTACCCCAGCGCTCAGAACAGTGCTTGACACATAATAAGCGCTTAACAAATACCATAATTATTATAATTACTGGGCCCCCCATTCGTCTATCACCCTCTAGCCAAATAACACTCTAAAATGGCACATTCCAACACTCTGTAAGGACAGAAAACCTGTCGCTTACCGAACGTCATCGTATTATTGTGAATAATAAGAATGGCACACCGGAAGCCACAGGTTTTGTTAATAATAATGATGGAACTAGATGCGGTGAGGTTTTGATCCTCAAGTCCTCTGACTCATCTGCCACTTTTGAAGCATCCTCACCTTCTCCGGTAAGATTATTCCTCTCCAATAGATAAAGAAATATTAGCACAGAGATATTTGCCCACTGTAAATCCAACTCGCAATACAGAATATGAAACCCGGGTCTCCTGGCCGGAACTTTCCCCAGCGACTTCAGTGCTTTTTTAAGAAGTTAGTCGACGACTGTTCCCTGGTCTTTCGCATTCAGCTCCGACCATCCCACGCTGCCCTCTTAGAAAGAGAGATCTTCAGGTCGGGGGATCTCTTTGGAGCCGGATGCATTGTGTGATTTAGAAAGGGCAGCCTATATTGCCCCAAACGCAGTCATCACCCACTTTTCTCTTTTTTCTTAACAATCCTTCAGGAAAGCATTGTGAAATGCAGTTGTAAGAACCCGACAGCCCTCATTTAGCCGGTTCCGTCTGAACGGCCGTGACAGACAGATCCATAAAACAGCCACCTTCCCAAATCAGACATGTGCAGAGAGGCAAAATCTCCCCCTACCAAGGCCAGCGCAAGTTCGACGAGCCATTTTATGGCCTTGAACGGGAAACGACATCCGGCAGCGGTGTCATCTTTGGCCGGCGAGGACGGGGATTCGGTGCGGCGAATGGTCAGTTCGATTATGATCGGAGTTAATCAGTCCTCCGGCAAATCGTAATGCGGTTCCGTTCCAGCCAAATGGCACTCGACAAGGGGAGATTTTGTCTTTTTTTTTAAAGCATCAAATAAATTATTTCCAATTTGGTCCGCGCCACCGGAGATTCAAATGATCGGTAGAAATGAGAAGCAAACACATTAGCACCAATGGGAAATGGCTTTTGGAAAAGAGAATTTAATTTAGAGTCGACTGATCAGAACGTGGACTCTGCAGGAAAAATCAACCCGGACCGTTCTGTCAGAAAAAGCCAAACCCACGTAGAATGCCAAAGAAAATGTAGGGATACCATTTTGTTGCCCTGGCATCTTCCCGTGACAGGTAATTAAATAGTAATTATTTCCCCAAGGAAGGAACCAACTGCTTTGAAAAATCCAACTCATGAAATTAAAATCTGGATGAGAAACCGGTTTCCTTTCCGGCCTTCTAACCTTGGCCGCGTCCTCCTGGAAGGATGAAAAATCCATTTTGCCTCCACAGCTCTGAATTTTTTTTTATTTTTTATTTCCCCTCCCTCCTCATAGGTAAGATGACTTTAATAAATCTGGCCGCTCCATAAATCATTTCCGTGGCAGCCTCGGTGGCCCTGCCTCATTCCGGGAAAGGGGATTCGGGGAATCTCAAGAGATCGGGAACCTGCTTCGGTGCAAGCGTCCTTAGCCGCGCTTCCCAAACCGGGCCTCCAGCCTTGCGGGATGGAGGCCTCCTGGCTAACTTCCCGGCCCCGTCTTCCCGCTGAGATAACCACTGGGCGATACACTCTGCGGGTTCGGTCCTCGCCGCCGCTGCCAGGAACGGGGCACTGCACTGGAAGGCGGCCGATATAACGAGCTGTTTCGAAAACCTACCAGACGACCGGGCGGGCCCACTGGCATCCGATCCGCAGACCCACCCGTGTGGTATTTACTGAGCGCTTACTGCGTGCAGAGCACTGTACTAGGAGCAGCAGCGTGGCTCAGGGGAAAGAGCCCGGGCTTGGGAGTCAGAGGTCGTGGGTTCGAATCCCGCCTCTGCCACTTGTCAGCTGGGTGACTGTGGGCAAGTCGCTTCACTTCTCTGGGCCTCAGTGACCTCATCTGTAAAATGGGGATTACCTGGAAGCCTCACGTGGGACCACCTGATTCCCCTGTATCTCCCCCAGCGCTTTGAACGGTGCTCGGCACATAGTAAGCGCTTAACAAATACCAACATTATTAAGTCGCTTCACTTCGCTGGGCCTCAGTTCCCTCATCTGTAAAATGGGGGTTAAGTATGGGAGCCCCGTGGGGGCAGGGACTGAGTCCAACGTGATGACCTTGGATCTACCCCAGCGCTTAGAACAGTGTCTGGTACATAGTAAGCGTTTAAGGAATACCGTAATTATTACTATGTGCAGAACACTGTACTAAGCGCTTTCTCCTCCCAGCTGAGGGCTCAGGCTCATGACCTGAAGTCAGCCACCTGTGCAGGTTGTGTTTTTTTTTGTATTTTGTTGTTGTTGTTAAGGGTTTACTGGGTGCCGGGCACTGTACTAAGCGCTGGGGTGGATACAAGCAAATGGAGATGGACACAGTCCCTTTCCCCCGTGGGGCTCCCAGTCTCCATCAGCTTTCCACTGAAGCAGCGTGGCTCAGTGGAAAGAACCCGGGCTTGGAAGTCTGAGGTCATGGGTTCGAATCCCAGCTCCGCCACTTGTCAGCTGGGTGACCTTGGGCAAGTCACTTCACTCCTCTGGGCCTCGGTGACCTCCTCTGTAAAATGGGGATGAAGATCGGGAGCCCCACGGGGGACAAGCTGATGACCTTGTATCCCCCCGCAGCGCTTAGCACAGTGCTTAGCACATAGTAAGTGCTTAATGAATACCATTATTATTATTGTCCGGGCCTCAGTGACCTCATCTGTAAAATGGGGATGAAGACCGGGAGCCCATGGGGGACAATGGGTTGACCTCGGATCCCCCCGCAGCGCTTAGCATAGTGCCTGGCACATAGTAAGCGCTTAACGAATACCATCATTCTTCTTCTCCGGGCCTCAGTGACCTCCTCTGTCAAATGGGGATGGAGAATGGGTTGACGTCGTATCCCCCCGCAGCGCTTAGCATAGTGCTTGGCACATAGTAGGCGCTTAACCAATACCATCATTATTCTTCTCCGGGCCTCAGTGACCTCATCTGTCAAATGGGGATGGAGACCGGGAGCCCATGGGGGACAATGGGTTGACCTCGGATCCCCCCGCAGCGCTTAGCATAGTGCCTGGCACATAGTAAGCGCTTAACGAATACCATCATTCTTCTTCTCCGGGCCTCAGTGACCTCCTCTGTCAAATGGGGATGGAGAATGGGTTGACCTCGTATCCCCCCGCGGCGCTTAGCATAGTGTTTGGCACATAGTAAGCGCTTAACGAATACCAACATTATTCTTCTCCGGGCCTCAGTGACCTCATCTGTCAAATGGGGATGGAGACCGGGAGCCCATGGGGGACGATGGGTTGACCTCGGATCCCCCCGCAGCGCTTAGCATAGTGCCTGGCACATAGTAAGCGCTGAACGAATACCATCATTCTTCTTCTCCGGGCCTCAGTGACCTCCTCTGTCAAATGGGGATGGAGAATGGGTTGACGTCGTATCCCCCCGCAGCGCTTAGCATAGTGCTTGGCACATAGTAGGCGCTTAACCAATACCATCATTATTCTTCTCCGGGCCTCAGTGACCTCATCTGTCAAATGGGGATGAAGACCGGGAGCCCATGGGGGACAATGGGTTGACGTCGGATCCCCCCGCAGCGCTTAGCATAGTGCCTGGCACATAGTAAGCGCTTAACGAATACCATCATTCTTCTTCTCCGGGCCTCAGTGACCTCCTCTGTCAAATGGGGATGGAGAATGGGTTGACCTCGTATCCCCCCCGCAGCGCTTAGCATAGTGCTTGGCACATAGTAGGCGCTTAACCAATACCATCATTATTCTTCTCTAGGCCTCAGTGACCTCATCTGTCAAATGGGGATGGAGACCGGGAGCCCATGGGGGACGATGGGTTGACCTCGGATCCCCCCCGCGGCGCTGAGCGCAGTGCTTAGCACATAGCAAGCGCTTAACGCATTCGCCAGTTTCCCGGAGGAGGGAGCCGAGGCCCGGCCCCGGGGCGGGATTCGAACCCAGAGCCGGGCTCCCAACCGTAGGCCCGGGGGGGAGGGGAGCGCTCACCTGGGCGGGCGAGGGGGCGGGCGTGACGGACGGGGGGCGGCGGCCAATCCCGGGCCGCGGCCGGGCGCCGGCCAATGGCGGGCGGGCGAGGGGCCCGGGGGGCGGGGCCCGGGCCCGGGTCACGTGGGCGGCGGCGGGCGGCGCCCATTGGCTGGCGCCGCGAGGCGGGAGTTCCGGTGGGATCGGGCCGGATCGGAGCGGGTCGGGCCGGATCGGGGGCGGGGGCGGGGGCGGCCTCGACATGGGGTCCGCCTACCTCGACTACACCATCGACCTCCCCGAGATAAACTCCCACCCCGCAGGTGCGGCCGGGCGGGGGGGCGGGGCCGGGGGTCCGAGGCGGTCACGTGAGGGCTGGGGGGCGGGGCCGGGGGGGCACGGGGGGGCGGGGCCGGAGGCGGTCGCGTGAGGACTGGGGACGGGGCACGTGGGGGGCGGCGGGGTCGGGGTCTGAGGCGGTCACGTGATCACTGGGGGCGGGGCCTGAGGCGGTCGCGTGGTGACTGGGGACGGGGCACGTGGGGGTCGGTGGGGGCGAGGCCTGAGGTGGTCGCGTGGTGACTGGAGACGGGGCACGTGGGGGTCGGTGGGGGCGGGGCCTGAGGTGGTCGCGTGGTGAAGGGGACGGTGCCCGTGGGGGGTGTGGGCGGGGCCTGAGGCGGGCACGTGGGGACGGGGCACGTGGAGGGTTTGGGCGGGGCCTGAGGCGGGCACGTGGGGACGGGGCGCGTGGGGGTGTGGGCGGGGCCTGAGGCGGGCACGTGGGGACGGGGCACGTGGAGGGTTTGGGCGGGGCCTGAGGCGGGCACGTGGGGGCGGGGCGCGTGGAGGGTATGGGCGGGGCCTGAGGCGGGCACGTGGGGACGGGGCCTGAGGCGGGCACGTGGGGTCGGGGCGCGTGGGGGTGTGGGCGGGGCCTGAGGCGGGCACGTGGGGGCGGGGCGCGTGGGGGTGTGGGCGGGGCCTGAGGCGGGCACGTGGGGACGGGGCACGTGGGGGTGTGGGCGGGGCCTGAGGCGGGCACGTGGGGTCGGGGCACGTGGGGGTGTGGGCGGGGCCTGAGGCGGGCACGTGGGGTCGGGGCACGTGGGCTGTGAGGCGGGCACGTGGTGACCGGGGGGGGGGGGAGGGGGACGGGGCACGTGGGGGGTGTGGGCGGAGCCTGAGGAGGGCACGTGAAGGTTGGGACGGGGCCTGGGGCTCTGTGGGCGGGGCTTGTACCTTGTAGCTTCCCCAGCACTTAGAACTGTCCTCGGCATCTAGTTAAGCGCTTACTATGTAAGAATGTTGGTATTTGTTAAGCGCTTACTCTGTGCCGAGCACTGTTCTAAGCGCCGGGGGAGATCCAGGGTCATCAGGTGGTCCCACGTGAGGCTCCCAGTCTTCATCCCCATTTTCCAGATGAGGTCGCTGAGGCACAGAGAAGTGAAGTGACTTGCCCAAAGTCACACCGCCGACAAGTGGCAGAGCTGGATTCGAACCCATGACTTAACAAACACCATCATTATTATTATTTTCTCCTTGAATGCGCTAAATTCCCAACCGAGGCAGAAGAAATGCTGATTTTTCTCCTTCCCCCAGGTTACGTCCTCCCCCAACCTCAGCCTTCCTCCGCTACCTGTGCACTTAGCGTTCAGTACAGTGTTTAGAACCTCAGCACCGACTCCTCTATATTTCCATTTCTCCTTCTTCCTCCTCTCTGGAAATTATTTCCGTGACGGCCTCTCCTGCTAGGACTGGAAGCAACTCGAGGGCGGGGATCGGGTCCCGTTAGAATGTAAGACCTGCTCACTCTGTTATTCCGGACTTTCCAAATTCCCAGCACCAGCCCATTTTACAGACAAGGGAACTGAGGCGCGGAGAAGTGAAGTGGCTCGTTCCGATGGCGTGGCGGATGTGGGATTAGAACCCAGACCCTCTGACTCCCAGGCCCGTGCTCTCTCCACCAGGGCCACTCTGCTTCTCCCCGAGCCTCGGTCATTCCCACAGAAAGCGTCCAGTTTTTCGCTAATGTTTCCCGGACCAGAACCCCGAAACGTTCATTCAGTCGTATTTATTGAGCGCTTACTATGTGCAGAGCACTGTACTAAGCGCTGGGAATGTACGATTCGGCAACAGATAGAGACCGTCCCTGCCCAACAACCGGCTCACCGTCTAAACAACCGAACCCCCATTTCAATCCGGTCAATCTCCCGCGGTCAGCGCGGGAAACGGGCCGAGGTTTGTTCTCCCGGTGACCTGACGATGACGGTAATAATAATGTTGGCATTTGTTAAGCGCTTACTATGTGCCAAGCACTGTTCTAAGCGCTGGGGGAGATGCAAGGTAATTAGGTGGTCCCATATGAGGCTCACAGTCTTGGGAAGGAAGGAAGAAAAAGAGAAAGAAATAAGAAAGAGGAAGGAAGGAAGAAAGGGAAAAAGAAAGAAAACGAAAGAAAGAAAGAAGGGAAGAAGGAGAAAGAAAAACGGTGATGAGAATCGTTCCACTCGTTTGGCGCCGGCTCTGTGCCGAGCACTGCGGTCAGCGCTGAACCCGAAAGTCCCGAAGAATCCCTCCCCCCCGGCCCGGCCGAGGGACCGTCGGTCAGGTCCCGGGAAACGGAGCTTCCCGGAGAGCGATGGAGTCTCTCCCCAGGGAGTGGCCCAAACGTGCTCCCGGGAAGCTCCCGGGATCCGGACAGCTCGGAGAGACGCCAGGACCTGAAATTTCGAAGGCACAGAGCAGGGAGAAGCGGCGAAGCCAATCCCCTCCCCGGTCTTTGGGGTTTCCGCTTCCTCGCGGCGCCAAACAAACGTCCGCTTCCAGGACCTTCCTCCCAGGGCTGAAGCCGTCGGGTCAGTCGTAGCGACCGAGAGCCGACTGGGTGCAGAGCGCCGTACTGAACGCTCGCGGGAGTCCGACGGCGGGAGTGGGTGCCGCCTCTGTCCTCAAGGAGTTTACAACCCGGGGTGGGAAAACACGCTGAACTATTGACGTTGAAGAGCCGACTGTTGTTCTCTCGTCCTCTCCCAGGCACTCGGTACAGTGCTGTGCACACAGTAAGCGCTCAGTAAATACGATCGGATGAATGAGTCGACAGAGAGAGGGAAAGGGGGGGGTTTGAGTTTGTCCTTCGGTAAGAAGGGAGGTAAAATAACGCCGGGGGTGTGACGCGAGCGGGAGACAATCTAGGCGCTCATCGAGCTCCTTCTCCCCATCCTGAAGAAAACGGTAGAACGGGGTAAAAAGCAGTTTGAGTTGAGATCCAGCCGGAGAAGAATCCTCAAGAAAAGAGAGAAACCTCTCTGCCTTCCGGGAGGAGGAGGACTGCGGCTGTTTCGGAGCCGGGCGGGTTTCAGACCTCCAGGCCGGCAGGTTCAGGGGCATTTCTCGTCTTCTGGTTTTGCCTTTCAGGAAGCAGCTCGGATCCAGGGTCCACGGAGAGCAGCCAGAACCGGCCCGTGGTGATCCTTCTAGGCTGGGGAGGCTGCAGCGATAAAAACCTGTCCAAGTACAGCGCCATTTACGCCAACAGGGTCGGTACCTCAGGCCCGGGGCCAAGAGGGAGGCTGGTCCAGCGGGCGGCCCCCGGCGAGCCGTCCTCCGGGCGGCCCCGGGCTCGGGAACCTCGACCTCCAAGGGCCGGAGGAGGATCCGGCCCCCCGGGGATGCCGTTCGGGGTCCCGGCACGGAAGCCGCCCTCACCAGACCCACCCGGGCCTGGGCCGGTGGTGTTCCTTCGCTTCCGTCTCCCCCGTCTGGATCGAAAGCGCCGTGAGGGCGGGGACGGCGCCCGCCAAGTCCCACCCGCCCTCCCAGGGGCTGAGGATTGGGGCCGGGTGCTCAGTCAAGGCTGGCCGTCCCATCCCCCTGGGCCAGGGGAGGATCGGGGGGCTTCCCTCGCCCTGAGGCCCTCTCCGCCGGCCGCCGGTCCGCTCCCCCATCTGCCCGGCGGTTAGGGCGGCCACGAGGCCTGCGTCCGACCCCGGTACGGTGCCCGGCACATAGGAAGCGCTTAACAAGTACCGTAAAAAGCCGATCTCTGTCGGTTCTCTTCTAGACGTTTCCATGCCAGCCCCGGCACGGCGGTCTCGGGGGGCTATTTAGGGTGTAGAGCTCAAAGTCCACGGTTAGTTTCGAAAGCCCCCGGTCACACTTCCTTTCGTTGGTATCTGTTGAGCGCCTGCTGTGTGCCGAGCGCTCTGCTCAGCGCTTGGGAGAGTGCAGTGCAACAATCAACGGGCACGTTCCCCGCCCCCAGTGAGCTTACGGTCTCATCTGTAAAATGGGGATTAACTGTGAGCCTCACGTGGGACAGCCTGATGACCCCGTATCTCCCCCAGCGCTTAGAACAGTGCTCTGCAAATAGTAAGCGCTTAACAAATACCAACATTATTATTATTAGAGGAGTGGCGCCCTTCCGACGGGCAGCAAGCTGGCGACCCCCCGGTTCGAGAGCCGAGGAAACCCCTCGGCCGGGCCCGAGCTGCCGGGAAGAGAAGACTCCCGCCCTTGGCGTCGGGGGAGTCGGTCCCATCCCCTTCCCGCTCGCGTCCCCCGGGGGGGGGACCGACGGGCATCGTCGGGGCCTCTCGTCTCTGTTCCCGCCAGGGCTGCACCGTGATCCGCTACACCGCCCCGTGGCCAATGATCTTCTTCTCCGAGTCCTTAGGCGTCCCGGCCCTGCGGACGCCGGCCAAGAAGCTGCTGGAGCTCCTCTTCGACTACGAGATCGAGAAGAAGCCCGTCCTCTTCCACGTGTTCAGCAACGGGGGCGCCATGCTCTACCGCTACATCGCCGAGCTCATCCACAGCCACCGCCAGTTCAGCCACCTGCGGGTGGCGGGCACCATCTTCGACAGCGCCCCCGGCCGCCGGAACCTGACGGGGGCCGTCCGGGCCCTCTCCACCGTCCTGGCGCCGCGAAACGCGGCGCTCCGCCTCCTGCTCCTCTGCGCCTTCGTCGTGGTGGTGGCCGTCTTCCGCATCCTCCTCTACCCGGCCACCCGCTACCTCCACGCCAGCCACTACGACGCCCTGAGGGCCGAGGCCTCGCGCTGGCCCGAGCTCTACCTGTACTCCAAGGCGGACCGCATCGTCCCGGCCGGCGACGTGGAGGCCATGGTGCGGGCCCGCCTGGACCGCCGCGTCCTGGTGAGGGCCGTGGACTTCACGTCCTCGGCTCACGTGCGGCACCTCCGAGACTATCCCACCTACTACGCCGGCCTCTGCCTCTCGTTCATGAGGGACTGCGTGGGCGGCTGAGGGGGCCGGGCGGGGGGCGAGGGGAGGCGTTCCGGGCGATCCCCCCGCCGCCCCGGGGCGCTCCGGACGTGCCCGGCGGAGGCGACGACCAGCCCCCGAGCCCGGCGCCGCTCCGGAAATAAACGTGTCGCTGCCGTCTCCGTCCGCCCTGCCCTTTCTGTCCGCTAGCCGGCGGAGGGATCCTTCCTCGTCTCGGCTCCTGCAGCCATTCGGGGCTTCCTTTAAACTGTATTCGTTTATTGAGCGCTCATCGTGTGCAAAGCACTGTACCGAGCGCTTAGCGCTCGGACACACTTCCCGCCTCCCAGAAGGGCCGAGGATAAAAGGAGGTCGTCGCTGCTGAAGCGCTCTGGAGAAAGAGAAAAACACTACCCGTATTCAAGGTGCGAGCCCGGCTAGATTAATCTCTGCCTCCTCTTTTTTTTTAATGGTATCTGTTAAGCGCTTACTACGTGCCAGGCACTGTACTAAGTGTGGGCGTAGATAGAAGCCGATCGGGTTGGACGCCGTCCCCGTCCCACCCGGGGCACCCCGACTTCATTCCCGTTCGTCAGGGGGAGGTCGCCGAGGCACAGAGAGGGGTCGCGACTTGCCCGCGGTCACACGGCGGACAGGTGGCGGGGCGGGGATTAGAACCCAGGTCCTTCTGACCCACGGGCCCGGGCTCTACCCACCCAGCCACGCTGCTCCTTGCCCAGCCTGGACCCCAGAGACTCCCCTTCCCCATAATTGCTGCCAGCACCCGACGTCGGGGGGGGGGACCTTTACGATACCCAACCTCCGAGTGACTTCCCAACCTACCTCGACTATTTTTTGATGGATATACGTTCGTAGGTGAGCGGATGCGTAAAACGTAAGCGCTTAAGGGCGTCTGTTGGGTCGATGAGACTTGGGGCCGGGGGGAGTTGGAACCTGCCTCAGTTTCCTGTATTTACAATACAGGAATTTAATTACAATTTCCTGTAATACAGGAATTAATTACAATTTACAAGCGCCTGTATTTACAATGGGTAAAAAGGGACCGAGGGGGCTTCGAAGGGGAACCGAGATGGCGATTTCAAATTGAAATCAGTGAAACACCTGGCCAGAAAAAAACCAACAACCAGAAGCTGAAAGGTCGCCTAATGGTGCCCGTCCCGGGGACGGGGCAGTTTCTCGTTTATGAGGTTCTGATTAATCCTAAATCTGATGAATCTAATTAATCCAAAAGTCAAAGAGCAAGGGCAGGTGTGGGTGAGTTGCGTCTCCTGGACCATCTCAAGTCCTCTGTTGCTCCCAGAGTCTGCTGGCAGATGGCAGCACTGACGCCCCCCAATTCCCCCAAATCCCAGGGAAAAATGAAATTACGGAATTCCTGCCGGGGGTTTAAGAAGTCAAAATGTGTTTTACGGCTTCCCGGACATAAAGCGGGTTTTGTATAATCAGCCCTGCGCCACGGCAATACGAATGAAATATCTCCATTTTATGTAACAGAAATTGCAAACGAACCGGTGACGGCAATAATTATCGGGAATTAATTGTCACAGGTGGAGCTGGAAGCCGCCGTCCTCGCCCTAAGTGCCTCGAGGTTTGCCCAGATTAAGAGGGCTAGGAAAACAAAAGTTGGAAATAAGAAACCACTAAGGGAGGGGAGAGAAAAAAAGGGTGTGTGTTTAGGCGGTGGAAGGGGAGGTTTGGTTATCTGAAAGCCTTTGCCTTCTATCTCCCCCAGCGCTTAGAACAGTGCTCGGCACGTAGTAAGCGCTTAACAAATACCGTGATTATTATTATTCTACGATCTGTGTCCAACCCGATCAGCTTGTATCTAGCCTAGTACAGTGCCTGGCATATAATAAGGACTTAATAAATAGCATTTTAAAAAAGGCTTAGGCCAGGAATTTAGCTTCCCCAGTTACTTGACCTTATCAGGTTCAGTAATTCCTTTTTTTTTGATAGTATCTGTTAAGCGCTTACTCCGTGTCAAACACTGTTCCAAGCACGGGGGTGAATCCAAGATTAGCAGGTCGGACACAGTCCCTGTCCCGCGTGGGGCTCACGGTCTAAATTGGAGAGAGGAGGATTTAATCCCCAGTTTGCAGATGAGGTAAACTCAGGCACGGAGAAGTTAAGGGACCCACACAGCCAGGGGTTGGCAGAGCCGGGATTCGAACCCAGGTCCTCCGAGTGATTCCCGCCGCCTGGGGCTGTTCCTGGCCAAACCGCCATTCATTCGATCGTATCTATTGAGCGCTCCACCGTGTGCAGAGCACTGTACTAAGCCGGCCGGGAGGGAGCTTAAACTACCCAGGAGGGGGGTCATCGGTTCTCGGGCGTCTAAGAGGTCTTTTCTAAGCCAGAGAAGAGACAGCCGGCTCAAGCGTCTAGTACAGTGCTCTGCACACGGTAAGCGCTCAGTAAATATGCTTGAATAAACGAATGAATGAGGCCCCGGGCATCATCAGCGTGGAAGCAGCACGGCACAGCGGATAGAGCACGAGCCTGGGAGTCAGAAAGTCGTGGGTTCTAATCCGGGCTCTGCCACTTTTTTGTCTCCTGTGTGACCTTGGGCGAGTCACTTCACTTCTCTGGGCCTCAGTTCCCTCCCCTCTAAAATGGGGATGAAGACCGCGGGCCTTCTGCGGGACCAGGGCTGGGTCCAACCCGATTTCCTCGTCTCCACTCCGGCGTTTAGTACAGAGCATGGCACAGAGTAAGCGCTTAACAAATACCGCGAATATTGTCCTCATGGGCACCTGGGAGGGCAGAGGGAGGATCGCGGGGGGATCTCTAGTGGCTGAAATTTTCATTCATTCATTCAGTGGTATTTATTGAGCACTTACCGTGTGCAGAGCACTGTACTAAGCGGTCGGAATGGACAATCCGGCAACAGAGAGAGACAGCCAACGGGGAAGGGAGAAGACCCGTTAAGGAGAGGATTTGTCGAGGGCCTCCTTTGCGCGCAGGGCACTGGGGGACCCCCGAATGGAAGGCAGTCCCTGCCCTCGCACAACTCGCTAACTTCAGTCGAGTCAGTCGATCAGCGGTATGCACTCACCGTGTGCCCGGCACCCTGCGGAGCACTTGGGAAAATACAACAGAACGGAGAACGTCGTCCCTGCCCACGAGAGACAGAAATTAGGCCCAACTGTGGAATTCAGGCAGGGGCCGGATCCCGGCCTGGTATCGGGACCAGCCCCTCCACCGGACCGGATCCAACGCGTCTGTTTGCAGCTCCTGCGGCCCCCGGGCGGCATCTCTATCCCTCCGGGGAAAGTGTCGGGCAGCAGGTTGGCGCTGCGTGGCGGATGTGAGGGGTGGCATCTGGCTGGAGCTACGCCCCACGCGCTGAACAGATGGCGGCATTCCCGCCACCAGGTCCGCCGGCTGATCAGCCCGGAGAGGCTGGCGGAGGGGCTGCCAGGCGCGGCCCCGTCGATCTGCCCGCCCGCACCCCCTTGGCCTTCCAGGGAAGTCGCCCCCCCCCCTTTTTATGGTATCTGTGAAGCGCTCACTCTGTGTACGAAGGGTGGATACGAGCAGATGGAGTTGGAAACGGTCCCCGTCCCCTGTGGAACTCACAGTCTCCATCCCCGTTCTACAGATAAGGGAACTGAGGCCCAGAGAAGTGAAGTGACCTGCCTGAACGTCACACGGCAGACAAGCAGCCGAGCCGGGATTCGAACCAAAGTCTTTGTGGCTGCCGGGCCCGGGCTCTATCCGCTAGGCCGCTCCGCTTCTCGGGAGCTTCGTCAGACGGCTCCAGGCCAGCCCCTCACGGCGGCCGGTCCCCGGGCCCGGTTCCCGGCCGGCTCCCGACGGGCCTCGCATGCTCTCGCCCCATTTCCTCCGGCCGCCGGGAGCTCCTTGGCCACGCTGCTCATTTAAGTTTCCACTCAGGAAAAATAAAACACTCCATAAAATGGGGCACGTTTGCCCCCCTGAGCTCCCGACGGGGCAACGTAGCCGGAGAGGGGGGGTTTCCGGCTCCCGGGGGATAATAAGGATGGTACTTGTTCAGCGCTTACTCTGTGCCGAGCCCCGTTCTAAGCGCTGGGGTAGATGCAAGGTAATCGGCTTGTCCCACGTGGGGCTCACAGTCTTCATCCTCATTTTCCGGATGAGGTAACTGAGGCACAGAGAAGTGAAGTGTCTCGCCCCAGCTCACACAGCAGACAAGTGGCAGAGCCGGGATTAGAACCCACATCCTCCGACTCCCAAGCCCTCATCGGTAACATGGGGATTGAGCCTGTGAGGGCCACGTGGGACAACCTGATTACCGTTCTTCTCCCCCAGCGCTTGGAACAGCGGTTGGCCCATAGTAAGCGCTTCACGGATTCCACAGTAACTATTATTAATACTAATAAATACGATCGAATGCATGAACGAGCGGGGGCCCGGAGAGGATTGGGAGGGGAGGGGGAGAGGAGGCCGGGCTTGACGGGGGGGTTGGCAGCCTCGGTCCTCACACCCCCTGCCCCACAGGCAGGTAGGCTACCTACCCCTGACCTCCGGCTTGGCCGTGATTAACGAGCTGACAATGCCGTATTGATAAGGAATTAACCTTGAGTCCCCTCCTGCTGTCGATGCACCAGGAGCCGCACACCCAGGTCGGACCGGAGATCGCGGCCAAGGCTGATGGGCAAAGGCCACCGGGCCCCATTTTGCCGTAGACGGGCGTGCGTTTAGTAATCGGCCCTGTGGGATTTGTTGAGCGTTTAGTCTATGCCAAGCCTTGAACTACGAGCTGGGGGTACCGTGCGAGGTAAGCGGGTTTTTTTTTTAATTCTAGTTTCTAATTATTTTCATTAATTAGAACGAAAAGGTTGGACCTAGTCCCTGCCCCATATGGGCCTCGCAGCCTGAGCAGGAGGGGGAACAGGCATTGACTCCCCGTTGTGCAGTTGAGGAAACCGAGACATAGAGACACCAAGTGACTTGCCCAAGGTCACACAGCAGGCAAGTGTCAGAGTGGGGATTAGAACCCAGGTCCTGGGACTCCCAGGCCCCGGGCTCCTTCCACTAAGCCATTCTACATTCGTTGTGGCATTGTTTACTTTTTAAATGGAATTTAAGCTGTTAACTCTGGGCCCAACGTTGTACTAAGCGCTCTTCTAAGTGGTCACTCTGCGCCTGCCCCAGTACTGAACGCTGGGTAGATACAAAATAATCACGTTGGACACAGTTCCTCCGCCACACGGGGCTCCCGGTCTTAATCCTCATTTTACAGATGAGGGCACTGAGGCTCAGGAAAGTTAAGCGAGTCGCCCGAAGTCAGCAGACGAGTTGCAGCGCCAGAATTAGAACCCAAGTCCCCTGACTCCCAGGCCCTGCTCTTTCCTCTAGGCCAGGCTGCTTCGCTTATGATGCGCCAAGCACTGGGCTAAGACCTGGGTTAAGTGGAAGGTAATCGGGTAGGACGGTCCCTACCCCACCTTGGCCTCGCGCTCTAAGGGGAGAACAGGTATCGAACCCCCATTTTGCAGAAGAGGAAACTAAGGTGCAAAGGGAGGGACCCAGCCGCGACTCCTCTCCAGGCACCAAGCCCCCTTCCCCAACAAGCCCCGCCGCCTCCAGAAAGCCCTCCCTGATCGAGCGGGAGGAGGGACTGGCCGCTCTCGGCCCCCAGACAAGTCACCGGAGCGCTTTGTCCGGGGGCCCCCGTCCACGCGGGGGTTTGTTTAATTAAGTGTTTTGCCTAATGGGATCCCCTGATTTCCATAACAAACTCACAGGCTGGCGTAACCCAGTCCCCTCCATTTATTACTGTTAATTAGATATGGATTCCCAGCAATCCCGCCCGGTTGATAAATGGGCCCCCTGACACTAACTATTACACATTAGCATTTTTTCAATACGTTCGATACATCATCTTCTCCCACTTTTTAAAGATATTTTAAATAAAATATTAGTGATCCAGCCGGGGACGGGGGCCGCGCCGGCCCGTCCCCGCCCGGCTGGGAAGGAGTTAATGGCTTGCCAACTTTCACACTTTCAACTTCCACAGACTCACGCCCGCCTGCCCAGAGCTCCGATACCCCTGCCCAGGACCCCCTGCTCCCCAGGGGAGGGGCAGATGGCACTGGAGAACTTGCCCGTCCAGGCTCCTGTGGGGCATGAATAGAAAAGGGGTCAGACGGCCGTAATAAATAATATTTGATAAGCACCTCCTATGTGCCAGGCACCGTTGGAAGCCCCGGGAAAGGTACAGATCAATCGGGTCGGACACGGGCCCTGTGTCGGACGCAGCCCCCGCCCCCAGGCCCTGTCCGCCCGGGGGCTCACGGTCTTAATCCCCATTTAACAGACGAGGGAACTGAGGCCCAGAGAAGTGAAGAGACTTACCCAGGGTCACACAGCAGACAAGCGGCGGAGCCGGGATCAGAACCGTGGGATAGCAGGGTCGGAGAGAGGGAAAGGGCGGGAAGGAGAGGGAGCAGCCGGGTGACTTGTCCTGCCCAAGGGGTGGGGGGGTCCCCCCGGTGACCCCACAGGCGGGTCCAGACTGGGCAGGAGCCCCCCCAGGACCCCCTCGGGCGGGGCCGCGGCCTCCGGGGGGGTGGTCGCCCCCAAGGATACGCCCCTGGAAGGGTACGGCCCCTTCCGCCCGCTCCGGGCCCCACAGACACCAGTTAGGGTCAGGGCCGGGCCCGCACGGCTACGGCTCTGCCCGCGGAGGGAAGAGGACGACTCAAGTCCTAGCCAGGACCCCCGCCGGCCACGGAATAATAACGATGGCATTTGTTAAGCGCTTACTACGTGCAAAGCACCGCTCCAAGCGCCGGGGTGGGATAGAAGGTGATCGGGCGGTCCCACCTGGGGCTCACGGACTTAATCCCTTCTCCCGAAGAGGTCACTGAGGCCCAGAGAAGTGACTTGCCCGAAGTCACCCAGCTGACAGGTGGCGGAGCGGGGATTAGAACCCGTGACCTCCGACTCCCGAGCCCGGGCTCTCTCCATTGAGCCGCGCCGCTTGGACAACCGCGCGCTGCCCCGCTCCCCGTCTCTCTTCCTCGTCCCGTCCGTCACGGGGGGCACCCGCCTGCCCCATCGGGTCTTCCCAGCGGCCGCCCCCACCTCCCTGCCCTCCTCTCCAGGGGCGAGGGGCCCCCAGAGGCCCCCCCCAAATTCGTACTGGTTTAGGGGAGGGCCTACCCGCAGAGGGCAGGGGGCTTCCCCTCATCCGGCCCCCATCGTCCGAGGGGAGAACCCCCCGAACCTCTCCCGGGGAAGGCTGAGCCGGGGTAGGATCGGGCACGACGGGGGTCTCGCCGCCCCCTTCCCCGTCGCCTCGGTCAGGGCCCGGGAACCCGACGCCCCCCCGGGCCGCCTCTAATGCGACGGGTACGGATCTGTGGGGGCTCCGGTGACCCCCCGGGGCCTTCGCCCTCTGACCCGCGCTCCTCTCCCGGTTCGCTGGGGGCAGAGGGCAGCCCGGACTGCACACACAGCTCAATGGTAATCACATTTCCCCCTCCCGGCCCGGGGGGCCGTGGAGAGGGGGAGCCGGGGCCGGCGCCCGGGTCTCCGGAGGCCGGCGAGCAGAGCGACGACGGCGGCGGTCGGGGCGGGCGGCGGCGGCCGGGGCCTCTCCCTTTGGCCGGGGTGGCCCAGAGGAGGGTTGGGTGGGGCCTGCGGGTCCCGGGGGGATTCGGGGAGTCCCCGGCCACGTTCACCCCACCCCCGGCATCAACCGGGGGCCGACGTCGGTGACAAGAGTCCCAAGAATCCCCCGCACGGGAAGACGGTGGGCAGGGAACGTGTCTACCAACTGTTCCGCCGTACCCTCCGAGCGCTCGGCACAGCGACCCGCGCACGGGAAGCGCTCGACACCCTCTTCCCGCTCCATCAGCCGTCCTCCCCGCCCAGCTGGGCCGAGAGTCCGGCGGGAGGGACGGAGGTCAGGCCTCGGGAGGGAGTCGCGGCCCGCCACGGCTCCGGCGGGCGGGGAGGGTGGGGTGGCGCGGCCCCGAGCGCCCGGGTGCGTGGCCCGGCCCCGGGGCGGACGGGCCAGAAGGAGAGGCCACGACACAGAGCCGCAGTTTACACTCGTTTAATCCATGTCAAATGTAGTTTACAAACGGGAATGACAAGTACCTCGGTATAGAATCTACAGACACAGAATCACACCATGGCCGTCCCCTGTGCGGCGGGTGGGGCGGGGGCCCGGCGGACCGGCTCGGGGCAGCCTCCTCGTCTCCGGTGGCCGGTGGGCGACGAGCCCGGCTCCCCCGGCGTCCCCCGGCCGGCTCGCGGGCCCCGGGCCTCGTCTCGCGGGGGTCCCCGCCGTCCCTCCCGGGGCGGGACGCGGGTTCGGCGGCCGGATCCCCGTCTGACGCCGCCCTCGGGGCCGGTTGGCGAGGGAGGGGGCCGGGCCCGCCCCGAGGGGACGTCGGGGCGGCGCGGCAGCCGGTCACCGGGCCCGCCTCCCGGCCCCGGGCAGGAAGGGACGGGCCAGGAGCGGGCGGGTCCCCAAAGGGAACCGGGGGACCCCCCTCCACCATCTCTGACGCCAAACCGGGGCAGCCGCCGGCTCCGTCCGCTCGCTGCCGGCGGCGCGCGTGGGGGGGGGGGAGAGCTCGTTATAAATAGCCCCATTAGCTACGACTAATGACAAAAACCCCATCTCCCTAATCCCCATAAGCCTTAAGTTATGGGCGAGACTACAGCCATTACTAAGAGCTGTTAACTTCATATCTGAATGAAGAAATATACACCACAGAACATTAAACCATTTATATTATATATATGTATATATAGACTTTGTTCTTAAACTAATGACTTTAATGCCAAAACTTTTGCAGAACCGAGAAAAATATGGGTTTAATGTTCTCCGCGCCATCTTTTCCTTAAAACGACGACGACGACAAAAAAAAAAAAAAAAAAAACAACAAACCAACGGGGGCGGGGGGGAGAGAAACCAACGAAGAAACCAAATAATAATAATAATAATAAAATAATAATAATAATACCCCGCCCGACGGGGCGGGGCGGGGCGTGTGCTGGCAGGGCGGCTGCCTTTCCCACACAACACTGTAAACATACAGTCTCTATCCGACATGTGCTTCCGTCAGGCTTCGGCCTCCGGGTCCGGCCTGGTCCGCCTCCGACGCCTCGCCGCGAGAACACCACAGAACGCAACCCAAACGCGCATCGACAAAACCGGAAACGAACGCAACCGAAAGGGGATCCCGAGGGACCCCCGGAGGACCCGGTCCCCGGCGGCGGCCCGGGGCCTCGGACGCCCGGCGGGCGAGGGGGAGCGGGGTCGGGGGGCGGGGAGGGGGCGGTGGGTGTGTGCGCTCGCTGCTCCTCGCCCTCCGGTTCGGCCCCACTGTCCGTGTGTGTGTGTGCGTGCGTGCGTGCGTGTCTGCGTGTGCGCGCGGGGGTTTCCACGCGTCTCCGCCGAGGCCGGGGTCCGGCTCCCCCGGGGCCGGGGGCGACGCGCAGGGCGGAAGGGTCCCAGAGCCGGGGTCCTCTTTCACAAGTAGATGCGTCGCAGGTCTCCGGGAGACGTGATGGTATTGCACTGCGGGCACAGCTTCTTGGCACCCTGCGGGCGGCACGGGGACACAGACGGAGCCGGTCAGGGGGATCTCCGCGGCGGCGGCCGCCCCGCCGGGCTCGGGAACCCGCCCGGAACCGAGACGGCTGGAGATCTCGTCTTTCCCCACCCCGAAGGACACCGCCGGCTCGACGGGCCCCCGGCCCCGGCTCACCGCCCCCTCTCCAACCCCCGGGGACGGCCGGCTCTCCGGCCGCCGAGTCCGGAGCCGGGGACCCCTGGGCCGTTCTCCGTCTCCTCCCCCGGGGGGTCCTCCGGAGATCGGCCTCGGGCCCCCAACGGCTCCCCGAATCAGACGGCGGCCGGGCGTGCCCGGCGGCGGGTGCCCGCGCAGCCGGGGGCGACCCGGCCCGTCCCCCCGCCCACCGTTTACTGGACCGGCGGCCTCGCCCGGCTCTCTGGCGAATCTTTCCATGTGTGTGCGGGGTGGCGGGGTAGGGCTGCCCCGGGGCGCGGGGAGAAACGGCAGCGGGCGATGATTAAACGCGCCCCCCCACCGCTCCCGCCTCGTTAAACACACAAGAGCCGCCTTTGTGCCCGACAGAAAGGGAGATACCTTAATGAGAACAATGCAGGTTGGTGCGGCCCAGCTGCCGAGCTGTTAAACTGGCAGAGGGCGGGGGCTGGGGGGCCTTAATGAGATTACACACATTGACTTTGATCAAGACACAAAAGCACGGAGGCTTTCCAGGGTTTTTATTGCTGTCTTCGGGCTACATTTTAATGGCTACATTAGAAACATGCCATTGCAGACGGGAGATCTGCGAAGGGGCAAGTGGGCCGGGGGCTGGGGCGGGGAGGCCGGGCTTGTGCGGGCCGCGGGGGCGGGGCCGGGGCGTGGACGTGTGGCCGCTTTTATTAATCGCTTCCCCTCCCGGGGCGCTGGGGCACCGTGGCGTGGGCGACCCGGCCTCCGGGGCCACCTAACCGGGAGCCGGAGGCGGGCGGGGAGCGGACCCTGCCCGGGAAGGGGCTGACGGCGTGCGGGGAGACGCCCGTCCCCCGCTGAACCGAGGCCCCTCGGCGCCAGGCCCACCTGTCGTGCCCGGGCACGACCTGGGCAACCCCGGGGCCTCCCCCGGCAGCGGCGCGGTTCCTCCGTCGACACCCGTGACCAGGCAGCCCCGGAGCCGGGGTGACACCCACCCCCTCCCCGCCCCGCCCCCCCTCGGGTTCCCCGGCCTCCTCACCAGAGTCCGCAGCCAGCATTCCTCGCAGTGCACGTGCCAGCACTGAATGGACGTCAGGGGCATCGTGTACGAGTCCTGTGTTTGTGGAGGGGGGGGAGAGGCAGCTGTGGAGACGCCTGGCCGGCCCGTGGTGGGGGAGGTGCCCCTTCCCTCGACTCCTGGGGGCCCGGCCACCCCTCCCCCGCACAGCTGAGCCCCTTGGCGGGCGGGGATCGTCTCTATCTGTTGCCAGATTGTGCATTCCAAGCGCTCAGTACAGAGCTCTACCCATAGTAAGCGCTGGATAAATACGCTTACTCCCGCCAGAGATCAGAGGGATCCGGGCCCCGTCACCCCCGGGTTCCCCCCCGGCTCCCCGCCGATCCCGCTCCGGGCGGGGGAGCGAGGGAGCGGTCCCGAGGTCCCCGTCCGGCGCGGCCCCCCGGGCCCCCCAACGCACCATGCAGATGAGGCACTTGTAACGATCCCCACGGGACAGCTGCCTCTCCAACTCCCGCACGCGGGCCTTCAGGGCCTCCAGCGTGGTCACGGCCGAGTCCTCGGTGATCCTGCCCGGGGCGAAAGGGGAGGCGGCTCAGGCGGCGGTGCCGAGCTTCGGCCGGCCCCGACCACGCGCGACACGCTCCCCGGCCCGAGCGGCCGGAGATCGGGGTGCGGGCGAGCCGGGAGGCCGCTAGCCGGGCGGCCCGCTGGAGGGATCCGGCCAATCAATGCGGCCCGTATTGATTTAGTTATTATCACTTCATACGCTCCAGACATTGTTAAATATACATTTATTAACAGCCAAGGGGGGGGGGGGGGCGGGCGGGGGCGGTGAGGAGACAGAGGCCGTTCTGAGCCTCTCGGCTTGTCCTGGGCCGGAGCCCGGCCCCGGGAAGGGAGTCGCGGCCCGGCCGACGGCGTGGCGATGGGGAAATCAGGGCAAGCCGAACCCTGGGAGGGAGGGGCGGGGAAATCTGAGAGCAGCTTCCCCGGGGCCGAGCACTGGGAGTTGGGGTCCTAGCGAGGACCCCTTCGACCCCGCGGGGCCGGGGATGACTATGGGCAGCCCCCGGCCCGCCCCTGAAGATAAAAGGCACGGAGCACTGGACCGCAAGCGCTCGGAGCAACGTGCGGGTCACTCGGACTTGACCGACTCCTGCCTGTCACCCTGGGGCCGGCCGGACCACCCATTTGGATGGAGAGGCCAGGGGTACCCCTGCCCCGGCGAGCTCTGGGGGGCCTCCTGGGGCGATGCCCTACCACAGCAGGAAGGGTATGTGCCCTCAGGGGGCAGGGCGCCTCGCCGAGCACTTGGCAAAGTAGCGAGAGAAGCACGAGACCCGCTCCCGGCCCACCCGGCCCTCAAAGGACCGGCCCCTTGTTAGGGGGCAGCCCGGGACCCCCGCCCCGATACGTGGGGCCGGACCCAGGCTCTATCCCGAATCGGGCTGCTGGGAAATGGGGATCCCCTCGCCCCCTCATCGAACTGAGATGTGAGGACCTACGTTTGGCCCCCTCAGCCCCACTTGCTTGGGCTGGAAGCCAGCCCCTCGGCTCACTGGCCTCCCTCTACCCCGTTCATCCCTTGCCCCGGACCGACTCCAACCTCTTCCCAGAAACGGCCATCCATCTCCCTGAGCCCCTGCGGCACGTTCCCCGTGGCCCCTCACCCCTCCTCGATCGGCCGGCTAAGCACGGTGCACCTCCGTGCGTCCTCTCCCGTCTGACTCCCCGGCTCGGCGGGCCCGGCCGAATCTCCCACTGTGACGGCCCCGTCGACTTCTCCCTCCAAGGAAGCTCGACAGCACCCGGGGCCTCGGAAGGCTGCTACATCCGGCCGGGACACGGGACGGGGGGAGGCGTGGCAGTGGGGTGGGAGAAGAGGAAGAGAAGGGGGCCAGACCAGGATTGAGGGGCAGAGACAGGTCAACAGTCCTGACCGAGCCGGATCGCCCCGACCGACCCCTCTGGGATTGGCCAGAATGAGAAGACGGATGACCGGCTGCGGTAGGGGGAGGGCGGGGATCCCCCGGTCCAGCTTCCCCGAGGTGGGGCATCGAAACGCTACCACAGAGCAGAGATGGGGAGGGGACTCCCGGCCGGCCTCCCACGGCCTCTCGCTACGGGTCCCTCCCAGCCCGACCCCCAACCCCGGTCCTAGCCCGGAGGCCGGTCCCGACCGCCCTGCTCCCGCGGGAACCGGGCCGGCGGTCCGAGCCCACTGGGTCCCCGTGCCCACGGGGGCCACGCCGTTTTGAAGGAGGAAATCCGCCGCCACGCCGGACCGAGGCCCGCGAGCGGCAGCGGCCCCAGGCGAGGGGGATGAAACTCCAGATCCGCTTTAGATCTCAAAGCCCGCCCGGCCCGGGGCCTCCGAGGACGCGGCCGCCGAGCCCCGTCCCTCCTCTCCGGCCCCCGCCCCCGTTGGGGCTCCGTCCCTGATTAATGATCTTGTCTCCCTGATTTATGAGCGGCCCCTCCAGATTAGAGTGCTAGCCCTCCCCCGGCCCCGCCCCGCCCCCCTCTCCGAAGGCACACACTCGGCTGGAAATATTAGAGAATTATTAAATAAACATTCATACGTCATGTCTCTCCCCGTCCCGGGCTCATCGCGGGCCCCGCTCGGCGAGGCCGGCCTGTTTGCTTTCATGCTGACACCAAACAGCTGGAGTGATTCATGGAGAGGCTGGCTAAAATGTTTCATGTCATATATCATGCTAGCAGTGCTCCCTGCCCCGACCGAGATAAACTGATCAACCACAACGGGCTGGAATGAATTTATGACAACACAAAATTGAGGGAAACAAATGGGAGGTGACCCAGCGGGCCAGGGACCCAGACTCCCTCGCTGGCCTGCAATCTAGTTTGGTGGCAGGAAGCAAAATTGAACATTGGCACTCTGAATTAAGATGCTGCCTCTTAACCCCGGGGAGCCTCCATTTCAAAATGGCAGCGGCGGCCCCGTGGGCGCCGGCGCGGGGAGGCCGGGGGAGGGATGGCGTCCGGCCGCGGCCCCCCGAACCTCTCCGGGTGGTCCCGCCAACGTGCTCCCCTGGAGTGCCCGGGCCCCGGCCGCTCACCGGCCCCCTGAGGCGGGCCGGACCCGCACTGGGTCCCTGGCTCCTTCCGGGACGGCGCGGGGAGATCGGCCGCCCGCCCCACCCCCGACCTCCCGGAACCCCGAAGCCAGAGCGCAAGCTGGGAGTGGCAGAGGCGGGCGATTCGGCCGAAAGCCGGCTGCGAGCACCACCCGGGACAAGAAAAATGAAACCAATTTAGCTCCAGATTAAGAAACAGAAACTGGAGATGAATCAATTTAGCTTGCCGGGCTGGGTCACCATATATCACAGCTCCGGTTGGCGGTGGAGGAGGAGGAGGAGGAACGGCAGCAGGCTCCACAGGAGCCCCTCCTCTCCCGAGAGCGCCCGGCGTCCGATCCCAGTTATCCGTTCATCGGAGACACCGAGGCGGAGACGGAGTGAGAAACCCAGAAGCCAAAGAACCCGGGCCACCTAAGCCAGGAAACACGGGCCAAGCCAGGGTGCGAACACCTTGCGTCTGACCTCTCTCGCTCGGGGGAACGCTCCCCGCCCCCGGGGACGGTCAGCACCGTCTCCCCTCCGGCATCTGGCGAGGGGTAAGGCCTCCGGGGCGTGCCGCCGGCGTCCTCGTACTCACTTTTCAATGTCGCTGTTCTTACACGTCTTCTGCATGGCCTCCTGCTTACTGCTCTCCCCGTTACTCGTCGAGGGCATCTCTGCCGAGGACAGACAGAAAAGACAGGCAGCCGTCACCGCCGGCGCCCTTGTCTCTTCCCGGGGCTTGCGGGGGTGGCCCCGGGGAGCCGAGGCCTCGCCGCCCCTCCGCCCCTCTCGCCCACCTGCTCCACCTCGGGGGCTCCACTCACCGTCGCTGGTCCACTTGGAGAACTCCGGGGTTATCCGGGTACTGGGGGTGCCCCCGCTGAAAGAGGAAGAGAAGCCAGCTGGTCAGACTCCAGAGGCTGGGGGCTCAGGGGGAGAGTTTCCCACGACTGTTGCCCCCACCGAGAGCTGAAGGGCCGGGCAAGGTGGAGGTAAGGGCCCACCCGGTGCCCCGCCCGCCCACCTGGCCTCGCCGGACTTCTGGAGGGCGGAGGAGGGGGCTGAGAGTGGGTGCAGCCCCCTCTGCCCCCGCCCCCTTCGCCTCTGTCCCGGGCTGGGCTCCGGGAGCCTTCGCGGCCGACGGGCGCAGAGCTGCCGTCTTGGCCCCCCATCCCCCACTGGGATGGTGCTGCCTCAGCTAAGCTGGACTCCTTTGGTGCCGGGGGTCTCAAGGAGGAGCCCACCCTGGTTCTGCGCAGCAGCCCGCTTCCCTCCCTCACAGCAGGGGCTACGAGTCCTTTCCTTCCAAGGCCCAGGAGAAGAGAAACCTGAACAGAGCAGAGGGCCACCTCCCCCTCACCCCACCCTCCTGAAGGGAAGACACCCCTGGATTCTGGGGTGTGGGTAGCGGGAGCATATTCTCCTTCTGAACTGCCCGGGGGCTTAGGGAGAGGGGCTTCTCTTCCAGGGAGAAGAGCCGGCCTCACAGCCTCCACGATCCTTTCCAACAGGGCTCCCCACCGCCAGGGAGGACCCTCCCCTCGCCGGAGCCGGGGACTCACTTGAGGACGGCCCCTCGGAGGGCCTCCCTCTCCTTGGCTTCTCCCGGCTCCTCCCCGGTGCACGGGATGATGTCGGCTTCCGTGTACCTGAGCCCGCGGTTAAGGAAAACCCCGCGGGGGCAGGGGCCGCCGGCGAGGGAGCCGCTTTATCCGCTCCTGTGAAGAAGGGCGGCACCGGGCCGGGTGAACTTTGGTCTGTGAAGAGGACCGAATGGCCCTTAGCTCCCCGGGGTGGCTGGTCGAGAGCCGAGCCCGGGAGTAGCCCCCGGGCCTCCGAAGAGCCAGAGGGTCCCCGTGGGCTGTCCGCCTGCCCCCCGCCGGGCTGCCCCTCGGGGCCGAACCCCTCCAAAAGGATACTGTGCCTTCCCGTACTCCAGCGTGTCGTCCCCGTCCACATCCAGGTCCGCGTCGCTGTCGGGGTTCTCCTTGCCGCTGCACATGATGAACCCCGAGCCTGCAGGGACGGGACGGACACACAGACCCCAGAGATGGGGGTGGTGAGCGGGGCTCATGACTCTGGCCACCCCCGGCAGAGACACCCTCGCTTTCAGAAGCAGCACGGCCTAGCTAGCACAGCAGACGGATGGAGCGAGCGCCTAGGAGTCAGATCCTGGGTTCCAATCCCTGCTCCACCACTTGTCTGCTGTGTGACCCTGAGCGAGTCACTTCACTTCTCTGTGTCTCGGTTACCTCATCTGTAAAATGGGGATCGAGACTGTGAGATTCACATGGGATAGGGACTGGGTCCAACCTGATTTGCTTGGATCTACCTCAGCCCTTAGTAGAGTGCTTAGCACACGGTGAGGGCTTAACCAATACCCCAATTACTAGTTTTTCTAAAACAAGCATGATGAGCTCAAGGTGGTCGTGAGACAGAGCAGCCGGCCCTGCCCAAGATGAGCTCGGAAGCTGCAGCCTCTCTCGGCCCGCCCGGTCCTTTGGTGGGCCATAACGAGTCCGGAGGCCCGGGACTCAGCCCCCGTGGATGGGTGGGGCTGCCTGGAGGCAGGGGGTTGATCAAAATGACCTTCCATGGGAGAGCATCCCGACCCCGAGTCAGTGAAAATGCCACGCCATCGTTCACATTACCGACCGTCTAGTGGGTAACGGGGCGGGGTGTCAGGGTCCTGGGGACCCAAAGGAGAAAAGAATAGTAATAATAATGGTATTTCCTAAGAGCTTACTACGTGCCAAGCACTAGTCAGCCCCATCTGCAGGAGTCAGTGTCCAGTCCCTTCCCTCCCACCTCATCTCCACAACCCCCAGGGGGTGTTGCCGGGGCTGAAATAACAAGGTCTAAATTCCATAAAAAAACACCGGCTCTTCCTCCCCAAACTCATTTTTTCCCGGGCCGGTTAGAAGAAAGAAAATCAGTGTTAATGTAATCAATCGATCGGGGGATCGACTGGCAAACGGGAGTTACGAGTTGGGCGGGGCCGGGGGTCGATGGGGGACGGTTGGGGGGGGGGATAATTCACCAGGGAATCTGAAACCACCAAAAGGGCCGCCAATGATCTCCTCACCGGCAGCCTCCGGGTTGGAGGGGGGTGACAAGTGGGGGGCCGGGAGAAACGCCCAGGCAGGTAACTCTCTGGCACCGCTGGCATTAGGGGAAGGGGCCTCGGTCCCGGCGGCTCATGTAAACTATCGATTGGGGGCGGGGGGCGTGCGGGGAAGGGAGGGGGGCCGACGGCCCCGGGAGCCATCAATCGGCCGGGGGCCGCGTCACCTGCCACTTTGCCGAGCGGTTGACAATGCAATTATCCAGTGTGGAGGCAGGGAGTTGGCGTGTGTCAGGCCTGGTTAGCCGCTCTGGACAGTCCTCGGCGACGCGCCTCTCTGCCGTGCGTCACGTCAGACAGGGGCAGACGGGCGCCGTTCGAGACTGCCGCCCTCTCCTGTCCCCGGCCCGACTCCTGGATTCGGGAATGCTATCGGGACTCTGGCAGGCAGGAGAGACGGGTGGGCGGGAGGGGGGCTGGGGCCTACCCTCTCTGCGGCCTCCCTTCCCCCCATCCCTGCCCCTTCTGCGACCCCCGGACTCCAGCCGTCCCACACGGACCTGCAGAGCTCTCCCCTCTCCGTTCTCCCCCTTAACCCCCTCCAGCACCGAGGCCCGCTTCGCCAACCCCGCCTGCTAAATCCCGAGAGAACGCCACGGTGATCTCCCAACTGAAAGGTCGGTGAGCGGGGACGCCGTCCACCTCTGGCCATCGGGTGGCTGGGGGCCCCGCCCCTGAACCTCTCTGGGCTCCTATTTCCTCATCTGGAAACCGGGATCCCCGCCCGTCCCCCCACCCTCCTAGGCCGTGAGCCTCAGGTGAGAGGTGGGTCCGTGTCCGCTGTCTTCCCTCTAGATCGTAAGCTCACCGGGGGCAGGCAAGGTGAGTAAGCGCTCAATAAATACAACTGACTGCTGCGGGCTTTGTCCCCCATCTAGCTGATGCGGGGCACGGGGCCCTGCCCCTGACCTGCCACCTCTCGGAGACCCCTCGGGCCTGGGCGTTCTTCCTACCCACCCGGGGTTGGGGGAAGACACGGAGGTTGGCGGTAGGGGTGGCGGAGGGACGTGCCCCCTGCGGGCGCCCGGCTCGCTGCCCTCCAATTCCTCCTTCTCCATCCACCCAGGGGGCAGCAACCTCTGCCCCTCCAGAGAGCCCGCGTGCCGCCACCGCCGCCCCGGCCCGTGGCCTGCCTTTCCCGCCTCCGGCTCCCGCGCTTTGAAGTTGGCAGGGCAGGTCCGCGCGGCCGACGTTATCACTCCCTCTAACCGGTCTTGGCAGGCAATCTAATTCCTCCTGAAAAGGTCAGCGCCATTTTAACTGCCTTTCAATCACATTAAGCACGCTGCCGCTGCTCGTGCTCGGAAGCCCGGGCCCGCGGCCCTCCTCCTCCTCCTCCTCGCGCGGGGCCGATCGATGACGGCCTGACACCGGCCCCCGGACGCCGGGCCACCTCTGTGGGCAGACGGGTCTCCCTCGGGGGACGGCCGGAGCTCGACCCCTCCCAAATCCCCGTCGGGGAGCGTCAGAGCAGACGTGGCCCCGGCCCCGTGGCTACCTAATCTACTCAGCCCCGTCCGCTCGGCCTGGGGAGGAAGAGGGGGAGAAAGGGCAGACGGGTCCTCAGACCGGGGCGGGGACGTGGGCCGGACCATCCCGGGGAGGGTGTGAGCTCCGGGCCGCCCGCACCTACATCCTCTGGCTGACGCCCTGCTTGCCACGGCCCCCCGCCCGCTGAATCCCCGGGCAAGATGTCGCTTTGAGTCCGCTCGGCTTGTGGCTGCGCTAAGCCGTTTAAGAGATGAAAGCGGCTTCTTTCAGGGTGAGGCTGATGGGATTCTTTTCAGATAAAGGAACAGACCACCCCTCCAAACACACTTCAGTGCCTCCCATCCCTTTTCAAGCGACGCGCACACGGACGCAGATAGGCCGACACCAAATCGTCTCAAAGGAAGCCAGCCTGCCTTTGAACTTCCCTCAGAAACCTTTGAAGGGGTAAACCTGGCGGGGGAAAACACTTGGGGGGAGTGCGCGCGTCCCTTCTGGAACACGTGTCCGCACGCACGCACGCGGAGAACGTGCCCCAAACGGTGCTACGCTTGTACTGTTTAAGTGCCACCGAGGGAGAGAGAGCTGGTGCTTAAGCCCCGCTTGCGGGCTCGGTGGGGATTCGCTGCAGCTCATCGGGCACAGATCGTTCAGATCGGCTCCGGTAACGCAGGAGGAAAGCACCGAGGCCGTCCGACGGGCGGCCGCGACCCCGGTTAAACCAGCATTCGGGGCCGGGGGAGTCCAGGACTTGTGACTGGGAAGGGAGGTCCCGGGATGGCTGAGGTGGGGGTAGGGGAGTGGCCCCGTCCTGTCCATCAATTGTATTTATCGAGTGGTTACTGTGTGCAGAACACTGCACTGATTGGGAGAGTACAGTGTAACAGAGTTGGTAGCCACGTTCCCTTGCTCGCAAGGATCAGTCTAGTGTCCTGTCCAGACTTCCGACCTCAACCTCGGGGACGGGAAACCAGGAAAGGGAGACAGATGCAGCCGAGTTTGCATCTCCCCTCCGTATTTCAGGCCCAGACTGAGAAGGGGGAGCAGAACTAGAGTAGGTGGGTCTCTGGGGCAAAGGGTGAAGGGGAGCACGGCCAAGGGCAGAGAGAGCACTGGCCTGCTGCGCGACCTCGGGCAAATCACTTTTCCCTTCTGGCTTTTGGTCTCCTCGCCGTACAGTGGGGTGGGATCCCTGTTCTTTCTCCTGCTTCGACTGCGGGCCTTGCGTGGGACAAGGACCGCGTCTGATCTAATTCTCTTGCACCCGCCACGGTGCTTAGCTCAGTGCTTGGCACTCGAGGGGCACTTCGGGACAGCCCAGTAATGACGGTAGCCCCGAATCCCGAGGCAGGGGCTGCTTCCACTGCGCCCCTGCGGGTGGAGGGGGCCAGGCGAGCCTCCCCTCTCCAGGGCCACCACCGCCTCCACCTGTTCCCCGTATCAGGGACGGAGCCGGAGCCCCCGACCCTCCCGCTCCTCCTCGGAAGCCAGGGATGTCCCCCCCGGGTGACCCTCGGGCCGGGAGCTTCCCGGCCTCAGTCTATGCTGCTCTAAAATGGGAATGCCGCCTACTGCCTCCCTGGCACTCTCCCACACGCTCAGTACAGTGCTCTCCCCGCTCCCAGGCACTCTGAAAATGTCCCCGGTGGATGCCGCCTCCTCGGGGCTGCCTCTACTGGGAAGTTGCGGGGTCCCAGGGACTGAAGGGAAGGGGAAAGTGCTGGGAAGGACCCTCTCCTCCTGCCGTGGCTCAGACGCCCCACGCGCCTGTTGGCGTCTGCAGGCCCGGGGAGACTCTAGACACAACCCTCCCACCCCGACTCCCCTGCACACAACACACACGCAGAGCAAAACCTCCCGACGCAGACTGGAGGCTGCAGAGGGTGAGGACCGGGTGCTAATGATGACACCGGCCCAAAGCAGAGCTTGGAATGGGGGTCAGATGAGGTCCTAACTCAATGGTCAGTCCCATACGCCTGGCCCCTGCCGGCCGAGGCCCGGCTCCCCGCCCCCGTACCTCGAAAGCCGCCCTCCAGGAGGGTGGAGGCCCGCACCCTCTTCTGCCCGCACCACTCGTACTCCTCAAAGCGCGGTCCGTTCTCGCCCTCGACGTCCACCGAGTCGTCCTCCGTCAGGCAGGGGCCTTCCCTCTGCGGGCGTCAAAACGGGACGGAGGGGGTCACGCCCGCCCCGGGGGCCGCACCTCTCCCCTCGCCCCCGGAACCGAGCTCCCCCGCGGCAGCCCCGCCCCAACGCTCCGGTCGGGCCCCGGGGGCCGAGAGGCAGGAAGGACGGGGGCGGGAGGGGGACGCAGAGGCTGAGAAAGGCAGAGAGGCAGGCAGGAGCAACGGAAGCGGTCCGCCCACCCCCCGCCCCCCGCCCGGCCCCGCCGCACCGGGGCCGGCCGGGCCCCCGCCGCACCGGGGCCGGCCGGGCCCCCGCGGCAGGCTGAGGTCGAGCGCAGACAGAGGGGAGTGAGAGAGTCGGGGCGGGGGGCGGCTGGCGCTGGCCTCTACCTTGGTCAGACACTGCTCCACATGCCTACTCATCTCCTCCTCCGATCCTGCCAGGGGCCGGCTGCACAGGGGACATACCTGCCCTTCGTCCTGCTTCCGGCGCTTCATCTTCCCGATCCGAGCTGCGCGGAGAGAGCCACAGACCCCGGCCAGCGGGGCGCCCGGGGTCACCGCCGGCCACCCCCTCCTCCGGCCCCCCTCCCCGCCCCACCCGGGTTGGGGGGAAGTGGCCGGCGGGGCCGGTCCGGGGGGACCCACCCCCCACCTCCCGCCCCGAGCCCCAGTGCGGGGTCTCCCCCCACCCCCAGACCCCCTCAACCAGGACAAGGGATGCATTAACCGATGCTAACGGATCCCGTCATTCGCTTTAGCTCCCGAGACCCCCGTCCCCAGCATCGGAGCAGGAGGGGGTCGAGCCCCAGCGGGGCAGGGGGAGCCTGGATGGAAGGGCCCCCCGCTCCCACACCCGCCCCTGGGCAGCCGCCCACCCCGCCTCCTCCCCAACCCATTCTCTTCGCTTATTATCGAAACCTTCTGCCAGGAGGTGAGGAGAGCGCTAATTTTTATTAGCATTAATAATTATTATTAGGCTGTCAGAGGGCTCTCTGCTGCCATCGCAGCTTTAATTTGAACTGATGGGCTGGATTACCTTTCCCCGGATAGCCGGGGCTGAGGGGGGCTTAACCCTCCGGCTCCCGGCTCTGCCGGGAGCCAGGCAGCGCTTCCCAGTCGAAAGAGCGCCGGGCCGGGTGTCGGGAGACCTGGGTTCTAATCCCGGCTCTGCCACTCGCCTGCTGTGGGACCTCGGGCAAGTCACTCGGCTTGTCTCTACCTCCCTTTCCTCATCTGTAAAACGGGGCTTCAACCCCGGGTCCGACCGGAGCGCCGCGGTGCTCAGTCCAGTGCTTGGCATATAGTGAGCGCCCTGACCCACGCCACCGCCATTACGGTTGGTCCCGGCGGAGGACGTTCTCACTCCGTCGCCCGAGGCTACGGTGGAGGGAGGAGCCTGGGCGTCCGAGAGCCCCGGAAGCACACGGGACCAGAGTCCGGGAGCGTCTGGTAGCCGCCGGCCCCGGGCCCAGGACTTCCGTGGTCGAAGGGAAGCCTCAGGCTTGGGACTTTTGAGTTCCGCTTCAACGTGTGCCCTCCCTCCCCTCTCCTTCCTCCCTGTGGAACGTCTCACTGGTGGGCCGGGCTCAGCCACATCCCCTGGTACTGAAAATTCCCTCCTCTTCTTCCTCCGTCTAGACCGTAAGAGGATGTGTCGGGTATACTCTTGTCCTGCCTTCTCCCAATGCCTTACCACAACGCTCTGCACACACTAAGCGCTCAACAAATACGACTGATTGACTGGCTCCTCCCCCTCCCACTTTCTCCTCAGAGACATGGAGCCCCACGTGGGATGGGAGCTGGTCCGACTTGATGAATATCTATCTGCCCCAGTGTTTAGCACAGTGCCTGGTGCACTGTAAGTACTTACAAGTACTTGTACTTATACAAGGTGGGCCTGAGAGTCAGAGCACCGGGGTTCTACTCCCATCGGCGCCACTCTGCCTGCTGGGTGACCTTGGGCAACTCACTTCTCTTCTCTGGGCCTCCATTCCCTACTCTGTAAAATGGGGATTCATTCTCTGTCCTCTCTCCCTCTTGGACTGTGAGCCCTGGGTGAGACAGGGACCGGGCTTACCTAATTATTGACCCTTCCAGTGCTCAGCGCGTCCTAAATCCTTAAACACCGCATTGGATGCGGCACGGCCCAGTGGAAAGAGCCCGCGCCTGAGAGCCAGAAGACCCGGGTTCCAATCCACCGCCACCTGCCTGCTGTGCGACTTCGGGCAAGTCACTTAATGTCCATGTGCCTCAGTTTCCAAAAATGTAAAATGGGGAGTCAATGCCTGGTCGCTCTCCTACTTAGACTGTGGGTCCCATAAGGGCCAGGGTCCGTGTCCAACCCGATTATCTTGCATCCTTCCCAGCACTTGGTACACAGTGAGCGCTTAACCACCACCCCAGTTTTTATTTATCAGTCAAGCTTCTAATCCAAACTCTTCTGATCCTTCAAGTGCCTTTCCAAAACAAAAAGGGAAGCGGACTCTCACGGTAAACACAAAGAGGAAGACCACCCACCCGTGGAGAGGACTCTAAACCCGTTGCGGGCAGGGAACGTGCCTACCCACTCTGCTACACTGTACTCTCCCAAACGCTTAGTACAGTGCTCCGCACACAGTAAGTGCTTAATAAATACGACTGATCGATTGACTTTAAATCCCCAAGGGGCCGAGGCAAGGGCTCAAACACCCCACCTAAAACTGTCCTGACGGTGTCTGGGGGTTTGAATCTTAGTTTAGCACAATTTTCCCCTACTGGAAATTTTTTAGGGTTTTATTATTCCCCTCTTAGCAGGTGAAAATGGATTTGATAAGGCAAAAGAAGCAAGGGGGGGGGGGGGGGGGCCGGATTTTCTGGTATCAGAATTGATTTTCACTCTTGGTCCCCAGCTTATTCCTTCGGGTAAGTCTGGTCCTACCGATATGATAAGGAGCCCCAAGGCGTCCCACCTCACAGGGCATTGGAGAAGGGGAGACGGGATCCCAGAAGGAGAGACTCTAGTCCTGAAACAGGTGGTGGGAGGCTTTTAATAATAATAACGATAATAATAATAATGATAATGTTGGTAGTTGTTAAGCGCTTACTGTGTGCAGAGCACTGTTCTAAGTGCTAGGGTACATACAGAGTCATCAGGTGGTCCCATGTGAGGCTCACAGGTTTCATCCCCATTGTGCAGATGAGGTAACTGAGGCACAGAGAAGTGAAGTGACTTGCCCACAGTCACCCAGCTGACAAGTGGCAGAGCCGGGATTCGAACCCAGCCCGGTCTCTTTCCACTGAGCCACGCTGGCTTTTATTACGGAATGCTTCCTGAATAACTTGGATGAAAATTGGAGAAAAAAAATAATTCAAATTAGTTCTTTGGGCAAAACCCAAGAATTTGGAGGTTAAAAACCAGGTTTAAGCTCATTGTATTGCACCTCATGGAAGAGGGGAGAGTAAAAACACTACAGTGGTCATTCTGACGGCCGCCCCGGACGCACAGTGGGAATTTGTGTAAGTTTTGGGCGTTTTACAAGCTCGCCAACTGACTTGTGTTTCCAGGAGCAGCGGCAGGGGCCACAACCTACAGCTCGCAACAACCTCCTCAATCAACGGTATCTACTGAGCGCTTACTGTGATCGCAGCACTGTTCGAAGCGTTTGGGAAAGTACAAGTCGGTAGACAAAATCTCTGCCCAAAAGGAATTTATAGTCTACCTCCGAAAGACTAACGGATAATCCCTTCCCTCACTTCCAAGGCAGGTCCTCTGGGACACCCGCTTGAAGAGAACACCAAATAAATGCCCCACCGCTGGATGAGAGCGGGGTCTGGACCCGCCCAAGCGCTTAGTACAGTGCTCTGCACATAGGAGGCACTCAGCAAATACGACTGATAGCTAGGTTCTCCACTTTACGGGCCCTGACGAATGCAGAGAGAGAGATCATCCTTAGCAGAAGCAGCGCGGCTCAGTGGAAAGAGCCTGCGACTGGGAGTCAGAGGTCGCAGGTTCTAATCCTGGCTCCGCCACGCGTCTGCTCTGTGTCCTCAGGCAAGTCACTTGACTTCTCTGTGCCTCAGTGACTTCATCTGGAAAATGGGGATTAAGACGGTGAGCCCCACGTGGGACAAACCCGTGACCTTGTGTCTACCCCAGTGCTCAGAACAGTGCTTGGCACGTAGTAAGTGCTTAACTATTACCATCCTCATCACTGCTTCACGGAGGGGGAAACCCGGGTCAGGCGGGCTGGCTGGGGAGTCTCTCAAAAGAACAAAACTTGGGGGTCCTAAACTCAAAAAGGGAAAGGGAGAAAAAAGTTGGCCAGCACGGGGAAGGAGGATAGAAGGGGTAACCTGAGGGGTCACGGGGGTTCCAGGCCTTTCCAAAGTCAGAAGGCCCTGGGTTCTAATCCTGGCTCCGCCACCTGTGTGCTGTGTGATCTTGAGTACGTCACTTGACCTCTCTGTGCCTCAGTTAACTCATCTGTAAAATGGGGGTGAAGACTGCGAGCCCCACATGGGACAAGGAAAAAGCAGCAGGTTTTAGGGGATAGAGCCGGGGCCTGGGAGTCAGTAGGATTTGTGTTCTAATCATTGCTCCACCACACCTCTGCTGTTTGACCTCGGGCAAGTCCCTTCACTTCTCTGTGCATTTTTCTCTGAAAAACAGGGTGTGTGAGCTCCATGTGGGACAGGGACCAGGTCCCACCTGATTAGCTTGTATCTACCCCAGCGCTTAGAACATTGCTTGGCAAATACTAAGCGCTTAACAAATACCAACACTATTATTATTCTCTGTGCCTCAATGACCTCATCTGTAATACCGGCATGAAGACCGTGAGCCCCACGTGGGACCACCTGATCACCTTGTAGCACCCCAATGCTTAGAAGAGTGCTTGACACACAGTAAACACTTAAGAAATATTGTCATTACTATAAGTCATGGGTTCAAATCCTGCCCTTGCCGCTTGTCAGCGGGGTGACTTTGGGTAAGTCACTTCACTTCTCTGTGCCTCAGTTCCCTCCTCTGGAACATGGGCGTAGAGATTGTGAGCCCCACATGGGACAACCTGATCACCTTGTAACCCCCCCAGCGCTTAGATGAGTGCTTGGCACATAGTAAGTGCTTAAAAAACACCACCGTATTGGGGACGGAGCACAGAACCCGGGGTCAAGAGACGTGGATCCTCATTCGAGAAGCAGCGTGGCTCAGTGCAAAGAACCTGGGCTGGGGAGTCACAGGTCGTGGGTTCTAATTCTGCCTCTGCAACTTGTGTGCTGGGTGGCTTTGGGAAAGTCACTTCACGTCTCTGGGCCTCAGTTCCCTCATCTGTAAAATGGGGATGAAGACGGTGAGCTCCACGTGGGACCATCTGATGACCTTGTGTCCCCTCCCAGCGCTTAGAAGAGTGCTTGGCACATAGTAAGTGCTTAAGAAACACCACCGCTATTGGGGACGGAGCACTCAGCCCGGGGTCAAGAGATGTGGATCCTCATTCGAGATGCAGCGTGGCTCAGTGCAAAGAACCTGGGCTGGGGAGTCACAGGTCGTGGGTTCTAATCCCGCCTCTGCAACTTGTGTGTTGGGTGGCTTTGGGAGTCACTTCTCTGGGCCTCAGTTCCTTCATCTGTAAAATGGGGATGAAGACGGTGAGCTCTACGTGGGACCACCTGATGACCTTGTGTCCCCTCCCAGCGCTTAGAAGAGCGCTTGGCACATAGTACGTGCTTAAAAAACACCACCGTTATTAGAGACGGAGCACAGAGCCCGGGGTCGAGACGTGGATCCTCATTCGAGAAGCAGCGTGGCTCAGTGCAAAGAGCCTGGGCTGGGGAGTCGCAGGTCGTGGGTTCTAATTCCGCCTCTGCAACTTGTGTGCTGGGTGGCTTTGGGAAAGTCACTTCTCTGCGCCTCAGTGACCTCATCTGGAAAAGGGGGATGAAAACTGAGCCCCACGGGGGACCACCTGATGACCTTGTGTCCCTTCCCAGTGTTTAGAAGAGTGCTTGGCACAGAGGAGGCGCTTAAGAAACCCCAAAACTGTTGGGTGCAGAGCTCGGGGTGAAGAGACGTGGATGTTCACCCCGCCTAAAGGGTGTCCGTGGGCAGGTCAGTCGCTGCCTCAGTTTCCTCCACTGCCAAAGGGGGTGTGTGTGTTGAGAATAATAATCACGATGTTAGGGTTTGTTAAGCGCTATGTGCAGAGCGCTGGGGGAGATACTTCAGGTTGTCCCACGTGAGGCTGGCAGTTCATCCCCATTTTACAGATGGGAGAACTGAGGCCCGGAGAGGGGAAGTGACCCGGGCAGAGGGGCATTGAGGGAGCGATGAATGAGGCGTCATAGAGGGGGCCCGGGGCGGTACTCACCATTCAGCCGGGTCTGCCTGTTGGCTCGCACTCGGAGGAAAGTCTGCGCAGGCAGCGGGCAGAGAGGGAGGGCAGAAGCAGAGACAGAGTGTCAGCCGCGCCCCCGCCTCTTCCCCGGCCGCGGATGGCATCGGATGGCGGCGGATGGCATCGGATGGCGCGGGCCTGTCCTCCCTCTCCCCCTCCCCCCCAACCCCGCCGGGCCCGGCCGTCAACAAACCTACTTCCTCTCTGCCGCCGCTCCGCCGGCCGCTCCGCTCCCTCTGCATCGCCGCCGGGGGACCCCGCCCGGCGGCCCCGGGGCTCCGGCGGGGAGGATGGGGCCGGATTCCCGCCGCTGCCCGGAGGCCCCGGCCGCGGTCCCTCAGCGCCCGGAGGCGGCGGCGGCGGCGGCCATCTTGGCCCCGCTCACGTGACCCGGCGCGCGCGCTCTCGCGGTGAAAGGTCACCGGGAGGGGGGCGGGCGCGGTCGCCATGGCAACCCCGGAGGCGGCACCGCCCAGGGCGGGAACCATTGACGCCCTGAGGTGCCTCGGCCTGCTCATTCATTCATTCGTTCGTTCATTCATTCATTCCCTCCCTCCCTCCCTCCCTCTAATTCATTCATTCATTCAATAGTATTTAATAATAATAATGTTGGTATTTGTTAAGCGCTTACTATGTGCGGAGCACTGTTCTAAGCGCTGGGGAAGATACACGAGAAGCAGCGTGGCTCAGTGGAAAGAGCCTGGGCTTTGGAGTCAGAGGTCATGAGTTCGAATCCCAGCTCTGCCACTTGTCAGCTGTGTGACTGTGGGCAAGTCACTTCACTTCTCTGTGCCTCAGTTCCCTCATCTGTAAAATGGGGATGAAGACTGTGAGCCCCACGTGGGGACAACCTGATTCCCCTGTGTCTACCCCAGCACTTAGAACAGTGCTCTGCACATAGTAAGCGCTTAACAAATACCAACATTATTATTATTATTATTACAGGGTAATCAGATGGTCCCACATGAGAGCAGCGTAGCTTAGTGGAAAGAGCATGGGCTTTGGAGTCAGGGGTCATGAGTTCGAATCCCAGCTCCGCCACTTGTCCGCTGTATGACTGTGGGCAAGTCACTTCTCTGTGCTCATCTGTAAAATGGGGATGAAGACTGAGCCCCACGTGGGACAACCTGATTCCCCTGTGTCTACCCCAGGGCTTAGAACAAAGCTCTGCACATAGTAAGCGCTTAACAAATACCAACATTATTATTATTAAATACTATTGAATGAATGAATATTATTATTACATGAGGCTCACAGTCTTAATCCCCATTTTCCAGATGAGGTCACTGAGGCACAGAGAAGTGAAGTGACTTGCCCACAGTCACACAGCTGACAAGCAGCAGAGCCGGTATTCGAACTCATGACCTCTGACTCCCAAGCCCATGCTCTTTCCACTGAGCCACGCTGAGCGCTTACTATGTGCAGAGCACTGTACTAAGCGCTTGGAATGTACAAATCGGCAACAGATAGAGACAGTACTTGCCCACTGATGGGCTTACAGTCCAATAATGTTGGTATTTATTAAGCGCTCACTATGTGCAGTGCACTGTTCTAAGCGCGGGGGGAGATACCGAGTTATCAGGTTGTCCCACGAGGTTCCCAGTTAATCCCCATTTTACAGAGGAGGTAACTGAGGCACAGAGAAGGGAAGTGACTTGCCCACAGTCACCCAGCTGACAGGTGGCAGATCCGGAATTCGAACCCATGACCTCTGACTCCCAAGCCCGGCTCTTGCCACTGAGCCACGCTGCTTCTCTCATTCATTCATTCATTCATTCATTCATTCATTCATTCATTCATTCATTCGCATTTATTGAGCACTTACTCTATGCAGAGCACTGTACTAAGCGCTTGGAACGGACAATTCGGCAACAGATAGTGACCATCCCTGCCCACTGCCGGGCTCACAGTCTAATCAGGGAAGCAGCGTGGCTCAGTGGAAAGAGCCAGGGCTTGGGAGTCAGAGGTCATGGGTTCGAACCCCGACTCTGCCACTTGTCAGCTGTGTGACTCTGGGCAAGTCACTTCACTTCTCGGGGGCCTCAGTTCCCTCATCTGTAAAATGGGGATGAAGACTGGGAGCCTCATGTGGGACAACCTGATGACCCTGGATCTGCCCCAGTGCTTAGAACAGTGCTCTGCACAGAGTAAGCGCTTAACAAATACCAACATCATCATCATTATCGGGGGAGACAGACAAAAACAACACAACTTAATCACGATAAATAGAATCAAGGGGGCCTTCCCATTCATTCATTCATTCATCCAGCCATCCATCCAATACTACTTATGGAGCGCTTATTACTACTACTAATGTTGGTATTTGTTACTATAATAATAATGTTGGTATTTGTTAAGCGCTTACTATGTGCAGAGCACTGTTCTAAGCGCTGGGGCAGATCCAGGGTCATCAGGTTGTCCCACATGAGGCTCCCAGTCTTCATCCCCATTTTACAGATGAGGAAACTGAGGCACAGAGAAGTGAAGTGACTTGCCCAAAGTCACAGAGCTGGCAAGTGGCAGAGCTGGAATTAGAACCCATGACCTCTGACTCCCAAGCCCAGGGTCTTTCCACTGAGCCATGCTACTACCACTACTACTACTACTAATGTTGGTATTTGTTAATAATAATAATGTTGGTTATTTGTTAAGCGCTATGTGCCAGACACTGTTCTAAGAGCTGGGGTAGATACAGGGTTGTCCCACATAAGGCTCCCAGTCTTCATCACCATCTTACAAATGAGGTAACTGTGGCACAGAGAAGTTAAGTGTCTTGCCCACAGTCACACAGTTGACAAGTGGCAGAGCCGGGATTCAAACCCATGACCTCTGACTCCCAAGCCCAGGCTCTTGCCACTGAGCCACTCTGCTTGTGCAGAGTACTGTACTAAGCGCTGGGAATGTACAATTCGTTCCTCCTTCCTTCCTTCCTTCCTTCCTTCCTTCCTTCCTTCCTTCCTTCCTTCCTTCCTTCCTTCCTTCCTTCCTTCCTTCCTTCCTTCCTTCCTTCCCTCCTTCCTTCCTTCCCTCCTTCCTTCTTTCGTTCATTCTTCCTTCACTCATTCCTTCTTCCTTCCTTCATTCGTTCATTCCTTCTTCCTTCATTCACTCCTTCTTCCTTCACTCATTTCTTCCTTCCTTTTTCCTTCCTTCCTTCATTCTTCCTTCACTCCTTCTTCCTTCATTCCTTCTCTCATTCCTTCTTCCTTCCTTCATTCACTCTTTCTTCCTTCATTCCTTCTTCATTCACTCATTCCTTCCTCCTTCCTGCATTCGTTCATTCATTCTTCCTTCCTTCATCCTTCCTTCTTCATTCATTCATTCTTCCTTCCTTCATAATAATAATAATAACGTGGGTATCTGCTAAGCACTTACTATGTGCCGAGCACTGCTGTAAGCGCTGGGAGAGGTACAAAGTCATCAGGTTGCCCCACATGGGGCTCACAGTCTTCATCCCCATTTTCCAGATGAGGGAACTGAGGCACAGAGGAGTGAAGTGACTTGCCCAAAGTCACACGGCTGACAAACGGCGGAGTCAGGATTAGAACCCACGACCTCTGACTCCCAAATCCGCGCTCTTGCCACTGAGCCACGCTGCTTCGTTCTTCCTTTTTCATTCATTCTTCCTTCTTTCATTCTTCCTTCCTTCCTTCTTCACTCATCCATTCATTCACTCAATCGTATCTATTGAGCGCTTACTGTGTGCAGAGCACTGTACTAAGCGCTTGAGAAGCAGCATGGCTTAGTGGAAAGAGCCCAAGCGTAGGAGTCAGAGGTCGTGGGTTCTAACCCCAGCTCCGCCACCTGTCAGCTGGGTGACTTTGGGCCAGTCACTTCACTTCTCTGGGCCTCAGTGACCTCACCTGGAAAATGGGGATGAAGACTGTGAGCCTTACGTGAGACAACCATTTTACAGAGGAGGGAACTGAGGCAGAGAAGTTATCACCCCCAGGGCCTCCGACGCCCCCAGCAAGTGTGGGGAGCCTCAAAATCCACACGAGTGAGCAGGGAGATAGACTGGTTTCCTCTGTTTTTTGTTGGTGGGGAGGGGGGTCGTATTTGTTATGCGCTTAGTATGTGCCAGGCACTGTACTAAGCACTGTGGTAGATTCAAGGCTGTAAGCTCACTGGGTTCAGGAAATATGTCCCTTTATTGTTATGTTGTACTCTCTCGATGCTTAGTACAGTGCTCTGCACCCAGTGAGTGCTCAATAAATACAACTGAATGAAGTTCATGAAGTTGAACACAGTCCCTGTCCTCACGGGGCTCACAATCTTAATCCCCGTTTCCAAATAAGGGAACTGAGGCCCAGAGAAGTTAAAGGACACCTTTCTTGTGTCCAAACCAGGCATGCCGACATAAAAAGGTCAAAGCATTTTGGGAGACGGCTGCGGGGAGTGAAGGGGGGAAGTTACTTGCGGATTCTTGCGGGTCCCATCCCGTGGACACATCCTACTTCCGCTCTGGCTTTTCACCATTTTAGTGGCCTAGTGGATCGAGCACGGGCTCTAGTGGATAGAGGAGGACCTGGATTCTAATCCCAGCTCTGCCACTTGCCTGCTGTGTGACCTTGGGCAAGTTATTTCGCTTCTCTATGCCTCAGTTCCCTCATCCAGAAAATGGGGATGAAGACTGTGAGCCCTAAGTGGGACAGGGACCGTGTCCAATCCGATTACCTTGCATCTACCCCAGCGCTTAGTACAGCGAATGTCACACAGTAAGCACTTAACTAAAACCCCAATTATTATTACGGGTACCAGCCTGCTGACCCAGAACTGGCCTGTTGTCCACCCTACCCTCCATCTGTGCTGCTTCATTTTTATCCCTCACTGCCCCACCCGACCTGGTTCCCTACGGAATCGTATCCTGTTCACCCAAGACGGCTTTTCCTATCTGCCTGGGTCTCTGGATTTTATTCCTGCCTTTTAACGTATTGGCCACGGCACCCAGCACAGAATCTGCATATCTGATGAGCGCAATTCCGATTCATCGATACAGATATCGAACCGAACTGGGCCGACGGCAGGCCCACGAGAGCCACCAGTCGCAACGGCCTCCAGGTTGGGCCACCAATGGCCCCCGCTCTGGGTTCGACCCTGAAGCCGGCTGGGTTTGGGCAGTTGCGGAGAGGTAGCGTGGCCTAGTGGAAGGAGCAAGGGTCTAGGAGTCGGAGGACCTGGGTTCTAATCCCAGCTCTGCCAACTGCTTGTTGCGTGTCAGTGGACAAGTTACTTCACTTCTCTGTGCCTCAGTTCTCCCGTTCTCTCTCCTACTTAGACTGAGATCCCACAGAGACTGCGTCCAACCTAATTAACCTGTATCTACCCCCTATGTAACCTTTATCAAACGGTGTTTGACACATAGTTGGCGCTTAACAGATTCCATAAAGGAAACGGGCGTGTCTCAAGAGTTTCCACCTACCGCTCTGTCCTCCCGTCCGAGCTCTGAGCCGGAGGCGGACCTGAGAACATGTTTTTCCGTGTCACCTCAGTCAGCCCAGCCGGGGGCTGGGTCTCTTAGTTACGACGGGAAGGGGGCCGGGAGGATGCTGCAAGACCCTCCGGGAGGGTGGCGCACTCTGGCCATCCTGCAGGGAACAATGGGTAGCAGACTCCCAGGACTTGGGGATTCCTCTCGCTTCTCCTCGCCTAATAATAATAAATAATAATAATCTCCGGCGGTCCTGGCCGCCAGCCCGGCTTCCGGGGTCAGTGCCGATTGTTCAGAGCTCCACTCTGGGTTCACCAGTTCCGGGGAGGAACCAACAGCTTCCCGGCCAAACTGGCCCATAGGTGGGCGGCTGTGGCTGGGGACTGGAGGGGAGAAGCTAAGGAGCTGAAAAGCCGTGTGGTCTAATGGGCAGAGCCCAGGCCTGGGAATCGGAATGACCTGGGTTCTAGTCCCAGCTCCGCCACTTGTCAGCTGGGTGACCTCAGGCAATCGCTTCACTTCTCTGTGTCTCAGTTACCTCGTCTGTGAAATGAGGATGGAGATTGAGAGCCCCATGTGCGACAGAGATTGTGTCCAGCCTGATTACCTTGTATCTCTCCCAGCACTCAGAACAGTACCCAGTACATAGTAAGTACTTAACAAATACCACACCCCACCTAAAAAAAAAAAGTGGGGATGACTGCCACGAGACAGATAGGTGGGGCAAGATGGGTTCGGTCCCTCTCCTTCCAGGACCAAACCGGAATAACAGGCCCGGGGACAAACAGCTTTTCCTTCTGGAAACAGTATGAACTAGTGAACGATCTTTCCCAGGAGGGAGACGCGACAGCCATCCCCTGTGGAAGAGATCTCCTGAACTCTCAGCCACTCGCCTTACTAGACACTTTAGGAATCCCTCTCAGAATTCCCTCCGGCACACAGGGAACACATGGCCCCAGGACTCTCGTGTGTAGACATAGGTGTGGGAAACACCACTGCCCGAGACCCTGCTGTTGGCGGATTGCATAAGCCGCAGACACTCAGAGGTGCGTGGGGGAGGGAGAGAGTGGGGGGCAGCCCAGGTCGGCCTCCCCTTCCTCAGCCTTAATGACCCCCCAAACCCGGAACACCCCTGCAGGGCCGCACCTGATATCTGTCCGAGTGCTGGAGGTCATCGGAGGAGTGAGGTGACGCCGTCGGGGAGTCTCCTTCCCGCTTGATGGAGGCTGACAACAACACAGACTGCAAAAGAGAGGGGCACGGGGTGAGGTGGGGTGGGGAGACTCTCGCACCCCACGACCGCTTGGGGAGAGACCCGGGCCCTGAGATGGAGCCCCGAGCGAGGGGTCGCGGGGCGAGGGGCCGGGCTGCCGCCGGCCCGTTTGGAGGGGCCTGACCTTAGACCCCGAGGGGCCGGACCGCATTCAAACCCGTCTGTACCACAGCGGCCCACCCGCCTTCGGTCCTCACCGGTGGCCCCCCACCCCCTTCCACCTCTACTGCTCACCCGTGGCCCGGCTTAAATACATCCTCTTCTTCACCTTGTTCTACAGAAAGAAAAAAACCGCCCCGCCCCAACCCCTCTCCCCACCATTTACCCCAGTTTAGGCACGAGCCCTCTGCCCTCACTCTCCCGGGCCAAACACGGCCCTAATCCAATATTATTATGTGAAAAATGGCTGGCCGAGCTATGAAGACAGTAAATTAAACGTTATGTATTAGTTTTTAGCGTGCGGGCCGGGCAGGAAAGCTGGGCCCATTTATTCCAGAGCTACGGCGATGACCCCTGGAAAAACGCAGGGCTAAACTAATCCCCAAGATGTCAATCTCGGTGCCTCTTCTACATACGCTTGCAGTTTGGATTAATAAACTGTCTATTTTTAAATTGCGTGGAAGCGCTTCAATTCTAAATACCCACCCGGCATGTTAAACACCGTGTGGAAGGGTCCCACCTCCATCGGCTTCTCTGATTTCTCCAGCTCCGGGGCTCACTTTCTCCTCTGCCCGTCCCCTGCCCGTCTGGGTGGGCAACACTGGCCTCAGCCTCTAGCTCGTGGGAGGGGGCTCGGGGGAAGGGTCTCCTTCATGCCTAGGGATTGGCCCCCAGTAGGGTGGCCAGCACCTTGGGTTTTATTTTTTTTTAATATTTTAATGGTATTTGTTAAGTGCTTACTCTGGGCACTGTACTAAGCATTGGAGTAGATACAAGCTAATCAGAGGTTGGATACAGTCCCCATCCCACTTGGGGTTCACAGTCTTAATCCCCATTTTACAGATGAGGGAACCGGAGGCCTAGAGAAGTGAAGTGACTTGCCTAAGGTCATGCAGCAGACAAGTGGCGGAGCCAAGATTAGAACCAAGGTCCTTCCAAATCCCAGGCCTGGGGTCTATCTAGTAATAATAATAATGTTGATATTTGTTAAGCGCTTACTATGTGCAGAGCACTGTTCTAAGCGCTGGGGTAGATACAGGGTAATCACGTTGTCCCACGTGAGGCTCACAGTTAATCCCCATTTTACAGATGAGGTAACTGAGGCCCAGAGAAGTGAAGTGACTTGCCCACAGTCACACAGCTGACAAGTGGCAGAGCTGGGATTCGAACCCATGACCTCTGACTCCCAAGCCCGGGCTCTTTCCACTGAGCCACGCCATGCTGCTAAATAATAGAAATGGTGGTGGTACACACCAAGCACTGTGCTAAGTACTGGGGTAGATTGAAGCAGATCAGACACAGACCCTGTCCCACGTGGGACTCAGTCTAGGGGACGTAACTTCTCAGTACTTTTTCTTCTCTGTAAAATGTGGCTTAAAGGCCCTTTCTAAGTTGCCACTTAGACTGTGAGCCCCTTGTGGGACAAGGACAGTTGGATCTGACTGTACTTGGCATTTGGTAAGTGCCTAACAAATCCCACAATTATTATTAATTATAATTCTGAAAAGCTTCCCCTGGGCTCCCTCAGGCAAGAACTCTGTCAGCCTCTCCGCCTCCAAGGTTGGGATGCCACGGGAATGAGGGGAGGAAATGCGGAGGCAGGGGAGGGGCTGAGAATCGATCAATCAACGGTATTTACTGAGCACTTACTCTATGCAGAGTGCTGTGCTAAGCACTTGGGAGAGTAAGCTATGACAGAGTCGGCAGACACACCCACCCGGTGCTTGCACCGAGGCCATTTCCGGCACCGAGGGCCGGATTCTCTTCCCTCCTCCTTCCCTCCTCCCCGGTCTCCCCGCTCGGCCTTCCCTTTGAAGATGGGCCAGGGCCCAGTGCCCGGCCTGAGCTCCAACTTCCTGTTTGGCTGAACCGAAGTCCGTAACCTGTTCCCCTGCCCTGCTAGGCTACTGCCATGTCCCTCCGTCCTTACCCACGGACACCCGTTCCCTGAGACCATTCGGTTCTCCGATGGAAGGGCTGGTCGGGACCGGGCTCAGTCCTCCCAATTTACAGAGGGAGAAACTGAGGCCCAGGGAGAGAAAGGCACCATGAGCCTGGCTGCCCCTGTTGTCTCTAGGGCTCTGCTGCCCACCCCACCCCTGCCACCTCTCTTTAGCCTGGGCAAAATCCTCCCTGGGGTGTGGGGACCCCGTGACTCGCCTGTGCCTTGGTTGCTCACTGCAGCACCCTAAGATCCAGGCCGCGACCTCCCTGTGGATCCGCTCCCCATTACTACAGCCGGGAGAAACGCCCCACCTCCCTCTCCCCACCGCCACAGGGTCATCCCAAGAGACTCGGCCTGCGGCTGGGATTTTCCCAGGGAATCTGGGGGAGTGGGGCGTCTCGTCCCACGTGAGCCTTTTCCACTGCCCTTGCTCTCGGAAGTGGGGGTGACTGTGGGGCTCCAACGGCTTTCCACTGCTGAGCCCGTCCATTAAGATCTCTCTGGGCCGGGCCCGGTCTCCCTAACTCCCTCTGGCTCCTCCCTCTCTCCCCAGCTTCCCCAAGGAACCCCACTTCTGCTTTCAAAAGACAGAAGGAGCACCGGCCTCTAGCACCCGCCAACCCCCCCTTCCCCTCCCCAAGGCGCCCTCTCTAAATCATCCTTCCTTCTGTTAAGGCTCTCGCTCCAGAGGTTATAAACCCTGAGAGGCTGAGGCTCAGCATTACACCTGGGGCAAGGGAAATAAAAAAGGTCACCGGCGCTTTTTAAACATGGACAAAAAAGCAGTAAAATGTGTTTTGAAAAAAAAAATCTTGGCATTAAATCATGACTTTTTGCCTGGCTCTTCGCCTCATTAAAAGTGGCCTTTTGGAAGGTAAAATTATCATTGTAAGCGATAAGATCTTTAAGAAAATAATTCACGGCTTCTTCACCCTTTAATATGATAGCCGCCACCGGCTAATTTTTTTCTTAATGGCAACGAGGCCATCAATCTTGTCCGAGGCCCCCGCCCGCTCCCCCCCCGCCCCTCCGCCTCCCGCCGCCCTCCAGCCTGGGCTGCTGCCACAAGAGGGGTCTTCTTCTGAGGCCGTGGTGGTGGTGGCGGGGGGAGGATGGAGGGAGAGGAGGGATCCGCTGAAGGGACGGGTTCCCTGGACTGGCCCAGCAGCAGCCACCTGGCCTTGCGCCATCCTCTGCCACCGGGGCAGGCACCGGGGGTGGGGGTTCTGGTAAGAGATTGGCCTCCCTGCCACCCTGCCATGCCATGAGTGGGGCCATGGGACTTCGTGGAATGGAATCTGGGCCCGGGTATGGACACACACACACACACACACACACACACACACACACACACATTGGCCTGTGTGCAAATCCAGCATTCATCTTTCCATATTTGCTTCCAGCAGACCCCAGAATCTGGGTGTAGTGTGGATGTCTGAGGTGAACCTCTAAAAGGGAAACGTGTATGTGGTGGAGTCCTGGGATGAGGAGATTGGTGTACATTTTTGGGGGCAGTGATTGTGTGGAAGATTTGTATGTGTAGGTGTGCGGGGGGATGTATATTTGGGGGTGTGAGTGTATGAGGTGGGTATGAGGGTGAGTGGGAAGGTGAGCGTGTGAGATCTACATGTGTGAATAGGTGGGGAGGGAGTGAGAGAGCTGTGTGTGTTTATGGAGAGCGTGTGAGAGATCTGTGTGTGTACGGAGGGTGTGTGTGTGATGTGTATGTGGGGGGTAAGTGTGGGAGTAATTTTGGAGGGAGAGTGTGAGAGCTGTGTGTAAGTGTGCATGGGGTGTGTGGAGCTCTGTGTATATATGTGGGGGGTAAATGTGTGAGAGAGCTAAGTGTCAATCTGATGTGTGTGTGTGCATGTGAGAAACCTGTGTGTAAATGTACGTGGGGAGTGTGAGGGCCCTGGGTGTATATGTGGGGGGTATGTGAGAGAGCTGTGTGTGAATGTCTGTGGGGGTAAGCGTGTGTTCGAGCTGGGTATGCACATATGTGCAGAAGGTGCGTGTATATGTGGCGGGAGGGTATACGAGAGAGCTGTGGGTGTGTATACTAGGGGCGTCTGAGAGACTTGAGTCGGGTGTGTGAGAGCCGTGTGTGAGTTTGCTGGGGGGGAAAGTGTGTGAGAGAGCTGAAGCTCCCAGCTGTCAGCTCGTGTTGCTGGGTTGAGGAAATGATCCAAAATTGCCAATCCACTGGAAACGTCCCCTCCCCATCCCTGCTCAGAACCGCCACCCGCATGCCCGCCCGCCCTCCGTCCGCCCGCCCGCTTTCTCTCCGGGCGGCCGGCAGGTCAGATGTCGGGGAAGGAAGCGGCCAGCCAGCGCCTCTGACATTCAGTTTCCTTTCAAGGCTGGTCATTTGAGACTATTAAGTGCCGGACTCCGGTTTCTGATCGCCACCGAAAAACACAGCCGGTCTATTTTTCTTAAACAATCCATCAATGCCGCTGTCAGCCGAACAAACCCGCTCGCCCTGTTTTTATATATCTATATGGCCTTTTCTTTATTGCGGCAAAGTGTTTCCTGCTTGATGTGTTCGGCTTTAACTCTGCTGTCTAAATAGGTACTTATCACTTAACATGGGGGTGACGGCTTGACATGTTTTCTGTCTCCTGCCCTCCCCTCCCCTGCTGGAAGCAGTCGAAGTGTTGCTAATAGCTGTTATCATTTGGGAACTGTAACCTGAAAGCAATGAATGATACCGGGACTCCCGCCTCCCCCTCCCCGGCCCCCCCACCCCCAACCCCGAGGCCGGCCTCCGGCTGCCATTTTTCATACATCGAGCGGAGGCTCCGGCCTGGGCCACCTGCTGAGGGATGGGGCCTGGAAGCTCCTTTCCCACGGGGTGGCGGGGTGAGTCCTCACCCAGGGCCTCAGACAGGCGGACCCAGATGCCCCCTTCCTGGGCCTCAGCTCCCACCCTGGGAAGTGTGGCAGGGCAGACTCCCCCACAGCTGAGGGGCCGGAAAACAGAGCGGGTAACGGAATCACTCTGGTGATCACTGTGTTCGCTCAACAGCCTTTGGCTCGGGCTCATCCTCCCCGCTCAGCCACCTTACGAGTCAGGGTGCCACTCTCCGGGGCCCTCGGCCTCCCAGCCAGCCCCATCCCTTCTTAGGGGGGAGCCCGCAGTCTTGCCCACCACGGGGCCCCTCGCCCAGCCGCCCCAAAGCCGGCCGGCCTCCCCGATCCCCTTGTGCCCACCACAAGGCCCACTGGCTCCGAGCCCTGCGAGGAAGGGCAAGTGGAGGATGAGGCAGAGAGGGGGACAAGGGGACGGAAGAGGGAGTTGAGGAGAGACCAGGGGCCCCGATTTTCAGCTCCAGGAGTCTCACCGAGACTTCCCGGGGCTGGGAGCGGGATTCCGGGTGGGCCAGGCCGGACGTCGGGCCCTCTCCGAGAGGTGGGAGCTGCCGTCTGGGGCTCAGGATGTGAGGATTACGGGAGCTGGGCCCCGCCAGGGGCCGAAGGGGGCGGCAGGGTGGGGTGGGGCTGGGTTTCCGCCAGGACCTCTGGATCTGCGGCAGCAGGGGAGGCATTCGGGACAGAGCCCGGTGCAGCCAGCACAGGGCAGCCAGCTCAGAGTCCTGGGGAAGGGTCCCGGGGAGAAGGCTGGAGTGGCCAGAGCAGGGGAGCAGGCCGCTCCCAGAGGGACGGGTGTGGAGGGACACCCTCATGGGTCTGCCAGACTGTGGCCGGGGACAGAGACAAGGTCTGGGAAGACCTGGCTGACGCTCAGGCTTGTTTGAGGAACCAACCAGGAGACCAATCGTCAACCGCGCCTCTGTCTCACCCCAAAGCAGCGGGCTGGGGCTGGGGCGTGGGTCTCTTCAGTGGATGGACACCCCTCCCCTAGACTGACGGGGGGCTGGGAACTGTGAGATCTGGTCCAGCTCTGACGTGGGGGCTGTCGCTCCCTTTAACTCCATGGGAAACATGGTGTGTACACACTCCTACACGCACACACGATACTATCACACCTATAAACGCACACCAGCACCTTCAGACACGTGCAAACATGGATACACGAATGAATGCTCCCTTCGCAAGACCCCCCAGGTCCCTCATTCAAGCACACACAGTCTTATATGACGAGACACCGCACATCTCAACAATCCTAAATTCAGGCACCCACACGTGCGTATGTGCGTCTACACACGCAAACGGGGTGTGTCTCCTTGGGGTTCCAGTTTCCAAGCCCCCAAAGCCAAAGATTCCCACGGCATTAACGGGCTCTGCCCCCAAGCCGGGCCAACCGCAGTGCGGGCTGCTGTAACCAGCTACAGAGAAGCGGGCAAGACCCCATCAGGCCCACAGTGAAGGAGGAAAGACCCCCCTCTCCAGAGCTGAAGGTCTTCCGACCCAGGGCCTAGGGCAGGAGGTTGAGGGCCAACCGGGACCAGAGGGGGCTTGACCTCAGTGACCCAGACTCAGCATCAGAGGCCCCTGCTGGGCTCTGAGTGGCCTCATCCAAGGTGGCCCCGTGGCGAAGCCTGGCTCGGGTGTCCGGGAGGACCAGGCCCGGGGTTTCGCCGGAGGGGTCCGGGGGAGCGGAGGGGAGGCGGCTGACTCTATCAGCAGGGGTTGTGACCGGTGAAGGGAGAAAAAAACCCAACGCCAGGTCTGGCGTCCTCAGCCTGTGATCCCGGTAGGGCCTCGCCTCTCCCAGCCCCAGCGCGATTACCGCCCCTGAGCCGACATGAAACTGTGCATGTTCTCGCTTTCTCCAGCACAGAAGACTCGTCTCCCAGCAAAAGCCACCGAGAAATAATGAATCCTCCAGGGCCGGTGGGCTTTCAAGCCCTCTGATAGTCTAATGAAAGATTTGGAGATTTTTCTCCTATCTCTCGCCCCCGCCAAGTCTCTTGAAGTTAACGTTCTGAGGGAGAGATGTGTGCGGCGACAGGCGGCGGCCGACCCGAGCCCCGTTTCATCCCTCCCTCCTTTCAGGAAAATGGGAGCCTTTGTTAGGGGAATCTTCAAAGTCTCAGCCTGTGGAGAATCGGCCCCTTCTTCTTCTCCTCTATCTGGCGGCTCCGCGGCCTGGTCTCGGGGCTTCTGATCTGCCCCGCAAGCCGAGTCGGGGTGCAGGAAGGGGGAAGGGGAGGGAGGTCTCACTCTGAGACCTCGGGGCTGGGCTGAGGGTGCCCAGCTGAGACCAGGGAGGGGGCCGTTCTGGCCCTGGCATCCGAGTGTCCTCCGGATCTGTGTGCTGTTTGTGAGGGCAGCTCTGAGGGGGCAGCTCTGAGGAGGCAGCTCTGAAGGATGGCGCGAAAGGCTGTGTGTGGCGGACAGCCTCGGCTCTGCCTCCCGCGGAGGGAAACGGCGATGCTGGCGAGCGGGCAGAGCTGAGGGGAGGCGCCAGCCGGCCCAGCACCCCACAGAGGGCAGGCCCCGACCCAGCTCCCGGACTGAGGCCGGTGACCGCCGGTGGCGGAGGCGATCTCTCGGGCAAAAGACAGAGGGTCACGGGGGGCGCTGGACGATCCCAAGCCGGAGCCCGGCCGGTCTGGGCCACCATCAGGGAGGACACCGGCCCCTTGAGGACGGCCGCAATCCCCGCTCAGTTAGGGGAGAGGGTGGGTGGCAGGAATTACAAGTTACAGCATGTGGAGCAGGAGCGGCAGCGTAGAGCCTTCTGGGAACGGTAATTTCCTGGGCCCCACAGGGCAGCCTTTGCATCCATGACCTCAAAGCGGGGCAGGATGGAGGTGTTCAGAAGGTGCACAGTAAATACGAGTGACTGACTGATTGATTGGGTCACCGGCAATTCCGCCCTCTTCCCTCCCAAAGCAACAGTACTTGGGAGCGGTGGGGCACCTGGGCAGGGAGGGGTTGGCCGCCTGACGTCGGGTGTAGGGAGCCCAATCTGGGGTGTGGGGAGGAGGTTTCGGGAATTTGGGGGTGTCTCAGGACTTGTCACTTACCTTGGGAGTCCCTGGGGCCATGGCATCCTTCAGGAGGGAATTTTTGCTATTGAGAAAGAAGAAAAGGATCAAAATTCCAGCAGCTGCTCATACCTGGGGGAGGGATGGAGTGCTGGGGAGGGGGATAGGGGATGAGGATGCCTAAAGGAACAGTGACCTCGGAGCCCCCACCCTGAATCCAATGATCCCAACACTGGGGCTCAGAGGGGTGGAGTGGATGTGGGAGGAAGAGGGGAAGAGAAAGAGAAAGAGAGACAGAGTCAGAGGAAGAGAGCTGGCTTTTGAGACTTGAGGTGAAAAGGGGCACAGAGGAAAGGAGTACTGGGAAGCGGGAGGTCAGCGGGGAGAGGGCCAGAGATATAACTACACCCATTAAAATCATGAGAAGGGAGATGGGGGGAAACTCCCCCCGCCAAACTTTATTGGTGATCTCCTCTGGGGTCTGATTAGTGAATTCTACTCCTCACCACTTACTGAAGTCTCCCAGCTGTGGGAGTGGGGATTGGGGGGAGAGGGAGGGATTTACCAGCCCCTCCTCCGCCCCCCTCGGGGGACCCGGATCTGGAAGATTTGATACGCCTCCCTCCCCCAACCCCAAAATGGGGGAAATTTGAAACAATTACATATCAAAGCCGACAAGCCTGAGAGACGGCACTATAATTCTGGGGTTATTAAAGTAATGCTTCTCATGTAAATTCCCCCCCTAACACGCTGCAAACTGGGTTAGGATATAAATGATTTCCCCCTGATTCGATTTGTCAAGGCTGAGCCCCGGGCAGGCACAGGGGCTGAAATATGGTGCCGGGGATGCTTCTCCGTCCGCCGTATCGGCCCGGCCCCCTCCCCGCCGCACGCGGGACCCCCTCCCCGCAGCCTGGGGAAGTGATGGATAGACGCGGAGGGATATGGAGCTGGTGTTTAATAACAAAATTAGTATGCAAGCCGGCATCCTGGGCTAAGGATGAGTGATTGGGAGCCAGAAAGAATTAAAAATCCCCGCTAAACAGATGCTGACAATGGAACAAGACGTATCAAATCAGATCTACTTCAGAAACATTAATATCCACACCCGCCCCTCGGCCCCCTCCGCTCCCCCCCTCCCCACCCTCCCACGCCCCTGGCACACACATCTGCACACGCAGGCCGCCTTTCGCCAATCACGCCAATATGGGAGGCATCAATAAATTTTTATGAGACTTTTAGAAGATCAGCATAGTAGATGTGACAACAGAGCAATGTGCCTGTCAAGTTCACTTTGTCGGGTCCATGTTAGGTCCAGATGCGGGGAGGTGGAGGCGGTGGGGGGAGATTGAATTTGGCTGCCTGTAATCTGCCTTGATTTGGCAGGTGTCCGGGTGTTATGAAAGGAGAAGGGATGGGAGATCGCTCCTTTCTCTCCCCTCGGACCCGGGGACCCGGCGGCGGAGACGGGGAGAGTGAATAAAGGAGGAATTAGCGGCCATCAGCGGTCAGTCGCTCGCCCGTCCCGGGGGCGGGCCCCCTGCGGGGTTCCGTCTTTTCTGGCTCCGGAAGCGGCGGTGGAGAGCAGTCCGGTTCCGGGCTGGACCGGGCCTGGCCCTTCACTGGGCTGGTGATGCTGAGTGGTGGGGGGACGTCGCGGGACAGATGGTCAGAGGAGGAGCCCTGGGTAGCCTGTCCCTCCAGCCTGAACGCTGGAGTCCATCTCTCTGATTCCGCTGACCCAGCCCTCCCCTCTCCCATTGGCCCCTTAATAATAATAATGAGAATAATAATGATTACGGTGCTTGTTAAGCGCTTCCTACGTGCCAAGCACTGTTCTAAGTGCTGAAGTGGATGTAAGGTAATCAGGTTGTCCCACAAGGGGCTCACCGTTTTCATCCCCATTTTACAGATGAGGGAACTGAGGCACAGAGAAGTGGCTTGCTCAAGGTCACACGGCTGAGGAGTGGCGGAGCCAGGACTGGAACCCAGGTCCCTCTGACTCCCAGGCCCGGGCTCTATCCACTAGGCTACGCTGCTTCCCTCTGCTTCCTGGCGAGCTGAGACAAGGAAGGCAGGAGGAGGAAGGTGGGCCAATCACCAGGTGGCTAAAACCTCGAGGTCAACTCGTCCCTCCCTCTGCCTCTGTGCAGGAGAGGACCTCCTCAAGCCCAGAAAGGCCCGATCCCCAGCTGAAGGTTTCAGGGACAAAACCTCCCACACTCTCCAACACCATAGGGGCTCCCCGGGTGTCCGGCCGCCGGTGGCCACCTCCCCTAGCCCCGGCCCCGCCAGCGGCGGCCCGCTGCCCCGGCCTGGAGAGGCCTCTCGGGTGGACCGGAGAGGAGGGAAGCCGGGGCCGGGGGCGGATCGTCGCCCCTTAAAAGTTCAAACACTTGTCGGTGCCTTTGAAAGCCGCTGGCACCGGGCCCCGGCGAGCCCGGCCGGTCGGTCCGGAGCGCCGGGAATGTCTTTAATCATCCCGTTCGGAGGGCCCGGCTCGGCTGCTGCCTCCCGGGGAGGCCACATTTACATAGTAATAACCCGGCCCCCCTCCCGCACCATTTGCTGAAGAGCAGATTCGCTCCCGTTGAGTGATCCATGTGTTTTAAATTATAACCCGCACATAGGAAACTCGCTCCTAAGTACAATATTCATGGGTCGAGCTGACACTTTTAATTAAGGTGATTTACTCAGAATTATCCTTTGAAATAAAAAAACGGTGTGTTGCTAGCTAATAAAATATAATTACTACCCGTTTTTATAAGTTACCGTTCGTTTTAATCTATCGGGGGGAATTGTTTATCTAGTTAGTTGTTCCCAAACAACTTTGCTACCCGACTTCTGGTGCTGGGATGGGGTCGGAAGAGGGTGATGAGGGGGGGTAGGGGTCGGGGGAGCAGGGAGGAAGGTGCCCTCACCCCCTCACCTCAGACTTCCACATGTGGCAGGAGGGATGGGATGAGGGGACCAGGTGTCCCCCATCCAAAGAAGGGGTGCTACCGTCTCCATCCTCTAGACTGTAAGTTCGTTGTGGGCACAGAATGTGTCTACCGACTCTTGTTGTATGGTTCTCTCCCAAGTGCTCGGTAAAGTGCTCTGCACACAGTAGCACTAAATAAATACAATTAATTGATTGAATTCTTTCTGCCATCCAGGGTTCTGGAGAGTCAGAGCTCAGTAGGTGAAGAGAGCATGGGAGCGGGATGAGGGGAAGAGAGTTGGTGGGAAACGGGGTGGGGAGATCAACTTCTGTTCTTCAGTCACCCCACACTCAGCCGCACGGCACTTACGAACGAATCCGTAACTTATTTCAATGTCCGTCCCCCTCTAGGCTGTACATTCCTCCTGGGCGGGAAACATGTCTACCAACACTGTTATACTGTACTGTCCTGAGCACTTGCTATAGGGCTCTGTGCACAGAAAGCGCTCAATAAATGCCACTGGTAGATTTCCTGACAAGTGGTCATCCAGTTCATTCCCCTTCCTTCCCTGTCTGCCCCCTGGCACAACCCCAGAAAGAGAGCCAACTAGACCTCCACGGGACCTACTGGGGAAGAGCTGGAGTCCGGGTCCCTGTGGAACGGATGTCCAGCCCATCGCCCCACGTCCGTCAGGCCTGGGCCTCTGGGTCAATCGCCTCCGGTTCCTTGGCCTCCTCCTACCCTGGGATGTGCAGCTCCTTGGGGTTTTTCGCAATCACACCTGCTCTAACCTCAGCGCAGCACTTTGCCACTCCCCAACACTGCTCCCGGGACCACTAGGACCCTAAGATCGTCTTCCGCCACCGTCGCCACCTCGGGCGCAGAGCCGGGTTGCCCTCCCTTCCGTGTCCCTCTCCCTCTCCCAACTACCTCGCGCTCGGCCCCGTTAAGGCTCACCCTGTCTGTCCCTGCCCCCGGCTCCGACTCCGCCCGGTCATTTCAAATTCTCCCCGTTCCCCCAGGTGCCGGCCACCCCTCGCGGCTCAGCGGAGCCGCCGAGCTTAATGAGCCTCCTTTCGATTCCATCATCCGAGTCATTAATGAAAATATTAAACAGCCGCAGGCTCAGGTTCAGGACAGACCTCTGCTGAACTCCACTTGATCTGACCCCTGGCTGACTCTGAACCACTAATAACTCGTCTCGGGGAGAAGCTTCCCGACCCGCACCCCCTCCCCCTAGGCCGCGGTGGGCGGGGGGAGGACGGGGGAGGATGCGGGGGGCAAAGCGGATTTTCCCTGGTTTCCGGGACATCGCCAAACCCTGACCGAAGCCACTGCAGTTCAACTCTCTCAGCTCTCAATCGCCCTCGCCCACCAAGGTGGACTCCGGGGTCCGGGGGGAGGCCGGGAAGATGGGATCGTTCTTCCGGAAGCTGGAAGAACAGGCCGACGGCTTGTGGCCCTGACCTGACTCCAAAGAGGGAGGCCTGGGGAAAGGGGGCCCCCTCGGCAGCACCCCCTCTCTGAGGGCTGCATCTCACCAGCCCATAGTGGCCCAATTCCCTGCTGCTCTGGACTTTCCTTCTCTGCCTCCTCTACCTCCAGGAGAGCGGGTTGGATGACCCCTCCTGCGCCCATCGCCTGCCCGGCCAGCCCCGACCCTGACCCTAAGGCTCTTGGGACGATGCCTCTCGTCCTCCTACCCCCAACTTGGGACCCGACCTTCCCATCAGGTGCCAGACAGTGGACAGAGTACCTGGGACTGGGGCCGCTGACACCCTGAGACGGAGTGTGGATGGGGCTCCATCTCTCTCTCCCTCTCTGGCCGTGATTAATCTGGCCCGGGGAGGGGACGGCACACACAAATCATGGACACTGAGAGGATAAATTCCCAGCATCAACACACCCCTGACGGCCTGATAATAAACAGACTCCTTCCATCATAAATCCCCTCACCCTCCCCACTCCCCGGCACGCTCTCCCCCTGGCATTGCCCCGAGGGGACTCTCGACCTGGGTGGGGTGTCAGGGGACTCCCGCCAAGAGAGAAATTTGTGTGTGAGTGTGGGAGTGTGATGGTGGTGGTTGGGGGGGTGGGGGAGTGGCTTGGGAATGAGTCTGCCAGGAGACCCGGGTCCTTGTCCCGGCTCTACCACTGGCCTGCCGGGATACTTTGGATACAGCTTCACCTCTCTGAGCCTCAGTGTTCTCCTCTGTGAAATGGGAATAAAAATAACACCCCCTCTCCCCCTACCTTCCAGGGATGGTGTGAGGATGAATGGAGATCATGCCTGTCAAAGTGCTTGGGGGAAATGAATGGGTTCTAAATTCACAGCGGAATCATTTCTACTAATAGTACTATCACTATTATCAGTCAATCAATGGCATTTCTTGAGCGCTCACTGTGTGCAGAGCACTATACTAAGCGCTGGGGAGAGTGAGAGTTCATTACAGTACTGTTGGGGGACACACTTCTGGTCCACAAGGAGCTCACAGTCTAGAGGGGGAGGCAGATTATTATTATTATTGTTATTAATGAAATCAAAGTGGGGTCAATGTTGAGCGTTCAGAGTGTTAAGTGCTAAGAGAAGGGCAGGACTGGGCAGTGGACAGAAAACTCCCACGGGGATGCAGCTGATGGAACGGTAACTGAGGCAGAAATGGATACTGGGAGTGAGTGTGAGAACACGTGTAAGGACCTGGGTGATCCCCCTGCCCACCGGGGCCCGGGAAGGCCGCTGGGGTGGGTCCCCGGCTGGGGGTGGTGGGAGGAAGGTGGTCTCTGGCAGAGGGCGTGCCCGGGGAGGAGAGGCCAGGATAGGGACAGAGCTCAGGCTCAGTATGCCATCTCCCCAGAGCCCTGTCCCGCTCTGTCCACTGGGCCCAGGGGTTCCCAGTAACCCAGCTGGGGTGGTCTCTGTATCGGGAGTGGCCTCCAGGAAGGACCCCGTTTGCTCCGCTCCCTCCTCACAGGTTGGCCCCAAAGCAGGGACCCCTGCCTCGACAGGAGGGGAAGGACAGAGGGATGGACGGGCTCCCTCTTCCCCCCCCTCCACCGAGGAGAGGAAAGGCTCCCTGGAATTTATCATGCACCCAATTACAATGTTAATTGGCAAGCCCCTGAAATCAATTAATTCGCAAATTTTTTTCAATTAAAAATTAAGATAAATCATAAAAACGTTATTACGGAAAGGCCAGCCGGGCAAATTTTTTCTTTAGGGGAGTGGCGGGGGGTCGGGGGGGCGGCGGAGAAATGGGTGCTTTGGATTTCTTTCCTTTCGGATTGAATTTTTTTTTTTTTTTTTAAGGGAGCGGCGACGGAGGCAGGGCCAGTGCCCTTGAATGTCTTTGCCGTGCGGGGGGCTGTCATCAGCAGGACTGGGCTGAAGACAGATAAAAAAATATCGACCGCTCGGATGCACCGCTTCTGCTTTATTGATCAGGCGGGAATTTAACTTGCTGTGCATATCCTCTGTGTCAGCAGGGGCCATGGGGCAGAGGAGCGGAGCTTGGCTGGAGATGTCACTTTGATATGGGGGGGCGGAGGGGGACGGGGACCCGGGGGGACTGAGAAAGGAGGCGGGGAAGGGGGCGCGGGAGAGGCGGAAGAGAGGGGACCACAGGCGGAAAGTGTGAGCGTGAAGGCCCTGGTGGCAGGGAACGGGTGGCATGAGGAATGGATCTGGCTGCTTGGGCCTTCTGGGAGATGGTCAGGGTGGCAGGAGACTCCCAGGGTGGACAAGATCCTCCGTTCGTCCTCTCTGGGCACTGCGGGGACGGGCCCGGGACCTGGGCTGGGCCTGTTAGAATAGCCCAGTGGTGCCCTTCGCCCTCGCCCCTCCGCTCCAGTGTGGCCTGAGGAGGAAACAGGGGAAGTGGACAGGGCACCGCTCCCCCACTCGCCCCGTCCACGAACCGGGCAATGCCAGGGCTGGTCCAAGAGTGGGAGGTGAACCCGCATCTCCCCCTGCCATAGCTTGCGGCCATGCTCAGCCCCCATGGGGGGTGAGGGCATGTTCCTGGGGTAGGAGCCCAGCCCCTGCCAGGGAAATGGGCAGCCGATGCACCTGACCCCTCTCACACACCCCGGGGGCTGCTCAGGGGAGAAGCCCAACCATAGCCCACTGGGGAACCCCAGGGCTCCTTCCAACTACCCTGTCTGTCTTGTCCTTCACCCCCTCTTGGGGACCCCTCCCCACAGTCACCCCCACGACCACGGGGTCACCCCTTCTGGCCAGGGACATCTCGGCTCGGATCTGGGGAGGGGGAGGTGCTGGGGGGGGGCCTTGGCCCCCCACTCAAGAGGTTAATCCTCTTAACACCCTGCCTTTCCGGCAACGGGGGTGGGAAGAGGGAGGAAAAAGAGGGGGCCAGAGAGAAGGTGGGGGGGATTGCAGGGGACAGAGTCTGAGGCGACAGCCCGGCCCGCCTGACGTGTTAAGCACTTGAAAATCTCATATATTCCATCGGCCTCTGGCAAGACATCTGCCTAATGTTAGAGCTTAAATATCCTTTTCCATTTTACATGCATTCAAGTCTCATTTGAGCGAAATGAAACGGTATTATTAAAGGGAGATTTTGCCCAAATGGCCTGAATTTGACATGTCAAGTTCAATGAGGCTGTTACATATGTAACACGCGGGAGGCTCTGGGGTCCGCTCCCCTCCCCCGGCATCACGGGCTGGCAAATGAGGTTTGCGGGCGGCCGGTCTGCTCTCTCCCCTGCGCCCCCTCCCTTCCTGGGGGCTCCCCATCCCCTGCGCCCCCTCCCTTCCTGGGGGCTCCCCGGTGGGGGGTGGGAAGCGCACGATTGGGGAACACGGCCCTCCCCCGACTCAGAATCATCCAGTAGCCGCTGCAGCAGGGACTGAGCCATTCTTCCCTCTCTCCCTCTGGCACCCCAAGGTGGCCCTCCCCGGGCCTCGGACTGGGCTAGGGCATACGCTCCTCCGACAAGGTCATCCTTGGGGTCAGAGCGGTCGTTTCTCCGCCTCTTGTCCGTCCTCAGAGGGCAGTGCCCAGTGGGGCTATACTTGGGGGCACCCGCTTTGGAGCCTATCCAGGGCCCTGCCCGCTAGCCTGCCCGGGCACTTCAGGGAGGGGAGGCTGCACACAGACTCTTGAAAAATATTCTTGGTCTGGGGCGACACCCTCCCACAGTCCCAGTCTGCCTGTCCATATCTCTAAACCTTGCCCGTGGCCTCTCCCCGCATGCAGGGCCGGGGCCTGATGGGGTGGGGAGGCTTGAAAGCCCTTAGTGATATTAGTTTAGCGGCGGGGTGGTCTGGGTGTAGGGAGTAGGATGAGGAGGGGATTGGATCTCAGTCCTGGGCAGCTGGGTAGGACAAGATGGTCCAGTGGCCCGGTGCAGTCTCTGCTGTGGGACCACTGTCATCCGAGAGCCAGGAGCCCCATCGGGGGGTTGGAGGAGGGGCGGCCTCGGGTCCCCCCCGACAGTGGGTGGGGGTAGGGGGCTGCTCTCGGCTTCCGGGAAGGGCGACGGGGCGGCCCTGGGGCTCCCGTAGCCCCCAGTGGGCCTGTCTGGGTGTGATTTAGGGCTTCCTCTCCCTGCCCATTAAACACCCCAGCCCCCCCCGCTTCCCCTGGCCCCCAGCCCCCGCCGCTCCCGGCCGCCTCTGCTCGCCACTGACACGGACCTGCTTCCTGGCCGTGCTCCTCGTGGCGCTAATTGCATCTGCTCATTTAGAGCGGCTGGCTCATTTGCAGGGGCCTTTATGAAGTTGGCCGCGATCCAAATTACCCCATAAATTAGCAGGCTGGGGGTGGGGCGGGCATCCCCCCAGGGTGGGAGGTGGGGGACACTCCAGGGGCTCTGACTTTCTTTCCTCTCACAGGGCTCCCTGAGCCTCAAGGACAGGCTGGTAGGTTCGGGTTGGACCCTCCTGTTCAACCCGCCCCGCATCTGTCCCCCATTTCCCTCCTCTGCACCCTCCATCCCACCCACTGGCCCTGGGTGGCCCCCGAGAGGCCCTCGGCCGGGGACGGTGTGGGCGGACAGTCCCGAAACCAGCCGAGGGCGACCGGAGGGGCCCGGCAAGAAGGAGCTGGGCGGCAGGATGGTCAGGGGGCAGTTAGACTAAGTGAGGGGTGAAAGTGCCTTCTCGGGACAAGGGGAAGGGGGTAAAAAAGGGAAAGCAGATTACGGGTGGTCTGGCCTGGAGGGAGGGGGATGGCTCCCACCCTCTGTCTCGCCCTGTGCTGGCTCTGACTCGTCACACCCTCGCAGGAGACTGCCAGCATGAGCCTGGAGGGCCAGTCCCTGTAGGGGCAATGGCAGGTTGGGCCTGGCCCCCGAACCCCCAGCCCCAATGGCCCATGAACCTTCCCTTGCCCTCTGCCTCGCCCTCCCATACTCCCTGCCCTAGGGAGACGGATGGAGATGGAGCAGAAGTTCCTTTTGGAAGGGGCTGTGTCTCGTGGAGCTCGTGAACTCTCCCCGGGGCTCAGCACAGTGGGCATCGCCAGCCGGGGGGTAGGTGGGCTACCCGAAAGGACATTTCTGTCACCGCTGCTTCCCAGATGTGGCCTCCTAGGAGAGACTGGGGTTGATAGCAGGCGGCAGGGGTGGGGAGGGTCGCACCCCCTAAAGGCCAGGGTTCCAGGGGGTTGGAGGGGACACTGGCTCATCCCTTCTATGGAGTCCAGTTTCAAGCCCACACTGCACCGCCCCAGATTACTTTTTTTTTAATGGTATTTGTTAAGCGCTTACTATGTGTCCAGCACTACTCTAAGCACTGGGATAGATACAAGTTAATCAGGTTGGACAGAGTCTGTCCCATGTGGGGCTCACAGCCCAAGTAGGAGGGAGTAGGATTTAATCCCCATTTTACAGTTGAGGAAACAGAGGCACAGAGAAGGTAAGTGACTTGCCCAAGGTCACTCAGGAAGCAAATGGCAGAATCAGGATTAGAACCCAGGTCCTCTGACTCCCGGGTCCACGCTCTTTCTACTAGGCAACACCTTCTCCTGGCTCCCAAAGAAATCTCTCACCCCCAGGACCCAGGGGCAGTCAGGTGCTGGGACGGAGGTGGAGGGAGGGAGGGAAGGAGGGGAGGTGTGTGCCTGGAGGTGGGACGGGGGTTGGTTCCAAGTTTCTCCAGCTCCTGCTCCATTCATTCACTCACTCATTTATTCATTCATTCAACTATTTATGGAGCGCTTACTCCATGTGAACCTCCCTGGGGCAGAGGAGAGTCTGACAGATCGGGCAGACGCAGGGAGAGTGGAAAGAGCTCAGACCTGGCAGTCAGGAGACCTGAGTTCTAGACCTGGCTCCTCTACTTGCCCGCTCTGTGACCTTAGGTGAGTCTCCTCGCTTCTCTATGCCTCAGTTTCCTCATCTGCAAAAGGGGGGTAAAATTCCCTGGTCTCCCTCCCCCTTGGATTGTGAATCCTGTGTGGGACAGGAACTGTCTGACTTGATTATCTTATATCTATCCCACAGCTATGTAGGTGGTACCTCCTGCTTACAGATACTATTGCTATTATTGTTATTATTATTATTATGTATTAGTCACGGTGCAGATATTAGTAGTTAGAGCCAATAGGGGCCCTACCTGATGTGGAGCTGGGCAAGTTTCTCCAGTTCCTGCTCCATGTGGTCCTGCAGCTCTCCGGGGCGGAGGAGGGTCTGGCAGACGGGGCAGACGGGGGCCTGGCTGTCAAACAGGGTGGGCTTCTTCTTACCTGCGGGAGGAGAGGGCAGGGTCATTAGCGGGGTCCCGGGGCGGGGGCTGGACCGGCTGGGGAGAGAAGGGACAGCTGGTTGTGGGAAGAGTTTCCTGCAGTGGGGGCCCGGTGCCCATCCCTGGCGGAGGAAGGGGAGCGGTGCCCAACCGTGCCCATCCCTTCCCGGGGGAGAGGCCACAGCGCTCGCCCCGGCCCCTGGTTTCGAGGGTGGGGGTCCAGGGCTTTGCCTTCCAGCTCCCCTAACCCCTCCTCCCTCCGGCACTTGGTTGCAATCACAGCCGTCTGCTCGGCCGCCCCCTCCCCACCCACAGTCACCTTCTCGGCGCCCCCCTCCCCATCCAAATCCACCTGCCCGGTGAGCCCTCCCCACCCACATCCACCTGCCCGGCCTGCCCCTCCCCACCGAAACCCACCTGTTCGGTCCCCTTCCCTTTCCACATCCACCAGCCCGGCACCCCCTTCCTACCCGCAGTCACCAATCCGGTGCCCCCTTCCCACCCACATCTACCTGCCTGGTCCCTCCTCCCCATGTCTCCCTTCTTTTCCTGGTGAGAGAGGGAGGCTGCAGAGGAGGAAGTCGAAGAGGTCAGGTGGGCAGTCTCTCCCCAGCTCCCTCTGCCGCTCCCAATGCCCCCCACCCCCGACCTCCACCGACCCAAGGCCGGTCAAGCCACCTTGCCCACTCAGAGAGGCCCAGGGCCGGGCTCCACCCACACGGTCTGCTGTCGCTGCCCACGGTGCCTGGCCCACCGCGACGGGGGACCGAGGCGGGGATGACCGGGGCCTCCGGCCCGCTCCGGTGGCAGGGGGTGGGGAGGAGCGGGAGGCCGCTTCGGAAACCGAGACGGCCGGGAGCGGGCAGAGGAGATGGATCACGACGGCGGCGGGGCGAGGTGCGGTGCTAACGAGGAATCTGTCACACGGGTGTCAGCCCGTACGGGCCGCGGGCTCCCAGGGATCCGACGAAGAAGGAGCGGAGAGATAAAAAGGAGATCTGTTTCGGCTCTCGCTAATATTCTTTTCATTTGTCCCCGTGCAAAATAAGATACTGCACTTAACGGGCTGGGTTAAAATGAAGGGGGGTGGAGGGGAGCAGGGGCCCCCCGCACTGATCAATACCACTAAAAGCCAGAGAGACGGTGATGGAGTGCGATTTCGGTGTCTGTGCCGAGGCAGAGCCGCGGCCGGCCGGTCGGGGTAATTTATGATTCACACGCACGGCAGCTAACTAGAGGCTGACAAGACAATGAATTCTCAATGAGAGACACGGGCCTCTAAAAGAGAGGGAGGGAGGGAGACAGGGAGGGAGAGGAAGGGGGGACAGGGCGAGAGAGGGACCCACACAAGGAGAGGAGGGAGGAAGTTGGCTTCCGCACCTCGTGGTTCTCCTCTCTGGCCTCCGCCTCCTCTCTCAGCACGGCCTCCGTGTCTCCTCAGCGCCGCTTCCAGGTCGAGGGGTCGGGGAGAGGCAGGGGAGGGCCCGAGGCTTGTCCGTGGCACGTCCGGAGGGCACCGGTGCCTTCCTGAAGTCCGACTTTCATCGTGCCACGCCATCCGGACCCCTTCGGGCTCCCGGCGAGGGGGCCAGAGTGGCCTGTTGGCGCGGCCCCCTGGGGTGGCCACTGCAGGAGTGCCTCGGAGACCCCCGGCCGGAGGTCGCCCCTCGCTGCCCACTCGCCGCCAGACTATGGGTGGTCAGTCCCAGGAAGGCTGGGATTTATTGGGATTTATTGAGCGCTTCCTATGTACAGAGCACTGTACTGCGAGTTTGGGATAGCATAATAATAATAATAATAGCATTTGTTAAGTGCTTACTATGTTTCAGGCATTTAGGGGAATACGAGCAAATTGGGCTGGATCCAGTCCCTGTCATTCATTCATTCATTCATTCATTCCTATTTATTGAGCGCTTACTCTGTGCAGAGCACTGTTTTAAGCATTTGGAAAGGCCAATTCACATACGAATGTGTGAATTCACACAAATGTACCACATGAGGGGCACAGTCTCAATCCTCATTTTACAGATGAGGCAACTGAGGCACAGAGAAGTGAAGTGACTTGCCCAAGGTCACACAGCAGACAAGTGGTGGAGACAGGATTAGAATCCACGGCCTTCTGACTCCCACCCACTGCTCTATCCATGACACCACGCTGCTTCTCAATACAGCGATAGAACAGAATTAGCAGACACGTTCCCTGCCCGTAACGAGTTTACAGTCTAAAGGGGCTCGGGACCACCAAGATAAATCTGCCGCTCCCCCACTGCCCCTACTGCTGGCCCTCCTGGGAATCCAGTGCCCCCCAGGGAAGAGACCCGCACCCCAGACAAACGCCTCTCCTTTCCCCACCGCCATCATCGAGCCAAGGCCCTCGTCCTTGACCGGGAGGGCGGCTGCCTGCGTTCAGGGTGATCTACCGACCTGCCTAGAATCCCAAAGGCCGACGGGATGGAGCTCTCCCCCTCCCCCTGCACCCTGCTCCTCCTCGCTCCCCCCACCCCCAGCTCCGGCTCCTCCCCCCAACCCCCAGCCCCGCTCTGGGGGCGCATATCGAAAACACAGATATTGAACTGTCAAAACTATTTCCTCCAAGAAAATAGATTCATCAGCGCGCCGCTCCGGGGTCAGCGCCGCGTCCCCCGTCCCCGGTGCCGGCACATGTCACCGCATACCCAATGCCGATTCGCCGGCCCGACGCGAGAGCGGGCAAGCGCCGGGCCCCTAAGTGACTTTGAGAAATGGATAATCGATTATAATTCCACGGCCGCTCGGTAGGCCCAGCCTGGGGGCCGCGGGGGAGCAGGGGGATCTGCCGGCCTGGTCCGGCCGCCCCCCGAACCTCTCCGCGGCGAGGACGGCGGGCACGCCGGCACGCCCGACTTTAATCCGTCAGTATACAATCAATGCTCTCTGTAATCAACTCTTGATCGCTTAATTTTACGTGTTGTGCTGAATCCCTTTGTTTAATCACTGGATCGGCCGGGCTGCCTCGCACCCTCCCTCATCCCCCTCGGCCCACCCTGGACGCGTGGCGGCGGTGGCTGGCGAGGGGCAGGGCAGGGGAGGGCATCCGGGGAGAGAGAGAGAGGACGGATCTGGAGCTGAGCAGGCTCCGGCCCCCTTGGCCGCTGACCAGTCCAGGGCCACGGGCAGCTGGCAGGGGCCATGACGCCATACCCGAACTCCCGCTTTTCCCAGGGCCTACATATTCCCTTCGTCTCCGAAAACCTGCCTGGCTTACTGACCTGAAACACAAAGGATAACAAGGACATCTCCAGCTCTCAACCTCTCACACGCAGACCCACACACCCTCACGCCCACCATACACATCTCGCACTCGAGCCTACGCGCCAACATTAAAACATACACATATATATGAATGTCTTACATGAGTACATCACACACACAGGCCCCTGGGGGAGCTCCTGAAATTAGAGCGGTATTTTTTAAGCGCTTACTATGTGTCAGGCATTGTTCTAGGTACTGGGGTGGATTCAAGCAAATCAGATGGGACACAGTCCCTGCTCCACATGGGGCTCACAATCTTAATCCCCGTTTTACAGTTGGGGTAACTGAGGAACAGAGAAGTCAACTGACTTGCCTAAGGTCACACGGCAGACACATGGTGGAGCTGGAATTAGAACCCAGATCTCCCGCCTCCCAGATTAGTGCTCTATCACAAGGCCATGCAGCTTCTCGAAATGAGGCCGGGGTCCCTGATGAGCCCCGTCAGTCATCGCCCCCGGCCCATCCCATCTCCCAGCCCCGGCAGGACCGGGCGGGCAGCTGCTCACTGGAGCCCATCCCAGGGGAAGGGGCTGGATCTGGGATCCAAGCTGGCTGGCCTGCAGGGAGGCCCCCGGGAGCGGGAGGATGGGGGCTACTGGGGGGGCCCAACTCCTGAAGGACAGCTCTCGCCCTGACCTCTGCCCAGGACCGGACACTCACTTCTCTGGGACTCTCCCTCCACCATCACCCACTCCCTGCATCCTGCAGCTGAGAGAGGGACGGAGAGAGGCTCAAGGCACAGGAAGCTGCCCCGGGTGCAGCAGAGGACTATGGCAGACCCCCGTTCTTACCCATGGACCCCCCTTCTCCTGCCTCCCCCTCTTCTTCCCCACCCGCACCCCTTGGGCCGCCCAGCGCGGTGGGCTCCCGTGCCCCTCCATAATTTTATATTGGGATCTGTAATAGTTACTCAGGTTTTACTGCGATGACTAGGAGTCCAACCAGGGTTTAATGGTAAAATCCATAGTTTGGCCCCGGGATCGGCTCCTCGTTTGCATAATTCCCAGAATACAACTCTAAAGCTTCTGACCCGAGGCATTAAAGAGGTGATAAAAATGGGGCTGTAAAAGAGGCTCAGATAGGCCAGGCCAGGCTGGGGAGAGACCAAAATGGGGGAGACTCTAAGATGGGGGGCCGGGGCCTAAGAGGAGGGAAGGTGGTCCCCAGGGGGACCACCAAGGCAGACAGAAGCTGCAGGGGTGGTGGGTAACAGCCAGGCCTGAGGAGCTCTTGGTCAGCTCTCTCTCTCTAATGATAATAATGATAATTCTACAAATAACAACAATACTTGCGGTATTCGCTAAGCCCTTGAGAAGCAACGTGGCTAACGGGAAGAGCTCGGACTTGGGAGTCAGGGCACCTGGGTTCTAATCCCGGCTCTGCCATCGTCTGTGGTGAGACCTTGGGTAAGTCACTTCACTTCTCTGTGCTTCAGCTGCCTCATCTGTAAAATGGGGATTCAATACCTGCTCTCCTTCCTGCTTAGACTGTGAGCCCCATACGGGGCAGGGTCTGTGTCCCACCTGATTGACTTGGATCTAATTTAGAATACTGCTTGACACACAGTAAGCACTTAATAAATGGAGAAGCGGCATGGCTTAGTGGCTAGAGCCCAGGCCTGGGAGTCAGAAGGTCATGGATTCTAATCCCGACTCTGTCACTAGTCTGCTGGGTGACCTTAGGCAAGTCCTTTCATTTCTCTGTGGCTCAGTTCCCTCATCTGTAAAATGGGCATTGAGACTGTGAGCCCCATGTGGGACAGGGACTGCGTCCAGCTCCATTTGCTTGTAACCATGCTAGCGCTTAATATAGTGCCTGGCATATAGTAAGCGCTTAACAAATACCACAGTTATCTTCTAGACTGTGAGCCCATTGGGGGCAAGGATTGTCTCTATTTGTTGCTGAACTGTACTTTCGGAGTGCTGAGTACAGTGCTCTGCACAGAACAATTGCTCAATAAAATCGATTGACTGAATGAACAAATACCATAGGAAAAAAACCAAAAAAACCCCAAACACTTCCTATGTGCCAGCCACATAGATACATGTTATGGCCACGAGATACGATAATAATAACAATGATAATTATGGCATTTGTTAAGTGCTTACTATATGCTAAGCACTGTTTTAAGCACTGGGGTAGATACAAGGTAATCAAGTTGTCCCACATGGGGCTCACAGTCTTAATCCTCATTTCACAGACGAGGTAATGGAGGCGGAGAAGTTAAATGGCTTGCCCAAGATCACACAGCAGACAAATGGCAGAGCCTGGATTAGAACCCACATCCTCTGCCTGTGCATCCGCTCCCAACCCTGTGCTTTCCACTAAGCCCCGTATGATAGACAATCCCTATACCACGAAGGACTCACGGACTAAAAGGGGAGGGAGAATGGCTGTTAAATGCCCATTTCACAGATAAAGAAACTGAGGCTCAGGGGAGTTAAAGTGACATGCCCGAGGTCACACAGAAGGAAGGCCAGACCTTGAATCGGCTCCAGCAGCTCTAAGCCCCAAAGCCAGGAGCCTCTCTCGGCCAAGGGGTGGGAACTGAGGCGGGTGGCGGGGGGATGGTGGGAGGGGGCTGGGGGTCTCAGAGGAGACTGGGCCCAGACTCGAAAACCCCCAACCTCCCCTTCCTCCCCGCTGCCCTTCCCTCTCCCCCGACCCACAGCCTCCCCTGGGCCTGGGGCACACTGCTCCACTGGGAATTCACCCAAGAGTGGTCAGCGAGGACCTCGGGGCTCCCTGCTGACCAGCTACCCGCGGGCTTTCCTGGTTCCTGCCTCCCTGCTCTCCTGCACTGCTATCCCTGGCCAGCTGCTGCATCCCCTGGGCTAGCATAGCCCAGGTCCTGGCCTTCTCTGAGGGACCCCAAGGGCAGGAACACCATTTCATCAAGGAGGTGGGGCACCATGCCCACACCTAAGGAGGGCAGCCCCCTGCGGAGACCGCCGGCCTTATGCTGGGGCCTTCGGAGGCCTAGGCCGGCGACACCTGCCCCCAGGTAACTCACCTCCCTCCCGCCCCCCGGGTCCGACTCCCCCGGCCTCCCCGCAGGGTCCCCTCCCCGCCGGCCCATCTCCGCTCTGACGGACGGCGTCCGCCCGGGTGGCCGCGAGAGCCATTTTCCTGGGCGCTCGGCGCTGTCAGCGTTAAAGATGATGGATGGGGCAGGTGAGGCGGAGGCGGCGGCGGCGGGGGCCGGGCCGGGCCGGGCCGGCTGCAGCGGGAACGGAGCTGCCGTCCGCGCCACGCTAATCCCCGGACGCTACCAAGGCGCCGGGCCTGATAACGAGGAAATGGGCCTGACAACAATTTTTAGCGGAGAGATTCTTCACCAAAATGCCAGGCGGCCGGGGGTCTGACAGCATCTGATTGAGCGGGAGGCCGGGGGGGAGGGGGAGGCGGGGAGGGGGCGGCCGGGGCCCGGTGGGCCCCCCTTCCCCCACGCAAAGATGGATCGGCTCATTCCGCCGTCGGACCATCTGCATGCATCACGACTCGTCCCCGGCATCTCCGGCGGCGACGCCTGTCATCTCCGTTTCTCTTCCTCCTGCGCCGCCCCCCCAACGCCCCCGTTCCCACCCCGGGGCCGCTCTGCTGGGGTGCCGGGGGTGGGTGGGGAGTCCCCGCATCATCCCGCCCCCTCGGCGGCACGTCCTAGCTGCCACGAGTCCTGACCCTATCCCCTGGGTGACCCGGGGCGAGTCTCAACCTCTTTGGGCCTCAGTTTCCTCATCTGTAAAATGGGGATACATGGCCTCCCTCCCTCTCTCTTAGAATGGGGGCCCTGGATGGGCAGGGACCGGATCTGATCTTGCTTATAACTCCCCCAGTGCGTAGCATGCGGCTTGGCACAGAGTCCACGCTTACGCACCGGCAATATTAATAGTAATAGCTATTACTATTCTTCTCCTTCTTATCCCATCTTGGGCACTCGGCCCTCCTTCCGACCTCCAGGGACACAAGGAAATCTAGCCAAGGGCTACGCCCCCTTGGATGTCCTTAGACTCCTTATCTGGCAGTTCAAGGCCCTTTTCCATCAACATCTCCCTGGGCCTCCCAACCCCACGGAAGGACAAGGCAGATCCCCTCTGACCAGGGAATCATTTTCAGTCAGGGCTTCGGGTGGAGGTCAGCTCCGTCCCAGCGGGTCCCTGGTCCGTGAACTTCCCGAGCTCCGTCCTGCCGGTTTCTACCTTTCCTTGGGCCCTGATTTCCTCTCGTCACCCCAGCACGGCGGCATCCACTCAGAGAGGTCGATGAGACCAACTGACTCCTTCGCACACTCCCAAATGGTGATACTGACCCACTGCCCTGCAGGGACCAGACAGGGATCACCGTGTCCATCCCCCTGCCCAATCTATCCCAAATCTGGGAAAAACTCTCCCTTCTCCTTCTCCTCCGTGTGTGCTTGTGTGTGAATTCCTGGGGGCAGAGGCGGGGAGGGAAGAGGAAGAAAAGTGGAACCACTGAATAACCACAGAGACGCCCGGGTTTGGGGAGATTCTACAGCAGCAGTTGTGGGAGGTGGGTAAGGGGGGCAGGGTGGGGCGCCGCCAGCCCTAGGGCAGGGGTGGAGCAGCCGGCGGAGACCCCAGCCCCGGGTGGGGGTCGTGCCCAGAGAAAGCCTGTGGCCCGGGCTTGGCCTCGCCCCAGCCGCCGGGAGCGGGAGGGCCGGGGACCCCCAAGCGACGCCATCAGCACCGAGATGGCCAACATCTGCCCGGCTCCATCTGTCGTCACCGCTGCCGTCGGCTTCCCAACATCTGCCCGGCCCCCAGGGCCCGAGGCCCACGGAGGCCAGCTGGGAGGAGGCCACGCTGCGGGACGAGGAGGGAGGGCTGGGATGGTGGCCGTGGAGGGTTGGGGAGGAGGAGTGGGGCAGGGGGATGCGGAAGGTGGGGGGGGGCAGGGGAATGGTAAAGGTGGGCACAGGGGACACGGGGGTGGGCCACCGTGGACAGGACTGGGGTGGGGCAGGGGCTGGAAGGATGGAGACGTGGTGGCTGAGCGGGGAGGAATCCCCACTGGACGTGGCCTCCCTCACACTCCTCCGGGGATGGGGAGAGCCTCCGGCCAGTCCTCTTCTCGTCAGTGGCCCCGATGAGCTCTAATCCCACCCCATCCCACTCCGCACCCATCAAAGCTTAAACTGCAGCAGTAAGGAAGCGGATTAGCTCGAGGGAAGGACTTCCTGGTACCGCGCTGCACGGTCCTGGAAAGCAAGATTGACGGAGAAGGTTTCCAGGGGACAAAACAGTACTGACCGCCCCACAAAATGTACTCTGTAGGCCTGACCAGAGACAGGGGGAGGGATGAAATGAGCTCAGCAGAGCCTCGGCATATGTAATGCTGGGGAGGGGAACTAGCCCCAGGGACTAGAACCTGTTGATGCCTGTTTACTTGTTTTGTTTTGTTGTCTGTCTCTCCCTTCTAGACTGTTAGCCCGTTGTTGGGTAGGGATTGGCTCTATTTGTTGCCCATTTGTATTTCCCAAGGGCTTAGTACAGTGCTCTGCACACAGTAAGCGCTCCCTAAATATGATCAAATGAATGAATGGGTCCAATGCCCGTCAAACTCTGCCAACGCACCCCCAGCCCCCAGCAAACACATGCATACACACACACACACACACAATCTCTCTCTCATACCTGTAACACAGGGCACACAGACACCTAGGCTGGTCCCACACAGGTACACAACTACACACAAACACACACACTCTCTCTCTCTCTCTCAAGGTCGCTCTCTCTGACCTATTATCCCAAACACACAAACATAGACACCTGTACACAATCAAAGCTGGTCTGGGCCGAGCACATAATTACACCCACACCCACACAAACACACACACATTCTCTCTCTCCCTTTTTCTCCCTCTCTCTCAAGGTCGCTCTCCCTCAACCATAATCCCGGACACACAAACACAGACACGCGCGCACACTCAAAGCCGGTCCCGCGCGGGCACACAATTACACACGCAATTACACACACTCACACCATCCCGCCCCGCCCTCCGCCAGCACTGGAGCGAACCCCGCTGCTGGGAATCCATTAACGCCTGCTGCTATAGCTCCTTCTTCCCAAGGATAATTACCCAAACGAGAGGGACAATCACTATTAATATTTTATCACTGTATTTAATGAGCGAAAGCGCATCGCCTCTCCCTGCGCAGGAATGGTCTGCTCTGTCATTCCTGGCCTCTCCCCGGTCACCCACTGGGCCAGACCCATTTCCGCGCCATGGGCCTCCTTGCAGCCTCCACCGCCCCCACCCAGGACCCACTGCCTTCCTATCCCCACCCTCTGCTCCCCGAGAGCCCATCGGAAGACTGGGGTCCGACGGACTGAGCTCCATCAAGGAGCACCAGCCTCAGTCCTTCCATCTGTAAAACGGGACCCTGCTGCCTGTCCATCTTCAGGAGAAATCCGAAATGGGAATGTTGGCAGATTGAAACCCCCGGGACCCAAAAGAACCAAGAGAGGAGCTCTGGACAGGCGGCATCAGTCTGCCTGGACCCTGAAGATCCCCCCGCCACCGGAATGAGGGGAGGGGGAGCTGGCACGGACCCTCTGAGTCAGAACTGATGAGCAGATTATAATATTAATTATTGCATATGTTAAGTGCTTCCTATGTGCCAAGCAGTGTTCTAAGCGCTGGGGTGGATACAAGGTAATTAGGGTGGACACAGTTCCTGTCCCACATGGTGCTCACAGTCTTAATCCCCCTTTTACAGAAAAGGGAACCGAGGCACAGAGAAGTGAAGCGATTTGCCCCAGGTCACACAGCAGATAAGTGGTGGAGCCGGGATTAGAACCCACGTCCTCTGACTCCAATCCCGTGCTCGGCCCAGGTCTTGATTACGATTATTTGTTTTCAGCGGATCAGGGCAGGCGTGGGGGCGGCGGCCCGATTGGTTCCCGGGACAGAGGCTGGACCAACGGTCCCATCACCGGACGTGGCTCCGGACTACTGGCCGACGGCTGGGGGACGGCCCCGGGAAGACCCGCGGGCCGGGCGCGGGGCGGGTGGGACTCGCCGATGTGCTGACAGGCGGCATTTTTTACCTCGAGTCAATATGAAAAAGGCCCCAAGACTATGATTCAAAACATCTGGATCCCATCAATATGTGATCTGTCATTGTATATTGGCATTCCCCATTCCTCGAGATGGAGCAATGCGGCTGGTTTTATTAATACGTCAAATACATTATCCGTGTAATACACTTGTCTAGCTCTGCCCTCCCTCCGTTCCTCCGCGGCGGATTTGAATGTATGATGAATCAGTTTGCATTACACGTCTGTACGTCATCGTTTGTCAGGATTAATAGAACTCTACGTCCACGGCGGCGGCTGGGAGGGGAGGGGACCCGGGCTGCCGCGGCAGAGATGCGGGGTTTGCTAATTTGTGTTCTCTGGCCGGTCCTCAGTTTCCTGTTCCTGTAAGCCCTGTAACCGTCTCCTCTTCCACCCCGGGTTGCTGTGTGGGGTCCCGGGCCGGTCTGGGGACCCCCCCTTGGGTTTTGACAGGTGCCAGTCTGCCTACTTGCCCAGGGGTTGCCCTCACAGGCCCACGGCCACTGGCATCTGACTGATTCCCACCCCTCAACGTGACGTCCCCCGGCCTGGACTCGGCAACTGGTTCTGGGGGCTCTCGGAAGCGGTATGGGGGCTCCTAGCGGGCCCGGCTGTGGCGGCATGGCCCCGCGGAGCGGGAGGCCGGAGATCTGCCCGATTTGGGGCCCACAGCACCAGGGCCATGGTGGTGAGGGGTTCTGGTGACTCCATCTTAGGCAAACACTGACGGGGCCTGGACATCATCGCTTCACCCAGTGCCTGGCCCAGTTGCTACCTTCCCCTTACCAGGCTCCGAAAGCAGAGCTGGGTCCCGGCCCCTCCTAGCCCGGAGCCCTGCTCCCAGGACGGGAAGTGACATCAGGATCCCCTACAGACTTAAATAATAATAATAATAATGGCATTTGTTAAGTCCTTACTATGTGCAAAGCACCGTTCTAAGCACTGGGGGGGATACAAGGTAATCAGGTTGTCCCACGTGGGGCTCACAGTCTTAATCCCCATTTTCCAGATGAGGTACCTGAGGCACAGAGAGGTTAAGTGACTTGCCCAAAATGACACAGCTGAGAAGTGGCGGAGCCGACGTTAGAACCCATGACCTCTGACTCCGAAGCCCGGGCTCTTTCCACTGAGCCACGCCGCTTCTCAAACTGATTGGGTCCTCTGTTCCTGCTCTTCTGGAATGGGATATGGGCTTACCATAATTATTAATATTATTACAGGGCTTACAGGAACAAGCAGCATGGCACAGTGGATAGAGCACGGGCCTGGGGGTCAGAAGGTCATGGGTTCTAATCCTGTCTCCTCCACTTGTCTGCTGTGTGACCTTGGGCGAGTCCCTTCACTTCTTTGTGCCTCATTTACCTCATCTGGAAAAGGGGGATTGAGACGGTGAGCCACATGTGGGACAGGGTCTGTGTCCAACCCGATTTGCTTGTATCCACCCCAGCAAGTTGTACAGCGCTTAACAAATACCACAAGTTATTATCATTATTAACTGCACATTTCGAGCCACCCTGCCCTGCGGGCAACGAGATCCAGGCTGCTGGGGGCTAAACCTTAATTTGACTTTGACGTATTGGCTCCGGATAAAAGGGCCCTCATTAAAATAACAGAACAAAAAAAAAAAAACCAACCACCTCCCAAAGACGGGATACACACCCGTACGCTCGCTCCCCACCGTTCTCCTCCCATCTAGCAAAAGTGCTAACATTGTAATATTTTAAGTAGAGTAAATTCAAGTGTGCTTTACCCCCTGCTGGCTTATAAAAATTAAGTGGAAGTCTACACAGCTGTAGGCAATAAATTCTGTGTCACTAACATGGGCAGTCAGTTACCTGCTGCCGCTCAGGGAGGGAGGAAGGAGCTAGAATTCCCGCCCCCTCCTTCCATCCATCCCACAACCCCCTCCAAGCAGGGCAGACGGGCAAGGCTCCTTTTTGATGGGGGAGGGCACCCGGGGAGGTAGCAGATGCTGGCGACGTGGCCTGCTGGAGCGGGGGTAACCCCCGCCGGTGACACTCCCAGCCGACGGCCGGGTCCGGTCCCGAACCGCAAGAGTGGGCTACCGCCACGGATGCCCACCGTGACGGAGGGAGGGAACGTGCTGGGGAGGGGGGCAGAATGGAGAGCTGGCATGGAGAGGGAGGAGAGAGGATGACAGAGAAGGAGAGAGAAGAGAAGAGTGGGGGAGCGTGGCGGGTCGGGGCGGGGGAGGCAGGGGGATGGGGGAGAGAGGGCAGCGGAGCGAAAACTGCTGAGGCAAAGGGGAGAATCTAGAGACAGAATAAGAGCCCTCTCCTCTGAAGATCAATTAGCATCAATTACCGACTTCATTTAATTGTCGTAGAAGATGAATTTGTCATTTTTAGTCTGGAATTAATGGGAGACCTTCAACTTTCCCTTGGCAGCCGCCGCTGCCGGTCACTCCCTCTGGCGCAGGGAACGAGGTGGTGGTGTGGGCTTTGGCTACTGCCTGGGGTCCCCTGGCCCAGGGAGGGGCCTGGTACAGCTAGGGAGCCACCTGCCAGCAGAAAGCACTGAAGGGAAGGTCCTGGAAGCAACGTCGGCCCCCAATCCTTGCCCGAGGTCAGCGCGACCACCCCCATTGAGGCCGGCCGGATGACCCTGAGGCCCGGCGGGAGGAAAGGGGGCACCTCCCGGGGGACCGGAGGCAGAGTCTGACTCCCACACAAGTTTCCTCCCTCGGGGGGGAAGGGGGTCTTCTCTCCCGGCTGGTGTGCTCCCCTTTCCCCCATCCCAAAGCCCCCCGTTTCCGTCAAGAAATTAATTTTCGTCAGCCCATGCATGTTTACCTTTTCCCGGCAAACAGGAGACAGTAAACACTGGAAGCTCGCCGCTGAAATTGAATTTATAACTGCATTATTGTGCCAGATAACGCCCTAAAATAATACACCGATAAGGAAATTCGATTTGATTTGCTGCCGCGCATCAGATTGGCCCCATCTGTAGCCTCCTGTAATCATTTTAAATTGGGTTTGGAAACCTTATTTGTCCTTAAATATTTCTGTCATTTTTCATTGCTGGCGACAGATACTTGGGCATGGAGCGGGAGATTGGTGTTCGTGTGTGTGTGCGTGGGGTGGTGTGTGTGTGTGTGTGTGCGCGTCCGCGTGGGAGCGTGGGGAAGGGATGGGGGGCATCTTGGCGAGTGCGAGGAATTAGGAGCAGGCGCTGACAGCTGTTCGTCCAATCAATCACGCTGTCGTCAGTTCGGGAAGAGTCCCTGGCAGAAATTGAGTTTGCCCCACAGGGGACAATTGAGCAAATTAATAGACCATTAGCCAAGCAGTGACCTGAGAAATGAAGGTGTGGGGCTGGTTCGGCTTGTCCGGGCCTCGGCTGGGGCTGGGGCGGCGGGAGGGGGGGTGGAGAAGGAAGGAGGGAGGATGGAGGAAGCGGGGGAGGAGAGAGAGGCTGGGAGAGAAGGGAGGGGGGCATCTGAAACCCTCTGCGGGGCCTTGTCCGCTGACCACCCTTGTACCCGCCAGGCTCCCGCTATGCCAGGTGGGGCAGCTGGGGCTCCACTGGGTCCTGGGGCCACGGGACAGCTCGAGGTGGGGCATTTTAGGATGGGGCAGTGAGATGGTTGGGGGGGTCTGGTGGGGGTCTAGCTGGTGGAGATTCGCGGGCCTCCGGTTACGGGACGCGGAGCTCCAGATTTTGGAGGACCGCCGGTTGTTTGTCCTCTTTGCCAAGAACAGTTCAACTGATTGATGTCTGACTGACAGACTGAACCCACCGATCGATGACTGGCAGGTGGACGACCGACAGACTGAGCTGACTGAATGGACCGACTGACTGGTGACTGACCGACTGATTGTTGACAGAGGGCCGGCTGTTAGGCTGGACTGACTGAATGATGACAGGTGGACAACTGCCAAGATGAATCCACTGAATGATGACTGGACTGGACCTGCTGATGGGTGACAGACTGACAGACATAACTGACCGACTGACAGGTGGACAACTGGACTGAACTGACTGACGACTGAATAATAATTATTGTGGTATTTGTTAAGTGCTTACTGTGTGCCAGGCACTGTACTAAGCGCTGGGGTGGAATGCCCAGACTGAGCCGCCTTTTCTTCTGCTCCTCCTCCCCTCCCCAACGCCTCTACTCCCTCCCTCTAACCCCACCCCTTCCCCCGCCCCACAGCACTTGTGTATATTTGTACATATTTATTATTCTATTTATTTTATTAATCGTGTGTATCTATCTATAATTCAATTTATCCATTTTGATGCTATTGATGTCTATCTACTTGTTTTGTTTTGATGTCTGTCTCCCCCTTCTAGACCATGGGCCCGTTGTTGGGTAGGGACTGTCTCTATCTGTTGCTGAACTGTACTTTCCAAGCGCTTAGTACAGTGCTCTGCTCACAGTAAGCGCTCAGTAAATACGACTGACTGAATGAATGAATACAAGCAAATCGGGTCGGACACAGTCCCTGTCCCACTTGGGGCTCACGGTCTCAATCCCCATTTTACAGAAGAGGGGATTGAGGTCCAGAGAAGTGAAGTGACTTGCCCAAGGCCACACGGCAGGCAAGTGACCCCACTGACTGAGGACTGACTGACTGGACCCACTGACTGATGACCGAGAGGCAACTGGAGGACTGAACTGATTGACGGGTGATTGACAGACTGAAGTCACTGATGGGCCGACAGGCAGATCTGACTGACAGACTGAGCCGAACAGACCAACCAACTGATGAAATGACTGACAGACCGACTGAACCAATCACCTGACCGGCTGATGGACAGACTGCAGAAGAATGGGGGGGGGGGGGCTTGGAGGCCGGTGCGTATGTGTGTGTGTGTACGCCCCCCCCACCCCCCACACACACGGGCTCTCTCTGACCTTGCCCCCGTACCCTGCCCACAGATTCCCACTCCTACTCCCACCCCAGGCTCTCTCTGAAAGCTCTAAGGGTTTCAATTACCGGATTGTGGAATTTAGTGCCCTGGGCTTTTTTGTGTGTGCGAGATTTATTAGAAGGTTTAGTATCAGTGGAGAATTCACGCATTTACTCCCAGGAGCCTGGCTTCCGTTCTGAGACCCTAAATCACGGGCTGAGATGGCCTATTGTCACTTCCAGCATTAGCATCGTTAGCGTACTTGGAGGGGTGATTAATAGCAATATACACACACATGGCCATCCAGCCCCTGTGCTGGGCCACCTCCCCACTCTCTTCCCCTCCTCTCTCCGGCGCACCCCGGCTCACCCTGAGGGGCTTCCGGCTGATTTTGGGGGGAAGGGGACCCCTCGATGACACCAGCTCGCCCAAACTGGGGGGGTTCCTCTGCCAGAATTTCCCGGTGGAACTCCTGGTACTTGGGGGTGATGAGAGGGACCCTCGAGGTGTTGCAAGTGTGGAGATGTGTGTGTGTCTGTATATGTGGGTCGAGACCAAGTGGACCTGCTTGGTGGGGGATAGGGGAGGGAAGCACAGCCCCTTCTCCAGTCGCTGCCTCTCAACCTCACCACCACTCCAAACCGATCCCAGTCTCACTTCTATCAACCCCCACACCACTCCCTTAGCTAGTGATGGCTTTTATTTAGCACTTACTGGGTGTGAGGCACTGTACTAAGGACTGTGGTAAAAGCGGGATAGGCAAGTTGGGACCCAGTCCTACATTCCTTCCCTGGGGTCACTTTCGCTGCTTTCTGGGGGTGTCCAGGGCCTGACCCTTCACACCTCGCCCACCACAGGCCGACTCACTAAATGGACCACGTGTGATGGGAATGGATGGGTGTACCCCCGGAGCCTGGCTCTCCGGCCAGAAACACGGCCCGGCGGGAGGAAGACCACCACCACCCCCCACTCCTCCCACCCCTCTCCCCATCTCAGTGGCTCTTTTCGTTCATTGAAAACATTCCCGGCTGATTTCGCTCCCTCCCGCCCACTCTCCCTCCCTCTCTCTCTCGCTGGGTCTCAGTGTCTCTTTCTCACGGCTGAGTGGTAGTATTAATTATTAGAGCCAATTTACTGTTTATACTCTGATGTTTTAACTAATTACTACTAATGGCAGACACCAGTGGGCAATCAACTTCATTTAGTTCCCACTGCAAACCCCTCATTACCATCAGAGGGAGCGCTGGGGAGGGGGAGAGCGGGAGGGGAGAGTCTCGGCTGCTGCGGGAAAGGGGGTGACAGGGCTGGCTGAGAGGGGATGCCGGTGGGGGGGGTACTGGGTGGTGGTGGGGGACTTTGGGGGGGGGCGGAGGTTTGGGGTCCTCAAGCAGCTGGTGGGGGAGGGATTTACCGCCTCAGGGGCTGCCTGCCTCTTAATGAGCCGGGGTGGCCCCCCACCCCACCCCCCGACAGTGTCTCGTGGCCCACATCTGGTCAGCAGCTCCACGGGGGGCTTTCGCCGCATCTGGATTTAAGACCCAACCGTAGCCGCTGCCCACATCTGGAGCCGCCCGGGGCCTGCCCCACACCTGGGCCGGCTCCTCCTTCTCTCCCAGCTCTGCACCTCACCCCCCCCTCCCCGCCATGCACTTCCCCCTCCGCCCCACCCGTGGGCAGCTGGGACCATCCCCATCAGCAAGGGGTGTCCAAAGGGTCTACTCGGGCCCATCTGGCTCCACGGGGCCACTCTAGCTCCCTTTCTTCATCCCCCTTCCCAGCCCCACAGCACTTACGTACTTATCCCTAATTTATTTATATGTGTCTGCCTCCCCCTCTAAACGCTAAGCTCACTGTGGGCAGGGAATGTGTCTGTTATATTGTCATTTTGAAATCTCCCAAGCACTTAGTACAGTGCTCTGCACACAGTAAACGCTCATTGAATACGACTGAATGACTGACCCTGTCAGCGGGGGGAGGAGCCTACTGCCCTGACTTGGGGGTGGGCACAGAGCTCCAGCCACCCCCCGTCAGGCTCCCGTGTGCGTCCGTGCCAGCCCGGGCGGGCCCCCGAGCGGCGAGATCCGCTACACCCGCACGCAGATCTGCACTTTAATTGCCATCGGCTCTTTCCATGCTTGCGGAGTCCACCTTTAATCTCTCCCACCAGACCCATCGGCCTCGATCGTGCAGCTCCAGAAACGCTGGTTTTATGTACTTTAACCCCACGACCTTTACAAATCCCATCATTCCAATCAATACATCTCATTAGCGTTAGGTAAATGCCCGGGATGGACGACCGGGCGAGGAGGAGGGCTCCCCCCGCCCTCGGCGTGCCCCTGCGGCCCTCTGCCCGGCGCCCACCGCCGAGACCCTCGTGGCCGGCGGGAGTCGGGGACGCCCCGCTGGAGGAGAAGCTAGAGGAGGCTCACGGCACCAGCCGTGTTTCCACCCAGGTTTCTGATGCATCTCAGTGAGAAATCCATGCTGTTCGGGGAGAGGGGGGAACACCAGATTTGTGCCCGGGGCTTAGCCTGCCGCCTCTCGACTCCAACCCGAGACCAGGGCGGCACAAACTGCCTCCATCCTGAGGGCCTTGCTGACGATGCCATGTTTACCAAATTAGCAACCGGGGGGGACGCCCTATAAGCAGCGTGGCCTAGTGAATACAGCAAAGGCCCAGGAGTTATTAGGTTTTAATCCCAGTTCCACCACTTGCCTGCTGTGTGACCTTGGGCATGTCACTTCTCTTCTCTAAGCCTCAGTTCCCTCATCTGTAAAGTGGGGATTGAGACTGTGAGCCCCGTGTGAGACGGGGACCAAGTCCGACCTGATTCGCTTATATCCATTCCATCACTTAGTACGGTGCCTGGCATGTAGGAAGCGCTTAACAAGTACCAAGATTGTTATTACTCTTATCATGATAACCGAAGTCCAAAGGATAGCCCTGCTGCCACCCTGAGACCCCCAGCCCCAGTGCCAATCCACCGCTGCCTCCAGGGGTTGCCAGGGCACCAGAGCTCTTGCCAGGGACGTGAAAACTGCTGGCAGTGAGTGGGGTGAGCGCCCTACCCCCTCCCAGGGAGAAATTAGGACTGGCTGGCGTGGGGTTCCGCAGAACACAAGATTTGAGACCCTGGACCCGCCGGCCCCGGGGTCTGCGGAAAGGGGCAGGCAGGGCAAATACGGCCCCCAGCAACCTCACTGAGAACCAAGGCTCGGTCCGGCACGCGGCCCCACTGGGTGGTTGGACTTGGCGACCCGTGACTGTCGCTCCGACCGCCAGGATCACACAGGGGGCACAGTTTGGGGGCGCGGTCGGTGGGGTGTGTGAGTGTGTAGGGGGGCTGGGGGGTGAGTTCCAGGGGCCGGCCTCAACGGCCACCAGTAGATGTCACTCTGGTTCCAGGGCTGAGGACTGGGAGCTGAGCCTGCCAGGGGCCCGCCGGAGGGCAGTGCCCGCTGAGGAGGAGGAGGAGGAGGAAAAGGAGCCCTCCTACATCCTCTTCCTCACCCCTCACGCCTCTGGCTGCCTGCCCTACCCCCCTCCCCGTGAGCCGTTAGTCCAGGTAGAGGTCCAGACCGTTGACATGCGACGGTGGCGGAGACGGAGGGGGCAACGCGGGCACCGCAGAGAAAACCATTTAAGTGCTAAGCCCCCCCTGGCTTTAGCGAGATGACTCCCGGCTCCCGGAGCCGTTAGCACAACACCTGCCCGGAGTCGGAGGGAAGGAAAAATTCATAAATCCTCCGAGCGGTCAATTTCAGGCAGGCTGACACTCTGCTCCTCCTGGAATTAGATGAACAACTCCCCAGGCGCCTCTGCCGAGCTTCAGGCTGCTCAGAAATGCCGACGGCTGCCCCCTCCCCCTCCCCCGGCACCCCCCCCCCCCCGCTCCCCAGGGGCGGCTGGGGAGGCACCACACCCCCCTCTCCTCTCCTCGCTGACCTCATGCTGCCCCCCGGGGTAATACCACAAGCTCCAGGCCCGAATCAGTGAGATCTGAGGAAGTGGGGTGAGCACCAGTAGAAATGGGGGCACCATCTTTCTGGAAGGGGGGTGCGCTCTCTGCCCCCTTGAGAAACAGGGGCTTCAGGGCACTTGACTCCATCAATTTATTAATCAGTGGTATTTTTTAGATCCTGCCTGTGTGCAGGGCACTGGACTAAACGCTTGGAAGAGTATAATAGGTAGACACAATCGCTGTTCTCAAGAAGCTTCCAGTTACCCCCGGGATGCTCCCCAGGTCCTGCCTGGGACCCCGACAGGGCCCCTTTCCTCCTCGCCCACAAGGTGGTCCTGGCCAAGGCCCGGCGACCCCCGGCTGCACTCCTGGGAGAGGGAACGAGCTGCTCAAATAGGAAGTCTCCGGGCTGCTTTGCTGGTCCGACCCTCAGGGACCCCCATCCTCCACTGGCTGTTCCACCCCTGAAGCACCTGGAGCAAGTTTCCCCGGGGTCTGAGGAATCTGGGGGACCGCTTAGGGGCCCAGTGGGTTCCTGAGTCGGGAGCCAGTTTCAGACTCCTCTCAAAGGCTGTGTGTGTGTGTGAAGGTAGAGAGGCAGAATGGTCTGGTCCAACCAGGGACACCCCAAATCCGCCAAAATGCCCATCCCTCTGCCCCCACCCCTAGCCATCAGCCCTGCAGAAATATCAGAACCATGGTCTCTCTCAGCTTCTCCCGCCCCTCCAACCAGTGCCCTTCTAAATTTGGTAGCAGCCCATGGGAATTCCCAAGTTTACGCATTTGTCCCAGGCTGGTGATCTGGGTCAAATGCTACAGGCATAGGGGGAGACTGATCACATCAGACCCAGGACCCTGGGCCTCCAGCGGGATGGTGCTGGTTTGGCCAGATCGGCAGGTAAGCATGAAAAAGTCATCTCTGAGGGTGACCCTCCCCTGCTGATCCAAAGACCAGGGGGGGGATGAATTCCTACTGCCTGTCCTGTCCTGCACAGGACACAGCCTCCTCGTGGGGTCACTGTCACAGGGGGGAGCCTGAGGCACCTCCAAGCTTTCAGCACCTGCCTTCCATTCCGGTCCCCCCGACTGGTCATATCCAGCTCACGGGAAGCCACGTCTGCCCTCCTGAGCTGGGCCTCAACCTGGCCGCCCCACTCCTAAATAAGTAAATGATGGTATTTGTTAAGCGCTTACTATGTGCCAAGCACTGTTCTAAGCACTGAGGTAGATACAAGGTCATCAGATTGTCCCACGTGGGGCTCAAAGTCTTAATCCCCCTTTTACAGAGGAGGTAACTGAGGCCCAGAAAAGTCAAGGGACTTGCCCAAAGTCACAGAGCTGGCAAGTGGCAGAGCCAGGATTAGAAGCCAAGACCTCTGGACTCCCGAGCCCGGGCTCTTGCCACTAAGCCACGCTGCTTCCCCATCCCACTGATGCAGGGCCATGCAGGTGCGCGTGCGGAGCCTGGGATCCCTCTCGGCTGTGTCATTCCTTAAAGTGGGCTGGGGTCCCCGACCCCTGGGGAGCAATCAGGCCAACAGGGAAAGGGGCTGGGGGCTCTAGGACTTTTCCCTGAGGATGCCGGGCCCCACAGCGGAGTTTCCCCACCAATCCACAAGGGGACGACAATATCCGGATCTCCGGCCCCCCTCTGCAGCGGCCGCCGTTTCCCCCCTCTTGTTCCCCCCCCAGGCCCTGTGGTCCTGGGCGCCCCCGAGGAGCCACGGAGCTCGGTGGGTGAGTTGAGGGTGGGGGCTGAAAATAAAGATAGCGGTCAGAGAGGTGTCGGATCTCTATAGGACAGGGGACAGGCCAGCTGGAAACCCGACTGTCCGGTAAAAACGGACCAACGGTCAGTCTCGGGCCAGGGCAACCTGGCTCAGGCTCCCTCTCCACCCAGGAGGTAATAATAACAATTGTAATAACCGTGGTATTTGTTAAACGGTGACAGGCAGTTTACTAGGCAGTGGGGTGGCCCTGAGTGTGAGAGAGGAGTGGTCCCAGAAGCCCCCTGTTCTCCCCAAGCCTGAAAGCAGTATCCCTACTGACAGAATTTGGGGGAGTTACTGGGGGGGGGCAAGAAAGAAAGGACACAGATGGAGGCCGGGGAGGGGGTCAGTAATTTATATTAATATCTATCTCCACCTCCAGACTGTAAGTTCACTGTGGGCAGGGGATATGTGTGTTTGTTGTTACAGTGTACTCTCCCAAGTGCTCAGTACAGTGCTGCAACTAGTAGGTGCTCTATAAATACGACTGAATAAATGAATAATAATGTTGGTATTTGTTAAGCGCTTACTATGTGCAGAGCACTGTTCTAAGCACTGGAGTAGATACAGGGTAATCGGGTTGTCCCCCATGAGGCCACAGTTAATCCCCATTTTACAGATGAGGTCACTGAGGCACAGAGAAGTGAAGTGACTTGCCCACAGTCACAAAGCCGACAAGTGGCAGAGCCGGGAGTCGAACTCATGACCTCTGACTCTGAAGCCCAGGCTCTTTCTATTGAGCCACGCTGAATGAGCAAACCAGCTTGCCGCTGGCCCCCTCCAGAGTTGGAAGGCCTGCCAGGGGGCAACTCCAATCACCCAGCAATTAGGGCTTCCCCCTGTCCCCACGGCCTCCTCTCAGGCCCCAGCAGAGCCCTAGCCTCCAGTGACCCTTCCATTTGCAGAGAGTCCAGCCCCTCACGCCCGGCACTTCAATCTCGGCCATTACAATGACAATGGAGATAAGAGATGCTTATCACCGCTGCTCAAGATTGATTCCCTGCTCCTTCCCACCGGCCCCATCCCTCACTGGTCCCTCTCCCAGGATTTGCCACCGAGCAGCCGGATACTGGATTGGGGGGGGGGGGGGGCGAGAAGGGGAGGGAGGGGGCTCAGTGCCCCGTCAGGGGCCCCGGTCCCTGCCCCTAGCCGGAACGCTGCGTTCATAGACCCCTAGCCGGAACGCTGCGTTCATAGACCAGGAGCTATGTCCCAGCTCCTCCGCTTGTCTGCCGTGTAGCCTTTGGCAGGTCATTTTACTTCCCCGTGCCTCAATTACCCCATCTGTAAAATGAGAATTAAGACTGTGAGCCCTATGCGGGACAGGGATTGGGTCCAACCCAATTTACTTGTATCCACCCCAGTGCTTAGTACAGATCCTGACACACTTAACAAATACCATAATTTTTCTTATTACTAGTCCCGGGCCCTAGGGTGACTTTCTCAGCTGGGCCTCAGTTTCCCCCCCCCCCCCCCCGAGGCCCAACACTGACAGGACAGCACAGGGCAGGGTCTGGAAGGAGATGGAGGAGCACCTACAATCCCATGTTGGCTGGCCCGAGCCCTGCTCGCCACCCTCCCTGGACAGTCCCTTCCTGTCTGGGCAGGGGTGCCTAACACCTCTGCCCACCCCTCGAGGCTTCCTTCTTCCATCCTTTTGGAGGCTTCACCCGGGCCCCTTCCTCAGTCCCAGAGACTGGGGATCTGAGGGCAGAGAAGTTCTGCCCCCCCCCCCCCAACTAAACTCTCCCCATCATCCAACCCTGCCGGTCCCCCGTGCCACCCGTCCCCCAGCGGAGCCCGGGACAATGGGCTTGTGTGGCCAGAGAAAGGCAGCTGTGTGCTGGGCAGGGGGCTGGGAGGGAGACGGTCCCTTCTCGTCCCTGGCTGGTGGCGCTGGGGCCGCTGGGGCGGGGTGGGGGGTGGGGGTGCTGCCGTGCCAGGCGGAGGAACCCAGTGCTGGCTGGGCGGGTCAGGCCCAGGCCCGGGATCGGGCCCAGGACCCGGTGCAGGCTTTCACCACAGGCAGAACCTGTGTCCTAGCCCCAGTCTATTCCTGATGTGGCTTTATGCCAGGGAATCCTGATGCCCATCCCCTCTCAGTCCCACCCCATGATCCCATTCGTCCTGTGGTTAATTGGAGGGGTCTGGCAGTGATTCCACTTGAGACCCCCGTCAAGGCGCCTGTGAGGGTGGGGAGCATCAGCTCGCCCCAAGGTGGGGCAGGGCACCCCAAACTCTCGGAGTCCTGGGGCTGCTCTGCTCACCTCTGGCAGGAGCCAAGGACCGGGCTGGATGTGGCAGCCAGGGCTTGGGGAGGCTGAGAGAAGCCCTCAAGGTGGTGCCCACGGGGCAAGCAGCAGGTCTCTAGATGCCCTGCTCCGTGTGCCGCCCGTTACGGGGAGCTCCAGGCTCAAGGTGGTCTCATCCGAGCCACCCAGAGGCTGGGGCCGCGTGTGCGAAGAGCAGCTGCTGACACGCTCCCTGGCAGCGGTGGGCAACTGTGCGGGAGACGCCATCCCCCATTCTCGGGGAGACCGGGCAGCCCCCGGATGGCACCCTGCCCCTGCCCTCCTCACCTCTGGGCCGCGGCCCTGCCCTGCCCGCCAGGGCCTGCTCCGGCCCCTGCCCCGTGCCAACCAAATGCAGGCACATCTGCCTCACCTCCTCAATCAATACTGGGCCCTTGATGGGCCCAACCAAGCGCGCCCAACCAGGGGCATTAAATGTTAATTATATCTATTTGGATTTGAAAAATTTTATTACTCGAGTTAATTATAGCCGGAGTCGTAAAAAGGTTTCAGAGCAAAAGGGCTGCCTTGCTGGGGCCACTTTTCTCAAGACAGATTGGAGCGGGAGGAGGGGGAGGGAAAGGTAGAGAGAGAGGGGAAGAGAAAGGGAGAGAGGGAGAAGAAATAAACGGTGCTTCTGCTGCACTTTACAAACTGTGAGCACTGGCCACCTCGGGCAAGCCCCAAGAAAAGATACCTGACCACTCACCCGGTTCTGCCCTAGCCCGGCCTCTCTCCTAGGCCCATATACTCCCCCAGATCTGTCCTCTCCCTCAGGTCCAGGGTCTTCCCTGGCCCAGCTTCTCCCCCAGCCCATCCTCTCCCTCAGGCCCGGCATCTCCCCCAGCCCATCCTCTCCCTCAGGCCCGGCATCTCCCTCAGGTCCAGCCTCTCCCTCAGGTCAAGCCAGACTCACCCTCTGCACCAGCCTGGGCCTTGTCTGCTTGGCTCTCAGGGGGCTCTTGGCACCAGACAGGAAACGGGGGGAAAGGGAGAGAGGTCAGGACATGGGGAAACCAAGGGCAGAGTGCAAGCTTCCTACGTCCTCGAGGGCGGAGATTGTGTCTACAAACTGTACTGGACTCTCCCAAGTGCTCTGGACTCAGTAAGCGCTGACTAAATACTATTGATTTGACTGACAATTCAGGGAATGAATCTGCAAGTATGTGTGAGGGGGGAGCCTAGCCTTTTTAAAGCAGTCAATCACCTTGCCCCCTCCTCCCTCACCTCAGTCTTCTGCTACAACCCAGCCCGTACATTTCACTCCTCTAATGCCAACCTACCCACTGTACCTTGATCTGTCTATCTCGCTGCTGACCTCTCATCAGCATCCTGCCTCTGGCCTGGAACACCCTCCTTCTTCATCTCCAAAAGATGATTATTCTCCCCACCTTCAATGCCTTGTCAAAGGTACATCTCCTCCAAGAAGCCTTCCCTAAGCCCTCTTTTCGTTTTCTCCAACTCCCTTCCTAGTCACTCTAACTTCCTCCTTTTATTCACCATCCCCTGGCCTAAAACACTTATCTATCAATCAATTGTATGTATTGAGCCCCATGAGCAGAGCACTGTACTAATAAAACAATAATAATTATGGTATCTGTTTAGCACTTACTATGTGCCAGGCACTGTACTAAGCATTGGGGTGGATACAAGGAAATTGAATTGGATACTGTTTCTGTCTCATATGGGGCTCACAGTCTCAATCTCCATTTTCCAGATGAGGTAACTGAGGCACAGAGAAGTGAAGTGACTTGCCCAAGGTCAAACAGCAGAAGTGGCCGAGCTGGGATCTGAACCCATGACCTCCTGACTCCCAGGCCTGCAGTCTACTCACTGTGCCGTGCTGCTAAGCACTTGGAAGAGTACAAAGTAAGCTCATTGTGGGCAAGGAATGTGACTTTTATATTGTTGTGTTGTACTCTCCCAAGGGCTTAGTACAGTCTCTGCACACAGTAAATGCTCAATATGATTGATTGATTGATTGATCCTCCAAGGTCCCTTCCTTGTGGGAGGAAAGGAGTTGGGGGTGGGTGGAAGAAAGCAGAGCCCAGCTGACTTGGTTGGGCCTCCCCAGGGGAATTGAGACTAAATCCCACAGGGGACAGGGACTGTGTCCATCCTGATTGCCTCATATCTACCCCAGTGCCTAGAACAGTGCTTGGCACATAGTAAGCGCTTAATAAATGCCATAATAATAATAATTATTATTTTCCAGTGCTGACCTTGAGCTCTAGCCCCTGAACGGCCCTGATACACATGCAGTATTTACAGCCTGGGTTGGCTAGGCACACACAAGCACACACAGACCATTACCTGGGCTGAAGCCTGAGAGGCCTGAGGCTATAGCAGACCAGAGAAGGTGGGGAGGGTCTCATCTAGCTGCCCACAGCCCCCCTAGGCTCCGAGCTCCAGCTGTCCTCCATCTGCAGCCCCCACACGCCCTGCCCACGCAATCCCCGCTACCTGATGCTGGCAAAGTCCTCAGCCATGGCAAACCTGGTGCCCGGCTGCCTCTGATCCCCCCATCGGGTCCTGGGGGCTTGGGACCCACTTGCCCTCGGGGCTACTGGCTGTCTGGCCGATGGCAACCAGGCCTCCACTGTTGGTGTCTCCGGGAAGGTGGCAGGAAGACCCCATCTTGGGCGGGTTGGCCTGGGGCTGGGATGAGAGAGCCATTTTCTGAGCCACATCCCCGAAGTCCTCATGCTTGGGGGTGTCTCTGGCTAGGGTCAGGAAGCTGCCTCGGGTCACCCAGGCAATCACCGTATCGAGCGGGATTCAGGGAAGTGCTACTGGTCTTTTGGACTGAACTAGGCCCCTGACTAGGCCCCTTAGCCTCCCTGGGGATTATCAGGGAGCAGCACCAAGACCCAGAAGCAATCTACAAGGCAATCAACCCACAGGGAGGTCATAAAGCAATCAGCCCTAGTCCTTAGCTACTGCACTACCAGGTTTTCCTCTCCCGGTCTTGGCCACCTCCAGCCTCCCCCAACCCCTCCCACCCCCTCACCCCAAAGCTCCCCTGCTCCTTCCGGAGGCACACCCACTTAACCAATCAATCAACCTATCAACCTGTCATCAGTATTCACTGGGCACCTATTAAGCTCAGCACCCCGTACTAAGCACTTAAGAAAGCAACCTGACCTAGTGGAAAGAGCCTGGGCCTGGGAGTCCGAGGACTTGGGTTCGAAACCTGTCTCTGCCACTTGGCTGGGCCCTTGGGCAAATCACTTCCTCCAGTGCTTAGAACAGGGCTTGGCACAAAGTAAGCGCTTAACAAATACCATCATATTAGCATTATTATTATTAGACTGTGAGCTCGTTGTGGGCAGGGATTATCTCTATTGCTGTATTGTACTTTCCCAAGTGCTTAGGACAGTGTTCTGCACATAGTAAGCACTTAATAAACACGACTGAATGAATGAATGAACCTGGTCCAGAATGGGTCTGGGAAATCCACACCCTGGAGTCCAGCATGCTCCCCTCCTGTTATCAGCCCCTTCCCTGGCCCCCACCCCTGTGGGGGGTGGAAGACATGTGAGTGAGAAGAGGAGGAAGGGGAAAAAGGGAGGAGGAAGGGGGAAAAGAGAGGAGGAAGGGGAAAAAGAGAGTCCTTTATGCTGTAAGATCCTTGTGGGCAGGAAATATGACTAACACCTCTATTATACTGTATATTACACTGAACTCTCCCAAGCACTTAGCACAGTGCACTGCACACAGTAAGTGCTCAATAAACATGACTGCAAAGAGGAAAGAGGAAGGATAAGGAAGAGGTGAAGGAAGAGGAGAAAGAAGAGGAGGAGGAAATGAGGATAAGAAGGAGGAGGAGAAGGAGGGAAGAGTGGAGAAAGGAGGAAGAAGAGGAGGAGGGAGTGAAGGGAGAGGAAGTGCAAGAGGAAGAAGAGGAGAAAGAAGAGGAGAAAAAGAGGGAGAGGAAGAGGAGGAAAGCATTTTTCTCCTGATTTCTGTTCAGGCCCAGTGGGGGCAGTCTTCATTAAGAGACCAACAAAACCCAAAACTTTCCTCCCCTCCCACCCCGGGAATGAACAATTGCTCCCTTATCCCACTACGCTCTGCTCTGCCCGAGCAATAAAAGGGAAAAATCAAACACCCAAATGATCTTGTTTATGGCAGCTAAATAAGCTGCATGTGCTTAATCCGTTAGAGTTTAATGAATTTACAACTTGCTCTGGAATTTGACAAGGGCTGTAAAGGAGTAATTAACATTTATCAGTGTGCTCCTCCCTTCCCCCCAACCTCCCCCACAGGCCCCCTACTCACTCTTTCCAGGGCTGGGGAAGTGGGGGCGGGAATATTAAAGGGATCAATTAATTCTTAATAATCCCGGAGTGAGATTGTGGAGTCTGGTATGAACCGAAGGGGGTCAATAAATGTGCCAGAGTTCTCCGGTGAACACTCGTCCCCTCACCTTCTGCGGCCCTGCCCATGCCCATCTTTCTTTGCCCACTGCAGCCCCTCGCCAGTGGGCTCCCTAGCTGTGCCCATCCCCTTCCACCCACTGAGAACCTTCCCCATACGGCCTCCTCTTGGCTGGGTCAGGGACTCTAGACCGTCAACTCGTTGTGGGCAGGGAATGTGACTGTTACATTGTTAAAACTGTCCCCTCCCAAGCGTTTACTACAGAGTTCCACCCACAGTAAGTGCTCAATAAATACCACTGACGGACTGCCTGACTCGGGGACTAGAAGATGGAGGCGGCGTTGACCGCTGGCCCCTCGGCCACCCCAACCCATGGCAGCAGGAAAAAGGCCAGGCTGGAGCTGTCCAAGTGGTTCAGATCAGTCATTCAATCATATTTATTGAGCGCTTATTGTGTGCAGAGCACTGTACTAAGCGCTTGGAAGAGTACAATATAACAATAAACAGATGCATTCGCTGTCCACACGAGCTTAGAGTCTAGAAGGGAAGACAGACACTAATGGGAATAAATAAATTATAGATATATACATGAGTACTATGGGGCCGGGAGGGTGGGAATGAATAAAGGGGGCAAGTCAAGGGGGCACAGAAGGAAATGGGAGAAGAGGAAAGGAGGGTTTAGTCAGGGAAGGCCTCTTGGAGGAGAGGGGCCTTTAATAAGGCTTTGAAGGTGGGGAGAGTGATGGTCTGGTGGGTATGAAGATGGAGGGTGTTCCGGGGGCTGGACTTGGGCCTGGAGCCAGGACACCGGCAGATGGGCATATGCCATGGGGTCCAGGGTGCGGGGAGGGGGGTTCAGACTGAAACCCTGCTCTTGCCCAGGGATGCCAACTGGGGATGCTGTTCGGGATCCCCACCTTGTCAGGAGGTGCCACTTTGCGGGCCTACTGCCAAAGTACTGAGCGGTGGGTGGACATAAAGGGGATGCTCATTTGCATGCTCTTTTGCATATAATTTCCAAGCGAGTTGTTTAATGGCAAAGGGCGACACTGAGAGGCTGATCCCAAGGGCCGCGTCTGGCCTTGCAGCACTTGGAGAAGGTGGAGTTGGTGAAACGCCCAGCCTCAGTGCCCAGGCCGACGGCACGTGACTGCCCAGAGAGGGGGAAAAGGCGGGGAGGGGGATGTCAAAGAGGGGGACGAGGTGGGGACGGGGAACCGCAGAAACCCGTTGCCCAACAGTCTGGGGGAAGGCCGGGCTTCCTGAGCCGAGCGGCCGTTGGAGCTGCAGAAACCACGGGGGCCCGCTCTGTCGGGAACTGGGGCCCAGACCCCGCTCCCCGCCACCCCGACCTTCCTGCCGGTGCCCCCGGGCACGGCTCCTACCTTGCCAGATTGGTGGGGGTGGGAGGCTGCAGCCCAGCCCGGGGCGGCAGGGATGGAGGGGCTGGCCCTGCCCTCGGCACCCGCCCGGGTACGCGTGCACTGCCCGTGATTCATCGACATCCTCCTCCCAACGGATGTGAACCCTCTACTCCACTTCTTTACGCCAAGCATCATGTTCCAGGGCCCAGGTGCGGGTGGGAGCCCGTCCGGCCCGAGCCCCGCTGCGGGACCGCCCGCTTCCCTCAGCTCGGTGCCTAGGGCCCAGACAAGAATGGACGCTTGGGATGCCCAGTGGGCAGCTTCTCTGAGAAGCCGGCCCAGGAGAGCTGAAGGTCGGCCATCATGGGCGGTTGGGAAGGCACAGTCTGTCCTTAATCAATAAATCAATCAGCGGTGTTTAATTGAGCACTTATTGTAAGCAGAGCCATGTACTGAGCGGTTGGGAGAGTAAGATTCAACATGGTTGGTAGACATGTTCCCTGCCCATGGTGATTTTAAGTCCCAGTCAACTGATCAATCAATCAATCGTATTTACTGCTCACTTACTGTGTACAGAACACTGTTCTAAGTCCTTGGGATCAGTCGAACAAATGGTATTTAGAGAAGCAGCGTGGCTAAGTGGAAAGAGCTCGGGCTTGGGAGTCAGGTCGAGCGTTCTAATCCTGGCTCTGCCACTTATCAGTTATGTGACTTTGGGCAAGTCACTCAACTTCTCTGTGCCTCAGTTACCTCATCTGTAAAATGGGGATTAAGACTGTATGTCCCACATGGAACGAGCCGATTGCCTTGTATCTACCCCAGCGCTTAGAACAATGCTTGGCACATAGTAAGCGCTTAACAAACACCATTATTATTATAATTATTATTTACTGAGCACTCACTATGCTCGTTGTGGGCAGGGAATGTGTCCATTTATTGTTATAATAAAAATGACTGACTGAATATTGTACTCTCCCAAGTGTTTAGTACAGTGCTCTGCAGACAGTAAGCGCTCAATAAATATGACTGATGAGTGAATGTGCAGAGTACTGTTCTAAGCACTGGGGAAAGTACAATACAACAGAATTAGCAGAAATATTCCCTGCCCCTTATGAGCTTAGAGTCAAGAGGGAAAGATAGACATAATAGGAACAAATAGGTAATTTATAGTAAATAATGTACAGATATGTACATTATTTAAAGATATGTATGTAAATTTAAAGATGGGTCACTAGCATCATCCTCATCCTCCCATCACCACCATTATCCTCATCATCATCACCATCATTCATTCATTCATTCATTCATTCATTCATTCATTTGTATTTATTGAGCGCTTACTGTATGCAGAGCACTGTACTAAGTGCTTGGAAAGTACAATTGGGCAACAAATAGAGGTAATCCCTACCCAACAACAATCTAGAAGAGGGAGAGAGACCACAAAACAGAAGAAAACAAGTAGACGGGCATCAGTGGCATCAATATAAATAAATAGAATTAGAGATAGATACACATCATTAATAAAATAAATAGAATAAATATTAATTCAATCGTATTTATTGAGCGCTTTCTGTGTGTGGAGCACTATACTAAGCACTTGGGAGTACAATACAAAAATGAACAGATTTGATCCCTGCCCATAACAAACTTACAGTCTGGCGGCGGGGAGACAGGAAGATAGGTAAATAAAATTACAGCTATGTACTTAAGAGCTGTGACAGTACAAGCCACAACACTAGATACTTGGGAACAGACTGCAGAAATGAAACACACTCCAATAAACCCTCTGCCCTCACAGAGCTTACAACATAAGGGGGCAGGACACCTGGTTTCTAATCCCAGTTTGGCCACTTGCCTATAGTCTATAACCTGGAGCAAGTCACACCTTGCTTCTCTGTGCCTCTATTTCCCCAGATGTAATTCTCTAGACTCTAAAGTTTGTTGTAGGCAGAGCACTGTCTACCAACTCTATTATACTGTGCTTTCCCAAATGCTTAGAACAGTGTTCTGCACACAGTAAGTGTTCAATAAATAAGATCGATTGACTAAGTAGTATCTTTTCTTCCTTCCCTTTAGCCTGTGAGCTCCATGGGGGTCATGGACCGTGTCTGATCTGATTGTAGCGAACCTATTCCAGTGTTAAGCACACACTAAATATCAACAAATATCAGTAATATTATTTTTATTATCAGGGGACACGGATCATAATAATAATGATTATGGTATTTGATAAGTGCTTACTGTGTGCCACGCACTGTTCTAAGTTCTGGAGTAGATGCAAGATCATCGGGTTGGACACAGTCCCTGTCCCACACCGGGCTCACAGTCTTAATCCCCATTCTGGCACTGAGGTCGAGAGAAGTGAAGTGACTTGCCCAAGGTCACACAGCAGACAAGTGACGGAGCCGGGATTAGAACCCGTCACCTTCTCCCTCCGAGGCCTGTGCTCTATCCACTACGCCATGGTGCTTCTCGGGCTAGCAGGTTGCAAGGTTTTCGGAGAGTCCTAAGTGAAATGGGCAAATCACTTCACTTCTCTGGGCCTCAGTTCCCTCATCTGTAAAATGGGGATTGAGAATGTGAGCCCCACGTGGGACAGGGACTGCGTCCAACTCGATTTGCTTGTGTCCACCCCAGTTCTTAGTACAGTACCTGGCACATAATATCACTGTTATATTGTACTCTCTCAAGAGCTTAATATTAGAGCTCTGCACATGGTACACACTCAATAAATATGACTGAATGAATAAATAGTAAGCCCTTAACAAATACCATTATCATTATTATTATTATCATCCTCTACTGCTTCTCCTGGAGTCTCCCAAGCATTTAGGGCTTGGCACACAGAGGATGCTCGATGGAGACGATTGATTGATTGATTGATTGATTGATTGGTTGGGCCAGCTGTGGAGTCTCTACCCCCGTCTCGGCCCGGCCTGCCTCCCGGGGGTCCCCTACTTTGGACCCCCCACACTCTCTGTCAGTCAGTCAGAGGGGCTGTCAGGCAGGGCCCGGCCCGAGCGAATGGAAGAACAAGGCCCCAGCAAGGTGGAAAAACAAGGCCCCAGTGGTCTGGGGGCCGGGGATGGACATAATAATAATAATTATGGTATTTGTTAAGCATTTACTATATGCCAAGTACTGTGGTAGATACAAGTTAGGTTGGACATAGTCCCTGAGTCACACTGGGCTCACATTCTTAATCCCCATTTTACAGCTGAGGCCCAGAGAAGCCAAGTGACCTGCCCAAGGTCACACAGCAGCCACGTAGCAGAGCTGGGATTAGAACTCCTGACCTTCTGATTCCCAGGCCCGTGCTCTACCCACTGAGCCACGCGGCTTCTCCATCCAGAGGAGAGGCTGGGAGAGACGGTGGGGGAGAATCCTCTCGGCCCATCCCGTCCCACTCCAGCCCCAGATGCGGCTCAGTGTTAGAGATATTCAAACGTATTTACTGAACGCTTACTGTGTGCAAAGCACTGTACTTAGGAAATGGTTGAAGGGGGCACAGGCGTCCCCCAGAAGCTGCTCCAGCGAGCTGAGGTCCGGCGGGCTGGACCCCTGGCCACAGGGAGACCCCTACCCGTGTCCTCCCCCCGACTCCCCGCAACAACCTCCCTCCGCCTTATTGAGGGGGTGGGGGAAGGGGCGGTCCGGGGGCCTGGGGAGGGTCCATCCTGTGAACGCCGAGGCTGAAACAGGCTAATGAATCCTGATGGGAGAAATGACCTTTTCCAAATGCCACATGTCATTGGATTTTATATCACACGAGGACAATGTGCCATGGGTATTAAAATCGTTTTTCCAATAGAGTTATATATGTGTGCGAGCGTGGGTGTGTGTTGTGTGTGTGTGAGTGTGTGTGAGCATGTGTGGGCACACATATCTGGCATGAACCGGGCCCGCCTGGGGCCATCCGGCTACCCGATAGGCTTTCAATCCCCGGCACTGAGCTGGCTGCCCCGCAGGGTAACCTCGCAGGCTGGCAAGGAATGGAGTTTCCCTGCTCCCCTCGCAGCCTGGCAGCCCCCGTGCCACCCGGCAGCCCGGCCTCAGGGAGGTAGGGGTCAAGTGCAAAGGAGCTGTGTGGCCTAGCGGATGGAGCCTGGGCCCGGGAATCAGGAGGACCTGGGTTCCAAACCCATCTCCGCCACTTGTTTGCTGTGTGATCTTGGGCAAGTCGCTCCGATTCTCTGGCCTCAGCTACCTCATCTCTAAAATGGGGATTGAGACTGGGCCTGCCATGTGAGAAGGGACTGGGTCTAACCGGATTACCTGGTATCTACCCCAGTGCTTAATACAGTGCCTGGCACATAGTAAGCGCTTAGCAAATACATTATTATTATTATTGGGGAGACCAGCTGGGCCTCAGTGTGCAAATGCTTAGGCATGCATCCGGACACAGGTGGGCATGCATGTCTACCCAGCGCCTGGGACATAGTAAGTGCTTAACAAATATATTATTAATGTCTAAGGCGTGAGGTCTTCTGTCAGCTGGTCAAGGGGCCCTGCCCCACCCCTTCAGCCTCCCCGTTCCTCTCCGGCATCGGGCCCCCCTATGTCTCGCCTGCTCCTCACCCCTCAACCCCAGACCCTGCCTTCCCACGGGAAAGCCCCACGCTGGGAGAGGGGGGCTGTGGGGGTCCGGGGAGGGGAGGGCCGATCGGGCCTTGAACTTGAGGTGGATCCAGCGTCCTGTGCGGCAACTGAAATAACAAGCCGGGGACAAAAGGAGCCGGGCTGGGACTGTTTACTCAGCTTCTCCCCCGACTCGCCCCCCCCGTGCCGTCCCCCCCAAACCCGCTGTCCTCCCTCCCCACCTCTCAGTGCCCCGCTGGGCTTCGGCGGCCCCTAGCTGTCCCAGCTGCAGAGCTGTTTACAAGGGCGGGCCTGTTTACAGTGGGGAAGCCACCCTGTCCCGCTCAGAACAGCTGGTAGCGGCAGCAGCGAGGGGGTTGGACAGTGTTGGGGAGGGAGGTTGGACCGAGGCAGAGGTGGGGGCCGGGGCGACTCGGGCCCCGCTGACTCCCGAGCCTCACCTGGCACCCACTGGCCCTTTTGGAGGGACCGTGGAAACCGGGGTGAGGGAATGTGCCCAGGAGGGCCGGGCACAGCCGGCGGAGGAAGAGGAGTCTTTGCCCTGTGGAGTGACCCCTGCCCCCTGAAGGTCCAGGCAGAAAATGGCCAACCTTCCTCCCCGGCATCCCTATCCTATCTCACCCCACAGATGGGAAGACCAAGGCACCCGGCACACGACCGAGCAGGCTCCTGGCCCAAGGCCTGGGCTCCTCAAGCTCCCGGGAGGACTAGAGGGAAGGGCGTGGGACTGGGAGTCAGGAGACCTGGGTTCGAGTCACAGTTCTGTCACTCACCTGCTGGGTGCGTCACTGAATCTCTCTGGGCCCCCGTTTCCTCATCTGTATGGTGGGATAGGATACGTGTTTTCCCTTCCTCTGAGACTGAGGAATAGGGACTGTGTTTCATCTAACCATCTTCAAGTTTCCCTGGCACTTTGGCAGTGTTGGATAAATGCTAGATTAAGAGGAGCTAGCTGTCTCTCTCGCTCATTCTTCCCAACATGTAATTCCCACCCGGCCACCCCAGAGAGGATGAGGATGCCCCCAAATAATCTTTTTTTTAATATTTATTCAGCTCTTCCTACGAGCCAGGCACTGTACTCCACACTGGGGTAGATAAAAGTTAAATTGGACGCAGTCCTTGTCCCACATAGGGCTCACGGTCTTAATCTCCACTTTACAGTTGAGTCACGGAGGCACAGAGAAGTGCCCAAGGTCACACAACAGACATGTGGCAGGGCCAAGATTAAAACCCAGGTCCTTCTGACTCACAGACTCATACTCTATCCACTAGGCCATGCTGCCTCTGAGCAACGTCCTCTGATGAAACTCAACCGGGCCTATGGAAACTGGCATCAAATCCCTGGCAGGCCCATGCCCAGCCCCACTAGGCCTCGGTGAGCACTACAAGCAGGTGGCACTGAGAACAGCGATTACTAGCGAGGTTAAGGCAAGTTGAAGACGGCGCGGAAAGACGGCACGGACGTCAGGAAGAGACATCACGGATATGCAGCTAGCCCCTGGGGGCAGGTAGCCCCCGAAGGAAGGCTTTGCCGGGGTAGGCATGCCCACCGCAAAGATGGCATGGGCTGGGGAGCCCCGGTTAAGCTCCTTACTGGACTCGGGTGGACGGATCTCCCATGGAAGACTTGGGGGCTCCAGCCCTGATTTCTGGCGGAGACAGGAGAGGGGCGGGGGGGGGGGGGAACTCAGTGCCCAGTAAGCGCTCAATAAATACGCCTGACTGGCTGACTGATTCAGGGAAGCTCTGCAGCCAGTCTGGGCACACACATCCCCCAAACCTCCGCCGGGAGGACGAGGCGAGGGTCACCCTTTCCCAACATTCTCTGGCCACACCTCGGCCAAGGCCTTGCCTTTCCAGGCTAGGGACCACCTGGGGTCACACTCCAAAGACGAGTACCTAACCAGATTCGATTTCTAACCTCCCAGCTGGTGGATGGGCTGGAGGGGGGGTGTCCTTACCCTTACGCTGGGGAGGCAGCGTGCCCTGATGGAACGAGCATGGGGAGGGGAGTTAGGAGACCCAGATTGTCACGTCAGCTCGGCCACTAGGCTGCTGTATAACCTTGGGCAAGTGACTTAACTTCTCTGGGCCTCAGTTTCCCCAATGTGAAATGGGGATAAGATCACGGCTCTCCCTCCCTCTTAGACTGTGAGCCCTGTGTGGGTCAGGGGCTGGGTCTGATTGGATCATCTTGTACCTTCCCAGGGTTTGGCACACAGGGTTTGATGACGACTGTAATAAATGAAATTAATCCAAAGGGCTCCACCACTTCTGCAAGGTGCTCTCTGCTCGGCTCATCTGCACTTTTCAGGGAAGCCTCTCCGGCCGGCCCTCTCCTCTCTCTGCCGCTCACCACGCCGCTTCCTGCTGGCCCGGGGCTCCGTCTCTGACGTGGGGCCGGCAGAGGCCGTCCAACTAGCCACGGGATGGACCCCCTACAACCCTACCACTGCCCTGAATTTATGCCATGATACCCGCCCCCGCCAACCGTCACCCAGGCCGTCGGCTCCGCCCCCGTCTCCCCCTCTAGCCCGTCTTGGGGGGGGATGGGGGTCCCGGGCCCCGGAGAGCCCCGCCCACATGAACCAGTCCCACCTGGGGAGTGGGGCTCTGGTGGGAGAGTCATGGCCGGAATACTCTGTCTCCACATTTAAGAACATCTCTAACTGCTCCTTGGATAGCTCAATTAGTAAAGTGAATATATTATATAAAGTCTAAAAGATTAAACTATCATAGTCAGCCCATAATTTCATGAAGAAGTCAGGGGAGCGTATCCCTCTTATTAACTCTATAACAAATGTGATGAAAATGTTCAAATAGAATGTTAATGCAATGTTACGTGTAATTTTCCCAGGCGATTTTCTGCTGAAATATTTCTTTATTAATAGTAATTGAGGGTATAAATTATGAATGAGGCGATTTTCTCCTTTCATGGGAAAGACGTACTAATGGCAATAATTCTTTATAATAATTTTTGGGGAGAGTTGAGGGGAGGGGAGAAGGGGCCAGCTCTCTTTGGGAAGGCCGTTTAAGGGGGACCGGGGGAACGGAAGCACTGGGGCAAGGTGTCGGGGTGATGGGAGTCGGGCGGGGCCGTGAGAACCCAGATCCCGGAGCGGTTCCTCGCCAACCTGCTCCCGTGCCTCCCCTGGCCCTGACCCTCTTGCCAAGGTGAGACGATTCTTCCTCGGGCCCTGCAGGGTCGGATCCATGGGTCACTCGGTCTGGAACTCGGCCCGAAAGGATGCTGGGATGAACCGGGTGATGCCTATCCTTCCGGATCCCCAATCCTGCCTAGGGTCTGACCGTCCAACCGCCCTAACTATTCCCTCCAATGTAATAATAATTGTGGCCTCTGTTCAGTACCTACTATGTGCCAGGAACCGTACTAAGCGCTGGGGTGGTTACAGACTGAACAGCTCCTGTCCCGGATACGGCTCAGAGTACCGTCGGCCTGCCATTCCCAAATCTATCTAACCGGGCTCCAAACCCAGCGACATTTTCAACCCTATTACTCGCCCAGAGGACGTCTTTGATGCGGAAAAAGAAGCTCGTGGTTTTCGATGAGTTTCCTTTAGAGAAAAACAACTAATAATAACGATGGAACTTGTTAAGCGCTTCCTATGTGTCAAGTACTGTTCTGAGCGCTGGGGTAGATACAAGCTAATCAGGTTGGACACAGTTCTGCTCTCCTCCTAGGGTGGGTATTTGAGGCCGGGGGCCGGGGGAGGCCTCCACCATCCACATGCCCTTCCGGCCTCGTGATGCGACTTGAAGGGAAGACGACCCCACCCCCAGCTGTTGGGCAGGGGGGGCTGCCACGCTGGCAGCCGCCCTGCAAATTAGGGCTATAATTTATGATGCTACTCTGGACGGTTAACAGCCCGGCGGGTCACTTCCCGAGTTAATATCCTGCACCCGGCGGCCTGCCGTCCTCCCCCACCCGCCTTCTGCAGACCCTGTAGGGCAGCCCCGCGGGTGGGGAGTGTGAGACCCTCTGATAAGGGGACGTTCCTGGTGACCCCTGCCCCCCAACCTCCCTGCTCTCTGACCCCTGGCACGCGTCCACACAGAAAACCGGACAGACTGGGGAAGGGCAGAGCCCTGGGTGCCCCCGGCCGAATGCCAATGGAGCGGGCAGCTCCGAAGAAGCCGAAAGAGGGGACTTCATGGTGGGGGTCCAGGATAGGGTGTGCCAGGGCTGGGGCACTGGAGTTGGACTCCTGGGTCTTTCTTTGCGCTTTTCCATCTGCTAACCCCAGGCTCTGCCCCTCCTTGCTGATCCCCTCCTGCTCACTGTGGAGTGGGGGTTGGACGGCATTTTGGGGCCCTCGGCGTGCACCCCAAGCCAAAGGGGCAAGGTGGAGGGGGCGATGGGCAGTGCTGGGTGGTGAGCACGTGGGGGACTGTGGGGGCACGGGCTGGTTAAAGGTGTCTTTGTCCCCTTGGCCCCACTGCAGCAGCCCCCCTGGAGCCCGCCAGACAAACTTCCAGGGTAGGAAAGCAGTGGAACAGAGTGGACACAGCATGGACCTGGGAGTCAGATGGACTTGGGTTCTAATCCCAGTTCTGCCTCTTTCCTGCTGTGTGACCCTGAGCAGATTGCTTCGCCTCTCTGCGCCTCAGTTATCCGTTAGATGGGGACTGAAACGGTGAGCCCCATGTGGGACGTGGACTGCGTCCAACCTGATTACATCGTATTTACCTCAACGCGTGGTAAGCATTTAACAAATACCATCCAAAAAAAAAGTCTTCTCCAGCAGGGGTGTTGGGCAAGGTTTGAGAAGCAGCATGGCCCTGGAGAACGAGCCCAAGGCTGGGAGTCAGGAGTCTGGGGTTCTCATCCAGCCTCTGCCGCTTGCTTGTTGTGGGACCTTGGGCGAATCACGTCACTTCTCAATCTTCTCATGTGTAAAAAGGCAAGTACCAGTAAACAGACACATTCTCTGCCCACAGCGAGCTGCTTTATTGTACTATATTATACTGTACTGTACTGAGAAGCAGTATGGCGTAGTGGATAGAGCCCGGGCCTTGGAGTCAGAAGGACCTGGGTTCCAATCCCGGCTCTGCCACTTGTCTGCTGTGTGACCTTGGACAAGTCACTTCACTTCTCTGGGTCTGATACCTCATCTGTAAAATGGGGATTGAGATTGTGAGCCCCACGTGGGACAGGGACTACATCAATCCCAAATTGCTTGTATCCACCCAAATGTTTAACAAGTAAACATTTAATACCATCTTCATTATTATTATTAGTCTCCCTGTACACACCCTGACACTGTGAGCCTCATGTGGGGCAGGGACTGAATCCCATCTGATCCTCTTGTATCCACCCCAGTGTTACTGTTGTTATTATTATTATATTTAAGCACTTACTATTATTATTGCATTTGTTGAGCACTTACTATGTGCCAGGCACCGTACTAGGAGCTGAGGTAGATTTGAGCAAATCAGATTGGACACAGTCCCTGTCCCACGTGGGGCTCTGTCTCGATCCCCATTTTATAGATGAGATAACTCAGGCCCAGAGAAGTAAAGTGACTTGTCCTAGGTCACACAGCAGGCAAGTGGCAGAGCCAGGAATAGAACCCATGACCTAGTGCTTACCAATCAATCAATCAAGGGTATTTATTGAGCACTTGAGGCATGCACATCACTGTCTTAGCTGTTCTCCCAAGCAATTAGAACAGTGCTCTGGGCCTCTATACTGTCAGCCCTTTGTGGGCAGGGATTGTCTCTCTTTACTGAGACACACAGAAGCAGCACGGCACAGTCAAAAGAGCCTGGGCTTGGGAGTCAGAGGTCGTGGGTTCTAATCCCGGCTCCACCACTTGTCAACTGTGTGACTTTGGGCAAGTCACTTCACTTCTCTGTGCCTCAGTTACCTCATCTGTAAAATGGGGATTAAGACTGTGAGCCCCACGTGGGACATCCTGATTCCCCTGTGTCTACCCCAGCGCTTAGAACAGTGCTCGGCACATAGTAAGCGCTTAACAAATACTAACATTATTAATCCCGGCTCCGCCACTGATCAGCTGTGTGACTTTGGACGCGTCACTTGACTTCTCTGTCTCTCAGTTACCTCATCTGGAAAATGGGGATTAAGACTGTGAGCACAAATGTTAGATAACCTGATTACCTTGTATCTACCTCAGCGCTTAGAACAGTGCTCGGCACGTAGTAAGAACTTCTCAAATGCCATTATTGTTGTTATTATTATTGCTGTATTGTGTTATTATTATTATGGTATTTTTTAAGCACTTACTATGTTCCAAGCACTGTTCTAGTCTCTGGGGTAGATACAAGGTAATCATGTTGGCTCACAGTCTTAACTCCCATTTTGCATTTTACAGATGAGGGGACTGAGGCACAGAGAAGTTAAGTGGCTTGCCCAAGGTCACCCAGCAGATGAGTGGCAGAGTCAGGAACAGAACCCACATCCTCTGACTTCCAAGTCCGTGCTCTCTCCACTAAGCCATGCTGCTTCTACTTTTCATGCGCTTAGTACAGTGCTCTACATACAGTAATTGCTCGAGAAATACAACCCAATGAACGAATGAATGCTCTGCACAGAGTTAAGCGCTCAATAGACGCGCTCAAGAGGAGCAGTGGGGCTTAGCGGAGAGAGCCCGGGCTTGGGAGTCAGAGGTCGTGGGTTCTAATCCCGGCTCCGCCACTCGTCAGCTGTGTGGCTTTGGACAAGTCGCTTCACTTCTCTTTACCTCAGTGACCTCATCTGTAAAATGGGGATTGAGACTGAGAGCCTCATGTGGGACAAACCTATGTACCTTGGATCTACCCCAGAGCTTAGAACAGTGATTGGCACATAGTGAGCGCTTAACAGATACTATTATTTTTATTAATATTGTTAATAAACAGGATTGGCTGACTGATTGACAGTATAATACATCAGTTGGTAGTCATCGCTGACAGCAGTCAATAAGGACTGGCAGGTAACCAGCATTTTAATGGTATTTCCAGCAAGGAGGCTTCCTCTCCCCCACTTCCGGTCATGTCAAGAGGTCGATTGTGCTCCGGGCCCGGGCCTTCCCTGCGCCTCCCGTCAGGCCGATGCTAATCGGGTTAGGGGACCCGGGCCCACCGGATGAGATGACAATTACCGGATGACCAAGAGGCCCTCACCCCCTGACCCGGGGGAAGGGGCCTGAGGTGGTGGTGTGTTGGGGGGGGAAGGAAGGGGTCACGACGACGACCCCGAGGTAACCGAGCCCCGGGCCGGAAATGGCTCCCGGTCGGCCACTTAGGAAGCCATGAGAGCGGACGGATTTAGGGTCTGCGGTTCCCCGGGGAGATGGGGCTGGTGGCGGGCGGAGGAGGCCTTGGTTATGAAGATTGTGAGACCCACGTGGGACAGTCTGATGACCTTGTATCTACCCCAGCACTTAGAACACTGCTTGGCACATAGTAAGCACTTATCCTCTCCAGCCCCTTACACTCTACTCACCCTCCCCAGTCCCGCCCACTAATAATAATGATGGTATTTGTTAAGCGCTTACTATGTGCCAAGCACTGTTCTAAGCACCGGGGTAGATACTACGTTGTCCCACGTGGGGCTCACAGTCTTCAGCCCCATTTTACAGATGAGGGAACTGAGGCCCAGAGAAGTGAAGCGACTTGCCCAAGGTCACACAGCAGGCAAGTGGATTAGAACCCGTGACCTCTGACTCCCAAGCCCGGGGTCTTCCCATTAAACCACGCTGCTTCTCCTAGAGGTACAGGCCCCGCTCGCTAGCCATCCATGCCACGCCCAGTCACCCTCCCCGGCCCCTCCCACTCTACTCACCTTCCCAGGTCCCTCCCACTAGCCATACAGGCCCCATCCACTAGCCACCCATGCGATGGACACTCACCCTCCCCGGTCCCACCCACTAGCCATACAGGCCCTCCCACTAGCCCTCCAGGCTCCGTCCCCATCCGGATAATCGGTTTAGGCCTTCGGCGTTAGCGCAGTGAAGGATGGGCGGCCCCCACATTACCGCGCCGCCCGACCTTCCCGGGGGCCGATGAAGCGGCGCTCACCGCTCTCATTGCTTTGCCCCCACCCCTAACTCTATTACTGCCCGCCGCCGCCGAGGTGGCTGCCTCCAGGGCAAGGGGGGCGACCCTGCCGGAAACTTTGCCCTTTTGACCTCTCTGTGTGCCCGCCCCTCTCCCCACCTCCCCCCAGCCACCAGCTGTACCTGCACGCTCACCCTCTGCCTTCATGGGCACCGCTGTCACCCCCTGGTCTTGGGCTCCCTGGGGCCCAACCTCGCTGGCCTTCTGGCCTCCGCAGAGTCTTGGCTCTGGGGTCTCTGGGGTCTCAGCCTTCCCTGGACTTGGTTCTGGGGTCCCTGGGATTCTAGCCTCCTTGGGATTCCAGCCTCCCCCGGGCCTCGGCTCTGGGATCTCTGGGATTCCAGCCTTCCCAGGGCCTTGGGGTTCTGGGGTCCCCCGGATTCTGGTCTCCCCGCGATCAGGCCCACTGCAAGCAAGCCACGGGCGAGGGCCCACTGCCCAAAACTCCGGGAGGGGCCCGAGCCCCAGCGGGTGCCAACGGAGGGTAGTGGAGTAGAAGAAGAGGGTGCAGGGCACAGCCCGGCCTCCCTCCATCCCCAGTGCATCCTTACCATGCCCCGTACCCAGCCAGGAGCACCAATGGCAGCCTCGGGGGAGTCCGGTGGGCAGAGGGGGCCCTAGGCCAGGGTGGGGCCACTTACTGCTGGGGTGCCCCGGGGCCCCTGAATGTAGTTCTGGGGGCCATGGGTACGGTTCACGGAGGCCCACGCTAGCCCCCTAGTCCCACCCGGTATATCCCCCGGAGCGGAAATCGGGCGGCATCTTTGCAGCCCAGCTGCCAACCGCACACGAGCTACTGCTGCATGAAGTCGGAGCCAGCTCTGTCCGGAGGCGCCTACGCTCCACCCTTCCATCGTGGCACCTCGCTCGATCAATCGATGGCATTTACTGAGTGCTTACTGTGTGCAGAGCACTGTACTAAGTGCCTGGGAGAGTACAATACCACAGAATTGGTAAGACACTTGAACTGTACTTTTCAAGCACTTAGTACAGGGCTCTGCACATAGTAAGTACTCAATAAATACGATGGAATGAATGAATGCATGAACAAGTTCTGTACTAAGCGCTTGGGAGAGTGCAATACAGTAGAGTTGGGTCGACATGTTCCCCGCTTACAAAGAGCTCATCCAGAGTCCCCAAATCCACCCCAGCAAGATCCTCTGGCTTTATTTACTGGTTATTTGTTAAGAGCTTACCATATGCCAGGCATTGTACTGAGCACCGGGGTAGATAGTAACTAATCTCGTTGGAAACACTCTATGTCCCACATGGGGATCCCAGTCTTCATCCCCACTTTACGGATGATGGAACTGAGGCACAGAGAAGCGAAGTGACTGCCCAAAGATTTTGCTGCCCTTCCCCGAGGCACCCCGGATCATACGGCTGGAAAAACGCGGCTGCCCCTCCTTCCCCTCCCTCTGCGTGCCTGCTTGGTGCCCGTCGGCCCGGGCTGTGGGCGACTTGACGGTTCCCTATGCCCTCCGACCTACCCCACGGCCCCCGCCTCGCCCCCCAAATCAAGCTCAAATCCGGGTCTCTCCAATCTCTCTCTCCCTGCAGCAGCAGCACCAGGGAATGAGCCGAGCAACCAGAAGAGCAGTGATCCAACCCTGCCCCTGCCATCCTGCCCTGGGATGGGGCGATGCCGCCAAGGGGCTGGGGGGTGGTCTCTGAGCGGGGGTGGGCAACGGGGAGGCCCAGCGGGCTTTCTCTCCTCTGCCCGTCCCTCCCCCGTTTTGCAGCTGGACGGGGCCGGAGGGGGACGGTGAGGGCTGGGTCCCCCCGACCCCCCTCGCCCAGGGGGAGATTTAAGACTCTTATATCTCCCTGCTGTAAATGGCCTCATAAAAGTGACAGGGAGACGCACATATGGATGCTTGTTAAAATTTTATTACTAATCACCTCCACAGACGGCCACTATATTTAACCCAGGTTGGGGGGTGAGAGGGGGGGCTGGGAATGGAGCTATCACCCCCTCAGGTTGGGGTGGGGGGAGGATGGACGGGACACGCAGGGAGCTGGGGAAGGTGGGAGGGTGGGAAGACTTCGGGCCAGGACCCAGCCAGTCTGTGGGTGGGTGGGTGCTTGGGTGCAGATGGTGGGGGTTTGGGGGGACGGGGGGGAAGCTAGCAAACGCTCTGACCGTTCCTGCTTCCAGCCCACTTGGGGAGGGGTCAACTCAACGGTCAGATAGACCCCTTTTGTACTTGTCATTTTTTACAGACTCCTCTGAGCACTCCTAGCTGTAAATTATTCTGTCTTTCTCCCCCTACTCCACCCGCTAGACTGGAAGCACCCCGTGGAAGCACCCCGTGGACAGGGACGGGGTCTGTTACCTTAACGTACTCTCCCAAGCGCTTATTACCAAGCTCGGCACACAGCAGGCACTCAGTCCACTCCAATAAGCGCTTAACAAAGACAACAGAGATTATTACTATTGACTGACCAAGATTATTACTGTTGACTGACCATCCGCCAACGGTCGGGGAAGGGACCTTGAACCACAGGTACCCACTCATACCCACACCACTCCCTTATTGCTGGGGGCAGATCCAAATGCCCAAGGGGCGCCCTGCGGGCCAGAAATGAGGCCATGGGGGTGGCGGGGCAGAAACCGTCACCCCGGACTGCAGAGCCCCAGAAGACCCCTCCAATTTGCCGAGCCGAGACCGGAACCTTGCAGCGTGGCCTAGTGGAGAGAGCACGGGCCTGGGAATCAGAGGACCTGGGTTCTAATCCCGGTCCTGCCAACTGCTCGCTGTGTGACCTTGAGCAAAGCACTCGACTTCTCGGCGCCTCGGTTTCCTCAACTGTAAAATGGGGATTCAATACCTGCTCTATCTCCTACTTAACACCGTGAGCCCCTACGTGGGACAGAGACTGAGTCCAACCTAATTAACTTTTACCTACCCCAGGGCTTAGAATAGGGTTTGACATATAGTAAGCGCTTAATCAGTACCTTATAACAAACAATTGAACCCAGGACTCCTGATTTCCTGGGCCGTACTCCTTCTTTGGGAACCAGCCAAACCACTGAATCTGAGAGGCCAACCCTCAGCCAAGAAACCCTCCACGCCGTCCCCTGACCATGGGCTGCTAGCCAGGGAAGGGCCTGTGGAAGTCACCTCAGCTTGGTTCAAACCCACATTCATTCATTCAACTGTATTTATTGAGCATTTACTTTGTGCAGAGCACGCTACTAAGTGCTTAGAAAGTATAAATCTGCCACAGATAGAAACAATCCCTACCCAACAACAGGGTCACAGCATGACTTTGGCCTTGCGCCAACCCAATCCCAATTAATCAATCGTTCGACGGTAGTTCCTGAATATTTACTCAGTACAGATCAGTCAATCCATCGATCAGTGGCATTTCATTCATTCATTCAATCGTACTTATTAAGCGCTTAGTGCTTGGGAAAGTACAATACAACGATAAGCAGTGACATTCCCTGCCCACAACGAGCTCACAGTCTAGGCGGGGGGAGAGAGAGATCAATACAAATAAATAAAATGACAGAGATATACATAAAAGTTCTGTGGGGCTGGGAGAGGAGGGAAAGCAGAAAGGAGTAGGAGATGAGGAAAAGTGGTATTTACTGAGTCCTTACTGTGTACAGAGCACTGTATTAAGCGCCTAGGTGAATATAATTCAAGGAAGATGGTAGACATGATCCTGGCCCATAAGGATCTTACAGTCTACTGGGGGAGGAGGACCCACAATCCTGGGTCTCAGTGAAGCGGGACAAGAAGTGACCACTTCCTTCCCGTCTGCCCTGAATTTCAGATGACATGCCCCACGGCCTCTTAATTGATACTGATAATTGTACTATTTGTTGAGTCCTTACATGTAGGTGCTAGGCACTGTACTAAGTGCGGGGGTAGACACAAGCTAATCAGGTTGTGCGCGGTTCACGGCCGGCATGGCGCTCCCGGTCTGAATCCCCATTTTTACAAATGAGGGAACTGAGGCACAGAGAAGTGAAATGACTTGCTAGCGAAGCTGGGATTAGAATCCAGGTCCTCTCACTCCCAGGCCCGGGCTCTTTCCACTAGGCCACACTGCTCCTCTTCCCCACAGACAGAAATGGTCACCCCTCAGGCAGATCCTCCCAGCCCCAGATCTCCCCCCGAATCCCCGGCCTCACCCCCTCCTCAGCCCCTCCCTGCAGCCCCTTTTCTCGTCTCCTCCCCGGCTCTGGCCTTCCCTCCCCATATATAAATATATATCTGCTTAATGAACGGTCCAATAAGCCAGGCACAGCTTTTTCCACTTAATAAGCCGAGTGCTGACTTTATTACGGGCTTTCTTTTCACTTATCTGTCCTGGGCCTTAAATCACTCCCGGGAAAGAGCTTAGCTGAGAGAAGGAACATCCAGACTGCTCCGGTCAGCACCTTCTCTAGGCCGAGCCGGTGGTGGGTGACAGGGGGAGGCTGGGGGGGCTCATCAGGTGGGTGATGGGCCACCATCAAGCGATCGATACTATTGACTGAGTGCCTACTGTGGGCAGAGCAGTGCACTGAGCGTGTGGGAGACTTCAAAAGAGTGAGTGGACGTGATACCCGCCCTCGAGGAGCTTCCAGTCTAAGGGCAGAGCACTGTACTGGGTGTTTGGGAGAGCATGGCCTAGTGGATAGACCACATTCATTTATTCAATCATTCAATCGTATTTATTGAGTGCTTACTGTGTGCAGAGCACTCTACTAAGCCCTTGGGAAGTACAATTCAGCAACATATAGAGACAAGCCCTACCCATACCGGGCTCACAGTCTAAAAAGACAGACATCTAAACAAGTAAACAGGAATCAGTGGAATCAGTGTAAATAAATAGAATTATAGATATATACACATTTATAAAAATAAATAAAATTATAATGATAAATATGTACGTATATACACACGTGCTGTGTGGCGGAAGCACAGGCCTGGGAGTCAGAAGGACCTGGGTTCTAGTCCCAGCTCTGCCACTGGTCTGTGGTGTGACCCTGGGCAAGCCACTTCACTTCTCCGTTCCTCATCTGGAAAATGTGGATGAAGACCATAAGCCCCATGTGGGACCGTGTCCAACCCGAATACCTTGTATCTATCCCAGTGCTTAGAACAGTGCTCGGCACATAGTAAGTGCTTAACAAACACCATAATTATTATTATTATTAACAGTGCCTAGCACTTAACAAATTCCATTTAGAAAAAAAGAGAGACAGTTCAAATGAACTGAGTAGAATGACCTCTTCCTTCAAGGAGCTTCCAGTGCGTTGACAGGAAATGTTTTCTGCTGTGCCCACAGAAGAAGATGTGTGCGATTGGGGGCCGGAGCCATGTTGTCTGCTCCTTCTGCCTATTAGCTCCGGGATCAGAGCAGGCCAAGGGGGCGGGGGTCAGACTATCAGCAGGTGGCTACCAGTGGGGGCAACTGGACCCAATTAGTTTTTTTTTTTTAACGGTATTCCTTAAATGCTTACTATGTACCAGGCACTGTACTACAAGCTAATACAAGCTACTCAGGTTGGACGCAGTCTGTGCCCCACAGGGGGCTCACGGTATTAATCCCCATTTTACAGATGAGGTAACTGAGGCCCAGAGAAGTGAAAGGACTCGCCCAGAAGACAAGTGGCAGAGCCGGGACTAGAACCCAGGACCTTCTGACCCCAAGGCCCATGCTTGATCCACTAGGTCACGCTGTCTTCAGGGGCCGGTCCCAGTGGAAGCTGGTCCTCCCTGACCACCCGAGGCCGGGAGGAGGGCAAGGCGGGGTCTGAGACCCCAAGGAAGCCCGGGAGGCATCTCTGCAGACTGGAAGGGGTCTCTGCAGGTGGACTGTTCGGTCCCAATGGCCTCTGATCCCCTGCTCAAACCGGCCCAGAGAAGCAGCTGGACACACTTGGTGGGGTCACCTTCTAACTCCACCTCCTCACCTCACCTTCAGCCCCACAGCACAGTTTATTTTTTTAGACTAACCCCGTTTCCCTCTCTGGACCGTAAGCCTGCTGTGGGCAGGGAATGTGTCTATCACTCTTTTATATGGTAATGCCCTGGGGGGCATACAGTGCTCTGCACAAGGTAAATGTTCTATAAATATCACTGCTTGGATTGATTCTTCCTTTTTTTCCCTCTTCCTCATGATTGTGTGGCTTAGTGGAAAGAGTCCACGCTTGGGAGTCAGAGGTCATGGGTTCTAATCCCGGCTCCGCCACTTATCAGCTTTGGGCAAGTCACTTCAGTTCTCTGGGCCTCAGTTACCTCATCTGAAAAATGGAGATTGTGAGACCCACGTGAGACAAAGTTCCTTGTATCTACCCCAGTGCTTAGAACGGCGCTTGGCACATAGTAAGCACTTAACAAATATTATCATTCTTCTTCTTTCTTTTCTTTTTCCTCTTCCTCCTTATCATCATCACACCATTCCTAAGAGGCGACTCCGTGTGTGTGTGCGAGCATCCTTCGGGGTTTGAAGATGACACTACCGATGGTGTGATCTTATCACTGAGCGCCGATGTGGCGGATAGGCCCAACCAGTGTGTCCGGCCCGACAATCCTATCCCCGCTGGGTGTTGGTTGTCAAGGTTGTCTCGTGACGCACTGCTGTTGTGCTTTCTCCCCACGGGGCCCAGCCCGGACCCCCGGCCCATCGCCCTCTCCGCGCTACGGTCTTCCGGAAGCCTCTGCTCTGACGGAGCGCCCGCTCCCACCGCCGCCAGTGTTCCCGGGTGCCACAGCCGAGTCTCGTCACATGAGCCGAGCGCTGCTTCGATCCCAGAGATCGGACTGCCTTCCAGAGAGACTCAGCATCGGGGTTCTTGCCTGGCCGAAATCAATCGATGGCACCCACTATGGGAACGCGCTGAACTGAGTATAGTGCTCTGCACATAGTAAGCACTTAATAACAATAATAATAATGGTATTTTTTAAGTGCTTACTATGCGACCGGCACTGTACTAAGAGTGCGGTGGATACAAGCACATCGGGTTGGACACAGTCCCTGTCCCATGTGAAGCTCGCATTCTCAATCCCCATTTTGCAGTTGAAGTGAAGCGACATGCCCAAGGTCACACAGCGGACAAGAGGTCGAGCCAGGATTAGAACCCATGACCTTCTGACTTCCAGGCCCATGCTCTATCCACTAGTCATGAGGAGCAGTATGGCCTAGTTGATAGAGCCCGGGTTGGGGAGTCAGAGGATGTGGTTTATAATCCTGGCTCCGCCACTTGTCTGCTGTGTGACCTTGGGCAAGCCACTTAATTTCTCTGTGCCTCAGTTACCTCATCTGTAAAATGGGGATTAAGACTGTGAGTCCCAAGTGGGACAACCTGGTTACCTTGTATCTCCCCCAGTGCTTAGAACAGTGCTTGGCACATAGCGCTTAACAAAAACCATCATCATCATCGCTAGTCCACACTGCTTCTCAACAGATACCACAGATTTGATTGGAAGAGGACCACAGAACTAGGAGGTCCAATCCCTGCCCTCAGGGAGTTTACACTCCAGCGGGGAAATCAATCATCGATCAATCGGTAGGTTCCGCAGCGCTGACCGTGAGCTGAGCACTGCCCCGGGTGCTCGCGGAAGCACGATGGAGTCGGCAGAAGGGCATCGTCCCGCACATTCCGACTGAGGGTTAGCCAGCGGCTTCTCTGTTACATTCTACTCCCCCAACAGCTCCGGACAGTGCTCCGCACACAGTAATCACTCAATAAATACCATTGATCGATTGACTGTCACAGCTTTCGGCAACACCGATGACTTGATGACCATGTGGCCTCATCAATCAATCAACACCTGACAGGTTGGGGTCCTCCAGCCACCAGGGGGCACCCGCCACCCAGGAGAGCCAACCGACATGTTCCTCCATTCATTCATTCAATTGGATTTATTGAGCGCTTACTATGTGCAAAGCACTGTTCTAAGCGCTTGGAACGTACAGTCAGGCAACAGAGACAATCCCAGCCCAACAACGGGTTCACCGTCTTAAAGCGGGAGACAGACAGCCAACAAAACAGTCAGGCATCGATACCATCAAAATAGATAAATCGGGCGACCTCGGCGGTATCCAGCCCTGATGCTAAGTATGTAGTAACTGTTCCCTTGGGTGAAGCAGGGTGGCCTAGTGGAAAGAGCCTGGGCCCGGGAGTCAGAAGACCTGGGTTCAAATCCTGACTCTGCTGCGAGGCCCTGGGCAAGTCACCTAATAATAATGATGGTATCTGTTAAGTGCTTACTATGTGCCAAGCACTGTTCTAAGCGCTGGGGTAGATATAAGGTCATCAGGTTGCCCCACGTGGGGCTCACAGTCTTAATCCCCATTTTGCAGATGAGGTAACAGGCCCAGAGAAGTGAAGTGACATGTCCAAAGTCACACAGCTGATAAGCGGCGAGGCCGGGGTTAGAACCCACGACCTCCGACTCCCAAGCCCGGGCTCGTTCCACTAAGCCACGGTGCTTCTCTACTTAACTTCTCAGTGCCTTGGTTTCCTCATTTGTAAATCGGGGATTATAGCCCATTCCCTCCTTCTTTGACTGGAAGCTAACTGTGTCCACCCTGATTATCCTGTATCTTCCCCAGAGCTTAGTACAGTGGTTGGCATGCAGTAAATACTTAGCAAGGATAATAATAATAATAGTTATTGCTATTATTATTATCCCCAACCCCATAAATTCTGCTCCCATCTCCCGGGTCTGATTTTTTCTATTGAGATATACCCAGTGGTCAGTCCCACCTCCAGTTACTCTAGACTGTAAGCTCCTTGTGGGGAGGGAACATATCTACCAACTCTGGAACACTGAATTTTCCCAATCGCTGAGTTGAGTGTGCCGCACCCAGGAAGTGCTTAATAAATACCACTGATTGGTTCCCCCATTCTAGATGGGGGAAGACCACATTATCTGCTGATGACTGACGGCAAAGCTGTCAGCTACTAAAACAGCAATAATAGGAAAGGCTACCCCAAGGCCCCCAGACTGCAACAGGTTCTTCCTGGTGTCTAACCTAAATCCTTCACGCTGCAGCCAGTAGGGATGGAGTTCCACCTGTGGCCAGCCTCCAGTGAAACCCGTTACCATGACATCACCATCACCAGTGGTACTTATTGGACCTCCTTCTTTGGGTCCGGCACTGATCGGGGGCTTCGTGACCTCCCCCTCCCCCTCATCCTTTAATAATAATAATGCTGGTATTTGTTAAGCGCTTACTATGTGCAGAACACTGTTCTAAGCGCTGGGGTAGATACAGAGTAATCAGGTAGTCCCAAGTGAGGCTCACAGTAAATCTCCATTTTACAGATGAGGGAACTGAGGCCCAGAGAACTTAAGTGACTCGCCCACAGTCACCCAGCTAAGTGGCAGAGCCGGGATTCGAACTCATGACCTCTGAATCCCAAGCCCGTGATCTTTCCACTGAGCCACGCTGCTTCTCTAACCTCCTTTAGGAGGTTGGAGGCAGGGAGGGAGAAGTCTCACAAATTGATGTGGACGAGTACTCCAGAACTGAGAGCAGACATCTTCCCCCAACCCCATTCCCTCTGTGTCCAGTCAGTGAATGGTATTTATTGAGCACTTACTGTGTGCAGAACATTGTACTGAGTGTTTGGAAGAGGATAATACAATGAGATGTGGAGTTCTGCGCTGTGGCTGTCCTTGGGGTCCGGAGGGCAGGCGGGAGCTGGAGCCCAGAGACCCCCTCAGCCGCCCAGATCGAGCCCCCCGCCCCATCTCGACTTCGCCGTCCCCGCCAGCTCCCGCTCTGTGCTGAGCTGGATATTGATTGGCTTAATGGAAGGGATCCAATTCCCCTTCCAGGCTGGGCCCGGGGGAGGGGGGTGCTTCTCCAGGGAGGCCTGAAGAGTCCCCCGAACAGGGCCAGGACGGATGGGTGGGTGGGCTGCCCGCCTCGGTAACCCTACCCAAGGGCAGCTATCCGCCCACCATCTGACCAGAACTATCCCTGCCCCTCCCCTTTGCTCTTCCCGCTCCTTAGTCCCTGGAAGCCCGGGGAGGAAGACGGGAAGCGAGAGGGGAGTAGGGGGTCTGATCCGATCAGAGCGGGCCGGAGCGGATCCCTAAGGAGAAAAGTCCACCGGCCCGGCCCGGGGGGTTCGCTGTGGGGCTTGGGGATGGGATGGGGGTGGGAATGCCTCCCGCAGACCCGCAGTACCTAAGGGGATCTCGGTGTCTGGTCTCCCCGTCCCTCTGTCCCCGATTCTCCCCCACAGACTCCGTCTGCCCCAGGCCTCCCCCGGGGCCGGCCAAACCCGAGCCCGCCCCCACCCCCTCGGATGGATGACCTTGTTCCCGCTTGGAGTGGCCCCTGCCCGGCCCGAGCCTCCGGGGCCGCCGACTCCGGAACCGTCCGCTCGATAGCCACGGCTTCTCGGCTCTTCACGGGGGAGAGCAAATTGGAAGCCTTGTCAGGAATCACAACGGAGCTTGGGGGGTGGGGAGGGTGTCCTGTCCCCTGCCTCCAACTCTACCCCTGCCCATCTCCACTTCCGCCCCTGCCAACCCCTCCGATGCCACAGGCCTAGATTCCCCTGGCAACCTCTTGCCAACCTGTTGGCCCCATCTCGGGATTGTCTGAGGAGGCTGGGGGTGAGAGGGAGAAGCTGGAGAGGCCGGGAAGGTGGGAGGAGGAGAAGGAAGGCCTGGATGGGAGGGGGAGAAGGAAGGAAGGAGTAGAGCTGAGGCAGGATTAGAACAGCAACCCAATCTCTCCAAGAGGGGTGCCCCCCGAGTTTCTCAACCCTCCTAACTCACGAGATAGGAAACTGAGGCACATGAGTCAGGGCCCAGGCACAGAACCTACCAACCAAGGACCCCACGGCCGAGGTCTTCCACCCCTCCCCACCGGCCCCTCCCCCGGGCATGCTTGACTGAATATAATGTCCAAACATATTGATCTCTGGCCGGGCAGGGTGTGTGTGTGTGTGTGTGTGTGTGTTTGTGTTTGTGTGTAAACACACCCAGAGATTTATAAGCTACCACCTCCCATCTTTCGGCCAGGACTGCCACCCCGGTCCCCCGGGGCCTCGAGTCACAGCTGACCTGATTCTGGGTGACCCCAAGGGCCCAGGGCGGGGAGTCAGGGCCCCCCGCTTTGTCCGGCCTGGAGCGGGCGGAGGGCAGCAGTGGGTCCCGTGGTGGCAGGTCGGCCCCACCACCGCTCCCGTTTGAAGTCCGACCAGATGGGAGATCAGGCCCCCAAAACAAACACACCGCTCGAATCTGAGAAAACACCCTCTGGCCCCCTGCCCGGGCCCCCCACCCCCCAGCAGTGGACATGGCGCTGTCGAGAGAGGCCAGGAGAGGAATAGGGGGTCCTCCCCGCCCCGAGTAGGGTCCTATCCTCGCAGCCTGAGACGCTGGGCTTTCTTCCTAAGGCGCTACGCACTGCACATGTTCCACTCCCTCCACGACCCCACTGATACTGTTTGTTTTCCCTCCGGGGAGGGGGTGGGGAGCGGGATGGAGGTGCTAGAGACGACGGGGGTCTTCACCATAAAGGCTGCTCCCCATCCGCTATACCCCTCCCGCAAACACGGGACCCCCGCAGCGGGGACCTGGATTCTAATTCCGGCTCCGCCACTTGTCTGCTGGGTGGCCTTGGGTAAGTCGCTTGGCTTCTCTGGGCCTCAGTTACTTCATCTGGAAAAAGGGGAGTAAGAGGGTGAGGGACAGGGACTGTGTCCAACCTGAATTAACTTGTACCTACTCCAGCGCTGAGAACACTGCTTGGCAGAGAGTAAGCGCTTAACAAGTGCCATAATTAACAAACACCACGGTTTGCAGTGGCTGTGAAACCAACCCCAGCCCCTGGGAGAGCAGGCATGTGGGGAGGGCTAGATTGACCCCTGGCCGCCTGACCCTCTGGGGGTCCATCCCTGTGGCTCCCCAGAGATCCAGCCTAAATCTTACTGGCCACCCCCACTGCCTCAAAGACCCCTTGGTCTGTCCAGCGGTGGGGGGCCGGACTCTGGCTGAACAGGGTTGGGTCAACAACATTCCCTCAGTTTCCCTGAGGGCTCCAGACCTCTGTTGAGCTGGGCAGAGGGGAGGATGGGCAGGGAGGGCAGGGGGCTGGGCACGGGGGGTGGGCAGGTGGGGCACACGGGGGGTGGATGGGCAGGGTGGGTGAGGGATGGACACAGGGGAGGGCAGGTAGGGCTGACGGGCATAGAGAGGGCAGGTGTGCTGGATAGGTGAATAGAGTAACACAGGCAGGGCTGGTAGGAGGCGGGAAGCTGGCTCGGATCAACACTGCGGGGGATAAAGAAGCAGCCACTCCGAGGAAGCCCTTAAAATAATAACTGTAGTACACAGCACTTATGTATATATCTGTCATTGTATGTATTTGCACTGATGTCTATCTCCCCCCCAGACTGTGAGCTCATTGTGGGCAGGTAATGTCACTGTTTATTGTTACATTATATTTTCCCAAGCGCTTAGTACAGTACTCTGCACACAGTAAGCGCTTAATAATACATTTGAATGAATAATTGAATGAACTGTGGTATTTATTAAGTGCTTACTATGTGGCAAGCACCTTACTAGGCATAGGGATACGTAGAAGAGAATCAGGTGGGATTCAGTCCCTGTCCCACATGAAGCTCACAGTCTAAGGGGAAGTTAGATCTGGTACTGAATCCCCATTTTACAGATAGAGGCACTGTGACCCGGAGAAATCAAGTCACTCGCTCAAGTCATGCGGAAGGTCTAGGTGGGCAAGGGCAGGTTGGGCCAGGTGGGCGTGGAGGAGGGTGAGAATCGAGCCAACCGCGAGCCCCGCTGCCAGGGCTGGGATCCTCTAATTGGGGCCCACCCCACCCGAGCCCCAGTTTGAGACTTATCCTCACCAGCTCCCCTCTCCGCCGCCCCGCCCCTGAGCGTGGAGTGCCGCCTCCAGAGCGGGCTGCCTCTGGGTAACCTGACCCTCCGGGCCGGCCTCTTCTGATGTGTGGGCAGCTGAGGCTTTACAGCATTAGGGGAGCAACATTTCATGGAAAATTCAATAAATCCCCCTCTACAGCCAGACGTCTGTAAACAATGGCTTCCAAATTCAATCAGGCCGGGGGCCGGGTGGAATATTATATGGGGGAGCTGTGGTGGCCGGGGGTGGGGTGGGGGGCTTCCTGGAAGATGAAAGATCCCAGGGCTCCCCCCCAACCGCCCCGGCCCCAGCTCCCTGCCCCACACTCTGCGAGCCACTGCCATCCAGGTGCCGGGCCCGTGGCAACCGGTGCCTCCGTCCCCCATTTGGCCGCCCCCCTGCCCCACCCCCTCCCCGAGACATCAGTCAAGGGAGTCGGGGGGTGGGGTGCTGGGGGGCTCCTGGGTTCTGGTCACCAGATGCCCCTGGGAAAGCGTGCCTATTGATGATGGGGGGGGGGGGGCAGAGGAGATGCCAGTCTGCAGCAAGTTCACTCTGTTCAGTTGCCACGGCAACTGCAGCAGCCCCTTCCGATCTGCCCGGGCCCCCTCTTTTTTGTGAATGAACTGCGATCCGGTGCCCCTGAGCCTCCCCCGGTGACCCGGCCCCGCTCCTGGTCACCCCGGCTTAGACCCTGGCCAGAGGGGCCCCGGGTCTCACACCCCTTCTGCCTCCAACGTCCTCTGGCTCTGCCCAGACCTCACCTCGCCCTCCTCTGCAAGTCAGACCACCCAGCCCCCAAGGCCCCTCGCGCTCATCTACCCACACCCCTGCCACCCCCGTTTCCAGTAGCCGAGCCCCAAGCAGCCCCAACAGGCCCCTCTGTTTCCCCTTACCCCCCCGGCAGCTCAAACACTGCTGTCCATGTTGCTGGGCCTAGGGAACAACGGGTCATCCCTGTCCTGACAACATCCGCACCCAGAGAGGGCTCACTTCATTCCGGGAACTTCTCTCAGGCCTGGTGCCTCTGTGATGACAGGCACTGGACGGGAGATTCCCAAAGGGCCCAGCTCCTCCTTCCTGCCCAGGACCCTCAGGTCAGGACCCCCTCCGCCCTTCGACGACCCCCCAGCAGGGTCCCCAGTCTCCAGCCTAGGAGGTTACCCCTCTTTGGGCCAAGAGGAGGGCAGAGGGGGGACCGAGGGGGTGAAAAGCCAGAAGAAGGCTTTGGGAAAAGTCATAAGTTGCTCCAGACTCTGCCTTGTCCTTACGATGTTTGCATTTGTGTATGTCTGGGGAAGGTCTGAATGTTGTTTGTGTGCGGTGAGCGGGGACTCTTCATGGCCTCTGCTTCCACTGCCCGCCCGTCCCAGAATGGGGATCCCGGTAGCCAAACCCGCCAGGCTTCAAGAAGCCACTCGCAGACGGATATCCGACTAATTCCCCAACTCTGCAGGAGACACAACAGCGGTGAAATCCCATGGCTGGTCAAAGCCGGGATGGAATGTCTACCTTCTGGAAGGTAAGGCCAGCCCCAGGCCTAGCCCCAGCCCCCAGCCCCCACCCCCAGCCGGGAAACCAGCAGGACTGTATGCTCCCCCAGGGTATGCGTGATCTTGTGCGTACGTGTCTGTCTGCATATGCATACTTGTGAATTTGCATTTGTGTGTGGGTTCCAAGTTTTTTTTTTTTAACCTGCCCCCGATGACCCCACCTGGCTCCCCAGCCCTGCTGTCCAGCTGCCCTGTCCATCCCCAACACTCAGCTCCAACATCCAGCCCCGTCCCATGCCATATGACCTTGGGCAAGTCACTTCACTTCTCCGTGCCTCACCTGTAAAATGGGGATTGAGACTGTGAGCCCCACGTGGGGCCGGGACTGTGCCCAGCCCGATTTGCTTGGATCCACCCCAGCTCTTAGTTCAATGCCGGGCACATAGTAAGCACTTTATACCATAATTATCATTATTAACGCACAGACCCAACGCTCGGCCCCAACGCCCAGCCTCGCCATCCGGCTCCAACGTCCACCCCAACGCTCAGCTCCAACATCACTCCAACACTGGGCTTTGGGATTTAGTCTTGAATCAGCCATTCGACACCCCTGCCTCTTCCTCTCCAAAAGCCAGCCGGGGGGGCCCCAGGCAGACACCTCCACGTCTACACGGGGTGTCCCCGACATTCAGCTCCGCTCTCCACTTCCTTGCAGGCCGGCCGGCCCAGGACAGAGGCACACACCCACCCACCCACCCACACACAGACACACACATACACACTCTCTCTTTCTCTCTCCCGGTCCCCCTCCCCCCGGGGCCTGCGGTTAGGATCGGGCCCCAAAGAACACTGCCCAATTTGTCATGTCATGTCCAGCTGTTAACCTCCGTCGGTAAACCGTGGGGAAGACTTACTTTCTCCTATTTATTTATTTGCCACTTGGACAATGGAAGGCCCCAGGCCTGCTGAGCTCTTCATAATAAAGCCACCAAAGCTCAGCGTCCCCGCCCCCTCCGGCCCCCTCCTCGGCGACGGGGACCCCCCCCTCCTCGGCCGGCCACCAGCCAACCTGCAGGTGTCACCGGGCATTAATGCCTCGGTTAACTCCGGGCTCCGTTGAAGCGAGGGGCTGACTGGGGGGCGGAGGTGGAAGGTGGGGGGTCCGGTGGGGAGGTCTCCGCACAAAGAGGAAGCCCCGGGGATGAGAATGGCTCACATAACCATCTCTCCGGAAAGCTCACTGCATGGCGCAGGGGGAGGGGAGGGGGGCGGAATGACCAGAGAAGGGGGGGAGGGGCAACTAGCCAGTGAGCAATGGAATAATGCCTCTTCTCCTTCCCAGCCCCGCCCCCCCACCCGGGCACCCCCCAAACCGTCCCCAGCGCAGCCCGGGCCCCCTCCGCCCTAGCAACGGCGCTGGGAGATCACGGCCCTCCAGGAATGATGGGGATGGGGGGGCCGACGAGCCCGCCCTCGCCGGCCTCGGGACCGGGCTGCTGGGCCCTGCCTCCCCGGGATGACCGAGGGCCCGGGTCCGGTCCAGTCCGGGACGCCCGAGGCCCAGGCGGAACCACGTCGGCGGGACGGGGGAAACGGTTCCCGGCTCCCCCCCGGTCAGGGTCCCTTCTATCTGAGATACTGACCGTGCTGGACAGCCGGCCCCCACGCGACGGGCCGCTTCGGAACCGAGTGGTCCTCGACCGGGCTGCAAAGCGCCATCCTCTTACCCCCGCCCTCTGACCCCGCCGCCTTCCCGTCGTCATCATTACTGATACCAGTGACTAATAATGTGAGGAAAATATACAAAATTTAAACCCGGGGCATTTACCTCGGAGCAACACCACCAAGCACCCGTCTTGGTTCCGTTCTTCGTGGCAACTTGGATCAGATTCTTATTTCGATCTGAAAAGAAGACCCCCAGCCCACCTCGAACCCCAGCAGGCCCTGTGACACAAGCAACGGAAAGCAGCATGGCCTGATGGAAAGAGTACAGGCCTGGAAGTTGAGGGTCCTGGGTTCTAATTCTGGCTCACGCCAGCTACATGAGCTTGGGCAAGCCACTTCGCTTCTCTGCCCAAGTCGGGACTCAATACCTGTTCTCCCTGCTACTTAGACTGAGCCCCATGTGGCACCTGAGGATTTTGTGTCTACCCCAGTGTTTAGTACAGTGTAGGGCATAGAGTGAACCTGGCAAGTTGGACATTTAAGGCTACTGGACATAAGCTATGCTCAATAAATACTATCGATTAATTCACTGGTTGAAAATAAAAACACCTGACATAGAGAAGCAGCGAGGCTTAATGGAAAGAGCCCGGGTTTGGGAGTCAGAAGTTGTGAGTTCTAATCCTGCCTCTGCCACTCATCAGCTCTGTGACTTTGGGCAAGTCACTTCACTTCTTTACAGATGGATAACAGTTACCTCATCTGTAAAATGGGAATTAAGTCTGGGAGCCCCACGTGGGACAACCAAATTACCTTGTATCTACCCCAGCACTTAGAACAGTGCTTGGCATATAGTAAGTGCTTAATAAATACCATCATTATTGTTATTATTAAAGGGATCGGGACTGTAGGAGACCAGCTGGACACGGGACTGTCCGATATAAAACCAGATAAATGGCCACCCTACCAGTGACCCCACCAGATGTCAGGCCCTAAAAAGGGCAGCCTCTTCCTGGCTGGTCAGAGACCACTGACAGTCCTGGCTGAGGTAGCTGGCAAACCCTGCAAGGGAGCCACAGAGGTAGAATGGGAGGAAATCAACACACTAAAACAAACAAACACGCAACTACGCCAAAGGCAGACAAGAAGAGAAGAGCCCATGCAGATCATTCCATTTTTGGCTTGGCTAAAAATGGCAACAGGTGGGATACCCCAGGATATCAGGCTGGGGAACCCCGAACCTCCTGGCTCCCCGGTTTAGAGTGGACACCAGCCCCCCCCACCTCAATCCAAGGTTGAGGTGCTAGAATAACCCAGGGCAAAGTCTCTCCTGGTGTGAAAAAAATCAGATAGGATGGCCCATTGACATAAAGTAGGATCCTATCTGATTTTCTCACACCAGGAGAGACTTTCTGTCAATGGTGCCATCCTATCTGAGGGCCATCCCAGCTTGGACCATGAAAGATCCCAGGCAGCCAAGGGTGTGAGCAGAGTAGCCTAATGGGCTGGGAGTTAGGAGACCTGGATATTAACCCCGCCTATACCCCAGCCATGCTGGGTGACCTCACGCAAGCCACTCAAACTCTCTGGGCCCCAATTTCTGTAGCTGTAAAAGGGGGCTGAGTATAACCTTCTCCTGGGGGCCTGGGAAGGATGAGATTACATCGCTGAAGTGAAGAAGCTTTGGCAAAATGGAAGTTCGCTGTTATTCTCCGTTGGGTACCTGCATTCCAGGCCTCATCACCGAATACTATTTATTGTGGTCACCCCAAGTGATCAAACCCAAGTCCTGCCCTCGAGGACTCTGCAATCCCAGCTCTGCCATCTGGGCAAGCCACCTAATTTCTAATAAATAATAATAATGGTATTTGTTAAGCTCATACTATGTGCCAAGCACAGTTTTAAGCACTGGGGTAGACACACAGTAATCAGGTTGGACACAGTTCCCGTCCCACATGGGGCTCGCAGTCTTCAGATGAGGTAACTGAGGCCCACAGAAGTGAAGTGACTTGCCCAAGGTCACACAGCAGGCAAGTGGCGGAGTCAGGATCAGAACCCAAGTCCTCGGACTCACAAGCTGGTGCTCTTGCTACTAGGCCATAATGCTTCTAAGTTCTCTGTCCCTCAGTTTCCTCATTTGTACCTCACTCCTGTCGACCTTCCCCTTTAGACTTTCAGCCCCAACAGACAGGTACGACAACCCAGCGCTTAGAACAGTGCTTGGCACATACCTTAAGTACCACCACGGTTATTTTTATTAATCCATCTCTCTCTCTTTGCATGTGTGTCTCTGTCTCTCTCTCTCTCTTCCCTCTCCCTCCCTCCCTCCTTCCTACTTCTGCTGGAGAACTTAGGGATTGTGTGCTTTCATGCAATTGGGTGGTGGGGGGGGGGGAGAGAGATCACCATTAAATTCCGGAGCAGCAGACATTAAAATGTATTTTGGTTCACCCAGGACAATAAAGAAAAAAAAGGAAGTTTTAAGTCACTAATAAAAATCAAATGTAGGCAGTTTGCAGGAGTGATCAGCTCAGAGCTCCGCTGAGCTTTTGCTGGGGTTTGGGGCCGTAAATTACTCCCCCCTCAAGAAAGCCAGAGAAGGAGGGGATGTGGGGAGCGGGAGGGGGACGCACGAGCAAAAAATTTTTCATTTTTCTCCATAAATCATTTCAGCGTGCGATAATATTTGTTTTTTCTAATGAGTCTCTTGTGGTCCATTTGAGGAGCTCACATCAGGGCCTGTCAGGGGTTATGTGTGGTGCAGTTCAGAGCTTAACAAAAACTGCCTGCTCCACTGATTTTTCTCTCTTCTTCCTTCTGCTAAGTGCTCCTGGAGTCCTGGGATATTTTTCTTGGGACTTAGGATTCTCTCTTCCATCCAAGGCCCCGGGCCTCAGAAATGCAGGGCTTTCGGTCCCGGCCTGGGAGGGGGTTTCTGAAAGGTCCCCTGCCATCCCCGGCCTCTGTCCACAGGGAGGAAAGTTGGAGGGGGGGGTACTTTGAAGGGGCCCAGGGAATAAATACCGATCCTTGGCTTTCACGGAGATTTTACGGTGCGCGGAGCGCCATACTAAGCACTTAGGAGAATATATGTGCCAGCTCGCTCCCTGTGCCCTGATCTCGTCTATCTCTCCAGTGCCAGGTTTTCCCTCAGGCTTGGAACAATCTTGTAGCTACCCCAGCTGTTAGAACAGCGCTTGGACACATAATAATCATAATTGTGGAATCGGCTAAGCACTTACGCTGTGCCAGGCCCTGTACTAAGCACTGGGGTAGATACAAGGAAATCGAGTCCCTGTCCCAAATTGGGCTCACAGTATGGAGAAGTGGATAGAGCACAGGCCCAGGAGTCTGAAGTTCATGGGTGCTAATCTTGGTTCTGCCACATGTCTGTGATGTGACCTTGGGCAAATCACTTAACTTCTCTCGGCCTCAGTTCCCTCATCTGTGAGCCCTATGTGCAGCTGGGACTGTGTCCAACCTGATTAACCTGTATCTACCTTGGTGCTTAGAACAGTGCTTGGCACAGAGTAAGTGCTTAACAGGTACCAAAATTATTCAGTTATTATTATTAATCTCCATTTTTGAGATGAGGTAACTGAGGTACAGAGAAGTTGACCTGTCCAAAGTCACACAACAGACAAGTAGCGGAGCTGGGATTAGGACCCAGGTCCTTCTGACTTTCAGGCCACACTGCCATCATTCTACAGGCCAGACCACCACTCTCCGCACCTTCAAAGGCTTATTAAGGTCACATCTCTTCCAGGAGGCCTTCCTTGATTAAGCACTCACTTCCCCGACTACCTCTCCCTTCTGCGTCACCTATGCAGCTGCATCTGTACCCTTTATTCATTCATTCATTCATTCATTCATTCATTCAATAGTATTTATTGAGCGCTTACTATGTGCAGAGCACTGTACTAAGCGCTTGGGATGAACAAGTCGGCAACAGATAGAGACAGTCCCTGCCGTTTGACGGGCTTATAGTCTAATCGGGGGAGATGGACAGACAAGAACAATGGCACTAAACAGCGTCTTTATTCACCCCACTCTCAGCTCCACATCACTTATGTCCAAATCTGCAATTTATTTATTTTACATTGACATCACTCTCCCTTTCTAGACTCTAAGCTCATTGTGAGTTAGCAACCATACTCTCCCAAGTGCTGAGTACGCAGTAAAGCACTCGATAAATACCACCAACTGATCTACCCATACGAGCCCAACCCTGAGGACGGTGCATCTTTCCTCCCCGCGTGGTGCTATGGGCCAGAGGGGCAAGAACCTGGTATTGGTGGGCGGGGGGAAAGCAGGGCCCACCTTAGTGACTCCAGGCGGGCTTCCTGGAGAAGGAGAAGGAAATGGAAGAGGAGGAGGAGCACCAAGAGGGGGTGTGACTGGACCTCTGAAGAGACCATGATTGTGTCTGACCCGATTAACTTCTACCTACCCCAATGCCTAGAAACAGCACTTGACAGACAGTAAGCGCTTAGCAAATACACTAATTATTGTTCTGGGCATTCCTTAAGTGCTCAATACAGTGCTCTGCACATAGCAGACACTCAGTACAGCGCTCTGGATACAGTCAACGCTTGGTACAGTACTTTGTGCAGAACGTTCTGCTCAGAGGAGGTCCTCAGTGTAAACTGTTAATACTGGTGGTATCCTTATTCCCGTGCTTTGCCTTTGAGCCCTTCCAGCCCTTTCCTTCCCCATCTCCTCCCATGAACACTCCGAAGAAGCATCATGGCTTAGTGGAGAGAGCACGGGCCTGGGAGTCATGGGTTCTAATCCCGGCTCCGCCACTTGTCTTCTGTGTCTCCTTGGGCAAGTCACTTCACTTGTCTATGGCTCAGTCACTTCATCTGTAAAATGGGGACAAGACTGTGAGCCCCACAGGGGACAGGGGACTGTGTCCAACCCTATTTGCTTGTATTCATCCCAGCGCCTGACATACATCTGCTCTACAAATAACTTAATAAACCCCTTCCTGTCTCTCTGTTGGTCAAACCCAAGACAAGTGCGGGGGACTATTTTTAGTCCCGAGAGCAAAAGCTCATTCTAAAATCATAATCTTAAACCCCTGAGTTAACAGCAAGGCAAGGGGAAAGGAGAACTGAGGCTCTTCTGTCTCCACCGCAAGCGGGACACAAAGCGAGACAGAACTAAGCCTAGCCAGGTAGATAGAGCCTGGAGCCTCGGAGTTAGAAGGGTCGCCCGGCCCATAGTAAGCGCTTAGCAAATACCAAAACAAACACCAACATCATTATGAGAAGCAGCGTGGCTCACTGGAAAGAGCATGGGCTTTGGAGTCAGAGGTCATGGGTTCGAACCCCGGCTCTGCCATTTGCCAGCTGTGTGACTTTGGGCAAGTCACTTAACTTCTCGGTGCCTCAGTTCCCTCATCTGTAAAATGGGGATTAAGACTGTGAGCCCCACGTGGGACAACCTGATTCCCCTGTGTCTACCCCAGTGCTTAGAACAGTGCTCGGCACATAGTAAGCGCTTAACAAATACCAACATTATTATTATTATTTATTCTAATCCTGACTCTTACACTTGTCTGCTGGGTGACCTTGGGCAAGTCCATTCACTTCCCTGGGCCTCAGTCCCCTCATTTATAAAATGGGGATTAAGAGTGTGAGATCCATGTGGGATGGGGATTGCATCCAACCAGATTAGTTTCTATCTACCCCAGGACTTAGTACAGTGCCTGGCACATAGCAAGCACTTAACAAATACCATTAAAAAAAAAAAAGGTCTCCCTCCTCCCTCAAGTCCCTGCCTCCCAGACCCCAGAGCTCTTGGGGAAGAGCATACGGCCCTCTTCCTTCACAGCCCTCTGAGATCCTCCCAACCCCTCCTCTAGGAATATCTATACTTGGAGCTAGCTAGGTGAGCGGGGGTCTCTCTGCCTCAGCTTCTGGGCCCGCTTTCAAAGTTGGGGATGCCACTCTGGCACAAGTTGGGCCAGGAGAAGGGCATCATTTATTGCAGGGCCTGAGACTGGCAGGAGTGGCAGCCGAGGACAGAGCTGGGCCAGCGAAGAGTCGGCCCGGCAAGGAGAGAGATGGGCTGGGGGAGGACAGAGACTGGGGGTGAAGTCGATAAATCAATGGTATTTATTGAGTGCTTACTGTGGCCAGAGGACTTAACTAAGCGCTTGATTAGGGAGGACAGAGACAGGCTGGTGGGACTTTGAGAAGCTGAAAAGTTTGGAAGTCCAGTTTTGTGGGTTCTTACTCTGTCAAGATGTGTGAGTGAGTGAGAGTGAGAAAAGGAGTGTGTTTGTGTGTGTGAGAGGGAGAGAGAATGAGAAAGGAGAGGGGTAGTGAGATAAACACTGTCATGGGCTGTTTCCATCATCTACTCACAAGAGCATAATAAAGCCCTTGTAATATACTAGAACTTGTGTGGTCCTGGAGCCTAATTTGCATACTAATTACTGAGTGCAAATGGGGCTGAGGGGTAGGGAGAGAGGTGGGGGAAGCAGGAAGGCAAGCAGGCAGGCAGGCAAGGAGTCTGGACTGTTTGCCCTGCCATTTCATATCATGCTAACAAGCTAATCCGGCGTGCAGTTAGCTCCTGATATATAACTGCTCATTAGTATTATAATAAAGTACATGAAACAACCATAAAACGTTATATACTGCACAAGTGTTGTTTTCTTGCCAATTATCTGCAGGCGGATTTATCACCACAGTTGTTTCGAATTCCCCTTGGTGAGGTTTGGGCGGAATAAAGAAAGGTGTCGGTGGGAGCGAGGGGGAGGGAGGGGGGCTTGTTTCAAGGGGACGACCATGTGTTTTCTTAAGTAGCACTTACCGATGCACCAGTTCCCGAGAGCGGGAGGGAGCGGGCGGAGAGGGATCCCAGGCTTCGGAGACTGAATCTCTGCGGCCCGCGGCCAACAGCCCGACCTTCTGCCGGGCCTGGAGAGGAGAGCTGGGGCCTCCCGCTCTGGACCGTAAGCTCCCTGAGGGCTGCGTTCCCGTCTGTTCACTCGACCGTCCTGCTTGTGGCATCTGTTAAGCGCTAACTATGCGCCAGGCACTGAACTAAGCGCTGGGGTGGATACGAGTCAATCGGGATGGAACGAGTCCCTTCTCCCATGTGGGGCTCCCAGTCTCAATCCCCATTTTACAAATGAGGTAACGGGCACGGAGAAGTGAAGTGACCTGCCCAAAGTCACACAGTAGACAAGTGGCGGAACTAGGATTAGAACCCAGGACCTTCAGACTCCCAGGCCGGTGCTCTACCCACTAGGCCACGCTGCTCCTCGTCGCTCAGTGGGCACTCAATCGGTGCTCTACTGGTGACTTGAGCTTCCCCGGTCCCCAGATCCACAGGATTCCGGCCCGCGGTTCCCGGCTCGGCTTGTGACTGCCTCCCGGGGCTGGCAATTGGCCCCGCTTGGTGCCTCAGTTTCCCCGTACGGCCCAGAGTGCTTAGGAAGAAAGGAAATGGCCTCCGTTTGGGATCACACTCCTGCTGCAGCGTTCTGCACGCAGAAGGTGCCCAGTCAATACTCTCGATGGATCGGCTGCATGATTGATGGAATCATGTGCTCTGAGCGCCCTTGGGGACACACAGTCCCTGCCCTCAGGCCACAGAACCAAGGGCTTGTGGGAAGAAAGTGGGAGAGGAATAAATCCCAGGTGCGAAACTAGGATCCTTGATGCCCAGCCGGGGAAGTAAGAAGACGTAGAGAAGCAGCATGGTCTAGCGAACAGAGCCCAAGCCTAGGAGTCGGGAGGACCTGGGTTCTAATCTTATCTCGGCCACTTGTCTGCTGGTTGACCCTGGGCAAGTTGCTTCACTGATTTAGACCTCAGTTACCTCATCTGTAAAATGGGGATTAAGACTGTGAGCTCCATGTAGGGCAGGGACTGTGTCGAACCCAATTAGTTTGTATCTAAGCCAGTGCTTAATACAGTGCCTGGCACATAGTGCTTAACAAATACCACAATTATTATTATTATTATTATTCTTCTCTGGGTCTTAATTACTTCATTGGTAAAATGGGGATCAAGATGGTGAGCGTTATGTGGCTCATGGACTGTGGCCAACCTGAATAGCTTATATTTACCCCAGTACCTAGTAGAGTGCCTGGCACATAGTAAGCACTTAATAAATACTAATAAATAAATACCAATACTATAGTAAGTACTTAATAAAGACCAGCCCTTGGGGCTGGGCATTCTCAGCCCAAATCCTTGTTTTGAGGCTGGCAAGCAGGCAGCTGGGAATGTGCCCATCCCTCCTCCATTCAGTCAGACCAAGAGTAGATCAGGCCCGGCCTTTTTGGCCAGAATGGCATAAGCTGGCGGGGGGACGGGACAGTCTTCCTTGACCTCCCCCGGCCCCTCGGGACATTCTGGGGCAGCCCGGATCTCCCCTTTACCGCCAAAGGACAACATCCTCACTGGGCCTAGTTCTCATCTCACCCATCCCTGGCCTCTTGCTCACACCCTCCCTCCTCCCTCTCTCTTCACATCGGGCAGGCCACTTGCCCTCCCCATCTTCAGGGCTTTTCTGAAATCCTGCCTTCCCTGGGAAGCCTTCCCTGATTGATTTCTCATGTCCTCACTTCCTGTCCCCAACATCAGCCCTCCCAATCCCCCATAGCAGGTACAGTGTTCCTCCCAACCCTGCAGCATCTTATTAATCATAGCAATAAGAATAACAGGAATGGTATTTGTTAAACGCTTACTATGTGCGAAGCACTGTTCTAAGCACTGGGGTAGATACAAAGTAATCAGGTTGTCCCACGTGGGGCTCAAAGTCTTAAGCCCCATTTTACAAATGAGGGAACTGAGGTACAGAGAAGTTAAGTGGCTAGTCCAAGGTCACACAGCAGACAAGTGGCAGAGTCAGGATTAGAACCCATGTCCTCTGACTCCCAAGCATGGGCTCTTTCCACTACCTGCTGCTTCTCAGTGCTCTCTTACTTCCTCCTACCTGTAATTTATTGCAGGGTCTTTTTCCCTGAGGGGATTGCAACCTCCTCGAGGGCAAGAATCTTGTCTACTAACACTGCTGCCCTCTCTCAAACGCTCAGTACAACACTCTGCATACTGCAGGCGCTCAGTCAGTACTACTGACTGCATACAGTGAGCACTCAATCCATAGGATTGATTGATAACTGATCGACTGACTGCTTGAGAGGAGACCTGCAGGATGCTCCTTCAAACACCCCAAACTAGAGAGAGGCAGATGGTGGTCCTGCACCCCATTCTCTGCTCTCCACCCTCTGTCCTCTCACCGGTCAATATCAGCTGCGGTCAATGAGGGAGACTCGCTCATCCACGCAATCGTTACTTCTGACATTTCTTCCTGGTGGCGTATCTGTCCAACTCCCAGCATGGTCTGGTGGGTGCAGCCCGGGTCTGGGAGTCAGGACCTATTTTCTCATCCCGGCTCTGCCACCCGTCCGCTTTGTGACCTTGAGCAAGTCACTTTGCTTCTCTGTACCTCAGCTGAGCCTAGTTCTCATCTCTCCCATCCCTGGCCTCTTGCTCACACCCTCCCTCCTCCCTCTCCCTTCACATGGGGCAGGCCACTTGCTCTCCCCATCTTCAAGGCTTTTCGGAAACCCTGCCTCCTCCGGGAAGCCTTCCCTGATTGATTTCTCATGTCCTCGCTTCCTGTCCCCAACATCAGCCCTCCCAATCCCCCTAAGCAGGTACAGTGATCCTCCCAACCCCGTCAGCCCCGTGTGTGACAGGGACTATGCCCGACCTGATTGCTTGTATCTGCCCCAGGGTTTAGATCAGCGGCTGACACATAGTAAGCGACTAACAGATACCGTCATCATCATTATTATTATTATCCGATCCTTGTTCTTACTGCTCTGGCTCCCATCTCCCCGGGTTTAGAAGGTGAGCTCTGTCTGGGCAGAGAACGTCCCTCGTGCTTTTGCTATTCTTTACCAAGGGTCTAGCACAGTGCAGGGCACTCAGCAGGCCGCTGCTGCTCTGACCTCCACCCAGTCCACCCCATCGTGGACATCCCCCAATTCAACTGCCCACTGGGCAACAACCAGGAGGGGACACCCCCCATCCAGTGAGGATCTCCAGGCGAAAGGACAAAGGGAGGTGAATAATGAATGACTGACTGATGGATCGATCTCCAGGGTGCTTAAGGGGGCCGGACAGTGGGGTGGACGACTAAATCAATCAATCAATGGTATTTATTGAGCATTTAGTGGATGCGGAGCCCTGTACTGAGCACATGGGAGAGTAGGATAGAACGGAAATCCAAACTAAAGACATTAAATCCCTCCCTCTCTTCCCACCTCTCTTTCCCCTCTGACTCCAGGAGGAAGGGAAACTGCCAAAAGTTTGAAGTTCTTGTGGGGTCAGCAAAGGGGCTGTAGGGGAGGGCAGAGCAGAGGAGCTCTCATGGGGGAGTGAAGGAGAGGGGTCTCCCCTGCAGGGAACCTTATGAAGGAGCTGGCTTGCCTCACCGAAGCCCCCACAAGCCCGGCTCCTGATTTAGTAGTCGGTGACCATCAGGGGCCGAGAAGATAAGTAGGTCGCAGTAAAAAGATTGCTACATCCTTTCAATAAAGATCTTTTTTCCCCCCCTTTTTCCTTTCCAGACAGCTTGCGAAATGTTTTAAAAGCTTCTCACATTTCCAGTGAAACCCACAGAGAAGAATTTTGCTTGTTATCAGTCCTGGAAGCTCCTGATAGACGGATGACATTTTTTTCCCCCCCTTTTTTCTTTTCCCTTTTTTTTTTTTTTTTTTACAAGCTGAAGAGAGAGTCACAGTGTGTTTTATAACTGGCTCTCTGCATTTCAAAAGCTCAACGAGAGCTCTCTGCTAACCCCGATAAGCCTTGGGCTCTTAGCGTCTTAAATACCTCTGACAAGCTATACATTACAGTGCTAATAATTTGCCAAATTTGCGCCCATAATATGATATCTGTAAAACGTCAAGGGCAGTAATGCGATTAGCAGTCTCAAATGAAATATCGAACATTCAGCGTTTAGGTCCTGAATAGGGGAGAAAGGAAAGGAAATCAATTTCAAAAGCAGGAGGGAAAAAGGCGATAAGGGTGTAATAAAAATAGAGGGAGAAAAAGAGAGACACTGAGAGAGGGGGACAGAGAGACACACATGGGGAAGAAAGAGACCCCAAGCAGTGACACATCTTGTTTTTATTCCTTTTCTGGCAGAAGGGAGATGTTTTGAAAAAAATAACTTTTACAAATTAGTTTGGATGTAAAAGCTGGGAAATAACATTCGGTCACCATGGCAACCAGGCTTTGGTAGCGGGGTGGGAGGATGGGGGTAGAGATGGTTGGAGTTGGGGCGGGGGTGACCGGAGGGGGTGCCCTTTACTCTCTGCACCCCCCCCCCCAAAAACCGCCAGGGTCCATAAAACACAGGAAGTAGACTTACAGGGAGCGTGAGGGTGGGCTACCCAACCGCCCCCACCCCCTTCCCCAACCGAGGTAGGGAGTCAGAATGGACTAATTATCTGGGAGGGGGTGAGGAGAGAAGGCTGAGCTGTCACATACCAGCCTAGACTAAATAACAACACCTCACACCTGCAGTTTACGAGCCCTCTCTGATGGGGCGGGAAACGCACCCCCCAAACACAGCCTCCCACCCCCCCGTCCAGCTGCAAGGGAAGACCCCCACTCCCACAGGACCAGGGCAAAGTGATGGGGGGTCCTTGGAGGGGTTGAACAGCCAGCCAACCCATCGCCCGAGAGGAATCAATGGCACAGGGCGGGAGCCTGAAGGCCTGGGCCCCAAAAGAGTCTTGGGCCTCGCGGAGGCTTTGAGTCATGGTGGGCAGTGAGGGGGGTTGCCCCACCCAGCCAAGGGGGAGCCCCAAAATGGACGGTGATGATGAGTGTGATGATGGTGGGGTGGAGCACACGCTGATGGGAGCAAGACCGGCAGGTGTCTAACCAGAAGCCTCTGGGATGGGGAACCATGAGATGAGGGTGACATGGTGCCCTCGCCCCCACCCAATAACCTTCACCCTCCAACCCACTTCCCGTCCCCGCCAACACCTCAGGGGTGGGTGGACGGGTAGGGTGCGCCCTCTCCGCCTCTCCTCTCCAGCCCAAGGGCACGGAAACCCCATCCACGGCAAAAGGCGTAGAGTCTTTGGCCTCTTCCTCATAAGCCGATGCCAGGCTCCTCTGGGCCCCGAGGCCTCCCACCCTCTCTGTGGCCTCTGGGCCAGCTGGGAAGGGAGGGGGGCGGCCCCCGGGGGGAGGAAAGGAAACCCGCCACCGGGCGCTGGGCAGCCCTGGGCCTCGCCGACCGCGGGCCCGGCCTGGAATGGCCATTACCGGACCCGGCTTGCGGCACCACGAACCATTAAAGCTGAGAGAGCCCCGGGGGCCGGCAGCCGGGCCCAGACAGCTTCCCCAGATGTGGCCAGTGCGCGCAGGATGTGGGAGCCCCCGGGCCCGGCTCCTCCAGACAAAACATTCCCCACGCTCAGCCCCCTCCCAAACCCCGTGGCCCAGAGCCCCTCTGCCAGACCTTTTCTAGCCCATTTAGCAGGAGGCAGTGTTTATTCTCCAACAGATGTTCCCCGCCCCCTCCCCTCCAGCCTCCTGTCCCCAAAGCGCCCGGCCAGGCTGCCGTCTTTGAGCTGAGCCGCCAACGAGTTTTACACACTTGTTTGGGGGCAGAGCGGGGCACACGCGCGGCGCGGACACAAGAATGCGCAAAACCACCGGCACACATGACCAACCCTGGTGCACACGGGTATGCGTGCAAGCAGAACAGCACACCTAAAGGACGCAAAGGATGAGGGTATGAATGCCAAAAGGCAACCCTCAAAATAGCTGAGCCCCTGCGAACTTGCGTGTACGTGTGTGTGAGCAAAACGCATTCTCATACACCCACATCTTCCCCCACCCCTCTGGTCATTCTGGCTCTGTGGACACAGAGCTGCCCCATGCAGCAGGAGAACCAACCTAGTGGATAGAGCAAGGGTCGAGAAGTCAGAAAGACCTGAGTTCTAATCCTGACTCTGCCACGTGTCCGCTGAGTGACCTTGGGGAAGATACTTCACTACTCTGTGCCTCAGTTCCCTCATCTGTAAAATGGGATTTAGGGCTATGAGCCCCAAGTGGGACATGGACGTATCCAACCTGATTAGCTTGTATCTACTACAGTGTTTAGTACAGTGCCTGGCACAGAGTAAGCGCTTAACAGATATCTTAAAAAAAAAGGCTGGAAACCTCTGGCCTGGGCGACTCTCAGATGTCCATCCATCATGGCAATGAGGCTGTAGCTCCAGGCTGCAGACCAGGACACTGTTGGGCACATCTCACGGGGGTCTCTGCCCAACCACCCCCCCATTCAGTGATTAGACAGCTCCCCCAACCCCCCACTCCCACATTCTTCCACAGAACTGACACGAGTGACCCCAACCGTAGGCACAGCCTGACCCAGGAGACCCAGCCCGTAACGGGCATCGCTCTGACCCAGGCGACCCCGCTCACGGGTAGAGCCCTGACCCAGAAGACCCATCCCGCGAACCACAGGTGCAATTCTGCCCAATGGAAATGGCTTCCTTTCCACCCCAGAGTTGGAGATGGAAGCAAGGTCGAATGGCCAGGGATAATAATAATAATAATAATGATTTTTGTTAAGTGCTTACTTTGTGCCAAGCACTGTTCTAAGTGCTGGGGTAGATTCAAGGTAATCAAGTTGGACAGAGTCCCTGTCCCACATGAGGCTCACACTCTCAGTCCCCATTTTACAGATGAGGGAATTGAGGCCGAGGGAAGTGAGGTGACTTGCCCGGGATGACACAGCAGACAAGCGGCAGAGCCGGGATGTGGGCGGCCAGGTACACTAGGGGGTCTGGCCGACCACTGCTATAAAGCCACATGCAACCAAAGGGAGAGACCGAGACCAGAAACAGAACCAGGTGCAGGAGCTCTAAGGAACAGGGTGGGATGGAAACTGGAATTCCTGAGCTCTAATAAAGTGGCTTGAGAGCTTCTCTGGACACCCGCCCCCAGACTGGTATCTACATCTCCTACTAAATTGCAAGCTCCTTGAGAGCAAGGATTGAGCTTTTTTTTTTTTACCTCAAGTGCCACCTCGTAAGTGCTTGGGATCACACCATACACTCATTAGGCGCTCAGTAAATATCACTTGTGATTTCAATCTATCGATTAACAAATGGTATTTATTAAGCGCTTACTGAGTGCAGAGCATTGTACTAAGAGCTTGGAAGAGCACAATACAATATTGATAATAATAATGATGGTATTTGTTAAGTACTTACTATGTGCCAAGCACTGTTCTAAGCGCTGGGGTAGATACAAGGTAATCAGGTTGTCCCACATGGGGCTCACAGTCTTAGTCCCCATTTTACAGTTGAGGGAACTGAGGCATAGAGAAATTAAGTGATTTGCCCAAAGTCACACAGCTGATCAGTGGCGGAGCTGGGATTAGAACCCACGACCTCTGACTCCCGAGCCCATGTCTTTCCACTAAGCTACGCTGCTTCTCAGCTACAACAGAGTTGGTAGACACACTCCCTGCCCACAACGAACTTACAGTCTAGAGGGGGAGACCGACATTGATGGATTTGATTTTATCTTCATCTGGATGTTTCCAACAGACGATCCAAGAGGTTCTAGGTACGAATGTTCTCTCTCTCTCTCTCTCTCTCTCTCTCACACACACACACACCTGTCCTTTCTGACCAAAGTTCCTGTCTACACATCTGGAAGGAAACAGCGTGACCAAGCGGAAAGAGTCCGGGCCTGGGAATCGGAGGACCTGAGTTCTAATCCCAGATCTGCCACTTGTCTGCTGGGTGGCCCTGGCCAAGTCGCTTCACTTCTCTGTACCTCAGCTCCCTCATCTGCAAAATGGGAACTCAAAACCAGTTCCCCCTCCCACTTAAACTGTGAGCCCTTTGTGGGACCGGATTATCTTGTACCTATCCCATCACTTAATGTAGTGTTTGGCACATATTAATGGTCTTGTTTGAACTGTACTCTCTCAAGGGCTTAATAAAGTGCTTTGCACCCAGTAAGCGCTCAATAAATACAATTGAATGAATTAATTATTAGTACTCTAATTGTGTGGGTGTATCCATGCAGCTCCAACTATGTCCAAACTGTTCCTCTGCTGGGCTATGTTTGCCATCTTCAGTTCCTGACTGTTTATTGGGGAATTCACTAACAGCTTCCAAAATGCCAAAGCACTGTGCTGGACACTGGGGTACGTAACAATAGCTGTGGTATTTGTTAAGCACGTACTATGAAACAAGCACTGGACTGTTTACAAGATAATCAGATCAGCCACAGTTCCTGACCCACATGGCATTCACAGCCTAAGGGGGAGGGAGAACAGTTATCAAATCACCGTTCTATAGATGAGGAAACTGAGGCCCAGAGGAGTTAAGTGGCTTGCCCAAGGTCCCACAGCAAGCAAGCAACATTAGACCTCAGGTCTCCTGACTCACAGGCCTGAGCTTTTTCCACTTAACCACGCTGGCAGAGACATAATCCAGTTGGACACAGTCTGACCCAGCTAGTCTCACAAATCTAAAAGGGGGGGAGAGGAGGAATCTTCTCCGCAAACTACAGACGAGGAAACTGAGGTTCAGAGCAGTTGAGTGTCTTCCCTAAGGTAAAAGAGCAGACCTGGGATTAGAACCCATGTTTCCTGAATCACAGTTCCAGTGCTTTTCCCACTAGGTCACGCTGCCTCCTGTTGCTAATTTCTGCTCTGTCTCCTTCTCTCTTGGCGTTCCCTGTCTTTGCTCACGGACAGCGCTCTCCGGCTTGCCGTGGGCCAGGCCGTTCGGTCAGTCGGCTATGGCCCTCCCCAAGAGACCGATTCCACCCCGCTAAAAATAAGAACGCCATTTGTTCGGCACTTACTATGTGCTGAGTGCTGAGGTAGACGGAGGACAATTAGATTGAACAGTCTCTCCCACCCACGGCTCACACTCCGTGCTGGGAGGGAGAACAGATACGTAATCCCCATTTTACAGATTAAAAAAACCGAGACTCAGAGAAATCAAGTGACTTGCCCAGGGCCACCCAGCAGATCAGTGTCAGAGCTGGGATTAGAATCGGGGTCTTCTGGGCCCAGTCCGGTGCTCTTTCCACTAGGCCCCACTGCTTTACTGAGGCAACGGACCCTGGGAACTGGTGGTGGTTGTGGTGCCAGGCCAACCTACGGACGAGCCAGCCGGTCTCCCTCAGGGAGGAGATCGTCTCTTCTTCTTGGACTTGGGAAGGGGCCCCAGCCTCCTCTGCCCTCTTCCAACTGACCTCTGGTCCTCGACGTAGCGGCTCCGTCGGGGAGACGTTCTTCGGGCGACCGACACGCATCAAACCATCACCCCACTTCCCTAGGTATCCGAACCGGAGACCTCAGACCTCAGTGACCCCAAGACACTGTCTGCCCATTTCACCCAAGTCGGCGCTGAGAGCATAACCTGAGGGCCTGCTGGGTGCCAACCGCTCTCCTAGGCTCTTGGGGAACGTACGGAAGCTACCGACGTGATCCCTGCCCTCGAGGAGCTTACAGGTGAAGGGGAAAGACAAGTGGATAGAGATCGGTGGACAGACACACACACACACAGGCATACACCCGCGCTCCAAGTTCAAGAAGAAATGCGATAATAAACCGCTGAATGTGCTGCAGAGGCTGCTGGGAGAGCTCCTACTGCGTGTGAAGACGCGGTACTAAGCCCTTGAGAGAATCCAACGGAAGCGAGATACACATTCCCTGCCCTCGAGAAGCTTACAACCTAAAAGACCAGGAAGGCAGGAGGATGGAGCGGACTGAACCGGTTTCAGGGCTCCCGTCTGGAATCTCGAAGCAGTTCCAGGAGGGGGATGGGAGAAATCACCCCGGGACTCTCTCCCTCCCCTTCGGCACCCGCTTGACACCCTCTCACCCTAAACTCCCGCTTCATGAGCCCTCCCTGGACCCGCCTCCACGGCCCCTCTCCCTTGGCCTCAGCTCCACTTCTGAGACCAGCCAACTCACCCTGCCTCCTTTGAGGGAGCTGGAGGCAGAGGGGAAGCCAGGCACACTCACTCGCTGGAGCATCCAGCCTGGCAGGTACCAGCCGAGGCCAATCGGCCTTGCCTTCCAGGCACCGGTCAGTCAATCGTATTTATTGAGCGCTTACTGTGTTCAGAGCACCGTACTAAGTGCTTGGAAGGGTACAATATAACAGACACAATCCCTGCCCACAGCAAGCTTCCAGTCTGGAGGGGGAGACAGACATTAATATAAATAAATCATTTATGGATATAATTTTACCGCCCTCGTGCACGTCGACTGGTAAAAACTCTAGTTTACGCTCCATGTTTTAAGCACCACCGTCTAATTGCTGAGGGCAGGGGCTGATTTTAGCTAAGGGCACCCTCGTTTCCCAGACTCCCATGGTGGTATAATATAAGGGTATTATAATAATAATAATAACAATGATGATATTTGTTAAGCATTTACTACATGGCAAGCACTGTTCTAAGCATTGGGGTAGATACAAGGTCATCAGGTTATCCCACGTCTCTAAGCATTGGGGTAGATACAAGGTCATCAGGTTATCCCATGTCTTAATCCCTATTTTACAGATGAGGTAACTGAGGCACAGAGAAGTTGAGTGACTTGCCCAAAGTCTCACAGCTGATAAGTGGAGAAGCCAGGATTAGAACCCACAATCTCTGACTCCCAAGCCTGGGCTCTTTCCACTAAGCTAGAGTATCCGGACAGAGGCCTCCCACGGTGCCCAGTTACACCCACGGAGGGTGCCCCCCAATAAAGGGGGTGGGGGGCACGAGCCCGCCTGGCTCCCCTTGCCCCCAGAGCCGGGCCGGGTTCGCGGGCCCCTGAGGAGATGCCGGCAGGCCTCAGCGCCCGTGGAAGGCCACCAAAAGAACAGTCGCCCTCCCCCCAACCCTGGGGGGGCGGGGGGGACACCAGAAGAGGAAGAAAAATATATAAAGACCAAACAGCCGTTTTCACCCCCAAACCGTGTAATTTTGTGTAAATTTTTACTTTAAACATCTCTCTTTTTTTTGAGCTGTGATATAGGTCCTGTCAAAGCCGGGGCCAATTACAGCCATCAGCTCCCCATCATGTCACCGGGCCGCCCCCATTAGGAAGGTCCTCAGCTCCCAGGGCTATAATCTTCACTCACTCTCGCTCCATCACTCCCCGGAGGAACAAAATTGGTGTGTTTTTTTCAAAAAGGTCTTTATTTGTGGCCCCTGTCAACTCTGAAAGGAGGCAAGAGAGAAAGCAAGGAAGGAACTGGGAAAGTTTTTAACCGTGAGATTGCCATCGGAGCGCCGGGGGAGGGATGGATATCTGGGTGGGGTCCCCGTAGGGGGGTGGGCGGAAGGGGAGCTCCCGCAGTAGCAGCCCCAGAAAAAGCCACCCCACTCCCTCATGGACTCCCGCCGAGCCCCCACCCCGCTCCGGGGAAGCTGGTTCCCTCTCGCCCACTTATTGGGAGCTTACCCTGTGCAGAACACTGTTCAAAGTGCTTAGGGGAGTACAACAGAGTTAAAAAAACATTCCCTGCCCTCAAGGTACTTGCTATCTATTTAGTGTGGTTTGGTCACACGAACACACGCACACAACCCTTAGCTTGGCTGTTCCCTGAAGCAATGAGGACGGACATACACACAAACACACGGTCCGGTGAGCACCGTTCTATTTCCCCTAGGTTGTAAGATCTGCCCCCCTTTCATTTCAGGAAGATCTGTGCCACATTTGATTCCTATTTCCTGGTTCCTCCTCTTCAACCCAAGGCGGTAGATCTTGGTGCCCCGTGCCCCGTGATTTTTCACCTGTAATTGTAAGTGGTTCCGCCCGCTCCGGCTTCCCTTCGTATACAACAGACGATCACTCTTCCCACCTTCAAAACCCTCCTAAAATCCCATCTCTTCCAAGAGGTCTTCCCTGACTGAGCGCCCATTTTTCCCTCTCTCCCTCCCCTCTACGCACTCCGATCTCTACCTTTTAACGACTTGATATCCACCCCAACCTCAGCCCCACCGCACTTAGGTCCCTTATCCTTAATTTATCTTAACATCTGTCTCCCCAGCTAGACTGTAAGCTTCATGGGGTTAGGGAACATGTCTACCAGTTCTGTTGTACTCTCCCTAGGGCTTAGTACAGTGCTCTGCACACAGTAAGCACTCAACTGATCGATCGACCTAGGCACTGCTTGCTTTTAGGGCAGGAGAGCTCCTGACGCTTCTCGGATGGGTTAGCTTGGGGCCTGATGTCACTGGTCATGTAAGGATGGAGAGAGCTGATTTCTTTTCCCTCTCCACTACCTTGCACCTCCCCGCTCGCTCCCCTCCATCACTTCTCTTAGTACAGTGCGTTGCCCCAGTGGGTGCTCAATAAATACCACTACTGCAAGGCTCTCCATCACCTGGCCCTACCCAGCTTTTCGACTCTCCTTCCCCCAAAATTCCCTAATTCTTCCTTCCTCCCCAGCCAACCTCCTAGCGGTAGTCATCCTCGCCTCTCGCGTCTCCATTCCCTTGCTTCCGCTGACCTCCTGGCCATGCAGACTATCGCTCTCCCCATTCAAATCCCTCCTGAAATCCCACCTCTTCCAACAAGCCTTCCCTAATTGATTTCCCAGTACCCTGAGCCACGTCATCCCTTCAGTCAAACTCCAGTTCTTATGAATTTATTTACAGCCTCCTCAGTACTCCTGTGTGTGTGTGTATATATAAAAATAATAATAATAATGTTGGCATTTAAGCGCTTACTACATGCAGAGCACTGTTCTAAGAGCTGGGGTAGATAGAGGGCAATCAGGTTGTCCCACGTGAGGCTCACAGTTAATCCCCATTTTACAGATGAGGTCACTGAGGTGCAGAGAAGTGAAGTGACTTGCCCACAGTCACACAGCTGACAAGTGGCAGAGCCGGGATTCAAACCCATGACCTCTGACTCCCAAGCCCGGGGTCATTCCACCGAGCCACACTGCTTCACGTGTGTGTGTGTGTGTGTGTGTGTGTGTGTGTGTACACTCAATTTATTAATTCTGATCCAAGCTGTAAATATTTTAACAGATGTCTCACCTGGAAGCTCCTCGTGGGAAGGGAATGTGTCACTTCATTCTTTTGTACTTCTCAAAATGCCTAGTTCAGAGCACTTTGTAAAATGGGCACTCAATAAATGCTACTACTACTAATATTAATTGTGGCCCTTGTTAAGCACTTACTATGTTCCAGGCACTGTATTAAGCACTGGGGTGGATGGAAGCAAATGAGGTTGGAAGGAATCCCTGTCCCACATGGGGCTCCCAGTCTTAATCCCCATTTTAGAGATGAGGGAACTGAGGCACAGAGAAGTAAAGTGATTTGCCCATGGTCACACAGCAGACAAGTGGGCTTCTTTCTTTCCCTTTCCGCCTATCTGTCTGTCTGTCTGCCGCCCAGGGCTGCCTCCATCACCTCCCACTGACAACCCACCTAGGGTCCAGGGAGCCACTAAACTGTTGTTCCTGGGTCTGGCTCCACGAGATAGGGGTGCTGGTTTGCCTCCAAACCTGGTCCCGGGGTGCTCTGCGAGGATCTCCGCACCGAGATTCGGGACTTGGAAAGATGTGACATCGCTGAGGTTAGTACAATACCAAACACTTCGTGCACACTAAGCGCTCAATAAATACTAATGATTGATTGTGTTCCCACTTGGGCATAAGAGGAGCACCCCCACCCTCTCCTTGCGCGGCACCCCAGGAAACCCAGGGGGGTATCCACCCAGCTTTTCACTTTAATAATAATAATTATTATAGTATTTCTTAAATGCTTGCTGTGTGTCAGGCACTGTTCTAAGTGCTGGGGTGGATACAAGCAAATTGGGTGAGACACAGTCCCTGTCCCGCATAATAATAATAATTATTATGGTATTTGTTAAGTGCTTACTATGTGCCAAGCACTGTTCTAAGCACTGGGGCAGATACAGGGTAATCGGGTTGTCTCAAGTGAGGCACTAAGATAGAGACAGGGAGAGAGACTAGGAGCAGAGACAGGTCAAGAGGATAAGAGAGGAAAAGGGAAAGGAGAGAATGAGAGGAGTAGCAAACACTTGTCTTCGCTGAACATGAGGTGGGAGGGAGGGGAGGGGGATAGCCACAACGGAAGGAAAAGTGCTTAAGAGGAGGTCTTCGAGCTGTCACTTTCACAGCTCTGTGTCCCTTCTGTGTGTGGGGGGGGTATGTGTGAGTGAGAGTATTTGTAGTATTTCTAAGTGTGTGTGAGAATATTTGTCGTGTGTGCGTGTGCGTGCGTGTGCGCATCCAGCTTGCGGATGGGCCGGCTCCCTGCAGCCCGCCTTTGTTTGTGTTTAAATACAATCACGGGTCGATTTCGGTTGCACAGCAGAGCAATTTGCCGGGTGTTATTTTTCAGACTTGGCTCTCGTGCCAACAGCAGCTCCTGGTAACTGGAGCCTCTGCCCGGGAAGGTGGCAGGACGAGGGACCGGGGCTGGGGTGGGCGGTGGGAGGGGCCGTGACCCTGCCCGAGGGGTGCCAGGGGAAGAAGCAGCCACCACAGGCCAAGGCCGGAGTCTGGCTTCTCCTCCCCGGGGGATCTTGGACACAGCAAAGGTGCCAGGACAGGGAGAGACTCAGGGCCCAGTCCGGAGGTGGGGGAACGGGAGGAAGAGGAGGAAAAGGAGGTGGCCACGCAGAGAGTGTCGCAGAGACAGGATGAAGCCAGGGCGGGGAGAGAGGAAGGTGACCACTGAGTGCCCCATTCTCCTGAAGGTGGTGTCTCCCTGGTTGGCTTCCCACATGGGTGGGTGGTGGGAGGGCAGCGGGGGGGACCCACCCGGCCCAGGAAAGGGAGGGCGGAGGGAGAGCGTTTCCGGGGGGCTGCCCGGGGTGCAGGGATCCCCTCCTGCCTGCAGCCCCTCCTCCCACCTCCAGCTGGGGGGATGAAAGGTCGTCCCTCCTCCTCCTCCTCCTCCTCACGGCTGCTTTTCAAAGGTTAAACTCAGCCATCTTCCCCCTGCCCCCTCCCACCAACAGGAGAGGCAAAGTTAATTGAAAACGCTGTTTAATTTTTCAGCTCCGCTGGCTCCCACCCGGCACAGATGGCTCCCCAGGGCTGTCTGTCCCGGCCGGCCGGCCCTCCCGGCCCTCCCTCCCTCCGTCCGTCACCTCCTCCGAGAACAGGGTCAGGAACGCAGCCAGCGTTGGGGGGGTGGGCAGAGGGAGGGAGGGCCGGGGAGGGGGTGAGGGGGGGCGTCGGCTCCGCACAAAAGAGCATTCTGTGGTCCCGCGTTCCAGGGGACGGGACAATGCCCGGGCTTGATCCTTTTAGAAAGAGGCTTTCTGGTGTCAGGACACAGCCGCATGGGGCCGGGCGGGCCTTTTCACTGCCACCCGCCGGCCCGCCTCCACCACACACTCTCGTGGACGTTTTCGGGGCGCAGAGGTTCGGCGGTCCACCACCCCCCATCCCCGGGGGGCGGGGGGTCCTGCCGCCCCGGGTCCACCGGCCGCCTGAATGCCCCCACCGGCCGCAGGCCCCGACGGTCGAGATGAAAGGTCGGCCCCTAACAGGATTACTCCAAGTGGAGCTCCGGGACTAAAGAGGCCAAGAGTCCCCAATTAAAGCCGCCTTTCAGGGTGTGTCCCCCGCCGCCCACCCCAGCTCTGCCGGCCAGACGCATCGCTTTCATCTGGCCCCACGTTCAGACTTCCGCTGGGGGCTCGCCCCGACCCTGGAGGCCTGGCACCGGGCAGAGGCGCTTCCCTCTGCCACGGGCCAGACGCTTCGGGCCCCGTCCCCGTGGAGCGCTGACGGGCTTCCAGACACCCTGGCCGTGAGCAAGGGCCGCCCTTTGTCTGTCCCCTGCCAGGGATGGGGGACGTGGGTTTCCCCAGGCCACGGTGACCTCCGTCGGACCCGGATGGTCCAGTCAGGCTGGGCCGGGCGCTGCTGCGGGCACAGGTCCGTCCAGTGGGCCGGCCAGGTGCAAAGGCTGATGGTCTAATGGAGCTGGACCAGAGCTCAGCTCTGTGTCCCAAACAGCTGGGACGGTGGGGGGATTTTAGACCGAGCAGGGCAGTGAGGCCGAGCCCCCAACACCTGAAGGACCGTTCCCCAGCCAGGAGCTCACAGGGGAGGAGACCCCCGAGGCCCGGGAGGATGGCAGACGCGATCCTTCATGGAGGGGCCGCAGCGGGGTCTCGTGGGAGGATGGCGGGAGAGAGACGGGCAGCAGAATCCACCGGCCACTTCCCTCTAGGCCTCAGCCTTTCACTTCTCATCCTGATGGCTCTTTGGAGAAGGAGATCCTCTGGAGACGGGGCTCCGGGGAAAGCACGGAATAATAGAGGGACCAATTTGCTGCTCCCAAGGAGCTGCCCCTCTAACCAAGGGGACAGAGGGAAACATCTTTACCACTCGCGTGGTAAATGAAATACAGCGAGCAGACAAACAGACCAGGGCCTAGGCGGGCGTAAGACGCTCGTCACTTTAAGAAAGTCTTCCCCGTGTCCCTGGTACGGCAGAAGTCCTGTGTCTTTCTTCAGGTTTAGTGTCATTACAGTGAGGCGCGGGCCATAGAAGTGGCAGTTCTATGTAGCCTCAGTTACCTCGTCCGTAAAATGGGGATGAAGACTGCGAGCCCCACGTGGGACAACCTGATTACCTTGTATCTACCCCAGGGCTTAGAACAGTGCTTGGCACAAAGAAAGCGCTTAATAAATACCATCATCGTTAGTAGTAGCACCGTAGGAATGGTACTTACTGAGCACCCGCCGGGCACAGCGTGGATGGCGGCGACAAATCGGAGCCCACCCCCACCGCCCCACTCGGACTGCCGATCGACTTGGCCACTCGGACTTCCCGTTGCCCCCGGCTCCACGTCCCGACTGTCGCCCCTCTCGGGGGGGGGCGCTCTGGCCGAGGTTCCCCCCGCCACCCGAAATCCACTCCATCTCAGGCCCCAGCTTGGAGTCCTACTCTGCCTCTATTTCTCCCTAGCCAGAGGCCAAAGGGGTTGGGGGGAGGAGAGCGTCTGAGAGTGGGTGGCACCGGGGGCGGTGGTGGTGTGGGGCACCAAGGGGGCGACACCGGGACACTCCAACGCCAGGGAGGCGGGCGGGGTGAGGGGCGGGGCCTGGGGGGGGAGGGAGCGGCGGAGGGGACGGGAGGGAGGTCAAGAGGGAGCCGGAGACAGAGAAAGAAAGAAAAACCCAGCAGTGTGGGCCGTGTCGCATTGTTCCTGCTCAGTCCTTCAATTTGCTCTCTGCATTCTCCTGCCGCGGGGAGAACGTTACGCTGGCTTAAGAGACAAATCAGACACAAAATAAAGACCAACACTCAGCAGTAAAGCAATTACCGCAACATTTTATGCCGGGACCGCTCCTTTTGAAGGCAGCCGGGTGCTCCTCGCATGTACCTTAACCCGTTCCTAATAACCATAAAGTTACCATTATTTACGGTACAAGACATTAAATAAATAATGAAAACGCAGCCAGGCTGCCCGTGGAGACGGGCGGGAGGGCCTCTCCTGCGCCGGGTGGGCTGACCTGTGCGCTCGAGGGGAAGGAGGGGGCTCGGGGCGGCCCTCCGGTGGCCCCGGGGGCACCCGGGCAGAGGCGAGGGCCCAGGCGGGCGCGTGGTCGGGGGGGACACAGCCCCTGACTCGGAAGGGAGCGAGTCGGCGGAGGCCGGAGCTCCTTAGGGAGGGAGGGAGCCTCCCAGGGCCCGGCCGAGGCAAGGCCTCTCTCTCCTTCCGCCCCTGCCGCCCCGACCCTTGACATGACTCTGACCTGGCTCGGTAAGCCGGGCTCGGACAAGGCCGCTGTTGAATCATTCTCGGGCCGGGCACCAAGAGCCTCTTCCACCCAGTATTCCCGAAGAGGGGAACCGCTCCCCCCAGAGACAGGCGTTTTGGTCTCCAAGGATGATGCCAGGAAGGCCAAATGGGAAGCGGGGCCCAGACTCACTCCCTGCCACTCCGGGCAGCTGGTGGTGGCAGTTCCTCCCAAAGGGCTCCTTCCAAAGGGATCAATCCAGTGTTGGCAGTCACCCCCAAAAGGCTCCTTCCAGGGCAGATGGTGTGCCCAGGGCACCGGTGGGCAGCCAGTGGTGGCCGCCACTCCCACAAGGTTTGAGGTGGCTCTTTCCAGAGTGGCAGGCTGCCCAGGGCACCACTGGGCTGGGCAGGGAGGGGCAGGGCTGAGTCACCGTGCTGCCCCCGTCCATCCTAGAAGGCCCTAACCTGGACAGATGCTTCCAGAGACTCCCTTGTTGACCACTCAGCCACTCCAACAGAACGACTCAGAGAGACAAGGAGAAGGCAAGGAGGCGGGGGAGTCAAGACACGAGACATGGCAGACCGGCTATAGGTCACCTTTACCATCTTCAGTGAAACATCCCTGGTCCAAGCTGGTTATGAGACAGGTAGGTTCAAGGGAGCTTGGGGCGGCCCCCTAAAGCCCCTCCGGGACTTCAGATCAGCATGGGAAAGACGGCTGGGTCCCTCAACTGCCCCACCTCACCCCCCGACCCCAGCTCTCTCTCCACAGGTGGCCAAGAGGCGCTTGGGACCAGGCCTAAGAGCCGGATTACCATCCCAAACCTCCGCAGGCCTGGCCTTCTCCTCCTTGGCTCAGCCGCTGGGCCCCCTCACTGAACGCGTACACATCTCTCCACGTCGTGAGCGCCGAATAACTGCCACAAGATAAAATAACAATTCAATACGATTTCATTCAGGCTTTTTTCTTATCCAGAACCCCCTAGCCCCCAGATGCCTTTTCAGCCAATCAATTAATCCACAGAATTTACTGAGTGTTTACTGTAAGCACAGTAGTGTGCTAAGTGCTTGGGAGAATACACTATAACAGAGCTGGGAGACAGGCTCCCTGCCTATAAGGGGCTTAAAGTCTGGGGGACGGTCAGACACGGAGATAAATTATGGCTACAGACAATAGCTGTAATTGGGTTAGGCCATATCCAACCTAATTTGCTTGTATCCACCCCAGGGCTTCGTACAGTGCCTGGCTGGGAACAGTGCTCTGCACATAGTAAGCGCTTAATAAATACCAACATTATATTATCATTATTATTATTATGCCCTTAACAAATACTAGTTGTTACTATTATTATTATTAGTGAGGTGGGGCTGAGGGTGGGGTGAGTAAATGGTACAAATCCAAGTGCGAGGGTGATACAGGAGGGAGAGGGAGAAGGGGGAAATCAGGGCTTGGTTGGGGAAGGCCTGGAAAGAGCAGAGGATGGTAGTGAGAGTTCCTGGCCGGACCATGGTAGCAGCCAGAAGCAGTGTGGCCTAGCGGATAGAGCGCACGCCTGAGAGTCAGGAAGACCTGGTTCTAATCCCAGCTCCGCCACTTGTCTGCTGGGTGACCGTGGGCTAGTCACTTCACTTCTTTGGGCCTCAATTACCTCACCAGTAAAATGGGGATTAAGACTGTGAGCCCCATGTGGTACGGGCACTGTGTCCAACCTGTTCAGGTGTACCTCAATGTTTAGAACAATGCCTGGTACATAATAAGCCCTTAGCAAATACCAAATATATAAAAAATAAGGAGGCCAGGGTGCAGCTCTCTCTGAGGTTAGCATGGCAGGCCAAATGAGGAAAGAAGCGGGGATGGGTGAATTGGGGAGATTGACAGGCAGGAGGCCCCATGGAGAAACACACTCTCTCTACCTCTCCCTCCTAATAACATCACTACCTTGTAACTGTAGTAGCGGTAGCCGGAACTGTATTCACTGGGTACTGGCTGGGTGCATCACGCTGGGCTAAGCACGTGGCAAAGTACAACAGAGACCCGCGACATGTTCCCTGCCCCGGAGGACGTCCCTCTAATAGCCAGCCGGATGGTCCATTAAACGAGTGATGTGAAGCTTGTCATTTTGCCAGAGGTTTTCCCCCACTGGCAATCTCAGGCTCCGGGCCATCTAACCCACCGGCCAACAGTTTGTGCCCGCGAACCAGTCGGGGCCCTAGACCTTGTCCCACAGGCAGCTGCTTCCGTGAGGGGGTCGGGGGGCAGACCCCAACCTAGAGTGGGTAGGTCCCTGATGGATTTGAGGGAGAAAATGATCGACAGCGAGGGATGGCGTGGGGAAACGCTGGAGGTGTTGGATAGTCTGGTCCTTTAACCCTGAGGTGGCGGAGGGGACGAGGGGCCAGGAGGGCAGTCCCCGGGTCCTCTGGCCATCCTGGTGCCCCGGCAGAGGTCAAGTCGGGCTGGGAGAGGCTACGGGCTGGCCTGGGAAAGGTGATGCTCATGGGCTTAAGCTCGACTGGACTTCTGGCTGATGAAAGACCCGTCTGGCCACATCAGGAATCCCCAGAGATTGAGGTGGTATGTCGCTCTCCACCAAAAAAGAAACCCAAAAATCAAATGGCCCCCATGGGAACAAACAGGTGTCTCCCAGCCTCTCTTTCCCTCCTCACAAGCCATCGATTCACAGCACCAGGAATCCCACCAGCCTCTGCTCCACCGCAGGAAGGGAGAGGAAACTCCAAAAATGTAAGGCCTTCTCGATTTACAGACCACTAGGAAGGCTGGAGTGGCAGCTGCCAGACTGACCGGCAAGAAGCCCGCTCCTCTAGCCAAATGGCTTATTGCCCACGTCTCTAATGTCCTTATGTGTCTGTCACCCCCGGCCCTCTCCCCAGTCCAGGTCTGGGAGCCCCTTGGGGGCCAGAAACCCTAACTCTCACCCTTGGATTTTCTCCCCAGAGCTTAGTACATGCTTTGTGTGGAAAAGGCCTACTAATGTTACTTACTAAGTGCACATCTCTGCAGGTCTGCCCCAAAGTATCTCTGGGTGTACAGTCTAGGGAAGTGGGAAGCAGCTAGGAGACAGGGAGGTTGGGGGAGGGGGCCACTGAGGGAGCGGGACATTGTGGGGAGTGGGAGATTTGGGGGAACAGGAGGCCAGGAACAAGAGGGGAGCCAGGTCTGAACTCTTGAGCTCTGGCCCTCTTCTCTTTTTCTTGGGGGGCAGTGGAGGGCTGAGCTGCACCCACGAGACGCTTCAGTCTTCCCCGCTAGCCCCCTACCCCACTCCGCTTTTCAAGGTGTCGCTCACCCTCCCGGGGGTGATGAGGGGGGCATCTGGGAGCGGCCCCCTGGGGCCCGGAGAAGGGGGCACAGCAGGGAGACCGGGACTTTTTATCTCCGCCACCTCCAACAAGCCACTCTGCCAGACAGGGTGCCCCTAAGATGGCTGCCTCTCCCCCCGCCCCGCCCAACCCCACCCCCCGATTTCAGTCTTAACCTTTCCTCTCGCCATCAACAAAAGCCAAACTCTTTCACAGCCAGGCTAATTGAAATTCAAAAACTTCCCAGCATCTCTCGCCACCCTCCCCTCCTCCACCGGCCCGCCTCCCTGCACCCCCCCCCCACCCCGCCCAACTGTAGAAAGCAGTGGGACAAAGACTTCCCCACTCAGCACCCCCCTCCCCAACCGGGTCCCCATCCACCCCCACCCTCATTGTGTCATCCCCGGCTCCCTCGCGCTGACCGGACGCCAGGGAGGGCCACTGGGACAGAGCCACTGGGCGGTCCCCCATTGTTCTCACCCCTCTCGCGCTCCCAGGCCGACCCTCTCCCCGGGCCAGGCCGGAGCTGGGAGCCCAGTCAGCGGGGAAAGAAAGGTACCAGCTAGCGAACAAAGGCGGTCTGGGGGCCCGGGCTGGCATCACCCGCTTCAGGATTGGCAGGGGCGGGGAGAGGGAGCGGCGTTTGCCTTGGCAGTCGACCCCCAGCCCCACGGGTAGGAGAACGGTGGGACGTCGGCCGCAGGGAAGGGGCCCTCAGGCCGTCACTCTCCCCATTCCCATTCTTGAACCCGCCTCGCCTTAGCGTCCGGTCCCGGGCAACCCAACACTGGCCACGCCCGGCCATTCTGTCCCCCTCGCCTAGTAGTGAGAGGAGCAACTGTAATAGCAGTGGCAGCATTAGCCATGGTATTTACTGAGCACCACGGGGGCATGGGGTGCTGTGCTGAGCATCTGCAAGTGGACAATAAGAGCAGGAAGCTTGTTCCCCGCCCGTGAGGATATCCCACTTTAACTGCCGAGACAGTCATAAAAATATGGACAAATAGGTCTACCTGTGTCACGCAGTGGGAGATGGAGTGAGGGGTAGGACCCTCCCACCCCCACCACCCCCAACCCTCTCCTGACTGGGGATTGGTCCTGGGGCCAATTCTGATCAATCAATCAGAGGCAGGGTAGCCTAGTGGAAAGAGTTCTTGCCCAAGAGTCAGAAGACCTGAGTTCTAGTTCCAGCTCTCCCACTGGCCCGCTTGGTGACAAGTCACCCGAACCTCTCCGAGCCTCAGTTTCCTCACCTGTAAAATGGGGATAAAATGCCCGCTCTCCCTCTTAAATTGCGAGCTCTGGATGGGGCGGGTACTGAGTCCGACACTTTTTTTAAATATCTGTATAGCACTTAGCACAATGCCTGACACCCCGTACCCGCTAAACCAATACCTTAATTATTAATACCAAGAAGCAGCATGGCTTAGTGGAAAGAGCCCAGGCTTGGGAGTCAGAGGTCGTGGGTTCTAATCCCGGCTCTGCCACTTGTCAGCTGTGTGACTTTGGGCAAGTCACTTCACTTCTCTGGGCCTCAGTTCCCTCATCTGTAAAATGGGGATTAAGACTGTGAGCCCCATGTGGGACAACCTGATTACCTCGTATCTACCCCAGAACATAGAACAGTGCTCAGCACATAGTAAGCACTTGGGCTTCGCAGTCAGAGGTCATGGGTTCGACTCCCAGCTCTGCCACTTGTCAGCTGTGTGACTGTGGGCAAGTCACTTCACTTCTCTGTGCCTCAGTTACCTCATCTGTAAAATGGGGATTAAGTGTGAGCCTCACGTGGGACGACCTGATTACCCTGTATCTCCCCCAGCGCTTAGAACAGTGCTCGGCACATAGTAAGCGCTTAACAAATACCAACATTAACAAATGCCATCATTATTAATACCATGAGAGTTACGGTATTTGTTAAGGACTTAGTATGTGTCTAGTCCCGTACAGAGCTCTGGGGGTAGATACAAGATGATCACATAGGACACGGTCCCGGTCCCACACGAGACTCAGAGTTTCCTTGAACAACCACTTCATGCAGACCACTGTGCTAGGCACTTTGGGAGAGGACAAGAGAGTTAACAGAGAAAATCACTGCCCCCATGGAGCTTTCGGCCTAATGACTGAGATGGGGGAATACAGAACAAAGAGATGTGCAGCCAACAACTTGGTCCAGGCTGAGGACACTTGAGAAGCAGGAATGAGATTCCTTTGAGCCCGGGGGCAAAGGCACAAGGAAGAGCCCGGTGGGAAGGAAAATCTGAAGCTGCCAAAACAGGGTGGGGAAAGGCCACCCAGGCCCAAACACAGCAGAAGAGGATCTGGTGGGGCAAAGTGGACCACCCCACTGAGCAACGCGATGTTGCTAATCGGCAAATCGACATGGTCCCGGGATGTAGGGCAAGCCCAGTCAGGGCGGGATTCTCCCGCTGACCATGGACATGGTCCCCAAGGGAATGGATGGATTGATTCCCCAACCCTACACATCGTTCAATAATCGTCACGATAACTGTGGTGTATGTTATGCACTAGGTGCCAGGCACCGTACTACACTGTGGGACAGATAAAAGACAATCGGGCTGGACACAGTCCCCATCCCACACGGGACTCACAGTTTTCAGGAAAGAACACTCAGCTGTCCCAGATGGGAAGCCCTCTCACCTGCCCAGAAGTAGGGGAATGGCCAGAGGGACCGCTCGATGTCCCTTTCAGTGTTCTGGCTCGTGACTGGATAATCACTGACACCTTAGAGGCAATGTCATGGCACGATCAACTAACAGAAATACTGTTCTATTGTACTCTCCCAAGAGCTTAGTACAGTGCTTTGCACACAATAAGTACTCAATCAATACGACTGATTGATTGATTAGGGGACCAAGGGCTCTGTTCCGATGAAAACGGCCACCTCCCCTCTGCCCGCCTCGTTTTCGTCCAATCTTATTTTTTTCCAGTTCTGGGCCCGGATGGATCGGCTGACTCTCGTGATGGGCGTGTGACTCCTCCCTGCTTCTCTTCCTGGGAAGCTGGGGTCACGGGGGTAAGTTGGCTAGAAAAAAACCCTGCAGGGAGGCAGACAGGCACTTGGGTCTTTCCCTTCTGGTGATCCCCTCCCAGGCGTTCAATCCTGAGGTCCGCACTGGGTAAGACATTCAGGAAACACCGCCGGGGCCTCGGCGACGATGAGGACCATCAAGGTTACCTGAGAGGGAAAGAGGTGGGGTGGGGGGACCCTGCACCTTTCCAGCTCCTGCTCCGGTCCAGGAGCGGGCAGAGGGAGGAAGAGCCCACCCGCCCGTCCATCCATCCATCCGTCCATCCTCTCCTCCCCAAGCAGCCGGGGGAGGGAACGAGAGCGAGCCGTGACCCAGCACGGCTGTGAAGCCTCTCTCCTATCGGGCGGTACAGAGCAGCAATAGATTTTCTTCATTGCCATCCCTGACTTTTCCCAGCCTTGTTTTTAATGAGGTATAATAAGGGGAACATTTTGTAACAACACGGTTCCTCTATTTTATCCCACAAACAGCTGTGTCATGGCCGTCGCTGGGAGAATGAATCATATCTCTCTGCCTGCATATGCTAACTCCCATGTAATTACCTCGGCATCTTAAATAAAGCGAGCCCTAAACCTGTCGCTCACGTTACAAGCAAACGGCCCAGGCCGCGGGACTGGGGCCTCCGTCATTACGATGAATTTATCGCAGGAGCGGCTGAGATTAGAGGCTGGAATGAAAACACGCAGCGGGCTGGCGGTGACACCGAGGGGGGGTGGCAGGAGGGAGGGCGAGGGGGAGCGGGGAGGGAGGGAGGGAGGAGGCTGGAGAGAGGGATGGAGGGAGAGAGGCAGGAGGGAAGGATGGACAGAGGCAAGAGCCTGGAGAGAGGGAAGGAGGGAGAGAGGTGGAGAGGTAAGAGGCTGGAGAGAGGGATGGAGGGGGAGAGGCAGGAGGGAAGGATGGAGAGAGGCAAGAGGCTGGAGGAAGAGCGGCAGAGAGGCAAGAGGCTGGAAAAATGGATGGAAGGAGAGAGGCAGGAGGGAGGAGGAAGATGAGGTCGATTCTGCAAACTCATTCCACTTCTCCCTCTGGCTTCCCCAGGGAGGATACCGAGGCAGGCCCCTGAAGGGTGGTAGCCTTAGCCACAGGGGACTGCACGGGCTTTTAGGGTGCCCATCGGCTTGGAGTACTGGGAGGCAGGAGAGTGGAGGAGGGCCATCAGAGCCCAGGAGCTTCTGTTTCCTTATTCTTTAATTCTCCCTTTCTTTTGTGCCCAGACTTCATTCAATGGTATCTGTTGAGCACTGGACTGAAGGCTTGGGAGAGCACAATACAACACAGTTGGGAGACACGAGATCCCTGCCCTCGAGGAGCCTTCAGCCTCGCGGAGAAGACAGATGTTAAAATCATTTTACAGGTAAGGGAAGCAATGAGTGTCCGGATTTGCACAAAAGTGCCGTGGGGATGTGGTGAGAACCTAAGTGCTTAGTGGGACTAAATATACAGATGAGACAGTAATCAACTGTATTTACTGAGCGCTTACTATGCTCATAGCACTCTTCTGAGCACTTGGAAGAGCGCAATATAACAGAGTTGGTAGTCACAGTCCCTGCCCGCAAGGAGCTTACCATTTAGAAGGAAAAGCTTATAGAAAACAGTAGGGGAAATAACAGCTGTGTCAGGGAAGGCTTCCTACAGGAGATGGTATTTCAGTAGGGCTTTGCAGAATGGGAGAGCGCTGGTCTGCCCGTTATGTAGGGAAAAGGAATTCTGGACAGGAGGGAGGGAATGAACCGGGGGTCAAGGGCGGCGCACTATTCTAAGAGCTTGAAAACAATTCAGCAATAGAGAGAGACAATCCCTCCCCTCAACAGGCTTACAGTCCACAAGAGGATAAGTGTGGGGCAGGGGGAGAATTAACTGAAGGCCTTGGATCCAGTGGAGAAACCAACTGAGCCATATCAAGATTTCCTCCCCGCCCCCTGCCCTGAGTTCCCCCAACAGATTCTGATTCACAGCACAGCCTAGTAGAAGGGGCCCGGAGCTGGGAGGCAGAAATCCAGGGTTCGAGCCCCAGCTCAGCCACTGGCCTGCTGTGTGCCCTCGGAGAAGATCCTTAACCTCTCTGAGAAGTTAACAACCCTCTCCACCTCTTCAACTGGGAGCCTCAGTGGGGATGGGGACTGTGTCTGAACTGGTTGTCTCATTTCTCTCCCTGTGCTTAGCAGTGTTTGGACAGAGCAAACTTTTAATAAACCCCATCATTACCGAGTTCCTTCTGAGTAACACCCAAACTGATCGGGGTTATAAAACTGCTCAAGAAGCAGGGTGGCCTAGTGGTAAGAGCACGAACCTAGGGTCGGAGGAGCTGGGTTCTAATTCCGGCTCTGCTGTTTGTCTGCTTTGTGACCTTGAGCAAATCATTTCACTTTGCTGTGCCTCAGTTCCTTCATCTGCAAAATGGGAATTCAATACCTGAAATTCCTATTTAGATGGGGAGATCCGCCTAAGACCTGATTATCTTGTATCTACCCAGCGCTTAGCACAGTTCTTGACACATAGTAAGCACTTAATAAATACCACTATCGCTACCATGCCTCACCACAGAACTCACCTGCCCCCAAAGTACTCCTCCTGCACCAACCAATGGGGAGCTGAGAGGGGATTGCAGAGGGGTCAATTCCACCAACCTCCTCTCTGTCCTCCCATAGGGAGGAGGAGGAGAATTAGGGAGGAGGGAGAGAGGAGAAGGTGGAGGAGCAGGAGGGAGGAAATGAGGAGGAGGAGGCGAGGAAATAGAGGAGGTCAAAGAGGAGAAGGAAGAAGACAAGGAAGAGGGAAAGAGAGAGGAAAAGGTGAAGGAGGAAGAGGATGAGAAAGGAAAAGGGGAGAGAGGGAGAAAGTAGAGATGGAAAAAGAGAAAGAAGACAGGAAGAGGAAAGGGAGAGAAGGTGAAAGAGGAAGAGGATGAGAAGAAAGAGGAGGAAGACAAGGGAAAAGAGAGAGAAGGTGAAGGAAGAGGAGGAAGAAGACAAGGAAGAGGAAAAGGGAGAGGAAGTGAAGATGGAGAAGGAAGAAAAGGAAGAGGAAGAGGAAGAAGATAAGAAAGAGGGAAAAAGAGAGGAGGAGAAGGTAGAGAAGGAAGAATAAGGCGAGAAGGAGGAGATGGAGAAGGTGAAAGGAGAGAAGGGAGAAGGAGCACTAATTAGCCAAACCATCACCCCACTAAACTCCACTGAAACCAAAACAAACCAGGCAGCCCCATATGTCATAAGAATTAAAGGCATGGTTCCCACTTCCTAACGACGCTTTTACAGAAACCGTTCCACTGTAAAACTTTATGATTTGGATCTTTATAGCCGCCAGCAGAGCACATGTTCACTGCCTTAAATTATAACTTAATCTCAATAGAAGCTGTACTTTCCAGCCTCCTGGAAACAAGCCAGGAGAGGGAAGAGGAGGGGGCTCAGCCAGTGACCACTGCCCCTCTCCCCACCTGCCCATTTTGGGCGGCCATCCCCCTCCACCACCCACCATCCCGGAGAGGGGGCCAGAACCGCAGAACTCAGACCCAGGCCTTCCTGGAAACTCGGGCACAAGGCAGAGCTACAACGGCAAGGTCCCGGGTTCTGCCCTGCCCAGAACCCAGGGGTTCCCATAAGTGACAGCAGAGCAGGAGGAAGATGGGGAGGGTCACAGAGCAGGAACCCTGGGGGAAGCACTTCTGAGCACCCGATGGGTGTGATGCACTGTGCTAAGTGCTTGGGAAAACCCAACAGAAGCGTGCGGTCCGTTCCCCATCCACAAGGAGCTGCCACTCTACCGGGGGAGACGGAACCGAGAAATATTTATGAGTTGAGGAATCCCTGATGTCTCCCTCCTGGCCCGGTCCTGCCACTCCCAGCCAGCAGCCTCCGGGCCCTGGGCAAAGTAGCATGGCCTGATGGACAGAGCACGAGCCTGAGAGTCAGAGGACCCGAGTTGTAATCCCGGCTCTGCCGCCTGTCCTGTGTGTGACTAGAGCTATCCATCACGGATTTGATCCGTGAACCACCTGAACTCTTCTCCAATCAAATTTATTGAGTGTTTACTTTGTGCAGAGCTCTCTACTAAGCGCTCGGAAGAGTACCATATAACCAAGTTGGTAGACACGTTCCCTGCACACAACGTATTTAATTGTATCGATGTCTGTCTTCCCTCTTCTAGACTCTAAGCTTGCTGAGGGCAGGGAATGTGTCTGCTTATTGTTGTACTCTCCCAAGCGCTTAGTACAGTGCTCTGAACACAGTAAGCACTCAATAAATACAAGTGAATGAATGAACGAGTTTTCATTCTAGATAAGGAGACAGACGTTAACATAAATTAATTATGGATGCGGACATAAGTGCCATGGGGCTGAGGGAGGAGTGAGCCTTCTCTTTCAGTGACGGTCTCCACTGGGGGCTTATCACAGGACAAACCCTGTGCTAGACGCTGGAGCAGATCAATCGATCAATGGTATTTATTCTAGATCCCAACCAAACAGCCCACAACCAACCTCCCTCGCTTCTAATAAAACCCCAACCCCACCCACTGTCCATGCCCATGACATGAACGACCCAGAAATCATCTCTGACCTCTCATCTCTTTCTTGAAGGACCCTCCATAGGGTTCAAGCCCTTCCAGAAACCAGTTGCTTCAAGCCTGCATGACTCGCTGGAAGTGACCCACTGCACCGGATTCTTCAAAGCCCCGCTCTGCTCTTCTCCGGCCGTGGACTCATTCGATGGGCCAAACTCTCCCCTGGTGGGCAGGGGCACAAAACCCCAAGAGAGGTGTCCCGAGCCAACAGGACCGGGCAGGGTCTGAGTCCCCGTGACTGCCCGAGGCTCATAATAATAATGATGGTATTTGTTAAGTGCTCACTATGTGTCAAGCACTGTTCTAAGCACTGGGGTAGATACAAGCAAAGCAGGCTGGACACACATGGGGCTCACGGCCTTAATTCTCATTTTAGAGATGAGGGAACTGAGGCACAGAGAAGTGACTTGCCCGAGGTCACACAACAGAAAAGTGAAGTCGGGATTAGAAGCCAGTTCTTTCTGACTCCCAGGCGCGTTCTCTATCCACTAGGCCAGGCTGCTTTTCGTGGCAGCATCCGTGGTTATCACAGCCCCCGAGCCCCCTTGCCACGGGGGGCTCCAAAACACTTAAGTGTTTATTATGTGGCAAACACTGTACTAAGCGCTGGGGTAGATCCAAATTAATCAGATTGGTCAGAGTCCCTGTCCCATCAGAGGGGCTCCTGGCCTTCCAGATCTTTGGGGAGAAATGCAGTCAGGGGCTGCAGTAGGGGCAGGTTTGAGCAATTGTGTCTTTAGGTCCAGCGATCAAGAATATCTACCTAAAAATTGGCATCACAATGCAAGATGCTCCATTTCCCCCATGGATAGTCTTCTTAGAAGGCTTAAAAATATTTGCTTTACGAGCACTGGGGTTGGGTAGCACTAAATTATATGTGTTCGGAGACGGGCTACATAAGATTAGAATACACTTCTAATACAGTGACTCCAGCAAAAGATTGTAAGCTGCTTGTGAGGGGGAATGTATCATTAGCTTGTTTTGTACTTCCCAACTGCTTACTTAGTACAGCGCATTACCAGTGGCTGCTCAGTAAACACCATCACCTTGATGAATAAGAGTAATGCCAAAAATGGGATAAAGCTTCAGTGGGGCAAGTAGAAAGCAATAGAATATTAAGCCATCCAGATGTAAGTTAGAACTCAGAAAAGCCAAAAGAAGCCAGAGTGGACAACAAATTATCCCTAACAATGTTAGTGTTGTTAATTTGAAGCCCATGTGACACTGGGATGTGTTTTCAGAAATAATGATCCACGGGCAGACTTCAGGAAAGAACTTTTCTCCTACTTTTGCCTTTGGTCATCCCTTCTAGAGACTCAGGGGACCAGTTTTGATGACCATATTTTCTAAAAGAAGTGGAGCCTCTGGAAGGGGGGAGAGACGAGCCACGGAAGGGACAACAGGGAGGGAAACGGAAGGTTAGCAGCCTGGTGGCACTGGGGACTGCCATGTTGGATTTCCCAGAGATGCTCCCAACTGTGCCCCCAAAACTGGTGTGACTCAGTGACTTCTCCAGCAAGCGGTGGCAATCACAGGGGCTGCCATTTCCCAAGAGACTTCCTGTCTGAGCCACCGTAACCCAAGAGATCTTTCATGTCCTGGGGCAAAACCTCATAAGCATTGATCACGGCCAGCAACGTTTCTTTCTCTCTCCACCATCCACTCCAGTGGGCTTGTGGCCAGGGCCAGAGCGGGAAGCCTCCAGGGAGAAACCAGGGACACCCAGCTCCCAAGCAACCAATCTAGATCTGGGTCGAGATCTACTCTAGAAGTAGATCGGGTGTTCTAGAGCGTGGTTTTGTCGCCTCTGGCTCTCAGCCTACAGCAGATCTTATACTCTGCCATTTCCCTTAGCTGTAATTTATTTTAATGTCCTTGTTCCCCTCCAGACTGTAAGATTCCTATGGCCAGGGTCCGTGTCTACCAACTCTATTGCAATATACTCTCCCAAATGGTTAGTACAGCGTTCTGCACACTGTAAGGGACTGATAAACTGTTCAATCAGCCAGAGGGTGAGACTGAAACGGGCATTCTCACTGGGGGATCAGGATCAGCTTTGAGGAGGGGAGGGCTATAAGGTCCTAACAACCTACTGTTAGTGGTCAGCACACAGTCAGTGCTCAATAGATACTCCTGACCCTGATGCTATTTATTTTTTATGCTACTTGTTAAGCGTTCACTATGTGTCCAACACTGCTCTACGCCCTGGGGTGGGCACAAGTTAATTAGGTCGGACACAGTTCCTGTTCTGTATGGGATTCAAGGTCTATGTAGAGGGAAGAACAGGTATTGCATAAAGAAGCAGTGCGGGTTAGTGGAAAGAGCCCGGGTTTGGGAGTCAGAGGTCGTGGCTTCTAACGCCGCTCCTCCACTTGTCAGCTTTGTGACTTTGGGTAAGTCACTTCACTTTTCTGTGCCTCACCTCATCTGAAAAATGGGGATTAAGACTGTGAGTCCCATGTGGGTCAACCGGATTACCTTGTATCTACCCTAGTGCTTAGTGGAGTTCTTGGCACATAGTAAGCGCTTAACAAATACCATAATTATTAATCCCCAATTCAGTAAACGGCTAGGAAGACCGACCAGGGAGGAGAGGGGAGGAGAGGGGAGGGAGACGGGCAACCTGTACCCAGTCCCAGACTCTGGAACTAAAGCGGGACAGGGAGAGGATTCAGAGAAGCCACACACGGATAATTTAAGTGGAAAACGGTTCCTCTGGGGAACAGGGAAAGGAACAGTTTTATTTAACCCTAAGGAAGGAGACTTCACAACTGACTTTAAGTACACGAAGGCAGACCACCCAGTGGTCTCCACCTCCATCGATGAGAGGACGTCTAGAGGAGAACAGCTTAAAGATGCGGCAGAGGAGATTTAGGTCAGAAAACAGGAAGAACTTCCCCTCCGAGAAGACTGGGTGGGATCCATTCCATCGGAACAGGATAACATTCCACCTGGGTGGAGGGGCTCAGGAGGGGGACATTTCTCTACATACAGCTGATGATGTTGAGCATGAGGGGGGAGATAGGCAAAATGACCTCTGGGAATCGCATATGAAAGGAAAAACAAGCTGAAAATCTTGCACTGCAAATCTGCCTCCTCACCCAAGTCAGACAGTCAATCATATTTATTGAACACACTGAGTGCAGAGCACTGTACTAAGTGATTGGGGGAATACAATATAATGGGCATTTCCACAAGGAGCTTACAGTCTAGAGGGGGAGACAGACATTAATATAATAAATAAAATTACAGATCTCTACATAAGTGCTGTGGGGATGGAAAAGGGTACGAATAAAAAGAGCATGACAGGATGATGCAGAAGGAAGTGGAAGAGAAGGAAAAGGGGGCTTTGTCAGGGAAGACCTCTTGGAGGAGATGTGCCTTCAATAAGGCTTTGGCGGGGGGGAGTGTAATTGTCTGTCAAATATGAGGAGGGAGGGTGTTCCAGGCCAGAGAGGTGGGTGAGAGGACAGCGGTGAGATAGAAGAGATCAAGGTACAGTGAGAAGGTTAGCATTAGAGGAGCAAAGCGAGGGGATGGATGGCCTGACTCCCCTCCCTCCCTCCCCAGGGGAGAACCGACACCTTCAGGAGCTCTGCGCCCTACAGAGAGTCTCTCCCCCAGAACTCTGATTCCCCAGAGGAAGCTGAAACAATCAAGAGGGAGAGGCCCCCGGTCCCACCTGCAGACAGGCAAAGAAGACCAGGCTCTGGTTTAATCAAGGACAACCCCTTCTTCCTGCACTTCAAAGTCAAAATTATAACTGTGGTGTTTGTTAAGCGCTACCTGGGTGCCAAGCACTGTGCTAAATGCTGAAGTAGGTACCATACAATCGGGTCAGATACCGTTCCACTCCCTTCCAGGGCTCGCTCTCTAAAAGGAAGACAGAACAGGCCCCAAATCCCCCATTTGACATATGAGGAAACTGAGGCCCTGAGAGGTGAAGTAACTTACCCATGGCCACCTGGCAAGAGGTGGAATTCAAACCAAGGTAATAATAAATAATAACTCTGGTATTTGTTAAGCACTTACTTAAGCCAGGCACTGTTCTAAGCACTGGGGTAGATACAAGTTAATCAGTTTGGAAACAGTCCCTGTCCCATGTGGGGCTCACAGCTTAACCCCCATTTTACAGATGAGGGAACTGAGGCGCAGAAAAGGGAGGCGACTTGCCCAGGGTTACCCAGCAGACAAGTGGTAGAGCTGGGATTAGAACTCAGGTCCTTCTGACTCCCAGGCCCAGTTCTTTCCACTAGGCCACACAGCTTCCCCTGAGCCAAGGCCACTGTAGAAAGAGGAACTTTGCTGGCACAGGCCACCCGGAGCACACATCTGTTCCCCAACCCCTCCCTCCTCCCTGCCGGGGAAGAAACAGCACTAGAGGGGGCCAGCCCAACCCCAGCAGACAGCCCACGGCCGCCCATGACGGCCGTCTCCCCGGCCGGCCGAGACCCCCTTGGCGGAAGGTGCTTTTTCTCCACCCTGCGAGATTCCCCGCCACGATCTGTCACGGGGCTATTAGCATCCCTCCCTGGGTATCGACAGCTTGTCTTCCCTCCCTCCGGCCGCTGAGCGATTTCCTCCAACGGGCTCCGGGTCCGGCCCAAGTCGCCATGGTAAACGTATCGACGGAAGGATACGGAGAGCCGAAGCCCGGGCGGCGGTGGGAACCAAGTTATGCAGGAAGAAGGGGACGGGATTGTGGGGGGGAGGGGAAGAGGGGACAGGGAAGAGTATGCAGGGAAGTAAAACAAGGCCCATAAGCGACAACAAGTTATTTATTTAGGAGCCGCGGCTGGACCCCGTTCTTTATGTTTTAACTGCTAGTAATGGGTTGCCACCAAAAGGCGGCCAAGGACCAGGTTTCCTCCTGCCCTTCCCAGAATTAATACCTCAGCTCTGGGGGTTGAGGGGGGCGAATGGACACTGTGGGAAGGGAGAGGGAGTCAGTGGACAGCGGCGCCCCCCTCTACACAGTCCCCAGCCTCCTCCATGACCGGAGAGGGGAGCGAATCTGCTCCAGGGGCGGGGGCTGGGTTTGGGAGGCCAACAATTCCAAAAGGTTCAGCCCCCTGTGGCGGTCAGCCCCCTGCAGCTGGATGTTCTGTTTGTTTCCTTTAAACACTCTCTGAACAAGCCGACCCTCTCTTAAAGGAGCGGACGAAGGGGCTTTTGTGAGGGCTTTGTGGGGGGGGGGGGCGGGGGAGGGATGTGAGCGCAGCCCCCCACCGCCTGCCGGGGGAGAGGGGGGAGAGGCACGTTCAGCATCTAAGCTCCCTGGTGGCTCTCTCCTCCAACTCCTCCTAACAAGCAGCTTGCCCTCCTGGCCTACGGTCCCCCTCCCCTGCCGGGGGGCACACGAGGAAGGGGCGCAGGGGCCCTTCGGAGCTGGTGGGGGGGTGGGCTGCCTCAAATCCCCTCTCCCGCTCACTCCCCGAAGCAGAGCTGGCCCTGAGCAGCTTCTAATCCCCACGCCCCCTCCGTCCGCTGCTTTGTGGGGGGCACGTCCTACGTTTGATGTCCCGAGGAAAAGGCTCTTCGGGGGCTTTGAAAGCCTTTCTGAGTTGAACCAGAAAATCACGTTTTTGTCCACAGCGCACTTCACTTGAACCTCAAAAGGTTCGGACTCAGCCACCACACGGGTCAAGTGGGATTGAAAGGTGAGGGGATCACTTCCTCTCTTCCCGCCGCAAGGGAGGCTCCCGGGGCCCGGCCCTTGCCGCCTCTGCTCTGCCGGCGGAAGCTCGTTCTGTCCGCCCGCACCGATCTCTCCGCAGAATCAGCCCTGCCGGTCTGAGGCCTGGACCACGCCCATGACTCCCCCGTTCGGAGGAGTGCCCCCCGCTCCCCCCTTGTTGTCCCCATTACGGGTGAGGGTCAAGTGCCAATCAATTGCTGATGGGGAAATTCGACGCTGTCCAGGGCCTGGGCTGGCTGGCCGACCCCAGGCTGGGTCAACGGCGGGTCACAGTGCCCTATCTCGGCCCTGGGGCTGGTGGGGCTCGGGTGAGGAGGGGGAGCCACCAGGCTCGCCCCTTCTACCCCACTTCCCTCCCCCTAAAAGCCAGCACCCGGCTACCACACATTCTGGTGGAGCCCACGCCTACTCTCCACTTCACCCCCCCGAGCCGTCGCTAACTGAATCCCCAAGTCCACCATCCTCACTGACCAGCGCCCAGCGCCGCAGAGGTTGACAGACTTCCGCTGGACTGGAAATTCCTAGAAGGCAGGGATCTTGTCTTCTAACTCTGTGTGCCCCTCCCATGCCCCAAATCCAGGGCCCTGCCCACAGAAGATACTCAATCAGCACCGTGATTGATTGATTTCTCTAGCCTCTAAGTTTCTTGAGGGCAGGGAGCAAGTCTACCACGTCTACTGTACTGTACTCTCCCAAGCGGTTGGAAGAGCCCTCTGCCCACAGTAAATGCTCAATAAATGCCACTGACTGACTGACAGCGTGCAAGGTGCCCCATCCCCTCAAGCACTGAAGGCCTCCCCCTAACGTGAAGACCTTTCTGTGGGCGGGCTGGAGGCCAGAGGCAGTCCCCCAGCTGGACCGTAAGCTCCTTGAGGGCTACCAACTTAGTATCATGCTCTGCATCCAGGAAGCGCTCAATAAATACAACTCATTGACTGGCTGCCTGAAATCTCACCGTGCTTCTCCCCAGGAGACAGTCTGGGTACTGGGGGTGGGGGGCAGGGGGAAGGACCCTCCCTCTCCCTCATCACTGGGTCAGCTGGGATTTCTAAGAATCTCTCGCCTTTCTCCATTTCTGCCACCCCTTCGGTCCCTTTGCCTTCCGACTCCCCCAACCCCTTGGACTTTCCCGTCTGCTACTCTCCCTTCATCTCCCCTCCCACATCTCTTCTTTTCTGGTCCCTCTCCTCCTCCCCCTCCTCCCGCTTTCTTTCACTGCCCCAGCTTTCCTGCTATTCAGCACTTTCCTTTCTCTCCAAGTTTGTCCATGTGAAAAAAGTCACCAGCAGAAAATAAAAGCTCCCCCCTGACCCCATCCCTGGCTCCCGGCTCCCCGTTCCCCCCCACCCCTCCCCCGGGTGGGGAGGGGTGCTAGCGGGGGTGATGGGGAGGAGGGAGGGTGGAAGAGATCGCTAACAGGGTCACCTGAAAACCCTTAAGCTGGGTCGGAATGTCACGATGAATAAGTCCAGCTTGGCATTAATTCCCTTCAAGGAGAGCCCCCTAAAAGACTCCCCTTTTGTCTCCCTTTTTCTTATTGAAATTCCGCTTTCCTTTCACCTTCTACATCTGGATTTCCTCCCCTTTTCCTCCTCGGCCACTCTCCCGCCTGTTGAATCACTGATCCATAATTTTTATTCATGGCCTGTAATTTTGGGGGCCGGAGGGGAGGCAGGGGGAGGGGTGGGGAAGGGGGGACGGGAGCTAAAGGGGAAGGGGGGTGGGGGGTGGGGGAGAAGAGGCAACTGATTAACCAGGGGCAGGCAGCAGCCCCGAAGGAGAGAGGGCCCAGGAGCGGCTGAGCCGATGAAACAATTGGAGGGTGAGGGGAGGCTGAGGGCTGGTGGGAGGCTGGGGGGTAGGGGGTGAGGCCGGGAGAAGCTGCAGCCTCTGGGAGACCTCCCAGGGGCTCAGGCCAGGATACACCCTGGCCCGGAACCAGGGGATCGTCTTCCTCTCAGATGGCTCGCCCCCACCCTGACCCCTCGGTCGCCCGGCAGACCTCCGCCCACCAACTGGAATCAGCTTAATAGAATAAACCACTTAGGGCCAGGGTGAAAGGGAGAACCAAAGATCCCTAAATCTCCCAGCCTAATAAGCCTCTTAGAAGTTAGCCTGCCTCTCGGAGAAGCAGCGATCGCGGGGCCAAGCTGCTTAAGGGCACCTGAGCGAGGCAGAGGGGTTAGGAAAGCCAGATAAACAATTATCATTATCAGAGGCTTCTCTGGGCCTACTGGGGCAGTGGATTATTATGATCATTTTTAATAATAATAAATAATAGTGGCATTTGTTAAGCACTTACTATGTGCCATGCCCTGTACTAAGCATGGGGGCAGATACAATATAAAGAATTCAGTCCCAATCCCTATCCCACACAGTCTAAGGAGTAGGCAGAACACGGACTCAGTCCCCCATTTTACAGAGGAGGAAACTGAGGCACAGAGAGATTAAGTAACTTGCCCAGAGCCACACTGCAGGGCCAGCATTAAAACCCAGGTCCTCTGACTCCCAGGCCCGCGCTGGTCCCACGGGGCCACACAGCTTCTCATTTGAGGGTGAGCATGTGTACACAGTTGTGCAAATGTGAGACCTGGGGAGGTGGGGGGGGCAGCAGGGGGAGAATGTGTAACTGTGACAAGAGTTTTGTGCGGGGGAGGCAGGAAAGGGAGGAGAGTCGGGGTCCATCAACAGCCCTGCCACCCTGGTGCCCCAACAAACTATGCATTCGATTGGATGCCCAATGGTCATTTCCCCAAGAGCTGCCGGAGAGCAAATGAGCCCCTGGAGCCTGGCAATTGGGACCCCCAAGTCCTCCCAGCCAACCCAGCTCATGCCCCAGGCCCCAACCCCAGTCCCGGGACCCCAGGATGGCAGTGACAGAGCTGGGCTGATCACCCGAGGGGTTGGCGGGTGAGGAGGATGTGACCTGTCTCCTGCCCCCCATCCAAAGCCAATGGACTATGAATCTGTGACTGAGCAATGACTGTGACTGAACTGGTAAGGCTTCCCTTCAGTAGGGGGTCACTTTGGGGTCCCAGCCCACTCTCGGCCCTCAAAAGACTTTTTCCCCCAATAGCCACACCAGCCAAGGGGACTGTCCTGTAGAGCCAACATGAGGGGGGAAAACTGGACATTCCCTTCGGCATCCAGCCCAGGCCCTGGCTTGTTCTGGACCTTGGTTTCCACAACTGTAAAGGGGGAGAATAGTTGTGGTCCCTGCCGAACACCTAAAGGCTGCGGATAAACAGCCTCGGTTTGGGGCTTGGCTCCCCGTACTCCCATTCAGGAGAAGGGCAAGAAGGACAGGGACCAAAAAGAAGCAATGTGGGAGGGGAGGTGAAGGGAGTACAGCAGACACAAAGTTGAAGTGGTTGGGGGAGTCAAAAGGCAAAGAGACCGAAGGGGAGACAGAAATGGAGAAAGGGGAGAGAGTCTTAGAAATCCCAGCTTACCCTGTGATGAGCGAGAGGGAGGGTCCATCCCCCCGCCCTCCAATTTCCAGACTGTCTCCTAGGGAGAGGAATGGTGAGATTTCGGTCAACAGATCAATTAATTGTATTTATTGAGCTCATACTGGATGCAGAGCACTGGACTAAGTTAGTAGATCTTTGCCCTCCAGGAGCTTATAGTCCCGCCGAGCGGCTGCCCCTGACAGAGCTGAACCGAGGACGATGGGGAGGCAGATGATCCAAATCTAAGATGATGGGAAGATTCAGGGGCAGCGCCTGCACCCCAATACCAAGAATCCCACCCTACCAGAGGTGAGGCTGAGAGCCGAACCGACGCCACCCCAGCCCACAGCCCAGCTTCCGGGTCAGCCCAACACCATTACAGTGTCGCAGCTCCTGCTCGGCCCTTAAAAACTGACGGGATGGGGATCGGGACGGGGATGGGACTCCAGGCCTGGATGCGGAGAGAACAGCTCTCAAGGGTGGTGGTCGGAAGAATCACGCTGGAATCAGTTAATTAAGATCTAGTTAATGAACCTGCTCATCAGTGGTTCTATTAAACCATCCCGCCGGGACGTGCAGTGCCCCTCTGTGGGCCGTTCCTTCTCTCCGGTCCTGGCACCCGCCCTGGCTGTTGAAAGGGAGAGGGAAGGTTCATTCCCGGGGGGAGTGGAGCCTCCGACAATCCCAGGCGGAGGAACTGGTCCCTGGAATCAGGTGGCCTGGCTTGGCCCTGGATGGCCGGGGTACCTCATTCCTTCAATCGTAAATATTGAGCGCTTACTGTGTGTGGAGCAGTGTACTAAGCGTTTGGAAAAGTACAACAACAAGCTCTCCTAGGCGTCTCAGCGTCCCCCTCTGGAAAACGGGCACAGCAGCAGCTCCTCCTCCCCAGCCCACCTCTCAAGAGCGGCCGAACGAAGTCCTGGGTCCCCTGGGGAGGAACGCGGCCGTCCAGGAGGGGCTCCCACCTCTCGGGGCCAAGGGGGCTGAGAGGTGGGGAGCGGGGACAGACGGCCGAGAGAGAGAGAGGGGAGCGGGGCCGCAGAGCCTGTCCGGCTCCAGGAGACGGGGCTGGCAACCAGTCTCCGACCCAGAGACTCCGTGTAGGACAGCTCCCTCTAGGTCACACACTCAGGTATTTCACAAACGACTGTGGCACCAGCTTCTGCCTCAGCCTCTGTGCCCACCCGCTCTGGGGGTGCCAGGCCGCGGAGGCGAGGATTGACCCCCTCCTCCACTCAGAACCTCCCCCGACCCTGCCAGAACCGAAGCGGTGTGGTGGGGAGACAGGTAAGGGAGGGTTCGTTCGAGGCTTGGAGAGTCGGCTCGCTCCGGTGGGAAACGGGTTCTCCCGTGGGTCTGCCACCCCTCACCTTCATCCCCAGCCGGGCCCCCGTAGAGACTTCTCCTGAGGCGGGATGGGGGCCTCTCCCTTGCTAGCGCCCAGCACAGACTGGCCGACGAAGGTGCTCGAAACCTCCAGGCCCTGCCAAGGTGGAGGAGGTGACAGTTACCCCAAGGAATGAGCCTAGGTCCCCAGGAGGCCTTACTCCCCCTGGGGTGGGGTGGGGGGGTGTTAACCCCGCAGGTGCCAGCCCCACATCCTCCACTACCCGCCTTCCCTCCCCCCTCCTCCTCCTCCTCTTTACAAATGTGCATTTAGCATAAGAAGGCAGCAGGGGAGGGCGGAGAGGCCGGCTGGCAAAAGGCTCACAGGCCCCCTTCCTTGGCGTGTGTATGTGTGTGTGGGGGGGGGGGGAGGGTGGAGGGCAGTTGGCTGCAGCCCAAGAAGCGCCGGAAGTGGCCATGAGCCCAGCTTCCCTCACATCTGGTTAAGCACCGCTCACCCTCCACCGGGCCACCTCATTACTGCAGCGCCCGGCCGAGGCCGGCGCACGTGGCCGACCGCACAGCGGCCGGGGAGGAACAAAAAGGAAAGGAGCGGGGAGGGCGGGAAGCAGCTGGCAGCCCGGTGCTTCAGCAGGGGTGGGGGCGGTTGGGGGGACCCTGGAGGGCCGAGGGAGCCAGGGCCCCCCCGCCCAAGGAGGCTACGTCCAGGCTGCCCTGCCTGCACGTGCCTGGCTGAGTGGTCACTTCCCTCCTCTCCTCCTGCCCTGCCCAGCGGTGACCCTAAGGGACACTGCCCGCCAAGGGCTCTGGGTGTCCAAGGTAGTGTGTTAATCATGGGACAAGGTGGGTTGGGGAGGGGCGGGAGGTGGAAACTGGCCCCAGAGGCCCTTCCTTTGAGTAAAGGTGGTCATCTGGCCTACCCAGAAAACTCCCAAAACCATCCCAAAATGACTCCTCCATAGAAGGACAGCTTCCAATGTTCCTGCGGGCAGACCCCCCAGCGTCGGTCAATCGTATTTATTGACCGTTTACGGTGGGCAGTGCAGCGTACTAAGCGCTTGGGAGAGTACCATATAACAATATAACAGACAAATACGCTGCCCACCACAAGCTTTCTGTCCAGAGTCCCAGCTCAGGGGCCCTTAAAAGACTGATCTGGGCAGCTTGAGGGCACTGACCCCAAATCACTTGGTCTCACCTGTCCATTCTACAGAGACTTGTGGCCTGATAACCTCGCTCAACCCAGGCGCCTGACCAGACCTGAGAGATTTCAGTCAGGCTGAAAAGGTCCCAAATGGCAGCTATGTGGACTCCTGGCTCTTTGAGGCCTGTCCCCAGCCTCCACCTCCCCCACACCCCAACCCCGGGCCTCATTCCGCACCCCCACAAGAACTCGCACGCTCAAAATGAGAAGCCAGCACCCATTATTGGCAACCCCACAGGCCCAGCTGGATGGCGACAAGATGCCAAGGGGAGCATTTGGGGAGCAGAGGAGGCATCGTAGCTTCGGGGAGAGGGGTGTCTGCTGGGCACCGAAGGCAGAGAGGGGTGGGCGAGTCAGCATCGGGACCAAGTTACCCAAGGCTCTCGTCACTTCTGGGAAGGGGCGCTCGCCCAGCAGCCCCCCAGCCCCCCTCACCGCCCACCCGACCAGCTGCCTGCCTCCTCTGAAGCCGGACATCCACGGCGGTGGGATCCCAGGGGGCTGAGTTCCACCTCCGCCTCGAGGTCCACGCCTAAAACTCAGATGGGGAGTGGGTCCCCGTGGTCGGGCAAGGGTTAAGCCCACCCGTCCGGCCAGCTCCCTCTGCCCCGCACCCGCCCCCGGCTCACTACGAGGGAAGGCCCACCGGGTTGGCTGGCAGGAAGGAAGTCCCATGCGTCCAGACTTTTGTTGTTCTAAGGATTTTTTTTTAATTTTACGGCTCAGGAAGGAAGCGGGAGCCTGGGCCCTGACTGCAGCCTGGCCCCTGACTGCAGCCTGGCCGATTGTCCCCTGCTCCAGCTCCTCCTTTTGTCTCTCTTCCCACACCGACATCCCTTCTCTCAATCCCACTCCTTCATCTCACACTCACCGGCCGGCCCACCGGGAATGGGCCTCTTCTTCTGGTCTTCTAGACAAAAAGCAGAGCTGGTCTGTGCTGAGTTGGCAGCTGCCTCGGTCCAGTCCTCCCCTCCGCCCACCTTGTTGGGGGCTGGGGACTCCACAGCCGGGAAGCATCACCCCACCTTTGCTCCCTGATTCAATCCAGGTGGCACAGGCTGGCACGGCCCTTTTCTGTGTCCTGCCGGGGTATCCGGCCCATCAAGTGACTGGGTTGGAGAGATCGTAACCAGTGGCCCGGGAGGGAGATCAGCTGCACTATCCTCACCGGCTCCCAGGCCGGAGCCCAGCCCCGGGACACAGCTTAGAAACAGCATGGACTAATGGAAAAAGCTCTGAGAGTTCATGGACCTGGGTTCTAATCCTGATTCTGCCACTTGCCCACAGTGTGACCTTGGGCAAAGCACTTAACATCTCTGTGTCTTGGTTTCCTCCCTCATCTGTAAAATGGGGATTAAATTAACTGTTCTCCCTTCATCAGGCTGTGAGTTTTATGTGGGGCAGGGACTGTCTCTAATCTGGTCATCACATCTACTCTAGTGGTTAGTACAGTGGTTGGCACATAGTGAGGTTTTAACAAGTACCATCACTATTAGGACCGACCTGGCAGAGGGCTGCCCAACCCCTCTGTAGCCTAAATCCATCCATATCGCTTGAAGATCTCGATACGGGACACAATCCTTCTCAGCACCCACCCGGAGCCCCCTCAAAAAGAGGGGGAGGATTCTGAAAGGGGGCAAGAGGGGAGCCAGCGGCCGCCCTACGTCCCAGTCCTGCACCTCTGTGACAAACACAGATGAAGGAGTGGATGGGTCGGTCTCCCAGGTGGAGGGCAAAGGAGCATTGGTACTACAGCTCTGTGGTACTCCCCGGCAGCTCTCGAGATATGAGTTCCAATCCCGACACTACCACTGCCCGCCCATCGACTGATTCTCCACCGATTATTCCCTGCCTCAGTTCCCAGTTCTTGCTGCCCCAGGAGCTACTCAGCTTGGCAACCTATCAGTTATTGATGGATTGATTTATGGGAGACCACTGCTTAGCACTATGCATTACGCTACCTAGCTCCTCTCCATAATGCTGAGGTGCACAACCATTGATGCCCACCACCTTCCCATTCGATCGCCAGTCCTATAAGGGCGGGGACGGGAGCCCCTCCTCCAAGAAAACCCAAGCACGATCAGGGTGGGGGGCCCGAGGGGTGGAGGTTGGGAGGGGATGAACTGAGAACTCAATCCATCAGCTGCATCAATAGAGTGCCTTCGGCATGCTCAACACCATACTGGGCACCGAGATGAGCATCACAGAGGAAGGGGATGCAGTCCCTATCCTTGGGAAGCTTACTCTCTAACAGGGGAAAACCTGAATCCTCCATAAACCCTCTCCAAAGACGTTAGATGGGGAAAGAGTGCTAGACTCGGGGGGGTGCAGGGGTGTTCGCCCACCCCCGGGAATTACCCTAGGTCACCGTAGCCCCCGCAACCCACCCCAACCCCAGAGCTTCAGTGGGCACCTATCACCCTACCCTTTCAAAGGTGGGAGTTCTTGGGGACACCCCCAGGTAGCCTGGAAGAACCCCCAGCAGCCTCTCCCAGCTGAGCCACTTTTCCAGGCTCACTTGGGGTCCTTGCCGATTCCGTCCGATTCCCAGGCTGGTCTCTGTGGGCTCCCCTAGGCCTTAAGAAATAGCCCTCCTGATCCAGATGCTCCAAATCAATCACTCCCATTGACTGTGTACAGTATTTTGTACTGCACTAAGTGCCTGAGAGACTACAAGAGACACTGATCCCTGCCCTCGAGGTGGTGACAATCCAGTAGGGGAAACAGATAATAATGTAATAATGTTGGTATTTGTTAAGCGCTTACTATGTGCCGAGCACTGTTCTAAGCGCTGGGGTAAACACAGGGGAATTAGGTTGTCCCACGTGGGGCTCACAGTCTTAATCCCCATTTTACAGATGAGGGAACTGAGGCACAGAGAAGTTAAGTGACTTGCCCACAGTCACACAGCTGACAAGTGGCAGAGCTGGGATTTGAACTCATGAGCCCTGACTCCAAAGCCCGTGCTCTTTCCACTGCGCCACGCTGCTTCTCGTGCTGAATCAAGTAAGGAAGGAAGAGAGGAAGAGAAATTCCCCAAACCCTGCCCAACCATAGTGCCATCTTCCACTCTTGTAAAGTCAGGAGCTCCCTCTCTGATTTCCACCTCCACCTCCCAGGGTGAGGAGGGAGGGAAGGATGAGCTCCAACCCCAGAGGGTGAGAAAAAACACCAGGCCCCCAAACCAGGCCATCTCCATGAGAAGAAATGGTAGTAACGGCAGGACTGCTGAGCACCCACTTCGTATAGTGAGCTATACAAGGCGCTGGAGAAATACATAGATCGATCCCTTGCCTGAGCTTTCCAAACTCGCCCTAAAAGAATGCCCGGGAGAAAAAGGAATGCCCAGGAGAACGAGATACTATAAGACAGACCGCTCACCTCCCCCCATCTGATGACTGACTCTTGGGCACCAATAAATCTTTCCTACCCTCTCCTCCTCCTACCCTGGTGGCCTGCTGGCCCGGCCCAGCGGCTAGGGCCATGAGGGTGGGAGGGCTTTGGGTGCGTATTCGCCTGAGCTACCCCTGCTGAAAGAGAAAATATAAAAACCAGACGGGGAATTTAAACACAGCCAGAAAAACAAAACATAACCCACCTCCCAGGGAGGGTAGGGCAGCAGAGAAGCCACTCGATCAATTAATTGTATTTGTTGAGCACCTACTGCGTTGGAAGCACCAGACCGAGCACCTGGGAGGGTCCAATCGGGAAAACCACGGACACTGCTCTCCAGGAACTTACAGTCTAACAGAAGGGGCTGAGGTCAGGAGCCATTCACAGACGCTCCAGTGGCCGAGGGTACAGGTGAGGAGGGATGAATTAATAAGTGTAAATGAATCTAAGCTGAGAATATGCATAAATGTCATGGTTTAGTAACATAAGGAAACTCATCGTTGTGGGCAGGGAACGTTTCTACCAACTCTGTTATATTGTACTCTCCCAATCACTTAGCACAGTGCTCTGCACACAATAAGCGCTCAATAAATATGATTTAATGATTGACTGCTGACCTCTGGGCAGCCTAGGCTGGCCACAAACCGTCCCGGGGGCTTCAGAGGCAGAGGGGCGTGAGGAGGGATGGGTCAAGAAAGTCCTGGTCTCCATTCAGAAATAAGCTTTGGGGGGGTGGGGGGGGAACGACACACCCAGGGGCCCAAACAACAAATGTCACATTTGTGTTCCGCCACAAATGCCACCACCCAAATGGTATTTTTTTTTTTAAAGAGTTTCAGCTGCTGTCGAAGACCAAATTGTCTCTCCAAGTCTTCAGATCTGTCTTTCTGGTTGAAGAATGTTGAGGAGGCCAAGGAACAGGGAGAAGAGGTAGAGGTGAGATGTGAGAAGCTGGAAAGAGAGGGGGGAGAGCGGGCGGGAAGAACTGCTGCAAACAACAACCATAAACAATATCAACCGCTGGAAGGAAAAATGGCTAGGTTCCTCTCCAAGTTTGTGTGGTTTTACTTTCCAGCTATGTTTTATTGTTGTTATTATTGTTATTATTATAAAAATCAAATCCTCCTCCTCCTCCATTAAAATGCACCCCTCGGCCCACCCATCCCAGAGAAGGCCAGACCAGCACAGATTGAAAATTAAATCATACAGTTAAAGGAGCAATTAGAGAGTTAAAAGAAACCCAAAAAACCTGGTATAAAAATATAATCCGGCTCTTTTCGGTTCCCTCTTCCCTGCCCGCTGAAGTTTGTGGAGAAACACACCTCCTGTTCTTTGGAGGGAGGATGTGTGCCCCTTTGATGTCAACAAAAACCCAGAGAGGCACTCGGCGTGAGTGCATGGGGCAACTGACCGCCCGGCGGCCCCCAAAATACCTGACCCCGGGGCCCCGAGTGACCTGGAAGCTGCTCCCCACCCCACCACCCGGCCCCCGCACGGACTGGGCCCGGGGCCTCGGACGCCAGGAGCCGGGTGTGGGCTGGCTACACAGCTCAAAAGCGGCTCCTCGGTGATGCCTCGACTGCCCTGGGAAACTCAGGCAAGAAATCTCTGAGCCGGAAAGGCTCAGAAGGACCTGGCGGGTCTGGAGAATTCCAAAACACACACACACACACACACACACACACACACACACGGAAGAGTGGACAAAACCTGCCTGTATAAAGAACAAATCCTGCTTGGAGCTGAATGAGGCTGGTGGAAGTACATTCTGTATACTCTGGGGGCACCGGGGGTGTGCTTGCATGCGTGTCCCCATCAACCCCACCACAGAGTGGACTATGGGACACCCCTGTTTGGCCCGAGGCGGCCGGGGTTCGGCAGTCACCCCGGCTAGAGTTTGACAGCCACCTTTGCCCATCTGGCCCAGGAAGGCTGGCAATTCCGAACACTTTGGAAACCACATGGAAGCCGCCCCGGTGGCGGGGGGTTATGCTTCAACTGAGAAAATTGGCCCCACCTCTCTCTTCCTCCCCTGCTGTCCCTGGCCTCCAACACACACACACACACACACACACACACACACACACTCTGATGGGGGGGGGGGGAAGATCAATTACAAGCCACCCTTCTACTGAGAGCCAGGCGGCGGCCAGCGGTGGTGGCAGGAAAACGCCAGCAGCCCAGATCGCTTCTGCATGACAATTGGCCTAGAGGGGGAGGAGGGAAGGGAGGAAAAGGAGGAGGAGAAGGAGGAGGAGGGGAGGAAAAAGAGGAAGAGGAGGAAAGGGAGAAGGAGTCGAAAGGGAAGAGGAGGAGGAAAGAGAGGAGGAGGAAGAGGAGGAGGAGGAGGAGGAGGAGGGAGCGGGTGGCTCGGCTGCGCTCCCTGTCTCACCATGGTGATCAGGCATTCTGGCCGAACGAGGCGGCCCCGCAGCCCAGCCGCAGAGACACCGAGCGGCGGCGGCGAAGAGCCCCCACGCCAGGCCTAGCCAGATGTCCCCGCGGCCACCGGGGACCGCTCCCAGCCGGCCCTGCCCCACTCGAACTGTTCAAACACTGCTTTATCCCGATGAGACAATCCAGCCAAACAGCCTGAAAGAGAGCCGGGGGGCTGCTGGGTGAAAACATACACACACACACACACACACACACACAAACACAGTCACACACCCAAAAAAAGAGGTGAGCGCTGAGAGGAAGGAAATGTACACGCGCGCACACACATGCATATGAGATAAAATTCGAGAGTCCAGTAAATTCAGGCCATCTCTCTCTGAAGCCACCCTGGATATTATCGATCTCCAGCATCTCTCCCTCCTGGCCCCCCGGGAGCCGCCCATTCTCTTAAAACACAAGCAGACGGCGATGTCGCCGTTTGACCTATTTTATTTCACTATTTCCTGACCCCTCTCCCTGCGGTGTCCGTCTCCGGGCAGCTGGGGGCAGCTCGGCCTGCCGCGGAGGAAGAAGCCGAGCGAGGGGGATTAATTCTCCTTGGGCGGGGGGTGATCCCGGCCTAGCCCCCGCCCCCCAGGTCACCACTGAGGAGCGGCATGTGGCCCCCACACGGGACCCGGCCCGCAGAGCCGGCAGCTGAGCCTCCTGACGGCCCCCCCCCCCAAAAGAGCCATGTGCTCTGCTGATTTATTTTTGTCATTATTATGCAGGACTCACATCAACACAAACACACTTGTGCCGATCCCCGCAACGCCGTACCCGGGCCGGGGGACACGAAGGAAGAAGCCTTATTACACCTCTCAACCTCGGCAACTGGGAAGAGCCGAGCGGGGCAGAGGGGCCCGTGGGGCTGCAGTTCTGGGGCTGCGTGCTTGCTCAGGGCGCTTTCTTTGCCTCGACAACAGGACGCCGGCACAGGGGCTGGCAACGCGGATAGCCCAGCCAGACTCTGAGATGGGGGCCCGACATGTGTGCGCGTATGTGATTGTGACAGAGAGAGAGAGAGAGGTGCACAGAGGAGAACGGGGCCGCAGGACCTCTGCAGAACATACGGCACTCAGGATCACGTTGACCCAGTGGAGGGGGACCGGGCCGACCTCCTCAGAGAACCCCAGGAAGGGACGGGCCCCGGGGGTGAGAGTGACTGCCTGCCTGCAGGGATCCAGTGGGAACAGATGGGAATGCGACGGGAAGCAACGGTGCAGACAGTGAATCCCAGCGCGAGGAACACTGACCTCCGGGTGGCTGACTGCTTTCTGTCGGCCCTCCTGATATAAAGACACGTCCACTGGGATATATTTACTTAAAGGGCCTCGGGGGGCTGAAGCTCAGACACCCAAGCACCCCGGGAAGCTGTCCCCGACCCTCAACAGCCTGCCGGGCTGGCCGGCTTCCAGATACAAAAGTTCCCCTTCTCAACCCCGCAGTCTTCCCCAGGTTGGGGGGGCTCTGCCCTCTCTCCAGGACTTCTCCCTGGGCAGCGTCCACGTGAAGTGACGTCACCTGACCCAGGCCCTGAGGAGGCTCCATAGACACTGACCAGGCCTACCTTAGACCCCAGGGCAGGGCAGCAGGGGAGACCCCGGGGCGAGACCCCTCCCACGGGGATCCACAAGCCAGGGAGTCCACAACCCTCTCCTTCTGCACAAAAATAAAACTTCACACACAAATTCCCACCCAGAGCCCACACGGGCTCAGCAAACCGCTCAGACGAGAACACGCCATGCGCGCGCGCGTTGCGCGGACCAACAACGTCCCAGACGGGTTGATCTGCATATGGACACAGCATGCAAGCACCGTGGTGGTGACTGCAACCCTAAAGACTCCGCCAGTGTTTCCGTTATAAAACTTATTTTTCGGGGGCCTGAAACTCCGTCATAAAACTTCACTCCGAGCTGAAACTCCTAATGTGAAATCTCAGGCTAACTGCCTTGGGGGGAGGGAGGGGTTAATATATATATATATATATTTAATCTGCTCAATTACAGAAAAGGACATGTTTTTTAAAAAAAATCTGAGTTCCACGTTTGAAAAATGAATTTTTTCATTTTTCATCTCCGTGCCATGACGCTGAATCAGCCCGGGAGATAGAGTGAAGGAGCTCCAGCTTCTCAGAAAACTTTGGGAAAATCCAGGGGCCCGGTTCAGCCGATCCGGAAAGAGTGCGGGGACGCCGGAGGCCACTTCTGCAACCCCCTCCTCCTGCACATCTCCACCCTCCCCGCTCTGGCTCCTTGATTATCGGAGCGATATTACTGATTTCGACAAGGTTCCGCGGGGCATCTAGAGGGAATAATCAGGTTTTCTAACGGCCCTTAAATATGTATTTACATAAAACAGCCCATAAATAGTCCTCTACACGTCGGAAGATGACAGGCCGGAGAAGCCGCCGCAAGCCATATTGTCACGCCGCCTGTCCCTGGCCCGGTTCTTTTCCGGCTGGGGGAAAACGACCCATAAAACACACCGCCACCCCCGCTGCCCCCGCCGACCGAGCTCAGGGCCCCTCCTGAGGGGAGGTCACGTGCTGACGCGGCCGCTTGGGACCACCTGGGTCCCGAACGGCAGTCCTCTTTCCCCAAGGCTCATGCAAATGGGGGGAGACCCTCCCACCACCGGGAGGGCCCCCCCACCCCCAAAGAGTGTCCTACAGAGACAGGGAAGGAGAAGCTGCAAATGAGATCCCTCTAAAACCCAGGAAACCATCACAAGAAAATAACCCATCCGATCTCCCAGTCCTAAAGTGACAAACAAAACCATCTCCCTTCCACTGCGATCTGCATCCCCCTCTCTTGAAGGTCAGATTATCTCGTCACCTCGGAGAACGGCGTCATTTTAATTTCTGCTGCCATCCAGGCGTGGCCCTCCGCGCGGGATCTGTCTCCGGGAAGGAGACGGGGAGACTCGAAGGACCGCGTCTCAGGAGGCAGGGGAAGGACGCCCCTGGTTAGGGGTCCACCCAGGGAGGGGGATTGGGGCCAAGGAGGCTGAAAAACCGGGAACGGCCGGATTCGTCCGGCCAGGGTGAGAGGGTGTCTCTCACTCGGTCTTCCCCTCGGGGAGACGGCAGAGGTGGGTGGATGGGTGTGTGTTGGGGGGGTGAGGAGGAGCGGGTTGGTTTCCAAGCTGAAGGGCCTCATGCGCTTAGAGTTCATCAGCCCAGCCCAGTCCCAGTTAGGGTCGATTCCCTCCTCCCCGGCCATACTGAGCACCCGGCCCGCTCCCTTCCTCCTTCCACCTGCCACACCCAAACGGCAAAGGGTCCCCAAAACAGACCCTTCAAGGAGACCCAGGGGACAAAACTGGGGTGGGGAATTAGGAGAGAGAGGCAGAGACCCAGGCAGAGACTCCGAGAGAAAGAGAGAGAGCGCAGCCTCGAGCCCTGAGCGGAGAGTCCGGGGCGAGGAGACACCCTAGCCGCATATTTCAAAACCCAAAAGCGATGGGTTTACAAGGCAGGTTGATTTTATGGTGACTTTTATTGAAAAGGTACCCTGGGTCTAGATAGATGCCTTTGAGCGCAGCAAAGTTAACACAGTGCCTAATTCAAGGAGACAGCCTGAGGAAGCGGTGTCGACAGGGGAGAGGGGCCGCTACGTCTCTATTACTCTCCTCGGCATCGTAAAGAGAGGAGGAAAAACAGCGTTCGCGTTGAGAGCGGCGCGGGGACGAGGCGAGAGAAACCGACGGGAGAGCGGAGGGAAGGCGGTGGCAGGGATCTTTCTGGCGAAAACAAAATGAAGAGGGATGCGCGAACAAAGGGACAGATGGGGGGGGCGGGGGAGGCAAGCCCGGGTTCATAAATTGTCCCCGGGCTTTACGGAAAGTGGCTCAAGCCACCGACGCCCCCTGGCTCCCTAAGGGGAATTTTATTCCGGGAAGGGGGAGAGGGGTGGGGGGAAGAGGGTCACGGGACTCAGGGTCACCCGTCCCACCCGAGGTTAACGCCACCTAAACCCCACATGCCACTTTAGGGGCCGACAGGAGGAAATGGCTGACCTTCAAAAGGGAAAGGGGGGCGGAGGGGGAGTCGTCTAAGGCTTAGGAGACGGGAGCACTGCAGCCGGGTCCACTCCGAGAAGTGGGCCGAGGCAACACGCCGTGACCACTTGTGCGCTTTCCATCCATCTGTCCGCCCGTTCCCGGCCACCACCCCCCTCTCGCGGCCCGGGCTTGGCGGAATCACCAGCGGTCACCGGCAGAAGGTACCTCTGTCCCGGCCTGAGACAGAGACCGGGTCGCAGGCGGGAAGTGAGCCCCGCTGTGGCAGACGCCGTGGGAACGGGGCGGGCCACACCCTTCCGGCCAGAGGAACCTGGCAAGGGCGGCAGAGGCCCCGGGGGTAGCTTCCCCAGGCCACGGACGCCCACGCCCCCCGACTTCTGCCCAACGCCAGGCAGCCGACTTGGGCAAGAGCCCACCCGTGGCCTCCCCTGGACAAAGCTGGCCTCGCCCCGAAGTGACACGGAACCAGACTTCCCTTTCGTGCCACCCACGTGCCTCAGGGTGCCGGCCGAGAAACGGGCTGGCCCCGTCCCACCCCTCGGCCAGGGGTCAGCGAGCGAGCCACCCCCTCCACCCCCATGTACCCCCCCGACCCCCGCCCCGGCCCAGAGTGGGGAGAGGAGGCCCGACGCGGTACACTCACATCTGTCATTCCTGTCCTCGGGGCTGGAGGAGGCCTCCCGGTCGGAAATGAGGCCGGAGACGGCAAAGAGCTTCTTGCCCGTGTCGTCGACCTTGAGGGAGCCGGGGGAGCCGGAGGGCAACTGGGTCCCGAACTCGTACTCCTTGCCTTCGGCGTCTGAGAAGCGCAGGTGGGGCGACTCGGGGTCGTGGCAGGTCTTCAGCCTCTTGGCCGGCGTGAAGGCCGACTGGTAGGTCTCCCGGTCCTCGGGGGAGGCGAAGGGGCGGAAGGCCCCGACCCCGCTGTGGTTCAGCATGCTGATGGGGGTGCAGTCCAGGTTCGGGGGCGCGAACTGGGGGTGGAGGTGCAGCAGGGAAGGGGGGAAGTCGCGGTTGGCGAAGGTGCCCGGCACCCCGCCCTGCCGATGGTACATGGAGGCGAAGGTGTAGGAGCCGTTGGTGAACGGGATGTGCACGTCCTTGTCCACCGAGACAGGGACCCCGAAGGGTCGGGGCTGCTGGCAGGGGATGGAGGCGTCCCGGCTGGCCTCCGCGGTGGACGCCAGGACCATCAGGGCCGGGGAGGCCAGCGGGTTGGGGAGATAGGACGAGTTCTCCATCTTGAAGGCTGCCCGGTGTAAGTCCATCGGGGGTCTCTTTCCGCGGCAGGCGTCACACAGGGAAGCGGGGGCCCCGGAGGGAGGCGGAGCAGCACCTGGGATCGGGACGGGGGAGATCACTGAGGCATCGTACCCTTCCGAGACCTGCGGGGACATCGGGGAGGAAGACAAGAGGGGCGGGAATCAGGCGGGTGGTGATGGGGGCAGCGGCAGGTGGGACACACATCCCCCCATCCCGCCCTCGGCCATCCCCCCGCCCCCTCAGGTGCCCAGACAACGGACGCCTACAGGTCTCAGGAACCACGGGGCTACCGCACCCGACGGTTCCCGTTCAGGGGAAAAGAAAAAAAAAAAATCAATAGACAACTTACTCCGATGTACGCGAAGCCGATTTAGGTCCCCCAACACGTTACGGGTGAGATGAGCCCGAGCCGGGGGAAGGAAGAAACCAAACACGAAAACTCCCAACGCAAGACCCTGGGGGCCGGCGGAGAGCCCATGGCCTTCCCTACTCGCCGGGTTGGGGGGAGGGGGTGCGGGGGTCCCGATCTCAAGGAAGGCCCACTTTTCAGCCAGCCACCCGGGGTGGGTCGGGAAGCTGTGGCCAGATGCCGGTTCCACTCATTCCCCCGCTTTCCCTCATCACGCTTTGGCGGCCCGGATCGTACTGCAACAGTTCGCCCCCTCGTTACACAAGCACAGACGCGGAGGAACATAAACACACACCTTCATACTTTATCAAGGACTTTGCTCCCTCAGGAAATAAGGGCAAAATATTATTTTTATTGCTAGACACTGGCACGTCCCTCTCCTTACATCCAGGCTTTCTTTCTCCCCTTTCTGAAAAAGGAACAAAGACTTCATCAATAAAGAGCGTGGCGTCTCCGACAATATTTAAAATCATAATGGGTGCCTTTGGCATATGATCTCTGGAAGTGCTTGTCAACCAGGGGCAGCGGAGAATAGATCGGTAATTTTAGTTACTAATGCACTCGCTCTTAAGTAGATTTGTAAACTGACTTGAATCTGCCATTAACATTTGGAGCAAAATGTTAACAAAATTTCCGACTTATTTAGGTGCGTCCCTCGGTCCGCTCAGAGCTGATGTCTGGCCGGAGTACGTCCCCCCCGCCTCCCCCCCCTCAACCGACCGAGCCCCCCAAAAGACACGGAGAGTTAAAAGATGTTCCTTCCTCTCCTCCTTTCAGCTCAGCCCGCAGATTTCTCCCAGCCCTGATTCTCTTTCGTTGATTTTTAAACAGAGTCAGAGTGCGTGTCGAGCAACAGGACGCAACGTTTAGACAAAAAGGAGGGCTGACTGGGATAGGAGTGCTTGGAAAATATATCTTCCACGAGCCCGGACATCCGCACGCACCTCCAGAAAAGCACTTTTTAAAATTTTTTATTTAAAAAAAAAAAGAGAGAGAGGGGGGAAAAAAGGTGCTTTAATTCCCAAGGAGTCCCTCCCTCATCTCAAATCAAAACTTCCAGGAGATCGTCCTCGAGGCGTTTCGAGAGCCGACGGACGGAACCCAGCTACTAAACCGTGTAAGCCCCCGTCACCGGCTTTAATGTAGTGCAATGAGAACATTTCCTCCTCTCATCCTGTAGCAGAAGCTTCAACGACTGTTATTAATTGTGGAGATGAGTGGACCCCATCAGCCGGCTTCCTCATTTGGCATCCATCCTGATGGACATCATTGCTAAATTACCAGATTATGTATCTCGCGTTAACGGATTTTTCTCTCTTCCAAATTTTAAATAACTTTTCTGTCAAAGTTACCTCAGAGCGGGGAGGGGCGGGGGAGAGGGGGCCCTGCCAAGGGCAGGCCGTGGAGGCGGAATCTGGGAATCCGACGCGCCGACTTCCAGCCGGACGACGGTCCACCCGCCGTGGAAATCCTGCAAGTGAGTCCAGGGCCGCTCTGAGGTTTCGGATCAGGTCTCCCCTGCCCACGAATAAATAGCCCTCGCCTGTCAATAAAACCCCAGCGAGCGGCTACTTTCGGTGGGAGAGGCGACCCACCGTCGAAAACGTTTGGGGGAGGAGGGGAGGAGGGGGGAGGGAATGTTTTCCAGAAAAGCACCACCTTTCGCTTTCTATTTTTACTTCCTCCATCACCTCATTACGCTAAATGTGTTTCATAAATTAGTAATCCGGCTGCGGGAGAGGACGGTGCCACAGACTCTTGCGAATCCCTGAGATCTCCTTATTCGTTTGCAAACTTCATTACCCGGAGGATAAATCAGAGAGATCGGCCCCGGCCAAATTTTTTCCCAATTTTTGGTTTTGTTGGGAGTCGGTCTGTTTTATTTTTGGTTTGGTTTGGTTTGGTTTTTCCCCCTCCTTTTTCTTCCTCCTCTCCACATTAGCGCCGTGTAGAGACGGGGCTGGAGGAGACCACAGTCATTATGAAAATCTATAGTTAATATACTCCCAATGTCAAAATGTCATGGGTTTAAATACAGAACCCAAAATAAGAAAACTAACTGACCCTCTTAATTAAAAAAATATGGATTGCGAGCTAATCAGCCTGATGGAACATTTGGGTGACTGTAAAGGACTGAGCGGAGGGAAAGTAAGTAACTGTTACTTTTCTGCCTCTATGCTGATTTTTTTTAATTTAGCACCTCGTGCAAATCCAGATTAAAATAACTCCAGCTATTGATCCGAGCAGTGGAATTGACATTAATTTTAGTTCACTTCTCACTTTGCAAAGAGATCAATAGGAAGTAATAACAGCTGACATCCCCGTTGAAAGGAGGAGAAAGAAGGGCTGGAGACAGAAATCGAAAAGCAGCCAAATAAATCATCGGCTACTTTTCCCCGGCATCAGACAAACTCCGAACAGATTGCAAAAAGTCTTTGTTGAATTAACCAAACGAGGAGGGGAGGGGGAATCAATCCACGGGGCTAAATAAAGGGGCCGGAGGAGCTTCGACTTTAGGACCGATTCGCAAAATAGATCTAAAAAGAGGGATAATGTGCGGGGACGTTGCACGCACGCTTAGCTGAGTATTTACTGAGGTGGGTCGTTTTGGAGAAATCACCGGGGCGGTGGGGGTCTTTCGGCCTGCATTTTTCCACCCACCCCCCCCCCCCCCGGCCGTTAAGGCGAGGACAAATCGGCGAGATAATTGTATAATTACTGGGATCGCTCTTTGCATGGTTAAACCCGCCGAAATCAAGATAAATGGGTGGGCGCGGGTCGGGGAAGGAGGGGAATCCCGCGTCCCCGGGCCGCAGGAGGGACTCGGGCGTCCGAGCTGGACACGGAGTCCCGGCCTGCAGCCCCCCACCCACAAAGAAATCTGCAAACGAGCTCTGCACGGCCGAGCCCCCCTCCCCTCCTTGCAATGAGCGTGCACCCAGGCCCTTCTTCGCCGATTACAACAGGTGACATTTTTGTGGGCCCTGAACCGTTTCCAAAGAGCGGGAATGAAAATAATGGAAGAAATCAAAGGGGCTGCCTCCCCTCCCCCGCCCCTCTGCCAAAAAAAAAATAAAAAACCAACCCCCAAATTAAAATTCAAATAAACTTCGCAAAGAAAACGAAGGGGACCGTCGAAGGGCGGAGAACAATGGGAAAGGGGGTCGGGAGCTTTCGCCCTCTCCAGCGGGAAGGGGGGGGGGGTTGGTTTTCCAGGGGTTCGCTGGAAAAGGAATTCCCAGGAATTCCCGGTGAGGGGGAATCCGGTTCGGCCCGAGGATCCAACTTGCCCCCAGGACCGGCCGGGACCTAAATGTAGGAGGCGCGAAATAACAACACTCCCACGACCGCTAAAAGCAATTAAATAAAAGGAAAATGCACAAAGCGGAGGCCAGTCCCGGGGAGGGGGCACGCACCCCTAATTTTCTCCCAAAGCGACGCTTCCTCCGAAGGGTCGGGGGGGGAGGCAAAAATGCTGCCCGTAACGTTGTGCAACGGATCCCCACCCCGGCCGGGCACAGGTGTCGGCGGCCCGGGCAGTGCCCGTCCCGGCCGTGGTGCCCGCCTGGCATCATCCATCCATCCCCCCCTTCCCAGGTCTTCCCCTGCCGGGGTGCCACTCGGCAGGTCGGGGGTGCCCCCCTATTTTGCACCTCCACTGCCCATTTCGGTGCCAGTCCCGGGGCGGGAGGGCAGGGCCCGCTTGACCCCCCACCCCCCGGTGGACCCCGGACAGTCGAGGGGCTGCCAAAACTTCCAAGGACCGGTCCTTGGCCAAACTTCACTTTGCAGGCGGCGGGGAGGGGGTCGTGGCGTCCGGCCGGTCCTTGGGGGGGGGGACCCCTCCTCTCGCAGAGGTCACCCCCAAAGGGGCAGCGGCCTCCCCGACCTCCAAAGCCCGGCACCTGCCTCCCTTCGCCCGCAGCCTCCCCTGCTGCCGGGTGCGGGCCCGTCCGTCGCCCCCAACCCGCTTTTGCATTGCTTTGCAGCTGCGGGTCGCTTGGGGTGGTCGCCGACCCCCACCTCGACTCCTCCGGCCCGAACGAAACCATCGAGTCACCCGAAAAGCCGGAGAAACGGTGCCTCCCCCTCCTCCCAGGTTGCGCGTGTGTGTGTCCCCCTCCCCAAATACATACATACATCAATCAATCATCCAGGAGCGGGGTGGGGACGGGGGGTGGAAACTTGGAGGAGGAAAAGTTTGGAGAGAGGCGCGGATCCCGGCTGCTGCGCCGTCCGCGCCGGGATGGGATGCGGTGCAAAGGCGGGAGACCAACGCGACCCCCCCACCCTCCTTTTCCAAACCCACCCACCCCCGGGCACCTCCCCTCCCGCGTGTACACACAGATGCATGCACACAGATGCGCGGATGCATGCAGGCACGCGGATGCAGGCACACGCGGATGCAGGCACACAAATGCGTGCGGGCACACAGACACCCCCAACGCCCAGATACCCAACCCCCGGCCGGTGGGCCCGACTTACGGTGGGAACTCCTGGCGCAGGCCCTTTCCGGGGGGCTGGGCCAGCGGGCTGGTGGTGGAGGTCGCCCACGGAGCGTGTTCGCCGGCTGCCGGGGATTGCATGTACGGACCAAGAGGCTCTGCCGGTGGGAGAAAAGGCGCAGTGCTGCCTCTCAGTGCTCGCTCTAATCAGTGAATGAGCCTCCACTCGCCCAGGGACTCCTAGCAGCACACACACTCACTCACACTCACACACACACACACACATGCACAAGGCCCTCTGAACACTGAATATATTAGGCCACTAAGGGAGCCTGGGAAATGAAGTCCAGGGGCCGGGGGGCATTCCCGAGCTCCAACCTGCTGGTCAGTGCCAAGGCTTTTTGCATTTGTTGGGTTCCCCCACCCCCCTCCACTCCCCTCCACTCTCCTCCACTCAAAGTGACCAGCTGGGCCAAGCCTCCCCAAATGTGGCCCTTTTTTTGTCCCGGCTTTTTGTCTTCCCCGTCGCCACCGCCCCGCATCGAAGGCAGAAGGCCCGACTGGCCCCAGCGGGCGGCCCTTGTCCCCCCCTCTTGGAGTCCGTTTCTGGTCAAGCTTCCCTTTCCCCTCCCCTTCCTCGCGTGGTTTTTTTTTCCCCTCCACGCCGGGAGCCGCCCGGATCCTCTTTGGCCCCGGTCGAGGATCTTCTTTGCCCGGGCCGGGAGCACGAGTAATTAGGAAATTAAGGCCTCCCGGGCCCACCCCGACCCCCGTGACGTGGCGAGCGATGGGGAGACGTGGTCCCGGGGGGACCAGGCTTCGTGGCTGTCACTTGGGAGTCCAAAAAACCACACGATCCGTTCACGGGGTAAATCACGATGGGGTTGCCGGTCACCTTATAAGCGCCCCCCAGAAGCAGGACCTGGGGGGGTTCCTTCCCCTGGCCTTTTAGCCCAGCCTGGCCCTCACTCACCTGGTACTGTGATTTCACTTGCTGATTCCTTAGGATTTTCCTTGGGAAAACGGAGGGATTCAGACTTCTCTCCAGGAAGAGCGGCGTGGAGGGGCAGGGCGAGTTGTGTATGAAGCCCTCTAAAGACACACGACTGCGATTCTTCGTCATTTTCCTGTGCCTTCGTAGCAACGACTCCTTAGATCGGATTTAAGCGTTGTACGTTTTTTTTTTCCGATTGTGTGCGTCTCTGCATTTTTAATTGGGTACTTTAAAAATGGGTTTTCCCCGTTTTATTTAACCAAGAAGTCGGGCCCTTCGGAGCGCCGCTGCCGTGGATCCGGCGGTCGGAAAAATCCCAGAGTTCTTTGCCACTTGAAGATAGGGCTTTTATGATTATTTTTAGGGTCAGAGTCTGTTAGGAGTTTCACACTATACTTTATTGCAGATCAACAAGCTTCCTGAAATCAGCAACCAAGATGGCGTATGTGCCTGTTTACACTGCCATTCCTGGGAAACTGTGACTCTATCACACACACACACACCCCTAGGTGCATGTGTGTGTTCTGTGCATAGAAGAATGGATCAATAACTGTATCCATTAACCATGCGATGGAATACAATTCCCCGGGCCCGGGGCCTGAAAGAAGTTAGGCTCCGCCTAACAGATATCAGGCTACGAGCGAGTGGAAGTTTTCCACACAAACCGAACTAAAGCTCCGGGAATGGCCTTTCCTTCAGCCTGGGATTGACATCGGAGACTTCATTCACCCCGATATTAGTGGTCCGTGTGGAAGGATCTGGGGGAAATGTGCCCCACCAATCCAAATTGCCAGGTGCTGGGAGGGATTTCTGATCCAATCTGCAACAGAAACGCACCTTACCGGTTAACCGGGAAACAAAAAAGGTGTATGAAGACGTCCACAAGCTTAATTTACTCGGACTTTTTTGCGGGGAGGGGGGAGGGGGAAGGGGGGGATGTATCCGTGGAAAAATGAGAGCGATTAATGTCAACAGTGTAGAAATCCAGTCAGCCAATGGTGTATCCAGTGATACAAATAAACCAGGAGTGAAACTTGCCTGCTTCCTAATCGTCGCTGGAGATTTCTTAGCCTCCCCAGCTCAGCACCAACATAAAGAGTCACACGGATTCCTGGATCACGGAGGCGGCACCGGAAAAGGCAGCGCTGCTGATCCGACAGGTAGAAAGTTCTGGACTGAAGTTAATGTTTCCCTCGTTTAACCTCTGTCCCTCCATCTTCACCCCGTGTAAGGAGATCTTGACGTGACCACCGTATTTTTAAAAGGAGGCGGTTTAGAAGAGGTATGTGGATAATGATGGCATTTATTAAGCCCTACTATGTGCTCAGTGCTGGGGTTGAGATGGGGTTAGGAGAAACCATTTGGGCATCAAAACCTTTTCAAAAATCAAACTTCTGCTTCCCTAAATCTCCCCACCAAAAAGCAACACTAGGGACATTTGGAAAAGAGCTGTTTTGAGACTTTCAAAATGATAAGCTAGAAAAGAAAGAATTTTTTTAAAAAGGAAGGAAAAAATCTCCAGCTCTCAGCCTGTGGCTTTTCTCAAACAGCGCTTCCAAGGCAAAAAAACAGACACAGAGAGTGACGGGGTGGGGGGAGGGTTGACGAAAAGTGGTCAGTGTGAAGGAGGCGAAAGAACTTTCTGAAATCTGAGAGCAGATGCAGAGGAGGGAAAGATTTAGGATCCGACACCTGTCCAGGACCCAGTCTGTCCCAAGCCTGGATGAGAACCTGGAAGGGTTTTTCCTTTTGCGATATTAAGAGATTGTCGGCAGGTCACCTTGCCCTTCATCAGCTGTTTCCACTCGCTCCCCTAGAGGGAGGGTGGGCTTTGGAGCGGAGCATCAGACGGCTTTGCGGCCCTCCCCTTCGTGCCTGATTGGAGTCAGGGCTTGGCCCACCGGTACCAGAACCGGTCCGACTCAGCTGAGGAGGTGCTGGATCAGGTTCGGACCCTTCCAGAGCAGGCGGTCTCCTGGGCCTCCCTCTCCCTCCTGGACTTCGGGGTCCCCAGCTGAGTCCAGAGTCAGGACTCTCCTGATCCCCAAACCAAAGCCAAAAGAGCAGCCCGGCCAGTGGCCACCCAGCGGGCCTTCTTTGGCAACGGGCCCTTCCGCCACTTGGCTCGTGAGGAGACGGGTGTGGGGGAGGGAGGGAATTCTGATTCAGAGGAAATCAAAGACAAATTCCCTCCCTTCGTGCATTCGATCACATTTATTGAGCGCCTATTGTGTGCAGAGCACTGTACTGAGCACTTGGGAGAGTACAAGACAGCAATAAACAGACACAGTCCCTGCCCACAATGAGCTTACAGTCTAGTGGGGGAAGAGAGAGACATTAATATAAATAAATAAATAAATAAATAAATAAATAAATAAATAAATAAATAAATGACAGGTATGGACCTAAGTACTGTGAGGCTGGGAAAGCGGGGATGAATAAAGGGAGCAGGTCAGGATGATGCAGAAGGGAGTGGAAGAGGAAGAGAGGAGGGCTTAGGGCCCCCTTCAGCATCCAACATCTCCGACACATCTGTAGCTAACCCATGGGTGTAGGGGCCAAGGGCAGGGGGCGTGGGGGACAAGCAAGTGCTCAGAAAATATCAAGAGGATTGAATTTAGACCTCAGAATGAAGAAAAATGAAAAGAAGGTGGTCTGTGTCGGCATGACATCGTCACAGGAATAGCATCCCCTGGAAAGCAAGGGGATACAGCTCCCGCGTGTTCGGTGGTCAACTTTTGGGGGGTTTCAGCGGGCGTTAATAGCGAAAGATGAGGAAGTCGAAGAATAACGGTGGTCTCCAGTCAGCCTTGACTACGTCCCACGTTCTGGGTAGATACAAGAGAGTCAGATGGGACCCAGCCTCTAACCCACAGAGGGGCTGACAGTCTAAAGAGGAGGGAGAGCGGGTATTTTATCCCCACTTTTTAGATGAGGAAACTAAGGCACAGAAATGAGTCACCCAAGGCCAAACAGCAGGCAAGTGACAGAGCCAGGACTAGAACTGGGATCTCTTCCACTACCTCTGAGATTTCGCTACCCGACGGAGGAGTCCTTCAGCTTGCCCTGGGAACCCTACACTAATTCCCAAGTTATTATTGGTATTTTTAATGGTATTTGTTAAATGCTCACTCTGTGTCAGGCACTAAGTGCTGGGGTAGATACAAGCTAATCAGGTTGGACACTGTCCATGTCCCACTCGGGGCTCACAGTCTTCATCCCCATTTTACAGAGGAGGCAGCTGAGGCACAGAGAAGTTAAGTGACTTGCTCAAGCTCACACAGCAGACACAAGTGGTGGCGCCGGGACCAGAATCCGGGTCCTCTGACTCCCAGGCGTGGGCTCTTTCCTCTAGGCCACACTGCTTCTCAGTCGACTCACGGTATTGCTCTGCGCGTCCCCACCTCGCAAGACTTCCATGTCGCTTCGGTGTGCAACACGTCAGCCCTTTCCAACACCTAAACAACAGAATCTCTTTCCTGGCATTTATTGAGCACCCGCTTCATGCTGAGCACTGTACTAAGCGCTCGGGAAGGTACAATTCAGTCGATAGACACAATCATTGTTCTCAAGGAGCTGACATTCTCCTCCTTATTAGGGGAGGCAGCGAGGCCTAGCGGAAAGGGCACAGGGTTTGGAGTCAGGAGACCCAGCAGGCTCCAGTTCCCCCTCGAGCTTATTATGTTGCACTCTCCCAAGCGCTTAGTACAGTGTTCTGCCCACACAGTAGGTGCTCGATAAATACCACTGATTGATTGATTTATTGACTGACCACTCCATCATAGCTCCTTAGGTATTTTGTTCCGATTCTCAGCTCCACTCATGTACATATGTAGATTTTGATTTATTTATATGTATATCCAGTGATTCATTCAGCTATTTCATCCTGATTTATTGGCATCACTTCCTGCTATAGCCTTCCAACTGCCTCTTCAGCATTTCTGCACTATCTAAGCACTTATATGCCCAGCAGTTATATACATGGCTTATATACCCTATTACTTAAGCACTAACGTGTCCGCCTTTTTCTTCTTCCTCCTGTCTGTCATTTATCAATCAATCAGTCAATCAATCAATCAATGATATTTATTGAGTGCTTACGAGGTGCAGAGCCCTGTACCAAGTGCTTGGAGGAGTACGTCGCAACAGAGTTGGGAGAAACATTCCCTGCCCACGACGAGCTTACGGTCTCCGTTCGTTCATTCATTCAGTCGTATTTACTGAGCGCTTACTGTGTGCAGAGCACTGCCCACAACGGGCTCAGAGTCTAGAAGGGGGGAGACAGACATCAAAACAAGTAAACAGGCATCAGTAGCATCAGCATAAATAAATAGAATTATAGATATGTGCACATCAAAACGAGTAAACAGCATCTTTCTCCCCTACTAGATGGTGAACTCCTTGAGGGCGATCATCATGTATACTATTATACGCTCTCCCAAGCACTTGGCCTCGAAGGGACATGGCCTGGTAGATAGAGGCCAGGCCTGGAAGTCAGAAGGACTTGGGTTCTAATCCCGGTTCCACCACTTGTCTGCTGTGTGACCTTGTGCGAGTCACTTAACTCCTCTGTGCCTCATGTCCCGCATCTCTAAAATGGGGTTGAAGATTGTGAGCCTCACGTGGGGCATGGACCGTGTCCAATCCGAACAGCTCGTGTCTACCCCAGCGCTTAGTACGGTGCCTGATACATAGTAAGCGCTTAACAAATACCGTAATTATTAATTATTAAAAGGATAAGCTCCTATGAGAGCGGGAAATGGGAACATGTGCTTTTGCCTTGGTGTTCTCTCCCAGAGCTTAGAGTAGTGCTTGGCACATAGTAAAAGCTTAACAAATACCACGATCATTATTATTATTATTTACTGAGTGCTAAGCAATGTAATAATAATAATGATGGTATTTGTTAAACGCTTAATACGTGCCAAGCACTGTTCTAAGCTCTGGGGTAGATACAAGATAATCAAGTTGGATGCAGCCCCTGTCCCACATCACCGTCTTAATCCCGGTTTTACAGATGAGGAAACTGAGGTCCAAAGGAAGGAGGTGACCTGCCCAAGGTCTCACAGCAGACGCGTGGCAGAGCCGGGATTAGAACCCACGTCTTCTGACTCTCCACAAAGCCCTGCTGCTTCCTAAGTGCTGGATGAATATCCCCTGATGGATTGAGGCACTGATTGATTGATTGATTGGTAATGGGATTCCCACCCAAGCCAAGCCAACCTGCCCATCAGACGCTCCCTCAAATACAGGAAGAGTGTCCAGGTGGGGAGAAGGCGCTTGGCTTCCGTCCCCTCCCGTCTCCGCCGGCGGGGATTCTGTTGGTAGCGCTGTGATCATTAGACATTCATTGATCGCTCGCCGCAGCGGAGGAATCTCTGGTGCCAAGCCTACGATCTGGAGGATTGTCAACTTTGCCTGGCAGGTGTCGTCGTCTGTGCACGCTGCTGTTTTTTGTTGTTGTAGTTGTTTGGGTTTTGTTTTTTTTCAGATTATTCGTTAAGCTCTTACTATGTCATCCATCACCATCAGCCCGTCAGTGTTATTTGGAGTAGCAGCGTGGCCTAGTGGATAGAGCCCGGGCCTGGGAGTCAGAAGGACCTGGGTTCTTATTCCGGCTCTGCCACGTGTCCGCTGGTTGACCTTAGGTGAGTCGCTTCACTTCTCTGTGCCTCAGTTACCTCATCTATAAAATGGGGATTAAGACTGTGAGCCCCATGTGGATCAGGGACTGTGTCCAGCCTGGATTAGCTTGTATCTACCTCAGCATTTAGTACAGTGCCTGGCGTATAATAAGCACTTAAAAAATACCACAAAAATGGTATTTATTAAGCGTTTACTTTGTGCCAGGCGTCGTACTAAGTGCCTAGTACAGTGCTCAGCACATAGTACGGGCTAAATAAATACCACTGAATGATCATCACCCCCATCTAGTATCATTTTGATTGCAAAGTTTGAGAGCCACTGAGAGGTTCCAGGAAAGGAAACGGGTTTCTTTTGGGGGGCGTTTTATAGAAAAAGCTTATTCATCTATCCATCCATCCGTCTAATTCATCTATTCATCCATCCATCCATCTCTTCGTCTATTCCTCCATCCATCCATCTATCCAGGAAGGGGAGGGTGCAGCCTTGCCTGGAAGCCGAGAGAGGTAATTCTCTAATGATACCTGGTATTTATTAATATAGACCTTTAATTTTTCACATCAGTTACATCACTTTTCCCTCACAACACCCCGGTGAAGTGGAGGAGGGGAGGTAGCTATTATTAGCCCCATTTTACCCAGGAGGAAACTGAGGCCCAGTGAGGTTAAGGGATTTGCCCAGCCTCACCCACACCCAACAGGTCAGTGGCAGGGTTAGAACCCCAATCTCCTGACTCCTAGCGAGGCTTCTGGCTCTTTCTACTAGGCCTCGCTGTCTAGACAGTGTCCCCCACTCTCCCGCAGATGAAGTCATTTTTGTTAAGCTGTATTTGTGTTAATGCTTCCTTTTCCTTTCGACTCTAATGGATAAGGAGAATCTGGGAGACGTTATGGGCTGGACCCACCCAGGACAAACCTAACAGGAAGTGGAAAACAATCCCTGAAATCTTCTTATGTCCCCAAGTGCCATTTTGGGAATCAAGACCCTGTGGGGACAGAGCTCTTACACACACACACACACACACACACACTTTGGGGCTGATCTAGGAAAGCTCTTATTTGGAGCCCCCGGGAGTTGGAATAGTCCAGGGATCTCCCCCTTCACTGATCCGCCGGCCAGTGGAGAGGCTGAAAATCCTGGTTCATTCCTTCCATCGTATTTATTGAGCGATCACTGTGTGCAGAACACCGTACTAAGCGCTTAGTTCTGGTTCTGCCCAGGTCCCTCTGGGACCCACCTTCCAAGCTCACTCCCACCGGTTGGCCCCCAAGAACTTTATCCCCGGAGCAGGAGTGGAGAGCCGAGGGGAGACGACGATTGTGTATTTGTTAATAAATGTCTATCTGTTAAGCGTTTACTATGTGCCAAGCACTGTAATAAGCGCTGGGATAGACGCAAGATCGTAAGGTCCCACAACTAAGTAGGGGGGACAACGGGCATTAAATCCCATTTAGCAGGTGAGGGAACTGAGGCACAGCGAAGTGACTTGCCTAAGATGGCACGGCAGGGGATTGGCGGAGCCGGGATTAGGACCCTCGTCCTCTGACTCCCGGGTCTGTGCTCTTTCCACTGGGCCTCGCTGCCTAATGGAGGAGAGAGGAAAGGGAGGGAGAACGGCTGAGGGGAAGTGGGCTGACAGCAAGCTAAGGCGAGAGAGCCGCAGTCAGGGGGCAAGAGGGCCAAAGCAATCATCAGCCCGGGGGAAAGTAGGCGATCCTTCTGGCCGCCGGAGACGCGGAAGACCCTGAAGCTCCGTCCCGGGGTAAGTTATTGCCCAGCCCTTTGGACATAAAGTGCTGCTGTATAAACCCTAAATCTCATCCAACTAATAATTCTCTGTGCTTTAAAGCACCCGTGTCAGATAATTAATGCACTCATTGTGATCGTTTATTTTTATGATCAGGTAATGCCCGGTTGGGCGGCCGCGGGGCTGAGACCGTTACCGGCACGACCGGGTCTCCCATCCCTCGCCGGACAAGAGGCGCCAGACGGTTCCTCCCGTGCCAGGCCGAGCCCTGGCTCCGCCGGCCGCAACCCTCGCCAGGCTAACCCGGGCACAGCCGGCTCCAGGACGCCTCCGATTTGTCTAGCGCTTATGTGTTTTACCAAGGGTTTTTCTCCGCAGTGATCTCCTAACGCAACATCGCTGGGGTGGGGGCTGGGGGGAGGCAGGTAGGGAGAGGTAGGCCTCACTATCCCCACTTTCCAGATGGGGAAACTGAGGCCCGGAGAGGTTAAGCTCCTTTAGGGCAGGGATCATGCCTAACAACTGTATTATAGTCGGTCGGTCAGTTGTACTTATCGAGTGCTTACTGTGTGCAGGACACCGTACCGAGCACTCGAGAGAGTACAATACAACAATATAACGGACACATTCGTTTAGCAAATGTGACAGATGAACAAATCTGTTACCGATTTGTACATTCCAAGCGCTTAGTACAGTGCTCCGCACATAGTAAGCGCTCAATAAATACTAAATACTACTGAATACATTCCCTGCCCACAGTGAGCTTAAGCCCGTAGGACAGTGCTCTGCACACAGTAAGCGCTCCATAAATGCCACTGATTGATTGAATAAATACAATTGATTGACTGAGTGGCTTAACTTACCTCATTGGAAAAATGGGTGTGAAATATCCATTCTCTGTCCCCTTAGACTCTGAGCCCCATGGGAGCTTTGTGTCTACCCAACTGCCTGGAACATGGTAAGTGCTTAAAATCAGTATTATTATTATTATTATTATTGTATGACTTAGCTAAGGTCAGCCAGCAGGCCGGTGGCAGACCTAGAACCCGGGACTCCTGACTCCTAGCCCTCTGCCTGCTTCCCATGTCCCAAGCTTGCCCAGTGCCAGGCAAGACTGTGGATAAACTCTGGGCTTAGAGAGCGTAGTTGCCTCTTTCTAGCCACTCCTCCCACCTCCCCCTCCACCCCAGCCAGTTTCGAGTCCTGGGGATGGTTGAAAACTGGAATCCTTGGCAGTCAGTCAAGCGTATTTATTGAGCGCTTACTGTGTTCAGAGCGCTGTATTAGAGAAGCAGCCTGGCTCAGTGGAAAGAGCACGGGCTTGGGAGTCAGAGGTCATGGGTTCTAATCCCGATTCCGCCACTTGTCAGCTGGGTGACTTTGGGCAAGTCACTTCACTTCTCTGTGCCTCAGTTCCCTCATCTGTAAAATGGGGATGAAGACTATGAGCCTCACGTGGGACAACCTGATGACCCTGTATCTCCCCCAGCGCTTAGAACAGTGCTCGGCACATAGTAAGCGCTTAACAAATACCGACATTATTATTAAGAGCGTGGCAGAGTCCATTGTAACAGACCCATTCCCCGCCCACGAGGAGTTTACAGTCTGGAGGGGGAGACAGACATTTATATAAATCAATCACAGATGTGTACTTAAGTGCGGTGGGACTGGGGGGGGGGTGTGGATAAAGGAAGAAAGTCAAGACGACACAGAAGGGAGTGGGAAAAAAAGGAAAAGAGGGTTTAGTCAGGGAAGACCTCTTGGAGGAGATCCAGGCCAGAGCCTCCCCTCTCCCTAGGGTGAACCCCCCAAACTCCAAGGGCAATCTCTCTCCTTGGCCCGCCGGGGTGGGGGGACTTTGTAGCTGAAACCGTAGCGGCAGGAGAGGTGAAGTGGAAGGAGGAGGAGGAGGGAGGGAGAAGGTACTGTCTAATGGCCCCTGGGCTCAGGGCTGTGGACCAGTTGGCCGAGGACAGTTCAGCCCCGGTCTTGCCCCAGGTCCGCCGGTGCCCCCTGGCGGGATGTGCCTGGCGCTGCCCTCCCCTATCCCCGTGCCCACACACACCCAAAACAACTTTCCCGTCTCCCCAGGCGCTGTCGACCCCGGGGCCAAGGAGCTGCTTCGATTCGATTCAGTTGGATGTATTCGTTCGCTCGTATTGATTGAGTGCTTACCGTGGGCAGGGCACTTTACTAAGCACTTGGGAGAGGACAGTACCGCAATAAACGTTCCCTGCCCGCAAAGAGCTTTCGGTCTAGAGCCGCGGAGATGGGCATTAACAATAGTATCCTCTTGTTAATAACAGAGGAAGCAGCGTGGCCTGGTGGATAGAGCACGGGCCTGGGAGTCGGAAGGACCTCGGTCCTAATCTCCGCTCTGGGAGAGACGCTTGACTTCTCTGTGCCTCCGTGACCTCGTCTGCAAAAGGGGGATTAAGAGTGTGAGCCCCATGTGGGACAGGGTCTGCGTCCAACCTGACTGGCTCGTATCCACCCCAGCGCTTAGTACGGTAAGTGCTTAACAAATACCACAATTATTATTATTAATAATAATATAAATAAATTGCAGATCAACATAATTGCTTTGGGACTGGGAGGGGGGAAGAACTTAGGGACACCCAGCAAATATCAACCGATCGATCTATTAATGGTATTTATTGGGTGCTTAATGTGTACAGAGCACTGTACTAAGCGCTTGGAAAATACTAGAATACTAAATCAATTGATCAATCAGTCTTTATCAATCGATCATTAGTGCTGGTTGACCTTCTACGGTGTGGACCACTGTACTGCACTAGAACTTGGGAGAAGATGACGAGAGTTGGTGGGAGGGTGGGCACTTGGGAGAGGACAAAGGAGTCGATGGGAGTCGACAGGGCGTTGACGATGGTATTTATTCGGGGCTTACTATGTGTCAAGCACCGTTCTAAGCACTGGGGTAGATACAAGCTAATCAGGTTGGACACAGTCCCTATCTCACATGGGACTAACGGTCTTAATCCCCATTTTACGGATGAGGTAACTGAGACCCAGAGAAGTGAAGTGACCTGCCCAAGGCCACCCAACAGACAAGTGGCGGAGCCAGAATGAGGACCCAGGTCCTTCTGACTTCCAAGCCCGAGCTCTATCCACTAGGTAGGGTGGACCCTTGTGGATAGCAGACTTAGAAAAGCTCTCTCGTGCCGTACCTTGCACGTTGCCGGGCCTCCAGCGGGCCGTAACGACATCATCGGCACCGTTTCACGGAAGTCCGTCGGAATTGGCCGGCGTGTCTCCCCGAGGACCCGCGACCCCCGCCTTCACTCCTCCACCGCGTTCCTCTTCCGGGTCCTCGGGAACACGGGAACCACTTCCGAGCCGAGGGCGGCGGGATCTGAGGCAGAGGGGCTGGGACGCTGAAAATAAAAACGGCAAGCATGAAGGCGCCCGGTCCCGTGTCCTCACCGGACAGGGAGCCGACCAGCCGGAAATCCAGACCGGACCGGCTGGCGTGAAGCTGGACCGACAGCCCCCGTACTGAGAAATCCCCTTCCCCGCTGACCTCTGCTACTGTGTCAACATCCCGGGACTGTCCTCTCTGGGAAAAAGCAACAACCGAATCACCAGCTAAATAAAGACTTTCTTTCTCAGATGAATCTGTTTGTTTCAGAGGAGTTGGAGGTCGAAGTTGAGAGAGAGAGAAAAAAATGGGTTCAAAAAGAACCCAAATTATCAGTCTCCGTTTCAGGGAGAACAACTAGATTGAGTTTTCTGGGGGGGTTTGAAGGGCTCAGAACTGTTCAGCGCTCTTGTGCGGTGACAGTCGGTTGTCAGCCGAGGGGTGAGGGGTGTTGCGTGTGTGTGTGTTTGTGTGTGCGCCCGCACGAGTACGTATGCCAGCGTGGGTGGGTCTCCTCTCTGGCCCGGCCCGGCACCGGACGTCTTTCTGTCTGGGATTTTTATTTTCAGGGCCCAGCCTCCCTCCGCCTGGACTCCTGCCGCCAACTCCCGTGAGCCGGAAGCGGTGCGGGAGTTCAAGGGGACACGGCAGCTCTGGAGCGGGTCGAGGTGCAGGGGACCCCCCGGAGACACGCACCGGGCCTCAGGAGGACTCAGACGGACTTCCGAGAGCGTGGGACGTCACCCCGCCCCTTTGCGGGCCACGCGCGTCCTCGGGGCCCGTGTCCGCCCAACTCGGTCCCCCGGCCGTTCGTGGGGACGGCGGAGCCGTGGACTGGGATGCGTGGGGCCGGGCGGCCTTCCCGTTACTCGTTCTCCAGAGCCCGGTTGGGGGTGACCGGTCCGGACAGTCGAGCAGTTCATTCAGGGCAGCCGGGCGTGGGAGACGAGTGCGATGGGCTTATTTTCTCTGGCGGGGGCCCGCCTCCACAGCCGGCCGCCCGCGTCCGCCCGTTCGAATGATTAAATAAACTCCTAGAAATAGCCCAGAGGCGGGGCCCGAGTTTATTTGCGTCTGCCTTTCGGAGGGAACCCGGCTCGGTTTTGTTTTGTTTTCCTAGACAGCCCACCATGACCACGCTCGGACGGAAGGCAACGGGGCACCGGGGGAAGCGGCCCCTGGATACGGTCCTGTCCTCCCAGATAAGAGTGACATATTGAGAGCTTACTCCGTGGCAAGCGCCGTGCTTAGTGCTGGGGTAGATGCAAGATAATCCAAACAGATCCAATCTCGGTTCCCGACGGGGCTCGCGGTTTAATAGAGAGGGAGAGTTGACTCCTCTGCTTTTTATAGATGAGGAAACCGAGGCACAGAGGAGTTAGGGGCCGGCCCAGGGCCACACAGCAGGCCGGTAGCAGCGCCGGGACCAGAACCGGGTCTCCCGTGCCACCGTCCCGTGATCCTTTCGCTAGGCCGCGCTTCCTCCCGGGATGGATTTCCCCTTCATCAGCTTCTCTGGCATTTCTACATCTCCCACTGCAGCCCTTGTTGGACAGAAGAGAGACTGCTGAGGGGAAAATGAAGAAACAACCCGGTGGCCTGTTGTGGCTTTCTTTTCGGGGGGAGGCTGATAAATACACCGCAGCGGTGAGGACGGTTAAAATCCACGTGGACCGATCTGAGCGAGTCTAGACGGCTTGGTTAGCTAGCGCTTAGCGTTTATTTGGATTGGGAGGGTTGCCGCCATAGGGGGCAATTGAGCCCCGAGGAGCTGAAAGGAATCTCTTTATCCTGGGCTCCTTCCGCAGAGGGAGCGTTCGCCGGCGGCGGAGAATGGGGGCCAGCTGTTCCCTCGCTCCGTCCAGGCCCGGGGCAGGAAGCGAGGGCGGGAACGGCCCAGGAGGAGCGGACGGTCTTTTGAAATCGGCGGTGGTCCCCCTGCACGGACCCGCTGGTCGGGGCGGAGAGTGACGGGTTTCCGGGGCTCTCGGCCGGGTCACTGAGTTAACTCCGAAGGCGGGGAGAGAAACGGTGAGGATCTGGTGGCCGTGAGGAGGGTGAGACACCCGAATGGAATAGTAATAATCACGACGATAATAATGTTGGTGTCTGTTAAGCGCTTACTATGTGCAGAGCACTGTTCTCAGCGCTGGGGTAGATACAGGGTAATCAGGCAGTCCCACGCGAGGCTCACGGTCTTCATCCCCATTTTACAGATGAGGTCGCCGAGGCCCAGAGAAGTGAAGTGACTTGCCCAAAGTCACACAGCTGACAAGTGTCAGAGCCGGGATTCGAACCCGTGACCTCTGACACCCAAGCCCGGGCTTTTTCCGCTGAGCCACGCTGCTTCCTTGATGGTATCGGTTAAGAGCTTACTCTGTGTCAAGCACCGTTCTAAGCCCTGGGGTAGATGCAAGGTAATCAGGTTGGTCACAGTCACCGTCCCACATGGAGTTCACAGTTTTAAATCCCTGTTTTACAGGTGAGGGAACTGAGGCACAGAGAACTGAAGTGACTTGCCCAAGAAGAGCCCTTACGTTGGAAATGTTGGCGGGCCCCTCGTTCCTGGGCCGGGGGTGGGGGGAAGGGGTGGCCTCTCCCCTCCGTCGTCCCTCCGCCTTTGCTCCAGTTCCACTGGGAAACGACCCAAGGCACGCAGCTCTTCCATTTCCTCCCGGGAGGCCGTCCCCGTGGCCGGAACGGCCCTCTCTCAGGACGACATTCCCGATGCTTGACCCAAGTTCCCTTCTCGTCCCTCGCCTCCCCTTATCCAAACGCCGGGCCCCCCTCTCGGGCCCCTCGGCCACCTTCCTCCTCGAGATGTTTTCGGGGCGCGTCACGTCCGCTCCGGCGGCTGCGGAGGAAGCGGTGTTTGGCCGCCGATCCCCGGAGGCAGGATATGGCCGGGTGGCCCCTCTCCGGGTGACCCCTGACTCACCGGGAACCTCCGGAGAGCCCCTCTGTGCCGCCACCTGGCCCGCCGGGATGTGGCCTGCCCCCAAGGCCGGCATTCCTGAGGTGGGCATTCGCGTGAAACGGATCGACTCAAACCACCGGTCGCCCGGTGGAGCCAGCGACCGCTTAAATCCAGCCGCTGGGAAAGCAGGTCACCGGTCACCCGCCTTGGGCCAGCTCGTTCATCCAGAGGTATTCACTGAGCGCCTACTGTATGCTCGGCACTGTACCGGGTGCCCATTGCTGTGATCTCGTTGGGGGTAGGGAATGTGTCCGTATATGATTATATCGAACTTTCCCAAGCTTTTAGTACGGCGCTTTGCACACCATTAGCGCTCAGTGATGTGCAGAGCACTGTCCCGGGCGTCTAGTAAGCACTTAACACTACTATTATTATTATTACTGTGTGCCCAGCACTGTGGGAAGCAGCGTGGCCTAGTGGATAGAGCACGGGCCTGGGAGTCAGACACTCATGGGTTCTAATCCCGACTACACCACTTGTCTCCTCTGTGACCCTGGACAAGTTACTTGACTTCTCTGTGCCTCGGTTACCTCATCCGTAAAATGAGGATTGAGAGTGTGAGCCCCACGTGAATAAAGAGAGTGTGTCCAACCCCATTTGCCTGTATCCACCTCAGCGCTTAGTACAGCACCTGGCATATAGTAAGCGCTCAACAGATACCATAATTATTAGTAGTAGTAGTAAGCGCTCAATAAATACCATCGAGTGAGCGGGGGCTCAGCTCACCCCGGGCGCGCTCTGGGAGGAGATGTCGGCCGCCAAACCGCCTGATTTATCCGCGTGGCGAATTTCAAGCCGCTCCCTCACCTGCCTTTTGTCACCAGCTATTTTTGCAATGTCTTCATTACCTCCTAATTGGCCAAATCTCTTTTCTTTATTTTTCTTGTTAAAGACAGATTTAAAAAATGAGTTCAGCAGCTCAGCCATTTTAGAGTCATCATTAATTTCACGCGCCTCCTTATTTATTAATGGGTCACCTTCCTCCCCGGTATTTCTTGTTCCCTTGATATCCCTGTAAAAGCCTTCCCCGCTCCCTGTAACCCCGATGACTAGCATTAACTCATTCTGAGTTTTTGCTGCCCTCAGCTGCTGGCTGATTTCGTGTCTCCCCGACCTGTGGGGAAGGCACCGCTGCTGCTGCCGCGGTCCGTTGCCGCTCCTGGGGGGTGGTTCCCTCTCCCCCCTCCCCCCATATCCACTTTGGGGCGCAGCTCCAACCTCTGCGGTCCCACCTGCTTGAAGGCTACAGCTCCCCCGTCCGTAATTATTTCGGCTCCTCAGTTTCCTCATCTGTCAAATGGGGATGAAATACCTGTTCACCCTTCCCTTCAGGGTGTGAGCCCCGTGTGGGATGGGGCCGGGTCCGATCTGATGGTCTTCCATCTACCCCAGCGCTTAGCCCAGTTCTTTGCACGTAGTAAATGCCAAAAGGTTACTGTTATTATCACTAGTTCCTTTCTGCTGAGTCTATTCTCTCGCTCTTTCAGGACAGGAGGCCCCTGACTCAGAAAAAGCCGATGGTCTGGGTTCGGTCACCACCAGCCGAAATAATAGCAGAAGAGATGGTGTTTATTGCCGGCCCCCAGGATTTGAGGCACCATACTAAGCAGTTGGGAAGGATAGAATAGAATAGAAGCGCCGTTTTCCTCGCTCGCCCCTAAGGACTATGGGCTAGTCCGCCCCGGAATCAATCAGTCACTCAATCGAGGTATTTACTGAGCGCTTCCAGTGTGCGGAGCACAATACTACATGCTTGGGAGAGCACATCATAACATAATAGTAATGATAATTATGGTACTTGTTAAGCCCTTACTATATGCCAAGCACTGTTCTAAATACTGGGTTAGATACACGTTAATCAGGTTGCCACATGGGGCTCACAGTCTTCATCCCCATTTTACAGATGAGGTAACTGAGGCGCAGAGAAGTGAGGTGACTTGCCCAGGGTCGCACAGCAGACGTGTGGCAGAGCTGGGATTAGAACCCAGGTCCTTCTGACTCCCGGGCCCGGGCTCCCTGCTCCCAAGGAGCTTACAGTCTAAAGGGACTCATCGACCTACTGTTGGGCCTCCCGCTTCTGCGTTTCCCACTTTCAACCCCGGATCGATCCATTTCCCAGGACTCGGGTGAGTGGGAACCTGTGGATCTGTCCGGTTTTCAGCCCGCCTGCCCCATCTGGTGCGGCTATGACACCGGCAGACTTTCTCGCCGATGTTTCTCCTTTCAGCCCCGGTTCCTCTATGCGGGGGCTCGGAAGCGGCTCTCACAGTCACAAGGGCCTGGGAAGGGAGGGGATGAGAGTCAGGGGACCATAACCCCCCCACCCCGCCGCCCCCACCAGAGGAACCTCTGGGCTCCACTGAATGGGGACAGACGTCCATTAGACGGTGCGTGTGAACACGTCATTCCATCTCGCCGCGTGCCCGGCGTCGCGTACGTGACATCCCGCGGGGCCGCGTGACCAGGGTCAAGTATGTAACATCCCGACATCCCACGTGTCCGGGGTCTTCAAGGCCGTCCCTGGCCACCAAGGGTTGGCGTTCGATTCTACCCGCCGGGCGACCAGCCCAGCCCACACTTCGGTTAAGCCTTTCAGGCCTGATCCTGAACGGGCTCAAGTTCCCGGGCCCTACGTGGTCTCCGCGCCCTACCCCGTGCTCCCTCTGTGCTTAGGCCGTGCCAGCCGAGGAGCCCAGGCCTCTCCCTGCACCCCAGGGGACCCACCTGTTCACCCCCCTGCCCCGGCATCCTCGTAGTCCACATTCACCAGTGGTCCCCGTAATAATAATTCTAATAATAATAATAACTGCGGTATTTGCTCGGCGTTGACTATGCGTTAGGCACTGTACTAAACATATGAGTATGTACAAGGTAATTGGGTTGGTCACAATCCCTGTCCCGCTTTGGGCTCAGTCTCAACCCCCTTTTTACAGATGAGGTAACTGAGTCTCAAAGAAGTGAAAGTGATCTGCCTAAGATCACACGACAGACTAATCCCGGAGCCGGGACTAGAACCCAGGTCCTTCTGACTCCCGTCCCCTTGCTCTATCCTTTAGGCCACGCCGCTTCCCTCCCCGGGGCCGCTCCTGGGGCTGGTTATGGATCCTGGCATCTGCCTTCCCTGGCCCGGCTTGCGGCTCCGGGGCCGGGGCAAGCTGCCCGACGGGCGCGGGGGTTGGCCGGGTACGGCTGGGGGGAGCGGGCGAGGAGAGGGGGAGGAGCGGAGCCATCTGCAGCCCCTCCCAGCCGGAGGCCTGGGGACCCCCGAATGGCTGGGAAAACTGCCCAGAGCAACGCGGCCTCCTTCCTCCTGACACATGGCCAGTAGCCCCCTTCCTCCCTCCTCCCTCCTCCCATCTTCCCTCCCTCCCTTTCTTCCTGGCACACGGCTGGCAGCTGGCAGAGGCCCACCCCCCTCCCAATCCCTCTTCCTCCTCCCCTCTTCTCTCCCTCCCCTTCCTCCTGGCACATGGCCACCGACTCCCTTTTTCCTCCCTCCTCTCTTCCTACTTCCTCCCTCTTCCCTCCTCCCGCGTGAACTCTTCCCTGTCAGCTAAAGGCGTCACGCAGACTCAGCCATCACTCTCAAAGGGAGACTTCATCATCATCATCATCATCATCATCGGAGAAGCAGGATGGCCTAATGGAAAAAGCACCAGCCTGGGTTCTAATCCTCGGGCAAGCCACTTCACTTCTCTGTGCTTCAGTTCCCTCATCTGCAAAATGGAGATTTATGACCTGTTCGCCCTCCTACTTAGACTGTGAGCCTCATGTGGCACCTGATGATCTTCTATCGACCCCAGCGCGTAGTAAACGCTTAACAGATACCACAGTTATTAGTATCGTCACCACCATCGGGCACCGTGGGAGCAAATGATAGCCTTTGCGAGGCGGTGGCCTCTCAGTGAGCTCCTTCTTATTCATCTGCTCTCTTCTCCCACTCCACCCCAGCTCCCACTCTTCTGTCCTCCTCAACAAACCTCTCAACTGCCCCACGTGCCCCTCTCTCCGAAGCTTTTCCCCCAGGGTGGAACTCCCCGCGTAGCTGAACCAAACCACGTCCCTACCCTCTTACAAAGAGGAAGAGGTGAAATCAATCAATTGCACTCGTTGAGCGCTTACTGCGTGCAGAGCCCTGGACTAAACACTCGGGAGAGTACAATAGAACAGAGTCGGTAGACATGTTCCCTGCCCAAAACGAGCTTACAGGCGGATAAGGACGAAGAGGAAAAGCACTTGCCTTATGCCAAGCACCGTACTAAGCGGTGAGGTAGATACCAGCTGATCGGGTCGGGCAGAATCCCTCTCCCACACGTGGCTCCCGATCTAAGGGGGAGGGAGAACAAATAGTGAGACCCCATTTTACAGATGAGGAAACTAAGGCAGAGAGGAGTTAAGTGACTTGTCGAGGTCACAAGTGGTGAGAAGGGATTACCAATTAATTAATCCATGGTATTTACTGAGTGTTGACTAGATCCAGGACACTGTGCCAAACGCTTAGGAGGGTAATAATGATGTTGGCATTTATTAAGCGCTTACTAGGTGCAGAGCACTGTTCTAAGCGCTGGAGTAGATACAGGGTCATCAGGTTGTCCCACATGAGGCTCACAGTTAATCCCCATTTTACAGATGAGGTAAGTGAGGCCCAGAGAAGTGAAGTGACTTGCAGAGTTAGGTTGCCGGACTCCTGACTCCCAAGCCCATGCTCTTAGAGAAGCCGCATGGCCTAGTGGATAGAGCACGGGTATGGGAGTCAGAAGGTCATGGGTTCTGATCCTGCCTCTGCCACTTGTCGGCTGCGTGACCTCGGGCAAGTCACTCAACTTCTCTGTGCTTCAGTTACCTCACCTGTAAAATGAGGATTGAGACCGTGAGCCCCACGTGGGACAGGGACTGTGTCCAAATTGATTTGCTTGTATCCACCCCTGGTCTTAGTACAGTGCCTGACACAAAGTAAGCGCTTAACAAATAGCATCGTTATTATTATTCCCACTAGGGTAGGCTGCTTCCCCTGAATTTCTTAGCTGAATTTCTAACCCCACGTAAGCTCTGGGACCAGGGGAAACTAAGGAGGAGGCCGGAGGAGGGTGAGGCCGTGAGGAGTTCCAGAACAGCGGAGGCAGAGATCGGTAGAGCCACCGAGTCCGGTCTCTGCCCTTTCCTGAGGCGGACGGTGGCCGTCCGCACGCTGGCCTTTTCCGCCACCCCGACCGGGCGTGAGGTAAATCTCCGAGCCGGACACGGAGGACGGGCGGGGAGGTACCTTATATGTCAAGCTTACCTCCAGGGAAATTAGCAGTGGCAACATTACCGCAAACATTTCCTGGGAAAAACCAAACCCCGTAAAATATGGCCTCCCTGGTCAACCCCGCCAGCCTGGAGGGCCTGGTTGGCGGCCCTGGGCGACGGGAAAGTGGGAGGGGATAATTCTGGTGTTTGCGGAATTTGTTAAGCGCTTGGACATGTGGAGCGCTGTACTGAACGCTGGGGTAGATGCAAGATAATCAAGTCCCACATGGAGCTCGCGGTCTAAACAGTAAGGAAAGTGGGGCCGAAGCAGAATCTGGAGTTTTATTCCCTTCTCCTGACAGAGAGGCTACGGAGACGACGCCGGTGACGGAGACACTGCCGTTGACCCCGGGCTAATGGGCCAGTTGCTAGCTGCAAGGCTAGCCTAGCACAACCCGGGCTCCCGGACGTCATCCGTCTACCTATCCATCAGCAGTAATTATACTGCAGCAGATACTAATGGGCTTTAAAGGGAAGGCCCTGCGTTTTACTCTCCCGACCAACTGGGGCTTTGGAAGAAGCTTGGCAGGGAGGGGGAGGAACCAGGATCGGGGAAGGGTCGGTACCTTCTAATAATGATGGGATTTACTCCTTCGATCATATTTATCGAGCCCTTACTGTGTGCAGAGTGCTGAACCAAGCGCTTGGGAGAGTACGAGCTCGCTATGAGCCAAGCACCGAGGTGAAAATGAGATGTAACCAGATGGGACCCAGTTCCTGTCCCACCCAGGGTTCCCAGTCTAAGAGGAAGAGAGAGTGGGTATCCTACGCCCATTTTATAGATGAGGAGACCGAGGCTCAGCGAGGTGGAGACTTGGTCGACGTCACACAGCAGGCCAGTGGCGTGAGAAGCGGCATGGCCCGGTGAGTAGGGCGGGGGCCCGTGAGTCAGAAGGACCTGACCTCTAATCCCAGCTCTGCCACTTTCTGCTCTGTGACCTTGGGCACATCGTTTCAATTCTCCGCGCCTCAGTTACCGCAACTGTAAAATGGGGCTGGAGACTGTGAGCCCCATGTGGGACAGGGACCGGGTCCAACCCGATTTGCTTGTATCCACCTCAGCGTTTAGTAGAGTGCCTGGCAGATAGTTAGCCCCGAACCAGTACCACTATTATTATTATTCCCACAAGACCACGCCGCCTAACTCTCTTAGACATTGGCCGTCCCTTCTTCTGGCCAGGGAAACTTTCCTCGAAACAACGTGGCAAATAAGCCCTGGATACATACGAGGCCCTCCCGGTGAGCCACCGCCCCTGCCCGTCTGGGATCAGCAACGCGCCGGACCACCCTCCGCGCCCGGAACGGCGACTCGCCCCGTCCCGGGTCACGGCACGTGGCCGCCGGCCAGGGTGAGCCGGGCCCGTGCCCGCCGAGGGGAGGAAGCCGAGCCCGGTGGCCGGGTGCCGGCTCCATTAGATTTCAGATTTAAAGGGGAAGGCATCAATAGCCAAGGAGAAAAAAGGTAATAAGAAAAATATTAAACTGCACTGTGCACCTCCCCAGGGGATTCCCATTGCAATAACTGACCTCCCAGATAGGACCATTTGTTTTTTAGCCTGGCAGCTTTATAGGTACTTGTAGGGCTGCAAAAGAACACCAATTTGCTGCCGCAGTTTGTTTTGATAACTGAAACTTTCAATAAATCTATATTAAAATCAAAGGGAAAATTAAATAGATCCCAGTCAGTGGCACTAGAGATAAGGTAGCACATTACCATCCTGGCCTTTCTGGCTTGGGAGATCCTTCTCTTAGTTCAGAGACGGGTCAAGGGGGTGATGGATTTTTATCGGTTCGGTCATGGGGCGGCCAAAGCTGGCACGGGAGAGGGAGCCGGGGACAGGGAGGTTCCTCTCTCTCCGGGGAGTACGTCTCCCCCCGCCCCCCACCGTTTTCCCGGGTCCCGGGGAGGGCCAGGACCCAGACACGAGGGACGGTGAGGGACGGAACGGGGACAAGGCCAAAGACCCGCTGAACTTTGCCTTTCCGGAACAACTTTCCTCGCTGCCCTTCCCTCGAGTCTCCAGGACCACTCATTAATTCAGTAGCATTTATTGAGCGCTTACGGTGCGCAGAGCTCTGTACTAAGCGCTTGGGAAAGCACGATGCAGCAACAAAGAGAGACAATCCCTGCCCACAATGAACTCACAGTCTAGGGCTCCTGGAAGAGTTTCCCACTGGGCATTTTAAAACATCCTGGTGGGGACCATCAAGCGTCAGAGCAGGGCGGTGACAGGTATATGTGCTGGGGGTGACAGGCATATGTGCCAGGGACGATAGCTGTACGTGCCGGGGCTGACAGGTGTAAGTGTCAGGATTGACAGGTGAATGTCCCAGGACTGACAGGTGTACGTGCTGGGTTTGACAGGTGCATGTGCCGGGGATCACGGGCGTGTATCCCATGAATGAAGGGTGAATGACTGACAGGTCCGTGTTCCATAACCGACAGGTGTGTGTCCCAAGACCGGCCGGCGTTTGGGCCGGGGCTGACTGAAGAATGTACCCTGGATATTCGACGATTGGACAGCTTGAAAAATTACGAGCCCCCCGAAAATGAAAATCTTCTGGTCACGTTCTATTTTTCCAATTGACTGTGTTAGCCAACGGGGCCAATCAGTGGTAGTCGGCCTTCAGAGGCAAGAGGAGATGCTGAGTGATTTTCTTGCTTAGCGTCCCAAGGCTCTCTGCCGCTGTACTCCGCTCCCCAGGGAGAAAGACCTGCTTTCCCGTTTGGCGGATTCAGCAGCAATAGAAGTCAGGGGCCTGGGATGATTAAATCTCGCAGAGTTTCCTCCTTCTCCGTGATGAAGGTGGAAACATTTGCGCTCTTCAGTGAAGCGGTGGAAGTCCGAACACCTGAGTTTCCAAACCTTCTAGTCTGTACGCTTCTCGTGGGCAGGGATCTTGTCTGCCTACTCAGTTGTACCGTACTCTCCCCAGCGCTTAGTACAGTGCTCTGCGTGCAGAAAGCGCTCAATAAATACCACTGATCGATCGACTGATTAAACAAAAGTCATTTTCACCCAGTGGGTGATAGGCACGTGGCCTCCATCTCCCCAGAAAGCCGTGGAGGTGGAAGAGATCCGTTGCTTCAAGGCAAGTGTGGATGATATTGGGAGAGCCTTATTAATTGATTAATGATGGTATCTGTTAAGCATTTACAGTGTGCCAGACACCGTACTAAGCGCTGGGATGGATACAAGCAAATCGAGTTGGACACAGTCCCCGTCCCATGTGGGGCTCACAGTCTCAATCCCCATATTGCAGATGAGGGAATGGAGGCACAGAGAGGTAAAGTGACTTGCCCAAAGTCACAGAGCAGACAAGTGGCGGTGTCAAGATTAGAACCCACGACCTTAGGACTCTCAGGCCCATGCTCTATCCACTACGCCACACTGCTTATCTAATGGGTTACTGGGGAGCCTGGAAATTTCACCACTAATCAAAGTCCAGAAGGCAGAATCTTTACATGCTTCTCCCAAGCATCTTTTTGTGATCCTGTTGGAGACAGAATGCTGGGTTAGATGGATCATGGAAATGATACAGTATGACAGAGCTGATGGTCTTTTTGTAAAAAAAAAAAAAAGAATGGTACTTGTTAAGCGCTTACTATGTTCCAGAACCTGCACTAAGTGCCGGGGTAGATACTAGCTCACCCGGTTGGACACAGTCCACGTCCCACACGGGCCTCATAGTTTTAATCCCCATTTTGCAGATGAGGTAACTGAGATCCAGAGAAGTGGAGGTGACTTTCCCAGGGCCACAGAGCAGACGAGTAGAGGAGCTGGGAGGAGAAACCAGATCCTTCTGACTCCCAGGGTTGTGCTTTATCCATGAGGAGCAGCCTGGCTGAGTGGAAAGAGCCAGGCTTGGGAGTCAAAGGTCGTGAGTTCCAATCCCGGCTCCTCCACTTATCAGCTGTGTGACTCTGGGCCACTCACTCAACTTCTCTGTGCCTCAGTTACCTCATCCGCAAAATGGGGATTAAGACCGGGAGCCCCTTGAGGGACAAACCTGATCACCTTGTATCCACCTCAGCACTTAGAACAGCGCTTGGCACATAGTAAGCGCTTAACAAATACCGACATTCTTCTTCTTCTTATTACTCTTAATATGATGGTCAGACGGATAACTATAATCCTGAGCCTTGCAGGGGCTGGATCAAATTAACCTCCTCATTCTCCTCAGTCCCTTGAGGTGCAGGCATTTTGCCGAGATTTCCTAGCAGGCTGGTTCTCTCCCAAGAGGAAGGAAAGCTTCAAACATTGTCGGGGTCTGGGGGTAAAGGGCCAGGTAAAAGCCGTGCTGAAGGTCATCTGGGGGGCCTGGGGATCCAATCTGGCCTTACTGTGGCTATTTAAAAGGGGGAGAAAAAAGAATCAATCATCTAGGAGTCCCCCACCGAAAATTAAACATCGGAAAGGGGAGCCAGGAGAAACATAGAGATATTTAAATGATTCAGAAAAAAAATACAGGACCCACCCCCCACCACCCCACCCCAAAGTGATCCAGAAGAAAAAAGGAAAAACTTAAAACTACTGTGAAGAGGCAGTGGAGGCCCCCAAAGGAATCCAGAAGAGACAGGGAGACCTTCAAAGGTGTCCAAAAGAGACAGAGACCCTCCAAAAGGGCTCCAGAAAAGACAGAGATCTCTCCAAAAAGATTGACGAGAGATAGAGAGAGCCTCTTCCAAAAGGATCCAGAAGACCCAGGGAGGCCAAAGGGATCCAAAAAGCCCTAAATGTGTGGGGGGAATTGTCAGAAGAGGGCAGGGGGGATGATGAGAGCGGACAGCAAATTAGATTTGCATTTTTCTGGTCGAGTGCCTGCCCCCTCCCTTCTGAATCCTTAACTCCTGAAATCTGCTCGATCTAGATTCTCCCCGAGGCCGGGCGGGGAGGGGGCCCGAGGTGGCGTAGGGGGGGCGTCTGTGTCTCCAGTCAAACAGACAGCGAGGCACAAGCTGGGCTCAGCGCGCTTCTCATTACCGCCAAGACGTTCGCCAACGAGAGGGAGTTCAGAGGAGAGCAGCAAGAACGATTAAAGGGCTAAAGGGAATAGAGATTGATTTATGAGGAAAGATTAAAAGAACTAACTATGAATAGTGGGGTTAAGCGAAGACTTAAGGCGACATGATAACAGGCTGCAGGAATTTGGAGAGGATAAGCACCAGGCCCGGAGAGAACAATTGCTAGGCTGAGTGAGAGGGGTGGCAGAGAGTGGAACGGGCTGAAATTATTACATTTAGCTTCCACTCGAGCTCAGCTTCTTGAGAGTGGGATCTGCTGCTAAGCGGGAACCGTGGGGATTCACCCGGTCGGCATCTCAGAAGGAGCAGGCACGGGATCGTTATCATGATTAATAATGTTAATTCTGGTATCTGTATGCGCTTACTATGTGCCAAGCCCCGGGGTAGACGCAAGACCCGTCAGATCAGACATAGTCTCTGTCCTATATGGGGTACGCACTCTAAGAGAGAGGGAGAATGGGTCCTGAATTCACATTTTCCAGATGAAATAATCATAACATTCATTCATTCAATAGTATTTATTGAGCGCTTACTATATGCAGAGCACTGTACTAAGCGCTTGGAAAGTACAAATCGGTAACAGATAGAGACAGTCCCTGCCCTTTGATGGGCTTACAGTCTAATCGGGGCAGACAGACAGACAAGGACAATGGCAATAAATAGAATCAAGAATAATAATAATAATAATAATAATAATGTTGGTATTTGTTAAGTACCTATTATGCATCAAACAGTGATACGAGCTAATCAGGTTGGACACAATCCCTGTCCCACTTAGGGCTCACAGTCTTAATCCCCATTTTACAGATGAGGAAACCGAGGCACAGAGAAGTGAAGCAAGTCGCCCAAGGCACACAACAGATGAGTGGCGGAACCGGTATTAGAACCCAGATCCTCAGCCCCCAGCTCCCGTGCGCTTTCCACTGCGGAACGCAGCTTCTCAGCTAAGGACTCTGAGACGCAGAGAGGTATAGCGACTTGCCCGAAGCCTCCCAGAAAGCAAGTGGCAGAATCTGGATTAGAACCCGGGCCCTCCGAGTCCCAAGCCCGTGCTCTTTCCACTAGGCCGTGTTGCTACTGGACTCAGGCTCGGGTTCAGATGAAGCTCGGAGGAATGGAAGCCCCAGGCTCTGGCCCAGGGGACGGGGAGGCCACAGACTCTGGAGAAGTTGAGGCTCCCGATCTGAGGACGGACTCCCCCTCTGGGTCCCGGCCCCCGGCCCCCCAGCCCTGGCTCCTGACCCGATCCTGTGGCTTCCCCCGCCTCCCCCGGAGTGGAATCCCAGCCTGGGTTAACCCCGGTGACAGCCGGGGGGAGATGGGAGGCGTTAACCGTCTCACCCTCCTTTGGAAATGGCTCCCACGAGAAGCTCTTAAATCCTCTATCCTTCTGCAATTACAGGCAGCTTGCCAGAAAGGATGCATTAGAGCCCCTCGGCCCACAGCCTGCCAGGAGGTCTGGGATCGGGGGGCAGCTCGCAGCAACAAGGCCCGGGGGAGCCCCGGCGATCGCCCCTCCGCCCCGCCCCTGGCAGCCTGGGTGGTGGGAGGACACTGTCACGGGTTGGCCGGGGGGGCCAGTGGGAAGGCGGCGTTCCGGGCTTCCAGAGACGCGGGCTCGTGGATGATCCCGCATTTGGCCCTGCTCTCTGCCCCTTGGGCAGAGACCCAACACAGACTGTCTTGGGCGCCGCAGCCTGGCTTCAGTTCGGTCAACCCACGCTGGGCCCGGAAGATTCCGCCGTCCTCCCCGGCCTGCTCGATGCCGGCGACCCGGCCGGGCGAGGGGTTGGCTGGTACCGAACTCGCGTCCCTCTCCGTGCCTGCCCTAGGACGCTGAAGGGGGGATGTGGGACTCTGCTCTGCGCAGGGTCGGGTAGGAGGGTCTCCAGGCCCCCGGTCCCCCCACTGACCCGGAGGGCTTCCAGAGAGTAGGGTGGTCACCTAGGGCCCATCTGCCGGTCTGCACTGGGGGATGCTGGAATAAGGGTCCCAGAAGCCTGCTCCTATTTTTAATCCCTAAAGCTCTGAATTGCCCTAAACGAAGCTTTTTTCCATTACAGTCGGAAGACCCATCCCCTTCTACTTTCCCCTCCTCCTTCTCTCTATCCTCCTCTTTCTTCTCTCTCTCCCTCTCCTCCTCTCTCTCCTTTTCTTCCTCCTCTCTTTCCTTTCTTCTCATCCCCTTTCTCCTCTTCTTCCTCTCTCTCCTCCTCCTCCCCTTCCTCCCCCTTGCCTGAGAGATGTGCCCACACACCCTCCCAGAGCTGTTTGGAGTCTGTCAGGCACTGCCCAGCTGGCAGTACACTAAAAAGATGCTCACGAGGGCCCGTATCTGGGCACTGTTTGGGCATTGGCGCCAACCCTGCGTCCTCCTCCCCCTCCCCGTGCCCCCATCTAACAGCCCTGGATTAAAATCTTTGAAGCCCTAAGCCAGTAAAGCACTGGGGCTCTCTTCTGACAAAATTCACAAGGCGATCTGCACCATTTTTATATTTTGGCAGTCTAACAATCTGTGCATTTTTATTAGAACCAACCAGGCCCCACCCTAATCCTCACCCTTCTCCTCCTGGGGCTAAATAATCCCAATTCCTTTCTCCTTTCCTCAGAGAGCCCATTCTCCGGACGTCGCCCCCGGAGCCCGGTTTCCACGGAAACCTCTCCCAGAATGGTCGAGGAGGGGGAAAGGCGGCTGCCGGCAGCCCCTCGTCTCTGGAGCTCGGGGCCACCGGGAGACCGGACCGGGAGGCCATGTTGACTTCGATCTGTGGCCTCTCCTGCACCCCCACGAGCAAAACATAATAATGATAACAAGACTGATGGCATCTGTGAAGCACTTACTAGGTACTAAGCACTGGGATAGACACAAGCTAACCGGGTTGGACAGTCCCCGTCCCATGTAGGGCTCACGGTCTTAATCTCCATTTTACAGATGAGGTAACCGAAGCACCGAGAAGTTTAGTGACTTCCCCAAGATCACACAGCAGACGAGTGGCGGAGCTGGGATTAGAACCCAGATCCTTCTGCCTCCCGGCCTGTGCTCTAGCCACGCCGCTTCTCTGACAACCCTGACTCGATGGCTCCTTGGCAAACCGCTCTCAGCCGGCGAGGGCTAACGGGCACGAGAGGCCCGGCGGGAAGGCGGGTGGCCGGTCTGCAGGAGCGGCTGGGCGGTCGGGACGGGCCGCAGGCCGACACGTCTCTCTGCTGGAGGCCGATGCCAGGACAGGCCCGGGAGACGTCAGACCTCCCCTCTGAGACACTGACTGAGTGACGCTGAAACACGGGTGAGGGATTGCAGTAGTCTGACTGACTTAACCGGAAGGCCTGAATTTGGGGTCGCTCATTAATTTATCTGTTTATTTCTACTGACTTATTCATAAGGCCGGCGCTGGCTGCTGGGTGCCCCCGCTCTCCTTGCCGGGAAAGCTCCGTATATCTAATAACAGTAATAATTATGGTATTTGTTAAGCACTTACTCTGTGCCAAATGCTGTTCTAAGAGCTGGGGTAGATACAAGGTGATGAGGCTGTCCCACGTGGGGCTCACAATCTTAATCTCCCTTTTACAGATGAAGTAACTGAGGCACAGAGAAGTTAAGTGGCTTGCCCAAGCAGACAAGCGGTGGAGCCGGAATTAGAACCCACTTCCTATGACTCCCATGCCCGTGCTCTTTCCACTAAGCCACGCTGCTTCTCCTTCATTCACTCAGTCGTATTTATTGAGCCTTTATCGCGTGCTGAGCACTGTACTAAGCACTTGGGAGAGGACAATACTACAATAAACGGACGCGCTCCCTGCCCACGACGAGCCTCCTGCCGCCATGGCATCTTTTCTCCGGGTTGGACGGTGTCACGCGGGCATCGATAGCTTGATCGGACGCTGAGGCGGCCGAGGGGGATTTCGGGGCGGGGTGGGCAGAGGTTGAGTTCTGGCCCCTGCGTCCGTGAGTTGACATGGGCAAGTGGCCGCAGCCCTATTAAAGGGAGGGTCAGGGCTATTAGCCAAGAAAGTCTATATCCTAAGTTCCTTATAGATCCCTTAGGGAGCTGCCAATTTGGCATGCCCTTTGATATCCGAAATCCTCACCAAATCTGGCCCGACCTCACAATAGTCAGGGGAGGGTTGGAGGGGGCAGCCAGAAATGGGAGAGAGCCTCCTGGAACCATGCCAGGAGGTGTATTAGATTATAAATTACTTATTTATTCATATTAATGCCCATCTCAGGGATACCGAAAATGGCTGGTCGACCCCAGCGAGCCCAGCAGCGACGAAGGAGGCTTACCCGGATACGGCCTCTTTCCTTGCCATCTAGGTCAGACACAACTCTCTGATTATTCCGTGCCAAGCAGGAGGGTAGATATTTGCTAGCGGAAATGAGGTCCGTCTGAGGCTCGGTCTGAGAGGGAGGGAGGGCAGGTCTATCATTCTCATTTCAGAGAGGAGGAAACTGAGGCCCGGAGAGATTAAGTGACTTGCTCGAGGTCACACAGCTGCTCAGTGGCAGAGCTGTTGTCGGAACTAGAGTCTTGGTAATAATAACAATAATCACGGTCTTTGTTAAGCGCTTACTATGTGCCGAGCACTGTTGGAAGCACTGGGATAGATACAAGGTAATCGGGTCGTCCCACGTGGGGCTCACGGTCTCAATTTCCATTTTACAGATGGAGTACTGAGGCGCGGAGAATTTAAGTGACTTGCCTAAGGTCACAAGGCCGACGAGTGGCGGATCCGGGATTAGAGCCCCCCGTCCTCTGGCTCCCAAGCCCGTGTTCTTGCCACTAGGCCACGTGGCTTCTCTTGGTGCCCTGACTTCCAGGCATGGGCTATTTCCTTTAGGACACCCTGTCTCTCATTTTATATATTGAAAGATTATATTATATATTATATTTATTAAATTATTATATTACATCAATACTATATTATTATATTATATTTTAATATTATATATTGAAAGAACCAGGGTTTCCTGACTCGCAGACCTACGCTGTTTCCATTAGGCCGTACCACCTTTCCTTCTTCTGTACCAAAAGACCACGGTTTCCGGAAGTGAGCCGTGAAGCAAGGCCTTCAGCAGGCCAAGGTCTGCAGGATGAGCCCGCTGTCCCGGGGGCCGCGGAATGATTGCCGATGAGTGGCCGGAAAGGTGAGGAAAGTGACCGACTCCAGACCTTCAGCTTCGGGGGTGAGGTGGAGATCCAGACCAACGGCGACGATGCTTTTCCGAATGAATGAAACGTGGCTTCCGCAGCAGAAGCAGCACGGCCTAGCGCAAAGAGAGCGTGGGCCCGGGAATCCGAGGACCCGGGTTTTAACCCCAGTTCTGCCACCTGCCCGTGTGACCTCGAGTAAGTCGCTTAACTTCTCTGTGCCTCGGTTTCCTCATCCCTTAAAATGGAGATTCAATGCCTGACTCCCCCTGGGAGCCTCTCGTGGGACAGGGACGGTGTCTGACCTGAATAACGTATATCTATCCCACCGCTTAGAACAGTAATTGACACCTAGTAAGTTCTTAGCAAAAATAATAATCATAATTATCAACCGCGGTGTCTTGTTATAGCGTGATGTGCTGTGATGTCCCGATTACCCCGTTCGGAAATGTCTCCTGGTTTTTACTCTTCCTAGGCTCCCTCACCACACCCCACAATCCACACAAACACACACTGGTGTCTTTATCACCTCGGGCATCTCGTTCTGACAGGATAAGGTCCTAATTAAGCGGCACCGTGGCGTAGTGGGAAAAGCACAGGCCTGGGAATCGGAGGACCTGGATTATAATCCTGGCTCCAACTACACGTCTGCTGTGTGACTTTGATCAAGTTTTGTTTCGTTTTGCTTTGTTTTGCCGTCCGTCTCCCCCCGTTCTAGACTGAGAGCCAGCTGTTGGGTAGGGATTGTCTCTATTTGTTGCTGAATTGTACTTTCCAAGCGCTTAGTACAGTGCTCTGCACACGGTAAGCGTTCAATAAATTCGGTTGAATGAATGAATGAATCAAGTCACTTCTCTGGGCCTCAGTTTCCTCAACCATAAAATGGGGAGTAAATACATGGTCTCCCTCTTCCTTTGATCGTGAACCTCATGTGGGGCAGAGATTGTGTCCAACCCGATTCATCTGTATCTACCCCAGCGCTTAGAACAGTGCTCGACACCTAAGTGTTCACAAATGTCATAACGATCATCATGTCACAACGTGTGGCCTCTTTACCCCGGACTTGTTAGTTGCCACCGCCGTTCATTCATTCAGTCGTATTTACTGAGCGCTTACCATGTGCAGAGCACTGTATTAAGCACTTGGAAAGTACAATTCGACGAGAGAGAGAGAGACGGGGCCCTTGAACTTCAAAGACCCTTTGAAATCACACCTTCTCCAGGAGGTCTCCCTGGATTTATTTTTCCATCTCCCCACCCTATATCATAATAATAACGATGATGGTATTTGTTCAGTTCCCTCATCTGTAAAATGGGGATTAACTGGGAGCCTCAAGTGGGGCAACGTGGCTCAATGGAAAGAGCACGGGCTTTGGAGTCAGAGGTCATGGGTTCGACTCCCGGCTCTGCCACTTGTCAGCTGTGTGACTGTGGGCGAGTCATTTCACTTCTCTGGGCCTCAGCGACCTCATCTGTAAAATGGGGATGAAGACTGTGAGCCCCACGTGGGATAACCTGATTCCCCTGTGTCTCCCCCAGCGCTGAGAACAGCGCTCTGCACATAGTAAGCGCTTAACAAATACCAACATTATTAATATTATTAACTTCTCTGGTCCTCAGTTCCCTCATCTGTCAAATGGGGATTAACTGGGAGCCTCCCGTGGGCCAACCGGATGACCCCGTCTCTCCCCCAGCGCTTAGAACAGCGCTCTGCACATAGTAAGCGCTTAACAAATACCAACATTAGTAGTACTATTAACTTCTCTGGGCCTCAGCGGCCTCCTCTGTCAAATGGGGATTAACTGGGAGCCTCCCGTGGGCCAACCCGATGACCCCGTCTCTCCCCCAGCGCTTAGAACAGCGCTCTGCACATAGTAAGCGCTTAAGGAATACCAACATTATTAGTATTATTAACTTCTCTGGGCCTCAGTGACCTCATCTGTCAAATGGGGATGAAGACTGGGAGCCTCCCGTGGGCCAACCGGATGACCCCGTCTCTCCCCCAGCGCTTAGAACAGCGCTCTGCACATAGTAAGCGCTTCACGAATACCAACATTAGTAGTACTATTAACTTCTCTGGGCCTCAGCGGCCTCATCTGTCAAATGGGGATTAACTGGGAGCCTCCCGTGGGCCAACCCGATGACCCCGTCTCTCCCCCAGCGCTTAGAACAGCGCTCTGCACATAGTAAGCGCTTAAGGAATACCAACATTATTAGTATTATTAACTTCTCTGGGCCTCAGCGACCTCATCTGTCAAATGGGGATTAACTGGGAGCCTCCCGTGGGCCAACCGGATGACCCCGTCTCTCCCCCAGCGCTTAGAACAGCGCTCTGCACATAGTAAGCGCTTCACGAATACCAACATTAGTAGTACTATTAACTTCTCTGGGCCTCAGCGGCCTCATCTGTCAAATGGGGATTAACTGGGAGCCTCCCGTGGGCCCACGGGAGGATGGGGCGCAGGAGGCCGCCCCCCCCCCCGCTCGAAGAAAACTACAACTCCCGAGATGCCCCTCGGCGGCGGCCGGGGCGCAGGGGCCCAGCGCGCATGCGGGCGAGGGGCGGAGAGGAAGCCCCGCCTCGGCGCAGCCCATTGGGCGGAGCGGGCGGCGCCGGGCGCGGCGATTGGTCGGGGCGGCCGCCCGTCGGCGCCGGCGGCCGGGGTCAGAGTGCACGGAGGTGAGTCGGTGTGTTGTGGACGCGTGGGGCCGTCGCCGCCGCCGCGCCCGTCGGGGAGGCCATGGGGAGCGGGCCGCCCCCGCCCCGTCTGCCGCTGTAAACACCCCCGCGCCGCCCTCCCCGGACGGGCCCGGCCGGGCGGGCGGCGGGGAGGAGGAGCCGGGGCCTGGCACCTCGGGGGGCGGCCCGCCATGGCCAAGGGCAGGGTTGGCTCGCCGCAGAGGACTCTGGGAGAAAGGGCCCACCCGGGCCGGGGCCTCGGGGCCGCCCCCCCCCCCCCCCCATCCGACCCGGAGCCCGCAGGGCGGGATTGGAATCGGGGGCCGGGGAGGGGGGGAACCCCCAGCTGGGCCGGCCCGGGGAGGGGGCCCCCATTCGTCCCTTCGGTCGTAATCTCCCGAGCGCTCCCCACGTGCGGCGGCGTGGCTCATTCGTTCGATAGTATTGATTGAGCGCCTACTGTGTGCACAGCGTGCATTCGTTCATCCCGTAGTATTGACGGAGCGCTTACTATGTGCACAGCGTCCATTCGCTCACTCCGTAGTATTGACGGAGCGCTTCCTATGTGCGGAGCGTGCATTCGCTCACTCCGTAGTATTGATTGAGCGCTTACTATGTTTAGAGCGTGCATTCGCTCACTCCGGAGTATTGATTGAGCGCTTGCTATGTGCGGAGCGTGCATTCGCTCACTCCGTAGTATTGATTGAGCGCTTACTATGTGCGGAGCGTGCATTCGCTCATTCAGTAGTATTTATTAAGCGCTTGCTATGTGCGGAGCGTGCATGCGTTCACTCCGTAGTATTTATTGAGCGCTTGCTATGTGCGGAGCGTGCATTCGCTCACTCCGTAGTATTGACTGAGCGCTTACTATGTGCAGAGCGTGCATTCCTTCAATCCGTAGTATTTATTGAGCGCTTACTATGTGCGGAGCGTGCATGCGTTCACTCCGTAGTATTTATTGAGCGCTTACTATGTGCAGAGCGTGCATTCCTTCATTCCGTAGTATTTATGGAGCGCTTACAATGTGCAGAGCGTGCATTCGTTCATTCCGTAGTATTTATCGAGGGCTTACCATGTGCAGAGCACTGGACTGAGCGCTTGGAATGGACAGATCGGTACCAGAGACAGTCCCCGCCCTGGGACGGGCGCGCAGTCTAATCAGTGGCAAGAGCCCCGGCTTGGGAGTCACAGGGCGCGGGTTCCAATCCCGGCCCTGCCGCCTGTCAGCAGGTCACTTCGCCGGACCTCGGCGACCTCATCCGGAAAGGGGGGGATTAGCTGGGAGCCCGACGTGGGACGACCCGATGACCCCGGCGCTTAGGACGGGGCCCTGCGCGTAGGAAGCGCTTGGCAAATACCGACGTTACTACGTGTGGAGCGCTTGGAACGGGCGGTCGGGCAGCAGGTGGGGCGACCGCCGCCCGGTAACGGGCTCACGGCGGATGGGCCGTGGCGTCGTCGGGCAGGCCGTCCCCTTGGTTCTGTTTATCGCGATGAAGTCTTATTTTTACTCCGTCCGTCTCCCCCGATTAGAGCGTGAGCCCGTCGATGGGCGGGGATGGTGTCGGTCCGTTGCCGGATCGGCCATTCCGAGCGCTTAGTACAGTGCTCTGCACGTAGGAAGCGCTCAATAAATACTATTGAATGAATGAATGGATGAACTCAACCCCCAGGGGGGGGGATGAAGATGGGCGCGGGGCGTTGGAGGGGGACGAGGGACGGTTGACCCCACCGGGGCTCCGGGGCCGAGAGCGGGAAGGCGCCCGCTGGGGGATCGGCGATGGAGCGGGGCCTCCTCTCCTCGTCGTCGAGAGGTCATTCGACCCCGCGTCCTCGGGGCTGCGGGTCACCGGGGGGGATCAGGCGACTCTCGGAAGGGGCGGGGAAGCGGGTCGTCTTGGTGTCGGCCGCACGGAAGCCGGGCCGGACGTTGGATTCCGTCGGGCCTCGACGCCCCCGGCGCGGTCGACCGCCGAGGAGGCGGATTAGACGCGAAGACCGGAGAGACCGGTTCGGCGTTTGGGACTCTCCCTTTAGGAGCCGGGGAGGATCGATGGCTCCTTTAAAACCGCCGGCGGTGACGGTTTGAACGATTGCTTCGGCTGATGGTCTCCGGTCACGTTCTTAACGTCAGTTCTTGGCGGACAGATTTACCGGGCCTTCCCTGCCGAGGGGCAGCGCGACCCCAGCCCTCGGAGGTTGCGTTTGGCCGCTTGTTAAATACCGCCCTTCCTCTGACGGATGCCGACTCGAGTGGCTCAGGACTCGTTTCGGGTTGCCGGCCCTCCACCTCTTGCGGGGCAGAGGTCGGGATGGAGCGATCCGGAGTGTAACTTCACAGTCGCGTGGGTCCGTGTGACCCGTTGGGTCGTCCCTCGTTGTAGAACCCGGGCGGGATGATCGGTGTCCGATTTATAGGTTCAGAGGTACCCCGACTTGAGGTCGGAACGATTTACCGGTCTTACCGCTTGCAGAATTTAAGACTGCCGAAATTTACGCTAACGCTCCGGTTGCTCGTGTGGTCGGCCGAAAGGCCTCTTCTTTCGGTTCAGAGGTCCCAAATGAAGAACTGTGTCTTTCCCCACGAGAAGCAGGAAGGTCCGTGTAAGGAGGTATGGCGGGTTTCCGGAAACGGATGTTTTGTGTGAGATTTGGGGGGGGGACGAACGATCGGATTGAAAACGATCGAGACGTATGTCACCGCTGTAGCGTTTCGTCCGTCATTTAAACAGTCTCAGACTATACCTGATTCTATCTCGGACCGTGAATTTAACTTGTGAGTGTTGCCTTAGTTTTCTTGGCGTGACTGATCTCTGCCCTTCAGGATTGTCTCGGCTGTTAAGCGTTGGGTAACTTGGGTTTACGGATGTACGTATTCCCCAAAAAGGCTCTGCGGGATTTTAGCCTCGGGGAGATGACAGTTAGTATGATCCCAGATCCCGTACCGGACCGACGATCGAGAGTTAGAGGAACGGTAAAAGGAGTCCAGAGGATGTTTTGAGACGGGGTCACCTTGCCCTGGGAGTGAGGTGGAAGCCGTTATAAGGACAAAAAATAGCAACTGGGAGAGGGTTGGCCGAGTTGGGCCACCGGGAAAAAAAAGACGAAACCAAAAACCAAACGAGCAAGAGGCAGGTCTTGTTCTACTCTGTTGAGAGTCTTTGCCGAATGGATATTCGTGCCTCTGAAATGTTTTTTCCCCAAACTCTAGTCATCCGCTCACCTGCCCTTTGATTGCTCAACTCCTTATATCCCCGAACTCCTTGTATTCCGATATCAAATCCCTGGCACCCTTTAAACTAAGAATGTTTGGAATCCTGTTAATGCCATTAAGTTGTGCCCGAATTTTCTTTCTCGCGTCGGTTACTACGATACCTGTGGGCCGTCAGCGTTTTCCTTTCTGGCGTGTATAAAAGAACGTTTCCCCCCGCTCCCCGGGCTGGTCCGCGGAGAGACAGCAGAGTCTGGATGTATTTAAAGCGAGGGGCCGGGAGCCAGGACTCTCGGGTTCCGTCCTCGTTTCCTCCCCATCGATTAATATTTACTGAGCACCCACATTGCGCTCGGGGGGAACCCAGCTAAACACAACCATCGGAAGGCCGGGGCGTTAGTTCAGCTTGGCCTCCTCTCTTCCAAGACGCCTTAGCTTGGGGTGGGGGAGACTTAGGTCGGGGCGGTCCGTTCTCTTGTCGGTGGGGAGATGAGAAAGCTTTGGGCTTCTTGTTCAGCTCCCTCTTTTTTTTTTTTAATGGTATTTAAACACTTAACTGTGTGCCAGCGCTGGGGTAGAGACAAGCTAATCAGTTTGGACCCAGTCCCGGGCTCACAGTTTTAACCCCCATTTTCCAGATGAGGGAACTGAGGTACAGAGACGTGGAGCGACTCGCCCAGGGCCACCCGGCAGGCACGTGGCAGAGCCGGGATTAGGACCCAGGCCCTTCCGACTCCCAGGCCCGGGCTCTGTCGACCAGGCCACGCTGCTTCTCGTGCGTGTACTTGCGTGTACGGTACTTTGAGTTCTCTGGAGATTAGCAGGGGTTCGGTGATGATCCGCGCTCTCTAGGACGGAGCCTAATTCAGCTTTATCTCGCGTTTGGATAACGGAACGCGAGGGGCCCGACCGTCTTGGACCGTGTGTCCAGTTCTCTCTTTTCTGATCTTCGTCGTCAGCAGTTTGGCTTGCACGCAGAGAGCCAGCTTGATCCTGGAGCTTACATGTTTGGCAGGCTACAGTCTCTCTAGACCGTAAGCCCATTGTGGAATGGGTCTACCAAACTCTGTCGGACTCTCCCAGGCGCTCAGCACAGTGCCCTGCCCAAGGCTGGAGTCCCTCTAGATTATAAACCCGTTGTGGGCATGGAAAGTAAGCGCTCAAATACGATTGCTGGGTTGATCGACGGCATCCTGTGGGCATCCTCATTCACCTGCCTCAGCGCCTCCTCCGATATTCAACCGATCGATCCATCAGTGGTGTTTGAGCGCTTACTGTGTGCAAAGCGCCGGGCCGAGCGCTCGGGAGAGTACAGTCGAGTTGGGGGACATGGTCCTTGGCCTTCAGGAGCTTAAAACCTAGTGAGGGAGACGGCAAGTCTATCAGACAGTCTCCTTACGACGTGTAGGTACGAGGCGCTGGGGAGAGTAGGGTAGAACGGAAGTAGCTGACACCCTCCCTGCCCCTGATGAGCTTACGGTCTAGAGAGGGAGACCGGCGTTAATGGAGATAAAATGAAAATGATTAAAAGAAAGAAAATGAATTACAGATAGGGGAATTTGGGGATTAGAGGAAGTGTGTACAAAACCACCTGGGGCTTCCAGTCTTTATCCCCATTTGCCAGATGAGGTAACCGAGGCCCAGAGAGATGAAGTGACTTGCCCTAGATCACACCGCGGACAGGTGGCGGAGCCGGGATTAGAACCCAGGTCCTTCTGACTCCCGGGCCTTTGCCCTTTCCAGTGGGAGGTGGGGACGAGTATCAGAGTATCCAACAAATACCATCGGTATTATCAAAGGGCGTACGGGACACAGATCCGAGCTCGTAGGCCACGTTGAAGGGAAGGCGAATAGAATGGGGAAACGGTCATTTGGTCGGTCGGTACCTGGATGAGTCGGACACCGTGCTTGGCGGGTCGGCCGGTTTGGCGAGCGGAGCTGCCGGGAATGACTTCCCCAGTGGAAAGCCCTTTGCGGGAGAGGCCGCGGCTTCCGCTGCCGGCACCGAAATCGGGGGGCTGCTTGGAGAGGGAGCAGAGGACCAAGTTGAATCCTGCGGGAGGACCTCCCGTTCGCCCCTCCGCGGCTTCGCGCCCCCTCGAACCCTCTCTTCCGAGTTCTTTTCGACTCTCCCTTCTGGTACTCGTTGAATAGGTCTCGTACCGGTATTCGGCTTCAGGTGGAGTTGAACCTGCGGAGTCGCCAGCGGGCCGGGCCGAACTGGACCTCTACGGTTTTTATTCTGGGCCGGCCACCCCTTTCCGGAGGCGTGTTGAGCGGGGAGGCGGCGGGGAGGCTCAGCAGGTGGACGGGAAGTGGACGGGGCAGTTTTTGAGCGGTCCGTGCTTCGATGGACAGGCTTTTGAGGGCCAGACTGACCCTGAGACTCGCCCAAGGGGGAATTCTGCCAGCGGTCTCCGAGGTGGACTTTGGAGGAAAGGTCACAGAGCGGTCAGTCGCATTTATTGAGCGCTTACTCTGTGCCGAACACTGTACCAAGTACTCGGGAGAGTACAATGTAACGGTTACATTCCCTCCCCAACTGAGCTTACAGTCTAGACGGGGAGACAGACAATATAAATGAAGTAGAGATATCTACGGAAGTGCCGTGGGGCAGGGAGGGAGGATGACCGAAGGGAGCGAATCGGGGCATCGCCCGAGGGAGCGGAAGAAAAGGAAAAGAGGGACTTAATCAGGGAAGGCCCCTCGGAGGAGGCGTGCCTTCGGTAAAGCTTCGAAGGGGAGGAGAGTCATTGTCAGATAGGAGGAGGGAGGCCGTTCCAGGCCAGAGGCAGGATGTGGGAGAGTGGTCCGGTGCGAGATAGACGAACGGATGTGTTCGTTCCCGGTCCCCATGTCTGAGAAGTTAAGGGGGAAATCCCTAAATTCTGAAGTCCACAAGATTGGAAGCTCCTTCAGTCATACAAGTGGTATTTATTGAGCTCATACCGTGTGCGGAGCACTGTACTGAGCGCTCGGGGGAATACAGTAGAACAGAGTTGGAAGACGTGTTGTTATCGTTACCTGAAGATCCAAAGATTGAGTTCTCTCTCTCTTTTTTTTTTTTTTTGGATGGGGAATTCAGCATCGGGATAAACTCCAGAAAAGTGCTTGTGGATCACGGGCCGATCGCAGGGAGCGGGGGCCTCGCCCCACGGCCCCGGAGTCGAGGGGTTGGGCTCGATCTCCGGGATCGGTCCTCTTGGTGGTCTTCCAGACGGGTCCCCTTTCTCCTCATTCTGTCGGGCGGCGTTAGAGCCGTTCCCCACCTCCACACCCCCACAGCCACCCCTCTCCCGGCCCCAAAGGCTCAGGCGGTTGCGTCCCCTGCCCATTAAGGTGAGGGCGTCCTGACGTGCACCCCGAACCCGGGGATCCGGGACACCTGGAATCAATCGAGTCGTATCGAGCGCTCACCGTGTGCAGAGCACTGAACTGAGCACTTGGGAGAGTGTGTAGCGGGGGGGGGGGGGCGGGGCGGGCAGACATCAATATAAATAAATTACGGATATTTACGTAAGTGCTGTGGGGCCGAGGTTGGGGGCGGGGGGTGAACAGAGAGCAAATCAGGGCGGCGCAGAAGGGAGTGGGAGAAGAGGAGAGGAGGGTGCAGTCAGGGAAGGCCTCTTGGAGGAGAGGTGCCTTCAGGGAGGCTTTGAAGGTGGGGAGAGTAGTTGTCGGGTATGAAGAGGGAGGGCATTCCAGGCCAGAAGCAGGACGTGGGAAAGAGGTGGGCGACGGGATAGACGAGGTGGAGGTCCGGCGGGGAGGTTGGCGTCAAGTGGAGCCAAGTGAGCGGGCCGGGTTGCTGAGGGAGAGCGGCGAGTGAGGCAGGAGGGGGCCGAGGCGATGGAGCGCTTTACAGCCGACGGCACGAAGGCCGTCAGCTGTCGAAATCCGCAGCTCTCCTGACGTCCGGGGGGGCCTTCGGAAAGATCAGCCTGCCGGCGAGCCCATACGTGACCCGGAACGCCGCTTGCTCTCTCCCAGCTGGACCCCGCAGATGCCAGGGGGCCCGAGAACCGTTTAGTAAACAGCCGCGGTTTTTATGGACCGGCTGACGGTGGACTTCGGAGGCCAGGGGCGCGTTAGGGATGCGCCTCGGCCTCAGCCGTCCTCCGGGGCACCCCCCGGGGCGAAGACATTCAGAAACGGGCCCTCGCCGGAGGGAAGGGCCGTCGGCGGCAGACAGGCGGTCCGTAGTATTTACCGGTCATCCCCCGCGCCCGCTGGCCGTCGGCGGAAAGGTTGGGCCCCGGCAGGAGGTGCCAGCCGAATCCGTTGCGTCTTTCCGTGCCGCGTCTCGCTAACTGGAGCGGGGCCGCCGGTGTCTGGCCCTCCTCCCCCCGGCCTTTTCCGGCTGACATCCTCTGGCCACGTTGACCGTATCTCGCGGAGGCGACACGGTGCTTTTCGAGCGGCATTCGGGAGTTTAGACGGTCTGTTACGGAGCAGGGAGCAGAAGGGGAGCGAGGCGTCTGTAGTCACGCCGACACCCTGTCGATGCTGGCTGCAGAGAGTCCCCCGCCAGCCCGGCGGCCGCATTCCCGAGCCTCTCCTGAACTTCCGGGAAGGCCCTCCGGCCGGGGGCGAGGCTCGGGGCAAGTCAACCGGCCTCGGGTAGATTTCCAAACCCGTCAGCCAGTAGCCTTCCGGGCAGCACTTCCCGCAGGTGGAGCAGCTTACGGCGCGTTCGGCGGAAGACGCCTGCCCACCAGGAGCTGACGGTTTAGCGGAGGAACTCTCTGTCCGTCCTGTGGGCCGCTTCGGCAGTTTGGCCCTCGGATCCCTCCTCCGCCCTTCGCTCTCTCCACCCCCTCATCCCCTCCCCCCATGAAGGGGCCTACCCTGAGCACCTGGCACCCAGGCCCCAGCCCCTAATTGGCAATGGGCTCGGGCAAGTCACTTTACTTCTCTGGGCCTCAGTTATCCCACCTGTAAAATGGGGGTTGAGCCTGAGCCCCACGTGGGACAGGGACCGTGTCCAACCCGATCTGCTCATGTCCAGCCCAGCGCTTAGTACGGGACCCGGCACACGGTAAGCGCTTCGCAAATACCATGATTATTCATTTTGATTATCATCGACTCCTATCCCGAGTCCTGTCTCGTCCCCTCCTTCCCCCCGTCGGTCCCTGAGGTCCCCCACCCCGACTGTAATGGGTTTCCCGGGCTCCGTCTCCTAAAGGGTCACTTTTCCAGCGGTTGGAAATTTGGGGAGCTTACCGTAATGTGGCGCCTGAAACCTCCCTTGCCCCCTGTTCCCATCACCTGCCTCCTTCATGCGGAGTGGGTGGGGGGCTTTTATAACCGTTTTCAGGCGTTTTGGCCCAAATGATCCAGCAGAAAATAATAATAATAATACCGATGATGGTATTTGTTAAGCACCTACTGTGCCGGGCACTGTTCTAGGTGCCGGGGAAGATACAAGATAATCGGGTTGGGAACGGTCCCCATCCCGCATAGGGCTCACAGTCTAATCCCCATTTTACAGAGGAGGGAACCGAGGCACGACAGGATCGGGGGGGGTTGGCGTGGCTTGGCCCCCAGATGGATGGGGAGGAAGCTGGCGGCTGAACACGCAAACACAACGGTAACGCGGTGAGGGAAGGGACGTTTTCGCGTTATTGACGTTCGCGTGTGTCGGGTCTCGAGCCAGTTGTTGGGAGCCGATATCTACTCCCGAAATGGCTTTGATCCTCCCCCATTAGAGCGCCGTAAAAATCACTCAGTCGTATTGATTGAGCGACCGCTGTGTGCACGGCACCGTACGAAGCACTTGGGAGAACGTAGACCAGTTCCCCGCCCACAACGAGCATGCAGTCGAGAGGAGGAGGCAGACGTTAATATAAAGAAATAAATTACCGATATGCACGTAAGTGCCGTGGGGCTGAAGTGGGGGGGGGGAGGTGAGTGAAGGGGGTAAATTCAAATGCAAGGACGACGCAGAAGGGAGCGGGAGAAGAGGAAACGAGCGCCTAGTCGGGGAGGGCCTCTCGGAGGAAGCGTGCCTTCAGCGAGCCTTTGAAGATGGGAAATGGATCTGGTAGGATGGGAACCTGTCTCCGTGTGTCTGTGCAGAGGAGGGGAAGAACTGGGGAGGCCGGAATTTCTGGGAGTGATGTCTTCTGTGGTTTTCAAGCACTTAGTACAGTGCTTTGCACACAGTTAAGCGCTCAATAAATACGATTGAAAGAAAGTTGGCCGGGAGCCTTCTGGGCCTCCCCAACCCCCCCGTGGCCTACGTAGAATGAATCAGGAGAGCCGTCCCCGATCCCTCCTCCACTGCGTTGACTTTCTTTTTGGATCCTCTTTTTTTAAAACAATTCATCCAGTCGACCAAAGCAAACGGCGGAGAACGTCGCGGGCCGAGGCAGAGGGGACAGTTTGTGTTTCCGTACCTAATTGAAACAGATGCGAAACTCCCAACTCCAAGAGCGGGCGCATCGAGAACGCGTTTGATTTAATAGCTTGCAGTCACGAGATTAGAAGATGGTTGAGGGCAGGGCTCACGTCTGCTGACCCTTTTGTACTCTCCCACACGCTCTCAGTTACAACGATCTGCACAGAGTAGGTACTCAGGGGAATCGATCGATCGATACTCAAGAGGAATCGATCGATGGACAGCCTGATCACAACCCTTCTTCCGTGTGGCAGAGCAGGGCAGAAAATCTGCATTTAACTTCCCGTGCTTTTTCCATTAAACTGTTGGTCACCTCCCCACCTTTTTTGGGGGGGATAGAGAGCAGAGTTGCCCCTCTGGTGCGTGACAGGGTTTGAAGAATAACTTCCAATGCCTCTCTCTTAATAGAGACCTCTTCTGACTCCCTCTACCATTAACTTCTTTTCATAGATGTAGAAAAGTCAGGAAAATAAAAGGGAAGAGATTCCCCCGATCCCCAGGAAGGAATCATTAAGGGGATTTTTTTTAGGCTTTTTTTTTAATGGTACTTGTTAAGTACTTCTTTGCGATATTATTAGAGCCAGCAGCGTGGCTCAGTGGAAAGAGCCCGGGCTTGGGTGTCGGAGGTCATGGGTTCGAATCCCCGCTCTGCCACCTGTCAGCTGTGTGACCGTGGGCAAGTCACTTCACTTCTCTGGGCCTCAGTTACCTCATCTGTAAAATGGGGATTAACTGTGAGCCTCACGTGGGACAACCTGATTACCCGGTATCCACCCCAGCGCTCAGAACAGTGCCCTGCACATAGTAAGCGCTGAACAAATGCCAACGTTATTATTATTAAACGCTTCCTATATGCCAGGCACTGTATTAGGCCCCAGGATCAAGCTGATCAGGATGGCCACGGTCCTTGCCCCGCATGGGGCTTCCGGTTAAATGGGAGGGTGGAGGATCGAATGCCCGGTTTACGGGTGAGGTAACCGAGGTACGGTGCAGTGACTTGCCCAAGGTCACGCAGCAGAAAAGCGGCGGAGCCGGGATGAGAACCCAGGTCCTCGGACTCCCGGGCCCGAGCTCTTCCCGCTCGGCTACGCTGGGAGGAAAGGAACGTGGCGGGGTACGACCGCTAGACCGGAAGCTCCTTGAGGGCCGGAGAGCCCTACGTGGATCGGGGACGATGCCCGGCCCGATTATCCTGAATCTACCCCGACACTCAGTACGGCACGTAGGAAGCGCTAAACAGATTCCACTGTTTCTGCCCGTTAGGCAGCGACTTGAGGTGGGGTGAGCAATCTATCAGCCTCTCCCGTTAATCTGAGCACTGTAGGTTTGTGCCCCGGGGCCACTGGGCTTGTGGTTGTTCAGTTTGGCTTGGAAGGGTGAGGGACCGTGCCATCCACGCTGTGTCAAGATGGCTGGGCGGGGAGCCGGGGGCTCCCGAGCTCAGGCCGCGGGGCTTTCTCGTGTCTCTTTCACTCTCCCACGTTTCCCTGGACTGCATTGATTCTTCGGTGGGCTAAGCGTTTTTTGGGGGTTTCTTCCCCCCCGGTGGTATTTAAGAGTTTAGTACGCGTCAACACTGCCGTAAGCACCGAGGTAAATATAAGTTAATTAGGTCTGACCCAGTCCCCGTCCCGCCTGGGGCTCACAGTCTACGCAGGTGGGAGGACAGGCATTGAATCCCCTTTCGACAGTCGAGGAGACCGAGGCCCAAAGTGAAACGGCTGGCCCGAGGTCTCCCGGTGGGCAGAGCTGGGATTAGAACGCGGGTCCCCGGGCTGCCGGGCCCGGCCCCCTTCCGCTGGGCCACGCTGCTTCTCAGGGTTCGGGATGGGGAGGCCGGGGCGGGTTACGTTAAAGGTGCCAGGCAGTAAGCCGGTGGTGGGTGAGGGAGAGTCTGCCCACCCCCGACTCCCCACCCCCCATCTCGGGCCTCCCCCGGACCGGGCCTTTCCGGGAAACCGACGCCCGCTGGGGTCCGTGCCCCCTCCGCCCCCGGTCCTCCCGACGGGGCCGGCTCGGAGAGGCGTGTTTACCCAGGGCCGGGGTAGACTTCCTCGGTGGGTTCTCCTCTGATCCGGGGCGTCCGGGTCTCCCGGGTAAATATGGACGTAGTCTTTTAATAAAGGCGTATTATTTACCTCATTAAACGTGTATTTTGGCACGAGCGTTACCCGGCAGGGCAGAGAGGGGCACCGAAGAGCCCTGCGGCGGCGCGGTTGTGTGAATACCCTGCCCTCCCGTCACCGGTCACCGTCCTCGGCCGGCCGGAGGAGGGCCCGGCCGCTGGCCGTTCCCCCGTGACCGAGGCCCTGGCCCCATCGGGGCGGGGGCGCTCCGTCCCCTCCCCGCCGAAGGGCTTCAGAAGAGAGAGAAACAGAAACCCCGAGCGTACGAACAAACGCGTCTGCTGCTTTGCTGGATGCAGAGTGATGAAAACCGTCTGAAAGTCCCCAGGCCCCCCCCCCCCCCCCGAATGGCCTCCGCCCTTTCCGTTCATTCAGTCAGTCAGGTTCATTGAGCGAGCGCTTACTGTGCCGAGCACTGTGCTAGACACCTAGGAGAGTCCGGTGTAACAATAAACACACATTTCCTGCCCTGTGAGCTCGTTGCGGACGGGGAACGTGACTACCGACCCCGTTGCGGTGTGCCCTTCCAAACGTTTAGCACGGTGCCCCGCACGCAGTGAGGGCTCAATAAATACCAGTGATAAGATCGATTCTTGCCCCCCACCCCCCAACAAAGAATCCAAGCCCCGCTCCCTTCCTAAACGTCCTGAAGATTGTAAGCTCGTCGCGGGCAGGGAACGCGTCTGCCAGCTCGGTTGTAGTATGCTCTCCCAAGCGCTCAATACAGCGCCCTGCGCACAGTAGATGCCATCGATGGGTTGACTGATGGGACTCGCCCATCCCTTGCACGTCGGTGCCTCTGTGGTCATCTTTTCGAGGGGCTCCCGGGGGTCCCCGAGCCCGAGGAAGCTCTTCCGGCCCCCAGCGGTAGCAAGCCCAGACCGGGAAGGGATCCGTACGGACTGCGGTTAGCTTATTACGTGCCAGGCGCTGTCCTGAGCGCTGGGGCAGCTGCAGCTGAGCGGGTTAGACCCAGCCCCAAATGGGGCTCCCGGTCTTCACCCCCATTTTACAGATGAGGGAACCGAGGCACAGAGAAGTGAAGTTTCTTGCCCAGGGTCACGCAGCAGACCGGGGGGGGGGGGGGCGGAGCGGGGATTAGAACCGAGCTCCTTCTGACCCGCAGGCCCGGGCTCTGTCCACGAGGCCTCGCTGCTTCTCGGTGCCACTGATGGATCGGCAGAGGCCCTGGCGCCCATCGGGAAGCGGGCGGGCGGGCGGAGCCGTGGGGATCGGAAGTGACACTGGAGGAGAGTTGGGGTGTTGCCTGTGGAAGGGGTGGGGGGGGGACAGCCATCTCTTCCCTCTGAGCGATTTATTTACGAGCAGCGCTTTCAACTCGGGTTTTCGTATTTGTCCGGCCCTCAGGAATAGACGCCGTGGACGTTTAATCATTTCAAGGCTGCCTCCGCCCCTCTTTTTTTTTGCACATGTGCACTTAGAACATTTTATTAGATTTTTAGTAATGCTCCCATTACTGCCACATCTGTGTTTTTCTCTTTCTCGTCCCCACTTAAAAAACGAAAGAGGACCAAGCCCTCCAGCAGGGCAGCGTCGAGGGGGGCCGAGTCAGCCAGGCCGGTCAAGACCGGGGGGCGGGGGGTTCCGGGGCCCGCAGCGGCCGCTCCTCCGGCCGGAGGGGATCTCGGGCTCCGGAATCCGGGAGGGTCCCGGACGCGGGAGACGGATGGGTTTCTGTCACACTTCTTCCCCCACCGAGCTCGAGAGTTTGACTGACCTCTCCAGGATTCGCACTCTGTTTACGGGAAGTTGAGAGGGACAGGGATTTTTTTTCTCCCCACCCCCCGAGAAAGTGTTGACCGCCTCCCCCGCCCTCCTGCCCTCCTCCTCCTCGGCCACCTCAGACGTTTCTCCGGTTCACGTATTGACTCGTTCGGGGCCCGCTTTTGCTGTTCCTGGTGGTATAGTTTCCCTCTGGCTTCCCTTGCGTGTGCCCAGCTGGCTCTGCCCGTCTCCCGAGTAGATCGGACGCTCCTGGCGGGCAGGGGCCGCGTCTCGTACCACCCGCTCCCGCACGCCTCGGTCAGGGCTCCGCACGCGGGAGGAGGGGTTCGATATCCTCGACCGAGCGAGCACGTGTCCAAGGGCTCCGGCACCGGGCCGCGCGCAGGTGCCGGGCGGGATCCTTGGCAGAGCTGAACCACCGACACTAGCGTGGGTCTGGGGTCCGGTTTGGTAAGGGGGGGGGTCGGTTTTTTTTTACCCCTTCTCTGGCCCCTGAGTCCGGGAAGGGCAGCCCGGAAAGGCTCGGAACTCAGGACCGCGCCTGGGGCGGAAGTACTCGTAATGATCACGGGGTTTGTCGAGCGCTTATTCTGTGCCAGTCACTGTACCGAGCGCTGGGTGGATACGAACAAATCGGGTTGGACACGGACCCCGCCCCACGTGGGGCTCACGGTCTCAATCACCGTGTTACGGATGAGGCGCAGAGAACCGAAGTGTCTTTCGCGAGGTCGCCCAGCGGACGAGTGGCGGAGCCGGGATTAGAATCCGTGGCCTTCCGATTCCCGGGCCACGTGACACGGCGTAGAGACAGGGCGCTCCGGTGCCGGGGCGGTGGGGATGAAATCGTGGGTCATTACTGGGAGATTAACGCCGACTCTTTTGTGTCTTTTCCCTCTCCCCCCATCCCGGCCCCGCTCCCTTCTCCCTAAGTTTTAGATGCCTCTTGATGTTCAATGGTAGCCCTGGGCCATAGCCGATCCGCCAGGTGTCCTCCACGTCTGCTTTTGAGGGTGCGAAAAGCGCTGGGCTCCCCGCTGCCCTGCCACCGAGGCCCGGTCCAGGAGTTTGGCTCCGCCCCGGCAGGAAACTGGCGTCCCACAGCTTCGGAGCGCCCATGGCAGCGATGTCATCCTTCCCCCCGCAGAGATATCACTACTTTTTAGTGCTGGACTTCGAGGCCACGTGCGACAAGCCGCAGATTCATCCTCAGGTAACGGCTTGGGAACCTCCTCTTGTCTCCTTGGCGTGCGGGACGGGTAACGGGAGGGTCGGGGGAGGCTTGGCTTGGTCTCGTCTCTCCCCTTGGAGCTGTGGGTTCTTCCCCGACCTCGGCCCCTCGCCCGCTCTCGTCCCCCAAGGGTCCGGCGCTCGCTTTCCTCGGGCTTTTTGCCCCCTCCTCGGCTGGGACGGGGGTTAGGGATTTGCTCCGGCTGGGACGCGGGGACACGGGGTGGGCCGAACCCCCGTCCCCCTGAAAGGCCAACGTTTCGCCCACCCACGGTTCCCCCCCCCCCCCGCCTCTCGGAAGGCCAGTCCTCTTCTGGTTACTGTTACGGGAGAAGTGGCACTGGGCCTCTCTCCCTGGCTCGCAACAAATCGGAAGAAAAATCCTTAAAAGACAAACCTATCCCACACGAGCTAAACTGCCCCAGACCACCTGCCCTCGGGCCAGCGGCGCCGGGGCGAGGGCGAGTCCGAATGGCCTGCGCACGGTGCCGTGGGCGGGCAGACTGCCTCCACGTGGCCTCCTGCCCGGGCTCTTGGGCTTCCGGGGCCTCTTCCTCCCTCAGGCGTGCCCGGCCCGTGGGGCCGCAACCCCGTCCGAGCTATAAACCGGTTCCGCCGGACCTCCGTGGCGTGGGTTTGGCGTGCACACGTTTTGCCGCAGAGCCCTGGCGCGCGTGTAGCTGGTTTCTGGCCAGCAGTAAAATGGCGCCTGAGCGGAATACAATTACCGTCGGCTTTGAGGAGCCTCGGCTTCAAGCCCTTGCCCCCGGGGCAGAAGCTTGCCTGAGGCCGGGGTAGAGCTACAGCTCATCTCCTCCTCCTCGTCCGCGTCCTTCTCCTCTCCCGGGGAGTCTCGTTTTCCTCAGTTGTTACGTGGGAGGAGAGGTACCCGTTGTCCCGATGCGGTTTGACTCCCGTCTCCCTCTGCCCCTATTTGATCGACAGCTCCTTGAAAGCAGGGAGGGGCGATACGAGTAACACTCTCTCGAGACCCTCCCGTGATGGTCCGCGACCAAGCGGGGCCTCAGATATTCGTGAGCGAATGAAATGCGGAGCTAAACGTCGGAGTGTGATGGAGGAGGATTGCGAGGGGTTTTTTTGTTCCGTTTTTTCTTCTTCCGAGTTGTGTTTGCCGTTGCTTAGTGTTGGGTAGTTCTGGGGGCCGGAGAGCTTGTGGTGACCCGGAAGCCCCATCCCATCGCTGCGGGAACATTCGGTGTTGGTGTTGAGCCACGGGTTGAGTCAGGCGAGAGTGAAAAAAGGCCCAAAGCTGTCGTCAGCCCCGCCTCGGGGAAAGAGAAGCGGATCGGGGCTTCCAGAGTCCTGTCTGGGGTCCTAGGAGACGTGTCCCCCACCCGCAGATCGACCGAGCCCCGATTCCGGGCTCCCCCGAGAGCCGGGACGCTCCGGGGCCCCCGTTTCGCCTCACCCCTGCCAGGTTCAGGGACCCCGAGACGTCTGCGGAAGGATGAGCCCCCCCCCCCCGGCCCCGAGGTTTCCGGGTCCGCCCAGGGTCCGTGGCGGGGTTTAGCGTCGGGCCGGTCGACGCGCCTCTCGGATCGAGAGAATGAGAGAGCCACCCGGGGGGGCTTTGGGAAGGGGTGGGTGGACGTCTGGAGAATTCCGAGTTGGGCCTCGGGCTTCCGGGCGTCCCCGGTGCACACGGCGCCTCGGATGAGTTTATGAGAAAGCGGCAGAGGCCGTGACGACGGCAACAACCAGATGCAAGGGGAACCTCTCCCCCGTCCCCCCCGGGCGGAGCGCCAGGAGGGAGGCGAGACCGGAGGCGGCGGCGGCCTCGCCGGCGGGCAGCCGGACCCCCTCCCCCGGGCTCGGCCCTCGCGAGAGCCCGGGGAGAGCGCGGGGCCGGCGGGTGGCAATCCCCTCCGGTCCCCGTCTCGCCGGTGGGCGGGCAGAAGCACTGCCGCTCTTCCGTCAGACCGGCAAATGAAATGCAAAACCGACGTTAATGCAACATTATGGTTGAGATTAAATGCACCCAAATCAGGAAATTCAAAGTTATGCCTCCCACAGCCACGGTAACTCAGCCTCCCCTGACACGTGCAGTATTTTGTGTTAGTGTGGAGGGTGTTATATGTTGAGACATTAAAGTTAAAACCGTAAGCAGAGCACAGAATGCTCGAAGGGGCTGAGTTATGACGACGGAGCCGTAAGTGTTCTTCCGCGCTCCTCCTGACTCCCGGAATTATTTCCCCCCGCCCGGCAGGCGAGTCATTTCCATTCCTCCCCGACCGCTTTCTCCCAAAGAGCAGACTCCCCAGCTCCCCGAGGGCCTCTCCTAGGCCCTCGGGGGCCATCCCGCGCAAGGCAGGTGATGACCGGGCCCCTCGGCCAACGGCGACCACTCGCCCGCTCTTTCCTTCGAGAGGGGCTGCTGACCGGTGCCTTCCCGGGCTCATCCGCGGTCTTTCCTTTCCATCCGGAGCGGGCGCCGGCACCTCCCCGCCACGTCCTTTCTCCGGTGCCCCCCGTAGGGTGTGGTCAGTTCTGACCTGCCGACCCCGGTGCCGGGGTAACCCCCTCTCCCTCCCCGACCGAGAGTTGAAGCCGATCTGAGACCCGTCGGGGTTTTAAGACGAGGAATGTGGAAATGGAGGCTGCGGGAGGTCCAGGGGTGCGGAGCGGGTGGTTCGGGGCGCGGAGGCCTCAGCCGGCCTCGCCTCGCATTCCCCGCTAAATCAGCCGTCTCCGGCGCGGTGGGGGCGGCCTCCGACTCCGAGGGGCCGGGGACCCCTCTCAGCGAGGAGGACGGCCGACGGGAGCGAAGCGGGGGAGGAAGCCACTTCCCGAGACGACTGTCGCCAACCTAGGGCCGTCAGAAGCGTCAAGGGCCGGGAAGAACGGGGGGTCCCGTTGCCCGGTTAGCCGCGGGAAGCCGTCGGGAGAATAAACCCGCCGATGACCCGCGGGTCCGACGTCGGCGACCGCGGAAGAGCGGAGAGATTCCGGGGGAATCTGGCGAGGCGAAGAAAAACAACTCGGTCGGCTAAGGAGTAATGAAGACCTTGATAAAAAGCTATTAATTAAAAGAAGACAGTGCAGAGGGGGAATTTACCGCTCCAGTGGCTGTTAGCTTTCAAATGGAAGAGGTGGGTTTTAATTGGTGCACGCAGGAGGTAGCCGGAGATTTAGAGTGGCGTGGATGAGTCTGGAAAACACTCCTCTGGCAACCAGACACTTAGCTGTCTTGGGGTAAACGCGGGGACGAACAAGGGGAGGGGGGATCCAGCCGATCCCCGGCAGCCCCCAGAGTACAGGAGTGCCAGATGTCTGCAGGAATCGCCATAAAATAATGTATATGTGTACTGTTGTATTGCCCAAGCGCCTAGTACAGTGCTCTGCACCCGGTAAGTGCTCACTAAGTATGAATGAGTTACCGTCCTCGCCCTGGGATCTCTCTCTAGCCCGACGGAAACCAACTGGCTCAGGGCTGGCAGAGGACAGAGCGATCGCATCGGACAGTTGGCACGGGCCTGGGAGTCGGGTTCCAATCTCCGCCCCGCCACTTGTCTGCGCGGCGACTTTGGGCAGGTCACTACACTTCTCTGGGCCTCAGTTCCCTCATCTGGAAAATGGGGGTTAGCACCGTGAGCCTCACTTGGGGCGTGAACCGCGTCCGACCCGATGAGCTAGTCGCTACCCCAACGCTCAGTACGGTGCCTGGCACGTGGTAAGGGCATAACAAGTACCATAGAAATAAAAAAGGGCAGGGGCCAGCCAGAGCAACAGCGTTCGGCTCGGATGATTGCGAGTGGATCCGTCGGGGACGGAGGGTGGGGCGGGTGATCAAAGACACAGCCCCGCGGCTGGGTGGAGTCCGGAGACAGCGGGGAAACCGGAATGTGGTTTCAGGGCGAGGCCCGGCGGCGTTCCGGGGAGGCCGGTCAGCGGCGAGAGTGAGCCGGGGGGGACGGCCCGTTGGGTCGGCCCGTCCCCGAGCGCGGGCCTCGGGCCTCGGGCCCGCGGCCGGCCGGGAAGATCTGCTCCCGGCCCGGCCCCGGCCCCGCGGCTCTTCTCCGATCGTCTTCCAATTTGTCCGTGAGAATGATTAATTAAGAGGCTGGAGGGACTGACTAATGAGGGAAGATTTATAAGCGCTGGATGGGGAGCTTGGTTAGCAATAACTGCAGTGACGGGGCCGTAAATTACAAATCCCTGAAAGGTGTGAACACGGAGGTAGGAGAGGGGGCACGTTGGGGAGGGACCAGGACGAGGAGAGAGGGGAGGAATGAAGTCAAGGGGAGGGCGGTTTAGGGGGAAAGGGAGGAAAAGCCACACTCTCCCTCCCCCGACCTCCACCCGCACGATCCGGATGACGTGGAGGGATTTGCACGCCGCCCCTTCCCCCTCGCGGACCCCGATGCCGCCGGTTTCAGAGAGCTCCGTTCTCCGAGGCTCGTCGGAAACGAGCCCTCCGCAGCGTGGATTAGGTTGCCATCTGGAAGCCGATTTTTTTTTTTCCCCCTCTTTAACTCTCCTCTTCCGGGTGTTCACGGGGCCTTTGAAACTCCTGCAGGCGTCCGTTTGTGCGACGGGGTCGGAAGCGGAGCTGTGAAAGTTGGGCCGCCGCCTAAAAGCCCGCGGGGACAGCGTTTCCAGATTGGCGCTGCAAAGCCGCCCGGCTCCGTGGCGGGGCAGAGGGGCCGGGCGGGGCCGGGTGGGTGAGCGGGTCCGGCGGGCGCCTGCTTCCCCCCAGCCCTCGGGCCCGGGCGGCGGCGCTTGATAATTAAAAGTTATGGTACCTGTTCGGCGCTTACTACGCGCCGGGCACTGTTCTCAGCGCTGGGATAGATACGAGTCGTTCGGGTTGGACACGTTCCCCGTCCCAGGTGGGGCTCCCGCTCTTAATCCCCATTTTCAGATGAGCTGACTGCAGCCTAGAGAAGTTTTAGTGACTTGCCCGAGGTCACACAGCAGGTAGGTGGCAGAGCCAGGATTAGAACCCAGGTCCTCCGGACTCCCAAGTCCACGCTGTGGGGGTCCCGGCCAGCTCGGGCCGTAGAAACTCCCCGTAAGGAAGATCCGCTGACCCTCCTTGGGTGTCTGAGCCCGGGCGGGTACCACCGTCCCTCCCGAGGGACCACAGCGGCACCTGCCTGGGCCGACTCCGGGCTCCGAGGCGAGTCGTTCGTAGGAGGAGCGGATTCGAGGGACAGAGACCCAGAGAGAGACGTGCCCCTCGGTGGCCGAGCCCCATGAAACGAGGGCGGGAAACCTCTGGGAGAGGTGGAGGGTGAGATCACGGTTCGCGGGGGCATCGCCCCCGGAGGCTTTGAGGCCCGTCTTGGAATTCTTGAGTTTGGGTTGGCGCCGGTGAGGGAAACCGGCCTCGTGTGAGAGTGGGGCTTTCGGTGCATGAACGTTCGGAGAAAGCTCACATTTTGGTCCTCTCCCCTACCTCCCGTCCACCACAGCAGACCCAGCCTCCGCCGGGTGCCGGGGCGGGCACGCTGTCGGTCTCCGCCGGGTGCCGGGGCGGGCACGCTCTCAGCCTCTTTAAGCAAGAGCCTCGGGCCTGGTGCCCGAGTCGGGGGGAGCGCAAGTAGGCGGTTATTGAGCCGTATCGTACGCGGTTGGCCAAAATGTGCGGCCTGCCGGATTTGTGGTACGGTTCCAGGTCAGGAGGTGATTTGGCCTGGCCAGATGGAAACCACTAGGAGATGGGTGCTGGTGGGGGAAGGTTGGGGTGGGCAGGAGGAGGTGAGATTTGTGGTGGACAAAGCCTGGTCACACTAGAAGAGGTGGTCCTGGCGATGCCTGACCCGGACCTTGTTTCTTTCATGGAGGGAGCGGGGCGGAGGGGGCAGGGTGGTGGGACGGGCCTCGGGTGGGCCCGGGGGCTGCAGGAGGGAGGCCGCCCGTGCCAGGATTCAGTCCCACCCCAAAACCTCCTTCAGACAGGAAAGGTTTCCTGCCGTCGGGGTCCAGCCCTCCAAGCGGCCACCTCCGACTCCCGACCTCGGGGCTGCCGCTCTGAGCCCTCGGGGGGGGGGGCCGGTTTCCCCAGCGGCCCCGAGTCCTCTCCCACCCCTCCCTCATCTGGTAGAGTTGACCGGGCGAGGCGTCGCCCAGGGTTTCGGGGAGAGTCCCGGCTGGGCCCTGGGTTCTGATGCCGGACCATCCTCTCTGTCACTCGCCGACCCCCGGCAAGTCCGCCTCTCCCCTGGCTAGCCGGGAATCTGGTGGGGGGGGGGGGGGGGGGCGGGGAGCGAGAGATTGTGAAAAGTTGGTAGGAAAACGTGTCTATCTCCAGCCAGTTGCCAACGAAGAGACGGCTGTTTTGTCCTGGTGTCCCAGGGCTCTTGGGAGGTGACGCTGGGACCCGGGCGGTTGTCCGCTGGGACGCAGGTCGGACACGTCCCGCACGGGGCTCACAGTCTTAATCCCATTTTACGGATGAGGTCACGGAACCCCAGATAAGCGAAGCGATTTGCCCCAGGCCGCCTGGTAGACAAGTGGCAGAGCCAGGATCAGAACCCAGGTCCTTATGACTCCCAGGCCCGTGGTCTATCCGCTAGGCCACGCTGCCTCTTCCTCCTGCTCGGGCTGTGAGCCCATGAGAGGCGGGGACTCTGTCCAACATAATTAACCTGTACCTTCCCCTGCGCTTAAAACAGTGTTTGACTCAGAGCGGACGCTTAACAGATACCATTAAAAAAAAAAATGTGGTCGTCGAGCGGTGCAGGCGACCAGGAGAGCGTAGTCACGGTCCGGGTGAAAAGATCGATGCGCGTGAGGCGGCCTGACAGCGCGAGGGATTTGGGAATCGATCGAGAGGATGGACCCAGCGGATCCCTGTACTAAGCACCGGAGAGATGACAGTCGAGTTAGGGGACCAGTATCCTGCCCTCGATGGTCTTCCAGGCCCAGTGGAAATAAGAGGAAGATGGGCGGGTCACGGAGGCCCCGGGCAACAGGACCACCCGTCTTCCAAGTTGGACCCCCAGGAAAGCGGAGAGCGTCAAAGCAGAAGGTCGGGCGGGCCCGGTCGTGTGTCGTTTCGGCCCAAGGTGGTGGCCGGGGGCGGGGGCGATTTACAGCCGTGGTAGAAACCGAGCCGTGGCCCCCCCCCCCCCACGCGGACGGACAACCGGAGAGCTACGTCTTTGAACTCGCCCGCGCCCAGTAACGTAGTTGGCGTGGAGTGCCGTGACCCTCCTTCGCTTCCGGTTTCGGTCGGGAGCGGCGGAACAAAGCGGTGGCGCGGCTTGTATCCCGTCCCTTCCTATTTTCATCGCCTTGAGGTTGGCGGCGGGGAGGGAGGGAGGGAGGGAGGAAAACATCAGCCCTTTAAACCTCCGCTCTCCCCCTCGACTTCCCCCCTCGCCCTCCCCCGAAACTTCGAAGCATCAGCCCTCATCTGTCAAAGTGTAAATCAGCAATTAAAACACAAACAGCCAAATGCCAAAGATGACCCGAAGCACAAAGCAACTGACAAACAAGTCCGGACAAATCGACGGATAATTTATAAGCATTGCCCTAAAATCTAATTATTTGGCAATTCGAATTTGCAGCCGGCCGGGGCTCTGCAATAAATTTAACCCGCCATAAATTATTTAGGGGCAGTCGATGGTGTAAATCAAAACCACGAGTGTTTGTTTAAGAAATAAGCGCCTTGTGCATAAAATGACTTTTTTTGAAGGGAAAAACCCGGTTGAACAAAACATGCCGGCCAGTGTGCTGTGAGAATCTTCGCTTCTCCGGAGGGCAGAAACACCCTGCTCGTGTTTTGCCTTTTAGGAAAAAAGTTTTGTCGTTTTCCTGATGCCGTTCGGTCAGGGAAGGCGGGGGAGAGAAGTAATCCTGTTGGGTCGGTTGGTTCTTTTTGCTCTGAATTTTGAGAGAGAAACTCTGGGTGTGTGTGAAAGAGAGAGAGAAAGAGTGAATTTTCCACAGTAGGTAAACACCGACTTGTAGAGGATTTTTATAAAGTGGACGACGGACCGTTCCCTGCCGAAATTAACTGGTTTTCCCGAAATCTTTTAGAAGCAACTTCAAGTCGCGACACTTTGGTTTTTCTCTCTCTCTCTCTTCTGGTAGAGCTCCAGAGGCATCCTCCCCGCCGCACCCACCGCCGCCAGCCACCCAACCCAGCCACGTTGAGCTTCTCGCGACACAGGCCGCGTCTTAAAAACTCATTTTCAGCCCACGGATCTGTCCTAAACAATCGATCGGTTATTGTGATTGAGCTCCTACTGTGCTCAGCGCCTGGGAGAGTACGGTTAGATCGGGAGATGCGATTCCCGCCGCCGAAGAGCTTACGGTCCGGTGGCGGGCGGAAGAAGCGGATCCCTTCGCTTCTCCGCTTCCCGTTCTCTGTTCTTGGCAGCCGGGGTTCTAGGAGAGGAGGGAGGTTCAGGAAAGGCAAACTTTAAAGCGGTGGCATTTTCAACTTCCTCTGAGACCCTGCCGATCTAATAATCTGAGTCCCGTGGCCTCCCGCTTCTTGCGGAATCGGGCGGGAGACGTCAGTGAGATCGAAACGATACGTACCGAGCGTTTCCCGCGCGCTTAGCGTGAGGTACTGTAGGGTTGGGAGACGTGCTCTCGAGGACCTTAAAAGTCTGCGAGGGACTGAGAGGGGAACCCCAAGCTAAGGGGATGATGCAGATAAGGATTGGGAATGTAGCGGGACAGGATTTTGCCAGATGCGTGAAAAAGGTGACAACCCAATATCGGCGGTAGAGCACGCGATAGCTTTTCCCCCTGAGGACGGAGCGTGAAAGTATTCATGTCGCCCCTGCTGCCCTCCGGCCCCCTCCAGTCGGGCGGGCTGGCCGTCTCGGATGAGCGGGACGGATATCTGCGGTGGCCCCCGACGAAGGGCCTTGGAGAGAAATGCTCCCGCCGGGGCGGGGGTGGGGGCGTGACCCTTTAAACGGGGTCGAGGGTCGGGGTGGGGGGAATGCGTGGTCAGCCCATCACGGCCGGGAAATGCCCCAGCAGGCGGGACTGAAGGCGTCAGAGGCCAGGTCGGTGCGGCACTAATCTTTACGCCCGAGGTCGTTTTTCACAGGCGTCGGGGCTCCCGCGTCCAGAGACGTGGGGGTCCGGCTCCCCTCCCTCCCCCGCGCCTCCGCGGGGTCGCGCTCGACCAGACGGCCGTCACTCAGCCTACCTGGAAATTGATTCTCAGGGCTGGGCATTTCCACAAGTGTCAGAGGGCTGGAATTAATGGACAGATTTTGGGAACAGATGGCGTCCGGCTTCTCCCGCCAGTGGGAGGCGGACGGGGCCCGAAAGAAACACGGGGCCCCGAGCCCAAGGGTCGGTCTTCCCGTCGAGTCCGGGCACGGAGCGGGCCCTTTGGGGAGGAGGGGAGTGCTTGCAACCATCTATTGCGGTTACTTTCGGAGCGCTTACCTGGTGCAGAGCGCTGTAAGAATTGCTCGGGAGAGTATAGTGCCGAGGAGTCGGTAGCCACGATCCCTGCCCGCGAGGAGCGTACGGTCTAGCGGGAGGAAGGGATCGTGGCTCCGAACTCCCTCACGCTCTCCCAAGCGCTCAGTCCGGTAAACCCGCTGTGGCAGGGAACGCGTCCGTTTATTATCGTATCGTAGTCTCCCGAGCACCTAGTACGGTGGTCGGTACAGGATGAGCGCTCGGTACGATCGCACGCTCTGTGCGTAGTAGGTGGTCAGTGAATACCTCTCCCTGATTTGATTCGATTGGGTCCGGAGGCTTCCCGGGAGCTTCTGCCGTCCTGCCCGCCAGAGGGTCGATCCGGGTCGGCGCGGGGCATCGTGACCCTCACCCTTCCGTACCCTTCGGCGGTTTCCGAGGTCTGTCCCGATCAGGCCGGGCTCCGGTGATGCGGGTGCGGGGACGTCTGCAAGCAGGACAGCTGCCCCACAGGAAACGCCGGGAGCCTCGCCGGTTTGGCGTTCGACCGCCCGGGCCCCGCCCGGCGGCCGATCGGAGAGCGCCCGGGCCCTCACCGTTTTATAAGAAACACTGACGCGATTCTAGATCTCTAATAACATCGCGGATCTCTTAAAGCAGACCGCGTCCTAGTAAAAAAGCGGAAAAAGATCAACCCTGAACCGTCGATTCTCGGCGAGAGAAGGTTTTGGGGGTTTTTTCGGGTGGGGGGAGGTCCTGTCGGTTTGATCGATATTTTTTTGTGGTTTTCTGTTTCCCGAGGAATGTCAGCTCCTAATTTCATAATGTATTACGGACTTAAGAAAATTGAATTTAATAAAAGCAAAAGATGAATTGCACCTTTAAAGGTCCCAAACACTTGTCTCTATTAGCGGGACAAACTGCCGGTCTCCGAACGCCGCTTCTCCGCAAATGAAAGTTGAAATGAAAAGTACAGCCGTGTCACAGGTTAAATTTCATTGTGGGGCCACGCTAACAACGTTAACGTGGGGCAGGCCGGCCTGTGCTCCTGTAGGTACCGATGCAGTCAACGGGGAGAGCTCTGACGCCGGGCTTTTGGGGGCGACCCCCCACCCCCCACCCCGGGCTGCGTTCAAGGGAGGGGAGGTGCTTCGGGAGGAAACCCTCCCGGATCTAAATTCACATCCCCATAGGGAACACGGGGCGGGTCCGGGGGTCCAGATCCCCTTGAGGGTGACCGATCTGAACATTTCGACGGCAGGGGCAGAGGCGGGGCGTGCCTTTATTTGATTTTATTTATTTTTTTAAGCAAAGCGGGTGCTCTTTCTCAGTGGGCGATGATGATATTTGTTAAGCCTTCTAACGCGCGTCTCTAGCACTGTTCCGAGGCGGTTAGAAGTCAGTGGGAAGCACCGTGGCCTGGTGGAAAAGCAGAGGCCTGGGAGTCGGAAGGACCTGGCTTCTGATGCCTCTCTGCCACTCGCTCGCTGTGTGGTCTCGGGCAAGTCACTTCTCCGTGCCTCAGTTTCCTCATAATGGAGATTCGATATCTGCACTCGCCTTTCTTTAAAAAATGGTATTAAGTGCTTACTAAGCGTCAGGCACTGTTCTAAGCACTGGGGTGGGTACAGGTTGATAGGGTAGGACCCAGTCCCCGTCCCCCATGGGGATCTTTCTCTGAATTGGAAGGGGAATTCATTCATTCATTAGTTCAGTCGTATTTATTGAGCGTCTACCGCGTGCGGAACACTGTATTAAACGCTTGGAAAGTACACTTGGGCGAGAAATACAGACAGTCCGTACCCAACGACGGGCTCACAGTCTAGAAGAGGGGAGACACTACGAAACAAAACCGGACGACAATGTGTATTGAATCCCCGGTTGACATTCCTACCGCATGTAGACGGGGGTTTACGTCCTATCCGACGAACTTGGGTCTACCCCGGTTCTTAGAGCGGTGTGTAACACACAGTAAGCGCTTAATAAATGCAATAATAATGATAATCAAGTGGGACACGGTCCCCGTCCAACCTGGAGCCCACGGTCTAAGTAGTAAGCGGAGATCTTCCGGCGGAAGGAAAGACAAGTCCAGGCCGGCGGACGACGGCCCCCCCGGACCGTCCCTCCGCCACCCGCACGACGGTTAAAGCCACGGATCGAGCCCCCGCGCCCCTTCCGCGTCGCCTCGGGTCTGTCGTAGAGTTCGAAGCGGATCTCGGGGGCCGGGGAGGCGGGGGGAGGGTGTAGAAAAGTTTTAGGCCCATCTTTCCCGATGTTAAAAGAGATTTACTATTTCCATTCCCCGCCTCGTTCTTTCCCCCTGTTGCGTTCAGATGTCACAGTCTTATTTGTTGCTTCACTACGACGTCCCTGGAGATGTATTTGATTTGGTTTTAATTTACTGTTGTTGGGAAAGCATCCTCCGTGGGGGGAGGGCCGTGCGCGTGTGTGTACGCCCACGCGTGCGTGTGCACGAAATATAACGTGTCCTGCTTATTGGGGCCACTTCTGGGGCAGAAGCCTCCCCTCCTTGCCTCTGCAGCGACCGCCTCTTCCACATGCTAATTTTACTCGGAGGAGCTTGCTTTTATTTATTTTTTTATTATTTCCTATTTGTCTCTTCCAGATGTTTTCAGGGCAGTGTTTTTTTTTTGGGGGGGGGTGTCGTAAACTAATTCCATTCATGTTTTAAAAATTTATGAAAGCGCTAATAAAAATGTCAGAGTGGTAAAAATGTTAGCTTTTCCTCTGCTTTGATTAAATTTTGCAAACTGTTTTTGAATATTAAAAAGCAATAATTTTTTTATTCTCTCTCCCTCTTTCTTCCCCCTCACTCTTCCTCTCCCCCCCCCTTCTCCTCCCCATCTCTCTCTCCCTCTCTCTGCGATTTGAGAGGTTTCTCGCGTAGATATCACTCAAAGGGCTCATTTACACACCAGAACCTGGTGCTGTGCATCTCTATTAAATAACGTAGACAAATTAATCTTTGAGACACCAAACAAATTGTCACCTCTTCCTCCTCCATTAAGTTTGAGTGGGATGGGAGGGGGTGGTGATGAAGGGGGTGGGGGGGGGCCGTCTCAGAGGGTGGGCAGGACCATCCAATGGATTTTATTGCTCTTTTTAGTACTCTGGTTTTTTTCTCCCCTCTCTCGGGGTTTTGAAAGCTTCGGTTTTCGTTTTGTTTTCTAATGAGCGTGCGACTCGTAACTGGGGCCGCTTAAACTTTCGGTTCCCAGACCCGGGCTTCGTGTGGATCGCCGATGATGCGCTGAGTTGGGTGTCGCCGTTGCCGAATCAATCGCTCTTCTCCTTCCAACGTGAACGGTTGCCGGGTAGAGAAGGGGCCTGGGGAATCGAATTGCCCCAGAGGCTTGATTCGGGGTGGGACTTGGGGGGAGAGGGGGAGATGGGGCAGCGGGGCTCCACTGGAGGCTCTGGAATACTGCCTTCACCAGCAGGGGGCGCCACGGGGCGTAATAATAATGATAGTAATAATAGTAATAATAATAACGATGGTATTTGTCAAGCGCTTACTATGTGCCAAGCACTCTTCTAATCGCTAGGGTAGATACAAGGTGATCGGGTTGTCCCACGTAGGGGCTCACAGTCTTAATCCCCATTTTACAGAGGAGGTAACCGAGGCACAGAGAAGTTGATGATGATGATGGCATTTGTTAAGCGCTTACTATGAGCAAAACACTGTTCTAAGCGCCGGGGGGGGATACAAGGTGATCAGGTTGTCCCACGTAGGGGCTCACAGCCTTAATCCCCATTTTACAGAGGAGGTAACCGAGGCACAGAGAAGTTGATGATGATGATGGCATTTGTTAAGCGCTTACTATGAGCAAAACACTGTTCTAAGCGCCGGGGGGGATACAAGGTGATCAGGTTGTCCCACGTGGAGCTTACAGTTTTAATCCCCATTTTCCAGAGGAGGTAACCGAGGCCCAGAGAAGCGAAGTGACTTGCCCACACTCACACAGCCGACAAGTGGCGGAGCCGGGATTAGAACCCACGACCTCCGACTCCCGAGCCCGGGCTCCTTCCGCTGAGCCACGCTGCTTCTCTACGGCACCCTCATGCCCGGCCCCCTTCCGCCCGGATCCCGGCTCCGGAAGAGCGTCCGGGGGCGTGAGTGTCGGTGCGGGCGAGTCCAGACAGCCGTAGCTAGTGAGCGCTTACCGGGTGCGGAGCATTGTGCCGAGCGCTCGGGAGGGTAAAGTATAACGGTCTGAGCCGCGTTTCCTGCCCACGACAAGCTTAGAGTCTAGAGGGGGAGACAGGCGTAAATATAAACAAATAAAATTACGGCCACGTGCGTAAGTGCTGTGGGGCCGGGAGGGGGGATGAATAAAGAGAGCAAGTCAGGGCGACAGAGAGAGGAGTGGAAGAAGGGGAAAGGACGTAGTCAGGGAAGCCCTCTCGGAGGAGATGCGCCTTCGGTAAGACCTTGAAGGGAAGGGAAGAGTGATTGTGGGACGTGAAGGGGCGACGCGTTTCAGGGCCAGAGGCAGGACGTGGGCGAGAGATCGGCGGCGAGGTAGGCGAGATGGAGGTACGGCGAGAAGGTCGGCATCGGAGGAGCCAGGCGTGCGGGCCGGGTCGTGGCGGGAGAGCAACGAGGCGAGGTAGGAGGGGGCAAGGGGATGGAGGGCTTCAAAACCGGTGGTGAGGAGGTGGCCCTCGGCCCCCGCGACCGTGTATCGGGGAGGTCACGCCCATCTCAGCTCACCTCTCCCCGCTCCCGTCCTCCAGTCCGCCCTCGAGATCTGCCTCCAGCAGGCTCTAGTCGACCGCGTTGCCCGTTCCGGGAGGAGGCCTCCCCCGGCGACCCTCCTAGCTGTTGGGATGATTTTTCATCGACGCATCAGCGGTGACTGCCTTCCCTCGGCTTAATTTTATTTTTTTTTTACCGGTCATCTCAACGGCTCATTTCTCCCTTCTCTCTTTGTTTCCGTGTGTGGATCTTTAGGAAATCATTGAATTCCCCATCCTGAAGCTGAACGGCCGGACAATGGAGATCGAGTCCACCTTTCACATGTATGTGCAGCCAGTCGTGCACCCTCAGCTTACCCCCTTCTGTACAGAGGTAAAGGAAGAAGGGAGGGTCCGGGTCCCGCGGGGTCCCTCGGGGACAGGGGCGGGCGGGAGGGTGGCCGGGTGGCCGGGCGTGGGTAGGAGAATCGGGGAGGGGACACTCGGGGGCCTTCCTGAGCCGGTCACCGTCCTCGCTGGACGCTTACCGATTTAGATGCCCCCGGACAATTTGCCACCGGGTGTGGGCGTTGAGCACGCGGCAAGATGGAAGCCGGGATGGAAGAAACCCGGCTCACAGGCTCTACCCCGGCCCTTCCGGTTTCTTGGGAGAGGAGCTCCATTTGCCCGAGGGTCGTTACGGTATAAAAGTGAGAAAAAAATAATGATGATATCTGTTAAGCACTTACTAGCTCCTCTGAGCGCTGGGGTGAACGCAGCTAATCAGGTTGGACACAGTCCCTGTCCCACGCGGGGCTCGCAGTCTTCATCCCCGTTTGACAGATGAGGTAGCTGAAGCCCAGAGAAGTGAGGTGGGTGACTTGTCAGGGTCACACAGAAGGCAAGTGGTGGAGCCAGGATTAGAACCCGGGTCCTCCTGACTCCCAGGCCTGGGCTTTATCCACTAGGCCGGGCTGCTTCTCTTAGGGTGCCTTTTTTCCTAGGAGCTTTCTCTCCGCTGGGGAGAGACCAGGAAATGGGCAGATGGCTTTGAAATACACCCGCTTCCCTCTCCCAGCCTTCCCCAGGGAAGGGGCGGGTGGGAGCGCTTTCAATCGGTCAGTGGTATCTATCGGGAACATACTGCGCGCGGAGCACTGCGCTAAGCAGCTGGGAGAGAGTACAGTAGAACACAGTCGGTTGACACGTCCCCTGCCCCCTCGTCAGGCCGATGCCCACCCCCAGACTCAGTGGGCGGTCTCCGGAGCGGGGGCTGGGCCAGCCCGGTTGAACGCGCTCTGCCTCGGAGGTGGTCTCTGGGTTTGCGGGGAGTCCCTCGCCCCGGAGTCCCGTGTGCGCATCCGGAGGGCGGGGCGTCTCGGCTCCCTGGAGCAGGTGCGGAAGGTTGGGGGTCTCCATAAAGTTTTTAAGAGATCCCCGAGATTGCGACTGGAGGAAGAAGGAGCGGTGAGTCAGCGGTGAGGTCACTCGAATGAATGAAAATTGAATTCACGTGGGGGCTCCCGGGAGTGGGTTTCCTTCCCCGGAGAGACCCCCGCAGCCCCCCAGATCTCCTTCCCTCCCGCTTCATCTCGCGGCCCGGCCCCCCCCCTTTCGGCCCCACACGAGAGCCAGCCGTGCTCGGGGGCTGTTGCGATTTTCTGAGCGGGTGGGCGCCCCCTCCTCACCCCCCGGCCGCCGAGACGGAATGGCGCTCCGTTCCCCGAGCCGGGAAGACCACTCCCTCCTGGCCCCCGATGCCCCTCGGTCGGGTCCCCGTCGCCTCAGCCGCCCCAGAGTCCCTCGGCGGCCGTGACGGATGGCCCGCCGGCCCGGGTTAACCGGTTCCGGTCGGCCCGGGGGCCCTGATTCGCCCTCGTCCGAGGCCCTGGCGTTGGGTCCCTCCCCCCCGCTTCTTTTCAGGGACCGACCGGGAGGCTTGGGTGAGGCGGGCGGGGTCGGGGACCCCGTCTTTTCCCGTATGTGTAATGAGCGTGTTATTAGTCTTGCCGGCCGCTTTGTCTCAGCTCCAATCGAGAGACCGCCCGGGGACATGGTTATACCAGAGATACATTCCTCACGTAGCCCTGGCCGTGCCTCACCTCCGTGGCTCTCTCTGTGCGCTCTCTCTCTCTCGACCAGCCTCCCCTCGCGCCCCCAAAATCAGCTGGCTCGCACAAAACCTCCGTCAGAACAGCTGCGGTGCCGAACCGAGCTCTTGGCCGACACGTCCCGAGCTTTTTTTTTTTTAAAAAGAAAAAATACCCATCTCGCTAAATGCCAGTAAAGGGCTTTGTCTTCAGCACCTGTATTTATAAAGGGTGAGATTTATTGGTCTCTTTGTCTAGGAAGAAAGACTGGGTCTGATTATCAGATTGCCCACCAGAGACAAGTGCTTATGTAATCAGCAAACTGTCTCGGGGTAGAAATACGATTGTGTTGCAGATAAACTCGGAAAGAAGAAAACTCCACACGCTGACACGACACCCGGCGGCGCGGCCCGCGCTCTCCCGCCTCGGCGGACCCCCGGGCGCGTCGGTAATCGGCCACGGCGCGATCGGGGTCGGAGGCTACCCGGCCCCCCTGCTCCTGGAAGAGAGGGAGTTAATCTGTAATCCCAGAGTACAAGCTTCGGGCGTCAGGGACCGCCAGTTCTCCCACTCGTACCCCTCAGAGTTTAAGTGGCTCAGGTCTCCGAGCTCCCTTTAGCCGCGGGGGTGAGACCTCCCCCCAAGATTTATACGACTTAGCTCTGCTCCGGCCCCTCTCGTCTCGGCGGGTTTGCGGCGCTGGGGCAGACGCGCGTCGGTCCCGGGAGGAAATAGCCGCCACCCGGGACCGGGATGACTCCCTTGGGGCGGGCCAGCGGGCCCGACTGAGGCGGGGCCGGGGGGAGGGCACGGCTCCCCGGGCGGCGGCCGGAGCGACGCCTTCTCGCGCGCCGGCCTCCGGCGCCCGGGACCGAAACCCGTCTTGGCCCCGAGGCCCCCGCCGGGGCTCCCGGGAAGGGCCGCTCCGTCTCCCCCCCCCCCCACCCCGGTCGGGGGCGGGCGGCGCTCCTTGAAGGGTGGAGGGGGGCGGCTCCGCGGAGAGGAGAGTGGCGATGGCGCCGCCGGTGGAGAGAGGTCTGCGGGCCCCCGCGGCGGGAAGGAGGGGCGGGGAGCGGCCCCGCCGGCGGCCGGCAGTTGTCCGGGAGCGGTGCCGGCCCTCCCGGCCGGTCAGCCTGCAGCACCACCTACAGGGCGGTGGCCCGGACCTCTCCGGCGGGCCCTCTGCCGGGCCCGGCGGACCCTCGGAGACCCAGACCGGCCCCCTCCCCTCTGGGAGCCGCGCTCGCGGAGACCGGGCCCCGCCTGAGGCCGCCGTGGCCACGTAGGCCGGACCCCCCCGGAGCCGAGGCGGCACTCCTCGGCGACCCCCCGGGAGCGGCGGGGGAGACCCTTCGGCCGAGGACGGTCGCGGAGACGCCGGTCCCGAGAGGTCGGTCGGTCAGCCGGGTCGATCGAGCGCACGCCGTGTGCGGAGCGCTGTGCTGAGCCGTGAGGAGAGTACACAGTAACGGTCCCGTTCCCCGCCCGCAGCGAGCCCGTCTGGCGGGGGGGGGGGACGGGACGGACGTGAATATTGATAAATTACTGATACGTACATAAGTGCCGTGGGGCGGGCAGGAGGGGGTGAATAAAGGGAGCAAGTCGGGGATGGAGAAGGGAGTAGAAGAAGAGAAAAAGAGGGCTGAATCAGGGAAGGCCTCTTGGAGGGGATGTGCCCTCGTTAAGGCTTTGAAGTGGGGGGGGAGAGTCATCGTCTGTGGGACGGGAGGAGGGAGGCTGTTCCGGGCTGGAGACGTGGGCGAGAGGTCAGCGGTGAGATCGGTGAGATGGACGAGATGGAGGCGCAGTGAGAAGGTTAGCGTCGGAGGAGCGAAGCGTGCGGGCCGGGCTGTAGTGGGAGAGCGGTGAGGGGAGGCGGGAAGAGGTAAGGTGACCGAGTGCTTAGAGCCAGCCGGTGAGGAGTTTCCGTTTGACGTTCACGTCGACGCCCCCCCCCGGGTAGGGCGGAGACTGAGGGGTTGGCGGTGCCCTCGTCTACGGCGGGCACCCCGCACCTCTCCCCGGCCCCCAGGAGGCGGGCTGCCCACGGAGGTGGCTCCCCCGAAGCCGGAGACCGGAGGGGGAGACGGTTCCGATGGCTCCCTGCGGACCCGGCCCCCCGGGGGGCCCGCCGAGAGGCGGCTTTGGCTCCCCTGGGCTCGTCCGAGGTCTCGGCGCGGGGCGGGGGGGGAGACCCCGTTGGTCTCGTCGGGGGTCGGGGCCAACTGGCCGGGGCTCCCCCCCAGCAGGGGAACGACCCGGGTGGGCACGCCGCGGGTTAAACCGGAGCCAAACGACAGCCCCGTTCATCTTTTTCATTTATTTCCCTTGTAGAGCGGGGGAAGTCTGCAGGCAGCAGCTGTTACCCAATTAAAATACAGATTAATATAAAAACAGTTTCTGGAATATAAAATAGAGTGGCCGTGTCCCCACACTTCCTTAAAATTCCAACTAATAATGACTTGATGAACTACAGAATCCCACCTAGAGGAACCCAGCTTTCTCAAAATGAAAATTTCTTCCCTAAAAGGTATATATTACCATTCCATGGAAGTCGCTAAGAGAAATAATCTTCCCACTTACAGCCAGCATATTCAGCCGGTCAGATATTTGGTATTCATTAAACGTAATTATAGTTTAATTGGAGTTTAATCTCTTTTTTCCCTCCCCTCTTTGAGGGGCGGGGGGACGTTTCAGTGTTAGAAACCAACCAGCCAGAGAGGAGGAGGAGTCGAGAGAAATGGGGTTGAGGGTGTGGGGGGCAGGGGTGGAGAGACCCCTCCGAGGATCTTGTCCCCCCCTTCCCAGCGCTTGGTACGGTGCCTGGCGCACAGTAAGCACTTAACAGATGCCACAGTTATTATTATCTGGTCTCTGGACCAGGCCGAATCATACTCACACAGCGGAGGGGTGGGAAAGGATGGGCTCTTGACGTGGCAAAGCGGGGGTCGGTTTGCGTCGGCAAAGACGGGCCGACCTCGGGATCCCAGCCGAGAGACGCTCGGCCCCGGGCACGAGCGAGCGGGGGCCTACGACCCTTGAATCTGCGCTCCGGCCCACCCTCAGATCGCCTCCGGGGTGGGGAACACTTGGCTTCCCCACCTCAGTTTCCCCAAGTGTGAAAGATGGCCACCGGGTTTTGAGCTGGCCCCCTTGGAAGAGAAGCTCTATAGCACCGGGGGGCGGGGACGGGGCTCAGCCGGTGTCAGAAGGCCTAGCGGTCCCCGGGCCCTCTGCCAGGCCTTCCTGGGAGTAGGGGTCTGTGGAGGGGCCGGGCTGGGGCAGGGGAGAGACGGGCGAGGTGGGACAGAGGAAAGGGAGGATTCGAGGGACCTGGGTTGGGGTGGGCACAGCCGGCCCTTGTCTGGCCAACCTCCCCGGGGGGCACCTGAACCGGAGAGGAAGAGACCGCTCCGCGTGGCACTCCGAGTCCCACGTGGAACGGGAGCCGTGTGCCCGGGCTGATTATCCGGACCTACCCTGCCGCTCAGCCCAGTTTTTCCAACACTTGGAAAGCAGAGTGGACTAGCGGGAAGAGCCCGGGCCCGGGAGTCGGAGGACCTGGGTTCTAATTCCTCCCCCTCCATATGCGTGCTGCGTGACCTTGGGCAAGCGACTCTGGTCCTCTGGGCCTCGGTTTCTTCATCTGTAAAATGGGGATCCAAGACCCGTTCTCCCTCCTCCTCGGACTTTAAGTCCCAGCGTGCTTCGGGGACCGCGTCCCACCCGATTACCTTATGACTGCCCCAGCGCTTAGAACGGCGCTTGGTAGATGGTCAGCACTTAACAGACACCGTCATTATAGGAGGCGGGTAACGCCTGCTGTAACAGTGAGAGTCGAAACACCTCAACTGGTCGGTGTACGGGGAGGACACGGGATAAGCAGATGTATGCAAATGCACGTGTCTTCACCCGTGACAGTATTTATTTGGAATTTCCGAGACGTCTTCTGCCTCCGCTCCAAGTGAGCGATCTGGCTTCAAAGGGAGAGGAGCGGGTAGCCGGGCTGGTGGGGTCGAGGGGCCTCCCCCATCCCTCGGGATTGGCTCCAAGCCGGGCGGGAAGCCTTAGGGGCCGGAGAAGGCGGCGGAGCGAAGCGGGGGGCGGGTCGCCCCCTCGTTTGGCCGAGAAGCCCCCAAGGGCTCGCTGCCGGGTGAGACCGAGGGCGGGAGCGGCTCCTCCCCGAGCCTCAGCGGCCTTGCACGCCCGCGCGGGGACCAACACACCTGCGTTTGTGTGCGTGTTTCTGTCGTTGCAGCTCACCGGCATCGTCCAGGGCACGGTGGACGGCCAGCCGAGCCTACAGCAAGTGCTCCAGGTAGGTCGAGCGACCTCCGCTTCCCTCCCTCCGCCCTCCCCTCACCCCCACCCCTCCCTCTCCCCTCCCCTACTCCCTCCCTCTGCAGGATCGAACCGCGTCATTTGACTCTGATTACGGCTTCATTAGAATAACATTTGCTGTCACGTTGGGTGACATGCCGTTGAGAGTATTGAACCACTCATCTGTCATCTCCAGCTGCTCATGTCAGGGTTCCTGACAAGATGTCCAAACTCCTGCCAGAGCACAGTCGAAAAGGTGATCTCGGGGCCCTCCCCTCCCCCCCTCCCCCTCCCCTGCCATCTCCCACCCCACCGCATCCTCCCCCAGCCGGCTTTTAAAGCGCCAGGACGTGGCTTCTTCGGGCCATCTCGTACGTGAGCCCCCCTCCCGTAATCTCCTCGAGATCCCAGCTCCTTAGAAGACGTCTCGGTGAAGAATCGGGGAGTCCTGACCGTTAAATCTAGACCGTGAGCCCCAGGTGGGGCGGAGACCGTGTCCAACCTCATTATCTTGTATCTATCACTTAGTAATAATAATAATAATCGTGGTATTTAAGTGCTGCTTAAGTACCAAGCCCCGTTCTGGGCGCCGGGGTAGCTACAAGGTAATCGGGTTGGACGCGGTCCCCGTCCCACCTGGGGCTCTCGGTCTTAATCGCCATTTTACAAATAAGGTAGCCGAGGCACGGGGAAGTGGTGACTCGCCCAAGGTCACGCGGCAGACATAATAATAATAATAATGTTGGTATTTGTTAAGCGCTTTCAATGTGCAGAGCACTGTTCTGAGCGCTGGGGGTAGATACAGGGTAATCGGGTTGTCCCACGTGAGGCTCCCACTTAATCCTCATTTTACAAATGGGGTAACAGAGGCACAGAGAAGCGAAGTGACTTGCCCACAGTCACGCGGCTGACAAGTGGCAGAGCGGGATTCGAACCATGACCTCGGGCTCCCAAGCCCAGGCTCTTTCCACTCAGGACATGTGGCAGAGCCAGGATTAGAACCCACAACTGTCTTCTCCCCACTGAGATTTTGAGGGATTCGACCTTCTCGGCCCCGGGGGTCCCGCTTGCGGAATCCTGACCTGCGGCACGTTCTGCCGTTCGGCCTTGAGCTCCGCCTGGGCCCCGCCGGGGCGTCGAAGAACAGCCGCGGAGCAGCGGATCTCTCGGTCTGCGGGCAGAGAGCCCCGTCCCCCACGTCCTCTCCCTTCGAGAAGGGGCGGTGGCTGGAGGCCGAGGGTCAGGTCACGCCCGCCGCTGGCCAGGTGCAGTCAGGGCCTACACGGTGGGCACAGGCCGCACTCGGAGGAGAGAGCAGTCGCTGGGAGAATCTGGCTCTCGCCACCACGGACGAGGGACGGGGTGGGCTTTCCGAGAAGTGGACACTGCCAGAGAAGCTGAACGGTGGAGGGGTTGGCCGGTGGTGCCAACTGGGGGAAGGAATGGATTGAAAGTCACCCATCCCCCAGAGAATAAATATGAGTTGGGGGCTTGTCTCCTCCAACCGCATCCCCCCTACCCAGTTGTCCCACGGCAGGACCCCGGGGGTCCTCCGCTCACGCGCTCAGATCCGTACCCTTTAAGCTCCGGAAAGTCACCCCTCCCTCTCCCCCACGGCCCTCATGTCCGTAGCCATAATTTATTTCAGTGACCGTCTCCCCCTCTAGATTGAAGTGCTCTTTGTGGGCAGGGATCAGGTCTACCGACTCGGGGGGGGGGGGTTTACCCTCCCAGGCGCTCAGTACAGCGCTCTGCATTCCGTAAGCGCTCAGTCAACCCCACCGGATGATCGACTGGGGGGCCGACTGCCTCCCCTCTGGGTTTCTAAGGAAACTCTCCCAAAGGGCCAGTGGGCTCACGGGGAGAGGTTGAGAGCCCAGAGGGAGGAGCCGCCCCCACCGGATGAGATCACGGTTTTCTCCCGCTCCGATCACAAGCGGCTTATCTGCAACTCGACCGGCCCTCTGCCCGTTTCGGGATCTCATCTCCGTCCTCTTGTGTTCCTTTCAGAGGGTCGACGAGTGGATGGCGAAGGAAGGACTCTTAGATCCCAGCGTCAAGTCAATTTTTGTCACCTGCGGGGACTGGGACTTGAAAGTGATGTGAGTAAGAGGGGCGTCCGGGGGTCTCTTGGGGGGCGGGTTCTGTCTCTCGGCTGAGGGACCCCAGGGGTCCCCTAAATATCATTCCCCTCTTCGTCTCCAGTTCTTGAAAAAAACCAAAAACAAAGCAGCGACCGCACGATTCAGACGCGGGAACGCTCAGTTCTCTCCCTCCTCCGGCGAGAATGTAAGCTCCTGGAGGGCAGGGGTCTTGTCTTCTACCTCTTGTTCTCCCCCAAGTGCTCCTTTTAACGGTAGCACCTAAATCCATTATGCGACTGATTGGTTGGTTCTATTATAATGTGGGGGTTTTGTTCCAGAAGAACCCTGGGTTAAGGAAAGCACGCTGTGGAACAGACCCCTCGACTGTCACCGTCCACAGTTCATTCGGTCGTATTTATTGAGCGCTTACTATGTGCAGAGCACTGTACTTAAGCGCTTGAGAGAGTACAGTATAGCATTAAGCAGGCCCCTTCCCTGGCCACAACGAGCTTCCGGTCTAGAAGGGGAAACGGACATTAATAGAAACAAATTAGGGATATGGATATAAGTGCTGTAGGGCTTTTGGGGGGCGGAGGGGGGGGGTGAATAAAGGGAGCAAATTAGGGTGACCTAGCAGGGAGTGGGAGAAAAGGAAACGAGGTTCTTAGTCAGGGAAGGCCCCTTGGAGGAGATTCGCCTTCGATAAGGCTTTGAATTTGGGGAGAGTGATTGTCAGAGATAAAGGGGGGGGCCTTCCAGATCAGAGGCGGGGAGAGGTTGGCGGAGAGGTCCGGGGTTGGTACTGAAAGAGTGAAGTGTGCGGGCCGGGTTGTAATAGGAGAGCGGCCAGGTGAGATAGGAGGGGACAAGCCGATTGACTGCTTCGAAGCCAATGGTAAGGAGTTTCTGTTTGATGTGGAGGTGGATGGGCAACCGCCGGAGGTTCTTGAAGAGTGGGGACACGTGGACTGCACGTATCTGTAGAAAAATGTTTGGGGAAGTAGAGCGAAGTACGGACTGGAGTCTGGAGCCGCAGGAGGCAGAGTCAGGAGGCAGATCAAGTAATCGAGGTGACTGAGAGAAGAGACGGGCGGGCGACGGACGACTTCTGGCGGGAGACCGGAGGCCGGTCAGGAGCTGGTGGCCCCCTCTCGGCCGAAGATACTAAAATTCCGCTTTCCAGTGAGGTCCCGACTAGAGGAGGGTGACCCTCTTGGTTTTCTGCAGGAGCAACCCCGGAGAGGCCGCCGGGACTCCCGAGGCCGATTTCCTTCTGGCCCGAGGACAGGGCGGTCCCGGGGAGCGGGAGAGGAGAGCCGTTTCCGGGCGGGCGGCGGGGAGGTCCCCAGTGGGCTGGGCCCAGGGGCGGCTCCTTCCCTGTCCCCGCAGCGTGCCCTCTCCACCCGCCGTCTCCCGCGCTCGTCCATCCCGGACAGAGGAGGAAACCCCTTCCGTCCAGACTGTAAGCTCGCTGCGGGCAGAGAATGGGTAGAACGGGTCTGTTTATCCTGATACCGTGTTCTCCCAGGCGCCTAGTACAGGGCCCCGCACACAGTAAGCCCTCAATAAATTCGACTGACTGACCCAAGCCGGTTCACGGGGCTGACGGCCAGCCGGAGCTGTGGGAAGCGGACCGGGCGGGCTGTTTGTGGAGGATTCGGGGAATTGATTTCTTCCCGTTCTTCACGACTGACTACCGCAAGCGTCATCTCGGGGGAAGGGGAGAATTAGATCCCTCACAAGTGGAAGGCGCTCCGCCGTCAGGATCGCCGGGCAGCAGCTGCCGGTAACACGGTGGGGAGAAGGTGGGTCTGGAGAGCGTCCGGGCGGACAGCGTCAGATAGTCACGCGGCCGGCTCGTGGGATAGAGAAAGCCTGGATACTTGGGAGCCACCTTGGGAGTCGCTGCTTTCGGAACGGCGAGGCGGGAACCTCCGGGGCAGCGGGACCCGGCCCCGGACTCCCCGCGGAGCTGGGGCCAGCCCGGTGTCGGTCCCTGGTTCCAAGCTGAGCGACTCCGGCGGACCCTCCCGAGCGCTCGTCACGTTGCTCCGCGCGCAGATGGAGCCGAGGAGATACCACCGACCGATGGGGCCCCGGGGGGCCGAAGGGAAAGGGAGGGTCGCCGGGACGGAGTCTGTCGGCCGAGTGGCGGCGCCCGCTCTTCGTCGGCAGCGTCCTGGGCGCGCTCTCGATGAGACGTCCGACAGAATAAAAGCGGCCCGAGAGGAAACCCCAGCAGTCCCCTGTGGCGGCGAATTGGATCGGTTGGGGTTCCCGGAACCTCCCGGATGAGTCTGAGTAAAGACCCGCCGTCCCTCCCGCCCGGGTTCGACACGTATGGGGCTAAATCGACACCGGTCACTTCGGTGTTTTGACATCCGTTTTCAAATTTTCGGCTCAACCGCGACGTGCCCGGTGCCAGCACGTCGGGCCCGAGCCCCGGCCCCCGTCGTGGTGCGGCGGCTCCGCACCTCCTGCCTCCCTACGCCCTCACCCGTCGCCCGGGTGGCCGCGTTCTCCCCTCCCACCTCAGTCAGTCGCATCTCCCGAGCGCTTACCGTGAGCGGGGCGCAGTGCTTAGCACTTGGGATACTACGATACGGCAGTGTATCGTTATATACCGTCGTCGTCACGTATCGTCTTGTAGTATTATCGCCCGCGTTCGCCCTTCCAGTCCCTCCCCCCGAAGCCGCTCGTCCGCTGTGTGACCTCGGGCGGGTCCCTTCGCTCCTCCGTGCCTGTTGCCTCGTCTGTAAAACGGGGATCAAGTCTGGGAGCCCCCTGTGGGAACCGGACCGCGTCCAATCTCATCAGCTCGTACGTAACCCCGGTGCTCCGTACGGCACCTCGCACGTAGCGCTTACCAGGTACCCCGGCCGAGCAAACGAAACAGCGTTTCGAATCCGGTCCCCGAGGCTCCGCAGGGCAGGGCCGCCGGGAGAGCCGGAGCCGGCGGCAGCCCGTCGCCGGGCCCGGCACGCGGCCGGGGCCGCCGTCGCCTCCGATCAGCGGCCTGCCAGCCGAAGGAGCTCGAGTGAGAAGTCCCTGCCGGCTCTGACTTGTCTCATTTCCCATTACTTTTATCCGTCACCGCGGAGGCCCGGGCCTCCCTCCCGAACTAATTAAGTCTGCATGTGTTTAGACACATTGCCAAATAGGGTTTAGCAAAGCGGAACTGAGCTACATCTCTCTCCGAGCCGGGGAAAGCGGGACGCCCAGAGCCGGCCGGCCGGCCGGGCTGGATGGGGGCCGGCGGGGTTGGTGGAGTGGGGCTACCTGGGAAGCGTCTCCTCCCGTGATCCCTTGCCCTTGAGCTGGGAGCGAGGGGTGCTGGGAAGTGGCCAGTGGCTGGCTCGGTCTTTTCCCCAAGCCCCCGGCCGAGCCTACGGCCCCCCCCCCCCCCCCCAGGACACCGCGAGTGGCTTTATTTACAAACAAAGGGCTTATCCGATTTGCCTAACCGAGCAAAGGAGCTTCTAATTTGCAAGTGTGAAATTGCACCCTCAGGCTGATCTGGCGGATGTGGATGGGAGGGAGAACCGAGGCATTTTTTTCCCCCCCTCCCCAGAGCACTTACTTAAACCTGGCAGAGGAGCTGAGCCACATCTCGGGTAGAGCAGGGATGGCATCTAGCGAGGGCCCGCTGGTACAGTGGACTCCACTGTTTTAAGTGCTGGGGAAGGGAGAGTTTCTTGGGGGGCATGGCCTCCAAACCCCCTTAATGATGGTGGTATCTGTTAAGCGCTTACTGTGGGCCGAGCGCTGTTCTAAGCGCTGGGGCGGATACGGGGTCAGAGTCCTCTTCCCCAGCCTCCCCTCCCGGGGGGGAGAAAGCCGGTACAGAGGAAAGTGGGGTGAGCATTAAGAATTTGCCTTCTAGGCGTTCTCCTTGCTTCCCCGTTAACCCCTTTCCCTGCTTTTCCCCCCATTCCCACCCCTCCCATTCCCTCCCTCACAATGGGGGCTTCCAAGAGAAGCCAAGGATCCCGCCCCGTTTAGCCGCCGGACCTGCGGCGGGGCTAGCTAGAAAAACCATCCAGGGAACGTTCCCGGGGCCTAAAATGGTGGCTGGAAAGGGCTACCTGGCAAAGAGGGGCCCCGAGGGCGAGGGAGTGGGAGCCCGAGAGGAGCAGCGGGTCTCTCTGTTTAGAAGAAGCGATAACAGCTCGGCGAACCTCGGCCCGGCCCGGGCCGGCCGGCGGTCACCCGGTGCGCCGGGCCCGAGTCGGGTGACCCTGCGTGAGGGGGGCCACGGTCCCGCGCCCACCCCACCCCGATTCGGGTCTCTGGGCCAGTACAGGGAGGAATTCGGCGACGTGGTCAGAGGGGTGGGGAAAAAGCCACTCGTGTATAGAAATCCATCGGTGGCGTTATTGAGCGCTTACCGCGGGCCGACTCCGAGACCCTTGGGAGTTCACGGGGCCGGCTACGTTTTGGAGGGCCCGAAGCTTGAGTCAGTCCCTGAACCAGCTCTTTCCGGCTCTCCTCCCCCTGCCTCGTCCGGGGCGGTGCGCGAGCACAGGGTGGGGACGGGTGTCAGCCCGGATCAGACGGAGGTCCCCGGATCCCGGGAAGCTGCGGCCCCGGAGGACCGCGTCTACGCTCTGTCCTGGGGCGAGTGAAGCGGTGCGGCCTGGCGGTTGGAGCCAGAAGGACCCGGTTCTCATCCCGGCTCCGCCACTTCTCTGCCGGGGGACCTTGGGCAGGTCACTTGACTTTTCTGTGCCTCAGTTCCCTCACCTGTAAAATGGGGATGAAGACCGTGAGCCCCACGGGAGACGAGGACCGCGTCCAACCCGATTAGCTTGTGGCTACCCCAGCACTTGGTACAGCGCCTGGCACACAGTAAGTGCTTAACAAAAACCATTTAAAAAAAAAAAAAAGGTGGGAAAAAGTTAAACTCGTTCGGAGGGTCCGCGGGCCCAGCGGGGGCGACCCCCGTCGGCCAAGCAGGCGCGTTTGGAAGCGTTTCTGTAGTGGGGCGTCCCATCTGGGGCGATGTTGACGAGAGCTCGGGGAGCTCTTTGTGGGCAAGGAATGTGCCTGTTATATGGTTATAGTGTCCTCTCCCCAGTGCTCGGTACAGCGCTCTGCACGCGTTAAGTGCTCGACAGATACCGATCGACCGATCGGCTCTGAGCGAGCCACGGCCCACGTGGGATTTCCGCGCTTGGAACGAACCGGCGTGCGAGGGTGAGGTGCGTCATCTCAGCCGGCTGAGCGGTGCGGAGGCCTCAGTTGTAACACTCCCCCACCCCCACGCTCATTTTGTTAAAAGAAAAATGAATAATCTCCTGGATTCTGTAGCATCAGGGCATCTCGTCTGCAAGATGACGGACCCGCTGATGATGCTGATGCTGTTAAGGGGTGAAGAGTAGAGCCTCTGGTGCCGGGTGGCTTCACGTGCCGGAGCCCGGCTTCCGTCCGGGCCGAGGGATGAGCAGGGCCCGTCGCTTGGCTTTCATTCGTTCAGCTGTATTTATTGAGAGTCTAGGGCCGGGACCGCCGTCAGGCCTAAAAGGGACCCAGGGTGCTTCCGGCCCATTTTGGCGTCCCGCCCCGGGGAGAGGTTCCGAGGCGCTCGGAGAACCCCTCCGTCCGCGATGAGGGGCGGACCACCCGGCGCCCCTCACCTCTCCCCTCTGCTTTCCCCGACTTGGCTTCCCCGCGTGTCGGGTTCCCGCGCTCTCGGCCTCGGGTGAGAGGGGGCCGGCCTCGACCGAAGGGCGGGCGACGGGGGTGGAGATGGCTGGGAACGGGAGGGGCCGGGCTCCGAGGGGGGCCCGGTTTGGCCCCGGGCGGCTCCGGGTCCGGGGGTGTAGGAAGCGGGTGGGCCAGCAGACGGCCGTGGCTCGTGGGCCCGGCCAAACGGAGCCAAACATCGCCTTTCCCGGGGTTCGCTCGCCGGGGTCGCGAGGGCGCCTGCCCGCCGTGGGGTCCGAAGGCAGGGCCGCGGAACGGGAGCCGGGGGCGGGGCGGGGGGGGGGGTGCTCCGGTCACTCCGCCGTCGCCCCCTTTATCGAGGCCAAGCCCGTGGTCCGGGCAGCTTGGGGACCTTTGGGGCTAAGTGGGACAGAGACCAGGGGTTCCTTTTCGGCCCCGCCCCGGGGACCTGCAAGACGGGCCGTCCCACTGCTGGTCGGCTACCCCCGGCTCAGCTGTAGCCACCCGAATCGATGGGTCGTATTTATCGAGGGCTGACTGTGCGCAGCACGCTCCGCCGAGTGCTTGGGAGGGTGCGTTATAACGATATCCGTACACATTCCCTGCCCTCGGGGAGCTCGCCGTCCGTTCTCATCTGGAGGAAGCTTGGATGGGAGCCTGCTGGGGGAAAGAGGAGGCGGGGAGAGTAGGTACCGGTATTCATTAAGCGCTCACCGTGCGTTGAGGACTGTACTAAGCCCTGGGGAAGAGTATACCAGTGGGAATAAACGCGTGCTCTCTCCCTACATCTTCCCTCTTGCCTCTTCTCTCCCCGCCACCTTGGCTCTCTCCTTGTGTTGGTGACGATGGCGTGGGGGCGGCCACGACCGAGCCCTGGGCCGCTCACACGCACTACCCGCTCCGATGCCCGAGTTTTCCCTCCTCCCCGGCCGGCCGGAACGGGAAGAGCCTCTCCTTCGGAAGTCTGGTCTTTAACAAGGTGGTGCGTCAGCCCTCGCTCCTTCAGTCACTCATTATAAATCTTTCCCCGCTCCCTCCTCCCTCTCCCCCTTCCTATTCTCTTCCCCCTCCTCCCCCTCCCCCCCCCGACAGGGAAATGAATCATATACCCAGTCCTGAATACATCATGACAGTCCCGGCTCTAATGAGAGAGAGCCATTCATTCTGGGCGGAAAAAGTTCCCCGCGTACACGCAGGAATGTTATTAATTAAAGAAGAGCGGAGCTACCTGAAGCAAAAGATGAAAGGGACATCAGGCCTGCCAAGCTCAAATATATTAGTGGGGACACAGCCTCGTTAGCCTAACAGGTCCTTAGGCCTGAGAGTGCTCGGCGGAGAAATTCATTTAACCTGCTGGGAGAAGCCACCGCCTCAGCCCAGGCGAGGAGAACGGGTTCAGGAGAGTCTCAGACCCTGTCAAGGACAGCCTTGCCACCGCGGCGGGGAGTTGTGGCGGGATGGCAGAGTCTCAGTCGGCCCTCCCCCCCCCCCCCCCCCCCCCCCCCCCCGGCTAGGGTCCCGCAGTTGGGGAGCACTGGCGGTCTCCGGGGTCCTCGAAGCATCCGCTTCCCGGGCCCGGCGCCGGCGGCATTCCGAGCCCCACCGCCCCAGGTGGGGCGGGGCGGGAAGCTGGGCGAGGCGTGGCCGGGCACCTCGGGGGCAGCGTCCAGCCTGGCACGGACGGGCCAACGGCTCCTTCACCGAAGAGCCCTCGTCCGGAGGTCTCGCTTCGGCCCACCCACGGGAAAAGGCGAGTGCTCTTCTCCTAATTCGACGATAAAACGCGGCCCAGCGGAACGGGTGGAGAAGGAGAACCCCCCTCCCCTCCCACCGGCGCACCCGGCCCTCGGGGTGGCGGACGTAGGGCTCCCGAGACGGCCTCCGGGCCGAGGGGCTAACCGCCCCCCCCCCCCCCCCCCCCCCCCCCCGCCGACGCGGCCACCTGACAAGCATCGCTCGTTTGACGGGCTAACGCGGTGGAGCCAAAGCGGGCCGGGGATGATTCTCGCCCAGGCGTCCGCTAGCGAGCGATCCGGAAGGCGCGGCTGGGCCGAGAGGGCCCCTGTGGCTCCCGGGCCGGTGCCCTCGCCGGTCTCCCCGGGGAACGCCGGTTTCCGGCCCGGCCTGGGTTGCCGGGGAAAGTGAATCCGATCGGTCTGCCTCGTCCCTGGTGGGGGGGGGGGTCACCGCGCAGCCCGGAGAAACCTCGCGGAGTCCGGCACGGTGCCGGGTGAGTGACGGCTCCGCAGGCTGGGCGCGAGGCGTCCGCACGCGGCCGGGGGGGGAGCCTGCTCCGGCCCGGCCGGGACCGTTCGGGGTCGGGGTCGCGGGGCGGCACGGGGATGGGCGGCGGGAAGCCATCCCCCTGTGAGAGTTGGTTTGAGCGATCAGTCAGCTTCTCGAGGCTCCCGGGAGCCGTTTCCGGGACGATCCGGCCAAGGTGTTTTTTATTTCTCTTTTAAGATATCCGTTGAGCTTTCGCTGTGTGTCAGGCACTGTTCTAGGTACCGGGGTAGATACGAGCGAATCAGTTTGGGCACAGTCTGAGTCCCACGTGGGGCTCACAGTCTCATTCACCATTTAACAGATGAAGGAGCTGAGGCACAGAGAAGTCAAGTGACTTGCCCAAGCTCCCCCAGCAGACGAGATCACACAGGAGCCAGGTTCGCGTCGATGACGTGACACTTGCGGAGTTCGGTCTTGCTCTTTCCGGAGCGGAGTTCGGGCTCTTTATCGGTCCCGAGAAGTGTTCCACGGTCATTTCCAGGCCAGTACTCTGCCCTGGGAAGCAGCGTGGCTTAAAGGGAAGAGGCCAGGTCGAGGATTCAGAAGGACCTGGGTTCTAATTCTGGCTCTGCCGCTTGTCTGCCCTGTGCCCTTGGGCAAATCACTTCATTCCTCTGGGCCTCAGTTACCTCGTCCGTAAAATGGGAATTGAGACTGTGAGCTCCACGTGGGAGGTGTGGACTGTGTCCAACCTGATTAGCTTGGATCTACCCCGGCACTTAGTACTGTGCTCGACGCATAGTAAGCGCTCGACAGATGCCATCGTCATCGGGCCTCGGATCGGCTTTGGCGTCTGTGGGCGGAGGCCCCCTGGCCGACGGGCTAACGGCCGAGGGCGGGCCCGGAACCTAGTCCCGCGGGGCCAGTCCGGTCTGGATTGAGGAGGGGCCCGGGGTGGGCGGACCAGGGGAGGGAGGGAGACGGGAGAAGGTTCCGAGGCCTCCGCTTTCCACCCGACACGGGTGTCAGGCGGGGCCACAGCGCAGACGGACCTTCTTTTGCCGTCACCTTGGGCACCGTGGAAAATATTCCGCACCGGCCTAGAGCCGACGAAACTCTGCAGAAAGAGGCGTCTTAAAGTCAGTTTGGGTGGTTATTTCCATGGTTTGGGGGGCATGCGCATACTATGGGCCAGGCCCTTCACTAAACTCTGGGATCGAGACAAGCAGATCGGGTTTGGCACAGTCCCTGTCCCACATGAGGCTCACAGTTCTCATCCCCATTTGACAGAAGAGGTAACCGAGGCCCCGAGAAGTCGAGCGACTTGCCCCAGGTCACACAGCAGACAAGGGGTGGAGCTGGGATTAGAATCCAGGTCCTCCTGACCCCCAGGCCCGGGCTCGATCTATTAGACCACGCTGCTTCACTCGTGCTAATCCGCCGAAAAGGCAGGGGTGAGAGGACTTGCATCCGGGGCATAGGAAAAGAAAGGAACCGTTAAAAGCCGGGCGCTTCTTGGATCAGTAGGCCGGATTCCTCGTGGCTGCCCCAGTGTGCGGGAAGGGTGTGGCGTTTGGAACCGTTGAAGCCCCAGTGGATTTGCACGTAGGGTTAGATAGAAATTCAGAGGGAAGGGGGACGGTGGCGTAACCGGGGTCAAGGTGCGAGGTGATTTCCCCGGAATGATTCCCTCGAACAGTTTCTTCAGAACCCGATAAGAACTCCCGGTTTGGGGGGGCGGGGGTGGGGGAGCAAGCGAGCCGGCAAAAGAGCATCTCCCGGTGCCTGACAATTCTTTTTCTCTCTTGATTCTTTCTTGCAGGCAGCCCGAGGCAGCCTGTCTCTTTGTTAACCGAGTGACAGGGATGTGACACCATGAAAATAATTACTAACAAATCACGGGGCTGACGGCAAACAGCTCTCTGCCTTCAGAGGCATGTCAGGGTGCATTAGAGCAGGCCTGGAGAAACCGGGGGCACAACTGGGGCGGCGGGCTCGGGGTTTTGGCGAGGTTTGAAGCGGCGTGGGCCGCCCTCCCCCCCACCACTCCTCCGACCTCTGCCTCACCTAGCCCACCCCTCCCCTCCTGCCTTCGCCATCTCTCTCCTCCCTGACCCCTTCCTTTTGACAAGCCGCGAGGCCGCTAATTGAACACGATTGATCCCCAAAAGAAGAGCCCGAAGCCACCAGGCCGTGCCGTCCTCAGATTACACGGTGGCTAAAGGAGCTTCCGAAGGGAAGGGCACCGGCATGCGGGGAGCCCCGGGACCCTAGGCTACCTTGGATTCGCCCCAGAGCCCCCGCGCCCTAGCTTTATCTCCTTCATCCTATTTTGAATTGTATCTGTTCACTTGGTGCCGAACAACGTACTAAGCACCGGAGTAGGTAGAAGCTAATCAGATTGGACAGAGTCCGTGTCCCACGTGGGACGCGCAGTCTTAATCCCCGTTTGACAGATGGGGGAACTGAGTCCCAGAGAAGTGAAGCGTCTTGCCCAAGGGCACAGAGCAGATAAGTGGCGGGGCGGGGATTAGAACCCAGGTCCTTCGGACTCCCGGGCTCGGGCCCTAACCACTAGTCCACGCTGCTGCCTTCTGGCCCCTTGGAGCCCGGAGCCCAAGACGGGCCGAGAAGCCCCCCACCTCTGCCCTGAGCCGGACAGTTCGAGAGCCACTAGCTGGAAGACGGGCAGCAGATTCCAGGTTAAGCTAGCCAGAGGGTAGCCCACCCTCACCTCGGTGCTGCATGCTTTGATTTTTTTTTTTTTCCCCATCCTCTGGGCCTTTGCATCTTAAATTAGAGAGCCCGGAGCCAAAGAGAAAGAGCCCAGAGCCAAAGAGAACCAAGAGCTGCTTCTCTCTCCTCCCCCCGTCCCCCCATCCCTCCCTCTCCTCTGCGTCTCTCACGCTCTCTCCATCCCCCAGGCTGCCCCTCAACTTCCCACGTCCCAGCCCCACAATCCCCCTCCACCGGCCGAATAATCTCTCCGCCAGCCGCCGGATGCGTCGGTTATGTGGCTCACCGGCGGGTCTTGCTTGAGGCAACCCGGGTGAGGATGCCGAGGGGGAGGGGGCAGGAGGGAGGGGAGACATCGAGGGTGGCACCCGCGTGAATCCCCCTCCCCCCCCCCCAGCTCATACAATATTTATCCAGGGACGGGAGTCGACTGGGGTGACCCCGGGGTCGCCCAGTTAAATGGCTTCCGAAGCTCCCTGCATTCTAATCGCTGCACTGGGTCCTTCGCTCCGGAGGGTTCCCTTCCCGTGGTCTCCGGAGAAGCCCGCGCTAATGACATGGCTCCGGAAGCAGGGACCGCCCCCTCCCCGGCAATAAAGGGGAAGCCGCTTCCTCCAAGGAGGGCGGCCTGGGCCGTCCGACCTCAGAGCTCCTGTCAAGCCGTGGACTCGGGCCCCGTGAACGGGCGACGTTAACGACCGGGCGACGGCCCCGGGGAAGGGGATGGAAAGGAGTCATTCTCCGGGGACCGCGAGAGGGTACCCTCGGCCCCCGAAGGTCCGGGCCGACCTCGGCCGGGCACCTCTCGCTCGGCTCCGGGCTCCGGTCGGGAATTCTCCCAGTTGAGCGTCGGTCCGATCCCCTGGTAGGAAGGAGGTAGGCGGGAGGGAGGGGGTGTCGGTAGGTCGTCCCCGGTGTTGGACACTGTCGGAGATGACAGAGTTCTCCCCAGAAGCTCCGGGACCGTTTCCTGCTCTCCTCACGGGGGGCCCTCTCGGCCTCTTCTGGAGAAGAGCCGCCTCTCTACCCGACGGTAGAATTGCACGGGCCCAAAGTGGATGGCGGACCGCCGCCGGCCCTCCTAGATACACCTGTGGTCAGTCCCCAGGCGCTTGCTTGTGACAGCGCGTGTCCGTCCGAGGCCAAGACGACACGAGATTGGGCCCACGAGATTTCCGTAAGGCGGAGTTTTCCGGAAACATAGGAGAACTGACTACGTATACGGGGGCTGGCGTGCGTACCGGTTTTCATGTGCACTGGGAGTGCGAAAAGGAGAAAGGGATTAAAGCAACGGCTTCACTTTCCCATTGCTGGGAAATGAGGGCGCCTCTTTTAAGGCTGACCCCGGATAATGGTATTTGTTAAGCGCTTACTATGCGCCGAGCACTGTTCTAAGCTGCTGCGATAGATGCAAGGTAATCAGGTGGTCCCACGTGGGGATCGCAATCTTAATCCCCATTTTCCAGGTGAGGTAACTCAGGCCCAGAGAAGTTAAGTGCCTTCCCCAGAGTCACGCAGCTCCTAAGTGGCAGAGTCACCGTGCTGAGCGCCGGGAAGGAATACGCAGTTGGGAATCAGGTACGTTTCCTGTCCTGGGAAGCAGCTTGGGCTGATGGATAGAGCACGGGTTTGGGAGTCAAAAGGTCATGGGTTCTAATCCCGGCTCTGCCACTTCTCTGCTGGGTGACTTCACTTCTCTGCGCCTCAGTTCCCTCCTCTGTAAAATGGGGATCGAGACTGTGAGCCCCATGTGGGACAGGGACTGTGCCCAACCCGATTTGCTTGCCTCCTCCCCAGCGCTTAGCGTAGCGCCCGGCACGTAGTAAGCGCTTAACGATACCGCAGTTATTGTTGTAACTATCCTTCGGGGGTACGGTCGGCTTGTGCCACGGTCTCCGCGCCCTCGCTGCTCCGCTGCCGCGAGTCTGGGGCTCTGGCGGCCGCGGAATCCGTCCCCCCGGCGCGTCGCGGGGGAGGCCGCCTCGGGGGCGGCGTCTCGTCCCCGCGATCGCTCTGCCGTCCCCGGCCCGTCGGGCTCGGGACGGGGTCCCCTCCTGGAAGCTCCACTGAGCGACGGGATCCCCTGACCCGGAACGGCTCCGGGGGCACCCTGCGGTGAAGACGGAGGGCCCCTCCGGGTTGACCCGTCAGCCTGGAATACATGATCTTATTTACTGGAAGCTGCCAGGGAGAGCTGTTATTACAATCTCTGGCACCTGCAGCCTCTCTCTGCCTCCCGGTCGCCCCTCCACGGCCCCTCCTCCTCCTCCTCCTCCTCCTCCTCCTCCTCCTCCTTTCTTTCTCTTCCCGTGTTTATGTATCCCTCTCTCTGCAGTCTGAAATGCGGCCATTAATTTTGGGGGGCCCGAGCAGGAAACCCAGTGAGGCAAACCCGGGTGAAACCCTCCACTTAGCAGAAATACAGCCTGCGCGCTCTAATGACCTTCCAGCTTGCATGTACGCAGGTGTATATGTGAGTGTGTGCACGTGTGTATATGTCTTATATACACAGGCCCCAAGGGAAATTGCCCGGCATTCTGTTTATTTAGAAAGGCCGTGGGGGTGAGAGGTGGAACCCGTGGCTAAGCCCTCCGAAGGGCAGGTACGAAGGGCGCGCCTTAGGAACCCGGCTTGCCGTCGGGCCGGGGCACCCGCCTCCCGCCGGGTCGGGTGGGAAAGGCTGCCCGTCGGGTCGGCTCGCCGGAGCCGTCCGGTCCCCGGAAGGGCGGGCTGGGACCTCGCCTTGGCCGACCCGCGTCCGTCCTTCCTGTTTGAGGAAACCGGCTCCGGTGAGAGGAGTCGAGGGCCGCGTGAACCTGTTCGGATCACGCGGGGTGTGGGACGGGTATTATTATAAATAATAACGATGACATTTGTTAAGCGCTTACTATGGGTGGAGCGCTGTTCTAAGCGCTGGGGTAGATACAGGCTGATCGGGTTGGACACAGTCCCCATCCCACGTGGGGCTCATAATCTCAATCCCCGTTTGACAGATGAGGTGACTGAGGCACAGGGAAACCAAGCGACTTGCCCGGGGCCACACGGCAGACAAGTGGCCGAGCCGGGATTAGAACCCAGGTCCTTCTGACTCCCAAGCCTGGACTCAATCCACTATGCCCTGGCCCCCCCGGAGGGCACTCGCCGCGAGGACCAGGCCCAGTGCGGGGGTGTGTTTGGCTACAGTTTTTTGCCACCTTTTGGCTACTGTAGGATAAGCGTGCCCAGCCGCTTGCCGGGCGAGAGCTGCCGAAGTCTCGGAGAGATTCTCTTCTGCGACCACCAACTGCACCAGTACTACCAGTTCCCTCATCTGTAAAATGGGGATTAGGGCTGTGAGCCCCACATGGGACATGGACGATGTCCAACGCGATTATCCAACCCAGTGCTTTGCACAGTAAATGTTTAACAGATCCCATTAAAGACTATCATTTTTTATTTTTTTTTTAAAGAGGAGAAAGTAGTGTCTGGAAAAATGAGCTTAGTTTACCAGGCGGCGGAGTTCTTGGGTCCCGCCTGGAAGTCCCCTGAACCACGCCGCCTCTCAGGTTTGAACGACCCTCTGAAACACCCCCAGATTGAGTCGCCCTGACGAGCCGGACCATGGAGGGCAGAGCGTCCGTGTTCCCAAAGAACCGGTCTCGCCGTTGCGATTGTTTCGTCGATGGTATTGATTGAGCACCTCCCCCGAAGCCCCCCACCGAAGCCTCGAGCCCAAGGGGCCGACCGCCGGTCGGGAAAGTGCTGGGCAAAGTGTGGTCTGAGGAAGAGGGGCGGGGGAGGGAGTTGATGGCACCTGTTAAGACGAGAGGGCAGCGAGGCTCCCGTCCTTTCTTCCCGTGCGCTTCCTCCGAAGGGAGGGGAGAAAACAAATCCGCCTCCAGCCGCTCCAGAGCGTGGACTCGAATCCAGGCCCGTTTGGGCAGCTAGGATTGTTCTGGGCAGAGGGTGGAATGGGGGACAGCAATTTGCAGCAGGCTGGGGGGCTCCTCAGCCCCTCATCCTCCCTCCCTAGGCCTCTCCTAGCGCCATACTAGATGGCCGCTTCACCTCTGCAAGGACATGTGGAACAGAGAAGCTTTGGAAGAAGGCATTTTCATCCTGTGACTATTTCTAGTTAAAAGGCTCTCGTGTGTGTGTGTGTGTCTATATGTGTGCTTCTCTCTCTCTCTCTCTCTCTCTTCCCCCCGCTTCACGTGCAACCAACCCCCGCATCCCTAACCACCTCCCCGGCCCATCTGAAGGCCGACGGCCGCTGTTGAAATTCATTAGTGTTCCCTGACAGCCGACGGAAGCTCTCTCCCTCTTCTCCCCACTCCCTCGCCCTCGGATCCCCGCTCCTTCACGCGCGCTGATATTTCAGGCTGATGTGCTGCTTATAGACCTGTACCGTGACGAGCTCGGACGGGCGGTGGGGGAGGCCGGAGAGGACGAGACAGACGAGGAGTCGGCTGTCAGGTTGGTATTTAAGACAGCGCTGTCTCCCGTCTCCCCGCGGCCCCCGGCGAGTGGATCGGCTTTCCGTAGCCCGGGGTCGGCAAGGGAACCTGCAGTCCTGCTTGTGGCCTGGGCTGAGAGCAGGGAGGGAGAAGGAGGGGGAAAAGGATTCTCCCTCTGGGCTTTGAGGAAGAAAAGAAATTCAGCACGGGGGTATGTGTTTTCACATGCCGAAGGCTAAATTCTGCCTGAATGGGACCCAGCCCACAACCTCTGGTGATCTGCCAAGCTCACAGAGTTCTAGGCAGCGTACCGAACCGAGTAAGCTCGTTGCGGGCAGGGAACGTGTCAGTCTGTCGTTATAAAACACTCAGTACAGTGCTCTGCCCACAGTCCGCGTTCAGTAAATACGGCTGAGTGAATGAGTAGACAAGAGGGTAGGGAATCCGCCCTCGAGGAGCTTACGTACAAGTACTAGCACCATCTGGCTTCTGGGAGCGAACAGCGCTTGGCACATAGTAAGCGCTTAAATGCCATCGTCACCGTCATTAAAATTTTTACGAGCAAAACCCTCACCGCCCCGTATCACCGTCCAGCGAGCTGCAATCGAGAGCAAGACTCAGGTCTAGCAGTTTTCTAATCCGCGTGCCAGTGAGGTCGAAAACGTAAGGAAAAGAACGTTGGGCTTTATTTTCCCGTGGGTTTTTTACGATTCCCCCACGGCCACATCGGCACGGGAAAGGTTTTTCCGGTGATGTTGCGGAACCTGTTCAATTTTCTGTTAGGAACAATGTCTCCCGTGGGCAGAATACTGGACTAAGGGCCGGAGTAGGGATGGGATCGCCAGAAGGGACTCTGGGCCTGTCCTTTCCGGGGCTCACCGGCCCACGGCGTGGGGAGAGCGTGGATCTTATCCCCATTTTACAGCTGAGGATACCGAGGCCCAGAGAGGATGAAGGAGCCGGAGAACACGAGCCGGGATTAGAACTACGTATTGTACGTCGTGAGTGCCGTCGATTGAGTGGCGAAGCAGTGTAGCGTAGTGGGAAGAGCCCAGGAGTCAGAGGACCCGGGTCCTAATCCCCACTTGCCTGCTGTGTGAGCTTGGGCGGGTCACTGAACTTCTCTCGGTCTCAGTTTCCTTCTCTGTAAAAGTGGGGATTTAGTGCCCGTTCTCCCTCCTCCTCAGGAGGGGACAGGGACTGCTGCCCAACCTGATTACCTTGCGCCTACCCCAGCGCTTAGTTCGGGGCTTGGGCTCACGGTACACGTTTGACCAGTACCGTCGTCATTATCACGCGAGTCACCGGCTCGGCTTCACCAAGCGGCCTGGCTCGACCCCGGGCGACGAGGCTCCAGCACCGAGCCCTCAAGTCCGCCGTCCGGGGCTTGGGTTTGAGGTGAAGGGTGTGTGATGTTGAAGGGAGAGGACTGTTGACACGCAGTCAAGAGATGAGCAGATCCCTCCCGAGGGGCCAGTTCCCTGTGGAAACTCCGGGCGCCGTATGGAGTCGGAGAAGGGAAGCCCTCCCGGGACAAGAAAAATACGCCGGCGTCGCTCGGATTGGTTCCAGAGAACCCGAGGGTTAAGTCTAAACCGTTTTCCTTGTGGGAGCTGTAAGTGGTAATCAATAACTGTGGTATTTGTTAAGCGCTTACTAGATGCCAGGAGCTGAAGTAAGCGTCAGGGGAGGTGCGGGGTCATCAGGTCGGACCCAGGCCTGAGGCTCCACGGTCTAAGTAGGGGGGAGAAAGGTGTTGTAAATGGAGGGTTGGTTCCTAACTAGGGTCAGATATCGATAGTTACCTAATTAGAGATGAGTAATATTTCTCACCCAGAATTTTAATTCTCACCTAGTGTTTGTTTTCCCATGCTTAATACGGCGCTCTGCACCCAGGAGCTTAGTAAATCCCTTTGAGACGGAAGGGTTTCCCCCATGGGGCGGTCGACTCTTCCTCAGGTGGAGGTGCTTCGGACGCGTCTTCGTTCCCCCCAGCCCCTTTAAACGCTCCCCTCTCTTGCCCCCCCATTCCGCGACTTTTAAAGTGGCCTTCCCGTTTCCCCGCGGCGCTAGAGCCGTGAGGGAGGCCGACGTAGTAAAGTTGAAAGCGACACGTCGCAGAGCCGAAGCTCTGAAAACGCGGGGCCGTCGGCCCTCAGTCGAGGCGTCTAAGTGTAGCTGGAGGTAACCAAACCGTCCAGATTTCTCCTTCCAAAATCGGTTTCGAGTCTCTTGACGACATTGAGGATTCCTCACACGAGCGCGTTAAATCAACTTGTCAACCCTGGCAGAATTAGGATGGATTTCCAAATTAACAAGTCCGCTTGACAGTGAAAATATTAAGAAAAAGAGAATGTGTTTAAAAAATTAAATTTTTGCTGGTGGGAGGGGTCAGGTGTAAAAGACAGTATAAATTGGGTAAAACCCTAAAAGTTATTTCCTCCCACTTCACGCTCACATCTCCCCAGACCATTTTAGTACTCATGATCATAATAATGGTATCAGTGCCTATTCTGTGCCAGACACTGTACTAAGCAGTGGAGTGCATACAAGCAGATTGGACTGGACACGGTCCCCATCCCGCATGGGGCTCACAGTCTCAATCCCCATTTTACCTATGAGGTAACTGAGGCACAGAGAAGTAAAGCGACAAGGGCAAACAGCAGACGAGTGGCGGGACCGGGATCAGAACCCACGGCCTTCTGACTCCCGGGCCCGAGCTCTGTCTCCTATGCCATGTTGCTTCTCAGTAAAGATCGTAAGCAGTTCCGCATTGGCTCAGACCTTTGCGGCCATCCGGCCCGAGCTTCTGTCCCTGACGGTGGTCCCGGCAAATCAACGTGATGATGAAAAGAATGATCATGATGATAATATTTATCAGGCGCTTATTACGTATCAAGAATGGTACTGAGATGCAAGCTGATCAGATCAGACCTAGTTCCCTGTCTCTCAGTCTTCAGCGGGAGGGAGAGCAGGCATTTCTTCCCCGTTTCACAGATGCGGAAGCTGAGGCGCGCATCCGGCAGGCTAGTGGTGAAGCTGGGTCGAGACTTCGGGTCTCCCGGGCTCCTCCTGCGAGGTGGTGGCGGCTCGTGTTTCTCCCGTCCTCTCGCTCCCGCTCAACAACCCTGACCCTTTCCTCTGAGAGAGCTTTCCCGGGAGCGGGCGGCCGGAGGAAGCGCCGCCCCCACGGCCACTCCCGGGCGCGGGCAGGTGGCGGGTGAGTCGGGCTGGGCTCTGTCGGGGCGGCAGACGCCGCCGCCGCTTCCGGAAGCCGCTCCCGTGGGGAGCGGGATAGGCCCTCCAGCCCCACTCCGGGCCGACGGAGGTTCGCTCGTTCCAGCTGGCCGTTAAATGCACCCTCGGAGACGGCGGACGGCGTCCTCGGCCAAACGTCCACCTTGGCTCCCTCGGAGCGGAGCTATCCGATCCCCCGGGGCCGGGGGGGGGGTTTGGTTCGAACCGGTCTGTGAGCGTCCACAAGCAGGGCCGTCTCCGCCTCTCTGACCTTCGGAGATCCGTGTGGAACGCCGGCTTTTAAGAGCGAACGGTACTCCGCCTTGTCCAAAGAGAAGGAGGTTCCCCCAGCCAGGCCTGCGTCGGGTCCCCCAGCGGGCCGAGAACGGCCCGATTTCTCCTTGTCCCGACACCGGGAACCTAGAAGCGGCAGCAGATGGACATTTACCCTGCTTTGATTAGCGAGGAGGCCCGCACATTAATTTTTTATACCACAAGACCACCTGAGTGTCTGAATTCAATTACGAATCCCCCCCCCCCCCCATCCCCCGCCCTCCTCCACTTACCGCGGCGGCTCGGAGCGGAGACCGAGGAACCTGTTGAAATGAGAAACCCCTATTTCCTAGTTTGACCCCCTGGATAATTAGGGTTAAATTGATATGCTATCACAGTGGTGACACATTTTATCTGCCTCTGTTTGTACAAGAGGCTACAATAGTGGAAGAAGGACCAATTTGTGCCCGGCTCCAGCTAACCAGGCGGAGATAAAAGGTGTCGCCAGCCCGATAACGTCCCGGCCCTCCCTCGCTCTTTTATTGTTGCTCAATTTGCTATTTTTTTTTTTTTCAGTCCCATTCTCTCTCTCTCTCAATACCCCGGGTCATATTTTAACTCCGTGTGCCATCGCGTAATGATGCCCCGCTAAATGTGTGTGGAGATAGGCAACCCTGGCTGACAGCCCTTCCCGATAACCAAATTCCAGCCCATCCATCACGGGGCCGCTCTCCTTAACTTAAGGAAAAGTGATAACTAAAGCCGAGCCGTTTATCACCCAGAGCTGGTTTAAGTTCTTCCTGGATCGGCAGAGGGGGGAGAGACCCGGCTGGCTCCGGAGGTCATCTCTGACTCGCTCCTCCCACGCCGTTATCTCAGTCCGTCTCTCCGGCTGGACCGGAGACTCCCGGAGGGAAGGAATCGTCTCTACCCGCTCCGCGACCCTCCGCCAAGCGTTCGGTACGGAGCCGCGCACGCGGGCACTCGACGGATGGAAAGGGCTTGAGGCCTGGGCCGGCCAAGCCCGTGGCACAGGTGAAATTCCCCTTGACCCGACCCGTCCGCCATTTTGGCGGGGAACGGGCCGGAGAGCCCGGGCCCTGCTTTTGAGGAGGAATTCCGGGAGGGCAAGGGCCACTGGCCAGACCCCTCCTTCTCTCCGTGGAAGCGGAAAGAGAGGTTAAGTCCTCCCGGGTGGTTGGGAGGGGCGGAGCCGGCACGGGCCGGGGACCGCCGCCACTGCTTCCCCGAAGCCCCAAGAGAGCGCAGCTTCCGCCCGGCTACAGGAAAGCTCCTCCTCCGTAGGCTCGGCCGACGGCTGCCCGAGGCCCAACCCGGCCACCTCCGCGGAGGGAGCCCGTCGCTCGGGGAAATGAGTTCAGCTTCGATATGAGAAAACCCATTCCGTTTTACAACCTGGCATAATTGCCCCTTTCCGATTGGTCGGCCGTGATGTCATACGAACCCCTCGTAAAGATTGGGGGCGGTGGGAGGGGAAAAATCACACCTGCGGACCGGCCGTATAAAATTTCATTTGACGATAGCAGGAAGCCGGGCCAGATGATGTGTTTAAGGGAGTGTTGAATCTGGGGCTGGGCGATACCAGCTGTGTGAAATGATCAGCGCCGAACCCCCAGGTCCTTGGGAATCGGGGCAGTGGGATTCGAATCGAAGTCGCGCCCGGAGTCACTGAGGTGCCGAGCGTGCGCCGAGCCACTTCGGAATCCAAAGCTGGTGTTTTCCGGTGGTAGAGCCGCTCATTCTGTAAGGCCTGGGGTGGACCTTCTGAATCCAGACTGTAAGCTCCTGGTGGGCAGGGATCGTGTCTACTTACTCGGGGCTTAGATCAGAGTTCATAGGTGACGTGAGAGGGAGAGAGCGAAACAAGGTTTTGGGGTGAGGCGGGAGAGGACACTAGGCCATGTCACGTGGGCCATCGAAACACGGCTTCTTACTTCCTCTGCCCGGACGGGCCACGTGTCGGGGATCCTGGCAACTAAGTCTGGGGCTCAGTTTTCTCCCCCGAACCATCCCCTCAGACCCTCCGAGACCCGAAGACATCGGGTCTTTCTGGTGGTTTTTATTGAGGGCCCACCCGGAGCTCAGGAAAGAAGAAACATAGGGTGCATTTCCTGCCTACGGGGAACTTACACTCTAGTGGGAGAGGCGGACGGAAACGTGCTTCCAGGTTTGTGAGGCGTTGGCCGAGAACCCTGCGTCTCTCCATCCCTCCTCCTACCCGAAGTTCTCATTCGTGGCCTCTTCTCCGAAGGCCAGGTAGACTAGGTCTCCCTGGAACCGTGGAAAGAGTGCCCCCCTCTCTAGGGTGGGGCGAGAACGTGGCGATACGAACGTCTCCTCCGCCTTTCGTGTCTGGTGTTTGTCCAGTCGTGATTCCACTGTGTTCAGGAGACCCTTGTCCGTCACTTAAAATACGCCGGGCTGGGCGATTTAATAACGTGCAAACTTTCAATAAAACTCTGCCGTGCCGCAGTTGGGCGATCTGGAGCCGGACGGGAGGCGTGTCGGCCTCGGAGCGCTCTACTCCGTCCGGCAGGTGCAGCTTTAACGGGGACTTGGCCGGCTTTGGCCGTTGTACCGGGGGACGCGCGTGCCAGAGAGCCGTATTTCTTCCATATGTCCCCCACCCCTCTATAAAGCCCCGCCGGGCCCGGCCTTCGGTTTAAAAAGGGGTGACTCATACCCTGGCAGATCAGAGAGCTGGCGTTTCATTCGGGCGAGGGGCTGCCATGTGAGGTCTCCCCGTCCCCCCGTCCCCCCGTCGCGGGTGCCCCGGCCGACGGCTGTCAGGGAAGCTACGGGGTGAGGGTGGGCGCTGGTCTCTCGGTCCTGCCGAAGGCGCTTATTCTGCGCCAAACGCTGAACTGAACGCCGGGGTAGAGACGAGGCAGTCTAGGTAGAAGGGAGAACGGGCGTTGCATCTCCCTGGTACAGGTGAGGAGACTGAAGTCATTCGGTCAGTCGATCAACCGACCGATCAGGAGCTCCCTACTGAGCGCTTACAAGAGTCGGCGGACACGTTCCCCGCCCACAGGGAGCTTCCTGTCTTTTTCAGAGGGACGCTACAGTCTGATCGCCCCCCGACTCTCCGTCCTGGTCCCCCAGAGCTCGGGCCCCTGAGACAGAAGGGCCCCGGCCACCAGGCCCTAAGGAAGTTGTGGGCGGGGACTCTTGTCTGTTATATTGTTCCCTTGTCCTCTCCCGAGCGCTGAGTGGGGCTCAATAAATACGACCGACTGACCGACAGACTCGTCTCGCCGGCCAAGCTGGGCGTCGGTGGCTTGAGCCGCTCCCCGCGGCCCTGGGAGCCCCCCCGGAGGCGGCGCCCCGCGCTCCGTCCGCCCCGCGGGCTGGGAGACCGGGGTGGGCATCGCGGGGGCACCGCGATGGCATCCAACCGGCTGTCTTTCCTCTCTTGCAGGCTGCCGGGCCAATGCCAGTACTTAGGGCTGCCGGTGGCAGACTACTTCAAACAGTGGATCAACCTGAAAAAGGTACCGAAACGCCGTCACCACCCTGCCCCCGCCTCCCCCTTCCCCTTCTGTTTCCCTCTGGGGTCGCGCTCTTCCTGTTCTTTCTCCTCCTCCTCATCCTTCTCCTCTTTCCAGGGTCGGGGAGGCATTGGTGGGGGACCGCGGTCCGCTCGCGTGGCGTGTTTTGGGCCAACGTGGGGCAAGGGGGTGGGTCCAGTAGGCCCGGAGCTCGATACCGCACGAGTGTCTGTGTGTCTGCGTGCGTGCACGTGCGATGCCGCTATCCTCGGCCGACCCTCCGCTCTCGGAGCTGTTGCTCCTTCCCTTTTGGCCCCCTGCCGCTGCAGTCTCGGCCCGTTCTTTCCCTGGAAACGACCGGCGTCTCTTTGGGATTTGGGCAGGTCGGCAGATGACCTCTCCCCAAGTCACCAGAGCCGGTGGGGCAGGCGGTCAAGGAGACCCACGATACGTTCCCCCCTTAGGGTTAGGGTCAGGTGTGGGTTCCTCTGGGGGTCACAGGGAGGGCTGGGGATGGGGAGGGCCCGAGCCGTCCTTTCGGGGCAGGGAGAATACCCCCCAACCTCCAGGGATGGCCCATACGGGCAGGCCCCTGTGCGAGTATCGTAGGAGAACGGAGTGAGGTCACCCGCCTGGCAGGAGGGATGATCCCATCCGGTTGCGGAGGGGCGGCCCGCGCCGACGGCACGTTCCAGCGAACCTTTCGGGGGTCTCGCCTCCCCAGCTAGCTGTCAGAGCCGATCTCACGGCTGATCGCCGGGCCTCCGTCAGTGCGGTCTGAAAGCGCGGGGCGGTGACCGTGAGCGATTGCCGTTTGAAGTTCACTAAACTTTGCGGGGGACGGAGAGCGACGGCGGGCCGGTCCCCGGGCCGGCGGAATGGCGAGGAAGCCGACCGTGGCGACGCGGATCCCCGGGGCCCCGGGAGCTCCCCCAGACCCACGCTCCGTCCCGGGTCGAAAGGAGCCGGGAGTCGAGGGCGGGGACCGAGGTGGGGAACATCCCCAGCCAGTCTGGAGCCGTGGGTCGGCAGCGAGCATCTTCGGTCGGAGCCGGGGCCGTGGGGTGGGAGGCCCTCGGGGGGAGAGCCTGAACACCTGGGAGGCGCTAGGGCTGACCGGCTCCGGGATTTCCGCACTTGAATCCCACCGGGCCGGGCCAGCCCCTCCGGCTCTCCGCTCGGGAGCGAAGCCTAGGGTGGAAACTCGGCGTGCTGGTGGTTCTCATCTTTCAGTGGATCTCTAAGCCAGTCCCTCCTCCTCCTCCTCAGGACAGACGGGGGACACGTGAGGGATGCGGAGGTGGGAGGACCTGCCCCCTTGAAGCTTTTCCTCCGTGACCCGGCTCCCGGCCGGCCTTGGGAGCCCGGTGGCCAGCCGCCCCTTCCCTCGCCGGTCCCAGTGGGCCCCGTTTAGCTCTTGGTCGGCAGGAGAGGAAGCTCGACCCAGGGATCAGAGCTGGAGCGCTATGGAGATGAGGGGCGCGAGTCCCCGTCCTAGGAAAGCTCCTGGGGGCTGGCACTGGAAGGGAGGAAGCGTTTGGACATGTCTCGGGAGGGGCGGCCCCCCCGACGTTGGACCGGTGTCCGCTCAGGCTTTCCTGTGAGGGGCCGCGCCATCCTGGGTCCCAAGTTCTCCCCTGGACGGGGCCGGTGAACGGCCCCCTCCCCCCCCCAACCCGTGGAATTTCATGGAAAAAGAAATTTGACTTCCCCTCCCCCTTTCCGCCAATACATCCGCCCGCCCACCCACCTAACCTAATCGGGTGCTTGCTGACATTTCTAACGTCGCCGAGCCATCGGGTATCCGGAGCGAATTGTCAGCTGCCAGAGAGGACTCGGGGCGGGGGCGTTCGGCGCGCGCCGACTCCGGTAACGAGAGCAGCTGCCCGGGCACGGCAGGGAGTGTTTTGAGGGAGCCGGGAAAGGAGGGGAGGGCAGGGCGTCTGCCCGAGGCGCAGGGAGAGGAGTGGGACGGTCTGGGGAGGGAGGGAGGGCGTCTCTCTGGGAGGATGGCGGGCCCGTCTACTTTGCAGGAAGTGCTGGGTTCTGGCGGTTCACCTGCCCTGGACGCTTGAGCGGGAGTCTGTCGGTCAGTCGTATTTTTCGAGTGCTTACCGTGTGCGGAGTGCTGGGCTCTTAAGCGCTTGGGAGAGTGCAGTATAATAGACATTTTCCCTTCCTACAGCAGGCCTACAGTGTAAAGGGGAACCTGCCCGGGTCGTCTTCCGCTCCTGGGAGGCGGGGTTCCGCTACCGGTTTTAGTTTTCAGGGAGCAGGCGGCCTGCCCTCCCGCCGATTCGGTGACGTCTACTCCGCGGTCGCCCAGGAGTCGTTCTTTCCTGACCGGTCGGCGCAGGGAGGGGGAGCCCTGGGGGTGGTGGTATTTTGCTAAGCACCCGCTCTGTCGAGCCCCGGGTTGGACAGTCGGGTCGGACACGATCCCTGCCCTACGGAGACCTCACCGTCTAGTCGGCGGCTGCAGATGCGTAAAGCCACGCCTCTCTCGCACCTCCCCCGCCGTCCGTAACGAGCCGCAAGGTCTGCTGGGGAACGGCGGCGGCCGGTACAGTCAAAATGGCGCTCTCGGGCCGTGCCAGCGATGTCCCGTCCCAGCCGGCGGCGTTCCCGGCGGGGCGGTGGGTGTAACGCGCGAGTAAACGGGAAGGCGGGGTAGCGTTGCCCGGGGCTGCCCGGCCCGACCACCGACTCGGTAGCCACGCCAGTCTCCTGCTCTCGTAGCCAGCTCTTCTACGGGATGCCGTTACCCGGGGAGCTACTTCGGTCCGGGACCCTCTCCGAGGATGGGCCGCGCCCGCCGGGCAACTTCCCGACTTCCGACTGTGGCGTCGCCCCGCCGCAGGGTTGCCGGGGAGAGAGGCGGGCTCAAGGGTGGGGGCGCAGCGGGGAGGGGGGGGACGGGGTCCGGGATCTCCGGCCGCTCGGAGGCCGGGAAGTGGAGCGGTTCGATGGCGGCGGAGGGTGGGCGGGTTTTGATAGATGCTTTTCTCGGCGGCACCGTCAGCAGTTTTAGAGGCTGAACTTCATCATCGCCATTAACGGTACTGACCGCTGCCTCTTGATGGATCTGCCCAAGTGCCCGGTTCGGTTCTCTCCTCCTGCTCCTCCCCACCCCCTCCCACCACCCCGCAGCCGGCACTCCGCTGCCGTCCTCTCCGGCCGCCCTGCTCACCCGACTCCTCCTCGTCTCTCTGGTCACCGCCTAGCGCCCACGCTGTCCCTCCTGCCGGGAGCCTCCGTCCGCCGTGCCGCCGCCCTCCCCGTCTTCAGAGTCCTTCCGAAAGCACTCAGAACGACGCTCTGCGCACGGCGGGTGCTCAGTCGGTACCACTGATGAACTGAGAGAACCCCCGCCTCCCCCGGAAGGCCTTCCCTGATTTTCCGATTCTCCCCCCCGCCTCCCCTTCCACACGATCTCAACATTGGAGAACTCCCCCTACCTCGGCTCAGTAGCTGTTTGCATCCATGGGTTTATATTCCGTTGCTTCCCCTGTAATTTATTTTAGCGCGTGCCTCCTCCTCAGGCGCGTAAGCTCCTCGAGGGCGGGGGTCGTGTCCGCCGACGCTGTCGTGCTCGCCCGAGCGCTTAGTGCAGCGCTCTGCCCAGAGTAAGCTCTCCGTCAGTGCTGTCGACAGATTGTCCGGCCCGCGGGAGTCGGGGACCCTGCCCCTGCCCCGGAGGAGTTTATGATCCAGGGGCGGAGTGAACGGGCAGCCCGACTTCCCTTGGCCGGGAGCGGTTCGCCTTCCCAGAGGTCGTCGTAAAAACGTCTAGCAGGCCCCGAAGCCCGCTTACTGCCGGGCCGGATGTTGGGAAACGGAAGCGGCCCCGGTGGGATCCTGCCCTCCGGGAGCCCCTCTAGGCTGTACGCTCGCTCTGGGCAAGGAACGGTGGTTGTTATACTGTCCTCTCCCAACTGCTCAATACCGTGCCGTGCACCCAGCGAGCGCCCAACAAATGCGACTGACTGACTGACTCGCAGCCTTGTCCGCCCGAAGAGGCTGCGGGCCGGGCGTCGTCCAGAGTCCCGGCTCGAGGCTAAATTCATTCAACTCACACTGCCCGAGGTGCCGTCACTGCCCCGCCGTGGCTCCCGCGTGACCGGTCGGACGCTCCCCCGCCTGGCTAAAGCACGAAGCTGGCAGAAGTCGGGAACGGTGGGGGACGTATGTCACTCTCCCTCTTCACCCTCCCCCCGGCCACCCACACGCTTTGGATAATAATGATGGTAATGTTGGTATGCGTCAAGGGCTCACTATGCGCCGAGCACCGTTGTAAGCGCTGGGGTGGACCCAGGGGAATCAGGTGGTCCCCCGGGGGGCTCACAGCCTTAACCCCCGTTTTACAGACGAGGTAACCGAGGCACCGAGAAGTGAAGCGACTTGACCAAAGTCACGCAGCTGACCAGTGGCCGAGCGGGGATTCGAACCCGTGACCTCTGACCCCAAAGCCCGTCCTCTTTCCGCTGAGCCGCGCTGCTGCTCTTTGACGGGGGGCTGTAGGGTTTCTCGTGGGGAGCCGGCGTAGATATTTGCACGTGGCGGTGGTATGAAGGTTAAGGTGAGGGGAAACCCTCCTGGTTTACTTCTTCCTCCTCCTCTCTGTAATTTATCGTGTATCCGTCGCCCTCGTCGTGTATCCGTCGCCCTCGCTAGACCGGAAGCCCCCCCCCCCGAGGGCAGGGATGGGATCGTGTGTTTTAGCTCCAGCGTGCTCTCCCAGGCGCCCTTCCCACAGTAAGTGCTCACCCCCGATCAATACCGCTGACTTGATGGGTGGCCGAGTGAAGGTCGGCGGATGCACCTCGAACGGGACGTTTCCCGATCCGGCATTTAAATTCTCAATCAGCGCCGCGGTAAATTTAGGGTCTTGGAGGGGGAATAAATTCTCAGCCTTAATGAAGTTCTTCGCCGGGGGCCAGCCGCGGGCCCCCCGAGGCTGGGTGGGGCCGGACCGGCCCCGGCCTTCACTCAGGGGCTTAACCGGAGCTGACCGTCTTCCTCCCGGCCGTCGACTCCCTTTCGAAAGTCCGTGACTTCTGAAGATACTTCCGAGGCGGCTGGTTCAGAGAGCGCCCTTTTCCCCGGTCGATCCCCGGGCCGGGAGGCGGAGGAGAGCACACGAGAGAACCTCGGGAGACACAGGGCCCACCCCGAACCTCGCCTCGCCCCTTTCCCTCCTTTTGTGTCCTTCCTCCGGATTCCCCGCCCCCTGAGCCCACGGCGTGGCCGGAGAGTGGGGAGACCCGGCCTCTTGTCCCCGCTCTGCCGCAGGCCTCGTGTGTGTGAGACCTTGGGCAAGTTGGTGGACCTCTCTGGGCCTCAGTTTTCTCCTCCGTAAAATGGGGATTTAATAATAATAATGGTAATGTTGGTATTTGTTAAGTGCTTACTGTGTGCAGAGCACTGTTCTAAGCGCTGGGGTAGATACAGGGTAATCAGGTTCTACCCACTCTCCCTCCCTCTGAGACCGGAAGCCCCAGCTGGGACGGGGACTGGTCCGATCAGATTATCTCGTGTCTACGCCCTAGTATTTAGCACAAGGTGAGCACTCGATAAATACCGTCATTACCAGAAGGGCTCTGTAGTAGCGGAAATAGCATTTATTGAGCGGCCACGGGGTGCAGTACGCTGTACTGAGCATTTTGGGAATTGCCTCCGGGGCTTTGATCTTCTCCCACCCCACCCCAGCCCCTCAGTTGCTGCCCGGCAGTGTTGCGAGAGGAATGCCGAGAAGGTGACCGTCCCGGTGCTCCGAGACCCCGTGGCCAATTAGATCAGAGGCCCAGTCTGAGGCCGCGAGGGTGTTTTCTCTTCTTCTTTTTAAAATAATAATTATGGAGCGCTTTCTGATCACCAGCTCGGTCCCCGGGTCACACCGGGCTCACAGTCTAAGAGGGAGGCGGAACAGGTATCCATTCCCCGTTTCCCGGCCGCGGAAACCGAGAGCCGGGGGACTCACCCAGGGTCACCCAGCGGGCGGGTGGCGGGGCCGGGACCCGAACCCGGATCCCCCGCCGACCGCGGGGACCCAGCGGCCCCCCCCGTCATCCCTCCCTCCCTCCCTCCCTCCCTCCCTCCTTCCCCGGGTGACGGAGCGCCAGGCCTGGCCCGGTAGCACGCTCCGCTTCTCCTTTAAATATGTCGGGCAGCTGTCTGAACTCTGAAATTTCTTTCACTCCTTCCCTCGCCTTGTTAACATGTGTTGCCTTTGGGGTAATCAGGGAAAAAATATTATGTCCTTTTACAATTACCGGGTTTTGGAATATTAAAATGTCTCGCTGCATCGGCAGTGTTATTTTGATTGGTATTCTAACCTTTGACTAGCCCATAAAGCGAGCCGCTCTTCAAACCAATATTGCAGGACTGAAATTTAATTCCGAAATGATTCCAGATAATAGGGAGACAGATAATATATGCATGAAGGATATTATGTTTGGACTAAATGCGGCAGGGCCAGGGCTGGGGAGTTGAATAATAGCCCAGAGTGAGTTATAATCTGTGGGACAGAAATACCTTACTGTCAGGGCCAGGAGAGGAACTCTTAAATCAAAAGCAACGAGAATAGAAGAGAACTAGAGGATAGTCGGCTGAGACGGAAAGGGCACGGGAACGGAGAGGGCCGGCTCCGAGAGAGACGGAGCCCGCTGGGTCCCGGTGCCCGGCCGGGGGGCCGGAGCCCGGGTCCCTCCCGTCCGCCCCCCTCCCCCCGGTACGTATCGACGCCGGGCCACGGGAAAGCCTCCCGGCCGCCGCTTCCGCCTCGCGCTCTCCCGAACCCAGGGCCACCCCGGTCTCCGCCCGCCCTCCAGTCACATCGACGGGGCAGGGCGGGAAACCCGGGCCCGAGCCCGTCTGCCCCGAGAAGCGGTGTGGCCTGGCGGGTAGAGCGTGGGCCCGGCAGTCGGAAGGACCTGCGTCGTAATCCCGGCTCCGACACTCGTCTGCTACGGGACCTCGAGCTAGTCACTTCTCTGTGCCTCAGTTCCCTCGTCCGTAAAATGAGGATTAAGACGCCGCGAGCCCCGTGACGGACATCAGGCCGGGTCCGACCTGATTATCTCGACTCTGCGCCAGCGCTCAGCACAGTGCCCGGTGCCCACGTCAGCTCTCCAGATGCCATAAAAAGAAAAAGACGGCCCTTATTAAACCGCGGCCGTGAGTCACGCCGCGGGCGCAACCCTAAGGGGCATTCTGCCGGCGGTAGGGGAGGTGCCGGCTTCCTGGCCGGGCTGCGGCCGGGGGGGGGGAAGAGAGGCACGTCTCCCAGAACGGGGGCTTGCGAGTCCAGGCCTGTGTTTTCCAAGGGGGCGGGCCAGGCCACCGAGCTTGGCTCCCTGGCGTCGAGCACGGGGCCAAGGGATCGCTTCTGTCGCGGCACCACGGGCTCTCGGGAGGCTCCGTCTCCCCCCGGCTCCTTGTCCTGGCCCACACCACGCTCCCCAGTTGGCCTCCACTCCCAGACGGTGGGCCAGGAAGCAGCGGGGCCAGCGGCAGGAAGGCCTCGGAACCACGGGGCGGCGAGCAGCTCACGGTGCGTGGCGGCGTGCTGCCCCCTCGGCCTCCTTGTAAGATCGGGCAGAGGCCGAAAACTGCCAGGGGACCAGGCGGACTTGAGGGGGTTGCTCTCCTCTTCCCGCCAGGGCTTGGGCCGTGTCCGGTGGCAGCAAATAAGCGGCGGGACGGGCCCTCAGGACACCCGATGCGGAGGAGGAGCCAGGAGGCCCTCAGCTCTTCGAGACGTCCTGCCGCCCGTCATCCGCTCAGCGCTGTTATGGCCAAGCACTGTGCTAGGGTAGGTTCAGAAGGCCGCGTGGCCTTGTGGAAAGAGCCCAGGCCTGGGAGTCAGAGGACCCGGGTTCTCTTCCCGCCTCCACCACTTGCCCGTGGTGTGACCGTGGGCAACTCACTCGGCTTCTCTGTGCTGAAGTTACCCCATTTGTAAAATGAGGATAAAATTCCTGCTCTGCCTCCCTCTGTGAGCCCCATGTGGGACAAGGGCTCCGTCATATGGGCTCGTATCGTGTCTGCTCGATTCATTCGGTCGTATTTATTGAGCGCTCACCGGGTGCAAAACACTGTGCTAAGCTACTCCGGGGCCCGGTGCGGTGCTAGGTGCCCGGGAAGCAGTTTAAAAAAATGTATCATTACTATGATTGTTATCTTTGTCGGGATCGCGATGATGAGATGATCATCAGATCCCAACCCCGGCCCCGACCCACACTGAGATACGGGGAGTGCGGACCAAGGCTCTCGGGCCCGCGAGCCCTTTTTTCATGTTTTAATTTAACGGCATTTGGGAAGTGCTCACTGTGTGCCAGGCGCTATACTAAGCACTGGGATAAATACAAGCTAATCAGGTTGGACCCAGTCCCCGTCCCACATGGAGCTCACAGTCTTAATCCCCATTTGACAGAGGAGGCAACTGAGGCCCAGAGAAGTGATTGACTCGCCCAGGGTTGCACAAGCAGGGAATCAGTCAATCAGTGGTATCTATTGAGAGTCGTACTAAGCACGTGGGAGAGTACACTTTAACAGTATGAAGAGGAGGATCTGGGATTAAAATGCCACCCGGAAGGGTTCCGGGCTTCCCGGGCCCGGTCGGCCCCGTTCCCTCGGCCCTCGGGGTGGGCAACAAGTCCCTCCTTGGCCTCCGGCCCGACCCTTCCCGGTCCGATGCTTCGATTCGCTGGCGCGTGGCCCGAGCCGGCCCCGCTGGGGGGCCGTTCCGCCGCGGCGCGGTGGGAGCGGGGAAAGCCCGCCGTGGGGGTCAGCGCGGAGCCGGGCGTTGGCCGGACTCGGCGTGGCCCCGGCGGAGCCGCCCGTGCCCCTCCATCTGTTCTGAGGCTGGAGCCCTCTCCCCCGGCGGGTGTGGAGAGAGGCAAGCCTGACCCCACACCTGACCCCGCCGCCCCCGCAGTCGATACGGGAGCGAGGCCGCCGCGGGAGAAAGGATTAGAGGCGGAGCGTGTTTGACAATAATCCTGCCGCGGGTCACGCGCGCTGGGCCAAGCAGCCCTGAGGCGGGGGTATGCGGAATAGCAGGATGGCCTAATGGATCGAGCACAGGCCTGGGACTCGGAAGGACCCGGGTTCCAATCCCGGCTCCGCCACTCGCCCGTCGTGCGACATCGGGCGAGTCGCTTCACTTCTCTGGGCCTCAGTTACCTCATCTCTAAAAAGGGGATTAAATCCTACTCCCTCCTACTTAGTCTGTGAGCCCTCTGTAGGACAGGGCCTGTGTCCAACTGAATTATCTTGGATCTCCCCCAGCGCTCGGCACAGTGTTCACCGTGTGTCACCGTAACACGTGGTAAGCACTTAAAAAATGGCACCCAAAACGAAAACCTTTAGAGCCTGCCCTCGGCCCCGCTCAGTCGGGTCTCGTCGAATCTCAGCCGGTGCTTACGGAATCGATCCCGCCGCCGGAGCCCCGGCCCCAGCCCGACGCGACGAGATGTGGGGGGCGGACGGGAGTGGGGCGGCGTGATCTCCCGGGGAATCGAAAACCCACCCGCCGTCGGGCTCTGCCGACTCCTTTCCTGTCTCGCCTCAGCCGACGGGGCCCCGCGGGAGCTTCGCGTCTCCGGGCACCGAGGATCCCCGGCCCCTTCCCCCCCGTGCTCGGGATCCCGGCGTGAATCCTCGCGGGACGGGGCGTGAGGCTCTGCGGTTCGTTCATGGCTGTATTCCAGGTGGTCCCAACCTATCCAACCTCTGTCACGCATTGAAGCAACATGGCCTAGTGGATAGAACGCGGACTTGGGTTCCGATCCCGGCTCCACCACCTGTCTGCTGACCTTGGGCAAGCCCCTTCCCCTTTCTGGGCCTCAGTTCTGTCATTAAATGGAGATTAAGACCGTGAGCGCCGTGTGGGAAAGGGACTGTGTCCAACCCGATCTGCTTGCATCCAGTGCTTAGTCCGAGGTCCGGCACGTAGTAAGCGCTTAACGGTTACCGCCGTTATTATCGGTGGCGTGTTTGCACGGCCTCTCCAGTTCTCCGATTCCTAGTTTTCGTTACGAGCGGGCCTGTGCTCACGGTGGAGACCAGACGCCTGTTCAGATGACGCGCGGAAAGTTGCAGCTCCCACTCCCACGGGCAGCCGCCGTACCCACCCGGTGACGCGAGCTGGGGGAAAGCGGGACAAGTTGGTGGATTTTGGCCCGCCGGCCCGCCAGCCGACAGGGAGCCGGAACCGGGCCCGGGCCCGGGGGCCCTCGGGGCCGCCGAGAAATGGCCTCCGGGGCATCTGGACGGGTGGTACGAGAGGCCCTGTGGCCTTCTGGAAGCAGCAGCTCGCCGGCGGGGGACGGGGCCCAGACGTTTGCTCCGACCGCAGGGTGGGAGGGCCGTCGGGGCCGGGGGCAAGGAGCCCGGCTCCGGTCGGCCCTCGACCCGAGTCGGAAGCGGAGTCGCGCCCGGGCGTCGGCTCTGGTCGGCAGGTAGCCGCGGCAGCATCCCGAGCGCTGTTTGCTTTGCCTAATTATCAAAAGGGTTATTTTGTTATGCCGCGTGCAGAGGGTGTCTTTATTGTAGTGTAATTATGCCAGGCGCCTCTGGTGAGTGTCATAAAAAGATATAAAATGCCCATTATCCGTCGCTAGAATTTTCCTTGCAGAGCTCCTCTCTTTCTTATTTTTATGGCTCCGAGGCACCCAGTAGGGAGAATTGCAATTGCACGATTTTTCCATGTGAAGCAGGAAGCGAACTGCTAACGGGAGTCGTGCCGGAGGAAGTCCCAGGGTAGTAGGCAGGATGGGGCGGGGAGAAGGGGAGGGGGACAGAGAGACATACGCAACACGGACACACACACAGACAGACACAGATGAGGACCGGTACATTTGAACTCCTTCCTGCTCTACCCCGGTTCTCCCTCCCGTTGCCACCATTCGAAAAATCATTTCCGTTGGTCTCCCCCAATGGAGCGGAGTCTCCTGGAGGGCAAGCGACGGGCGACTTGCTTCCGTTCTCATAGGTCGGGGCACCCAACGCCATCGATGGATCGGTTGACGGAGGAAGGGGAAGGCTGCCTGCGGGCCACGATCCACGAGTTCCTTTAGAGGAGAAGCCCGGCAACTCGTCACGGCGAAGGGAAGAAGGGAGTGGGCTTGGGAGGCCACCGGCCGTTTCCCCGCTTCCTTTTCCAGACGAGCATTCCGCTTAGGGCTGTCGTGCTTGTGTTAAGGATGATCTGAACCACGCTCGGAGAGGCTGCGATAAAGGGGGGTCTGACCCCAGAGCAGCTGTGGACAGGTTTCCAGCCCCCAACTTCCCCTGCCTCGTCGGGCTTTCCACGAGGGCCTCGGAGCGCGATCCTGTCTCAGCTTCGTCGAGGCCAGCTGGCCCAGTGCCTGGGGTCGTCTCTCTGGGGGCTTGGGGAGGCTGAGGCTTGGGGACCCTCGCGGGCCCGCGACAAACTGACCCGGCCCCGGCCGTCTCTCCCTCTTCGACCGGGAGCCGCGTGTGGAGTCGGTTTATCTTGTGCCCATCCTAGAGCTCGGCGCCGAGAGAGCGCAGAGGAAGCCCTTGAGAAATATCATCCTCCATAGCCGCGTCGCTATTGCTAGACATTTTTAATGGCCTAAATGTGGGTCGGGGAGCGTGTAACCCGAATGGCCAGCGTGGCCAGTGAACCGGTGGCCCCGGCGGATTGAGGGCTGGGCAGCCGGCCCCAAGCCGGGGGTCACTCAGGCCCCGAGTGCAGCCCAGTCTTCCCTTCCCCCCGCCACCGCAGAGGCTCCGGTGGACCTCCCGGCGGTTCTGTGGCCTGGGGGGGGGTCTCTATCCCTGGCGTCTGCAGTGAGGAGGGTGGCCGCCTCGAGGGCAGGGATCGCGCCCACCAACCCAAGCGCTCAGGGCAGTGCTGCGCAGACAGTAGGCGCTCAGTACATACCATCGATCGATTGATTCCTTGAGACGGCCGCGTCCCCGTCCCGCGAGCGGCTCCGGCGGGCATCGTGATTTAGCATTTCTTCGGCACTTTCTATTTCCGCGGACTCTTCCCCTCATCGATTAATCAATCCCTCATCTGGGGGGCCCTGGGGTCGCTTTGCATTTCTACGGCCGAGCGGGGACCCGCGCGGGCGGCAGCAGCCACCGCCTCGGCCGCCATCCTCCCTCCACCTTCGATCCGGGAAGCGCCGTCCGAGCCTCCGCAACCGTCTGAGCATCCCGCGATGGACGTGCGGCTGGGCGGGGAATTCGGAGTTCAGATTCGGTTGTATTTATTGGGCGCTTACTGCGGGCAGCACACTGTACTAAGCGCCTGTGAGAGTAGAATACAACGGACAGGGAGGTGCCGGGGCGGGGGATGCTCCGAGGGGGATCCTCTGGGCCCTTCGCCGGCGGGCGTGGGGCGGTTAGGTTGGCCGCAGAGCACGGCTGTGGGGTGGCAGGAGGGAGAGGCGGATCTGGGCCGAGGCGGAAGGCTCTCGAGGGGACGGGAGGCACCGCAGAAGTCGCTCTCTGCCGTCCCTCTCCCCCGCTGGCACCGCCCTGTCCCGGCCGCTCCCCGCGATGCCTCCTGGCTTCCCATTCAGAGCCGGCCCGAGGCGCGGCGACGGAACGGCGCCGTGACAGGATCTTCTCCGGGGTCTCAGTACGGGCGTTCCCTGGTCGGTTGCCCCGAACGACCGCGACTCCGTCCCCGGGAGTGAAAGCGCTCGGGGAGCTGAGCCGGGGGCTGCGGGATCGTTGGCCGGAGAGCCGCGCCGGGTCCAGGGGACCGTCGGGCAAACCCGGCGATGGCGTCGCCGGGGTACGTCAGAGGAGGGGGATTCCTCCTCCTTTTCCGGACCCATCCGGCCCGGGACGTCTCGGGGACGCGGGCCTCGCCACAGAGCATCGTGCTCCAGGCTCCATCACAGCTCAGATGGTTCTGGGCTGCCGCGGGCTCCATCTAGGCCCGATCCCTCCCGTCAGACATCCCTCGAAGCGGCCTTCGCAGTCTCCCGCCCCTCCGGCGGGCGAGGGCCCCGGGCGGACCGGGTGGGGGCCGCGGGGAGGAGCGGGAGCCGGGCCCACCGAGGGAAGCCCCACCCCTCGGCCCCATCGGCCCCGCACGCGCCGTCTGGGCCTCGCGGCGTATAACCGCACCGAGGAATCCGCGGGACTGCTCATAGCAATCGTTGATTAAGAGGGTAATTGTCCTGAAAATTCAGATTGATCAAAAGGCAGAAATGATAACTTGCGCAACTGTGTTTAAAGCCACGACCTGTCAATAGAAGAGACTGAGATGTATCATGCAGAAAGGAGAGGAAAATGGAGGGAGAGGTGCGCGTTTGTATGTGTGCGTGTGAAGAGGGGGCCGGGGGCGGAGGGGGGCCGGAGGGGCCGTCATTCTTCTTTGGGGTCCGTATCGGGATGTTTCTTGTCGGGAACACCGGGCTATTGGAGATTCAATCACTTTTATCTTCCCCTCTCTCTCTCGATCCAAATGCCTTTTCATATTAGGAAATTAGAATCAGCTCTGCTCATGCAAGATTTATTGGCTCTGCTGAGCAATAGCACCGAAGAGTAAATGATGTCCCTTTTCAGGGGCTTTTTACACATTATGACCCAACTCCCAACTTCTTAAGGTTTCTCCCGCTTGAGACACCGCAGGCAGCCCAGGGCGGCGGGGAGGGGGCAGCCCGAGCGCTCCCCGGGGGTGGGGGAAAGCGGGGGTCCCCTCCCCACCTCCCCCCCCCCCGGGCCCCCAACCGGCGGCACTTCCAGCGGGAACCGTGACTCTGGCCTCTCCTGGCCCACCCCCAGGCCTTCCTCTCCGCCCTCACGTCCACCACCTCCCGCCGGGGGGATCGAAATTTGAAATTTTCCTCCCCGCTTCTGATTTTTGTGCATTCGCTCCAGCCCCGGGGGTTTCTCCTTCTCTCGGAGGCATCCGCGGCCCCAGGGAGGCGCAGCAGCACCGGCTGCTGGGCCCGGGCGGCCACGGGAAGCCTCCACTTCCCCGCCGCTCTCTGGGGAGCGGGGAGAGGGCGGACGAGACTGGGGGGGGGGGGGGCGCTGTCGGCCGGGCAGGAGTGGTGACGTGGACCGGAGACGTTTTGGTTTTCCCGGTCCGGTGGCAAAGCTCCCGTTCTGTGGCCAACGTAGGCCCCCGGTCCGTAAGGCGGAAGGGGACGGTGGCTCCCGCGGCCATCCGAGCCAGGCTCCAGCCTCTCCCGTCCCGAGTGTCTGACGAGACTGGAGATTTTCCCTTCGGGCCTCAGGAGACCCAAAATGGCGGCCTTCGGGCCCGCTGACTGTTGGAGGCTCCGCCCCCTCCCGGTCCTCACTCCTTCCCCCACCCCCAAATCCCTGCCTCCTTTTCATCCCCACACTTACGGGGCGAAGTTCATTCATCGATCTGTTCAACGATATTTAAAAAGTTGACATCAACGGTAGCGAGACTTCCACTGAAATATCGAATCGTCGGTCCTAGATTTGAGAAGCGGCGTGACCTAGGAGAAAGAGCCCGGGCCTGGGAGTCAGAGATCCTGGCTTCTGATGCTGGATGGGCCACGCGCCTGCTTTGTGACCCGGGGCAGGTCACTTCGGGGCACCTCAGTTTCCTTCAGTAAAATGGGCGTGAAATATCTGTTCTTCCTCCTCCTTAGACTGTGGGCCCCGTCCGATCCCCTTCTCTTGTATCTACCCCAGTGGAAAGGGCCCGGGCTTGGGAGTCAGAGGTGGTGGGTTCTAATGCCCGCTCCGCCACTTGTCAGCTGTGTGACTTCGGGCAAGTCACTTCTGTGCCTCAGTTCCCTCATCTGTAAAATGGGGATTAAGACTGTGAGCCTCCTGTGGGACAACCTGATCACCTTGTATCCCCCCCCCCCCCCGCCCCCAGCACTTAAAACGGTGCTTCGCACATAGCGCTTGACAAATACTATCATTATTATTGTTACCCCAGTGCTTAGTACAGTGCCCGGCACATAATAAATGCTTAGAAGTACCTCAATTATAATTATTTTAATGATCTTCATTAAGGGCTTACTACGTGCCTGGCCCCCTGTCCCACATGGGGCTCACAGTCTGAATTCCCCATTTTACAGATGAAAGCAACAGAGGCGCAGAGAAGTGAGTTGACTTGCCCAGGTCACCCAGCAGGCAAGTGGCAGGGCTGGGATTAGAACCCAGGTCCTTCTGGCTCCTAGACCCGGGCTCTATTAGCTAGGCCATGCCGCTTCTCTTAATTATTATTATTATCGTGGTCGTTACTATTATACCCTAAGCGCTGGAGGAGAGAGAAGGTTAGGCGGTCACACAGCCGTTATCCGGGGTAGATTAGAACGCTATTCAGATCATCCGTAGCCCACGTCCCACAGGGGGCTGACAGTCTAAGTAGCAGGGAGAACAAGTAGTGAATCCCCATTTTACAGACGAGGAAACAGAGACACAGAGAAGTTAAGCCACTTGCCGAAGGTCACGCTGCAGGCAGGCGGCGGAGCCGGGAGTAGAGGACCTGCCCTGGGGGACAGAGCCCGGGCCCGGGAGTCCAAAGGACCCGGGTTCTAATCCCGGCGCCGCCACTCACCTGCCGCTCTGTGACCTCGGGCAAGTCACTTCTCTGGACTTCAGTTACCTCATCTGTAAAACGGAGATTAAGACCGCGAGCCCCATGTGGGACGGGGACTGTGTCCAACCTGATTACCCGGTGTCTACCCCAGCGCTTGGAACAGTGCTCGCCCCATAGCAAGCATTTGACGATCGTCATCGTCATTCGCAGTCTCGGGCCGTTTGCACAAGTAAGCGCCATCGTCACTGGTAACTTCAGCGATGCCTGCAAATAGAAATCAGCGGAGAGAACATTTTTCTACGTGTCGGCATCCTTTCCGTCAGTGGTATTTATTGAGTGTTGACCGCGCGCAGAGCACTGTACTAGACGGCTGGGAAAGTACAGTAGAATAAGCAGGGACACTCTTGCCCGCAAGCAACTCCCACTCTAGCCGGAGAGACGACCAGAGAAGTAAATTACCGGTGGTAGAAGGAGGCGGACGTAGAGGCCACGGGGGTCTGGGGTGGACTTAAGCGCGTAGGTGCCGCTGCGGGAGGGGGCGAAGATGCGGAGGGCGGGCGAGGGGCAAAGCAGGGAAGGCTTCCTGGAGGAGGTGCGCTTTTAGTAAGGGTTTGAAGATGGGGAGAGCGGTGGTGAGCCGGGCCCCCCCCGGCCAGCTGCCCCGGTCCTGCTCAGGGGGATGGTTTCGAGAGTCCCCCTCGGCCCCGGAGAATCGGGGATCCCACATCCGGAGGCTTCCGACCTCGGCCGGAGGGGAGTTCGCCCAGCTCGCTCATTTCGTTATCCTCCCCCCCCCCACCCTTCTCGAACAAGGGGGTCGGCGCCGGGCCCCCCCGCCGGGCCGGCGCGGGGAAAGCTCTAGGGAAAATGGCTCCGAAGAGCTTCGAGAGCCGCGAGGCGGCGATCGGTTTCCGAACGCCCCACGTGCGGGGCGTGGGGCGTCCCGGAAGACAGGGAGCCTGTGTGTTGTCTGTCACGCGCTGAAACTAAATTGTCTCATTCCTCCCTGTACCCAGAGGAGCGTCGATAATTAAATGTTTGACATCAGACTGGAGAAAATATTGTTTGGTAATCACCGTTTAATTTCCCGACGTCAGTTTCCTCCCAGCTCCCCCCTTTCCGATTTAGCGGGGTAGCGGGGCGGGGTGCTCGCGTTTCCCTCGGGTCCGGGTGGCACCCGCGGCCCGCCCGGGCGGGTCCCGAGCCAGGGCTCGACGCCACGGCCACCCGCGTGGAGCTCTCGCCACCCGGACGGGGCACGTGATGGCGGCCTCGCCGCGGTGACACCGTCCGAGGGGCCCCGAGAGCCTGTCAGCCCTCATTAACTGTTTAATTACACGGCAAGCGCCGCCGAAGATTTCCAAATGAAATGCAGGAGGTAGGGCTGCCCTGCTGGGCAGATGAGGGAGAGGCTCCCGTCCGTCCGTCCGCCGTCCCCGGGGCCCCAGCGCCGCTCCAGACTCCGGCCTGGGGGCTCCGGATCCCCTCGGTGCCCCGGGTGCCTTGGGGAGCCTCAGTTGGCCCGGGGCGGGAACGGAGAGACGGGCCGACGCCACTGACTCCCCGGCGTCAGTCGGGGTCCCCGTCTCCGGGGCCGTGAGGGTGCCGGCATCTCCGTTCGGTCGCATCTATTGAGCGCTTACCGTGTGCGGAGTACTGTGGTAAGCGCCTGGGAGAGTACAGTGCTACAATAAACGGACGTATTCCCTGCCCACGATTCATTCATTCGCCGTCGTATTCGTTGAGCACTTACTGAGCGCGGGGCACTGCACTAAGCACTTGGAGAGTACGGTTCGGCAACAGAGAGAGACGATCCCTGCCCACACCGGGCTTACATTCTTGCGGCGGGGGGAGACAGCCGTCAATGCAAATAAAATAAATTACAGATACGTACATAGGTACTATGGGGCTCGGAGCGGGGGAGAACCAAGGGGGCGAGTCAGGGCGACGCAGAAGGGAGCCGGAGAAGAAGAAGAAGAAAAGGAGGGGACTTAGTCTGGGAAGGTTGGACGCCAACAGTCACTCTCCCGCCGGCGCCCCAGCGAGGTGTGAAAGTGACTGACCGCAGGCTTAGAAAACGCGCGAGGGCGAATCAGTCCTCAGCGGAGAAGGGAGAAGGTCGGATTCTCCCCGCTCCTCTGACCCCCCACCCCCCACCTTGCCTCTCGCCCCGGGCCGCGGATAGAAATCCCCAGCTTGCTGTCCACCGGCTGGTCGACGTGGCCAGTGTTTAACGTCATTCGGTCCCGAGTGGCAGGAGCTTTTGTCCTTCCAGGGCTCCTCCGGGAGGCCTTCCCTCCACTAAGCCCTCATTTCCTCTTCTCCCGCTCCCTTCTGCCTCGCCCCCTCGGTTCCTTCCTCCCTCAACCCCGCAGCACCCATTGTAATTCGCTCGTTTATATTAACGTCCGTCTCTCGGTCGGCCGCGTCGACCGAGCGCTCACCGTGTGCGAGGCGCTGTACCGAGAACTTGAGAGAGTTTGTGCGCGTCGTGGGCAGGAAACGCGCCCGTTATACTGTGCGCTTAGTACGGTGCTCGATGAATGTGATTGACTGATTAGGCTGGGACCCCGAGGCTCCCGAACGGCCGATAAACGATAGGGCGACGTCGGGTTGAGACGGACCGGCTCCCCGGAGGAGTGGTTCTTAACGGGGCCGCTGGGCAGTGTTGATTTCGAGCCTCCGGGGGCCGCGCTCGGGCCCTCTCGGCTCTGGGGGTTGCCCAGGCCCGGAGGAAGCTCCTCCGGCGAAGCCAGCCGTCGCTCGTGCTATGGACCGAGCACCTACGGTGTGCGGAGCTCTGTTCTTAACGCTTGGGAGAGTACTATACTAATAATTATTATGGCGTCTGTTAATCGCCCCCTACGTGCCGGGCACTGTACGCTGGGGTGGATGCAAGCAAATCGAGTTGGACGCAGTCCCTGTCCCGCGTGGGGCTCGTGGTCTCAATCCCCGTTTTACAGACGAGGGAACTGAGGCCCAGAGGAGTGAAGCGATTTGCCCAGGGTCACGCAACGGGCAGGGGGCGGAGCCGGGATTAGAACTCATGACCTTCTGACTCCCGGGCCCGTGCTCGGCCCGCCACGCTGCTTTCAGCGCTGCTTTTATCCCCGCCTCTGGAGAGCTCACTGTCTCGCCGGGGAGAGGTGGGACCGAAGCCCCTAAAGGATTGGAGAACGGGCGGGGAGGGGAGGAAGGAGAGGTCCCAGGGATGGGGGAGAAACTTATTACCTGAAGGATGCGACCCCGACTCCGGATCCGAAAGCCAACCCCCCCGGGCCCTGGGTTCCTGCGCCCTGAGATTTGGGAGCTGGCTTGGGGTCGGGACCCCTTTCCAAGCAGGCCTTCTCCCTCGCTGCCCGGAGTGGACTCCGGTCCACTCCGAATGGAACCAACCCACCGCCCCTGGGGTTAAATCGAGCCCGGTCCCGGCTGAGTCACCTCCATTTTTGGGAGCGCGGCCCCTCCTCCCCTCCTCCACGGCCCCCACCCCGGACGGCCCCTTTCTGGATCAGCTTAAACCGCCCTTCCTCGGTCTCCCCGCCTTCGGTCCCTCCGCCCCGGGGACTGTGGGGTCCACGCCCAGGTGCCCCAGACCCCTTGAGCCCGAGGCCCACGGCTCTTGGGGCCCCCAGCTGCGGTCCGCACATCTGCCGCTTTTCGTCCCACCCGCGCTCGCCGGACCGCTCAATCGGGGGCGTTTAGTGAGCGCCCGGTGGGTGCCGAGCACTGTATTAAGCGCTTGGGAGAGTCCTACAATATAACGGAGTAGGTAGACACGTTCCCCGCCCACAAGGGGCTTCCGGTCTCGAAGCAGACGGCTTGGAGCCGATAGTTCCCCCTCCCCAAGGGAGATCTCCATTCCCATCCACTTGTTGGCCTGGTGACTTCGGGCAAGTCACTTCCCCTCCCTCTGCCTCTGTTTCCTCATCTAGAAAGTGGGGATTAAGAGTGTGGGTCGGGGACTGTGTCCAACCGGATTAACTCGTCCTATCTACCCCGGCGCTTAGAACAGTCCCTGGCACTTGGCACCTGAAGGCTCGTCTGGTCCTCGGGAGTTGCGGGGAACGATGAGGGAACGGAGGCCCAGAGAGGGAGTCGGAGGGGCCTGGCACACCCGACGATCACCGGCGGCAGAGCTGTGCTCGGGGCCGAGCGCCGGCTCGTCTCGGGCACCGGCCCGGGTTGGGAGTGGGAGCGCGCCGGACTCGGCCAAGAGGCGGGGACCGCCGACTGCCTACCACCCTCCGTCCCGGCCTGCCTCCCTCCCTCCCCCGGGAGTCTCCCGCCGGGCCGGAACCGGGTCCTCGCCGGGGGCCCCCCGCGGCGGCCTCCTCCCCCGACCCCCCGCTGGCTCCTCGGAGGGAGCTCGATTCTCGGGCCAGCTCGGCGGGGGGTCCCCGGGAGAGCGGGGGGCAGCCGGGCGGGCGGGCGGGGAGTCGGAAGGAGAAAGCGGCGAACTCCTCTTCGCTCGTGACCCGAGCCGGGATCTGAAGTGGAGCGGAGAATTTCCACAAAACCAGGAGAGTGGAAGAAGCCGTTTAATGAGCCTTTCTCTTTGAGGAATGCTTTCTGTTCTCCAAAGCCAGGGGCCGCCGAGGCCCTTGTTCAGATTCTGGTATGGTAAACGACCCAGTCAGTCAGATGCCGCCTTCCTTCCTTCCTTCTTTATTCTTTTCTTTCTTTCTCCTCTCTCTTTCCTCCTCTTTTTTTTTTTTTTTCTTCCTTTCTCCCCTCTCCTTCCCGCTCCCCTTTCTCGGTCCTCTTTATTATGTGGAGTTGCTCTGGCCCTTTCTCTCACTTCTGTTTCTCCTTTTGTTCTCTCTTTGTCTATTTATCACACTGTGAAGGTTGAAAGAGATGTTATTAATCTGGGAGAATGAAGGCAGGATTAGTGGTATGAATCGGATTTTGAGAGGTGTAATGATAGAAAGACTCGCTCTACTGGCGGCCTGCGTGAGTTTGATAAATGGGGAGCACTCCAAACTGACTCTCGCATTCCTCGGCGCCGCGCGCTCTGCCCGCTGGGGCGTGCCCTGCTCTCAGATCTGCCAGCCGTCCCACCCCGCTCCTACCTGAACCGGAGCGAGAAGCCAAGGGTAAATCAGAGACAAATATCTCCCATTGCACTTCGAGAGATCATTTCTTTCCCTCGGCGTCCGTTCCGAGCCCAGCCCCACCTGGCTGTCGGGCGGCCCCGCGCCCGGGGAGGGCCGCCTCCCGCCGGCGGCCCCGGGCCTCGGGGACGACCTGCGTGTCGGGAGGGGGGCCGGGGAGCGGGCGAGGCCGGTGCCTCCGACCCCCTCCGCCCGCCCGGCGGAGCGGCCGTTTGGCCCCGGGGGCCGGGTGGATGGCGATGAGGACGCCGCCTAGTTTCGGAGAGCCCGCCGCGGGCCGAGCTGCGTCCGGCCAACCGGGGGTGATCGGGCGAGGTGATCAGATGGGACGCGGTGCCCGTCCCACGGGAGGTTTAGAGGGAGGCACGGCCGCCGTTTGATCCCCAGCGTGGCTCAGGGGAAAGAGCCCGGGCTTTGGAGTCCGAGGTCGGGGGGGGGGTTCGAGCCCCAGCTCCGCCACTTGTCAGCTGGGTGACTGTGGGCAAGTCACTTCACTTCTCTGGGCCTCAGTTACCTCATCTGTAAAATGGGGATTAACTGCGAGCCTCACCAGGGCCAACCTGGTTACTCTGTATCTCCCCCGGCTTAGAACAGTGCCCTGCGCATAGTAAGCGCTTAACAAATACCAACATTATTATCCCCGTTCTGTAGAGGAGGGAACGGAAGAGCGAAGCGACTCGCCCGGGGTCGCACAGCCGGCAAAGCAATGGAGCCGAATCCTGTCCCGGGTCCTTGCAGCGTGGCCTACCGGGGGTTAGAAGGACCTGGGTTCTGATTCTGCCTCTACCACTCATCTGCTGGGCAAGTCCCTTCCCTTCTCTGGGCCTCGGTTACCTCATCTGAAAAATGGGGATGAAGACCGTGAGCCTCGTGTGGGACGGGGACTGTGTCCCACCCTCGGTTCCCTTATCTAACATAAAATGGGGATTCGATTCCGTCCCGTTCTCCTTCCTGTTCAGACTGTGAGCCCCAAGCGGGACCTGATTATCTTGTATCTACCCCAGTACTCAGTACAGTGCTCGGCACATAGTAAGTGCTTAACAAATACCACAGTTAGACCATGCCTCTCCCCAGCTCCCCAGTTCAGGTGGAGAGGGAGAGCCCCTGGGTTTCAAGTGATAATAATTAGAGTGATAAGAATGATAATCGAGGTACTTGCTAAGAGCTTAGTGTGTGCTAAACCCCGTCCTACGTGCTGGGGTAGGTGCAAAATAATAATTCCCCCCCTTCTGGACTGTAAGCCCATTGTGGGCAGGGATAATCTCTATCTGTTGCTGAATTGCACTCCCCAAGCGCTCAGTACAGTGCTCTGCACCCAGTAAGTGTTCAGTAAATGTGATTGAATGAATGAGTGCGTTCGGTAAGCACCTACTGTGTGCTAAGGGGCTCACGGTCCAAATGGGAGGGAGAACGGGAATCGAATCCCCATTTTACAGATGAGGGAAGTGAGGCTCAGAGAAGTGAAGCGGCTTGCCCAAGGTCGCGCAGCAGGTGAGTGGCGGAGCCAGAATTAAAACCGAGGTCCTCCCGATCCCACCCGGGGCTCCTGGTCTCAAGGGAAGTTAGAACGGGTGTTCCTGGGGTGACACGGGACGGTCCACGTTCCTGGGCACATGGGACGTTCTCGCCGTTGAGACAGTGTGGCCCGATACTCGCCGGGTGGACTGGTAAACTGTGGGCAAGTCACTTGACTTCTCTGTGCCTCATTTCCCTCCTCCGTAAAATGGAGATTAACTGTGAGCCTCACGTGGCACAATCTGATTACCCCGTGTCTACCCCAGCGCTTAGAACAGTGCTCTGCACATAGCAAGCGCTTAACAAATACCGACATCATTATTAAACTCCCAAAGCGCCCGTCCGCCCGAGCAGACCTCCGGAGTCCCGGCTGGGTTCCGGGCGCAGCGGCGGGGACGAGGACTCGGCCCCTTCCTCGGCACGCGTATCCGGCGGGATCCCCAGCGGTCCCCGCTCCCCAGAACTGGCCGCGGGCCCAGGTGGGGCCAGGCGGGCGGCGTCCAGGCAAGCACCCGGCTCCCCGGGCTTGAACTCTGGGGCCCGAAGTTGAACGGACGAATGAAACGAGCGAATGAAGGAATAGAAGCAGGATGGCCCAGCGGATAGCGTTCGGGCCTGGGAGTCAGAAGGACCTGGCTCCTAGTCCCGGCTCTGCCGCTCGTCTGCCGGGTGACCTTGGGCGAATCACCTCACTTCTCCGTGCCTCAGTTACCTCATCTGTAAAATGGGGGTTGAGATCGTGAGCCCCACGTGGGACAGGGACCGGGTCCCAGTCCGATGCCTGGCGCGTAGTAAGCACCTAACAATTAATCATTATTACGCTCCCCTGCGGACTGTAAACTCGTGATGGGCGGGGAACGTGCCGCTAATTCAGTTGTACCGTACTCTCCCAGAGCGCTCGGTACGGCGTTCTGCACAAAGCGAGCACTCAATAAATACCCCTGACTGATTGGCCGGGTCGAGGGGAGGAGAGAGAGGGGGGAGACGATAATGATTTCAGGAGACTTTGGAAATGGGAGGCCTAGGGCATTCCGGCAGAGGAGGAGGCGTGGAGTCGGGAGCGGGGTTAGCCAAGGGAAGGGAATATAAGAATAATAATAGTAATCACGATAATGTAGCATTTTTAAGCTCTTGCTCTGTGCCCCGCACTGTATTGAGCGCTGGGGCGGATATAAGCAAATGGGGTTAGACATTCTCTGTCTCACGTGGGGCTCACGGTCTCAATCCCCATTTTCCAGATGAGGTAACTGAGGCACAGAGAAGTGAAGTGATTTGCCCGAGGTCACAGAGCAGACAAGCGGCAGAGCCGGGATTAGAACCCACGGCCTTCTGACTCCCAGGCCCGTGCACTCTCCGCTGCACCACGCTGCCATATCCGCCGGACACCGTGGGATTGACGGTGGCCGGACAGAACCCCCCCAGTTCGCAACATCTTCTCCGTAGCTGCCTGGAAACGTCCGGTGAGGACCGTGTGGAACTCCCTCCGTCCCGTCTTCTGACCTCCGCGGCCCCGACCCCCGGGGCTGGGAGGCAGGGTGGTCCATTGGAAAGGGCACAGATCTGGGAGTCGAGTCCTGAATTCTGAGGGTCAGCTCAACCCCCGAACCGCTGGGAGGCTTTGGGCGAGTCGCTCACACTCTCCGAACCTCAGTTTCTGCATCTGTAAAATGGGGATGAAAGGCCTAAAAGGCCTCAACTAATTCAGGTCGTGCTGCCCCTGAAGAAGCCTCAGGCTGGGTCTTCCACGACTGCCAGCCTCCCCTCCCTCTTACCCCGTGCCCCCGAGAGAGACCTGTTTCTGCCCCCCTCTTGGGGGAAGCTTCCTCTACCATCTGGGTGGGTCTCGGGCCCGGAGACCCAGGGCAAGCGGTCAGTCAGGGGCCGGAAAGTGTCCTGTCGCCAACCGGCCGGGCGGACCGGCGGATTCCCTCCACCGCCCCCAGTTCCCAGAATGGGTGTCGGTGCCACCAGAGCATAAAGGATTCTGTTGTCATTTGGAAAGCACTTTAGAAACACAAAGTGCTGCCGTCTGAGGGCTAAGGGCTCTTAATGGCTTTCTTTTCTTATTTATTTATTCATTTGGGGGACAGGATGGGTTTTCTTTCATTCCCCAGCCCCTCGGAGCCCCTAGCTGGAGAGCTGCTTGCAGACAAACTTGAAAGCTTGGGACGGGTATCTTCCCGTTAACGCTTCACCCAGCCCTAAGGTGCAAAGCAGAAGTGACGGGGTTTCCGGCCTCAAGCGGCTTGCATTCTAATAATAATAATAATAATAATAACGGCGTTTCGGTGCTTATTATGTACTAAGAACTGTTCTAAGCACTGGAGTCGCGGTCTAGACCGCGAGCTCGTTTTGGGCAGGGAACACGTCCACTAATTCTGTTGTATTCTCCCAAGTGCTTAGTATACCGTAAGCACTCAATAAAAATCATTCATCGATTGGAGTAGATAAAAATTAATCAGGGTAGACACAATCCTGGGCCCCCTGGGGCTCCTGTCCAAGTAGGAGGGAGAACAAGGTATTGAATCCCCATTTTACAGATGAGGAAACTCCGGTCCAGAGAAGTAAAGTTCACACAGCAGGCGAGTGGAAGAGCCGGGATTAGAACCCAGGACCTCTGACTCCCAGGTCTGTGTTACTAGGCCCATGCTGCTCCTGACGGGAGTGGGGGCAACAGGAAAATATGTACAAGTAATCCAGATTCAACCTTGAATGTACAATTGATGCGGAGGATGGGGAGCAGCGTGGCCTGGTGGAGAGAGCACGGGCCTGGGAGTCAGAAAGAGTTGGGTTTTCATCCCGGCTCTTCCACTTGCCTGCTGCGGTCCGGGTCACTTAACTTTCCTGTGCCTCGGTTCCCTCATCTGCAAAATGGGGATTCAGTGCCGGTTCTTCTTCTTACTTAGACTGTGAGCCCCATGTGATCAGGAACCCCGGCTGCTGCTGCTAAGACAAGCCTCACATCCAACCCCCAGAGCCCCCGGGGCCGGGGCAGGGTGGAGCGGCCGGGCTAGCTGCCGGCGCCGTCCGGCACAGGGAGAGAACGGCTCTGCCCGAGAAGAGGCGACGCGTCGCTCGCGATCTCGTGGGTGGCCAGGTCCGTTTGTCCCATCCCGCCCCGTCCCATCCCGGGTTCTGGGTTGGAGGCGAGGCTTGTTTGAGCAGCAGCTCGGGTTCCTAGCACAAGCCGTCCGGCTCTGGGCCCCGGCTGTCACCGCCGCTCCCCGTTAGGATCTGCCCGGAGTTGCTCCGGGCCGGGCCAGCGTGTTTCTCGGGGTGCTCTCCGGGCCCCCCCCCCCCCGGCGCACAGCACCCCAGGGCTGCTTGTCCCCTCCACGCCCCCGCACCCGGAGTTGTTCCGGAGGCCCCTGACGGCTCCCGGTTTGGCCGCGGGCCAGCGGGTCCCGGCGGAAGCCCGGGGTCCGACTCCCGGCTTCGGTCCGGACCGGGCCGGCCTCTGACCCGCTGTGGCCCGAGGAGAGTCCGGCGGGGCGTCCTCACACTCCCCCACGTATTCCCCTGTCCGATCTCACCGGCGGGCCACCTCCGAAACGCACAGTTGTGAAAGTCGAGAGTCGGTCCGCCATTCCCCCTCAGGCGGGGTTGGTCCGGAGCGGCCCCCGACCCACCAGTCCGCCCGGTGCCGTCCGGTTTCCCCGCTCCCCTCCCCCCTCCCCACCCCTGCCCCTTTCCTCGGTAACGCAGGGGGAGGGAGGGAAGCTTGGGGAGGGGCGTTGACAGGTTTTCTGCCGCTTAACTTAATTTTCATACCTCCTGTTGTTAATTATAGAGATGTAATAATGTGATTAGTGCACTATTAAAAAAAATCACTGATATGATTACCATGGATTTAATATCACATGATATATCATTATATCGTTACGTGGTGACAGATGTAATTGAAATACACTTATTGGAGCCGGGGGTCGTGTTTCATTCAATCGCCGGCACCCTGGGGGAGGAGAGAGGTGTCTAAAAATAAGCAGCGGGGAAGGAAATTGTAATGAAAACAAAGAAACTTGCAAGCTCGTTCCTACCCTGGGCAGCCTCGCTCGAGTGGCTTTCCCTTTTTGTCTCTTACCCCGTCGGCCTTCGGGGGGGGCTTCGCTGGGGGGATGCCCGAGCCGAGCAGTAGTAGTCCTCATCTCTGGAGGTACCGTCGGTGGGGCTCGGTGTGCGGGGACAGCTGTTTGAGGGGTCATCTTCGTCCTCAGCCGCCCGAGAATCGCGTCGCGGCGACTCCGGCGGCCCGTTTGGCACCCGAGGCGGAGGGGGACCGTCCTGGCGCCGTTTCCCGGTCAGCTGAGGCCTCGTTAGAAGGGCTCAACTGGTAGCTCCCCCTCCACTGGGCACCGGGCCCTGGGCCGTCGCGGGCACCGGCCACCGGGCTCCCCCGGGCACCCGGCTCCAGACTCCCCGTGGTACCAGGCTCCCGTGGGCACCGGACCCTAGGCTCCCCAGCCACCGTTCCCTTAGGCACTCTCGCGGGCACCGGGCTCGGGATGGCCGCCCCCCCCAGTCTCCGAGCGGAGACGTGCCGAGATGGCGCGGGCTGGCGGCTCCGCCGCGGGAGCCTGGCGGACTGCAAAAGAGGAGCGGCCGATAGCACGGAGTCCCGAGCAGCAAGGTTAAGTACACCGAAAGGATAATTATCCCGGTCAAGTTTCTGTTGATGTAAAGGGGAGCAGCAGCATCTATTGTCGACGCTCGTGCCTGGTGGGGATTTTTGCGTGTGTTCTGGGGAGCAGAGGGGCCGTGAACCGTCCGCCTGAGATTCATTAGCCGCGCAAAAGCTCACGAGCGGCGCTGACGCCAGGTGATGGGCGCGGGCGCGCCGCCCCCGCTCGGCCCCCGCTGCCGGGCGGGAGGCCACGCCGCGGCCGGAGGCTCCCACCTCCTCGTTTGGCCTTCGCTGGGCCGGGGGATCCTCGGTCCCACTGGGCGGAGTGCCGGGCCTGGGAGAGCTCATCCTGCCCCTTTCCTGGTGGTGGCTGGTAGCCCGCCCCTCCAAAACAGGCCTCAGCCGCTGCCCCCAGCCGAGAAGGCTAAAAAGAAGCAGCGTGGCTTAGTGGTTAGAGCACGAGCCTGGGAGTCGGAAGGACCTGGGTTCTGATCCCGGCTCCACCACCTGTCTGCCGTGTGTTCTTGGGCGAGTGGCTCCACTTCTCTGTGCCTCAGTTACCTCATCCATAACTGGGACAGGGGCTGAGGTCCAACCTATTAACTCGTATCTACCCCAGCACTTGGCACATAGTAAGCTCTTAATGCTGTTATCATTGTTATTATTGTTGTTGTTGTTACTACTACTACTACTAATAAAGAAACCTCTCCCTGAGGTGGCTCCTACCCACTACTCTCTTCTCCTGCTTCCCTTCCTATTCTACGTTGGCTGGAGGTTCAGAGGTCCTCCCTGGACCCGTGAACCCGATCCCGAGCTGATCCCCAGCGGGGACTTTCGCTGAGCTCCTCAGTCCTGGGCACCCCTTCCTACTCCTCTGCCTCCTGCGGTCAGTCAGTCGATCGTATTTATGGAGCGCTTACTGCGTGCAGAGCACCGTAGTAAGTGCTTGGGGGAGTACAGTATAACAGGGGTCCCAACGATGGCGAGAGCGAGGCGACCCCTCAGACAGTCCCGATCCCGGGCCTCGCGGGAGCCTCCGGGACGGGCGGTGGAAACAGTCGCGGTGCTCAGTCTCGCTTCACAGCAGCGGCGTAGCCTCCGTCGGATCTCCTCGGGCTGCGGAACCTTCAGCCCGCTTGTGCGTACGGGAGGGGATCGATACAGGAGGCCTCGGAGTTAACGCCGGCCGCCAACTCAAGCAGAACCCGCACGGCTCCTGCTTCCCATTACGGAGCGCGGGCAGCCTTCCGCGCGCCCACCTCTAAGCTGGCTGGCCGGGTCCCTCGGGCCGGGGAGCGCGCCTCCTGCCAACCGTGCTCCATTTGGGCACGCGGGCGTGCGTGAGTGCATCCACGCTCGCTCCTGGGGTTGGAGGCTGTGGAGGAACCGGGGAAGGCGGGCGAAAATCCCGGGATCAGAGGCGGCGAGGGAGCGGGTCGGGGGGCACCTTCACAACCCAGAGCCGCGTGGTCTGTTCACGGGCTGTTGCCAGTCTTCCGATTAGCCCGAACCATGCACTTGGGCAGTACCGTGCCTCCCCGAGGCGCGTCGCTCAGCAGCGGGCCGGTCTTAGTAGTGAGGAGGTTCACGGTGAGCGCCCTGGGGGCAGTGCGCCGTACTGAGCTCTTAGGATCTGCTGAACAAGTGGTGGAGTCCTTGCCTACAAGAAACTCGTACTTCAGCGGGGGAAACGGACATAAAAATGCTTGTGGTGTTTTGTGTGTTTGGGCTCGTCGTCCCTGAGGCGTGCAGAGGACTGGGCCCTGCCACTCATTTCCGTAGCACCCCCGGGCCAGCCTCTGCCCACGATCTCATTGTTGCGGCAGGTACTGCCGGGCCAGTCCACAGTGCTCCCCGCTCCGGGACACTGGGAGATCAAAGGGGAAGGGGGTGCGAAGGCCCCCACAAGGGGAGGGTGGGGGAGAGGTCTGGATATTCCAAATCCTCTGGCTAGAAGGGCATCTCTTCCCTTCCCCCGTCTTCTGGCGAGGCTGCTGCCAAGCTGCCCTGGCCAGCTGGGCTTCCCCTTGGCGCCTGCCCCGGGGCCTCCCCCTCCCTGCTCAGGGAAGCGAGGGCCGGCAGCCGGTGCCCTGGCGAGAGCCCCGGGGCCCCGCGGGATCTCCCCGGGGCCGGTCGGCGTGCCCGGGGACGGGGAGACGGCGGGATCGGGCCGCCGGGGCCGGTCTCCGAAGAGGGCACGGAGCGGGAGCCAAGCCTCGCTTGCTCCCATCCCGGGCCGCGGCGGCAGGGCCGGGCCCGGGTGGGCGCCTCGAGCGGCACGGGTATTTCCTGGGCTTCGCTTTAATTCCGGCAGCTGTGAGCCGGCGTCCTCCGAGCGTCCCCGTGGGGGCCGGGCGGGCTGATCCCTCTCTCGTCGCCTGCTGGCTCCCGGGGACTCCCGCGTCTGGCATCTTGGGAACGGTGCCCGGAGGCCCGTTCCCGGACACCGTGCTCTGTCCATCCGGGTGGGGTTCGTGCGCTGGGTCATTCTAGGGCTTCTGCCCGGGGCCGGACCGAGGGGGCATCCGTCCCGCCTCGCTCCTCCGTTGAAAGGAGTTGAAGGAGAAAGGAAGTTGGGGTGGAGGGATGGGGGGAGAGGGGAGCGGAGGCTCGTGTGCTCTTACCCCAGTGACCGGGAAGCAGCCGGAGAGCGTGGCGAGCCCCGCTCCTCAGACCCGGGATGCCGGAGCCGCTCGTTGTCCGGAAAAGCGGAGGCCTCGGGCGTCCGAGCCGGGCCTCGGGGGCCCGGATGGGACGGGGAGCGTTGGCGGGCGAGGTCTCGGTGGGCCAGCCCCCGGCCGCTCTCCGGGTCCCCGGCCTGATGGTCGGCCCGGGCCCCGGCCGGCCTGAGCCTGGCCCTCTGGCTTAGGTCACCTTGGGGCGGAGAGCCGCCTTCACTCAGCAGCCTGGAAGAGTGGTTCTCCTTCCCTGCCTCTGCACATCCTTCTCAGCCTCTCCCCTGCTTCTCTCTCTGCCCCTCCCACGTGCCCTCCACTGGCTGCTGCTTCCTATCAACGCCCCCCCCCCCCCCCCCCGACAACCACACACAACACGCACGAGCGTTCAGGAATCCTAATCGTCGACTCTTTCCAAGCGGGCAACGGGACAGCTGTCGTAGGGAGCCCCGGACCGGCCGGGGAGCCGGCCCGCGGCTCCCCCGTGAAACGGGAGCTCGCGAGGAGAGGGCGCGGGGCTACCTCCGCCGTCACCGCACGGCGCGCCGGCGCGCCCTTACCGGTGGGCGCCCCTCCCCTCCGGATACGTAAATGACGGCGCTTTTTATTTCGCTCTTCTTTCCCGGCGATGCCCGGCTCCCCGGCCGCCTCCTTAACCAGCGTTATCTCTCCCCCCCCCCGCCGTCTCTGGCTGATGTAGTTATAGATAAACAGATAGGTACCTTAGTAAATAACAGGTTTTTAAGAGAGCGGTGGTCTACGGTTAACACAGTGCGGCAGCTGCTGATTTGTCTTTACTCCCCCCACCCCCCTTTTCTTCTTCCGAAGGAAATGCTTTAAATAAGGGATACTTCATCTATTAAAAAAAATACACTTGTAGCAGCTGCTAAGCCCATCCATAAGCCTGCTTTACGTTGTATTTGTGATGGGACTGACAGTGCATGGAGGAGCCTGATTATACACAATTCCATTTTAGCAACCCCGGCAATGTAATTTCACAGGGCGATCAGTGTTTGAATGTAATAGCAGGCTGTGCTAAGGTGTCAGAATATTAAAGGCGCTAATGGAAAAGCTCCCCGATACACAGGGGGGACACCGCATTACGGGAGACGTCGCAGATGGCTGGGCACTAAACTAATGGGGCAGGATCCAAGAAGGGAAAAAAACGAGACAAGGAAGAGCTCCCGGGAACACGGGCACCTGCTTCCCTCTCGCACGGAAATTAAACCGAGGGGGAGAGGGAGAGACGGAACGTTTAAAAACGGGAGGCGGAAGAGTTTCGGAGGCGAGGCCGCGCACGGACGGCGTCCGCGGGACGGGGTCGGCGGCGAGGCTGAGTCGGATCCGTCGAGGGGTTGCGGGGGGCCGTCGGCGGGGGCGGGGACCAGTTCGGGGAGCGGGAGGGAAGCCGAGGCAGGGCGCTCGCTGCCCCTCTCTCGGGGTGCCGGCTCTCCTAGCCGTTGCGGGTTCGGTCGTCTGGGCGCGTGGGTGGTGGGTTGCCGCCCGGCGCTCACCCCCTCGCCATCCCGCCCGACCCCGAGCGGTTCAGGGCCCCGCGGACGTTAAACGTTAAAGTTTCCCCCCGCCGACGTGGCCCAAGTGAAGGCCTCCCCGGTGGCCCCCGCCGGCCAAAGTGGGGCGGCAGGCGGGGTGAACGTCAGGGCCGGGTCCAGCCGCAGCCTGGAGGTCTCCTCTCGTCAGTCACTCGGTATTTACTGAGCGCTTACTGTGTGCAGAGCGCTGTACTAAGCGCTTGGGAGAGTACAGTGTAATGATAATAATGGATAACGGTATTCTCTGAGCGCTTACTATGTGCCAGGCACCGTTCTAAGAACGGAGGTAGATACAAGCAGATCTGGTCGGACACAGTCCCCGCCCCATGTGGGACTCACAGTTAATCCCCATTTTATAGACGGAGGGAACCGAGGCCCCGAGAAGTGAAGTGACTTGTCCAAGGTCACACAACGGACAAGTGGCGGAGCTGGGATTAGGACCTAGCCCCCGCTCTATCCACTAGGCCAAGCTGCTTCTCGTAGCGTGAGATGTCGTCACATACGTTGCTGTGACAGTGTAACAGATGCGTTCCCCGCCCACCACGAGCTTACTGTCTAGAGGGGGACCTCACGCCAGCGAGGTCCAGAAACGTTCCCAGGCGTGGGGTGGGGGAGCAGAACCGAGAGTCGGAAACCTCGGCCTCCGCTTCCCCCTGTGGCGCGGCAGGGCCTTCAGGAGGGTGGCCTGGGGTGGGTGCCCTGAGAGCCCTGAAGCGGAGAAGATGCCACAGGGCTCGTGACCTCACGGCCGAGAGGGCCAAGCCCCAGTGGCCCTTGGGCATTCAGACGTCTCGAGCTCCGGGCGTCGCAAGCTCTCAGCCCGGTGCCCGGACCTCAGTGGGTGCTCCGTAAACACCCTGGCGACTTTTTTGAAGTCCGGGGTCACTGGGAGGAGGAAGATTCGTAAGGCGGTGATGGAAGGTCAGGACCCTCAGGGGTCTCCCTCGAGGGCTCGCGGCCCCCTGAAACGGATCTCCAAAGTTGGGGCGACGGCTTGCACCCCTTAGTGACCCGAGCCTGCCGCTCAACAGATGACCGTTCCCCCCACCCCGGGTGCCAGGCTGGGGGTCCGGGCTCCTCCCGGTCATCTTTGCCAGGTGGGGCTGGCGGTGACACCCGGGGCCCACCCGGGACGCCGTGTGGACCCGGCCATAATGCCTGGCACACCCAGCTGTGTACCCGTCTGTGTTGGCCGACCCCAAGGGGCTGTTTCTGCCCCGCCGGTTCCCTCCACGCTCCCCGTGGCCTCACGGGATTCAGGGGAGCCGTTAGGGTCCCGCCTCTCCGACGCCCCCCCGGGGCAGTAGCGGGTTCGAGAGGAGGGCGCAACTTCACCGCTCAAGGCCCCGGCCTTCGAGGCAGGCTGGATTACCCGTAAGCCTCAGTGGCGTGTTCGTGTCGGGCCCGTGATCCCAGCAGCGCCGGCACACAAAATCATTTCCTCGTTACAGCGAGAGCTGAGTCTCGTCTCCCTTCCTGACGGCTCTGGGCCGGAGCCGGGGTGAAGCGGAGGGGAGGGTCCGGGTTAAAAACGGCTCCCTGCGTGGACTGCGCCTCCAGCCTCTTCCTCTCCCCCTCTTCTCTCCCTCATCTCTCTCCCTCTTCACTCTCCTCTCCTTTCCTTCTCTCGCCCTTCCTCCCCTTTTCCCTCTCTCTCAAGTCCACCTCTTCTCTCCTTCCCCTTTCTTTCTTTCTTTCTTTCTTTCTTTCTTTCTTTCTTTCTTTCTTTCTTTCTTTCTTTCTTTCTTTCTTTCTTTCTTTCTTTCTTTCTTTCTTTCTTTCTTTCTTTCTTTCTTTCTTTCTTTCTTTCTTCCTCTTCTTTTTCTCTCTCCCCCATCTTCTCCTTTCTTTCTCTCCCTCTCCTCTCTCTCTCTCCCACTTTCCTTCCCTCCTTCCCTCCTAAGTGCCTTCGGGAACCCTGGGGACAGCGCGGGTGAGATTTGGGTCGGAAGGAAGCAGCGTGGCCTAGCGGATAGAACCCAGGCCCGGCAGTCAGAAGCACCTGGGTTCTCATCCTGCTTGTCTGCTGAGTGACCTTGGGCATGTCACTTCACTTCTCTGGGCCTCAGTTACCTCATCTGCAAAATGGGGATTAAGATTGTGAGCCCCATGTGGGTTATGGACTGTGTCCAGCCCGGTTATCCTATATTTTCCCCAGCGCTCAGTACAGCGCCTGGCACACAGTAAGTGCTTAACAAAAACTGTAGGAAAAAAGCCTTCCTCCCTGCTGTTAAGGTTCACAGTGAAAATCCCAGACCCCGAGGCTGGAGCTGAGAGCTGGGGAATGTTTTGGGGGACAGGGCAGTGTTTTGGCCCAGCTGCGGTTCCTTCCCCGCAACTCTGTACCCCAGAGCTATCGGGACCTTGTCCAAAAACCTTACAGAACCCTCTGGGCATCTCAGAGGTTATGGGGCCCAAGACCCCACTCTCCGAGGTCCCCGGCAAAGGGGCACCTGTCTGGAGGCCCCCGGTTTCTGCGACAGAGCCAGTCATTTGGCGAGCGAGTGAGAGGAAGGAAAGAATCTTCCAATTCCAGTCTTCTGGCTTTTTTTCCAACCCTCTCTTACCTCAAGGTAGCTGATCTCTTCCTGGTTCGACCTCCTCACCCTCCAGCCTCTTCACCAAAGCAGCCGCGAGGCCGAGCGGGCCAGGCATCGAGCCTTCCCCCTCTTGGGGGGCTTCTTGTAGAGGGCCGGTCCAGGCTGAGCGAGACTCCGGAAGTCCAACAAAACAGGCCGTGAGGAACCCCGAGACCCTCTTTTTTTGTTGAAAGCTGGGACGGGGACACCGTTCCTCACCGATTGCCTTTCCCCTGCCCTCTCGGTATCTGTGAGCTTGAGAAGGGGGGCAGAATGCGGGGGTTGCCGCCTTCCAGAATTCTGGCCTTCCGAATTTCAACTCCCGACAGTTGCCAAGCCTGGGCAGGCACTGAGCACGCCCCAGCCTCGAAAAGGTAGTCCAGTAATTTCAACGGACTGCAAAGGGAGGGCAGCGGTATTCTGATCAGGTTCACTGGGCCACTGTAGCGTTTCTAAACCACCTGTTGAAAATCCATGGTGTCTCAACCGAGCTCCCCAAGGATCTGCAGGTTGAGGGTTACGAGTGGATGGGAGTGGCAGCCATATTTAGTGAACATTCTTTTTGGTATTTGCAAAGTGCTTATTATGTGCCAGGCACTGTAGTAAGCAATGGGATGGATACGAGCAAATCGGGTTGGACGCAGTCCCTGTCCCCGAGAGGATCACAGTCTTAATCCCCATTTTACAGATGGGGGACCCGAGGCCCAGAGAAGTGATTTGCCCAAGGTTACACAGCAGATAGGTGGCAGAGCCAGGAAAAGGACCCAGGTCCTTCTGGCTCCCAGCCCCGTGCTCTGTCCACTAGACAATCCTCCTTCGGCTCAGAGTTTGTGGCCTCTCTCGACCCCGGGGACCCATCCTTCTCAGCTAAGAAGAGGGGTGGGCAGCCCGCCTTCCTTTGATGACCCATTTCGGATCCCGCCGAGATTCCTTTCCCCTTCAGATCAGAGCTCTCCCCACCCTCCGAGCCTCCTGAAATCCCTCTTCCTCCCGGAGGCCTGCCCAGAATAAGCTTCCCCCTTCCAAGACCTGCCCCAGCCAAAAGCCGGCCTCGGCACTTGGGCAGAGTCGTGATTTCAATGTATTTGCGCCGATTTAACGACCGGTTTATCATAAATCAATCGAATTGACCGCTTACTGTGATCAGGGCACTGTACTAGGCACTCGGGAGAGTACGGTAAAAGAGATTTGGTTGACACATTCCCTGCCCACTGTGAGCTTACGGTCTGGAAGGGGAGAAAGACATTATCCTTCCTTGCTCTGCTGCCCGCCGTCGTTCTTTCTCCCCCGTAACTCCTTGTGAGTGGCTCGGGCCTGTCGGCCTCGCCCTGGCGACCGGCGACTCCCGAGGGGCCAACTCGGGTCTCGCCTTCTGGGATGCCCTCTCTGGGCGGAACTCGGCCCCCAGCGGGTAGGCGGTCCAGGGGAAACCGTCAGGGGTCCAGGGGCGGGGAGGGCCTCTTCTGCGAGGAGCCCGGGTCCGGCCGGGCCTTTTCCCTTCCTGCCCCCTTTCGCTCGGAGCCGGCGGAAGTGCCCTGCCTCCCCTTCCACATCAGCCGGCGGGGCCGTGGCGGCCGGGAGTCGGGAGGGCTAGCGGCTTTCGCCATCCGCCCTTCCTCTCGTTCTGGCCTTCTCCCGGCGGGAGCCGGGCGGCCCGCGCGTGCACACGCTTGGGCGTGAGAAGAACCGCTGGACGAGGGTTGTGTCAGGGCAGCAGTTGGCTATCATGCTTTATCCGGGAATGGAAACTGTGCAGCATATGACAAGCAGGGGCCGGCTGAATAGATATGCCAATTCATCTCAAGCCTGGGCTTTGACAAGCTAGACTGCCCTTGTTGAAAGGCATCCGTCAAATAAGGGCCGGTGCCTGCTCTCTCCTTTCTTTCACTTTCTCTCGCGCGCTCTCCCCATCTCTCCGTCTCTCTGCCCCCCCCCCCCTTTCGTTTCTCTCCCCATTTCTGTCCGTCTCTCTTTCGCTTCTCTCCCCATCTCTGTTTCTGTCCCCATCTCTTTTTCTCTCTCCCCATCTCTGTTTTCTCGCCCCATCTCTGTCTCCCCATCTCTCTGTCTCTCATTCTCCCCACATCTCCTCTCCACCCCTCCCTTTCTCGGCTTTTCCTCATCCGAATGAGAAGCCTGGTAACCATCACTAATGAGAAGCGAGGGTGTAAGGGTCTAAGGCCATTTAAAGTGTCTTCCTTCTCCCCCTCCTCGCTCCCTCCTCCCCCCGGCCCTGTCCACCACTTCCCCAAAATGCCGCTCGATAAGGCGCCCCGGCGTACGAAGGTGTGTTTAGATAACATTGAGAATATCACGGTGAGTGAAGAGAGCTGGGGAGAAAGCCGCCTGCCGCAGTCTAAGCCGGGGAAGGCGACCGCACCTTGCTAATACGGGTGTTTAATATTTGATGTGTTGGGATAAAGCAGGATCACCTTCGAATTGAATGAATTGAGTGTCAGAATGAGAAATCTATTTACTGAAATTCTTGTGTGATTTGACAGCAAGCAGACGATGTTATTCTTCACTAGTTACCGCAATCTTCTCTCCTACATCACTTAAATATTTTTTTCTCTGCTTGAGTAAACACACATTATCCTTCTTTTTCCCCCCCTTCCTTCCCTTTTTTTTTTCTCCCTTTTTTAAAGAAAGAAAATCAAGCTTGCTTTTCCTGGGGCTGATAGAGTAGATTGTTATTTCTTTATTTGTCCATTAAATGGAATTTCTGATCGTTTAATCCTGCTTTGTAAGTGATTTTAAAGTACTTGAAAGCTTGGAATGTCACACCACTTCTCCCCTAACCTGCTTAAACGGAGTGAGGGAGAGCCATTCCCCCCGGGAGAAGGCTGGGGAGCTCTTCCGCCTCTTGCCGCGCGTTTCCAAGCCCCCCGGCCCCGCCGCGCCCCAGATCCCCACGAGGCATCCCGCGTCGGGAGAGGCCTCTTGGATCTGCCCCCGGAAATCCCGCCGCCCCGTCCCGGAGAACCCCGTCCAACCAGTTGGAAAAATGGAGCGGAACCGTAAGCCCGCTGTGGGCAGGGAATGCGTCTACCAGCTCTCGCTGTATTGTGCTCTCCCAAGCGGTATTACAGTGCTCTGCGCGCAGTAAAGCGCTCGATGAATTCCACTGATTGGGTCAACCTCCCCTCGACACACACACACACACACCCTCCCTCCACAAGCACGTCCACGGCCCCGTCAGATCTACACTGGTTCCAGTGGCCTTCGGGTCAGTCCCACCCACGGGAGGCTCGTTCATTCAGTCGTTATTTATTGAGCGCTTACTGTGTGCAGAGCATTGTGCTAAGTGCTTGGAAAGTGCAATTGGGCAACAGATAGAGACTCTCCCTACCCATCAACGGGCTGTCCGGGGGTCCGTCTCAGGGTCGCACGAGCGCAACTTTGGTGCCCGCTCTGAGGGGACGTTGGTTGGTTGCGGTGCAAGGTTCCGGACGCATCGTTAGTCCCGGGGGTCTGCGACTCTCTCGGGCCGCCACCACCTTCTGCTTGGCTGCGGCTCGGCCGCCTCCCCTCGGGGAGCCGGCCGGATGGAGGTCACGGGCTCTCCCAGGGCCGCCCGGCCTACGCTCGAGCGCTCGGCCTCACGCTGGACCCAGAACGATAATAATAACAGCAATAGTAATATTAGCTGTGGTATTTTGCCAAGTGCTTGCTATGTGCCAGACACTGTACTAAACACTGGGATAGATATAAGATAATCGGGTTGGACACGGTCCCTGTCCCTCATGGACCCCGCAGTGTTAATCTCCATTTTAAAGATGAGGTAACTGTGGCCCGTGAGAAGCGAAGTGGCTCACCCAAGGTCACCCAGCGGGCAAGCGGCAGAACCGGGATGAGAACCCAGGTCCTTCAGACTCCCAGGCCCGGGCTCTATCCATTGGGCCACACTGCTTCTCAGAGCGAGGCTCCCCGTGGGAGGTGGGAATTGAGGAAGCCCCAGAACCGCCTGAGGTGAACTCTCTGGGTCCCTGGGCAGCTCTCCCCGGCAGCCCCGGCCAGAGGCGGAGGCCGCTGGGTGCCCCTCCGCCAACCTTGGTTTTCTATGGGAAAGCCCGGAACTGGGGAAGCAGCTTGACCTAGTGGATAGAGCACAGGCCTGGGAGTCACAGGGACCTGCTGTGTGACCTTGGGTAAGTCATTTCACTCCTCTGCGCCTCAGTTCCGTCATCTGTAAAATGGGGATAAAGACCGCGAGCCCCACGGACATGGACATGGACTGAGTCCAATCTAATGAACTCGTATCTACCCCAGCGCTTAGAACAGTGCCTGGCACATAGTAAGCATTTAACAAATACCATAAAAAAAAGAAGAATTTTTTTAAAAAAACCTATTCAGCGGGTCCTCGATCTCCCGGCAAAGTCTCCCCAGACAAGCCGGGCCAGGGTCCTCGGGGAGCCGGCGGAGGCCTTCGGTTGAGGTGAGACCATCTTTTGGGTGGGTGTCCGAGGGTGAAGTCACAGTGCCCTGTGACTGCAGGACCCCCGATTTTGCGAATGAACATCAGGCGCTTCGGCATAAATAAATAATAGGCCGTTCTGCCATCCAGTTCGATCAATACACCAGCCCGACGACTTTGAGTTCTGGGAATTTTTTGACCCGGGGAACGTCTTCTACGCGACTGTGCGGTTATAAACCGGCGAGGAAAACCAAAACCTGATTTCCCCCCCCCCACTTCGGCCCTCCCGGCAGGCAGGCGGGTGTCTAAACACCCCTGGACCGCATCCCTGGTCCAGGCTCTGCTGGCCCCGGTCCTCCCGTCAGCCCGGCTAATTGATTTGTTTGTGCTGATGCCCAGATTAGAAAGCGAGAGATCCCAGCGCGGTCTCTCCCGAGCTGCCGGGGCGGGCGCAGCTGGGGCCGGGAGCCAGCCGGGCCCGGGCCTGAATCCGACGGGGAGGCACGGGCTGGGCGGCCGGGAGGCGTCGCTCGATCGACCGATCGATCCATGGTATTAATCGAGCACCTACTGTGTGTGCAGGGCACTGTATTAAGCGGTTGGGAGAGCACATTACAACAGAGTTGGAGGACACATTCCCTACCCACAGCAGGCTTACGGTCTAGAGGGGATGACTGTCAAGATCCAGGTTATCTGGTCCCTAACTCTCTCCTCGCCCCCTTGTCCTTGATGGTCACAGTTCCTGCCTCCCCTTCCTCATCACTGCCCCCCAACCCCCTTTCCAACCCCTCCCCTCTTTCTTTTGTGAAACTGGAGCTGTGCCCGGGGTGGGAGGAGCCAACCCCGGGTGTCCCGGGTTGTGTTCTGGGCCCAGTTATGTGCTGATGATGATAATAATAATAATTGTGGTATTTGCTGAGCGCTTACTATTTGCCCGGGACTGTACTTAGCGCTGGGCGAGATACGATCAAATCAGGTCGGTCGGTCCCCGTCTTAACGTCCATTTTACAGACGAGGTAACTGAAGCCCGGAGAAGTGAAGTGACTTGCCCAAGGTCACCCAGCAGATAAGTGGCAGAGTCAGGATTAGAACCCAGGTCCTTCCGACTCCCGGGCCCGTGCTCTAGCCACCGGGCCACGGCGCTTCTGAAATCCCGCCCATAGTACCGCCACCCTTTCCCGCTCCTCCTAGCGCGGTCCGTGCACCCACCCGTCCGCCGGGCACCAAGGAGTTCGGGCTCTGGGCCGCACTCTCCCCGCCCCGCCTCATTCCCCGGGACGGGCACGAGCCCAGAGATATAGGACCAGGCTTCGAGGACCAGGAGGAGCCCCCTCCTCCGTTCATCTCCCACAGAAGGAACAGCGGACCCCCGCACGCTCCCCCACCCCTCAGTCCCCTCCTCGGGGCCCCTGCCCCCGTGACCAGAATTGGCCACCATCTCCCCTGGCTCGCCACGGCCGTCTTCTGCCCCCGGCCACACCTGCCCGCCGGGAACACGGTGACCCCGGGGGGCTCCGAGTCAGGGGCTGTAACCCTGTACCATCAGCGCCCCCCCCCCCCCCCAACCACCTCCCTACCGCTTTAAACAGTCAGAAGCAGAACTTTCCTGTTTAAAGATTAAAGGCTTTGTTTAAAATATTAAACACTAAAGCTTCTCTCTTGATTGCGTGGCGGCTTCTGGCAGGAGGGCTGAAGCACCGCCGGTTTTAAATTAAAACACTTTGCTTGTCCAGCGGCCCTCTCGACTCGCCCGTCCTAGATGGCTACCCTTCCTGGGCCGCGGCCGGAAGGACGGGCCTCGGGGCCCCCGGTCAGCGGGGCCGCACCGGGCGCCGGCTCCTCTCCTCGCTGCCGGGGTCTGCTGCTTCCGCTTCCGTCTGCCTCTGCAAGCGACGGTCTTCGGCGAGAGCCTGAAGTGTGAGCGGATCACATGCCCCTGGCACTTTCCTTCCCAAACCCCAGGAAAAACAATTAAAAGTGGATCGATCCGCAGACAGCTTTGAATATGCATAAGTGTGCACTTGACCTTCAGCGGTCAGGTCACCCTCCAGGCGGGCTGCTTAGCCAGTTTCCTCAGGTATTTCCGTGGTACCCGACGACCTTTGAGCAGCGGAGCCGGACGCTACGCCCCAGGAGGGTCGGGTGGGCCTCGGGGCCGGGCGAGCCCTCTGGGACTCCGGGTTTCTCCCCCGTCTCCTCCCTGCCCGGCTCCTCCGCGCTCGGGGGCCGCCCGAGGGAACCGCCGGGGCCCCGGAGAGATCGGGGTGGTGGGCGGGCGGGACCCTCGGCCGCCCGGCCGGCCGGGCCCGGGCCCAAACTGACCGCGCCCGGAGGTTGAAGCGAGCGGCCGCCGTCCCCGCCCGGTCCGGAGGGGGTCCCGCCCGAGGTCGCCGGCTCCTCCGGGGGGGAACGGGGTCGACTCACGCGGCGGCGCTCTCCCGGGCGCCCGGCGCGGTGCTCAGCCCACGGCGGGTGCTCGGTAAAGACTGCCCGATTACGGGATCGGAGCGGAGCGGCTGTCGGGGCCGCCGGCCGGCCGGGCGGGGACGGTATACAGAGGGATGCCAGGGTGGAGCGAGCGGAACCTCCGTATACCTTGCAGGTGATGGATGGGGCCCTGCCTGGGGAATCTAATGAACAATAAAGATATCAGTACATATTTGTAGAAGCCGAGGAAAACCTCCCGATTGTGTACACAAAGTGTAATTTCAGTGAATTATGCATAGACTTAATTAGGAGTTTTAATTGCTAATCATCTCCAATAGGATTTAGCCATGCTGTCTATTAATTATCTGTGGAGCCCTGTGTTTTGCTAAGGCAGGAGTAACAAAGCAGCATAAATGGTTTACATACACCGGCAATAAATTAACTCCCACCCCCAACTGAACTCTGGGGACTTTTGGATTTGGAAAACCGGTGATTAGCCGGGAGGAGGCTGGAAGACGCTGACGGCGGTAGCGGCGAGGCCGCGTTGCGGGGGTTCCGGGCGGGGGGTTGGACCCGAGGCAGCGATGGGGTCCGGTGGCCGTAGATTTCCCGGCACTCCCGCTCTCCCGTCCTCTGCCGGTCGGAACGGAGCGTCTGCCAGCCCTCGACGGACAGAGTGAGTTCTTTCCCTCCTCCTCAGAGAGGAGCGCCGGGTCCCTCTGCCCTCTGAGGATCCCTCCAGCGGTATCTGGAGGGGGCAGGGAGGGCAGGGTATCCTCTGGGGGGTCCCGCCGGCTCTGATCCCGGCGTCCCTGAATCCCGGGCAGGTCTTGGCTGGTGGGGTTGCCGGTGTGGCCGAGCGGATGGGGCCTCCCCCGGTGTGGTGGGCCGTTCTTCGGCTCCCGCTACGTCCTCCTCTAGACCGTAAGCTCGTCGTGGGCGGGGAGCGTGTCCGTTTATTGTATTGTACTCTCCCGAGCACGTAGTACAGTGCTCTGCACACGGTAAGCGCTCGATGAAGACGACTGAATGAACGAATGAAAGCCTGAGAAGCTGCCTGCCGTCCCCAGATGTGTCAGGGCTCAGACGGTCAGCGCGCAGAGTCTCCCTCTGTAGCGCTTGGGTTTATCAGAGGGTCTTCTGGGTGGGGAAGGAGGCAGGCGCGGGGCCGGTTGGGTCATTTGCGGGCGTTCTTGGCCGAGCGAAGATCTGTCCCTTTTTACCGTTAGAGTAAGCTCCCCGTGGGCAGGGATCGTGGCCGCCGGCTCTCCGGACCTCTCCCGAGTGCACGTGGCCAGCCCTCGACTGACGGGTCGAGCGTGCGGCGAGTCCCGCCCGGTGGTTGGGCACGGCCTCGGTGTCAGCTCGGGCCGAAAGGGGCAGCCGTTCGGGCTCCCCGGCCCCCACTCTCGTTTCCTCACCCCGCCAGCGCGGACGCGCCCAGGTGTGATTCCCGGCTCCCCGGGCGGCGCCGAACCCTGCCGGTGCTCCCCCTCACCCGGCCGCTGCCCGGGGTGACGGTGGACGCCTCAAGAGCTGTGTCTGCCAGGCCGGGCTTCGGGCCCTGTGAGCTTTCTTGCTTCTGGACGGGACTGGGGGAGACGTCGGCTCGAGAGAGAGGCGTTGCGTGTGTGTTGTGCCCGCGTTTGTGTGTGTTTTCCCGGTGGCGGAGTCACACGCGCCGTCGCCCCGCTGAAGTGGACGCATCAGCAGCTCCGAGGAAGCCTAGGTGGCCGGCCGGCAAGACTGGGACGAGCCACGTTAGTAACTCGGGTGCGACCTCTACTCGGCCTGCCTGGCCCACCTTCCTCTAGCCGTGGCCTCCCCGGGCGGGTTGGGCGATGGGGTTGGGTGGGAGCGGGCCAGTGGAGGACGGCGCCTTCTCCCTAACCACCCCCCTCTCCCCGCTCTGTGTCTCCAGGCCTACAGCTTGCCATGGGAAGCTGGCCCAAGAACGGACTGCTAAGACATGAACAAAGGACTGAACCTTCAGCACATAGGGAGGCTCACAGTGGCATAGGTCAGTTGTCGCCTTTCATTTCTTCTTCCTAAACAGCTCGGGGCCCCGGGAAGAGGCCGCGTCGGCCCCTCGGGCTCCCGGGCCCCCGGCTCAGTTCGGTTGACTCTCGGTAAACCCTTCCCGCCCGGGCTGGATGAGCTGCCGTGCGGGGACCGGAGCACCGGAGAGGTTAGTGAGCGAGTGCCGCCGGGGAGTCGGAGGCGTCTTCTGTACCGGGGGTGATGGGGCGTGAAGTACTTTCGGGCTGGGGGTGGGGCCCTCCTGCGAACACGGAGGCGTGGGGTGTGGTTTGGGGAAGACCAGGCGTGTTCATTACTCCCTAGGTCGCGGGGGCAGTGCTCTCGGGGGAGGTGCATTGCGCCGGGTCAGTCTGGGCTTCGGCCCTCCGCCCCGGCTCAGCAGCCGGGAACTGTGGGAGCGTCCATTTCGCAGGCCGGCGAGGGAAGGGGGAAAGGGGAGGGGGTTCTGGGAGAGTTGCCGGAGGGCAGCGGCCGTAGCCGAACCGGTTCTGGTCAGGATGGTTGCCGGGAGAGTCGAGCGGTGCCCCCTCCCTCCCCTCCAGCCCCCCGAGGTCGCCGGGGTGCCACCGTTTAGGGGGGCACTTGGGGCAGGAAGCCCTTCTAGGGGCCCCTTCTCCTCCCCTCCCTGCGGCCGCCGGGTTGGAGGACGTCCGCTAGGTGGGGGGGGATTTACTTGGAAAAGTCATCGGGTATCTGAGCCTCGAGGAAGCTGTTTAATATTGTTTCAAGACTCTGACCACTAAACTATCAAATCAATACGAGTTAAGGAGATGAATTATTTAAACCTCACCAGCTTTTAAATTAAGTAAGCTCCTTTTGAACTATGGATTCCGGTTGCATTATTGACGTAGGTAGCATTAAATTTGGTTCCTTGATTGTGCGAACGTGAGCGACCCGGGGGAGGGGGAGGCGGCGGGGGGGCCCCGAGTCCCGGCCCCCGGGCTCTCTGGTTTGCTCCCGGGCGAGGCGGGCACCCCAAGGAGCCCCTCCTCCCCCTCCCTCCGCCCAGCGGCGTCGCCACTCACGCCGCGGGAGTCTCCTCAAGCTCCAATTGGGTGAGCTTCCGCGCCGCGGGCCGGGGGCTCCCGGGCGGCCGGCCCGGGCCCGGGCCGACGTGCCGGGCCGTCGCTCCCGCCGCGCCGTGCCGCCGCTCCTCTGCTCCGACTCTGCCTCCCGCCGCGGCCAAGTGCACGAGCGCTGGCGGGTGAGGGGGACGTCAAACCTCCGCACCGCCGACGGAAGCAGGAGCGCCTCTCAGCCAGGGGCTCGGCACGCCCAGACCTTCTGCATTTCTCAGGGCTGCAGCCAGATGGGGAATAGCGGCAGGGCGACTTGGGGGCTGTGACCCCCAAAATCGTCATCCTTGGGAAAAGCACCCACCAGTGTTCAGTCACCTTAATACAGTCTTACCCTCTCGCCGACTCTCTCTCTCTCACACACACATGCTTTCTCACCTACCTACCTGCTGACACAGTCACCCTTGGATGACAGGCCCCACACGCTCTCACCTACTTATACAAACACACACATTCGCCCGCACGTTTGCAAGCGGACGCGTTTGTTAGTCCCACGGCCAGGGAACCGTTTGATCCCGGGGAATTTCCCGTGAATTGCAGGATTCCCGGCGGCGGCTCAGCCTAGTTCGGTCTCCCCGACCTCACAGGCTGCAGTACTTTCTCACACCCCCCCACCACCCTCCCAGCCTCCAGGTGAGAGGCGCCCCGCTCTATCGGGAGCCCCAAACGGCTTAGCGTCTCAACGGGCAGCAGAGCAGGGCCCCGCCGCTCACCTCCGAATCTCGGCGGTCCGATCTGCACCCGCTTTCCCGCGAGGATGATCAGGGTGGAGAGCGAACCCGGAACAGTTGGGGATCCGGCTGGATCAGCGTGGTGCTGGTGTGCGGGTCGCGCCGCCTGATCGGGTCGCTCCGCGTCGCCCCCTCCCACCCTCTTGCGATGCCAGCTGGGAGGCGACTGTGGTTCGCGTCTCTCAAAACCGCGGGCACCCGACCGGGACGAAGCCCAGGGGGGGCCCCCCCGACGATTAGCGAGGGACGGGGCGACTCGCCCCTTCTGTCATCCGGCTCCTCCCTGGAGGGACCGGCCCTGGCCCCGGCCCAATTTTTCTCCCCACCGCTGGAAGTTTCTCCTGCAAGCGGGGGAGCGGAACTGGGCGCGGCCGCCAGGGCAGGGCCGGGCCTGGCGGTCTAGAGCCCGGGCTTGGGAGTCAGAGTTCACGGGTTCGAATCCCGGCTCCGCCGCTTGCCAGCCGGTGTGACTTTGGGCAAGTCATTCACTTGTCTGTGCTCGGTTACCTTCATCTGGAAAACGGGGATATTAAGCCTGTGAGCCCCCCACGTGGGACAACCTTGCTCACCTTGTATCCCCTCAGCGCTTAGAACAGTGCTTGGCACATAGTAAGCGCTTAACAAATGGCCACCATTTTATTTTCCTTGGCATTCCCTCTGCGGGGCCCCGCACCGCCCCCTAGCGGTCTCAGAGGGTCGGTGCTTCCTCCCTTCTCCCCCCTCCCGCCACGGCAGGTGCCAACCCTGGACCCCCGGCAAGTGAGGGACAACCTTCCCCCACCCCCCAACCCCCACCCCCCCTTCACCTTCCCCGAGCTGGGCCAAGACACCGGAGAGAGAGGGATGGGGGAGATCTAAGAGCCAGAGGGACAAAGGGGTGGGAGTCACCGCTGCAAGTACCCGGGGACCTCGGTCTGGCCCCGGGGGAACGTGCCATCGTTCCCTCTGTTGGCCGGGGAGGGGGAGGTCACCCAGCGGGTGCCCGACAGACCGCCCCCCCCCCCCCCCGCGAGGCGAGCGCCCCGCTTCGGCTGGGAAGACCGGGTGGGAGGCGGGAGCCGGCCCCCGGGTCCTGTTCGGAGGGGTTTCCGGAGGAAACCGAAGGACCGTAACGGACTTCCCGGGGGAAACCGGTGGAAATTCGGGGATCCAGAACGCCCCGGGGAAACGCGTGCGTCGGTGTGGAGGGGAGGGTCGTCGCTCCCGGGCGGGGCAGCCCGGCCCGGCCACATTGGACCTCTGAAGGTGGGAAGGCAGGGTCCTTTCCGTGCGTCCTCCGCTAACGCCGCGGGGGCCGGGCTACCGTGGGGTTGGCTGGGGGCCCGGGGGAGGTCGCCCTGGGCCCCGTGCGACTCGGCTTATGCTCCCTCCGCCCTCCTGAGACTGTAATTCTCCCAGGCACGGGCCGGTTTGGAAATTGACATTTCTGGGGGCTGTTTTGTAAAAGAGGCTGAAGCTGAGGAGGGATCTCCATAGTCCCCTGGGCCACCTAAGGGCCTGCGGTCGGTCCGGATCTCTGCTTGCAGTCAGCCCACTCAGCCTGTCAGCCCAGAAGGGGATCGAGGTATCTGGACCACAGCAACTTAGCGGTGCCGGGGGGGTCCCGCGGAAATTTCCGATCGCAGGGGAGGAGTGGGTTTAGCATCGTCCCCGTCACTGAAAATTGGAGCGGGTCACCCGAAGCCAGGGGCCCCTCTCCCTACAGGCACAAAGCCCTCGGCCCCGCCTGCCCCCGGGGAGCACCCTGTCTGTACGAGGGTGCGTTTTCCCGTTCCCTCATCAGTCCTGGGCAGAGAGGAGGGAGGCCGCTGAGTCGCGCCGGGGCACGGAGGCGAGGGCCCAAGAAGGTCTCGGCCAGAGGCTGTGGGGAAGCGTGACTCTCCTCAGCAGGTCTGCTCTGGGCAGGGTAGGGATGTTCTGGTCCCAGCTGGCGGTGGACCGTGGCCTGGTTCCCATGGACCGGGTCCGGGGGGCCTCCAGCCAGAGAGCACCCTGGGGGCACTAGAGTTCTTGGAAACTCCGAAGGTTTCAGACAGGCCTGAGGTAATGAGGCGCTTCTCGCCAGAGGACGGAGTCGCGGCCCGTGACATCAGCGGCTTTCCTGGAGCCATTTGCCCGTGGGCGGGAGCTGACCCGTCACCCCCCTAGGAGCCGGGGAGCACACACCCGGTCCGGCACCCGGTCGGAAGGATCTCAGCACCGGGCACTGTGGGGTCCCGGGTGCGGGAGTGCGGGGCAACCCCAGTCCCGGGAAACGGTCCCCCAGACCCGGGGGAGCCCGGCCGGGACGTCTGGCTTGGGCGGTTCCGCCTGACGGTGCTCCTGAGGGGCTGGTTTGCTTCCTCTTCCGGCCTCAGACCCGTGAGAAGCGCGGTCAGTCGGTCGTATTTATTGAGACCTGACCTTACTGTACTGAGCGCTCAGGAGAGTACAGTATAACAAGAGGACAGACACGTTCCCTGCCCACAACGAGCTTACAGCCTAGGGGTGGGCACGGTGGGAGAAAGCTGGAGTCGTCACGTGGGAGAAGGGTCGGAGGCACCGGGTGGGTCGGGGGGGCTCTCCCCCGTGTTTCCCGGTCAAAATCTCCATAGCTTCAGTTCAAGTCCCGTCTTTCCCTGCCCTCGGCTGACTGCCCGGCAGGCCCGGGCTGCCTCCGCCCGTCCCTTGTGCCAAGGTCCGGGCTGCAGGTGGGCAGCGGTGTCCGGGTCGGACCCCGGCCGGCGCCGAACAGAGCCGCAAGATTGCCCTCCGGGGCTTGGCCGGGTACGGGGTCAAATGCTGCCAGGACGGGGGGGGGGGGCGCGTCTGGTTTCTGGGTCTCTCCTCTCCAAAAGAGGGCGGCTGAGGAGCACCCGTACGTGGGAGTACCCCTGCTTCCGCCCCGCTGCCTATCTCGGAGCACAAGAGCCAGGAGGCCTGGAGTGGGGAGTTGGGGGCGTCGCTGAGAGAATTGGGGCTTGGTTGGGGAAGACCTGGAGTCGAGGGGAAGGGACTCGATCTGCAGGCTGAGAACGTAACAAGGAATGTTGAAATTATAATACCTCTTAGCGTATCCACCGATCATTCCGCTGCTAATGATATCGCTGATTGCTAGCCTGCTGGGGTCCACTCTGACCCACGGGTCTTTTTCGGCAGTGATAGTGGGATTAAAATGTTAAAATAAAACAGGCCTCGGACCCAGCCTAGTGCCCCCTGACCAACGTTAATTAAATCGATAAATTAGATGTAAACAGATCCGTGGTCAGCGAGGTATCCACCCAAGAGTTCTGAAGCAATTCGGTGAGCTTTTTTTTTTTCATGTGGCCGGGAGGGGGGGGGATCTGTTCAGTTTTTACAATGTGCTAAATACTGTTCTGAATGCTGGGGTGGAGGGAGAACAGGTGTTGAATCACCATTCTGCAGTTGAAGAAACTGAGGCACAGAGAAGCTAAATGACTCGCCCCAGGTCACACAGCAAATAACAGAGCCGGGATCAGAACCCGGGTTCCCCGACTCCCAGGCCGGGGCTCTTTCCAATAGGTAACGCTGCTGTCCACGCTATAGAACTCCCAGTGAGAGAGTGTCACCTCTCAGTCAATCCATCAATGCCATCTATTGGGCACTTACTGTGTGCCGAGCACCGTGCTAAACTCTTGGGAAAGTACAACGTAACAGAGTTAGTAGACGGGTTCCATGCTCAAAGGTAGAACCCAGGCCTGGGAGTCAAGAGGATCTGGGTTCCAATCCCGGCTCCACCACTTCTCTTCCGTGTGACCTTGGGTGAGTCACTTAACTTCTCTGTGCCTCAGTTACCTCATCTGTAAAATAGGGGTTAAGCCCCACATGGAACAGGGACCCGATTAGCTTGTGTCTACCCCAGAGCTTGGCACGATCCTGGCACGTAGTAAGCGCCTAACAAATACCATCAAAAAATAAGAAATAATAAGCAACATGACCTAGTTGAAGGGGCATGGGTGCGGGAGTCAGAAGACCTGGGTTTTAATCTCAGCTCCGCCACAAGTACCACAGTAATCATCATCTTTATCATTATTAAAGTGACCTGTAGTCTCCATCGGAGGCCAAACCCCAAATTGGATGGTCCTGACCCGGTCATAGCAGTTGATCCAGTTTCTTGTTCTTCCGGTCTCCGAGCACCTCTCTGACCAGATACACGGTAACGTCTTCCCCTTTTTGAAGAGAGTGTCACACAGGACCAGATATATTGTTTCTCTTGCTCTAAAGACATCGTTTCTCTGAAGCAGAAGACAAAAATAAGTTCAGTCTGGCCAGTCGTGCTCTTCACACAGTTCCGTTGGCTCTCTGCTCTTTGTACTCTTGGATGTCTTTTTCTCCGGGTCTCCGTTTCTGACGGCAGTTCGGTCTGTCGCCCCTTCCGTGCCTCGCCATTCTGTTTTCACGCTCCTCGAGGGCAGAACCTGGGTGTCCTGCTCGCTTTCACTCGGCCCGGGTCCTTCGGCCACCGTCGGGTGCCCCGCTTGCAGCCGTCAGTCTGCCCCGGGCCGGCCACCATTTTTCCGTTCCTTTTCCGATCAGAGGTGGGCTCCGTTGACCTGAACCCGATTGGGGGCAGTCCCTCCTGGGACTCCAGATGCCGCCAGGAGCGGGCAGAGAGTCGCGTAGGACAGGGTCGGGTGTTTGGAAGCCACCTCTCTGCTGAGCCAACTTCCCGCCTACCCGCAGGCTGTGGCGTCCGGCCGCCTGCCCGCCTGCCCGCCGGTGAGCGATTCAGGTGAGCCGGCCGGCCTTCCTCAGCCCTGGATCCTCTCCTTGCCCGCTCTCCCGGGGAGGCCCCAAGCGCTCGTCCGGGCCGGCCGGCGGGTGAGGGAGCACCCCCCAGGAGCAACGGCCAATGCCTTAGTGACGCTAAAAGAGTCAGAACGGGCGAGCTGCACCACGGCAGAGGGCGGCCATCGTGCCCTCTGGGCACCCGCTGGCAGTCAGGCGGTAAATATCGACAGATGGACGAAGGCCCCAGTGGCTCCAGGAGCTCACCCCGGGGCAAACTGCCTCCGGGGGCGAGAGGGGGGGCCCCCGGTGAGCAGCCGCTGGTTCTTTGCCCCAAAGTTCAGGGCCAGCCAAGGGAGCGCCGTGTTTGTAAGGAGAAGAACTCCGTCTCCCGGAGCACCCGCGGCCTTGCCCGGCCCCCTGGTACTTTCTCCGACTCATTAGCCTCTGGTTCCCGGCTCTGATGGGTCAGAGGCTCTTTGAGGCCCAGGTTTGAGTTTCAAAGCACCTCGCCCGGGTGCTGTGAACGAATGGGAGGGTTTCCTTCCAGAAGTTCCCAACCCCCAAGTGGACACGGGGACACACACCACACTTGCGTATCTCCCACGGACTGTCCAGATCAACCTCTCCCACAAAAGGGTCAGCTGCCCAGGTGCCGCGACAGGTGGGAGGCCGGGGGGCCTCGTCCTCGCCCCGTCGCTCCCCGGGCACTGATTGGGAAATCCGGGAAGGTTAGGGTGTTAGACGGTTCCTGAGACCGAGCCATTAATTAGGCCCCCCGGAGCCGGAGAGAGATGGCGGGTTTTTTAACAGTGGGGTTAATGGGATTGCTCACAGAGTAGACAGTTTTAATGAGCTTCAACTCGATGTGCGGCGAGTTTACTCTTTGTGTTAAAAGGGTCACACTGCAGTAGTTTTGATGTGGATTGGTCTCCTGGCCCCCGGTGTCAGAGGTGACCGTCTGTCAGAGTCCAGTCAGGAGCGCATTTACTTAGTGACACGATTTCTAATTAACTGCACGCAGCACGGCCCCGCCGCGGGGAGCCGGGGGAGCGGTCAGCGATGGGGGGCGGGGGGCCGGGCCCCCTCTGTACACAGAGCTCTGTTTGTTTTTGTCGGCGCCCGCCCGGCATCGAGGGAGAGGGGAGGACGGAGACGGGGCCGGGCCCGTCCGGGGCTCCCGCGGGGAGCCGTCGCGCGGCGGGGTGGATCCCGGCCCCGGCGGACTCTCACTCGGAGCAGGGTCCTCTGCCGGCTCACGGCTCGTGCTTCTTCCCGGCTCTCCGATCGGCGTCTTCTCAGCGCGGCCTAGTGGAAAGGGCACGGGCCTGGGAGTCGGAGGACCTGGGTTCTAATCCCCGCTCCGCCGCTTGACAGCTGGGTGCCCTCGGGCAAGTCACTTCATGTCAAATGAGGAGTCAGTACCTGTTCTCCTCCCTGCTTAGACTGTGAGCCCTGTAGAACAGGGACTGTGTCCAACCTGACGATCCCGTGTCTTCCCCAGTGCTTAGAACAGTGCTTGTTACATAGTAAGCGCTTAACAATACCCCAGTTATTATCATTATTATTACTCCCTCATCGTTGCACCTCGGCGCTTTCTCGCTTGCCAACGCTCCCATCCTAGGTGGGGGTCACAGTTCCGAAGGCCCCCGGGACCACCCTCCCCCCGTCCAGAAGCCAGAAGGGAAGACCGTACCCGGCTCCGGATGACTCCAGGCCCCTCCCTCCCTGCCCTGGGCCCAGGCCCACCCCGCCGTGCCTACCTGCCCATCAGTGGATCCCAGTCCCCTTCCGGAAGAATGGGGTCCCAGGCATGCGAGTATCATTTGGTAAGAAAAAGAATAGTTGCAGGGGCCGAGAACTTGAAAATGAAAAATACAAACTAAGAGTACGTTTCCTTAACGTGGATAAAACAGTGCTTTGCACTTAGTAAATATGTAACAAATGCTATTGCAGGCCTTCCCCGACTAAGCTCTTGTTTCCCCCGCTCCCTCTCCCCTTGCTCTTGGATTTGTTCCCTTTATTCTCCTCACCCTCCGCATTTATGTCCATCCATAATTTGTATTAATGTCTGTCTCCCCCTCTAGAGTGTAAGCTCCTTTAGGGCAGGAAACATATCTAGCGACTCTATTGCGGCTTAGTGGAAAGAGCACGGGCTCGGGAGTCAGAGGTCGTGGGTTCGAGTGCCTGATCTGCCACTTGTCAGCTGTGTGACTTTGGGCAAGTCACTTCAGTTCTCTGCACCTCAGTTACCTCCTCTGAAAAATGGGGATTAAGACTGTGAGCCCCATGTGGGACAACCTGATAACCTTGTATCTACCCCAGCGCTTAGAACAGTCCTTGGCACATAGTAAGCGCTTAACAAATACCATCATTATCATTACTATTATTGTATTATACTGGTCCAAGCCCTTAGTTCAGTGCTCTGCACACAGTTAAGCACTCAGGAAATACAATTGATTCATTGACTGATTACGGCTCCTCCTCTGCAGCCTGGGGCAGAAGGAAAGATGTCCAGTAAGCGTCGGGAGGTGTAATCCGGGAAGGTTTCCTGTGTCGCAGAGGGGGTCTTTTAGCCGAAGTTGGTAGCCGGGAAAGATTGTGGATCTGAGTGGTTTGGGACAAAAAGAGTGACAGCAAAAAAGCACCAAACAGAAGTCAGTCTAACCCCTTCCAGACTGCAAGTCCCCCTCTAGACCGTAAACCCGTTGCGGGCAGAGAACCCGTCTACCAACTCCGTTACATCGTGCTCTCCCGGGGACTTAGTACCGTGCTCTGTACGCAGTAAGGGCTCCGTTAATACGATTAATCGATTGAGACTGGAGTGGAGAGGCTGTAGCGGGTGAGAGGGACCCTCAAGGAAACTGCTACGGTGACTCTCTCCAGGTGACTACAGTTTGGTCCCGGGTTATGGCTTGGAGGATGGAGAAGACAGGAGGCGGGGGGTCTTCCTTCTGTCGGATTTATTTTGGGTCCATCTCCCCGTTATAGGATCTGTTCCCTGAGGGCAGGGATAGTGTCTTCCAGCTCTGTTGTACTGTACCCTAAGCGCTTAATCCTGTGCCCTGCATTCAGAAAGTACGTCGATTGATCAATCTGCTAAATGTGGCTGGGGGAGATTGGATCTGGGGGGCGAGCAAGGCTGAGGAGCGTGGGAAACAGGAGGGCTAGAGGGGCCGTGCGGGAAGGTCGGAGGAGTTAGGTTTCGGACGGGTCACGTTCGCGACGGAGGTGGGAGCTGGCCAAGGAGGCGAGAAAATGGGGGATTGGAACATTACGACAGGCAGCTGCCGGGATCGCCTCTCACAGGCCCCGCACGTTCCCAGGTTGTGGGGTTCATAATGAGTTTTGAATCCCCCCTCCTGCTCCTCTTCCTCCTGCTCCCTGCCCGGTGCCTCCCCAGTGTCCCAAGAGGCTCCCGCCCCGGAGTTAGTCTTCCCGACCTCATGCTGTGGAGAGGCCCCGCCCCTAATCGTGGCGCCGTGAGGAGGCAGAGGACAGATCACAGGCCTCGATCACCCCACAGACATGTGGCTTGCCCGAGGTCACACAGCAGAAATGTGGCAGCGCCGGGATTGGAACCCGGGTCCTTCTGACTCCCAAGCCCACGTTCAATCCACTAAGCTGCCCTACTCACTACGACTCCAGAAGGCAGCGTGATCTTGTGTCTTCTCGTCCCAGCTCTTCTTCCCCCGGCTTGTGAGGTGACCTTGGGCACCGAGTAAGCGCTCGGTAAATACCGATGCTTGACTTAGCCTCTCCGGGCCTCGGTTTTCTCATCTGGAAAATGGGAATGAAGCACCCCCTCCCCCTCCCTCTTAGATGGTGAGCTCCGTGTGCGATCTGATGACCCGAGCTCCGTGTCCGACCTCATTAATCTCGCAGTTGCCTCCGTGGTTGGCCTGATGCTTGGCAAAGAGTAAGGGCTAGATGAAGACCTTAATCGCTCTCAGAACCAGGTCTCACAGTCAAGTCATTTTCCCCGAGGGCCCGCTGGCTTTTCTGCTCCAAGGTTTCCACGTCCGTGCTTTATCTGTGCACCGTCAGTCCTGGATGCTGCCCTTGGAGCAGAATTGGGGATGTGCAGGGGCGGCTTCCCTCGCGCGGGAGGTCCGTGCCCACGGCCTTCTTCAGGCTGTGCAGAGTCCGCCAGGTGGTCCCTGATCAACCTCGCGCCACCTTGTGCCCGAGCCCCCGGAGGGAGCGGCCATCCATCCGGGGCGGCGCCGAGGCGGCCGTCTAAAAATAATTATAATATTTGGCCATCCCCCAAATCATCGGTGCCAGGGAAAGCCTCCCAGATCCTGGCCTCTCGGCTCCTCCTCTGGCCGGGCAACAGAGAGCGGGTCCGGCGGGAACGGGACCGACCGCTGGGCCCGGCGGGGCTCCGGTGACGGTGGGCCAAGCGAGCCGGCGTGGGGAACTCCTGCCTCCAGCCGTGACGACCTCGAGGTGGCCAGATCTGCTTTGGTGGAGGGGCCCGGGCTCGGTCCAGATGATTGAGCGAGCGAGCGCAGAGCGGTAGAGGCTGCACAAAGGAGTCTGGTGGTGGGTGCTGGGTTCCCCGAGTGCGGCCGGCGTGCACTTTGGCCGTCTGAGGAGCACGGGGCAGAGCTGCGCTTCCTGGTGGCGGGGGGTGGCGGCGGGATGGCGGAGACTCCGGCGGGTCCCCCCCGTTGGGCTCTCTCACTTCCCAGGGGCCGGTGATCCAGGCCCAGTGCCGGGAGGGAGCTCCCCGGCCTCTGAGCGGGAAGTCCCGCCCAAGAGGGTGGCGGGTCCAAGCTGAGGTTTGGGGCGCCCCCCGGAGCAGGAGGAAACCAGTGCTGCCTACTTCTTCTTCCCTCCTGTCCGCCCACCTCTCTGCGGGTCTGTCTGACTGACGGCCCGTCCCCCGTCTGTCCCCTTCCCCCTCTCTTCTAGCTACAGAGAACAGCCCGGGGAGAGGAGCCGGGGCGGGGGTGGGGGGAGAAGGGGTGCGCTCCAAGTTAAACAATTAAAGGAGAGTTAAGTCAAAATCAAGAGAAATGTCATCAAATGAGCGGTGTCATTTTGAATTAGTGCTCGGAAAGGTCAGCCGGCCCGGGAACAGGTGGGGCGGAAGCCGGCTGAGAACGGCACGAGGCCGGGCGCCCCGACGGCGGGAACGGAGGGCGTCGGGTGCCGGGACGGCTTCGCTCCGGCCCCTCCCGGAGCGGTAGCTGGGGGTGGGACTACCGGGGGGTGGCGGGGGGCCGGCGGCGGGAGGGGACTCCCGGAGAGCCCCTTCCCGGCCCTCCTCCCCCGGCCGACCGCGACCGGAGGGCAGCGGGGCGCGGGGCACGTGCGAGCGGACGCGGAGGTGACAGGGCGGCGACGCCGAGGAACGCGCATCTGTCAGAGTCCCGTCAGAGCACATTAACGTGGTGACACAATTCTAATTAACTACCGTGAGAGGTGTCACAGCCGGGGAGACAGCGAGTGCAGACAAGCTTTTAAAAAAGGAAAAAAGGAATCTGACAGCCCTTTTTTTGTACTCGGCGCGCACTCTCTCTCTCTCTCTCTCGGTCTCTCCCCTCCGCGTGGGAGTGTATCTACAGATAATTAGGACGTCTTGCTGCCCGGGAACCTGAGCTCAGGCTCCTTTGCTTTCAGTCATTTAAGTTTCCTCCGTCCCTGTGAAGGGACTCGGTTGCCCAGTGGATTACGGCACACCAAAGCGGCCGAGCGCCGTTCTAATCGGGGCCCTTTCAGGGAAGCGTCGGCGCCGCCTTGTCCCCGGACCGGCGGGGGGCGGCGGCGGGGGAGGTTCTGATCACTGGGGCTCCGGGCGAATCCGGGCCACAATGGAGAACTCGAGGTCTTTCAGCCGCTTCCTGCCGCTAACAAAGGAGGGGAAGAAAGAGGCGGCGAAACCGTGATCGAGCGTTGGCGTCGACGGCGTCCTTCTCCCGCCGCCGCCCTCCCCGGATTAAAGCCCGGGCTACCGGCGGCCACGGGGGGCCGGCCGGGAGCGGACCGGGTCGGCGATAGGCCCTTGGGGCAACCGTGGTCCACACCCTGTGGCCTCTGGCTCTCGCCCCTTGACGCTTTCCCCTTGACCGGAGCCCAGATCCCGAGCTTAGGAACCTTTGCTTTCAGTCATTTAAGTTTCCTCTGTCCCGGGGTCGGTTCCTGGTGTGGGGAGATAGATTCCTTCCTCCACTGGGAGCGGGTCTTTCCTGGGCTGCCCCTCTGGGCTGGCCCTGGGGCTGGTCGCCTCCGAGACAGCAGAGTGGCTGGCCCACGGGGCGGTGCCCTGTTCTCCCGAGGCAGCACTGGGGACCGACCCCGGCCCGTCCGAGGGTCACTCACGCGGCGGGGATTCGTTGAGCGTCCTCGGCATCCAGCTTCATCATATTGAGTGGGGGCCTTCAAGTGCGGGGCACTGGACCAGGCCCCCGGCGGGTGCAGAGCTGGTACAGGGCACCTGGGCGCATGCAGTGAAACGAGAAGACGCGGCTCCCGCCCTCCCAGAGTCGATCCCCGCGCCCAAGGGACCGGGAGTGAATGTTAAGATTAGACGGGGTCTCTGCCTTCAAACTGCTCAACCGAGGGGTTGGCAGGTCTGCTTGAGGGGTCCCGTGGAGAAAGGGAGATGAGAGAGGCGTCCAGGAGGCCCCTTCTAGTGCTCAGAGTCCACAGGGGACGGGACCAACGCTTGGTTTAAGCCCCTTGCCCCGATGCCATTCCCCTCCGGTAAACCCCTGCCGTCCCAGGCCCCACCCACCACAAGCACACACCTCCGGGACCCGAGGCTGAGGATCACGCTGAGAGCTGTGGGCGGCCACGCCCCCAAGCCTGACTTCGGGGTGAAGCGGTCCCCTGGATCCCCCAGCCCTAGCGGAGGGAGCTTGAGCCGGGAGAGTCGGGGCTTCCGCCTGGTCCGTGATTCCCGTGGTTCGGACCATGGCCTCTCTATCTCCCACCACCACCTACGCTGAGAGTCCTCGGGCAGACGACGACAGGCGCGTCTCGAGCCCCTCCCCGCCCCACCCCCCTTCCGAGGAGGATCGAGAGCTTTTCCATCTTGGGAATGAATGAGGCCCAAAGAGCTTCTGGAAGAGCTGGCCCAGGTCACAGTTTCAAGCCGGCATCACGGGCGCCGTCCCCACCACGGGCCGGAGTTTCCCGCGGGAGGCCGGGGTCCCGGCCGAGGAAGAGGGTCCGAGAAGAAGGACGGGTGGGGCGCCGCCAACTCTGAGGGGGTAGTCGTCGCTGCCCGGGCCGGGCCGGGCAGCCGGGAACCGAAACGGGGGCCGGGGAGCCCGAACGGACAACCGGCTCAATCTGGCTTCCATTTTTCCAGGGCTTCCGGCCCTGTGGCCTCTAGATTGTAAGTGCCCCAACTGGAGCCTCGTGGGCAGGGATCTATTGGACCCAACCAAGCGCTCAGTAAAAAACTCTCCATACGGAAAGTTCTCAGTAAATACCATTAATTGAAGGATTGATTGGCCTTATCCCAGATCGTCCCTGGTCAGGCTGAAGCAGGGCTCGGAAGAACCTCCCCCAGCTTCCTTCTGCCTCAGCGGCTTGTGTCGGGGGGGGGGGGGGTCCCCCAAGGAAGCTGGGGTGGGAGGCTCGGGTTTGGAAGACCAGAGTTTCTTTTCCTCCTTCGGTACCTGCTGCTTGAGGGAAGCGCTGAAATCGGTCCACAGGCCGGTAGCGCCTTAGTGGCCCGAGCTGCCGCCGCTCTCCTGGCTGACGGCTCAGGTGCGAGCCGCGGGGAGGGCACAGAGAGCCCCGTTCCGGGTCCTTGGGCTTCACCGTCCCCGGGGTGGCCACCGCAGAGCGGGCTTGGGGCCCGAGATGGGGGCTTCCAGCAGGGCTCGGAGCCGGAGCTTTGGAACCTCATCTCAGCCCAGGCGGCAAAGGCGGCGGCCGGCCCCCGGAAACGGGGCCGCTGCGCTGATGAGGCCCACGCTAATGGGGGGCTTCGGCCGGCCGGTTCCTCCGAGAGGGAGATGGCCGAGGGGCCCCCCGGGGCGGGGGTGGGGACGGGAGCGGCCACCGGTGAGCGAGCCCTCCCTCCGAGCCCGTCCCGGAATTCAGAAAAACCAGCGGGGCCCGGGATGTCTCAGAGACGCGGCCTTCGGCCGCCCGCGCTTGGAACGCGTCTTTCTCGGGGGGAGGGGGCGTGGGGGACGTCGGGGACTCCGATCTTTGTCTCTCTCCTTCTCCCCGCACGCCCCCACCCCCACCTTGTCTGTCTCTGTATCTGCTGTCAAGCCACTGCAGACGTAAATGACAAAGAAATCAGAAAGACAGATCAATGCCGTCCAAATTAGCACTTGGAGATAGGACTGTGCTGGAGATGTCAGAGCCCTGACCCCTGTTGATCTTGCAGCCTCCGCCGGTGATATTATGCAAATTGCATCCATCTGGCAAAACCCGCTCAAAGGGATAATGGTCTGGCATGGTGGGGGGGCGGAGGGGGGGCCCTTGGCTTCTTGTGTGTGTGCGTGTGCGTTTGTGTGTGTATACACGCGTGTTGGGGACCGGGTTCTAGAGGCAGCATCGGGGGGCTGAGTGATTGACAGGACAGATAAGGGGATGCCTTGGATCTGTTTGTGCCGCAGGAGGCTTAAGACCCCAACTACAGATGGGAGATAACTAAACTTCATTTAGGTTTATTTTCATCTCTCCCATCTTCCCCCACCCCCAACCACCTCAAAAAAAAAAAAAACACACAAAACCCACAGTCTGCACACTTCCCATTTCATCAATATTTGCGCGTCATTTCCAACCACGGCAGTTTAAGGTGAGAGACAATGTCAGAAGGAGCCAACAGGCCCCCTCCCCTTCCCGGCCGGCAGCCCGGTGACCGCGCTCGCCTAGACTGTGGTTAATGAGAGAGAGCCGGGCCGGCCGGCCAGCCGGCCGGCCGTGCGTTCGTTCGTTAGTGGAGGAGGAGGATCAGCACCTCGTTTCAAGATCTGTCGCCGCAGGATCAGAGGGGTCCGGCTCCCGGCCCGACGTCGAGGAGGTCCGTTCGGGTTCGAGGCCGGCGGGGTGGTGACTCCTTTGCCGTCTCCGCTCTCCTGTCCTCCTGTCCTCCTGCCCTCGGAGGAACTTAGTCGGGTGAAACTCGGTGTGTGGAGTCTCTCGGAGTCCCCGGCAGCGGGGCGGCGTGATGGACGGGGATGAGGCAGGGTGGGTGGCTGGTCGGCTCTCCCCCTCCCCTGTCAGACGGGCCAGCCCCCGCTGGGCTCCCGCCAAGCCTGGGAGGGGCAGGAGGGCCCCAGGGGCCTCGGGGTGCAAGGGCAGCACCGCGGGGCCCCCGGGCTGACCGTCGAGCCGCCTCCTGAAGCCGCTTGCCCCGTGGCCACCCAGCGGGTTCCTTCAAGAAGCGGCGTGGCTTAGTGGGAAGAGCCCGGGCTTGGGAGTCAGAGGTCTTGGGTTTTAATCCCAGCTCCGCCACTTGTCAGCTGTGTGACTTGGGGCAAGTCACCTGACTTCTCTGTGCCTCCGTTCCCTCCTCTGTCAAATGGGGATTAGGACTGTGAGCCCCACGTGGGTCAACCCGATCACCTTGTGTCTACCCCAGCGCTCAGCACAGTGCTCGGCACATAGTAAGCGCTTAACAAATACCTTCACTGTGATTATCATTATTAGTGTTCACGAGCTGACTCGGGTCACCCTGACTCTCTCTCCCCCTGCCAGGATGCCCTCGTCCAGAGCTGGAAACCTGGGGGTCCTTTTCCCCAGGGAGGGAAGGGCAGAAATTGCTGTCGTGGCAGAGTGGGGGAAGCAGGAGCTTTCTCCCTCCTTCCCACATGTGAAAGTCTCCTCGAGAGTATAACGCCGTCCCGGGCCCCACCTCTGCCTCCCTGGACCCCCAAGCCCCCAAACCCCGGGCTGACTCACCCACACGGTAACCCCATCCCCCCTATTCCAGGCAGAATGAGGGTCTAAGAGCCAGGGAGGAGGGAAGGCGAGGAGACCCCCGTAAGCTCTTTGCGGACAGGGAACGTGTCCGTTATATTGTACTCTCCCAAGTGCTTAGTAGAGTGCTCTGCGCACAGTAAGCGCTCAGTTAAATACGGTTGACTGACAGGCTGGGTGCGAGGACCCCGTGCAGAGAAGCAGAGTCCGGGGCTCTGGCTCCAGACGGTCGATCCAGGAATCGGTCGGATTTACGGAGCCCTTCCTCATCGAGTCGTATTTATTGAACGCTTATTGTGTGCCGCGCACTGTAGTAAGCGCTTGGAAGACACGTTCCCTGTCCACGACAAGCTTACTGTGTGCAGAGCCTCCAGAGAGCACGATAGAAATTAGTCGACGGGATCCCTACCCCCGAAGAGCTTTCAGTCTCCGACGAACCACAGACACCGAAATAAATTAGAGCCCATTGTGGGCGAGGAACGCGTCTACCAAATCTGTTGTACTCTCCCAAGCACTGAGTGCAGTGCTCTGCGCATTAGTAAGCGCTCAATAAATATGATCGATTGCCAGCACTCAATAGATACTGTCGATCGATTGATAGGAAGTCAGAGAGTAAAAAGATTTGCGCAGAAGTGCAGTGGGAGTGAGGGCAGTTGTGAGTAATTAAGCGATTAGAGAGGGCCAGAAGGCAACCGCGGGTGGAATGGAAGCCTTATTGAGAGCCCATCTCCTCCAAGAAGTCTTCCCTGATTAAGTCCTCATTTCCTCTTCTCCAGTTCCCTTCTGCATCACCCTGACTTGCTCCCTTTTAGTCATTCCCCCCCTCCTGTATGCACTCCTGAACATGCCTGTAGTCGTATTCATTTTTAATGTCTGTCTGCCTGTCTAGACTGAGAGCTCAACGTGAGCGGAGAATGCATCCGCTATATTGTTAATCGTCCTCTGCCAAGCCCTCAGTAGAGTGCTCTGCACACAGTAAGCGTTCGATACGTATCGTCGACTGACTGGACCCATCGGGGAAGGGCTCCAGGAGGAGGTGTGATTTCCCGCACACCCCCGTGGGCGTGCACGTTGCCACATGCCCGCCGCCCGGCCCGTGTGCCCGGGCAGGCAGGCCCAGGCGCGCGCCTGCAGGTTGGCGGGGCCGAGGAGAAAGAGGAGGGACCCCCGCCCGCCAGCCGATGTGCCGGGCCACTGCGGTGCCGAGCCGTGTCCTGCTAATGAGAAGAATATGGCTGCTAGTTAGGAGAGGGGTGGGTCCCGGAGGCTAAAATGAGCTGGTTCAACTGTACTGATTGAAGGTGCAGGGCATAGGGCAGCACAATTATGTGCCGGGGAACCGAGAGCCCCGTTTGATATGGAAGTTCTAAGCGCTCAGCTGGTGTCAGTAGTTTGGCTTTGGCTGCTGGGGCTTTTCTTTCTTTGCTCCTTTCTTTTCTTTTTGCTGTGGGCCAGAGACAAGGAGGATGAAAACCAGGGGAACGAGTCGTTACTATTATTAAATAGCGTGTCATCGCCCCCACCCCCGTCCTCTCCCGCTCCCCTCGGGCCCCCAGGACCCCGTCTTCGCTTCGGCGCTTCCTCGGCCAGGACCGGGCCCGCTGGCGGCCCGGGGGGGGCGGGAGGGGCCGGGCCGCCCCCCGGGGAGCGGTGGGGCGGACCCACCCCCACCCGACACTGGCGCCTCCCTCCCCGGAGGGGAGACCCCTTATCCAACAGCGACCGGGTCGCCTCTCGGGCCCCGGGGTGAGGGGGCAAGATCCGCGGCCAGGCGGCGGAGAGAAAAGTCCCGGCGGAATGACAGCGGAAGGCTCCACCCCGGCCCCCCGCTTCGACCAATTGCAAAATGGCCCCAGACAGCCTTGATTGGAGTGACGGATCACCCGGTTTGGAGCGCCTGCCCTCGGCCTCCCGGATCCTCCCCGCTCGGACGCGGGGGTCTGGGGGGGGCGGGTGTGCCGTGGCTCTGGTTTGGGGTTGGGGAGGGCTGGGGTCCCCCAAAAGAAGTGCTCTAGATTTGGGCGTATTGGCCCAGAATGGCAGGCGGGACGTCACGGCTGTCACCGGGGCCGGTGGTAAGGGGGGCCACCGAGGCCACCCTGCCAAAGCCCCCCACCCCAGTTTCCTCTCCCACCCGCCTCCCCTTGCCTGGGAGGGGTGTCGGCTCCGCCCAGCCATCTGAGGGGGCCGAAGGAACGGGCAGTCGGGGCCGTCCGGGGGGCTCCTCTCCCCTCCCAGGAGGCCCGGCTCCCTAATGAAATCCCTGCCTGCAGCCCCGTGGTTCCTGTGGTCTCCAGAGCTGAGTGACAATCTTCCTTATTTACTCTAATGGATCTCGCCTCTAAATGTTAATTCCTCCCTGGAGAAAATGTCTTTCCAGGGCGAGCCAGCCGTCAGCGGGTTGAGGGCCTGGTTTTGTGTCAGGCGGGGGGAGGCCAGCATTCCGTGAACCCTCCCTCCTGCCCGCCTCACTTCCCTGCGCGTCGGCTTGACGAGCTCCATGCAGGAAGGAGCGCTTGTGAGGGAGCCTCGAGTCGGGGAGGGGACCGGCCCCCCGCCCGGCCCCACCCCCAGTCCTCCAGCCCCTCTGTCACTCCCCTGACTCCCCCCGCCCCCCCCAAACCCCAAACCTCCATCTTCTGTCCCCCTGCTCCCAGCCTTCTTGTTCCTGCTTTCTCGTCTCCCTGGCCTTTGGTTCCGCCGTCCTCCTGCTCCGTTTCCCGTGACCTTCTAGGCTGCCGGCGGTTTAAGACCTCTTGGTAACTGTTTCTTGTGCAGCCACCTTTATTTCCCCTGAAACACACCGGCCCAACCCGACCCTCCTTGCCGGACGAATCAGCTCACCGGAGGTCAGTGGCCTGAAGGAGAGCAGGACCGGTTCAGCGGACGGTGGTTCCCTGGGTCCCAAATTCCTGTTGGCCCCGGGTCCGGGCCCCCAGCCCAATTCACGCATTCCTTCGTTCAGTCGTATTTATTGAGCTCCCACAATGTGCAGAGAACTGTACTAAGCGCTTGGGAGAGTACAGCACGACAATAGACACTGCCCTCAACGAGCTTGCAGCCTGAGAGGGGAGACAGACATCAGAATAAAGAAATAAAATTACAGATAAATACGTAAGTGCTGTGGGGCTGTGGAGGGGGAGCGAAGAGCAAAGGGAACAAGTCAGAGTGAAGCGGAAGGGAGTGGGAGATGAGGAATGGTGGGGCTTGGTCTGGGAAGGCCTCTTGGAGGAGATGTGCTTTCAATAAGGCTTTGAAGCGGGGGTGAGTAGTTGGCTTCTCGCCCCTGCCCCAGAGGGCCGAGCACTCATCTGCGTGGCCACTTGCTGCGTGTTGCCTCCGAACGGGGAAGCGGGACTGGACAAACCTCAGGTTGGTGAGCACGGGTGTGGACTGAGCCGGCCTGGTCCGGCGGCTTCCGCGCTCGGCGAAGGGAGGCCCTCAGATGGGCCCGGCGGTGGCCCAGAGCCCCCGAGAGGAGGCCCGGCCCTGCCTTTAGCAGAACTGTGCTGTGTGTGTGTGAACCTGTGTGCGGGTGGGTGTGTGTGAACATAGAGTTGGGCAGCTTCCCGTGTCTTCCGGTACTCGATCATAACAGCTTCTGCATCCAACTCCCGGCTCCAGTGGGAGTCCCCTGAGGGCAGAGCGCACATCTTGAGCTCCTGTACTCTTTTCCCAAGCGCAGTGTAAACACCAGGACTGCCGCACCCCGGGGGAGCTGAGCAAGGAGTGGGGGGCCTCTGTTAGGACGGTCCCCCCGCCCCCCAAATCACACACACACAGGACTGCACAGCAGGCCGCCCCGGACCGGACCGGTCCATCCCCGGGCCCCATCCCGGCTCCTCTGCCGGATCCCGGGAGCCTGGGACCGGCCGGGGGTGGGATCCTGCCGGGCTGGGCCTGTCCATACCCCCAGGCGGCCCTGGGGGAGCCCTGCCCGCTCACCTCCTCGGCGGCCCAGAGCCGCGTCCCCCTGCAGCTCGCACCGCTCAGCGGGTGCACTGGAGCGCAGACGGATTACGCCGAAGCCCGGATCCTTGTTTGTCAAAACCCCCACTTGTCCCATTAGTGGTTCCCCCCCACACACACACTCCAGCCCCCTCCCCCCGACCCTGGCCGCAATTAGGAGCTGATTAATTACCCCCAGGCCGGGGTCCTTTAAACGGGCTCGCAAAGGGGCTGCTTCCTCTCCTCAGAGCCAGCCGGGACCCGCTGTGCCATCTCTGTTCCACAACAATATCTAATCTTGATTGGAGAAAGGGCGGGGGGAGAGGGAGAGGAATCTGAGAGATAAATGTTAGCTCATTTCTTAAGTAATTAGTTACCTCCTCATCCCCGTGTTGTAATTGTGAACAAGCTGTAATGTTTAATTAGTCTGTAAATGAAACCCCAATTTCATAATGGCCGCGGTGACAGCGTTAAGTGAGACGGGCTCCGACAGGGCCGCATTGTTTCCGCGGGAGATGAAGCTGTCGGCCGGCAAGCCGTGCGTCTCCGGGAGAAAATGGAAATGATAAACCGAGTGAGGCTAATTAGCGGAATCCTACAGGCCCCACTGATGGTTCTCATCAAGGCGAGGTAATGGGGCGGAGGGGGCGAGAGGAAGGGATTTCATTGTGCCCGAGCCCCGCTCCGGGACCCGGGACCCCCGGGCAAGCAGCCCTCCACCCGCCCAACCCGCCCCCGCCCCCTGGGCCGGATGGGGCCGGGCTGGAAGGCGCCCGGGTTAGTTGCCGCCGGGCTGACTGGGGGCGCGGCTCGGGGCGAAGCCCGGGGCTCCCCCGTCCCCTGCCCCCCGGGAATGGCTCCCTCCGGCTCCCGGACCGGGCCGCCATCCGGACCCGGCGGCCGCCTCCCGCCGGGCCGTTGGGCCCGATGGTCGGGCAGCGGTGTTTTCTGAGCCCTCGAGAAGCAGCGTGGCTTAGCGGATAGAGCCCGGGCCTGGCAGTCGGAAGGACCTGGGTTCTGATTCCGGCTCCATCACACGCCTGCTCTGTGCCCTTGGGAGAGTCGCTTCGCTTCTCTGTGCCTCAGTTACCTCATCTGTAAAATGGGGATGAGAGCGTGAGTCCAGTGTAGTACAGCGACTGTGTCGAACCTGATCACCTTGTCTCTACCCCACTGCTTAGTACAGTGCCTGGCACTTAATAAGCGCTTAACAAGTACCGTGATTATTATTATTAACTATGTACACTACACAGCACTGGAGGCTTGGGAGAAGATGTACATTATGGCTGGTGGACACAGTCCCTTCCCTCAAGGAATTTACAGTCTAGAGGGGCAATCTGATATGAAAATCGGCATCATCTATGGTATTTATTGAGTGCTTACTCGGTGCAGAGCACTGTACTAAGCGTGTGGAAGAGTACAATGTAACGGAGCTGGCAGTCGCATTCCCTGCCCAAAAGGAGCTTACAGTGCAGAGGGGGGAGACCGACGTTAATATAAATAAATAATAAAATAATAAATGACATCTAGGGGAAACGGCAGAGTAGAAGGATATGGATGTAAGCGGGGTGCTTATCCGAGGGCTTAAGCGATGCCGATCCACACGTGTAAGCAATATAGGAAGAAGGGAGAAAAGGGTGGGGAAATGAGGGGTCGGTTAGGGGAAGGCTTCTTGGAGGAGGCATGAGATTAGCAGCCGAGAGGCAGCCGCTGGGCCTCCTGTCCTCCTCGGTCTGGGGCAAAGCCCTCGCCTCCTGATCACCTGAACTCCTCTAGTCCCAGCGCCCCCCGGGATGCGGGCGAGGAGCTGAGACAGGGCCTCCGGATCAGCCCCTCCCGGCCGCAGGGGAAGAGATGGGCGGCCCGGCCCGGGCCCTCCTTATCATTTTACCTCCGGGGCTGTGCTCTCTCATCCTGGCACACAACCGGCGTTCCTTGTTTGTTTCCCGGAGCACTGGCCCCTTAATTCCTCTCGTTTGTCCTCACAACCTCTCTGTGCCAACGGGGAGGCAGGGCTTATCATCCCCATTTTACAGATGAGGAGCCTGAGGCCCAAAAGGGGCAGATGATTTGGCAACAGGCCCGGAGCGGAACTGGGACTCCTGACTCCCGTAGGGCCGCCCCCTCAGATGGCTCCCTCCTTTTTTGTCGTCGTCGTTCTGGTATGCGTTAAGCGCTTACTATATGCCAAGCACTGTTCTAAACGCTGGGGGAGATGCAAGCCAGTCGGGACGGACGCAGTCCGTGTCTTAATCCCCGTCTTGTAGATGAGGTGACCGAGGCACGGAGAAACGAAGTGACTTGCTCAAGGTCACACAGCAGACAGGTAGTGCTCTAGCTTTCAGGCGGGGCCAGCCGTTCCCTGTCTCACCCACAGCTGGGCTCTCCTGCTGCCCCTGGGCCAGGGAGGCCCGGCCACTGACCTCCCCGCTCTTCCCCCGCCACCCTCTAACTATAATAATAATAATAATGGTATTTGTTAAGCGCTTATTAGGTGCCAAGTACTGTTCTAAGTGCTGGGGGAGACGCAAGGTAATCAGGTCGTCCCACGTGGGGCTCACAGCCTTCATCCCCATTTTACAGGTAACTAAGAAGTGAGGCGACCTGGCCAGAGTCACACAGCTGACAAGTGGCGGAGCCGGGGTTAGAACCCATGACTTCCGACTCCCATGTCCGTGCTCTTTTCGCTAAGTACACTGCCTCTCTAGCTTCTGGAACTCCCCCTGCCCTCTGGTCCCCTGGCCCGGCGGTCCTGCCCCGACCGCTGAGGGGCTTCTGTCTCCATGGGCTCCGGGTCCCCTCTCCTTCCCCCGCCCCCTTCCCCCATCCCGTACCGTGCCGGTCCCCCCCACGAGGCCCGGGGGGACGGGGCGGGCGGGAGAGTGGCTGGGCGATATAATTTATTCAGTTGTTTACAGAAGCATTTGATCGAGCCTAGTTCTTCACTGCCAGCCCGTTGTGTATTATTCATTGCAATAATCTCCGCAGATTGTGATAAACTGTAAGAGCGCCGGGGCAGCGAGCCGCCCGGCTCTGCCACTCCCGCCTGCACCCGGCTCTAAAATATCGGCCCCTGCCGCCATAAATCTCAATTTACAAGGGGGACTATTGCGAGGGGAGTTATAGTCATACTAATGATTACTTCTCTGTCTTATTTTTCATGTTGCAACAGAGTAATAAATTTTTAAGAACAGGCGGAGCAGAGTGTTAGCAACTTCGCGAAGCTGATGTCTGTCGAGATGGGTCTCGGCCGCCCGCCGGGCAGGCGAGGGTGGGACTGGACGGTCTACGGTGCCGGTGGCCGGGCGGGGGGCGGGGAGGCGGGTCCCAGGCGCCGTCTGCTCAGCCCCATGCGAAGGAACGTGGCCTGGTGGCTGGAACACGGGCCTGAGAGTCAGAAGGTCATGGTTTCTAATCCCGGTTCCGCCACCTGTCTGCTGGGTGACCGTGGGCAAGTCACTTGACTTCTCTGGGCCTCATTCCCTTCATCTGTAAAATGGGGATTGAGACTGTGAGACCCGTGTGGGACGGGGCCCGCGTCCATCTCGATTTGCTTGTTTCCACCCCAGCTCTTGGTGCGGCACCCAGAAGCGCTTAACAAATACCGTCGTCATTATTACCGTTACGTGGGATGGGGCTGGGTCTGCTGTGACGGCGCCGTTTCCATCCCGGCGCTTGGCGTGTCGCCAGCGGCCACCACGATCATTACGACGATCGTGATTGTGGGCTCGGCCTGCCCCGTCCCTCGCCGCCTTGCTGCCGATTTGCCTTCGGGACGTCCCGAAAGTTGCGCGGGGGGCACTGGTCCCCCGGCAGAGAGGGTGATCCTGACTGGCGACCGGGGGCCGGGGGGAGCGGGGAGGGTCTCTCCTGGAACGAGGCCAGGCCGGTCACAGGTCACAGAGGGACAGGAGCTCTCACTGGGCTCCACTCGGCTCTCAAGCCCATCCGCTGGTCTGGAAGCTCCTTGAGTGCAAGGATTGTGTCTGCCGACTCTTGTAGGGCGCTCTCCCAAGCACGTAGTACAGCGCTCAGCACATAGTTAGCACTTAATAAAGGCCAGTGATTTCTTTTTAATGGCATTAAGTGCCTACTGTGTGCCCGGCACTGTACCAAGCACTGGGATGGCCACAAAATGATCAGGTTGGACACAGTGCCCGTCCCACGGGATGCTCACCCTCTTAATCCCCATTTTACAGGTGAGGTAATGAAGGCCCAGAGAAGTGAAGTGACTTGCTCAAGGTCACACAGCAGACAAAAGACAGAGCCGGCATGAGAACCCAGGTCCTCTGACTCTCAGGCCTGGGGGCTTTGCAGGAGGCCACGATGGGTCGAAGCTCCCAGCCGAGCTGGGGGACAACGTCGGCCACCCCGGGGAAGCCCGGACCCTCACCCCCTCGCCCCGCCTCCCTCTCCCGGACCCTTTTCGCCACAGGGATTCATCCCGACTCCTTCCTCCTGGCCAGGAACCGGGCCACGCCATCCTGGTGGGAAGAGGGGAGGACACACTCCCTTCCCAGCCTCCTCCCCCTCCTCTGCCCCATCTCCTCCCTCCTCGCCTTTCCCATGCCAAGCACCGTACTGCGCGCTGGGGTAGATAACAGTTGAAAAGTCTCCCCCAGATACTTTTTTTTTTTAACGGTATTTGTTAAGCACTTACTCTGTACCACGCACTGTTCTAAGCGCTTAGGGGCTTCTGTTGGTCCTAAGCGTATGAGTGGTGCCCGGGCCCTACAAGCTCCACCTAGGGCGACGTCCTCCCCACGGCCCGGCGACCCTCCGAAAGCATTCAGTAAATACCGTTACCGTTCACCGCGGACCTCCAATACGGTGCCCCCTGGAAGCGGGCACTCGGGCAGTGCCGTGAGCGATGATCGGAGGGACGAGCTGGTGTTGGCCCAAGTGGCCTCTCTGCCCCCTTGTTTAATGTATTGGGTAAGCGCTTACTACGTGCCAGGCGTCGTTCCAAGCGCTGGAGTAGATACAAGCCAATCAGGTTGGGCACGGTCCCTGTCCCACCTGGGGCTCACGATCTTAATCCCCATTTTACAGATGAGGGAACTGAGGCCAGAGAAGTTAAGCGACTTGCCCGAGGTCAGTTAATCGATCAGTGGTATTTATTGAGAGCTTATTATGTGCAGAGAGCACTGTACTAAGTGTTTGGGAGAGTACGGTTCAACGGAATTGTCAGCCATATCTCCCCTCCAAACCGAGCTTACAGTGTAGAGCGGGAGACGGACTTTAATACGAATAAATAATTTGTAATGTGTAGGTTAAAGATATTTACGTCATTGCTTTGGGTTTGGAGCAGGGCTAATATCGACCGCCCAAAGGACGCAGATCCAAGTGCGTGTAGCCGACGCGGAACTAATAAGTGGTATTTATCGAGTGCTTACTTTGTGCAGAGCACTGTAGTAAGGGCTCGCAGTACAAAGGAATAAGCAGACACGTTTTCTGCTCATAACGAGAAGGGAGGGTGAGCCGGGAGAAAGCGGGCTTAATTGGGTAAGATCACACGGCAGGGAAGTAGTGGAGGAGCCGGGATTAGAACCCAGGTCCTTCTGACTGCCAGGCCCGGACTCTAGTCGGTCATTCGTATTTTTTGAGCACTTGCAGTGTACAGAGTACTGTACTGAGCACTTGGGAGAGGACAATCTAATAGAATCATAGATAGGTGTTCTGCCCACAGTGAGTTTACAGTCTAGAGGGGAGACAGACATTAATATAAATAAATTTCCTCTTGGAGGAGATGTGCCTTCCGTAAGGCTTTGAAGGCCGGGGAGAGAAATTGTCGGATCGTCTACCCGCTAGGCCACGCCACTCCTGGCCCTCGCTTCCCCGCCCGCCCCGACCCGTGCGCTCGGCCGTGCTGAGAGACCCTCTGGCTTCCTCTGCCCGCCACCGCCCCTTCTAATTACTCTCCAGGGATTCTCCCCTTTCAAAGTCTTATCGAAGGCACCTCTCCTCCAAAAGGCCTTCCCTGACTAAGCCCTCCTTCCCTCTTCTCCCACTCCCTTCTGCGTCGCCCTGATCCGCTCCCTTTATTCGTCCCCCTTCCCGGCCCCACGGCACTTGTGTCCATATTTGTATCTATGTCCATCTCCCCGTCTAGACCGTAAGCTCCCTCTGGGCAGGAAACGTGTCTGTTATATTGTCACGTCGTACTTAGGTGCTTAGGACGGTGGTCTGCACGCGGTAAGCTCTCAGTAGATCGGATCGGCGGGCCGGCTAGCGGGAGCCCGCGGGCTCCTCGGGAGAGAGCGGGCCGGCCTCTCCCCTCCAGCCGGGGGGGCGGCCACCCTCGGTCCGCCGGGGTCCGCCGGCGGCCCGGGGGTGCCGGCGGCCCCGCCTCGGTCAGATTGTTAGCTTTAAACAAACAGCGTCGACAGATTTGTCGCCGCAGAAATGGAGTCATTAAGTCAGGAGCGTTTGTTTGACCTGAGAGCGATTGAGTGATGGATGCAAGTAATTTTAAAGCTGCAGCTGCCAACAGGATGTTGGGTCTGGAGTGAGATCTTACATCTGAGGAGTGTAAATAATTTAAACAAACAAGTAGAGGGAGGCTGCGGCAACTCCCCCGCCCCGTCCTGGGAATGCAAAACAGGTCGGGGGCCGCGGGCCGCCGGGCACCCGGGCACCCGCTCGCCGAGGGGCCCGGCCTACGGGGCGGGAGAGGCCGCTGGGGAAACGGCCCTCTGGAGGAGATTCTGGGGGAGGTGGGAAGGCTGGATGCGGTGGCGACGGTGGCGACGGCAGGACGTTGTGACAAATTGGTCCGGGACTGGGCTGCCCTTCTGCTCTTCCTGACCCGGCCCCTCCCCTCCACCCCTTGCCTCACCAGTTCTCCTTTGGTTTGGATCCTGCTGGGCTGGGGATGGAGACCGGGCTGGGGCGAGGGGGCGGGACTTTTCCTGTCTCCCTCTTTCTCCCCAGCCCCTCGGGGCAGAATCGGGCCTGTGAGCTCTACACGAGAAGCTGGCCGGGTCTCCTTTTTTATTCGTTTCGTTCATTGTCGCGCTTATTGAGCGCTTACTGTGTGCAGAGCACTGTACTGAGCGCTTGGGAAAGTGCAGTACTACAATGCAATGAACGGTGACGATCCTTGCCCACAATGCCCAGCTCCGAGGGCCGGCGGAGGGTGGCGGGGTCCGTGCCGAGGGACCCCCGATCCACCGTGAGCTCACGGGCCCCTGTTTGGAACGGCCGCGGGACGCTGATTTCCACACCTCCGTCTGGTTGTCCGAAATACCCCCAGGGCCCTAGACCCGACCCCCCAAAGAGTTGGGGGGGTGGAGGGGAGAGCAGGGTCTGTCCCCGCCCATCTCTCTTTCCCCCAGCTCCCCCAAGTGCTGACCGTAAGGCCGGGCCGGGCCTCTCCCTCCCGGAGGAGCCTCTGAAGCTCCGGCCTGGGCCTGGCAGCCCCAGCCCCTCAGAGAAGCTGACGGTCCCCCGCCCCTCTAGACCGCAAGCTCTCTGTGGGCAGGGAATGTGTCCGTTACAGTATGTTGTCCCCTCCAAAGCGCTCAGTAAGAGTGCTCTGCATAGAGTGAGCGCTCAATAAATCCGACTGCCCCTGAGCTGCTGATATGTAGGGAGCAGGGAGAGGCCCTGGGTCCCCCCGACCCCGAGCCTCCTGCTCTTCCCCTACACCCTGCAGTACCCGGGGCATCACGGCCTACCCCCCACCCCCAACCCCTCATTCATTCATTCATTCATTCAATAGTATTTATTGAGCGCTTACTATGTGCAGAGCACTGTACTAAGCGCTTGGGATGAACAAGTCGGCAACAGATAGAGACGGTCCCTGCCGTTTGACGGGCTTACAGTCTAATCGAAATTAGGACTGTTGCTTTTGGGGCCCACCCCTCTCCCTTTGTTCCTCCTCTATCAATTAATGCCATTTATTGAGCACTGACTGTGTGAAAGCTTGGTACTAAAGCAGCGAGGCCTAGCGGATAGAGCACGGGCCCGCGAGTCAGAGGGACCTGGGTTCTAATGCCGGCACCGCCCCCGTCCGCTCTGTGGCTTTCGCCAAGTCGCTTCTCTGGGCCTCAGTTTACCTCACCTGGAAAATGGGGATCAAGTCTGCGAGCCCCATGCGGGGCAGGGACCCTGTCCAACCCAATTCACTTGTATCCAGCGCTTAGAGCAGTGTTTGACTCATAGTAAGTCCTTCACCGATACCAGTAAAAAAACAAAACCCAAAAACCTTGGGAAAGTACAGTACAGCAGAACTGGTGGAGGCAATCCCTGCCCTCAAGGATTTTACATTCTCCAGGTGAGGCAGATTATGAAAAGAAATTTACAGTGAGGGGTAAAAGTAGAATATAAATGCGGTGCGGAGTAGGGATCATTAATCCCTGCCCACAAGGAGCTTACGGTCTCTGGAGGAAGGCAGATCATGAAAAGGAATTACCGCGAGGGCTGAGAGGAGAGTATAAATGTGGTGTGGGGCTGGGATGAGTGCCTTAAGTACTTAAGGGGTCCACTGCCAAGGACGCGGGCCGAGGGGAGAGGGGAGGGCGGCGAAGGGAAACGAGAAGGCTAAATCGGGAAAGGCGACTCTCCCTCGGCTTTCTTCTTCTTCCTCGGGCGAGGGCTGCTCTCCTTTTAATTTCACCTGAGGGGGGATTTGCTCCATCCGGCATCCGAGGCAGCAAATATTAGTCCTCATTACTAATTAAAGGCAGCGGGAGTAATTGACGGATCCTTCGGAGAGGGAGGCGGGGTGATTGAGTGGACCTGTCCGGGGGCAGGGCGGCCCGCCGAGCGCTACCTGTTAGCTACAAATAAACAAACCTGATAAATAATAAATAGTTTGATAAGACTGCCCGGGCATTATTTAAATTAATAGGGATTAGACCAAGCACCCTGAAGTGCATTCCTTCGGATGAAATATTTACAAGGTGGCAAAGTCTGTATTGAAAGGGAACGATTTGTAGAAGGGGCAGGAGTAAACAAGAGGACTGGGGTTATTTATCAAGTGGTTCGTGATTAAATGCCGGGTGGCACCTTTGGGCTCTTAAAGAGGCAGTGGCTTTTTGAAGCTTTCCCTCTAAACGGCTCCCGCGCCTCACCGCCGCCCCCGACCCGAGCTCCGCTGTTAGGTAGAGGCCGGGGGGCCCCGGCCGTGGTCGCCGGGCCCCCCCGCCCCACCCCTGCTGGACGCCGGCTTCGGCCCCGGCCCCCGGAGCGCCGCCCCCTGGGCTTCCCCGCCGCCCTCCGTCCCGACCGCAGCCTTCTGCGGCCTCCGACCTGCCTGCCTGCCTGCCCTGGCCCGAACCTCTGGGAACCGGATGGAGGGGCGGACACCTCCCTCGTTGTCCTCCCCGGTCCTCCGTGGCCCGGCTGGGGGTGGAGGGGGCTCATTCCCCGGGGTCGCGGGCGCGCTCATGTGGGTCGGAGGCCGCCCCGGGTTCCCGGTGAGGCCCCGGGGCTGAGGGACAGAGAAGGGCCGGGGATGGTGGGCGCCGGCTGAGCAGAAGTGGTCATCTCGACGCACCCAGCCCCGGCCTGACCCCAGCCCCGGCGCCGTTTCCGTAGAGCTCTCCGTGTGAAGGTCACTGAGGGGCCCCACGGTGGAGCGGAAGACGCCCAGTCCACACCGGTGGGCAGGGCCGACGCCACCCTGGGTCCCCCATATCTGGTGGCCGGCTTGGAACTCCCTCCCTCCCTCCTCCGTCACACAAACCCCAGCTCTCCCCACATTCACATCCTTCCCCAAATCTTGCCTCCTCCAGCAAGCCTTCCCCGATTTATCTCCCAGCGCCCCGCGCTACTTTCGTCCCCTCGGCCGACTCCGGCACTTACAAGCTTGTTTAGTTTGTCCGGTGGACTCTGGGGCTCCCTTGTTCTGAGGACTTTTCCCTCCGCCTCCCCGGTTTGAGGTTGAGATGCTCTTGGGCGGGGAACACGTCACCCGGTCATTCTGCGGCTTCCCTTCCCCGGGCGCTCAGTATGGAGTCGCGGGCCCCGTGGGCTCTCGGTCAGCGCCGCCGCCGAGGCGGACCAGGCCGGTCCGGTCCCCGGAGGAGGAAGCTGCCCTCCGCCATCGGAGGGCCGGGAGTTCCCCGTTGTGCCACCCAGGGATGCCAGCCTGCGGGGGGGGCCGGGGGCGGGGGCTGGAGAGTTGTGAGGGAGGGCCCTGCCTGCTGTCACGTCACATCCGCTCCATCTGATCGGAGTCTAATTTGATGATGAAAAATCATCCGAGACTGGAGAGGAAACACGTGCAGGGGAGGGAAGATTGAACGGAGGTAGCTTGTGCCCTGGGGCTGCCGCCGCCGAAGGAGCCAACGTCCTTCCGCCTGATGTGCCTTCCCTGGCTCCCGCACCTGGGGAGGACAGCGGGCCGGGAGGGTGGGGACCGGCCGGAGACCCCGGGGACCTTTCCGGAATAGGGAGGGAGGCTTGCCTTTCTGGAGCCCGAGGCTCTGCGGGAGAGGAAGGCTGAGGCTGAGCGAGCAAGACCCAGGGCGGGCGGGGCGAGGTGGAGACCCAGGGCCGGGACGCTGGCGACCAGCTCCATCCATTCATTCTATCGTATTTATCGAGCGCTTCCTGCGTGCAGAGCACTGCACGAAGCGCTTGGGGAAGTACAACACAATAAACAGTGACGCCCTGCCCACAGGGACCTTCCAGTCTAGCGTCGGCCCCAGCCCCATCTCTGACTTGGGGCTGCTGCTGTTGTCGCCAACCTCGGTAGCCTCCTCCGCGGGTCCCGTCCCTGTCCGGGGAAGGGGGGGATTCCAGTTAGGGAGTGGGGGGCGTGACCGACCCAGGCGCTAGTGCCCGGGGCCAGGCAACCCCCGCTCACCGGGGTCCCCCTGCGGGACCCGTGCTGGGCCCCCCCGGGAGGATGAGGCAGCCTGGCAGTGCTGGGGAGGGGAGCCGCCCCCGCCCCCGCGGGCGGAGACCGGGGGTCCCTTCGTCCGGGGCCGCCCTCCGCCGTGCTCCTGAGAAGAAACAAACACAGGCGCGCGTACACACACACACACGTGTTTAGTTGTTGCTCTCTCCCAGGTTGGGGTTATGCTTCACAACTCATCTCATCAGCTGTCAGCCGCCAAATGTCTTTTTTAAGGAGTGGGATCTAGCCGTTAATGTAGCGGGTGCCGGTGTGCGCCGGCGGGCAAGACTGAATACTCCACGGCCAAATCACCGTAATCGATGTTCCCCCAGAGCCGCGGGCGGGGAGCCCGGCTCATCTCTCCTCCGCCGGGGGCCGGCGGCGGGGCTGAGGGCGGGGCGGGCCGGGCAGGGGGTGGGTGAGTGCGCCCGCCGTGCCTCCGTGGGCGCAGCGTGGGCGGGGAAGGGGGCGGCTGGCCAACGGGGGGCCGGCTCGTGACGGGCTCCGCGTCTGTGACCTCGCCGTCTGGGGGGCTGCGGGGAAGGTGGGCGACCTCCGCCCCACGCCCGGCTTTAGGGAGCAGCCGGGGCCAGCGGTCGTGCGCCTCCCTGACGGAGCGGAGGCTCCTTGTGGGCAGCAGCGGGTCACTTGGTTACTCTGTACTCCCGAGTGCTTGGTACATGGTGTCCCACCAGCGGCCGGGGCGGTGCCGGGCTTCCGGCAGACCGTGCCCGACGCCAAGGCTGCGGCCGCCGGCCCCCCCCGGACCCGGACCCACCCCGCCGCCCCCTTCTGCCCTCCGCCTCAGGCCAGAGGAGGGGCTTGAAGGGTGGGCCGCCCCCCTCAGAGAACCAGTGGGACTTAGTGGATAGAGCACGGGCCTGGGAGTCAGGAGACCTGGGTTCTATTCCCAGCTCCGCCACCTCATTTCGTTTCTCTGGGCCTCAGTTTCCTCATCTGTAAAACGGGAAGTACCCCACAGACGGTGAGCCCGGTGTGAGTAGGGCCCGGAGTACGGCCCCGACTTTGGGCCGTGGCTTGTTACCTTGGGGTCTCCGGGCTGTGGTTTGTTACCGTGGGGGGGTCTCGGGCTGTGGTTCGTTAGCGTGGGGGGTCTCCAGGCTCCGGTTTGTTAGCGTGGGGCCTCCGGGTCTGACTTGTTATAAGGTTGCCGGACTCGGATTTGTCCTGGGGATCCCGGCCTCTGATTTGCTACGGCGGGCTCTGTTTGTTACTTCGGGACTCCGGCCTCTGCCGGGGAGCCCTCTCAGACCTCCCCCCACATTCTGCCCGCCCGACCCTCGGGCCCCCGGGAGCCTCGACTCCGCCGGCGGGGCATTTAACCTCCAGCTCCCGCCTCCCCTCCGCGCCCAGACGGAGCCCCAGAAAAACTTGTTTCACTGAACGCGTCTGTTCAAATCCCCCAACAAACAGATTAGCCGAAGCTTTATCGGAGAGGAGAGGACACAGAGAGAGAGAGAGAGAGAGGGGACGAGAGAGAGGGTGGGGGGGAGAGAGAGAAATGGGATAATGGTTTTCAGCAAATCCTCGGGCTGTCACAGATTAAAACAGCGGCAGCGGGCATGTTATCAGACCTTTCTCCTCCTCCCGCCCGCAACCCGCTTTGTCTCCTCTCTCGTCTCTCCTCCTCCGCCGCTGCCGCCGAGGCGTCGGAGCGCGAGCCGCGGAGATACAAGAAGAAGTCAGTTCCAATCGGATCGGCCATTGGTTTTCCCGGGGCCGATCCGTGTCGCCTTATTGATCGGCGGGGCCCCCCGTGCCGGTCACCTTGTTCGCCTGGGCGGCGAGGTGGGGGCCGGGGGCCGGCCCGGCGGTGGGGGGGCCGGGAAGCACGCGACCCCCGGAACCGCTTTAAACTTGCTGTCGACGATCGATCGGCGTTGCGGGCCGGGCGGGGGGAGGAGAGGGGAGGGCGTGCGAGCCTCCTGCCCCGATCAGAGGAGCCGAGACGACCGTGACCTTCGTGGCCGAGGGGGCTGACGCGTTGCTCCGGAGACCCGGCCCGCGCCCGTGAGCTCTCGGCTCCGTCCCGGGCCCCACGGCGACCCCCGCCTCCCGTCTCCCTCCGGCCGGGAGCGGGACGGGACCCGGGGGCGCTCCCTTGGGACTCCCGGCTCCGATCCGAACCCCCTCGTTGGCCAGGGCCAGCCGCCTCCCCGCCCTCGCTGTACCCGCCTGCCAAATGGGCCTTCGAGTGGAGGGCGGGGACCCGGCCGAATGCGCGGCCGGGGGGGTGGTCCGGGCGAGGGTGGGCCCGCCGGCCACGGGGCCGCCTCCGGACGACGCCGGGCCGGCCTCCTCCCTCCGGGGCGGGGGCCGGGCCGGGGGAGAGGCATAACGAGTAATGGGCCCGAGTGTGGAAACAGTGTTAATAAAGTGTATTTCACTTTTAATTTTGACATATAATGTAATGATCTTTTTTAAGGCCCTATCATATTATCTGCATGACTAGATTATTGAGTCTTCATCATCTCCAGATAAATTTATGGCCGGGATGATGCTGGGAATTTATTATCAGTCAATAGAGCTCAATACTCTAACAAGGCGTGTAATAAGATATACATATTTAATGATCCGAAGTAAAACGTCCCGCTAATGGGAGGCCGGTGTTTGAATTCCCCCGCCGACTCTCCCCCGCAGCACCCAGCCCGATCCCCTGGGGCCGGGGCCTCTGGGGCGTGGGGGCGGGCCGGGCACCGGGGCGGACGGGGTCGGGGTCCGGGCCGCGTTCGGCGGAGTGTCGCTTCGTGTCACCGCTCGGTGGCCGAGGGGCCGGTGGGGTGCTCGTGTGGTGCCGCGCGTACACGCGTGCGTCGAGGGTGGGGGGACGTGGAGGGGGGTGGGTGGGAATCCGCCCCTCCCCGGCTCCGCCCCGCCCCTCCTCCGCCGGCCCCGGAGAGCGCGGCGCCCACGGCCGGGGTCCGGCCCCGGCGTGGGGGCCGCCGGGGAACTGGTTCCCCGGGACTTTCCGGGGCCCTTTGAAGCGCCCGTCTTTGTGGGCGGATTAGAGCGCGGCCCCCGCTCTCGCTGCGAGGGAGACAAGAGCGCCGTCCCCGCGTTTGATCCTTCCCCGGCAGGCAGAGAGGCTTCTGGGAGACAAAAGGGGGCGCCGAGGGGAGACTCGGAGCCGAGGCTTAAAAATAGGCCGGTCTCCCTCCGGGATGAAGGGAGACGCCCGTTCCCGGCCGCCTCGAGCCGTCGCCGCCGCCCCTGCCGCGGGAAGAAGCCTCGGCCATCTGGGAGCGCGGCGGCGGCGGCAGGGGCGGCGGGCGGCTCGGACACGCGGAGGGAGAACCGGGCCGTGGCGGCCGGCCGGAGCGCGGGCACGGCTTCGCGGCGACCCGCGTGGCCTCCGGACCCCAGGCCGGCGGCCCCCGCTGCCTCCGGGCCCGGCCGGTCAGGATCCGGGTCCGACACCGGACCCCGGACCCGCCCGCTGACCCTCTCCGGGCCCGCCCTGCCTCTCAGAGAGGGTCCTGGGCAGGGGCAGGAAGGAGGAGCGGAGGGGGCGGAAGGATCCCGGGCCCATCTGCCCCGGCCGTTTGGGGGCAGGTGGGTGGGCGGTCCTGCCGGCGGCCTCCGTTGCTGCCGTAGCTGCTTCTCCAGGTCTCCGTCGCAGCCCGACCGCTCCGGGCCTGCCCTCCCGCCCCCAGCCCGGCCTGCGCTGTCCCCCCCCCCATCTCTGCCTAGGGCCCCTCGGGGGGCCGTGACCCCTGACCCCAGGCCCCTCTCCTCGGAGCCCGTGGACGTCTAAGGCCAGGCGCCTCGGGTCGCCTCCGGGCCGGCCCGAGAAGGCGACCCTCGGCGGGTCCCCGGCAGAGGCCAGGAGAGGCCGGGGGGCCCGGGGGAGACGGAGGGCCGGGGGAGGCGGCCGGGGCGATTCGGGGGGTGGACCGGGCCCCCAGAAGCCGGGCGCGGGCCCGGGTGCGCTCGGCGGGCGTCTGTCAGGGGCAGGATTATGAGTAGTGAGCATAACGCCTCAGCCTATGAATAGCATTGTCTGGCTGATGGTGATGTATCGTTTTTCATTACCTCCTCTCGAGCCCGCCCTGCTCCACGCGTGGAAATTCTATTTATTCCCTAATTTGTAAAAATTCCCTCTTTATCTGATCCCAATCAGGGAGGGGTAATTGGCTCTCTGGGGCGAGCGGCTGGGGTCCTGATGAAGAGGTATGTGTGTCTGCTCCCGCGTCCGGCCCGCACCCGGCCCCGCCGCTCCAGCCACGGGGGCCACAATTAATAATGATTTGCAAATGGCAGACAAGCAATAACGCAGAAAGATGTGTTCCTCCCCCCCCCCGCCCCGCCCGCCCATCTCCTTCCCCCATACAAATGGCAGAGGAATGAAAACCCGGCACTATAAATTCTGAAATTAGTTATTCACCATAATAAACGGGTCCCTTAGCGGCGTGGCCTGGCCCGCCCGCCCTCTCTCCCCGGCTTCTCCCCCGGGGACCCCCGCTCTCCTCGGCCCCCTTCCCCGGCCCAGGCCGGCCTGGCTGTCCGATGGCCGGGAGAGGGGCGGCGCCTTGACTCGATCATCGTGACCTGGGAAGATCCTCCCCGACCCCCGAGTCGGCGTGGCGGGGGGGCGACTCGCCCCCCTGCCCGATTCTCTACCCCAGCCCCCGCCCGACTCCACGGCGAACCCCCAACCTCGCCCCCTTCACCCCGCTCCTCCCGCTCCCCCCCTCGGCGCTCCCCCAGCGCCCCCCGACCCGGCGCCCTGTCGGCCGCCGGACGCGGCGTGGGTCCGGTCGGCCCCGCCCGCCCGCACGGGGCCGGGGTTGGGGGGGGGGACGGCCCCTCCTGCCCGGTTTAATCGGGCCTGGATAATGGATCTATAATTGACTCATTTCAATGCTTTTGCCTACAGGAGAGCATAGCATTAAATGTTTGATTGCCTTAATTTCCAAACACATCATTATCCCCTTCTTACCAGCTCTTAATAAACACTTTATGAGGATTTAAAAAAAAAAAAAGCCTTCAGTCCTCGTACTTCTCTGAAGTGATAAACTCTAATTAAGTCTAATATTTAAAAATATGGTAATGGTGACTTGTTTGACTAAGTGGGCCGCATTTCCATAATTTCATTATTACGTAAAACACGCTAATTATTTGAAGTGCGCTTATTACTAAAAGAGAAATCTCGCTCTAATAAAGATGAAATTGGCTTTTTCGCCTTATTGCAGAGCGCGGGGCGAGATCCCTCACCGTCAGCCCCTCGGTGGGGAGGGGGCAGGGACCCCCTCTCCCACCCCCCCGTGGGGGCGGGACTTTGTGCAGGCAGGACGGCTCGTCCCTCCCTCTCTCCGACCCCGGCTTCGTGCCCGAGCCCAAATCCCGGTAGCCTCCGCCGCCCCGGCCGGCCCGGGCTTCCCCGGCCCGGGTCCGCGGGGGGCGTCGGGCAGGGCGCTGTGGGGAGGGGGCTGACCGGCTAGCGGGGGGCCGGGGCGTTCCCCCCCCCCACCCCGTGGACGTTAGTGGAGGGGAACGGGTGGCACGGGGAAGTGGGCTGCAGGGGTGAGGGTCAGTACCGCCGCCGGGGGTCCGGGCCTGGGCCGGCGCGGGGAGAAGGGCGATCGGTCGGAGACCTGCTTGTCCTCACCCTCTCCCCGTTCCCAGCCCCAGTTGGGAAGGTGGGACGGCCCACCTACCCGCAGGGAATGTTCGTACTACTGCTGGATCCGTCCGTCGGTCGATCCGTCTCCGCGCCCGGCCTCGCCCCGATGCCTCCTCAGCCGCTCACCGGCGGAGCTCGCGAGCGGCACACGGGGCGTCCCGTCCGAACGCACGTTTGCGCGGGCGCCTCCCCCCCCGGGCCAGCGGTCGGTCCCGGGCCCCGAAGGCCCCTCCGGCTCCGGGCTTCCTGTGGCGAGCGTGCAGTCCGGTGGGGCCAGTGGGCCCCGGGCCGGGCGGCGGAGCCGGCCTCCTCCCCTTTCTCGGGGGCTCCGGGTGGGGCGGCCCCCTCTCCCCGACACCCGGAGGCTGCAGGGAAACCGTGGGCGCTGGGTCGGCCCACGGCGGTTCTGAGCGGGCGACTGCGCTGGGGTCGGGAGGGGCGGTGCTGCCGGGAGGGGAAGAGCCCCCCAGGAGGAGATAGATGTCTTCCGCGGGTCGGGCGGAGGTGGGTGAGGGAACAGCCGTCCGTTTGGGGGCAGGGTGGGGGGGCCGTGGTCGGGAGGGCAGTGGTTAAGGGTGGCCGTTGGGGTTTCGGCGCGGGCGGCAGCTGGGGGATCAGAGGCGGCGGGGTTGGAAGCAACAGTCCCCACAGTTAGGGCTAATGGACGCAGAGGGTTGACCTGGGCGCCGCCCTGCCCGGACCCGGCTGCGGGGCCACCGTCAGCGGGCACTGCGGAGCGTGGGGCCGGGCGGGGGCCGGGCCGGCCGGCACCGTGCGGCGCGGTTTGGGAAGCGGGCGGCTGTGAACATTTCAAGGCCCGGGGCGGCGACGGGTGTCCCGCCGCCCGGGAGCGGCTCGGGTGCCAACGTAGACCGGCACCCTTCCGCTGCGATGCGCCCTTCTTTGCGGGGAGGCGGGGGGCTTCCGGGGCGCTGCCCCCGAGACGTCGGGCCCCTCCGCGGCGCCCCACGACCCCACGGGGCTTCAGGAGAAACAGTCACGGGACCAGGCGGCGGCCCCCGACAGCGCGACTCCTCTGCCTCGGGCCGGGCCCCCGCCCCGTCCCCCGGGAGCCGCCCGCTGCGGCGGCGAGGGGAACGGCACCGCGCCGGGAGAAATGAGTATTAATTGTCCAGTTAAAGGGCCCCGGACCATTGAGCGGTTTCTCCAGGCTGATGAGGGAAGCCACCAAGATGAAGTCAATAGAAAACTAATTTTCTTTTCTTCCCGGAGAAATGAGGTGTGTGGCAGTGATGTAATTGTGGATAATGAGGTGAGTTATTCTTAATATTCCGGCCGGCGCCTGTCAGCTCCCACACCTGGAGGGGGAGAGGCGGCCACGCCGCCCCACCCGCCCCCGCGGAGGCGGTCCGGGGCTCACGGCAGGCCCCGGGCGGGGGCCGGCGACGCCCCCCTAGAGTTCACCGGGCCGGGAGGGCGCAGGTTCTGTCTGCTCCACTCGGTCTCAGAACGGCAGTAGACTGGAAGCACCTCGGGGGCAGAGATCGTATCTCCTAACTCTCTCGGACTCTCCCCTGCATTTAGTACAGGACCCCGTACCTGGAGTTGCTAAGTAGTTGATCGATTGACCCAGGCTGAGGTCTTGGGGAGCTTACAGAGAACGGCGACGGGCACCCCCCCCCCGGCTCCGCCGGGGAAGGGGCGGGTTTAGTGGCACCTCCGGGTGCCCCAGCAGCCCCCTCGTTGAAACGGTCGAGACCGTCATCAGCGGTACTGACGGAGTTTGCCGTCTGCGGGGCTCGGGAGAGCATCCGGTAGAGTTGCCACGCACGATCCCTGCCGGAAGGAGCCGGGGACGGAGCCGGGGGCGGGGGTGGTCCCCGCAGGCCGTAGTAAAGGGCTTTTGTGCCGTGTACCCGCGCATGTCTGAGTGGAGGTGGCGACGTGCAACGGGCGGATGGACCGTGGTGGCGGGAGTCGCGCGCCCCCTTGTCTGCCCCAGGGCTAGCGGGGGACCGGGGGACGCTCAATGGGGCCTGGGGAAGGCATCCCGGAGGAAGCGGCTCTGGGCGGGCTCGGGTCCGCCTCTGACCCAAGCGGGGATGGCCCTGCTGGGCCCTGTCCGCTCGCGAGACGGGAGAACCGGAAAGCTTCACGACCTCACCTCACGGGCAGCACGCCCGGCTCCAGACCCAGCCTCCCCGGTCCCGTCGCCCGCGACTGACCCGTCTTCCCCGCCGCCGTCTGTCTCCCCGGCTGTCGGTTCCTAAAGTCACACTCTTCTTAGCGTGGGTCTCTCACTTCTACCGTCTCCTGCCGCCTTCCCTTACGGACCCTTTCTCCGGTCTCCCTTAGGATGGGAGCGCCCATCCGGCGCCCCACCGGCTCCCGCGGTCGGCAGAGGCCCCGGGCAGGTATCCACGTGAGCCGTCGCCCTCGTGAACCGTTAAGAGATCCGCTCCGGAAACCCCCCGCGCCGTGAGGGGCCGGTATCGGCGGGGGCCGAGGTGAAAGGCAAGGGTGGACCTTCTTCTCCAAGAGGGGGCGGGGAGAGTGGGGACGGAGCGGGGCGGACCGGCCACGGGGGAGAGGGCCGGCGGGGCACGTCGGCCCCGAAGCACGTTCTCACGGCTGGCTTTGCTTGTGTGGCGCGTCCCAGGCGGGGTGTGGGAGAGGAGTTAGCACGGGCAGAGAGGGCAGGGGCAGAGTGGAGGTGCCCTCCGACAGGGGCGGGGATCACTCACTAACCACGATCCTCCCGCCTAACGGTGACAAACATCCCGGAGCGCGGGCGGGGCCGGAGCGCCGGCCCCGAGCGCCGGCCGAGCGCGGCTCCCGTCCGGCCATAAAGCAAGCGCGGGGACGGGTTAAATATGGAGCTGCCCACGCCGGCTGCCGGCCCATCTGTCTTTGCCGCCGGAGCCCAGGTGCAGCGGGGGCGAGCGCCGAATGAGCGCATTTACAGGCCTGACGCTTTGCTGCCTCCGCTCTGGCTCCCGCCGGCCCCCCGCGCCCTGCGGCCTCTGCCCCCCAAGTGCCCACAGGGCCGCCACGCGCGGGGGTGAGGCGGCTTCCCAGACGCCCGCCCGCTAGGTCCGGGCCCCTCGGGGGCCCCGGGAGCCAAGCGAGCCGACGGTGCCCAGGCGAGGGGAGCCTCCAGCCTGGCAGCCCGGGGCCTGGGTCCTCAGAGGCAGCCGGGGCTGGGACTGGTAGAGAGGGGGAGGGCGGAGGACAGGAGGCACAAGGACGAGTCTCCCATTGACCTGGAGGCTTCGGCGTGGGGCGGCTCTCGAGTCCCCCGGGGCGACCCCCTCGGGACTCACCCCGCCCACCCTCCCGCCCCGGCAGCCCGCGTCTCACCTGCCCCTGCACTGACCCCAGACGCAGCCCCCTAAAGCAATCGCCTCTGATTATTACAATATCAATATACAATATTCCGACAATAACACCATCGATTTTGCAGTCAGACAGAGCCCGGGCCGGGCCCGTTTAAAGAGGAGGCAGTTAATAGCGCCCTCATTAAAAATCTATAGCCTCCCCCTCCCCCAAAAAGAAAAAGCCGTTTATATTCATTAGGGCGATTGAATATAAAGTAATATGTTTGTGTAGGCCGTTGGGGTAATGCGATAATCCGTCCGTGTAGCAGAGTGAAATCCACTTAGCACAGGCCTGTCAGCCCGGCAAGAAGAATGGGCCCATAAAGTCAGGAATATGTTGGGGGAGTGGGGGGGGGGGGCGGGAGGCCGGAGAGCCGAGTTGGGAGCCGGGAGGGCAAGGCGGTGGGCGGGGGGGCGCGGCAGGGGAGCGGAGAGGAGAGTTCGTGGGCGGGTAGAGGACGGAGGCCACGGAGAAAGAGGCAGGTGGAGGCCGTGGGCGGGACGGGGGCCGAAAGGGGACGGGGAGAAGGGAGGCCGTGGGTGGGGAAAGGACGGAGGCTGTGGGGTGGGAGGTGGGTGGAGGCTGGCAGGGGCGAGGGGAGGCCACGGGCGGGTAGAGGATGGAGGCTGTGGGAAGGAGGCAGGTGGAGGTCCAGGAGAGGGCAGAGGCCAGCGGCGAGGCCGGTGGCGGCTGTGGCCAGGGCAGGGATGAGGAGAGGCTGTGAGGGAGAAGAGGATGGAGGCCACGGGGGAGGCAGGCAGAAGCTGTGGGAGGGGGAGGAGGCCGGAAGGGCTGAGGAGAGGCTGGAGACCAAGGGGAAGGAGGCAGGTGGAGGCCGCAGGAGGAGAAACAGCGTGACCTGTGGATAGAGCGCAGGCCTGGGAGTCGGGAGGACCTGGGTTCTAACGCCGGCTCCGCCACGTGTCTACTGTGTGACCTTGAGCGAGTCACGTCATTTCTCTGGGCCTCGGTTACCTGTAAAATGGGGATTGAGACCGAGAGCCCCTTACGGGACAGGGTCCAAACTGATCGACTCGTATCTCCCTCGGCACTCAGAACCGCGCTTGGCCCATCTAAGCGCTTAACGTGTCCCGCGGTAATAACAAGGGCCAGGGGCAGGACCCTCCAGGGACAAGGTGGCGGCCCCCGGCCCGCTGAAATCCTTGGGCTCGCACCCGAGGCTGATGCCTCCCCGCGCCTCCCTCGGGCCTCGGGCCCGGCGGGCGGCCGTGTCCGCGGCCCAGGGCCGGGGGAGCGGAGGGCCGACGTGGGGACCGCGGGCGGCCCTCCCTCGCGCGCGGTAACGAGGGAGAGACGGACGGGGCCGGGCCACCGGGCGACGGCTCCCCGGGCGGCCGTCCGCCGGCGTGGACGGAGGAGCTGCTTAGTTTTTGCTTTGGAGTTTATGAAAATGCCCCACTCTAATATCCCGAGAGCCAGCCTATAATTGTGTTATTAAATCAATCGCGGCGGATTACATTGTAAAATCAATAGACGCCTGTAATTGCATATTAGAAAGTTGTTCTGCTGTTGTTGATTTTTTTCCTCGGATAATTATAATAAGCGTGTTTACCTTGGTGCTGATTTGGAATCGGTCTGGCTAAATGACTTACGACGAGCTCCGGACGAGGACGTCGGCCCCGGCGAGGGGGGGGCGGGGGACGGGGCTGCTCCCGGGACCTGCGGGAACCGGCCCGGACCCTCCGGGGGCGAGGCGGGGAGGGCACCGGATGGTCGGGAGGGGAGGAGGGAAGCCAGCCGGGAAGCCAAGGCTTTCCCGGCTCCCCCTTGGCCTCTCGCGTGCCTGGCCGGGGGCGGGGGGAGAGCGGGCACAGGGCCAAAGGGCTGGGGTACCAGCCGGCCCGGAGCCGCGACGCAGCGGTCGCGGGTCTGAGGAGTCTGGGGCGCAGGGTCACGTGGGGAGGGGGTGCGGAGGGGGGTGGCGGGGTGATGGTGGTTTAGGGTGAACCTAAGCGTGCTTCACGGACACGGGTGCGGGAAGGCAGCACGCTGACCCGGCCCCAGGCCGTGGAAAGCTTCTTGCCCTTGTGCCCCATCGCGGTGGATGTGGTGTGCCACCCGCAGGGCTGGACGGGTCTGAGGTGGACCACGGGAACGGGTGCGTGCAGAAGTCCGAGTGGCTTCTGGGAGGGCACGGACGGGCAGCCGGGAGACAGGCGCCCGGGCTACCCCGGGGGTAGACGGGACCTCAGGCCCTTCACACCTGTGGACGTGGCCGGCCTGGTTCCGATCCCGAGGCCCAGCGGGCCGGGGTGGGGAGGGGGAGAGGCTGTGGCCAGGCAGGGTGGCTGGAGCTCTTTCCGGACCCGGCCCGAGCGGGGTGCCGGTCCCTGCCCTCCCCGTCCCGGCCCAGGCAGGGGCAGCTCAGGAGTAACGAAGCCTAGGGTCGGGGCGGGGAGCGGAGCCGGCTCCGCTGCCCCGGGGAGGCCCGGGCGGGAAAAGCTGGGGCCGCGGGAAGGCCGATGGCTTGTGGCCCCGGGGCGGCCGGGCACCCTAAGTGACCGAGGGCCCAGCCCCGGGAGGACGGTGCGGCCCGCCGGCCCCGGCCCTGCCTCCTCTCCGGCTCCCGGAACGGGCCCGCCGGCGCCCGCCCGCCTCCCCGACAGTGAAATATCGGCACAATTAGCCCGGATACAGTTCAATTATGATAAACAGCGTCCGCCCCTTAAGCCGTGATTAAAAGGCCTCCCCCCCCTTTGATAGAGAGACCTAATTCCCCCCGATTACGGGCGCTGCCGCGCTGACTGATTGCAGGGCCCTGCTGCGGGCCCGCCCGCCGGCCGAGATGGATGTGAGCCCTTCTTTATCATTTCCACATCACCGGGGCCGTGGCCCCCGCCCCCTCCCCCCCCCCCCCCCCCGGCTCCCCGCCCGGCCCGGGCCGGCCTCCCCCTCCACTCCCCGCCCCCCGCCGCGCGCGCGCACACACCCGGGCAAAGTCACCCTTCCGCTGAGAGGGTGATGAATGGGCGGGCGCTAATGAAATGGAGACATCAAGGCGTGGCACGGCGCGGAAGAGAAAGTGGCCGCGTGGCGGGGAGCTGTCCCCCGCGCCGGCGGCCGCAACAAGAAGGATCGGCTGGCGGCTGTGTTCTGTCGAGGGAGAAATTACACATTTACTCTGGCTTTTCCTTAAGGAGACGGCCCCCATAGATCAAAACATGGATTTACAAGCCAATTTCCGCCGTGAAATATAGGCCCCCGGGGACGCGCCGGGCCCGGCTCCCGTTCCGGCCGGCGGCCCGGACGAGGGGAGGCTCCGGCCCCGGGGCCCGCCGACCGGCCCGCCGACCTCCCCACCCACCCGCAGACCGCCGCCCCGAGGGGCTCGGGTCGGGGCGGGGGGACGGGGCCCGTCCTAGAGATAAAATGGACGCGTGGGTGAGTCGGGGGGCGCCTGGGTCATCAGGGGTGGTGCCGCCGTCCCGCCCCGTCAGCCGGGGCCGGGGAAGGAGTGGCGACGGAGTCCGGAGGGCCGGAGCTGCCAGGTGCGGAAGGGGAGAGGACGAGGAGCTGCCCGGGAGCCGGTGGGAAACCGGGGTCAAGCTCTCCTCGCCGGCCTCGGGCCGGCGCACGGCCCCGGGCCGCGGGGTGGGGTCACGGGTCCAGGCGGGCAAGCGTCGGACGGTAAACTCACTCTCTCTGCCCACAGCGGCAGTCAGGGTCCAGACTCCAGCCGCCGCCCCACGCCGACGGCCCCGCCCCACCCCGCTCTCACCGGGTCTCTCTCTCTCTCTCGCTCTCTCTCCCCGGCCGCAGATGACTGCAAGAACATCGCCAACATCATGAAGACGCTGGCGCAGCGAGGTTTCATCTTCAAGCAGACCTCCAAGCCCTTTTGATCGGCGGCCGGGCCGGCCCAGCCGGCCAAGCCCGCACGCGGCCGCGGCCCCCCGGTCCCGGGCCCCGGCCGCCGCCGCCGCCGTGGCCGCCCCGCCCGCCCGCGGCCGGGGGGCGGGCCGCGCCGGGGGGGAGGGGGGCCGACCGCCCGCCCGCCGGGTCCCCGCCCGTGCGGGGCTTTGCCAACCGGGCCCCCCTCCCTCCCGCCCCACCCGGTCTCGGCTCCAGTGTGGAGGGGCTGGAAGCTGGGAGTCCGGGGCTTTAGGGTTGGGGCCGAAGGGCGACGGGGCGGGGGCGCGAGAGGAGGCGCCTGAGAGCCGGGGAAGCCCCGGTCGGCTGAGGCCACAGGCCCGGCCCCCTGGGGCCCCTCCGTCCCCTCCCGCTCCGTCCCCGCTCTGGGCCGGGAACTCGGTCACCCCCGCCCCTCCCCCCGCCGCCCCCCGTCCCGGGTCCCCCGACTCTCGAGCACCTGCGGCCCCCGCCCCCGGGCCCGCCCCCGCCCGCTCCAAGTATTAGCTCTCCCGGGGAAGGCCGCCCCGTCCGCCTCCCACCTTGAGCCCCGCGGCCGGGAGACCGTGGCCGCGGGGCCGGCGGACGAGGGCCCGGGGGCGGGGCGCGGCCCCCGGGGTCCGGGCGGGGGCCCCGGAGCGCGGAGCCCAGAGCTCCGGCCGTCTCCGGCCCCGCTCCCCCCGGGCCCGGGCAGGGGCCGCCCCGGGGCGGGAGCCGGTCCGCACCCGGAACCCCCGGCCCCGTTCCCTCTGCCCTCCCTCCCCCGCCCCCCCGCCCCACCCCCCCGCCCCGTAGTGCATGGTGTGTGGTGTCCCCAGGTCCGCGACAGGACCGACCATCAGCCCGCCGTCCCCCGTGTCTAGTTGCCCATCTCGCTGTACATGTGCCACACCAATAAAGTCTGGGGAAGGAGGGCCGACTCCGCGTCCCTGTCCGGTCGGCCAGCGGGGTGGGTGGGCTGGGGGGGGCAGGCGCGGGGAGAAGAGGTGGGGGGCGGGGGCAGTTCCCCAACCCCGGGGGAGGGGAGGGTCCGGTCGGGCGCGTCGGAGCCGGTCTCCCCGGTGGCACCGGGCGGAAGGGGAAAAGGGGCTGGTGGGGGGGGGCGTCCCCCAACCCGCCGCAGCACAAGAGGCTCACGTGGAGACATCAAGAGCAGTTCTATTTACACCCGGGCTCACCCGGTCCCAGCCCGCCGCCCCCGGCCCTCCGCCCGGCCCCTCCGTGCCCCCGGGGGCCGGACCTCACCCGGCGGAGGCCCGCAACAGCCCCGTCCCTCCCTGGCACAGTCCCGGTCTCCGGCCCGTGGGGCTCACGGCTTCTTCACCTTCTTGACGGAGGACGAGCTGGAGGCCGATTCCCGTCGCTTCCTCTACACAAGGTGCGTGGCGGCGGGAGACACAGAGAAACACAGACGGTTAGTCCCGGGTCCGGGCACCACCCCCCGGTCGCACCTGATCTCCCAGGCCCAAATCCCGAGGAGCGCTCCCCAGGCTCCCAACCAGAGAGCGCTTGCCCCGAGATGTCCCGCCAGGGGTTGGGGGTAGGGGGTCCAAGACCCGGGTCAGACCGAGTGGGCTGGGTCGGGGGCCGCCCAGACTCCCACGGCTGGCCCGATCAGGCCCGTGTGACCTTTTGTCTGGACCTAAGCTAACTGCGGCCGCGGCCGTGTGCCCCGAGCTGGGAGAGGTTGGGGGGTAAGAGGCGCCCGAGGGGCATCTCGTCAGCTACCGCTTTCTCGCCAACCCCGCGCGCGCCCGCCCTCTCCCCGTCCCCGACCCCAGGCACTGACCGAGTTGGGGGTGAGCGGGGCTCCCACCACGTCGACGCCGGAGTCCCTGCCGTCCGCCCGGGCCTGCTCGGGCCCCGCGGTTCCGTCGGCGGTGGGGGGCTCGGTGCTGGGGGGTCCCGCGAGGCCGCCGGCCCGGGCCAGGGCCTCGTGTCGGTGCCGCAGCATCTGGAGCTCGTACTCGCAGTTGGCACAGGCCTGCTTCAGCTCGTACAGCAGCACCAGGTCGCTACGCAGCTCGTTGAACATCTGCACCAGCTCCTCCGTCGGCATCGGGCTCAGATCTGGGCGGGGGGGGGTGCGGGGGAGGTTAGCGTTTAGGGGGGACCGGTGTGGGGGGAGAACGTCGGCCTCCCGGACCCTGGGGCTGGAGCAGCACCCGGAGCTGCGGGACGTGCTCCCTGAACACCAAACAACTCCACGTCCCCGCCTCTCCCCTGCCCTCTCGTCGCACACGGCCGGGCTGCGGGAGACGCGCGCGGGGGCCCCTTACGGTCTCCACTCGTCTCCCCGGGCCCCTCCGGCCTCCCCGAGCCCCCGGCCCCGGCACTCACCCACTCCCAGCTCCAGCAGCATCTGCTCCAGGGCTTTAATCTTCTTCTGTCCCACCGAGCTGGGCAGCTTCATCTGCAACACGGACCGCTCCCCGTCAGCCTCCCCGCCCGGCTCAAAAGGCAAAGCCGCTCGTCTCTTCACGGGGCCGGGCAGGCAGGGGAGGGGGCCGAGGGGCGGGCGGGGAACGGGGCGGAGGGGCGAGTCCACACACCGGGAGCGGGAGGAGTGAAGACCGACAGAGCAGAGGACGGAGGCAGGAAGAGCCGAGAGCAGGGCACCGGCCGGAGGAGGGGCCCCGTGAGGGAGCGGGCCTGAGCCGGAGACACCCGGACAGACGGACGGGTGGACGGAGAGGCGGCACGGAGCCGGCGGAGGTTCCCGAGTCCCCGCAGAAGGTCCCGAATTCCCGGTTCTCCCTGACAGATCCCGGCTCCGGGCCCCGATGTACACACCCGAGCCCCTCCCCCGGCCACCCACCCACCCACCACGGGGAGGGGCCCGTCCCGGCCCTTGGGGCCAGCTGTCCTCCCCCTTCCCCGGTCCACACCCCCCTTCCCCGGCCCAAACCGCCAATCCATCTTCCCGCTCAGCTTCCCTTTACACTTTTTTGCCTCCTGCCTCCGATGGACTGGGAAGACCCGAGTATATTTTAATTTTACCATCATTAAGAAAATGTTATGATTTATGTGGCTGCTGTCAGACTAATATCTTTAAAATTTAGCTGGCTAAGCCAATTCGTCTTTAAGACTGATGAAGGTTGATTGCTCTCTATGCAAAATGTATTAAAACTAAATGAGAAGTCTATTACTCACCCCTCCCACCGCACCCCCCGCGGCCCTCCGTGCTGCGGGAGCTGGTTTCTCCTCCTGCCCTGCCCGCCTCCCCTCCCCGCCAACCCCGGGGGACCCTGGCTCTGGTCTCCATTGGCCCGGGCAGCCCCCACCCCCGAGAATGAGGTCCGGGTGAACTCCCTTGGGGTCCCCCACGGCCACAGTCATACCAGGGGACCCGTTCCTCCGGGATCTGGAGACCCAGAGGGCAAGGAAGACGGAGGACAGGAAGGGGGAAGGAAAACAAACAAAAACGGAGGCCCCAAGTCAGCCCTTCCTACCCGCAAACCACACTCATCTTTACCGCCCCAACATTTTCCCTTCCTCTGCATCCACCCGCCGTGCCCCCATCTGACTCGGGCATCAATCTCCTCACCGGCGTCTCCCTACCTCTAACCTCTCCCTTCACACCGCTGTCCGGATGGTTTCTCTCCAAGACCGTTCTGCGCACCTCTCGCCTCTGCCCAGAAACCTCCACTGGTTGTCCGGGCATCTCTGCCTCGACCAGAAACTCCCAACCATTACCACTAAGGCACCAAATCCGCTCTCCAACTCCTAAGTAGCCCATCTTCTCCCCCTGCACCTCGGCTCGCACTCCCCATTCCACTCCTATCCCACTCACTGGACCTCATTCATCTCTCCCTTCCGACCCCTTGTTCACCCCCTTCCCCCTCCCCGGAATGCCCCTTTCTCCCCGCTTCAAATCCACAGGGTCACAACGTCCTCACCTCCAAAGCCCTTCTGAAACCCCACCTCATCCGGGAGGCCTTCCAAAGTAACTTCTCTCCACTGGCTCACAGACCCTGCCACTTAAGGACTTTACTCTTGTCATTTTCTTCTTTTCGGCAATTATTTCGGGCCTGCCTTCCTCCCCATACGGTCTAAGGTCTCCAAGGGCGGGGATCGGAACTACGACCCACTGGACTCCGCCGCAGCGCTTGGGACAGGGCTCTCGGCGTTTAGTACCGTAGGCGCTCGATCGATGCTATCGATTGTCCTGGGGTTGAAGCCTTTGGGGGCTGTGGGAGGGGGCGGTTACCGTGGTAACAGTAGCGCTGCCCCACCCAGAGGCCTGCCCCGAAGGGAGCCAGGAGCCCCCGCGCGGCTGCCCGCCGGGCCCGGCCCGGTCCTAGCTCCGCCGGCGGGGACCCGGAGGGGGCGGCCGCTCTCCCCCGGTGAGGACGTGCCGCGCTCTCGGCTTCTTGCGCCCAGACACCTTGGCCGGCCATCGATCCCGAACGGATAAATTATTAATTGCCCCCGGTAATTAAGCGGGCGGCTCGCCGCGGCAGTGGCAGACCCCGGCCCTGCGCTGCTACTGGGAGGGGAGGGAGGGATGGGGGCCACCCTTCCTGAGCCTGGGACGGGCCGCACTTGAGCTCCCCTCGTAAAGGTGGGCACACTCACACGCACACCAGGCTGCCCCCATGGGAAGGCTATTGTGCCAGGCACGCTGCTAGACGCTGCTCCGTCCAGGCCCCTGCCCGGCCCCCTGCCCTCCGGTCTCCTAATCTTACTTCATCTACCCCTTCTTCACCTCGCCGACGGGCCGCTGTGGCCCCAGACCAGTCTCGGGTTCCCCCTACCCTTGGGTGACGGGCAGTCCTGGCATCGACCTCCCCACCATGCCAGACTCTTGGCAAGTCTTGGCCTCTGGGAGGGAGTGTGGGGGCAAAAGGGACGGGGACAGAGGGAAGCAGGGGCAGGAGAGAGGTCCAATATCACCCCCCTAAAAAAAAAGCCTAACCCAGATCCCCCAAAAACCCCCAACAGCAGCCCCCCAGACAGTCGGGGGGGATTGGGGGAGGGGTCCAGGCCGGGCAGGCTCACCGCCCGACCCTGGCACTCGCAGCCCGGTCACACCTAAACCCAAACCCAGCCCAACCCGACCCTGGGGGCTTCCTGGTACCAGCGGGTGCTGCCAGGGCCCAAGCGACCCCTCCCCACCTACCACAGAACTCCGGGGTGGCCGGGGAGACACATACCCTCTGGCTGCGCAGTGTGACACCCGCAGACTTGAAGTCTGGAAACTTGATGCCGGCCGTCTCGGGAACAGCCTGGGGAGAACGAGTCGCACCATTCAAGGGGGGGCGGGGGGGCTGATGGCTGTCGGCCCCGAGAGGGACCACGGGCCACTCCGCAGCCCCCAGCCCCACCCGCAGGTGCCTGGAACCAGGCAGGCCCGGAGACCCCCGAAACCTCTTCAGGACACCCCCTCTCCACCTTCCCGCCACCCTGGCTCGGAAGACAGGGAAAGTTACTTGACTGGACAGTAGAGGGGAACGGAGGGGCAGACGGATGAGGGATGGCCCCCGGGCGTCTGTATTGCGTTGGGGACTGTGCAACCTAGCCTTCGGGCGCCTCGGGTGCCCTCGTGGCATAATAAATAGCTTCAGGGCCCAAGCCTCCGGGACTCCAGGTTCCACCATGCAAAGACATGCTGGGAGCTGGAATCCTACAAAAGGGTAGAAGCTGCAGGTCAGGCTGGGCTTGAGGCCGGGCTCCCTCGTGACAAGGGGCGCCGGGTCGGGGGGGAAGCGTCAGCCTTCTGCCGCTCCTCCTCGTCCCCCTCTTCCCGTCTCCCCGCCCGTGGGCTGGGTCTCCGGCATCCTGCCCGGGTGCACCGTTTCACAGTCTCCCCGGGCGTTGGATCGTGTGGGGGGGCTGGGGCGGGGGGAGGCCTTCGACCTCAGTCGACCCCTTTGCAAACGAGTTCCTTTGCTGCCACGACGCGGACGCAGCCCCCGACTCAAATCCTTAGTTAAAATGCAATTTAGAAAAAGGGGAAAAGAGCCGCCCGGGCTCGGGTTGGTAATCGACTCCTAACGGACTCATTCACGGTTCCGGCGTCTGTGGCGGGGAGAGGCCGCTCCTGGCCACGTCCCCAAGCTCTCCCAAATCCCCGCCCCCTCGAGCGGTCCGGCGGGAAGCCAACGGGCCTGCGACTGGGGACCGGGCCGCGGCGCCGCCCGCGGCCCCCGAGGAGAGGAGGGAGAGTCCCGCACGCCGAGGGGCGGGGGCCGCTTGACGGTCCGTCCCCGGGCTGGGCCGCCCTGCGAGGGGCCGGACCCGTCGCCCTCCCCCGGGGCCCTCACCGGCTTCTCCGTCTCCTTCTTCTGGGGCAGCTTCTTCTTGGGGGCCTTGCGCTCGGTGCGCCGCTGCTCGGTGGTGGTGTCCGCCGCCGTGATGAGCTTCTGCAGGTCCTGCGTGCGCTTCTCCCGCTCCTTCTTCCGCGTCTCGATCTTGCGCAGCTCCTGGATCAGGTACTCCTCTTCTGCCACCTGCCGGACCCGCAACGGCCCCGCAACATGGGGGGGGAGGGTGGGGGCGGGGAAGGGGGGGACGGGGGTGGGGGGACGGGGGGGGGGGGGAACAGGTCAGGCCCCCGCCACGTGGGCCCCGCGCGCCCCCTGCTGGCCGCCACCGAGTGACCGCTCCCGCCCCGGCCGCCGCCCGCCCGCCCGAGCCCGCTGCCCCTTCCCTCCGGCCGCGGCCTCCAAACCACGGAGGGCTGCCGCTACCGTCCCGGTGCCCGCGGGCCGTCCCCACCTGGAAGCGTCACCTCCAACCCCGGCGTGTCTCAGACCCAGCTCCTCACCTGCCCCGCCCTCCCCGACCCGGGTCCCGTCTTCCCCCTTGGCGTAGACGACCTCCACGCGCGCCCCCTCCCCGTCTCACGAGCCCCAAGCGTCAGCGCCGTCCCCGACTGGCCGCTCCCATTCGGCCGGTCACCAGAGCCCGCCGGTTCTGCCTTCTCAACCTCTCTGGGAGCCGCCCCTACCTCTCGGCCCCCGAACTGCTACCACGCTGATCCGACCACTTGGCAAAACCTACCCTGCCGCATCAGCCTCCTCGCTGATCTCCCTGCCTCTCCTTCTCCCGTCCATAATTTACTCTACTTCCTGGATCGTTTCTATTAAACGACGACAAAAAAAAAAAATACACCCAAAAAACCACTCGGTCCATATTCCCCCTCTCTGCAAAAACCTCCAATAGTTGTCCGTCCATCCATCTGTCGAACGGTAACTCCTTACCACTGGTTTTGAAGCACTCGATCAGCTCTCTCTCCCTCCTACCTCGCCGATCTACCACAACCCAGCCCGCACACTTCGCTCCTCCGACACCAAGCCACTCGCTGGACCTCCGCCTCCTCTATTTCGCCACCGACCGCTTGTCCTCGCGTTCCGGCTTGGAACTTCCTATCTGCCAGTCCACCTCTCTGCCCTGAAATCACAACTCCAAGAGGCCTTCCCCGACTAAATCCTCAACTTCTGAGTCTCAGCCGGCCCTTCTGCGTCACTTCTGCATTCAGGACTTTTCCCCTTAAGCCTTTCGACAGCCACCCTTCCGTCGGCACTCACGGACCTACCCCTCTGTAACTTCTTTTAACGTCCGTCAATCACTCAACGGTATTTACTGAGCGCTTACTGCATGCCAAGCGCTGTACTAAGCAGTTGGGAGAATACAACGGAGTTGGCAGGCATGTATCCTGCCCACAAAGAGCTTCCGGGCTAGACGGGGAGATGGACCATTAATATAAAACCGAAGAACTTGTGGAAATGTATATAAATGCTGTGGGGCTGAGGATGGGGTGAATATCAAGGGTTCAATGCGAACTCAATGACATGCTGTCTGTTACTGCCCTCTGCTCAGCCAAGAGGCGAGTGCGAGAGGAAGAGGGTGTGTGGAGGCATGTGGAATTAGGGTGGAGTGAAAAGGGGAGGTGAAAGAGGGAGTAGGTAAAAGGGAACTATGTGATGAGAGGGGTATTTTAAGTATCCACCCCCTGCCTCTAGTTTGTCAGCTCCTTGTGGGCAAGGATCATCGTTACCTACTCTTTCGTATCCCTCTTTTCCATGTGCTTAGTACAGTCAATCCATGGTTTTTATGGAGCGCTTGCTACGGGCAGAGCACTGAACTAAGTGCTTGGGAGAGCACAAGACAATTAGCAGACACGCTCCTTGCTCCCAGGTGCTATGCACATAGTAAGTGCTCGATAAACACTACTGATTGAGGAGGGGAGGGCAGCACGTGGTCAGGAGGGGCCTGAGGAAGGAAGCTTCCAGCTTGCCCCCAGCCAGCTCCCTCCCATTCACGCTCCCCTCCCCCGGCTCCACCCCGGAAACAAAGGGGGGTCTGCGGCCGGCCCCCCGTCCCGCACAGAGAAGGGCCGGAGGGCCGGGGGGCCGCTGAGGACGGGAGGCGGCCCCCGGGGCCACCGGAGCGGGCGGAGGAGCCGCAAGGCCGCGGCCCGGGCTCACCTGCTCTGGGGTGCGGTTGTAGAGCCGCTCCAGCTGCTCTTTGCGGCGCCTCTCGTGACCGGCGTCGAACACGGGCATCTTGAGGTCGGTGCCCGGCACGGCCCGGACGTTGGCCAGCTTGGCACAGATGTGATAGTAGCGTTCCTTCAGGTCCTCCACCGAACGCTTCTGCGGGGACAACCAAGGCGTCGGGAGGTGCGTCGGCCCCGCCGGCGGGGAGGGGCGGACGGCCGGGCCTCCCTCCCTCTGGGCTCCATCCTCCCGAGGCTGACCCTGGCCTCCTGCGCCCAGGTGGGCTCGCTCCAGAGACCACCCTGGGGTCCCAGCCCGGGAAGCCCCAGGCCCCTGATGCCCCGACGAGACACCCAGCGGGAAGTCGGGGCTTCCCTCAGTTTTGGCTCTTCCCTCCCCTCCACTTCCCAGGCTTCCAGCGGGCTCCCCCTTCCCCTGGGACCCAGGGACCCTGCCTCCCCCCGAAGGTCCGGCCCGGCCACCTTGAACTGCTGGTGGTCGTAGCGGTCGTGGATGACGACGAAGCGCAGGTCGAAGCGGCGGCTCAGGTCGAAGAGGTGGTCGGTCTCGGCTTTGGTCCAGGCGTCGTCGTGCAGGTACAGCTGGTATTCCTGCTCCGAGTACACCGGCACCTGCACCGCCTGGGGGGAGTGCGGAAGCCTGCCTCACCAACCCGTCCCTCCTCATCACCGCTGGGCAATTCCCACTACGGGGGGGGGGGGGGGGGGCACAGGACCCGAGTTCTAATCCCCGTGCCGCCACGGGGACCTCAGGCAGGTCGCTTAACTTCTCTGTGCCTCGGTTACCTCATCTGTAAAACGGGGATTCAATACCTGTTCTACCTCCTATTCGGACTGTGGGGTCTGTGTGGGACAGGGGCTGGGTCTGACCCGTTCACCCTCTATCTTCCTCAGTGCTTGGAACAGCGCTTGACACATGGTAAGCACTTAGCAGGTATCATTATTATTATTATTTTCCTATGGTATTTATTAAGCACTTACTATCTGCCAGGCACTGTTCTAAGCGCTGGGGTAGATACAAGGTAATCGGGTTGGACGTGGGAGTAGGAGGTAGAACAGGTATTCAATCCCCATTTTACGGATGAGGTAACTGAGGCACAGAGAAATTAAGTGACTTGCCCCAAGTCACAGCAGAAAAGTGGAATATAGTTAAGTGGAATATAATAATTCCCAACAGCCAATCTGGGAGAGGGGCAACCAAGGAGAGAGCCCTCACCCTTCTCCACATTCAACCGCCCCAGGCCCCTTCCCCCCCGAGAGTTGCTTTCGGCTTCTCCCGGGGATCCTGCAGTCTCTGCCCTGGGTCTGAGCAGCAAGGCTTCGGGCCGGGTCTGGATCCCTGGAATATTTTTGGGAGACTGGGATTTGGCCCACCCCCCCTGCCCAGCCGGGAGCAGGGGAACCCCCGCCGCAGAAGCCTCGCCCTCCCTCCCCCTGCAGGGGCTGCTCCCGTTATGGGGCCCCGGGTGTTGGGAAAAAGGGGAAGGGAGGGGACCCTCTGGCCCCATTCACCTTATTGAACCTGGCAAAGGGGTAGTCCTTGCCCTCCTCGGCCACTCGCCGCCAGTGGTAGAACATGGCACCATCCTTGCGGGCGGGGTTGGTGAAGGGCATCCACTTCCAGGGCCGCACCTTCTTGGAGCCCAGCTTGGCCTTCACGGTGCGGTAGCCCTGGGTGGTGTCGCTGGGCAGCAGTGGGGGCGCGTCCCTGGCACAGCGGGGTGGAGGGGGAGTGTCACGGGGGGCAACCAGCGTGAGAGGCCCTGGGACCCCAGGGGGGAAGCCTGGGGCTGGACAGGATGGTCTGGTCTGTGTTGCACCCATCTCTGCAGCCCCCAGACGGATGCAGGACTCGGGGCAGGAGGGATCCCTGAGACTGGATTGGCATGGGAGGAAAAGGGGTCTTAAGGACCATGGACTGGAGGAAGGTCAAGGGATTATTTTAGCTTCCGTCTCCCCCGTGAGACCGGAAGCTCCTAAGGACAAGGATCATATTCTCCTCCCTCTACGGTACTCCCCCAAGCACTCAGTGAAATGCTCCCGCACAAAAGAGGCACTCAGTACGATTGACTGATGGGTGGAGGGACCGATTCCCTCAGCTTTAGAGCGGGCTGGGCCTGGAGGAGACAAACCTTCCCCAGGCCACTCGCTCTGGGGCTACTGGGCCACGGATGATCAGAGCCAGGCCAGCCCGAGTGAGGGGAAGGGCACCCCTCGAGAAGGGGAGCTCTGGAAACCACAACTGGACGAGGGGAGAAAGGATGGTGGTGAAGACAGAAGGTGAGGCCCTGAGCAGGCCGGACACTTGCTTTTTGTCAGAGTAGAGCAGGGCGTAGACCTCCCGGTGCATTCCCTCGGGCCTCTTGAACGTCAGCGTCTCCGATGACTTCTTGGATTTTTTCTGGAAGGGGGGAGAAGGCAGGGAGAGGAGTCAGCTGGAGAAGGCAAGCGAGGAGAGGCTGGACCAAGGAGACCCTGACCGGCCACATACCCCCAGCCCACCCAGGGGCCGGCCGGACGGTCAGCAGCGGATGCGGTCTCGGCCGTTCGCGGTAGAAGGAGGCGCTGGATCCTCCGGACCGTAAGCTCTAAATGGGCAGGGGACAGGTCTGCTAAATTCGTCTTATCTTTTCCCAAGTGCTTAGTACAGTTCTCTGCACAAAGTAAGCGCTCAATAAATAGCACCGATTGACCGATCCATCTGTCTCCCTGGACCCCAGTGACGGAGGCTCAGCCTCTCGGGAAGCGTTGGCGGCCGGCCGGCCCATAGGACGCCCCGCGCTGGGTACTCCGTGCTCGTCGCACCAAGGGCTCGGTAACGCGGGGGTTGCCTGCGCAGAAACCTGGTGCTTCGGCCCCCTTGCCTCGACCGACACCGAACGCGTGCCCTCGGCCAGAGCCGAGCATCCTCGCTGTCGGTCGCGGCCCCTGCCCCCGAGCTTCCCGGATGACGGGGAAGGATGGCCAGCAAATAGGCCGTGATCAATTTCCATCATTTCCCTCCTCCGAAGCTTCGGATTTTTCGCACTTCTCTGGGTGCGACATTCCCAACCTCGGGCTTCCAGGCGCTCCGGCTGCCGTCTCCCTCTCACCGATCCTCCTTTCCCTCTTCCCTCCTCGGTCGTAGGTCTCTCAACCTCCGGCAGGACGCCCCTATCCAAGCCAGACCACAACCCGACCCTCCTTCAAAGCCCTCCTCGACTGTCACTGCCTCCGAGAGGCCTTCCCTGAATACCCCCAACCCTTTCTGGTCGGGCCATCCCCATCAGCCCCCTTAGCTCTCGCAGGACCATCTCTTGATCTGTGGCCTCCCCACCCACGAGGCCCCAAGAATCAAACCCTGACTTCACCAATATAGGGGTGAAACAGGCAAGAGTAAACTGTCACTTCCTGCGTCATCTACTGCACTTGGCTGTGTATCCCTTAGGCACTTCGGTATTCACCCCAGCTCCCCAGGACTCCCGAAAATATCCTTTAATCTATTTTCACCTATCTGAAATTTGTTTTCAGTATTTTTTCCCCCTTGTATACTCTAAGCTCAAGGGCGGGGACTGTGTCCACCACCTCTATTGTACTGTACTCTCCCAAGGAATTAATAATCATAATAATTACGGTATTTGTTAAGCGCTCCTTATGTGCCAGGCACTGTACTTAGCACAGGGGTGGATACAAGCCAATCGGTTTGGACACAGTCCCTGTCCCACGTTCGGCTCGCAGTCTCAATCCCTATTTCTCCATCCCTAGAGAAGCAGCGTGGCTCAGTGGAAAGAGCACGGGCTTTGGAGTCAGAGGTCATGGGTTCGACTCCCGGCTCGGCCACTTGTCAGCTGTGTGACTTTGGGCGAGTCACTTACCTTCTCGGTGCCTCAGTGACCTCATCTGTAAAATGGGGATTAAGACTGTGAGCCCCACGTGGGACAACCTGATTCCCCTCTGTCTACCCCAGCGCTTAGAACAGGGCTCGGCCCATAGTAAGCGCTTAACAAATACCAACATTATTATTTCACAGATGAGGTAAATGAGGTCCAGAGAAGTGAAGTGACTTGCCCAAGGTCACACAGCAGGACAAGTGCTCCGTATACAGTAAGGCTCGGTAAATGTCACTGATTGACCTCATCTATCTCGCCACTAAGCTCTCATCCACATCCTGCCTCTGACCTGGATCGCCCTCCCCTTGACATCCGACAATCCCTCTCCCAGCATTCAAAGCCTTACTGAAGGCACGTCTCCTCCAAGAGGCCTTCCCTGATTACACCCTCGCCCTTAGATTTCCCCCCTAATTCAGCCCTCCCCCATTCCCACAGGACTTACGCACATTTGTGTAACTTACTGAATGTCGGTCTCCCCTCTAGACTGTAAGGTCTCCCTGCTAGACTGCACAATCGTGGGCAGGGAATGTGTCTGTTTATTGCTCTACTGTACTCCCCCAAGCGCTTAGTACAGTGCTCGGCACACTGTAAGCGCCCAATAAATACGACTGAATTTAGAAGTTTACAATCTAGAGGGACCCAGGGCTGCCCGGGGGCGGGACCCGGCCAACAGATGGCCTGAGCCTCCCCAAAACTACCCTCAGAGGGGTGAGAAAGGCAGCAGGCTGGAGGAAAGAAGATCGGGACCTCGTCCCAGCCGCGGGCTGCTTGGAAAGTCACCTAATGCCTCTGGGCCTCGGTTTCCTCATCTGTAAAATGTAGACAATAATTCAAATCAATCAATAGGACTTATTGAGCGCCTACGGTGTTGCAGAGCCCCGTACTAAGTGCATGGGAGGGTCCCATGAAGTCAGATGACACGATCCCTGCCCTCAAGGAGCTTCCAGTCTTCCCACCTCTCCCTTCGTCCCGTGATGATAATAATAATTGTGGTATTTGTTAAGCACTTATTGTGTGCCAGGCACTGTACTAAGCACAGGGGGTGGATATTAGCAAATTGGGTTGGACACAGTCCCTGTCCCATGTGGGGCTCACGTTCTTAAGTCCCCGTTTTACAGATGAAGTGACTGAGGCAGAGGGAAGTTAAGTGACTTGCCCACGATCCCAGAGCGGACAAGTGGACGGAGTCGGGATTAGAACCCAGGCCCTTCTTACTCCCAGGCCCGTGCTCTAACCATTAGGCCACGCTGCTTCTCTCTGAGGTGAGGGTGAAAGGAGCTCGCTGATGCCAAGGTGCCTTGGAAAACAACAGGCAAGGGAGGAGCCGGACCGAGCCCGGGCTTGGGAGTCGGAGGTCGTGGGTTCTAATCCAGGCTCTGCCGCTTGGCAGCTGGGTGACTTTGGGCAAATCACTTACCTTCCCTGTGCCTCACTTACCTCCTCTGTAAAATGGGAATGAAGACTGTGAGCCCCACGTGGGACAACCTGATCACCTTAATAATAATAATAATAATGTTGGTATTTGTTAAGCGCTATGTGCCAAGCACTGTTCTAAGCGCTGGGGTAGACACAGGGGAATCAGGTCGTCCCACGTGGGGCTCCCAGTCTTCATCCCCATTTTACAGATGAGGTCACTGAGGCACCGACAAGTGAAGTGACTTGCCCGAAGTCACCCAGCTGACAAGTGGCCGAGACGGGATTTGAACCCATGACCTCTGACTCCAAAGCCCGTGCTCTTTCCACTGAGCCACACTGCTTCTTTTAAGCAGCATCCCCCTCGTATCCCCCAGCGCTTAGAACAGTGCTGTGCACCTAGTAAGCGCTTAACAAATCCCACCGTGTATTTTAATTTTATTTTTTACCTTGTCCGAGTTGATGATGTCCTTCTTGCTGATGGTGCCGGGGCTCTCCAGCTCCCCGCCCAGCTCCAGGATGTCCCGCACGTCTGCTCCCGCCGACATTGTGTCTCCTGAGCCCCGACGCCGGACACGACCGCTGGGATGCACCCGAGAGGGGCCGGGGCTGAGGAAGGGGAGAGGAGGGCGTTATGAGGATGGCGGCCAGGTAAAGGGGTTGGGGAGCCCTGTAGAGGGAAAAGATTAATAATAACATTGGTATCAATAATGTTATTTAAGCGCTTACTATGTGCCGAGCACTGTCCTAAACGCTGGGGTAGATACCAGGTGATCAGGTTGTCCCACGTGGGGCTCCCGGTCTTCATCCCCATTTTACAGATGAGGCACCGAGGAGTGAAATGGCTCGCCCCAAGTCACCCAGCTGACAGGGGGCGGAGCCGGGATTCGAACCCATGACCTGTGACTCCTAAGCCCGGCCTCTTTCCACTGAGCCCCGCTGCCTCTCGAAAAGCTGGGAAGCGTGGCCTCCGGTAAAGAGCCGGGGCCTGAGCGGCGGAGGACCTGGGTTCGAATCCTCGCTCTGCCGCTTGCCAACTGCGTGACCCTGGGTAAGTCACTTCACTTCTCTGTGGCTCAGTTCCCTCGTCTGTAAAATGGGGATTAAACCCTCCTCCCTCCTCCTTGAAGCCTCGGGTTGAACAGGGGCTGGGGCCGATCTGATTGTCTTTTATGTATTTTGGCGCTTAGGACAGTGCTTGGCACATAATAAGCGCTTAGCAAATAGTATTCATATTTTTTAAAAAGGGGGGGGTTGAGGGGCTTGGGAAGCACAGTTGTGGGGGGGTGAGGGGGCTGGGGAGGGCGGTTTGGGGGATAAGAGGGTTGGGGAGTGTGTTTGAGGAAGGACGGTTTGGGGGGGCTGAGGGGATGGGGAGGACGGTTTTGGGGGGCTGGGGAAGACAGTTTTGGGGGATAAGAGGGGAGCGTGTGTGAGGGAGGATGGTTTTGGGGGGCTGGGGGAGGACAGTGTTGGGGGATGAGGGGTTGGGGGGCGTGTGTGAGGGAGGGCGGTTTGGGGGGGCTGAGGGGCTGGAGAGAATGGTTTTGGGGGGTTGGGGGAGGACAGTTTGGGGGGATGAGGGGTTGGGGAGCGTGTGTGAGGGAGGACGGTTTGGGGGGGCTGAGGGAGAGCAGCTGGGGGAGGGGACTGAGGGAGTTTAGAAAGTGGTTGTGGGGGGCTGAGGTTTGGGGGGGACAAGGAGGGTTGGGAAGCGTGTCTGAGGGAGCGCGGTTTGGGGGGAGTAAAAGGGGGCTGGGGAGCCCGGTTTGGGGGGGCCGAGGGGGCTGAGGAGGGCGGTCTGGGGGGGCTAAGGGGGTTGGGGGAGGAGGGATTGAGGGGGCTTAGAAAGCGCGGTGGGGGGGGGGGGCGAAGGGGGGGGTGGGCAGCGCGGTCTGGGGGGCTGAGGGGGAGGAGGGGGGTTGGGCAGCGCGCTTTTGAGGGGGCGCGACGGAGGCGAGGAGGGGGAAGAAATGGAGCGACGGGGAAAGAAAGAAGGAAGGAAGGAAGGGAGTGAAGGGGGGGAATCTATGGCGGCCGCTCTCCTCCCTCCCCGCCCTCCCCGCCCCGCTCACCCGGCGGAGCCCGTGAGAACCAACTTCCGGCCGCCCGGCGCCCCCCACACCCCGCCCGTCCGCCCGCCCGGCCCCCCCCCCCCGCGATGCCCACAAATGGTTCGCTCGGGTCGCACTTCCTGTCCCTCCTCCGGGTCCCCCCCCACCCCTCCGCGCACGCGCGCCCAGGGACGGGGCACTTCCGGGACGCGCGAGAGCCCCCCGCCCCCAGGCGTCACGGCGACCTCGTGGCTCAGTGGCAAGAGCCCGGGTTTTGGAGTCAGAGGGCATAGGTTCGAATCCCGGCTCTGCCACTTGGCAGCTGGGTGACCGTGGGCCAGTCACTTCACTTCTCTGGGCCTCAGTGACCTCATCTGGAAAATGGGGATGAAGACTGGGAGCCTCACGTGGGACAATCTGATGACCCTGGGTCTTTCATCCCCAATTTACAGTTGAGGTCACTGAGGCACAGAAAAGAATAATAATAATAGTGATGGGATTTGTTAAGCGCTTATGATGTGCCAAGCACTGTTCTAAGCACTGGGGTAGATGCAGGGTAAATAGCTTGTCCCACGTGGGGCTCCCAGTCTTCATCCCCAGGTTTCAGATGAAGTCACTGAGGCCATGAGAAGAATGATAATAATGATTGTATTTGTTAAGCACTTGCAATGTGCCGAGCACTGTTCTAACCACTGGCGGGGGATACAAGGTGATCAGGTTGTCCCACGTGGGGCTCTCAGTCTTCATCCCCAGTTTACACATGAGGGAACTGAGGCACAGAGAATAATAATGATAACAGTGATGGTATTTGTTAAGCACTTACAATGTGCCGAGCACTGTTCTAAGCACTGGGGTCGATACAAGGTAGTCAGGTTGTCCCCCCACTCAGTCTCACAGTTTTAATCCCCGTTTTACAGATGAGGGAACTGAGGCACAGAGAAGTTAAGCGACTTGCCCAAAGTCACACAGCTGGCAAGTGGCGGAGCTGGGATTAGAGCCCGTCACTGGGCAGGGATTGTCTCTGTTGCCGAATTGTACATTCCAAGCGCTTAGTACAGTGCTCTGCACATAGGAAGCACTCAATAAATTCTATTGAATGAATGAATGAATGAACCTGTGACCTCTGACTCCCAAGCCTGGGCTCTTTCCACTAAGCCATTTGCCTAAAACCACACCCCACTGCCCTTCTGCCCCTCGCCCTCAAACCCAATTTTCCCCAGGGAAAGTGTCTCTGCCCCACGTGGTCCGTAATTCAACCCAACACCCAGATAGACAATAATAATAATATTTGTTAGCATTTATAATGAGCCACGCACTGTCCTTAGCACTGTGGGAAATGCAAGAACAGCAGATCAGACAAAATCCCCATCCCACCCGGGGCCTCACAGTTGAAGTAGGTAGGAGAGCACGTATTTAATTTCCAGATGAGGAAACGGGCACAGAGAATTTAAATGATTTGCCCAAAGTCACAGAGCAGGCAAGTGGCGGAGGCAGGATTAGAACCCAGGTCCTCTGACTCCCAGACCCCTAGGTTCATTCCACCAGGTCACTCTGCTTCCTTTTTCCTGGCTCATCCCAGCCTCTCCAGTGTGAGGACTGGGGTGCTATTGATGCCTGTTTACTTGTTTGGCTGTCCGTCTCCCCCCTCCTTCTAGACTGTGAGCCCCGTTGTGGGCAGGGATGGTCTCTATTTGTTGCCGAATTGTACCTTCCAAGCGCTTAGGACAGCGTTGTGCACACAGGAAGCGCTCAGTAAATGCGATTGACTGAATGAAAAACGTGCTGCCAGAGGGACCTGTACTGTTTTCTCGGCCCCACTAGAGGGCCGTCCAATCAATCATTCAGTCAGGTTTTTTTGGCTTTTTAATAATAATAATAATAATGGTATTTGCAAAGCACTTACTATGTGCAGAGCACTGTTCTAAGCGCTGGGGTAGAGGGTAATCAGATTGTCCCACTTGGGGCTCAGCGTGGCTCAGTGGAAAGAGCCTGGGCTTCGGAGTCAGAGGTCATGGGTTCGACTCCCGGCTCTGCCACTCGTCAGCTGTGTGACTGTGGGCAAGTCACTTCACTTCTCTGTGCCTCGGTTACTTCATCTGTAAAATGGGGATTAACTGTGAGCCTCACGTGGGATGACCTGATGACCCTGTATCTCCCCCAGCGCTTAGAACAGTGCTCTGCATATAGTGAGCGCTTAACAAATACCAACAATATTATTATTTTTTAACCCCCATTTTTACAGATAGGCCCAGAGAAGTGAAGTGACTTGCCCAAGGTCACACAACAGACAAGTGGCAGAGCAGAGATTAGAACCCACGACCTCTGACTCCCAAGCCCAGGCTCTTTCCATTGAGCCACGCTGCCTCTCTACCCAAATGCAGAAAAATGAACTGGGCAGCAGAGCAGAGGATGGTTTGGAGTGGGGAAAGACAAGAAGGAGGGTGGCCAGCAAGCAGCCTGATCCAGCAATAGAGGCGAGATGGGATAGATAAGAGAAGCAGCGTGGCTCAGTGGAAAGCGGCCGGGCTTGGGAGTCCAGGGTCATGGGTTCTAATTCCGGCTCCTTCACCCGTCAGCTGTGTGACTTTGGATAAGTCACTTCCCTTCTCGGTGCCTCAGTGACCTCATCTGTAAAATGGGGATGAAGACTGTGAGCCTCACGTGGCGCAGCCTGATTACCCTCTATCTACCCCAGCGCTTAGAACAGTGCTGGGCATGTAGTAAGCGCTTAACAAATACCAACATTATTAACATTATTATTATTATAAATGCTTGGATTAATGTGATAGCAGTTTCGATGGAGAGGAAAAGACGGATTTTAGCGAAGATGTGGTTTAATCGACGGGGGTTAAATAACTGTTCTCCCACCCCCTTACAACTGTGAGGGCAGGAACTGGGAGGGAGCTGATGGCATCTAACAAATTCTACTATGATTATTTTTATCATTCGGAAATGAGGGTTACAGGTAAGGGTGAACGTTGTAGGATATCCTAGCTGTGTAGGTTTTGACAACGGGACGGAATCCCTCTCCACAGTGAATTTTCTTTAGGATCCAGCACAAAGGAGAAGAGAGGGTCCAGGTATCACCCCGTCCCTAGAGAAGCAGCGTAGCTCAGTGGAAAGAGCCCAGGCTTGGGAGTCAGAGGTCAAGGGTTCTAATCCCGGCTCCGCCACTTGTCAGCTGGGTGACTTTGGGCAAGTCACTTCCCTTCTCTGGGCCTCATCTGTTAAATGGGGATGAAGACTGTGAGCCCCAAGTGGGACAACCTGATCACCTTGTATCCCCCCAGCGCTTAGAACAGTGCTTTGCACATAGTAAGCGCTTAACAAATATCATCATCATTATTATTATTAATAAGTCAATCATAGATTTCTTCTGTCAGAGGCAGGCACACAGTAAGCACTCGATAAATACGATCGAATGAGTGATTATTAACTCTAGGGTACTCTCTAACCCTCATATGCAAAATCAATCATTGATTGAGCACTTACCATGTGAAGAACACTGTACTAAGCACTTGGGAGAGTCCAGTATAACCAACCCATTCCCTGCTCACAACGTGTTTAACAGTCTGTAGGCTGTACTGCTATGGAGCTACTCATGGTGATAAGAAAGCATTCGGAGGAAAGCTGAATCCATTAATAGCATTAATTGAGCACTTTGGGCAGAGTACTGTTCTAAATGTTTGGAAGAGTCCAGTAGTTGGTAGACATGATCTTTGCCCTGAAGGAGCTGCCAGCTTAGCGGGAGAGACAGGCACTAAAATAAATTAGGAGGAATCAGTGCGGCGTAAAGATGTGTCCATGAGTGAAACATAAGTGAAGCCCACTCTACACTGTAAGCTCGTTATGGGCAGGGAATGTGTCTATTTATTGTCCTCTCCCAAGTGCTTAGTACATGCTCTGCACACAGTGAGTGCTCAATAAATACAATTGAATTAATGAATGAAGGCCTTCAAGTATTTAAGTGATAGAGAACTGCTAGAGTGGTTGTTTGGAGGGTGATTATAATAATAATTGGGCTATCTGTTCAGCACTTACTGTGTGCCAGGCACTGTACTATGCGCTGGGGTGGCTACAAGCGAATCAGGAGGGGAGTTGACTGTGGAGATGAGAGACTAATCGGGGAAGGCTGGAAGAATTTGTGTCAGGAAAGGCCAAGGAGAAAGGAGGCAGAAGGGCTAGTATCAAGAGAGGCAGTGTGGCTTAGTGGAAAGAGTATGGAATTGGAAATTGGAAGTTCTGGGCTCTAAACCTGCCTCTGCCGAGTTTGAAATTCAGGGTGCTACCTGGGCAAAGGCAAGCAAAAGATGAGGATTGGGAAGGAATGAATGTTACGATATTTATTAAGCCTTTAATATGGGAGAGAATCTGAGCTAGACACAAGAAAATCAGACCACACAGTCCCTGTCCCACATGGGACTCAAAATCTATTGATTAATCAGGGACATTTAGGGAATGCTTACTGTGTGCAGAGCACTGTACTCAACATATGGGTGAGTCCAACAGAATTGGAAAGACACAATTCCTGCCCTTGAGGAGTTGAAAAATCTAGCAGAAGAGCTAATCTAAACTAAGAAGTGAGGGTAAGGTTAGGAGGTGTCTTACCTCCATTTTAGAAACCAAGGCCACTAAGAGGTAAGTGACTTGCCCAGGGTCACACAGCAGGCCAAAGCTGGATTGAAGCCCAGGCCTTTGAACCACATTTATATTTGAAGATGCACTATTTGAGATATGGACTGTGTCTAACCTGATTATCTGGTATTTACCTCAACACTTAATACAGTATCGGGCACATAGTAAGCGCTTAACAAATACCATAAAAACAAAAAACCGAAAGATTTATTTGAGGATGACATCGCTGAGGGTGATGCTTGCCTATGAGAGAGGGTTTGGACGAAACGGTCAACACCAGAGAGCGTTACCAGAGATTGTACCTTGAGCTGACCGGCCGTCGGCAGAAGCCGGGGGAGTCATCGGTGCCGAGGAATGGACGGGGGCTGAGGGAGTGGATGTGACCGACCAGGGAGCCCGGATGGGAGTCGCTGAGGAAGAGTTTCAGAGATGAAGGGAGGTCAGGGAGGGTCTGGGCTGGAGAGAGGAGGGTCAGGGTTGCCCCAGAGCTCTGGACCTCAGGAAAGGCCAAGGAGAAAGGAGGCAGAAGGGCTGGTATCAAGAGAGGCAGTGTGGCTTAGTGGAAAGAGTATGGAATTGGAAATTGGAAGTTCTGGGCTCTAAACCTGCCTCTGCCGATTGCCTACTGTATGATCTCGGATAAGTCACTGTGCCTGTTTCCCGATCTGTAAAATGGGGATTAAATCCTATTCCCTCGTACTTAGACTGTGAGCTCCATGTGGGGCAAGGACTGCTAATGGCTTGCTTATCTTGTATCCAGCCCACAGCTTAGTATAGTGCTTTGCCACAGAGTTGGCACTTAAAGACCATAATTATTATAATTATTATCAGGAGAAGTACGGATTGGGGGAGAAGTCAGCGGAGACGGGGCTCCTCGCTCTTTGCGATTCCTTTCCAGTGGGAAGGAAATTTGGGATCGCAGTTGGAGTGGTGGGGGAGGAGGGGGAGTGAGGGCTGTGGTTGTCAGAACCAGGCTGGGCCCCTGGGGTGGTCTCTGTCTCTTCCTCCTCCTCCTCTATGCCAGCAGCCGTGCTGACTGACAGGGGGCAGGTCTGACTTCCAGTGCCCGTTGGAGGGTGCCCATGGGAGGGAAGCAGGATTGACCCTTCGGGGTGGGAGAAACGACCCCCAACTCCACTCCTCAGCCCCCCTGGCCCAGTGCAGCAGGGGAGCCGAGGAGCTGGTTCCCTGCTCTGCCTCCCGTCCCTGCTCCCCAAGTTTTCAGGAACCCAACTCCCTACTCCAATCCCCTGGGAAGGGTTAAATGCAGTCCCCCTCCCCTCTTGCCCTCTGCTGAGATCCCAAAGTGCTCTGCCGCTGGAAGGAGTGTGGCTTCGTGGAAAGAACCCAGCACTGGGAGTCAGAGGTGCCCTGGGTTCATTCATTTAATCCCAGTTTAATAATAATAATAATAATGGTATTTGTTAAGCACTTACTATATGCTAGGCACTGTACTAAGCACTAGGGTGGATACAAAGAAATCAGGTTGGACACAGTCCCTGCCCCACATGGGGCTCACAGTCTCAATCCCCCTTTCACATATGAGGGAACTGAGGCCCAGAGAAGTGAAGTGACTTGTCCAAAGTCACACAGCAGACAAGTGGCGGATTTGGGATTAGAACCCATGACCCCCTGACTGCCAGGCCCGTGCTCTATCCACTACACCATGTTGCCACTTATCTGCTGGGTGAGTAAGTCCCCTAATTTTGTTGTCTCAATTTTCTCCTTTAATGTGGGGATTCAATACAGGTTTGCCCTCCTACTTAGATCATGACCCCTGAATGGAACAGGAACTGTGTCTGACCTGATTATCTGTTGTCTAGTACAGTGCTCAGCACACAGTGAGTCCTTAACCACCACCACTTTTGAGAAGCAGCATGGCCTAATGGTTAGAGCACAGGCCTTGGAGTCAGAAGGACCTGGGTTCACCTCCACCATCTGTCTGCTGTGTGATCCTGGGCAAGTCACATCACTTCTCTGTGCCCCAATTCCCTCATCTGTAAAACTGGGATTAAGACTGTGAGCCCCATGTAGGACAGGGACTTTGTCCAACCTGATTACCTCATATGTAGCCCAGCGCTTAGAAGAGTGCCTGGCACATAGTAAGAGCATAACAAATATTTTTAAAAAAAGGCGGTCCTGGGGAGACACAGGGCCCCGAGAGGATAGCCATCTACCTATCTCTATCAGCCTGAGCAGAAGCCCCTGGGGCCACGGTGACTCAAGGGACTCAAATGTCAGGTCAGACTGACCCGATCAGATACCTGTGTCTCAATCATCATCAAACTGGCTTCCGGGGGCAGATTCATGGGGCTCTAATGGGGAATAGGGACCCCCAAGCCCCGAATAGACCACCTTCAGTCCCCAAGTCCAGAGGACCCTCCACAATGGCTCTCCCCAAGTCTGGAGAGCCTGACAGGTCACTGCATTTTTTTGAGGGGCTGGAGGTAGAGAAGCAGCGTGACTCAGTGGAAAGAGCCCGGGCTTGGGAGTCGGAAGGCATGGGTTGGTATCCCGGCTCTGCCACTTGTCAGCTGTGTGACTGTGGGCGAGTCACTTCACTTCTCTGTGCCTCAGTTACCTCATCTGTGAAATGGGGATTAACTGTGAGCGTCACGTGGGACAACCTGATGACCCAGTATCTACCCCAGCGCTTAGAACAGTGCTCTGCACATAGTAAGTGCTTAACAAATACCAACATTATTATTACTCTCCAGCTACCTCACCCCAACTTCCCAATCATTCATTCATTCCTTCAATCATATTTATTGAGCGTTAACTGTGTGCAGAGCCTCTCAGGACCCGGGGGAAAGTAAAAGAAAACTGATCTCATTGATCTGGAGCACCTTAATCACCCACCTTTGGGATCCCAGGGCTTCTCCCATCGCTGAAGGGTGGAGAGGCAGAGATAAGAACTGCCCGATTCTTCTTCCCATTTCTAGGTTGGAGAAACTGAGTCTCAGGGCAAGGGGCTCACCCGGGTCACCCAGCAGGCCCGGAGGGGTGGGGGGACGGGGGACGAGGGCTAGAATCCATCAGTCTTGGGTTAGTTCTTCAGATCAATCAGCCAATCAAAAGTATTTATTGAGTGTTGTGCTCAGGGTCTCGTCCTGAGTGTTCTGTTTGTGTAGACAGCAGCCACGCCAGGAGCTCTGGGGTCCGGAAGGAAGGCCGAGAAACCTGGGTCTGATGTGATACGGAGCCCACCCAAGATGTCGGGATGACCCGGGTTAGGGTACCACAGTTGCCTCCCAAAGTAGCCCCCAAAACTGCAAGCTGGGCAGGGGGATGGGAGAGACCGCCGGGAGCCGGGAGCCCCGCTCCTCCCTGCTGCCACAGCTCCTCGCACCCCAAGTCCCTGGTACAGTGACCCTTCTGCCTTCCTTCCAGGGAAGCTGGTGAGCAAACAGATGACTGGGCAGGCCCAGGCTAGGGATTAATTCACCCACCTCAGCCTCATACAAGCTGGCAAATCCAGCGAGGGCAGTAGAGAAGCAGTGTGGCTCAGTGGAAAGAGCACGGGCTTGGGAGTCCGAGGTCGTGGGTTCTAACCCCTGCTCTGCCACTTACCTATGTGACTTTGGGCAAACCACGTAACCTCTCTGTGCCTCAGTAACCTCATCTTTAAAATGGGGATTAAGACCGTGAACCCCACGTGGGACACCCTGATTACTTTATATCTCCCCCAGCGTCTAGAACAGTGCTTGGCACAAAGTAAAAGCTTAACAAATAAATACCATATTAATAATAGGGGGCAACATGGTGAGAGAAGGGACACCAGCATGGCTTTCCCAGCCTGCTGGAAGATGTTGCCCCCTCCCAGCAGCTAAACCACACCACTACCCTTCCTCACGCCCCTCCACCCCACACCCTGGTCCTCCCAGTCCTAACTCCGAGGCCCCAATCCACTTCTTGGCCCTCAGCTCCTGAGAGAAACCAAACCCCCATTAACCCTTCTAGAAAAGGGGAGACTGAAGCAGATCCAGATGCAACCCTAGGCCCATTTTCCCGTCCACGGGCAGCCACCTTACTTCTAAAATATAGTCGGAAATGACAAGGCTGCGGCCCTGTCCTGTACCCTTGGAGAGTAAGACCTTTGGGGTGTCAGATACCAATGGAGTGGCTGAGGTATCTCTTGATGATTTGCACGCAAGCTTACACAGACACACACGCGCTGCTGATCTAACCCAAGAATGGCATAGTTTATGGCTTCAGAGTAGCTCCAGAAAGGGTCCTGAGCTGTGTTGACTTGAATCCCTGGGTCCTATACCGTCTCCCCTAAAGGATCTGTCTCTCCTTTGGTGAATCCAAAAGACTTGTGTGGTGTGGCCCAGCGCATCTCGGCTGGACCAGAAGCTCCTTGAGGGCAGGGATTTTGTCTACCAACTCTACTGGATTCTATTTGTCCAAGCTTTTAGGAGGACGCTTTGCAATTGGTACTGATTGATTGGGGGGCAGTGGAGCTTGGGGCGGGAGAAAAGGAGACAGGAGCTCTCACCCACCTCTAAGCCCCTGCCTGGGTGCCTTCTACTAGCTCTGGCCACTTGCCGGCTGTGACTCTGGGCAAGTCATTTAACTTCTCTGTGCCTCAGTTTCAACTGCAAAATAGGGATTCAATACTTGCTCTTCCTCCTACCTAAATCTGTGAGCCCCCTGTGGGATCTTTAAACTTATATCTACCTCAGCACTTAGAACAGTGCTTGACTTAAGGGCTTAACAGATACCACAGGGGGAAAAAAAAATCAGAGACCCATGTTCTCATTCCACCTCTGCTAGCTAATCCCACCTCTGCTACCGGCCTTGGCCATGTGGCTTGACTCCTCTGAGCCTTGGTTTTCTCATCTGGAAAATGGGGATGATGTCCTCTCTCCCTGATGGTGAGCCCTGTGTGGGACAGAGACTAGGTCTGATCTAATCATCTCAGCACTTAGAACAGTGCTTGGCACATAGTAAACACTTACTAAATGCTATCATTAATCAAAAATATCCTCAGGAGGACAGGTCCCTATAGGAACTCTGAAGTAACAAAGGGATACGGAGCTCACTCCTCTCCGTGCACCCCCAACACCCTCCCAGACCTCTACCCCACTCCCCTGCCCTGGCCTTCCATCAGACCCCGCTCCAGATGGGGGAGGGTGGTCCTGACCTGACCAACCTTTTGCAAGTCATTCCCCCTCTGCCCTAGCTAATCCCATTCACCCCTCATTAACATCCTCTGGCTCCCAGCGGGGGAACAAACTGCTAGAGCATAGAAGAGATGAGCTAAACCTTACCTAGTTTACCCCCTCCCCCACTCAGGCTCAGTCAGGGCCCACCCTTCTCTGTTTTGTTTTTTAAATTGTATTTGTTGAGTGCTATGTACCAGGCCCCGTACTAAGCTAATCGGGCTGGACAAAGTCCCTGTGCCCCATGGGGCTGACTGTCTTAATCCCCATTTTACAGATGAGGTAACTGAGGCGCAGAGATGTGACTTGCCCAAGGTCACGTAGCAGACAAGTGGCGGAACTGGAATTAGAAACCAAATCCTTCTGACTTCCTGGCCTGTGCTCTATCCACCAAGCCACGCTGCTTCTCTGTATGATGGATGTCTTTGAGCTTTGGAGTAGACCAACCAGAAATCCAGATTTTCGCTCTTGTTGCTGTTTGCGAAACACTCATCCAAACCCTTAATAATTGTGGCATTTTCCATGTGCTTAGGTTCCAACATTATACTCAACCCTGGAGCCTTAGTAAGGAAGAAGAGTTATTGAATCCCCATTTTTACAGAGCAGGAAACTGAGGCCCAGATAAACGAGTGACTTGCCCAAGGAATTAGAATTTAGGTCCCGACTCCTCGACGGAGGCTTTCCACCAGGCCACCGGCTTTCCACTCTTTCCACCGGCTTCTGGAATCCTTCTCGCCCGAACCACTTCCCGCCCAACGTGGAGACTTCAATCTCATCCCCTCAGAAGGAAAAGAACTAACCTTCTCACAATTTCCTTGGGCAGACGTTGCTCCATCCGCCGAACATCCTGGTTGCCCTTCTGGAGGGTCGACTGGATCCAGAGGGCTAAGTTATCCCCAGGAGGGACAGGAGAGCAGGAGGCTAATTGGTTGGGGATGCCCACTTCCAGGTGGCAAGGCCCCCCACCAACTATCTGAAGTCGACTCCCAGACTTGCTATTCATCCCAGGCCTCAGATGAGACCTGAGGGTGTCGAGTGAGGTCTGAAGAGGCCCCCACTGGTGCCTTCCTGTCCCTTCCCCTCATCCCTCCTGAAAACCTGACCCAGCTGGATGGGTTGGGCAGGCAACTCCTAGGCCCCGAAACAAGTCCTTGGGCTCGTAGGAAGACGTGACCAGAATCAAGTGGGTAAAAGCCCACTCTCATTCAGGACAGACCCCCTTTTCGACTCAGAACCAGAGACGGGCTGGCAGCTTGGCCGGAGTGGGAAGTGGGCGACCCGGGGGGTCAGAGTGGACCCCATCCTGAGTTGCCATGTCCAAAGCAGAGCCGGGTTTCAGCCCCGTCCCCCAGACTGAGTGGAGAGAATATCCATCTATGTCAGGAATTCTGTTGACAAAACTCTAGCCTGAGTCTTTGGTACCCACCATCTGGTCTCAGCTCTGAGGACCAAGAAGCAGGGATTTCTGGGGGGAGAAACCCAACCGAGGTCAAGACGAGCAAGTGAGGGGTAAATGGCAACAGGAGGGATGGGGGTTGGATATCAGGAAAAGTTACTGGCTGGGGTGAGAGTAGGCAGGGATTCCTAGAGCTCTCAAAACAGAAGCTTTGTTAAACCTGGAGATGGGGGATAGACATGTTGGCCTCTTTAAGAGTCCCTCCAATCCCGGAGCCCATCCTGGGGGTGGTGGGGAGAGGAAGTTAGCTGGCATAGGTGGTCTCCCAGGCCACCCTAACACTACCGGATGTTTGCAGGCCATGGATCGGAGCCCCAGCTGGCCATTCCAGCACCCCGGCCTCCCCCCGGCCTCGCCCTGCTGACTCACCTGCTCTCTAACCAAACAGTCCACGCCCTCCGAGCCTGCCGGGCCTCCCTCCCTGGGCCAGTTCCACCCCGGAACCTCGGGCTTCCTCAGACTGGCTCTTGGGAGCTCCGGTGCCCAAGCCGCCCCCTGCCCATCCCCACATGGCCAGGTTTCCTGTCCACTGCCCTGCACGCTCCCCCAGGCCTGACGAGCTATGAGAGGGGACCGGGCAGAAAGAGTCCCCCCGAATTTCCAGCAGCCAGCCCCGCCACCCTTCTATCGCGGCTCAGGGCCCTCAGCACCAGGCCCCAAACGGATCCAAAACATCCCGCTTCCGCCACCCTGAACTCGGCTTTCACACACCGAGCACCCGTGACCGCCCATTCCCCGTTCCAACACATATGTAACGCCCCCGCCGGGTGCCCGGCCAAAGTGGGCACTCCAATGGGACACAAGCCGCCGTCTCAGCCTCGATTCCCACAGGCCTGGTGTGAGCCGATTCCACCAGCCAGCTGCACTTTCCACGCTACACGGCCACCCGAAGACGCCCCCTCCCGCTCTCCCAAGCCCCTGACCCCAGGACCCACAGGGCCTGTCCCTCACCCCACCCTCACCCTCAAACACATCGCCTCTCTGCCAGTCTGCGCTCAGGTGCCCGAGGTGCCACCCCTGCCCGTCCCCCCCAACACCACAGGCCCAGACAGGCCCCAGCTTCCCCCACGGCGTGAGCCTGTGTGGGAGGAGTTGGGGGGGGGTTGGGGGGGGCCGTGCGGGCGGGCCGGCCCTGCCGGTTACAGCCAAGTCCCTGCCAGCTGCCACCACCCCACTGCTTAGTCACCGCGGCTGAATGCGGGAGGAACAGGGTGGCAGGTAGGCAGGCAGGCAGCCGCCCCGGGCTGCGGGGCGCACACCCCGGCACCCTCCGTGCCTCCCCGGTCCTCCCCCCGACCCGTCCAGCGGGTGTGCCTGGGGGAGGGAGGAGGAGGCCCAAAACCAGTCACTCAATCCCTGGACCAGGCCTGGGCGAGCTATCCTACAGCAGCTCATCTCTCTCTTTCTCTCTTTCTCTTTCTCTCTCTATATATAATATGTACTTTATTTTACATGACATCAGCTCTCCCTGCTTTGCATATATAAAAGTGGGGCTGCCCCACCCCCTGGGGAGCCCCAGCAGGTGGGGGTGGGGCTCAGCGAGGAAGCGGGGGGGGGGGGGGGGGAGAACGATAGAGGGGAGCGGGGGACACCCGCCCCCTACCCCCACAAAAATATTTTAGACATTTATATATTAGACCCATCTCAGTAACTGTACAAACATGGTGGAGAGGGAGGGAAATCTAAGCCCCCTCCTCATCCACCCTCCTGGCCGATTTCAGTTATACTTCATCCTCCGCCCCCGGTCTCCCAACCCCTTCCCCCTTTCCTTTAAAGAAAAGGACAGTTTCCCTCCAGGAGAAAAACCTGGGAGAAAGGAAGAGGTTTGGGGGGTGGGGGGAGAGAGAGAGGAGGAGAGAGCAAGCGTTCTGTACAAATGTGTAGCAAAATAAAAGACTCTCACCCACCCACCCCCAGCCCCCGCTCCCCCTGAAGGCCGGCCGCCCCGCCAGGGGCAGTACCCGGTGCTCCTGGCACCCTGCGGCCCCAGCGGCCTGTCGGAGAAGAGTCCACACCAGGAGGCTCGGAAATCGAGGCCTCGGTGCGCCCGGGCCGGTGGCCGGGGGCGAGGTGGTCGGCAGTCTTCCGGCCTAAGCCTGCCCCCGGCCCTTCCCTCCCCCAGCCCCCCAGAAGTCCAGTTCGGCCCCGGGGCGCCTGCCTCGGTCAGTGTCCGGCCCCCGCAATGTGGGGGGTCACCCAAGAGGGCATCTCACATGTGCCTCTTCATGTGCAGGGCGAGGTGGTCGGAGCGGGAGAAGGCCCGCTCGCACAGTTGGCACTGGAAAGGCCGGTGGCCCGTGTGCTTTCGGTAGTGCCTGGTCAGCTCGTCGGAGCGGGCGAACTTCCAGCCGCAGCCGTCCCAGGTGCAGTGGTAGGGCTTCTCACCTGGGGGCGGGGGGGGAGGGAGGGAGACACCCCTGGGTCAGCGAGGCCAAGCGGCCGGCCCGTTCCCCGCTCCCACCTGGGCCCATCTGCCCCGGGGGGGCCCGGGTCCGACAGAGCGGGGTCACCCCGTGCCCCGGGCGCGCCGGGCCCGGGGAGCCCACCCCCACCTCCCCGTCCCCCGGCTCACCCGTGTGCGTGCGCATGTGCGCCTTGAGGTGGGAGCTCTTGGTGTAGGTCTTGCCGCACCCAGGGTATTCACAGTTGTGCGTGGCCGTGCGTTTGCGGGCCCAGGCTCGACGACCCCTCTTGGGCTTGGTGCCGTCGTCGGGGCCGGGCAGGGCCAGGTGGGGGTGCGGGAGGGGAGGGGGCCCGAGCCCCGGAAAGTAGTCGAGGACGGGCGAGTGCGGCGGGGTGACCATGAGGCCGTGCAGGCCCGGGGGCGGCGGGGGCGGCGGAGGGGGCCCCTTGAGCCCCGCGTCGCGGAAGACGCTGAAGTGGCCGTGGAACTGGGGCGGGGGCGGCGGGGCCCCGAAGTGGGGCGGGCCGGGGTAGGGCCCCCCCAGGCCGAAGGACTGGCCGCCGTGCAGCTCGGCCAGCAGGCCCGGGGGCGGCGGCCGGTCCCCGGGGCCCAGCCCGTCGGGGGGCGGCCCGGTCCGCACGTGCTGGCCGAAGGCCGGGGGCAGGCCGGGCCCTCCCGCCGTCGGGTGCAGCCGTCGAAGGGGCTTCTGCTCAGGGGGGCCCAGGCAGGCCCCGCCGCCCATCATACAGGCGGGCTCTTCCGACGGCTCCGTCTTGATGCGGGGCGGGGGCGGGCCCAGAGCCCCCCGCAGCTCGGTGTACTCCCGGGGTCGCGGAGGGGGCGGCGGGGGGGGCAGCTCGCAGGACCCCCCGCCGCCGTTGAGGGGACCCAGGAGTTCGGCCACGTAGCTGTGGGCCGGGCCGTCGGGGTAGCCGGGGGGCAGGCCGAATTTGGAGGCAGGGCCCGGGTAGGAGCCGTCGCTGTCGTAGGAGGCGGCGCTGCAGCTCTCGGGGGTCTCGGGCAGGGGGTAGCAGGACGAGGGGGGGCCGTGAGGCGGGGGTGGGGGCGGGGGAGGGGGTGGGGGCGGGGGGTTGGGCTGGGCCGGGGTGGCGCCCCCCGGACCCCCGGCCGTGTGAGCGAGGATGAAGTCTAAGTCGACGAATTTGCCCAGCTCGTCCTCTTCCTTCTTGATCTGGGCCAGCTCCGCCAAGAGGAGGGGAGAGGGCTCCGGGGGCAGCCGCTGGGGAGGATCGGGAGGAGTCGGGGGTTGGGGAGGGGGTCGTCCCCTCCAGCCCGGGAGACCCTCTTCCCCCCCCTCCACACACACACCCTTAACCCACCCCGGGCCCCCAAACCAGTCCGGCCGGTTTGCCTTCCCAAGGGTCGGCGACGACCCTCCTCCACGCTGGCCTCCGGGCCCGACCATCCCCGGCCTGGGTGGGGGCGCCCCCCAAGACCACCCCCCTGCCCCCCTCCCCCGTCCTCCCGTCCCGGTCATCCCGTTCTTCCTTCCCCCCCGCCGCGGCCGGTCCTGGCGACCTCCCCGGCCCTTTCGACTCTGGCCTCAGTTTCCCCCCGTCGAAGATCCCCCCCCATCTCACCCGGGACCCTCCCCCATCTTCGCCCCCCCTCTGAGCTCCTCGAACCCAGGACCCTCCCTCGGCCCTCCAGGGGCCCGCTGGAGGTGGGGCGGCCGTGACCTCTGCCCCCCGCAGCCGCGGGCCGGTCCTTCCCCGCGCCCACCCCCACCGGTACCCCGGCGGTCACCTGGAGCATGGAGGGCAGCTTGTCGTGGGCCGGCAGCAGGTGGGCAAAGGTGGCGATGGAGGGCAAGGCGGGCTCGTCCAGGGCCACGGCCATAGCGTGGGGGCCGGGGAGGGAGGGAGGGAGGGAGGGAGGGAGGTCGAGGCCCGGCCCGGGTGGGGTGGGGTTGAGCCGGGCTGGGCGCGTCCCACCGGTGCCCCCCGGTGCCCTCCCTCCGGTGCCCTCCCTCCGGTGCCCGCCCTCGGCTCCGGCTGGGGCGGCGGCGGAGCCGGGAAGTTTCGGGGGAAACTTTTTAATCCCGGAGTAGGGAGGAGGCCGGCGCCGGCCGCCAGTTAATAGCTCCCCCGACCTCCCATTGGCCGCGCCCACCCTGTCACTCAAAAATCTCCGCCTCCCATTGGCCGGAGGGGAGGGCAGGGGGCGGGGTCGACAACCCCCCCCCCCCCCAGCTTCGACGCCCGTCGGGCCGGGGGGCCGGGGGACACCCCAATTCCCACCCCGTCCCCTCCGTCGGTCCTCCTTCTTCCCATTCGGAATGGGATCATCGATCGGATTTATTCTCGATGGGAATCAGAAGGATCAGCCATCGAATTTCTTCTCAATCTGAATGGGAAGGATCATCGATCGGATTGATTCTCGATCGGATTGATTCCCAATCGGAATCGGAAGGATCTCAATCTGAAGCGGAAGGATCATCGATCGCATTTATTCTCGATCTGAATCGGAAGGATCATCGATCGTATTTATTCTCGATCTGAATCGGAAGGATCACCGATCGTATTTATCCCCAGTCTGTATCGGAAGGATCTCGATCTGAATCAGAAGGATCATCGATCGTATTTCTCCTCCATCTGAATCGGAAGGATCTCGATCTGAATCAGAAGGATCATCGATCGTATTTATCCTCCATCTGAATCGGAAGGATCTCGATCTGAATCGGAAGGATCATCGATCGTATTTATCCTCCATCTGAATCGGAAGGATCTCGATCTGAATCGGAAGGATCATCGATCGCATTTATTCCCATTCTGAATCGGAAGGATCATCGATCGTGTTTATTCTCATTCTGAGTCAGGAGCATCGATCGTATTTGTTCTCATTCTGAATCAGGAGAAGAAGAAGAATCAATCGCATTTATTCTCATTCTTAATCAGAAGAATAATAGTAATAATAATAAGAATGATGCTGGTGTTGGCTCATCATCATTATGCCAGTAGAGAAGCAGCGTCGCTTAATAAATACTAATGGTGGCATCTGTGAAGCGCTTACTATGCGCCAAGCACTGTGCTAAACGCTGGGGTAGATACACGGTTTTCAGGTTGTCCCACGTGGGGTTCACGGTCTTCATCCCCATTTTACAGAGGAGAGAACTGAGGCCCAGAGAAGTAATCACAATGGTGGTATTTGTGAAGGGTTTACTATACGCCAAGCACTGTGCTAAGCACTGGGTCATCAGGGTGTCCCACGTGGGGCTCACAGCCATAATCCCCAGTTTAAAGAGGAGGTCACTGAGGCACAGAGAAGTGAAGTGACTTGCCCAAAGTCACAGGGCTGATAGGTGGCGGAGCGGGATTAGAACCCATGACCTTCTGACTCCCAGGCCCGTGCTCTATCCACTAGATCATCCTGCTGTAAGGATGGTATTTGTTAAGGGTTTACTATGTGCCAAGCACTGTTCTAAGCGCTGGGGTAGGGAAGCAGCGCAGTTTAGTGGAAAGAGCATGGGTTTGGGAGGCAGAGGACGTGGGTTCTAATCCTGGCTCTGCCACTTGTCTGCTGTGTGACCTTGGGCAAGTCACTTCACTTCTCTGTGCTTCAGTTACCTCATCTATAAAATGGGGATGAAACTGTCAGCCCCAGGTGGAACAACCTGATTACCTTGTACCTACCCCAGAGTTTAGAACAGTGCTTGGCACATAGTAAACGCTTAATAAATACCATTATTATTATTATTATTACAAGGTAATCAGGCTGTCCCACGTGGGGCTCACAGTCTTCATCCCCGTTTTACAGATGAGGGAACTGAGGCCCAGAGAAGTGAAGTAACTTGCCCAAGGATACACAGCAGATGAGTGGCGGAGCCGGGATTTTAGTGAGCGTTTATTGTGTGCAGAGCACTGTACTAAGCGCTTGGGAGAGGACAATACAGCAATGAAGAGAGACCATCCATGACCACAACGAGCTCATAATGGGGGGAGAAGAGATGGACATTAATACAAATCAATAGGCATCAATATAAATAAATAAATTACAGATATATATACATAGGGCCGTGGGGAGAAGGGGAAAGAGCAAAGGGAGTCAGGGTGAGGCGGGAGGGACACACTGATGCCTGTTTGTTCTCATTCATTCATTCAATAGTATTTATTGAGCGCTTACTATGTGCAGAGCACTGTACTAAGCGCTAGGAATGAACAAGGCATGTTCTGATGTCCGTCTCTCCCCTTCTAGACTATAAACCCGCTGTGGGCAGGGATTATCTCTCTTCATTGCTGAATTGTACTTTCCAAGCGTTTAGTACAGCGCTCCGCGCACAGTCAGCGCTCAATAAATACGGTGGAATGAATGAATCTTCGCTGCCCTTTAGCAGCGCGTTAATCGCGGTCTCTAAGTATTTAGCGCGTAAAGGAGCGAGGAGCCAGAGCCAGACCCATCCCCCTCCCGGGGGTCTCGGGGTATTTTAGCCCCTTCCCCAACTGATCACCAAGCTTTTAGCGGGTCAGCGCGGCCCTCGCCCGAGGCTCTTCCCTCCTCGTCACTCTCGCTTCCCAGCCCCCTCCCCTTTCCAGCCCACTCTGATCCCCCCCACTAATAATAATAATAATTACGGTATTTGTTAAGCGCTTACTACGTGCCAGACACTGTTCTAAGAGCTGGGGTAGGTACAAGGTAATCAGGTTGTCCCATGTGGGGCTCACAGTCTTAATCTCCATTTTACAGACGAGGAAACTGAGGCACAGAGAAGTTAAGTGGCTTGCCCAAGGTCACACAGCTGACCAGGTGGTGGAGCCGGGATTAGAACCCACGACCTCTGACTCCCCAACCCGGGCCCTTTCTATTAAGACACGCTGCTTCTCTTAATGATACGTATATATCTATAATTCTATTTATTTTGAGGCTATTGATGTCTGTCTACTAGAGAAGCAGGGTGGCTTAGTGGAAAGAGCCCGGGCTGGGGAGTCAGAAGTCACAGGTTCTAATTCCGACTCCGCCACTTGTCAGCTGGGTGACTTTGGGCGAGTCACTTCACTTCTCTGTGCCTCAGTTCCCTCATCTGTAAAATGGGGATGAAGACTGTGAACCCCACGTGAGACAACCTGATTACCTTGTTTACCCCCAGCGCTTAGAGCAGTGCCTGGCACGTAGTAAGCGCTTAGCAAATGCCGTCATTTCCAAGCGCTTAGTACACTGCTTGGCACATAGTAAGCACTTACATACTCCCCCCCCCCATTAGACTGTAAGCCCGTCATTGGGCAGGGATTGTCTCTATCTGTTGCCGAATGGTACATTCCAAGCGCTTAGTACAGAGCTCTGCACATAGTAAGTGCTCAAATACTATCGGATGAATGAAAAATACCGTAATTATGATTATGATCACTTGTTTAGTTGCCTGTCTTCCCCTTCTAGAATGTGAGCCCGTTGTAGAGTAGGGATTGCCTCTATCTGTTGCCCAATTGTACTTTCCAACCGCTTAGTACAGTGCCCCGCACACATTAAGCGCTCATTAAATTCATTCATTCATTCAATAGTATTTTTTGAGCGCTTACTATGTGCAGAGCACGCTTGGAATGTATAATTCGGCAACAGATATAGTCCCTGCCATTGACGGGCTTTCAGTCTAATCGGGGGAGACGGACGAAAAACAAGACAATTTAATCACGATAAAATACGATAAATACGACAGAATGAAGGCAGGAATGGTCATTCATTCATTCAATAGTCTTTATTGAGCGCTTACTATGTGCAGAGCACTGTACTAAGCGCTTGGAATGGCCAAATCGTCCTGGCCGCCCCCTCCACCACCACCGGACCCCCGCTGCAATCCCCCAGTCCAGCACCGGGAGAGGATACTTTGCCCAGGGGGCAGAAGTGGGGACTGGGGTCGACTGGGTGGGTGGGTTGAGGAGGGGGTCGACCCCGCCAGGCCTTTGAATTGCAGATGAATCCCGGCTCGACAGCGCCGCAAACTCCGCGCACCGTCGCGTTATCTCCGGGGGGGAGGGCGCGGCCAGGTGCGGGGGGCTGGGGTGGGGGACAGGCCTGCTTGCTGTGTCATCCCCTTGATTCTATTTATCGCGATTAAATTGTCTTGTTTTTGTCCGTCTGTCTCCCCCGATTAGACTGTGAGCCCGTCACTGGGCAGGGATCGTCTCTATCTGTTGCCCGATTGTATATTCCAAGCGCTTAGTCCAGTGCTCTGCACATAGTAAGCGCTCAATAAATACTACTGAATGTATGTCGGCCTGTGAGTCCTTGTGAAACCTGAGAGTGTGTAAGAAGGAGGGTTGTGCGTGCGTCTGTCTGTGGAGCTGATTCTAAGAATAATAATGATGGAATTGCACAATCCAAGCGCTTAGTCCAGTGCTCTGCACATAGTAAGCGCTCAATAAATACTACTGAATGTATGTCGGCCTGTGAGTCCTTGTGAAACCTGAGAGTGTGTAAGAAGGAGGGTTGTGCGTGCGTCTGTCTGTGGAGCTGATTCTAAGAATAATAATAATGGAATTGCACATTCCAAGCGCTTAGTGCAGTCCTCTGCACATAGTAAGGGCTCAATAAATACGATTGAACAAATGATGGTATCTGTTAAGCGCTTACTATGTGCCAAGCACTGTTAATAAACATCATGATGGCATCGGTAAGCGCTTACTGTGTGCCAAGCACTGTTAATAATCATCATGATGGCATTGGTCAGCGCTTATTATGCACCAAACACTGTTAATAATCATCATGATGGCATTGGTAAGCGCTTACTGAGTGCCAAGCACTGTTAATAATCATCATGATGGCATTGGTAAGTGCTTACTGTGTGCCAAGCACTGTTAATAATAATAATAATAATGATGGTATTTGGTAAACGCTTACTCTGTCCCAAGCACTGCTAAAAACAATAATGATGACGGATTTTTTTAAGTACTTACTATGCGCCAAGCACTGTTTTAAACTCTGGAGTAGGTGCGAGGTAATCAGGTTGTCCCATGTGGGGCTCATAGTCTTAATCCCCATTTTACAGATGAGGTAAATGAGGCACAGAGAAGTTAAGTGATTTGCCCAAAGTCACACAGCTGATAAGTGGACAAGCAGGAATTAGAACTCATGACCCCTGACTCCCAAGCCCGTGCTCTTTCTAATCATCATCATAATAATGATATTTGTTAAGCACTTACTATGTGTCAAGCACTGTTCTAAACTCTGGGGCAGGTACAAAGTAATCAGATTGCCCCACTTGGGGCTCACAATCTTAATCCCCATTTTACAGATGAGTTAACCGAGGCACAGAGAAGTTAGGTGACTTGCCCAAAGTCACACAGCTGACAAGTGTCAGGATTAGAACCCATGACCTCAGACTCCCAAGCCTGTACTCTTTGCATCAAACCACGCTGCTTCTCAGCTCGTGGCTGAGATTCTGTTAGCACCTATGCCAGTGTGGGCCAAGGGCAATCGGATCTGTCCTGGGTAGATTGTGCGTGTGGTGGGTGTGAATCCGGGGGGGGTCCTCGTCCTTTTCCCGATATTCAGTCTTCCACTCCGTCCCTCCCCGTCCCCTGGGTCCCACGCCTGGCACCGCGCTTTTCCTCCTAAAGACCCCCGTAGTTTTGGCCCGGAGAGGCAGGGGCAAGGAGAAGGTGGAAGGGTCCCCCCGCACCCGCCACCCGGAGCCCCCCAGGCCAGCATCCTGGAAAAAAAAAAGGCTCAGGTAGCGGTCAGGGGAGGGCGGGGGTCGTCCAAATTCCCTGGGAATTTGAAGGGGGCAAAAGGGTCTGAGTCACATCTCTGCAGCCCTGGCCTTCCTGCCTACCCGCCTCTTCCCTCTCCCCTCCCCCGCAGCCTTTGGAAGTTCGGGGAGAGACTGGAAGGGGGAAGGGGCAACCTCTAGTCTAGCTAAGCCTCCTCTAAATCCCCTCCCTTAGCCCCCTCCCCCTTCCTCCAAAGACTAACCCTGTCGTTGCCCTTGGCCCGGGCCTGCCCTCTGACCTCTGTCTGAGGACTTCTGCCGGCCCATCCTCCTCCTCCCACTATCTCTCCGCCTCCCCTCTGCCCCACTGCTTGCTCTCCGCCTTGTCCAGCTTCCCCAACCCCTGACCAGCCGCCTCTTCTTCCTAGTTCGTTCATTCAATCGTATTTATTGAGCGCTTACTCTGTGCAGATCACTGCACTAAGCGCTTGGAAAGTACAATTCGGCAACAAAAGGTAGTTTTCTTCCCCCTCCAGGAATCCCATTCTTTCCCAGCTCTTCTTCCCTGTCCCCTGCTCTTCATGTAGACTCCCCCTTCCCACCCAGTTAATAATAATAATATTAGTAGTATTTGTTAAGCGCTTACTATGTGCCATGCACGGTTTTAAAATCTGGGGTAGGTATGAGGTAGTCAGGTTGTCCCATGTGGGGCTTATAGTTTTAATCCCCATTTTACGATAAGGTAACTGAGGCACAGAGAAGTTAAGTGACTTGCCCAGAGTCACACTTCGGAGCGAGAAGCAGCGTGGCTCAGTGGAAAGAGCAAGGGCTTTGGAGTCAGAGGTCATGGGTTCGAATCCCGGCTCGGCACTTGTCAGCTGTGTGACTTTGGGCAAGTCACTTAACTTCTCGGTGCCTCAGTTCCCTCATCTGCAAAATGGGGATTAAGACTGTGAGCCCCACGTGGGACAACCTGATTCCCCTGTGTCTACCCCAGCGCTTAGAACAGTGCTCGGCACATAGTAAGCGCTTAACAAATACCAACATTATTATTATTATTAGCCAGGATTAGAACCACATCCATCCCCTGAACTTGTCTCCAAAGCCTTTCAGGCTTCCCGTTCTCCCTCCTGCTTAGACTGTGAGCCCCATGTGGGACCTGATTATCTTGTACTTAAGCCAGGACTCAGTACAGTGCTTGGCATATAGTAAGCGTTTAACAAATACTACCATCAAGCAGGAGAGGAGGAAACCCCAAGGCACACGGCAGTCCTGATAGAAACGTCCCAGAGCTGTTGACTGGAAAAAAAGACCAAACCAAAGCAAATTTGCATTTTGTTGGTGCATAATTGGCAAGATATTTAACTTGTCTAAATATTCAGCAATTCCTCTCAGGCTCCCAGCCCCTGCTCCATCCAGTTAGATGGGCCCAGCCTGGAAACACTCTTAGTTGGTCTCAGGCAAGGTATGTCCAGCCTTTCCTTTAGCCCTGGCACCCACACCTTTCTCCTTGCTGGCCGCCTTTCTCCCCACTCTTCCCCTTTTCCAGGGTCAGAGGGAACTCCGGTCCCAGCTTCCCTAACCCCTCAACCTATGGCTCCCTCCCTCCCCTCTACACCCCATCTGTCAATCTATAATATTAATAGAGCAACTAATATGTGCAGGACTGTGTGCTGTATGCCTACTGTTTGGGCACTTGGGAGACTGTGGTAGAATTAATAGACAAGAACCCTGCCCTTAGGGTGTTTCACAGCCTAAGAACTCTCCCCTCCCCTCCCCTCTTTCCATTTCACCCTTCCTCCCATGCAACTCCTCAAGGCTGATTCTCATTCATCCATTCATTCATTCAATTGTATTTCTTGAACGCTTACTGTGTGCAGAACACTGTGTTAAGCTCTTGGGAGAGTATCTCCAATCACTGACTCTGTCCCTGCACTCCAGGCCAGCCTAACCTGGCCCCTAAACCATCAAGAACCTCCCCCAGAGGGACTGAAGCAGAGACCTTAGAACTTTTGTTTACACAACTATCCTAAGCACTTATGTATATGTCGTTTTGCATGCCTTTGCATTTATTTATCGATCTGTCCTGCTATACTCCCCCAGCTATCAACAGCTGTGGCGTTCTTTCTGCAGCCCCCCACAATTTGTAAGTAATTTGTGTCTTTCTATCTCCCCCCTTCCCTCCTTGAGGGCAGATTCCAGGTCTTCTACTTTTATTGAACTCTCTCAAATAGTTAACAGAATCAATCAATCAATAGTATTTATTGTGTATCCACTGTGTGCCAAATACTTGGGAGAGTACAATAGTTGGAAGACACGGTTCCTAGCATGCAGTCTAGCCTGGTGGGTGAGGAAAGAGAAAAAAAGGACAATGTAAATGAGATAGTCCTTAAGGAATAAGCTCACAGTAGCTACTGTCTACACTATTGATTGATTGATTGAATCAGAGACAGGGCAGACAGCCTGGATGCTCTTCAGTTCCCAGACCTCTCTCTCTTTCTGTCAGTCCATCTGTCCCAGTGGCTGTCTTTCTCCCTCCGGGCCACTGGCAGGGCACAGAGCTCTGCCCTCCTCTTCATCATCACATCTCGGCTACCCTTGCCAACCCTCTCTGTCCCTGCCACTAGCACCACGATCACTCGGGCCACTGCCAATACAAGGTCATAGTCCCCTGGGGCTGTCCTGGGAGCGGTCCCAGAACAAACCGGCCCTGCACTGAGGAGAGGTGGGGGGAAAGGTCAGAGACCACCCCCTCCCCACTCTCTCAGAGAGGACTATAATAATAATTGTGGTAGTTGGTGAGCATTTACTACGTGCCAAGCACTAAGCACTGGGGTAGAGACAGGATATTCAGATCAGACACAGTCTTTGCCCCACATGGGACTCGCAGTCTAAGTAGGTGAGAGAACAGATATTTCACCCCCATTTTACAGATGTTGGTATTTGTTAAGCACTTACTATGTGCAGAGCACTGTTCTAAGCGCTGGGGTAGACACGGGAATCAGGTTGTCCCACGTGGGGCTCACAGTCTTAATCCCCATTTTACAGATGAGGGAACTGAGGCACAGAGAAGTTAAGTGACTTGCCCACAGTCACACAGCTGACAAGTGGCAGAGCTGGGATTCGAACTCATGAGCCCTGACTCCAAAGCCCATGCTCTTTCCACTGCGTGAGGCGACTGAGGCACAGAGAAGTGAAATAACTTGCCCAAGGTCACGAATGTAGGGACAGAGATTAGAACGCAGGCCCTCTGACTCCCAGGCCTGTAATCTTTTCTCTAGGTTACACTGTTTTTCTTTCATCTTTAATCCATTTCACCTATTGGGTGACAGTGGGATCTTTGAGACTCTGGGTGAGTCTCCAGTCCCAGCAATCAATCAATTAATTGTATTTATTGAGCAGTTACTACTAAGCACTTGGGAGAGTTCAGTAGAGCAGTATAACAGAGTTGGTAGAAACGTTCCCAGCCCACAACGAGCTTACAGTCTAGAGGACGAATTTACAGTCTAACAATCAGGATTTCCTGGTGTGTGTGTGTGTTTATTTGTTCTCTTCTCCCCCATTTGAGATTGCAAACTCTATAAAGGCAGGAACTCTGTCTGGAGCTCCTCAGGAACCTCCAGTCGTTGCCCATCCACCTCCCCCTCAATCGGAAACTCCTCGCCATTGGCTTTGGAGTGCTCAATCATCTTGCCCTACCTCGCTTCGCTACGCTCCTACTTCAAACCAGCCTGCACACTTCACTCCTCTAATGCCAACCTTCTCAACGTACCTCCATCTTGTCTATCTCACCGCCAACCTCTCGCCCACGTCCTGCCTCTCGACTGGAACTCCCTCCCTCCTCATATCCGACAATTACTCTCCCCCCTTCAAAGCCTTACTTAAAGCCCATCTCCTCCGAGAGGCCTTCTCTGATTAAGCCCTCTTTTCCTTTTCCTCAACTCCCTTCAGCGTCACCCTTACTTTCTCCCTTTATTCATCCCCCCTCCCTATATCTGTAATTTATTTATTTATATTAATGTCTGTCTCTCCTTCTAGATTATAATGCGTCTGTTACACTGCACTCTTCCAAGTACTTAATACAGTGCACAGCACACAGTCAGCACTGAATAATATAGGATTGACTAACTGATTGTCTGCTAATCTCCAGTGGCTTCTTCCCAGCATCTAGTGAAGTGCCTAGCACATTGTTCTCCACTTCGTCAATCACTGTGGTGATAATGATGATGATGATGATGATTATAATAATAATAATGGCATTTGTTAAGCGCTTACTATGTGCCAAGTGCTGTTCTAAGCGCTGGGGGAGATACAAGGTAATGGGGCTCACAGTTTTAATCCCCATTTTACAGATGAAGTAATTGAGGCACAGAGAAGTTAAGTGACTTGCCCAAAGTCACACAGCTGACAAGTGGTGGAGCCGGGATTAGAACCCATGTCATCTGACTCCCAAGTCCGTGCTCTTTCCACTAAGCCATGCTGCTTCTCTAGCACAGAAGATGACTGTGATGATGAAGGTCTCCAGGGAAGGAGAGTTGCAGCCTTCCTTGGTCATCCATTCCATTGTCTCAAAATCCTCAGTGCCAGAAACTTTTCCCCTTTATCTTTTCTCCCACCCCTCAACCCCTCCTCCTCTCCCTTCCCTCCTCCACAGTAGATGCTTAGTGAATACCATTGTCACTGTGCTACTACTAGTCAATCAACCGGAGATATTTACTGGGCATCTACTCTGTGCAGGCCAATGACCTAAATGCTTGGAAGAATACAATAAACATTAGTAATCCATGCCTTCAAGGAGTTTACAATTCACCTGAGACCCTAGCAGGGGCTTGGGATGATGGAAAATCCAGGAGTCGGTTGCTTCTTCCTGGAAGCCCTAGCTGATTAAGCGGATCAGGGAAAGGTGTTGCCCCAGGCTACTGCCATGGGCAGAGCTTAGACCAGTAAACTGTGGGTGCTCAGGGAGCTCCTGATGAACTGTGAGAGCGGGGGCTGGCTCAGGGCTCGAGGTGTGGGATCCTTAGCCTGGGGCAGGGAGGAACAGGAACCCGCCGCTCCCACCTGCCTCCACCCCATGTCCCCTGTGACCTTGCACCGTCTGGACAGGAAGAGAGACCTCAGAATAAAATGAGGGAAACAAGGAATTAAAGACAGAGAGGGGCACGGGGAGCCCCAACCCCAGGCCTAGGGGATGGTGGACAGGGCAGCTGCCAGGCTCAGGAAACAGGGCCCAGAGGAGGCCTGTCATGGGAGGCTGAAATCAGGTGGATGTTGGGGTGAGTGGGGGGAACAAGGTGGGAGAACCGTTCTGTAGACCCTTGGGGGCACTTTCCGTTTTAGACTAGGCTGGTTAAGCCTCCATACCTGGCTCCCACACCATGCTCAGTCCATACACACATACAAACACATACACTACATGGGCACGCTCCAACCCGCTGGGCAAGGAGGTCAGGGAGGCCTGGATTTGCATCCTGGCAGCCCCCTGACTCTGTTGTGAGACTGGATCAATCTTTGCTCTTCTCTGGCCCTCAGTTTCTCTCCTCTGAAGGGGACGGGGCAGGGCTGACCCGGCGAGGTCTGGGGGCAGACCAGCAACCCTTCAGCACCAAAACTCTCCCCATCTGGCTGGGGCAAACCCTCCCCAGCCCTGCTCTGGTGGGTAGTGGGACAGGAGGCCGGGTACCAAGGCAGGCTGGACATTAGGCTGGACTCTAGGTCACTACCTCCGTCCACTTCACTCCTCCAGCTGGATGGTCTGCTGCACCGGGCTCCGCTGTGCCTGGCCGTAAGCATTTTCCTCCTTATATACCCCGTGTATTTTTAACTCTGACGACGTAAATCCCAGATCCGGAGCACGCCACGGGCCAGGGCTGGGGAAAGGGAAATGGCGCCGCTTCCTGTCCCGCGGGCCATGCTTCCTCTCCCCTCCCCCAACTCTCTCCCCCCTCCAGGGAACTTTCACTGTTCCAGGAAACTCAGGGCAGCCACTGCCTGGGTGTGGGGGTGGGGGGGTGGGCAGCCAGGCTATGCACAGGGGGCGGGTGGAGGGCTGGGAGGGGAGATGCCAGCTCTGGGGGGGGGATGGGGATGGGGACTGGAGTAACATGGCTATGACTCAGAAGGGTGGAGTTAGTGCCCAGCTTGTGGGGAGGCAGGAGACTGGATGAGATGACCTCTGGAGTTTCCTGCTGACCTGAGGAGTGTGGTGTGAGAAGACTCCACCGAGAGGCTGGAGCGGAAAGGGTGGAGAGAAGCAGCGTGGTCTAGTGGGTAGAGCCCGGGCCTGGGAGTCAGAGGACCAGGATTCTAATTACGGTTCTGCCACTTGTCTACTGTGTGACCTTAGGCAACTCACTTAACCTTTCTGTGCCTCAGTTACCTCATCTCTAAAAAAATGGGGATTAACATTGTGAGCACCATGGGGAACATGGATTGTGTCCAAACTGATTAGCTTGTATCTACCTCAGAGCTTAGTACAGTGTCTGGCACAGAGTAAGCACTTAACAAATACCATGGGAAAAAAAAAAGGTCACCGACTGTCTGTGGAAAGGCTTCTCTGTGGCCCTACCTAGACCAGATAAACTGATCGTCCCTGACTAGAATAGTTGCTCTTTGAGGGGTCACCCTCGAGGACCAGCACGGGCTGGGGATGGAGACCAGTTTCTGTGTGTTAGCCGGGCAGAGAAACAGCATTGTATGCATGTGTGTGTGTATGTGTCTATGTGTGCGTGTGTGTGTCCGTGCTGTGTGCTCTGTGAAGGCATGCATCGCCGTGTGAGTGTTGGATCTGCGTAGGGATGTATGAAAGTCTTACTTTGAAAGCGTGCGACTGTGTACGTCGCTCTACAGATGTGTGTGAGGTTGGAGGCTCTGCAAGTGTGATCTGTGTCTGAAACTGTGTGTGTGTGGGACTGTGATTGGGGAGTTGGGGGGTGGTGACATTATGTGTGGGTATGAGAAGGTGTCTGGGACTCTGTGTGTGTATGTGTGTGTTTGTGGACGCGCACGCGCCCTGCTACACTACTCTTTACTCTGACCTCCTGTCAGGCTTCCAGCCTCTACCTGGGATGTTTGAATAGCAGGTGTGGTTCCTGCACAACAGCCAAAATCAACACACCATTCCCAGCTGATAACAGGGACAGCCTGGCCCTGCCTGACCCCTAACCCCATCCTAGACTCGGGACTCCATTGCTAGTTCCCTCCTACCCCAGCCCCAGCTCCTGCCCCCATCCTGTCCCCAGCAGAGCTCTAGCTCCAGCCCCAGCTCCAGCCCCAGTCCTGCTCATCTTCCCCCTCCAATTGCCGACAGAGCCTGGGCTAGGAGGATGGGGGTCAGGGCCAGGGCTGAAGCTAGGCTGGGCTAGGCTCTGAATTTTTCCTTTTGACCCCCTCTCTTACCCAATCTGATTTCTTTCCTTTGCCCAGGGTGAAGCCCAAAGCTGATTTCTTCCCCTGGACTCATCCAGTCTGTCAGTATCCCCTCCTCCTATATATATATATATATATATATATATAAAAAATGTAACACACACACACACACACACCCAAATACCACCACAAGCACCCATTAACAGTCACACTATTTTCCTCCACTCTATCCATCTTTATCACCTCTGCCTTTTCCCATTTCTAGTTCTGTTTTTCAATTCTTGTCTGTCTTTGTCCCCTCTCTCTACCTTCTCAGTCTCTGTCTCCCTCTATCCATGAGTGCCAGCCCCATGCCCAGTTCATGTCCCACTGGCCGGCGTCCCGCCTCCCCAACCTCCAGCCTAAGCTCCCATCTACAGTTATGCCAGCTGCCCTCTGTGCCCCTTGGTTCCCAGATCCTGACCTCTTTCAACCCCTCTTTATCTCTCCGCCCCCCCCCCCTTCAGCCCCCACATTCACCTGCCTCTCACCCCTCCTCTGGCTTCCACATTCACCTGCCCATAGCTCCTCACTTTCTATTCTTTTTTTTTTTATTTGTTAAGCGCTTACTATGTGCCGAGCACTGTTCTAAGCGCTGGGGTAGACATAGGGGAATCAGGTTGTCCCACGTGGGGCTCACAGTCTTCATCCCCATTTTACAGATGAGGGAACTGAGGCACAGAGAAGTTAAGTGACTTGCCCACAGTCACACAGCTGACAAGTGGCAGAGCTGGGATTCGAACTCATGAGCCCTGACTCCAAAGCCCGTGCTCTTTCCACTGAGCCACGCTGCTTCTCAGAAGGGCTGGGCCTCCTTCCAGTCCGGAGACTCCAGATGACCTGAAAGACGAGGTCAAAGGGAGTGAAAGGGAAGAAGGGAGGAGCTGTGGCTGGACCAGGGATGGGGGGCTTGGGAAGGGGTAGGGACTGGGGCTGGGGTTGGGCAGGAGCTGGGGCTGTGGAAAAGGTTGGGGCTAGGGTAGGGTTAAGGGAGAATGTCTGGATGGGAGAGTCTCTGGAGCGGGGGGCCGGGGGAGGCGGGGGTGTCTCGGTGCTGGGGAGGAGACAGAAGGTGGAGTCTCAACAGCTGGGGGGAAGGGCGGGGGATGGTGGGGAGACCTCAGGAGATGGTCAAGAGCCAAGACCTCCAAGAGAGGCTCGGGAGGTGTCTGAAAGGTCCTCGCCCTGGGACAAGGGACAACCGTGTCCAGGGAAGGTCAATCCAGGGACAGGGGAACGGGGCGGGGCGGGGGGGGTGCCGCAAAGGGAGGAGACGATGTTTCCATTCCAACGTTTTTGAAAGTCACATCCTATGGGGAAGAAGGGAGGGGGCAGGGCTCCCCTCTCTGCCCACTGGCCTCTCCTGTGCTGAACCTCCACAGGTCACTTGCTCCTGTGCCCCTCCCCACCCCAGCGCCTCGGTCTCTCCCCAACCTGGACTCCACAGCCTTTGGACAGAGGGAGCTTTTTCCACTGAGATCAGAGATCAGCTGACAGCCTGACCACCTGGTCTCTGGGGTGCCCCACTCCCCCCGTGGCCCCATCCCACTTGGACATCCGGCCCCGGTGGCTTCTGGAGGGAAACTGGGGCCGTGTGCCAGACCCTGCCCCCGGAGGCCCATTCAGTCATTCAGTCCATCCCTCTGCCTCCAATAGGACTTTACCTTTCCCTATCATGGTTAATTAAGCATTTCTATATACTGATCACTGAGCTAAGCAATGGGGCAGAATCAAGAGAATGAGCTCACACCCAGTCCCTGTCACCCACAAAGGCTCACAATCTAAGGGGGAAGAAGAGCAGTATCTTATCCCCATTTTAAGAGAAGCATTGCGGCCTGGTGGATAGAACATGGGTCTGGGAATCAAAGCGACCTCTGTATATCAGACAGATAATTACTCTCCCCCGCTTCAAAATCTTCTTGAAGGCATATCTCCTCCAAGAAGCCTTCCCTGACTAAGCTCTCCTCTCTTGTTCTCCCACTCCCTCTCTAGACTGTAAGCTCATTGTGGGCAGGGAATGCACCTGTTATATTATACTTTCCCAAGCATTTAGTACAGTGCTCTGCACATAGTAAGCACTCAATAAATACAATTGTCTGACTGACTGTTTTCTCTGCTCTGACCCAGTCAATTCTGAGCACTCTCAGTTGAGCCATCCCACCTGCGGTGTGGGGTGGTGCTGAGCGAGGAGTTGTGGCAAGATCAGGAATCAGGAGAAAACAGCCCCTGACCCGAAGGACCTTCCCGGCTAATTGGAGCTGCCCGGACAGGTACTATGGATGGGGTCAAACACCACAACCCTTGCTCCAGGGCATTCTCAGGAGGTGGGAGAGCAGTTAAGCTGGGCAGGCTGCGTGCAGGAGGAGGAGCAGGATTCTGGAAGCATTTTGAAGGAAGGGTGAGGCTTGACAAAAAGGAGAGGGGAGAGCCTCCCAGCAAGGAGAATTGTTGTGCTTGTTGGCTTCAAGATCAGGTAACTGAAGGGGGGATGGCAGAGGGGTGGCCAAGGTATGCAGAGCTGGTTAAACTCATTGTGGGCAGGAAATATGTCTGTTTATTGTTATATTGTACTCTCCTAAGTACTTGGACAAGTGCACTGCACACAGTAAGCACTCAATAAATATCACTGAATGAAGGAATGAATCAATTAATCAATCAGTGGTATTTATGTTACACTTTATTTGTGCAGAGAATTTAGCATTTGGAGACTGCAATACAATGGAATTAGCAGATACGTTCCCTGCCCGTAACGAGCTTATAGTCTCAAGAGGGAGATAGACGTTAATATGAACAAATAATTTATAATATATAATATAAAGATATGTACATAAGTACTGTGGGGGTGGGGCAAATATGAAATGAACAAAGGTCACAGATCCAAGTGCAGAGACAAGACCGAAGGGAGAGTGTGCCGGGGAAAGGAGGGATTAATCGGGGAAGGCCTCTTTGGAGAAGATGTGACTTAAATGATGCTTTGAAGGTGGAAAGATTGGTGGTCTGGCATATATGGAGGGGGAGGGAGTTCCAGGCTAGGGGGAGGATGTGGGAAAGGGGTCAGCAGCGAAATAGACAAGATCGAAGAACAGTAAGCTGGTGCTAGAGGAGCAGATGTGCAGGCTGGGCTGAAGTAGGAGATTAGTGAGGTGAGGTAGGAGGGTGCGAGCTCTCACTTTCTCCCCATCTTCAATCAACAGTGGGCAGGCAACGAGGAACCAGTTGGAAGGCCCGGGGGCACCTGAGGGATTGGGCATCTCAGGGGACTGGGCACCTGTAAGGATAGCTTCTTTCCCCCAGATGAAGATCGACCCCAGATTTCCCATTTCAAATTCCCTCTGGTTCTCTCCCGTCCCTCCCAGTTGCTCCTCATTTTCCATTCTCCTGATTCTCCACCACCTGGGTCTACCCTGTCCCTCTTTCCCCTCCTACCTGGCTCTCAAAGCCCAGTGTCTGCACACCAAAGACCCTCTGGTCCCCTTCCCATCTCTCTCCCGTCTCTCCTCGTACCTACCTCTGCTGTCAATCCCGGGAGAGGAGCTGGAGAGGAACCGATGATGGTGTACTATGTACCTCTCACCCACACACACACTAATTCCCCTGGCATCCTCTCACATGGGCACAGATGCACACACACCACCACAAACCTACACACTGGCATCCTTTCAAACGGGCATGGATGCACATACACCACCACACACACACACACACACACTCACACAGATATGCCACACTCTTACACGCTCCTGGCCGGCTGCAGGCGCTCAACAGCCCTCCAGAGAAGAGTCCTTATCGTAGCGGCCCATCTCTGCCGCTTTCGCCATCGTCGCTTCCCCGAGAACAATCCGGCTCCACGGCCCCCCTCCGCTGCCTCTATTCAGGTCAGGCCGCTAGGCAAGGCCAGGGGGTGGGAGGGAGGGTCCCCCTTAATTAGCGCCTGGAGAGGGGCTTTGTTCCCAGGCAGGCATGTCTGGGTGCAGGGAGACTGAGGAACAGGGGTTGGATGGGGAGGTCCTTCAGGCCCATTGTTTGAAGGGGGCTGGGGTTGTCAAGGGGATTGGCATAGGACCCAGCTGGGGAAGGATTGTCTAAAAAAATAGAACCGCGGGGGGGGGGAGTTAGGGGTCGGGGAACCCGGGAGCCAGAGGGGCTGGGGGAGCCAGGAACAAGAGGAGCTGGGGGGGAATCTGGGAATGGGGGGAGCCAGAAGAGCCAGGGGTCCAGGAAGCTTGGGGAGAGAGGGGGAGCAGGGGGTCAGGAAGATTGGACGATGGTGGGGAAAGACATGGAGGGAGAGATTGGAGGACCAGAGAGCTATAGACACTGGGAGAACTGGGGAGAGGATACTGGGTGATAAGGAGAGGCGCACTGGGACCAGGGAAAAATGGAAGAAGAGAGCTGGCCCCCAAACAAGGACCCTAAATCTCACCTCCACCAGGAAGCCTTAATAATGTTGGTATTTGTTATGCGCTTACTATGTGCCGAGCACTGTTCTAAGCGCTGGGGTAGACACAAGGGAATCAGGTTGTCCCACGTGGGGCTCACAGTCTTAATCCCCATTTTACAGATGAGGTAACTGAGGCACAGAGAAGTTAAGTGACTTGCCCAGAGTCACACAGCTGACAAGTGGCGGAGCTGGGATTTGAACTCATGACCTCTGACTCCAAAGCCCAGCCCGTGCTCTTTCCACTGAGCCACGCTGAGCCTTCCCAGACCTCTGGAAGAGAAAGAGCCATTTACCCCCAGCTCACCCTATCTAAAACACCCCTGCCATTCCACCCCGTCCCCCAGGCAGGCAGCATGGACTGGTGAAAAGAGAGTGAGCCTGGGAGTTAGAAGACCTAAATTCTCAGCCAAGTTCCATCACTACCTGCTGTGTGATCTTGGGCGTGGCACATAATCTCTCTGTGCTTCAGTTTTCTTGTCCACAAAATGAGTATAAAATACCTGTTCACCTTTCCTCTTAGCCTGCAAGCCCCATGTGGGACCGGGGCTGTGTCTTATCTGATTGCCTGTGTCTACCTCAGGGCTTGGTATATTGTAAGCTCTTAATAAGTACTGTGATTATTAGTATTCGGGCACCAAATCCTTTGATTAGACACAGGTGATCAATCAATCAATGGTATTTATTGAGTGCTTACTGTTTGCAGAGCTCTATACTAAGTACATGGGAGAGTGTAGTATAACAGAGCCAGTAGACACATTCCCTGCCCACAAGGAGCCCATAGTCTAGAGAGGGAGACTGACATCAAAATAATGTATGGGTCTGTGGATGATGGTATTTACTGAGAGATCTAAGGGGGCAGAAGTAGGTTGTAAGGTGAACTTGGCCTCAGGGCAAGGGACAGCATCTGGCCCTGGCAGAAGTACCTCTTCCCTCAGCTCCCTGGCCCCCTTTCTGGGCCAAGAACTGAAGACCCTGGAAGCAGAGATTGGGGATCTGAGTACCTGCTCTCTCTTTTTCTTAGGATAAGAGCCCCTTGTGGGACAGGGACTCTATCTCCCCAGGTGCTTAGTGCAGAGGTTAGTTCATAGTAAGCGCTATACAAATGCCACAGTGATTATTATTATTATGGGTACATTTAAGGCAGAGTTGGCCCCTGTCGGCACATTCTGGACGAGAAGCGGGAAGTGCTGGCTGTTACGGAATCCGCGTTGCCTCCAGAACTCCAGCGGGGAAAGACCCGGCCAGAGTCCCCCTGCCCTCAGACCTGCAGAAGTTTAACCCGATTAACTTAATCACATCCTGATTAGAAAAGACAGAAACAGGCAGCAAGAGGCAGATGTGCTTCTCCCTAGCACTTTCTCTGCCCTGAGAGCTAGGGAAGCGGGGCGCCTTTCCCACCTCCCCACCATCTCCCTCGTGCCCTGCTCCGAGAGCCCAAACCAGGATCGGAGAAGCAGAGCCACCAGGTCCTGAATCCAGGGTCTTCTCCCCACTCCCTCCTAACTTCTGTGGCCCTCCCCCTAGCCCATCCCTGTTCTGGAGGCAGGTCTAGGGTGGACAAAGGGTCCCTGTTGACATGGGGACTGGGGTCGTTGTGGCCTGGGTAATGGAGAGTGTTTTTTGTATCCTGCCCCTGAGTCCATCCAGTCAATCCATCACTCGATCGCACCTATCGAGCTCTCGCTCTTGAGAAGCAAGGTGGCCTAGCGGTAAGGGCACGGGACTGGAAGTCAGAAAACTCTGATTCTAATCTTGGCTCCAGCCCTTAACCAATGGTGACCTTGGGCAAGTCACCTAACCTCTCTAAGCCTCAGTTTCCTCATCTGTAAAAGGGGGATACGAGACTCACTCTTCCTCCCTCTTGGACCGGGAGTCCCACAAGGGATAGGGACTGTGTCTGATCTGATTGTCTCAAATCTTCTAAGGTGCTTGTCACACAGTAAGCACTTAACCACAATTCAGAATCATTATCACTCTGAGCAGAGCACCGTAGTGAGCAGAGCGTTTAGGGGAGTGCCCTGCCCTCCACTGTTGCTCTGTCCCCCTGCCTCTGCCCCCATTCGCAGACGATGCCCCGCTCTTCTACTGACTCTGGTGGGCAGCACTGGCTGGATGCGCCAGTTTTGGAGCTGGGCAAACAGGGTGAATCAGAGAGGGTTCACTTGCTGTAGCGGCTGCCGCTGGCACCTCATCCACCGCCACCATGACGGCCATCACCGCAGCGGGAACTCTTCCTCGCCGTTCCCCAGGGTTTAATGACTCCCTGGCTGTGTACCCAGCGGCTGTTCATTAACTCCAACCCCAGATGGCAAAGGGGATGGCACGCTGGCGGGAAAGGCCGGTCAGCCCAGCCCCGTGCTACAGACGAGGGGAAGACCCGGTCCGCTTTGGGGCCAGAGGGCGCGGGCTGTTGGGTGGGGTGTTGGATGCCCATTTTACCCAGGGGGCAAAAGGGGAGCGAAATGGCAGTGTCCCCTGATGCCTGGGCAATGTGGGCCCTGGGGAAGTGTCCACTGGCTTTTGCCCCAGGTAACTGAGTCACAGCGGGGCCAGTTATCTGGTGGGTGGTGAGATGGCCTCAGCTTGGCTCTGGGCACCGGGGCTGTGACCTGCCCCACCCAGGCCCTGGGAGGCAGGGACTGGGAATTCTTCCAGGAGGGTGTCCCGGGTCCGGGTTCTGCTCAGAACTACTCATTCCACGGAGCTGCCAGCCAGGCACTGCTCTCTATTGACCCATCTCCTTCTTTCTAAGAATCCCTGGAGGCCAGGAGAGTGACCTCAGGACCCTCAGGAGATAATAATAATAATAATAATGACAGTGTTTGTTAAGCATTTACTATGTGCCAAGCACTGTTCTAAGCACTGGGGAAGATACAAAATAATCAGGTTGTCCCACATGGGGCTCACAGTCTTAATCCCCATTTTACAGATGAGGTAACTGAGGCACAGAGGAAGTGAAGTGACTTGCCCAAGGTCACACAGTTGATAAGTGGCAGAGCTGGGATTAGAACCCATGACCACAGACTCCCAAGCCCGTGCTCTTTTCACTAAGCCACACTGCTTCTCACCAGAGATGGTCTCTGAGGTTTCTCCTTCCCTTGGGAGATGGTCTCTGAGGTTTCTCAGCCCTCCTGGAAGATGTGGGTGTGAAATGGTATTTGTTAAGCACTTACTGTGTGCTAGGCATTGTCCTTAGCGCTGGGGTAGATACAAACTAATCAGGTTGAATACAGTCCCTGTCCCACATAGGACTCAGAGTCTTAATCCCCATTTTACAGGTGAAGGAACTGAGGCTCAGAGAAATTAAGTGACTTGCCAAAGGTCACACAATAGACAAGTGGCAGAATCGGGACTAGAACCCAGGTCTTTTTCTGGGGCTTCTCAGCCCTCCGAACCCCTGCCCCCAGGCCCATGAGGAGGGAGAGGAGGGATGGGGCCAGGGGTGAGGACAAACTAGAGATCAGAGGGTGAATGAGGAGGGCTGGCTACTCACCCCCAGCCCGCTCTGACCTGGATCTCTTTCTTCCCCCAGCCCCACTCTCCTGGCCAGTTCTGACTCTTACCCCGTTTGCTGCTAGTGGTTCTGGCCTGCTTGGCTCTGGGACAGGCAAACAGAAAAAGTTTCTGAGGCTGTTTAACCAGGAATTATCGTGGGCTGAACTGTGATGGAATAAGAATTCATCGGATAGAAACACCAACTCAAACAGCCAGAGTCAATATTTTGGGACCTTAAACAAGATCGGTCTAAAAGTGGGAGCTGGGGGGTGTCTGTGTGGGTGAATGCCTGGGAGGGGAGGGGGTGGCAGGGGGGAGTGGAGGAGGGACTGTTGGAGAAGGTGTCTGTGTGTATGTGTGTGCCGGTGTGAGTTCATATGAGAATGTATGTGGGGGGGGTGAGAAAAGGTGTGTGGGTGTGATTTTATGTGAGAATGTGTATATCAGCTGGTTTGGGGCATGGGAGATTAACTGTGTACATGTGTGTAAATGGATGCAGGTGTGACGGGGGTGTGGAAAAGGTTATTCTTTTGGGGAGGGTGGGAATGGGCAGTTTCCTACTAGTCTCCTGCTCCTGACAGATTATATAGCGCCAGGGTAGGGGGAACCGCAGGGGTGGGGCAGGACAGCAGCAGCAGCAGCAGCAGCAAGGACAGGTGCAGAGGCAGAAGCAAGGTGGCCTAATGGAAAGAACCTGGGTCTGGGTTCTAAACCTGGCTCCACCCCTTGCCTGCTGTGGGACTTTGGGTAAGTCACTTAAGTCTGCTGGGTCTCAGTTTCCTCCTTTGCAAAATAGGGATTTAATACCTGTTTTCCCTCCTCCTTAATCAGTCAATATTATTTATTGAGCACTTATTATGTGCAGAACACTGTACTAAGCACTTGGGAGAGTACAATACAACAGAATTATCAGGCATGTTTCCTGGCCATAACAAGCCTACAGGTGAGCTCCATATAGGGCAGGAACTGCGTCCGACCTGATCATCTCGTATCTCCCCTAGAGTTTAGTATAGGACTTCGCACATAGTCAATACTTAACAAATATTGCAATTATTATTGCACTAATAATAATTAGGAGTTAGGAATAAAGACAGGGGCAGAGTCCAAGGATGTGGAACGGAGTGAGGAATGAATGAGGGATGCCGGGTGTGTGTCGGAGGTGGTGGTGGGGGTGGTTTAGGGGAGGCTAGGGCCCTGCTGGATGGGAGGAGTTGGAGGAAGCCACTTGGGGGGCTGAGGGAGTAGCAGCGGGCCAGCGGGGCCAGCCAGCGACAGAGTGTGGCTGGCAGTCCCGGCAGCTGATAGCCATCTCGCTACTGTTTATTTACGGACACGGATATTTATACTGCCAGCTCCTTGTAACTGGGCCCGGCCCAACCCAACTTGCAGGCTGCTCTCCGACCGCAGAGCGGGGCCGTGCGGCCCTGCGGCCCTGTCCAGCCGTCGGACTCTGTCCGGCCGGCCGGCCCCGTCCAGCCGGCCCTGTCGGGGCTGAAGGGAGTTGGCTTGGAAACATTTGGGGGAAAGGGGAGGGGGCTGCAGGGCTCTTGGGTCAGCTGGAGGGGGGCTGGGGATTCCCCTTAGGGTGGCCTGGGGTGGCTCAGCTGGGGGAAGGAAAGTGGTTGTGATTCCCTGACCACCCCCTACTGCTAATCCCCGTCTCCCCCGCCCTCCCCATCCCCGCCGGGATGTCTTGGGGCTGGGGGCTTTGGGGCAAGGTCACCAAGGACACCCGGCTGAGTTCTGATCTCATCACCATGTTATCTCTCTGTCTTGCCAGCCTCTTCTCCCTGATGAGCTCAGGGGCCCTGGGGGAGGAAGAGGGAGGGAGAGAGAGAGTGTGTCCTCCCCACCCCTCCCCTTACCTCCAACCTGAGACCCCTGCTCTAGTCGCCCCTATCAACCAGGCAGACCCCCATCTTTCCCCCACCCCCTGTAGAATCCTTCCTGGTCTTGATCTTGACCCTGGTGTCCGTCCTGACCCAATGGCCCCTGGTGGCTGTCTGGGTTTGCAGGAGGGGAGGAGGGTCGTGATCAGCCCCCCAACCAAGGTCCTAGGCCCTGCCCGCCACCTCCCTGTCTCAGCCTCCCCGTATTTACTGAGTGCTTACTGTGTGCAGAGGCCTGTACTAAACACTTGGAAAGTAGAATTCGGCAACAGAGACAATCCCTACGCAAAAACGGGCTCACGGTCTAGAAGCCAGAGAGAAGTCAGCTCCCCCTCCTCCCCTACCGCCCCAGGATCTGGCTCCCAGACCCTCCCTTGTCCCTCCCCCCAGTCCTGGGCCGCCGGACCGACCACCCCATCCCCTCCCTCCCTCCCCTGAGGGATCTCTGGGGAGGGGGAGCCCCTAGTCCCAGCCTGTCATTTACACTTCAGAGGCCACAACTTCCCAGGAAGGAGCCGGCCGGCAGGGGCCGGGAGCCAGAGGGCAGCAGTCCCAGCCTGCGGTCAGGGAGGGATAGAGGTCAGTCTGGAGGGCGACACTGCCAGCTCCTCGGGAGCCCGATCCACTCTTCTCCCTGCCTAGCCCAGCCCCTGCCCAGCTCCAGTCTCAACCTCTGCCCGAGCCCTTATCTCTGTCTTACCTTAGCCCTGGTCTGTCTGGCTCTGGACACTTCAGAGCCACTCAGCAGGAGGGCCTCCCGATGGGTGGGCTGGCTCTTCCCACAGGGCTGTGGGAGGTGAAGCAGGAAGGGCTGGTGGAAATAGTAATAAGAATAATGGTGGTATTTGTTAAGCACTTACTATGTACCAAGCATTGCTCTAAGCACCGGGGTAGATTCATGGTAATCAGGTTGTCCCATGTGGGGCTCACAATCTTAATCCCCATTTTACAGATGAGGTCACTGAGGCACAGAGAAATGAAGCGACTCACCCAAAGTAACACAGCTGACAAGTGGCAGAGCCGGGATTAGAACCCACAACCTCTGACGCCCAAGCCGGGCTCTTTCCACTAAGCCACGCTGCTTCTCATGGAAAGGGGCTGGTGGGAAGGTTGCGGGGGAGGCTCCAAGCTCCTGCTGGCTGTTGCTGGGGAGCAGGGGCAGAAGGGCCCCAGGAGGGCAGAGGGGCAGAGCCTGATAGACAAAGTGGAAGGGACACTGCCTGAGCCCTCGGACCTCTGCCTCAGTGGTACCACACCAGACCAGCCCCCGGGGATCTGGGCCTGGGCTCCAGATTCTGTCTCCATTTGGGGCTCCACGCTGCTCAAAGGCCTGGTACTGTGTCCTCTGGTTCTCCACAGTTCTCCTCCGCTAGACTGGAAGCTTCTTGAGGGCAGGGATCAAGTGTGTTCAGTACAGTACTCCACTCATGGCAGGAGCTCGGTAAAGAGAACTGAAAGATCGATTGGTTGGAAGAGAAGACAGCTGATTCACGGTAGCTGAGAGGAAGTCTGCACCTGGCTAGGGGCTCCAGATCCAGTTAGCAATCAATCAATCAATCCATCAGTGCTATTTATTGAGTACCCACTGATTGTAGACCACTGAACAGAGTGCTTGGGAAAATACAACAGAAGCACAGAACACATTCCCTGCCTACAAAGAGCATCCATATTATTGTTATTACTGCATATATTAAGCACTTACTGGAGAAGCAGCATGGCTCAGTGGAAAGAGCCTGGGCTTGGGAGTCAGAGGTCATGGGTTTGAATCCTGGCTCTGCCACTTGTCAGCTGTGTGACTGTGGACAAGTCACTTAACTTTTCTGTGCCTCAGTTACCTCATCTGTAAAATGGGGATTAACTGTGAGCCTCACGTGGGACAACCTGATTATTTTGTATCTACCCCAGCACTTAGAACAGTGCTCTGCACATAGTAAGCACTTAAATACCAACAATATTATTACTTTATGTCAAGCACTGTTCTAAGCGCTGGGATAGATACAAGTTAATTAAGTCAGACAGACTTCCTGCCCCACCCAAGACTCCTAATCTAAGTAGGAGAGAGAACAGGGATTGAATCCCTGTTTTACAGATGAGGAAACTAAGGCCCAGAGAAGCCAAGGAGACTCTAATGGGGAGACAGATAGAAATGATTTACAAGTAGTGGCAGGAGGAGAAAGAAGGGCTAAATAAGTAGCAGAGAGAATATTGGGTGAAACAGCAGAATAAACCGTGGACTGAACAATGAGCTCTACATGGGTATAAAAGTGCTGTGATGGTTGTGAATGCCCGTGCTCTGGGTGCCTGTTGGCTTGATGCTGTCCAACAGTTCACAATGCCATCGGGTTGTGAATTAATGAGGAAAGCCTTTGTGGAGGAGGTAGGAATTTAAGAAGTCCTTAGGCTGTCAGCCCAAGGCGGGACAGGGACTGTGTGTTTTTACCACAGTGCTTGACACATAGTAAGCACTTAAGAGAAGCGGCATGGCTTAGTGGAAAGAGCACGGGCATGGGAGTCAGAGGTCGTGGGTTCTAATCCCAACCCCACCACTTGCCAGCTGTGTGACTTTGGGCAAGGCATTTAACTTCTCTGTGCCTCAGCTACCTCATCTGTAAAATGGGGATTAAGATTGTGAGCCTCACATGGGACAACCTGATAACCTTGAAATTATCCCAGCGTTTAGAACAGTGATTGGCACATAGTAAGCACTTAACAAATACCATTATTATTATTAATGAATACTGCAATTATTATTACTATAATGTTGTTTTAGATTGTGAGTTTCTGAGGGCCAGGGACTGTGTCTAATTCCCACCTGGATATCCTTTCCCAGGACTTAGTACAATACTCTGCCTATAGCACTTGATAATAACCGTTACTATTATCGCTACTTTGTATTTGGGAAGAGATGCGGCCCAGTGTGTTTTGGGAGAGAGGGTCCCAGGCTGGGGAGCAGCGTGAGCGAGGGGTCGGAGGTGGGAGAGTGGAGAGCGAGATCCCGTTAGAAGGTGAGCCTGGGAAGAGCTATGTCAATGGGGCCCGACAGGACCAATCCACACAGGGCTGGCCTGAAGGGAGTTGACCAGTGGGGCTCCAGTTTTGAGGCTGGGTGAGAGTGTGGGGAGATTTAGGTGGGGTGATCTCTGTGCCCACCTACTCACCCCAGGGTTCCTGCTCAGCACTGGGTCAGGGAGGCTGGGCGTCCCAAGGCCACCGATCTAAACTAGGCTCTCTGGGAGATTCGTTCGAGATGTTCAGTAAGTTCCCACCCCCAGCCCTCCCAAAGTGTGTGCAAGCACATACCCACCCAAACACACATACACACTGCCCCTATTTCCATAGGCTGGGTGAGGGTGGGGCAGACTGAGGACTGGAGATGGGACACAGGGAGACTAACAGGGCTCTCCACCCCCGCCCCCCGCCTGGGGAACTCCTTCCCTCTGAAAACTCTGGAGGTGTGGTTCCTGTCCATGGATATATGTGTGTGTGTGTGTGTGTGTGTTTATATGTCTGTGTGCATCTTTTGACTGTATGTGGACATATGTGATTCTCAGTATGAGACTTTGTGTGTGTGAGTATGAGTGATTCTGTTGTCCTGGTTTCCTATCACAGCAATCTGTGACCTCAGCCTCAGTGGCAGGGACTGGTTTTTTCCGACACATGGACACTGCCCTGCAGTCCTACACACTAACCAGCCCTGCACACATTTCCTCGACGTCCCTCTCGCCCCCTTCCCCTCCTCCTTCCCGCAACTCCCACCCCTACCCAAGTGCTCCAAGTGCCCTGGTCCTGCTCTGGCTCCAGGGTCCCAGTTCTCACGATCAGGAAAACCAGCCGGGGTCTGCATGCAAATCCCCGTGTCTGCGGAGGCTTGGCTCGTGGGGGGCACAGCCCGGTCGCTGGGGCCTGAGTCCTCAGCTGGGAGAGCAGGTGCCCACCCAGGCTGCCATCCTGCCCCCTTTGAGGCCGAGGTGTGGTTTCTGCCAGCTGCTGTGGAACCCCAAAATAGCACCTATTGGCCCAGCTCAAGATGGGCAGGTGCTGGGCAGGGTTAGAGGCAGGGCTTGGGACTGGGCAGGGGCATGGGGCAGGCAGGGCTGTGGCGTCCAGCCTGGAGAATGGGCGCCCGGCCTGGGAGATGGGTTCCAGGTGTGCCTGAAGGGTGTCCAGCCTGGGGATGGGTGCCTAGCCTGGGGATGGGTGCCTAGCCTGGGGATGGGTGCTTAGTCTGGGGGATGGGTGCCTGGGCCAGGATCTCCCTCTCCTGGGGTTGCAGTCTCTTTTCTCTGGCTCCCAGCTTGGTTAATGGCAGCACTGCAGCAACTGAGGCAGAGAGCTGGGGCTTTGGGGTTAGGCTGGAACCCAGCTTGGCCATCATTTTGCCAAAGAGCGATCTTGCCATCCCTGCTCAGACTGTGGGTCTCTGGGCAGCCCCAGTCCCCAGCCATCCCCCCCCAGGTCCCCACCTTCCGCCCAGGATGGTGCCCAGGGAAGGAGGAGGATAGGGTGGTGGCAGCTCCTTGGAATAGGGCCTGGGCTGCCCTGGCACCCAAGAGCTTGGGCCCTGGTCTTTCTGAAGCCACCAACAGAGCCAGTCCAACCCCAACCCCCCATCCCCAGGGGGTCAGGAGGAATCCTGGGAGGAGGAACTTTTTTTTCTTTCTTTTAAATGTCTTTTGTTAAGCACTTGTTTTGTGTCAAGCTCTGTTCTAAGCATTGGGATAGATATGAGTTAAATCAGGTCGGACACAGTCCCTGTCCCATTTGTGGCTCACAGTCCAAGTAGGAGGGAGAACAGACATTGAATCCCCATTTTGTAGTTGAAGAAACTGAGGTCCAGAGAAGTTAATTGACATGACCAAGGTCACACAGCAGGCAAGTTTTTGAGGTGGGATTAGAACCCAGGTCTTCTGGCTCCTGGCCTGTGCTCTGTCCATTAGACCACGTTGTTTCCCAGAGGACTGTGGACCTCTGTTTTCACTCAAGACCTGGTAAAGCCAGCCTGGAGCAGTGGAGGAGGAGAGAGGAGAAGCTCCTCCATCTCCTTTCCCTACCCTGCACCTCAGGGCCAGGGACCTTCTCTGTCTCTAGCTTCCCCAGGAGAGTCCATTGTGTCTTGTGTGGTACCATTGGCATCCCTGGCTGGAAGTAGTCACACTCTAGGGCCTCCCTCACCCCAGGGTGGCCAGGACCCTCCCCAACTTTCTGAGGCTTGTGATCTCGGGAGCCACGGGGAGATGCCTGCCTTCAGATCAGCTGTTCTAAGTAAGCGTGGCATCCAGGAGAGAGAGCCAGCCTCCACCAGGAGCCGGCCCAAACCTCCCTCAGGACCCAGACCCGCTTCCCGAGACTATGCTCCCAGAGCCCCCTGTGGCTGCCAGCCCCCTTGGCATCTCAGGGGTCTGGGCCGGCAGGGGGTCCCCCAGTTACTCAGGGACCAGTGGGAGGAGGAGGAGGAGGACCAGGAGGAGAAAAAGGAGGAGGAGAGAGAGACAGGAGGAGGAAGAAGACAAGGAGGAGATGGAGGAGAGGAAGAGGACCAGGAGGAGAGACAGGAGGAGGAAGAAGATGAGGAGGAGGGACAGGAAGAGGAAGAAGATGATGAGGGACAGAAGGAGGAAGAAGACGAGGAGGAGAGGAGGAGCAGGAGAGAAGAAAGAGGAGGAGCAGAGATGGAGGAGGAGGGGCAGGAGGAGGAGAGGAGGAGCAGGAGTGGAGAAGCAGGAGAGGAGGAGGAGAGAGAGGGGAGGAGAAGAGAGAGAGAAGAAGGAAAGGAGGAGGAGAGGAAGGGAAGGAGAAGAGGGGGGAAAGGAGAAGGAAGAGAAGAGGAAGGGAAGGAGAAGAGGAGGAGAAGGAAAGGCGTAGGGGAGAAAGAGGAGGAGGAGAGGAAGGGAAGGAGAAGGGGAGGGAAAGGAGAAGGAAGAGGAGAGGAAGGGGAGGAGAAGGAAAGGTGTAGGGAAGGCGGCGGAGGAGGAGAAGGCTCCCTCCCAGCAGCTGGGCCTTTTCCCCTCGCCCTGCGGCCCGCGGGAGTCATTTTCTCGAGGGTCTGCTGCCCTCCGGTGGCCGCGCCGTTCCCTGCACGCTTAGCCTGCCCGACACGTTCTGGCGAAGGAGCGGTTGGTCGGGGGCCACCTGGTCAGTGGGCTTCCTGAGGACCGGCCTCGGCCCTCCCTCCGCTTCCCGGGGCCCGCGTGCAGGAGCCGGGGCCGAGGAGGAGGGGAGAGAGTTTTCCAGGAGGCAGGATACATTTATTTATTTACTCTTCAAACATAGCCATTAAAGTTCCTGCAGTGGTTTCAGGGAGATACGGTGCTTCGCTTTCCTTCCTCTCCTCAACAGCTGCTGCCCGAGGGAAAGGGGGAAGAGGTGGGGAGGCCAGCTAGCCAGCCGGCCTCCCGCTCTAGCCCAGAGACGGCTGCAGGGCTCCTGGGGAGGTAACTCCTTTCCATCTGTCCACCTGAACCCTGAAGGCCAGGACCGAGAGGGAGATTCCTCCCCGGCACAAAATCTCTCAAGACCGTGCTCTCCTCTCCTCCCCACTGGGCTGTTATTATTATTAATAGTCTTTCTGTTCTGTTGGATTGGAGCCCAGACTTGGAAAAAAATCGGGCATGGGCACATAATAATAATAATGGTACTTCTTAAACGCTGACTTTGTGCCAGGCACTGTACTAAGCACTGGGGTGGATACAAGCAAATCGAGGTGGACACAGTCCCCGTCCCATGTGGGGCTCACAGTCTCAATCCCCCTTTTACAGATGAGATAACTGAGGCACAGAGAATTGAAGTGACTTGCCCACCGTCACACAGCAGGCAATCACTCCCCGCCTTCAAACCCATCAGTCGATGGTATTTATCGAGTGTTCACTGTGGGCACGGCACCGTACTAATCGTTTGGGGGGGCGCGTTACAGTAGAATTGGAAGGCAAGACCCCTTTCCTATAGGAGCTTACGGTCTAGGGGGGGAGATAGACATTAAAATAGATGACAGATTAGGGAGGCAAGAAGGACCTCCTACCTAACTCCCCATACTTCATCTCCAACCCACTGTCTACGCCTTTAGCTCATGCAGAACACCCTCCCTCTCCCCTCAAACCTGTCAAACCAGCCTTCCCCCCCGCAGTCCCCGGCACCTTCAAAGCCCTCCTTGAAAACGTCCCCCACCTTGGCTCATCACCCCACTCCTCCAGCCTCCCTAGTAGACGAGTTTATCAATCTGTCACTTTATTGAGCTGCTCGCCTGTCATTTTTATCGTGTGTGTCTTTTCACTTGAACCTATTGTGCATTTGCCAATTTGTATCCCTCGTTTCTCCTACTAGAGAAGCAGCGTGGCTTAGTGGAAAGAGCACGGGTTTGGGAATCAGAGGACGTGGGTTCTAATCCTGGCTCTGCCACTTATCGGCTAGGTGACTTTGGGCAAGTCATTCAACTTCTCTGTGCCTCAGTTACCGCATCTTTAAAATGAGGACTAAGACTGTGAGCCCCACATGGGGCAACCTGATTACCTTGTATCTACCCTAGCGCTTAGAAAAGTGCTTGGCACATAGAAAGCGATTAATGAATACCATTATTATTATTATTATTAGATTTTAAGCCCACTGAGGGAAGGGACCATATCTTTTACTCCTATTGCCTATTTCCCTAGGCCCTAGTCAAGTGCTCTGTTTACAAAAAAAGGAGCTCAGTATAGTGCCCTGCCCACAGCAGATGCATAATTCAAAGGTCTGCCTGCAGTAGGCACTTAATATAGTACTTCACAGTGGGTGCTCATTACTGTTGATGATGATTTGGGGTCAGTGGCTGGGGTATATTAATACTCAGGGGAAACCACTCTCCCTTCTCGGGCATATTTTTTCTCTTCATCTTCCTCCTCATAATCTTTCTCCTCCTTCTCCTCTTCCTCCTCCTCCCCCATTTTGCTTCCTCCTCCTCTTCTCTCCTCGTCCTTCTCCTCGTCTTCCTTCTCCTTCTCCTCTCTCTCTCTCTCTCTCTCTTTTAATGGCATTAGTTAAGCACATACTCTGTGTCAGAGACTGTACTAAGTGCTGTGGCAAATACAAGCTAGACACAGTCCCTGTTCCACATGGGGCTCACAGTATTAATCTCCATTTTACAGATGAGGTAACGTTAAGGGACTTGCCCAAGGTTACCCAGCAGACAAGTCTTCCTCCTTCCTCCTCTTTTTCCTCTTCCTTCTCTTCCTTTTTCTCTCCTCCTCCCACCCCACCATCCTGTCTTTGCTGACAAAGGTAACGAGAAATATAGATTCCAGAAATCTTTAGCCTCCTTTGCTGGAGAAACAGCCTAGTGGACACTCTCTTGTTGTTAGGTATTTGCCTGTCCGTGAGATTGGTCTTGGATTTAGGACACCCCCAGAGGTTAGTTCTCAATCTTGAGGCATCGCTCTTATTCCTCCCTATAATTTATGTTAGTCTCCATCACCGCTGCTAGGTTTTAAGCTCCTCAAGAAGCAGGGTGGCCTAGTGGACAGAGCTCTAGCCTGCGAGTCAGAGGATCTGGGTTCTAATTCCAACCCCACCATTTGCCTGCTGTGTGACCTTGGACAGATCATTTAACTTGCCTCAGTTTCCTCAGTGGCAAAAGGGAGATTAAATACCCCTTCCTCCCCCATCTGGGATTGTGAGCCCTATTTAGGTCAGCGTCTGGGTTTGATCTGATGATCTTGTATCTACCCCAGTATTGGGCACAGATTAAGCGCTTAACAAACGTTATCGTTATTATTAGGGCAGGGATCCAGTAGTAACTCTACGGTCCTCTCCCAAGCTCCGGACAGAGTAAGCATTCAATGAATACCATTAGTTGATTGATTTGTATCGTGGTTTCGCCCGGGGTTCTGGCCCGGTGCCAGGAGGATTCCACCTCTTTAGCAATGACTTGGACGGAGGAATTGACAGTCTGCAGGTGACAACCATACCGGGCGGGGTTGCTAACATGCGGAAGACAGGAATGCGTGGCAAAGTGACCTCGATAAATTGGAGAAACGTTCCGTCAGCATCCAGTGGGAACTCCTCTTCCAGGATGGGCGGATACTTGGATTGCCGATGATTCCGAGGGTCCGATTGAGCTGGCGGGGTCCCCTCCCTCTCCCCTCAAACCTGTCAAACCAGTCTCCCCCCCCCGGATCTCCGGCACCTTCAAAGCCCTCCTAGAAAACACCCCCCACCTCTGGCTCAACCCCCCACTCCTCCAGCCTCCCTAGTAGACGAGTTTATCAATCTGTCACTTATTGAGCTGCTTACCTGTCATTTTATCGTTTTTGTCTTTTCACTTGTACCTGTTGTGCATTTGGCAATTTGTATCCACTCCTTTCTCCTATTTGAGAAGCAGTGTGGCTTAGTGGAAAGATCTTGGGAGTCAGAGGACGTGGGTTTTAATCCCAGCTCCACCACTTGTCTGCTGTGTGACCTTGGGCAAGCCACCTCACTTCTTTGTGCCTCAGTTCCCTCACCTGTAAAATGGGGATTAAGACTGTGAGCCTCACTTGGGACAATCTGATTACCTTGTATCTACCTCAGCACTTAGAACAGTGCTTGGCACACAGTGCTAACAAATACCACAATTAATGATTATTATCATCATTATTGCCTCTTGTCTGCTGAGTGGCCTTGGGTAAGTCACTTCATTTCTCTGTGCCTCAGTTCTCTCAACTGTAAAATTGGGATGAAGAATGTGAGTCCCTAGTGGGGCAGGGACTGTGTCCAACTTGATTTCCTTGTATCTACCCTAGCACTTAGTACAGTGCCTGGCACATAGTAAACGCCTAATAAATACCACAATTATTATTATTGTGGTCCCTCTGGGGCCTGGAGCTCAACGAGCCAATAGGCAGGCAGGGGTGGGTAAAGTATTGCAATGCCCGCCTAAAGGTTTTTTATAGGAAGTTCCATTTAAGACCAAAGTGCCCCAAAACAGTGTCGCAGTGCCAGGCCCTGGCAGGTGTAGCCTTGGTTGCTCCACCTCCCTCGTTGGCCTGCTGTTTGCCGGATTCCCTCGCTTGCCAGCCCATGTCGGGGAGCACCCTAAGTGGACTTCAGCCCCGGCCGGCAGAGCCAGAACTAGAAACCAGATTTCCTGATGCCTCCTCCTCACTTGGCTGATACACAGAGCCAGGCTCCGCTCATCAAACCCCCAGCAGGGCCGAGACCCTAATTAGAGCACCCGGTTTGGCCTTATTCCTTTAAAAGGATGTAACGGACGTCGGGAGGGCCCAGGCAGGAGCTGCCAAAATGAGAAAAGGGAGAGAAATTGGGCTTCGAGACAAAAGGGTGTGGAGCTGGTCAAAGGGACAGCAGGGACTGGATCGACGTCCTTGTACCTCCTCTGGAGGGTTCGATGGGGAGGAGGTGCTGGCCGACTGTTCTCTTCCAGCCCAGAGGAGGCACAGAAGAGATGGCTCCTACTACAGCAAGAGGGTTCAGTCAGACGTCAGGAAGAACTGCTAGGACGGGTGGCAGGGGGTGGTGGTGGGAGTCGGTTTCACATACTGAAGCGGGGAAGATTGATCAGGTGATCTGAGGTCCCCTCCAGCTCAAGGATGCAGTGACTTCTCCCCTTTCTCCTCCCTCTCACTCCTCTCTCACCACTTTTCAAAATGGTATTAGATGCTTACTCCTGTTGTCATTGTCCTCCTCGCCCATCTCCTTCTCCTCCTCTCCCATCTCCTCCTCCTCCTTTTTCTCCCTCTCCTTGTCCTCTTCTTCCTTCTCCTCCTCCTCTTCCCCCTCCTTCTCATCCTCCCCTCCTTCTCCTCCTCTTCCTTTTCCATCTCCTTCTCCTCCCCTTCGTTCTCCTCTTTCTCTTCCATCTTTTCCTCCTCCTCTTTCATCTCTTCCTCCTCCTTCTCTTCTTTCAACTCCTCTTCCTTCTTTTTCTCCCCCTCCTTCTCTTTTTCCTTCTCCTCCTCTCCCTCCCTTCACCTTCTCTCCCATATCCTCCTCCTCCTCTTCCTTCCCTCCTTCTCCTCCTCTTCCATATCTTCCTTCTTCTCCTCTTCCTTTTCCATCTCCTCCTCCTCCTTCCCTCCAGGCCAGCCAGGTTCAGAAAAGCCACTGGACGTGAATATCCAGGCCCCAATATCCTTCTATAGCAGTTCCATGATCAGCCTTTATTATTATTATTATTATTATTAATGATGTTAATTATAATAATAGTATTGGTTAAGCATTTACTATGTGCCAAGCACTGTACTAAGTGCTGGAGTAGAAACCTGATAATTAGGTTCCACATGGGGTTCACAGTCTAAGTACGAGGAAGAACAGGTATTGAATCCCCATTTGGTAGATGAGGGAAGCGAGGCACAGAGAAGTTAAGTGACTTGCCCAAGGTCACACAGCAGGTATATGGTGGAGCCAGGACTAGAACCCAGATCCTCTGACTCCTAGGCCACTGCTCTTTCCACGAGACTCTCCTTTCACACCTGCCACCTTTCCTGTAGACTCAGCCCCTCTCCAGCTGGAATTACACCTTTCACTTTTATCTGCCCCCACTGCACCTGACAGTTTGCCCACGGTAATAATTATTGTATTTGTTAAGCACTGACTATGTGTCAAGCACTGTTCCAAGCACTAGCTCCCAGCTCAGTGCTCAGAAGACACTCGGAACAGTGCCTTGCCCTTAGTAGGTACTCAGTACAGTGATCTGCTCACAAAACACTCAGACAGTGCTCTAAACACAGTAGACACCCAAAACTGTGCTCTGCCCACAGTAGGCACTCAGTATAGTGCTTTTGCCTTCAATAGTTATTTGGTACAGTGCTCCGCACACGATAAACACACACATTACAGTACTTTAAACATGATAGATGTCCAGTATATTGCCCTGTCCATAGTAGGCATCCAGTACAGTGCTCCGCCCAGAGTAGTCATTGAGGATCACCCTCTGCCCTCAGTCAGCATTCAGTACAGTGCTCTGCACAGAGGAGGAATTAGGTACATTGCTCTGCACACAGAGGAGGTGCCCAGGGTAGTGCTCAGTGGTGCTCAGATGGTGCTCAGCAGCGCTCTGCTCACAGCTGTCACTCAGCGCAGTCCTCAGCACACAGCTGGCACTCAGCACAGTGCTCTTCACACAGTAGCAGCGCTCAGGCAAAAGCCAGCGACCATGGTTTTGCTGAGGCTGATGATGAGCCCAGGTAAGAAGGTGGAGGCAGGTCTGTGACAGGCAAGTAGAAGAGGGGGAATTCAAACCAGGTCAGAGGACCTGGGTTCTAATTCCAGCTCCATCACTTGTCTGCTTCGTCACCTTGGGCAAATCACTTCACTTCTCGCTGCCTCAGTTCCCTCATCAGGACAGTGGGGATTAGGACTGTGAGCCCCATGTAGCTTTGTGGGCAGAGAATGTGTTTGTTGTTGTAGTCTCTGAAGTGCTTAGTACATTGTTCTGCGCACAGTAAGCACTCATTAAATACAACTGTATGACATGGATGGTGTCCAACCTGATTAGCTAGTATCCACACCAGCATTTAGTACAGTGCCTGGCACAAAGTACGCACTTAACAAATACCATAAAAAAAGGGCCACACGAAACATCTGGTAGAGACAGCCCCTAGGGTCTGGCAGTGCTCCCTGCCCCTGCCCACCTGCTTTCCGGTGGGAGCCGCGGGTTCTGGGTTCAAGGACGGACTTCAGCCAGGTCGGCTGGATGGGTGGGGCGCTGCCTGTGCCTTTAAGCCCTTCCTGCTGAGAGGTTGTTTGGTGTCTGTTGACTAGAGCACCATCGTCAGGCAATTATGCTATTAGTGATGACTCCATCTCTTCTGGAGGCCCTGGCCCGGCCTGCCCGGTCCTGGTTGGGTCGCTCCTGGTCCCGCAGTCCCCTTTGATGTGGCCTGGGAGCCTTTTCCGTAACGGTCCTGCTGGGCATGGCTGCGGCCGGGTGAAGACGGGGAGACCCGCACCCCAGGAGTCTGAGAGGCCGAGCTCTGGCCTCCCGGGTCCTTGCTCTCTGGGAAGGACCCTGAGCTGGAGAGTGGGGGTCTGGAGCAGGTGATGGGGGGAGGGGGCTCTCTGAAGGGGTCAAGTGGGGGAGCGTCTCTGAGGACTGACCCCACACCCCTGACTCAGGGCTTCTCAGCCCCTCCATCCTATCTTCCGATAGCCCCCCACTCTCTCCCCTTGACTCCTACCTCAGCCCCTTCAGCCCCCTGTGCCCGGGCCCCTCCGACCCAGTGGCAAGCGGTTCTCCTGTTCACTTGCCAACTGACTCATCGGCGAGCCGCTTCCCCTCCCCGTGCCTCAGTTTCCTCATCAGTACAATGGCCAACATCCTCCCTCCCCCGGGGGCCCCGTGACTCGTGCTGTTCTGTGGCACCTGGCCCGGGCAGAGAGCCGAGGTGCTGAAGTGAACCCAGCTCCTCTCCCCGGCCCCTGCGGCTGCGGGGGGGAGGGGCCGCGATGGTGGCTGGGGAGGGGGCCCTGCCTCCCTTCTCCAGGCCGGAGGGAGGCCACCGAGGCCAGAATGATCCAGCAACCTGGAGTCCCGTCCTAGGCGGCCCTAGGCACTGGTCTCCGTCCCTGGGCCCTGATTCATCCCTTTGCTGAAAACTGTGGAAAGCAGAGGGGGTGACCGAACGTCCACCTTGTCCTGCTGGGCTTCCCCATCTTGTTGTCCACATCCATTGGGCCATCCATCCTCATCTGGCTGTCCAGGGAGTACTGGGGCCCCATAGGGTCCTTAACTGGGACAAATAGGCTGAAGAGGCAGAGAGGAGCTGGTCAGCCTCTCCCAAGCCTAGACGGGAGATGCCATGGTCAGCGGGGTTCCTCCGGCCAGTATGAGGCATGTTGGGATCCTCCCTCTAGGGCTCCTGGGGAGATGCTCCTCATGAAGAGCGTCTGACTTGTTTCCCCGTCCCAGGTTTCTCCCAGGGCTCCTCTTGGCCCCCCGAGTTCCCCACCAGCTCCCCGTGGGTCCCCAGGCCGCTGCCTCCGCCGTCCCCAGTCACGCGATGCAGAGTAAGCTTCCATAATCCCAGCTCAGGAGCTGCTCTGACAATTGCTCTCCCGCCCGGCTTTCCTCTGAAGTCCTTCCAGCTTCTCCTCATCTCCTCCACGCTGACATGCCCCGGGGAAAGGGCGCCTTCCCAGGTACAGTCCTGCCCCTCTCCTCGCCCCGCTGCTCCTCTCCCCACTGCTCCCCTCCGCCGGACCCTGCTCTGCTCACGGCCAGCGGACCACTCCCATGGCGGGCCTTGCCGGATAGCCTCTTCCACCATCGGAATGGTGGGACCCCCGTCACCCTCAGGGGCTGCCCTGGGTAAGGAGGTGAGGGAGGAGGAAGAACAAGACTGAAGGACTGGCTGGTAGGGTGGGAAGACCTGGTTGGGGTCTTTTCCACCCTTATCCATGGGGAACTCTTGACCCTTCTTCCCCACTCCAGCTGGCAGAAACCCCCGGGATGAGCCCCACCGGAGATCTGGGGGAGTCACCCTGACAGCTGGAGACCCAGGGGGTACCAGCCACATCACTCCTGGGGAGGGGGCTCCTGTCCATCTTCCATCTGGGCAGCTCAACTCAGTTCACCTCCCCCTCTCCACTTTCCTCATTTCTGCCCTCCTGGCCCAGTCACTGTTCTCCCCCTGGGTCCAGCCCAGACTCTCCCCTCAACCCGGCCACTGCTTCTAGCAACTCGGCCATGGCTTTCCGCCACCCAAACCCAGGTTCAGCCACGGCTTTGGTGCCAGGCCAGGTGAGGTGAGAGCAGGGGCTGGGGACCACCCTTTGGGGTGTCCAAGATCGGTAGGGGGAGGGATAAATTTTGGCCTCAGGGAGGGCTCCTTCCAGCGCCCACACCAACAGCTCTCGATCAAAGGTTCGAGACTACCTCCGCTCTTCACCCCCCCGTCCCTGTCCCCGACCACCACTTCCCCGCCACCAAAGCCCTTTGGAAATCTCATCTCTGATGAATCTCTCATCTCCCAGACTGCCATTTCAGCACTTCTGCATTTCCCCAGCCCCTGTGGGCTCGCAATCCATCAATTAATCAATCAACGGTAATTATTGAGCACTTTCTGTGTGCAGAGCACACAGAGTTGATAGGGACACAACAGCACCTGTGCTCGTATCTTACTTACATAGCCAATATTTATTCCTAATGCATGTACATGTACATCTCCCATTTTCCTTCTTCCTTTCTGTAAATTATTTCAGGGGTTTCCCCCTTCCCGCTCCCCCACTGAGCCCCCAAGCTCCTTGGGGTCAGGGATCGTGAGAAACAGCATGGGCCTGGGAGTCAGAGGACCTGGGCTCTAATCCTGGCTCCACCACTTGTCTTGCCACCCTGGGCAAGTCACTTCACTCCTCTGAGCCTCAGTTCCCTCATTTGCAAAATGGGGATTCAATCCCTGCTCTTCCTCTAACTTAGATTGTGAGTCCCATGTGGGACCTGATTATCTTGTATCAACCCCAGCACTTAGTGCAGTGGTAAGCCCTTAACAAGTATCACGATTATTATTATTACTAATCCCATTACGCTCAGTACAGTACTTTGCACTTAGTAGATGCTCGGTCAGTACTATCCAGAGACTTAGGTGGGGCCACCTCCTGGCCCCTCCAATTCAGTCCTTAAGCTGATCCTTGGAAACCCTGGTCTGGCTGTGTTCTCAGGGGTGTGGGGAGGCGATGCAGGGTTGGGGGGGTCAGGGACGGGGTGGACCACTCTGTGTGGGATTATGCTCTTCCCAGGTAGACCCCAGAAGATGCAGGAAGCCTGTCTGGGGCAAGGTCCCCTCCCACTCCACATCTGCTGAATCCAGTTCTCCCCACTTTGCTCCCAGCTTCTCCACTTCCTCTCTCCCTGCATAGTCTTGCTTGGGCCGGGCCGGAGTCCTACCATCCTGGATACCCCCGGAGACCCCTCACAGGCAGACCCCAGCAGTCGCCCCACCTTGCGCCGGGCCAGGAAAGTGGGGGATGAGGGCGTGCTTGCTACCCTTTGGGATCAACGGTCCCTGCTGTAGTACTTTGTCTCCCGTGGGTGCCCAATACATACCATGATCACGACTACTATTCTTCTTGTACAGTGCTAGCAGTTGGGAGGAGAGTCGAGGAAGCCTCACTCTTGACTAAAGCTTTGAAGGGAGATACAACTCAGCGATCCTAAGTGCTTAGTTTTTCTTTTTTTTTATGGTATTCATTAAATGCTTACTATGTGTCAGGCCCTGTACTAAGTGCTTGGGTAATTACAAGTTAATCAGGTTGGACACAGTCCACGTCCCACATGGGGCTCCAAGTCTTAATCTCCGTTTTACAGATGAGGTAACTGAGGCACAGAAAAGTGAAGTGACCTGACCAAGGACTCACAGCAGACAAGTGGCGGAGCCGGGATTGGAGCCCTCTAAGTGAGTGGTCTATCCATTAGGCCACGCTGCTTCATAGTACAGGACATTGTCTCTAGTGAGCTCCCCCAAAATACAGTGATCACAAATACTACTCTTCATGTACCTGTGGGACAGTGCGAGAAACTGAGAGGAGATTCAAAGAGGCTTTACTCTTGCCTAAAGCTCTGAGGGAGAGAGGGACAGAGAAACAGAGAGAGACAGAGACACAGAGAGAGACTGACAGGGAGGAGAGAGAGAGAGAGTGAGAAGAGACAAATGGAGCCAGAGAGAGGCAGAGACTGAGAGGTAGAGAGAGCCAGGGGCAGGGAGAGCAGGCGGTAAAGTCTGCTTCCTGGCACAACCAATCCTTCTGGGTCAGAAAGAGGTCAAGGCCAGGGAAGGGAATGGAAGAGCCAGGAAAGGTGTCTAAGCTGAGGAAGAGAATGTGCTCTTCTGAAGGCTCTGATCCCCAGATCACGCAGGAAATCAATCAAGCCCAGAAGAAGAGAACGGGTGTGCCTCTGGGTGTGTCTGGCTATGACTGTGTGTTACTGTATGTATCTGGTCCTGTGTGAGTGTGTGTGTCTGCTACATTTGTGTGCGTACGTTTGTCTGTGGCCGTGTGTGTATGTGTTACCTTTGGTGTCTTTGTGTCACTCTTGTGGGTGTCTTATCTGTTAGTCTGTGTGTGCTTGTTTCTGCTACTGACCCTGTGTATCTGTTCCCTTCTCGTGTCTTTGTGCGGGAAGGTCTGTTGCTATGTGTGCGTCTGCTACTGTCTGTGTAGCTGTTTCTCTGTGTGTCTCTCTGTTTCCTTTGTTGTGGGTGTTTACTACCTCTGTGTCGGTACCTGGCACTGCGTGTCTATATTTGCGGCCAGTGAGTAGCTCTTACTCTGGGTATATCTATTACTGCGAATTTCTGTTTACTGTGTTGAATCTGTAAACGTGCCTGTTACTTTAATGTGAGTATCCATTACCTGTGGGTTTCTGGACCGGCATATCCTTGTGTGTGTGTGTGTGAGACATTATCGTGTGGCATTCCACCAGCTTCCCTCCCAATGGCAGTTCCGGGGAAGGCTGTGTTCCTGACTGGAGCAGGACAAAGACACTTTTCCCCTGGAAATGGTCCGTGTGTTGAGCTGGGAAGGGTAATTGCAGGTAATTTCTTTGTTTACCGTGATCCAGGTTCCCGGGTAGGAAGCTGTGCCAAGCGATGCCTCGGTCGCCGTGGTTACGGCTGGCAGCTCCCAGTGACTCATGGCCCCAGAAGCAGCAGGAGGCCTCGCCGGCGAACTTCTCCGGGCTGGGAGCTGCTGCCATTTCGCAACGCCCGCAGGGACAGACAGCATGGCGGCACCAGGAATCTGCGGCCACCTCTGGGCCCGCTGGAAGAACAGGTTTGCCGCTTGGCGCGGGAGGCGGATGGAGCGGGCACCCTGGGTAACGAGTCGTCGGCACCGGTGGCCCTCCCTCCCCTATCCCGATGCCCCCCGCTTCGCTCCCGGCTCTGCCCACCAGTTGTCCCTCCAGGGTCCCGCTGCCGCCTTCCTCTGGATGCCCAAACAGGAAGCCCAAGGGTAGGTGGGCACCCACTGGGCCCGGCTCGAGGTCTCCAAACCGAGTCAGTGTCGGAGCTCGGCACCCACGGTGGATGCTCTGGACCCTCATCCCTTTTGGAGAACCAGTAGGGGGAAAACCTGGCTGGGGTGGGGGCTGGACCTCCTTTCTCCCCACTCCCACTTCCCAGCTATAAAGGCCAGAGAGGAGATCTATCAATCAATCAATCCACCGATGTCATTCATTCATTTAGTAGTACTTATTGAACCTCTACTAAGAGCAGAGCCTGGTACTAAGCACTTGGGAAAGGACAGCAAATAGGTGTGAGGTGGGGTGGGGCCCGAAGGGAAAGGCCGCTACTGGAGCAGGACAGCAGGCCGTGATGGAGCCTTCTGGGAAGGGAGGGGAGATTCCTCATCCTCTCCTCAGAAGCACTGCGGGGGAAAGGGAGAAACAGAGAGGAAGCTCTATAAGACTGTAAGCTCCTTGAGGGTAGGAAATGTTCGTCTTGGCCTGTTGTACTCTCCCAAGCGCTTGACACACACGGTAGATGATCAGCGATAACCCCAATGGATTGATTGTGGGAAAAGGGGTGGGGCAAGGGCTGGAAGCCAAGGGGAATGATCGGAAAGGGGAGGAGGATTGTGTGGGACAGGGAATTGCGTCCAATCTGATTATCTTATGTCTAACCCAGCGTTTAACAGGGTGCTTGGCACAAAGTAAGAGATTAACAAATACCACAATTATTATGATTATCATTATTATTAGGACAGAAGAGAGGAGAGGACAGAAGAGGAGAGGGGGAGAAACACATTACAAGGATTCAATAAATCCTATTAAATAAAAAAGAGGACAGGGAGAGGGGAGGAGCCCCAGAGAGGGACACTTGGTATGAAAATCAACCCCCACCAAGAAGTTGTGCCAGCAGAAAGCATCAGTCACTATAAGGCAGAGCTTTTTGTTGTTATCGTTCTGTTCTGTTTTTAATGGTATTTGTGAAGTGCTTTACTATGTGCCAGGCACTGTACTAAGCGCTGGGGTAAATACAAGATTGTCAGGTTAGACACAATCCCTGTCCCATATGGGGCTCACAGACTTAATCCCCATTTTCCAAATGAGGAAACTGAGGCCCAGAAAGTGAAGTGACTTGCCCAAGGTCACACAGCAAGTGGCAGAGCCGGGATTAGAACCCAGTTCCTTCTGATGGTTGGAGGGATTGTGATGGTTTCCATAAAAGGGTGGGCCATATGACACACCTAATAGGCTTCACTTTCCTAGCATTCCTCAATCCATCAGTGGTATTTCCTGAGCATTTACTGTGTGCAGAGCACTGCATCTGGAAGAGTACAGTGCAATAGAATCAGTAGACACGACCCACAAGGAACTTCCAGTCTTTAAATACCATTTTAAAAAAAAGTCCTTTTGTTCCCTGTTGGGCTGCTCCTGAAGGACTCCCCTTTCTCTCTCAGTCTCTCCCCACCTCTCCCTTATCTTCCTCGCTTCTGGGGTCACCCTGGGGAAGAAACTGGAACAAGGTCCCATTGGGTTTGGTCAGCATTTCCCATCTCCCACCCTGCCCTGTTGCCCATCTGGCTGCCTGCAGCCCACCCTCCCCGGGGTGCCTCAAAGCCTTCCCATCCAAGATGTCCCCAAGGGAGGCCAAGGCAGGCTGGCTCTGGTCCACCCCGTCCACAGGCCCTATCCCCCTCCACCAGGGGCGAGGCTGGACCAGGACCGGGCACTGGCGGGGAGGTAGAGGGGCCCAGCGCGTGTGCCCACGGTGGCGTAAGGCCTTGGGCCTCTCCCGGCCTGCCGTATCTCCGGCCTTATCGGGCAGGCGGGCGGCCGCCTGTGGCTTTGTCTGGAAAGCAGCTTGTCCTACAAGGTGCTGAAAACACTGAGCACACCCTGCAGCAGCAACAGCCACACAGCCAGGGAAAGGGAGTCTGTGGGGGCCCTCCCCGTTGGGGGTGAGTCAGAGCGGAGGGTCGGGATGCGTCACCCCCGCAGCGCCCTCCAGGCCCTCTCCCCTCCCCCCCGCAGCAGCCACTCAGGGCCGTCCCACAAATGCCTGTTGGAGGGCCCCGTGCCAGGCCTCACTTCACGCCCGCCAGGCCCTCGGAGCTACACGGCTCTTTATTCTAGTCACGCAAGGCTGTGGGTACGGGACGGGTACCCGTCTGGCAAGCCCAACTCGCCCGCCAGCTTCGGAGTCTCTTGCCCCATTTTACAAGTTGCGGCGGATGAAAGTATCGTTGGGAGTTGGTTTACTGCGCCTGGCTCCCGGGGAGAGGCTGGCGGCCCGGCAGCAGGTGGATTTGCCACCGCGGTGGCCGAGTGTTGTGCCAAAGCTGCCATCTGACCGCCTCCCGCTCCTCCCCCGACCTCCTGCCTCCCCCCACAACACGTCCACTTACCTTCATTGGCATGCCACATGACCTCACTCTAGGTTTCACCCCAAAGCGCTCTCTCCCTTCATCTGCTCTCCTCCCTCCCCGGGGACCCCCCTTCTCTCGCCCCCTCCCCCTCCCAATCCCCTCCTTCCCCAGGGACCACCCTTCTTCTCTCACCCACTCACCTCACCTTGGACTGTGTGGGCCTCTGCCTCTACCTGCCCAAACTCACCAACCCTCTAATTCCATTTATTCCAGGAGGACAACCGAACAGGGAGAGGAAATGGAGCAGAAACGTGGAGGGAAGGAAAGAAGGATAGGTAGGGAAGAGGGAAGGAAAGACGAAAGGTCCAAGAGGGAAGTGGCCGAGGGGAAGGGAGGAGGGAAGAGGGGGTGATCACACACAGTGAACACTCAATAAATATGATGGAATGAATCTTCCTGACTGAAATAAAAAAATAATAACTGTGGTATTTGTGAAGTGCCTGGAATAAAAAAATAATAACTGTGGTATTTGTGAAGTGCCTGGACTGTAAGTCCCTCTAGACTATAAGCTCTTTGTGGACAGGAAACATATGTCTAACGACTCTGTTCTATTGGGCTCTCCCAAGTGCTTAGTGGAGTGCTTAGCACACAGTAGGTGCTCAATAGATACCACTGATTGCCTACTATGTGCCAACTACTACACTAAGCACTGGGGCATATACACCACCACCACATGGGGCTCGCAGTCTAAGAAGGAAGGAAAATAGGTATTGAACCCCTTTAAAGAGCAGGGAAACTGAGGCACAGAAAGTTTAAGTGACTTGCCCAAGATTATCCAGAAGGCAAGAGGCGGAGCCAGAATTAGAATTCAGGGCTCCTGATGACTCCCAGCCCTGTGCTTTTAGCCATTAGGTCACTGTTCCTGGTTCAATATGGTGCTGTGCCTTCCGTCGGGGAGCTGTAGACCCCCATGTCCATTTGGGTGGTCAGGTTTTCTCCAAGATGCCAGGAGGCAGCCTCTTTGCTTACCTCGAGGCTTGGGCAACAAGGGCAACCCCCTCATGCCCCTCCCGGGGGACACATGGCTGCACTGGACCAGAAAGGAACTGGGGAGAGAGATGATGATGGCATTAGCTGGCAGATCCTGGATCTCTCCCAATTTCCTTGTCAAGCACCCTGAGATTGTGGGGAGTCATAGTGGGAGCGCTAGGGATTGGTAGCCGTAGGGGGCTGGGAGTCCTGGAGACTGGGAGTCAGTTGTATTTATTGAATGCTTACCTTGTGCAGAGTGCTGAACTGAGTGTTTGGGAGAGTACAGTACAGCAATAAACAGACACATTCCCTGCCCACAACAACCTTACAGTCTAGAGGGGAAGACAGACATTAATACAAATAAATTACAGATATGGACATAAGTGCTGTGGGGCTGGGGGGGGGGGCGCGATGAATAAAGAGGGCAAGTCAGGACGACGCAGAAGGGAGTGGGAGAAGAAACGAGGGCTTAGGGAAGGCCTCTTGGAGGAGATGTGCCTTGGATAAGACTTTGAACAGGGGGGAGAGTCACTGTCTCGGGTATGAGGAGGGAGGGTGCTCCAGACCAGAGGCAGGACGTGGGTGAGAGGTAGGTGGCGAGATAGATGAGATTGAGGTACAGTGAGAAGGTGGGGGCCATGGGGGGCTGGGAGTCGTTGGAGGCTGGTAGCTCTGGGAACTGGGAACCATATGGCAGGCAGTGGCACCTCTGGGAATAAAGGGCGATGAAACAGGCAGCCAACTTGCCATAACAGTGACCGCAGTCTTCACCGGTCTTGAAGTTGCCGGCCTCTCTCTCTGGTCCCACCTCCCCTCGCTCCCAGGCTCCCCACTGGACTGGAGAGCAGACACTAAGAGCCCGGCCAGGAGGACCCCGGCCATCGTTCCGGGCAGCTCCCTGCTGGGGTGACAGACGGATGCTCGGGAGGCTGGGCCTGCCTTCCCACCCACTGGGCAACCTTATCAGCAGAGGAGGTGGTGCCACCATCTGGGTGGGGGGGTTCTGCCGGGGTGGGACACGGCCTCTGCAAACAGCTTCTCCACAGCTCCCCTCCCCGGGGCGGTCGCCGTAGGGTGGGGATGGCCCCCCGCCCCCTGTCCTTCCCTCCCCCTCCCTAGCCACAGCCGAAGATTTAAAGCCGATGCCTGGGAATCATCTGGCGAAGGACTGAAGAGCCATCCCCGCGGCTCCGTGTGTGGGAAATGGCTGTCTGGGAGACTTACATAACCGAATCTTCCAAACCCACAGTCGCTTACACCAAAGGTTTCAAACCCACATCAATGCTGGGGCGGAGCCATCCCTGGAAGAAGAGGCCCAGACTCTCCTCCGGCCTCTCCCCCTGTTCCTCTGCCCCCTCCTCTCTCCGGTCCCCTTCGCTGGTCCACCCCTCCGACCCCTTCCTGCCAGCTCTGTTCCTCATCTCTTCTTCACTTCCTCCGTCCCCTCTGCCCCCCAACTTCCCGCAGCTTGGCTTGGCTTTGCAGGTGAAGGTTTGGAGGTTCCACTGTGGCCCGGCCCCACCCAGGGCCCGGCGGAGGGTCCGGGGCAGTCCGGGTTGGCATCCAGGACCCTGGCACTGGACCCCATTTCCTCCTTTGCCTCTTCCCAGCTCGACTCCCCTCTCTCACTCCTCTCTCAGCCACTCGCTCCCATCGCCGTTCATCCATTTCCAGTCAGTCGGTCATATTTACTGAACGTTTACTGTGTGCCAAGCCCCGTACTAAGAATTTGGGAGAGTACAGCACGATAGGATGGATCCCGGCCCACAAGAAGCGGTGTGGCCTAGTGGGGGATCAGGGGACCTTGTGTCTAATCCCAACTCTGCCACTTGCCTGTTGTCTGACCTCGGGTGAGTCACTGCACTTCTCTGTGCCTCAGTTTCTTCATCTGAAAATGGGGATTAAATACCTGTTCTCCCTCTGCCCGAAACTGTGAGCTCCTTATGGGACAGAGACTGTGTCTGATCTGGCAATCTTGCATCTACTCCAGCTCCTCGTACAGTGCTTAGCACATAGCAAGCATTTAACAAATAAATAATACCACTATTATTATTCCTATTGCAGTCTAGAGGGACTTCCTTTCTCTCTCCTCTCAGAGTCAGCTTTCCCCACATTCCTGCTTCTCTCCACCTCTTCCTTCTCTCTCTGTCCTGCCCTATTAGTTTTTCACTCTCCAGGCCTCAGTTTCCTCATCTCTAAAATGGGAATTAAATCCTACTCTCTCCTACTTAAGCTGTGTTCAATACATGGGACAGGGACGCTGTACAAACTGATTATCTTGTATCTACCCCAGTGCGTAGTTCAGTGCTTGGCACATAGTAAGTGCTTAGCAAATACATAATAGAAGCATGGGTTAGTGGCTAGAGCCCGGGCCTGGGAGTCAGAAGGACCTGGGTTCTAATCCCAATCCGCCACACGTCTGCTCTGTGACCTTGGGCAAATCACTTCACTTCTCTGTGCCTCAGTAACCTCATCTGTAAAATGGGGATGAGAGCATGAGCCCTAGTGGGGACAGAGACTGTGTCCAACCTGATTAACTTATATCTACCCCAGCACTTAGAACAGTGCTTGGCATATACTAAGCACTTAAGTACCATAATAATAATTATCATTATTATTATTAAAATGGGGATAAGAGGGTGAGCCCCATGTGGGACAGGCACTGTATCCAACCTGATTAACTTGTATCTGCCCTAGCACTTAGAACAGTGCTTGGCACACAGTAAGTGCTTAACAAGTACTATTATTGTTATTATTATTATTAAATAATAACCTCAGTCCACAGTCACACGCCCTCCTCCTCATTACCTCAGGGGTCCCCATTTGCCCAGGAGGTGGGGCAGGACATCTCCCTGCCCCAAAAGGAAAACGCCAGCTCTCTCCCCAGTCGCCCGAGCCCTGTTATCAAGGGTCTGGGTAGGGGGTTGGTGGAGAAAGTTTGAGAGGGGCGGAAGGGGCGGGAGAGGTAGTGATGCCCAGATCAGAGGGATGGGGAGAGAAAACCACCAACCCACCACGCTTCAGAGTGTACAACCGTGGGCAGACCTGCCTGGCCGGCTCAGCTTCTTCGGGCATTGCATAATCTGCTTGCTTTCCCAATGCACAGGTGTGAATGGCCCATCACGGGGCCTGTGCCGCTGCACACGCAGACACCAAGCTCTCAGGCCCCCGGGCCGCTCGTACACGTGCCCCACTGGACCTGACCTCCTCAAAGCCTCCGCCACTGCCGTCGCCTCCGTTTCCTCTTGCTTCACCTCACCCCAACCTGAGCCGCCGGGGACCTGCCCCCCGTCCCCGCCGGCTTCTGGAGCCCCCTCTCCCCTGGACGCGGCACCGAGAGGCCGTTTAAAGGAGCCCGAGGCCTAATGGGGAGCTAAGACCGACTAGCCTACGTTGCCTTGAGTATACCACCTGTGTGTAGTCCCCTAGTGAGTGGGCAGTTACGAAATGACACAAGACACATCCAATTCTTCCTGGCTTCCCTCAATCCATCAGTTGATTTGTCCACTCTCCCAAGTGGGCGCAGCTGTGTGCTTTTGGGCAAATCCCTTAACTTCTCTGGACCTCTGTTACAGTATCCATTGAGCACCTCCTGAATGAAATCAATCCATCAGTGGTATTTATTGAGTGCTTACTGTGTGCAGGGCACTGTACTAAGTGTGAAAGAGTACAGTGTCATGGGGTTGGTAGTCAGAATTCCCTGTCCATAAGGAGCTTGCAATACCCTGCACTAAGCGCTGGGGAGAGCGCACCAGGGTCAAGGTCAGCTGTGTGACTTTGGGCAAGTCACTTAACTTCTCGGTGCCTCAGTTACCTCATCTGTAAAATGGGGATTAAGACTGTGAGCCCCACGTGGGACAACCTGATTCCCCTGTGTCTACCCCAGTGCTTAGGACAGTGCTTGGCACATAGTAAGCGCTTAACAAATACCAACATTATTAAGGTACACGTTTCCTTCCCTCAAGGAGCTTAGCATTTAGTGGGGGAGATGGTGTGCATAGGGGCAAGTCAGATGGGGCTGAAATCTCCCCTCTGGGGTCAGCAACCTTTGAGATCCAAGGAGAAGCGTCCAAGGAGCTCAATGGAGTTATCTACCCTGAGGGCGGGACAGGGCTCCCTCCTGCCTTGTGTCTGGGAAGGGAAAGCCCAGGGCTATCTGCCTCTGGGAATAGGAATCTATCCCAGGCTCACAGTCCCACAGGTCTATGGAGAGGAGTGGAAGAAGGACTCTGGCAGCTGGGCGGAGGGAAAAGGAATTGCTGAAGAAGGTTACTTACGGCTAAGTGACTGCAGCCTAGTCCCGGCTCTGCTCCTGGCCTTCTGGTTGGCCCCAGGCAAGTCCCTTAACCTCTCTGGGTCTCAGTTTCCTCACCTGTAATATGGGGATAATAAGTCCTGCCCCTTTCTACCCCCAAGGGTTGTTGTGAGGAGAAAATGAGCTAATTGCCGTGCAAGCACTTTGGAAGAGTTACTGCGCTCTACAGATTCATGATTCTCCCCTTTCCGCTCCCCTTCTCTGGGCCTTTGACTCACTGTAGCCCCCAGTCAATTTCCCTCTCTCAGGCTGGCACTGGAGGGACAAGTCAGAGCGTGCAGCTTGGCACCACCTCCATTCCGCTGTTTCGGCGGGCTTGGGGGTGTGGGAGGGGAAGGGGAAGGGAGGGAGAGGCTGGACTGATCCAACTCTGGTTTATCAGTGGAAGCACTGGTGTTGGATTTGGTCAACTAATCCGTGTTGGAATTCTGTAGCTCCAGCCCGGGGTTCAGGCAGGCAGAAGTTAGACCCCCAGATCCCCCAAGAGAGATTCAGCTCCAGTCTCTCCTCATCTCCCCCAGACCCGCCTGGTCCTCTCAAAGCAGTGTTCCCAGTTGCTTCAAGCTGGGAATTTGTCCACCGACTCTGTTATATTGGACTCTCCTAAGACCACAGGGCAGTGCTCTACTCACAGTGTGCGAGAAATATGATCGATTATGTTTTCAGTGGCTTTTGGGGGGCAGGGGTGTTAGCGTGGTTCAGTGGAAAGAGCACGGGCTTGGGAGCCAGAGATCATGGGTTTGAATCCCGGCTCTGCCACCTGTCAGCTGTGTGACTGTGGGCAAGTCACTTTACTTCTCTGTGCCTCAGTTCCCTCATCTGTAAAATGGGGATTAACTGTGAGCCTCACGTGGGACAACCTGATTACCCTGTACCTACCCCAGTGCTTAGAACAGTGCTCTGCACATAGTAAGCGCTTAACAAATACCAACATTATTATTATTGAGAAGCAGGGTGGCTTAGGAAGAAGCAGCATGACTTAGTGGAAAGACCAGAGGCTTGGGAGTCAGACGTTGTGGGTTCTTATCCCAGATCCACCCCTTATCAGCTGCATGACTTTGGGCAAGTCACTTAACTTCTCTGTGACTCACATACCTCATCTGTAATATGGGGATTAAGACTGTGAGCCCCTCGTGGGACAACCTGATTATCTTGTAGCTATCCCTGTGCTTAGAACAGTTCTTGGCACATAGTAAGCACTTAACAAATACCATCATTACTATTATTATTTTGCTTCACTCCTAGAGAAGAGCTGTACTTGGGATCCTGTTAGAGCAGGGGAGGCCTTGGGGGACACTAACAGGAGGGTGGGTGGCAGAGTGGGAAGGGGCAAATTCCCATTCCCATTCCCGAGAATACCAGAGCAGCCCCGCCCATCCCAGTTCCTATTTAACCAGTCTTCCATGAGGGTCAGAAAATCTCTGGGCCTCAAACATGTCTGCAAATTTCTGAACCTGCTTCTGGAGCCAATTCAATCTTTGATGGTAATTCCACCCTCTCCAAGGGGAAGGAATAAGGTGGGGGGAAGAGAGCGAGTGAGAGAGAGAGGAAGAGGGGTTTGATGGGAAACATCGCTTCCACATCATAGCCATGTCAAGGTTGTTCCATGATGCCCTTTGTTGCGCTTTCTCCTCACAGGGTCCAGCCCAGTCCCCATTTTATCTCTCCCTCTGCTCTGTGATTTTCCAGAAGCCTCTTCCCTGACAGAGCCCCCACAGCTCCTGGCCAGACACTAGGCTAATCTACTAGGCTGGTCTGCCTGCTTCTCTCACCACCGTTCCTGGCACCTCCCGCAGCCCACAGTTGAGCCTCATCCTCTCAGGCCTGGCTCCACTGGCCTTTAAAACTTGTGTCCTTGTTTACAGTCCATTCCCCCACACCTCCAGCTACTCCCACTTCAGCTACCTTACCACCCCCCCCAAAAAAAAGAAATCTAAAATGACTCCTGTATGAATTGATTGGAGGACTACTGAAAATACTTTTGACCCTTTGAGTTGGAAATGATTCCTGAAGCATTGGGTTGGTGTGCTGACCCCAACTGCCAGATTTAGCATGATTCCCCCAAGGATAGCTTGGTAGAATGGCTCCAACAAGATTCGATCCAGGACCCCTTCTAGGGTTGGGGGAGGGCTGGAAAAATGTCCTCGAGGCTGGGGTGGCCAGTCTCACCATCACAGATTAATCGTAAGACCCTGATCAACTTTTCAGGGCAGAGAACTTGAGATGCAGCATGGCCTGGTGGATAGAGCACGGGCCTGGGTGTCAAAAGGACCTGGGCTCTAGCCGCGACTCTGCCACTTGTCTGCTGGGTGACCTTGGGCAAGTCGCTTCACTTCTCTGTACCTCAGTCACCTCATCTGTAAAATGGAGATGGAGAATGTGAGCCTCATGTGGCCTGATTATCTTGTATCTACCCCAACACTTAGAACATTGCCTGATACAAGGTAAGTGCTTAGCAAATACACCAAAAAAAAAAAAACTTTGAAGACAATCTCCAAATCCTGGGACTTTCTTCAGTTGTCAGCCCAGGATGGCCCGGGGAGTATCTTGTCAGCCATAAAGGGGCTGGAGATACTTTCTTTGGGGAAAGTGCCTTGCAAATCCCGAGGTGACGTTACCCCCCTCAATTAATTTCATTAATTAACACCCTCTTAAGAAATTCCTTTGCCAAGATTTGTGCCATATTTGCCAAACACATATGGGTGAGGGGAAAAGGTGGTTTTTCCTGAGATGCTGCTGTCCCGCTGCCTGGTGCCGGTAGAGTAGACAACAGAAATAAGACACCCAGCCTCTGCCCTTCAGGGCTACATGGTGGGGTGGGCCAAGATGGCTGCCCAGGTCACCCAAGGGAGTAGTCTGTCCCCAAAGATCTGGCCTGCCAGGAGGCCAGAGAGAGTGCTAGGAGTTTGGAAACACAGCCTGCTTATGCACCATGCGCTTTGTCTCTGGACACCCTTTCCCCTGACCCAGAGTTCCCTGGGGCCCAGGTGCCCCTGCACCCCATCAGCCAACCCCACCCACTCCCATATTCTGCCCTAGCCTCGACCCCCTGGCTAAGAGCTCAGTATCCCTGCCAGCATCTTCCCTGTGGAGGCTATCTGACCTCAAAGTGGGGAAAACAGAAAAGCCCAGGTGCTGGTGTACCCAGGCGCAAGTGTGCCCAGGGGCCAGGGTACCCAGGGACCAGTGAGCCCAGGGGCTTGACAGCCACGGTGCCTGTGATGACAGGCCAAGGCCAGTCTTGGACAGAGGCATCCAGACCACACATATTCTGCTGGCCAGGCCAGCCCTCTTGGGGCCACATGTGTGAGTGGTCGCCCGTCCCTACTCTGGACGCTCGGACAAGTCGGGCAGGTGGCTTCCTCTTCACTTTCCTCCCCAGAAGCCAGGCCAGGAGCCCCGGACAGAAAGCAGGGGGCCAGAGGGGCTGAAGGAGGGAGGGAGGAATGGACGGAGGGTTAAAGGAAAGCAGGATCGGCTCTGTCAGGGTGGGAAAACTCACTAGGCTGCGCTGACCCCGGCTGATTCCGGGGCACCCAACTCACAGTCAAAATGGTTTCTCTCCAGAGAGCTTCCCCGCTGAATCCCCTGGCAGACAGAAAAATTACCGCTGCCACCGCAACTGGGCTGGGGTTTGGAACTTGTCCTGGACAAGTCTTTTGGGGAATGTTCATTCTTGCTTCTCTCCCGGAGGGGAAGACTGTGAGCCTTGGAAAAGAGAGGGAGTGCCGTGCCCACCCCCCGCCCCGCGGCCCCGGCTCTCGGGCCCTTGGTCCCCCAGACTCCTAAGCCGAAGACACGAGCTCAAGACTCTGTTTCCAAAATCCACACACCCTCAGGGAGAACCCCTCGACATCAGCCCGCTCAGACGGAAACACTCCCTGGTCCAGGGCCACTGCTTCTCCCCAAAGCAAGGCAGAGGATGTCACTCTGTTACGTTGCATGTGCCCAGCGTGACACGTGTGACAACACGTGTGTCTGAGTGTCCAGTGTCAACTGTACTCCCCCCTTCAGTTGTGCACTTCTTCTGTATGACCTTCCCCTACTCCTTCCCAGTCCCCTAATACAGTGCTCAGCACACATTAAGTGCTCGATAGATAGCACTGGGGAGAATTCTGGTCTTTGTGAGGATCTGCTGGAAGGACCACGTATGGGGAGACCAGGGTGTGAACAACTCCTTTGTAGCGGCAGAGTCATGGTCTTTATTGAGCTCCCACTTGGAGCTCAGTATTAAGCACCAAGATATATTCAAAAACAAAGAAGCGATGTATTCCCTGCCCACAAGGAATGTCTTACTCTCTCAGACACTATACTAAGCACTGGTGTGGATACGAGAAAATTGCTTCGACACAATCCCTGTCCCAAGTGGGGCTTATACTCTCAATCTCCATTTTACAGATGAGGTAACCAAGGCACAGTGAAGTGAAGTGATTTGCCCAAGGCCACATAGAAGACAAATGGCAGAGCTGGGATTAGAGCCCATGATCTCCTGACTCCCAAGCCCACGCTCTATCCACTACACCGTGCTGCTTCTGTCTCCAACCTGATTATATCTACCCTAATGCCTGGCACATAATAAGTGCTTAACAAATACCACAATTATTATTATTAGGAGGGGAACCAAGTCATTTACAAAGCTTTCTCCTCTCTTCCTCCTTCCCCCTTTTCCTCCACTATTCAGCACACAAGAATCAGATTCACGGACAACCACTTCTCCCGGGCCTAACTGGGCTTGTAAATATCAATCAATCAGTAATTTATTGAGCATCTACTGGGTGCAGAGCACTGTACTAAACTCTTGGGAGAGTACAGTAGAGTTAGGGGACATGATCCCTGCTCCTATGTAGCTTGCAGATTATCCAAGAAGACAGACACTAAAATAATGATGGGAAATAATAATAATTGTGTTTATTAGGTGCTTACTATATGTCAAACACTGTACTAAGGCCGGGGTAGATACAAGATAATTATATCAACAGGCTTTGTACAGTAGTTTCTTAGAGGGTAAAAGCCTAGAGGGTATTAAAAATACCTCTATCATCATCAGTGGTATTTATTGATCACTTACTATGTGCAGAGCACTGTACTAAACACCTGGGATAGAACAGTAAAGCAGATTTGGCAGACATGATCCCTGTCCACAGTGAACTTACAGTCTAGAAAAGCAGCATGGCCTAGTGGAGAGAACATGAGGATGGGAGTCAGAAGGTCATAAGTTCGAATCCTGTTCCACCACTTGTCTGCTATATGACCTTGAGCAAGTCACTTCACTTCTCTGTGCTTCAGTTACCTCATCTGTAACATGGGGATTGAGACGGTGAGCCCCATATGGGACAAGGACTGTGTCTATCTTGATTTGCTTGTATCCCCCCAGCGCTTAGTACAATGTGTGGTTCATAGTAAGCACTTAACAAATACAATAATAATAATCATTATTAGAGGGGGAGAGATATTAATATAAATAATTAATTTATAAGACACTATTTAAAGATTGCATATAAGTGAGGTGGGGTTGAGGGTGGGGAGACTAGCAAATGTCTCAAATTCCTTATCAGAAACCCAGTAAAATGTAGATCCCAGGATCCAAAACAGCTGATCCACCCAGCCCCACGGCACTTATGTATATATCTGAAATTTATTTATTTATTTTAATGTATGTCTCCCCCTCTAAACTGTAAATTCTTCGTGGGCAGGGAATGGGTCCGTTTCTTGTTATATTGTACTCTCCCAAGTGCTTAGTAGAGTGCTGTGCACACAGTAAGCACTCAGTAAGTACAACTGACTGATTAAATAGGATCCCTGAGTGGCTAGCTGGCCAAATTAAAGAGGCCACATTAGGAAAAGGATCCCCTTTTGCAAAATGGAAAGCTGACCCAAGAACAGAAAGAACAGGAGGAGTGGCAGGTCAAGTGCAAAGAGGAAATTAGGCGGGCCGAAAAGGAGTTTCAAGAACACCTTGTGAGGGGCACCCAATCTGACAATTAAAAATTCTTATATATATCAAAAGTAAAAGCCAGTTAGGCATTCCGGAGGCTCATCTGAGGCTCGTGTTGTCTAGGTTACGGTCGGGGATAAATAGGAAATAGCGAAGAGATTCAATGCATGCCTATACTGAGGAAAATGTTATGGAAGTTCCCACACCCAAATTGTTTCTCCTACAAGACAGGTCGGAGGAAATGGATTAAATCATAGCAAACACACAGGATGTTTTAGACCATACTGATGAACTAGATGTAAATAAATCACCAGGACTAGAAGGTTTCTGAGGAAACTCTGAGAAGCAGCGTGGCCTGGGAGTCTGAGGACCTGGGGTTTTAATCCTGGCTCCAGCAGCTGTCTGCTGTGTGACCTTGGCCAAATCACTTAACTTTACTGGGTCTCGGTTACCTCATCTGTAAAATGGGGATTAAGACTTTGAGCCCCATATGGGATATGGATTGTGTCCAACGGATTAGCTTTTATCTACCCCAGCACTTAATACAATTCTTGACACACAGTAAGTGCTTAATAAATGCCATTTAAAAAAAACAAAAACCTTAGAGAAGTTGCATAAATTCAGGCAAAGATGTGCAACTTATCCTTTCAGATGGCCACCCTTCCAGATGAATCCCTTTGGCTCTTAGGCTTCCAAAGTGACCTTGGGTATTACGGGCCAGCAAATTTCAATTTCCTACCTGGAAAACTGGGAGAATCTATCATTAAATTTAGGATCGGTGCACACTTAGAAGCATACAATCCTCCATGGGAGAGACAATTTGTTTCTGAAAGGGGAAATCCCATCTCACTTACCTGCTGAATTTAATCCAAGAGTCCCCTTAAGCATGGGGTAGGGGATATGCTGTTGTATATTTTGATTTTCAGAAGAAATAACTGGGCAAATGGTGTCCTGGTTCTCTCCAATGGGGAGAGGAGAAGGCAGAGTACCAGGTTAGATGGACGATGGGCCTTCGGAAGCTCCCAATTCCTCTCAGGTACTGGAGGGTGGTGCCTCGGCAAGGTTTGGCTGGGAAAACAGAGTGAAAGTCCGGGCTGGTGTTACAGAGCTGACGTACCCTGGCTGGGGCGAGCCCCGAGGGGAGCAGGCTGAGGTCAGCCTTGGCACAGGCTGGGGTGAACCTGAGGGGGAGTTAGAGTCCAGGAATCCCCCGCAGACCAGCTCTAGCTGCACAGTTCTCATAGAGCTGAGCGAGTGGGCAGGAAAGAGGCAGGTGATCTGGGGGCCGGTGACGCAAGGAAGGCGGACGCGATCCAAACTGCCATCCCTGGTGTTGGCCTCGGGACCATCGACCTCGTCTTAGGAAGGAGAGAAGCAGTGTTGCCTAGTGGATAGAGCACTGGCCTGGGAGTCAGAAGGGCCTGGGTTCTAATCCCCACTCTGCCATTTGTCTGCTATATGAGCTTGAGCAAGTCACTTCACTCTTTGTGCCTCAGTTCAACTGTAAAACAGGGAGTACATCAACCTCCTTCTGACTTCCCAGCCTCCTGTCTCTCCCCGCTCTAGTCCATAACTTCACTCTGCTACCCAGATCATTTCTCTACAAAAATGTTCAAAACATGTCACTCCGCTCCTAAAAAACTCCAGCGGTTGCCCATCCACCTTCGAATCAAATGAAAACTCCTCACCATTGGCTTTAAAGCACTCCACCACCTACCTCACCTCACTTCTCTCCTACAACCCAACCTGCACACTTCATTCCTCCAGTGCTAACCTTCTCACTGTGCCTCCATCTCACCTGTCTCACCGCCAACCCCTAGACCACATCCTGCCCCTAGCCTGGAATGCCCTCCCTTCTCAAATCTGACAGACAGTGACTCTCTCCCCCTTCAAAGCCTTATTGAAAGCACATCTCCTCCAAGAGGCCTCCTCAGACTAAGCCCCACTTTTCCTCATCTCCCATGCCCGACTCCCTGAAACCATCTGGGTAGACCCGGCACCATCTTCGCTCTCTAGAGTGAGAGCTCCTTGAAGGCAGGGAAAATGTCTGCTAAGTCCATTCTACTTTCCCAAGTGCTGAACACCGTGCTTTGAACATAATAGTTGCTCAGTCAATATTACTAAGTGCTCACTGCCTTGTCCCTTCCTAGGCGGGCTCCAGCTTGGGGCTGAACATCTTGACTCACACACTTCTTGACTCACGGCCGTTTGACCCTTGCGAGGAGTTGAGGCCACTTGGTCTCACATTTGTTCAAAGATTCCAAAGTAACAGTCTCAGGGGACACTGAGCTCTCTTTCAGTCGGCTTGGGGCATCGCACTGTACGGCCTGACCGTCCTGCGTGACCGGCTGGGGTCTCCCGGTGGTGGTTCCAGAGGGCTGGAGGTGACCATGAGGGGAGGAAGCCTGTGACCCGCCCACTCCTGGAGCAGCTGTGCAGAGTTTCCCGCTCAGCCCTGCCACGTGGGCGAAGGCAATGACCCAGCCGCCGATGCCCACAGAAATCCCGTTGTTCAGTTCCAAGCATGGAGGTGTGGGAGAGGAGTGAGGAGGAACAGGCTGTCTTTGTCTCCGCATCTGGCTGCGATCCTGGGCCCAGGGACCAGAGAGCCAGGGACCCTAGAGCTGGGAGCCAGAGAGTCAGGGGCCGGTGAGCTGGGGACCGGGCAGTGGGGCCAGGGATCGGGGTCCTGCTCAAAAGCCTACTTCGAAGCCACTCTAAGCGGGAGGAACGGACAGAATGGGGTGAGAGGTGCTTGTGAGAAATCTGGCAGGAGATGGTAGAAGTTCCTCCAGGGAACTTCCCAGCCTCAGCTCCCCTTACCCAGGGAGATCCAGAGCCCACGTAGGCAGCAGTAAAGGGGGCCTGGAGGCAACTCCCCAAATCTCCGCTGGACCCACAGGGGAAGTGGACAGTGGCGAGGGGAGGTAGCATCACTGAGCCAGAGGGGCTTCCAATATCTCTTGGGACCTCCTGCCTTATGTCCACCCCCTTGCCCAGAATGCCCTCTCCCTTCCAATGGAGAAGCAGTGTGGCTTAGCGGAAAGAGCACGGGCTTGGGAGTCAGAGGTCGTGGGTTCTAATCCTGGCTCCACCACTTATGAGCTGTGTGACTTTGGGCAAGTCACTTAACTTCTCTGTGTCTCAGTGACCTCATCTGAAAAATGGGGATGGAGACTGTGAGTCCCACGTGGGACAACCTGATTACCTTGTATCTACCCCAGCGCTTAGAACAGTGCTTGTAACATAGTAAGCTCTTACAAACACCATAATTATTATTATTATTATTATTCAGATCTGCTAGACCCCAGCTCTTCCCATCTCCAAAAGCCTTCTGAGATTTCACCTCCTCCAGGAAGTTTTCCCTGATTATTTTTTGCACTGCCAGCTGCCTGTTTCACTTCTGTGCTCAACATTTTACCTACTCTATTAGTAGAGTACTTATTACTGTATTATCATTATGGTATTCGTTAATAGCTTACCTGGTGCCAAGCACTGCAGTAGATACAAGAAAATCAGGTTGGACACAGTCCCTGACCCACATGGGGCTGACAGTCCAAGGCAGAAGGGGAACAGGTATTGAATTCCCATTTGACAGATGAGGAAATCGAGGGCCAGAGAAGTGACGTGATTTACCCAACGTCACACAGCAGACAAATGGCAGAGCTGGGATTAGAACCCACCTCCTCTCAAGCCTCTGCTCTTTCCACTAGACCATGCTGTTTGTCATTTCTTCCTCTTTCTTTTTTTTTTTATGGTATTAGTTTAGAACTTTCTATGTGTCCAACACTGTACTAAACACTGGGGTAGATTCCAGTTAATTGGGTCAGAAATAAATCACATGGGGATTATTGGTATCTATATTATTGGTACATTATTTGATGCCTCTCTCCCCTGCTAGATTATCCACAAGGATTCTGTTTTCTTGTTCTACTTTGCTTTCCCAAACTTTCCTTAAGTACAGAGTTCTGCACCCTTATTAAAACATTACTGATTGACTGATTGATGGCTGGAACAATGGAGGGGAGAGTCAGGGGATGCTGGGGGACCCTCTTGGCTTCCTTCCACGAATTTCTAGAAAATCTGGTAGCTGTGGCAGTGGCTGGTTATTGTTGTTTTTTTTAAAATGGCATTTGTTAAGCGCTTACTATGTGCCAGGCACTGTTCTAAGACCTGGGATAGATACAAGCTCATCACTTTGGACACAGTCCATGTCCCACATGGGGCTCACAGTCTAAATCCCCATTTTACAGATGAGTTAACTGAGGCATAGGGAAGTGAAGTGATTCGCCCAAGATCTCAAAGCAGAGAAGTGGAAGAGCTGGGGTTAGAATCCAGGTCCTTCTGATTCCCAGGCCTGTGCTCTAACCACTATGGCACACTGCTCCTCCTGCTCCTATGGTACTTGTTCATTCTTGTCCTGGTCTTTTTATGTTATTTCTCTGCTTTTTGTCATTTCACCTTTACCTCAGCTCCTGCTGCCAACCCTCCCCCATTATTTTTAGCCAGGGAGCCCCTTGAGGCGGAGGGACTGTGTCTAATTCTCCTCTGTGTGTTCTTTCTCCCAGTGTTTAGTTCAGTGCTTTCGCACCTCGATAGGTGTTTAAGAATTACTGACCCTGCTACTTCAACTCCTCCTCCTCCTCTCCAGGACCGGGGTTTTCAGTAAGGATGCCGGCCCGCCTGGGAACTGCACTGAGAGGGGACGAAGATTCTGTTCTCTCCGAGAATGACGGTCCTGACCAAAACACTCCCATTCCACCAAACAAGCTGGAATTCCTAAACCTTCTCATTTGAAAACCACGTCACTGGTCCAAACTCCACAGAGCCCTTGGGATACGCCTGGCATCACCAAGTCAGAGTTTCCCTCTGACTCTGAAAACGATCCATCAGTGTATCTGGCCTGGTTGGAACTATGCAAATAACTTGATAAAGAAGTTAGATGAATATGCTTATTTGGAGTAATAGTCCCCTAGAGAGTGTAACAACACTTAGATTACCACATGGTTACGGGATGATAGAATCTGTCCTCTCTTTCAAATAGCTTAGAAATTACTTAGACCTTATTGTTTATTATTATTATTGTTGTTATTGTTAATAATAATACTTTGAGCTCATAAAGTACCTTCCAAGTAAGGTACTCAAACTCTTGGCAAACATTAATTAAGCCTCATAGCTCTCCTGTGACGTGGGAAGATTAAGTATTATTATGCCCATTTGGGAGATGAGGAAATCAACTCAGAGAAGTTAAGTGAGATGCCCCAAGGTCACGCAGTGAATCAGCCCGCGCGACTAGAACTCAAGAAACCCGACTCAGAGAGCCCCAGCGCCCGTGTCCTGGGCCAGCATAGCTGGGCCCTGGACCATGTGGGGACCTGTTGTATTGTACTCTCCCAAGTGTTTAGTACAGTGCGTTGCCCATAGTAAGCATTTAATTAATACAATTGAATGAATAAATTAATGGATGGGAGCTATTTGAGCTGATGAGGGTGGGACACAGAGCTTGCTGGGAAGAGTCAGCCGGAGAGAGAGCGAAATGGACACAGAGAATGGGATAGAAAGGCAGACAGTGATAAAGAGATGGAAAAGGGCAAAGGGAGAGGGAGACTGTGATAGAAAGACAGAGACAGAGATAGAGAAGGGAAGAGGGAGAGGAAAACAGTGACAGAGAGGCAGAGAGAGAGAGATAGAAAGGCAGACAGCAATAGAGAGAGAGAGAGAAAGACAGAGGGAGAAAGAGACAGTGATAGAAAGGCAGAGACAGAGATAGAAAGGCAGAGACAGTGAGAGAGAGGCAGAGAAGGGCAGAGGGAGAGGAGATCATGATAGAAAGGCAGAGACAGAGCTCGAGAGACAAAGAGACAGTGAAATAGAGAAAGACAGGGAGACAGTGATAGAAAGGTAGAGACAGTGTGATAAAGAGGCAGAGAGACAGTATGATAGAGAGACAATAAGAGATAGTTTTAGCAAGGCAGAGATAGAAACAGAAGGGCAGAGCTAGAGACACCAAAAGAAAGACAGAGACAGAGATAACAAGGCAGAGATGTAGCTATAGAAGAGAATCCGTAATAGAAAATCAGAGATGGAGAGACAGCAATGAAAAGGTAGAGACAGAGATAGAGGTTGAGATAGAGAGAGACAGAGACATTAATAAAGTTGCAGCCCCCGATCACTCCCTGGCCAGGGAATGCAGTGGGGTGGGATGTAGGGGACAGCACCCTCCTAGATTTTTAATCCATTTGTCTTGGGGCTCGGGGAGGTGGCCTCGGGCAGAAATTATGAATAACAGCATAATCATGTTAGTTTACAGTTCAATGGAGAGTCCTCAAGGAGCTCCTTTAAGGGTCCTCCAGAGATCTGGCAATCTAGCTAGCCCCGTTGTCCCCCAGTGCCTGCCGGGAGCCCCCTCTGTTGACAAAAACCTACCATGGAAAGTTACTTTCCCAGGAAGAAATGGCCATCCTATGGACTCTGATTCAGGAAGGGACCATCCTAAGGGAAGCAGAGTCCAGTCCCCGCTTCCTGTTTCTTCCTGGATTGGGTTCCCGCATTTCAGAAAGCCAGGGTTCCTGGTTACAGTATAAGGCACCAGAATGCTCATGTACAAGGGACTGGGAATCTCCTATATAAAGGGTTCAGGGCTCCCATATCTAAGGGCCCAAAATTCATACACAAAAGGGATTCAAATCCACATATGAGGAACCAGGATTCTCATATATATGAGGCTCAAGGCTGCCAAATATAAGGGGCTCAAGACTCCTATATTTCAGAGATCTAGACTTCCTGTCTACAGTACTAAGTTGCTCATATCTAAGGGACCTGGGTCCTATAAGACCCAGGGCTGCCATGTATATGGGGCCCAGGACTCCCACATTTCGGAGACCCAGGACACCCAAATTTCAGAGCGCAATTCCAGAGAAACCACCTGAAAACTGGAGCCAGTCCAGCTTGAATGTGAGAGAAAAATTAACGAGTTTCTCACTCCATCCAAAATTAGGGCCATGTCCCCGCCCGCTCTCTGTCGGGAATCCCAAAAGCCGTGGGAAGGAAATCAAGGCCAAGACCGAGGAAGAAGAAGGTGAGAGTTCTCAAGATAAGGCAAGGTGCCAGGCTCCAGGGCCCCATCTGGGTCCTCTGTGTTTTCACTGTTGTTCCCCACAAGTGGTTCCCTCAGAACCCCCAGTGAACGCGCCCTGCACCACCCTCTAGACTGTAAACTCGTTGTGGGCAGGGAAAGTATCTGTTTATTGTTCTATTGTACTATCCCAAGCGCTTAATACAGTGCTCTGCCCAGAAAGTGCTCAATAAATACAAGTGACTGACCCGAGGAGCGCTGGAGCCGCGTCCTTAAGCATCTGAGCGAGGACGGTCGAGGCCCTGCCGGGCAAGGCGAGCCCGGGCAAGTGCCGGGCAAGGCTTGTCCAAACATCCGTTCCGATGGCCAAAGAGCCCTGTGCCCTCCTTGGGGAGACGTGGTTTGCCCTCTCGGCCCTGTGGCCAGAGAGCGAGGGCAGGCTCGCAGCCGGTGAGGCCTCAAGTCCAGAGAAAGGACATGTCCAGGGCAGGGACCACCAGAGAGGACCGGCCAGTGGGGCAGGGAACGGCCCATCCAGGGCCCGCACAGGGGCGGCGTGGATCGGGAAGCCAGCGAGGCGGCCGCCGATTTCCTGTTGTTTGTCCCGGGTGATGGTCCAGCAGAAACAGCAGCTCACACTACAAAGGGCCGAGGACAGCTGGCAACAGGTGTGTGCTTGGCTGGGCTGGAAGAATAAATCACTGCCATATTCCCGCTGAAATGCTGTGTTAAGGGAGGTCCGTTTAGGGTAGATAAAAGGGTTTGAAAAAAAAACCCTCAACATATAATTAACCCGTAGGATTCACTGGCACGGGACAGAGATCCAAGAAGATCTAGGCTCTCGTCCTGGCTCTGACTCTGCCTCCTTCTTTATCCCCTTGCCAGCCGGTTTCACCTCTTCTGGCCTGAGCGTCTTTGTGTATAAAAATCTCAGGGACAATAACCTGGCTTCCCACCTTGCAGCGGGGGCTGGGCGAACCCCGGGCGGTAGGGGGGGAGTAAGGTAATTGTCTGCCGGGTGCTTTGAGATCCCGGGATGAAAGGGGCCCAGGAAGTTCCAAACAGTGCTATTATTGCTGGGCTGCCGGGAGGGTTAATTAGTTACCATTTGTAAAGTACTTGGGAGATAGAATGCCACATAAGGGTAAACTGTTATTATGTTATTGGAGCAAATCACCGCCACAATTTGGGAAGAGGACAGGCAGAGCAGAGATTCCTGGCCGTTCCCTGGAGGGTGACCGGGGACCCCCACGACGGCCAGGCAGGTGACCGCCTTGGGATTGAGGAGGGAGCACCCCTGCCCTCCCACCTCCTCTTCCTCCTGCTCCCACTTTTATAAATACGATCTGTCCTTCTCCCCAGCCTGTTTAACTGTACGCTCTTTGAGAGCAGGGAACGTGCATTTTTTTTAAAAATAGTATCTGTTAAACGTTTACTAAGTGTACTAAATGCAACTGTACTAAACGCTGGGGTAGATCAAGCGCTGAGTACAGTGCTCCGCACACAGTAAGGGCTCAACAAATGCGACTCAATGAATGAATATAAGGTAATCGGGTTGGATCCGGGCCATGTTCCACATGGGGCTGGCAGTCTTCATCACCATTTTACAGATGAGATAACTGAGGCACACAGAAGTGAAGTGACTTGCCCAAAGTCACACAGCAGACAAGTGGTGGAGTCAGAATTAGAACCCAGGTCCCATCGACTCCCAACTCTGTGGTCTGTCTACTGGGCCACCCTGCCTTTTGCTGGGGTCACGCTCTCCCAAGTGTTTAGTACTGCACTTAGCACTCAGTAGGTTCTCAAGAAATACCCCTGACAGGCCGATAGCTTGATTCCCCCCAATCCAGAGAGTGAACAGCGGAGTGCCCCAGGACTGAATAACTAAGAACCCCACAGAGGGAAATTTCTTTCTTTCTCTCCTGAAAGGGCTGTTCTCCTAACTCCAGGGATTCCAACATAAAGGTCCCCCTGAAAGTCATATTATATTTGGAGGAGCCTCTTTATTTCAGGCCACCCTTTAGATAATAATACTCTCTAGACCGTAAGCTCACTGTTGGCAGGGAATGTGCCTGTTTATCATTGTAGTCTCCCAAGCGCTTAATACAGTGTTTTGCACACAGTAAGCATTCAACAAATATGATTGAATGGACTCAGTAGTGCTCCCAGACTCTCCTTCTAAAGACACAAGTTCTTCTTGTTCTTGCCCGTGTGTTTAGCACAGTGCATTTCACTCAGTAAATACCATTACTACTACTACTACTAATGTTGGTATTTGTTAAGCATTTACTATGTGCCAAACACTGTTCTAAGTGCTGGGGTAGATACAAGGTCATCAGGTTGTCCCAGGTAGGGCTCACAGTCTTCATCCCCATTTTGCAGATGAGGTAACTGAGGCACAGAGAAGTGAAGTGACTTGCCCAAGGTCACCCAGCTGACAAGCGGCGGAGCCAGAATTAGAACCCATGACCACTGACTCTCAAGCCCGGCTCTTTCCACTGAGCCACGCTGCTTCTCCAGCTACTACTTGGACAGATCCGGGCCCCAGAGGGTGAGTCTGTGGTTGACAGGATATGCTCATCCCCCCGATTTGCCTCATTCATTCATTCAATCGTATTTATTGAGCGCTTACAGTGTGCAAAGCGCTCTACTGAGCGCTCGGGAGAGTACGATATAACAACAGTCACATTCCTGCCCACAACGAGTTCACAGTCTAGAGACCTCCTTCCTCAGCGGACCGGTGAAAAAGATACGATTCCCACCTTTAAGGAGCTTGCCGTCTCCAGGGGGAGAGGGCAGACTCGAGCTGGCTGCTGTGCCATAGTTTAGCGCTTAGTACAGTGCCCTGAAGGCAGCAGGAGCTCAGTAAGTACTACTGATTGAATGATGAGGGAGAAAATGGTACAGTTCTTACACTCCTCCTTACAGCTGAAGAGGCCTGAGCTCCATCGAGACCACAGTCAGCTTCTGGTGCTGCCCGGCTGAGGGGTGCGATTCCCATTTACCCCCCACCAATACCCCCAGAGGATAGTGAATGGACCTTTCCCCCGCGTTCACTGACCCCATCAGAGGGTCCGGCCTGATCTAGGCCTGCCGACCTGGCCATTTCCTCCCAGAGGGAGAGGCACGTGTGGAAAAGTTGTTTCCCTTGCCGGCGCTTGGAGACATTTTTCCACAGCTCTTTCCCTCCCGGCCGGCAGTTTCCAACGCAGACTCCGGTGGGGTGGGGTGTGTGTATCAGGGGGAGTTTCCATGAGTATTCCAAGGCATCACGAGATCTGGAATAGCGGCCACAGCACTTCCATGCCAAATATTCCACCCGGGATCGACATCAACGGCAATGACTGGGGGCTGCTGTGGGCATAACCCAGTTGTAGGGCCTGGGAATGGTCACTGCCTTCAAGGAGCTTCTAACTTAGTGGAGAAACAACGGACATAAATCAGAGTGTCGACCCCAGTGAACAGTAAGGAAACAAGTGTGAAAAATAGACGCGAATGACTAAATACATCATTAGGAGAAGGGTTGAAGGGGCTCTGAGAGATGACATGATCACGGAAGGTGTGGAAGTTAATCAGGGAGTGATTCCTGGAGGAAGCGACTTTGAAACCAATCAATGAATGGGATTTATCCAGTGCCTACTCTTTGTGGAGCACTGGAAAAGGCTGGGAAATTGACCTGGGATTATTATGTGCATTTTACAGCCAGAGAAACTGAGGCACAAAGAGAGGGGGAGCAAACGTGGCTGAGGTCTCTCAATCAGGGCTGGGTGTGTTCTAGAATTCAAGACGACCGACTCTCCGCAGACTAGCCTGTTTCCTGTTTGCTGCCCTGCCACAGTAGGCCTGGATAATGTGGCTAGTGTGGGGTCCCCTCAGAGGAGAACCACTCGCTGAATGTTACCTGCTGAATGCGAAGCAGTGTGGCTTAGTGGATAGAGCACTGGCCTCGGAGTCAGAAGGACCTGCGTTCAAACCCCAGCTTTGCCGTATATCTGTCGTGTGACCTTGGACAAGTCACTTCACTAGGCCTCAGTTCCCATGTCTGTAAAACAGGGATTAGAAGTGTGAGCCCCATGTGGGACAGGGACTTCCGTCCATCCAGTGTTTGGCACATAGTAAGTGCTTAATGAGTACCATTATAATTATTATTGTTATTATTACTCTCCCAAGTGCTTAGTATAGTGGTACTTGTTAAGTGCTTACTATGTACTAAGTGCTCACTTAGAACAGTGCTCTACACACAGGAAGTGCTCAATCAATACCATCGATTGATTGATTGATAGGAATGGGGAAAACTGAGGGAGCAGGGAAGATGAGCCTTGTACTATAGCCAGGTGAACTCTTAGGTATCCTGACTGTGTATCTTGCGGGGGAGTTGGGGGGCCTGGTAGGTCAGAACTTGCCCCTCCAACTTCCCTGGGGGTGGGAGACCCCGGTGAACAGCAGCTGTAATCAATCAATCAGTGGTATTTATCGAACATTTACTTTTTGCAGAGTATTGTCTTGGGCACTTTGCAAGTTGGGGTTAGTTCCTGGAGGGCAGTGAGCTGTGATAGTGATAGTATTTACTAACTGCTTCCTTTGTGCCGAGCACTGTACTAAGGTTTGGGAGTGAATATGCAGGTGAGAATTAGACACAGCCCCTGTTCCTGTTCCTGGGGCTGCTCACAATCTACTGTACTTTCTCAAATGTTTAATACAGTGTTCTGCAAAGAGTAAGCCCTCACTAAATACTATCGATTGACCAATTGAAGAAGCACAGCCTAGAGGAAAGAGTATGGGACTAGAAGGCAGGAAACCCAGGTTCTAATCTCAGTTCTAGAAGGCACTGGTCTGCTGAGTGAGTGATAGGGAGAAAATCACTTAACCTCTCTGAGGCCTCGGTTTCATCACCTGGAAAATGGGGCTAAAATACCCACTCACCCTCCCTCTTAAATTGTGAGCCCCATGGGGGACAGGACTACTGTCCCCTCTGACTCTTTTGTCCCGACCACGCATTTAGCACATAGTAAGCACTTGATAAACATCATAAATTGGGGCCAATTAAAGGCTCTCCCTGGCCTTTTCCACATAATAAACCTCTAGTTTTTCCAACAGAGAACCTTCCTCCACAAAATCCATGTGCAAAACTGGGGAGATTTTAAAACTAAACAGTGCCCACCAGTGACAGACCAGACCTCTTTGGTTACTCTCCCTACCCCCCCACCCACCCCCCGCCCATGACGGCAGAGTAATAATTCCACTGTTCAATTTCTCCTGTTCTGTAATTGCTCTATGGAAAAGGCTGCTGCCCCAGCAGTTGAAATAATTTACACAAGTGTTAATTTCTGGGTTTACAAGAGAAAACAGCCCCACCGGTGGTTTCAATTGAAATGGGAGCCTTTGCCATGAATTTGTTTCTAATTTCCATTATCTGTTGACTCCCTGTGGTTTGAGGGAATTCTTCCCCAGGCTCCCCTGCCCCTCTTGATAATTGAGCCCTGGTTGCAATTACGCACCCGGCTTTCAGGCCTGCCAGAACCAGAGGAGGGGATGCTCCTCACCATGCAGGAAATCAGAACGGGGTTGCCCGGATCCAGCATGCGCTGGAGTGGAGCAGGGGGAGGAAGGGTGGGTTAGTTGAGGTTTCTGGCCATTTCCAGCTCTGATTTCTGGGATGCTGAGTTTGGAGCTGCCTCATCAAAAGTTCAGCCTGCCTAGGTTTCTCTGATATCGACCAGGAAATCCCCTGGAGACCCCGGCCCTGAGGTACACAGGACTTGACCAGTGGCATCCAGGTGTGAACCCCTGAATGGTCAAGAAACCAATCCCCTTTTTTGCAGATAATAGAATAAGCATCAGATTCTAGCCCCTGGGTTAAAAACGATACCCTGACCGGCCTCCATCAGACCGGATTTCCCTCGTAGGAACCCAGGTGTCGGGAACAGTTTTCCTCAGCCTGGGCAGACCAGTCTGGACCCTTCCTCCAGGGCGATAGTGGACAGGCTAGAGATATGGGGCTGGCTAGTCCATAGGAGATGGCTACTGTACTTGAGGCAGCCACGGCCCAGGCTCTGTTACTGTAGAGTCTGGGTTTACTTGGACCTGTGACGGTCCTGGGACCTAGGCCTCGGGCCCCCTCCATCCCCAGTCCCAACCCATTCTTAGAACAGTAAGAAGCCAAGGATGACTGCCCTGGGCATGTGCCCCCAACGGGCACAGGGAGCTGGGTCTTCAGTCCCCTGCAGCCTGGTTCTCTCCCGACGGGGCACGAGCCGAGACCTAAACCTGAACGGGAAGCGGTGAGGCTGGTGCCAGGATGTGGGCCACGTGAGCTGTCTTGTCTGGATGGATGGTGAGTCCTCTCAGTTCTCTGGGTCAGCTGGGCCCAGGGTCCCTTGCGTCATCCCGGGAGCTCAGCACCCGAGTCAGCAAGCTGTTGGAACGAAGAGGCGCTTGGCCTTCAGTTGCGACAGCGGGCTCCGGCAGGAGGGCGGACCCGGGCCAGGGCAGGGCCTGACTGCAGGCCGAGAGATTCACAGAGACCTGTGACGTTCTCCTACCTAGCATCCCATGAGCTCCAAAACCTTTCTACCCCTCAGGACCTCTGCTGCCCTCGACCCCAAAGACACCTGAGGATTTGCTAAGTGTGCCAGATCTGTGGGTAAAAATAAATTCTCACAAAAAGAAGACAAAACTTAGCTCTGGGCAAAGAAGTTTGTTTAAAATGGGGATTAAGACTGATGAGCCCTATGGAGGGCAGGGACAGTGTCCAACCTGATTAGCTTGTATTTATCTCAGTGCTTAGTACAGTGCCTAGCACAAAGTAAGTGCTTAACAAATATCATAAACAACAACAATGCTCCACAGGGCCAAGGTTGGGACTCCCAGCCTCGCTCAGCTCCGGGCTCTGATGACACCCAAGAGTTTCCGTTCAGGGATGGAAAGACCCAAAATGGTGGCTCTTGGCCTGTTAGCTCTTTGAGGCCCTGTTCCTCCCCTAGCCTCCAGCCGTTCCAAAATCCCCACTTCCATCTCACCCCTCCACCAATCCACTCGAAGTGACATGGCGTTGTGGCCGGTTTCGCCTTTCCCTCTGGCCATGCCTTGCCCCCACTTATGCCAACCTCTCCGGAAATCGCTTGGCAGCCCGACCACCTCTGAGCAACCCATGGGCACGTTTCATGGGTGAGGACCCTAGGATTCTTGTGTGTCTCAGTGGCCCTGCTTTTGGTGCCTTTATGCGTTTTTAATCGTTCCTGTGAGAGCTGCTTCATTTCCCTCCTGGGAGCCTTAAAATGGAATTGACTTGTGGGCAGGGAATGTGTCTCAGACTGCTTCTGCACTTTCTCAAGCGCTCCGTCTGGAGCGTTACCCACTGTGGATGTTCAATAAACATCATCACTACTGCATCTGCCCCCAAAGCCCGGGTCCTGTTGGTCCAACCCTGATGGTGATAGTGTTGCTTCTTTCAGGCTCCACACTTGGGTCTTTGAGCGGATTTTTCGGTGGGCGAAGGGTCCTGGGGTGTGAATCTACCTAGTGCTCATCCAGGTCTTGCCGTCAGCCCTATCTGTGGGCAGGGTGTGTCTGCAGAGCCTTGAGCTCTGCCCTCAAGCCTGCCCAGGGCATCCTGACCTGAGCACGCCCACCTGCTTGGCGGAGGGCAGAGAGGACTTCTCAGGAACTGTGCCTCGACCCGCTCCTCTCCTCCCCTTCCCACTCCTCCCCAAGCAGTGCCTCCTGGCTATTGTTATTATTATTATTTTAAGCACTTACTATGGGTCAAGCACTGTTCTAAGCACTGGGAAATGCAAGTTATTCAGTTTGAACACAGTTCCTGTGCCAGTAGGAGGGAGAACAGGCATTGAATTCCCATTTTAAGGTTGAGAAAACTGAAGCATGGAGAAGTTGGGTTTTTTTATGGTATTTGTTAATCAATCAATGGTATTTTTTGAGTGCTTACTATGTGCAGAGCTTTGTACTAAGCGCTGGGAGAGTACACTACTACAGAATTAGCAGACATGCTCCCTGCCCATAATGAGCTTACAGTCTAGAGGGGCAGACAATAATATAACTTATAATATGTAATTTAAAGATATCTTCATAAGTACTGTGGAGTTGGAGTGAATATCAAAGGTCCAGAGGTCTCAGATCCAAGTACCAGGCACTGTACTAAGCACTGGAGTAGATAAAAGCTAATGAGGTTGGATACAGTCCTTGTCCCACAGGGGGCTTAGAGCTTTAATCTCCATTTTACAGATGAGGTAATTGAGGCACAGAGAAGTGAAGTGATTTGCCTAAGGTCACACAGCAGACAAGTGGATTAGAACCCAGGTCCTCTGAATCCCAGGCCCGTGCTCTTTCCATTAGGCCACACTGCTTCTCAAGTGACTTGACCAAGGCCACACAGCAGATAAACTGGGGTTAGAATCCATGTCCTCTGGCTCCCGGGCCTGAATTCTTTCCACTAGACCACACTGCTCCTCAGGCTGGCCGTGGTCGGGAGGGTAGAGCTGTCAAACAGCTGCCACCAAGCCCGTGGAGAGAGAAGGCGGACACACAAAGAAAGAAGGCCAGTAATAATGGTATTTACTGAATGCCTACTGGGCGAAGAGCACTGTACTAAGCACTTGGATTAGTATAACAGAAGCCCAAGACATGTTCCCCGCCTATAAGGAGCTCGCAGTCTAATGATCACAAACAAAATTCAGGGTCCCAAGATGCTCACGTCGGGCTGGCATGGAAAAGAAGTTGGATACAGATGGGTGGATTCATGTTTTTTTCTGGAGAAGAGCAGTGTCTGATCCCCGGAAGGCCCAGTCAGACGGGGGCAGTGAAGTCTGACCGGCACTTTTGGTGAAGGGGCCACTGGGGCCCACCCCACACTTCCGGGAGCATAGAAAGCGGAGGGGCATCTTGGAGAGGACCGACCAGGCTCCTTCTTCTGGCCGTAATCCCGTCAAACTGCTCTACCGACGAAGGGCCATTGCTGTGGCCTGGAGTGGCCCAGCATGGCCTAGCATCTGCCACCAGGACCACTTCCTCTCCCGGAGACCATCCATGGGAGAGAGGGTGGCACACGAACCCTGCGGGGGGATTGCCCTTTTTTAAAAAATGGTATTCGTTAAACGTTTACTGTGTGCCAGCTCTACCACTTGTCAGCTGTGTGACTGTGGGCAAGTCACTTCACTTCTCTGTGCCTCAGCTACCTCATCTGTAAAATGGGGATGAAGACTGTGAGCCCCACGTGGGACAACCTGATTACCCTGTATCTACCCCAGCGCTTAGAACAGTGCTAGGCACATAGTAAGCGCTTAACAAATACCAACATCACTATTATGTGCCAGGCACTATATTAAACGCCGCCCCTGTCACAGGCCGCCCCCGGAGTTGGTTGGGAGGGGATTTGGGTGAGCTTGGCCTATCCTTTGCCAGGTGCCCTGGGCTTTGCCACGCTTCTTCTCCCCACCTCAAAGCTCCAAACAGGTGGTGGGGTGGTAATTAAAGGCAGCCACCGCTTCCTCCGCTTTCTTCTGTCTGGGAGGCCTCCCCATGGGCTGGGCCCAGCACTACTGTAAGCTCCTTGAGGGCAGGGATCCTGCCTACTAACTATGGTATTGTTCACTTCCAAGTGCTTACTACAGTGCTCTGCACATAGTAAGTACTTAGGAAATACCACTGATTGATTGATTGGTTGTTCCTGCAGAGCAAGAGCAAACAGCAGAATCCCCCGGAAGCAGAGATGGATGGGGGCGGGGGATGGCGGGTGGAGAAGCAGGTGGTGGGATTCATTCAATCGTATTTACTGAGAGTTTACTGTGTGCAGAACACTGTACTAAACTCTTGGGAGAGTACAATACAATGAATAGACACATTCCCTTCCCACAGCGAGCTTAAAGTCTAGGGGGAGCTTAGAGTTTGGGGTTGCTTGGGGAACCTTGGCCCCACTCCTGAGCCTCAGCAGCTCTAGGAGTCACCCAGCCCGGCCACCAAGGTGAACCCCAGGGGTTCAGAGAGGTTGTCGGGGAGGGGACACGGGCATCAATCCACAGGAGTCTCCAAACCGGGGGAGGCAGAGGTGCCAGGCTGTTCCCAAGAAGGTGACTTGGGAGGAGGGAGGGAGGGCCAGAGTGTATGTGTGCGTGCGTGCGTGTGTGCATGCGTATGTGTTTGTGTGTGTTTGTGCGTATTGGGGTCGTGGGGGAGTGGCCAACCTGGGCGTCATTCGCACCCGAGGCCGCAAAGGAGGCGAGCCGGCAGCCCGGATTTTGCAAGGGGATGGAAAGCATTTTGTCTCCGAAGGGCCCGTGTGGCTGGCGGGGGCCCGGCGACACCTTAAGCAACATGAAACTGGGTCCCGGCTACAATGTGGTCTTTGCAGTTCAACCTGCCCCGGCCTGTTCCTCCGGCAACGGGACCGACCGGTTTCAGAAGAGAAAGAACCTGAGTCATAGGATCTGGGCAGGGAAACTTCAAGTTCAAAGTCACCCAGGGGAGATGGATGGGGACTCGGGGTGAGGAAGATGGAGATGTCTGGGCAGAGACACAGAGGCCCCGCCTGGCCATCTCCGGTGGCACTGGGCCGGGCTGCGGCAGCTGGCTAAAATTTTATAGGCCCGGCCCTGCTCCTGGCCCAATATGGGGCACGGTCCTTCCCCCACGGGCTAGAACCAGGAAGTCCAATCCCATCCCTGTCAGGTTCCAGAAAGAGACTTCAACCTGGCCCATATGGAGGGGAAGGAGAGCACAAGGGAAAGGGAAGCTCCCTGTTATAGTATCATTATTATTATTGTTAATAACAATAACAGTATTTATTAAGCACTTACTACATGTCAAGCAACGGGGTGGATACAAAGATCGTCAGAACGCGCACAATCCCTGTCCCAAATGGGGCTCACAGTTTAAGAGGGAGGGAAAGCAGGTAGTTTATCCCCATTTTACAGAAGAGGGAGTTGAGGTCTGGAAAAGCTAAGTAACTTGCTCAGAGTCACACAGCAGGCCAGCGGCAGAGCTGGGATTGCAGCCCAAGTCTCCAGATTCCCCGATTAAATTCTCTTTCTGCCAGGCCACACTGCCCCTCTGTGGCAGGTTCCACCTTTGGAGGGGTCTGTGGGTTATTAATAATAATAATTATGGTACTCGTTAAGCATTTACTATGCACCAAGTACCGTTCTAAGCACTGGGGTAGATGCAAGTCAATCAGGTCGGACACAGTCCCACATGGGGCTCACACTCAGCCCCATTTTACATATGAGGCCCAGAGAAGTTAAACGATTTGCCCAAGGTCACACAGCAGACATGTGGCAGAGCCGGAATTAAAACCCAGGTCCTTCTGCCTCCCAGCCCTGTGCTTTATCCACTAAACCATGCGGCTTCACAGCTTAATGGGTCATTCCGATAGGGATTAGAGTCAACGACCTCGCCCCTGCTATTGTGGGGGCAGGGGAAGAGCCCGGCTGGGGAGATGGGGAGGTGGGCGGGGGCCGGGCGTTATTAATAATAATAATGGCATTTGTAGAATGCTTACTACGTACCAGGCACTGTTCTAAGCGCTGGAGTAGATAGAAGCTAATCAGGTTGAACCCGATCCACGTCCCACATGGGGCTCACGGTCTTAATCCCCATTTTACAGAGGAGGGAACTGAGGCACAGAGAAGTGAAGTGACTTGGCCAAAGTCACACAGCAGACACGTGGCGGAGCCGGGATGGGATGAGATTGAGTTTCCGGCGAGACGGGAGGGAGCAGAGGGGGTCGGGCCCGGACCCCTCGTGACTTTCCCGCGTTGCAGTGGAAAAATCTGAGTCGCCCACGTGGCGGGCTCGGCCGCGGCCCTGCAGCGCCCCCAGGCGGCCCTCTCGAGGGCCTCGAGCATCCCCCCCCCACCTCCAGCTGCTGGGGGGCCCTCCCCTGGTGTCCCCCCCCCCCTTGACCCCCTCCCATCCCTCCTTCCCATGCCTCGATTTTGTTTATTTGGGAAAAGCCAGGCCGCCGGAGCACGTTTACAGTTCAAACCTGTGCCCTAATTCCTCCAGAATGAGAGAAGAGCTGTCAGGGGAGTAATCCCTCTGCCTGTCAGCACAGATACCGGCTCCCGCATCAGGCAGGCGCAGGTTTCCTGCAGAAAGCTCTTTGGCAACCCCGGGGAACATGTGCCCACCGGCCATGGAGGCTGCTGGACGGCCCTGCCCCCTGATCCCCCTCCCCAGTCAGTTCCCTCCTGTACGAGGCAAGAGGAGGGGGATCTGGGGTCCTCCCTTGAGGTCGTTTTCCTCCCCGAGGTAATAACTGTGGCATTTGTTATTAATAAAAATAATAAAGACAGTATTTAAACGCTTACTATGGGCCAAGCACTGTTCTAAGCTTACTACGTTCCAAGCTAATCAGGTTGTCCCCACGTGTCTTAATCCCCATTTTACAGATGAGGTAACTGTGGCACAGAGAAGTTAAGTGACTTGCCCAAAGTCCCACAGCTGATAAGTGGCGAAGCCAGGTTTAGGAGCCACGACTTCTGACTCCTAAACCCGTGCTCTTTCTACTAAGCCACGTGGTCTCAAGCTTTCCCTAAGCCTTCCCTCCAGTGCCCCATCCCACTGGCTCCCTCTCCACAAACGCCCCCACTCCCTGAACCTCTCCCTGGACTCACAGAAATTGGCGGGAAAGCAGAGAAACAGCTCCTCTTTATTAATAATAACGATAACTGTGGTACTTGTTAAGTGCTTACTATGTAATAAGCGCTCTAGTAAGCACTGGGGTAGATACAAGATAATCAGGTCAGTCATGATCTCTGACTCACCTGTGCCTTATAGGGGAAGTAGGAGGGAGAACAGATATCGAACCCCCATTGGACCAGAGAGAAAAAAGAGACCCAGAGAAGTTAGGTGACTTGCCCTAGGTCACACAGCCGGTGCACGGTAGAGGAGGATTCGAACCGTGGTCCTCTGACTCCCAGCCCCGTGCTCTTTCCACTATACCACAGTCATGGGTTCTAATCCTGGCCCTGCCACTTTTCTGCTGTGTGACCTTGGACAAGTCGCTTCAGTTCTCCCTGCCTCATTTACCTCTTCCGTAAAAAGGGGATTGAAACTGTGAGCCCCACATGGGACGGAGTCTGTGACCAACCCAATTTGCTTGTAATAATAGTGATATTAACGATGGTATTTATTAAGCACTTACTATGTGCCAAGCACTGCTCTAAGCACCTAGTACAGTGCCTGGCACATAACAAGTGCTTAACAAATACCATAATTATAATAATAATATTACTATTATTACCCTTCCTCTCCCTGTGATTTTTCCCAAAGCCCATTGTTACCCTCCAGGGCCCGGGATGAAGCAGCCACTTCATTATATCATTATCATCATTATTAATGAAGGTATTATTTAAGTACCTATGTACTAAGCACTGTACCGAGTGCTGGGGTTGGTACAATACATTCAGCAGACACTCTACACCTTCTCCTCCTGCTCCTTTCTATTGAGGTGCAAATCTAGGTGTCCTCACCACCATCTTCAGTGGGACTGACCAAGGTAGGCTGTGGGCAGGACGCTCTACCTGATGCTGAGGAAGAACACCTGAAAGAAAAGACATTGGTCCCTGTCCTCAGAAAGCTGGCAGCCTAAATGGCCTTCACGCCTGCTTTTTCACTGTTTCACTTTGGGTTCCACCTCTTTTTTTTTTTTTTTTAATGGCATTTGTTAAGCACTTACTATGTGTCGGGCACTGTACTTAAGTTTCGGGGTAGATGCAAGCATATCAGGTTGGGCACAGTCCATGTCCCATGTGGGGCTCACAGTCTCAATCCCCATTTTCCAAATGAGGTAACTGAGGCACAGAGAACTAAAGTGATTTGCCCAAGGCCACACAGCAGACAAGGGGTGGATGGGGGATTCAAAACCAGGTCCTCTGACTCCCAAGCCCACACGGTCTTCCTCCTAAACTTTGCTGCTTCCCATAAATCGCACCTCACACCTCTTTCCCCCCTCTCCTTGAACCTGCCTGGCTTTCTTTTTTTCAAGTCTCCACGCTCCCCACGGTTTGCTTTCAAGCTGCAGCAAGGATCAATCTACAGGGACCAGAGCCCCAGTCTTCGGGTCCTCTGAAGACCAGGAGACACCATTCTCCTTGTGGACAGGGAATGGGTAACGTCTTTATTTCGAATTTCCCAAGAGCTTAGTACCATACACTGCACCCAGTAGACGCTCTTTAAATGCTATGTGCCAGGCACTGTGCTCATTTCTTCTTCTCCCACTCCCTTCTGTGTCGTCTTGGCACTTGGATTTATATCCTTTATTCACCCCCCACAGCACTTAAGTACCAATCTGTATTTATTTATATTAATGTCTGTCTCCCCCTCTATATGGCATGCTCTCTGTGGGCTGGGAGCATGTCTGTTAACACTGTTATATTGTGCTCTCCCAAGTGCTTTCTGTAAGCACTCAGTACATATGGTTGATTATCACGGGGGAGTCCCCAAAGGAGAGGAACTTAGGACAGAGGAAAGTACCTTGTGATAGCAGTGAAAACAGTAATACTAATAATCGTCTTTATCAAGCACTTCCCATATGCTAAGCATTGTAGTAATACTGATGAAAATAATAATGGTATTTGTTAAGTGCTTACTATGTGCCAACCACTGGTAGAGAGGAGATGATCAGATAAGACACAGCCCCTTATTAATCTCTTCCCACATGGAGTTGACAATCTAAGAAGGGAGAGAAGACATTTTCTCCCCAAGAGGTGAACGTAATATCAAGTCTCCAGTGAGAGAAGCCCAATGCAGTCACAGAATCCCTCCTGCTGCAACATGGGGCCGAGATCCCAGCCCAGCCCACCTCCATGCTCTGCTTAGGGTGTTCCCGTTCCAACACCCTCCAGTAATACAGCTCTCCACTACCTGCAAGGCCCTGAGCTAAGCCCTCCACACCCAGCTGGACCACTGGAGCCCCCCCTGCAACAAGGCCTTTTTGGAAACCCCAAAACTATTTCACAAATTCCAACTTTCCCTGGGGGAATGACATCCTGTGTGTGTTGGAGGGGGAAGGGGCATTTGTTAAGCACTTACTATGTACCCGGCACTGTTCTAAGTCCTGAGGTGGTTACAAGCAAATGATAGTGATGATAATAATAATTACAGTACTTGTTAAGCACTTACTGTGTGCCAGACACTGTTCTAAGTGCTGGGGTAGATGCAAGTTAACCAGATTGGACACAGTCCCTGTCCCAAATCAGGCTCATAGCCTTTATCCCCATTTTACAGATGAGGTAACTGAGGCACAGAGAAGTGAAGTGACTTGCCAAGGATTAGAACCCGTCCTCCTGCCAGGCCCGGGCTCTATCCAAGTCGCACTCTTATCTCTCTCCCCTTCTTCTTGGAGACTCAAGAGCCCGGAAAAGCAGTGCGGCCTAGCAGACAGAGTGTTTGGCTGGGCATCAGACTACTTGGGTCCCGTATCCAGCTCCCCGCTCTCCTACCAGGTGACTCTGTCCTGATGTTCCCGTAGCCGGCCTTGGGAGCGTCAGGCCGGTGCAGGGCTTCCAGCCGGGAACACCACAGCGTCGACCGCGGTATTGTACGGTGCTGGCTGCTTCTTGTCTCGATGGCCGGGATATTGGCACTCTGGCATGCCAGATGCCCCCTCCCCCCTTCACGCTACCTCCCCCCCGATCTATCTGTGGGACGATCTTCTGGCTGGGTCTTCCCTGGCCTGCCTGGAACTCTGGGATGCCTGCTGGCTCCAAGCTCCTCGGGGCAAAGACTTTTCTTGGTGGTTTGGCCTGGCCCCAGCTGCAGGATTTCAGTGTGAACATGAGCTGGGTGGTGATGAAATCCCAGTGGTGGAGGTGATGGGAGCGGAGACTGGCGAGGAGGGGAGGATTCCTTCTCCTTTGGGGCTGAAACTTGAAAGCCACAAAGCGGACGGTGCGGATGAAAGAGGGGAAAGGAGGAGCCTGAAGGGAGGAGAGTTTTTGTGAGTTCCTCAGGGTCATTTGAAAGAGCACTCTTCAGTGGCTGACCGCAGAGCAGAGGGGCGTCCAGAAGGCAGGGCCCCAGGAGGCCTCTAAATCACTCCCCGGGCATCTCGGAGCGGAAGCCGCTCTTTGTCAGCGGGGTTTCCCAGGCCCCATCAATCCCCTCGCTGTTTCGAGGAGAGTGACCCGCCCCAGCCGTCCACATCTCCTTCCTCCCTGCAGGCCCCGGTCCCGAGCCCCCCGCCTCCGTGACCCATGGCAGCACGGGCCCCGGCCCAGGGCCAGGTTAGCAAAGCAGAGACAGGCCGGACCGTACAGTTCTTCTGGGCTCTCTGAGAGGCTTGACTCCCTCCAGATGTGGAGGCCGTTCCCAGCTCCGAGAGGCCGAGGGGTGGAGAGGCTGGAGCCAGCCTTGAGGCCCAGAGAGGCTGCACCACCTTCCTTCCTGGAGTTCCCTGGGAGCTCAAGGACCCGGCAGGGCTGCATCAACAGCTCAGCAGTGATCAGAATACCCTCGCAGGGCCCTGGGCTTCCCTCTTCCTCCCTGCTCCTCTCTAGACTGTAAGCGCGTGGTGGGCAGGCAATGTGTTTATGTTGTTATACTGTACTCTTCCAAGCTCTGTACACAGTAAGCGCTCAATAAATACGATTGAATGAATGAACTCATCTCTAGACTGTAAGGTCATTATGCATAGGAAATGTGTCTGTTTCTTGTTGTTGTACTTTCCCAAGTGCTTAGTACAGGACTTTGCATGGACCTGGGAATCAGAAGGTAATGGGTTCTAATCCTGGCTCTGCCCCTTGTCTGTTCTGTGACCTGGGGCAAGTCGCTTCACTTCTCTGTGCCTCAGTTCCCTCATCTGTAAAATGGGGATTGAGACTGTGAGCCCCACAGGGGACTGGGTCCAACCCGATTTGCTTGTATCCAGCCCCCGTGCTTAGTACTGTGCCTGGTATGTAGTCAGCGCTTAACAAGTACCACAGTTATTATCAGGACACACCAAGAACACTGTGCTTTGCCACCCCGCTGTCTGCCTGCCCATCCTTCCTCCTGCCAGTCTTCCCCTCCGCCATGATGATTCTCGCTCCCACATTCCAGTGCCACCCATCTGGGTCCAGGGGTGGGTAGGGAGGCAGGACAAGCTGCACCTGAGAAGGCAGAAGGGGCCAAAGGGGCAGTGGAGGGAGGGGCAGGCCGAGCTGACCCCAGGAAGATGGAAACAGGGAGAACTGAGCCCCAGATGGGGAGTCAAGCTATGCTTATGGAAATTCCCTCTTGGTGAATTCCAACTCGTAGAGAGCCGCGAAACCTCGGAGGGTAACATCCCATCACTCGGCCTCTGTCCTGTCCTGTTACAGACAAGAAGTCTGTAACCACCCATGGGATTGAGAGCGTCCCAGAACCCTCTTGACGCTGCCTCAGAAAAGAACCTTGGCAAGGGTTAGGTCCCGAGCTTTGACTTCTTTTCTGAGAGAAATAGATGTTGGCTGATTGGCAAGAGCCCACAGGTTGAGGAGGAGGTGCTGAAGAGGGAGGAGGTGGTAAGGGAGGGTGGTTACTGTGGGCAGAGCACTAAAAGTGCCTGGGAGAGTCCAATAGAGTTAGTAGACATAATCCCCACCCTTGGGGAGCTGACATTGAAGCAGTCGGTACACTGCATCCTGGGCCAGGGCAGGGCCCCACATCTGTATTGAGGAAAGGAATTCCCTGGGGTCATTCATAACTTTGGGTGGCCAAGCCCACGTAGCCACTGGCTCTCCAGTCAAACTTAGAGGCCCAGCCTCCGCCTGCTTGAAAGCGGTTCCTTATAATGCAGTTCTCACACTTTCTTGGAGTTGAACCAGGTTACCGCTACAGCTGCTGCCTAACCATCTCTCTTTCTGTCTCTGTGTGTGCGTGTCTCTCTCTCTCTCTCTCCCTTCATACCACCCCCTCGCTCCCCCAGTTAGGCTCCTTGGCTGGAGGAGCTGGTCTCGGGCCAAAGCCCCTGATTATGATCTGAAACCTCAGCTCCAAGCGCATGCAGGAGGAAAGACACGTGTGAGCCGCGGCCAGGTGCGGGGTTCCGGGGGAGCTCGGGGTCCACGTGCCACGGAGGCTGGGAAGCACCAGCACGGGAGCACCCCCCACTCTGCTCTCCAGCCCCTCCGCCACGGGGGCAGCTTTAGGAGCCGGCCCTGGGGCGCAGACCCGGGAGGGAGTCACAGTGGGAGTACCTGCCTCTAGGAAACAAAAGGGAAAGTTAGGGAGCCACGGCTGATGCAGCGGGCAGCCTGCCAACCCTTCCAGCCTCCCCCCACCCTGCCACCTCGCCAAGGCAGAGCGCTGGCTGGGCCCATGCCCCGTGCTGGGCGGCCCCGTGCCGGCAGTCGCGGCCCTCGATTGGCCGAGCCCAGCAGTCGGCCCTGAATTACCTGAGATGATTGGTTCGGCCGATTACGTAGGCCTTCTATAAATATTCCCAGGGCAGATTACTGTAATCTCGGCAAGTCCTCACATCTCTGCCCTTAATTTCCCAGAAAACAGGACCTTTTTCTGCTTCCCAAAGCATTTCAGGAATTTTCAGGGGCGGCTCTCTGGAACGGGCTGGCAGGAGAGTTCTGAGTGATCAGTTGTGATCAGTGTGAGTTCTGAGTGATCCCAGAAGCAGCGTGGCCTAATGGAAAGAGTCCAGGCCTGGGAGTCAGAGGTCGTGGGTTCTAATCCCGGCTCTGCCGCATGTCTCCTGTGTGACCTTGGGCAAGTCACTTCACTTCTCTGGGCCTCAGTGACCTCATCTGTAAAATGGGGATTGAGACTGTGAGCCCCATGTGGGACAGGGACTGTGTCCAATTTGATTTGCTTGTCTCCACTCTAGCACTTAATACAGTGCCGGGCATATAGTAAGCATTTAACTAATACCGTAATAATAACAATAATGGTAATAATAAAATACCGTTCCACGGTTCCAGGCTCTTGTTCAGCCTGTTTCTCCCCAGTCTGCCTCACCAAATCAGCCAGACCATAGTTCTCGCCATCGTCAAAGTCCTCCTGAAAGTCCACCTCCTCCAGGGACCCTTCCCTGATCAATTCACAACACCCCAAGTCATGCCAAACTAACAGCCACCTTTAACACATGTATTTTTTAACATCCTCAGGACTTGTTACTTATATATATACATACAATTGCATACTCCATTATTTATTTGGCTATTTCATCTTTAATACGCTTGTACAGTACCTGAATTATCTTTGTTCTTCCTCCTGCTTCCTTTACCGATAAGGAATTTTTGTCTGCCCCTCTCCCCCAGTGGATTGTAAGCTTCTTGAGGCCAAGTGCTATTTTTTGCTTCTGGTAAAAATAATAACAAGCACAGTATTTGTTAAGCACTTACTTTGTGTCAAGTGCTGTACTAAGTCCTGGAGTAGGTACAAGATGATCAGGCTAGGCACAGCTTCTTCCCATATGAGGCCCACAGTCTAGTAGAAGAAGTGTTGAATCCTCATTCAGTTGCCAGATGAGGCAACTGAGGGCCAGAAAAGTTCAGTGACTTGCCCAAAGTCACACAACAGGCAGGTGGTGTAGCTATATTAAGAATCCAAGTCCTCTGACTCCCAGGCTTGTGCTCTTTCCACTAAACCACACTGCTTCTGATGTACTCCCCTAGCTGTTTGCTACAGCTCTTTGCACTCAGAGGGGATTCGATAAATATTGACTAATTGATTCTTTTGCTTGCCATCATTCAGAATCCCTTAGGGGCTTCCACTACTGCCCAGTGAAAATGACCCTGGGGGACGGAGGTTTCGGCCCAGCTGCCAGGGCAATCCTAGAGCCACCCCAGGGTCTTCGGGAGTGGAGGGTGGCCCAGCCACAGTACTCAGGGCTGGCTGAGCCAGGCCCCAGGTGCCTTTGTCCCCAGCCCCAGAAAGGCCCGGGACCTGCTCTCACTGTTATCTGGGGGAGACGCCCTTCAGGATATCTTAGACTGGGCCCGGCTGTCCACTCGAACTCTCTGCTTTCAATCCAATCAAGAATATTTTTTGAGCTCTTATTGCATGCAGAACACTGTACTAAGCACTTGGGAGAGTACAATATAACAATACAACAGACACACTCTCTGCCCACAACAAGTCTTTTCTCTCTCTTCTTTCCCACCAACTCCCCATCCACCCTGTGCCTTCTGTCTGGAACGCCTCCTCCTGAAAAACCACAGATTTTCCCATCTTCAAATCCTTCTGAAATCACAACTCCAAGAGACCTTCCCGATTCAATTTCTACTCTCCTCAGGTTATGTTCCTCCCCCTACCAACTGCCACTTCAGTCCTTGAGAACTCACCTCCTCCCGGGGACGTGTCTTACACGTCCTGCTACCTTAGCGGTAACTCATATAAAGATCCCCTTTTCCTTCCTAACTGTACGTTCTTTAAAGATTTGTCTTGCTAGGTAGATTATAAAATTCTTGGGAGCAGGGACCAGCTCTTCAGACTCTAGTATGCTGTCCCAAATGCTTAGTACATTGGTCTATACCCAGTAGGCACTCAATCAATACTATTGATTGATTTCCTCTCTTGGGAGACTCGGAACTCCCGATCTGTAGGCAGGGAGCATGGGAAAAGCCAGACTGGAATCAATCGATCGGTGGTAGTTTTGAGCACCTAAAGAGTGCTGAACACCATACTAAGCTCTTGGAAGAGTGCAATAGAAGAAGACACGATCCCTGTCCTCGAGAAGATTACAGTCTAGAGGAATGCCAAGGAAGCTAGTCCAGGAACAGTCCGGAAATGAACATTGCCCTGGAGAGTCTGGAGAAACCAGGGTTGCAACTTTGGAGCAGTAGGGATAGGGGGAGCAAGGATGGGGCCTGGGCTAGGGGGGGACTAATCGGGGGTGAGGACGTTTGTCTGAGATGCAAATGAAAATGGGGCTAACAGAGAGCCCCTGCCTGTGTGAGGGCAGATTGTCTGAGCCGTGGTCCATCTGTCAAGAAAGAGGGGGAAATTGCTTTCTCAGAATGCCTGCCCCGTGCAATCAAAACAGCAAGTAGCTAAGTAACTAGCCAAAGTATCTTTTCATAACAAACACTCGGAGAGGAAAGTTAACAATCTAAATCACTGGGCACAATTGAGCCTCAGTGAGCAGTTAAGTAACTTCTTTTGTGCAGCCGCTCTACTTTCTGAATGTTCTCGAGGGCCAGATCTCCTCCTCCCGCAAACACTCCCGGAGGGAACCCGATGAGCACGGCGGAACTCTCCCAAGGCCAGGCCTGGCTGGAGGGATCAGACGGAGGTCTCTGCACTGGGGAGTCTGTGTTCACTCCCCACGCTTCTCCCAGACCGCAGTTGCTCTCATCGCTTCTCCAGTCGGGTATCTGTCAGCTTCCGTCTTCGGGACCTCTAGCCACCAGTGGGCCTGGCTCCTCAGGTAAGACCACGACACCCAAACCCGCGAGCCCTAGACTAACCCCTCCCCGGACACCCCACTCTTCTCGTTGAGGCCTTCGGTCCAGCTCCCACCGAAACAACCCGGCAAAGAGCAGCCCCGTCCCTTCGTCCTTTACACTGCCTCTGGGGGAGCAGGCATGGGTGGGGGGGACCCCTCCCAAGGGGCAGACTGGGCAGGTTTGGAAGATGTGACCAGTTTGGGGGGGGGGAGGTTGGCAAGCGTGGGTGAAGGGCAGGCAGACAGGTAGGGCAGTTGGGGGCAGGGTCTTCTCTTGGTCCCTGGGCCTCAGTCTTCCTGTTGAAATCAAGGCAGTCCCTTCCTGAGCCTAGAGGGAGGCGGGGATGGCTTGTCGGCCTGTTGGGAGAAGGTCAAGAGCAGAGCTCCTGTTGGCCCCAAGGCCTGGGCACTTTACGGTCCGGCCACAGGACGGGTCCGCTCAGCAATAGTCAATCCACTGTTTTTGCATCTCTACTCCCGACCATCCAGGAGGGAGGAGGGAAAGGGTGCTTCCGTTGTCCCTGACCCACCCCTCCCTTTCGACTTCCACTCGCAGCAGAAGGGATTTGGGTGAGACGGAAGAAAGAACTTCCAGGTGTGAGCAAGCAGAAGTCCGAACAGGTGCTCTGGAAATTCTCCATGGTCAGGGGACTGTGCCGACCAATTCAACGGTTTCCATCGGGACGTCCCTGCTCAGGCCACCCCCACCCACCCCTGCCCTCACCTCCCCAGATGGGGCTTCCTCAGGGGGTCAGTGCTGGGAGATAATAATGATGATAATGGTAATTGTTAAGCACTTACTATGTGCCAAGCACTGACCTAAGCGCTGGTGTGGGTACAAGCAAATCAGGTTGAGCACAATCCCTGTCCCACATGGGGCTCACAGTCTCAATCCCTTTTTTACAGATGAGGTAACTGAGGCACAGAGAAGCGAAGTGACTTACCCAAGGTCACACAGCATTCATTCATTTATTCATTCAATTGTACTTACTGAGCACTTACGGTGTGCAAAGCACTTCACCAAGCTCCTGGGAGAGCACAATACTACAACAAACAGACACATTCCCTGCCCACAAGAAGCCCACAGTCCAGGGCAGGGGAGACAGAAGTCAGTATAAATCAATAACAGATAGGAGGCTGGCAGAGACTACAATCGGAACTGGTCCTTGAGGAACTTGGGGAGAGGTCTGGTTTTGGGGTCTTCCAAGTTCCGGGGTCCTGGCAGGGGTGGGTATGGAGGGTGGAGGAGATGGTTCCCCTTGGCTTCCACCCGGCCCTTGCCCACCCTTCGCAGCCGCTTTCTTTTCTACCACCCTGCCTCGGCCCCACCCAGCCTGGACTTGAGCCCTGCATTCCACCTAGCCCCCATGCCACCCTCCCTGCCCCGGCCCCCACACTTCCCCCTCCTCCTTGCCCCCAAGACCACCCAGAAGCGACCGCCAGGAAGGAAACAGGACAGTCCTTTTGCTCGGAGGCGTCGGCCGTGCTGAGCATGCTAAGCGGCTCTGGGCCCAGCTGGCTTCCTGTCTGCTGCCCTGGACTCAACCCTCGGGGGGCTCCACTCAGCACAGGGGTCTCACCTCCTTCCCTCCACCCCGCTGTTGAGCTTCTGCCCTCCTTGGTCTTCTCTTGGTCACCCGGAAAGGCCAGGGCAAGGCTGTCCCCAGGGTCACCAGGATGCGAGAGTTGCTCTCAGCAGAGGGTCTCAGCCCCTGGTGCCCAGTGAGCCCTGGGCACCATGCCACTCTTCCCATTCTCTTATGCTTCTGGGAACAGCAGAGGAGCGGGGGTGGGGAGGAAGAAGATGCTGACCTGTGCTGATTGTTGGGGTCTGCAGAGAGAAGCTTGTGGGAGTAGGAGGGATTCTGGCTAAAGGTGGGAACTGGACCCCCCCCCCCCCCCCGTGCCCCCATTCAGCTTGTCTGTCTTCCCCGCTCCCCACAGAGTCTGAGCTCAGACCCTGCCCCATCATGCCTTATCTGCACTGCCCCCAGGTCCTCTCCCACTCCAAAACAGTCTGGACTGAAGGAGTAAGGCAATTGCTAAGTGTTTACTCTGTGCCAAGCACTATGCTCAGCACTGGGCTAGAAAGAAGATAATCAGATCAGGCGTAGTCCCTGTCTCACATGGGGCTCTGTCTAAGAGGTGAGGGGATCTTATCCCCATTTTCAAGTTGAGAAGACTGAGGCACAAAGAGGGTGAGGGACCGTCAAGGTCACCTAGCAGGCCAGTGCCAGAGCTGGGGCTAGAACTCGGGTCTCCTGACTCAGTCCTGTGCCCTTTCCACTAGGCTCTGAAGGAACTCTCCTCTCCCTGCCCAAGCCAGGTTGGGCAAACCTCCTAGCCCCTTCTCTCTAGACCCAGGGCATAGAAATCTGGGGCTCTGTAGGGTGTCCCTTTCCAAGGGCCGCCATGCCTGGCTTTCTGGGGATGACCCCTCCCTCCCCGGCTGGTGCCACTCCCAAACCAAACAGGTTCCCCAGTTCCCGCTGGAGCCGGGAGAGGTGTGTGCCTGCCTATCCTTGCCCAGAAGGTGGTTGGAGGGTGAGGAGCTGGAGAGGAGCTCTGATCAGGGACACCTGGGACAGGAGGGAGGGACAGGCACCTTTCTGGGGGGCCTGGAGCCCCCCCCGACCTCTTTCTACCAGAGTCCGGCAGGGGTGTGGGGAGAAATTATAAATAATAACAGTAAGATTTATTAAGCGCTTACTATGTGCCAAACGCTGTTCTATCCATGGGGTAGATCCAAGGTCATCAGGTCAGACACAATTCCTGACCCACATGGGGCTCTCTGTGCATGGTGGGGAGAGAACAGGTCATTTAACCTCCATTTTACCAATGAGGGAACTGAGGGACAGAGAAATTAAGTGACTTGGCCAAGGTCACGAAGCAGGCAAGAGGCAGAGCCGGGATTGGAATCCAGATCCGAGCTCTTTTCGCTAGTCCATGCCGCTTTCTCAATTGGGTCTTAGAGCAGAGGCCTGTTTGATGGGCTCTGCCCCTTGCCTCACCCTGAGGAGCCCAGAGAGAGCGGGCCAAGTGTGACTCAGGGCCCTGGGCTCTCCCGGAGAGGGCAGACTGGCAGTGACCTTTGCTCCCCTCTCTCCTTCCTCTGCCCCAGGGTTGGGGGCAGGAAGGCGTTAGCGCTAAGCAGCTGGGATTTGCGGAGAGCTTTCTCCTCGTCACGGGCTAATCCACCGTCCGGCAGTCCGCCGGGCCCGGCTGGCTCCGCCTGGCCCCATTCCCCGGTAGCAAAGAAGGAAACGAGGGCAGGATGAGTCAGGGCCAAACCCGGATTAGCCCACGGGACTCCCGCCTCCCCGGCTCCAGCCAGCCCGGGCCCCACAGCCGCACCACAAGCTTGACACCTGATTTCCTCCTGGGGTGTGTGGGGAGCCCCGGCCGAGCAGACGGGCCCGGGAGGAAGAGATTGATCTTCCAGGGGTGGGGCCCAGGTCGTCCCCCATCTGTAAGCCCCAGTGGGGTTGGAAGAAGTCAGAATCAGTTAGGGAGTCCCCAGGCCCCTCCTAGTCTTAGCAGATAGAACAAGGGCCTGGGAGCTGCTACTTATCTGCTCTGTGACCTTGAAAAAGTCACTTAACTTCTCTGGGTCTCAGTCCCTCCTCTATAAAATGGGAATGAGGACCGTGAGCCCTATGTGGGTCAGGGACCGTGTCCAATCTATCTTGTATCTATCCCAGCACTTAAATACCATTAGTATTATTATTATCCTAGCTGAACGGTGCTGTATTGGCAGGCGGCTACATCGACCCGATCACTGGCTAAGCCAAATGGCCGGCAGAAAAGTGGCCAGAGTCAGGGACCTCCTCCTGAGGTTGGGGTTCCTGGGCCTCTCAGAAAGGGTCCCTCCACTGCAGAGACCCTCCTGGAGGGGGGGCCCCTGAACCATCCCCTCTCTGCCCTGTGAACCACTCTGCCTCTGGCTTCCCATCTGTTGCTCTCTGCCCCTGGGGGCTGGCACGGGTTGCTGGGGAGCTGCCCCTGGGGCTCTGGAGGCAGCTGCCAGTCAGGGGGCCCGGCCTGTCGGGGGGGACCGGCTGAGCGCTCGGTTCCCAGGGTCCTCTGGGAGTGCCCAGGCCGGGGGTCAACGGGAAAGGCTGATCTGGGCCTCTGCTTGGGAACATTCCTCTGACCGCAGGGGACAGGAGGTGGAGGGGCAGGGGGGCTGTTCCTCGAGGAGGCGGAGGCTCCCCCGCTCCAGCAGTGGGTTTGGGGTCTGAAGGGAGGTAGGGACGGATAACAAGTTGGGGGGGATCTGGAGTGTGGATGTGGGATGGGGGGGGGGGGGCTCTGTCTTTCTCTTCTGGACCCCTTAACAACCATCCCCTAGCCCCCACTGTCCCATTCCTAATCTTGGGCTCCATCCACCTGGTTCTCCATGCCGGTGGGTGTTGCAGGATTCTCAGACCTGCCCCCGATCTTGTCCCCCAGCTTCACGTCAGTGAATCAGCTGGGATCCCCCAGTTGACCAGACCCTGAATCAACCTCCTTGGCACAGTCTGCGGGTGGGATGGGCAGGCCGGGTCATCATTTCCTAATAATAATTATTATGCTATTTGTTAATCACTTATCATGTGCCAAGCACTTTCTAAACACTGGGGTAGATACAGGTTAATCAGGTCAAAAACAGTCCCGGTCCCTGACCCCAGTCTAAATAGGAGAGAGAATGACCCCCATTTTACAGATGAGGAAAATAAAGCACAGAGAATCAATCAGTGGTATCGAGCGCTATCTCAGTGCAGACTACCTTGCTAAGCATTTGGGAGAGTAAAATACAAGAAAATTCATAGACATATTTCTTGCCCACTGAGACTAGACTCAGACTAGACTGAGTTGACAGTCTAGAGAAGTGAAGTGACTTACCCAAGGTCACAGAGCAGGCAAGTGGCAGAGCTGGGATTAGAATCCAGGTCCTCTGACTTCCAGGCCCGGGTTCTTTCCACTGGGCCCTACCCTCCTCCTAGCAGAGGCAGCCCAAAGCCTTCACCTTTAGTCCTCGTGGGTGAGCCAAGTTAGGCTCTAGATCAATCTGCGGGCAGGGTCCCAGGCGTGGGACCCCAAGGGCTGGTGGAGGAAAGGGGGGACAGCCTGGGTGAGGTTAAGAGGGAAAGACTCTCTCCCAGGCACACAGGGGTCTCTCTGACTCTTTGGGAGCCTGTTGGACTCTTGCGGGGCAATTAGGGTGGAAGGCAAAGCCAAGTGGATCCACCTGCGGACTGATGGAAGCCCGAGCCAGGTCCTTGCTCAGGTGTGTGCGGGGCAGGGTTGCCCTCTGGAGGAGGCTGATTGCCTCACAGACCCAACAGCTTGCTAGGGAACTCTTGGCGGCCCCCCACATGAGTGGGGAAGTAGAAATTTGGGGTCTTGAAGGGGGCTAAGATGGAGGAGAGGCTAGGGGGAGTGGACTTTTGGTCTCCTCATTCATCCTGGTTTCACTATGGGGCTCCAGAAGAGGCAGTGGACCTTCCTTCTAGCCCTGAGGGAGAGGCAGACAATCAAACACTAAGGCCCTCCACCTGTTCACCTTTATAATAATAATAATAACGTTGGTATTTGTTAAGCGCTTACTATGTGCCGAGCACTGTTCTAAGCGCTGGGGTAGACACAGGAGAATCGGGTTGTCCCACGTGGGGCTCACAGTCTTACTCCCCATTTTACAGATGAGGTCACTGAGGCACAGAGAAGTTAAGTGACCTGCCCACAGTCACACAGCTGACAAGTGGCAGAGCCAGAATTCAAACCCACGACCTCTGACTCCAAAGCCCGTGCTCTTTCCACTGAGCCACGCTGCTTCTCATTTATCATTTTCTGGGGATGAAGGGATGGATCGAGTTGCCTCCCAGCTACTCCTGTACTCCTTGAAGGGCAAGAGGGGCGGTCCAAGGGGCCTTTGACCCTGGCTGTGCAGCAAGAGAGATGTGGGGGTGACTTGATTTCCTCCCTTCCCCCCACAAAAAGAGCTGGGGCTCCCCCTCAGGTCTTCCCCATCAGGCTTGGGAGCAGAGTGGTCAGTGCCTTTGCTTTGATGGCCAAACTAGCCAGTCAGTCCAGTAGCTGAGCAAAATGGAAGTGGCAGGGGGTTGAGGCCAGGCCACTGCCCCCTGGCCCCCTCCTTCCAGTGGGCAGTTAGGGTCCAGACTCCTCCCCCACCCCAGCTACTCCCCCAGACTGAAGGATTGTCTTCTCCCGAGCACAGTAAGAACTCCATAAGTACCATGGATTGATTGAAGGCCAAACTGGGCTCTGCTGCCTGAGGGACTGGACATGCCTTCCAGAGAGAGACCACAGGCCCTACAGTCCTCACTGATCCCTATTTCCGAGGATCCTGCGGGGGTCCGAGGGAGTTGGGGGGGATCAGCCTCTTAAACTCCCTCCCTCCCTTGTCCCTTCACCGCTGCAGATGCTCACTAGATTGTAAGTTCCTTGGGAGCAGGAACCAACTGTTGTAATCTTCCAAGTGCTTAGTACGGGGCTTTCATGCAGTAAATGCTCAATCAATACCGTTGATTGCCTAGGGGTCTGAACGAGGGAGTAGGAGTACAGGGGATTGAGGGGATGGGATTTGGGGGTCCGTAGCCTGGGTAGAAAGCAGACGAGCGAGGAGGCGAATCTCCAATAGCGAGGCAGCATGGCTTAGTGGCTAGAGCACGGGCTTGGGAGTCAGAGGACGTGGGTTCTAATCCCGGCTCTGCCTCTTGTCAGCAAGCGACTTCACTCTTCTGTGCCTCAGTTCCCTCACCTGTCAAAGGGGGATGAAGACTGTGAACCCCATGTGGGACAACCTGATCACCTTGCCTCCCCCCCAGCGCCTAGAACAGTGCCTGGCACATAGTAAGCGCTTAAATGCCATCATTATTATTAGGAGTAGTAGTATTCTCTGTGCCTCAGTTCCCTCTTCTGTCAAACGGGGATGAAGACCGTGAGGCCGGCGTGGGACAACCTGTTTGCCTTGTATCTCCCCCAGCGCTTAGAACAGTGCATGGCACATAGTAAGCGCTTAATATCATTATTATTATTATTATTAGAAATTACCCTTGGCCTCTGCGGATGGGGAGGGGGAGGTGAGGCGGTGGGTTTCTCGGGCTCAAGGCGGTGGTGCGCAGCGCTGGCCGCCAGGGGGCGCCCGGGCATCGCGGCGCCGGGTCCGGCCGGGGACCGGGGACCCCGGGGTCCCTCTTGGGTCAACGCCCCGCAAACCTTCTTGGCTCCGACGTAGCATCCCCTCTCCCCGCAATGAACCGAAAATTGCCAGCATTCTGGGGGAGATGGGAGAGGGTTGGGTTTTTGGGAGGGACAAAATTCTGTTCCGACCCCCAGTTTTGTATCGCAAACACCGCGAGCCCAAGAAATTGACATAAGTAGGCCGAGGACTTGGGTCCAGGAGTTTAAGTGGGAGACCTGGCTCTGAGCCACCTGTCTCTGATGGCCCCGGCTCCCCTGAGCTCCACCCCTTCCCCCAGCACAGCCCTACCCAGTCCCGCCCCGCGGTTCAGGGGTCTCTGGACCCTCTCTGGCCCCCACGTCAGGGGCAGAGCACGGGGGAGCAAGCAGGCTTGGCTTCTGGAAGGGGAGAGCCATCTGCCTCCCCAGATGTGGGAGCGGAGGTGGGGGGAGGACAACGGTGAAGGCCCGGCCCCATCTGGCTGGCGGGCGCAGGCAAGCAGCTGAGTAGATGATTTAGAAGAGGCGCTGGGCAGTCCTAGGGCAGGAGGCAGCAGCTGGACGGTAGTCTAGGCCAGTGCGCTCGTCCCCCCCGGGTCATTGCCCCGCAACTCTCCCGGGCACATGGTTGGGATATGGCCTGGCATCCAGGAGCCCAGGATTACTGGGTCCAGGCCCTGACTCTGCCGCTCGGTTGGGCTGGGGAAGGGGCCAGGCCGGGAGGGCAGCCCCCCTTGGGAGTCGAACTCCTGTGCAGGTAGCCTTACCCCTGGGGCACTCTCCCTTTGGGTTCTCGGGCCCGGAGGCTGGTCGGGGCCCCCGGACACCTGGGTCTGACCCACAGAGCTGAGAGGGAAGGGGCGGCCGGTGGGCTCCCGGCAGCTGGGGGGCTCCGATAAGGGCTGGGCAGCCTGCTGGGGCCTTATCAAGCTCAGCAGGGTGGGCCTGGCTGGGGCCTCCGGAGTGGCCAGATAAGGGTGGATAGCCCAGCCCTCACCCGGCTCCCCGCCCTCAGCCCTGGTAGCCCCACCACCTGGGCTTGGGACCCGAGGCCCAAGGAGGGGAGTGACGTCACAACCCATCGCGTGACGTCACCACCCAGTGCGTGACATCACCTCCGGCTGACTCCACGCCATCCCCTGCTGCTGCCCACACCGCCCCCCCAACCCAGGCCGGCGTAACTCAGCCCCGGGTCAGGCAGCTAAATCCGGGCGGCGGGGTCGGAAGGCCCTGTCCAGCTGCCAGCGCCTTTCCAAGCTGGGCCGTGTCACAGGATCAGCTCCGTTGCGAGTGAACAGAGAGCGGGGCTATTTTTGGGGGCAGTCTCTGAGAGCCGCTTTTAGCCTCTGAGCCTCGGTCTACCCGCCCACTCGAGCTGCCCAGAGGCCGGGACGTAGCCGGGCTAGGCCAGGGGCTGTAATCGGGTCCGAGACCCCTCCCCATCTCTATCTACTGGTGCCGCCCCCTCCCCACTCCCCTCTACCTACACACACACTTTCTGTCTCCGCAAATCCCTGCCAGGCTCCTCTGACCTTTGTGTCCATTCCTGGGCCTTTCCCTGCACCATGAACCTAGGCTTATCCTGCCTAGCGGCATCAACGTCCTCAGGATAGCCAGAGCCTGGGACAGAGCCTGGCGGAGGCACCCCGATAAAGAGAGATCCAGGCCCGGCCCAACAGGGGCTTTCAGTATCCTGCCAGAGACAGGACGCCAACACAGCTAGAAAGAGAAGCATAAACAAACCGTCTTCATCCTGCCAAACCTTGAGCTGTGGTGGGGTCCAGGGTGACCAGAGCCGGGTTGATAGAGTCAGTCAGAGTTCAGCCATGCCTGCCACCCGCTGCCCCCGTCCCACATAAACCCCCAGGAAGGGAATCTGAGTGGGCAGGTCACGATCTGTGCCAGGTCAGTCAATCGTATTTATTGAGCGCTTACTGTGTGCAAAGCACCGTGCTAAGCGTTTGGGAGACTACACTATAACAATGTAACAGACACATTACCCTGCCCACAACGAGCTTACAGACTAGAGGGGAGACAGAAATTAATGTAAACAAATGACAGATATGGACATAAGTGCTGTGGGGCTGGGAGGGGGACTGAATGAAGGGAGCAAGTCAGGGCGACACCGGAGTGGGAGAAGAGGAAAGGAGGGCTTAGTTTTGGAAGAGATGAGCCTTCAGTAAGACTTTGAAGAGGGAGTCATCGCCTGTCGCATATGAAGAGGGAGGGGGTCCCAGACCAGAGGCAGGACGTGGACGAGAGGTCGGCGGCAAGATAGACGAGATTGAGGTACAGTGAGAAGGTTAGCATAAGAGAAGCAAAATGTGTGGGCTGGTAATAAATAATGTTGGTATTTGTTAAGCGCTCACTATGTGCCGAGCACTGTTCTAAGCGCTGGGGTAGACACAGGGGAATCAGGTTGTCCCACGTGGGGCTCACAGTCTTAATCCCCATTTTACAGATGAGGGAACTGAGGCACAGAGAAGTTAAGTGACTTGCCCACAGTCACACAGCTGACAAGTGGCAGAGCTGGGATTCAAACTCATGAGCCCTGACTCCAAAGCCCGTGCTCTTTCCAATGAGCCACGCTGTTATAGTGTGTGTGTTGTAGTAGGGGAGTAGCAAGGTGAGGTCAAGGCAGAGGGAGGGCCAGGCTCCTTCTTCTTTTTTTGTTATGTGTTAAGTTTTTACTATGTGCGAGGTACTGTTCTAAACACTGGGGTAAATGCAAGCTAATCAAGTTGGACCCAATCCCTATCCCTTAAGGGGCTCCCGGTCTTAATCCCCATTTTACAGATAAGGCAACTGAGGCAAAGAGAAGTGAAGTGACTTGCCCAAAGTCAAACTGCAGTCAAGTGGCAGAGCCAGGATTAGAACCCAGGTCCTCTGACTCCCAGGCCTGGGCTCTTTCCTTTAGGTCATGCCCCTTCTCCTCCAGACTGAATCTCTGAAGGGGCCAAAACAGGAGAAATCCCAGATTTCCTCCAGGGTCAGTCCTGGCATTCCAAAGACAAGGGAGGAGCCATTGTTTCAGAGGCAGCTTGAGCTGCTGGAGAGCCAGACTCCTGGGTCCCGGTCTCAGCTCCCTGGGGTCCTCGCCGGAGAACCCTAAGCTGGTCTCTGCCCCCGAGCCTCAACTGGGTCCCTTGGGGAGGCTCAATAAATAGGATCAGTTGATTGATGGATCAAAGATGTTCACAGGAGAGTCACTCCAGCTGGTGGGCCCGGAGACAGGAATGGAGAGGGAGTTTCTCACGGGAGGGTCCGGGACCCCAGTGCCTCAGTACTCACTGTGTTGATTGACTGAGCACCTACTATGTGCAGAGCCCTGTGTCAGCACTTGAGGAGTACCCCAAAGTCTAAGACACCATCCAGGCTGAAGGATCTTGTCCTGAGCCTCCTTGCTTCAGAAATTCAGCAGCTCAGAGAGAACCCCAAAGGCTGCTCCCTCCTTAATCCTTCCTTGCTCAACCGCCCCACCCCAAGGGGCGAGTTGGTACAGATGGTGGCTTATGAGCAGGCAGATGGGCAAGTAGGCAGATGAGTAGGCAAGCAGCCGGCAGGCAGGCAGCTGCAGGGGCTTGATTTTCCACCTTCTCCCTTTAGGGCCCAGCTTCCTCTTACTCTTCAGATTTCTTCTCCGGCCTTGGTCCCCAGAGGCCTGTCCTTCCATCTCTGAGCGGCGGCTCAGACACTCACCACCCTGATTACTGCGGCCCAAGAGGGCCCTGCTTTCCTGCCTTGGCAGGAAATTCTGGGGTTCTGGGAGCCTTGACCACCCCCCCAGGGGAGACCCTCGCAGGTCTGGATGAACCCAGAGGGAAGGGGCAGAAGCCCCACTGGATTTCACTGTCAGCATCATCACTATCATTATCAAACATCTGGGGGCGAGGGGAATATTCTAGTAGGGGAAGCACCCCTGAATTTATTTGGAGGTTATGGGGGGCGGTACAAGGATCATGGCTGTAAGGTAGCCATCCGCCCCCACTTGGGAGAGAATGCACCAGTCTGGCCGAGTACCACCAGGTCACCAGTGGGCAAACTGGGCCCACCGTTAGGGTAACCACTAAGTCGGGGGGACTCCAAGGTGGCTGATGAACATCAGCCCCAGACTCCACTTCTACTTTTACCCCTGGGGCAAGAGCCAGACCAAGGTAATAACCCCCAACCCTACACCCACACACACCCCACACACAGGCTGTTTGTTTTTGGTTTTTTGACAAGTGTTAAGTTCTCACTCAGTACTGGCCACTGTACTAAGTGCTGGAGTTGAGGAGAGGGGAGGGCCTGCTCAGGGCTAGAAACTCCTTGTGGGCAGGAAACGCATCTACCAACTCTAGTATTGTACTCTCCCAACAGAGTGCTCAGTAAGTGCTCAATAAATACCGTTGATTGATTGATTGACAGAGGTGACGCCTGCTCCCAGAGAGCAAGGAAGGGATGAAATTGGATTTAGAAGCTTCTGGGGATTCCATGGACCCCAAGACCCTATTCACCATTGCTGAGGCTACTGGTCTCCAGAAGGCATTCAGGGACCAGGACTTTATTATTATTATTATTATTTGCGCTAAGCAGTGTGGTCTGGTGGAAAGAGCATATACCTGGGATGCAGAGGACCTGGATTCTAATCCCGTCTCTGCCACTCGTCTGCTGTGTGACCTTGGGCAAGTCACAATTTCTCTGAGCCTCAATTCCCTCAGAAAAATGGGGATTTTCCCCCTGTTTTCTCTCCTATTCTGTGGCGCCTGATTATCTTGCAACTACCTCAGTGCTTAGTACAGTGCGTGGTACACAGTAAGCACTTAAATGCTACAATTATTATTAAGCCCTTTCATGGGTCAAACACTGTTCTAAGTGCTGGATTAAACATAAATTAATCATGGGGTTTACAGGGGAGGGAGAACGCCAACTTCACCAGTTAGAGAGGGTGCCCGGGAGCCTGTCTTCTCTAAGCTCTGGTGGCTGTACTAAGCTCTTAGTACAGTACTTTTAGTGGAAGGAGCACTGGCTTGGGAGTCAGAGGTTGTGGGTTCTAATCCCGGTGGGTTCTAATCCTGGCTCCACCACTTGTCAGCTATGTGACTTTGGGCAAGTCACTTAACTTCTCTGTGCCTCAGTTACCTCATCTGGAAAATGGGGATTAAGACTGTGAGCTCCACCTGGGACAACCTGATTACCTTGTATCTCCCCCAGCGGTTAGAACAGCGCTTGGCACATAGTAAGTGCGTAACAAATACCATTATTATTAATAATAAATACGATTGACTGATTGACTGAGGCTGGACTTTGACCACTCAATCCATCGATGGTATTTACTAAGCACTTACTAAGTGCAGAGCACTGTACTTGACACTTGCCAGAGTACAATCCCAGCTCAGCCACTTGTCAGCCGTGTGACTTTGGACAAGTCACTTGTCTGTGCCTCAGTTACCCCCTCTGTAAAATGGGGATTAAGACTGTGAACCCCACGTGGGACAACCTGATCACCTTGTATCCTCCCCCAGTGCTTAGCAGAGTGCTTGGCACGTAGTAAGCGCTTAACAAATGCCATTATTATTAGTATTATCACAATAAAATAGAATTGATAGACGAAATCCCTGCCCACGAGGAGTTTCCAGTCTACAGGGGAAGACAGTCCTTGAAATAAATTACAGAGTCAAGTCTGTGTGTTTTCTGCCATCAATCATTTAAGCACTTATTGCGGGTAGATCACCTGCGAGACTTCAATAGAGTTAGGAGACATGCCCTGAAGGAGTTTATTATCTAGCAATTCAGCCACGGGATAGAAATAACTCTCGGCCTTTCCTTTCCCACCGCCCCCCCCCACCCCCTACCAACACACGCAGCTTTCTTCCCTCTCCCCAGCTTTCTCGTCCCAATATACTTCCCACAGCTAAATGCACCCACATTACTCCTGCCAACTCTCTTTCCCCTTGGGCCCTTGGCCTTCAGCAAGCTAGGCAAGTTCCTGAGGGGGGAGAGTGAGGTAATTTCAGGAAAGGGGAATGTGGATCAAACAAAAACATTAGTCAAACAATTTGCAAACAAATCTCAGGTCATTAGCTGCTAACTGCAGCTGTTGTTTGACAAGAGCAAACATCAGCAACCGAGTTTCTTTGTGTGCATATATGTATATATTTATTTATATAATTTATTAAGGACTCTCTATGTGCCAGACACTACACTAAGTGCTGGGGTAGATGCAATCAGGTCCCATATGGGCTCGCAGTCAATCCCATTTTACAGTTGAGGTAGGTGAGGCACAGAAAAGTTAAATGACTTGCCCAAGGTCACACAGCTCTGATGCCCAGACCCCTGCTCTACCCACTAGGCCCTGCTGCTAGTCCAGTGTTCTAGTTGTCAATAAACTCCTGGTTTCAATTTAGGACAAGTCTAAACTGGAAGATGGGAGTAACATCCCAATTTTTCTATTCGTGCCCAGACTCCCCGTCGGTTTGATATTGGTGCACTTCATGAGCTTGAATGAACAGTTCAATTGCTCATTAGATTGTAAATTCCTTGCGGGCAGGGACCCTAACAACTCTCTTGCAGTGTACTCTTAGCACAGTACTCTGCACACAGTAAATGTTCAAGAAATATCTTCGATCGATTGTCAATGTGAATATTCTAGCTAATAATAATAATTATGGTATTTGTTAAGCACTCACTATGTGCCAAGCCCCGTTCTAAGTGCTGGGGTAGATACAGGGTAATCAGGTTGTCCCACGTGGGGCTCACACTTTTAATACCCATTTTACAGATGAGGTAACTGAGGCACAGGGAAGTTAAAGTGATTTACCCACACGGTAGACAAGTGGCGGAGTCGGGATTAGAACCCATGTCCTCTGATTCCCAAGCCCATGGTCTTTCCAGTAAGCCACGCTGCTTCTCTGTGGCATACAAGTTTCAGGGTTTAGAGCTAAATTCCTTTGGCAGTCTCTTCACTGGAAGGAAAGTTTGGGCAAATTACTTAATCTCTTCCTGTTTCCTCATCTGTAAAAACCTGCCCCGTGGAACAGAAACTGCCTGATTTGATCTGATTTTCCTGTATGTTCCCCAGTGTTTAGCACAGACCAAGTGCTTAATAAATGCCATTAGTGCTTAATAAATGCCATAAATTGCCTTCATCCCCCGTGAAATTCTGCTCCAGGCAGCACTGACCTTTCCCCAGCTGGAAAAGACAGAGGTAGCAGGGTCTTTCCTAGCTTCTTTAGGATCACACACATCTAGAGTTGGGGTCAATCGGGTTGGACACAGTCCATGTCCCACATAGGGCTCACAGTCTTAATCCCCATTTTACAGATGAGGTAACTGAGGCCCAGAGAAATGAAGTGACTTGTCCAAGGTCACCCAGCAGATGAGCGCTTAGTACAGTGCTCTGCAGACAGTAAGCACTCAATAAATACGATTGAAGTGGTGGAGTTGGGATTAGAACCCAGGTCCTTCTGACTCCCAAGTCCGTGCTCTATCCACTGGGCTACGACTGGCCCTTAAACCATCAGTAGCCCCAAAGGATAATAATGTTGGTATTTGTTAAGCGCTTACTATGTGCCCAGCACTGTTCTAAGCGCTGAGGTAGACACGGGAATCAGGATGTCCCACGTGGGGCTCACAGTCTTAATCCCCATTTTACAGATGAGGCAACTGAGGCACAGAGAAGTTAAGTGACTTGCCCACAGTCACACAGCTGACAAGTGGCAGAGCTGGGATTCGAACTCATGACCTCTGACTCCAAAGCCCAGGCCCTTTCCACTGAGCCACGCAAAGGAGTCAGATCAACATTAGGTCCACACCAGCTCAAGGAATCTGTGGTCTGTGGGCAGCCCTGGGAAAACCCCAAGCCAACGTCCAAAACATCACCTTTGAAGAAATAAAAGACGCACAGGATATGTCTCCTGCCTTCACTCCCCCCTCCCCGGGGGTGGGGGGGGGATTTCGTTGTGGTCAGGGATTGTCCCATTGCTGCATTATACTTTCCCAAGCGCTTAGTACAGTGCTCCGCACACAGTAAACCCTTAACAAATACGACCAAATGAATGAATGAATGAACTTGAGAGACCAATGCCTGAAAAGGACAGGCAGGTCCAGGTCTGGGGGAGGGGGTTTGTTTCCGATGTGAATCGAAATCCTTATTTTCTTGCACGTGATTTCTCTTGGGCCCGGCCGCCCCCTCCCCAGACTAATTTACTGGGGGTCCTGCTTGGCCTGGGAGGGAGCCAAGTCGCCTCCCTGCCCCTTGGGGCGGGCACAAACCCTGGGCTTTCTTAATCTGGGTAGGAGGAGGACCATTACGGGAGATGTGGCCGTTTCCATGGTAACCGCCGAGCCGCCCCCAAAAAAGGGCGGCTCGCAGTGGGAGGAAATTAAACCGAAACCGATTCCGGCTCTGGAGACCCACACCCCCCTCCTGCTCACCGAGAGGCGTGGGCCCCAGCCGAATATATGTATATATCCATAATTCTATTTATTTATATCGATGCCTTCTTACTTGTTTTGATGTGTATATATCTATAATTCTATTTATTTGTATCAATGCCTGTTTACTTGTTTTACTTGTTTTGATGTCCGCCTCCCCCTCCTTCTGGACTGTAAGCCCGGTGTGGGCAGGGATTGTCTCTCTTTATTGCCGAATTGTACTTTCCAAGCGCTTAGTACAGTGATGATGATGATGGTATCTGTTAAGAGCTTACTGTGGGCCGAGCAAGGTTCTAAGCGCTGGGGTAGGTACGAGGTAATCAGGTGGTCCCGCATGAGACTCACAGTCTTAATCCCCATTTTACAGAAAAGGTAACTGAAGCACAGAGAAGTTAGGTAGAAAGAGAATGGGCTCGGGAGTCAGAGATTGTGGGTTCTAATCCTGGCTCCGTCACTTATCTGCTGTGTGACCTTGGACATGCCACTTCACTTCTCTGGGCCTCAGTTACCTCTTCCGTAAAATGGGGATTAAGACTGTGAGCTCCACATGGGACTGACTGATTACTTTATATCAACCCCAGCGCTTAGAACGTGCTTGGCACATAGTAAGCGCTTAACAAATACCATCACATCTTCATCATCAACTTGCCTCAACATTGTGCCGCCCTCAAATGACACTTTTGCTGTCACCATTACATGCATGAACACATAAACACACACACCGACACTGCACCAAGCGAGATCCCCAGCAACGGAGTGAAACGAAGCATTTAAGTAGACGCGTATCTCACAAAAACCTGAATTACGGGGATGATTGCTTCAATTCTTGGCTTCTCTTTGCCAGTGGATTCCTAGTTGCTGCCTCTAGAGATTTAGCTCTGGTCCTTGGGAGACAGGCTAGATATTCTTGGAGGAGCAGGCACACCCCAAAACACACACTCACACATGAACACACACACACCCTTGGGACCCTCCTTGGAGGAATCACCTAGGCTTGGCGAGAGGAACAGCTGGTGCCCAGACCACCAGGGCCAGACAAGGAATGCAATAGCAAAGACCTTTGACCTAAGTATAACCAGTCTGGGCCTGGGATTATTACTCCATTTCAACATCTAAACCTTCTGCCTGCACCTGGAGGAGAGCCTGACACCACCAGGTTATTATTATTATTAATAAAGCTACTACTACTAATAATAATAATATTTGTTAAGCGCTTATTATGTGCCAGGCACTGGAGTAGAAACAAAGTAACTGGGCTGGACATAGACCCTGTCCCACATTGGGCTGTCATCTTAATCCTCATTTTACAAACGAGGTAACTGAGGCCCAGAGAAGTGAAGTGACTTGCCCCAGGTCACCCAACAGGCAAGTGGAGGAGTCGGAATTAGAATCCAGGTCTTTCTGCCTCCCAGAACTGAAATCTGTTCGTTAGGCCACCAGGTTGTGACCAGGCCTGGCTCCCGAGATCCCAGTCATCTCTGGTCCTTGTGCCCATAGCCCACCATGATCCTGGGCCCTTCTGGAAAAGTTGGGTGGCTGAGCACAATCTCAAACACAAGGGCACCTGCTCAGGGAGCCTTGATGAGAACAGAATGAGAACCCCTTGGCTTTCTCCCAGACCAAGAACTGTCCAGCTCTGGCGGGAGGGAAAGGGCCAGAGATCTGGGTGAAGGAAGGAGCCTTGAATCCAGAATGAAGCCTTTGCTCTCGGGAAAAGATGGGTCTGGTTTGCTCCTCCCAGCTCCTTTAGCAAAGCCTGAATCTTTGGCCTCCTTCTGTTCCCAGGTTTGAAAAAGACTTCTGCCCTCAAGGAGCTTTAGGCAAGAACCTAAAAAAAAGCTAACACATGAGAGAAACACAAGAATTCTACATTTCTGGAACAACGGTCAGAAGCACAATACATTGGCTCCTTTTTCTTCCTTCCCTGGTACCCTCCTGATTTCACCCTCTGAGGTTGGATATCCATTCAGCCAGTCAGTCAGCCCGGAGATTGTTATTCTGGCATTGTTCAGTGCTTGCTACTTGTCAAGTAATGTTCTAAGCACTGGGGTAGATACAAGTTAATCGGATTGGACACAGTCCCCGTTCCACATAGGACTCACGGTCTAAGTAGGAGGTAAAACAGGTATTGAATCCCCATTTTCCATATGAGGAAACTGAGCCACTGAGAAGTTGCTTGCCCAAGTCCACACAGAAAGCAAGTGGCGGAGTCAGGATTAGAACCCATGTCCTCTAACTCCCACCCCCTTGCTCCTTCCACTAGGCCACCCTGCTCCTTGTGGAGAAAGAGCCTGGCATCAACAGGGAGATCTCTGAGTGACATTTCCCTTCCCGTTTGCCTGGGCGTGGCAGCCAGATATGGTATAGCTCCATGGCACCAATGGCCTGGAAATTCTAAGGGCTGGGGACACAGGGATGTTGAGGAAAAGTTAGATTGGAAGATCTTTGACAGCAGAGATCAGGTCTCTGGACTACCGTTCTGCTCCAACTATTTTTGCCTTTGTCTCCCTCAATACAGAGAAAGCTTTTTCCGGGCCGGGAATGTGTCGCTTTGTTATTCTAAACTGCCCAAGTAAATAATAATGATAATAATAATTGTGGTATTTGTTAAGCTCTTACTGTGTGTCAGGCACCGTACTAAGCACTGGGGTGGATGGATACAGGCAGATCGGGATGGACACAGTGCTTAGTTTGATGTGCCAAGTGGGTGGTTGATAAATGCGAATGCTACTATAAGCTCGACTTTTCAGCGCTTCTACTACAGTGCTCTGAAACAGTAGCTCCTCAATCAGTACTCTTGGTGGCCACATCTCTCTCCCCTCCATAGGACAGTAGAGGCTACCAAACCAGAGCGGTTAGACCTCTTCTCTCTAGGGATTAAGCAGAGAGAGCAGAGTTGTCCCCCAGCCTGGACTCCCCCTCTCTGGGTGAAAGACCACTCTCACGGAACCCCGAGGGGACTCTTGCCCCCCGGCCAGCTGGCTCTGGTGCCCACACCCTTGTGGTGGACATCGGCAGCAGCCCGGAGTATACTGCGGGGGCAGGAGGACGGGAACTTGGATCACAGGCAGGGAGGAGTCAGACCTTCTCCTCCTCTAGACTGTTAGTTCGTTGTGGGCAGGAAATGTGTCTCCCAAATCTGTTATATTACACTCTCCCGCACGGCACAGTGTAAGAACTCAGTAAATACAATTGATTGACTAATTTTGACCTACAGGCAGCCCCAAGCCCAAGGAGGCAGGGAACAGTTGCCCTTCAGCCTGGATTCACGTAGAGTAGGGCAACCAACATCACATGGTGTCTCCAAGCACGTAGCTATGGCCGGAGACAGAATCCAGGCCCTGATAGACCGCTGGCCTGGTAGTGTTGGCCACACTCACTGGCCCAAGATTCCCTCCGAGACAGTGGCAGATAGAGCGAGATGCCCATACCTTGTGAGTCGGGGGAGGCGGAAGCCTCGACTTCTTCCAAGAGCGGATGAGGCTATCCTTCCTGCCTTCCTGATCACAGTACTTTTCAACGTCCGTCGGTCTGTCCTTCGGCGTTGAGCAGCTGGCAAGACCGGGCTACTCAAAGGATGTGTCTGTGCTGGCCACAACCAGAGGGAAATTACACAGGTTGGGGCAGCTGAGCTCAGGATTGTGGGCATAGATTTTTGTCTGAACAGTCAGTGGCTCAGGTGAAATTATTTTTCCAACTCTGGATCTAAGGGGAGGGATTAGGGGAATTCTACACCAAGATTTGGAGAGACACAGACCTTCTGGGAATTCAGGGGATGGAGAGAGAGCGAGAGAGCGAGAGTTTGTGTGTGTACGGGTGTGCTTTCAGGACAAAGTCGTCGGTGCATAGTGAGTCCTTGAGCCCCAGCTGCCTTCCAGAAGACAGGAGATGTGTGGAACTGGCATCCAACCCCCCCACCCCCCCCCCCAACCTCATTGGCCAGTTGGTCTGCTAGAGTCTGCTAAATGGATCCTTCGGCACATGGCAGATCCTGGGCTGCCCAGGGCTGAGAGCAGAGGCCAAGGTTTGCAAGCTGCAGACAAGGCCGGCACCCAGGCCTAGGATTCCGCTGCTGCCGGCACCCGGCCAATACTTATGTCTCGCTGCTGCTCCCAACCCTCCCCCTCCTCAGCCTTCTGCTACTTTCAGGATCAAACTCCCCAGGAAGCAACACTGCTCCTGATGCACACATTGTCCGGGCCTCCTACTTTCTGAGCACCTATTTGGCGCACGAGTACTTAAAACTACGAGCTCCTTGAAGAATAGGGACTGGGTCTGACCTAACTAACACGTACCTACCCCGGCGCTTAGAACAGTGTTGGGCACAGAGTGAGCGTTCATCAAATACCATAAAAAAATCGGAAAAAAATGACGCTGCCCACGACTCTTGCCGGCCTTGGAGGCTGAGGGGTCCCAGGGGATTGAAGAGTTCCGAAGGACGGCGCCTGCTTTCAAAGTGCTTACAGTTGAATAGAGGGAGATAGACCAGACCTTAAGAAAAGCCAAGAAAAACAGAGCCCTACACATCTGCAACCCCAGGGGTCAGAGACATAATAAAAGCATAACCAACTGCAGCTGTAGAGACGTGTATTTAAGTGTCGCGTGAAAGGGGCCGGAGGTAGGGAGGGTGAAGAATGGATAGGGGGAGGCAGAGATTGTAGAGACTGAAGCCAGGTGAGAAACTCTTCGTGAACTGGGCATTTTCATTTGTTCCGAAGGCTGGTCTGGAAAAGGAAGACTTTTTTTCTGAATCCTCCCCCCTCCTCCTCCGGCCACCTTAAGGTCTTTTTCTACTCACTTTACAGTCACCTAGCCAGGAAGGACTGTTTCCTAGCTCAGCTGGAGATTGGAGGAGACAGGAGCAAAACTTGTGAGAGTAGGGAGGTGGAGATAAGGGCTCTGACTGGATCCCTACTGATACAGCCCCGCCCAGCCCAGGGAGAGGAGTATTTGAGGCTGTCTTGTGCACCCATGTTTATTTACTCTCTCACTCTTTCTCTTTCTCTTTCTGTCTGTCCTGTCAGTCCCTTGCTGTTTCTCTCAGTCCAAATGTTGTTGCCTGCCTCCTGAGTCTGTGTTCTTCATCACTCGGTGATATTTATGGAACACTTAACGGTGGGTAGGGCATTGTAGTAAGCACTTCATTCAGTAGTATTTACTGAGTGAAATTACTACGTGCAGAGCACTGTACTAAGTGCTTGGACTGTACAAGTCGGCAACAGATAGAGACAATCCCTGCCCAGTAACGGGCTCACAGTCTAAACTTGGGAGAGTACAATACAACAGAGTTGGTAGACACAATCCATGCCCGCAGAGAGTTGTCTTCCTGTCTGTCTGTCACTCTGTTTTCGGGGGGAGGCTCTCAATCTCTGCCTCTTTTACTCTTCCTGCCTGTTTCTCTGTCCGTCTGTCTTTTCTGTTGCTCTCTGTCAGTCTCTATTTTCTCTTCCTCATTCCATCTCCATGGAGCTGAAGGATGTAGAGGGCACCTCACCAACACCTGGTTGCCTGGGCAACCTTGCCCCTCCCTGCCTTAGCTGAGGCAGCTGCATCCTTTCCTCCAGACTTCTTCCCCCTCCCTCTCCCCCACCATGAAGTTTGTTTTGAACTTTCGAACTCCCCTTCACTCCTAAATCCCTGTGGTTTGGGCAATGAAACCGGGAGGTTGATCTGTCCAGCTGGCTGGCTGTCAGATGGGTGGGGGGGGAGATGCAGGGTGTGTTGGCAAAGCCACCCTGGCTTCACATGGGTCTACCCAGACCCGGGCAACATCTGTCTGGGCATACGAGGGATGGTGAGACCGTGGAGACCCACTTCTCTCCCAGCCCTAGTCCGGCACTTTTCACCACCTGCGGAAAAAATGAATCCAATTCTAGACTCAGCTCCTGCTTGCCTGGGGCTCTGGGTTCTAATCTTACAGCCTCAAGGGCTCTGTGGTTGGAAGGCAGGAGGACTGCACGGGGACTGGACCTACCGAGGCTGTGCCATACGTGGGACTTCAGTCCCTCCATCTGGGAAATGGGGAGAGAAAGGCCACAGAGAAGCAGAGTGCCTAACGGACGGAGCACGGGCCTGGGAATCGGAAGGATCTGGGTCCTGATCTCAGCTCTGCCGCATATCCTCTGTGCGACCTTGGGAAAGTCACTCCGTTTCTCTGTGCCTCAGTTACCTCATCTGTGAAATGGGGATTCAGATCGTGAGCCCTATAGGGAAGGGGACTGTTTCCAGCCAGATGAGCTCGTATCTACCCCAGTGCTTACTACAGTGCCTGGCACACAGTAAGCGCCTAACAGATGCCGTAAAAAATAGCAAGGTGACCACTTCGGAGTCCTCTCTGCAGCCCAGATAGGAATGGATCCCACCCTTCCCCATCCAGGGAGGTGAATTCCGGGAACGGGGACAGCGGTGACTATTTGGAACTGTCTTTTTTTTTTGCAGAGGATGGTAGTTCCCATCTTTGATTCTCACATCCCCCTTCACGGGGTGGGGTTACGTACAGTATCGCAAGGGCCAGGACTGGAGACATCTAGGGGCTTGGGTGGAGGGGGTGGGCTCCAATGGCTCATCGAGGAGGGAAGAGGTGTACGTGGGGGGTTGCTCGGGAAGAAGAGGGAGGCCGAGGGTCCCGAGGTGAATTTCTGGAGCCAACCGAGAGTCGCCGGGGGAGCGATCAACCATCTGGAAGCCGCCTGTAACTCAATTCCCCTGGAGGAGGAGCCTGTGGTAGTTTAGCAGGAGGGGGGGGGGGGGTGAAGGTGGCCGAGGAGGAGGAGCAGGGGGAGCCGCTCAGAGGGGGAGGGACTTGGCCGCGTCCTCAGCCTTCTTCTGTCTCCAAAACTTTCACCAAACTCCCGGTCTCCTCCTCCCACCCCCAAACCAAAACACAACAAGTCCAGGAGGAGGTACCGATCGGGAGGCAGCCCCGCTGCCGGCCTTGGCTGATGCAATTTATCCTTTAAGATATCTACCTGGACATTCTCACGGCCGGACTCCCGTGGGGTGCATCCCCCCGGGGCGAGGAGGAGAAGCATGGTAAAGGTGGGGGGGGGGAGGGGGCACCCCGAGCCGGGGATGGGTGGGGAAGGGGCGCTGCGGTCCGGGAGCGTGTGCGCGTCTGGGTGCTTTCGTCTGGACACGTCTCCTTCCCATCCTCAGAGCCCCAGCGAGCGTGGGTCACAGTGTGGATCCCCTTGGCGTGCGTGGGATGTGACGGGTCCTTGTCTGGCTCTGAGGGTCTTCGGCGGAGTAAAAGCGCCCGCCCGTGAGGGTCCGTGCCCACGTTTTCCTCTCCGAATGTCATCCTTCTGAGCCCATCTCTGCCCGGGAGTAGGTTGGTGTCTGGATGCCCGTCCCGCATCACCACCCACCGGAATACCTGAGGCGTCTCCGCATTCCGGGGGCGGAATCTCCGCGTCTGCATCCAACTGTCAGGAGGCCGGGTGGGGGGATCTGTGTCCGGGTGTCGGGGGGTGGGGGGGATAGAGGGGAGAGCACGGTGCAGGCCTTAAGCTGCGTACCTGATTGTGTCCGTCCGTGCTTATTTCCTACGATGTGTGTGTGTGTGTGTAGACACGTGTTGGGGGGGGGGGGGGACACGGGACACGGTACAGATCTTAAGCAGCTTACCTGTTTGTGTCTGTCCGTGCCTATCTGCATGGGTGGGAGGTTGTGCGTGTGTACGTGTGTGCGTCTGCCACCTCTCATCGTCCGTCAGCAGCAGGCTGGGACCCCCGCAGCCCCGTCCCCGGGTCTTCCCGCTGCGCCTCCTTCGCCTTGATTCCCTGGCCCGGTCAGGGATCGTCCGGCTCCCGTGGCAGACCCGGCCCGAGCCCGGTGTCCATCCGTCCGGGAGCCGGGGCGCGGGGGGGGCTCCAGGGTCAGCGTCCGGAGAGGTCCGGGAGGAGGACGGGCGGGCGGACACGTCCCGGCCTCCCTGCCTCCCCCTGGCCGGAGCCGGAGGCCGGCGATGGGAGGGGGCCGGGCCGGGGGGCGGGCCGGGGGGCGGGGGCCCCGGGCATCTCCGGTACTTTTCCACGGCATGTGCCCGCGGGGGGCGGGCCTTAGCGCCTCCACTCCAGCTGGGGAGGCCAACACGTGGCGGCTGATGTAATAGCCCCCACGCCCCCTTTAAAGGGGCCGCCGGCCCCCCGGAGGAGCCCAGGGGGTCCCGCAGCCTCTGGCGAGGACCAGCCCGTCCCCTGTGGCCCCGCGAACCTGTCCGGCCGTCCGTCTGTCCAGCTGTCCGCTCGAAAAGGACCCGACTCCCCTCCCTCTCCATCCTTAAAGGGGCCTCGCCCTCCAGCCGCAGCTCGGGATGCGGGGAGGGGGGCGACGGGGGAGGGGGGCGAGAAGGCGCCCTGGCTAAGGGGGCAGCGCCGAAGCAGGGAGGAGGGATGGGCGGTGGTGAGGAGGGGGGCGAAGGGGAGCTGCGGGGTCTGCACTGCGGCTGGGGGAGGGGGCGGCCGCGGGCGACGAAGGGGTGGACTGAGCATGCCCGGGTGAGCCCTCTCTCCTGAAAAAGACCCAAATCCCCTCCTCCTGCTCTCGGAGGGCGGCTAGCGTGCAAAACTTACGGCAGGTGGGGAAACTGAGGCACGGCCCAGGGGGAGGGAAGAGCCTGGCCGAGCTCCACGTGAGTAGCCAAACCCCTGCCCGTCGGAGGACTTCGGGGTCGCCTCGGGAGGATTTCCGGAGTCCTGAGAGACCCCCTCGAGCTTGGGATCCTTTGGGAGCCCCAACCCGGCTGCCCAATGAGGCCGGGGCAGAGGAGGGTGGGGGAGGAGGGGAGAGAGGATGGAGCCCTGGGGTAGGTGGGTCCGCTCCTCCCCCTACATAATGATAATCATAATGTTGGTATTTGTTAAGCGCTTACTATGTGCAGAGCACCGTTCTGAGCGCTGGGGTAGACACAGGGGAATTCCCCCACACCCCTCACCAAAAAAGGTCAAAGGAGAAGCGGGCGGAGAGCCTGAGAAGATGGATTGGAAGGAGGAGGGAAGGGGACCTATCCGTGTCCCAAATTTTCTTTTCCGGGAGGGAGAGGCCGGCCCTTCCCGGTGTGGGGAAGGGGCTTCGTGCGGGGCTAAGGGCTGGAGCGAGGCGCGGGGACGATTTAGGGATTGTAGCCGCCACCCTGTCGCCACCCGGAAACAAACCTAGATGGCTTTTGCACGAGTAAATCCCTCGCATCCCCCTTTTCCTCTTCCCCGGAGCTCACCTGCAGGATGTTCCGAGTCTATGGCTGGAGGGAAGGGATTCCGAGCCGAGTTGGCTCACCCGGTGGCAGGGCCCAAGCCCAGGAGTGTGAAAAGGCCCAGCATACCCTCAACCGATGCAATGCTCACAGTCCCACTTCTCAGCAGTGCCCACTCCAGTTCCCACTGCCTCCTGGCACCCCGCTCTCCCACCCTCATGCCATAGTGCCTCTCGCCCGTGCCTGAATGGGGGAGGTCTCCGTTAAGCAGCCGTAAACCAGAGGTTCAAGTAGATTCCCAGAAAAGGTTCCAGGGCACCGGCACCCGACTCTGGGACGCTTGGGTGAGGGCTCTGCGGACGGGGCCGACCAGTGGGGAATGCCCCGGCCTCAAAGTCCCGAGATGACCGCTGCCCAGGCAGCACCCGGACAGGGGCCCAGAGAAGCCACGGGGCAGCAAGAGGACCAGAACGTGTCCTTGACCCAGGGGGCCTTGGCGAGTGGGGCGGGGGGATGTTGGTCTGAACTCTCCCCTCAGAAGAGGGGCCAGAGGAAGGGCTAGAAGCATCTAGGCTTTTGATGGAGGGTTTGGATCATGTCCCAGTTCTGTTTTTATTTCTTTATTTTGCCGAACCGGGCATCTGGAGGCTCAAAAATAGATTTCCCCCCGGGAGGCAAGGGCAAAAGATGAAGGGAGCAGAGATGGGGGGAAGGAAGGGACAGGAGGAGACGTGGGGCACGCTGGGAAGGGAAGGGATGGGGGCCAGGGAGTTGACTGGCGGTGGGATCTCAGGTTGTGGCAGGAGGGGGGAAGGGGGCGCTGACTGTTTGCTAAGGGACAGGGGCCGGTCAAACTGCCTGGGTCGGGCCCTGAGGGACCAGGCAGCTCCGGGCCCCTTCCCAAGCCCCAGGCTGGGGCCTGGAGAAGAGACAAGCTCCCAGGCCGCCTCCCTTTCCTGGTCTGGGGCCATGACAAGTCGGTTCGACCCCCCCGCCCCAACCCCCCGCTCACCCTGCTCTACTCTGCTCTGCCCCCAGATCTCGATGCCCACGGTCTGAACGGAGCTGGAACCAGAGCCTGTGTCTGCCCCGCGGGACCCCGGAGCCCCCAGCGCCCCAGAGCGCTGCCCGCCTTCGCCATGGCTGGCAAGGGTGGCACAGGGATGCCGGTGAGTACCCTGGAGGCCGGAGGCAGGGATCGGGGAGGGCAAGTGCGGGCGGCGCAGGCCAGCTGCATCCTCGCAGGCCGCGCCCGGGCTCAGATCGCCGGAGAAGCAGGCCGGTGCCAGCCCCGCCAGGCAGCGCGTTTCATCTTCTCCCCCGCACACTCCCTTCCGGGCGCCGGGGCTGCCGGGCCTCCCGAGGGCTGGCGCTGCCCCCGCGCTCTGGCACCGTGGCCCCTCGTCCGGCGGGTTCGGCGGGCGCGGCCAAGAGGAGCCCAGGGCGGGAGGCCAGTGCCAGGGAGCGTGCGGGGACCTGCCGAGAGGCAGGGGGGAGCCCCAGAGGATGGGTGAGGTGCCCCCACGAGGAGGGGGGAGGGTGCTCAGCTGGCCCTGCCTGGCAGGACGGGGTGCCCCCCGGGCCGGGGCCAGAGTGGGGAAACGGAGCAAGTGCCGAGGAAGCTGTTTAAGTTCCGTTTCTCCCCCTGGTCCCCGTGGGGGTCCCCGGTTCACCCGGCCCACTTCTCCCTCCTCTTCTCCTCTGGGCGTTTCCCGGGCCCGCTGCCCTCTCTGGTCCAGGCAGCCACGTGCCCCAGGCCCAGGGCTGGGAACAGGGCGGGGAGGAGCCTGGGGATTTGACCAGACACGGCCCGGCCCGAGAGGGGCCGCCAGGCTCTCTAGCTCTGCTCCCCAGGGCCATCCATGCCGGGCTCTTGGGTCCCGGGGCTGGGGCCAAGGCCAACACCGGCTCCCCTCCCCACACACACACACACCCAAGTGTTTATTTCGTCTGTCGCCTTCCCACCCAGTTAAAGATTGACCCTGACCACAGCAGCTGGCCTCCGGCCTGGCCACCCGAGCTCCCTGAGGGGCAGGCCGCCCCAGCCCAGCCCCGACTCCGGTCATTCATTTGGATCAAGCCTAGAAGCCTGAGAGACCGAGGGAGTCTTACTGGGGAGGGACCACCTCACCCCCCAACCCCCGGAGAGCTCAGAGGACCCTCAGGGGCCCAGTTGATTGAGCAGGACCTCTGCCCTTTCCCCCTTTCCCCTTCCCTGTTAAATCACCAGAGGAGCCCAGGAGAGGGCCCTGAGGCCAAGACAGGTGGGTCTCTTCAGCTCAGGGTCAGGGTCCCCTTCGTGCCTGGGGACTTGCCCCACTGGGACACTTCACGAAGCAACCCCCAGAAAAGATAATAATAGTAATGATAATGGTATCTGTTAAGCACTTACTATATGCCGAGCACTGTTCTAAGCGCTGGGGTAGATACAAGGTAATCAGGTTGTTCCACGTGGGGCTCACAGTCTTAATCCCCATTTTACAGATGAGGTAACTGAGCCCCAGAGAAGTTAAGTGGCTTGCCCAAGGTCACACGGAAGACAGGTGGCGGAACCAGGATTAAAACCCACGTCCTCTGACTTTCAAACCCGTGATCTTTCCACTTAGCCATGCTAAGATCTGACCTGGTGCCCACGAGATGATTTCTGGGAAGTGGCATCTTCAAGGGCACCCACTGGCACCCTCAGGATGGATGGGGCAGACCTGAGGGCACTGAAAGTGTCCAGGGGTGACCCAGCCAACGCACACCGCCGCTCCCCGACAGCTTCCAGAGAGGAGTCACTGATTGAGGCGCCGGGTTCCGGGCTGGTTCTGCTCCCTCTGGCTCCTGAATCTGATCTGACCCAGAGCTGCTGAAGTTGGTCTAGGAGTTGGAGAGGCCAATCTCCGGGGCCTGAACCCCACAGGGCCCAGGTTGGGGTCAGTCAGTCAACTTTTAACTGGTTGGGAAGGAGACACCAGGCAGGTACAGCTTCAGAGAGGAGGAAGGGAATCTAGGGAGAGAGGACAAGCCAGGAGGTGGCCAAGCGACCCAAGCTGGGGGCTTCCGGGGAGCCTCCCCGCGGCCGTAATTCCACGCCGGTCACCTCAGAGACTTGGGCCAGGCTGGGCCACTGCCCTCTGAAGGCACCGAGGACCGCCCAGGTTTTCCAGCTTCTCGTCACTCGCCCGGGCTCCGGTCAGCTTTCCAGGAATCCTGGCTGGGAGGGGCTGGAGGCAGAAATGCAGAAGGGCACCACAACTGGAAGAGGAGCAGGCGAGCATGAACCCTGGAACGGGGGCCCCATCCTGATCTCGGGTCCCTGCCAGGAGCCTGCCCGGGAGGCCGGGATTGGGCAGGGGGCAGCAGTCCCTGCCCCCAGGCCCGGAGTCACTGCCAGGAATCCTCTCCCTGTCTCGGGATCCCTCCCGGGAATCCCCTCCCTGTCTCCGGATCCCTCCCAGGAATGCCCTCCCTATTCCCCCGATCACTGTCAGAACTCCTGACCCCGGATCAGTCAGGAATCTTGGCCCTGAGGCTCTGCTTTTCCACTTTCCCCTGGCCTGGCTGCATCTCTGCTCCTGTGGAGCAGGCTCAACCCCAGCCGTGGGAGAGAAGAGAAATAGATATATAGAGCAAAAAAAAAACCAGAGAGAGAGCACACACGGGGTACTGACCTGCAAGGAAGTTGAGGTCCCTGGGGGTCTAGCTCCTCCTTCCTTGCCCCCCCACCCTGGGAGGACTGTTCCAATCGCTCTGGTGCTTGGATTCCCCATTACTGAACCAAGCTGGGCTCTGCCACTCTTCTGTCAGGGACCAGACTCCAGAACACCCCCAGGGTCATCCTTGACTCTCAACTCTTGTGCTGAGCTGGGGCAAACCCCCGAGAAATCTGACCCAAGACGCACTCCCCTCCAATGCCAGAGGACAGGGGAATGGGTGCTCATGGGGAGTCCCTTGCCCATCATGAGCAGTTCCTCGCCTGGGGGCCCCAAAGAGCCCGGGGTGGCCCAGTAGCCCATTTCTCCTTCTCTCCCCGCCCTCTGTGGGTTCCTGGGACCACTGAACTTAGCAGAGAGAGCCAGAGGGCAGCAGGGAAGCAGGCACTGTTAGGCGAGCAGGAAGCGGAGGGCAGAGAATGCCAGGTTGGAGCGGGGGATCAAGAGTGCCCCCCGTTGACTTCCATGCTTGGCACCCAGTGCCCCAACCCTGCCTCTCCCCAGCCCTGCTCGCCATAGCGGGGATGTGTCTGGGGGAGTCCTGAGTTCTCTGAGCCACCAGCCTCAATGGCCGACTGCTGGATCCCATCAGGCTGTTGGTGCCCTCACGGGGTCCAAACCCTACGTGGCAGGCCAGGGGCCCCGCGGGAGCTCACGTGCGGGCTCCCCCCGTCGTCTCTGGCCCAGATGGTCTCCGCCGGCCGGCTTGCCTGCGCGTTCATGCCTCAGTGGCTCCCGGGACATGTGCTCCCGGGAGGCCAGCCGGCCATGCCGCCTGTGAGCCGGGCAGCAGCTGGGTTGCTGGGGGGCAGGCAGGGATGGGGGCTGAGCCATCAAGGGGCTCAGGAGCTTCCCCTGCTCAGCACTGGGAAGGAAAGAGAAGTGTGGTCAGTGGGGCAGAGACCAGGGGAGCCTCCCCGGGCAGGGCGGGCAGGCAGGAAGTCCAACTACTTAAGGAGGATCTCCGGGGGGGAATAACTGGGCCAGTCCTCAAACCTGGCACTCTGGTCCCCACAATTCCCACCACGGCTGACCGACAGCTCCTGCCACCTTCCCACGGTGGCCCCAGACCACTAACTGACCTTTGAGCCTTCCCAAGGCCACCCCCAGAGCCCCTATGTCCATCAGAGAAGAGTCCAGACAGCTCTCCCTCCTGCCTCTCTCCTGGCTTCCCTGCTCCTCTAGGCCCAGTGCAAGAGCCTCCATGGGCGTCCAGTGGACCTCTGTTCTTACAGTGCTGGTTTAGGTCAGAGCTGAAGGGGCAGGTCCCCCTCTCCCTGCTGGCCCACAACTGGGCATTGGGGAAGTCCAAGTTTTCACTCCCTGGGGGCAAAGTCTCCAAGGCCCCTGGCGAGAGAGCCAGAGGTGGGGGCCACCCAGGGGCAGGGAGATCGAGGCGCAGGCCCTAGAGAGGGGCAGGTGGGCTGGCTGGGGGTTTTAAATAGCCACAGGAATGTGGGTCCAGGCGGTTCCAGCTGGAACCGGGCCCACAAGCAGGGAGGTTGGATGAGGGGCGGGGCCGGGCTGGGCCCGGCCTTTCTGTGAATGAGCTGCCGGGTGATCGGAGCCGCCGAGGTGGCCATCGGGGCAGCAGACCAGCCCCGCAGATTGGCCCTGCAGCTCCTTGCAAGGCCAGGGTCTTCCTGGGAAGCAGGATATCCTTGTCCTTTGGCAGAGGGTCTTGGGGGTCTGCCCTGGCTCTGGCAACCTCCCCGGCCCAGGGATCTGGCTTGGTTTCCTGCCTGTCTCCGTCCCAGAAGGGTCCAGACTCACAGCCCAGCAACCCCAACTCTCTGCTAGGGAGGGCCAGAATCGACCCCCACCTGATTCAGTTCTTTTCTTCCTCTCCTGGGCCTTGGCTAATGGTCCCACTTCCTGGAGACCCCTGGGTTCACAGATCAAGGTTCAAGGTACAGCCCATGCTAACCCGTCCTCAACAGTAGTGTGGCGTAATGGAAATAGCACAGGCTCGGAAGTCAGAAGTCCTGGGTTCTAAGCATGGCTTAGTGGATAGAGTACAGGCCTGGGAGTCAGAAGGTCACAGGTTCTAATCCCGACTCTGCCACTTGTCTGCTGTGTGACCTTGGGGAGTCACTTCACTTCTCAGGGCTTCAGGTCCCTCATCTGTAAAATGGGGATTAAGACTGTGAGCCCCGTGTAGGGCAGGGATTGTGTCCAACCTGATCAACTTGTATCTCCCCCAGCACTTAGAATAGTGCTTGGCACATGGTAAGCGCTTAACAAGTACCGTCGTTATTAATCCCATCTCTACCAGCTACCTGCTGTGTGACACTAGACTAGTCACTTCACTTCTCTGGACCTCAGTTACCTGTAAAATGGGGATTCCACGCTCGCTCTTCCCCCTAAGACTGTGAGCTCTACTTGGGACAGGGATTGTGGCCGACCTGATTAACTCTGTATCTACCCAAGGCTTAGAACAGTGTTTGACATGTAGTAAATGCTTAGCAAATTCAATAAATAAAAATAATAGTAATCATGTTGTCCAATTTAGGGCTTTGGGGATCCTGATCCTCCTCTCAGCCCCCTTAGCTACTCTCCTTCCCTGGCTCTCACACCCCACTTCCCCCGACCCCGTCTCCTCTCTTGCCCTGACCCATGGCCTGCCCCATCCCAGCTTCCCTTGTTTTTCCCTCCAGTCTACACTCCAGGCCAGGCCCTGCTGGGGCCGATGGGTCCTTTATGCCATAGCACTGAGATGGCCCCCATTGTGGTGGGGGGCCAGTTGGGGGCCGGGGAAAGCATTTGCCCAGCAGAGTGGGACTGGGAGCAGCTGGATTCCACTAATGAGGCCTCATTAGGGCCAGTGCCCAGCTGGGCTGCTGCTGCCTCCTGCCCCCGAGGCCCAGCAAAGGCATCCGGTCTGGGCTCCGTGTTCTGGGCACCGTGCCCAGGGCAGGGCAGACAGAGTCTGTCCAGGATGGAGCTGGCCATGTGGGCATCAGGGGGTGACTTGCCCCTTCCCAGAGCCACTGACCCACACGGAACCTCAGGCTGTCCCAGGCGAAAGAGGGGACCCGGGTAGAGGAGGTGGGTGGGCTGGTCCCCTGCCCCATGACCTAATCACTGGGTCTCTGTTCTCCCATCCCTCCCTCCCTCCCTCGGAGAGCTATCTGTTGTGAGGAAGGGTCCCAGGTCTCTTCTGGCTGCTTCAGTCTTTTCTGTCTGGGCTGGAGGACATGGGCACAGACTCCCTCTCCTCAGCACATACCCCGAACCCTTGCACTCAACCTTGGTTTACCCCTCACCCTGGGATCCCTTCCTCCCCATCCCCCCGCACCAGGCTCCTTGGAGTTAACCCCACTGGAGCCAGGACCCTTGGGAGAAAGAGACGAAGCTGAGCTCATTTTGGCCTCCAAGAGGGAGCCTATCGCGTTTGGGGGAAGGATTCGAACCCCAAGTTCAGAAGTGCTGAGGAAATGTAGTTCTCTCTTGGCTTAGCCTTCCCCATCCATGCCATCTCCTTTCCCTCTTGGCTTGAAGTAGAATTGTGCCACCACCTTGACAAAGTCTCTGCCCCCAGGGCCCCCATCCTACCTCTGGACCTCCCCATCCTGCCCTGGCCCCTATCCCCTTCCACCCTCTTCCTGCCTCGTCTTTCCCCTATCCCACCCATCCTGCCCCTTCTGCTACCTCCGAATCCTTCACCTGTTCTGGGGTTGCCGGGGGACCACTCTGTAATGGGAGAGGGAACGGGGTGCCCTGCCACCTCCGCCCTCGGGTCCCGCGCTCACTGTGGGCGGAGCGCAGCCAGCTGCTGGACCAAGAGTCCCAGCGCACAGCTCCAGCTCCCGCTCTCTCCCTCTCCCGGCGGGTGTGAGTGTTTGTGTGTTTTTTGTTCCGATAACTTGCTGGGAACAAGCGAAAAGCACAACAAACCCTGGGCCGGGCTCTGGAGCGCCCGGCTGTGCAGGGCCCGGATGGGAGGGGGGAGCGGGGGGAGTGGGGGGGTCGGTGGTGGGGCAGAGCTCCGGGAGGAGATGAGGTGAAAGCAAGCCCAGCGCTGGCCAAGCCCGGCAGAGGGAGAGGCAGCGGGAGCTCCCGGCTGGGTTGGCCCTGGCCGGAGCTGGCAGGGAGGTGAATGAGGCTCGGAGTCGCCCACGCTCCCCAGCGCGAGCCCCAGGATGGCGGCCGAGGCGCCCCCCCTTTCCCCAGAGCAGGTCAGTCATCGCCCAAAAGGTGACCGCCCTGTCCCCAGCGCTGGGCCCAACTGGGGCGATCCTGGGGTGGGGGGAGTGGGGAAGACAGGCTGGGAGCAGGTGGGTCCCACGGGAGAGGCGGTGAGGATGCGGGGCTGGGGGCAGGAGGAAGAAGGCGCCAAGCGAGTTGAGCCTGGGGGTTGCCCCCGGGCAAAGGAGTGAGAAGAGTTAGTTTGGGAGCGGGCACAGGCAGGGGGAGTGGGATTTGGCGGGGTCCCCCCCTCCCCGAGCCCAGGGACCTGCTGAGAATCTGCTCTGTGTATCAAAGCCGTATTGTCCTGGCTCCCGGGGAGACGGGCCGGAGGTGCCCAGGAATTGTACTAATCAATACAGCCTCATTGTCTGGGCCACGGCAGTCACTCCTAGGGGGAATGGGGCGGGAGGGGGTGGGCACAGGAGCTATGGAGCAGGGGGCGGGGAGCCGGGTACATGGATTCAGTGGGTCCGGCGAACGGCCAGTGAGATTCGAGGAGAGAAGAAACGCCGGGGATGGGAACCCCCTTTTCTGGAGGAATTCCTATCTCCTGGGTAGGGGGAGCCGGGGAGGGGCTGGTGGACACTGGGACCCGGTGGCTGGTGAGAAACAGAGTTGGCGGGCACAGCTGTGGCCCTAGAAGGGAAGGTGGGACTGTGCTGGGGGAGGGGTGGAGTGTCCCTCTTCAGGGAGCCCACTTTGGCCCTTGGGGGACCCAGGAGGTGAGCAGAGACAAGACTCTGCTCCCGGAGCTCCCAAGATGTCCCGGGGAGCTAAGTCCTGCACAGGAAGAGCCGGGGGGCTGCTGGTTGGCCCGGGGGCAGGGAGGAGTGGCCCCGTGCGTGGCGGTGACCCGGCTGGGCTGTCACCTTCTGGGTGCCCTCCCTGGCGTCGTCCCCATGGCTCCTGCAGAGAAGGGACCATCCGTTCCCTCCTCTGGGGGTCTGGGGCCAGCCTCCCCCTAGCCTGGCTGCAAGTATCCACTGACCGAGCTTTTTGCAATTTGTCTGTGGCAATCCAGGAGGGGAGCTGCCTGCGCCCCAGTGGGTGGCACCTCTCCCCCAGTGGGGCTGTCCCAGACAGGGCTGATCGTACGGGTAGCTGCTAGGACTGTTCAAGGAGCTGGCCAGGGGGTCTATCTGGGTGGAACCTGGGGTAGTTGGAGCATGGAGCTAGCACCACTGGCCTGGGCAAGGCTGGGCATTTCACTGGTAACCAGGTGATAGCTGGGCCGGTCCAGGGTGGCCAGACAGGGACCCACTCACTCTGTCGGCTGCTGTGGGCCCCAGTCTGGGGCCTGGTCTTGGGATATTTCATCCCGCCCCACCCCGGATGGGATGGTCTCAGGGTTCGCACCCAGGGGCCTCTTGCCTATGTACCAGTCTCAGGGTCAGGGAGCACTTGGAGAGCAGGAAACTGAGGCTTCTTTGACTGTTTGAAAGACTCCAGACCCACCCCAGGAGTGCACCTTCTCCCTCCCCATCAGGTACTGGGGGTAGTTTCAGCAGGGTGAGAGGAAGCAGGAGTTGCACGGCCTTCCCCCACCACGCTCCACCGTCCCTGAGGCCCTGCTACCAACCTGGGCCACCCTCCTGAGCCACCGTTCCCCAAGGGAGAGACCCTCTTCTGACCAGAATGGGGTCAACCAGTGGCCAGGGCCTTGAATGAGGATGGGGGGCCCAACTGCCCCAACCAGCTCCTGACCAACATGGAGCTCCACCTTGTTGCCAAGAAGACAAGGGGAATGCATCTTTCTGTGAGTCGAGTGTCCGTCTCTGCCAGGGCCTGGGTGTCCACTGTGCCCTGTGGGGTTAGGTCCTTGGTTTCTGGGGGGCCCGGCTACCTCTACTCAGGGGCCGGGGTCTCTTGCAGAGTTTGGGGATCCTGGAGCTGGGAGGCCAAGTGGAGTGAGTTAAGACTGCAGCTCCCCAATTCTCTGCCACGGAGCAAAACCACATAACTGGGCCAAGCCCTGCCTGGAGTGAGGGAGTGAGGGAACCTCTGGGCTCTGTCAGCTTCATCTGGGCCAAGATCCTAGATCCTAGTTCCCCTTGCCCCTGGCTCCCTTATATCCCCTGACCCCTTGAGCACTTTCATCCAGGTGAGGAAGTGGGCCAAGGCCAGGGTCTACTCATACCCCAGTCAATGGGTGATGGGAAAGTGCTGGGCGCCCTGGTGAGGACAGAGAAATGTCACAGGCTGGAAATCTGGACGGGAAATAGCTGCATTTTTCCACCTCAGGAAACTAATCGGAAACGCAGAGACTCAATGGACGGGAAGAGCCGGGGGGAGGGAGTGGGGGCAGCAGGGAGGAACTGCTGGAGAAAGGGCAGGACTGGGGTAGGGAAGACGTGAAAGCCAGAAAGACCTTCCTCCCTGGGAGATGTGGTCAAGTGCCAGCCGAACTGTCAGTTTTTCGATTGACTGATTGATCCTTGAGGATAAGGATCACCTCTACCAATTCTGCTGTCCTCTCCCAAGCGTTCAGCGCAGTGCTCTGCCCAAACTGGGGATGCTCAGTCGATGCTTTGGATCGACTGAGAGAGACAGGTGGAGGTTGGGCTGGGGCTGGGTGAGAGCAGGTGCCTCAGCTTCCTGAAGCTGGTGGAGGTCGGGGTCCAGGGGATAGGATAGGGAGGGAAACCTTTAGCATCAACACCGGATCGGGGACTGGGCTGGGAGAGAAGTGGGCTTATTTGGGGTTTTGTTGCTGGTGAGACTGTGGCAGTTTATGAGGGACCACAGGAGTCCTCACCAATTCTGTCTTTTCCCCTCTTCACCCCTTCCCAAAGAGGAAGGAGCAGAGGCCCCTTTGGAGGGTCTGGTTGGCAGGGGGCAAGGGGAGAGGGGGCAGGGAGCCACTTTCTCTCCTTCTCCGCCCCAGGGCTGTAGCTGGACTTCGGCTCTGACCTCTGCTAGCCCAGCCTCCCCGCCTCCCAAAGACAGCTTTCCCAAGAATTCCCGCCCTTATTCCCTTCTGCCCCTTTCCCCACTCCCTTCCCTCTCACCACAGGGCCCCGGCCGGGCGTGAGGTTTCCAGAGGCCGGCTGACGCCTCTCCCGGTCCACGGGGCGGCCACGTAGTCAGCGAAGGCACCGGCCCTGGGACGGCGGTGGAAGGGAGGGCCGCTTGGCCGGTGCACGGCCCGCTGCTCCACGGAGCCGGTTACGGGACGGGGCGGGGCCTGAAGCTGTTCCAGCTGTGCCAGTGGGCCGATCTCAGCAGGGATGCCCCGGGAAAAGAGGAACACCACCGAAAGGTTATGTCTTCCAACAGGAAACGCCCGCGGAGAGACACGGCCGGCTGAAATGCGGTGACTGCAGGAGGATGTTGTGTGGAGGAACAGACAGGGGATTGCAGAGATGGAACTGCAAAGAGCAGAAGGGATTCGGGGGCTGGATGGGCCGGGGGTCCATAGCTGGGTCCCGAGGCCCCAGGGCCAGGGGGGCCATGGCAGAATCTCCACCCGCCTGGGGTCCAAGAATTTAGGACATAGATCAGGGAGCACAAATAGGAGTAAAGGCTGGTGTCTGATCTGATTATTTTGTGTCTCCCTCAGTGCTTGGCACATAGGAAGCACTTAACAAATACCATCAATGTTATTATTATCATTATCATCATCATCATCATTAGCTTAAGGGGTTTGGGAAGACAAGGGTCCAGGAAGATCTGGGCTTCAGGAGGATTTGGGCTCCAGGAGGGGGCAGTGAGATAAGACACCCCCCTCTCCAGGTCCCCAGGCTGGACCTCAGCCCATTCCTTCCCTTCGAGAAGCAGTGTGGCCTAATGGATCTTAGAGACAGACCTGGGATTCAGAAGGACCGGGGTTCTAATCCCGGCTCTGCCACTTGTCTGCTGTGTGACCTTGGGCGCGTCGCTTCACTTCTCTGGGCCTCAGTTCCCTCATCTGTAAAATGGGGATTAAGACTGTGAGTGCTATATGGACAGGGACTGTGTCCAACCTAATTACCTTGTATCTACCCCAGTGTTTAATACAGTGCCTGGCACATAATAAGGACTTAAAAAATACCGCTTTGCTGGTGCTCCAGACCTGGGACTCAGCTCCCTTGGCACCCTGCTGGTGTGGGTGCCTCATGGTGTCCCTGAACGGTATAGCTAGGGGAGGAGTCGGCCATGGCCCCCGGCACAGCCCCCTCCTTTGCGCCTTCTCTAGCTTCCTTTGGGGCCCCCACGGGTGGATTTGGAAAGCAGCTTTCAGTCTTGCTTCCGAGATAGCCTGCTGGACCTTCCAGAAGCTCTTTTTCCAGTTCCCAAGGGAAACCATGTGACCTAGTGGACATGGCCCCGGGAGTCGGGACCAGTTCTAATCCCCGCTGACGTCTGCTGTGTGACCTGGGAGTTGTCCCTCCACTTTTCTGTGCCACCACAGTTTCCTCTTTTGTAAAATGGGGATTCACTGCCTGTTTTCCCTCTCCCTTTGTCTGTGAGCCCCAGCTCGCCTGATTATCTCATATCTACCCCAGCTCTCGGTATAAGGCTTGGCACATAATTAAGCCCTCAACAAATAACACAATCATTATTGTTAAGGGACAGGCCCTCAGTGGGTTTCTCACCCATCGACCAGCCCCAACCATGACCTCCCGCCCCCACTGCTCCCCCACTCCCAACTTCCAGGCCTGTGCCCACATCTGGTCCCCACATCTCTTGCCTGCCTGCATGACTGAGTACGTTGGCACATGGCTGAGTGGCGTATAACTCATTGAAATGATCAGTGCTCTCATCAGTGCTCACCCAGGCGGGCCGATGCAATTAACCAGGCTCGACCTGAGGCTGGGGGGTACGATTCCCCCCACCACACAGACAAACCCTGTTGATGCTCCCCACGTCAATGCTTTAAAGGGGCAAGGCTGAGCTCAAAGGGGCCAGAGCTCTTCAGCTCCCGCCAGATCCCCCACCTTCTTTAGGCCGGGATGCAGAAGGGAGGAAATTGCCATCTGGCCCTTTTCCAGCACCCAGCTGGCCTTCCCCGGAACTCTAGTTGACCGTGGCCACCCACCCTTCCCAGGGCTCTATCTGACCATGATCACCCACCCTCCCCAGGGCTCTAGCTGACTGTGGCCGGCTGCGCTCCCCAGGGCTCTGGTTGACCATGACCACCCACCCTCCCCAGGGCTCTAGCTGACCGTGACTACCCACCCTCCCCAGGACTCTAGCTGACCGTGGCCGCCCGCCCTCCCCAGAGCTCTAGCTGACCGTGGACAGCGTAGGGTCCCTATGGAGCCCAAGTAGCCACCCTACAACCCCTCCCATCCTGCCTGCAGCAGCAACAATTCTCCATTGTGTCCCTAAGCAAACAAGCTTGGGGCAGAATGAGGCTATTATTGTAGGACCCATAGCCCTCCCTGCAGCCACGTGCCCTGGTGGCGAACCATTCTGCCCCGAAGTGGAGGAAAAGAGGAGCCGCTTTGGAAGGTGGGGGTTGGCCTTCCAACCTCACCGGTACCACTCCCTGCTGCAATCCAAAAACAATCAACATCTTTTACTGAGTACCCAAGGTGCAGAGTACTGTACAGAGCGCTTGGGAGAGCCCAATAGTCTGTAGACACAATCCTGCCCTCAAGCAGATTACAATCTAATGGGGAAATCAATCAATTGGTGGTATTTACTGAGTTCCTACTGTGTGCAGAGTACAAGCACTTGGGAGAGTGCAGTAGAGTTGGGAACACAATCCCTGCCTTTAAGGAGTTTACAATATAGCCAGAGAGCCAAACGTGAAAATAAATCTCAGGGAGGAGGAAGGACTAACGTGTAAAGATACACCCGTATGTGCTGGGGTGAGGTGATGAGTGCTGAGGTGGAGGGGAAGTGCTGAGATGCCAGTTAGCCGGAGTGAGAGGAATCAGTGGTATTTATTGAGTGTTGTGTGCAGACAACTGTACTAAGCGCTTGAGAAAGAACAGTCCGGTAGAGTTGGTAGACACGTTTCCTACCCACATGGAACTCGGAGAGATGGAATTTCAAAAGGGTTTTGGTGACAGGGAAAGCAGCGTTCTGCCGGATGTGAATGGGAGGCTCCGTGCGGTGGTCCAGAAACCGGGGGCTAGAAGCTCATATTCCCTCTCCACACCAGGCTGCGGGTCTGAGGGCCAGTTTTCCTGGAGGAGTCTCGGGATGACAGGGTGTGTGGGGAGAGGTGACCCCCAGGGTTTTCTCGCGTGTGGGGGGGCGATGAGATGTGCCTCGATGCCCCACTGTATTGAACCTCTCTGGTCTCCAGGGCCACGTCCACAAGGAGAGGGGAAAACACGATGGGGGTTTGTCTCACCTAGCTGTTTTGTGAGTGTGTGTGCGCACGCACAGCCAATGCATCCCTTGGTCTATATTGGGATGTTGTTCGGACCCAGGTTGAGACTCAGGTCTGATTATCTCTAGGCCTCCAGGTTAGGGTCTCCGTGTCCCTCTGCCGCATTATGTGTGAGAGTGTGCTTCCTTGTCTGAGAACATCTCAGTGCTGGGGCCCTCTACATAGTCTGTCAGTTGTTGTGTCTCCTTGTCTCTGCACCTCTCCGGCTGAGGGGCCCTGCAGTCTCTAGGGGAGACTTGCTTGGTGGTCCGTTGGGTATGATTCGGTTTGAGGGTTTCTTCATGGCTTTCAGTCTCTGAGTGTGTGTCCCTCTCTCTGACCAGCTCCCTCAAATCTCCCTAAGTGACCCAGCCAGGACTTGAAGGAGTTAAATAGGACTGGCTGGGCTGGGGCTGGGCTGGAGCTGGACCGGGAGCAAGAAGAGGGATGGGCAGGCTGGATGTGCCCAGAGGTGATCATGTCCGGGGCAGCCTGGGGCCCTTCAGACGCCACCTTGTAGCGGCTCCCCTGCCACCCTCGCCGGCATAGACTTCTCGGCCGGATGTCACAGCCTCTCCTCCTTCATGCCAAGGGGAGAATGAAGGAGGGTTCAGGACAGAGCCCTGCGGCCCATCCAACCCCCAGGCCCCAAGGATCAGCATTTCCCCAGTGGTTGACCACACCCACCAAGCCAAGCACCCCCTTCCCAGCCTTCACCCGCCCTCACCATCACACTGCCAGTACAGCACCCCCACACCCTCCCAACCAGGAACCCCCTACCGCTCAGGTCCCACCTCCACCTCAGCCCGGCCGAACTCCCCCGACCCTCCATATTAGAGGTGCTTCTCCTGCCGGGACCCCAGCCCGAAGCCCAGCCCAGACTCCAACCTGGCTCCTGATCTCTCGCCCCACTGAGAAATCACCCCCGAGCCCCAACCAGCCCACCCCGGGCCTGGGACTGCCTCCCCTACAGCCTAGGTTGAGGGGCGGGGCGGGATGCCACTCTCCCCCTCCCTGCCTTGTCACTGCCTGGCCAGGCCCCGCGTGCTCAGCCTGACGATGCGGTGCGGTGGGTGGGCGGGGGGGCCGGCCCGCACACAGGCCCCTTTGTGCCCAGCCCCAGCTTGGCTCTGCTTGGTATGAGACTCCATGCCGAGGGGCGAGGGGAGGGCTGGGAGAGAGGGGAGGGGCATGGGCGTTGGGGGACGGAGGGTGGACTGGGGGCCGTGAGGGGGGACGGAGAGGTCACGTGGTTCTCGGCTCCCGCTAAACCCTTCCCCATGGGACCCCCATGCCCTGGGAGACCTGGGAAACTCGTTGGGGGAAGGCAGATCGAATGGCCCCCAACTCCTCACTCTCCACAGAGATGGTTCCCACCCACTGCATTTCCCTGCCTACCCATCCAGCGCCATGGTGGTAGCCCCCACTGGGTCCTGGCCAGCTGGACGGTCCGTAAGAGGGAGGGCAGAGTGGGGCTCTTGAGGTGGGGTTCAGAGTGGGGCGGGGGGCTCTGGAGGTGGAAGATGGGCTGGGGTCTCTGGCTCAGGCCGTCTTTCCTAGGAATTGGGCTTGGGAGCATGGGAAGCAGCATGGCCTAGTGGATAGAACACGGGCCTGAAGTCAGAAGGACCTGGGTTCTAATCCCAGTTCCGCCACTTGTCTGCTGTGTGACTTCAGCCGAGTCACTTCATTTCTCTGGGGCTCAGTTACCTCATCTGTAAATTGGGGATTAAGACTGTGAGTCCCATTTGAGACAGGGACTGTGTCCAATCTGACTTGTATCTACCACTGTGCTTAGAATAGTGCTTGACACCTAGTCAGCGCTTCACAAATACCATCATTATTAACAATGAGTGAGAGGGAGGGAGCAGCCCAAGCCATGCTGACGGGGTTCCCACATCTCTCCTCTCCTCCCCTCTCTCCACAGAATGGCGTGGTCCCCGGCGAGCCAGCCAAGCGGCCCGAGAACCTCAAACGGGGCAACTGGGGCAACCAGATTGAGTTTGTGTTGACGAGCGTGGGCTACGCCGTGGGACTGGGCAACGTGTGGCGTTTCCCCTACCTTTGCTACCGCAATGGGGGAGGTGGGTGCCCTTCAGGTCACTACCCCAGGCCACTCCTCCCGCCCCCCGCCACAGGCACGTGCACCCTCCCCACCACCCAGCACAGAGACCACCCACCAGGACCTCTCCCCCATCCCCGGGACACTACCACCCACCTGGGCATAGACCACCCTGCCCCCAGCCACACACCCCTCCCCTTCCCCCAGGACAGATACCACCCACCTGGGCAGGGACTCTCCCCACCCGGGTATAGACCACCTCTGTCCCTTGGCACAGATTCCCCCCTCCAACAGCCCCGAGCCCAGACCACCCTCAGCTTCAGCATGGGCTCCTCTCCGGGAGCACCAGCCCTGCTTGTTTCCATCACTCTGCCCTCCGCCTCTCTCCCAGTGGCCCCGGGCCGGCTGAGCCGCCAAGCCCTATGAGGAAGAGGGCGGGGAAGGAGGACGGGAGAGTTGCAGGCTCAGTTCAATTCAATAAATACCCACTGGATGCCCAATTCTCCCTTATATGCCCATCTCACTAGACGGTCCCGGGCCTAATGTGGGATAGGGTGATGGTGCGGACCGCCCCCCCCCCACGACCTATCCCCCACCTCACCTGGGCCCACCTTCCCTCCTTGACTGTGCCCATCCAGGTGCCTTCATGTTGCCCTACTTCATCATGCTGGTCTTCTGCGGGATCCCCCTTTTCTTCATGGAACTCTCCTTTGGGCAGTTCGCCAGCCAGGGCTGCCTGGGTGTCTGGAGGATCAGCCCCATGTTCAAAGGTGAGGTGGGGCGGGACCGGGCCGGGCCCGACCCTTTGGGATTGGGTGGGGTGGGGCCAGCTGGGGCTGGGCTGGACCCTGATCCAAGTCCAACAATCCCTGCCCCCCTCATGGGCTGCCGTCACACCCCCTGTCATTCCGGTAACACCTTTTGTGTGTACACACCCACACGCCAGTACTCACTCTCATTGATCCTACTCCACGCACATTTGTATTCACTGTCATGTTATACACACAGACACACACACGTTCTCATTGATCTTCTCCTTGTCCATACCCTTGAATTCTCTCACTCTTCATACACACAACTGTATTCTCCCATTGACCCACTCCTTGTCCACATATGCCTATATTCACACGTCTTCACACTCGTACACCACAGGCAGTCACACATTCTGCCACCTGCTTACCTGCATGTGTTTGCAGTGACTCCGTGGGCTGATCACATCTGACTGTATTAACATACTCCACACGGTCACCAGTCACGGCACAGGTCTGACCCTTCGGGGTTCTCCCTCCAGTCACCAGGACCCTGCAGGGTGTCTGAGGGGGTGCCTCCCATGACCCCCATGAACGGAATACTAATTTGGGGTGGCTGCCCTCTTTCTCTCCCTAACTGGACGCTGCCGGCAGGTGTGGGCTATGGCATGATGGTCGTCTCCACGTACATCGGCATCTACTACAACGTCGTCATCTGCATCGCCTTCTACTATTTCTTCTCCTCCATGACCCAAGTGCTGCCCTGGGCCTTCTGCAATAACCCGTGGAACACCCCCGACTGTGCCGGGGTGCTGGACACGGCCAACCTCACCAACGTCTCCGGGCCGCCCGCCGCCCCCGGCCCCCTCAACCTCTCCCGCCTGCTCAATCACACCCTCCAGAGGACCAGCCCCAGTGAGGAGTACTGGAGGTCAGGGATGGTCCCCGGGGCCCCCAGCCCACCCCCATTGTCAGCCCCTCACCCCAGCCCAGGGCTGCCCGGGGTGGGCCTGGGACTCAGAACCCCGTGGGAGCCCCTGGGATTTCTGGGCGGTGGGGACCGCCCCCCCCTCCAGAGGTGAATCTGCGGAAACGGTGTGGTCTAATAATAATAATAATGCTGGTATTTGTTAAGCACTTACTATGTGCCAAGCACTGTTCTAAGCGCCGGGGTAGATAAAAGATCATCAGGTTGTCCTACATAGGGCTCAGAGCCTTCATCTCCATTTTACAGATGAGGGAACTGAGGCGCAGAGAAGTTAAGTGACTTGCCCCAGGTCACCCAGCTGACAAGCAGCGGAGCCGAGATTAGAACCCATGACCTCTGACTCCCAAGCCTGGGCTCTTTCCACTGAGCCACGCTCCTTCTCTAGTGGATAGAGCACGAACCTGGGAGTCAGAAGGAGCTGGCTTCTAACCCCGACTCCTCCACATCTCTGCTGTGTGACTTTGGACAAGTCACTTCGCTTCTCTGTGCCTCGGTTACCTCATCCGGAAAATAGGGGCTAAAGACTGTGAGCCCCACGTAGGACATGGACCGTGTTCAACCCCATTACTCTGTATCTACGCTAGCACTTAGAACCGTGGCTGGCACATAGTAAAAGCTTTACAAATACTATTTAGGAGGAAAAAAAAGAATTCGCTTGGCCCCGGCTGGTCCGAACCAGGCCCGTCCAGCTCCCAGTGGCAGGGCGACCCCTGCTGCACGCTGATGTTTGGAGTCCCTGGCTGGCCGACCTGCGCTGACCCGCTCCGGCCCTGCGGCCTTGTGCCCTGGGTGGTTTGAGACCCCCACTCGGGAGTTCACGTCCCCTAGAGACTCCGGCCCCGAGCGGACGGGGCTGGGATTGGGACTGGACCCAGAGAGGAAACCAAGGCCACGGGCCTCGTGTCCCTGCCCTTTCTCTGCCAAGCGAGGTGGGCCGGGCCGGCCTCTCCCTGTCTGGATGGGGTTGAGGAGGGTTCCTTACCAGGCCGCGGCCGGGCTTTGGGGTCTCTGTGCTGGGCCTGCTGAGGGGGTCACCGTTGGCTCCCGGGGTGGTGGTGATGGTGCTCCCCGCCCCTTCCGGCCCCTCAGGCACTACGTCCTGAAGCTGTCCGACGACATCGGTGACTTCGGGGAAGTGCGGCTGCCTCTGCTCGGCTGCCTCGGCGTCTCCTGGGTTGTCGTCTTCCTCTGTCTCATCCGAGGCGTCAAGTCCTCAGGGAAAGCAAGTACACGCCCCCCTGCTCCCCTGTTTCCCTCCCCCCCACCCCCTTCTCCTCTCTTCACCCTTTCCCTTTTCCCCACCCCCCGCTCCCCTCCACATCCCCCATGGCCTCACCCGTTCAGTGGATATCCTGAGCACCGCCAGTGCGTAGATAGTGCCGGGCACCAGGGCTACAGGCCGAGACTCCGGGTGGGGGGAGCTCGGGGTCCGACCTGTCCCCCCTCATCCCCCAGGTGGTGTACTTCACGGCCACCTTCCCCTACGTGGTGCTGACCATCCTGTTCGTGCGGGGCGTCACCCTGGACGGCGCCTTCACGGGCATCATGTACTACCTGACCCCGCAGTGGGACAAGATCCTGGAAGCCAAGGTTGGGGTCGGGATGGGGACAGGGGGTGGAGTGGGAGGAGCTTGGGGAGGGGGGTCGAGCAGATCAGGGAGTCCTGGGTGGTCCAAGCGCTGCCCCCATCCCACTCTGCAGGTGTGGGGAGATGCTGCCTCTCAGATCTTCTACTCTCTGGGCTGTGCCTGGGGTGGGCTCATCACTATGGCCTCCTACAACAAGTTCCACAACAACTGCTACAGGTGCGACCACCCCCCGCTCACCTGCCCACCTCAGCACTGAACCCCATCTCCCCCTTCCCCGGTACCTGGGAGGTGGGATTGGCAGCAGGTCGTCTCTCTCTCTCCTGTCCCCGGCCTCCCCTCCCTCACACCCCCCGTGGGATAAGAGAGGGGACAAGCTGGCCCGTCAGCCCTGTCGAGAGCCCCAGGGGGGACCATGGCAGAGGGCGGGGAGCCCAAGCCATGGTGGAGGAGCCTTCAGAGAACGGAGGCGGCTTCCTGGGGGCCCCTTCTGCGTTTGGGGGTCCCCTCGAAGAGGAGGGAAGGGATTCTGCCCATCCTGTAGCCGGGAGCCTGGGGCTGGAGTTGACTTCCTGTTCCGGCCTCGCCGCCCACCGGCCCCCGTCCAGGGACAGCATCATCATCAGCATCACCAACTGTGCCACGAGCGTGTATGCCGGCTTCGTCATCTTCTCCATCCTCGGCTTCATGGCCAACCACCTGGGGGTGGACGTGTCCCGCGTGGCAGACCACGGACCCGGCCTGGCTTTCGTGGCCTATCCCGAGGCCCTCACCCTTTTGCCCGTCTCGCCCCTCTGGTCCGTGCTCTTCTTCTTCATGCTCATCCTCCTGGGCTTGGGCACCCAGGTATGGGGGTCCTTTGGGGTGGGGAATGGAGGACCTGGGGGAGGAGGAACTGGGGAGGATTGAGGGGGACGGGGCACCTTCCAGAGACGGAAGTTGACCTTGGGCAAGTCACAACTTCTCTGTGCCTCGGTTACCTTATTTGTAAAGTGGGGATAAAGACCGTGAGCCCCACATGGGACAGGGACTGTGTCCAAACTGATTAGCTTGTAACTACCCCAGTGCTTAATACAGTGCCCGGCACACAGTAAGCACTTAATTACCATTTTTAAAAAATTAGGGCAGTTGCTGTGGCTCTTGGATGCTTTCCCAGGGGATACCCGGGGCCCTCTGAGCCTGCCCGCCACCCAGCCCTGACTGTCTTTCCCTGTAGTTCTGCCTCCTGGAGACATTGGTCACAGCGGTGGTGGACGAGGTGGGGAACAACTGGATCCTGAAGAGAAAGACCTTCGTCACCCTGGCCGTGGCCGTGGCGGGTTTCCTGCTCGGGGTTCCCCTCACCAGCCAGGTCTGCTCTGTTCGGGAAATGGGCCCCGTGGGGGCCACCAGCCGGCCCCACAGGGGAGGGTGGGGGTGGAGGACGGGGCCAACTTACTGAGCAAAGTTGAGGCACAAGTGGATTTTGTCAGCAGCCCTCGACCACTCTGCATCCCTCTTCTGCTCCCTCCCTCCCCTCCCTGCCATTTTATTTTTCACACTCCAGTGCCCAGCTGGGAGACAGTACGCCCAAAGCCGTGCCAAACTGACACTGGGGCAGCTGGGGCTCCTGCTCCAAAATCCCTACAATTAGTGGGCCCGCTGGGAAAGAATGGGTCCCAGCTGGGCTGCTTCACACCCCCTGGGGGCCTGCTTGTATAAGCATCTTTAGAGAAGCTCATAGGAAGAGCCCAGGGGAAAAAAGGGGTCCCAGCTCTGGCCCCTGTGGGGAGAGAGGCGAGTTGCTAAGGGAGCTGAGGAAATGTGTGCAGCACACAGAATGGCTAATTTTGCTGCTGGTTGTGGTGCAGGGGCATCCCAAAGACTGGCCCAAGTACTGCAAGAGGGAATCCCGGGTGGGGAGGGAAGGAGTCGGGGGAGAGGAGTGGAGATAAGGGAGTTTTTCGAGAAGAGGAAGCCCAAGGTGTCCGTCGGGAGACGGGGAAGGAGAGGGAGGAGGAGGAGGAGGAGGAGGAGGGCGAGGGAGCCTGGGAAGGGCCGAAAGGGCAAGCGGCTCTCGGGAGACTCACGTGACCTCTCCCCACAGGCGGGCATTTACTGGCTGTTGCTGATGGACAACTATGCAGCCAGCTTCTCTCTGGTCATCATCTCTTGCATCATGTGTGTATCCATCATGTACATCTATGGTAGGTGACCAGGCTCCGCGGGTCCAGCACAAGGACTCCCGGGCCCCCCTCCCTTGCAGGCAGACCTCCCCCAGCTGCCCAGAACCTGAGCTCGGACTGAACCGAGGTGAAAACCCGAGTTCAGTGGGCCCCTCGGGCCTCTCTGATCTCCATCCGCTGGGGGGTGAGGGTGGGGGGAGGGGGCGGGGGCGCCTTCTTTCTGCCTCCAGTCCCACTCCACTCGCCATGCTGGATCCCAGTCTGCCCCTGCTGCCCCCTTCCAACTCCCTTGTGCAAGCGGTGCCTTTGACTACCCCTCTCCCTAGGGCACCGGAACTACTTCCAAGATATCCAGATGATGCTGGGCTTCCCGCCCCCCCTGTTTTTCCAGATCTGCTGGCGATTTGTCTCTCCAGCCATCATATTCGTAAGTGTGCCCAGCCCAGGCAGGCTCAACTCTCCAGTCTTGTCTTCCCTGAGCCCGGGGCCGCCCCGTCCCCAGGCACCCATCCTCTCCCCTCCCCGGCCCTGCTGGGCTATCTATAGCTCAGAGCAGGACCCCGGCAGAGGGGAGGGCTGCTTGCTATCAGAAAAGTCCAGTGGCCCCTCTGCTGGAGGAGGAAAAACCGGGAGGATCCGTCTCGCTGGCCTGGAGCCTCTCTGCGGTTCTGTAGGCCCCTTGCTCAGGCTGTGGGCTTCACCTTTCTGAACAATCTCCATAGAGAACGGCCTCTTCCAAACGAGAGCCCTGTGGCTAGGTTCATCCTTCCGGGAGGTCAACTTCTCCATCCCCCGGCTTCCGGGGAGGGTGTTCCTGCAGGCCAGGGGTCCTAACTCACCCGCTTTGTCACGACACTCTTCCTGGGAGTTTACGCACCTCCCTCCTCTGGCCGGGCCGACCTGCTTCCCTTAGCTCTGCTCTGCCAGAGTCACGGTAATGCAGCTTCACGCGGGAGTCCAGATGCAGATCCCTGGGCCGTCCCACTCCGGGTTCTGAGGCTGTTTTCCTGCTTTGAGCCAGGTTTTCCCTACCCCTCAGCAAGGGGGAGACTTGAACCCCCAAGTGGGACAGGAATTGTGTTCGACCTGATTAACTTGTTTCTATCCCAGTACTCAGAACAGTGCTAAGCACATAGTAAGTGCTTAGCAAATCCAATTAAAAAAAAGACACCCCCTGCCAACCCCTACCGCCAAACCTCGAGGCCACTCTTCTGCTGGCACGAGCCAGATTGGGCTGCATCTGACACCCCAAGGGCCAGAGCAGTTAATCCTGCCGGTGACATTGTGAAGCTCCTGGCCTGACCCGCTTACTGCGCCTGAGGGTTCCAAGAGGACCTCCACTCTGAATCTCACAGCGAAGGGCTCCGGAGGGGGTCCCTGCCCCCCAACGCCCACACAGAAAAGACCGACCATTGCACACTAAACTCCACCAGCTGAACCACTGATTGATTGACCAGGCTGGACTGACTAGAAAACACAAGGGGCTCCCTCCCTCTCCCTCCCCGACTGCCACCCCCATCCACTTTTCTCAGAGAGACGGAGCCCCGCACCTGCAGCCCCGACTGCTACTCCCTGCCTTTGTTTCCTGGCCATGTGCCGGCAGCTCCTCTGACTCTGACAGGTGCTCAGTGGTGGGGGGTGAAGTACCTGCCCAGGACCACCCCCACTCCCACCCTCTGACCCAGGACAGGACCCATCCAGCCACTTTCCAAAGGACCTTTCAGAGTGGGAAGGTTCAATCAGTCCTTCCCACTCCAGGCAGGCTCTCTGGGTAAAGCCAGGGAGCGCATTTCCTACTTTTATCCCATTCCTACCGGCCCGCAGCCTGGTTTCTTTCCCCCGTAACTGCGAGGGAGCGTTACTGTTGTCTGTTGCTCGGGTTTCCGACTCCCCCGCTGATGGGCAGTAAGGAAGGGGGGATCAGGACCCTCTCACCATATCATCACCCCCCTCTTCTCCCGGGAAGCTAGGAGTCAGAAGGACCCAAGTCACTCAGAAGCAGCAGCATGGCCTAGTGTCAAGAGCACAGGCTTGGGAGTCAGAGAGGACGAGCGTTCTAATCCCAGCTCCGCCACTTGTCTGGTGTGTGACCTTGGGCAAGTCACTTCGCTTCTCTGTGCCTCAGTGACCTCATCTGTAAAATGGGGTTTCAGACTGTGAGCCCCACGTGGGACAACCTGATTACCTGTATCTACCCCGGTGCTTAGAACAGTGCTTGGAACATAGTAAGTGCTTAACAAATACTGTAATTATCGTTATTACTATTATGACCGAGTATTGCTTCCTCCAGCTCAGTTCAACTTGAGAAAGGGAGGCCTTTGCGGGAGGGAGAGCCTGGGCGGGGCACACGAGTGCCCAGTGCCTCACCCTCTGGTCCTGCCCCCCTGCCCCCCGCCCCACAGTTCATCCTGATCTTCACTGTGATCCAGTACCGCCCCATCACCTATAACCAGTACCAGTACCCCGGCTGGGCCGTGGCCATCGGCTTCCTCATGGCCCTCTCCTCCGTCATCTGCATCCCGCTGTACGCCGCGTTCCAGCTCTGCCGTGTTGATGGCGATTCCTTCCTGCAGGTGAGCAGCGTGGGGCTGGGGGACGGGTGGTGTTGGGTGGCAGTTGGGCTGGGGAGCCCGGGGGAGGGAAGAGGGGACGAGCCGGGGCCGGGGACCGACCCCACGTTCTCTCTCCCCTCTCCCTCACAGCGTCTGAAGAACGCCACGAAGCCAAGCAGGGACTGGGGCCCGGCCCTCGCCGAGCACAGGACCGGGCGCTATGCCCCCGCCCCGGGCACCTCCCCCGAGGACGGGCTGGAGGTGCAGCCCCTACACCCAGACAAGGCCCGGAGCCCGGCTGTGGGCAGCAACGGCTCTGCCCACCTCCAGGACTCCCGGATATGAGGGCTGCTGCTGCGGGTGGGGAGGGGAGGGGGACAGCGTCACACCCCATGCTCCTCCTTTGCTCCCTCTATTGAGACTGTGTGTGGGTGGGGGGGGGGGTCAGACCCACCCCCACCATGCCCCTGCCAGGGGTGGGGTGGGGGAAGAAGTGCGGCCCCCTGTCATCTCAGCCACCACCGCTAACCCCTGTGTTTCTCATCACCCCGGTGTTTACAGGTCATCATGACAACGCTCCCTCACCTCTCACCCCCACCCCTACTCCGGACCACAAGCTGGGACCAGAGGGGGAGGGAGGGGATTGGGTGGGCAGGAGATGACCCTTCTGCCCCCCTCAGTGGGCTGTCTGGACAGAAGGGGACGTGGGGGGAGGGTCTGGGAACCAGAGTGTCCCCTCTACACTGTACTGAGTGTTGGGGCTTCCTCCCTCCTGAAAAGGGGGGCCTCATTGCTGCTGTTGGGGCTGGAGCAGGAGAGCAGCCCCGGGGGTGGAAGTGGGTTTTGTGGCCAACACTGGAAGTGGGTGCGGGTGGGGGCGTGGCGTGTCTCCTGCCTCGGAAGAGGCTGGGGGCATTCTAAAAATGCCAACACAACAGGACTGAGAGCTCAGAGGGGATCCTGCCCTGCCCTTGGGGGGTGGGGACAGACCCCTTCCTCTGATCTCCTGCCCAAGATCCCCCTCCCCAGTCAGTCCCTTCCACTTACTGGATTTTGATCGGAAATGTGACATCCCACGATGGACCTCACCGGTTCACATTGCTGCCCTCGGGGGGGGGAGGGCTCTCCCCACCTCTTCTCTCAAGCGGGGCCCTGGCTCAGCCCAGCGGCTGCCTCCTCTTGGCATCCAGATGCTCGCAGCCAAGACAGTGGGCAGAAACAGGGACCTGGGCAAGGACCCGAGAGGCGTCTCCTGCCCCGGAGTTAGGGACCGGCTGCACTGACCCACGCCCCCAACCCCAGACACCTGTGGCCAAGGGCATGGAGGGAGCTGCAAGGCGTGGAGCCCCCCCACCTAACCGCTGCCCGTGCCGCCCCGACCCCACCCAGGTGAACTGCTGTAAGATGCCCCCTTCCCTTCCCTCGCCCCTGCAGGCTGCCCATCCCTCTGTTGGGCAGGGCTGGGGGTCGGGGAGGAGGAGAGGAGAAATCTTTCAGTGTTACAAGCTCACCCAGCTGCTTGCCCCTGCTGCCCCCGAGGTTATGTGTTTTGCCCAGGGCGGAGCCATGTCTGTGTAATTATTTTTTGTAAAAACTGTGTCTGTGGCTGCTCCCTTCCCCCAGGCTCGGGCCCAGCTCGTCTTCCAGGTTCCCTTCCTTATCCCGGCTGACACAGCCATGGAGTGGGGAGGGAGGGCCGCTCCCCCTTTGCCCAGGGTCCAATGGGGAGCTGATCCCATCCTAAGGACCTCCCCTCCACCCCCAGTGGGGTGAAAGTGGGGACGGGGCGAGCCATTCCTCTGGCCACCGTAGCTGGCCACTAGGCAGCTGCCCCAAGGGCCGAAGCTGCCCTCCCCGAAAGCACTGGCTTCCCAGGGTTCCCACCGGGCCCCTTCCGAGCCCTTGCCGGCCTCGGGGCCCGGCCGGCGGTGCCAGGAGGGTCTGCAGAGCGCTGGCTGGCTGCCTCCGGTGGTCCGGCCCACCCTCGGCTTCACGGCCACTAGAACCCGGGAACTAAAATTCTCTTGTAAGATAAAATAATATTAGTATTAATAACGTGCCAAATGGGGGCCCCCGGCCTGTAAGGGGAGGCCATTCTTGCTCAGCAGGTCTCGTTGCCCCCCGCCCAGGCCCGGCCTGGCCAGCGGGTCCCTCCTCCCCCCACCCCTCCCCTCATCATCGTCGTGGTCGTCTCCATCTGCAGTGCTGCCTTCACGTGGCCCCCACCCCTGCCCTGCTCCCAACCTGGGCTCGGGGCTCCAGGCCTCCCCCCACCCCGGGGTGACAGCCTCAAGCTGTGTCTTCTCTAATCTCTCATAGCAATTTGGTGCGCCCACTCCTATCCCCACTGCCCCTCCCACCCCCGGGCTCTGCGCCCTGCTAGGTTTTTAAGGTCCGATAGATTTTAATGAAATTTCTATTCCTGATTCTGTATTGCTGTCATCTGTGTCGGTCTAGGGGGTGGGCCAGATGGCGGAGACGGCCGCGAGGAAGCCGATGGCCAAGGCCCAGCCGGGGGCTGGGGGTGGGGCTGTGTGGCGGGGGGCCCGCGGCGGCAGCTTCCATTTTCCCCTCCAGCTGCACCGGGGCAAGGCCGGCTCCTCTGTGGCCTCCTTCAGCTTCCCGGCCCAAGCCTGAACCCGACCGGTCCCTGGGGAGAGTGTGAGGGGTCTGAGAGCTGGGAGTCTGTCCCCTAGCCCACGGAGCTGGGGGCACAAGGTAGAGTACCAGCTCCAGTGCCAGCCACATGTACAGACAGACAGAAACGGGCCTTCCCAAAACCCAGGAGGTCAGACGGACAGACGGACGGCCAGCAAGGTGGAGGGAAGATCCCTTGGGGCTTTATTCCGTGGAAATGGCCGTCCCTGGCCGCCTTCCCGTGATCCCACTCACCAGGTCGGACAGGCCAGGCCCACTCCACTGGGAAGCTGCCTCCCCTCCGCCCCCCACCCCCCAGGTCAGCTCAGCTGGAGTCCGAGGCCCGAGTCCTGGCTGCAGGTGGAAGGTCTGAGTCTTTCGCCTTTCAGGATGGAGCCAGGGGCACAGCACTAGCCAGCGGAGACAGCCCGTCCCCTACATTACGCAGCTGCAGCCGCCGCCCCCATCGCCCCCAGTTGCAGGGTTGGCCGGGCAAGGGGCGGGGGCCTGACTGGGGGGGCAGTCTGGACCGGAAATGTAAAGCCGGGGGATGTGGGGAGGGGCCCTTGGGGGGGCAGGGGGCCATCGGGAATGGCCCTAGGGGCTGGAGGAGGAGCCCGAGGGTGCTGGCTAAGCAAGTGGGTAGCGGAGGGGCAGATCCCTGGCCCCTGGGTCTGCGGTGGGGACCCTGAGGGGTTTCTCCTGCACCAGCATCACTCCCGGATGCCTCAGGCCTACAGTGGGGAGAAAGCAGCAGGCAGAGTCGAGGAAACAGATCAGAGAAGCAGTGTGGCCCATTGGAGAGTTCACGGGCCTGGGAATCAGAGGACCTGGGTTCTAAACCTAGCTCTGCGGATTGTTTGCTGGGTGACTTTGGGCAAATTAGTTAGCGCCTCTCTGACTGAGTTTCAACTGTAAAATGGGGATCAGACATCTGTTCTCTCTCCTGACAAACTCTTGTGGGATGGACTGAGTCTAACCTAACTTATACCTACCTTAGTGTTTAGAATAGTGTTTGATAGTAACCATTAACAAATACCATTTAAAAAAGAGAGAGAGCTGGTTACTGCCACCTGCCAGCCCAGAGGAAGGGCAAGGGGTCCGGATCCCCCACCCAGAGTATGGGGACTGTGGGACCCTGGGAGGGGTGACTCCGTTCTGGCCCTTCCCACCTCCACCCACTCGTTCTCCTGCCTTCCTTACCCCCAGCCCTGGGGGTCCCCAGGGGCTCCACACGCCTTTCCCTCCTGGCCCCATTTCCTTGGGGGCAGCGGGACGTTACCTGCCCCACAGCTCCCAGGTGGCAGGGGGCTGCATCTCCTGGAGGGCTGAGGGATGGGTCATACCATGCAGGGCCCGTTCCATGGCTCTCTTCTCCACTTTCAGCTCTGCAGAGAGGGGGAGAGAGCCTGGAGGTGTGACTGGCTGAGGGGGAACAGGGGGCGGGGGGTAACAACACGACCACTAACACCAGCCAGACCCTCGGACCCTGGGGCAGCCGCCCGGGACACGACGTATCTCCTGGTGAGGGACAACATTTTGGGAGGGCTAGGTTGGGCCATCCCTGGCTCTATCTTGGGCTCGGGACCCCGACTCCTCACCTGCTAAGGTGGGCTCAGGAGCCACGGTTGGGGTCTCTGGGGGCCAGTTGTGAACCTCTTCCAAGCAGCACTGAGGGGAGAGGCTGGTAGTTAGCGCCCACCCAGAGCCCGGGGGATGTAGAGATTTTTGCATTTCGAAAGAGGGTCCACCCATCCCCTGCTCAGGGGCTCGGCCCGCTGGCGCCTTGGAGAGGGGTGGGGATGTAGCTGAAGCAGCGTGGCTCAGTGGAAAGAGCCCGGGCTTGGGGGGTCAGAGGTCATGGGTTCTAATCCCGGCTCCGCCGCTGGTCAGCTGGGTGACGGTGGGCAAGTCACGTTACTTCTCCGGGCCTCAGTGACCTCATCTTTAAAATGGGGATGAAGACCGAGAGTATCCCCCCCAGCGCTTAGAACAGTGCTTGGCACAGAGTAAGAGCTTAACAAATCCCAACATTATTTCTCTCCCTGGTCCTGGACCTTGTAAAATGGGGATCAGACATCTGTAAGCGCCTTGTATCCCCCCCAGGGCTTAGAACAGTGCTTGGCACAGAGTAAGAGCTTAACAAATCCCAACATTATTTCTCTCCCTGGTCCTGGGCCCCGTAAGGCCCGGGGTACTGGGGCTGCAGTGCCCCCTTGAGGCCAGCAGGGGGCGAGGCGTCTGCACAGAAATCCTACCAGGTCCTCACCAGCCCTACAAATAGTAATAATAATAATAATAATAATGTCGGTATTTGTTAATAATAACCAATTGTAAATCATCCTCCAACATTCACCGGCCCTCTCTCCTCCCAGGGGATGAAACGGACCGTTGTTCGCCTCAGAAGAGACTCAAGATTTGGTTCAAGTCGGGGTAATGATGATGTTAGTATTTGTTAAGCGCTTACTATGTGCAGAGCACTGTTCTAAGCGCTGGGGTAGACACAGGGGAATCAGGTTGTCCCACGTGGGGCTCCCAGTCTTCATCCCCATTTTACAGATGAGGCAACTGAGGCACAGAGAAGTGAAGCGACTTGCCCACAGTCACACAGCTGGCAAGTGGCAGAGCCGGGATTTGAACTCGTGACCTCTGACACCTAAAGCCCGGGCTCTTTCCACTGAGCCACGCTGCTTCTCAGGGAAGGGAGAGCGGGAAGGTGACCCTGGAGGGTGGGGGTGGAAGCTGGGGTCCCAGGCTCCGAGTGGAAACCATCCTCACCTGCAGGACAGAGATGTCTCGTTCAAGGGCCTGGCACTCCGTCTCCAAGAGACCTCTGGGAAGGGGATGAGAAGTCACGGGAGCAGCGGTCCACGGCTCCCACCCGACTCCTCCACCCAGCTCTGCCCCAACCCCTCGAGACCCCTCTCCACGGGTCCCAGCAGTGGCCCATTCTGCCACAGTCCCTCTTCTCTCTCCTAGGCCCCATTTTAGAGAAGCTAAAGACTTCCATCCCCTAGTCCCCAATAGGCCCCAGGGCTCCCTGTTCCGAATCTCCCCTTTCCCCCAGCTTCTCGCCGGCCTCTACCCCCCTACTGCTTCAACAGGGCCACCGATAAGTACGATTGATGGATCTCACCGCAAATGTTGCACGACCTGGTCAATGCCAGACACGTTGAGCTTATCCTTGATGGAATCGAGGTCCCAAGTCCTGCAAAGGGAGAGGCCCGAGTGCAGGACTGTCTTCCCCGTGCCAGCCTCCGGGCCGAGATCCCCAGGCAGAATCACAGAGGTAAAGGCAGAAACACACTCGGGCCCAGAACCGGACCCCCCAAAGTCCAGATGGGCACAGCCCCCGGGGAAAGGATCTGGGTTAGGCCCCAGGGAGACAAGGGGCAGCAGAGAATCCCAGTCACTCAGTGCCCGGGGTAGGGGATGGCCTACCATTTCTGCCTCCAACCCTCCCGGGGCTGAGGGTTGCTGCCCGGGGAGTCACCTGAGCTCGTTGCCATTGGCTGCATTCTGCAGAGCGGGCATCTCCGGTTTCCCGTCATCACCCTTGGCATCAGCTTCAGGGCCAAGCCCTAGGGCAAAGCGCACCACCCGCGGGCTGTACTGGGCCAGGACCTCCGCCCCGTCTCTGCCGAGTGAGACACACGGACCTGCGTTGTCCCTCTCTCCGACTCCTCCGAGGCAGCAGCAGTCCAGGGTTAAATTACGGGACCACCCTGGTCGGACCCACTTGGCTCCAGGATGACATACCCATCCTCAAGCCAAATATTGGCTGGGAAGGGAGTGGTGCGGGAGAGGGTCTCGGGACCCCAAAAGCTGGGACGTCCTCTGGGCAGCGAAGGGAGCTAGGAAGGGTCACAGTTTAGTCTGGAGGCCGAGGAGGAGACCTGAGCTGAGGGAAGGGGAGGCTGCCTGAGGACTGAAGATCAGCATTACAGCTGGAGGATTGGGATGGTGGGAGGGCACAAGGAGAGGAGGGGGTTAAGGTTGGGGTTTGATGATAGGGTGGCTAAGGGTCACCAGAGCATTGAGGGACCCCTTTCCTCTGCATCCTCAGAGCGAAGCACCTCATCCATCCCTCAGCCTACGCCTGGGGCCCAGGACTACGATCCTCTTAGTGAGTGAGAGGCAGAACTGGGTCCACCTCTCTCTTGCCTGGCCCGCCAGGACTCCTGGTGACAGGTGCAGAAGGACACCCCCCAATGCAAGAATCACTTCTCCATAGCAGAGAACCCCACCCTGGCCTCTGAATCTGGGCATGGCTGTCACTGGAGCATGAGAGGAAAAAAGAGGGGAGGGCGAGGGGCTGGTGGCTTCCGGGTCCTACCTGCCCTCCTGGGTGGCTTTGCGGCGGAGACTCTCCAGCAGCAGAAACAGCTCTTGCTTCACAATATCCCTGACCAGAGGTGCGGGGGCCAGAAGGGTGCAGGGGGGCTGGGGGTGGGCCGGCTGGGCCGAGCGCACCTCCTCCAACAGCTCCAGCAGCGTTTTCACCTGCCCAGGAAAAAGAGGCGTGGGGCCTCCACAGGGGCTGCAGGACAGGAGGTCCTGACCCCCAGGGTCTCCCCTTCCCCACCCCAGGAGCTGAGGGAGAGGAGCTATGGGTCTGTCCTATTCCTGAGCAAAGCTCTGGGTTGCCACCTCCCGGAGCTTGTTGCGGGAAGGGAACGTGTCTACTAACTCTGTGATATTTAGCATGGTGTAGTGGATAGAGCACGAGCCCGGAAGCCAGAAGGTCATGGGTTCTAATCCTGGCTCTGCCACGTGTCTGTCTTGTGACCTTGGGCAACTCACTTGGATTCTCTGGGCCTCAGTTCCCTCATCAGTAAAGTAGGAATTAAGTCTGTGAGCCCCACGTGGGACAGGGACTGTATCCACCCCGGCGCATATTCAGTGCCTGGCACATAGGTGTTTAACAAATACCTATGATTATGATTGTGACTCTTCCCAGCGCTCAACTCCATTTGCCTGTCCCTACCCCAGCATTTAACTGAGTGCCTGGCACACTGTAAGCACTCCAGTGCTCAGAACAGTGCTTGGCACATATCAAGCGCTTAACAAATACCATAATTATTACGATTATTACTTCAGTGCCACAGTGATCATTACAGTGCTCTGCACCCAGTAAATGCTCAAAGAGGACGATTGATGGATGGATGGATTGGGAGTTGAGGGGTGGCATCTTTCCGGGGGGCTCCGACTCACCTCCGCCCTCAGCTCCAGGCTCAGGTCCACGGCAGCTTCTCCCAGGATCCGCTTCACTTCGAGCCTCTCGGAGGTCGGTACGTGGTCCTCCACCAGCTCCCACACGGAGGGGCTGGGCCGGGGGGTGGCCCGCATGGCCGGACGGTCCTGCAGGACCACCCCCACCCCAGGGCCCCCAACCCCGCCCTCAAACCCTGCCTGCCTGGGGGACTTGGGGGGCTTCTCGCTCCCCGCTGGAGTAGGGAAACTGAGGCCCGTGGGGACAGAGGCCGGTTGGGGGGGGGGTCGCCAGGAGTCAGAAACCGAGATGGGGACCTCGGGACCCCCTCCCCCCAAAAGGCTGCAGGTGGGGGAACCGCACACAGGATGGATCGGACCGGACAGGAGCGGACGGGGCCTTGGCCGGCTCCAAGACCGGCGGCGCGCAGGTCCCGTAACCAAGAAAAACAGCGCCGTATCCAAGGACCAACCGCCCCGCCCCCTCCCCGGGCCCCGCCCCCATCCCCTCCCCACCCCCTCCGGGACCGAGGGGTTTTAGAGAAGCAACGGTGACGGCCCCGGACTCATCGCTTCGCCCAGTTCGGCCTGCATCCAGTCCGTGGGGCAGAGGGTCAGGGGTCAGGGGGGTCCGGGCCCAGTAGCGTCTAAACGAGGGAACGTTAAGTCACCAAAACGGCTCTCCCAGGTCGCTCCGCCCCCTTCCCTCCCAAAACGGCTGCAGCGGGCCCCGGTCACCCCCCCACTCCTAATCCCTCACCCCCCTCCGCCCCACTCCCCTACCGTCCCCCCCTTAAGTCGGGGGGGATCCCTGTTGCCCTTCATCCCCTCGATCGATGACCCCAAACGCCGACTGGGAAGATGCGGGAGACGGGGCGGGGGTGGAATTGGGGTCTGTGATCCCGGGGAGAATTCCCAGCATTCCAGGACAGAGGGTTGCAATTCAACCCATCCCTCTCTGGGAATTGAACTTCCTGGACACGGAGCCCTCGGCCCCCACCGCTTCAACCTTCCATTTTCCAGCAGTTGGGGGGGGGGACCAGCTGGGGGGAGGGAAGGGAGAAGTCTTTCCTTGTCCCGCCCCACCCTCTTGTCCCACCATTCCCCACCCCGAAGCCCCCTTTCCCACCCCATCGACAGGCAGGGTGGGCTCCATTCATGTTTTTTTACTAAAGCATCCACACAAGTTCCTGTGCAATATACAAAGATCCCGAGCGCAGACTGAGCAGGCTTACCTGGTGCCAGGGGGCAAACTGCTGCCTTCAGGCAGAGAGCCCAGCCCACCCCCCACCTACCCCGACCCCCGGCCCCCGCTGGGCAAGGTACAGAGAGCCGGGGCTCAAGAAGCCCTGTCCCTTTCCCCCTCCCCCCGCCCCCATGCAAAATCCACCCTTGGTCCCCAGGAAATGAAAACCACCCCCAGCCCCAGCCCCAAGTCGTACCAGGACGGGGGCCAGCCTACATCCAGGAGAGGCAGCTGCAGACCCCATCCACTCCTGCCCCACTTCCTTCCTCTGGCTACCGTGTGATGAGAAAGACTCCCACGGGAGGAAGGGGAGGGAATCCCCCCTCGCGCGACGCGCCGGTCGCCCGTTCCTTTCTCGGGTCGCGTGCCGACGGGGGGGCCTCCCACCCCAGAGGGAGCCGGGGGTTCTCCCCGCTCTACAGGAGGGGAAACTGAGGCACAGAGAGGTGAAGTGACTTGCCCAAGGCCACACAGCGAGGCAGTGGTGGGGCTGAGATTACCCAGAAACCCTGGCTCCCGGGCTCCTGCTCTAACGGGAGCGGACGCTCCCTCGGAAGGTGAGGCGGAGGAAAGCTGGGCTGTGTGGGGCAGGGGAGGATGGGGCGGATGAAGCTCCTCGGGGGTGATGGGCAGGCAGGAGGGCAGAGATGGGGAACGGAGGAGGGGGAAAGAGGCCCGTGGGCCTGGTTGAGGGGGAGATAAACCTCTGTGCTTTAGGGACTCCCTTGGACCTGGGAAGATGGCGCTTTAAACACCTGTTAGTGCCATAAAGCCCACCAGCCCCTGTTAAATAATAAACAGCCAGCCTCCTCCTCTACCTCTGAGGGGTGAGGAGTCCTGGGGCCAGGACCTGTCTATAGACTCAAAACTAAAGGAGGGTCAATTCTTGGGAGGGGTGGGGTAGGGAGGTTGGCCGGGTGGGAGCAGAGGGGAGCCGATCTCCCCTTGGACCGCTGGGAGGGAGAGGAGCAGAAGGGAAGGGATCCAGACCCAGAGCTCTCCATGACTTGGAAAACTCAGATTAGCGGGGACACGGGGAGAAAGTCGGAGGGGAGGCCCGGGGCAGAAGGGCAGGAGCTAGGGGAGGCAGGTCCGGGAGGCAGGTGGGAGCAGGGCCCTGAAGCGAGCAGCTGAGAAACAGGGCCAAGACCTCAGACAGACACTAACCGGCAGTCTCGAGTCTGTAGAAAAGGGGAAAGGAGGAGAGCGGGGGGCTGCCCCCACCAGAGGGGCAGGTTGGGAGGCGGGCCCCCACCCCCGGCGGGGCAGTTACTCCACGGCCCGCTCCGAGGCCCGACTCCCGGTCCGCGGCGGGGCGCCCCGGGCCGAGGCCGGCCCCCTCGCCCTGTGCCATGCAGACGGGTGCGGAGGGGGTGGGCGGGGGGGGGGGTCCACCGGCAGCCCCGTGGCAAGAGCACCGGCCGGGAGGGGCCGGCTCAGGCAGCGGTCCGTCCGAGGTGCGGAGGAGCTAGCCGCGGGCCGGCCGGGGGGGAGCCTTGCCGATGTCCACGGTGATGTTGGTGTACAACGGGCACCGCGCCACCTCCAGCACCCGGTACTGCACCGAGGCGATGCCGTCCCGCTTCATCGTCAGCTTTGTGTTCTGGATCTTGGTGAACCTGGACAGTGCGGGGCGGGGTGACGAGGCAGGCTGTCAGACCCAGAGGATCCCCCTGAGTTTGGGGGGAGCCGTGAGGGGCCGAGGGGCGGCCCAAAGCTGATGCCACCCATCTGGACCGTAAACTCACTGTGGGCAGGAAACTTGTCAATCAACTCTGTTACGCTGTACCCTCCCAAGTGCTTACAACTCTGTACACAAAGGCGCAATACAAACGATCAATTGATCATCAGTGGTTCCTTCCTGAGCTCTTTGCGGGCTCTGGGGAACTCTCCTCTGTGCGAGTTTGGAGGGGGGCAAGACTGGGGTGGCCAATAGGGGTCAGAGGGTGAGGGCTGGGGGGGGGGTTCACCTTTGGGGGTTGGGCTCATTGTGCTTGTCCCGCTCATGCTTGATCATCCGGTAGCGGCCAATCCGGCTATCCGGACGGGAGACCTTCATTCCCGACAGGGAGATCCTGAGGGCGAGATAAGGCAGGGGCAGAACCAGGGACAGAACCACAGACAAAAACAGAGACAGACAGACAGAGCCAGAGAGATGACAATGCCGGGGTGAGGCCGGGGCAGGCTCGGGGCGGGGACTTGGCCCGGCCCTGGACTCTGGCATTCCGGAGAGCCCTGCCTGGACAGCGGGCGGTCCGGCCTCAGAGCCTCCCCTCCTCGCTTCTCCTCACGGCTCGCTAATCCCCAAGCTCGGACCCCTCCACTGGGTCTGGCCCATCCGAAGGTCTCTCCTGGGCACCCTCCCTTAGCAATACTGGAACCAGCCCCCTCCCCAGGGCCTTAGGCGGTGAACCCCTCCCGGCCCACCCCGATCCCCGTGGCCCCTCGGCACCCCCCGGCCCCGCCTCACCGATTGAAGATGTCATCGTCCTCGCCCCCCCAGCCCCAGTACTCATTAGGGAAGCCATTGATCTTCAGAAACTGGGACTTGCTCAGACCCGAGACGCCTCCAAAGTAGCCGGCGTAGGGCAGCCTGAAAGAACCAAACCCCGGCCAGGGTCAGCCGTGCGGGCACAAACTGCGGACTCCCGCCTCCCCCCACCCCCACCAACTCCCATACTCTCATCGTACCCACGCCAAGGTCTGCCCTCCGTTCGGGTTGCTGGAGCGGAGGGGCCAGAGCTGGGGCCAGAGGCTGGTCCCGGGCCCCGAGAATGAGGGGTCGGGAGGGGAGGATCCTGGGGCCCCCCGGACGTCACCCACCGGAAACCAAACTTGTCCATGGCGATGGCGAAATGGCGGGGCTGCTCGGAGCAGCGGTACAGGTTGCGGTCGTCCATGGGCACCAGGTCCACATCGCTGAAGATGAAGCAGTTGTATTCGCCATCTTCTTTCAGCGCTTCCAGGAAGCCAACGTTCAGCAGCTTAGCCCGGTTAAAGGTATCTTCTCCATGCTGCCGGGAGACACAGGGTCAGGCGGGGGTTTCCCCCCAACCTTCCTTTCCTCCCACCTGGAGAAAACCAGGGTCCTCCCGCCTTCCCTGGCCTCTGAGCCACCCCCCGACCACTCACCTCGTCTATTGGGCCCCAAACCCTGCTGGCCACAACCTTCTCACTGGGCCTTGTCCTCGCTTTTCCTGTGTCGACCTCGGGTCCGTGCCCTCCCCCTTCATGTCCCGGAGGCCACTATTCTCTCCATCTTCAAGGTCCTTTTGAAATCCCATCTCCTCCAGGATGCCTTCCCTGATTAAACTCTCCCCATCTCTCCTCACCTCATGGCCACCACCAACGGCCACTTTAGCATTTCCTCATTCCCTAAGCACTTGAGCGCTCATTCCTATCTCCATGTGTCCCCCAGTATAACTTGTGTCCATATCATTAAATCCTGTTGCTCTTTCCTGCTTGTGATGTGTTATAGTTTCTGTCTCCCCACTAGCATTCAATCACTTGACCCCCTCCTACCACACCTCACTACTCTCCTACTAAAACCCAGCCTGCACATTTCGCTTCTCTAATGCCAACCTACTCACTGAACCTCTATCTCGTTTACCTCATCGCCGACTTCTCGCCCACGTCTTGCTTCTGGCCTCGAATGCCCTCCCTCTTCATATCCGACAATTATTCCCCCCGACTTCATATCCGACATCTCCTCCCAGAGGCCTTCCCTAAGGCTTCTCCTCCTTTTCTCCCCCTCCCTTCTGTGGTCCCTTTATTCATCCCCCCACCGGCCCCACGGCGCTTATGTACATATCCGTAATTTACTTATTTACATGAATAGCCGTCTCCCCCTCTGGTCTGTAAGCTCGTGGTGGGCAGGAAATGTGCCTGTTATGGGGTGCTCTCCCATTCGCTTCATACAGTGCTGTGCACACGGTAAGCGCTCAACAAATACGATCGGCTGAGTGAAGTCTAAACTCCACTAGGGCAGGGATGGTGTCTATTGACTCTTGCACTCGCCCAAGTTGCTCAGTACAATGCTCTGCACCCACCGAGCGCTCACTAAATACCCTGTTTGATGGACCCGGTTCCCCCCCCCCGCCCCCCACCCGCCTCTGCACACCTGATTGATGACATAGATGCCGTAGCGCAGCCGTTGCCGACGCAGGATGGGGTGCAGGTAGTGCAGCCAGTAGCGCAGGTGATGCTCCCGGTGGCGGAACGGGATGATGATGGCCACCGTCTGGTGAGGGGTGCAGTCCGGGGGGGCATACCGGCCCCCCGCCGTGACCCCTGGGTTCTCACGCTGCACCCGCTCCATTGGCATGGGAGAACTAAACTCGATCAGCAGCCGGCCCACTGCAGGGACAGAGCGAGCCGAGGCTGGGTGGGGGCACGAGGGGGCAGACCCGATCGGTCGGGGCCCAGATTCTCCGGGAGGGTCAGTCCCAGGCTGGTCCTTTCTCCTTGCCCACCCTAACGACCACCCGCTTTCCCTGCTCTCTCCAGTGACGAGCTCCATGGGGAGACGTCCTCCCCGCCAAGCCGAACTCCACGGGGTAGGGCCAGAGGCCCTGGTCACTCTCCAGGCCAGAGGCCCGGGTCACCCTTTGGGGATGGAGGACTGCGCAGGGAGTCTCCACTGCGGGGGAAATTATGGGTCTCCCCATCCTCCAACCCCCTCGGCACTCCGGTCGGCTTAGCCGGGTTACCGAGGCGGGCAATGCCCTCAAGGAACATCTTACTGAAATCCTCAGCAGCCGAGTTCGGGATTGGCCAAAGGCCCCGGGGAGATGGCAGGCTGCAGCCTGGCCCGGTGATCGGGGTGAGTGGTCCCAAGGCACCCTTCCTCCCACCTCCTCGCTGGCTCCCCAGCTTCCTGGGCATATCAGGCCAGAGGAACAGGGAGGACCGGGGAGGAGGCGCCCGATGCCGAGGGCCCCCGCCTTCGCTCAGGGGGCGGTACTGGGTCTCACCCAGTCCGGGCGGCATCTCGGGGCAAGGCGGCAGGGGCAGGACGGTGACGGAACGGTTGGCGTCGGGCCGGCCGCTGGGAGACTCGGGGGTCCCGGGGCTGGGGGCGGTGCCGTTGGGTCGGGAGCAGTTGGCACCGGGGTGGGGGCGGGCGGCAGAGCCGCGGGTGCCGAAGCGGCTGAAGAAATCCAGGTGCTGGGCGTAGACGTCGAAGTAGAGGATGACGGCGATGAGGAAGTGCAGCAGGCAGAGCAGCAGCACGGCCTTGCAGATCCGCTCCAGGGTCCCGCCCAGCAGCAGCCTGCTCATCTTCCGGCTGCCCGCCTCGGCGTGCCGTCGGGGGGCCCCGGGCCAGCCAGGGCAGCAGCAGCGGCGACGGTGGGGGTCCCACAGACACACCTGCCCGCTTAGGGCCTCCACCTTGGAGAGAAAGAGGATGAGCAGACCCATGTCCGACCCCGCAGCTCCCGGAACAGGCTCTCGGGGAGGGCCTGGGAAGAGCAGAGCAGAGCAAACCAAGTCCTCCTAAATGCCCTTTTCAGGGATTCTGGGATGGGCGGGTTGATGATAATAAGAATGGTACTTGCTAAGCGCTTACTATGTGACGGGCACTGTACTAAGCGCTGGGTTAGGCAGCAGGAGGCTGGGGTGCGGGCAGTAGACGGAAGTCAGGGTTCTGAGTGCTGCTGGTACGAGAAGGTTTCCAGGCTGGGAGCTGACTTTTTTTGGGGGGAGGCAGGTATTTCTTAAATGCCTACTAAGCACCAGGCACTAGAGTAAGCACTGGGGTAGATTCAAGATAATCAGGTTGCACACCGTTCATGTCCCACCTAGGGCTCACTGTCTTAACCTCCATTTTACAGATGAGGCACAGAAAAGTGAAGTGACTTGCCGGTCACTGGGCAAGGCTGTCAAACTTCTCAGGAGCGGGGTGCCACGCCCCTGTTCCCCACTCTTCCTCGGTACTTGCCAGCCCGGTCAGTTCTCGTCTGCAGGAGCTGCCCGCAGAGGCCCTGGACCCGGTCTCGCCACCCGCCCTCTCCCCGCGACGAGAAACCGCTTGGGCCCCTCTGCCAACTCCAGACGGGCTGGAGCTCAGGCGGGCACCTCCCTGATGGGCGGGGAGGAGTTGCCAGCCACTGCTCAGCAGCCAAAAGGAAAGAGTTTGAAAAAGATGGAGAGGACTGGGTGGGGTGGGGAGGTTGTACCCTTGGTTCTGGGGAAGGGGAACCGAGTCCTGGGATCCTGCCTAGGGAGGGTCTCCACCTCACTTCTCCACCCTGGACCGAGAGCAGGGGGAGAGAGATGGGGAGGTGGGCTTGTGCTCGGCTGCCCTCCTGTTCCCTTAGAGCTGGCAGCCCCACCTTCCGCGCCTCTCAGCAGATTGAACACCGTTGCCAGGGCTCACTGGCAACTCCACCGCACTTAGCCACGCAGCTAACGAGAGTGGGGCGAAATGCCGGCCGCTAGCCCGAGATGGGGGTCTGGGAAGTCAGTTCTGGCCTGGAGGAGGCTAGACTCAAACTCCTCGCGCAACACTTCAGACCACCCTCACCCACTATCTTCAGCTGGGGCAGGGAAGAGCGAAGCTATCAGTAAAACGACCAGAAACGGGCCTGGACCCCAGACTACAGTGTCACTCCTCAGGAACCCCCACCCGGCTCCCTGATGCTTAAGGGGGGGGTGTGGGTTGGAGTTGGGTCCCCAGGAAATCTGGATCAGAAGATGTTAGGGGGACAAGGTGCCGGGCCCTGCCATCTCGGCAAAGCAGAAAGAAGAGGCAGGGGCCTGGGACACATGGCAGCTCCGGAATAACAACAACGGTAGAAACGGGCTCATCATAAACATGAAACTCATCCCTGGGGGAGGGAGGAGGGCAGGGAGGGTGAAGGGAGACGCCGTGGTGAGGGGGCAACCGATATAACATTCCGGGCCGCAGGGTTGAGTGGAAGGGAGGTGGGACTGGGGAGCTGGGGGCCTTAGAGAGGGAGGGGAAAAGATGGAGAGAAACAAAGCCAAAGGGGTGGGGTGGCATGAGGATAAGAGCTGGGAAAGCCGGTTGGTGGTGGTGGGGAGGGGGCGGCCATGAGGAAGATGAGGTACAGGGGAGCGGGGGAGAGGAGGAGGAGGGTGAGAAAACGGGCAGGGGGTGGAGGCGGGTGGAGAGTGGGTCGGGGTGTGAGGGAGATGACAGAGGTGGGCATGACGGATGAGGTATAAGGGGGGTTGAAAAGAGGAAATGAGGGGAGAGGGAGATGAAGGGGAGGATGGACAAGATGGGGGAAGGGATGGGAGGAAAGTTGGGAAGGGGAGAAGTGAAGGGGGGTGGGTCGGTCCAAAGGGATGTAGGTCGGAGGGGATGTAGGCCGCAGGGAGGAGGGGAGATGCTGGGTGGCGGTGGGGGGAGAGGGAAAGAGGAAAGAGGGGCTTTGAGGAGTGCTGAGAGAAAGGGGGAAAGGGATGTGGAGCAGGGAAGAAAGGGGGGTTGGGAGGCCGGAGGAGCATTTGTAGGGGGCTGGGGGGGGGGGGGAGCTCCGCGGGCCAACGAGGGGAGGGGGGCTGTCGGGAGGGCATGGGTGGGGGAAGGGATGGGAGGGGGCCGCTGGGGGGCAGGGGAGAGAGGAGGGGACGGATGGGGGCTGCCGGGGGGCAGGGGTGGGGGGGAAGGGGAAAGGAGGGCTGTAGGAGGGTGGGGAGGAAAGAAGGGGAGGGGGCTGCCGGGGGGCAGGGGAGACAGGAGGGGATGGGTGGGGGCTGTTGGAGGGGAGGGGGTGGGAGGGAGCAGCTAGGAGGCAGGGGAAGAGGGAGGGGAGGGGGCTATCGGGGGGGCGAGGGGGCTGCTGGGGGGCAGGGGGGAGAGGAGGGGAGGGGACGGGAGGGGTCTGGGGGTCCGGAGGAGCGGGGGTGGGGGGTGGGGGTCTCACCGGCGGGTCCGGCTCCGGCCCGGGCTGGGGTCGGGGTTGGGGTGTGTGTTGGGGCTCCGGGCCCGGCGGCTGCAGGCGCGGCGGCTGCAGGCCCGGCTCCGGCGGCCGCGGGCGGGACCGGCCCGGGCCAAGGCCCCCATGGCCGCAGCCGCAGCCGCCGTCGCCGCCGCCGCCCCGGGGGGGAGGAGGACGAGGACGAGGAGGAGGAGGAGGAGGAAGGGGGGGAAGGGGCAGCGCTCAGCGAGGGCGGGCGCTCAGCGGACCCCGGCCCGCACAACGCCGCCGGACATGGTGCGGGGCCGCTGCCCGGGGACACCGCCCCTCCTGCCCCTCCTCCTCCTCCCTCCTCCCTCCTCCTCCTCCTCCCGCACGGCCGGTCCTGCTCCCTCCCGCTCCGGGGCCTCGGCTTCGCGCAAGCGCGTGCACGGCGTCCGCGTCCCCGTGCGCGCCCCCGTCCGGCCCTCCACCCCTCCGTCCCGCCCTAGACCTGCCCCCGCCCCGGAGGGTCACCATTCATGCATGCATGCATGCCTCCCTCCATGCATTCATTCCTCCCTCCATAATAATAATGTTGGTATTTGTTAAGCGCTTACTCTGTGCAGAGCACTGGTCGAAGCGCCCCCGGGAGATAGAGGGTCATCGGATTGTCCCCCGTGAGGCCCCCAGTCTTCATCCCCATTTTGCAGATGAGGGCACTGAGGCCCAGAGGAGCCCAGTGACTTGCCCACAGTCACCCGGCTGATAAGCGGCGGAGCCGAGATAATAATGTTGGTATTTGTTAAGCGCTTACTATGTGCAGAGCACTGGTCTAAGCGCCAGGGTAGATAGAGGGTCATCAGGTGGTCCCATGTGGGGCTCCCAGTCTTCATCCCCATTTTGCAGATGAGGGCACTGAGGCCCAGAGGAGCCAAGTGACTTGCCCACAGTCACACGGCTGACAAGCGGCGGAGCCGGGATGATAATAATAAAAATGTTAGTATTTGTAAAGCGCTTACTATGTGCAGAGCACTGTTCTAAGCGCTGGGGTAGGTACAGGGTAATCAGGTTGTCCCACGTGAGGCTCACAGTTAATCCCCATTTTACAGATGAGGTAACTGAGGCACAGAGAAGTTAAGTGACTTGCCCCCGGTCACACAGCTGACAAGTGGCAGAGCCGGAATTCGAATCCATGACCTCTGACTCCCAAGCCCGGGCTCTTTCCACTGAGCCACGCTGCCTCTCTAACGTTGGTATTTATTAAGCGCTTACTATGTGCAGAGCACTGGCCTAAGCGCCGGGGGAGATAGAGGGTAATCAGGTGGTCCCCCGTGAGTCTCCCAGTCTTCATCCCCATTTTGCAGATGAAGGCACTGAGGCCCAGAGAAGCCGAGTGACTTGCCCACAGTCACACAGCTGACAAGTGACAGAGCCAGGATAATGATAATAATAATGTTGGTATTTGTTAAGCACTTACTCTGTGCAGAGCACTGTTCTAAGCGCCGGGGTAGATAGAGGGTAATCAGGTTGTCCCACGAGGGGCTCCCAGTCTTCATCCCCATTTTGCAGATGAGGGCACTGAGGCACAGAGAAGCCAAGTGACTTGCCCACGGTCACACAGCTGACAAGTGGCAGAGTCGGGATTCGAACCCACTACCTCTGACTCCCAAGCCCAGGCTTTTTCCACTGATCCACGCTGTTTCTCAGAATGTTGGTATTTGTTAAGCACTTACTCTGTGCAGAGTGCTCATGTGCAGCGCTATGTGCAGAGCACTGTTCTAAGCGCTGGAGTAGCTACAGGGTCATCAGGTTGTCCCCCGTGAGGCTCACAGTCTTCATCCCCATTTTCCAGATGAGGGCACTGAGGCCCAGAGAAGTGAAATCTCTTGCCCACGGTCACACAGCTGACAAGTGGCAGAGGGGGACTCGAACCGATGACCTCTGACTCCCAAGCCCAGGCTCTCCATCCATCCAATCGTATTTAGTGAGCTCTTCCAGTGCGCAGAGCCCTGCGCTAAGCGCTTCAAATGGACGATTCGGCAATAGAGACCATCCCTGCCCAACGACGGGCTCACTGTCTCCTCCCCTCGACCCTCCTTAGGGCACAGTGTCTGCCACATAGTAAGCGCTGAACAACTACCCTGATTATCATTATCGTTATTATTACTATTAGGAGCGGGGAATGCGTCTGCTGATCCTTAGACTGGGAGCCCGTCATTGGGCAGGGATGGTCTCTATCTGTTGCCGGATTGTCCATTCCAAGCGCTTAGTACAGGGCTCTGCACCTAGTAAGCGCTCAATAAATACCATCAAATGAATGAATGATCCTGCCGCATCGTACCCACCCAAGCGCTTGGTACAGCGTTCTGCACCCAGTAAAAGCTCAGCTCACTCTGTCGTATTTATTGAACGCTCACTGGGTGCGGAAGCACCGTACTAAGCGCTTGGGAAAGCACGATATCACAGTATGAGTTGTTTGGATGTCTGTCTCTCCCCCACCTTCTAGACGGTGAGCTCGTTGTGAGGAGGGATTGCCTCTCTTCGTTGCTGAATTGTACTTTCCAAGCGCTTAGTCCAGTGCTCGGCACACAGTCAGCGCTCAATAAATATGATTGAATGAATGAATGCTCTGCACACAGTAAGCGCTCAATAAATACGATCGAATGATATAAGAGACACATTCCCCACTCGCAACGAGCTTACAGTCTCCATCAGTTGGTTGATGACCGATTTCGAGGCCATTTGCTCCTTTCTTCCTGCTGAGGCAAAATGGTCCCTCTCAGGGGTCAGTCGGGACCCCCACCCCCGGTTATTTTAAACCCTTCAGTGACAACAGGAGGGTGATGTCCGATCCTGTGGGTGCACAGCGTCACCCCGACAGTGCTTGGCACATAGTAAGCGCTTAACGAAAACCATCATCCTCATCCTCGGCTGCAGGGACGCCATGGTTCCCGGCAGACCCACAGCATGAGAAGCAATGCGGCCTAGTAGTAATAATAAGAATAATAATAATTATGGTATTTGTTAAGCACTTACTATGTGCTGAGCACTATTGTAAGCGCTGGGGCAGATATAGGGTATTCAGATTGTCCCACATGGGGCTCACGTATTTTTAATCCCCATTTTTACAGATGAGGTAACTGAGGCACAGAGAATAATATTAATAATAATGTTGGTATTTGTTAAGCGCTTACTATGTGCCGAGCACTGTTCTAAGCGCTGGGGTAGATACAGGGCAATCGGGTTGTCCCACGTGAGGCTCACAGTTAATCCCCATTTTACAGATGAGGTAACTGAGGCACAGAGAAAGTTAAGTGACTTGCCCAAGGTCACACAGCAGACAAGTGGTGGAGCCGGAATTAGAACCCATGACCTCTGACTTCCAAGCTCGTGCTCTTAGTAGATGGAGCAGAGAGGCCTGGGAGTCAGAAGGTTCTAATCCAGCTTCACCACTTGCCTGCTGTGTGACCTGATACAAGCCACTTCACTTCTCTGTGCCTCAGCTCCCTCACCTGCGTAATGGGGATGAAGACTGTGGGCCCCTGCATGGGACCACCTGATGACCTTGTATCTACCCCCAGAGCGTAGAACAGTGCTTGGCACATAGTAAGCGCTTAAGAAATACCAACATTATTAGATGGGAGAAGGGGGGCCAGCAGAGGCCTGTCCCTGGCCAGTCTGGGCCACTTCGGGGGCAGAAGACAGAGTAGTCCCACAGCCAACAACCAGCAGTGGGCCAAGAGGAAGAAAGGATATGACAGTCTTAATCCCAAGCTGAAGAGATTCTCCTTCCTGGCCTTTTCCAGAAATTCCTCACGGACGGGGAACGCGTCTACCAAGTCTACTGCATCGTACTTTCCCAACTGCTTAGTACAGTGCTCAATAAATATAAATTGCTGCCACCGGCACCCAGAGAAAAGGAGGGACAGCCCTTCTTGGAAGAACAGGGAGGTTCTCATACCTTAGAAATTGCCCCTTTGCTCTCACGGTTTAGATGATCCACACACGGGCCTCATTAAGAGTAGGGGTGTCCGCCTTCCACAAACACCGGACAATCTGAGAGGGCCGCAGGGTGACCGCTGGGAAGCAGAACAGAAAGGCGAGGAGCTCGCCACGTGGGGTGGAGCGTGGCCCAGTGGCTAAATTCGAGGGTTTGCTCCGTGTATGTTTTGGGGCCCAGGCTGAGCCGGCTTTAGAGTGATTGATAGATGTACAACGGGGATGGAATACCTGTTTTCCTTCCACCTTGGACCGTGAGTCCCCTGTGGGACAGGGACCCGCGTCGGATCTAATCACCTCGTAACTCCTCCGGCACCGAGTGGAGTCCGGCCCATAGCAAACGCTGAACAACTACCACAGTCATTAGATTTTTGTGTAGCATGCGGGCCTTGAGTGCATCACGCTAGCTCGTCGGACGGCAACTCTTGGAGGGCGAAGGTCAGGACCCATGAGACCGAGACTGTGAACACCGCAGAGGGACCGGGACCGTTTCCAGTTTCCACTTCTGTATCCGCTCCCAGTGCTTAATAGAGTGCCCTGCCCCTACTGAGCGCTTAACAAATACCATTATTAATACCGGAGAGCAGCCGGGCAATAGGGAACGTGTCCGTTTATGATCAAAGTGTCCTCTCCCAAGTGCTCAGTACAGTGTTCCGCACCCAGTAAGCACTCAATAAATACGGCTGTCCGGCTGACAGGAAGAGGGATGATCAGGCCCATGACCAGTGCTTAAAACCATCAAGAAGTCAGACATTCCCACACCAAGATCTCGGTCGCACGTCTCCTCCGGCTCCAACCCGCCCAGTAGCACGGGATCGGCCGCTGCAGCCTCCGGGCCGCAGAAACAAACCCATTCGGTGCAGCGGGGAATGAAAGACAAGAAAAGGGGGTCCCGGTGCTCCCTGGGGTGGAGAGGATCGGAAGAAAGCGGGGGCGGGCAGGGGCAGAGTTACCCTTGGCTTCTGGCCAGGTCCCAGCCCTAAATCAGCGTAACCTAGTGGAAAGAACTGGAGCCTGGGGGGTCAGAGGACCTGGGTTCTAATCCCGCTCTGCCGTCCGTCTGCTGTGTGACCTGGGACGTGTCACTTCACTGGGCCTCAGTTCCCTCCTCTGTAAAATGGGGATTAAGACTATGAGCCCCACGTGGGATCTGGGATGTGTCCAAACTGATGATCTTCTATCTACCCCAGCGCTTACAGTACAGTGCCTGGCACATAGTAAGCGCTTAAATGCCGTTAAAAAAGATTAAAAAAAAGGGCAACGGCAGGAGAAAGGCCGAGAAGGAGGTGAGCCTGAGGAATAGGCGAGGAAGATCTGTGAGAGGAGGAGGAGGAGGAGGAGGAGGAGGAGGAGGAAGAGGAGGGCGGTGGCAGCTCAGGTAGCCCGGGACAAACACCACGTTTATTTCACAGACACTGAGATCAGGGTTGGGGCACCGGCTTACAAACAGCAGCACACGCAGGCAGAGACGCCCCCCCCCCCCCCACTTCCCCACCCCGCCCCTCCCCCGGGACCACGGTCATAGGTGGCGCCTCTGCAGGGGGCGGACAGCAACTCGTAGGGTGGGGGACACGGGTTATGTACACGAGGAAGTCAGGCTCCCGTGCGGAGGGCCGGGGTCAGCTGGGCCCAGCCCTCCCCAGGAAACCATAAATAAATATGTACAGGGCCCCCGGGCTTTGAGACAGGTACGCTCCTGTTGGTCGATCCACACCTAGTCGCCCATTTTTACTTTAGAGGTCTGCAAAGGAAGCACAATGGAGAAAGAACAGTCAGGGTGCCAAGCTGGAAGACGAGAGGAGGAAGAGGAGGAGGGGGAACCTCCCTCATGCGGACCACTGCCCTACACCCCCCTCCATATCCAGAGGAATGAGCATTTCCTTGGGATCGTGACCCCTTAGCTCTCCCAGCCTGTGCCAGAAGGATGTTGGGTCCAGGAGTCCCCCACCCTCCTTCTGCCCAGGACAGCCTGTCCTCCCCGCAGTGTCTGCAGGGGGAGGTGGGTTCTAGGACACCACAGATGGATGGCCGGAAGGACCCCTCCGATCCCCGCCACTCGCCTCTGCCCACAGGCAGCCTGGGCTCCACCCTGGTCCAGCGGCCTCCCCGGGGGCACTTCCCCAACCACCCCCAGAGCTGGCAGGCGAGCCGGGGAGAGGGAAGGTGCCCGTCACCTGCAGGATGGCAACGATGACACCGAAGAGGCCGATGGCACTGCCGAAGATCTCCACGATGAGAATCTTGACGAACAGACTGGCATTCTGGGCATCGGCCAGGGCGGCCCCGCTGCCCACGATACCCACGCAGACCCCGCAGAAGAGGTTTGACAGCCCCACGGTGAGGCCGGCGCCAAACATGGAGTAACCTGGGGGAGCAGGGGACCGGGTGTCAGGGCGCTGGAAGGGGGCAGGAGGTCCCCGAGGCCCCGGCCCCCAACCCTGGGCCAACCAGCGCGCTTTCCTGGCCCTCCTGGCCCACTGCTCCCTTTACCGGCATGGTAGTTGCGGCCTCCAATGGTCTCTGGGGTGGTTGCACTGAAGGGCTGCAACAGAGCACAGCAGGATGAGTGGACAGACCTCTAGCCCCTGCCCCCCAGACCACGGCACCCACGCGGAAGAGACAGACTCTCCCCTCTCTGGTCCTCCCTGGGTTCTTAAAAACCTCGTTACAAGAAACCTGTGGCTCTGGGATGGACTCGGCCTCCCCCCACCGACCTCCTTGGCCCCTACAGACCTCTGCCATGTTGCTGATGACGATAGCCATGATGATCCCATAGATGGCCACAGCCTCGCAGAAAATGATGCTGTGGGGGAGACATCGGGTCAGGGAGGGCCCTGGGCACGTTCAGGTGCCGGGACAGCGGCCGGAGAGGAGGTTGGGACACTTGGGGAGATCCCACTTCCACAAGCTCAGGAAAGAGGGGGGGCAGGGCCAGGAAGGCCCTGGGGAAGTTCAGCTGGGTTTAGAGGAGGGAGAAAAGCTGGACGGGACTCAGCACCTCCCCCACCCAGATCTCAACCCCCCGGGGAGGGGCCGCAGAGGGGCCTGCCCTCCTCGCCTCAGGCCCAGCGCTCACCTGACCAGATTCTTGGTCTTGATCCGGGGGGCCTTGACCCCACCCCCTATGATGGAGGAGCCGGTGATGTAGATGCCCCTGAAACAGAAGGGGACGGGCGGGTGAGCGGGGCTCTCGTGCCGCCCTGCTTCCTAGTGACTCAGACCCCCGTGCGGCCAGGTCACCGGGGGGCCTGACTCAGGCGGTCGGAAGTAGAAAGTCTGAGGGGACGGGACTTACCCCCTCCCCACAGCAGAAGATACAGGTCACGCTAACCCTTCAACGGGCCGTGTCCCCTCCCCTTCTCCCCGAAGGAAGCGGGGAGAGGTCGGGCAGAAGTGCCCAGGCTCGGCACTCCCACGGCCACAGTCCGCCCAATTCCGCACTTACCAAGCAGCCCCGACCACAGAGAGGGAGATGGCCAGACCGATGCCCAGATTAGACCACATGAAGGGTGAAGTCTCCGTCAGGAACCTGGGAACGGGAACAGGGAGACATGATGGCGCCTCAGGGGTGGCAAGGAAACCAAGTCTCACCTGGGACTGTGTGTGTGTGCGGGGGGAGGAGGGACACCCTCTGAAAGTCTCCGGCTCCGAGACAGGGTCAGGACACTTCTATTCCCAGAAAACCCACCGACCGGTCGGTGATCCTGGGCCTCCCCAAACTCACTGACGCTTCACCCCCCTCCTCCCCGGTTAATGTTCCGAGACCCGAGGCAATACCCGCAACTGTCCTTCACGCTCCTCTCTCCTTCCATCCCTCTTCCCCATCCCAGGCTCTGAGAGGCAGTTGCCTGGTACAGGAGCGGCTTGAGGGGCAGGGGGTAAGCGGACGGGTCAGGGAGGGTGGAGATGGGAGGTGAATTTCCAGGGGCGTCCGGCGGCTCTCTCTCTGCCCGCTCTCTTACCATGCCACATCGAAGCGGAAACCCAGGTCAAATATCGTGTAGCAGATCCCTGCAAGGCAAGAGCGATGTGTGGGGTGGGGGAAGAGATGAAGGAATTCGACTGACAGGCTCCCCTTCCCCTCTCCCTATGCCACACCCAGATCCTAACTCTGAGGGCCGGAGGGGGGATCACCACCTCCTGGCCACATTCCGCTGGCCAGGCAGCAGGGGTGTGGCCAGGACTGGTGGCGTGTCCAGCCCCGCCGGGCTCCTCGGTCAGCCAGACAGACCTGCCCTCCGGGAGCCGACCCCCAGCCTCTGCAGGCAGCTCTCCCCTCAGGCAGGAACTCTAAGCGGGGGGGTTTTTCCCCCAGCTTTAACGCCCCGCTCTGGGAGGGCTACACCTGACATCGGGCCACCTCGCCAAGTGTGTGTGTGAGGGGGGGAGGGCAGAGAGCTAACAGGAAGCTGGAAATTGGTGGGGGTTGGAAGGAGAAAAGAAGGACAGACCGGAGAGGAAATCTTCCCACACTGCCTCTTTCTCGACCCTGCCCAAGGGGCCTTAAGTCACTGAAGGCCACTCTCCCATCCAGCCGGGAAAGGGTTGGAACCTTCCCCCACCCCCGCCGTACTCCCCAACCCTGTGGCCGCGAGACTCGGGACTCCCGCTCGGAGTTTGGGGACCCAACCCAACTCCGAGCCAGCAGGGAAACCCCTGCCTGCCGACCAGGTGCCCCTTTCCCCCCGCCCTACCATGACCTCCTGGGTGCCCTTGGGAACAATCCTTTTTGGGCTCTTGAATCCACAGGAATAGTAATAGGAGTATAATTTATTGAACACCCATCTGCTGCAATGCACAGCAGTATTAGGCACTTGGGAATAAAGAGAGAAGAAAAACTGTCCCACTCCCAGGACACAAGGAGCTCCCACTCTAATGGGCGCTGCCCCGGCTCTCTTTCAAACTCTTGTCTGTTCTTGTTGAACAGAGCCTTCAGTAAGTGAAGCAGCATGGCGTAGTAGAGAGAGCACAGGCCTGGGAGTCAGAAGGTCATGAGTTCTAATCCCTGCTCCGCCACTTGTCAGCTGTGTGACCTTGGGCAAATCATTTCTCTGTGCTCAGTTCCCTCACCTGTAAAATGGGGATTGAGACTGTGAGCCCCCCGCGGGACAGGGACTGTGTCCAACCTGATTTGCTTGGACCTGCCCCAGCGCTTAGTACAGTGCCTGGCACACAGTAAGCGTTTAAACAAACGCCATAATTATTATTATTATTTAGCCTGTCCATATCTACCCCGGTGGTCAGAGCGGCAACGCAGGACGTGTCCCAGCGCAGGAACAGAGAGCAGAGGTGACCTTGATGTCGGAAAGGCCCACTGTCGTGGCTGGCTACCACCCCTCCCCAGTCCCCAGCCCCGTCTTGATGGGGCCAGAATTACTGTTTGGGAGTCACGGAAGGGACCCGGCTCAGCCGGGACCGGCTGGTTTGAGCTACTTGGGCTGGGAGACGGCACACCGTCCCGGGTTGAGGGGCTCTGTTTACCCAAAACACTGGGAGAAGAAGGGAAGGGGGGCTCGCCGCTTCCAACCCCACCCATCACAGCTCAGGCGCCGGGCAGAAGCCGAGGGTTGGGGGAAGGGCGGCGCATGAAGAGAGAAGCAAAAAGAGCCTGAAGGAGGGACAGTCTAGGCGCTGAGGGCCCACGGCCGCACAAAACGGGAACCGAGGCTGTTCCAGGGTTACAACACGCACCCCACTTCCTCCTGCAGCCAGTCACTGCTCACGCAGGAAAATGGGGTCACTTGGTCTTTCAGGGGCCCCCTCTCCGCCCAAGTGGGACGTCGAGTTGCAGGGGGGCGGGGGGAATGATGCTTAACGGAGTAGCTGGAACCAAGCCAGGGAGTGGGATGGTGGAGGGAGAGGGAGTTGGAAACCAGTACAGGCTCTGGCAGGTGACTCACGCCGGGCCCAACCTCTGCTTCCTCTCAGAAGCAGCTGGGAAAGGGCCCCGACTGTGGGAGTCAGGGGATCGGGGTTCCAATCATGACTACCTCCTGACCTCAATCCTCTTGTCCCCAGGTACACAGAAAGGGTGGGGGGGGGGCTCCAGGCACCCCTGCAAAAAAAAATTCCCCCAACCGACGCTGGTCATTTGCAATCTGGAGGGGCAACTCTGCTCTTGTGCACGAGACCTGGGGGGGTGCGGGGCCTCCCTCCTTGGCCCACTGGGGGGTAAAGACGGGAAATCCGTCTCTGTTGCCGAATTGTACATTCCAAGCGCTTAGTACAGCGCTCCGCCCATACTAGTGAATGAATACTATCGAATGAATGAATAAAGGAGCGGAGAGGATGAGGGTCCGGAGCCCAGAGTCTCTCTCGGAGGGTGCTCGGGCCCTGGAGCTGGAAGACTGAGCGTTAATCCGAACTGAACCCGTATTAGGCCCATCTCTGGCCTCCTTATCGTTAGATGCAGGTCGACGGGGCAACTCTCCACCACGCTCTGCCCGCTGGGACCGGCAGCGTGGCCCGGGCCCGACACCCGTCCCCTCCATCCGCCGCTGGACACGGCCAGGCAGGTGTCCCTTCTGCGGCCGCGGGCCCCGGTCCGGGCCCGGAGGTCCGGGGCGACCTCCCGGGAAACGGGACCAACTGGCCGCCGGCCCCAAAGCGCCAGGCCCGCACTGGGGGGGTGGTGACACCCGGCGCCCCGACCCTGCCCGTCCTCTCCCGGCCTGCTCGGTCGGACCCCCGCATCCCACCTCCTCCCCAACCTCGATCCTGCCGGGACAGTCAGCCCCGCCCCCCCCCTCCCCCAGGCCGGTTAATCAGAGCCGCACCCCCCTCCCCCCGGACCGGTCAACCAGATCAGCACCCCTCCCGGCCCGGTTACCCGGATCTGCCCTCCCCCTCGGTTATCCGGATCTGCCACCCCGGCCCGGTTATCTAGATCTGCCCCGCCCCCCACGGGGGCTCGGTTATCCGAATCCGCACCCCCCCTCCACCCGCCCGGTTATCCGAATCCTCTCCTCGGGGCCGCTTATCCGGACCCCCCCCCCCGGGCCCTCTTATCCGGATCCGCACCCCCTCCCTCGGCCCTGTCAATCGCAACAACACCCCCATCCCCCGGTCCGGTTAATAAGATCCGGCCCCGCACCCCCCCCCGGTTATCCGCACCCCCCCGCCCCCGGTCCGGTTATCCGCACCTCCCCCGGGGCCGCTTATCCGCACCCCCCGCCCCCGGTTAACTGGATCGACACCCCCCTCCCCGGGCCCGCTTATCCGGATCCGCACCCCTCCCCCCCAATCCGGTTAATAAGATCCGGCTCCGCATCCCCCCCGGTTATCCGGACCCGCACCCCCCCCCCTTTTCCCCCGGCCCGATTATCCGACCCCACCGGCCCGGTTATCCGGCCCCGCAGCCTTCCCCCCCCCCCCCGCCCCCGGGCCGGTTAATGGCCGTCCCCCGCCCTCACCCACGACCAGCAGGCAGGTCCAGAAGGCCCCGGAGACCCCGGAGTAGAGCAGCGCCAACCCGGACATGATGGCGAGACGAGACGGGCCGGGGCGGCAGGGAAGGACCGGACCCGACCGGCCCCTCCCTCCGCAGGGGTCACCTGACCGCCGCGACGACGCCCCACGTGACCCCCCCCGCCCCACGTGACCCGTCGGGGCCTGCCCGGGGGGGGGGGCGGGAGGGGGACCGCCCCTGAAAGATAACAATAATAAGAATAATGATGGTGTTTGTTCAGCTCCTACTAGGTGCCAAGCACTGTTCTAAGCGCTGGGGGGGGAGACAAGGTGATCAGGGGGTCCCACTTGAGGCTCACGGTCTTCATTCCCCCTTTAATAGTAATAATAATAATAATAATCATGGTGTTTGTTAAGCTCCTACTAGGTGCCAAGCACTGTTCTAAGCGCTGCGGGGGAGACAAGGTGATCAGAGCGTCCCACTTGAGGCTCACGGTCTTCATTCCCCCTTTAATAGTAATAATAATAATAATAATGGTGTTTGTTCAGCTCCTACTAGGTGCCAAGCACTGTTCTAAGCGCTGGGGGGGAGATACAAGGTGATCAGGGGGTCCCACTTGAGGCTCACAGTTTTCATTCCCCCTTTAATAATAATAATAATAATAATAATGGTGTTTGTTCAGCTCCTACTAGGTGCCAAGCACTGTTCTAAGCGCTGGGGGGGAGATACAAGGTGATCAGGGGGTCCCACTTGAGGCTCACGGTCTTCATTCCCCCTTTAATAGTAATAATAATAATAATAATGGTGTTTGTTAAGCTCCTACTAGGTGCCAAGCACTGTTCTAAGCGCTGGGGGGGGAGACAAGGTGATCAGGGGGTCCCTCTTGAGCTCACGGTCTTCATTCCCCCTTTAATAATAATAATAATAATAATAATGGTGTTTGTTCAGCTCCTACTAGGTGCCAAGCACTGTTCTAAGCGCGGGGGGGGGGAGACAAGGTGATCAGGGGGTCCCACTTGAGGCTCACGGTCTTCATTCCCCCTTTAATAGTAATAATAATAATAATAATCATGGTGTTTGTTAAGCTCCTACTAGGTGCCAAGCACTGTCCTAAGCTCTGGGGGGGAGAAAGGTGATCAGGGGGTCCCACTTGAGGCTCACAGTCTTCATTCCCCCTTTAATAGTAATAATAATAATAATAATGGTGTTTGTTAAGCTCCTACTAGGTGCCAAGCACTGTTCTAAGCGCTGGGGGGGGAGACAAGGTGATCAGGGGGTCCCACTTGAGGCTCACGGTCTTCATTCCCCCTATAATAGTAATAATAATAATGGTGTTTGTTCATTCATTCATTCATTCATTCAATAGTATTTATTGAGCGCTTACTATGTGCAGAGCACTGTACTAAGCGCTTGGGATGAACAAGTCGGCAACAGATAGAGACGGTCCCTGCCGTTTGACGGGCTTACAGTCTAATCGGGGGAGACGGACAGACAAGAACAATGGCACTAAACAGCGTCAAGGGGAAGAACATCTCGTAAAAACAATGGCAACTAAATAGAATCGAGGCGATGTACAATTCATTAACAAAATAAATAGGGTAACGAAAATATATACAGTTGAGCGGACGGGTACAGTGCCGTGGGGATGGGAAGGGAGAGGGGGAGGAGCAGAGGGAAAAGGGGAAAATGAGGCTTTAGCTGCGGAGAGGTAAAGGGGGGATGGCAGAGGGAGTAGAGGGGGAAGAGGAGCTCAGTCTGGGAAGGCCTCTTGGAGGAGGTGATTTTTAAGTAAGGTTTTGAAGAGGGAAAGAGAATCAGTTTGGCGGAGGTGAGGAGGGAGGGCGTTCCGGGACCGCGGGAGGACGTGACCCAGGGGTCGACGGCGGGATAGGCGAGACCGAGGGACGGCGAGGAGGTGGGCGGCGGAGGAGCGGAGCGTGCGGGGTGGGTGGTGGAAAGAGAGAAGGGAGGAGAGGTAGGAAGGGGCGAGGTGATGGAGAGCCTCGAAGCCTAGAGTGAGGAGTTTTTGTTTGGAGCGGAGGTCGATAGGCAACCACTGGAGTTGTTTAAGAAGGGGAGTGACATGCCCAGATCGTTTCTGCAGGAAGATGAGCCGGGCAGCGGAGTGAAGAATAGACCGGAGCGGGGCGAGAGAGGAGGAAGGGAGGTCAGAGAGAAGGCTGACACGGTAGTCTAGCCGGGATATAACGAGAGCCCGTAATAGTAAGGTAGCCGTTTGGGTGGAGAGGAAAGGGCGGATCTTGGCGATATTGTAGAGTTTGTTCAGCTCCTACTAGGTGCCAAGCACTGTTCTAAGCGCTGGGGGGGAGATACAAGGTGATCAGGGGGTCCCACGGGGGCTCACAGTCTTCATTCTCCCTTTTGAGGTCACTGAGGTACAGGGAAGTAATAATAATAACAATAATAGTAATTATTATAATGGTATTTGTTCAGCACCTACTATGCGCCAAGCACTGTTCTAAGCGCTGGGGGGAGATGCAAGGTCTCCAGTTTGTCCCACGTGGGGCTCACGGTCTTCATTCCCCTTCTGAGATCACTGAGGCACAGGGAAGTAATAATAATAACAATAATAATGGTATTTGTTAAGCGCCTACTATGTGCCAAGCATTGGTCTAAGCGCTGGAGGGAGATACAAGGTGATCAGGGGGTCCCACGTGGGGCTCACAGTTTTCATTCCCCCTTTCGAGGTCACTGAGGCACAGGGAAGTAATAATAATAATAATAATGGTATTTGTTAAGTGCCTACTATGTGCCAAGCATTGTTCTAAGCGCTGGAGGGAGATACAAGGTGATCAGGGGGTCCCACGTGGGGCTCACAGTTTTCATTCCCCCTTCTGAGGTCACTGAGGCACAGGGAAGTAATAATAGTAACAATAATAATAATAATAATAATAATGGTATTTGTTCAGCACCTACTACGTGCCAAGCACTGTTCTAAGCGCTGGGGGGAGATGCAAGGTCACCAGGTTGGCCCACGTGGGGCTCACAGTCTTCATTCCCCCTTTCGAGGTCACTGAGGCACAGGGAAGTAATAATAATAATAATAATGGTATTTGTTACGCACCTACAATGTGCCAAGCACTGTTCTAAGAGCTGGGGGGGAGATACAAGGTGATCAGGTTGTCCCACGTGGGACTCACAGTCTTCATTCCCCCTTTTGAGGTCACTGAGGCACAGGGAAGTAATAATAATAACAATAATGATGGCAGTTATTAAGCACTTACTATGTGCAAATAGTTTGTAAAATCTGTCAAATGGGGATGAAGACTGGGAGCCTCACGTGGGACAACCTGATGACCCTGTATCTCCCTCAGCGTTTAGAACAGTGCTCTGCACATCGTCAGCGCGTAACAAATACCACCGTTATTATTATTATTTTTCCCAGTTTGTCACTGAGACTGAGCCCCAGAAGTTAAATACATCTGGTCACCTTCAGCATCTTTCTCAATGCCAAGTCCTGACCTGAGTGGGCCCGAGTCAAATGCCATAAAAATACCAAACACACACAGAAAAAGGTTCCAACCCCGGAGGAGCCCGGAGTCCCGTCGAGGAAGAAGAACTTAAAAAGATGCAGATGTGATTTCACTGACCATTCATTCACTCAGTACTATTTATTGTGCGCTTACTCTGTGCAGAGCACTGTACTAAGCGCTTAGAATGGACAATTGGGCAACAGAGACCATCCCTGCGCAGTGACGGTCTCACACTCCACGCAGAAGCAGCGTGGCTCAGTGGCAAGAGCATGGGCTTGGCAGTCGGAGGTCATGGGTTCGAATCCCTGTTCTGCCACTTGTCAGCTGTGGGACTGGGGGCAAGTCACTTCACTTCTCTGGGCCTCAGTGACCTCCTCTGGAAAATGGGGATGAAGACTGTGAGCCCTACGTGGGACCACCCGATGCCCCTGTGTCTCCCCAGCGCTTAGGCCAGTGCTCTGCACAGAGTAAGCGCTTAACAAATACCAACATTATTATTATCACCCTCTACCTCAGCGCTTAGAACAGTGCTTTGCACATAATGTGCAGATAGTAAGTGCTTAACCAATACCAACATTTTGGGGTTTTTTTTTTCCACTGCTCTGGGCCTCAGTCATCTCATCTGGAAAATGGGGATGGAGACCACCTGACGACGTGGCATCCACCCCAGCGCTTAGAACAGTGCTTTGCTCATCGTGAGTGCTTAACAAATGCCGTCATTCCGTATCGACCTTGGAAGGCCAACGAGTCCCAGGGTTCTGCCCGGTGCCCGATGACGTCAGCAGCGAGGCCACGCCCCCCGGATGGGACAGGCGCCTCTGCGGAACTACAATGCCCACAGGCCCCCGCGCGGCCCTTCCGCCTCCTATTGGCCGCCTCATTCGTCGGGGGCCGGTGATTGGTTCCCGCAGCCCCGTGGCGGGAGGGGGCGGGACCTAGGGGAGGGGCGGGCGCCGATTGGCCGGATCGCGCCCGGAGACGGGTTCCGATTGGCTGGCTCGCCACGGCCACCGGAAGTGGGGGCGGGAGCCGCCCACGTGGCCGCGGAGCGGGGGTCGCCGCCCGGCTTGGGGACCGTCTCTGGGTAAGAGATCTCCACGGGAGAGACTCTCTCCCCTCCCTCTCCTTGTCCTCCCTCCCCGCCTGGACTGTGGCTCTTTATTAAATAAATGTTGCTATTTGTTCAGCGCCTCCGATGTGCAAGCGTGGCTCGGGGGCAAGAGCCCGGGCTTTGGAGTCCGAGGTCATGGGTTCGAATCCCGCCTCTGCCCCTTGGCAGCCGGGTGCCCGTGGGCCAGTCACTTCTCTGGGCCTCAGTGACCTCATCTGGAAAATGGGGATGAAGACTGGGAGCCCCACGTGGGACGACCTGATGACCCTGGGTCTACCCCAGCGCTTAGAACAGTGCTCCGCACAGAGGAAGCGCTTAAAAAATACCAACATTATCAAAGCACCGTTCTAAGCGCTGGGGGTAGCAAGGTGATCAGCTGTGCGACTGTGGGCCGGTCCCTTCACTTCCCTGGGCCTCAGTGACCTCATCTGGAAAATGGGGATGAAGACTGTGGGCCTCACGTGGGACAAACCGATCACCCTGTAGGAGAAGCAGCGTGGCTCAGTGAGTCGGAGGTCATGGGTTCGAGTCCCAGCTGGGTGACCGTGGGCAAGTCACTTCTCTGGGCCTCAGTGACCTCATCTGGAAAATGGGGATTAAGACTGTGAGCCTCACGTGGGATGGTAAGCGCTTAACAAATACCAACATTATTATGACCCTGTATCTCCCCCAGCGCTTAGAACAGTGCTCTGCACATAGTAAGCGCTTAACAAATACCAACATTATTATTATCTATCCCAGCGCTTAGAACAGTGCTCTGCACGTAATAAGCGCTTAACAAATACCGACATTATTTTTATTATTCATTCCCATTTTACAGATGAGGGAACTGATAGATCTTGCAGTCCACTCTGACCCCCCCCACCCCCCAAACCTTCTCTGTCCTAGGTCTGGAGTTCGTTTTTCTAGATTCATTTATTCAATAGTATTTATTGAGCGCTTACTATGTGCAGAGACTGTATGCCCGTCAAACGGCAGGGACTGTCTCTATCTGTTGCCGACTTGTTCATCCCAAGCGCTTAGTACAGTGCTCTGCACATAGTAAGCGCTCAATAAATACTATTGAATGAATGAATGAGCAGTGTACTAAGTGCTTGGAATGTACAGTTCGGCAACAGATAGTAATAATGTTGGTATTTGTTAAGCGCTTACTATGTGCAGAGCACTGGTCTAAGTGCTGGGGTAGACACAGGGTCATCAGGTGGTCCCACGTGAGGCTCACAGTCTTCATCCCCATTTTACAGATGAGGTCACGGAGGCACTGAGAAGTGACTTGCCCACAGTCACGGAGCCGGGATTCGAACCCATGACCTCTGCCTCCCAAGCCGGGGCTCTTTCCACTGAGCCACGCTGCTTCCCCAGACGGAGACGATCCCTGCCCGTCGACGGGCTTACGGTCTAACAGGGGCCCCTCTCCCGCTCGCCCCACCTGACCTCGCCTTTCTCCCCCGACAGCGCCGGGCCGAGCCATGGAGTCGGTGTTCAGCAGCCCCGGGGAGGCCGCGCTCAAGCGGGAAGCGGGGGCCGCGGGGGCCCTCACTCCCTCGGAGGAGCTGGACGAGGCCTACGAGCTGGAGCGGGTCAGCGGCTTCGTGCGGGACAACCGGTGTGAGCGGGTGAGTCCGGGGAGGGGCGGGCCGGCGGGCGAGGGGGGAGAGGAAGGGACGGGATTCGGGAGAGAGAGGAAGCCCGGCTAAGGGCTTGGGCCGAAAAATCAGGAATCCGGCTTGGTCTGGGAGGGCAACGCGGAGTCACAGGTAAAATCAGAGCCCTGCCAGACGCCGGAGACCCAGCACCCTTACCGAGCGCCTGTAATTTTTTTTGAGTGTGGTATTTAAGTGCCACGTGCCAAAGACTAAGCGCTGGGGTGAGTACAGTTGGGTTGGACGCAGTCCCCGTCCCCTATGCGGCTCACAGTTTTAGGCCGGGGGGTGGGGGTGGGGGAAGAATGGTCCCCATTGATAGATGAGGAGACCGAGGCACAGAGAAGTTAAGCGACTCACCCGAGGTCACACGGCAGGCAAGTGGCGAAATGCGCCGGGGAGGGCTCGGTGGTCAGAAGACGCGATTCCTGCCTTCAAGGAACTCCAAATTAATAATGTTGGTATTTGTTAAGCGCTTACTATGTGCAGAGCACTGTTCTAAGCGCTGGGGTAGATACAGGGTAATCAGGTCGTCCCACGCGAGGCTCACGGTTAATCCCCATTTTACAGATGAGGTAACTGAGGCACAGAGAAGTCAAGTGACTTGCAGGGGAGACGTGCTGAAATGAATTGCACACATAAGGGACTGGTCTGAGTACCCAGGGCTCAGATGGCTCGGAAGGGCCGAGGTGGCAGGGGCACGGGACGAGGGGGTCGGAGTCCCAGAGGACGGCGGGGCTTCAGGTGCGGTGTCCAGTACAGCGTCCGGCGCCTAGTAAGCTCTTAAATACCATCGCTATCATCATCACGTCCAGTTTCTCCCGGGGCCGGCCAGAGGCCCTCACCGCCGCTGGCGGTCGGCCCTTCGCCTCCGCGGAAGTAAAAGACGCACCTAAGGGCGTCATACAGGTCACGTGGCGTCCGGGCCGACCCCGGGGAGTCCCCGGCCGGATCCCCGACGCTTCCGCGGCCCTCGGCGTCGGAGCCCTCGCGTCCCCTCCCGGGAGTCGGGGACGCCGCCTCGGAACCGCAGAGCTCGGCGGGCGGGGCGCCGAAGGTGAAAATACGGGACGTGGAGGGTTCCGGTCCGGTAGCGGGACCGGCCAGGGGACAGACCGGTTGAGAAAGAGACGTGGACCGGGGGCGGGGGGGGGGTCACCGGGGGGGGGGGGGGGTCACCGTGCCGGGGTATCTATCAGGTGGCGCTGCAGTTCCCCGATGAGCTGCTGGGGGACGCCGGGGCCGTGGCCGCCAAGCTGGAGGACCTCACGGGAGCCAAGATGTTCATCCTCGGGGACACGCCGTACGGCAGGTGCGGAGGGGCCGCCCGGTCGTGGGGGTCGGATGGGAGGGGCGGCGGGGAGGCCGTGGCCCCCCGACCGCTCAGGGTTCCTCGTCCGCCCCCCGCAGCTGCTGTGTGGACGCGGTAGGGGCGGAGCAGGCGGGAGCCCAGGCCCTGGTCCACTTCGGTCCAGCCTGCCTCAGCACGCCCGCCCGCCCGCCGCCCGCGGCGTTCGTCTTCGGCCGCCGGCCGGTGGACCTGGATCACTGCGCGGCCGCCTTCCGTGAGGCGCACGTGGACCCCTGGGCCCCAGTGGTCCTCCTGAGCGAGCCCGCCTGCGCCCATGCCCTCGGTGAGCTGGGGGAGCTTCGGCCTGGGGGGCCGGGGGGGAGACGGGCTGGAGGAGGCCCCCCCCTCACCCCCTCCCCTCTCTCTCCAGAGCCCCTGGCGTCCAGGCTGCGTGCGGCGTACCCAGAGGTGGTGGTGTCGCGGCCGGCCCTGCCCCTCCCGCCGGGGGCCGCGGCGCCCGAGGAGCTGGAGCGGCTGGGCCGCCGCTTCCCCCTTCCCTCGGGGCGGCGGCTGGAGGAGTACGGGGGCTTCTACGTGGGAGGCGGGGCGGACGGAGACGGGGGACCCGACCTGACTCGTCTGCTTCTGGGCTGGTCCCCCGACCGGCCCTTCTCCTCCTGCCACCCGAGCACGGGGCGGGCACGGGATGAGGGCCCGCGGGCGGCCAGGGCCCGAGCCCGGCGCCGCCACCTGGTGGAGCGGGCCCGGGCCGCCCGGACGGTGGGGCTGCTGGTGGGCACGCTGGGCGTGGCCGGGCACCGCGAGGCCCTGGCCCACCTGAAGGCGCTGGCCCGGGCCGCCGGCAAACAGACCTACACCCTGGCCCTGGGCCGACCCAACCCCGCCAAGCTGGCCAACTTCCCCGAGGTGGACGTGTTCGTGCTGCTGGCGTGCCCCCTGGGTCCCCTGCGGCCCCCGCCCCCCGGGGGCTTCTACCGCCCCCTGGTCACCGCCTACGAGCTGGAGGCCGCCTGCAACCCGGCCCGGGACCTCGCCGACCCCTACCTCACACACTTCGGGGAGCTGCTGCCCGGTGAGCCCACCCCCGGAGGCCGCGGGCGGTGGGGGGTGAGGGAGGCCCGGCGCGAGGCCGGGCCGGGACCGTCCGTCTCTGTCACCTTCCCTCCAGACTCCCCGTTCCACGTGCCGCCGCCGCCCGAGGACTCAGACCAGTGGGAGGTCCCGGATGTGTCCCTCATCACCGGGGAGCCGCGGCCCACCCCGGCCCGGGCCCCGCCGCCCCCCCCGGGCCCCGGAAGCGGCGCGGTGACCCCGAGGGCCCAACTGCCTCTGGTTGAGAGCAGCGCTGCAGGTTTCGACCCCTTCCTTTCCCTCCCCCGTCTACCGACCGGGGAGGGCTCGGGCCCGCTCGGTCCCCACTCGGGTTGGGGGGCATCCCCGGAGGTGGGGGAGGTCGGGGGCTGAATCCCGGGGGGGGGGCCCCCCTCCCCTGAGCTCCTCCCTCCTCCCCCCCGCAGCCTCGTTCCTGAGCACCCGCAGCTGGCGGGGGCTGGAGCCCCAGCTGGGCCAGACGCCCGCGACGGGGGCCGTGGCCGGCCGCCGGGGCATCGCCGTTGCCTACGAGGACGAGGCCAACGGCTGAACACGCGGACGGGCCCCTCTAGGCGCGGAGGCCGGCGGCCCACCGGGGACCCGCGGCCAAGTGGACCCGAGGCCCGTCATCCTCCCGGGCCCAGAGCCCCCGGCCGGCGTGCGGCTCCTCCCCTCGGAGGCAGCCCGGACGCGGACCAGGACGTGGGCAAGCGGGCCACCCCCGCCGCGTGGCGGGGATCACAGTTGACTGCGAAGAGGAGGGACGGGGAGAGGGAGGCATCAACCTTAAAGCGAGCCTCGTGTGCTCCGTCCAGTGTCGGGTGTTTTCTGGTTTTTGTGGGCCGGGGAGCGACAGGGAAGGGCCGGGGCGTGGCTCAGGGGAACGAGCACGGGCTTGGGAGTCAGAGGTCACGGGTCCGAATCCCGGCTCTGCCGCTTGTCAGCTGTGTGACTGTGAGCGAGTCACTTCTCTGTGCCTCAGTTCCCTCATCTGTAAAACGGGGATTAAGACGGTGAGCCCCACGTGGGACGACCTGATTACCGGTGTCTACCCCGGCGCTTAGAACGGTGCTCTGCACATAGTAAGCGTTTAACAAATACCAACGTTATTATTAAAACCTCGGAGGAGCAGGATCGTGAGCTGGGGAACAGCTCCATGCCCCAGGACCCCCAACTTTTCTAGGCAGCCGCGGGCCAGGGCCTCCCCGCCACCTCCGCTTCCTCGGCGCCAACAGACCCCTCAGCCGGTGAACCCCGAGAAGGATAAACTCTGGCTCCTAGCCGGTTCTCCTGGCTTTGCGGAGCCCAGGCCTCCGGGGGAAGGGTGGCTCGGTCAGGGGGACCGAGGGAGTCGCGGCCCGCCGATTCCCACCCACCCCGGGGCCGGGGAACCACCACCCCTCTCTTCACGGGCACCCCTCGGGTCCCATCTCTCCTCCCCCCGTCCTCCAGAGCTGGCATCGATCCCCTCTCCTGCCCCAGGCCGGCGGCCCGCCCTACCCCGGCCATCCTGAAGAACACACACGGTACACTGCCGGTCTCAAACAGCCCCCGTGTAATTAAGGGCCAGCCCCCACCCACCCACCCACCCACCCACTCCCTCCCTCTCCCCTCCCTTCGCCCTGCCGTTCCTCACTGCGCCCGGAGGCCAGGGTGGCTGGCTGAGTCCATGGGGCTCGTGGCCGGAGAGGAGAAGCGCATGCACGGAGGAGACGGGCGGGGAGGAAAGGGGGCCCACGGGGCGGCGGGAAGACGGGGTGGGGGCGGAAGGGCAGAGGGCGGGCGCTGAGGGTCCGGAGAGGTGCGCGAGGTGGGCGTGGGATCGGGCCCTCAGTAGTCAGCCGTGTAATCGGTGCCATGCAGCCCGCGGCACAGTAACGTGAACTCCTTCACCATCTCCTTCACCCGCCGCTTGTTCACGCGCTCTCTGCTGAGACAGGGGAGGAGCTGCTGGCACCCCGGCCCTCACCCGCGGGCCCGGCGGGCCGCCCGGCGGGCCGCCCGGCACCCCCACCCCGGCCCACCTGAGGATCTGCTGGCTGAAGGTGTCCTTCTGCTCGGGGCTGAGGCGCGGCGAGGGGAAGCCGGGGGGCTGCAGGGCCTCCTTGATCCAGACGCTGAGGCAGCTGAAGCAGTGCTTGTTCAGGGCGAAGAGCACGTCCGCGAACGAGTCCATGAGGCTGCGGGAGGCCTGGCCTCCAATGGCCTGGGAGAGGGGAAGCAAGGGGAGGGAGGAGGGGGGCCGCTCGGTGCCACCGGGTGGGAGGGGCGGGGGGGGGGGGGGGCGGCACGCTCCCGGCCCAAGGTCCCTCACCTCCAGCACGGCCTGCAGCAGCACCTTGCCCTCCTCCTGCACCACCTGCCCGACGGGCGGGATTTCTCCGCAGCGCGGCAGCAGCTCCGTCTGCACGGGACGGGACGCGGACCCCGCTCGGTCCCGGGCCGGGCCCGCGCCCCGCCCTTACCGGGGGTACTGAGAGGTGGGAGGCGGGTCCCCTCCCCTCGGGGCCGCCGACTAGGGCTGGGGGCACCGCCTAGGGAAGGGAGGGGGGGCTCGGGACCCGGCCGGGGTTGGGATGAGCCCAGCGTCGTCGGCCTGAAGGGCCCGCGACCTTCCTCCGGCAGGAAGGCCGCCTCCCTCCGGCGAGGAGGGAACAAACCTGAGGGACGCTGGGGCCGGGGGAGAAGCTGCTCCCCGGACCCTGGCCCGGGGCCCACCTGAGGATCGCCAGCCACGGTGGGCGTTCGCCGTCCTCCTGTAAAGCCCCCGCCAGCCCCCACTAGCGTTTAGCACGTGGCCGGGCCCACGGTGGAGGAGCAGATATACTCACAAAGAAGCCGCAGGAGGCTTTGACGGTGGGAGCCTCAGGGAACTTGAGGGCCAGCACCCCTGTGGCGCAGAATCGGGCGAATCAGTCCAACGGGCCTATCCGCCCCCCTCGACGCTCGCCCCGGTCCCCCGGGCCCTTCACTCACCGCACTGAAACACCGCCTTGACGTCCAGGCTCTCGCACAGGAACAGGTCTGGCTTCCTCTTCAGGGCCTGCGGGAACAAGGGCCCGGTGAGCCCGGCCCGCCGGGCCCCGCCGGCCCCTGCCCCGCACTCCCCACTCACCTGCCCCCTCCGGGTTGTGGCCGTGCCCGAGCCATCGGCGGCTGCCGCGATCCGGCCCACCCACACGGGCCTCCGAAAACCCGTCTCCCCGCCAGGGGACGGCGCAGGGCGGCTCGGACTCCGGCGCTTAAGGCCGCTGGGGGAGGAGGGCCGGTCCACGGGGGACGTCGGTGGGGAGAAGAGCGCAGCGTGGGGGGAGGGAGGGGTGGCGACTACTCGCAGGCCCCCGCGCCCGGAGAGGGGCAGGAGAGAGGGTTGAGGTGGTGGGACCGAGGCGGTGGAATCCTTCTAAGAAGACTAAGTCCTTCCGTGACCCCGACCCTGCGGCCCAAGACCCCCAGGCGACCCCCCGCCCTCCCCGTCGGCCGGACCGCACCTCCCTTCGGAGACTCCGGCCGGGATCCGCCGTGGCTTCAGCCGTCCACGGGGCCACCTGCTCCCGGGCTGGACGTCTGAGTCGGAGAGACGACCCCGCCGGCCGCCCTCTCCGCCGGACCCCCGGACCTGGGCGGGCCGGGGGCCGGGCTCCTTCCCCCTTCGGCACCGGGGCCGGCAGCGCCCGCCGACCCCCACCCCCGGCCCCGCTCCAGCAGCTCGGCCAGCACAGGCCGCCACCGGGCGGCCGATGACCGCTCGGCCGCCGGTCGGCGGGCTCGCTCCTCCCCGGCCCGCTCGGGAAGGACCGGAGAGCGGGAGGTGCGAGGCCCGGTGGCCGAAGCCGGAGGGGCGAGCGCGGCGTCCGCACGTCGGCTTTCACACAGCTCGAGGGGAGGGCCCCCGTCCGCGGCTCCGGCCTCCCCGGCGGGGACCGGCCCGGTAAAGCTGCGGTGGGTGGTCAGTCCACGGGGCTGGGCCGAAAGGGCCTCCCGGCTCTGGCTCCTAGTGAAGCTGGGCCCCGGGGAGCGGTGGGTGAAGGGAAGGGAGGGGAAGAGGAACGCCTTCGCCCTCTCCGTGGCCGGAGGCTTTCCACGGGGTCCCCGGCCTGGCCCCACGGAGGCCCCGGAGCCCCTGCCCTCGGGGCTCTGGGGAGTCTGGGGCGGGAAGAGAATCCTGCCCGCCCCGGAAACGATCCCTGGGGGGATCGAGGAGGCACCCCCAGGCGGCAAGGACCCCAGAAGCCCATCCGGCTGCCCCGACGGCCCCCTCGTCCGGCCAGGCTCCCCAGACGACCGCCTGCCCCCGCTCGCTCCAGCTGCCATACCAGCACGGGGCCCGTTTTCCACTCGCGACTGGTGAGGCCCCGGGGGCCTGGCTCCAGCCCTTAGCCCCGCCCCAGGGGCCAGGAAATCCACGGGCTCTGACAGGGCTCTGCTTGCCCCGAAGTGGATGCACCCTCAGGAAGAGAGCAGCACTGCCCCTCCCACAGACCTCCAAGAAGCGGGGCCTCGTGGAGAGGGCCCGGGCCCGGGAGCCAGAGGACCTGGGTTCTAATCCCAGCGCCGCCCCGTGGCCGCTGCACGGCCTCGGGCGAGTTGGATGACTTCTCTGGGTCTCGGCTTTCTCATCCGTAAAACGGGAATCTGATACCCGCCTTCCTTCCTCCCTAGACCGTGAGCCCCTTGAGGGGCAGAGGCTGCGTCCCACTTGACGCTCTCGTATCTTCCCCGGTGCCGGGTGCAGTGCTTGGCACATAGTAAGCCCTTAGCAAATAGCAGGATGACAAAATCCCGCCCCTCCCCCAGGGGAGACCCCTAAGTGGGTCCGCCCCCGCTTCCCCGCGCGCGGCTTCCCCCGCCGGAGCCCCCCAGGCAGGGGCCAGAGCCAAGCCACCCGACCCAGCGCAAGCAGCCCGAACCACCGCCGGGAAGAGGCTCGGACACATCGCTCCCCTGGGCTTCCTGGGGACCGGCCCGCCTTCCCCACCCTACTCCCGCTCCCATCCGCCTTTCGCTTCAGGGCTCGCCCTCCCCGACGCCCCCACGTCCCAACCCAGGCCGCCCCGGACTGGGGCGGGGGGCCAGGCCGCTCCACGGCCCAAGAGGAGCAGGCCCAGGTGGCTAAAAGAGAATGTCGGGTTGTCAACTTCCACGGAAACAGATGGAGAAACTCTATTCAACTCAACGGAAAAAAAGTTGTCAACAGAAAGCTAAAAATAGGTTTAAATTGAATTCCAACAGAAGAGAAAGAGAAAGAGAGAGAACAGAACGTGAATGAATAAGAAACTAAAACACACCTGTGCCAGGAGTTGCATAAATGAATCAACAATATCAGGATGATCCCTGGACCCTAAAATATAATAAAGATGGAACTTAAGAAAAAATCATACAAACAGCAACTCAACCTCATATAGTTATGTGGGACTGAGATAGCCTACAGTGAGACAGGCGAGGGGGGAGAGGAGCGAGGGACATGAGCAGCAGGAAGCAAGGTAAAGAAACAAAACGTACAAAAACCATGAACTGGGAGAACCCCAAACAGAAAGAAACGGCAAAGTGAACGACAGGCCTGGCCCCCGAGCCCCCCTCCCTCTCTGCCCCGGCTCCGGGAGGCTCCGGGATCACCTCGGGGGTCCCCGGCCCGGGAGGCGGGGGGCAGGGACCGACCGGGCTTCTTCGCCCGCTGCTGGGTCCGAGGACATACCGGTGAACGGGTCGGGCGTCTTGGGGAAGGCCCAGCTGTGCCCCTCCCCACCGTCGGAGCGATGTCGCCCCGGCACACCGTTCCGTCGCCTCAGAGGGGTCTGACCCCTGCCACCCGCGTCCCGGGGGGGCTGAGGGAAGGAACGGCTTCCGGTGGCATCCCTTCCCTTGATTCCTCTCAGAGAGTAGCTGTCTCCTGACGTACACACACACACAAGCACGTCCTTCCTTCCTTCCGAGTCCGGTCCCCCTCCCCGCTGGCAAGAACACATCGGACGTGCGGCGGGGTCGTCGTGCGCCCCGGGTCGGCCTGGGCGGCTGGGAGAGTCAGGGGTGGCCAGGCCCCCGGGCTCAGGGATGCTCTCTGTCACATCCCGGCCAGTGGGGACCGAGCCGGGGGTCTCGGAGCTTCGGGCAGAAAACCCCTCGCCCCGGGAACATCCCGGCCTCCGGGCAGGCGCGGCCCGGGCGGCCGTTGGGAGGTACGGGTCTCCATTAGAGATCAGAGAAGCCGCCTGCGCAGAACTCGTTCCCTACGCCGCCCCGGAGAGCTGGGGAGGGAGAGGGACAGGCAGCGGGGTCCGTCAGGCCAGCAGAGCCCCCAAGAAGGGGGCGGTGCCACAGAATGAAGGGGTTAAGCCACACAGGTCCGAGAGGCCGGTCATCCCAGAGTAGGGTGGGGCCTTTCGGGGGAGCGTCCAGGAAACGGCCCCTTTCGGAGGCGCCTCCGGCAGTCGGACCGAAAGAACGGCTCGGGGCTGAGCTTGGGGATAAGGCAAGAGAGCGATCGGGGAAACCAATCAAACCATCGATCACCGGCCCGGGCACAGGCCGGAGGGGCGGAGCGGAGGCAGGGCAGAAGCCAGGGTCTCCGCCGCCACCGTCGAGGCAGGGGGCGGCTGGGGGAGGTTCTACCGCACACATCCGTCCCCTCCTCGCTCGGGACGGGCACCGTTTACCCCGCAAGAACGGGGGGAGCCGCTCTGCTCCTTGCAGAACAGGGGAAGGGCCGGTTTAGCTGGTTTCGCACCGCCACCGCCGGAACGATCGTAACCGGCTGGCCGAGGGGAGGCGGGCCGAGGGGTGCCGGCCGGCCCGTCCCAGAGAGAGATTTAGACGGTCCGGAGCTGGCCGGAGAGAGGTGACGCCTGGTAGAGAGAGACCCGAGGCGGGAGAGGGATGGGCCGGATGGAGACGGAAGGCCCGGGGCTCTGCCATCATCCACTCCTCGGGTTCTCGGACCAGAGGCAGAGAAACCTCAGGTCGGGACCGGTGACGGGAAAAGTGGAATCGGGAATTCCTAAATAAGAAGCCTGTGTCCGTTCGCTTCTGGGTCGGCGCACCTTTAGATGAAGGCATTCCGCTGGGGCCGGCGGAGGGGAGGAGGGTGAGGAGGGAGGGAGGAGAGCGGGTGTCGAGATCCGAGAAATCCTCCCAACGCCGGCCTTTTGCACCGCCGACACCCAGCGAGCCGGGAGGAGGCCGGAGGACCACCGAGGCGAGGAGACGGAAGCCCGCCCCGTGCCCGCCCGCACCTCGGGGTCCGTCCGCTTGGTGAGGGAGGTCACGCACCTCCCCTGGGCCGCTAAACCTGAGGGTGGATCTCGGCCCCGGCCGGGAGGGAGCCGGGGCCGGGCCAGCCGGGCAGCGCCGCGCTAACGCCCGCCCCGTCAGCTCCGACTCCGATCCCTCCCCGGCTCAGGCACGGGGTCTCCCTGCTGCGTCCCGACGCTCGGAGCCCCCGGCCGGGAGGCCGCCGGGGGAGCGGGCCGTGGGGTTCCGGCTCCCCGACCCCGGCCCGGGGGAGAAGGCGGGGCGGGGGTCACGGCAGAGGCCCCGGCCGGGACCTACCTTGCTGGAAGAGGGTGAGCGTGACAGAGGTGACGAGCAGGAAGAGGGCCTTGATGGGCGGGAAGTGGGCGGGCTCATGGGCAAAGATGTGCACTAGCTGGAACAGACAGGGAGCGTCCCCTGGAGCCCGGCACCAAAGGTTCCCGCCGCTCCCCCGACCCCAGCCCGGGTCGGCCCCTCCCCGCGACTTCCTCCATCCGGGGAACCCTCCCAGGGACGGGAGGCTGGGCCGACCGGAGAGGGCTGGGCGCTGGGGAGCGGGCTGGGCTCCAGAGGCCCGAGGCCCGTACCTGGCGGGTGAGGTCGAGGGCGGAGGCCTGGGGGATGGTGCTGTACATCTGACCCAGCATCTCACAAAGCTGCGGGACCATGGGGGCAAAATCGTCTAGCAGCGTCTTCACGGACTTCTCGAAGATGGCGCACACCGACTGGGGGCACGGAGGGCACGGGACGCTGAGCGGGGCTGGGGAGGGCGTCGGCACCCTCTACCTCCCCCTTCCTCAGGCCCTCCCGTCTTCCCCAGTTCAGGCCACCGCCCCGTGCCCGGCCGAGGAGAGGGGGTTGTTACCTCCACCACCTGGGCATCGTTGAGCCATTTGCTCAGCACTTTCTGGATGAGTTGGAAGACTTGCTGCAGCACCACCACCACCTGGGGAGACCCTCGGTGAGCCCGGCAGCCCCCACCCCACCGGGAGCTCGGCTGCTCCTCCTGGCACTACATTAGAGATCGGGGGAGGGAGGTGCCCGGGAGACGGGGCGCCTGGGTTACACGGGGGCCGGCGAGGCCCCGCCGATGCCGTCCCCGCCCCTTCCTCCCAGAATCCCACCCTGCCCCCCACCCCCCGACAGGCCCCCGGCGGACCAGCCCCGAGGGAACGTGCAGCGGGGGGAGGAGGTGGGGCCCTCTGGGGACCGCGGGGCCTCGCCATCCCCGGGGTGACCGCCCGGCGGGGCGGAGCGGCACGTACCGGGTTGGGTCCCTGAGGCACGGGCAGCTTCCTGAGCTCGGGGCCCTCGTGCTCATCCTCGTGGTGGCTGACGTCCAACGTGGTGAAGAGGTTGGACAGCAGCCCCAGGATGTGGATGATGGCCAGCTTGTTGGAGGGGTTGGGCTGTGGAGGGGAGAGAGATTGGGGGCTCGGGCCGAGTCCCCCGGAGGAGAGCCCGGCCCGCCGGAGCCCCCAAGAAGCCCCCGCCCCGGGCCCTCACCGTCTCCTCGGCCAGTTTCTCCAGCTGCTGGATGTAGGGCGTGATGAGCGAGTGCAGGTTCTTCAAGATCTCCTCCACCTGCAGGGCCGACAGCAGGAAGCCCAGGGCCTGCATCAGCCACATGCACTGGCTCGTCTGTGGGGGGGAGAAGCGAGGGTCAGGGCTCCCGCGGCCACCAGGACCCCTGCACCCCTCACCCGCTCAGAGCAGGAGAGCAGGGGGCAGTCGGGGAGAAGGGGCATGACGAGCGCGGGGGGGGGGGGGGGAAGGGGTGGACGGGGTGGATTCTGCTCATTCTGTGGCTGGTGACCTCCACCCCTCACGTTCCACTGCCTCCGCTGCACGACTCCCATCCCTGGGCCTCTGCTGTCAGCTGGGGGTCCCAGGAGAGAAGGGGCTGGGTGAGGGGGAGCCAAGGGCGGGGAGGAGGACGATCCAAGAGAACCCGGGAGCCCACAGGCCGGGATTTACCTTGTGGATCTGCTTCATCAGCACATCCTGGAGAGGAAACGAATGCAGCCGCTTCAGTGAGAGGAGCGGAGGAAGGGCACCCGCTGCCCCATCCTCTGGGCAGCCCATCTCTACCCCGCCCGGACCCCCTCCTCCCGGGCCAGCTCCGAGCTCTCCCCTCCCCGCAGCCCGGGGAGACCGGCTCGGCCCCGCCTTCGGGCTCCGCGGGGGTCCCCGCGGGTACCTGGGAGACGGCGACGATGTTGGCGGCGTAGGGGGGCAGGTCATACTTGCACTCGCGGCAGATCTTCTTGAGGGTGGACACGGAGGAGATGGAGAGCTCCGGGTTCCCCAGGGCGTGGAGGACCAGGGGCAGGACGCTGTTGATCATGACCGGGTGGTCGGCCAGCCACTCGGACAGGGCCCCTGGCGGTGGCAGGAGAGCGACAGTGAGCTCCGGAGGAGCCGCCTCGGCTTGCTCCCCGAGACTCCGGGGGGCGGGGGTGGTGTCCGTGGCTCCCGCCGGCCCTTCCCTCTCCCCCGGCCCCCCGCCGGGGGGGAATCCAGCAGCGCAGGCCTCACCGATCGTGAACATGACGGTGTCGGCCAGCTGCACGTTGCTGATGCTGATGCGGGGGATGAGCCCGATGAGGCCCGGGACCACGTCGGAGTAGTTGACGTCGATGGTCTCGGCGATGGACTGGAACCCGTAGAGCAGTGCTTCTGTGTGCTGGCGGGGAGGGGGGGGAGGTGTCAAGGCTGGTCAGGAGGGGGGATGAGAGGGGGTGGAAAGCTGGAAAGGGTTGCGACCCCCGAGCCCGGGAAAACGGGAAGAAAACGGAAGGTGACGGGGCGAATGCTCATCATCGAGGACCAGGCAAGAAGCAGTGTGACCTAACGGATAGAGCACGGGCCCGGCAGTCAGAAGGACCCGGGTCCTAATCCCGACTCTGCTACTCGTGGGCGGTGTGACTTTGGGCGAGTCACTTCACTGGGCTTCGGTTCCCTCAGCTTTAAAATGGTCACTGAGACTGTGAGGCCCACGTGGGACATGGACTGCGTCCCACCTAATTAGCTTGTGTCCACCCCGGCGCTTGGAACAATGCCTGGCACAGAGTACGCCCTTAAGAAAGACCACAATTATTATTATTGCTATCATCGTCATTACCTGCCAGGAGGAGGGCTGTTCGGTGTTGGTGAGCAGGCGGCCCAGCTTGTCGTACAGGTTGCTCAGCAGCTCGGCGCCCAGCATCTCGTAGACGTACATGAGCGTGTCCGAGATGTCCACCCTGGAGACGACCCCGGTCACGGCCCCGGCCGCCCCCCGGGCCTCCCGCCTCGGTAGTCCCCGGCTTGGGGGCGAAGGGGACGGGGGAGGAGCCGGGGGATGGGAGGGCAAGGGGTTCCCGCCCCGCTGGCGCTTTCTCAGCGGGATCCTGTACCACTGGGGCCAGATGATGGGATCGGGCAAAATCCATAGCCGGGTGGGAATCAAGAGAATAAAATGGGACCCAAGGGATTTGGGATCCCCCCCCTTCCTGCCAGAACACACACACACCAAGACACACTCGCACACACCTGTAGATGCGGAACTGCTCCTTCTCGTCCGAGGACCAGAAGCCGTACTCCTCGTCGGAGGGAAACTGAGCCTTGTGCAGCAGCACGTCCACCAGCTGGAAGTAGACGGGCCGGTACACCTGCTGGTACACGGCCTGCTTCTCCGCCTCAAACGACAGGATGTCATCCTGGGGCCACGCGGGGACAGCGACCGTCGGTCAGTCTGGCTTGGCTCCCCGGCCCCCCTCACCTCCCTCCGGCAGCCCCCCGCCCGCCCCCAGCCCAGAGCCGGGGGAGAAGCCGGGCTCCTCCAAGCCCAGCGCGCGGGGTGGGGCGTCCCGCCCACAGGGCTGAGACTGGGTCCCCGGCAGGGGCCAAGACTCGCACCCCCTCCCCCAGAGGGGGAAGCCCCCGCTGACCTGCAGCGTGTACCAGAAGGTCAGGGTCAGGGAACTGGTGGTCTCGTTGACGGGATAGTGCCCAGGGATGCCCGTGCAGAACATGATCATGTTGACCAGCGCCAGGAAGCTCTGCCAGTGCTCAACCTGATCCAGCAGGGCCCTAGTTGGGAGCGGGGAGGAGGGGGCCGAGGGAGAACGCTGGGAAGAAGCGGGGCTCTCGCCCTACCCCCCAACCCCAGGCGGCACCGGCGCTTGAGGGGCGAGAAGCGGGCCAGAGAGACACCCCCCCCCCACCGCCCCTCAAGACCCCACACCGAGGGGTGCCTCCCCGAAGCCTAGACCGTTGGCCCTCTCCGGCCCTCCTCACCTGGAGTGGTTCTCCCCCAGGGCCACGGCGATGCGGCAGATCCCGTGGGAAGTCTCCATGTCCCCGCTCTGCACCGCCTGCCGCAGCTGCTCCTGCAGCCCCAGCACCGGGGAGATCAGCTTGAGCAGGGTGTTCACGTACCTTGGGGGTGGGGGCAAAAACACGGCCCGTTGGGTCTCGGAGCCGGGCCCGGACACCCCGTCCGCCTCGACCCGGGCCCTTTCCTCTCTGGCCTCCTGCCGCAGACGCGGCCTGGCTGAAGAGGGGCCTGGGCTCCTTTCCTCTTCTTCCACCCACTTCTGCCTCGCCCCGACTTGCTCCCTTCATTCGTCCCCCGCCCCCAGCCCCGCAGCACTTATGTCCACATCTGTCATTTATTTATATTAATATTTATTCTATTTATATTTATTTATTTATATCTGAGGCTGAGGCTGCCTCGGAGGGACCCTTGGAACCCAGTCTTGGGGGCATACTGGGCTTTGGATGTATCAGGTGAGGGGTGTATTCCGTCTGCCCCTTCGGGGCTGGGGAAATTAAGGGTGGGGTGGGGGTCCAGGGAATGACCCCGGGAAAGAGATGGCAGCTCAAGGCTCCTCAGGGTGGGGAGGGTACGATGAGAAGCAGCGTGGCCTAACGGATACAGCACGGGCTCGGGAGTCAAAAGGATCCACCACTTGTCACTTCACTGGGCCTCAGTTACCTCATCTGTAAAATGGGAGTTAAGACCGGGAGCCCCGTGTGGGACAGGGACCGTGTCCAACCTGATTACCTTGTATCCACCCCAGTGCTTAGAACAGAGCTTGGCACACAGGAAGGGAAGGGAGGAGTCTGGAGCCCTCGCTGCCCACTGGAGCCAGGCACTGCCCACGAGTGGGGGGAAGCAGCCTCCCGTGCAGAGCCCGGCGGGGGGAGGGAGGGCAGCCCCAACCCCCCGATGATTCTGTGTCTTAGGGAATGCCCAGCCGTCTGCCTGTGCCCCGACCACCGTCGGTGAGGGTGCCTGTCACCATGGCAACCGGCATCCGGGAGAGGAGGGGAGGGGAGTCCTGGGGGACCCTGGTGCCGGCAGCGGGGGTCTGGGCTGTCACTGCGAGGATGCTCAGGGTTGGCGGGGGGCGGGGAGGGAAATGCCAGTCTGAAGACATCCCAGCCCCCTCGCTTCCCTCCTTCCAAACAACAGCTCGGGTGGAGACCGTCGAGACCGCCGGAAGGGGCAGGTCGCTGCAGGGAGCCTCGTCCCCGGCCCCCTCCGCCGCCGGGCCGGGCGCGGGGGGACCGGGCGCCGCCTGCGGCGGGTTCCCTTCGGCGACGGCGGTGGGGACGGCCGCACCGTCTCCCCGATGGCGCCGACACCCTCGGCTCCGGCGGACAATGGGGCTTTCAGGCTCGGACCAGGAGCCGGCCCATCGGGCATGTGGCCGGGGGGAGGGACCCAGGCAAAGGGCCGGGCGTCATCCGCCCTTCCCCTGGCCCTTGGAGGCCACTTCTAAGGGCCCCGGTCCTTCGTGGATACCTGTGTCCCTCTGCTGCTCCTCCTCATCCCCTACAGAAGGGAGCTGGCCGGGCAGGGCCCGGGCTGGGTTGCCCCTCTCCCGCGGCCCCCACAGCAGCGGATTCTGGAACTGTTACTCTCCTGCCTCAGGCCGGGCTTCCCGGGGCTCCACGCCCCAGGGTGTCCCTTGCTCACTTGCCCGCCAGGAAGCAGGGGGGACCCTTCAGCTCGGGCCTCTCCTCTGCTCCCACGAATCTCCCCGGGGCTCTGGAGAGTCCAAGGCGGCTTCCCAGAGGAGTCCCCCGACAGAGGAGAGAGGGGGGCGGCAGTGATGAGCAGTGACGAGGCTGGGAGGGTTGGGGGGAAGAGGGGAGGCAAAAGAATGCTCGCTTTCCTCCCTCTCCCTCCACCCCCACACTGTTTCCCCGGGGTGCGTCTGGGTCTTGCCACTCACTTCCCCACTGGTGAGCTTTGCCAGGATTAAAAATAAACTTCAAAGGCTCATCATCCCTAGGTTAGAGTGGGAAGAGCCAGGAGGCCCGAGGACAGGCTGCAGCAGCTGTGCTGGGGTGGGGTGGGGGGGGGGGGGGCGGAGGGAACGAAGCACGGGGCACAGAGAGGATGGGGAGGGCGGCGTGGCACAGGCGCACTCTGAGACGAGGGGGGCGGCCTCCCCGAGGGCACCCCGTCGAGGAGGGCACCGCCCAGGCAGAGAAAACTGCCGATCGGGCTGGGGGCTTTAAGGCGGAGATGGCCGGGGAGATGAACGAAGCGGAGGTCAGAGGTCACCAGAGGGGCTCGACGGTCCCCATCTCCCTCCGGACGGAGGGGAAGCCGGGTCGGATACGAGGCGGGCACAGTGGGGCTCAGGTCTCTGCCCCGTCGGGGCCAGCGTGGCCGGAAGCAACCGGCCTCGGGGCCGTGCCATCCCGCTTTCCCACCCGGCACAGCAGGGCCTGAATTCCCCACCGGGAAGCAGGACCGGGGGCGGGGCCCACCGGGGGAGGCGGCGGGTCAGCCTCCGCTCAAGAGCCCGGGGCTAATCCGACTCACGGGAGCCGACCGTGAAGGAAGGCGCTGGGAAGTTGGGGGCGGCTCAGGAGGGCCGAGACCAAGTTCCGGGCTGCGTTTCCAGGGATCCCACGGGGCCGACGTCCGCGGGGGGGCCGGGGAAAGGGAAAGTGGGGGGCGGGGGAGAAGGAGGAGGGGATGAAGTGAGGAGGAAGAGCGCAGGGAAGTGGCAGGACCCAGCCCCTCGGGCAGCGGGGGGACTCCTGGGCCGCCTCTCACACAGAGCTCAGCCCAGACCTGCAATTAGAGCCGAGAGCCAGGAGCTGAGGAAATGGGGAGAGTTACTAAGCAACCGAGGGGAGCCGCGGCCAATCACAGCCCGGGAAGTAGTGCGCGCTCCCTCGTTTGGAGAAAAGCGGCATCAATTCTCTGGCAAGGCCAAGCGGCACCGCCAACCCCGAGCAAGGCCCCGGGCGGTGGGTGCGGGGCCTGCCCCATCCTCACCCTGCGAAGCCAGATCGGGCCCTCTGTCCTCTCAACGCGGCCCGGCCCCCCGGCACTCCGTCGGGGGCCGGGACCGGATCCTCCTCCTTGCCGCTTCCCAGAGGAGTCCCCTCCCCTGCCACCCGGCCCCTCCGAGCTGAAGTTCCCGGGCCTCTCCTCTCTTCTTGCCCGTCCAGGGTCTGGCTCTGCAGCTGCCCAAGAGGCCTCGGGGCCGCTCCGTCTGGCACCGCCGGGCATCGCGCGCTTGGGGAGGGCAGGGCCCTAGGGGCGGGACAGTGGTCCCGGAGCTGGGCTGGGACCAGGTGAGGCCACAGCTCCGTCAAGTGCCCCCCACCCGGTCAACCAACAGACCCCCACCCCCGGTCTTGAGACCAGCCGCCAGAGCGGGGTGGGGCAGGGTGCCCATTTCACCACTTATCCGTCACCTGATCCACCTTCCCGTGCTCTTTCCCCCGCCGCAATCTGTACGTCATTTGGTGTGTCTCCCCCGCTGGACTGGACCGTCCCTGAGGGCAGGGACCGTGTCTTTTACCTCCTAAGTTCAGGGGCTGCATACAGCAAGAGCTCAATAAATACTACCGATTGCCTGAAAGAGGCAGAGTCGGGGAAGGAGAGGATGTGGGGTGAAGACTTTCTCTCCTTGGCTTCCTGCCAAGCATATCTCAAGGCATCCATCCATCCCACGGTGGGCAGGGAACCTGTCTACCAACTCTGCTCTACTGTCCCCTCCCGAGAGCACAGTAGGGTGCTCTGCGCACGGTAAGTGCTCAATAAGTACCACCGATCGATCCATCCATCCACCGGGACGGTCTGGTGGAAAGAACCTGGGCCCGGGAGTCAAGAGGACCTGGGTTCTAATGGCGGCTCTGCCGCCTGTCTGCTGGGCGACCCTGGGCAAGTCGCCTCACTTCTCTGGGCCTCGGTTTCTTCGGCGGTACGACAGAGAGTCAACGCCCGTTCTCCCTCCTATTCAGACCGCGGGTGGTCAGGGATCGCGCCCGAGCCGGTGACCAGGGCTCGGCCCCGGGGAAGCGCTCGGCCCTCCCCACGACCGTCTAGATCGGTCTCCCTCCCCACCGCGCGCCGGCCGCTTGGGAGAGCCCGCCGGGGTCAGGGCGGACTCCCCGTCCTGGGCGGCGGCGGTCCCGGCGGGCGGGGACGGGGGTGGTGGGGCTCACCGCTGGGCGTCCGGCTGGGAGATGGCGTTGACGATGGCCTCCACGCTGCTGTCGAAGAGCTCGGGGTCCCGCAGGGCGGAGAAGGCCGCCTGGATGAGGCTCTCACAGTCCAGCAGGGGCACCTCCAGCTGCACCCAGCTGGAGAAGCACTTGAGCACCTTCTGCTTGATGAAGCCGGGGGAGTCGGGCTGCTGCAGGAGCTGCTCCAGGAGCGGGAAGACTGCGCCGCACTCCTGGGCCAGCACGGCCCGCACCTGGCCCTTGCGGTACTGGGGCAGCCGGCTGGTCTGGAACTCCTCGGGCAGCACGGTCAGCAGCTCCAGGAGGGCCAGGCAGCGGCCCCGTCCGTCCACGGGGGAGTCCTCCGCCTGAAAGAGGCGCACCATGTCCGCCACGGCGCAGGGCCAGCTGTCGGGCATCATGCTGAGCGCCAGCGAGGCCAGCGCCACGCAGAGCCGGGTCAGCACGATCTTGGAGCCGCTGGCGAAGCGGGTGATCTGGCCGAAGAGCTGGGACTTGAGGCTCTCGTACTGGTCGGGGGGGATGTCATTCCAGTAGCGCGAGATCTTGATGTGCAGGGCGCTGGCCCCAAAGTACTGGATCTCGGGCACCTTGTCGGGCTGCAGCAGCTGCCAGCTGAAGTGCCAGGCCTGCGGGGAGACCTGGGCCTGCATCAGCCACTTCTGGGCCAGGTTCTTGTTCTCGATGTTGGGGTCGTAGTACAGCTGGTGCAGCGCCTGGCGGGAGAGGGGAGGGCGCCGGTCAACCGGCGGGCAGCCCGCCCGGCCGCCAATGCCGACCCGCACCTCAGTGCTGCCACAGGTTAGGGGTTCACCCCGAGGACGAGAGGGTGGGCTACCCTCTCTCCAGGGCCAGGATGTTCACCCCTGAGGAGGGCGCAAGGACCACCATCCTTCTGGCGCCGGGGTACCCCTCCACTCCCTCTCCTTCCCGATCGGAGGGCCACGTTGTGAGGGGAGATGGGGGTGGGGGTGAGAGAGGGAAGAAAAGAAGACGGAGGTTCCCCGGGGCAGGGGAGGGGTGGGAACAGCTGGGGTCCGACAAGTACCACCTCTTGGCTACAGGCCTGTCCCCTCCCCTAGGCCCAGGACTCCTGGAGGCGGACCCTTGGCCAACTGAAAATCGTCAGGACTGGTCTAGGCCGGAATGAGCAGCCCCGGAGGGCAGCTCTGTCGCTGGCCCGCCGGGGCGACGACGGGCAGGTCGCTTTGCCTCTCTGGGCCTCAGTTTCCTCACCCGTAACATGGGGATCAAGTGCCCGCTTTCCCTCTCTCTTAGACTGTAAGCCCCATATGGCACAAGGGCTGGATCTGATCGGATTATTTTGCATCTCCTCCAAAGCTTGGTTGGCACAGAGGTAAGCGCTTAACAGCATTATTTTTATGATTATTTTTACAGTATTTGTTAAGCATTTACTATGTACCGAGTACTAACTGCTGAGGTAGCCAGGTCGGACGCAATCTCTGCCCCATATGAGACTCACAAACGAAGTTAATTATATTTAAGTGCTTACCATACGCCAAGCACTGCGCTAGGCGCTGGGTTATATACAGGGTCATCAGACCCCACTTGGGGCTCACGAAGTAGGAGGGAGAACAGATACTGAATCCCCCATTTTGCAGATGAGGGAACGGAGGGACGGAGATGTTTCCCGGTGACTTGCCCAAGATCGCACAGCAGGAAGAGCGGGGATTAGAACTCAGGGCCTCTGACCTCCGGGCCTGGCCTCTTTCCGGGAGGTCACACCGCTTCCCCTCATTATTATTACAACAACTTCCAAGGTGCCCAACGAGGAGGCTGACGTGAACGTGGGGAAGGAGAGGCCAGGGAGTGGCCAGTGGCTATCGAGTGGCCAGGGAGAGAGGGAGCAGGTGGGGGCGAGGTTGATGGAATGGTCTGAGGCCTCTGCCCTGCCTGAACCCAGAGGGTGCCCCCCAGCCTCCCCGCTTTAAGGGTCTCCTCCTCCTCCCAACCCTTCCCATCAGGTCCCGCAGCAGCCCCTCACCCACACCCCCCTCCCAGGCAGCCCCCCTCGGCCGCCCGACCCTCGCCGTTCCTCACGATGGGACTATTTTGACACTGGACACTGGCACCCGCCTCCGGCGGGCCTCGTAACCTGAGTCTGAGGGCACCGTGCCCCACCGGGCCGGACAGTGCCAGGGCAGAGACCTCTCCAGACTGAAGGGCAGCGGAAGCAGCAACCCCAGGGGCGACAGCCCCTCAGAGAGAATGGCGGCTCTGAGGAGGCCCCGGGAGAAGCTGGGGTTATGGTCAAGGTCGGGCTTCGCTGTCCTGGGAAGGGGAGGTGCCAGAGTGCCCCGTGGTCGATACCCGGCCCCGGCCCTCGGGAGGCAGTTGTTGTCACACAGAACTCTCAACTGCCACTGGGTCCCCCGAGGCCTGGGCTCCTCCCGGCCTTTGCCCAGTGAGAAAATAGCAGCTCATCTCCCTGGCAGCCCCACATGTGGCAAACCGGGAGGGCAGAGCTACCGGGCCACAGTCCCCATAGCAAGGCGGGCTTCTGCCTCCTGAGGGGCCGGGGAGGAGCCGAGAACCCCTGCCCTGCACAGTTGGGGGTGAATTGGGACCCGGGGGGGGGGAGGGGGCTGCTGCCCTAGAACCCATCCTCCCCAGCCACGGTTCGGCCCCGAGGGTCAGTCCTCACGTCCTCGGGCGAACCAACCGAGCTCTAGCCCGGACGGCCCCAGGCCCGGTCCTCTATTCTCCCTTCGTCCAGATCCCCCAATTCCCCAATCCCGGTGGGACTCGGGAAAGGCCGGATGTGTGAGCATATCCTTCTTCTCTCCCTCAGTCCTCGGTCCCCCTCTCCCTCCGACCCCACACAGGCTGGCCTCACATCTCCCCCGTTGCCTCCCCCGTCCAGGCCTCACCACCCCCAGGTTATGGCGACCGGAGGGCCGCGTTCGTGGGAAACCATTTCAGCTTCGATCCAAGGCCAGGGGAACTGACCCTGGCGCCTTCACCCCTGTCGGGATCCTGCCATCTTGAGAGAAAGGGAAGACCTGCGAGGAAGAGGAGGGAGGCAGAAATGGCAATCTGGCTTCCTGTATCACCCCGGCCCTTCTCTCTCAGGCCTCCCCAGGCCAGTCTGGCCACCGGACACGGAGAAGGGGACGGCGGGGGCAGAGGGGAGGAGGCTCTAGGGCCAAGCTGAGAAGCTGAGCCCGGGGAAGCCGGGTAGGCTGAGCCAGCTGCAGAGCTGGGCTGAGCCAGGGAGCAGAGCTGCGGCAAGGCCGGGGGTGAGAGCCGGGACCGGGGAGCTAAGCCTCAGCCGGGATGCTGAAGGGGCAGAGAAAATGGGAACAGGGTGTAAAGGGGCGAGACAGGCAGCAGTACATCTCCCCAGGTAAAGTTTCTTGCCCCACAGCTGCCCTCCCCAGCCCCACGGCACTTGTCTGTAGTAACGATATAATAATAGAATAGAAGCAGCACGGCCTAGTGCGTAGAGCACGGCCTGGGAGTCAGAAGGACCTGGGTTCTAACCCCAGCTCCGCCACGTGTCTACTGTGTGACTTCAGGCTTACCTTCTCGGTGCCTCAGTTCCCTCATCTGTAAAATGGGGATTACCACTGTGAGCTCCATATGGGACAGGGACTCTGTCCAACCTGATTAGCTTGTATCTGCCCAGTGCTTAGAATAGTGCTTGACACAGAGTAAGCGCGTAACAAAATCCAGAACTATTACTAAGGCCCTAGGAACCCTAAGCCCGTAGCTCCCCTTGAGAGTTGGAGGAAGTGCTTTTTCGGGGCTATGGTGTCCAGTCGGGGGGGGGTCACCCGGTTGACCCAGGGGGTGATGGGCTCGGTGCTCTCCCTCAGACTCCAGAAATGCCAGCCAGCTTGGCACGGTGGGCACGCTGAGGCCCGAGTCCTACCGTTCCCGGCTGGGAAGGGCCCAGTCGGATCCCAGCCCAAGTCAGTCCTGCCCGCACCCTCTAGCAGGAGGAACAATCCTCTCCCAGGGTGCAGCTGCAGGGACTCATCCTAGTTCCCCTCCTGCCATTTCCCTAGGGCAGAGCCCCAGGAAGCCTGCCCGGAGCCGGCCAGCCTGCCTCAGCGTCACCAGGACCCCAAGGAGCAATGACGTATTCAACCCCTCTCCTAACCCTCTTTGCTCAACACAGGCCCCCATGCTCCCTGCCCCCTCTTTCTGGGGGGGTCGTCAGGGCTCCGCCTCCTCCTCCTCCTATTGTGAGACCTCGGATAAGTCTGCGCCTCGGTTTCCTCCGCTGTAAAATGGGGATTCATCAATGCCTGTTCTCCCTTCTACTTAGACCCAAGTAGGCCAGGAACCGTGTCCAACCCGATTAACTCGTCTGCCCCGCTGCTTAGATGGGTGCTCGGCACAAAGTAAGTGCTTGGCAAATACCATGATGATAATTTGGGGCTGGGACCTGAGGGAGGAGCCTGAGGAAGAGTGCAGCAGAGGCCACGGCGTTCGGATCGGTGGGACCCCGGCTCTTTATCAGAGTAGCAGCAACGGCATTTATTGAACCTCCACTGGGTCCAACGCACTGTTCTAAGCGCTTGATGCCAGGTCGCCGTGGCCCTCTCTCCAATGGGTCTAGTTACCCTTAGTTACTTAGCCCGTCTTAAACTTACGGCGCGTTTAAATCTTTCAACTTCATTTTCGGCCAGTTTCCCTGCTCCTCCTCTTGAGACCGGAGTCTCAGTTTCCCTGATTTACGAGTTGGCCTCCGAGGCAGCCTGAGCCTGCGATCACAATTGTAAAGAACCAGAGGACTGTCAGCTCACGGGCACCAAGTTGAGGGGCGGGGAGAGGATAAGTTGTCCATCAGAGCCACCCTGGCTGCCCCGGGGAGCCCGGAGACCCCCCTGGGGCTGCTCTGTAACCAAGAGGCATCCAGAACTCCGTGACGGGGGCGGAGGGGGAAGGCAGATCCCCCTGACCCAAGTGACCAGAGGCAGAGGAGGTTGGAGAGAAGAGGGCAGAAGCCCCTCTTCTCTGTCCCGTCGAAGGGGTCACGCTCAGCAAGGCTCTGCCTAAACTGCTGCTGTGGAGCCACCAGTGGAGGGGGGGCTCAGATTTAGGCGCCGGACCCCCACGAGGACCTGCCGAGAGGGTCCAGGGGCATCAGACGAGATTGTCTAGGCACCTGCTACCAGCCAGCCATACCCCCGGGGGTACTTTACACCCCACCAGCCCCCCAAACCCAGGGGTCCAAAACCGGCCTGCCGCTCTTTGCCCCAGGCCGGGCCCGGGGTCGAGTGCCCTGCTTTGACGCTGCTACAATCCCCATCCCGCTCTTAATAATGGTGTTATTTGTTAAGCGCTTACTATGTGCAAAACACTGTTCTAAGCGCTGAGGGGGGGAATACAAGGTGATCAGGTTGTCCAGATGAGGTCACCGAGGCCCAGAGAAGTCAAGGGACTCGCCCAAAGTCACACAGCTGGCAGACGGCGGAACCGGGATTAGAACCCATTAGACTGCGAGCCCGTCACTGGTCAGGGTTTGTCTCTGTTGCCGAATTGTCCATTCCAAGCGCTTAGTCCAGTGCTCTGCACAGAGTAAGCGCTCAATAAATACTATTGAATGAATGAATGAACCCACGGCCTCTGACTCTCCTCCCACTGAGCCACGCTGCTTCTCTTAAGGTTCATTTATTCGTTCAATAGCATTGAGCGCTTACTCTGTGCAGAGCACTGGACTAAGCGCTTGGAAGGGACAATTTGGCAACGGACAGAGACCATCCCTGCCCAGTGACGGGCTCACAGTCGAATCGGGGAAGGTCAGGGAATGTTTATTAAGGGTGGCGGGGCCTGAGAGCCTTTCGGAAAGACCCCGGTCCCCGGGGCCTTCGAGTGACCGGTGGCCACTCGGGCTTCCAGGTGGTGGCAGGGCCGTCCCGGGGCCTCCGTCCCTCTAATCTGTTCCTGGGGGGAAGAACCCCCTTTTCCCTCTGCTCCTAGCCCTCTCCTTTCCCCTCCCCTCAGCACTGTGCCCTTCTATATATACTTTTTATTCCCCTATCTATTTTGTTAATGAGGTGTCCATCCCCTCGATTCTATTTATCGTGACTAAGTTGTCTCGTTTTTGTCCATCCGTCTCCCCCGATTAGACCGTGAGCCCGTCAATGGGCAGGGATGGTCTCCATCTGTTGCCGAATTGTCCATTCCAAGCGCTCAGCACAGTGCCCTGCACCTAGCTGAGAAGCAGCGTGGCTCAGCGGAAAGAGCCGGGGCTCGGGAGTCAGAAGTCATGGGTTCGAATCCCAGCTCTGCCGCTTGTGACTGTGGGCAGGTCACTTCTCTGGGCCTCAGTTGCCTCATCTGCAAAATGGGGATGAAGACCGGGAGCCTCACGGGGGACAACCCGATGACCCCGTATCTCCCCCAGCGCTTAGAAAAGGGCTCTGCACAAGGTCAGCGCTTAACCAATACCGACATTATGACCGATTTGTCCATTCCAGGCGCTTAGTCCAGTGCTCTGCACATAGTAAGGGGATCGTCTCTATCTGTTGCCAAATTGTCCATTCCAAGCGCTTAACACAGTGCCCTGCACCTAGTTGAGAAGCAGCGCGGCTCAACGGAAAGAGCCCGGGCTTCGGATTCAGAGGTCATGGGTTCGACTCCCGGCTCTGCCACCTGTCAGCTGTGTGACTGTGGGCGAGTCACTTCACTTCTCTGGGCCTCAGTTCCCTCATCTGTAAAATGGGGATTAACTGGGGGCCTCACGTGGGACGACCTGATGACCCCGCATCTCCCCCAGCGCTTAGAACAGTGCTCTGCACATAGTAAGCGCTTAACAAATACCAATGTTATTATTACTAGTAGTTACTAACTACTAATAGTCGCGCTTAACAAATACCAACATCATTATTACTAGTAGTTACTAACTACTAATAGTAATTACTAGTAGTACTAACTACTAGTAATAACGTTGGTATTTGTTAAGCGCAACTATTAATAGTTAACAGTAGCGCTTCACAAATACCAACATTACTATTACTAGTAGTTACTAACTAATAGTAATTACTAGTAGTACTAACTACTAGTAATAACGTTGGTATTTGTTAAGCGCAACTATTAGTAGTTAACAGTAGCGCTTCACAAATACCAACATTACTATTACCAGTAGTTACTAACTACTAATCGTAATTACTAGTAGTACTAACTACTAGTAATAATAACGTTGGTATTTGTTAAGCGCAACTATTAGTGGTTAACAGTAGCGCTTCACAAATACCAACATTACTATTACCAGTAGTTACTAACTACTAATCGTAATTACTAGTAGTACTCACTACTAGTAATAATAACGTTGGTATTTGTTAAGCGCAACTATTAGTAGTTAACAGTAGCGCTTCACAAATACCAACATTACTATTACCAGTAGTTACTAACTACTAATCGTAATTACTAGTAGTACTCACTACTAGTAATAATAACGTTGGTATTTGTTAAGCGCAACTATTAGTGGTTAACAGTAGCGCTTCACAAATACCAACATTACTATTACCAGTAGTTACTAACTACTAATAGGAACTACTAGTAGTACTCACTACTAGTAATAATAACGTTGGTATTTGTTAAGCGCTCAATGAATACTACTGAATGATCGCCTCCGGGGCCGAATGGTCCATTCCGAGCGCTCAGCGCTGTGCACATAGTAAGCGCTCGATGAATACTATTGAATGAATGAAAGGACCGGCAAGGGTGCCCACCTACCCCCCTGCCCTCTCACCTTCTCCACGTTCTCCACGGTGAAGTCCAGGTGTGCAGCGCCCTGCGCGGGCGCCTCCTCCCTCCTGTCCATGGCCGCTCGGCCGGTGGTCGGGGAGGGGGCGTGCTAGACGCCCCCGGGGGCGCCCAGCCCGGGCGGCGGGGAGGGGGGGCACGGGGCGGACATGGCCCCCCGGGCGACGAGGGGCTCCCTGGGCCCGGCCGGTGGTGGAGGGCTTGTGCTGGAGCCGTCGGGGGGTGGTGGGGGGTCGGGGTGGGGGTCGCGGGGGGCCCGGGGGGGCCGCCAGGCCGGAGCTCAGCCTGCAGGCCGCTGCAGCCCCTCGCCTTGATTGACAGCCCGGCCGGCAGCGAGACGGAGGGGGCGGGGCTCGCCCGGGGGCCTTCCCCCCGCCCGGGCTGCCCCCCGCGCGCCTGCCCCGACCCCCTCCTTCCCCTCCGCCGGCTCCCCGCTCCTCCCCCATCCCCCTCCGCCACCCCCTCCCTCTCCTCCCGCCCCTCCCGGCGGCGGCCGCTGGACGCGGGCGCTGAATTCGAGGTTCCCCCCCCCCCCGCCCCGGGTCCGGCGGCTCCCGGGACGGCCCCGCTCCGAGGACCCTCCCCCTCCGCCGGCGCGCTGCATTGTGGGGGTTGTAGTCCCGCCGGGCGTCGAGGGCGAGGACGTCACCTGCTGGTGGAGGCCCCGCAGGACCGGACCGGCCCGGCTCGGGAGAGGCGCCAAAGGTCAGCAGGCACCGGGGGCCGGTTTGGCTGGGCTGCGACCCCTCCTCGCCCTCCCGGGGTGACCCCCGAGCTGGGCAGAGGGGCATCCTTCCAGCTGGGCCGTGGGGCATCTTCGTAGTTAAGGGGCAACCCCCTGCCTGGGCATAATGCCATCCTAACAGCCGGGCTGAGAGACATCCAGACAGTTGAGGGGCATCCAAATAGTTGGGGGGGGCAACCCCCGGGCTGGGCAGAGGGGCATCCTAATGCCTGAGCCATGCAGCATCCTTCCAGCCGGGTTGAGATGCATCTTTGCAGCTGGACTGTGGAGTGACCATCCCCCCGCACCCCGGGCTGATCACCTTGTATCTCCCAGCGCTTAGAACAGTGCTTTGCACATAGTAAGCACTTAAATGCCAACATTACTATTATCCTTTTGGAGGCATTGAGGCCCCCTCCTGCACCAGTTAACTCGACCTGGGTCTCTGCAAAGCCCCCCGCTCCACTTGGTTTCCAACACCCACCTGGGTGTCTGCCCCCTGAATTGTGTCTCATGCTCCTGTTGAAGCCAATCTTGTATTGAGTGCATACTATGTGCAGAGCACTATACTAAGCACTTGGGAGAGGACATTTTAACTGAGGGGGAGGCAGAGAAGCAGCGTGGCTTAATAGGAAAGAGCATGGGCTTCAAACTCAGGTCGTGGGTTCTAATTCTGGCCCTGCCACTTAACAGCCATGTGACTTTGGCCACATCACTTAACCTCTCTGTGCCTCACTTACCTCATCTATAAAGTGGGGATTAAGACTAAACTCCACCTGGGACAATCTGATTACTTTGTATGTACCCCAGTGCTTAGTACATAGTAAGTGCTTAAGGAATACCATCATGACTATTATGTTAATATAAATGTATTACAGATATGTATATAAGTGCGTGGCTGAGGGAGTGGAAAATAAAGGCTGCGAATCCAAATAAGTGCTTAGTGGGCAACCAGATACAACCGATTGAACCCCAGTTCTTTCCTCAGGTGGCTTCATCTGACCATTACAATTACCCCTCGGTAACCACCAGTGGCTCCCCCAGCCCTGTCTGTCCCCAATTAACCAGTCATTTGTATTTATTGAGCACCAGCTGTGTGCAGACTTCTGGATTAAGTGCTTAGAGCATAACGAAACTAGAAGACGTGGTCTCTGCCACCTCGGACGTTACAGTCCAAAGAGGGTGACAGACCCAAATTATTTATGAATAGAGGGAGCAGGGGAAAGAACTGCACTTCTCTGGACATTGCAAAGGAATGGCAGGATGAACAGGAAAAAAGTGTAAATTAGCACATTGAGATATGGTTGAGTTTACCCTCCCTGGAAAGGTATTTATTGAGCCTCAACTGTGTGCAGAGCTGGTTTTGGAGAATCCTAAAGAGATAATGTGTGTCCTCAAGAACTTCTGGAGGAGGTGGATTTTCTGTAGGGCTTTGAAGACTTGGAGAATGGTGGACTAGCAGATTTGAAGTGGGGAGGGTGTTGAATGGGGGTGAATTGAGAGCAAAGCACAGTAAGAAGGTAGCCTAGGAAGAAGAAAAGAGCGGCTTTTGGGGGTGAAGAGTGGGCCTTTAAAGAAAGCTGATAAGTCAGAGGAGGAGAGTTGGGGTGAGAGGGAGTTTAATGTGGACAGAAATGATGGTAACCATTCAAGGTTTTGAGGAGTGGAGCTGAACGTCATTTTAGAGAAGCAATCTGGGACAAAGTGTAATACATGGGAGAGGAGAGAGATTGGAGGCAGATTCAGCAGTCCAGGCAGGATATGGCAAGAACCTGTAGCAGGCTTAGAGTTGTCTGGGTGGAGGGGAAGGAGTGGATCTGGGAAAAGTGGTGGAAGAAAAACTGGCAGGATTTAGCCACAGATCAAATGAGAGGTGAAAGACACTGAAGACTGGAGGATGATATCAGGGTTGCTGGAGGATGGGGGTGTTATTGACAGTGACAGGAAAGTGAGGAGGAGGGGTGGTTTTGGGCGGGATGAGGAGTGTACTTTTAGAAATACTGAGCTCAGGGTGGCAGGAGGGAGATTGTCCATCAATCCATCAGCTGCTCCTCCTTGGGCCTGCTGAGGGTACACTCAGTGGGGAGATGTTCCGGAGACAAGAGGAAATGTGAGATTGCAGAGCAGAGATCAGCTGGGACTAATGAGATAGGTTTAGGAGTCTTTTATATAAATGAGCTGCAGCTGTGTGAATGAGTTCCTCGAGCGAGGGAGGGTGTAGTGAGAAGATAAAGGGCTCAGACCTGAGATTTTTGGGACACCTGCAGTTAGGGGATAGAGGCAGAAAGGAGCCCGTGACGGAGACTGAGAAGGAGCAACTACAGGGAAACCTGGTTTGAGTAACATTTCCAGGTGAAGAGAATGGTCAGTGGTATCACAGGTGATCAAGGAGGATGGGATGGAGTGGTGATAAGGGAGTCTCCCATTAGGCTGGGTGAACCAATCTAGATTCTGGGACTTCAGCATCATTGACAGCTTAAGTGACCACAGCAATGCCACACGCTGTCATGGGCCACAGTGCCGTGACTTGGCAGGCAGTTGTCTTCGTAGCTGCTGCCATCCTTTCTCCCCTTAATAGCTGTTTTTCAGGACTCCAGGCAGAGACGAACCCAGTAGACTTGACTGGGAAGAGATCAGTCAATCGCTGGTATTTACTGAGTGATTACTGCATGTCAAGCACCGTCCTAAGCACTTGAGGGAGTACGGTACAAATGAGATGGTAGATACTGTCGTGAGCCCCAACCTTCTTGGACCGGGGGAGCCTCGGGGACCCGTAGTAGAGTCAAACTACACCACCAACGTTACTGGGGAAAGTTTTTTACTTAATTCTGCCAACGTGCAAAGGGGTATCATGTACACTCACTCACTCCAAGGGTCTAGTACCAGTCTGCTGGTCAAGGGAGCCCATTCTGCCAATGCTTCTTCCAAGTGCCGCTCTCCGGGTGCTTTCTTCTCCTCTGCATGCCTCAACATACCTCTGTGCTGCTTCAAAACGGGCGCCTTTTATCTATCTTAGGTGTCGCAGCTGGGGCCCTATGTGGCAGTCATTGATTGGTCCAGGCCCGTTACCGAGTAGAGCAGGGAGAGATGGCCACCCCTCCCTCCATGCTCCTCCCCCACAGGCCAGCAATCACCTGTCCCAGGTAGATCTCATCAGTGCCTTCGCAGTCTCTTCCTTGTTTGAGGAATCACAAACAGTCACTCGTAACGCAGCCTATTGTGGGCTCCCCACAATGCCTGCCCAATTGAGACCGTGAGCCCCATGATGGCCAGGACCTATGTCCAACCTGATTTTGTACCTATCCCAGCACTTACTATACAGTGTGTGGCACACAGTAAGTGCTTAACAAGTGCCATAAAAAAGGGGAGCTTACAGTCTAGACATTAAAATCAATTACAGACTGGGGAAATCGGAGAGTTTAAGGATGTCTTTGAGTGGTGAGGGGCTGGGATGGGTTGAATATCAAGTGCTTAAGGAGTACAGATCCAAGAGCACAGGTGACCCCAAAGGGAAGGGCAGTAGGGGAATTGAGGGCCTAGGTGGGGAAGGCTTCTTGGAGGAGAGGTGATTTTGAAGATGGAGAGAGGGGTGGTCTGTTTTATATGAAGGCAGAGGGAGTTCCAGAACAGAGGAGGGACGTGGGCATGGGGTCAGAGGCAAGGCACACGAGATTGAGATACAGCAAGTAGGTTGGCTTTGGAGGAGCAAAGCGTGCAGGCTGGGCGTTGTAGTAAATCAGTGAGAAGCAGCGTGGCTTAGTGGAAAGAGCCCGGGCTTGGGAGTCAGAGGTCGTGGGTTCTATTCCCGGCTCCGCCACTTATCAGGTGGGTGATTTTGGACAAGTCCCGTAACTTCTCCGTGGCCCAGTTCCTTCATCTGTAAAATGGGGATTAAGACTGTGAGCCCCACTTGGGACAACCTGATTACCTTGTATTTATCCCAGTGCTTAGGATAGGGGTTGGCAAATAGTACGTGCTTAACAAATACCATAGTTATTATTATTACCAACAAGGTAAGGTAGGAAGGGGTGAGTTGATTGAATGCTTTAAGGCCAACGGTAAGGAGTTTCTGTGTGATGCAGAGGTGGATGGGCAACTACTGGAAGTTCTTGAGGAGTGGGGAGTGTGGACTGGACTATTTGGAAAATAGATCTGGGCAGCAGAGTGAATAAAGTACAGACTGGAGTGGGGAGAGACAGGCTGAGAGGTTGAGGAGGATTAGAATAGTGTAGAGGCCACTGAATTTGACAAGAAGATTGTAATTGGTGACTAAAGGGTAATTTCTGTGGAGTGAAGGGGGAAGAAGGCAGATTTCAGGGAACCAACGAAAGAAGTGGGGGCAGCGGATGTAAACAACTCCCTCAAGTAGTTTGGAGGAATGTTAGGGGGGAGAAGGGGTGAGAGCTTGAGGAAGCCAAGGGGTCAAGAGAAGTATTTTTGGGGAAAAGGGATACATGGGTGTGTTTGAAAGCAGTTAGAAAGTGAGTGATTTAAGTGGGAGTTGGGTTGGAGGGATAAGGGGGCAAGGGTTTTGATAAGATTTGAAGGGATGAGGTTGGACATGCAGGTGGAAGGGGTAGATTTTGAGAGGAGGCAGGAGATCTCCTCTTGAGACCCTGACGGGAAAGATGGGAGAGTCAAAGAGGAGGCCAGAGGAAGGTGGGAGTGGAGAGGTGTAGGGGAGGTTTTGAGGAAACCATGGTTGATGGTTTCAGTTTTATCGATGAAGGCAAGGTCATTAGAGGCAAGACATGGGGAGGAGGGAGGGACGGGGTTTAAGGAGGGAGTTAAAAGGCCAAAAGAGCTGTCACACAGACAGTGGATGTGGAGGGGGGCAAGAGACAGCAGAAGGGGTAGGGGGAGGTGAGATGGTGAGGTGACAAGTGAGGTTATGGTTGGAGTTAGATGATACGAAGTACCGTGCCCCTTCCTGCTGATGAAGTCTGTTGTGAGCCCAAGTTGATGGGGGGCTCCTCTGGGGTGGAGCAAGGGGTGGGCCGAGATGGGTGGGGTGGCCTGGGCCTTCCGGCACACCCAGTGTTTCCTTCCAATAGCCCGTTATGGACTGTTCTTCCCGGAATTTATCCAAATCCCCCAGGTACCTCCTGGCTCTTTCCTCCTACCCAGTTTCCATCTGCTTCCCCCACCTTGTCCCTCCCCTTCTGTAGTGAATCCCTGAGATCTCTTCCCCTCCCACCCTCCAACCCAAACTGGCAAAGAACCGCTTCTCTTTGTTGGGTACCTACCAACCTTGCATGTCAGTGGGGGGCCCCTCCCGGAGCTGCGGGATGTGGCCAATGGCGGTCGTTCCGTCCATCCGCTTTGTGGTTCCGTTGGCTTCATTCGTGTACCCGCTCAGCCTGCCGCTTTCTAGGCCAAAGGGTCTTGTCACGGTCTCCTTGGGGGCACCCAGCCCCTTTCTCTCCCCAGATCATCCTGGCTGCTGCGGCTCTTCCCGTGGTGGGCGGCATGGTTTCCGAGGGCTGGGGAGAGGGTGACCGCAGGGTCCACCCACCGGGTGCCTGCCGGGGTTTGGGCGGGTGAGGTGGAGAGACAGGCTGTGGGGCGGGTCCAACGGGTGTGCATCACCTAAGCTTTGGACACGATCGACAGGCTGGGAAGAACGGAGTCTCCGTTCTAGTCGCTGGAGCATAGATCAGCTGCAGAGGGATGGCCTTGACGGGATGGTGGGGAGGGACCGAAAGGAGAGGTTGGACGTTGATCGGGAAGGGCCGTGGGCTCAGAGACCGTATGGAATCGAGCAAGTGGAGGCTGCCTGGGGAACAGTTCTGGAGGCTCATGGGGAGGGATACCCTTCCCCATCCGAGTGGCAGCCCCTCCCTCACCACCCCCATCCTGCTCCTCCACGTTTCGCCTTCCATGAACAGGAAGGGGCCGGGCGTGGCATTGTAACCGGCCTGTGTCGCCCGCTCTGCCACACAGGCAGGGAGAGGCTGGAGGGAGAGGCGCGGCGTCCACCTGGGAGCCCCGTGGGTTTTGCCCTTTAGCCGGCAGGGAAGCGTTGGCCGGGTGGGTGCTGGCGGGGGGTTGGGGGCGGGGAGCAGCAAGCTCAAGCCCTACTGGGGCCCCCTCTCAGTCCCCCAGACCCCAGGCTGAGTGCTGAAAGGGGACCCCATTTCTCCAACAAGCCAGAGGGAGACGACCTGGGCCGAACTGAGAGGGGACCTGGGACAGACGAATGACAGAGACTAGGCAGGAGAGGGAGCCACTGTTTTATGCACATCGTTGCCATAGGAACCAGTCGACTCCCATCCTCCTCCCTATCTCCCCACCCCCCTCAATGCCGGAATGAGCCCTTGGGTGAGCCCAGTCTGGGAATCATTCACATTTGCTCCCCTGTCTTATGCAGGCTGTCCCTTTTGGCCATTTGCACCTGAGCCTGAGAACCAACTCAGTCAGAAGAGAGAATAAATAAATAACTTAGAGATAATAAATAGCTGCTCGTGGGGAGGGGGGAGAGTTGAGGAGAGGCAACCCCGGTGTCCCCTGCGGTGCCAGGGACTCTGGTCGCAGTCTCTCTTCCTCTCCTAGGGCTTCTGGGGGAGCTACTCTATACCTCCAAGTTGAGGGGGTGGGGAGCAGCATCCCCATCCCAGCAGCACCTTACAGCTCCCGGCCCTGGTTAGGGCAGACCCTCCCCTCGGGCCCGTTCGGGCCGGGCCCCGGACTCGATGTCCTGGGTGGCGGGGTGTCCTGGGTCCCCGGGTGTCCTTCTGCAATCTGGGAACTCAGCTTCCGGGTAGGACAGCCATCCCGTTCCCCCGCTCCGGTCCGAGGTCCCCTCTTCACCCCGTCCCCACCCGCCGTGGCTAAGGGTCTGCATAGATCCTCTCCCGCTCTGTCCCCAGACCACCCTCTGGGTTGAGCGACTCCATCTCGGTTCCCTCAGTCTCTGCCTTCCACCTCGAGTGATGGCGGCAGCCCCTCGGGCCCCTCTGTCGCCCGAGGCCCGTCCCACCTTCCGCCCGGAAGGGGACGGCCCCGGCTGCGGCCCCTCTCCCTGCTCTGCTCCCTTCCCTCTCCCTACCCACGGGCCGGGGGCTCCAGCCGCTTCTTTGCCCTTAGGTTCTGAGGGCCGGGCACACCTCTCTCCGGGTCTGCCCCAAGTTTTTTCGGGCTCCCAGCTCGGCCCCTGGGTCCGGTGAGCCCCACGGAGCTGCCGGGGAGGGCTTCAATCTGGCTCGGGCCAGGCGGCGACCTCCGGGTCCCTCATCAGCCCAGGCAGCTGCACTCGGCGGCCGAGAGCCTCTCCACGGTTTGCCAGGTGTTGTGCACGTCCATGAAAGAGACGGCCTCGTAGCGGGTGGGCCGGCAGCAGGGGTGGCTGAGCACCCGGGCCGGCGGGGAGGGCCGCAGGGTGCCGGCGCTCAGCAGGTAGGCCAGGCTGACGTCGTGGTTGGAGCGGGCCCGCTGACACGAGCCGCTGCAGTACCTGAAGCGGACCAGCTCGTCCGAGTCGTGGCCCAGGCCCAGCTCGCGCACCTTGACCAGCTGAGTCTGCAGGTGGCAGCCCCGCTGCTTCGCCTTGCCCCGGCCCCCCTTCCCGCGCTGGCCTTTCTGGGCCCTGCCCTTCACCTGGGCCCGGGGCGAACGGCCCTCGCGCAGCAGCAGGCTCTCGGGGGGCTTCTCTTCTCCTCTGGGTGGCGGCGGAGGTTCTCCCACGCCCGTTGGGTTCTCCCCTGGAACACAGACCTGCTTTTAGGCTGGGGTCTCAAGGTGTCCCTGCCGGTCCCAGCGTCCGGCCCCCTCGGTAGCCTCAACTCCCCCAACCCCTCTCTGTCCCGGCCTCTTCTCGGACCCCACCCTACCTTCCCATCCCCGAGCTCTGGGCCCTCTTCCCCCCAACCCTCTGACCGAGCTCGGGCCCCTGTGCTCCCAGCCCCTACCCACCCTCGTCACCTACCGTGCAGGGTGCTCTGGGTGGGGGTGAGCAGTCCCTCCAGGCCGGCTAGCGGAGCAGAGCTGCCGTAGTCATGAAGCGGGCCGTGGCGCTGCCCGGTGGACGGGGAGGAAGCGCTGGGGCCAGCCAGCAGTGCCATAATGGTCAAGGCCTGCCAGAGCACTGCCTGGGGTGAAGGAGGGAGCGTGAGGGGAGTCTGGGAAGGCCACGCTGGGAGCTAGCACTCGGGGCGGGGGGGGGGGGGGGAACGACCCCACAGGTGGCTGAGAGAGTTAGGATGCAGGGCTTGTGACTCCTCTTGCCCTGCCCAGCCCAGACTAACCCTAATCCCCGTCCCAGCGAGCGTGGAGCCGGCGCCAAGATCTCAGCTTTGTCCCACCCCTGGCCCGACTCCCCCGCTCAACTCCCTCTTCTGTCTCTGCCTCAGTGTACCCCCGCCCCACCTCCCAGCAGTCCCAGTCCATCGCTCCTTTCCTTTTATTCCCTGTCCCCACCCCCTCAGGTCCTGCTGCCCGCCCAGACCCTACTCTACCTTCACATAGTCCTGCTCCCCTTCCCCACCCACCCATCCAACCCCCTTCTTATCTTAACTGCAGCTTCCTCCATCCTCTCTCAGTCCCCCCTTCTCTCTCTGGCTCTGTCTCATGACTTCCAGCCCTCCTCCGCCGCATCTCTGGGGTGCCCAGTCTCCCCCCGGCCCAAGCCCAGAGGTCCCTGTCCCGTTCCCCTGTGGATGTGCGACTCACCTGCCAGTTGGGAAACAGAGTCATAAGAGGAAAGGCCCGGCCCTCCACTCGGGACTCCATCTTCTCTGTAACCACAAAGCAACAGGTGACCCTGCTGCTGTTCCTCGGATGCTCCTCACCCCCTTCTCTGCCACTCATGAGCTCATTGCTTATTGGACTCTAGACAGTATACTGGGCACCTGTGCCCGCCACAGCCCACCAGCGCCCACCAGCACCAAGTGGGGGTCGTCAGGTCGACTGAGGAAACGGCAGGATTTGAGACAGGGGCTCAGGCCAGCAGTGGCGGCTGATGTTCTGGGGAAACCTGTGAGTGGAATAGCTGCTCCGTTAAGCCCTCCGCCTCGCCCTGCCTCCCACCCCTCTTTCAACGCAGGCCCAGCTACCCAGCCCACACGGGTCTCTTCTGTCCCGGTTTAGGGTTTCAGAGCCGCGGAGCGTTGGGGTGGCCGACTGCGAAGCAGGAAAGCGGGCTGGGGCTCTGAAGTGACCCCACGGGGCTTAGACCAATCTCTGGCTAATATACAGGGATGCCTTAGCCCTGGTCCCTGCTAGGGCACAAGTCCCTGCCGATTTTAGTTACCTTTCTGGGTCTCAGATTTTCCCCCGGTTGACCGGGGATAACGTCTCTCTACGAGGGCTGGAAGTGTCCTATGGGCCAAGCTACGCCTGTCCAGGGGAAGGGTCTGTATGGCTTGTGTGTTTGATGAGTCCAGCATTAGTGCCGGCATAATTTATCATCAATATTAATAATAGTAATTATAATAATAGTACTTAGTAGACACAATGTTCTGACTGTAAGCCCGTCGATTAGACTGTAAGCCCGTCAAACGGCAGGGACTGTCTTGTTGCCGACTTGTTCATTCCAAGCGCTTAGTACAGTGCTCTGCACATAGTAAGCGCTCAATAATTACTATTGAACCTTAAGAACACTGCTAAGTTTTCTGGGGTAGAGATACATACGGTACTAAGACCAGCCTGTCCTCCCCGCCCTCCCCGCCTTCAGGGCTCACGATCAAAGAGGTAGGGAGAGACGGGGCATCTCATTCCCATTTTCCAGAAGAGGAAGCTGAGGCCCAGAGAGGTTAAACGATTTGCCCAAGGTCGCCCATTTTAGGCCAGTGGCAGACCTGGAACTAGAACTGGCCTTTTGGCTCCCAGGTTTGTGGTCTTAATCCTGGGCCAGAGTGCCACACTGGTTGGAGGTGGACAAGGGGCTCCAGGTGCCAGGGTCCTAGGGAGGGGGTTGGCTTTTTGCAGGATCGAGCCAGGGTGAGATTCACAGTGCCGCCTCCTTCACCCCCAGAGTCTCCTTAGCGAAACAGAGGAGACCAGGGATCTCGGGAGCAACAGCGTGGTAGAACCCAGAAATAGCTGCAGAAGCAGGGAGCAAGGCAGACCCAGGGAGCAAGACTCGGCCAAAGGTGGACACCCGGGCCCCGCGCCGGCCTCTGGCTCTCGTGCTCGGCTTTGCCACCGCCCGACCCGGCACTTCCTATCCAGAGGGTTTCTTGTCGCGGTTTCTTGAGTGCTGAGTACAGTGCTCCGCACACAGTACGCTCTCAAGAGACGCCGATTGAGAAGCACCGTGGTGTAGTGGATAGACCACAGGCCTGCGAGTCAGAAGGTCATGGGTTCTAACCCCGGCTCTTCCACTTCTCTGCTGTGTGACCCTGGGCAAGTCATTTAACTGCAGCGTGGCTCAGTGGCAAGAGTATGGGCTTGGGAGTCAGAGGTCACGAGTTCGAAACCCTGCTCTGCCACTTGTCAGCTGTGTGACTGTGGGCGAGTCACTTCGCTTCTCAGGGCCTCAGTTCCCTCGTCTGTAAAATGGGGATTAACTGTGAGCCTCACGTGGGACAACCTGTATCTACCCCAGCGCTTAGAACAGTGCTGTGCACATAGTAAGCGCTTAACAAATACCAACATTATTATTATTACTTCATCTGTATGGAGATTGAGACTGTGAGCCCCACGTGGGACAGGGACCGTGTCCAACCCAATTTGCTTGCATCCACCCCAGGCCCTATAATAATAATAATAATAATAATAATAATAACGTTGGTATTTGTTAAGCGCTTACTATGTGCCCAGCACTGTTCTAAGCGCGGGGGTAGACATAGGGGAATCAGGTCGTCCCACGTGGGGCTCACAGTCTTAATCCCCATTTTACAGATGAGGGAACTGAGGCACAGAGAAGTGAAGTGACTTGCCCACGGTCACACAGCCGACAAGTGGCAGAGCTGGGATGCGAACTCCCGAGCCCTGACTCCAAAGCCCGTGCTCTTTCCACTGAGCCACGCTGCTTCTCTAGTACAGTGCCTGACATGGAGTAAGCGCGTAATATAATAACAAAATAATAATATAGTAATAATAATGTTGGTATTTGTTAAGCGCTTACTATGTGCAGAGCACTGTTCTAAGCGCTGGGGTAGACACAGGGGAATCAGGTTGTCCCACGTGGGGCTCACAGTCTTAATCCCCATTTTACAGATGAGGGAACTGAGGCACAGAGAAGTGAAGTGACTTGCCCACGGTCACACAGCCGACAAGTGGCAGAGCTGGGATGCGAACTCCCGAGCCCTGACTCCAAAGCCCGTGCTCTTTCCACTGAGCCACGCTGCTTCTCTAGTACAGTGCCTGACATGGAGTAAGCGCGTAATATAATAACAAAATAATAATATAGTAATGATAATGATGATGACAATAATGATAATAATGATAATAATGATGATGATAATAATAATAATGATAATAAATACTCCGTTTTCGAGGGTTCGCGCCCCCTGCAGTCCACCCAACGAAATACGGCCGGATTGACGCGCCGACCTGAGCAGAGCGTTCAGCTAATAGTGGCCACCAGATGGCAGCCATGGCCCAGACGCGGCGGGCCCCGCTCCCGGGAAAGCGGGAAAGTAAATGGGAAGCGCCGGTTGATCTTCCCTCCCCGCCCTCTTCATCTTCTGTCGATTCCCAGGTGCCAATTTCCCATAAGATGGTCCCCCCCCCCCCCTTCCCGAAATGTGTCTTGATCCCAGAGATTCCCAACTTTCCCTCGCCTGTATCCCGGTCGGGACGGGAGCTTGGAACGGAGCCCCGGGCCCGCACCCTTGAGGGGCTCTGTGCTGAAGATGCTTGGCCGGCTGCCCGCCCACAGCCTCCGATTTGCCCGCGGTACCTGACCTGGGACCTGGCCCGAGCCGCTCCCGGACGTCAGCCGGGGCAGTTCAGCTCTACCCCTCTCTTGCTGGCGTCGGAAAGGTCGACTCGTAAACCGAGTCGGGCCGCCGGGGCCTGGAAACCCTCCCCGGGCCCCCTTCCCGTGTTCCTCTGGCCCCCAGGATCCTGGCGGAGTCCAGCGCGGCCCGATCGCGGCCCCGAAGAGGCACCTGCCAGCCTCAAGACCCGCCAGGAATTGGATGCCTCCCGCCGTTTTGCCCCCAGAAATCCTCCCATTCACCTTGCACCAGCCCTTCTGCTCGGCCCAGCGAAGAGCTCACCTGTGGGATAGAAACCATTCTATAGCCCATACGCAGATGAGTCACTTGCAGTGACGGGGCCTCGGCTTGGACCCCGAATGTCCATGTCACAGGAACCCATGCCGATGAGAGCCTGCGTGCGACCTGTTCTGCACCCAAGATGCACCAGCTCCAGGCACCACCTCCACAGAACAGGGCACGGGAGTGCATTCAGACACCAACTACTCCAAGAACCAGTGCCCGCCCTTTCCTGCCAACAGACAAAGGTGGAAGGGTATCCCTCTCCCAGAGACCTTTAGGAAATGGCTCCGCAGACGGTCTCTGAGCTTCCTCCCTCCAGGTCTTGGGATAAGGATCCGTGGCCAGTCCCCGCGGGTCCTCAATAAACGGTTTCTGATGCGGAGCGGAGGATGACGACGGCAGCTAGGCCCTGTTGAGGACTAAGAGACCAGTGCTTCAAAATCCCAAATGGGCAGCGAATGAGATTTTGTTCAAGTTCACCTGCCGCCGTGTGGCTCGAGCACCAGACAGCGAACCCCGGAGTCTTCGCATCGGGGAATCTGGAAGACGCAGAGATTGAACCAGGGCCCCCGCCGGCTAGAATCGAGGCCCAGAATCCAGACCCGGCCCGGTGTCCGGATCTAACGCAGAATCCGGGCCCGGCGCGGACTCCGGACTCAACCCAGAATTCAGACGTATCCCGGGATCCGGACCCGGCGTATAATCGATAGCCGGCGTGGGATCCAGACTCATCCCCGAATCTAGATCCAGGTGGGCTCCGAAACCCAGACCCGGCCTGGATTCCGGACCGATCCCAGCTTCTAGATCAGGATGGAGCCCGGATGCCTCCCGGACCCCAGACCGGGCACGGCCTCCAGACTCACCCCCGAATCTAGACCCGAAAGGGGATCCAGACCCCTCTGCCCGGAATCCAGACCCGGCGTGGTGTGCGCATCCACCCCGGAGGCCCGACCGTGAACCAAGGAGACCCGACTGCACCGGACTCCGGCCGCGGCACCGATCCGGGCCCCGAGAGCCGTCCGTGTTCCCGAGCCGGGATGTGCCGGGATGTGCCGGGATGTGCCGGGATGTGCCGGGACCCCAACGCTGACCCCCTAACCCCGTCAGGGGCGGCGGCCCGGTGTTGGGGGTCTGGGTGAGGGTCGCACGGCCCGTCCGGCCGTGTCCCCCCAACCCCCCGGGCCCATCCCCGGACCCCGGAGGCTCGAGGGTCGGATCCCCGCCAGTCCTGCCAGCCAGCGGTGGCTCCGGCCCTGACCCCCTCGCCGCCCGGCCGGCCCCGGCTCCCCTTTCCTCGTCTCCCCGGCCCTTCCCCCCTTCCTCTCCCCCGATGCCCGGCGGATGGAGCCTCGGTCGGAGCCTCGGCAGCCCCCCCCCCCCCGGAGCCGGGGGTGTCCCTGGCAGCCCCCGCCCTCCCCCGCCCCTCCCCGCGGGTTGGCACTGCCCACCCGGGCCGGGCACCGCCCCCGCAGCAGGCCGGGCCCGGAGGGGGGGGGGATGGGGAGGGGGGTGTCCCGGCCCCCCCGGCCCCCGGCGCCCCCCACCCCACCCCCGGCTCACCCTGCAGCCGGTCGGGTCGGGGCCGGGCGGCCCTGGGACCATGGCGTAGACGCCCCGGGCCCGCACGACCCGGCCGCACGTCCTCCTCCTCCTCCTCCTCCTCCTCGTGGCGGCGACCCGGGACCCCCGCCGACCCCCGGCTCCGGCCCCTCCGCACCCTGCGGCCCCTCCGGCCCGGCCGCGATCGCCCTAGGCAGAGGAGACGGGCCGGGTTATGGGGGGTCGGGGGGTTGGGGGAGGTGGGGGGGTGGAGGGTCCCCGGGGCGCCGGGACACTCACCGGGCGGGGGCGGCGGGACCTGTTGCCGGCGGGGGCTGCGGGCCGCGTCTGAGGGGCCGATCCCCGCTCCATCCCTCTTCAGCTCCTCGCCCTCCGCCGTCTGGTGTCAAATTCCAGCTTCGCCGTCACCTGATCCTCGGGGCGGAGCGGGGCGTGGGGGGCCCCGGACGGAGCGGGCCCCCGCTCCCGCAGCCCCCCGGCCTGGCCCGGCCCGGCCCGGCCCGGCCCGGCCCGGGGGCGTTTGGCGGGGGAGGGCGGGGTCCGTGCGGGGCTCCCGGGACCGGCCCGGGCCCCGGCAGCCCCCAGATCCCACCGGCCCGAAGGCGGGAGTTTTCCCGGAGCCGAGGGAGGCCCGCCCGGCTGACCCCGCAACCGTGAAGGGGCTTCCCTTCACCGCCCCCCGCCTCTCTTCTGGGGGCCCCGGGACGACGAGCCCCCCCAGGAGGACCGGAGGGGAGGCGGGACCCCGACCCCAGGCTCCCCGAAGAGGGACACCCCCCCCCCCCCAGCTGGGGTTCCTTGAGAGAGGCCCCCTGGCATCGGGCACTTCACCTGTGGGCGCTCGGCAGCTACCTGCCCCCAGCTGGGAGAGGGAGCTTCCTTGACCCCGAAGGTGGCCGTCCCCAGTTTCTCCAACTGCCCCAACCGGCAGGGATGGAAGGGCCCATCCCCGACCCCAAAGGTGGGCATCTAGGGTTTCTCCAGGTGCCCTGACGCAGAAGCGGGGGCAGGATGGCCCCCCGGGAGACCTGTGCTCACGCCGTGCGGTTTTTAGGAACCCTTCCCTCTCCCGGCCCTTCCCTCTCTAAGCCGGGGCCCCTGGTTAGTCACCCTTTTCCCCAGGGGAAGCGGCGGCTGGCAGGAGCCCCGGAGGCAGGGAGGGGTGGGAGCGGCTCCTGCCGGGTGCCCCCCTCCCTTTAGTCTCCTTCCCCAGGGCCTCCCCGCCCCCCCCCCCCCAGCAGGTGTGGGGTGGGCAGGTGGGAGCAGGAGGAGCTGGTCTCTCAGGGACTGGCCGGCAGGGTCCGGAGGCCATTGGACTTGTTCGGTGACTGCCCCCCTTCCTCCCCTCAAAACCCCGGGGAGCTGTGGAAGAGACCCCAAGGAGGTGGATCTTGCCCCAGTGAGGAATCTCCCCGGCAGCCCAGCCAGGAGCGAGCCTCCCCCTCACATGTCCCATGGCGGGTTTCCTCCACGTCGCCGCTGCGGGGACGCTCTCCGAGACCCGGATTTGGGCCTTCGTGAAGAGGAGGAGACCGGCCGCACCTGTGGGGGCTGAGTAGACCTTGGATCCCCCGTCCTTCAGGGTGGAAACGGTGTTGAGCACCGAGGCCCCTGGAGGGCCGTGCGGCCTCTTCCCGGCTGGGGCCCCGTTGGCCTCCGGGAAGCCCACCCCGCCTACACCCCTGGGCTCTCCCAGCCTCCAGTCCACCCCGACTCCCTCCCTCCAGCCTACGTCCTCCCCTCTGCCGGAGCAGCAATAACAGAATATTATCTCTTTGTGACTGCTTTATTTGTCCCCTTGAGTTTAACATTTATAGCTGTCTTAATCTTCTGTATTGAATAGTCATCCATTTGTACCTGCTTGTCTCCCCACCTGCTCCCCGAGACCGTAAGCTCCTCGAGGGCAGGGATCACGTGTTGGTGTTCTCCCGGACAGCGCTCTGCGGGCAGGAGATGCTCGGGTCGGGGGCGATGAAGGAGCAGAGGGGCTTTGCGGTTGGTTCCTTGGGGTGACTGGAGAGGAATGGGTGGGGCCGCAGCCAGGCCAGAGTCGGGGTGCGACCTGATCCGCTTCGGGGGGACAGAGGGGACGGCTGGGGTGACTGCCAGGCCAACCCAGCCGCCCAGGTGGAAGAGAAGCGACTGAGGTGGAGCCCACATTCCTCGGCCTTAAGGGGAGAGAAACTGTAAAGGAAATCGCATCTTCTCCCCGTGTCCATTCTAGAAATCTGCGTCAGCTGGAGAACCGCATTCCTGGGTGGCCGCCTCAGAGAGCCGGAGAGTGGAGATCTGGCCGGGCCGGGGGGACCCAGGCAGCTGCGACACGGGGCTCCCTTCCGAGCCAGGGCCCGGGGGAGGCCTCGCCAGGAAGGCTCGGGTCCCTCCGCTGCTTCTCAGACCAGGGTCTGGCTTTCCGAGTGGCTCCCGCTCCCTTTCTTCCCTCTGGCGGCCGCTGGGCCGGTGGGCCTGAGATTCGTCCGGCAGTCGCTACGCCGGGGACTTCGCTGGGTGGGGAACTGGCGGCCGGGGCAGGGAACCGGACCCTGGCCTGGGGTCCGGGAACGAGCCGCCTCGGAGGACGGGGAGGGACCGGGCTGGGAGGCTAGTCGGGGTGAGATCATGGCTCCGACCCGGCAAGGGAGCGGCCGAGGGGAGCCGGGCTTGGGCCGAGGGAGTCTGGTCCCGGCAGGAAGAGTGTAAAGTTGCTCCTCCGGACACGGTGAGGAGGTTGGGAGCCTGGCAGTGCCCGGAGCTGGAGCGAGGGCTGTCTGGGATGGGGGCATCTCGGTGAGACACCTCTGGGACTCCGTTTTTCTTAAGTGGTATTTGTTAAGCGCTTACTATGCACCAGACGCTGCACTAAGCCCCTGGGGTAGATATAAGCTAATCAGTCTGAACACAGCCCCTGCCCCCCGTAGGGCTCACGGTCTTAATCCTCATTTTACAGATGAGGGAACTGAGGCCCAGAAGAGTTACGTGCCTCGCCCAAGGTCACGCTGCAGACAGGTGGCAGAGCTGGGATTAGAACCCGGGTCCGGTGCCTCCTTTCCGCTAGGCCACGCTGCTCCTAAATGCGTCCCTGGAGGGCGAGTGTACCTGAGGGACCCAGGGTCTTCTGGGCCCCAGAAGGTGAGGAGAGGCGGGAGGGCCGGCCTGTGGTGGTGGGGTGGGCGGAGGTGACCGGGGTGGGGCCGGGCCGGCGGTGCGCTCCTTCGGTGGCGGTTACTGGCCAGGAGGCGAGAGGCGATGCTCTGGCCACTGGAGGGCTCCCATGTGTCTGCTAATGACACTGAAACCCAAAGTAGGGGAAAGTTGGTCGGGCCCTGCTAGAGGGCCGAGGAGGTCACTACCTCCTGACCCCACAGGCCCTCCACGTGGTCTCTCTGGGCATCGAAGATGGGGCACGGGCCGCGGGGTTAGGCAAGGAGGGTCCAGGCCGAGGATGAGATGCGGGCAAAGCCCCGGGCTGAGAACCGCGGGGCCCGGGACCTTCGGCCCGGCGCGGGGCCCCACGGCCCGGGACCGACCGGGACCCCGTGCCCAGCGGGCCCCGGGCGGGGCCGGGGACCTGACGGTGCCGCTCCCGCTGCCTCCGCTCACGGTGATGATGACACCGGGCCCGGGCAGGGAGAGGAGAGTGGCCTGGCTGAGAAGCCGTGGGCCCAACTCCCCCAAGACCGTCGAGGTCGCCTTTGTGGTCGAGGGGATGGAAGGTCTCCACCATTTAGACGGTCTGAGCGATGGAGGGTCCGTGCCGTCCGTACAGTTTGCAGAGATGGAGGGTCTGGGCCGTCTATAAAACCTGGGGGACGGAAGGTCTGCGCCATCTATACGGTCTGGGGATTGAGGCCTGTGCTCTCTATGTGGTTTAGGGATGGAAGGTCTGTGCTGTTTACAATGTGTGAGGGATGGGAGTTTTGTGCCATCTATACGGTCTGGGGGTCGAAGGCCCCTACCATTTATAGTCTGGGGACTGCAGCCCTGTGCCACGTACACGGTCTGGGGACGAGAGGTCTGTGTGGTCTATACGGTCTCGGGACGGAAAGTCTGTACCTTCTTCTGCCTGCGGCGGGGGAGTTCTGGACATCTCGAGCCATCTGGAGGACAGGAAACCTGGGCTTCTGCGTGGCCCTTTTGGCAAGAGACCCTCACGGCCGTCATGGCAGGAGACTGCCCTGCCCCAGTTGGGGCAGGGAGAGTCTGGGGCCCAGAAGCAGGGGTTGTGGTGGAGAGTCGCTCGATGGTGGGCAGCAGCTCTGGATGCTCCATGGAGACAGAGGAGTCAGTGTGTGTGTGGGCAGGGGGGGAGGTCGCAGGGGTGCTGGGGGAGCGGGACCATCAGGGCGGGAGGTCACAAGAGTGGGTAGGGGAGATTTGAAACGCTCCCTTCCCTGTGGTTTGGGAAAGCACCATCCTCCTGCCCGGAACGGTCCCTGCCAACAGCCCGCCCCTCCTAGGCACAGTGCCGTCACGTCTCCCCTAGCTCCTCGCCTTCCGTGGGCATCTTTCTTGCCCCACCCCACACCAAGCCCATTCTCTTCCACCCCTCCGACTCCCTGCCACCATTTCACACGCAGCCACCACACCTGCCTGTCAGCGAGAAGGCTCGTCTACCACCGGGCCGACACGTGCCTGGATGGCGGGGCGGGGGTGTCCCCGTGACAGGAGGAGGTAGGCTCCGTGCCTTTCCCGCGCCACCGAGCTGGGCGGCGGAGAGCTAAAAGGTGCCAATCGGGGGACGTGAGTACACCACTGGTGCTGTTCACATCACCACCCTCCCCCTGGTGAGGTGTGCCATTCCCCAGTGCTAAAATAGTGCCGAAGGGGCACGCGATCGGGCGTGCCCCAGGAATACCGGGCCCTTTGGGAGATTGCACACCTCAGCCTCCCCCCGCCGCACTCATCTCCGAAACCGTGAGTCCTCAGATCCAAGTCCAAACCAGCCACCTGTCCTCCAACCCCACACTCAGCAGCCTGCTGGCCCCGGGGCAGTGCCCTCCCCATCTCCCACCCCACACTCCGTAGCCTACCTGACACAGCTGGGGTCAGGAGATGCAAACCCAGGGAAGAGCCGTTAGGTTTGTGTGCCTCCTCTTCCAACTCCGGGGTTCTGCATTCAAGCAATGTGGAGAAGCAGCGTGGCCTAGTGGATAGAGCACAGGCTGGGAGTCCAAAGGGCCTGGTTTTTAATCCCAGCTCCATCCTCTGCTGCTTGGGCAAATCACTTGACTTCTCTGTCGTAGTTACTTCATCTGTAAAATGGGGATTAAGACTGGGAGCCCGTGTGGAAGATGGACTCTGTCCAACCCGATTGGCTTGTATCTAGTCCAGAGCTTAGTACAGTGCCTGGCACATAGTAAGGGCTTAGCAATTACCATAAAGAAAAATATCCTCCCCTGGCTGTCTCTAGACAAAAGTCGTCCGGTAGAGAGGCTTTTTAGTCTGGATCAGTCTCCCGATTTCACCTCCCTGCAATCTTTTGTAGCCTTTGGATCCCTTGGATGGGAGGGACTTGGATTGTGACAATAGGAGGGAGCTAGGACAGACCGGGATGGGTGACCTGGGAAGAGGGTGAACTTTGGAGGGTGCCTGTTAGGAGAGCGAGTGGGGAGTTGGCCGGGGGGTGTCTGCTGGAAGAGTGGTGCACAACACAGCGGGGTGGGGTAAGATTGGGTTGTCATTCCTGAGCCTCTCACCTCACCCTCCCCAACTCTGACTCTCTTGCCCCCCACCGCCTCTGGGCTTACTCAGAACTCCAGGCTGCTGCCAGGTCACCCCTGGCTTCCCTACTCATGACCCTTCCGACCCCAAGGCGAGGAGGGTACGGGCCCTCACAGTCCTCCGCTAGCCCGCGGGCCCTCTGACGGAGTGGCAGGAGCCCCGGCCCCAGCGGTACAGAGAACTCCTCCTGGTCGGTCCTCCCCTCCCGCCGGCTCCCGGGGAGCTTGAGCTTGGACCTCCAGCCAGTCTAGGCCGCCGGGAAGAGGAGGGCTGCCTCTTCAGAGACTTGAGCACTGCCCGGTTGACGGGTCAGAGGTCACTGGTGAGCTGGCGGGGTGTAGGCGACTAGGGGAACGTGGCCCCGAGCAGGACTTCAGCCGGGTCGTGTTTTCGGGTATGTACCCGGGAGAGTCTGTGGTGGTGGGAGATGGATTTTCAGTTGTGCGTTCCTTTGATCAACAGTCCAAGGGACCGAGGGGGCCGGACTGAGGGAAGAGGAGTAGGTTGCAGGGTGGGAATGGAGGGAAGGAGCCAGAGGGGGTGGGGAACTGCGTGCAAGAATTGAGGGTGCCGTACCGCTTTGGGTAGCCTTGTGGGGGAGGGGGTATTTCTCCCTCCCCGCCCTTTCCCCTCCCTCAGTTTCGGCACCTCGGGGGCACGGACGGCGAGCAGTGTCCGGCGGAGGCTGGGTGGTCTGGGGCTCGGGCCCGAGTCACAGGAGGGTCAAGGCCGCGGCTATGGCAGGACTCCAAGGGGAGGGAGGGAGTCCGTCGCGCCCCGGCCCCCGCCCAGCCACACACTAAAGGAAGATGAGGCACTCGGGCTCGCTTGAGTTTTATTGCTTCCATGATATGACTGAATGCCTCCCGGGCTGTGCCCTTGTGGGTACCAGAGAACCAAAACCATCACAAAACAGAGTAAAGCCACTCCTCAGCTCGCAGTGGGACAAGGCTCCTTCAGGGCCTTCGGAGGAAGGGTCAGTGGTCGGGTTGGAAGCTCCCACCTACCAGAGGTCCTGTCTGAGGGCTTGGGGAAGCTCTGCCTGGTGGGAACACTCATTTCTCCCAAGCCCTGGACGCAGGTGGAGACCTTCTTGCCCTCAGCAAAGGTACAGAGAAGCAACACGGCTTAGTGGCAAGAGCACGGGCTCGGGAGTCAGAGGTCACGGGTTCTAATGCCGGCTTCACCACTTGTCTGCTGTGTAACCTTCGGCAAGTCACGTAACTTCTCTGTGCCTCGGCGACCTCACCTGCAAAATGGGGATCGAGACAGTGAGCCCCACTTGGGACAACCTGCTTACCTTGTATTTACCCCAGCGCTTAGAATTGTGCTTGGCACATAGTAAGCGCTTAACAAATACCATAATTATTATTATTTCAGTCGCCCTCCCCCTCGCCCCGGCCCCCGAGGTGGCTGGGCACGGGCCTGCTCGCCCTTAGCCCTGGACTACAAGCGCAGGAATCTGTTTCCCTCGGGTGGGGGTAGGGAGCCGGGGAAACCCCTCATTTGGATAGGGAAGCAGAGCCATGCCTTTCGGGAGTTCCCATAAGGGGAAGTGAATTTCCATTGGCACCTGTGTCCAGGTGGCTCTGGGCCAGCTGATGTCAGCTCTCCTCTGGCTCCAGTGCCCGGGATGTACCTGGGCCTTCTGAGGCCACTCTGGAGCCCCTCCAGACCTGAACAGCGGGGAGCCCCTGGGGGAGGGAATTTGGGGGGGAGCTGACAGGTCAGCGAGAGGTGGACACCTCTGTCTAGTGCTCTAGACTGTTGCTGTAGTGTGACAGACAGGAGCCTGGGTTTACTGGGTACAGGTGCCCAGTGCCCATCGACCCTTGATGCGGGGGTCAGCTCGCGAGAAGGTCTTTTCCTAGAGGTCAGGGCATGGGTTTGCCTGGGCAGGCGGGATCGAGGGAGCTGAGACTCCGCTCCTGCCAGGGAGCCAGCCTCAGCCCACCCAGGGAGCTCCCCCGGACAAGGGCCCAGCGGTGTGAATTGACGCCATTCAGATGGAGCCTGGTGGGGGGCCAGAGAAGATTCCCCAGCACTGGGGAGGATGTAGTCCAGACTCTGCGGTGCTGGCACGGTGCCCTCCGTGGCCTGGGCAAATGGCCAAAGGGACTGGGGGGGATCCGCTGCCTGTGGACTGATTCGGCTCCGGCCACCGCAGCCAGCGGTACGGCAGTTGCCGGGGGGTGGCGGTCAGGGGGCGAACCCCGGTCGGCCCTCTGGGTTTCCAGTGGCGGGAGCTAGGGCTGAGTGGCGGTCCTGGGCACTGCTTGAGGCCACTGCTGAGGCCACGGGAATACTCATGCAAGTGAGCCACGGCCCGGCCAGAGCTCATCTCCGTGGGCGGAGGAGGCCAAGCGGACTGGACCGGTTGCAGTTGGAGCAGCAGGGAGGGGAGGGGTGCGAGCGTGTCCTCCTGCCCACCAGAACAAGGGAGGAGGGCCATTCCTCCCCGCCCCCCTGCAGCTGAACTGGCGCACCCCCCCCCCCCAGGGCCTGGCTACGTTCTCCCAGCTGCCCTTCAACTGGAACCCTCTCTCCGGCAAGGGGCTCTGTCCTCTAACCACAGGCTGAGCGGAGGCTGACCGTAGGATCCCCAGGGCCAGGAGGAGAAGCTGTTGGGCTCTCCTTGACCCTCCCATCAACACTGTTCTCTTGGATCAGGCCTGAGGACAGTACATCCAGGCATGGCCAGTAGTTGGCAGGGGGTTGGGAGCCCTAGCCTGGACCGGGACGAGAAGCAGAAGACTGTGCTCTGGCCCTGCTGCCTCCTTCCTCTGGATGGTCACCCAGACCAAACAAGTCTGCTCTCTGCTTCCCCAGCTCCGTGTAACTGCTTTCTCGGAGGAGAGGCCCAGCTGGTGGCGGGAGCGGGATGTTGCCCCCGCCCATCCACGTTCTGTTTCTCCATAACCCCAGGCAGGCCGCGGGCAAGGTGCTCCTGGGACTCGGCTGAGAGGGGCAGGGCCCGGAGACCGAGAGCCCAGGGCTTGTCTGCTGCCCTGAACTCTGATCTGGGGCTCCTCTCCACCCTGCGGCCTGGGCAGAGGCCGGCAGGGGCCGGGGAAAGGTTTGTGCCTGAACGCTCTGCCCCCTGCCCCATCTTCTCCCAGCAAGCACCCCGCCCACACCTCCCCCCTCACTCTGCTTTTCTGATTCTAGATTGGGAGTCCCCGCTGCTGCCGAAGCTTTGCCCTGGAGGACCAGTGGACGGACACGAGAGCAGCGGCTGCATTCCCATCCCTATCCCCAACCTGGGGTCCAGCAGGAGGAGCAGCAGCATCCAGCCAGGGAAGTTCTCGGATGGTGGGCGTGGGGAGAGTTTTCCCCGGGCCGCCCGCCCCTAGCTGGCAGAGACCAGTCTGATATCAGGCTGGCAACACTGTCATTATTCATTCCTCGTTAAACACTGATCGAATTTCCATTCTTAACACTTATTTCAAAAATAAATTATCCCTCCCCCCGCCCCCCCCCCACCACTCACAAAATAAAATACAACACACACTGATGGAAGAATCCATATCCAGTATCCCCTGGGCCCTATCTCCCAAGCTCCTCGCCTGGGTTTAGCTCAGCTCTCTGCCAGGCAGGAGTAAGGCCCAAAGCCTGCCCGTCTGCCCAGGGACCCGGCTGCAGGCGCTCCCCGGAAGATCCGGTGTAGGCCGGGTCTTGGCGGGGAGCCACCTGGCTCTCTGGGGGGCAGAGAACGGTCGGCCTCTGGTCTGTGCGGGACAGGGGACGCGGCGGTGGGTGGGGGTCTCTCGAGAGCTGTGAGAGGAGCTGAGGCCTGCTCAGCCCGCTGAGCCCCAAGGCTTTTAAGCGATAGCAGCACCAGTGCTCCCAGAGCTTGTGCCCGGGCCCGCCCTCCTCCCCCCCCCGTATGCCCAAGCTGGTGGGGCAGTCCCTTTGGGGGGGGCGGCCACAGCCACCAACTCGGGGCCCCGCTCCGCCCCAGAGGGGACCGTTTTGGCACTTGTCTTCCTTCCTGCCTTCTTTGCTTCCCTCTGCAGCCAGACAGCATCTCATCACAAGTTCATTCCTGGTAGGCCAGACCCAGACGTCCGCCGGAGCCGGAGGTAGGGAGGGAGGGGCGGGACGGGGCCTCCGCGCCGGAGGCTGCAGAAGCGATCCAGACAGGCAGGTCTCGGTCCCACCTGGCCCGGAGCCCCTTGGCTGCCCATATTCCATCTCCTTCCTCCTTGGGCCCGGGTCCAGGCCCGGGCAGGAGGTCCTCCCTCTCCGTTCCCTTGGCGTATGGGGATGGGGGCGCCGTCTGCTGGCCCAGCCTCAGATGCCACTGGTGAGGTCAGCGATCACGTGGGCTTTCACCAGCTTCCGCAGGAACTCCTTCTCCCGCTGGATGTTGTGTGTCCAGGACTGGAAGCAGAGATGGGAGAAGGACCGTTTGGCGGGAGCCCTGCCCTCAGGCCCCCCCTTAAAGCTCAAGCGAAACGAGCTCCTCCCACAGGCCCGGGCTCAGTTCCCCAGAGAGGGGGTGGAGGGTAGGGCTGGCTGGCTCGTGACGGCCGGACTTCGGGCCACGGCTAGAGGGACAGGCAGGCCGGGGGCAGAGGAAGGAAAGCTCCGCGGAAAATTGAACCATTTGGCTTCCAGGGAGTCCTCCAGCTTACGCGGTGGCTCGTCCCCTGCTACTTCCCAGCTCGGCCTCTCCTTCTCCTCTCACCTGCACTTGGTCTCAACTCTCCCCCTCACCCCACCTCTTGCTTGAGCTGTTCCCCTAGCCCGGATCTGCTCCCCCAGATCTCAGCTCTCCTCTTCAACACCCCCCCCAAAATACCACCTCTCTCAAGAAGTCTTCCCTAACTAATTCACAGCAGCCTAGTCACAATAACTCCCAAATCACCCATAACATTTCTTTGTGCTTAAACTTCTGTGTAGATGTACCTCTGTTTTTATAATCATTCAGCTCTTTCAACGTGATGCAGTTATTACTTCTATGTGCTATATCCCTGTTCTTCCTCCTACTCTTTGTCAGTAATCTGTGGGCAGGGAATGTGTCTGTTTATTGATATACTCTCCCAAGCATTTAGCACAATGCTCTGCATACAGTAAGGGCTCGATTGACTGTCTCCCCCATTAGAGCGAAAGCTCTTTGCTTCATTATGCTCTCCTGAGCACTTACTTGGTTCTAAGCACTGTACCAAACAGTGAGGAAGATATAAAACGATTAGATCAGCCACAGCCTCTGAGCTGTGTGGGGTTCACAGTCTAACGGCGGGAAGGGGAGAGGTGTTTAATGCCCATTTTAAAGATGAGGAAATTCAGGCCCAGAGAAGTAAAGTGACTTACCCGAGGTTGCGACTTACCCGAGGTTTTAGAGCAGGCAAGGGATGGAGCTGCTCTTAGAACCCGGGTCTCCCGACTACCAATCCTGTGTTCTTTCCATTAGGCCCCGCTATTTCTCTCAGTACAGTGTTGATTACAGGAGGGAGCACCCTCTCTTCTGCTAACACTCAATAACCTCGTTTTTCTCTCCTGATTCTAATCCTACCTCTCCAGAAGCTACTCCTTTTCGGTCTCTTTCACCGGCTCTTCTCGGGCTTCTCACGGTTTAACTGTGGGTGGCCCTCAGGGCTCTGTTCTGGGTCCTGCTGTCTTCTCACTTTACACTCAGTCTCTTTAGGAGCTCATCTGCTCCCATGTCTTCAACTACCACTTCCACCCGGACGACTCCCAAATCTGCCGCGCTAGGCCTGACCTCTCTCCTTTGGCAATTTCACTTCTCCTCTTGCCTCCAGGACCTCTCCAGCATGGATTTCCTGCTGCAGGCACCTTAAATGCAAAATGTGTGAAACTGAACTCCTCACCTCTTCTCCCAAATCCCCTCCTCCTCCTCCTAACTTTCCCATATCACCGCCTTCCCGTTTCTATTGTTACCTATGCACTTGAGTCCTCCCCCACTCGGTCCTTAGGGACTCACTGCACAGTACTTCTGTAGAGAGCTCAAATCTATGTAGCCTCACCCTACCGATAGTTTATTATAGTGTCCGACTCCCTCCTGCTAGATTATAAATTTCCCAAGGGCAGTGATCTTGTTTACTAATTCTGTTGTACTCTCCCAGGTGCTTCATATGATGCTCTGCACAGCGTATGTGCTCAATAGAGACTCTTGATTGATTGCTCTCTCAAATCCCCCACCGCAGTATTATCTCGACTGCTCCCTCTCTTTCAACCCCCCCCTTTCAGTCTGTCACTAAATCCTGCCAGTTTTCCTTCCTCATTTCCAGGATCTGCTTAACTTCTCTTCCTCCTCTCTTCCCCCACCAGACTCCAGCCCACCCTATCGCGTCCTCTCCAGATTATCTTCTCCCTGTGCCTCTTTCACGCCTCTCCCACCTCCAACCTCTAACTCACACCCTTCCTCCTGCCTGGAGCTGCCCCTTCAAATCCACCACACCACCCCTTCTCCATCTTTAAAGCCCTTCTGAAATCACATCTCCTCCAGGAGCCCTTCCCAGATTAATTTTCCTTACCTCAAATACCCGGAAGGCACTTCTACCCTCACAACCAGGGAATGAAAGTTCCTTACTATTTAAGCACTTCTTTAAGCACTATTTAAGCACTTCTTCCTCCTGTCTCTACAAAGTTTTAGTGTCTTTCTCCCCATTTAAATTGTAAACTCCTCGAGGGCCAGGACCGTGTCTATTAACTGTTGTACTCTTCCAAGGATTTAATCCAGTGCAGTGCTCACCATCGGTGCTCCGCCAATAGGTCTGATTCCTGCACACGCGGGAGGTGCTCAATCAATATCACTGATGGGCTGAGTGAAGAAAATGGCTGCTGGGGGTTGAATGTGAGCTTCTGGACCCTCGCCCCGCCCCCACCGTCTCCCCCTGGGTTACAGTAAGGCAGGTCCCATGACCCTGTTGCCCCCATCTGCTGAGATCCTCTGGGTCCAGTCTCGGACCTCCCACTGGGACCGGGCCTGCTCTCCCTAAAGGATGGGATCTGATAGACCCTGTTGTCCTTGTTTCCGCTGTGGTGGCCTCAGGGGGTGTGAGGATTCTGGGGAGCCGGGGCAGAGAAGGCAGCGAGTGAAGGCCAGAGCCGTGCCCACTGGCTTTCCCGAGCACCCGCTGCGGCCCACCCCAGGGAAGGCTGCCCGTTGATTCTGTACCCGGTAGCGGGAACTGTGGGGAAGGGAGGTGGGTCTGCACTCCCCTGCTGCTAGGCTCAGCCCAGTATCTAGCATGCAAATATAGGCATTTTGCGTCTTTCTTTTCCTGTCAGTATCTCCTTTCCTGCCCCTTTTCTCCTCCCACAACTTTACACACATGGCCACCGGCCCCACCCTGCCCTCCTGATAGCCCCGGGGACTCCCAACCCACTTTGATTCAATCAATTAAAGCCACTGTAACCTTCCCTTTCTGGACATCTGCTTGGCCCGCCTCACCCCATTCTCAGGCCCCATCACTGTCTCCACCCTCATCTGCCACCTCGGGCTGCCTGGGCCACGGTCCCTTTGTTGAGCGGAACTGGCAGTTAGCTCCGGTGCCTACCTGCTTCTCCCTTCTGCCCAGGGCAGCCAGTCTGCTCCCGGCTCCTGGTGAGGGGAGGGTCGGGGAGCGGGCTGCGGGAAGAGCCCATGGAAAGGTCAACTGGGGCTAGGGGGAGGGGAGGGCGGCTTCCACCTGTTGCCACGGGGGCACCAGCATGGCAAGGTTGTGGGGGACAAGGAGATGGTGGGGCTGTCTTGACCACTGCTAATTTGACCTTTTTTTAAGCTGTTCTTATTGTCTGCAGTTGATTCTCCTTGCTGCATGGGTCTGATGGATTTTCTGATATTTTCCTCAGCATTCGGTAAGCTCTCAATTTAGGAATAACAATTGTAATAGAATAATAATAATTTGTAGCGTTTGTTTAGTGCTTACAATGCGTCGAGCACTGTACTAAGCGCTGGGAATAGGTGGAGAGTAATCAGATCTGACAGCATCCCTAAGTAGGAGGGAGGACAGGCACTTAATCCCCATTTTACATATGAGGAAATGGAGGACCTGAGAAGTTAAGTGAGTTGTCCAAGGTCACAAAGCAGGCAAGTGGCAGAGTGGGGATTAGAAGCCAGGTCCTCTGCCTCCCAGGCTCTTTCCACTGGACCATTAGATACATTCCTAGCCGCGATCCAAGAGGCTGGAGGCCCGGGTCCTTTTCCATGACTGATGTGTTCGGTGGCTCTGACTCCCCTTTTCCAGGCCTTGGTTTCTTCAAGTGAAAATGGGGGGCAGACTCCCACACTCTCTCCTGGGCTGCCAGGCCTGGTGCTGTGCCTTATTTTGATTGGCTCGGGGCAGTTCTCACCCTCAGAGCACCAGCAGGCCCCTCCTGCACTAGGAACCCGTTCTCACGCTCTCCCCTAGTCACAGACACATGGAGAAGCTCCAAGCAACCCCTCCCCTAAACGACCTGTCTCGAGACTCGGGGCTGCCCGGCACAGGACCCAGGCGGGCACTTCTAAAGGAATCTCCGCTCTTGGGGACGGGGGAGGAGCCCCGCTGGGAACCGATGCCACCTGCCTCCACTCTGGAGATAAACGTTCCCTCCCTGACAGAGGAGATAGAATCAATTTGCAAGTATTGGGAACAGGAGGAAGTGCAAGGATTAAACTGGCTGAGAAGGGAGCTCCCAGCATCTGGGGGAGCCCCCACCCTCCGCAAGCCCGTGCCCTACTTGCTCCTGTGGGTCCTCCCAGGTGGCGCACTGGAACCTGGGAGGGCAAATGGGGCAGAAACGCTGTGGCAGTGGGGCTCAGCCCACTGCGGGACCCTGGTCTTTTCCAACTTTTCAGACCCACGGGGTCCGTCCCAAAGGACGGTCCTGTCAGGCTCCGTCCCGGTGGCCCCCAGGTCCCTTGCCAAGCCAGGGCAGAGCCTCTGGTTCCCGGAGCGCTCTGACGCTCACCTCTCTGCCTAGGTCCCTCTCACCTCTAGCTATTACTGAGCATCGACTCCGGGCAAAGCAGCCGCGGGATCCTCTTCAGGCAGTCTCTTCCAACACAACAGGGTCTGAGTGGGAGCCAAAGTCATTCAGGAAATGCTGTAAGCAGAACAGGTTCCTGGACCCTAGGGGCCCCCATCCGAGCCGACATGCAAATGATTGCCAACCACTTGGCCGAGGCAGCTGGGCGTTCCGCGCCAACATTAAGTACAAAGAAAAGCAGGGAAGCCACGTACCCCGAACCCAGGATCTAGTTGGGGAAAATAGAGCTAAACCCTTTCAGAATTCTGCTACTTAGGCAGGAAACTGACCCGTAGAGCATGGATAAAGGGAGAGACCATCAGGGTGGTCCAAGGCTACAGACCAAACCTGGGTCTAGGAAACCGCAGTGCTGTCCCAAAGTGTAAGCTCACTGTGTGCGGGGAATGTGTCTGCCTACTCTTGTACTGTACTCTCCCGGATGCTTAATACAGCGCTCTGCACACAGTAAAAGCTCAATAAATACAACTGACGGTCCAACCTTCTTCATGGCTTAAAGACACCCTCCAGCTGCCCTTAGCTGACTTGTCCCCCCCTCCAGACTGTAAGCTTGTTACAGACAGGGAACTTGTCTGCTAATTCTGTGTAGTGTTCTCTCCCAAGTGCTTAGTACAGTGCTTGGCACATAGTAAGTTCTGTAAATTCTCAGTAAATACCACTGATTCTTGAGTCATTCTATCAATATCACTTTATGGGCTCTTCCCAATCAATCAATCAATGGCATCTGGAGAAGCAGCGTGGCTTAGTGGATAGAGGATGGCCCTGGGAGTCAGAGGTCATGGGTTCTAATCCCAGCTCTGTCACCTGTCTGCTGTGTGTCCTTGGGCAAGTCACTAGTTCTCTGAGCCTCAGATACCTCGTCTGTAAAATGGGGACTAAGAGTGTGAGCCCTATGTGGGACAGGGACTGTGTCCAACCTGATTACCTTGTTCTACCCCAGTGCTTAGAACAGTGCTTGGTACTAGTACCATTATTATTATTCATTGAATGTTTACCGTGGAGTGAGATAGGATCAAAACCAAAAAGGTCTTCAAACTAATTCAGTCTCCTAGCACTGAAGCCAGGAAAAGCAGCACGGCCTAGTGGAAAGAGCACGGGCCCGGGCATCAGAGGACCTGGGTTTTAATTCCGGCTCTGCTACTTGTCTGCTTTGGGATCGTGGGCAAGTCTCTTAACTTCTCTGTGCCCCAGTTACATTATCTGTAAAATGGGGCTTTAGATTTTGAGTGCTGTGTGGGACAGGGACTGTCTCCATCCAGATTATCTTGTATCTACCCCAGCGCTTAGCTCAGTGCCTGGCACATAGTAAGTGCTGAACAAATATCGTAAAGAGGAAAAAAAGTTTTGCACCCCTCAAGTCAGCTGTGTGGGGTGGGACACAGGAGGAGAACAGACAATAGTAGGATACTGAAACAGCTGCTGTACGGCAAGTGGAATTTGAAAAATTATTATTATAATCATTACTACTAAAAATAATAATAATTGTGGTATTTGTTAAGTGCTTACTATGTGCTAGGCACTGTATTAAGCACTGGAGTAGGGACAAGCAAATCAGGTTGGACACAGTTCCTGTCCCACATCAGGCTCACAGTCTTAATCCCCATTTTACAGATGAGGTTACTGAGGCACAGAGAAGTGAAATGACTAGCCCAAGGTCACACAGCAGTCAGGTGGCAGCGCCGGGATTAGAGCCCAGGTCTTTAGGATTCCCAGGCCCGTGCTGTATCCACTAGGCAACCTGCTTCTCTTAGGAATTTAGGAAACATCTGAAGGATTCAATAGATAACAAAGCCTCATAAAATGCTGCATCTGAGCTGGGAGTGGATTCCCCCTGAGGGTGGAGGGGCTCTTTCTGAGCAGGAGCTTTCGGAAGGATGGACAGACAAGGAGGGAACGGTAAAAACAAGGCCAGAAGCTACCAGCAAAAGTCCCGGCAGGGAGTGCCAAACCCTCCCACACACACTCGGCCTTTTCCCTGGCTTGGAAGCCCCTCTCCACCTCAAAGCCTCCCTGAAAGCCCACCTCTTCCCACACACTTTCCCAGATTAATTCCCAAATTATACACGCGTCTCGTAATCATCCTCAGAATTTCTGTATTAACCCTCACGCACCTGTTCGTTCAATCATTTCCTTTGTTGACTCTTACCGTCATCGTAATCAATGGTATTTGAGTGCAGAGCACTGTACTAGGCACTTGAGCGTTGTAGGCAGTTCAATAACTACTATCACCACTTTATCCGCAAGCTCCTTGCCCTTCTCTGTCTTTTTTCCACCTCTGCTCTAGCCTTTCCTAGCTCCAGCATGGCAGGCGGTATCCAAGGTGTGGACATTCCACGGTTTTATATAGCGGCATTTCCGCTACTAGTCACGATCGTCCTCTGGCCGCCCGATCCCATCTCCAACTTTCTCAACTACTTTGACCCCTTTTCTCACATTCCTTCTCTCTTTCTCCATCCCTGTACCGGTCCCCAGGGATTTCCATATCCACGTGGGCGTTCCCGACCTTTCCGCTGCCGGTTTCCCCTCACTCCTCAACTCCACCGACCTCCCGCTCCACCCGGCCTCACCCACTTACCAACTTGGACCCGCGTTTGATCTCATCATCTCTAGTTACTCTACAGTCTCCAAACCCTCCGACTCTGAAATTCCCCTCTCCGACCATAAGATCCTCAACCGCCCTTCTCTCCCACACACCGATCTTTTAACCCCCTCCAATCTTCTAGCCGTCACGTCCCCTTTGCTCTCCCAACCCAATCTACCCTCTCCCGATGCACAAACGAACACCGCCCTCTCCGCTGAACTCCCTCCCTTCGCTTCCCTGTCCCTCTGCCGATCTCATATTCCCAACCCCCAATCCTTGACTGGATCAGCTCCCCGGAATGCTTCCTTCACTCCCGCCCGGGGCCGTGGCGTCAGAGTCACAGTTTTTGGTCTGCATCCGATGAGGCCCGGCCCCGTTGGCTGCTTTAGCCGCTTCCGTTCTCAGAGCCAGGACTTTGAGGGCATAACTGACTCTGAGAAGTGTGGCTAGGTGGAAGGAGCAAGGACCTGGGAGTCGGAGGCCCTGGGTTCTAATTCCGACTCCACCACTTGCCTGTTGTCGCTTCTGTTTCCTCATCTAGAAATTTGTAATTAAATTCCCGTTCTCCCTTCTAATTAGACTGTGAGCCCCAGGTCGGGCAGGGAGTGTGTCCAACCTGATTATCTCGTACCTACCCCCACCGCTTTGTACAGTGCTTGACATGTAGAAAGCACCTGACAAATACTACTTAGTAGTAGTAGTAGTATAATGATAATATAAGATTTATCTGCTTCTCCCCGGTGCGGTTGCTGATGCTGAAACTAACTCCCCTGCGCATTTTGTGCCCCCTCGCCCTGCAGCCCCACCCTGGACCCACCGTGTCGACGCCAGGCACCAGGCTCCAAAGCACCACCTTCAGGTTTGGAGATTTCTCTCTGCGCTCTCCTCCGGTCCCTTGGCGAAAGTCTTTCGCAACACCCAGGATTGTGAAAGCATTTATACTTTTCCCGGAACTCATCTTCCCACCCCAAAATCCTGTCCTCCATCCAATCTTTGCATCACTGTAGACAGCACCACCATCCTCCCTCTCTCACAAGCCCATAATCTTGGCACTGCCCTCAGCTCATCTTTTATACAACCCACGTATTCAATCTGTCATCAGAGCCCACTGGGTCTCCGTTCACGACATCACTAAGATCGTCCTTTCCTCTCCGTTCAAACTGCTGCCGCAGTGATCCAAGCTCTTGTTTATCTTGCCTTGACTGCTGCATCAGACTCCTTGCTGCTCTTTCTGCCCATCATTTTTCTAAAAACACATTCAATCCATGTTTCCCCACTCCTCAGGGACGTCTGGCGGATGCCAATCCACCTGAAACAGAAACTCCTTTCCATCAGCTTTAAAACAATCACCTTACCCCCTTTTATCTCACCTCGCCGATTTCCGACTACAAACCACCCCACAGACTTCACTCCTACAATGCCAACCTACTCGCTGTACCTCGATCCTATCTTTCCGCTGACCCCTTGCCCACGTCCTGCCTCTGGCCTGGGATTCCCTCCCCCTTCATATAATAATGGTGGTGTTGATGGTGTTCTTCGTATCTGACAGACCATCACTCTCCCCACCTTCAATGCCTTACTCCCCATCCCAGCCGCACAGCACTTATGTACGTATTTATTTATATTAATGTCCGCCTCCCCCTCTAGACTGTAAGCTTGTTGCGGGCAGAGAATATCTCTGTTTATTGTTATTTTGTCCTCTTCCCAAGTGTTTAGTACAGTGCTCTGCCCACAGTAAGTGCTCAGTAAATACGATTGAATGAAGTAATTAATTAAAAGCACATTTCCTCTTCTCCCACTCCCTTCTACATCGTCCTGATTTGCTCCCCTTATTCACCCCTTCGTCAGCCCCAAGGCACTTATGTACACATCCGTAATTTATATTAATGTCTGTCTCTCTCTCTCTAGAATATCAGCTCACTGGGGGCAGGGAATATGTCTACCAACTCTGTTATATTTGTGCTCTCTCAAGTGCTTAGTACAGTGCTCTGTACAGAGTGACCATTCAATAAATACAACTGATTGTAAGCCTGTCATTGGGCAGGGATTGTCTCTATCTGTTGCCGAATTCTCCATTCCAAGCGCTTAGTACAGTGCTCTGCACATAGTAAGCGCTCAATAAATACTATTGAATGAATGAAGGAATGGATTGATTATAAATTATTTATATTACTGTCTATCTCTAGGCTGTGAGCTCGTTACAGGCAGGGAACCAATCTACCAGGTCTGTTATATTGTACTCTCCCAAGCGCTTAGTACAGTGCTCTGCATACAGTAAGCGCTCAATAAATACAGAGCCTGACTGAGCCTGCAAAATCTTTGTGGGCCCTAGCCCCTGGCACTTCCCAGTGCTTACTCCTCCATCCAGAAAAGTGGCCATTTCTCTCTGTGTGTCTTTCCTGCCGACGACGGAGAAGCAGCGTGGCCTGGTGGATAGAGCCCAGGCCTGGGAGTCAGAGGACCTGGGTTCTAATCCCAGCTCCGCCACTCGTCTGCTGCGTGACCTCGGGTAGGCCACTAAACTCCTCTGTGCCTCAGTTATCTCATCTGTAAAATGGGGATTAATATCGAGTCCCATGAGGGACATGGACTGTGACCAATCCGATTAGCTTGAATCTACCCCAGTGCTTATCAAATACCATTTCAAAAAAAATACCTTCCATCCATGATTCCGTGGTTTCTTTAAAAACCGACAGAGGAGCCTTGTCCGAGGCCTCAGAAAAATCTGAGTCACCGCGTCGTCCCCGCTCAGTGAGCCGCCCCCCACTGAGACGGCAACTCCAGGCCATTTCCTACCTCCTTTATGGCAGACATCTTGATGGCCTCGTAGTAGTGCAGGGGGGTGTTGGGCGAGTTCATGTCATAGCCGAAGCCGGCAACGGCCACCTCGTCGCAGTTGTGCAGAGCCATGGTGATGGCCACGCTGCCCAGCGTGGGGATGTTCTGGGGAGAGGAAAGCGCGGCGTGAGCGGGGCAGGCGCTCTGGGCCGTCCATTCGGGGGGCTGCCTCTGCTTGGGTGTGATCCGTGGGGATGCCAGTGGCCACCTGTCCGGCTCTGAGCTGCCCCTAAAATCTCTGGGGCCTGTTCCATCCTGCCTGCACCCAAATGACAGGCCCTGACCTGGGGAGAGGGGGCTTTCTCGGCTTTGGCCAGGGTTGGGGCGCAAAGTCGAGAGGACGGCAGAGGCACGAGGGGCTAGAAAACCTAGAGTCACGCGCGTGCACAAAATGGAGCCAGAATATGACTCCCCCACCAGGCCTGACGACCCGTAAGGTGGTCCGTGCTCTCGCGGAGGGTGGAGGAACAGGAAGGGAGGCGGTAGGCAGCCTCCGAGTTCTACCCATCGTGCCACCGTCTGGGTACTCCTTGAGTTGCCGACCCTGGGAAGTCGATATGGCCTAATAGGAAGAGTCTCAGTCTGTCCCGGCTCTGCCACTGGCCAGCTGTGCGACCCTGGGCAAACCACTTACCCCTCTCTGGGCCTCATTCATTCAACAGTATTTATTGAGCGCTTACTATGTGCAGAGCACTGTACTAAGCGCTTGGAATGAACAAGTCGGCAACAGATAGAGACAGTCCCTGCCGTCTGATGGGCTTACAGTACTCCATTGGGAAAACGGTGATTCGGTACCCCCTCTTCCTCCCTGTTAGACTGTGAGCCCCACATGGGACTAGGGCTGTCTGATGATCTTGTATCTATCTACCCCAGTGCTTGGTACAGTGCTTGGCACACAGTAAGTGCTTAACAAATACAGAAGTACCTCTTACTCTTCTGAGCCAGAGGCTGTAGGGGAGGGAACAGGGCTGGCATTCTGTCAGTGGAAATTACCGCGGCTGCTTTTCTGATCACGTCCCGGGGCTTCCCTGTCATCGGACGGAGGCTGGTTAAACTCCGGTGGTCGTTCTGGATTCGGCCCACCTCCTGAAGCCGCCTAACTGAAGGAAAGGGCTCTGGATCCGGTCCGTCCCGGGGTGGGATCCGGGGCGGGGGGCTCCACGGGAGGGGCAGGCTGGGCGCCCGAGGTAAAGCCGGCCCTGGGCAGGGAGGTTCGGCTTGGGAAGGGTCTTGGCTGATGTAGGCAGGGTACCGGCTTCACCCAGCTCAGCTGAGCCCGTGCCCTGCCCGGCCCAGCCCACAAGCTCAGAGTCAACACTGGCTTCCCCCTCCACCGGCAGCACCCCCCACTCATTTGGGGATGTCCGTGCACACAAACGGACACGTTTACATGCACACTCGGCTGTGGCCGGTTCGGCTCCGAGTTGCGGCCGGGGAGCCCGGGGCCCGCCGGCGCGTGCTGCCGCCCTTCTGCTCTCCCGGCCGGGGCCCCACCCACCCCGTCACGTCCCCGTGCGGAAACCAGAAACCAGGCCCAAGTTTCCTCCTGGCTGGGCGAGTCCCTCTCCAGAGGCCCAGACCCTCCGCCTCCGTTCCTGGCGGCCCCGGCTCCTCTCTGACCAAATGGAAAGCACCTCGGGGCCCTACAGTTCTCCTCCGCACCGTTATTGGAACCCAGATGGGCCAAGACGAACACCTGAACCTCCTCCGGGCCGGAGGGCCCCCGGAGATGCCGGGACGGCTTCCTGGACCCCAGGGGCGCTCCGGGGCCTACCTCTCCCCTCGCACCCTGGCTCAGACTGGGTCCATGCAATCCCCCGTAAAGCCAGTCGGCCTTCAAAAGAGGAAACCGAGGTTTCCTCACTTCCACTTCCCCAGATGCTCGGCAGCCCCCTAGGGCCAACGGTCGAATGGTTCGTACTGTTGGCGGCGATCTGGGTCGCCCCCTACTCGGTCTGAGCCATTTCTGGTGCACCCACAGGCGATAGAGGGGCCAGTTCAGGCTGGGGCAGCTCCTCTCCAGCAGCCCACCTCAGGCAGGAGTGAGAGAGCGAGTCACAGGCTAGTCGGCGGGGTTCTGGGCTCTCGGCGCCGAGCTCCGGCCCCCGCTGGACGAGGGAAGGGGTGACCTCACCCTCAGAGGGGCTGACCCACGGCCCGCTGCCTCGGTGGAGGACCTCCCACGGCAGCTCTCCGGGTTGGTTCCCCGCCGGTGCTCAGCGGGGCTTTTGTGGAGGTGGTTATTCCACCAATCAGGGCTCGGAAAAATCTCTCCAAGGAAACTGCTGCCTGGACAACCAGAAGAAAGCTCAGCGGTCAGAAAGAACCTCTGGGAAGTGAAGGGGGTTATCAAAGGAGAGGAAAACGTGACTTTTTGTGCCACTAACTCCGTGAGGGAGAGAAGGAGATGCTAGCCCCCAAACCAGGAGTCGGAGACCGACGGGGCTCTCTCTCTACGATGGAGAAAACCAGGCGGAGACCCAGAAAGCCAAAGACATGGGCACAGAGGTCAAGCGAGAGCCTGAGGGAGTGAGGGAGAGCCAGGAGAGTAGAGGCCCCGCGAAACCCGGGCCAAGGAGCACAAGCCCTCCCGGGCCTCTGGGCAAGACCAAAGGCAGCCGGTTGTTGCCCGGTCCTTGGGCAGGGCAAGGAGAACCATCCGGCTGGCCTCCCATGTGCTCGCCAGCCCTCGGGAACGAGGCTTCTGGATCCCAGCCAGGCCACCAGCCCAGGCCCAAACCAGTCAGACGGGTCCTGGGACAGAAAGGGTGGACCGGCCGTGGGAGTCACGGGAGGTAACCCAGTGGCCCGATCTGAGCTGCTCGGGTTCCTTCCTGGCCTCTGAGGGCCCCTCCTGCCAAACCCGGGACACGGCCGGGAGGGACGGGACCCCGGGTCTGAACCGCTTTCCTCAGCGACAGAGGCAGAGCAAGAGCCCAGCACATGCGTGCGTGCCCGCACGCACCACGCGTGGGCATCTCGGCGGCTCCAAAGCCAGGGGCTCACGTTAATTAGGTGCAGGTTGGCCAGACTGAGTCGTTCTTGCTCTTTCCGTTTGACTTCTCTCCACACCACGGCTGGTGTCACTTGACCTGCAAGGGGTCCGCCCCGTGGTGGGAGGGTCCCACAGGGAGCGCTCCCAGAGGACAGCCGGGGTGACCTCCGGGCTGGGCCACCACCTCCCCGGTTAGGTCGCCCGGCAGCCACCTCCACCGCCCCAATCGTTCAGGCGAGGGGTTCACGCCGTCCTCGGGATGCTACCCTTGGTGCGGACCTCTGGTTTTGGATGTCCCCGACCGTACCCGGCTCAAGGCCCCGGGGCCGTTCTGATGGAGAATTCCCTGCCGGAGCCCCCGTCTCTTTCTGGAGGGTCCCCAGGAGCCTGGCTTCAGCTCCCCGGCCAGGCGACGGCAGCTTGCTGGGGGTCTGCCTTGGGGGTCCTGCCTCTCTGACCAGCCACCCGGCCTCTAGCCCTCGTGGTGCCGAGGAGGGGTCGGGGTTCTGCCCCGTCTCCCCCACCTGTCCTCCCGTGCGCCCGCCTCTTACCCCTCTTCCCATCAGGCCGTTGTTGAAGGGAAGTCCGATGAAGCTGAAAGCTGCCTCTTGGATGAAGTAGGGGTTGAGGATGCGGATCTCATGAGGTTCTTTCGGGACGCGGGTTGCTACCGACTTCCAGAACCCGTCCGTGGCGCTCTGCAGACACAGACAGACACAGACCCGTGAATCCCGGGGTCCCCGGGGCCCCCAGACTCCGGCCACCCCTCCTGGACAGAGCCGTTAGCAGGGGAAGAGACGGCTCTTTTTCCTGCTTGGGCAGTTGCCTCAACTGTAAAATGGGGATTAACAGTGTGCGCCCCACGTGGGACAGCCTGATTCCCTTGTATCTACCCCAGCGCTTAGAACAGTGCTCGGCACATAGTAAGCGCTTAAGAAATACCAACATCATCATCACCAGCGTTTCAGGAGGCCAAACCTGGGGCCTTGCGGTTTCCAAGATGGCCATTTCTCTCTGGAGGGACTGACAAGGCCTCCCCAGCCCTTAGTGGAGGGGTCCCGGGCCCTTCACTGAACTAAGGAGGGGTCCCCCAATAAAGGGGCAGAATGTTAGGCCCAGCAGCCGCGCCGACCCCCAGACTCACTCCCCTCTCCCTGGCAGGTTCCAGCCTGCTCGTCCGGGCTGGACCCCGTCGGAGAGGGGGACGTGTCCGTGGGGCTCCGGACCTTACGGGCTGGAGGTTGGTCACGACTGGCCGGTGTGGGGACCTAGAGCTTCAGCCTCGCTCCTGGGGATATGCCCACGGCTGGCAGTTTCCCTCCCTGAGGGCAGACCCTCTGCCCCCCGGGCACGAGCAGGCTTGGTCGGGATGGCGAGAGGATGTTTCTTTTCCCAGAGAGATTTCACATCTGTTAGAAAAGAGGGGCAGGTGTTATCCCCATTTTCAGGAGGAGGAAACTGAGGCCAGGAAAGCTTAAGTGACTTGCCTGAGTTCACATGGTGGGTCGAGGGCAGAGGTGGGACGAGAACCTGGGTCTCTCGTCTCCCGGTCTCGTGCTGAACTCGCCACTCCCTCCTCTCCCACACTGACCGGCTGCCCAGCAGGAAAATGGGAAAATCCGCCAGTTCGCAGCTTTGTGCCTCCTCTCTGTATTTACCTCGACCCAGGGACCCACCTGGGGCCCTTTTCCACTGCGGCTTTCCTGCGGGAGCTGGGCTCTTGGGAGCGGGCCCTCCCCCGACCGCTCGCGGGACAGTTGAAGCTGCCGAGCGGGCACCTGGCTGCCCCTCTGCCAGGGGCCAACTTTCCCACGGCCGGAGAGGGAAAAGGTCGAAGCTACACACAGCGATAGGCTGGGCGGGAAGGTGGCACGAGACCCCGGGCTCCGCCTCTGAGGTGGCCATCCCAGCTGCTTCCTTCCAACGTGCCCCGGGAGGTGCCAGCCCAAAGCCCCCCCAGGCACAAAGGAGGTTTCTGTCTCAGCAGAAGAGATGGCCTGATTGGAGAGAAGGTAGAGGGAAACCACTGACCCTGCCCTTTCTCGGGAGAGATCTGGAACGGGAAATGCGACTGAAATCCGAATCACAATGCAAAGGCAATTAGCTGCTGCCTCTGGCTGATAAAGCCGGAAACAGAGGGGAAGGCAAAAAGCAAAAAAAAGAAAAGGGGGGGGGGGGATAACTGGAGAGACGGACGAGACAGGTGCCCTCCCCGCCCCGCATACAGCCCTGCCATTCTTCCTCCTCCTCCCAGCGAAGCCAATGGTTGGATCCCTGATAGCCCAGCCCTAGCCCGCCTCAAAGAGTCGAGTCCGGGGAGGTTTCTGGCCCACCACCGGTGCTGAGCCTAAATTCCCAGGTAACTTTTTGAAGTCTAGAAGGTGGGGGCTCCATCGCTCCCCGGGGCGGTCGCCACACCCCAGGCCGGCTTCCAGCCCCGGGGAGGCCCCACCTGAGCCCGGAAATGACAATCGGGCCAGCGAACAGGCTCTGGCATGTGCTGAGCACTGCATTGGGCGCTTGGATGAGCAGGGGAGGCAGCCCCCTTGGCTGGACAGAGACAGAGCCACGTTTGGCAAGAGGAGGAGAAAGAGGAGGAGATAGATGCCCTATCTGGGTGTGCGGAGCACTGTACTGAGCACTCGGGAGAGTACAGTATAACAATAGACACATTTCCTGCCCACAATGAACTTCCAGTCTAGAAGGGGCAAGACAGACATGATTATAAACAAATGACAGATATGTACATGGGTGCTGTGGGGCTGGGATGGGGGCTGGACAAAGGGAGCAAGTGGGAGTGGGAGAAGAGAGGGGTCACCGAACGGAGCCCCGCCGCCGAAACCGGCCCAGATGCCCGCCCGACGGCCAAGCCTGGCCCAGGCCCACCCCGGGAGGAGGCGAGGTGCCAACGCGGCGGGCCCGGCTGTAGCGGAAGGATGGGAGGTTGCCTGGTGGCTCCCCGTGCCCCATCTCGGCAAGAGGAAGGGAAAAGGGATGGGGAGGGAAGGGAAGGACGCTAGATGTCAAGCTGGAAGAACAAAATCCAGAGGAGACAGGGTATGGGGTTGGGGTGAGATATTGCCCGGTCAAAGGCAACACCAACCCCACCGGAGGCCGGAGCCCGGGGAACTCAGGGAGATTAAACTCCGCCGGGGTTTAAACACAGAGCTCGGCAAATGGGCACCAAGCTTGGCGACAGAGATGTGGAAGCTGCCGGAATTGGCGCTCTCTCTCTCCGGGGAGCTCCCCTTCCCGGCCTTTCCAGGCTCATTAGCCCCAGGGACCCAGGCTGGGAGCTGCCCTGCACCCGTGGGTGTCTGGAGTCAGCCTGGTGCCCGCTGCAGCGTGCCAGGCGAGACCGTGCGCCTTTTACACCCTCAGTTGCTCCTACATTCCTGCGGCTGCAATTGGGAAGTTGGGGGGGGGTCCCTTGTGGCCACGGGCACACACTGTATACCAGCAGAAAAAAAAAATAAACAAACTCCTGAGTTTCAGGGTTTGTTTAATCTGAGAGGGCTCGCGAGGGTTTCTGCTGAAAGCGGAGCAGCAGGGGGCGGGGCCGGCCGGTCCGCCGGTCCGCCGGTCAGCGAGCCGGGGGCCGGGCCGGCCGCCAGGCTCCCGCGCCGCACGCCAGCTGGGGATTGAGCAACCGCCGGCCGGAGTGGCAGGCGGGCAGCGCCGAGGGGGCCACTGGCCTCGCGGTTTCCAGGCCGGACTGCCGCGAGCCCGCCCGACCCACGGCCCGGGAGGGGAGACCCAGACCGCGGCCACGGGGGCGAGTCCGGGGATCAATCCCAAAACGCGAGCTGCCCCCGTTCGCATGACATCAGACGTGTCCGCCTCGACGGCAGCCGGACCCCGGCATCCGAGGCCGGGCTTATCCGGACGCCGGCGGCCGAAAGCAGCCCCGGCACCCGATCTGATCAGCCTCCGCGAACGCCATCTGAGTCGAGGGCAGTCAGGGGTTGAGGAGGGCGGGCCCGGCCCGGCCAGCAGCACAGGCTCTCGGCGTGGGAACACACTGGCCCGAGAGACCGACAACTGCCCAGTGGCTTGGGGACAAGGGGCTCCACTCTAACTTCTGCCGCCCGTGCCCAGCCCCCAACTATTTCGTGGTCCGTACCGAGAGGAATTTCCGTAGTCTGGCCTAGAGAGAGAGCAGCCTGGCCTACCCAAAGCGAGAATGAAACACAACCCGAGGCAACCTCGGGACACAGATTTCAGGCCGCGGAAGTTGGGAAATTCCCCCGCCGTAGACAGGGCTCCCTCGGCTCGCCGGCTGACCGGTGGCACGCTCCCAAACACGGCGCTTACGAGTCCTGTTGGAAGCTCCGCTTTCCCAGGGTCCCGGCTGCCAGACAACACAATTACCCACTGAGTTACCGTAAGTCGATGCGTTCCTTTTTGGATTCTTTGAGGACACACACCCCTAAACAGACGCCCACGCATGCTTGCAAAAAGAGGAAGGATAACTCTGAAACCGGGAAAAGGAAATGCTCCAGGACAATCTTGCCCCAGCAGAGCTCTAGGCATGGCCTGGAGTCACCGGAAGCTAGAACCAAACCTCCAAGCGGACAAGCGGTCTCCAGGCCCACAGAGGGATGCAGCACGGGAAGCAGCAGAGCCTAGTGGCTAAGGCACGGGCCTGGGAGTCGGAAGGACCTGGGTTCTAATCCCAGTTCCACCGCTCGTCTCCTGTGTGACTTTGGACAAGTCACTTAAACTCTCTGTTAGCTCATCTGTAAAATAGGGATTAAGACTGTGGGCCCCATGTGGGCCAGGGCCTATGTCCCCCCCGATTACCTTGTATCTACCCAGTGCTTAGTACAGTGCCTGACATATAGCAAGTGTTTAACAAATACCAGAAAAACAAATCAGACAACCCAGGGACCCAGACAACCCAGCGGAAAGAGCCTGTGGAAAGGGCACAGGACCGGGAGTCGGGAAAACACGTGGGATTGGGAGACCCGGATTCTAACCCCAGTTCCGCCACCGGCCTGCTGTGTGGCCTTGGACAAATCACTGCACTTCTCTGGGCCTCAATTCCCTCTTTGTAAAATGGGGCCAAGATACCCACTGTCTCCTATTGTAGACTGTGAGCCCCGGGTGGGACAGGGTCTGTCTGATCCTATTACCTTGTTCCCATCCCAGTGCTTAGCACGTAGCAGACACTGAAGAAATTCCCTAATAATGATTTTTGCAATTTAGATATTCGATTTTGCCTGCCTGGCCTCGGGGCCTTCCCGGCCAGGACGTGCCACATTAAATATGAGGGCATGACAAGGAAATGCCCAACCGAGGGGATCTGCGGTACTGAGGTGGATTAGGCAGCCCCTCTGGACAAAGCTTGGGCAGAGGCGCTGAGATTTGAGGCAGCTCGGCGAGCTGACAGACTGGCTTCTGCAGGGAAGACCTGAAGGTCTGCCGCTCCAAAATGACCCAAGATGCCAGCCCCCGTCCCGACTGGTGGAGCCAGCCAGACCAGTCTGCTGTGGACCCGCTGTCCACCCACCCGGCACCCCTCCTTGAAGGGGCCCGGGACCCCAACGGGCTGCAAACGAGCCCTCGGCAGCTGCCAGAGGTCAGAGTGCCAACTGTCCTGCCCAATACATTGTCTTGTTTTGGTTTCGTTCTGTTTTGCTCTGCTGTCTGTCTCCCCAGATTAGACTGTGAGTCCGTCACTGGGCAGGGATTGTCTCTATCTGTTGCCGAATTGTCCATTCCAAGTGCTTAGTACAGTGCTCTGTGCATAGTAAGCGCTCAATAAATACTATTGAATGAATTGGAAGAGGTCTGGTCCTCTACCAGGACTGTGGGCACCCGAACCTCTGCAGAGATCAGCAGTCCCCCACGCCCCAAGCACCCTCTCCTGCTCTTCCTCTCCCTGCCTCAGGCAGGCCTCTTCTTGGCAAAGCTTCTCATGAGCTCAAGGTGTTAGCAAACTTCTTCTCGGAAAATAACGGTGTTAAATGAGGATTCTTGGAATCTAGCGGAGGTGAGAGCCGGGATGCCAGCTCGCCGCTGGCACGTGCCCTCAACGGTGCCCGTGGCAAGGAAAATTGGAAATATCTGCTGGGCAGGCTGCCTGCTGGGTTTTCTTTCTGGTCCTCCTCCCTCCACTTTCTGCGGCTGCTGCGGGCCGTGGGGCCCCAGGCGGCCGCTTCCGATCTGCTTTCTGGGCGCCGAGGACGGGGGGAGTCAACGGGCCAGGCTCTGGGAGGGCAGTGGTCCCGGGAGATGGTTGGTCTTGGAGTACAGGTGTGCCAGGATTTTCCTCCCACCCCGACACCGAGCGAGGAGAACCACTTCCCACCCTGCCTGCCTCCCTCCCACCCTCCCGGAGCAGCGGATGCCAACTCGCAGGCTGAGAGAGCGTGGCGGCTCCTCGGGACGACTGCCAAGCCAGGCAAGGGGGAAGAAAGATGGATGCAACGAAAGGCAGGGCAGACGGCCACCTCAATCAGCATCTCCTCCAGTAGGCGGTGGCGGACATAGATCAAACCCCCATCCTGGGGCTCTCAGGCTCTTGCCGGTTGCTCAGACGGCCTGAACTCTGTGAGTAATCTGTGCGGCTCGCCAAGGAATACACGGCTTTCAGGCATAAATCGCCCAATCTCGGTCCCTTTCCGAATTAACGTCTGTCAACGTGATACTGTTCAAGATGACTGAAGTCTGGATCCCATTAGCAACCATCCGTCTTGGATAAATATTGACCGTTTGGTCTTTGTGGGCGACGCAAGTGCATTCAGTTCTCTGCCTGTCAGGACGAGGAGTCTCTCCTTTCTGCTAGAAGCGGGGTCTGGGTCTGGGGTGGGGCGGGGGAGGGAGAGGGCAAGAACTCCAGGGAAAACATTAAACTCCGCAGACGACGTGCTAAGTGATGGCTTTCCACAGCTTGTGGTCCAGACTGCGCTTTGCCCTTCTATCCTGGCGATCCCCTTCCGGGGGGCGTGAGAACCGCTTCCCCCAGGAAACGCACGAGGAGACCGATCGAGGAGCTGGGTAGCCCTGGCCAGGCTCGGGCACCAAGTCCCGGGGAGAGCTGGACTTCTGCGAGGGACAAGCGTCCGTGGCCGGGGCTTTAGCGGGACCCAGAAACTCCACCAAGAGCATCGCTGCTCTCGCCCTTTTTTGAGGGCGGCCCGTCCTCCAGAGGATCATGGGAACTCCCCATTGAATCTAGTGGCCTGTAGGGACAGGAACTGCCTGGAGCTGGACTGTCAGGGAAAACCCCACTGCTGGGGAACATTCCTCGTGACACCTGAATAACTGGCAGAGAGACAGTGCGACTCTCTCTCTCTCACATGCGTGCACGCACACTCCCATCACTGTAGACGGCACCACCGTCCTTCCTGTCTCTCAAACCCATCACCCTGGCATTATCCTTGACTCCTCTTTCTCATTCGATCGACACAGTCAATCCATCACCAAATCCTGTCGGTCCCGCCTTCACAACACCACTAAGATACGCCCCTTCCTCTCCATCCAAACTGCTAACAATCACTCATCCTATCCCTCCTGAATTACTGCATCAGCCTCCTCGCTGACCTCCCAGCCGCCTTACCTCTCCCCACTCCAGTCCATACTTCACTCTGCTGACCGGATCATTCTTCTACAAAAACCTTCAGGACATGTTACCCCACTCCTCAAAAAACTTCAATGGTTGCCCATCCAGCCCGCAAAAAACAAAAACACCTCACCATTGGCTTTAAGGACTCCACCCCGCCCCCTCCTTCCTCACCTTACTACTCTCCTACTACAACTCAGCCCGCACACTTCACTCCTCTAATGTTAACCTTCTCACTGTGCCTCGATCTCGCCTATCTCGCTGCCGACCCCTGGCCCGTGTCCTGCTTCTGGCCTGGAACGCCCTCCTGCCTCAAATCTGACAGATTTACTCTCTCCCCCTTCAAAGTCTTACTGAAGGCACTTCTCCTCCAGGAGGTCTTCTTTAAACTCCCCCTTTCTTCTCCTCCCACTCTCTTCTGCATCTGACTTGCTCCCTTTATTCATCTCCCCTCCCAATATCTGTAATTTATTTATGTTAATGTCTGTCTCCCCTTCTAGATTGTGAGGTTGTTTTGGGCAGGGAATGTGTCTGTTTCTTGTTTTATTGTACCCTCCCAAGCACTCAATAAATATGACTGAATGAATATGAAGGACCTGACGTAGCAAGGCCAATTCCAGGTTTCTCTGGCACGTCCAGGCAGAACCTGGAACCCAGCCAGGGGGGGAGCCCGTGTGGGCACTTGGGGCTTAGGCTGGAAGGCCGCCCGGGACCCCAGGACGGGGGTTTGATCTATGTCCGCCCCCCAGTTTTGGTGCATCCCGGGGGAGGTGCCCTATGGGGATATCCTAGTGAGAGGCGAGTCAAGTCTAGACACACACATTGGGAGCTAGGGCGATTCAGTGATTGCTTCTCTCCCCCAATTGTTCATTTCCTGTCAAGCAGACACGCAGGTACCTGCTGACTCAACTTGTTCTGCAATTATTGGGATAATTGATGCGAATGGAGGGCAAAATGTCACCAAAGGAAAGAGCGCCTCCGCCTCCAGCTTGCCCTCAACTGGGCCGCCTGGTGGCTTCAGAGGCTCTGGGCCCTTGCTGCCTCTCCCTCGCCCGAGGACTCTTCCACAGGTGACTTGGCTTTGGTTTCCTATCTCTGTTTCTCAAAAATCGAGGGCGCTCCTGATGCTATAGGGGTGGGATAGGGCCAGACCGCCTCATTTCTTACCCATGTGTCTGTGGTCAGACAACTACCTTTAGAGAGCAAGCTCCAAGTGGGGACGGTCCAGGGCTGGGTCTCCGTCACACCTCCCGTACCTCTCCCGGGGGCCTAGCACAGTGCTTGGCACAAAACAAGCGGTTGGACCTTACCACAAATAGCCATCGTAATAACAACGGTAATAGTAACGATAACTTGGAGAGGGAGGGGGAGTCATCGCTCTGCCTCCTGTCTCCGGCAAGGGGGTTCTGTGCTCAGTTCCTAAAAACCTCAGCCCTGAGGCAGTCAGAGGTCCGGGCAGCAGGTAGAGCCCAGAAATCAAGGCCCCGAAGCCTTAACCAGAGGCCTGGCTTCCTCTCAGGGGGTCGGCTGGGCCGTGACTATATACTGTCTACTGAGCAAGACGTTAAAAGGCCGAGGATCGGGCTCAAGATGAGGACACTCCCAACCTCAAGAACAACATTTTGCATTTTGTCAGTAATTACATTCGACCAGGTTTTTTTCCCCTAGGTCTTCCAGGATGGCCTGGATGGGAGTGTCCCAGCTGAGAATCCAGGATGTCAGTGAGGGTGAGTCTCCCTTCTTGGGCGGGAGGACCTGAGAACAACGGGTCGTGGTGGGGTAGGGTGGAGCGGGGCGGGAGGGGGCTGTAGAGGAAAGTGGGGGTGGGAGAAGTCCCAGGTGCCGGGAGACACGTTTCCTGGCAGCTCAGGTCTGGGCTAGGAGTACTGAGGCTGCCCAACTCGGGGCCAACACAGCCCAGAAGGACTGGGAATTGCCCCAGGAACCGTCTGGAAACTCTCCCGGGATGCTCGGCTCTCCGACGCCATCTCTCTCGGCGCCCAGCCAAATAAGACTTCGGTCAGGAGAGAGTCGAGTCCAGAGACACTGCAGCTCATTCCAGGGGAAGGAAGGACTCGTCTTCAGGGAAAGCTTTAGAGCTGACGCTCTGGGGCCTGGAGGGCGGAAGCGTCCTCTGCCGATCCCAAGGTTTCATTAGTGGATCAGAAACACCCACCGCCACTACTGGCTGAGTCGGGGGCGGGTGGGTCCGGGGTGCCGAGGGGGTAGAGCGGCCCCTCCTCTTGGCCATGTGGCCGGCCCGCCCACCCGAGGCCACGTCGGGGTCTCTCCCCAGGGCCCCATGGATGAGATGAGATCAGGAGTCTGTGGGAGTGCTTCCGTTTCGGTCCGGTGAACCAAACAAGGAGCTGGCCAGAGGGGTTGGGAATGAAGGCCAGCTCTCGAAGGAGACACAGAGCCAGAGACGGGAAAGAAGAAACCAAGCCACGATTCACAAGAACAACGGGCGAAGAAACGAGACCGAGGCCCTTGGAAGGCAAGGCGGCAGACCCCCTCCGGAGAGGCAGGAGGACCCACTGCTTAGGGACAAGGGTGGTAATAGCGGGGCCGGTGGCTGGCACCTCTACCGTACCTCCGGCCACGGTCCAATGAGACCTGGACTGGACGGATGGAGCCGGGGGTGAGCTCCGGGAGTCTGCTTCTGCTCCCCGCGTCCCGCCCCCGCCCCAGGGAGGAGGGAGACTGTGCCTCTGGCAAACAGTGGTGCAGAGACTTGGCCACAAAGGGCCCAGGCACTGGCACTAGGGTGAAAGGAAAGTGAAAGGAAGTTCCCGGCTTTGACAAGGTTCCTAGCACCACAGCCCTCCGTGGGCCTGACCAACTTCAGCATCCCATAATTCCAGATTCGGGCCAGGACAGAGCAGAATCCTTATGCGTTGGACCAGGTTTGGCTGTCCCCTTCATTTGAGGGATTGGGGTCTGCAGGAGTCATGGGCATTACAGCTGAGCTTCTGGGACTATGCTTCTCGGCAGCCCACCGGACCAGTTGCCCACGCTGATAGCTGACCTTCTCTATCTCCTCTCCCTCAAAAGTCCAGTGGAGTTGAACCCGGATCCCCTTCCAGTAGGGCCGGGCTCCTTTCTAGTCTGGAGTGGAGCTGGTTCTGGCCTGGAAACAGGCCGGGCTGGGCTGGGCCCCGGACTTCCAGTCTGAGCAGGCCCTGGCTGATACTCACTCCCACACCCGCTACCCCCAGCATAGGGTTAGACGAGGAGGTGCCTCCTCCATACACGATCACATCCTCAAGTTTCTTCCACATGAGGAAATGCAAAAGCTTAAAACCCACACTCAACCCGCCGAGACCTGGACTGAAATGATTTGCCTTTGGCTGTTGCAACCAGACATTTTCCCCGCCCCCATTCTTGTCCCTCATCCACATTATGGCCCGTTTCCCGCCTCTCTTCCACCTGGCAGGGTGGCTCCTTGTGACTCCCCCATTCTGCTCTGAGGCCTGGTGAGAAGGAGCTTGGGCCCTCTACTTGTGAGATTCCTTCTTTCTGTTTGCTGTCTTTTAGTGAACCGTTAAGAAAGGGGACCAGGGGATGAGGGCAGTGATTCTCCCATAAGGCGTTGACCAGCAAGCAGTTAGTTCACTTGTTGTTGAGATCGAGTATGTAACTTCCAGGTAACACTGGCACAGGGTGGGGGCAAAACATCTTCCCCATCTACTGGGGAAGCTCCTGAGCCCACCAGAAGGCCCATTCCATATCTATCTTTCTCTCATTAGAAGTAGGAAAGAGTAGACATTCAAATCAACACGCTTTCCAGTTCCCCCAGGGAAAGGAACAAGGAACTCAAAGGAGAATAAGAAGGCAAGTCGAGGCAATGGCACTGATACTTCAAAAAGACTGAAGAATTTTTTTCCCCCCCAAGAGGTGCTTCTCTCCCCGCAAAGAGGAGAACATGACTCCTTTTGAAAAGATTCCAGAGTGGGTGCTGAATCTCCTTCGACAGCCCTGAGTCTTCACAGAAGTCTGGGAGGGCACTCTGGATGCTCGACTTCCTCTTTAGGGCCCAAAGTGACTTTTTGCTGCATTTGCCTCCCAAATAAATCAGGCAGAGTCAGAACCGCCTTGCCCACGGGGTGTAGTGAAAGTCTTGGTGGTCTGGCAGCTTCTGTGGAGCTTGGGGATTAGCGTGGTTTATGACCGCAAGGTGGTGAAAATAGAAAAGGAGAGCAGAGTTGACTGCGGAGGTGCAGGAAGCTAGCAAACAGAGCAGGGCGAGAATCCGGGGGGAAAAGCTCCCGAGCGTTACTGGTCCGATCGGAAGGGAGTCTTAAGCAGTCAAAAAGATGTAGGCGAAGATGCTACCTAAGGGGGAGGTGGAGAGATTCACTCCCTGGCTTCCTTCTCCTGCCTCCCCGCCCCCACCCCAGAACCAAAGGCTTGCAGGGGTCAGCTTGGGCTTGAGTCTGGTTGCTTTTTTTATGGTTTTTGCTAAGTGCTTATTATGTGCCAGACCCTGTACTAAGTCCTGGGCTAGATACAAGATATTCAGACCGGACACAGTCCCTGTCCGATATGGAGCTCACAGTCTTAATCCCCATTTTACAGCTGTGGCACAGAGGAGTTAAGTGACTTGCCCAAGGTCACACAGCAGACAGGTGGCGGTGCCGGGATAAGAAACCAGGTCCACTCTCTATCCACTAAGCCAAGCTGACTTCTCCACTGTTTGCTCCACTGTTTGCTCACCAGTGGTTCTGGATGCCTTGCTGAGCCCTGGCATTAAGATTGCTGTGCTCCTTTCGCTTCTTGGGCCTCTCCTTCTTCCTTCGCTTCCACGGCAGGTAGGGCAATGAGCAGGAAAATGCCACCCTCGGGATCCAAGGGGCAGCCGGCCCTCACATGAAGCGTCCCCCTGCTGCTCTCTCCAGCTCAGAGGTGTTCGATCACTAAACTTTACTCCCCCCAAATGAGGATGATTGTCAAAACTACCTCTCTACCCCCCCAACCTCTCTCTCCTGCTCTGCAGCCTCATATTTCCTTCTGCCTTCAGGACATCTCTTGCTGGATGTCCCACGGACACCTCCAACAGCGTGGCTCAGTGGAAAGAGCCTGGGCTTGGGAGTCCGAGGTCATGGGTTCGAATCCCTGCTCTGCCACTTGTCAGCTGTGTGACTGTGGGCAAGTCGCTTAACTTCTCTGTGCCTCAGTGACCTCATCTGTAAAATGGGGATTAAGACTGTGAGCCTCACGTGGGATGACCTGATCACCCTGCATCTACCTCAGCGCTTAGAACAGTGCTCTGCACATAGTAAGCGCTTAACAAATACCAACATTACTATTATTATGTCCAAAAGAGAACTCCCACCCAAACCCTGTCCTTCCCCACACTTTCCCATCACTGAAGACAACACCAACATACACTCTCACAAGCCTATAACCGTGGCATTATCCTCGATTCACCTCTCACTTAACCTGCATTTTCAGGTTGTTACCGAATCCTGTCCGTTCTTCCTTCCTAACATCCCTAGAATCTGCCCTTTCCTCTCCATCAAAACCGCTATCACTCTGATCCAGGCACTAAACAGACCCCGCCTTGACTACTGCATCAGCCTCCTTGCTGAGTTCAGCCACTGCCAACTACTGTTTGTTTGTCTGGTGGCCAAGGGCTCCCCTCCCCAGTCTAAGCAGCTGCCTCCATCCAGAGACGTGAGATGAGGGGCAGAAGACTAGTTTTCTTTGGAATTAGCAATCTCGCGCCAGCCAAGGTTTAATAGCCCACCTGCCCTGGGAGGGGCCCCAGTGCCGAAGTCAAACCTGGCCTTCGCCACCGTCATTCACTCATTCAATTGTATTTATTGAGCACTTACCGTGTGCAGAGCACTGTACTAAGTGCTTGGGAGAATACAATACAATAAACATCCATAATGGCCGATCACTGTGAGGCCCCAGAATGGGGGAAATAGTGCCCCAGGGGCATAGACAGTAAGTGGGATTGGGGACTTTCCTGCTTTACTCTCCTTTCCCCATCCAGCCATGCACACGTTTGCTCAGGAATCTCGTGGCACGGAAAGCTCAACTCTCACCTGGGGTTGGACGGGGGAACTCTCACCTCACCTCACCCCCTGCGATGCACAAACACACACACACACACACACACACAAGCATATACAGTTTTCCTCCTTCCCCTTGTAGCCCAAGGAACACAAGCTAAGGGGCACTGCTCCTCTGTCTTCACCTGATTCTCTGTCACTCCAGGCACCTGGGAGCACTGGCCACGGCACCGAGAGAGGGATCTTGAAAACTGGGAGGCCCGGCCCCGGCCCCGAGAGCGCGGAATTTCATTCCAATTGGAACCGACGAATACTGGGTAGAATATTTGCTGCACGCGCCCAAGAGTCACATTCTTGGCATTTTTCATCTGGGAGGAGCTGCCGCAGTTCTCTGGCCAAGGGAAAGGGGCAAGTGACTCGAGCAAGGGATGGGAGAGGTCTGAAATGCCATCTTGCTCCTTTCCCTCAGATGGGGAAAACAACCGGAGGAGGGAGGGAGGCAGAAGGAAGTTTCCACCAGTCTGGTTCGCCAGTGCACCTCAGTCCTCGCTGCCAGAGCTCTCTGAGAGCGAGGCAGATCTTTCTAGCAAGCCTCCAGATTGGTCTCCTATTGTTCGGGGAATGCATAGGGAGAAGGCTCGGGACATGGCTAGCGTCCAAGCCTATGAGTGTGGAAGAATAATAATAATGCCGGTATTTGTTAAGCGCTTACTATGTGCAGAGCACTGTTCTAAGAGCTGAGGTAGATATAGGGTAATCAAGTTGTCTGACGTGAGGCTCACAGTTAATCCCCATTTTACAGATGAGGGAACTTAAGCCCAGAGAAGTTAAGTGACTTGCCCACAGTCACACAGCTGAGAAGTGGCAGAGCCAGGATTCAAACCCATGACCTATGACTCCCAAGCTCGGGCTCTTTCCACTGAGCCACGACCGACGTATGATTGCCTCTCCACCCGATGCGGCATCCGGGGAGAGATTGCCCTTTGCTGCCTCCCGTCCTTCTCCAGATCAGTCCATACTTCACTTCCCTGGATCATTCTTCTACAAAAACGTCCAGTCCATGTTTCCCCACTCGTCACGAACACCCAGTGGGTGCCCATCTACCTCCACATCAAAAAGAAGCTCCTTACCATCAGCTTAAAAGCAATCACTTGCCCCTTCCTACCTTACTCTGCTGCTCCCCTACTACACCCAGCTTGCATCCTTTGCTCTTCTGGTGCTAACCTTCTCACTGTCCCTCGATCTCGTCTCACTGCTGACCTCTCACCCTCGTCTTGCCTCTGGCCTGGAACTCCCTCCCTCTTCATAACTGACAGACGATTACTCTTCCCACCTTCAAAGCCTTCCCCGACTAAGCGTTCATTTCCTCTTCTCCCACTCCCTCTGCATCTCCCGTGACTTTGGATTTGTTCCCTTTATATCACCCCTCTCTCACCCCCTCAGCACTTAAGTACATGTCCGTAATTTATTTGTTTATATTGATGTCTGCCTCCTCCTCTAGACTGTAAGTTCATTGTGGGCAGGGAATGTGCCTACCAACTCTGTTACACTGCTATATTGTACTCTCCCAAGCACTTAGTACAGTGTTCTCTGCACCAATTAAGTGCTCAATGAATACGATCAATTGATTGATTGACTGATTGCGGGTCTTTGGGAAGATCAGAATCAGAGCAGAGGTCTTCCCCTCATGGACAGCTTTTCAAGCACATCCCCATTCCTCATATTCCTTAAAATCAAGTACCTCTGGCAGATCTTTTCTGCTGCGACTTCCCCAGGTCAGCCAGAAGCGGTTTGCTTCAGCCCTTGGGGACTCAGGCGTGTAATCATGAGCTCACAAGGGTTCCCTCATAGGGCGCTCTGTGCTGCTCCTGCTCTCTGCCACCAGCCTGCCTGCCCTCCGAGGGGTGCCATGGGGCTCCCTGACATTGCGGGGAGCCCGTGTTGGCACGGGGCAGAGTTTAGGGCTGACATTGTAACTCCCAGGGCAGGCCCTGGGAGGGATTCTGGGAAGGGCTGGTGGTACCTGGCTCCACAATAGACTGGCACCCGATGGTGGATTTGCTCAACGAAGATTCAGGACCAAACTGGGCATTTCTCCCAGAAAAAAGCCCAACACAGGTGGGACCACTACTGACCCATGGCTTCTCCAGGAGCATGGAGGGAACCTATCTCCTCTGTTTACAAGAGAAGAAGGCAGTGGTGACCTTAAGGGGCTGAAGCACCGGAGACATTGTGACTTGCCCCAGTTGTTGTTCACTGTTGTACGGCATATCTGCCCTCCCGCCCCATCCCCCGGTGGAGTGGGATTCGCCACAGAGCGACCCTCCAAGGAACCGTCCCCCCTTCCTCTCAGGCACTTCTTCCCCAGCTCTGTGCAGGACCCAAGGACGATGGTTCTGGCCTCCCCGCGGGACTCTCGCTCTGCCCCAGGGGCATCCTTGGAAAGCTGAGGATAACCAAGAGCCAGAGGCGGCGGCATCAGCGGGGAGTGACATGAGAGACGAGAAAGAAACTGGTCCCACTGGTTCCCGCTGAGAAGAATGCAAGCCCTGGGGGACTGTGAACACCTCAGTCCTGGAGGTCTCCCAACTTCTTAGCGTTCTCCCCCCTAGCCCTTATGTCACTCATGCTGGGGGTGGTGACTCATTCCCCTTTCCCTAAACAAGGTGCTTCCTCTTGAGTGAGAGGGAAAACAGTTCTTCAGCCTTGGGTTGGAAGCTGCTCCTTCCCAAGACTCCTGGGTTCTCCAAACCTGGAGGATGAGGTCCTGGATGATCTTGGGCCCTCTGGTGCATCTCTGACAGGGCCGGGTGGGCAACAAGCCGCTGGAACAGGGACAACCCAAAGCTCCTAGATGCCAGGTTAAGTGACCCTCTAGGAAAGGATGAACCCAGGTCCATGGAGGCCAACGATGGAATGCCAATAGCGGGAAGTTGTTTAAAATGGGGACCGATGGTTGGGAGCCCAGCAGAGCGCCTCTCCAACCCTTCCCTCAAATCAAATCAAGCAAAACGTACATGCTCTCTCCCCACAAAGCCCCAGATCTTATTATTATTATTAACAATAATTATTGTTAATAATAATAACTAAACAACAATAATAATGATGGTATTAAGTGCTGATCTGTGCCAAGCACCTCCCCCTGGCTAAAGGCCAGGAATGGCTTGGCGGGCTACCGCAGCCCCGGCCAACATTCAGCGAGGTTCCACCGTGATCCCAGTCCACTGCAGGAGTTCTCCTTCCCGAGGAGGGGAACTAAGGAGTCCAGAAACCGGGATTCCAAATCACTGGGGAGGCCGTGGCTCACGTGCCCTGGCTTCTTCACCACAACCCCCGAGATGTTCAGAGAAGGGAAGGTGCGCGGCCCAGGGGACTTTGTTCAGGCACGCCGGGAGATGTGCGAGGAAGCAGCCCGGAATAAGCCCCGACATCTCCCTAAAGGAGAGGCTGGTTGCGTGCAATTCTCCACCAAAACACAAGTCTCGGTGTTTGGCACAGTGTCATTTCCTCTGCCCCCTCTGAAGTCAGAGATCGCTGATGGCTCAGAAAGGACAGTTGTTCTCTGATGGGGACATATGGCTGCCAAAGGGCATCTTGGTGGTCAGGGCAAGCCAGATGGTTGCCTGCCACCAAGCCTGATTTCTTATTCCGTTCCAGATCCCTAACCTTCACAGGATCACTCTCCTCGGGGCCTGGATCCCAGGAATGTACCAGCCACATCCATTTCCTTTGACTTAGGCGCTCCCTGCCATTCTAGGTGAACGCAGCCCAGGCTCATTTTCCCAGAATGATGAGTCACTCCGGTGTCTCCGGGGGAGTGGGGGTCGGGGTCCTTCAGAGAGCCGGTCTGCTCCCCCATTCCGTGTCTGGAGAAAGCTCCTCTGTCACTTTCATTAAGGCGAACATTCCAAGGAAGCATGATATCCACCATATCTCAGCCCTAGAAAAATCACTCCTCAGCACCTGCTCATCAGGCGCATTTCAATCATCCAATAAACCTGTTCGTTTCTTTGTCGCAGCTTGTACTCTATAAACACTCCCCTCTCCACTTGACCTCTCTCTCTGGCTACAAAGAAAAGATGAGAGCGCATCACCCCAGGGGGAGAAGAGTTAGAGGTCTTGGGGGTGGGGAGGCTGCAATTCCAGCATGGACCCCGCAGAACCCCAGGGACCCAAGAAACCATCCCCTGACCTAGAGATGCCCCTGGATTTAGCCTGGATTTTTCCACATTACTGTGCTCCTTCTGCGTCATCCCCTCATAATAATGTAGGCCTGCTACTCCTAGGGTTTCCAGCTCACCTTCCCTCCCAAGGTTGCTCCCAGAGCAAAGCAATCAGGGGCAGAAGGATCCCTCCCCTTACTGAGTCAATGCACGCCAACAGGGGAACATGAAGGAACTTCCTGGTTTCCATGGAGCCCAGAGCGTGAGAGGAAGCTCAGAGCCCTGGCAGGCGGGCACAGGGATCCTGTTTCTGGGCTCCTGGCTCTGGGTTCAAACAGGCCGGGGGCACCAGCCATTTCTTTACGGAACCAAAGTCGCCACCACCTTCTTCTCTGTGCATCCTGCCTCCCTAATCTAGACAGTCGGCTCCTGGTGGGAAGAGACCATGGAGGCCCCGGGTAATTTATCCTGCCCTCGTGTCAAGCTCGGGGCCCGAAACTAATGTTCCTTCGGGATGACGGTGGCGGTGACAGACGCCCGGGAGGAATGACTCAAGATGGAGCAGGTCCGCATCGGCTTCTTTCTTGCCCCTTCACGATCCTCCCTTCCCCCCAAAACCTTTGCTCGTATCCCTCGGGTCCCACAACCCTCACACACAGCGGCGGCACAGAAGGGGGCTGAGGCCGGGCCAGGATCATTGTAAGCTGATCCATCCTGTGACCATGTCTTAACCTGAAGGAGACCCTAAGGGGCCATGGAGACAATAGCGGGAAGCCCAATTCCTGGAACCGGATTCTGCTGCCTGGCTCTGCTTTCTCCCAGGGGCTGGAGGGAAAGACCTCGCCCGGGCCCACCCACGTATGTTAGCTTAGATGAAACCACTTGAAAGGCTCAGCCTCCCCGGCCCCCTCTCCCAAGACGACCCCCCACCGTCTCACCAAGCGACCGGCCGCTCGCTGGTCTTACCACTTTCTCCTTGTAAACGATGTATTTCAACCACTTGAAATCTTGCCACTTGAAGCCTGCCAGGACAAACAGGGAATCCCTCTCATACTGCTCTGGCTTCTGGATGGCCCCCTCTGGGTAGGTGATGCGTAAGGTGGTCTTGCTCCCCACATCCTTCTCAAAGCCCTTGACGGGAGCAGAGTTCAGCCTATGGAGAACCCGGAGATGAGTTTAGTATTATGTGCCTTGCACTGTTCTAAGTGCTGGGGTAGATACAAGTTAATCAGGTTGGACACAGTCCCCGTGCCACATGGGGCTCACAATCCAAGGAGGGAGAACAGGTATTTAGTTACCGTTGAGGAAACTGAGGCACAGAGAACTCAAGTGGCTTGCCCAACGTCACGCTGCAAGCAACTGGCAGAACCGGGATAAGAACCCAGGTCTTCTGACTCCCAGGGCCACGTTCTTTCCACTGTGCCATGCTGCTAGGAGGTGCTAGAATCAAACAACTGCCGTGGAGTTAGGAGACCTGATCCCTGCCCTTAATGCGCTTACAGTCATCTGGCAGAGGAGACAGACAGTAAAAGAAGAAAAGTGGCTATTTAGGTGAGTTAGTGCTTAAGTAACGGGGGTGGGGGTGATGTAAGGGGCCATCAGGAATTGCTACAGGTGGTCCTGAGTAAACAATTAGCTGGCACAGAAGTGGCGAAATGGGGATGGTGGGGATGACAGGATATGATCTGAGGAGAGGAATTAGCCCAGGAAGCCTTCCCAGATGTCCCTTTAGAGACCATGGAGCCTCTCTCAGCCTCCCCTGGGGCCTGCGTGATGGCCCTGGTCTTCTTTCTCCTGCTACCATCTGGACCAGAGGAGGACTGGAAGCTCGGCATAACCCATGGACTCCCACCTGACCTGGTCCCCACGTAATAGCCAGCATCTCCAGGTCGGGTCCTCTGCCGGCTCCAGGGTGAGGTCGCTTCAGCGGATCCGGCCCCAGCCCCCTAGGGGCTTCCAAATGAAAACCGTCCGCATCGAAGCAGACAAATATATACACGGTCAAAGCGCCACGGTCAAAGCGCCACTGACGACTAGACAAACACTGACAAATAACAAAAGGACTATTTATACTATGAGCAATCAGTGCAATTGGTACGGCTCTACTGGACGGTGCACATGGCACGCTGGCCTAGGAGAGAGGTTAGTGATGGGCTAAAGATTCACCGCCCAACTTCCAGTTAGTCAGGGAAGGCTGTCTGGAGGGTGTGGGGTTGTCGTCGTCCCCCCACAACACACACTTCCTCTCACACAACCCATTTTCTGATACATCTTGTGTGGTCCGATGCCAGAGAGAGGAATGAGTCTTGATCCCTATGGAATTGGCAGGAATACCCAGTCTGCAGCTCAGTGCTCCAGCCCAGGACCCTGTTCCAGTCAAGGTTCTTGCCAGAGGCCTGCTTTCTTCCTCTCTCCCTCCTCCTATGGGTTTTCTGCAATTCGATCCAGTCTGTCTACTACAAATGGTAATTGTTAAAGATGGTATTTGTTAAGCACTTACTATGTGCCAGGCACCGTACTAAGCACCGGAGTAGATACAAGCAATTCACATGGAGCTCACAGTCTTAATCCCTATTTTACAGATGAGGTAACTGAGGCACAGAGAAGTTAAGTGATCTGCCCAAGGTCACACAGCAGATCATTAGTGGAGCCGGCATTAGAACTCAGATCCTTCTGACTCCCAAGCCGGTGATCTTATCCATCCTTAGCTTGGCAGCTTCCCCAGACTCCAGAAATGCACACCCACAATGTACTTGACTCAACTGCAGGGAGGCTTGAGAAATCAGTGGTTCTGGACAGAGAGGGGTTGGGGGTGAGAAGACAGAGGGCACTGAGTCCTCCCTAAACCATAGCCAAGAAGAAGTTCACAACCCAGCCCTCTTCAAGTGGAAAAACACAAGAAGAGAGAGAGTGGAGCACTGGTCTTGATCCCCCAGGACAGGCACAGCAGCACCCAGGATATGACTGCCATCAGAAATGCGGGCCGGGCAAGTAGCCCTTCTTTGTGAATCCGGATCAGGTCAACAAGTAGCCCTTCTTTGTGAACCCGGATCAGGTCTGGATGGGGAGGTTGTGGGGGAGGGCCAGATCCCAGTGCAAAAATCCAGTATCCGGGCGAGTCTCTAGCCCATCCACACCTGACGTCTCCTACTCGCTTTCCTTTTCTGCATCAGGTCGATGGATTATACTCCAGTCCCCTTTCAATAGGTCCAAGACCAAAGAAAGGGGACCTACTCCCCAAAGGGGCTTCTTGGGAGTCCTGTCTGCTACGACTATGACTATGTGCTCTGCACATAGTAAGCGCTTAACAAATACCAACTTTCTTACGATTTTTCCTACTTTCCTTTTCCTTTTCCCCACTCCGCTCCACCCTGCCCCGCCCCCAGCACTCATACTCCTTTCAGGAGGGAAATTTCCGCTCCCAGAAAATGGAACCCGACAACCCGGAAGTCTTCTCCCCAACGGTGCCCGGCCTCCTTTGGGTGGACGAGAGGAGGATTCAAGTCCTCAGGAACGCTTGCAGGGGCTCACCTGACAACCACGTCGTAGTCATCAATTTTAGCTCCGAGTGACTTATTGGCGAGCACGCCGCCGTTCCCCACGATGATGCACCGGCGACAGCTGAGCCTGTTTGAAACAACGAGAACAACAACAAAAAAATGATCAATCCATGGCATTTATTGAGCACACCTTGTGTGCACAGCACTGTACCGAGCGCTTGGGAAAGCGTAATGCAATATAGCTATCAGACACGATCTCTGCCCACAAAGAGCTTCCGGTCTAGAGGGGGAGACAGACAGGAAGACCTCTTGCGTCCCACCCCATTCTCCACAGCCCCGGGCCCCGGCTCTGCCCAATAGCCACCAAATTGGGGTCATACGACCTGAGGTTTCACAAGGGTGCAAACCCTGCCCTCTGGATTCCTGGAAGCTTCAATCAAAAGCCCCTACCCCTTTAAACACCTCCCCTCGATTTTGTTTCTTTCTGTAGTAATAAATCATTTGGATCCCAGGTTTTCCCTCTAAAAATGAAAGCAGCGAAGCAGCGAGGCCTAGTGAAAAGAGCCTGGGCCTGGGACTCTGCTTTGAGACCTTGGTTATGTCACTTCCTACTTCTATGGACCTCAGTTTCCTCGTCTTTAAACTGGGGATTCAATACCTACTCTCCCTGCTACTCAGACTGTGAGCCTCATGTGAGACAGGGACTGGGTCTGAACTGGCTATCTTGTATCTACTCCAGCACTTAGGACATAGCAGGCGTTTAACAAATACCACAATTATCATTATTATTATACAACTAAACTGGCAGGTAACATGCCATTGTCTCTGGCTACTGTCTACTCCCAGGAGGCAGGCAGCTCCTGAACACAGGCATTTAGCAGGTTTGCAAGCTGAATTTATGCTAGCAAACCCCTTCATGCTTTTATGTCCTCTGAGAGGAGGCCCAAATGCCACTTCCGGGGAGCGGCAAGGCTGTGAGCAAAGGCACCTTCTAAGGAATGGGAATAATCAAAGGTCGACGCACAGAGACAGGAGCAATTCTCTGAAAATTGTAGCAGGAAGATGGGAACGTTCAGCAAGGCGAGTGCCCTGATTTGATTTCGTTCCGGATTGTTTTGGATTTCTAAAAGCGCCGTCTTTGTGATTAAGTCACCTCGGGGCGTGTCCCAGACTTTAAAAGTAGACTTAGGACACTGCGAGGAGGGGTTAGAGTCATCACCATTTAACTCACACAATCCCCGAAGAGCCATGCGGGTGTCTCAAGGCCTTTCAACGAAAGGTAAAACTAGAAGCGTATGACTGGAAATTCTAATTTTCCTTCCAACCAAACTCGTTCCTTCCAGCTCTGACTCTTGAAGAGCTCTGAGTCTCCAGAGGAAGGTAGGAGACCACAAAGAGTTCCTCCTCCCCACAACTTCTCCCGCCGCCGGCTCCTCTCATTTAGCCAAGCGCTTATTCTGCCTTTTGGTTCTTTATTCTCCATTCCCAAATCCAAGAACTTTGACAGTCGGGATGACCCCCCGACCCTATAGACTGTCTTTCATGCTTTTTCGGCCAAAGCCTTTATTATCTTTTGTGTCTCTCCCCGAGGTTTACCAATTCTGGGAAAGTCTTTCAACCATCCAAACAACCCCTGCTGAATGAGAAAGTGATGGAGCTGATAGTTTCTAGTCTCTGACGGCCACTTTCTACGTTGAGACTTTTCCTTTGCCTACCGCTCTCTGTCTGCTGGTGTGACGGAAATCAGGAGCTCCTTATGGTGGAAGATGCCTGGCCTCAGGAGTCAGGAAACACCCATTTTAGCCCCACCTCTGCCACTGTCCTGCTATGTGATTTTGGGTAAGTTCCCTAATGTCTCTGAGCCTCCTTTTCTCATCTGTAAAATGGAGATAAGAAACCTCTCCTTTCCTCTTAGGCTATGAGTCCCTTGAGGGTCAGGATCTCTGAACGATCTGAGTACCTGCCTCTGCACTCAGAGGAGTGCTTGGCTCGCAGTAAGCACTTGATACAGTCTATAATTAGTTGCCTTTCTGCTACTGACACTGTAATTTTAGATTATTCACTGAGCGCCCAAGATGGACAAGCATGGGACTGAACGGGGTGATATGCTAAGACCTCCACCCTCCAGGAGCTTGAGAACCCTCCCTTCTCCTATTAATCAATCAATGAGTAGTATTTATTGGGCGCCTTCTGTGTTCAGGACACTGTACTAAGCTCTTGGGAGGGTGCAATAGGGGAGGAAGACCCGATCTCTGCCCATGAGGAGCCAGGAAGACGGCTTGAGCAGAAGTGCTTATGGAAGGGTCCCCTGGAACGCGAGACAAACCGACTCGGGCCGTGACTGGATGTCCTCCCCAGCTGGTCACGGTTGCTTGTAGTAGTGGCATTTACTGAACCCCCACTTTGTACGAAGCACTATGCTGTGTGCGTGGCCTCTCCACTAGCTGCTTGGTGATGCGCTCAAGCGGATTCTTGAGCATTTTGTATTTAACAATCAAAATCGGTTCCCCTCCCCGGATCCTTGGTAGTGCTCAAATGCAGGGGGGAGAGGTGACGGCGATAATAATAACCATCGTAGCAACTTTTCCAATTCTGTCCCAGCTCGGGCTCCGATTCCCAGTCCCATGCCTAGGTTGGGCATCTCAGACGGTTAGCCTGGCAACAGTTGCCAGGGCTGGGGCGTGAAGCTTCATCTGTGGTCGGCCCCCAGCCTGCTCTCAAGTGGTTTTTTTTTTGGTGATTTTATTTAAAAACCTAATCTTCCAATAGGGAATTTGGTTGTAAAGTACTACTGAAGAATTAGGTTCGGAAGTTGTGGGCACGCATGCATGTACACGCACAGAGACACCCAGAATCCCTGCCCCGCCTTCAGCATCCTCACCAAATTTCCCACTTCAATCTTGTCCTAAATTCCAGGACCCCACAGTCATTCAGCCAGTCCTAGGAATGAATTATGCATTAAACTTTCACCTGGGCTCGCTGAATCGCTTCATCTACTCCCTGCGTTTCCGAAGGGCTCTGCTGGGGTGGGGGCAGCTTGCTTCCAGCCATAACTTCACAAGTTAGGTGGCCAGGGGCTCTGAGGCATCTATTTTTGGAGCAGGCCTGGTGCATCTGACTCAGAGGGGCATTGAGGTCCCAGCCCCATCTAGGGGCAGCCCCAATTCCCAGCACCCAGCCTGTCCCTTAAATGCGGCCAAACCCTGGGAGAATTTCATTCCCAAATTTCCAATTCCAACTCATGGACCTATGGAGGTGGTGGGTCGGGGGATGGCGCTGATTACCCACTGGCTTTTAGGAGGCCTTCGTCCTGAAGGAGGCTCCTACATCTTTCCAAGAATAAGCTCTGGCTACTATCTGGGCACCCACTCTCCGACCCCAACCCTGTCTTGCTCTCTGGCCCCGGCTTTGCTCGCCACCTTCGCGAAGGGCCTGCTCCTTTCCAGCCCCGCTTCTCTGAAGCAACTTCAGAGCTTCCCAACAAACACCTCCTCTTCTCATTTCCAATCCACACCGAAAACATTCCCAGGCTTTCGGCCTGGGCATTTAAGTAACATCCAAAGAACGCTTCTCCCTTGGGCAGTCTCTCTCCTTGAAGTACCCATAGACCAGAGCATGGAAGGAGGAGGAGGAAGAGGACTGGGGGGTGGGTTAGTGCGAGAGAAGCTAACCAGGAGAGGAAGCAGCCTAAGCACCACTCAATCTGTCCCTAGGAGGATCCTTTATCCTCAACACATCCTCAGGAACCCAGAAACCATTTGAAACAAGAAAACGGACAGGACAGCGGCCTGTCCATAGTCCAAACCCAGCCGCAACTACCGTGAGTGGATGACTCCGCCTCGAAGCAAGACCAGCAGATGATGGGCAGCTGTAGCTGTCTACTTAGTCCTGGGCTATTGAGAGTGATTCACTTTTTCACCCATTCAATCGCATTTATTGAGCGCTTACTGGGTGCAGAGCACTGTACTAAGCGCTTGATGATAAAACTACAGGAAACGGAAGGAACACAGGAGCATGCAGCAGGGAAAAATTACACACATCCACGACCTTGGAAACGTGGAAATGAACACCAACCCGGAATTCTGTTATCTCAGCAACCCGCTGCCCAGTGAAGCATGAATCAACAAAGAACGAGAAAATCCGGCATGCCCTTGAGGAGAATGTGACATCAACGTAGCATCCGGTGTTAGGCCAAAAAGAAGGTTTATCGAGCTGCCCATTTGCCTGTTTTATCTGTGGCAGACAAAAGGACTTGGCAGACTGCAATTAGGAAAGGAGAGGCTCCGTGACACTAAGGCAGAACCCAAAAGAGTACCAGGCGCTGCCAGCGGCCAATACGATGGCACAATTAGCGTGGCAGGAACTTTTCAGCTGCATCCTCACACAGGGGGAAGGGGAACAGGATCTACCACCAGTAGGATTATAGAAGGAAATACCTATAACACACGTGCAAACACATGCTCATGACCAATCCCACAAACAGTGCAGCAGATGAGCACTTCCCCGCTGCAGGAACGAAGCGTTCGACAGGCCCATATGAACCTCAGCCAAAATCCCAGTTCCCACCTCGCACCTACCCACCCTATCACTTCCCAGTGCGACGTGCTTTCTCACGCAACCTCGTGATCTCTCACCGATATTCCTACAGGGCGGAGAGCCCCGGGGTGAACGGGAGTAGAGGGAAGCAGAATTCGAGCCCGTCCCCCCAGGGGAGGCAACTTACCCATCCAGGGCCAGAGTCAGCCGATACTCTTTGGTTGCCGACAGGATGGCTTTGATCAGGTTATCTGCCGGAGAGAGAAGTTGGAGAAGGTAAGAAGGTGATCCAGTTCTCGTCGTCGATGCTGACCCTAAGATTCGGGGGAGAACTCCAAACCCAAGTAGATGGGAAGCTGCCCTCGGGCTCCAATCCAGTGCGGGTTCTGCTCGGGATCAAACGTTAAGTGGAGGCTACGGCTGACCGGAGGCTAAATGTGGGTGTTATTTTGGAAGTCCAGCCCAAAATACCTGTTGGGAGATTAGGTCCCCTGGATATTCAGCCCTGATCCTGGCATTTCCCAGGCAGCTGAGGAAACCCGTGGCAGATGAGAGGGGCAGAGGTCGTTCTTCTGCTGCCCGAGGCCCCTTGCCGTGGACAGGCCTGCTTTCCTGTCCTCTCCGAACGGTGTGTTGATTCGCTCGGCGGCTTTCCCCAGAGGAAGAGGCAGCCCCTCCCAAGTCTCAGGGTCCAGACTCAGGCTTAGCTAGGGAAGGTAGGCTAGCTCTCGGCACAGCCCCTGGTGTGGTGTCCAGAGCCAGGCTGCAGTCGCAAACTTGACCTCTCCTTGCTTGGGCCGGCTGCACAAGAATGGCGCTGGCTTGATAGACAGCATGGAAAGCGATGCGGATACCCATCCACGAGTTGGTCGGTAGTCAGAGAGAGACCAAAGCTACTTGTCCTCGCTTTACGCTTGGACCTAGGCAACCCGTGAGTCTGGGAATAAGCTCGATTCTCCATGTCTTCCCCACTGACAGCAACTATATGGGGATTAAGGCTTTGACGAAGTCCCGGTTCCTTGGTCCACCAGGGAACTGGGCCTCACTTTGCAAATCCCTGATCGAGGAAGCTCATTTGTTTTGACTCTCACGTAAGTTCGGCCAAAGGCAACTTGGGCTGCACCCCCCAACCTCGGCCCCCCACAGTCACGGGGGGATGTGAAAAGAGTCCCTTATGACTTGCCCTCTGCAGAGCGAGAAGCACCGCTGTCAATCCTGTGGACAGCTCTTGGGTGGTCGAGGATGTGGTCTGGGAGGGTGCCAGTGGGGAGGCTCTATGGCTGAATCTGTGAGGTCCTGAGGGACCCAGAGGCAAGGACGACATCCCATCACCTGACCCGTTGCCTCACAGAGCAAGAAGCAGGGCAGTAAAGCACCAGAGAAGCCACTCAGACATCTGGCTAACTGCCCCGCCAACCTGGTCTGGAGCGGTTGGTCACCAAGCGTTTGCTCCACTGCAGACTCTTCGGGGTAATCCCCACTCACAGGCCTTCCCCGCGAGCTCTAAGCAACCCACCTTCAGTTTTAAAGCCAGGAAGTTCCCTAGACAATTCCCACCCCATCGCCGCTCTGATAATCTCTGGTTTGCGTCAGCCCTGCACTGCTTCACCACACGGCCTGGAGAAGGAGCGGAGAAGCTATCCGAGGGACAGGGACCAACGGCCTCAGAGAGAGGCTGATCCAAGTCCTGGCATTTATCTAGACGGAGTCCTGGAAGGTGCCTAGAGAGCGACTGAGGCAAGAATTCCATGCGGCCTGTGACAGGAGAGGGGCACCATTCAGCTCCCCGGGGCTCCCCAGCTGTCAGCACGGCCATTAGACACTCTGTTTTTTGGAGAGTTATAATTCATCCCTCCCACTTAAAACAAAAAATACTTCCAGATCGAAACTTGGCACCAAATTTCATCCCATGAGACCATGAAAAATCCCCATTCAATGTTTCGGCTCCTTGGCTCCCACCCTCATCTATTGGCGCGACTGCAGGGTCTATTTTTTCCCCCCTTTGAAATCGGGAAATTCAATCCAAGCTCCCAGATTTACATAACATCATGTGGGTGATGGGCGCGGGCAAGGAAGAGAGGAAACGTGAAGGCTGCCAGTGCTGCTCTGTCATCTCCTTCCACCTCGCGCCCCGTTCCAGAGTCAGCTGAACAGCATGCGTTGCACTAAATCTGACAACCCTGGGAGTGGAACCTTTCGCGGGTTGTCCCGCCCTTCTCCGCGGGCCTGTTCGTCCTCCAGGGCCTCTGGGTGCCCGCCCGGAACGAGGACATTCAAATGCTCTTCACTCCCTCCCGACGCTCGGCTCCAGCTCCGAGCCTTCCTTCTGCAAAAATTCCACAATGGTTCTCGCTGGATTATTGAGAAAAGGGAAGCTGGATGGCAGAGGGCAGTGGGGGAAGCCGCCATCCTGAGGGAGAGGAACTTCACTAGCAGTAACTGTAATCCCCGAGTGGCTAGTGAGTGCCAGGCATATACTGAGCACTTAGGAAAGTATAACAGAAGAACAGGACACACTGCCTGACCAAGAGGAGTTTACAGTCTGAGAGAGAATGGGTGGTTCATGAAACTGGACTACGTCCTAAATAGGGGAGAGTGTTAAAATCTTAGAAGAGAGAGATAAAGCTAAGTAAACAGCTAAACAAAGTGATATTCAATCAGGGCATGTGCACCATCCACTTTCCAAGGGATAAATAGGAATCAACAAATGATACAGAACGGGAAAAGTCTAGCTATCACAGGAATAAAAGGAATATGAGGAGCTGTGTTATCTACTGAAAAGGGTTTGGGGCTGGGAGTCAGGAGCCCTGGCTCTGCCCCTGGCCTGCGATGTAACCAAGGACAAACAATCAGTCGCATAACACTGTACTAAGCACTTGGGAGAGTATAATATAACAGAGGCTATGTGTCTACCACTCCCTGTCTACAGTGGGCAAGTCATTTGACCTCTCGGAGCCTCCGTCTCCTCATCTGTAAAATGGGAACAATAATACCATCCTTTTATGGGGATGTGGGGAGGATAAAATGAGATAAATAATGCAAAAAAGCCTTTTAGTAAAACTCAAGCACTCTACAAAAAACATAATATTAAAAGGGGTGAATGGGTCCAGGGTTGAATCTGAGTCATGACTTCGGGGCCATTATTCAGGACACCAATATGAGACTGAGTTCAGCTACACGGACGGAATAGGATGGCTAAGGCTGGAGGATGATCTCCCGGCACCGGCCAGGCCCTCGCTAGGATCCTGGGTTCCATTTCAGTCCCAGCCCTCTTAAACAGATGAGGAGAAAGAGGGGCAGAAGGTATGGGGGAAAAGCCAACCGAGTGTTTAAAGGTAAGAAAAATGGGTCCTGTCGGGACAGTTTAAAGAATTGAGTTTACAGTCCTGAGAAGAGATGGCTGAGGGATGCTTGAATGATGGTGAGGAGGAGAAAGAGAAGGAGAAAGAGGAGGAAGAGGCTCTATTTCTACTGAACAAGAGGAATGGGCTTTTCTTGCCTGGAGAGTTTAGAGGGGCAGAAGCAAGAAAGTCTTGCCTCTCTTGAGTGGTGAATTACTAGAAGACACTGTGGAATGGCCAACTCTCATATCACGGCAAACAACGGGGCTGAAACACTTCGGTATCTACCTGCTTAGAAACAAAGGCCTGAGGCAGGAGACCTTAAGGACCTTCCTGCCCGATGTCACTTTTTTTTAATCTTACTCACCACATACTGCTTTCATCACCAGGGATGATCCTCTTCCCCTCAAACTACTTTCCATCACTGACTGGTTTTCTCAGGCACAAACACCGGGCAGATGGAGATCAAAGATGAGAGTCACAGACAGTGATGGGACCGGCAAAAACGGTTACGGAGTCCAACCGACGGACTGGGTGAGCGGAATGGGAAGAGGCTACTGGTCATGGATGGTCTCTGCCATCCCAGTACCCCTGTGGACGGTGATCACGGTCAACAGGGCCAATGTCAACTCGAAAAGATGCCGAGATCACATTTCCTGGACTACAAAATAGGTCTTTTAAGAAGGACCCTTCTGATGTCCCTGCATCTTAGTCTAATACTACCAATATGTTAGAGGGGCGGGAGCAGCCAGAGACAAGAAAAGGGGAATTGAAAGGGAGAAGGGTTCCAACTGTGGGATGGCTATAAAAGGCACCTGAATATCAGTGCCCTTCAGTCAGGGGCATTTGTGCCCAGGATGGTTCTCCAGAGAAGGTCAGGTGGTTCACCCCATCCTGCCACTGAAGGAAAAGTAGGGGAGGGAAATCCGAAGGCCTGACTTACCCCCTGCCCACTCTCATCCCTTGTGTTTCCCACACCGAAACCTCGGTTGATTTCGGGAGTGAAGAAGATAGGATGGAACTAGATCGCAGTCTGGCAATACGCTTAACCCCATCCTAATAATTAGGTTACCTGTCCCCATGGTGCCCATGAAAGGAATTCTCGTATTCTCTCTTTAGGTATTTGTTGCTTGAAGTTTAGCTGTTTTTTTCCCTCATGGAACCAATAAATCAACCAAATCTACTGAGCCTCGAAGGAAGTGCTTGGAAGAGTATAAGTAAAAGACCCAGTTCCCTGCCTTCAAAGAGCTTACAATCACTATAATGACATTCACAGACATCTCCCTGCAATTCAGGGTTTACCTGATGATGAATTTGATTTGTGGGCGACTAGTTTTATCACCACCATTTTGCTAACGAGTCCACCCTCCCGAGATCCGGAGACCCCCTATAAATCTGAAGGAGGCAGGGTAGAAAAGGTCAGTGTTCCAAGGCCCTAAACCTTCCTTTTCTCGTCAGCAAAGCTACTGCTGGCGAGCAGTGAGAGTGGACACCAGGGCAATGGTGCCCGCGCCCAGTCTGACCTGTTTCCTGGATGGACGCATCACGCCCAGCCTGGGAAAGAAACCACGATGCTCTCGGCCACCCCACCAAACTCTGCCCTCTGAAGGGCAAGTGGGCTGACTATACAGTGCTCTGGGTAGGAGCTCTGCCCTCTAAGAAAGTTTGGGTCTGGCATACCTTGTCCTTTAATCCCAAACGGTGGTACGAAATCCCTGATCCGGGCCCACTTTCTGAAGGAATCATCCAGGAACATCGGGGCTGGCTTGGAGAACCTGAAAATCAAACACACCATTGGCATCAATCCTTTGGGTCGAGACCATCATCCAGAAAGGGATTCGGACCCTTCGTTGCCTTTGGAAACCGTGCAGTTAGAACAGGCAGCAGTGGACGACTTACCTGGACCCCCGGGGGAAGTGATAGGGCATTTCACAAGCAAATGGGGAAACCACCTGCATGAGGAAGGTTTATTAGTCACACTTTTCTGCAGGGTCAGGCTTTTGGGCTTTTCAGCTTGAGTGAAGCTGCTCACTCAAGTGTGAGAACTCGGTAAAGCCTTCACTACTCACCCTCACCCTCAGCAGAGAGAGGAGGTGTGCACATCTGCTGAGGAAGCTTCCCTTAACGACCCGGGAAGCTTTCTTGCAGGTGGGAAAGACGCTCCCTCACCCCCTGCTTGAGGCAAGACAGAAAAGGAAATTGCTAAAATTGCTTTTGACATCATCCCCTGAGAAAGAAACAAAGCGAAGCCCCACCGTCATCTTGGCAAATGAGCCAACTGGGATGGTCAACTTGGCCTCTAACGTGGAAATCAGCTGAGAATGGCCACACTCACAGGCTGCTGTTGGGCCCTGCAAGGCATTCTGAGTAAGCGTGGCCTTTCCAGCTGAAGCACACACGACAATCTGGCAGAAGACACCTGGGCTTTCTCAAGAAAATTGCCTAAAGAAAGCCCCCAGAGTCTTTGGCCATACTGGCAGATAAAACTGGGTATCAAGGAGGCATCCGATTTCAGAACAAATCAAAGTTTTAAAAAGCAGTGGTGCCGAGCAACGTACAACAGGGGCATAAAGCCCCAAACCACGCTCTCCAGCATATTTGGCTCCTGGCCAAGTTTCTTGAGGCACACCTACTCACCCCTGAAACATACAATGGGAGTGACTAGCTCATCATCATCATCATCATCATGACTCACAATAAGGATGGAGGGCTTTCCACATGTGGTATTGTACTAGGTAACAGCAGTGAAGACTAAAACCTAGATTCCTAGATCCCTCCCCCATGATGGAGGTGAAAACAGGGAGCCACCCCCCCTCCCCCGGAGATTTCTGAATGGGGGTGCAAATGCTAACTCGGGCAATCATTGTGCCCACCAACGCTACTGTATTGACCTCTCTCAAGCACTTCATTCAGTGCTTTGCACACAGTAGGTATTCAATAAGTACCACTAACTGATCATTTTGGGGATGGAGAAATTTGATCCAGGATTGACTGGATCTCCCTGAAGCATGGCACTCGGAAGGCATGAGCTACTGCAGTCGCCTACCAAAGACCTTGACCCCGGGTTGATCGACTGATTGATTGATCGAGCCTAAGCTCCACTTCCCGATGGACAGAAAGGCCCATGAAGCTGGCCCAACTGGATGACAGAGCCTTCTGATGGCCCCGGGCCCCAGAGGAGAAATTCTTCTGTCAGGTCCAACAATAACTGTATAGAAGACATAAGGCCCCTAACCCCAGCGGCTAAAACAGTCCCCTACACACTCCGTCAGACCTCTTGGGGACTGATCTCTGCCCTCCGGCGCAGGCCGGATATGCGATCGGCCCATTAGCTCCTGATCGGGGCTGAGAGAGTTGAGGGGAGAAGGCAGCATACTGCCTGGCCGGACAGGCCTTCCCTGTGGTTGCACAACTTAAAACTTGTTCATAGTAATAAACAAAGCAGTAAAACACTGAAAAACATGTCAGCTACACTGAAAGCAAGAAATAATGACATCTCCCACACACCCCAAGCATTCAGACTCCACTCGGATCACCAGCCGAACACAAGGAACAGGCGGATGGGGGGCGGGGGGAGCCTGTTTGAGGGACTCACCCGTCGGCAAGCAGGGCTGTTAATTTCCTGTGCCCCCAACCTCCGGCTGTGCTGGAGAGGGGTCTCATTCACCCTTCCCACACACATGCAAGTGCCCAGGAGAAGGGCATCACCCCTGCTACCCTCTGCAGCAACGAGCTGAAATGATGGGGGTGTTTATAAAGCGGTCTGTGCCACAGCAGCCTGGGCAGGATCAGCAGGGGCAGCCGAACCGCGCTCGAGGAGGTGATCGATTCAAGGTCACTCACGCTATCACCCACTGTTCATTCACTCATTCAATTCAATTGTATTTATTGAGCGCTTACGGTTGCACCACAGGGGTCAGAGAAAACCCCTGTCCTTCCCCCTCGCTGTCGACCTCAGATAATCCAGTTACTCAGTTCGGGCACTCAAATGCTGCACAACTGCATTTCATTTGTTCCCTTTCTAGGGAGACCCGGAGGTAACGGGTCCTTAGCAGTGCAAAAAGAAAACATTCAGAGGCTCATTCCCACTGTCAACTTCCTCACTGCTGCTCAAAATTTGGCAGGAAGTGCCTTTCTGCCTCAAAGACAAGAGCCTTATAAAACCTGGGAGGGAAAAAATCTCTGTGCGCAGAGTTCCTCCGGCAGCTACCGAGAGTGGGAGTCAAGGTAACATGGTGATAGAGGGTGGGCAGATGGGTACTTTTGGAGGGCAGCATTTCAGAAGGGACACGTTGTTCTCAGGGCAAGCGAAGGGTAGAAGCGGCTGCATTATTCTCAAATCGATTCCACCTGGAAGGCCGGAGGCCCCAGGTCTGCATCCGGTGGAAAGTCACCATGATAGAAAGCAGGAGGAGAAGTAAAATGAGACCTTGAGATCTCAATTCGTTTCCTCTCCTCCTAGGAAAGGTCCTGCCATCCTTTATGGTTTCACCAGGCAGTACAGGAGCGGGGACAAGAAGCAGGGACCCTAATGCGGGCAGCACAGGGTGGGGGAAAAAAACATATCTCTGCTCTCTATCATGGCTGGGAGATTGACATATGTGCTGGGTGCCTCTGGGAGAGCTATAATCCTCTCTGTTCAGGGCTTCCAGCCATACCAGCTCCAGAATGGTACACAGACCTCAAGAAGATGACACTGATCTTTAAAGTCCTGTCGCTTCGCTCCTGACTCTGCCCTACATTGGTCATCAACACTCGCCCCTTACGATTATCAGGTAAGGGCAGGGTTTTTCCATCAGGGTCAGAGGTCCAACCCAACTGAGAGAAGAGGCTGGGGCCCAAGCTCTCACATCTTACGCCCCAGTCTCCTTTCTCTGAAATCACATCTCCTCCAGGAGGTCTTTCCCGATGAATTTCCAATCTCCCTACCAAACATGTCTGTAACTCCCCTCTCAGCCCCTTTGCACATCGTAGGCACTGTTGCGTATCTCTTATATACTGTATTTTATTACTTCCTCCAAATCAACTTCAGTGGGTGTCTTCCCGGCTGGACTGTCTGCTCCTTGAAGGCAAGGATCGGGGCTATTAATTCTACTGTATTTTTTAAACAATGGATCGGGGCTATTAATTCTACTGTATTTTTTAAACAATGGTATTTGTTAAGTGCTTACTATGTGCCAAACACTGTACTAAGTGTTGGTGTAGATGCGAGCTAGTCAGGGTGGACACAGTCCATGTCTCCCATGGGGCTCACAGTCTTAATCTCCATTTTAAAGATGAAGTCACCAAGGTCACTCAGCGGACAAGTGGGGGCGATGGGATTAGAACTCAGGTCCTTCTGACTCCCAGGCCCATGCCCTATCCACTAAGACACACGCTTAGTACTATGCCACAGTAGGCCCTAAATAAATAATAATAATACTAATTGTGGTTGTTCTTTGTTAAGCACTTACTCTATTCCAGGTACTGGGGTAGATAAGAGATAATCTTGTTGGACACAGTCCCTGTTCCACATAGGGTTCACAGTCTAAGTAGGAGGGAGAACAGGGACCGAAAGCCCATTTTACAGATGAGGAAACTCAGGCACAGAGATGTTACGTGACTTGCCCAAGTCACACAGCAGGCAAGTGGCAGAGGGGGAATTAGAACCCAAGTCCTCTGACTCCAAAACCCGTGCCCTTTCAAAAAGGCCACACTGCTCTTCAAAGGCCACTGACTGCTGGTCCGACGGCACGTCGCTTACCGCTGACCTATTGCGGGTGGATATTTCCATGGACCAAAAGAGCGAGCCCAGGGTGTTGAAAATGTCCAAGGGTCCACCCTGCTTTTGACCACGGAAGGGAAAACCCTAGTACGGTTCCTTAGCTCTCGGGGTCTCGTGCCTGTCGAGAACCCCGTGTCTTCTACAGGGCTCATGTGCGTGCCAGATGACAGGGCCTAGACTTTGCGAAGACCCTCAGGGCTCTCCCAAATTGGAGTTGAATCTGTGAATGTCCTGGGATGAGGTAAGGGTTTCCTTGGCTCCTGGGTTATGATTCAAACTCTCCTGCTCAGCTGACGGGCGCCAGAACAGCAACCACCCCAACGGAACATGCCTTGGGGGTGCGGAGGGGGAGGACAGGCCTCCTGGCGGCCTTCTCCGGCTTCATGGGAATCAAGACTCGGGGTCTCGTTAGTCACATCGTTGACTAAACCGGGTCTACTTAGGAAAGGAAATATGAAACAGAAATGGAAAAACCAGGTCTAGAAAGTCAGCGTTAGGAGGCATCGTGCCCTTTAACTGAGATGGGGTTGTTCGCCATGGAAACAGTGTCGGAGGAAAATTCAGTCACTGTGTCTAACATTCCTGGGGGCCTAGGGAGCTGACTGGGAAACAAAGCTTGCTTTCCAGACATGGGGAAGGCAGAGAGGGTGCCGGTTTGCTACTGAAATGTGCAAGTGTTACCTCAGTCACGAGGGTGGACAGTTGGACGGTGGTGTTTTAGGCCGGGGCGGGGGGAGCGGGACTTGACACGAGAGCAAACCCTGCTGGATGGGGCCCACTCTAGTCTATGTATCACTCCAAAATTCAACCAATTTCCAAGCGTGAGTCCTCAACGCATTTTTAAAAATGGTATTAATCGGTAGGCTGTAAGCTCTACCCTGTGAGCTCATTGTGGACAGAGAACGTGTCTGTTTCTTGTTGTATTCTCCCAAGCGCTTAGTACAGTGCTCTGCACACAGTCAGCACAAAATAAGTATGACTGACTGACTTAAGTGCTTACTATGTGCCAGGCACTGTACAGGTGCTGGGGTAGATACAGGATAATCGGTTTGGTCACAGTCCCTGACCCACATGGAGCTCATGGTCTTAGTCCCCATTTTACAGATGGGGTAACTGAGGCTCACAGAATCGAAGTGCCTTCCCCAAGGTCACCTAATAATAATGTTGGTATTTGTTAAGCACTTACTATGTGCAGAGCACTGTTCTAAGCACTGGGGTAAACACAGGGGAATCAGGTTGTCCCACGTGGGGCTCACAGTCTTAATCCCCATTTTACAGATGAGGGAACTGAGGCACAGAGAAGTTAAGTGACTTGCCCACAGTCACACAGCTGACAAGTGGCAGAGCTGGGATTCGAACTCATGAGCCCTGACTCCAAAGCCCGTGCTCTTTCCACTGCGCCACGCTGCTTCTCGTAGTAGACAAGCGGCGGAGCCAGGATTAGAACCCAGGTCCTTCCGATTCCCAGGCTCGTGCTGTATCCATTAGGCCTTGCTGCTTTATATTTGCTAGACAGGGAAGCTGCTCAGCTGCCTGACAGACATCAAACCCTAATACCTTTTGAGAGTCCACGATATTCTCTCTAAGCACAAACCATGCTCAAAAAAAAAAAAAGTCTCCCCTACTTCTAGGGAGGAGTTGAGCCCTGCTGACTCGTAAACTGAGTCCATTTAGCCAAATGTACCTGAGGAGCAGAGGCCCTGTCTGAATTCACTCTCTCACCTTCTCATACCAGAGGGAGGGGACGCTGAAGTTCAGAAGGAACTAACAGGTTTGGCATCAACAGCAAGGAGTCTCTGACATGAGGGGCTGTGCTCCCTGCTGAGGTCCTGGGTCAAGGGGCATTTGAGGATCCAGCTCTTTCTCTCTCTGGGACGGCTGCTTCCTGATTGTCAGCGAGGGGCAGTACAGACCCACATAAGGAACGGCCGACTTATAATCTGAAATGGGCCCACGTGGGTCGGGTCTGAAAGAAGAAAGGCTGTGTGAAAAGATGAAACACAACAATACCTAGAGCAAGTTTCCAACAACTCCAATGTGATACTTCCTCTGTGCCCTCTGCCATTAGAGGGATCTCAAGGACTCTTCCCAATGCTCCCACCTGATGCTTTGGGCAAGAACTTGGGGTGGGGAGTCCTCAATGGACAAGCTCATTGGCAAGCATGAGATAGTCTATTAAAAGATCAGCAGGGGCCCTAAGGGGTTCATTCCAATTCCCCCGGGGCAAGGCGATTGAACCGGGAAGAAGCCATAGAGTTCTCATGTTCCCCAAAAGGGTCTGTCCATGAAGAAGAATCACCCAATGGAAGGCTGATTGTCTTGGAGTTGGCTTCCTACAAGGAATCTTTTGTTGGGCATCAACCTGTATTAGCAGCAACTCTTTCCCAGGTGGTGTTGGTCAAGGGCTGGCAGTTCCCCTTCAGTAACGTGGGTCCTGATTCTGAGATCAGGCTTGTTATCCTGAGCCTCCATTGTCCTCTAGAAGGGCAGGACACTAACTCTTGTTCAGGGATCTTGGACACGGCATCAGCAGCTTCTGCCAGACTCCCCGGTCGTCGGCTTCCCCGGTTGGTCCCCTTAGTTCCCCCGGAGTGACCTTTCTTCTCCATCTGGGATGAAGGGTCCCAGAAATCTTCTTTACTGGATAATTTCCCAGGACAGTGTAAGGCTCCCACTAATGGGGCGGGGCTCCCCCCCACCACCCTGGCAGAGTTACAACCAGTCCTTGGATCTCGACACCAACGGTTCCTCAACGTGGCACTTCGAGCCGACACCTAAGTCCGGATCAATTTTCTCACCAGAGGAATGATGCAAACGAGGGATTGGTTCTTTAATCAAGGTGGTTTCTTTTTTTATAGACTAAAATCACTCTGAACTGTCTACTCAATCAATTATGGATGAGTAATCTGGCTTCATTAATGTCTCTATGCTGAGTCAGAGAGGTTCCACGATAGGCTGGCCGACTTTCACCTCATTAGAAGTAGAATGGACATGTCACCTCTCCCCGGACATTGGCGATCCCTCCCCACTCCCGAGGCTTTCCCTCGCTGCTGCCCCTTGCCGGTGTTAAACTACTCCTTCTCTCCCCCTCAGCTCAATTCTCCATATTCCCGAGGCTGCTCCCCGCATCCCACACCCCCATGGGATAGTACAGACCCACAAAAGGAATGGCTGGTGATTTAACACTGAAACTGACGTGTTCTAAAGCCAAAACGGGGTGTCAGTTTAGCAACGCTGACTGGGTCATTAGGTTTGGGGATATTTCAATCACCTCGGCTGCCTGTAACCGGATGGGCTCGGTTTGGGCCGAAGTGCCCCATGGCATTTACATGACCTCGGGATGTGAGGGTGCAAGAGATTTTCTCAGTCACATTGCCACTCGAGTACAATTTCACCGACTTCTTCGACCCAAGAGACCACGCTACAAGTCAGGGTAGCCAGGGACAGAGACTGGAAAGGGTGTGAAGGCGGGAGGACACTTTTTGTGATCTGGGAGATCTTCGGAGCCTCCATGGCGCTGTTGTTGAGTGGGAAATTCTTCTGAAGACACTAAGGATGGTTTCGCAAACACTGCCTCCCACCAGCCTGCACTTTGGCAACCTGTGTCATTTCTGTACCAGTTCTGGCCCATGAGGACCCCTCCCCTGCCTCTTAAACACAATGAAAGGAAAACAGAGGCTTTGTAGCCCAGGGGCCTAGCTAGCCTCTCGGCACTTGCCTAGATCCCACGCCACTGCAACTAGCAGTGTTTTCATCTCTTCTTGAGATGCCAAGCACTCTGAGGTATTTTCACCACCTCCCAGTTACTAACTGGGACCCATACATCAAGGGGTCCACCACAAACCTGAAGGCGGCCCCAATTTCCCTAATGTGCCAGTCAGCTCTGAACTGCTAGCAAGGTTTTTCTATGGTGCAAGTTGGCACATGACCTCGGTCTCCACCAAGGTGCCCGTTGGACCGGGTCACAGTGCTGACTCCACAGAGTGGCCCATAATCTATTGCCTTGCTTCATCACCGTCAACGTCAGCAAATATCTGCTTCTCGGGCAGAAATCGCCCGCACGGAGCAGCTCCTGAAAAATTGTCCGTAGGCCTTCTGACTAAGCAGCCTGCTGAGGTGAAAGCATTTCCCAGAGGGGCGGAAATGTAACCTAAACCTGGCTTTCTTCCTCGTGTGCTACGGCGGGCTAGAGTAGACTCAGCTGCACTGGGAGTGGGGAGGAGGCCAAGGGGAGGGATAGCACACACAGCCCCAGGAATGACACCGCATTTTAGAAGCACCACCTCTAGTTTGGCAATTAGATGGACAAAGACACACACAAACACAAACACACACTCCCTCTCTTTCTTTCTCTCTGCTCTGACCGAGCCGCCTTAGGTCACCGCTTTCAGCTCTGACACCGACATGAGACAGCGACTTCATTGTTATTAAAGACACGAAAGGAAGTGAATGCTATTGTGACAGGCTTTCATACTTTGGGCTGGGCCTCACCTCGATACAAGCCAAGACACCGAGTGAAGGTGGAATCTCCACCCGGTGACCGGTCACTGTATCCACCCCACCCAATGTCCACCTGTCAAACCGTGGGAGCCGGCGGTCCCGGTGATCTCGGGGGCCGAGGGTCAGCGCCCGAGAAAATGAACTCCAGAGCTACACACCTCTAAAAGGAAAGTGTGTGGGGTTTGGTATCAGCCTTAGATGCGGCGAGCCCGTGGGGTTGGTTTAGAGGTAACTTCCCCACTGCTTTCCGGAGGGGGCCCTCGGATCCCTTGCACCAGGAAGCCCGTGAGTAAATATCGTGATGGCTCTGGGATGTAGGGAGGAATCTTCCTGATGAGGGGAAAAATGCCAGTTCCTGCTCCTTGGCAATGAGGCTGGGGGCAGAGATGGTGAGCGACTGGGTGGGCTCCCACTGAAGACGACTCTGGTCCTGCAGATGGAGGGGTCGCTGGCCACGATCTAGCACCGGGATGCTCCAGATCGCAATTCATAAAGGCGACCGTTGAATTTCGGGAAGTGTACGGCATGGGGGAAGGGAGTAGGGAGAGATGGGAAAGTTGACAACCGGAGGGGTTCTGCAGTATTTCAGCTTGCCAGCAGGTATCCCTCAGTGCCAACTCGGTGATGAAGCTTGATCATCCAGTGGGACTGTTGAGTCCCGAGGAGAGGCAGGGAAATACGGACTTCAGGAGTAGTACCGGGGGAGAGATTGTGTGGGTAGGTGCCCTCCTGGACTGCCTTTTCAGCTTGGCTTCCTCACCAGGAGGCATATTAATTGGCTGCTTCCTGTTGTGTCACAAACCCACGAAATGCAAATTCCAATCATCCCAGTTGGTGTTTGTACAGCGTCGGTGGCCGAAACCCAAGTGCCGCCTAGGTTCAATCCAACTACGGAGCTCTGAAAAACCGAAGTGACTCGCTCCCCTGCCGCCTCCCAGCCTCCTTGCCCCCTCCCCTGCCATCCGCCCAAGGCCTGGGTTTGGCCGGCCGCGCCTCCGCCATCCACCCCGGGGCATTAGGACCCCACCTGGTGGTGATGATAATCCCTTCTCTTCCCTACCTCACAGGGAGGTTGCGAGGACCCAGATGAGATCAGGTATCTTAAAGCAATAACTTACAGAATGTGAAACGGAGAGCGGTACTGCAGAAATCCAATCCATTAACCACAAAACCCAGGAAGGTGGGGATGCATCTGGTTGCCATCTTGGCACAAGGCGGAGCTGGGAGCGACGCAGAAATTTCCGGTTCCGGGCCCAATGGTAAATCATTCGGAGGAGATAAAAAGGAAGGCAGTGGCCCCCCTGCTGGGGCTCTGCCATTTTCTAGCTGTTGGACAGAAGGGCCCATGGAGTCGGTTACTCCATAAACCTCTGACGGGGTAATGCCGGCTACTGGATCAACGTGGTGTTCCCTGTGATGCTTCGCTGGGGTGAACCGAAAGCCTTCTTGGCCTCCTGCTGTACTGTACTCCTGTGTCCTAACACCTCAAACTTACTGCCTCATCTCTTGCTCCCCCATCCTGCTCCTAAAAACCTCACCGCCTGACTCTGGACCGGCGCCTCTAACAACCAGTATATCGAGGAAGGCCCTGACCTCACTCTCTGGATCTGGACCAGGTCATCGCAGTCGAACCTGAAGACGGCAATGACCTGAGTGGATGCTAAAGAGTCACGTGTCCCGTTGGCTGCACCCTGCTGGTGCTGACGTAAGCTTCCCTCCCCGGCCCAGGCCGACAGAGTTTCCCGACAGGTGGGCCTGCTCTTCCCAGCAGTGACAAAGCCAAACCTCCTGACCGAAACCCAGACCGAAGAAAGGGCCGGACCATCACCCAGGAGTTCAAAGGGCGGTAAACGTCATTCGGCTTTAAGTACATTTGAACAGTTTGTACCGGGCCTCATTAATAAAGGAATTATTTTACTAAAAACAGTTCTTGCGACTTACTACAAAGCCCACGTTAATGAGATCCATTCCAACTGCAACAAGAAGAGGAATTTCCAGATGTTGCTTTGCTGTTATTCAGATCCCACAATTCACTGCACGGTGTACCCACAAAAGCCCCTCAGCTTCCACCTAGTGTGGGAGATCCAAGACCCAGCTAGATCTCAGGTCCAAGATGGCACCTTCCCTTATGGCCTGTGTGGGTATCCTCGGCCACCTGGAGGGCAGGGGAAGACCTCACGTCACCTCTGGCCAAGTCCCCGAGGAAACCGAAGGTTCTTTAGAACCCGCGTTTGAAGCGGGGTGGTTCTTACTCTCAGCCTGAATGTCATTATGTTTCTCGGAGTAGATGGAGCAAGGGGCAAATGTCACGAGGGAACTGGCACGGAAAACAGGGATCTTGTGCCCAGTTACACAGATTTCTCCTCCTGGTCTTTCTCTTTTTCCTTCCAGCCTCCTGACTCGGAGTTTTATCAGTGAAGCCACATGCTTTAACATCTTCCCGATAACATCGCACTGTTAAATTTAAACTGCCTTCCCTTGGTCCCTGGAGACGCTACATAAATGTTTTTAAAAATAAGCATATATTTTAACAAAGCAAGGGTAAGACACTGATGCTGTAAAATATCTTTACAAGAACTTCTTTGAGAGATAAGGAATGGGGGAATAGACCTTAAAATAAAATATTCCTTTTAGAGGGAGAACAAAACAATGGAGCAGACCGTACTTCTTCTTGCCAGAAGGGTAATAAACATTCATTTCCCTGAATGAGAAAGGTGAAGAAGTTGAGGAAATGCCTGGGGGTACAACCCAATGAGTCCATGGCTTTAGTGAAAAGAGGATGGGGATCAGGAGAATCAGGTTCTAATCCTGGCTCTGCTGTTAGTAGTAAGACTATTTATTAAGTGTTTACTGTGTGCAGAGAGCACTGTACAAAACACTAGGAGAGATTACACAGATGGGAATTAGGCGTGGTCCCTGTCCCTCCAGGGGCTCGCGATCTAAGAGTAGGCTGTGACACCACGGGCAGGTCACTGAACCTCTCTGTGCTTCTATATCCCATCTATAAAACTGGGATAAAATAGCTGATCTTCCTCCCCTAGGCTGCGAACTCCATGTGAGTCAAGGACCGTGTACATTCCGATTATCTTGTATCTACCCCAGGGCTTCGGACAACGCTTTCGACTATGAGCAGAGTCCTAGGATGGAAGTGAACAGCTCATACATCAGGAAGTTGCTCTTCATTTCAGAAGGGCAGAGAGGATCACGAGAAACTTTTCTGAAGCCTTTAATGGACAGTGGACCAAAGTTTACAGAGCATTAGACAAGTGGGGCTCCTCTCAACTTCTGCGTTTCACATGCCACTCAGGTGCATATTGGCCTCGATACAAAGCAGAGGATCTCGAGCTGCAGTAGCAAACTTGAAGAATATTGATATGGAGTTCACAGGTCAAAAGATATAATAATAATTATGGAATTTAGTAAGCACTTGCTAAGTGCCAAGGCGCTGAAGCACTGAAATAATCATTGGAGAGAGATTCAAGTTGATCAGATAGGACACGGTCCTTGTCCCACACAAGGCTCCCAGGATCCCCATTTTACAGAAGAGGAAAGTGAGGCACAGAGGTCAAGTGGTTTGTGCCGGTTACTCAGTAGCAGCCTGGCAGGAGCGGGACTAAAACTTGGGTCTTTGAACTCTCAGTCTCAGATCCTTTCCACTAAGCCATTTGTCCTCCCTAGAGCACACACTGCCATTAAATTATTTGGGTGTACTGTGATATAAGTATTAGGGAACATTCTTTCCACAACAAGGGTCTGTTCTGGAATAACCTTATCTACAAGTTGGCACAAGTATATTTGGGGTAGGAAGAAATGGCTGAGTATTTGAGAATGGCATCTGTCATGGAGAAAAGCTGCTAGCCTTCCCAGCCTCACCGCGCTGAACTGAATAGTATTAAGTTTCTTGTGATTTGTAAACTCTACGGTTTATAATAGAGCAAAATAATGGCGAGCGTCAGAGGAATAAAATAGAGAAATTCGTATTAAAAAGGCCTATCAAGGTGGTATATTCGAACCATCTACCTTCTACCACAAATTCCCGTTGATACAAAAGCTATTAATATTGCAATTTTCCCACTGCACAAAATCCTTCGAGAACACGATTCCAGCACTACAGCAGAGATAACCTTAACCACTTTCTCACGAATGGATGGGTTCAAGGGGATGGGCCACGTTGACAGGCTGCCGAAGCTACCAGCAGAACAGTCAGACTGAGGAGGGGATGCCGGCCCCTTAGCTGTTCCACTTAATTAAGATTACAAATGGACTGAGAAAGGGGAGCTGTCCTGACTTTGTGGGCCAAAGTTTGAAAGAGGACTCCAGCAGATGATGGAACGGCTTTCCTGGCCCCGATCCAGGCATTTCTTGTTCCTGAGGACCGTAATAGCCCCGGGGTCTGCCAGGCACCCCAGGTTTCTGAATGTTCCCCCTCCATTTCCAGGCTCAGCTCTGACTTCAAGAGGCAGGATCGGGGGGTGGGATGGAGTCATGGGGACGAAAGGTATCCTTCCTTTGTTCCTGACTGAATCAGGAACTATTTCAAGTCCACTTGCACTGAACTGCCTAAGCAGTGATATATGGGAAGCCTCCTTATTCCCCAGCAGAGGTGCTGCCGAGATCTCGGTTTCAGCAGGGATTATGTGTAATCTGTCTTCCCTTCACCTAGCCCAGCTTCAGAAAGAAAACCAGGCTAAGGAAAAAGAAATGGCAAGCAGGGAGTTGCACTCTTGAGGAGTGCTCGAGGAGTAGAGAGCACTGTTTGCCACTAAGTAGCGAGGCTTAGTGGCAAGACCACGGGCTTGGGAGTCAGAGGACGTGGGTTCTAATCCCGACTCTGCCACTTGTCTGCTGTGCGACCTTGGGCAAGGCACTTCACTTCTCTGTGCCTCAGTTACCTCATCTGTAAAATGAGGATTAAGACTGTGAGCCCCACGTGGGCCAACCTGATTAGCTTGTATCTACTCCAGCGCTTAGAACAGTGCTTGGCATAGAGTAAGCGCTTAACGAATATCATTATTATTATTATTTGAGGCTGGAGAAACTGCTCTGGGAGTACTCTTAAGCACCAGCATCACAAACTAGGAAGTAAGTGTAAGGGGCCAGAGACCCAGAGGCAGCAAGGCCAAAGTGAGAAAAGAGAAATTTTCAGCTTAGCACTACCATCCTGAAGGAGTTTGCCTTTTTCTATCACTCGTATTTATTGAATACTGACTGGGTGCCAAACCCCAAGAATAAACCAGAAGCAGATCACATGATGCCTGACCCCGAGGCGCTTACAATCTAATGATCATATTGCCCCTGGGCCAGGGTCCAAGCCTTTATAGACAGGCAATCTTAAAGATAAACTGTGATGCTGGCAACAACCTATACCTTTGGGTACTGGGTGCTTAGGCATTTTCCTTACTCCAAATCTGGCCACTCAATTGAAGCTATTGCATTCACTTCATTCAGTTCTCAGAGATTGATCAATCATTCATTCATTCATTCAATAGTATTTATTGAGCGCTTACTATGTGCACAGCACTGTACTAAGCACTTGGAATGTACAGATAGGTAACAGATAGAGACAGTCCCTGCCCTTTGACGGGCTTACAGTCTAATCACGGGCTTACAGTCAGTCGACCTGTTTAGATCTCAGAAACCCTGCATTAGCCTCAACGCTCTAGGAGGTGACTCACTGAGAACTTTAAAGGGAACGTCTCAGGGAGCGCTGCACAAGCCAAACCACGTTAGTCCTTTCGGCTGATTTACCATGCCATGCATTCTTGGCCTCTGGGAAGACATCCTTCGGCCCCATTCAGTCAGTCCTAATTTGCAGCTTCCACTCTCCCAACTTTCTCTGGGCTTCTGCTCATTTTTCCCCAGATGTGGTAATCTGCAATTTTCCAAGATGAATCTCCTCTGCTTTCCTCGCCTTGGGAGTCCAACTGCATCATTTCTTTGCCTCCGTTGGCCCACGAAGCACCTCCCAACTCCGATTTCCCGCAAATTTCACGATCCCTCGGTTTATTGTCTTCTCTGAGCCAATTCAGAAGGTGCGAAAGGAAGCCCAGCTGCCAAACTTTCACGCCTGCTGCGCTTGACTCCCATTCTGCAGACTGGCCCATTCTCAGCAGTCTCAGGTGTCTGGTCACTGTCCATGTCTGGAAGCTTGGGGCTGGCTACATGGGGTGACCTGGCCCTAAGAGCTTTCTCTCATGAGTCCCTGGACCTGGTTTCCTGGTGACACCACTGTCTCTTGGCTCCCCACAATCATCAGGCCCACAGTGAGATAATGCTGCTGATTTAAGTTCTGAGTTTGCTTACGGAGGGCAGCTCGGGGACGTGGGACCCATGGTGACAGTCCGGACCAAACCAAGCAGGGGCCGGGGCCGCCGAACTGCTTCTGGTGGGAGTGGTAGTTACGATGACATTTTCTTAGTGCCCCCCGGGGGGAATGCACTGAACTAAGTGCTCGGGAAAATGCAGCAGATTCACGAGGCCTGTTCCCTGCCCACGAGACGCTTACCCTCCATATGGGGAGACGGACATGGAAAGATCTACAAATTCAGTAGGACAGGAGAGACTAAAGAAAGCTCAGGGGAAGGGAGTCTTAAATACGGATTTAATGAAGAGAGAGGGAGGCAGAAGAAAGAGAGAGGACTGAGTTGGAGGAGCTACAAGAAGCCTGGCTAGGCTGGAATACAGAATGCACGCTGGGCTATAATAAGAGTATGGAGTTCAGGGTATGGGCCTCAGTCTTCAGAACCTGGTTTATGACACACATGAAAAAACTGGCTTTCCAGGCTAGCTGCAAGAAGGTTTTTTAATAATAATTTTAATAATTACTCTGTTTAATATCAGTATGCACATTCAGTGTGCTTGTTCTCATGAAATCCTACAGAGTATGCAATTTTAAAAAACCCAAATTCAAACTATTATGAATTCCCCCCTATTCCAGTGACTAAAACAGAGACCTTACTCAGCTGTTCTCTTTGACAGCAGGGCTGCCTTCAGTTACTTTTCTCAAAATGCTCAGGTAGATTTACTCAAGTAAGAGAGCTACGCCTTCTTTTCAGAATGAATTTGTATTTGGAAGTAAGCGGCAGCAACGGCAAAGATGGATCAGGAGCCGAGATCCATAGCGCTGTTCTAATCGACTGATGGGGGAGGATAAAGTTCAGCCATAAAACAGGATTCAAATTAGCCGTGGAAGTTGAAAATGAATCTCTCTCATTCTCTGTGTCCAATTCTGGGCTCCTCAGTAAAAGACACATGAAAGGCATCAGAGAACAACCTCAAGGATGATTAAAGGGTTGAAAAATTAGTCTAATGCGGAAAGGATTCAAGGATTTGGGATTATTCAGCCTGGAGAGCGGGCTGAGGGGTAATCTAATAATGTTCGGGAAACAAATGATTAAATGCTATTCTCTCTCCTGAAAGGACAGAAGGATGAAATGGTGCAGCAGGAGGGAATTGGGTTAGACATGGAGAAGAACCGTTCACTGAGGGAGGGAAGGTTTTCACAATCAGAGTTGTTCTCATTTTGGCCTGCAGTGGCCCAGCCTGGAGAAAGGGGAAATGGATCAGGTGACAAACTGGGATTCTTCGCAGCCTCCAAGGGGGCCTCACCACCCCTATTTTGTCATCCTTGTGCTAAGAGTTGCTTCCCGAACGCCTCCTCTTCCTCAGACAAAAGGAAACTGGGGCCATGTCCTGCTTCTTTCCCTCTTAGGAGAAAGCAAGCAAACCAAGTAGAGAGATAAAAATCTCCTGGATGACTTCTGTGGGGAAAGAACAGGCTGAGTGCTGGCAGGTGGTGGAAAGATCCATGTGCCCCGGCTCAAAGATGACGGGTCCTTCCCGGAGACCCACCAGTCCAAGGGTGATCGTGACGCTGAGGAGATGATTTACACATCCTCGGGTTCCATAACAAAGCTTTCAGACGGCCTGCCTCCTTTCGGCTCCAAACCTCAGAGCCTCCCTCCCTCTGAATGTGGGGTCACACTCAGATTCCTTGGCCTGGAGACCAGGCAGTCAACTTCTGGCATTTGTCGGCTCTCCCTACAGTTTGGGGATGTATTTATTTTTTCTCTTTAAAAGGAAAAATTAGAGAAAATGGGAAGAGCTTTCTATTTCTGGTGTCTATTCTAAAGCTTTGTGCTTCTGCCAATACATTAAGCATGGTATACAGCAACAATGTTAAAAATAAACACTTATATGGGAGGCGTGGGATAGAAGAGAATTCCTGACCAGTTAGCACGTTCTCTCTCTCCCTCTCTCTCTCTCCCCCACCCCACCCAACTCTTTCCTCTTTCAGTGTTTGAAACACCACTGGGGCGAGGAGAGCAGGAGGATGAGGAGCCGGGAACTCAGTAACGATGCGGCTGTATGCTCTGAGCTTCTTTCCAAGGAATTCCCCTCCGACTCTGCTAACCCAAAGTTATGAAGAGCCGGGTCTTGGAATCTCACAATCCAAGGCTGAAGCAAGTAGAGGGAGCTTGGTGAGCAAATGGTATTTTCTTTTTTTAGGTGAGTTAGCTCTCCTTGACCCACCTCAAGGGGACGGACCACCACTTTCATCACCATCTGCTGCTTGATACATGACAAGTGGGATCACTGGCTCTCTTAGAGAAAACTGGGCTGGAACAACAGTTAAAGGAAATGGTATAGCTTCTTAGAGCCTAAAATCACAAGCCGATCAATTGAGTAGGCTTTCCCTGTTCCTCCTGCTTTCTCACCAAAGCTCAACATCTATTCTCTAATGCTATTTCAGTTTCATCTCCCCCCAGTTCTGCTCATTCTCACGCCCAACTCTCCATGACAGGGCGTAAGAGAATCCAGTCCTTCTCTGAAAAACATTTTGGGAACCTTCAACGTGTTTATCCTCTTAGGAAACAAGGCCCATCTTGATTTGAAAGTCTGACAAACTTTGCTGGAAGCCAAGGAGAGGAGAGGGTTGTGCCATAATTGAGCTGGCAAGGGGGTGAGGGCAAGGGTGGCAATTCCATGGAGATACTGGGGATGGGAGACACCCAGCCTCGCTCATCCCAGGTCTTGGATAAGACCTGAGAGTTGCCAAAAGGGGTCACCAAGATCCAAACAGTCCGCTTTCTGGTCTGTCATTCTTTGTGGTCTCTCTCTTTCTCCCTCACGATCCTTTTCAACCCCATGCTCAAAAGGAAAAGTCGGCACTTGTGGGCACAGTGGAGGAAAGACAAAAAAATCGAGCATGCTTGGCTTGGGAATGGAGCACAACCCGAGAGGCTCACCCCAGTAGAGGACGGAGGTTGCTTGACTTCCAGGCAAAAACCAAGATTGGAACTAAATACAGAAAAGGCTGCTGCTAGGTTGGTAGAGTGAAAGAGAAAGCCCAGGTCTTAAGCTCCCTGCAGATTCTTTGAAGTTTCCTCTAGTTAACTATAAATCTGAACCATAAGTTGGGATCTTGGGTTTCTGTAACTTTTAACAAACAGAATAGTCTTGCAAAAGGGTTTCAAAAGAGAACAATATTCCTTGTCTAACATAACTGGCATCAGCATTACGACGCAAGGAGAGACCAAAGACTCATTATTTTAAATTGGCTTAAGGTTGACAGTCACAGTTAGTGTAGTGACCCCCAGGTGATGGTCCCTGCAGTGTGTGACTGGTTATAACGGGAGGGAGAGAGGGAAGAGAATGGGTAGAGAAGGAGGAGGAGGAAGGAGGCTCATCCCACTGGACATGAAGGAGTAAGGAAGAGGTTTGATTGGTTATGAAAGATGGTGGAAGTAAGAATAATTTGCGCACTGTGAAAGGAACGAAAACATGTCTACAATCTAGAAAAAGAACATTAATATAAATCTCAATGGAAGGATATGATATGAAGAAGAGCCAAGAGAAAGACTGCAAAATTTAAAGCAGGATGAGATTAAGGGGGAACTGTACAGATGTAATATGGCTGACATTGCACAGGAAACTGAAGGTCAAAGAAAACCTAAAACTTGGGACTAAGAAGTATCCAGAATGCCACAGAAAAAGATCTGAATTCAGAAAGTGAAAACAGAAAATTATTTTTGGATGTCCTGCCCACAGGAGACAGAGAAATGGGACTATTATTGGGTAAACAAAGGCTTTTTAAAGTTTCCTGGGGGGGGGGTGAAGGGGGTGGTGGAAAACAAGACAGCACAAAGATAAAAAGAACAGTAGCAAGTAAGATCTTGTGGGAACTGAGATCTTTCAAAACAAGGCAGAGAATGGTGAGACTTGCTGAAGATGATGATGGGCAAATGGAAAGGAGTGGTAATGGAAAATAAAGAAAAATCAAAGAGATTGACAAAAACACTGAAACGGTACCCTTGTACACTGTGAATTGTATGAATTTGTAGGCGATGATAAACCTAAATAGAGACAAATACCCAGCCAGCTTGGGGCCCCCACTAAGCTCTCCAATGCCATCACCTCTAATAACAGAACACACACTGGGGTAGGCCCACCAGCCCCAAGCAAGACTGAATTCTTAATCAAATCAAAGAGGAAGATGTGTGTCCTACAGTCTTAATCTCTTGTTTTACAGATGAGGTAACTGAGGCACAGAGAACTTAAATGACTTGCCCAAGATCACACAACAGATAAGTGGCGGAGCCGGCATCAGGACCTAAGTCGTTGCGACTCCCAGGCCTGTGCTCTATCCATTAGACCATGCTGCTTCTCTGAACAGTTCTCCAGTTCTCTTAACAAAAACAGTTGCCCTCCTCCTCTGGAACTAGGCCTTCAAATGAACTTGCTCTAGGATCATATAACCTAAAACATCAGGTAGGCACGGACCGTGGTGTTTGTTTTTAGATGTGACTGGAGACCTGGAAACGTGTCCACACCTGTACACACTTGCCTGTCCGTATCTACCTTCCCCCGAGATTGCAGGCCCCTGCACCACTTACAACAACGCTTCCCAAATCGCACTAAGTAGATGCTCTTGGTTGATACTTCGTACTTTTCTATGTAAATCCCGAAGAGGCTAAATTTCATCAGGTGAGGGAGGGAGAACTACGTGAAAAAGGAAGAGGTTCAGCTCATCCAAGAGCTCCCAAAAGCTCTTCCCTGAACTAGAATTTCATCTAGATCCCTTTGGTGGTTATAGTAAAGCAGGGTGGTGGTCCTTTTCTGTCTGGGGACTGGCAGAGGTGGGAAGGAAAATATTTTTCCCCCCTGTTGTCCTCTCTGAGCTTAGCAACCCCAGCGGCAGATCTTTTAGTGTTAAGACCTGCAGCAGCAGATCCAGATGAATGTAAAGGAAGTTATTTGAGCCTGTAGTTTCTTCCAACTTCTCTCCATCCAAATTCCCTTAGGCAAGTTCCCGCTATGCCAACTTCTCATAATTTTTAAAAACTGCCACCTGCCTGCCTTCTTTTTTTAATAACTCACTCTTTTCATGCATCAGGGTATTCAGAAAAAGTTATCTGATGAGGCAGATAAAACAAATGTCAACAGAAGTGAGGAGTGACAGAATGAATTGGAAACCCTTTTCTGACCCTGGGAAGGAGTGGAAGGGGAGTGAAGTATTAAGCGAGTATTGCGGCTGTCCTGAAAATAAGGAAACTGACAAGTTATCAAAAATAAGGTAGTGTTATCTTGTAGCTAGAACAAGGGGTAGGCAACCCAGGTTTACAATTTAGTTACATTGCAAGAAGGCTTCAAGAAGAAAAGTGAAGACTGAGGATTTTAACTTTTTTTTTCTTGGGTCTCCCATTTTAAACACTATGTATTTTTGTTCTCCATCTGCCCCATCTAGGCTCGCATACCAGTTCAGTTAATCAATCGATCAGTAGGATTTATTGAATGCTTACTGTGGGCAGAGACTGTACTAAGCACCTGGGAAAGGACAATATGACTGAGTTGGTAGACTCGCTCCCTGCCCTCAGGGAGTTTACAGTCTAGAGGGGGAGGCGGACATTAAAATAAATTATGGATGTGGGCAAAAGTGGAGGTGAGGGTGGGGTGACTATCAAGTTTTTAAAGGGCACAGATCCATGTGCGTAGACAATAGAGAAGGGAGAGGAAATGGAGAGGTCTCCTGGAGACGTGATTTTAATAAAGCTTTCAAAGTAGGGAATAAGATTCTTCTCTTTGCCCCTCCACTGCACACACATGCCAGACCCACCAGTGAAAATATCCACACAGGCATGCCCTCATTTTAGTTTACCTAAAAGTCCAAAGGTTAAGCGTGCAGAGTGACTGTATCCCAGAATGCCAATAAACATAAAACCCTTGCCAATACAACTACTCCTGGTGTTAAGGCTTTCCCGTAAACAAGACCACAGGGCATTTGAAAAGTTAGTTCTTCACCACACCTCAAAAGACAGCAGATTGGAGGCCCTGGAGTAGTGGGAAAAGACCTGGATTCTAATCCTGTTTCTGTCACTGGTCTGTTGTGGGACCTTGGGCAAATCATTTAATTTGTCCGGGCCTCAGTTACCTCACCTGTAAAGGAAAGATAATGCCGGCCTCTCCCTACCTCACAGGGATTTTTAAGGACAAAATGAGATAAATGAGAAAAATAAGCATGCTTTCCAAAATTCATGGAAAAAGAGGGAGAATTCTCCCCCAGGGAGTCTCTGTAAGTCAAAGCTGGAAACTGACTGCAGAAGCATCTCACGGGAGCCTAACCAGGCAACCTGAAGGATACCTGAGACCTGATTCACACAGGTGTTTAAAATACAAAAATCACTACCATTTTAACTATTCGTAAGGTAAGTACTTGAAGCAAATAACACTCAAGACTTGGTGTAGCAAATAGAGAAGAAATTCCATCATCTCAACTTTCATTTCAACATGGTGAAAAAAAACTTTTTCTTTTAATTCTATTTATAAAAATGGAGCCGGTTTTGATAAAACACTTTAAATTCAACAAATGAAAACTCTATGGTCTTTGGAGGGGAGAGGGGGAGTTCACTAAAATACGGTGAGTACATATAGTTCTAGAGAGACATAAATAGTTTCGCAACAGACACACATGATATGTCTTAGCTAGAGAAATCACAGCAATTAAGGAAGACTGGAACTTTCTTCACTACGGGCACACTGAGCTTTCTGTTCAAGCATTGGTTTGTCCTTTCAGGTAACGAAAGAGTGGAGAGTTCCCTACCCTACAAGTTTTGGGAGGATGACGTTTGGAAATCCTCGTTGGACACTTTCATTTTAGATTATAATTCCTTGAGGCATTTAAGAACAAAAATGGTCACTGGGCATTTGTGAAGATGTTCTAAGTCCATTTAGACCACGTTTGGAAGTGGGAAGTGCAAGGATCTGGGCGTCAGAAGACCTGGATTTTGAACCCAGCTCTGTCGCTTGCCTGCTGGGTGACTTAGGGCAAGTCACCTTAACTTCTCTGAGCCTCAGTTACCTCATCTGTAAAATAAGGATTAAATCCTACTCCCTCCTACTTTAATTGTGAGCCTCCAGGGGACCGGGACTGTGGCCAACCCGATTATATTGTAGCTACCCCAGTGCTTATTATAGTGTTTGGCTCAAGGGAAGCACTTAACAAGTACCATGAAAATAAAATGCTTCCTGCCCCTATCCCTCTGAAGACCCGCCCCAGTCCAGTCCTCTGCTGGAAACATCTGTCGGGGACTAAGATGACCACCTAGGAAATCTAGAACAAAGTCTTGAATTTCCTGGATAGTTCCGGCCAATGCTGGGCATTAGCAATCTTATTGCTCTCTCTTTTGTGTCTCTAGAACTTGTCTGGATGCCAGCTCTGTGACTTACCAGACAATCCTGGAGAGACTGCCTGTCTCCCAGAGCACATTCCCATGCTTCCGAGGCATGGTCCAAGAAGCTGTGATCACGTGGCTATCTGTGTGTGCGTGGAAGTGGGGACAGGAGGGCTTAGGATAGGCGATCATCATGTGGGAGAAGAGGCCGGTTGCTTTTTCTGCTCTTTCCTTTCACACATGGCATCTGAGGGACCTGTTGATTTTGTATTCTGTGCCAAACAGAAGCCTTGTTCTCTTTTGGCTTCCTTCCCCTGCCTTAGGCTCCCTGCCATGGGCTTCTTGCAATGGGGTGGGGGAGATATTCAAGCTGTAGGCTCCCTGCTGAGTGACACTTGCTGAGAAGAGATACTGTGTTTGGATAACAGGTCTCGAGTTAATGTCACTCCAGGCCCAGATCCTCTTTTCAGGGGATATGCATTTCATACACTCTTTCAAGAGAAGCTTTCCGCAACCCGGAATGAATTCGGTGGTGGCGGTAGGGAATGGGAGAGGGAAAAAATTCAGATATTATTTTTGCACTTCCTAAACTCTCAGATGCTCCATTTCAATTTTGCCCTTGGTACACAAAGAATGCTGAGCAAGGGCTGGATTGTCCAGTGTTTCAAAACGTATGAGGGGGAGAGTCAAGTTGTAGCTGATTAATTTATTGACACACGTGTTGTGATCCCTAGAGTTCACAGCAGGAAGTGGCCCTGCTATTCTTTTACCCTCCTGAGGTTTCAAGTACATTCAGCTCTTTCGTAAAATGCGTCTTCACCACTGATTTTGGGGAAGATGCTGGTAAGGAATTATGGAATGTTCTTCTAAAAACACGTGTCCAACTAGATAGAATACGATGTAATGTCAGATGAGACAGTCATGTGCAATGATAATAATAATAATAATATTAGTACTTGTTAAGTGCTTACTGTGTGCCATGACCATTCCAGGTGCTGGGGTAGATAGAAGTTAATCAGGTTGGACACAATCCCTGTCCCACATGGGGCTCACGCTCTTAATCTCCGTTTTACAGATGAGGTAACTGAGGCCCAGAGAAGTTAAGTGACTTGCCCAAGGTCACACAGCAGACATGTGGCAGAGCCAGGCTAAGTCAGGTCCTTCTGACTCCCAAACCTCTGCTCTATCCAGAAAGCCACGTTGTGTGAGGCCGATCGAGGCGCGCTCGCCACAGTGTGAATTTCCCTTAACTAAGGTGAGATTCGACAGGCAAGTAACCTAAATGGACCAAGCTGGGATCTCCAGATGGCCTTCACTTTGGAGAGTGACTGAAGAGTGGCTTCTGCTAAGTTCAGTGCCTTCACACCACACAACACGTTGTCATGCCCGTAAGAAAATGCCCATGAGCACAGGGGACTTGCTGTTCATGTGCATGTGGATGGCACCTGTGCAGCCCAAGTTCCACACGGAAGTGGGCATCAGGCTGCGATCAAGGATCCAGATCCCGCTCCTGCCTCTGAAGCCTCCATTCAAGGGAATTCTGGATGCCTGGGGAGATCACCGTGAGCACCTGTGCCCTGGGATTCCAGCCTGGTCTGCCACTGACCGAGGTATCCACTTTTCGATCTGAGCATGGGGGTGACATGTGGGCATGGATCTTGGGGGAGATGAAGATTGGGAGGAGGTAGCCTTCAAAGGGCTAAAAAACAGACCCCAAAAGCCACCATTTGGGGCCTTTTTGAGTCCGATCGAAAACCCTCAAATTTCTTCACAGAGGTGGGATCGACCAATCAATCAACCAATCAATAGATGATGTTTATTGAGCACTTACTATCTGTAGAACACTGTACTAAGTGCTTGGGGGAGTTGGTAGACATGATCTCTGCCCACAAAGAGCTTACAGTCTATAGGAGGAGGCAGAGATTAAAATAAATTATGCATATATGCATAAATTCTTTGGGGTGGAGGGCGTGATGAATATCAAGAGCTTGAAGAGTACAGATCCAAGTGTACAGATAAAGCAGAAGGAAAAGAGATTAGGGGAAAAAAGAGGGCTTAGTCGGGAAGGAGATGTGATTTTAATACAGCTTTGAAGGTGGAGAGAGTAAATGGCCTGTCGTATATGAAGGGGGGAGGGGGACTTCCAGGCCAGAGGGGGGACACGGGTAAGGGGTTGATGGTGAGAAAGACAAGATCGAGGTACGCTAAGTAGTACTTAATGTTCTCTTGCTCTAGACTTTAAACTCCTCGTAGGCAGGGAACGTGGCTACTAACTCTTGTAAGGGACTCTCCCAAGCATCCAATTTACCAATTTGCTCGGCAGGGAAATTCACACTACCTCCATGTGGATATCCAGGATTAAGGTAAGGTTGTGTGTGTGTATGGGAAAGAAACCATGTAAATACTGAGTCCTTATTACTGCTGATCGGCTTTGTCACGGAACCAGAATCTAGGTGGGACTGGCAGAGCATGAACACTGGGACAGTGGGTGGAACCCCTCCCCGCCGTGCCCTAGGTTCTGAAATGAAAGTTGGGACGCTACCTGTCCAAACCTTTGCTATTTACTACTTGCCTTTTTGCGTTTTGAAGTTGTGACCGATAACTCATTTTAACTTCCCAGCGGGTTCGAGACGGTCCAGTATTATCTAACACGGCCCCACTTTAAACAGCTGCAGTCAGATTCTTATCATGTAAATTGTCAGACTGTTTTTAAACAGAAGGGCTTCAGAAAGGCAGCGGAGGGAACACGGTGGGCTGGAGCTGCCACACAATGCGAACAATATGACTGCTGAAACAAAGCATCTGCCCCTGGCAACTGGAGCAATTGGAAGGGAGGGCAGTGGCTGGCTGAAGTGAGCAGAAAACAGAGAGGGTGGTGAGTTCGCTTATCCCTCCTGCCACAGGCCCGAGCTCTGCCGAGGGGATGGGGGCAGAGGGGATGTGGGAAGGAAGATATATATATCTTGGAATGACGGGGCAGCCGCTAGGCACAAATGGAACAGCTTGACAGCACGATGAGCTGGATAAAACCATAGAACGTGGCATGTCGTTAAATTAATAAACCTATAAAACTTTCAGTGATGCAACTGAGGCACCTGGCTTCAGGTGTGGATTTGTTTGTGGGAGTTTTTTTGCCAGAAAAGTCAGCTCCAATCCTTTCACACTTGTAAGAAACTGTGAATCAGCAGACCTTCAGCCCAAGGAATAGGCACTCCACTGCCAAGTCGCTGGAGCAGACTGGGTTGGATTTACTCACGTCTGCTTCAGCTGATGCTGCTTTCTCAACTGGCCTAAACTCAAGGTGACCTTTTTAAAAACCAAACGATAATATCCCTGAATTAATTCTGCCAGTGCATACAAACAGATCCTGACACATGCTGAAGGGAACAAACAGTCCCCGGACAGGGTGGGAGCTGAGCCTCGACAATAAGGCCCGGAATCTAGGGAGCCTGTTGGAAAGTCAGGGGTCCGCTTTTGCCCAAAGGAGCTGAGAATACCATACCCATCCTGATCACGAAACTCCAGCCCGTTAAATTGCTGGCCAGCGATGCTCATTTGGCAAGGTCTGGATTTCAGCGTTCCCTGCTTCTGCCATAGCGTCACTGGCGAGGAGAGAAGTGAGGGGTGGATTGGGTTGGGTTCTTTTAATGGTATTTGTTAAGTGCTTGATATGTGCCAGACACTGTACAAAGCACCAGAGAAGATACAAGCTAATCAGGTTGGACACAGTCCATATCCCAAGTGGGGTTCACAGTCTTAATCCCCATGTTTCAGATGAGGTAGGCAGAGAGAAGTCGGTTAGACTGTTCAAAGGGCAGGGATTGTCTCTATCTGTTACCGATTTGCACACTCCAAGCGCTTAGTACAGTCCTCTGCACATAGTAAGCACTCGATAAATACTATTGCATGAATCAAAGTGACTTTCCCAAGGTCACCCAGCAGACGAGTGGCGGAGCTGGGATAAGAACCTAGGTCCTCTGACTCCCAGGCCTGTGCTCTATCCATTAGGCCACACTGTTCAGAAGGTAACTGACCACCCCCATGCTCCGGGGCACTTGTGGGTCCTGTCAGCCCTGCGGAACTCTGTCTTTCTCCCACTCTGGGCTGTGAGCTCCTTGTGGGCAGGGAATATGTCTACCACCTCTGCACTGTACTCTCCCAAGCATTTAGCGCAATGTTCAATGCATAATCACCACTCAATAAATACCACTGATTAAGTTCACTCACTGTTGGACTGATGGATGTGTAACGCTCCGTCCGTCCGCTCAACTGTATATTTTTTTATTACCCTATTTATTTTGTTAATGAAATGTACATCGCCTTGATTCTATTTATTTGCTATTGTTTTAATGAGATGTTCATCCCCTTGATTCTATTTATTGCTATTGTTCTGGTCTGTCCGTCTCCCCCGATTAGACTGTAAGCCCGTCAAAGGGCAGGGACTGTCTCTGTTATCCATTTGTACATTCCAAGTGCTTAGTACAGTGCTCTGCACATAGTAAGTGCTCAATAAATTACTTTTGAAAGAATGAACATTCCAGAGGACTGAAAGCAGGAAAGATAAGGATATTTGTTCTATTACAGGCATCTGTCCAGATTCGAAGACCAAATTCACTTGGTTTCTCTGACCAGGAGAACTGTGCGCTTTTAGTAGAAGAGACTCGATAAGAGAGTTTCCCTCTGCCAAAAAGTACTGTTGCAGCAGGTAGCTAATGGTGTCAGTAGGAATCAACAGATTGGGTACTTGTTTCTACTGAATGTGGAAAAATATCTGGCAATGGAAAACTTCCTTTTCTCAGTTGGGGAAACTCCATTAAGTCGGATCACACAATCATGTGTGGGCTAAAGGAATATCAAGTGTCAGGCTGCAGCCCACAAATAGGAAGACAATTTAACCTTTTGCCTGAAGTTCACGGCAAACTATCTGTCCTCAGTTCACGCCATTCGATCCGAAAACCACACGAAGTTTCTTAAAAGTCGTCAGTGCCGTCCGGAGTCAAAGAGCACTACTCTGAGATCAAGCAAAATGTCCACTGAGATCAGTACTGGACTTTTTAAGCTTAGATGCTCAACAAATGGCAGACCATGAGATTTGATGAGATCCTTGGGAGTTGAAATTCACTTCCCTAGTACCTCCAACAGAGAAGGGAGGGTTATTCTGGAGTCGGAGGCACTGTGGACGTTAAACCGCTTTACATATGTGCTAGACTGGTAGGAGTTACACAGGCTGCTTTCACTGGAACCTAATCACAACCGCTGAAGCCTAAGCGTAAGTTCAACACAAAAACAGGGGGAAGGAGAGGCAACTTTGGAGAGTGGAGGCCAAACAAACAGCCACTACTGCTGGAGGCAGTTGGGAAATGGGGATGATGATAATGATATTAATAATAATCATCATCATCATCATGGTATTTGTTAAGCAGTTACTATTTGCCAGTCACTGTACTAAGTGCTGGGATGGATGCAAGCTACTCAGATTGGACACAGGGGCTCACAGACTTAAAACCCATTTTACAGATGAGATGACTGAGACCCACTTAAGTGAAATGACTTGCCCAAGGGCATACAGCAGACAAGTGGGGGATCCGGGATTAGAACCCATGACCCTTTGACTATCCAGGCCTGTGCTCTATCCACTATGCCAGGCTGATTCTCTGAGGCTGGGAGAGGTGAGGGGAGAGAGCTCACGACTTAAAGACTCAAGTGGGGCAAGTGGGCGAGGGGCTGGGGAAGGAGAGGGGAAAGGTCAGGGGGCTAAAGGGGTGGGGCCTGGGGAGAGAGGCTGGAGTCTTGCAGAGGTAGTGGTGGAGTACAAGGACAGCGGAAGGAGTGGAAGATACAATGAGAGACTAATAGATAACTCAGGAAATGGATTGAGAGGAAGACACAGACAGATGGACCGAGATGGAGATGGGAGGCTGTCCAGTGAGATAAGAACGGCCAGTTAACTTCCAAGTTCCAACCACACAAACAATCGAGAGAACAAACTGTTGTGATGTAACCTCTGAATCCCTGAAAGAAGTTCCTCTGGGAGAGGGTAGGGAGTGCACACCCATGATTCTGCTCATGTTCTATTTTTTAAAGCAAAACAATTTCTCAACTGTAAATCATTTTTCCTTGCTCCCTTTGCAGAGGGAGATTCATTATTGATACCCCCTAACTAGAGATTAAGAAGATCGAAAGAAACCCCAATACTTGTTCTGGTGTCGAAGGGCAGGCAGCCATAACTCCGTAGAGGTCCAAGGACTAAATTCCAAAACTCAAACAGCTAGTGGTGCTCCAAAGTGAGCTCTGTGGCAGCTCAGGTCTTCAAAATATTGAGGAAGCAGTGTGGCTCAGTGGAAAGAGCCTGGGCTTCGGAGTCAGAGGTCATGAGTTCGACTCCCGGCTCTGTCACTTGTCAGCTGTGTGACTGTGGGCAAGTCACTTCACTTCTCTGTGCCTCAGTTACTTCATCTGTAAAATGGGGATTAACTGTGAGCATCACATGGGACAACCTGATGACCCTGTATCTCCCCCAGCGTTTAGAACAGTGCTCTGCACATAGTAAGCGCTTAACAAATACCAACATTATTATTATTATTATTATAAAATCAGGGCAGACAGTCTGGGCTAGTGGGAGGAGAACCAGGAAATCCGATTCTGCACCAATCGTGGATCTTGGTTTCCATTTCTAGTCCTTAAAATGGAGACTATAATTCCTGCTCTCCCCTATCTCCCAGGGACAACGTGCCTTGAGTTGTCAGGCTGGGTGGTGCCCGTTCCTCCCATTTCGGGCTGCTTCGGGCTGGAGCAAGCCTGCAGGATGGCCATCGGCAGAGGCACTGGGGTCCATTCACGCACTAAGCTGTTGGTTGTTCTAGGAACAGCAGTCCTTGGGGACAGCCACTTTTACACAATCCCACACCTTCTGAAAGTAGGAAGCAGCAGGAAGCAGCATGGCCTAGTGGAAAGAGCAGGAGCCTGGGAGTCAGTGGACCTGGATTACAATCCCGGCTCCACCACTTGCCAGCTGGGTGACCTTGGGCAAGTCACTCTTTTCTGCACCTCAGTTTCCTCAACTGAAAATTGGGGATTTAATACCTATTCTCCCTCCTACTTAGACTATGTGGGGCAGGGAGTGTAACCGGTCTGATTAACTTGAATCTACCCCAGCTCTTAAAACAGTACCTGACACAGAGTAAACTCCTAGCAAATACCATAAAAAAGTAAGATCTGACTTGGCAGAACTTGAACCCAGGGCCCAGGGCCCCAGTCTGGGAGCTCAGTGTGGGATGGGATGAATATTTTCAGCTGCCACAAGGAGCCAAGGAGTCAACATTCTACAGTAGACGACTCCCTGCATTTTGGACCCAAAGTTGCTACTGGGTCGACTTCGTGCCAACCCACGGAGAGTATATTGTATCCACCTCAGGTTCAGATAATCCTCTTCAAGGGGCCCACATGTTTGCAGAATCTCCGTTGATATTTACTGTTTTTTTCTTCTAGACCTTGCGATTTATCCTCTCAATTACTGGCGAATCGGATTCCCTGATCCAGGTGGCAGGAATGAAATGCAGAATCTCAGGAACAATGAAGTGAAAGGTGGCATCTTCCTGAGCACAGCACCTTGGGAAGATGGCAACCTCAGAGACTGGGACTCCTCCATGGTCACAGGACACTCTCCATGCCTAGCCAGTTTTTTCCCTGTCCATCAGCACCCCTTAAAGTGCCTCTGAAATTGTTCTTGATCTCACACTGTGCTGGCTTCAGATTACTTTTCCTGGGTAACCTGATTTTAGATTTTTTCCACATGAAATCTTGGTACTTCCGCCTGTATTTCTAACCTGGGAGGCCCCTGTATTATGCACCCTCACTTCTGATGGCAAGACACACCTATTTAGTACGACGTGGAATAGTCACTTTCATATAGTTATCTACACCTCACCCAGAAAAACATGCAAACACTGAATCCCAACTGATTTCCCCTTCAGACCACCCCGTTCACAGTCGGTTTCCTTGGATTCCATCTCATTCCACAGCAAGACCTGGCCCTGCAAGTCCCAAGTAGCCAAGGGCTAAGAGTATAAAGCAGAACTTGGGGAAGCAGCACGGCCTAGTGGAAAGAACATGGGCCTGGGAATCAAAGGATCTAGGTTCTAATCCTGGCTTCACTTCTGGTCTGCTGTGTGATCTTGGGCAAGTCACTTAACTTCTCTGGGCCTCAGTTACCTCATCTGTAAAATGGGGATTAAGACCGGGAACCCCATGTGGGACATGGACTGTGTCCAACCTGATTAGCTTTTATCTACCCCATTAACAAACACCATAAAAAAAAGAAAAAAAAAAGAACTGCCTTCTCCCAGTTAGCTATGCCCTTCCACTGATTCAACCCCAGGACCTCTCACACAGGGAGAGGGAGGTGGCTCGACCCAGCCCGACCTGGATTAAGGTTGCCCTGACCCACACAACTGGATTCTGGATACTGGATTTCCCTAACAGCCAAAATACTGGAGAAGCAATTTTTTCTGTCTCAGTGAGAATGATGTTGACAGCAATTCTAGAGCATTGATGACCACGTCATCCCTATTGGGTTTCAGGAGCCCAAACATAGTCTTGCCATAACCAATGACCATTCTAAACTTCCTTACATACCCATTCCTGTCACCCCAAACTGCTGAAGTGGGAAGCATTACACTTTAGGGTTGGAAGCAGGAGGCAAAATCATTCTAAAAGGGCAAAGATCAAGGGCAGCTTCAGATCCAGGGTCACTTCAGCCGAAGTGGAGAAAAAAAGGTTGCCCCCTCCCTAGGATGACCCGTTGACCTGTGACCAGGGTGCCTTACTGACGCCAGGCATGGTGACCTACTGTAATGAAGTCATACAGAAGCCCTGCCAAACTCTCAGACTTAGAACATTTCTCCACGGGAACTCCCTCCCGGTCCTGTGCCAGAGCCAGACAGTTCAATCAATCATATTCATTGAGCACTTACTGCACATAGAGACTGTATTAAGTACAATATATCAATTTAACCGAGTTGGTAGATATATTCTCTGTCCACAATGAGTTTATAGTCTAGAGGGTTCCTGTTCACACAGGTGCAACTTCTAAGGCAGAGGGTGACTGGGTGATTAATAATATAATAATATTAATGATGATGATGGTATTTGTTAAATTCTTACTTTGTACCGGGTACTGTGCTAGACGTTGGGGTAGATAAAGGTAATCGGATAGGCCACGGTCCCTGTTCCACATAGTGCCTGCAGCCTTAATCCCCATTTTACAGATAATAGGGGATTTTACATTTTACAGGTAACTCGGGCACAGAGCAGTGAAGTGACCTGCCCAAGATCACACAGCAGACAAGTGGCAGGGCTGAGATTAGAACCCAGGTCCTCTGACTCCCAAGCCCATGCTCTTTCCACTAGGCCATGCTGCTTCTCTAATCTTCTCTGTAAATCTAAATCACTTAATCTAATCTCTAAATCTTCAAATACTGACACCTGCAAATACTGACACCTGCTCAGACCAGGGGGCTCCGAAGCTGCTGCCTCTCTAGCTTGTCATCTACCAGCGTCTCTGGGCTCCCCTCCCCTTGGGCTTCTCATTCAGTTTTTCATGGGAAATGGTTTCTCCTGGGGCTGGGACTTCTGCTAGTAGCCCTGGAAGCCAAAGCGACTAACCTTCAAGGAATGCTCCTGCTAGAGGAAATAATGAAGAAAACGGCAGATGCATAATAAACGTTTAAAGCATTTTTTCAGTTGACTTGGGTCTTCTAGAACTCAGGGATAAATGCACAGATCAGGGTGGGAAAAATCAGGGTCAATACATAAGTGAACTTCATTTCCATGACTTCACCCCCGCAAGCTGCCTGCTAACATCCCCAGGGCCCTCCCTTCTCGAGGACTTTTGCATATCCAAAGCCCTCCACAGCAAGATGAGCCATTTCTTTATAAACTCATGTTTACTCCAGCTCCTCCTTATCCTGCGTGCACACATGAGGAAATCTCCACTTGAAATGACCTATCCCTCTAAAAAAGTAAACAGATTCCATAGGCATAAACCGTTTTGCATCCTGTTCCATGAATACTGACAGTCCGCAGGGGGGCTGGCTGGCTAGGCCCACTAAAAGCCTAGTCTGAGATGGGAGGAAGGCGATCTGGCAGGAATTCAGGTGTTGGGAGGGATGTCACAATACCAAGGGAAGGCCAGTCTTTGGCTTGTCCCACTTCCAATGGGACCTGCAGGTCTGTTGTCTTCTCCTACGCCTGATGGAGCGGTGTCGGTAGAAAGCAGGAGCCAGTTTGGCAGAGGGGAGAAGAGTCTGGGTAAGATGAGAAGCGGGCTGGCCTAGAAAACTGAGTCCTGAGCCTCACGTCCTCTTTTATAGCTACCTAAAGCCTTTGGGGGCTTCTTAAGTCAACACAAATCCAGGCCGGTGTGAGCCTGCCATCACCTGCTCTGAGAAGGCATCTGTCTGGCAAATGAGCTGAGGAGAGGCAGGTTCCAGGCAGGGATGGCAGATTTAAATATCCAATCATCAGAGAAGGTAACAGGTAAACTAAGCAGCAGCAGACAGAAGAAACAGCTTTGGATCCCGCTCCCCTTTCTACCCGGGAAAGGGCTGGAAGCAGGTTCCATTGACAATTTTCTTTGAGCCTCTTAACTTCAAGAAGCCCAAGGAGGGTAAGCGATACAAGGACTCAAAAGACTCGGTCAAGGTGGAAGGACATAACAGAGCTGGGGAAGGTAGAGCAAATGGCAGCCAAAATATTCTGGGGAACGAGCAGTTTCTGTTCGTGGTTGTTCTGAAATCATCAGGACCCTTCTGTCAGGAAAGATGCAGGCCGAGAGGGGCCTGGCTGAATCAGTCAATAGTATTTATTGAGCGCTTTCTGTGTGCAGAACATGGTATTAAACCCTTGGGAGAGTCCAATATAATAAGACTTGGAAGACACGATTCTTGCCCTCAAGGAGTTCAAGGTCTAGTGGGATTGAGGTCTCTGAAGCCATGGAAGACAGAGGACTAGGTGAACATGAATCTGTTGTTCACCAAATCCCACAACCTCAGAATGAAGAAGCTCCCACTGAAGTTCAAAAGCGAAAGGCTCAGGACAAACTGATAAAAACATTTCACGCAGTGCGTGGTAAGCTTAAGAGAGTTGTCACTATCGGTAGTTGGGTAGGCAGAAAATATCAATAGGTCGTTAAGGGATTATTCATGTTAGAACAGTGCTTCACACTTAGGCCTTAACAAATATCAGAATTATTGTATATTTGTATGACGAGGTTGGCAATCACTACACTGTTCCTCCAGGCAGTCTTTGCTTCCTCAGAACCTCAGACTGGAAGGACATTGTTCTACTCCAGTATGGCAATCCTTGTGTACTTCACAGAAAATATGCTCTCTGAGGCTTCTGGCACCCAAAAAACCTTAGAGGCTTGTGAAATGTCAAAGTCGTTAGATAAAGAATTTGGATCCATGCCCTCAGGATGTGGTAAAAAAACCCAAAAACTAAAAGGTGTGGACACTAAGCAGGAAAAAAAGTTGCAACTGTCTCACCCAGCTTTGTGTTCAAAGAAGCAACTCCGTTCCAAGGCTGCATGACTTTAACTCATTTCAGCATCTAGACCCAAAGTAAAGCTATGGACACTTCTTTTTTTTCCCCTCCGCTAAACTGGTCGCAGCACGGTTTTGGCTTTCAAAGCTTAAAATTTAAACACAAATAAATCCTAGTGCATAACAGAACCACCGGTCAAATTGCCGGGAAGGCATCAGATTTCAATTTGTTAGTAACCAGACATCTCCAATAGTTTGGCCTAATTACTTAAGGGGAGAAATACAGCCAAACACGTGCAGTGATTTTAATTGGAATGCCATGGCAGCAAGCCAGCTTACGCTGACCAGTCATGACTCTTTCTTGCCCTCTGAGCCTGGGTTTCAGAGCTTATGATAACAGGCCCTGCCCGGGCCTACCTGATGACGGATATACAGGCCTGAGGCCTTCCTTGGGGACTGACTGGGAGGGAATCAAATTTCTAAGCAACGACTAGCTTCATTTCGCCATTGTTATTATACATCTTTTGAGAAGGCTTTTTTCCTCCTTCAAAAAGAGATTCTAGGTTGATGACATCCAGGTATGGGTCTTGCCGTCTAATGGGAGCTGTCTAAGGTGGGGAGGAGGAGGGAGGAAACTGCTTAATATTCTCAATAATGTTGGTCTTTTCAGAGCTGAAGGGCTCTGGCCAGCTGTTTGGTGGGAGGGGGCAGGATGATCTGGGAAAATGCTCATTCTGCTTAGCTTTTTTTTTTTGGTTTGGGGACATTTACAGTCCCTCACTAGACACTATGCTTCATGAGGGCAGGGATTGGGCCTACCAATTCTCTTGTACTCTCCTAAGTATTTAGTACAGTGCTCTGCACGCAGTCAGTGCTCAAAAAGAACCACTGATTGACCACAGTATCTATGGTGTATTATTCCCAGACTTCATTAGCAGAGGAACTTATGGGGGAAAATGGATTAGTGTGTATGAGAATGGCAATGCCCCCAGGTGGGTTGGTGGCGTGGGTTTTTGGAGCAAGCAAAAAAGGCATAGGTCTCTCTCTCATTCAACGCACATATTCAATCTGTCACCAAATCCTGTCAGTTCTACCTAGATAATATCACTGAAAACCACCCTTTTCTCTCCATCCAAACTGTTGCTATGCCGAGCCAAGCAATTATCCTAGTCCACCTTGACTACTGCATCCTCCTCCTCGCTGGTCTCCCTGCCTCCTCTCTCTCTGTCCACTCCAGTCCATACTTCATTCACTCTGCTACCTGGATCCTTTTTCTAAAGAAACGTTCAGTCCATCATCTCCTCGCTCCTCAAGAACCTCCCATGGTTGACCATCCACCTCCACATCAAACAGAAACTCCTTACCGTCAGCTTTAAAGCACTCAGTCAGCTTGCCCATAAGTTCATTGTGGGCAGTCAGTCAGTCAGTTGATTACTGTTGGTGCTCATCCTGTTTCACTGGATGTCTTCAGTGAAAACTGGCTCTGCTCCTGGTTAGTGATAATAATATTAATAATAATAACATCAAGAAGCTACTACTGTCTAGTGCCTGCTGTTCACGGTTTGTAAGTTACACTTTTTTATGGTATTTGTTAAGGGCTTACTATGTGCCAGGCACTGTACAAAGCACTGGGGTAGATACAAGATAATAAGGGTGGACACAGCCCGTGTCCCACAGAGGAATCACAGTATTAACCCCCATTTTACAGATGAGGTAACTGAGCACAGAGAAGTTAAGTGACTTGCTCAAGGTCATCCGGGATTAGAATCCAGGTCCTTCTGACTCTCAGGCCCAGACTCTATCCACTAGGCCATGCTTCTACTTGGACTTTGAGTCCCAGGTGGGACAGGGATTGGGCCCAACCTGATTAACTTGTATCTACGCCCGTGCTTGGAATAATGCAGTTATTATTATTATTGTCATTACTATAAGAACCAGTGAGCTCAGTGGGGCTACCCTGAGGAGTGGGGGTAAGCAACTGAGTTCAGCTCTGCCTGGAGAGTGAGTCAGTCAATCAATCGTATTTATTGAGCACTTACTATGTGCAGAGCACTGTAATAAGCACTTGGGAGAGTACACTATAAAAGACACATTTGCTGCCCATAACAAACTTACAGTCTAGATGGGGAGATGGGCATTGATATAAATATATTACAGATATATACATAAGTGCTGGGGGGCTGGGAGGGGAGGAATGATATAGAAGGAAGTTGAAGAGTAAGAAAAGAGGGCTTAGTCTGGGAAGGCCTCTTGGAAGAGATGTCCCTTCAATAAGGCTTTGAAATGGGGGAGAGCAATTGTCTGTCAGATATGAGGAGGGAGGGCATTCCAGGTCAGAGGCAGGAAGTAGGAGAGAGATCGAGTCCATAAGGATAAGGCAGGACCTAGAGACTACTCAACAGAGGGCGGCTGGGTGGCTAGTTCTGGACTGAAAAATAACAGATGAGAGGCATTGGCAGTAATTAATCTAGAACATGGCCACTTATTCCCAGGATCTGCAGTAGGCCTTAATAATGTTGGTATTTGTTAAGCGCTTACTATGTGCAGAGCACTGTTCTAAGCGCTGGGGTAAACACAGGGGAATCAGGTTGGCCCATGTGGGGCTCACAGTCTTCATCCCCATTTTACAGATGAGGGAACTGAGGCACTGAGAAGTTAAGTGACTTGCCCACAGTCACACAGCTGACGAGTGGCAGAGCTGGGATTTGAACTCATGAGGCCTTCCTTCTACATGGCCTTGGGGAAAAGGGATAATGCTCAGAAACCTGACAACAAAGCACGATGGTTTTGAATAGACTGGTTAGGAAACTGTGGAACGGATTTTGAGTTTCCCAGGTGAGCCATAACGAGGGCTGTGGACAAACATTAGAGGAGGAAGGAGAGGAATCACACAGCTGGCTTTTCTGCTTGGGTTCTACACAAAGTGACCCAGCCGATACAAGTTTAAGAGGTAAAATGTCTTGCAGTGTTGCTGCAGTGCATACTAAAGAAGGAAATCTTTTTCTGAAGGAGAAAAATGAGTGTATAATAAGTAGTAAAGTTATCTGGTGGGGGTCCACTAGGTGCAAAGCACTGTACTAAGTGCTTGGGAAAGCCCAAGAGAAGCATAAGACATGATCCTGCCCTTGAAAAGCTTGTACTCTGATGGTGCAGGGTGGAGGGCATGCATGAAAACAGTTTTAAATAGGGCAAAGAGTATAAATCATTTGACTGATCCATTACACATAATTTTATACAAAAGTATATGCAATTTATACATAAGCACTTACAATTTATACATACATAATAATAATAATTATGGTACTTGTTAAGTGTTTATTATATGCCAGGCACTGTATTAAGCCCTGGGGTATATACAAGCAAATCAGGTTGGACTCAGTCCCTGTCATGCACGGAGCTCACTCTCTTAATGCCCATTTAACAGATGAGGTAACTGAGGCCCAGAGAAGTTAAGTGACTTGCCCAGGCTCCACAGCAGACAAGTGGTGGAGCCGGGATTAGAACTCATGCCCTTCTGACTCCCAGGCCCGTGCTCTATCCACTAGGCCATGCTGCTCACCCTGTGCTTACTCTCTCAAGTGTTTAGTACATAGTAAGCCCTCACTAAATGCCAGTGACTGACTGATAGCTTCTTCTTCCCAACTGTAATTTCTGCTTTTGTCATGCTCTCGCAAGGCATCAGTATAGCTCTCTGTAAACAGTAAATGCTCAATAACTGCCATTGACAGAGACACTATTATCTGATGAACAGTGCTACTGAATTTGGGAGGGAGAAGGTGCTAAGGGAAACAAAGAGGAAGCAACATGGCTATCACAGCAGTAATTTTATCATAGGCTTTCCATTTATTTCAGAATTCTTGATGAAACCTTAACATGAAAACTAACAAAAGATTTAGGGGATCTGGGGAAGGAATAATATAATTATTCAAGAAATTTGACGGGAACCTCTGATTTCTTAAAAAAAAAAAAAATCCTGTCTCCGGCTTCCAGCTAGTTAGGAGCATTAATCAAACTGCACCACACACACAAAAATCCCCATGGTGTCACTCCAAAGAAGAACAGGCCAGCTCCTGACAGGCTCTCATTCGCAACCTCCTCGAACCCTGAAATGCTACAGGAAACACTCCAACTCCAGGGAGAAAAACGCAAACCTCAAGAATGACTCTGCACGACAACAGACAGGGCAAAGGCAAAATGAAAAATTCCCTATGGAAAGTTGTATGAAAGCCAACAAAGCAACGAATAGATTTGTCATTAATTCAACACGTGAATGGAGAAAATCTACTACAATGGAGCATTGCCTGTCTCAGTACATTAAGAAACTGGATGCATTAATAAGGTCAGGAAGAGATTAGATAAATTCCTGGATGTTAGGTCAAAAATGAGCTATTGGAGATAAAACTTAGAGACGTTCAAAGGTACAGATGAAGATGGAAATGAAAGAGGGCAACCATCCCACCATTCTTTGGTGCACTGTCCAAGGCAGAATCAAATCAATTGATTTTTTCTTGGGCTGGATGGCTCAGGGAAGCACTGTGGCCCGGTGGAAAGAGCTTGGGCGGAAAGTCATGGGATCTGAGTTCTAACGCTGGCTCTGCCACTCAGCTGCTGGGTTGCCTTGGGAAAGACACAGTTTTTCTGTGTCTCAGCTTCCTCATCTATAAAATGGGGATTTAATACCCTTTCTCCCTCATACTTAAACTATGAGCCTCATGTGAGGCAGGGGCTATGTCTGGCCTGATTATCTTGTATCTCCCTCAGCATTTAGTAGTAATAATAATAATAGTATTTTTAAAGTGCTTATTATGTGCCAAGCATTATACTGAGCACTGAGGTAGATACACGATAATTAGGTCCCACTTGGGATCTAGTACAGTGCTTGGCACATAATAAGCACTTAAATACCACAATGATTACTTGATCCTCATAATACCCCTGAGGTACATCTGTAGGATAGACAAGTGTTATTATCCCAATTTTCAGATGAGGAAACTGAGGCAGGAAATGACCTGACTAAGGCGAACAGGCCCATGACAGTGGTGGGATTAGAATTCAGGTCTCCTGACTCCCAGACGGTAGCTTTGATCCTCTAGACCTCACTGCTTCCATGATTTGAGAAAGAAGAATCTTATAGTGGCATGTAAAACAGATTGGAGTGGTGAGAGGCTTGGGGAAGGAGCCCAGCCATAAGAGAGCCCGAGGACTAGTCTCAACCAGCGGCAAATCTTCTGCTATTCTTATTTTCCCTGAATTTACCCTTACGTTTTCCCAGGAAATCCACCCTCACCTCCTTTCCTTTAGATTGCAAGCCCCCTGTGAAAGTGGCAACTGTAAACCCTGGGATCTTCTCTGGTTTCCTACAGTTCCAGCAAAATCTTTTTTTTCCAGCATGCTAATCCCCCAAATCCTACATTTTAACCAGGTCCCAGGGGCCTTTCCCCTTTCGAGGGAGGGGAAGTGGACTTTCGAATGCCAAGTAGTCCCACACCCAGGAAGAAAGAGCACCCCATGGTTACTGGGGGCAAGTACGCAAGCACGTTTTTCAATGCGCCGGGGGCAATCTGTCCACTGATCCCATTCAGGCTACAGGGCCAGTGGCCAGCTTGGCTTGGATTTAATGTTCAAGCTACAGGCTTGCTGTTTCCAAGTTAAAGTGCGTGGATTTAAACCCATTAACATTTCACTCAGCCAATTTCTGTGAATTACAATTATTTTTAAATGGTGCCTTTAACCCACAGCTTGAGCAAAGCACAGGAGAAAAGCATACTCAAAGCCCCAATTTTTTCAGCTGAATGTGAAGCAGATGTGTTACTGGTCTATTTTTCCCACTTTTACAATGGTGCAAGTTGGGGTAATTCATTTCCAGAATACTTTCAAGGCAACCGGACATGAATATATTAGTTTATTCTATTAGGTTATTTCTAAACTGGCAACGTAATGCACATGATTTGCAAACACCCTGGTGATGGCAGTGCTTGCTTTCTATGGCATCTTCATGTCTTAATGAAGCATTTTTTAGAAAAATACTAGAATGCCTTCTGGTCTCAAATTGTCCGGGTGTAGAAAGCATGCATAGTCTGGAGCGGTTACAAATAAACTTTGCTTAAAAAGCTCACTCAGCCCTAATCTGTTGCTTTCATTTGCTTTTCCTGAATGTAGAGGAGGCTTGATTCGGTGAAACTTCAATACAGCTTTAGAGGCAACAAGTGTGCTGAGCTAGAAGAAAATGGTGGGGCAGCAGTCCTAAAGACCACTAACAGGCTATTAGGCAAATAATGCTGATGAGAGAAAACATTAACAGTGACATTAAAGTGCCATTTCCCTGTAATCAGAATGTCCCTAATATGCATAATGGACGTCTCCACGCTGGTGGGTTTGGATTACTCACAGCCCAGGTAGTATGAACTGACTCCAGGGAAGAATGTTCTTTCTTTTGTCTTCCTGAAAGCACTAAAGAAATCAGAGGCAGAAGAGATTGAACAGGTCATCTTGCGGGTCCTTGGGGAGTAACACAGCACACCTCTAATTTACTCCCCTGTGGTTTACGGAAGGGATGGAGACTCAGGGAATGATGGCATTTGTCTTGGAGAATGAATCCTGAGGTCTCATAGTTCACGTTCTCAGTAGTTTCACAGACTCAGCCCATATTTTCCTTTCCTTAACTACTTTCCCCGCCTTTCAGTTATGCCCCCTTGCAGTTAACGAAGCCCAATACACTCCCTACGTCTCTCTTTGTCTCTCACGCTGTTCCATGGGAAGGGCCCCCCCGTCCCCGTCCCCAAATCGATCATTTATAAACCAGGAACCCCATCAAGGCTTCACCCACTTCAGAATTGACTTCTCCTTTCTGTCCTAGAAATCAGCAGCGTCTCAGGAGGACACCCTTTCTCAGCAGGCAGGACGGGAGATAGATTTAGGGTCCTTCCAGCCTGCTGTGGTGCTGTACAGCTCAGCAGGCCCCTCCTCAAGACTTCAGGCCACAGAGGAACTGCCTGGCACCTGCCTTGGGGGAATCGTCTTCCTGCCGGGAACAATTACAGAATAGGAGGGTCTCTGTGGCCTTCCCCGGACTCCGCTCCTGTGGCTGGAGAGAGTTCAAATCTGCCAGTTGGTGGTAGGGTAGGTGAGGGGGGCCTGTGGTCTCAAACACGCTCCATTATCCAGTTCATCCTTCGTGGGAGTGGGTAGCAAGCAGACAGGGCTAGGATCTGGCAGCCCGAGCCCTCCTCATGAGGCTGCCAGGGCCAGCGATGCAACCATGCCAACTTCTTCAAACCCTTCTCTTAGATTCATTCATTCAATCGCATTTATTGAGAGCTTACAGTGTGCAGAGCAGTGTACTAAGCGCTTATGTCCTGAGGTAGCAGTCTGTGTTGCTGGAGACTCCCCTCTCCTAGGCTTTTTGAGGAAGTGTTGGCCGGGATAGGGTGGGGAAGTAAGCTGAATAAAAGTAAAGTGATACAACAGAATCACCTGTCCTCGGCGCAAGGGTACGATCAATCGATCAATGATATTTACTGAGCTCTTACTGTGTACAGGGCACTGTACTAAACGCTTGGGAAAGTACAATAGCGTTGGTAAATATGATCCCTGCCCACATGGAGCTTACAACCTAAAAATTTGCAACATCTTTGTACTGTGTGTGGGAAAGAATTAAGGGTGGGAATGGGAAAGGAGCCTACATGGTCTCCCCATCCCCAGCTCAACAGAGAAGGACTCCACGGTTTTCCAAAGATGAAAGTCGGGGAAGGCTCAATATCCCTTTTTTGGCCTCCCTGGAGTGGAGTTAGGAGGAATAACTAATAATTCTTTCTACTTCCCTTTCCCTCTCTCCAAGAAACTCTCTTTTGAGCCCTGTCCACCCCCGGGGAGATAAGTACCGACTGCACAGTTCTGTGAAAGCATAACGAACTGTATAAATGTTAAATAAAAACAACAATCAGGCTTAGATAGTCGAGGGCAATGTTTTTATAGTATTTACCCTGGCTTGAACTGTATCACTCCAATTAAAAGGACCACAGCTAGAGTTCCAAAAATTCAAATGAAAATCCTTTCTGCCTCTCAGAACCACCAGCTCACATATTCCCGCAGAGAAATCTATAAGTTGCCCATAAATTCTCAAACGTGTTCTCCCTGACAAAGGTACTGGGAGAAACGGGGCCTGACAAGGTGTCTAAGTTCAGCGGCTTTGAAAACTGCCTTTCAGAATCCCAGGCTTCAACATGAATTACTATTGAGGGAGGGAAAGATTTAGGCTGGCTAAATTTATTTACTCAATAAGGATGGGGGGAGGTGAGTGTGAAAAAGTGACCTGCCATTGTCTGAACGTTTTAAATCATTGCGTCTTGGAGTATTTATTTAGAGAACTGGGAATGAGATATGGAAACCTTTGCCTTTGAATCACCACTCTGAACGCAACCCAAGTTGGCAGTGAATAAATTAGTAGCACACTTGAACCGCCACAGAACGGGAATGGCTGGAAGGGGGTGGCTGGCCAGAGAAAGGGAATAAACAGGAGGGGCCACCTGCAATCTGGGCAACAGAAAAACCATCTGTAAACCGCACACGAGTCTGTGGAATCTCCCATCAGATTCCAAAATGAACTGGAGCATTGAATGCATGTGTAACTCTCCCTTTCACCAGAATCTTTTCTTGCAGCATGCTCCCACTTCCCACTAAAATAGCCACCTAATTTCTTCAACTTCTATTCTTAAACAGCCCAGACACTTTGGTTGGTATGCCATCCGCCCAACCCCATTTTACAAAAGTGGAAGCTGAGGGTTGGGGAAAGCTAACTTACTCCCACAGCACAACCCAACAACTAGATGGTCAAAGAGACTCAAGGTTCACAAGTTGGATTTTCTTTCCCAGTAACTGACAAGTAAAATAAGCTCTTCAAATCCTCAATCAGATCAAATGACCCTATTTTCTGTACCTCTAAGTAGGATGAGGTTTAACTTCCAAGCAGAGGAGGCACTGAGAGTTCAAGCATGTGGGTGGGAAAGGAAAGGGGGAAAAAGCAGGAAAGGTTCAGAGACAGTAGCAGTAATGACATATATTACACACTTGGAGGAAAACCCTGAGAAGGAACTGGTCATTGATTCAGAGTTGGCCCCAGGGATGGGTTTACGATCTGAAGTCAGGGAGGTGGGGAGGGAAGACAGGAGACCGGGAAGTGAATAATAGGGCACTTTCAACAAATATGAATACTACCACAGTAAAACTATCAGTCCCTTACTGCTGGGTGGGATCATTCTCAGACACTTGGGCGTGCGCTTGCCCAAACCGGCACAACCACCCCGATGTTCTAAAGATGGTGATAGCAACTTCTGTCCATCTTCCTCTCCCCTCCCCTTCCCCTCTTTCGAGCAGTGGTGGGTGGGTAAAGACGTAGGCTACACTGCCTGCCGGGCTGCCCATGGAAGTCTGATAGTTAGGAGCTCGGGGTCACGTGGAACCAGAATTCTGCCCATCCTCCCTTCTCATGGGTAGGGCAAGGAGGGAAGGGGTCAACCAGATGACCAGACATCACCCTTGGAACCCCTAGAGAACTGAGATAAAGATGTAGAATCAGAGTCAGGGACTGACAGAAGGAGACAGAAGATGAGCGAGCGAGAGACAAATTGCACATGCACTGCAAAAGAGGAAGAGGCAGAAAGAAAATGAGGGGGAGACATACAAGGAAGAGATCACAAGATACAGTCACAGAGGCCAGAGTGATAGACCCGCACAACCTGCCTACTCAGAAAGACAATCATAGGGACAACCTCACCTACACACTCTCAAAGAGGCACGTTCTCGCTGAGAGAAGCCTCCTCAGCCCAGAGCAGAGCAGGAGACTACAATGAGGGCGGCCACTGATTCCACCGGTGAGCTGGAGTCCTCCGGGCTGCTAACCTGGAATGGAGCCCCTAGGAGCTGAGGGACTCGAGCAGTCCTGGAAGGCGGCGGTGGCTGCTCTCGGCTGTGGTCTCTTACCTCCTGCTGCTGTAACTGCCGACGCTGCTCTGAGCCCGGCTCTCACACTGCTGCCTCTGCACCGTACTACAACCGGGACGGCTGAAAGCAGGATTTCTATCGGTACTACCGGTGGGACCGGAGGGGCAAAATGCAGGGTGGTCTCCCTCGGTAAAGGAAAGGACGAGCAGTTCATCGGCTCCCAATTCAAATTCAACTTGAAATACGGCTCCTGGGATCCCGTGAAGCGGCAGGCGGCTATTCCGAAAGAGGCAACTCGGAAAACAAATCCAGGAAGGTATTTTTGTAAGAAAGGAGAGAGGCTTTGAGGTGAAGGAAGTGACAGGGAGGGTTATGGCAAGAGTAAACTGAAGAGACATGGATTAGATGTAAATCTTGCCTTAGGTACCAGGTCGAAGTGTTCTTTCTCTAAAGATAGCATATGATCTGGCAGTAGCAGCAGTCAGCTGCAGGCCTAGTAGATATGGGATGTTGTTTAGGAGAGTTATGCGGAGGGTGTAGGGGAGGGAAGAGAAAACAAAACTCGGCACAAAAGCGTCAATCTAGGAGAGTTCAGCTGAGGGCGGTTTTTCCTCAGGGAGGCGAGTGATACCCACATTTCAGGATGGAAGAAAGAATATAGTCAATGGCCCAGGAAACATAATGGAAGCAGAATGGAAATCTCCCAATCCTGGGAAATTTGGCCCCCAAAATATGCTCTTAATCAGTCAATTGCAATTTGGTTCCATAACCATTAGAGTGGGCAAAGACCAAAAGGAATGATTCATGAGAACAAGGCCTTCTATTTCAATCTACTAGCTAATACCCAAGAGACTCCTTTAACCCCCGGGACTGCAGTTCCATGCCTCTACTCCTGAAGACATTCCTCATCACTGCTGTGGTCACGGGAAGGCCTAGGGTCCCCATCTAACCCCGAGCCTCCCCTCCCTCCAGGGTATTTTCATTCTGGGTCAAAGAGCACCTTCGACCGAAAAACCTTTCCCTTTTGCCAGATGTTGTGATTTCCTGTGGGTCATAAATCTCTCAAAATACTGATTTTTCTCACATTATCTCTTATTGGTAAGATCAGACTCAACTGTGGGCTGCTGCCACCCAAGCCTCCCCTCACTCCATCTCCATTTCAACCCCTGGATCCCCTTTGTCAAATTTGTCATCACACAGAAGTTTGCGGTTGGAAAGCGGCAGGCAGGCGGCTGAAGGCTAGTCGGTTGGTTTATGAGCAGCTGCTTGTGGTTTGTGGGAAGAAGGCCTTTTACCATTCAGGTCAGGGGCAGGGTAAAAAGAGGCAAACACAAGCAACGCTTCGCAAAGAAAAGGAAAGAGGGATACACCAAGCTTCCCTCAGGGAAAGCTAAGGAAAAGAACTCCAGGAGAGCTTCCACTGAGGTCACTGAAACTGTCTGGTGGACCCCCCCCCAGTTTTGCAACACTTTGAGAGGGTATGGCCTGAAAACTGCTGTTGGTCATTTTCCTCACTTGGACCTGCTAGAGCTCTGTTATAGCGTACTCTCCCAAGCGCCTGATAGAGTGCTTTGCACACAGTAAGCGCTCAATAAATATGTGATTGATACATCAGTTCCCTGGAGCAGGTAATGGGAAGCTCTGACTCTATGTTATTACTATCACTACAACTGCTATCCATTAAACTCACTTGGGAGAACTGTAGTGTGTCACTGACTCTCGAGATAGAGGCTAGAGAGCCACAGGGAGAAAGGGGATTAGGGGAAAAAATGAAAAAAGAGCTGGCGTAGTTAGAAACATAATGTTACAATCATAAAGCAACGCCATTACCAGTTCATGCAGGAAAGTATTCTATCTTGGCTGGCAATGGCAAAGCTGGGCCTTTTGTGTGTAATTTTCTAGGTCCTTCCTGATGAGGTTGAATGCACCTTGGATCAGTGATTTACAAAGACAGTCAACAATAACTCCGAGATCTATATCCTGGCTCGTGACTGATTGTTCTGAGCCCACTATCACACGGTCATAATTGGGATTATTTTTCCTTATATGTGTTACCTAGCATTTGTCATCTGCCAATTTTCTGCCCGATCATTCAGCTGTATGGGGACTTCCTGACGTTCTCCATGGCATTTTCATCAATGGAAGAACACAGTGTCATCTTCTGACTTTGAGATTTCACTGCACACCTCCACCCCCTTTCACCTTCTAGAAATGGGCAGTCTTAGAATAACAGTGTTGGAAAAAAGGAAATGGAGGCAAGAGAAAGAGATTCTTATTTTCATACATTGAGTGGTGAAGAGGATTGAGGCAGATGGTATCTAGGAGGAGTAGATGGGTCAAGTGGATATTTAAGGGAGAGAGAAATCTAAGATATCCACTCCTCAAGAATCTCCAGTGGTTCCACCTTCAACAGAAACCCCTTACCATCAGCCATAAAGTACTCAATCACCTTACCCCTTTCTATCTCACCTTACTATTCTCCTACAACCCAGCCCACACACTTTGCTCCTCTAATGCTAACTTTCTCGTTGTACCTCAATCTAGACTATCTCACCGCCGACCTTTTGCCCACATCCTGCCTCTGGCATAGAATGCTCTCCTTCTTCGTATCCGGCAGCCAATTATTCTCCCCTCTTCAAAGCCTTATTGAAGGCACACTTCTTCCAAGAGGCCTCCCCTGACTAGGCCCTTTTTTCCTTTTCTTCCAGTCCCTTCTGCATCACCCTGACTTGCTCGCCTTATTCATCCCCACAGCACTTATGAACATATCTATAATTTTATTTATATTAATGTCTGTCTTCCCCTCTAGACTTTAAGCTCACTGTGGGCAAGGAATGTGTCTGTTATACTGTTATACTGTACTCTCTCAAATGCTTAGTACAGCTCTGCACACTTCAAGTGCTCAGTACATACTATTGACTAAGAAATGGTGCGGGGGGAGAGTAAGAGTGAGAGACTGAAATTGGAGCTTAATCACAGACCAAAAGCTGGGAGTGGGGGAAAAAGGTAAGGATGGCAGTGAACACCAAAAGACAATAACTACAATTCCTTTAAAAAGGAGGAGGAAATAGGGAACATGAAGCTTCCAAAGTAGCTTCAAGCCAGGAGGACTGCTTTACAAAAATTAAAAGACAACAAAAAACCCTCTGCGAAGAAACACAAATAATCTGCAAACAGCCAAGAAATAGCTTGGGGGTAGGGTGAAGCCAGCTAAACTGTCATTCATCAGCTTTTGCCATTCCTTTTTTTCTTCCCCATAATTATTTCCCTCACATAGCAACCTGCATTTCTGTTGACAATATTTTATTCTTCTTTCCTGTCTGGTTTCCCAGCATCCTCCAGCCACCTGTGGCCTTCCTCTGCCCATTTCAAGCTTCACAATGGTTCCCAATTTCACTTAGCTTTACTCGCATGTTAATCAATCTCAGGAAACAGCATTTCTTAGGGTATTAGCAGGGCAAACAAAGTGGTTGTTCACCAATTCCCACAATGTTCAAGAGTGGCTGGTTCAAAACACATAAAAGCAAGTACCGTCTTCACCCAGGGAGTGGTCAGCCCATAGAATAAATACATTACCACAAGAAACTGTGCAGACAGAAAATATCAATAGGTGATAAGCAGTGAGGCCTACTGGAAAGAGCTCGGGCCTGGAAGTCGGAGGATTTGATTCTAATCCTGATTGCGCCGCTCGCCTGCCGTGTGACATTGGATAAATCACTTTACTTCTCTTCTTTGCTTTACTTCTTTCTCTTAGACGTGAATCCACGAACCACATGGGGCTCACCATCTTAATCCTCATTTTACGGATGAGGTAGCTGAGGCACAGAGAAGTGACTTGCCCAAGGTCACAGAGCAGACAAGTGGCGCAGCCAGGTTTAGAACCCAGGCCCGTAATCCATCCACTAAGTCACGCTGTTTCCCTATCGAGCTTCCCCATCAGGCTCTGTGGTATAAAGTAGAAAAAAGCCACGGCCTAGATGTGAGCCATGACGTCACCTCCTAAGAGCAATGGTATTTACTGAGCACCTACTGAGCGCAATATGTTTTATTAAGCACTTGGGAGAGCACAAAACAAGTTCACTCCCACTGGAGAAGGGAGTCCTTGGCGGGGCCTCCTCTTACCTGAAAAGGCGGCCTCCCCATTAGGATACTGGTCTCACTGGGTTCGTCAGACAGGACCCAGTATGCATGATGCTATTCAGACCCCGGGGTGCGACAGTTCTGTGCTTGCCTTCAGATCTGCTTTTTTCTCTCAGGGAGCAGTACTGCCAAGACATTCCCTAAGGATTCCCAGGAAGTAGGGAGATCAACAAGAGAGAGATCAACAAGCCCACTGAAACAAGTTGGTGACTGGCTCTGAGACTCTGTGGAATTCTTTCAGATTTCTCGGGTGCACCTTGGGTTGATTTTGTGAACTTACTGTTTTTTTTTTCTTGACACGTCTGCTGCCCCCTTTCCCCTTTTGTTCTCAGGTTGTGAGCCCCTTGAGGGCCAGGGCCCCTATTTAATTCTCATCTGTGTATTCTTTCCCAGTGCTTACTACAGAGCTTTACACATCAAATGCTTAATAAATACCATTTCTATTACTTTCTCCTAGAGCTTCTGCTGAAGTTCCCGACACTCGTGCCTCAAAAAAGGGCAGTTATCGCTCCAGTATTTCATTCTGAAATTCCTATGGCGTGGCTAGGAAGAAAGCAGAGTGTTATAGAAAGTGCCTACCAACTGTGTAATATGGTAATAATAATAATAATGTTGGTATTTGTTAAGCGCTTACTATGTGCAGAGCACTGTTCTAAGCGCTGGGGGAGATACAGGGTAATCAGGTCGTCCCATGTGAGGCTCACAGTTAATCCCCATTTTACAGATGAGGTAACTGAGGCACAGAGAAGTGAAGTGACTCGCCCACAGTCACACAGCTGACAAGTGGCGGAGCCGGGAGTCGAACCCATGACCTCTGACTCCAAAGCCCAGGCTCTTTCCACTGAGCCATGTGCTTCCCCTATTCTCTCTAGCTCTTAGTAAAGTATTCTCTCTAGCTCTTAGTAAAGTACCCTGCACACAGAAAGTGCTCAATAAATACAATTGATTGATTGCTTGTTGTGGTTCGTCCATATCTGGGTCCTCTAGACCCTTCAACCACAAAGAAAAGACTCCAAAGGGAGATCGCTTTTTAAATGTGGTTGAGGAATGAGTGCAAAAAGAACAAATGAATCATTTGATGCAGACTCTAGGTCAACTTCTAAGTATGTACTACCTCAGATTGTGCCCCCGGCAACACAATATTTACTTCTGAGAAACTCACAATCACCAACCTCCCATTCTGTAAAGTGGAGTCTACTTTCCTTCCGCTTTTACAACTCAAGAAACCTGGTAAGCATTCAAGCACAGTGTTTCTGCTAAGCAATCTGAGCTTTCTTCATCGCCTAAGAATATTGCAAGTGCCATTTGGGTCAGACAAATCACTGCCCTATTTTTGACGGTGTCCTACCCTGACCCTTCTATGGCTGGTCCCCCTGGGATGTGCAATAGGAACTCCATGGATATTTTAGGGGTGGACAAACCAAGAAAACCATCAACCATTTTGCTTCAAAACCATGCCATCAACCATCCCTTGCCCTGGGTGACCCTGCTATTTCTCTAGCAGAGCGGCTTGGAGAAGCAGTTTAGCCTAGTGGAAGGAGCACCGATCTGGGAGTCAGAGGTCATGGGTTCTAATCACTTGTCAGCTGTGTGACTTTGGGCAAGTCACTTAACTTCTCTATACCTCAGTTACCTCATCTGTAAAATGGGGATTAAGACTGTGAGCCCCACGTGGGACAACCTGATCACCTTGTATCCTCCCCCAGTGCTTCAGAATAGTGCTTTGCACATAGTAAGCTCTTAACAAATGCCATCATTATGATTATCCCCCTACCTCCCACTTAGACCGTGAGCTCTGTGAGGAACGGCGACTGTGTCCAACTTGATTATCTTGTATCTACTTCAGAGTTTAAAACTGTGCTTGACACATAGTAAGTACTTAACAAATGCTATTAAAAAAGGTGTCTTGCCAATACTCAAACATTTCACTGCCATTATGATATAAATGAGCACTGCTTGGTAGAACTCTTTTGAGGCAAGAGAGAGTACTGCATCACCTCTTATCAATACTAACAACAGAAACCAGACATTCTTCTTCTAAGACCTCTGCTTTCTTCCACAAGGTATAAGCTTATCCCTCAGTTTGAAACGTGCTCAAGAGACGATAAAAATGTGTTCTCACTGTGCTCCCCACTATCTTGAGCAGGTCTAATGACACTGTCTTGTGCCTCGGGGCCGGATATGATTTCTCAAAGGCTATTTTTTCATTCAAACACTTTTCTCTCCATTTCAGCCTTTGCCGTCGTACTATTAAGTTCCCATAGGCTTTTTTGAAAATTCTCAAGCTGTACATCTCCTGTTTTTATCGCCTGTATCCACATTGCTCTTTTCACCCTATCATTTACCTCAGAAAGTCTCCCGCTTCTTTGCTTTGACAACACGCTACCTGTTCTACTGCCGGATCCACTGTCCTCTCCGGTACTCAGAACCACTGACCTGTTTTCCTTTAAGATGGGCCTTTCTGATAACGGGATTATTTTGCATCAGAGGGCAGGCATCGGATCTTTCCTCCCTCCAATGGTGACATGATACCTTTCCTCCCCTTCTACTTCAGTAAAGGCTGCAATGTGTCTGTGTTCATCAGAACTTGGGGGCTGAAACAAAAGTGTTATTTTTTAATTTCCCAAAATTTTAGTTCTGAGTTTTAAAAAAAATTCTTGTTTAATTATCAGTGACATTTGCTTGTGTGTTTGAATTTTCGACCCAGTAAATGTAGACCGGTGTATGCTATAGGTTACTGGTGTTGATAAAAAAAGAAGTTTGGCCTTTAGACTATACTGTCCCTTTGTGCCAAGGATTCAGTACTTTTTCAGAGATCTTTCCAGAGGACAGAGGTCATTCCTCCTAGATGTCATGGCTTCAGCCTTGGTGAACCCCTCATTAGAATATTACTGCCATGTTCACCACCACATGATTACACACAACTGCTTCTTCCAACACCGTGTCACGTTGGATCCAGGCAGACACATGTTAGCGGAAGAATGTTCTCTAAACCTGTTACTGTGTTCTACCCAAAACACCAAGTGGAAGCACACTTTCTAGGAGAACTGACTGAATTTTGATTCCCAGTTACAAGTGGAGAAACTGCAGTCTAGAAAAATCAAGTGACTCGTCTGAGGTCCCTCTCCCTTCACTTCTCTTTCTAGGAGTAAGATCGAGCCCCCTTTGGGCCAATTCAAAGGTTTTCAGCTCCAGCAGGGCCATAAGGATGTTCTCCCTGCCCTTAGCTGGCTAGTCTCCTTTCCAATAGTGCTTTGCTCAGTGCTGTACCAGGTCCAATTTTCCTCTTTGTGGTGGTTAGATCTGTGCTCTGGCTGAATCCATTTCTGCATTTTGTAAAACACCCAGTGCATTCTTGGCACTCGGGATTTTCTGAGAATAAATATCAATGGTGTTAATTCTACTATTACGAAAATCACCCAGTACTAACAGCCTCAATATGTTCCAGCAACCATGGCAACAGCAATAAATAACTCGGCCTCGGTACAGTGCTTGGTACATAGTAAACACTCAATAAATACCATAGACCGATTGATTGCCTTCTGTAAAAATCGGAAGCATTTACGGGAATCCCAGATTTCTTTTCAAATTTGGAAAGTGATGCTGAAATGCAATAGAGTGGCACATTACAAATCGAAAGCTTCAGTTCTCCCCTTTCTACAGTGAAGGACAACAAGATGCCAACTAAACATTCACCTGGGACTTGCTCCATCAGAGACATATGGGACTCCCAGATAATAATGAAGAATAATTGTAGTTTTTCTTAAGCGCTTCCTATGTGCCAGGCACTGTTTCAAGTGCTGGGGTGGATAAAAGCAAATCGGGTAGAACACAGTCCCTGTCCCACATGGGGCTCACAATCTTAACCTCCATTTTACAGCTGGGGTACCTGAGCAAGAGAAGTGAAGTGACTTGCTCAAGGTCCCACCGCAGACACGTGGTGGAGCCGGGATTAGAATCCAGGTCCTTCTGATTCCCAGGGCTGTGCTCTCACCCAGTAGGCCAAGCTGCCTCTCTGATTAAGGGACAAGGCTACCACCCCCCTGAGCCATTCCAGTCGGAAATGATTCCGAGGTCAGGGCTGCCCTCTTGTGATGTGGAAGCCTGGGTGGCCATTCTGTCCCTCCAGATCAACATTCCTCAGGTCTGAATGCCCTTCTCCCTTCCCCATGAAACTGGATGCCTGTCCTTTGTGTGGCTTAGTGCTTTGGTTTAGGTTATCACCTAGTTTTGTCCCCAGCTTGAGATGGAGAGGAGCGAAACCAAGGAGCAGGTGCTGGAGTTTCAGAAAACCTCAATGTGCTTTCATAGTCTCAGAGCCCATTTTGAATTCGGCACCCAATAAAGGTGTGATTAAAAAGAACTCCCAGATTTGGCTTTGAACCTCTCCCCCAGGTTTTTTTTTTTAATTTAATGGTATTTTTTAAGCGCTTTCTATGTGCCACTCACTGTACTAAGCACTGGGGTAGATGCAAGCTGATCAGGTCGGCCACAGTCCACGTTCGACAAGGGGCGCAGAGTCTAAACCCCCATTTTACAGGTGAGGGAACTGAGGCACAGAGCGGTGAAGTGACTTGCCCAAGGTCACACAGCAGACAAGCGGCAGGGCGAGGATGAGAACCCAGATCTTTCTGACTCCCAGGCCTGTGTTCTATCCATTACGCCACACTGCTGTTGGCAGCTTCTGTCCCCAGATGATCATATTCATCCCCACAGCACTTCCTGGGGCTCTGGCCCTGGACACCGCCCCCGCCCTCCACACAACCCCAGCCCTAGACCTGAAACTCCTATGAGAGGAGATGCAAAAAGAGAGATCTCTCTGGGCAAGGTGAGAGCTGACTCTAGGAACCATTTCAAGCCGGTGTCCTAATCAGCCCGCAGAGGGACAACTTTTGCAGCTCCAGAAAACATGAACCTGGATGTCATTTGGGGTCCTCTAAGTGCTTGGCCTGCCCAAGCTTACTAACAGTAGCTCCGCTTGCCCATCATCCTCCTCCTCCGATCTGGACTTCCTACGCTGGTCAAGTCACCCAGGAAGCAGGGAGGAACAAGTAGAGCAGGAGGGTGAGGCAATCGGGAAGGGGGCGAGGTGGAGGGGAAGAGAGGCTCTGTAATGGGGCAAACAAAGCAGACCAATCACTTACTTGGGGAAGATGGCAGTCATAAGCGCTGAAGCATAGCCAGGTTTGCAAGCTCCTTCAGAAAAATTTGCATACTTTGTTGCTAACTCTGCAGGCCTGTGAGGGGGGAAAAAGAAAGAGTCACAACTTCCCAGGACAGAGGACACCAAAATAACAGATTCCTTAAAATGTTCACGGGAGCCTCCTTCTCGAGTGACAGCATCCTTAAAAGCTGGACGCGGCCCACGAAGAAAATGAGTGAGAATGGAATTTTTGTCTTACTCACACACACATCAGAGCTGCAAGTTGCTGGACAGGAAAGCAAATGGCATCAAACCAATGAGGAACTGGAAAAATCTGCACTTCTCAGCTGTTTTATTGCTTGTATCCTTCAGGCCTTTCAGGAAGTTAAATGCCTTATTATGGAAGGCCTTCTTGATTGCAAAGGAGAAAGCAGGAGACAGTACCATGCCCAAGACTAATCCTTTCGCACAAAATCGCAGAAAGTTCATTACAAAAAGGCTGCCTGGGAGGCATTCCTTGAAGACACACTTCAAGCATCGGAACCAAATCAGAAAGCTGATCTCGTCTCTACAGATCAGGTTCCAGGCCCAATTTAGGCTCTGAGAGGGATGTGTGTCTTGGACACTCGGAAGGCTGAGAAAGAGAGAGGAGGGTGGGTGGGATCGAGGGCGCTTTATTCGACGGGCACGTGCACTGAGTGAAATATCTGGGAAGCCTGGAGCTGTTGGCAATAAATCAATTTCTGATGGGAGAGAGTCCCTCATCTTCAGAGCGCTTCCCTTTAATCAGGGTCTGGATTCCTGAGAAATCGAGAATGCTTCCCTTGGAAATGCTGAAGGATTGCGGGGAAGCTCTGTCCCCCATCAGATGATGACGCCAGTTGAGTGACGCCGTAAATCTAATCGTGCGTGCAGTGTAGAGGGAGAAAACTGTACAACAGACAATCTCTTTCATATTGCGCACACAGAAAGGCTGTCCTTTGCTAGGCTCCTTAGAAACACAGAACTAGTTATTTTTGTTGCCTTTTAAGAGGTGGGAGGAGCTTCATTTGTGGATGTCAAACAAGCTAGCATTATTCCCTACTGAGATTGCATTCCTGGACCCGGTTCCTGACTGGCCTGGGAGTCCAAATGATTGACACCTTTGCCCAAGGGCCCTTGTCTGATCTCATTTCTAATTGACTAATGTGCTAATTCTTTTTATCTGGCCAGGGCCCACAAGAGCTGGAATAACAGCGCTTATGTCCCTATTCTTTCGCTCGCCGATTCCTGTCTGTAATTCATTTTGATGTCCATCTTACCCTCTAGACCGTAAGCTCCCTGTGGGAAGGCAGCACGTCTACCAACCCGACTGCACTGTACTCTCCCAAGTGCTTAGTACAGTCCTCTGCACATTGTGAGAATTAATAAATATCATTGTGTTTCCCTCCTTTCCCCAACCCTCTGGGCTCATTCAAGTCCTGTCCTATTGTTTCAGCCACCACCAGGAAGTCGATATTCTTGATAAAAAAAAGATTGGTCAATAAATTATTCCTGAAGCTACTTCTCCCCCTAAATACAGTGTTATCACTGGCCAGGACCTCTATTTTCAATGCCACCCCCCATTTAATAATAATAACTGTGGAACTTGTCATGTGGTTACTATGCGTCAAACACTGTTCTAAGCACTGGAGTAATAATAATTATGGTACTTAAGCGCTATGTACCAAACACTATTCTAAGCGCTGGGGGTGAAACAAGTTAATCAGGTTGGACACAGCCCCTGTCCCACACAGGGCTCACCATTTTACAGATGAGGTAACTGAGGTCCAGAGAAGTGAAGTGACTTGCCCAAAGTCACACAGCAGACAAGTGACAGAGCTACGATTAGAACCCAGGTCCTTCTGATTCCCAAGTCTGTGCTCCATCCACTAGGCCATGCTGCTTCCTCTCTTTCACCTCTTTCTGGATTTGGAGTTTTGATATTAAGTCAGGGTATTCCCAACTGGACTTATCCTTTTCTTGGACTGTCCCAACCCCGCCGATTGATTCACCACACCCCAAACGGGGCCCCAACCAATCCTGCCTGGGTTTTAAATTTTCCACTGTTGCCCTGCTGTAAACAGAAACTGGCTCCAGGACACCAAACACACAAATCTGGTGTTGTACCACCCCAAACCAAGTGCATTGGAAAATTTAAATATCCCTGAATTGTCCTTTATGGGCATTCTTTCTCTAAGGATGTTCACTGTATTTGAATCACACACAGACTGGCACTGGTGCCAACCCAGAATGCTTGAGCTGTCAATTACATAGACCACAGAGATTCGCAGAATTGCTGTGGCTAAGGGTGAAGCAGTTAACATTTCTTTCAAGTGATCAAGCCTGTGTTCCACAGTGCCAGAGGCCAAGGAACGCTCAGGAGGCCATGGCAGATGTTGATTCAAATCAGTTGATCCTAGTTTTTCCCCTGTCTTGGCCCCTGAATGAGGAAGCTTGCAATGCAGCCCCGTTTCAAAGTTTTCTGCACCGTCAATCTGTGGGCCGCCAGCACCACCAGCTCCTGGTGCGTGAGGGGCCAATTTAAAAGATGAGCAATCGTGGGATCGATAATTTGAATAGGAAAGGGAGGGAGGCAACAAGGCTGGTGGACAGGGAGTCAGCAGCAGAACGAGTTCCCCGTGAGCCCCGCGGCAGAGTTCCCAGTCGGACTCCTCCCTCACTTGTGTCACGCATCAAGCATCAAGATGTGATGCTGGGGAGGGTTTTTTTAACAGGGTATCTCTTAAGCGCTTACTATGTGCCAGGCACTGTACTAAGTGCTGGGGCAGAAACAAGCTAATTAGGTTGGACACAATCCCTGTCCCTCATGGGGTTTAAAGTCTTAATCCTCATTTTACGGATGAGGTAAGTGTGGCACACGGAAGTAAAGTGACTTGTCCAATGTCGCATAATAGACAAGTGGTGAGGCTGAGATTAGAACCCAGGTCCTTCTTCTGGCCCGTGCTCTATCCACTAGGCCACACTGCTTATTTGGGGGGCCGTGGCACAGAGGACTGGGTAGGAGGAGGTAAGGAAGGAAACGAGAAAACGGGGAGAGGGACTTAAAGCCCCAGACCCTCTCAGGCCTTGAAATCTGGTTATTAAAGGAGGTATCTCGGGAGCTACTCCCTTTCTGAATACAAATTCTCCCGAGCCCAGAGCTGTTCTGAATCCAGAGGCCGTAGCAGAACTACTCTGGGGCAACTGAGGTTTGGAATAGAGTAGGACCGACCACCCCTGCTCCCCTCGCCCCACTGACATTCTGTACCCAAGGTAGCCACACCTCCCTGTTGCCCCTTTGACAGTTCCACCCTGCCAGGAGTCAGGAAGCCTGGGTTCGAGCCCCATTGCAGTTTGCACTTATTGAATTCTTAAGCCCTTCACGTGCCCTGTCCGTGGTTTATGTTCTAACAATTACTGAGCTCCCATCTGTGTTTACACCCAGAGAGAAAAAAAAAAAAAGTGAGTGACTATGACAATATCTGACTCTCAATTCTCTCCTTCAAGCACAAAAATGTACCTGGGACCCCCAAAGACAACTTTCTCTCCAGTCCCGCTTTCCAAATCTAAACAAAACCCAGACCAACGAGTCCCCTTCCTCGCCCTCCCAATGCTGTCTTAGGGCAGGTTGACCCCAGGAGGCTGGCAAACACCCCTCTGTGACATTGGGGAAAAGCGCCCACCCATGAGCTCCTACTTGGTCTTTGAGCCCCGTGTGGGACAGGGATTGGGTCCGACCTGATTGATATGTATCTATCCCATCACTTAGAACGGTGCTTGACACATAATAGGCGCTTAACTATAACAACAATAATAAAACTAATTTTAAAAGTCCTAAACAGTGTTGGAGAGGGATTCCCCAGGATGGGGAAGGGTCCTCCCTGCTTTCACTCCCGCTTGGTCTTTCTTCCCCTTGTGTGTGGGTGTGGGAGGGGGGATGGAGGTGGGCGATGGACTCATTAACACTAAAAACACTCTTGAGATTCATCTGGCCAGGAATCAAGGCTGTAGCACGCATGACCTCCAAGAACCATGCCAGTGTGAAGCAGTGACTGTAGCTCTTTGTGAGACCTTCAGAAAACAAACGTGCTTCTCACAAGTCTTTGCACTATGCAAAAATTTCAAAGGAAAGAATTCATTTGTTCTGTGATTCCCCCCTCCAAACCCAAAGGAAAAAACAACCCATTCACGCTGAGCTGCCGCGCCCCTGCCTCCCACCCCCCATCTCATAAAACTTCACAGTTCCCAATCCTTACTCCAAATTCAAGTCTTGACGTGATCCAGGGAAACAGTCTGAGGAATCTAGAAGAAATCTCGGCTCTCAAACAGGTTTGAGAATCTGCCCGGCCAGCTCCCTGGTATGTGAACAATGTGAGAAAACCAGGCTGAAAAGTCTGTTTTCATAGAAGGGAGACAAATTGCCTGCTCATTCATTCTTCACCAAGCCCCTTCCTCACTGAGCAGAAGCCATGAAACAAGATGCAGAGTGTCGACTGGGAAAGACGGAAGAACTTTGGAGAACCTCAGGGGAGAGCAGACCACTCGTTCCCCATCTCCTATCCAACTACAAGAATCATATTATTGTGGTCTTCACTAAACACTCACTATCTGCCAACCACATTGGGGTAGATACACGATAATCAAATCAGATTAAATCCTTGTCCCACTTTGGAGTTCACAATCTAAGGGGGCAGGAAGAATAACTGTAATTGTTAAATGCTTACTATGTGCCAGGCACTGTACTAAGTGTGGAGTGGATACAAGAGCATGAAACTAAGACTCAAAGAGGTTAAGTGACTTGCCCAAGGTCACATGGCACGTGTGGTTGGTGGGAGGCTGTAACTTCCAGTCCCATGAACCACAAGACCACACTGGCTCCCTAAAGATAACTGTATGGTTCCGACATTGCTTCGGCTCACCAAAAAGCACCGTGAGGATCCTGCCGTCTCCCATTCTAAAAGACAACGTAGTCAAGTCTTTATTCAAAAGTGGATTTGTTCTCTTTTATTAATTTCTCCAGTCTTCACTGCAACCTAATGGTGGTGATCCCAAATGGCACTGCCCCATGGGGCCAGAACCAGTTTAGCACTGTTAATCACAGTCGGTTGACCAGTTAGCGCGGGGCATCCCTCCTGAACTTCAGTGAAAACTCTGAGGTCACACCCTTAGATCCTAAAACTGCTTCCAGAGGTGCCGTTCTGGATGGGGGTATATCAAGGGACCCACCAGGCATGCTGCTCTGCCCAATCTCCTGAGACTCTCAGAATCACAAAGACGTTTAGTCCACGGCGGGGCCCAGAAGCCATGACCTTTACTGCACATCACGTAATGCCACGTGAAGATGGGTAAGAAGAGAGCGCCTCTATTCCTACCAAAAGCATCTGACGCCACTGAGAGGAGGCAGCGAGGCTGAATGGAAAAAGAGCACAGGACTGAGAGTCAGAACTCTCAGATTCAGGTGTGTTTGAGTCCTAGCTCTGCCGTGTGACTTTAGGGAAGCCGCTTAACAGCTCCGGGCCCCGGGTTCCTCATCTGTAAAATGGCAATAAAAGATACCACGAGTCCCATATGGAATAGGGACTGTACCGGCTCTCATAACTACATCAGTGTTTAGCTCAGGGTAAGCACTGATTAAATGCTATACTTATAAGCACACTTGGGCTCTCACAACTATCTACCATGTCTGGTTGTTCTCATAAACTAGCTCATCAAGATCCACAAAATGTCCGGCCACGATAGAATTGAAAAGGCCTTTCCTGTTCTTTCCTCATGACGAATGACGCTCTAAAACAAAGTTATGTAATAAACCCAGTTTTGGCCAACACAGCCTATACAACCAGGCCTGAGGATGCAATCAGGGGTATTAGAATTCGATTCCAGTCCCTTCTGGAACCTTCCAACCTATCAGGTTAATAGCATCATCCAAGAGCCTTGGATCAGTCTATCGGGAGCAACTCTGTGCCCAAGCTTGCAGTCTCCACACCCGCTCAGCCATGAGAAGACTTGCAGAAGACGAGGACATACTGCTTTTTAGATTCACCACCTCTGGGTGGCCCAGCTGAGGAGCAGGGAAGGCAGCTGGATCCCAAAGCCACTTCTGCAGGGGGAGCGGCACAGTAGGATCCATAACCAAAGACAGAAGAGATGTCTGAAAGTTCAGGGTGCAAAACCTCGGACCAAATTTAACACAACAGAACAGTGGCAGCAGACAGGCTTGTTTAGAAGGCAATACTGGGGAAAATGGGGTCACCTCTGGACAAGAGGCTTCAAGAAGACCAAGATGCCTATGAGCAGAATAGACAGGCAGTGTGGCATACTGGATAGAGCACGGGAGTCTGGGAGTCAGAAGGACCTGGGTTCTAATTCTGACACCACCAATTGTCTGCTGTGTGATCTTGGGCAAGTCACTTCACTTCTCTGCGCCTCAATTACCTCATGTGTAAAATGGGGATTAAGGCTGTGAGCCCCATGTGGCTCAGGCCTGCATCCAATGGAGAAGCAACGTGGCTCAGTGGAAAGAGCATGGGCTTTGGAGTCAGGGCTCATGAGTTCGAATCCCAGCTCTGCCACTTGTTGGCTGTGTGACTGTGGGCAAGTCACTTAACTTCTCTGTGCCTCAGTTCCCTCATCTGTAAAATGGGGATTAAGACTGTGAGCCCCACGTGGGACAACCTGATTCCCCTATGTCTACCCCAGCGCTTAGAACAGTGCTCGGCACATAGTAAGCGCTTAACAAATACCAACTTGGCACATAGTAAGCGCTTAACAAGTGCCAGAAGAAAAAAAATAAGAAAGGGGCACAAAGTGCTACTTGAAGAAGATAGAAGAGCACAATAAGGGTGGTCTTTACAAGCACCCTATGGGGAGAGGTTGTCTAACACACTCCAGGCAGAATACTGGAGTGTACAGTCAATATAAATCTATTGTACTGTACTTTCCCAAGTGCTCAGTACAGTGCTCTGCACATAGTAAGTGCTCAACAAGTGCCACTGATGGATTGACTGATTAGTACAGTCCTACTTGCTCACGTAGCCGAAACCTCACCATCAGCACTGTCATTTCTGGACAACAGGACGGCTGCGTATATGTTCGTACGAGTTAAAATCGCTAGTTCTGTTTCCAGTTTTGCCTCACATTTGCTAGGTGTGTGAAGCATATCTTCAGCTTCGAACCAATAAGGCCATCACAGCCCAAATGGAGTTTCAGAGCCCTCCTTAGCTGTAGCGGAGACTGGATGGTGGAATTCAATGAGGTGAGACCAGGGGCCTGCCTTAAACCCCATCAGTTACCTAGAGGAAGTAGCTTCCCAGTTATAGACTAGAAACCCGTCTCCTGGCTATATATAGCCAAACTTTTGTTCCTCCCAGTAAGAATGGTAAGCACTGGTTAGAGTAACACAGTGGTTTGCACAGTCCCTTGCAGTTTCTCATCCCCGCCCGTTGTCTTTCTGCTGGGGCCCGGAAAGCGGAGCGAGAGTACACGGGCAGAGGCGCAGGGCAAAGGTAAATGCTGGTGGAAAATTTACGTGTAAAACTCATTTACAGCCAAAGGTACCACAATGTAGTGCCGATGCTCTCCCTTAATACTAGCGCCCGAGGTGGTTAGCAGCCCCAGTTGTACCTGCGGCCTTCACTGCCCACATGAACCTGATCTTTTCCGGATTCTTCCCAAGCCGATCCGCAAACGAGATACCCTGGGTGATTCTTCAAGAAGAAACCGTCACCACTGATAGCACGGTCCATGCAACTGGCTATTCTGCCCCCCACAATCCACAACAAGGCCTGGGCTATGCTTTGGGGGCACGTAGGAATTATAAATGAAATACACCCTACGTTAGTAGCCCCAGGGGCCCTGCCCCTTTGCTCCTTACCGGCTTTGAAGCGGATGTATTAAGAAATAAAGCAACAACAGGGCAACGCTTCAGCCATCAGCAAAAGACGTGAGCTGAAGGAGTCGTTGCTTACTACATTTCTGCCAAAACCCAACTCGGTTTACCACGCCTTCATCCTGACCTCACCAGACTCCTACAGAAAGAAAGCCACCTGGGCAGTACAGCTGGTTCAAATCAGCACGCAGATCAGTAAAATCCCTGGCAGGGTGGGAGGTGAGAGGAAGCACACATCTTTCTCCCTTATGTGGATAATTATCTAATCCAATAAGTTTTGTTTGAGAGCCTAGGTACTATGGTGATCGGCCCCTGCTATATAAACAGATAGCTCTGCGCTCGGCTACAGAACCAAAAACGTCTTCTGTGCTTGAAATAGAGGAACTCGGTGCTTTCAGGCCCTTCCTGGGGAACTCCAGAGACACGTGACTAAAGCCCACAGGCAACCAAACACATTGGAAGGAAAAGACCCTTCCTGGTATTCAGTCCTGCCTAAGAGTCAGAGGACCTGGGATCTAATCCCGGCCCGCCACTTGTCTGCTGTATGACCTGGGGCAAGCCACTGAACTTCTCTGTGCTTCAGTTACCTCATCTGTAAATGTGGATTAAGACTGCAAGCCCTTTGTGGGACAGGGACTGTGTCCAAGCCAATTGACTTGTATCTACTGCAGCATTTAGTACAGTGCATGGCACATAGTAACTGCTTAACAATTACCACAATTATTATTATTATTGATCCCACTGTTGAACTGGGCCTCCATTTTCAGTCATCGCCTGCGAATCCCCCCCTTCTTCTTTGGCAGATCTGGGATTAGAACCTAGGATCTTCTGACTCCCAGGCCCATGCTCTATTCATTATACCATGCTGCTTCCCCTATGAAGTGAAGTTTGCCTTGCCACCCACGATTCAAATCTCATGGCCTGAAAGTGAACTACTTGACTTTCACCTCAATTACCACCTAAAAGCTTCAGCTGGGGCAGGATAGGGCAGCTATAAACTGTTTCAGGGAAATGATCACCTGGAGTGATTTAGCCTGGGCTCCGTACCTACAATCTGAATCTATTAAGCTCTGTGTACTTGGGTAACTCAGAAAGGTGAGGAAAAGGGGGAGGACTCTTGAAAAACTTTTCCTTTCAGATCCCAAATTGGGGCATTCTATGGGGCGTATCTTCACTTTGGGAGTCCCATTCTTAGATTTGACAGTAGAGTCCACTGAACTTTCAGATAAACTGTAGGTACCTTTAGCCATTTTATCTGGTCTGTACAAGAGGAAGTGCAAATGATTAGGGAGCCATGGCAAACCCAAATCCTAGGAAATAAAACAGAGACCACCCTTGGGGAGTGGGCCTACACTATAATAAAAAGAGCCAAAATGACCCAAGCACATGAAACAGCTCCAGGGGTAGACTAGAAAATATTGGGACTCTTCTAGATGGCGGGATAAAGGCTGAAGAGGGACATAAACAAAGTTTACCTAAACGAGAAGAACTGGGATCGGGTCGTTCACTAAGACAAGAGGGCAACCACTGAGCCTTGAAAGGCGATGTTCAAAATGAACCCAAGGATAAATTCTGTCATACAGATGGTGGTATTTGGAATTTAGTACCACAAGAAGTTGGACAGGTGGAAAATAGCAACAGCTTTAAGGTGGTTTTGCTCTGCACGCAGTGAGCACCCAATAAAAAACCACTGATTGATTGGGATACATTACTGAAGGAAAGGTCCATAAGAAGCTCTGAGAGAGTGGGATATTAGGAGGTATTAGCCACAGCCAGGAGAATGGATGTCAAACAGGGCATCCATTACATTGTTATTCTAAATATTCTTTGTTACCACTCTCAGAGATGGCTACAGGGCTGAATGGACTAGCATGGCATTTTGTGGCTAGTTACCTAAGCATTGTATCAGCACTCTTTACTGATTTCAGGACTAGCTATAACTACAGGCCAATTAGCTGGTGAATTCTAGGAGATCCTTTTGCTAAAAGTCAAATAGCGATTTCTAAATAAGTCTGACAACATAAGGGAAGGACACTGAAATACACTCTGAGGTGGGGAGGCATAGTTTGGAAATACTGGGAAAAACATGGCAGGAGTCAGGCCAGCCTAATGTGCAGTTACCAAAAAGGGAATAACTCATTTTAAGCCAAGTACCAGATAAATCACAGAGGGGCCAAGGAGATAGTGACCTGAGCTGCCATTCCACAGTTAATCTTCAAGGTTGCACAGGTGATCGAGGAAATATAAAGGCGGTTGTCTTTAATACTTAAAGAAAATGCCACTGAAAGTTAAATTCACCACAGACGTGGGTATGTCAGACAAAGCCAACGAAGGACCCAAAGTCCCCACACTACGATGCAGTCATTTTGGCATAAATGCCTCCAGTGTATCTGTGTCCAGTCCTCCCCACTCCCACCCATATTCATACATTTCAAGCCCCTCAAGGGGACAGGGTCTGAATCTAAATCCCCTCTTGGAGACTTTTCTAGCACCTAATTCAGTGCTCTGCACATAGTAAGCGCTTAATAAAAATTCCTTTTATGACTACTACCAAATGGATTTTGTAGGCAAAATTCTGGTGTGTATTTTGCTGTGTGTGTGTAACCCTGACCTGCCAAATAACTCCTTGGACTCCACGGCCCGGGATCAAAAAAGTAAAAGCGGTGCTGTGCAAATCACTGCGCTATAATCAATTCCTTTCCACAGATTCTAAGTCCTGTTGTTTTTGTGACTGACTGAGATATGACCATCATTTACGATGGGAGATTGTGTGTGTGTGTGCCTGGAGAGTGAGATTTATGTTTGTAGGTAAACACACACACGTCTGAGTTTTCCCTGCAGAAACATGCAAATACAGGGATCTGGAAAATAGTGGGACTTTAAAAACCTATCTGTCAAACTGCTCTAATCCTCCTAAAAAGAGACCAAATTGGTGTCTTGCAAATTTGTTTAATATGCTTTACATTTGGATTATCAGGGATATGGAACCACTTCAAAATATTCAACTCTGAGTCTCTTATAAACCTCCCTAAGTGAACCAGGCATCACAGTGGAACTGGAAACCTGCTCTTTCCGTTTTATTATCATCCACTTTCTACCCAATCCAAAACTGCTCAATCAGCAGCCTACCAATAGGGTTTAGTGCAGCCCATATCACAGCAATTCCATACTCAGCCTCATTAAACTATGGAAATGATAACTACTAGTTCACTTGCCAGTCACTCGTATTTATTGAGCGCTTACTGGGGACAGTACAATACAACAGTATAACAGACACATTCCCTGCCCGCACCGAGCCCACAGTCTAGAAAGGGAGACAGACATTAATACAAAGAAAAGTACTTCACCATGTACAGTATTGATTTACTCCCTTTCACTACTGTCTGGTTTGGGGAGAGTAAACTCTTTTCATGACTTCACCGATTTCAATGAACCACTTCTCCAGAAGAAGCAGAGTGGCCCAGTGGATCGTGCACAAGCCTGGGAGTCAGAAGGACCTGGGTTCTAATCCCAGCTCCTCCACTTGTTTGCTGGGTGACCTTGGGCCAGCCACTTAACTTCTCTGTGCCTCAGTTCCCTCATCTGTACAGTACCAGGCACATGGTAAGTCCTTAAAAAATATCATAAGAAAATGAAGATCCAGCCTACCAATTTTTTAAATGGTATTTGTTAAGGGCTTACTATGTGCTAGACCCTGTAGTAAGACTGGGGTAGATACAAGCTAATCAGGTTGGATACAGTCCCTGTCCCACAAGGAGCTCACAGTCTTAATGCCCACTTTACAGATGAGGTAACTGAGGCCCAGACAAGTCAAGTGACTTGCCCATGGTCACAGAGCAGACAAGTGGTAAAGCAGACTCCCAGGCCCCTGCTCTTTCCATTAGGACACATCACTTGCTTTTAGCGAACGAATCGCCCCCACCCCCAATCGCCCAAAAAGTTGATCAGAAAGGGACCAAAGGCAGATGGATCCCAGACTGGTCTGGGGGGTTGCAGGGATGTGAGCGAGTGGAAGGGGCCAGTGGCAACACAGAAGTAACGGTATTCCTAAACCCACCTCCCTTCAAATAGGTTGCCAGCCTCCACTTGCCGCTCAGTTTTTGAACCACTACCAGGAGGAATACATAAACATAAACTGACACAATTTCATATGAAATTGTGAAACAGCCAGGAGCACTAAGTGTCTCAAAAAAGCCAGTAATTCAAGTCAGACTGGAAGCTTTCTTTATCATCGTATCAAAATGCTTTGCCCACAGTGGATGCAAATAAATAAATGCCGTCAGGGCACTGACTAGGGAAGGAAGCTCTGCTGATGGATCACTGGCATGAGCTAATGTGCTCACGTTCAAATGGCAGGATCTTTACAGCGGTTATTAAAATTTCCAAATGTCCACGACATCGGCATAAAAGTTGAAAGGCCATAAATTGTGGATTGATGGTACTTCACTAGTTGGGAGATGAGGTGACTAGACCGCTAAAGGAGCGACTCACACTATTTTATCGGCCACTGATTTCTAATCAAGAAGAGGAGAATAAAACATTGATAAAATCCACAGGTGGCACTAAATTGAGTGGTACTGCAAATACCAGTTACAAAAGGAAAATAACACCGAAAGACACCAAATATGGGTAAAATGAAATGGAAAAAAAAAAACCAAGCAAAATCCAAACTAAATTTGGAGCTAGAAACATAAGAAGAAAGCAGTAATGATGACAAAGACCTTGTGATACGAATTGTCAGCAAACTGAGACGATGATTTGGTGTACACACCAAAAAATGCCTTTGCTTCCCGAAAACACGGAGTATTAGGAGATGAATCCTTCATTAAGAAAACTGGCACTGTAGCACCTGATCCTTGATGGACACCATGTCCCTGGGCAGCACCGTTTCTTTCCGACAATGCATTGCGTTCTAGCCAAATGGTTATGAAGAATGTTCCTAACCCACTGAGGGCATTCAACCTCAAATGTGTATTGAGCAACACGTTATGGAGGAACTGAGAGTACAGTAAGGCCAAAGAACTTGGAGTTTCCTGGTTGAAGCTTACACCACAGTGTTGCCAGAAGATGGGCCATGACAACTGGAGCATTGGCTCAGTAGCTCCTCAATACGAAATCGATTTTTGGTGGCAAACCTCTCAAATGCCTTTGGTGGAGGGGCTAACTAGGGAAAAAGCCTAATGCTAAGCCTTAATCTGGCTAACTGAAAAGTGGAGATGAAACGGTCACCCAGGCAAAGATGAAAATTCAAAGATAAACTGAAAATAGATTGTTAGACTAGAACAGAAGGATAAAATTAGAACTAGAGGAAAAAAACAAGACTGTTAGCTTGTTGTGAGTAGGGAACATGTCTACCAACTCTGTTGTAGAGTTGTACTCTCCCAAGTGCTTAGTATAACGCTCTGCATGTAGTAAACACTCAAATACCACTGATGATGATTGCACAGTAGTGAGATGGCTTGAAAAACTATTCCCAGTAAGAAGTGGAATGCTAGGAAAGGAGCCCCTAAAAATGAAACTGAAGAGAGTTGAAGGATCCGGGCATAGGGATAGAATGAGCTCATTTCCAAGAATCAATTTGGGGATTTTTTTTTTTTAATGGAAAACGGAAAGATAGAAAGGGAGAGCCTAGGATGAGTCTCAACAAGTCAACTATATCAGCTCTTCAAGGTTTCTAATGGGGAGATGTCACACAGGAATGAGACGTACACAGATTTGAGAAGCAGCATGGCCTAGTAAATAGAGCAAGGGACTGGGAATCAGAAGGACCTGGGTTCTAACCCCAACTCTGCGATTTGTCTGCCATGTGACCTTGAGCAAGTCATTTAACTTCTCTGGGCCTCAGTTACCTCATCTATAAAATGGGGATGAAGGCTGTGAGCCCCACTTGGGACAGGGACTGTGTCCAACCCGATTTGCTTGTTTCTAACCCAGCGTTAACTACAGTGCCTAGCACACAGTACCTGCTAAACAAATACCAAAATTATCATTAGAGATCAACTCACTCCACCTTCCTTATTCTCACCCACCCATCCCCTTCTAACTCCTAAAGGAGAACAATGGGAGCTGTTTCAGCTTTTCATTACTGAAGTTCCAAAGGGAAAAAAAGTAAATAAACAGCAGTAACCCCATCCACCCATGTACCTAGTTTAGACTGCCTGCGTTTTTACAGCCTTCTCACAGTCTAGCTTGAGTTTCACTGGGGTCTAGCGGGTGAGAGTTGTTATTTTTGGCCCCCTTCGTATTTTTGACAAAGACCTCAAATTCTTCACCATTTTTACGTCTTCTGAGATCAGGTTTTGGGATTACCCTGAATATTAAAATATCTGTAACATCTCCCACATCTACACTATAAAACACTATGGTAAGGAAACATACGAAAGTACTCAGAACCGCAAAGGACCTAGCCACGCAACCCAGCTGATTTTTTAAAAATCCTCATTTTAATTAAATAAGCACCCCAAAAGGCTGATATAAACCCAGGAAATATGCATCTTTATGTCAATAGCCAGTGCTAGTATAATCATCCATTCTGCTCTCATGGCTTCTTTTTCCACTTGTGCTTTGGGCAAATTCCTTGCACATGAAGTCATATTCCTTAAAACTTTGTCTTGATTTCCCCAGATAAAATGATCACTTCAATATCTTCATGGTAATGTCACCAATCCATGAGGAGGAAACATGTGTCTCTTCCATTCAGCCCTCCCTGTTAAACTACTACTGACCCCATATTAATGCATTTTCCTTTTTCCTTTGCTCGTTAGGCTGAAATAAATTTGGTGACCTGGTCCCGGTGGTCTCCGGTCCGGTTTTGAAACGCCTTTACAATTCTGCAAAATTTAACACTGCCCACAGTGACTTGCTCTCCACGCAGGAGCTGTTTGGACCATTTGTTGTCTTCCTCCTTCCGTATACGTGCCCTCACTAGCGAGGTTGATGGACTGGCCAACTGACTGGGTGGTAGGCCTTCCCTAGTGGCGATTGACCATTTATCAGTTGACGGTGAAGACGGCACACAGATGACAAGGGTGAAACTGCTCAAGAAACTGGATGTGTCTACTGAGCCCTAGCTCAGTATTCTTCTTCAATTGCTTCCCGAACTAATGGATTGTAGGTCACTATCCGATAACTCCCTCAGTATTATCTGCCTGTACATATCCATACAATGTGCTGCGCTTTTCAACAACATCCTACAGTCTGAATAGAAACCCTCGTTTTCCTTAAAAATCACCCTAAATCCACAAATAATAATTATGATATTAAGCGCTTTCTATGTACTAATGAGGTATGGAAAGCTTTGAGGTGGACAGAGAAAATCAGATTGGACGCAATTCCTGTTTCACATGGGGCTCACAATCTTAGAAGTGGGGATTTTAATCCCTATTTTACAAATATGGAAACTGAAGTTTAGAGGGGTAAAGTGACTTGTTCAAGGTAACACAGCAGGTCGGTGGCAGAGCTGGGATGAGAATGGGGTCTCCTGCCTCCCAACCCCGTTCTCTCTCCATTAACTGCTACATGAAATAAAACGCTTTCTTCCAGCTGATTTGTAATATATATGACTAGGATCGTGGCCTCTGACTGGATCTCAAAGCACTTCAAAGCCAGCCATCAAATCATCGTCAAAATAACCTTGTGAACTCAGCAGATTTGTGGTCAATAAAGAAACTGAGATATCCAAAGATTTTTGCCCACTCATCAAATGGTGAGGAAAAAAAAATATCAATTTCACCTTAAATCTCAGTTGGCCATCTATTTATAACCTCAAATTATCTTTGCAGAAATTTAACTACCCTGTGCTTTTTGGTACCTTCACATAATATCCTGCAGTGATCTAGGGATGATAAAACATGATCCAAAAAAGAATACTCTTTATAACATCTAAAATTAAATTCACTTTTAATTTAATTGAACTATCTCCAGGCAGGGATGATTTATTTAATTAAAGAACTTTTACCCTCCAAAATCCAAACAAAACTTCCACATAACATAGCAAAAGTCAAGGGAATTTAAAACATCAACAACATCCCGCTCCATATGACCAATTTTTACACACTTTAATCGCACTTGCTCTCTGGTTAATGAGAATATGAAGCACATTGTTCCATTTGAACTTGAAAAACGGGACACAGAGAAATAGAACTACTTCTATTTTTAAAAGAGACCTAACATTTTAAATTCAAATCAGAATGAGAACTCTACTTCTGGCTGTTGCTATTTATTCAGCTTTGTGCCTCGGTGAGGTTTCAATAGAACGGGATAGAAGGGTGATGAAACGGGTTGCACAAACAAGTTTTGTGGTCCTCCGCCCAGGTTTACCAGCATTCATAAACTACACCTGGCTCCATGTCACCCAACCTTGGCCTTTTAAAGTGAACAGTGCAGTCAAAGGAACTGTGTCTCGGCTATGGCCCAGCCTTTTGTTCCCACTCTCTGAGGCCTCCACTCAATTTTTCTCAAGCTTTTCTTTCCCCTGCCTTTCCTGAGCTCAAGTGTCCTACAGAGAGAAGAGTACTGTTTCCAAACTGGGGTTTCCAAAGGATTCTCTATCCTCTTCACAAAGGGAAACCTGCATTGGCCTGGTAGAAGGAGCAGGAGACTGAGAGTCAAGAGAGCCGGGTTCTAGTCCTAGCTTTGCCACTGGTCCGCTGAGTGAACCTGGATAAGTCACTTAACTTTTCTAAGCCTAGTTTCCTCATCTGTGCAATGAGGATAATAATAAATAAGAGGGGCATTTATTAAGCTATAAGCCAAGAACTGTACGAAGTACTGAGGGAGATACAGTGCAATTGGATCGTACGCATACTCTTACACATATATCATACTCTTCTAGACTGGAAGCTCAATTTGGGCCGGAAATGTGCCTGTTTACTGTTCTACTGTACTCTCCCAAGTGCTTAGTACGGTGCTCTGCTCCCAGTAAGCACTTAATAAATACAAATGAATGAATACACAGTCCCTGTCCCACATAAGACTTAGTCTAAGAGACAGGGAGAATGGGTATTTAATCCCCATTTTACAGATGAGGCACAGAGACGTTAAATGATTTGCCCAAGGTCACACAGCAGGTAAGTGGCGGAGCCAGCCTTAAAACCCAGGCCCGATCACTCCCAGGCCCAGGCCCTTTCTACTTCACCACACTGATTCCCTGCCTCTTAGACTGGAAGGGCCAAGTTGGGCTGTATCTGATCTGAAAGTCTTACAACTAAACCAGCACTTAGCAAGCAATAGATATCAAAAATAAGTAACAGCAGTTCAGGAAAGCTCTGAACAAATTTCCTTAACTGGAATATATTCTTCTCAAAACAGGAGGGTGTTCCAATCTTCCAGGAGAGTTGCAGGTTTAACAGGGAGCAGGGCTTTCAGATAACCATGGTCACTTAAGTGACGGTGGAAAATGAGAATGCTTCAAGGTGGCTGGAGGGCAGGATCTAGACTGTATTAAAATGGTTTGCTTATTTAAATGGGTGCCAAATAACTTCCTAAGTACAAGTTTATTAGAAAATTCTAATAAAACTTACCTTTTCCCAGTTTGAAAATGTCTTCATTCCTTATGTTTTTTAACAAGCAAATTGATTCACCTTCATGAAACCATCAAGATAGCAGCAGCCCAAAGATGGTTAACTACTTTCTTCCCAACCCATAAGATAATTTAGTTCGTGACATCCATGTTTGGAATTAGATTTAGTGGTTATACGGCCTTTTTTTTTTTTTAACCAAATGCTCAAAATGGCCTTTGATACAGTTTGAAATCTTATATCCCTTTTTTATTGTTGCATCTAGTTCCCCAAAGAGTTGTCACAAGGAGAGTAAAATATTGCTTTCGGAGGGTTACTTACTACTAATTCCATCTCAATCGACGTACAGTTAATACAAGAGTTACTTCCAAAGTTCACTTCCATGTTATTGCTTCCAAAGTCTATCTGCCTTCATGCTGCTCAGCAGGGATGAATGGGTACTCAAGAGGTCAGCTTTTCATTGCTCCTTTCCTCAGGCAGAAGTCAGAGCCTACCCAGGTGGGAGCTTATTTTAGTCTTAATGCAAGCACGAAAGGCTCATAAAAGTGCCTGAAGTAACTTGTCCCTTTCATGAGCCCAACAGTCGATACTGGCAGCAAGTTAAATTTCTTGGATCGAACCAAAATCTCTTCTGCTGAAATATAAACCCATTGCCTCTTGTTCCTTAGGGAAGATCCCCTTTATTTTCCTTTATCAACTGCTAGCTCTTATTTTTATCCCATCCTTTCCTGACCTCAAAGAGTTTGCTGTCCAAATCCAATCTAACTGAAATAAAACTAACTTTCCAAACACTTGGGTGAACTGGTCTAGGCTTTAAAAGAAAACTAAAAATAAAAGGAAAATGGAGTTTCCTGAAATCTTCAATTAGCAAGGGGAGAGTCATTTCACGGCCATAATAATAAAAAATAGTTTCAAAAACGCTGGTACCTAAGTACTTCTATTGAATAGATAAATGAGGAAAGCAGCAAAGAGGAAACTATACAGCAAAATTTAAAATACCATATTCATGTACTACAGGCAGTATTCAATGGGATGGGGTTTTATTTTGCTTGCAAATAAACATTCGCCTTGTAACATGGCAGGACGTGAAGAGTAGTCTGCTCCCTATGTTCCTAAATAATGCCGGCCCTGACATCAGATGGAAGAAAGAAACTGTCTTACATGAAAGAGGCCACCGAACTTCTTAAAGGGGTCACTGGTCACCCAAGGTATTCGGAGGCTTTCAACATTTTAGAAAACATGATCAAGTTTTAACTTTAGTGTAGATTTCACTATTGCGTGAGGCACCCAGAGAAACCACTTTCAACAGACTCACCCCCAACTTCACCTGTGTTACTTTCAGCCCTCAAGCAAGGACTTCCCAGCATGCTCTGCTTCCCTCTTAGTCCCACCTTCATTATTCAAGACTATAGAAAACGGATAACATGACTTGATTTTTAATCCTTCCAGGAATAGAGCTCACAGATCCCATCCAATTTTACTGGTTTGTATGACTCTTGAACTTGACTTGCAAACATAAAATAATGCAATTACTTCGGAAAGAATGGGCCACCATCTTAACTTGGCCCTCAGAGGTAGGACCGAATGCATTCTCTTCCTCCCTCTTTTGTTAGTTTGATGATGATGACTGGAGAGAATTGGACAGGAGAGAAGGGAAATGGGCACTGACGGCTCAAAGAAGACATGCTGGGGATCCTTTTCCTCTGGCTAACGACGATTTGCCAAGCATGTACGCATGACAGCACAAGAGTCCTCACTAAGTCAAAGCTCAAATGGGGAATGTAACTTTCTACCGAGTGGAGCGGAGCCCAAGCCGGAGAGAGACGCAGAAACAAAGAGTAAGGCCCCAAATGAAGCCAGGCTCATTTCTGAACACACCTAATTTTTCTTTAGCCCTTTTCATAAATCAGCACTTCTCATGTCAGATTCCAGCAGTTCTGGGAGTACATCCAGTGGGTTCCATGGGCAACAACCCACAGACCTTCATCTCCAGCTAGTTTAACACGCTGCCCCTCCAAGGATAAACTGCCTTTCCTGACAGCTTCCCTGACTCTGAAGATTCTGGCACGTGGCCACACAAGAGCAGTCGGGCATCTAGAGTGAGAAACCTAAACTCAATGCCACGCACCTCTAGATCACCTGGATTCCGAAGCCAATGGGTCAAATGCAAAGAAGCCTTAGGAGACAAACCAGAGTTTAGACGATTGACCATCCCATGCTGGCCCGCTACTTCTCTTGGCTTCCCGTTTTTGTAAGATTTTCCCATTCGGTTTCCAGACGTAGGCGATGTGCTGTACCCCTGGCAAACAACTATAAGGGGAAAAGGCAGCTGTAGTCCAAGATTCACAGGGATGCTCCCTTGATCCACATCATCCCGGGCTGGGGATAAGCCAGTACACACTCTCTTCCAAAGTGAGAGGGCAGACTCCCTACTGAGTTTTCCTCACAAGATGTCTTCCCTAAGTCTTCATTTCCCTTCCTTTTTACATCTCCTATGCACTTAGATCTGTATTCTTTAAGCACTTAATGTTCTCCCCAGGCCCTCAGCACTTATACAGACTTATACTCTCCCATTTTCCTTACTGGAAATGTATTTTAATATCTGTCTCACCCTCTAATAGTAATTGTGGTACTTGTTAAGCACTTACTCTATGCCAGACACTGTATTAAGCACTCCAGAATGTAAGCAAGGATCGTGTCTGCCAACTCTATTGCAAAGGACTCTCCCAAGTGCTCAGTCCAGTGCTCTGTAGCCAATAAGTGCTCAAAAAATACCACCGACTGATGGACCGACTGGTCGAGTCAATCGATACACATCCTCTAGGTCACCCTTGAATGCCCTCACTGTTTTGTCTTCCGAGAAAACCAGGGAAGGTCAAAGGAAAATCATCTTCCCAGCATTGTACTCACAGTTTTGAGTCGAGTTTCAGAAGAAAGCCCAGGCGGTCATATTCTGAAAAACAAAACCCAAAGCCTTCATTAATGAAATGGCAGCCAGGGCCTTCTCTAACAGGAGCCCAAAGAGCATCTGGGTCTCACCAGAGTGAACAGTCGTTCCATCAGGTGTGAAGGCTACAACTTGAACAGAAAACAGACCACAATATTATTAATCATCGTGATACTTCAAACTGCCAGCGTCTTTCATCCAAAAGTCCCATGGTGTTTGCAGATTTTAGCCATTATGCACACAAGAAAGAATGCTTACTGAAATGCACTCATCAAAAATAAATTAAGTTCAATTCCCAAGTCCCCAAAGGTCCCAAAATCAATACCGTTAAATGAGAGCTACGTTCAAGAAAACCTTGAAGGAGACTCGCACATTACCCCGTACTTGGACCATAACAAGCTTTTCTGCTTCAAACCTAAGACTTAAATGGATGCTTTTTATTAACTCTTTGGGAGATTGTGAGGCTAAAATAACATCTTTGCAAGCTACCAGAGTGCGGGGAGAGGCACTTCAGAAATACTGATGAAGATGGAGTCGCCCATCAGGAAAGAAGTACTAACCTGGGTCTTGGTACTCACCTTCTCTCCTTCTACAACCCAGCCCACACACTTCACTCCTTCAGTGCCACCCTTCTCACTGGGCCAAGATCTTGCCTATCTCACCGCCGAACCCTGGCCCATGTCCTGCCTCTGGCCTGGAATGCCCTCCCTCTTCAAATCCAACAATCACCCTCCTCCTATTCAGCGCCTTATTGAGGGCCCATCTCCTCCAAGAGGCTTTCCCAGCCTAAGTCCCACCTTTCCTCATCTTCCAATCCCTTCTGTGTCACTCTGACTTGCTCCTTTTGCTCTTCCACCCTTTCAGCCCCTCAGCACTTATGTTCATATCTGTAAATTTATTTATTTGTATTGATGTCTGTCTCCCCCATTCTAGACTGTAAACTCACTGTGGGCAGGGAATGTGTCTGTTTATTGTTGTATTGTACTCTTCCATGTGCTTAATACAGTGCTCTGCACACAGTAAGTGCTCAATATGATTGAATGAATTAATTCATTAATACTCACAGTAACCAATCCAGGAATTGGCTATCAAGGCAGGTTATAGAGTTCCTTTCTGTGGAGTTGTTTTAATAATGTTGGTATTTGTTCAGCGCTTACTATGTGCAGAGCACTGTTCTAAGCGCTGGGGTAGATACTGGGTAATCAGGTTGTCCCACATGAGGCTCACAGTTAATCACCATTTTACAGATGAGGTAACTGAGGCACAGAGAAGTGAAGTGACTTGCCCACAGTCCCACAGCTGACAAGTGGCAGAGCCGGGAGTCGAACTCATGACCTCTGACTCCGAAGCCCAGGCTCTTTCCACTGAGCCACGTTGCTGTCCTTTTAAGGACAGGTTGGTTAGCAATCTTTCTGGAAGCAGGTAGTGGGACCAAACGTCCCCTCAAAACTTCTTCGAGCTCCAGTTCATGTCCCATATGGAGCTCAAGGTCTTAATTCTCATTTTACAGAGGAGGTACCTGAGGCACAGAGCATCGACTTGCCCAAGGCCCTACAGCTGACAACTGACAGAGCTGGGATTAGAACTCAGGTCCTCTGACTCCCAGGCCTAGGCTCTTTCCACTAGGCCACGCTGCTTGCCTTATTTGAAACTCCTCTGCCAATGGAGATTCCTTTCCTATAAGTGAAGCTGGTGATATAGATGGGGACACATCCTGGAATCCAGATGGCAAACTGTACACAAACAGGCTGTGTGTGGGTGGAATGGAGGGCGGAGGAACCCGGAGAGGCAAGAGCCGCCGCGACAAGAAGGAAAAGATCCAAAAGAACAATCGGTATTTCAACGCGTGACAAATGAAGGAAACTGAAACAAACATTTGTTTGAAATGTAAAATGTTAACTAATCCCTTTTTAAGAACTTCAACTTCATGTTTCAATTTGTCCGTAACACACCACATCGCTGAAAATTTCCGATCTGAGAGGCAGTGTGGCCAGAGGACCTGGGTTCTAATCCTGGCTCTGCCACTTACCTGCTGTGTGACCTTGGGCAAGTCACTTCACTTCTCAGTAAAATAGGGATTAATTCCTCCTCCCTCCGAATTAGACGCTCCATATAGCACAGGGATTGTGTCCAACCTGATGCTCTTGTATCTTCCCCAGTGCTTAGGACAGTGCTTCGGAACATAGTAAGCACCTAACAAAATCCGTTAAAAAAAATAATGATTTCTCCTCAGTGGATCAACAGTTTTTACTGAGCACCTTGTGCGCAGAGCACTGTACTAAGTACTTGGGACAGTATGATATGAATTTTCCAACCTCAACATTTTTCTTGAAGAGCCAGTATCCACTTTCATAATGTTAACCACCTCCTGGGATTCTCCAAAGGGAGTTGATGAAATTCTGACAGTTCGCGGGTGTCACAGTTGTCACGTCCCCCTACGTAGAGCCCCGGGTGGCAGGAAGCTACAGCAATGTAGGGACCCTCATCCGGTTCCCATTGTCAGAGAAGTCTCAAGAGTGTTTCCTTAGCAGGGACTGGTCGTGAGGTGAGACGAGGCTACAAGAGCAGGAGCAGCAGAGAAGCAGGCAGGTTTCATGAGGTGTAGGAGTCTTCCCTTCTACCAGGGGGACCCAAAAAGCCACAGTTCACTCACAAGTGTTTGGCGCCCACAAGAAAGATGGATAAGCCAGGGGGGCCTGATCTGACAAAAAGACACCACTTTGTGAGAAATGAGACAGATTGGAAACACAGAGCTTTCTGAGAGAATTAGAGAGTAGACATAAACCCCAGGAACAACCAGATTCAAGAACATTTTCTACAGCAAAACCTCCGACTGTTGCATAGATGGAATAATGCCTAAAAATGTCATTAGTCAAGTCTAGTCATAGGCAAATTGAATGAAGAAACATTCAGCCAGAGGTGTCACGCCAAGCATCTTGAAACTCACCAATGGCCAAACAAAAGACTTATCCGCTGCACTGAAAACTGGTGGGAGGGAAGGGGGACAGTCTCCTGGAGAAGAAAACACCCCTGGAGGCAAAGGATAGAAGCTGAGATGGGGCTGATTATTTTGAAACAGACTTCATTCTGCCTGCAGGAAAAGAGGCAAAGCCACAACAGACTGGTCTTGCAAGTTGTTTTCCCATCTGCTGTTCAGAACACAGATGACATGAGTGCTAGTGTGGAAAAGTATTCAGGGGTGGAGAACCCAATTTGTTAATTATCCCAACCCTTTCTTCAACTCCTTTGTCCATTTCCCTGCTCATTAGCAAGGAGAGGGAGGAGGAGAAACCAATTCATTCATTTATAAATTGATTCTAGCATTTTTATCAATCAATGCCTATATCAGTCAACTCTGCACTGAACTGTCTGGAAACTTTTCTCAATGAAAGAATAAGAAGAAGCGCACAACCTGAGTGAGCCTCAGTTGTGTGGGTGTGTGCATGTGCTTGAGTTCGGGGATTGTGGTGTTTTCCACAGTATTCAGAATAAATTCCCTATTTGGTGTTGATGTCCACTTTTTTTTTTATGGTATTTGTAAAGCTCTTACTGTGTACCAAGCATCGTACTAAGTGCTGGGATAGATATGAGCTAATCAGATTGGACACAGTCCATGTCCCACATGAGGTTCACAATCTTAATCCCCATTTTACAAATGAGGTAACTGAGGCAGAGAAAAGTTAAATGACTTGCCCAAAGTCACCCAGCAGACAAGTGGCAAAGCCGGGATTAGAACCCAGGTCCTCTGACACCCAGGCCTGTGCTCTTTTCACTAGGCTGTGCTGCTTCTTAACTTTTAACTAGTAGTTTAAATGGAAAATTTAATACGTGCTTATCTGTGTGGTCTGACAGTTATCTGGTTTAAGCTCACAGAGAACGAAGTTATTCCCCATTCATCTGAAGGGCAGAATGAATGGGTAAACGAAATAGCGAAAGCTGGACACAGACCCTTTAATCGTCTTATTCTAGGTCCCCCAATCAACTAACAAATAAAAAATATGAAAAAAAATTGTTTTTTCTTTCTTCCTCCCCCACCGCTCAATATGTTCGCTGAGTGCTAACTGGGCACTTGGCGTTGTCAAAAGCACTGTGAGGAGATGCTCACAGAACTCCCTTGTGATCCAGCCCGCGAGGGGCCTTCAGTCAAATAGTGGAGGCAGGGCAAATACATTCATAAGCCAAAATAAAGAAAAGACATAGAAAACCAAAAAAAGCCAAGGCATTTAATACATAAGCACTCACGACTTGTAAAAATACAAAAGCCAAATACCAAAACAAACATTTTCCAAGGTATTCACAAGTGGTAAAACATCACAACGTATCCACCTGCATTCTCATCCACCTTTCAAAAATAAAAAATAAAACTGAACCAGTCACAGATAATGCGTTATGGAAAATCCAGGCTTAAATAGGAGTTGTGCATTAAATTCCTCTGACCTAAAAGAACTTCTGTTCTCTGCGAATGAAAACCGTGAAGAAAGCCCAGATTTGAATCAGAATCTCATAAGAGCCAATGATTCAATAAGGAATCAAAAGAGAATGCCAGAAACAGAAACTCAGCCAAATATAGCAAACTTTATAAATGATTCACAGCCTATGCCAAGTTAATGCTGGCACAAAACTGGGCCCGTCGCCCAAGCGTCCAACGGTACCCAATAACCAGCTGCTGGTCAATGAAGGAGAAATGTTTAGTCTAAAGGCCTCGGATATCGGCTAGACCACCCAAACAGAAAGTATCAGCCAGAACAGAGTACATGGAAGATTAAAATTCATATAGGTGTATTTCACACTTGGGTATCCCATATTCCAGATATGTATGTATGGACTGAGTGCTTTGTGTCTGCGAAGATACTTGGCACTCGGTTCATGTTCTGCTCTTATGCATACCACGTAATATTTATTTATAGTTCTGTTTTTAAAGCTTGTTTCTTCCAAGGAGCTTAAAGTGCTTTACATGCATTAAGTCATTAACCCTTCCAGTACCATAGATAGTCCACTCTGAATGCTACAGAGTTAAAAATGAAGTCTGCTTCCAGAGGAATTTATAAGAGACCAAGCAAAATCCCAAGGGATCAAAGACTCCGCTTGGGGGGAAGGATCGTCAGGAGAAGGTCACACTGTAAAATGTGAGTGATACCGAGGAAACGTGTTCAGTCATTAAAATTCTGCTTGTGGAGAGAACTCCCCAAACAACCCTTTATATCACTGGTTAGTGCTTTAAAATAAGGCACGAGGATGAAATACCATATTGAGACACTTTCTCCACATGGATAATTTAAAGTTCTATCCTAATGCTACAACAGAGCTCTGCTGACTGCTAAACGTCAAGAAGAAATATAGCAAGGCTCTACGGAGGGAATTTGCTCTGTAAAATGCATGTCGGAACAAGTAATGAAAAGGTTTACTGTCAGTAAAGACCAAATTATTGACAATTTACTGCAGAGAGGAGCCCCCAAATCCTGAGCTTCCTGCAGGTGAGAGGAATTAACCACAAAGCAATTAAAGCCAAGTGGAAGAAAATAAGAGTTACATGTGTGGAAAAATATTAAAAACTTACTGCAACACAAGCCACAAAATAAGGCATTAGACACGTTTGGGTTTCCAGTTCCAACCCAATCTTTCTTAGAAAGAAGTCCTAGTCGACCTTCAGTCATATCAGCAGTTTTACACCGAGAATCAGGCGCATAACCAGAAATCTGTGCTCGAGGAGATCATTCCGCCATATGGTAAGAACTCTACATCAATTGTCTTTACAACTGGCAGCAAGTGCAAAAGGTGGTTAACAGGAACAGTGGTAGATGAGTTGAGATCTGCCCTGGCAAAGACAGGGAAAAGGCAGATCCAGAGATTCACAACAGGGGCACGGGCCAGCAGGAACATCCGAGGCCGATCTCCAAAGCCAAGGGTCTCCTTAGCTCCACAGGGAGTCGGGGAAAGGCAGAGCGTTCAGCGCTTCCCGTAATCGGTGTCTCGCCAGCCCTCTTGCCTCTCCTCGGGGCCAGCTCTCTCTAGCCGTTACCCCTTCCGTGGTTTCCCCCACCTCTCCACAGTTCGTTGGATGGAGAAGCCAATAGACCGGTGAGTAGCCTGAGTTGTATTCTGATTGTCTGCATTCTGTCTAATCAGATCGATCACCCCATCTGTATGGTGACCAGATTCCTCTCTAAGCATACTGTTGCCGCCATTAGAGGCAGATCACTGGGCAAGATGAACTACTGATCTGCCCAAACAATGGCCTTGTTTATGTTCCATAGGGTGATTGTTATCAAAATGATTGGCCTGAGCTGTCATACACTTGGATTCCTGAAAGAGCCGGCCTGCCTACTTCCAGTCTCTAATCTACTCCCATCCAGTCTATACACTGCATCTACAATCACTTTTTACTCCCCTTTTCCCTGGGTGCCTCAGTGGTACACCACAATGTAGCTCAAAGAAGTTACAGCACCTCCCCATGAGTTTTAGGGTGAGCCACTTTTGCTGTGTCCAAGAATTTTTGATACACAGGGGACGACCTGCTAGTCAACCTCGATTTTGCAGTCACTGAGGAGTACGAGAGACTCTTCAGGGAGCTCTGTTCCTTCCGTGTTACCAAAAGCCCTCAAACTCGGCTCGATTAAAGTTCCAAGCCTTTCATCGATGGCGTATTTCGGGCCCCGGCCAGCAAGAGTGCCGGCTCTGTCCCTCCCCCGCCTCTCTCTCCTTGGCAGGAAACATGCGGACACTCACCCTCCCCCCCGTGGGGCACCCTGTCTCCAACCTGTTCCAAACAGATCGCCTGGACTGCTCGAGGATAAAGGGAAATGGCAGCACGAACCAGGGCCTCCCGGGGCCCGGCCCCTTGCCCGGAGCCACCCTCCAGCCCACGAACCTCAAAGTCCCCCCTGATTCCAACCCTCACTTTGTTGTCAACCGAAGGCAGTGTGGGTGGGAAGGGAAAGTCCCCAGACGCCCAGGTTTGCAATGGCTCCCGGGAATGGGCCCCACGGGGCATTTCAGCTGCTACAGCCATGGCTGGCAGTTCCACAATGAGTCTCCCAGCCGCAGCACCTTCTGTTGCTGCTCTAGAGTAGCTTTGGAGGTATTGAATCGACTCTGGTTCCAGGGAGTGCAGCTACCTAAAACCAAGAGGATGTCCAACTCTGACAGCCAGACAAGAGTCCCAGGAAAAAGGAAGGAACTAAAAATTACCCTTGGTTCCCCACACCGTGCTCAAGTTCTGCCAGGCCTTCCCAGAATAGTGGGAATTAAGCATGACTGAAGGAGGGAGAAATGCCAATATGAGGAGATGAAGCCAGTGGGCCAGTCTGGAAATGAATCCAGGAATCCTGACTTCCAATCTGGTGTACCGTCCAACAGAGCAGGGCCTCTTAAAACCTTGTCATCACCCAACTTCCCCATCAACAGCCACCTGCCCCGTGCCCCACATCAGCTCGCCACCAAAAACATGGACATCCACATGTCTTGCAGGCGCGGCCAACACCAACAGAATCCTACATCTCCTACCTCCCTTTAGGACGCAAGGAAAAAGGAGCGGAGGGAAGGGGGAGGCCGATTCATTCTGCAGCTGCTTGGAGTTCTGGAGGCCCAATCCTCAGTGGCCCTTCGCGAACTCCCATGCTCCCCCAGTTTCAGAAACGACGAACTGAAGTTAATCTTGCAACAGCTGGGCTGAAAATCCTAAAGCTTAAGGAGATGGAGAGGAGGAGAAAAAGAAAAAAGCGAGAGAGAAGGAACCAAAGAATGGGGGAGCAGCAGCCACAGAAATTTGGAGACCAGAGCCCAGCCCTGTTTTTCCATTTTCTTCAGGGACTGTCAGCAGCCAGAGGATAAATTACAAAGGAGAAAAGTAAGAAAACAAAGAGCAGAAGAGCAAGGAAAGGAACTAGAAAGGGAAGTGGCGGGCAAAAAGAGGAGGGAAATGGAAATAAAGGGATAGGGCTTGTTTCAGCTAACTGAACAGCACAAGGAAGGAAAAGAGAACAAAGGAGGAAAGAAAATTGGTCTCCTCAAAGTTGATATTGAAAGGAGGAAGGGAGGGAGCCAGGACTGTTCAGAGCAAGGTTTGTGGCCAGAATAAGATTTGTAGGTTGTCCCCACAGAGAGAATGTGGTGGGTACTTTGATTATACCATCACTTAGCATCTTAACAAAAGCTGTGATTCAAATGTCAGGCTCCAAAGAATCTGACCTGAGTCTATGATCTGGAGCTGCTCATGACTATTTGGGGAAGCGAGGAGAGGAGAAAAATGGAAGGGACAACTGGAAAGAATTTAGGGTAATACCACGAAGTAGGCCATGGCTGCCAACTTCTCAGAGATGAGACGGTATCAGTTTAAAGATGTGGCTCTGCTTTATTTCAGCCAGTGAATGGGGATTTGTTGTGGACAAGGGTTAAACACCCCCCAAGGATGTTTTGTTTGCGGGTTGGGGAGGGTTTGGGTAAGAACAGAGGGCAACCCACAAGGGATTTTAAATGTGCGTCAAAAAGGCATGGAAGTTTTGAAAGCAACATGGTAGGTATCCTCTTTTAGATGTGGAGAACAAGGGCATGGAAGCACTTGAGAGGCAAAGTGTGATAAAATGAAATGACTGTGGGAGGATGTTCAAGTGTATGTGGAATACCAGGAAGTAGATAGAGCACAGTGAGGAGGGAAGAAGGGAGAGGGAACAGGAGAAGAGTGTCGCCTAGTAGAAAGATCATGGGCCTGAGAGCCAGAGAACCACTGTGGGCAGGGAATGTGTCTGTTTATTGTTATACTGTACTCTCCCAAGTGCTCAGTACAGTGCTCTGCACACAGTAAGTGCTCAATAAATACAACTGAATGAATGAATGAACCTGGGTTCTAACCCTGGCTCAGTGACTTGTCTACTGTATGACCTTGGACAAATCACTCTTTCCTATGCCTAAACTTCCTCATCTGTAAAATAGAGGTTACGTATCTGTTCTCCCTCCCCCTTGGACTGTGGGTTCCATGTGAGATAGGGACTGCGTCCGATCAGATTATCATGTCTCTATCCTAGTATTTGATACAGTGTTCAGCACAAAGTACACGCATAACAAATACTGCCATTATCATTATTATTAGAGGAGAAGAGAGGCAGAACAGAAGAAAAGGGGGAGGTGGAATTGGAGAAGAGTTAGGAACCTAAAAACCCAAGAAATAAAGATTCTGGAAAAAGAAAGAGATGACATCAAAATCTACTAAGGAAGACAAGTCAGGATGGAATGGGAATGAATGAAATAACTCTCAAAAAAAACAAACAACAGAAGGGAAGAATGATTTTTAGAAAATGGAAGGAAAAAAGAGAAAGGAAAAAAACCGACTAGAGATAATAATAATAATAATGTTGGTATTTGTTAAGCGCTTACTATGTGCCGAGCACTGTTCTAAGCGCTGGGGTAGACATAGGGGAATCAGGTTGTCCCACGTGGGGCTCACAATCTTAATCCCCATTTTACAGGTGAGGGAACTGAGGCACAGAGAAGTTAAGTGACTTGCCCACAGTCACACAGCCGACAAGTGGCAGAGCTGGGATTCGAACTCATGAGCCCTGACTCCAAAGCCCGTGCTCTTTCCACTGAGCCACGAGAGATCTAACGAAAGGGAAAAGAGAAGGTAAAATGAAAGGAGAAAAAGCAGGTTGAGTTGGGGAAATAAAACATGGACAAATGGAGTAACAAGAAACTGAACCATTCTCCCACTCATCTGCTTAGGAAAAAAGTTCACTACGGAGGCTGAACACCAGCAGGGAAGGAAAGAGAAGAGAAGTCAGTGCTTAGAACAATGCTTGACACTAGTAAGCACTTAACCAAAACCATTTGAAAAAAAGAAGGAAGGGGAGCAACAAAAGTACAGATGGAAGGAAAGGGGGAAAAATGAAATCACTGGATACCCTAGGAGGAAGAGAAAGGAGATGGCAGAGGGAGCACTCGAAGGTAAGGATGGGCACTGCCAAGGGAAGAAAAGAATTATTAAAATGAATTAGGAAGGAGGGTGGAAGGAGGAAGGGTGATGTAAGACTCTAAGGTCCTGGTGGGCAGGAAACATATCTATCAATTTTTTTGTATTGTATTCTCTCTAGCGCTTACTACAGTGTGCACAGAGAAAGTGCCTCATAAATACCACTGATTGATGTAATAATAATAATAATTATGGTATTTGTTAAGCAGTTACTATGTACCAGGCACTCTATTAAACACTGGTGGAGACAAGCAACTCGGATTGGACACTGTCCCTGTCCCTCATGGGGCTCACAGTCTCAATCCCCATTTTACAGATGAGGTAACTGAGGCACTGAGAAGGGAAGTGACTTGCCCAAGGTCACACTGCAGACAATGGCAGAGCAGGGATTAGAACTCATGACTTTCTGACTCCCAGGACCGGGCTACATCCACTACACCATACCGCTTCTCTGTAGGCAGGCACTCCTAAAATAAAACTGACAGAACGATTAGAAGTTAGAGGGAGAGGGCACAGAATGACCATCCTGAGGTAAGGACAAAAAGGGAGTTTTGGAGGCACGGAAGGGTGCAAAGTAGAATTTTATAAGAAACTGACAGAGGCGCTCAATAGGCTTTTAGCTAGGAGTTTTAATGAACTCTGGAGATCAGGTAAGATGATGAAGCTGATCAGACAAGAAATTATCACAAGGAAGGAAACAAGGAGGACAGAGCGATCAGACTGTTGAACACAAACAATAAGGGTTCTAGGGCAGCATTACTAAGGAGGTTGGAGACGGTGATGACAGACGGCATACAGCTTGTGGGGAAGTGTGGCAAAAGGAAGTGCCTAAGGCACTTTAGACACATTTCTGCACATATGAAGGAAGGGGCTAGCACTAGACCAGGAGGCCTTCAAAGGCTATGACTTACTGATGAAGGAACCAAAACTTTACAGGATCCCCGGTTGGTTTATAAAATACTTAAGATCGATGTACAGAACACTGGATCCCGGCTCTGCCACTTGTCAGCTTTGTGACTCTGGGCAAGTCACTTAACTTCTCTGTGCCTCAGTTACCTCATCTGTAAAATGGAGACTAAGACTGAGCCCCACGTGGGACAAGCTGATAACCCTGTATCTCTCTCAGTGCTTAGAACAGTGCTTGGCACACAATAAGCGCTTAACAAATACTATCATCATCATTATTATTATTACTAGTATCATGAGTCCAATCACATGTGAAGACATGGATGGGACGGTCATGTGGAGAACGTCTCGCCAACATTTGAAGGATAAGGACTTCAGTGTCGCTTCCCGGCATTTGAGGAAATGAACTCATGACAGGCAAGATGAGTAAAGAGATGGTATGACAGTAGAGTGAGGAGGGGGTTATAGAAAAGACAAATGGGATAAAAACGGAGAAAGGACTAGTCGGAATTCTAGGGAACGAGATGATGTAAAGAACTGAGAAGCAAAACCAGAGGGGTCTGGAAAGAAGGGTAAGACTACAGAGATTAGAAAATCTCATTACAGAAGGGAGTGAACCTAACGATTTCTGATGGTAATGTTATTTTAAAGGTGAGCTCTGGGTGCGAAGTGCCAGACAACTATTTTTGTTCTGTTATTGCTGAGGGCCTTCTTTTATGCACTGTGGGGACACTGGATCTATTTTAATTTTGCTAAAAGTGAAGTCATTTACTTTGGAAAGAGGGTGTTAGCAATGATCATGGGGCGGGGCGGGGGGGGGGGGGTGTCTTATGGTTTAATTATGTGTTAACTTTTGGAATGCAAGAAATAACGAGGAAAGAGACCAGAATCCTATCCCTCATCTCCCACAGTTGGAAAAATGGTTGGAAGGTTCTTCTCAGTTAAAATCAAACGGGGGGAGGGGACTAGAGAGTTGGCACAGGTTTGGTAAAGAGGTGGGGAAAGGAATAATTTGTTGGGAATGAAGAAAACAAATTTAGAATGCAAAGAAAGTAAAATGTACATATAAGGAAATCCTGAAGAAGTTCAAATTTAGGGAGATACTGAAGAAAAAATGACTGATGGAAAATCTAAATGAAATGAAATTATGAGGGGAACCCCAAAGTAGCGTGTAGTTCAAGATGCAGAGGAAACAGAGCTAAGTGAATGTAAAATGTGGAGACAAAGACAAAGGATGTTGAAAAGGAAACAATAACATTTTGATTAGTTGCGCAACGAGAGAAGAAATAAAGAAATGGGGACTTTTGTGTTCAAAGGAAGACTCTAAGACTGAGAGAAAAACCCAAAGAGAGAAGGGAAAAGATGCCTCTGCCTCCCTCTCAATCAAGTAGGACTCCAGGGGCAAAAGATGGACTTGTTATCTCAGTGAAGAGGGCAAGTTATCAACATCATTAGCAGCCTTTCCTGAGCTGATGCTGGGGACAGAGCTGTATATAAGGAGTATGGGCAACAGATGAACAAGGGGTCTTCTTAGTGTCACTTTCAAAAATAATACCAATGATGGTATTTGTTAAGTGCTTACTATGTGCCAAGCACTGTACTAAGCGCCAGGGTAGATACAAGGCAATCAGGTTGTCCCATGTGGGGCTCACAGTCTTAATCCCCATTTTAAAGATGAAGTAACTGAGGCACAGAAAAGTTAAGTGAGTTGCCCAAAGTCACACAGCTGCTGAGTGGTGGAGCCGGGATTAGAACCCACGACCTCTGACTCCTAAGCCCGGGCTCTTTCCACAAAGCCACGCTGCTTCTCATCAGCTTACTCATCAAGGCTTACTCAACAGCAAACACCTCTTATCTGTAAACTAATTTCTTTCCAACATGTCCCAGTGAAGAGCAAAAGCGGTAACCATGCTTTGTGTTTCTGGGTTAAAGGCACAGCCGCTTTGCATTGCTATTAATATGCATGTTTTAGCGTGCTTTTCCCTTCCAAATTTTTTATGGTACTTAAGCGCTTACTATGTGCCAGGTACTGTACTAAGCGCTGATGAGCCGATGCAAGCTAATCAGGTTGGGCCCAATCCATGCCCCACATGGGCTCACAGTCTTAATCCCCATTTTACAGATGAGGTAACTGAGGCTCAGAGAAGTCAAGTGACTTGTCCATGGTCACACATCAGATAGGAGGGGTAGCCGGAATTAGAACCCAAGTCCTTCTGACTCTTGGGCCCGTACTCCATCCACTAGGCTCTGTTGTTTCTCTATTGGGAGGGATCTGCTCTTTCTGTAAATTCTCATGTTACTTAAGAATCTCGAAATCCTCCTTTCTGGGCATTTTTTTCTCCTCTACAGTAAATGACCCACCTTCAGCGTCTGTGGTAGGCAGAGTGTCAGTGTGGTAGGCCACAACTCGTTCCTGAAGAACTGTGTCTGAAGGAGAAATGTTGCAAGTCAAGGTTTCCTGAACTGATGATCTGCACACTACAACCTACAACGGCGATAAAAAGATTAGCAATCTGACACGAGATCTAGCAACACTCACTAATTAATCCAGAAGCACCATGGCCTAGCCCGGAAATCAGAGGACCTGGGTTCTAATCTGCCAACTGTCTGTGTGTGCGACCTTGGAAAGTAACTTCACTTCTCTGTGCCTCAGTTACCTCTTCTGTAAAATGGGGATTAAAACTGAGCCCCATGCGGGACATGGAAGTAGTGTGACCTAGTGTAGCCAGGGGACCTGAGTTCTAATCCAGGCTCTGCTGTGTGACCCTGGGCCAGTCACTTCATAGTGCCTCAGTTTCCTCATCTGTAAAATGGGGATTAAAAACCCCTTCACCCTCCTACTTAGACTATGAGCCTCATGTGGGACAGGGACTGTGTCCTAACCAATTAACTTGTATCTCCTCCAGTGCTTAGAACACTGCTTGACACACAGTAAGCACTTAACAAATATAATGGTTATTAATTATTATTACCTAGCCCAGTGCTTAGTACAGTGCCTGGCACATAGCAAGTATTAACAATACCATTAAAAATGAGAAGCAGGGAGACAATCTCCCTGATGCCGTCCTTCAAAGGGGTCACCGGCAAGAGCAATGCCCTGCGAGGGTTCTTTCCAAACCGAGAGTTTGAAAGACGGCTGGTTTTATCTAGAGAAAAAAAGCAGCTGAGTGAATCACAAGATGATTGAGCTTGATCAAAACCCACAAGAACCTCAAGGAATCTGGAGGAAAAAGTCTAGACTTTCCATGGGAAATACGTTTCAAGAGGAAAAAGAAAAATTGCCTTCCCTGAACTGCCTGTGCCCCCTATTCTATTAGGAGACTATCTGCCTTAATCCGCATACATACTGCTGGGGAGCAGTAAATCATTCCTTCACTCTATGCTAAGTAGGCAAACTTAACCGAGTCTTAGTGGCTATTTCTGTTTTCTCTGTTTCCGAAGTTGTATCGGTTTTCCCAATAAAAGTCAGAAACAGTACCGAGCAACGTTCCTGAGGTCCATACGACCCAGAGCACGGATTTGAGCGTATTTTGGGGGACGCTCCCTCAGCCCCAGGACAGCGCTGAAACCCCTCCTCCTGCGGAGATCTCTCTGGCCCTGCAGGAGCAGAAATGCTCTGGGGTCGAGGAAGGCTGGGGTGGCTGGGGCAGGTTGAGGAAGTAGCAGTAACACAGGAGTCCTTTCTGGGGCCAAGTAACTTTAAGGGCTTCCCCCAGCTCTCAAGCAACACTGCCCACCTTGACCCTCTAGCTTGGTAATGCTGCCCACTTCTGTTCCCTGCACTAAAACAATGTAATAATAATGTTGGAGTTTATTAAGCACTTACTTATGTGCTGGGCACTGTTAAATCCTGGGGCACCTACCGGTTAATTAGATTGGTCCTTGGGGGCTCCCAATCACTCAATCAATAGTATGAATGGTACTTCTCCTGCCCTTACCGTGCTAAGTGCTGGGATAGGTACGGGAGAGGGGAAGGGAATGACAATTCTGAACGCTCTGGCTAAAGGGCCCAAGGAAAGTCGGCTGCGGGCAGCTAAAACGTGACAGATGCTGGCCGAAATTCAACCGGCTCCCACAGTTTACAGGTCTTGAAAATAAATCATGAGGCAAATTGAATTAATCAAAGATGAACTAAAATAGGAAAAGCAGCTTTACAAAATAAACACCCCAAAATTCACTCGACTAAATAAAGCCAGCTGACCCTGAACATGAAATGCCTCTGGGAATAAAGAGCCATCTGTGAAAAGAGGAAACCCAAAATATCCAGAGGACAGAGCTAACCGACTTAGTGCAATGTGGATAATTTTAAACTCTCCCATTTCCTTTCCCAATATTCTGGGCTGCTACCAAAGGCACCTTTCCCTTTGGTTTTTCCTCCTCAACACTTCCCGGACCCCATCCTTCTGATCCACCCAAATGGCCACCCTGCCTGATTTTTTTAAAATGGTATTTGTTAAGTGCTTATTACATGCCAGCACTGTACTAAGCACTGGGGTAGATACAAGCTAATCAGGTTGGACAGGGACTCTGTCCCACTTGGGGTTCACAGTCTTAATCCCCAGTTTATAGATGAGGTAACTGAGGCACAGAGAATTGAAGCTTCTTGCCCAAGACCACAAAGCAGAACTGTGCCTCAGTTCTGTCAGCTGTAAAATGGGGATTCAATACCTGTTCTCACTCCCCCTTAGATTGCAAGTCTTGTGTGGGACAGGGATGCTGATCTGATTGTATTTACCCAGGCGCTTAGCACAACGCTTGGCAACAGAGTAAGCGCTTAACAAACACCCCGATTATGACGGTACCGTTGAAGGGCAGGATCAAGTCTCATTATACAAGTCTCTGTGAAAGCTGGTACCCCTAGTAAGAGTTCAATATGCCCAATATTGGGGGGTTTTCAGCTTTGAAAAGAAGTTGCTTAGTGACAGAAAAATATTTTTGTCTGAACTTCCTCCGGTTTGCTTTGGTAATGGAATTTGGGGGACCTGTCAGGGCAGAACATCCTTTGACCAATCGCTTGCAAATCCAAAGGAAAGGTTGATGTTACATGAGGCAGCTTCACCCCAGTTCAAGGCTTGGCTACGCATGAAATACAGCACAGGCATCTAGTGACTAACACACTCACCAGTCGTGTCTTTGTTGCTCTTCCTACCACCACTAATTGCCTCCCCTCCTCCTCGGATTATCGACTTGGATTATAAACTCCTTGAGGGCAGGGCACTTTACCTCCATTGCACTTTCCCAGGTATTTAGTATGGTGCTCTGCCCACAGTGGGACCTTAATCATTTCTGCTGATTGGGTGACCAAACTGATGCTCCAGGTCCTCCCCCGACTCCACACGCTCCCCTCCCTTTACCCTTTCAAAATGCTCCATCCCTGCCAGGAGAAGCAGGAGAGGGAGCAAGAGACAGAATCTGTTTCCTCTAAGCACTTGAAATTCACCCCACCCTCAGCCTCAAAGCACCTAAGGACCTAGCCATAATTTATCTTAATGTCTGTCTCCACCTTCAGTCTGTAAGCTTCTTGTGGACAGGGAGGGTGCCTACCAACTCTGATGCAGTTTACTTTCCAAGAGCGTTGTAAAGTGTTCTGCACACTGTAAGCGCTCAGTAAATATCGCTGATTGATGGACGGAGTGCTCAGATAGGAGAGGGATGGGTGCAGGGAACAGGGACCTGACACCATCCTTAGCCCCTCCCACCCCCACAAATGCCCCCCTACCCCTTATTCGACATGTAAAAATCAATGCCCAAGATGTTCTTTATTGGGGAGCTTTAATTACTGCCCAGATTCCTTCCCCCACCAGCTGTCCTGCGCCGATGCCATCCAGGGAATAGGACAGCAAGTGTGTTTCCAGAGCAAACGTCACCTGGGATGGCCCAGAGGCAAGAATGCCCATCTTCTGCATTCTTCGCTTACCTGAATAAAAGAAACACCAACTCCTAAGCAAACCCCAAACAATGCCTACCGGATTTTCACTGCAGCCTGCTGATGTATTTCTTCAGGCAGGGGGAAGGATCCAACGTGCGTGCTAATTCAAAGCGAACCCTCCCGAAGGGTCGATGGATGAGTTCAGCTGCTGACACAGAGATGCTTCTACCACCTGTCTGCTGTGTGACCATGGGCGAGTCACTTAACTTCTCTGTGCCTCACTTACCTCATCTGTAAAACGGGGATTAAGACGGTGAACCCCATGAGGGGGAGGGACTCTGCCCAACCCAAACTGCTTGAATCCACCCCAGCGCTTAGAACAGTGCCTGACACACAGTAAGCGCTTAAATACCACAGTTATTATTATTATCATATTATTAGTGTACAGAGAGGGGAGCCCCTGTTGCCTCACAAACATTCCAAAGGCAATCAGAAAATTTGAGGATTTGATTTATCCTCACGAGCATCTGACACTTAGGGTGGAGTGCACTTCAAGCTCTATTCTTCATTACGCCGATTAAGCAGCACCTGAAATGACACCTACTCGGGCGGGCGGGGCCTGGAACAGCCACAGGGTCTTTGGAGTCTTTCGGGTTTCTGCCTTTTCCTGAGTCTGCAGCAAGGCACGATGGGATGGACGACGGGAGCGTGAGAGTCACAGTTTTTCTCTCTCTCCTTCCTGTTTGACAAGGAAAGCTAACCCTCAGTTGGGCAGAGGCCACACATCTCAAGGTTCCGTCACAGGCCTAAAATTCCCCAAGGGCTTGAATTTAAAAGCAAGAATCCAGGAATTCCTGACACGTAAGCGCCCAGATGCCAACGAAACCCTCTCCCAGGCTAGGAGGTTGCTTCGGCAGAGGCAACTGGGAAGGGCAAAGCGTTGCAGAAAGATATTCTCAGAGCCCTGAACTCCAAGAGACGGCTGTTCTTGGCAGCTCACACATCTGATGGGCATGAGCAAGTGTCTGCAAACTGCAGCCCAGGGAGATCATCTGTTTATAATCAGCCTGGATTTAACCTTGGTTGCAATTGCATCCCAAACAGCTGCCAAGTGTGCAACAGACTTAATTGTACAGGAGACCTGAGTTTGAGGAAAAAAATCTGAATTCCTCCTGGGGGGGGGGGGCCCTCCTCCTGAACCATAACGACCAAAGTTTCAAAGATAGAAATCAGGAGCATCTTTATTTGCATTGGAGGAAATGAGAATCCCAATTATTGCTCCAATTCGATTTTAAAAGCGGAATCTTGGAGGGGAGGAAGGGGGACCCAAATTTTGAAATCCACTTTTTTTGGAAGTATATGAGCACACAAAAAGAATGTGACAAAAAGGATGCAAGCAGCTCTGAAAGTGCTGGAAGTTGGACACGGCATTCATTGAGAAACCAGAAAATCCAGTTGCTAATTATAAAGATCAATTTGTAGGCCAAAATGATCATCTTCTTTCCTAAAAATCAACCCTACAAGCATCACACTCTTTTAACTCCTTCCAACTGTTTGCATATTAGACATCTTCATGATTAGCTTAAGAGGAAAGCAAGGGGAAATTGATTCAGAACATGAAGAAAACTTCTTTCTGATCAATAACTTGATGACTCCTCCATTCTGCACTTGGTACCAAGACACTGAGCCATTCACAAACTCCTCCTGTCCTATGCTCAGAGTTCACCGACAGCGACCCTCGCTGGAGAACGTAAGCTAGAGTGTCCACTCCTTGTAGGCAGGGAGCGTGTCTCCCAAGTGCTTAGTACAGTGCTCTGCACATAGTAGGTACTCCATAAATACGACTGATTGATGCAAATGCAGCAGCAAGCGGGCTCAGAATGGCCAGGCTGAACGCCCCTGGAGTTAGTAAGCCAGAGTTCTCTGACGGCAAGCTTGGTTGTTAGGCAAGGCCGCGGGTTTAAGAGGTGCTGCTACTGGGCTGACAGAAGACTGGTGCCATGTTGGAAGGCAGCAAACCAACTTTCTCCAACCTGAGGGAGAGCCAAAACCTTTCGGCTGTAAAAGGCAGCGGACTGAATTTCGCTGCCGAGAGGACTTGGACACAACAGGTCTTATTCCCTTCGATGAGGGCGGACTGAAACTGCAAAGGAGGCATGAATTAACCTTGTGTGGAAAACACCATTAGATACAGGATGTGTTACTCGAAGGCTAATTAATGGCTATTCACTGTGCGGTCTTCAGTGGATTCAGGTCCAACTCCCTAGGGAGCCAGGCACGGGGGAGGGCACCTAAGGATCAGTGGTGTTTTGTGTGATATATCTGGGGTGGAGGCAAACACCTGACCACCTGGTTTTATCCAGTTTGCCTACTGATTCAGCCGAGTTCACTGGCCACCTCTGGCCCCAGATTGGTTGGCACCGTGGCCCCCTTGAGTCCAGCAGGTCTGGGGATTGTGGCAAGCAGGGACCATGGGCTTCATCTGCAGCAGGCTTGGGGCTAGTCCGGGGTTGCGGTGGGCAGTCGCCTCCACCTCTTAAATCCCCCATCCGTCTTCGTATTCTTGAGCGTTGTCAGGCAACACTTTTTATGTGGCCCTAACCAAGTTAGTGAATATCACTCCCTGGCCCCCACCGTCCAAGAGAAGCAGTGTGCTCAGTGGATAGAGCACGGACCTGGGAGTCAGGAGGACCTGGGTTCTAATCCAGGCTCACCGCTTGTCTGCTGAGAGATCTTGGGCAAGTCGCTTCACTTCTCAGTGCCTCAGTTACCTCATCTGGGAAATGGCGATTAAGCCTGTGAGCTCCATGTGGGACAGGGACCGTATCCACTCCAGTGCATAATACAGTGCCTGGCACTTAGGGAGCACTTAACAAATACCACAGTTATTATAAATGTAGGTTGCCCCACAGACTATCAATCAATTAAGTGCTTACTCTATGCAAAGCACTGTAATAAGCGCTTGGGAGGCTATAATATAACACTATGATCGACAAATTCCCTGCTCACAATGACTTACAGTCTAGAGGAGCAGGCAAAGATCCGATTCCCTCTGGGGTGATCCAGCTCTGATCCTTAGTGAGGAACAGCGCCAACCATCTTTCATTCCTGCACAACTTTCTTTTCCTCCTTTTCTATAACCAAGCTCCTTGAGCCCTTTGAAAAGTGCTAAATACTTCTCTAATCCCCATTTGTTTCCTCAGACTAGTAACCTATTCTCACGAACTCACCCACCTTTCCTACTGATTCTCTATCACTTACTATCTTCCTCCCACCAATTCATTCACCTGACCACTTTCTCTGAGCTGACTGATCGAGGCTGAGCATCCCCTCCATAATTAAAGTTTTTAAATCCCTTCTCCAGCCTTGGGCTTGGTGCGAGGAGATGTAGCCATTTGCTCACGGAATATAAAACAAACACCCACGGGCCTGGTATTCAGAGGACCCGGGTTCTAATCCCAGTTCCACCACATGCCTGCTGGGTGACTTTGGACAAGTCACTTAACTTCTCTGTGTCTCAGTTTCCTCAACTGTAAAGTGGGAATTCAATATCTGGTCTCCTTCCTACTTAGACTGTGAGCCCTGGGTGGGACAGGGACTATACCTGACCTGATTATCTTGTATCTTCCCCAGCACTTAGAGCTGTGTCTGACACATAGTAAGCGCTTAATTTAGACCACAATTATTACTCATCCAATATCGGAGCTGACTATTACCACTACACCCAACTCATTAAAGCCCATTGACTATAAGTGAGGAAGAACATCTTTCATTGTTCAGTCCTGAAAAGGCGGCCTGAATTTCTCTAGGCAATGGCAACTCACACAGCCACATTCAGGGAGCAGAGGGATTGAGTGTGGGGGGTGGTGGGTGGGGCAGCAAGAGAAATGGAGTAGAGGTGGGAGGTGATATGTGCTTTTCCCCCCGGGACACCCTGAACTCTGCCTCGCTCCATAGAAAAAAATTACAGCTTTTTCTGGAAAGGCAAGGGCATTCCTGTCATCCTGTCATATCCTTTGGGCACATCCCTGGTCCCCCAAGAACTCAACAGCGAGTGCTCTAGAAAAAGTGTTTTTCAGCTGACTCAGAAGAGCTTTATTTCTTCACTCGAATTATGGGAGCTGCAACTCCCCCTGACTCACCGGACTTCATAAGCGATGGGAGAGTGTAATTAGAAATGATATTCTGAGTCTCTCGACAGTATCACAGGCCTTTAAAACCAGAGGGATACTCCCCAGCACAGTTAGGCCACAACCTGCCCTACGTCCAAAGTCCTTCGTTAGGCTCTGCCTTCCAATATGGCTGTCCAGTCCAACTGAAACAAGCCTTTTGCCAAGAGGAGAGAGGAGAGAGGGGAGATTGTACCTGAGCCTAGTGTATGTCCAACGGAGTCAAAGGAAAGAACCACTGAATCTGTAACACAAGAGTACAAGTTCATTTCTTTTTCCTTCTTGTAAATAATGCATGACTACCCCTCCCCGCCCCGTGAAGATGTACATGTGACAAACAGAATGACACACTGAGTACCAGCATTTTAGGGTCCCATCCAGAATCCCGACAAGTGCCATCTTCCATGGGCATGGGCACAGAACCATAAGGCAGAGCGGGTTGGTCATACATACCATTACAAAATGTCGCTCAGACATTGAGAAGTCCTTCCATGGGTACTGGCTGACTAAATGGTTCAGTGGTGTTCCTGAAATTTCCTTTCTTTCAAAAGAAGGTTTTATACATTTTATGTTCTCTTAATAGAAAGATTAATCACCTTAATGAATGCTCACTATGCATATGGAATATTATTATCATCTTATACATATTATGCGCTTACTACATGTCAACAACTGTTCTAAGCACTAGGGCATACAAGTTAATCAGGTTGGACACAGTCCCTGTTCCACACGGGGCTCACAGCCTAAGAAGGAGGGAGTAGGATTGAATCCCCATTTTACAGATGAGGTAACTAAAGCCCAGAGAAGTTAAATGACTTGCCCATGGTCATATAGCTGACAGGTGGTGAAGGTAGGATTAGAACCTGGGTCCTCTGACTCCCAGACCTGTGCTTTCTGCACCCTACTTCTCATTTACTAATACATTTACAGGTGGACTCTCAATTTCACAATAAGAGCCGCTAATGAGATGAAGTGAAAATGCTTTAGTTGGGGCAAAGGCACGGCTAAATTAAGAGCTGCTTCTTTACAATTTCACTTTAGGGAGAGAGAGAGAGACAACAAGGTAGAAACAAGGAGACTAGGGGAGAGAGAGAGAGAGAGAGAGAGAGAGAGAGAGAGAGAGAGAGAGAGAGAGAGAGAGAGAAAAAGGAACAATGATATTATATTCTAAATTGTAAGCTTTTGGGCAGGAAAAGTATCTGTTAATTCTGTTGTAATCTCCCAAGTGCTTAGTACTGTGCTCTCCACATAGTAAATGCTCAATAAATACAACATCTGTAAAATGGGGATTTAGACTGTGAACCTCACGTGGGACAACCGGATCACCTTGTATCCTCTCCAGAGCTTAGAACAGTGCTTTGCACATAGTAAGCGCTTAACAAATGCCATCATTATTATTATTATATTATTCAATTTGAGATCCAGGCACCTCCAGCAGGTCCCAAGCTGATTGAGCCCAGAAACAAAAAAAATATCTCACCAAGGTATATAAACCTCCCATTCCTCTTAATGAGCCTTTTTAAAAGACAAATGATGCCCCCAGAGCACTAAGGAAAAGCTCAAGTATATTCAGGAGGGAAACTCACTCAGAAGGTAGTGCTCGCTTTCTCCCCTCACCCCACCACCACCACCCCAAGCCAATTTGGAAAATGTTACCCAACGGTATTAAATACCCCATTAAAGAGTCATTTTGAATTAAACGGGTAAGAAGGGCCCGCTCTTATTTACTACGAAATTGTCAGAACTGTTTTTTTTTTCTTCCTCTCTAGGGACAATTACTTCTCCCTTATCACATTCGCACTTTTCCACCTTGTTAACACCTCCGGCTTTATCCTTTCCTCCCCAGCACCCCACTCCACTCCCACCCTGAACTAATTCTGCCACAGTTCTCCCAGACTATACTTTTGAACGTCCTTTTTTTATCCCTGCAAAAATGGTAATTTACTGGCAAGTCATTTCAGAGTTCCACCTCATTAGCACACATGTGGGCCGGCTACGTGTCGTACGGCACCAACAATAAACCTCAGTGTCCAGACACGCAATATTCTTTGCTAAATTTCCTGAAGGAAACGCGAAAAACAGTGGAGGGGCAGAGGGTTTCAACACATAGGTGGGTAAAAATTAGGAACGGTGCTTCAGTCTTATTCGCTCTGACAAAAAACAGCAGGATGAAGAGGAATGAGAAGAGGAAGAAATCAGCTGAACCTGAACTTATCCAAGAAAAGTGAAAACCCAACGGACACACAATTACAAAGGAAATGGTTTAAAATCAAGCAAAAATATTGCACGAAATATTTCTAGGCTAAAATCCCCACACTTCAAGAATAAGGAGGGAGTGATGTCCAGTATTTCTGAATAACCCATCACAGATAGGTCCTATGGCAATCGGATGCTTACGGTGGAAAAAAACAGTAGGGGGGTGGTCTGTTGCTGAAATGTACATTCCAAGCACTTAGTACAGTGCTCTCATTAGTAAGCGCTCAATAAATACGATTGAATGAATGAATGAGAAGTGTGTGGGACAGAGAGATGCCTCCTCGGCTCGGCTTTCCTTCAAAGAGGAAACTGCACCCAATTTGTGAAACTGAGAGGAAGACAAACCAGACACCCATCTGCCTCAAACCGTTCTCCTCCAAGCCCTCTGTACCCTTCCCCCAGGACAACTGGGGAAGGTGAGATTGTGAAAAGGTACTGCTGCTCTATCAAAATCAATCAACAGGATGCATTGAACTCCTGTGTGCATCGCCTGGACTAAGCAATGGGGAGAGAACCCTCAAAGAGCTTACTATTACAGCATATGTAATCGCACTTTGTGAAACCCCAAATTCCACTCAGAGCATCAAAGAGCTACGTGATGGGATTTGTCCCCTCTGATTATTATTCAAATATTCTAGGAGCTGTAGAAGAGGTAGCTACATTGCAAACCTAAATAGGGCATTATCCTGGTGGAAAGACCTTTAATAATAATGTTGGTATTTGTTAAGTGCTTACTATGTGCCGAGCACTGTTCTAAGCACTGGGGTAGATACAGGGTAATCAGGTTGTCCCACATGAGGCTCACAGTCTAAGTCCCAGTTTTTTACAGATGAGGGAACTGAGGCACAGAGAAGTTTAGTGATTTGCCCACAGTCACAGAGCTTAACAAGTGGCAGAGCTGGGATTCGAACCCGTGACCTCTGACTCCCAAGCCCGTGCTCTTTTCGCTGAGCCACGCTGCTTTATCATTTTAACATTTAACTTTTTAACACTAGAGGAAGCAGTGTTACCTAATGGATAGAGCACGGGCATGGGAGTCAGAAGGACCTGGGTCCTAAACCCGGTTCCACCTTTCGTCTGCTGTGTGACCTTGGGCCAGTCACTTAAAGTCTCTGTGCCTCAGTTCCCTCATCTGCAAAATGGGATTACGACTGCGAGCCCCGTGTAGAACATGGACTGCGTCCAATTTGATGCGTGTGCATCTCCCCCAGGGTTTAGTACGGTGTCTGGAACGTAGCAAGCATTTACCAAATACCATTAAAAAAATTAAGAATTCAAGATGAGTATATTGGTGGAAGAGGTTGGGAAATGGAACCGTGGGAAGGAAATGGGAAGGTGGAGGGAGGGAAGGAGTGTCACAGCTTCTTTCAGTGCATATACAAGTTTGAAAATGCAAAGGATATTAGTGGATTTGACCAGCTGAAGAGAAAGAACTGGCTTCCAGGCGTCTGTCAAGAACACCAACTACTTTAGCTCTTGGGAATCACAGGCTATTTTGTTCCTTTCCATGGGAGGAGAGGGACAAGGAAGAAGAAAATTATTAGGTCAGGGTCAGCAACGGGAGAGTTGACATCATATTACGGAACAGAATACTGGAGTTTAGTGTACTCTGAAGAGAACTAGTACTTGGCTTAGCTAGTGGAGAATGTGAATGTGATATCAGGGGCTCTCCAGATATTGGAGATTGACTTCTGAGAGGTGATGGGGACAATATCAAACAGCTGTATTTATTGAGCACTTACTGTGTGCAGACCACTGAACTAATCGCTTGGGAGAGTACAAAATAATATACAGACACATTCCCTGCCCACGACAAGTTTACAGCCTAGAGGGGGAGAGACATTAAGATCAATAAATTATAATAATAATAATAATGTTGGTATTTGTTAAGCGCTTACTATGTGCCGAGCACTGTTCTAAGCACTGGGGTACACACAGGGGAATCAGGTTGTCCCATAGATATGTGCGTAAGTGTTGTGAGGCTGGGGGCATGTGGCGAATAAAGGGAGCAAGTCAGGGCGACGCAGAAGGGAGTGGGAGAAAGGGAAATGAGGGCTTAGTTAGGGAAGGCCTCTTCGAGGAAATATGCCTTCAATAATGCTTTGAAGGTGGGGAGAGTAATTGTCTGCTGGATATGAAGAGGGAGGACATTCCAGGCCAGAGGCAGGATGTGGGTGAGAGGTTGGAGGCAAGATAGATGAGATTTAGGTACAGTGAGAGGGTTAGCAGTAGAGGAGCTGAATGTGTGGGCTGGGCTGTAGTAGGAGAGTAGCAAAGTGAAGTAATAATAATAATGTTGGTATTTGTAAAGCGCTTACTATGTGCCGAGCACTGTTCTAAGCGCTGGGGTAGATACAGGGTAATCAGGTTGTCCCACATAAGGCTCACAGTTAATCCCCATTTTACAGATGAGGTAACTGAGGCACAGAGAAGTTAAGTGACTTGCCCACAGTCACACAGCTGACAAGTGACAGAGCCGGGAGTCGAACCCATGACCTCTGACTCCCAAGCCCGTGCTCTTTCCACTGAGCCAGGCTCAAGTAGGAGGGGGCAAGTTGATTGAGTGTTTTAAAGCTCATTGAAAGGGTTTCTTTTTGATGTGGAGGTGGATGGGCAACAACTAAGGGTCCTTGAGGAGCGAGGAAGCATGGACTGAACATTTTTGTCGAAAAATGATTCGGACAGCTGAGTGAAGTATGGACTGGAGCAGGGAGAGATAGGAGGCAAGGAGGTTCAGCCCGGAGATGGATACAGTAATCAAGGCGGAGATGGAATAAATGCTTGGATTAACGTGGTAGTTTGGATGGAGAGGAAGGGGTGGATTTTAACGATGCTGTAAAGCTTGAACATTAGTGTCAATTATACTGTTAATATAACTAGGGACACCACTATACAAGCAACTTTTCTGAGAAAACAGCTGGGAGCTGGGCTGAAGAGCTAAATCTTCTATCTACTCCAGCGCTTAGAACAATGCCTGGCACATAGTAAGTGCTTAACAAATGCCATCATTATTTATTAATATTAATAATTATTAAATGATCAGTAGTAGTTTTCAGGAGGGCCCCCGAGATACAACCCTTGCAATACCATTTGAAAAACCCGCAGTCCCCTCTGCAATTCCATTCGAATCACGTACACTAACCATTTCTCTGTTCGTCTCTCGAACAGGCTACAAGACAGTTTAGCTAAACCTGTCTTTTGTCCCCAATATTGGAAACATCCCTGCCAGAAGAAGGGTTTCTGGGTTATAATAATTTGACTTATTCACTCTTTGAGGAAAAAGAAGGGGGGGGGGGGAGTTTAGGAAGGAAAACTGAGCCCCGACCCGAAACAGTATAGTTTAAAGAGGTCAAGCAGAAGTTGCCCCTTGTCCCCCACAATCAAAACTAATTCCTCCAATTCTTTTGGAGACTGGCTGCTCACATCCTGACAGTGCTCGGTTGTTAGCACGAATAATTTTGGTGAAAAAATCATCGGAAAGCCACAGGGTGGCAGATCTGAGCTGAGGAACGCCCCTCAGCCTCTTCCTCCAAGTAAAGAGGTCTGGAAAAATGCTCCATGAAATCATATATTTAACAGGATTAAAAACCAATTCCAAGACCACCAGGCCTCGGTTTAAGTAGCAACCGGCCAACAGAATTTGGGAGATGATTTACGCCCTACAGTTCCTTACTCTGCTAGGTGTAAGATTTACACTCTACAGACCCAATGGGCTGGGGTTGATTTTTCTGTCCTAGTAATAATTTTGAAAAGTACTGATTTTCGCAGCAGCGTTTCTGATTAGAAATTACTTGACACAGCACGTTCTTTTAGCTTCTTACTTCGACTTGGAAACACAGCCATCAATAACTCCAGAGGCCGTTCGCAGACGGCAGGTTTTGTTTCCGGCTTTGACAAGTCGCTACGCACTTTGGGAGTGACGGGCCACACAAATCTTTAGCATCCCTCTGTAACCCTACGGCTTAAGGCTAGGAAGTTGAAAAGCGAGCAGCTTTTCTTCCAAGGGCCTCATGACCCCAAATCTCGCCCTACACCTATGAAGTGGGAGGACGATGAGGAGGAAAGGAAGACGGGCAGAGTGAAAACAGAACGAAAGAGGAAATGAATGGGGATAGAGAAAAAAAACCAAGGCAACAGACTCCAAAGCTTAAAAAACATCCTTCTTGGTGCTGGGCGTCAGGGAAGGGGAATTAAGGGAAAATGGTTCAGGCAAGCAACGGGTAGAAGACTGTAGACTCTAGATGGTAAACTCCTTGTGAATTAGGAATGTGTCTACCAACTCTGTTCCCTTGTACTCTCCCAAGCGTTTAGTACAGGGCTCTGCACATAAGACGGATTGACTAAAGGGGTTTTGACCCAAGGGGTCAAGTGCACGGTCTATATCCACATTGAGGGCCACAACCCTGAACTTTTCTTTTTTTTAAAACGGTATTTGTTTAGTGCTTGAGCTGAGGAGTAAAAGGGAGAATCTCAAAATTATTTTAAGTGTTCACTGGGGCATAACTGGCTGGACAAAGGCAAAGCTTCTGTCTCGGACCCTGATTTTATATTTTTGCATTCATCGATTTGGATCTATAGCAATCAAATCAATCATTGGTATTTGTGGGCCTTCTGAATGCTACATACTATACTAAGCACTAAGAGGAGGGCACAACAGAGGCAAGATCCATGACCCCACTAGATTGTGAGTTTCTCGAGGGCGAGGAACATGTCTTTTTTTTTAATAGTAATTGTTAAGCACTTGCTATGTGTCAGGCGCTACCCAGTCCCCACATGATGTTCACAGTCTTAATCCCCATTTTGCAGATAAAGTACTGAGGCACAGAGAAGTGAAGTGACTTGCCCAAGGTCCCAGAACTGACAAATGGCAGAGCTAGAATCCAAAACAAGGACTTCTGACTCCCAGGCCCGTGCTCTATCCACTAGGCCATGCTGCTTCTAATTATTGTTTCTGTTGTACTCTCCTGAGTGCTCAGTACAATACTTGACACTCAGAAGGCCCTCAAATTGACTGATTGATTAGATTATAAGCATCTTAAGGGTGAAGGTGGTCTCTTTTCCTTTTTCTGTATTTCCCCCAAGCAGCTTGTACGGTACAGTGGTTCGGTCACCACAGACACTTAATTTAAATGATTGATACTGGTAGGGCTGAAGCCTTACTGATTCCATTAAAATTATCTGGTCAGCAATTATTATCCTTCATGCCCCAGTACTGCAATGTAACTTGCACCTTATTCCTACATACCGTTCGGAAAACCTCACTGCAAAACCAACCGACCTGTCGATAATAACGATGGTCTTCCTTAAATGCTCACTAGGTGTCAAGCACTCTCCTAAACACTGGGGGTTGGAAATAATCCCTGTCCCACGTGAGGCTGACAGTCAAAATCGGAGAACAAGCTTTGAATCCCCATTGTATAGTTGAGGAAAGTGAGGCACAGAGAAGTTAAATGACTTGTCTAAAGTCGTACAGCAGGCAAGTGGCAGAACTGGGATTAGAATCCAGGTCCTCTGAGTACCAGGACCGGCTTTTTCCATTAAACCATGCTGCTTCCCATGCTGTTCAATGAAATCTATTGAGCACCTACTGTGTCCAGAACACTGTAATAACTATTTGGGGCATACAACAGAAGTTAAAAAAAGTCACAGTGTCTGCAGTGAAGGAATCTGCAATCTAATGGGGGAAAATAACTTCAAAATAGTTAACAGACAGGAGAAAGAAGAAATCAAAATGAGATTGGAGGCCTCAAGAATTGAGGGAGGTGCAGGAAAATCATTACTCTACCACACCCATATATGAATTCTGTCTTCGGGGCTGCTTCGTATTTTGAATCAGCAGGCAACAATTGGAAAATCTAGGGATTTATGGCTAAGCCGTTGAGAACATTTGGCTTATATTTTTCAAATCAACAGGGTGCCCCTCCAGATGCAGGGCAACTGCCTTGACCGATGGAAATCAAACGGAACTGAGGTAATATTCTTACATCTCCAGAAAAAAAAAAGTTCTCTACAAAAACCACATTTTAACCATAAACCAACTCTCCATCTCAGAAGAGGGACACTCGCTACGAGAGACGGTGTGCTGTTTTGGAAGTAGTCCTGTAAAAATGACCAAACAAAAACTATTAGACCGGAGGGAGTAGTTGGGGTTTAATAATAGAGGTTTAAGGCAGCCTGGCCCTGTATCACATATCACTGGAGAAAAACACTCCACAGACCGGGCCAAACTGAGTACTCGAATGCACTGTAACTCCCACAGCCAGTGGTCCAGTCCAGCTTGTTTCTATTTCTAGCAATACAGATTGAAAAATCAGGTGGCTTTCCCCAAGCATCGGACATGTCCTATATTCTAGTTACTCTCAGCCACACAGCCCAGAAACCACGTCCTAGTCCAGAGCCTGCCCGGTTGGTTTGATCCATTTACTTATACTTTTCTGCTGGGGAAAGGAGAGGGGAAAATGATGAAGGAGAAGCCCTTTATGCGTCAAGATATGGACATCAGAAAACCAAATCAATCAGTGATGATTACTGAGTGTTTCCTGTGTGCTGAGCACTGAGCTAAGTGCTTGGGCGAGTAGAGTAAACAAAGAGCATTCCCTGCCCACAAGGAGCTAACCGTCTACAGGGAAACCAAAGTGATTTCATTCTTCAAACTACATACGCCCTGCATTCCTGACAGCGGCACTGGTGACCCAGAACTCGCCTCTTCATTACCAAGAGACTTCCAATTCACCTCTTTCCAGGAAATTAAATAGTGTGCAAAAGCAATATTAGATGTAATAGCATTTACCTGGCACCCACTGGGCACAAGGCACTTTACCCGGAAAGGACAAAACAAAGAAATAACACGTTCCCTGTCCACAAGCAGCTTACACTCCAGTGAGGATAACGGCTGGAAAATACTTCCAAATGGAGTAGCCAAAATAAATAACTGGAACTAAAATAGAATAAACAGACATATACATGTTCTGAGGAAGGAGACGGAGAAACACGTAAATGCTAGAGATGGCTGATGGGTGAATAGGATTTAGAATGCTAGGAATTAATCAGGGAAGGATTGTTAGAAGTGATTTTAGGAGGGCTTGTAATAATAATAATAATAATAATGGTATTTGTAAAGCACTTACTATGTGCCAGGCACTGTACTAAGTGCTGGAGAAGACCCACGGCCTGTTGGGTTTGGGGAGGGAGGGCATCCAGGCCGGGGGAACCGCACGAGTGAGGGAATGGAGGAAGCAAGATTGACACATAGGTAGTTACGAGGTTAGTTTGGGGAGAATTTAGGTGGTTGGGAAGCAGTACCCTGAAAAGAGTAGTGTGTAAAGTGGGGGTGAGTTGGTGGAGAGACTTAAAACTAACTGGAAGAAATTTTTGCTTGATGCAGAGTCAAGGTGGAGGGTTTGGAAGAGTGGAAAGAAGGGTGCGGCGGAGAGCTTCACGAGGATGATTTTCACAGCAACGTGTATATTGGAGAGGGGAGAGGCTGAAGGGGGGAGACCGGTGAGAAGGCCAATTCAATAGTCTAGCGGGGACAGGCTACTGGAGAAGCAGCTTGGTGTAGTGGACAGAGATCGGGTCTGGGAGTCAGAAGGTCATGGGTTCTAACCTTGGCTCCGCCACTTAGCTGCTGTGTGACCTTGGGCAAGTCAATTCACTTCTCTGTGCCTCAGTTACCTCATCTGTAAAATAAGGATGGAGACCGTAAGTCCCAGATGGGACAGGGACTGTGTCGAATCTGATTTGCTTGTGTCCACTCCAGGACTTAGCACAGTGCCTCACACATATATACTATATATATAGGTAGGTTGATATAACTATATAGGTAGGTTGATAGCTAAAGGTGAACTTATTTTCAACTAGGAGGCTAGAGTTGATTTACCAAGGCCCACTGCCTCATCTTGGCAAAGAAAAAAATGAAGATTTCCCAGCTATTGTACTCAAAAGACAATCAACAGAAAAAACAGTTATAGGGATTGCCAACAGGAAAGTACCTGGGGGAAAGTAATATGCTGAGCCCTGCCATAAATCAAAAGAAATCCCGAGCTTTCAGACCCTCCTCTCTAGTAATGGGAAATGCAGAAGCTACAGCAGATGGGGCTTTTCTTTCGGTGAAATCACCTCTCTTCAGGAGAACCAAAATGTCATTTCCAACCTCCATAAGCAGCATTCCCTGCTGGGCCAACTTCACACATGGCCTTCCAGAGGACTTCAAAGTCCAGTCTTCCAAGATCAAAGCAGTCCTAACCTCTCCACAACACCAACCGGCGGTATTTATTGAGCATGTCCCGTGTGCACAGCACTGTACTAAACTCTTAAGAGAGTACAAAAGGAACAGAAGTCCCCACCTCCATCCTCAAGGGGCTTCCAATTTATTGGAGAAAGCCAAATCCAAGTTAATTTAGAGAGGATGAAGAAGAAACTGGAGACAACTATTAAACATGGGTAGGAAATTAGGTTCACCTAGGCTTAATAAATTATCTTCTTATTCTTATTATCTAAAGTTGGATGAAAAAAATTATCTGAAAGAGTATGAAAGTTTGCAACATTAAAAAGTCATCAAGAGCATTTATTGAGTTTCCCCAGAGGCGGGGGGAGTTTCAAAGGAAATAGAAGGCATGGCCTCTGTATTCAAGGAGTTTTCGATAAACTGGCTGACTACTATTGGTTTAATTTCCTGTGCCAGACCTCTGTCAGCTAGATTTGTGCATGAATTGATTGAAGTCATGATATATTAGGCTGCTCCATCCACATTCCCTCACCATCTAACTATGACTTAATGGCACCATAGCAAGACAGCTGGGAAGAATTAGGAAGCAGGTTACAGGGGTAGAACTCTCCATAGAGAGAGTTTCTCTTGACAGAATGGGTTAAAAAACCACTAATGCCTTTTACTGAGGGCATACTATGGGCACAACACTGTACTAGGCTTTGGGAGAATTTACGGAGGCAGTAGAACAACCCCTGCTTCAGGAAGCTCCTTTTGAGCACGGAACATGTTATAGGCTTGTTTTTCCCAAGTGCTTAGTGCAGTGTGTTGCAAACAGTAGGCACTCAATAACATCATTATTTACTTACTTTCTAAAGTGGGAGCCAAGAAAAAACACAAACAGCCATGTAAATGAAGTCATATAAAATCCCATATAGATCGCATGATCTCTAAAGGGCAAGGACTATGACTTTTGTTTTGGGTGTACCTTCCCAAGTGCTTAGTACAGTGCTCTGCACCCAATAGGCATTCAATCAATGCCACTGAATGGTGTCACCCTTTTTAACGGGGCACCCACGGTGTCGCCCGGTGGATAGAGCACTGGCTTGGAAGTCAGAAGGACCTGGGGTCTAATCCAGGCTCTGCCACATGTCTGTTGTGTGACCTGGGGCAAGTCATTTAACTCCTCTGTGCCTCAGTTGCCTCACCAGTAAAATGGGGAGTAAGACTGTGAGTCCCATATGTGAGGCCCATCCCTTTCAACCGGAAGTGAAAAAAATTGGGATTGGGCCTCCTTGAACCTCATTTTGGTCAAAACCATTTTTTTTGTCAAAGAGAAGTTAAAACAAATAAAAAAGGACATTTATATCTTTATTTACTTTCCCCATTCTTCCTCTTGCTCAGAGTCATAGGCAACAGAAAGGGGAGAGGCAGCCTGAGTCTGACCGGAAGGCAAGTGGGTTTGGCTCTGTGCTGTCTTGATCCGGCCCCACGGGATGGGTCTGATCTGGGTCGAGCTCTAAATACGCTGTCTCCCTAACCCAGGAAAGAGAATTGGTATTCTCTGAAGCTACAAGCACCAGCAGCCCGGGGCCCAAAGTCATTAGAATTTTGGTAAGAAATAATGGTCTCTAAATACGGTTCAGCACCTGTGATTTTCACATATTTGCTAACCTTCCAGTTGTTAATGAGATTCATTGAGTTTTAAATTAGCAAGAAGGGGCATGACCTCAATCCTCCTTTCAACCCAATTTCAAACCGGCGGATTATGATGGGTTTTCCAACCCTTCTCCGCAGTCTCACTCTCTCGTCGTTTCTATCCTATAGCTCACCCAGAGAGACCAGCAAAATAGCAGCAAGAGCCAGCCCCCCAGGTATAGAATCATATCTCTAGAATACTGATTTTCATTTGAAGAACTTGTGCAAAACAGGTGCTTATCTTGCAGGATGAGAGTCAGCCAAATGTAAAGTCTTCATATTCAGCTATGAAGAAACCATTTCAACTTTTCAAAACCAGAAACATGTCTTTTCCATGATCTCATAATCCAAAAATGCCTGAAAAGTTCTCTCAAACTTTCCCAGAATCATTCACCTTTGGGCAAATCTCAAACATGGGAAAATGGAGACCAAAAGCCACATTATTCATAAATTTGCAAGTAACTAAAAACAAACTTGGATTGTAATAAAAATAGTTTTGCTCCTACAACTCTTCTAATATGTATGTGAACATACACTCTTTATGCGGGCGGGTTATTGGGATGGGATGCTGCACATTCTCAACTGTGGCGTGCTTTTCAAAAAGAGAAGCAGCACGGCCTAGAGGACAGAGCCTGGGCCTGGGAGTCAGAAGATCTGATTTCTAATCCGGGCGCTGCCACTTGCTTGTTGAGTGACCTTGGGAAAGTCACTTCACTTCTCTGGGCCCCAGTTTCCTCACCTGTAAAATGTGGATTAAATACCTGTTCTCCCTTCCCCTTAGAATGTGAAACCCATGTCAAAGAGGGACTATGTCTGAAGTGATTTTCTTCAATCTACCCCAGTGCTTAGCACATAATAAGCACTTAACAAATACCAATCTTAAAGTATAAGAACCCCCTCTGGGCCCTGAAAGCCTCCCTTTCCTCCCCTTCCCATCTCTCTAGACTCTTCATGGACTCTAACTGATTTTAGTAACTTGAACTCAGAACCTGATTTCTTAAAGTGTCAGTTAAAATACAATTCCACAAAGTAGCTTCTGGTAGGGTCAAGGAAAAGCAGTTTCTTCTCTTGGCCCTCTAGGCTTGCGGAAACCAAGAATACCAGTAGTTTCCAGGTCCAGCAACTTCATCCTGTAGCTTGATGTTTCATGGGGAAATAGTGAGAATTCAATCTATCAATCAGATTTATTGAGCGCTTACTGTATGTAGAGCACTGTACTAAGCGCCTGGGAAAGTACGATATAACATTCCCTGTCCACAACGAGCTTAATTCCATTCATTAATTTTGAATTAGACTGCAGGTTCCTTGTGGGCAAGGAATGTGCCCTGGGCTTCTGCTGTATTTTCCCAAACATTTCGTACAGCGCATTACATTCAACAGGCTTTCAATAAATACCACTGGCTGATTGACAGGTAATTAAATAGGTATTGTGGGGAGATTCCGAGGATTTAAAGGCCATCCCCAAAATTCATTACAATTTTCTTCTTAGAGCCAATAAGCTTCACTTAATTTACTGGAAGAGAATTCCTAAAGGTCGGTGCTCAGCAGATCAACAATTTGGGCTTCCAACCATTTCAAGACATTAACCAGGACCTAGGTGTGAGTACCAGAATTTCCTTGGCCCATCCACTCCAATGAACATTTTTGCTCCTTCATGAAGTGATAGCTGTTTCCAAGAACTCCCACTTTTTCATGGCTTTCTAAGCAGTCCTTCTTTTGGGCTGCCCTCCAAGAATTAAAGCTTGGCTACCCTGAGAGAACCCCCCTATAATTCATCTCTGTCTCCCAACCTGGTTATTAATGGCGCTAATCAAGGCAGATAGTCCAGAAGCATTCGGACAAGCTAGTTTTGCCAGAAAAATACTGCGAAGTAGAAAGCTTTCGCAAATCGTTGTCTGTGGGAATGTATCGGGCACTTGCATGATGGAAAAGTACTTAAAGCATCTTATCAACCCTCATCTGGTAATGTTATTGGACATTTTGTCTTGCTTTCCTTGGGGAGTAGGCAAGAGAAAGGTGACACTGACGCGTTAACACTACTGTCCACGAAGAATATCTTGAGAATCACGTTTGTTACAGGGTTAGAGTACACCTGGGAGATACAAAGATAAAACATTAGGTATTCCCATGGATGAAAGAGGGTCATCTGGAGTACTTCATCATCAATGGTATTTACTGAGCGCTTACTGAGTGCAGAACACTGAACTAAGCGCTTGGGAGAGTACGATTCAACAGAGTTGGTAGACACGTTCCCTGCTCACAAAGAGCTGACAGTCTAGTGGGGAGACAGACTGTAACATAAATAAATCATTTATAATGTATGATTTATAGGTCTGTACTCAAGTGCTGCAGGGAGAATAGCAAATGCCCAAAATTCAATGTCATAGGGTGAACTCTTGGGCGGTTGTATTTTCTAGTGTTTACTAGGAGCTAGGTGATTGTTGGGTATTACACATGCACAAAGAGGAAGACACAATCCAGATCTTGTGGACTTCCAGTTAAGATCAATGACAGCAAAACCTTCCAAACCAATGTGACATCTGCCCACCTACTTTAACTTTGGCTTCAAATTTCTTTCTACTTTTTGTATATACCCTAAAATCTTAGGCTCAAAAAGAAGGCTTCAGAGGTGGGGTATCTTGGAAAGCTTTCCCAGGAGTCCTCCAATCAATCAATCAGGAGTATTTGTTGGGTGCCTGTGGGCAAAACACTGTACTAAGAGCTTGGGAGAGTACAGTAGACCAGATCTCTGCCCTCAAGAAACTTATCTAGCGGAAGAACTCTTAAGAGAAATGCTCTTATTAAAAACAAAGAGCGTAAGCACCATATTGTCTTATAATAACCCTTGTTAACCAAAGACTTTAGTGCATGTATACTTTAGCTCGAGTCCGGAGGTGAATTAAATAGGGAACAGGCAATTATCGTTCCATGAGAGAGCCGATGAGTTAAAACGATCGAAGGGAACAGAACCTGCTACTTTTTTCATCTTTCCCTTTCTCCTCCTCACCTTGAGGGAGCGAGTCCCTCTAGAAAAGGACAAGCATTTAAGTGCTAAGTGAATTTCACACGTAATTTCCAATCTGACTGGCGCCACAGGATGAACTCTCATCTCCTACAATTCCAGGGTCTTTAAACTCCTGAAGACGAAAGCAGAGTAGTAAATCAGTGAGTAATGTCCTAATGCTTTTGGAAGTTTTGATAAATCTTATTTTTTAAGTGTTAGGGACTCAGATTTGCTTTGGATCACATCAGGCATATATTATTTCTTGTTTCTTCTAAAGATCTGGGGGCAGAAGAGGGTAAGGTCTGGGCCATAAATTACTGTGGGATTTAAAAGAAGAAAACATTATTTATTGAATTTAGGCATTTGGATTTTGGTAAGTATAGTAACTATTCTGAATTCTCTCCTAATTCTACAAAAAATAAATTTAGTTTGAAAACTGGGGATAGCGTTAAACAGGAAGCCATTTCTAGCACAGTCAAGCCACTTCTAGCCCCTTTCCTGGTTTCCAGCACTGATGCGGCCATCTGGTGTGTTTGGCTGGTACTGAAACAGGCTTACAGAACAACTCTTATTTTATTTAATTGGTTTATTAAATTTGAAAATCCAGAATTTATTGGAAATGGTTTTTACAGTCAGATGTTTCCTGTTCTTGGTTTCTCAAGGGACCTTTTTTTCCTCCCATGAAGGGAATAAAAAAGAATGTTGTTCTATCAGTCAGGGAGGGTTTTAGATTTGTGAAGCCATTCACATGCTTCCCTTGTCAATTTCCAATTATCAGATCTGTTGTCTCTGTGCAAATCTAGAGTCAAGATATTGAATATTACTCTAATTTTGTTCTTTTCACATATAACATCTCCTTTCAATTTATATATGGATGGTATTTGTACTTCATATATATGTAAGAGTGACAAGAGGAAGCAATTTCTTTGTGTGCAGGTATGGTTGCCAATATACAACCAACTCCTCTCCTGCTGCAGACATGTGGAAATTGTTTTCCAATTTGTTTTCCAGCTGCTGTTCCCTGTGTCCAGTGTGGGGCTTTTTTGCACTTTGTCATTTTGGAAAATCCCGGGTAAACAGGTAACTTCCACCTTCTTCACCAACTCGATCCAGTGGGTGGTGAAATTTGAGTCTGGAGAGAAAATTGCAAAAGGAGATAAAGTGTATTCTAGTTTTGTTTCTCCACTTTAGAGAAGCAGCGTGGCGCAGTGGAAAGAGCATGGGCTTTGGAGTCAGGGTTCATGAGTTCGAATCCCAGCTCTGCCACTTGTCAGCTGCGTGACTGTGGGCAAGTCACTTAACCTCTCTGTGCCTCAGTGACCTCATCTGTAAAATGGGGATTAAGACTGTGAGCCCCACGTGGGACAACCTGATTCCCCTCTGTCTCCCCCAGCGCTTAGAACAGTGATCTGCACATAGTAAGTGCTTAACAAATGCCAACATTATTATTATTATTATTAAAATGGGGATTAAGACTGTGAGCCCCACGTGGGACAACCTGATTCCCCTGTGTTTACCCCAGCGCTTAGAACAGTGTTCTGCACATAGTAAGCGCTTAACAAATACCAACATTATTACTTTAAAAGAGTGAAAACAGAGAAGATCCTGTTGAATTTGGCGAGGAGGAAGTCACTGGTGTCCAGTTTAACCATTCTACCATTTTTGGCCGCCCTTTCTTGGATATTCTATCTTTGAGTTCAGCTTCAGGATGGGACCAATTCCTAGTTCTCCTTTGCAGACATCTCTTTCTTCCCATCAGTTCTGACCATGTCCCCAAAGCTCACCTGCTTGCTCAGTTTCAATTACCACCTGTAGGAAGATGACCCTCATTCCGCATTCTGGCTTTGAATGCCTTCCCTCTCTCCAGCCCTGAACTTCTTGCTATATCATGATATCATCTCTTGGACTCCCTGCTGCCTTTAAAAATCGCAGCCACAAAGTGTTAAAATGGGATCAGTAACAACAAGGTCTTGCAGCACAGCCTGGACCAACGCTTAAGCGGTGCTTCTTGCAACACAACTGCCCTGGATGACAGGTTCCCCAGGGAGCTCATTTTTTTGGTTTCTTTGTTTTTTACGGTGTTTGTTAAACGCTTACTATGTGCCAAGCACTATACTAAGTGCTGGGTGGATACAAGATAATCAGGTTGGACAAAGTTCTTACCCTATATAGGGCTCTCAGTCTTAATCTCCATTTGACGTATGAGGTAACTGAGGCACAGAGAAATTAAATGACTTGCCCCAGGTCACACAGACAACAAGTGGTGGAGCTGGGATTGGAACTCAGGACTCCGACTCCCAGACCTGTGCTCTGTTCACTAGGCCATGCTGCTTTTCTTGTGGGCAGGGACTATATTTAGCATCTGGGGAAGCAGCAAGGCTCAGTGGAAAGAGCCCAGGCTTGGGAGTCAGAGGTCATGGGTTCAAATCCCAGCTCTGCCACTTGTCAGCTGTGTGACTGTGGGCAAGTCACTTAACTTCTCTGGGCCTCAGCTACCTCATCTGTAAAATGGGGATTAACTGTGAGTCTCACGTGGGACAATCTGATTACCCTGCACCTACCCCAGCGCTTAGAACAGTGCTCTGCACATAGTAAGAGCTTAACAAATACCAACATTATTAATATCTACCAACTCTGCTAAATTGTCCTCTCCCAAGCGCTTAGTACAGTGCTCTGCACACAGTAAGCACTCAATAATACCACTAATTGATTGATGGTGTGAAATGAAGATATGCCACACTAAGTAAGGTGGGCAGAAGTAATGCTTTCATATCGGCAGGGCTTTAAGGACTACAGTCAAAAAATGAGGCAGCTTTTATCGGACAGAGGCGCTGGGAAAATGGCACCAGGTGCTACAAATAGCAATTGCAGCTAGTAACTACAAGACCGTTTTTGTCTGAAGACTCCTTCTTGTCTGTCCAAAAGAATGCCTTCATGAGATCCACCATGTGAACACAGATCTCATTCCAGGGTTGAGGATTAGGGAAAATGAAAGGTAAACATATTCTTGGTTTAAATAGAAATGTCCTCAGGGGGAAAGGAGAGGGTAGTGGGGCGAGGTGGGGGGCAGGCATCAAAACAAGGGAGCATTCAAACACAATTCTATATTTGCATCTTCATGAACAGAGGCTCGGGAATGGGGCTCATGGATTCTCCTGGCAGATACGACCTCTTCTCAGATGATCGTTTTCCGAGTAACAAATGTTGTTGGCAACTATGCCAGAGTTGAACTGCAGTTTAGTTAACTAGGTTAATACCATGTTAATATCCCCTGGGGGGTGGAAGGAACTCTAATGGGAAGATTAATTTTGAACAATCCCTTCAAGAACCTGCAGTTCAAAGAAAAAATAACCCACAGGTTTTTCCTCAAACTGTATGAAGAGTAAGAATGACAGTTATGTGCATCTTGGCCAAATGTAATTTTAGTCCAGCTTGGTCAGGGTAACTAGAAATGACTAAAATGAAAATACCCAAACCATCCATGGAATGGGTTTGCCATCGATGAGTGAAACAGGCCTCCATATGATGTGTACAGTTGCATCACCGAAGTTTTAAGTGCCATAAACAGCATCTGGGATCTGACTTCCTGGATGCAAGCCAGATTCTGCATCTTGGCTTCTGTTTAATGGCACGCCAAGCTTGGCTCCGTCCCGCTTTTCTGGGATATTTCGAGGGATTAAATAACAATGCTCTCAAAACTAGAGTTCCTGGATTGAGGTGAATTATCTCATTCTGGCCTATCTACAAGCGAGAAATTGCCCCCAAAGAAACTGATTCTTCTTTCGCAAATTCCCACAGTTGGAAACCATTTTTTCTGTAACCCACCTCCTCCTTTAGATTTCAGGCTCCTCAGGCGTGAGGGCCCACATCTTTTGCTCCTACTTAATACTTCCAAGTGCCTATTATAGTTCTCAACACACAGTAGGCATTAAATGGATAAATGAAATAGGAGACTGAAAGCTCGTTGGGGGTAGGAAATGTGTTTATCCACTCCGTTGAACTGAACTCTCCCAAGAGCTTAGTACAGTGCTCTGCACATAGTAAGTGCTCAGTAATTACCATTAATGATGATTCGGGAGCTGCAAGGATCACTCTTCCTCCCTGAACTTTTACCTCTGCGACAACTTGGGACAGAAAAGGGAGAGAGGGGAGCATGTAAATAAATAGATCCCAACAGTTGAGACACAACAGTTTTGCAATGATCTCTTTGTAAAGGATGCAGGAGGGGATTTTCTAGTACTTCAAAGAAGCAAAAAATTGATTTTTAGCCATCCCCATTTGTTGAATAACATCTCCATTATTGTTCATTGAGCGATTGATTCACAGGGGATTCACTGCCCTGTGACTCAATCTGTCCGCTAACTATATTCTAGGAAAAGAAAATTAAGTGGCCAAAATCCATTACCTGCTATTCACCAACCAATCCAAGTCAATTGATCTTTCTGAATATTCATTTCAATCAATTCTAGTTACCCAAAGAAGCAAGGCCTACAGCTGTCTTGCATGAAGAGTCATGTGTCTGTCTGCCAAGTTTGTATTTCAGGCACAAACTGGTGGAAAATCTGCGGGTTACTCTTCTTTGAGTTGCATTCCCTTGGCAAATTCCTAGATTGCACTCCACTTTATTTAAGCAGAACATTATGGCTTGAATGCTTGCCTAAAAAGAAGATTCATTTTTGCTTCTGATGATTCGGGAAAGCCATCAGACTCCTGTGCACGCCCCTCATCCCTGGCACAATTATATGATATGAGATTTCCTCTGGGAAGCGCATTTCTTGGGTCCTCTTCATATTTAGATGCACACACCACTCCCACCTGGCCCTCCTCTCCACGGTCTAAGAAGCATCTGCTGTCCTCACATTTGTAAATTCTCTAAACATCTTAGGATCCTGCTCTGTCCCTCCTAATCACTCAAATATTGACGATGATAATTTTTTTTTGTGGTGGTGGTGAAAAGGAGGAAGATCCACAAATCAGTGGATCCACAAATACTCAGATTGTCCTTCCTTAACCATCAGAGGCTGGGCTCTATCTTTAATTCCACCTTTTAAGTGGCATGAAAATATAGGATGGCCTGGGGCCAGTAGTCTTTCAGTGCAAGCTGCAGTGGTCTCATACGGAGTTTGGCTCGGGATGTTATATCAGTGGTGGCTGCCATTAATCCGAACAGATGTAATATCACTTGAGCTGATACGTGATCGCTTGACAAGATGTGGTTCACTCAACTCAAAAAATATATTGCATCCTGTGGCCTAAGAAGAAACGCTCTCAAAATTCATGGGTGCATCAGGTGAAGGTTAATCTCGACATATTTAGGGTTGTTCAAGACCTGAACTGATGAAAAGGCACATCATGCTCTTTGGTTCCCTCTGATTCTACTTACCAATAATAATAATAATTGTGATATTGGTTAAGAGCTTATTATGTTTCCAGCCGTGGGGTAGATACAAGACAATCAGGTCAGACACCGTCCCTGCCCCAAATGGGGCTTTTAGTTTAGTTAAGAGGGAGTACTGGATCCCCATTTCATAGATGAGGAAATAGAGGCACAGAGACATTAAGGCAGACAAGCGGCAGAGTAGGATTAGAACCCAGGTCCTCTGACTCCCAGGCCCTCCCCACATGGCTAGGAAAAGAGCCAATTACACCTTTTAGATAAATTCTGATTTGTTTCTTTAGTCATTAGTGTAAGTACAGGAAGATTCCTTGTCTTTTTAACAAGGGGTCTTCCTGCATTTCAAACATTCTGGGTGCTTAGGGGAAGCCAAATAACAGTGGTCACTGTGGGAACAAATAAACCTTCAGATTGATAGAAAACTTTGTATTTACCACTGCTTAGCTCAGTGCACAGAAAACAGCAAGACTTACTATGACAATTATTAAAAACCTTCAGAATGGGTTGAAATGAGCAGGTAGGGTGTCTTCTAAATGTTCCTTGCCTAACCAGAGCCCCTGGTTACTTATGGAAATTTTTTTCCCAAATCAGGTTGAACTTTTCTCTTATGATATAGGTTCAAATATCTGAGAGTTGGTATTGACAATAATAATAATTAGGGAATTAGCTAAGTGCTTACTCTGTGCCAGGCACTGATCTGAGAACCCTTTCAATTTTTTGAATTTTGGCAATAATCTGGAACCCCCTTTCTTCAATAACAATAATAATAATGATGGTATGTGTCAGGCACTGTACTAATCGCTGGAGTGGATACAAGCAATTGGGGTTGGACACAGTCCCTGTCCCATATGGAGCTCACAGTCTCAATCCCCATTTTACAGATGAGGTAACAGACACAGAGAAGTGAAGCGACTTGCCCCAGGTCACTTAGCAGACAAGTGGGCTCCCTTGCCCTTTTTCCTGCAAGATGGAGTGAGTTTCTTGTAAAGATACCTTGGGAGGTGGGGTCCCTACAGGAGGATGGGTAAGTTGTATGCCTAGAAATCTTAAACGAAGAAGCAGCATGGCCTAGTGGAAAGAGCATGACCCTGGGAGTCAGAGGACCTGGGTTCTAATTCTGGCCCAGGTAAATACTTGCTGTGTGACCTTGGTCAAGCCACTTCACTTCTCTGTACCTTAGTTCTCCTGTTTTCCCTCCTATTTAGAAGGTGAGCTCCATGTGGGACAGGGACAATGTCCAATCTAATTAACTTGTGTCTAACCCAGCGCTTAGAACAGTGTTTGAAACAGAGTACGTACTTATCAAATACCATAAAAAATGATACAATGTATTGAATTTTTATTCAAACACCCTGGCGTACTTAGTAATTGTACGCCAAAAACGATCAAATTCAGTCAGATAATTTGCTGGTGGAGTGCTCTGAAGGGAGACTAAGGAGATGCCAAGAACATTAAGCCTGGTTTTCTTGCAGATATGCCAGCATCTGAATAGTTTTCTCTACCATTCCAACCTTTGCCACCCCTGAACCTAGTGAAACGACACTGGGATTGCCTTTATTCAATTAAAAAAAATAGCATTCAGTGGGTACTGGGTGTTTGAACCTCTTCTAACCACAAGTGCCCTTCAACTAACTCTCTTTATCAGGCTCTTCAGCTGTTTAAGGAAAAAGACAGACCCTCCCCCACCAACACAATAATTTTCAACTCCTTTTAGAAAAATGTGTTCTGGATCTTGATTGATACCATTTCTGAATATGAAATAACCAAAAGGAAAAAATTCTACCATAAACACTGGAAGATTTGCAAGGCATAACAACCACTCACGTTTATGTGACTTGACCAGGCTTGATAGCCCACATAGTATCACTTGCATTTAAAATCTGAAAGGCTCCTCCACTGGGTCTAACATCCCTTGTTGATACTTCACTATATTCCACCAAACACTCAAAAGCTTTCACTTCCACAGCCGGTGTCGGTCAGTACCCCCTGCTGAATCTTAAATATTTCAATATCAAATCTAAAAGGAGAACTTCCTGTTTCCACCTACTTGCTTGTTGCACTCTGTGTGAGCCACTACCCATGATTATCAATTCCCCTGTGTAGGTACTATGAGCCAAGCCCTGAATTAAGCACAGGGGTAGACACAAGATAATCAGGTTGGACATACTCCTGTCCCACATGGGGCTCGCCATCTAAGTAGGAGGGAGAAGTATTGGAACCGATAAGGAAACTGAGGCATGGAGAGAGTGAGTTGACCAAGGTCACGCAACAAGAGGGAAGGCAAGTGGTGGAGCCAGGATTTGAACCCAGGTAATCTGACTCCAAGCTCTGTGCTCTCTCCATTACGCGCTGTTTTCCACTAGGCTGTGTGGATTCATCTCTTCCCACCAAGTCAAGTAAATGCCTTTGGCCTGAAAATGAAGTAAAGCATCTTCTTGGGGGGCGGAGGGGAGGGTGGGAGGGAGGGAGGGGAAATGCCACCTCCCCTTCTTCCAATCATTATAGCTTGTGTTTGTACAACACTTTTAAATTTTTCCAAAGCACTCATCCTCCTGGTGTACCTGTGACATAGGAAGAGATGGGAACGTTATCTCCATTTTACAGATGAGAAAACTGAGGCTCAGGGAGGTTAAGTGGTTTGCCTGAGATTCTGCAAGGGGCTAGGGACAGACCTGGGAATAAAACCCAGGGCCACTGACTCCCAGTTCCATGTTCTTTCTGCCCGATCACACTGCAGTTACGGCCATCTGTTATAGAAGAGGCCCCCAAAACACCTTCTGGGCCAATAAAAACAAAATGCAGAGTTGTTCAAGTTTGGGAAAATAATAACTGAAGCAATCTTCTCTGTTTATGAGGAGATTTAAAAGCTGAGGTAATTTTACCCAAAAGAAATCCCAGTCCGACAAAGAACAGGACCACCGGAACAGACGCACACAGCTCCGCAGTATAGGAAGAGCCCACTTTCCCTTTACATAAACAAACATTAGGAAGTGGCTATTGGGAGCTGCAGTCAGAGAAAGGACTTTCAAAGCATAGTCTAGAGCTTTCCACCTCAGGAATGTAACCTGGTAGAGGATGGCACATAGCTCTGCGAGCATAGGTGCCAACTTTTCATTTTGAACACAAGGATTTTAGGGGAGCGAGGAGGTGTTACAAAGCAAAAATGGATCAGAAAGGTACTCTTTAGGGCCCGAATAGGAATTCTCCACTCTCGTTAGAGCTGGGGATGGGTGAGACTGGGAATCCAGTTCAAACAGGTGTTCAAACCTCCATCATCCCCATTTAGAGAATGATGTCAACGATAAATAAAGATCTGCTGATCTCTCCGGTCTAACGACAATCAAACGTCAGAGATTTCACCCTGCGCTCATCTTTCCCTTTTTAAAAAAATGGACAGGGACACAGTCAAAAACCTTGGGTTAGGGGAAGCAACACCCATTTCTCTAAAGTTTCATCCACTCCTTATAATTAGGTAAATGGCCCGGCTAACTCCGAGAGGAAGTGGGAGCAAGACAACTATGAAATTAGATGTTGAAATGCGGCTTGGCCAAGACGTGTCCCTTGGTCCAAGGCTAAATCTGGGAGTAAGGCCAGACAAAGGTATAAGACCTCTACCAAGTCGCTGTCTTGCAAATCTCGTCTGGGAGGATTTAACACAGCGATCACTCTTCCAGGCAGTTACACATCACTTCCCACAGTCTGACAACTGTAAGATAATGCTTGTTAAGATAGAGCCCGACCACTAGCATTTCTGCGAAAGGAGGCCAACAGCTGCTTGGGGTGTCGGAGCTCTTTCGATCTAAGTAGCAGCCAAGAGCCCCTTTCGCCTCGTGTATGTGAAGAATAGCGCCTCTGTTTCCCTCAGGAGGTTTGGGCCCAAATGAGGAAGAAGAAATGATGCTTTGATTGAAGTAGAATTCTGTAGCACAGCTCGGACAGACTCCGAGCATAAGAAGGATCAGAAGCTAATGCTTGGTTCTCTTGGACACATCTTAAAAGGAAAATAGTTTCACAGTTGTTTTAGAACACAAAGATGCTTATGGACCGAAAGGGTTCTTTTTTTTTTTGCTTTTAATGGTATTTATTAAGCTCTTACTACGCGTCCAGCACTGTTCTAAGCACTGGGGACAATACAAGTTAATCAGGTCAGACATAGCCCTTGTTCCACATGGGGCTCACAGTCTAAGTAGGAGGGAGAACAGGCACTGAATCCCCTTTTTACAGTTGAGGAAACTGAGGCACAGAAAGTGAAGTGACTTGCCCAAGATCACACAGCAGGCAAGTGGCAGAGCTGGGATTAGAACCGAGGTCCTCACCATTAGCTTTAGAGCACTCCATCACCTCTCCCTCTCCTAACTCCCCTCGCTTCTCTCCTACAACCCAGCCCGCGTACTCCGCTCCTCTTTGCCAACCTTCTCACTGTGCCTCCATCTCGCCTCTCCCACCGCCGACCCCTGGTTCACGTCCTACCTCTGGCCTGGAATGTCTTTCCTCCTCAAATCGTCCCCTTCAAAGCCTTCCTGAAGGCACTTCTCCTCCAAGAGGCCTTCCCAGACTAAGCCCCACTTTCCCTCATCTCCCACTCTCTTCTGCATCACCCTTGTTCACTTTGCTCTTTCCCCCTCTCCCCGCCCCACAGCACTTATATATAGACCTGTAATTTTATTGATTTATACTGATGTCTGTTTCTCTGTATTGATGTCTGTCTCCCCCTCCCTAAGCTGTGAATTCGCTGTGGGCGGGGATTGTCACTCTTTACTGCTGTATCGTACCTTCCCAAAAGCTTAGAACAGTAAGTGCTCAATAAATATGACTGACTGAATGAATGTGGTCCTTTGACTTCCAAGCCAGTACTATTTCCCCTAGGCCATGCTTCTTCCCAATTAGCTGTGTCCACCCCATGCTTGGATCCTATGATCCTTTGGTGTAAGGGTGATTTTGGATTAAGACTAAAGCTTCTTTATTCAGCAACTGATCAGTACGTTCTGGAATTCACAGATCCATGCTTTTGGTCTTGGTTTAAAATTGTTTGTCCCCGGCAAACAGGGAAGCAATATTAAATTCTTACAGTTAGAACCCCATATGGGACATAGACTGTGCCTGAGTTTATTTTGCATCAGTGCTTGGCACAATTTTTACAATTATTATTATAGTGTTATTAACAACTTGAATAATAATGATATATTCTTGCTTTCGTTAAGCGCTTACTACAGAAGCGTTGGAGTAGATATAAGTTAATCTGTCCCTGTCCCGAATGGGGTTTGCAATCTATGTAAATCCCAATTTTTCTGAAGAGGAAGCTGAAGCACTGAAAAGTTAAGTGAGTTTCCCAAGGTCACCCAGCAGATCACTGGTAGAGTCAGGATTAGAACCCAGGTCCTCTGCCTCCCAGGTCCAGGCTCTGTAGTACCTCTCAGACCTAAGAGGACGGGTTGACAATTTGATGACTCTTACACTCCATATCTGAAACCCTCTCTTGGGAGCTGATGTGAGGATGCTCTCATTTTGTCTTTCCGGTGATATTCTGGTCACAAGAACCTGACTTGTTTCCCTGTTTCCAAGTTGTGAGTTGGCTGGACATTCTTTTTGTTCCATTCTACTCATATATTGAAATTTAAAAAAACAAAACCTGAGGACAGAAGCCCGAAGTGCCTTTCCACAAGATTGTGAAAGCTTGGGTTTGACCTGTCATCTGAGGTTGAGGAAAAGGAGACTGAAGATTAGGAAGAGTAGTAACGGATTTCAGATGTTTCATATCTCTGCCTCTCATTTCTAGGAGACCTGCAGGAAAGTGTCCCTTGAGCAAACCCATAGCCCACTGGAAAGAGCATGGGCCTGGAAGTCAGAAGACCTGGGTTCTAAACCTGACTCTGCCACTTGTATGCTGGGTGACTTCCGGCAAATCACTTGACTTCTCTGTTCCTCAATTTCCTCATCTGTAAAATGGGGGATCAATACCTGTTCTCCCTCCTTAGACTGTGAGCCCCATGTGGGACAGGGACTAGGTCCCATCTGATAAACTCCATATCTACCCCAGCACTTAAAACAGTGCTTGACATATAGTAAGTGCTTAACAAATATCATAATTGTTACTGTCATTCTGGGGATGTTGGTAAAATTGAAGAGCTGAGGAACCCTGCTAAACATCATGAGAAGTCCCTTCGATCGATCAATCAGTGATATTCTTGATTGATTGATCAATTGGAGGAACTTACCCAGAATCATTCCCAATTATTTGGACTGGGATTGGAAGCTGGATTGTAATCACAAAGCCTGCTTAGAGAAGCAGTGTAGTAGCCTAGTGGATAGAGCATGAGCCTGGGAGTCAGAAGGTCCTGGATTCTAATCCCAGCTCTGTCACTTGCCTGCAGTGTGTCCTTGGGCAAGTCACTTACCTTCTCTATGCCTCAGTTACCTCATCTGCAAAATGGGGATTCAAACTCTGGGTCATGGACTGCATCCAACCTGATTGTCCACCCCAGAGCTTAGTACAGTTCCTGGCACATAGTAAATGCTTAACAAATACCATTTAAAAGGGGTTGGGGGGAGGCTAGATTAGGTATTCCTAATCAGTCCACCACTGATTCATATGCAAAGGGAGCTGAGGTTCCATTCACCCAGCAGGGAAAAACAAACCTCTTTCCCCTGCTACTGCAAGCTTACCAGATTTCATACCCAGCTGATTTAGGTTTTTAAGAAAATATTCCCTAGAGGTATTTGGAAAGTAGTAGCCTAGGAAAAAAACTTCAACACAAAGAGTTTACTGAAATGCTCTGTTGGAAGAGTGATGTGCCCCAAACTTCTTAAACTCAATAAAGGCCAATGAAAATCTGAATCTCAACGAGGTGGATTCTGTCAACCCAATGGGCTGATGAAACTGGCAACTGAAGTGGGTGGAAGCAAAGTGTCAATTCTGTGGGCTGATCACTTATCAGCATTCCACAGTTCATTTCTCTGGCTCAGTACGGAAACAGTTGAAAGCATTTTACCAACACTGAATTTGTGACTGCACTTAGAGGCAAATGAATGAAAAGTCTCTCTCACCATTTAATCCTAAGGACGGAAGAGGTCGTTCAATTATACCTTCCAGCTTGAATGCACCTAAATAATCCCGGAGAAATGGCTGTCTTACTTTTAAGGATCTCTGGGGAAGAAGAGTCTGCCCACATTCACGCGTCCTGATTCAAGCCTCAATTACTGCAATAGCGCACCGACATTTTCCATTCGCAGAAATTTTCCGATCATCAGCCGGTTAGAGCAAAACCATTAAGTGGAGAACATGAAGGCGAGTTGGGGACAAATAGGAAAGCAGCTCCAGCAAGAAGAGACGAGGAGAAGGGATCAAAAGATAGACGAGTGTGACCTCAAAAGATGAAGTCATAGATGTCCATGGCAAAAAAAAAAACAACCAAAAATAAAGCCCACCAACTTCTAATGGAGTAAAGCGTGATTCCACCGTATTGTTTTCGGAGGCAGTGAGACAGAATCCCTGACCACAGTCTATGAAGAAATGAACCACATATCAAGGCCTGGTTTTTTAGAGGGGAAAAGTTGGGTCATTCTTAAACCATATCGGGGAGTAAAAGAAACGACTTTCATAGCTACTAACTGTTAAAATCTGAGGAGGCCAGACGCCTAGCTTTCACCCTTCCCTCCCACCCCCCACCGCCCCTGAAAATGGGAAGGAAGAAAGCCTACTCCTGTTCCTTAACAGGGAGCCAGAAACAGCTATTTACCTTACTGGAATCCCAAAGGATGGCCAGTTCTGCCTCAACTCCATGAGTTCAGGTTGGGATTGCTCCTCTGGGGCCTCCCCGAGGAGGTGTCCAGCCTTACTAGGAATAATATTAGGAGGTTTAGGAGCAACCCAAGGACTCCAGGAAGACTGACAGGGTGTTTAGAGGCTGCTATTCCACTGTCCCGGAGGTACCTCTGAAATAGGGACCCCAACGCAACTCCAGGACACATGAAACAATAAGCCAAACCCCCGTGGTTTACCTCTCCAAGGCCAAGACCTCTAGCCCATTCCCTACAGCAGAACCCCAGCTTGACTGAATCTGATACAGAGCCACGAAATTGGGCTGCTGGGAGTTTGTGCCTGGGCATCCCAAAGGAAGCCCAATGCATTTCCACCATATATGGTCCTCCTGACTGGATTTCTATAGATGAATAAGGGCATGGTGGCAAGGTCCCAAGTGGGATCAGTTGGGGTTTTCTGCTTAGCAGCCAAAGCCTGTAACAGTTCATGACGCACCCTGTCTTGGCTCAAAATGAACCCCTCTACCTCTGGCTGATACATGGGAGGTTGGCCTCTTTGAGTCAGCAGTCAATATTCCACTTATTTACTTCTTTGAATATGAGTTGCTGCAGTCCACCCATGGTGGATTTGAGGAAAAACCAACTTATAATAATAATAATAATGATGCTATTTGTTAAGCGCTTATTGTGTGCCAAGCACTATTCTAAGCACTGAAGAGCTACGCCCACCGCGGGGCTCGAACCCATGCTCCTGAGGGTAAGAGTCGCAGGCTCAACCGACTGAACTAGCCGGGCACCTTTAAATCACAACATCCTCGACTTAATTTTTTTTCTACTTTCACTTTAATGTATTAACTTTCATTACATACGGAGGTAAGTTGCATTTTCAAAAGTATTCTGTGCTTTAAGATTTATCAAATCATTCAGATTCCACAGCTTCATCAGAAAACTGAGCCACAATTTGATGAATTATTTGCCGCAGATCACTGAAACAGGTACTTGCGATGTCACTAGAAAGTATATATATTCACCAATTATAAGCATTTCACCAGATTATAAACATCCGGAAGCTATTTCGCTGCCCCGATTAGGCAAAAAAACACCACCACCCAAAAGAACATTGGCACTCTCTCATCCCTGCCGGACGTCTTCCCACCGGGGAAGCCCATGCAATTGAGATTCTGATATAGTCCATGGCCTGGTGAGATCTATTTACAGAACTTTCCCAAAATGGTTAGAGGAATTAACTAACTCAACCAGTACTGAATTCCGGGCGATAATTCACTGGCCTTCCCTAGTATTGGAATTGGGATCTCGAGGGCATCTACGAGAACTGCAACGAAGCATCCCTGGCGTAGTAGATAGAGCAAGGGCCTGGGAGTCAGAGGTCGTGGGTTCTAATCCCGGCTCTGCCACCTGTCTGCTGTGTGACCTTGGGCAAGTCGCTTTACTTCTCTGTGCTTCGGTTACTTCCTCTGTAAAATGGGGATTGAGACCGTGAACCCCACTTGCGACAGGAACTGTGTCCAACCCGATTTGCTTATATCCACCTTAGTGCATAGTACAGTGCCTGGCATATAATGAGTGCTTAACAAATACCACAATGATATTATCATCATCCCAGGGACACAATGGGCCCATCTGGACCAAAGTGGACAAAATAATAATGTTGGCATTTGTTAAGCGCTTACTATGTGCAGAGCACTGTTCTATGCGCTGGGGTAGATACAGGGTAATCAGGTTGTCCCTCGTAAGGCTCGCGGTTTTAAGCCCCATTTTACAGATGAAGTAACTGAGGCACAGAGAGGTTAAGTGACTTGCCCACAGTCACACAGCTGCCAAGTGGCAGAGCCGGGAGTCGAACCCATGACCTCTGACTCCGAAGCCCAGGCTCTTTCCACTGAGCCACATTTGACAGGTTCCAATCAAATATTAAGAAAACTTTTCAAAACATTCAGAGGACCTTAGAGATAGGCTTTAACACTGTGCCCTCCCCCTAAAGATGTGGATGAGCACTTTTCTTTTATTCTTTTTATTCACTATCATCAGGTTTTGGGATTTCACTGTTGAGAAGAGTTCACATTTTTGATACGTAATTTTCTCTAAGTTTCTCTTCCTTCCTCTCTTAGAGTCCGAGTCCCTTTGGGAGCTTTTTGTGCCTGGATTGAAGATTCACAAGCACCTAGTTCAGTGCTCTGCTTTAAGTTGATGGTCAAAAAAGAAATGCTCTTTGACTAATTCTTTTTATAGGATTTTTTTTTTAAATCTATACAATGATATATTTTTTAATCTGACTTTTTTTTAAAGCATTTACCTCTATCCACCACTGTCCTGCAGAGGTAGGAGAATTCAATGACTGATGCTAAGGCTGCATCCCCAAATAATCTTTCTCTTTAAATATGCCTAATAATAATAATGACAGCATTTATTCATTCATTCATTCAATAGTATTTATTGAGCGCTTACTATGTGGAGAGCACTGTACTAAGCGCTTGGAATGTACAAGTTGGCAACAGATAGAGACAGTCCCTGCCATTTGACGGGTTTACAGTCTTATCGGGGGAGACAGGCAGACAAGAACAATGGCAATAAATAGAGTCAAGGGGAAGAACATCTCATAAAAACAATGGCAAATAAATAGAATCAGGGTGATGTACATCTCATTAAACAAAATAAACAAAATAAATAAATCTGTTAAGCGCTTACTATGTGCACAGCACTATTCTAAGCGCTGGAGGGATACAAGGTGATCAGGTTGTGCCACATGGGGTTCAAAGTCTTGATCCCCATTTTACACATGAGGTAAGTGGGGCTCAGAGAAGTTAAGTGACTTGCCCACAGTCACACAGCTGACAAGTGGTGGAGCCGGGATTAGAACCCACGATCTCTGACTTCCCAGCCCGGGCTCTTTCCACTGAGCCACGCTGCTTCTCTATATGAGTATTTGACAAGACTCACGCTGGGACAAATCCTCATACTGCTCTTCTGGGGAGGGCACTTGGAGAAAAGGGAGAGTAAGTCCCCTCCGCCCCCGCAAAAGAACAGACGCTCTCATGACTGAATAATGGCGAAGAAACATCAACAGGGGCATTCAGTCACTGTCAGTCACTTCAGAAGGTTCGGTCACCCGCTCTGGGGCCGAACCTGCTCCAGAGCTGATGATGGAGAGGCATGGGGAAGTCAGGAGATAATCTGCTGTCCATCACTCTCCTCTTCCTCTGAAGACCAACAAAAAGGGAAAATTCTATTAAAAAAAAAAAGAAACCCACACTACTTGTTTTTCCTGTTTTAGTCTTGAATGAATTGCTGCCCCAGCCTGTACCGACAATGCCCTCTGGTGCCAGCAAGACAGACACAAAATTTACCAACTCGGCCTCATCTCTACCTCCGCTCGCACTGGTCTCCCACCCAGCATTAACAATTTCTCGCAAATGAAACACGCATCATTTAGCAAGATCTCATCTCCAAGATCCTGTCAATTCCATTTAGCCCCGAGTAAATATGCTCTCCTCTTCCTAATCTCCCCCTTCGATTTTTATTTTTATGGCATTTGTTACGCGCTTCCTACGTGCCAGGCGCTATTTTAAGCGCCGAGGAAGACGCAAGTTAGGTTGGATACAGTCCCTGTCCCACATGGGGCTCACAGTCTTAATCCACATTTTACAGATGAGGTAAATGAGGCTCAGAGAAGTGAAGTGACTTGCCCAGAGTCACTCAGCAGACAAGTGGAGGTGCTGGGATTAGAACCCAGGTCCTTCTGACTCCCAGGCCAGCGCTTGATCCGCTAGCCCACGCTGCTTCTTTTTTGTGATGCGCTGCAGTCACTTTGGCCATAAATAATAATAATAATGCTGGCATTTGTTAAGCGCTTACTATGTGCAGAGCACTGTTCTAAGCGCTGGGGTGGATACAGGGTAATCAGGTTGTCCCACGTGAGGCTCACAATCCTCATCCCCATTTTCCAGATGAGGGAACTGAGGCACAAAGAAGTGAAGTGACTTGCCCACAGTCACCCAGCTGACAAATGGCGGAGTCGGGATTCGAATCCATGACCTTTGACTCCCAAGCCCGGGCTCTTTTCCACTGAGCCACGCTGCTTCCCTAAGAAGACCCTTGGTGGTCACTTTGCAATGGACGGCAAGCCTGCCCACAGCTCTCAAGTGCTGACAGCGGCACACAGCACACGCAGTAAGCGTCCGATAAATCCTACCGATGGAAAGAAGGGCAAATCACGCGCACTTCTCAGTCTAGAAGTTTCAGAACTGGGGCTCATCGACAACTCCACGACCACATTAACGAACTAAATGTCTGAGTCTGGCCTGAATCTATTTAGGACCAGGAAGGGGTCCAAGCTGGACTTCCAGGGAATGTTGCCACGTATGCTTGGTCCCTCCTATGTGGGTTGCTGGAACCTCCAATCGTTCAGGCCCCGATCCAGACACGCAGGCTTGTGGATTTTCCAGTCTCTTCCAACCCCGTAGAGACAGTACGGCCTGTGGAAAGACGGGGCTCTCATTCGGTTCGATCACATTTATTAAGCTCTTACTGTGCGTAGAGGACTGTACGAAGCACTTGGGAGAGTAATAATTATAATAATGTAGGTATTTGTTAAGCGCTTACTACGTGCAGAGCACTGTTCTAAGCGCTGGGGTAGATACAGGGTAATCAGGTTGTCCGACGTGAGGCTCGCAGTTAATCCCCATTTTAATAATAATAATGTTGGTATTTGTTAAGCGCTACTACGTGCAGAGCACTGTTCTAAGCGCTGGGGGAGATACAGGGTCATCAGGTTATCCCACGTGAGGCTCACAGTTAATCCCCATTTTACAGATGAGGTAACTGAGGCCCAGAGAAGTGAAGTGACTTGCCCACAGTCACACAGCTGACAAGTGGCAGAGCCGGTATTCGAACCCATGACCTCTGACTCCCAAGCCCGGCCTCTTTCCACTGAACCACGCTCTAACACTAACCAGACACATTCCCTGCCTGCAACGAGCTATTCCCAGCTCTGCTCCTGGCCTGCTGTGTGACCTGCGGCAAGTCACTCGGAACCTCTCTGGACCTCGGTTTCCTCATGTTTAAAATGTGGTCGAGGCATCCGTTCTCCTTTTCTCTTACATTGTGAGACGAGGGTAGGCCAGGAGCTATGGCCAATCTAATCCCCTTATATCTATCTACCCCACCGCTTTGGGCAGGGCTTGGCACTTTGTGTTCAATAAATATAATTATTAGTCTCAGTACTCAGTGGGGGTCAGCTGTCGAGCCACGGCCCCCCAAGGGGACCTAAATGGGGAAAGAAGGAGCAGGATACAAGGGGGGGAAGGGGCCCAACCTGAAACTAACCCGGACTTTGGAGAGCATAACCTAACTAGGCACAGAGCAGTCAATGATTTTATTGAGCACTGTGTGCAGAGCACTGAATAATAATAATAATAATGTTGGTATTTGTTAAGCGCTTACTATGCGCAGAGCACTGTTCTAAGCGCTGGGGGAGATACAGGGTCATCAGGTTGTCTCAAGTGAGGCTCACAGTCTTCATCCCCATTTTACAGATGAGGTCACCGAGGCAAAGAGAAGTGAAGTGACTTGCCCACAGTCACACAGGTGCCAGGTGGCAGAGCCGGGATTCAAACTCATGACCTCTGACTCCCAAGCCCGGGCTCTTTCCACTTGGGAGTCAGAGGTCATGAGTTCGAATCCCGGCTCTGCCACTTGTCAGCTGTGTGACTGTGGGCAAGTCACTTCACTTCTCTGGGCCTCAATTACTTCATCTGTAAAATGGGGATTAACTGTGAGCCTCATGTGGGACAACCTGATTACCCTGTATCTCCCCCAGCGCTTAGAACAGCGCTCTCCACATAGTAAGCGCTTAACCAATACCAACTTTATTATTATTATTATTATCTCTCCTCTGGGCACATCTGAAGGCTTTTCGCCTCTAGAGTCATTCTGTGTTTGACCTCTTTCCCTCCCTTCATTATTATTGATCACTCTTTTCTCCCGGAGCTTCTGTTAAGCCTGGCTGCTCTTTCGGGAAATGTCCCTTTGATCCCTCCCCATCCACTCCTGATCACTTCTTAGGTAGATTCTTCCCCTTGTCATTCTAAGACTGCAGTTGCCCTCCATCAGCTTTTCTACATTTTCTACCCGCATAATTTCACCGGAAGACTTCCAATGACTTGCCTGGTCACCACTGCTTTTCGGTCCTCTCCCCTTCTACTTCCAGATAATCAGTCGGCCTCTTACAATAATACTATGGATTTTTTTAACGGCATTTGTGCTTACTATGTGCCAAGCACTGTTCTAAACACTGGGGTAGATACAAGCTGATCATGTTGGACAGAGTCCCTGTCCCGCACGGGGCTCACACTCTCCATCCTCATTTTACAGATGAGGTAACTGAGGCACAGAGAAATTAAGTGACTTGCCCAAGGTCACACAGGAGACAAGTGGAGGACCCGGGGTTAGAATCCAAGACCTTCTGACTCCCAGGCTTGTTCTCTACTTCTACACCACGCTGCCTCTCTTCTATATGATTTCTATATTTGGGGGAATTTATAAAGCCTGTCTTCTGAATATCTCATTTGTGTACCTCTAATTGTTTCTTTGAAAGCTCCTCCCTGGAGATTATACAGTCACTTCTATTCCAACGTAATCAAAACAGATCTTTTTCTTTCACACTCCGAGACACTCCCGTCACTGGGGCAGACAACCTAGTTACCTACGAATGCCCTCTCCTTTATTAAACCCTATTACTTCAAATATTAAAATCGATCCACCCGTCTCCTTAGCAACAGAGGCGACACTCTTGAGCACCTACTTTGTGCAGAGCACTAGGCTACCTGCTTGGGGAATATATTAAAGAAAAAAAAAGCACCTCCGGCCTTCAAGGAGCTTAACCCTGTCTCTGTTACTTCCGCATTAATCTAGACTTGCCAATATTTTGTATATGTACCTCCATGCTTTTCATGTACTCCTCGAATTCCAAAAAAATTGCTACTGACAGCCTGTAGACCTTTAAGCTCCTTGCGAGCAGAGATCAGGTCTACCAACTTTATTGTATGGTACTTTCTTTAGCGTTTAGTATAGTACTCTGCACACAGTAAGCGTTCAGTAAATACCACTGATGTACGTGGGTGTGGCCAAAAAGACAATTTGCCACCGAAAGCCATTACTCACTTTGGGTATTTAGTGATAATCCTTTCCCCTGCCAAAGCATTTAAAGTATTTGTCCATTTTATATCTATCTCTCAACTGGCGTATAATTTGCTGCTAATCCAACAATTATTGGTATTTATAAAGCATTTACTGTGTGCAGAGCACTGTACTAAGTGGTTGGGAGAGTACAATATAATAGAGTTGGCCGGCACACTCCCTTGCCCACATAAGCTTAGAGTCTGGTCTTTTGCAATACTGTGCTTCACTATAATTTTAAAAGGTTCGTTCTGCTTTCTCTTTTAAGAATATGTAGCAAAAAGTCGACAGTCCTTTAGAGTGTAAGCTCCTCCTCTAGACTGTCAACTCCTTGTGGGCAGGGAACATGTCTTCCAACTTATATTAATAATGTTGGTATTTGTTAAGCGCTTACTTTGTGCAGAGCACTGTTCTAAGCGCTGGGGTAGATACAGGGTCATCAGGTTGTCTCACGTGAGGCTCACAGTTAATCCCCATTTTATAGATGAGGTAACTGAGGCACAGAGAAGTTAAGTGACTTGCCCACAGTCACACAGCTGTGAACTCTCCCGAGTGCTTAGATGCTCTGCACACAGTAAGCACTCAATAAATACAACTGATTGACAGCAGTAGTGTATTTACTGGGTTCACGGTGAATGTCGATGCCCAGTATTTAATGTGCTTGGGAAGTACAACGGAAGCACAATACGCCCTACCCACAAGAGCTTACACTCTTAGAAGACAGAAATATTCACAAGTCCGAGGCCAACGGTAAATCTGTCAGGAAAGTAGGAAAGAAAACCTGAGCTAATTTCTCCCAGGCAGGTACTTATAGACACTTAAGGTACCTTGGGGACATTCCTGCATTGCCGCTGTGTATCCTGCTGCAGTGCATTACTGGGCAATTATGGTACAGTACAATTATGACAGACAATTACTCTTTCCCAGTTCAAAGACTTATCGAAGGGACATCTCCTCCAAGAGGTCTTCCCAGTCTAAGATCCTCCTTTCCCCTTCTCCCACTCCCTTCTGTGTCACCCTGACTGGCTCCTTTATTTCTTCCCCCTTCCCAGCCCCATAGCATTTATATACGTATCTGTAATTTATTTCTATTGATGTCTGTCTCCCCCACTCTAGACTGTAAGCTCACTGTGGGCGGGGAATGTGTCAGTTTATTGTTGTATTGTATTCTCCCAAGCGCCTAGTACAGTGCTCTGCACACAGAAAGCACTCAATAAATACAACTCACTGAATGAATGAATGCATTATTGGACCTTGTTGGTCTGAGAGTCCAAGTTCCCACTAGAGAATGAACTTGGACACTGGGAGAAATGGGTTCACTGATTTTATTTATTGTACTATCCGTGTAGTGCAGCCTGGAAGACGGGAAAAGTAATCACTGGGGAGTGGCGGGGGATTAATTTTTTTTTATTTTATTTTATTTTTTTTTACCGGTGGGCAGATTCTCTTTAATCAGGTCTCAGTTTCACTAACCACAACTTTCCCCTCAACAATCTTCCCTCCAATCAGCTGAAAACGCTTTTCCCTAATTAATCTTCCTTGGCATACGGACCTTCCTTTAATTTCCTCCAACTATTCTCCAGATCAAGTTTAAACCTTTTTCCCCCCATTTATAAGTTTCAAGGTTGGAAAACGTTTCCGTCTGTGTGCCAAGATAGCCTCTACCATCTGAGAAAAAGTGCAGGAAGTGTGCAAAATAATGTGAAGTGGGTTAATTAAGGAAAAGATAAAAATCAACTCCTATTTCTGGTCTGAAATCCAGGTTGCTTAAACAACATGGGTGACCTGCCTGCTTTCAATCTGAAAGACTTTAGAGGAGACTTCTGGTTTAAACAAACACCACCAGCGCTGCAGACAGTATTTGGATTGGGCTGAGTACATACTCCACACAGGTGGGAATTATATCCTAACAGGCACGTATAGTTATATTTGCAGAGAACTGGGTCAGAAAAGAATCTAGAAACAGGTGGTCTCAATGAAGCGGTCTCCCTGTTTAATCCAAAAATGTTTCTCGGGTTTAGAAGAGCCTTCAACGTTTAGGAGAAGTTGGTGGAGGAGGAGAGAGAAGTCATGGTTCCATCACTAACAAGCCTAGATTTTTTGTTTTTTAAAACATAGATCTTTTTAAATTGGAACCAACTTTTGAAAAACACAGCATTTATTAAAAGAGAGAGAGAGACATTCGTCATGGAATTCACATGTTTTTTTTTTCTACGCAACCCAAATCTCTTAAAGATGTCTGCGTGCCATGGCACACTCCCTCTGGCAAGTGTCTCGGGGCACCCCTGCTTGGGGATTTTGAACATCCACAAGCCCTCGGGATGTTCAACTCCTCCCTCTCCAATAGCCACAGAATGTATTCCTCACCCAGCAAGGAGATCGTGTCCTACACTTGTCCTTTGACTTCTGTGCCCTCTGAACTTGATACTTGGGCAGACGCACGAACTGCATCCCAACAGACGACTGGCTGGGACAACCGCACAACCCTGGACGGATGTTACAGCATTCCACGTACGACGAGGACCCATCCAAGCACTTGTGCGCATATGGCAAGACGTCAGACAAACCTTCTGGAAATGTTCGTTCCAACATCTCTCGCTGGGGATTCATAGGGGAAATCCCAAGTTTGGGTTTTTAATTAAAATACTCTACACGGCACACATCCCCAGATGCTCAGTGGGACCGGAAAATGATACGATCCTATCCGGGGCAGAAGCCAGTTAAGCCGGGAATTTCCAAAGCCAAAAATGCACTGATGTCCCTTATGAAAAAAGATATCAGAAAAATGAGGGGAATTGCTCCTCATTAGGGTTGGGGGAAATGGGAGAAGAAAGGAGGGGGTCCTGAACAAAAAGGCTCAGGCCGGGAACTAGAAAGTGCATGGAGTTCGTAGGCACTCAATAAATACCAGCTCGAAAAGGAATGGAGAATCAGAGTCTTAGAGTCAACCGATCAACCAAGGGCCAACAAGACGTCAAAAGGAGTCAGATCCAGAAGTTGTCCCTCCGATTAGGGCAACCGGGAAGGTACTCGACTGATATTCTGTCTTTGACTTTACGGGCCCTCAACGAAGCCCGGCTCAACGCAAGGCAGCTACGCCGTGGGATGCCAGCAAAGAACAGCAGTCATTCCGATCTGGCACTTGGTGATCAAAGAATGGGGAATATCTGAACTAATGTGTTGTACGGCCCAGGAGATGAAAGGCGGAGTTGCAAAGACTCTCTTAAACAGTGGCTTAAAGCAAAGGATAGTTTCCATATGTATCCGGAGTGGAAAGGTCTGTTGGTCAGACACCAATCTTTTCAACTACCGGCAGATGGACGGCGTACTGTCAACTTCAAATACGCATAGGACAAGAGAAAGAGCGAGCGATACTGTAATCAAACACAAAGGCACTTCCTGCACAGTGGCTGAAATGCAAGAATGACTGAGAGAGCAATACAACAGAATCTGACAAAAGTAGGAGAAACTAGCTCATTATCTGGAGCAGTTCGTTAAGCCGGCAGGGATAAGAAGCTGTGAAAGTTAAATATAACATCAAGATCTGAATTGGGCTTCCTGAGCACAAGGATGAAAGCCTGACTGGGTATTACATGCAGCAAAATTACCTTTCTGCACAGCAAAATCCCTTATCAGGAAGAAAAAGGGGGAGAAAAAAAAAAAAAGACTATGGATTTACTCAGACCAACTCTTGTTGTTCCAAGCCTGGAGTGGAGGCACGTCCCTCGCTTGGAGACGGTATGCACGTTGAACTAACGCCCCCTTCAAATTGTTAAATGGCAGCTCTCCTCTTGGGAAGTTGATTTTACTCCAATACGACTCTGCCGGCATAATCATGACAGCAGGACCCTGACTGGAAGACAGAGAGATTCATCCATCTGCAATAGGAAGGGGGCAAAATGGAGCAGGCTAAACACAGTCAACTCAGTGATTCCACGCCACCCGAGTGCTTTCCACTGGCACACAAGAAGAAAAGGCTAATAAGAACTCAGGCAACGGAGCACTCAAATGGAACCCAACGCTACTTCTGTGATCGCTCCGCCGAGATCCCCGCCCCGTTCTCTTCACGCTGCCCGACATTTTATCAACAATGCCACCGCAATCCTAGTTTTTTGTTTGCCTCTGCCTTCGCAACCATCCAGCCACATAAACTCCTTCCCCACTTGGGCTTCCCTGCAGCCGTGACTAAGTTAAAACCACAAGGGACTTCCCCAGAGGTGATCAAGCTCCAAAGGACACATAAAGTTGCCTTTGTATTCAAAGATAATAGCACTAACGGTGAAGTTTCACCCATGAATGTAGGAGTTGAGAGGCTGATGTGGAGCCGATAATAGTATCCACACCCAAAAGTTTAACGTTCACTGGGCTCTCTCTATTTGCCATTCCTGGCGATGATTTTGTTGCTATGTTTAATATCCCCTTGAAGCTTCTGCTCAACAACCACCACTCCTTTCATTATTCTGTCCCATGATAATGACAATAATAACGGCATTCGTTAAGCGCTTACTACGTGCCAAGCGCTGTACTGAGCATTGGGGGGGGGGGTGCAAACAAATCGAGTTGGACACAGTCCGTGTGGAGCTCATAGTCTCAATCCTCATTTTGCAGAAGAATAACTGAAGCACAGAGAAGGGAATGGACTTGATCAAGATCACACAGCAGACAAGACCCATGCTGCTGTCCCCCACCACTGACCTCCCAGTTTTCAGCTCCGATGCCAAGCATTACCAGGCCTACCCTCCCGGCCTTTTCGGTTACCACCTTTCAAGTCACCGCCCCAAAGGAGTTTGCCATCTACTCTCCAAATGTGCTCCATCCAGCAAAGGTGCGTAGTAATTCAGTCAATCGACAGTAGTGATTGAGCGCTTACTGTGTGCGCAGCGCTGTACTAACCCCTCGGGAGAATACAACAGAGCAGCGTTGGTAGACACATTTCCTGCCCACGACGGAATGCCTGTCATTCAGATTTTGAATGTTTGTAGTCTGTTGAGTTGGAAGAATTTCCAGGGGATCAGAAATCCAGACTAACACCAACATCCAGGTCCTTGTTGCCTTCTCCAGCAGGGTGGTGCAGAATAAATCCCAGAGGCCTGAACCCATAGCAAAACTCAACCCAGGAAACTTGGTAGGTGCAAAAATTAAGGTTACATCTTGAAGTAGCTCTAAATTCACCCACAACTGTGCATGCAAAATAATGCACGGACCCTCACTGAGAAAAGACACTGCGTTCTGAATTATCAGAAGTGACGGGGCCAAGACTTGTCTGTTATCTGACAGACTCCATCATCATCATCCGTCATTCCTAAAACATTTGCAAGTAATCCTATACGGTATTAAGAGTCAACTTCTCCTAATCTCCTTTGTGTTTATTTTTCTGGGCTTTAAAGCCTTGTGATTTTGAGTATTTCCTAATCTTGCCAGCTCCTTCCCGCCAGACTCCCGCATCACTCCTGAGGTAGTGATGGATGGCTTTTAAAGGAAGAGAGAGTATTGAAAGAAGTATTTCTATAGTACCTAGCACCACATAATGAAATCAGCGTATAAGCGGAAGGCCCTAACACATCTTTGAATGGGGGGTTTTCCTACAAGGGCGCGAAGAAAATAACTCTAGTATTGGAAAATAAAAACTCAAAAGTGTCTTCTGCCCTCTTGTGGGACACTGTAATCATTGCACATCAATGGCCTGCAAAAAAAAAAATGAATAAGCATTTATTGCACGCTTACTATGTGCAGAGCACTGTATTAAGCGCTTATTCGGACCACTGATCGTGAAATACTGATCGTACTGAATGCTGATCGTGAAGAGAAGCAGCGTGGCTCAGTGGAAAGAGCCCGGGCTTGGGAGTCAGAGGTCACGGGTTCGGATCCCGGCTCTGCCACTTGTCAGCTGGGAGACTGTGGGCAAGTCCCTTCACTTCTCTGGGCCTCGGTGACCTCATCTGTAAAATGGCGATGAACACTGTGAGCCTCACGTGGGACAGTCTGATTACCCTGTATCTACCCCAGCGCTTAGAACAGTGCTCGGCACATAATAAGCGCTTGACAAATACCAACATTATTATTATTATTATTAAATACTGATATTGATAGTACTGAATACTGATTGTGAAGAGAAACAGCGTGGCTCAGTGGAAAGAGCCCGGGCTTGGGAGTCAGAGGTCACGGGTTTGGATCCCGGCTCTGCCACTTGTCAGCTGGGTGACTGTGGGCAAGTCACTTCACTTCTCTGGGCTTCGGTGACCTCATCTGTAAATTGGGGATGAAGACTGTGAGCCCCTCGTGGGACAACCTGATGACCGTGTATCTACTCCAGCGCTTAGAACAGTGCTCTGCACATAGTAAGCGCTTAACAAATACCTACATTATTATTATTCCTTTTCAAAGCAACAGGTAACAGCCTCTTCAACAGTATTTCACCCCAAATCACTCCTTGCCAATATATACGGATAATAAAGCATTAGGAATTTAAAGAAATGTAAACGCATTAACACAGATTAACACCTGGCCTCACTGTTGATCCTGCCTAACCAAAAGCTTTACCTAAATCAGTTGGATACTCACTTGAGGCCAGACAGTTCGGCACATCTAACTCATCTGTCAGATTTAAGCTCTTTCCATGTTTTTTCCTGAACTGGAAATAGTAGTTTTAGTACCAAGATCTAAGATCATGATGCACTATACTCTTATCTGTTAGGGTAACAACTGGAAGGCAAAACACGACTTAGTGTTGGGAGGCTGCCCGGTGGATCTACATATGCCCAGCACACAGCGGAGAGTATTTTTTTGTGTGTGTTATTTTCAGGGGCTTTTTTTGAGGGGGGAGGGTATTTGTTAAGTGCTTATTATGTGCCAGGCATGTACTAAGTGGTACGGTAGATAGAAGATTCAGGCCCTGTTCCAGCTAGGGTTCATCATCTTAATCCCCATTTTAGAGATGAGGTAACTGAGGCACAGAGAAGTTAAGTGGCTTGCCCAAAGTCACACAGTAGACAACTGACAGAGTTGGAATTAGAGCCCCGGGCCCCTGACTTCCATGCCTGTGCTCCTTCCATTAGGCCACGTTGCTTCTCACATACGGTTTTGCCAGAGGGACAGGGAGGGGGGAGAGGGAGGGAGAAAGAGAGAGAACGATGCCACAAAAGCCCTTTGGGTTAAAACTCCAGAGAAATTTAAACATGTTAACTATAAGTTTTAAATATGTTCTTTAAAGCTGTTATATCCTTGGGTCTCTTACTCATTAAAAAAAAACAACAAAACAACACAGATGCTCGGAATCAAGAGTTGTGTCTAACAAGTCATTTTACCCAAGTAAAAGCGTGCGTGAAAAATTCCTAAGCATTGATTTGTATTTCGGCAGGGATCACTATTCAACTGTCTCCCTCTCCTGGAAATACAAGAAATACACTGTTTCAGAAATATTAAAAAATTGGGTCACCTTGCCTTCAGATCTACCTCCCAGTGCTCTTCCACCCACACATTCCTATCACCCAATTAACCTTAGACGATTTTTAAGGCTTCTGAAAAGGAGTTCTTGGAGATCTTTATTAAAGAAATGTCAGCTCCTATGGCAACATCACCAGCCATGCCTGAAAACTGAGAATCCATGTACTGTACTAAGAGCCCAGCTCCTGGTCTAGGAAGGTGGAAGGACCCAACTGCTTTCTGGTTTTTCTGGCCCTGGGAGACGAGTATATGGCCCATGTACACCGTCTTCCATCGCATGGATTTCACTTTTGAACCATCAAAGTCTCTCCACTTTAGGAGATGTCAATCCTGGGGAAGAATCTGCCGCTGCTGGCAGGAGAGGGGATCCTTTAGTGTTGTTCCACCTCTAATTGGCTGTTGCTGGTCTCAATCGAACCTGAGGATTGGGATGAGGGGGAATTACTGGGGGAGAGGTGGGATGGGAAAAGAAGCGGCATAGCCTGGTGGATAGAGCGCAGGCTTGGGCATCAGAAGGACCTGGGTTCTAATCCCAGCTCAGCCACTTGTCTGTTTGGGCAAGTCGCTTAACTTCTCTGTGCCTCGGTTACCTCACCGGTAAAATTACGATGAGTCCCATGTGGGACATGGACTACGGCCCAACCCGATTAGCCCGTATCAACCCCACTGTTTAGTACAGTACCTGACACATAGTAAGTGCTTAACAAATAGCATAAAAAAGGAAAGTGGGTAAGCTGAGGATGGGTTTGTGTGTTTGTGTGTTTCATATAATAAAGGGAAATAATGAGGTGACTACAGAGAAACAATGGATTTACTCTTTACCAAGTGAAAGTCCTGAAATTTACCACCATGCTTCCAGCAAAGTCTCTGATAACCAACTGAAGCTCCGGGGAAGTCAGCCAAGAGTCCGGGGAGAAGAGTGATAGAAGCCACGAGAAGCAAGATAAAGCCGAGGCCGGGGGACAACGGGGAGTGGGCTTATCAAGAAACTGAGGGCCCAGCCATGCTACGGAGCAACCAACTCTGGGGAGAAAGGTCCAGGCCCTTTTGCACTGGATGGAAACAACAGGAACTAGATGCTAGAAGGTTGGTGAGGTGCTCAGAGACAAGGGAGTCCTGTTTGGGGTCCCGAACCTGACAAAGAGCAGACTGGGGACAAAAAAAAAAAGTGCGGAGAGTGGGAGCTGGCTGTCAATTTGGGGCGCTGGAGGCCTGTGGAGTCCACCGTTCTCTAGATAGCAAATAAACTTTGCGGTGTCTCTGTTAAGACCACAGCCTGCTGAATGTGAGTGCTGGAGACGGCTGCTAAATGGAAAATCTCTCCTGGGGGAAGAGAGAAGAGGGAGGGGTTGGATTTAGAAGATGAAACCATTTTGCATTCATCCCTCCATTCATTAGAGCCAAGTTTCTGAGGGGTGTGGTGGGAGAGGCGGAGGACGGTTAGTGGGAGGGGTGATGTAGGGGTGAGCATAGAGTGAATGTACGGACTGTCTGAGAATTGGTCGGGGAGGAGAAAAATGAGGAGGAGGGGAATTGGTGTGAAATTAGGAACCTGGGGTAGAAACAGCAGTGTGAGAACTGGGTGAGTCCGTGAGAGATGTGTAGAAGATGGGCTTGTGCAGAGAGTGAGCGGGGAATGAGTAGGTCTATGCAGGAATTTTTTTAGCATCCTGTACATATTTGCTTTGGGCTGGGGTCTGTCCCCTCCCTAATGCACAGACAGCACAGGAGGTGAAGAGACAGGCTGGATTTTCCCCTTTAGACTGTAACCCCCCAAGGGCAGAAATGGTGTCATTTGTTTCTAGTTTATATCCTGTGTGCTGGGCACAGTACTCGGCACATAGGAAGTGCTCAGGAAATATCGACCATCGACCAAAGAACTAAAGCATCTAATTATTCGTCTGTGCGTACCAGATCCACCAAGAACAAAACATTAGCAGCATCCTGCCCTCCCAGCTTCCTCTACTCTGGCCCAACAGTATTTTCCAGGGGAGAAAATTGGCTCGGGCATATTAGAATTTGACACTCCTGGTCTCTAGGATAAACAGACAGAATGTGGGAAGAATGTTTCTTCAAGAAGAGCTTCCAACTCCAACAAAGAAAAACCAAAATACAAAATTGTCGTTCTTGAATTTACTAAACGAGCAGTCTAGATTTTGAAGGCATGAAAAAAACCTAATCACTATTCATCTATGTTATAAAAGAAGCAGCCTAGGCTAGTGGAAAGAGCACGGGCCTGGGAGACAGAAGACCTGGGTTCTAATTCCGTCTTTCCAAATGCTTGCTGTGTGACCCTGGGCAAGTCATTTAACATCTCTGCCTCAGCTCTCCTGTTCCCCCTTGAAGCAGGACAGGGACTGTGTCCAACCTAATTAACTTGTATCTACCCCAAGGCTTAGAACAGTGCTTGACACAATGTAAGCACTCAGCAAATACCATAAAAATAGTCTGAGGTTTTAAAACAGATGACAAATTAAAAACCAAACTTCCCTTTTATGGAACTCGGAGACTGTAATGTAATTGGCACCTTAAGCCCAGAGGACATTAGATCTGCAGCTTGCAACCTCAGGCTTGATTGGTCTCTCTGTCCCTGGCTTGTAATAGCTCTCAGATCGGTAATGCATATTTTATGATGTCTCCAGATAACACCTTTCTGGCAAACAGGGAAGGCTACAAAGGAGCAATTACATCTAGTATCTTCAATAGCTGAATTTTTAAAAGCTCTTTCCTACCCAGCAAAATAATACTATTCCCTTCAAGAAAGGACCCACCTTCTCTTAGTGATAAAAACTAAATAAAAAGATGAAAGCCAAACAATAAAAGAGAAACCTATGAAGCTGTAACATGAAGCCAGCAGAGTCGGGTCAAATCATGAAGGGGCAGCTGCTAACTCCTCTCACAACGTCATCTCCGTTACTGACAATATTGCAGGGCTCTTGCAGCAAGATGGATAGGTGGAGTCTAATGGTCATGCTGTAGAGCTGTCCTAAGGAGAACAGCCTCCTAAAGGATGTAACTGGGGAAAATTATACACAGGTAGATCCAGTTATAACAAGAGCTGGGGGAGAAAGAGCCGCCTCCTGCAATATCGGCCCGTCGGCCCGGCTCTAGGGGAGCGGGAGGGATAGGTGGATCTATTTCTAGCCTTCGGGCACAGACCGGTGGATTCCCCCACTCCATAACCAGAAAGATGAGAGCAGGCCTCCAGAAATCTCACGCTTGCCTGCGGTATGCTAGAAACCTTAGCGTTATGCTTGGCAGAGCAACACAAGTTTACCAGATCAGCGTATTCAGGAAATGCCCACATTTCCAAAACGCACAACCATAAACTGATACTGCCGGCAAAATTGCTTATCGGCACAGGAAGACTTCAAGCTTAAGAATGCCAAGAGAGGTAGCAAAAAGGTATGAACAGTATAGGGCTGGTTAAGGGAACTGGGGGGTGGGGACTGGATTTTTCAAAACAAGCCTGTCCCAGGTGAGGCAATTTACCATGCAGTCAGAAGTGCAGCCGAGAGTGAGCACAAGGAAAGAAACACGAGTTTGTTCGGATTCCCAACACATCGGGCTCCAACATTTCAGCAAATGCCTCTCTGTAGTCTCATCACGGTCTCCAGGGAAACAAGGTTTTGCCACAGATAAGTTTATTTCAAAACACAGCATTAGACCTTTCTCTCTGACTTGACCTAACTCACCAACCCAGATCTGAAGACTCCTGTTTCTAATGGTAGACAAATCAAAAGCCAAATGAAATAAGATCAAGTTTGTTTGTGACATTAATGGAGAGGTGAGGGGCCCAACAGCTGACTGAGTCAATCTTTGGAGAAGAAATGCTTGAGAGAGATTAGAGTCCAAAGCCCTTAATACCACTTACTCTTATGATCCAGCCTGATTTTCTTAAAGGGCACCCAAAACCTCCCTGCTGAAATGAACCCTCTAGACTCTCAGCTGAGTTGGGTACTCAATCTGTCTGATTTTGGTTATCTTGTACTCTCCCAAGCACTCAGTACAGTGCTCTGCACACAGTAAGCACTCAATAAATGCAACTGAATGAATGAATGGACCCTCCCCCGGCTGTTCACCTGCTACTAAGGGCGCTCAAGCTCCAGATCTCTCATACACATCCTCCTTGTCCATGTTTGCTTCTATATTGGAAACTGTTGTACCAATGAGTCTGTGGGGAACACTCAACCCTTAAAACACAATGCAGGCAGTGATGTTTTTCAACATTGCCTTTAACGGACTAACGACCATCTGAGGCATCCATTGAGAACTAAGAAATGAAGTGTTTAACACTGTGCACAAAAACATATTTGAAACTGGTTGAAACATTTAGGTTATATGAGGACTCGCTAGCTATGTAACCATGAATCATTTTTTTTTAAAGTTACCAGCAGTTACCAGGTCTCCAGCCAGTAGCAATAACTCCTGTTTCTCTCACATTAGCGGTCCCTTGAACCTCTGGTTTCCTCCACCGACCATTCTGCCAATATTTTCCAGTGCCAACAGGCGGTGTCAATTCCAACCACCAACCAGCTAAAGGTTATAGACTCCTGGGAGGGTCTCATTTAAAAACAAAACAAAACAAAAAAACCCTCTTTTTTACGTAGCTTAAAGATTCTCTAAGACTCATTTAAAGGGGCCACTAAATCAGTCAACTGTATTTATTGAGTACTTAGTATGTGCAGAGCACTGTACTAAGCACTTGGGAGAGTATAATTCAATAGAATTAGCAGACACGCTCCCTGCCCATCACAAGCTTACAGTCTAAAGAGGGAGACAGACATTAACATGATTATGTAATTTATAATATATAATATGCCCCACCCTCCTCTCACCTGAACAGACCTTTGAAGTTGACAGTTGGCTTGGAGAAGTTTTGGCCTCAGAGCCCATTTGCTAGCAGGTTTGACTAAACTTTGTTTCCAAGCACTAGCAAGCTTCCCGGATCAGCTTCAGGGAGGCAAATTCGCACACTCATTCAGAAAGATGAGCAGGAATGAAAAAATGAATGCACGAATGTTACACAGACCTGGGAAAAATGCTGCAACAGCGAGTCAACAGGACATTAGGCTGTCAGCTCCTTAAGGGCGGGACCATGACTGCTCTGTCCTAACTCTCCAGAGTGCCACTGGCAAAAATTAGTAGACCTGGGTCCTTGCTCCACTATCCTCCCCGCCATGAGAAGTTCTTAGCTGGGAGGGTGAGAATCTGGATCTTGATGGATTCCCCGCCTCTTCTTCCGCAGAGATGGTCGCCCCCATAGAAATAACCACGTCGATACTCCAGGATCCTCGAGAGGCTCCAGAGGTGCCTCTCCAAGGAGCCAAAGTGTCCACTTAGTGAAACCATCCCTCCAAGATACGGGGGACCAGGAATGAACTCATTTTGCTGAGTGGTCCCTAAACACTCTGGGATCCAGCTCAGCTGAACCGGGGAGACTTAGTTTTCTCTCCATGCATGGTGCCTGTTTTACTCGCAGTGAGACCTCCATCCTTTCGGTTTTCTGAGGAATTTACGACAGGGATAACACTGTGAAAAACAGCCGATGGAAAGCATACAGAAGAGAAACACCACCTTCACAGGTCACACGTAGGGTTGCCAGATTTCGGTTTTGAAGCTCCCGCCTGGCTTTGCCCGCTCTCTGCCTCTACCAAGAGATGAGGTTTGTGTTGTTCAAGGGTGGGACACTCAACACACCCCCTCCCACCGGACTTTTCCAGAAAAAGGGGGCAAGGCAAGGAACCTTAGCCTGTGAGCCTCATGTGGGACAGAGATTGTGTCCCACCTGATTATCCCGAATCTACCCCAGCTTCAGTACAGTGCTAGGCACATAACAAGCGCTTAACAAGTACCCTTTAAAAAAAAGGTGGGCGGGGGCAGGGGGAGTCCAATATCTTATAAATGGGAAGTCTGGAAACTCTAGCTTTGGGAGTGAAAGATAGTTTGGGGGCAAGTTGTATTTCATTAAGCAGCCGGGACTAACCGCTTATAACATATTTGAAAAAGATGTGAAGGGAAACCACTGTATTAACCAGATGAGAAGAGGCTAAATGACGGGCACAATGTGAACAACTGCCGATTCTAAAGAGAAGACTACATTAGCTGAGAAATTACCAACTGCAAAGGAAGTAAAAGAATTAACATGCCTTAGCATCCAAAGAATTAAATATCTTAGCATTTACTATTCCGAATCAGTAAAACTACAAACGACATAACCTGCCTCAATCAAAAAACAAGGCAGAGACAGGGAGACAATAACCATTCTGAGGGAAAAGTGAAAACACAGAAAGGAAAAGGTTTTAGGCGCCTCTAAGTATTTTTCTAGACTCACCGTATTTTAAATTACTCGGGGGTCGGGGGCTTCTTTTCAACTTAAAAGCCAAACTACTTGGAATCTGTAACTTAGCTGGACCAACATACATAATATTCAATCTGAGGCTTCAAGGAAAGTGAGGAGCAAATTCGAGTCCTGCAGATCCAGCACTTGTTCAAGTCTATTCCCATCTTTGCAGAATACAAAAGCCTCAAAAAACCCAAGTAATAACCTACTAGTTCTACAATAAGCACTTAGGCAAGGATTACTATACTTACTAGAGTCTTCCCATCTGAGTAAGTGCAGCTTCCAGGCTGAATAATAGAGAAATCCCAGCACCAGGAAGAGGCAGAGGGCTAGCAGCAGATTACGCACGAAAACCAAGAGTCCCATCTTCACATATTTGCTTTCCTACATGACCTAAAAAACAAACAAACAACACTTTGAGTTTGGAAACATGTCGGAACCACTTCAAAGGGAAAGAGATAGGAGCATTTGGGAATAACAACAATCCTATTTACCACACACAGGGGATAGGTTCCTACCAAAGAATTTCTAGAAATGTCATGCCGGAGAACTCATTACATTTTCTCAGGGACTTTATTTCCATGTGAGGTTAAGTCACAGGAAGCACATGACTGCCAGCTCACTTTCAGTAAGTTTGATTCGCCCAGCCAACCTCCCTCATAGATCACTTCTTCAATCTCCCACTGCTGCATCAGCCATGGAACAAAGTGCCTGGATTCTACCAACAAACTCCAAGTGAGAAGGAGTAGAGGAGTCAGTGTTGACCTGCAGCATGGTCAGCTGTCCTGCCTTTTTTCCCCCTCCCTAAGCCACTTGAACTTCAAAACCGCCACCATCCCTAGCTTAAGTATTCATAATGAATGTATTTTATTGCCTTCTGTGCACTGCCTGGACAAACCTCATCGCTTTTCTCTAATTCCTAAATTTCTTTAAAATCGTTTTTCAGAGTTGTTCCTCGCCTCTCGAAGCGAACTTTCGGGAGACGAGAAAAATGCTCAAATGACTGATGGAAATCTCTGAAACACAAATCTACCCTTCTACCTGGACCAGGCTGAAACTTAGTCCCTCCCTAGGCTAAGGTAGAATGCTCATTCAAATTCAGAAATGAGGTTTCACTGCAAAAAAAGGCAGCACAAACCATGACTCACATTGAAGAGGGAAACCAAAATCTCTTAACATCTAAATTTCATATTTCAAATATTGATTTCACTCAGAAGCTCACAAACTTTTCTATTCTTAAACATGTGGAATTAACCACAAACCACATTTGTAGTCTGTCTTCAAATCACACTCACATTTTAGGCTCTGCAAAAGACAGAAATCTGTCACGCTAACCTAGTTTGCTCAATATCTGTTTCCGAATCCAATGTTTTTACTTGACATTTTTCCTAGAACAGGGAACAATATCTAATTTGATGGTTTCAGAGGAAACAATCTTGTGAATTAGCTGACACTTAGCGTCATTACTGCATTACGGAAGCCAGCTAGCCCTTCCTTAATTAAAAATGTAATGAAATTGCTTTACCATTCTCCATTATTGAAAATGAAAAGTCCCTTAAATGGCTTCAATATAATTCAGTGGATTGTATTTACATTGATAGCAAGGAGGCTGCTGCTAATAGTTACGCATTTGAGGCCTGATTTTTCACAAGTCTTTTTAAAAGTTTAACTAGAGATTAAAAAGAAGGATGTCAGTGATTATAGCTGGTCCTAGTTCTAGTCCCCGATTTATCATAAATTTGCTTGATGATGCTGGGTAATGCAAGGCCTAGGTGCCTCAGTTTCCCTCCTCCTTTGTTTTTTTTTACAAGGGAGATAATACTACTTGTTCCTCCTATTTACCTGCCCAAGGGTCCACGGAAAGAATAATGAGCTGGATAGTCAAGAAAATATCTCTGAAAAATTTTTTCTGTGACTATTCCAAGTACCTAGTACACTTTAGGCACTACAGAAATCATAGGGAAGCAGCGTAGCTCAGTGGAAAGAGCCCGGGCTTGGGAGTCAGAGGTCATGGGTTCGAATCCCGGCTCTGCCACTTGTCAGCTGGGTGACTGTGAGCAAGTCACTTAACTTCTCTGTGCCTCAGTTCCCTCATCTGTAAAATGGGGATTGAGACTGTGACCCTCGTGTGGGACAATCTGATTACCCTGTGTCTACCCCAGTGCTTAGAACAGTGCTCTGCACATAGTAAGCGCTTAACTACCAGTATTATTATTATTATTATTTTGAGGGCGGTAAGGGATTTACCCTCTCCTATGATTCGAGCCAGGAGAGTTTGTGTACGCTGCGGAAGGTCAGAGCTATGCCACATAGGGTTACTCATAATGGAAAGGTCTAAGCCGAACCATCAAAGTCGACTGCTGTCCTGGGCGGCAGCAGCGTGGGAGAGACTCAAAGGTGGATGATCAAGTGATCAAAACACTGATCCAAGACAACGGCAGAGACTCAAGTTTTTACTGTAATGTAAACCACATCTGTATCTCGACCCAAAAAACTCTAGATACATATCAGAACGACCTTATGACAGAAGGTGGGATGTTCTGAAGTGGGTGCATCCACGGAGTCACTAGGGATCGGAAACGACTTGACGGCATTTGACAAAGGGACTTACCACGTTAGATAGGGCCACCGCCTGAGAAAGACAGTGATCAGATAAACGATCACCTTCCTACCCCTACTCAATGACCAACTTACTCATTCCTTAATCCAAAAACTATATTTGATATACATATATATCTGTATATGTAGTGAATATTACTTTATTCACTTGTAAGCTTAGCTCTTGAGGAATCTCAGTTTATTAGTGCTATACTTTAAATTTATATAGAACCCATCTTCTTTATAACTCAAACCACTTTCATATCTATTATATTTTATCTTCAAAAAACTCCCATGATTTAGGAAGTCGGGGTAGGTAAGATTCTTCTCCTCAACTTATAGTTGGGGAAACTGAGGCACAGAGAGAAAGGCCTTTGACATCTAACTACAAACAAAAACCCTTAGCTGCTAAATGCTGCCCAGATTAAATAGAACTACAGTTTGCCAGAGAACTCCTTGACAGCAGGGATCATGTATAGCAATTCCACTCTCCTCTCAAGTAACTGGTACAGGGCTCTGCACACAACTGGCACTGAAGAAATACTTTTGAGGATTTAATTTAACGAACCTCTCTAGCCCAACCAATCGCAGAATAGATAAACACACCAAAACTTGGAGGAACTGCTTTTTACTCGATTGTTCTAAAGTGCATTAAGCTGTCAATTTCACACTCCCAAACCCCTGGGCAATGTCCCTTGCGTATTTGAAAAATGAACACCAGGAGTATAAGTGTATAAATACTCACCTGGCACAGTTTTGCCCGGAAATGATGACATTTTGTCTATTATATTCTATTTAACTGTCCATCCTCTCATCAATGCCCCAGGCTTTAGAATGGCCCTCTACTTTTCTTTCCCCTGGACAGACATCACATTGCCATCATCATTTTTAAAAATTAGTTTTAGCCCTTGCTACGGGGCAAGTTAAACATTTACTGAATGCCCCCTATATACTGACACTCACTGATTTTCACTTTGCTCAGGAAACCTTGCTGCAACTAGTATTCGTCAGAGTTGGGAACTGCAGTACTCCGATACGTTGGGTTTTCATCTACTTTCAAAACATACATTTGTCTGGGGGAAAAAATGTAAAACAAAGATACCAGGGGCTCAGAGCCAAATTAAATAATTGTGGGAAAAAAGGAATAATTTTCAGGGATTTATTTCCCTCATTCTTCAATCAAACTGTAAGTATATGGGGAAAAAAAAAACTGTTAAAAAAGCACATTCTCCCCCCACCACCTTACCCTGATTTTCTTGAATTTCTCATTTTAGGAAAAAATAATGCACAGCACTATTTCGTGTCGTAACTTATTTCGGGTTGCAACCTTGGATAAGAGATCACTGGCAACCATATTACCCCCACATCACAGGCTAATATTAAGGCAAGTTTTCCAAACTGATTTTTATTTATTCCCAGAAACATGAGAACACAAAATTCATCAGCCTTTTGAAATTCAAACTGGGTCATGAAAAATGCCCATGTTTACCTTCATTTTTACTTTCCTGAGAAGTAAATTATACACCTATTGCTTGGGAAGCTCATTAGTTCTTTAGAATCATAGGCACATAAGGCTAGAAGGGACCTTAAGGGGTCATTAGTCTATTCCCCAGAGTCCAGCCAAGGCCACCTCCGACAGATGACCATATCCTATTTTTAGTGACCTCCCTGAAAAGAGCTGCTACAACCTGCCTTGGCCACTCATTTCAGAAATGGCTTTCCTTCTATCAAAGCTAAATCCCTCCTGCTAAGCTCTAACTTCACATTCACCTCGTTCCGTCAGCAGAAGAGAGGAACGGTTTGTCGAGATCCCTCTGATGATAAACCTTTCCCAGCTGTAGGCGATGACGGGGCCAAATATCGGCAATCCCCCATGTGGGGCAGGGACTGTGTCTGACCTGATTATCTTGGATCTACCCCAGTGCTTAATATAGTAGTGGCACAGAATAAGCACTAAACAAATGCCACTTTCTTAAAAAAAATATTATTAGTTTCCAGCAGCCCTTTGGAATGACCATGCATGCATGATTATATTCTTACCCCGAAGAGCTCTACAGCTTCCCTGGAGACCCTAGAAAAGGGAGATGCAGCAAGAACCCCAAACCTGGCTGGTTTCTGGGTGGTCCAGCCCAAACCAGTTTGGTGGCTTGGGATTCACAGGCCCACAGGTTGACCCACTGAAACCTAAATAATCCCCGTTTCTTAGGCCTTTTCTCATCAGCCTTGTTCTCCTACCTTGTGATTATCTTTCTGGTTCTCCTCTAAACCCTCTCCAAATTTTACCTCTCTCTCAAGTTGTGGAGCCGAGTCCTAAACATAACTGGCAATGCTACTCAAGGACAGTAAATGCATCCATCAGTAGTTATTGAGTCTCTACTGTGTACAAGGCATTACACTAAATGCTTGGAAGAGTTACAGTACCAGAAGGAGACGAGTTCCCTGCCCACAAGGAATTTACAATAGAGTAGGTGAGACTTTCACATACGAATGTGGTAAAACAGGAAAAGGAACACATCCAGGAGTCTGTTTCCTCTGTTTATGAGTCCTGACCGTCACATTAGCCAGATCATCCATCTCCCTTTTGCCTCCTCCAGCCTTGCCCGGCCTCAAATACATTTCTATGTTTTTGCATTTTCAATTATGCCTATAACAACGTTCACAGAAATGAAAATTTTATTAGCTGTGGAAGAAATGTTATTTACCCATCTCTACTGTCACTCCTGAATGTCATAAAACTGACAACTTAAGGACCGTTCCCATCTTTTCCAACTGCTAATCCTGTCAACTCGATTATTACTCTCTAAACCCCTTCCTGGGACCTGAGTTTCTCAGGACATATGGAATAGTTTATCAGAGAATGGCCTGTAAGTTTGAGGTAGGGAATTTGTTGATGCTTAAAGCCTTCCATATATTCTAAAAAACTAAATATATTTATCAAGCTATGCCCAGAATTATATTCAAATTTACCAAGAGAAGAGTAGACAACTCTTCAGAGAAGAAGTTTGGAAGAGGAAGGAGGAAAAACATTAATATAAAGGACCCACCTTCCTTTCCAGCTAGAAAAAGGGAATTACTATTTAACATACAACATTCTTAGACTGCAAGGACACCTGCCTTCCGATAGTTCGTTACTATTAGAGAGGAGGAAGAGGACTTAGAGGTCATACACACAAATCTGCAAGCACAGTCACACACACAAATCTTTCTGCAACGTTTTGGTTGCGCTTTTATTTTTTAAATGGTATTCGTTAAGCACCTATGTGCCAGTCATTTTTCTAAGTGCCGGGGTAAATACAAACTAATCAGGTTGGACACAGTCCAGGTCCCACATGGGGCTCACAGTCTTAATCCTCATTTTACTGATGAGGCAACCGAGGAACAGAGAAGTCAAGTGACTTGCCCAAGGTCACAGAGCAGACAGGTGGTGGAACTGGGATTAGAACCAGATCTTTCTGGTTGCCAAGCCCGTGCTCTATTCATTCATTCATATGTATTAAGTGCTTACTGTGTGCAGAGCACTGTACTAAATGCTTGGGAAAGTACAACAATAAACAGTGGCATTTCCTGCCCACGACAAGCTCACAGTCTAGAGGTGGGGAGACGGACATCAATACAAATAAATAGAATTACAGATTATATAATAATATATAGATATATAGATATAATTATATATATCTATAGATATATATATATATATATATATATATATATATATATGCTGTGGGGCTGTGGCAGGGGAAGCCCAAAGGGAGCAAGTCAGGATGACGCAGAAATGTGAGGAAGGGAGTGAGGAAAGGAGATGAGGGAAAGTGGGGTTTAGTCTAGGAAGGCATCTTGGAGGAAATGTGCTTTCAATAGGGCTTTGAAGCGGGGAAAAGTAAGTGTCGGTTGGATTTTAGAAGAGAGGGCATTCCAGGTCAGAGGCAGGATGTGGGTCAGGGCAGGTGGTGAGACAGGCGAGATCGGGGCACAGTAAAAAGCTTAGTACGGAGAAGCAAAGAAGGTGTGCTGGGTCGTAGAAGGAGAGAAGCAAGGTGAGGTGGGAGAGGGCAGGGTAATTGAGTGCTTTAAAGCCAACAGTGAGAAGTTTTTGGTTGATACGGAGGTGGATAGGCAACCACTGGAGATTTCTGAGGAGGGGGGTGACGTGCCCTGAAAGTTTTTGTAGAAAGATGATCTAGGCAGAGGAGTGAAGTATGGTCTGGAGTGGGAAGGGTCAGGAGGTTGGGAGGTCAGCAAGGAGGCTGATGCGGTAATCTAGGCAGGGTAGGTTGAGTGACTATATTAACGGGGAAGTTTGGATGGAGAGGAAAAGACAGATTTTAGCGATGTTGTGAAGGGGAGACAGACAGGATATGGTGACACACTGAATATGTGGGTTGAATGAGAGAGAGGAGTCAAGGATAACGCCAAGGTTGTGGGCTTGTGAGATGGGAAGGATGGTGGTGACGTCTATGGTGATGGAAAGTCAGGGAGAGCACAGAGTTTGGGTGGGAAGATAAGGAGCTCTGTTTTGGACGTGTTCGGTTTGAGGTGACGGGAGGACACCCAAGTAGAGATGTCTTGAAGGCAAGAGGTGATGTGAGCCGGGAGAGAGGTTGGGGAGGAGACGTAGATTTGGGCATCAACTGCATAGAGATGGTAGTTGAAGCCACAGGAGCGGATGAGTTCTCCAAGGGAGTGAGTGTAGATGGAGAATAGAAGGGGAGCCAGAATTGAACTCTGAGGGACCCCCACAGTTAGGGGGTGGGAAGCGGAGGAGGAGCCCGCAAAGGAGACTGAGATGAATGGTCAGAGAGATAAGAGAACCAAGAGGTCATGCTGCTCCTCAAGTTCTGCTTTTACAAGTTCTCTGTCACCCCATGACTTCCCTTTCTTTCCTCCAAACACCCACACGGCTAGGTCAGGACCATTCACCCTTTCCACATCCCACGTCCCTCATGGTTAGCGGGGACGTGTCGGAGACAGTTTACGTCCAGGGTCTGCCCTTTGGGTTACTCACAACAGAATTCGGTCTGATATAGGGAAGCAGCGTGGCTCAGTGGAAAGAGCCCGGGCTTGGGAGTCAGAAGTCATGGGTTCGAATCACGGCTCTGCCACTTGTCAGCTGTGTGACTGTGGGGGAGTCACTTAACTTCTCTGTGCCTCAGCTACTTCATCTGTAAAATGGGGATTAAGACTGTGAGCCTCACATGGGACAACCTGATTACCCTGTATCTACCCCGGCACTTAGAACAGTGCTCTGCACACAGTAAGCGCTTAACAAATACCAACATTATTATTATTATTATTATTATGACTAGGATTATTTTGGTCTTCTGCAGCAAGCATCAGTGCTCACCCCCAAAACAGCAGGCTAGACAGTGCCTCCCACTCTTGGGGGACCCCATTCCAAAACCTTATTGAAGGTACATCTCCTCCAAAAAGCCTTCCCTAAGCCCTCCTTTCCTCTTCTCCCACTCCCTTCCGTGCCGATCTTACCAGCTCCTTAATTCATCCTCCCTCCCATCCCCACAGCACATTTGTAGATATCTCTATACATCTGTAATTTATTTATTTATTCATATTTATGTCCATCTCTCCCTCTAGACTGCTTGTTGTGGGCAGGAATTTGGCTGCTTGTTGTTACACTGTACTCTCCCAAGAGCTTAGTGCAGTGATTTGAACACAGTACGCGCTCGATAAATATGATTGAGTGAATAAATGACACACCTCCTTTCCTCCCTGCAGGAGAAGGGAACCCCAAAACCAAGGAGAGCTTAGGATGACTTTGACTCACACCTCTGCTCTCCTCCCAACCACCCCCAACATGTCTTCTGTTGTTCTGGGTCACTGAAAGTGCCCCATCCCAGTTTTTAAAAACAATTATTTCTGAGGGGCCATAGGTAGGTTTATTACTCACATCTGCTGATTGCAATTGTTATGGTACAAGTAAGACACAACTCTGCCTGGGTAAGCCCACATCAAAGCATTTCCTGAATATGTACTGTGATGGTTAAGTTTGTGGCAAGATAATGAGGATATTCTTAGTGTTGCTTTGTTGAATTGCCCCCGAACTTAATGTCAGCAAATAATCATTCTTTTGAAAGCATCTTTGTTGAGAGGATAAAAAAAAAAGGCCCTTCTGTTGGGATCCAAACATAAGCTCTCACACAAAACTCATAGCTCTAATGCATGTGCCAATTCTCAAATATTCACTGTATTTATTAAGAGCAATTCTACTAATGTTTCAAAGAACCCAGGAAACAATGACACCTTCATCTTCAAAGATTCAAGCTGGGTATTCGCTATAAAGCTCCCCAAAAGTCACAATAAGAGTTTGCAACCAAAAAACGCACATCAGCAAACTCTCTGGTTTTCTGATAACGAGAAGTGGGGGGGGGCAAGGGATACTTGGGCCACATTTTTGACTCAAGGCTGAAGTTCAGAAAGATTATCTGGAAGTCATACACACCGTGCTGGAGCTGGAGAGAAGAGTGGCAGGCAGGTGAAAAAGAATCCCTCCTCACCTACTCTACCTGTTCTGAGTCAGGAACTACTGGCAAAGGAGGCACCCGTGTCCCCTTTCTGACCCCAGAGAAATGAATTATAATGGCATTTACTAAGTGCTGTGTGTCAAGCACTGTTCTACGCGCTGGGATAGATACAGGTTAATCAGTTGGACACAGTCTCTGTCCCACATGGGGCTTCCTGTAAAAGTAGGAGGGAGAACAGGAATTTAATCCCCATTTTTGAGGAGGAAACTGGGGTAGGAGAAATTAAGTGACTTAGCCAGAGTCACACGTCCAGCAATTGGCAGAGCCAGGATTAGAACCCAGATCCTCTGACTCCGTGGTCCGTGATCTTTCCAATCCACGCTCCTTCCCCAAAAGAGCTCAGACAGGTCCCTGCCACTTCGGCCTTGAATGGATGGGGGACAGGGCTAAAAAGATGTCGCCTCCGGCTTCAAGTCTACAGCTGCTGGCAGGAAAGTGAGTGCCCAAGTCCCAATCTATCATGGTCATTAGAAACCCCATATAGTAATTATCCTAAATGGCAATTGTCATTAAAAAATGGGGTCGGAGTATGTGAAAATTCTGGTACTTGGTGTTTGGGTGTGAGGGTTTGTTGTACTTACAAAAGTAAGAAACGGATACTGTCATCCAACCCATTGGTAAGAAAACCTCAATATCCGTATAGTGAATAGGTAAGAAAAGCCTTCTCCTCTCCAAAACTCTGAAAAGCTTTTGATACTGTCATTATAAAACTGGAGTATCTACTCAGAGACTTGCCAAGTTGTCTACATTTCTACGCTATTAGAAATGCAGACCCGTACAAAATGCTTAACTTGCCACAGTTTGAAACTGTCCTGTCTTTCAAAGCCAAATACATTCAGTTCTCCCACTCTGTGTTTTAGATTAGAACAGTGGTAAGGGGATCGGGGGAAAATTATTTTTTTTCCTAAGGGCATTTGTTAAACAATTAATATATGCCAGACGATGTACTAAGCGCTGGAATAGATATGAGCTAATCAGGTTGGACACAGTCCACGCCCTGCAGTATTAATCCCCATTTTACAGATAACTGACACCCAGAGAAGTGAAGTGAGTTGCCCAAGGTCACACAGCAGACAGGGACAGAGCCGGGATTAGAACCCAAGTCATTCTGACTCTCAAGCATGTGCTCTGTCCACTAGGTCATGCTGCTTCTTCCAACAACGTGTGTTCGTCTCGACAGAACGTGATGCGGTAGCTGAAGAAATAGCAGAAAGCGGCCGTGCTTCAGCAGACAGCCTCCTTCGAGAAGCAGCGTGGCTCAGTGGAAAGAACCCGGGCTTGGGATTCAGTGGTCATGGGTTCCAATCCCGCCTCTGCCTCTTGTCAGCTGAGTGACTGTGGGCAAGTCACTTAACTTCTCTGTGCCTCAGTTCCCTCATCTGCAAAATGGGGATGAAGACCGTTAGCCTCACGTGGGACATCCTGATGACCCTGTATCTACCCCAGCGCTTAGAACAGGGCTCTGCACATAGTAAGCGCTTACAAATACCAACATAATTATTATTCGAGCCACAAGTATTAAAATGTGAGTTTTCCTTAATGTACGTGTGTTTGGGGGCAGAGGGAGGGAGTCGACAAGAATGATAAACCGGTGTTATAAAACACAGTATTTCCCATCAAGAAACGTACCGGGCAGCCTAGAACTGCACAGAACGGAAACCGGCTTCTGTTTCCCTGCGGCCTCTTCTCCCGTGATAGTATCTGTTAAGTGCTCACTCTGTGCTAAGCACTGCCTGAGGCACTGGGGTAGATATAACCAGGTCAGACCTTCAGGCTCGATTCTCACCCTCAAAGTGCAAGCAGGTCATACCGGCCTTTCTCCGTCCCCACTCCCGACTGGTTTATCGGGTGGGCTCATCCCACCCTCCTCCCGGCCTCAGGTACCAAATGATGCGTTCGCTTTGTGCTTGTGTGCGACCTGTACAGGGCTGCCTCCAAAAGCGCGACCGGTAGAGTCACAGCCAGAAAAGTGACGCCCAGGGGCTTATCTAGGAGCGAGAGGAAGTAAAAGCAGCAGAGAGAAGATAGACGAGATAGGTTTTGTTTTTCCAACCAGCATCTCTGCGAAAGACGTCACGGTCTTTTTTCGACGAAGATAACTTCCCTACAGAAAACGTAACTAGCTGAGCTACCGAAAGACTCAAGTCTCTCACGTAACGGCCGGCTCATCCGATCGTATTTACTGTGCGCTTCCTGTGGGCAAAGCATTATACTAAGCGCTTGGAAAGTACAATTCGCCCAGCTGATGGTGTAAAGAGTAGCGACAGACCACCGACACCGTCGTCGGCTTCCCCCGAACCATTCCTTTTTTCTTCCCATTCCCTGCAGGAGGTATCATCTTGTCATTCTCTCACAAAGAACGACTCTGACGCTCTCCTGGCTGTGCCGGGCACTGGCAGCCGGTTGCCCCGTGACGGGGCACTGGCAGCCGGTTGCCCCGTGACGACCATTAGACTGTAAGCTCCTCGTGGGCAGGGAAGCAGCGTGGCTCAGTGGAAAGAGCCCGGGCGTGGGAGTCGGAGATCATGGGTTCCAATCCCGGCTCTGCCACTTGTCAGCTGACTGTGGGCAAGTCACTTAACTTCTCTGTGCCTTAGTTTCCTCATCTGTAAAATGGGGATGAAGACTGTGAACCTCATGTGGGACAACCTGATTACTCTGTATCTACCCCTGCTCTCAGAACAGTGCTCTGCACATAGTAAGCGCTTAACAAATACCAACATTATTATTATTACTGCTTTCACGGCATCGTCCCCAAATAGCCAATGCAACGCCCTGGACAAGCAGAGGCTCGATAAAGGCTGCTGTCGGTGATGATGCCCGCGGTACGAACACCGAGAAACTGGCAAGCGAGGTCTGGATCAAGGTGCCGGGGGCATTTCAGGACCATTCGTTCCTTTAATCGAATTTATTGAGCGCTTACTGTGTGCAGAGCACTGTACTAAGCACTTGGGAGGGCATAATGCAACAGTAAAGAGACATTCGCTGCCTACAACGAGCTGACAGTCAGGAGGGATTAGGGACAAAGAGCAAGGGGACCAAAACGGGCTTTTAGGCAGCAAGATGAGGTCAGTTTTGGCCAGTGGCTTAGCAGGATGGAGCTCGGGGAGAAAAATGACAACAAAAAAACAGCCAAGGGCACTGATTTCCTTCAAGCAAAAGCTCGGCGGGCAGCAAAATGTGCAGATTCACCGAGTCCCCGACAATCCATCTTCCTCTCCTTTCCCTGCCACTGAAGGGGGGCAAGGATTTACGCTTTTGCCCTGGAACCCCCTTGGATGGGGGCAGTGGGGAAGAGCTGAGGAAGTGCAGTTCTGGGAGGAGGCGGGGGAATCCCTTATCTTTCTTAAGATGCCAGTTGCCACCCAAGGACGAAAGCTGATGGGTTCCCTTTCGTCCCCCTCCCTCCCCTCGGCCGCCTTTAACCCAGAAATTAGGAGAAGCAGCGTGGCTCGGTGGAAAGAGCCCGGGCTGGGGAGTCAGAGGTCGTGGGTTCAAATCCCACCTCCGCCCCTTGTCTGCTGGGTGACCTTGAGACAGTCACTTCTTGATTCTATTTATTGCCATTGTTCTTGTCTGTTTCCCCTGATTAGACTGTAAGCCCGTCGAAGGGCAGGGACTGTCTCTATCTGTTACCGATTTGTCCATTCCAAGCGCTTAGTCCAGTGCTCTGCAGAGTAAGCGCTCAATAAATACTATTGAATGAATGACTGAATTCTCAGTGACCTCATCTTCAAAAAAAAACCGTGAGCCCCACGTGGGACAATCTGATGACCCCGTATCCACCCCAGCGCTTAGAACAGTGCTCTGCACATAAGAAACGCTTAACAAATGCCGTCATTATTGTTAAATCGGGGAAGATTTTTGGTTTTCCAATAAGCGCGGATGGATGGGCGGGCGCAGGGCCCGTTCCGGCCTCGGTCGCTGGGGGGCGCTGGCAGGGCAAGGGGCGCCCCGCGCAGGCGCACTACGGGCCGTCCCGGCCGGGCCAATAAGCGCGAGTGGATGGGCGGCCGCAGGGCCCGTTCCGGCCCCGGCCGCTGGGGGGCGCCGGCGGGGCAGGGCAGGGGCGCCCCGCGCAGGCGCACTGCGGGCTGTCCCGATCGGGGCAGCGCGACTATCGGGAGAAGCCCGCGAGTCGCAACCCGCCCCCTTTGGGGCGCGCTTGGCTTACCGTGGAGGAGCGCGGGGCGGCGGGGGGACGACGACCCGGCCGCGGCGGCGGGCCCCGGCGGGCGCCGGGGATGCGGTGGGCTCCCTGGGCGCCGCCATACTGCGGGCGCAGCGGAGGGGAGGAGATGCCCCGGCCGCGGGCCCGCGCCACCACCAATCCCGCCCGGCGACCGAGGGGGGAACCCCCGGCCGCGCCACCAATCAGCGCGCAGAAGGCGGGGGGCGGGACGCTCCCTGGACCAATGGGGATGGAGAGGATGGAGACAGCGGAGGGGGCGGGCGGCCAATGGGAGGGGGCGGTGGCGGCACGTGACGGCCTCGCCGCGCGCCACCTGCCAGGGCGTCGTCGAGGGGCACGTGGGGCCGCGCGCCAAACTCTCCCAGGGAAACCAGTTCCCCCTGCAGGCGGGCAGGGAATGGCACTGGTTATTGTTGTATTGGACTCTCCCGGGCGCTTAGTACAGAGCACTCAATAAATACCGTTGAATGTAATGGATTCCCCCAACTGGGACCCAGGGCTACGGCCCCTGGGCATTTGGGGGGGCTGCCTGGAGCTTGCAGATGATGATGGGCAGGGAAGGGCACTGGTTATTGTATTGGACTGTCCCAACCGCTTAGTACAGTGCCCTGCACACCACACTCAATAAATACCATTGAACGGATTCGCCCAACTGGGACCCAGGGCTACGGCTCCCGGGCATTTAGGAGGGCTGCCTGGAGCCTGCAGATGATGATGGGCAGGGAATGGCACTGGTTATTGTATTGGACTCTCCCGACCGCTTAGTACAGTGCCCTGCACACCGCGCTCAATAAATACCATTGAATGAATGGATTCCCCCAACTGGAACCCAGGGCTACATATCCTGGGCATTTTGGGGGGATGATGCCCCCTACCTGGAACTTGCTGGTGATGGGCAGGGAATGGCACTGGTTATTGTTGTATTGGACTTTCCCGAGCGCTTAGTACAGTGTCCTGCCCACAGCACTCAGTAAATACCATTGAATGAATGAATGGATTCCCCCAACGGTGGCCCAGGGCTCCATCTCCTGGGCATTTGTGGGGCTGATGCCCCCCACCTGGGGCATGCTGATGGGCAGGGAATGGCACTGTTTATTGTTGTACTCTCCCAAGTGCTTAGTACAGTGCTCTGCCCAAAGCGCTCAATAAATACAATTGAATGAATGGATTTCCCCAACTGTGACCCAGGGCTACGTCTCCTGGGCATTTGGGGGGATTTGCTGCGCTGATGGGCAGGGAAAGGCACTGGTTATTGTGGTATTGTACTTTCCCAAGTGCTTAGCAGAGTGCTGTGCACACAGTGAGCACTCAAATACGACTGAAGGAACGGAAGAGGTAGAACTGGAGTGCAGTATGGGTGACACCCTGTATTAAGCGCTGGGATGGTTACAGGCAAATCGGCCCAACCCCTTTCCTCCGTAGGGCTCACAGTCTCGGTCCCCATTTTGCAGATGAGATAACTGAGGCCCAGAGAAGTGAAGTGACTTGCCCAAGCTCACACAGCAGACAAGTGGCGGAGTCGGGATTAGAATCCATGACCTTCTGAGCCCCAGGCCCGTGCTCCAGCCACTACATTATGCTCCTCATTATTCATAAATAATAAACGATCCTTATCATTTATGGATGGCCTTACCGTCCTGCCCCCGCCCTGAGGGTACACTTTGCCCACAGTCAGGAAGGGGGCACGGCCCGTGGGGGATTTGCCACCCTTGCCCGACCTTCCTAGCAGCTCTGAGGGAGAACTTGAGTTGGGGAGGTGTAAAACGTAGAAGGAGCATCATCATCGGTATTTATTAAACTCCCACTTGGACCAGAGCACAGTACTAAGGAAGGCTAATAACTTTTAACCCTGCCGTAACCTTGGGAATAGCTAGGTAGCAGTCTCTTATCGCCAAGATCCGCCCTTTCCTCTCCATCCAAACTGCTATCGTGCTGGTACAAGGTCTCGTAATATCCCGACTGGATTATTACGTCAGCCTCCTCTCTGATCTCCCTTCCTCCTGTCTCTCCCCGCTCCAGTCTATTCTTCATTCCGCTGCCCGGATCATCTTCCTACAGAAACGCTCTGGGCCTGTCACTGCCCTCCTCAAAAACCTCCAGTGGTTGCCTATCAACCTTTGCACGAAAGGAAAACGCCTCACTCTTGGTTTCAGAGCTCTCCATCCCCTTGCCCCCTCCTAACTCATCTCCCTTCTCTCTTTCTACTGCCCGCCCCGTACGCTCCGCTCCTCTGCCGCTCACCTCCTCGCCGTCCCCCGTTGGCGCCCGTCCCGCCGTCGACCCCGGCCCACTTCCTACCACGGTCTTGGAATGCCCTCCCCCCTCACCTCCACCAAACTAACTCTGTTCCCCTCTTCAAAGCCCCACTGAGAGCTCACCTCCTTTCCCTCTGCTCCTCCTCCCCTCCTTTCCCACCCCCTGCTCTTCCCCCTTCCCCTCCCCTCAGCACTGTGCTTATTTGTATATATTACCCCATTTATTTTGTTAATGAGGTGTATATCTCCATGATTCTATTTATCTTGATGATGATGTCTTGTTTTTTGTTCTGTTTTGCTCTGCTGTCTCCCCCGTTTAGACTGTGAGCCCATTATTGGGCAGGGATTGTCTCTATCTGTTGCCGAATTGTACATTCCAAGCTCTTAGCACAGTGCTCTGCACATAATAAGCGCTCAATAGATACTATTGAATGAATGAACGCCCTGTAAAGCTTGTTACAGGCAGGGAACGAGTCCACTAGTTCTGTTTGTATTGTACTCTCCCAAGCAGTGCTCTGCACATAGTAAGCGCTTAATAAATACCACTGATTATCAATCCATGGGGTCCCAGGATTTCAGACCCTCCCCCTCCACCCACTGTCGATTTCAAGGAATTAACTGCCCCTACTTTCAGAAAAGGGCCAGGCCTGTTTCACCCTTCCCCGTGACGGAAAAAGGGGTGGTGCACCGAGAGGGAAGGCGGGGAATAGTCCTTTCCTCAGGCTTAACTGTACTCTGCCATCTGACCAATCTCTCAGGGAGGGCTTCTGCTCAGAGAGAAATATTCATGTTTTGTTTGTCATATTGAGGTGGCAGGGCTTTTTGGAGACAACCTAGGAAGTGACAGAGTTGGTGTCGACGAAGGAAATAAATAGGAAGTCGCTTAACGTCAGCGGATAGAAAATGGGGAGATTACCTTTAAAATGAAGGCATAATGATGGGAGTATTAGAAGCAGTGAGCAAGGCACGGAGCAGCTGTGACTGCTGACTAAATCCCTACTCCCCCATTCTCTCTCACTTGGGTCTGTACTTCTTAAGCACTTTGATTTTCAACCTCCTCTTCCCCCCGCAGAATCGTGTCTAACCTATTCTCTTACGTTGTTCCCTCCCAGGTTCTTAGTACAGTGCCCAAAGTAAGCACTCAGATATCATTGATTTATATTGTAGCAGAGGGAAATGACTTTACAAAACACTTGAGGAAGGCCTTCCTTTTCAAGAGGTGAAAAATTTAACTTATATGCTGCATTGAATAGCTCAGCTTCTAATGTAGAAAATGAACTTTTGAGCTCAGCTACCAGCGGTTCCAACAGGGTCAATTGTATTTATTGTTTACTGTGTGCAGAGCACTGTACTAAGCGCTTGGGAGGGTAGAATATAACAATATAATCGACATTCCCCCCATAATGAGCCTACAGTCTAGAGGGGGAGACCGACGTTAATATAAGCAAATTACAGACATGTTCATCAGTGCTGTGGGGCTGGGAGGGGTAGGAATAAAGGGAGCAAGTCAGGGTGACGCAGAAGGGATTTGAAGAAAAGGAAAAGAGGGCTTAGTCACGGAAGGTCTCTTGGAAGAGATGTACCTTCAATATGACTTTGAAAAGAGGGAGAGTAATTATCTGTCAGCTAGGAGCGAGGGCATTCCAGGCCAGAGGCAGGACGTGAGAGAGAAGTTGGCGGCGAGATAGATGAGAACGAGATATAGTGAGAAAGTTAGTAGTAGCGGAGCAAAGTGTGTGGGCTGGGTTTTTGTAGGAGAGTGGTGATGAGAGGTAGGAGGGGGTAAGTTGATTTAGGGCTTTACAGCCCTAAATGAGGAGTTTCTGTTCGATGAGAAGGTGGATGGGCGACCATCGGAGGGTCTTGAGGAATGGGGAAACATGGCCAGAAAATTTTTGCAGAAAAATGATCCAGGTAGCAGAGTGAAGTATGGACTGGAGTGGAGAAAGCTAGAAGGCTGGGAGGTCAGCAAGGAGGCTGATACCATAATCGATGCTAGGGTAAGTGATTGGATTAACATGGTAGCGCATTGGATGGAGAGGAAAGGGCCGATTTTAGCAATGTGGCGAAGGTGGAACGGAGAGGATTTAGTGACGGATTGAATACGTGGGTTGGATGAGACGGGAATCAAGGATGAGCCAAGGTTACAGGCTGTGAGGCAGGAAAGATGGTGGTGCCATCTACAATAATGGGAAAGTCAGGGGAGGACAGAGTCTGGGGGGAAAGATTAGGAGTTCTGTTTCAAGAGAAAGAAGCTCTCTGGGTTAGTGTTTTCTCAAAGCGGTGCAAGAGAGGGAGTCGCCAGGAGAACAGGGCGTGTGAAATAGCTATACGGTGTTATTACAAAGGGGGCCCAAGTTACTGCTTCCCAAACGATAGTTTTTTTTCCTATTATGCATTTAGTGTCCAAAAATGCCATTTCCTTCAAGCTTTCTCTTGCTTTCTCCCCCTTCTCGAAAATTTACAACCTTTTTTCTTCCCCTATTCCTCTAGGTCCCCTGCTGTGCCAGGGTGGACCAACCACAGCCTGGAAAAGTACTTTTTTTAATGGTATTTAAGCACTTGCTATCTGTCAGGAACTGTACTAAACACTAGGGTAGATACAAGCAAGTCAGGTTGGACACAGTCCCCATGTCACATGGGGCTCGCAGTCAATCCATTTTACAGTCAGGATAACTGAGGCCCAGAGAAGTCGTGACTTGCCCAAGGTCACACAGCAGAAAAGTGGTGGAATCAGGATTAGAACCCAGGTCCTTCTCATTCCCAGATTTGTGCTCTATTAGGCCACTAGTTATGCTCTGCCTAGGTATATTCTCAGCCAGGTTGAGATTGGGAAGCAGCTCAAAATAACAATAATAATAATAATAATGATGCTACTTGTTAAGCGCTTACTATGTGCCAAACACTGTTCTAAGGGTTGGGGTAGATACAAGATAATCAGGTTGTCCCACGTGGGGCTCACAGTCTCAATCCCCATTTTACAGATGACATAACTGAGGCACAGAGAAGTTAAATGGCTTGCCCAAGGTCACACAGCAGGCAAGCGGCGGAGCCGGGATTAGAACCCACGTCTTATGACTCCCAAACCCGTGCTCTTTCCACTAAGCCACGCTGCTTCCCTAATAGCATTCAAAAATCAATAGTATTCCTTGAAATCCAGAAGTTCTAGCTTTCAGGCCCATTCTCTTTCCATTAGTCACACTGTTTCCCCCATTAATATCCCAAAACCATGCATTCCTTGCCACCACCAAAAGGTAGCCTAGGACTCAGTTGGGATGGGATTTAAGCGCTGGTAGGGGCTCAAATGCTCGGGGCTCAGTTCGGGCCAGGATGGCCCTAGATTTTGGTCTGTGTCTTCCATCCCAAGGGCATAGTAATAAGAGCTGTGACTCTGGCAAATCATTTCATCCCTCTGGGTCTTGGTTTCTTCATCTGCAAAATGGGGATAATGATTTCTTTCTGTCCTTTCCCACGAGACAAAGCCCACAAGGACCCACAGAGATAATCCCTGTGAAAATACTCTGAACTTTATGGAAGAGGGTATGACGAACGGCCCCTGCCATCGATGGCTCAGCCCAACCCAGTTCACCTAGAACAATGATCGTATTGATCCCGTAAGGGATTAAGACTCCGGTCACCAGACTAAAGCGAAGCCCAACCAAATTCTCCACATGGTCTCCGACATATTGCACAGTGTTTGGAGACACCCCACCACCGTCCCCAACCAGGCAACGGGCCGTGGCCCAGATCTGCATTCCCCTGGTTCCTGTCCACAAGCCAACTGCAAGAATTGGTTAAAAACGACCAAATCTGGAATGATTATCATAACGCTAGCACCATTTTGGCCAAAGGACGGATCGCCCAATCAAGAGCAAATGCCGCCAACTGGCCGGGTATAAGCAGACACAGATTAGCTGGGATACCGCCAAGACAACCCAACCTCTAAGCGGGTAAGTAGTTCCTTCTCTATTTACCCTCTAAATTCTCCTCCACCCCAGCAAAAGCAACAAACAGAGGAGTCGCCTTGTTTCTCGCGGGTCAGTCTGCATGGCAGATAATGTCCATCCATCTGATCTTTTTAGAGTCAGAACAGTGAGAAAGAAAGCAGTGTGGTTGCCTGTCTGCTGGGGCAGAAGACGAAATGAAAAAAGAAAGACAAAGCAAGGCAGATGGCTGGCGTGAGCGCAAACCCAGGCTCTGAACTCCAGTGGCTAGCAGATCCCTTACTGGGAGGCCCTATGTATTTTCCCTGCTCCTCCACAGCTGGTTAATTCGTGGCAGACCCCTGGGTGTTTCCTGGGTGGGAGGGAGTGGGTTGTAGGTGGGGCTTTGCGCCGTCTCTGAGTAATCCACCCCACCAGCCTCATGACAGTGATTTGCGCAGCCAACTGGAAGAGGCGGAGGTGGTGTAGACAGACCATCCTGAGCCCACCCTCAGAGCTCACTCCACAACTGAGGGTGCTCAAGAACCCCGTCTCCCATTATCCACTTCCACTGGGCTCAGGATAAGAAGAGTCATGGGGGAAGATTTCAGCCAGAGTGAATTAGAGCAGCATGGCTTTTGTTCGTGCAGATGCCTGGTAAATTCGCTCACTGCTTCCAGAGAAGATACCGGAGCTGGATGCTCCCTGAAAAAAAAAAAATTAGAAAACCCCCACTTCCTCCTCCGCATAATTGACTCAAATTGTCCACTGACCAGAACCTGCAAGAATCTTCAGTCCCCCATCCTCCCCCTCCCATCCATGGAGAAATGAGGAACTGGATGGGAAGGGTCAAGCTTAGAAGCAAACAAACAAAGCCCATTATAGGGACATGGCGCCTCCATAGCTGTTGACCTGGTTGCTAGGAGACCAGCTGCCTTTCTCTGGACCCTCCTGCTGATCTTTATCATCCCGTCCCTCGTCCCCTCTCCATCCACAGCACAGGCACCTAGCTAGGAGGATCCTGATGCCCGGGAAGGCTATGGCTTGATTACTCTAGATAAGTGTCCACAGTTGGCTCTAATCTTTCAGACTGCCCACTCTAAAGGATCCCTTAGCTATGATGCTTCTCAGAGTTAGTTCTGGTTTTTAGGTGGTAAAAGGAAGTGGGGCTAGAGAGGGAATGAAGAGCAAACCAAGAGTGTCTTTGGCTCATCTCCACCCACTCTACACTATTATTATTATTATTATGGGCAGGGACTGTCTCTGTTACCGATTTGTACATTCCAAGCGCTTAGTACAGTGCTCTGCACATAGTAAGCATTCAATAAATACTATTGAATGAATTAGCAATAATATTTAAGCGCTTACTGCCAAACATTAAATATTAGCAATAATATTTAAGCCAAACATTGTACTAAGCACAGGGGTAGACACCAGATATTGAGGTTGGCCACAGTCCATCCCACATGGGGCTCACAGTTTGAGAGGGAGTAGGATTTACTCCCCATTTTACAGATGACTATGTGGTCCAGAGAAGTTAAGGGACTTGCCCGAAGTTTCCCAGCACACAAGTGGTGGAGCTGGGATTAGAACCCAGGTCCTCCAACTCCCAGGCCATGCCTTTTCCCTACCGAGTGCTTTCCGGCGTGCCGAGGCACTGTGCTTGGGAAAATGCAATAGCGAGAGTAAATTATTAGTATTATAATACTTGTTTACTGTTTAATATGTACTAAGCATTGTAGTAGGGTCTAGAGTAGATATAAAAGTCACGTTGGACACAGTCCCTGTCCCACATGGGACTCCCAGACTAAGTAGGAGGGAAGATGATTCCAGTCATCAAGGAGAGGTACCTAAACTAATACTCTTTTGCTTGTTCTCTACCCCTGCGGTAGCACCCCCGCTCTGGTTTCCTATGTGTCTGCCCAACTTCAGATTCCATGGAACTTGGAGGCGTCTCTCTCTGACTCCTTCCCATCAAACATCCCGCTGCCCTTAGAGCATCTCACTTCCCTTGCTCACTCTGCACCTTTCTGAACATCTCTGCTCAAAGAGGATCCTGCTTCTCCACCGCCATTACAGGACTCCCTCTCCCGTGTCGCTCAAGTCAGTCAACGGTACTTATGGAGCGTTTACTGCGTGCAGAGCCCCGTGCTAAGCGCTTCGGACAGCACAACAATAAAAAGACCCATTCCCTGCCCACAGTGAGCTTACAGTCTAGAGATGATTGTACCCAGGGCTGCAGGAGAGGCTAGGCACACTTCTGTGAGGCCCCAATAATTGTTCAGGGTTGGACAAATCAAACCAGACACAGAAGGAATTTGGAAGCAGAGAGAAGGAAGAAGGGAAGTTGCGGGGGAGGGAGATTTCTGAGTATTTCAGGGTGGCATAAGTCACTTTATTATAACCAAAGCACTGTGCAAATTCTCTTTTTTGAAGTCAGCAGCTCAGGCATCTGTAGACATAGCCCACGGCACGGAATAAAGCAGACCGATTCAGCAGACGCCTCAACAAATCTTCCCTCAGTTGTTCAATCCACGTTCCCCTGCTAGGGGAATTCTAAGCCCAACTCTCCCATTTCCACCAGTTTAGCTGCGGAACAGCCCAGACTCAGAGCACAACCCGATACCGTCTCCTAAGACATCGCCAAGACGGGTCCTAAAACAAGGTCAAGTCACTCGGGTCCACTCTGAAAGGTTCTCCCTCGTCCCCCCTCCGCCCCTTTCTTGCTCCGTAAAGAACCCGAGGGGTCGGTGCGAATTACCTGACTGGGTAGAGTTGTGGTGCTGCCTATTCCGCTCCCGTGCAGAGTGGAGGAACTGAAAAACTGCTCGCCCTTCCCATCGATCCCCAGTCCCCGGCAGGGGAGATGGGAGGTGGCTTCGCTAAGATGGATGAGGAAGAGTAGACAGGCCGCCGGGGAGCAAGGCGGGGGGAGTCAATGCAAAGCCCAAGCAACAGCTGCTCCCACGCCCCTCTCCAGAGGCAGGAGGAATTTGACGACCGGCCAGCTCGGCCGCTCTGATGTGGTAGGTCGGGGGTTGGGATGGCAGGGGAACGGGATGCAGAGGATGCCGTAAGTAGCCCAGCTGCGGCTCCTTGTAGCCGGCCCCCCTCCTCCCCAGTCTCGGGGAATTCTAGATTAAGTGCCTGCGGAACTCCATTTGGCTTAATTTGGTTTATTCGATTGATATTGCAAATGGTCTCCCCGCCACCCCCCCCCCCCCGGCAGAGATGGGGGGGTGGGAATATGGGGAAGGAGGGGGTCTTGGATTGACCCAGTAGGGAGGGCTGTGCAGAGGGGTTGGAAGTATGAGAGGCAAGGCACCCTTCTCCCTTCCCCCACCTATCAGAAAGCACATGGTGCTTAGATAACAGAATCACTGTCTGAAGCACCATGTGCTTCTCTCCTGACAACAACATGCTCATTGTCACCAGAAGCAGAGGAAACTTGGCCGCTCACCCGCTTCTGAGTCAATCAGGAGGGCTGCATCCCAAAAATCTCCTAAAATCCCAAGAGGAGAAGGGGTGGGGGGAGAAGATAAGTCCTTCCCAGGATATCCCATCTGTCCCCCGGCCCCAACCTGAGGAAAGTTTTGCTGTGATCAAGGGAGTCGGTTATTTAGCGTACCATTTAATAACCCTTGTGATCAGGAAGTGATTTCTATGTCTAGCCTCAGCCCCTATTACGGCAGTTTTATGCCCACTTTCTGTTCTCTGGGAAGACACTTTCTCATCCACCTTCAGCTGCCATTCAATCCCCCCGCCCGCCTCCCTTCAGCTTCGCTTCCCTGGGTGGCACGAAGGTAAGTGGAGCCCACCGAATGGGAATTAACGTGCAAAATAGCATCACATATCAGGTGACCCAGAATGAGACAAAAAACAGTGATTTTTACCTCAATTTTTCCCAGCAGGTGGGCAGCTTTAGTTAGATGAGAAGTCCCAGTCCTGGGATATCAGACAAGTTATCAGCACTTCTAATAAGAATAATTTTAGTATTTGAGTGCTTACTACGTTCCAAGCACTAAGTGCTGGGATAGATCCAAAGTAATGAGGTGAGACTGTCCCTATCCCCCACGGGGTTCACGATCTAAATAGAAAAGGGAACAGATCCCTGTTAAAGGTGAGGAAACTGAGGCAGTACAGTGACTCACCCAAGGTCACACAGTAGGTAGAGGTGCTGGAATGGGAACTCAAATCCTAGGACTCTTTCCACTAGACCCCACTGCTTCTCAACTTCTCTGGGGCTCAGTTTCTTTACGAGCGAGACATGGGGGATACCGTCAGCGTCTCTCTACCTCAGAGCAATGGTGTGAAGACAAAACAAGGTAATCGGCATGAAAGCGCTTGAGCAAAGTAAATTCAAAGGTGCAGTTCAACTCCAAATTAAGTTGGCTTTCGAGCTTTCTTTATGGTAATTAAGCGCTATGCGCTAGGTACCGTACTAAGCGCTGGGGTCCAGACGAGCTAATCGGATTGGAACCAGAACCCCTCTAAGGTCTCTGTCCCCCTTTACTTCCCCACCCTCACAATGAAAAGTTGGTAACCGTGATAGAGGTCACGCGATTTCTTCCCACCCCGAATCCCACGGCTCCGTCTCAGCTCTGGAACTGCTTTGTTCTTCTTCTTCTCACCTCTCTTTCCGGAAGGCCGTGTTCCCCTCCGAGACGCCACTTTTGACATTCTGGAGCACTGTTGAATGCAAAAGAGGGGGTGCGTAGGGCAGTGACCTCTCCCAGAGGACATTCTTTTTCAGAATAGGCCCAGGATAGCTGCCCGTGGTGTTTACACCGAGGAAAGAACCACTGACCTCACCCTCAGTAGAACCACCAGCTGGTGGGGAGAGTCGGAGAGAGGAGCGGAGAGGTCAGCTGCTGGCAAATTCCAAGTGCTTGGAGTCTGGGGATTGTGTGAACTGCCCGGGAGGGTGAGTCCCTGCCCCCCTCATCTCCACATGAACACAACATATCCCTCCCACTACCCTGACACGGTACATTGGGCAGAAACAGCAGGGGAGAAGGGGCAGGAGAGACCCACGCTGCCCTTGCAATAATAAGACTTAGTGAGCATTTAATAAACAGTTGTTATTTATTCTATGTGCCAGGCGCTCTACTAAGCAGCTGGGGTAGATACAACATATCCAAGTTGGACACAGTCCCTGTCCCACATCGGGCTCCCAATCTAAGTAAAAGGTAGAACAGGTATTGAATCCCCATTTTACAGAGGAGGAAAAAGAGGCACAGAGAAGTTCAGTGACTTTGACCGAGGTCACAGAGCGGCATTAGAACCCAGGTCCTTTTATTTACAGGCCTGTGCTCTTTCCACTAGGCCATATGGCTTCAGACCCAGTTTCCCCCGGCCGCCTTGGAACTAGAGACTGGGACGGAGTCCCAAAGGGCCGGGAGACACCCGGCTCGGGTCCCGGTCCAAGAAACGGGCAGGGTGGGAAAATGCCCCCCCATCCCCATGAAGGAGCTGAGGGGGGGCAAAGGGGACACTAGCAACCCGGAGAGCGTAGCCTCAGCATTGTTCATGCATTCAATCGTACTAATTGGGCCCTTACTGCGTGCGGAGCACTGTACTAAGCGCTTGGAAAGTACAGTTCGGTAACAAATCGAGACAATCCCTACCCGACGCCGGGCTCACAGTCTAGAAACCAACGGTCCCTTCTTGGGATCGGGGAAAAATGCCGGGAGATGATGTGTCGGGTCCTGCTGCTGCCATGCCTCACCCCGGCACCTGGGACGTGGGAAGAGGGAGACGTACGGGAATCAAAGCTGGGATCCCTGAGGAATACGGAAATCCCGGGACAGGTGCGCTACAGTTAAATGGCAGCTGTGGGCTCCTCGGCATCTTTCTCCGTCATCAGCCCTGCCTTCCCCGGGGGTCCTAAGTAACTCCTTTAAGCCCGAGGATCAGAACGAGAGCAACGGAGAGGCACAGGAGGGCAGAAGAGAAGATGGGATAAGTCGGGTTTGTTTGTTTTTTGGTTTTTGTTTTTTTCTTTTTGAGATTCTCGCCGCACAGAACTGGGCCTGCCCCGCTTTCCATGGGCCTAGACCGGGGAGGGGTGAGAGAAAAGAGCGAGATTTGCAAGAAGCCAGGTTCCGGCCCCCACCAGTGAACACTCACCGCCATTCTGGGTTCCCGGCAGCTCCCCTCCAGGCTCCAGCTGGTTGATCCCTCCCGATCGGCCGGTGGGGGAACTCCTCTGGGCTGCGATTCCCTCAACCCCTCTCATTTACCGAGCTGGAGCCGCCACGTGGGCCGGGCCGTCTCCCCCTCCCGCTCCTCGGCCCCTCCCCCGGCGAAGCCGACCTCGGACAGGGAGCCGGCCGGGGTGGGGTCCCCCCGTGAAAGGCGGCATTGAGGGACCTCTAAGCAGAGGCTCCGCCACGCACCTCTTGCCACTGGGCCGGAACGGAACAGGCGCCAGGTAACGGGGGCCGGCCCCTCCTCCGCCGGGCAGCTCCCCAAACAAAGGGAGGTATTGAGAACCAGCCGGGCTGCTCGGCTTCCGCCCCGGGCGCAACGCCTCGGGGAGGCCCGTCTGAGCCGGGGCGGCCGGGCTGGGCCCACCGCCCTTTTCTCTTCCCTCCATCCCCACCTTCTCTAACCACCCCTCGTGGGCCACAGGCCCCCTGTTCCGGCCCCAATCACTCACCTAACACCGCTGCTCATGAAAAGGGCCTAAAAATCCCAGCAGGAGATGGTGGGCTTCCAGAATCTTCAAGTCTGAGGCAGTGCCTGGGGATAGAGAGGAGCTGACTTTTGGGGACCCCAAGCAGTCCAACAGTGCTCTGGAAGCTCTCAGACCTTCTGGGCCGGTGGGAGGGGGCGAGGTTGAGGGAGGGGCGCCGCGGCAAGAACGGGTCTCAGCCTCCACCTGCGACATGGAGCTCACACCCCAAAGGGTGTTGCTTTCAACTTTTCCAATAAAGCGCCCAGTGGATGACTATCCGCTCTTTTTATATTAAACGGCAAACCGGGTCACGTGTACGCTCGAGTGCGGGGTACAAGTCTGGGGCTTCTGCTGTACCTTTCCCAAGCATTCAGATCAGTGCACGGCACCCAATCAATATCATCGCTACTAAGGAAAGGGAAAACCGACCTCGAGCCCGCGGAAAGCCGTTCTACGGCATTTTGACCTTTAGGGAGGCAGTGCCTCCTCCCTCTTACCCAACCCCACCGTCCCCACTGGGTACAGGGTCGGACGGTCTGGGAGCCCCCGAAGTAAAGAAAGACTAACAGAGTCAGAGTATCCAGGCTGTTTCACTTCTCCCAAGTGGGGCTGTTCTTGGGCTGCCCATTCTCCTCTCGGATGTAGTTCTCAGTCTCAAGGGAAAGGCTCCTGCCGTCCCCCATCCCTCTCGCAGAGAGCTGCAGGGCACTGGCCACGGTGCCGGGGGTGCATCCCGCAGCGCCGGGCCTCTCCGGACCCCTCTGATGACGATACCAGACGTTTACACCGCGGCTTAGGACTGGTGGAACTGCAAGCCACCTGGCATCTGGGAAGAGCGCATCAGTTGGCACAGAGGTTTCTGAAAGCCACATGGAGCTCTGCCCAGGCAGCCCTGGTGTTCAAGCTTGGAACGGTTTTAATCAGATAGGAAGAATCCAGGCCTGAGCCAAGCCCTGAGGGGGAGGAAAAGAGACAGCTCCGAGGAGTTGGGCTGCCCCTCAGGAATGGCGAGGGCCCGGGAGAACTGAAAATTAGAAAAACAACTGCAGTACTTTGCTTGCTTTTAATAAAGGAGGATAAACAGATGTCTCCAGTCACCCACGCTCCCCCATTATCATCGTTCTAAGGTAGCCTGGGTCTTTGACTCCTGGGGGTGAGGGGGAAGGGGAAGAAGGGAGGGGGAGAAAGTGTGTGTGTGTGTGTGTGTGTGTGTGTGGAGGGGGGGAGAATGCAAGGGAGAGGACGACGCGGCTGAAAAACCGAGGGCGGGGGTCCAACTGAGTGGCTCCTTCAACACCCGATCAAGCCACCGTTCGTCCGGGTGAAAAACAGGACATGAAACCACCGCGGCACGGGTTAGAAGCCACCGAGGTTCATTAGGAAGTTCTTGTTTGGGGAAGGCCTCACCCCTCCCGCGAACTGAGCAAACACTCTTCCTGGAACCGGGCAGGTTCAAGCCCCTTATTCCCAGTTACCGTGCCTGTGTGCCAGCAGCACCCCGAGGGAAAGGTGTCCGTGCCTGGAAAGGCCGGGTTTACCGAGAAGCCGTCCTCAGAAGCCGCCCTCACACAGGCACAGGGCCCGGTTTTCGCAAAGGCACCACCGACCACAGAAACGGTTTTCCTCCGACCTCCACGGGAGCCGGGGCCTGACCCAGTCCGGGCGTGGTCCGCAGTCTCGGGACCGGCACGGAGTTCTAAGGGACCGGCAACCGGAGTCTAGGCCGATCGAGCCGCCTCTCCCCGTTGCATCAGGTGGCCGGGCCAGACAAGATCACACTGGGGATGAACCTTGGGGGTGAGTTTTCCTCCCAGGTCCTGCAGCTTGGGGCAAAGATGACCACTGGAATGCACAACACTACATTTTATTGCTAATGACAAGGTGATGCACCGGTTTTTTAAAATAATTTGGTTTATAGCGTTCATATGTAACAAAAAAAGAAAATGATAAATCTCGTTCTCGAACCAACCAGGGTAGAGGGCAAAGTCCCTTGGTGACCTAGGACAAGGTAGGCAAATGCTTGCAGAGCAAACTCGTGAGGATCAGATACCTTTTCAACTTTCGGCAAAGCACCGCCACTGCCCTCCCCCGTCTTTTTTTTTTTCCTTTTTTTTTTTTTTCCTTTTTTTAATTATTTAAAAACACAAGGGATGGCGATCCAGAAGGCACTCCAGTGCCGGTCATGTTTAAAAACCTGCTCCCTAGTCTCAAGCCAGAGCATTAGCAGAATATAAAAACCTTCCACATTTCCTAGCAACAATCACACACAGGTATCTGCCTGCCAGTTTAACCACTTAATGCTCTGTTAGGAGCACTTCCCAACTCGAAGCCGCGGCGTGGTCACGAGGCTTCGCTCCGGTCACCGAACCATGAGAACGCTCCCCTCGCTGCCTTCGCCATCCCCTGAGAACGGCAGGGTGCCCGGTCCTTCCTTCTCCCGCCGCCCTCCCGCCGATATTCTCAATGGGGCACCCCAAGTCTCATGCAGATGCGGACCCGCTCACCGACGACTGCCCCTTCCCGAGGGCCCTGTGCCCCCCTGCTAGACGCACACCGCCTTCACCGGGTTGGGAGTCTGGGCCCCGAAGGAAGCCTGCTACCAGGAGACTTCTTGGCAGCTCCCGGCCTCTCTCAGGCCCCTCGCCCCAAGTGAGGGCCAACACAGTTCCTCTGGTCTTTAATGCCTTCACACGCTGGCTCCGAGTCGCTCAGTCTGAGTCTCTGAGGACCGGGAACCCCTCGCTGTGAACTGCTCTGCCTCCAGGCCACATCCCTACACACTGGCACATACCACTCAGCAGCTTCCTGAGCAAACGCCACCGCATCCACCCACTAAGTAAGATCTGATTTTTCACATTTCATTTGTTCTCACACATCCCGCTGGCCTGCCTCTGCCCTTTCAGGCAGAGGGGCCTTTCTCGAGGGGAGGAGGAGATGCTAAGACGGAAGCCGGTCAAGACAAATACACATATATAAATATAAAAAGGGGAAAGAGGAAAAAAAAAAAATTGGGGTCAAGCACCAGTAATACTGCCTGTTCATTGTGGCGAGACGGACAAAATAGGGACTCGGGAAACCAAACTGTACGCTCGGTACAGTGATGCAGTAGCCACAACGCTCTCACTTCAGGATGGAAAATATAATTTTCCCAATCCGAGTGTCTTTGCCCTGGGAAAAAAAAAAACAGAAAAAAAACCACTGAGCCATTCTGCTCGTTGAGACGCCAGCCTGGGAAGGCAGAGGGGCCAAACTCTTCCGAGCCTTTCCCTTCCCAATCTCAAGTTTCCTGCTGAGCCCATCCACCACTGTGGGGTGGGGGTCCTCATAAGACCCTGCTTCAGAGGCACATCCTTTAGTCATGGCAGAGAAGAGCAGAGGGGTGTATTTTTTTTTTTAAAGCAGTTTTGTTTTTCAAAGGAATATTCGGATTTCCACGTGTCTGTTTCGAGTCCTAGGGCTCTGGAGTGCTCACATCTCAGTGGTGGTGGTCGGGGGCGGGTGGTCTCTCTCTCCGTCCCCCAGAACCTCTACTCCATGATAGCCCGGTACAAGGCGGGCTCAATGTAATCCTCTCGGTACCGTGAGTTGATGACTCTCTGCCGTTTCTTTTCTTGTTTGACCTCCTTCTCGGTGAAGATCTCTGTGAAGCGCATGTCTGAAGCCACCGACTGCATGGGAGAAGCTGGGATTAGTTGAAAAGTAGAACCCTCTAATCCCTCAGTCCAGGAGATCGACCAATCGCCGCTACGTACCGTGTGCAGAGAACCGTACCCAGTGGTACTTCCTGAGCACCTACTACATGCAGAGCACTGTACCGGGTGCTCGGGAGAACGCGACGGAAGACAAAAACACGATCCCTGCCCTCGAGGAGCTTATGGTCTGAGGGGGCAGGGAGAAGGAAGGATTGAGATCATTCGAGGCATTCAGGGCGTGAGCCGGGGCCCTCACAGTCCCGTCAACCAGAGAAGCAGAGTTACGTATTCTCAAAAACTTCCCAAGGCTGCAAGTCTCAAGTGGGAAAATTCAACGCTTTCCACCGAGGCCCGAGGTGGCTTAAACACTCATGCCAAAGAGGGCAGGCCCGGGCTTTGGGAAGTCAGGATGAGGTCAAGGAAGTCCATCGGGGTACAAAATTCTCTCCTTCACCCGCCGTTTTCCAGCCCTGGTTTGGAAAGGGCAAGGTGACCCTTTGCAAACGGGTCATTTTGGCAGGGAGGCAGACGGACATCCGAGGCCTCGCCTGAGCAGCGGCTTTCAGCCCGGCCCAGCACTCAGTCAGAGGAGCTGATTGCGGTTCCTTGGCTGACGCTTCTCAACTACACCGTTGCTCGTTTGGTCTTGAATCTAAAAGGACCAGGCCCTTCGCTCTGGCCAACGCTCCCAGGCATCATGCGGTAGAGGCAAGTAAGGAATTCCGGAGACACCTGGCTTTTCGGAATGACTGCAGGAGAGAGCCCCACGCTCTAGGCTACTTTTACCAAGCTGAACTACAGAAGGGGCCAGGAAGCCCAAATTCAAAAACAAAGTTGGGGACAAGGGGTGACGACCCTACTTGGCACTTACCAGTCTGGATGTCACTCTTTTGGGGAGTTACTTACCAGTCTGGATTTCACTCTTTTGGGGAGTTCCTCGTCCAGTGTGTATACGTCATCTCGCTTCACCACCAGCTGAGAGCCATCCTCAAACTCTACCTAGTAGGGAAGAAAAAAAGAGACTCGGTTATCTTGAGCCCCCGAGGCAGACTTCAGACCCCAAGTTGGAAACACACAGAAGGGGTCCACACCGTCTTCCTGGTTTCTAGGCTTAAGAGGTGCTCTGGACAACACACTTGTCTGGCGTGTGTCCCGGGGAGGAAGGGTGAGGCGGTGTGGCCTACTGGATAGAGCACAGGCCTGGGAGTCCGGAGGACCTGGGTTCCAATCCTGGCTCCACCACTTGTCTGCTGTGTGACCTTGGACAAGTCACCTCACCTGTAAAATGGGGATTAAGCCCGTGAACCCCACGTGAGAGACGGACTGTGTCCAACCTGATTAGCTCCCGTGGGCTAAGTGTCATTTCTTAGTTATGCCCTTCACCAGCGTTCAGTACCATGCCTGGCACATAGTAAATACCAAAAAAAAAAAAAGGGGGTTCAAGAGTTGCACAGCGGGGTAACTGAGTGACGTTTGCAAGGACTCATTCCACGAGGAGCTGATGGGTCAAACTGCCTGAATGTCTGAAGAAGAGTGAGGGAGTCAAGGAGTCCCCCAAAATGAGGGTACCAAACCCAAAGACTCCTGGAGACTCTCCTGAAAGGCACCGCACATTCAGTGCCAGTTGCTCAACAATAATACCTGATTATCTGTATCTCATCCAGTGCTTAGTTCGGGGCTTGGCATGTAGTAACTGCTTAACAGATACCACTTATATTATTAAGGACTAGACCTCCGTGGGGAGACTGTGGGCACAAGAAAGTCCCTTTACCTGATACATCTGGATGGCATGGGAGGCCACAAACTTGGCACCGTACACTTGGCCGTCTGTCCATCTTACTTGGACGACTTCTCCCTCGGGAGGCGGGCCTAACTGGAGGCAGTCCCGACTCTGAGAACAAAGCAAGAGGCACCTGTGAGGAATTCAGTTCCACGGAGCACCTTCGACGTTGAGTAGTCCTTAACGCTTCCTGAGCGCGTCCGAATACCCTTTCATTCGATTATCCACTCTCTTATTTATTTTCAATACTCTAGAGTACGTAAACTCCCCGGGGGCTAAGTGTCGCCTCTGAGTTGGGTATTTCCCAAGTGCGCAGCACAGTGCATCGTGTCCAGGGGACACTCGATAAACACGATAACAATAACCGAGTACTGTAAAGCAACGGTATTGAATGCTTACTGGGTGAAGAGCACTGTACTGAGCAGTTGGGAAAATCCACTACAATACAGTCGGTAGAAGACATTCCTGCCCACAAGGAGCTTACGGTCTGCAGGGGAAGACGGACGTTAAACTACATTACGGAGAGGAGAAATAGTAGGTATGAGGATACGGAAGAATACAAGGTTATTTAATTGGTGCTTGGGTGAGTACAATTAGAGGTTGGAGATGTGGGTCCCACCTCTCTAGGCTCCCGCTGGCAAGTCGACGTACATCTTCAGAGAGATGGCCCAGCAACCCAAACCCAGGAAAAGAATCGTTCCGGGACTAGAACGCGTTGAGAGAATTTACGAGAATTCAGTTCAGGCCCACTAATACCACTAAACTTCCTAAAGTTCAAGAGCTCAGCGGGCTTTTAGGTTCTCTCTAGCCCAGTTCCCTAGCCTTCCCTTGGGGGCAGGAAGGACATTCTATCACCTCCACATTTCTAATTTGATAAGTGAGCAAACTCAGATGGGAGGAGAGGATTTTCTTGGCTTTCTGATAAGAGGCAAGTCATCTCCTCTCTTCCTAGCTAAGAAAATCACCCCAGGCCCCACCATCTCTGCTAGATTATTCAGTTCCACCTTCCAACAGCCAATCCACCAAGCCAAGATTAACCAGCACACTGAAATGAGAGAGAGAGAGAGAGAGAGAGAGAGAGAGAGAGAGAGAGAGAGAGAGAGAGAGAGAGAGAGAGAGAGACCTCCAAAAGTAACAGAGCTGTGAGCAGAGAAGCCTGCCCTACTTAGCTTATGCCAACAGGAGTTCTCCTAAAGTGGGCACAGTCTGCCGTAAGAATCGTTTCCTTGTCTGCGGTTACCATGGGCCTAACCCGATCCCGGCCTCCCTAGTGGAAGCCAGGCAGGTTGGTTAAGTAGGCTACCAGTGTAGAATCACAGTACGTAGCTCGTTCTTGCCCGGGGGGTGGACTAAGGTCAGGGCAGACGTGTGGCCCAATTCTGAATTAGGAGGGAGGTTCTGGGGGCCAGAGGGGTGCCCGGTGGGGGAGACCCAGGGTTTGTCCAGAAGGGGACATTTTCTTTCCGTGGTTAGCCCTTTCAGGTCACACCTCTCCCATTTTTTCCAGGTTTTGTCTCCTCCCGGCTCCAATGGAGAGTTGAGAGCCGACTTACCACAATGTCTTCCGGGTAGAGGTTGTCACTGAAGGAGCCGTCGTCAAAGTTGACTTCATAGAAGGTCTCTGTGGTGAGTCTGACCACCTCGCACTGATAGAAGCGCCCATTTTTGTGTTTGCTTATCACTTTCTGTCCGGCGGAGATGTCCTGCAGGGCACCCTTAGTGCGCTGAAAGGAGAGGAAGACGCACTGGTTGCCAGGGAAATTCGAAAACCCTGGGCGCCACACCGACAGTGCCCCCAACCCTGCCCATCCCCCACAGGGGCAAAACCCTCTGGCCTAGGGCCGTGTGACACTCAATCTGAATCAGGCAGCTGGAAATCCAAAACCCTTCAACTGACGACTTCCAATGACCACCCACGGCACACACTTTAAAAACAAAAAAGCGTGCATCTTCCTTCAGACTGGAAATAACATTTTCCGTTTCCTTCCCACTTCAGCGCTCTCTTTCAAAGGGGGTGCTAAATAATGGTACTGGCAGAGTGACTGATTTCAGGCTGCTTACTGCCCGGACTCCATCCCATTCCCACACTCACCTCAGCGTAAGAGGGGACCTTGTGCCGGAAGCAGGTAATGAAGACCACAAAAGGCCAGTCGTCCGGCTGCATCATCACTCCAGCGGCTTGGGCGCAGCTGACGTGAAAGGACGTCGGGCAGCGGCCGTGAGAGCACTGGACACAGCAGCCAGCAATTCTCTTCCTCCGCTTCTTACAGAAGATGCATTTCTGAAAACGGAATAATGATGATGGCACTTATTAAGCAACTGCCGGTGCCAAGACGGTGAAGGAGATCAAAGACCAGCCAGTCGGACCGTTCCTGTCCCATGTGGTGTTCACAGTCTAAGAGGGAGGGAGAACGAGCATCTCAACCCCATTTTACAGATGAGGCAGTGGAGGCACAAAAAGGTTAAATAACTTGCCCAAGGTCACAGAGCGGGTGAGTGGCAGGGTCTGGATTACCAGACCGATGCTCTTGCCGCTCGGCGCCTCGAGGCTCCCCCAAACGAGTCAGCCCACCTCCCCATCAACTGAACCTCTTTTAAGCCCCCACTTCTCTGAAGAGCATTAAACCCTTACTGCAGAGGCTTGCTACCTCTGAGAGATCCCACTAGGACTCAACTTGAGTGGCCTGGGGGGGGGGGGGGGTCTCAAAATCCCCTTGATAGTAAGGGAGGAAAGAGGGGTTTAGAGGACAGGAGAAGCTAACGGAGCACAAGCTCAGAACTGAGTACGTTCTTCAGACCGTCCGTTCCTTATCCCGGCTGCGCTGCCGGGATTTCAGTAAAGCCCAGCGATCCCAGTTCTTCCTTACCAGTTTGAAGCGAAGCAAAGGAATCTTGCTCACGTCCACAGGGCTGCGCTCCGCAATATTCACAAACTTGGCTTCCAAGACTGCCACGGCACACATCACGTGGACCCACCTAGCAGAGAACAAAAGGGTGAGGGGAAAAAATAATAATCACACCCACGCTCTTGAAATGACCCTTGCCAAAAGGGCAATCTCCTGATGGCACTGCTGTTTACCCAGCATGCTGTGTACACTGAAGCCTTATCCTTCTCGAAGCAAGGCACACACAACGTCTCACCTTGCGGCAAGCATAGGGGAAGAGTCCTTTTGGCACCGCCTAAGAACCCCCGCACTCTTCGGGCAAAAGCAACTGTTACTTCACCCTGGCAAATCACATCTCACCCAGCAATTTACCAGCTGTCTGGTTCTCTGGGCCCCAGGGCTAAGACACGTTACAAGAGGTGTTGTAATGCCATCCTGGGTTACTAACCCAAGTCATCCCGTCCGGCCGCTCGAAGGATGGAATTTCTCACATTTGTACTACGTGGCGACAGTACAAGAGGGAGGAAGCGCAGGTGAGGAAATGGAGGCCCAAGAGATTTTAAGGTGACTGGCCCAAGGTTACACGGTAGGGCAGCTGGAGAGCCAGGATGAGAACCCGGGTCTCTTCACTCCCTGTCCCAAGCATTCCTCTCTACACCACTCTGCATCCCAGTAATCCGGGCAACTCTTCACTAGAGGGGACCCTGTTGGACAAAAAGGACTCCACCCCAACTTGGCGGTGGTGAATTGAGCTCCGGTGCATATTGGAGGCCTAGCCAGGCTCCGGGCCTCCCCCGATCGGTGACCCCTGCCCCCAAGTCACCTTCCAGCTCCGGGTCTACTGCGAGGCCTGACCTGAACCAATATTTGAGCTGGAGGGTGGGGTGTCACTGGCCCCACAATTCCACACTATGTTGACTCAAGATATGCCTCCCTGACTCCTGCAAACATCCTCTTCCACAAAATTCAGCGCCAGGACCTTTAGCTGATTCCGGCTCCTTTGCTACCCTTTTGTGAAATAAAATGACATAAATACGCTAGGAAAGGGAAAAAAAAAATCTAGAAAAGACAGATACCAGAATTCATCCCCTGCTCGCCAATGTGACCCTCCAGCTGCTGATGTGGCAGGAAGGGACATGGGATTGTAACGCTTGAGCTAACAGCTGGCTTTGAAGGAGAGCCTAGTGGAGCAGAACCAACAGTCCAACCGAAGGGAAAGGAAAGCTCTCTACAGCCAAGTACAGAAACATGAGAGGTCCCGGCCCCAGATGACCTCCACCCCGGTTACCCCTGCTTAGTTTTCACAGCGGCCCCGAGTTCCGGCACCCCTCAGGGGCCGTCGTGGGCGCACAGGCCGGCTCCCGCTGCGACTAGACTTCGCGCATTTGGGTTCGAGGCAGAATTGGGGCTGAGGAGGACCGCAGGGGTGGGAGAGGAGAAGCGAGGAGTCAAAGTAGAGAGGAGTGCTCCCTGGGAAAAAGGGGGCCAGAAATTATAAGTCTACAGCTTGACTAGTCAGGTGGTGGGGCAGCACTTCCAAGCCACACAGGAGAGTTTGGTGACAATCAGTCGGGGCAGAAATCTTAGGGATGTCACCCCTACACGTAAATCTGCTCTCCCACTCCAATCAGCTGATAAGAGTGTCAAGACTTTTTCCTCCCCTCCCAAAATGAACTGCCAAAAGCCTCACCTGTCATCATTTGCTCTCTGCAGGGCTCCTCCTCTCAAAGAGCACAAACAGCAGTCCTGTCAAAGAAGAGAAAATGAGACTTGCCGTTATCTATAAGTCATTAGCAGCAAGTGTGTTCACCTCCCTGCTATCTTTGGGTAGCTCTGGCCCACCGGGAAAAATTATCTCCGATCATTAGAGAAGGTCTAATCATCTTGTAGAGCTCAACCTACACCTCCGCACATCAAACACACTGCTGCTCGGATGCCGAAGGTGGAAAATATTATTAGGCCCAATAATTAATCGAGTTCAGTAGGGGTATCGTACTCTCCCAAGTACTTAGTACAGTGCTCTGCAAACGGTAAGCACTTAATAAATACCACTGATTGATACGGTCACCGGTGATGGGCATTACCAGAGTTCAGCGGGCGCTGGGTCCGCGCCAGCTACACAACAGAAGCAGCAAGACACCCATACCGAGCCCGCAGCAGTCCAGGGTGGACGATCCACTCATCTCTGGAACTGCTCGCGGGGAAGGTTTACGCAGACAAGCATCGAAACAGAGATCTCTCAAGAGAAAAGGTTCATGTGAGGAGTCAGTACTGTTTACCCCGACTGGAGAGGAATTTCCTCTGAGAAGAGATTCTCACATGTTAATTCCTGAAAACTATCAATGACAGAAAGGAGGAACTTCATCAGCAAATTCTCTTTGCTGGGCTGGGAACTAAGCGGAGCAAAGTCTCCCTTCCTTGAGGGGAGTTTGGAGATTCGGGGAGATTTGTGAATTTGAAACCCTTACGCTTCAAGGTCCGGGAGTTTTTCCCAAGTGTCGGCTGCGATACTACGCCTCACTCCGACACGGACCCGAGAACCGGTGGGGGACAGGTCTTACCTCCTCCAATGCATTGGCTGCACACCTGGAACACATCCAGTCTTCAGTAGCCCTTTCCGGGGAAACCCCATAACAACCTACCAAAGGGACAGACATTCAGGGAAAACAGCAATGGTCTCGGTGAAGGGGTCACAGATAGGGCAAGTGGAGCGGGAGCTCGCTCCCGGAATGCCCCGCCTTCCTCAGAAGGATCTTAGGGGTGTTTCCCTCCCCTCAGACCTCGGCTCACAAGGACTTGGTTCTAGATGACCCGGTAACCCGGGTCCGATGTTGCTTTTGCTCGGCCTGAAGGGGAACGCAAAAACAAAGTCACAGCCAATGTGTACGGCAGCTTAGCTCTTCGGCAAGGCACATCCGACGGTGGCCGAGGAACCACTATCCAACAGTAGTCCAATAGGTGGAAGTTTTAGACGAGCGGGCAGAACCAAAAGAGGTTCTCGTCGCCCAAGAGATAGTCAACTCCACGTGGATAACGACTGAATCTTATTTCTCCTACAGGATCTCAAGTGTCCAGCACTGTGCTCTGCACACAGTGGCCATTCGGATGCCGCAACTTAAGATCGCAGCTACCTTCCCCGAGCCCCAGGGGCAAAGGAACCCTGAGCCCAACTAGTTGTGTTTGGCGCTTTCTGAGGGCAGAGGTGGGGGAAAACACCGATTACACTGTAAGCCCGTCAAAGGGCAGGGACTGTCTCTGGTACCGATTTGTACATTCCAAGCATTTAGTACAGTGCTCTGCACATAGTAAGCGCTCAATAAATACTACTGAATGAATGCTGCTTCTAAGGGAATCCAGTGTGTCCACTCTGGTTGACTTACAGAGCCCTCCCTGCACTCACTGCCAAAAAGAAAGCAAAAGGACACATCTTTTTTGAGGGATGTCCACAGACACGTACCCACACGCGACACCCCCCGACTCCATCCGCCCTCTTCCAGTTGAGGAGCTGAGTCAGTGAGGGCAGTTTCCCCCCCTTGTTTTCATCACTGGGCCCGGCCACTGCGTTTCCCGGGAACGTACGGGTGGGCGTGGGATCCCGCTTCACTTACTGGCATGGACGCAGACGCTGCATTTCTTGCAGATGATCAGGACGCTGGTGCCGTCTTCCTCCAGGTAGGAGGTGGAGAGATTAAGGTCGGTATTGCAGCCGGTTGTGGTGAAGCACATCTCGGGAATCAGGGGCTTGGTGCGGAGTTTCCCGGGGGCGGCTCCCGGGGCGCTCCCACAGTTCTGACTCTGGCCGCCACACTCGCTCTGAGGGGTGAGGAAGCAGAGAGAAGCACGGACATTTTACGGGACGTAACGCCTGATCGGATCGAACGGCACTGTGCCGGGCCTCCCACCTGTTCTATCTGAACGGTGCACTCTATGGCTCCCCGGTGCAAGGCCATTATCCCTGAGCTGCTAATTGAAGTTACTTCTAATGACTCCAATTCAATTTCTCACACTCAAACACAGGCCTCTGGGGGCCAATTTCAGAAAGGAGAGAGGCAAGAGACATCTGGGATTTCAATTCTTCGCCAAACAGTGGGGTAAAAAAGCACTGATCTGCCAAGGCGATGGCCTCCGTCCCAACCTCAGCTTCTGTAGCCGCAGGCAAGCTGACCGCAATGAGGGGGTCGCACCCCAAGTAGAGAGCGAAGGAGCCAGAACCCCATTACTCTCAAGTCCGGAAGAGTTCGAGGAAAGAGCGAGGTCTGGGCCGGCTTCGAAGACACTTAAAAAGACAGGCCCAAAAGGGTGACGCAGGCTTCGGACTGCCAGGCTGTGCCCGCTCTCCTCCAGCCACGCATTTGTTGGCGCCCCAATCCGACTACGTGGGGCCGGCTACATTCCTTACCTCTACCGTAACCACAGAGGGCATCTGTGGATGGTATTGAAGACAAACACGGAAAAGAGAAACGCACATCTTCTAGCCCGTAATTTTGGGTACGAGAGCACGAACTGTGTCCCTTACATAAACTCAGCTGCAATTATAACACTACTGAACAGTCAAGCAAACAACCACAGGGGGAAAATCAGTTAACCCCCACAACCGTAGAGAAGCAGCGTGGCTCCGTGGAAAGAGCCCGGGCTTCGGAGTCAGAGGTCATGAGTTCAAATCCCGGCTCCGCCGCTTGTCAGTTGTGTGACTGTGGGCAAGTCACTTCACTTCTCTGTGCCTCAGTTACCTCATCTATAAAATGGGGATTAACCGTGAGCCTCACGTGGGACAACCTGATTACCCTGTATCTACCCCAGCGCTTAGAACAGTGCTCGGCACATAGTAAGCGCTTTACAAATACCAACGTTATTATGAGGTGAGTGTATGAGCAGATTGAGAAATCCGCCCAGTCTTTAAAAAGCCAAGCAATCACGCAGTGCAGCCGCAAGGCCTGGATAACTGAATCGTTAGACCGCAAGCTCCTTGCGGGCAGGGATTATGTCTAGCAACTGTAATCTCCCCAGCGCTTTGCAGTGCTCTGCGCATAGCATGTGTTCAATAAATACATCTTCTTGACTGATCAATTGACTGTCCTCTCTGGTGTGTGTGGGTAGAGGAGAAGTTGCAGCCGGGCTAGTTTCCGGTGGCCCAGACCAGGCACGAGCACTGACTTTTACGGGGTCAGATCCTCGATTACGCTGCTGGGGTCTGTGGTCTCAGTTGGTGAACCCAGGCTTGCTTTATGTGACTTGCCTTATGTGACTTATCTGCCACATGAGACTTATGTGACTGAATATCATAGATCCCACTTGACCCCAGCTTGCCAGCTGATGGAACGGAACAGAATGAGAGCCCTGTATGCAACTGGGACTGTACGCATCCAATCTGATTATCTTGTATCTCTCCCAGGGCGTCTCAGAGAGTAAGCACTTAATAAGTACCCTAAATTCTAACAGAACCAAGAGTGCCACCCATCCCTGGCTTGAACCCAGTCCACCCCACCCTCCTTGTGCCCGAACCAGACTGCGGTGGGGGAGCCTCTAAAGCAGGTGGGGTGGCTATGGGCCTGGGAGATTTCTGAGCGGCACAAACTCACTCCTATAGCAGCTTTCTCCAGGTTCAAAGCAGGATATGAAATCTGAGCACCGGTAGAGATCTATATAGAGACAGGGATCAGTGAGCAATACTCTGCTCCAACAAGCCCTTATCCGGGAGCACTTTCCAAGGACTACAGCACCACCGCTTCCCAAAGGGCGTTCCCACAGCCTTACCTGCTGGTAGGTCTGAAAGAGCATGCAGACGGCACAGTGAGGGGGCTGCTTGGCCATGGCCTGGTTGTACTCCTTTTCGGCTTCAAAATTCAAAGGTCGGTTCTGCCACAGCTGACTGAGGGGCTTGGCCCAGGCCTCGGTCTCCTCAGCTTCTTCTTCAGGGGTCAGCTGCTCGGCCATCTCTGCGGGAAGGAGTCATTAGGTTACTTCGAGGCTCCTTGGGTAACCGGCCATGGACCCGGGGAGGCTTCGGAGACTGAAATGAACGGTTCCGCGTGGCGGCCCAGGATCTTATTTTACCACGGCTGTCGTCTCGGACCCCAAACTCCCTCCCCACCACACGGTGGTAAGTGGCTGTCACAATTCAAGTCAGAAACAGGTTTCAAATGGAAGGGTCATAGGCAAGAACGTGCCTCCTTCCCCTCCCATTACCGGTAGTAGGGAGGAGAATACATTCCCAGAGAAGCAGCGTGGCTCAGTGAAAAGAGCATTGGCTTTGGAGTCAGAGGTCATGAGTTCGAATCCCAGCTCTGCCACTTGTCAGCTGTGTGACTGTGGGCAAGTCACTTCACTTCGCTGTGCCTCAGTTCCCTCATCTGTAAAATGGGGATTAAGACTGTGAGCCCCACGCGGGACAATCTGATTCCCCTGTGTCTACCCCAGCGCTTAGAACAGTGCTCGGCACATAGTAAGCGCTTAACAAATACCAACATTATTATTATTATTATTACATTTTGGCCATTCTCCAGCTGAGACACAGGAATGCCAGTCCGGGGCTCCCAACTTCTCCCTTTAGGGCGGGGATACAAGGCCTAAGCATTCTGGATCAATGATATTTTTTGACTGCCATGTGCAGAACACTGTACTAAACCCTCGGGAAAGTATAAAACAGAAGAATTAGTACGGATGACTGTGTCTCCTCTAAACCTGCATTATACCAAGGGGTTCCGGTATTTTCTATTTACACTTGCACACGGAGCTGTATCGGGCACTATCCAAAAATAAGTGTACATGGACAAGCAGCTTGGCCTAGTGGATAGAGAACGGGCCTGGGAGTCAGGAGGACCTGGGTTCAAATCCCCCTTCTGCCACTTGTCTGCTGTGTGACCCTGGGCAAGTCACTTAACTTCTCTATACCTCAGTCGCCTCATTTGTAAAATGAGAATTAAGACTGTGAGCCTCATGTGGGTCAGAGACTGGGTCCAACCTGATCAACTTGTATCTACCCCAGCATTTAGTCCAGTGCTTGGCACATAGTAAACACTGAAACACCATAAGAAAAAATGGACAACAGTCTCTGTAATACTTAAATCTAAGGAAAATATCAGATTTTTTTATCCTTATCAAATATTAATTTCCCACTATTTGATAAACAAAAAGGGATGGGGAAGGCTTTAACTCTGTGCCTCGGTTATCTCACCTATAAAATGGGGATTAAGATTCTAAGCCCCATGTGGGACAGGGACTGCGTCCAACCTGATTTGCCTGGATCCACACCAGCGTTTAGAACAGTGCCTGGCACCTAGGCGCTTAAATAGCATAAAAGAGCCCTGAGGGCAATAAGCACTCAATAAACACCACTGATGGAATGGTAGCTGTTCTTTTAGGTATTCATCTGTAAAATGGGGGTTAAGACTGAGAGCCCTGCGTGGGGCATGGACTGTGTCAAACCTGATTAGGTTTTATCTACCCTAGTACTTTGTACAGGGCCTGCCACATAGTAAACACTTAAATGCCACAAAAAAAGGGGGGGGGGGGGCACAAAGAAAAAGAAGGAATGACATGGAGGCACCATTCTATGACTCAGTCTTGGTATGCTGCCCGAAACCGGATCAGTCATTAGAAACATTATGAAGATTTATGATGTGCATATATACCTATGATTCTATTTATCTTGAAGGTATTGATGCCTCACTACTGGTTTGGTTTTGTTGTCCGTCTCTCCCGTTTAGACTGTGAGCCCGTTGTTGGGCAGGGATTGTCTCTATCTGCTGCCGAATTGTACATTCCAAGTGCTTGGTACAGTGCTCTGCACACAGTAAGCGCTCAACAAATACGATTGAATGAATGCAGATTTCCAGTCACAGGTGGGGCATATCCATTTTGGGAGACCCATTCCCATGGGGAAAACTGCTGAACAATCACCACTCCGCCTCATTTCCTCGCTCGGATCGTCCTGCCCCAAGTCCCAGCAGATCTGGAGATCGAGCTGAATCCTCCCCTGTAAATAGGGTTCAAGAATTACCGTCATCGCTGACACAATCTTGGACTACCAGAGGGTGATGACGAGGGAGTTTGCTCAAGGGTTGGCGTCGGCCCTTTGATTTCTTGCTTTCCTCTAGAGATCGCATGTACTCCTCTGCAACCTATTCAAACCACAAAAGAACAAGTCAGTTTTATTTGCGCTCAGAGGCTGTGGTATCTGTCAAGCTTCAGTGCATGTGCAAGGCATTAAAAGGAAAAGCCAAAACAACTGGAACAGGAAACGACAGAAAACTCCACAGTGATGTTACATTCTCCAGTCTGAGCTGAGAATTAGTACTTTGGGCTATTACATCTCAATTTTCAAGAGCTGTTATACCGCTAGGAGATCCGAGCGTCTAGAGACCACCTAACCATTTAGTAATAAATATGTCAATCCTGTGCTTGATGCCAAGGCAAGAGTTCCGGACATGCATGGCGAACGGCAAAAATGTCAGCACAGTGAGGACCATCTTTGTGTGTGCACGAGGCGGTCAGGATAAGAGATCCTGCATTTCCATCCACGCGTAAAATTTCAGTCCATGGTTGCATGGTTTCCCAAGACCAAGATCGACCACACGCACCAACAACACAGAGTTCCAGTAGCCTTTTTTCCACTGTTTCAGCCAAGCTGAAGTTTAATATTTTGCGGAAGAGCCCAGTAAGCTCAGCACTGTTTTTTTTACCAGGGAAAGGCAATCAGAATGAAAACGTCCGTGAAACAGATTCGACCCGATCAACACTTCTACAACTTAGTTCGGCACACACATTAGAATCGTTAGCTGGATGTACGAAAGCCGTTGGAACACAACGTGCTGAAACTGGGCCTGGTAAGGGTAACTGGGGAAGGGGTGAACTTTCTGATGCTCTCTAGCAAGACTTAGATAAAGCCACTACCAAGGAGAAAAATAAAAGAATTTTGGTCACACACACGCAGAGAGAGTGTCCAGATCAGGAAAGAGCTTGCTCCCCAAACATCGTTTTCAGCTGCAGGATCTTGCAGGGCAGAAAACAAAATTGGGAGTCATTTTCCCAGCTGCAACTTCTGTTTACCACATAGCCCTGGGAATAACAGAAGCAGGAACATAAACTTAACTGCAGCAGCACCATGATTTTTCAACAAGCATCTGCTCGTGAGTATACCCGAGGAAGGGAGGAGGGGGGGTATGGTGGAGCCTAAAACTATCCTCACCCATAAGAGGCCCTAAAACAAGCCGAGTGGAGAACGAGAGAAAGAAACTCACCCTCTGTACTAATTCCGCTTGAGGCTGAGTGCCTGATCTGTCAGGAATCAGTCAAGGGGAAACTATTTCAAATAATGGGTCTGCAAGAATGTTTTCTTCCGCCGGCGAGGCCCTTCCTCCATTCCCCCAAAATGACTTTTCCCTGCTGCCCTCTTGCTGGGGGTGGAGGAGGAGGTTCTAATTTCCCTTCCCAACCCCTTTTTTTAAAAAAACAACAACAACAAAAAAAAACCCAACCCTTCCCGGGAATCAATTACATTCCAGTTCCCTAGAAGGAACCATAACTGAACCCTAAACAGTTTGAATTTCACACAATTTGCCAGTTGCCCTCCAAGGAAGCAGTGGGAGGAAAATGACCCTCTCATAACAGGAACCACAACAAAAACTCAATTCCAGGAATACTAAGACGGAAACCCTTTCTTTTTGTTTTCTGGCACACTTCACAAGTTCCCTCATTTATCCTTGAAACATCTTGTGACTGCTTTCCAGGATAGCCAAGGGCAGTCTTACACACTGAAGACCAAATGAAAAAGGTGTTGTACGGTGTGAGGGGGGGAAAGGAGGGGATGTGTGACACCCACCCTCTTCACTTGGTTCCATCAGTTCTGAGGTCAAAGCTGACCCACGCCTTTCCTGTCTCCCGTTGAGACTGGCCGTGGGGCGGGGGAAGAGTTTGGATTAAGGTCTAGGTAGAGAGCTCAAACCAAATGTGGTGCGGGAGATGTAGAAAATGCAGAAAGGAGATGGAGATTATGCAGAGGAAAGACATATATAAATACACACTTAGAGGAGCAACATGCAGGGCTGGGCTAGAGGAAGGGGAAATTAAGGAACAGACATACAGCACCTAGAGCCAAATCTTGGAATCAAATAGTATTTTTCCCCCACTTCACAGACAAGTCCAAAACTGAAACAGAGGACAGAGCCCTGCTGCTTCTCATTGCAGGCTACATCCAATAAAGTGGGGTTTTTTTTGATGTTTTGGCCTCACGGTATTAGTTAAGCCCTGAATATGGGCCAGAGAGTATACTAAGCACTGGGTTAGATGCAAGTTTGAACAGTCTATGTTCCACATGGAGCGCACAGTCTTAATTCCCATTTTACAGATGAGTTAACTGAGGCACAGAAAGGTTACATAACTTGCCCAAAGTCACACAGCAGACAAATGGTAGGGCTGATAATAGAACCCAGGTCCTTCTGACTCCCAGGCCCCGTGCCCTAACCATCAGGCCTTGCTGCTTCTCAGTGGTTGCCAACTGCTGCCCATATGTGCAGAGTTACCGTCCCTGCTGTGTTTTACTCTTCCGTTCCAGCTGAAGCTACCTTAAAGGGAAGAAGGCTGGTTTGCTTGATGGCACAGTACAAAGATTGGCCCAAAATAAGTCAGCCAGCCCTATCCCCAACCCTAAAATGAGAGTTTTCTAGAGTGGAAGGGTACCTTCCCCGTCTGGCTGAAACCACACCCGGATGGTTCCCGCTGTCTTACGGCTTCAGCGAAGCAGTTCTCAGACTCAGAAAGTCTGGATCAATACGAAACGATGAAGCAAAGCACAGAGAATAAGGTCCCCGTGGACCTTGGAACTAAGGAGGCAATTCAAATTTAAGGTGCACTGCTTCGGCGAGGAGGAGGTAGAGGCCAGAATGCCTCTCTTGCCTCCGTGGCTGTCCCCCTTCCTTCTCCTCTTTAGAATTTTGGAATTTTCCCCTTTAGACCATGAAGAATGTATTAGGTGATTCTATCCCTGCCAAGCTGGGAGCCCAGAAGAACTGCTTAAGACTCACCCCACACTCCTAAAAAACGCCTTTGATTCCCAAGACCTGCCGAAGCCACGGAGCAGGAGACCTCGCTCACCAGCCTCCTGTGGGAAAACCCCGCCACAGCGTTTCCGGGCCAAAGCGAGGTCTCTTCGTCCCGGGGCCGTCAGCCTCGGATCACCCCGTGCCTTCCCAGGGCCTGGGATTCGTACCTCGGCAAGCTCCTGTTCACTCATGTTGGCAGTAGAACTAGCTTTCTTCCCAGAGGTCTGCTCGCTGTCCGCGGCGGTTCCGTCTCCTTTGGCGTAGCTGTGGACGGTGAGGACCCCAGGTGGGCTCTGGGTCCGCTTGGGGAGCGGCTCGGCGGTCTCCGAGTCTGAGGAACCTGAATCTGCCCCACGTTTGCAGCGAAAGCCGGAGGTGCCGCTCTCCTTCGAGGGAGGCGGGGCCGGTCCCCTACCAGCAGCAGCAAGGTTCACAGAGTTGGACACGGAAAGGTCCAAGGCAGCTGCCTCTTGCTCTTCTTCTTCCTCCTCCTCCTCCAGTTTGACATTTTTGAGCTCTTCAAATTTCACCTCTGTGGAGTCGGGATAATCTAAAACCAACACACACAACTGTCTTAATCACAGACAGCAGGCCAATGCCTCTCTGAAAATCACCTGAGTAGAAAAACAAGGGCCACAGACTGGCAAGAAAGAGGAGCCAGAATCTGCTCCCAGAGGACCCTGAAAATTGGGTCAGCAGAGACTCATGCTTTCTTCAAGCCTACTAAATGGGTGGAGTAGAAAACTCTGCAAGGATCTGTGGCAGAACGGTGTGGTTATATGAAGAAAGGAGGTTCTTTGGCAGAGTGAAAGGGAGAAATAAAAATGAAGATCAAACGAGGTATTTCCACAAGTTGGTAGTTTCTCCGGGAGAGGGGAAAGGACAAAAAACATCCGAAGTTTTAAAAAACACAGAGGCTCTAATGTGTGCTGGCACACCTCTGCATCAGCGACAGAGAAGCCAAAGGTAACTCTGGCCATTCAATGCAGAGAGAGAAGACTGGGTTGATGCAGTCGTCACAACACCTAAAATGCTGGATTTGAGCTCGGAAACTCAAATCTGAGTTGGGACATGGGAGATTCTGCCTTTGGAATCAGACAAAACCCAGGGCAAAAGCTACCGAGCTGTTAGATGTTAGACGACAGATTGGGGGCTTCTGGATAAACGGCTCACCTGGTAAAGTGGGGTCATCTTCACCTTGCCGTACAGGCTCACTGGTGGGCTTCACAGCATGAACGCCGGTTGTCTGTCTCTCTTCCACCTCAAACTGCCCAGGATTTAGCTCCTCTTTTGGAAAGGCCTCACTTTCACTCACCTCCTGAGGCACTTCCAGACAGACACGGTGCCTCTTTGTTCCTATTCGGTGCTTGGCGAGGCTGTAAAAAGGCACAAAACCACTTCTCAGAAAGATCACTACTCATCTGCAGCCCATTAGCGCTCTGGTTTCCTTTACCACCTCCCTGTTCTTTGACTTCTGTCCACATGAGCCACTCAGAAACATTGGCCAAGCACAATGATGAGGCTAACACTAAATAGGCCACCCAAAGCCTCATCCCCATTAGACTGAAAAGCTCCCCGGTTGTTCTACTCTCCCAAGTGCACGGTACAATCCTAGGCACTTAAACACCTCTGATTAATCGATCATCTCCTACTAAGTGCTCCTTCTTTTGTACAAAAATTGGATTCTTTCTTGGAAGCTGAGCCTTGAACTACTCTCCCCAATTATCCCAGCAGTGAGGGCGTAATGCACTAAACAATGCCCGCGATTTCCAGTTCTGTGTCCCCCGGACAAGAGGTGGTCTAAAGACGTTATATGGGGAGGTAAGTTTGCATGTGGTCAATGCCAAAGGAGCAGTTCACACATGTGCTTAAGTTCTTCTCCAGGTTGACTTCACCTTCCTTTTCCACTGTGTTTTCTTGATCTGAAACTAGTGACTGCAGTAGTCTCCTACCTGCCACTATCAGACGTTATCACCCGAGGCTCCCAGAATATAGCGCCTCGAGCCCGGCCTATCGGCCTAGAAGGAGCTGCTGCTCCCGGTTTCCGGATTTACCTTCTCTTTTGGTCCACCTCATCCTTGGCCCCTGCTGCTTCCATTTCGTCCCCACAGTCCTTCCCGTTCTTGCTCTTCTGCTGGAACTCCCCCCTGTGGAACTCGGCAGCCTCAGGGGTCGGCAGAGTGTGGTCGATGACGGACACGTCCTTTCCCGCTTTCCACAGCTTATAGCGCTCTGGCTGGAACTTCCTCACGAAGACATCCATGGAGATCTTCACCATGTCCTTCCTGCATGAGCACTGCACCACACAAATGCCTTGTTGGGGAGGGCTGCCCAACCAAACTGCCCCATCCCGCCCCTCCCACCCACACCCCACTCTCTTTTAAAGGGCAAAGAAGAGAGGGGTCAGATTTCTGGTGGGGGGGGAGGCTGATCTTAAAACTGGAGAAGCCTGTTCCTCGAACAAGTAAGAAATTTTGCTATTTGAAGAGGATGGTGAAGAAGGGAGAAAAGAACCTCCCCTCTTTCAGCCCCACCCACCCCTAAACAAGATCCCTGGTCATCTTGCTTCCTGCCCAAGTCCTAGGCTTAACTTCCCAAACATACTCAGGACTACACACTTGAAAGCAAATTCCCCTAAAAAACTGTTCTTGCAGATATGAAAATTGGATTCTTTCTTGGAAGCTGGGCCTTGAACTACTCGCTCTCCCCAATTATCCCAGCAGTGAGGGCGTAATGCACTAAACAATGCCCGCGAACTGTTTACCAGCCCACCCTTCCCTCTGTCATTTCTAACCTGTAAGACAGAACAGGAAAGACAGCTACCAATTTTTTTACAATTGAAATGGGGTTTTTTTGGCACTTCTTAGATTGTGATCCCAAAGCAGGACAGGGACTGTTTCTAATCTGGTCAACCTGGATCGATTTCTGTGTTTAACATATTTTGGAGTAGGCACTTAATACCACAATTACTATGAACACCTAGCTTTTCACCAATTATATTAAAAAGTCATCACCTAAGACATGTTCACTAGCAGTACAAGCTTAAAAAGAAAAAGAGTAAAGGAATAAATGAATCACTTCCTTGTGAAACTGGTCCTTGGGGAGAAGCCCTGCTCCTTATTCCTTCCAAGTACTGAACCTTCCCGCTATGGCTGATCAACTTGTCAGAGAGATTGTTCTCTAGCTTGGTTAAGAACCCTAATGCCTTCCAAGAGGTTTCTTTAATCCCAAGTTACCTGGGAATACTGACCTAAGCATCAAACTCTTTGATCCTCTTTTTTACAAGTCATAAAGGAAACTGCTCTCTTTTCCAAACGGTGATAATAATGATGGCATTTAACAAGTGCTTACTATGGGCCAAGCACTGTTCTAAGCACTGTGGTTGATACAAGGTAATCAGGTTGGACACGGTCCCTGTCCCACAAGGGGCTAACAGTCTTAATCCCCATTTTATAGATGAGGGAACTGAGGAACAGAAAAGTTAAGTGCCTTGCCCAAGGTCACAGAGCAGATGGGTGGTGGAGCCAGGATTAGAACCCGCATCCTCTCCTCTTGCCACTATGTCACGCTCTGGTTAAAGGGACCGTGCCTAGGCCAATTTCTGAGGTTAAAAGAAGGCAGGGAAGATGATCCGTTTCTGACCAATGAACCGAGTCCTTCATATTCACTTGGCTCCTGGAAACTCCCATCACTTCTGTCCAACTTCAAATCTGGAACTAAAGTACCATATTGACAACCCAGATAAGACTGGGATAAGGCAACACACTCAAGAGAAGGCTGCTGAAAGCAGCCCTTGCTGAGCATGAGGTTTTGCTCCTGAGCCAGAGTCCTAGAAGGTCTGATCCCTTTGAGGGACTGTCACCAATGTGCTGTGCTTTAGAGAGGGCACTTCCCGATAGAAATCCTTCACAGTTAAAAGAATTGAAGTCGTAGAGTATGATTTGTACATTCCAAGCACTTAGTACAGTGCTCTGCACAGTAATACTGTTGATTGAATATCTCCCCTAAGTGGGTTCTCTGCAACTGAATTTCATTTTACAGCAGATTCTTTTCGGGGACTCTCCACCTCAAAAATTCAGTAGTGGCTTTATGAAGGGAGGGAGAGAAGAGGGGGGAAAAAGAGCTTCCCCATCCAATTTTAAGATTTTGGTTTAAGACTTAGAACACCATCTCTTTCATTTTTTATGAACAAAATCTCTGGATCTTGGATCCTAACCTGGCCAGAGGCTGGAATACAGAGCTGCACATCGCTGGATTTCCAAATGGCAAATGAGTGGTTAACCTATACAGACTTTTAAATAAAAGAAGCCTAGAGCCAAAGAAAAGTAAGACTCACCAGCACAGACTGCTTGCCGTATTCTATCCATCGGAGGGTGGCAAAGTTAGTGGACTCAGCACAGTTGAAGCCATGGTTGAAGCCAGCATGATAACCATAAGGAAAAGTGATCATGAATTCTCCAGCTTCTTGAGTCACCTGGAACAGAGGAAGCCCTCAGACTTTAAAAGGGGCCATCGCCTGTCATTTTTTTAGAATAAACAGAGACTCAGTGGAATTCTACTACCCTCAGGACAACGTAGTTCCCAGGAAGAAGGTTGGATTTCTCTGACTGGGCACTAAACTGATGGGAGAGTCACATCTCTTCCGAGAGGCTTTCCCCCGGCTCGTCCTCCATTCTATGTCATCTATGCCCTTGGATCTGTGGCTTCCGGGCATTTGATATTCACCCCACCCCTAACCCCACAACACTTATGTACTTATCTTTAAATTATACGCTACAAACTATTTATATTAATGCCTGTCTCCCCCTCTAGACTGTAAACTCAATAAGGGCAGGGAACGTAACTGCTAATTCTGCTGTACTATCCTCTCCCAAGCGCTTAATACGGTGCTCTAAGCAAAGTAAATGCTCAATAGATACTAACTGAAAGGAGCAAGTCCTACATTTAAAGCAAGAAGCTACAGAGAGCCTCCGTAGAATACATGGATCCTCAAATGCTTTCTCATTGTGCCCGAGCTCATCTATCTCGCCGCCAAACCCTTTCCCATGTCATCTTCCTAAGCTTGGAACTCTCTTCTACTCCATATATACCAGACCACTCTCTCCATCTTCAAAACATTATTAAGGTCACATCTTTTCCAAGAGGCCTTCCCCAATTAAGCCTTTTTTCCCCAGCTCACTCTCCCTTCTGCATCATCTATGCGCTTGATCTGTGGACATTTGATATTTGCCGTAGCCTCACCCCCACAGCACTTCTGCACATATTGTTAAATTATATGTTATAAATTATTTACTCATATTAATGTCTGTCTCCCCCTCTAGGCTGCAAGCTCATTACGGGAAGGGAACGTTTCTGCTGATTCTGCTGTCTCCCAAGCGCTTAGTACAATGCTCTGCACATAGTAAGTATCCAGGAAAAACGACTGATGTTAACCTACCGATTCTGGTGAGTCTCCCTGAAAGTTAAAAGGCCTCCCAACCCAACGGTGCTGCTCTATCGCACAGACCCTACACCTCCGCCGTCCCCTGTCATCCCTGCGCATCCCTTCCGTGTCCGGGCAAGCCGAACCCAGGGGAAGTTGCTAGATGGAGTAAAATCTAAAGAAATTAAAACCAGACCTGCCAACTTCGGGTGATTACCGAAAATGGAGACCTACCTGACCAGGGTTAGACCCACCTTATCAAAGGGTATGCCGTATTTCTTCAGAATTGATGGCGAGATCAGAGTCATCTTATGACGCAGAAAGGCCTCACAGCTTTGAGCGCTCCCGGGAAAGAAACCTGTTCCATGAAATTCAAACACATATGAGCAAAATATTCTAATCCAACAGTTAAGGTAGAAGTGCAGTTTTCTTCATCAGTCATCCGTATCTCTTAAAAAGAGGTGCCTTTGCTGTTGTTTTTTATATGAGGGATGAACCTGGGCTCATTTTTCAGTGGTAGTAAGTCATAATAACTTACACGTTTGGAGCACCGACCTGAAAGACCAACAGGCCCGCTGTCGGTACGCATGTAGCAGTCATGTTCATTTATTAAGGACTAAAACACTAAGGGTAATAAAGACGTCCATGTACATTACACCACTACAAAAGTCACTCAGTCTTAGAACCGAGGAAGCGATCAGAGGATTCATCAGGAGCGTCTCAGCCCATCTTCACAAACAGGATTAAACACTTTGGCTCTGTGGTGATGGATTATGGGGGCTACTTCTAGGGCTCATTCTAACAGACTATTGGTGGTACGTGGGTGATTCTTCGTTCGGCCTGTATGATTTCTTTCCTTGGGCATGTAAGATAGGCGTGTACATTAAAATTCACCTTTAATATTGTCAGGGGTTACATTGAATATTACTGAAGAACGGGATCCAAAACCTAAGTCATTTTGGAGGGGTTCACTCCTCCAAGCTACACTCTGGAGCGCTTCATACGGGCTCCATACGGTCTCACCCAGAAGGGCATTTTGTAGTCTGGCCAACAGATGCTTTAGTTTGAGCAAATCAGTGGACTAGAACCCCAGCTGAAGCCAAAATCCAACCAATGTGGGTCCGGCAAAGTGTGGCAGGCCCGTTGCTTCTTGGACTGGTCCCACTCGGGCCTGGCCCGGCTCCTGAGGAATCCGGAATGGCTCACCGATGTGCAGCGCTCCTCGATCCCAAGGCCCCCGTGGCTGAATCCATAATCCCCAACAGGCCCCGGATCATCCTTCCAACGCCCACCCCTGGGGTACCTGAGTCCCGGCAAGGTTCTAAAGTGGGCACCCTACAAGGGGTTACGGCTCGAGGAAAGGAGGGCTTAGTATTACCTTTGGCCAGGCGTTCCAGACGCTTGCCGTGCTCTGGAGGAATGGAATACCTGCAATCACATAATAGCACACAGGGGGGAATTTCAGTTTATGCACGATAAAATCATTACCACCTCTAATGTAGAAACATTCCTTTGTAAAGACTGTCTTCTAAATTTAGTCCCAGCCCATATATCCCGCTGCCTGACACTGAGTCTTGAGCACTTCCATTTTAAAAGGGCAAACGCACAGACAGTAAGACAGTATTTCTTAAAAAAAAACCCTTTTCCAGGCCTGAGACTTCCCTTCTCACTACGATTTAAATTCAGTGTTTTAGGTATGTTGGGAGGTGGAGGGGAAGATAGCCCTATACACAGTTCAAAACACTGTGAGCCTTAAATTATTTAATCTTTCAGCCTAAGGATTTTATATAAACACAGGTAGGACGGTGACTATGAAAAGAAAAGAAAATATGTCTAAGAGTTCTCAATTCAAGGAAATCTACCTCAGACTTACGTTTCTGTCTGCGAGTGTAGTCTTCAAGGAAGGAAAAGCTGCAAGACACGTAAAGGGGCAGGCCCGGCATTTTTGCTGACAGAAAATATTAGAGAGTTTCAGTGGCATCAGGTCCAGTCTCCAGCCATCAAGGGCAGTCAATCAGCCAGTTTAATTTTTGGAAAAAACATCTCCAGAGATGGAGGTGTTACAAATCTCACTTCAGAGCCTGGTTCGGTTTAGAACCAGAGTGGCAATCATGTCATCTGTCTAAATGACCTAACACCAGTTTTGAGTTGAACTAAATTCATTTATTTTAGGACACAGAGAGCTGGTCAGCATCCTTCTCAGGAAACCCTTTCATTGTATATATTTGAAACAATCAGGTCACCCTTCAATCTTCTCTTTGGGTGCCTTAACCATTCCAACTGCTCTAACCTAACCTCTTGGGGCCTATCGTACTTCCCTTCAATTATTTTTGAGGCTCTTCTCCACGCCCTCTCTAGTTTCTCATGAACTTTAAAAGAAACCACAACCCCCCCCCCCGCCCCAAATAAAATCATAAAATAAAAAAATACAGGCTCTGACACTGGAAACAATCCTGGATTATGTATGCACAGAGATTGAGTTTCTAAAGGTGGTCACAAATTGGTAGGGTATTTTCAGTTGGCAGACTTTCAGCTGTCCCTACAAGCTAACCTGCCTTACCTCATTCTCTTCTGTATTTGTGTTCTTGGCTTTTTATCCTCATGTTTAATGTTTACCAGAATGGACTTAATTGGGTTTTTTCCTCTTTTCCACGCTTGCTGTTTCCAATTTTATGAAGACCCCTTTGAATTTTAATCTACCTCCTCAGCTGTTTACTAATAGACCTGATGAATAGTCTCAATTCCTAACCCACATTTTTGAGAAAGTACTGAACAGAAAAAAAGAGGAAAAGAAATAGCAGGGGGGCCTTTTTTCTTGACAATGTCAGAAACTGAAGGCAAACATTACCAGGATTTGGGTTCCCCGAAGTGCAGATAGTTGATGCTGTACAGATCCATGTCCTCTGTGTGCCAGGCAAAGGAAGTCTTCCACATGCCAAAATAGAGGTAGGGGGTGTTCACTCCTTCAATGGTTATCCCACTCTCATTCTCCACCACGTCCAGGATTGTGTTCAGCCGGCCGATATTCCATTCGTCCACGTGCTGGAAGATTTTGGTTTTTTGTTTTTTTTTTAAAAGAGTCATAGTCAATGTAGAAATGGCGTCATAGACTGTCAAGCATCAACAAGTGTAGGGTTCAAAAAAGGTATGTTCCCAGAAGTCAGTATGTACTCAGGACGAAGGAGTCTCTCGCCGCTTTGTGGCTTTGCTCAGACCTTATCCAAGGGCTTAATACAGTGCTCTGCACACAGTAAGCGCTCAATAAATACCACCGACTGAATGCAAATTTAAAGATGATGCTAGCTGCTTTGCTGAAAGGTCAAAAATAGACCCGAGGTCAGAGAACTATCCCTATTAAACTTAGGCTTCGCTAAATTCAATAGAGATACATGCAAGTACTATTTAACTGACACTAATATGTAGAGGGTGAAATTATATTTAATCATATATATGTTAATAAGTCAAGAAGTAGGGCCTAGTGTAAAAAGCCTGGGCACCAAAGGACCTGGTTTCTAATCTTGGCTCTGCCGGTTGCCTGCCGCGTGACGTTGGGCAAGACGCTAACTTCTTATTATGCTTCTCTGGGCCTCAGTTAACTCATCTGTAAAAATGGGAATAAAAATACCTGTTGCCCCTTCCCCTTAGACTATGAGCCCCAGATGGGACACAGACTGTGTCCCCCATCAGACTGCACTTCATCTACCCCAGCACACTGCTAGACACAAAGTGCTTAACAAATACCACATTTTTATATATAATTATATTATACATATATAAGCCAGGGGAGATTTTAGTAACTTGAATAAATATCTGTTTCAATCATCTGATCAGTTTTCTTAGTTATTTTTGTGAATGTATTTAACCTCTTTGTAAACACAGCACTGGATTTAGGGATGATCGAGGCTGAGTCTGAATAAATCTGGCTTATTCTCAAGAAGAAGTTTCCACAGCCTTAATGAATTCCCTTCTTCCCCAAAGTACCCTGGGAAAGATCTGTCAGCCACATCTGAACAGCATTTGAGTACCTTCTCTGTCCTTAAGTGCTTGGAAATATACAACAGAAGTGAGACACTGCTTTGGACCTGTGGAGTTTACAATGTAATAGGGGCAGGAGGGTAGAGAAGGGATCCCTGGAGATTGTTGGAAGAAGAAGTGAAGGAATAATAATGATGATAATGATACGTGTCCAGAACAAATATACCCCCAAATGAAGGATAAGGACCCACACACACCTGTCCTGCCTGTCCGACTGGCTCTGGTGCTCGGGGAGATAACCCTGGCAGCAGTTATTTCCTAAGAGAGACTGGCTTCCGGGGCTTGGGAGTGCCTGAGTTGGGACACAGAGATAGGCAGCTCAAGACCTACAAAGGGGACAGTCTCTGACAAAACTATCTGGGACATCAGAGAAGCTTCCAAGACCCAAAGTGTGCAGGACGTCCTGGCCAGAGTTCAGGGCCTCGACATCTCCTCCGCCTGGTCTGCGAAAGCCAGCGGAAAGCAGGATGTTCTTAGAAAGGGGGCGGAAAGTTACAGGCCTGCAACCAGCAATTTGGTAACTTAAGAAAATAGTGAAGGGTACTGATTTTACTACCTGACAGAAGTATGGCATGGTAGCACATTATACTGATCTGCAAGACTGGCTAAGATTCCTGGAAACAAAGCAGAGTACGGACAAGGGCACGATACGCATATTCTTTCAGCAAAAATTGCACATTTACCCCCACTTTGCCAAGAAGACTCCATCCATGGAAAAGAGTGAAGGTAAAAGAGTAGAGAAAGGTCCACAGATAGGCTATTTCCCCCTATACCTATTTTAATGTCTGTTCTCCCCACGTAGACTGTAAATTCCCTGTGGGCAGGGATCACAACTATTGAACTGTACTTTCCCGAGAGCTTGGTACAGTAGTCTGCACACAGTGAGCACTCACATAATCAATGACTGAAGCTGGGGAAAAAAGACAAAAACCAAAAAGTCTCCAAATTTGGTTAGGTTACTTATACTAATACGCGAGGCAGGTGGGAAACCCAGCACCCTCACACTTGGGGCATATAAACGCAGGTTCTAGAGTAGCAATTTACTAACATCTTGCTAAACTTCCTATCCTGTAATTCTGCCAGTTAGCCAAGTAGCTTGACAGCAGCGTTTACAAAACAAAGACGGGCTTAAGGAGCCAGATGGAAACTGAGGTTTTATATCACCTAAAAGCAGTCAGTGTCTGATTTACAGGGAACTTGAGAACACTCCCAGGGCCAAACCATATATTACTTCTAGGTATGGGAAAGGCGGCGGTTGTCTCTATATTCACCAATTCAATGGCTACTGATATTCGAATCCTTCATATGTAATCTATTAGTAGCATTTTTTTTTTGGCACTGTAGAAGAACCCTAAACATCCTCCTCGGAAATCATATCAGGAAAAAACTGACTTAAAATGGAAGCAGGAAAGGCATAGGCCTGACTTGTCAGACAGTATCTGAATCAGCAGGATCTAGAAGTGGGTGAATGTACAATACTTGCTGATGAAAAAGACAGCTGTGAGGTAATACATGTTCACAGGCAAGGGAAGTGGTTAAATCTCTAAACCCTGTTATCTCTAGCCCAGAGAAGTAGTGTCTTGTTTAGATTGCCTCTCACATTCCTAATCCCATGATAATTTCAAAAACCAAAACAAAAACCCCCAGATACACTTACTTCCAAAATGACAACTAAATATATCAGGGCAATCTATCCCTATTTTAGAAGCGGTTTGGAAAAAAAAGGAAAAATGAGACCTCTTCCAACCGGTGGGAAGTGAGATACAAAGTGCATATTCAATGATGAGGCAAAACTAACCCGAAAGCGAAATGATCTCCGCGCAACTATGGAAACATTCTCCGTCACGTACCTTATCGTACAGTGTACCATTCACATCAGCACCGTATATGGGGGCATTAAATGTAAGGTTTTTCCAATATTTTCGTTCGAGGTCTTCAAACTCACTATACCGTGGGGTACAGTACCTTGGGAAATAAAAGGAAAACTTGATGACCTGGAGTCTTCCCAGTTCAGCAACACACCACAGCAGTCAATGAATGGTATTTACTGAGTGCAGAACACTGGACATCAGAAACAAAGGACACAATCCCTGCCCCTAAGGAGCTTAAAATCGCCCAACACAGAATTACAGCAAGCTGCCCTGCTACCCACCTTCCTCTACTCAGGAAGAGAACAGCCCCAAACTGCTAACTCCCAAAAGGAATGAGTTTTCCAATCTCTAAAGAACTTCTAAGTGTCAGAACACCCTACCTTCCCGAGATAACAGGTCGCAGTCTATCACAGTGTCACCTGCAAACACCTCCCCATCTTTGGCCACCCCCGGACCGGCAAAATAAAAATCTTCGGACCGCTGCCGCGTCAACCAGAGGAATCGACCATCACTCACTTATCGTTGTTGGCTATTTTGCGAAACTCTCGAACGGTCATCGCTTTCTTCTGAATATTATATTGGGTAAAGAGGCCCGACTGACCGGTCACCACCTGCTGGATAGGGGCAGGGATGACTAAATCATCAATATCATCATAGCAAGTGCGTGGTTTCCACTCCTTCGGAGGAACTACCTGCAGGGGAAACAGCAAAGAGAGATAAAGATCGGGCACCTGAAAATTCAACCCAGAGAGACGTTCTCTGTCCTAATATGAGCCGACCTGAAAGCAAACCCCGGTAAAGTTCACTACAGAATTACTAACTTGGGCTACTGAAATAGGGAACTAGAAAGGACTGGATTTGAAAGGAATGGAACTATTCTAGCACTGTCCAAATGCAACAAGATCATTTTAAAGCTTTGAGACAGTGAGTTCTAACCTCAGACAGCTGGAAACGGTGTTTGAACATCCTGCCCACAGTGGTTTATACATCAGCTGCAGCGGTGTTCAGAAAGCTTGATTCTCAGCTAGATGAATTCCTAAATTGTTGATTCCCTTCTACAGATCATTTTAAAAACATCTGAAGCTAGAACCAATTGGGTAGTTAAGTAATTTGGGGGAGTTAGGTGACCTTTTTTTCTCCACCATAATTTAGATGGAGCCGGAATTCACTTAAAGGCTTTTATGGCCATCTTTCATCCGGTATTTGGTTTAAAAATAAATAAAATTCCTTGGGTTTATTGGTCCAGGTCTAATTTAAAGACCTAATGCTTTGGAAGGTTCTGCTGCCTCAACCATAATTTAATCCCGTACTGGAATCAAACAGGCTGCAGGAACAAGTTTCTTCTGGCACACCCAATCTCTCCCACTCACCTTCGCCAGCCCGGCCCGGTGAGCTCCTTGGGATTCTATGTAGGCAATATAGCGACTGAAATTACGGAACTCCTCCATGGTGGGATAAAAAGTCATTATCCGGGCACTGGGATTCAAGCTCTCAGACTCTGAAGCCATTTTTCTTCTCCTTTGATGTCACTTTGTCCAGGTGAAAATCTGCAAGAAAAGGTACAGCGATAAAAAACTTAAATGTGTGAATATCCCCAGAGCTTGCTGGGACAAGTGTCAAGAGCAGATGCTCAAACTCGGGGTCAAGATTTGGGGGTCTCGAAAAACTTCTAAGAAAGAGCGGAAGAAATGGACCGGGTTAGAAAACACGTGACCCACACGGACTTAGGGTCGGCAAGGCATTTCTGCCGAAAAAATGACCAGAGCGATCTAGGATTACGTAAAGCCTTAATATGGTCCTCTACTCACTTAAAAGTCACACTCTGTGTTTTCACTACCACCTGACAATGAAAGAACTAAGATACGCTACAACCAAAAGCGAAACTGGAGAGTTTAATTGCCTACATGGTGCGCAGGAAGGGGGAAAAAAAACACCCAACCAAATAGCACCCACGACTAGTTTTGAAATGATTCCAAGTGTCACTCTGATGTATATAGTAGGTTTCGAGGGCAAGGATAACAGACTCCAACTGTGGGGTCGAAACTCGGCATTAGGTTCCGAATGCCGCTGGCCTGGAGTACCCCTGCCTCAAGACTTAGGCGGACATCCCGGCTCCCCCACTTCTCAGCCGTGTGACTCTGGGCGAGTCACTTCTCTGTGCCTCAGTTCCCTCATCTGTAAAATGGGGATGAAGACTGGGAGCCTCACGTGGGAACCACCTGATTACCCTGTATCTACCCCAGCGCTTAGAACAGTGCTCTGCACTTAGTAAGCGCTTAATAATAATAATAATGGCACTTGTTAAGCGCTTACTATGTGCAGAGCACTGTTTAAGCGCCGGGGTAGATACAGGGTAATCAGGTGGTTCCCACATGAGGCTCACAGTGCTCTGCACATAGTAAGTGCTTAATAATAATAATAATAATGGTATTTAAGTGCTTACTATGTGCCAAGCAGCGTTCTGAGCGCTGGGAGGATACAAGGTGATCAGGTCGTCCCCCTGGCGCTCACGGTCTTCATGCCCCAGATGAGGTCACTGAGGCACAGAGAAGTTATGTGAGTCGCCCAAAGCCCCACAAGCTGACAGGCGGCAGAGCCGGGATTCGAACCCATGACCCCCGACTCCCAAGCCCGGGCACTTTCCACTGAGCCACGCCGCTTATTTCAAAGGCGGAGCCGGCTTTGGAGTCCGAGGTCATGGGTTCGAATCCCGGCTCGGCCACTTGTCAGCTGTGTGACTTTGGGCAAGCCACTTCACTTCTCGGTGCCTCAGTTCCCTCAGCTGTAAAATGGGGATAAAGACTGTGAGCCCCACGGGGGACAACCGGATTCCCCTGGGTCTACCCCAGCGCTGAGAACAGTGCTCGGCACATAGTAAGCGCTTAACAAATACCACCATTATTATTATTACTAACTGTGGTTTGGTTTGTTCTCCCAGAAGCCACCGGGGTTCGAGGCCTGTGCTCTTCTTGACGACTCCAGGGGGGGCTTATGATGATGCGCCTGGAGGCTGAAGAGGGACGATGAGGGGATTTAAAAAAAAAAAAAAGAATTAAGAATTAAAGCCCCTTCAACAGAGCTTCCACTTCGGGGGCCACAGGCTAGCCAGGCTTGGGCCTCCCCTAACCCTCTTGGCCATGGTTGGGCACATCCCGTTCCCACCCTTTTCTCTCCCCTTTCCAGGCTGTTCCTCCGGTTAATTCCTGCTCCTCGCCACCTTTCCTGACATCCTTACACACACCCACCCTTTTTCTTTTCTTTTTTGCCTTTTTCCCACCCCAACCCCCTGCTCCTTCCCCGTAGGGACTCGGCCTACGAAGGCCCCTGGCCACAGCAGGAAGGAGAGAAAACAGGTCCCGGCGGCCCGGCCCCCCGGCGCTCATTGGCCACTAGGGGATTGAAGGGACCAATCGCGAAGGCCGGGGCTGGAACCCGCGTCCCCCATTGGCTGGAGCGCCTGTCTGTCAACGCCCGCTGCGCGCACCGCCCCCCCCCACCCCCCGGACGCTCCGGTCTTTCCTTCCCCTCCCCCACCCGGCGGGCCTTGCGGTCAGCGCCGGGGCCGATGGCGGGAAAAGCCACCGATCCCGCGTGTTCTTTACCGACAAGCGGCCGCTCCGCCGAGGCCCGTTCGCCGCCACAGGCGCCGGCCGCCCCGCCGCTGGTCCCGTCGCCTCGGCGAGGTAACTCAGCCCCGCCTCTCGTCGGCCTCCGCGCAGCCGCGGCGCGTCCCGCCCCGCCGGCCAATCACCGGCCGGCCGGCCGCCTCCTGCCAATCAACGAGCTCCCTCCCGCCCTCCGCCCGCTCGCAGCCAATCGCCGAGGGCCGTGGCTGTTGCCAGGAGGAGGCACCCGCCCGATTGGCCCGCGGGCCTTGAGCGACGCGGGCCTTTGGAGCAGTCGGCCAATCAGAGGCGGGGCGCCCCCGCCGAGGCCCAATCAGGGAGAGGGGGCGGGACTAAGGGGAGAGCGGTGGGGAGGGCATTATTATGGGCTGGGAGGGGGGGTCCTGGGGGTTATTTATTAGCCGCCCCTGAGGGGAGGGGAATCTTTGGGGGGCGTTATAATGGACGACTCCGGAGAGGTCGTTGACGAGGGTTGGGCTTTTTTTCCTCCAGGGCGTCGGGGGTTATTATGGGCTGTACCTGAGGGCGGTTGTCATGGAAGCGAGCCTGGGGGGCGGTTATTATGGGCTGGCCCTGAAGGGGGCGGTTGGTCCTGGGGGCTCGTGAGTCAGAGGTCATGAGTTCGAATCCTCCCACTTAGCTGTGGTAGATAGATAGATCGTGATATTTGTTAAGCGCTTACTACGTGCAAAGCACTGTTCTAAGCGCTGGGGGTTACAAGATGATCAGGTTGTCCCACGAGGGGCTCACAGCTTTTTAATCCCCATTTGACAGATGAGGTAACTGAGGCCCAGAGAAGTCAAGTGACTTGCCCAAGGTCACACAGCTGACTAGCGGCAGAGCCGGGATTAGAACCCGTGACCTATGACTCCCAAGCCCGCGCTCTTTCCACTGAGCCATGCTGCTTCTCTGTGTGACTGTGTGACTGTGGTCAAGTCACTTCTCTGGGCCTCAGTGACCTCATCTGTAAAATGGGGATGACGACTGGGAGCCCCGCGTGGGACAACCTGATGACCCTCTATCTATCCCCAGCGCTTAGAACAGTGCTCTGCCCATAGTAAGCGCTTAACAAATACCGACATTATGAGAAGCACTGTGGCTCAGTGGAAAGAGCCCGGGCTGAGGAGTCAGAGGTCGTGAGTTCGAATCCTGGCTCTGCCACTTGTCAGCTGTGTGACTGTGGGCAAGTCACTTCACTGGGCCTCAGTGGGACAACCTGATTACCCTATATCTACCCCAGTGCTTAGAACGGTGCTCTGCACATAGTAAGCGCTTAACAAATACCAACATTAATTAAGGAGGCCGGCCGTTGGCCCTGGGAGTTATTAGAGACCAACTGGGGCCCATCGTTTAGGGCAGGACCCCCCGCCCCCCAAGGGTGGAATCACCTGATCTAAGGAGGTTAAGTCCTTGTTAAGTCTTTGCCAACACTTAGTACAGGGCCTGGCCCATCATCAGCGCTTAATGATAATAATGTTGGTATTTGTTAAGCGCTTATTATGTGCGGAGCACTGTTCTAAGCGCCGGGGTAGATAGAGGGTAATCAGGTTGTCCCCGTGAGGCTCACAGTCTTCATCCCCATTTTACAGATGAGGGAACTGAGGCCCAGAGAAGTTAAGTGACCTACCCACAGTCACACAGCTGACAAGTGGCAGAGCAGAATTCGAACCCACAATCTCTGACTCCCAAGCCCAGGCTCTTTCCACTGAGCCATGCTGCTTCTCATAATGTTGGTATTTGTTAAGTGCTTACTATGTTCTAAGCGCCGGGTGAGATAGAGGGTAATCAGGTTGTCCCACGGGAGGCTCACAGTCTTTATCTCCATTTTACAGATGCGGTAACTGAGCACAGAGAAGTGAAGTGACTTCCCCACAGTCACACAGCTGACAAGTGGTACAGTTGGGATTCGAACCCACGACCTCTGACTCCCAAGCCCGGGCTCTTTCCACTGTGCCACACTGCTGCTTAATAAATCTCCTCATCACCATTCAGCCTGGTCTCGAATTCTCAGCCTCCTCCGGCGTCTTCAGAGCCTAAAAAGGAGCCCCAAAGCTCGAAAATCCTCACTGCTTGGCTGCCCGGGGGGGTGGTTCTCCTCACATTCATTCCATCATATTTACTGGGCGCTTACTCTGTGCAGAGCACTGTACTGAGCGCTTGGAATGTACAATTCGGCCACTGACACAATCCCTGCCCAACAATGGGCTGTAATATTCATTCATTCATTAATAGTATTTATTGAGCGCTTTCTCTCTGCAGAGCACTGTACTGAGCACTTGGAATGGACAATTTGGCCTCCGAAAGAGACAATACCTGCCCAACAACAGGCTGTAATATTCATTCATTCATTCAATAGTATTTACTGAGCGTTTACTCTGTGCAGAGCACTGTACTGAGCGCTTAGAATGTACAATTTGGCAACAGATAGAGACGATCCCTGACCAACAGTGGGCTGTAATATTCATTCATTCAATAGGATTTATTGAGCGCTTACTCTGTGCAGAGCACTGTACTGAGCACCTGGAATGGACAACTGGGCCACAGATAGAGACAATCCCAGTGACGGGCTCATCGTCTAAGCGGGGGAGGCAGACAGCAAAGCAAAACAGAACAAAACAAAACAACACCATCAAGATAAAAAGAATCACGGAGATACAGACCTCATTAACAAATAGGGTAATAAATAATATATTCAAATATGCACAGTGCTGAGGGGAGGGGGGAAAAGCAGGGGGTGGGAGAGGAAGGGAGGGGGAGCAGTCTGGGAAGGCCTCCTGGAAGAGGTGAGCTCTCAGTAGGGTCTTGAAGAGGGGAAGAGAGTTGCCAAAAAGACGCAGTTCTTACCAATTAGAGCACTGAGTGTCTGGGAAGGTCCCAGAGAGATAGAAGCCACAATCCCTTACTTTTTGATCATAAAATTGTATTTACAGATTTGTGTGCGGTGGGTGCCTGAATTTAAATAGTCCTTCTTTGGTTTGAAGACGATGTTGCTGACCCTGGGCCTGCAACCTCGAGTGTGTCAGAGAAAGAATCTCTCGCACGCGTCTCGGGGAAAGTAAATGGACACCTTTTCTGGCTTCTTGCCATTTGAGTTTGCTTAATGTTCTGTCAATCTTCTTCATGTTAGCCAGGGGGCAAGGGAACCTCAGTCAGTCAATCGTATTTATTGAGAATTTATTGTGTTCAGAGCACTGTATTAAGCACTTGGGGGAGGGGACAATATAAGAGACATTCCCTGCCCATAACGAGCTTGGGATCCCCGTTTCTGGGTTAAATCAATGTTATCTTAAGGAAGACATCGCTAATAATATTAATGCTGGTATTTAAGTGCTTTCTATGTACCACACTGTTCTAAACGCTGGGGTAGATACAATAATAATAATGGCATTTGTTAAGCGTTTATTATGTGCAAAATACAACTGTTAGCGCTGAAGAATCGGCAGACGAATCGCCCTCTGCAAAATGCCAGAAAGAACAGAAGCTAGGCCCCGGTGGGATTCGAACCCAGGATCTCCTGTTTAGTAGACAAGCACTTTAACCAAGCCACGGAGCAGGTTATCAGGGGCTCAAAGTCTTAATCCCCGTTTTACAGGTGAAGTAACTGAGGCACAGAAAAATTAAGTGACTTGCCCAAAGTCATACAGCTGACAAGGGGCAGGGGGGAGTGAGAACACACCACCTCTGACTCCCAAGCCCCTGATCTTTCCACTAAGCCACGGTGCTTCTCCAAAATGGGGATTTACCTCCCTTAAATAATCTGCTTTTCCTCCTCGAAAGACTGTAAACCGCATAGGAGGCAGAGATTATGTCCTTCCTGATTAATCTTGTATCTATCTCAGTGCTAGGCATACAATGAACACTTAACTACCAAAGTTATTATTATTGCTGCCTAATCCTAGGACTGGGTCCTAAGGGGCTTCTCTCTCTTTTTAAAACCAAACCCACCCCCCTTCCCTCAATTCTCTTGCTGCCATGCCCAAGGCGACAGTCATGGGAACGCAAACAACGTCACAACCTTCCAGTTACCGGGGAGGCATGGATTAGGGGAACTATATTTCCCCAGAATCTTTCTTTCCTGTATTAAACCAGTGTAGGGACACTGAGGTCAAAAGTAAAAGGACAGACAGAGAGGGGACTTCCTTGCTGACCAACTCTGGATTTTATTACAGAAGATGAATATGGAGCTGCCAACATTCATATATATAAATTATCTTCACAAAATGACTGTGTGCCATTATTAATCCTATCTCCCCATTCAAACTACACCTTCAATTATTTTTGCACTCATGTCTTTTTTAAAAATATATTTTATCTCTATTGTCTTTATTCTCCATCCTAACCTAGTATATTTGATTTATGTCTACTTTCTCTGCTGTTAATTTATAAACTCTTCAAGGGAAAGAATTATTTTTTTAGGTAACTCCGACCCCAGTGCAATGTTCTGTATATGATAGGCCTCAGTTAGTGCTGTCGATAGGGCTGGAATAGAAATTATTCATTCATTCAATTGTATTCAATTGTACAACTGTACAGTTGTAGCTGTGTGCAGAGCATTGATCTAAGCGCTTCGGAGAGTACACTATAATACTAAACAGACACATTCCCTGCCCAAAATAAGCTAAATTATGAACTCATTTCATTTGGCAAGTCCTCGTGGGATCGGTGATAAATGGCAAAACGGATTTACTTATCCCACAAAACATCAAACCCTAATTTTCCCACTTGGAGTGACCACATTCGTTCCAACACCATTCCCCTGGCATTCCCGCCCAGCTGTTCCTCTAACTAGAAATCCAGAAAGCGACTTTAGTTTACTGTCAGTTGTTTGAACAGAGACTTGGGCAGGACGGTTCCCAGGATGAGTTACAATGTATGCAGCACTAGAGAAAAAAGAAAATAATTGCACGGTCCCTCACTCCTAAAATAGATTATCTGACCCCCTCGGAAAAAAAACTTAACTGTCAGAAGGAACACAGTCCCTACTTGCTAACAACAAAGAGTGTCACAAAGTGTTTAAGCAGCCATTAACAGTCTCTCCATATTAAACAGGCTGCCAGGGCCTCCAGGTGTTTGATTGTCCCCAATGTTTTAACTTGATTGAAATGCCAGGCTTCACCTGGGCCCCCCCTCCCCTCCCACCCCTCCTTTTCCCTCTCCCCCCCCTCGTCTCCCCCCCCCCAGAGCCCAGGTGGGCCCTCTTACCTCCGTTCAGCCTTGGGAAAACTCCCATTTGATTACCTCGTGCACCATTTCAGAGCTGGGAGGTTTGTCTTTTGAGAGGCTGCTCCGAAGGGAATTAAATCGTGGATTTCCCGGACAGGGGTGATTTCTGACTCCAAGTTTTGAGCACAGGGGACAAAGATCGCGCCCTGGTCAGCCCTGCTTTACCCCAGTTGGCCCAGTGTCTTCCACTGGTTCCAGCCCCTGTAGAGTATGAGGGAAAGTGGCCCTCCCTGCGGCTTGGTGACTCCTGGATCCAGATAGACCTCCACTCGTGGCTTTTGAATTCTGGCAGATGTCCTTCCAACATGTTTCAGGTTTGTGATGCGTCGATTTCAACTTTTAAGACTCATAAAGTCAGTGAACCCAACGCCTGTCTCTCTCCCACCGCTCAACTCTCCCTGGTTTCTGATTTGCAGCTTTTCTACTCCCTCTCCATGTGCTCCTTGTCTTTCCCCGACTCGCCTTGTTTAATCTCCATTTAGACTAGGAGATTCATTCAATAGTATTTATTGAGCGCTTACTATGTGCAGAGCACTGTACTAAGCGCTTGGAATGTACAAATCGGTAACAGAGACAATCCCTGCCCTTTGACGGGCTTACAGTCTAATCGGGAGATCTGTCCTCATCTCCCCCATCGTACTCCCTGGGGCTATTCATTCAATTCAGTCGTATTCATTGAGTGCTTATTGTGTGCAGAGCACTGTACTAAACGCTTGGAAATTACAATTCAGCGAGAAACAATCCCTGCCCACAACGGGCTCACGGTCTAGAAGGAGGAAAAGAGATATCAAAACAAGTAAGCCATCAATAGCATCAATATAAATAAAAAGAATTATAGCTCTGCATACACATCAAAACATGTAAACGGGCATTAATGTAGAGTTATAGATATATACACAATTGAAAATACATATATAATTGTATTATTATGATGATAAACATTCCCTGCCCACAAAGAGCTGCAAAACCTGGGGATCTGGCCCTGGCCAGGGCAAAATGGAGGGTGCTACAAATACTACTGATTGAGAGTAGGGAGGTGAGATAGGCGTGGGCGAAGAGACTGTGAGCCCGTCCTTGGGCAGTGATTGACTGTATCTGTTGCCGAATTGCATATTTCAAGCGCTTAGTACAGTGCTCTGCACATAACGCACAATAAATACTGTTGAATGATTAATGGCAGCAGGAGCTGCTAAATGCAGTAGCTAAAAGAACAGAAACTGAGTGGTTTAGGGGAACAGGGGGATGAGGAGGCAAAAGATAAAGGAGGGAGTTTGGAGTAAGGGGTGGGAAGAGGGCAGTGGGACATGTAAGAAGTTCCTAATTTTAGCTGGCATGTGGAAATGTGTTTATCATTGGCTCACCTACTCCTAGCCTACTTGAAATCACCCAGTAGGTGTGGTGCAAGTTAGTATATATTTTCTGTGGTATTTGTTAAGCGCTGCATATTCGGTTAAACACAGGTGTAGGCACAAGCTAATCAGGTTGGACATAATATCTCATGGAGGAGAGGGGAGAACAGGTATTGAATCCCCATTCTACAGATGAGAAACGGAGGCAAGGAGTAGTGACTTTGCCCGATGTCCCTTGACTCCCAGGCCAGGGTCTTTCCACTGTCACACTTGTTTCTCTGTTTGATGTCCTTTTTTGAGAGTTGTTATAGCCACTAATAAATGTACTATATATGAGATCATTAGATTGGACACAGTTTTTATCCCACCCATATGGGGCTCACATTCAAGTCACAGGAAGGAGGTAACCGTGACACAGAGAAGTTAAGCGACTTGCCCAAGGTCACAGAGCAGATAAGAGGCAGAGGCAGAATTAAAACCCAGATCCTTTGACTCCCAGATCCGTGCACTTTCCACTAGGCTACACTGGTGCCTCGGTTCCCTTTTCTTTCTGGAACTTTTAGATCGATTCTCCAACAGCGCGCTTTACATGGAAAGGACTGAATAAATAAAGACTGATCAATAAATAAGACTGGAATCTGGGTTTAGTGTGGAAATTCTCAGCTGTGAATTAAAACGTGTTCTGTTCACTCTGTGACCTGGGGAGGTGTGGGTTGGTGGGACCCAGGGTGAGGGCCATCCAAGCTGCTCTGAGGACCAAGAGCAGCTTTTCAGGATAATTGCTCTTTCAGAGGTATTTGCAAGACTGAAGTAGAGCTATGTAGATGCAGATTACCTCAAACAACAGGTAGACCCGGCTGATACAAGCTCTTTAGGGACATTATGTAGGGCATCAAGATCAAGTGGGACTCAGTATGTGATTTTTCCGTCAGCACGACAGCTATTTACCATGTTAATGCAGAGTTACTGCCCCAATTTGAGGACATAATTTGGGGTATTATTAGTAAAAATAGGTTCTCTGACATCGGCCCAGAAACTGAACTTGCCCCCTTTTATAATATTGTTCCTCTGAGCAAATTTGCTCGAATTTAAGACACAGCTTTCAGGAAACAATTGTGTCATAAGGCCGGGGGCTGACCAGGATGGTGTCAACTCCTATAGGTGAAGTTATTTTGGGTGGAAAACTTTTGTATAGCGGGGAGGGGGAAAAAAAGAAAAAGATCTGACTGGCAGTGGTGGGGATGTTGGGTTTTGCAAAGTGAAACCAAATCAAACCCCCATCATCACCAATGAACTTTGAGTACTCACTGTAATAATAATAATGTTGGTATTTGTTAAACACTTACTATGTGCAGAGCACTGTTCTAAGCGCTGGGGTAGATACAGGGTAATCAGGTTGTCCCACGTGAGGCTCACAGTTAATCCCCATTTTACAGATGAGGTAACTGAGGCACAGAAAAGTGAAGTGACTTGCCTACAGTCACACAGCTGACAAGTGGTAGAGCCGGGAGTCAAACTCATGACTTCTGACTCCGAAGCCCAGGCTCTTTCCACTGAGCCATGCTGCTCACTCCCTCCATGTGGGGAAGTGGGACCTCTGGCTGCTTCACATGGTTCTAGCCATTTGTTATTCGCCCCGCTCTCAACCCTACTGCATTTAGGTACCGATCTGTAAATTACATTATAAATTCATATTAATGTCTGTCTCCACCTCTGGATGGGGAACTCGTGGGCAGGGAACGTGTCTACGAACTCTATTGCATTGTACTCTCCCAAGCGCTTAGTACAGTGCTCTGCACGCAGTGAGTGCTCAGATATCGATGATGATAGTGATAGGTGAATGTTCAGTAATGAACCCCCAAAGGTGGGAGGAGGGTCCGCAGTGCTCCCTTGCCAGGCCAGGTGCACAAGCAGTCTTTCTTTCAGGGCTGGGATTCTTCTTTATCTAAAATCAATCGCATGTTGCAAATTCAGGGGCAGTCTTGCTGGCAGCCACAGAACAGCCCCCTTCCCGGTGCTTCCCCTTGTTGGCAAAATCAGGAAAAATATTCTGAATAGATTTTCACTCAAAGAGCTGGTAAATGGGAAAAAGAGTGGGTACAGATATTGGAAAACAGGGGAAGCAGCAAGGTGTAATGGATAGAGCACGGGCCTGGGAGTCAGAAAGTCATGGGTTCTAATCCCCGCTCTGCCACTTGTCTGCCGTGGGACCTTGGGTAAGTCGCTTCACTTCTCTGGGCCTCTGTTACCTCACCTGTAAAATGGAGTTTGAGGCTGTTAGCCCCATGTGGGACAGGGACTTTGTCCAACCTGTTAAACTACCCCTGAACCTCATAGTACAGTGCCTGGCACATAGTAAGCGCTTAACAAATACCAGAGTTGTTATTAGTAATAAAACTGTGATTTGCTAGCACTGTTACTGAGCACACCTGAGGCTCTGGGCCCCACCTATACAATCACACACACACAGGCATAATCTTTGCTCTGACATTCTCCAAGAGACTCATCCTTCAGTTGGTCTGTTTTGGTCGTGAATCTTCCCTTAGGGTGGCCATAACCATAGCCTGTCTGATATACGTAGTTTACTGGATGCCTTTGTGTCTGCTATTTTTCTTTTCAGTGCTCTCTGCCTCTACCTTTGCCTCTGAATTCCATGACACGAAAGTGCCATCTGTGTTTATAGGTATATGGAAGGGGAACACGACCCTGGAGTGAGGGAGGGCAGTGTCTCTCAAAATGGTGCATGTGACATCATCCCGACAGGGGTCTATCTGGTTTACTGATTGCTCACAGTGTGGAGAACACTGTACTAAGTGCTGGGAGACTTAGTGGACAGGATCCCTGACATCGAGAACTTACAATCTAGCTGTGGGAATGAGAATGAAAAAATACAATGCTCTGCACGCAGTAATTGCTCAATAATAATAATGTTATTTGTTAAGCACTTACTATGTTCCGAGCACTGTCCTAAGCGCTGAGGTACATATAAGGTAATCAAGTTGTCCCAAGTAGGGCAAACAGTCTTAATCCCCATTTTATAGATGAGGTAACTGAGGCACAGAGAAGTTGTGACTTGCCCAACGTCACATAGCAGACAAGGGGCAGAGTCAGGATTAGAACCCACGTCCTCTGACTCCCAAGCCCAAATCTTTCCACTAAGTCATACTGCTTCCCATATCCAATATCCAATAGATACCATTGGTTGAAGGGGAAGAACAGACATCGACTTCCCATTTTACAGCTGAGGAAACTGAGGCTCAGTTTTTTTAATTTTTATTATGATATTTGTTAAGCACTTACTAAGTGTCAAGCGCTGTTCTAAATGATGTGCTAGATACAAGTCAATCCCAGCATGAAACATGCCCCACATGAGGCTCCCAGACCAAGCAGGAGTTAAATGGCTTGTCCAAGGCCTCACAGCAGGAAAGTGGCAGAGCTGGAATAAGAACGTAGGTCCTCCTACTCAGATCTGTGCTCTCTCCCTTTGGCGCCGGTGCTTCTCTTGAAGATGGGAAGGGCCGCGATCTGCTGGATTTAAAGAGGGAGGAAATTCCAGGCAGGCCCATAGGCCTTGAGCAAGAGTTGAGCAGCCAGAGAGACGATAGTGTATTCATTCATTCATTCAATAGTATTTATTGAGCGCTTACTATGTACAGAGCACTGTACTAAGCGCTTGGGATGAACAAGTTGGCAACAGATAGAGACAGTCCCTGCCGTTTGACGGGCTTACAGTCTAATCGGGGGAGACGGACAGACGAGAACAATGGCACTAAACAGCGTCAAGGGGAAGAACATCTCGTAAAAACAATGGCAACTAAATAGAATCAAGGCGATGTACAATTCATTAACAAAATAAATAGGGTAACGAAAATATATACAGTTGAGCGGACGGGTACAGTGCCGTGGGGATGGGAAGGGAGAGGTGGAGGAGCAGAGGGAAAAGGGGAAAATGAGGCTTTAGCTGCGGAGAGGTAAAGGGGGGATGGCAGAGGGAGTAGAGGGGGAAGAGGAGCTCAGTCTGGGAACGCCTCTTGGAGGAGGTGATTTTTAAGTAAGGTTTTGAAGAGGGAAAGAGAATCAGTTTGGCGGAGGTGAGGAGGGAGGGCGTTCCGGGACCGCGGGAGGACGTGACCCGGGGGTCGACGGCGGGATGGGCGAGACCGAGGGACGGCGAGGAGGTGGGCGGCAGAGGAGCGGAGCGTGCGGGGTGGGCGGTAGAAAGAGAGAAGGGAGGAGAGGTAGGAAGGGGCAAGGTGATGGAGAGCCTTGAAGCCTAGAGTGAGGAGTTTTTGTTTGGAGCGGAGGTCGATAGGCAACCACTGGAGTTGTTTAAGAAGGGGAGTGACATGCCCAGATCGTTTCTGCAGGAAGATGAGCCGGGCAGCGGAGTGAAGAATAGACCGGAGCGGGGCGAGAGAGGAGGAAGGGAGGTCAGAGAGAAGGCCGACACAGTAGTCTAGCCGGGATATAACGAGAGCCCGTAATAGTAAGGTAGCCGTTTGGGTGGAGAGGAAAGGGCGGATCTTGGCGATATTGTAGAGGTGAAACCGGCAGGTCTCGGTAACGGATAGGATGTGTGGGGTGAACGAGAGGGACGAGTCAAGGATGACACCGAGATTGCGGGCCTGCGGGACGGGAAGGATGGTCGTGCCATCCACGGTGATAGAGAAGTCTGGGAGCGGACCGGGTTTGGGAGGGAAGATGAGGAGCTCAGTCTTGCTCATGTTGAGTTTTAGGTGGCGGGCATGGTGTAGCATGTGAGTTGGTTGCGTGCTTGATGTAACATACATGATGTCAAACGCCTCAATGCCTGATATCCAACCTTGTGAAGGTGCTGGGCAGGCAGGTCTTATAATGGCATTTAAGCCCCTATTACGTGCCAGGCACTGTACAGAGGTAGACAAAATAATCAGGTTGAACACAGTCCATGTCCCACATGGGACTCACAGCCTTAATCCCCATTTTACAGATGAGCTAAGTGAGGCCGACAGAAGTGAACTGACTTGCCCAAGGTCACACAGCAGACAAGTGGTGGAGACAGGATTAGATTGGTAGCCCTACCTACCTACCTCTTAGATTGGTAGCCCCACAGAGGACAGGGATTGGATCTGCCCCGATTATATCTCTCCCAGTCCTTGGCATGTAATAATCACAGTACTTATTATTTATTATTGGAGTGCAGCCTCACCAGGGGAAGAGCAAGTTGAGTCATCTTTGGTGTCTTGCTCATTGCTGGTTGAGAGGGAGCATGTGTAAATCATCCCAAAGATGATGTGAGATGATGGGAAAACAGGGTGGAGGAGGAGGGGTTTTAGGAGGGATTTGAATGTGGGGAGAGTTGGGGTCTTTCTGATGGGAGAAAGTGTTTTCTGCCTCTGTCTCCAGCCCTCCCAAGATCCCCTGGCTTGAGAATTGAGCGTGGTACAGCTAGAAGTCAGTCATTCATATTTATTGAGGACTTTCTGTGTGCAGAGCACTGTACTAAGCACTTGGGAGAGTACGGTATAACAGTAAACAAACAGTCCCTGCCCACTGCAACTTTATAGTCTAGAAGGATAGGAAATAGCAAGTTGGTGAATAGCAGGAGAAGAAAGCAGATAAGCCTCAAAGCTGATTGTGTGGAATTTTTATTTGATTTTAAGAGATACAAGGAGACCTTGGAAGGTTTAGAGGAGAGGAGAGAGATGGGCCAAGCGATGCTTCAGGGAGATGAGCTGAGCAGCAGTGTGTTGCGTAGTTTGGAAGTGGGAGAGGCTGGAGTCTGGGAGAGCAGCTAAGAAATATGAGGGAGCAGGTGTAGGGTGTTGAGAGGTGATGGGAAGATTTGAGGAAGTTGTTGTCTGACGGCTTTGATTTTTATTAACAAAGTTGTCAAGGTCATTAACGGCTAGGCAGGGAGGTGGTTTGGGGGCTGAGGACTTCAGAGAGGAGTTGAAGGTTTGGAAGAGCTGGTGGGGGTTGTGGGCGTGTGAGTCAGTGAGGGAGGAATAGAAGAGTTGTGGAGCAGGAGTGTGAATTTGTAGCGAGAGAATTGGCCCCGGAGGCTGGATCTCTTCCAGGTGTCTTCACCCGCTCAGGCTCCGGGAGAAGAGGAAATGGACTGTGGTAGTGTTCCTGGGCTGGGGGTCGGAGGTGTGAGAGTGATGAAGGGCTAGGGCAGCCCACAAGGGAGTTGAGGCTGTGCATTTTTACATCTAACTGGATCGGACCAGTTTTTGCAGGGTAGAACTTACAATAAATAACAGGTTTTTATTAGGAACTAGTTTTTACTAAGGGCTTTGCAGTAAGACTTGGCTGATGATGAGGAAAGCAGTAAATACTATTTGTCACAGCATAATTTTGCATTTGTACTAAAAGTTGCAGAGATTTTTTTTATGGTATTTAAGCCCTTTCTATGTGGCAGGCACTGTTCTAAGCGCTGGGGTAGGCACAAGCTAATCAGGCTGGACACAGTTCGTGTCGGCTCACCGTCTTAATCCCCATTTTACAGGTGAAGGAACTGAGGCACGGAGAAGTAAAGTGACATGCCCAAGGTCACCCAGCAGACAAGTGGTGGAGCTGGGATTCTGATTTTTGGACCCGTGCTCTATTCACTAGGCCAAGTTGCTTCTCTAGCTCTTCCTAGAGAATCTTGGCTTTGTCAAATTTTAAAGGTAGGGTCATTTAGTTTTCATCTTGGAATTTTCTGGTCAGATATGCTGGGTGAGCCTCAGTCCTCAGCCCCTTTTCTGGGCTGCTCCTCTTCCTCCTCTCTTGGCATGGGGGCTGGATTGTAGGTGGTCAAGAAGAGGATTGATGGTGTACACAACCCATTTGAGGAGCTTGGACCATAACGGGAGCAGGGCCTTGGAGGAGGAGTGATATTAATAGTTCACATCCTGGCTCTGACACCTGTCTGCTGTGTGGCCTTGAGCAAGTCACTTAACTTCTCTGTGCCTCAGGTACTTCATCTGTAAAATGGGGATGGTGGCCAACCTGATTAGCTTCTATCTATCCCAGCACATAGTAAATACTTAACAAATACCATTAAAAAAAAAGGGTCATTACTCCATTGCCCTCCCCACCCTTTCCCCAACCTAACTTAGAGCCATCAGTATTGGAGAGAGCCTGAAAGATACAGGTGTCTCCTACCAGCCTTTGAGCTGGACCACACTATTTCCTGATCTCCAACCTCCCTGGCCCCCAAACACACACCGCGACACAACCACACAAGATCCATGCCTCCACCTGACACAACCATTTGGAGTGTGGATTAGAAATGTCTCTTTGTAGCTGTTTTGGCCTCTACCCCATTGTAATACCATCCCTGCCCCAGTTTCTTCCCAACCTCCAACTCCATCCTAAAACCAATTAACCAACTTCTGGAACCCGCCAGGCTCAAGCAAAAGGATCCATTCCTTTTGGATTCTGGGACAGAGCTAATCGGGACACATAAAGATGGGACAGACTAATGAGCCCCTGTAGCAATGCCTCAGTATTGAACCCTGAAGGAAGCTATTATTACAGTGTTGGCATAGCTGGGGCTCAGTGTGTTGTAGGTGACAATATTTACACTCCAAATCCCAGTAATACCCACGATTTTATCCAATTAATCCTCACAGCTTGTCTGGGAGGGAGGTGATGGATGATCTGGCTCTGGATTGTCCGGAGGAGGAGCCAAGCTGGGGGGGGGGGGGGGCGGCTTGGCCTTGCTGCAGCTGGAGTCGGGACAGAATGGGAAAAGGGGGCTTGTCAGAGCTGACCCTGCCAGGAGTTGGGGCTCATTAATGCCTCCTCCCTGGGCCTTCCTTCCCAGCCAGGTAGCAACAAGGTGCCAAAAGCTGACACACTGTTAAGGCTTATTATGCATCAGTACCCCACTGAGGTTGGGGTTCAGCCTGTCTACCCCGGAAGGGATGTCAGTGCTACCCAGGAGCAGATTTATGCCCATTCTGTTTCCACACAATGTGTTCTAATGCACTGAATGTCCTCTTCTGAATCCACTAGGTCCCAAGCAGGCTCCCCTAGATGAACAACTGGGTGCTAGGGGGAAGGAGAGAGAGGAAGGGAGAGAGAGTACGCAGGCGTGTGCACGCACACAATCATTCCACTTAAGAGCTAGTTGCCATGGCAGTCACTCTCTGCTTCCAGATTTTATTTAATTCCATTTTCCCTGAGACTTGAACAGGTTTTATCTTTTTATGCTTCCCTCCCTCCTTTATCAAAACAAGACAGAAAAATACTACTCCTCTTTCCCTCTACCGTTTCCATCTCTCCCCCCTCCCCTGAAGAAAACTCAAATTTTGAAAAGGAGCCCTGGAGACCTGCATCAATCAATAGTATTTATTGAGCACTTACTGTGTGCAGAGCATTGCATTAAGTATTTGGGAGAGTACGGTACAACAGAGTTGATAGACATGCTCCCTGCCCACAATACAATCTTAAGGGAGAGACAGACATTAAAATAGATGACAAATATGTACATAAACGCTAGGGGTGGGGTGAATATCAAGTTCTAAAGGGTACTTAGATGATGCAGAAGGGAGAGGGAGTAGGGGAAGGCATCTTGGGAGGCGATGTGATTTTTGAAAAAGGCCTTGAAAGTGGGGAGAGCGGCGATCTGTCAGGGAGAGGGAGGAAGTACCAGGCTAATAATAATAATGTTGGTATTTGTTAAGCGCTTACTATGTGCAGAGCACTGTTCTAAGCGCTGGGGTAGGTACAGGGTAATCAGGTTGTTCCACGTGGGGCTCACAGTTAATCCCCATTTTACAGATGAGGGAACTGAGGCACAGAGAAGTGAAGTGACTCGCCCACAGTCACACAGCTGACAAGTGGCAGAGCCCGAAGTCGAACCCATGACCTCTGTCTCCGAAGCCCGGGCTCTTTCCACTGAGCCACGCTGCTTCCCCTAGAGCGAGGACACGGGCGAGGGGTCCGTGGCGAGATAGACGAGATCAAGGTACAATGAGTGGGTTGGTGTTAGAGGAGCGGAGCGTGTGGGCAGGGTTTCAGTAAGAGGTCAGCAAGATGAGGTAGGAAGGAGTGCTTTAAAGCTGATAAGGAGTTTGATGCGGAGGTGGCTGGTCAACTGCTGGAGGTTCTTGAGGAGTGGGAAGACGTATACTGAAGTGGTTTTTTTGTTTTGTTTTTTAAAATGATCAGGCAGCAGAGTGAAGTATAGACCTGAGTGGGGAGAGACAGGAGGCAGGGTGCCCTCCCACCCCAGGACCCTCCTATGCTTGGGGGCCACCTGAAGGACTCAGGTTGCCTGCAGTTCCCCTGCTGCCTCCTCTTGGGGGGGGCGGGTCGAGGCGGTTCTCCAGTCTTCCAGGAGTGCTGCCCACCTGGAAGGAAACTAGAAGCTGGGGGGGGGGTGTCATGCTGCCAACCTGTGGCACTGCCTCTCCAGCACTCTCCCCTGCCCACGCCATCTTAATGGGCAAGCCTGAAACTCTCGCTGCCCTTGGGAGGGGCATAGGCAAGGGAGAGGAACCATGGGCCCCATCCCTAGGTTTTACTGTAAATTCTCAGATTTTCCAAAAAGCTTCATCCTAGCTTTTCCAGCATGGAGGTAGAAATTGGAAAAAAAAAATAGGAAATTTTGTTTCAGAATGTTTTAAATGAGAAACTAAACATGCTCTCTCTCCCTCTCCCCCACCCATGCTGTGTTGAAAAGCCATTTTCTCTTTTTTTTTAATGGTATTTGTTAAAGTGCTTACTAAGTGCCAGGATAGAGACAACAAGATAATCAGCTCCAACACAGTCCCTGGCCCACATGGGGCTCGCGGTCTAAGGACTGCTGGGCTGGTGGTAAGACAAGACTGCCAAGTCAGGAGGGTTCAGCCAAAAGTACTTTGGACCCGAGGACACCGGGATGGAGTTGGGTGAGGCAGGGAGCACAGTGCAAGGCTGACTGGGTAAGAGGCAGGACTGCCAACCTTCTAGTGTTTGCTTTGAGGGTGTGAGTGATGACTGAGGGGCCTGAGGACAGGAAGGGGGCATGGGCTCACCACCCCCTAATTGGGGACATCCCCCACCCCCACCCTGCGGTCCCATCCTCAGGTCTCCGTGAATATAGGTACTGCTCCGAGGCTCAGAATTTTGTGACCGGAGTCGAGGAGGAGGAGGGGCATTGGATGCTTTAAAATAGAAATTCTGGACCAATGACCATTCTGTAGAGCTGGGTGGTTACTGTCCTCACAAGACTCTGTGTGTGTGTGCGAGAGAGAGAGAGAAATACCTTTTCTCCCCCACTCTTGGTGGGTTTGCCAAGGGCAGTGAGCTGTTCTAGGTGCCTGTGGACAGAATGTAACGTTGGCCCAGGGCAGGGAGGAGGAAGCAGGACGGCAGGGGGTGGTGAAAGGTTCCAAGCCAATCAACCACTGTGGACTAGTATGACACAAATGTACCACAGCTGCTGTCCCTTAAAGTGTAGGCATGAGCTATGCCTGGGCAGAGGAGATAGATGGGACTCTGGCAGGACTAATAATAATAATAATAATTACGGTATTTAAGGGCTTACTATGTGCCAAGCACTGTTCTAAGTGCCGGAAGCTGTCCGACAGAGGGACCAGCCACCTCTCCCCGACAGGGACGCCCCGGTGAAGAAGAGACAGGAAACTCAGTTTGTATGAAACCCGATTATTCAAATTTATTAACATCAAGAATTATGCAATGATGCTGTAGTCTTTTTTTTTTATTAACAAATAGAAAACAGACTGTATACAACAGTGAACCCTACAGCACTAGCATCCACAAGGTAAAAATGAATGTTCTATCCAACATTACCAACCCTGGATTGTTGATTTCGACTTAGCTCGGATTCTGCACATTTGGAATACATTGGCTAATACAATTAAGATAACCCTTCCACCACCTTTTATTTATAACTCTTTGCACTGGAGAAGGAGGGGACTCTCTCTGGACCCCGCCCTGGAGTGCGAGTGTGAGATAATAAGGAGCATTACTATATAGTACCATTAAATTAAGTCCAGTAGTCGTGCCACATTGGTTCATTAGAGCACCCTGAAATAGCAGAAAGTACGATAGTGTAGTGTCTTTTTCAAAATATTTGCAGGCTAGCAGAAATCAGAGATACACCCTCCCTGCCGCCCCCTCCCCCCACCCCCACCCCTCCCCCTACCTGAAGAGCCCATTGCTCCCCAAAATAACCCTCAGGATTGTGCTCAGAATTGTGCTCTTTTTCCTTTTGTAAAACTCTGAGTCAATTCATTGGTACCAAATCACCCAGGCAACGGTGGCCCAGTCATGCCGTCTGCCAACCCCGAACTTCAACAAAAACAAAGAGCAACACGTCTCCAGGTTCAGAGTTCTGACTCTGAGCAGATTCGATGAGACGTGCGCTCCCTCCCCCTCACGCAGGCGCACACGTGTACGCACGTGCCGGCTCCAGCCCTGCTCCCCCCGCAGCCCAGGAGCTCCGAGCGGAGACTTGGGGTTTTCTGATTATTACTTTTCATCTCGGCAAATCACGGTGATGACGGGGAGCACCGGAACAGGGCTTCCCCAGACACATCATTAGCACTGGATTGTTGTGAAACAGGCGTTTTCAAAGGCGAATGACTGAACCAAGTATTTCCCCATCTCCTCGCCCCCTTCCCTCACCGATTAGGGGACGTAGTAAAAGGCTTTAAGAAAAAAATAATCACTGGCAATTTCTCTCCAGTTTCAAGAAACTTAATAACACGACTCAGGAGTAAAAAGCCGCCACAGATTGAGGTTGGGGATGGGTGGTGGTGTTTCATCACAGCTGGGCTGTGTTTTCAGTGGACGAGAACAGAGCAGCCCCCTGCCTCCGTGGCATGGACTCAAGGGAAGGAAAGGTGGTTTTTCTTTGGAAAGCAAAGGTAGAAAGTGAACTAATTAAAAAACAAAACCCCAAATCCTGCCCAACCCCAGAGTGACGTGGTCCATCCTGCTTCGGCAAAATGTTTCAGACTCACAGAAAAAAAAAAAAGGGAGAGAGAGAGAGATAGGGATTATAAAAACCACCGGGTCTATTCTATTTAATGTATAAAAAAGGTTCTGCCCCCAACCCCGTGAGAAACGGCACTGTGAAACGCGGTAGCGGAACAGAGAGAGAGAGAGAAATGTGCATGTTGAGGATGCAGAAAATTTCACTGGCGATTGAAAATGCTTTGGGTTTTCAGACTTTGCTGTGGCAACGTTCCTACACGCTGTGGTCGGCGTTGGTTGGCGGTGGGAAGTCTGCTGCCTGGCAACGGCGGCTGTACAGAAGGGCTGAACAATGGTGGCTATGGCTCAGAAGGAGCTCGGCCCCGCTCCCGGACGCCCCGCTGGTCCCGAGAGGAAAGCGTTAGTTACGTTGCATAGTGGTCAAAGCTGCCCAGGTACTCTAGTGCCGCGCGGTAGCACAGTTGATACTGGTCCTGCCGGGGAGAAGGGAGAGAGGGGTCAGCGGGGGGGAAGAGTCCAGGAGGGGAGGGGGCTGCCCCTTCGGTCTTTCCAAGGGACGGAGTAAGGAAGCAGGGGCTCTTCCTCGGCTCCTGTCCTGCTGCCAACTGGCCTCTCCTTTCTCACCCTCATCCCCTGCCCTGGCATCCCTTCTGGCTTTCATCCCGGCCGGCTGTCCAAGCTACTTCAGTGTGGCTTCCCTCCCTCCTCCCCTCCCTCAGAGGGGCAGGAGCTGGGTGGGGGAAGAATGAGGTTCCACCCGGAGGCCCATTTCACTGATCTTGGGGAAAACACCTCTTCTCTCAAAGGCCCCAGAGGAATGATTTCTTGTTTCTTTTGGAGGCTGGTATCAGGACCGTTATCCCAAATCGTCTTTTTTTTTTTTTTCTTCTGGTATTTAAGTGCTTCTGTGTGCCAGGCGTGTACTAAGCACTGGAGTAGAGATAATCAGGTAGGACACAGTCCACATCCCATATGAAGCTCACGGTTTTCATCTCCATTTTACAGATGAGGTCACCGAGGCCCAGAGAAGTAAAGTGACTTGCCCAGGGTCACACAGAAGACAAGTGACGGAGCCTGCGATTAGAACCCAGATCCTTCTCCCAGGCCCGTGCTCCATCCACTAGATCTCGCTGCTTCCTTCTGGGGCGGTATCGACCGTTCTCCCTGGCTAAATCTCCAGCATCCCCGGACCGGGGACAAGCTGTTCCGCAATGGGAAGCGATTTGCTCTCAGCCTTCTCCTCTCTTCCCAGGTCCAGGCGTGAGTGGGACTCAGCCTAAGGTAAGTGCTTGGGAGACTTTCCCCAAACAGCCTCGAGGAAGCCCTCTTGGATTTGGAGTCCTCCCGCCCCAATCCGTGTCTCCTCCCCAATGGTCCCTCTGCCCCGGCCCTAGAAAAGGTGGGTGGGTCGGCCCGTACCTCTGTCTGCACCATGGCTGGCCTCTGGGTCCGCAGGGTCTTCACGGTTTGGAACATGTCCACCACGCCCTCGTATCGCATCCGCTCCAACACGATGCTCAGGGTGATGAACACCCCGGTGCGGCCGACCCCAGCACTGGGCAGGAGGGGAAGGAAGAGAGTGAGGAGCCGGGAGGCGACGTCCCGCCTACTGCCCCCTTTTGTTTAATTGAGCTGTTGTCACCTCTCTGATCGGGCCCTGGCCCTAGTCCCAAGCCTACTCTTGGGTCTAGGCCTCGCCTCTGAAAGCTCCAGTTCAACCTAGGGTAGATGAACCTTATTCTGTAGGGGAGACTGGGTTTAGCGGGGGCAGAAGGGCTCAAATTATGCTATAATAATGTTGCTATTTGTTAAGCGCTTACTATGTGCAGAGCACTGTTCTAAGCGCTGGGGTAGACACAGGGGAATCAGGTTGTCCCACGTGGGGCTCACAGTCTTAATCCCCATTTTACAGATGAGGGAACTGAGGCACAGAGAAGTTAAGTGACTTGCCCACAGTCACACAGCTGACAAGTGGCAGAGCCGGGATTTGAACCCATGACCTCTGACTCCTAAGCCCGGGCTCTTTCCACTGAGCCACGCTGCTTCTCTAGGCTATTCCACCGCCGCCTCTGCCTCCCAAACCAGAATAGAGACCCGAATAGGTAGTTCCTGCTCAGGCTGCCCCTACCTCCTCCTGAACACTTAAGTGGAGTCAGGGGATGTCCGCGGCCTTTCAGCTTTCCCTTTGGGCTCCTCAGAGAAGCCACACTTCCTCTCTGACTTCCCCTTCCCCAGTGCCCCCAGCGATGCCCACCTGCAGTGCACAGTGATGGGCCCATCCTGCCCAAACTGCTCCTTGGTCTTGTGCACCTGACCGATGAAGTCAATGAAGCCTTCCCCAGTCTTGGGCACGCCCTGCTCCGGCCAGTCTGTGAACTGGAACTGGCGGATCGTTCTTGACTGGCCATCCTGAAGGGAGTGATGGGGAAAAAAAAGGTCAGGTCTCTACCATACAAGGCACGTCCACGGACACGTCCACGACTTTGCCGTTCTCCTCTCCCCGCAACTCCCAGAAGTCATGGAGCTGGGGGAAGGGTACCGGAATGCCCAAGTGACCTTCGTCCCTGATCCACCATCCTCCTCCATAACCCCACCTCTGCTGGAGCTCTCTCCCATCTTCCTCCCTCCCTCCTTGCTGCTGCTGAGGCTTGGCCACGCTGACCTCGAGCCCTCTGTCCGCTCCAGCTAACCTCCCGGCAGGTGGAACTGCAGCAAGGCTGGAGGGCATTGAGTGGCTGGACACGGTGAGTCTGCTGGGAGGAGGTTATCTGGAGCTCACCTGCTCCAGCTCGCACCCAACCTAATAGCTCCTTTCGGCCCTCCCTCTCCTGGGCCTAAGCTGTGACTCACAACTGTGGCACTTCCTCTGTTCTGCGCTGGCCGGGAGATCCCCAAAGGCCTAGTTTCATCCTTTGAGTCCTAAGGTGAGTTTCTGGACTTAATTTCTGATTCTCGCTCCCCGCCCCTCCCTCATGGTCTTGGGGGCACTGAGGCCCAGAGAGGTAAAGTGACTTGCCCAGGGTCACACAGAAGGCAAGTGAAGGAGCCTGAGATTAGAACCCAGGTCCTTTTGACTCCCAAGCCCATGCTCTTTCCACTTGGGGGGACTGCTTTGAGGAGAAAATAATGCATCTCTTCCTGCTTCCAGAACATTTGTATATGTATGCCCTACCAGCACCTCAAGCTCAACATGTCCCCACGTGAACATCTCAATTTTCCTCCCAAATCCTCTCCTCCCTCTAACTCCACCTCCTCCCGTTTACACTTCCCTCTGCTGCGGCTCTTTCCTTTAAAACATCATTTCGCACCTGTCTCCCCGCTCCTCAAAACTCTCCAATCATTTACTCATCTCTGCAACAAGCAGAAGCTCCTGTCAGCTTTAAGTCCTTCAATCAGCTTTCTCCTCCCACCCTACTTATCCTCACTCCTCTCCCACTCCATCCCAGCTGGCAAATTTAACTCCTCTCAAGCCAACCCGTCACTCATCCTGCCTTGTTCACATCTCTCCCGCTGTCTATCTTTTGCCCTCCAGTTTGCCTGGAACTTCTTCCCCCTTTTCCTCCGTCAGACTACTACTCTCCCCATTTTCAAGGCCTTTCTAAAATCGCCTCTCCTCCAAGAGGCCTTCCCTGAATAACTCCCATTCCCCCATCTTCTGTTAGCACTTCAGCACTTCTGTGTCACCTACACACTAGGAATGTACTCGCCCCACACCCGGTAGCACTTAGATCCATTCCTTTAGACTCCGTTTCTCCTCTACCCCCACAACTGTAATTTTAGTGTCTGCCTTATTGTCAGGTTACTGAGGGCAGGGATCATGTCTATAACTCTAATTGTTATACTCTCCCAAATGCCTGGAACAGTGTTCGGGCCCGAATAAACACCCAGTACAAACTGTTGATGGATTGGCTGACTGCCTGACCGAGACTGCGTGGGGTGGTGTGTTTGGGAGGGAAAGCAAGGCTCTTACCCGGGCGTCGGTGACCTTGAACTCCCGCAGGATGTACTGGGGCATGTTGTACTCAGCCATGGGATCCACCACGAAATACTGGTACCGAGCCGAGCGTTCTGCGGGCCAGTACTGATGACATTTCTCCTACGGGGCACGGAAGGACGGAGCACAGTTGAGGGGCAGCGCTGGTGGGAGGAGCCCCGATACGGGCAGGGGTAGAGTGAGGGAGGTCCGGGAGCTCCGGGGGCAGGCGGAATAGGGGGGTCAAAAATAGAAGAGGAAGCAGAAGCGTGGGGAGGGTCCCACGGGTGCTTACCCGGCCCATCTCCCTCAGCTTGGTCAGCATGACCACGATGGTGGAGTTGTGCTCCCACAGCATGCGCCAGAAATCCTCTGTGCTCTCGGCCAGGGGCCCCTGGGTGGCGATGTAAGCCTTCTGCTGCCTGTGGGAGGTGTGCGAGGGGAAAGGGTCAGGGGGCAGCCCCCGCCCCCGCCCCGTCCCCCCCCCCCGTCCCCCCCAGTGCCCAAGGGCTCCGGGCCCTACAGCACAGCTGCCTCAAGCTCTGACCCTGCCGGGGGTTGGGAGGTAAGGGGATGGGGACAAACAGGGGAATGGGAGGGGCTGACTACTCTGTCTCTTGTGTCCCCTGACTGACGCTGTAGGATGGGCGGTTTGGGACACATCCTCCCCCTGCCCAGAGGCCGTGGTGGCTATGGGAGTCTCTTGTGGGGAAAAGGAGACTCACTGCCACCCCGAATCTCCCCGACGGCAGCCCCTGGGCTCCACCCAATGTTCAGGGTGGGGAAGATCACGGAACTGTTTGCTTCACCCTCCTCCTTCAGGATCCTGGGGCTCAGGGTGCGAATCTCAGGGATTGGGGGAGGAGGCAGGCCCCACAGTTCCCGGGCAACCTCCCTCAGCAGCTGCCCTGACTGACTAGGAAGGGGAAGGACGAGTTACAGGTGAGAGGTTAGTGCTGGGAGTCGGGCCAGAGAAGCCCCCGGCATCCTGGGGCACCTGCCTGCTGCTTCCCTCCTCCCCCGTGACCCGGTACCACAGACATCGGTCCGGGGTCGGGCCCTCACCGGTAGCCGTCGATGAAGCTGGCGTTGATGTAGTCCGATCCCTCGACCCCGCGGATGGGCTGCAGGCAGACGCGGGTCAGCTCGTAGGGCATGATGTTCACCAGGCGGTTCTTGAACTTGTTGCACGGCAGGTTGGCGCTGATGAAGCGGGAGGTGTGGGCTTTTGAGTTGGCGAGTAGCTGGGGAGAGAGGGACCAAAAACTGCTCGGGGAACTTCAACTCCAGGGGTGTGGAGGTGGGGGAGGCTGTGGGACTCTGCCAATGGTTTCGGGCCTCCCAGCCTCAGTGGGGAATGGGGTGCGTCAGACCCTGGCCTGAAGTCCCACAAGCTTTCTTGGTGTCTCCCCACCGCAGCCGGCCCCAGGTGAGAGACTGCCTCTCATCTGCCCTCCATGCCTTCCATCCCCCCAAATCTGGCCCCCTGGACCCTCGGGAGCCTGTTCTGTCCACTCTACTCCCCCGTCCGGGACCCTGAAGAATGGGCTCTCGGTGAAACTAGGCCTAGAGGAGAAGGAGTGGGGGGAAGAGGAGGCTGGGTTTGCTCTCCATGTCCACTCACACTCTCTCTTCAGGAAGATCAGGCCATAGCGGGGTGCGGTCAGGGCAGGAAAGTTCTCTACCCCGTTCTCTGCGCCTCCACACCGGGAGGTGCTCCCGGAGAGAGGGGTGGGGTACCCAACGCCTGCTCACCTTGAACTCCAGCTCCATGGCGGTGACGCTCTCACCCGGAGGCACCTGGCCCAGCTTCTGGATGTGGGCGTAGAGGCTGCGGGCGGGCACTTCGGTGTGGCCGCAGGCGGCGGCCTCCAGGAGCGCTTCGTGGATGAACACGTACTGATCCTCTGTCTGCACCATGTAGTTGCGCTGGGAGCGCATGCAGGTCACGTGGCCGTAGATGTCCACCGTCTTCTCATGCTTCATGCGCTCCAGCATTGCGTCCGTGACAATGAAGCAGCCCGTACGTCCCACGCCAGCGCTGGGGGAGGGGGCGGTGCAGTTCAGCGGCCCGGAAGTTATGCCCATCTGCCCACCCGCTGTCCGCTCTGGACTCCAGGAGTCTAGAGTCTCGAGGGAGGCTTTCCCACTCAGCTCCCACTCCTCACAAAGACACAGGTGCACGGGGCAGGAAAAGGCAGCCTTCCATAGGTGGGTATATGGGTGCAGGTCTGCTCAGAGGGTCCCACGCTCACATACCCAGGAGAATGCTCAGAGCTGCCCAACCCACACCCAGACTCACAGGGGTTCCCATCCACGCAGAGGTGCACGCACACAGTCGCATGTGCACACGCAGTGGGGCCACCAGTTCCTGTACAGTTCTGGCCACCTCACACTGTGCTCTCACGAACCTGCCACAATTCACCACCACAGGCCTGGAGAGCCAGTTGCTGCCCCCGGGCCTCAGACCTGAGGCCACCCGGCCAGATGCCTGCCTTGGGCCTTCCCCCTCCCTTGGTAGAGGTGCCAGTTGGCAGGGAGGTTGGGCCCCTCCCGTCCACTTTTGCAACGGCCCGTCCAGGGAGCTCCTTCGTCAGAGCCGGGGCCAAAGCAGCAAACCCCCAAATCTGCCACCTCCTCTTCCTTCCTCCCCACTCGCTGCTGAGACCGGTGGGGAGCCCACATCTCCTCCCCTCTCCTTTCCGGCTCCTTACCTGCAATGCACCACCATGGGGCCGGCATCCGGGGGGTTGCAAGCCTTGACTCTGCGCAGGAAGGCCAAGATGGGGGTGGGATATTCGGGAACCCCATGGTCGGGCCACGCCATGAACTGAAACTGCCGGAGTTCCCGCTTCTCACTGGAGCCGCTCTGCAGAAGGCGGGGAGAAGAGCAGAGAGGGGACTGGGGTGGAGCGCCAGGCCCGTCCACCCGCCATCCTGCTCCTGCGAGATGGCCGCACTTGGAGAACCCCAGGGTTTCTCATGGTTGGGGCTGCATGAGACGAGGGGGCCCTATGGAGCTCCTCCCCTTTCCTCCACCTGCCTTGCCGGGGAGGTGATACCCCCTCAAATTCCCTGGGACTCCCTGCCTCGCCCCTGAGGGTTGCAGCTCGTTACCTTTAAAAGGGCGAAGGTACGGACGGTGTAGGTGGCCAGCTCCACCGTATCCAGCAGCATGACCTGGATCAGCCCATAGGTCTCGGTGCCCCGACTTGGCCAGTACTGGTCACACTTCACCTACGGGGGGGTGGGAAAGGGGCAGTGTGAGTTGTGAGGCCCCTGGGAGGAGAGCAGCCGAGCCAGGCCCTCCCCATGGGCCTCTAAGATCCGGACCAAGTAGCTGGGTGGGGGGTGGGGGAAGAACAGCAACGCCTCAGGCTCCGGGGACAGTGGGACCTGAGGATGGTACCGGTCCTTGCCACGCCACCCCAGACTCCACTGAAGGCTCCGGAGAGACCCAACCCGGGCAGAATCCCCGGCTCGGCACCCATCGCAGCTCCCAGGGTCACGGTGACTGACCCACAGGCAGGACGGGCCAGCCGGGCTCCGAGCCGTTGACCTCCCTGTAGGCGGCAAGAGCAGCAAAACACCAACACAACTGCTTCACTGAGTCTCCCCAACTCCGTGCCTGGGGTGGACACTTGGGACCCTCACCGCCGATCTCGGCCCAGCTGCGGACACCAGCTTTCGGGGCAGAGCAGAGGGGCCGTGGCCCGGCCGCCACCTGCTTGGCCCCGGGGGTGGCCCGGGGGGACCCCAGCCCCGAGGCAGACACTCTCCGCCTCAGAGCCAACTTCCGCCCAACTCTCTGGAGCTGTTTCTTTGCAGAGCTGGGGCTGATAATTGAAAATTATTTATTCATGACCAGATAAGAGTCAGTCACATTTTCTGCCAAATTTACCCATAATGTTTATGCGCCATTTTCAAGCTCTGTAAATTTTATGCTCAAGTCGATGTGCGGCAGCACTAAAATAGATGAGAGTCGCCTGCTGCCGGCAGTGCTCTCTTCTAATTAACTGAGGGCCAAGCCAATGCCCTGGGAGTGCACTGGCCTGAGATTTATTCATTCGTTCAATCGTATTTATTGAGCGCTTACTATGTGCATAGCACTGTACTAAGCACTTGGAACGTACAATTCGGCAACAGATACAGACAAAGGAGATCTGCTGTAAGCTCCTCCCCATTCTCTCCCCAGCTACCACCTCGGGAAATCTCCATGCGCACATTTCCCAAATCTACATCCCCAGCCCTGTCCGCTCTCCTCCTCTGCAGTCTTGCACCTCCTCCTGCCTTCAGGACATCTCTGACTTGAATATCCTGCTGACCCCTCAAACTTGACATGTCTAAAACACAACTCATCTTCCCACCGAAACCCTGTCCTCCCCCTGGCTTTCCCATCACTGTAGACAACACCAGCATCCTCTCTATCCCACAAGCCTGAAATGTTCCTGAACTAATCAATGGAATTTACTGAATGCTTACTGGGGCTTTTCTTATGGTATCTGTACAGTATTTATCGTGTGCCAAGCATTGTAGTAGATCGAAGCTAATCGGGTTGGACACAGTCCCTGTCCCACGTGGGGCTCACAGTCTTAATCCCCATTTTACAGATGAAGTAACTGAAGTACAGAGAAGTGATTTGCCCAAAGTAACACAGCAGACAAGAGGCAGAGCCGGGATCGGAACCCAGGTTTGGAGCTCTCTCCGCACTCTTTCCAATTCTGTCATCTCTTGGGATTTTCCTGGGAGTTTACTACACTGCCCGCGACTTGGGTTCATTGGGTTCTGGATGCTCTACCAGAAAACCTTCCTGTGGCTGCCTTTGAGGAGGGTGGGAAAAGAGAGGATTTTGACAGGGGCGAGTCATTTTTGTCCCACCCCTCAACTTGTCTCCTCTAAGCCCCTTGGGCCTAGCTCTCTCTCTCTCCCTCATTCTGCCATCCATTATCTGACAGGCTCCGTAGCTCAGTGGTTGTACAGACTGGCAAATCTCTTTCAGATCCTCCTGCCCTCCCAATGGCCCACAGTGCAACAGTAGCCGATGATCTCTTTCCCGAGCCATGACCAACAGCTCTGAGCCCACCCACTGTTGAACGCTTCGGACAATCCCTCTTCCATCGCTTTAGGAAAAGCCCTGGGGTGCCACCTCAGAGCCCTAGGATTGGCCGAGAGGTGGCATGGCTGGCTGCCAAGGGAGCTGCAGGTGTGGTTCACAACCCCGGGCCCTAGCGCCAGAGCTTGGCATCTCTACCCACCGGACTCGGGGCGGCACAAAAGCACTCGTAGAGGGAAGCAGCTCGGCTGTCCCACATCCTCTGTGGTTTTCCCCGGCAGGTGGTTGCCATGGTTCATGCTGACTGCAGCACCACCTGCTAGGGGTAACCACTGGGAACGGGGGCCCGGCCCCCAAGGGCCCCTTGGGCCCATAACTGCTCTGACTTTCAGGGAAGGAAGAGGCACCTTCCCCCAAAGCCACGACACCTCATCCTCTCCCTGGTATTGGGTTCAGCGCTGGGTCACGTTCCGACAAACTGATATGCTACAAACCTGGTTAGAGATGAACCCAGACATGGACAAATAGAAAGTCTATTCTAATTGATTCTGTTCTAGGCCTGAATCTACTTTAATGCCCGTCTTCCCCTGTAGAATGATAAACTCCTTAAGGGCAGGGATAATAACAATAATAATAATAATTGTGGTATGTTTTAAGCGTTTACTATGCGCCAGGGAATGTACTAAGCACTGGGGTGAATACAAGCATGGCGGGTTGGACGCAAGTCCCTGTCCCACATGGGGCTCACAGTCTTCATCCCCATTTTACAGATGAGGGAACTGAGGCACAGAAAAGTTAGCTAACTCATCCAAGGTCACACAGCAGACAAGTGGCAGGGCCTGGATTAGAACCCAGATCTTTCTGACTCTCAGGCTTTCGCTCTTTCCACTAGGCCATACTGCTTCTCAATGCTTACCAACTCTGTTGAACTGTACTTTCCCAAACACTTAGGACAGTGCTCTGAACACAGTAAGCACTCAGTAAGCACGTCTGGTTGATTGAAAAAGAACCCACACTGCAGATAGAAGTTTCCTAGCTCTTCGTAGCAAGTAGGGAAAGATGAAGACAGAAACAGAGGAAACACAGGGACAGTTTTGCAAGAGCCAGGAGGGAGTCCTCTAGACTTTAAGCTCTATGTGGGCAGGGAACATATTTACCAATTCTGTTGTACTGTACTGTGCTACTTAGAGAAGCAGCATGGCTCAGTGGAAAGAGCCCGGGCTTGGGAGTCTGTGGTCATGGGTTCAAATCCCAGCTCAGCCGCCTGTCAGCTGTGTGACTTTGGCCAAGTCACTTAACTTCTCTGTGCCTCAGTGACCTCCTCTGTTAAATGGGGATTAAGACTTGTGAGCCCCATGTGGGACAACCTGATCACCTTGTATTCCCGCCCCCACCCAGTGCTTTGCACATAGTAAGCGCTTAATATTATTATTATTATTACTCTCCCAAGTGCTCAGTACAAGGCTCTGCACATAGTGTTCATAAACACCACTGATTGATTGACTGGGAGAGCATGGGGAGGGAATGGAGGGGCCTTCAGAGACTGGGGTGGGGAGGCTGAGAGAAATGGAGGCAACGGGAGGAAGGGAGCCAAACTTCCTCATGACCATTTCTTGGGTATCAGCTGGTGTTTCATAAACTTAATTATGCCAATTCCTACCTACACGCCTCCAACAAGAAGAGAGCCATTATCCCTCCTTTGTTTTCTTTCGACCTCTGAAAGGATATTCCCTCCAATCCTCTGGTTTCTTCATAAAGCCTCTGGTGCGGGACTACATCAAAGACCTGTTAAACACTAAACCTGGGCCCTCCACTGATCCCTCAATCAATTGGTTGTATTTATTGAGCAATTACTGTGTGCACAGCACTGTACGAAGTGCTTAGGAGAATACAATAAAATAGAGTCGGTGGACACGTTCCCTGTCCACAATGAGCTTACAGTCAAGAGGGGAGACAGGCATTGATGTAAATAAATGAATTACGGATACGTTTGTAAGTGCTACAGGGTCGAAGGATGGGTGACTAAAAAGTGCAAATCCAAATGCAAGGGCGATTCAGAAGGGAGAGAAAGATGTGCCAACTGACTGTTCCAGCAGACGGATGGAGCTCCATTTCTCCTAAACCAGTGGGGGCTCAATAAATACCACTACTGCTGTTCCTACAGCGACTCCTTGGCTTTCTAATCCTGCCTCTGCCACTTGTCAGCTGTGTGACTTTGGGCAAGTCACTTAACTTCTCTGTGCCTCAGTCACCTCATCTGTAAAATGGGGATGAAGACTGTGAGCCCCACGTGGGACAACCTGATCACCTTGTATCTACCCTAGGGCTTAGAACAGTGCTTGGCACATAGTAAACACTTAAATGCCATCATTATTATTATTTCTGCGTGCTCTCTGATCTTAAACATAATTAGGCAGTTTCTCCTTTACCAGGTACACGAGGGTATCTCTCTGGCGTACAATTCCTTTCCACTGTTTCTCTCAGATGGGCATTTTACGTTGCTGATCCAGCAGACCTCTGCCATAGTGGCTATTTGGAAGGATAAGCTGTTACCTATTCTCTAGAGAGGAGTTCTGCAGCTTCCTATGACTCTCCAAGGTGGCTTGTCACCTAAGCCCAACGATCTGTGTATCGGTTGGGTCTCAAACATACCTGTCGGCAGCAAAAACAAGGGGGTGGAAGTTCTTTCCTTATGACTGAATGCATGAATAAAAGTTTGACATTCCCCCCAGCCCCCACCCAAGAGTCCCTGGCTGACTTCCTGCTTTCGATCTGCTCAGTCAGTTTTGCCACTGCACGATTTGGCTACCAATTCTGCTATGTACTCTTAGTACCGTGCTCTGCACACACAGTAAGCGCTCAGTAAATATGATTGACGACTGATTGACAGCACGCAGCTGGAGAATTGGGGAAGGTCCTTTCCACAGTGACGGTCTGTCTGGAGAGAACCTAAAACGGTCTTGAAAAACAAGGCCATGTCCCTGTGCTGGGCAGTGGTTAAGCAGCGAGTACTGTAATGGAATTTCTCTTAACTGGGAGACTCTCTAAGAATACAACCCTCCAGCCCACGACATTATAGAAGAACTGACAGACTGTAATCAACTTTTAATTATTAGTTTTTCACACCTCTTGCAAGAGACTCTTCGCAAAGGTCTTGGCCTATCTAATTTCTTGTTCGTATGTGACCTCCCAGTCTCATGGCCTTATCTGTTCTTGCTCGGGAGAGCAATTCAAACTTGTAAAGGATGACTGTTTTCTCACAATGACCCCTTTTATTTTTACCAAATCGTCAAGCAGGGTTTCTATTTGATTGCTATGGTTTTGTGTTGAGAGGCCCATATTTTACCTGGGTCTCTGATATGGTGTTTTAAAGCACCTCTCATGCTTCTCTTTGGCTTTTTTTCTGCCCCATGACAATTCCTTTCAATGTTTTCTTAAAGGTTCTCATGTATGGGTTGTTGGTTTTTGCCTTCCCTTCCCAGTCAGAATACGACATTTATTTAATTGTGCTTTAGGATGTCCTTTTCTCCCCTTCGCCATCTAAAGCCAATCCTTCATGAAATCCTCTTCACTCTTCCTCATTAATAGATCACCCCTCTTTTTTTTATGGTATTTGTTAAGTGCTTACTATGTCCCGAGCACTCTACCAAGTGCTGGGGTAGATACGAGCTAATCGGGTTGGACGCAGTCCATGTCCCATGTGGGACTCACAGTCTTAACCCCCATTTTACAGACAAGGAAACTGAGGGACAGAGAAACGAAGTGATTTGCCCCAGGTCACATAACAGACAAGTGGCAGAGCTGGGATTTGAACTAAGGTCCTTCCGACTCCCAGGCCCACGATCTATCTACTAGGCCATGCTGCTTCTTGGTTACCTTTGCCACTGCCCCAGTCCAGGCTCAAAGTACCTCCTGCCAGCAAGAGCAGCTGGCTCTTTGGTGGATTCTCTAAGTCCAGGCTATCTCCCCCAGGAGGAAGAATCAGCTTCAAGCACCACTCCAGTCATGTCCCTTCTAAGAGCATCACACACAAATCAAACTGAAAAAATGCTGGGCTTGAGTAGACTATTGGACCGCCCAGCCCAGTATCCTCCCAAAGTAGCAGCAACCTCAAAGCCTTCCCAGGTTGACCCCTGAAATCCAATCACTCCTGGACCTCTGGGTGGGCCCGGGCATCTCTGTGACTTCTTTGGAAGGAATGAGAATCTGCAAAGAATGTGGAGAGCCCTGAACATTTCAGTTTTCTGTCCTTCCCTCCTCCTGACCACTCACATCCAACTCCTCTCCAGCTGCCCGTCTTCCCAGCCCTTGCCCCACTCCGTGGGACTGAAGCCACTATAATGCTTAGGATGTGGGGAGGCTCTGGCCCTTTGAAACTCTGGCCCGAGCCCAGCCCCCTCCAGTGACTGCTTGGCCTCCTCTTCTAACAACACTGTGAACTTGATCGGCGGCATGTGTAATTTAGGGTTGTTTAACATTTTACTGTACCATCCTACTGCCTACTGCCCCATAGGGACAGGGGACCATGTCCGTTCTGATTATCTTGAATTTGCCTCCGTAAGTGTTTAATAAGGACTCCATCTCACTAGTACTAGCAGCTATTCTTCTCAGATTAGTCCCTTTCATGTCATATGCCTCTCTTACCTGTGTATGAATCTGCCCCTTAAAAGAAAACACTCCTCGAAGGCCTCGTGGCTGGTTCTTCACCTGAAACTGAGGCGAGGGCTCCACCCCTAAATAGGTTCTCCACATATTCCAAGGATGCCCGCCATCTCCCTCTCCCGATTTCCCCGACCCTGGCAGGAGAGGTGCTCGACCTACCCGAGACTTCTCCTCCAGGCGCGTCATCATGACGATGGTGGCTGTCCTCTGCTCCCACACCATCCGCCAGAAGTCGCTGAGCGTCTCTGGCAAGGGCCCCTGGGTGGCAATGTAGGCGTTCTGCTTCCGGTACCCATCTATGTAGTTCGCGTTGATGTAGTCGCTGCCTGGAACCCCTGGGAGAAATAAATAGGCATGCGGCGAGCCAATGGTTAGTCCCTAGAGCCACAAACCACCCTGATACCTAAAAGGCTGGCTGGGCCTGTCTTCCTAAGAACCTGGGCTCGGTGGACGTTCGGAGTCTGAGGCCTGGCAGCCAGGGGTAAGAGGGCTGGAGAGACTCACGTCATCCTGACTGGGAAGTGAGGCCCAGGCGTGGGCACACACCACCTCCATGGCTGAAAGGGATCTAGGTTGGGTGAGTCACTTCTCCCCTCCCACCAGCTCCCTCCTCTTCTGCTCCTCGCCGTGAGGCTGCCTCTGAACGATGTCATGAGCCAGTGTTAACGTGAAGTGCTGCAATCGCCGGCCACACCCACCAACGCAGATATCGGTGGACTCGATCCTGGTTAAGAGAAACTCGCTATCCTAACTTTGGGTGGTCCTGGGGCACCTCTGTGACCAAGAGCAGACTCCCCTCTAGGTGTAGCCATGGAGGGAGGGTCGCCGAGAGGGCTGAGGATATCTGGGGAGACTCTGAGAGGAAAGACAGCAGTGATAGCAGTGCAAGATGGGAAGCTATCTGGCAAGTCTCTGGCTTCGTAGTTTCACTGGGCCGATGCCTCTACCACCCTACAGGGCCAGAGCCTCCTGGGGAAAGTCAGAGTGGGGCCACTGAACCCTCCTTTTCAAGTGTTCTGGTTGACAAGGAGAGTGAGGTCAAGAAAAGACAACGGTGGAGGGGTTAGGGCTCGGGGGTTAGCAGAAATGAATCTCTAGTGCCACGAGCTAAGAATGATGCCGGAGATTTAGGTTGGACACCAGAGAGGCTTGTCAACAGTTAGGGTTGGTAAATGCTGGAAGAGGCTACGGAGGGATACGGCGGCCTTTCCTTCCCTAAAGATGGGAGAATGGACTAGATGAGTTTTTCTTCGAGGGGCTGAGTGTGAGATGGGCAATAGAGTGTCAAGCCTGGGTGTTAGCTGGCGGCCCGAAGTCCCGGCCCGAATCCCGCCGGTGGAAGGGGATAGGCTCATTTGGGCGGAGCGGGCTGTGAGGTGCATCCCCCGTCCCTTCCCCGACCTCCGGCCCCCAGCCCGCTGGCTCACCGTCGATGGAGGTGAGGATCACGCGGGAGTGGTCATAGGCGATGACGTTGGCATAACGATTCTTAGGCTTGTTCACTTCCAGGTTTGAGTTCTCCCAGGTAAACTGCTGGCCCGGGTCAATGGACTGCAGGGAGGGGAGAGGTGGGGAGGAGAGGCCATCAGTGATCCCAAGTGTCCGGGGCATATGCCCCCCGCCCCGCCCCGCCCCATCAGATGCACTTGGGTGCAGGGGGTGCTGCCGGGCACGCCGACCAGACATCTCTCCCCTGGCCCCAGCAAGGAGACCGAGGGAGGACCTTATTTTGGTCTCACAGTGGCCTCCGTTGGCTGGAGTACTTGGGTTACTCTCTGGCAGCCCTCGATCCCACTGACCTTAAGACAGGACCCGACTGGCAGGGAGGTAGAAAGCAAGCGTTATCACAGCACGGGCCCCGCACTGGCCTCCAAGCTGCGCCTCTCCTTTTGGCGCCCTCATCGCTTCCCCCAGCCATTAAAGAACCCTTGACCACTGAAGGGTGGAGACCACCTGTCTTTTCCAACCGCCCCCGACGAACACCCTGAGGATCGGAGCAGGGAGGGGCCGAGGAGGCCAATGGCAGGTGGGGGTCAGAGATGACATTAAAGCTGGCCCCGGGACATGGCCAGGCAAGGAGGCAGGGTGATGACACTCTCAGGGAGTGGATGACAGAAGAGGGCCCCGCTGCTGGGCTAGGCTGCCTAGAGGCTGGACATCTCACCCACGTGACTCTGGTTGGTTTCCACAAACCAGGGTCTCCCCGACCAGCTGCCAGTGGAAGTCTGTGCTGAAGACTCTCTTCCCAGATCCTCCCAAGGCCTTCCTCCTCCAGTTAAGGCTGAGCGGAGCAGGTTGTGGTCTCAAAGTCACTGTGAACACTCCCCTACCCTCAGGCAGGAGTAATAATGCTATTAAGTACCTATGGAGGGCAGCACTGCCCCTAAATCCCCCTCATGGATATAAAAGACCTTGGAGAAGGGACCCTCAGCCTCTCAGGCAGGGTGGCCATCTGCCTTTACGTCTGCTAATTTTATTTCTGGGGTCCAGCCGCTCCCTCCCTTGGCTCCTACTGCTGAGTCCCAGGGCTAGGACGCGGTGCCCGCGTTCCTGGGGACCCGGGAGGGGACTGCAGAGGCTCCATCAGGGTGAGCCCCAACCAACAGCTTTTGGGTTCTGCAGATTTCTGCCAAAGGTTCTGTGTGACATCCTCGTATTACACCGTGCTTTCCCCCAAATGGCCAGAATGTCTAGGTCTCATCTGTCATTGTGCCCGGCGCACAGCTCTCCTCAAACATGCCCAGCGGCGGCTGCCCGTCACCCTCGGCACCACGCCTTTGGCTTCCAGGCTCTCCCCTGGCTGACACCCCGCGTTCTCCCCAAGCTCGCCGCCTCACGGTACCTAGCTCTCGACTCTCCCACCTCTGACCCCGCCTTGTGCCAGAATCTGCCATCCCGCAACTCTCCCCCTCGTCAAAGCCCTCCGGAAAGCCCAGTTCCTCCAGGGAGCCTTCCTTGATGCAAGAATAACATCCCTACATCATACATATATTTCCTTCCTAACCTCAGCACTTAAGCATGTCTGTCTCTTTTCATTTGAATAAGCAATTATGCACTGTGCTATTTCCAACCTGATACACTTGCACTACTTAAGATTCTATCCTCGTTCTTCCTCCTGCTTCCGATATTTAAAAGGCACATTTATCTGTCCACCCTGAGAGACTGGAAGCTCCCGGAAGGCAGCAAATGCATCTCTTGCTTCCCCAGCACCTAATACAGTCCTTGGCTCTCAGGAGGCGCTCACTAAATACCAGTGATGAGGAAAGGGGCCCAAATCTATAGCTGGATCAGTGCGAGGGTCACCAAGGGAGAGAGCAGATAGTCTCCAAACAGGGGCACCGGAGGCTGGTGAACAGCCTTTCAACTCCACCGAGGTCCAAACAGGAGGAGATGGGTTCGAATGGTGGTGAGGCGGGGCCGGGAGAAGCCCTTTGATCAGATCTCAGGAAGAGGAGAAGCCCTTTGATCAGATCTCAGGAAGGGCTTCCCTTGGAGATGGCCTAGTTGGATAAAGCACGGAGCCTGGGAGTCAGAAGGACCTGGGTTCTAATCCCAGCTCCACCACTTTTCTGCTGTGTGACCTGGGGCATGTTACTTAACTTCTCTGGGCCTCAGTTCCCTCATCTGTAAAATGAGAATGAAGACTGTGAGACTTCTGTAGGACAGGGACTGTGTCCAACCTGATTACCTTGTAGCCACCCCAGCGCTTAGAACAGTGCCTGGAACCATAATAAGCATGTACCAAATACCACTAAAAAAAAAAAAAAAGGAAGGTGGTGAAGCTCCCCTGCTGGACATCTCTCAGAGTGAGAGAGGAGGGACACGGTATCTGAGAACACACGGCAAACTGAGGGGGACTGAAAATTGGGAGGCCTGGGCTCTATGCCCTGCTCTGCCGCTGGCCTGCTGTATGACCTTGGACAAGTCACTGAACCGCTCTGGCCTTCAATTTCCTCATCTGTAAAATGGGGATAAAATATCAGCTCTCCCTCCCTGTTATACTGGGAACTCCCATGTGGACCTGGGCCTGAGTGTAGTTTGCTTATCTTGGGACAGTTAGTGCATCGGGAAGAGCAGTAAGTGCCCACTCGGGTTCTGCCCAAAACAGGTTCCTGCAGTGAAGGGGAACACTGAGGTCGTCACTGTCCCTTGAGGTCACCAAGGCCAGCTCTGCCCCTCAGTAGCACAGCATCATACAAAGGTCCTAAATGCTGCCACGGGGGGCAGGAAGAAAGGGCGTGTGCCTGGAAGGTGTCAGGATGGGGCCGGTGTGGGCTTTTCCTAGGGAGAAGGGGCTGCAGGCAATCAGCAAGTGTGTGTGTGGGGGGGGCTGCTGCCCCCTCCCTACCGCCTCTGTTAGAGGGGCAGGAGAGAGGCGGGGTGTCAGAGCACCTGAGTGCACAGAGAAGCTAATTAAATCCTCCTGCCAATTAGTGACTCATTTAGGAGGAAAAATGGTTTAATTTGAAGTTGGGTGATGCATTAAAGCACACCTGTTTCCCAGCCCCTGCCCTTTCCAGAGAGGCTGGGAGTGAGACACATGAAAAATCCGGAGGGCTGCTCTGAGCCAACATAAGCCCCGTCCTCCGTACTCCCCTTCTTTCTTCCAGAGCTACAGCAGGATGGGGCCAAGCAACTGAGGCCAGGCCGAGTAAGGGTACCCAGTGTCGGTTAAGCGCTGGGGGAGATACAAATTAGTCAAGACCTACATGGGGCTCACAATCTAAGTACGAAGGAGGACAGGTCCTGAACCCCCGCTCTACAGATGAGGAAGGTGAGGCACAGAAAAGTTAAGTCATTCGTCCCAGTTCACCTGGCAGACAAGGGAGGGAGCTGGGATCAGAACCCAGGTCTTCTGACTCCCAGGTTTGGGCTCTTTCCACTAGGCCGTGCTGCTTCTCCAAGGGAGAGGGTTGAGAGAGAAAGAGAGAATGAACGCCTGAGAGAACGTGAGGCTGTGATCTCTGCATCCTTGGCTCACACATACACACTGGGTTGGAGAAAAAAGCCATGTGTCCAAGCCGGAGCGGAATTCAACAGGGGGAGCTCCAACACAGGCTCAGCCCCACAGGCCCCCGCCTCAGCCCAGTGAATAATTAACGGGCTGAACCTCAGTTGTACTTATTTAATTCCATTAATCCTGGGTCGTAAATTCTCCCCACACTAAAAATGAAATACTTTCCCGACAAAGGCATTCAAAGAGGCCACCGTTTCTCCGCGCGTCCGACCTCCCTTGGGCCCCGGGAACGAGCAGAGTAAGGGGTCACAGGCTGTCCGCTGGCCTGGCCGGTGAAGGGGGTCAAGCTCCTGGTGGTCCCGGCACAGAGCCCACCCGAGGGTCCTGGTGCTGTGGGCAATGCCCTCAACCTCCTTCCCCAGGGAGCCAGACGGCTCACCATGTGCCGGACCAGGCCCTGGGTTGGTTGGGCCACAGGCTCCCTCCGGCTCCTTTCCTGGCTTCGGTGCAGCCGGTTCCCGCCCCTCCCCACCCCGATCCCTTTCTTGCCAGCTGGCTCACCGCCAACGAGTCAGCTTCCCTTCCTGCCTTAAATCCCGATGCCATTCAGTACCTGGTCCCACCAGCTCCTCTCCCCAGCCTGACGGGTGCCTGAGATCGGCGGCCGGCCCCGGGCCTCCCTTCAGCTCCGGCAACCTGACAGCGCGGTGAAATATTGGTTTTCGGCTCCCACCTCCACTTAGCTCTTCTCCACGCTCCACCCTCCGCCCTTACTCCGTGGAGAGACGTTAGGCGGCCGGGTTTTTAGTGAACTCACTTACAACCGTGCCTCTTCCCCAAGTTAACAAGACAGTAAATGGCCCGTGGGGGCCCGCCTTTCACGGGTTTTCCCTCTTTCCCTTAATTTTTCTCACTCTGCCGCCTGTGTGGCGCTGGCTCTGCTGTGCTCACGGGCCAGGGGCTGTTCACCCTCTGCCCCCAGGAGCGGTGATGCAATTTGGGAGAGTCTGGGAGGAGGGAGGTTAAGTACCAGAAGCGGAGTCCTTCAGCCCTGCCCTCCCAAGACAAGTTACCCGAGGGGCCTGGGGAAGAAGACACCTGGTCTAACAAAGATAATGGGGAAGTAAGTCATAAAATGGATGTCTCTCTGTCTTTGAACAGGCTGTGGCACTTGCGCGTCTCTGAAACAGACACTCACTCAGGCGGGGGTGAGGAGAGAGAAACTGCGAAAGCGAAAGCGCTTTCTGCATGGGGGTATCACTGCCCTAACATCCTCCCCGGGGCTCCTCAGGTGTTGGGAGCCCAAGTCTGGGGTTCAGGGCCAGTGAGGGCACCCCCTCTCCTCCCCTTCTTCCTTCCCACCTGCCCGCTCTGGTGTGCTGCTGGGTCCAGCAGGGCTGGAGGCCTGGCAGGCCCTGACCTGTGCTTAATTATTCAGTCACTCAGACCTAGCCTGATCCCAGAGAAGGAATTACATGCAACAATTGCCTGCTTAATATCATCTTCAGCAGGAAAAGTACAACTGATTTGTGATCTAAACCAGCCATGAGATGTGGGGGAGAACTCAGCCCAGGGAGGCACCGGCTTGGGCGGCCACGGTGGGCTGGTCAGCCCAGGGATCCTGGACGCTCACCCCCCGCCCCACTGCCGTAGGCCCCTCAGATACAAAATGGGAGCGCTGAGGGTAAAGCCCAGCACTCCACCAATACGAGCTCTTTTTCTCTTCAATGTTGGTTATCAGTGATGATGACTCCCACTACCCTAGTCCACTACCCCCAGCCTGCTACCCCCATCCCTGGCATTCCTGCAACCAGAGGCTCCAAGCGGCTGTGGGACGCCACCTTTTTGCATAAACAAGATGCGTACAAACGGCCGGGTAAGTGTGCTGGCAGACATCCACCCGACAGCCGAGCCTCCCGGTCCCCCTTCCCCCCTCCCTCCGCCGGACTCTCCTGCGGCCACCGAGCCGCACTGTGATAGGAGGAACGGCAGAGACGCTACGTCTCCCTCCAGTGCGGGACACTCCTTTGTGGAGCAGCAGATAATCAAGCCATTTTCCAGCTTCAAATATGCAGCAAGCTATGTGTGAGCTTGACATCGTGTGTGTGTGCGTGCGTGCGAGCACCTACTCCTCCTTCCTCCCTGGCTGCAGCTCCCCCGGCCCCTTGCAACCTACCTATTTGTTTTAAAAGATTGCTCTCACTCGCTTTCTCTCTCGTTCCCTTTCCCAGCATATATAATCTTACCTTGTGGGTAAATGTTCCGATCACATCTCATAAATCAATGAGGTTCGGCTCCAGCGAGGGGAGGCCAGAGGCCCAGGCCGATTACAATCCCAACAGCAACGATTACACAAGCAGAGGACGCTTCCTCAAGCTAAGCCCTCCTCAGCCCCGATGCAGGGTGGGGTCATTTAGGATCCCCGGTGCCCAGCCCATGGGGGCAGCCGCAGCGGTTCTGGGGCCCAGCCCAGTGCCCGTCCTGCTGTCGCGGTCCTAAGAACAAAATGGTGGCCTCTTCTGACATTAATGCTTGACCGTGTCTCAGCTGGGTCTGGGACAGCTGGGGTGGGGGTTAAAGGGCATGGAAGGGGCCCAGAGGGGGGCTCAGCACAGGGCACCATGGGAGAGCCCAGGTCCCTTCGAATGGCAATAACAAATAAGGAGTCTGACTGTCCTACCCAACGTCACAGCAACACACCCTTGAGAGGGAAGCGAAGCCCTCTCCCTGCCCCCGCCTGCCACGTTCTTCCACCCTCTATCCCTCTCGGAGGCAGATGGCCCATGGCGATCTCAAGTGGATGACTGTGACTCGGAGGGTGGCAGCTCTCTATGTTGTGCTGTGGGGTCAGAGAGGAGTGGAGTGCCTCTCTTCCCTACCTTGCCCCTCATTCCTGGGTACGCCCCAAACAAGACTGGTGGGGCCCAAGGGCCTGCTCCGGGGATCTTGTAGTATGGGGGGCTGGGAACAGAGGGGTATGAGAGAGAGAGAAAAAGAGAGAGAGATTGGGGGGGCGGGAAGGGAGGGGAGGGTATCCTACCCCACACAAGTTGCCAGAGGATCCTTCCATGCACCTAAGACCTCTCCTCATCAGGGAGAGCTGGGCTCGTTCATTACGGTCAAGGTCGAGAAGGGAAAGCTGAGGACTGAAAGAGGGAGGGCAGAGCTGGGCAGGCATCGTTTCAGGGGAAGGGAGCCGGGTCACAGAGATAACCAGGTTGGGGTTGACAGAAGACGACTCCTACCTTTTCTCGGGCAGAGAGGCAGAAGCCAGCCCGGCGGTCCCCTGCCCTCCTCCTCTCCCGCCGTATATGAACCGGCCGCTTCCTCACACAGCCAGCAGGCCAGTCCCGGCCCACGGCCTGCTCTCCAACACCACAGAACGACGACTGCCCACTCTGGGCTCCCAGTCTGGGACCCGTAGCCCCACCCTCCCTCCCTTGGACTCACCTCGTACTCTTGGGAGAACTTGAGCCCGTCGTTGGCTTTCAGCCTGTCGATGTTATCGGCCAGGTCGGTGACAGGGATGGGCGGATGGTCCCTCATACCTGGTCAAGTCAACGGAGGGGAGAAGGGGAAGAAGGAATGGGGATGGGGAGAAGGGACCAATTACTAGGGCACCTCGGGAGCCGGTGTGCAATCTCTCTGACATGGTAGACCGGAGATGTGTGTGAAGAGATGTAAACACGCGAGGCCATGGAGAGCGTGGAGCGGGCTGGGGGGCATCGGCAGCACAGGACAGTTTGGAGCCCGAGAGGGCAGCACATGCACCACACGAAGTAGGGGCCGAGTGCACGGTTGAATGGGAAGAGATGGGAAAAAAAAGAGAATGTGCAGAAGTGGGTCGGGCCAGGTGAGCATGCTCAGACACCACAGCGACCGGGCACATGAGAGCGCAAGGGGCTAGCCACTCACACTGCGGGCACAGGACTCTGAGGCCGTGGAGAGAGGAAAAGCTTAGCTAAAGTCACAGGACGAGAAGGATGTTAATACTCCTCCGGGGCTCCCACACAGGCTCGAGTCGGACCCTCCTCTTTCCGGGCCTCGACCCCCGCCCTCTGAGCACGGCCTCCTCACTTACCCCACTGGAGAGACGACCGAGACCCGGAGGCGGGGGGGGGGGGTAGTCTGGGTGGCGGATCGGGGGGTTTGTACGTGTTCACGGACACAGAGCCGCACCGGAAGCGGGAACGGATGGGATGGGGACAAACTCCGGGGGGGCGTGTGTCTGATTTGTGTTCTTTTTTCTGGGGTTGTTCTCCACCCTCAGATCTCTGGGGACGTTCGTTGCCCCATGGGCTCCTTTCTGGGGAAGCATCCGGGATGGCCGGGTCAGGGCTGTGCCTCTCCAAGAGGCTTGGTCCCCCCCTTCGGAGTCCACTGCCGGAGAAGGCGGTGGTCTCCCCAGAGGTCACGCCCAGCAGCGCTCCACGGTCCCCGGACTGCCCAGGCTAGCGTCTCATGGGCTTGGCCCCAAGAGGCTCTTTGGTCCTGCCTTCAAGGAGCCACCGGTTCCTCTGGGGCCCCCACCCTGCCGAGTGACCCTGGGGCTTGCATTCCATCCCTCTTGGCCCTCCTCGCCTCTCTTCCAATATGGGTCCCGGCTCTGCCGAGGGTAAAGATAAGTCAGACAGCCAAGTGCCGAGGTGAGGGGAGCTTTCCGTGGCCAATTCCTGAACTCTGGTGGGGGTCCTCTCTGAGCGGTCCCTTGCAGAGGGGTGAAGCAGCCCCTTGGCCCGCCATTCCGTGCCAGCGCCCCGGCGCTCCACGGAATCGGTAGGCCAGCCCCGGCGGCGCCCGTCACCCCACCGCGCCCGACCTCACAAAGAGCCCATTGTGGTTTTGGCTTGACGGACTGGCAAGTGGAACAGCGGGTCCGTGTGTGCGTGCTGGGCCTGGAATGTCGTCCTAATGAGAGGGAACCGACAGCTAATGAGCCAGGAGAGCTCGCTGCCAACCTGGACCTGCGCTTCTTCCGCCCCGCTCTTCCCCTGACCCCTCCCCGCCCGCCCGCTCCGGGGCCCTGCTCAAATCTCACGCCGTTCCCGCAGAGGCAGCTCAACTCGGCCTGTGTGGGAGAGCTCGGCCCATTCGTTCATCATGTTAGAAAGTAAAATCACTGCCACTCTGATCCACTGTGAGTGAGGATGACCTTCATGACAGCGTAACAAAGATGACAGAGACCAAAAAGAGAGAGAAGAGGAAAGGAGAAAAGGGAAGGGGGAGGAGGAGAGGGAGAGAGAGAGAAATGGGAGAAGGGAGAGAAAAGAGGGGAAGGGCGAATAATAAGGGAAGAAGGGGAACCAAAAGAGAAGAGGAAAGGGGATGGCAGAACGAGAAGAGAAAGACAAAGAAGCAGAAGTGTCTAGATAAATACAGGAGGTTTTAAAACTAACTTGAGATATTCGGGCAACGGGGGACACTGGAACCTGCAAAGAAAAAAAACGGGGGCAAGAACAAAAAACCCATTAGCCTTTTGACCATCATTGCCGGGGATCAGAAATGGGATAGACAGAGAGATGAGCAGGATGCAGAGGGAGGAGAGAGCCGTGCCTGCTGCGGGCAGGTTGGGAGGAAGGGAGGGAGGGCGGGGTAGGAGCGGGGGGGGCCGGGGGTCTCCGAGTCAGCGCTGAACCCCGGGGAGCGCTGGGCACAGCGGGTGGGCAGCTCTGGCTGAGGATGGAAGCGTACTGGATTAGACTCCCAACTGGTTAACGAACATCGGGCACCTGACAGAAGCACTTTACTGCAATCGACATACAGACAGCGGCACTTGGATGGAGATGACCAAAATGCTAATGAGCGGGGTGTCACATGATTATTCCCAACGCAGTGCCGGGGCTCGGAGGCTCTCCCCATCACCGCCCCAAAGCCCCCGACCTCAGGGTCCCTTCCTGCAATCCCGGCTGGGCTGGGAGAAAGGGCCCAGGCAGCTCACAAGGAGGCTCCGGGCAAAGGCTGACACCCTCCCAGTGAGCCGCCGGGAGATGGGGCTCCCTCTGGGCTCTACGGGCACAAGGGGAAGGGGTTATGTTTTGGTTTTCAAGCCACCTTGCAGATGACACTTTTACAAGGAAACCAGCCCAGATTGCCAACGCGACTTGCCCCGAGTCAGACTTAATATTTAGTAACAGCTGTCCACTTACATACATACCGAACATGGATCCCCTCTCTCTGCCTTCCCTGACTGGGTTTTTTGGCTACCCTGTCTGTGGATTCTGGGGCCGGGGAGACCAGCCACTGGTTGTCTGGGTTTTTCTTCTGGGGGCAGGGCACTGTGTGTGCGTATGTGCATATGCATGAGTGAGTGGGTATGGTTGTGATCACAGACAGTCTAAAGGTTCTGCAGCTTTACTTCCAGGAAACTGGGCCCCAACACCGTGAAACTGCGTGTGACACCCACGTTTAAAGGCTGGTGCTCACTGGCTCCTGGCAGGCAGGGTAGAACCTGGGAGCTGCCATTCCTGCCACAGCGTGGCTCTGGGTGGCTGTCAGTGGGGCTGTGGGATGCTGCTCCTCTTGAAGGGCAGCCTCCCGCGCAGCCCTCCCCCCAGATTCCCCTGTATGGCTGAGCAGGGCTGGGCAGAGATGCTCTGTATTGTTAAAAGCAGGGTTAGCTGTGGGTTCCCCTGCCGTTGCTGCCCTATGCCTAACCCTGTCCCCATTTGGAGAAAGTGGAGAAACAACCCTGCCCCCTGATATTCCCCCTACTGCAAGCCCCAAGGTTGCCCACAAGCCTGAATCTGCTGCTGAGAGTTGTCTCAACGGGCAGCTTCAAGGACACATCCTGACCAAGGCAGGCTCTTCTCTGTCCGGGCCCCTGAACACCCCGCACCCCCTTCTTCTGAGGCCTCCTTTCCCACCCAGGGCCTGTGGGTTTATTCTGGCAGGCGGGGCTGCCCCGACTGCCCCGATTGGGCCGGGCCAATGGGGTCTCCTGCTGGGACGGAGCGGAGAGAATGGCAGTGGGCAGCAGCAAGGGACTCCCCTTTCCGGCTCCGGTCCTAGAAGCGTCGACCAGGACGATTACCGCCGTGGTCAGCAGCTCCACAGAGCCAATGCCCACAGCCAGTCCAGGAAGGGCGGGTAATGGGTCTGCCCTCAGGAGAGGGGGTGATTCCTTCCCTCTGGGGATTCCTTAGAAGACAGGGTAAAGAGAGTGGGGTGAAAAAGCCGGGAGCTGAGAAGCCAAGGACAGTTAGTGGGATGTCAATCTACTGCTGGGCCCCGTTCCCCAAAGGGAGAACCTTTAAGCCTCCTGGGCCCCTGGGAGCTGGTGAGCAATAACAAGACAGCTCACAGCCCAAGCACCTGGCCCTTGCCGCCGGCCCAGGGTTAATCCGCCAGCTGGAGGTCCGGCTGGCTTGGGGCCGACTACCCGCTGCAGCACTCGGGACGGCTCCGGCGTTCCGCCCGGGGAAGAAGCAGTAACATCTCCTGTGCCTCCTTGGCCCGGGTTGCCTTCCCCGGGAGCCACCGGGGTGGTGGAGAGGCGGGCAGGGCAGCAGATGCCCCACAGCCCAGGCTCCCACGACGCCAGGGCAGCGGCCGGCAGAGCACACGTCAGGCTGGTTTCCCGGTCCGCCCAAGCCCAGGGCCCGGCCGAGCTTGGCGAGCTACGGCCCGGCTTGAGCCCATCCACCCTCCTGAGGTTCCCCACGGGGCCAGGCAGGGGTACTGCCGTCCACGACACCCTACCTGGAGTCTGGTAGTTGAGGCGCCTCATCTCCACCGGGTCCGAGGAGTGGGCTAGGAGCGAGTCTTTCAGCCCGATGGAGTGCTCGTCCTTAGAGGATGGGGAGTGGGCCCTCTTCCTGGAAAAGGCAAATAAGGACCGCAGTGAGCTCCGGGGAGGCCAGGCCGAGGCTGGCACTCCTCACACTGGCTTGAGGTGGCTGGTGGGGGGTGGGGAAGTGGTGGGGGGGAGTGTACACGCACGCGTGCCCGTGTGTCTGCCTGTCCATCCACCCGCTTCTCTCCCTCTACTATCGTATCGTACTCTCGCAAGCACTTAGTACAGTGTTCTGCACACAGTATACGCTCCATAAATACCACTGATGATGATGACGATGACGATGTGATTCTCAGGTTGGGCACGGGGAACCTGCCATCCCCCTTTCCCAGCCTCCTCTTTCCCTGCACAGCCCTCCCAGCCTGAACCCGGGACCCCCGGCCAGCCCCAGCCCCTGGGCTAGCAGGGAGAAAGCAGTGGTGGAGGAGGGGCAGCAGGGGGGAAGAGCGAGCTGGTTCTGCTGGATGAATTCTGACATTAAATAATGAACACGGAAATTATATGCAAAGTAATAGGAGAGCCCATGCTGTTTCGAAATGGACAGGACAGACATTCCTTCGCCTGTTTGGGAGAATTCTATGGGTGCTTCTGGAAAGGGTGTTGCAGGGGGTGAAGAGAGCTGCAAGTGACCACAGACAGGGAGGGAGAGGGCTACACAGCGAGCGAGGGAGAGATAGGGAGGGAGGGAGAGAGAGATACGAAGAGAGTGAGAGAGAGGCAGCGTGCGTGAGCACGCTTTCTGGTTGGAAGTGATTCCTCCTGACCCTTGCCCTTCTGAGTCCCAAGTGGAGCAGGGGCTAAGGTAGGGCCCAGTCGGTGGAAGGGGAGCCCAAGATGGGAAGACAAACATCAGCTTCCTCGCTCTCCACTGAGGGTAAGGGGTGGAGGGAAAGGGCTGAGGCAGGCACGTGGACTCTTCCCCAGACACGAGCCTTCACTAGGACCTTTTTAGAAGGTCAACCAGCGGGCTCCATCTGGCGCCCTCAACAACAGCCCCGGGAAGGTGGGCACGCGCATGGCACGTGGCTCCTCCCCAGCTGGGAACCCCCGGGGGTTCCGCTCGGTTCCTGGGCAGAGGCTTCTAATACTAGGTTCGGGCCAGTGGTCTTGGGGACTCACCAGCCTCACCATGCCTCAGTTTCCTCCTCTGTAAAATGTGGGGGGAGGGGAGAAGATAACACGACCGACTTGGGGGAGATAATGCAACAACCTGGCCTCATGACACCCCGATGGATGTGGAGGGAGGGGATGGGGCCAGGAGGGGAAGGACTGCTGGCCTACAGTCCCAGGGTGAGGACAGAGGAGGCTGGGTGCGGGGTTCCAAATGCAGACCGAGTCCCCGTCCTCTCCTTTGTGAATGTCCGCCTGGAGGTCCGGCATTAGGGGGGAAATGGAGCGTGTGGTCGAGAAATGCCTCGCATCAATCTGCGGGGCCATACTTCATAAATCGATCAATCAATGGTATTTACTGAGCACTCACTATGTGCAGAGAACTGCACTAAGCGCTTGGAGGAGTACGCTACAACAGAATTAGCAATCTGTCCAACGGCAGCCACGGCGGCCACCAGAAACGCCGAACGCCGAGAGAAGTGTTTGGCCCCCAATCCCCATTTCTCTGGGAGAGCTAGGAGTCAGCTGGCCAGCCCGGCGGCCCACCCCCAGGACTGCCCCAGGCTGGAGGAGGGAGGGAAGCGGAGGGCCTGTGTTAGTTTCTCCTACTCTCGGGCCCCTCTGGCTCACAGTGACAGCTTTCACAGTCTCTGACCTGAAGCCCCTTGATACACCTGGAGCGGTGAAGGCCAACGCCAGGAGAAACTCCCAGACCTCCCCTGGCAGAGCTTAAAGTGCCCAGAATGGGGGCTGACAGGCAGAGTCAGGGAGGGGCAGGGGCATGGAAGACACACAAAGAGGACACCCATCAAAGGACACACAAGGACACGCCCCAAGCAACTACCAGAGCGAGAGGGCCTGGGGCCGGGGCAGACCCTTTATAAGTAGGTGAGACTACCAGCTACGAGCTGTTGGGCAGTTGACACCAAAGAAATGGAATGCATCCTGTTTCTATTTCTATAGGTTTCCAGGTCTCAGGGCATCACGGCTCTGGGTCTGAGAAGCAGGGGGAGGTGGAAGGGGGAAAGCGGGTGTCTTGCTGCAGGCAGGAGATGGTTGAGGTGAGAAGAGGATGTTCTAGGAGCAGGCTGGGGCAGAAAATTTCCTGGACCTGTTTCTAGGACAGCTTTTGGCAAAAGTGCAGGGGTGAGCTGAAGAAACTGAGGCTCCAGGAGAGACTGGGTTAGGGCCAGAGTGACTCGGTGAGGAAATGGAAACTGGACTCCTCATTTCTAATCTGCAACCTAAGTGGCCTCTTCTTCTGGAGCTCCTCTCTGTCCCCCAAGTCTACGATTCAGTACACCGTCTGAGAGGCTCTGGGATATGTGCTCTACACCCAAGCACTGTGGCAGCCTAGGAGGTTCTCCTGGCTTCTCCAGTCCTGCCACACGCCTGCTGTGTGACTTGAACCCGTCACAACTTCTCTGGGCTTCAGTTCTCCTAATCTGTAAAATGGGGCTAAATACCTGTTTTTCTTCCCCCTTAGACTGTGAGCCCCATGGAGGGCAGGACACAGAGTCTAAACTGATCATTTTGAATCTACTTTAGCGTTTGTGCTTGTGCTTGACACACAGAAAGCGTTCAATAAACATCACACTTATTATTTGCTATATGGACCATTTCCCAGAATCGCGCTCATCCACAGCCTTGGAAATCTTTACTTCACCCGAAGTATCCTAGGCTCCAAGAGGTGGCACCCACCACCCTGGCCCCACTGGCCCATACTCTCCCAGAGGTGATCTTGGGTTTGCCAAGGGCCCTTCAGCCCTCAGGCTCCTTCTCCGTCGGGCGGCTGCCTCCGGCTCAGGGCTTCGTGGCCCCGGCCTCGGGCCACTTCCCTGGCCTCCCAGAAACTTGGTAGGGGAGGGGGTATGGGACATGGGGGAGATTCGGTGTTGATTTTTTTTTAAAAAAAAGCAGAGGTGAAACTTTAAGACAAAGTGAGAAGAGAAAACGGAGTCCTACCTTTCTTGTTTACTAGATCCAGAGAAAAGCAAAAACAGAAGAGAGGAGCCATCACTGTTACGGAAAAGCACCCACTCCACACGCACAGGACAGACAGGACGTAGCCACACAGACGGGGCCGGAGAGAAGCCCGTCAGCGTCCTCCCCTCCTCCGGCGACAGACACCAACGTACACAGACAAAGGTGGGAGGCGCTGGGTTCCCGACTCTAGCCCGACCTCTGGGAGGTGTTGGTCCCTGCCTGCTCTGGGACCTGCAGCCTCCGGCACATCCCCTCCTGCCCCCAAAAGTGAGGGATGCGATGGATCGGCTGACCCGGTTCCCCCAAGTTGGAGTTCCCTGGGAAAACCCTTGCCGGCTTTACCCCCAAACTCAGGTTTCCGACCCGGGCCCGAGGTTCTTCTGGGCTGGGGCCGTATATCTGGCCCGCTCACAGAGTCACTTCTTTCCACTTCATGTTCTCGTGGGGCTGGGGAACCAGGCAGGGTCCCAAGCTGCCAGTGGGCTCCTTCCTGTCCTCAGAGCCCCAGGCTGTGGGGTGGCAGGAGTGCATCACCCCTGGCCCCAAGCCTTCCATCTCACAATAGACCCCATCCATCCAACCAACAAACCAACCACGGTCTCTAGGAGGGCCCCGCCAGACAGCAATTAGGCTGGAAAGAACCCAAATAAGGCTGACGGGAAGACACCCTGAATGCCAACTCAATGTGACCTCAGCTCCGCTCCCCAGCTTCATTCCAGGCTCGCGTCAGGCAGACGCTTCTCCTCTGGAGAAGGGCTGAGGAGAGTCTCGGCGGAATCTGCCCAGCTGGACCCTTTGCAGGGCAGTCAGCAGAACGGACCCCCAGGAGGGGAGGGTACGGTGCCCTCAGTCAGTCACCCATCCTGCCTAGTGGCCACCGAGGTAGCCCTGCTGGCTGGAGAAGGGAGAATGGAACACCCTCCCCTGCACCCCTGCTCCAGATGGAAGGCCCACTGTGCAGACTCACCTTTTGAAGAGGAGGATGGCGATGACGATGATGATGATAAGGATGACGGCCAAAACGGGGCCCATCACCCACAGCATCTCTGGTTCGTCCTGCTGCTTGGCCGCTGACACCTCCACCACGATCTCGTCCGAGTAGGGGCTGGCGGCGTATCGCTTCTGCAGGGCCACGGGGAGGGGATGGAGGCGGAGGCGAGGAGAGAGAGAGAGAGAGAGGAAGCTCCTATGAGTTTGAAGCAGGGGTCCAGAGCCCCCGAGAGGCCTGGGCAAGGTTTCTGGGGTTTGTTGCCTTCGACTTCCTTCACCCTCTTGGCCTTTCCCTGCCTCTGTTGGTCAGGTCTACGGGAAAGGGATGGATCTGGGGCAGACACAGAAGGTACAGGAGACTGAAAACTGCCCCGGTCAATCAATCTCTGGTATTTACTGAGCGCTTACTATGATGGCCGAGCACTGTGCTAAGTGCTTTGGTGCGCACAATACTACAGAATTAGCAGACATTTTCCTTGCCCATAATGAGCTTAAAGTCTAGAGGACTGGGTGGTAAATTCTAAGCAACGAAGCCAACCGGCAGGGACTGTCTCTATCTGTTGCCGACTTGTTCATCCCAAGCGCTTAGTACAGTGCTCTGCACATAGTAAGTGCTCAATAAAAACTATTGAATGAATGAATGAACTATTTCAGGGATCTGGGACGGATGGTAGGGAAAATCCTCAGTGAGGGTCCTCTGCTGTCCGGGAAAAGTGGCTCCCCAGAGGTTCGTTCCCAAAGGAGAAGGACAAGATTCCTTCCGGCCACCACTGCCACCGCCTCCTCCTCCCTTGTGCACAGGGCCAGGCTGTTGGGAAGGAATCCCCGGGCTCGGGCAGAGAACCAGTGCGGGATCAGTGTGGAGCCGGGCGGCTCCAAACAGTTTGGCATCCCTGGGTCCCTGCGAAGACGGAGCCTGCCCACCTATTAGTAGTCAGAGCTGCCCCGATCCCCTCACCTCGCTGCTTCCCAGCTGGCCCCAGGCATGCTCAGGAGAGTTTTTTGGGGTTCCTGGGGGTGTGTTTCTGAGGACTCTCAACCCCAAAAGTCTCATTTAAAAATGCTCAGAAATCAAGAGTTTAAGCAGGGATGGCGGGAGGAGATACCGTCATGCTAGAAGCCCTGTTTCTCCCCTCCTCACACCTCGTCCTGCTCTCTTGCCTGGCTCCTGGAGCCAGGGATCTCTTCGGGGACTGGCCTCCTGCCTGGGGGGGGGCAAACTCTGACCTCTCCCACCCTCTGACTGCCCCAGAACCACTGCTGTCGGGAGCCCCACACAGGCTGGGCCGCCAGCTGCAGGGACCAGGTGATAGTGACTCGCTGGGAAACAGGTCAGACTGAAATCCAGGGGCCCGGAGAAACCCAGTTAGGCTGCAGCTGGATAGGCCCAGGACCCACCCCCCTGGACCCTAGAGCCCCCATGCCATCATCCCGGAACCCCCTCAGGGCAGCCGTATTAGCCGGACGTGCAAGGGGCTGGACCCCCGTGTTGGCCTGAGCTCCCCCCGGCTCGTTGTGCCCAGCCCATCCCTCCCTCTCGCCCCTTCTCTCCCTGCCACCGGCCCCTCGGCCTGGGTGGAAGACACAGGGGCTGGATGAGTAATGAAGAATTTGACCAGTCCTAATGAGGCATTGCAAGTAAATGAGGCTGAAGGAACGAGCAACAGCAGGGGGCCGAGCGCGAGACCTGGAGCCTCTTTATTACCTCCCGTTATTTACTTCCCGGCTGCTGTGGCACCAGTTTGCTCCCAAACTCATGCCCCAGCCACTTGGGCCTACTGGACTGGAGAGGTGATTGGACACCGCTCTGTTCCTCGTTCCTCCCAAGAGGAGTCAGATGGGGAGGTCCTGACCCAATCAATCCCGGAGGGGGAAGGGCCTCTCTGTTTCCTCATCCTGGCTTCCCGCCCCAGTTTCCGGGCCCTCCCATCAGATATGGTCACAATCAGAACCGACGGAGCCTCAGTTCCAATCCGGTACTGAGCTTCCCGACAATAGGGTCGCCGCACGCCGGGCCCCCTCGACCCTGGGAAGGCGCCCCGGCTGGGCCTTCCCAGGCGGCCCCTCCCCACCCACCTCCGGCAGACCATCTCTCCCGCTGTCCTTGCGGCTGCTGACGGGTGGGAAGGCCAGAGCCTCCACGTCGGAATTGGGGCTAGGCTCTCTCGATGGGAGCCGCCTACCGGCCTACGCTCCTCTGCTCTCACCCCTCTGGTCACCCCGGGCCCTCGGACCCTGGTGCTTTCCCTCTCTCATCCTGGGGAAACAGAATCAATCTCTCTGCTCCCTCATGGGGTCCCCGGTTTGGGGGAAGGGGGCGGGAGAGAACCTCAGTCCCACAGGAGTCTTGTCTCCCATGACCAGCAGCAGCAGTGAGGGGCGCCGCCGCCCAGGGACCACTTCCCGCTCACTGGCTCTCCCCAGGGCAAACACTCACCGTGTCCCCATCCTCCAGCGAGGCCAGCACAAAGCACTGGTAACTCAGGTCCGGAGAGAGCGGCTTGTTGTAGAAGCCTTTGTAGGTCTTCTCGTCTCCCAGGGTGAAGGTCTCTGGAAGCACGTCCACCTGGGCGGCGATGTACGGCTTCAGCTGGTCTGCCTGGCGCCTCTGCCGGCGGGCCTGGGCACCCTGGCTTATGGCTTCCAGCAACTGCGCGTAGAGAACACAGCCCATCAGGACACAATTCCTGAAACGCCCCCTCCTCCAGGAAGTTTTTCTGAACTGAGCAGGAAAGAGGTTATGGCTTCATTCCTGCATTCTGCCCACTGGGGGCTGTGCGGTGAGACCCCAGGCACAGGGGGTTGGGGGGCTGGTGTCACTTGCCGTCAAACACAGGGCGGAGGCTTGAGAAGGTTCAGGAGATTCAGTTTTGAGGGAATCCGGTTCCTTCGTGCCCCCTCTCCGTGCTGCCAAGTTGCTTGCGTGTCAGTCAGCGTGCCTGTCTGTGAAACTGTTGGGAAGTTGGCCTATAAAGTCACGGAGGGATGGTCTCTGCCGCTGCCCAGCCCGGTGCTACCTGGGCAGTGAGGGAAGGGAGCCCGCGGCTGCTACCGCTGTCCAGTTTCCCGCCTGGATTCCCCTTCTGTCCCCTGCCCGGGCTCGGGAGGCTTTCAGGCTGGGGAAGCCCGGAAGCCCCGATGCACCTGACCCGTCCGTAAACAGCAAGGACCACCCTGTTCTAGCCCGCCTGCCCCATCCCTGCGGTCTTGCACTGCCGTCTGGAAGTCATCGTCCCTTCCCTGGCACTGGGGCCAAGAGGGACACCGGGATCAGGGTGGGGCTTTTCGCACCCCCAACACTGAGACATTCGAGGAGGCCTGCACTGCTAAACCCGGCTCCAGGGCAGAGGGCGGAGGGCTAAGGGGAGCACGTGGAGAGTTCACGGGCTACTGAACCATACGACTCAGCCCAGACCCCACCTCGCCCCCTACCCAGCCCCCCACCCTGGCAGCCCCATCGGGCTGCACGGGGCTTTGGAGGCTCACCCATGGTGAGAACGGATTTCATGGGCTGTTCAGAGCAAAATGGCAAATTTCATAGGCAGCTACAAATTCAAGCCAAAGGATCTAAACAGAGAAAAATTCAATTACCCCGAGAAGCAGGGCACTCGGATGTTTAAAGATGTTTTTCTAATGAATAAAAATGAATGTCAGGCTCCAAACAGAGATCCTAATTTACAGCCAAGATGGGGGCATGAAATACATTTCACACCGAGACGAGGCAGGGCAGCATCCCTGTGGCCGCCTGGCAGCTCAGCTACACTGCCGCCCCCCGGGGCCACCTCTGGCCCCCCGGTGGCTCCGACCACCCACCCTGACCCCGACCTGTCTCCCGGGCCCCACTCCGGGCCACCCTAGAAGCCTCCTTGCCCCTCAGGGTGCTGCCAGGGATGCCTGGACGCTTCCCTGAATGAGGCAACAGAGGAAGAGGCTGAAGGAAACGGTCCCGCCTGGATGAGCGACTCTCGGGAAGGATGGAGACCCCACCGCAGTGAGAGGAATAAGAGGCAGCAGACGCCGGCAAGGGATTGCACACACACAGAGGGCGGTTCTGGCCTGACCAGGGCATACGGATCTAAGCTGGGCCAGGCCCGGGACAATTCGAACCGGTTACAGGTCATTCTCTGTCTGGAGGATGCCGTCTAGGGATTTGAGAACTGCCCTGGAACTGCCCCAAGGCTCCCGAAGACCATTTGAGGCTGGGACAATCTGAGCCCTAGCTGTTCCCCAGGGCCCAGGGACAGTGGGGAGGGGAAAATGACAGGCTGTGGATGAAGGAAGAGAGTTGCTGTTTGCCATCTTCAATTTTTCTTGACGAGACGGTTCCAACAGCCCAGGGAAGCTCAAGGTTTATGGTTTTGGCTGGCTGGTTTGGAGAGAGGCTTCAAACCAGGCCTGGACCCAGGCGAGAAACAGCCACTGACCAGGCAACTCCATCCCTAAGCAGACCCTGAGGACACTCCTTAGTCTGACTGAGGATGAGGTGGGTGGGGGGCACTCCAGAGCCTATGAAATAGCGATTCTACCCTCCATGGTTAGGATCAAGCCACTGAACTGCTCTTCTCGGGCTCAGCTGTTCCCAGGCATCTGACCTTCCTTCCTTCCTTCTCTTCCTGCCCCACCTGCCATGACCACATCCTCGTCCTATCCGCGTACCACCACCTAACTCTGTCAGCTTCTCAGCCCACCTCTGACTGGGATCTGCCAGGTCAGACAAAACAGACTATTCACAAAGCCTGTGAAGGTCACTGAGCATGCCATCCACATGGGCCAGTGAATAGAGGCCAAAGCACCTAGTTTTCTCCCATGCGTCGACAAATCATTCAGATAACATGACCACTCTTCCCACCGGTCACCAGAACTCCCTCCCCAAAGCCTCCCAACCTGCACATTGAGGTGAGGTAGGTCAGGCAGGCAAGTTGCCTGCTCGCTCTCCCTCCCCAGAGAGTGTCAGCTTGCCAGAAACCCCTACCTGGTCCAGCTCCATCTCATCAGGTGACTTCCCTAGGGTGGAGAGGCTGCTGCTGCGATCGAGGGGCACAACCACGATGTAGTAGCTCCTGGGCAGAGGAAACCAAAAAAGTGGGAATGAGTCAGGCCAGGGATCGCCCCCAGGCTTTCCTCCCACCCTCGGCAGGCCAGGCCCCAGAGCCCTCGTGGGGACAGGCCGGGCAAACTCCAGGCCGTCGCCCTCCTGCTGACTGCCAGAGGACCCAGGGTGGCGAAGGGGTCTGCTCTCCACCCCAGAGACTGGGACATTTCTCACGGAAGGTCATCATTAAGCTAATGAAGATAGATATTGGGAAAGATGCTTTCGGAGCTGAGTGGAGGGCATAGGCAGATTGAAATCAGCTCCTCCGAGGTTCGAGTGGGCAGGTCTAGTATAAATGGCTTTTTTTCTTTCTTCCTTTCTAAGCCCCTGCAGTTTCTCAGGCCGTGTCTTATTCAGAAGGTGGCTGCGTTCTGGTGCGGGCAGCCGGAGGTGGGGAGAGTCTAAGGCCACCCAAAAAGCCCCAGGTCTGGCTGCTGACACATCCAGACGCTTCAGCCTCTCCAGCGGGCACAGCAGGGCTCGGCATGGCTTCTGAGCCCAGGGGCCCTCCGGAAGTCTGGGCCGAAGGTGAAGGACCACCTTGGTCCCTCACTGGAGATGGTCAAATCCCCCTCCATGGTGGGGGCATGGGGGGCATCATCCACCGAAGTCATCTCATCTCTCCTCCTGCCTCTGGGGGGACTCACTTCCCCACCAACCCATAGCAACAGGTTTGGGGGATGGTCCTATCCTAACTATTCTTAGCAAGTCCCTTCCCCCTTCCTGTGTCCCACTTTCCTCATGGGGGTGCTTGTGTCTGTCCCATCTCCTTCACTTCCCCTGGTAGCTGTGGATATGAAGATGGCGAGGGGTGTTGCCAGGGGTAACGTTGATTCAGCCCCCATGGCTACAGGCCGCTTTCACTCAGCAGCCCCCACCCCCTTCACGTTGGAACAGGCTTTGTTTTTGTGTGCTAGACCGGGGACAGCTGCTGGCGGAGGGCAGTGACCGCTTGGCCTGCACCGTTTCCTAGCCGGGGCAGAGGGGGGCGGTCAGAGCGGCCATACCTGACAGAGGCAGAGGTCTGGACTTTGGGGAGGGTGAGGGTGAAGCGTCCATCTTCGATGTACTTGTTGCTGGACACCGGCTTGTGGAGCAGCACGTTGGGGGCCGTGCGGATGGACACCAAGTGCTGGAGGCCCCCGGCACTGCTGCCCCGGTTCATCAGCACAAAGGAGTACTCGGTGTCCGGCTCCAGGTTGCCGATGAGCTTCTTCATTGAGTGTCCGTCCACCTCCACGCTGGCGCTGTTGTACAGGATCTGGAACAGGAGAGGAGGCAACGTTAGGCCCCCGGGCGGCTGCTGGGGAGAGAGGCACTCAAAATAGAAAGCGGCGTTCAGGGTGATTTGGCTTCAGGTCCAACCCCAGGTGGCCTGGATTGCGTGCGCTCCATAAACAGACTTGAATTTAGAGACAAAGGAGGAGAAGCGTCAGCTATGGTCACAGAGCGCACCGAGCCTCGGGGCTCGTGGGGGGGCTTTCAGGGGGAAAGCAGGCTGGAGGGATGCAGAGCAGTTACAGCCTAATGAACCCTAAACCGAAGAGCCCTTCTGGAAGCTCAGCTTCATCTTCAATGACCCCCTCAGCCAGCTGCTTCGCAGATGTGTGTGTCTGTGTGTGTGTGAGAGAGAGAGAGAGAAAGAGAGAGAGATGAGTACAGGAGAACTGGAGTGGGAGGGAGGTGAAATGGGGGTAATTTCACCTGAAGCCTCCCTGCCCTGACCAGTGCAATGTTTAGCCACCAGGGCCCCCTTCTTCCACATGCCCCTCCCTCCCCCCACCCCATCAAAAGGAAGATCTGGAATGGGTCACCTGCTCTCCAGGACCCTGGTTAGGGATGGAGAAGGTGAGAAGGACAGGAGCAGAGAAGGCAGGCTATGAGGGGCACAAAGTGTGCAAGGGGAAGACCAGAGGAGCTAGCTGACTTTGGTGGAGGGCTGGGCTGTGGACAGGAATGGGGCAAGAAGATGAACGCTGTGGCAGGAGATGATCATAAGAGAGCACGGGGAAGACTGTGATGGAGGGTGGCTTGTAATGAGTAATGACTCCCCAGGAGAGAGCGGGGAGGGGAGAGGAAGAGCGAGAGAAAGAGAGTGTGCGTGCGTTCTCAAGGCCCTCTCTATAACAGGAAAATTACTATACAGTTAGAAACGGCCATAAAAACTAATGTGAGCCTATAAGAAATGAAACCAAGTCTTAAAAAAAAGTCCAGATTCAATCAAAAAGGAAGCAATACCCCCAAACAGCAGCCTTGGTCCCGGCCTTGTGTGAGTTGGTGAGTTTTCAGACACCGGATCACTGGTACTAGGCAGATTGGGCAACAGTGGGGGGCTGCTCGGGGGCCTGCCTGCACGACCAGTGGAAAGTACACCATCGAGGAGCAACTGAGAATTCAGACTGAGAGCCCTCAAAACTAAAGAGAGAAGCTCCTGCAATCAGGAAAAAGGCCTTAAGGACTGTGTGTGGGGGAGGGAGGGGACAGAGAGAGAGGGAAAAAAAAGAGAAAAACATATATATATATGTATATGATCTGGTGCTATTCTTACTGAAATGCCCCGGTCTTGGGAGGTGAGTCCATACTCTCCAAGGGGGTAACAAGACCCTGCCTTGCTTCTCCTAGGAGATGATTCTGCAGTATGGCTGATCCCGGTGGGGAGGGTGGGGAGGGAGAGGGAGGGCAGGAGGAAAAGGCTCGGCCACAAGGTCTTCTAGCCTGGGGAAAACAGGCTGTTCAGACCTCCTCTCTCTCTCCTTCCCTTGGTCAGGACAGTGGGGCACAGTCTGAGCCTTTGAAGGAGCAGTCTGATCATTCTGCATCACCTCTCCGAGATTCACGTGACACCCTCCCCTCAGCACCAGATCAGATCAGTACGATGCTGAGGATCCCATAAGCAAGGACCCAGAGCTGGTGACTCCAAGGGGGGATGCCAACCCCCAAAAAGATAGAAAGGTCCATGGAAAGACTACTCTGAGTTCTCTGGAGTTGTTCCCGGGTAGAAGAATTTGGAAGGCATCGCTGGGCATCCCCTGGACTCCACTTGGGCAGCTCAGCCTAAGCCAAAGCCCGGGGACCCTGCCAGGAAGGCCCCCGCCCCCGTCCTTTCACCCAGCCTTGCTCGGACCTCAGGCACAGCCCGCTGCAATCTGCTTCCTCTTCAGGGGCCTTCACGGATCACAGCACATATAATCGGGTCTCTCATCTCCTAGCCCACCACCTGAGCCCCAGCTCCCTCTCCATCGTCTCGATCTCTTTCTCTCTCCTCTTTACCATCCAGTCCCCTAACCAACCTGGCCCCAGAGCAGATCTGGTTTTCAATGCCTGAGTCTCCAAGGCAGCTCCCCAGCGTCACGCTCCCACAGAAAAAAACAAACAGGCCACCATTTGTCAGGAGTTTATCTCCAAGGCCAGATGAATCCCTAGAAATCCCCTGGAGAGCGGAGAAACCCTAATTATTGATTTGTTAGCACTGAAAATTCCAAAGGTCTCAGTTCGTCACCAATAAAAATATCAGAAGGTTCTGCATGGGCTGCTGGGCTCCCAATCAGAACGGTATCTGCTTTAATTAAATCTGTTAAAGTGGAAGATGACACCCTTTGGGATGTAGATTTAGTTGGAGACTGTTTATCGAGTAGAGATAAAGACTAATTGTTCCCGAGGAGATTTATCCACCATGCTCTTTGCATTATTAGGCTCCGGCCTCCATCCCATGCGTCTGAATTAAAAAGATAGTGGAAAAGGAGGTGAACCTAGTTTGCGAAACACAAGACGCCTGAAGGTTACATACATAAACGAGGTGTTTCGGTCAAAAACCCTGTCGCTTTCTGGCCTCCCGCCTGCCTGCCTGGGAATGGTGGCAAAATGAGAGGTTTCTGGAGCCACAGAGATGCTTCCCCATCCCCCATCCGCACGACTGGTCTTCGGCACACTGGCACCCATGCCGCCATCTCGTGCCATCTAACGCCATCTGCTCTGGTGGTGCATCAGGGCTCCCGCCAGCAGAGGCAGACGACAAAAGGTCGGGTAAAGCGGAGAATCTTCCAGCGCCTGCCGGAAGCAGGTACTTAGATGGAGCTGTTAGGTTGGTGAGCCACATGTGGGACACAGACCGTGTCTGATCCCAGCCTTTAGCGTAGGACTATCCTTCTCTAGCTAACTTACTCCCTGGGCCTCACTCTCATCTTTCCTGTCTCCTCCCCATCTTCAAAGCCTTGCTAAAGGCCCAACTCTGGGAGGCCATTCTGGGCTCATGTCTCCTCTCGGCCAAGCTTATCCCTGCCAATAATAATGATATGATATTTATTAAGTGCTTACTATGTGCCGGACACTGGTCTAGGAGCTGGGCTAGATTTGAGGTAATCAGGTTGGACACACACCCTGTCCCACATGGGGCTCACAGTCTTAATTGGGATCAACTACCTTTATGGTACTCTGCCAAGGGGCCAGGTACAGTGCTCTCGGAACACGGTAGGTGCTCAATTGATGCTGTTGACAGGTTCGCGGTAAGCGCTTAATACTGTAACTGACTAGGTAGGGGAGCGGCTTTTCAGAGAGTCTCAGAAGCACAGTACTCCACTACCATGACCCTGATTAAGGCCCCGCAGAGGATGGGGCCCAGGCCCAAGCCCTGCCCCTGGACCTTCTCCCATTGAGGCCATGGCAGATAGTGACCCTGGGTGGCAATCAGAAGGCATACGTGGCATCACTTCCCATTTTCCCCCTCCTAAATATCAGGTCTGGGGCTTTCTCCATGTCTCTCCTTGGAGGTTTTCTGGGGGTGGGGAAGACCGCCGAGAGTGAAGTTTAGATTGAGAAGCAAACAGTGAAATCTGGCTCCCTCCCACCCTGGGGACCCTGCTCTTGAACTCTGATATGCCAGGGATCCTTCCCACGGAGAAACTTTGAGTGTATGGAGAATGGCCTACAGGAAAGAGCATGGGTCTGGGAATCAGAAGACTTGGGTTCTAAACCTGACTCTGCCAATTGCCTGTTGTGTGATCTTGGGCAAGTCAGAACTTCTCTGGGCTTCAGTTTCCTTGACTGTAAAATGGGGATTAAATATCTGTTCCCCGTTCTTCTAAAACTGAGCCCCATGTGGGAAAGGGAATGTGTCCAATCTGACTAACTTGCATCTACCCCAGAGATCAGAACGGTGTTTCACACAGTGCTTAACAAATGCCCTAATATCTGCCTCTATATGTATATAAAATATACAAATGTATATTATATGTATATAAATATAATGTCCAACCAGGGAGGTGGTCAGATGGCCCTATCTCTCTGAATCTCAGGCTTTTTCCTCGCTGCCCAGTTCAGTGGAGACAGCTTTGGTTGACTCCCTCTGCCTCTAACGAGGGTGGGTTAGGAGATTAAACCTCACATGTTTGGAAGCAGGGCTCTGTGGATGAGAGCTCCCTCTTCTCCCGGAGAAGTGGCGGGGGCTGATCAGGCGGAGCAGCAGCAGTTAGTGATAAGCTTCGGGCAGGGAGAGGATTAGGGGGTTTCTGCCTCATTGACTTCTGGGAGGGCCTGAATGCCCGGCTGGCCTTGAAGACCGGGAAGCTTTCAGTGCAGGGTTGCAGGCTGGCTCTTCATGCTTCTCCCTGGAAGACCTCCATCTTGGTGATAACCCGCTGGGGTGGCCTCAGGGCACTGCCAACCTTGCATCTCTGCCAGAGTGTTTCTAGTCACTGAGCACTAGCGCTGCCTCCAGGGTGGGGGACCTCTCAATCTGTCTCCACTACAGGAATGTGGAGCACAGTCCAGCAGAGGCTAGAAATGACCTCTGGAGGAGAGAACCCCGAGGTGTGGCCTGGGAGGTGGTGGGGGCAGATGGGGACAGAGGATTCTGGGATCTACCATTACGCTTCTCCCAGTTCTCAGAGGAAGGGACCCCCACCAGCTTCCTGGAACAGACGCAGAGTTGAACGTGGCATTACCTAGGTCCTGGGAGACAACAGGTAGAGAAAGGAAAGGGTAAAGGTCCTGTCACTGGTCTTGACTTCGAGGAAGGGAGGACGTTGGTCCTGGAGGCCAAGAAGGGGACATCCTTAGGGATTCAGTGGCTTTCTGACTCAGGATCAACCTCCCAACCTTCTCTGCCTGCTGGGGAATACGGCCAGACCAATCTCCTGGTGCGGAAACAACCCTGAACATCAGACCACTCACCTCGGAGGGACAGTGCCTTTGGCTTCCCAGCAGTACGACTGACTGCCCGGCGACAGTGAAGACAGAGAGGCAAGTACTCTCTGACTTGCCTTACCTCACCCTTGAAGCTGCCCTCTCCCCTTTCCAAAGGGGCTACGACCACACATTCCTGCTGTTAGAAGCCAAGAGCCCCAACCTTATGGGCTTTCCCTTCTACCGCCCTCCCACCCCCTCCACTCCCCGTCAAGGATGGGGCGGCCTGTCATGTCCGGTCACTGCCGGTCCCGGGGCAGCAGCGTCGCCGGCCGGCCAGCCGGTCAGCCGGCCCCACCGTTCTCACCTTGAAAGGCATCTCGGATTTGTAGGAATCGGGCATTTCCCAGCTCAACAGCACAGAGGTTCTCATCACTGCATTCACTCGGAAGTTCTTGGCAAACACTGGAAGAAGCACAAGGAGGGGCCGGGGGAAGGGAACACGAAAACGAGTAAGACCCCACAACCAGGTGGGGTGAGTCTCCCACTCAGCCCTCACTTCCCAGCCGGGTCTCCGTGGGGGGAGCAATGGCTCGACCGGCAGATCAGGGTCATCGCGTTCCCAACCGCGCCCCGTGCCCCCCTACCTAGAGGGAACCGTTTAGGGCTGTCGAGATCAGAGACAAATGACTAGCAGTGATGGCAGCAGGGTAACGGAGACTCTCCACCCAGCAAGCGGACGTGAGCTTGGCGGCGGGCTTTGTAGCCCCAGAGGAGACTGATCTTATTCCTCTGCTTGCCCCAAATTCATCGCTTGGGCTTCTGCTGCCCAGCTGCAGGGATTCCTGGGTGCTACCATTTCAAATGGCCCTGCCTCCCAGGTGCTGCCCCGGTCCCTGTCCCTAGCTCAGCATGCACACAAAAAACAGAGTGAGAGCGAGAGAGAGAACAGGTGAGACGACACAGACCGCTAAGCTACCACCATTGGGCACCCTTCCGGTCCCTTGCTGGCATCGGAGATGTCACGCTCCAGAGGATGCTGTGGGAGACTTTGTGGGGACTAAACCCTCGGGTTCCCGAGCCACCTCTAGTGGTTCTCTAGACTGTGAACTCGTGAGCAGGGAATGTGCCAGTTTGTTTTTATACTGTACTCTCCCAGGTCCTTAGTATGGCACTTTGCACACAGTAAGTGCTCAATAAATACGACTGAATGAATGAACCTGTCACCAGCAGGAGCCCTCATTCCCATCCCGCCGCAGGTGCCACGCCTGGGGTCGGACTCCCTCCGGGCCACACGCACCTTGGTCTACCGGCACCGTCCGCGACTGGATGCTGGGGCTGAGCGGGCCGGGCCCCTTGTTGGTGCGGGCTCTGACTTTGATGTCGTAGGTGGTGTCCGGCCGGAGGTTGGTGAGGGTAAGGCGGGTGTCGGCGGTGACGTTGTGGAGGTCCTGCTGGCTGTCGATGTCCCGGTAGACCACGGTGTAGTTGGTGATCCTCCCGTTTCTTTCTGCCAGCATCGGAGGGTCCCAGGTGACCTCGGTGGTGGACGTGGTGAGGCCGACCACGCGCAGGTTCTGGGGGAAGCCACTGGGCACGTCCTCCTGGGTGGCGATCTCCTTCTCTACCTCCTCGCCGGGGCCGGCCTTGTTCTTGGCCGACAGCTTGAAGATGTAGGTGGTGCCCTTGTGTAGCCCGGTGACCGTGAAGTGGTGGTCGTTCTTGCCAAAGTCCATGGTGTTGGGCTTTTCCTCGTCCACCCGCCGGTACTTCAGCCGGTAGCCCAGCAGCTCGCCCGGAAGCTCTTTGGGCGGGTGCCACTGGATCAGAGCCGTGTTCATTGCCGTGGTGCTAATCATCATGGTGGGTCTGCCTGGGACTGAAAGACAGACACGCCCCACCGTGAGGGGAGTCCCACCCTCCTCTTCCTTTCTTCCTCCTCCCAGCCCCTCTGGCTGAACTCTCAATTGGGCTGAGGGGTCATGGTCTGGCCCTGGAGCATGACGGCCCCCAACCCCCCATTCCTTTCCCCTTCTCTCAATCTCTAGCCGGTGACTCTGACCAACAGGACAGGTGTAGCTCTGGATGTGAGGGGGAGGTGGCCGGGGAAGGGTGGAGAGGGGGGAGTTCTAGGCTCCCCGCCGGACTCCCTTGCAAAAGCCCGCTTTGACGTGCTCCGCTAACCATGGGGACGATATCCCTAATCCACACAGGTGGAATGTGGGGCGAGAAGGAAAAGCTGGGAGGGTGAGGATGGATGGATGAAGCCCAAGACGATGTCTCCTCCCAGTTACTCCAAGTCCCAACACCATACCGGCCCGGGGGGTACCACCGTCAGAGAGCCCCTCACACCACACAGCTTCCCTCTTCCTCCCAACATCTCCCTCCCCCGGTAAGCAGTTGCCTGGGCTCACCCGCTCCTGTGGTGGTGATGATCTTGGGTTTGCTCCTGGCGCCATCTCCCTTGGTGGTATAAGCAGCAACGGTGATGGAATACGTGGTCTCGGGCGTCAGGCCGCTGATGCTGGTTTCCTGTTACGGGTGCGGTGAGGACAGGACCCGGTCCCACGGCAAGAGGGAAACAAGCAACAAAACACACAGCTTGTGTTACTTTTGTCAGAGGGCAGGGACAGATTGGTGGAGGATGGCAGAATGGCAGGCTGGGAGGGATGGTCAAGTCTCCTGTCTTGGACGTACACACCATCTCGTGCCTTGGCCGGAATTCGCTACTCAAAGCCCTGTGGGTTGGGGGAGGGGGACCACAGCCCAACCCACAGAGCTGGCTTTCTCACTCGGGCTCAACTGGGTCTTTAAAAATCAGATTCATTTTGGGGTGATTCAAGTCAAATCCTGCCTGGAGCTACAAACTCACGGCCCCTGCCCGCCACCATGGTGGCAACCTAGAATGGGGGAAGTGCTAGGGTCAGGCTGTCTTCCCCAAGCAACTTGCCTCTCTGGGTTACCGATGTTGCTGCCCCAGCCAGAGTCTGGCGGAGCTGGAAGCGGGGAATTCAACGGCCGACGGCCAGCTGACTGGCTCTCTGCAGTCTAGGAACAGAACCGGTTCCTTGGGAACCTGTCTGATCTGGGGCTGCCCCAGGCTCTCAAGGGATCTTGGAGATTGGTTCCCCTGGAGGCTTCAGGTCTGCTGGGCAGATCCTGCGTTCTGTCGGGCCTGGGCCCTCGCCAAGTATCCTGGTCCCAAAGAACAGCTCCAACTCCTTGGGAAGGAGCCTGGAACTGCTGCGGATCAGTCTAGAACCTGAGTTAGTAGAAAAGGGCTGACCCACCTAAGGGAACTCCAGAAAGGAAGTGCTCTGGCCCAAACACTAAATAAGCTAAGGAGGAACTGGGCCTATGGCTGCAGGGAGGGAAACGATGGCCAAATGCCATTTGCCTCCCTGTAATGCAACAGGGCTCCTCTCTGCCAGCTGGGCAGCATTTCAGATTCCTTCTCTTCACGGGATGAGGCGGAAAAGCCTCGGCAGGAGGGACAAACTAGAGCCGGCAGGAGTAAGGGGAGCCGTCTGAGACGGGGCTAAGGTGCTGGCGTCTGCTTCTTCCCACCAAGCCGTGACCCCGGGTCCCACCTGAAGATGGGGACTAGGGAGCTGCTGTTGTTTCTGAAGCTTTCGGCAAAATTAAGGCGAATGGTGACATTGACCCAGGGGGACAGATATGGCTTATTCGGGGTAGCCACGGGGCCAACCAAAGGACAAATTCCGTCCCTGGTGAGGAGGGCAACATAGGCCCAAGGGGCGGATCCCCCGAGCACCTGGAGGCCAAAAACACCTGTGAAATGAACCAGAACTGACCAGAGCCATGACTGCTAAGAGGCAGTTTAAACCTTTGGGGAAGTGCTGGCTGGGGCCTGGAGTACATTGGCTGAGGCCACCAGAGCCCTTTTGAGATGGCATCACCACTCAGTGGGGCAGGCCCAGGCCTCCTTTGGGTTTCCTCTGCTTGGTGAGGAGTGGCAGGCCCAGAACCTTAGCCTCATTACAGGCAACTGCCTTGTCTCTTACCCCTGCCAGCCCTGAGCTGTCCCCTCTGCTGAGTCTGTTACAGAGAAGGAATCTGAAACACTGCCCTACTGGCAGGGGGGAGTTAAAAGGCAGGGGAGGTGATGGGGGGCTCTCCTCTGGTGCCTGGCTGCCTCCTCCAGGGGCCAGAGGGGCCGGTCTGGAAGAGTGCGTGTGGGAGGGGGAGGCCTGTGCCGGGGTGGTCCTCCTAACTCCCTCTGAGGTGTGGGGCCACCGGGGCTGTGATTGCCTCGTGGGCCTCTCCGGGGGCTGGTGAGGCCCCCTGCCTGGCCCGAGAGCCCACGGGCCTCGGGGTGCAGTTGGGCACGGATGGCGTGCTGGGGAGGCCCCACCTCCGATGCGGAAGCCTCCAGATGGTGCGTCGCTCATCCCCCTATTCAACCTCAGACAAAGAATTGGATCAGGGCCACAGGTTTTCTCCACCCCACCTCACTGAGACGCCGAACAGGACGGCTTGTCTCCTCGCACGGAGCCTGAGAGACCAGGGCCTGGGGCACCCACCGCCCGCTGCCGCTAGTCCTCTACCCTCCACCAGAGGGTCTCTCTGGCCTTCTATGGGCCCAGCTCCCACGGGAGCTGGGAAACTTTCCCGCTGGAAAGTTTCCCGCTGGAAAACTGGACTGCGTGGAAGGCCAGGAGGAAACCTGGGTCCCGCCTCCAGTTCTGCCACGGACTGACCGGCTGCTCTCGAGCAAGCCCCTTGCTACACAGTGCCTCGCTACCTTCACACAAAATGGAGAGGAGTGCCGTACCTCTGGGGAATGGCGGAATATACCTAGCCCTGCCTCGTCGGGAGGACCGTTTTAATGAGTTTAGAAGCTCTGGAGCAGAAAGGACCGGACCCCTTCTCACGAGGAGGGTAACCTGCCCCCAGGTTGGGAAGGCAGGTGGTCAAGAGTATTCAAGTGCCTCTAAGGAGGCTGGAAAGAGCCCAGACAGCGAGTACGCCAGCTGGACCGCCCAGGGGGGCCAGGTGGGGACATCCGGCGGGGCCGGATGGGAGGTTGGGCCGCTAGCATCTGTTAACCCTGGAGGAACTAGGTCTCAAAGCTTGGTGGTAGAATCGAGTCCCGGTTCATCTGGGGCCCGGGCTGGCCGCATTTAAACTCGAGCTGCACAGGCCAAGGGAAAATGACATGCCCGGTGAGTCATCCTTGCCTCTCTCCCAACCACCTGGGCCCAGCGCCGGGCCACCCCCTTCCACTCCTAAGGGATGGAGATGAGAATATGGAGGGCCCCAAACCAGCTAGACCAAGCCAGAGGCAGAGGCTGACCGAGAACTAACTCCCACGGCTGGCCGGACCCACGGGTTGGAGTGGGGAGAAGGCTCTGAGAGGTGTCTTCCCAGGGTGACATCAGGATTCAGAAAAGCTCCCTCTTTCCAGAACTCTGGCTCCCCCTCAAAGCGGCAGCACCATAGCTCTGGGCCTGACCTTATACAACGGCCGCTTCGACTGCACGCGCCAGAGGGGACCAGACTCCAAACCCATCGAGGAACTGAACCGACTGAGGACTGTAGGGTGGATCAGATCAAGGCCGGGCGGAGGGGGCCTCCGCTAGAGGTTCCCTGGAGTTCACCGCCTCCCCGAGCAGACGATCCTGATTTTCGCCTGGCGTCTTGGCCGCGCCTGCCCACCCCCCGTGCCCCTCCTCCCAGGCCCAGCCCTTCCATTTTGCAACCGGCAAAGCCCGAGACACCCCGACAAGCACCAACAGGAATGACACAGTGAGCAAGCTCTACCCCATGACTACTCCGGGACGTGAGCGTGAGCGGAAGCCCCGCTGACTGCCAGGACCCGCCCCCGCCCCTTCCCACCCCTCCAGGAGAGAGCCCAGACGTTCAGAGACAACTGCAGGCTCCGTCCACACCCAGCGGCATGGCATCTTCCCATTCCCAAGCAAAGAGCATTTCTCACGCAAGAGCATGCCACACCACGAGGCCAGAAAAAGCTGCAGAGGAGGGCAAGGGCGCAGCGGGGGGGAGGGGGAGGAAGAAAAAAATGAATGAAGGAATCACTGGGTAATGTAAACATCGGGCTGTCACCGCCCAGCCCCTCCTGGCCACATTCCTCCGCTTGAAATGGGAGCTCCAGGGAGGCTGGGGGTAGGGTGGGGAGTCGAATAAAATCCCGGGTCTCCAAAAAGGTCATTTTCTAGCGTGTTCTTCCCCATTTGTATTTCAAAATTACACGAGAGAAATTGGATTTCACCGTTCAGAAGTGGTTGTTTTCTTATTACAGTCTCTATTTCACCGAAAGGTCGTGCCTGGGAGCGCAGGCTATATTTCACAAGCAGGATCAATGTGGTTTAAAGATTATAGATCCGATTTTACTCCACAGCTGTCTGGCCCAATGCTGCCAGCAACAGGGAATGGGACTCTTAAAGTCGATCACTAATGTCTGAACAGAATTGCCTCGCAACAGGCTGGAAACATAGATTATGGAAAATGCCAATCGCTACCGCATTTAGCAGAAATCTAAATGCCAATTTTCTCGGGATTTGCGGCTCACGGAGGGCTCTCAATGCCCAGCCATCTCTCCGGCTCCACAAAAGGAACGACAGGAATTTCCCGACAGCACCATGTCTACAAAACCCACAAACCAATTCATCAAACGCCTCTGATCCAGAAGATGACACACCCATGGTACTTACATAGGTCTCAGACTCCTCGGGTCGCCACTGATGGGGTGGGAGTGGGGGGAGGTGGAGGAGGAAGAGGAGGATGAGCAGGAGGAGGAGGAGAGAAAAAATGGAGACAGAGAGATTTAAGGGATGATGTCTGTCGGGACAGGAGCTCACAGTGACATCACAACGGGTTAGCAGGACTCGTTGCTGGTTATTACACACAAGAGGATCGTTTCAGCGCGGGCCATGTCCGACGCAGGAAAGATGGCAGGGAGGCTCTGCCCCCAACCCTTTCATGCAGCCGGCACAAACACAAAGCAAGGGACCAGGACGGGCACACGAGTCAGCTCCTCGGAGTGCGACAGGTCTAAAAAGGTGAGCAGCCTGAGGCGCCGGCAGAGGCTGGCCCCTTTCCCACTGCGGCCTCCTGCTGGAAACCAGAGAGTGATACTTACTCCAGAAAGGGGAAAAAACTCCTGTGCGTTACCAAAGTCCTCCCAAAAATGTCCAAAGAGCTACCGCCTGCCCCTTAACCGGGCCAGGGACCATGTCCAACCTAATCATCTGGGGTCTGCTCCAATGCTTACCACAGTGCTTGGCACGTAGTAAATGCTTAATACCCCAGATCTTCTTCTTCCTCGTCTTCTTATCACGGACCAAGGGAAGGGACAACTAGGAGACCAACCTGTCACCTGTCCTCGCGGGGGGATAAGCAGCTCTGCCTAGGGATGACGCCTGCCGATCCTGACCCGGAGCCTTGCCTCGCTTCTGTCTGCGGCCTCCTGGCGTGGCTGCTGTGGCCACATCTTCATTTGGACTTCAATCCACAAGGCTGAGCTGCTGGCTGGGAACATCACTAGGAGCCCCACCCAGGGGCTCCCCGGCCTCGCTCCGGGGGCTCCCCACAGCCCTCCACCACCTAAGACTCCGACTTGGCCTGGGCGCTCTCCACATCCGCGTGGCCCTTCCCCTGGGGACCCCGGCAAAGCCGAACCTTTGGCCCACGGCTGCCCCCAGGGTGGGAGAGAGACTCTCAGCTTTCTATCCCGCCCTGCAGGTGATGTGGGACTGGATTGATAGAAAACGGCCGGATAAATGTGTACCGGGTGGACGACAATTTCACCTGGGGCCCATTCAGCCACCTCTAGCACAGCCCGGAGCTGGCTACATCACGTTTCAGGCTACGTCCAAGTCCTGAGCCCAACTTGGGTAGGGAGGGGAATGCAATAGCAGCAGTGGGGGGGAATCTGAGCACCAATTATACCTCACGTGGTTGGGGGCTTCAACCGGGGGATGGAGCGGGAGAGAGGGGAGAGGAGGAGGAGAGGATACAGGGGATGGGGAGGCCCAGAGCAGGGCCCGAGCCCATAAGAGCCCAGAAATCCCTAGCCACCGTGAAGAATTCCATTCCATTGAGAAATGACGGTGAAAAGGGAAGCTGACAAGCTTGGGACCGTGCCTGCTGAGTGAAAGCAGGAAGTCAGTTTTTAATCCCTATTTCAGCTAGGTTTGGACAGAGGTGGGAAGAGAACAAGGTTGATCTTGAAAATAAAGTGCCTACGTGTGTGGGAGGGTGGGTGGAGCCACGCCCGAGGCAGGGGGATGAAAGAGATGACTGAGTTTTATACCCAAAAGATGCTAATGGGGCACTGAGTGTTCTAGCAGGAAAGCAGGCTTGGTTTTGCCATTTGGCTCCAGAGAAGAGGCCCCTTTTCTCACAGGAAACCTGACACTCCCCTGATTCCTACCCAGAGTGGATTACCAACGGCTCCCTGGATTGCTCTGCCACCCCTGCAGTGAAGAAGCGTTTCGAGAGCCGGGCAATCAGCTGCCACAGCCCCGCCTGACCTCCCAGTGTCTGGGAGGACTCGCTAGCCACCTTTCTCCGGTCCCTGGGCTGGCAGAGCTCACCCCTGCTGCTTTACACCAACACTGTCTGTGTTCTGCTGACTCCGGCAGACGGAGTCATGGAAGGAGCAGGTGGAGAAGGCGGCCCCTGCTGCTGTGTGGGCTGATGCTGGCACCACGGCCAACTCTCTGACGTGGGGAAACACACACACACACACAAGGAGGGTGGGGGGAGTGAGAAAGCGAGAGAGAAACACACAAAAAGGAAATGGAGAGATACAGAGCCATACACATGCAAAGACAGAAGTAGAGGAAACAACAAAGACACTCAGAGTGAAATGCAGAAAAAAAGAGAGAGAGAAACCGAGAGGAAGATGGAAAGACAAAGAGGGAGAGGGCAAGAGGCAGGCAAACCATTAGAAGAAATGACCCCAACAAGGGGGTATTCTCTCCCTGGCTGGGTTGCCGGACAAGAAGCTGGAAACAGAGAGTTGAACACTGGATTCGGATCAGTTTGGTTGGGGTATTCCTTGGGAGCACCATCTTGGGTTATCACTGACCTGAGGGTCGTGGGGCTTCAACTTAGGGGTTTGGGTCATTGTTTCGGGGGCCCAGATAGGCTTACGAAAATCCCAGTTTGAATTTGATTTTGATTCAAATCTTCAGGGCCCCAGAACCAACAGTTTCTCCAGGTCCTTGGCACCGGAGTTCCAGAGTCCTGGAATCTCCTGCCCGCAGAAGGGAACCTCTTACCCAAACCCAACACAGTGCGGTGGAAAAGTACTGGCCACCGACCTCCAGGGAGGGAAGAGAGAGAAGCAGAGTGGACTAGTCGAAAGAGCACGACCCTGGGAGTCAGAAGATCTGGGTTTCTAGTCCCAGCTCTGCCGCTTGTCTGTTGTGTGACCTTGGGCAAGTCACTTCACTTCTCTGGGCCTCAGTTCCCTCATTTGTAAAATGGGGATTAAGACCGTAAACCCCATGTAGGACAGGGACTAGGTCCAACCTGGTTAGCTTGTATCTACACCAGTGCTTAATACAGTGCATGGCACAAAGTAAGCATTTCGATGTATTATTTAAAAAAAAAAAAAAGCTTGCTAATCTTTGCTTGGCTATCAATTTCAGACCACTTGTCACTCACATAACTTCCAAGCTGAAGGACCCAGACAGGCAGCAGAGAGACTCCCCCGCTGCTGCGTGGGATTGGTGTCTTCGAGAAATGCCAGCCTCTCCCAGAACATATGCCCAGTGTCACTGGCTGGGATTCCATGGTACCTCTCTCCAACAGCCCTGCCGGGTGGGCCCACCGGAACTGCCCACAAAATCTGCTTCAGTCTCGCCCATATTTCCCACTCTCTCCTCTCTCTTCTCCAAGTACCACCACCCTCTCTCCACTTGCTCCCCAGCTCCCTAAATACCTGCAGGGAACAGGGAGGAGAAGCACTGTTTTTTCAGTTTCTTTTAGTTGTGCTGCCCATTTTCTTTAGGCCCAATGGCTGGTTTAATAATTAATTACTATGGTATTTGTTAAGCACTATGTGCAGGGCTCTGTTCTAAGTGCTGGGGTAGATACAAGATAATTGGGTTGGACACAGTCCCTGTCCCACATAGGACTCACAGTCTTAATCCCCATTTTCCAGATGAGGAAATGAGGCATAGAGAAGTAAAGTGACTTGCCCAAGGTCACACAAGCAGGCAAGTAGCAGAGCCAGGATAAGAACCCATGATTTCTAACTCCTAAACCCCTGCTCTATCCACTAGACTTTGGCCATCCACAGGCTCTACAGATTGGGAGGCTTCACCCTATAAGAATATCCTCTCAGTCAGTGTTATTTATTCAACGCATATTGTGTGCAGAGGACTGTATTTAGGGCTTGGGGAGGGACAGCCTGGACTGGAATCAGAGCCAACAGGATTTCTGATGGGGAGCCCATGGCACACTCCAGGGACTGTCCAGCGTTAGGTGTTAATGGTGGTGTATGTTAACTCGATATATTATTGTATTTCCTAGTGTATTATCTTATCCAGTTGTTATATGGTCTTATCTGGATATCATCGACAAGGGTGCTGTGCGGTTAGGTGCCAAAAGTCGTGAAGCCTTCCTTCTCGGAGGTCACTAAGGATGGTTCTCCATCAGATGGGCTGGGTTAGGTGTGGACTTGCTGGAGACGGGAGATGGATGAGATGACCCCTCGAAATCCCTACCAGCCCAGGAATTTGGTTCAGTTGTCAGACTAGGAAAAAGCCAAGAGTTCCTGCCCCTGCTAGAATCAAATGGTCTTCAAAAGATATGTGTCTTCTTTGGGGGAAGTGACAGAGAAAGGAAAGCTAGAAGAGACTTCAGAATCTGGTATTGGGGTCAGAAATTCCTCATTTTTCATGGAGCCTCCCCAGCCTAGCTTATCAACATATGCAGGATCACACTCCCGGGAACCTAAAAGAAACCTGCCTGGCCTAGTGGATAAAGCATGGGTCTGGGAGTCAGAAGGACCTGGGTTCTAATCCCGCCGCCGCCACTTGACTGATGTGACCTTGGGCAAGCCACTTAACTTCTCTGTGTCTCAGTTACCTTATCTGTAAAATGGGGATTAATCAATCAGTGGCATTTATTAAATGCTAACTACATGCAAAGCACTGTACTAAGCATTTGGGAGGGTACAACACAGCAGAATGAGCTGACACGTTCCCTGCCCATAACAAGGGCATTAAGACTACGAGCCCCATTTGGGACTCGGACTGTGTCCAAATGATTAGCTTGTATCTACCCTAGCGCTTAGTACGGTGCCTGCCACAGAGTAACTGCTTAACAAATCCCATAAAAAAACCCCAAACCTGTCATGGTCAGCTGCAAGAGGGAAGAAGTGAAAACAGTATGGCCTAGTGGAAAAATCAAAAACCTGGGAGTCAGAGGAACTGGGTTCTAATTCTGACTCTGCCACCTGCCTTCTGTGACCTCAGGCAAATGGCAACTTCTCTGGGCCTCAGTTTCCTCATCTATAAAATGGGAATTAAATCCCCTTCCCTCCAAATCCCATGTGGATGGGGACTGTATCCGACCTGATAAATCCTGTATCTACCCCAGCCTAGCAATGTCCTTCCAAAACCCTAGTTCACGGGAGACTCAATGACCGTGATAAATGAACGCGAATGCTGATAATCTGAATCGGAGCACTGTGTGTTCACCTATCCAATCCAGGAAGTGAGTGCCAAGACAAGAGTCTGTATGAAAAAAAGCCACAAGCTGCTCCTGTTAACTGAGGCTGCTATCCTCACCCCTTGCTCCCCAAAGAGAGAGAGGAAGAGAAAAGGACAAGTTAGCAGAGATGCAATCTGGCCCAATTTCAGCTCAGAGAGAACAGAGATTTCACTTGCTCTCTTCCAATTAGTCTCATTCATTAGGGACATTTGGTCTCAGACGGTGGAGGCCCAAACTCCCACAGGGAATATGGGGTGACTCTGAGAGAAGAGCTGATCATGACCACTCCTACCTATGAGGCTCCTCTGGTGCCAGTGAAGAGCCTGTATCTGCAGAGCCCCAGGACCTGCCCTTTCCAGAGAGGGATGTATCACTCTCTGCTAAGTCTCTCCGGCATGTCCCGGGGTGAAAACCTCAAAGGACCGGGACATCCAAGGCCCAAGGCTGGAAGATCAAATGTTTCACTGGAAGTCGCCTTGGCCACTGGGCCAAGGAGAGGAAGATGTTGTCGATGCCATAAGGGATTTCTCAGCCTGGCAGCCACGGCCCCAGCAGCACAGCGGCTGTCTACCTTGGTGGTTCCTACGTGAGGACAGAGACTCCCTCCAGCTTTTTCTCTTTTCCTCAGCAAGATGGGAATGTGGAGCAGGAGAGGACACCACCGATTGGGTGTCCAAAGGCAGGAGAAACCTCCACACGGCTGCAGCCTCATCAGGAGGCCAGGGTTTAAGATGCCGCTGAATTGCCGTGGAGTACCTTCAGAGAGGATCTTGGCAGGCTCCAGGGGATCTCTGCCCTCAAGAGCCTGGCTGAATTCACGGTGCTGCAGCCTTAGGCCCACTTTCCCCATTCACTGGTCACCACTGTGGTAACCTTCTCAGTTGATCTGCATTTGTTTTATTTAAGATCACGATCCTGGGCTGGAGGCCTGGGAGAGATGGGCACAAGTGTTCACTCCACCCAAACACATTCCGACGCCGCTCTGGTAAGGGAACTACGGCCCTCGCCGCTGCCCCAACTCTTTATGGCGGTCGCTGGTGATTAAGGCAGTTTTCAAAGAGTGCGGCGCCTTCGGATGCCCAGGGGGCAGAAGCAGCGTGGCGCAGTGGAAAGAGCACGGGCTTTGGAGTCAGGGCTCATGAGTTCGAGTCCCAGCTCTGCCACTTGTCGGCTGTGTGACTGTGGGCAAGTCACTTAACTTCTCTGTGCCTCAGTTCCCTCATCTGTAAAATGGGGATTAAGACTGTGAGCCCCACATGGGACAACCTGATTCCCCTATGTCTACCCCAGCGCTTAGAACAGTGCTCGGCACATAGTAAGCGCTTAACAAATACCAACATTATTATTATTATTATTATAGATGCAGTAGAGTAGGTCCCCCTGCCAGGATCCACCCTCAGCCTTGTTTTCTCCATCAGAGGTGGCAGCGGGAGCAGAGGGAACACTGCCCGGCCACCACGCAGAACCTAAGCCCAGCAGCCTGAAAGAGCAGCATGCCCGCTGGAACGTCTCCAGACTCTGCTACCGGGAAGGGACACCAGAGGAGACGGCTGAGCAGACAAATCAGTCAACTCAAGGACCCCGAGGGCGGGGTGGGATGCCTCTCTTCACCCAGCAATCAGAAAGGGAGAGAGACTACGGCAAAGAACCCCGGTGCTGCCTTGTAATGAGGGGTCAGCTGGCAAACCCGCAGAAAAGAGATGGGACTGAGGTGACGCCATTCAGGGGCCACAGTCAAAGAAGAAAATGAGACCTGGGCCAAACCAAGGGCCAGGGAGAATAACTGCTGGAATGTTTCCACCCCAGGTTTGTCGGTGCCACGGTTTCCAGGAATCTCTGAGACCGCCTCTTCCTTTGTCTGAGGTCACGTTTTTAGGTTAAAGCAAATTTTGGAGACAACAGAGGTGAGGCGCAAATTCCTGGACCCAAAATAAGCGATGTGGCTCACCCTGCTCTCAAATCAACAGCCTGACACCCTCACTCCAACCTTTCGACCCTCGCAACCCTCCCCTGGAACAATGCTGTTCCGGGAGGAGGAGGAGGAGGAGGAGGAGGACCTAAAAACTTTGCACAGGCAAGACCTTCAGAGCCTGGCCCAATAATCTTGGCAAAATTCAGGGTCCAGGCCTGCCTGATCCCCAAACTGATTTGAATTTGTTTTGCTTAAGATCATGATCTGGGCCTGGGAGACCTGGCTCGGATGCACAGTGTTCACTCTACCCAAACACAGTCTGGCACCGCTTTGGAAAGGAAATTTTGGTTCTCCTCTCAGCCACCCCGACTACTTGCAAAGGTTGCCGGTGCCTAGGTCAGGGTTCAAAGGGTGTAGCGGCTCTGGAGGGATTGGGGGAAAGTTTACTACTCGTCCGGGAACACCCCCGCCCCGTGAATGACAGAATTCATGGCGATCAGCAACAGAAAGGTGACTGCAAGTCCCTGAATGCCGTGTCCTCTCCACATCACTGAGAACACCACAAGACCCTTTGTCCTGGCTGGTGAATGGGGTTCTGTCACTTTGAAGTCACTGGGAGATTCTGGATGAGGGGGGAAGATCAGCTATCGGCCAGACCGGGACCGTGTCTGCTTTGGCGCCGGCCGGCCTGTCCCTGCAAGCTCGGGTCTCCCGGGACCTGGGGGTTTTTACGGGGCTTCAGGAAGCCCACTTCCCCAGCCTGTACCCAAACTGAGCCCATGGGCACTCCAAACCTCAAAAGGGAACCTATGTATCAATCCTAGGATCTGTTTGCATAGTCCTTAAAAAGGAAGACAGAAATTTTCCCTCCTACACAGTTAGTGGGTTCTCTCCTCCAGCACAGGAACAAGGAAAGAAAAACCCTTCATTGTGCACTTTGTTTCCTATCGAGAAACGTATAAATGATTCATCGCAGCATTCGGGAGACGGATCAATTAATCGCTGCAGCTCTCCAGTATTTATAGCAGGCATCGTTCCTGCTGGTCAGCTCTAGATCGATCGTGTGTCACTCCCAACAGCGACTGCTCTTGTCGTCCTCTTGTACGGCCAGATCTGGAGACATAGCTCTGGGCTGGGCTGGGCCCAATCCAGCCAGTCTTTTGCCACCTTTGCCCCAGCAGAAGAGAGTTTTATCTTATTGAGGGATGGGTCAGAGCTCTGCTGAGTGACAGGGTGGCAAAGTGTTTGTGCTTGTATGTGTTTGTGTGTGTGTGTGTGTGTGTGTGTGTGTGTGTGTGTGAGAGAGAGAGAGAGAGAGAGAAAGAGAAATATGAAAATGCGTGGAAACTGCAGGTGCTGAGACCAAGGCTTATGGAGAATAGGGGAGAGATGGAGTGAGTTCTGCTAAATCTTAATCCACCCCTCTGCCCATCTCTGGTCTCTAAGAGTTCACTCTCTGCTTGGCCACACATTCTGGCACCCCAGCCGTCTCCCCTTTCCTCTCAAGCAAACAGTGAACTGTCTCTGCCAAACTCCTGTATTTTTTTTTTTTTACGGTATCTGTTATGTGCCACATACTGTACTGAGCACTAGTGTAGATGCAAGCTAATCAGGTTGGACACAGTCCCTGTCCCACAGGGGGCTCAAAGTCTTAATCCCCATTTTACAGATGAGGGAACTGAGGCCCAGAGAAGTGAAGTGCCTTGTCCAAGGTCACACAGCAGACAAGTGGCGGAACCAGGATTAGAACCCAGGTCCTTCTGACTCCCAGGCCTGGGGTCTCTCCACTAGGCCACACTGCTTCTCCCAAAGTGTGCGAACCCCCTTCGGCGCCAAGCTTCCTCTGAGAGGGCTCCTCAGCTGAGGAGGGAAGCCGAGGCCTCTCATCGGGGGCCCTACGGGAGGAGGGGCCAGGGCCGGGCTGCCCCTAGACACTCCTAGACCTCCGAAGGACCAGGGACCCACCGGCCCCTCTTTTAAGTTCCTTTTCTCCCCACCCGCTTCAGTTCGCAGTCATACCTGGGCTTCGGCTAACATGACGTCCTTGATGACAGGCTGGCCGCGTGGCTCGTTGTTCTCCAGCCTCACGTACGTGACCTGGTAGCCCCGGATCTGGCCGTGCTGCTTGTTGGGGAGCGGCACCTTCCAGGAGACCCGGATGGACGTCGAATTCACCGACTCCACCTCCACCTTCCGCGGGGGGGGCACTGGGCACTGGGACATAGACGGGACAGATCGCCGCATTACGGGGATGAACCAGCTCTGGCCGGGCCCCTTTCCTTCCCATCCCCACTTCCGGCCAGCCCAAGCTGCAGTGTTGGGATATTTTGAAGAAAGTTTTCCTTCTCCCACCTCCGCTGCCACGGGGCCCCATCCCTCCTTGGCGGCCAGCTTGGCGGAGGGTGGTACTGACGGGATCCCGAACCAGCAGGAGGGCTGACGGAGGTAGGCTGTGAAGTCCCTATCCCCCAGACAGCATACCATTTCACCGAGGCCCGTCCCAACCCTTTTTAGACTCGCCCAGCCCCTTCTCTAGCCAACAATATCAAGACCAGTCTCGGCGCTGCCATCAAGAGGCCTCCTGCAGCCTCAGGCTTCTTTCTCACACCTACAACATAGCACATCAGCAGAAGAGCGGACACCAAAATCACCAGAGAAAGCTGCAGAAAAGAAAGGGCTTAGAGGACGAAATCTCCCTCCCCTTCCCCCTGCCCTCTAGGAAACCCGTTCCCTTGGACATGTCAGAGTGATAAGAAGAGGAGGAAAACACCCCCCCACCTCCCCCACCCCTACCTCCCCATGAAGAGGACAGAACCACCTGTAGCCCGAGCTATTTCCGAGCCAACGGTCCCTGCCTCCACTCAGGGAAAGAGAGCAGCAGGGGTGTGCCCACTGCGGGGACAGAATACGCATTTCACGCACGGCTAACTGAACACCTTTGGATAATAAAATGAAAAATTACCCTGCTTTCAAAATATCAATTTTCTTGCAAGGTGAGACATTTAAAAACGTATTTATATCCTATTTACCATTTGTAAAAATTACACCCTTATTACCTTTTTCCTCCTTCTGCATCGACTGTGACAAAAATGTCAATTCGAAAAAAATGAGTCTCGCGGTGACTCCTAAGTTCCTCCCGATGGAGTCCGTGGGAAAGCAAAGCTACGGAGATTGTCTTCCCGTCGGACTATGGTCTCACCCCAGGATGGTCCAGGGGCTCGATCTGTCCAGGGAGGGGGGTCAGGCCCCCCCACCCCACCCCCATAACCGTCTGCATGGCCACCCGGGGGGCCCAGCTGGCCTTCCTCGGGGACCAGCCTGGGGTCTCCGGAAACCTCAGAAGCCCCAATTCCCAGCAGAGCCAGAAGTAATCACAATTAAGTAATTAGCAGTGGAGAGCTGACTCGCAGCCATAATGAAGATTGTGACTGCAGTCAGCTCATTGAGAAGGCACAGACACCCAGCACCCAGCAGGCAGCTGTACTGAGTTCAGCCTTCAGGCAATTCATTATTTTTTCCCAGATGTCTTTTTAAAATTTAGGTAATTAAATGAAGGAAAGAAGGAGCCTCCCAGATCTCCCAGGCCAGATCTGGTCTCGGCAGGGAAAGGCTTGGGCTGTCCAGTGGTTAGCCTCCAAGCCTTGGGTTCCTGTCCCCGAGGGACCGTGGCAGGCCTCAGACTGGGAAGCAAAGGAGCTTCCCCAGACAGGCCAAAGGCAAAAGACAATCCCTCCCCACAACGCTCTTTTCCCCACCAATTCTTCCGCACAGCCGGAGCGAGATGAGAGAGGGGCCCCAAGCAGGAAGGAGCTAATCCCAAATGGCCCTTTCTTAGGAGAGAGGCTACTAGCCCTCTCCCTGGCAGTTGGAAACAGATTCCGAGGAAACCTGTGGGTTCCCAAATGGCCCTTTCTTAGGAGAGAGGCTTTCTAGCCCTCTCCCTGGCAGTTGGAAACAGATTCCGAGGAAACCTGTGGGTGCACGTGCTTGTGAGCGTGAGCTTGAGCACTTGGAGTACGTGCATATCCGAGCGTGAGCGTAAGTGAGCTAAATGTGTGGGTTTTTTTCCCTTTAGAGTATTTTAAAAATACTATGTGCCCGGCACTGTACTACGCACTGGGGTAGATACAAGCTAACAGGGTTGGACATAGTCCATGACCCTCGTGGTGCTCACAGAATGTATCCCCATTTTACAGATGAGATAACTGAGGCCTAGAGAAGTTAAATCACTTATCCAAGGTCACACAGCAGACAAGTGCCAGAGTCGGGATTAGAACCCAGGTCCTTGTGACTCCTGATCCTTTGCTCTGTCCCTTAGGATATGCTGCTTCTCCTATTTGAGATTGTGTGCTCTGTGTGTGTGTGTGTACGCGTGCACACACCCACGCATCTCAGAGCGCCTGTCAGCTTTCAGCAGGAGTGTCAGACTCAAAAACAGAAAGCTGAATTTGTTTGTTTCTGTTCGTCAAGCCTGGCGTTTCTCGGTGATTCTCACGGACATCTCCGGAGCGTCGCCCTGCTGCGAGGCTCGCAAATCACTCCTGACAACTGAGTCCAGGTGTTCAACCATCTTGCCCCGTCATTGCCGAGCGGCGCCCGTGAGAACATCTCTGAGGTATGAGCTCCCCTCGGGGTATAGCTGGGCTGAAGGAGAACCGGGGCAAATCACCCCAGCAAGCAGGGCACACTGCCCCGGGAGACAACCTAGGGCCAGAGTCAAGGATGTTTCTGGACCCGAGCTCCAAGGGCTTGTCTACAAGGGATGTGAAAAGCCGCTTTCTCGCGCTTTCCCTCTCCCTCTCTTGTCTTTGGGTAATAAATCGGGGCCGAGGTCCGCTGAAGACCAGGAAGGCTAAACTGATGCACCCAAGCACCACCCTCCTCCCGCCCCACCCTTCCACTTGCGTGCCCCACCTCAGTCTCATGGAGACCGGGGAGGCCTGCAGAGTGAATCCACCCGGGCAGGGGGCTGGAGAGGGACCTAGCAGGCCTAGGGCGGTGAGGGGGGAAGCCTCGGGAGGCGTGACAATCTCTGGGGTACTCTCCCCAGTGCCGTGTGTCTTCCCGGATCCCAGGTTTCGGGGAAACCGGCTAAGTGGAGCCCTGAGAGGGGGAAGCCCACACTCGACCGCTTTCACAGAAGTGGCTTTTGTTTCTCCCAGGGTCCAAGCTCCGTAGCAGCAATGAGTCATCTCGGGAAGGCAGAGGAAAAGTGAACTGGCCCAGTAACCCAGAGGCCCCGGGATCTGGCACGAATCCCCAAGAGCTCAGGAGAGCGCCAAGCCGGCAGAGAGGGGGCCCGACGGGGCTCTGGGCCAGGAGCACGGCTCGGCAGCTTCTGAGTCAGGGGTGGGAGCTGCCTCAGCAAGAGGCTCCGGAAGCGCCCAGACAGAGGTCTGCCATCCCGTGGAGTCGGGGCAGAGGCATGAGCCAGAAGAGCGGCAAGGGGGAAAGCAAGTGGGAGTGGGAGAAAGAGAGAGAAAGAGAAAGGAGAGAAAACGAGCACACTCCTTTCTGGAAAAGCAGCAGCCCCTTCACCGTCTCAGCGGCTGCAAACACCACAACCCACCCAACGTCCACCGGCCCCCGAGCAGCCTCTCCCACGGCCGGGGACCAATCGAGAGGCAGGCCCACAGACCCAGAAAGCCCCAGAGGGAAGCCAAAAGCCAGAGTCCTGCGCCCCCACACCAGGGGACTCTCAGGGGGCGCCGAGAGCACCTACCGTCCTCGTCAGTGCGCACCCGCACCGGGGGGCTCTCGGGGCCGGGCCCCACGTCCGTGTGGGCCCGCACCCACACCTTGTACTCTGTCCATTTCTCCAGGTCCTTGATCTCCCAGCTGGAACTCTCCCGTCCGATCCCGTCCACCACGTGCCGGGCGATGTCCTCTCCCTCCGTTGCCTGGTAGGCAACGGAGTACTGGGTGATGACCCCGTTGCGGCTCGGAGCGGGCGGAGGCACCCAACTTACCCGGATCGTGGTGGAGCTGGTGCTTACACACTCGACTTCTTGGGGTGGGGCGGAGGGGGCTGGGGACAAATAAATGGAGGAAGTGGGGAGATGAAGGGCGATGAGTGGCGGGCGAGCGGAAGAAGAAAACCAAAACGTAACGGGGAGCCTCTTACCCAGCCAGGCGGCCGTCCGCAGAACCCACTAAGAGCCTTCCCGGCCCCACCCCCTCCCAGACGACACGGACGGTGCCATTTCACGAGACTCTATGGCGAGCCGGAGTCGGAGCGCCCGCCCTGCCTCACTGCAGCAGCCTTGGAAAGAAGGGCGGGCGGGAAGTCCGGCTCTTCCTGACCCGCTGCCATTTGTGGCAGCCATCGAGATCCCTCTGTCCTATTGGGGAGCGGTTCCACTGGCTTCCTAAGTGGCCCCTCTTTCGGAGGGAGGCTCAGCAAGCTCACGGCAAACGCTCCCCTGCACGAGGAAGCCCGTCGAGCCAACGGCTGAGTAAGAGGAGCCGTACCAACTAGGGGCGGAGAACACAGGCGGCAACTGAACTGGATAAAGCAGCAAAACAAAATTTGGCAACTTGAGCAGGTTCAATGAAATATGCGTTCTGGGTAGGAATGGATCTCACAAGCACACTTCCTCAGAGACCCTGGGCAACAGGCACACACGCGCACACACTCTGCTGGGGTGCCACACACACACGCCCCGCCACCGACCACGCCACAATCCATGCACAAGTCACATCCAACTGGGGAGCTGAGGTCCTCTCCTGCCCTAACCGAGAAGACCTGTTACTGTTACTGCTCCCACTAGCCCCAACTCACTCCCTAGGCCAGCTCTCATGGGATGAGATCCTGCCAGGAAGCGGCTGGGATTTTCTGTTTGCAGAAATGTTGAGACCCAGTTCGGCCAAGTCTCTCTCAGTTTCCAAAGAGAAGCAGAAATGGTGTTTTGGTGGTGGTATGAAAACCAGGAGCCAGGGAAAGGGGGCTGACCTTCAGCTGAGGAGACCCCAGGCTCATTCCCAACGCCGTGGATCTCCAGCCCCTGGAAATTAGGGCTGAGGTCTCAGCTCTTCCGGAAGGAGATTGTGGCTTTCTGCTTGCCTCATGATGCAGGGGGCGGCACAGAGGGCTCCAAACAAAGCAGAGAGACACCAGTCTGGAAGGCCCAGAGAGAGCACAAAAACCTTTGGTTTGGGAAAGAGGGGTTAAAACCAGAGGTGAGGCCACGAGGCTCGGGTTGAGGCCCAGAAACCCAGGAGAGATGAGGGGTGGAAAGGCAGAGAAGGCCTCCAGAGGGGAGGGAGAGATGTTAGTTAGTGTTCAGGATGAGAGGCAGGAGAAGGAAAGGGAATACCTCAGGGGTGTGACGGGATCAGGGCTCCTGGAGAAGAAGAGGTCTGGGGTGGCACTGAATGAACTGGAGGAGAACGACAGGAAGAGGAGAAGGGGGATGTGACGAGAATACTACAGGTTGGAGAGAAACGAAGGCTACAACTGGGATCTCATAATTGTCCAGTCCTGGGAGGAAAAAGGGGGAGGTGCACACATTCTAACCCAGTGGACTGTTTGAATATCGCTTTTGCTGGTACTTTGCCTCCCTGGGTTCTCTAGAGCTTGTTGACACCTAGCCTCTTTGATCCCACTGGAAAAAGAACATAAAACTAGAAGCTCTTCACTGCTAATCAGACCAATGACCCTAGCCTAGGGTGCTAGCCAGAGATGCCCAGAGGCCTAACATTTAGGGTGGTATCATTCAACTCCCCTAACTTTCAATCAATTAGAGAAGCAGTATAGCCTAGTGGAAAAAGCACGAGTCTGGGAGTCAAAGGAACTGGGTTCTAATCCCAGCTCCACCATCTGTCTGCTGCGTAACCTTGGGCAAATCATTTAACTTCTCTGCGCTTCGGTTACCTCATCTGTAAAGTGGGGCTCAAGACTGTGAGCCTGCATGAAACATGGACTGTATCCAACCTGATTTTCTTGAATCTACCCCAACGCTTAGTATGGTACCTGGCATATGATGAATAGTTAACCAATAGTGCCTGGCACACAGTAAGTGTTTAACAAATACCATCAAACAAAAAAAAAACCACTCCAAAATCCAAATACCACACAAAAAAGAAAGCTCACACTCAAGAAGAGGAGCAAACTTTCCCCTCTAGTGACCCATTTTGGACCCCTCATCCATATATTTATCTAAACTCCCTTTGAACCTGCTGCCATTTCAGCCTGTGATGTGGTAACAAACACCAGATGCCTTCCACCATTGTGGGCAGAAATGTTTCCTGTTATATACTTTGAAGCAACCACCTTTAAAGTTCAGGGAGAGTTCCCTTGCCTATGGCTGTGGAATTTGAAGAACAATTTTGAGTTTGCCCTTCCACCCACTTCGCGATTTTGTCGACTTCAATCACATCTCCTCTCAGCCTTCATCTTTCCCGACTGAAGGACCCTAATCTTTTCAGTCTCTCCTCACAAGGAAACATCTTCCCTGATCAATCTTAAAATGCGAGTCAGACAACCATGGCAACACCACAACTAGGAACAAGGGCTGGGACTCACTGCTTCCTCTAGACTCAGAACCAGCCATATTCTCTCTCATTCATCCCTCCCTTCATATCCCTGCAGAGACTCTGATTGGGATCACAAGTCCAGCTGCTCGGTTCTCATAGAGGCCAGCAGTGGTTGAGCAGGTACCTCTTACCCCTTGCACAAGAATCCTTGTAGAAGACAGGGGAAGACCTGGTGTAGATACAAGATCTGTGTTGGAGCGGGAAAGGGGTAGTCTTGGATTTGGTGGGGAGGGGGGTGGTGTGCTATCCATTTTCCAACCTTTTGCTTCTCTAGTCTCTAAGTTCCTTGTGGGGAGGGATCACGTCTCCACTGTACTGTACTCTCCGGAGCGCTTACTACTGTGCTCTACCCAATAAGCACTCAATAAATACCACTGACTGAATCGGTTGAGAGTTTCACAGGAAGCTAAGCAGCAGTGGGCTAAACCCAAGATCAATCCCATCCAGATTTGATGTTGCCTTGTCCTATCCGTCATTCAGAGAGTTCTAGGCCTTGCACCTGACTCTGATCCAGGGTCAACTTCCCACGACCCAGAACACTTTCTGGACAAATGATCAGAAAGATGACACCCGTCTGTGGCCCTCCCGATATAAACCCCACCCCAAAGGAGAGGGGCTGCTTCACGGCAATGCACATCTCCAACTGGGCATCATTACTGAGGAGGTTTGGCAAGAGGCCGTGTGCCACGCCAGCGCTGCAGCTCTGTGGCAGGGGCAAGAAGGGCCAGGGTTTAGGCTGTCACAGAAAAGAGGATGAAGGGTGCCTTTCCCTATCAGTTACCAAATAAGAAGCCCAGCAACAAATAAGGACTAAAAATAACATCTCTAATAATATTCTGGGAGCGTCCTCCTATGCTTAAATATTTATAAGGGTCTGATCTCTGCTGTCCGTCATATTTTACGTACAATCTACCGTGTTGGGACTGAGATTCCATTAGACATATATAGCTTGGTTTTAACTGGGCTGGGAGATGTTTGCTATTGAAAGAGAGACACAAAAACAAACATATATACACACCGCCACCCCTGCCCTGATATGAGGACTACTATGCTCTTAATTACACTCTTCTTCTAATGACCAGAAAACTGCTAGTGTCTCACTCTGGCTTCCTGGCTCTGTTCAGAGACAGAACACGTGTCTATCATTCCCCTCACTCTCCCTAGTCATTAAATCAGGGGAAATGAGACCGAGATGAAAAGGAAAACTTTCATTTCTTTTTTCCATTTTTCTTTTAATGCTCTTTGCATAAAACTGACAGCAAGCTCGTTTATCCCTCACCCTTTGATAGCCCTAATCTGCTTATGTGGAGGCCTGTGGGCTGCCAATCAGGGCCAGTCCAAGCCCTGCTCTTCAGTCAGTTTGGGCAAGATGAAAGCGATGTTGCCTAGGTCACCTCATTAATTCAGAGCTTTAGTAATTCAGGGGCTTTTGGCTCTTACTTGTCGTCAGTCTCAGCCTCTTACAGAGCAACACAGCCCGCTTCTTCTCCTCCTCCTCCTCTTCCACGCAGTATCTTTCAGACCATCTTTTGCAGAGAGATTCTCACAGATGCACACACACCGGAATGGAACATAGGAATGCATGCATTCATTTTCATATTCTCGCTCATCCATGCACACTCACTCCATCCTCAGTGCACCGAGGCTGGCAGGCCCATTCAGAAGCTTCTCGACTGAGTCGATGACGTCAGCTAATGACGTCCCTGCCCAGAAGAGTGATGGGATCCAGCAGAGAGCTTCCGTGATGGGAGAAGGATCAGCAGGCAGGCCGAAAGGCCCACGAAGACACAGCCGGTGCCGATCCTACGCCTCGTGGGCACACGGAGGGGCACTCGCAGACTCACAGAAAGGTGCCCGCCTGACCACGTGGCTCCATCCCCTCCTCCCTCCTCTCTCCACCCCGCAAAGAGTTTCTGTGAGTCTACCTGTGAGGGGTGGGGCAGGGGGCGGAATGAGGCATGAGGGAAGGAAATGGGGAGGATGGGGAAAGCCTGGCATGGCAGAGATACTTCACTTACCAGTCGACTTTATTCCTCCTACACGACAAGGAGCCCTGGTGCCGCTTTCCGGCAGGGAGCTTACTGATCATAATGCCAGGAGGTGGTGTGGGTGGTGGTGCTCAGCCCAGTCCCTGGGTGTACCTTGGGCCGCTCCTTCCCCAGGACCGATGGCTTTGCCACTTCCCCCGAGCTGGGGGGTTGGCAGAGGAGAAGAGCGGAGGGTGGGGGGCCCTGGGCTAAAGCCCCCATACTGATACTCACTGGATTGGGCGGTGCGGGTCTCAATGGTCGGGGTATACACTCCCACGCCCATGTCCGAGCGTGCGGCAAGGCTAAACTTGTACAGGGTGTCTGGCTTCAGGCCTTCCACTGCGTAAGAGGAGGTGGGGTCAAAGGTCACCTTTTGCTGGAAGAAGCAACATGGAGAAGGCATTATTTATTCCTGAAAACAGATTCTTGGGTATCGGGTGATTCTGAGGGGGACAAATAGCATCTAAAAACACACAGCTTGCATAAATCAGGCCAAACTGCAGATAATAAGAAGAAACAAGGAGACCTTGAGGCCGGGCGATGAGCCAGACAGTGGGAGATAGACAGTGAGGAATGATCACCGGGGTTGACCTGAAGGAACCCGGAGTAGAGAAATGCTAGGGAAGGGACGACCACTAGGGATACATGAGGACAAGGAAGGTGAGGAAGTACTGGGGTGGAGACAGACGATGAAACGGGTCCAGCTAGGAGTGCGGGCAGGAAGTGTGAAAAATAAGACCGGGTATAAAACGGAAGCTTGCAAAACGTTGAGGGTCTTCACGTGTGCGGCCCTACGTGGGACAACCTGATTACCCCGTATCTTCCCCAGTGCTTAGAACAGTGCTTGGCACATAGTAAGCACTTAACAAATACAACATTATTATTATATGGGTTTCCTGCCAAGAGAACACCCTCTACACTTTAAGCTCACTATGTATGGGAAGGGAACATGTCTGCTAATTCTGTCATAATGCTCTCTCCCAAGCACTTAGTACAGCACTGTGAACATAGTAAGTGCTCAACAAATACCTCCGATTGATTGGAGTCTCTCTCTCTCTCATTACACTGTTGCTCCCAAGGAATGTCAACAACATCCTTGAAGAGCCTTCATTCCTTTGGGATGATAATAATAGCTGTGGTATCTGTTAAGAGCTTACTACATGCCAAGCATCGTACTAAGCACTGAAGTACAATCAGGTCTCACTTGGGGCTCACAGTCTAAGAAAGAGAGAGAACAGGTAGTGAATCCCCATTGTGCAGATGAGGGAACTGAGGCACAGTAAGCTAAGTGAGTTGCCCAAGGTCACACACAGCAGACAAGTGGTGAAGCAAGGATTAGAATCTAGGTCCTCTGACCGATGGATTGGAAAGGGGAATTTGGGCAGGGATGCTGAGAGAAGAAGTCCTTTAGAATGGTGGAGGCAAAATCTGCTGTCCCCTAAAGTTTGCCACCTCCAGGCCATGGACTAGTTGACCGCTTGGTCAGACTGATGCCATCACCTCTCCACCCCACTCCCCTCCTCCTCTTCCTCCTCACCTGCTTCCCATCTTCTCCTTCCCAGTAGAGCAGCTCATACTTGATAATGCGTTCCTGAGGGGGCAGCAACCACGTCAGCAGGATCCTGGTGTCAGATTCGGCTTCGGCTTGGAAGTCGGCGGGCTGGGCTGGCACTGTAATCGCCACCATCGAAACTCGTCACGGATCTTTCTTGAGCAACCCCTCTTTTCCGACACCCCGAGGAGGTCCCTTACCCCTGGGGTCCCAATCCAGCTCTGAGAGGGCTCCTACCACAGGCAGAGGAGCCGTTCCGTCCTTATGCTTTCCTTATCCATCATTCCCCGTCTCCTAGGCCAACTCAACTGGTTGGTCTGAGCCAGATGGTCCGATGGAAGAGTTGAAGGGGCAGAGAGGCACAGCTGGCTAATGACCACTGAAGCACACCCACCGAGGATGCCACAAGTCCTGTTATTCCATCTTCTTTCCAGAAAGGCACCCCAATTGAGGGCCTGCATAGCACCCATCAGCCCCTAGTGCCACAACAATTTGGTAAAAGATCAGCCTGGCCAAAACAAGACGGGGTTAAGATAGCCGGTGGGGGCGTCTCCTTGCTCCCCGTTTCAGGTGTGTGTGTGTGAAGGAGCACGGGATATGTGGGGTTGTTGAAGTCAACCAAACTGGAGGCCAGTCCAAACTGGAAATGACCCTAGGTCTACAGGAATTAGGAAAGATGCTCCCCAAATTAAAATTCCCAGATGATCACACCCAATAGGAGTAGTAGGCATTGAAATGACTGAGGGACTGAAAATAGAAGCAAGAATGAGAGTGAGAGACAGAGAGACAGAGAGAAAGGGTGGAGAAAGAAACCGATGGAGCAGAAGAGAAGGGAAAGACAAAAGAGAGGGAGGAGGAGAAGGTTAGGGAGAGACAGAGAGAAAAGAAGCAGGAGAGAAGGCGGGGGGAGGAAAAAGGCTGGGAAGAAGAATGGAGGGAGAAAGGGCAGAGAAAGGCAGAGCCCCAGGGAGAGGCGAGTAGGAGAGAGTGAAAGAAGAGAATGGCAGGGCCCTGCTCACATACCTCCTTGCTGCGTCTTGACCTGGATGATGTCGGAGGGCGGCCCGTCCCCCACAGAGGTGAAGGCCAGCACCCGGATGCTGTAGGTGATGCCAGTGATCAGGTTACCCACTGTGGTGAGGTGGCTGTCGTCCGTGTTATGTTTCTGCCAGGAATTCAGCGGCAGGTGGGAGTCAGTGGTGTAGTAGACCCGGTACCCTCGAATCTGCCCGTTGGGCTCCTCCGGGGGCTCCCACTGCACCAACATGGTGCTGGCGCTCAGCATGCGGGCCTGCACCTTCAGCGGGGGGCTGGATGGAGCCTGCTCGCCCGTTCGGGCCTCCACCAAGTCACTGGGGGGACCCCGCCCTATGTTGTTCACCGCCAGGACCCGGAACTCATACTCGGAGAAGGGGCTGAGGCCCCCGATGCTGTAGCGCGTTGTGGCCACGCCATCGATCTCCTGAAACTGGCCGTCCCAGGACCTTGGCTTGTACTGGATCACGTAGTAGGAGATGGGGTCCGAGTTGCCCGAGTCCCACGTGAGGGTGACGCTGGTGGCGGTAGTCTCGGTCACCAGTGGCTCTGAGGGTGGCTTGGGCAGAGCTGTGATGGAAAAGGAGAGGAGGCGCTGGATTGGCATCACCGAATCGCCGGCTTCCTCCAGTGGTCTCAGTGATCCAACCCTGAGTTGCCATCTCCCATGAACGGGTGGCTTTTTGCTTATGGAAGAAATTGTTTCCCGCTGGGGAAGATGCATTTGCACACTACGCGCAGTGCTTGAACTGGTTCCGAATGGATGGATAAAGGAGTAATCATGCCATTAGGCCTGTTCACGGGGCCGGCTGGCATGGACTAAAGAAAGATCATTTAAACCAGATGTTGGAGTGAGGAGTGAGGTTCCCTTTCTGGGAGTTTCTGCCCTCAGTTCTAGTGTTGGCAAGGTGAAGACTCTCCAGGGAATTACCATGGCCTTTCCCCCTTGCGGCCCCCCAAAAAACCCCACTCCTGAAGCATAAAATCCTCTCCCTTTCCTCCTCAGTGAGTGTTTCAGCCTCTTAGTCTCCTCCTTCTCTGGGAACCTCCCCTTTCCACCCCCGACCCCACCAGCTCTACAGAGACAGTACTTTAGCCATTTTTGCAGCGCAGGGGAAATCAGCCTGGTTTTATGGCCAGAAGACCAGGGATTTAGTATTCGGGCCTTTGGCAGATAACCTAAATATTCATAGCCGTGTATTTCATCTGGGCCTGTCACCCCACAACAAGAGGATATACTGTGCAGGGAGGACCCGTCATGTCACCCTTGAGCTACTTATAGGGCTTGAGGGATGATCGGTCCTACCAGTCGAGCGGCCCGGCACCTCCTCAGTGGCCTCCTGGGTAAGAGGGGTAAGAAGACAACATGAACCTCAGATATAAGGTGAGGCCTCGGTTCCTTTGCCTGCTCAATCTTCCTGGGTTTGGCAGGAGGAAGTTGTCGAGATGAAATAAAGCGGGCCCTCTGCTGAGAAAAGGCTAATGGAACTGGGGGTTTTGAAACTGGAAGAGAGAAGCTGGGGAGAGGGGCTGAAGCATGTCCCTCAAGCCTCTGCAAGGTTACTACACGGTGCCGGTGAATGGCTTCTCTCCAATACCACTGAGGCAGGACAGCAGGGAATGAGTTTGTACTGCAGAAGGAGCGATTTGGGCCACCCACAAGGAACTGGATGAGAGAGGTTGTGAGAGAGGGAGGATCAAAGCAGGGTGTGCAGCCCTGTTCCCAGGAGATGGCTCAAAATTGGAGAGAGACCCATCTGTCTGGGTTTGAGGAGGGCAAGGACACCAGATGGTCTCTGGAGGGCCCTGCCTGGCCAGTCTTCTTGGGCGGTAAGGTCGAGTGTGGGTATCATTCTGAGCTCCCTATTAGATCTACAGCAAACTCACAATCCACGACACATGTTCAATGAAGGAACTCACACGTGTGCACGTGTACATGCACACGCACACACACGAGTCCTCAGGCAGAATCTATTACTGGGACTATTTTAGGTGGGTACCTTAGGGGCCCTACCAAAGCACAGTCAAGAGCAGTGAAGGCTATTGGAAAAATCTTAGGGGTGAGAGTTCTAAATCCATCTCTGTCACTGGCCTGCTGGGTGACCTTTGAAAAGTGACTTGAACTCTCTGTGCTTCAGTATTCCCATCTGAAAAATGGGGAGAGTAGGTAGCAGAGACTAGTGGAATAAGCACAGAACCGGAAGTCAAGAGACGGCTCCTCCGTCACCAGCTTCGATCTTGTCTGTTACCCCACCGACACCTTGCCCACCTCCTTCCTTGGGCTTTGAACTCTCTCCCCCTTCGTATTTGACAGCCCGCCACTCTCTTCACCTTCAAAACACTCGTAAAAATCACACAGTCACCCCAGACCTACAATATTTAAATAAATACTCTTATATTCTATTATCTCCCCATCCCTAATCTATTTCAATGTCTGTCTTCCCCTGTAAACTAAGTTCCTTGCAGGCAGGGATTGCGCCTGCCAACTTCGTTGAATTGTACTTTCTGAAATGCTTAGTACAGTGCTCTGCACTCAGTAAGCACTCAATTCATACCATTGACTGATTTGGCTGTAGTCAGTCTGCTACTGGCTTGTTGGGTGACCTCTAGCAAGTCATTTAAACTTTATGGATCTCAGTTTCCTCATCTGGGAAATGGGGATAAGATAACCACTTCCCTTATCCCTTCGATTGAGAGTCCTAGAGAGGGACAGGAACTGTGTCTGTTTGAATTATTGTCTATCTGCTCCGGTGCTTAGCACATAATAAGGGCTTAATACATACTATTACCTCAGTGGTACAACTGTGCCCTATAGCGGGGACAAAACTAGACTACCCAAGAGGATTAAAAAATTTGTCCAGTGGCCTGCAAGGGTGGCCAAGAGAGAAACAGTGTGGCCTAATGCAAAGAGTGTGGCCTTGGAGTCAGAAGAAATGGGTTCTAATCCAGACTCTGCCACTTGTCTACTGTGTGACCTTGGGCAACTCACTTAACTTCTCTGGGCCTCAGTTACCTTATCTGTAAAATGAGGATTAGGACCGTGAGCCAAATGTGGGACAAGGACTGTTTCTAACCCGACTGACTTGTACCAACCCCAGTGCTTACAATTGTGGTTGGCACAAAGTAAGCAGTTAACAAGTACCTTAATAAAAATTATTACTATAATTCAGCCTTTGGTTTGCTCCCAATTCTCCCCCCGTTGGCATCACAAGGGGCAAGGTCTAGTGGCACAGGAAGGCACAGTTTAGTGGCTTTACATTTGAGCGTGGCTCAGTGGAAATAGCCCAGGCTTGGGAGTCAGAGGTCATGGGTTCGAATCCCTGCTCTGCCACTTGTCAGCTGTGTGACTGTGGGCAAGTCACTTAACTTCTCTGTGCCTCAGTTACCTCATCTGTAAAATGGGGATTAACTGTGAGCCTCACTTGGGACAACCTCATTATCCTGTATCTATCCCAGCGCTTAGAACAGTGCTCTGCACATAGTAAGCACTTAAATACCAACATTATTATTATTATTATTAATCCAATCCTGCGTTTAGGCCACTGTGAGTAAACGCCTTTGAAAAGAACAGTTTCTTAGAGCCCGCCTGCCCCAAGGTAACATATGCGGTCCTCTACAGGATTCTGGGTCAGGGTTGGGTGTGAGAAGGAACAGAGCTCCCAATCTGCTGGGCCCCTGGTCAAGAGCATGGAGATGGGCACATAAGTTAGGTCTGGGAGACGGGCACGAAGACAACTCTGTGGAGACTTCGGGCTCCTGCGCACAGGAATAATAATACTGATAATAATAGTAAAAATTCTAATATTGTGGTAATAGTTAAGAGCACATTTAAGTGCATACTCTATGCCAAGCATTATACTAAATGCTGGAGTAGACACAGGATAATCACGTTGGATACAGTCCCTGTCCGGTATGGGACTTACAGTCTAAGTGGGGGGAGAATGGGTATTTCATCCTCATTTTGCGGAAGAAGAAACCATGGCACAGAGCAGTGAAATGACTTGCCCCAGCTCACATAGCAGGTAAGTGGCAGAGCGGGGATTAGAACCCAGGTCCTCTGACTCCCGGGCCCGTGCTCTATCTTTCCACTAGGTTGTACTGCTTCTCAGTCTCATGGGTAGCGTCACCCTATTTTCAGGGAGAGCAAGTACGATTTAAAAACCACACACTCTCTGCTTCACCTCAACTTTTGCACAGTCAAGTGAACTGTTCTTCCTCAGCTGCAATGAGAGTCAGAGCAGCAGAAAGGTCAGCCATCAATGGAACACTGCAGATTTTTCACCCCAGAGGGGCCTGAGAGAAAGAGGGAAAGCGGGACGAAAGAGGGAGGCCGTGAGAACAGTCTCGGTTCCAGCCAAGAGGAAACGGAGGAAGGGAAGAGGCAGATGGGCTGGCTGACGGATCATGACTGAAGGACTCCTCCTTGACTAGCAGTCTGGCTGCTGCTAACTACGGGGGCCAGGTGCAGTGGGGAGATAAGGGAGAGTGGACAAGCCATGGAGTTAAATCACAGTGATGAGAGGAGGTTGTTGGGGGTGACTGGAGGAGGGCCAGCTTCCACCGGCCTCAGGTCTAGTGCCTGTGTTTGTCCCCTTGGTCTAACTGTTCCACTGGGATGTGAAACTGAGTTGAAGAGGTGCAGAAGGGGCTGAAACCTGAGAAATGGGGGGCAGGTTAGGAGGGGCACGGTTGCACCGACTCTGAGACAGGCAAAGAGATTAACAATTTCATTGACTCAGGTCAGAAGGGGCCCTGTCCCCACTTCAATGCAGAGCCTGAGTAGAGACACCACGGTGGATATCCCAGGTGGGCCGCTAGTAAGAGGGGAAAGACACGTGGGAATGTGGAGGAATTTCAAGCTGAAGGACTGGGGGGTGGAGAGGGGAGCCTGACACTCAGCTCCAGAGTAACCCTCAGAACCGGTCACTGGGGCCACGTCCCCATCCCACCCTGTCGACTCACTCAAAGCATCCAATATGGCCTTAAACTATGCCCCAGGGGTCCTGAAGTACCATTCCCCAAGCACTGCCCAAGCAGAGCAGAGCGCTTTCCAGCAAAGTGCCACTCTGCTAGAATGAGAGGAGGGAGAAACTTGATTGGTTTGGCCCTGCAGTTTCTGGAACAATTTCTGTTTACAGCAAGAGCTCCAAAACCCTGAGCTTTGAGAAGGCTCCGACAGCCCCCTGGGACTGAGAGGACAGTCTGGCATTCTCTCCTGCTTTGTTCTCCCTCTACCCCACACTGACAGCCTCCTGAGCAATTCTCGCCTCTCCACATCCAAGACTGGCAAGGCAGTTGCTCTCGGGAGAGGATAAAGGGAAGGAATTTGGGGGCATCCGGGAGGTGGCCTTGTGGGGACTGGGGCAGAGAAGCACCTCCGTGAAAAAGCCCGGGGCTCAGGGTAATAATAATAATAATAATGTTGGTATTTGTTAAGCGCTTACTATGTGCAGAGCACTGTTCTAAGCGCTGGGGTAGACATAGGGGAATCAGGTTGTCCCACGTGGGGCTCACAGTCTTAATCCCCATTTTACAGATGAGGTAACTGAGGCACAGAGAAGTTAAGTGACTTGCCCACAGTCACACAGCTGACAAGTGGCAGAGCTGGGATTCGAACTCATGACCGCTGACTCCAAAGCCCGTGCTCTTTCCACTGAGCCACGCTGCTTCTCTACTGAGGTACTGAGGCCCTTCTGACTGGGAGACTACGAGCCAGCCGGACGGTGGGCCAGAGCCAGGGGCGGAAAGTGACTTTAGAATGCCACAGTGCCGACTTGGCCTTCAGCTTGGCTTGGCTTCAGCTTCTAAGGGAGTTGGGTAGCAGCACTGGAAATCCGCTCAACCAATCGACAGTATTTATTGCACACTTACTGTGTGCAGAACATAGTACTAAGTGTTTGGTCCGAGTCACACCAGCCTGCAGGGCACTAGCTTTAGATGCATATTGGGTGGCCAAGGGAATCTGAGAGCCAGTCTTGGGGCTGGAAAACACGCACACGTATTCGGCTCCCCCGACGTGATTAAGAGAGCCATCCCTTCTAATTATAGGGACTTGAAACCTGAGCTGCTCTGACCATACACCTGTCTCCCACCTGCCGAGAAGGAGGGATTGGGTGGACCCCACAAGTCAAAATTCCTCAGCCCGTAATGGAATTTGGCTGATCAAAGAAATACAATAGAAACGAGGTTAATGGTATTTCATGGGATCTGTTTTGACAGTAATTGGAATTACACACACAACATGTATGCACCCCCTCCCCCCCACCCGTGTGTCACACACGCATAGAGGAAAACCAAATCTGTAGAGCCAAGGGGAATGGCTCAGTACTCACCTGGAAAAGGAGATGATCCCAGCATTTGAAATTCTTCACTGACACACGATCGGGGTCATGAGGCTTACCCCAACCCTCTTTCCTTTGCCAGCCAGATTTGAAAGTAGTAGCGATAATAACTGTAGTTATTTGTTCAGTGCTTCCTTTGTGTCAAGCACTATTCTAAGTGCTGGGGTAGGTAGAAGATAATTAGGCTCAACACAGTCCCTTCCCACATGGGCTCACAGTCTGAGGCCGGAGGTATTTCAGGTATTTCACCCCCATTTTACAGAGGAGAAATCTGAGGCGCAGAGAAGTCAAATGACTTGTTCAGGGTCCCAAGCGGCAGATCCGGGATTAGAACTCAGGTTCTCTGACTCTCAAGCCCATGCTCTTTACAAGAGGCCTCGCTGCTTCTCTGTAGAGGTCAAGCAATTAGGGAGGCCTGGGAAATAACGGCCATGGAGCTGCATTACCAAATCCCATCTACCCTCGGTCCCCTCTGACATTATCAAAGTGGAGCCACCCGGCTCCGGACACCAGCCTGGGAGATCAGCGAGGAGGAGTGGGGGAGGGAGAGATGACAAGGTAGTTTCCGACCTTTGACGGTGATCTGGGCGGTGGCCTCGATCATGCCCAGGGAAGAGATGGCCACACACGTGTAGTTGGCAGAGTGGACGATGTTGTTCAGCTCCAGGACGTTGCGACCCACCGGCATCTCATCCTCCTTGGTCAGCTCCTCGGCCCCGGCCATCCACTTCACGTAGGGCATGGGGGCCCCCACCGCCACGCAGGTCAGGTTCACGCTCCCGCCTGGCATCACCTCGTGGTTGCTCGGAGGGATGGAGAAGCGGGGAGCCACCCGGCGCACTGCAAGGAGGAAGAGAGGGGGACTGATAGGATGGCAGAACGGGCCAGCGATTCGCTACGGTGTCCTGGTGGGGAGGTCAGCGGTGGGGCGGAAGGGGGCCGTTTTAATGGTGGGGCTAAGGGCTGGGGCGCCCCCACCTCCCCCACCCCATCGCCCAACCCTCTAAGATCACGAGACTGTTCCCGGCTTTGCCAAAGCTGCATTTGCATTGCTCCTCGTTGGTCACCAGAAGCAGCTTCCCCAAGACAAGCTGCTTAGATCTGGCAGCCGGTGACCGCTTCAAACTCATTTCTTGGCTGCAATGTTTTCTGGTCTGAGCTGCCTGGTTTTAAAGGGATAGAACCCACTGTTATCTATTTTCTGCCCTCTCCCTGGGAGGAACCCGGGGAGAGTCAGATTGCTTTCTTCCATTCCCAGGGTTCCGAAGTCAATTTTTTGCCTCACTCCTGGGAGGCTGGGGGGAAATCTTTTTCTGGTAGAGGAGGAGTGGAGGAGGCCAGAGAAGTCAGGGATGAGAGAAGAGGTACAGGAACCTCTCTTTGGACAAGAAGTGGATAGAGGTGCCCCTAAGCCTTCTTTCCAGATTAGCTGGAAGAACCAAGAGAACAGCCTCACAGCTGCCGTACCCAGTTGTCAGCCCTGGAGCTGTGAAGATCGAGCTTTGTCAGCTGGATCAGATGTGTTTGGATAGTAGAGCACCAGAGTCATCCCTTAGGTTAGCTCCTTCCTGGCTATGTGTTGATAAGATGTCCTTGGGGGCAGGAAAATGCTAAATGGTGATCAGGGCTGGGTGCAGAGGGTGTTATTGTGCTGGGAGTGAGGGGAGGGGGACACGCTCTAGCCCTAGAGGTTCTGGCTTTCTCGGAGGGAGCCGTCTTCTGGCCTCTCACCAGCAAGGAATAGTCTTGGCTGGGTTGCCTGGTTTGTCTCACTCTCATCTCTTTATGGCATTGATTCCTGGCAAGCTGACCCCCTCAGACCCTTCCATTTTAATGATTTCCCAACGAGTGACCCTACAGTGTATGTGCCATGGAGGCTGATGGCACAGAACGGCCGTGCCAAGGCCACGCTGCTGGAGAACTGCCACGGGGAAGCGACCGTGCTGCACCAGGCTAGGATGTTTCCCCTTATAAAATCAGGGCAGAGGGGCTGGATCGTTGAGGCCCTTGGGGGCGGCGTGGTGTGGAGAAGCAGCCCCCGTCGGAGCGGCCCTCAGGATAGAAGAAAAAAAAAAACACTCTTGAAACTTGGTCGTTCAAAACCTGATGAGCTTTCAAAGCCTTGCCATGGCCCGAGACAAGCTGGCCCTTCCTCAAATCAAATTTCACTAGCACTCCCTTTGATGACTCATTCCCAACCCAGCAGACTTGCAGAAACAGACTGAACACGAAGGCCCCCCAACGGTGGCACGTACAACAGAGCTATGGCTCGGTGATAAATTAAACAATCCTGTCAACATTTCTGGTGTACAACAAGTCACCCCAGTGACCAAACAGGGTCGTTAGCTTCTTCCCAGCTGGGGAAGGAGGGTCTGGGGAGGGGCAGGCCAAGGAGCCTGTGTTTTTAAGAGACATCGAAATCCCAGACGAGGCGGCTGCTGTTGCTCTTTCACCGGCTATTTAATTTGGGATCAGTGGGCGGGAAGACCCTACAGTGCTGCCAGGGACGATCCCGGACAGGCCGCTACCCCAAATGACCTGAGTTTCATACAATGAGGGGGCTCGGGGGGTTTGATGGACATGGCGATGGGTTCAACGTAATGGTGGGGGGTGAGGGGGAGAAGAGGGGTGTTCCATCACAGCATCTCCGCTTCCCATTTCCAATGAAAAATGGTGTCGAGGCGTTTGGGGGTTTTGTGCTTTTTTTTGGGTTTGTTTTCCTCAGTCTTTGTGCCCCTGTTCCGAAGCTGTTCCAATGGGGTCCTGGGCCTGGGCCACAAATGCCAAAGTTTTCCAAAAGAAGTGAAGCTCTGACAGGAGTTTAAAAGCGTTACACCACACAGACTAAGCATGCAGCAGGCAAGCAAGAGATTTGGTCCTTTCGGGAGGTTTTAAGGAAAGGCGTTCTTACAGAGAAATGTTTACGACAGGGCGGGGAGAAGAAAGGGGTGAGGTACATAGACTAAACTAGGCAGACGTTTGACACCGGAAGACATGAGAGACTCGTCTACGAGAGGCCATGCAGAAGCTCAGCATGCTGTAGCAGCTTTCTAAATCCAACCCTACGATTGTGGGAACAACACCACGAACCCCACAGGCAGCTCCTGCCAGATCCCTAGATAGCAGACTGAACTTCTCTCCACACTGCTGCATCTTTCACCCTGGAGATTTCAGGCTCCCCCAGTCCCCCGTGGGAGCCGTGCTCTGCTTAGGCCCGAAATCGCACGTCTCTAACTCTGCCGTTGGTCATCTCCTCTTCCAGAGGGCTCTTCCCTGGAACGAACAGGGTTCCAGGAATGGCCAAATGTGTCTCTTGGCCAAATGCTGATGGGGAGGGGGATCTAAAGCTAAAAATCGGAGATCACCCTATCTCCACTCAGAGGAAAGTTTACTACAAGTATTCTAGAGGGGGGGTGCCCTGAGAAAAGGATGAATGAATGACAAGGGAAATCAATATTCTGACTTCTCCCTGCCCCTTCCTACCCCCAAATGCCACCCCACTGTAATGAAAAGGGGTCTGACTGAGGAAATGCTTTGTAATTAAGTAAGCATGCGCTACAATGGGCAGAGGGAGGAGCCAGGCAGGTATGCATCCCTGTTCCAAATAGCTGATTCCCGTGGCCCGTTCCTGCTTTGCCGGGATCGTTCGATCGGATGGATATTCGAAGGTGTCCGGGAAGGCCGTGAGGATGACTGACAGTTAGGGGCGAATCAGCCCAAACAACACAGGCCCCCGGGGCCACGGTCTGAAAGGAATCCAGGCGTGGGCAAATTAAAATATTTCTTCGGACGTTCCGGAGGCCTCCTCAGGGAGAGTTCTCCAGGGGAGAAGTCATCCGGCCTTCTCTGCCATTAACCTGGATTCTATTTGGCCCTTTTCCCCCACAAGTGTTTTCCCATGATATAATCTTAAATTTGTCCTCACAACACCCCTGTAAGGCAGGGAAAGGAAGGTACTATTACCCCATTTGAGAGATGGAGAAAAGAGATATAGGAAGGGAAGTGCCTTGGCCAAGGTCACCCAGCAGGCAACGGGTTGAGCTGGTACTTAAATTGGGGTCCTCTAACTTCGGGACCCGGGCTCTTTCCACTGAGCCTCTCCGCTCGAGGCCAACCTCTCTGGAGACCATCTATGTGGGAGGAAAGAATCTGGCTCTTTTTAAGGGCTAAGAGGGGAGAAAGGAGGCACCAGATCCTTTTTTTTCCCCTACCCCCTCGGGGGCATGGGGAAGATCCAGCTATGATAAGAAGCAAAATAAAGGAGGAGGTGGAATGGAGAGGGCCTCAAGCAGAAAGTCGGTTCATGATTTGGGAATAACAGGCAGTTCGACTCAGCAGCTGGCCCTGGGCGGAGGGGAGGGGGCGGTGAGGAGAGACACTGTCAGTCAGCATTAAAGAACCTAGCAGCTGCGTGGAGGGGCTGGTCTTCACCCACGCTTTCTTTGGGCCTGCCAAAACCAGAGGACTCTTGTCTCCACAGGGACGAGGTCTCACTCATCGGGAATTGCAGCCAAGTCCCCAGTCTCCCCGACAGACAAACCCTCGTCCCAGCGGGAACCCGACAAGACCCCAGCCAATCAAAAAGTCAAATGGCTGGAGCCCTGCTCGTTGCTAGATGCACATGCGGGCTCTGGAATATTTCTTTTAAAATTTTTTAAAAAATCGCTGGGGCTTTATTAAAAAGGTCTGATGGGGAGAATTTCTTTTTTTTAATAAAAAAAATCAGATAAAGATCAAAGAAGGTGGTTGGGAGGTTCCGCCCGGTGAAAATACCTATGAATATTAAAATGATTTAAATGGACAATAGTATAATTTTCAGGTTTATTTAAACCCACAGACTGTCAAAAATGAGATTCATTGTCATTCATCCCAGGCCTATGCATCATGGAGCCTGCGTAACTGATAGCAATTCAGCAAGCTTCGCCCTCAGAGCTGACTGTGTACAAAGTAAATTGAAACTCCGAGCCATATATAATATGATGCAATCCAAATCATTTTCCCATTCTACTCAGGGGAAGAGAAAAGGCTGCCTCTCTCGGGTGAGCTTCCCATGTTCTCTCTCTCTCTCGGAAAGGGAAGTGAGTGAAAGAAATAAACCAAAAATCCCAGCCCAGCACAGAAGGAAAAGACTGAAAACTGTTAATAATTTAGCATGCATTAGCGTGCACATTCCCTACATCTGGAACAAAGCAGATGGATCAATTGCTTTGCTCATTTTCACCATCAAAGTGACTGTTCCTCAAGGTCTCAGATTCCATCCCAAAATGAGCTCACCCCACCTAGAGTCCAGCACCTCTCCCTTCCTCCTCTCTGCTCCCTCCTTTCAGTCCGGAAGCCAACGAGGCCCACTCGGATGCTCTGGGCTTGGGAGCCCGAGCTCCCTTTAACTCCCAGAAAGCAGGGGTCACTTCCTCCTGGATTCTCAAACTCTCCCTCTTCTGCGGACCACAACAAGCCTCTCGGAGGGGGTGGAGAGGAATCCGGGTGAGACCGGGAGCGGCAGGAAAGAGCGTATCTTCTGGAAGTCTATTATTTGGAGAAGCTGACTTAACTCTATGGTTCCCCTGCATCTCTCTTGCTCATCGTTTCCCAGCAAGGCCTCCAAATGGAAAGGTGCTTGCTGGAGCCTTACAATCTATTGACAGAATCAACAGCAGGAAAGGAAAAAAATGGATCTGGAAGAAAATGCATTTACAGTCTAATCTTGTGCTCAAACAATGCTGTACTATTTATGTTCCCAATGCATCCTTGAGTGCTGACATTTTATAGACAATTTCCAAAACAGGGCCTTGCCATTTTTGGATTATATTTCAGCTATAACTTTTAAGTCTAATTATTTGCGCTGACAACCACATATAAAGGAGGATATATCATTACAGTGGTGCAGCGTCGGGGAGACATCAGCATTCAGCAGAGTGACATACTAATAGCAAAGGAAAGGAGAGGGAGATTGTGCAGCTCTGCAATTTGCATTCACTCGCTGAAATTTCTCTGATGAAAATAACACAACATTAAGGAGGGGAATGAGAGAAAAGATCCACTGTATCAAGATAAAATAACTCTTTAATAAATAACCTTGTAGCAGCCGCAGAGCAATAATTAAATGCATGGGCGAGTGGTACACAGTTTTAAGTAAAGCTGGAAAAATGTAAGATGTAATTATCAGTGCCAAACAAATTATAAGCACTGCAAATCCCAACGGAATATTTAGAAACTAATTTCTGCCTTCACATTAAATATTTGTGTTGTGGGTATTTTTGGAGGGGTTGAGAGGAAGAGGAGGAGGAGAGGAAGAGGAGAGGAAGAGGAAAAGAGGCCTGATTTGCTAGCTGTTGAACTCCAGTCAGCTAAGTCTATCAATGGTATTTACTGAGTGCTTACTGAGGGCCGAGCACCGTACTAAGTGTTTGGGAGAGTACGATACATCCCCAGTGCTCCACGGCCCTAAAGCACTGTCTTCAATCGATCGTATTTACCGAGCACTTTCTGCGTGCAGAGCACTGTACTAAGCACTGGGAGAGCCCGATGTAACAAAGCTAGTTCCCGCTAACCAAACCGGGAACACTTTGGCTGTGCAGTGCCAGGCCTGCTGGACAGCCGACCAACCTTAAATGGAAACCCCCCCGCTAGGGGTAAGGGTGGGGGCGGGAGTAATGAGTGCCAGGGTACGAGCTTCGTACCCAGCTGCCGCAAAAGCAGCTGGATCAAGGAACAAGGAAAATCAAATCAGTTTGACAGCTGCCAGGGCACCCAAATTCTTCCCTTACATGCCACGTTCCAGGGGGAGAGAGAGTTTCCTCAAAAGAGGAAGCCAAACGGCTCACTCTCCTCCTTGGGGATAGTGGCCGGGAGCTCTTGAGAAGATGGGACGGGGAGGAGGAGGAGGATCCAGCTCGTACAGGCAGTTCAGCAGCCCTGAAAAGAAATCGGCACCCAGGCCTCGAGGGGGTTGGCCAGAGGGCTCATCTCTCACCCTGCTCTTTTTCTCATCCATTTGTCAATGAGTCATTTGAAATCTGCCCTCTCTGGGTAACCAAGAGGGAAGGGTAAAAATCAGGCTATCCAGTCACCGCTGGTCCGATCACTGACTTGTCTTGGTCCTAGCCTGGTGATCCTGAGAGGGGCAGAGCTAACCTTGCCAGCCAGTGGGCCCCTGCAGATCTCAGGGCCCCAGAGCCAGGATGTGTTTCTCTCACTCATCCCCAAAGCAAAGAATCGGCTAGTCTCGTTTCCTACAGGTGCAGAGGAGAGAGAGGAGGGACTGAGAGATTTCACTCCAGCTGCATGATACTTTTACCTATCCAAAGAAATAAGGGAACAATCAGGCAGAATGAGAAATTGTTGCTACTGCATTCCCTTGTGGGTTCAAGAACCAAGGCGGGGGGCGGGGGGAGAAATCATTTGGATCAAAGCTTCCAAACACTGCTCTTGATCTCCTACCGGAGAAGAGAAACTGCTCAGACACATTAGCTTTGAGCCCGGGCACAGGGAACAGTTTAAGGCAGAGCCCTCATGCATGCGCCCGCCCGCGACAAAAGAAACCTCGGCTAGTGGGTGGCATGCAAATCTCTTCTGCGCACTGGAAACCACAAGCAACATAAGCATGCAAGCCAGGTAAACGGTCAGCCCGGATGCTGTCACCAGAGCCCCAGCCGAGAGGCACGCCCAGGCTCCGCTCGGCAGGGAGCGGGACCCGCTGGAGCCCTTCCCTTTCGGGGGCGGGGGTGGTTCTCCTTTCCCTACTGGCCCGAGTCCCATCTGCCGTGACGAACTGTAGATGGATAAGAAGTGAAAAGGACCAACCTTCTCGCTGATCTGAGAGATGAAAGTTTGTTTGGTTTGATGGTAGAGTGCGATGAAGATGAGGAGGGAATAAAAAAAGACAAGGAAAAACACAGAGAGAGTAAAAACAGGCCAAGCTTCATCTGCCCACACACCGCTGAAACAACGAGACAAGACTTCTGAGGGACACGACGGGAACATACACATACATACGCACACGCGCGGACACCCGTGCTCGTACAACCCGACAGGGGCCAACACAGAGCTGTTCTCGTACAGCCTTTGCACAACACTGACAGACCCAAGAGTCATGGAACACTCGGCAGACGGGACCACATCCTCACAGACAACCTCAGCAAGGCAAAATACCAGGAAACCGGAGGGTTGGAGGTAGCCAAGAGGTGCCCCACGGCCTCTGAAGGTGGCACAGATAGAGAAACAAGAGTTCAGAATGGAGCTACAAACTGGGCATGAGCCTGTCTTTATCTCCCATGCACGCAAGTGTGGACGTACGCACGTGCGCGCACACACCCACAGAGCCAGGCACACACTCCTACTGAGAACAGACAAGATGACACAGAAGACAGCATGGCCTACTGGATAAAGCCTGGGCCTGGGAATTAGAAGGACCTGGGTTCTAATCCCGGCTCTGCCACTTGTCTGCTGTGTGACCTTGGGGAAGTCACTTCTCTGTGCTTCAGTTACCACATCTGTAAAATGGGGATTAAGAATGTGTTAGCCCCATGTGGGACACGGACTGTGCCCAACCTGACTAGCTTTTATCTAGCCCAGCGTTTAGAACGGTGCCTGGCGCACGGTAAGTGCTTAACAAACACCGTAAAATCGGCACGTTGGACCCTGCTGAACACCCATGCAAAGATCGCATCCACATGGCCGGGGAATGGAAGGGGTGGGTGGTGGCAGAAGGTGGAGAGAATGCTCCTGGTGGGAGTTTCTTGTTCCCTGAAGAGCTGTATCTGTCTAGCACGACTCTGCACCCCGGCATTGCCCAGTCAAGAGAGAACTCCTGAGGCGTTAGAAAGCACCAGGAGATCCCCTCGGCCTGTGAAATTCCCTTCTCCCAAGCTCGTCCGCACAGGTGGGAAGAAGTCTGAGTAATCTGTGGGAGGAAAAGTCTCATGAAATAGCAATGCATAAGGACACCCCCAAAATGGAGGCCCAGTGATTCTCCTTCCTGAATTTTTTTTTGTTGTTGTTGGCCCTGCAGAAGAGACAGTAAAAGGTTAGTTGCCTTGTCCTCCCAGATAAAGGAGATCAGATTGCTCGGGCTGAGGTGACCTCACTTCAGCTACCGATCTGTGACATATTGCTGTAATTGAACACCGGCTGGGAGAACACAAAGGAGTGGGGTTGGCGGTTACAGTCTGCTTCCGAGCTACATTTGGGGAGAGAGTTGGGAACTTGCATTTCAGAAGAAACTGTAAATTAAAAAAGCAGCATGAGACACTACAAGTGGCGGTGCCCAGTGCACCCAGTTCTTCACTGCCTCCGATGAAAAGGATGGCACAGTAGCCAGGACGGCCGTAAAGCCAAGCAGAACGGTGAGTTGCCAGTACAGGTGCAGCGCAGACAGAGAGAGAGAGAGATAGAGAGCCAAGAATGGCAGCCAAGCTTCCTGGAGCCTAGCCAAACAATCACAATTACTTCATGTTTTCAATGAACGGACACCCTGGGTTCTGCGCTGTGTGGGTTCCTGGGACCAGGTCTGGGTTGCCTGGGCCCTGGGCATCTGCTGGGAGAGGGAGGAGGAAGAGAGAGGAGTGAGATGGGGAGGGGTGGGAAGGGGAGAAAAGGGAAAGAGAGGGAAGGGGAGTGGGCACTTAGCTCCCTCTACCAGCCATCTCCTTTGCTTCTAGCAGCCAAGTGGCAGAAGCTTCGGCCCAGGCCAAGCGGGCAAGCCTCGGCCACTGTTGCTCAGGTGGGGGCACAGGATGATGGCTTCAGGCTTGCCATGTCGTTGTCATTCTGGCATCGCGCTACTAGTGTCAGAGACATGCTCGATTCAATTTTCTCCTCTGTCTAACCTTGCATCTTTGGACAATGTGTTGCCTAGGGGAAGCATAATTCAGTGTCACTACCAATGGAAAGCCTTGGTTGTGCGTACGGTTTGCTGGATGCAAGATGGTACATAACATCACCCTTCCTGGAGTTAACTATTAGCCCAGGGGGTATCCAGGAAGTACCAGTCCCCAAGATCCCCAACTAATGGCAAGAACTATAATTTTAGCCTATGCTTCAGACCAACTTGGGGCCACTCACATCTGAAGGACCAGAATGCTGGGCACAGAAATGCTCGAGTCTTGCGACAGGGAGATGTACCTGACTACCAGCAATCTTGGAACACACAGTAGGGACGAACACGAGCATCTCCCGGTTCCCTCTCTTTTTGGATTCCCTGGGTCACCGAGGCAACTGATACTTAAAATGGATTTATTCAGCTCCCAGGAGATTTTCCGTGGAACAGTCTGCTCCTCCCAGTAAGGTGTGAAATCCAGAGAGCAGAACATACAAATCAGAGTATCAAATAGCTTTCCGATAGAAAGGTCTGCAGTTGGGTGAGAGCCTGTGGAACTTTATCCCCAGGGTCTTTAATAGATTTGCCTCATTTGCACCTTGTGAATGAAGCGGGAGGATGGGGGCAGACCACCTCTGAAATTCTACATTAGCTCCAAACATATTCCAAGGACAAGAATCTTAAAGAAATTAGGATCAACCACTAGAAAAACAGAAAATCAGATTAGCAGAAAGAATGAATGGGTAATCCAATGGAAAATCTGGCCCCTGTTGTAGTCCTACAGGCTCCTGACCAGAGATCTAACTGCTAGGAGTCTAGTCAGTGGGGAGAGAGGCAAAGTAAGGCTGCTTTGTAAAAGCAGGCTTCAGTCCTTAGTGTCTGAAGACAGACAGTGACAAGCCCAAAGAAGTGATCATGGCTCCCTCCCGGCAAACAGACTCCTCCCTGGGGTGAGCCTGGCTGTAATCGCTCAAGAGTCACTAGTCAGCACCAGGCAACTTACAACTTACTTTGCAGTACGATGTTTCCTGTACCTTTCCAATCGCCTCTGTTATACTTCTCCCACAAGGAGCTACTACAGTCCTGATCTGCAGCTGAAATATTACTCATCTCTGGCAGTTCAGGAACCAGTGAATTAATCTCCCCACTGAGCCACTCCTGAAAGGCCCTGGCAGAATGTCCGGGAGGGCTGGGAACACACTGATCCCCTGTTAAAAGTGGTTTCTAACTTGAAAGGAGCCCACCCGCTTGGGGGCAAACTAAGAAATCTTCAGCTCAGAGGCCCAGGTCTCTTTCCAACAGTTAGCATCCTCCATTTCTACCTGCAGGAGCCCATTCTGGTCCAAGATGGGATGAATCAAAATGTTATGGTGGTTCCAAATGATCAGGGATCCCAGGTGAACTAGAAAAACTTCTTTCTTCCCTCACTGTCCTAAACTAAATCCCTGCTGGTCCAGAGTGCTCAAAAAGGGGCCCAAATGACCCATAACTGAATTCCGGGACCCAAAGTCGAGACCGGAGATGACTGTCATGGAAAGAAAAACATTAAGGATCAGTTTCTTCACAATCTCTGGATAGGCGCACAGTTAACGTCAACTTGTTCAGAAAGGGCTTGCGGCTTGTCCGGGTTTGAGAGAGAAGGAGGTCACTCCGTTCTCCTGGGCCAAGTGCTTTCCTCTGCACCAAACCTGTAATTACAATTTCCAAGTGCAGCTACCTCTCAACTCTCCAAGCCCTGATTATCAAGATTGTAAATTACCCAGGCTCCTCCAATCACCTTCTCCTTATCAAAGACACTGAAACTTAAACCCAGTAACGGTGATATTTGGGAGGAGATCTAGGGATGCGTGGTTGCTCCCCAGGCCGATGGAAGGTCCGGCCTGTCATTCCCCTTCCTGCAGTCCTGATTGAGAGACAGTCCTGCTGAGCCCCTGAGGCACAGGCCGGGCCTACTCGAGCCTGGGACTTTTTTGGGCCCGCATCTGTTAGCAGAGGCGTCTAGGGGCAGACACTAGCCCTGGCAGATTCTAGGTCTACGAACCCCTGCCGAAGACTGTATATGCTCCTTGTCATGTCTACCAAGTCTCTTATATCGTACTCTCCCAAGTGCTCAGTACAGTGTTCTGCCCATAGTGCTCAGTAAGCATGTAAGATTGATAGGTCTGGAGACTGCTGGGGAGATGGATCAGGTTTGGGTTTCCTCAGGAGGCTGCGGTTGCCATTTTCCGGTGTCGGAAACTGGTTTGGCCCAGGAACTTCCCAGGGTATTCCTGAGACGCTGCAAAATGACCCGGGCGCCTAAGGGGCACACAAAATCCGGCTGGTCTCATTGGCATCTTCAGGCGAGTGATGATCAGGGAAGTGCCTGGACCCCTCCTCCATTCTCCAACCTAGACTGAGCCCCCCATTTGGGACAGGGACTGTGTCCAACCTGATTAACTTCTGTCTACCCTAGTGCTCAGTACAGTGTTTGGCACTTGGTAAACGCCTAACAAATACGACTAGAACCAACCAACAACAACAACAAAAAAACCCTAGTCTACTGCAGTTAGGCATGGACCATTCCGAAGGGCCTGGAGCCACAGAGGTACCAGCCCGATCCCAGAAAGTTTAGGTAGAATAGGTCCCTTTCTGCATCGTCAGAAGAGAAGGGCTGTTTTTGGCTCCTCGTCGGGAACTGGTGAAAAATCTGGTCAGGGAGGAGGCTGGAGCTATTCGCTAAAAGAAGTGTTTGAAAATATCATCTGTGGATTTTATACATCTGTGCCCCAAAATACCAAAAATCCATAGAGATGCTGAGGCAGAGGAAAAGCAAGAGGAATGATTCCCGAGCGCCCCAGTCCCCCCACTTCCTGGGCACCCAGGGGCAAGCCTGGCAGCTGTTAAAGGGACATGTGCTGGGAAATTTTCCTCCACTATCGAATGGGTTGTGACCCTCTTGGAGGAACTCTCCAAGCAGTCAGTAGGCCCTCTCTTTCTTCCCTTCTCTTTTCTGCTGCTGCCATCTCCTGCCCAGCCCCTAATTTGGGACCTTGTCTCCTTAGATACCATCCCTCTGCCATCTTCCCCTCTCCTCCAGGAACCTAGCCACTCAGAGAGCCCAGTGCGTTGTTTGACGCCTATCACTGCCACCTCCCACCCCATGGCTGATCCCAGTTCCCTATTTAGAGGCTGATAGACCTGTCAGTTTTGAAGCGCAACGCTCTGGAGTGGGGCTTTTTAGCTTTTGCAGGTGATGAAAATCATAGCTTCTAGGAAAATGCATCCATTTTCCTTTACAAATCACTTGTGCAGAGGCATTTTAACTCTTAATGAAGTCCTTCTGTGCCAGGGGAGCCGACTCTGGGAAATCTGAAGAGGAGAGGGGCTCCTGGGCCACCAACAGCCTGGTCTCCTCTTGCCTCTTCTGAGGCCCACAGCCCCTGCCACTGTTCCGGAGAGGGACGAGACCAGAATGCCGAGAACGTGGCCCCACCGAGCCCCGCTCGAATCACTATCTGGGGAGGCCCGGGAAGGAGAGCAAACGATCACGACCAAATCCCAGACGGTACAAGACAAACATACATTTGATCTTTTTAAAAGACTAACAATAGCAGCTAAATTAAAGCAGGGACACCCGAAGCAAGCCAGACCACGGTGAGGGACTACGGTTCAGCTGCAAGTGAATATCGTTCCTCAGAAAGCTACAATCGAGGTAACACTCAGCCACACTCTCCAATAAGTGGCTGATGCCTTGGGTATTCACTGTAATAAGGTCAATCATTATGAAATCCTGTGGTGGCAGTGTGGATGGCACGCTTAATTCTATTGTAATTTTGCATTAATTAATGTCTTCTCCATCAAACTCGCAGACTCTTTCCCAGGGCCGTGCTAAAGGATGATGCTGTGATCCCCTCATCAACGGGAACGTGGCATGGTAACAAAATAGCCAGATGGGTTTTAGGGCCTTTTTTATTTCCCATTTCCGGAGCTCAGAGGCTTGGGGGCCATTTCTTAAATCATTTAATAAAGACATAAATTAGAGCCCTTGATTGGTTGCAAAGCCGAAGCCACCCATCACCCAATTTCATGGTACCTATTTTATCATGTATCGTCCTGGGGGCAGGTGGGGGGGAAATTAAGATAAATAATGTATAATCCCTGCCTAAAGACTGAGGGGCGGGGGGGAAGGAGGGGTCACGCAAGGTCAAGGAGTTTCTTCCAGTGACAATTCATGGAGTAAATCATCTCTCCTCCACTCCACAGCTTTATAAGAATCGTATGTGTTGGAGGCCCTCAGACAATACATGCACAGGAAGGAGGTCTGAAAGAACATGTGTGGTGGGAGGGAAAGCAAGTGCTAATGAGAAACCAGCCAAGCTATCAACCAAAGCAAAGGATATCCCCTGTCTGCAGGCCCAGAAGAAGCTAGGCAGCTTTGTTCGGCATTGTATACAGCACATAACACTGCACCTTGTATACACAGGCCCTGGCTTGCTAAATGATCCCAACAAGTGCATGAAACTACCTCTTAGCTACTGGTGGACGAATAGGCTGGGTTAGAGACTTTCAATAAGGACCTCTTCCTGTTTCCCCCACACTTCAGAGCCACCACCATCCATTTGAGGTGAACCATAAAAATCACAGGAGAAAAGAGTGTGGAGCCCTCCACATGGAGGGGGGCTGGTGGAGGGAATGCCTGTCTTGCCGTTGCCCTGGCATTCAGGGGTCTAGATGAATTACGTGATCCTTTGAGAAAGAAAAATTCTTTTCTTTTTTGTTCCAAGAGTGGGGCCCCCTGAAGGCAGGGGAGGAATAACAATCGGGAGCCCAAACATCCGACAACTGCATCCCCCAACCTCGGGCAAGAAGCTCCAATTCCCACCCCCTTGCCATGGGGTCCCCCAGAATCCTCCAAGGGATCGCAGGAATTCCAAACCCATCATGTTCACTGAAGTGTCCAACAGAAAAACCACAGGGGGGGCTTAGAAGTCCACACTACAGTATTGCTGAGCTTCAGCTTGGCAAAGAACTCACATTCTACATCCTGCTGCAAAATAAAATAGGCGCACACATCTGAGGAAGCAGGAAACGGAACCTGGAAGTAAATGTGGGTGTGAGGATTGCAGCAGCAGGAAGACCAGCCACCTCTGGTCGGCTCTGTGAGGTCAACTCACTCTGGTTTTGCTCCAGAAGTAAGAGGAAAGAAAATATGAAAATGCAATTAAACCGGCAAAACACAGAAATACCTTCAACTTGAGACAATCGCAAAAAACAAACACCAAGTTCTCAATCCTCTCGTATGGGCCAGGTCTTCGCTACTAAACACCAGAGAACCAATCACTGCACAACTTCTGTGTGGTCTGCTTAGGGCCCGAAGTCTCGTTCCACACTGTAAATCGCAAGGGGTTTTAAGTCAGCCATCGGGATGGCTCAGCGCTGAACTCTGGCATGTAGGATTCAGGCTGGGCTGCCCAGTGTTAGGAACCCAGGCAAGTAAAAAAGCAAAGAGGTCGAAGGGTCCTCTCGTGGGGGATCCGACCTCCGTACTCAAGTTTTCCATTTTTGAAAACGGACCCTCTGGAGGTTACGGTTGTCAAAACTGGTTGGGAAAGTGAGGTGTTTAGTGTCTGTCACAATCCAAAGCTGTACTCTGAATTAAAAGAAGAGGCTCCTGAGTGGGGTCGCAGTCCGCACTACTCAAGTATGAGTCAGAAGGACTGGGAAAGAGAAGACTTTCCTAGGGTAAATTTTTAGAATGCGGCCCAGGAGCAGTCCAGAGCCCAACACAGGCAGCAATCTAGAGTTTACAGACAGTTCTTCCTGAGAAAGCTACCCCGGCCTGCCTTCATGAGTGACCATATCATCCAACTGGTTAGGTGAGCCACAGTTAGCCTCATCATCACCCAAACCCCAGACCCCAAGTCTTTAGGAAAGATTCCATCTGAACCACCAAGAGGCAAAACGAAGAAATCCCCAAAGATGGTGAGAGTTGAGTCCTGAGCAGAGAAGTGTGCAAGGAAAAAGACAAAGGAAAGAAATCACAGACCGGGAAGGCAGGGGGTGGTGGTTAGGGTGAAGGGGCCCTGTGAGCCTGGATTCCAATTCCAGCAACTCTGAGCCACCAGCTTGGCACGCCAGGCCACTCCAACACTCAGCAGCACTAAGCAGCTCCAATATTTTGGGGAACGGTCTGCCTGGTGCCGCGATTCCTACCGCATCACCCAACCGCACACAGCTCGAGCACACGGGTTCTCGATGCAAGGGCCCCGTTGCTGGGTAAGGGGGCGAGGAGGGTGGGGCGGAGACCGGCAGGGAGCGAGACCGTCCTTACCTCGAACATACAGGTTGGCGGGAGCCGAGTAGCGCGTCCCTGCGGCATTGGTGGCCACGCACTCGTATTTGCCTTGGTCCGACTCCTCGCTGTTCTCAATTTGCAGAGCCCCTGTGTGCAAACAAGGAGACAAAGACACCCCGGTGAAGGCCCGGCCCAGATTGGGGAGGGCCCAGACAAGGGTCCCCGGCACGAGAAAGCAAGGCAAACCTTACTCCAAAGCGGGTCTCCCATGGCTTCGGCTGGACTGGGTGGAGAGAGAGCCCAGAGCTGGACCCTCTGGGAAACACCTGGGCCCCTGTGGGGGCGCCCACGCTGTGGCGGAAGCAAAACAAATTATTGATGTGTTTTTTATTGGCACAGGTACTTAAGCATGGCTCCAGTGGCTGAGCAAAGCTGCATTAATTACTCTGCTAATTAAGTGGAAGGGATTCCTGTCCAGCAAAAGGGAAATTTAACTCGGCTTTCAAACCAGGGTTTTTTTGGTTCTTTGCCCCCCGCCCATCAGAGTCACACTATGAAATCCAGTCTCCTAGGTTGGTTTCCCCAGCCCATGTCCCATACAACACCTTTCAACCCAAACGTCAGAGAGCAGTCCCTTCTGCTTGTAACTCTGCTTCTGCACTGCAGGAGAGCCAAGGAAATATGTAAAGAGAAGAATAAATGAGACCCTGAACCACGGAAAGAAACTATTTAACTGTTTGGTGCAGACATTTTGAGGCATTCCTTTGTCTCATAAAGAGGTGGGCGAATTTGGATGGTGAAGCACGAAAACAGGATGGTCTATCAGTAACCAAAAAATCAAACTCAAAACTGATTGTTGGTCGAGAAGCCTCTCAACCCAGTGTTCCTCACATCATCCACCCAAGTAGAAGAAAATGACTCAGCAAGGGAATCCTGAAAAGGTGGTCTTGTTCTTGGCCAGTCTACTACGCCTTGGAGGCTAAATTGAGTATATCAAATCACTAGAGCAGAAGAAAAGCTCCTGTGGTTTAATTTAATCACTGTCATCTAGCTTATTGAGGAGAATCAACACTGACTGAAGCATAAGTCTGGGTTCTCTCACTGGGCAAAGGAGGAGAAGGGAGCGAGAGGAAAGTCAACTTCACCACTCTTCCATATCATAAAAAATGAAGTCTAGAGCTTTCTTAGTGACCGCATTAGGACCAAAAGTAGTGAGATGTCACCAGGACAGACAGAACCTTTCTTCCGAAATCTTTCAACGTGTCGACGGGTGAAACGGCACTGATAGCTTCTCTCTTGCGCTCTGGGCAGCCATGTGATTGATGACTTTGCTCAGCCTGAGAGTTGCCCAGCTCCACTTGCAGTTTCAAGAGCAGTGGCAGGTGAGAGTCGAGAATCCGTATGGAGAGATTCTAGCTACCTGGAAGAGCAATGAAGGTATCCGGGGTCACTGTGGGGAGAGGTGGGGCTAAAGGGAGGAGAGGAAAGACATCTGCAGAGAACTGGGTTCAAGAATAGCAGAAAAAAAGCAGCAGTGAGTTCACCACCCAGAATAGGGGAGGCTGGGAATGGTACGGTAGGAAATGACAAGAGCCTGGAAAAGGCAAAAGAGGAGAGCAATTAGAGTGACGAGAAAAGGGATTCAGAGTTGCAGGTGGTGTCATCTTTCCCTGGCTTTTTAAGATCGGCAATCAGAAAGTGAATGTGAAGGAACCTTGAGGGAGGAGCAGAAAGAAGTGGAAAACTCACAATCGCACCAATGGGTTCTGCTGCCCCGACTGGCAGGATTTTCCTCTAGAGTACGTCAGTCCTCCCACTCTGTCGAGAAGACGCAGACAGGCTATACTCCAGCAAGAGTGACTGGTTCTGAACCGCCACGGCGCTTGGAGCTCAGGCGACCTCCAATGTCGCTCGGCCTTATTTCTGACGCGTTGTGGGACTTGCGAGCTAGAGGCTGAGGGACAAAGCTGCCAAACCTGGAGCAGGGAGTAGAGCAAAGCCCTTGGGACTGCCCAGGAAAGACCTTAAATCCTTCTGCCTATTTACTACCCTAGCGGCAACTCCTTCAAAATCCCTGCCTGAGCCAAGACCATTCTCTCCCTCCCTCCCGCTCTCTGCATTATTTTTCTTTTCAATTCTGCAATGACAAAAGACTAGGAGCAGCACTCCAAGATTACTTATCCATTTAAATACAATTTCACTGGTTAGGCAAAATCATTAACTACACTTTTACGATGATCATGATTTAAAAGAGCCATTTAAAAAGTGCATTGTGCAGAGACGTTGAGAGGCAGATCTTGATAAGAGCATCAGCTTTCCAAACACAGCAGCTAGTGAGTGTTCTCTGGCAGGTAGAGCTTCTCCCCGTGGCATTATGGGGGATTGGGGACTCTTCTTTTTTGGAGAGATAATCAGAAGTTTAACAAAAGCACTCTAACTCTGACACAAACTTAACTCCCCTGATTCCAAACCCACAGCCTGTCGGGAGGGTTGCCAGGGAAACAGTCACGACTGCTCGGCCCTTCTTCCCGATAACTGTGGGAGATGGGGGGCTGGTCAGACGTTCTTCCCATCCTAGATGTGGGGCTTACTCCCAAAGCCCCCTTAAGTACTGGCTGGATATTTATGAGGTCTCCTCACTCTTTCCAGCCCACTCAGGGCGACTCTTCTAGGGCTAGAGTCAAGTCTCAAAAAACGACAACATGAGTCTGGTTTCTGGCTACCAGCTGGCTCAATTCTAAGCAAGGGAGCCAGAAGTAGGAAGGAATACAGGCCTTCCTGCTGACCCTGCAGAGTACGCCTTGATATCTATCCCTCACCCACTCCCTCCCAACTCATGGAGACAACACAGGCTCGGGAGGGAGGGCAACTCCCACTGCCTCTGGCGGCCTGAATTGAGGCGCCAAAATGACACCCTCCTTACCCTCACTGATCCAACCCCCGCTTCCGGAGATGAACCTTGGTCTCTAGATGACAATCTCAGTTATTGAGAGAAGAGGTGGGGGGAGGGAGAGGAGAAGGGGGCGGCACCTAGAACTGAAATTCCAGAATGGATGCTTTTTAGAACTGAGTGATGCTTGGATCCAGCCCCTAAGAAGATGAGAGATGATTTTATTTCACTCTATCTGCAGTGGCAAAACTCCAGGTTGAACCCTCTTGTCTCCAGCCTGAGGAGATGACCTTTACCGGATCGTCCTCTCTCAGCATCATGGAGAGATTGGGTAATTCCAGAGGAGACAGAGTATGTAGAAGGGAACGGAAGTTTCTAAAGTGGGGACGGCAAAAGGCAAGAATGTTGAATGCTAGAATTCCTCCTTGGAAAATGAGCCCTGGGAATGGGAGGAAGGAGGTTGACTTCGAAACACTTCCACATTGTCCTTTCTTCCCCAATACTCCCCAACAAGTTTCCTAATTATCCCCCATCAGTTCAGGTTTGCATTTAAAATGGAGATTTAAGGCATTTTAAAATGGGCCAATACTCGGTTTCTTGTTACCAGTTTGACTGAAAGTGATTGATCAATCCAGCCCTGAGGATACATCGGTTGACTTCAATTTCAAGTTAGCAGAAGACGCAGAGCAGTCAAGAGGCTTCTCACTGAGGAATGACACCAACAGCTCGAGAAGCGGAGACCAGCCGATGCACCGGCTTGCTCTCCACAGTGCCTGCCCGAGCGGACCCTGGAGATCTAGTCAACTTACCTGAATGGGGGAGAGGAATGCTCAGGTAGGCTTGGAGCCCGGCTGCCCCAGTGGCCCAGATCAGACCCCACAGCATCTCCCTTTACCAAGCCCCTTTATCTGCTCTGCCGGGACCCTCTAAACACGCAAGAGACCACTCCGCTTTACACCAAGGGGCCTTTATCAGCAGCTCCTCTTGCTGCAAGTCTGAAAAGCGGTCTCTGGGGTCCCTCTCTTTCTCTTATTTTTCGGGAGGCGTGGTTGCAATTGAGGCTCAGGCGAGACACATACAAACTTTTAAAAGATGCCAATCACATTTTCCTTGGAAAAGAATGATAATACCTCATTAAGACTCAAATGAGGAGCGTGTAGGGGGAGTGTATGCTTTATGAAATGGATGGTTCTCATTACAGAATATGTTCCTGCCCAAGCAGGATGCATGGTAACATCCAACACGGTTCTGGTGCTGGCTGAGGGGCTAATGCCGTCAGGGAGGTCCCCGCTTTCCAAAGGAAGAGCCCCGTGCAGCTTGGCTCTGGGTACGTGCACGCGTGGAGAGTGCACGCGCTCCGCTACTTAGCATTCCAGCTGTCACTCCATTTTCGGGTTCGTAAGAGGAGCGGGAGATGAGGAAATCGTTTAAGGAGCTTGAAACATCGCAGCCGTCACTCCGGGAGCATTCCGAGGGGAAGGCATGACAGGTACGTAAACCCATTCAGAGCAGAACAAGGTTGGCAAGGATTTTCCTTGACCCAGATTCGCTTCCCAGGCAGCCTGATTCAGGAAAGCATGAAACAGTAATTCATATATATTTTTTAAAAAACACATACATATATAAATATTTTTAAGCACCCAACACGAACTGAAAACATTAACCGCCCCCAGCAGCAGAACCAGGTCCAGAAAGAGTCTGACTGTTGACTTCCAGCAGTGATTCAGTGGCGTGGCATTGGCAGGGTGGAGAGGAAGAGGAAAGGAGCGTTGGACAAATGAATCTGCTTCTGTTTGGTGGTGGCAATAACAGCCTTGAGAAATTCAGGGGTCAGTCAACAATGGCAATGAAAGAAAAACCAAACCGGAACTAAAGGCCCTGACTACAAATCGCAGATTAACAGAGCAAAGTGAATTCGGGGAGACAGGTCCACTGTTTAGATTGGAAGAAACACTCCAATTTGGAAACCATTACTGGGGCACACAGGCTGTGAAAATCTCACCCAACTCTGGCCACGCTGGGCTGTCAAACCACGGGGAGGGCTGAGCTAATGAAAGGTAAGAGAGGCCACATATGTTTCTGCTTCATCTGCTCAAAACGTGTCTTGACGCTGAGCAGTGGGGCCGGCTCCCTGCTCCAGGCTTTGGGCTTCTGGAGGAGTGGGGCGGGCCTCTCTGCTTTTCCCAGGGCTGGCACTGAGGAGGTTAGTTACGGGTAAGGGTCAGCGCGCTCTGACTCCAGCCGCAGCACCGGCCCCCTGCATTTACTAGGAATCTCTCAGGTCTCAGTTAAGCTTTTTCGCCCAGGTACAGTGTTGGGGAGATTGATGGGCCCATACTGTCCCCTTGACCGGTTGGAAATCCTCGTCCCCGGGGCCCCGGGGAGTGACTACTCGCAGGCTGGGAGGTTTACAGTGGCTTGAACTCTCAGAGTGGTCGCATGCTGAGCGCCTGGAGAGGAAGGCATGTAGGTTGCCTCGTTTGCTGGCTTTTCAGTTGAATAACCCCCTTCCGACCGTTCAAATTTGCAATGGATGAGTCTACAGGAGTCAAGCTGAAGAAATAAATTAAAAAATCAAACACACTAGTAAAAGAGTGCGGATGGGCGCTGGTCAGGTTAGATCCAAGAGATAAAGCTGAAGATGAGGACACTGGAGGGAGAAGGGTGAACAGGCGATGGAGTGACAGTGACAACCGGGGCACATTTCAGCATTCTTACCTCTGATTGGTGTACCACCTGGTGAGGTAATTTGAATGCAAATAAGATCAGAGAGAAGCGTTAGTACAAAAAGGAAAGGAAGAAAATTACAAGCAAAGCAAAAAAAAAAAAGGAAAAGGACAAAAATCTTTCAAATAATATGTTTTAAGTTAGATTTGCATCAGAGCGAAAGGAGGAAATTAAAAAAAAGGGACTATCGGGCAGTCAATGTCATAGCGACACTTGGAGGAGGTTAGTAAAGCTCAGTCTCCATGGGGCAGCCCCCAGCCCTGCAGATGGCCATTTTTCACAAGTCCTCATCATGGGGGACACCCCCAGCCTGAGCTTCAGAAGCAGCAGGAAAAGGCCTCGCAGGTCTTCACCCACGGCCCACATTCGCAGTCCACGTGGGTCACTTTAGCAGTCAAGATGGAAGAGATGCTGGGAGAGATGGTGCTGGTCCACCCACTCTGCTCCCCTTCCGTCATAGCGAGCCCCCCAACCCCACCTCAGTTCCCTGTCATTCTGCAGCTGTATGGGTGCATGTGGGTGACGGGTCGGGATGGGGGATGTTAGCACATGGCGGTGGCCGGGGTGTGATTCATTCTTATTTATGGGCTAGATCGACCAGTGGGACAAAATCTACTGAGTTTTAAAAACCAACCAGCATAAAACAAGGCCCCTGAGGTAAGGGCGGTTGGGGTGGAGGAAGGGGGGGGGGGGGCGGCCACAGTAAGTAAGCCTTGTTTAAAACGGCCTACCTTCTAGGGTTTTCCCCCAGAGGACAGTCAAGCCAGTAAACCTAGGATCACCTTTCCACTGGAAAACTAGTTGCTCTGATGTCTGAAATAGGTCTAAACAAGTGGGGAAAACCCAAAACTTTCCTCATCTTTTCCAAAGGCAGAGGCAGAACCAGCTTCCGTCGTCATGTTGAAGCTCAACCCTCATGGCTGATGAGAACACATTTTAGAGGGAGGGCTCGGACAGCGAAGCCCAGTGGATTTGGGAGCAGGCCTTTCTGGGGCCCCTGGGTTGGCTAAGGGCAAGTCTTCCGGAGCCTGCCGCCTCTTCACTGCTAGCAGCTGCAGGCAGGTTCCACAGATGGATCCTCCTAGGCGTGAGGCTTTCCCCAACCCCCCAATTCCCAAGTTTTGTCCCCATGGTCTTATCTGGCAGATGAAGGCTGTTAGTAGAGAGGGGATTTCATGCATTTTTAATCAGGAGGGAGGCAATCCATAGTAGGTGTTGGTCTTATGCAGATTTATAAGGTCTGAACACCAAGCACTTACCAAAGAAAACTGAGGAGTTTAAACAGACAGAAAAACAGGGTTAAATGGGACAGCACCACCGATAATAAATACCAGTAAGCATATATGAGTGCTGGGCAGGTTGGATTTACAGCTCCCCAGCCCATTATCCACCACAATCATCACCCAATGGGAAACAATGAGAGACACTCAGTTTCTGAAAACACAAAGAAGGCATATTTTCAGCGCATTTCACTTGCCGCCTAAAAAGTAATTAAAACAGTTTTCACTTCATCTTGCTCTCTTGAACTATTCTTCCCTAAGGGACTGGGCTCCTTCCTCTGATCAGTATCAGACCCACCCCTTGGTCGGAAAATCCTTCCCCAGTCACTCTGAAGTGAACCTTCTGTTCCCGGGAAAGGAAGCTAGGAGAAAATACTCCTTGGGTTCTCAAGCAGGGCAACAACAAACAATTTCTTTCCGTGGCTTCTCCTCCTCGGTCACCTTTCTAGCCTCCAGCTGAGGCCCACCTCTAGCAACTCCTGGGGCCAAGCCAGTGCAGAGGAAGACGGGAAAAGAGGAAAGCAGAGTAAGGTGCCTCTGCTGTGACCGCTAACCTTGTTCAAATGCATTTTAGCTTTTACATCTTCTGCCTGGGTTCGGGTCCTAATCACATTCCTAAGGGGAAAAAATTCAAGTGTAAACCGCGGATGATCCTTGCGCCCCCTTTTAACGAGCAGAAAACAAGCTCAATTACAAGCACACTGCTGGGCAAGAAACAAGAACAGGGCAGTAGCTTTCCCACAACCACTGAGGGAAAAGGAGCCCTTCTCTGCAGTGAGCCAATCCCAGAATGCTAGAGCTGCTTTCCTGCATAGGGAGCAGACATTGGAAACAGATTCCCGGAAGACGGGACAGCGATATGGACTCATTTTCCCTCCCTCCATCCAGGCTCACTCATTTACCCTCTGGGGGTGGTTTCCCCCAGAATTTCCTTCTGAATTCCTTCTGTTTCCTTAGTTCTGATTGGTAAATACACACGGTCTTCCAAGTCTACTGAAAGTCCATATTTAAAGTGGTTTTTCAGTTGAGCAGAGACTCCTTTACAGTTTAGGCGAGAGAAAGTGGAGTTTTTCCCTCCAACGTCTGATGGGTGGCCAGGTTTGCCTCAAAGTGCTCTGGGAATCCAGGTCACATACAACTTCAATTGATCAACCTTGGTGGATTCTTATTTTCTAGCCGAGTTATTTAATGTAGGAGAGGCCAGGCCTACTGTTCCTTGAATTTGTTGCAGTGTCTGGGAGAGAGAAAAGACTACTTTTAATAAAATTTCTCTTGTCTTTTCTCTGGACAAGCTGAATTAAGTTAGCATCCAGAAGGAATGAAATATTCAATACCAATATTCCCCAGTTGTAAAAAAACATTCTTTTTAATGGTCTAGATCTTGACTGGCATTACAGAAAGAGTCTTCCCAGGCAGATTTGTTTCCTCGCACCAGGAAAGCGCTCAGGACTGCAGAAGGCACAGAGGTGATTCCACTCTGACTCAATGATGGGCACCGTCATGCTTCGAATTAGCCATGAGCCACAGAGCATGATTGCAGGAGTGTTTTCACAGCACCAGTCTGAAGGAAGCAGAGGAGAGAGGCAGCACGGTCTAGTGGAAAGAGCCTGGACCTGGCAGTCAGAGGACTTGGGTTCTAATCTCTGCTCCACATTTTGCCTGCTGGGTGACCTTAGTGGGCAAGTCACTTAACTTCTCTGTGCCTCAGTCTCCTCATCAATAAGATGGGGATTCAATACTTGTTCTCCCTCCTACTTAGGCAATGAGCCCCAGGGCTCAGTACAGTGCTTGGCATATTCTAAATGTTCAGGGAGTGCCACTATTCTTCTTCATCATTATCATTATTACTATTATGAACCTGGATCTTTCTGAACTTGGAGAAGGTTCAAGGAGAAAAACCAAATCATTTAGTGCATTTTGAGGTAGCCCAAATTCAGGGTGCCATGAAAGTATGTGATTCAGGCTCTGTTTCTGGACATCAGGGAAACTCTCTGGTTGCCTCGAGCGATATTTTCAAAGAATGCAGGCAGTTCCAGTCCCAAAGATTCAGATTAAAATGCTCCTCTCTGGGCTCCGGGTCTTGCCCCGCTGAGAGAGACTGGTTTGGACACTCATTTCCTACCACTTTAGGCCGCTTCTGGGTTCAGATGCCCCCAGCAGGTGGAAATAAACCTGAGCTTCACTCGCTTTGAGGCTACAAGCTCAAGTCACAATACGTTGAGAGTCTCCCGGCGGGGATGAAAGACAGGAACTGAGTCCTCCAGTGCCTTGCTCTGTTCCAAGGGATTGATTCTGAAGAGAACTCCACCCTGGGGGCTGCTGAGAAACAGACACAGCCTCATTTTTCTCTGGGGCTAATCCAACTGATAGCTACAAATTTGAGAGACCGCCCTAACCTGGGTATGAGGAGATGTCATGCCTTTCCCTGCTTCCTAGACTGGGAGAGGACAATAAAGACAACTTAGTAGGGGTACTGCTAAGTTAAAAGAGAGAGAGCAAGAGAGAGGGAGCGAGGGAGAGGGAGAGAGAAAGAAACTCTTTGGTATTCACAGCAAGAACAAATTCAGACTAATAAACTTTTCCGGCAGTGTCATCAACCATGGAGCAAAACTGATGGGCACTTTTGGAAAAGTATATAAAGTAAATTGCTCCCGCCTGATAAGAGAACCCAGATAGACTAACTGTATGTGAGCCATGCCTAAACATTCAGCATTTTTATTACAACTATTTTAATTAACTGCATTCAGCTGCCTCCATCTTGGTGGTTTTTAATTAAATTAAATGAGCTAATGCTTTCTCGCGTGCCTCCGTTGACTCTTCCCACATCGGTGCCACTTGGACACAAATGGGGTTGGGCTGTGGGAACCACAAAAGACTTTGGTATCAGTTCGTAACCAAGCCCTTCCTTCTCTCTCCTCCTTATCCCAGCCTTCCCACAGACTCCTAAGAGAAAGGCAGCTTCTTTACGTGCAGAGGTCTAATATTTACTGAATGAAGTCAATGCAATCTTTTGTGCTCCTCTCCAGAGCAACTCTTATTGGTTAATCAATTCCCTGGAGCTCTTCTAATTGCACTTCTGCTTTGTGGGGAGGGGAGCAGAGGAGACAACCTCTTCTACCATATCAACATGACCACACCGAAGGACGAGAAGGAATTCAAGCTCCAGCCCATGCACTAATGAACAGGAACTATAAGGGAACGTGTCTACCGACTCTGCTGCGTGGTACACTCCCAAGTGCTTAGTGAGCTGCTCTGCCCAGAGTAAGCGCTCAATAAATGCCATTCATCGATTATTTCAAGAAATGCTATGCAAATGAAGGCCGCTTCACTAAAGCCAAAGACACAGCACTTTGAAAAATTTACATTAACCTGGAAACGTCCTTTGCTTCTCAGTGCTTCTATTAGACCGTAAGTTCCTTGATGGCAGGAACCATGTCCGTTCCTTCTACTGAATGCTCCCGAGAACTTATGTGCAGAGCTTTGCACATATTAGGTGCTCAGTCAATATTGGTGAGAGTGTATGAACTAGGTCCATCTCTGGACTAGGGGCAGAAAAAAAACAAGAACGTTATCATGACCCTGATATTGCTCTCGCCCCCTCCTAAAAACACCCAGGTTTTAATCATTCCCGGAAGTCTGTCGTACTGAAGACTAGAAAACTCATTTACTACCCAAGGACCTAATCAATTCTTCTCTCAGGTCTGAAGTTGTCTGCTGCTCATTGATTCCTGGAAGATTCCCCTGACATTCTGTGAGGTAATTATAATGTCTTCAGTGACTGGCTGGCTTTGGAGAGTTTGAGTCCCTGATGTAACCCAATTGAGACGTTCCTGAAGAGCAGCTCCCTCAGCAAAGACTGGGAGGGAGAGCAAACTTCTAGGCCGCGTCGGGCTTTTCGGTTTTGCCTCTCAGCTCCACCTCCCAGGGCAGCCGCTCAGCATCATTTCAAGCTGTTAAATGGGAGTTTATTTCCGTGGGCCTCCCTCCTCTTCTCTCTCAGCTGACCCAAATGCAGGCTCTCCTCTGCTTGGCTGGGAAGGAGAGGAGCCATGGGGTCCCTGATTCGTATCTGTGGGACTCACTTGAGAGGGGAGGAAAGGGAGGTGGGGCGGAGAGCATCTCCCATCACCTTCTTGAAGGATTTTCAAAATAATTAACGCGATGCTATTTTCCTTTGGCACAAACGTATCAAGATTAAACTATGTTTGTGGGAGAGATAAGCTAAAGGTCACTGTGAAATTTCATAAACTGTAAACGTATTAGTGTAATTAGTATCCACGGCTCAGCCTCGGTGGGAGCTGAGTGTCAATCAGCTGTAACGTAGATGTTCGCCTAGGCTAATTACACACATCAGAGCTACATCACTATCTGGGCTTTCTCTCTCCAGACACGTGCTAGTGTCTAAGTCTGCGGTGGGAGGGGCTAGGCTTGAGAGGCCTCTTCAAGACAACTCTCAGCAAGACCAGACTGGACAGGGAGGTCACCTCGGGGTTACCCCAGATGTTTCTTTTGCCCCTTGCCCAACCCCCAATGGGTCGATCTTACCAGGGTTTCAAAGGGATGTGGAGCCTCCCTGATCACTCCCTGTCCTACACAATTACCACGCAGCTGCTCACCCCTGCCCAGAAGTTCCCATGGTGGAACAGGAGGGACGCTTGTTAAACACTTGGGGATCTTCTGAGATGAAAAGGAGGTGAAGAAATTATGACGAGTGGGACACCGGATCCTTGGCCCATTTCCAGCAGTAAAGCCAAGTTAATTTAACCCGGAAAGCCCGCCGCCCCAGAGTTGTTCTAGCAGGGCCAGACGTACCTGGATTCTCGTTAAAATGTTAAATATAGGGGAATGGGACCAGGCAGGCTGGAGGTGGGTTTGGATCTGCCTGCATAATTACTGACCCAGCACTGATTCCCTAAGCTCAGTGAGCTTTCTTGGTCTCAGCTCAACTGGAAAGTGAGACGTGAGGACTCCATCCAGGGGAAGGCAGATTTCTAGGTTTCGGATGCTCCGGCCTTTCCTCAGTTTTCATTTTACATAATGAACGTCCATGTTTAAAACAGCATTAATGGAGAAAGTCCTGTCCATCCTCCCTGACCCCCCCAAACTTGCGCTGAACCACCCCTTCTCCCTCCGAATACTCCCTTCACTCTCCCTTCCCTCCCCACCCCAGCTGCTGAGGAAGGGAAGTCTGCCAGGAGCAGGTGGTGAGCTACCAGCAGCCTGTCACTCCGAATTGCTCCCTTAACAGGATAACAAGCTGTGATATCCTGCCCCAGGACAAGGGCTCCGGCAACACGCTTTCTTCTCTTGGTGAGGAAAAAGCCTGTCAGTAAGACTTTGGCACGCAGCAGAAAGTTTCACCTCCGAGTGAGCCCAGGAAAGAGAACGATAAGTGAAAAGGAAGGAGCAAGGGAGGCTTTAGTCTGAGCCAGGAGGGAGTCTGGGTTTACCTGAACGGAGCTGTTTGATGCGCCCATTGCTAGTGGCGGTGTCCACTGGGAGGAAGTCCTTGAACCAGGAGATCTCTGGGTCGGGGTTACCCCCGGCAGCACAGAGCATGGTGGCGGTGCGTGCCTTCTCGACCACCTTCAGCTGGGGCCCCATATCGATGGTGGGGAAGCCATGAGGCAGCTGGTCCTCTGGAAAGGGAAAACGTAGAAGATGTAAGCCCAGAGGGTGGGTGGTGTGGGGGGCAACTATTTTCCTGCTTCTTCTGCAACTCTTCCAGGTGAGGACCTGACTCTCCACACTCTTGGTGAGCAATTAAGCCCACTGTGAAGCCCCCCCATTTCCTCCATAACGTCGGTGAAATATTTGGTCAGCCTTCTGGGAAGGAGAGTCAGCCTACTGGCCCCAACTGCCAGAGTTGTCTGAATCACAACAGCCCCACCACAATTTCTCCAGGTACCTCTCGGAAGGGAGACAGGGAGGGAGAGTGTGTGTGTGTGTTGTGGTGGGGAGGCCTCTCAAGTTCATCCATTTGCAGGCTCTGAGGCAGACACTTCGGTGTAGGTGTTAACACGTCACAGACCACATCTTCTTGGAAATACACAGAGCACTACACAACTTAGTTTACAAATAGTTCCTTCCCCAGGGTGGGTAATGGTGAACACCTATCAGGTAGTAAGACAGGTCAATCAATCAGTGGTGTTAATTAAGCATTTACTGAGTGCGAAGTACGGGTCCTAAGCAATTTGGAGAGTACAACCGAAGGAATACACATATTTCCTGCCCCCAGGAAGTTCACAATCTAATGGAGGAGCTGGACAAAAATGACTTACAAATACTGGAAGTAGAAGGAAAAGTGGAGATATGAATTTATGTGCTCCGTCATCCTATGGTTTCCAATTTACTTCTGCAGGGCCTCCCCCTTTTTGTCTGCTGGGGAGCAGGGGCAGCGGCCCGGACAAAGCTCTGCAGCCTTGAGGGCCAGAACGAGCCCCCGTGCCATGGCCTACTGGCAAGAGCCCAGGCCTGGGAGTCAGAGGGCTGGGGTTCAAATCCTAGCTCCGCCACCTGTCTGCTGTGTGACCTTGGGCAAGTCACTTCACTTCTCAGTGCCTCAGTTACCTCATCTGCAAAATGGGGATTAAAACTGTGAGTTCCATGTGGGATGGGGACTGCGTCCAACCTGATTACCTTGTATCGACCCCAGTGCTTAGAATAGTGCTTGGCACATAGTTAAACGCTTAACAAATACCATAATTATTATTATAGTCCCTAGGGCTAGAACAGCCTGACTGCTAACTGAGGCTTTCGGAACAACTTTCAGCTTTGCACAAAGAGATCGAGACTTGGATATTACAATCTACGATGCTGGAAAAGTTGAAAAGATTGCTCTGAAAATGAGGACTTGGTCTACAAACACATTCTTGAAGCCATGTCTGACTGAGGACATGGATTGGGAATGGATTAGAGAAGCAGTGTGGCTTACTGGAAAGAGCACGGGCTTTGGAGTCAGAGATCATGGGTTCGAATCCCGGCTCTGCCACTTGTCAGCTGTGTGACTTTGGGCAAGTCACTTAACTTCTCTGTGCCTCAGTTACCTCATCTGTAAAATGGGGATTAAGACTGTGAGCCCCACGTGGGACAACCTGATTTCCTTGTGTCTACCCCAGCGCTTAGAACAGTGCTCTGCACATAGTAAGCGCTTAACAAATACCAACATTATTATTATTATTATTGGGAGGGAGGGGAAGAAAGAGGAGAGAACCATGGAGCCCCTAGGTGTTTTTTTCGAAGTTTACAAAATCTCTGCTCCTTGGCAAACCGACGTAGGATGTCTGTGACCAGGTACTAGGGTGTAAAATGAGCCAGATGTCTCTGGTGGGTGTAAAGTCCCTCATCCTAAAAATGGACCCCATTAAGTCTAGTGTGTATTAAGTGAACATAGAAGATGAGACAGACCCGGAAAATTCCTGTGACAATTATCCTTTAGGGTAAAAGCAAATTGTAAAATGCCGCTGTTGCAACCTTTCATGCCCATCCTGTAGCGAGACAAGAAAAAATATCACACTACTTGCAAATCCCTTTGCTTGTGTATAATCACGAGGCTAAATGCATTGGAAAACAACTTCAAGAAATGGAAGTGCCAGAGATTGGCCACATCAGCATTTATTCGGGAGAAGAGATTCAAATCAATACTCTGAAATGAAGTAGGAAGATACTGCACTGATAAAAATGTTAAAGAAACAACAGATAGAAAAAGCCCCACCGAGCCAGCTCATTAAGTATTAAAATGGCAGCAATTCTGATGGAACATATCTCACCTGCTCTTGGAGCAAGCAAACACTTCCCATCATCTGCTGAAAACACAAAACGCACACGAACACACATATACACATATACCTGCCTGTGGCTCTAACAAGCTCCAAAGTTGCTTGCTGTTAAGTGACAACACCTTTTGGAGTTAAGTTAGAGGAATGTGAGACGGTGGGTCTGACCATTTTCTGGTTCTTCCTTTCTGTTTTTCCCCTGCTAGTATAACCAGTTCTAATTCATGGTAGACCAGAAAGCCTGTCTCCATGCCGGCAAGTGGATGAAACGAAAGGCTTTCTAATGAAACAATAAAAAAAAAAGCACAACAGAGAGTTAAGAGCACCCATGGCCCTACCTTTTCCTCCTTAGCAAAAGGTTCTTTACCAACACTTAAAAGAAACTTTTAACCCAGGGAGTTCAAAAATTCTGTCCTTTCCTCCCATTTTAAACTTTACTCTCCACTGATTTTTCAAAGACAAAGGGTGCTCAAAGCCATAACCCAAAAGAAACATGAGCTGTCACTGCACACAAGGAAAGGACACAGCCACACTACAAACATTTAGGCAGTGCCAAATGACATGAGAGACAGAGAATGAGACAGAGAGGGAGAGAGAATGAGACAGAGAGAGCGCACGCAACAGAGACCCAGAGAGACCGAGAAGCAGAGAAGAGGGAAAGGGGCAGGAAGAGAATCCAAACCGGCTGGAGAGGAAGCTCTATAAACTCAAGTAAATAAACCTAGTCCCCTTGGAAGGAGGTTAGATTTGCCTTTCTGAGTGAGGGCTTAGCAGAGAAACCCACACGTTTCACGTCTCTCTTCATGATGCCAAGAACATGCTGGGAAGGCCACACCCAAGAGCCTTTTCTCTTTTCCATTTCTGATCTTACTGTCCCTTCTGGGAATGACTTACAGCCTTTCCAGAGGACACTCGGTAGTATAGGACCTGATTAACGTGGCCTAAAATATACAAGCTGACTTGGCCAAACAGACCCCCAAATCAAGCTTCCCGGGCTTGCAAAGGCCTTAGAGGCTCTGAAGGGTTTTTATCCAGAGAAGAGGGAGCAGCTGTTCTTCATCTCCTCAGAAGACAGAATCAGACATAATGGGCTGACACTGCGACCGGGAGACATATTAGAAATGGAGGGTAGTTAAACATGGAAACACGTTACTGAGACTGGTTAACGAATAACCTTCTTTTGGAGGCTTTCTGTACATTCAGCTCCCCCGAAATGAGTTTTGGGTGGAGCGCGCTCAAGGGAATTGGGAAATATTCTTCCAACAATCTGTGTCTTTCTGGATAGAACACTGCGTGAGGTCGGAAGAAACGGTTATGTGGTGTCGGTCACCACATGCGTGGTGTCGGTCAAGGCACGAGTACTATAATGCGAGTTTCCCTTAACGAGGGGTTTATCAGAAACATGGTCCCGGTCTTCTAGGAAAAAGCAGGTGCTAAGATCCACCTTGGCCTGATCAGAAGGTTAAATTAAAGGACTGTTTGCCTCCCAAAATCACATCTCCTAGAGGCCTTCCCTGACTACGTCCCCAGTGCCCCAATTCACCCTTCCTTCTACCTCACCTACGCACTTGGATCTGTACCCCTTAAGCACTTGGTATTCACCCCTCCCTCAGCTCCACATCACTTAGGTAAATATCCTATTCCCTCCCATATCCTCTATCTGTAATTTATTTTAATGTGTCTCTCCTCTAGACCATAAGCTCACTGAGGCCAGGGTACATGTCTACCAACTCTGTTGTACTGTACTCTCTTAAGAGCTTAGAACAGTGCTCTATACATGACGAGCATCACTGATTGATTAGTGCAGTGCTCCACATACAGTAAGTGCTCAATAAATATCAATGATCGACTACCTGACTGGATGATCTCTCAAGGTCCGAGTCGGTTTGGTGATTCTTCAGAGCTATGACATGACTTCGGTAATCAGAAGAGTTAGAAACTGCACCCTTCCCCCTTTCCCACCTCATCCCCAGTTTCCGCTTTGGAAGCCTACTGCAAAATCCAGGGCTCACAGCTAAACCCAAAGTTGGGCTCTTTTTAACTATGGAGCTGCTCTGATCTTCACTAAGCTGGCTTTCTTTCTATCCCTCTACCCGTTCCCTAGTGACTGTGGTCTATTCTGGATACAATACTCGCAATGGAAGTTGTAGTCTGAGCCACCGAACGCCTGAGACCTAAAACCAAGGCAAGATTTACGTCTGTAAGTACACAGGTATTCCCGTTGTTGCCATAACTTTCACTTCCTATTAAAAAAAAAAATAATTCAACTCCGGTGAGAAAGGGAAGGATGGAAATTTGGTGACTTAACTGCCACAGTTGGAAAATTACAGAGTTACAGCACTGGGATGTGGGGAAAGTTCCCTTCTTCTGAGACCTGTGCTTGTTCAGAGGAGAAAAAGGTTTTCAAAGCCTCTTTTTAAAGGGCACTGATTTGACCTTCCCATCAGCAGCATGGCGTAGTGGACAGAGTACAGGCCTGGGAGTCAGAAGGTCACAAATGCTGTGGGTCTGAGTGTGGAAGGAGTAAAGAGTGCAAATCCTGACCTTGAGAGCCGAAGGTGCAGTGTGGGTGTGTTGGGGGGGCGGGGGAGGAGAGAGATGCGATCCAGAGGGTGGAGATGGTGAGTGCTGTCTTTCTGTGCAGTGGCAGGAAGCCCAATAGAGATGGAGGAATCTGAGCACATAATCCAGCCCTTTCCTCTCTGTCCTGGCTTGCTGTCAGCTCCCACTGTGAGAACACTGGAGAGTCCAACGCTCCCTCACATCAGCCATAGGTGACTGCTTCTCAAGTGAGGGGATGCTTGGCAGAGGTCCTGAGGGTTGGCAGCCCCATTCTCTCCCCCAACTGGGGCAGGCAGCAGATGGTTTCAAATACCACTGAAGCTTCCCAGCTCTCCTCTCAGGGAAAGGACAAATGGGACTCGGAGACTAATTTCCCGTTCCCAGTCCGAAGATGAGAAAAACCCACTAAGAGCTATCGCTGGAAAAGTATTATGAACCCCCATCTGCCAGCAGTGCCCTACTTGCCAAGCAGACGCTGAAACCCCCAGCAGCCCTGGCCCCAACTTGCTTCCAGCTCCAGGGGAGGGCAGAGGGAGTGAAACAGAATTCTCCAAATGCCAAAGTGTTAATGATGAGAAAAGCAAACAGACAAGTTTCATTTAGCTTTCCTGCTGTTAATGTTAACCAAACAGCCTGTCCCGTTCATGTGACCTCACCTTCCAGAAATGTCACTGAGCACCTTTAAATCCTCAAGAGACAGGTTCATTCATTCTCTCTCTCTCTCTCTCTCCCCTCTCTCTTTCTAAAAAGAAGAGACAAAACCTTTGAAGGGCTCTAACTCTGGGCCAGGTAACCACAAGAAATCTGGCAGGTGAATTATGGCACTGCAAACTCCCACCACTCTACCATCCAAATATATAACTCATGAGACCAGCTAGATAGGCTGAGGGATTTAAAAAAAATAATTTAAAAAGGAATTCTGGATCTGGGGAGAGGGGGAGCTGAAATAATAATTATGGCATCTATTAAGTGCTTACTATATGCTAAGCACTGTTCTACATGCTGGGGTAGATATAAGTTAATCAAGTTGGACAGTCCCTATCCCACATGGGGTTCACACTCTTAATCCCCATTTTACAGATGAGGTAACTGAGGACCAGAGAAGTTAAGTGACTTGCCCAAGGTCACACAGCAGATACCTGGCAGAGCCAGGATTAGAACCCAGGTCTGGATCCTTTCCCTAGAGAATCCTCCACCCTTAGGCATAGGTGAAGACAAAAAATGAATTTTCCTGGTGTTCCCCACCTCCCAAGTGGGGATAGAGCCATGCTCACATAGGTTTCCATATGAGGAGGTGAATAATTAATCATGATGTTTATTAAATGTTCACTCTGTCAAGTATTGTGCTAAACACTGTGGTAAATACCAGACACAGTCCCTGCCCCACAGAGGGGCTCAAAATCTAATCTTATCTCCACTTTACACAGAATGGAAACTGATGCTCAGGGACGGTAAGCCATCTTCCCTAGAAATGCACACAGAAGAGCAGCGGCAGGGCTGAGAACAGAATCTATATCTTCTAACTCTTCATCTTGTGCTCCCTAGGCTGAGCCAAAGCTCTTGATTCAGTTCCACCTTAAGTGGGGCCTAAAAGGAGCTAAGGAGAGACAGGGTCTGGGTCTCACCTGTATATTCTTTCCCAGTGTCTAGGGTCTGAGAGGCCCCAGATCAGTTCTTCAAAATCTGCCTGCCCTTCCAAACCTATCCTGCTAGTCCCCTCTGCAAAGGCCCCTCTTCTTTACTGTCCTACTGCTAAGAAGAGAGGTTAGCACTAGGTTGGCCTAGCTCCTTGGAAAAGTTTAAAAACTGCAACGCCTGAAACCGTGGGAGAGAGGTGGGCAGAAACTGTTAAGCTTTGGCTGGGTCTACACTAGAATCAATGGCCAATGTCTGTATGGGGCAGATGCAGGTTTTGAAAAGGTCTTTCTTGGCTGGATAGAACCATTTTTGACCTAAATTTACATGTGGCAAATCCAACTTCCAGTGCCAGCCAATTACTTGAAGGACAAACACTGCGAGATAACAACAACAACAACAATGATAATAATAGTAACAGTGATAATGGCATGAATTAAGCACTTAGTATATGCTAAGCACCTGGGTATATACAAGATAATTAGATAAGGCAGTCTCTGTCTCATTCCAGTCCTGCTTCAAAGTTGGCACTGGGCACTCTAACATCAGCATTACTGCTTGATTGACAGATAGCATCTACAGCTTTTCTGATCTCCAGTCCTGCCCTCTAGTCCTGATACTAGGGCACTTCAGTGATGCTCCCCAAACTAGGCAGACTGGTGGGGGTAGGTGGGAGATGTTCAAAGCTGTCAGAACTCCAAGTTGACGGCTGTCAGTTGGGAGGACTACTGGGCCAGTCAGGGGGCAAGTAGGAGCACAGACTGGCAGTCAAGAAAAACCCTGTTAATTTGGCCCAAATAAATTATTTGCAGTTGATCCATGTAGAAAAGGCCAATTACAATTAGTGGCAAATCCTGCTACCTTCCAAACCAAAGGAAGTTCGTTCATTTGCAGCATAACACCTGAACACCTTCAGTGGATCGGGTATGTACCTTTCTGATGCTTGTGATGAATTGGGGTGAGGTGAAGGTTAAATCACTTAGATTAACAGCGAGCTGCGTTGTTTCCTCCAGTGTAGACCTGGGGGAAATTCAGGACCCACTGCCAGGCACATCTGCTCAAGTGGAGCTGAGGAAAGGGGTGGGAGGGAGTCTGAGCAGGCAGGGAGGCCCAGGCCAGAGGTGGGGGAAGGCTCCAATTGCTCTTAATTAGCGAGCGATTGTGTTGCAATGACTGTAAATGTGCCGTGGGGTTCCAGCAACAGACACATTATGCAAATGAATCTATGGGTGAAAGGTGCTATCAGAAAGCATATTTACCAGTTAATAATAACCAATTAACTCCCTAATAATGATCGTTTGAAAGAGAAACGTTTCCCTCACATGGAAACCCATGCTGCTTCTAGATATGAAATTCCTTTCAAACGGCACGTTTGCAGGGCCTCCTGCATCAGAAGGCCACTGGAATGGGGCTTGGGGGCCAGGACCAGGGAGAGTCCCCAATTCTGAACTAGCCAGCATCCTGGCCTATGTAAAGAGTTCATCAGAACCCTCCCTCATCCCCTCTTCGCCTCAAATTGTGTTGGAGAAATCTGCACCAAAGACGTAATTCCATTTTCAATATTATTGCAATAATACAACATGCCCCTAATAAAAGAAAAAGAGAAAAAACGCTGAACTAAAGTGGCATCTACATAATTGCCTTTTAGTCCTATTTTAAATCTTCTATTAATCCATTACATATTTCCCCTTCACTTTCATTGATGTGACACAGTATTTGTATAATAGCTTTTCATTTTTCATCCATGAGATCAATAAAGCATTTCCATATATCATTAAGTGTAACCCATTGTTAAAACTAATGAAGCATTTGACTTTTGATCCATTTGAATATGGCTGCAGCTCAATGTTCTAAGAATAGTATAATTTGAATGTATAAATCTCTCCCATTTCCCATCGTTTGGGCTCAATTAGTGTGCGGTCCTTACTTCCCGGGGCTGAATTACCAAGATTGGACACATACACACCCACCCCCCAGCCCCCGGGGGAAAAGCCTGGCTGAATTGCTTCCAATTCAAGTCTGCAAGGTGTCCAGTCTTTGGTACCCACCCTGGCCTTGCAAAGAGAAGCAGCGAGGCTCAGTGGAAAGAGCACGGGCTTTGGAGTCAGAGGTCATGAGATGGAATCCCAGCTCTGCCACTTCTCAGCTGTGTGACTGTGGGCAAGTCACTTAACTTCTCTGTGCCTCAGTTACCTCATCTGTAAAATGGGGATTAAGACTGTGAGCCCCACGTGGGACAACCTGATACCCCTGTGTCTACCCCAGCGCTTAGAACAGTGCTCTGCACATAGTAAGCGCTTAACAAATACCAACATTATTATTATTTAGAAAAGAGTTGTGTTCTTCCAACCAAGAACACCCCCACAGACACAGAGTTAACTCAGAGCAAGCTAAAAGGGGGCGAGAGGAGACTGCTTAAAAGTCTTCCTGAAGAGGGGAATCGGGGCATCGCGTGAGCAGCAGGCCCTTGATCTGCATCCCCTGGCAAAATCGCACATGGTCCTCCGACTGAAGATACTTCTCAGAATGGTGGCACAATACCATTCATTAGTTTAGTGGCACACGGTAAATGCTGCATGGTGAGGCTCTGCCCAGGCCACACAGACACGGAGACCCGAATACAAGACCCTGAGGAGTCCCCAGGAGTGCTATCTGGGTGGAGAAGCAGCTGGCTCTTGCTCTCAGCTGGGCTGATCCAACCAAGCAGGTGTTTCCGGGGCATCTTGTCTCCCAATCAAAGGTGCTTATTGAGTGCCAACTGTGTGCAGAGCACTGGACAATGAGCTTGGGAAAGTACAATACATTAGAGCTAGTAGATACATCCCCTGCCACAGATACTGTACTCTCCCAAGTGCTTAGTACAGTGCTTTGCACACAGTAAGTGCTCAATAAATACGATCGAATGAAAGGAGCTTACAGTCTTCACTCTCTTGCCACAGGAATTTCTTAGACAGTTCCCCTAATTTTCATCTCCAAGCCTACACCAAACTCTTTAGGAGTAAATGCTTTCTGGATCCAGTAAAATTACAACGAGCCCAGGCCCACCACACATTTCCTCTTCTGAGGTAGTTGCCTTGCCCCCAAAACATTTGAGATGTCATCTTGAGAAGCAGCTAGCCTAGTGGACAAATATGGGCCCGTGAGTCAGAGGACTTGGGTTCTAATCCTGGCTCTGCCACTTGTCTGCTGTGTGACCCTGGATTTACCCTCTCTGTGCCCGTTACCTCAATTGTAAAATAATAATAATAATAATAATTGTGGTATTTATTAAGCTTTTGCTATGTGCCAGGCACTGTATGAAGTGCTGGGGTAGACATCAGGTAATTGGTTGGACACAGTCCCTGTCCCACATAGGGCTCACAGTCTTAATACCCATTTTTCAGACAAGAGTACTGAGGTACAGTGAAGTGAAGCAACTTGCCTCAGGTGACACAGCAGACAAGTAGAGAGCCAGGATTAGAACCCAGGTCCTTCTGACTCTCAGGTCCGTGTTCTATCCACTAAGCCACGCTGTTTCTCTGAGGATTAAGACTGTGAGCTCCATATGGGTCATGGACTGTGTCCGACCTGTTTAGCCTGTATCTAACCCAGCACTCAGTATAGGCTTGGCACACAGTAAGTGTTTAGCAAATACCATAAAAAAAACTGCATTACTGCAAAACAAAGCAGCTACAGTGCTCCCACCCTCTCCTCTCTCATCCTTTCACTCCCTGCCAAAAATCTGCATTACCCCAGTCTACTAAACGTCCCTTCTTTTTGTGAATTAGCTCAGGTCAGTCTGGCTGTACTGAAGTGGAGCTTAACAGGCTGCATAATACAAATTAGCATATATTCTTTCTGAGTTATCATTTCATTCACTTCTCATGAATGTGGGCGGTCTGGGAAATGCCACTGCATGTGGTTAGGGTGACCCTAAGGCCAGGGCAGTTTGGATTTACATTATTTCCTAGATCAAACGTCCTTGGATTTCTAACATTCCACAACCTGTTCCCCGGAGAACTGGCACATTCCTTCAGTGGCATCGCTATTTCTGCACCTGCTGGGGGCAGCAGAAGGGAATCCCAAGCCTTATTTTTTTCCCCACTTTTAATCAGTTGAGACTTTTCATGGCACCAAGCCCAGAAGGGAAGACAAGGCCATTAGCGCCGAATTCCTGCATTCCAACTACAGAAATTATGCAACATTTCAAGGGGAGAAATTAACCATAACTGTTCTACTGAGCTTATTCATGTGTATCTATTTGCTACGGGAGCATTCTCACTATCACTTAATGAACTGAGTTAGAGAGAGAGAGAGCGAGCACACGACCGTGTATAAGAGAGAAAGGGTGTCTGTGTCAATGAGAGCCTCAGAAAAGCAGAGGGACATATGTAAAGAAATTCAGGAAGTGAGTCACATGGCAACAAGAAAAGGACGTGGATGGAGGTACCACACAGAAGCCACAAAGGATCTTTGCAAAAGAACCCTACTTCAGAGTGTTCATAGTTAGGAAATAGATGATGCGATGATACATCTCGGGCCTGGGCTGTACCAAGGCCTCAGCAGGTGCCTGGGAAGACGGAAATGAATTTAACCTGCAGACTGAAAATGTAAAGTGGAAATCATGATAATCAAGGTGAAGATCATGCCTCTATTTTCCACCAGCTGTAGTGCATAAATTCACTCCGCCAGCTGGTTGCATAAACAGACGCCAGCCCTGACCCTCAGTCAGTCTCTCTAGAGATCTTTAGGTGTTCCAGCGTCGTGGAGTTAGGTTCTCCGGCTTCCTTTCATCAATTAGTTGAAAACTTTTCAGCCCGTGTCCCCCTCTAGTCGGTTAACTCTTGTGGGCAGGGATTGTGTCTACTAACTCTGTTTAATACTCCCCAAAGCATAGTACTGTGCTCTGCTGAAAGTAAGAATTCTATACCTCCTCCAGGAGGCCTATCCAGACTAAGCCCCACATTTTCCTCAGCTCCCTCTCTATCGTGACTTGCTCCTTTTGCTCTATCCCCCCACCCTGCCCCAGTACACTTGTGTATATATGATCTATAATTCTATTTGTAATTAATGCCTGCTTACTTTTGAGATGTATATATATAATTTTATTTATATTGATGCTACTGATGCCTGTTTACTTGTTTTGATGACTGTCTTCCCCTGCTTCTAGGCTGTGAGCCCTTGTGGGCAGGGATTGTCTCTGTTGCTGAACTGTACTTTCCAAATGCTTAGTACAGTGCTGTGCACACACTAAGTGCTCAATAAATACAACTGAATGAATGAATACAATCAACTGATTGACTGAATGGTTCTTACCTGGTGGTGGATTGCAAAGCGTTGCCTGGACATGGTCCCTGCCCTGTTGAGCCTCACTATCTAATATATGGTTTTCCCCTTACATTCTTCATCCCATTCTGGAACAGGTGCTGCTTTCCTCCATCAAAGCCCAGTCCAGACATCCCTCTTCTAGGCTGATGGGATGACAAGATGGTCGAAACAACACCTGTGGCTGTTCTAAGAAGCCCTAATCAGGCCTAACCCCTGCAGCTGCAACCTTAAATCTAACTATAATAATAATGTTGGTATTTGCTAAGCGCTTACTACATGCTGAGCACTGTTCTAAGCGCTGGGGTAGATACAGGGTAATCAGGTTGTCCCACGTGAGGCTCACAGTTAATCCCCATTTTACAGATGAGGTAACTGAGGCACAGAGAAGTTAAGTGACTTGCCCACAGTCACACAGCTGACAAGTGGCAGAGCCGGGAGTCGAACCCATGACCTCTGACTCCGAAGCCCAGGCTCTTTCCACTGAGCCCTAAAAATAACGGTACTTGTTAAGTGCTTACTATGTGCCATGCACTATGTGTATTAAGAACTATGGCAGACACAGGACAATCAGACTGGGCACAGTCTCTCGTGCCACAAGAGCCTCACAGTCTAAATATGCGGGAGATCAAGCATTGAGCCCCCATTTCACATATGAGGAAACAGGCTCAGAGAAGTGAAGTGACTTGCCCAAGGTCACGCGGCAGACAAGTGGCGGAGTTGGGATTAGAACCCAGGTCCTCTGACTCCCAGGTCTGGGCTCTTTCCACTAGGCCAAGTCTGCCCAGTCCCATCACGCCTACTGGATGCCATCCCACCTATGGGCAGAACTCTTCCAAGTGCTTAAAACGGTTCTCTGTACGCAGAAAGCGCTCAATAAATACGACTGACTGAATGAATGAAAGAACGGTCTTGTGATCACAGGGGCTGACAAGAAGCAGACGCTCACAAGCCCATCGCAGTCTGTCAGTCACCAGGCTACATCAGTGCAGTAATGTTATCACGTGTCAATTACCATTAGCTATGCAAGGGACCAGACCAAAATCATGCCGCCTCCATGTCAACATAGAGCCACTTTCTCCTCTATAAATACATCAGAATTATTCAGCATAAACACCGGCTTCCCATTAAGACTAAGTGGGGAGTGTGAGCATTTTCAGATGTAACTAATTAGAAACCAGTTCTGAATTCCTAATAACTAAAATTATGGTCTTTGGGGTTTATGCCAAATTAAGGACAATTAATTTTCCACTCTCAATTATTACACACCTTAATAGCTCTGTCCTTGAGTCTGTCTCGTCCTTCAAGTACACAGCCATTCAGTTCAGTCAGTCCCTCACATCTGATGTGCGTGAATAATAGTTAATAAAAAATTGGCAAATCAAATTTGAGCCACAATACCACCGTCTCTTATTTAAAAAAACCAATTAGATTCCATGTCTACCTCAGATCCAAGATGACAAGAGGCATTTGTTGCAGAACTTGGGCTCTCTAGTTTTTTAGAGGCATTAAACAGCTCCACGCTTTCCTCTAAGATGTTCTTTTAATGTACATGCTGGCAGCACGTACAGATAATCAGGCTGGTTTTCATTAAGTGATTTGACTGAAGTTCATTGGCTTTATTTGATATACAAAAGACTATTTAACCTGCTCCCAAGCTACTTCGCTGAAGTAATTAGAAGCCAAAGACTGGAAAATGCTTCTTTGTGGAAGGCTCTCCCAGCCCTCATTTTTATGAATGAGAGAAGTCTGCAGGACTAGGGTGGCTGATCAGTTGGATGTGGAAAGCAGAGAGGATAGTATCCAGCCGTCTGGGACGCACCACCTGATCTTTTCCCTTTCATTTCTTGCCCACACGCATTTTGGGTCCTGTATCTTAGATGTTTTGAGGCAGTGGAAACCAAATAACAAACCCCACTTTTCTTCTCTTTGCCCCTGCTCATCTTTGAATGGAAAGCACAGCTGTGGGCAAGAAACGTGTCTACCAACTCTATTCTATCGTATTCTCCCAGGAGCTTCGTACGGTACCATGCAAACAGTAAGCGCTCAGTAAATATGATTGAGCCAAATAAAAGGCAAAACAAGCTTGGCTTACGTTTGAAGCACAGGGGCGTGATCCACAAAACTCGGAGCTCGGCGGGGGGTGGGGACGACTCAGCCCTGTCGAGATTTGGGATCGAGAGGGCTGGGCTTGACACTCCGCAGCAGATTCTGCTGGGAGGAGGTTGGAGACCTGGCCCTTGGTCTGTCAAGGTGCTCGCGCCGACTCTATTTGCTCACTGGAGCAATGATGAAGCCGAATGCCTGAATGAATGAAGCTGAGCAATCTCTGGTCTGGAGACGCAACGATATCTGACTCATTTATAATGCTTGAAAACCTTCCTCCCCGAAGAATTTCAGGGGGTCATGGAGAGCAGCAGCTGATCCTCCCCCACTCACTGGGTCCTAGAGCACAGTCACAGAGGCCCTGGGTGTTGGTGGAGTAGCAATATGGCCCTATAGACAGAATCCCAGAGGGTCGAGCTCCAAGAGCAGGCACTCGTTTTACGACCGACTCGCTATCCCCTTCTGCAACCTAGGATTGCAGTGGTAGCCTATTTTCTGAGGGCAGCTGATGATGGTGGGTTACTCAAAACTTTCAGCTGTTTGCAGCCACACGAAAGCAAGGACATCTGTTGTCCCTTTAATAACAATAATAATGGTGGCATTTGTTAAGCGCTTACTATGTGCAAAGCACTGTTCTAAGAGCTGGGGGGATACAAGGTGATCAGGTTGTCCCACGTGGGGCTCACAATCTTAATCCCCATTTTCCAGATGAGGTAACTGAGGCACAGAGAAGTTAAGTGACTTGCCCAAAGTCATACAGTTGGCAAGGGGCGGAGCTGGGTTTCGAACCTATGACCTCTGACTCCCAAGCCCGGGCTCTTTCCACTGAGTCAAGCTTGTTGTGGGCAGGGAATGTGCCTGTTCATTGTTACAGTGTATTCTCCCAAGAGCTCAGTACAGTGTTCTGCACATGGTGAGCGCACTCAATAAATACAACTGAATGAATTAATTTGCAGGAGAGGATGCTGCATTCTTCAACTCAGCTGCCCGTGCGTGTCTTGCTGCAACGACCGGTGCCCACAAAACACAGTCCCTTCTCAGGATGCAGAGCTGGAGCTCTGATGACCGGATGTAGCAGCTGTCAGCAGGACCTATCTGTTGCATCCATGACTGCCTCTTTTCCTTACGAGCTACAGGGTTTACTGGATCAAAACAGGGATCCCATTCCAGCGTGCTGTCACAACACATTACCACCTAAACGCACAGTTACGTCAAGTCGCTCGGCCTGCCATTTCTGTGCCGCTGCACTTACTGGCTATTCCTCATGGCTTCCGGTGGTGCTTTAGTGAGCATTTCTTCCGCCGCCTTTCTAGCCAGCAAATCTTTGATGTTGAGTATTAACGAGGCGGAAAAATAAGCACCTTCCCTTACCCCACAGACATCATTATGTAGGTGTGTGTATCTAGCGGAGAAAGTAAACTTTTCTGGGAACAAGGACCGAGTGTTCTCTTGCATTGTGTAGAGAGCCCTGCCTCTCATGGGAGCTGTCTAAATAACCAAGTCACCATGCCTCACCTCTGTGCTAGCTGCTGGAATGCTTTGGCTCAGATCTATCCCCTGAGGGCCATGTGAAAATGCAGGTTGAGCAAACCTCAGCCTCTGCTTCGGATGGCAGGGACGTCCAGCAGACTCCCATTGCTCCAGCTCTCCCTTTCCCACGCTTTAGAAGGAATTTGGTTCCCTAGCCTCCCAAATTTAATCCCCTCAAAGGGACAAGATCCCGGTAAACGGTCTTCACAAATCTCTGGCCTTCCTCCTCGGCCGAAGACACGATCAATCCTCTGCATGGTACCGAGGCATCAGACTGACTCCTGGCACCGGCAGCGCCGGAGAGAGCTGTGACGCAAATCTCTTCAGATGGAAAAAAAAAATGCTTGCCCTTAGCCATCCAATCAAGGCCCTTAACCATCCAATCAAGAACTGTGGCAGTAAAAAGAGAGCAGAGAAGGCTATCTCTTGCATGGAGGTAATTGAAACTAGCCTAATTAATGCCTGAGTACTCAGATACCATGGTGATAGGAACTGCATAAACATCTTCTCAGAGAGAGAGAAGGGGGGGGGGAGAAACTGAGCATGTTGTTATCCCTGGATCTCTCCCCATTGCAAAGGGAGCGAAACTCTTTTTTGCTCCCACGATGGAATCATCCAGGGAAGGACTCTAGCTAGGCAGGCAGTGTTAGGTCATAGAAAGAGTACTTGCTCACCGAAGTAGGGAATTGGGAATTCGTACTTTGAGGGTTTCCAGTATTTTATGGAGGGAGACAATTTCCAACATTAGAGGTATTTGCTCTTCTGTCTTCTCTCCAGTCAACACTGAGACGGTTTAGTTATTTTTAGCTAACCTCCCATCTCTAAGGTCCGGCTCTGTTCAATAATGCCAAGGCTCTTTCTGGCTGGCCATCATCTTTCCACACCCAGACAGTAACGGTAGGCATAGTTGAAAATGCAGTAGCAGCATTTGAATGCACAGGTGGGACACTGCCCTATACTAGGTAAGGTACAGAATCGGGAAGTGACATGTTGCCTGCCCTTAAGGAGTTTAGAATCTAATGAGGGAGACAAAATTCAAATATTTACATCTGGGGTAGCCAAAATAAACAAACTGAGCGGGCACATACAAATGAGGGCTAAGGAGGATGTAAAATGCATTTGTGACCATTAGAGTTTGGCAGGGGTGGGTGATGGGGCTCAGGGTGCTAGGAAATTAATCACGGAGGCCTTGGGTGAGGGATTTGAATGTGGAAGGAGCTACCGGCCAATCTGATGTGGGAGCTCCAAAGCTGGGGAGAATAGGGTGAGTTGAGGATTAGGAAGTGGGATTGTCAAGAACAAGGAACACCTGGAAGGTGGGGTACAGATGAGTGAAGACATTGGGGAGCAGGTACACCTGGCTTAAATGAAGTAAAACAAAAACAATCCAAGACTATTTAAATTACGAGTATATGGTAAACTTCTTGAGGGATCCTCCCTCCCCTCAGTATCAGGTATATGTTTAGCTGTGTATCCCATTAGCATTTAAATAATCCTCTAGGCTATAACCTTGATGTGGGCAAGGAATGTGTCTGTTATATTGTCATACTGTACGTTCTCAAACACTTTGTCTTGTGCTCTACACATAATAAATGCTCAATAAATTCAATTGACTGACTTTGATACTCACCACAGCCCAGTAACACTTATGTACATAGTATTACATTCTACTATTTCCCCCATTTCAAATCTATTTTAATATCTGGCTTCCCCCAAAGACTGAAAGCTCAGCCATGCGCTTAGTACAGTGCTCTGCATATAGTAAGCACTCAATACATATGATTGATTGATTCCCAAACAGTTCAGTGCTCTGCATACAGCAGTATCTATTGACTGACTACCTAATGGACCTAAAAGGTGAGAATTTGCCAGGAAATGGGAAAGGGCATTGGGTGGGAAACTCTTTGGGTTAGTTTTTCTTTTTCCTTGGAGCACCAAGAGGAAACCAAAGAACGGGGCTTTTAAAATAGAATCCAGAGTTAGCACTGGCATTCTGAACTGGAAGAAGCTTTTATGGATAGTCTAAAGCAGAAAAAATGAACCAATATTACTCTTTCTGATACAGATCACTCCCAAAGGGTGCTTTTTGGGCAAACCATTATTGCTAAATTTATTTCTCATTTTCAGTACAGGTTCGAGATCACAACTTCTCTTATCTTTCTCTTCTCCATCTAGTGAACTGGGCTGTGGTGTCTTGCTATTTCTTCTAGGAATTCCTAGAGAGAAAAGGTGGGAGGTTCTAACCAGACTACCTGCCTGATCATTAACACCCACAGGGAACAAATAAAGGGATGACTTAAGGACAGGATGGTCAACCAAACAATCAGTGGCATTTATTGAGTGCTCACTGTGTGCAGAGCACATCTGTGCTACTGGGAGAGTACAATACAATAGAGTTGGTAGATATGATCCACGTCCTTGGCCAGCTGGGAACCCTCCTCTTGCCTCCTCCCTAGCCAAGAAAATCCTTTCATTCAATTGTAATTATTTAGCTCTTACTGTCGGCAAAGCACTGTACTAAGCGCTTAAGAGAGTTCAATATAACAATAAAGACACATTCCCTGCCCATGACAAGCTCCTCCTCCTCATCTAATCATCAACGGTACTTCAGGAACTACTTCTTGTACTTTCCAAGCACTTAGTACAGTGTTCTGCCCACAGTAAGCGCTCACTAAATACGACTGAATGAATTCAATGCATCTTACCCAAGACCCTCTCAGTGTATGGGGAAAATATGGATTTATCAAACCTACAGAAGATGGGGAGGGGGGGGAGGAGATTTAAGCAACTCTTGGATGTCACCTACCCTTGCTCATTGCAGAGACTCAAGTTCCAGCTCTGGACCTGGCTGGAGGAAACGCTGGGGCCCTGCTGCCTATGGGAAGAGCTAGGGTGAATTTCTCAGAAGTTCTACTGCAGTTTGCCAGTTGGCTGATGGGATAAAGCTAAAGGGACAGATAGAAGCTGCCCCTCAGTCAGCAGCCCGCTGGAGGTTCTGTTGTTGGTCCTGATCTCCGGGGGTGTTTGCCCTTCATGGCTCCCCCAACCCCCTGCCAAGATTATATCTCATGATGCTTCCTGCAGCTCCCTGTCCCCCAAGAGAATTTGTGGGCGCATGTGCTACGTTTATATGTGCATGTCTGTCTCGCTCTGGCCTGCTGCGACTTTTCCTCCACCAGTAGCTCTGTGTCTCTTTCTGCCTGTGTCTCATTTTGATTTCTCTCTATCTTCCTCTGTTTCCCAGCCCGCCCACATCTTGGATCATGGTCCCTCCCCATTAGGACCTCTGTTCACTAACACTGAACAAGCAGTATAACTAACAGAGTTCTATTCACCGCTTTCATTTTGGGGGTTCAATTTCACAGTAATATATTCAGAATTTTGCAAAGAATTTATTAGTAATTTGCAGCTTTTAAGTGCAGCCCACGCACAACCCTACAAACAATTAAACAGCCCAGCCTCGGGAATGAGTTAGACACACTCTCTGTAAAAAGACAGAGGCTGACCTCACTGGGTGCCCTATATTTCTGAATTCCAGCACTATCCATACTGAAGAATAGGTATCTCTCCTTCGCCCCGTCAAGTGACTTGTTTCTAAAGATGAAGATAACAGTATCAGCTCAGAAAATTCAAAACCCTGTCAAAACAAGATGGGCCTACCAGCTCCCTACCCTGCACCCTTAGATTGCCTCAGTTAGGGGCTCGGTTGTTGAAAATGACTACTTTACTACATCTGGAGTGAAGGAAAGAAAAACTGGTAATGGCAGGAACATTATTATCTCGTATCTGGCCAAGTGCTCAGTATTCCTGTTCTTGGCACACGGCAAGTCTTTAAGAAACACAACCATCATTATTATCATTCTTATTATGCCAAGCAACGCAACACTAGGTCAGGATCAGGGAGGCCACCAGAGAGACGGGCAGAATACCAAGCAGAGCTCTCTACAGGCCTGACCTCCGCTCCCAGGCAAAGGGTGACAGAGTCTGACCTGGTCCCCGTCCCCTCAGCCTCTAGCCACAGCAGGCCAAGAAGGAGCCCACCTGAAATGAGGAGGGGAAGTGGGTAAATCAGGGCTGCCCATGAGGTCCAGCCTTGATTCCTTGGGAGCTGGCGAGGGGAGGGGAAGAAGGTCACCGGGCTCAGGACCATGGTTTGTGTCACTGGCTGAAGAAGGGAAAATGATAAGTCAGACAAAAGGAGTATCTGAAAAGACAGACAAGCCCACATTTCTACTACGGATTTCTTTTTCTTCCGAACTGGGGCAGGAGGTTGGTGGTAATGTCCAAGTGCATATGTACGTCCACTCAAATAAGAAACGAAACACACATACACAGATTCGCCATCCTTTTAGCACAAAAGGGCCATGTTTGTTTTTCACCTCCAGACACGACAACTTGGAGCTCCACGTTTAAACGCTCCCCACAGAATAGTTGCCAAAATACCTTCTCCAAAGAAAAGACCTTTCATAACCCACAAATTATAGTTCATGCTGAAATGCCACAGCCACATTTCTGACCCAACTTGATTTATTAACAAAAGACGCACTTCCACTGCTCAAATCTCTCCCTTCAAAGGTTCCAAGCATATCCGCTTTTCTTTTTATTCATTCGGCCTCCTGAAATGAATATTGTTTAACGGTTTCAGTGCGCACCGTCTCCTGGTCCTGTGCTGGGTGACCCCGAGCAGCTGAAATGATGAAGTGTGTAAGAGGTTGAGGACTTAAAGTACCCTAACAGTTCCCCTTACTCTCACTCCATCCTCCCCTGGCTCCCCCATTTCTCTCTCTCTCCCTCTCTCTTGTTTTTAGACTTTTTTCATATGAAGGGAAACGTGGTTCCCTGGGACTTTGGAAGGCACTTTGGAAAACTTGGGAGTTTTAAGTGCGGAACACGGAGACCCTCCTCCACCCAACCTTAACATGCTCTCTTCTAAAAGATGTTGTCACGCAGGCCCGGCTGTAACTCCAAGGCCAGTTCACTGCCCTGTCAGAGGCTGGCTGCCTGATAAACTTTTATGGCAGAGTCAATATTGTTTAAAATGCTAAAGAGCTTGGAGTTTGAGCTTCGAGGTAAATGAGCAGTGACTAGTTTCCTGTGCTCCTGTTTCAGGCCTAGGGGCAGACTGACATAAGAAACGGATGGGAAAGACCAAAGACCGGCTGTTGCCGAAGCCTTCTTGACGGCAGACGCTTCCTCCCAAAGAGCAGCATGGATCACTAGATGATACCTGATGCTGACAGACACTCTGAAGAACTGGGTCCAAGAGGTGAGTCTTTTAATTCAAAGAGGGCAGACCTGCCTGGGTTCCGTCCCCTAAATCTGCCTCGCTCTCCGCCTTTTGGGGCTGAAGAAGCACCTGCACCACCCCCCGAAACACAGTCAAATGGATGGCAGACAAATTGCTGGCCGCTGCCAGAGCGGCTCTGGGAAAATAGCCTGTCCCCAGATGAGAGTGTCAGCTTGCGTTTGGCGGCTCATCCGCCATCCTGCAGTCCCCTGCCTGGACTCTTTTCAAAAGCCGAAGGGCTGGAGGAGTCTTGAAAGACGGGTGTGAAAGATTGGGTCCTCCCAGAAACAATGTGTTTGTTCTGATTAAGGCTTTCCTTGCCCAAAAGGCTACACAGGAGTAATGAATCAACCCAACCATCCTGCAGAAACGTAGCAGGATATTTCTAGCATATGATGTAAAGAAAATGCTGTCCAGTACCAGCCATCTGCTTCCATAATTCAATATTGCTGCAATTAGCTGCCTATCTCAATCTCATTAAAATACAGGCCCCAGTAAACACAACTCCAGGCCTGGAATTTGACACACACCATAATGCAAATCACTTGGTTTGGGGCAAAATTAAGAATGAAAGCCTACAGTGGCATTAAATTCCAGAATTCTGAGCAAGTTTTTGACTGGGTATGTGCATTCTGTCCCTAACACCCGTGCCCAACACCAACCTGGGGGAAGTGGTGGAAAACGTTCCTTGGGGGAGGTCACTTCTACAGGTACACAGTGGGATGACTCCAAGCCTTCTTTTCCCTGGGTGGAGCATTTAGGATTCTCCTGAAATTTTTCCTCTGGAAAGGCAATTTCTACCACCCCCTTAAACCTCAAGACAAACTCCTAGAAATGCCGGAAAACTCAGGGGGCTCAGGAACCCTTGGGGCCCCCGGGAAAAACAGCTCAGAAAGTTTAATTCATATGGTGCAGCAGGTCCACAGGATGCCCCGTGCCTCGGGTCCATTTTCTAAACTGTGTCATATCACCGTGTGATGGGGGGCAGAAGAAATAGGGGGGAGAAGAGCTGCTGACCTGGCTTATCAGTGGCCAGTTTGTTCTTCAGAGCTGGTAACCACATGCATGGAAATACAAGGGCAAAAGAGAACACTCACACACGGGCAGGGGATTAGGGTTTCATTTTTTTTTTTAAATAAACAAACCAACCTTGTGGGTGGGTTTAAAAACACTTCTGGACTGCCTCCAAATTTTCATTCTCTCTTCCCTGGAACTCCCTTCCCCTTTATATCCGTCAGTCCACCACACTCCCTGCCTTCAAAACCCCACACTCCCTGCCTTCAAAATCCTCCTAAAAATTACACATCCTCCAAGGGGCCTTCCCTAGGTGCTCATTTCTCCTATCCGCCCTCTCTTCTGCGTCAAGTATGAACTTGGCTGTGTACGCCTTAAGCACTTCCATAGTCACTCCAGCCCTGCAGGGCTTATGTAAACATCCTTATACTCCACTATCTCCCCCCTGTGCAATTTATTTAGAAGTCTGTCTCTCCCCATAGAGTGTAAGCTCCTTGTGGGCAGGGGTCACCACCTACTGACCCTGATATATTGAACTTTCCTAAGAGTTTAGTACAGTGTTCTGCACACAGTAAGTGCTCAACCAATACCACTGACTGATTTCTGGCTCGAAGTTCCTGATGCCCCTCGACAAGCCAACAAACACTCCCTTTCTAGTCCCTATTCTTTCAGGTTCTGAGAATACCAGCTTGGTTCTGCAGTCAGCAGTCTCGGAAACGCACTCCACTTCTGCCCGCCCAGCATCTCCATAAAGCCTCACCCCATAGGGGTCCAAAGGAGAGAGCCACCTAGTTCCCTGATTTCAGGCCTCCTACTTGATCTCAATCAGGTCCTGGGCAGGAGGATACACGGACATATGCTAATTAGAACCGTTCCCCGGGCACGATCGGGCACGATCTGCAGTATCACCCCCAGCTTAAAGAGGGAAGCCACGTTCAGGTTTGCCGCAAGAAGCGTTCCAAGCTCATTCTGCAGGGCTGTCACTGACAGTCGAGGGACACACGCACACACACACACACACCAGATAAGAGTCCCGTGTTTCTCATTATTTTAACCTTCTCCTGCAGACAGAATTTCCTCACTCATTGATTAGGGAGAGAAATGAAGCTTAACAGTCCATCCACAGACCCTACATCGAGCTGACAAAGCTGGAATCCTCCCCACCCTTGCCTACGGATTCCCTCCGGTCCACTCTGCCGGACATGATGCACCCCTCCCCAACCCAGCCATGGACTGGTGGGGCCCCTCTCCATAAAGGAGTCTAATCGGTCACAGGGTAGAGTGGGCAGGTGTCGGGTGGTTGGGGGGGCGCTGCAAAAGGGGGGTGATTGTGGGTCACAGTCCAAATCTCAGGCTGCGAATGAAGCCGAGCACTGCACTGGGCAAAACGCAAGCCCACCCTGAGGCTTTTGGATCGTTCAAACCTCATTAATTGCAGGTAAAACTGGACAGACACATCGGGGAGGGCGAATTATGACAGCGATCTGTCAGGCAGCCCTGCAAAGCGGTCTCTGATCACCTGTTGGTGGTGAGTGGAAGTGTCGGGACATGTATTTGCAGGACACTTGTCATCATCCTTCTCCGCTCTGTCAATCTGAAAAGAGCCACAAATAAAGCCTGCCCATTTGCGAGCCCCAGACATCGTTGCAAACTCCTAATTAAATTCATTACTCCACACAATTATAAACTATTCTTCCAATAATTAGAGTAATTTGATATCCAGGAATCACAGAAACCTGCTGCTGCTTTATCTTTCCCATTTGCCATCTGAAGTCAAACATTTGAGTAATTAGACAGATGAAAACAGCCCAGGTTATGCAAGCAAAACAAAATTAAGACGATGCTTATTCCAAAAAGATAAAGAAAAACAAAAAAACCCGACCAAGCCAGGGGTAGGAACCGGCTCTCTGGGACCAGGGGAGAGCAAAACACAGTGGCAGCGGCTGGCTGGAGAGAAAGGAAAGGTGAGATTTCATATGGAACTAGAGACTCATATTAGCCCTTTCCAGGCGGGCAATCTAGGAACAACAAATGTATGGATACCTTTGTCTCTCAGGAAAGTCACATCAGGTTACCTTGGCAACCGGGAGGACCAGAGCAAGGGAAGGAAGAAGGCAATGGCAGCTGCACTCTGACCCTTTCACGCAGCCATGGCGGAACATTCATTAGTATTTGGAGGTCAGGAGGAGTCTGAGGTTCAGAGGATACCTCTTCCTACCCCTCCCTCCCTCTTCAACTTGGGGATGGGCTGCCTGACCTTTCCTGTCAGAGACAGAGACAGGCTGGCTTACTGCCGTTCCCGGTAAGAAGGGGAAGAAGCTTGATAGGATGCTTAAAAAGCAGCCATGAAAAATTTGCCTCTGACACTCAAGTAAGGTATTCGCCTCCACCCAGTACCATACCACCACCATGAACCCCTCCACCTCAGAAACCAAGCACCCTTTGGCTCCAGAAAGCTTGCCGGGGACGAAACATACATCACCCTCAACAGCGCGTTAGCAGTGCCCTTCCCCTCCCTTGCCTGCCTCCTCTCCATCTTAAGGAAAAGAGAGTTTCCTCAGAGCTGCTCTGAACCATGCTGCATCAGAGGCAATGTCTCTCCCTTCTTCCAAAGGAAGTGGGACAAAATGACCCATGATCAATGGCCAAGCTTACAACCCCTGGGCTCCCCTCATACTGCTCATTAAACCTAGCAGGTACCAGGAAAAGACACTGGGGGGGGGGCTGGGGGTGACTTTAATTACAGGGGAGAAAATGGAAGCAGTATAGCCTAGAGGACAGAACACAGACCTGTGAGTCACAAGGTCCTGGGTTCTAATCCCAGCTCTGCCCCAAGTCTGCTTTGTGACCTTGGACAAGTCACTTCACTTCTCTGTGCCTCAGTTACCTCATCTGTAAAATGGGGATTAAGAGTGTAAACCCCACTGTGGGACACGGACTGTGTCCAACTTGATTACCCCAGTGCTCAGAACAGTGTTTGACAAACTGTAAGCACTAACAAGCACGAACATTATTATTATTTGGGAGGGCCTCAAAGAGAACAAGGTTGTATTGTTTGGCTTTGTATACCTCTTAAGCACTCTGATACTCACCGCAGCCCCACAGTTGTTGTCTAAGAATATTTACATTCTGTTTCCCTATCTCTAGTTGTATGTCTGTCTCCCCTTGTAGGCTGTAAACTCCTTGTGGACAGGTATCACCTTCAACTGATTCTGTTGCATTGACTTTCCCAAGCGTCTAGTACAGTGCCCTGTACACAGTAATTTGGTTCAAAGCAGAGAAAGGTGAACTTGAAGGAAAGCAGAGGTGGACTATACATGATGTGGAAGAATGCCCTAGAGCTTTTTTGGGGAGTTCTGCTTTTCCTTAAAATAAAGAGAACCAATGTCCAGGGCCCTGGGGTGATAGGTAAGGTAGGGAAAGTGCCGGGCTTAAGATAGGATTGGTTATTGGCCGAGTTCCCACGTTTGGGGGGAAAAAGCCGGAGGGATATTTACTTGGCTAGCCAGATTTAGCATCTCAACCAGCTCCAGCATCAGTTCTTCATTGCTGTGGGCTTCAGGCAACATAACAAAAACAACTAGGAAGAGGTCCCGGACCTTTGTTTCACAGAGGGAAGCCAGCACAGAAATCATCAGTTTCCTTTAAGTGATTCTACGCCTCATTAGGACCCATTTAAATTACATAGAGGCTGTCCAAGTGAAGGCATGACTGAATGAAAACAACAGAACCAAAATGCAGGTACAGCTCATTCTCCCTCATGTGCCTCCCATCCGCCCGAAACCAAGCACCACTTCTGGGAGCAAGGCAGGAAACTCAGGGCATGACCAGAAACTCCTCTGAAATAAGCATTTTCATTCAGCGGCTCCACCCCCTTCACAGTCTCCCCCCCAACCCCTCAGCTGGAGGGACCTGGTGTCATTTGGAGCTGTGTACATCCCAAACCCCACGCATAATAAGCATTTACAAACTCACTTCAGATTGACTTTAAATACAGTATTTTCCCAAGGAAATGAAATTCTTCATCATTAATAACAGGCCTCTGCCTGTCTCCTGGGCCTCGAATCCTAGAAACTCCAATTATGGCAGCTCAGGACTCTCCGGGACATGGTTTTAACATCCCAGAGTGCTAGGAAATTCCCTCCCCTCGTCTGGAAATGAAACAGGAGCTCCTGCGAAAGCAGGCGATACTGAGTATTAATAAAGGAGGAGAGGTGGAGCAAAGGGGGAGCAAGGATCTAATACACATTAGAGAAAACCCCTTGCCAAGTGTGTATTTTATGAACCCTTAATCTCGAATTACCTTCACAAAAGAACAGACTCTATTCTTGAATGTAAAAGGCAATGAACAGGCCCCAGAAAGCCTGGTTGAAGACCACACCTGAACTCTACATTTGTGGGGGACAATAGCTGGTGGGTGAGGAGAGAGAGAAAGAGCAAGGGAGGCATTCACAAGAGGGAGGTGAGGGAGGTGGTCCAAGTCAATCATTCAGAGGTATTTATTATTGAGCACTTACTGGGTGCAGACCAATGTACAATGGCTGGGTAGAGAGGCTGAATGGACCAGGGCAACGAGTTGCATTGATAATGCTCACCCCGACCACTAGTTCGTGATTTCAAGCCCTAAGACTTGTAAGCTCGTTACGAGCAGGGAATGCGTCTGTTTATTGTTATATTTTACTCTCCCAAGCGCTCAGTGCAGGGCTCTGTACACAGCAAGCGCTCAATAAATACGATTGACTGACCGACTGACTTAGAGCTGGGGCCCCTAAGTCTGTTCCTCCAGGGAACTCGGTCTCGACATTCTCAATACTTATTTTTATAGTGGTATTGTTAAGTGCTTACTATGTGCCACATAGTGTTCTAAGTGCTGCGGGAAGCAGCGTGGCTCAGTGGAAAGAGCCTGGGCTTCGGGGTCAGAGGTCATGGGTTCGAGTCCCGGCTCTGTCACTTGTCAGCTGTGTGACTGTGGGCAAGTCACTTAACTTCTCTGTGCCTCAGTTACCTCATCTGTAAAATGGGGATTAACTGTGAGCCTCACGTGGGACAACCTGATTACCCTGTATCTACCCCAGCGCTTAGAATGGTGCTCTGCACATAGTAAGCACTTAACAAATCCCAACATTATTATTATTACAAGTTAACCAGGCTGAATACAGTCCCTGTTCCACATGGGGCTCACCTTTTAAGAAATGGGAGAACAGGTACTGAATTCCCATTCTGCAGCTGAGAAATTGAAGTCCAGAGAAGTTAAGTAACTCACTCAAGATCACATGGGACATAAGTGGTGGAAACAGGATTAGGCCACGCTGCTTCCCAGACTCTGTCTGATCTGATTATCTTGTATCTACCCCAGCGCTTAGTATGGAGCTTGGCATATAGTAAACCCTTAAATAACACAATTCCTCTACTTTTTACTATTATTATTATAACATGAAATGTCTTCGGCGGAAACAATTGGAGCTTTTTTATTTTATATGATTTCTAAATGTGCATTCAAGAAATGAGGTGCAGAAGCAATCTGATGGATACCCAGAGAGCCCTAGCAGTGTGGACCTCATCCAGAAGAAGGGAGAGGAATCTTAACAGGCTCTAGCGTGTCTCATCAGAATGAGAGACAGGAAAGTTCCCAATTAATTCTAGAAGGACTAGAGTTCCCATTGCTATGAAATGGCCATAGGAAAAGCAGTCATGGAAGAAGAAAGACAACAAAGAATTAGGGAAAGATAACACACGGTAACCTGAAATCCCTACAGCTGCAGAAACAAATGCCATAACACGCTTACGGACAGCCCACTTTTGGCAAACACTTGGTTCGAATGAACCAAGAAAGTCAGCGTTTTCCTCCTTTTGCTAACCGAGGGAATCGGAATCATAAGGAGTCCACTCTCTCCTATGGGATGTACCCCTTGACAAAGCTGAGGAAATCTAACCGATCTATTGACAACTGGGTAATTTAAAATAGGAACAGGGATTATTTTAGAAGACAGTGCAGGAAGCAAAGCAAGGTCTGGATTTACTCTTTTAAAAGTTGGGGAGGGGGTAGAAATCTATAAATTATATGCTTCCTGGTTTTAGTCCAACACTCGGCCATATTCCCTCTCTTCTCTTCCACCCCGTCACGGATTCTCTGTGACCAGACATCCCATTTAGGGGAGCTGATCCGTTTTCTACGGCTTTTGATTAGGGACCTAAAAAATCCCGCTTGTCTAGCCACTTCTTCTCCTTTTCCCCTCTGCAAATCTGCTCACCCAAAAAGAAGGGACAAGCCAATTGAGAGGCAAAGCAGGGGGGAGAGAGGGCAAGCTCATCCCAGGGATGGTCCACGTCCCCAGAAAGAAATGCACCACGATCTTTATTACAGGTGCTCGCCACAAACCTGTAACCCTACAGGACAGCCAAAGAGGGATCACTTCCCGTCTCCAACTCAGAACATGCTAAGCCTCTCTCTCAGACTCCCCCAGCCCTGTCTCCTCCAAGGAGGGAAGGAGCTGGGCTGCCTGACCTTTACCCCGGTTTTGACCTATGCCCTAAGAGCACTTCCTCTCTGTTTGTCAGTGGTCCCTGGAATGCTGGAAAAATGGAGAGGGGCTGTGTGACAAGAACTGATCCCCACTTCCAAGTTGATGGGGCACCGGGGCACTTGGCAACAGGCTTTATCTATAAATGACCATTATGCAAATTACCATGAGTAGGATAGGAGGGAAGGGGCTTAAATTGCTGCTGGAGAGATTTAGAATAGAAATTAGAAAGAATTTCCTGACTGCTGTGATTATGATTATCATTAATAATAATAGTAATAATGACATTTTTAAGCACTTACTAAGTTCCAGGCACTGTATTAAGAGCTGGGGTAGATACAAGCAAATTAGGTTGGGCACAGTCCCTGTCCCAGGTGGGGCTCACAGTTTCAATCCCCATTTTACAGATGAGGTAACTGAGGCCCAAAGAAGTGACGTGCCTTGCCCAAGGTCACCCAGCAGACAAGTGGCAGAGTTGGGATTAGAATCCACGACCTTCAGATGACCAGACTCGTGCTCTATCCACTTGACCAAGCTGCTTCTCTGATTGTGGGTTATTAGAATGGGTCACTCAGGAAGCTGGTGGGAATCTCCTTTTCTGGGGATTAAGAAAAAAAACCAGTGACTATTTTTACTGGGATGTTTGGATACGAGCCTGCACGGATGCAGAGGGATGGACAACATGACCTTTCAAGGGGTTGGGGGGGCCATATGGTCTGAACTCTGCCTCAATGGAAAGCGATTACAGGCAGGCAACATAAGAAATCCTCTAGTCCCTCCTCAGTAGAGAAGCCACAGACTTCAGCCAGATGGCGAAGGAGAGTGGGAGGTCACAGCAAGACCAGAGGTACACAGCATTGGCTTTGGTTCCCTGGCCCTGTACCAAGAGAGAAGCTGGAGATGACACTCCTCTGGAGATTAAGTCAAATTAAGCCATCAGGTGTCACAATATCAGTGAAGAATTTCTGTCCCCGACCAAGGGGGAGCGTCAGCTGGCCTGCTCTCCAGACCGGCCGGAGTTCAAGCTTGAGTTCAAGTTTGCTTTCGGTCTGCAGCTCCTTGCCACGGTTTCGGCAACAATTGCTCAAGATAAATAAGAGCTGATTAGCATAATCCTCAGAACAGCACTTCCAAAAGAAACCTCTCTCCATCAGCCAAAAGCCTTGCTGTGCAGGTTTTCCCTCCAGCTCCCGCCTGAGAGGCTGGGCAGATGCACAAATCGTTTCGGCACCCGCTGCAGATGAGTGGGAAATAAAGTGGTGGTGCGGTTCCCTCCGCCTCTCCCTCTGCATGGACCGAGGCAGGCCCGTGTTTTCAATTTTCCAATAATACACACGCGTGCTTAATGCCTGATTCTTGCTGTCTTCCTCTTTCTCGCCTGTGTTTCCTAGTTTCCTGGAGCTGCCATTCAACCTCGCAACTTTGGCTTTGATTGATGGCCGCCAAAGAGGAGGAACTGACTTTTTTCATGGAGCATGGAGGGGGGGGTGAAAGGGACCGAGGATTTCTTTTCTAGTTTTGGGTGGGGGGGGCAGGGGGGAGGAGTGAGGACTGGGAGGGGACATTCAAGAGCTATCCGAGGTAAAGGGGCCACCATTTTGCATCTTTTCTTTCCCGTTGGGAAACTCTCAGGCCTTGTCAGAGTCCTAGACAGGGTCTGGCAGAAGAAATTAAAAAGCTCTGACGACAAATCACTCCCATCGACCCCACAGGTGAACTCATTCTTTTCTTCCCTCCCTTCATCCAAAACTCTTTAGATAAACTGAGTTCTATGAAATTCAGGGAACTGGGCAAGACAGCATGATAGCAGCTCCTCATATACTTTTCAGAAATCATTAGTCCCATGGAAATTAGCTCTGCCTCACTCCAGAATTACCCTTGTCTTCCCTGCCCCACCCCCAATCCCAGGCCTCCATTATCAGCTTGAAGCAATCATATTCCAGAGTAGCCCACAAACTAGCTCATGGCTCTATTTTTTGTTTCAAGGTATTTAAGTGCTTACTATGTGCCACATGCCGTTCTAAGCACTGGGGGTAGATAGGAGGTTATCAAGTTAGACACAATCCATATCCCACCTGGGGCTCACAGTCTTAATCCCCATTTTACAGATGAGGGAAGCGAGGCACAGATTAGTTGAATGATTTGCCCAAGCTCACTCAGCAGACAAGTGGTGGAGTCAGGATTAGAACCCAGGTCCTTCTGACTCCAGGGCCTGTGCTCCATCCACTAGACCACACTGCTTTTCAGGTCCTAAAGGCCCTGAAACTGCAGGCCTGGAGCAGTCTGGCATAAAGCCAAATCTTACTGAGACACACTGGGTCCAGGTAGTCCCCCAGGCCCTGTGGCCTTCACCCCAACTTCAGGGTTCCGTGTTGATCCCTTGTGTTCTTACCATCTTCTCCCACAAGGATCCATTTTTAATTTCCACCAACGGATTTCACTTGTTTAGCTTTGGAGTCTCATCTAAGTATGAATCCCCACACCCAGGAGCGCCTGGGGCTGCGTGGGTTGGTGCATCATGGACACTATTCTCATCAAATCAAATTTTGGAGGGCTGGCTGGCATTATTTCCCGCTTCCCTCGGTTTCCCTGGCAGGACTGTAATTCTCTTGTATTTTTAACAGAGTTAAGTTGAAAAGCTGGAGGGAGCGGGACAGGGAGAGGAAGAAGATGGCTGATACCTGCACGTGTATCCAAGCCCCGCACTATCCACACCTGCTCCCCCCGACACTGTCCAACAGTGGGAATTCTGGAAGCCACTGTCTTTTTTTTAATCAATTCCCCTTGATCTCATTACTAAAGAGGGGAAATGGGGATGAAAAACCTTCTCCGAGTTAAATTACTCTTTGGAGGGGGAAAGAGAGGAAAGCTAAAAATGGGGTGAGGGGGCAGGGAGGAAGTTTATAAACTCAAAACCACTTGACAGCTATTTAATTTAAATCAGCTTATCTGGCTGAATCCCAGGTGGCCCGGGGAGGCTTTTTTTCTTATTAAAAAATTAGTATCTTCAGAAACTGACCAGGCAGTAAAGCTCTGACAATCTGCCACTGCTCCACAGAATGGGACAGATCCAAGCTTCAGTCCAGAATGATAACAACAACAACAATAGTAATGATAACAACAACTGCGGCATTTATTAAGCACTTACTACGTGCCAGGCACTATTCTAAGCACTGGCGAGAACCCAAGCAAATCTGGTTGGACACAGCCCCCGTCCTACATGGGGCTCACAATCTTAATCCCCATTTTACAGCTGAGGTAACTGCGGCACAGAGAAGTGAAGTGACTTGCCCATGGTCACACAGCACACAAGTGGCAGAGCCAGGATTAGAACCCAGGTACTTCTGACTTTCAGGCTCGTGCTCTATCCTCTAAGGCCATGCTGCTTCTCATAACTGTGGTATTTGTCAAGTGCATATACTATGGCACTGTACTAAGCGCTGGGGTGGAGACAAGATAATCAGGTTGGACACAGTCCCTGTCCATGTGGGGCTCACGCTCTTCACCTCTATTTTACAGATGAGGGAACTGAGGCCTAAAGAAGTTACCTGACTTGCCCAATATCACACAGCAGACACGTGGTGGAGCTGGAATGAGAACCAGGTCCTTCTGACTCCCAGGTCCGTGTTCTATTCACCAGGGTGTGCTGATCGGTTACGGGAGGGAGTCATCTCCCACCTGCCACAGACCTCCTTGGGGCAGGAAGCAAACAGCAGGGGCAGTTCGCGGACCCTAAAATGCACATATACCTCAAAAATGAGTAGAAAGCCAGTGGGCAGCTCTGATCCGATGATGAAGAGGGTTGGTGAGAGGGATGAAACGCGGTTGCTGACAGAGAAGGGGGCCCGCCCGGCTGAAACGGTAAAAGTGGTCACTTCTCATTTAGCCTCAACTATAGGTGGTACTCTTGAGGAGATTGACAAGAGGGGAGAGTGCCACGGGGGTCCCGGAGGCCTTTGCCACCCTGCTGGCAAGTGGAGTTGTGGATACTCTCCAGACCACCTTCCCACCTTGGGGGGCCCCAGACTATTTCTGGGAACAGGCAGGGACACAGTTTGGAGAAATCAACAGGGAGGACATTGCAGTTGAAGGGACCGATAAGAGTGATAGATTGGGGGAAGCTCAGTAAAGCGCAGGGCACAGTGGGCAGAGCAGAGGCATGAGTTGGACGGACGAGGGAGAAGTCAGCAAGATATGATGGAGAGCTTGAACCCAGTAGTCAGGAGTCAAAATTGAATGTGTGGGGTGATTCGGAATCACCGGAAATTTCTGAGGGAAGTGATGGGTTCAGACTGTTGTTTTAGAAAGGTGAGATTTGTACTGCTGAATATAGAGTATCCCGGGGAAGGGGAAGAAAATGAACCAAGGAAGTCCAGATTGTATGAGGTGATTAGGGCTTGCCTTTTGGAAATGACTGTGTGAGTGGAAAGAAATAGGAGGGAAGTATTGGGGTTTTGATTTGAGAAGCAAATGAGAAAGTGATGTCTACACTGTAAGCTCGATGTGGGCAGGGAATGTATCTGTTTATTGTTAAAGCGTTCTCTCCCGAGCTCTTAGTACAGGCTTTGCACACAGTAAGCACTCAATAAATATGACTGAAAATGAGTATCGACTACGATCTCTAGTTCAATAAGCAATTTGCTGGTTGCATGCTTTTGAGGGGCAGCTGTGAGCTTGTCAATAGTGTCAATCAATCAAGAGCATTTACTGAACATTTACTGTGTATTAAGCACTTGGGAGAGTACATACAGAATTTAGAGAGGGAGACAGACAGTAAAATAAATTACAGATGTGTACGTTAGTGCTGTGTGGCTGAGGGTGAGATGAAGATCAAGTGTTTAAAGGGTTCAGATTCAGGTGCACAGGTGACACAGAAGGGAGAAAAGAAGGCTTAATTGGGGAACGCCTCTTGGAGGAGGTGATTTTAATAAGACTTTGAAGGCGGGAAGTGAGGTGGTCTTTCATATATGAAGGGGGAAGGAATTCCAGGCCAGAGGGAGGATATGGTGGGGGGGGTGATAGAGGAGTGAAATGTGTGGATTGGGTTATAGTAGGAAGTTAGCCAGATAAGGCAGGAGGGGGTAAGGTGATTGAGTGCTTTAAAGTCGCTAGTAAAGAGTTTCTGTTTGGTGTGAAGGTGAATGGGCAACCACTTGCAGTTCTTGAGGACTGGGGACATGTGAACTGAACTTTTTTTTAAGAAAAATGAGTCCGGCAGCAGAGTGAAGACTGGAGTGGGGAGAAACAGGAGGCAAGAAGGTCAGGGAGGAGGCTGGTGCAGGAACTGAGGCGGGATATGATAAGGGCTTGGATCGGCGAAGTAGCAGTTTGGATGGACGGCGAGGAAGAGGCGGATTTTAACGATGACACGAAGGTAGAACCGACAAGATCTGGTGACAGATTGAATATGTGGGTTGAATGAGAGAGCTGAGTTGAAGATAGTGCCAAAGTTACGGGCTTGTGAGACAGGGAGGATGGTGGCGCTGTCTACAGTGATGGGAAAGTCAGGGGGAGGACAGGGCTTGGGTGGGAAGATGAAGAGTTCTATGTCAGGAGAGTTGGAAGCAGAAGCCACCATGGAGCCCGGCTTCACTTCTCACTTGATATCACCACTGAAGCCCCTTGGGAGCTGCACTCTTTCTTCTAATTACAAAGTCTTAATATCCATGGAGTGATACCCAACTGCAGTAATGATCTTTGTTAAAATAACTGCACATCTTTTCTAGGCCAGAAATCCTGTGATGGGAATGTACATAGGGGGTAAAAATATACAGCATATAATCTAAAGCAGGGCACTTTACGTTCCTTTATTGGAAACTCTAATCCTAGGGCCTGTCAATTTGATTTTCTAGAATATCATGGCACTTTTCTCTCAGTGGTTTAACTTTGCTTAGTAATCATCCAAAATCTCCTCAAAAACCATTTTAACCGCAGCATTAGATGGGCTATTGTACTCAACTACATTGGGCAAATCTTTTATAGCTCCAGTGACTGAAAAACAAAATGGAGTCACTTTAAAAACAATCTCTTTTTAAAATTCAGAAGGCCAATTTCCCTAACTTGCGTATTGACTGTGTCAGGGACATAAACTGCTTTACAATCTGTCATCCCTAATTACTAAAGAGGCAGATAAATTCCTAGATAACTAGTTTCAACATAACCCACTCGCCTTTATCCCATATGAGGAAATTCTAAAATGTTTTGGGACAATTCCTCACTGTTCCTCATCTACAGGATGAAACCAAGACCAGGTGTAGCCTTTATCAGGATATTTCTCCATGCATTTCTTTGCCACCCAATCCCAGACACAAGAGTGGGAATCTCCAGGGAGGAGAGAAAACAGCTTAGAAATGCGGTCCTCCTCTGAAGAGGCCTTGGAGCTGCCTGCACCAGAGATAAACACAGGGAGATTTCATCACTGCAGTTTTCCCCTTATCTCAGACATGGGGATGGGGGGCAGGGAAACATACAGGCCAAGGTGCCCAAGGCCCAAAACAAAAGATAGCAAGCTTACTGAAAGGCAGGTAGTGGGACTAAAATAAATTTGAAATGCTGAACCTCTCCCTCTTCCTCCCTTTAGGTTGGGTTTCCTGGAGAGTTTGTAAATGAGGGAGGTAGGGCAAGGGGATGGTATGGGTCTGGAAAGAACAGGAGGGGACAGAGCAGACTTGTGTGTTAAGATGAGACAACCACTGCGGGGAGCAGGAGGAAGCAGAGATGGGTGAAGAGGGAGTTCGGGAAGCAGGAGCAGGGCTAACGTAAAGATTTTACCGCCTAATCGTTCTCGATTCAGCAATTCACCCTTCTCATTGGTCCATTTAGCCAACATCAAAAGCTTGGTGGGCCTGAAGAAAGCCTCCCAACACCACTGAGTGCTATCTCTGCTCAATTTCGGTAGAAAACACTATCCCATTGACTGCTCCCATAACCCCATGTGTTTTGCATACCCACAAAGGTAAGGAACGTAACAGTGCACTGCAAATTCCACTTTGCACCATAAGTTTCAGCACATAACATTCAAAAGCTGGGAGACCCATTCCCTCCCTAGAATCACATGGAAGCAAACTTCTATATCCTACATTTTTTCCAGTCAGTCCTGACTAATTTTTCAGCTACCCAACACAAGTGATGGATTTTCTTTGAGACCAGCTTTGCAAATAAACTACCACTGATATAGTCCCATTAAGTAGGGGAAAGGTCAGTGGAGAACCCAGGGCTGGGTGCTGGAAGACAGGAAGGGAATAGCTCGGGGATTGGGCAGGACAAGCAGCATGGTGTAATCGACAGAGCACAGGCCTGGGAGTCAGAAGGTCATGAGTTCTAAACCTGACTCCACCACTTGTCTGCTATGTGGCCTCGGGCAAGTCACTTAATCGTCTCTATGCCTCAGTTACCTCATCTGTAAAATGGGGATTAAGACTGTGAACCCCAAGCGGGAAAGGGATTGAAAGGGATCTACTTATATCCTGCTGTGTGACTGTGGGCAAGTCACTTAACTTCTCTGTGCCTCAGTTCCCTCATCTGTAAAATGGGGATTAAGACTGTGAGCCCCACGTGGGACAACCTGATTCCCCTGTGTTTACCCCAGCGCTTAGAACAGTGCTCTGCACATAGTAAGCGCTTAACAAATACCAACATTATTATTATTATTATTATATCCACCCCAGCGTTTAGTACAGTTTTGGCACAAAGCAAGTGCTTATTAACAAATAACACAATTATTATTTTTTTATTATTATTATTAGAGGAGAGGCGGTTCTACACCTGGGGGAACCACCAGATGGCTGGAGGTGCCCTCTGTCTTTCTTCCTCCTGACCTACTGTCCTGCCCAATTTGCAGCACTCTTCCCCCTTTGCCCAGTTTGACCCCAATGCTGCTTCCATTGGTGGGCAAACATCTCCCACCTGCAGGAGGGCACCCCTAGGAGTAGGAGTATTGGTACTTATTGGCATGGGGACCCATGCTCTGTACTGAACACTTGGGAAATGCTACCCAGAGAAATGACACCTCCCCAGCCCACAAAGAACTTTCATAGATCGCAGTTTCTTACTCTCCCTCGGTTTGAGGACGGCTTAATCCAGTCTGTGGTCCTGCACCTCTGCTAATCTGCATGGCGGTTGTGTTTCTAAAGTGCCCTTTTCCTGTACTACGATCACCTCAGAGTGGCAGAAAGCAATATGAACCACACACAAAGCGATTCTACAGCTTGGGGGTGGGTGGCGGGGGGGATGGGGGTGCCCCTTGCTCCCATAAATCATCTCTGAAAGAAGTTTCCGGTCACCAGGCAGCAGGTCTCTGCCCTCCCGGTGCATCAGACCAGAGAACAGGGCGGTATGCACCAGGAGCAATCACAGCGACAATCAGCTCCATGATTAAATTATTAAAGAACTGACCAGAGCTCAATCATCAATCAGGGAAAATTGATTTTCCGTGGCAAAGAGTTTAAATGTGTTGCTTTTAAAGAGCACAAACGAAAACGCCCCTTCATTCCCCCTGTCCTTTTTGTTTTTGTGGCTGTCTGACTGCACAGTAGGTGGGAGTGTGGGGACGGGAATAACGTTTTCATTGACCAATGATCGATTGATAAATCATCCCCCGAATGATGATTGTAGGATCAATCTTCAAATACAATTACTCTTTTCCCTTCCACAGACCAACAAGGAAAGGTACCTCATAGAAGGGGTCTGCTCAGAACAGGCTTTATCTAGTGGGCGGGTTATTGTTTGGCAAAAATCCCCAGACTACTAGCTTAGCTGCAAACTCCAAAGCAAGACAACCTTTAATGCAACTACCCTTCAAACTGAAAAAGACTTTGAGCTCTGCAAGCGATTGAGCCCCCATCACATTCATCACGGTTCTTTTTCAAAACTGCGACTCTGTAATCTCTTCAAAACAGGGGAGGAACATGCCAACTCCGTGACCCCTCCCCCTACGGCAAAGTGAAGTGATCTACCCCAACAATATAAAGCCCGATGAGGAGGGGAGGACGCTTCTCTATTATCCTCTGAGATTCAGCAGTGGTTTCAGCGCTCGTCGGAACAGAAACGTCATCGTGTGCTTTGCCTTGGAGTTTTAAAATCCAACTTAAAATAAACTAGACAATTCAGACTTTCAATCGCCTCCGATCCCCTTAGGCGGGGGAAACCAGACTGCTGCTGGTTCGTCAGCTGCTGGATGGTTCTCAAGTGGGGGCTGCATTTCAAATAGTCTGGAGAATGGGCTTGGGTTCCTGGCTCTACTGATGGGCTCTGAAAACTTGTCCCTGCACGGGGTTAACTTTTTAAGGGATGAAGGGAAGAGCCCTGAGATTTCCCCAGAGTTTCCCGTGTGATTGCTGCTGCCCTACGGAGAGATTCTGACAGACTGCTGCTAAATCTTGCAAGTTGTTCCTCCACTGGTGCTGCTCCATCCTCGCCATTCGAAGGCCACCATCGTCCTGACCCTACTAGGGTATGGCACTAGCCTCTTCACTGGCCTTCCTCCCTCCAGCCTCTCCCCACTTCAGTCTATAATATACTGGGTGGCCCTGACTATGTGTCCACTGTTAGGTAGGGACTAACTGTTGGTGAACTGCAATTTCCAGGAGCTTAGTACGGTGCTCTGCACACAATAAGTGCTCAATAAATATGATTGAATGAATCTTTCTAAAATGCCATTCAACTCTCCACTCAAAAATCTCCACTGGTTATTGTTCTCTCCAAGTGCTTTGTCGTACAGGGTAAGAGCTCAGTAAAGATTATTGATTGACTTAATCAATCAATCAGCGGTCTTCATTGAGCACTTACTGTGTGAAAAGTATTTTACTTACCACCTGGAAGAATGCAACACAACAGAGTTGGTAGAACTCATTCGCTGACCACATGGAACTTACGGACTAAAGGTGGGATGAATATCAAGTGCTCAAAGGATACAGATCCAAGTGCACAGGCAGCACAGAAGGCAGAGGGAGTCAGAGAAAAGCGGGCTTAATCGGGGAAGGCCTGTTGGAGAAGATGTGACCTTTTATAAGGTTCTGATGGTGGGGAGAGCGGTGGTCTGGTATTTGTGAGGGGAAATGGATTGACATAAAGGCTCTCCACCAGTTCTCTCCTCCTTACATACCTGCTCTCTTCACTCCTCCCAAGATTCCCTCCCCTCTGCAAACCCATCAACCTTCAATTCCCCCCTTCAAAGCCCTCCTAAAATCCCACCTCCTCCAATCCATCAATGGTATTTACTGAGTGCAGAACACTGTACTAAACACTTGGGAGGGTATGTGGCCTAGTGGATAAAGCACAGGCCTGGGAATCAAAAGGACGTGAGTTCTAATCCCAGCTCTGCTACTTGTCTGCTGTGTGATCTTGGATAAGTCACTTCACTTCTCTGGGCCTCAGTTACCTCATCTGAAAAATGGGGATTAAGGCTGTGAAGCCAGGTGGGACAGGGACTGTGTCCACGCCGATTACGTTGTAACTACCCCAGCGCTTAGTACACTGTGTGGCACCCAGTAAGCACTTAACAAATATCACAATTATTATTATTATTACAATATAATAGAGTCGGTAGATTCGTTCCTTGCCCAGATGAAGCTGTTTGCAAACTACGAGTAGACTGGGCATGATAGGGGCAGAGAGAGGGTGGTTGCTTCCTCACACGAGGCTCCAAAGAATTGGGTTGGTATTTGAATCTGGCATCCAGCTATTAGCATGTGGCCAACCTGTAAAAGGAATGACCGGTGCGTGAGGGGCGCAAATGTCTGTCAACTCGGTGAGCTTGCTGCTCTCCCTTCCCACGATCTGTGACCCCCTTTGACCCAATAAAAGGACCTTGGAGGAGGACTTGTTTCTCTGAAGCAGAGAGGGTAATTGCTAGGGATGGAGCTGCCAGATTCAACTAGTCCAACTTCACTGGGGCTTTTCGACTTAGAGGGTGCCTCCCTCCCCCTGCCCCCATTGTGAAATATTTTTAGTTTGCCACCTGCCAGCTGTCACCATGAATAGTACTGGAACGGGAGTGAGCCTGGAAGAGGGAGGACTGGGGAAAGGGATGGGAAGGGAGCCCAGAGCCTGACATCGGGGCCACCCTATCATCACTGTGTCTCTGCCTGGATTTCAGAGGAAGCGGGGCCATTTCCGGGGTGATGCATGCTTCTGGCTATGTTTGTTGGGACGTCTGGATGGTTCTTAGCAGAAAGCAGCCGCTATTTCTACATCTCCCCCCTTCACTCTCTCGCTCTATCGTCTTCCTTCCTTCCCTTCTCCTTTCCTCCCTCCCTCCTTGACAGAATGCAAGGGTTTCAGGTGAGAAACAGTGAAGGCAGATGCATGTCACTCTCTAGCCCTGCAGCCTGCCAGGCACAGTGCCAGGATGGAAACAGGGACTGGTTGTAACAGATGTGCTGGTGGGGACCGTGAGTGTTCTGACGGCTGGCTCAGAAGGCTGAAAGAAAATGAGAGAGTGCGAGAAAGAGCGCGTGCACACTACAGAAGAACCAGCCCACTGAGAGGAAGGATCAAAGATAGCTGGGAATAACCACCCGTCCTACCCAACAGATTTTAGTATCTCCTTCTGACAGCTCTACGGCTCCACACTTCTCCTCTGGCCAAGACTCCTCCTTGACATCACAGAATAATAATAATAATGATGGTACTTGTTAAGCACTTACTATGTGCCACGCACTGTTCTAAGCGCTGGGGTAGATACAAGTTAAGTGGGTTGGACACAGTCCCTGTCCCACATGGGGCTCTCACTCTTCATCCCCATTTTACAGATGAGGTAACTGAGGCCCAGAAATGTTAAGTGACTTGCCCAAGTTCACACAGCAGACACGTGTCGGAGCTGGGATTATAACTCAGGTCCTTCTGACTCCCAGGCCAGTGCTCTTTCCACTCAAGCCCCACTGCTCCCGCTAGGGGTAAAAGCCTGGGTTATGGGCTGGATCCTGATAGGACAGAGATCAGGGGTTGAGAGAAATGAACCCTGCTGGAGTCACCCTTTGCTTTCTCCTCCTAACCTAGTCTATTCAAGATGGGGGACAAGAGAATAGTGGTGTAGCCCATCTGCAACCTAGAGATATCCACTCAAGTGAGGCTTCACGCTATTTCTATCGAAGGGGAGGAGGTAAGAGAGCAGAAGAAGATCCATTCAATACAACAGATCTGATTTGGGGATGCTCTTAAGGGTGAGTGGGACGCTGCCACTGGGTCGTCACCACGCTCAAGAACCCAGAGGAGCCTGGCATGATGGTGGGTCTCTTGAGGGGAATTTAGACATCTGCTCTCTGGGCCCAAGATTACTCTAGCTAGAATTCTCCGCAGGCCTGATCTGGAAGCGGGGCCCAAACCAATCTGGGCTATGTCTGCCCTGCCCAAGTCAAGCGAGAAATGAAAAACCCTAGGTTCGACCTGCCCAAATCCTAAACCTGTGTGGCAGGGCTGACCCTTGCTTGGATCCCTTCCTGGAATTTATACACCTCTCTACCCATTCCTCCCCTGGAGTTAGTGGAATGTGGTTTATTCTCTCGGGTGGGAACTTCCCTGGAGAAGTTGGCATTCTTTCATCTACGCTGTATTTGGAGGACTTCTCTACCCTCCCCTGTGATCTCTAGAAGGCTGATCTTCCCAGCACTGGGACCTGAAAATTCTATTTTAACTAGAAAGAGAAGCAGTGGGACCTAGTGGAAAGACTAAGGGCCTGGAAGTCAGAGGATGCGGGTTCTAATCCTGGCTCTGCCACTTGCTTGCTGTGTGACCTTGGGCAAGTCACTTACCTTGTCTGTCCCTCAGTCTCCTCATCTGTAAAATGGGGATGAAGACTGTGAGCCCCACGTGGGACAAGCTGTTCACCTTGTATCCTCCCCAGCGCTTAGAACAAGGCTTTGCACATAGTAAGCGCTTAATAAATGCCATTATTATTAGGTCTGACAGACACACAATGTATTATTAATAATAGTAATCACATTTATTGAACACTCACCGTGTGCAAAACACTTCACTAAGAGCTTGGAAGACTACACTATCACATCAAACACATTCCCTGCCCACAACGAGCTCACAAAGATAGTTCTCCTGAAGATTCACGCTTGGGCCAAGGCCCTGCTCTGGAGTGATCCTGGAAGTCGCCCTGGTCACTTCTCAGAACTGCCACCCTGATTAAACTCCTGGCACCCGCAGGTCATGGTCAGTGAACAGTTCAGACCGTTGTAAACCAGGGGCAACGGGAGGCCCAGATAAATCGGTTGGTGGTTTTGTGGCATTAAACCTCCGGCCATCTGAGTCTCCAGAACTAAACCCCTGCTCCCCCTTTGATCAAAACAGAAAATTCACTTTTTCTTCTCCCACTCCCTCACTCCCTACCAATCCTTTCTGACACTCAGTCATTTTCTTGGTGCTTGAAGCCCATGTTATTAAACCATTGTGCATCTTACATAAAGCACCTTGAGATGTCTCGGCATGATAAGGTGATCTATAAATTAAAATCGTTGTTGCAGTGGGAAAGCTGCTCTTATGTAGAGGAAATATGACCAAATGCATTAGTTGGGCTGCTGTTCAGCCACAGAAGAACTGAGGCGCAGCATCCGAGGCGATTTGGGGACGAAAGAAAAAAACAAGAGTGAGTTCTCCCGCCTCATCGGTTCAGAATCAACCGGACTGAGTTAAAAGGTAGATGACATTCCGCCGAGAGCAGGTTATCTTTTTCTCCTCTAGCCTGACACCCACCCATCTCTCCACTCCTGCTTTCCCCCTCAACCAACTTCATTCCTTCCTCTGGCCACAGGTCTACAGCTCCATTTCCCACCAGCTGTTCCCTCCCACCTGAGCTCCCTGCCTGCCCCTCCTCTCTTTCTGAGGCCAGCTTCTGGCAAAGCGTTCATCCTTTACTCCCTCTCCATTTGAGGGCCATCGGACTTTATCTGCATTTGAATTCCGCTTTTCCCAGCTGAGGCGGGTGGTGGTGGGGAGAGGAGATTTTTGCAAGCAGAGAGGTTTTTCTGAGGTTTTGTATGAAGCTTTCAACAGGTTGTTTAAAAGTCAATGACAATTTGCAGAAAATGACGAATATCACTGCAAGCAGAGAGGGGTCAGAGAGGGTGTTCCTCCCGATCCGTTTAACTGCTGCTGCTTCTTCACCCAGGGCAGCTTTTCTGTGGCACCCTAACCAACCTCCCAGCAACCACTGACATCCTACACAGAAAACTCTAACGACACACTGGACCAACCAAGTTGCAAAGCTGGCATCATTTTTCGAAGTAATGACAGAGACGCTCTCATTCTGCCCTGGGAAGCATTGTAGCCACATGCAGAACTGGTTTTAAGTAAACCGTGCGTGAATGTGCTTAAATGTCTCCAGGAGGCACCAGTGGGCTCTTTAAAAAAGAATAAAATGTTCCAGCTCTCATCTTAACCTTTGGCAGATTTGAAACCAAATCCTTTCCTTCCAGTCAAATGTAACTCCTGATCAAGTGCCTATCGACCCCCCTCGAAACTGCTGAAGCTCATGGGCACAGTGAGAAAGCGACACATGAAGGAAAAGGGCAGTAACATTTCCAGGATATTTTTAGAGGCAAGGCAATTAGTGAAAACTCTGATAACACTGTAGTCCGGCAGAAGGGAGGGGACGGACGGGGCTGTGGAAATCTGAACTAGCTCTGTCCCCTCTTTCCTCCCTTGTTCAGGAGCCAGTGCATCGGAACTTGTGTCACCAAACATCACACTTTGGATGCCTCGGACAGGCTGACCTGTTAGGACTTTTGTGCTTTTTAGAAAAGTTAATTGAGAAAGAGTAAAATCCACATGTGAATACGGCAGAGGAGCAAACAGGCCTTGAAATACCTTGTGAGGTTCTGGGTATCCTAATAGCTACCCGTTCCCTGCAGGAGGGAAATGATGGTATTTACTGAGTGCTTACTGTGTACAGAGCGTGTCCTAAGCGTTTGGGATCGAACAATACTACAGAGCGGGTAGACAAGATTCCTGTCCACAAGGAGTCTGTGGACTAAAAGGGGAGACAGACAATAAATTGCGGATATATACTCTAGATGCAGGGTACCTACCTGCTAATTCTCTTGAACTGTATACCCTCCCAAGCACTTAGTTTAGTGCTCAGCACATAGTAAATGCTCAATAAATACCACTGACTGGTTTACATAAGTATGGGGGCGGGGGCGGAGGGGAGAAAGAGTTTGAGAGTGGGGTGACCATCCAGAGCTTAAGGGGTAGTAATAATAATAATAACGTTGGTATTTGTTAAGCGCCTACTATGTGCAGAGCACTGTTCTAAGCGTTGGGGTAGATACAGGGTAATCAGGTTGTCCCACATGAGGCTCACAGTTAATCCCCATTTTACACCTCATGCTCTTTCCACTGAGCCACGCTGCTTCTCTAAGTGCACAGATAGGTGACACAGAAGAGATCTGGGGTCGACCATTCTGGGGAAGCAGGTTATTTTAAAGTTGGTCCCTTCCACCTCAGGGAAGAATTACAGCACCAAGTTGGGGGCAAGTTGGGCTCAGTGGAAAGAGCATGGGCTTGGGAGTCAAAGGTCATGGGTTCGAATTCCAGCTCTGCCACTTGTCAGCTGTGTGACTGTGGGCAAGTCACTTAACTTCTCTGGGCCTCAGTTAATTCATCTGTAAAATGGGGGTGAAGACTGTGAGCCCCACGTGGGACGACCTGATTACCTGTATCTACCCCAGTGCTTAGAACAGTGCTCTGCACATAGTAAGCGCTTAACAAATACTAACATTATTATTATTATTATATAACAATGGTATTTGTTAAGTGCTTACTACGTGCCAGGCACTGTAATAATAATGTTGGTATTTGTTAAGCACTTACTATGTGCAGAGCACTGTTCTAAGTACTGGGGGAGATACAGGGTAACCAAGTTGTCCCATGTGAGGCTCACAGTTAATCCCCATTTTACAGATGAGGTAACTGAGGCACAGAGAAGTTAAGTGACTCGCCCACAGTCACACAGCTGACAAGTGGCAGAGCCGGGAGTCGAACCCATGACCTCTGACTCCGAAGCCCAGGCTCTTTCCACCGAGCCACGCTGAACTAAGCACTGGGTGGATACAAGCAAATCGGGTTGGACACAGTCTCTGATCCACATGGGGCTCACAGTGTCAAACCTTTTAATAATAATAACAATAATAATAATAATAATGCTGGTATTTGTTAAGCGCTTACTATGTGCAGAGCACTGTTCTAAGCGCTGGGGTAGACACAGGGGAATCAGGTTGTCCCACGTGGGGCTCACGGTCTTCATCCCCATTTTACAGATGAGGTAACTGAGGCAAGGAGAAGTAAAGTGATTTGTCCAAGGTCACAGAGCTGACAAGTGGTAGAGCCGGAATTAGAACCCATGACCTTCTGACTCCCAGGCCCCGGCTCTAGCCACTTCACCACAGTGCTTCTCTATTCTTGCCTTTGCATTAGGGAGGAAAGGGTTCAAGTTCAGTGAGTGTCCTGATCTGCATTTACTGAATCTATCCCAGTGCTTAGTACAGTGCTTGGCACATAATAAGAGCTTAATAAGTACAACAATTATTATTCACCTGCAGGTACTTAAGGAGTTGGAGCCCCTTCTCTTCCCCAGTTTCTAGATCTGAAAGTTCCCCTTCCCACCAGCCTCATTCTTCCTAAACAACTGTCCAAGAGTATTTATTTACCAAGTGCTCCTTAATGCTGGACTGAATTTCCTCCAGGATGTAGCTGAAGCCCATCGAAACCCTCTCTCAATTTAAGCTCTAATGAGAAAATTGGATGTTTCCGATCTCTTGCTGATATTCCTTTAAGTGGCTATATAACAATTTGGCACCTCCTCCCTTCCTCTTCCCCACTAGCCCATATAATGGGTCAGCTGTTGCCAAAGAGTGTTGTCTCACAGCACTAACGTACATATCCAAAATTCCCTTATTTATATTAATATCTGCCTTCCCCTCTAGACTGTAAGCTCACCGTGGGTAGGGAACGTGCCGGCCAACTCTGTTACAGTGTACTCTCCCAAGCGCTTAGTAGAGTGCTCTGGGAACAGTAAGTGCTCAATAAACACGACTGATTGAGTGATCTCGATGCCTTGATGCTAACTGGTGCTACTCAGTTTGGGAGAGCACCTGTCTTTCATTCCTGAAGCACAAGCGAGTTCAGGAATTTCTGAGGTCCTCCTGGGCATTCTGCCCGGCTTCACCATGCATCATCTCCATGTAACCAAGTCTTCTCTGTGGGATGCCAGCTTTGGCCCCTATCCCAGCTCATTTCATCCTCTTAAATAGATTATTCTTTTTTATATCTGCCACTTCTCGTTTGCCTGCTCGTTCCCAGGTTACTTTTTCCATTTAAGTAAGGTTGCACTAAATTATAATCTCATTCCCTAAACCACAAATGAACCTTCCTGGCTTCCATCTCTTTCTGGATGAGATCAATAAATTCTTATGGAAGTTGCCGGTACTTGGAGACACAGAGCAGATGATCCGGCAAGACCCCAAAGGTGAACTCCCTGGCTTTGAATTGATCAGCTTTCAAAACAAAGCCGTTCCTGAAATGTCTTCTGCAGACCCCTATCACTGTCACTATCCTGAGGCATTAGGGATCACAGACAATATTCAGGTGGCCTGGTCCCTGCCTTCCAGTTTGCATTCTGACAGGGTGAACGACAGAACGGGAAGCTGCCCTGTGGTTTTATTTTCTTCCTTTCTCCACCTCTATGGGGGAATGGGAGGGATAGGGTGAAAAAAAACTGTGTGGTTCTTGGCAGTGATACGTGTTCCCTTTTCCCTTCCTCCGAAGACTGTGCTAATCTGAGAAATGGCAATATTAGGTCAACCCAATGGCCCGCCCAGTCCTGAATACTGCCTCCAAAACTGGCTACGGGATGTTTGGAAGAATCACACATGGGTTGCTCTCCTTGACTTCCAGAACTAGGAGACGAGGTTTTTGAGATGGATAGGCCAGCAGGTCGACGTAGAGGGAAGGAGAAGACGGCATGAGAGAAGGTGGAAGAAGGGAAGTGATGTCTGATTGGGGGCCCAAAGGGACGCTGAATGGCAATCAGCTGCCCTTTTGGTTCTGAGGCTCAACGAGGGGTTTGTGCCTATGAACGGCGAATATCGAGGTGAAAGGGGAAGTTCTGGACCTCCCTGAAGGGATCTGGGTTGTGACGGGCGCAGGGCATCCAGGGGGTTGTAAATGTCTGTACGCACAGAACCACGATCCAGCTCCCAAACAGTCCCCTCTAACCAAACTGTCCTAGAATCTTCAGTCTCATGGAGTTGGTGTGTTTAAGACTCCCTGAATTGAACACTATTCATGGACTTGAATATTTTTTAGCTGATTAGTTTTCTTGAGGTTCAAATTATTGCCTTTTCACTTAGGCTTTTTTTTTTAATCAAAGTAAAAGTTCTATATTTTTCCTCTTTTAACAAATGGCAATATGTGATCAAACAATTCCATAAAGTAACTCAGTCTAACCAAAACCTCAGACCGCAAGAAGAGCCTACAGTCAGAACTGCTCATGTGCCCAGAGGAAAACACTTGAACAGTTCTCCAATAAACCTCCCAAAGGAGTCCAGCAGCTAAGAAGATTCTGGCACTGGCCTAAAGTCACCTAGAGGAGAGGTGACATCCCAAGCACACTACAGTGACTTAGCCTAAAGTTGGGTTACCAGCTGGAATTCAGAAAATGATGAATAGATAGTGATATCTGCTTAAAATTGAGAGCAGAGGCCCTAGCCCTACCCAGGGTGAAACTCCAACGAATGATGACCCATCAAAAGCTAGTCAAAAATAGCACTTTTGTCAACAGAACGATGCTTCCTCTAGAGAGCAAGCAACTCATTAATGGGGCAGAAGCAAAGTGGATTCTGAGGCAAGGTACTGAACCACTGCTTACTGTCTTTGAAAAGAGGGATTTAATATCTCTGAAGGCAAAAAAGACAACATGACCTAGTGGATAGAGCACAGGCCTGGAAATCAGAAGGCCATGAGTTCTAATCCGGGCTCCACCATTTGTCTGCCGCATGACCTTGGGCAAGTCACTCTGCTTCCCTCTGTCTCAGTTACCTCGTCTTTAAAATGGGGATTGAGACCGTGAGTCCCACATGGAACAGGGACTGTGTCCAACCCTCTTTCCTTGTTTCCACCCTAGTGCTTAGTACAGTGTCTGGCACACAGTAAGCACTTAACAAATACCACAATCATTATTTAATCCTTGAAGGTAATCTGAAGGGCGGGACGCTTCTACGGTGCTCTGCACACAGTAAGATCCCAATAAATAAGACTGATGAATTACTAATCGATCCAGTTGGTCTCACGCACCCTAAGGATTCACTGTTTTATCTCTATCTTCTTTGTCCTATCAACCCCGGCGCAACCTCGGATCAATCACCGAAACCTCAGGTTGACAGCTCTGCTGAGAACTCTCCCCCTATTTCACCTTCTACTTTGCTCGCTTAGTTCACACCTTCATTAACTGGGTTGATGACCCCAGGTCCAGTAATCAGAATCAACCGCATTGCATAACGCCCAAATCAATCAGCTCTCTTCATCTGCAAAGTTCTAAGGATTCCCTGTTGGCTCAGACAAAATTTGGTGATGGTTTGGTACTTCATCTCCAGAATCCCGAAGAGAAAGGCCAAAACCTAAAACAAAGCCTCACAGGAGGAAGGAACCCCTCCCAGAAATGGCCGCTGGAGAAGAGCGTGAATACTGCAGTTTGTCTCAGAACCCGGCTTTTATCCTGGATTTTTTTTTCGCTGAAAACTACCACCACTTATTGCATTCTTTTGTTACATCAAACTTGGCATTTTAAAAGCTTGTTTTGTTTTTAATCGGAGTGCTGTTTTGAATTTGTTTTAAGATGAATGCAGCTTTCACTCCCATCACCGGTATTCAATCTAGCAGTTTAGCTCCTCTGCTATATTCTCACTCTGTACAGTGCTTATTAGGCTATTATGGCTCTGAATCAGGTAGGCTGACTGCGTTTTCGTTGTTCAGGGACTTGGTTCTGCATTTCTGGTAGCTGTTTTTTTTAAATTACTTAAATGTAAATGGCATCCCCTGGTTTTACAGATCAGAACATCGCCAGCTAAAGCTCACTTTCCCTTCCTACTCACGTCAGCTTTCTGCCTCTTTGCTCACCAATGTCAGGACACACTTTGGATCACTGCTGAAAAGAGTTCCTGTTATAAGTCTCTACTCTTCCTGCTCAAATCCAGGGGGCTTTAATTTCCATTGGGATGAAACTATTACATCAGAGGTCAGCCAACTCTAATCGTCGATTCCCCTAGTTGGGAAAGACTTTCCAGAGATCTCCCCCAGCTCCTGCGTTCCTAAGCAGATGAGACTCCTTCTCAGCATGGGATAGAAGGAGGATTCTTCACCTTTTAAGGACCTTAAGGAGTGGGATTTCAGAACCTTCCTTGCCATCCATTCCAGGATGAGGGAGGGAAACTCATTACCCATTCATTCCCTCTCCGTCTCCGGCTCCAGGCTGATTCTCATACACTTTCCCTTTCGGCATTAACTGTCAGGCCCCTCCCTTTGATGATTTTTTTTTTTTAATTTGTGGCATTTGTTAAGCACTTAGTATGCGCCAGGCACTGTTCTAAAAGCTGGGGTAAATACAAGGTCATCAGGTTGGACACAGTCCATGTTCCACATGGGGCTTGCAGTCTTAATCCCCATTTTACAGTTGAGGTAACTGAGACACAGAGAAGTGAAGTAACTTGCCCGAGGTCACAGAGCAGATAAGGACCGGAGCCGGGATTAGAACCCAGGTCCTCCTGACTCCCAGGATCATGGATTGCGTGGCTTAGTGGAAAGAGCATGGGCTTGCGAGTCAGAGGACATGGGTTCTAATTCTGCCTCCGCCACTTGTCTGCTGTGTGACCTTAGGCAAGCCACTTAACCTCTCTGTGCCTCAATTACCTCATTTGTAAAATGGGGATTAAGACTGTGAGCCCCATGTGGGACAACCTGATTACCTTGTATTTATCCCGGCGCTTAGAATAGGGCTTGGCACATAATAAGCGCTTAACAAATACCATAATTATTATTATTAGCCGCTAATTTCTTTTGGTAAATTCACTAGGTGGGGGTACTCCTGGGCCACGAACGTGTAGAGTCGCTGCTGTGGACAGAGCTGAACCCAGCAGGCAGGAGCAAGACAGGTGGAGGTGCCAGGGCCCCCTTCGAGGTCTCAGCTCATTGTGGGCAGGGAATGTGCCTACCAACTCTGTTATAATGTACTCTCCCAAGCGCTTACTGCAGTGCTCTGCCCACGGCACATACTCAGTAAATATCATTGATTGATTCTGATCCACCTGGACAGGACAGAATGGTCCTTGGATTTCTGGATGAAAGCACGCGGGGTAGAAACCCTCAGAAATAAATGAGAAGCCCTATCCGGAGGGGGCGGGGGGTGGAGGGTTTCCAAAGGTCTGGCATTCATTCATTCAACTGTATTTATTGAGCACTTACTGTGTGCAGGGAACCGTACTAAGCACTGAGAGTGGCACCAACACGAAGGCTTTAAGTTTGACATGTCACTGGCATGTGCCAGGTCATTCCGATTCCCTCAAGGAGGGGTGCCAAAATGCTACAGAACAGCCCCGTCTAAGTGATATAACACCTCTTGGCTACATAACTCTCTGCCCTCCTTATGTATGGTTTTCCTTCTGGCTCAGCGGCGCTGCTCCTCCTGTTGCTTATTCTCTCATCAAGCGGGGAATGTGCTGTGTCGGCCAACGACGCGTTTTCAGTGCAGCCTCACTCCCAGTCAAGAGGTTGACAGGGCAATCCTGGTACCCGTCCCAGAACGTCTCGAGTATGCAGAAGGAGACAGCCCGGTCCAGGTTGCTAGGGATTCTTATCAGTTTCTAGGATGCCATCCATTCCTGTTCCCATCTTATCAGCTTCAAGTCTGACAGGCTGAGTATGAAGAATGCTTCCTCTAAGCTTTTCTGATCTTTTAAACAGGGCTGGTGGTTTGTTGTACTTTTTCCCGGCCCCTTGGCAACCAGGAATGTGGTTACCAATCACTAAAAGGAGACCCCGCCTCTTCCCGGGATTTAGAGGTGAAGTTCCTAAACCCCAATCTAGGGCTGCAGCTTTCATGCAGAACTTCTCTGCACAGTCCGAGCCCCGGTGAGATCTAACGCTGATATAGCAGGGAACTAGTCTTGGATCCTATTGGGGAAGAGCCTTTACTTTCTCAATTTTAGCTCGGCCTGACGAATCTGAAAAGCCCAGCCTACTGAGATGAAGTAAGAATGGCATTTATTGAGCTCCTATTGGGTGAAATGCACTGCACTCGGCTCTTGGATGCTAGGAGAGCTTGTCTTCTGGCACATGTCTACGCCTAGATGGAGCAACACCTGCTGGTTTAGGGCACTCTGGCTCCGGCGCTAGACTGAGATCAAATGTGACTGTAAATGGGTTCTGAACGTAACGTTCTTCTGTGCGTCCGACCTGGAGCCTCTGTGACTAGCTCGAGATTCACCCATCATTTGCGTGGATCTCCATCATCAGGCTGCCCAGGGACAAAGAACACAGAAACTCAAACACAGCCCCAGGCCACCATGTACGTGAGATCCCAGAGTCTGCACCTACTTCCAGGATTCGAGGGTTAATTTTCCCAAATACGTGATCCAGGGCCTCAGCACTCTCAACTCAAAACACAGTATTTTCTTTGGGGAAAGGCCTGAAATGATTCATTTTATCAGAAACCGCTTTCTCTTGTTGAGTGTCGATAACACTCTCTCCCTCTGACAGGACAGCAAAGAATCCAAATCTGCGTTCCAGACTCCATTCACAAGTTAATTTTGGGATCCATTTCCTTAATTGCCTAAAAAATTATAGAAAGAAAACCGTCTGAATGTGATTCCACAGTTCTTTGCTCTCCAAACTGAACCATCAAAAGGAACTGAAAAAGATGTTGACAAATCAATGGGAATTCAGTGAAGAGCAAGCAAAATGATGAAAGGCTGATTTATGAGAAAAGATTAAAGGAATTAGTCTAAGAACAGTATAGTCAATGGGAGAACTGAGAAGGGGCAAGGCCGCAGACACCGAAGAGGGGTCAACACAGGACATGAGCTAGGACTGAACTACTTTACTGGAAGGTGAAAGGCTTCAAGGGCAACTCTGGAGCAGGACCTTATTCACTGAAAGATGGGGGTGCAGTTGTATTGTTCCTTTTTCCCAGAACTTGATGCCTGGACTCTAACCCAAGGGGTCACATAAATGGAGCTCCTTCCCAAGCATCCCAACAAGCAATGGGGCTGATGAACTTTCTTCCCCTGGCACAGACGCGGCAGGGCTCCCCCCTCCATGTCAATCTTCAGGGGCTACAGACCGCTCAGAGGTGGGAATAGAGTCAGGGGACCCTCCTTTTCGTTGCCTGCAACTCGCAGTATTAAAAAAGAATCCCATCAAAACCCCCCATGACTCTAACTTTGGTCATTTCACTTTCTCCCTCTTGTCCTGATATTTTACTTTTCGGATGTTGATGATGCACTGGTTGGAAGAGACTGTGCCTTCCAAGTGTCACGTTTAGAGATGTGAAACTTTGGAAAATAATGTATCGCTATTTCCTGCCTTTATGCCCCAATGGAAAAGTGGTAAATCTGAGTAAAAAATAAAACAGTATTTCCTTTAAGAGTCACAAATGAAAAGCTTTTTGAGACAAATGAGGTTCCTGAGTATTGTTAGAGTTGCTCTTGAATGATTTTTGCTTTCTGTGTCCATTTTTTAAAAATATGAATTTGTTCTTACTGGATTTAAGATTTCTGATGTATGGAGGAGGTTTTCAGAGCATAGAAAATAAAAACCTTCCATTTATTTTCTGCTAATAGTTGCTTTTCTCATCTTTTTTTCTATTTGATGAGCTAGGGAAAACTAAAGAGATGCTCAGAAACCTCAAGGAGCAGACAGTAGCCTGAACTCCATCTTTAACAATACCTAACAATATTATTAAGCCCTAAGTGTAAAGGGGAAGTGGACAGGGGAGAAGGTTGAGAGCTTTGCTTGATTCTAGAAAGGACGCCCTCTCTGCATATACATAGGTGGAGGGGAGAAAAGGGAGCGGAAGGAATTTGAAGTGCTTAGTACAGTGCTCTACACACAATATGCACTCAATAAATACCACTGATTGAGATCAAAATGCTACCATTTTGAATGTTGAGTTACTCAAAAAATGCTGAGTGTTAAAGCCTCAATAGACTATAGTCATGATTCCTCAAGAAGATGGGCTCTTTGAGTGTGTGTGTGTGTGTGTCAGGGGGCGGGGGGAAGAAGAGCACAGCGGGGAGAGCCAGAAAGTGTCATAAAATCTAATCTATCCAAGATGTGAATTGCAAGATCACAACTGCCATTAAGAAGCACATCATAGTTTGGAAATTTAAGGGCAGTTGCTCATGAACTGTGGAAGGATGGAGACGCACGTTCCGTGCGTTCCCGCTTTCAGCTTGCACCTCAGATTGATGATCGCTGGTGTCAGAGCTTCTCCGCACGGAGCTGCTGAGCACGACAGTGATCATGCCACCAATCTGATCCAACAAGGCCAGATAAATCTTTGGGATCTGAGAGAGGAGATGGGTAATGTTGCAATAAGTCACAGGTCAACAGGTCGGCTTTACAGGAAAGAAGGAAGATGAGAAGCTGAAATGAAAGTTTAAAATTTAGCCCCATCTTTACCTCAACATTTAACCAGAAGACTGGTCAAGAAGCAGACTTAACCCAAGCCGCAGCTTGGTAATCCGCATCCTCTAATGATACACTGTGACAGTCTGATCTGGTTCAAATCTAACGATGTGTCGAGAACGCAAGCCAAATTGCCCAGATGAATATCTACAAGGTGGTAAAAAGGAGGCCCTGTCAAAGGAGGGGTGGAGCTGCATCAATCCAAGTGCAGCGATCATTGAAACACTGTCAGATGCTAATGCGTCAAATAACTGTTTAAATCAATCATTAAAAACTGTAATTCACTGGCTGTGGTGGAGTCAAGATTGACTTATTTTCATTATTAGCCATGTTTTTCAAATGTATGAAAACTTCATTTGCATGAGAATTGGATGGGTTCCCATAGGGAGCTTAGGGGGAGAGGCGGCAAAGCTCCTCAGTATGGGGTGCTACCCTGTGCCTCAGTGGGATGACACCCCATGTCCTTATGGGACCATACTGTACTGGGTCTCCCACCCCAGGAGGAGCCACTCTGTTCAGTCAAACCTCAGGCTTGGGCCAAAAGGTTTGGGATCATGCCACGACTGTGACTTGACTTTAGTTCGCATAATATGGCTACCAACAAGGCCAATACCCTGAACCTATTTATGTATTTATTTACGTAAATATATTAATGTCTATCTCCCCCTCTAGACTGTGGGCAGGGAATGTGTCTGTTTATTGCTATATTGTACTCTCCCAAGTGCTTAGTACAACCTTCGATAAATACAACTGACTGAATAGATGAAAATAATCCATCTTCAAAGTTTTGCCTGATGGACCTGCTTCCCTTAATAGCACAGAACAAGTCAGGAACTCTGTGGTGGGCCTCAAGGACTGTGTATCTGTCCTGTATCAATCGACTGTATTTATTGGGTATTTACCATGTGCAGGGCACTGTACTATGCGCTTGGGAGAGTACAACACAACTGCAGTCTGTAAGCTCTTCGCAGGCAGGGATCACGACTACCAACTCTATTGCACTCTACTTTCCCAAGCGCTTAGTACGGTGCCCCGCACAAAGTGCTCACTAAATACCATCAACTGACTGTCGGGTCTTAGTTGATGCCAAAGGTAGCGCCAGAACGAAGCAAAAGAATAGTGTGCATGAAGGGTTTGCCTTGCTGAATGCTAAATAATCGATGAGGATGAAAAGTTGAAAAGACAAATGAATTTTTTACATTTTTTCTCTCAGTCCCTCTGGATTGGTGGGAGGGGTTGAAGAATGGAACTGGAACATTATGGAGAAAGAGTGAATTTTATGTATTATTTGCAAGGCTGTTTGAACAGAAGCTTGTGTATGTGTGCGCACGGGGATGGGTGAGAGCGCTTGCATTTAGGCTTCTTTTGAGATCACAGCTGTTTCTGAGCTTGAAGTGTGCTGCTGCAAGGTTGATGGGGTGCCCCGACATCAAACAACATTCAGCTGAAAGGCTCTGCTTTCCAGGGGTGTTGCGGGAGGCTTGGCACCAGTGGTTTGGGGCCATCCCCGGCCGGAGCCATTAGTTTTTGCCAGGGCTGTGTCTGAACAAAGATGCTCTTGTTTCTTTTGTACGAGTGCTGCAGCAACACACCTGCTACTTCAAACAAAAGCTTCCTTGAGTTCTACTACCTTGTCCTCTTTGGACCCCTATCACCGCACCCATCAGCCTGTTAATGGATGCTGACCATCGGAAGGAAGACTTCCAGGGCTTCCCCCACTGGGTCCCCCCCAATTTGCCTTTGGAGGTTTGGACAAGACCTGGATGGTGAATGGGTGGGGGAGCGGGGCTGTGTGTGTGGAGGGCTAGTTGTCCTGCATCTTCTTTTCCCCATTCTCCACTAGGCACTCCCAATTCCGCAGGGACTTTCTCTAGAAATCTAGAAAGCTCCATATGGCGGTCAGTTGGAAAAGGGGGCGGATTAGATTTCTTGGACTGTTGTTGTTGTTGGGCTGATTTCCAACACTTTACTGTTCGGGAGCAGTTTGGCTGGCAGTGCAATGCTGAACTGGTTGGTCCCTCTTTCTCTGGGCCGACTTTCCATTTTCCAACATGCAAAGTGAACTGGAGAGGCAACTGATGACCCCCAACCCAAAGGCAAACTTGCTTGGCTCAACTATGATTCCCAGCATCTAGGCACTCTCTGCAGACAGCTAATTCCTGATTCGCTCTCCCGTTTTCCATAACTAGAAGCCAAGCAGACAGCTTCCATGCAGGGAGACTTAGCCTACGCAGGGAGGAAGAAAGTGCCTTTTCTTACAAGTAGCTTCCTACGACGGTCTACCACAGTCCATTACCTATCAATCTTTGGGGGTCCCTGGAGCAAGCCCTGCTTGAGCAAAGGCATTCTCTTGAATGATGTTGTGAGGATTTCCATCATCATTTTTTGCTCAATTATGTAAATACACCCAGAGGCTCTATTTAGATGGGTGCATCATTTATAAATGGAAAATGATGATGAATGGAACCAGAATCCACTGCTGTACTAGAGAAAAGGCACTGGGAAGATTCCCTCATCACAATCTTCCAGCCACCCAAAATGAGATAGGATCAAAATGAAGCCCTGGACATTTGGAGAACTCTAAGACATTTGGTCTGAAAATGGAAGTTTCCCCCTTTCCAGAAGAGATGACTGTGAGAATGGGATCCAAATCCACAATTTCACTAACTGGCCTTTGGATCTTTTGAGATCTTGGTCAACCTTGTCTACCTGCAATGGTTCAAGTGGTCATGGGTGATAATTCACACCTCTTCCCTCTGTTTATGACTGCCCCTTCATTTTTACTGATACAGCAGAGATAAGGAGTGACTTTCCAAAAACCAGAATTTGTCAAAATGCATGAAAATACACAGAGTATGGGCAAAAGTAAGTCCATATTCTTCTGGTTTCTGATCCAGGTCACAGTTAAGAATCACTGTAAGCAGGAAGGAGAGGACAGAGCCTGCAAAACCCCCTAATAAATATTTCTGAAAGCTGGTGCTGTGTTTGATCCATAATAGCCCCTAGGTAGCTTATCATTATCATCACCAGATTATCATGGACTTTTTTTTTTTTAAGAAGAAATGGGCTTAGATCACTGCTTAGACTCATTCCCATAACTGATGACACAGCCCATATTCACAATGCTGTTTCAAACTCAACTTTGATCAGTTCTTGCTGATTTATAACACTGTTGCCCACTTTGAGGAGTTGGAGTCAAGAGCATTAGACAGTGTGCGATGAAGAGCCTCACTAAATTTCTACTAAAAGCTGAGGTTCCAGTGGCCTACGATTGTAGGCAACAGAGTTAAAGGGATGAGGTCATATTTGCTAAGTCATTTATCCCTTCAATTTCTCCTATTTAAACTAAAGTCCCTTTGCAATCTGGATTCAAATTCCAGGAGTAACCGTCAGGGCTTGGAGAAATTATTGCCCCTAAACCCACAGCTCATAGCTCATCAGGACATTGCAAGATTAAAACACCGGAGATATCTGGGGAGCATTCAGGGTTTGTTAGAAAAAAGATGTTCTTTGAGGAAGTTTATAAAAACAATTTCTACTCGGGATAAGATTCAATCAATAAATGGTATCTGAGCGCTGTGTGCTGACTACTGTACTAAATGCTTGAGCGAGTACGATACAACCGAGTTGGTAGACACAATCCCTGCCCTCAATGAGCTTGCAGTCTCGAGGGCAGTCTAGATTGTTGAAAATTCCCCCTTCTGCTTTGCTCAGGATTTGAGAGTGAAATGAGAAGCCACATTTACCAAGGATGTTGGATTCTGGATGAAGCGAAGAACGAGATGAAGGGAGGGTGTTTTTTTTTTTTAGCAAGTTACCTACACACCAACCCCAGCAGTTTACAAAGGATGGGAATGGGGCAAGCCCCTCAACCCCCAGCCCCTGACAAAATCTCAGCAACTGCTCCTGGGGTAATTCTAAGGCTGCTGTTTTTCATCCCAATCACACATGCCCCAAACAGGAGCCCTGAGGTTCCTCAGACAGAGGGGCTTTACTGAGAGGGGAAGAAATGAGGACACAGACCACCATACACCTGCACACAAAAAAGAACCACACTCTCAGAATGAGGCTAGCATCCAGGAAGTTTGGGGAGGCTTGAGTAGAAAGGAAAGGTCAGCCCAGGAAACAGAAATTTGCAGAGAATCTCCTGTTAGCCTTAGCTTCAACCTCTTGTCCAACCAATCCCCTTCATGGCCTGCTACCTCTGACAAACCTCTTTAAATTCCTCTAGTATCTCTGACAATGCCCACTGGGAAGGGTCCAAATCGGTGAAATGCCCCCAAATTGGGCAGTGGGAGGATGAAGGAAGAAAAGACATGTATGGGAAATATACACAACCAGGAAAGAGGGTCAATCTGCTCCTGGGAAACGGAAAACAGACTGAACTCTTCCCAACACTATAAAACTGGATGGAGGGCAGAGCAACAGCCTGAGTAGGATCCAGAAAGCTGCAATTCGAGACCTAGCCCCACCGCTTACTCAGCTATTCCTGAACAACTCTGCCCGCCCAGCTCAGTGCATCCATTTCCCCTGCTGAATTACGGGTGGGATCAGAGTTACTCTTGATGCGGGGAGTCACGACCTGCCATCTCCAGGTGACTTCTGAGACTAGGGAACAGAGCACTCTAAAAGGACAAACAAAGTAGTTTGATGATTTTAGAGTGTGGCAGGAACAAGTCATGTGGCCATGGTTGTTTACCTTTTTGTTTCCTCCCTGAAGGGATACGAAGCACTGAAGAATTACAGGGTACAAGAAAACAAATAACCCCAGGAAAATAAAATGGATGGGAAGAAACATTTGAGAAGGGGCAAAGTGTCATGAAGACCTGACCAAGGTAAGAACACGGGAGAGGATCTGTTTTGACTGACGTTGAGAAAAACTGTCCCAACCACGGCAAGGAAAATAAGTCTCAAAGAAATAATCTCCTTCCTATTATTTTAAGAGAAGTAATAAGGAGAGATAAATTCATGGAACAGAAATACATTTAAACCAGCACAATGTATTCTTTACAGCTTCTAATAATCAGGACATTTGCTTAATTGGTGTGTTTGTTTCCCCCACTGTGTGTGCCAATTAAGATGATTGTATCATAGGGAGAGTGTCGAAGGTTGTGAACTATATTTCACCAGAAACCTGTATTATGTAGGTGGTTTTTAAAATCAGCCATGGTCGGGCTCCATAACGCTTCTCTTGCTTTGGGTGGGGGATGGAGGGACCTATATTAAGTGTTTGGAATCAACCACAAGGATGTCCAGGCCAACTGCAGTAATAGCGTTCTCAATAGAACAACAACTTAAAAAAAAAATGAAGAGGATCTAACCAGCGGAGGACCGAGAGCCGAGAACACCCTACTGACTTGTTGAATGGATCCCAGTAGCGTGGTCTCCGTGTGAGAACAGAGTTGTTTACATGAGAAAGCGGGACATAAATCATTCCTGCTCTGTAATAAATGTAAAGTGCTAAAGGTTCCATTATGCCATTTATGGACTGCCAGCTGGATTGGCTGCGAAATGAAATCAACACAAAGAATCTCTCTTCACATACCTCCAGTTTTGGTTGGGGACTTGGAATTTATGTCCGTCTGTCATTCCGGGGAAATATTAGCATGGGACTGTGGTTTTCCCATTGCCAGCTATTTACTTCTAGTAATTTAAGACATTAGTGGCTCTGACAGCAGTTATGAAGGACATTCGAAAAGCATCCTGTCTTGTGGCCATTGGGCTTGGCAAGCAATCTGTTGTAGCTCACAACAAGCAGAAGGGATTATGGGTATCTTCCCTTTCCCTCTCCTCCTCCTCCCCTGCCTTCCCCTCCCCTCAGCACTGTGCTCGTCCGCTCATTTGTATATATTTTTATTACCCTATTTATTTGGTTAATGAGATGTACATCCCCTTGATTCTATTTGTTGCTATTGTTTTAATGAGACACACATCCCCTTGATTCTATTTATTGCTATTGTTTTTGTCTGTCTCCCCCGATTAGACTGTAAGCCCATCAATGGTCAGGGACTGTCTCTATCTGTTGCCGATGTGTACATTCCAAGCGCTTAGTACAGTGCTCTGCATGTAGTAAGCACTCAATAAATACCATTGAATGAATGAATGAATGCTGTTCCGAATAGGTAAAAAAACGGAAGTTAGCCATATTATTGGCTGAAAGGAAGTTGGTGCTTCACATTTTACAACTTTGAACTACAAGTCTGGCTAGTCAGAATTTTAAAACATCATTAATACTATTTAAGGAAAAAAATCACAATTCTAATCTCAGCCAGATGCCATAGTGTGAAAAGAATCAGATTAATTCACACCTCATTACAGTGATAGCCCTCAGTTTAACACCACGTGAAGGATGAAGTGAAGGATAATTGGAACAAACAATTAGCGGCTCAAGATTCCGGCTGTAGCAAACTTAGGAGGCAAAGCTTTAGATGGGAATACATCCCTAAAGCCGGTCACCCTACTTTTCAATTCGGGGCTTCGATTTCAATCCCCATCCTCCCGGTATCACACGGGAAATGGACAACTGTTGGGTTTAAAAACATTCTATAGGCACCCCTCTAAATATTTTAGAGGCTATTTTAAAAAATATTAAAATGAAAGCTGCAAATTTAAAGTGGACTCAGAAATTTTCACCTGGAACATCAATGGTCCCTCCTTCTGTTGGCTTTAATTCACCAGAGCCTCAAAAGAGAAATCAAAATAAGAAGCGGGCAGAGCCTTGAAACGTACAGACTGAGGCTAGTCTAAAAAACAAATAAAAATGCTTTCCTCCTCTCTCCATTACCCTTTCTCTCCAATTAGGCAACAGCGATGTAACTGGCAACAGCTAGAGAGGCCAGCAAGCAGCAAATGCACTGAGGTTATGAAAATGAGCAGAAACTTGACATGGGGTGGATTTAGGCAAATCAGTACAAATTAGCAGAACTTCCGATTACAAGGTCCTTCGGGGAAGGGAGTCACATCCTTTACTTCTTCTGAAGTCCCTCACCACCTCACACAGCATGTACTCCATAAATACTACTGAGACTGATGGTGTTCCCTCAGGCCGGGTCCAGTGACCGTTCCCTACTCGTTTCTGGGCCACAGAGAGGGAGTAGGTAATAATAATAATAATAATGTTGGTATTTGTTAAGCGCTTACTATGTGCCGAGCACTGTTCTAAGCGCTGGGGTAGACACAGGGGAATCAGGTTGTCCCACGTGGGGCTCACAGTCTTCATCCCCATTTTACAGATGAGGTAACTGAGGCACAGAGAAGTTAAGTGACTTGCCCACAGCCACACAGCTGACAAGTGGCAGAGCCGGGATTCGAACCCATGATCTCTGACTCCAAAGCCCGTGCTCTTTCCACTGAGCCACGCTGCTTCTCTAGACAGGGTGGTCCCATCCAGGTTGACAGATTGGCATTTCCACCTTCCTGATGAGGAGGGGAGGAAGGGGTGACAAGGAACCCCAATTGACCCACCATCTGTCACATGTAAAGGGGAAGGAGAAAGAGGGAGGAGGAGAAAGGATAAGCATTCTAGAACTCCCCCAGGTGATCTCTGGTCACATGAGCAATCATCCTTGGGAGATAGGAACGCAGCCCCTCACTGTCCAACCATGTCATCTCAACCTCTCAGTTCAAAGGAGAATGAGCAGAAGTCGGAAGCAGTGTGGTCTAGTGGAAAGAGCACAAGCCTGGGAGTCAAAACACCCGGGCTCTAATCCCAGCTCCATCATGTGCCTTCTGGGTGACGCTGGGCAAGTCACTTAACCTCTCTGTGCCTCAGTTTCCTCAACTGTAAAAATGGGGATTCAATACCTGTTCTCTCTCCTACACAGTCTGTGAGACCCCATGTGGGACAAGGACTCTATCTGACCTAACCGAATTGTATCTACCCCGTGCTTATAACAGTGCTTGACATATAAGTGCTTAACAAATACGAGAGAGAGACCCACTCCTGAACCACCTCCCTGTATATTATAGAAAAATCAACTGAAATCATCCAGAGCAGACCCTGGAGAGAAGAAGTTATCAGAGCCCACTTGAATGGAACTTTTGTTTAATGGTATTTGTTAAGAGCTTATTATGTGCTGGACACCGTCTTATGTGCTGGGGTAAAGTTAATCAGTTTGGACTCAGTCCCTGTCCCACATGGAGCTCACAATCTTAATATCCATTTTATAGATGAGGCTCAGAGAAGTGAAGTGACTTGCCCAAGGTCACACAGCAGACAAGGGGTAGGGCCAGGATTAGAACCCAGTCCTCCTAAATCCCAGGTCTATGCTCTATCCACTAGGCCTCGCTGCTTCTCAAGGCAGCTGAAGGCAAATAAAGGCAACTGATCCTCCCTCCGTTTTCAAGTGAGAAGGAAGGTTTTGCTTTTTGTTTTTAAAGTGATAAGAGGCACAATCTGTTTCCAGAACGCTTCTGACTTCAGCTACTTTTACAAGTACTTCTGCCAAAGCCTTGGCTCCTACTGGGCATCTCTCCACAGAGATGCAATCCCCTTTTCTACTTCCAGAAAACTTCCACCTGCTTTCATCACAACTTCCAAAGTCAATGCTCAGATGGCTAGGAGCCAAGGGGAGGACGAAGCCAAAATCCCCAAAGGAAAGGAAATAGAAGAACCTGGCAGAGGGGTTAACTTTTCATTTTCGACACGGGGGGTGAGGGGGAGGCAGGGGGAGTGAACATGGGTGGGCAGAGTGAAGAGAGGTGTGAGAGGCAGAGCTTTGTGGGGACAAAGGAAGAAGTGGAGGTAAGCAGATGAAGAAAAATGGAGGGGAAGGGAGAAGAGGGAGGAAAAGGAGGAGGGAGAAGTAGAAAGGAAGTGAAGGGAAGAGGTTCCGGTACCGGCTTTCTTCTGCAGCACAGAGAAGGCTGCATCCCACCCTGCTTCCTTCCAACTAGGCAGGAAAGAGAAGACCCACAGGACGAGGCCTCCACAAAACTCTAAGAAGGCTGCTGGCATAGCTGCTGTGGTTGGGGGTGTGGGTTGTGAAATCTGAGCCCCGAGGAACCTGAAATTCTGCTTCTCTAGTCACAGCACCCTACCGATTTTGTTTTTATCGGCTGGGTCAAGTTTTAATATTTCATCATTCCCTATCTGTCTCCAGTCCCTTCTCCCCTCTCATATTCGTAGACTGTGAGCCCCACAAGGACGGGGCTGTGTCTACTTCCTACTTGTATATTCCCACGCGGTGCTTCCTATAGTGCTCTGCGCACAGTAAGTGCTTAACAAGTAGCATGAATAAAAGAAAGCAAGCAAGCAGAGCCAGGGAATTGGAGACAGGGCTGATTACCAACAGGAGGCGCCAGAAGCAAACTCTTTTTCTGTGTCCCTATCAACTACACTCAGTCCTCACTTCTTTGAAGGCACTTGACCCACGGTGACTCTTGGAGAGGATCACAAAACAATTCAGTTTGAGGTGGCAGAGTTCTATGGTTCCATCTGGAGGGGAATGGGGTAATTCAGAAGGAAGATGTGATGGAAAACTTTGGGAGCAGTCTTGGAAAAAAAAATTTAATTTCTATTTCCTATCAAGTCATGAAATGGGGTTTAGACATGACAAAGGGTACTTATTCCCAGGGCAATGACTATTAATTAATGGTATTTATTGAATGCCTACTATGCGTAGAGCACTGAACTAAGCACTCGGGAGAGTACAACAGAATGGAGTTGGCAGACACGTTCCAGGCCCCCAATGAGCTGTCCGTAAGACCCTCTCTTCTGGAAAGAATTCTCTCTTTCTGCCCTGGACAGAAACCTGCTGATTCCCTTGTCAGCTGGGCCTGGTTACGGCCAAGGTGGCAAAGGCCCCAAAAGACTTGTATTTATTTACTAACCAGACTACATGGCTGGGCAGAAGAAACCCTATCACTTATGTCCACCATGGGTCAGGAATCAAAACATTAATGCCTACTTTCCAAAGGAAGCAGGCCATTAGCCTGGCATGGCCCTAGGAACACTCAGGCCAAGCTTAACAGGTAGGCTTTTGTACTAAAATGGAGACAGCTGAGCTTAATTCCACCCTCAGTGTGATAAAAAATCTATTTTCTGGTCCTTTGGCAGGAAGGTGAAGAGAGAAGCCACATCCATCTGCTTAATCAAAATTTCTCAAATCAAATCTCTCTGGCTCTATCATCACGTTTTCCTTTGACCTCTATGATCCCTCCACTGGACAACTCACTGGTACTTTAGACATGATGTGTCCAAACATGAATTCCTGATCTTGCCTCCCAAACCTCTTCTCTTCCTAACTTTCCCAGTTGCCCACACTCGCAGCCGCCTCCCTGACTCCTAGCATGCAACCTTGGTGTCACCTTAGTCACCTTCTCTTACATTAGTCCCCACATTTCATTTGCCTCTAAAGTCTGCTGATTCTTCCTCTAAAATATTTCACTGAGCTGAACTGCCCCTCTCTGTGCTTACAACAACCATCCAACAAGCCCTCATTAGATTACTACAAATTGGCCACCTGCCTCCAACCTCTCTTCTTTTCAATTAATCCTACATTCAACTGCACAGATCATTTTTATAAAATAATAATTGGAATACAATCATTCCTGTCCTTAAAATTGTCCACAGGCTATCCACTTCTTTTTGTGTAAAGCAGTTTTCCGACCATCATCTTTAACTGGTTCTCTCTTAACTTACCTGCCCGCCTCTTCCGCTACACTTGATTATCTTGACCTGATTATCTTCCATCTCCCCCAGTACTTAGGACAGTGCTTGGCACAAAGTATGCCCTCAACAAATACCAGAATTATTATTATTATTATTATTGCTTCACCTCATGATCTCTGCTCTTTCCAAACCAAATTCCTAACCATCTCCCACCCTCAACTCTCACACCTCCCACTGCTCATGCTTTCCGCTCCTTCCTGAAACTGTGTGTCCAGTTGGTATCGCCAAACCTCCCTGCTCCTTTCCTTGATAGCTCTTTGAGTAAGGCTATTTCCTCCGGAGTCATTTCTTGACTAATTCCACCCACGCTCCCAAGTCACTGGGAAAATGTAATAGACATAAAAAAATCTGCTCTCTGCCCTCAAGGACCTAATGGGGGAGGCAGGCACTTCAGCCCTCTCCAATCATTGTTTATATCTATCATTCATCTCTTAATGATTCCATCTTTGCTCATTTATGTCTTGGCTTCCCCATTACATTATAGACTCTCAATCAATCAGTGGTATTTATTAAGTGCTTACTGTACTAAGCCCTTGGGACAGTAACAATGGCAGAGAGTTGTATTCAACCCTCAAGGGTAGGGGCCGCGCCTACTATTTCTATTTGTACATATTCCAAAGCCACCTACTACGAAGGTGCTCAATAAATGTTGCTGCTGCTCCTGCTGAAGAAGGTGATTTGGGGGAGCCTGGAGAAGTTCAACAACGGAGAGAGGGCTGCAGAATGACTGTTGATCTTTGTCTTGTGGACACTCCTTTCTCCTGACCGTCTCACCAGTCTGCCTCCTCCTTTTTGAATTTAAGCTGTTCAAGTCTGGCAGCATTTAAGGAGGCTAGAGCATCCAACTGCACCAACTGAGGAAAGTTGCCAGGCTTTCCAAGAGCAAGTGGCTTAGGGCAGTGCTGGCTTTAATGGGCCTCTGGTCACCAGTCAGTCAAGAGGAGCCATAAATCCGAGGGACAAAGCATGCAGGGCTAGAAATTAAATGGACACTTTCTATAATTTTTTTTAAATACACAAAACCAGGCTTCAACCACTCATTTTGTTTACAACGGCATAAAAGGGAGTTTTACTCCTTACAGCCCATTAAACCTCTTTTCTCCTTTCCCCCACCCTCCCCTGGCCCCAAACAAAGCACATGAATGCAAACTGGAAAACACAAAACCTTTTTACCGATTAACTGCTGAGAAAAGGTTTCAGCGGCGCTGGTATTAACAGTGCAAATTTCCGACCTTCTTCTATTTATATCAAGGATAATTGGTGAGTAGAAATATTTGCATTGCTAATTTCCTCCATTTAGAATAAACTCAGGGTCCCGGTTCTACAGTTTAATGGCTGCCTTTGGAGCTGCCTTCCCTTCCCTTCCCCCCACTGTCAGATCCCTCCTCTTCCTTTTCTTCTCCAGTTTAAATATTTTGCAAAACAGACAAGAATACATTCTCAAACAAAAAGCCCATTGAGTCTTGGCGCTATTATAAAAAGTTTGTTGTGCCAACAATACCACCAACTTGACATTATCTAACCCAACCAGGAGGCGGAAACTGAATGAGTCGGGTAAGGCTGCAGAGAACGTCACCTCACGCAAAATGCTGTTTTGCCTCTTGTCCCTCCGCCTTGAGTGAAAGGAAATAACCACCCCAATCCTCGACCTGGTGGGCTCCCCATAATGTCAGTAGCTCCATTAGCCAAGAGGACTGATGTGTGGAACCGTAGTTCCCCAGAAGGTGGCTCGAGGAGACTGAATGGTGCGTTGCCAGCGTGGTTGCATCTCCCACTTTGGCTACCTTTCTCCCTGAAGGACTCTCCAGTCCAAGCTAGAGCGGACTCTTGGCCCTTCCCGCTGTCCCCCACCACCAACACCAATCCTTCCCTGGAAAACCATTCACAACGCCTTGAATTGCCACCTGCCCCTGGAAGAGCGTTAAACCTGGAAAGAGAAGCTCATTCCTCTCCTTCCTGTAACTGAAACCAGTGGTGTCTGTCTGTCAGCGTTTACTATGTGCCAGGCACTATTCTAAGCACTGGGATAGATACAAAATAATCAGGGTTGGATAAAGTCCCTAACCCACCTGAGGCTCACAGTCTTAACCCCCATTTTACAGATGAGGACCAGAGAAGTGAAGTGACTTGCCCAAGGTCACACAGCAGACAAGTGGCAGAGGTGGGATTAGAAACCATGACTCTCTGACTCCTAGGCCCGTGCTCTATCCACTAGGCCATGCTGAGTCCTTCCCTAGAGTCAGCCAAGGTCCTACTGCTGGCATGGACTCTGGTTCTGCCCTTCCCAGCACGGACAAGGAAAAATATTTTGCTAATCTCTCCTTGCCAGAACTAGACAGCCTAACAAGATTGATCTGTTAAAATGCTTTCGTTCCCCTCCTCTCTGAGACACCACTACGCTATCTCTTTGCCCTCCCAAATCCCCGATCCCAGGCACATAAACTGCCCTCCATCCCTCTCTCACTGGAAAGAAATGAGCTAAGGCTGAAGCTTGGGAAATTCATGTTTGACACAGGAAATAATTTACTACTCGATTGAAAGACAGTAAAATAGCCAAGGAGGTTATGAAATTTCCTCCCCTGGAGAGTTTTATTGAGAAGCCCCCTACCTCCCCATCTCCCAAGTCATCTTGGCCCTGAGTTCTGGGTATTCTGTGAGTGAGTGAGGAGTGAGTTTGGGGAGGAGAGGGGAAGAGGGCTTTGGCTAGGCAGCTTCCTTCCCCTCCTCCTTATTCCATCCAAGGCCAGGTTTGCTGACTTTCCAGATGCCTCAGAGTTGAAAATTCCCTCCCTGAGAGGAGCTCTACTGGCTAGATGTGAATCTGTGCTCTCAGTCCGAATCTGCCTTAAAAATACAAAGATTCCCCGATGCATGTGGCCACGGGGGCATGCTCCAAAATCTAAAAACAACCAACCATACTAGCCCCTGCAGTTCACTCTTAAGGTTTGATCTTTGGTTTCAAGACTCCCTCTGAACTTTCTCCGGCTTCAATTACATCTTTTCCCTCCACCCCATCTAACCTAAGCCTCTTTGTTTTCCCCACCTTTTCTGCAGCCCTCCCAATAGTATGTAGCCTTCTTTTTTCTGCCCCTTCTCTGCAGTTCAGACCACCTCTCCAAGAAGTACTGCCTTTCTTCATGCCAGTTTCTATACCTCTCCATTTCCCTATTGTTACTGTTTTCCAGAGGGCCTATTGTTTCAAATCCACAGCAGAAATAAAGACTTTAAAAATGCAGACTAAATGAAGAGAAAGGGGGAGTCAACATGCTTTCAAAAGGATGAGAATGCGCTGGATAAGCCATAGTCTAATTACTTGCTAGACCTTAAGATGTTACGTTTGTTAAGTGTCAGAAATACATCTGCTATTCCCCCAATAGCATTCCAACCAAAGTGCATGGCGAAGTCCAAAACTAAAGGTGAAAAGAAGTGGGGGTATTTCAAAGATGTTTTATTATTAGCTCCGGCAGTACCTTTGACTAGCACCTTATTAAGATACTAGTCATACATCTTTTTGGAGTATCCATTTCCCATATGCCATTCTTTATGGCTTTCACTTTTCTCTTCACTCAGGAGAAGGGATGAATTTTCCCTCTAATGACCTCTTTTACTTTGCTAATTATCCATACAAAGTTGGATCACCTTTTTTAATGTATTCATTTTTTAAAAATCCTGTGGCACCCACTTCGACTGGGCCTCTAAAACGATGAGATATTTTTTAACAGCCTCCAGGTTTCTCGGAGGTTCTTTTCTTAAGCTATTTTCTTCGACTTTTTCTTAACATTTGCAATCTATCATAGCTCCGTTTTCTAAAGTTTAATATCCTTGTGTTGCTTCTTATTTGGCTTTCCCTCCCCAGCAAATATGTTACACTAAATCACACTGCGATCACTGCTGCATAACGGCTCTCCCACATATGCTTCCTGCAGCGACGAGGCCCTGCCCACTACTCAGAATTAAACCTGAGAATATGAGCTTTCCTTGCGGGTTCTAAGACTAGGGGTTCCAGAAAATAGTCATTTACCCTACTCGAAAAATTCATCTTCGCTGCCAGTCTGGATGAGGTGGTCACTCAACCTACTTAAGGTGAGTTAAAGTTTCCACTGTTAGGCCAACTTCTAGTTCGTGGCTTTACTCCGTGGCTAAAAACGGAACCCAGTCTGCCGGGTTTCTATTCATCTTGGCAGAGAAATGAGAACATGTATAAACTCAAGAAGAATATGTCTTCTTAGTAGATCACTTTTAGAACCCTTTCCTTCCTCTGCTCTGGGCTCCTCTTTTCAATCAGAGTCAGAAGGACCTGGGTCCTCATCCCAGCTCCGCCACTTGTCTGTTGTGTGATCCTGGGCGAGTCACTCCACCTCTCTGTGCCTCAGTTACCTCAACCGTAAAATGGGAATTGGGACTGTGAGCCCTATGTGGGACTTGGACTGTGTCCAGCCTGATTAGCTTGTATCAACTGCAAAGCCTGGCACATAGCAAGCACTTAACAAATACCGTTAAAAAAAATCAACAAATCAATTGCATTTATTGAGCGTTTACTGTGTGCAGAACACTGTATACTAAGGGCCTGGCAGATTACAATACAACAGTATTGGTGAGAATGGACCTGAGGGCCAGACCCGCCTCCATCCCTTGAGATACCATCATGGGAGGCCAGACTTGACCTTTTCAGGGAAAGAGGATAGGCATAGCACCACACAGCCTAGATATCTCTTTCCCTTAGAGTTCTGGGACCTGTAGAAGACACTCCTGCCCACCCACTTGGCATGGCGAGAAGGAATCCCCTGCCTCTGCAGCAGCAGAGGATGGACAGGATGGTGAGGTGGTTGAGGTCTGACCTGGAGCCAAGAAAAGGGAAGGACTCCCAGAATCATCTTGTCAGACGATTATGGACGGGCAATTTTAACCTGCTTATTTTGCTTGTTTTTGTTCTCTTTCCCCACCTTCTCCCCTGTCTGTACTCTCTTCCTTTAAGTCCGGGAGCCCCAAGTGATTGAATTAATGTCCATGATTTCTTCCTAGCACTTATTACTGCGCTTTGCAGATTGCGAGTGCTTAATAAATGCTAGTATTGACTGACTGATTGATAAGCCAGTTGGCCCCTGTACCGTCCACGCTAGAGACTTTGTGCTCAGCACAGCACTCCACAGAGACGTATGGTTGAGCATTCCCCTAGTCACGAATGGCAACCTTTATCTGACGGGAAAGTCGCTAATTCCAACTGGCTCTAAAAAGCTGTTTCCTGCTCTTGTCAGCCATCTTACACCAGGGGAGAGGACATAATGAAGCATATTACATCTCTGAGCAGAGAAATTTCCATCTAACAACTGGTTTAAAAATCAGGCAAGTCATTTAGTTATGTGAGTAAAATGCCTATTGGCATAACAGCCAATAGTCGTAAGTGAAATTATCAAGCTCATATTGATGTCTAATTGTCTTTTGTCAAAAAATCGCCTTTCCGCCCTAGGAGAAAACGCACAGATCAGCTCAACTCTAGCCCGAGGACTTGCTAAGAGTTGCCCCTTTAGCTTTCTTTGCTGTTCATCACTTTAGTAGCAGTGAAACTCTGAACATCTATCACAGTCGAAAGTTGCTTCACCCTCACTAAATCCCAAGGCAGGTGAGTACAATCATTTCCTCAGCAAGAGAGGAATCTGAGTCACCCAGAAATTCAGCAGGCCGGCTGAAATTGGGGCAACACGTTCAAGGGACAGAATTCCACTCAGCCACTGTGGGTCCCACTCCACATCCATTGGCCATTAAGGAGGATGCATTTTAGCCCCAGTGCCCGAGGTCAAGGAGTAAACAAAGGGCGGGATTTCGTTGCCCTCATTGCTCCGGGAAGCAGAGCTGAATGAATTGCAACCCGCGAAGGGAAGGAGATCTTGTTTGTTACTTGTAGGAAGAACAACTGGGGTTACTCTGACAGTTTGATGCCGGGGGGGAAAGGCTTTGTCTATTAACTCATTATCCTGTCCCATAAAGGTAGAGGACAATGAAGTACACCTCATTTAAACGGGCCCCATTCATAAACCCAAGGGCGCACGATCACCTTGTAGTGAGCACTGGAGGATGTACTCAGTGACTGAGTAATATTCCCACTCCAGTCGGAATATCCATCTCCACGACAGGTTCCTAACTGATCATGGTACATCTGGGCAGAGGGCCTTCGTCTTTCTAGACCACACTTCCAGAGGGAAGCTAACTCTGCACGGCAGAATCGGTTTTTCCCTTTAACCATGGCGGTTAATCCAGGCCTAGCCTTTTGAATTTTGTTCTAATGAAGAAATTTAAAAAAACACTCCTCATTATTCCTCTTATTAACTCTCTGCTACCCGGTTATTCTCTCTCTCTCCATAGCCACCAAAAAAGCACACATTGAGAGAAATGTCTCGGTCGGAAAAGCCTTATTCCCCCAACCAGAAGTTATCACTTACTAGTGCCATTCTCCAAAATGAAATGAAATGAAAATCAGCATAAAGGGAGGCTACACTATCAGGAAATTTCCTTGTTTGCCATTGTGACAAATTTATCTAACAGATTCTTCTTCTTGTATAAAGAATGGTTTTCTGCAGAGATATAGCGATAGTAACATGGCAGTTTTTTTTCCAATATCATAGAAATATGGAAGCTGCTGTGGTGAATACATTTTGTCAAAAGCCAATCTGCAATGAAACCTCTTTCTTAGATTCACACCCGGTGATTGGTATTTTTTTTAGTTGGGAGAAGCGGAGATTGACTTCAAATGCATTCTTTCTGGGCCACTCCTCACCTCCTCTCTCACCTCTGAATTTAAGGTCAGGTAGGAGTCAATCTCACATACCTTCATCAGTCACCATCCATGGCATTTATTGAGTACTTACGGCGTGCAGAGCACTGTACTAAGTGCTTGGGAGAGTACAATTCAACAGAGTTGGTGGAGATGTTCCCCGCCCACAACAAGTTTACAGTCCAGAGGGGGACAGATATTAATATCAAGAAATCATCCTGGAGGGAACAATTGGCAGTTTCTGTTTTCCTTTAAGGATCACCAATTACTGATGTTGGGGCAGGGGGCTTTCAGAGACAGAGGTTCCAATTTTCTTCACGATGTCACGCTATTTTTTTTTATGGTATTTGTTAGACACTGTTCTAAGCCCTGGGGGAGATACAAGTTAATTAGGGTGGACCTAGTCCACGTCCCACATGGGGCTCACAGTCTTAATCCCCATTTTACAGATGAGGTAATCGAGGTTTAGGGCAGTGGAGTAACTTGCCCGAGGGCACAGAGCAGACAAATGGAAGAGCCGGGATTAAAACTCAGTTCTTACCACTAGACCACACTGCCTCGCGGGGTCTAGATTATACCCACCACCTGCCTCCCAACTTCTTGCCCAATCCAAACTGGCATTTCCAATTCTTTTCCCTATATTTAAGGCAGTAGTTAGTAGCTGCTGATTCATGGTCGGAAGGGAGTCAGGGAAAGGGTGGCTCTCTGATTGAAAGGGCGAGTGAGAGCCCCAACGAACCCGATTGATGAGACCAAACTGGCTCGGGTCTGACAAGAGAGGAACATTTGGGGTCAAGTCCACCTGCTTGGCCCAGCCAATGCCTTGAAAGTAATGTGGTCTCTTTAACTGGGCTGAGGGACTCTGGCAGCGTATGCAGCACATAGGTTGTCTGGGATCCAGCAGCAACATTCACCGGGAAATACATTTACAGGTTCTTTGTTTGACCTCATGGAGAAAAACAAACTGAAAAACTCATAAGTGTGTAGTTCACCGCCTTCCTTCCCTTGCTTTGTCCGATGGGAGACATGAAGAACTGGAGGAAGGAGCTCAAACTGGGGCTGTCCTGGGGTGGGGCAGATGTGACGGCCATTTGGGTCCCGCGAGGGACCTTTGCGTAAGCGTGCTGGGCTCAAGGAGCCAGAAGAAGGAGCGGCAATTCTAAAGTTTGGAGCACACAAGTCAGCAAGCGACACACACAGGGCAGGCAGATTGAGGGATGCTTTCCTGGGGTCCTGGGGAACCCATAGACTAACTCTCAGTGTATGTGAGATCATTCACACCCGGAGGAATCTCAGATCTATTTTCACTTCACTCTCCCCAAAATGTTCTACCTGTGAAATCTAAAGATATACCTGAAATTATAGAGATGGAGGCTGTGAGGAAAGCAGCTGGAAGCCTCCACTGCAAGGGGAGAAGATGCAGCCTGGTTTAGGGGGCAGTGCGCTGGGCAAAAAAGTTTTAGGTTCTGGCAGGAGCTCTGCCAGCCATTGGGAAGTCAACCATTTGTTGCCTCTCTGACTCAGATACCCCCAAGGGTAAAAGGGAGAAAATGCCGGGCCTAAAGTAGCATGGGCCTGGGAATCAGAAGGTCATGGGTTCTAATCCCCTTCTGCCACTTGTCTGCTCTGTCACCTCACCTCTCTGTGCCTCAGTTACCTGAAAAATTGGGATGGATACTGTGAGACCCACCTGGGACTGTTTCCAATCCAATTTGTTTGTACCCACCCCAGTGCTTAGTACAGTGCCTGGCACATAGTAAGCGTTTAACAAATACCACTATTATTATTATAAAGAGATGTGCCCATTCTCTCCATGTAAGCAAACAATTATTTTATTCTTCGGCCAATTAAATACAATTTAAGAGCTAGAGGCTCCATGAAGTTGGAGGTAATTTGATACAGATTTTCCCCAAACAATCATCATCATCATCATGATTGTGATATTTGTTAAGCACACACTATGTGTCTAACACTGTATGAAACCTGGGGTAGATATAAGATAATCAGTTGGAACACAAACTCGGTCCTCCATGACATTCACAATCTAAGGAGGAGAGAGAACAAGTATTGAATTCCCATTTTACAGATGAGAAAACTGAGGCACTGAAAAGGTAAGTGATTTACCCAAAGATCATATGCATTCAAGAGGCAGTACGAGGACCAGAACCCAGAAGGACCAACACCCACCGAACCCCAAGACAAAAATAAGCACCTGAGAGTGTTAAACTGAGTGCCATGAAGCTTTTAGGACGATGGCTGCTGGAAACCTCAGCCTAGCCAGCAGCTTCCAATATCTAGAGAGACCCTGGAGGGCCCCTACTGGGATTCTCTCAGAGAAAAATCCTTCTTGCGAAAAAGAGCGTAGGCAATGACAACTTCCAGTGGGTAAGAGACAAACAACATTGGTCACACAATGGTAAGTCCTTTCAGAATGGGCTTGTCACCAGCTGAGGTGGTCTGATGGATTAGGAATTGATTCAAAGTGATATGATTGGCTGGCACAATCCCTATCCTTCAACTTCACCTCCTCCCCTCTTGTCCTAACACTGATTCCTTATGCTCACAGAAGATACACATAGGCCCCAGGAATAGACACTTTGAGCTGGGACCCACACGTAAGGACCCAGACCTGGAAACACAACAAGAAGGCGCACAAAGACAAGAGACAGGTGGAAAGAATGAGAAAAGAAGATCAGCAACGGACACAAAAACCAGGTGAAAAGCGAGGAAAGGAACACAAAACTACAAGAAAAATACATCATCTACTAAACCCAGGGTGAGATGAGGCATTTCTTGCAGCCTCGTAGAAAAGGCTGAATTAGATAATTTTAAAATATTTATTTTTTCAATAAGTGACTCAAGTGGTGCCTTTGCTCCAGATAGCAATGCCTACCAGTGTCTCTAAGGCAAGTTTATTATGTCTGTAGCAAATGTTTTAGTGTTGACATCTTCTGCAATTTCACTGAAGATAAATTGCATTAAACACTAAAACATTACTTACACAGAGAAAATAAACCGACTTAACAGTAACCAGAAAGCACTGGCTCTCCAGTCGCGGAGCAGGAGAGGCTGCTTGGGCAGCCCGGTTTAATGTGAAAAATCAATTGGTAATAGCAGGAAAACACGCACACATCCTCACGCTTTCACTCGCACTTACCAGAGTCCCGGATGCCTTGGGCACATTGCTGCCCAAACCACTTGGCTCTGCCTGCCCTGCAGACCCACCTCGCCAGACTCCAATGCCCCAGAGAAATCATGAAGACTCCGTCTCTGGCTGCAAGGAGATCCCAGTCCAATCACTCTCCCCGCCTCCAAGTTGACCTTCCATGATGGAGATCCCTGAATCTGAAATGCTCCATCCGGTTCTCCTGTTAGGGCTGCCCCTTCTCTTGGCCCTGGCTTCCCCGAACCGCTTCGGTTCAGAGGTTCACAATTCACGTGTAATTGTTTCTAATTTCCCCCCTATGCTTTAGGGAGAGTGAATATTTCTTTTTGTTAAAGGATATTAATAACCCTCTAGAAATTCCATTTATCTCTCAGGCACAGTGACTCTGAAAGCATTAGCACTTTCTATCCTGGAGACAAAACACCCAGTGAGCATCTTCAGAGACAATGGGGACTCCAAAGGTACAGTACCTACAAACGGTGTTGGAGCAATTCAGACACGACTGCCACAAAACGACCGATGACAGTTTCATAAATTCCGAAGGGTAGACACTGCCGCGTAACGCAATTACCTGCTCTATGGGCATATTCACGTATAGCGACGGTGACGGGAGGACTCACTCTCGGGGGCTGAAAGATATTTTATAAATAGAAAAGCCAAAGAGAGGAGGAGTTACATTCCGACTCTTTGGCCTATCTTAAACTTCCTAATGACACGGCACCTTCATTCAGGGTGTGCACATACCCATTTGTACATTCCAAGCGCTTAGTACAGTGCTCTGCACATAGTAAGCGCTCAATAAATACTATAGAATGAATGTATCTCTTGCACAGATTTGTGTGGGTGTGTGTGAGTCTCCACAACAAGCAGAAATCTCCTGACCAGTGACTTCAAGGTCTAGATCAGCTCTCTCCCACCCAGTTATCTTTGTTTTTCTCCAACTAGCCCCTCCCAAGCCAACCTTCTCTCTCCCTCATACACACACACACATTTGTTTCCTCCATATTCTAGCAGTAATAGGTTGGACATGGGCTGGTTCTAATTCTGGGTTGGGCCCAGCACCTCATGCACTGCTGGTGTCCAAGAAGAGTTGACTCTTATTAGAAACAATATTATTACTAACAACAATGAAGGCTTTATGCGCCTCCATTGCAACAACTTGGGGAAAAGTTTCCAGCCAATGTGAATCCACTTTCCTGTGTATCTGAGACTGCCCCGTGCTCCCGCCCTCCCCCTGCAGTGACACCGTTTCCATAGCAACCATGGTGTTTCAGAGGAGGAAAGGCAGTCAGATAAAACACATCCTAAAGAAATGGCCAAGGGCGTGTGGGGGAATTGAGCGATCTGGGTCTAGTCCTCATTCTGCATGGCTCATTTCATTATTTCTTCCCATAAGCATCTCTCAGTTTGTCTTAACTGAGTCAAAGCTTCAACCCTTAGTCATTTTGACTCATCTTTCCATTTAATCCAAACTGGGCTCTATTTCATCTCATTTCCTAATATAAATGTAATCCCTCCCAGCTTCTACCATATGTGGGTTTGGCTAAATGGGCCTCAAGTGTCACTGCTCTGGATGCTTGCTCCTAATACGTTCTTTTCCTTCCCCAAGTTTGTTGTCAAGCATCCTTCTCCCATCCCTTCAATATGGAGACACTTCCAAACCTTGTTTGAAATGGAGAAACAGACACATCGGTGTCTAGGCAGAGAGCTTACCCAGGAACAGCCTCTCACCCAGTGGGAAGTAGAGAGGAAAAAAAAGAGAAAAAAATGCATTTCCTTTTCCTGCCTGTGATCCTTCTCCAGGAAGAATAACACAGTACCTATGGTTTCTTATTTGTAATGCTGCACACCACTATCCCAAACAAAAGAAGATGAAGTCAAGGGAGTTTTTGAGATGTGGTGGGGAGTGGGGCAAAGGTTGAGTCCTCATGTGCTTAGGTGACACAGAAGTGCTAAAGTGGCAGTCTGTGGGGGAGGAAATAGGGTGGGGAGATGAGAGATTAATCAGGGAAGGTCTCGTGGAGGAGATGGGACTTCAAAGGGCCTTGAGGACAGGGGAGAACACCTGTCTGTCGATGTGAAAGGGAAGGGCGGGAGCAAGACATCAGTGGTGAAAGAGATGAGAACGAGGTGGATTGAGTAAATTGGCTTGAAAGGAGTGAAGAGTGCGAGTTGGGGTCTAGTTGAAGGAGAGCAAAGATAACTGGAAGGGAGAGAGAGCTGATCGAGTGCCCTGAAGTCACTGGTCTGGCATTTCTGCTTGCTGCAGAGACGAACGGGCAATCATTTAGTTTTTAGTTCTCCTTATTATGCATGACAGAATTAATCACTACCCCAACTACAGCTGCTTCCTCAAAGTCCTGCCGTTCCTCCCCGCCGTTTTCAAACAGGTTACCTATGGAAAAAGTCTCCATTATCCCTACTTCTTGTAATCTCTGCCTAACTGCAACACCTCCTAGGGTGGCCTTCTCTTCCTGTTGTCTGAGAACAAGGCCCACCAGAGCAACCTGGTTTCAGCTTCTTTAATTTTAGTAAGGATTTCCAAGCTCTCAAAAAACAAAACAGTAAACTTCCTGCATCTCTGAGCACCTCAGGGGACACATAAAAATATACACCATAACATGCCAACAATCTGCTTCCCCAAACCTCTCTGTGGAAAGCAGCATGGCGTAGCAGAAAGAGCCCGCCCGGACTGGGAGTCAGAGGACCTGAGTTCTAATACTTGCTCTGCCACTTGAATGCTGTGTGACCTTGAGCAACTTCTCCGTGCCTCAGTTTACTCATCTGTAAATTGGAGAGTTTGCTAGCCCAGTGAGGACAGGGACTGTGTTCAACCTGATTATCTTTAACTTATCTCAGCTCTTAGTACAGTGGCTGGAACAAGTGCTTAGCAAATTTCACAATTATCATCATCATGAAGCTCAAGTGGTATGCATTATCCGCACATTACCGTAAAGAAACCAAGTCAGTTTTGTTTGTCTAAAAAGGCTTCTCTTTTCCCTTGCCCAGAATCTTTACCTTGAATTCCACAGACGAGGCTTTTTCAGGCACTTTCTCTGCCTTTTTTCTCTTGCTGCTGTTTCTCAATACCTGCCATCCCATCCCCAACCCTGAATTTGCTTTTCAGTTCTCGCTTCCGCATAAGGCCTTCCACAACAGCATCTCTCCGAGAAAGATGGGAAGGGTTAAAGAAGTACCGCCTCTATCTATAAAGGTCTAAATGGTCTGATTTTAATGGTTTTATGAAGACAGTTAAATTATACCTTCTCATAGGAGAGGGTGCATAGTTTAACTTTCATGGGGGGAAAATATATAGACGAGCTATCTGCATTTCATATGCATTTTTCCCATGAGTGATTTTAAAACAGCTCGACTTTGTACGCATGGGTCATATTCCACTGATGACATTTAAGGTTTTTTTTTTTTAGAAAGGCTGGCTGGTTTAAAGAGACAGAAAAAGACGGTAGGTTTCAAATCCAAACAGACCCACAGTGCTTTGGCTAGTGGTGTGATGGTGGCCAAACACCAGATCCCTCCTTCTACTCCTTGTTTGACTCTGCCTCGTTCTGACACTAGGGATTTTTTGGCCTCATTGTTAGACTGTGAGCCCCATGTAGGACAGGGACGACTTCCTATACTGTATCAATCCCAGCGCTTAGTACAGTGCTTTGTACCTGTAAACACTTAACAAGTACCACTATAATTATGATGATGGTCAGCCAATCAATCAGTGGTATTTGTTGATGATGACGGAAAGTCCAGGGGAATCTTTTTGGAAAACCAAAATCAGCAAACCTGAAGGCCAGTGGAATTGTATCGGACTTATTCTTCCTCAGATACCCTCGATTTGGGGATGTTTTCCTGAGAAAAGGCCAGTGGGGTGGCCAGAAAAATCAATCCTAGCAGCCAGCCTTCAACACGAAGGTTTCCTCTCTGCTTCGCCCTTTACCCCTCTACTCTGACCTCATCCACATTAGATCCCACTTTACCTTCCCCTGAAATGCTCCTGAGACCCTTCTGGGACCCTCTGGTTCAAACCTTGGCTCAGGCTGAAACCCAGAGCTTCTCCCCAGGAACCGTCCCATCCACTGACCCGCCCAACCCTTGGCCTCCCAGGCACCCAGAGAGAAACCGTTCTTTGAACTGCTTGGAAAAGGCTCTGCTGGATCACTTGCCCATATGCCAGTTCCTTCCTTCCTTCCTTCCCTCCCACAACTTACTTCCCCTGGCTAAATACTTACCGTCTACCAAACCCACACAGTTAATCACCGCTATCCTATACACACTGTAACACTTCAGATCAGCAGGGGAAAAGGCTGGAGCAGACATAAGCTCCTCAAACCTAATCTAAGCACAGGGTTCCCCACTGCACGGCAATGCCTAGTCCAGGCCCAGTAGAGTCCCGGCTTTCGGACTCCGAGGTGGGCAAGGGGCTCTTCGGGCATAATTTTCGCTTCCCGTCAGGGAAACGTGTTTTGCGGGTCTGCATTTACCTCAGCCAGGGGGGCCGCTGTTCGAAAGGAAAAGTCAGGTGCCGGCCCTGAGCGCCAGCTCTGGGAAAATGGTGCCGACGTGCCTCTTCAACCTAATGTGTGCTAGAGAGGCCCGGCTGGGAGCCGGGATGGGGGAGGGAGGGAGCAAAGCTGGCGGGAGCCACCTTTTTGTCGCCATAAACCCCATGGAGCACAAGGGGCTCGGAGAGAGCAAGGGGTTGATTGAATGGCCAAGAAGAGGAGAAGCTGCCGTGCCAGCCACCGGCCTGCTCTAATTATCACTGAGAGCAGAGTTGCAGAGCCACTGCTGTGTGCCTAATCAGACAGGAAGCCATCTCCTCCACCTGGGGACAGGTCTCCCGGGGAAAGACAGAGGCAGGGGCAAATGCTTTCCCTTTTCCCCTGTGGAGGCTCACCCTTCCAACACCCAGGCAAATTCCTCTTCTGGACTGAAAGGTGAGAGAGGGCTGCCCTGGAAATGAGGGTTGTTAATTTGGGACAGAGTGACCAGACTACATTAATCCTGGGTGGGGCTCGTGATTATCGGGATCATCCAGGGATCTTGCAGCACCAAACTCTCCCACCTCTCCCATCTCCATTCTCAATGGTGCTCCCTGTAAGCCCCGACACTCAAATCCACCAACCTCACATGGGGCTCAGGTCCTGGGGCCACGAAAAGGAACGGCAGAAGTATTTTGTGGGATGACAGAATGAGGTGAAGTTTCTTGATTTTTATTTTGTACCTGAGACAAATCTCTTACCCTCGACCGATGCCGCTATGGGTTCCGGGCTCTGAAAAGTTCCCTAGGATTCTGCGAGGGGTTGGGGAGGAGAGACCCCGCCCAGAGATGATTTGGGGGAGCAAAATGACGGCCAAGGGCCAGAGTCGGGACATCTCCCGGCAGTATCTGCCTCTCGACTTCCCAAGCAGCACCGTGCCTACAATGGAAAGCATAGTCAACCAAAATTCCTCCACAAGGATTTGAAAACAAAAGACACTTCTCCCAGTGGAGGGTGAATTCCTAAGAAACCCTCCCGCTCCACACCCCCGTCCCCCCATTACCCGGATCTCCTTGGGAAGAGAACCTATTCTTCTGATAATCTGCTTTGCCTTGGATGCTCCTGGAGTTGTGGCCATTTGCTTTGCCTACCAGTTTTGATTTTCTCCACTTAACCAGCATTGATTTTCTCCCCTTGTGCACTGAATGGAGGTGAATTAGCAATGTGTTTGTTTATTTCATTCGTGGGGCTCGAGCACCATCACTCATGTCTGGACAGCTTGGGGATTGGGGATGAGAGCCGGTCGTCGGCACGGCATCGCTGCAAGCAAACTCCCTGGGCTTCTCGGCGGAGCTTTGAAAACCGTGAGCCTTTAAAATATCATTTCCCAGTCACAGGCCGGTGCGTTGTTTTTTAAATTGCAGATTAAAATTTAAAACCTCATCACCGCTTCTCTCAGTTGATTGCTGTCTTGGGGAAGGGCACTCACAACGGGGCCCGAGCTTCTTGACAATGTCCTTCAAGCTTTTCTAGGGTATCGAAAAAACTCTCCTCCGGAGAAGCAACAGGCACTGGAGAGAACTCGGCAGGAAACGCAAACCCTAGCAGACGGTAGCCCCCCTTTATCCCCGATCCCCTCGGTCCAATCCTAGGGAGACTCTGGCTCTGCTTGAGGCCCTTGGAGACAAACGTGTCATTTGTTGGCAATTCCTTCCCATCCCTTCACCCACTCAATTGTAGTTATTGACTCCTTTCCCCTAAGGAGTCCAAATTTCCTGATAATAATAATTGTGGTATTTGTTAAGTGCTTACTATGTGCTCTGTATTAAGTGCTGGGATGGATACAAGGAAATTGGGTTGGACATAGTCCCTGTCCCACACAGGGCTCACAGTCTTCATATCCATTTCCCAGATGAGGCAAATAAAGCATAGAGAAGTAAACAGACTTGCCCAAGGTCACACAGCAGAAAAAATGGCAGACCTGGGGTTAGAACCCAGGTCCTTCTGACTTCCAGGCCCATGCTCTATCCACTAAATCACGCTGCTTAGCCAGCACCTTCCCAATAGATTGGCTAAGATGCTGCTGCTGTTTTCTAAATCTTGAATGCTGTCGGATGCTCCAGAGAATTCCAATGACCTTTTATCGAGGGAAGGGCTCACTAAATCTTATAGGCAAAAAGTCAATCAATAGTATTTACTGAGTGCCTACTGTGTGCAAAGCACTGTACTAATTGCCAAGGAGAGCACAGTAAAGAAGGCACTTATCCCTGCTCTCATCATTAAAAAAAGGAAATTGCAACAACAAAAATAAAACCCAAATGAAAACAAAACTTCAAATGCATATTTTCACCAAACTACACAAAGTGTGGGTTTATATTGGTTATTAGTGTGAATAAAACCAGGATTTCAAAATAAAGGAAGGCCCCAGATGGAAATATGAATTTAATTCTTGCTAAATGCCCAGAGTTTCCAGATCTGTTTGAAAAGAGGGAGAGGGATATTATCCTCCTCCTCCTCTTCCTCCTAACCTGCCTTTTCACTGACTTGTTCGAAGACACTCCAAAGTCACTCTCTCACCATGTAGGAAGAAATGTGATTGGTCTCCGAAGCTGGGACCTTCTTATGAGTTAAGCGGCACGGCTTAGTAGAAGCCTGTGAGTCAGAGGACCTGGGTTCTAATCCTGGCTCTGCCACGTTCTGGCTGTATGACCTAAGACAAGTCATAACTTCTCTGGGCCTCCATTTACTCATCTGGAACAAAGGGATTAAACACTTGCTGTCCCTTCTTGACTCTGTCCCACCTGATTATCTTGTAACTACCCCAGGGCTCAGTATGGTGCTTGGCACATAATAATAAGAATAGTAATAATTGTGGTGTTTAAGCACTTACTATGTGCCAGGTACTGTACTAAGTCCTGTACAAAGTAAATACTGCAATTATTATCAAACACCCAGATTCACCAATTGCCAAAATAAGAATAAAATGAAGTAGAGAATTTTTTTGGATGAAGAGAAAAACACGTCTAGTTTACTTGTTTTATTCATAGAAATCTCTTTTCGCATTTAGTCCCAGAAAACTAATGGAGCCCCAAATCTCTATTCTTTAAGCCACAAATTCTCTAGATTGATTTTGTGCTTCAGTGTTGGCTCACAGGAGACTTTCCTTCTCTGACACAACATAACTATCAGCTAGTGAAAGTAATTCTTTGTTCTCTAGTTCTCTGTCTATCTGTCTCTCCAAGAGAGTAGCTCCTTCTCTGCTTCTCCATACAGTCTGTTAAAGTTAAACTCTGACAGAAATGTGAATTTCTTCTGAATGGGTTGAAACTAACAGTTCCAGGATTCTGACACTTTCAACAGGAGAAGGGCCCAGGACATGCTTGAATAACTTCACATCTCAGCTCTCCAGCTCCCAAAATATCTTCCTTTTTTTCCTTATGAACTCTATGATCATGAGCTTCAAATTTATAGTCTCTGGTACAGATTCTCCTTCCCTACTCAACTGGAGATAAGGGGAAGAGACCCAAATAGCTAAAGGAGAAGTAGGTTTGAGATAAACAATGCCTACGTCACAGGGCAGCAAGAGTTGAGATAACAGAAAAGGGGAGAGGGGAATCATACTACTTATTATAATTATTATTGATAATAATGATAACAGTGGTATATTCCAGGCACTCTGCTAAGCACTGGGGTGAATACAGGAAAAATCGGGTTTGACAAAGTCCCTGTCCCCAATGAGGCTAAAAGTCTTAATCTCCATTTTACAGATGAGGTCACTGAGGCATAGAGAAGTGGAGTGACTTACCCAAGGTCACACAGCAGACAAGTGGTAGAGCTGGGATTAGAACCCAGGTCCTTCTGACTCCCAGGCCTGTGCTCTATCCACTAGGCCATGCTGGGGATGGACACCCAAAGAGAATGCACAGAATGTAAAATGGGGATGAAGATTGTGAACCCCATGTGGGATATGGATTATGTCCAACCTGATTAGCTTGTATCTACTCCAGTGTTTAGAACAGTGCCCGGCGCATAGTAAGCACTTCACAAATGCCATAAAAAATACACAGAAAACAGCCTATGCCTCTTCCTTTGCTGTTCCCTGGGGCTGTAAAATCAACACCAACCGTACTTCTCATGCTAGAGTGGAGCAAATGATGCAACCGAGAGCATCTATCAGACATGGCCTAGGTAAAGAGGATGGGCCTGGGAGTCAGAAGTTCTTGGTTCTAATCCTGGGTCTGCCAATTGTTTGCTGGGTGACCTTGGCCAAGTCACTTACCTTCTCTGTGTCTCACTTTACGCAACTGAAAAATGGGGATTCAATACAGGGTCTCCCTCCTACTTAGACTATGAACCCCCTGTGAGACAGGAACGGTGTCCAAACTGATTAACCTGTATCTACCCCAGCGCTTAGAACAGTGCTTGACACAGAATAAGCATTTAACAAAACCAATAAAAACAAACTTTAAGTCAACCCCAACAGAGAGAGAGAAAGAGACAGAAAATATTGTGGAGAATCTCCAAGGGACAAGGGCAAGCCTATTTCTTCTCTACCGGGTTGGGGTGGGGCCTGGTGCTACATACGCAAAAGGAGAAAAAGCACAAGGATGAGGGAGAAGCATTACTGAGCTGTGAAAAGCAAAGTCTGCCAGAGCCCCCTTTTCTACCTTATAGCCCTTCCATGTCCAGCTGGTGTAGCGTCCTCCCATTTCAGCCTCTATTCAGTTTCCCACAGTGGGGAGAGTCATTCACCAGTTATTTGCTATGAAGCACTTTGGCACTATTAAGTTGTTCCTGAGTGTAACTGTGATCAAATAATAGATTTAAATACAACAGCAATAAAGTGCATTTTTTTCATCTTACTTCTTGGATTTAGAGTCCCCTGGATTGAAATAATGTGAAAAGCAAGCACCTTCAGATTCACTGGAAGAAACAAATCTACCCAGGATCTTAAAGCCACAGTCAGGCCAAGAGAGAGGAACTCGATAGTTTCCTAGAAATATTAATAATAATAATGTTGGTATTTAAGCACCTACTATGTGCCAAGCACAAAGCAAATGCATTGTTGTTTCTGAAGCATTTAGTACAGTGCTCTGCACAAAGTAAGCACTCAATAAATCCGATTGAATGGTCAGGGAAACAGATTCGACCCCAGAGGGGAATCAGCTAATTTATTTTCTGGTTTTTGCAATAAAACGAGTTTCTCTGAGTTACAGGCAATGGTGGATAAGCTTTCATATATCCTAACTTGGTCTACAACTCGGTCTCGCCCAGAAGTTTCCGCTTTGAAGTAGGCACCGTTTTCCGCTTTCAACTGAGAATGCTCTCATGATTTCAAACCATCTCTCAGAATAAGCATCACAGAAATCTCCCTCAACTTGAAGAGAATAATGATATCAGCGAGGAGGTGTGGTGCAGAGCATCTCTAAGATGTACAGTTAATTAATTGTCAACTCATAAAACAACAACCTGTTAATTAAAAGCAATTCCACCATCTCCCAACTTCACTTATATCTATAAGACCTACACAGAGACTTACATGCAAAGACGGTAATTTTCTAGGGGACAAACTCCTCGTAAGATTTGTTACTGAAATGGAAGCTTCCACAGATACATTTAAAAACTCCAGGAGATAAACCCAAGGTTCTAGGGGCACACTGCAATTCTGATTTTATAAGGTACGCATACAGAGAGTTAGACTGGGTCCCTCTTCCAAGAAGCTGATTACTTCATATCTCTTAACCCAATGATCCTCACTGAAAAGAAGGAAAACTGAATGGTTAATGACTTTTCCAAAGTCACACTGCCAACTCAATGGCAGAAATGGAGTCTAAATTCCAATTCTTGTGGAGTTTTTTTCATGACACAATGAATTCAATCAAGAGACAGAGCATCATCAGTACATTGGGTGGAAGGGCATCTCGAGATGTCGAGTCCATCCACCTGACTCCAGGCAGGCCTCGCCTCAACTATACCATTTCAGACCAGTGGAATTCTATTTGGGCCCGGGAGATCGGCAGCTCGTGCCCGATAGGAGCAATGAGCCGAGGGTGGGCTAACGGACCATGGCAATGGGCATCGACGAGTATACACATTAGCCAAAATTCCTGGGGAGGTGGCCATGGCCACAGAGCCCAGGCCTCTCCTAACACTGAACAGCTTGAACCTCTCCCTCTCCATCTTTTGGCATATTTACTCACGATCACGGTCGCCTCAGACACCCAACCCTTCTGAAGAAAGACTCCCTAGGAGATTCTGGCCGCCACCCACAACTCCCATTCTCCCCCCAGGGGCTCTCTGAATTCCCATTACACAAGTACTTCAGAGAGCCTACAAAGGCCAACACTGTTTTCAGTGAGATCAAACGAAATCCCTGCTCTGCAGAGAAAAATCAAACTAAGCCAGGTATGAGAGAGGCGAGGGAAGAAGTGATCCATTCATAGAACTGATAGCTTTTATCTAAAGGTTTCCCAGAAATCATTGAAGAAGCAAGCACTTTCTTCTAAGGGTAGAGCGCCAAGCCCAGTATCAGGCAGAATAATCAATCAATGGTATTTACTGAGCGCCTACTGTGCACAAAGCACTGTATTAAGTGCTTGGGAGCATACAACAGTTCTTAGGCAACGTTCCCTGACCACGAGGAGCTTGCAGTCTAGAGGGAGAGGAAGACATTAAAATAAATTGAGGATATGGACTTCAGCGCTGTGGTGCTGAGGGTGGGGTGAATATGGAGAATCTCAGCAACTCCACATAAGCACATACACAGTTATCTTTCTGAAACTGAGAAAAGGAGAGAGCCCCAAAAGAACTCTAATGGAAGGGTGCACTTTTGTGGCTCCCAATTTTCAAAATAAGAATGACCGGCCTTAGGCTCACTCCCCATTTCTTGACCAAGTCCGAGGAGTCTGGCAGGATGGTTGTTAGTACATTTTTTGGAATTGTGCACCTGTTTTGAAAAGTGCCGAGGCTTTTACAATTATCCCACGGTTGATTTGTTGTTTTAAAAGGAGCACCTGTCCCCGTAAACCATTCCCGTTCTGTGTACGCTCCGAGCACATGCAATATGTTTATGATAGCAAGCAGCAGGAGTGTTCAGGAGTATTACCAGTACTAATTAAGGCAGGGTTCATCCTACAATTTTATCCATGTAGAACACAGCTCCCTTATTTGTTTAAACGTATTGGCTTATCGTGCAACTGTCAAAATACAGGTGCCGCTGTTAAGGCGGCCATTAAGCCATGGAGGTGGGAGTTTTCCCTGGAATCCTTTCAGGCTGTGGTAAAAGAGCAGGTTGAGGACGGCAGGTTTCCCAGGCCTCTACTGAAACCCCTTAAGGAGGAGGGACCCACACTTCACCGGAATTTTACTTACGGTCAATTTTAATGTCTGTCTCCCCTGGTGGACCGTAAGTTCCGCGTGGGCAGGGTTTGTTCCTGCCAGCTCTGCTGCACTGTATTTTCCCAAGCGCTTCGTACAGTGCTCTGGACTCAGACTGACTGACTATAGGGAATGCTTTGATAATTGACAGCCTCTATTGTAGAGTTCAGGACAGAGATGATACAGCTGGTCTTCACACCGATTACAATCACCACCCCTTACTCTGTCAGAATTAGAGAAGCAGCTTGACCAAGTGGATACAGCACGTGCCTGGGAGTCAGAAGGGCCTGGGTTTTAATCCCGGCTCCGCCATTTGTCCGCTGTGTAACCTTGGACAAGTCACTTCTCTGTGCCTCACTACCTCATCTATAAAATGGGGATTAAGATTGTGAGCCCCAGGTGGGGCAGGGATTGTGTTCATCCTTGAATCTGCTCCAGATTCAAACAGTGCTGGGCACGGAGTAAGCACCTAACAAATACCATCATTATTATACTTTATGGCATAAAGGCGGCCATCCTAGGTGCTGACCGGGGTCCAAAGAAGAGACAAGAGGAAGAAAACTCCACCACCACCCCTCCACCACACACACCTCTGAGAACGATTATTGATTCGAGCAAACTTTGCAGGCCAACTGGCAGAGCCAGCCCAGGAGAGGTGCCCTGGAGTCGTGGTACTAAAACAGACTCAGTAAGAATTATGAGCAAGGTTACATCCTGCTGTCACAGATGTGCAAACATTAGGCCCTTGGAGAAGCCCAACAATGCTGGCATTGAGAACGTGGCTCTAGGCACGCGGAAACCGTCACAAAAAGCTACTTTATCCCACTGCTAGGCATTAATGCCAGGGGCTGGTCAACCTCAAGGTTAAGGCACGGCTACAGCAAGGAAACGAGCTCTTTCCGCTTCTAGAAAAAGCCAGTTGGTCAATCAATCAATGGTATTTATTGAGCGCTTACTCTGTGCATAGCACTGAATTAAGTGTTTAGGAAAGGACAATATAACAGAGTCGGTTGACCCGATCCCTGCTCACAAGGAGCTTGCAATCTTCAGGGGGAGAAAATCCCACACTGCATCGCCATGAACAATTTTCTTACCTAGCCATCCTTTCACCACCAAGAGCTTCAGCCTTCACCAGGGGTGGGGAGAACCTAAAAGGTACATTAATTTTGAGATATCTCCAAAGGATAAAATATTGGCTCAAAGGCTGCAGGTCTACAACCTCAGCAAAGGACTCTGAGCCTCAGATCTCCAAGGCTACCCCGACCACAATCCTGCCCAGGTCTGGCTACACTACAAGTGAGGGTTCAGAATAAGGCTGGCCAAATACAATTTCTCAGTAACAGTAGCATTTATTGGTGCCGTGCACTAAACTGGGCACTCTCTTCTCCCACTCCCTTTTGCATCACTCAATTTGCTCCCTTCATTCACCCCTACTTTAGCCCCACTGCACTTACATATCCACAATTCATTCATTTATATCCTATCTCCCTCTCTAGATTGTAAACTCATTGTGGGCAGGTAATGTGTCTACCACCTCTGTTACATCATACTCTCTCAAGTGATTAGTACAGTGCTCTGTACATGGTAGGTGCTCAATAAATACCGCCTTCTGAGGGAGTGATTGACAAGTACAGAATAAAAGGAGTGACACCCACCCAGGTGGCCAAAATCTGGGCCCGTGGACCCGTTATATCAGCAGCTGAGCACCTGGAGCTGTAACATCAGGCAATAAGCAATACTTTCAACGGCAATGGGAACAGCCACCACAAAACGGCCTTGGGACAGTTTTGCTGCACATTTTCCTTTTTACTCTGACTCAGAGAAGGAACACACCGTTCCTCCAACGTACACTTGTAACATTAACTTCCAAGGAGTAAGGAAAAACAAACAGCTTATCTTCCTGTGTTTACTTATGCTGGTAAAATATTTGTTTTTCAGGCCTGGATTTTCTCCCTATCCCTGCTGTCTAAGGCCCTCCAATTCTGTACCAACGTTTGCCCCCAAATTTGCCTTTCTCAGCTGGTTGCTAAAACTAAAGACTTTTCCTCAGCCAGGCAGGAAATTTAAAAAACACCTCTTTCTTCCCGGTTGTCGTCCATAAAGGAAACAAACAGGCTTTGGCCTTCTGATATACTTTCCCTAGAGTTTAGTAGAGTGTGCTGCATCCAGCAGGTGCTCAATAAATACCATCACTACCTCACTTCTCCCTGTTTGGCTTAAAAAGCAACAATTCCCCTTCCCTCCACCCCCAAATTCCCAAAGGGTCATATGCTACAACCCAGGGCTGGTGAACTCTGCCATCTTGTCCCGGGGGAAGCATGAGCTGAGGACAGCCCTGTTTCAATTCCTGAAGAGATGGCCACATTTTTCTCTCTCATGGCACGGCTTCTACAGTCCTGGGATTCTGGGTTTAATATCCTCTCCCTTATGAGCCTTATGAGCAGCCACCAGCATCTAAATAAAGGCTCTTCTTGTGGCGGATTCTCCATCCCCCTTCCCCAACCCCCCGCAAAATGTTACTAAACGGGACTCATAATTCGAGTGGGTCTTCCGGCTTCAAGCATTGATAAAAAAGACCTGGGATCCCAAGCGGCGGGAGAATTTATGTCTGGTCTTAAGACATCTCTTGTTTTATGGACACCAGGCAAACGGGTTAGTTCGAGGTCAAAAATGAAGAAACAATTTTCATCTTTCTTGATTATCTTGGAGAGATTCTGAAGCAGATGGAAGTTGCTCATCCATTCAGCCTCTGTTACATATTTCAATCTGACAAGACTCTGGCACCCAGAACAGAGTGGGACTCTAACAAGTGTAATTCTTCCCATTTAAACCTCCTTTATGATCAAACTTGACACCTCCATGTCACCCAGTACAATTGCGCGCTCTCTCAAACATGGGGGAATGGTGGGTAAGAGAACTGGGGGTAAGGGGAGCAAAAAAAAAAGGTTTCTACCCCCTTACTTTTTAAAGGGGCAATTAAGGCCAAGACTGTTGGTTCTCATACGTCAGCCAGATTGGAGAGAATCCTGTTATGGCTGAGCAAGAATGGCTGAAATCCTCTCTATCTCTGCTCTGGGTGATGCTGAAAGCTTCTTCCAGTTGCTTGCCCCTGAATCAATTAACAGCTTCAGTACAGATGCAGCACCTGACAAGTTTTCCCTCTGATTACCAGACAGTGTGGTTGGCAAAGATGTTACCCTGAACTCTCCCCCTATGTCACCGCAGACCATTAAATAACAGTTTTCCCATTTTCAGAGCAGCACAGCCCGGGCTTGCTAAACACAGCCAGCCAATTAGTTGGGGAACAAGCAAGCTTTGGGTGGAGGTAGGGGCGAGGACGGTGGTGTGATGTGAATCGTTTTTTTCCTCCGTACATGGAGAAGTTGATCCGGCCTTTCTCGGGGAGGGCTCAAGGTGCCCAGGGGCAAAACCCGGGAAGATTCATTAAAAGCAGAGCTTCCGAACACCTGCTCGGCCACTGCCCTCCACATCGATGTTCCGTGGGCTTCACTCGGCAGATGCCACCTCCAGAACCCTCTGGTGCCTGACACAAGACAGCCCCGGGTAGATGTGGAAAGCAGTCTTGGCTGTGGAGACAGGCTACGGAGGAGAAAAAATCAGGGGTCGCAGAAGAAAGGGAGCCAACGGAGCGCTGCACTGGATTTCTCGAGCCAAACCCCTCACTTCATTAGCTACTCCGCACCAAGCCGCACCCCCGTATCTCCCCTAGGCAAGCCCAGCGTACAGATAGCTCGGCCAGACATGACAGCACATTACCTCAGCTAGCTTGACATGAGAGACAACATACACAGAGCCGGGCACTGTAAATTCTGGAGGTCGTGTCAACCCAAAGTGAATAGGAGCCTTCAGTGGTTGAGTCCTGATCCCCCTAGATCCTGTTTCATCCGGATGGGTCCAGTCTATTCCTCCCACCGCTCCCTGTAATGCCGAGTGCACTGGTCCCCCAGCTCAGGTTTATAGGGAAATTAAACTGCTGATGGGAGGGAGGGATGGAAGGAGAGACTGAGGGAGAAAGGAGAGCTTTGCATTATAAAAAGGAACCGTTTGGATTTTCCAAGCCTATTAAACGGGAGATTTATAGAACGGCTATTTGGTTAGGTTGTTATTAATAGGCTGCATCGTTCTGGCCCCTGGGAGTCCCACGCATGGCCTTCTCGGAAAAGCGAGCGAGTGAGCCACACACCTGCACTGCTGCAGCCTGCAGCCTCCAGTGTCATCCCGAGCTTTCCCTTCCTGGCCGACGCAACGACAAATCTAGACCTTGTGCATTTCAATTACCTGGTCTTAGGAACCAAGCTACAAAGGGCTGCGGGCCCTAGAGGAGAAGCACGGGCTCCAGCTTCCTCAAACGCTGCTCTGAAACCTTGGGAATCGGCTCCCGGTTTCACAGCCCACGCGCCTTGGATTAGCCGATCCTCGCGTGGACGGCCACTTCTCCTGTCCCTCTTGAGCTCCATCGCCTTAAAGCCTGGAAGTAATGTCTTTATCTGCTGTGAAAATATTTTATCAGTGTAATCTGGTTACGAATATTTACCCAATTTGCCCCAAATTCCCTCATTACAGCTGTCGTTCTCAATTATTCACAGGTAGTGGGACATGCGGTTTCCGTGGAAACCGGCCTCTCTCAGTCGACAGATGCGCAGCCCATCGCCGGCGACGGGCACTCGAGTAGAACCGGCCGACGCGGTAATTATGCTGAAGCTACAACCGGCCGAGTTCTCCCGAAAACCGGAGGATGGTCTGGAGTCCGGCCTCCCATTGGCCCAACGTGGCGATAGCGTGGCCGCGGACTCCGGCGGGGGAGGCGGGCCCGTCGTCGTGTTCCCGGGCGTCTCCGATTCGTGCCGTCAATTTAATGAGGAGGCCGTAACTTTTATGACACATCACATTCTCCACATCTCACTACCGTTTTCTGTATTTACAATTGAGAGTAAATGTCAAATTATACCAACTGCAAAGCCAGTCAGGAGTGATTCACTCCACAAGCCTTTCTGGAGCTTCTTCTACTATTAACTGGTGAAACCGATTGTGTTAATGGCTTCAATTACCGCTTAAGACAAGAATTGAGAGATGCCAGGGTGCTTCCCCCCTTTCTAGTAGCTATTGTCTTATTCCGCTGAACATCTTAGCATTCAAAGGCCTATGCTCCCTCTGGATGCTTTTCTGGCATTTTAACTCTTGGAATGCCCTGAGATGAAGCCATTACTTTTCCTTTTGGATCCCTTCCGTTACAGTGAGTGAGGAGGACCTGCTGGAGCCACACCCAGCTTCCCCAGAAGTAGCTGGGGAAACATGGATGGAAACTGGCTGGTTGCCGTGGCGACCACAGGAGCTCGGGAAAAGCCAAGCAGCGTGGCCTAATGGATAGAGCCCAGGCCTGGGAATCAGAAGGACCTGGATTCTACTTTGGGCTCTGCCACTTGTCTGCTGTGTGACCTTGGGCAAGTTACTTCACTTCTCTGTGCCTCAGTTACCTCATCTGTAAAATGGGAACTAAGAGTGTGAGCCCCCATGTTGGTCGGGGTCTATGTCCAACCTGACTTGCTTGTATCTACTGCAGTGTCTGTGCTTATATACCATAAAAAAAGAGCCTGCACAAGGGTGGGGGGGACTTACTGCCTCACTTCTCTCAAACCCCTCGCTGTCCTGTCTTCAAGGGTTGGGGAAGATCTTCGAGAGTTAAGTGTTTAAAAATCTAAGACACATAACATGCTGCAGGACATGGGCCTCAGGCTTCGGGGGCCAATGACAGGTTATATTCCTTTGTCTCCACACTGCTCCTGATCTCAGAGAACAGCCCGAGAAATCCACCACCCTACAACTGACTGAAAGTGCGTCACGGACAAGGAAACCTGTTTGCTAATTCTGTTGAAGTGTACTCTCCCAAGCGTTTAAGGACAGTGCTCTGCACATAGTAAGCACTTGGTAAATACCACGATGAATTGCCTCATACAACGCAGCGACTCTTTTAGGTGACAGTGTGAAGGAACAGTGAGAAGGGCAGAAGTTCCTGCCACCTTTACAATGAAAGCTCACTGAAAGTGGGCAGGGATCAGGTCTACTAACTGTATTGTACTTTCTAAAAATGCTTAGTACAGTCCTCTACATAGAGCAAGCACTCAATAAATACCACTGATTGATTTGATTGATTCCCACTTCTGGAAATCCCAACATACAGTCAATCAATCCATGGCATTTATTGAGCACTTACTGTATGCAGAGCACACAGAAACTTGGGGAAAAAAACACCCACAAAAAAACCCAAACCAAAACCAAAAAAAAAAAAAAAAAACCAATCCCTGTTCTGTATTCATCTATGTTCAACATCAAATAATAGATTTGAATACAACTGCAATAAAATGTATTTATTTAATCTTACTTCTTGGATTTGGAGTTTCCTGGATTGAACATGCATGCTTATGCAAATAACATGAAAAACAAGAACCTTCTAATTAATTGGAAGAAACAAATCTACCCAGGATCTTAAAGCTACAGGTCAGGACAAGCCAGGGGAACTTGATGATGTTTTTAGAAACTAACTCTTAATATCTTCACGCTTAATATCTTCAGAAACTCAGAGACGCTGCATGACCTAGTGGATAGACCTCTGGCCTGGGAATCAGAAGGACTTAAGTTCTAATCCTGATTCTGCCACTTGTCCGATGTGCGACCCTGGGCACACATCGGAGGTTAAGTGACCTTAGGCCTTAGTGACCTAAGAAATTAACCTCTCTATGCCTCAGTAACCTCATCTGTAAAATAAGGATTAAGACTGTGAGCCCCATGTGGGACATGGACTGTAATCAACCTGATTACTTTGTATCTACCCCAGCGTTTAGAATAGTGCCTAGCACATAGTAAGTGCTTAACAAAGACCATTAAAAAAAAAAAGCCAGTGCCCCAGCACCAAATCTCACTACTGCTCTCACCTGGAGCTGACTGCAAGGGGAAGAACAATGGAATCTTAGATCAAAAAAGAGGAATGAGTCTGTTGAGATAGGAACATAAAATTTTAAGTCTGTATACTGCCAGCTCAGAAGTATTTGAACTGCCAATATCACTCTGTGGCTAGTCCTAATAAGCAAAGGTGGCTCAGCTAACTTTGGGCAGGGGGAAAAGGGAAAAAATGATTTTGAAACTGGCAGTACAGAATTTCGATCACACTTCTGCATTATTCTCCAGGGAACTCCAGAGAGCCTATTTGGCAGCTGCAGAGTGGCTCGGTTTAAATCACTAGGAATTTGAGTTTAAGGAGAATTTTTCAGCTTTTAGTGGGCTACAACAGGGGGCAGGGACCTGTCGGGGGGGGACGGTTCAGTTCCCTGAATGCTATCCATTATTCATTAATTAATTATGCATATATTAATCATCACGATCATCATCCTTTACATTGTAAAGTCGCTGTAGACAGGAAACATATCTACCAACTCCGCTGTGTGACTTTGGCCAAGTCACTTAATTTCTCTGGGCCTCAGTTACCTCATCTATAAAATGGGGATTAAAAGTGAGTCCCATGACACGGACTGTGTTTAAACTGATTAACTTGTATCCACCTCAGTGCTTAAAACAGTGCTTAACATGTAGTAAATGCTTAACGAATACTGCCATCATCATTCTTCTTCTTCTTATTATTAACTCTTTCATAGTGTACTCTCCCAAGCGCTTACTACAGTGCTCTGTGCACACAGTAAGCAATGGAATATGATTGACTGAACACTTATGGACATTCAGAGAATTACACTAGGGGGTGACGAAACCCACAGCCCGTGGCCTCAAAGAGCGTACAACCTACTGGCGAAAACACTAGGAATTTCTCTTTGAAACTGATAGTGAAGACTTCCCACAGCTCAATATGAAACCGCTCCGTTTCCATTACCGGAGCACGCAGGTGGCCAGAGTGCTTTCTACCACCCAGTAAACACAGGGAGTGGATCTGAGGTACTTTTACTCCGCTTAGTACAGTACTTAGCCCACAGTAAGCACTCTAGAAATACGATTGAATGAATCACTGAAACCAAATCTTAGTTGGTGTTTGCCTTCAAAAGATGGCTACCCCTCAAGAGGGGAAATGTTAAGGGAGGTCTAGGTTCCAGGTTGGCTTAAAGCAGCTCAGTGATGCGCCAGGAGCCCAAGATGTGGCTTTCGTTTCACTCAAGACTGAGGCATTACTCAACTCTCCCATTCAGCGCTCGGTCTTCTCGGAGTTCTACAAACATAACCGTTACCACTCCTTTGCCATGAGGCCATCTGCTGTAACCAACCTCACAAGGACCTTAAAAACATCAGCCATCTTTCAGAGGAGAGGAAGAAGTCCTATTCCAGGGGTGAGGATTCAGAGCACATCCACTCTCAAGGACGTGGGGAGAGTGAGGCCGTGTCCTGAGACGCAGGCCTGACCCCCATCATTATAACCAGAGCCCGAGCCAAGGTAATTGTATGAAGGGGAGAACAGGTCCCTAATTCCATCATTCCCCAGCAAGGCCTGTTCCCTCAAGTGCCAGGCACTTCACATTCCTTGGATTGTTCTTTCTTTGGTACACTAGCTGAGAGATGCCCTCCATGATAAATCACTAGCCAATGGCCAAACTTTGCAAAATCACTTTTTACACTGGCAGGAAAACACCTCTGCCCAGGTCTGGCAAAAGTAGTGGCTCGCCCTTGACGATCTCACACACGCTGGAATGAAAACCCCCAAACAGAAGCTTGTGGAGCTGGGAAATCCCACGCAGAGTTAACTAAGAAATCCTGCAAACGCAGCCCCATCTCCTGCAACGGACGGACTGGTTACATTTCTTGGGGTTCTGCCAGCCACCTGAAAAGCCCCCGCTTGGGACTCATCAGGATCCTCCTTCCACCACCGGGAATAGCAGTAGCAGGGAGGACGTGGAGATGAGAATTTGCTCAGCCTCCTCCTCTTCAGCTGTTTCCTAGAGGGCTCCCAGGGTGTTTCCAAGAGGTTTCCGGCTTGGCCACTCTGACATGACTCTAACTGTGCTGGAAAACTCCGATATATAGCTCGGGGAACCCCAGGCCCATGCCAATAGATGGAAGCACCCAGAATAAGAAGAGAATGAAACTAATAATGATTATTATTGTTGTATTTTTTTTAAGAGCTTACTATGTGCCAAGCACTGTTCTAAGCACTGGGGTAGAGACAAACTATTCAGGTTTGGGCACACTCCTTGTCTTACATGGGGCTCACAGTCTTAATCCCCATTTTACAGATGAGGAGACTGAGGCACAGAGCAGTTAAGTGACTCGTCCAAGGTCACACAGCAGACAAGAGGCAGAGCTGGAATTAGAACCCACATCCTAGGACTCCCAAGCCCATACTGCTAACTACACACATTACTGATAGTCTCCTCCTTTCCGGGGGGGGGGGGGGGTGTCATCCCATTAATACCCTGGCATCCCTTCTAGACTCTAAGCTTGTTGTGAGCAGGGAATATCCCTACCAACTCTGTTACACTGTACTCTCCCAAAGGCTTAGAATGGTGCTCGGCACACAATAAATATCACTGAATTATTGATAAAAAAGAGGTATAGTTCATTCCAGATAAAATGAAACTCTGCAAACCACTTCAGGCTTAGCTTATGTCTGGGAGGCCCATGTGGTTCAGGAACTGGATCCATCCTGGTAAACTTTGCATTTACCCTAGTGCTTGCCCAGCGCTTTGCACATAGTAAAAACTTAAATTCCAAAATAACAGTAATAATAATAATGGTAACCAAAAAAAGATCTCTGGAAATCACATATACTGAAAGAAAATAGCAGTGTCTTAGGGAGTTGGAGAAGGAAGGGAGAAGGGTAATCTCTCCATGGTAACTTGGAGAATTAGCCCAGTAGTACAAGGATGCGCCTAAGAAACATGGCTGCCATGGTGGCAAAAAGCTCCTGAGAGAATCCTAGAACTGAAATGACCTTGGGGAGGATGTGGTTCATCCTCTATAAACAGGCTTCCCAACTCAAGGCGGAGACTCCGACTGCTGTGCTTGACAAGAAATCTTGCTCTGGAGGGGACCAGCGAGACTCTCACACATTATTCCTCCCATTTCTGGGTGAGACAGTGCTCAGCCCAAGACCTGTCTGAGTTCCTACAGGGAACCAATTCCCTAGAATCATGTCTGAAGGGGCTTTCTCCTGGACTCCACCCAGGTCCTCACACCCCCTGTGTTTCTCAGGAATTCTGGGTTTAGGACCCTAAAGTCTTCGTATCCTTATATACGCTTCTATCAAACAAGCTGAGAAAACCCTTTCTAGAAAAAAAACAAAAACCAACCAAAACAAAAAACACTTTCTAGGTCAATGAAATGGTAAATACCCTGCTGGGATTACAGCACTCCTAGGCAAGCTGTCTCAGACCTTCCTCCGACCCGTCCTTCCATCCAACTCACCAGGGTGAGCCAGGATAAATAATGAAAAGTGTATCTGTGTGTTTGGGGGGGGGGGGGGTCCACCCTTCCCTATCCTAAGGGCTGAAAACCAGTCCAAGCAAGAGGCACAAGCCAGTAGCAGAGCCGGAAAAAGTAGTGGAGTGATCCAACGAAGCCTTTTATTAACACTTTCAGGGCACCTTCGATGCCTGTGTGGCAATGGAGATGAATTTCCCAACCCGTATACTGTACTGTGTTTCCTACAGTAGTCACAACTTCATGAATCATCAACGGTGACAAGATCAATGAACCAAACTGAATAACAAACTAAAGTTAGCAAATGCCTGCCTGGGGCAATAGCATTTTTTTAGTGTCTAATTAGTTTTTTGCTTTTTTTTAAGTTTCTCCCTTTCCCTGACAGAGAGAAAAGCATTGCTTATTGGTTTCCTTTGCTAGGTCCAGCAGTTTCAACTGGGCAGCACAACACATACAGCCAACCCCCTACACCCCCCTGGCAAAAATTGGCTGGTGCTCTTACATTCTACAGCCGTGAGTCTCTTGACCCTACCAAAACAGGCTTCTCCACTGTCACATTCTCACCTTCAGTGATTCCACGTGGAGGCCTCTTACTTCCAAACAGATTCTCCCAGAATAGAGGTTGAGAAGGGGAGGAATCCAGAGGAAGGGGTGGAGAGCCACAGTAATACATGGGAGGGTTGGGAAACAGAAGGTGGTGCAAAATGTTTAGAAAATTCTAGGCTACATTTCCCCTTGAGGTTTATGCATAGTTCACAGCCCCACTGACAATAATATAAAGCATAAAAGTGTGTGGGCGGAAAGAGAGGAAGGGAGACAGAATGACAACAGAAAGGAGATGAAGTAAAGAATTTGAGAAAGAGAAAAACACACTCCCTGGATATCGAGGGCAGACAAAATGGAGCTTACAGTCCAGCTCCAGACCACCACCTGACCCACCGCAGTTCAGGTTGGATTCTGGCCACCAGTTGATTTGCAGAAGCGGTCCTCCATGGCAATTCTTAGCTGGCTCCAGGCCTGTGGCTACCGCAGTCAACGACTCTCTGCACGCCCCTCTGGCCAGCGGCAGGGTAGGCGCTGCCGCTCTGGAGCCCTAAAGAGCCTCCCTCTGCCATGTTCCACTTCTCGCAGTAACAGTGAGAGCCGGGGAGGAGTCAGCTGACAGGCCCTCCCCAGCCTTGTGCCGAAGGCTAAGTGGCCCTGTCGCTGAAATAACTGCCCATCCCGACGCAGAGGCAGACTAGATATCTGAGTGGGGGTGATGTGAATGTTCACAGTTCCTAGAGAAGCTGCCATGGAAGAAAAGGGCCCTGAGAATTTTCCTGGGACCTGAGGTAACACCAGGCCCAGACTCCCTTCTCTCCTGCTGCTGAATTTTGGAGTGACCTCTTTCGCCCTCTCTCTGTTTCTCCTGCCAAAATCAGTGCAGAGCAAGTTAACAAATGAGAGAAGAAACGGTCCTATGAAAGGCAGATTGTAAATCAACAGTCTGGCATTGGCCGGCTATTATTGTTGTCACTGATCAACACCAAATCTCGGTGCCTAACCCTCCTCCTGCTTCATGTGTACTTGAAGGATGGCAGAGGCCAGGAAGTTTAGGAAGATGATGATGAAGCCACATCCCCGGAGGTGAACTGCCCTTGAATTTGGCACTGAAGTTAACCCTGAAGGGCAGTCCTTGTCCAAAAAAGCTTTCAGTTTCAATATAATTTGAGAAAGTTAGCGAGCAGTGAAAATGAGCATAGGCCCACAGACTTGGGACCTAAAGCACATTAAGCTAGGGTTTAGAAAAACCAGTCTGAGTGAGAAATGTTTCAAAAGTTAAAAATGTTATTCCTCCAGTTCAGTTCTTCTGATTCCTGGTTTTGCTAGCAAAGTTCTTTCCCAGTTCTCTTCTTAACACTTAGGGTAACACACTGTGCAACAGGAGGTGTAAAGTACACAGGAGCAGAATTAGAGCAGAAGGGCTGGAGCAGAAGGTGGAGGCTAAAGAGGTCATGGAGGCCCTGGAGAGGGCCCAGAGAAGTGACCAAAATAAAGAGAGGACTCGAAAATGGTTTCTAGGAGGCAAGGTGAAGGAAACTGAGGTTGTTTCGTTTAGAGCAAAGGAGTCTGAGAGGGCAAGGGAGGGTCAGGGATGGATGGATGGATGGACGGACGGACGGTCTCCTAGGCCAGGTGGGAGCTGGGGACACCTGCTCCCTCAGCTTTTGAACAGAACTCCCAGCCTGGCTCACACCAGTTCTCTGAAAATGTCTGAGACTTTCGAATCCATAGGTGAAATGACCCAAAATAGTGACTTCTTGGATGTTTTTGAGGCCTGCCCCCTCCCAGGTGCCACACCCCCACCGGCCCTACAATCCCTGTCTCCTTTTCACCCCTGCCCTCAAAATGAAACACTGGCATCTCTGGAGACCTTATAAATGGAACTGAGACTAAAGAATGTTCTTAGAAAGGGTGGGGGATGCTGCTCAGTTGATTATGAACCGATTTAAGTTAGAGCCTCTGTCTAAATCTATGTTCTGGACAGCACCTACCCACAGTGCCGTCATCAGGCCATACGAACTCATTATAAATGATAATGAACGAGGCAGCATGAGCAATTTTGAGGGCCAAAAGGTTAACCAGGGCCTGTTAGAAAGCATTTTACCTGAACAGTGGTGAAATCTAAAATGCCTATTTTTGGCAACTTTGACTTGCACCTCAATGTGAAGAACAAATTAGTCTAGCTTTAAAGATGGTTTGCAGCTTCTGGCTAAGTTTGTGAAAAGGCCTTAATGTGAAAATCTCCCATTCCCCCGTACATCAATCTGAGAAGAGAGGTGATTATGGGACAGCAGTGCCGGTTCTACTTCAGATTTAGGTTTGACCCGGGGCCATGGCTATTTTGGGCATATTTGTATTTGAGCATTTGTTTCCAGGGGCAATTCCAGCTAAGGAATGACCCACCGAGTTGGGCATTGGAGAATACCTCCTGGAGAGAGTAATACCTCCTGGAGAGAGTCCCAGTTCCACAGAGGGGAAAATGGAACTAGGTGCCCAGAGAACTGGGTTCTAATCCTGGCTCTTCCGCACAAGTCACTTCATCACTTCGGACCTCATATCAACCACCTGCCAGTCTTCAGAGACAGACACTCGGAGGAAAAGAAAGGGTGTCTTTAAGCTCCTTGGAAGGAAGGGTGATATAAATTTCGAGTTGGTGTTTGGTTATTTCTGCCAGGATGAGCTCAGAGCAAATTCAGAGATCTCTGCCTGCCTTTGTTCCCTTTGACTTAGGCCACTTTATTTTACACACTCAGTGAATGTCGTCAGTTGGCTGGATGTCTCTGAGCATCTGCAGAGAGATGTTCAAGGGCGCCAGTTTCCTGAGTGACTTGTGCCATGAACACAGGTCTGGCATTGCTGTGATGGGAGACAGTTTTCTGGAACCTGCATTTTGCTTGCTTAATTTGTTCCCCAAACTCAATCTACTTCATGTTACTGAACCCTGCCGGCCGGGGGACCACTGGGCAGGGCCATGCACGCGTACACACACTCTTGTTTGAGATCACAACTAGGCACCAGCGCTTCCACTCGATCACTGAATTCATACAGAAAGACACTTTGGTCAAGCTGGACCAACCTGATAAAAGGATTGGAGTGGCACAGCCGAGGATTAACATGGCAGATGAAGATGTGGCGGGTTTTCACAGTATTATCTAACCCTGCTCCCGGAGAAGCTGGAAGAGCTTTCAAAACGCATTTTAAAGAAAAAAAACACCTGCTAGGTTAACTCAGACATTAATTTGTATAACAGAAGCACAAAAGCTGGGGACAAAAGACAAGTGGTTAGTTCAGAAACTAACTCGTCTGTTAGGAAGCCATGCTTCAGGAACTTTCCCTGAAAATTTTGGGGGATTCCTCTAGTCTATAAACTCACTGTGGGCAGGGAACATGTCTACCAACTCTTGTACTGTACTCTCCCAAGCGCTTTACCCACAGTAAGCACTCAATAAATATCACTGATTGATTGACTGATTGGAATAACCCTGCTCGGAGGCAGGGGGATGAACTCTGCACTTGGATTTGCACCCTTTATTTACCCCTCCCTCATTACTACAGCACTTTTGAACATACCCGCGATTTGTCTATTTCTCTTAATGTCTGTCTCTCCCTCTAGACCATTTACTCTTTGTGGGCAGGGAATGCATCTAACAACTCTGTTATATTATGCTATCCCAAGCACTTAGAACAGTGCTCTGCATAGTAAGCGCTCAATAAATGCAACTGCCTGACTGATTTGATCTAGATTTGTCTTACACGATTCAAAAGGTGGAATTTCCACTTCTGCCACTTGGAGACCACCCCACACTCAAAAAGGTCTTAATATTAGACATTTTCCCCAGGCAGTTTGCTTTGATTTTCCTTTATTCCATCTTTTTCTGAGACTTGAAAACTCATACTCTACAGCCTTACAAACCAAGTAAGAGAGGAGACAAAAACCATGGCAAAAAAACCAGAGATTGTGTCTACCAACTCTACTGTACTGTACTCTCCCAAACACCTAGTACAGTATGCTGCACCCAGTAAGCACTCAGTAAATACCATTCATTGATTTACTCATACTCTGCCTCACCTCTGAACTGCTCCGAAAAGATCATGGAACTGGGTCTCCAGTGTCAGCCATACTGGGCAGTGTTCCTTCCTCATGTGATTTCACCTACTCCTTTTCAATTTGATACCATTAGGCGTTAGGGTTTGGCATGCTTTGCGGTACCTCCCGAACCCCTGAGGGAGGAGCTAAGGCAGGGGATGTGAAAGTTCAAAGGAGATTTCTGTTTTGGGATTATAGAGTGGGTCGTGACGTTCTATAAACCACCAAGAGCAGAGAGATTGCGGTCCTGTTAGTCAGCCAAAACTATGTACAATATCAGAGACTGTTCAGCAGCACGGGAGTTTGGGAACTGAAGAAAGGATTTCATTTCCCAAGACTTTGCCTACTCAACTCTAACCCTAAAGCCTGGACTGGGCAGGAAGGGAGAGCCATAATGGGGCATATATTCTGTTTGCCATCCATCTGTTGCATCGAGACTCCGCTGTAAGGAAACATTCAATCTTACACTGAGGCCTACAAAGAATAAATAAGAAAGACTTGCCACCAGGGTTTTGTAAAGCACTAGGATTATCAGATAAGACGCTCAAAGTGGGTATGATGTGGATGGATGTGTGTGGGTATGGGCAGGAATGAGCTAAATTAATCGGTAGCCACCAGTCTTTTCAGCCAACGGTAATGATTCTTCGCCTGCCAAGAGCACACCCGGATAAAACCGCATTCCAAAAAGTCCAACAATGAAAGAAACCTGTCGGAGACTGAGAAACAAATCAGACATTGCCTTTATTAGCAGGGTTTGGGGCACATTCTTTACGGTCCCAATAACCTCAGGCTTTCTGAGCCAGGAGGGAATTAAGGAGATGTTTATTCTGTGAAATCAACTCAATGAGGATTAATTATTTGTTTTTCTTGGCGTTTTCACCTCTCCTGCCCCGCCATATGCATACCGAACCCATCAGGGTGCCTATAATTCTGAACGGTTTCTAATTCTTGGTATCAAAAGGCAAATGTGAAGAGGAAAAACACCTTTTTTTTCCCCTCCAATGGGAGTATCAGTTTTTCAGGAAATAGACATCTAGTAAAGCTTCTCAGGCTGGCAGGGGGTGCGCAGGCCCGTGCCAGGAAGCTTAGATTTGTGTGGTTCCTGATGAGAAATTAAGTGGCCAATATCTTCAAAGACTCAAGGCTTTCTTCATGAGACACAATTCCCGAGGGCTCCACTGTGTATTAATTATGTGAAATTCCATTTAAAACTTTTCAAAGGTTGTATTTCTTGCCTCATAAACCTGGTAGAATGAACCTGGTTGATAACCCCCGTGTATGGCAGTCTTGTGATGGAATTGGCCATCTCGGATACATTATATGGTCATGTACCATTAGTTAATCATTTAAACAGAGATAAGAGTTGAAAATGATGGTATTCAGGACTGATAAATTTCCTCAGATTTGCTGACTCTCCTATTTGGGGGAGAGATTGACAACACTAAACTTTCCTCGGCTGAGGAATTGCTTCTAAATGATCTCTTGTTTTCAGCCAAGAGAACCATTATTGTTAAATACAAAAAAAAAAACCACATTAAAGCAAGATGCAGCTTTCATTTAACTGACAAAAAAAAAATTCTGGCGACATCAGAATTAGGAGTGAAATTCCACCGTTGAAATACCTTCGTCTAGAGCAAACATGAAGGCCAACAGGAGCCCCTGGGTCCAGGGTCTGAAAGATAAGGCCGGATCTTATAGAAGCAGTGCCAAAGGGGATGAAGAATGTTAATTAACAAAAATAAAAAATTTGATCCTCAATGCTGCTCAGCTCTTTTCTCCAGGCTCCTAATGAACTTTGGCTATGGGAAAGGTAGGGATAGGGAATGTGGGGTTAGATAGTATGTCTTTTGAATCTACTTGCAAGTCGGCCCCAGGGCAGACACTGAGTAGCGGGGGGGGGGGGGGGGGGGGGGGGGCGCCCAGGACCCAGATCCCCCCAAAAGAAGAACAAGCTGTTAAAGACCAATAACGAATCATCTGAATCGCTTTCTGGTAGGCCACGGAAGGAACAATCTTCTGCAATGCCTCGCCACCAACCAAACGCTGTTTCCGACCTGACTGCACAGTATCTAGTACAGAGCTTTACTAGTACAGTGCTCTGCACATAGTAAGTGTTTACAAGTACCCCAATTATTATTATTATTATTATTATTATTGTTAAGGATAATAAAAACTTGGTCACCGGCTCACAATCAACAGCCTTCGTGCTTGGCTTAGAGTCACATACACCGTCCTTCTGAGGAGCGGACTAGAGAAAATGAACTTTCTTAAAGCAAGGGGGCCCATCGCCATTAGCAACGTAAAGTGTGTATTGCCTTTTAAGTCGGGGAACACACATAGATGGGAAGGTCAAAGACAAGGGCCACAGGCTTGGCAAACCTTCTGCCACTCATCTGGATTTAGAATATAATCAACTGAAACAAAAGCAGAAGACGCCTTAATACACCTAGTTCTCCTAAAGCGCAGTAGTTTAGCACTTGCAACATCCCACTGTAGAAAAACTCACACTGTGCCCAGTGCCACGTGCATGCCCACACCACTTTTTGGGAAGTAGCACGGCCAAGTGGGTAGAGGACAGACCTGGGAGTCGGAAGGACCTGGGTTCTAATCCCAGGTCTGCCACTTGTCCGCTGTGCAGATCTCAGTCTCAGTTCCCTCATCTGTAAAACAGATATTAAGACCGTGAGCCCCGGGGGGGACAAGTGCGATTAACGTGTATCTATGCCAGCGCTTAGAACAGTGCTTGGCACATAATAAGCACTTAACACGTATTGTTATTCTCTCATTCACTAACAGCGTTCTGCACAGAGTAAACGCTCAGTAAATACGACTGAATGAATGAAAGAAATGTGTTCTGGCAGAAGTCGGAGTGGCTTAAATCAATGCCCTGCCCAAGGCAGTCCTACCTTGTGGGCACCTGTTTAATACAGAATTAATAGATTCTTCCAGCACACGGATGGGTTGACGATGAGGAAGATTAAGAAGAGGGAAATTCAAGGGAAACGTCAAGGTGATGCCCTTAACCGGGGAGGGCTAATTATGCCAGGGAGAATCTCTCAAGGGACGCTGTTGAGCCACTTATGCCTTGAGTGGACAAAGCACTTAGAAACTCTAGGGAAATGCTCTGCTGAGGAAGGGGGAGGGAAAGTTCTTTCTCTCCACATCTTCTTCATCAATGCTGTGCAGATGGGGGAACTCGTGCCCCCCATTAAGATGAGCTGCCATATATATTATTCATGCCTGCTTCATTGTACGGAGGCTGTTCCCATACTCCTCCCTTTTGACCATGTGTTCATCTTTGTGTAGCATTTGCAGACCAAACCTCTCTTTTCTAATTACTCCGATTTTGGAACTGTTTCTGGGGCTCTCCTTCGGCCAAAATGATGCAAAAGAAAACCGGCCAGCTAAAATGTCATGTTCCTCGGGATCCTTTCTTAGCTACCCAAGCGCAAATAAAGATGAAACAGAGCTAACTTTGGTTTACAATTCTAATGGTGGAATCTGTGTTAGAAGAGTGTTTACAACAAGGACATATTGTTTCAGTCCTTTGGAGATCCAGTCCTCTGCAGAAATCATTTGTAACTGTCAAATGTTTACCATTTACAGCATTTCAAACTGGGTAACTCCAGGAACTGGGTTGGGGCCAGCAGATGGTGAAAGAAATGAAACTCATGACATGGTTCAGTAATCAATGTACCACAATAAAGCTGGAGAGGCCTCCCACCCCAGACACTGCAAACACTGGAGCTTTACCAGATTCCACAACTCGGCTCAAACCCACAGCAAAGTCTGACTTCTGGCGACAAAAGTCCACAGTTAGCAGCCTGCCTACTGGTTTGGCAACAAGTAGAGCCCCGGGGGCAAGGAGCCCCTTCCTGTCTGCCCAGCTTCTCAGCTGTCAAAGGTGTGGCAGCTCTGAGGGGGACTTTTCTGCTTCTATCACCAACCAGAGAAATAGGCAGAGATGCTCCAATTCAGCTCATTTAATAATGGTGGTATTTGTTAAGCGCTTACTATGTGCAAAGCACTGTTCTAAGCGCTGGGGGGGGGTACAAAGTGATCAGGTTGTCCCACGTAGGGCTCACAGTCTTAATCCCCATTTTACAGATGAGGTAACTGAGGCACAGAGAAGTTAAGTGACTTGCCCACAGTCACACAGCTGGCAAGCGGCAGAGTCTCATTTCCAATCACTCTATTCTGGTGGGGGGGAGCGGGGGAAGAGAGGAGAGACAGAGAGAAGAGAGAGAGGAGAGACAGCGAGGGGGATGTGCCCACGGTAGGGAGGGTGCTGGGGGAGGCCAATGAAGAGGCATAGATGGATGAAAGAGGAAGTAAACAGGGATGAGGGAGAAAACCACCTAGAAATGTGGGGAACTCACTGAACATGATGGCTCCTGAGAGCCATCTAATGGATTTTTAAATTTTTTTAAAATAGAGTTTGTTAAGCCCTTACTATGTGCCAGGTACTGTTTTAAGCACTGGGGTAGATAAAGATAATCAGGATCTTCACAGTCTTAATCTCCATTTTACATTTGAGGTAACTAAGGCACAGAGAAGTTAAGTGACTTGACCAATGTCACACAGCAGACAAATGGCAGAGTCAGGATTAGAACCCAGGTCCTCTGACTCCCAGGCCCATGCTCTTTCTGGTAGTCCTTTCCCAAGGACTATCACCTCTCCTTCCTGCCGCCTACTGTTCTCCTGAACGGAGCCTTGCATCGAGGCCTCCGTGTGAGCGACGGCGGGCTAACGTGAGATATAATTCCCACCAGTGCAGCTCAAAACCATATTTATTAATTGGCAACCTATAAAGTGTCCCCACACTGGCCCCTCCAGCTTTCCCAGAGAATAGGTGTGCATTTATTCATTCCAACCTTCCCCAGTTTCCCTTTCTGCCAGACGGGCAAGAGTATTTTTCTGCTACTTTGGGTCATAATTGAAAAAGACAGAAATGTTCAACATGACTCATACATAATTCAGCTTATCAGCAGTCCAAGAGAAGGGAAGGTCTTCTCATGGCTATCTCACCCATTGATCAACAGGAGAAATAACTTTCAATTACACTAAACAGATAGAGCGTTCGTCACTAAAAGTATTCTGAGGCGGAGAGGGGAGAGAGGAAAAAAAAACGATGGACAAAGGAGGAGAGGGCGGACAAGGAAGCCTATTCTGACATCGGCTTCTCTGGACTGTGAATAACCTGCTCCTGTGAAAAGGGGAGCCTCTGGCCTGTCTCTTAAAATCCTGGGAAGGTTGAGCTAGGGATCGGAAGTTCCCTGAGTAGACCGGTGCAGGAATGGTGCTCAAAATGCAGCAGGCACACAAATCAAATGAAGCAGCAGATTATCTTATTACAAGGGCATCCTAGAAGTCACCCAAACCCCAGAGGAGGAGATGCTGATGGGAAAGCCTCTGTCCTAAGGACTAAATTTAAAGGGGAAACCAAAAAAATGAGGGTAACAGAGGTTTCTGCAACATAAAAATCAATGAGCATTATATATGCAGCAGGCAACCACTGTGAGGATTGCTCTGAAAAAGGGAGAGAGCGCCTTGTGCCCAAGGCTCCCTTGCATTAGTCAGAGTCTTCACAAGAAAGAGGTCTACACCACTTACAGTAAATTTCTGTCTGACAGTAATTATGAAAACCATTTTAACCCCTGCCATCTGAGATCATACGGAAAACCTGACCTTGTTCGTGCTACTGAAGCCAGAAGCCTTCCTTTCCACATCCCTCCTCCCCCATTTTGACTGTTGGCTCAAGGCATTTTGAATCTATGATATCCTTGTTGGGGAAGCCATTTAGGAAAGAAAAAAGAAACATGAAAAAGATAAGGGGCGGAAGGTTTAATAGCACTCAGCAGAAGCGAATGCTTAAAAGCGCACATAAGGGTCTGTACCATACAGTCTCCAGCACCCATTCTGATATCACTTAGGCACAAAAATGAAGATGATTCAGTTCTCAACAGCAGCTGTTTCCATAACGCACAGGCAGCACAGTACTGTAAACCCTTGAATTACCAAAATAAGACCAACTCTATTTCAGAAAATGATTTTTTAAATATCTGAGAGTCAAAGCATTTGTGGATCCCATTTTAGATCCTAGAGTTGAGGTCACGGGGAGCGGTGACACTGCAGGGACAAAAACCAGACCTGAGGAACTCCTGCTTTCCCTCCAGCCTCAGACTCTGAATGGAAGAGCATTCAAAATAACTTCCAAGGGACACCTGGGTCCCACTATTATTATTATTAGTAGTAGTAGTAATAATAATAATGGCATTTGTTAAGCACCTACTATGTGCCAAGCACTGTTCTAAACTCTGGGATGAATACAAGCAAATTGGGTCGGAAGCAGTCCCTGTCCCACATGGGACTCATAGTCTTAATCTTTATTGTGTAGATGAATTAATTGAGGCACAAAAGAAGTTAAGTGATTTGCCCAGGGTAACACAGAAGACAAGCATTAGAGCTGGGATTAGAACTCAGGTCCTGCGATGCCCGTGCTTTTTCCCCCGGCCATGCTACTTCACTTCTTTCCCAGCCCCAGGTGACAGGAGGCAGGTTTATTTACATCATCCCTATGCAGTTTCAGGTTGCAGAACAAAGGGAACACAATGAACTCCAGAAGAGCTGAAAACAATTCCGAAAAATCACATTTCTGATATTCAATTAGGCAAGAGCTTCCTGTGTGCCCCTTGTCCCTAACCACATCCAGGGCTGTGTTCTTGTGGAATCCAGTGTGGGAAAGGCTGAAGGGATGTGGAGCCAGAGAAGGAGTCCTGAAAGCTCCGGTGAGGAGAACTACTATCCTCAGAAGGAGATCTGCCCGGTGGAAAAAGCCCCTAGAGATGCCCGGAGGGACTGAGAACCCAGCCCCCAAAGCTGAAGAGCCTCACACGCCCGTTTTTCCAGAATCTGAGCTCCCTCGGTGGGTTGCCGGTGCGACCTTAACTAACGGAGGATCAGAAATGCGTTGAGAAAACTGGGCCCTCTGATGCAAGCCATGAGACATAGAGAGATAGAGGCACAGAGACAGGGAGAAATGCCTTCCAGTGCAGCTTTTGCATTAAATCAACTTCTGAAAGAGAGTGTTTGTTGGCTGAATCTTAAGAGAATTTGCACTAGCCAGAGGGTGTAGCCAGACATATTCACAACAGACATTTGGCTCCCCATTTGACCGACCCTGCTATTAAGAAACAGAGTGAGAAAGAGAGACAATGAAACCATTCACTCTCTAAACCTGCACTTATGAGAAAGATCCATTCCTGCTTGGCCCCGCCAGCTGCCTGGTTGTCAGTGGGCAACTCTGGAACATGGCTTCCAAAGCAGGCCAGCTCTCACTGGCATGAAGCTCACTGGGGGCAGTGTATTGGGGCTCAGTGAGGGGAACAGCAGCCTTCAGCTTCTGATCTCTAGGCCCGGCTTCAGCTGGTACACGGGAGACCTGTCATGTTTTTCTCAGAGTCGGACCTGTGTTAATTCTCTCGGCACAGCCGAAGCCCTTGGCAGTCTAGCATTTGGCCGTGTCATCATCTATCCGCCAATTTAGTCTTCAGACCTGCTAATCTCCCTAATCCTTTGTTTGAAAACAGCTTTCTCTGTTTTATTCCAGGTAATAAAGGCAGGTTAAAACTACACTTAGGGAGTAACCGCCTGCCAGAAAATTCTACTCGGCCCAAGCAAAATTTACAGGACACTACAGAGTTTTAAGGTAGAGTGAAGAGAAACTGGCAAAAATCAAGGGTGGTGAGGCACCGAAAGGAAACCCCTTGCCTAGGGTAGGGGCATATGGGCATATGGCTCATGGCTCAGCCACAGATCACGGAAGAGAACCAAACCAACTGAAACGGGACCAGATACCATCGATTAACAGCTCCTAGCACCAAAGGCACTGCTCCTGGGTGCATCAACAGAAAGCGAGACCTCAGCCAGGCCAACTGTTGCAGTTGCTAAATATCAAGAGGACCAATTGACTTTAGTGCAGAAGAGCTGGACGAGGCACGAATGTGGATAGGGAGAATCTAAAGCAAGTGGGGCAAAATAAGATGACCTCTGACCCATCCGAGGAAGCCCTGACTAGTGAAACTCAGGAGCCTAAGCAGCACCAGGAAAATGCGCTCATGTCCTCACACTGAGAGTCTAAGCAGCACCAGGAAAAAGCGCTTATGTCTTCACATCGAGACTTGCCTTCACCGTTTAATTCCACTTACAAAGATCACATATCCCAAATGAACTGTGCCCAAAACAAGCTCATGTGTAAGTACCGCAGTGTTGTGGAAGAAGGAACAGAGGTTTGGAGCAACGTTCTGGATCCCAAAGGCCACTCTACCTTAGACCTTGTTAATCCAGTTCTGACAATTTCAGGAAACAGCAACCTCTCCCCACCCCCCACCCTCGACTCACCAACACACACACACCTTTATTCCACCAAAAATCTGCTCCTGCACCCAGCACATTCTCTATCCGCCTTCATGTTCCCTGGCCCACACTCAACAACCACGGTGATGTTGAAATAACTCCTCTTTTAGCTCCCCTTCCCCATCACGACACACACCCAGAAACCATGGAATATTGTTTGGCTGCTACGCCTCCCCTCACTAGCTTCCACTATCCCACCTCCCTCTTTTTTCCTTACTCACTCTGGCCACCATCCCAAGACCCATTTCTCCTCCTACCTTCCAATACGGTGAGTTTGGCACTGGTGTTGATCTCCCCGACGCTATTGGTAGCTGTGCATTCATAGATGGCCTCATCCCGATGCACACGAAGGGGTTGGATCCGCAGGACTGATCCTGACCCATCGTCAAATTCAATAACCTGGTGAAGAAGAGTGGAAGAGCTGTTAAGTCTCCATTGGGTGCTAACAGGATGGCGGGTTTCAACAGTCAAATTCAAAGGACACCACAACACACAAACACTCACACCACTACTCCTCCCTCTCAGACTCATTTTGTTACACTCCTCAGTGGGGATCTATTTCTCCTAAATCCATATACCAGGAGAGTCTCACTTGGATGAACAGAAGAAAGGATGTTGGGGAAAGAGAGATGACTGGTAACAGTGTCTTGCTATAATAACATCGGATTTATTTAGTTTTTGCATCTGCCTCGGAGCTGGGAAGAGAGATTGAAGGGCCCCGGATTTTAAAATCTGGCAATCAGAAGGACCTGGATTCTAATCCCGGCTTCGCCACTTGTCTGCTTGGTGACCCTGGGTAAATCACTTCAGTTCTCTGTGCCTCAGTTACCCTCATCTGAAAAATAGGGATTAAGAGTGTGAGCCCCATGTGGGACAGTACCTGTGTCCAGTCTGATTACCTTGTATCTACCCCAGCACTTGGAAAATGCCTGGTACATAGAAGCACTTAAATACCATTTTTTAAAAATCTCTTGTTGAAGGCTCTTAAGGTCAGCCTTAAATTCAGGCAACTTTTGGCACGAGGTGGGAAGAAGAGCAGAAAAAGAGCTGTGTGAGGGACATGCAAGTCACAAGCTCACATGTCCAAGAGAAATTTCATCCTTTTTTGTTCTCCTGACAGGAAGAGGAAATATATAGGCAGTTTCTGCCTCTGTCTCAATCTCAGTCTGTCTACTCTAATGTCATCAACGCCTGCTACAGTCCCACACTCCACAAAACCCACTTGTCCCCTCCGGTTGGGCACACAGGAAAATGACTATGAGCAACTTAAAGGTGGGACTCGCATCTTTTGTTTCCTGAGTAGGTTCCCGAGTAACTAGTTTAGGGCTCTGTCCCAGCAGGCTCCCAGTAAATTCTGATGATGCTGATGTGAACAGTGATGCAGGGTGGGTGAAGGATTTGGAAAGGGAACATGGTAAAGAAAAAGAATGGGAAGATGAAAAGACAAAGGGCCAGTGCCAGTCAGTGAGTCAGGATTGTCCACTATCCACTGAAAAAGTATGGCCTACAACTGATCATTAAAAAAAATATATTAAAAAAATCACACGGCTTTGGAAACCCTAAACAACTACTGGGAAGTATTTTAATTACTGTGTTTGACCAAGGAGTTTGGAATGTGCATCTCTGAGTTGAATTTTGGAGGCCTGTACCAACTTTGACCTTCCAGCATCCCCTGCCAGGTTTGGCGAGGAGATGAGGAGAGGAAAAAGCTGGGGAGGGTGGGGGGGCAGAAAGTAGAGGAGACATCGAACTCTGTTATAAACATAAAAAGGCAAATGTGAAGCAGCAAGAAAGGATAGCCGAGAAAGAGTGGAGACTTGAGTCCAAAGTGAAGGAGGCATGATCACACTGAGCTTGGTGGAGAGGCAGAGAGACTTCTGGGGCAACTAAGGGGAGGGAAGGAAAGCCCTTAGGGAGGAGGAGGAAGAGAATACAGGCATTCATCAGGGAGGGCAGGAAATGATGGGTAAATATACAGATCTGTGTGGTGTCTATCACCATGGCAGCCAAGGTGCAGGCCCAGGAGAAGAGGCTAAAGGATAAAAGAAGCATATTAATAAATAAATCAGGGAAGAGGGCGACTTTAAGTTAGGGGCGTGAGATGCATGAACAGCACAAAGGGCCAAAAATGCGTAGGGAATAAAAACAACTTCACAAAAAAATTAGGAGGTGACAAAACTTGTTAGTCACTGCCCTTTGAGCTGGGGATGGTTTTCCCTGGATGAAAAACAAAACGGAGCTTCAGTAGCTACAGAGATAAACTCAAGCCTGATAGAAAAATCGTTCCTCTCTTTCATCCATCAATTTTCGACTGAGCCTTAAATATTTATCTGGTTTATTTTCTTCACTGGATTTACAATATGCCTTTTCCCTGAAAAGCAGAAGGCCCTTAACAAAGAACTTTAACTAACATTCACACAAACCCTCTAACCTGCTGGAGAGGGGTCCGGCCAAGGGAAATTAGTCCCTTTTCTAGGTGAGGAGGCTGCTCCAAGTCCAACAGTAAGTAAAGGGAACCCTGGGTTAACCTGACCTGTTTTATGTAAGCTGGGAGTTTTTAATTATTATGATTATTACTATTATTACCAGGCCAAAGAATTCTAAGACCTTCATCTATAAGAGCTAGAATTTTGAAATTAGCATCATTTTTAATTACTGTCAAATGAGGCTTAAACATTTTGTAGGAAAAATGGAGCCACTGTACCTAAATTACTATGTAAGGATACAACACTATGTTAAACTGGAATTTAGAACACAAATCTCTGCCTTTCTGCAAAGGCAATAAATGACACATGTATGTATGTGCATACATACACCTTGGGCAAGTCACTTCACTAGGCCTCCGTTACTTCATCAGTAAAATGGGGATTGAGACTGTGAGCCCCATGTGAACCTGAAAAACCTGTAACCACTCTAGTACTTAGAACAGTGCTTGGCACATAGTGAGCACTTAGTAAGTGCCATAATAATAACAGATGAGGGAACTGAGGCACAGAAAAGTGACTTGCCCACTTGTAAGTAGCAGAGCTGGAATTAGAACCCAGGACCTCTGATTCCCATGCTCTTTCCACTAGGCCATGCAAATGATGGGACCTGCAGGAATCCTAATCTGGGCAGCAGCAAGACAGGTGGGACCTGCAAAATTTTGGCCAAAGCGCCCATTTTGGAGATGGTGGAACACTGCTGAGCAGAGCAAAGAAGCAGATAGTCTCTCTCTCTTTCTCCCTCCTGGTCTCTGTGTGTGTGCAAGCCTTCTATGCCCTTTGATGAATCAATTTCTCTCTCCTTTGTGTCTATGCCTTTCTTCCTTTCTTTCCATCTCTTCTTCCAAGGGCTTTCCCCTCCCACAGACCTGTATGTCACACTCGGGCAAAGCTTAGGGCTTTTTTTTGGCTGGTTATACATAGATGCAAAGGAAGATGATCAATTTTCATGCATGACACAAGCCTGAACAGAGATGCTTGAGAAAGTGCAAACATTACTTAAAAGAGTTGCTTTTGCAGCAACTGTCTCAAACTCGGTCTGTTTTACCAACGGTAGCCATGGGGCAGAGGCAGTGTATTGTCATTATTATTTTTTCAGTCGGCTGAGTTTCTCCATTCCAAGAACACTCCCGCTTCTCGACATGCCAATACATCAGCAGAAGGATCTCAGGGCCGAACCAGCCGGTTACGACAGGAAAACCTGGCAGCAATTAGCAAAAAATCACCAAAGAAACCACCTTCCCATTTGGGTTCTCACTGCTGTCTACCTGAAGGCTGCATCCTATAAACAATCCATTTTGTGGAAATTCTGCTCCCACCCCTTACCCTCAATTAAAACTGGGAGGGAAGGGGAGGCTCTGAAGAGGTGGAACACAATTATAAAGACATCCTGACCAAGTTTACATGTTTCCTTGCCAAGTGGTGAGAAGGACTGACCAGCCAGCTTACTTACAGCTGGTTAGAGCCTGGGACAGGTTTCACCCTTGAAAAAAGAAGTCTGCGGGAAATGCTGGTGGAGCCAACCAGCAGTAGGGCTTTTTTTTTTTTTAAGTGGTATTTGTTAAGGATTACTATGTGCCTAACAGTGTACTAACCGCTGAGGTAGATATAAGACCAACAGATTGAACCCAGTCCCTGTCCCAAATGGGGCTCACAGTATTAATCTCTATTTTACAGATGAGGGAACTGAGGCACAGAGAAGCGACTTGCCCAAGGTCACACAGCAGACAAGTGGCGGAGCCGGGATTAAAACGCAGGTCCTCTGACTCCCAGGACCACGCTCTTTCCATTAGGCCACACTACTTCTCTAATGATAAATTGCAACTTTTGTGACATTATACTCCAAGCTCACTGGTTTGGACTGACAACAGACCGGGGCTTGGGGTAGATCAGCCCTAAGGAGGAGAGTCCGACCGACCGGAAAGAAGGAGAGAAACACTTGCTCATTTTCACTGCCACCTGCAAACTCACTCCTAATGATAGGAGCTGCAAAGTCATAGCTCCAGGACATAGTTAACTCCAAAGCCATCCTGTTTCAATTACTGTATAAAGCAGAAGCCCACGACAACATTAAATATAGGCTATTGTTCTCTGCCGCGTAGGACACACTGCGATGAAGGTTGTCTGGCAGTTTGCAAATATTTTTATGTGTGTCTTTCCTGTTAAAGTGTAAGCTCCCTGGGGGCAAAGGCTGTGCCACTTCTTTGTTTTATACCTCCTCAGGACTTAGGATAGTCCACTACACTCAATAAAAATTTCGACCCACCCACACATATTTCTCCAGTCAATCAATAGTATTTATTGATCACTGTACGGCTTTGGAAAGTCCAATATAATGGATTTGGTAGACACGACCCCTACACGCAAGAAGCTCACAGTCTACAATCCTTACTGTCCCCTCCTTCCTATCATACTGCTGCTGCACCTCAGGATCCCTCCTTGCAATGAAATAAGGAATCTTTCTGACTTCTCTGTCCCTCCTCAGAGAAGGAAGCCTATCTAGCCCATTGAAAGTGCTGGATATTGTAGTTGGAGGAACGAAATACCACTGGATTCCAGCAGACAGAATGGGTGGAATGAGCTTAAGATATGAGAGAGATGTGACCCTTGCGAACCCAAAGACATGCGGAGGGGTGGAAATGAGCTATGGACAATGGCCCTGTGTATGGCAGGGGCAAACATCTCTAGGAGTCATTAAAATATGCATTTCAATGATACTACTTAATGAATAAGAGAGGCGAAGAAAGAAAACCACAAAGGGGGAAAAAGCAAAAAGGGGAAGAAAGAAACCAACTTCCAGAACCACATCTAAGGCAGGTCAAGGAATGCTGTTTCTCAAAAAGGCAGGCTTGGGTTCCCGGGAGCCAAGTAGAAGACCTGAAGTGGAAGGTGGTATTTTCCCCATCACTTCTAGGCCTGCCTCTGAAAATTTGGCAAGCGTGAACCTCTGAGCGCTGTCACTAGCCATTTAAGGCTGCCAACGGGATTAGTCATTGGGGTGAATGCATCTGCAGCATCAACTGCATCATGTCATGTCATTAAGACGGCAGCTCCAATCAGACTTATGGACATCTTGAAGCAGCAAGAAGGTTCATTAAACATTTCCTCGAATGGAGGAGTTTGCTTGAAATGGCTTGGTGAAAAAACAACTAGGAGCAGAAACTGGCTTTGGTTCCAGCCCCTAAACTGATTCGTTGAATCTACACAAAGTGACCTGGGTCTACCCGCCTCTGAAGAAAACAAAACTCTTCTTAATCTCTCTCGAGGGGCATCGTATGGATTAGCTAACTGATGCGAAACAGCCCTGGAAAGCAACCAACACAATAGATGAATGCAGAGACTATAACTGGATTACCTCAAATCGCTGAGAACTGACTTTCTTCCCCTTCTTCATCCACGTGATGCGTGGCTTGGGCTCCCCAGAGGCTTGGCACACGAAGGAAGCCACTCCACCGGATATCCCGACCTGGTCCTCGGGGATTTTGATGAAGGTCGGCTTGCCTGGCAAACAAAAGCACAAACCCAGTGGTCAGATTTCTTGCTCAAACCCTGGCGATCTGGTGATGCACATAACATAGAGGTGTCTCTTGCTTTATGGACTGGGGACACATTCTAACGGAGTGAAGGGAAACTAGGTAAAATGAACCTGGTTTTACAGAGACAGGGGTGGGGAAGGTACGTTAATAACCTAGTACTTATTCATTTGCAGTTCGCTCAGGAAACGGGGAATAAAGCTAAACTGATCTGGACCAGAGTGGACCTTTTGTATGACTAAAGTATAACCCAGGTCGAAAGGTGGCTAGCCCAGGGCTTTGGGTGGGAACAGATCTCAGGGACAAAGTGAAACGGGAAGGGAGTCCGTCCCAAGAGAGAGGCCGGAACAAGCTGTTCCCGAAGACCAAAAGTTTCCTATGTGTAGGGATCTCATCTACCAACTCTGTTTTATTTTACTTTCCCAAATGCTCTGCACACAGTATGCACTCAATAAATATCATTGATTGACTGATTGAAGGGGCAAATTTGGTAAGTGGTTGTTTCAGGGAATGAGCTGAGTGGGGTTGCCGCAAGGGCCTCCCTGGTGTGGGATGAAGCAAGACGAAGCCAGGAAAAGGCCAAAGTCTTGTGATCATTTCCTGGGTCTCACCCAGTTTAAATGACGAAAGAAGTGCTCCAGTGAGGCAGCGTAGCCTAGTGGAATGAGTATGGAACTAGAAGTCAGGAGGCTTGAGTCCTAGTCCCACCTCTGCCACTGGCCTACTGGGTGACCTTGGGCAAATCGCTTGCCTTCTCTGGGCCTCAGTTTTCTCATTTGTAAAAGAGAGATGAAATCCCGGCTCTCCCCTCCGTCCGAGACTGTGAGTCTTATATGGGACCAAGATTTGGTGCTTAGCCCAAAGTAAGTGCTTAATAAATGCCATGATTTATAGTCATCATCATTACTTAGAAGCAACCTCATCGAAAACAATAATAGCCAGGCCTTAAAAGTCCAACTCTATTTTCGTCCCCATTTCTCCTTTTCTGGAGAGGTAATCTGCCCTCAAATATACAAGAAATAACACCATAAGCTGAAAAACTTCTCAGTTTCAAACTTCCGCCATCCCAAATCCAAACTTGTCCTTCTTATAGAGGCAATGACAGGAAAAACATCATTACCTCCCACCAATCCATCCCAACGGAAGATGCAGTCAGTTCTTTTATAGCACTGGGTTTGGGCTCTCCAAGAATCTCAAGTTAAGGAAAACTTGCATTTTATTATTCATCCCGTGTCTGATGCCAACAGAAAACTGCCAAACTCAGAGTGTCAGAAGACCATTGCCCGATTCTGTTGTCACGCTCCATCCGAAACTCTGGGTGACTACGTGTATCACGGCAGAGCTGCCTGTGCAACCCATCTTAGAAGACCCCAGCCCCCTCCCTGAACTATCCTTTTCTACTCCGGGAAAGCACAGACAGGAAACAGAATGTCATTCTGTGGGATGAAGAGACAAGCAAAAACCCCATGAATCATATAGTTATTATAGTCTACTTTATCACCGTCACCCTGAGAGTAAGCCAGGCCTCAAACTGCAGGAAGAATGGGTTCCTGAGAGGGAATTAAGGATGAAAGTGATCAGAGACTTACGTTTCCATCAAAGGTATCATCGCCATCATCCTTACCAATTAAAAACGCTACCTGAACACCACTCTGTGTGATTTCACAGATTTTCTTTGCCCACCTCAGGGATTAGGTCGCTGAATATCCCAGTGTTTGGGAAAATCGGAACAGATAAAATAAAATAAAAAACTTATGGCATAAATGTGGTCATGGAGTCTATGGCTTCAGCTTCTCTGGATAAAGTTCGGGAGGGTTTTAACATGGCAAAAATAATCGGTCATGCCCAGCATTAAACAATATACTTCTGAATGTTAAAGGAAACTAGTGTATAAAAAGCAATCATTGAGAGCAGTACAAGAAGTTGCGGGTCCTAGAGGAAAGCACACATGACTGGATGTCAGTAGATCTGACCTCTAATCCTGGCTCTACTACTTGGCTGCTGTGTGACCTTGGGCAAATCACTTAGCTTCTCTGTGGTTCAGTTCCCTCATCTTTAAAACGGGGAATAAATACTGTTTCGCTTCCTCCAAGACTAGCACTCATGACAGTGTTAGGTACATGATAAATGCTCAACATGTAGCACTTGGGAAAATACAAAAGAAGAAAAATATATATTCCCCGACCTCAAGGAGATGACGATCTAATGGAGAAGGACAAAAATGGTTTATCAGTAGTGAGAGAAAACTATAATACATAGCCATGCAGTCACTTGGTCTACAAATGGGTCCAAAGAGGAATATTTCATGGGCACTTGACAATGGGCTCCATCCCCAGCCACCTGCTCGCTCATGGCATTCCAGAGCCCACTGGAAGCACAACAAGCAGAGATGAGAGAGTGTGTGAGAAGTGCTGCGCAAACCACTAGCACTACAATCGATTCCTCCATGCACGTTCTTGGATCCGACTTCAGGGCTGAAGCTCCCCCGATGTTCCCAGAAGGGGATGCCATCAAACGGGAATATTACAGCCTGAAATATGAGAATTGTAACTGATTCTATGTACATAAGGAAGAGGGTAAATATAATAAGTGCTAAAGGTGGTTACTGGGTTGACAGTTTGTGGGCTTGGGAGATTAACAAGGACTGCCGGGGGAGGTGGGAGATGGGGGTCATTATTACTTAGGAGTTCCACTCTTTAGATACAAACAAAAATAATTTTCAAAAAGGTATGACAACTTCACAGTGAAACCAATTCATTTTCCTTCTCACACTGCTCCCTAACTTCACTGAGGGGTGGACATTACAGGCAAAAACCCCAAGGGAGATCGGGAGGGTGACGTGGAGTGCGGCAATTGGGCCTTACCGGCAGGGCGCACAACACCGCAACAAGCGTCTGGCAGGTGGCAACGGCCCATCCATCTCATCGTCGCAAAGGAAGCGCCACAGGTGGCAAGAAAATGGACGATTTGAAATGACAGCAAGCAGGCCGACGCGTGGCCATGGAAACTGCCGATTCTGGGAGCCAAACCGGTATTCAGAATATTGTCGCCCGGGTCCTCAAAACCACGGTGTAGCATCCGTGGTTGGTGCGGGAAAGCTGTGTTGGATGGAGCTGATCAGCCCCATGTGAGCATTTGTTGTTTCTCAAGCTTAAAGCAGCTTGAACGGCTCCCTAGGCAGAGAGAGCACAGCAGCTCTGATTCTGGGAATACGGATGGCAGCTGCTGGATAGGCCACGGATGGCCAGAACACCGGCAATCTCAATCTGTTCCCCTCACCAAACCAGTCCCGCTCTGTCTCTGCCAGCCTCCCCAGGTCCCAGCCATCTAGTGTAATTGAGTAAGAAAAGGGAGCAAGCAGGGTGGCATAAAATCAGAACTAGTGAAGTTAATAATAACAACAACAATAATTACAGTATTTGTTAAATGCTTACTATGTGCCGAGCACTGTTCTAAAAGCTGGGGTAGATACAAGTTAATCAGATTGGCCACAGTCCCTGTCCCACATGGGACTCCCAGTCTTAACCCCCATTTTACAGATGAGGTAACTAAGACACAGAGAAGTTAAGCTATTTGCCCAAGGCCACACAGGAGACAAGTGGCAGAGCCGGTATTAGAACCATGTCCTTTGACTCCCAAGCCCAAGCTCTAGGGGTGTGTGTATGCTTTGACACACTTATCTGGTCCAATTTCAGAATGGGAGCTCTGGTCAGGGCAGGAAACATCTCGACTTGTTTTGCCTATAGAGTGGCCAGCTGCCAAATGACACTGGGACATCAATGACATAGAATTCTTAAGAAAACCATGTTGCAAGAGGGGGAAAACATACTCAAGTGCCATCCCATGTTCTATTAATATGGTCTTCCTGAGCACCACACTGACTGAAGAAAGAACAGAGGGTCAATCATCACCAGGAAGCAGTAACTAACAGGGCCTGTTCTATGATTTGGTGAATGCTTGAGACGTGAACCACATGTTCATGGTTGGTCAGCCCCAGGCCATTTACTAAAAGCCAAGAATTGATGGGGGCCGCAATGGGTTTTCCTATCACTGTTCATAGAAGAGAGGCTGAAAATATAAGCTGGCAGCTCGAGAGAAGTCATAACCCACTCAAGGAACGATTACTAATCTGACAAGAAGAAAAGTGGGCTACGACTGATTTTTTTCCATTCTCCAAACCCCACCAGAAATCAGGCTTCTTGGTTGGGGAGATCAGAACAGAGGGCACCGATGAGTTTTGGATCGAACACTCCGGCCCAGAAGAGGAACATCAGCTTAGAGTCAGTCTGTTTTCAAGTCTTACCTCTCTCAGTGGTTGGCTTGCTGGGTAACCTGGGCACGCTAAGCTGGGACCATAGTTCCAACTATCTCCATGGGGCACTCAGGGAAATCAGGCTAGTAAAGTATTTTCAGGCCCCTGCCAAAGAGGTGTTCTATGAATTTAAAGTCTATTGATTGTTAGGTTTGTTAACATGATAATCCCTACTGTGGAAGTCACAGGGTGAAGAGAGAGATCCTAAATTCTTCAAGCCACTTATAAATCCACTCCCACCCACTGGATGAAATGTTTTCCTAACTCTACAAAATCAACAGATGGCCGAAGAAATGCACCAGGCTATTAAGTGTGAATTTGCCCTGATACTAGCCCATCTCAAATGGTAACAGCCTTGGGTTAGAAAAATGACTCCTCTCTCAGATAAAAGTTTCTATATGAAACCTGATTCCTAAGTAGTATCCCACAGAGTCCCCTGCAGACACATAATCCTAACCTTCAAGCGAAGCAATTATTAGATGGGTGGTTCAACTCCTACTGATTCCACATACTTGTCTCACCATAATCACATATATTCCCGGTTAGCGCTATTTACATATATCGATATTTACTTCCCTCCATCCTTCCTAGTGAAATGTTGATTTGTTGTTCGTGTTGGCGATGACTGCGCTCTGATTGAATGTTTTTGCAAGGCAGGGTGCTGAGCAGATTTCTCTGGATTGAATTTCTTCTGCTGATTTGTTCTTTTGATTTTCCCTTACTTACTGCACAGTATTTGTCATTTAATACACTTAGCGTAGTTTTCCAACATTACCAAGCCCTGCTCTTCTCACTTCGGTAAAGACGGAGGATGTAATGGCCTCCATATGTGGTAGCAAGCATCTGCTGCTCCCCTTTCCCATTCTGAGCCTCACAGGACTTGCCTAATTTATGTGGGGGAAACACCATTTAAAGGTCAAATCCCTCCCTCAAGAAATGGGGTAGTGGAAGGATTTATTTGCGCATTAACTGTGAATGCAAGGGGGGAAACATTTAGACCAACAAAAGAAGTCTAGAATGCTAATGCTATGGCTCTCATTTGAACATGAATGACTAGCCACATTTCTGTTACCCCTTCTACTGGAAGAGACTTTTAGCTTTTCCTGCCCCAACCCTGTCTTAAAATCATAAGAGAAAATGAAGCACTACGACCAAAAGCGGCAAATTGTTGCCATTCCAAATTTAAATGCAAATTAGGAAATTAAGTTGTGGCTTTCATCATTAATTATTGATCAAGCTTCTAAATATACTCTACGTCTCATTATGATGTATGTATCTGTGGGACGGTTAACAATAACAACTCAGCTCTCAATATCTGCATTTCAATTTGAAGACTTATGGCTACATTAATATAGATTTTTGCATTTGCACATTCAATGGAAAACTCCAAGTTAAAAATTAAGCTTCAGAATTTAAATGAACTAAAAGTCAGGAAATGTACGAGACTCCAAATGACTACAAAATGGCCTGGAATGATGCTTGAACTTTATAAAATAATTGACACTGGAGAAACACTCATGGTATTTTACTATTTTGTTGCTATCACTTTCCGTTCCTCCTTGCTTTTTCACTGTCCCATCTAATTCCTTTCATCAATCAATAAAATATATTTGAGCATATACTGTGCACAGAACACTGTACTAAGTACTCAGAAGAGTACAATATAACGGATTTGGTAGACATGCTTCCTGCTCACAAAAATACAGATATGTACATAAATGCTGTGGGGGCTGGGGGTGGAGTGAATAAAGGATACAAATACAAATGGAGGAGTCCGAAGGTCATGGGTTCTATTCCCAGCTCTGCCATTAGCCTGCTGTGTGACCTTGGACAAGTCACTTTACTTCTGTGCCTCAGTTACCTCATCTGCAAAATGGGGGTTGAGACTGTGAACCCCACCTGAGACAGGAACTGTGTCTAGCCCGATATGCTTGTATCCACCCGAGCACTTAGAACAGTGCCTGGCATAGACTAAGCGCTTAACAGTTACCATGATTATTAGTATTATTAGGCCTTGTCTCCTTGCATCCCTATGGCATGGAGTGTGCCCCCAAGGGCTGATCTCAAAGCACCAGAGCCTCCCAGCATCTCTCCACTCTCCCCTGGCCTGGTTGCAGGCCCTACCAGAGATGGGGGAGGGAAAGGAGGGGGAAAGGTCTGTCAGCCACCTACACAGTTAATGCCTCCTGGCAACCCCTGACCATCTTCCTGAGACCAGCACCACTTGCCATCCGGGGCTGTACACCCTGGTTCTTCTTGATCTACTGTCTTTTGATAACAACAACAACAACAATAATAATAGTGACGGTAATAATAATTTGTGGTATTTGTTAAGCACTTACTATGTGCCAAGCACTGTTCTAAGCACTGGGGTAGATACAAGAAAATCAGGCTGGGCACAGTCTCTGTCCCACACAGGGCTCAGTGTTAATCCTATTTTATAGATGAGGGAATTGAGGCGCAGAGAAGTGAAGCGACTTGCCCAAGGTCCCAGCAGACAAATGGTGGAGCCTGGATTAGAACCCAGATCCTTCCGACTCCCAGCCCCGTGCTCTTCTTGGCCATGCTGCTACCCTGAGGCCGATCCCCCTCGGCCACTTGCTGCCCGCCCAGAGCAGCTCGACTTTGGCCTGGCTCTGCGGCCTGGATCCCTGCTGCTGCTTTCCACTGAGGCAACACCGCTAATGGGAGGCAGAGACAACCGTGACCCAGAGAGCAAGCCCACCTGCCGCCCGGCCATTTTAAATATTCAAAGTAAATATTCAAATTGCTTCCTGCTGAAAAAGGCCATTTGTCAAGCCCCTAGGTCCTACATACACAGGGTAAGGTGATTCATAAGCAGAGAAGCAGCGTGGCTCAGTGGAAAGAGCACGGGCTTTGGAGTCAGAGGTCATGGGTTCGAATCCCGGCTCGGCCACTTGTCAGCTGTGTGACTTTGGGCAAGTCACTTCACTTCTCGGTGCCTCAGTTCCCTCATCTGTAAAATGGGGATGAAGACTGTGAGCCCCACGTGGGACAACCTGATTCCCCTGTGTCTACCCCAGCGCTTAGAACAGTGCTCGGCACATAGTAAGCACTTCACAAATACCAACATTATTATTCATAAACACCCAGGCAGATGAATGCAATTATATTTAGGAATGCCTAGCCCCTTATTACCCAGGCCCTTTGCCTCACCTTCTCTCTCTCTCTGCCTGCCTTTTAAGCCATTTCACTCCTAGTTAGCAGAGGGCAGAGGAAGTGGCGACTATCCCAATCCATCAACCGTACTCCCTGGCAAAAGCTCTTCCTCTTCGGGGAAGAGGCTTGAAAACATTGGTTATAATGAAATTTTAGAATTTGCTATGTGTATCATTTATCCACTTACTGCCCATATTTCCAGATAATCAAGGATGAATGGAATAAAACTCAGTTATCTAGATTATCCCATTTGTGCTTATCTAGTTTTCACGTCTGCCCATATGTAAATATCCCTATGCAAAGCATGGAAATGTTAGATATTATAAGTGATATGGAACACTGTGATGTAAAAGAGAACATAAAAGCCAACTGAAGAGTGGTTTGTTCTCTTCCAGCTGAATTCAGGTATAACTAAAAAAATGGACACATGGGTCCATACAGGATTTGCCTTAAAAATGGTTTAAAATAACTAATTTTGAATGTAAGCTTATTTGCCAGGGAGACACTGGATTTAATAACATTTTTATAGGACAATCCAATTCTCCAGACTATCCACTTACCAAGTCAGTCCCAGTTTTTAATTTTTTTCAATGGCAGAAGTTAACTGCTTGCTATGTGTCAGGCACTGTACTAAGCACTGAAGTAAATACAAGCTAATCAGGTTGGACACAGTCACTGTCCCTCATGGGGCTCACAGTATTAATCCCCATTTTACAGATGAGTTAATTGAGCCAGAGAAGTTAAGAGACTTGCCCAAGGATACACAGCAGAGAAAGGGCAGAATGGGGATTAGAATCTAGGTCCTTTTTACTCCCAGGGCCGTGCCCTATCCACTAGGGCACGTGGCTCCTCGGTGGCGGACGTTTTGAATAAGTGAGCTATACTGTGCAGGTGAGCCGCAGTGATTTTCAGTAATTAGCACTTGAAAAATATCCATGAGGCATATGAGTGGATTCTAGCATTTTCCCTCCCTTGTGTTGAAAATAGGGTAAATCTAAGGAACCAGCATCTCTCACAGAGGACAGACCCAGTAAACAACTGCGAGTGAGTTTCTTTTGACACTACAGACCGCTCTCCCAGAATGCTTGAGGCTACATCGCATTGGAGCACGAGCCTCTGGGCCAATGCCATATGCACCTGGTTCCTTCCAACACCGCATGTACTATGTAACTGTGTCTACCCCAGTGCTTCAGATTTACATGGTGGAAAAAGTGCTCCCTAATTCCAGCATATTAGCCATGCTATGGCAGAACTGACTGTTGCTACCCTCAAGCAAATTAAGTAAATGAGTTGTCACTTTGGAACGAATACCTAAAGGAGAGGAAAGCGAGATACTTGTATCCTGACTGGTGTGAAGAGACTTCTAAAGGTGACCTCTCATGCCCGATTCTATCGGTTGCTGGTATTGATGAAATCCAACCTCTTCCTCTTTCTCTTTCCCTGGCCGCCTGCGATATCGCTAATGAAAATTGGGAAATGACACTCATCTGCCCAGGAAGAGTAATAGTTTTATACTAGTTGAGTCAAGGAGCCTATGGATTTCCCTAATTTTATGACGAGAATCACCTTCGAAGGGCACAAGAGGATGGGGTTAAAAAAGAGTCTGTTTTGGTCCATTCTGGGCATAGGTCACAAAGTGGCCCAAGACTGGGCATGTCCACCTGATCATGTCCACACACCCCACAGACAACATGCAAGGAAGGAAACGAACCCAATCACAGGAAGGAGGAGAGGCCGGCAGAACCGTGAATGCCAAGGAGTTTTCCAAGTGAGAAAGAGTGCTCAGTTTTCACCCATTTTTGTGGCTCAGGGACCACGTCCCCGCTCCCACTGATGAAGGATAACTGTCCAGGTACACACCTTCAAAACTTTCATCCCTGTTGAGATCAGTGGGCAGTACTGGGAATTGTTTAAATAAAGTTGTAAAGACAGGGAATTGGAGTGTTGTGAATGGAAAATGACTGAATGAGTCTCAAAATTAACTAGGTCAGAATGTGAACTTCAGAGAGGAAAGAAATTCCCAAAATGAACATTTCAGATAGGAGGGATGGGGAAAGGAGGGACAAAATCTGAGTGACTCTCCAATGGAGGCAACAGTTGATCCCTTTAAGTCATTTAGAGGGCTATTCTCTGAGACAAAGTCTTGGATTGTCTCTTGCCCAACCGGCACATACAGCCCTTGCATTATTTCCTTTCCACTTTTTTTTATGGTATTTGTTAAGAGTTTACTATGTGCCAGGTACTGTTGAGTGCTGGGATAGACACAAGGTAATCAGGTTGGACACACAGTCCCTGTTCCACACTGAGTTCCCAGTCTTAATCCCTATTTTACAGATGAGGTAACAGACGCACAGAGAAGTTAAGTGACTCCCCCAAGGTCACACAGCAGACAAGTAGCGGAGTCTGGACTAGAATTTAGGACCTTCTGACTCTCAGGTGCGTGCTCTATCCACTAGACCACATGGCTGCTTCCACTTTGAAATACCAGCCTGATATTCAGCTTTTATTCTATTACCAGATTTATCATTTCTGTCCAATGTTATTAATTTGGAGTTTACTACTAGAAAGAGAAAAAATAAAGTAAACCTGACTGATAAGAATAGGGACACCAAAAAAAAAACGGCAACCTTTCATGCTTTAATTTTTACAATAACATTTCATTCTAGTAGCAAAATTTATACACCCAGTTAACTGGCATGGAGAGATCCTGGGGCAACCCGGTGATCAATACTACACAACTACGTAGAGTGGAGAAAGTCTTATCTGCCCAAGACTCAATGCCAAATTCAAAAATGAACTATGCGTAAGGGGATCCGGAGACCAGACTCTAACTGGGAATCTTCAAGACGGAGACCCCGCGAAAACATATTTAGATGGAGGCTAATACATATTTTAATGTACAGTGCTTCTGGACAAAATGCTGACCGTGCAGAGCAAACTAAGAACAAAAGTTCAAGATGGCCCGAGGACGGCTTTTACGGTAAATGATGCTGATATTTATGTCTCATGCCTCTGGTTGACAGGAAATCTGGATCTATAGCAGAGGGCCTGCCTCTATCAGCCTATCGAATCAGTCCAGCACAGTCGCTAAGTTTTTTTGTTTTTGTTTTTTTACCAACCCTCCACAGTGGTTCTATCCAACTGCCTGGGCCCAGGCCCAGAGGAGTCACATTTGGGATCCCAGTGACATACAATGAAGCTTATCCCTTGCGCCCTCCAACTACCTCATCGTGTGGGGGTGAAGCACCCGCAGTCACTGAAAAACTGAGCGGCGCATCTGAACCAAATGTTTAATGACCACATTCTGGAGGTATCAACTGCCCATCAATGAGAGTTGAAATGTTGAATAAAACACATAAGAGATTTTTTTTTAAATCCCATTATTCATTAAAACGTTTTAGTGCCTCATTAATTCTGACAGTATAATCCATTTTTGATTAGTCAGATAGTTAAGCATCCATTGTTAAGTGCTGATAAGGTGAGAAATTACCTTTCAAACTACAGGAGTGTCACCTGAATGTAGTTAGCACCTTATCAGTGTTCAGGCCTCTTCTCCAGGTATAAATTAACTGCCATTTCAGGAGTCTTAATGCATCGGTATTAAACAGGGCTCTCTGATAAATGGTTAAATGGGTTAAATTAAGTGGAGGAATATTACCTACAGAAGAGTTTTACCCTGTACTTGTCTGAATGAACCACATTGTCAGCCTAGGAAATAGAACACCCAGTCAAGAAGGCCATCCTTGGGAAGATTGCCAAATAGAGCATAGTGGTAGTGTGGAATCAAGTGTAGGCCAAGCTTCTCTTTGGTGGTCATTCCTGGGCCATTCCCAGGCGCCACACCCTTGAGCATCACTTTGGGGCCAGACTCAATATCGAATGCAAGAAAATCCATCAATGGCATTTACTGAGTACTTACTGTGTGCAGGGCACTGTACTAAGCGCTTGGGAGAGTACAGTCCCACAGAATTGGTAGTCACATTCCCTGCCCACAAGGAACTCCTCACTCTAGGCTTCAAGGCTCTCCATCACCTTGCCCCTTCCTACCTCTCCTCCCTTCTCTCTTTCTACTGCCCACACCGTACGTTCCGCTCCTCTGCCGCCCACCTCCTCACCGTCCCTCGGTCTCGCCTATCCCGCCGTCGACCCCTGGGCCACGTCCTCCCGCGGTCCCGGAATGCCCTCCCTCCTCACCTCAGACAATCTAATTCTCTTCCCCTCTTCAAATCCCTACTTAAAGCTCACCTCCTCCAAGAGGCCTTCCCAGACTGAGCTCCCCCCTTTTTTCCCTCTGCTCCCTCTACCCCCCCCACCTCTCCGCAGCTAAACCCTCTTCTCCCCTCTTTCCCTCTCCTCCTCCCCCTCTCCCATCCCACCCCCTCAGCACTGTACTCGTCCACTCGTCCGCTCAACTTTATATATCTTCATCACCCTATTTATTTTGTTTAATGAGATGTATATCACCCTGATTCTATTTGCCATTGTTTTTATGAGATGTTCTTCCCCTTGACTCTATTTATTGCCATTGTTCTTGTCTGCCTGTCTCCCCCGATTAATAATAATAATAATGTTGGCATTTATTAAGCGCTTACTATGTGCCAAGCACTGTTCTAAGCGCTGGGGTAGACACAAGGGAATCAGGTTGTCCCACGTGGGGCTCACAGTCTTAATCCCCATTTTACAGATGAGGTAACTGAGGCACAGAGAAGTTAAGTGACTTGCCCACAGTCACGATTAGACTGTAAGCCTGTCAAAGGGCAGGGACTGTCTCTATCTGTTGCCGATTCGTACATTCCAAGCGCTTAGTACAGTGCTCTGCACATAGTAAGCGCCCAATAAAAACTACTGAATGAACGAATGAATTTATAGTCTGGAGGGGAAGAAAAGGCCACCAACAATGAAGCTAGGAAAATCAGTCTGTTTCCTAGTATGGGAGCTATGCTCACCTTACCACAGCTGCGTAGGCACGGACATTTGAGGAGAATGAAGGACAGCTAGATACCCAAACAGCTGCCTGACAGAAAACTGACATTGGGACACTGAGGACAAAGAGGACAGAGGAAGCATTTTAAGGATCCAGTCGAACAGGGCCTTCAACAGTGAAACATCCCAGCTGAAAACTGGGCGGCAACTGGCGAGGATAGTTCGGCGTGGCCTACTTCCATCAAGGAAGTAGTGGCTCTCTTGCAACAAAAGCCACCAAAGGGATGTGACAAGGAAGCTAAAGAGAAAACGGCACCAGAAGATGCAAACATTAAAAATGACAATACAGCTTGGGACAGGTTGTGTGCACAATGCAGTCAGGACTCGGGGTCCTGCACTGGCCTTTTCAGCCAATGAATTCATAGGGGAAGTTCACCTTTACTCGTGTCAAATTATGATGGTCAACTGTATAGACAGAAAAACTAGTCATATGGACAAGGAGATATGGGTTTTAATTTTGGTAAAATTGCTACTGGACTGCCAGCTGTCTTTGGCATGATACTTGACCTCTTTGGGCCTCTGTTTCTTCATCAAAAAATGAGGATAATATCCACTTCTCCCTATTTCACTGGAGGTGGTTGGCGAGCCTAAAGAGAGACAACTGATGTGAAAGTGCTTTAACAATAATAAAAATAATGGTAGGCACTTATGAAGTGCTTGCTACATGTTAACCACTTTGCTAGGAGAAGTTTCATGGTGTACTGGAGAGCATGGGCCTGGGAAGAACTGGGTTCTCATTCCAGTTCTGTCACTTGCCTGTGTGACCTTGGGCAAGTCACTTAACTTCTCTGTGCCTCATTTCCTCATCTGTAAAATGGGGTTTAAGACTGTGAGCTCCATGTGCGACTCTCTACCCCAATGCTTAGCACAGTGCCTGGACATAGTAAGAGCTTAACAAATACCACAATTATTATTATTTGATAGGCACTGGAGCAGATACAATTACTATTATTAATTATTATTATTATCATTATTATTAGATAAGACAGTCCCTAGCCTATACAGGGTTCCCATTCCAAGAGGGAGAGAGAACAGGAATTGTATCGCCATTTTCATATGGGGAAAACAGAGGTTCAGAGAAGTTAAGTGATTTGCCCATGGCCACACAGCAGACGGGGGTGCAGCGGACTAGGCCCCAGGTCTCTTTCCACTAGGCAGCTTTGGAAAAATAAAAAGACCTCTACAATAATACATTATTAGAGACTAAACCAGACCCCCAGTCTTGTGACCCCACAACAAATCCAGCCTCTCGTGAACCCTATGAACTAGGCATGACCCAGATCCGGAGGAAGAAATCCTGGGGTCACAGTAGTATGAAATGGACCCCTGTAGCCTGTCCCATTGTTGACCCTCACCCTGGGGCAAGACCAGGGCAGAGCTGGCCTCTGCTGGTGGAAGGGCAAGTTCTGAAAGGATAGGCCATTCTCTCCCTCTCATCAGATGTCACTCATGCTGACCTAGGACAATGACCCCAGGTCACACACACCAGGTTGTCCTAAGTTTGGGCCTCAGTGGCTGCTCCTTGCTGCCTTTTAATTGGGTTGTTCTGCTCCCACAGTCCGCAGTTTGTTATCCACAACTTTCATCAGAACTTCAAAGTTATTCAGGAACCCATAACATATGCACAGAGAGGAAACAAAGGCAAGACTGCAACAAGCCGGGTTTGAATCTTCTGCTTGGAAAAACATGAAAATTAATTTTTGCCAGCATGCCTGCCACATTAAACACAATATTCTCGGCACAAAAAGGATTAAAAAGGTTCTAATCCCTTTGTGCAAGCAGCTAGCTCTTGATGCGGCAGTTCAAACAGCCCCCCCCCCCCCCCGATTTGTATTTCTGACTTTAAGAATTAAAAGCAAGTAGAGATCCATTTTGAAGGGAACAAGGTTCACCATATTCCTCTCCTGGAAGGCAGTGGCCACACTTCTCTTTCAGCCACAACAGACCCCATCAGAAATAGAATTGACTTGTGAGCACGCATGCACGCCCACACACACCCCCTCCCCACAGCTGTTGGAAATACTGCAACAGCAGAATTAGGGGATGTTCTTCAAAATTGCAAACCTATCTGGATTTATAGCACAAACCACTAACAGAAGGAATGACTGTGCGTATGTGCAACTCAAGTTTTCCTTAACGCAGGGTTCTTCAAAAACATAACTTGAACTGGAACTGACTGGAATTTCTTGGGAAGCAGTGTGGCCTAATGGAAAAAGCACTGGCCTGGGAGTCAGAAGACCTGGGTTCTAATCCCGGCTCTGCCAACTGCTTGCTGTGTGACCGTCAACAAGTCACTTAACTTCTCTGGGCTCATTTTCCTCAACTGTAAATTGAGGGTTAAATATCTGTTCTCCCTCCTGCTTTGACTGTGAGCCCCATGCAGGACAAGGACTTGTACCTACCCCAGGGCTCAGAACAGAGGTTGACACATAGTATATGCTTAACAAATACTGTTAAAAAAAAGAAGCTACCCCTCTAACAAATCAATTGTTGGACTTCTGAGAACAGAGTTTCACCAGGGAGGTGGTATCTGTTGTTAATTCCATCATCCTCTTAGCACAAACCACTCCCTGGCGAGGGTGAATGCTTCCGATTTGTGGCAATATCCACATGCTGGGTCTCCCCATGCAGATGCCATTTCCTCCTGATTTGCATAAGCCGCTTTACCCTCTCTCAAGAGTCATGGGCATAAAGTCTGTAGATATATGAAATCATTAGCAAATACAGTCAGCTGCAGGGAGGCAGAGAACCCTGTTTGTAGACAAGAAACTAAGCCCATGGACAACCTCTTATTCCTCAGTGTGTGTGCCATGGAGTGAGTGAGTTTCAGCGTCTCTGGGGCTTAAAAATAGCAAAGATACTGTGAGGGAACGAACAGGGGAAAGAGGAAATTACCTGGACGTCTGGGAGCATAGTCTTTAATTCATTTCAAACAGGACCTACACTGCCAGCTTTTCGCAGATCATTACCACCGAGTCTTCTAATAATAAAAAGAAGAAGAATAGAGAAGCAGAGTGGCTTAGTGGAAAGAGCAAGGGCCTGGGAGTCAGAGGACCCGAGTTCTAATTCTGGCTCTGTCAACTGCTTGCTCTGTGACCTTGGGTAAGTCACTGAACTTCTCTGGGCCTCTCTTTCCTCAACTGCAAATTGGGGATTAAATACCTGTTCTCTCTCCTACTTAGTCTGTGAGCTCCACGTGGGACAGGGATTGTGTCTGATCCCATTAACTTGTGCCTACACCAGCAGTTAGAACAGGGTCTGACCTACAATAAGCACTTAAATACCATCAAGAAAAAATCATAATAATGATAAGAAGTGTGGAATGTGTAATGGACTTACTTTGTACAAAGCACTGTGCTGATCGCTGGGATAGGCTCAAGCTAATCAGGTCAGACCAACTCCCTGCTCCATAAGTGGCTTATGGTCCAAGAGGAAGGGAACTGAATCACCTGACTGGAATTTTCCCTCCTCATCCTCCAGTAGAGGTGCCAAAAAGCAGTGAAATGGACAAGTGGGTGCAGCAGAAGGGAGAGCGAGAGAAGCAAGAGTCTTACAAAATCCACAAATCCCACATAATTCCGAGTTGGCGCTAACACAAATGGGTGAGTCAGTCTTGGCAAACGACGATGCTTCCCTGGGGTAGGCTTGCAGACAGAGTCAAAAAAACACCAATCGGACTGAATTTCAAGCCGGCTCCTCCCTTCTTGCACGGTGCCAGAGCAGACCAGTGCACGGGAGGACACAAACTACAGGGAGTCTGGAGAAATACAGAGTCACAGCCAGCAGATGGAGTTTGCATCTACAAATATAAAATCCTACAGCTATTAGGGGCCTGGGGACTTGTGTACTGCTGCCTGGCTTCTTTAAACAGCCTCGGTGGGATTCCCCTGGGAATCAGGCATTGCCTTCCAAAGTGAAACATTATACCATGACCCTTGACTTTTCAGTAATGGAAGGCTATTGGAGACTCCTGGCAGGAGGAGAAGTGATAATCTGGGGGGCGAGGGGGCTGGGCACAGCTGGACCTTACTCCTAATGGGCATTCTGCCCGCTTTACTTAGGCACACGCATGTGTCCTGGGATTCCGCTTTCCTCTCCACATGGCAGCCAAATCTCAGGGCCTAGAACCCTGCCCCGGTCCAGAAGCCGAGCTTGGAACAGAGGAAGTCCCATCCCCCCGCAATGCTGAGCCTCTTCAATCGATCCTATCTGAGCGCTTACTGTGTGCAGAGCACAATACTAAGTGCTTGGGAGAATACAATGCAACAGTGTTGGGTAGACTAGTTCCCTACCCACAATGACCTTAGAGTCTACAGGAGCTTAGAGTCTAGAGAGATTTCCAAAAGAATTTCTAATGATCAGTTCTTCCATAATGCATCGTTGAAAAATCATTCTATGAGTTAAGGATCATTTCAGTAACTGGGCATAGAACAATTAGGGAACTGCCTTCCGGCAACATGTGTCTGACACAATGTAGGACCAAAACACTTGTGTGCACTTTGTTCACAGCTGACAAACCAGATGACAAATCTTCCTTTTGTGGGATTCGGAAAGAACACAACCCTCCTGTGTTGCAGGAGAGCGGAGCGTACTCTTCTGGTGTATGTCCAGAGAATTAATTTTATGCAGGCCCTCTGCTCTCCACTGTTATTTTCTGACTCTCAGAAGCCAGGGCCGGCCAGCCTCTTTCCACACAAGACTGAGTGGCGGCTCAGGTACAAATCGGCACTGACCAGGCTCAGCTTGAACAATAATGATGGTATTTGTTAAGCGCTTACTAAGTGCCAAGCACTGTTCTAAGCACTGGTTGAAACTGGACTCAAGCCTGGCTCGGATTGCCCCCCCGACCACCACCAGAGAGCTCTACCACAGCCGCTAGACTACAGGGTCCGGGAAAGAGGGTCTACGGCGCCTTTATTTATTGCTCGGGGAAGAAATGCTGAACCTGAAGCTTTGAGGCAGGATCAACTGCAAGGGTTATTGCTTCACGCAGAGAGGACCCATAGGTTCTTTGCTAAAAATGAAATTGTTTCAAAGCATTGCCCTTTCGTTTAGAGTTCTAATATGTTTCCCCTCACCCCCCCCCCCCCCCCAATTCCTCTTCAGGGTCTGGATAAACACACATAAATATCAAGCTCTGCCCAGAGCAGTAGGCATTCAGCCTCACTGTGGGTGGGGAATGTGTCTACCAACTCTGCTGTACTGTACTACCTCAAGCACTTAGTACAGTGCTTTGCACACAGTAAGTACTCACTAAATACCACTGATGGATTGATTATTATGCTCTTACCAAAGAAAACCTTCCCCGCTGAGTTGATGGGAGGTTTCCTTCCAAAAGACAACTTGATCTTTGTTCTCTGTTTTCTTGTCAGTCCAAAGGTTGGAGGAAGGAGACTCAGCCAAAAATAGCTGACCTCCAATCAGCTCCAAGTTACTTCCTGAGCTGGTAGACAAGAACCGAACCTTCCCCCTTGCCTCTCCCTAGTTACAACCCCTGCAAAGTCTGGGTCAACTCTGAGTTTGACTTTTAAAAAGAACTAAAAATTCTCAAAAGAAGATCATGGACATGAAGCCCCAGAGTTTACGAATAATGACACAAATAATAAAAAATAACTACGCTGTGTTAAACACTTACTATATGCCAGACACTGTACAAAGTGCTGGGGTAGATACCAGATAATCAGGTAGGACGGCCCCTGCCCTACAAGGGGCTTCCAGTCTAAGTAGGACAGAGAATAAGTATTTTATAATGTACTAAATTCCCATTTCACGGAAGATAAACGGAGGACCAGGCAAGCGAAGCTACCTGGCCAAAGGTCACACCCAACAGGCAAATGGTGGGGCCGAGATTAGAACCCAAGTCCTCTGATTCCCAAGTACATGCTCTTCCCACTAGGCTACACCACTTCTCCTTGGGAGACAAGGTCCTAATAGCAGTCCTCAACTTTCTATATTACGATGGTCTTTCAGTCCTGTGTTCAAGATTCCTTTCCATATCCCCATGCACCTAAGAGACTAGATTACTTACGTTCACTGAATCACAGCTGGAAGGGGAAGCTAGAACTTTGTACCAGCAAGATTTAGGGGCTCAACCTAACCAGACTTGGATCCTCCCCACAGCCCACGCATGATCATTTTTTTTTAAAGTGCGGAATTGTAACCCAACTGAATATTACATTTTAAAAAAATAAGGGGGGGGGGGTGACAATACTCTAACGAGGCGAGGCAAGGCAAGGTTCCTTGGAAAAGTCTCCTTTGGAAAAAGCCTGCTTGTGCTGCTCAGCATATTTCTGGCTCCAGGAACCAAGCCCTTTCCCAGGGGAGGGCTAATCAAGACAACTGTCCAGTTCCCAGGCCCCGAGCAATTCTGCTGCCACAGAGGATGGTGGGAGGGTTTCAGTCACAGTCCCAATCTCTGGCACTCCATCCAACTTCCAGCTCGCTGGCAGGGACCTTTGAGAGTAGGAAATTTTCAAGTCCCACGGGAAGGGCAGAGAAGTGGCAATGGAAAAATTTATGGGTGACTTTCTATTCCTTCAACACCTTTTACTTTAACAGAAGGTGTTCAACAAATACTGATAATAGATGAGCCCCCACAACCACACTGATCAATCACTGAGCTGAATTTATTGAGTGCTTACTGCATGCAGAGCACAGTACTAAGCGCTTAGGAGAGTACAATAACTGAATTTGCATATAAGTTCCCCACCCACAATAAGTTTAGATAAGCAGCATGGCCTAGAAGAAAGAGTATGAACCTGGACCTGGGTTCTAATCCTGCCACTGGCACATACCCGGTGTGTGACCTTGGGCAAGTGACTTCATGGCTCTGTGCCTCAGTTTCCTCATTGGCAAAATGGGAATTTGATACCTGTTGTCCCTCTTAGTTAGACTGTGAGCCTCATGTGGGACTTGATTATCTTGTATCTACCACAGTGCTTAGTACAGGTACTTACCACATAGAAAGCGCTTAACACCACACTTACTACTGAGTTCATATGCCTCTGGGGTTTCATCTCTCCCTAAATTTGACTCAGGCAGAGAATAATATCAAACCAAGAAAATCATTTAACGGCACAGACTAGCCCTCTTCTTCCTATCTTGTAGCAACTTACACAGCCTCCTTCCTCTTGCTAAATTAAAGGAGGAAGGGGGCCATCTGAGCCTAGCACCAGATTGGATTCAGCCCTAAACTTACTTAACTTGGCCTCACAAGATCTCGGCCTTTGGGAACTGTGCAGAGTTCTAGAGGCACTTATTCACATACAGCAAAAGAGAAAAGGCAGAACAGGGAGCGGTTACCTAAAATGGTTCTGAGTGAGGTTGAAATGATGGTTCATTCATGTTTGGCATGGGGATGCCTATTTCCTTCCACAGTGCCAGGCTCCGCTCCAAAATGGTCCGAGAAATGAAAACTCCAGCTTCACTTCTCAGCAGAGAAATGACGCCCCGAGTGATGCGTCCTGAAACCGATTACGAGCAGAGGATCCCAGGGGGAATCTAGAGGGATCTGAAATTCCGATGAAGCTGGAGGGCATAAACAGTGAGTGTCTGAGGCTTGAATTTCTGCCCCGCCTCCTGCCTACTCAGCCAGGGCAAGTAACAATTTGTTTCAGGCAAGTAACCGTCAATGTACTTTCTTCCAATGTCCCTCCGAGGGGAGTAAACGAGCTGAGTAAAAACTACAGTGTGGTTGCTAAATTATTTCACTCAATAGCAAGGTTAATTTGGTGCCAAAGAGAGGGGTAAAAGGGTTAGTGCCCCATAAAGCCGAAGGTAATGCAGGGTAAGGCTCCAGAGTCAACCTATCGCTGAGGAAGCCAGAGGAGACAGATGCTGTCAACAATGAGGCAGATGGGTTTAGAGATGGGCTCTGTCGGGCACTCAAAAAAAGATGAGTTTTGAGAACCGGCCCGTGGGCACAGCATCCAGGTCCCAATTTCAGAAGACACTGGCCACACTAAATGTGGAGGAGCTTCAAGGGGGATATCTCTCAGTAGATTAAATAGCTGGTAATGAGTTGTCAAGGAATTTGCAAGGCCCATGAAAAGCTGTCCTGAAGAAAATGCAGTCAGCATCAAAGGAGAATCTCTAGTGGATAGACCAAGGGCCTGGAAGTCAGCTCTGCCATTTGTCTTCTTGGTTACCTTGGGCAAGTCACTTCACTTCTCTGTGCCTCAGTTACCTCATCTATAAAATGGGGATTAAAATTATGAGCCTCATGTGGGACATGGACTGTGTCCAATGTGTCTGTTTTGTATCATTCATTCATATTTATTGAGCGCTTACTGGGTGAGAGCACTTTACTAAACGCTTGGAAAGTAAAATTCAGCAAAGAAGAGAGACAATTCCTGCCCACAATGGGCTCATCCACCCCAGCACTTAGAAGTACAGTGTCTGGCACAGAGTAAGTGCTTAACAAATGCCATAAAAGAAAAATCAATCAAGTAAAGAAGGCCCCTAAAATTAGAACAGGGAGGATCAGCATTCTCAATATTTTGTGGAGAATGTTCCTTTTTTGAGCAGAGACCCCTTCTTGCCCCTTCAAATGCCAAATGCCATTGATCACAGACTGACTCAGAACAAAAAACTATATACATATAGCCCAAGTACAATTTGATGTGGGGCAGACCCAGCAAGAATCAGGAGGTTAGCTGGGAGGAAGGGCAATCCCTGAAGGACACTAATGAAAACAAGAAAAGCAGTGTGTCTAGTGGAAAGAACACGGGCCTGTGAGTCAGAGGACCTGGGTTCTAATTTTGTCTTGCCCATTTACCTGCAGGGTGACCTTAAGCAAGTTGCTTCTCTGTATCTCAGTTTCCTCAACTGTGAAATGGGGCTTCAATACCTGTTCTCCCTTCTGATTAGACTGTGAGCTCTACATGGGACAGGGACTGTATCTGATATGACCAACTTGTATCTACCCTAGTGCTTAAAACAGAGCTTAACACATAGTGGAGCGCTTAAAAAATACCATAACTGTTATTATAATTATAACACAATTGAATGGAGGAGGGTATTCTCTCTCTCACTAATGTTTACAAAACAAAATTCCAAAACCAGTACACATAAAATTAAGCCAGACCTGTAAACCAACAATGCGGTATCAATTAAAAGCCGCTTACCACATTTTGAGATGGTCTGCGAAAAGCTGAGACATTCTGTGGGCAAGAACACAAAGGGAGGCTTGTCTGTATTCCTCTCCTAGACCAAGACACTGGCATGTCTCTTAAAACAATAATACTTTGGTTTTTGTATAGCGCTTTTATTCCCAAAACACACACTACTTATCTCATTTTTGCCCTCACAACAACGCTGTCAGGAGGGTAGAAAGGTGGGTATTGTGACCTCCATTTGCAGGCAAGGAAACTGATGTACAGAGAGGTTTTAAATGACTTGCCTATGGTCCACTGCAGGCTGGTGGAGAAGCTCAGACTCAGAGCTGGATCCTCCAGCTTTCAGACAGGCACTCTTTCGCTACAATACACTGCACTGATATCACCTCCCTTTCCCCCCACTCTGTGCTTGGTTTGACTTACTACCCTTTCTAGACCAGCCTCAACAAACCCCGCACTTCACCTGTCTCCCCACCATTCCACACACCGCCTATCTTCATCATCAATGGTATTTATTGAGGGCTGCGTGCAGAACATTGTACTACACGCTTGGAAGAGTACACTACAACAAGCTTACAGTATTTCTCCCTTGGAGCTTTTTCTTTATCCTGGTTCCACCCGCCTGTGTGGCAGGGTGGTGGATAAAGTGTCAGGAAGGGAAGGGTGGTGGGGAATCTGGGGGGTTCCGAATTTCCAGTTCCCACTGGTAACATTTGATCCTGGCAAATTTTGACATCTCTTGGTCCTGGATGCTGAAATATGAATACGAGTTACTTGTCCCATGGCTGACCCAGAGTACTCGGTGCTGCCTCCAAATATGCAACATTTAGAGATGAAAACTAAAAGTTGCCTTTAGCCTTTTACAGCTGCTTAGATCAGTCTCCAAGATTCTTTCCCAGCTAGTTCATCTGTGTTCCCCATTTCCAATCTTAGCAGCCAAGTGACCAGGCTCTGGAAAGTTGGATGAAAACCCCACCAACGGCTTCCCAGTCGTGAATGGAAAGAGTGAGGCACCTTCCAATAAATGTGAAGATTCAGGCTGAGGTAAAGAGGCCGTGTCAGAGAGACACCCTTCAATGCTGGGGCCTAGGAGTGGTGGGCCCCAAAATGAAATGATAGTTGGAGAACTCTCCGTGACCCTTTCTCAGCCCTTTTCCCTCAACGGGTTCTAAATCCCCCTGAGTTTAGCCCCCGTTCATGGTCTTCGATGGTTCATTCCTTCGGGAAGTAGTCTACGGCAGGAGGAGGTGGTTTAAGATGAGGCAGCAAAAAAATACTGTAGGTGGCCCACTTACATTATTGGGCAGCAGGTGGAAGGATGGATAAAAAATGAAAAGGAAGGAGGAAATTCTATAACTGTGGCCCCATAGTCACATTAATGGCCATACTGAACAGATGCGGCCTTTCCTCATGATTTTCTCCTTAAGAGTAGGCTCTGAATGCTGTGCTCTGTAGACTGTTAAACATTGACCATAAAGCACTGAGGCTGTGGGGGTCAGGTTGCTTGTTGCACTGGGAACCCTGGCGATGACATTTTTCGACTTTAATAGACAAACTGCATAGTTTTAAACAGTGAGCTAAATCTGGCCAGGGGCCAGACTGAAAGGCACCAAACCCATTTCAGTTGAGGCCTAAACCAGAAGAAGAACCTGTCCTGCCAAAGTTGCTTTCTCTCGACCAAGTGAAGTCAGCTTCAAAACTAACACTTGCCTAGGGTAATTGGGCCCTAGCCTCCCTTTACATCAAAATTAATTTGGCAACTGGGCCCTTTTTTAGACTTGCCAATTCAGCCAGGTCCCTGTCTGCCATTAAACCTCGGCTTTTATTTGGCTGGAGAGCAAATGGATGCTGTTTGAGTGAGTGTGAGAAAGGGGGGATGTGGAGGGAAAGGGGGAGGGAGGGAGAGGAGAGAGACTTCCCAAGAAGACAGGCTGTGGCCTGTCCAAAAAGTCTTTCCCTTCCGCTTCTGTTTCCCTCCCCCTCCGAAGCTGGATCCAAGTACAAACACACTTGGGCAGGCTGTCTATTGTGTGGTGGGGAAAAGGGATCTTGGGAGGCTGCTTGTGACACTTTTCAGAGAATCGCCTTCTAGATGGCTGCAATCCACTGCCACACTCCATGGAAACTGCTGACTCAAGGGCTCAAATGGAGCTGGTCATCGGGAAGGACGGAAAACAGAAGCGACCGCCCGATTCACCAACAGGGAAGGAAGCAGTCTGGTCTGTTTGGCTCCCGAAGTTTTAGGGGCTATATGTGCACACAGAGCTCGGTTTCGGGCTGGATGCCTATAGGTGAAGACTTAGCAGAAGCCATCTATGACTCTGGAGACCTTGAAGTTGGAATTCACAGTTTCCAGGTAACAGCGATTAAATGGACAAGTAGCTAATTCTCCAAGTAGAAACAACGAAAGCATCGTCAACAATGCAGTCAGTGTGTGAGTAAGGGAATGGAAAGAGCCAGGATCTTCAACACACTCCCCCATTCCTCAGGCCTGACAGCAGCCACAGACTTCTCTGTGTCTGTGGGAAAATGTCTTTGAGGGCAGGTGAATGTTTTGTGCTTATTTACAAGGCTGAACCCCAGGGGAGGCACGACACAGCCCCCGGGCCAGATTCCTACGGATTCTGGGCTGTCTGCGGCTGCTCCTACTCTGGCCAAAACTACTGCCTTGCCTGGATGATGGCAAAAACCTCCTTGCAAGGTTTCCTGTTGTTCAGCACTTCAGGTGGCACTGATTGTGCCGCTTCATTGCTCAGAACCTGATAGGGCAATAAGGTTTCTTGCTACGGACAAGGTTCTATGAGTAGATGTGATCTCTACCTTCAAGGAGCTCAATGACCAGTACTGTCAGGTCCCTGTCCCGGATGCCACCCTTTCAGTTACGGCATGTCGCACCTTGCCTCCCGGGTTGGGCAAGACCTAGGTGTGGTGCCCATCTGGATGATACCTCCATACCATATCTGGGCATTTGCCTGTACTCATGAGTCACGAGCGTGTCTTCACACATATCACTCCAGCTTTCTACATGGTAGGGATGAGGCAATGAACGGGAAAGCTCCTCCAACTTGCTTCATGGGATGAGTGCCATGAAAAATGACAGAACAAGTAGTTTATTCTCATTTCACCTATGAGGAAAATGAGGCACAGAGAAAGGAAGCGGCTTGGCCCACGTCACACTGCAAGCAAGTGGAAGAGTAGATACTAGAATCCATGCAGCCACCCAGGGAATAAATAACCATATTTAGCATTGTGTACTAAGCGTTTGGGAGAGTACAATATCACAGAGTTGGAAGTCAAGTTCCCTGCCCACAATGAGCTTATAGTCTAGGGGCATTGATCGGGTGTTCTGGAAAAGGAAGAGACAATCAGACACTCCTTTTAAAGGAGTTGATCCTGGGTCCCGCCTGGAAAAGAGAAAACTTGCAAGGTGGTTTCTGCGGTAATCCAGATATGAGACTGTTAAAGTCTGGACTAACTCGTTGGCTGTGGAAACTGAGGGGAATGCTGATCTTGAGGAAAACCTGACAGGAGGTGACAGGGGGAGAGGGTGGAGAGGGAGACACAAGAGCTGAATCAAAGCTGACAAAGACTATGAGTGTAATGGAGAGGGGGCATAGTGATACTGCTGACAGTGAAGGGGAAGAGAGGTGATAAGGGAAGTTGATGGCTTAGATTTTGATATATTTAAGAGCCTCAAGATGTGGTACAATATACTGGATGAGACATCCTGAAGGCAGGTGTGAATATGACAGTAGCATACAAGGGAAGGGGTTTGAATTTTAATGTGGATTGGGAGTACCTTGCAGTGCCCCAGTGCCTAGTACAGTGCCTGGCACACGGTAAGTGCTTAACAAGTACCATAAAAAAAAAAAGGCCTGGAAAGGACAATTCAAGTGGTCATTAATTCCATTCACACATACTGAGTAAGCCATCCTAAATAGAATCTGTCTGTACTTTCCTAAAGGTCTTCAAAGGAGATCCACAGAAAAGTGACAAAATGATTAAAGGGAAGGAAAATAGGTCCTATGAGAAAAGGTTAAAGAAATTGAGGGTTTTTTCATCCTACAGAGAAGAAGAGGCTTTGGGATGATGTAATAATTATTTCAAAAACATGAAGGGTGTTCCTAAGAAGGGCTGACAAGTTGTTTTTCCATACCTACTAAGGACTAAACAAGTGAAAGTGGGTTCAGATTAAAGCAGAAAGAAGAGCAAGAAAGGAGAACTTCTAGATGATGAGACTAGCACTGTGGCCTAGTGGAAAGAGCACGGGTCAGGGAAGCAGAGGCCTTGGATTCTAATACCAGTTCTGCCATTTGCCTGCTGTGTGACCTTGGGCAAATCATTTAACTTCTCTGGGCCTCAGTCACCTCATCTGTAAAATGGGGATTAAATCCCCATCCTCCCTCCTACTTAGACCGTGAAGCCCTTGGAGGAATGGGACAGTGTCCGATCTGCATACGCTGTTATCTACCCCAGCACTTTGTACCATAATAATAATAGTAATTGTTAATATTGTTATTGTTGTTAATAAGTGATAAGTGTTGAGGAACCTGAATCACTGAAGAACCTTAAGAAAGGAGCATCATCCACCAATCTTGAATGAGTTGGTTATTCGTCTATCTGAAGGCAAGACCACAAGAATTCTCAGAGGCCCTTCCACCTCCATTACTCTATGATTAGACTGTAAACTCCTTCAGTACGCAGAAGCTATGCCTCTTATCAGTACCGCATTTTCCCAAGTGTTCGGTAGTGGGAGGAGAGAGTGGAAAAGTGAGAGGGAGAGAGGTGGTGGAGTACCTGAAAGCCAAATCCTATTTTTTTTGTGACTTCTGAGTTCATCTCGTCTCATGAAGAAAAGGTGGAATAGGACCCGCTTTGAATCAGTAAACAACAGTTTCAAGGGAATCATTTTCTGGGAACCGGCATGCTGACTTCAGGTTTTTCAAATGGCACCAATGTCAAAGCCATTATTTTTCTTGTTCTCCAATGACTGCATCTAAAAATGTTCTACGGAGGATCCGATTCTAAGGTTTGTTCAAGCGACGCACTGGGATTTTTAGTCCTTGTCCATCTGCCCTTCGTTTCTTATTTCCTTCCTAAGAAGAGAGGGACAAGAGGTGCTCTTCTGCTCCTGTGCCTCAGGGCCAAGAGGATCACTTTACCCTCAGAATTCCCCAAAGCAGTAACTGAGTCATGCCGGTAATGGAATGGCTCGAGTGGATTGGGATGCCCCCAAGGACTGGCGGGGGCAGTGGACAGCTGGGTAGCATTTAGGCCCTTCCAGTTAAAGATGGGCTGCATTCTCTTGAGAATTCATCTGCCTCCTTGGAGAATGGACCGTAAGATTCCAAGCATCGTTATATTAATGCCTGTCTACCCGTCTACGCTGTCAGCTCATTCTGGGCTAGGAACCTGTCTACCAACTCTTTGAATCATACTCTTCCCAGTGCTTGGTTTAGTACTCTGTACACAGTAGCACTCAATAATATTGATGATGATGACGGTGGTCCTGCTGACATTTTTCCTGGAGTTGGGAAGGAGCTTGGCCCTGGGAAGTAAATCTTGGGAATTTAGATCAAGGTGTGGAGTTTGGATAGGAAGGCTGCAACCAAAACTCCACCTAAAATTTTGGAGTTTGAAATCTCACTAGGCCTACTGGCGTTAAAATAACCGGATATGTCTTACAAAAGGGTTGTTCTCTGTTCCTAGGAAACTAGTTAGATTTGGGGCAGCTAATCTCTTTAAGTGCATTTTTTTCTTTTAATGTCTGCTTTATTCATAACAACAAATAAAATAGGCAAACTATATTCAGCCCTCTGACTTGAATGCTCTACCTGAAAATTTGGTTCAGCATCTCTCAGTGAACTTCGTTTAGAGGCTTTGAAGGATGCTTTTCATGCCCAAGCAAAACACACTAGGCTCAAAAGTCAGTTCAGAACTTGGGGACCCACACTTTGAGAACCCCATCCCAAAGTCACTTTGCTAAGTGCCTGATGTCCCGTGCTGTGCCATGCTCCCTCAGAGGGCTGTCAGAAAGGAGTTTCTCACCACCTGTACTTGAGATACAGCAATCTCTTCCCACGTACCACGGGCCAGACAGAAAAATACAACAGACAAGGCCAAAGTCTGATCCAATCTTGCCAACCTGCCACACTGAACAAGTATATATGCTTTCAAGCGGGCTGGCCGTAGGGAGAACAGAGATGCAGATGTCTGTCTTGGGACTAAAAGGAGCCCAACAGAATGCAATAGCAGGGCAACGTGCCCGAGGTCAAATGTGTGACCCCTGACCCGCTTCAGAAGAGAAGCCAGCTGCAATCCGGCTTTAAGAAAAGTGCTCTCCTGAAAGATGAGGCTGGAGATAAGTGGGGGAGTGGGGAAGTTGGGGGGGGGGCTTTTCAGAATGTTTCTCGCTGCTGCACTTGCTCCGTAGCTCCACGGTGGTGGTTTTTGTAGGGAATCCTTTTTGCCATCTGCACTGAGCCGTTGGCATTCCTTGACTCCTAATAATGGTAGTTTTTGAGAATTTCAGAACCACAGAGCCCTTTCAAATTTTCCCTGGATTCTCACCCTGCCCTACTATACTCCTGGATCCTCTAAAAATGTCCCAATTGCCATGGGTCAGGGCTATCTTTGAAATAGGCTGCACAGATGATGGATTTCTGGGTGGGCATTCAGAAAGGTGATATCATCAAAATACAAGGATTAATTTGAGGATCCATGGATAAGTGCAAAGGTAGAAAAACCAAAGGATCTAATGATAAAACGGTTGTTAGATCCTTTCTCTTACCAATGTCACAAAACCCATTTCTAGCAAAACAGTTGTCATTTATCCATAATGGGAGTGGTTCAGCTGAAATGTTTTCTGCTTAATTCTCTAACCATCCCTACCACTCTTGCAAACACCCACTATGCTTTCCCGCCACTCTCTCATCTTCTACCCACCAACTCTCCCCCAAGCACGCTCCACTCTCTCCCATTTAACCACTCCATCACTTACCAAGCCATACTTTCTTGCCCCAATTTCCATTCTCTTCCATGTCCTACTCCCCTGATGATCTCTTTGTGCCCCTTCCCCACCCCCCCTTGTTTTGGAGTCTTCTTCCATTTTCACTAATGTCTAGCATCCTTTCCTCTATCCTTATTCTGCTGTGCATTTCCTGGGATCCTGTAGCTTCCCATTTTTTCCTATTGAGACGTTGAGATTTTACTTTAGCCTTTTTGTTTCTCACGATTTCCTCCATATTATTTTTTTCTTCTCTTCTGCCTTTTTTCCTATCTTCTTTAACTCACTCTCCCTTTTCATCTCTCTCTTTCCTAACGTTACTGTCATTTTCATCCTGCTTTCTATTTTCTCTTCCTTGTCTCTCTTCTGCCTACACCCTTCTTCCCTTCTTTACCGTGCTTCAGGTCCCGCCCCAACCACCCACCTCTTCAGTGGCTGGCTCATCAAAATTCCTGCTCTCTAGGCTGGGGACAAAGAGGAGAAAAGATTTGGGCTCGGGTCCTACAAACTGGAGGCTTCTGGGTTCCAGCAGCACTGGACAAATGTTAAGCTGTGCCTGGGCTGCTCTGGCATTTGCCGAAAAGATCATCTGGGGGCTCAGCTCTCATCCTCTCCACTGATGTCCAGGGCAGACTTTGGGAGGTTCTAGGAATGGAAACAGCCTGGCAAATGCCAATTTAATCAGCCTGACAAACAGGTCCAAAACAATCACGAATGCGGGCATCAGGTGTCCTCACCCTGGTCCTGATAAAACGCCTCCTGGCATGCGCAGCAAGGACCCCAGAAATCCAGCACCAAGTCTTGTGGGGGAGATTTCCTTTACACCAGACTTCTTTCAGCCACTGGGCGCAGGCTGACAACTGGTTAAGCCACTACCCTTTTGTTTGCTTAAATAATGCTCCTATATCTCCCTCTCTCAATGACACCTATGCCCACACAGCCCCAAATACTATTTGAGACCCTTACTTCCCTCTCAAAGCTCCTAGTGCACTCCCCTCCTCCCTCTTAAGACCCAAAGACATCTTGCTAACTATTCCTGGCAAAAAATAGGTCATTACACAAACTGCCTCACCGACCAACCTCCTTTCTACTTCCACAGTCTCCCCCTCATCAACTCGCAAGAGGAGGCTCCCGCCCCCAAGCACTTAAAGTCTAACCCCTCTAGCTGTGCCACTGATCCCACCCCATCTTGTACTGCACTCTCCCAAACACTTAGTACACTACTCTGCACACAGTAAGTGCTCAAGAAGTCAGTCGGTCAATCATTCTTATTGAGTGCTTACTGTGTGCAGAGCACTGCACTAAGCACTTGGAAGACGATATAACAATATAACAGACACACGAGCCCCATGTGGGACAGTAATTGTGTCTGACCTGATTACCCTGAGTCTACCCTAGCACTCATAACAATGCTTGACACACAGTCAATAATTTACAAGCACTTAGGAGGTGCAGTGTGGCCTAGTGGAAAGACCACTGGGCCTGGTAGTCAGAGGGCGTGGGTTCTAATCCTGACTCCACCACTTGCCTGCCATGTCACGTCACTTCTCTGGGCCTTAGTTTCCTCATCTGTAAAATGGGGATTCAAAACTTGTTCTCCCTCCTACTTAGACTGTGAGACCCACGTGGGAGAGGCGCAGTGTCCAACCTGATTCTCTTGTACCCATCCTGGTTCTTGGCACATAGTAAACACTTAAATACCATAATTATCACTATTCTTATTGCGTCAACTATTTACACTTTCTCTCCACTATCTGCAATCTGCTTCACACCCTCTTGGCTCCTCTCGAACTGCTCTTACAAATGTCTCCTATGACTTCCTTCTAGCCAACTCTAAAGGACTCTTCTGAATCTTCTTTAACCACTCGGCCGTCTTTGATACTTCTGATATTAGTGAACTCTGAAAAAGTCTCCCTGGCTTTGTTTCACCTGCAGGTACTCCTAGGTTCTCTTCCTTCCTCTGACTGGTCCTCTTCAGTCTCCTTTGCTGGCTCTTCTTCCTCCTTCTTTCACCCTTTAACTGAATATGGCCCATAAAGTTCTGTTTTGGTCTTCGGTTCTCCTCATTCTACAAGCAGGGAGCACTTCCACTCACATGGCTTCAGCTACCATCTCTATGTGGATGACTTTCCAATCTACAGTGCCAATGCTGAGCTCTCATTTATTTGTTTTACAACTTCAGATTTCCTTCTGCCTCCAGGACATCTTCCAATAGAAGATCAACTGGTGAATTAAACTCAATATAGCAAAAACTAAACTTCTCATCTTCCTTTTTAAAAGTACCCCTCCCCCTAACTTTCCCATCGCATTTGACACTACCACCAGCCTTCCAATCCTAGCTGCCCATAGTCACTGCCTAACGAATACCATTATTATTACTATTCGGTCATCTAATTGACCTCACAATTCCTTGTAGGTCATTCTGGATCGCTCCAAAATAATGATCTAAACTGACTTATCGATCTATTTCGAAGTGACCATTTGTCTGTTACTGTTATGCCCCTCTAGAATGTAAGCTCCTTGTGGGCAGGGAATGTCTACCAATCTATTCTATTGTACACTCCCAAGTGCTTAGTGCAGTGCTACGCACACAGTAAGCATTCAATAAATACCACTGCTTGGCTGACTGATGACTGACTCCTCTATGTCTTTCTCCTCCCACATTCAATCTGCCGTTAAACCCTGCCAGATTTTCCTCTGCGATATTTCTCTGATCAGCCACAGTCCAACCCAAGCCCCTGTCACTGCCTGGCTAGATTACTGCATCGCAACCTTACTGGCCACCCGGCACCGATTCCTCCCTCTTTCATCTTTCTGAGACCAGGACTCCAGGATGGAAGTAAAATTTCAGGATTGGATAAATATTCAGGGGTCTCTCAATCTCCCGTTCCTACCGACCAACATTTTAGGTACATGGGCCTGAATTTCAAGAAAGAAGGCGTTCTATCTCTATCTCTTTAAGCAATTAAAAAAATCATTTCTGGGCTCTTCCTAAGTACAGGTAATTTAGCTACGCATGGCCAGTTTCATTTGAAAGGATGATATTCTGGATAATTACAAAACAGAAAATGAGGCATATAACTAAAGTTGTCTTGTGGCCTTCAAACAGCAGCTCCTCTGCAAGCTAATAATGTGTTTGAATGTGGTGGCTTGGCCTCTTCCCCGCTCCCGGGATGCAAGACCAGCTTGTCTGCTTTCTGAGTTACCACAGCAGTTGGGTCCTAAGCAAGTCCTCCATTGGAGGCCGTAGGACTTGGTTGGCACTGGGTCAGCCGCTTACACTGTTTAAGTGACTCCTTCGCAGTGCCAGACAGTGTATTTGGCTTGGCGCGACTGCAAAAGGAATAACAAGGTCCCTGGCCTTGAGGACCTAAATACTGAACGGGGGAGTCATCCATTCATTCACTCATTCATTCAATTGTATTACTGAGCACTTACTGTGTTCAGAGAACTGTACTAAGCGCTTGGGAGAGTACAATACAACAACAGATACTTTTCCTGCCCCCAACAGGCTTACAGTCTATAGGAGGGGATAAAGACATTGATATAAAAAAAGTTACAAAAAAATTACAAATATGATTTAAAAACTAAATTACAGATGATAAAACAATAAAACTCCTATTCCCAACACTTATAACTAGTAAACTAAAAACTAGTAAGACACAAATAACTAAAAACGCACACAGAAAAGCAATGGGAACGAAATGTAGAGAGACACAAACATGGAGTGAGATGCCGGTTGAGCAGGTATGGCTGGAGTGATGCAGGATTATTCTAAAAACAACCAGAAGCTGTCTCAGGAAGGGTCCAGACTGATCTGCAGTCTAGGCTCAGAAGTTCAACGGCCCTCCCAGTCTGGGTCAAATACTAGGCACTGCAGGAAAAGGGAAGGGAGATGAGCGTCCTACCATAGACTGTCACTAGAACTTCTGACACGAGAGACCCGCAAACGGACTAGACCCAGAAACATATTCCCCTGAAGTGACTGACGCAGTCACCTAACAAGGCACTCGCACACAGTGGCTTCTCAATAAATATGAATGACGACGACAATCTGTAACTGTGTTTCATGGGCACCGCCACACACCAGCCCCAAGGCCGAAGTTGCAGAAAGGGCAACCAGAAACTTCGAGCCCTGACCCAAAATGATAGTAATAGTAATTATGGTACTTGTTAAGCACTTACTATGTGCCAAGCACTGTTCTAAGGACTGGGGTAGATACAAACAAATCGAGTTGGACATGGTCTGTCCCACATGGGCTCTCGCTCTTAATCCCCATTTTACAGATAAGGTAACTGAGGCCCAGAGAAGTTAATGACTTGCCTGAAGTCACACAGCAGACATGCGGCAGATCCAGGATTAGAACCCAGGTCTTTCTGACTCCCAGGCCCGGGCTAAAACCCCATTCCCTTTCAACTTTGACACCAAACCATCACTGCCATCGTTGCCCAACATTTACTGAGTTTCTGGCACTGGTAACTTCACTGACACTTTCCCCACCCTTTTCCATTACCACCAAAGTCTTTGGGACCTTTCCCTTTGCTACTCTGCCTTTTGCAAATAAATTCATTCATTCAATCGTATTTATTGAGCGCTTACTCTGTACAGAGTACTGTACTAAGCGCTTGGGAGAGTACAGTACAACAATAAACAGACATATCAGTCCTTTTCTTTCCCTCCTGGTTCCCAATCCCTTCTCCCTGCCATTCGTTCTCCAGCACTTTCTTTTGGCCGTGACGACCCCGGCTTCCAGGGCGTAGCCACTTTGGAAACTGCTGACATAGTCACAAGCTAAATAACCTATGCCAGAGGAAAGAAACCACACATTCCTCAAGCCGTGGCACTCCGCTATTACATGAGAAATGGTCTGGGACCACAGACTAACAATTAAAGTGCATAAAACTGCTTACATCTCATCTCCCCCTTTCCTTTTTCCACAAACGCTCAAAAGACCTTTTTCCCAGAGTAATGACAAATAGGCTCTCAGACGTGGCTAAAGGAGCTGACGTTTCTCCCAATTCCCCAATGTCAGGACCCCTAGCCTCAGTTGACGGAGACACGGCATATGGGGACACCAAGAGGGTAACAAGAAAGACTATTATCTTGCGGCTAGTCACAGTCACTTTCTGATTCTCTGAAGACTCTCGATATATCCTTGCAAGGTAAACGTATTATGTTATGCGCACGTAAAGGTCTTGGACAGTGGATGAATCTTGCAGACAGCCGTCAACAACTATTTGAGTTTTCTCTTGATGTGGCTGGGTGGAAAACGTCTAGCAGGGTTTCTGTATCAACACTCAATGGAGTGCAAGCTTTCGCTCTGTGAGATGGCGGGTTCCTGCATACACGGATCTGCTTGAATTTCTGGGCCTCCTGGTTTCTGGGGGTCTAGAGAAGATTACCTAATGCTAAGAACCCTGTAGAGACCGGAGCCCACCGGTTGAGTGGGTAAGACCGAAGACAAACCTGCCAGTTTTGAAAGCCGCCGGGACCCCCAAAATGCCGCCATCTGGAGCCTGGTGGGATTTTGGCAACTATGTGGTTCAAGCATTTTCAGGGGTGAAATTCTGGCATATGCATAAACAGCCCGCCCAGACCCACTTTTGGTTAGGAACCCAGGTAATAATAATTGTGCTAGTAAGTGCTTACTGTATGCCAGGCAGTGAACTAAATGCTGGGGTAGATAATTGGGCTGGACACAGTCCATGTTCCACATAGGGGTCCCAATCTGAATCTCCTTTTTCCAGATGAGGTAACTGAGGCCCAGAGAAGTCAAGTGACTCACCCAAGGGAACACAGCAGACAAGCAGCTGAGCTGGAATTAGAACTCAGGTCCTTCTCTCAGCCCTATGATCTATCCATTAGGCCACGCTGGTCTGACTTTGTGTAGATCCAGCCAGAATGCTAAGGCCACAGTCCAGTGCTCCTCTTGGGCGGGATGGGGTTGAGTTTGGGCTCTCTGATCCCCTCCAGGCTCTTTAGCAACCTTGACTGGTTGTGACAGCAAGCTTTACACAGACATTTTCAGCCCCCACAACAAGCGTTTTTAGTCATCTTTGACTGCAGATTGTAAGCTCCTGTGAGCAGGGATTGGATCTACCAACTATGTTGCACTGAACTTTCCCAAGCACTCAGTTTGGTGCTCTGCTCACAGTAAACACTCAATAAATACCTATGAAGGACTGATCTTTGCTCATGTCTCTTTAGCAAAGGGTATATCACACCCCATCACAGATCCATCTGTAGGCTTCCACAGAATGTGCTCTCTACTCATTTGAAAGCTTCTAGAGGGGACTGATTGTGTCTGCCAACTCTGTGTACTCTCCCAAGTGCTCAGAACAGCGCTCTGCACACAGTAAGTGCTCATTAAATACCATTATTGGATTGATTTCAGAATCTATAAAATGGAAAGCAATAACCTTCACTAACATACACATGGAACTCTATAGATTAAGCTAGCCAGGTACTGGCCCATGCTGTCTTGGAGTTAACAATCGAAAGTGGATAATAAAAATGAGGACCGAGCATTAGATAGGCTTCTCCCCTTCTTCCACACGCACTGTGCTGCCGTGACAGCTACAGTTTCCATTCCTACTCAGTACACTTCAGCCACCTCTTTGGAAGGTCACACACTTAAAGAACAGAATTTATCTTGGTTCTTAAAGAACAGCAACAAGACAAATATTTTCCCCACTTTATGTGGGAATTCTCTCTCCAGTTGGCATCTGAACACTCTCTGGTTGCAGCAGACAAGCTATCCACTATACGGTGAAATTGAATTCTCTATCAAAGATACTGTAGGCCTCCTCTCTTCATCTTAACCCTCAGGGTTGGAAAGCAGCAAGCATAAGGGCAGATTGGGAAATATCTCAGGATTACCCCCACATTAATCAAGAGCCAAAACAGAATACGTCGCTACTGCTGTGAGCCACTGAGAAGCTCAGCACATAGCCTAGGCAGTTGCGAATTGCCATCCTGGGATACTAAACTCAACAACTGACAGATCAGTGTCAGGAGAAAAATGTCAAAGCTTTCCTGATCTCATCCTTTGGATGCTCTCCTGTCTGCCACCTGCACAAAGAAGGGTATTAAAGAGAGACAGAGGAGAAGTTGGTCCCAGACGCTGTAATCCTGGGTCCGGAATCCCTGTTTGGGCCCAGCACAACCTACCTCTTCAGTGTTTCTCACCTGTCTCACTGCAAACCCCTGGCCCACGTCCTACCTCTGACCTGAAATGCACCCCCTCCTCATATCCACCACTCTTCTCCCCTTCAAAGCCCTAGTGAAGGCACACCTCCTCCAAGAGGCCTTCCCAGGCTAAGCCCCCTTTTCCTCAGCTCCTCCCTTCCACATCACCTAGACTCACTCCCCTTGCTCTTTCCCCCAGCACTTACGTATATATGCATATATCTATAATGCTATTTATTTATATTGATACCTGCTTACTTGTTTTGATGTCTGTCTCCCCCCGCCCCGCAGAATGTAAGTCCGCTGTGGGCAGGTATAGTCTCTATTGCTGTATTGTACTTTCCAAGCGCAAAGTACAGTGCTCTGCACACAGTAAGCGCTCAATAAACACAACTGAATGAACGATTGAATGAATGCTTCTTGCTCCATGCGCCTCATGGGGGATCTTGTCCATTTGCATTCTCCTGTGTTTCCCCCAGTGCTTAGGCACAGAGTAAACCCTTAATATATACCCTAATGACTCGTGCACTGGGATCAGCAAGACACCGCACAAGGACATTCGACGTTCGGAGAGTTTCACAGCTGAGATGTAAGCAGATATAGGTGGGCAAACAAGCACAGAGTAAATCAAAGGCAGCTGCTGGGAAACTGAGCCACCTCCAGCTGGCCAGGGCCATGGAGAAAAGTCATACTCCTATAGAATTTCTTCCTCCATTCTGCAACCACAAGGGACCAGGGTGTTCTCTGCCCTGATCATCAAACTCCTTTCTGGCTCATGGCACCGTAACCCAAAGTATATCCTCTGTGGAACCCAAATAATAATAATAATGATAATAATTGTACTTGTTAAGCGCTTACTATGTGCCAAGTACTGAATTAAGTCCTGAGGTAGAGAACAAAATAATCAGATTGGACACAGTCCCTGTCCCACATTGGGCTCACACTCTTAATTCACATTTTACAGATGAGGTAACTGAGGCCCAGAGAAGTGAAGTGACTTGCTCAAGGCCACACAGGAGGAATGTGGCAGAACTGCGATTAGAACCCAGTTCCTTCTGACTTTCAGGCCCGTGCTCTCTTCACTAAACCACACTGCTTCTCTCGAATACTCAAACTATTAGAAAGGCCTTTGGAGAAACTTTAATGCCATTCCAGCTCTTTCGTGTGTGTGTGGGAAGGGGATGGGGAGGGGAGGGAGTTCCACTGGCCTCAATTCCACCCAAGCCCATTTTTAGACAAAACGTTTTTCCATAAGCCATTTTCCAACAACAAAAGATTAGAGTGCATAAGATAAACATGGTGTGAGCAGAATGGGACAACCGCCCCAGTCTAGGGAATGCCACTGGCTCCTATCAGACGGTTCAGGGTGGGAAGAGACTCGATCACTAGGGCTGGCATTGGGGGCAAGGGTAGGGCACACAATGCGGGGAGAAAGTTTCTCTTGACAACAGCAGGGAAGGGAATGACCTCACCGTCGGCCTCTCCACCCTGATAAGTTCCTCTCCTCAACTCTTCTGTCAGCAACCCAGCAATGGGGAGGAAGGGGGCAGTGCTAGGGAAGCAGGGAGAGAAGGAAGGCGGAAAAATAAGTAAGGGGAGGCATGCAGAGGGCTGTCCTGACCTAAGAACAATATCCATTTCAAAGGAAAATCATGATGATTCAGACCATTTGTATATTCCATCCAAAGGACTTAAGAGACCTACAGATATCATCTTTCCTTGCAGTTTTCAATAACAGTCAACCAACTGAATTTTTGAGCGCTTACTGTGTGCAGAGTACTGTATTAAGTGCTTGGGAGAGTACAGTGTAGCAGTCATTTCCTGCCCAAAAAGAGCTTACAGTTTAGAAATGGGGGGAGACATTAATATAAATAAATGAAGGATATCTTAAATTAAGGATTCTGTAATGAGAGTAACTGCTGTAACCTACAGTGACAGGGAGAGCCCTACTAGGACTGCGGCAAGAGTGAGTCCTCAATCGAATGACGGGTATAAGTGGCATAAAGAATGTGTCTACCAACTCAGTTGAATTTTCCTCTCCAAAGTGCTTATCTGGTGTGCTACACACAGTAAGCGCTCAATCAATACCAGTGATTGACGTACCACGCCCACAACTTAACACCCCCCCAAGAAGTTCAGCTCTGCTTATTCACTTGTCAATACACCTGAGCTGCTCACAGAAACCTTTTGGAACAGCTACCTCCCCTGCCCCTCCTCACCGGGAGTGAGTTCCAATTGATGCCAGGTGAGAAGAGTGCTGACCTCATCCAATTTGCTTCCAATGTACCCTCAGCAGGGAGGGCGGACTGGAGGAGCTGGCTGACAAGCAGCGCTTAAAAGCACCTTTCTCTCCCAGAAATGCTGCCTTGCCTGCTGAGAGAGAAGGCCCACAGAGCTACCCTCCACCCTCTCCGGAACAGGAGGTGCCAGGGAGAGATCGAGATGGGCCACTGCTCCTTTATGGCTTGGAGCACACTAGGACCTGCTCATATCAGGCACCATCAGTCACTAGTCATGCTAGAAGCCTGGGTAGATTAGTCCAACAGAAAGACCACTTCTGGAGAAGCACCCCTTCCGGAGAAGGAAAATTCCTAAAGCAACTCACAAATGCAAGCCAGGAAAGGTACATGTCTCTCCCTCCCTCCTTCTCCACTCCAATGTTCCTTTCATACAATCTGAGTGACATGGATTGAATTGGTACTAGTGCCTCTAAGGTCGCATTGCGTCCTGACTTACAGTTCGAGGACGGAGTTCTGGTTGCATTTATCAGACCGTTTGGTTATATGATTGAACTACACCTTGAACAGCTGAAATTCACCACCCTGCCTTTAAATTATGATCTGCAATGGTAACACAGGCACTCCTGCAGATATACTGCTACTAAGAGTGGGTAAAATGGTTTCAGTTTCCAGAGTGTTCTGAACTTTACCCTCAAAAATGATAAACAGCTTTCCCCTTGGGATAAAAATTTCCACGCTTATGTCTAGTTATAAGGGTGATTCTTTGGGTGGAGGGATTTGAGTTGAACTGTTTCAACCATTTTTTGGTTCAGGAAGCTTCTGGGAAAATACATATTTTCAACTCAAAAATCAACCCTCACAGCCCTCTTGTCCCCTATCACATTAAACTCTAGACCAGAAGAAATAACAAAGAGGTGAGGAGGGATGGCATCTTCATTAAAGAAGAAATAAAATCAAGCCAATTAAAAGGATAGTCCGAGTGATTTTTAAATGCCAGAGTTTTTAAGTGGCAGGTCTGGCTGCAGGGTGAGGCATATTTTTCCAGTCAGCTTCTCAAAAAGCTTCACTGAAACTCCTCCTCAAATGTCTGGCAGGGCATTCGGCAGACTCTTTGACAACTAAACTCACCAGTCAAAAGTCTGTGGTTCAAACAAAATGCTCCACAAGTACCCCAGGTGCGATTCTTCACCCTCTCTGTTAAAACATCCCTCTTTCTCATCCTTCAATCAATACTATTTATTGAGCGCATACTGTATGCAGAGCACTGTACTCCGTTCAGCTCGATTCCCTCCAAAATTCTAAATTCTAAGCTCCTTGAAGGCACGCTCTAATACTAGGCACACCTGTTTATTAATCACACAGTGATATTTGAGTACTTACCATGTGCAGAGCCCTGTACTGAGTGCCGAGGAAAGTAGAATTGCAGCAGTATTGCCCAACGCTCTCCCTGCCCACAAAGAGCTTCCAGTCTACAGTCAGAAGTCAGTCAGTCCACTCTTACAAGAGACTCCAACTGCCAGAGGTCAGCAAACCCAGGACAAACCAATGGAGAACGTCCATAATCCTTTTTGATAATCTCTTTAGGCAGATACTGATCTACCTACCTGTTTGGGAAGCTCTTCTCCATATTCTCCCTAAATCCCCCCTCAGCAGTGTAAATTCATTTTCTCTTATTCTCATCATCGTCCTGCTCTTGTAAATGTCTTACGCTAGTCTTGGGCAGAACAGGCAATTTGGGAAAGCCAGTGTCACATTCATTCCTCCACCACAGTTGGAAGAGAGAAGGGGGATGGGTAGATTTGTGTGTATGTGTGTGTGTGTGGGGGGGTGTATGGGTGTGTTGGAGGGTGGCAATACTGGGGGGGAGGGGCTCCAGCATGGAGAAACCTGGGGCCCTCCACCCTGAACCCCAGAACGATTGGTAAGACCCAAATCCATGCAGCCTTTCTTAAGTGTTTTCTAATTAAACGGCACTGACCCGGTTTGAGGGGTGGGAACAGGGGAGAAGGCTCAGAGTGGAGGGACTGAAAACTAAGAGACAAGCTACATCCAGAGAACCAGGTAAGAACAGAGCCAATTATCTCCGTCCTAATCCCATTAACTGGCGGTGTGTGACCTGATGCTATCGCCCTTCTCCACTCTATTTTTACTAATTCACAGAGGAAAGATAAAAGCCCCAGCATAAAGTTGAGATGATGTATTGCACAGGCCCTGCCAGTGGAGGGGAACGGTGCTACCCAGAGGCGCGTCTGCCATTTCTGGCTGATCTCGCTAATGTCCCAAAGCTCCATCCCCATTTTAGAAATGAGAAAGGGCAGGGAAATTGGTGTTCCCCAGGCTCAGGGGGGAATTCGGATCTTTAGTGAGATAACCCTTTATTTAATCAGATTAGTTCTAGAGACTGCAGATAAACATAACAAAGAACAGCCGGACACCAGCTGTAACACCAAACCAGGCAAGTCAGCAGCACAGCTGTCCATTCAAACTCAGCATCTGGGGCCTGTCACGAGCAATGCTTTTAGGGAAATGACAGACTCTCCATTCTCACGTTTAGACATGGAAAATGTGTTAATCTGTTTACCATAAACGGATTTTCCTCAATCTGAGTTAAAGAGAACAGATACAGCGAAGTCCTGCCGGTACATATGCCAAGGACGAGAGTGCCAGGGAAGAAACACCCACCCACCCGGTCCCTGGTTTAGGGAGATCTGCGAAGTCTGATGAAAAAGGGAAAAAATTAAGCAAGCAAACATCCAACTGGGTGCGGCACTGACTGTCATCTGCCTCTCTGAAATCACCAACGCGGTTAGAGCACGGGCCTGGGAGTTGGGAGGAACTGGGTTCATTCATTCATTCAGTCATTCATTCGTATTTATTGAGTGCTTACTATGTGCAGAGCACTGTACTAAGCGCTTGGAATGAACAAGTCGGCAACAGATAGAGACAGTCCCTGCCGTTTGACGGGTTTACAGTCTAATCGGGGGAGACAGGCAGACAAGAACAATGGCAATAAATGGAGTCAAGGGGAAGAACATCTCCTAAAAACAATATCAACTAAATAGAATCAGGGTGATGTACATCTCATTAAACAAAATAAACAAAATAAATAGGGTGGTAAAGATATATACAGTCGAGCGGATGAGTACAGTTCTGAGGGGGTGGGATGGGAGAGGGGGAGGAGGACAGGGAAGGGGGGAGAAGAGGGTTCTAATCCCCACTCCGCCACGTGTCTGCTGTGTGACCTTGGGCAAGTCGCTTCATTTCTCTGGGCCTCAGTTACCTCATCTGTAAAATGGGGATTAAGAGTGGGAGCCTCACGCGGGACGGGGACTGGGTCCAACCTAATTAACTTGTGTCTGCTTCAGCACTTAGAACAGTGCTTTGCACACACTAAGTGCTTAAGTACAATTGTTTTTATTATTACCACGGATTCACCCAGCCGGTAACGTCCCCAGTCCGCAATTGGGATGCCCAGCGGGGTTGAGTGATATCCCCCCCACTCAGCTCACATGGAATCCAAAGCAGAGCTGAGGCTAAGACCCCAGGGCTCTGCTTCCTAATCATTCAATCAGTGATACTGATTGAGCGCTGACCATGTGTAGAGGACTTAAGAAAGTACACTACAACAGAGTTGGTAGGCATGGTCCCTGCCCACCAGGACCTTACTGTCTCCTCATCCTCTCTGTTCATTAAATCTCCTCATCCTCCCTTGCTTTGATTCCAATAACTCTGCAACTGTGTGACATCATTCCCAGATCTCAACAGCATTACAGTCCAGAACCGTTACCCAAAGTACCCTTAGCCAAAGCTAATGATTCTCCTAACAGATGCAGGGTTTAAAGTATCAGAGACATACACTCAACAGATTCTAAGGACTGGGAGAAACAGACTGGACCCAGAAACCTCTCTTCCCTGGACAGATACAGACTCAAAACAGCCGAATCCAAGACATTCTCTCTAGTTAAACTAAAGATGAAAGACTTTCCACCTTTCACTGAAAGTTCTTCTAATTTACTGCACCTTAATGAGGTGGGAAGCATGAGAGTGTTCTCTTCTCTCCTCAGGCTTCCCACCCGAGTGTGCTCTCACTACTGTGTAAGCAAACCTAAGGCCACTCTGTCGAGACCTCACCCTAGGACAAGTGAAAATGAGACAGAATATCACCAACAGCTTTAAGAAGGTGGATACGGATTGTTACGTGGCTCTACCGACCATTCTCCATGTTCTCCTTCCACACTCTCTATATATAGAGCGTATATAAACCAAGCATTTGCCCTTACCATGTTAATTCAAGCAGAAAAATGCTCTTTTACCCCTCATCAGAGACAGTGATTATTTCCAAGATGCCTCTCACAGCTACAGTTTCTGAAAGGCATGTTTTGGGTTTTGTTTTGTTTTTTAATTCTTCTAAGGCTAAAATTCTCCTTCCCTCCACCCTTGGTTAAAGCTCACACCTGCATATTCACAAGTCAACACCTCCCTCTCTGTTGAGTCTCTGTGAGTGATCTGACTGATCGAGAGCAAAGCCTTTGGGGTTTCTCTCTTTGGTTTTGTTTTTTTTTTCATTTTTCCTGAGATACAAGAGTTGTGCCACGCTGCCACACAGTTTCCACGATCCCAGCGCAAGCAATCAGGGGCACCTGCCAGATCTCACCTTGAGCTGCTACACACGGAAAACTTTGAAATGTTCAGATGCTAAGTCCTGCTGTTAACAACAGAAAGTGTTCATGTTGTGTAGGCAAGAAGTCCTCTTGGGAAAGAAAGTGATTTAAGGCAGGGTTAAAAGTCAACCCTCAACCAGAGAAAGCCCAAAGCTCTAAATAAGTGGAAAAGTGGGTACAGATTAAACAGGAAGGGAATAATGCAACTGAAATGAGTGTTCAATGGGAAAGTCAAACGTTCTCTCCAGGACCATGGGGACAGCTCAGGAAACTGCCCGATTTCAGGAATGCAAAAGACACTAAATACAGAGCCAGATGAAATGGCTTCAAGAGGTGGAGAAATTAACAAGCAGCTTCATATTCATGCCCTAAGGACGTCAGAAGGATAATATTTCGGGGTTGGGGGGCGGTGGCTAGAAGGGGTTAGAAAGAAGGTAAGCTTCTAACCATGACAGCTGGTATGATCCAACATCAAGAAAGCACCCATGGCTAGGGAGCACCAGGCAGGATAAGGAGAACAAGCAAGGAAGAGAAAATAGGCCATGATGCTAAAAAGGTCAGGGTGATTTTGAAGGTGACATGATCCAAGGAGGGTATGACTGTCTCTTTGGAGAGAGGACTGACTTCAGTTTCAAGCATCTAAATATTGAGTTAAAAAGAGAGCAAAGAAACTCACTGGCTAACTGCAAAATCTAATGACTTCTAACTTGTCCAAAACCTCCTTGATCTTTTGGTTGCCTTCTACACTTCTGACCACCTCTGTTGTAGAAATTCTCTTTGCCGTGGTTTTATCAATGTGCTACTCTGCCATCAGCATGGCTTAGTAGAAAGGGGAAAGGTCTGGGAGAAAATGGAACTGGATTCTAATCCCAGTTCCACCACTTGTGTGCTGTGAGATCTTAGGCAAGTCTCTTAACTTTTCTGTGTCCGTTTCCTCATGTGTAAAATGGGGATTAAATCTTAATCCCTCCTTCATACACTGTGACCCCTTGTGTACGGAGTCTGAGTCTTGTATCTACCCCAGCACTTAATATAGTGCTTATCACACAGAAACTGCTTAACGAATGCCACAATTACTATTACTAATTTTCCGTTTCTTTCACCAACTCTTCTTGTTTCTCTCACCCTTTCACTTCGGCCGTCTAGGAGGTTGCTCAGTTCTGGCACCTCCACTCTTTATGCTCTCCATTCATTCTCTCAGGAAACTCAAGCACTCTTACGCTTTCAGTTGACAGCTACCTCCGTATGGATGACTACCCAGGCTACATCTCCAACTTTGTAAAGCAGGTGAGAGGCCTATCTCACATTTCCTGTAGAAATGTGCCCGTAGAAGTTCACGGGTCGAAATGCACAAGTGAAGAGCTTAACTGGTTTCTGATGCACCTTACCGAAGAACAGAGGAACAGGAACATTGTTGTTCCTGCATCAGACCCATAGTCCATTCAGGGCCAGCAGTATGACTGTAGAAATTATTCCAGGTATATGTAAATGTACACACAAACGTATCATGTATCGTATACAGACGATGTATATACATCAAGGGAGAGAGTCATTATGGTGCTTTGGTTGCTATCACTCACTGGGCCAACAACTTATACGAATGGTCTCTCATCTCTGAGATCTCTTGGAGTTACTATTTGGATTTTTCCCTAGGTGCACTATCTTACACTTGTTCACTCAATTTTCATTTTTCCACTCCACTCCACTCCACTCAGTTTTGAGGTTGTTTTGGAGTTTATGTCCACCTTCATAGCATTTCACCACCTGAAAGAGCTTACTGTCATCTGAAAAATGGAGATTTCACTGCACATTCCTTCTTCCAGATCATTTATGAAAATGTTCAACAAAACTGGTCCTAGCATGATCCCCAGCACAGACCCATCTCAGAAGCAGGAGTACCATAAAATGCTAGTTTGCCAGTGCTTCCGCCTTAGCCTCCAAATCCTAAAGGAGCTGCCATCGTTGATCGGACACCTGGAGAGCTTCCACTGCAACTATATTGAGGAAGGGAGCATTAACCCTCCCGCAAGCAACAGCTCTACTCACAAGAACTCCTTAAGTGTAAAAAGCGTGCTATCTTAGGGCTGAAGCTTTGACTTGGAGGGCTCAGGATGACCTAAGGAGACAGTAAATCTCCCAAAAATTAGAGAAGGGAGCAGACCTCCAACCCCTTTTCGAGCTAAACGTCCACAGCAGAGTCTAGAGGTAACAGCCCAGTGTACATAGTGCAGGACAGTCAGTGCTTCATTTTCTCTAAAGGCCAAGCTGAGTCACGTTTCTCACTTTCACTGCTTGCCACTGCCAGAAGTCTTTCCCCATTACAAACTCCATAACAGGTTGCAAGGTAAGATGCAGCCAAAGTTATCAGTACATCAAAGCCTAATAGAGGTTCCCAAAAACACTACAGCATTGAGAAGATTCAATTTAGTGCATACTAAATGGCATCAGAGAATTCCTACAATGTTATTAGGTTTAGAACAGTCAACCCATTCTAAACACAAATTGCCCTGCGATGTATCTTCCTCTAAGTAAGAATGGAAAATGTGGCTTCGGTGTTTGACTAAGAGGAAACGACTTGGGCATTTCATTAAACTGCACTATTACATGAAGAGCACTTGAACATCTACTGCTCAGCAGGCTCTTCCCTGTTTATTTTTTTTTGGCTCAACTGGGGTCTTGTTCATTTTAAAAGATGGGTCTCCATTACTAGTAAATACTAACACCAGTCAGGGAATAATTGGAGAAAAGAGCAGGGGCTGAGATCATAGAACAAGAAATTTGCTTAATAATACTATCTCACCTCTTCCCAGCTCCCAAATACCTGGCTTGGAATACACAGAATCTACCACAAGACATTCGAGGGAGAATGAAGGATTTGGGGAATTCAGATGCATGTTTAAGATGTATCTTACATGCACACATCTATGGCCAAACACATGCTCTGAACACTGCACTACAGAAATCACCTATTCCCTCAAGGAACTGTCAAAAATTAAGCTGTTTCAGTATCTCTGAGTACACTTGCCTTTAACAGTACCAAACAATCAAGTTTATAGCTTTTTCTACCGTTTTGCAGCCTTCGTTAACATATCCCAGTGGTAACTTGGTGCACAGATTACTATGGGTGCTGGTCCTTCTACTCCTTGGTTACTGTTATCACTCACCTACTTTTCTTCAAATCGTTGCTAGCGACTCAATCTCACGTATTATTTTTGGCACCAAAATAAGGCTGCTTTCATGAACGACAATTTCTTTTACAGAACTTCTATAAAATAATTGTATTATTTCTTATACACTTACTATGTGCCAAACACTGTACTCAGCACTGAGGTAGATACAAGATAATCAGGTAGGACACAGCTCCTGTCCCACACAGGGATCACTGTCTAGTAGAAAGGAGAACAGGTGTTGAATCCCATTTTACATATGAGGAAACTGAGACAGAGAAGTTAAGTGATTTGCCCTCTTCCCACTCTGACCCATTTCATCTGCTCATATGAGGTCAAAAGTTGAAGAAATTCATGAACAAGGATTCCATAATGGGTTACTAGAGGGCAAGTTCATCCATATCCATTAGGATGGATGTCAGGAAAGGGATTCATCACCATCATCGTCATTTATCGAGGGCTTATTGGGCACAGAGCATTGTTCTAACTAGGTCAAAGTAACTTCCTGATTTTGACGAGTTTACAATCATACAATCACTCTGTTCCTACAAGCACCCTTTGATATCCCTGGTTGGGCAAGGCGGACCATTGTTCTGGGCTAGTAATGCCACTTCATAAGTTCTTCGATGTTCTGTCCTAAAATTCAGGGCTCGGTTTACCCTTGGGCATCAGTTTGGCATCACAGTTTCACTTAAAACCCACTTCCCTGGAAGGTTCTCAATTCCTTCTTATTCTCAAAATATTCAGGCCTACAGCAAGTGAAATGAACTACCCAGTTCCTTTCTAAAACACTGTTTACCTAAAAGACTTTTTTGTCATAATTGCCCCATTATTTCCTTCCCCCTGGGGGTGGGTATATTTCATCAGTTCCTCCATTACGTGAGTCACCCGAAGGTCCAGGACAAGGCCAGAATTAATAACCTGGATCTTGTGCCTCGGTTTGGTCCAGGGCTTGGCGTGAATTAAGTCCTTTACTAACAGAATACATAGCAATGATACTACCAAAGAGAACAATTCAGTTTATGCCCACTGCGCAGATGCAGAAGCAGAGATGCAGAGAAGACATGAGCTGACCAAGACCACGGAACAGTCACACTCAACAAAAAGGAACGAGATGTGTCAGAATCCTGGGTCTCAGCACGGCACTCTAATGATGACCTTCTGCTCCGGTGGCCAATGATGGCACTCCAGAATACTGGACCCTAAGATGCATGTGACATCCCGCGGGATAAACCAAGGCACACGGGATTACATTTTACGCACCTTTTTGCAGGAGTAAGGCCAAATCTAGAGGATCTCTCCAAGAGAAGTCCTACCTGCCACCGCCCTCGCTCCAGACCCTCTGAGTTCCCGGCCCCAGTATCCAGGAACCCTGGCGCCCCTTCCAAGCCGAGGGATTTGGCAGCAAGATCCAAGCAGCAGTGAGGCTGGACGCTTAAACTAAATTATTGAACACAAAGGTACCTGGTGCCATATCCACACCAGATGGGGAAGGCCACTGAATATCGAACGACGACCACCGTGTTCTCAACAATCTTTTCAGGTAAGAGACTCTCGGGCAGGGAGTGGGGGATTTGGGGTGAAGTGAAAGGGTAAGCTCATTATGAGCAGGGAATGTCTCTGTTTATTGTTATACTCTACTCTCCCAAGTGTTTAGTACAGTGCTTTACACACAGTAAATGATCAAAAAAGGCCGAGGCTACACCGCTTCTCCTTTCTGTCAATTACATGTGCCACCAACCTTACAGTGATGGTTGCTGCTCGCTACACTCAGGTCAGGACCCGGTGATGACGAAAGACACGAGACAATCTTTAATTAGCAAGGAGTCGGCTCTTCTTTCCGGAAATAAAAAATAACCCAAAGTACACTCGTGCGGCCTTCAGAGTATGGGCTGGTGTTTCTACGGCAAAGGAAATGAGGGGAGCAATATCAATGACTGATTGACTGAGTCAGGGAGGCAGGGGATTGGAAGGGGCTCAACGCTCCAACTCCCTTCATTGCTCCGGAGCTCTGTGAACCCTTGCAAACAAGAGGCAATAAACACCAAGCGCCCCCTCCTTGGTGATGCATGCTCATTTTTATTTTTCTCAGCTTTTTGTCTTTCAGTCTTCCTCTGATATTCTCCACGTTTAGAAGTGCATTAGTAACTATGGAAACGCTGTCATCACTGAGCCGGGCAAAGTTTAGTGGCATCCACCAGCCTGGGAAGAGCAGGAGGGGGAGAAAGCGGGAAGAAAAGTGATTGTGAGGGGCCCGGGTGCTGGGAATGGGTGAAGTTGAGGAGTTCCGGGTCGCTGGGCTTGAACAAGAAGCTCCAAGATTTACTCCTCTCCTGAGGCCCGGGAAGAAATTTGAAGGGGAAAAAAAATGAGGGAGACTATTTCCAAAGCTACCCCAAATTTTGCATGTGCCCAGAATGCCGTACGGATTTATAGAGTTCATCCATCTATAAATCTACAGCAACTGACGGAGTAGAAAAAACAGCACACAATGCCTGCCTGGTACACTGCACAATAGGAATTCGTTCATTCATTCAATCATATTTATTGAGTGCTTACTGTTTGCAGAGCACTGTACTTTAGGAATGCAACCTAAAGAAAAAAAGACACTTAAAACCCCACCCTACGTGTTCCCTGCCCAACTTGGCTCCTCCTTCGTGGGACAGAGGGGTCCGGAGCACATGTGCCAGGATCTGGGGAGAAAAAGGGTTCAGAGCCTGTTTACGGTCTGAGATTCCACATGAGAAGGGCATAAGCGGGCCCAGGTCCAGACCGAGACCAACTGGCCCCAGAGGCAGAAGAGCTTACCCAGAGCCTGAGCCCGGCAGATTAGCAACCAAGGACTTGACAGAAGGAGAAACAAAATCATCCAGAGAAATCTATTCACAAGAGAATGGATGACTGGGCTTTGGGCTGTAGTATACAGATCTGGTCCCTCTGAATCAGGGACACTGCAAACAGAAGGTGTCATAGGGACCCGAGGGGCCAGTGAGCACTGCAGAGCTTAATATCCTGCTTCCATAGGTCCCATCCCATGTCTATGCCATGTTTCTTCCCAAGCAAAAAGAATCTCTCAAAAGCACCCTCCTCCCGAGGCAAAAAAATAAAAGGGGGGGGGGGGGGCAGCACAAGCACATGATGAAGTCAAATGGAAAATGTGAGGCAAAGTTATGGTGGTTGAAGTTGAGACCACAAACTGGCCAGGCCAGTGAGGATAATGTTTCAGCACGAACAGTGCCGTCTGTACATTTTACAAACCAAAGAGACGTCACCCCGAATGACTGAAGCCACCCCTCCCTATAGACAGCCACAGAGGGCTGGAGAACACCACACTCCTTCTGCCACTTTTCTCTCCTCATTACTCCTCCCAGGGATGTGCCCAAACAAGGCTGAGTTTGGAAGAAAATCTCACACTGCAAATTACGTTGCCAGATTTGGTGTGTTTCACTGACACGCTGTGCTCATCAGCACAGATCAGTACTCACACTGGGATCATGGTCCAGGCCTTATTATATCAGACATAGAGAGGGACCGGAAAGGGCTCCCAGAACTGGTGTGGAGGGAATAGGAGGGTCAGATTAGCTATTATTTCTTTCTGTTTGGTTGCTTGCAACATTAGGGCCCAGGCTAAGGAGGGGACCTCAGGGAACACCCAGCACTCTCCTTCCCTCCAAATTGCCATCCCACTCACAATGATCCCAGGACCATAACAAGACATGCAGTTGCTAGCTCCTTCGGGAGATAAGGACCCAGAATTCTACACGAGATTCATAAGATCTTGCTTACTTTACAGAGATTGGGGGAAGTTCGACGGTTCACTGCTTAACTGACGGGGACAATCCCTGTAAACTGGAAAGGCAGAACAATGTCTAAAAGTCAGTCAATCGTACTTATTGAGTGCTTACTCAGTGCAGAGCACTGGAATGAATGAGTAATAAGCACTTGGGAGAGTACAATATCCATTCATTCAATCATATTTATTGAGCACTTACCATGTGCAAAGCACTGTACAATTGGAAGAGTATACTATAACAATATAACAGACATTCTCTGCCCACAACATGCCTATGCTCTAGAAGAGGGAGACAGACATTAACATAAATAAATTGCAGATAATTACAGGTAAATTACAGGTGAGTCCTGTAGGGCTGGGAGAGGGATGAATAAAGGAAGCGAGTCAGGGTGACGCAGAAGGGAGTGGGAGATAGGTAAAGGAGGACTTTATCAGGGAAGGCCACTTGGAAGGAGAAGTCCTCTTGGAAGAGAAAGCATGGAGGCTAAAAGCATGACTATGGTCTCCAGATCTCATCCTATAGCTGAACAAACCTAAGAAGTTCCGCTTTTGGAGAGAGGCTAAGCCGCTCTCCAGGAAGAGGGGGCCAAGATTTGGGATTCGACAGATATCCCCAAGCAAAAAAATGATTCCTCATGATGTAGAGCCACGCTGCCACCAAACTGTGGGTAAACAAGTTGAAGCCAAGAAGACATGTATCTGAAAACCCAGGAAGGGGAAAAGAGGGCAGCAGGCCTAGGGTAAAAAGGAGAGAAAAAAACCCATCTCATTTGTTTTGGGGGAGGAAAGGGACATGATTGACAGTGTTTTGCCTCCTGCTTCTTGGTAGGTAGCAGCATGATGTAACGATTAGTTCAGCAGAGGAGAGATATATGACACAGATGCCAAGGAGTTATCGCGGACAATGATTTCTGACTGGATTCAGATTGCAGCATGGAAAAGAAATGCAGCATTATGTAGAAAATGATATGTGGACTAATCTCTCACATTGGGTGAAATTGTTTTTCCATGTCTCGGGGAGATGCTTGATTTTTTTCAGCCAATATCTGGCTTCACATTTGATACATTTGAATTGCCTTCACATAGGTCTCACTTCTTTCCTCTACCTGACTTCCTTTCCGTTCTTTGACAGTAATGTTATGGTCTACTTGGGATCCTCTACCTCCCTAGGTGAACTCTCTCTGAATCTAGGAATCTGAATCTAGCTGCCCTCCTCTTCCACTTCCAACTTTGGTCTCCTCTTGCCTCTGGCCAGTCTTCTGGGGTTGAAAAGAGAGCAGCCCCGAGGGCTGCTTTGTTTCCTCTGCCTGGTTGTAGGGGAGCGTACAGAACTGGGTGAAGCACAAGAGCCAGTAATCTTTGGGGCTTTTCCCTTTGACAGGGATTTTTTTCGGCCGAGCTGCTGGACAGGAAGGCTGCTGTAGCTCTGTTAAAGTATAGTGGGCCCTTCCTGTGTTCAGGCGCACCAGCTGCCATTTTTTCCCAGGCTTGCTCAGACCAGTGTCACCCCAGGTGGGTGATACCAGACAGCTTTGCACAGGAGAACTTCCAACTCACCCTAGGGCAGCTTCAAAGGTATCGTTTGGGGGCCTTATTACAGCCTACCCTACATGCAGAAGGGATATTAAAGCTTAATTGATAACAATGTCTGCCTAGACAAGATCTATTAGTTGCCCAGTTTGTTTCCCCTCCTACCTCCCTTGCCTTCAGGACATATTTTCCTTCCCCCTACAGTGGTCCTTCATAAAACCATTCTGGGGGTTCAGAGTTCTCTGAATTCTTCTTTTTCAGAAGAACTGAAACCTGCTGTGCTTAATTATGGTATCTATTAGAAATTCCTGCTTTTTCCACACTCTTGGATTTTTAAATTTCCACCCACTGTGCAATCGACACTAGAGTCGCAATTGCCCAAAACGGGTTTAGTTGCCAGCTCTAGTACGCTTATGAAATCTACGGCTTTACTGCTGAGGAGCTTTGCTTGTAAACTGAGAGCCAATCGGCTAAGGATAACTTCTGAAAGTTAAGCACGGCCTATAAACGTAAGTCACTTGACACGAACCTTTAACAGTGTGGAAGTACACAGTGTTAACGGGGTCCATCCCATCTTAAATCTTTCTTTTATCAGTAGCAAGCTATTTAACTTCATCCGGCACCTTTGGCCTCAAAAGCTCAAAGCATGTATGATTTGGTAAAGAATAGCTAAAATGGAAATACAAACAGAATAATAATGATAATAATAATTTTGGTATTTGTTAAGCACTTACTAAGGGTCAGGCACTGTACTAAGGACTGGAGTGGATACAAGAAAATCGGGTTGGACACAGTTCCTGTCACACGTGGAGCTCACAGTCTCAATCCCCATTTTACAGATGAGGTAACTGAGGCATCGAGAAGTTGCTCAAGGTCACACAGCAGACAAGTGGCAGAGCTGGGATTAGAAGCCATAACCTTCTGACTCCCAGGCCCGTGCTGTATCCACTACTTCATGCTGCTTCTCAAAAATCCATACCTTATGTATATTAGAAAGAATGAGGGTTCGACATTATTGGTGAAGAGTCATCTAGAGTCTAAGCACCTTCCTATAGGTTAAAGGCAGCCATGGACATGTCCCACAAATCATGTCTGAGAAGTGGTTTTTCAAAGGAGGTCCTAGTGTCTCAGTGTAGTTGCTCTGGACCTGATTTTTATCTGAAAACCAAAATTTACAGTGACATGACTGATCCACTATCAATGCTTTAACAACTGATTACCCTGCAGTTTTCTTCAATAGGTAGTCAGGAAAACATGTTTCCAAAGGATGTCCCATTTGAAGCACTCTCTTGAAAATCCTCAAGAGAATTTAACAACAAAAAACAACTCCAGAATAGAAAAGAGCAAATGAGACAAATTCCTGGTCCCTCAGAGTTGTGGGAATAATGCAGTCTTTTGGGTTTTCTTTAGAAGGCTTTGAAAATGTGCTCCATTTTAATCAAATATGGCCCCAAAGTATAATTTTGACTATCTTTTTTCAATCAATTTACAATATGTATTAAGCACTTACTGTGTGTGTATAGCACTGTACTGAGCACTTGAGAAAGTACAAGACAAACGAATAGGCACAGATGATCCCTGCCTTCAAGGAATTTACACATTAGAAGGGAAGGCAAACATTAAAATAAATGACAGAGGATATGTCCATATAAATTCCTGAAGGGGCTCAGGTTGGGGTGAATAACAAAGTGCCTATGGACATTTCAATGCCTCCTGACTCCCCTTTCCATCACCACTTATTCATATTTCATTTCTTTCAGCATCTAATCCCCATTAGATTGCAGCCTCTTGGAGGGCAGTGATCATTTACCTTATTTCCCTTATACCCTCCCAACTTCCTAAAGAAGTGTTTCACCCTCAATATGTGTTCTGCAAATACCTGAGCTTGGGAAAATATCATAGAGAGGGGAAAGTGCTTCAAGCAGCTGTGCTTGCCACATTCTCGGAAGTGTAGAACACAACATCGCTGCCATCACCACGTGCTATTGCATTTTGGTTAAAGGAGTTGATGGGCATGATGGGGAGAAGGGTGAGGGGTTCATAGGTGCCCTTCAGCATTTGGATCAACACTCTGAGCAGTGATAATCAGCCGGGGAGTCCATGCAGTCAGGGTGTTTCTCAGACATGAAAATTCCTCGATACAGCCTTGCCACAGACCCATTATCAGAGACTATTCTTTGCTTTATGAGTTTTTCGCTGACAAACTATGTATGCTCAGGTAATGTCCTAAAGAAAATCCACTTAAGAAATCTTCCCTTACAGCGCCACGCCTACAGTTGCCTATAGGCTCCGTTTCTTCCCACTCAAATGAAGGCTTTCTCCTCTGACACCAAGATACTTTTGGTTTTTTGGATGGTGGCATTGGAAATTCCCTAGGAATGCTTCCAGAACTGGCCAGTTGCCAGTTTTTCTAGAGTTAGGGGCTTGACTGGGAGATCGGAGCGACGGGCCCAGAGATGCCCATATGACCCAGTGAGAAGAGGCTAAGAAGCAGCGTGGCCTAGTGGAAAGAGTATAGGCCTGGGAGTCAGAAGATCATGGCTTCTATTCCCAGCTCTGCCACTTGTCTTCTGTGTGACCTTGATAACTGAACCTCAGTTACCTCATCTGTAAAATGGGGATTGAGACTGTGAGCCCCACATGGGACAGACTGTGTCCAACTAGAATCACTTGTACCCACCCCGGAGCTTAGTACAGTGCCTGGCACTCAGTAAGTGCTTAAAAAAATACCATCATTATTAGTAAATGGAACTGCCAGAAGCAGTTCACTGCAGGGAATCGCTGTTTCCTAGCCTCCTTCACTCCAAGGCAGAGAAAGGCCCAGGCACCCCACTTTGCGTCTGGATCAGTCCCGCACACAATCCATCGGTACCTGTCCAGTACTTGCAAAGGAAGTCTACTTACCCAACCTGCTCCCAAATCTGGCTGCGGGCATAAGGGGCTGGGACAAGCTGAGGATCTCACAGGTCTCTATGGCATGGCAATCAGGAAAGCTAACTGCACAATCCTCATAATCCTTCTCTGGTTCACTGGCAACCACCTTAGCAGTGCTACTGTGCCATCCTCGGGGCAGAGTGGTGTGGCCAAGGCTAGAGAGTGGGAGAGGGGCATGGCATCTTTGGTAGGGGCCTTGGCCCAATCCTAGCCAGTACCTACTCCCAATTTCCTGTCAGTCAGTCAATTGTACTTATTAAGCGCTTACTGTGTGCAGCAGAACACTGTACTAAGCACTTGGGAAAGTACAATTTATTACTTTTGTTTATTTTGTTTTATTTAGTTTATTTTGTTTAATGAGATGTACATCACCCTGATTCTATTTATTTGCCATTGTTTTTATGAGATGTTCTTCCCCTTGACTCTATTGCCATTGTTCTTGTCTGCCTGTCTCCCCCGATTAGACTGTAAGCCCATCAAAGGGCAGGGACTGTATCTGTTGCCGATTTGTACATTCCAAGCGCTTAGTACAGTGCTCTGCACATAGTAAGCGCTCAATAAACTATTGAATGAATGAATACAAAATAACAATAAGCAGACACATTTCCTGCCCACAACAAGCTTACAGTCTAGTGGGTTCTCTATTGGGGTTTGCCTGCACCCCACCCACACCTGCACCTTAATGCTAAATTACCCAATCTAACCCATTATTTAGCTCTGGGGACTTCTAGGTCAGACCAGGTAAACTGTGGGTGTACACTGAAGCTACAAGGACTGTTAAACTGGATATTTCCTTCTTCTGGGTGAAATCAGGGGGAAAAGGGAATGTTCACAGACTCTTTTCCCTTGTGTCCTCAGAATGAAAAAGTCTTGAATTCAGAGGCTCTACAAAACAAAGTATTTCCAGGGCACATTGGACAGGTCAGCCAGTCATGAATAGCACCCTGGCTGAGACTTCCTAGCCTTCCTTACCAGAGCTAACAAAGTTATTTCTTTTTTCTCTCTTGCAGGTAAGACACCCGACTTGAAGGATGAAGGGCTGATCTGAAAAGCTAGCCCCAAGAAAACTGGTCACCAAATAGCTGGAAGTTTCCCTCCTTCTGACAATTTTAGAGTGTTGCCCCCTGGAAGTTCCTCATAGGCTGGGAACCCTCCCCAAATCCTCATCCTCCAAGTCAGGTTAGACCAACATAAAGCTGGGTTTGGGCCAGATCCAGTTGGTCTGTGAGATCTCTAGAGACATTGCCCACTTCAGGAAGGAGACTTCAGTCCCACCAACTTGGCAAAGGCCAACTATTAATTTCCATGGCCGGGGTGGGAGGGCAGGGGTAGGAGAGACATATATGGCTGCCTCCAGGGTTTGTAAGGTCACTTGCACTCGCTTGGACACTAAGACCCCACTATTCCGCCTGTCCCCTGATCTGGCATAGCAGTTCTGGCCAGCCATGGGCATGAGCAGGAATCAGAGCCAAGCCAGGCCCCAGATTTCTCTCCGAGCAACTCTCTTATCAACATTCTGGGGCAGGCAAATGGATGGACATGCTCACTTCTTTCGTAAGAAATGTTTTCAGTTAGAATGCTATTAGGGAGTTGAGGTGCGCTCTTCTGGCAACACCCTGAGGAGAAAGTTAGAAGTAGCAGTTCCGCACCAGCCCCTGGGGTCGGCCATGCCACACGGACTATTAACGTGAGTTTTCCTTGAGGCGGGGCTCATCAAGAGTGTAACCCTGTGTTATAGGAGAACTGAGTACAGTTCTTTTCCATTTATTTTAATTAACAGGAAAGTTAACAAAGAGTACAGGCTCGCGAAAGCATAACCCGGAGAGAAAGGGTAACAAAATCTCTTCAGGAACGAGATCCAGGATGGAAAACTGCTGTCTCATCGGAACACAAGCCAGCCTGGAGCTGCATTTCAGATCCAAGGGAAGCAGAGCTAAACCTGCCCTCCAGCTCCTCCAAGAACAACAGAGGAGCGAGCACATTTCCAAAGATATCATGTCTGACTAGGGTTCAGCCCCAACACTTCAGATGAACGGTGGTAAATATCTCCTAACAATAGCAGGGAAAAAGTCTAGCAGCCTCCTTGTGTTTCCAAAGAGACAACTGGGATCCCAAATCATCCTGTTCCTCACTCCGTAACGCTCCAAAAACATTACACAAACCAAGGAGCTCATATTTGCTGTTGCGGGCTGACAGCCGTCAGAGAATTCCTGCCCTTTTACTGAATCTGCCACGATACGGTATTAATGGTGCTATTTCAAGAGACATGCACTGTTCTTGGTGCAACCAAGCTGAAAGCTCAACTCCATGTCACTCTGACAGTCAGTCTAGGGTGGATATTAGTGTGATTGAAATGTGTCTGTTTCACAGTGAGAAGGGAACAACTGGCAAAAGTCCAAAACTCCCTATTGTACATGATATTCTCCTACTGTACAAGATATTCCATCTTTAGTGACAAAATACCCTCACCTGATCCCACTTTTATGAAATAAATTGTTGGAATCAGCCAGATGTGACACGTGAGACATGACTGCTTGAAAGACATGAGAAACTTAAGGTGGAAAATTCTGGTGTATCAAACCTGAAGGATTTTTTTTTTCCATTCAATTCTTTCGACAGAGGGCAATATGTGGGCAAGTGAAATCAATAATTAATACAAATGAGGAGGATAGGGAATCAGGAGTCAAATTCATATGCTTATATCACAAAACCAACACTTTCGTTGCCTTGCAACTCATCATTTTCAGTCCAGGACCATGTTTAAAAAAAAAAAAAAGAAAAAAACAGCTACTTGGCAGCTATACCTTTCTCACTGTTTTTGACAAATGAAAACAACTCTTAGAAATCACATTATTCAAGGATTAATCTCCTCCAATCTCTTGATCATGCCACTCCCCTCAGCCACCAACACTCTTAAACCCTTATTTATTTGTTACTGATTTATGTATCCACTTGTGTTTTCTATCTACCTGCAAACTCTCTCAACTATTGCATATTCATCCATTTCCGTTAGTTTGTCATCCCCAGTAGATTGTGAGCCTTGAGTCAACCCTTAGCACTTATGTATTTGATTTTATTCCTGTTATTCTGTTCTACTTTAGGGAAGCAGTGTGGCTTAGTGGAAAGAGCACAGGCTTGGGAGTCAGAGGTCGTGGCTTCTAAATCCTGGATCTGCCATTTGTCAGCTGTGTGACTTTGGGCAAGTCACCTAACTTCTCTGTGCCTCAATTATCTCATTTGTAAAATGGAGATTAAGACTGCGAGCCCAGCATGGGACAACCTGATTTCCTTGTATACCAGTGCTGAGAAGAGTGCTTGGCTCATAGTAAGCGCTTAACAAAAGCCATCATTATTATTATTAGAATTGTACTCTCCCAAGTGCTAAGTACAGTGCTCTGCATTGTAAGTACTCGATGAAATACAACTGATTGTACTTATGGAATTTTTTAAGCACTTACTATGTGCCAAGGACTGTCCAAAGCGCTGGGATAGATAGAAGTTAATCAGGATGTACCCAGTTCCTGCCCCACATAAGGTTCATAGTCTACGGAGAAGAGAGTAGGATTTAACCCCCATTTTACAGTTGAGGAAACAGGCACAGAGAAGTGAAGTGACTTGCTCAATATCACACGATAAGCCATTAGCAGAACCCAAATCCTCGGACTCCCAGGTTTTTTCTGCTACACCACACTGCTTCGCCTATCGCTGTGGGCAGGGAATATGTCTGTTTATTGTTGTACTGTATCTCCCCAGTGCTAAGTACAGTCCTCTGTGCATAGCAAGCGTTCAATAAATTTGATTTACTGACTAACCTCACTTATGCAGATAGGCACCCTTTTTATTTAGATACTCATCTCTATAGCCAGCTATTCTGCTATTTCATCCCGATGTCTTTGAATTATTTTGAACTATTTTTTGTTTGTAAGTAATTTTTGTCTGTCTCCCCATTAAGACTGTGAGCTCCTCTAAAGCAGGGAACCATGGGCCTTTGCTTCTGTGGTACTCTCTCCTCAGCGCTTTGCAATATAGTGCTTTGCACTTCGTAGGCACTCAAGAAATACCCACAACTGACTGGCTGATCCCAATGCAACACAGGGAGGAGAATGTAGACTCAGAATCCTCCAGCTCCATTCCATTTCCTATACTACTACTAATAATGATGGTATTTAAGAGCCTACCATGTGCCAAGCACTGTTCTAAGCACTGGGGGGAATACAAGGAAATCAGGTTGTCCCATGTGGGGCTCAGAGTCTCAATCCCCATTTTACAGATGAGGGAACTGAGGCACAGAGAAGTTGAAGCAACTTGCCCAAAGTCACACAGCTGACAAGTGGCGGAGCTGGGATTAGAACCCATGACCTCTGACTCCCAAGCCCATGCTCTTTCCACTGAGCCACGAGCAGGAGACTAACCTGGGGTTTGGGGAACTAGAGTTTTGAGAAGGTAAATAAAAAAGCCATTCTCCAAGCAGCATGACCTAGTGGATAGAGCAAGGGCCTGGGACTCAAAGGGCCTGGGTTCTAAGCCAGGCTCTGTAATTTGTCTCCTGTGTGACCCTGGCCAAGTCACTTCACTTCTCTGTGCCTCAGTTACCCTATCTGTAAAATGGAGATTAAGACCATTAGCCCCATGTGAGACATGAACTGTGTCTATCCTATTAGCTTGTATTCCCATGTCGCATTAGGAGTATAGTATTCCTTAAGCACTTATTGTGTGTAGAACATTGTTATAAGAGCTGGGAAACTATGTTTCAGTGGGAATTAGATCCAGTTCCTGGTCTTCAAGGGAATCACTGCTACTGTTTTCTTCATCTTGCACTCAGTAGCAGCCTGATTATTTACTTTTCTGGGTAAACTTCTAATCTTTGACCAGTTGGTTCTACGATTTCTGGCCTGTCACTCCTCTCGCCTGAGCATCATAATTATACCCTCTCCCTGATGATGCTCAAAAACTGTGACAGGCTCTAAACCTGATCTTCATGGCCCTCTGCTAAGCAACTCACAACTGAGCATATTTGATTCTAATAATTCCCAAATGATTCTCCTTTGTGCTTCTTTTAGAAGTTCTCAGGACTAATCCCATCAGAATTAATGTTTTAAGAACCTTCTTTTGAGGGGAAAGAATATTTCCCCCAAAAACTAACTTGCAAAGCAGCCTGAATTCCACTGCCAGAGGCAGGTTCACATCTCTCTCAAAATGTATTCACTTGTTTTAATAATTAGCAGTTTTTAATTGGATTTCTTAGTGAGTTCCCACACTCCTGTCATAGGTATGTCCCAGGAGCAAAGCAAATATAGACTCTTCAAGAAAGTTCCAGGGATCACTCCTAACTATACCTTGCTCTCAACTTCCCAGCCTCCTTCATGCTCACATTGTTTCCCCGGCTCTCAGGAATACTGACTCCCCACCAAGCTCACTTCCTCCAATAGGCCTTCCCTGATTCATTTCCAGCATCCCAAATCATATAAACCTATCAACCACTCGTAGCACTTATTTACTGATTAATATCCATCCTCAGGGGGTGTATAAAATTTCATTCATTTGCATACTCACTTGTTTTGTTAACTCTTGTTTGTCAACACTTTCTCTCTGCCCCCTGATATTAGAAAGAATGCTCTTTGGGGTCAAGGAATGTGTCACCTGCATGCTTTGTATTATCCAAGCCCTTAGTATGGTGCATCACATCTAATGGGTGTTCAATGACTACTCTCCCTTTAATCAATCTGCTTTTGTCTCCTCATACTCCATCTCTTTTTAGTTTCATAAAAATCTTCCCTCTTCACTCCACGTAAAAAAAAAATAATCAAGCAATAAGCCCACCAACCAGAGCCTTTAATGAGTAGAAGGAATAGTTTCTGGAGCTACTGATTTATCTGTTTGGACCCCCAACAATTCCCATCTGTGTTTTTTTGTCAATAGTCATTTTGCAAGTTCTTCATTACTTCCTCTGAGCCCAAATTTCTCGTGCTCATTTTTCTTGTTAAAAGTCCAATTTAAAGAATTTGTTCGATACCTGGGCCATTCTACAATCACTAGCTCTGTGCTGTTTCTCATTTCTTGCTTTCTCTCTTTCTCTCCATTTTCCGCCAGATGTGTGTAAAAACCCTTTATATTTTCTTTAGCACCTTTTAATGTCATTAACTAATTCTACCTTTTGGCAGAAGTTAGGAAAGTCTATGAACTTTGCTTATTTCATCTTCAGGCCTCAAGACTGGAGGAGATGTTCATTACAGTTCCATCTTTTCTCTTCATTCTATCTATTCTGATCCAGCTTTCCTCAATGATATTCCTCCCTGCTGCACTTCATTTTGCTGCTATCAAATTCTGAAGATATTCAGTGCCGCTGATGTCTTTCTTCTTCATAGACTGATCCCACTGTGCAATGTCCATTACACCCACCCAGGCATTACCTCCTGTATTAAATCATTCTTTTCCTTGTTTCCCCACCAAGTCCCAGATCTGTATAATAATAATAATAATGTTGGTATTTGTTAAGCGCTTACTATGTGCCGAGCACTGTTCTAAGCGCTGGGGTAGACATAGGGGAATCAGGTTGTCCCACATGGGGCTCACAGTCTTAATCCCCATTTTACAGATGAGGGAACATCTTAACAGAGAAGTTAAGTGACTTGCCCACAGTCACACAGTCACACAGCCGACAAGTGGCAGAGCTGGGATTCGAACTCATGAGCCCTGACTCCAAAGCCCATGCTCTTTCCACTGAGCCACGCTGCTTCTCCTGCTGTATAATGATAATACTACTATTACTACTACTAATAATGTGGTTCTTGTTGAGTTCTTACTATGTGCTGAGTGCTGGGGTAGCTACAAGATAATTAGGTCCTAAATGGGGCTCACAGTCTAAGTAGGAGGGGGAACAGGTATTAGATCCCCATTTTGCAGATGATGGAACTGAGGCCCAGAGAAATTAGGTGACTTGTCCAAGGCCCTAAAACAGGTATGTGGTAGAGCCATGGTTAGAACCCAGGCCCTTTGTCTCCTAGCCCCATGCTCTTTCCACTGGGCCACACTGCTTCTCACCTGGAGAGGCCCTGCTGGCCTATGACTAAAACCTCTCAGAGCAACCTGAAAGCTTTCTTGAATGCTTCCTTTGGGTAGTTTCCTTCCTTTACCTAGTCTTCCAGCAGCTCTACCCTCTCAGATCAGAGTCAATCCTTCGGCTGGTCTTTTTCACTTGGGGAATTTGGTTAAATCAACCTACATGCTTAGTGCCTGGATTTAATGAGCTCCATCCAGTTATTGTTGTTCATTTCATCTTTTCAGCTGTTTCAAGTTCAAGGATTTTGAAGTTGGCTTCTAAAGATCATAAAGCCACTGGGAGTACCCATTTAAGCGTTAGAATTCCTATAAATTGCAAATTAATCCCTCTACTCAAGTCTGGCTGCTGGACAACACCAAGCATGCCGTGAGGTCACTCGTCTGGCTGTGTGGTTTAAAAAAAAATCACATCTGCCCAGTCTGTTTTCTCCTGTAAGCAAGAGAAAGTTATGAATTAGTTGACATCAAATAAGCTCTGGCACCACTGCACCCAGGGCCTGCTTATTATAAGCATCCTTCAATTCTGAGAATCTACATTTCCTATAATATTACTGTCTGAGATTAGGCCCTAACGACACATTTGGCTACTCTGCTCTGCTCTTTCCTCGTGCATTTGGAATGATCTGAGACATAAAATCTGGACCCATGAAATAAAATCCATCAAGAAATGGGAACCTCTTGGAATCAACAGGCTGCGTTGGAACCTGTTCAAAAACATCTCCGGTAAGACGAGAAGGCAGTTCTAAAGATTAAAAATGGACAGATACCTTTACACCTCATCACTGGTCCTCATTAGCCTGCTTCCTTTGGTGGTGAGTTTAAACACCCCTTCACTAATTATTTAGTTGCCTCTATGGACAGGAACAGGTGGCTAGAAAGAGGGACCACTTCTTGGGATGGCTAATAATTGAAAGGTGAAAAACCTTTCAGCAAACTCTTCCCAGGAGAGTAGCTTGGAAGACTGCAGAGATGGATATTTTATACAAAAGAAAGCGAGACTCTCATATGACTGAGACCTCTTTTCTATAGAAATTGGCCACTTAGAATCGGAAAAATTAAGACGAAGGGAAAGGGGATTTTTTTTTTTAGACGATATGAAGGAAAAGTTCTTAGGTCACGAAAAGAAAATTGAGTGTCATATTTCTGGAAACAGAGAGGGGAGAAAGCAAGAGTAAAATCTAAATATGGTGTTCCTAGCCTGAACATACAGATCCATATGGCACAACCTGCAGATTCGGCAGTTACTGTGGAAGGGGTAAGATACATATATAATTAATAGAGTCTTGTTCACTGTTAAACTTGAGATCCTGTAATCCTGAAGCAGTGTGCCAACTCAAGCCAGCACATTTGCTTGCCATTCTCCCTGTGATTTTGCACCCAGGGAAACAAAGAAGCAGGCAAAGTTTGAAGAAAGTCAGCTCTTTCCCACTCTTTCTGCTTCCTGTGCACTGAATTAGCCAAGTCTGAAATGTGTTAAGCTCACCTGTTCAGCCCGAGACCTCAGAATCAACATTAAAGGAAAGGGCCTCTTCTGAGGTGCCAGCAGCAGAAATGATCAATCAATCAATCATATTTACCAAGCACTGTGTGCAGTGCACTTTACTAAGCGCTTAGGAGAGTACCACGTAAGAGAGTCATTGAAAGAGTCCAGATTTGGGAGTCAGAGGTCATGGGTTTAAATCCCAGCTCTGCCACTTGTCAGCTGTGTGACTGTGGGCAAGTCACTTAACTTCTCTGTGCCTCAGTTACCTCATGTGTAAAAGGGGATTAAGACTGTGAGCCTCATGTGGGACAATCTGATTACCCTGTATTTACCCCAGTGCTTAGAACAGTGATCTGCACATAGTAAGCGCTAACAAATACCAACATTATTATTATTAGACACTTTCGCTGCCCATAGCAAGCTAAAAGTCCAGAGTGGGAGCCAGACATTACTGTATATAAACAAATAAAGGATATGTTTTCAAGTGATCTGGGGCTGAGGGAGGGGTGGATAAAGGGTACAAATCCAGTGCAAGGGTAGCACAGATGGGAGTGGGAAAAGAGGAAAGAGGGCTTATATGGGGAGGGTCTCTTGGAGGATAAGTGCTTTTAATAAGGCTTTGAGGGTGGTGAGAGTGGTTGTTTGTAGGATACTAAAAGGGAGGGAGTTCTAGGCCGGAGGCAGGACGTGGGCAAGGAGTGAGCAGTGAGACAGTTGAGACTGAGGATCAGTGAGTCGGTTAGCATGAGGAGCAAAGTTTGCAGGCGGGGTTGTAGTAGGAAATTAGGGAGGTAAGATCGGAGGTGGCATGGCGATTGAATGCCTTAAAATCTGACGCCTTGAATACAGTTACAAAGAAACTGAATCTTCGAATGGTGCCTCCTTAAAACACCCAGAATGCATTTCTTGATCTCGGTGTTTGACATCAGAGGCGAATTCAACCAATGGGCCTAAGAGACCAGCCTTGGCCAGGTGCTGCGGGGTAGGCTGTGACTCTCTACTTTCACAGTCTCTGGTGTGTCCATTATCATAGCTTTATTTATTAGATACACCAGATGCCTATTAAGTTGACACAATGATAATTTAATGTTTCTGTTTGGGACAAGTGATTAAGTTTAATCACCTCTTTGTGACAAAAAAAAAAAATCAACCACAGAAAAACACTGTTTCAACTCCTCAAAGCTCTACTCACAAAACAATAGCTGCTAAAGGCATGTTAGCTATTGGAATTACCTGACCTCATTCTGAAAATTAAGTGGAGAGCTCCCAGGGAAAAAAAGAATACACTAAGTGATGCAAAGCAACATCGGGAAAACAATAATTTATTTATCTAAATTTCTCTGCTGATAGTGATAATACAAGGGCTTCTCACATTTACAAATGCATGTTATTCGAAATGATAAATTTAACAAATTAAGTAGAACCTGTAAGTAAATACAACACTATTAACGATCCTCTAAATCTGGTGCTTAATGACTTGAGAATTTTTAACCAATTATTTTCTCAAAGTGTGAAATATTCATGAGGGTGAGATTTCTGACATATCAGTCGCTTCATCCTACATCTTCTTCCGCCCAGCCTTGTTTATAGCTCAATTCAGCAACAGTTTTTACTTGTTTCCTTGATGTCTTAATTTCCTGCAATAATACATCTGCCATGAATAATTAAGCAATGCATTTGGTGCATGCTGAAAGCTGAGTAAGTGCCATAAATCAGTTTGGGGATCCACTGCCAGCTGAGAGATACAATCAGTAAACTGCTGCCATTCATGTTTCTATTTGCAGGTTACAAAGTGAATCAGCTCGAACATCCTGAACCCTCACCCAACCAATCCATTTGGTTCCACATGCCCGAGCCCAATGACTCCAGTGAACACTTGTGACCAGGCCGGAAGCTGGCCCTGGCAGGATGATAAAAGGCGACAGCACTTGCACGGGCCGTTAGGAGAGGCTGAGAAAGAGCCAAGGCCCAGGCTGAGGTGCTTCATTCTCCCTGTCTCTCTCCCTCGCTTCAAAGCCTTATTTACAGTGCTCTGCACACAGTATGCACTCAATAAATATGACTGAAAGAATGTGCATCTCCTCCAAGAGGCCTTTCGTCTTCTCCCACTCTCATCTGCACCACCCTAACTTGCTCCCTTTATTCATCTCCCTTCCCAGCCGCCCAGCACATGCATACATGTCTGTAATTTATTTAATTACTGTCTGTCTCCCCCTCTAGACTGTAAGCTCCTTGTGGGCAGGGAATGAGTATGTTATATTGTTCTATTGCACTCTTCCAAATGCTTAGTACAGCACTCTGTACACAGTTAATGCTCAATAAACATAATTGACATACAAAAAAGAGTACCCTGCTCTAAGCTCAGATTCCATTTCCAATTCCCTAGGAAACTGAGTGATGACAGAGACAGGTCACCTGACTCGGGTTATCCACATTCACGACCAAAGTGGGAAACTTGGCACAGAAAATAATTTGACCACTGGCTCTGTTTGTCCTGTACTGAGGTGCTGCTCCTAGATATTCATCTCCCAATCCAAATTTCCAACAAAACCTAACCATCAAACCAAAGAAGCAATGGACTAGGACACAGCCATCCTGCTAGCTCTGCAGTCACTGCCCTTCTGCCCGCAGATAGATTCAGTCACACTCCTTCTGCTTCGACATACAGCTCAAAAGCAGCATTCCCAAAAGAATCTCCCTGTTTGCCCTAATCCTTTTCTGCCTCTCCGCTCCCATGCATATCAGCCTCTACAAACAATAAAACAACTTTCCATTAGCTGAACAGCATCACCTTCTAATTGGAAAAAGGTTTACAGCGCAATCATTTTAAAGAAATCTGAACAGCAGAGAATGCCACTGTCTTGGTCCTGGCAAAACAACTGTGTTGAAAAACTAATCAAGCCAGGGAATCAGCCAAGTCTAGAAAAATGTCAGTGGCACCATTACGATTTTGCACGTCAATCTGTGAAGCCTATCAACTCACTAGAAGATTCAAAGCTCAGAAAATTTTACAAAGGTCAAAAGGCAAAATGATTCTGTCATTAGGTTTTCTTATAAAAGACCCGCTTGCAAAAGTGAATCCTTTAACACTACAACTTTTAATTCTGTTATCAAAGCTCTGCACACATTTTGAAAAATTAATAAAACAGATGTTTTAGAGGCTTTGCCAACAGTTTCAACATTGGCTGTATACAATGGTAACGTTACCATATCCTCCTGTCCATAAAAATTTGCAACATTTTATCCTTATTCTTATAAAAAAAACAGGCACAAATGAGCTTTAAGAATACTCTCAAATTCTAACAAGTTCATTTGTTGGCCACTAAAATCCTCTCACAAACTGGAGCTTTTGTTTGTTGGAAGTACTGCACTGTCTTAGTCCCTCTGAACTGGCCAGAATTCACAACTGAAGGATCCCAATAGCAGTGGGAACTTAAGCCCCAGGCCAAAAACCACCCAAGTTCAAAAAATAGCCTAGCAAATTCAAGACACCAGGAGCCCCATCACACATTCCGGACCAGATGAGCTGGCAAATCCAATCCAAATCAGGGAGCAGTTCATTACCTCAGATGCCTTGGATTTTATTTTGGTCGGGATTATTGAACTTTAATTATTCGTGATGAGGCCCGTTAGTACACCTATAAACAATGTACAGTTCACACAGAAAGAGGCCTAGATCTTCACACTCCAAGAAAGCTAGGGGAAGGAAACTGGCATTTCTGAGAGGAAACTGTCTGCTCTACAGAAAAAACATTAGGAAGGCTCTTCTGTGGCAGGAAAATAATTCATATATCCATTAATTAATTGGGAGTGAAGTTCAAAATTAAGTTTGAATTAAATGCTTTGACGAGTAGTGGATTTACTTAGGACAGCTCTGCTGAACTCATCCTAAAAGCCACATTCGGTAAGGTTATCGATGTGATGGATATTCCTGACTCTTCTCTGTGTGATTGAGATAAATACAGCCAACTTCATATATCTGGATTGATCTGACCCAGGGAACGTTACAGCAATCTAGAGGGAGAAGAGATTAAATAGATACCCGGCACGAATGACTCCAGAATGAGTTTGCAGCCCAGAATTTAAAGGCCTCTCCATCAACCTCTCCGCAGCCCGGACCTCCCATCAGAGCTCCAGGGGCTGAGGGGAACTAATGACGGGGCTCGCTTCTCCCTCCCCATCTACCACCACCATGGATTTGTTTCGTTTCTTGCAGGGGTGAAAAGGAAGCTACCATCAGGACTTGAGAATATAGGGAAACTTGCTGGACTGGCTGCAGTGGTGAGAGGTCTACAGCCTATTCCCAACAGTAAGGTACTGTTATCCTTCCTGTCACTGTTTTTACTATTACCCTCTTCTTTATTTCCTGTTGCTGTGCACCCTATCCCTACCGTATCTTTATGGACACAGTCAGCAAACTATGATTCTTTCTCCACAACACTCAAATGCAGGGAGATAATCTCATCATTAATAGCTTCATCGTCAAACTGAAGGGCAGCTCTACTACTCTCTTCCCCCTCTAGACTGTGAGGCTCGAGGGTCTGGGACCATGTCTGAATCCCCATTTGTTAGTACAGTGCTTTGCACAATTTAAGCCCTTAATGAATGTGATTACTGCTATCACTTCCCTTGGGCACAGTAGAAAATGGTTCAGTTTCTTTCAACTGAATCAGGCACCAGCAAACTGCATCATGATTGAATACTTTGGGAATGCCCTTAGCTCTGCATTTTGGGGGCTTAAAAGGAGACGATACACAGAGCGAGAGTAACGGTGGCTGCAACTGATGGTCCTAAGCATTTGAGGAAGTACAGTAGAATCAACCCTGCCCTCAATAAGCTACTCTCTAGGGGGGGAGAGGATATAAAATATTTACAAATAAGTCATTACTCAAGTCATCTGGAAATGGCTTTACAAGAGTGAAACCCATTTTAGGTGAGGAGGCACACCCAATCCAATAGGGTTATTCAGAAATCTCTCACACTTAATGAATATTTTACTCCACCTGTATAAATAATAGCACCAAACCAAGCCCCTCGGAGACAGTACGGTCTAGACCTAGTCATACGAGAATGCCTCTGGGCAATATGACTTTCAGCCATAATGTTAATAACTCTTGCCCATTCAATGCCTATTCAGAGGGAAAGAACCTATTTCAGATCCTGGCCATTAAGAGTCCACCAGCATTATTTAGTTACTTTTTTCACCCCTAGGTAGGACCACACCTCACAAAAATAGGATGTTGCAGAGTCAACTCTAACAATGATTATTAAGTTCATTATTCTTAAACCAAATGCCTTCCAACATGTCAAAGGGAGTCCCGAGGTGACTTTGATCCTTCAGGAGAATTGCAATATTTTAAAGAAAATTGTTGGGAAAACTCCTTCCCTTTCCACCTCCCTCTCTTCTCCCACCACTACCTTCTTAAACAGAAGCCTCAAAATGGCCAAATGGTAAAACGTAAGCCAGTGACAAGGTATTCTGTATAATCTGAACACCTTCTCAATGGGCAAATCAAATCAATACTAATTGGCGAGGATACTTTCAAAAAAGTTCCAAATTTCCCCCAAATTATTAGACTGTAAACTCGTTATGGGCAGGGGACATGCCTGCTAATTCTGTTGTTTTGCACTGTCCCAAGTGCTTAGAACAGTGCTCTGCAGAGAGTAAGCACTCAATAGATGTGTTCGATTGATTACAGGAAAAGCTTCTGGAGTAAGTTGGGCATTTAAATTCCTTAGCTGAAATTAGAAAACATTTTCTGAAATTCTCTACAGTTGCTGATTTACTTATTTCTTGCAACACCACTCCTCCGGCATATTTTACAATGGAAGACATGAAAGAGCACCAGAGCCAGGTCTAGGCCAGGGGAAGATATACCAGCTTTGTTCCCAGGCTCTTGACTTGGAAAGGTTAACCACTCCTAGGCAATCTCCATCAGTCTAACCCGATCAAGACGTGGCTTTTGGGTGTGCAGGTGGCAAGTCCTAACAGGTGACTTCTGGGACTCAGAAACCAGTTATGGGCTGGGCCTCTCCTGAACCGAGGTGTCCATTTAAAAAAGGTCACTCGGCAAAGAAGTCAGGCGCTCCTGGATGCCAGTCTAGTGTGGCCCTCCAAATTCTTCTGCCTGTCAACTGCCTATGATCGTGGCCTGAATGGACAGGTCACCTCCTCCTGGAGACAAGTGTCACCCAATGGTACGCTACAAGAGGAACCATTTGGTACCAATCAGAAATCACAGACCCTATGAAGCTGGACAGCCATTTTCATCCAGGTGATTAAATTTTCCATGCCACCTGCCAAGACTATCTTAAGGGGAATTAATATGACAGTGCAAAGGGAGTGGGAAAGAGACAGAGGAACGGAATTCAAAACTACCTATGTCTCAACGGAGCTGAAATGCAGTACAATTTGGGACAGACACAAACACACATACACACACACGAACAGTGAGTGTATGTGTGAATATACATTAAAAAATGACATCACTGGTTAAGGCTAAAAAGACCGAGATGTGACTTGCACTCCATTCCAAGTGGTAAATGAGGACATCTTTTCTAGCCCCTCCCCAAATTGGGGCAAGTCTTCCTCAAAAGGGTTGAAAACAAACAGAAGCTACAAGCTCAGATACAGAGCTGGGGGAGGTTTATAGATTCCTCCTACTGAAATGAAGCCTCTCATGGGTTCTCCATCAGGCTGATCTCCAACTCCAAACCCTGAGCGGTACCCCGTATCACTCTCCGATCCAACCAGAGAGGGTGGGGTGGCTGTCAGGGACAGGGAGCCTATCTCCACCTGCCCTGTCATGGTGCTCACCCCAGTCCTCGAACTGGAACCCATCCCCCTCTTGACTTACCTGGAGAACCGGTCCCTAATCACCTTTTGGCAGAGTGATGACACTCTACCGAATGCTGTGGACTCCAATTCTTCAGTACAGGGTGGGGCTCTCCCTAGTGTCCTCCAACCAGGTATTACACTAGGACGACCCACAATCTATGGATACGCAACTTCATCTGGCTTGACAAAATCACCACATTTTTCTTCCTCCACCCTTCCTCACAGTGGTCAGCTGAGAGAGGCAGAAGGGAAAGTGATAGTACAACTACGAAGGCAGAAGCACATTTGTGAAGCTGGTTCAATGGACTGTCCTTCAGGACTGAATCCAACAATCAATCGTCTTTATTGAACACTTACTCTGTGCAGAGCACTGAACTAAGCATTTGGTAAGTAGGCAATACAATAAGGTTGATAAGATACTATGCCTCCCTAAAGTAGCTTATAGTCTAGTTGTGGGAGACATATTAAAATACATTACAAACTGAAGACCAGGAGCTCATAGATGCAGGTGGTTTCCAGAGAAATTAGCTTACATAAGCCCCTTGAGGGTAAGAAACATGTGTTTTGCTCTTCGTATACTCTGCCAGGCACTTAGAATAGTGTTTTACATTCAGGAAGGGCTCAGTAAATGCCACTGATTACAAACTGAACAAAACCCAGGCACGTCTGACTATGCTCAAACCTGCCTGCATGCAGGTCGCATCACAAGATTGAACACTAACTATGTAAAGTTTTATTATCATGACATAACCCTGGAAAGTAATAATCCTCTCCTAAATAGGAAAAAGAGTTGATTTTGCTAAGGACTACGAAACCTAAAGCATAGTACTAAAGGTTCAACGAAGGGAGCATGAGAAGAGAGGCAGGGGAGAGTTACTGAACTGCATAATCATTTTACCCCAGCAGAGTTCTTTTCTTACAAGTCTTAGCCTGAAGGAAATTCTTACCATGAAATGATTATGGAGGTTACCAGGTAAATAACTAGAGAAAAGAACAAGAAAGGAAGATGGGATCCAAAACTAATGTAAGAGGATGGCCTTAGGATATATCAGAATCCCCATCTGGGGCCATACCATCAAAGCCCCTTGTTTTAAAAAGAAAAATTCCATCATTTCCAGTAATGGTCATAAAAACTGCACTCTCATTGTTATGTGCTAGAATGATCTAGGCTATTATGAACAGATTCTACATACACACTCATATATATACATATATATATAAAACATATATTAATAGAGAGCCTAACAACCTAATTGAAACAGAGCCCCACTAATCTAATTCTAACCTTCTCTTTTTATCTCGATATGGTGCATCTCGTCAACGACCTCTCATCCACATGCTACCCCTGGCCTGGAATGCCCTCCCTCCTCATATCAGACAGATAATTGCTTTCCCCCACTTCAAAACCTTATTGAAGACAAATCTCCTCCAAGAAGCCTTCCCTAAGCCCTCATCTCCTTTTCTCCCACTCCCTTCTGCATCACCCTGACTTGCTCCCTTTGTTTATCCGCCCTCCCATCCCCAGAGCACATATGTATATATCTTTAATTTATTCATTTATTTATACTGATATCCGTCTCCCCCTCTAGACTATGAGCTCATTGTGGGCAAGGAATGAGTCTGTTATACTGTACTCTCCCAAGCACTTAGATCAGTGCTTTGCACACAGTAAGTGCTCAATAAATACACGTGAATGAATGAATGAATAACTGGAGCCAAACAAAAGCACTTGCATTTCCTTTCCACACCAGGCCTCCAAAAGGAAGCAGCATGGTACAGTGAATGGAGCACAGGCTTGGGAGTCAGAAGGATATGGATTCTAATCCTGCCTCTGCCACTTGTCTGCTCTACGACCTTGGGCAAGTCACTTCACTTCTCTGGGCCTCAGTTGCCTCATCTGTAAAATGGGGATTGAGACTGGGAACCTCACGGGCAGGGACGAAGTCCAACTTGATTTGTTTGTATCCACCCCAGCACTTACTATAGTGCCTGGCACACAAGCATTTAAATACCAAAATTATTATTATTGTTATTATTATTATTGAGTGATCAACCCTAGGTCTAGCACCGGTTCCTATGATACTCAAGTGAATCACAGCACTAAGTGTCATAGGCCACCAAAGCAGAGTCGTTCTGCTCAGGCACTCCATCTCCACTGGTTTTATCGCTCAGTTAATCACTCAGTGGTATTTCTTGAAGGAGAACTTACTGTGTGCAGAGCACGATACTAAGCGCTTGGGAGAGTAAAATAAAAACACTTGGTAGGCACAATCCCTGCCATAAAGGAGCTTACAAGTCTACTGGGGAAGAGAAGCACTGTAACGAATTAGAAGGGTATAGGAAGATATACAACTCATCTATCTCACTGCTGTCCCTTTTCCCAGTCATCCCTCTGACCTGGAACTTCCTCCCTCTCTGTGTACACCAGCCACCAGTCTCCCTTCACAACTTCATACCCTCCAAGGAGGCTTGGATTAAGCCTCTTTCCCCTACTCCCTCTCCCTTTTGTGTCATCTATCCACTTGGATCTGTACCCTTTGGGAATTTAGTATTCACCCCACCGTCAGCCCTGCAGCACTCATGTACATCTCCATAATTTATTTCTTTATATTAAAGTCTTTCTCCCCCTCTAGACTGTAAGCTCCTGTGGGCCTGGAACTTGTCTTTCAAGTCTTGTATTTGTACTCTCTGAGGGGATTAACTGACACAAGTATTGTGGGGCTGGGGTGAATATCAAAAGTGCTTAGAGGATACAGAGTCAAATGCATAGTTGATAGAGAGTGGAGGGCAGATAAGGGAAATAAGGTCGAGCATAATGACCCAGTACCCTAGAAAATTCAACTGATTACAGCAGAGGCTGGTGACGCTATCTATATCTCTACCCTTATCCAATTGAAAAACTAGAATCCCACCTAACACAGACCGACCTAAATGGACAGATAGCCAGGCTTTTCAGTTGCATTCCCTGGTGCACAAACAGAGGTATCTCAAATGGGCAGGTGGCACGTTTGAAACAGATTGCCTCTCATTCACTCAGTTGTATTTATTGAGCACTTACTGTGTGCAAAGCATTGTACTAAGCGCCTCTGAATAACATTCTCAAAGATGGAATCTCATGGACAAGATCACTATCTTATACTATGAAGAAATGCTACAAATAGGGTGGGTGTAGACAGACCGTGGTACAACCATGAATTTGGTCTCCTGGGACTTAACAAGCTCTTTTGCTGTCCAATTTAGGAGTCAACTTTTCACCCTGCCCTTGCCGGTAGCACCCTCCCCTCTCCAGCATCCCTCAACCGTCCTCTCCTTCAGAGCTCTACTAAAAGGCTGCTTTTTCCAGGAAGCATTCCCTGGTCAGGCCCTTACTTCCAGGCACGCGACTCCATTTGGTACCTCGGTACTCATGTGTTTAGTCACTTGGCCCTCGGCTCTCTCCCGCTAGACTATAAGTTCCTTGAAAGCAGAAACGGTGTCTTACTTATCTACAGTTCTCTCTTAAGCACTCTGCTTGGTGCTCCTGCTCAGAGCAAATGATCATACACACCAATGATTGATTGTCCATTTTCTTCAGTTACGGGAAATTAATCAATTTAGGTCTATTGTTTCTCCCATTAGATGGAAGGGTTTCAAGGCAGGGACAGGATGACTTTAACATCTTTTGTTTATTCCCCAAGCCTCTAGCTACAGTAGGCACTCAATAAATTGGTTGGATTGCGGCAGTGGGCCACCCACAGTTACTATCTTATTTGGCCGACAAACTCGCTGGACTGCACAGGGTGCTGGGAAGGAGGAAATGTCCTTAAAAGCAACAAGCTTTGTGGGTGATAAAATTTGAATGAGTACATCCCCTGATCTGTTTCGGTAGCAGCTAACATTGAAGGAAGCACAAATCTCTCGCACACTCACATACTCTGGAGACATGGAGTAAATGAAATGATGGAAGTCTACCTGAAGGGGTAATAGGATAATCATCCTAGCTAAACAGATCAGACCCGCTCTCCCATGTCAGCAAGAATGGTCATAGTCTGATCAAAAATAACCTTCAGGCAAAAAACTGGGCCCATTTTCAGCAGCAGGGAGAGTTAAATGGCAATTTCACACAGTCCATGCTCTGCCTACTTTTCCCCACAAAATCACAATTCCCAGGCCAAAACGAAGAAGGCATCTGCGAAAACGGCTTCGGGAGGCAGGTATGTAATTGCGACGATGCTTGGAGGTAAGCAAGATGCAAGGAAAGGTGTTTTGCTCTGCAAACCACTAACATTACTAAGGTGCCTTTCACGAATCTGCCATATGCAAGGGCCACCAAGGGCCCAGTTATTCTTAAAAGCCAGAAGGAACCAAGAGGGAGCACTTGGAGAGCCTGCTCAGTGATCTTTCCCAGTTCACGTGACCAAAAAATCCACCTACAGCCCTCGTTTGGAAAGGATGAGGCGGGGTCAACAATATTTTTTTAAAAAGAAAAAAGACATGAGATAGAGACAGGCGAGAAGAACCAAGGCGAAAGGGGCAGTGAGCCTTGCTGCCCTATCTTTCAAAGCCGCTCATCTCCCCACCCTCAGACTCGTCTGCCACGAGGCCTTCTTCCTATGACATCAGCCTCATGAGCCTTGGAGGCAGAGTCAGCAAACTGATCCCCCTCCCTGCTCTGGGGGCACCCCCTTCTCTGACCTCTGGTTATACAAGAGACTGGAGGGACATCCTACCCTAACCCTCACCCTCCATTACCACAGAGATGAAAAGAGGAGGAAATTCCATTAAAGAAAGGGGATAGCCTGACAAAGCTGCTCACTAGGACGATCAAAGTGTTTTAATTAATCAATCAGCAGGGAAACAATTAGCTCAACAGACCTGAACTCTACCTTTCTTCCTCAAATCTACACATTTTGGCCCGTCCTCCATATGCCCAGCATGGCTCACTTCCCTGGGGCTCCCCACCCAAGCAATAACTCAGAAGCAAGAGGCAGAACCAGCAGTTAGCAACGAAGGCCAAGAAATGGGCATTTTCAGCAACAGTGGCTAAGGCCAACCAAGGTGTTAATGACCTGGGCAGCTCCACAAGTAGCCAATGGAGGAATGGACCCTCCAAGAGGCTACTCCACTGAAGCAGAGGGTGGAATGCCGACGGGAATTGTTGGTGGCATTCGAATGGCAAAGTTCCTTAGCAAGGACCATCCACACAGTTGGGAACACAGCGGAGGATTCAAAACGGGCCTGACTGCACCGTCAGCAATTCAAAGTGGGCAAAACCAGTCTGAGAGAATAACCAGAGGGGCAGTCTCTGACCTGGTTCTTATACATTTGCCTTTAGAAACTACAAACTACATGGATTCTCTTAATCCACAGGGGTATGGTTATTTTCAAAAGAAATTTGATGGTTGGCATTTTGAGGGGCAAATTTTCTTTACAAATTTTGGTGCTCTTAAACCCCAAAAGTTTTTGCTGTTATTGTGCTGCATGGGGTACAATCAAGACTCCATGGGATTCTTCCCAATGCCCAAATAACAGCTTACAGAAGAAGTCTTAAGTGGGCCTCATTCCTGTTGGCCTAATTGTGGGCTGGGTCTGGCAGCAGCTTCTCTTCATTCCATTTTCCCCTCTGGAAATACAAATCACCATTCCACCGCCTTGTACTGGCATCTGAGGAACTCAGAGCATGGAATGGGAACTCTTCACTAAATCTTCCACTCCCAAGGCCTCTAAGGGACACACAGGGAATTTCCACACTTTGGACGAGGGCAAGACGGGGAAACTAGGACGAGGAAAGACACTGGCTTACTCTAAAGCTTTTCTAAACAATGGTGCATCCAGCTTAGGTCTCCTGCTTGACTGTGAGCTTCCCTCTAGACTGAGGCCTCGTTATAAGCAGGGAATGTGTGCTAATTCTGTTGTACTGTACTCTCCGAAGCGCTTAGTACAGTGTTCTGCACATAACAGCGTGGCTCAGTGGAAAGAGCCTGGGCTTCAGAGTCGGAGGTTATGGGTTCGACTCCCGGCTCTGCCACTTGTCAGTTGTGTGACTGTGGGCAAGTCACTTAACTTCTCTGTGCCTCAGTTACCACATGTGTAAAATGGGGATTAACTGTGAGCCTTACGTAGGATGACCTGATTACCCTGTATCTCCCCCAGCGCTTAGAACAGTGCTCTGCACATAGTAAGCGCTTAACAAATACCAATATTATTATAATAAGGGCTCAATAAAGGCCACTGATTGATTAGGCATATTTGTGAGAGGAATTAAGAGTAAGGAAAGAGAAAGAGATGGGAGGACTGGACGATGGATTTCCTTCTTAGCAGATGCCTTCAATAATACCTATTGGGCCCCTAAAATGTGCAGAACCCTAGATAGTATAACCCAGTTCCTGCCCATCTCTCTTTGCCAAGATGCATTCCTCAAAATGTATGCACATGAGCTCACCCTCATCACAAGAAAAAAAAATGTGTTCTTGCATTGAATTTTTTTCGACTTTCTCAGCGGGGAAATACCCAATTCCTTCACACCAGGGATGTGGGATTTGGTTTTGTGTGTGGGTGCCACCCTATCCTCTGTGTTTGCTGCTCCAAATCCTTCGAAGGTGAGACTTTTCCAATTTTTAAAGCTCTCCAGAATAAAAGGTTCCACAATTTCTCTTAGTTCCTATAACAAACATTCCTCCCTCCCTGTTGGAAAGTTCTTTACTCCAGGCACACTGGAAGATTTCTAATCTATTCACCCCAAGGTGAGTACAAATTGGAGCCAGCACAGGAAATGGAAAGGATGCTTATCTTACTCGTTTTACCTCAAGTTCATCTCTACAGGAGAGGTCCTGCTGGTGAAAGTAGTAGGTAAACTGATAAATTATTTAAACTCATTTACAAAGCTGATCTAAGTGATTTCCTTTAGCTGCAATTTAGATCCCTGATTCTGTTCTTAATAATATTGTTCTTATTACTTTAGTTGTCATTTCTTCTGCTTTAATAAAGGAGCAGTTCTGAACTTTTAGAATGATTCTGGGGAGACTAAATAGTATTTATTGAGTGCTTACTCTGCACAGAGAACTGTACTAAGTGCTTAGGTAAGTAGGAGAGTGGATCGTAGGCTCCCTCTAGATTGTAAGCTCACTGTGGGTAGAGAATGTGTCTACCAATTTGTATTCTTCCAAACAGTATAGGGTTTTGCACACAATAATTGCTCAATAAATATCGCTGATTAATGCAAGAGAATTAACAGATTTGATCTCTGCCCTCAAGGAGCTTTAATCCAGTGGGGGAGACTCACACTAAAAGAAATTACAGCAAGGAGGAAGCAATAGAAGTTAAAGATACATATACAGGAACAAGAAAACCTCCCCAGTAACTAGCTAATCTTCCTTTCCATCACTATCTGTCACGGATGCCACGGTTACAGGCTTGCGAGACGGGGAGGATGCTGGGGTTATCAACAGTGATGGAAAAGGTCGATGGAAGTTATTTAGGGTAGATGAGGAGTCGGGTTTTGGGTGTCTTGAGGGGTAGGCAGGACATCCATGGAGGGATTACCCTGGAAGCAGAAGCGAGACTGCAGTGAGGGAGAGAGGTCAGGGTTAGAGTCAAATGAAACCAGTGGAGTGGATGAGCTTCCCGAGAGAATTTAGGATGAGTATTGAAGGGGATCAGTTAGGGAGTGGGAAGCAAGAAAGAGACGACAAGGTGATTTAGCAAATTACCTCTGCCAAACACTTGCTACTCAGTATGATCCTTGCTATCCAATGGGTCTGCATTAAAGGTTCATAACTGAGTCGGTGAACAACAGGAAGCTAATAGAGAAGCCTCGTCAAGATCCTCCAAATAAAGCTCAATATTTAAAAAGTGGTCTGCCTTTCAACCCCAAACTGGTGTTGGTTTTTTTGTTTGTTTTTAATTAAAGAAAGCAGTGGATTCCAGGGCTCTGGAAAAACCATCTTTTCTGTGACAATCAAATTGAACTTTCAACATAATCTGCAAAGCCATTTTTCCCAGTACATTCAGGAGCTGACAAGGAGAAGCAGAAATGGAGCATAAAAAGGGGGGAAAAAGAGCAAGGAAACATGTAGAGAACGTGTAAAACAATCATCCTGAATCAGCTCTAAGAAGCTCTAATGGAATTACGGTCACCCTGACAGAAAAAGTCAGGTCACGAACAAGATTTAATCATTTCTTCAGGACCATCTGCAGGGGAGAATGAGGTTCGATAAGCATTTTCCTACTTCACAAAAACATACTAACTTTTTTATAGTTAGTATGCATACAAGCATGCGTGCACGCACACGTGCGCACACAGAAAATATCCACACACTACTGCAGAGACAGACCTGAAAGGAGAGGACTGCAAACCTAGGACCAAGGACCTCATCTAACTCTGCAGAAGGAAACCACCATTTATCAGGCAGTCAAATCTGGAGTAACCAGGGGGTAGAGAACACAACAATGAGGCTAATCAGGAATTTGGCCAAGAGGGCATGTTGGGCCTGGAGAGGCAAGAGTTACAGGGGTGAGGAACTATAATAAAATACCATACTTCCCTGGAAGAGTCTCCTGATAACCAGAGAGCATATCAGATCCAGGTCAACAGAATTAAGAAGGAGGTAATGATGATGCAAGTCAAAAGCTGTCATCCATTCATTCAATCGTATTTATTGAGCACTTACTGTGTGCAGAGCTCTCCCTACTCTTCTAGGATTACTTTGGAACGGTGAGGCTTAGTGGAAAGTGTACAGGTCTGGGAATCAGAGAACCTGGGTTCTAAACCCGGATCTGCCACTTGCCTACCACGGGCAATTCAATTAACTTTTCTGGCCTTGGTTTCCTCATCTGTAAAATGACTAAACATCTGTTCTTCCTCCTCTTACTTAAACTGTGAACCCCAGGGAAGTCAGGGACAGTGCCCAACCTATTTGTTGTACCTCAGGGTTTAGTACAGTGCTTGGCACAGAGTAAGTGCTCAACAAATATCACAACTATCTCTCTACCAACCACTGCAGGGACAACACAGCTCCAGGCTTCCACTGCCCTGGGAATTTTCTGATCCCTTTGAGGAAAACGCACATTAAGTCAGTGACTCTCAGAAAAAATACAAAACAATGGGATAGAGCTGGCCCTTAGGAATCTCAGCCTAACTCTGCTTCCTCTCTCCCTCCTCCACAAACAGCGTCAGAGTCTGATGATTGGGGTCTTGGACCTGAAAAAGCAATCTGACTCATTTGGGGCAATCTCTACCTTCAGCACAAATTGCCTGCCTTGGCCTTCAACTTATGAATTAAATTGTGTTCTATCTAGTCTTTTCTTTGTTTCTCCGACACAGAGATAGGACAGAGCCAGATCTTCTCCTTACTTTACAATTCAATAACCAAGGTTTTATGATGGTGGTGGTGGAGGAGGAAATGAAGGTGGTGATAAACTCCAGCAGCTTAAGGAGCGGAAATTTTTTCTGAAATCCTTTCCATGTTTTAAGTGCAGCCTTGACTGATCTTGGCAAGGCCAGCTTCGAGAAGTAAGCAAAAGCCTCCTCGGGATGCATTACAATGATGGTAATTATTTTGCTATTTGCTAGGTGCTTACTATGAACCAAGCACTGTACTAAGTCCTAGGGAAGACAAATGATAATCAGGTTGAACGCAGTCTCTGCCTAACACAGAGCTCACAATCTAAGGAGAAGGGAGATGAGGTACTGAATCCCCATTTTACAGAGGCACAGAGAAGGAACTTGATTTGCCCAAGGTCACCCAGCAGGCAAGGGGCAGAGCCAAGATTAGAACCTTAGTCTTCTGACTCCCTGGCCCCTGCTGTTTCACCTAAGCCACACTCCTTCTCTTCTTAAGCACCTACATTATATGCAAATGCTAGGGAAAGGTACAAGGACATTTCTTTCCAAGTTCTCTAATGGGAAGCTGTCCTTCCTGATGTAGCCAGGAATCCCCACACTCAGGAAGCAAGACCCAATGCCAGGTTCGGAGGGAAGTAAACTGCTGTTGAATCAAAATCCCCTGGAGATCAATTCTTGTAGCCACAAAGATGATCAGAGTGTGGAACAGCCTGAACACTCAGGAAAGAGGATCAAACACCAGAAAAGCAGCGTGCCTAGTGTATAAAGCATAGGCCTGAGGGTCAGAAAGACCTGGGTTCTAATCCCAGATCCACTACTTGCCTACTGTGTGACCTAGGGTAAGTCACTTTTCTGGGCTTCAGTTGCTTCATCTATAAAATGGGGATTAAGACTGTTAGCCTCATGTGAGACATGCACTATGTCCAACCTGATTAACCTGTATCTAGCCCAATGCTTAGTACAATACCTGGCATATAGTAAGTGCTTAAATACCATTTAAAAAAAACACACAGTATTTTCTTCCTTCCCGGCACATCAAAATTTGTCTGGAAGAACCCACCCAAAAAGTAAACACTCCTCTCCTCAGTGCTAATGCTAGACACCAAGAGAATTTTCATCCTCTGTAGTGGTTCCACTCTTCCCTCAAAGATCTAGAAAGGGGGGCATGAGGATTCAGGGGACTGCTTTCTCACTAACAGGCAGCAGCCCATGATTTCGATTTTCAAGCACAGGACAACAGACTCACAACTCAGAGATGACTGGGGCCACAAAGAAACACTGGCCCTGAGTCACTATAGTATCTCAAAGTGAGTAACACCTCTATCACTACCAGTTCAAGGACCCAAGGATTACTTACACTTCTTCACAAAGCCTTGAGTTAGAAAGAGAATGTGCATCAAAATTTAAAAACCAAAGAGAGAGGAGAGTGCAGCCAGCAAAATAAAAGACTTTCCAACATCGACCACTCCATCACGAACACCAAATAACTCATCTGTTAATCACACCCTTCAAAACAGAGCTCATTCTTATGGTTTACCTTCCAGGAAAAAGTCAAACCTTAACTATGGATCCCTCTGTTGCAAGGTAACAATAATAATAATTATATATTTTTAAGCACTTATGTGCTGGGCACTGTACTAGGCAGTGGGGTGGAGACAAATAAATCAAATTGGACACAGTCCCTATCCCACATGGGGCTCATAATCTTGATCCCCATTTTACAGATAAGGTAACTGAGGCCCAGAGAAGTGAAGTGACTTGCCCACGTTCACACAGCAGACAGGTGGTGGAGTTGGGATTAGAACCCAAACAGCAGATCCTTCTATTACTTTTCCACTAAGGAAGAATACTTTTCTTTGCCGTATTTGCCACATGCCTATAAATGCAATTCCACACTAGTGACTCAGTTATAAATTCTCCTGACTTCTAAAGAGCATCCTAATTCCTGCCTTCAAGGACCGGACCCCCATTTCTGGACACCTGAACCTAACGCAGGCCAAAATCATTATTAAGCCACCAAATCCAGGCATAAGGGGAAAGGAAAGGGGCCACGGTCTCCACAGCTTTTGGGGGTGGCTCTCCTTTCCCCTGTCATGGTGAAGGGAGGTGGATGGTAGCTTGAGTTACAACAAGGTGACTGGCCGAACTACAGCCCCACTGCTTTCTGTGTCTCCTTCCTGGTCCTGTGTGTCCTCTACATTATAAGCTCGTTGTGGGCAGGGAATGTGTCCATTCATTGTTATACTATGTTCTTCCAAGCACTTAGTACAGTGTTCTGCACACAGTGAGCACTCAGTAAATACGACTGAATGAATGATGACACTTCTCCCATCCAGTCCTGGGCACAGTCTTTGTGCCCACTTTCCTGACCCATGTCTGTGTCTCTTGTGTCTCTGAGCACCCCACTCCTCTTCCTGAGGCTCTCTCAGGGGGGAAATTTTACCTTAGCTCTGTCTCCTGGGAAGCTTTAAGCTCAAATTGAAACCTTATAACCACCACCACAAAGGTCATGAAAAAATCCGCCACATTTGGGGACCCTATTAATTACCACCTGGCTGGCCAGCAGGACCTGCAGGAAAAGGGAGAGGAAGACAAAATGCACATTGACTTCAACACTGGTCACCTTAGACCTCTAAAAACCCTTGAGGCTGATGACGAGCTGCCTGACTAATGGAAGCAGTGGAAAAAAACAAAAGCTTTGAAGCAAACCAAGTCACCTCTATAGATTTGCTGCCTTGGTATCTGGTTAAACCCAAATTTAGAGTAAGAACACCCCACCCTGCAAACTTTATGCTCCTTAGCCCTCATGAATATTTGTCATCTTGACTTGTTTTTGACCATTCCAGTTGCAAATACTTTTATGTTTTTCTCCTCCATTAGAGTGTAGTTCCTTCTGGGCAAGGAACCCATCATTTCATTTTCGGTTCTTCTCAAGTACTGAGTACACAGTGCACTACACCAAGAATACACATACAAATGCGATTATTCCTCTCACCACCACCACCATACTACAGCAATTAAAAAGACAGAATTCAGATTCCATCTTGGGAAGGGGAGAGAGGAGAAAGTTCCTTCCTCTGTGAGTGAGCCAATCGCAGGATAACTAATATCAACAGACAATATAAAGTGGTAACATCAAAAACTTCACAGCAAAGTAGAAGGGACCTCAAGAAGTTAATCTTTGTCCTCCAACGGGACTAAAGCTAAGCCCTTCCAAATAGATAAGAATCAATTAAACACATTTACTGAACACACTGTGTGCAGAGCACTGTACTAAGCACTTGGGAGAGTACAACAGAATTAGCCGACACGTTCCGTAACCGTAATAAGTTTACAGTCTAGAGGGGGAGAGAATCAATATGAATAATTATTTGCATTACTATTTTTAAGTTCCACAGGGAAAGATATTTCTTAATTTCTCTCCATCATCCATTCCAGTGTCACAATGATTACAGAAATAAAGTTTCTGAAAATGTCTCATCTAAATCCATCCCCCTGCAGCTTCAACCCACTTCTCAGTGAAAATTGTGCTCTGCTGAGGTGTCAACTACAGTCATCTTCACTCGGCCCCATCAACCACCATTTTTTTCCCCTTATTCCCCTAAAATCTCATTATTCACTGCTGCTCCGAGTAAAACTTTTATGGGCTGCAGTTTATTCCCATCATCAGCAAGAAGCATTATTACAACCACAAAGTAGGATTAGCCAGGCATGGGAAAGTGGGGCCCAAAGAAGATTTGCCCCACCAGAGGCTCCCACACCAAGGGCACTGGCCAGCAGTCGACCAATTGCCCCACACCCTCGTTCCATTTAATTCATCTGACAAGATCAGCCTGGGTAGCTCATGAGGGGAAATGATTCCTGCTTCTCTAGCCAATCTCCCAATGCCCTGAAAGCAACAGCAAGAGTGAATCCTGGGCTTCAGATGCATGTGGGTAAAGGGGTCCTTCTTAACTAATCCCACTTCCCCCAAAATTTAGGTTTTGTGGTTCCCTTAGGCTGCTCAGGCTCTGGAAAACAGGCGTGGCAATAATAATAATTATGATGGCATTTGTTAAGCACTTACTATGTGCCAAGCGCTGTTCTAAGCACTGGGGAGGTACAAGGTAATCAGTTTGTCCCACATGGGGCTCACAGCCTTAATCCCCAATTTACAGATGAGATAACTGAGGCCAGAGAAGTTAAGTGACTTGCCCAAAGTCACATAGCTGATAAGTGGTGGATTCGGGATTAGAACTCATGACCTCTGACTCCAAAGCCCGTGCTCTTTCCACTGAGCCACGTTGTAAGAGGATGGTTGCCCGGTATTTTCAGAGGACAATAGAGACTTGGGTGGCAAACGTTTTCTCCTCTGTTGTCAGCACCCCCAAAACGCAGCACAATCCTATTAACACCTGACTTGAAAGAGAGTGTCCAGCCTTGAGAACAGGGGGAAACAGTGCTTGGAGCCATGGGAATAATAAGTGAGGAAAAGTTGTGCTCAGAATGTGCTTGCTAATTCTGTTGTACTCTTCCAGGCGCTTAGTACAGTGCTCTGTACATAGTAAGTGTTCAATAAATACGACTGAATGAATGAGCATCGGCCTGGGAGTCAGAGGATCTGATTTCTAACCCCAGCTCTGCCACTTCTTTGTGCCTCAGTTCCCTCATCTGTAAGACTGGGAGCCCCAAGTGAGACAGGGACTGTGTCCAACCTGATTATCTTCTATCTACCCCAGGACTTAGTACAGTGCCTGGTCTGAAGAAAGCATTTGAGTGCCATGTTAAAAAAGAAATACTGTTCTAAGCACTGAGGAAGATACTGCCAGGTCACACCTGGTTCCTGCCCAACCTGGGGCCTACAGTCCAAGTGTAGGACTGCTCCTAAAGATTACAAAAAAAAAATCAATACCCATGCCATAGTAAAGACTACCCAGCAAACAGAAACGGGAGAATCATTTACTCTACTGGAGACCTACTCAAGAGAACAGCTTGGACTCATTTACATTGGGTTGAGATAACAGAAGCTGAATGACAGGGTGCTTGTGCAAACCTTAGAGGCCCTGTGCAAACCAGCCCTGGAGCCTGCCTCAGAAAAGAAGGACCTGACCCGGGACACAGAGTATGACCAAGGGCAACCTGGGGGTGTGGGAGGGAGAGGGGGAGAGGGAGAGAGAAAGTGTGTGTGTAAGGGATGGGAAGAAACAGACTGAGAGACTTGTAATTTGGGGAATTTCTTGCAGCTGCACAACCTCTAGTGCCCAGAGAAATTCCTCCTGAATCCAACTGTTCACTCATCGTCTCATCTCATTTTTCATCACTTATTGGGGATTTTGGCTCAGTACTTCCCACTCTTATTTCAGGATTCTCAGGACACCTATGTCACCGTGTTTCTCGCAGACACTGCAGTCACAGTTTACATGGACCCAACACGCTGTCATTATATTTCCTACAGTCGCATTCTGTTAACCACATGGAAAGGACTGGAGACCAGATATTATTAATCTCTAAGAGCTACCTCTTTCCCTGCCTCCAGTACAGCTACTCAACTTGGTGGGAAAACTATTTCCTGGACTTGGGGGGCGGTTACTTACTGTCTGATTCCGTTGTCACCATCAAGCAGCAGAGAACGACCACCGGCACAGAGAATGCTGAAATACAGGAGTTGGGCACCATATTCCAAAGCGGAGCCTTCTCCTCTGCAGTCAGTCCGGAGGTAAACAGTCAATGCATCCAACATTAGATATGCAGATTTATATCTGGAAACCGAGAGAGGGAGAGAAAATTCACATTAGATCGAATCCCTCTTGCATAAGATATTACTTCTCCACATTCCCATCCTCAAGGCTGTTAAAGTGCAACAGATCCTCGGCAAAGGAATACCATTCCTTAAAGAAGAATGAGGCACTGAATGAAGTCTTTCGGTGATCCTAGCTACTGAGAGCCAACTCTGAGTCTCATAAATTCCTGAAAGGTGCTTGTGCTCCCCAAAATTTGGTAAAACCCACGCAGGAGAAAGAAGGATGCCCCAACAAATACTACCATCCCATCATGTCAGGCTGCACAAAACAGTCCAATGCAATCTACCTTCCCCAGACTGAGCAGCTGAAAATGCTTTATAAAAACAGCTTAGTGCTGACCTGGAATATAATGAGACCAGATTATCCTGTTATGTATTATTTCATAAAAATTATCAGCCTTTCTGTGCTTAGACTCGGAATTCAGCATCAATTACCAAGCATCCTGACGGCGTCAAAGCCCGAGACCCTGCTTCTTGTCCCTAGATGTGAGACACCTCAAATAAGGAGTTTGAAAAAAGGTCGTCACCTCTCCGAGAGCAGAGCCTGGCTGTAATTTGCTTGGCTCAGTGCCCACTCCCTGCAGCTGATTCACAAACCCACAATGATGATGGTGATGGTAAAGATGAGGTCTGTTCTTGGTACCATTAAGAGCAAGAAAAGCAGCAATATCCTGCTGCTATTGATCTCAATTTTTTTCCCATCAATACGACTCAATTTTACAACCTTCCATTCAGATTCCAAATCCTCTCCTCTTCCACCCTTACTAGATCCTCAGAGTGCTGCTTCTCTTTCCTCTCTCTTTCCCACATCTAAATCATTGGCCTCTCGATGTTTTTAATGGTATTTCTTTAGGGATTACTATGTGCCAGGCACTGAACTAAGCTCTGGGATAGATACAGACTAATCAGGATGGACACAGTCCCCGTCCTGCACGGGGCTCACAGTCTCTATCCCCAATTTACAGATGAGATAACTGAGGCCCAGAGAAGAGAAGCGATTTGCTCAAGGTCACACAGGGGACAAGTGGTGGGGCTGGGATTAGAATCCAGGTCCTCTGACTCCCAGTACTCCTTCCATGAGTCCACGCTCTCCTCTTTTCCTTTCAGAACAGTTGCCCACAGTCATTTCACTCCCCAGTCTTCCTCCTCCCAATGTCCTCCAGGATCCTTAGCTGGGAGCAGGTAAGTCCATGGGGATGAATTGCCGAGGACCATCCCCCTCACCAGTGGGTGATCCAGAATTAACCCAACCCTACAGGTAGGACAGGCTAGAGGACGAGACAGAATAGAAAAGGCAGGACGGGGAAAGGGGCAGGCAGACTTCCTGATGGAAAATGCCTATCCCTGCACCTATGCTTTTAGTCTGCTTCAGGGGAAACTGAAAATGAGAGGCAACAAGTCATTGGACATTTCCTTGCTTAGACAGCCTGGTGGATCCAGACTTTCAATCGGGATGGAGGCAGGGAATGGTAATTAAGGAAGATAAAAGGCCTTTCTCTGATTTTAAATTTTTCCCTGGCAGGATCCCTCAAACTTCCCATCTAGACTGTGAGCCTGTTATTGGGTAGGGATTGTCTTTATCTGTTGCCGAATTGTACTTTTCAAGCACTTAGTACAGTGCTCTGCACATAGTAAACGCTCAATAAATATGAGTGAATGAATGAAGCTTCCCCCCACTTCTCCCAGCAGACTGGAGTGAATGCCTTCAGATCCTCTAACACCCCACATACTCCTAAACCTCCAGTGAAGCTCAACTAGAATCAATCAATGGTATTTATTGAGAGCTTACTATAAGCAGAACATTGTACTAAGCACTTGGGAGAATACACTGTAACAGAGTTGGTAGACACATTCCCTTGCCCACAATGAGCTTATGAAGTAGCGTGGCCTAGTGGATAGAACATGAGCCTGGGAGTCAGAGGGACCTGGGTTCTAATCCCAGATCTCTCACTTGACTATGTGACCTTGGGCGAGTCACTTAACTTCTCTCAGTTTATCATCTCATCTGTAAAATGGGGATAGAGACTGTGAGTTCCACATGGGACACGGCCTTTGTCCAATGCGATTAACTTGTATCTACCCCTGTGCTTAGAACAGTGTCTGGCGCGTAGTAAGTGTTTAACAAATACCATTTAAAAAATGAGCTTACAGTCTAAGAGCTCTTGCTACATCACCATGCTAGTTGACTGTATCTGGGAGACCAGAGGATCTAAGACTGAAAAATGGGGAAAAAAAAAATATGCCCACTCCTAACATTGGCACTGTTCTCCTTCAGGATCCTGCTGTTCCTGGCAAAACACTGGCAAAAAACTACACACTGGCATGCTTGTGGAGGACCGAGGTCATAAACATGGGATGGGCAAGGCTATTAAGACAGTCCAAGGACTCCCAGCTTCTATTCCTGAGAAAGAAGGAACTTTCTTTATGAGAGTCCTCCATGTCTAGGGGCCGGTGCCCAACCGGAACTGCGAAGCATGGGTTTGCTGACCTTCCGGAGAGCTGTCCATGCCATGGGGGTGACGTTTTGACAAATGCCTTAATTTAAAGTCTGGTTATTTATATTATTCTTAATTGTCTGTGCCCCGTGGGACCTAAGGGTTCAGAGCCAATTAGCAGGACGCCTGATAAATCTTCCCATCTATGAAAGAGAGCTTCCCTCTCTGAATGTCATTTTTGATTCCGCTGCCAGATGGCAAGAACAATAGAATCAAGAGACTTTCAGCCAGCTCCGGCCCCGACTTCCCGGATTTTTCTCCCCATTGTGGCCCCAGGCTCTTGCTCCGCTCCCATCCTCTGTGATCCAGCTCTAGTTGCAGTCTCTGGAACTCAGTCTTGTGCTGTTTGAGATCCAGGGGCCTTGCTCTGCCCTCTGCACATTGCCTTGGGCCCAGAGTCTAGCTGGAGCCATCTGGGATTCCCTCATCTGTATCCTGGGACCTTGGGTCTGGGCCCAAAGACCAACCTTCACTTGACAACACCCCTCCATCCAATCATGAGGTGGGGAGCTTTCCTGGACCCACCACCTAGCAAGGGCTTGGGAGAAAACGTCAATCTTGTAGCATGGGAGCCGCTCACCGCATCTTAGAGGTAAGGCCCAGGGTCTACTCATACCTCCCGCCATGGACTGCAGCCCGGCCTGGGGGTGAAGAGGACAGTCAGGGACCACCGACTAAGGCTGGAGTTGTGACAGTCTGCAGTTAGCCCATTAGTCAAAGAAGCAGAACAACATATGTTCTAAATAAATAATAAGAATCTGTAACTGTGTCTGAAACTTGGTCCAGCTTGGTCTAGTCCCAAATTTATTAATTCCTTCCAACACAAAAATCTGGATATGAATGGAGGCAAAAATAGGATAGAGAAAACAGAAAGAGAATGGGCAAGATAAGTGATCGTTCCAAAGAAATGGCTCACATTTTCCCCACACTCTTTTATGTTGGGCAGACTAGCTTAGCCAAGGTGGAATAGCCATTGAGGGGAGGGTGGGGCTTCCACAGAGTAAAAGAAGCCAGAGACAGCCATAAAACCCAATGACACTTCCACTCCCCAATCAACCAATAGTATCTACTGAGGGCTTCATCCTGTGCCAGAGCACCAGCTAAGGGATTGAGAACACACAACAGACTGAGCATACATAATCCCTGCCCTCAAGCAGTTGAACTAATTTATACCCATCCTCAGCACTTTTGAATATGTGATTGTTCACGTGTACATTCAATTTTTCACTTTGACTATTCTGGCTGTGAAGATTTTTATGTCAGTTTCCCCTTTCACAGTGTAAACTCCCTGAGGGCAGGGCAAGAGTTACTACTTTATTCTGTACTTCCCAAGCACCACACCGAGAGGGTGCTCGATAAGTGCAAACAACTTCTACTTCTCAAACACCTTACAGTCCAGTTTGGAGGACAGGTAAGGATGAGTGGAGCTTAGTACAGTGCTCTGAATGCAGTAAGAACTCAATAAATACGACTGAGTGAATGACTGTTTAAAAGGGGTATGGACCACGACACAATACTTACAGAAGCACTAAAGTACTTGGGGTTTGATCCACTTTCCAAACAAGAGCAGCTATTAGGGAGGGGGGATGGTTTTGGCCTTAGCCTCCCACACCCAGTCCCAGTATCCCTGGGGCCCTCTCCTTAACAGCAGCAGCAGAGAGGTACATTCTTTCTTTCATTCATTCATTGTCGTATTTATGGAGCGCTTGGGTGCAGAGCACTGTACTAAGCACTTGAAAAGTACAATTCAGCAACAGATAGAGACAATCCCTGCCCAACAATGGGCTCACAATCTAAAAGGGGAGACAGCAAAACAAAACAAGTAGTCAGGCATCAATACCATCAAAATAGATAAAGAGAATCACAGATTAAATATACATCATTAATAAAACAGAGTAATAAATAATATATACAAATATGCACAAGTGCTATGGGGAGGGGAAGGGGGTAGAGCAGAGGGAGGGAGTAGGGGGAATGGGGAGGGAAGGAAGGGCAGAGGGAAAGGTAGGGCTCGGTCTGGGAAGGCCTCCTGGAGGAGGTAAGCTCTCAGTATGGCTTTGAAGAGGGGAAGAGAGTTAGTTTGGTGGATGTGAAGAGGGAGGGCATTCCAGGTCAGTGGCAGGATGTGGGACAGGGGTCGACGGCAGTCATGTATATATCCTCCTACCTAGACTGGGAGCCCCCTGAGGGACAGGGACTGTGTCCAAACTAAGCTTGTAATAATAATAATAATGTTGGTATTTGTTAAGCGCTTACTATGTGCCGAGCACTGTTCTAAGCGCTGGGGTAGACATAGGGGAATCAGGTTGTCCCACGTGGGGCTCACAGTCTTAATCCCCATTTTACAGATGAGGGAACTGAGGCACAGAGAAGTTAAGTGACTTGCCCACAGTCACACAGCCGACAAGTGGCAGAGCTGGGATTCGAACTCATGAGCCCTGACTCCAAAGCCTGAGCTCTTTCCACTGAGCCATGCTGCTTCTCTAATAATGTTGGTATTGTATCTACCCCAGCGCTAAGACTAGGGCTTGACGCACACAAAGCACTTAACAAATACCATAAAAGAAAAATAATCTTCTTGGACAGGAACCCTCCTAAATGCCCCCCAAATATCAGTGACAATGTCAAGATCCTGCAGTCTCCACTTCAGGCACCCCCACAGCTAGTGTGCACCCAACTGAATGCAGTGGTTTTGCTTCTCTCTGTACTTGACAAGCTATTTAAATCTAAGGGTCTGTGGGACCCTTTTGAGACCAAGAGGAAACACAAAGAACACTCCCCTCCCATCATTTGCATCTTGTTTTGGAGTCATATAAATGCTTCCCACCTCAGGAAACAACTTCATCCCCCAATTCCACCTTGGAAATTGCTCTTACCTAGTCCTACCCTAAAGAAATCCCAAATCTAGAGCAACAGACTGCACCTCAGGCCAGGAGGGAGGCAACCACCCCAAAAATACACATTTACTGCAAGCAATCAATCATATTTATTGAGCATTGCACTAAGCCCTTGGGCCAGAACAATATAACAGTTGGTAGACATTCCCTGCCCACTACAGGCATGGAGAGATCTGATCCTCATATAGGACCGAGACTGTGCCTGAGCTGATTATCTTGTAACTACCCTAACACTTAGCCCATAGGAACTGCTTAATAAATGCCCTAATTAATTTTTAAAAACACACGTATTTAGTGTAACAGTGGATAGAGAATATAAAGAAGACTACTGCCTAAGAACGAGTAAAAGGATGACTTAAAAAAGTGCCATGGGAAACAAACCACGGAGAAGAGAAGCCTTTCGATTGTCTTCAACGAGAACGACAAAGGAGAGAGAGCACACGGAGAAATAATGAAGACCTTGTCATACAAAGCCATTAATAAAAAACCAGACAAGAGAATACAGGGAAAAATTAAACATAACCCTAACAGACGGTCCAGATGATACCACCCAGAACTTAACAAAATCTTCTTAATGAGTTTAAATAAAAAGAGTTGCCCAGAGGCTGGAAAAGAAAAACATCATTTTTTATTTTTTAATGGCTAACAGGAGACATTGGCTATTTCTCAAGTCGAGCGGCAGTGCTTAGTAAAATAACGGAATAAATGCCAAGGTGGTAAGGGAGGAGGAGAGGATAGAGGGAAGAGCAGTTACGGCAGCAAAGCCAGTTAATTAAAGTCAGACAATACTAAGTTTAGGGAACCCTGCAAGAAGGGAAAGAGACGAAGAGAGAATAAATTAGGTTAGAAATGAACGTATCCAGTACTTCAATGACGCCACCATTCCCAGTTCCTACCTCACAAAGAATCCTCAATGTTCCAGAGCCGAGAAGTCTGGCAAAGACAACCCCGTCCTTTCAGGTGAAGAAACCGAGGCCCAAAGAGGTGAATCAATCAGCCAAGGTAACAGTGCATGATCACCCGTGGAGTCAGCAATGGAAGTTCTCAGATTTGCATCCTGAATCTGCAGTTTTCCAAGTGGTCTGGAAGTTGGTTGGGAGGGGAGGGGTTGTGAGGATGTGTGTGTATTTTCAATTTAACATGAGTCAATTCTAAGGCTAAGTACTGCACAGAGGAAAGTGTCTAAACCCAGATTCCACTGGAAAGCTGAGAGATATTTGGCCAGCAGTAAGCAAAAATGGGGTTTAAGTGAAACTGGATCTGAGTTTACAGCCTAATGACATGCTCCATCCGTGCCCCCTCCCCCCAGAAAAGCCAATATAATATCATCCTGAAAAATGCAGAGACCTCTTGCCTTGAGACAGTAAAGGAATGGGGGATTAGAAGGAAAGGGGAGGGCCCGGAGGGGTGGCCCTTGTAAGGAGACTCAGACCAAGAACCAAGATGACTCAGAATTAAAGCCGCAAAGGTACCACTGGGGCTGCCAGGATTACTGATGGAGGGAGAGATCAGAAAAGGGCACTAATCAAGGATCTACCTGGTGACCGGAGGGAAGGGGCTGTTTCTCCTGCCCATAAATACTTGAAGGGTTAGAGCCCAACGGTGCAAGATCAGCTACTTAATTTGATCTGTGACTCACAATCTGGAATAATGGGATTAAATTGAGCAAGGGAAATTCAGGCTAAAGACCAGGAACCACTTCCCAGCAGGGAAATCTATCAAGCTGCGGAACAGCCTTGTCCCAGGTTAGTGTCACTCAGTCCAGTACGCAGATGGCACATTGCAGAGGAGCAACATGGCCTGGGAAATGGAGCATAAATCAGCAAGATACAAGCCCCCTCCCATGACCTTGGCCAACCCCACCTCCCCTTTCCATGAAATCACTTCTCTTACGTAGGATGGGGAGATTTAATTAGCCACCCCCTCTGGGTATTATCAGGAATGGCAAGAGTAATCCACTTGCATTATTATTGGTGAAGGGGAGGTTGGAGAGGCAGAAAATGCCCGATTTAAACCATTAGTTGGAATTCGCCAATTGAGCTGTCTGTTTTCCACACCACATCTTTCTTCAGAGCTGGTCTCAAGGGTTAAAAATGGCCTCTTCCTTCATTTCTACGGCCTCCTCACAAATGATGCTGATGACCAGTGGGATCCAGTTAAAGGCAGGAAGGAGAAGCTACACTGGTTCCTCACATCCCCTAGATAATCACGACTTGGCTGCAGAATGCTAGACTACTTGAGCCCTATGCCATCACTCTGCACTGATCCCAGGGCAATAAAAAAGGATGTTGTTAGGTCTCTCTCAACTCTAATTTCTAAGAATCTATAATTCTTCCAATTGGTATGGATTTTTTCCTCCCTCTGAGGCAGACTGTTAATTATTCCTTTCACCCTCACCCACCCACCCTCTCACAGTTCTCCAACTCTGTTCTCTCCTAGGTTTATTGTTCCCGCTTTCTCGGGATACATTCTAAAGAAAAAAATGCCCCAAGAATCAGAGGCCAGTCATATTTATGCTTGCCTAAAACCCAAGGCAATCCAGTAGGCAGGGAGCTTTGAGTCCCAGCTGGGACAGGGATTATGTCAATCAGTCATATATTTAAACTCTTACAGTGTGCAAAGCACTGTACTAAGCACTTAGGAGAGTACAACAGAGTTGGTAGACACATTCCCTGCCCACGAAAGGTTTACAGTCTAAAGGGGGAGGCAGGCATTAATACGAATAAGTAATTTATAATATGTAATCTAAAAACACATGGTTGGGGGGTGGGGCGAATATCAAATGTCCAAAGGTCACAGATCCAAGCATAGTGAGGGATTCATTCATTCAATCGAATTTACTGAGTGTTTACTATATTCAGAGCACTGTACTAAGTACTTGGGAGAGTACAATACAACAAAATTAGCAGACATGCTCACTGCCTATAATGAGCTTACAGTCTTGAGGGGGCTTAGTTCTCAGCTTGATGGCAAATTCCCTGAGGTCGCTGCCTTGCCAGCCAGAACCAGGGTGACCATCAGGCAACACCGTACGACTGATTATTCTGCTGGCTGCTGGGCCTCAAAGAGCCGTTTTGATGACTAATCTTCCTTCTCTGCCCAATGCCCTCATTGAAAACAGAAGGAAAACACTGTTATTCTCCAAACTGATATCACTGTTACATTTGGGGGAATAAGCCTAACAATTTGACCACTGCTTGAGATTAGAGAGCTGTGCTGGGCACACAGTATGCGCTCAATAAATCCCGCTGATTGACGATTGAATACTAAAATGCCTCTCGACCTTCCGACCAGAATCGGGCACAGAGGGAGGAGAGCCTGAGGTGAGACAGCCTGTGGTGTTGCCAGAAAAGCAGGATCTGCCTAAAATTTACCTTGCTTCATCAAGCAGGAACCACGTGCCCCAAATCTTTGGGATGGGAGGGAGGAACAAGACCCTGGTTCGAGAGAGAGCAGGACCCTGAAGGACAGAGGTGGGGGCCATCACAATTCAATCAGGCTGTTAGCCAGGTTCTCAAAACCAGCCAAGCAAGGATTGCCCCTGCTGTTTTTACATCGAGAGGTTACAGCTATAGGATAGAAAAGGCACACGCCTTTCCCGTGATGGAGAGAGTATGTCCGATTGGTCAAGGATTCACAACACCAACAGCAATATTACTATTAATATTATGATATTTGTTAAGTGCTTACTATGTGGCCAGGCACTGTTCTAAGCACTGGGGTAGATACAAGGTAATCAGGTTGTCCCACGTGGGGCTCACAGTCTTTATCCCCATTTTACAGATGAGGTAACTGAGGTGCAGAAGTTAAGCGGCTTGCCCAAGGTTACACAGCAGACAAGTGGCGGAGACGGGATTGGAACCCACGTCCTCTGTCTCCCAAGCCCGTGCTCTTGCCACTAAGCCACACTGTTTCTCCTAGGGTTCTTGTTTCCTTGGGAAAGAAAGGGGTCTAGGTTTGCCTGGATTCTTGAAAACACCAACAGATTAAAGTTTCTCACAGAAGAGATCCTGTCCCTTGAGGGTTAAGTATCATCATCATTCCAGTATTTCGTTAAGTGCTTGCTTTGTTGAGCACTGTTCCAAGACTGGAAGAGGTATAAGTCAATTATGTGTCACAACTGGGGCTTGCAGTCTAAGTAGGAGGAACAACCTACACTGAATATCCCCATTTTACAGATGAGGAATGGGCATTGAGAAGTTAAGTGACCTGCTCAAGGCCACACATTAGACAACTGGCAGAGCTGGGAATAGAACCCAAGTCCTCTGGTTCCCAGATCCGGGCTCTTTCCACTGGGCCGTGTTGCTCCTCATGCCCCAGATCATCTGTAATTAGCACGACTAGTTGGTTTTCCTGCCTCCCCTCCCTAGGTTAATCCCACAGAAGGCTGAAGTTTGAGATTTGGGATTGAGAGTTGCCCACAGAAAGCTGTCTAAAATCTCTGAGGTGTCTGGCCTCCTGCTGCCCACCAGTTTTAGAACATGCAGATCCATCTGCTTCAAACTGGAGGAGGCCAAGGGTGCAAAATACGTTCTAAAGTTTACTAATCAGCTTTCTGTTAGGAGCCTGCGATGTAAGACACCAAATGGAATCCATACAGTGCAAGGTTAAATGGGCAAAAATAAATATTTACAGTTCTTCTGCTGGAAGGAACAATAACTCCCACAAAATATTTTGTCGTATTTACATTCTGCCCACTCTGCTAGCCTTCAAAAATATCTGTTCAGTGGAGGTTCAAATGCTTTAATGCTCAAGTCAAAAAACAGAACTGAGCACCGAGAGAGGAGGCCACACAAGAAAGAGTTTTTCAAATCTCGTGTACATCCTGAGGCCAGCGATGACAAAATCCACCATGAATTAATGAATTCATTCATATTTATTAAGCGCCTGCTGTGGGCAGAGCACTGTACTAAACCCTTGGGAAAGTACAACATAACAAACTGTGACAATCCCTGCCCACAATGAGCTCACAGTGTAGTTTCAAGCCCACTGATTCCCACAACCGGCCTGCCTGGATTTGGGACTGCCACACTCTCCAAAGAGAAAACAAGTTGTGCTCTGTGAGCAGAGGAGTCTAGAGCACATCAGTTTAATGCTCAGATCCAAAATAATGAATGTCTTGATTTGTTGGGATTTGTAGGATTTTCCTGTTTTACTAATAAAATGGGTTTAAAATTCTGCTGTTTTAATGCCATCCCACCCAATTCCTATGAACCATTCTGAACTCAAAAAACATTCAACTCGCACCTTCCAGAGATAAATTCGCTGAATGAGCAAGAAGGGCAACCTCATTTGGGGGCCAGCTCAAGTGCGCAGCTCTAGTTTAATATGTGCCTAGAATGGATATCCTTCCTCAGCAGGGGGTTTACCTATCCCTGGGTGGGGTCAACGTGCTCGTCTCCTAAAGTCTTCTGCTGCCCATACTGCTCTGCTTTCTAGACTAATACTCTCCCTCCTACTTAGACTGGGGAGCCTCAGATCAGAAAGGAATTGCGTTGGGCCCAATTATCTTTATTCATTCATCCAATCGTATTTATTAAGTGCTTATTGTGTGCAAAAGCACTGTACTAAGCACTTGGGAGAATACCATATAACAACAGGCACCTTATATCTTGTAGCTACCTAACCCATGGCTTGGCACATAACAGAGCTTTAACAAATACCACGATTATTATTATTTCAGAGTGAAGAAATAAAGAGGGCTTGGAGCTCTTAGGAAGACAGTTAAACAGCAGTATTTATTGAGCACTTACTGTATGCAGAGCACCGTGCTAAGTGCTTGGGAGAGTACAATATAAGAGATGAGGAATGTTTATTGTTTATTATGTTGTACTCTCCCAAGTGCTTATACAGTGCACCGCACACAGTAAGCCCTCAATAAATATGACTGAATGAATGAGTTGGTAGAAACATTCCCTGCCTATATGAATTTACACTCTAAAGAAAACGATACTGTATTTTACTGAAATACAAGGAGCAGTCACTTGGGAGTTACCTTTTTGCTCTGGCTGCTCATAATTCTCCCATCTCCAGCTCAGTCAGTCCCTTTTTACTCCACTTCACCAAGCACATCTATCCCCTTTCAAATTCCTGCTAAAAAGCCACCTCTTCCAAGAGGCACCTTCCTGATCATGTCATCCTATCGCACTCAACACATCTGTTTATTTTTTAATTCACTTTATTTATTCTTTTTGATATTTGTTTCTTTCCCGCTTTTGCCTATTTACTTTATGGTAATTTCTGCCTTGTCACTCTCGCTATGCTACAAATTCCTTGAAGGTAGGAACTGCTTTTTTTTATTTCTACCGTGGATTCCCCAATAATCTGGTGCCGTGTTCTACAGAGTAGGCATTCAATACATGCTGTTGATGATGATGCAGATTACAATTTGCTACTTTTAAACAGAAGCAGATTCTGGCCAGCAGTTCTGCATCTGACTGAGAATACAGCCAGAACAATGTTGTTCCTTAGTCAGAAGATGCTCTTTGGCAGTCAAGGTTTTGCTGTTGTCAAAAGGAAAAGATAATTTTCTTTAAAAAAGGTGGAATCCTCCAGGTACCCTACAGCAACTCACTGATTCTCCATGCAGGTTAGTCAGTCTATCTCCAGGCGACTGCCTCTTAGTGACCTTGTGTGACAACATAAAGGAGATATATAATGTGCTTCCTCCCAGGAGGCCATTCAGTAAAATTTTTACAAGGAAAGAAATTATTGCTAGTTGGTTTTTCATGCATCAATGTGCTAAAGTACACATTTAGTATCATTAGGATCTGATTCAACACACACACACACACTTTATGTTAGAGGATAGACATTTGTATTCTGTTAGTTGCCAAAACTTCATTTCCTGAAGCCTGCATATTTAAACTGAATTAAATAAATTTTAATGGACAGAGAAAGTTCAGTCTACTCCTCACTACAGAAAAGGCCAGAGAAACCACTATCACAAACCATTCAGAGAAAAGCTAGCAGTAATCGAGGCCATAAAATAGGATGAATGGATAGATGTCCACTGCACCATAAGATCCACAGATTTACATTTCGAGACAGGATTCCTCAGTCACCAGGAAAACTAGAGCTGGAGTTGCTTCTGAGCAATGTGTCTCCTCATGCTCAGAGTTTTTCCTGATGCTGTGAATCACGCTATTCAATGAATCCTGAGAATTTGAGCAATGGCAGTGCAAAGGAACTTAGAGTACATTTGCAATCTCCCTCTTTCCCTCTCAGTTTAATTTACACAGTTTGTACCTTCATGTTGAAAACAATCACTCCAGCCTGAAGAGGTATTTTTCTCTAAAAATGATTCCATTTCTGCATTTGTAAAGAACGAAGAACGGAGTTAAAATGGTCCTGGCTGTGGTAGGGACAGAACAGCTCAGTCTGCTCTCTGCTGGATGGCTGAGGATCTCTGGAACAAAAGGTTTGGGTTCCTTCCCATGGACTCCCCATCTTTTTTTCAAGTTTCAAGAAAACTCTTTTACAAAATTTGCTGAACATTTTAATTTACAACAGAAATAACAAGGAATCAGATATTAATGCTAAAAAGTTTGTGCTCTTTATTGCTGATCTGCCAGTGCTTGGTACATAAGTGCTTAACAAATACTGTGATTATTATTATTTTCTGCCATCTGCTTTGGGCCCTCCCACTGCACACCAGATTCCCAATATTCAGGATCTCAGGACTCAGTTTATAAATCTTCCAGACCCTTTGCTTCCTTTCCTACGTCTCCTTGAAGTCTGGCCTACTGGAAAGAGCGCAGATCTGGGAGTCAAAAGAGCTGGATTCTAATCCTGCCTTTGCCACTCTTTTAAAAAAAAATGGTACTTGTTAAGTGCTGGACTAATAATGCTGGTATTTGTTAAGCACTTACTATGTGCAGAGCACTTTTCTAAGTGCTGGGGGAGATACAGGGTCATCAGGTTGTCCCACGTGAGGCTCACAGTTAGTCCCCATTTTACAGATGAGGGAACTGAGGCACAGAGAGGTTAAGTGACCTGCCCACAGTCACACAGCTGACAAGTGGCAGAGCCGGGAGTCGAACTCATGACCTCTGACTCCAAAGCCCAGGCTCTTTTCCACTGAGCCACACTGCTTGCCAGGCACTGGAATAAGTCCTGGAGTAGATATGAGATAATCGGGTTGGACACAGTCCATGTCCCAGATGGTGCTGACAGCCTAATCCTCATTTTAAAGATGAGCTAAATGAGACACAGAAATGGTAAGTGACTTACCCAAGATCACACAGTAGACAAGTCACAGAACCAGAATTTGAACCCAAGTCCTCTGATTCCCAGGTTTGGGGCTCTTTCCACGTGGCCATGCTGCTCCTCACTTGCTTGTTGTGACACCTTGCGCAACTGACTTTGTTTCTCTGGGCCCAGTTTCCTCATCTGGAAAATGGGGATGTAATACTTCTCCTCCCCCTTAGACTGTGAGCCCAATGTGGCATAGGGACTGGGTTCAACCTGATTATCTTGCATGTAGCCCAAGCTACAGTCCTTAGCACATAGTAAGCACCTAACAAGGTCGACATCCGTCTTGCTGCCCAACTTCTGGTCATTTCACTGGTATTAGTGCATCCACCAGGGGGTGGACAGGGGCAAGGTAGGGGAAGTTCAAAACACTGAATTTTACTCTGCGTCCCTACGCCGGTAAAAGGTTTCCAAGAGACAAGTTGAAAGTATTGGCGAAAACTGAGGGATTTCACTTAACCATTCTCTCCTGGTTCATAGATACTTGACAGCAGGCTATTTGAAACAGGCGCTGGGCCCTCATTTGCCCTCCATGCCTGTGGGCGAGGAACATTAACAGGATTTACAGAGAGAGAGCAAGAGCAAACCATTTGCATGCAGCCCAGGCAGGGATTTCTTCAAAGACAGAACCCTTCTTCAATGAGTGCTGTAAGCCTATTTTAAAAGACAGGCAAGTTGTCTGTGTTTGCCTTTAAAAATGAGCTCTGAGAAAACGTTGAGAACCCAACCCCCTTTTCCAGAGAAGAGCTGACCTATAACAGAGGGGGCTTAACACTTCACCCACCTCTTTTCTCAATGGCAAGTGCCGCTACAAACAATATAAAAGGTGACCCTCCAACATCGATACACACTTTCCTACCTGGTTCCAGAGACGCCAGATTACAATTTGCATGTATAACCGGTGACCTCCATCCCTTGGGTGTCCCTAAAAGTTGCCACAGAACGAACACATTTTCATCCAGCATGCATTTCGGCCTGGAAAGCATTTGAGCCATGCATTTTCAGGATAAGAAGTCCCTTCATCAAACAGAACTGCTTCCGTGGAGGAATGATGATAACAGTAATAACTGATTATGAAGTGCCAGTTAAGCGCCTATATGCCAATCGCTGAACAAAGTCCCGGCCGGAGGGATGATCCGGTCAGATCGTCTACACGGAGGAGTCCTATGATTTATCATCGCTACCCCAAAAGATGGGCCATAGAGCCAAGGCCCAAACACAAGTTTCAGCTAAGTACCAAAGGGAAACCACATTGCCTGAAAATGCCCCAGACTCATTTACTTCTACAAGGAGGCTGATTTTCACACAACTAATGCCAGCTTTCCAGATGTTATTAAATAGCTTTGAAAGTATCTTTGCAAGTTTTCAGATGTAAGATCATTATGTCGATGGGTTCTGACAAACAGACTCAAGGGTGCAATCGCAAGCTAGCTAGGTGAGTTTAGATTAATGCATTTGTTTTAAATCACATTCGGTTCTGGAATTGCAAATCTGCCCGTCTGTCTATACATAAAGAGCTACATGAACATGAAATGTACCAAATGGAAGGTGAGCATCGACAGTCTCTGGAGCAGAAAACATGCAGCCTGTGTCTTTCTGCACTTATAGCTGAAAAGAATAATTACTCCTCTCCCCAGATCGAGTAGACGCAGTGGCGGAGGGGAGCCCAACCCGATTCTCCAACATAACTCTCAAGAGAGGCCTCTAATAAGTCTCTAGGAAGGAGCAAGATGCACTACAAATCTGGCAAAAAATTGACAATGGGTTCCTCATTTCCATGGACTGGATCTGGCCAGTGCGACCATACTAAGAAGATTGCCCAGTGTCCCCAGAAGCAACGTGGCCTAGTGGATAGAGCACAAGCCCGGGACTCAGAAGGACCCAGGTTCTAGTTCTGGTTCCATTACTTGTCTGCTGTATGACCTTGTTCAAGTCTCTTCACTTCAAGGGGCCTCAGTTAACCTCATCTGTAAAATGGGGATGAAGACTGTGAGATATGGCTTGTGTCCAGCCTGATTACTTTGTATCTTCCCCAGCACTTAGTGCCTGGCACATGAGTACTTAATAAATCCCACTAAACGAAAAAACAAAAAAACAAACTACCCCCTCTTGAACTGTCACATAACTACTCCATGCAGAAAGGTGTAAGGTTCCTATCTGAATTTTCATCTCTCGCTCTGCCCAGAAAGGGTTGCCATGGCTAAAGAGCTTTATAAAAGCCTACTGTTCATATTTCTCCTGCTGTTTTCACTTTATTGCTTCCCACAGGTTCCTGGTGATGAGTAAACCCCCTCCATCTATGTCATGGAAAGAAAACGTGGTTGTGAAGCTCATTGGCCAAACTGCGAGAGTTTGGCTGATGTAGTCAATATCCTCTGCCTGCATTCACGACACATTAGGTTTTCTGTGCTAACATTAAAGGCATAAAAGCATTTGGAAAAGCATCAATGACCAGCTCATTAAGTGGAAGAACAAAATACCAAAGCACTCCCAAAGCTGGATTAGTGATCCAGCTCGGCTTTGAAGAGCTTGGCACTGCAAGACACATTTTCACACACAACGGTGTTTGAGAAGCTGCTCTGCTTTTAGTTCCTCCACAATCTAAAACAGCTTCTCCTCAGGGTTTTAAATAACTACCTGCTAGAAAGCTCACTTAGGCAAACCCAGTTAGGAAATTGCAGCAAAATCCCACTGACAATAAAACCTATTAATTAAGCAATTGCCCCTTTTGTTGGGGCTCTATTACATAATAATTGACTGAGCAGCACAGGAGTAGCATAGAAATTGAGATCAATTATCAGGGACAACAGACACAATAGCATCCACTGCTCACTGTGATGACTTTTGGAAGATGAACATCAGCCATGCTGGGGACCACCAAATCATCCATCAGGTAGGCTGAATTTTCTTCAGAAGGTTTGGTGTAAATCATTTATTTATATTGTCTGTCTCCCCTTTCAGACTGGAAGCTCCTTGCGGGCAGGGAACATGTTTACTAATTCTACTGCATCGTACTCTCCCATGCACTTATAACAGTGCTCTGCACACAGTAAGAGCTCAGTCAATCCCAGTAGTTGACTGGGGTTGCAGAGAGACCCAACTCACAGAAACCGTTCTCCAATATGCTTCACACAAGAGGAGTGAGTCCTCATTACTAGGAGGAGCCTGAAGAGCTTCTGAGTTTTGAGTGCCTGGGGGCAGAGGTGGAAAGAACCATTCCTGCATCCTTTGCAGAAGCCAACGGGTTGTGAGGTGTCAGAAGAATGAGGCTATCAAAGGACTAAGTGAGCTCACCTAAGAAACAACTGTGACTTCTCATCCTTATCCTCGACACTGCAGATAGCTATAGCCTAGGTATCAATGATGAGGTATCAATTCCTCTTCCTGCCACCCCACGGCTATCAAATGCACATGAACTGAACCAAGGAGGCCATTTCCCACGGAGTAGCCTGGGAACAGCCACTGCCTTCAGAACTATGTGAAAAACTTTGATTCTCGCTTCTAAAGCGAGGGGGAAAAAAATCCACAACCAGACATCACCTATGTGGTCATTTACTTATTTGTTTGGAGGGAAAGAAAAAACAAACACCTAAGGCATCTAGTAAATTAGCTGATGTAGAAATCAGTTCCCCCACCTCACCCGGCCCCCCATTAATAGTCTCCTCTGCAGAACCAAATCCAAGGGTAAAGAGATGACAGTGACAAAGCTATCTTCCATTTTTTTCTACTGAAAACTACTACTTCTTGGTGGTTTGAAAGCTCATGACTCAAACTGGAGCTTCTGAGCTATAATACCAGTGCATTAAAAATTACCAAAAGAAAATTTTGTTTGTAATTCCCAAGAAATAAAATATCAGCAAAAATTACCTTGTCACCTAAAACCCGCTGCTGTTCAACACGGTTTGTCATTTTCCTGGACAGTTGAAGGCCTGAGGCGACCATTCAGGGAAAAGACAGCAATCAACTCTTTCGTCTTTTGTGGTTGAGTTTAGCTCTCAGTTTATTATAGGAGCTCTGAATATTGAACTGTTCGGGAAAAACCCTTTGAACCTATCTCCGCTCCGTTACTGGTATGGTGGGATCAAAAATGTACTTTCAATCTAGGCACTTCAAAAGCAAACAATCCATTCTAAAAGGGGTACCCATGCAGCTCAAACAGCTTAGCTCTGATGAAAATGTGTGTGTACCAGATCCAGATTAATTGCTGCACATAATTATGTCAGTAAACCTGCAATGGGAATAGAGGTACTGAGTGGGTGTATGAACTATGTTGCTGCCATTTAGAGCCTGACGCCAATTTTACCAACTACGACGGAACTCAAAATCCTCCCTGCTAGGACAGAGGCCACAGTCTGGGGAGACTGGGCCTGTGGATGATAAGTTGACAAGGAGGCCAGCAGGCTCATTCCTGCCAGAGTTGCTAAATGTGTGCCTGCCGAAGTCGGAAAGCGACTTTTCACATACCTCCTTCCCGAAAGTTGAAGATTACTAATTGGTGTTTCATGCAATGCTCGTGGTTATGTCCTTAGAAAGAAACACTTGATGCAAAGAGTAGACACACTGCTGCCTTACAAACTAATTCCACCCAGGCAAACAGGCAGAGCCATTTACTGATCCCACAGACTCTTTCCTTCAGTGAACCTCTCATTTCAAGGCGGCAAAGGGAGGGATTTACTCGATGAGGGTGCAGTTTTTCATTTTCAAATGACTTCTGACAGATGGGCAGCAAGACTCTGTTCACTATTTTTAGCCAGAAGGCCCGACAGCATTTTATGGCCAAAACAATTGGGACTTTTTTTTTTTTTAACCACACTACTTTATTGCTTTCTCCCAAACCCAGCTTCCCTGACTTTCCCTCATTCCAAAGCGCTCAACAGATGAAATACGTACTGCAAAGCGTTAGTATTCTTTCAAATCTGAGTCATGAGCCCAGGCAAAGCATTCAAACTGCTGGATATGAATAACTGTCCTAATAAACGGTGATGTAGGAAAAAAGATCACTGCCTCCCTTTCATAGCACATGAGAACCACGGGTGAGAACCACGCTTGCTCACTCGCACACCGTCCATATGCATATCCAAGTATCCAAGACACAGTTCTGAGGGGCTACCGTTGTTGTTTTTTAATGGTACTTGTTATGCACTTACTATGCGCCAGGAAGCTATGTGCCAGGCAGCTACCATGTGGAGTAGCTAGAAGATAATCAGGTTAGACACAGTCCCTGTCCCACACAGAACTCAGAGTCTTAATCTCCATTTTATAGATGAAGTATAGAGGAAGATGAAGTAACTGAGGCCCAGAGAGGTTGAGTGTTTTGACCAAGGTCACATAGCAAACAAGTAGCCAAGCTGGGATTAAAACCAGGTCCTCTGACTCCTAGACCCATGCTCTTTTGACCATACTGCTTCCGTAAAATGGAGGTGTCAAATGATTGGGATTTGGGAAGGGAAAGTTGGAGAGGGTCAGAGAGAAAATAAAGAATTCCATCGACTGAAGGCAGGCCTAGCTGCCAACTCGCTCCTGTACTAATCGGGGTTGGCAAAGAGCATGGGTAACTGAAACTCTCAGATAAAATGACAAATTAAGTTTTACTTGCATTGGGATTAGCTCCCTTTATCCACCCTATCTCAGCCCACAGCATTCATGTACATATCTGTAATTTACTTATTTAGCTTCCTGTCTATCTCCCCCTCTAAAATCTAAGCTCATTGTGGGCAGGTAAATGTGTCTACCAACCCTGTTATATTGTACTCTCCCCTGCCCTTAGTAAACTGCTCTGCACATGGTAAGCATTCAATAAATATGATCGATTGAGTCAATGTTTCCTCTCGCACCAAGCCTCCTTCTGAAATGGGTTTCGTGTTTAAGTAGCAAAAGAAAAGTGATGTGAGTTTTCCTCCTTTTAGTTCTGCTCTCTACCAAAGGGCAAGAGAGTCAGATGGTCGTATTTATTGAGCATAGACTGTGTGCACTGTACTAAGTGGTTGGGAGAGTATAACAATATAATAGACACATTCCCTGCCCAAAATGAACTTACAGGGTGCTAAAGGGTCAGCAAGCTGCTGACAAGCTATGCGTTGCCTGAAAGTTGGGTAGAAGCAAGGAACTTCGATAAGCCAAAAGCGGATCATCCGCTCCTTAATAATGACCCCAGTGGGGTGCCCACATGGCTGTGCTTATGCATACAGATATTATATACTAACCTACTTGAATTTCGGTACAAGAGACAACCTCTGAGAGTTACTAGTTGCCAGCGAGAAAACTCTCCTGCATATAACGTGTGACCTGGATATAATGACCAGGGAAAGATAAGCTCCTTCTCAAAGCCGGGCAGGTCTCTATTAAAACACTGCAAATGCGAAGTAATGAATCAAAAACCTATCACCATCTACAATGAAAGCAGCTCTCAAATATGCCTGTATACACAGATAAATTATTAAAAAGGAACATTAGCTGAAGTCTTTCACTTACCATTTCAAAAAAATTAGGATTAGAACAGCATACCATTCATTCAGCTAATGCAGCACAATTTGCTCATCAATCCAGAGTGGTAGGAAGAGCCCATCTGTAACACATTAACCGTTTTACTGCTGCTAAACTCCTCTAGGATGCCAACCCGCCTGTCCCTCCCAGGACCCCACCCGCCGCCCACTGGCTGGATGTAGCTGAGCAGCCTCAGTTTCCCTTCCTTTTACCACACTTCAAGAGCCTAGATGCTGCCCCCAGGGAGGAGGCGCCGGGAGAAGATCAGTCTCCAACAGAGGAAATGTGAGGGTTCGGGCAAATTGGGATGGAGGATCAACTGAACCACGGGAAGGGATGCAGCAAGCACATAGGCCAGAAAGTCAGTCAGTCCTATCTGAGTGCTTACTGTGTGCAGAGCACTTTACTAAGCACTTTGGAGAGGACAATACAACAACAAACAAGAAACATTCCCTCTCCACAATGAACTTACAGTCTAGAGGAGCTCCAGTGACCTAATATTTGAGTCCTGCTGTCGGTAAACTCCCAGGAATGAGTTAAAGGGAGCATGAGGGTGGAAGGAAGAGGAGGCCAGTCTTCCTACTCACCGCACCCCCTGTTCCACCAGCTTCTCTAACCAAACCTCTGTACCACCTGGGAACACACTGTTATGCAGATGCAGTCACTCCATCACCAGGCAAATGCCAGGGGTCAAGAATACAAATTTTCCTGGGGACTGAAATAATAATAACAATAATGGCATTTGTTAAGCGCTTACTATGTGCCAGGCACTGTAATAAGCACTGGGGTGGATTTCTGTCCCAGATGGGGCTCACAGTCTCAATCCCCATTTTACAGATGAGCTGAGGCACAGAAATAAAGTGCCTTGCCCAAGGTCACACAGCAGACAAGTGGCAGAGCTGGGATTAGACCCATGACCTTCTGACTCCCAGGTCCATGTTCTATCCACTACACCATGTTGCTTCCCATTTTTGGCAGGGGATGTGCTTATCAAGTCTGTGACATTGTACTCCCCCAAGCACTTAAAACAATGCTCTGTGCACAGGTAAGCTCTCAAAAAATACCACTGATTTCTCATGCTTCAGTTTCCTTATCTTCTGTGAGTCCCATATGAGACAGGGACCACATCCGGACCACATCCTACCCAATTACTTTCATAATCATAATAATAATAATAATAATGGTATTTATTAAGCACTTACCAGGCACTGTACTAAGTGCTGGGGTGGATCCAGGCAAAGCAGGTTGGATACAGTCCACGTCTCACATGGGGCTCACAGTCTTAATCCTGAATGAAAGTTGGGCACTGGGGGCCTGGTTCCATGCCTGGCCAGCTGCCCCATGAAGCCAGGTTTCCCGTGGGGGGCCACCAGGCAGCAGAGATCATTCTGGAAATTACATAGCCATCCAGAGGGCCCCAAGGAGGTGGGCAGAGGGACGGGGTGAAGGCAGAGGGATGGGCAGGGGTGGGTCACTCACTATCTACCTAAGCACTTTGTTTAGTGCCTGGCACACAGTAAGTGCCTAACAAGAATTAACCAATCAATGGTATTTGAGCACTTACTGTGTGCAGAGCACTGTTCTAAGTGCTTGTAAGAATACAACAGAATTGGTAGACACAATCCCTGCCCACAACAAAATACTGCAATTATTATTATTCTTCTCAATATTGATCAACTGAATATATTGGTGGTGTTAAACCATGCACTTCTGAGAGCAACAGAGCCCAGAATGTGGCAGGAATACAGTACAGTAAGTGGCAAGGAAAAGCTTCTGGAAAGCTCTGGACATGGTTTTATAGAGAGTAAAAGAGGCCAGACAATTTTAGTCATGATAGTAATAATAATAATGGTGTTTGTTAAGCTCTTACTTTGTGCCAGGCATTGTACTAAGTACTGGGGTGGATTCAAGCAAATTGAGTTGGATGTAGTCCCTGTCCCATGTGGGGCTCACAGTCTCAATCCCCAGTTTACAAATGAGAGAACTGAGGCACAGAGAAGTGAACTGACAATAATAATAATAATGTTGGCATTTGTTAAGCGCTTACTATGTACAGGGCACTGTTCTAAGCGCTGGGGTAGATACAGGGTAATCAGGTTGTCCCACATGAGGCTCACATTCTTCATCCCCATTTTAGAGATGAGGTAACTGAGGCACAGAGAAGTTAAGTGACCTGCCCACAGTCACACAGCTGCCAAGTGGAAGAGCCAGCATTCGAACCCATGACCTCAGACTCCCAAGCCTGTGCTCTTTCCACTGAGCCACGCTGCTTCTCACTGACTTGCACAAGATCACACAGCAGACACGTGGCACAGCCAGGAATAGAACCCGTGACCTTCTGACTACCTGGTCAGTGCTCTATCCACTAGGTCACAATGCTCCTCTGAGGAGTGGCACCACTGTAGGCAAGGGAGGAGCAACAGATGTAATCTATCTGGATTCTGGCATGGCTTGAGGCTAGCCCAGGTGACAGAGTCATTGAGACAGTTGCCCAGGTGCTCCAGGAGTCGGATGCGAAACATAGTCTCCATTAGCCGGGAGTCCTGCTGGGAGATGTATGGGGGGAGTTCCACAGGGCTACTTCTTGGGACTGTTTCTATTCAATATCTTGATTGATGACTGGGATGAAAGAATTGAGGGCTTACTTAACCTGCACATGACCCTACATTGGTCTGACACCTTGGAAGACAGGAGTTGCATTCAAAGTGATTTAGACAAATGGAAAAAAACAGTCCTGCAAAACCAACATGAAATTCCAACAGGGATAAATTGAAGGGATGAAAATCATGTAGGGGCAAAAAATCAAATGCTATAAATACAGGAAGGGGAAAGACTGGGGAAGCACAGGAAGAGCCCAAAAGGACGTGGATGACAGGGGTGAGGCAGTCACAGTCGAATAGCATTAGCAGTATGTGTTGTTAATTAACAATCCAACATGAAACTCAGATGTAGCAACAGGTTGGGCAGGGCAAGTGCCCACTAACTCTGTCTTATTGTACTCTCCCAAGCGCATGCATACATTACTTACTCAATAAATACAATTGATTGATTGTTGTCCAGAAGTTATACTTCCTCTGTACTCGCCTGCACTGGTAAGTTCCTTCTTAGAGTTTTCTGTCTAGGTCTGGGCACTACATTGTAAAAGACATGTAGATAAAATGGAAAGGATGCAGAGGAAAATAAAAGAGGACAGAAGATCTGGATTCTAATCCTAGCTCCGCTACTTGCCTGTCGCGTGACCTTAGGCAAGTCATTTAACTTCTCTGCACCCTGAATTACTTCACAGGTGAAATGGAGATGAAATCCTCCTCCCTCTTACTTGGACTGCTAGCCCCATGTGGAACAAGGACTGTGTCCAACCTGATTACCTTCTAAATACCCCAGTGCTTAGGATGCTGCGTGGCACAAAGTAACAGCTTAACAAGTACCATATTATTTATTCAATAGCCTGGAGGCAGGGGCTGGACTAGAAGATCTCGGCCCCTCTCTGTCATCTCTAATCAGAGTGCCACTCAACTCACTAGGGCTACAAGATGCCTATTTGCTACCCACAGTGCTAGCCTTCCGTCCCCTTCAGTGGTCACTTAAGGCCCTGAACGGAAAATGAAAATAGGCAACATACGCATTTTCTTTTAGGAAAGCAGCAGCCACTCCACTTGGGGAAGGGGGAAGGGCACAAGAAATATGAGGAGAGAATGGCAGCATTTCAGTTACTACGAGTTCCTCCCCATAAAAACACTTCGTATACAGAGAAGGAAAGTTACTAGGTGGTAGAAGTTCAGAAACCACAAGTTAATAATAATGTTGGTATTTGTTAAGCGCTTATTATGTGCCAAGCACTGTTCTAAGCACTGGGGTAGACACAGGGGAATTGAGTATCCGAATTTCCCTAACAATAAAGGCGAGTGCTCTTCATAGTTAATGCTATAAATGTGGTGGATTGTTTCCATTTCATCTTTGAATAACCTCTGAAAAGCCCTTTGGTGACTCCAAATGCTTACAAAATTCATTCTCCCCATTTTTAACTTTGCACAGCCACAGACCTGACTCTTTTACCCACTTAAATCAGAGAGCCCTACCTTTTCAGGGAACATCATAAACAGTTTAAAGCTAATAGCAGCAGCCTTCTGCCTTGCTTCCAATCCAAGAGAATGAGAGTATCGGCCATTAGTGACTACACTCCAACCACTCCACCAGCAGATTAGGCATTCTACAGTGTTTATTAGAATAGCTTTTTTGGGCGGAGGAGCGATAATGTTTGTAGTGGGAGAAAAAATTCAGAAGCTGAAAGGGAAACAGAACACGGACTCTATTCTTATGCCCTTAACACAGTGGCAGTGTTCGGAAGTTGGTACCATGGCAGGGCACCTGGGAACAAGCAGCCGCATTTCCTATCAACCACTTAATGCCTTCCCGTCATTGGATCATTGGACACTAAATTGTTTCTACATAAGCCCTCTCCTGTAAAACCAAGCACCAGAGGCATAGCAATCAGGCAAGCTCTAAACATCAGCTCGGTTTGCTTCGTGCCATGCCTGAAAGTCAGCAGCAGGAGACACATTTACAGGAACATACAAGCTATTTGGAAACAAAAGTTTTAATTAAAATTCACATTTTGGAGCCATCTGCTGACAGCCACTATCACCCTCAGTTTCCTCTCTCAAAACCCGGTTTTTGAAAGTGCTGGAGATGAGGAAGTCTCTGCTCATTTTCTTCCCTTTCAAACCTAGAGTCAGGCCTGAGCAATCAAACTTCATTCATTCATTCATTCAATAGTATTTATTGAGCGCTTACTATGTGCAGAGCACTGTACTAAACTTCCCACCTGGATCCTCCATTTACATGATCTTCTCCCGAGCCTGGGCAGAATTTGGGAGCCAACAAGGCACTCTGGCTCAGGCTTTCAAAATACTCTCCTCCCTGGCTCAGCAAGGAAGAGAATGGGGAAAAAAAATCATTTTGGAGAAACTCAGAGGCAAATTCCTACAGATTAAAGCGAAGGAAACAGCTGTGCTCCAAAGACCAAACCTGCCTCATATATTGACTAGGATTCAAAGTTTTGACCCACAGACCAAAGCAGCCTACTGACCCAACTCACGACTGAAAATAAGATTTTCAGTCCAGGGTGGAGTAGCCCAGGGTCCAGGGTGGAGTAGCCCACCACCCCACGAAACTTCACCAACTTTTCGGATTTGGTCAGTATTTAGTTTTAGTTGTACACGGGCACATTAGTCCGAGTCTTGCTGGGATGGGTATTTCACCTGTTAACAGAACTCATTGAAAAAGGGCTAAAACGAGACATGGCAGATGGAGCCGTATATTGTGTGCATCTCCAGAGAGCAGATTTGAAATGCAAAACACTGAATTCAAGATGCGACCCATGGATACAAGGAAGCAATCAGAACCAAACTGATTAAACAAGACCTGGGTCTCAGTATGGTACACAGAATACTAAACAGAAACAAGGATACCTTGGAGAGAAACAAATTGCATACCGAACTGCAGACCGGTGAGAATTTCATTACCAATATTACTGTCCTCTTCAGAAATATTAAACAATGCTCTTAACAAGTTGCAACAAGCAGATACAGCTGCATAATAGGAGAAATCATTACATCCAACTCAGTTGAAGAGTTCTGGGATGGAAATCTACACCTAGCTGGTGCCAGGATATTATTATCATTTCTTTCCCCCCAAATGCCATAAAATGACAATTTGCTCCCTAAGCGGTGTTGGGATGAGCAACTTTTAGAAGATCGGGATTTGGTAAGCAAAGAGCCTCCCTCCCTCTCTGCCTTTCCATGGGGACTTCAGAGACCTCCCACTTGTACAGCTTCAATAGCTAATGGACCTTGTTTTTACTGACATCTGAGATCTGACAACTGCTTTCTCTGCAACACCCCCACGCTTTGAGATGCCCTTGCTCAAATAGCCATCAGAAAAACTATAATTTAGGCTTCCAACAGCTCCACTGGAGAATCACAAAAACAACCCATCATGAAGCCCGTTTTGTTCTACTCCCACTCAGCAGAAAGCACAGCCCCCAGACTACTAGAATTAGCCTGGTATTTTATTTTACAGTTTTACAACTGACTGAAAATTGGATGATGTCACAACCTGCTGCTAGAATATAGCCCAGCTGACACCCACCGGATAAAAGGAACCCAAATCTGCTAATCTGCCAGCAAGGCATTTATGTGGATTATATACAGGACAGATGCTCACCTCCACACCGAGAGCGATGGTGAATTTTGGGGTTCTGCACTTGGATGGGGGGAGCGGAGACGGAAGTAAAAGCTCGCACCTGCCAGGATGGCATGTAGTACACTGATTTTCATTACATGTCGGTTCACTTCTTAACCACACGTCCCACTGCTGGCCTTGCTGCAGCTTCAGCCTTCCTCACTAAGTGAGGGTTAAAAGACTCCAGGGTCAGATGGAAGACCAAAGCGGAGCTCAAGGTACCTAAGTACAGTTTTACATGTGCCTTGATTTGGATGAATTAACTTTAGATTAAAAATATACCATGGCAAATTACTACCTTAATTATTTCCAAATTATTTTCCATTATTTGTCATATCTGCTTAGAAGCTGGAAAATGCATTTCCCCTTTCCCGCTGATTATCTCCCCTTTCATTATCTCCCCAATATTAATTTTTTTCCTCCTGTATCAAATGGAACTGAAATTGCCAGAGCCTTTCTTGTCAAATGAAAACTTAAACAGCCCTATATCATCCCAAACATCTTCATTTTTATAAGCTCTTATTTGTTAACTCTTTCCATACTGCTCCCTCCACAGCTACAACCATTTGGTGGCAATGGAGAGATGCCTGGCTGAGAATAATACTATACAAGACCAAACACCTCATAAAACTTCATTTTGCAAAGCACCTTTCCCATAAACTCACATCCTCCAAAAGTGAGAACGCTGACTGATACCAAGGAACAGATGGTAAGTTATAGAGTAAAGGGGTGAATAAATCAAAGAACCCAACCAGGAGGGCAATGGCTAAGAGAGGGCATTTTGAGAGGCACCAAACGATAGCGAGACATTCAGGGAGAGAGGGCTGCTGCCATTTCCCAAAATCATTCCTACAGTTTCAAATCTTGAAAATCCAAGACAGAGTCCTGGAATCTAACCTGGTGTTGTGAGGGAAGGAGGCGGGAGACTTTAAAACTAACATTAGATGTGCAGAAAAAAGGCAAAAGAGCTTGCTCCCTAAACCTAACCAAAAGGAACCCACCCTCGTGAATCCACCCGAAAATGGGACAGGGAGAATCTACCTGAAGCTTTCCTGGGAAATCAGCGCTCTCAACTTTTAGAAACAGTCCTTTCTGTTATGCTAAAACTGCTCAGTAACAGTTAATTTAAAATTTATCAAAAGCTCATCTGAAAGGACTATTTTACATTTGAAGCAATGAAGGGGAAAAAAGTGTAGCGGCTGCATTTTTCTCAACCTAATACCAGCTTGTGGCTCTTCCTTTTCCTCTAAATAAAATAAAACGGTACCCTAAATCAAATTACTCCCAGTCCTCACCTCCTCACTCCCTACCACAATCAACAACCCCAGATAGACAGGCAACATACAACTAACTCAGGGCACAGAGAACTCAAGCCAAGAAGAAGTGATCTATACTTGGCTCTCTTGGAAGCGAACTATTTCTAAAAGCACCCGGAAGGAAAGCTTTCGACATCACCATCAATAAGTATCTCACGGACAAGTCCATGGTGAATCACATAACACTAAACATTTGCCCTCAAACAGTTTACAAACAAATCTGGTAGCTAAGACAGATCAGGATCCAATCACCAGTAAAAGTTACCTGTCTCTAAAATATATAATAAGGAATTTGTCACACCTTAGTGAGGCATCAGGGGAGAAAAAGAGAGAACCCTAAGTCTGAATGATCTAAGGCCAGAGTTCAGGGACCAAAGGAATAATAGACAAAAGCTGGTTTGGAGCAACTGGGAAAGTGAGTTCAAGAGACTAGGAAGACCCAGCCGTGGGGAGAGATGGGAATGAAGAGGATTGTAGAGCCCAGGAAAGCCAAGAAGGAGGGTCCCAAAAGCCTGTGACTCATGGGGAATAAAGCTGAAAGAACGGAAAACAGCAGCTCAGCCAGGTGAACAAAAAGAACAAGGGGAGAATGGTCCCTGCACATTCTTCCAGGTTTCAGATATAGTAATCACAGTTATGGGTGGACAAGAAGCAGTGCGGCCTAGTGGATATAGCACAGGCCTGAGTGTCACAAGGACCTGGATTCTAGAGCCGGCTCCCCCACTTACCTGTGTCACCTTGAGCAAGTCACTTCCCTGTGCCTCAGTTACCTCATCTGTAAAATAATGAAGTTTAAGACTGTGAGCCCCATGTGGGACATGGACTGGGTCCAACCTGATTACCTTGTATCTACCCCAGGGCTTAGAACAGTGCCTGGAACATAGCAAACACTTAATAAATACCATTAAAAAAGGGGAAGGAGTAGGCCACAGCTTGTTCTATGGATAGGAAGATCAAGGAAGCTTTCGGGGGAGTAGGAAGAGGAGCCGGCGAGCTTTGACCTGGGAGGAAAGGATGTGGACGGGTAAATGGGGTCAAGGGAGTTGTTCCACAGATTAAGTAGGAATCATAGCCCATCTGGATGGGTATACAGATCATAACTCGCTCTGCAATTTATTCTCAAAAGAGATTCTCCTTCCTTTAGTGTACATTCATAAGCAGATTTTTCTGCCAGCTCCAACAGAACCTATATTCTTCCCAGGCAGCATCATAACAAATGAGATTAATCGGAACCACAGTAATTGCCAATTGAAAGCTCTTCCCTCAAATTTAAAATAAATTCTGCTCAAGGAACAGGTCGGAACCACACCCAATTTTGTCAGCAGCCCTTTGAGAAAATCCTCCTCAAAGTCCAGACTCTGTGTCTTCAGGGCTCAACATTATGACTTGAGAAGTCTAAATCCACTTAGTTCAGCGGAGCTTCCCGTCGGCCTTCTGTCCTCAAGGACGCTACATGAAAAATAGACCGGCAGATCCAGCATCACTAGAAGGCACCTCAGTCACTAAGACCATTATTACCAGTTAGCCTGTGGCTCACCTCGAGATCCTCTTTTCCTCCTTCATTTCCTTTTGACCTCAAGGGGAGGGCAGTGGTTTGAAGAGGTGGAAATGCATAAAGCAGACCATATGTCCTGGCATAAAAGTGCATTAGTATTGGGCATCGGGGTCAACGTGTGACAAGGTTTGATGACCCCCAAGGACTAACAAACCACAAGGTGAAAAGCCTCTTCTCCACAACAAAAGAAATAAACACCTTATACAGAAAACCTTTACAAATACCAATGACCTCGAGAGCCCGCATGGGAAGAAAATGAAGTGACTACATGCCAAGTCCATGTCCACATCTTTCAGAAGTGTAACAGTGATCTGTAGACTACAGACCACACTATATACTACTATAGACTAGAATGGTATGCGGTCCTCTAGACTACAAGCTCATTGTAGTCAGGGACTGCATCTACCAACTCTGCTATACTGTCATGTTGTACTCTCCCAAGCTCTCAATACAGTGCTCTGCGCCCAGTATGCACTCAACAAATATGATTGATTAATTCTATAAAGGGCTGAGTGGTTTCGATCTCCATGGGGTGAAGACCAACTTAGTCCTGGGTTCCTGGCTCTATTCCCGAAGAGGTTGATTCCCCCTTGGGTGCCAGGTGCATGGTTCTTGGCAATCAGTGAGAGCCCTGAATTCCAATCCAGGGTCTGCCCCCGAAACCAGGTGTGATCCTGGACCAATTACCTTCTTCACCATTATAATGGAGAGAATACGTTTATGTGACTTTCCTTAATCTCCCAAGCAGGGCTTGTGTGAGAAGCAGCCAATACAACACCCAGGAAACACTTTTCTTTGCCAGTATTTGATGAATGTTCAGTGTAATGATGATCCATGTCAACCCACATACAAAAGTCTGAATCACTCCTAATAGCCCACCCACCTACATGCAGTGGCGCACGTGCTTCATGGTTGCTGACGTATGATGGGAAAACTGAATGCTCATTTTTTTATACTTCTTTTTTTAAAAACAGAGTAAAAGCTTTTCCAGGGGATCAGTTCGGCGGGCTGTAATTTTTATGCATGACGCTGATTAATACAGCTTGAAATCCCTAGAAGAAAATCCTTCCTGCAGAGTCTTGCTGGGAGTTGGAACAGCTGGAATCAGGAGACTGCTGTTTTTCATATTTGGACAGGCTAGAAGAGCAGTTCTCCTCTCAGAGTTGAACCTGGAGAGCTTCCAGTACTCTACCAGTCTCGACTACGGGAGGGAGAGTCAAGCAGAGCCATATCCACTGCATTCCTAGTTGGGCAGTGGCTAGTGAGTGGAAAGCAATCTGCTACACGTCAAAACTCATCTGTGGTGGGCAGCAGAAGCATGGGAGAGAGTCGAGGGCGGAGACTCAGATTTACTGTGCGGAAGGAGGCACTGGTAAACCGCTTCTGTAGTTCTACCAAGAAAACTATGGATACACTACCAGAACGACTGCAGGTTGAGGTGGGATGTTCTGTAAGAGATGTATCCATGGTGTTGCTCTGGGTCGGACACGACTCGACGGCAAGACAAGAACAACAACAGAAGAGCAGTTGAGCAAACACATGTATACCTACATACACATGTTGTTCTCCCTTTGTTAGTTTGGGGTACAAAACCTGTTTTCCCTCAGTGTTTAGACTGAGCGCCCCATGTGGGGCAGAGTCTGTGTCCAATCTGATTACCTTATATATATCCTCGTGCTTACAATACTGCTTGACCCATAGTGAGCACTTATATACCATAATAAGGATAGGAGAGGCTAAACTTCATTTTTTTTGTCATTTTGGTTTTTTAATGGTATTTGCTAAACACTATCTGCTAGGTGCTGTAATAATAATAATAATAATAATGTTGGTATTTGTTAAGCGCTTACTATGTGCCAAGCACTGTTCTAAGCGCTGGGGTAGACATAGGGGAATCAGGTTGTCCCACTTGGGGCTCACAATCTTAATCCCCATTTTACAGATGAGGGAACTGAGGCACCGAGAAGTTAAGTGACTTGCCCAAAGTCACACAGCTGACATGTGGCCGAGCCGGGATTCGAACCCATGACCTCTGACTCCAAAGCCCATGCTTTTTCCATTGAGCCATGCACTAACTGCTGGGGTAGATACAAGATAATCAGGTTGGACACAGTCCCTGTCCTAAAGAGAGTTCATAGTTTTAATCCCTATTTTACACATGAGGTAACTGAGGCATAGGCAATTTAAGTGGTTTGCCCAACGTCGCACGGCAAACAAGTGGCAGAGATGGGTTTAGAACTCAGGTCCTCTGCTTCACAGGTCTGGGCTCTTTCCACTATGCCTCGCTGCTTCTCCAGTTGGATGCAGGTTTCTCCCCATTTGCTACTTGCAAAATGTCTGGAGCCAGTAAAGACTAATACTATCAAATTTATAATAAACAAGGGAAACAGGACAAACGAAAACACATTTTAAAGGAAACAAGCGAAACACACGCACAATAAAACAAGTGACAAAAGCATCAAAAAATTACCAGAGAGAGTGAATGAAACAAATGCACTTAATTTACACTATAAGTGATACGGAGCTGCTAAAAGGACTAGCACGTCTGAAGCCATCTGGGACTAGCTAAATGGGGGAAGTGGGTTTTCAGTAAAGCAGTCAGGTCATAAGGGACACAATCTGGTGAAGAGGAAGAGGAACTATTTTAAGTGGTGGATTTGTACCCATTAATCAATAAGTGGTATTTATTGGGCACCTGTGCACAGAGCACCGTGCCGAGCACTTGGGAGTACAACCGCAGAATTAGTAGAACTGATCCCTGCCCTCAAGGTACGTACAATCAAGCCGGGGGAGACCAAGCCGGGGGAGACCAATCCTAAAATAAATTCCAGACGTGAGGAAGTAGTAGAGAGCATAGGATATAAGTGCTACTGGGGTAGGGCCGAGGTATGACACGCTAAGTGTAGTGTGGCACCCATGCACAGGGGTGCTGGATACTGGAGGAAATAGGGAATGGAAGAGAAGTTGAAAGGTCATGCCTAATTCTCAAACCTGTTTTGCCCAGGTGCTTAAAAAATGTTAGTACATCGAACCATACAACAGAAACAAAGCACCCAGTTCCATCTTTCAAGGAGTTTACACTCTTAAAGGAGAAGAGGGATGTTAAATAAAGAGAGGCTAGTTAACGGAGGACATTAAAACTCATGATTGGCTGTAAGCTAATTTGTGGCAAGCAGCAGTTGGAAGCCACTACAGAAAGGCTTCTGAGAAGGCTGAAACAGACTGCCTACTTAGGCTCTTCCCTCTCTAGGGGCACTATTAGTTTCTACCCCTCTTCTGGACACAACCGCAGGCGAGTGAGCTGCTGCAGCATCTGCCACTTCTACTCCCAAGGAATGAGGGGGGAGGAGGCTGATAGTGGCAGGCTCAGGCCCTGCCCTAGGAACGCCAACCTACAGCCAAGTGTGAGTCCCGCGTCCAAAGGGTGGCACCAGACATCTCCGGGAGCCGAAGGCAAGTCTGGCACGGTGCGCAATGCCAAACCTACCAGAATGAGAGTCTGAAGCTCGGAGCACCTTAAGGGCTGAGCTAAAAATGATTCACAGCAGGCACACGGAAAACACACTGAGAGGCTGCCAGGTTTTCGTTGGCTGTCCTGTGCCTGTGAAGTCATTGGTCTGCCGTACAATTCTTCCCATTTAAATGTTAAAAAGCAGATGTATTTATTCTCATTTCTGCTATGGGAGTTTACATATATTTATAGGAGACAAACATACTGCATGTGTGCATGTGCACACACGCATACACGCACACGGGCACACACACACACACCCGCCTCCTCATCAGAGTGGGATTCAATGCTGCCCCAGTTTGCCAGCAGACCCAGAGAGGAATACATGACTGTTCATTTAACCTGATCTGATCATTCTCTGGTGATGAGGCAACATCTCTGGAGATGTTCTTTTTGGGCATGGGCTGTGACCATCAGATTGTGAGCCCCCGGAGGGCCAGGAACTGTGTCTGATTCTCAACTGAGTATTCTTTTCCAGTGTTTAGTAGAGTGCTCTGCACATAGTAAACACTTGATAAAAATTACTATTATCATTGGAATGAAATGCATGAAGGTTTAGCAACTACTGTGAGAGCTGACACAAACACTTTCTAGGACATAGGCCTCAGTCATGGTTCCTAAATATGCAAATTATTGAGACTCCATATGAAAAAACCAGGCTATCAAAACCTAATAGTTTTTTTAATGATATTTGTTTAGCACTTACTATGTGCCAGACACTACACTAAGTACCAGGACATATGCAAGCTAATCAGGTAGGACACAGTCCACGTCCCACATAGGGCTCGCAGTCTTAATCCCAATTTACAGATTAGGTAACAGGCATAGAGAATTTAAGAGATTTGCCTAAGGTCACACAGCAGACAAGTGGCACAGCCAGGATTAGAACCCTGGTCCTTCAGACTCCCAAGCCCGTGCTCTAACCACTAGGTCATGCTGCTTCTAATGAAGATTCTTCTCCGTCCTAATTGCTCTGGACCTCTCTTCCTTATCGGATCCTAACAACCACCCTTTTCTTTTTTCAGCCTTGATGTTAAGGACATTTTCAGTTCTGATTCTTCTACCTCTCTGATGGCTCTCAGTGTCCTTGACAGACCTGACCTCCAACTGTAACTGTTCTTCAAGAAGCAGCATGGCCTAGAGGCAAGAGCAGAGGCTTGGGAGTCAGAACGTGGGTTCCAATCCACACTCGGCCACTTGTCTGCAGTGTAACCTTGGGCAAGTACCTTCACTTCTCTGTCCTCAGTCACCTTATCTGTAAAATGGGGATTAAGACTGTAAGCCCCACATGATTATTTTGTATCTACCCCAGTGCTTAGAAGACTGCACGGCACATAGTAAGCTCTTAAATACCATGTTATTATTATTATTATTATTATTAAAGCCCTGCTCTGACCATGCCACTCAGCTCGCTTTATATTCACACTACACTTACATGGTTTTAACAATCAACTCTCTACAGATGATTCCCAAATCTACAAGTCTGTCTTGGGTGTAACAGAATTTAAGTATCCACTGTACGATGCACTTTTTGCCTTCTCTCCTAGTTTCTCCTATCCCTGGGACATCTCTGCATTGATGAGCCAAGAACAACTTAAATTGGAGATGAAAAGGCATTTCTAATTTCCTAAATAAAGGCTTTAATTGCATTTCAATAGTATAATAGATTATAAATTCATTCATTCATTCAGTAGTATTTATTGAGCACTTACTATGTGCAGAGCACTATACTAAGCGCTTGGAATGTACAATTCGGCAACGGATAGAGACAATCCCTGCCCGTTGATGGGCTCACATCACGTGAGATACACATAAACAGTAAAATGCAGACAAGATAGTGACTTTTCCCAGGGAAACTGCTGCTCTGTGGCATTCCCTACCCTCCTCACCTCTTCTCAGCCCTGAACAAACCTCCCAAACCAGGGTTGCAAGCTTCCACTTCTGCTGTTGCTTGGAAAAGCTGACTCCCTAGTGTCGATCACAGAATCATTTACTTCATAAACCTGGAGTGATAAGTGCATTTCAAAACTATCATGTATATTAACGCCCTTACATATTAATGACAAATAGAATCTCCTTAGCTTTGAGAAAAGAATATGGAGCTATTAATAAAACGTCACTGAAGAACAAATTTACTGACTACAATAAGTAGCTTCAAAAACACTATGAATTGAGAATCTGCTTTTGTAGGAGAAAATATTCTTGGTTTTTTGGTCAACACTCCCCATCAAACTGGGAGCCCCATGAGGGATAGGGACTGTGTCCGGTCTGATTATTTTGTATCTACCCCAGCACTTAGCACAATGCTTGGCACACATTAAGTGCCTAACAAATATCACTGTCATCATCATTACTGAATTTATCATTTCTCCCCAAACTGACATCCCTTTTCCCTTATTCATAAACTTGGGAGTCATTTTTGAATGCTTTCTCATTTCCCAAATACTGCTGACACTTCCTCAGTAATATTTCACAGAAACACACCATAGCTTCCTTCTATTCCTTCAGCTTTGGACCTCGCACCACCCTTAAACCCCTCAGATATGGGTACTTTTTTCTTGTCAAAAGCCTCTCCCTACCCCAGTCTATCCTGATAGCAGCAAGAATCACCTCTCTCAACTTTCACTTAGAATCATGTCATTCCACTCCCCATATGCAACCGTGGAAATCAAAGCTCTTGATCAATTGGCTCCCTCCTACCTAACCATCTTCTCCCCCCCCCCCCCCCCCCCCCCCCCCCCGCCCCAAAATGCTCATTGTTCTACCCAGGACTTCAGGCCATTCAATTCTCCTTTCCTAGAATGCCATTCCCACGCCTCTACTACTTCAAGCCTCGAACAAGCCCCTCCTTTCATAAAGCCTTTCCAGATTAACATCTCTCCTACTGCTGGTCTTGCCATTCACTCCAGCACATGCCTTGAAAGCTCATATTACTTTTACTCTTCCACAGTATGGCTCTGGCAATTGCACATTTTGTTCAACGCTCATGTTATCTGTTTGCCCCGAATCCTCCAATAAATTCTAAAATCCTTATCTTCTTTCATAATTCCCTACCACACATGGCAACCTGACCAAAGAAGAAATACTGTTGCTGAAGATGGTAAAAGTGGCTCCCCATATCCCTCAGCAGACATTGCAAAATGACCATTTAATCATCCATTATCAACTACTGGGCGGAAGTAGTGTGAGAGCATAGCACTTCAATACCTCTTTCTTACCTTCTCATTGGAGATCAGCTCTAGCTTCTATTTAAGGAGCCATAGGATTTCAGAAGAAATTTGTCCCAGTTCTGCTTTGCATCACATCAGTGGGTTGGGGAGGGCACTCAGTGCTTGGCTGGTAGGGAAGCACTTTGATGGAGATCAAGCCCAGGAGAAACGCCTGTTCATTTGATTCCAAATTCTTGTCTTCCACTAACAGCAATGCCAACAGGGAAGAAGCCCTCCTCACCAAAGTGCAAAGTCTGTTTTTGGTCCCATCCTGATGTGTAAGATTTGCTGAGCTGGCATCTACCATGTGCCAGGCACTACTTCTTTCTAGGTTATAATTCTTTCTTGAAAAGCAGTACAGCACCTCTTTTCCCCAAAGCAATTTAGGGTCAAATGCACTAGTTACCCGTTAACTTCACATCAGATAGTCCTTTGCTGGCAAAAGGAGGAAGAAGCAAACTAAAAATCTGTGTATTTATACACGTTTCCCTCGTCTAGCTCTTCTGATCAGAAGAAACAACATGAAATGAGTGACTAATCAGTACAAGTCTAAAATTTATGACAAATGCTAAATTGAGACTAGTTCAAACATAATGACGTTGCCTGATGCTCTGAGATTACGGGGTCCTAAGTGTATAGGAAAGAGTGAACTAAGGACAATCAAAGGCTTGGTAATCATAATGGCAGTGATATTTTCAGACCACACATGAGAGTCTCAGAGACTGAACTTGCTAAGAACATGGTGCTCTTTTTGGGTAGGAGAACACTCAGCAGTTCACACGCTGAGAAGAATTTCTCACCAATTACAAACTGTGAACTGTACTTTACAATAAACTACAATCTGGAAAAGTGAACCACTTAATACTGAAAGGTTATCTAGAGGATGGACCGATATTCAACACCCCATTCAAACTGATCCATCAAGCCCAGGTGACCCCCAAATCATACCCCCAATGACATATACTCACCTATTCATAATTATGAAGTCACCCAAGTACTTTATCCACAATTAATTTTTTGTTGGGGTCAATTTACCCTCAGAATTTAAAATGCTGAAACCATAAGAAATTACATCACTTGGGATGGCTTAGCCACCTCATCTCTTCATTTTTTCCACAGCACAAGCAGGATTTTGAATGTTCAGAAGAGACAATGGATCATAACAACTTCCACTGGCATCTTGATCCCTTCACTATAATTAGCCACATAAAGACTCAAATATGTCATTGAAAGAGACAGAGCAGACAAGATTAAAGAGAAATGGTAACCTTCATCTCGTGTACTACTATGGCCTTAAAAAAAAAAAACAACCCATGAATGCTGGGCAGTAATCTACAAGTCACAATGGCTGGCTGGGCTCTGATTTTTCCCAAAGAAAACACACAGGGAAAGCCTTCTAAAATAGGAAATTCTATTAGAATTTTTCTGAGTGTTTGAAGGTGCTAGTCTTTCATCTAACCTAATAGAAAAAGAGATTCATTCTGATCTTCTCCCTTAAAATGCCATATTGGGCAAATTACATAATGCATTTATGTTCCCCTAGATTTAAATGGACAAATGTCCAAAAAATGTACAGCATAGTTCACACTGTGCATTTTTGCTCTGCCATGTTTTAGTAGCTAAAAATCAAGTAAAGATTTACTGGCATTTTGATGAGCAACATTAAAATCCCAAACAGTCTAAGGAAATTGGAGGAATTATCTTCTAAATTAACAGGAGGAAACGCAAGAGAGAGAAATGCACAATATTGAACTTAGAAAGGAATTATAAATCTTACAGATTCAAAATGGGAAGAAACAAGTTAGGCAATTTGACCATGAATCAACAACAAAGTGAGACTGCCAAAACACAAAATTCACATTGGAAAGAAAAGGATCAGAAGAATGATACATTAGACATGTGGCATTCCTAACCCCTCTACTCTCCTCTGTTGAAGGTGAACTGGAATATTTTACAAGTTTTTGGCTACGACCCACCACTAAAAAGGCAGGGATGTTTCTGATAAAAGTCTTATCAATGCCTAAACTAGAAGAAAAGACGATTGATGAGGTCCAACAATTTCTGCTTTAAGGAAGAGGTGGTTGAGGAGAGTGGGAAGAGAATTCAGTTGCCTACACCACTGAAGGAAACAAATTGGCTTTACAATAATGTGTGAAGCAATACAGAAACAACAAATGAAAGAAACTGGACCAAGCAATGTGAAATCCCCTCTCGACTGTAAGCCCATTGTGGGCAGGGAACACATCTGTTCATTGTTATAGTGTACTCTCCCAAGTACTTAGTACAATGCTGTGCAAACAGTAAGTGTTCAACATATGAGACGGAATGAATGAATGAAATCAAAATGAGAATATGAATTCTCGCATGAATTCCAAGGTGCTGGAACCATTGTTCTCCCTATTGCTGTTGCAATCAGATGCATCTTAGATATTATAATACCATATGCAATATAATTTTGCTTTCAGTGCTAGCTACAAGACTTGCTTCAAATTGCAAGAGTTTTCTCTCCAGGATTGGACTGCATCTACACTGCCATCCAGTGATTCAGCAGTTTCATCATGCTACTAAGGACGCTTGAATGAATCAATCTTCCTGTTCATATTTTACCGGAAAACCAGGGTACCTCTTGTGCCAAGGATATGAACAATAAGATTTCATGATACTGCCTGCCTGTCGCTAAACTTCAAAGGTTGCATTGTGGGCATAACTTCAGCGGATTTTCAAAGTCTCTCCCTTGCTCTGGACGGGACAACTTCCACAACTATTGGTGTCACCTGGACTGTCACAGTCCATTTTTAGCTCAGCAACTGATTTCTTCCCTTGGTATTTCATCTCATCCTCAAATAAAAATACTACTAAGAGAATGAAAAATGTGATGAGCTTTAAAAGCGCTGAGCTGCATTAGTAGCCCCAAATGATACCGACCTACTTGCTTTCACAGCAAACTGAAAATTCAAGTCTAATTTCTCTGCTCTCAACCCTATATATCTTTCATCCCCATCACCAAGTGCTTCTGAGCCCCAAGTATAAGGCACTAGGCTAACTTACAGAAAAGGACTAGGTTATTCTCTGTCCAAGAGTCTATCTTCCATATTATTACCACATTGCATCTTTCTTCCTGTTGTTTCTTTTCATTTTGTACCAATTTATTACTATGTATTTTCCAAATGAAAATGCATTTCACTGCGCTTGTCCATTATTCTAACTTGCATTCCCAAAGCATGTCTTCCCACCAACCTGAAATCCATAACTACCTTATGTCCAAATCAATTTAAGCAAATGGTGCAGGAGAGCGACGATTTCCTGAAAACACTGCATTAAACCCATCCCTAGATTCATGATTTTCCATACTCTCTGAACTTCCATCAACAAAAAGAGCAATTAGGCATTTGCTTCTCTTTTGTCTGGCAGTGCTGCTTATCCCTATGACTCTTTGATGCTCGGGGAGTTCACAAATCAGGACCTAAAAGTAGCCACGGCAGACAGAAGCCTGCTGGGAACCTTCTGAGGAACATTCCCCATCATCTGTTATCAACCTGGTTTTCAGGAACATTTCTCCATTTCCCTGCATTGCAAAAATGGGATTCTTGGTCCAGTACTTAGGTCACTTAGTTTCCCCTTCTTCCAGGGCATGTGTGCTCTGATCTTGCTGGGATGCCTAATATTCTGGTGTAATTATTACCCCAGATTCTTAACCAACTATCACCCCATTTTAAAAAGTCTATATTAGATTACATTCTCAACTGGCTGCAGTTTATTCTCACTGTGGATTATCTATAGCCACTGTTTTAAAATGATTTGGGTTGAAATTTTTGAAAGCTATGCGCTACAAAAGAATTTTGCAAGACAAAAAGACACTTTCTAGTCATTACGTTTTAGAAAATGTAACCCTGAAGTACAGAACATGATAAGTAAAATTCCAAGTTAAAATATTGCTTCGGCTACTTCATGACAACCTCCAGGTTCTGACTTGTTCCTGCTGCAGGGGCTCGAGGAAACACTTGATGAGACTCAGAAGAAGCGGAAGAGATTCACCCCCAAATGGTGAGGGAGGACAACTGATGCACAGCTGTCAATAGGCAGGCTGCCCCCAGACCAAATTGAATTCTAATTTGAGAGTTGGGAGTCCAGCTTGCCAGTGGAAAATGGGTCCTCTTTGACCTTTAGCCAGCTTTCTTCCCGCCAACCCTCGAAGCAAGGCAGAGGTTCAGAATGCTGAATTGTTTTTTGAATAGACTGATTCACTCAGGCTGGGGGCTGAGCTGAATCATGGAGAATGTACTATAAATCCTAATGTTCTACAATTATTCAGTCGGTCAATCAATGATTCAATCAGTCAAGCTGGAAGGTACAATCCCTGTCCTCAGGGAGCTTACAACCTTATTCTTGCTAAACACAGACTTTAAGAACATGAGGTAACTTAGCTATTACAAGCTACTTTGGGATTTTGGCTCTCCCTGTCTATTGCTTCCTAAATAAACAAATTCTCATGCGAGTATCACCTATCCACTATGTTTACGGCTACATGTGCTTAGGGTGTTCCCTTTATTTTCTGAAGGCCAAGACTCCCTGCTTTCTGTTAGAGTCCAGGGTTCTAAAATGTTATCCCTGGTTCTGTTTCTGAGTCTAGGGGAATTTCCCAGGACTCACTCCTAGATCTTAACTGAGACCCTGACCTGTTCCTTGGAGAGCCAAAAAAATCTGAAACTGCACATTTCTTTAACCACTGCTGTGGCTCTAGGTATACCGAGGATCCTGAATCACAGCATGGCCTAGTGGGAAGAGCCTGAGAGAGTCAAAAGTCCTGGATTCTAATCCCAGCTCTGCCGCTTGCCTGTAGGGTGTAAAGTCACAACTTTTCTGTATCTCAGTTTCCTCATCTATAAAATGGCGTGTCAGTACTTGTTCTCCCTGCTGCTTGGACTTTGAGCCTCATGTGGGATAGGGACTATGTCTGGACTGATTACATCGTATCTACCCCAGTGCTTAGTACAGTGCTTTGCATATAGCAAGTGTTTAAATATCACAGAAAAATGAGCCTGAAATTCTGCTAGAAGTTTCTAGAAACAACTTCCATGGGGGGGAAAGGGGAGGAGAAAGAGGGAGAAGAGGGGGAGGTGGTTCAGGCACTGAGGCTCAAAGTAGCTCTAGGACAATAGTAACAGAGGAAAGACACTATTTGTATTTTCCATGGGTTGCACTTGCAAACTGACCCACACGCACTAGAGAGCTCTTTCCTTCAGCTCCTCAGACTCTGCTATGGCAACTTATCCACTATGTGCATAGACGGAGGTAAAGGTCATTTGATTAGGATGATACCAAGATAGGTCTCAAAGCAACAACAGTGAAAGGGAGAATCACCTATTTAGCAGCAGGTAAGAATACTAGCATTACCAAGCACTCCCAGCCCAGAATGGCAGGAGTCTGCCCCTGTAAATTTTATAAAACCCCAGGGAAAAAAAAAAGAAACCTCTAGGGAAAGAAAGCAGTGGGCAAAGAGAGGTAGGTAGTCCGTCCCTTTAAGCAAGCAAGCTGGGTGTGTTTCTTAATTACATTTTAACCTAGAACAAAGGTCAGCTCAGCAATAAGGAATAAAACCTTCAGATCTGTAAACAGCACTCAAGCACTTCTCTATTAGCCAGAGACTTTCAGCTCAAACTGTTCTTGGCTCCTTTCAAATGGTGAAATCACTAAACAGGGGAATCTTAGGCATCTTGTGAGTTCATGCAAAGTGGGGTCTTGGAATTTCTTTTTTCTCCAAGCCTGAGAGCAAATCAAAGTAAATCACCCCCAAAGTTTAACCAAACATTTCCTCTGGCACCAGGAGTTGCTACACCTATATAATCTCTGGGCTATCTTAAAGAAGCCTTCTCTGAGAAGACAAAAAAAGTAAATGTGAGCTTTCAGACACACTGAATGAGACAAATTCTACATTAAGATAAATAAAAATGGGAATTACTTTGTCAACTAGCATATGCTACCTCTCTTCTCAGGATGACATTTAAATTACATGAATGTTGGTTAGTTTGCTCTCTTTTTCCTGAAGCTCTCCTGTCTCTCTCTTTAGTCGAACACTAGAAAACAGAGGGTGGCTTTCACCCTAGAAACATCCTCTTAGGCTTCAGGGCTGAAAATCAACTTGAAGTAACTTTGACAGGCAACTTCTAGTCCCCTCACTCCCAAAAGAAGCTTCACCCTAGGCAGAACCTTCCCCCACAGGTGTGATGTTGATGGTGTTTGTGTTGATGCCAAATAGTCAAAATTAGAAGGGAAAAAGGCACCTGCTACCTATGTGTGACGCTGATGACATCCACATTACAGCTCTGCAAAGAGATGGATGACCACTCCCAGCAGTAGCAAAATCTATCTCCTTTCTTGGCAAAGGGAGGAGGACAACCTTCTACGCCTGTATACCTTTAACCACACATTAATAACCAACAAAATAATAATGGCAATAATGCTGCTGCTGCCTTGGTAGCCTGTTACATCTTCTCCCTCAAGAGCTTAATCCACTACCCCACATCCTTCCTGGGAGATAGGAAGGTGCATTTGAAGATGAAAGTCCCGAGGAACAGCAAGGTTAAGGGACTTACCTAAAACCACAGTTAATAGCTGCAGAGACCGGGCTAGAATCCAGGTCTCCTGACAGCCAGTCGAGTGCAGGATTCTACCCATTCTAACCACTGTAAGCTTTGACAGTAGTGCACCAAAGAGCAAGGAAGATTCCAAGTAGGTGGCATTTGCAAACTTGGCACCTTCTTTTCTGGATTTTCACTGGATTAAAACACACTCGTGTGAAGCTGGTGGGAATGAAATCAGTCACTGTCTTGGCAGGCAAAGTAGACTGAACCAAACACAGAAAGTCAGCTAGACCACAATTATGAGTTCCTGGAAACCGGCTACCAGAGAATACATTTAACACCCCTTCATCCTGTTCCCAGATATAGCCTGCAAATGCTCGGTCAGATTCGTTTCTTACACAGATGCCATGAATAGGGAGGGTTAGGTGGTCTCTCTACTTACCTGGTAGGCCAGAGAACGTTCAGATCAGGTTACTAGATAAGACTCCTGCAGTGTAATTCCAAAAGAAAAGTCACCAATTGTGAGGATTAAAAACCCAACAGCTTCTCCTACAGGAGGTCGGCATAACAAGCTGCTAAAAACCCACTTTCTTCTTTCTCCTAGGCATCCAAAATGGTGAGGATTCTTGTAAGAACATGCAAAGGAAGTCTGAGCAGCTCCTTTAGAAGCCAGGGTTCTCCTAACAGATCGAGCTATAAAGCCACAATAACTTTACCAGATGTATTTAATGATCCCTACTGTCTTGACCAGGAAGTAGTTATAAGGTGTGTTCTCTTCAGGAGATTTTGTTACCCAGCTAGCTGGACACTGCCAAACCTCTTCGAGACCTGCAAATTCACTAAGGGCATTAATGCCTTTCCTGGAGTCCCCTGAATGGTCTACCTCATGGCTGTTCCGAGGCAGGATCTCCCTCACAAATCTACAGGTAGGTAAGCAAATAAAGCTTAGAGACCACAGTTTTCTGAACTCTGTTATCTGAAGGCCCATCTCCTCCAAGAGGCCTTTCCCAGACCAAGCCCTACTTTTCCTCATCTCCCACTCCCTTCTGTATCTCCCTGACTTGCTCCCTTTGCTCTTCTCCCATCTCCCAGTCCCACAGCACTTATGTATATATCAATAATTTCATTTATTTGTATTGATGCCTGACTTCCACTTGCCACCCCACCCCCACTGGGAGCTCACTGGGGGCAGGGAAGGTCACTTTTCATTGTTGTATTGTACTCTTCCAAATCTTATACAATTCTATGCACACAGTAAGCACTTAAATACAATCGAATGAATGAAGGAATGAAATGCAAATATACCCTGGAAAGCAAATTTATGACTTTCCATTCCAAACTACTGGAGGTCAGTGAGCCTAAGAATTCACAATGCAGGAGGATGACTAAACCCCTAAGGAGCAAGTACAGGAGTTGAATCAATTAATCAGTGGTATTTACTGAGCATTTACTGTATGCAGAGGACTGCACTAAGTGTCTGGGAGAGTTTAATACAACCAGAGTTTGGTAGACACTTTCCCTGCCCACGAGCTGTCTTAGAGCCCCGCATCATATGCTACAACAGATTTTTACTCCTGTTCTGTGGAACTTAAATTTCAGTTACTCAAATGCTTTCAGGAATTTATTCCACTAGCTGAAAGAGTGGGGAAGGCGTGGAGCTTCTCGATCCTTCTGCGCGTCCGACAACAGAGGTAGCTGTGCCAGTCTCTCTGTCAGGTGGTTGGGTTACAACCCACCACTCGGGGAGTGCCCAAGGACATGCTTGGGTGAAAAAATCTTCACAAGACTGTTCAAAGCCCCAGTCAAATGCAAGCTGCCACTTCACCCCCAATTTATGGAAGGAAAGAGGAAGCATCTCAGTTGAAGTTGTTGGAAACCCACCAAAAAAAAGAGAAGTACCACGGTAAGAAAGGTCAGCTGTGGGGGACAAATGGGGCAAAACCGATCCTCAACCAGCACGAACCACTGAGCACAAAGAGACTCGGGGTACCTGACCAATCTCGAGAGTAGGGTCAACCCCAATTCAGGGACAAGTAAAATGGGTGGCAAACTAAAATAGGGACAGTTAAAATAGGATGGGGGGGTAGTAAGGAGCCTGCCCTACTTGTTCTAAACCCACAGGCATAGATTTGGGGGTGGAGGGGTAGGTTGGGGGTGGGGCGTGGTTTGGGATGGGAGATGAAATATCATAGATGTTCCTTATATGGTATACCATTTGGTTTGGGGCTGGTCCTGTCTAAAATGGTGTGAAAAGGAAAAGAAAGAGAAAAAGTAGGTAAAAATCCACCAGATTTTCCTTGTCCAAACTCATCAAAATTTCCTCCACCTCACACCCAGATCTGAAATTTCTGCAGTGTGATAATTAAAGCTATTCGCTGTTTTATGTTTCCAAATACCATGCATAGTGACCCCAACTATGACCCCATCTAGCTATTTGTCAAAGAACTCTGAAAAAATATCCCCAAATCACTGATTGCTCTTGACTCTCTCGGTAGTGGGTATTTGTGTGACTGTACATATTTTCCTCATTTCGAAAGCTGGTGGCTTCTTTTTTTTTAATTCCTCCTGGGCTGGAGCTGTTCTGTTCATTACATTTACACCCAAAGCAAACATTTTTATGCCAAGACAAATATGAAAAAAAACACCCAGATTTGTAATGTAGGCTGACATCTAGAAGACAAGCAGCCCTAGCCGCACCTCCAATTTCTGTTCCCCTGCTTTCAATGAAAAATATGGGTCAATTCAGCTTCTGGAAGCTGCAGATTTTGCATGTTTCACCACATTACTAAAAAAGGTCCTGGAGCTTGCAAACACTGGCAGTCCTGTTGCAATCAACAGTGTGCCACCCAGGCTGGGATATTTCAATATGGATGAACTAGATCAAAGGTATTTATTGAATGCTTACTCTAGGCAAAGCATTGTACTAATTCAATCAGCCAATCATATTTTTGAGTGTTTACTGTGTGTAGAACACTATACTAAGCGCTTGGGATAGTAGAATGTAACAGTGTAATAGACACATTCCCTGCCCACCACAAGCTTTCAGCCTAGAGGAGGAGACAGGCTAATATAAATAGGTAAATCATTCATTCATATTTACTGAGTGCTTACTCTGTGCAGAGCACCATACTAGCCACTTAGAAAGTACATTACAGCAATAAAGAGAGACAATCCCTGGCCACAATGGGCTTATGTACATTAGTGTTGTGGGGCTGGGAGGAGAGATGAATAAAGGGAGCAAGTCAGACTGATGCAGAAGGGAGTTGAAGAAAAGGAAGAGGGCTTAGTCAGGGAAGACTGCTCAGAGGAGATGTGCTTTCAATGTGCCTTTTGTTATCCTAATGCAGTTACAACAAAATAAGCAAACAATCCCTGCTCTCAATGTTTTTTTTACCATCTAGCAGGGGAAAGAGATATCAAAATACATTTCATCTAAGTTAATTAAGGGTATGTACAGAAGTACTAGGGGGTAAGCAGGTGAGCATCTAAGGGCTTAGGTATGGGACAGTACACAGGTGAGGCAGTAGGGAGAGAAAATAGGATTGGGGAAAGAGAGAAAATGAGAGGTTAGCCAGGAAAGGCTTTTCTAGAGGAGATGTGATTTTACGGGTGGGCTTTGAAAGATGGGGAGAATTCTGGTTTCTCAGACATGAAGCAGGAGGGGGGACCGAGCAGGAGGGAGGGTATGATCCCCAGATACTCAGGGTAACCACATGGGAGCATCCGAGAAAATGGGACCTCTTCTCTCCTAAGTAGAAAAGCCCTGCCAGGGGTTGAAAATTTCCAACTCTGGCTCATTTAGGCCCTGCTGGCCTCATAAACAATTCCAGGAGCACAGCGCTCAAGGTCCAGTGTAAACCCAAGCATGGGCAGGAGTGGATCTGTGGCTCATTCTGGATTTGGGGGGGGGGGGGGGGGGGAGGCGCACCATCTCCACTATAATCCCTCTGGAATGCTGCGTTAAGAGACCTTAATAGGCCTTTGAGTTACGGTGGAGCAACATTCTTAGGGTGAGAGTTTTTTCAATACCCAAAACTGCTGGAAAACCCAAGGGTCTCTTGTCCCTGCCCCCTGCACCCTGTGATTTACCTTATGCCTCACGATACAACTAACTGATTGATTGCACTTTAAAATACATGATAGTGTAGTGAATGGGCCTTCTTAATGAGAATATTTTACCCACTAAGCAGAAAGAGGCAAAAAAAAAATCATTGACCTGAAGGACTGCTGATCCAAGAACACAAATCTATAGTCCATGCTGAACAGATGGAGCCTGGCAGGAACTGGTCCTTAAATGAACACAGAGGGACTAGATTTTTGAAGGAGAGATTTGCCGAACAGGAACAGGAGTTACCCCAAGAGTAAACTTCTGAAGGAAGAATAAATATGGGGGGAGTGGGGGGCGCATAAGCTTTGAGACAGCTAGAAGTTCAGTCAGACACAAAGCAGGTGGTATTGGAAGCAATGGAGTCAGAAATATAAGTGGGTGGGTGGACTAGAGAAGGGGAAGGGGAGGAGAGCGTGGGGAAAAAAAAATGGAACACACCTGATGGTAAGGAAGAGGGCACAGCCATGGTGGCAACTCAAAGGACACAGACTGAGAACAATCTGGGAGAACCAAAATAAATGCACAGGGCAACAGAGCTTAGTACAGTGACTGGCACATCCTAAGTGCTTAGTAAGTACCAAAAAACAAAAGAATAAGAGACACAAACTTAAGGAGGGTAGAAGCCTACAACCACTGTGCCAGGGGACATAAGATTATTATTTAAACTATTAACTGGACCTCTGATTTCATTTCTAAAGCACTGAGAGTAACCAAACTAGATACTCAGTGGCCTACAGCTGTTTCCACAAGGAAGACAAAACTCTTCTCTAGTAATTCGAAAATAACTAATAGAAGACTACATTGGTAAACAGGGTGGAAGAAAAAGTAATAGGATTTAAAAAGACAGACTATAAATTGGCCTTCTCCTCCCTCCTCATTCTTCCAGAGGAAAAAAACTGCACACTCCCCAGACACAGCCTTCCTTTCCCACTGCTGGAAGGAAAACAATCCTTCCTATTTCTCTCTCTCCTCTTGCCTCCTTTCTCTTAACTGCTGTGCAGATCAGAAGGGCAGATGGGAGAAATTTACAAGTGCATGGTCAATTTCCTTCTGGCAGCCTCTAGCACAAAATGGATACAATTCCAGTAAGTTTCACCATACTGTCTCAGAAAGGCAACAAGGGATGTGAGTTGGGTATACATTTTTGGAGGTGGGAGGGGGGTGACGAGCAGCTTCTGAATCCCTGTGGAGTTGGGTCAGCATCACTAACTGCTGTGCAAAATGCCATAAAGAGCAAACTGAGAGTAACCACTCTCTCATAAATCCTAAGCTGCTGCGGCCCTGGGTCTGACTCGTGACTACTGAGACCATTAAGTGTTTTCTGGGGGTGGAAGGGGGCTTCAGTGAGCCCTCTAAACAAGCTACCTTTAGCCTTCTTTTTACAATCACCCATCAGGCAGAAATAATCCTCCAGTAATGAAGTCAGAGTTTCTATTCAACTTATTTCTACCTCCCTAACGGTGGAAGGAGTTTTGTTCCTGGAAATGTCTGGATTTACTCCTGGCTTCAGCAGTGGAAAGGACTTTATTGGCGGTACCTTTGTATAATTTATATGTTCCTGTGGTAGGTGGGGTTTTTGTTTTTTTTTTGCAACAGCACCTTGCTGCCATGGCAATAAGCACATAAAAAAATCAGTAAAATAAACAATTATTAATAATACATACACCAGTTTCAGCGCCACAGGCAACAATAAGAACCTACTTTAACCCTGCACCGTTTACTGAGACCATGGCCCCAGAGGAACAGAGCAAAAAACTTCACTCTCAACCACAAGCCTCCCTAATTAGAAAGTGATGGATGTCACTGGTGAAAATGGATGATATAAATAGGTGAAGCGCCAAGGTGGGATGCTTTGAAATAAAATAACCCCCTCTCATCAAACAAGCCTCCAGGAGCATCCCAGCCAGTGAATATACAACCCAGAAAATTAAGAAGTCCTTGTCATACATCTCTATTAAAATGTCTGTGTGCTCCTCTCCCACTTTTGCCTCATCAATTAAAATCTTTGGGAATTAGTTGGAGCCAGAAGCTACCAGTACTAGAGGATGGAAGCAAAGGAATATAATGAAAACATAAAGTTATTTATTAAAATTATAATATCTTAAAAATGGAAGCTGACAGAAAAGGAGAGGAAGCACTTCAGATTCACTTTGGAAAGCTTTCTCATCTTCTCTTGGAGGTCACTTTGACAAGCAAAACTAAAAGGGAAACTTAATTTAGCCTATGGTGAAAGGGCAAAGTAACACATCACTCTACACACCCAGAGCACCTATCAGAGACAAGAGCCAGAATTATAAAGTCAATTGGATATAAAAGAGAATCCAAACACCCTTGCTCTACATTTTCACAGCTTTTACACATAATTCCCAGGAGGGGTGTTGGGTGGAAGGTGGAGAGAAGGGGGAGAGGAAGAGGGCAGAGCAAGGGGCTGGGGAAGAACAGTTCTCAGATACAATTAGCCAAGACCACACAGACAGCCTTGTTCTCCAAGGCATTCTGGCTACAAAGCTCTGTGTTGCAATGGACATGGGTCAGCTCTTTAATCACCAACTACAGAAATTAGCCCCTGCAGACTGCCATGATTATTTTATACCAGCCACACCTCTAAATGAGGTGGCCTCATTAATCTGAGAGAGGCTGGTTTCAAAAAGGGCATCTGGTGATTAGAGAAAGAGGATGGAGCATTAAGACTGACAATTACAGGCTCTCTGACCGGCTGCAGGCCCAAGGTTCAGAGTGATTGAATCAGATCCCCAAAAACACTTCTGACCAAATCCCTTCATATTCGACATCATTCAGATCTTTTCAAGAAAAGCAGTCCCATTTAATTGCTGATATAATTTATGAGTGGAACTACTTTCATAAAATTTAGCTTATGCTATATCTGGGATCTTCCTCATGAAATTTCACAGCTCTCACCCCGAAGTTTCCTTCTGTCCAAATTATATCTGAATTCAGAACCCTTTCAGGTCCAACACTACATCATTGGATGACACAAATTGAGCATTACAGTAACCAGGACCCTATCTGGGATCCTATTTTGGCTGATTTCTCCAGATTGAAACTGACCTCATTGGGCCTCAGGCACCTTCCGGCTCCAATCCAGAGCGTCTGTGCTAAGATGAGCTTCTCCAGTCACTTTTCTCACCCCCTCTACCTCCCACCCTTCTCTTACGCCCCAAGAGGAGGGCAATGGATGGAAGCAGCAAGGGAAAGTCACCAAACTTGAGACAGAACCAGAGCCAAGTTTGGACTTTCTCAATGGCCATTTGTCCCCTAACCCATTATGTTGCTAATCAGAATGCCCTGGACTCCTACCACGCTTCTTTTGCTGACTCCAGCCTAGGTTGATTAATTTCTTATTATTTTACAGTATTTGTTACACACTTATTATGCATCAAGCACTGTTCTCAGCGCTGGGGTAGATAAAAGTTAATTAGGTCAGACCCAGTCCCTGTCCCAACAAGGGACTCAGAGTGTGAGTAGAAGGAAGGACAGGTATTGAATCTCCAGTTTACAAATGAGGAACTGAGATGCAGTTTCTGTGCAATCTTTCCCAAATATGTGAAAAATCAGGGTTACTGCTAAGGAAGGGCTGGAGTTTGGAGTTCATTCAGACTCGAGGTTTTGGGGAAGAGGAAGTGTGAAGAGAAACTGGTAGAACAAATGTTTAAAAAAGAGTGAATCCAGCTGGAACAATAGGATTGGAGAGGAGGGAGGCAGGCAGAGAAAGAACTTGAAGGTGGGACTTTTGTTTGCAGTGACACTAAATCTTGTGGTTTTATAAGACTTGGAGCAAACTGGGATTCAGCTCTAGGTCCCAATCCTGGTTATGACTTGAGGAACTGTTACTATGGGCACAGAAACGTTGCTCCCAAATCTGCCTCCCAGCTTGCCCAGCGCACACATGCATACACCCCACCCACCCCACTGTGCACACCACTGGCTTTCCCAGCTTCTCCAAATCTTCCACAAAGCTACCACAACAAGCCCCCAAGTCTGGGGAAGCAAGAGGTTTGGCCACGGCAGCTTTAAAAGCAGACTTGATTACTCTTGTCAGATTCCTTGCTGAACTCCCTGCCTTCCATCTCTGCCCACTCCAGTCCATACTTCACTCTGCTGCCCAGATCATTTTTCTACAAAAACATTCAGTCCATGCTTTCCCACTCAAGAACCTCCAGTGATTGCCCATCCACCTCCACATCGAACAGAAACTCCTTACCATCGGCTTTAAAGCACTCAATCACCCTACCCGCTCCGACCTCACCTTGCTACTCCTACTACAACCCAGCACACACACTTTGTTCCTCTAATGCCAATCTATTCACTGTACCTCCATCTCATCTATCTCTCCTCTGACCTCTAGCCCACATCCTTCCTCTGGCCTGGACAACCCTCCCGCTTCATATCCATCAGACAATTTCTGTTTATCCCTTCATAGCCTTATTAAAGGCACATTTCCTCCAAGAAGCCTTCCCTGACTAAATCCTCTTTCTCTTTTCGTCACTCGTATCTGCATCGTCCTGAATTGCTCCCCTTATTCACTGTCCTCTTCAGCCCCACAGCATTTATGTACACTTCTGTAATTAATTTATATTAATATCTCCAGTTTTCCAATTCAAGCACGCCAAAGCCCAAGACTGCACTTGTAAGTTAATAATAAGATAATTCAAGCATAAGAATTATTATTTGGATTCAGCGTTCCTGGAATTCCAGGCCCCTCCTTTTCTGGATTTACTAGCACAGCTTCTTACTTTTAGAGGGTTTTTCCCCAAAACCAGTGTCGAAGACATGAAGTGCCAACATCCTGTGCATTCACACACATGGTGTGGAGGTGTAGCTCCATCATGCACCAAATTCACTTCACCAGAAATGAGGAAGAAAACTGTGGGAGTCTCAGCCAAGAAGTTCATTGCCTTTTAAACTTTGGAAATCTACTCCCAAATACACCTCCAGATTTTCTAAGGCAGTCAATCAGGGGTATTTATTGAGCACTTATTGTCTGCAGAGCACTGTATTAAGTGGTTGCGAGACTACAATGCAACAGAGTTGGTAGACACATTCCCTGTCCACCAAGAGCTTACAGGCTCAAGAAGGAGCTTACAGATTCCAGTCCTTCAGCCTGTTCAGCAGGCCAGGGTGCAGCACAAAGACAGATTTTTCATCCACAAATCAATTAGTAGTATTTATTGAATGCCTTTTATGTGCAGAGCACTGTTTATGGTTCTGGACCCTCAATTTCACTCAACACATCTTCCTTCTGGTTCTTTCTTACCTAAATATGGATCATCTTGGGCCCTCAGATCACTCAGAAGGGAAGGAGAAATGGAGGAAGAGGGAAGAATTCTTTCAAGTAGGTCCCTGAATATTACTGTCTGTAGCTATGTATTTATCTCTTTAGTGAGATAATCTCACCATGCCTAAAGGAAAGGATTTACTCCCCCCATTTGCTCACCCTCAAGCTTCCTGTAAGGATTTTTAATTGCAATCATTTTTATTATTTTTAGTCTACAGTGTCAGCTATCTCTCTGGTATAAAACACTTTTGTGCTTATTACAAAATATTTACTTCAGAAGTTGACTAGCATACCCTCCCTTACATACTTATCCAATGCAAAAAAAAAAGGCAGGACTCTTCCACCTGACTGGGGAAAAAAAACTATTATTTTCCTGCAGTTATTTCTCGAGTTGAATAAAGCATTCCATTTTTCCCTGTTGTCCACATCTTTCTATCACCCAAATGTTCCAAGACCTATCTGATGTACAGAAATGACCAGTGTAATGCTCACAGGAAAAGCTTTCTTTGGAGAGAATCTGAGCCACCTAGGGGCAGGCACCGGACTCATTAATTTAAATCTACCCACACTCTATGTTTCAGACTCCTAATCCTCTTGTTGCGCTTGAAACACTATTCCCTTGGGTCTGAGACCACTCTTCTCAGCTATAGTGTCCCTCTTCCATGTCTGATCTGGCCCTTTCTCAATCCAAGGCGGATCTGTGGCTCTCTCAGAACTGAAAGTGGTTCAGGACTCAAAGAAACAACAGTTTTTCACTGCACTCACTCTGCAGCTCTCACCTCCCTCATCCCTAATCCCAGACATGACAGGAACTCCACAAGAATGAAATGTAACAGGAAACCAAGGGCACAACAAAGAACGAACATTCCTCCATCACAATCGGCTCTGCCTATTGCTCTCAGCTTTCCACCCTCCCTCTTCTCCCTCCCCTTCACAGAGAAGGGGCCCCTAAAATTCCCAAAGGTGATTGAGTTTTGAGAGGTAGGAGGGAGGGGGAAAAGAATCCTGTTCCCCAAACCGGTTTGCCCATCCCTATTGAAAGCATCGCCAAGGGAGATCTCCACACCAAGAAAGCCTCTCAATGTGCACAAACTTGTACCCCTCTCATTCCTAATGAGCCCAATGACCGCCTCGGGTTGAACCAACACAATATAGCAGTGGGCTGAGCCCGCTTCTTCCGCATAACAGACTGCTGACAGAATGTTATGGCACAGTTAATATGCCAATTCACCTTTTATTGCACTAGACTCAAAGGGAGGTGCATCAGAGAAAGACTCAAGCCATGAATTTAAGGTCAAAATCCTGCAGAAGGGGTGGTTCCCACGGTAACATACCCTCATTCAGCTGACTTCCCGACACAAAGGGGCTTATTCCAGGACAGACAGCTGTGCTGAGAGAGGTTTTCTGAATCTGAACCCTCCTTCAGGGTTTAGTGTGGTCCCAACAAGGACTTTGGGGCCCAGACCCCAAGAGACCCATAAGTTTCCTCTCTTTACGAGACAGTAGATACAACATCTTTTACAGTAGTTCACGGTAGAAGGCAGCATTATACCAATAGAAGGTGAAACAAGCCAAAAAACAACTCAAATTTTAAATCTCTGTCTGGTTCTTTACCCCATCCTGACCTAGAATCCAGGTTCCCAAATCATTCCTCGATATTTCTCTGTTACTCGGCCTTAACCCTCCCCCTCAGCCCTTCCAAGATGGGTGCCCTTAACAGCAGCTCAACCTCCGGGCAGCAAGTCAATCAATCAGATCATATTTACTGAGTGCTTCGTATGTGCAGAACACTGCCCTAGGCACTTTGGAAAGTACAGTTCAACAGAGTTGGTAGACATGTTCCCTCCCCACAAAGAGTTTACAGTCCTAGGAGAAAAAGCTCCAGGGTCCCCTCTGAGCCACCCCAACCCAACAAGGCTGAGACTCAGTTATCCCCAATCCTGGCAGCCCAGCCTGTTGACATGTACGACCCCATGCTCTGTGCCATCACCCTGGGCTCAAAATAATTACAGTTATGGTCACTGAACTCTATCATGTTGTCCTGTCCCTCCAGGTGCAAGGACTCAAGAATAATCAGGCTCCAGGGGCGGTGGGGTAAAAGGGTCCAGCACACGTGAAACACTTGATAACTTCAGGCTGTGGCAACTGTGGCCCAGCACGCTGTAGTTGCTAAATAAGCACTTAGCAAGGACAGGAAACAAACAACTACTATATCAATCAGTGGCATTTATTGCACACAAAACACAGTACTAAGTACTCTGGAGTGGTCAGCTCAAGCAAAAAATGAGTTTTCTGCCCTCAGAGGGTTTGATCTTATCCCCACACTTCAAAATTGCTGCTATTAATGGAAAGACCTCGGGCCCCAAGGATCCTTGGGGACAGATTTCTTCCTGGCCCATTCCACCACCAAACATTTGTCTGGTCACCACAAGGAAAGAACTTCCGCATTCCTACTCTCTCTCTTAGGCATTGGTTTTGCTTTCCACCTCCTTGTTCAAAATTTGAAATCTTGGTTGTTTTTGCCTTCCCTTCCTCTCTTTCCTTTTCCTCCCTGCTTTATTTAATCACTAGTATTTGAGTGCCAGTATGCAGAGCACTATACTAAACATTTGGAGGAAGTAGAGTGATCATCTTTTTTAGCTTCCCAGAGTCAACAGAAAAATAGAAGAGGTAATTAATGCTGTACCCTAACAGGCTGATCACCTGGCTTCCAGTGCTGAGTTTCTTTGGTTTTTATTTGTTTTACTTAGAGTGAAAACAACTGCTTTTCCACCTTACAGGAATATTGTGAGGATTAATACCATCCGTTAATTTAGAGCCTGTAAATCGCCATGAGCTCCTTGGAGAAAAGGTGCAGTATAAGTGTAAAATAATATTTTTCAATCCCAGCTTTATTTTTATTTATTTCTCTTCCAACTTGGCTATGAAACTATTTCTCTTGGGGATTCTACCATATGCAAAATGTGAAACGTTTCTGTTTAGCTGCCTCTTAAAAAGTACCTACGGAGTAAAAAAGTTCACTTCTTCAATGATAAAAAATGTATAGAACATTTTATTTTTCTTGACTCTTCCCTCTACCCAAAACCAACAGGATGCATTTTAATTAAACCTTTCTATACACAAAGAATCAATTCTGAGCTAAGGCCAAGGGGGGAAGTCACAGTTCACATCAAGTTAAAGCAAGTAAATATTGGTCTTGGAGAGTAAATTCTACAGTGGACAGCTTTGGTAGTTTATTATCTATTTATAGCAACCACCTTGGCCATCTGGTGGCTGAGAGGATTTTAATGGAGTGAAGTTACCAATCATTTTCACCTGGTTCCCCTCTCTTCCTATTACCGAGGTTCCCCAGCGCTCCCAATAATCATGATTCCCAGGCAGCCTAACTTCTCATTTTAGCAATTCATTCCTACTATATCTAAGGTGGATCAATTTACCGCAGCAGTTGCCCATTGTCTTCTGCCATAATTCCAGCCTCTCTCTGCTGTTAAATCCCAACCATAACGATAACAACAGAAACCGTGGAATTTGTTATGTGCATACAGCGTGTCAAGCACTGTACTAAACACAGGGGTAGATACAATCAACAGTATTTGAGTGTGTACTGTGTGTAGAACACTGTACTAAGCACTCGGGAAAGTACAACAGAACTGAGTTGGCAGACACGTTCACTGCCCACATCGAGCTTACAGTCCATCTGCAAGATAGTCTGGTCTGACATGGGGCTCACAGAAGAGGCATCGAATCCCCATTCTGCAGTTGAGGGAACTGAGGCACAGAGAAGATAAGTGGCTTGCCCAAGGGCACCTAGGGCTGTGCTCTTTCAAAGCCCAGGCTGCTTCTCATGTAAGCACGCAACAAGAAACTGCATTAGAATCAATCAATGGTATTTATTGAGCACTTTCTATGGGCAGGGCACTATACTAAGCTCTTGGGAGAGTACAGTACAACAGAGTTGGTAGACACAGTCCCTGCCGACAAGGATCTTAAAGTCTGATAATCACTCAATCAAATTTATTAATCATTTATTGTATTCAATGTCCTCTACTATGCATTTGGCAGAGTCAATATAATAGCATTGGTAGACATGTTTATTGCTCAAAGCAGCTTATATGGTCTAGACAGAGAGAGAGACATTAATATAAACTGCAGGTATGTACACAACTACTGTGGGGTTGAGGGAGGGTGGGGGAAATAAAAGATAATAATGTTGGTATTTGTTAAGCGCTTATTATGTGCAGAGCACTGTTCTAAGCGCTGGGGGAGATACAGGGTCATCAGGTTGTCCCACATGAGGCTCACAGTTAATCCCCATTTTCCAGATGAGGTAACTGAGGCACAGAGAAGTGAAGTGACTTGCCCACAGTCACACAGCTGACAAGTGGCAGAGCCAGGATTCAAACCCATGACCTCTGACTCTGAAGCCCGTGCTCTTTCCACTGAGCCACGCACATCCTAGTGCAGAAGTGGGTGGGAGAAGAGGAAATGAGGGCCTCTCGGAGGAGATATGCTTTTATTAAGACTTTGAAGGTGGGGAGAGTGAACATCTGTCGGATATGAAGAGGAAGGGGAGTTCCAGGCCAGAGGCAGGACTTGGGCAAAAGATCAGCAGAGAGACGAGATGGAGGTACAGTGAGTAGGCTAGCATTAGAGGAGTGAAGTGTGTGGGCTGGGTTATGGTAGGAAATCAGAGAGGAAATTTATGGTAGGAAATCAGGAAATTTGATACGCCAGTGGTGGGCAACACCGGAGGATCAAAAGGAGTGGGGAAATCTGGACTGGACAGCTCTTTGGAAAAACGATCCAGGGAGCAAAGTGAAGTATGGACTCAACTGAATTTTTTTGTCTGACACTAAATCCACTGAGCCCCACTTCTTCCCCTTTCTGCACATTATTCTGCACTTTTGAGAGCACTGACTGTCCAAGTAGAAACAGAGAAAAGTAACCAGGATTTTATTGTACTGCATTATTTACTAGTAGCAAGATGCTAAGGGCACTGAAACATTAGCACGAGCTTCCACGCAAAAGACAAATGGTTGTAGTATACATAATTTAAATTCACTTGGAACTCATTATGTTCAAGACTGTAGCCATGCCAGGCATATCTGGGCATCGAGAAAACAAAGCACACTCTCATATTAAAAAGACGCCTTAAGGTAAAAAGACCCTGCTGAATGGCAGCTTCTAAGTTGCAGAGTGTGGCAACTTGTTGTCACCCTGAAAGTATCCCAAAACTGCTACAAGGCAATCAGAGATGGAGAACCTGAAAGGAAGTGAGCTCCTCTCCCCACCCTCCTCCACACCCCCCCCCAAAAAATGTTGGGGGGAAGAGAGGAGGAGAAAATTCCCAAATTAACTTGAGCTAGGAAATGGCTGGTAACACTCTTGACTAGGAAACTCCATCCCTTGGCTCCACTCTCCATGGAAGTCAGGGGCCAGATCCCCTTTAAAAGTCAGAGTTATGCACCTTACAACGTGGCCCTGGGATGGGGCTCTGAGCTCCATAGCAATAGATGACTCCTCAATAGGGCTTCTAAATACCCAATCATTTTCCCCCTTCATTCATCTGAATCCTGCTCTCCAAAATCTTCACACCTCTACAGGGGCCTCATGGGAAAATCCCTCCTTTTCTCACTTGTTAAACCTGCCAAGATGAAGAGACAGCTATTAAGTTTCCCACTCTCCCACCTCATCTGAAAAGCAAGAGGGGGACGGATTTCTGGAGAAGCAGCGTGGCTTAGTGGAAAGAGCATGGGCTTGAGAGTCAAAGGTTGTGGGTTCTAATCCCGGCTCCGCCGTTTATCAGCTGTGTGACTTTGGGTGAGTCACTTAACTTCTATGAGCCTCAGTTACTGCATCTGTAAAGTGGGGATTAAGACTGTGAGCCCTCCATAGGACAATCTTACCTTATTATTATTAAATTATTATATAGTATAGTATATATTTCATATAACAAATATATAATGTATAATACATTATAATATATTATATTGCATATTATTTTATTAATATATTGTCATTATACATTATATTACCCTAGTACAATATTACCCTATTTATTTTGTTAATGAGATGTACATCCCCTTGATTCTATTTATTGCTATTGTTTTTGTCTGTCTCCCCCGATCAGACTGTAAGCCCGTCAATGGGCAGGGATTGTCTCTCTCTGTTGTCAAACTGTACATTCCAAGCGCTTAGTACAGTGCTTTGCACATAGTAAGCGCTCAGTAAATACTATTGAATGAATCTGATTACCTTATAACTACCCCACCGCTTAGAACAGTGCTTGGCACATAGTAAGCACTTAAATACCATCATTAATATTATTTTTGCTGAAAGTTTTTGGGGGGTGGGGTGTGTGTGTGTGTGTGTGTGTGTGTGTGTGTGTGTGTGTGTGTTTTCCCCTTGCCAAAATAAATTAAAGCTGTTCATAATACAAAAACGTTTCTCAGAGGGCAAACCCTCTACTTTGGAACAATGAGTTATTCCAAAGGAATTCTTCCCAGTTCAACTCCTTCCATCAAAAGTCCAATTCATCTTGCTCGTGGCCCGTGCATGGCACCTGAACCTGCCAAGGAGCTCGTGTTCCTGAGGCCCAAGGCAGAAAAGAGTCCCCATTTGGACTTCGAGGAGTTCGTTCCTCAGCACCATAACACGCAAGAGTACATCAGAAATTCAGAGACTGCACCAAACCCTGAATTTTTGTAATGTGGCAACGGAACGCACCACGGAGCATGGTTCTGGCTTAAGCATGTCAAACTAAACCCAATCGAAGAAATAGCCCTTTGCTTACCCACACAGGGTGAGCAACAACAAATCAATTGCATTTACTGAGCGCTTCCTCTGTGCAGACCACTGTATTCTGCTTGGAAGAGTACAATAAAACAGAGTTGGCAGGCATGTTCCCTGCCCACAACGAGCTTACAGTCTAGAGGGAGCAACAATTTGTACTTCGATGAGTCAAAAGGTGTTTCAGATCTTGTCCTGTTTAGGAGGAAAATGAACGGTCAAAAAGCCACTGTCAGGAGGGCAGATGGATTTGAAGAGGGGTGGGGAAGAGGGTGAAAAGTTAAAACCGTGCACCTTCCTGCAAACAGTTTAAAAGCACAACGCCGTGTTCTTGTACAGAACACATAACTCAGGCTATTTTGTTGGCAGTGGGTATGCGCTGCCAGGGATTTGGGTGGCAATGTGGCCACTGCTTTTCTCTGACTCCTCCTCCATGCAGTTTAAAGAGCCATGTAGGATGGAACAGAGCCAGGAGTGGTGCATACAGCTCTCTGCTCAAAATAGTATGAATTTAAAACTCATGCCCTCCACTGTGTACTTATGTAGATACATACCCCTTCTTCCTATCTGACCTTTGTTTTAGTGTCTTGTCTCTTCTATTAGATGGAAAACTTCTTAAGGGCAGGGTATCATTTCTGTTAACTGTACTATACTCTCTCAAGTGCTTAATACAGTGCTCTGGAAAGCATATATGCTCAATAAACACTGTGGATGGTATAGCTTGCCTTCCAGGTAATGAATCAGCCAAACGAGAATGAGAAAATAAGCAAGAAGTCCCTTCTCCCTCCAGGCTCCCAATGGTGTAGAACTCTGACCCCAAGGGCCTAAGAAAGACTAGTTGGGCTCAGCCATTTTATTGCATTCAAAGGGGAGGGCCATTTGGGAAAGCACTGCACTGAGTACCTAACTACCTCTCTGCCATCATGCTTCCAGGGACCATCATGTGATCTTCTAGATAGGGGTCTAAAAAGCTGTTAAGCCAAACATTCCCAAGGAGGTGCCACTATCCTGTTTCACTTCTCAAACATACCTTATTCCCATACCTCAAAAACAAAAGTCCCAAACAAATTCTGCAATGTTCCTGATAATTCCTTGAAAGGGATCCCTCCCGAAACTCTTCATTCTCCTCTTAGACATATCGTGTTCCCAGTCCAATCCAAGGCAAATGAAAAAAACCCAAAATCTACCTGAAAAATCCCTTTCTGCATGGGGCACTTTGGTTGCCTACTCACTGTTGGAGACTTTAGGCATCATTCCAGGAAACGGCAGCCCAGGGACTCAATTGCTAAATCAGGGGTAGGCACCCATACTGGAGTTGGGTACTTTGGCACCAACTGGAGAAATCTGGGCTTCACTGGATCCAAGTGCATCCTCTGCAGATTCGTGCGCAGACTGCCCAGGCCCACAGGATGGATGGCCATTTCCCTACCCCTCCACGTTCAGACTCCTTCCCTCATTTCCTCTCTGTTCTCTTCATTTGGAAACAAAGGGCTTTGGCAAGCCCATCCCCTTTCACTCATCTTCAGACACCAATCCTTTGACCACAAAGATAGAGTCCACCTTCCCTGTTCTCTCACTGGATCCCTTGCCAGGCGCCTGCCTGGGCACCATCTGCTCCTGGCAGAAGTACCCCTCACACACTGAGATCCTCCAAGTTTTCCTCTCGCCCAGGACTGTCTTTGTTGTTTAACAGTCCCAATTTTTCACACTTTCTTTAGAATCTTGCTGACAGCACTTTTGGGGAAAAACACACACACACACACACATACACACCACATTTTTCAGGCAATTTCTCATGCTACGTAATTCCTCCTCTAAGAGCCACCATCTCTGTTGAGTATGGTGCTTATTTTTTTTTCCTTTTGTCTAAGTCACACCCTTTGCACTGCCCAAGAAAGACTCTATTTAATGAGATACGATTTCATTTCAATACACCATCAGTGCTGGGCTGAATACCTTCAAACCTCACTGACAGTCCAGGTCAAATGTGCTGGTTTACCCCTGGCTGACTGCACACTTCATTAGAATGCTTTACTCTTATAAACAATTCATTCATTCATTCAATAGTATTTATTGAGCGCTTACTATGTGCAGAGCACTGTACTAAGCGCTTGGGATGAACAAGTCGGCAACAGATAGAGACAGTCCCTGCCGTTTGACGGGCTTACAGTCTAATCGGGGGAGACGGACAGACAAGAACAATGGCAATAAACAGCGTCAAGGGGAAGAACATCTCGTAAAAACAATGGCAACTAAATAGAATCGAGGCGATGTACAATTCATTAACAAAAGAAATAGGGTAACGAAAATATATACAGTTGAACGGACGAGTACAGTGCTGTGGGGATGGGAAGGGAGAGGTGGAGGAGCAGAGGGAAAAGGGGAAAATGAGGCTTTAGCTGCGGAGAGGTAAAGGGGGGATGGCAGAGGGAGTAGAGGGGGAAGAGGAGCTCAGTCTGGGAACGCCTCTTGGAGGAGGTGATTTTTAAGTAGGGTTTTGAAGAGGGAAAGAGAAGCAGTTTGGCGGAGGTGAGGAGGGAGGGCGTTCCGCGACCGCGGGAGGACGTGACCCGGGGGTCGACGGCGGGATAGGCGAGACCGAGGGACGGCGAGGAGGTGGGCGGCAGAGGAGCGGAGCGTGCGGGGTGGGCGGTAGAAAGAGAGAAGGGAGGAGAGGTAGGAAGGGGCAAGGTGATGGAGAGCCTTGAAGCCTAGAGTGAGGAGTTTTTGTTTGGAGCGGAGGTCGATAGGCAACCACTGGAGTTGTTTAAGAAGGGGAGTGACACGCCCAGATCGTCTCTGCAGGAAGATGAGCCGGGCAGCGGAGTGAAGAATAGACCGGAGCGGGGCGAGAGAGGAGGAAGGGAGGTCAGAGAGAAGGCTGACACAGTAGTCTAGCCGGGATATAACGAGAGCCCGTAATAGTAAGGTAGCCGTTTGGGTGGAGAGGAAAGGGCGGATCTTGGCGATATTGTAGAGGTGAAACCGGCAGGTCTTGGTAACGGATAGGATGTGTGGGGTGAACGAGAGGGACGAGTCAAGGATGACACCGAGATTGCGGGCCCGAGAGACGGGAAGGATGGTCGTGCCATCCACGGTGATAGAGAAGTCTGGGAGAGGACCGGGTTTGGGAGGGAAGATGAGGAGCTCAGTCTTGCTCATGTTGAGTTTTAGGTGGCGGGCCGACATCCAGGTGGAGACGTCCCGGAGGCAGGAGGAGATGCGAGCCTGAAGGGAGGGGGAGAGGACAGGGGCGGAGATGTAGATCTGCGTGTCATCTGCGTAGAGATGGTAGTCAAAGCCGTGAGAGCGAATGAGTTCACCGAGGGAGTGAGTGTAAAATACGTATCCTAGGCATTGATCAACAGTCTCATTCCTATATGCTGGATATATGTGCTTGCTAATTGGAGATGGCACAAAAATATTCCTTTTTCAATATACCCTCATGCTCACTACTGATGTTCATCTGAACAGACAATAAAATAGAGGCTCCGAGAGTTTTCATGATCTTTTTAAACAGTCTCGAATGTGTAAATAACCTTCTGACGCACTAAGTCAGATGCCCACCTGTTGCACTATAAGAAAATTTCAAGGGCTCGCTCATCTTCCTCACCCACACAATTTACAGGCCTCCTCCCACAGAGGATGACTCGATATTGCCATTTTGGTCACATGCTGAGTATCTCTGGCCTACTGGACAGCTGCCTGAGCGAAAAGAGATTCAGAAAGATGTAAGACGCAGGATAAACAAAGCTCTTTAGCTTCTCTACCACCTGGTAGCGTATCTTCTTGACATTTCCAGTAAAGGCCACGGATAGTGATTATCAACCAAGACCCAGAAGTCATTTCATTCATTCATACATTTGTATTTATTGAGCGCTTACCGTGTGCAAAGCACTGTACTAAGTGCTTGGGAGAGTACAACAACAACAAAGACATATTCTTGCCTATATCAAACTCACAGTCTAGAGGGGAACTACTTTTAAAAGTTGCTTACTTTAAAGTCCAGTGAGACCAAATAAACTTTGCATCACAAGTTCTCCTTGCTTTGCTTTGGATTCTTTTTCCCCGCCATGTTCTGAAATTTGAGTTTTAGCCACACTTATCCTGCGGCAAATACATGGATTAAATGATTTGTGGCAACATGTACACACCCTACCCAGATCTAAGCAAGGGGCCATTGGAGATACAGAACTCTCCAGTCTCTGCACTTGAATTGTTCCATCAAAAGGGGGTGGAGGTAAAGGAGCACTAAATGAATGGGTTTCACTGTCAAGCATTCAATGATATTTATAGAGTGCTTACTCTATGCAGAGCCCTATACTAAGCACTTGGGAAAGTACAATACAACCGAGTTGGTAGATGAAACCCCTGACCACAAGAAGTTCATTCTACAGGGGAGACACATATTAAAACCTATTACAAATAGGGAAAACTGGAGTCCCCGGCCTTTGCAGAACCTCCTTTATGCCTGCAACTCAGCTACTTCTAAAGACGTTGCTGCCTCCTGCTTTGGGAAATGGCTCCATTCTACCGACTGTGGGTCTCTGGCCTTGAGTCACCACAGCTACAATCAGACTTATCAACCCTGGCACTTCCCTTCCCATCCACTGCCAAAAGTGTGGCTGACAATGGCTCCGCTTAGTAGCCGGGGGATGGATGGACACCAGAATGATGGCTCCGTTCTACCGACTGTGCGTCTCTGGCCTTGAGTCACCACAGCTACAATCAGACTTATCAACCCTGGCACTTCCCTTCCCATCCACTGCCAAAAGCGTGGCTGACAATGGCTCCGCTTAGTAGGCGGGGGATGGATGGACACCAGAATATGGTAAGAAACACTGGCTTTAAAACCGAAAGGCCAAGAGCACTAAAAGGAAAGCACCATAGCAAGAGAGCCCTGAACGGCCATTCCCTTTCAGTGCTCTTGGGTAATGAAACAGGTTTAACGTTGCCCAATCCTCTCTGCATCAATTCCTGACAATTAGTTTTAAGGCTTTCGACCAGCTCCCTCTCCCCTCATTATCCACTTTCTTCTCGCACTACACTCCAGCTTGCTCTCTCAGATCATCTCAAGCCACTCTACTCACTGTGTCTCGCTGTAATCTCTCCCACAGTCCACATCTTGCTCACATCCTCCCCTCTGGTTGGAACTCCCTCCCCCTGCACAGCTGACCACCCCTAGCTCTCCACAGAATCAAAGCCCTTCTGAAATCACATCTCCTCCAGAAGGCCTTCCCCAGATAAATTCTATGCTCCCAACGTCAAATGCTCCAACTCTCCCTTCAGCCGTTTCACACTACCTACACTTTTCCGGAGCACAACTCTCTGCAGAACTTCTGAACACGTCTTACATACTCTATCACCGCTCCCTATTTCTAATTTAAGTGTCTGTCTTACCAACTCTGTTTTGTTATACTGTCCCAAGTGCTAAGTACAGTGCTCTGCATACAGTAGATGTTCAATCAATACCCCTGGATTGATTTACCTCTAGACTATAAAAGTTCCTCGAAGGCTTGCATCATATATACTAATTCCACTCTACTCTTCCAAGCACAACAGTGTTCTGCAGCCAGATCCTGGGATCTGGATCACAGCTTCATCCTGTAAACTGATTGATCCTTGATACGTGAGAATGGCCCTACTGACAATGAGATACTATCCAAGGAGAAAGTGCAGCCGAAAAGACCAAAGTGCCATTTGATTCCTCATTGTGTATTACATTTCTTTAACACCACATTTTCCGGCATAAAAGCCTGGCTCTAGCCCTGACTGCTTTAAATAATTTCATGAACGCTGCATTAGGAAAGTGTGATATATGCTAGGGAATAACTGCCTAAGACAACTTTGTACCATATACTCTCTTAACAGAATGGAATCTCAAATCAAGTGGCACATCCTGCTTTGTGATCACAAAATGTAAAATATTTCCAGAGAGCAAGCCATTCCTGGGATTCGCCTTAAACTTGCTGCCCTGAGCTCAGCTTCTGATCCAGCCAACTCTCAAAGACCTGAATCACGTCGGAGATGGGGCTTTCGCCTCTGAGAGGAAAATTATGACAGCAGAAGAGGCTGCAGCTGGAAAACAGTTGTGTGACACAAGCAGACCGGAGACTCTTCTTCATAAATATTCAGATGCAGATTGATTTGTTTATTCTACCAGTAACCCATTATTATTCTCAGATATTAATTAGTTCCTAAATACCACTTGTTACCAAAATCCTCACCCCCCCCCCCAAATATTAAAATGCCACCAGTCTCCCATGCCATACACATGCACAGCACTACATGGCTCTGCAATGTAATAACTGTACAAGTCACGCTGAGTGGGAATCAGCGGGAGACAGTGGGGGACAGAATAAGTAGTCCCTTCCCCAACTGTCATTTGGCAACGGTCCCTCAGAGTATTAAAGAACAGAATTATCAGACTCAGAACACAGAGTGGTCCCCCACCTTTGGCAGAGAGACAGTTGGCTGCTTCGTCGTTCGGGTCTGCAAGAGAGGAAAGCGCTTATAAGAACTCATACAGTCAAGCTAATTCCAAATCAAAATGCACCTTACAGGATCCTCTCAATTGGAATGGAAACCCAACACACCACTTCTAAGTTTCCCAACCACAGACCTTAACTGAATTCCTATTTCTACAGAAGAGAACGACTGTCCAAATGGATTGGGGCAATCAATAATGTGGATAGAGGAATATTAGGCAGCACTTTCCATAAATATTCCCCTGGGTTAATAATAATGATAATTATGGTGCCTGTTAAGTGCTTACTATGTGCCAAGCACTGCCCTAAGCAGTTGGGAGATGTAAGATATTCAGGGCAGACACAGTCCATTTCCTAGATGGGGCTTGTAACTAAAAGATGTTTGTTAGCCTGAAGGATGTTTCACTGGTCCATGCTAAAGGTGGTAGCCCATTATGTTGAACAGTCCAAGTGAAAACCTACATGGAATTTGCTCATGACCAGAGTGGCTGCTTTATGTAAATAGAGTTTCTGGATTTCTACAAATTAGGAAGTAGAGAGGGTACCAGATCAGTTAGAGTACTTGCTCTACAGTATAAATAGCAAGGTGCTCAATCCAGAACAGCATTTTTCCTTCCACTTCCAAAGGTTCAAATTAAAGCTTGCTAGTCTACAAAACCTGGCAAGAAATTCTCATTTTAACTCAAGGGTCCTGTTCCCCTGTGCCTTAGTTCCCCCAGTTAGGCTGAAATACTAACCATATGTTCTCCGTTAGAGATCAAGAGAAGGGGATTTGGCAAAAGCCAGCTTCTTCCTAGGAGGACACACACAGAAAAAGAGGCAGAGAGAACTAAGAGAGGGCCCGGCTGGTCCAAGCCCATGAAGGGCCCTGGCCTACAGGCTGTGATATTAGGGCCCCTACCCTACCTCCTCCATATCTAAACACACACAAACACACACACAGAAACCACCTCTGGGTATACATGAACACTTATAGTGACCAAAGAAAACTATGAAATGGGAAAAGACATGCACAATTATTTACTATGCAATTGTGTTTCTGTTTCAAGCAGCAAGGCCTGTGGAAAGAGCATGGCCCTGGGAGTTGGAGGACCTGGGTTCTAATCCCAGCTCCAGCACTTGTCTGCTAGGTAACCTTGGACAAGTCACTTCACTTCTCAGTGTCTCGGTTTATACTCAACTGTAAAATAGGGATTTAATGCCTGTTCTCCCGCCTACTTAGATTCTGAGCTCCATGTGGGACATGGATTATGTCCAATCTGATTGATTTATATACACTCCAACGCTTAGAACATTGCTTGACACATAGTAAGTGCTTAACAAATACCCCATAAAAAGACTTTGCTGCTGAAAATATTTAGACATTTTTTATTGAAATTATTTCCACAGGCAGTAATACTTACAATATGAGAGATTTAAAGGTTTGATCCAATTCCTCATAATGATAAAAAAAATCAACTAAAGCATGTCGTTTAATACAGCTTACCCAGCTAAAGCATTGATTCTAAAACTTCAAGCTTTCCCAACCTTCCAAGATTATTATTATTTTTAATCTGCTGCTCCAACAGCTAACCCTCAAAGAACAATGTTGATGAGATATTTGGGATGAAAATATTATTCATGGTTACAATCTGAAACACTAAAAGTCGGCAAGTAAGATGCCCATGTCATTTAAAAAGCCTACTTTCTATAGACTAGTTTTTACCCTAGCACACTGCTAGTGATTTGTGGCTCGGGGAAAAAAAAGGATGAGCAACAGAAATTGAGAGAACGTTCACATGAAAAATGAGATAAAATACTGGGTTGTGGAGGCTGATGTATGTGCAAAATCTGCTGACAGATCAATTCCCAACCTTGGAGGGCCCAGCTAGCCCATGCCTTAATCCAGTCATGGTCAAAAGACCATCTTGACCTTTATCGCAAATCTGGATAAGGTGCATTTTTCTGCAATCTCTTCACTAAAATATACATAATACTGAACCATCTGTGTCCTTCATCGGTGTTATGATCCAGGCTACAAGTGAATAATGTTCAAACCTCAAGTGGAATACTGCATTAAATTCTGGTCTTGGCTCTTAGCAAAGATAAAACAAAATTAGAAGTGCAATTAATCAATGGTATTTATTGAGCACTTAGTGTATGTAGTACACTGTATTTACCACTTGGGAGAGTAAGATACAATAGAGTTCGTAGAAATGTTCCCTGCACCCAATAAACACTGTGGAGCTGTGTGGCCTAGTGGGTAAAGCATGGGCCTGGGAGTCAGAGGGACTTGGGTTCTAGCCCCGGCTCCTCCACGTGACTGCTGCTCTGACCATGGGCAAGTTACAATTTTTCTGTGCCTCAGTTACCTCAGTGGGAAAATGGGGATTAAGACTGTGAGTCCTCTGTGGGATATGGACTGTGTTCAAGCTGATGACCTTGTATCTAACCTGGCACTTAATAATACCATAAAAAAAAAAGCTTAGAGGGGAAAGAAGTCTGAGAAATAGTGTGGTCTAGTGGGTAGAGTATGGACCTGGGAATCAGAACCAATGACTGAAGATGGGTTTTTTTTTCTGGTTCTGATCCTAATCCAGAAGATGAAGTGAGTATATGTTGCAAAATAAGATTAGGCTCAAGAATTAGAGATCACTGTAACTGATCTACAAACTACCTTCCTTTGTTTTCCCAAATAGCTGACTTGCTTTTCTACTTATTCACATTTGTCTAAGTTGTACAAACATATGAACAGTGCCCACAATCAACAATGTAATTATGTTTATACTATTGACTGTTTAATCTCCAACAGTTGCGTGGTAACTGACATTTAATAAATTAAGATCTATGCAATTCAGGATCAGTCAGGGCAGAAAAAACTTCATAACTAAATTATGGCCACTGTAGCTGCTAACATGCTCAAAATTGCACTGTTTCCTTCACTCACTCTTTGCAGGAAGTCCAAATGAACACAGATAATTTTGTTAACAAATGGAGCTCCTCTGGGGGTCTTGCAGCAACTTCAATTACTGACAACGTCCCTGACATTCTGACAATTTACACAATTCCCGGGTTCCAATGCTCCAAACTGAACCAAAATTGACCCAAATCCAAACTATACTCCAGTTTAGCAAAAGGAAAAAACATCCCACTGGCCCCTGCCATTTCATACAGGGGACTAGCAAATAAGGGGGAGCTCTAAAGGTTAAGTAGGAGCTTTACACCAGTATTGAGACACATTTATCATATCTTGGTATCCAAATATTTTGCTGGTGCCCAGATCAGAGGGTGAGCACAGAGTATACCTCAATATTTTGTGGCATGCACATCCAAATCTCAGCTTCCAGCCCTGCTCCAGGACCCACAGCTATTCCAATGATTAGCCCAAAGGCTCTGACACCAAAAGCAGCAGGTTTCAGTGAAGAGGAGCATAGGCTGAGAAAGCGAGAGTTCAGGATTCTGAACCCAACTCTGACTCCAGGGGCCTGTGGAACCACCTTGGGTAAGTCCCCTTACCTTCTCTGCCTTCCCTGTGACCCTGTCCCCTATCTATAAAAAGAAGATAAGACACCTGCTTTTCCCACCTCTTAGAATGTGGGAGATAGGGACTGGGGGAAATAGGTCCTGGGTATGATCTGACTAGAGCATCTCTTTCCCAGGGGTAACCACAGTGTTTGGCACTTAGTAAGAGCTTGGTAAATACTATAAACTGACTGCTATACTGACCAGCCCTTTCATTCACTAGGGTGAGGTTTCACCTAGACTCCACTGGGTATATTAATTAAGCTAGGCTTCAGGTGAATGTCAGTAAGTCACACCTCCCATTCATTCCCCACAACCATTGAAGGAAAGACACTTTTTTACTCTGGTTAGACTTTGTCTGTTATAATAAAAATTATATTTTTATATCAGTATGAGATTTCTTGACTATAAAAAAAGCACAGCAGCACCAGTAGCATCCGGAAGAGAGCATTGCTCCTCGAATGATACCGTTACCAAGCAGGAGACTGTAAGATTGTTAAGGGCAGGAAACGTGTCTGCTAATTCTGTCATATGGTACGCTCCCAAGTGCTCAGTACAGTGCTCTGCATTTAAGCTCTCAAATATGATTGATTAGCAAAAACAGAATAGAAAAATGTGATCTTGGTCATAATTCTGTCAGGTGGGAACACAGCTGGCGAAAGAGTATCCAAAGGGCAGGGACCAACAGATTGCCTGACTGTAATCTGAAGGGTGGGGGAGGGGGACTCACGACCAGTTCTGTTCAACACTTTTATTAATGGCCTAAAAGAAGGCAGGGAAAATGAAGATCAAATCTACATTTCTGATCCAAAACTGGCATAGTCGCTGACACTGTTGGAAAAATGGTGAAAAGTATAGCATTTTCAAAACAATTTATTCTCTGATCTATGTTGGTAAGTTGTTTTTCTGACAAAAACTGAGTGAATTTTTATAGGGGCAGGTGCAAGATAGTATGTATCCCTAAAGAAAAAACAAACCAGACAAATATTAGGTGGGGAAAGACTAGCCAGAACAATTTCAGCAGTACTCACAGTTAAACGGAGCTAAAGCTGAGCCAGCAATGTAGTGCTGTTATCAAAATGCCAATATGGTATTGGACGCATTATTGGAATATGATAAACAAGGGCCAGGAAGCAATCCTTACCTGATGCAATCCCCGATGTGTTTTTCCCATCAGCATCTTAGATAGAATACTATTAGGAATCAGAGACTATTCTTCCAACAATCGTATCTACCAGGATGAATGTGATGCTGGGAGAAACAGTTGCGTGCTTGGACACAGCACTGGTTCATGAACGTGCATTCTACTAGATGTTTCCCTTAATAAGGAGTTGATTGAGGCTGTAATCCCCAATTCACAGGATAACTCTGAACTGGTCAAGCCCTTAATGGAGCAGCGGTTATGCTGGGGTCCACCAGCCCTCCTCCCAGCCAAAGTCCCCCGAAGAGTGAAATTGGGTGTAGAGGCCCAAAAGTTTCCCCAGGGTCCTACAGACCTCAGTTTCTTCTTTTCTAGGAACAGGCAGGTTTGAAAGCTCCTTATAACACTAAACTAAAATTTCAGGCTTCAATTCATCCCCACCCTTCGATTCTCAGATTAGTACCCCAGTGGCAAGGGGAAATTAAACAGGGACCTGCCAGATCTAGCATCCTGGGGTCAGCTGCTGGAAGTGAAAAGGGATCTTTTCTTCCTTCCCCTATCTCAACTTCCCAGCCAAACACCAACCCTCTGATAAATAGAGACTATCATCACCCTTTACTGAATCCAGACATGGAGGTTAGAGCTCCTGACTTTTAGAGAAAAATTAAACTGAATCTTAAGAACTACAAGTAGGTAACAAAGACAAATTTGCACCAAACCGCCTATCTTTAACTGATGCATTCAGCTTAAGGGTTAACTTTACCTTCCCCAAGACTCTTTCATTTTCCTGCAAATGACCCTTACTTATTCCCCTGTTCCATTCCCCTTTTGCTGTCTTCAGTCTCAGCTCAGTGAAGCTTGGTTTGCCCCCTCAGGATCATTCTCTCAAGATTTCCAGATAACAGTATGAGACTGATGCCAATCCTCCCAACTGCTTTTTCCACGCTGGTCTTAAAATGGCCCAGTGGCTCCTTTCCCCCAATTAACTAGGCTCCCCCCCGCCCCCCTTTTCCCAATTCCCCCCTGAGATTGGCTGTATTCCAGGTGGAGCCACTTATGCAGATAAGCTTTCCCTATTAGTTGGGGGTGGAGGGGGAACTGGAGTGAGCTTTTTCTTAGCCTAGTAAAAAGCTAATGTTCCTCCTCCCTCCAGCTCTATGTGCGAGGCTAACATGACACAATTATAATGTTTTGTTTTAGTCACACAGGGTACACAGAGGACTCAAAGAACAACAACAGAAATTATGAAATGCATAGAGAAAATAGATTCTGTGAATAACATTAAGAGCATAAGAAGAGTTAGCCTGGTATTGGGGTATTACAATGTATGAAAGATTTTTAAGAGTAAGGTGCTTACCAGTTCTCCTTGAGCCTAGAGGACTGAAGAAATGGGGGATATTAAAGCTAAATAGACTTTGGTTAGAAATTTAGGAGAACTTTCTGTCTACCATGGTGAATTGGAATCAGCTACTAATAGTAGTTATAGAGTCTCTATCCCCACAGATCTTTAAAGAAAGCACAGACTCCTATCTCGCCTGAATATTCCAGTCATTTGCCTGCCCAGAAGCAAGAGCCTGGACCAAATCCTCTCTTGAAGTCTTAAGTTCTGAGATTCTAGGATTCCATGACTACTGGATGAAGAACAAAACTCTGAAGATCAAAGTAACTTCTAGAAAGAGTCGGTGAAGGAGCTAGCGGAAGTGGGTACACATTTTATCAAGTTTAACAACATATACTAAACTCTCTTGTTTTTTTTCCAAGAGTAAGCACTGAGATGTAACCCAAAAGGAATATCTCTCTAGGTCTGTTCTGCAGTACTTAAGTGCTTACAATGTGTCAAACATTGTTCTAAGTGCTGGGGTAGATACAACTTAATTAGGTCGGACACAGTCTCTGTCCCACAAGGAGCTCATAGGCTTAAGTAGAAGGGAGAACAGATATTGAATCCCCATTCAGTCTGGGAATTCCTTTCATAGTTTTCTGGGCTCAAGAAAACAAACAGAGAAAACAGGGTTTTTTTTCTTTTAATGGGGACTGTACTCTGCAATACTGATAAAGTGATTGACAGACAATACCCGAAGAGACCATAAGGTAAATTTAGGTCTGCAGGGTAACTCCAGTTTGAAACAAGATAATGTGATTCCTTCGCATAAAAATACTAAAGCATTAGGCTCTGGACCACTTTAAAAGTAAACCAACCGAGTCAACCGAGAAGTAGTACAGGCCTTGGAATCAGAAGGACCTGGGTTCTAATCCTGCCTCTATCACTTGTCTGCTGTGTGACCTTGGGCAAGTCACTTCACATCTCTGCGCTTGTTACGCCATCTGTAAAATGGGATTAAGACTGTGAGCCACATGTGAAACATGGACTGTGTCCAACCTGATTAACTTGTATCTACTCCAGTGCTTACAACAGTGCCTATCACAGTGTAAGTGCTTAACAAATACCATAAAAATAAGAGGTGAGACACACACGCCCTGAGCTGCCCTGCCACTTGGGCCCCACTCTACTGACCACCATCACCACCACCATGAGCCCAGCTCCTTCAGTCAGTCAGTCCATCAATCATATTTACTGAGCACTTGTCATGTGCAGAGCACTGTACTAAACTCTTGGGAGAGTACACTATAACAGTCACATTTCCTGACCACAATGAGCCTACAGTCTAGAGGGAAGCAGCAGAGTCAGAGGAACTGCAGGGGAAGCAAAGCCAGAAGAACCTGCCCTCCCAACTGGTAGAACCATTGGAAAGTTGGAAAAGGTTGACACAATGCAGCTCACCAGGATCCTCGCTCCCCATGGCACTGCCCCCTCTCTCCAAACAAGACTTCTACATGCCTTCTTCTCACCTGACTTCAATTGCCTGCACTTTACTAGCTCCCCCCTGTGCACAATCTTTCCATTTTCTATATGTCTGTCCTCCACTGAGATGGTGAGCCCCTTGTGGGACAGGAACCGGGTCTCAACTGCTTCATCTGTATTTTCTCCTGCACTTACCACAATGCTTGACACACAGAAGGCACTGAAAAATCAATCAACAAGATTCATTAAAAAAATCAAGCACTCAGAAGTCCTCAATAAAAATAGCCCTTGTACTTTCATTAATTTCTAAATATGAAGAAGCTGGGATGATTTCATTCTTATTACAGAGGAGGAGGAGTAAGCAGCTGAACAACGGCAGTTGAAATGCATGTTGGAGCATGCAAGCTGACTCTGAATCCAAGCACAAACGCTTCAATTTCAGTCTAACTGTGGGCAAACAATCCAAACAGCTTGAAAACAAATAAACACACAAGAACTCCTCTTAAGACACTAAAAAACTCACACCTAAAAAAAAAATTGGTTGCAACAGAAAATCAATACATTTTGCCAGCACTTATTGTGTGTGGATTTTCTAATGAAATTAAGAAAACAATTTAGTCTTAAGTTAAATTCTTTGAACACTTTCAAAACCTGCAAAGACATCTTTAAAGAATTGAAAACTGTCTAAACAACAAAATGTTTCACTGCTAGTGTTAAAAATCACCTGCATTCAAAATATTCAGCTTCTATTGGAAACAGTAGTCTTCAGTTTTTCATAGGATATTTCAAAATATCTTCCTCTCCTAAATTATGCACCTTTTATAAAATGACCATCAGCCCTGCATTCACTTGCCACAAAACTAGTGTCAGCTTGACTTCTTCCAATCCCCATTACAACCAACACAACAGACTCCTGAGATCCCTAAAAAGAAAATCCTCCTGGTATCTGTTGCCTGAGCTCAGTCACACTATTTTAAGTTAGTACTAGGATTCAGAAACCTCATAAAAGAACTCTCCGGCAATACACTACATTCAAAAAAGACACCTAATCTCCCATAAACTTCACTTACCATAGCTTCTGAAATAGTGCGGCAGATTTGGGGTATTTCCAACGAAAACCCAGTGCTATAAAAAGCAATGTGTTCAGAGGCAAGAGCCCTATTCTATGTGTGGTGTGGCAGGCTCTAGCTCTGGTGCACGTGTGTGTGTGTGTGTGTGTTGGGGGAGGACTGGGGAGGGAGGAGGGGAGAAACACGTGGTGGTGACCACTTCCAGGTGTTTCTCATGAGCCTGAATCTACACATGCAAGTAATCATCTAGCATAAGGTTCACCTGGTCCCTTGCCCACTCGATTCAACCTCCTCGGTAAACCTGACAACCGCATAGCGGTCTTACAATGGAGTGGCCTAGTAATAGAACACGGACTTTGGGAGTCAAAAGGACCTGGGTTCTAATCCCAGGTCTGCCACTTGTCTGCTGTGTGACCTTGGGCAAGTCACTTCACTGCCTCAGTTCCCTCTTCTGTAAAATGGGGATTAAGACTGTGAGTCTTATGCAGAACAGGGACTGGGTCCAACCTAATTAGCTTGTATCCACCGCGGCACATATGTATGGCACATAGTAAGTGCTTAACAAAAACCGTAAAAAAAAAAGGTAAGCACGATTCCATGGAAATGAAACCACACATAAGGGCTGCCTTTGAAACCAAACACTACATAACAGGGAGGTCTTGACTCGGGTAACTCCTTGGCAGAGGAGGGCCCTGACACCCTGACACCCTGTTGAAGACAGAAGGAGAGCCCAACTTGCTCATTATAAGAGAAGGAATATCCTAGGAGGAGTGGGTAGAGCTGAACAACGCTTGCTAAATTCTCTAATCTTCGCATCTAATAGGGACATTTTCAGAAGTGCACACTATTAGTACTAATAGGAGTTACATGGCTGAATCCCCATGACAAAAATTTACTTCTGATGTTTGTGGACTCCCATGCCCCAGAGAGGAAAAGAGATGGGTAATTTAAAACACACTGACTGCCTGCCGGAAAGTCCAAGGGTCTTGCCAATTATCTGAATTTTCTGCTCCCAGGGAAGCTTCTTATACTTAGGACGAGTTCACCACTCCTCTGAGCAACCTGGGGGCTCAAAATGGTTCCCCACTAGAGCTGTGATGGAACAAATGTTAACACCAGTATTTCCATGAACTCCTTTGACAAATGGGACCCCCTTGAACCACAAGAGCTGTTAATATCATGCCCACCCCCATCAACTGTGCTCTGATCACTCCCATTTTTCAGACTGTCCGGACTTTCTCTCTTCCTCCAGTTCCGCTCCCACATGGTGTGTCGGAATTATAATAAACCAGGCCTGGTTTTTTTTTTCCTTGAACATTTCTACAGGGAGATTGTTTTTGAGATAAGGAGCTCCTTGAAAGAAATGAAACTGAGGGAGGGCAGTTTGATTGAAAACGGTTTTATCACAGCACCTCAAGGGCAATACTGCCGTTAAGCAACTTGAGAGGGTGAGGCAACTCCAAACCCTTTCTGCACATTATCTAGACCTTTTTCCACATTACTTCCCTTCAGCAAAGGTTCCATATGTGTGTCCCCAGTCCCTAGATGATTAGATTTCAGGATGACATGTTCTTACAACTTTTCTGATTTATATGATGAGAAAAGACTAACTTGTTTTTAAAAATAAATTACCCAATTCTGAGTATATACTTACCTTAAAACTACCTTCCCCAAATGGCTGACAACCTGCCCTTAGCGATTAGTTAACTGGTGACTTTGGAAAACAATTCTTATAATAATGAATTAGAAACAATTACAGCAAAGCAGTCACGCAAAGCAAAACCTCCCAAAGACCCGGATCAGACACAAGCCACTCTAAGAGAACAGGGAACTACATATATTATGTAGGTTTCTGTCAATCGGTAGGAAGTATCAGCACATGAGCATTGGTTTCAGTATGCGATCAATCAGCATCTGACTGAAAACTAAAAACCTCACCAGAAATCCAAGTGGACAAATGAATGAAGGTTAGTTTACGACTGAGAATTTAACCCCAAGGAAATCTGTTATAATCTCACTAAAAACCAGTCCAGCTATGGGAAGTCACTTGCTCATTCACATAAGGCAAGTGGTAAAGGCTGCAGCTTTTTTCTAAGTTATTTTGTAGTTTTAGGTCAGACAGCTTTAAAAAAGGTATAAATGGAGACTCTATTCCTATCAACAGCCACACCATATTATTGGGGGAGAGGTGGGGGTGGGGGTGGGTGGGGGTGAATGTCTTCAAAGCAGATGTTATACTAACTGGGGCTCATGCATTGAATAGGAAAATCCTTACTGACAAGTTCTCTACAAGACATGTGGCATCACATAAATAGCAATATTCATATTTATTAAGGGCTTACGTTCATTCATCAAATGAAAGGAGAGTAAAATGCAGAACCTAATTCACCTTGAGTTTTCTTCACTTGTCCACCTTCTCATGCTGACACACCTCGCTCAGAAGTCTCCCTCCTCCGTGCATAGCCCCTTGAATAGGAAAGCAGAAAGCGACCGCAACAGAGAAGACACTGCAGAATCCAATCTGGACCATTTCGGGGTACAAATAGCTCCTGGGAGAAAATCCCAGTTCTCCGAAAACAACATCCAGTCCAGAGCAGGGTCATGGGAAATAAAAGGACATGATCCGAGGACGACAGATCTAGTTGGTGCAGAGTTCTCCATGGCGCTTGCTGCTTTTCCATCCCTTTCCTAGCCTCCTTCTCTTTTTGGCTCTTCACTGTTTTGCTCCCAGACTCATACACTGCTATCCCTGGCAAGAGAGATGGAACAAGGAGCCTGGTGGGACCACTCCCTGTCTGCATGAGCAAGATGCTGAATCCTTTAATCTGAATAGGAGTTAGGAAAAGGAGAGCCACCTCACTGTCTTATATACTCAGTCCTGACTCTGGTACAAGAAAATGGGTGAGGCAAACACAGTGCAGAGAACAGAGCTGGGAAGGGTTTAGTGCTGAACAGCCTCCCCCTCCCACCAAATCTCATTTGAAAGATGCTCCTGGGCCTGGAATTTGGGAGAAAGACTCTTTTACTGCCCCACCAGTACAACCGTAACGGGGAACACGTGGGAGTGGACCAGCTCAAGGGATTAACCTGCACTTCTCTGAGGTGGCTGGACAACACATATAAGCACATGGTTTGGAAAACAGGGTCAATCCAATCCCATTCCATTTACATTGAGCCTAGCATCAGTCTCACCTTTCAATCAATCAACAGTGTTTATTGAGCAGTACAGAGCACTGTACTGTTTGAGAAAGTACAAAAGAGAGGATATACAGTGTGGTTTACCTGAATGAGCACAATCCTGGGAGACAGAGGAACTGGGTTCTAATTCCGGCCCCGCCACTTGTCTGCTGTGTGACTTTGTGCAAGTCGCTTAACTTCTCTGTGCCTCCGTTACCTCATCTGTAAAATAAAAGGTTAAAGCTGTGAACTTCTTGTGGGATATGGACTGTTGGATTGTGACCAACCTAAACATCTTGTATCTAACCCACCATTTAGTACAGTACCGGGCAAACAGTAAGTGCTTAACAAATGTCATTTAAAAAAAAAAACAACAGAGGTGATATGTTCCCTGCCGACAAGGAGCTTGCAGTCCAGAGGGTTAGGAGAAAAACGGCCCTTATCTTTACTGCCCTGCCCAGGTTTGGATCAATCCACAAGCCATGAAATGTGAGCTAATAAACAAACTAGGCCAAGCTCTATAGCATCTGCAAGGTCTCCCTTTTAGGGCTATTTCAGGTTGGAGAGGTGAGACAGGGAAGGTGAGTGGTGAGTTTTGAGTGGTTGACCCGAGTCCTGGCAGCATGTAGCTGTAGGTGACCCCTTAACAAGGGTGATCACCCTCACATTTTCTAAGCTGGATAATCAGCCTGGACTAACAAGGTCTGAGAGCTCCCTGTCAGGGCTGACAAGGCCCAAAATGGTCACTTTCTGATCTATTAGTTCTCTGAAGCCTGTTCCCTACCAACCCTTAGCCCTATCTAAAATCCTTTTAATTTTCCCTCCCACTCCCCTCCACTCAAAATGAAAAGTGGCCCAATTGCACAGATATGAAAATGTACATAAACATTACAGTGCTCTGGAAGGGGGGCTTGGGCTAATTTTTCTGCTTAAGTTGGACCCAGAACAGGTCTGGATACAGACCCCGGGTTCAGCCTAGGTTTAGCCCAAGTGGAGGTGGATCAGGCTGTGCAACTGTAGCTCATTTGTAGCTCTGCCTGTTGGGTCTTCTGCAGTATCCCACATGAAAGTCAACTGGTAAGAACTTACACAGAAGGGGTTATATCCATGTCCCAGCTCAAAACTCCCCCAGGGGGCTGTCACCTATTCAGCCAAGCACAAGTCTCTCCATCTGGCTGGTGCAGAACAACAGAGTCCTCACAGGGACGGCTCACTTCCAAACCCCAAAGATCTCTCATCTATAAGGACAGGTCAGGCTGGCACTGAGCCAAATCCAGTTTAGATCTGGAGATATGGGACCTTGCCTAGGCAGGTAGCGTCTCTCCACCTCTCCTCATTTCATAGTTGCCTGTCTGGGGAGGACGTACTACCACAATTGCGTGACTGTTCCACACATTCACTGATATCCCCTGAGTTGCTGAAACTCTATCTCCCTGCAGCTTTAGGTTTGGACCACACATGGGCACAGCATCCCTACCTGGAAGTAAATCCAGATGAATAAGGAATGGGATTGGGGGGGTCGGGGTGAGACTCTGGGGAACCACAGAGACAAAGGCTGCAGTCCCAACTGGCTAGGAAAACTGTCAAAGAAAAACCCTAATACCACTTCCAGAATGTGCATGGAAAAGCAGAAAGTTCAATCAATCAGTTAATGGTATATATTGAGAGTTTGCTGTATGCAGAGCACTGTACTACGCACTTAGGAGAGTATGACACAACAGAATTGGAAAACGTATTCCCTGCCCATGGCGGCAGTTGCTCATTCTCCTTAATTTATACATTTTGAAAATCCTTGAATACAAATTTTCCAACTAGTCTGCCCTGATTTGCATTCCCCCTCAGCCTTCTGAGACAACCTCAAGGTTACAGGCAAACCTTTTGCTCCTTCCCATGGAAATAGCCTAGATGTGCTAGCCCAGATCCCAACAACAAGCATAAAAGTCTTATTACTCTTGAACAGCTTGCAGTTGCCAGGCACTAGAATCAGAGGGTTTTATTGAGAGGATTTGGAGAACTTTATCAGTTTTACAGGTGTTAGTCTCCTGATTATGGGTAGTAGTCATCAATAACCTGCTCAAACATGCCTATCCTTTATTTACATGCCAAATTGGGGGGAAAAAACCAGTTTGAGTATGGAGTGACTTAACTGTAAAAATGGAAAGCAGAACTGTTATAATCTCTTGTCTCCCATTCTCAGGCCTAGAGGAGAGATAGCAAGAGGCATGCCTGGAGTTTGCACAATTGTGAAGTTGAAACATTTAGTAAGGGAATCTTTAGGGTAATTCCAGATGCCCAAGTCAATCCTAATATCCAAATGGAAGAGGAGGAAGTAAGGGAGGAATAGAAGATACACATGTTTCCTTAACTCCAGCTGCCCTTGCCCTCTATCACTTCTCTTTTCTCAGAAGGAATGTCCTCAGATCTGCCATTACACATGTTTTCACTCCATATTCTAGTTAGAATGCCATTGGAAATTAGGGAACAATGGCCTGACAACAGGAGCCTATTTGGATTCAGCGGGCCACTGTATCAAAAAAATGGGCTGTGTGTTGGAACAAAAGTGTACAACAGCACCAGTTTTTCTCCTCCCAAATTTTTTTTTTTACAAAATCATTATCTTTTGTTGTGTAAGAGACTGGGTTTACTCTCTCACTGCTGATATCCCCAGGAAAATGCTATCCAGTTGCTGTTTTTCAAAATGGATCCCCACAGCCTCACAGAATGGACTGGAGAAGGGAGAGAAGAGAATGGGCTGGTGATGGTCTAAGGGAGGGAAGGAAAAGATGACCCTATGATTAATGGCCACTGTATTTCACTGAATTATGACTCAAGAGCTCCAACCAAACCAAATTCACACCTAGCCTTGTTGAAATCAACTCTGGGGTTATTGCTAAAGCCTGTATTGTACCTCTCTACCCACTGAGTCTGGTAGTGTGAGTTTGCTCAATACAGAATGCCAGGGCTTGTTCCTCTGGCAGACTGTCAAGAAAAGAATAAAAGGTGTTTGTGTGGCACCTGAAAGGGCTGGAACCTAACCATCATGCTTAAACCATTTTCATAGTGAGCTGCCTTTTCGTTTTGGTGTTTTTCATTTTAAAAGAATATACAGGAACTACTAAGAGCTGCAATTGTGTCAACCTTTCAAAAAGCCGCATAACGTTCATTGGTTCAAGTGGGTGCAAATATGGCTTTTGATACAGATGACATCATGGTAAGGTACCTAAGGTGACAATCTTTTCCTATTAAAAAACCCAACACAGTTTCACTGACTAATTCAATGATTTAGGAAAGTTAACATCTGTTCATGGCATAAAAAGAACCTTGTTAAGTAATGCTTAAAATGACACACTGCTCCATCAAAGACTGAATATACTCACAATGATTCTACCTCAGTGTTTTATTTTAAAAGTTCTTCTAGTGTCCCTGAATGTGTGGGTATGTTATCTATACTTCTTACCAATGTCCTCAAAGATTTCAGGTTTTATTGATTCACCCCAAAAGAAGCATCAAAAAAAAGTCAGCTGTCACTGTCCCTTTGCTTATAGCACTATGCTGGAATCTCTGAGTCTAAACTGTTTGGATAGAATCATGGAAATTCTTAGAGATCTATAAAGCTGACACAGAAAACATAACTCACATTCTACCACAGAAACTTGAGCCCAACTGGTGGAAAAAGATTAATCTCTCCCTCCTATATTGGGCTTGCTTATATCCAATTGAAAGTGGCAAGTCACAGATTCCATGTTAAACCTCTTGCCCTCGGTCAAGCCTTTGCTTCAGATGGGAGGGAAGCAAATTTATTTCCAACACATTACCAGATTGTCTTTTATTGACATGGGTGCCAACTACAAGAAGCTTCAGGAGGATCACCCCGAAAGATCGGTACTGAGTGTGATAAGCCATTTACTTCCACCTTACAGAAGAAGATAGATGGGCTCAGTTCTTCCTTCTTGCTGGGGGGCAAGCAAGAAGGGGAGAAAGTTTTTGTTTTTCATTTTTTTAATGGTACTTGTTAAGCACTTAATATGTGCCAGGCAGTGTTCTAAGCACTGGGGTAGAGACAAGTCAATCAGGTAGGACGCCACCCCTGTCTCAAATGGGACTCACAGTCTAAGTAGGAGGGAGTAGGATTTAATCCCCATTTTACAGATGAGGAAACTGAAGCCCAGAAAAGTAAAGGGATTTCCCAAGATCACACAGCAGACAAGTGGCAGAGCCAGGATTTGAACTCAGGTCCCCTGGATCCCAGGGCTGGGCTCTTTCCATTAGGCAACATAGCTTCTCAAAACAGAGAGTTCACCAAAATAGTAGCTCCTGCTCAAGCTGGCCTTTCCCATGCCTACCCAATCCCAGCTCACCCCACACCGTGGGTAGACGTCGTTGTAGGTATGAGTAGAAAGACCAGTTAAAACTCTGACTTCCTGGGACTAGACTAGACCCTCTAAGACTATAAGTCTATCACTCTGTTATATTGTACTGTCCCAAGCACTTAGTTCAGTGGTCTGCATATAATAAGCGCTCAGTATGATTGATTGATGTGACTGTTTCTATCATTCTCTGCTTTCCTCAATTATTGTCTCTGGACCAGTTCATCTGTCTGTCTCTCGACTTCTCTCTCCAGGGCTAACTCTAGCTACAGTCTCTAAGGCTCTCTGTGGCTCCGGTCCCTGGCTGTGGGGGAATTTTAGATCCCTGCTCCAATCTTTAGGCCCTGGCAGGGTCTCCCTTTTCATTCCATCCTTTGGAAACCCCATCCTACCCACTGGGGAGCTCCACCCCTTCTATTTGCCCCCTCAATCAAAATGAAAAGTTGGCTTATATGGTTATTACTAGAATTAAGGAATTATGTACACGTACAAAGTTAATACAGACAAATGTATTTTTTTAATCCTTCTGGTATTTTAATTAAACCCTTTTGTCATGTCGGCTCATGGAGTTCAAAGTGTTGCACTGCAGCAGCAGCACTGAAAACACAGAACTCTTGTTATGCTTAGAGGAAAAAAAAACATTTTCAACTTTTTACCAAATCAAGCACTGTAATTACTATAAGAATAAATCAAATTTATAGTAGGCTAACCCAAGGCATAATCATTTTTGTGCAGCAGTAAATGAGTTTATTCCTTTTTTTTGCAGCCCAATAGAAGTTAAACATTTTCTCCACGTCAGACAAAATATTCTGATACTGTTCTTTATATTTCCCCCTTATTAACAACATGAAAAATTTACCACTAGGATATGGAAGCCATTGCACTCTATCTTGCTACTGAATAAACTTTAACAAGAGCTAAAAGTAGTTTTCAGCTGCACTAGCACAATAAACTCATCCACCATACTCTGTCATGAAAAGAAAAACTCTCATTCTTCCAAAAATATCAATAGCTACAACTCATCTATCTAGTAATTTAGTTTTTCCAGTTCTTCTGAATAAAATGACAACGGCTCTAATTTTCATCATCTCCAAATGATCTTCAATTGAAATGAACCAAAAAGTGCTGGTTATGTTAGGTTTTAAAAAAAAAATCAAGCTCAAGTTTCCAGATGCCTTTCCAGACTTATTGTCCTTCCACCCTCCCCAACAAACCTTTCTAGCAAGATGAACAATTTCATATTTCCAGGCAATTTATCACAACTACTATTTGTTTCCTCCTCTCTAAAATAATGAAGTAAAAGAAAGGAGACTTGGAAAATGATTATACAGCTTGTGAGACTCACATTCATGCAATTGATTATGGCTCGGCAAAACTACGCATAATGTTGTCAAAATGTGTGATCACTTGTGTATGCAATAGTAAGGTTAATGGTGGAGGAGCATATCAGACACTACTGTACTGTTCTGCTGCTTCCCGTTTGGCTATGCATAATCAGTGGACAAAAATCAGTTATTCCAATTGATCTGCTGCTCTAAAAACCTTATTTATGTGTGGATAATCAGGTGAGCTGTCACTGGTCTAGCCCAGGGCCTAAGAGAAATTCAACTGGATGTAGAAAGGAATCAGGCTAGGAGCAATAAAAATAATAACAACAACTGAAAATACGCCCCACATCATGTGCATGTAGATAGATATCCAGACCTTGCGGCCTCGTTCATTTCTTCTATCAGATGCAGAAACCTTGTGGCACCAGTAAATGTAAGAATGGCTGGGTAAAATTCTGCAGGCCAGTAAAAAAAGGTTTTGCAAGCCAGTAAATGTTTTGAACCTATCTCCAGGATAGTTATATAATGAAATGGGCTTAAGGCAACAGTCAGCCATTGCACAGACCAGTGACCGTTTTGTCCGGCAGCTTTCCAAGGGAGGTAGCGGTCTCGTCCGGTTCCCTCAGGGGGGTTCCCATCCCATTCTGGGACTTTGACTAATTCTTGCTGAGAAAATGAAGCCCATCTTGGTGACTGCCACTTTTTAACAAGGCACCTATTGAAACTGCTGGATTTTCCTCCCCTAGAAAGGACTGTATTTTCCTGAAGAGTAAGGGGCTTTGAATTATTCTTCTTAAAGAGATCAATTCGTAATGTAATGAACATGGAATCCATGATCACACGGGATACACATTATGCAATAAACACAGGATCCATAATCACCAAGAAAAGATCACCAAACACATGGAAAATAGATCATTCTTTTTATTAGATATAATACTGATACTGGGAAAATGTGTCCATTTAGGCATTGCCCATTTACTCTAGATTAATCCATTTAATCTAAATGGCCTTTCCAAAAATAATGTGTTTGCATGTATACACACACATACACACACACACACATACACAGAGCCCACTTATGCACATGCTCATGAACAGTTTCACTTGCAGTTGGGTTTTGGTATAATTTATTCATTTTACTAACTGTGGAATGTAGGATAGTGGACCAGTCAAACATTTTTGTATGCCAATACATTGTTGATATGGCTGCTATGTATGTAAATTAAACTTCATTTATGCAAACTTCACTTTTAATAATAATCACACCATTTCAAAAAGCTTTGCAGCCCCTATCAGAATAAGATCTTTATATAATGTGGAAGCTTTGATAGTATGGATCAACACCATAATACCAAGCTAATTTAATATTATTCCACGTTTGTAACTTCCAGTTTCTCCATGACTTTATCTGAGAAATTATCACGGGTATAGAAAGTAGAAGATATTTCAGATATACGGTCGTCATCCAGAATTACGACAGCTGAGCTATGACCAATGAATGAAAAGAGTGGCAGGTAACATTTATGCAAGACCTTTGCAGAAAGACCTTTTCCAGGTAGGGACTATAAATTTACTTTCTGCAAAGGATCCTTTTGGCATGAGGTGCACAAAAAAAGACGTAAAAAGCAGTATATCCATCACTAAAACTGAGGGGGAAAAGACAAGACCCGAGTGTGAAGGTGGCAGGAGGTGGCAGGCATCAGTGAATGATGTGAAATCAGCTGCCCTGATGAGTGTGCGATGAGGGCAGGAAATACTGAATGTGGGAGCCACCTGCTGACCTTCCTGCTCAAGACTGTCAGGCGGAATCTTTAAATTAGCCTGACAGCCTACATTCTCCACCTTCGTCTGGAGAGACCACTGTCTTTGGGATCGCCCCACTTATAAATATGAGAAACTGCACATTGGTCCTGATCTAATCTTTGGCCAAAAAGACACTGGACTAGGTCTAGTTCCTGACACTCCAATGACAAGGGTGAAGACCCTCGAATGCCCTCATACTTTTACCTTTCCTCAGCTGAACACAACATGATTTCTTTCTTTTACTTGATGAATACTTTGCATTTGGCTGCTCTTCCATCCAGATTTCACTAAATTCCAGTACCACCAGACTCTATTAAAATGATCTGATTTCGAGAGAATGGCCTATCTTATCATGGCAGGCACAGTCTTTGAAAGTTATTTTCTGGGAGGCACTTACACATCAGACCTGAATCTTCATGGAACAAACCTAATGAATGTAAAGTTCTCTTTTAACATTAGTAAGGCAAGTAGCAAGCGGATGAATATTTTCATGGTCACACTCCTTTAGTTTCTCTTCCTAATGCACCCCACATACCATTTCATTAGCTTACCACCTAGTAATAATAATATGGCATTTATTAAGTGCTTACAATGTGCCAAGCACTGTTCTAAGCCCTGGGGTAGATACAGGGTAATCCTCACAGTCCCTAACCCACACACGGTACTCACTAAGGGGAGGGAGAACAGAAATTTAATCCCCATTTTACAGATCAGGCAACTTGAGGCACAGAGAAGTTAGGTGACTTTCCAAGGTCACAACACAGATAGGTGGTAGGGCTGGAATTAGAACCTAGGTCCTCTAATTCCCAGGCCCGTGCTCTTTCCCCAAGGCCATGCTGCTTCTGTAGGATGGGCAGCCTTCTGGCATTACTTTCTCCCCAGCTTCCCTTGGAAGCCTCAGTGCAGTCTCCAGAGTGATCCCAGGCAGATTAAAAGAAGCAGAAGCAGAGATTCCAGCCCCCCAAGCAGTTCCTATCCATGAAGATTCAGGTCTGATGTGTAATTGCTTCCTATAGGCTACAGGGTCAATACGGAGCTCTACACACATGGTAAATACACTTAATATTGGCTGACTAAGCCCAATGAGACATTGTTATGGCCACTAACAAAGTAAGGGATTCTGTAAAAATAGATTAACTTCGTAATTTGAATAACTTGGGCAGACGCAACAGATACTACTTACTGCTACTTAAGTCTGCTAAAAACTTGTAACGGGGCCACTGAGGTTTGATGCCAACTTTCTTCTTTAAATCAATACAGTTGGGAAAGAGGATTTAGTGTGAAAATTTATCATTCCAAAACAAACTTCCAGAATCTCCCTTCCCTAGGCAACTGAGGCCTTAGGCGTCATCAATGGTCTTTTCGATGTGTTTAATGTGTACAAGGCACAATACGAAGTGCCATGGGAAAATACAGTAGACAGAGAAGACATGTACCCTGCTTTTAAAGAGGCTTCAATCTAATGGGAAAGACAAGAACACAAAAGGGCTACTTTGCATGCATCCCCTGGAAACATTCCTTGAGCAGTGTGGAACATACACGAAATGATCAAGTGACCTACACACCACTGGGCTGATTTTCTGATAAATGAATCCTTCTATCTCCCAAACCCCAAAGAATAAGCCCAGTCAGAGCTTGGAGTTTTGTGGGACTGGGCTGCCACTGGTGAACTGACACATCTCAATCCAGTAGACTATAAACTTGTTGTGGGCAGGGAAAGTATCAGTCAAGTTTGTTGTAATGTTCTGAGAGCTTGGTATGGTGCTCTACACAAAATAACCATTCAATTAATACTACTGAATGAATAAATGAATGAAACCTAGGAATACGCAAAGGACGATTAATCACAAATTGGGTCACTACCAGCCAGTACTATGACTGCCCCAGAGATGACTCCAAAGCTTCCAGGGCCTGCTAAAAGGACATGCACAGGCACAGGCACAAGGAGAAGCAGCATAGCTTAGTGGAAGGCACATGAGCCTGGGATTCAGAAGGACCTGGGTTCTTATCCCAGCTCCACCACATGTCTGCCGAGTGACTTGGTGACTTTGAGCAAAGTCACTTTACCTCTCTGTGCTTCAGTTACTTCACTTATAAAATGGGAATATGAGTATGAGTTCTATGTGGGACAGCGACTAGGTCTGACCTGATTACTTTGTATCTACCCCAACGCTTAGAACACTGCCTATCACATAAGCACTTAAATACCATTATCATTATTATTATTACTATGCATGCTACACCACCACCTCGCTCATCCCTTGCACATTTCAACAAGCCCTGTTCCCACAATCTTGTCTTAAGAAGGAACCAGCCAGGATGGGGAGAAGAGGGAAGACCTTGAGGCTAAGGAGGTTGGTGGTCCAAAACACAGCCAATCCCACAGCTTCATGCCCGGCCTTCCAGAAGCAGGTTCAGGCCGACTGACAAGGCCAGCTGGACCAAAGAAATCCCAGCTTTAAACCCTATGGGCCATCTTCGAGGTAGTGGAGGCCCCAGAAAGCCTTCCTCTGGATGGTTCCAATTTCCATTCTGTGTTTCCAATGCCCCTTTGGCAACCATGTCCATATCACTGCCTCCTCTCTCTATCTCTCTAAGTCTTGGGCTGGATCACCTAGCCAGTCATCCAATACTGTTTATTCAAAACCTGCTGAGTGCAAATCACTGTAGTAGGTACACAGGAAACAACAGAATTAGTACACATGATCCCTGCCCTAAAGAAACTTACTAGGGCCTTTTGTAAGTATGTCCAACTCGATTGATAATTAATTTTATAAATATGCTAGCACTGGGCCTTTGGCACCACAGGTACTAAGATATTCCATGCTCCCATGTGCCCAATGATAGGTTTTATTATTTTACAGAGTTACTCATTCTTTTCCTCTGCAACAAATATCCTGTCTATTGAGGAGCTTTAAAACAGCTAGGGTTTTTGATGATGCCTACCAAGCTAATCTTCTAAATAAAGCCGAGGGTTTAATCAAACCAAACAGCTCTTACATTTAGCGACATATTTACAAGGTGAATTAGTGGTACTCTCTATGTAACCACTTGAAAATTAAAGTATATCCGGGGGGAATTTCAAATTAATGTCATGGAAACAGTCTCATTACTCAGAGGAGCACCCGAGGGCTGAGAACTCCTTCCCAACTCGCTACCAATTTCACCTCTCACTGCACTTATACCTGGGTTTCCCAAACCCTAGCTGCCACCCTGCTTAAAAACCACAGAAACACTGAGAGGCCCTCTGAATCGGACCATTTGAAAAGCTGAGAGTTGCCTGGGCACCCAGAGAGATTTTTAGAACACGCTGTGCATTTTAAACACATGCAGGGAAAATTATTAGCACTCTTTCCTTTCCACTGGGTCGCTGCCACTTACTAGATGGTAAAACAACAAACTACCAAATATTCTCTCGCATAAAAAGAAATGAGCATTCCTCTACCTCCCACCCTTTTCTGCTCACTCAACTGTGACTCGCACTTTCTCCAGCCTACTGGCCTCTCAGCTGGATCATGAAGGAAGAGACAACGGGACAAGAGGGAGAGCACAGCTGGTGGTGCTAAAGGAGGGAAATGAAGTGGAGGGAGCTCTCAATTGTGCCAGGCCTCCAGGGAGAGACACACACCAGGTCATTAATGCTGCATATTGATGCAAGATACTCATTTCACAGCAAGCAACAACTCGGCGCTCTTCCCAAGACCACAGCTCAGCATTTTGCCTTCAGCTCAAATCTAGAGAAGATGCCATCCGTAGTTTGTGGAGAGAGAAAGACAAATGCGGTTTGCTTGCAAAACTCTACCCAAATGTGATAGTAGGCTGAGATGTGAATTCCACGAGGATCAGAAAAATCAACTGCTGATACTCCCACTGCGGCTATAATTCAGCCCCCAGCACCTGCCTCAGGAGAGCGAGGCAGGTTAAGGGTCAGAACAGTGTTCTGGGAGATCAAAGTTACGATTCCTTGTTCCGATTCTCTCCTGATTTTCAAGGTGACTTTGAATTCCTTCTTTTCTTTTCTTTCTTTCAATATCAAAATGATTCTGAAAGTCAGTGGGGAGATCCCAAAAGGCAGAGAGGATGGAACCCCATTGCCCAAATCCTCCATCAGACGCAGGACTTCCTCCCGCTCATATCCAACAGAGTCTTCTACCCACTCTCAAAGGCTTCCTAAAATGAGAAGCATTGTGGCCTAGTAGATAGAGCATAGGCCTGCGAGTAGGAAAGACCTGGGTTCTAATCCTGGTTTCACCACTTGTCTTTTGTGTGGCCTGGGCAAGTCACTACAATGAGCCTCTGTTACCTCATCTGTAAAATGGGGATTAATACTGTGAATCCTACGCGAGGCAGGGACTGTGTCCAACCCAGTTGGCTTGTATCCACCCCACTTAGTACAATGCCAGGCATGTTAAAAGTGCTTAACAAATACCATAATTACTATTATTATTATCATCATTAATCAGGCTGTTTTAGAAGGGCCTTCTTTAGGATCCTCTCTGGATATCGCCTAATCCAATAAATCGCCTTACTAAACACACTTCTGCCTTGCCACTGCCTTTCTGATATGCAAACACAAAATGAGAGGCCTCACTATTTAAGTCTGACCGGTCACAGGCACTGAAAGGCCATATTAAATAAATTCAAGACATGTGAGAAATGGACTGGCTATGACCAGATAATGTCTATCTCTTTTCATTTTGATATTTTAACAAAATGCTCACATCACCCAATCACACAAGCCACACAAAAAAATGGGGTAAACCAAGTAAGAGCACCCTCCGGGAGATAAAATACTCCCTGGTGATGGAATTGAGATACTTAGGTACAAGTGGACATGAGAGTGTTACCTTGGGAAAATCTAGGAATAGAAAAATCTCTCTCAGTTTTTATACAGGCTTAAGAAATTTTTAATCATTTCAATTCTTTGTAAGTATGGTCAAGGAAAAGGTTCTTTAAGCAGGTCAACATACGGAATGACAACCTTGCACAAAATCATAATAACACTAGCAGTTTTCACCCAGTCTGAATATAACTGCATTTCATCAGGGCTGCCTGGAATTTAAACTGTCATCGCTTTTCACGGTTACACATACAAATTAAAATCTTTAAAGGACTAAAATTTTAAAAGATTCTGTGTTGAAGCTGACTTTTTTTTCCCTGGTTTTGAAAGTACTGTTTTTAAAAGCTAATTATAACTGAATACATTCAGCTAAAGATGTTTCCTTTTCCTGAAACTGAATCACTCCCCCCTTTTATTTTTAATCTTAAAGCATCCTACAAAACAGCATCTCTACATATGTGGATTTACTCCTAAAAACAAAAAAAATCTCATTAGTGCTTCTAGGAGTCTAAATTACTGTTTTTCAAATCTGAACTATAACTAGCTTTGTGTAACCCAATACTATAATTAAGTAATGCTACAAACATGTTCAGTCTACTGCAGGGGAATAAATATGAGCCATCTTCATTCTAACTGCTCTTCTAAAGTACAGTAATTAAGATGGGAGTCAGCTATGAATGGCTAGAAGGTAAGAACTCACTTCTCAATTATAGCTTTGAGACTCAAAAACACTCCTACTTCCAGCCGTACTTAACCTCTCTGACTCAGTTTCCCTATCTACAAATTGAGGCTATTAACCCCTCTCCTACATCTCTCCCAAAAGCTTAGTAAGGACTGAAGGCAGGGAAGCATTAGAAAAATTCACACATTTGCACAGATTTATTATAGGGTATTTAGTAGAACAACTGAGGGACTATTTTGGTTACCTTACAGTAAATTCTATAAGTTGGTTCTTTTCTTTCCCTCTGCTTTGCATGTTTTTGCCATACAGATAGGTACCAGTTTACTTCTTTGAGATTCACTCTGCAGTTGTAGCAACTCACACTTATGGGATGGGCAAGGTCACAGAAAATCACCTCCAGACCAGGTCAACCTTGACATCCTAAGAATGTAGGGAGAATGAAAATTCTGATTTTAAAGCAATGACTGCTTTTCCTGCCCTGGGCACAAGTGATTCCTCTGCAGCCTACTTCTGAGGCTTATATTTACAGGTTTAGGAATTCCGTATGCAGATCCCAAGTGCACTTTTGCTATCGGAATCTTAAAATGAGGCAGAGCGGATGAATGTTCTATTTTTTCACAAACTATATCTGACTTCAACCTCTCCTCTAAGACCTCTAAGTTTTACTTCTTACAATCAAGAAAAAACAGAATTTCCTCTAATTCTTTGTTGTGTCTATTCTCCCTCCACACATTCCCACCACTCTGTGCCAGCAGGATTATGAATGGCAATAGCTTATTAACAGGAATTAAATGAAAACAAAAGATAACATAGAAAAGTAAAATCAGTTCAACTAGGAATAGGCCCTGAGAATAGGTGAAGCAAATCTGACACAGTAAGTTCAGCCATATTGAGGTGCAAAGACATTTATCAGAATACTGCTAACACTTACCAAAACATCTTCTGGGCAATCTGTTTGTATACAGTCTTTCAAAGGTCTAGTTTGGAAATTTAAGCTCTCCTCTGGCAACTTCCTTAGGAAATTGAGAGCTACCTGACTCCCTCCTTTTTTTTTTTTTTTTTTAATCCAGGCAACTATTGTTCCCAACACTCAGAGAGTTCACATCAACATCCTTCCCAGCCTAATGCTAGTTAGGCCCATCCTGGGAGAAATAATCTCAACTTCAAGTCGCTTGGAAGTGAGCTAACTCTCCAGCAACCCAGATTGTTCAACCATTCATGATGGTTTCACAAGTCCTGGGAGCAAAGAAAAAATAATACTTTGGGTGTTTCTAGGCTGCAAAAGAATGAAATCCCAGCACCTACCGAACACTTGATTTCTCTGTGCCTTAGTTTCCTCATCTGGAATTTATTTTAATATCTGTCTCCCCTCTAGACGATAGACTCCTTGTAGGCAGGGCCCGTGTATACCAACTCTAACTGTACTGTATTTTCCCAAGGGCTTAATATGGTGCAGAGCACTGTACAAAGCGCTCAATAAACATCATTGCTTGACTGGTTAATTATCCAAATTCACCTGGGGAGAACAGCTCTTCTCACTTAATAATAATAATGTTGGTATTTGTTAAGCGCTTACTATGTGAGAGCACTGTTCTAAGCGCTGGGGTAGATACAGGGTAATCAGGTTGTCCCACGTGAGGCTCACAATCCCCATTTTACAGATGAGGTCACTGAGGCACAGAGAAGTTAAGTGACTTGCCCACAGTCACACAGCTGACTAGTGGCAGAGCCAGGAGTCAAACTCATGACCTCTGACTCCGAAGCCCAGGCTCTTTTCCACTGAGCCACGCTGCTTCCCCACAATAAGTGCAGAGGAGATGAATTTTCCTGTACGCCACAACTCGGCAAGAGAGTGTGGCTTGGATGCCCTTGGACGCCAACTTAGTCTGCCTGGTCCCACTGGGGCACTTGGTCTCTTGGGCTCACAGGACTCTTTGTAACTGCTCTGAGGCACTGAGTAGACTGTAAGCTCCTTGTGGGCAGGAAACATGCCTACCAACCCTGTTATGCTGCAGGCCCCCCAAGCACTTAGTGCAGTGATCTGCACAAAATAAGCACTCAATAAATACCACTGATTGATTGGTTGGTTATTTGGGCTCTACTGGCAATCTTGGTGGTTGGTTGTCCTTACATGAATGTAAGGGGCCAGAACAACTCCACTGAAATGCATATATGCTAAGGGGAAGAGTTAAAGATGCTGGAGGAACTCAATTTCCTGGCTTGTGTGATTAAAATCTCAATCTTAATGTTTCATTAACATAGTTTTTCTTGCACATAATTTCATAGTTATCTGATCACTTGCCTATTGGAAGATTAGTTATGTTTTATAATCTACAGTTAAGTCTCATTTAATGAGATTCGATCATCAACTCAAACATAAAAGGAGCAGTGATTTCAGAGGAATGAGCAAACCAGACACTAGGGCAAGCTAAATTAATGAAAATAGCAAACAAGCTCAATTCATTTAGCCGATTATGCCCTTCCAGGAAAGAAAAGTGAAATGTTGATCCTACAGCATTTTCCTCAGTGGATGCTTTGTTCAGCAACAGCCACCAGGGTGGGATTCTTGAAAGCCTCTTTAACTACAGATATTTCCACTGAAGAAGGAGTAAAACACAACTCCAGTTCTTCCACCATATTTTTTACCTGATTTTACTTTCAGTTGTGCCAATCTAAGTGTCTTTATCGGGAGTGAAAATACCAAATCCATTAGACAGAAGCCAAAAGAACAGCATTTGGTTGGATGGGAATAAAAATCAATCAATGGTACTTATTGAAAGCACTGTACTATGCATTTGGGAGAGTACGATAAAAACAGAGTTGGTAAACACATTCCCTGTCCACAAGGAGCTAGAGATGAAAAGAGATTCAGGGTCAAAGATACAGCTATCTCTATCTTCCTCTACCCTCTGGCCTTCCCAATCTCCAGGTTCCCACTCTTCTGCAGCCCCAGACTGGAGATAAAGGAGGGGGTCAGGCAGAAGGAAGAAGCAGGAAGGGAAGAAATAAGGTTTCCAACCATTCTCTTGGACTGGCCCAAGGTGGTGGTGTGATTTCTTCAGGCCACTGAGACAAGAGGAGGAGGACAAAGGAAGGAGCAGAGGTGAATTTTCTCACCAGGAGCAGGAAGACTCACTCCCACTAAATAAAGGAGGGGCATAAAAGAGAAAAGGAAACTTCCAGAGCTAGAACACTCACCTCCACTCTTCTTGAATGGCCCCATAAAGGTCTTACATCATTATTCTGGGAAAAGGTAGGGAATGCTAAAGAAGATGGCACCTCCAACCCAGGGAAGTGGGTGCTGTTAAATACATTCCTCCATGGCAGAATCAACTATGCCCTAGCCAATCTAAATACCCAGAGCACTGAAAGAGGGGATTTAGGAGAGAGAGAGGAAAAAATGTGAATATTTCCCATTTTACTGGCAGCTACTCCCCTCCCAGAGCAAGTTTGGAGAGGGGAAGAGAGAGGGGACATACCAGCACCCAGGTTGTCTGAGTCAAAGAGCGTCAACTATCCAAAGAGAAGCAATTGTAGATTTACACACACACACACACACACATACATACATACATATATATATATATATAAGCAGTAGCACAGATTCTGGGAAGAGACGTCTTTTAGACTAATCTTAACATCAGCACTCAACTTGAGGAAAAATGGTGATTTGAGAGTAAAAACAGCTCAAGTCGCATCTGCTCACTCAAGACTGGTAATGATTCCTAATTAACAACCCAGCTGAACATTTCACTCACTGAATCAAACCAGAGGGGGAACCATCACCAGCATGCAGACAATGTGTCTGGGAAGATGCTGATCAAGATGATTTCACACAATGCTTTCCTTTGAAGCTCAGCATCCTGCGTTATTGGGGATGACAAGATAGAAACTCGTTAGATCCCAAAGCCCATGTCTCCAAGTCAGGTTAATGTTGTCCTTCACAGGACCCGTTAGGGAAACAGGACCATTTCAGAACCTTGATTTGAGAGAAATGCAAAGTATGTTCAATGGGGGATAGAAACACAAACCAGATCCTGGGTCATATATCAATTATTCAATGATAATTACTGAGCACTTTATGTGTGCAAAAGACTATACTAAGAGCTTGAGAGAGTACAACACAAGGTAAATGGCAAACATGGGCCCTGCCCACAAGGAGCTTACAAGGACTTTGCAAGCCTAAAACCCTTGGGGTGACATGGCCACATACACACAAAAAAATTTTCATTTTTAGATTCTCCAGATCATACCTTGTCCTTCCCATCTCACCTTCCAGAGTCCAGCTTTAATTCCTGTTTTGTCACAAACTTTCCCATATGACTGGATTAGATAACTCTCCTTGCCCTTTGACAAGGCAGCCATGGGACATGCTGTGATGAACACAAGCAGCACCGGTTAATGCCTCAGTTGGAAGCAATTCTCTAAACTCACATTTCTTTTCATGTAGTCTGAACATTTCCTTTCCTTTTGTTGCACTGGTGTCTTTTAGGAGGGCATGAAAAGGATAGTTGGGGGAGGGGAGAAAGAGAATTAAGATTATACTCAGTTCCATCATAATGTGTGCTTTCCATTCCCATGTTAGCCAAAAAGAATTTGGGAAATTATGAAATGTTCTCCCGACAATATGAAGCTGCTTGGGCTCAGCTTGTCACATTGCTGAAGAAACTGCTTCTGTGCCTACATGGGTGAGTATGACAACACGGGCTTCACAATGCCACAACACGACAATTATGGGAGAACTGGATGTACAGCAGACATGATGAGAGTGGAGAGCATTCTTCACAATACACTACTGGTGGTTTCGGGGGGGAAGAAGATGGAGAGCGCAGAGGAGTTAGATTATGCTACAAGTTTTATTTGATAGTTTTTTTAATGGAATACTCAAGGAAAGCTGTTAACTCTTAGATTCAGTATGTTCTTTAATTTCCTAACTTGGACTTTTATATTACACAGCTGTTGCCAGCTTGAGGAAGGGTAAGTAAGCACATAAGAGTGGAGGAGAGTTGATTAACTCCCATTTTCCCAGTACTTTGAAATATCCTGATGACGAGTGCTACCTAAGTGGGAAGAGGGATGCTTATGGCCCTTGTGAAAGTGACGCCCAATCTCCGAAAAATAAACTGAATTAAGAATGCCTCCCCTCTCAGGAGAAAGAAGAGATTTTCCTTTCATCCCTCCGAGTCAAAAGAGGCCACCTGAGAATGGCAGTTGGTACCTTGGGCTGCTACACAAGAGGGAGGTAAAAGGAAGGACTTTTGAATTAAACTGGTCAGGATGAGGTTGCTTCCTCCAGTCGAACACATTCATTTCCTAGGAAAGGCAGGCAGCACAATAAAAGCTTTTCGTTTTGTAAACTTTCTATTCCTTTTCTGGATTTTTTTTTTGTGTGTGTTGTAACAAAAGCAAAAACACATGCAGCCAGAATACTAAACACAATCAGGGTTGCAGGAGCCATTGGATTCCATCAGAAACTTCCAATGAAGGCACTGAATGGCTATAGAAGCCCTGGACCATCCGGTCACTTCAGTTTCTTCTCTAGACACTAAATGTATTGTTGAATTTGTACAATGTGCAAAAACCCAGACAGGCTTTGTAGAAAGCAAAACACCTGTCTAATAAAAATACAGGTTTTATACAGTGGTTATTAAACCTGAAATTACTGATGAAAATCAAGTCAAGGCAGCTGCTGTCTCAGAACGGCAAACTAGGCAGTTCCCCAACTGCTAGAAGAAGAGATGAAGACTAAAGACACGCAGTATTTTTTTCCCGATCTCTCTCTCTCTCTCTCTCAAAAAAAAAAAAAAAAGACCAATTCTGAAAACTTAGAATCTGAATAACAATGGTTATCTGGGGGTTTTTTGCCTCTGTTCTGCCATTGAATATTTTTAGTTTTAACATCCTGAAGGCGGCAGAAACAAAGACTACACTGAAGAAGTTAAACGGTCATTATCTTGTCATATTACCAAAGATTTACGTGCATCAAGATTCTTGTTCATCATATCCAATATTTTCCTTCATGAAAACTCACATAGACCCTGTAGTTTGAGCACAATAACAAAAAGAAGCAGAGAAGCAGCATGGCTCAATAGCAAGAGCCCGGCCTTGGGAGTCACAGGTCATGGGTTCTAAACCTGGCTCAGCCACTTGCCAACTGTGTGACTTTGGGCAAGTCACTTCACTTCTCTGAGCCTCTGTTTCCTTATCTGTAAAATGGGGATGAAGACTGTGAGCCCCATGTGGGACAACTTGATCACCTTGTATCCTACCCAGCGCTTAGAACAGTGCTCAGCACATAGTAAGCACTTAAATACCAACATTATTATTATTATTAATATTAAAAGTTATTCTACAATATACATTAGAGCTATATGGTTGATTTTTACTCCTAACTCAGAAACACTATCAGCCCTCCTTCCCTCATTAGTACAATAATGAGTTCACCCAGCATATCCCAATTTGGTATGATCCATTCAAAAACTCTTCCATTTTTATAATTAAAGTTCACTTCTGGAAATAATACTTGGTGAATTGGGAATTCCATAGTAGAGATTCCTTTCCAGCAGGAGAGGGCAGAGAGGAGAGGGAAGGGAGATAAGCAAGAGAGAGGAGAGAGAACAGGAAATGATAGGAAAGAGGGAGAAAGAAGAGAAAGGGGAAAACATACATGGCGATATGTATTATATATATACATATAAATATATATATCTATACACACACATATATTACTATATATGTCAAGCCCCATCAATAGCCCCGGCCCCCACTCTGTTTCTTAATTTTTATACACACACAGATCTCCATTTATATAAGAAATTGGCCTTGAACCCCCTAGGCATCTAGTTGTCACTGTTGAGAAGCAGGACACTGGACTGAATAGGCCATTGATCTGAAACTGCTTATAGTAAACTGTCTTCTATCGCAGAAATAAAAAGGGGACAGGGGAGACACTGTCCCCTGAGAGAAACCTACAATAGTTTCCAGCAAATCCTAGTTACTTGACTTGCTTTGGTTATTTTTACTTTGGAATATTCAATCAATAGTATTTACTGGTCACTCTGTGCAGAACACTGCACTAAACCTTTGGAAGACTACAATAAGGACAATAAACATGATCCCTGCACTCAAGTAGCTTATAATCAAGCAATTTACCTCAGTGGACCCTGTGATGAGTTCCTAAAGAGAGTGGCTTTCTCAAACCACAGAACAAGTTCAGGGCAAAACCAATATAGCCCCTTTCTGCTTCTGACCCCTCAAATACACCCTGCATCCTCTTACAGTTTCCTAAAAGAAAGTAGTTCATGGTTCCAAAGCTTTAAACAGAAGGGATATATTGCAGGAGGAGGAGGAAGAAGAAAGGAGAAGGAACTGTAGAAATAACCACACTGCAAAATCAGAAGATAGATGAGCCAACTTCCTGGGTCTTTCCCCACTCTAAGTAGTTTAGAGAAGCCTGTTTTGGAATCTTGATAATGAAACTGTGAAAGGTCAAGTCTTGAACATGGATTTAAAACTAGTTCAAAGTTGGGCAGGTGGAGAATGAATAGATGGCTCACTACAAGCAAAAAAAGAGGTTAATAGTGGGTTAATGTTTAAATGTACTCCCAGTTAGTCAATATATTAACCATTTGACAGGAAGGTGAACTGAGGCGGAGCATAGAAGATTATTGTGATGCAAAGTCTTCCATTTTTGAGTTCTTTATGCTTTCAGGTGTTTTCTTTCTTCCTGTACCTGATTTTGTGAAAATACTGCAGAAAGACCAACAAAAAGGAAAAATGGGCAGTGCTGAAGCTGGCAAATTCAATGTTAAATTCATTCATTCATTCAGTTGTATTTTATGAAGCATCCAATGGAAGGACAGAAAGGACTCGTGGACATTTGCAGGCTACAAATGTGTTTGCAGCCTTTGAGAAAGGAGAATTACAATAAGTGTCATCATGGGCAATCCCACCTAGTCATGAGTGTCAAGTCAAGAGATCAAAGCAGCTAGTCCACAGCAGCAGTCCAAAAAGGGAAGAATGTTATGTAAAGTAGTCTTTGGACAGTCTCTAATAACAATAATAACTATGGTATTTGTTAAGTGCTTTCTATGTGCCAGGCATTGTTCTAAGCACTGGGGTAGATACGAGATTATCAGATTGGACAGTCCCTATCCCACCTAGGGCTCAGGGTCTTAATCCCCATTTTATAAATTAGGGAACTGAGGCACAGAGAAGCTAAGTGATTTGACCAAGGTCACACAGCAGACAAGTGGTGGAGTCAAGATTGGAAACCATGAGCTGCTGGCTTCCAGGCCAGTGCTCTATCCACTAGGCCATGCTGCTTCTGTAAATCTACTCTAAGTCTAAATGCTTCTCTAAGAGCTGTCCTTTCTTGGAATACCATGGTCTTTTTGGCCATTTCCTTTCAAGGAGCCAGAGAAACAAAAGAGGTCTAAGTAAGGGCAAGGAAAAAACTATTAGAGTTGTTAGGGTGGCTTACATTTGAGAAGAGATCAAAAGGAACTGGGGCCATTTAGCCCAGGAAGGAAGGGAAAGCTTAAACAGAGCATAAGGGCCCTCAACAAGTAGTGAAGTGAAATCACTGCCTCCATTCCTACCTACCTTCTCTCACCACCCAAAAGCAAAAAGACACTATGTAAAATTTAAGTAAACCAAAAAGGTAAAAAGTTTTCCCAAAACTTAGACTAGTGAAATCTAGATTCTAGAGAGTAGCACAATAAAAACATCAAAAACACATTGAAAATACATGAGAACAGACCCTGTAATGGCACCAACATGCAGAAAACAATTAAAACTAAGACTACTCATGTTTCAGGTCACAGGTGACCACACTTCAGGTCCTAGAAGGATTTTATGCAGTTCCTTTGGAAGATCTCATACCAGGGTGGATCCACACCACCCCCACACTACTCTTCTTCTATAACTGAAAAAACTATCTAGATCCTTAAACTGAATAATATCCAAACTCAAAATGCAACTCCCATGAGAAAAAATTACATGTTCAAATGACAATTTTTATCTACTCTCCCATGCGCTGAGTAAATGTTCTCTGCACTCAGTATGCTCTCAGTAAGTACTAGTGATTGATTGATTGACTGATCGATCTAAGATCTGCTTCTTTACAATGTCTTTCACAGGAGGATATATATTCTGCCATTTCTCAAATATGCACATCAACAGTTTTATCTTCAATACTGGAAACCCTGAAACACACCAAAGATAAGCTTCAATTTTGAATTTCTCTAAAAGCGTGTGTAGAAAGAATTAAGCTATAATAATAATATAAAAATAAAACATTTCTACCAGAACCTCTCTATTAAAAATTTCACAAGGCACGGTCGCTTCTCTGCATTTCAACAAAACCAAGTTCTCCTTCTTTCACTCAAACCACACTGCTACATTAGAATTAACCTTGATCATTGTATTTATTCATCCCAGGAGACCAGGCTAAGTGTTTTTCACAAAATGGACACCAAAGGATGTCTTCAGACAGTTTGACATGTAGACAGGACAAATCCATGCTGTAAACATTTTAACAGGAAACAGCAACATTGGAGTAGAACTGTCAAGAAGCAGGGGTCGAGAGTGAGAAAGGGATTCGATACAAAGCAATTAATCTTCCACTTCCACTCAGAGATGTAGGAGTAGAAATGAAGCCTGAGAGGGAAGTTCTCTGCCCTGGGCCACAGCATGAGAGCCTGCTCTTAAGGAAACTCATATTTATTAGAGGGCCAAGTAGTGAAATTGAGGTCTTTCATCAATTAGGCTCCTGAAGCACCACAATTTCTATGCGTTCACTAGACATTAGCGAGCTGGGGGACCGCAGCACAGCAGGAGGAGATCTCAGCAACTGCTTCGGCCCAGATTTCTCTTAGAGGTTCAGACATGAGCCTGACCACCTGGCAACTTTCACTAAGTCCACCCTGTGCTCTGCACCAAATTACCAAATGCAAATGAGTGATCACTTCCCACGGTGCAACCATGTACCTAAGTCAGAGAATAAGTTGTCACTTGGAACAGAGGGAAACCAGGCCCTGGCATCCCGTGTAAATCAGCACAGCCAGCTTGTGGACAAAGGTTCCTCCATTCACCCCCAATGTCCTTCCCAGGCCTCAACTCAATAGTCTAGGAGAATCATGACTGCACCTAAGCAATTTAGACTGAGGAAATGAGGTGCTCCCTGGGCTTAGCTGTAGTATCTGAATCTTACCTTAAGCCTGGAGATGGAGACTTCAGAACCGTTTGACTCCACTCTCAGCCTAAGACGATGGCCATTCCAAATTTTTCCCTCCTCATCCTTAAGATGGTTAGGAACCCCAAACAAAACAGCAGGGCCCCTTCCTCTTAATTTCAGAAAATGGAATGAATAAAATCAAATTCCTCATTTTGTAACCTCTCCTCCCATTCCTGGCTCATCCAGCATGTTTTGACTCGTCTAGCTTTGGCCCAGACTGACTTTACCTCAGCAGTACCAACAGTTGCAGTTTGTTTTGCCCAAGATGTCCTTGCTTATGGCTGCCGGGAGTCCTTGCAGGCACAGCTCCCAAAATGAGACACATTAAACATGCAGATGGCTCCAAGTGCCTCATCTTACTCCAAGGTGCCAAGCTCTAAACATGCCACCCCACTAGCATTTGAGAAAATCGGAATGAAAACGCACGCACGCACACACAGTTAAGCAGAGGGCAGAAAAGAATAGGCATGACGGTGTGGCCCTCAGCACACGATCGTGAGATTTTCTGGCTAGTGGTCTGAGAAACGTTGATTTTGGCCATCTGCCATGTGGCACGAGTAATAAACGCCCCATCCTACAAAGCTGAGACTGGAGACTATAAAGTTCAATGCCTGAGATGTGGTGCCATTCAAGCACTTCAATGTGTGGGTCCTTTTGCTGCCATTAAATCCTGGCAGTCGTGAGGTGAACCTGGTCAGGTTTTTTGATTGTTCAGGAGCAGAATGTCTATGTGTCACAGTCATAGGTGTAAAATGCTGAAAATCACTAAGTGGCAGCCATTGATTTTACCTCAAGCTGAATGTTCTTTTCATTCCATAGGTGTCCAAGCTGCCTGGAAGCTTTACCGATTTTGGAAATCCTGAAGTAATTTCCTCATCCCTTACCAGGTGGTCCAGCCTCTGAACCCTTGGTGGCCACTGCCCACCTAGAATGGAGACAAAGGACAGCACTCCACTTCCCAATCTTCTCTGGTTGGCCTGGATGAGGATTTACACAGCTAGTGGTTTCTCTCCAGCTGCCTGGCCCTTTGGCTTTCTCACTCAGCACGCCCTAGCATCCTTGGAAAAAGTGAGTGGAGAAGAGCAATCATTCAATCAATCAGCCATATTTATTGAGCACCTGTGTGCAGAACGCTGTACTAAGCACTTGAGAGAGTACAACACAACAATATAACAGACACATTTCCCACCCATGAGTTTACAGTCCAGAGGGGGAGATAGACATTAATATAAATAAATAGATCACAGATATGTACCTAAGCGCTGTGAGGCTCAGAGGATGGTGAAAAACGGAGCAAGTCAGGGCAATGTGGGGGGGGGGGTAGACAGACAATAGTGATGGTCCTTCCCAGCACCACCAGGCCCTTACCTTGCTATTCCTCTCATTGTGGGGAGGAAATGTGTATACCAACTCTGTTATACTGCACTCCCCTAAGTGCTTAGTACAGTGTTCTGCACACAATAAAGCACTCCAAAAATATGACTGATTGATTCATTGATTCCTCAACTCCACTACCTTTTCCAGTCACTAGCACTCCCCAAACCTCTCAAAAATGGCTGCGGGCCACCTGCATTTTTACTTTCCCCAACCCAGGGAAGTGAAAGCTGTCTGGGCATGCTCCCAGACCACTTCTGAAAGTGAGTGGGAGGTGCTCAGCTGCCAAGTTAAGTTCCAGAGGCTAATGGAGCAGGTCATAAACCAACTTAGGCAGTTCCCAGGATCCAGGTAAACCTGATATCCACTTTCTGTCCTTCTAGAGGAGATCTGTACCCCTCTGTTTTGGCATCTTTTTCTATTAGGTTTTACCCATCCAACCCAGAGAGTTCTTGCCTGCCCAGGATTCTCAGACACCTTGGGGCCTTTCTCTCTTTTTGCATTCTCAGTACTGAGTTTCCTTCTCAAGCTGCTTTCCTCTGGTCCCTACTTCATCCAGAGCCTGAAAATGTTTACTTAGCCATTTCTCTCATTCTTCTCTCTTTCCTGTGGCACCCATTTTGAGCATGCTCAGTGCAGCTTGGGCAGAATTTGCTTGGCTTTTAGGATTAAGACTTCATAGTCTTTGCAGTATATTATGTATGTGATTTATATATTGTTCATTTCCTGTTCAAATCCACGGAACTACCCTCCAACCAATGATCCTTTCTCCCTGCAACACTCTACAAGCCGTGACCCTTTCATTTTGTGCCTCCTTGTTGTGTTACATCAGGTTGAGCAGCCCAACCTGGGAGAAAAAAAACACGAACAAAGCTTTCTGTGCCATATGCCAGGTCCTGCACCTCCACTTTGCCTGCAGTACTGAAAAACACAGAGGGTCATGTGATACAAGCCACTGCCAAAGGCCCTTCTCTCATTTTAGGAATAAAGCCCTTAAAGGGACCAATGACCCTCAAAGGTGCCTGTCCAAGATCCGAGATTCATTCAATAGCATTTATTGAGTGCTTACTATGTGCAGAGCACTGTACTAAGCACTTGGAATGTACAATTCGGCAACAGATAGAGACAATAACAAAGCTGCATGGGCAAATCACTGTAACTGTGGTCTGGGGCATCCTTGTCCTCTGAATATGACAGAGTTCATGTTTCCTAACTATAAAAACCAACACTCCTCGGTGCCATCAAATCCATTAAGGTGAGGGAGATTGCTCTCAAAAAAAAACCCAAAACAAAACCTAAACAAAAAACAAAAAACCAAAGACTACTACAGGAAATAACTTAACCCAACCAAATTATTTTAGTTGGATCACTTTTAAGTGTTTCCTTGAATTGTGCTTGGGAGGAAAGATTCATTGTAATAAGTCTTATAGGGGAAAATGAATCTGGCACCATGTGAAATCTGAATATCAGACCCAATAAATTGTTTTGGCCTTGATGTAGCAATGAAGAAGAATTCCAGCACCCGCAACCAGAATAAAGCTTTCTACTACGTCTTCTACTGCAGTGCCAGTTGCCAGGTCATGCACTCATCCTCCCCTGATAGAGTGATTGGTGGACTTGACTATCTGCCCATTAGAATCACCTAGAAGTGCTGCTCTCTGGGCAAAGCACCCCAAGGCAAGGATGAACCAAGTTCACAAAAGAAGAAAAAGAGGCCAGAGAAGGAGGAAAGTAAGACAGAAAACCCAACAACTAGACTGAAGACAACACCAATAAAGTGAATGCTTTACAGCAAAGGAGATAAAGCCTATACACAGGTAACAAAGTCTAAACAATCCTGGCCATCATTACTGGACTTGCCCTCTAACCTCACTGCCTAACCATGAAATTCTAGGCTGATATTTTACTGCTCCTAATTCTTGACTTCATGACACCCTCCTATGAATCCTGCTCTGCATACACTATCTTGCCCGCAGTAATCAGAAAAACACATCTAGAGCAGACACCAGGGGAAGAGGGAACCATTGCTCTCTCCCTGCTTCATCTTCACCTCTATTATTGGGATTCTTAACACAGCTGCCTTGCTTCCAAAATGTATTGTCGATGAGCAGCACATTTACTCTTCATTTGGAACAGAGGTTTTAACAAGAATGTGCATAATCATTCACAAGCACGTAAATCACTTTTAGTTTGTGTAGAGTCTAGGAAAAGAAGTGCTGTCTTCTATTTTAACTTGTTAGTGGTGGCTACTGCATCTCTCTTTTAGAGGCCAAGATACAACAGATATGTTAGAACAGGTGTTAAAAAAGAGGGCAGAGTGACTGGGCTATGATCACAGGATCTTCCAGCTCCCTAAAAATGCAACTATTTCTTTTTTTATTTTGAGTTCTTCTAGATCTCAGCTGAACAAGGAAACTGTCAACAGAGATGCAAATAGTGTGGGCGATAACCTGGTCTTTCCTTCAGAATGTAAAAAAGCTCCCTGACAAAGCCTTAAAACTTCCACCGTTTCTCAAATTAGTTAAAAAAAAAACTCTCCCCCCCCCCCACCAAAAAAAGAAAGAAAATCCACAATTTCTCTAGACACATTTCTAATAAAGCTACCTACAGTTTGCCCATTTTTGATCATCCCTGTCATTTCTTTCACGAGTTACCTTTAAAAGGAAGTGGGTTTTTTTTTTTTACCAGCTTGTCATTTTGGAGTTACAGTTAGCAAGACCTTATTAAAGGCTTAATAAAACCTACCCCAACCTTTTTAATTCTGGTCCATTTGGCAAACTGAGTCCATTGTTCTACCTGCATTAGAAATTAACCAGGACTCTTCTGCTGGTTTGTTTTTATCTCTTCATTGGACAGAGCATAATTGCTCTTATCAGTTAACTCTGGCCTTATCTCTCACTGTATCTGGCCTTACTGATATACCCCTGGGCACAGAGATCTAAAAGGAACACAATACACACTTTGTCCTCTTCTGCCTTGATAGAAATCATTTTGTCCTTTATTTTGGGGCACTCAGAAAATTCCCTCAATCCTTTCCCCTCAGATATTTTAAATCAAGATTACGGAAGGATCCAATTCACTCAAATTTTGATACTGGCTTGGTTCTTTTGAAGTATCCCCAACTACAACCCCTGACACTGTGAATGAGGAAAATGAGCATTTTCACCCTCCTCTTATTAAAGGCAAATTAAAGGACATTTTTCATTGATATTTTCTAGTCAAAGACTTGAAAGGGATGCACCAGGAAGGTGGGTACATAACAGATCACCTTAACACATCAACTGTCTCCAGCATCTGCCCTGTGTGTCGTAGCCTTGACTTCTAGTAGTTCCAAGGATCATGCTACACCTAAAATAAATGTTGGACAGCTTGTCAAGCGGAAGGATAAAGCAGCAGAACAAGAAATGAAGGCAGAGAATCATGTCAGGATTAGAATGCCACCAAAGTATAATGGAAGGAGGCAGAGAGGGCTGTAGCTTACACCTAAGGTATTTCAAATGGGAGAAGGGGAAAGAGAAGGCAAAGGAATGCTAAAATCAACAATACTCTCCTTTTTGTTGGAATTTAGTACCTGATCTACAGCCACATGCCACACTCTTCACATTTCTGTTTATCTGAATTACCTTTAACTGTGCCTTGACTTTCTAGCTAAATAGGAAATTATTACCTGCAGGGTATGGAGGAATTTTAAACACTATTTTTGGTACACACACAAAAGTACCTCACATAAATAGCACAACTTTTACCTCCACTAAAGGTCTGAAGAGGGAGAGAACAGCCAAGCTAGAACACATTCACAGCAGGCTGGCAGTAAGAGATTTTTTTCCCTCATGTTTAACAACATGGGCTCCGCCCTCCAGGAAAAATTTCAAAGAATATTTTAAAGCTGGCTAATGCAAGCGATTTCTCACATGTACTCCTTGAAAAGCTGACCAAAATGCTCATTTCCCAAAATTCCCTTTCCCTTCCCAAATCAATTTTCCTTTGGTTTCTCCCCCCTTAAAGAATCTTACTTCAGGGAGTCAGTCAACTGACAGTTATGTACTGAGCTCCCAATGTCCTGGATTACAACGACCAAACATCCCCCATTAGGCACAAGAGCCCCAAAATTCTTACTGCTGTCCTACAACCAGTGGGACAACAACTAGTCCCAACAACTAGTAGTTGTTGTTGTAGATGCATTTTCTGCCCTCAAGGAGAGCTCCAAGCAACAGCAGCAGGGCAAGTTCCTCTGCTGCCATGCCTCCCTGGGACATTTCCATCACAACCTTGGTGGGGGTGGGGGGAGTGATGTACCTGGCAGATCTCAGTAGAAATGACCTCAATAGACAGGGTTAGCCACCAGGCTATTGGAGACCACAAGGGAAGGTGGTGAAGACCATTGTCTGATTACTGCACCACACTTTGGCGGCTGCTACAATTTGAGCAGTGGTGGCTACGGGAAATGGGGAGAGAGGAAAAAAAAAGTCCCACCACCCCCTGTAGAACTTCTACAATGCCACACAGCAGCACCTGGGTAGAGCACCTGCTCCGAGAGGCTGTTTGAACTACTCGGTGAAGATCAGGGGGGCGTCATCTTCTCCCTAGCGGCCCCAGCTTGGAGCAGTCCCCCAACATCTGAACCCTTGAGGCACATACTGCAAAAGGAGCAGGAGACAAAAACCAATGACAGAAGTCACAAACTCTCTTGGAGCACACAAATAACAGGACTGCCACTACAATAATGAGGTAGACTTTGTGTGTGTCTTCTTTCTTTTTTAAAAAAAATATATTTGGTAAATGCTAACTATATGCCAGACACTGTACTTAGCATTGGGGTAGGTATAAGCTAAATCAGGTTGGCCCCAGTTCACTTCCCACATGGGGCTCACAGTCTTAATCCCCATTTTACAGATGAGGTAACTGAGGCACAGAGAAGCTAAGTGACTTGCCCATGGTCGCACAGCAACAAGTTGCAGAGCTGGGATTAGAACCCTGGTCCTTCTGACTCCCAGACCTATGCTCTATCAACTAGCCCATACTACTACTCAGTTGTGGATCTCTTTGCCCCAAGCCCCTATCTCTCTTACCCACACCCCACCCCTACCTTCTCTCTGGGATTCTCTTAGAGAAGATCAGGAACCCTGATAATTCCCCATCCTCTAGAAATTATCTAGATAACTTCATCATGTCAGGCCCAGGACACTTCTGGATTCCAGGAGCCTAATCCAGTCTCAACGCACATCCCTTAGGTAGACACACGGGAGAATACTCCAAAGGCATTTCAGGGCATGTGGTCCAAAGAATATAGCACTAGACTAGCCTGAAAGGCCTGATTTTCATGGCCCCATCTATTCCTTGGCTTCTTCAGTACATGCCAACTGGCCATGCTTCAGGGTGCTCTAGGTTCCCCCTAGAAGCTTCCCGAATATTAAATGTCATCATAAACTTCTCTCCTTTACTGAGTGGCAACACCAGTCCACCAGAATGTACCTTTCCATCCCCATGAACCCTTTTCAGATATTTTTGTGACTCCAAACCAGAAATCACAGGTGTGATTTCCTAATTCCTTATTTGTCAAACAGAAAATGAATTCATTGCAGGGTAGGGCAGCAATTTTAACCTCACACCACTACACACTTCCTTCTGTGTGTCTTGAGACTACAACACAGGTGCCTTAAGCCCATCCCTGATGGGATCAGAGGAACATAGAGGTTCTTTGCATATAAAAATAGTGCAACTTTGATGAATGTGTGTGTGTGTGTGTGTTTGAAAAAACCAATTAACATTACATGAATACAACGTGGAACACAACACTGTACTTTGATTTGTGGCTGCAACTACCGCTTGCAACACCTAGCGGTGTTTTTCAGTTTGCCTCCTTGACTCACAGTATAATAAAACTTAGTCAAGAAGAGCCTCCTCACTCACTGATTGCTGTTCAGCAAGTTCTTCTGCCAGCCACTGGTATCTTTCAGCAGTTCACTTCCACAGCTCATTGCTTGAGGTTATGTTGAATTGTACCTTGAAATTGTTTCTTCTGACCATTTGCTTGTAATAGTCAAAAGACAGAGACAAAAAGGCCAATAGCGCTGATTCTCCTTGCAGTGCTCCAAGTGATATTAGACGACTTGTCACTAGGTTGAATTCTTCTAAATCAGGAACTCCATTCTGAAAATTACTCTCTTTCTTTAGAATCAAGAACCAACCTAACTTTTGAACTAAATCTACAAATCCTAAAATATGGAAGTACATAACCAGAAGACATAGCAGACTAAGAAATCAAGTGAAATCCTGTTAAAAACAGAGCACTTCGAGACAAACTGTGTGTGGGAGGGATGGGCGGGAGCATCTTCTATGTGTATGTATGTCCAAATCATTTAAAATTTAGACTCAGAATCAGAAGCTGTGGTCAGGGAATGTGTATGTTTATTGTTCTATTGGACACTCCCAAGTGCTTAGTACAGTGCTCTCTACAGAGTAAGCACTCAATACATATGATTGAATGAAGTCCTTAAATCACTACAAAAAAATGAAATCAATTTGAAAACAAATATTTGTAACACAGGCAGAAGGATGTCAACTAAATCACTCAATACCTCAATTCCAATGGAAGGCAGAGAAAACCGGGAGAAAACCACATCATTTTGGCACCTAGATCACAGGCATCACCTTCCCCCCTGGTGCTCTTCTGGATCACCAATAGCCTCTCAACCAACAAAATGACTAAGCATCTTCTGCAGAATCTCCTGCTTTACACTGAATTTCACTGAGCAAATTTTGTGTGAGTGTCTCTGCTGGAGGGCAAATGCTCACTCAGATAGTGGTAACTGCATCTGACATGTTGGAGTTGGTATGCATGACCATTCCGGAAAGGCACCCATTGCCCAGAGCTAGATCACAGTGAGGTTGGGCCTAAAATGTCTTTCTAACAGCACAAGGGACAATAAGACCACCAGAACTCACTCAGCTCGGCAGGGAAAGCATGAGAACACTCAATGCAAGTGCAATTTTTCCCTTGATATTTCTTTCATCTTCCCTGGAAAAAGAATAACTAACAAGGGAGAATTACTTAAAAATGTTGCCCTTTGGATAACAAGCCAAAGGTGTCTCGTGCTCATATTTTACCACTTTCAACTGGTTATGTGATCTGGTAACTTCGCAAATCAAGGCTGATGACAAACTATCCACTTCTTTTCATTATTAATTCATCTAATTTGGGTAAGTAATTATATCAATATTATAAATTCCAATGGGGCATGTCTGCCAGTGAAGAGTAGGAGGGGCTATGGGAAAGGAAACAAGGGGTTATCCCACTCTCAGCTGAAGCCTTAACAACTAAATCCATAAGGACTATATGTAGTCACTCAATAACCTCAGGAGGGAGGCAATAATTGAATGAAGAAAATGAAAGGCCATATGCCCTCAGAAAACATTTCTTTACAGGTTGTAGAACAAAAAGTGGGCTGTGTTAGTGCATCTTTATAAGACATGGGTTTTTCATGTGAACCTAGCTGTGTGTGTCTTACACTGGGCTGCTCAACTACTAAGCTTGGATACCCTCATACACTTCTCAGAGGAGCGGGTGAAAAATTTTACGAGTACCTGGAGGTTGTGGAAACGGAGGTGGGTTTTGTGGCTCTAAACTATAAGCTCATTATGGGCAGGGCACGTACCTGCTAATTCTGCTGTATCGTGCTTTCCCAAGCACTAAGTACAGTGCTCAGCACATAGTAAGCACTCAAATGCCACTGATTCATTGACTGATTGGGAAGAACTATGCATGTGGATAAGACTGTGTGGGACAAAGGAAGGTTTGGGAAGGTGGGTGAGGGGATTCCCTTGGGGTCTGGGAGAGCAGCCCTGATCCCAGGGCCAAGCCAATTAAGCAAGCCCATCTCTACAGCTGGCACAACGGGTGAGCACTCCCTGCTTAATCATCAGCAGTGCTGCTTATTGAACACTTACTGTACCAAGCGCTCAGGAGAGTTCAATACTACAGAGTTGGGAGACACATTCCCTGTCCACAATGAGCTTGCAGTTTTAGAGGGACAGACAAACATTAATTTCAGTAAGTAATTCTTTGGAAAATTCTGTGAGGGCCACTAAGTGACTCACTGGGTAGAACAGAGAGAGCTGGAAGGAAGAGGAGGATAAAAGCAAGGGAGACGCCATAGGAACTGAGCCCTACAAAGCCTAAGAATAGACCTGGTCACAACCAATTCTGAGGACTACAGTTTTTTTTATTTCAGTTGAGGTCAGGAAGATGTACAATAAAAAATACCTACTTAATGTCTGGAGGCAGGGGAAGAATTATGAGCAGCAGGGAGAGGAGACGGGAAGCAGGGAATGAACAACAAAGAAGGGACAGTGAGAGCTGTTGGCCCCTAAATGAACTTTAAGAGTGGAAGTTGAGAGTCTGAGGTGAGTCTGGTTCCCTCTGCTGCCAGTGTGACAGAGAGAAGAGAAACTAGCTTTCTTGGGGAGAAAAAAGCTCAGGATCAAGTGAGAGAATGTGAAGGGATAAAAAAAACAGAGTGTTGTATCCATGTGTCTAAGTTTCATTTGGGGGAGACCTGAAGCTGACATTTGGTACTTGGGCAAATAACAAAAATAACAACAATAATAATAATAATAATAGCATTTGTTAAATGCTTACTATGTGCCAGGCACTGTATTAAGTACTGGGGTGGATACAAGCAAATCAGGTTAGACACAGTCATTGTCCCATGTGGGGCTCACAGTCTCAATCCCCATTTTATAGGTGAAGTAACTGAGGCACAGAGAAGTTAAGTGACTTGTCCAAGGTCACACAGGAGACAAGTAGCAGAGCCAGGATTAGAGCCCATGACCTTCTGACTCCCAGACCTGTGCTCTATCCATCACACCATGCTGCTCACTCAAAGAATTCCTTTATGGCACTATCTTTGCCTGGGGAACTCATTCATTTTCCATGTCGGGACCCTAGAGTATAAATCAACTACAGCAGGGGGGAAGTGCTGAAGTTAAGCTGGGTCATGACATTTCCTAATAAATTACCGAATAAATCTGTCCTTCTCATTCCCCTCTCTTCTTTCATTCATTCATTCATTCCATAGTATTTATTGAGCGCTTACTATGTGCAGAGCACTGTACTAAGCGCTTGGGATGAACAAGTCGGCAACAGATAGAGACAGTCCCTGCCGTTTGACGGGCTTACAGTCTAATCGACAGGGCCTCTTCTGGACAGTGAGGCCCTGAAAGTTTGGAACGCCATCTTCCCTATACCTTACAAAGTCCGCTCTCCCACTAACACAATGTCAGGAACACACTGGGCTCTAAATAATCATTAGTCTTCGATAATGAGATTGTTGATAACTACCCACCTGGGCATTAGCATGCAAAATTCACATTTTACTTTATTTTGCCATGATTTATACTAGTTATTCACTCTTTCGCACCTTTAATGCCAACCTACTCGCTGTACCTCAAGCTCATCTATCTCGCTGCCAACCTCTCACCCACATCCTGCCTCTGGCCTGGAGTGCCCTCCCACTTCATATCCGACAGATGATCACTCTTCCTACCTTCAAAGTCTTATTAAAAGCACTTCTCATCCAAGAGGCCTTCCCCAACTTCTCCCCCTTCTTTGAGTCGTCCTTGCACTTTGATTTACACCCTTTATTCACCTCTCCCTCAGCTCCACAGCACTTATGTTGATACCCAAAAAATGTATTCATTTGTATTCATGTCTGTCTCCGCCTCTAGACTGCAAGTTCGTTGTGGGCAGGGAATGTATCTACCAACTCTGTTGCATTTTATGCTAAGTGCTTAGTCCCGTGCTCTACACAGAAAAAGCACTCAATAAATATGATTCATTGATTTCTTACCAGCAGACTAGGTGTGATATGCTCATAATAGCACTTGTCTTCCGGAGTACATCAAACTAGGTGTACCTGACCAAAGGATATGAGGGAGAGTAAGAGAGAATGGCAGCAATTGTTGATGGATACATCCTAACCTTAAGAAAGGATCAGGAGAGAGCAAGAATCCAGGTGTACTAGAAGGAAATCGGAGTGTGTGTGCATAAAATAAATGTGCATGTGGCAAAAACCGAGTAGTGTTTGTGGGTTGAAGGATGCAGAGTGTGTGTGCCAGGGATCCTGTCATATACGGGAAAGTGAAAGGAGTGGGTGTAGGGTTTGTGTGGTTTTCTGTTACGAATTACCAGATACCAGAATCGTCCCCCTGCTGCAGTGAAAAGAAAATGATTGAGAGACCAGCCACCCACAATACACGCACACACACACACACACACACTCTCACTCACTAAGGCAAACAACTATTGCCAACTCTAACTGCACCTACTAGGTAGCCACTATTCATATTACTGGCTATCTAGTACCCAGGTCCTAGCTTTGAAGGAATTCCAAGCAACCAGCAGCAGGGGCAATGCCTGGCACCATTTCACTTTCCTTCTCTTCTAGTAGTAGGAGCAGCAGCATTTATTGCACAACCACTTGGTGCTACACGCTGAGGTGTTTTGGAAATACGGACTAGAGAAGTGACCGATTCCCTGCTCACAGTGAGTTTACATTCTAACGGGAGAAACCGATATAAAATCATTTACAAGTAGTCAAAATAAATGAGTACACATATGTGTATGGGAGTGGCTAAGGAGGCTGTAAGCAAGTTGATAAGTGTTGTTATTTGCTACCCCTGGCTACATGGATTCTCACCGCCATCTACTCCTATTGGTCCATCATCAGGCAGCAAGGAGGAGAAAGCCAGCATCCAGCCACCTTCCTCTGGATTTGAACTGGTGTCACCCTCCTTGAGAAGGAAGAGGAAGTGTTCCTTTAAGGGTAATTCTGGCTACAAGCCCAGTCTCCGGGGACACGGGGCTGTATTATTATTATTATTGATTTTATTATATTTGTTAAGTGCTTACTATGTGCCAGGTACTGTAGTAAGCACTGGGGTGGATACAAGCAAATCAGATTGGACACAGACCCAGTCCTCACTGATGCAGGGCTGACTTACATGGGAGGGAGTTACAACTGAAGTTCCTTTCTAGCTATTCAGGCTACCCCTGAGCCAATCGGTGGGCTGCTCGGTGACAGGGAGAGCAGATGACAACTTCAATTTGAGGAAGACAGAATTCCACAAAACGATAAATGAAATAAGATAGATATCTGCATTGTGTACAGGCTTTTGCAAAAATTTCTCAATTGTGAGCTGTCCACTGGGAGTTGGGGTGTTTAGGAAACTCTTCAAGAACCAAGTGGAATGTGAAGAACTCTTTGAATGTGGGAGGGAAGGAGAGTGTTCATGGCAGAAATGATTGCTGCAGTTTCTAAATGGAATCCAAACTCAAGCCTCACAATACACAGAAACTTATGATCCTATCCTACCCATCTTACTTTTGTGGTCTTGTTCCCAGAAGGTACAAGGAGACCTTGGCATCACTGTTCTTTTCTGTTTGCCTGTACATACTGACTTCACCGTTGGCATACCCCCCACGCACTTAACACTTTCTCGTTCTCAATCCACACTGAGTGTGGTGTATACCTCAGTTTTCATCCCTGCAGGAGACACATATGGCCAACAATAGCCATTCAGAAGGACACTAGACTGTAAGCTCCTTTTGGCAGGGAACATGCCTTTCCTCTTCTCCCACCCCCTTCTGTGTCGCCCTGACTTGCTACCTTTATTCATCCCCCGTCCCAGGCCCATAGCACTTAAGTGTCTATAAGTTATTAATTTATATTAATGCCTGTCTCCCCCTCTAGACTGAAGCTCACTGAGGGCAGGGAATGTGTCTGTTTATGATTATATTGTACTCTCCCAGGGCTTAAGTGCTAAATACAATTGACTACCAACTCAGTTATGCTTTACCCTCCCAAGCGCACACAGTAAGTGCTCCGTAAACACCATGGATTGACTGATTGATTGACAGACACTAGAGCAAAGGGTGGACCCCGCTATAGGTCCCCAGAATCCCAGTAATGGTCCCAGGTGGCCTTCAAACAAAACAACAAAAACTTCATTTCTAATGGGCAAGAATCTCAGGAGCCAAAAGTCACCAGTGTCAAAAACAAAACGTCATTCATCAAAAAACCTTGAAAAGAATCAATCTCGAAGCTAAAAATCTGACAAGACCAATTGCCAGCCTAAATTTCAGAGGTTAACAAAACCACCTCCAACTCACCCAAAGTGCCTGCTAGGCTTGATGGTCTCCTGGGCCACCAAAAAGACACTACTGAGAAGGGGCACAGCACAACCTTGCTAGGACCCCATCACCCACAAGCCAGGTAGGGAGTCAGCTCTACAGGACTGTACTCTTGGAAAGCACAGGTTTCCCTTGCCAACCGTGAGGGCTCCATTCCTGGAAGTACTCTTGGTTGGCAAAGGCCCAGTTGCTTAGACCAACGTTTATGGGACAAAAAGGACAGCTGGGCCCACACTATATTAAATTCATAAAGGAGTCAGAGCCTGTTAATAAGTTGTGTATGCTGCAAGAAAAATCAGAGTAACTAGCAAAAGTTCTCCCTATTACCAAAATGTTGAGTGCCTGGCCTTAGGACTGCACAGGGCCTCTCCATTAGTGTATCAGCAACCCATTAGCATTACACAGGGCATCAATTGCAACTGTTTAGAGTTCACTGTTACCATAAGCTTACTGTTACAATTAGTTCCCCCAATAATGCTAATGAGGTGCAGAGATACAGTAATAGAAAAGCACAAAGCTTTCCCAATCCTGGAGGTAGAAAGTGAGAGGGACAGATGGCTTAAAATGACAACAATAATATACAATATTATTAATAAAACAATATTATATGCAATAATATTACTCAAAACTACACCATGGTAGCTGAAATGACAAAGCATGAAGCATGAGCATGAAGTCTCAAAACCGTAGTGGGCAAGGAAAACTTGTGGCTTTTTTCAATCAATCAATCAATGGTACTTATCGAGCAGGTGCTGTGTGTGGAGCACTGTACTAAGCGCTTGGAAGACTACAATATAACAAAGTTGCTAAACACGTTTGTCCACAAGGCACCTACAGTCTAAAAAGGGAGAAAGACATAAATATGAATATACAGATCACAGATATGCACTTAAGTGCTCTGGGGCTGAAGGAGGAGTGAATAAAGGGTGCAAATACATACAAGAAGGGAGCAGAAGAAGAGGAATTGAGGGCTGACAGGGAAGGCCTCTTAGTGGAGATGTGCTTTTGATGTGGACAATGAAACTCGACACTAGCAATGACACTGACTATGAACCGATTATAGCAATCATTTATCAAAATGTGATTCTGAAATAAAATGATCCCCCTTTCACACCTCGGATGTTTTGATGCTTGCCGTTTCGATACCGCAGATGCAAAAATCTGTCATGATACCAGATCGGGCCTGAGGAGAGCTGGTCTGGTGCACAGTGGTCACATAAAGCTCAGGGTGGTCCAGAGAACTTACAAAAGACCAGGTCCACTCTGTTTGGACCCTCTGCATGAAGGGGATGTAATGTCCAGCGTAGTCTGGTCCGGCTATGCCCGCTCCACCCATAGGGGCTGACCTGGTATCCTAAGATCAACTAATAATAATAATAATAATAATGTTGGTATTTGTTAAGCGCTTACTATGTGCCAAGCACTGTTCTAAGCGCTGGGGTAGATACAAGGTAATCAGGTTGCCCCATGTGAGGCTCACAGACAATCCCCATTTTACGGATGAGGTAACTGAGGCACCGAGAAGTTACGTGAATTGCCCAAAGTCACAAAGCTGACAGGTGGTGGAGCCAGGATTAGAACTCATGACCTCTGACTCCTAAGCCTGTGCTCTTTCCACTGAGCCACGCTGCTTGTCAGTCTGTCAGTGGTATTTATTGGGTGCTTACTATGTGCACAGCAACATAGTATTTTGGAGAGTGCAATAAAATAGGTAGAAATAATCCTTGCTCTCAAGGAGTTTACAATCCAGGTGGGGAGAAAGACACAAAATAAATGACAGATCGGAGGAAATGAAAGTGTGTAAAGGAATAGACATAACACTGTAAGGGGGAAGGGAACGAGTATCCAAGAGTTTAGGTGAAGGGGAAGTGCTCAAGTAGCAGGAGGGTGGAGAAAGAGATAAATGGGAGATGCCCTCCTGGAAGAGCTCTGTTCAGAAGGGCTTTAGAAATGGGAAGAGTAGTGGCCTGCCAAATGTGAAAGGGAAGGGGTTCCAGACAGGAGACAGGGGTCAGTGGGAGAGACAAAAGAGAGGCATAATGAATAGGTTACCTTGAGAGGAATGCAACCACTGGAGGGAGGAGTGGAGAGATGTGCATATAATGATGTTTTGGAAGAATGATCCATCAGCAGAGTGAAGTATGCACTAGAGAAGGGAGAAACTGGAGGCAGAGAAGTCAACAAGGAAGCTGATAGGGCCGTCAGGTCGGGATAGGACAAGTGCCTGTATCCGCACTGTGGCAATCTGGATGAGAGGAGGGGGCAGATTCCAGAAATGTTGTGGAGACAGAACTGACAGGATGTGGCGACAGGCTGAATGTGGGGGTTCAAAGACAGGGTGGACTTAGGGATAATGCCAAAGCTTGAGAGATGGGGAGCATCATGGTGGTATTAACTGTGATAGGAAAGCTGGGTGGAGAAGAGGATTTGAATGGGAAGATGAAGCTCTGGACATACTGAACTTTAGCTGCAGGCAGGATGACCGGGGAGAGACGTCCTGGAGGCTGGAGGAACAATCTAACAATATAACAGACACGTTCCCCGCCCACATCGAGTTTATAGTTTAGAGATGGAGACAGGAATTAGGCTTCTACCCACTCCATCCAAGTTTGTTCCACTGGGTTCAGGGATATTGTTCAAGGGGCAAGTTCCTTTGCAGCCATTGTTAATTTTCACCAAGCAATTGGCTTGGTCTGATTCATCAGGAGGGCTGGATAGTTCCTCAATGAAAGAAGAGACACTTTTGAAAAAGGAAGAGATTATCTTCCCCGGGGGGGGGGGGGGGGGGGGGGGGGGGGGCGGCGATCATGCCAAAGATTCGTGTTCCTGATTTTAAACCTTCAGCTCGGGTCAAACATCCAAGTCTTGGCTCAGTGGTTTCACCGATAACCCAGGTTTTAAGGCTTCCTAGCAAGGCAGCTGTGGATTAGACATTCTTTCCCTGGTATGCTTGGTCTCAGCCTCCTCCACATTTTGGGAGCCACTCACTCTCTCCTTGACTTTCCGAGGAACAGGCTTTTTAAACCAGAGTCTAGGGGGCCCTGCATTCCTTCTGGCATTTACAGATTAGTCACTCGGCTAACAAGTTGAACGACTTATCAAACACTCCAGCTCAGCCGGCCATTGAATTCTGATGAGGGGTATTCCAAAGGTCAGGGAAATAGCTCTGCAGCTTTTTTAAAGCCCCCCTAAGACACTCTAGACCCAGGAACAAAGAAAATAATGAAATATATTTTCTTTTAATGGTCTTACTCAAAAAACCTACCGCTGCCTAAAAACACCTTCTGACCATTAAAATAACCAGAATTTGAATAATTTGGGTAATCAGCACCCACTTAAAACTAAAATACTGCCACCTCAAAATGAGCCATAAACATGCTGTGTTCCTATCACTCCCTTTTCCACGCTTATTAAGAGTCTGTAAATCAAAGTTTTGCCTCAATTTCTCACCATTTGTTACTCATTAGTATGAACTCACATCTACACACTGAGAAAATACATAAGAGATAGAGTAGGCATCACTGGACAAATTCACCTCACTGTTTCCATTAAACCATATGCTAACTGCCACACCTTAAAGAATCAATAAATTCTGAGTTCCACTCTAGCAAGTGAGTTACCTGACCAGAAGTCCCAAATTTTACTTCAAGCAATGGACTGAGCTTTATGGGGAATTCCAAAAGAAGAACAAACACTGGGAAAGTTTGCCGTTTACTGGGGAGAGCCTATCAAATCCTTACGTACAAACATACCCTGCAAATAAAACCTAAATGATGGAGGTGGGGGGTGGGGGGGTGGGAGAACAGGGGAGATTCCAGCATAAATGTTATTTAAGCAGAAAATGGAAGTGTAAAGACAGAGAATGGAGTGACTGAATCTAGGTGGGGTTAATCTGGAGTGGTTTTCTGAAGAGGTGATTGAAGAAATTCAGGAGGAACACAGCTTTATTATTATTTTTTTAAATTAAATGGAATTGTTTAGCATTTAGTATACGCCAAGCTGTGAACTAAGAGCTGGGGGGTGGCTTAGTGGCAAGAGCCCGGGCTTGGGAGTCTGAGGTCATGGGTTCTAATCCCAGCTCTGCCGCTTGCCAGCTGTGTGACTTTGGGCAAGTCACTTAAATTCTCTGTGCCTCAGTTACCTCACCCGTAAAATGGGGATTAAAACTGTGAGCCCCACGTGGGTCAACTTGATCACCTTATATCCCCCCCAGCGCTTACAACACTGCTTTGCACATGGTAAGTGCTTAACAAATACCAGCATTAGTATTATTATTATTACAAGGTAATCAGGTTGGAGTCTTCATCTCTGTAAGTGCCCTCTAGACTGTAAACTTCTTATGGGCAGGGAATGTAATAATACTACTACTAATAATAATCATAACTATGGTACTTGTTAAGCACTTACTATTTGCCAACTACTGTTCTAAGCACTAAGGTAGATACAAGGTAATCAGGTTGGACACAGTCCCTGTCCCAATAGGGCTCACACTCTTAATTCCCATTTTACAGATGAGGTAACTGGGCCCAGAGAAGTGAAGTGACTTGCCCAAGGTCACACAGCATACCCATGGCAGAGTCGAAATGAGAATCCATGATTTGACTCCCAGACCCATGCTCTATCCCCTACGGCATGCTGCTTCTATCTACCGATACTGCTCTATTGTACTCTCCCAAGCGCTTAGTACAGTGCTTTGCACTCAGTCAGCACTCAATAAATACAACTGATTGATCAATCGTCTTCATTTTACAGATGAGGTAACTGAGGCCCAGAAGTTAAGTGACTTGCCCAAGGTCAAACAACAGTCAAGTGATTCGGGATCAGAACCCAGGTCCTTCTGACTCCCAGGCCCATGCTCTAGCCACTAGGCCAAGTTGCTTCTCTAAGCTCCAGCTGGTTCTGCTGAGAGGCAGAGCATTTTTCTCCCTTCCTTCCTATTAGACTACCTACCAAGAAATGCCATACACTTACCAAAGAGTGGGAGAAAACTTTTCACTGAAGCTTAAACTGATAAAGCAGTGGATGTTGATGAGGAAGAAACAGAAAGTGGATTTTTCATTTTCCAAGACCAGATTTTTTCCCCTACTGAAGATTTTCTAGGTCAAACCTTCAGAAATACTGACAGTGAACCTTGAGGGGCAGAAGGAGAGTGATTACCAGAATTCCAGAGTAAGAGAGCAAGAGTTTCAGCACAGAAGGCTAGGCAAATTTAGATACACATTGGTAGCTCTATGACTTGATAAGAAGGTCTCTGTGATAGGAGTTTCCTTATGTATAGATAATTAATCATTCAATGTTATGTCTTGAAGGCTTACTGGGTATAGAGCACTGTACTAAGAGGTTGGGAGAGTACAAGACAAATCAGTTGGTAGATGCCATCCCTGCCCTTAAGGAGTTTACAATCTATAAGAAAGACAAGAGGATCCATCATTCAATAACACCCAAAACACTCATGTTCAGAGTTCTCCAAGAAAAAAGGTTGGCGATTGAGGTGGTGAGATCTCAAGGCCTGGGCCTGGAAAGAATATGGGGCACTCTGCATTCACCTTCTGACATTAGTTCATTAGACCATGAGAGCTATTCCCCTAAAGGGAGACTGGTATAGCTACTTTTACTTGAGATACAATTCTTCTTACTAGACATCACCAATGCCTCTTTCAGAGAAACACTCCAACAGGCAGTTCCAGCACAGCCTGGAAACTGAGGGGAAATGTGTTTAGCCCACCAGCTAACCAGGTGTGGCTGTCATAGAGAACAAAAACAACAGTTCATTGTTCAGACCCAAGCAGCCATAAGTACACCAAATGCAAACAGAGCACCTACATGGTGAATGAGAGTTTTCAGTTTAGCATTCTCATTAACCCGCCTTGAACACTTAGGATCGGATGTCTCACGGCAAAGAATTAATCTTGTGCAACTGGAAAGACCCCTTGCAGTTATTTATGACGCTGAAATTCGGCCTTAACCAGAAAGTAATTTTCTAATTGCAGGGAATTAGCCATGTCTTGGTGCTTGGCCACAAATACTCTCATGACTTGTGGGTTAGGCATTACATCATTACCCACTTCCAGAGCAGACATTTAATTGGAGTTTCTGACAATCCATCTCCAGCTGTGCTCTCAAACCCTAATGATTTGTGTCTTCTGGTGAAATATAGATAATGACTTCTCTGGGCACTATGAAAACATTAGCATTAAACTCACCGAGTACAGTTATTCGGATGGGCTTTTATCCTTTTCCAGTAACAGCTCTAGATGCATCAGATTGATTTAAAGATCCACTGTATCTCAGCAAATAGCACATCGCTTCGCCACACGGCAGACACTGGTTTGAGGCTAACCTCCAGCGGCCGATCATCAGGCTACCCAAGGCTGAGAATAGCCAACTTCTCTCCACTTTCTGGAGAGGAAGACGGAGATGAAGCACCACCTCCCAGGATGCCTGATTGGCTCAAAGCCGAATAGTAAATACTGCATTGGCAGTAGAAACTTAGATGGGTAAGAGAGGCCGGAGAAAATTATCAGAAACAACACCATCATCCAAGGCTGAACAAGAGCCCTGACCTACTTGCTCCAGATGGCAGAAAGAGCTATGGAGGCCAGAGGCACACTCCCTTCATAACACAATTAAACAAGTGATTTCCCTTCTCTCTCCCCTCAATGAAAAATGATAATGGTCTCTGGAATATAATGACCGCAGAATAAGAACTGATGAAGAAATTATTGCTTGTGTGTGGCTCAAATCTCCAAGGCATTGAGGGACATTTTTCAAAGATAAAAGGAAAGCTTTTCTAGAACAGGCATCTTTTCTTTATGAATCAAAAAACTGGATTTCCACAGCTTTTTCATGTATTCCTTTACATACATTAAAAAAAACCCTTCCTTCACCCCAGGGCACAATTGCTACACATTCATAACCAAGAATGTTTGTTGATAAATGAAATCAGAATACATTTAAAATGCACAAAACCCCAAACCACACCAATCCAGTTCATTTGACTGAAAATACTGGAGGTTTTCTAGGTGCTTGATTCTGTTTGGGGTTCAAACAATACATCAGCATCTGCATCTGGAGCACCTGCTGGCAGCAAAGTCTGATGAGGAAGATTGGGCAAGGTGTGTGTCTCCTGCACTGCTAGAGCTTCTGTGCAGAAACAGAACCTCAAACTAGGATTTATCTGCTGGTTTCTAAAACTTGTCCTAATGGCAGAGGGTGAATAATAATGCCTTCTGTTTTGTGGAGAAGGGGCCCACTCCACAAGTGCCCCAGACCAAATCCTTAAGCTCTCAGTAAAATTAACCCCAATATATAGGTCTGCAGACATGACAGCAGCTAATCCATCTCACTACAGAAGGTCAATTCTTGCAGCCTAGTAGGTAAATATATAGCATCAGATCACAGACTCAGTGGACCAGTGAACCCCAGGCTCAGTGATACCAATCCTAGATCAGCTTGGAATGTGTCACATCCCAAGAACTCATGTTTAGCAAAACTTCTAGCATAACTGAACCAACTTATGCAGAAGATGAGAGGTGTCAAAGATTGCAGGAATAATAACGATGATGATGATGATATGTTAAGAGCTTACTATGTGCCAGGCACTGTACAAAGCACTGGGGTAGACACAAACATCTTGAGTTGCACACAGTCTCTGACCCACATGGGTCTCACAGTCTCAATCCCCATTTTACAGATGAGGTAACTGAAGCACAGAGAAGTTAAATGACGTACCGAAGGTCACACAGCAGACAAGTGGCAGAACCAGTATTAGAACCTTCTGACTCCCAGGTCCGTGCTCTATCCACTGTGCCCTGCTGCTTCCCTACTTCCACCAGCACAAAGTTGAACTATGAGAATGAATTTTTTAGGAGAAAATATAAGACAAAAAAGTTTCAAAACAAGTTAGCACTTAAGACAACTTGGTTGCAGAAACTAATAATCTATTCAGTGAGAACTTTGCCATCTTATTACAAAAGATTAATTTCCCAGTCAAAACACTGGCATTTTGGGGGTTCTAAGTTTAAAAAATGCTATTCTCGCCATGTCTTGGACACTTACGTATGCTTTTCTATAAGACCATGGTAATTACTTTAGGGGGTCGGATTTTACTCCTTTCTCCCCCATCATAGGTACCATAGCTAATGCATGCAGTCTCAAACTATTTAGAGACCCAATATTAATAAGACGGAATGAGATATTTTATGCGTCTATTTTAAAAACTGGAAAATCTGAGTTGAGGGCTGGAGTAATGTTTTCAGTGTTAAAAGCTTTCAATAATTATCCAGGCAAGGCAATGAAGGAAACTAAAAGGAAGGAAAATGGGAAGCTCAGTAAGAGACACCTACATCACAGTTTTCCAGAGCCATACCATCACACAATTTTTCCCTTCCAGAAGGTCAAGAGTCACCATGTAAGATGATGCCTTATATCAGGTTCTCAAAGGCCCAATTCGAGAAATCTCTGCTAAATGTATTTGCATTCTTTAGGGTTTAGCTCACTTCAGGCCAAAATTTGCACTCCAAAAATTATATTTAAAAATCAAATTGTGGGCACCCAAGAACCACTCTCTGTCCTTTCTTCAGATGTACTTCTGAACTTTACCAGTGAATAGTTAAACTACAAACTACAGGGTAGAGCTTCCTGCTACTGCCTGACAGATTACGTTCCCTTAGCATCTAGAGGGACCCAGATGAAACCCCTTGGAAGAATCACAGCCCCTACACCTCAGAGTAGTGTAAGCGATTTGGACAGTCCACCTAACAGACTGGAAGAGAGGATTATCCTCTGCTAGCCTGACCCCCTTCTCATACAGCTCCCACTTCATGCACTTTCTCCTGTGGCCTCCTCTTCCCCCCCAACCCTCCCTGACCCTTCTTTCTTCACTCCCACTACTCCATCCAGCCTTCTCCTCTCTCTGACCTTTCATCATTACCCTGTTTTATCCATAAAAATCTAATGGGAGGGGTTAACTCTAGGCCACTAAATTCACCAGCTGAGTTTTTCAATTACTTCTTCCCCTGCTTCCAGTGCCCACTCTTGACATATAAAAAGTGCAGTTTTACAGTGCATCTACAAAGAGTTTCAGGATCATTTGCTAAAGTGTAACAATCAATTTAGTACATAAGCACACTCACCCCCATGAAGAGGCTGATTAGCATCACTGGGGTCTGAAAGAGTTAATAAAACTGCCATAGGCAACCCACCAAGAAAATCTGGCTTAGTGGTAAATATCAGGCTTTAGGTAAATATCATCATCACCTCGCTCCATACACACAGACCCAAAGAAGGGAGAAATGAGAGTGTACCTTAGAAACCTAAACAGTTATCAGTCCAGGCAAATTTCAAACCCTGGGGCAGATGGACACCTCCTTATTTACAAAGCTGTACTATATCTTTATGAAGTGCCTAGCACCATGGCCCCAAAGGACATTTTCAAAATCTTATGACATGTGACTTGTAATCATAGATTCCCTTTCTCAGAAAGGTTTTCATTTCTCCTCACACATTACCAGGGTGGAAGGGAGAAAATAGAAATGGCGACACCACAAGGCTCCTTCCAATACCATTAGACTGGGCTGATTTTGAGTCATGAAAATACTGCAGAGGAAATCAGAACGGAAGGGATGGGGGTTGCCCACAGCAGACACCAAAGTGTAGAGCAGTGACGGGGGCAGCTGCTTTTGTTTTAAATTGCACCAAGTGATGTTGAGCACAAAGGCTGCTCAGTGGAGCTGGGGCCATATCACACTGGTACTCTGGACTTCCAAATGAGCCAAACGGGGAGGCCTATATGCACCACATCTTCATGTTTCCTTTATTAATGCAAAACCCCAATCAGAGGATTCCACCCTGAAAAGGTTACCTATGCTAAACACTTCAATCAGATATATTTATCATTTTGAGTTACTACTGAAGATGATTCCAAACAGTTCACTTTACTGTTTAATCATTGTAAATTTCAGCATTTTAATTATTAGCAATTGAATGTGCTCAATATGATTCATTATTAGTGGAAGATCTTCAAGTCACTTTATGCTGGCATCCCATCATTTATATTTGCATATTTCAATAAATTTCATATTAGAGATGAGACAAATACCTTATGTGGTTTTCCTTTTATTCAGATGGAATGTATGGCAGGTGCTGATGGCTACTATATGATGGCTGAATTGAAGGTACATTTACTCACTCTTGTGAAACAAACAAAATATTCCTTTGATTTGTCCATTTCACCGGTTCCTAGAATTGTAGAAATGAAAACTCACTTCTCCCCTTTCTCCAACCGTCTTCCCCCAACCCTTTTAAGAGCACATAATTCATTCCCAGAGCTCAAGCAGGAATAACCTTTTCTAAACCAATCCATACTGAAGTTGGGGGGAAAAAAACAACGTACCATTTCTTCTCATTATCCACCTCACCATCTGTGTCACTGTCTTCTAACCATAATCACCCTTGTAATCATCCCAACTTTTCTTCGAGGATCCCAAATTGTAATCTTCTGGGCACTCCTCAGAGCATAATAATAATAGTATTTGTTAAGCAGTTACTATGTGCCAAGCATTGTTCTAAGCGCTGAGGTAGATTCAGGTTGGACACAGTCCCTGTCTCACATGGGGCTCACACTCTTAATCCCCAATATACGGATGAGGTAACTGAGGCCCAGAGAAGTGACTTGCCTAAGGTCACACAGCAGACATGTGGCAGAGCTGGAATTAGAACGCAGGTCCTTCTGGCATTGTAGGCAGGAAATGTATCAGTATGCTGTTGTATTGTACTTTCCCAAGCACTTAGTACAGCACTTTATACAAGTAAGTGCTCAATAAATATGACTGAATGAATGACTTCCAGGCCCTTGCCCCATCCACTAAGCCAAGCTGCTTCTCAAGCAAACAAACAAGTGGATATGTGTGCATATGGGACTTAATCTATAATGCAGGTTACCTTTTGGCAGCCATCTCCAAACACTGCAGCCTGACTCTCTTTATAAAGGAAATGGATGGTTAATGCTGGAGGGCTGATGCCTGAGTGAAAACACTAACTCTGGGCCCTTGAACGCTGAGAACTTTAGCGGTTTGGATTTTGTTATAAACCTCTTAGATATGATACAGTAGAATCCTCTTAAACACAAATTCCATGTAGCAAGTGACAGAACATAATGAAAGCATAAACTGTTACACAAATAAAACTGTCAAATGAGCAATGCCGCAGCTATAAACAGCTGTGGATTTTGGAGCCTTTTGCTGAGTGTAGCAGGCCTGGGTGACACTGTGGGAAGCAGTGGTCAGTTTGATGAGAAGCAAAGAGCCGTGAGCATAGACTACTTTCTTGATTCAAAGGACAGGAAACTTCACAAGAGGTTTTCATAAAAACTTCACTAAATCACAAAATCCACTGAGCACTGAACAGATGGAGTGGCCCTAGAAACACTACTCTACAGATTGCCTGAACTAGGCTCCTGACTGTGGAAGGGTGAGAAACCCCCTGAAAAAGCCAACAGTCCCCAAAACAAGACCAAGCACACACCAAGATCCTGCCCAGTTGTGCAGACATGACTGCCTTTTGTGGAACCGCACATTTTTTCATTTAGGCCTCAGTCTGGCGATCCTCTCGGCTTATAATTTATGCTTGAAAAAGAGTCCCTCATTTTGTGATTACAACATATTAGGCCAATCTTGGTGCTGCAGAGAGAGACCCACTCACTTATACGTACCCACATCTCCTATGACAGAGACTGACACACCTACCAGCTGATGCATTCTCAGAACAGAGAAGCCTGAAAGAGTCCTGTTAACAGATGTAGGAAATGCAGTAATAAAGGTATTTATTGAGTGTCCACTGGGTGCAATTTATTGTACTAAGCACTTGGTAAAAGTTTGACAGAAGATTAAGACCTGTTACTTACCCACAAGGAACTTACATTATTTTGAGAGACATAAAAATATTAAATACAGAAATCAGAATAAATGGATTATTTAATCAAATATTCAAAGGATGGGAATAAATTTGAAAATGTCTGAAGTGGTTTGCGGATTGATAAGATTTAGGCTGTTGGGAGTTAACCAGAGAAGGTTTGCTGGATAGGGTGGGACTTTGGAAGGGCTCTGAAAATGGAGAAAGCTGTAAGACTTTTTTTGGGGAGGAGGGAAGAGAAAGAGTCCCAGGCAGATGGGACAGTGCATGGGGGTAAATTTGCTGGGGGTGAGGTACAGTTTTAAGATTAGTTGGGGATTTTAAATTGCAAAAATCCACCCCTTACTCTACATCTAAACTGCTACCACATTAATACAAGCACTTATCCTATCCCGCCTTGAGTATTGTATCAGCCTCCTTGCTGACTTCCCTGCCTCCTGTCTCTCCCCACTCCAGTCCATACTTCTTTCTGCTTCCCGGATCACTTTCCTTCAAAACATTCAGACAATGTTTCCCCACTCCTCAAGAAACTCCAGTAGTTGCCCATTCACCTCTTCAAACAAAAATTCCTCACCACTGGCTTTAAAGCACTTAATTTGCCCCCTCCTACAACTCTCCCACTACAACCCAGCCACACACTTTGTTCCTCCAATACTAACCTTCTCACTGTACCTCGATCTTGTCTATCTAGCCGCTGACCTCTCGCCCACATCCTGCCTCTGCCCTGGAATGCCCTCCCTCCTCATATCAGACAGAAAATTGCTCTCCACCATTTTAAAGTCTTACTGAAGGTGCCTCTCCTCCAAGAAGGCTTCCCTGTCTAAGCCCTCCTCTCCTCCCATTCCCTTCTGCATTGCCCTGACTTGCTCCCTTCATTCATCCTCTCTCCCATCCCCACAGGACATGAGCATATATCTGTAATAATTTATGTACATTAATGTCTGTCTCTCCCTCAAGACTGTGAGCTCGTTGGGGACATTTTTTTAGCAAGCACCTTCCAGGAATGTCACCAAGGGGCAACCTGCAGCTTTTTCAATGCAAAGTGCTTGCTCTGCTGACCCTTCTTGGCCAAACAGACATGCCCTGTCCTTTTTTGGAAAAACCCTGCCTCTAAAACACAGGAACCAATTACTTTACCTAGGGAGCTGGAATCACACGCTCAGAAAGAGTGACAAGGAATACCACGTCCCCTTTTATATGAATTCATATATAAAAGCTACCTCAGTTCACGCAAACTTTTGGTTCATGTAAAAGATATTCAGATAGCTAGCTTCCTACTATATCTGCTTTTCAAACCATAGGTTTGCATTCTGTAGAGGTGAAACCCCTTTAAATCTGGAATGTGAGACAATTGTTTTAAAAGTCTCTTATAACCCTATTTGTTTTTCACTGGGCAGGAATTCTGTTCCTCCTGCAGGAGGAGGGCTCCTCTGCCACTCCCTTTTTCTTCACAGCTCCCACTCTGTCAAGTGAAATGTGAAGTTTTATGGTTCAGTTGTTTCCTGTCTCAGGATTCAATATGTAAATTAAAGAAGCATTCTTTTCTTTCCCTGCTCAAGTAATCCTGGAACCTGTAAAGGCATTCTCATCATGGCCCTGTTTTTTTAAAAAAAAGCCAAACAAAGAAAGCCCTGACCAAATCCACCTTTGGGCTGAGGCTAAGCTCCAGCCAGAGCCTGAGAAAGCGTGTGTGAAAATCTGGACTGAGGGCCTGGGGCGGGGAGGGGAAGAGAGGAAACAGAGGTGAGCCTCACCTGTTCTGTTCGGCCTTTGGTTCCTGTGGTGACTGCCCGAGCACCTTTGCTTTGCACTTTACTCCCTCCGACAGCCACATCATCACTTCTTTTTTCATTAAATTAGATAAGGAAATAAACAAACCCAGGGTGAAGACTTCGTTCATTCAAGTCTAGCCACCTTGCTCTGATTCTCCAAAGGATAGTGCTGGTTTAGGACAAGCCAGCCACCTACAACATGAATACATAACGTGACCACGGAGACCAAGACTCTCAAGAGAGCTTCCTTCTTCTGTCCAGACACACAGCAGTCTGGGTTGGTTAAACATATTTTGGTTGTGTTTTTCGTGACTCTCTCTCAAATACACTCAGTTCTGCCGTAACGCATGTGTTCAATACATATTTTGGCTGGAACGCAATTAGGAAATGAGGGAACGTTGTTCTGACAAAGAGAGCCTGTTGGGGCTCAGCCTGACTCTTTATTGTAGAAACTGCTTGTCTGCATGCGTCCGGCACTGGAATGGGTAAATGACTCAGCACAAGAACACAGCCCTCGCATTATAGGAAAACTAGTTATACCAACAAATAGCTTATTCTGGCCACCAAGGCAGCAGGTCCAAATAAGAGGTTACTGATTTAGGTTAGATATAATGGAGGGCTTACTCCCTTGCCTCTGAATAGCTAGATGGTGGTGAAGCCTCCCATAAAGTAGGGTGAAATTGTGCCGATTGACCCAGGCCCTCCACCATACAGATCCTTTGCTTGTCCTAAAGTGCAGCTTGGTATAGGCGTGCCGATTGAGTACAATGACTCAGTCAAGAATGCAGGTAGTTTTAGGCTTCAGCCCTTATGTTGAACTCTCAGGGGAAGTGGATATTGACACTCAGATACTACTCATGCAGCTCAAGCATGGTCCGGCTTTGTTCACGTGAGGCCAGTGAGGGAAGTTGCCGATTCTGATTCCGCATTTCAGAACGCAGGTGGCTGCTTACCACCATCACTCCTTCATCCTGGTCCCTGATGCAGAGGAAACAAGTTCACTCAACGTGCCACCTGACCTGTTAGGAAAACTGCAGGACACAAATACCAGGCAATGCCCACATATGAATGTGACTCCCGGCAGTAGAATAATAATAATAATAATGTTGGTATTTGTTAAGCGCTTACTATGTGCCGAGCACTGCTCTAAGCACTGGGGTAGACACAGAGGAATCAGGTTGTCCCACATGGGGCTCACAGTCTTAATCCCCATTTTACAGATGAGGGAACTGGAGCACCGAGAAGTTAAGTGACTTGCCCAAAGTCACACAGCTGACAAGTGGCAGAGCCGGGGTTCGAACCCATGACCTCAGACTCCAAAGCCCGGGCTCTTTATACTGAGCCACGCTGCTTCTCTAAGGATCTCTAGAAGGAAGATCAAGGTTGTGGTGAGTAGGATAACGAGGAGAGAGAAGAAGACAGGTTGTCTGGGCTACACAAATGGAAAGAGCGGGAGGAGTGAGAGAAGTGGACAGTATGACAGGAGACTTCTCAGATGCCTATGAGTTGCCCAGCAGCACATGGCTTCCCAAGCTCCAATAAGAAGAGCCAGAAATAATGAGGGAGGAGGAAAAGGAGCTGGAGTCAGAGGGTTTCCACTACTTTATTAATACCTTGTTCCCAGAACTGCCCAGGTGTATCTCCACTGTGAAGCCTTGGTGCTGTGGCAGGAGAGTAGGGGAAGGGGGTAGTTATGGTCAGAGAGGACCTGTGACCAATGGATGGCCCTTTATGGAAATCTTTCATTCATTCATTCATTCATATTTATTGAGCACATACTGTGTGCAGAGCATTGTACTAAGCACTTGGGAGAGTACAATATAACGATAAACAGACACATTCCCTACCCACAATGAGCTTACTGTCGAGAGGGGGAGACACTCACCCAAAATCACTTTTTGTCAGTAGTGACTGTAGAAAGTTCCAGCTCACCAAAATCTACATCAAATTTTTCAAACCTATGGCAAGAGGAGGAGATACTCTCGGCCTCAACTCACGTGCTATATATGCTTCAAGACAAGGGAAGATTTCCTTGTCTCACAATGGATATTCTAGAGCCTTTCTGGGAGGAGGTCTCCCCACATGAGGTTAAACTCAACGTGGCATCCAATATTCCTGGAGCACACTGATCCATCAATCATCACAGAACCTGTGTAGAAAAAGTGACTGTGTGAGCACAGGGCTGGACACAAGTTCTGTGCTTGTCCAAATTTCTTCACTTGTGATCTTTCTAGCTGTCATTTTTAATGCCCTTTAGACCGTGGTTCATGTCCAAACCCTCTGGGTAGATTTTATAGTGATGTACTTTTAAACTCACAGTATGCCTGTAGAGTAAGTCATCTGTGTTATCTTTTTTGGAGGAGGACACAGGCATGAGCACAAAGGACCTTCCTATCTCCCATTTCAGTCTCCCATTTGGTGGTGACATCTCGCAATTTATGTGGATTGACTATCAGACCTAAGAATCCCCCCCAAAATAGACCCCGAACTCCCCTTAGCTAGGATAGCCTGAAACATAGCAGTGTGCTGAGTTTAATGAAAGAATGTAATGCTTTTGTACAATTCCTAAAAATGCTTTGGTGTGTGTTGGACTGACTGCATAATTTAACCGAGGTGAACTCCACTATAGTGAGGTTACCTGAGTGTGAAACTTTAAATAATCTGGGTGACTCCTGAATGCACGCAGTTCACGTTTTGCATAATGCTGAGTTTCTGGGTGACACAGCTCTGTGACCCAAAAGTCACTCTTCCCTGGCAGCTTTGTAAAGGCATGGATGGTGGAATTTGCTACTCAGGAAGGATTCTCAACTGCCACCATTTTTACACACAGAAAAGTCTTCCTTGCAAAACGCTTCTGTCCGAGTCAAGACCGAATCATACTTAGAGATGCTATGTCCGACAAGGCCTGGCCCAATTATGCTCGCTCGGTTCGACAAAAGCCAGGATAGAAATCTAGCACTGAGGCATTAAAAAAATATTTAAATTCCATTAGGGTGCCCCAGGTCTGGGAAGTCATACCATGAGGGCAAACACTGGCTGATTGTTAAGTACTCCCAAAGTGAGCACTTTATACTTGCAGAGTGGTTTGCAGTCATTTTCACTGGGAGTTCCTGCCAGGAGCCCTGATTTTCACAAGAGGGCTGCAATTTACCCTCTCAGGTAGTATAAGTAGGATTGGAAGTTTCGACAGTGGATGAGCAGCAGTCTGAGTGAGTAGAGTGGTGTGCCTGTTGTCTCCGATCCAAGGTGTATTAGCCTAAAGCAACTCCTGGCAAATACTCCATCCCAGGCCACAAAGGGGAAAGCACATAATGTTCCTCACTAAAGGAACAAGGGGCTGGTAGGGGATGCATTTATTAAAAAGGAGTTAGGAGGAAAACTACCTTTCCAGAATATGTGGGAGTTTCTCTTAGGCTTGATTTATAGGAAAAGGTGCATTGAGCTCCAGCCTCAAAAGAAAGCAGAATGAGGGAATTTGAATTGGGAATTCAGTTTTCAATTATAAAAAATCAATCCCAGCAATGGCTATATCATTTATTGGTTTACTCTTGAAGTTTATGAAAGCTTTTGTGAACAGTTTAAAAAATTACAGAGATCTATTTTAGAGAGCATATTATTAACTGTATCATTGATTTTGACTTGAAAGTGTCCAAAAAGAGAATTTAAGACAGATAAAATGGGCAAGAGGGGACATGTTTGGGTTGTAGTCATAAAAATGGCTCTTTGGGGATTTATATGAAATAGGAAACCTGCAAGATGTTGGAAATATAACAAACTGTGCCCCAAAACATCCCCAGATTGACTATAAAGATCTTATCATACCCACATAAATATTTACGCATAAATGCATATTTTATATTCTCCCTTTACTAACCTTGGGTTGCTTTGGAATTCTGTAAATGGGACCTGTGTTGTTTTTTTTTTCCCCCTCAAACTGAGATTACAGAAAATGTACAGTTTGATGTTTCCACTCTCACTTTCCTCTTTGCGTACAGAAAAGCACGGAGAGGACTGATTAGAGTGTTTAAAAAAAGATAAAAGCCTAGGTGGGGAGCAGAGAGAACACTTCACAAGGATTCATGGGAAGTAAGATCCTTATTGAGGCTTCTGAAAGGCAGTGAAGATGATGGGAGGTTTGTTTCTTTTGTTTTTCCCCCTGGGGGGTGGGGGGGAGGGGAAATTGCACAATTGAACAGAGGGGAGTCTCTGTACTGTTTCAGAAAAGATGGGCATTTGAAATCTCATACCCCAAGTCCACGAGGACAAAGATTCTAGCTCACTTAAGCCTGAACCCATTATGCACTTCGAGAGTTACCCACCCCAACAGTACTTCTGCACTGTGGCTTCTTCTATCTTTAATTTATTTTGATGACTGTCTCCCCACTGGATTGTAAACTCCTTGAGGGCAAAGATTAAGTCTACCAACTCTCCCAGTTCTCCAAAGCACTTAGAATAGTGTTCTGCACAAAGTAGCTATATATACATACATATCAACCTTACCTTGCTCAGTAAACCTGATTAATACAAGAGGGTCAAGACTTGCTATGCTACAAGTTTGGCAGAGTCTGTTTGGCTCAAAGGACTTTCACAATGTATCTGATTATGGACATATGCCCCAGAAAAAAGTAACCAATCAAGAGAAACAACCCAACAGAATGGGAAGTATTTCCCTGGCCCTCCAAAGTGATGGCTCATCTTTTAGCAGCTTGCTGATAACGTGATGGAATGGTGTCACAAGGTGGAACTCAAGAACATCCAGGAGACTCTAAATGGGTAGAAGTCTCTCCCTCGATAATGACATTAACCCTTTAGCAAGCAGCACGTGGGACCCTCATGCCTTAAAGGGGTTGGATGCTCACCAGCCTGTTGAATGAAACCTATTAACTCATCCAGGGTTAATGCAGACATGGCTTGACTGCATGGGGTCTCAAACATTCAGCAATCAATAAACATTAAGCAATCAATACATAAGCAATCAAGAGAGAAGCTACTGGCCTCAAAAGCATCCCTGCATTATGGCTTACTCACCCACTAGCAACTTATTTGCCTGAAAATCCTCCACGGTTTCAAATGATTCAGTCATTTTACCAACTGACATTTCCTTGATCACTCTGATACTTGACATGCTGGAGGGCAATTTACTTCCCCATGCTTCACCAAGGTACAGACACTTTCTGCAGCAGCAGCAGCACTATGGTGCCTGAGGATCTGAGGAAACTTAAGCTCAGAGTCTGCTACTGGACCTCATTAAAATGGAGGAAAGAATTAACCCTGGCCTGCCTTCCCCAAATGAAGTCTCTATCTGATCTGATGATCACATATCTAGCCCAGCACTCAGTCCACAACTTAGTCCATAATAAGTGCTGGTTAAATACCATTGTTATTCTGATTATTAGTTGAAGTCTCCGTGGAGGTCTAGGAGCAAGGAAAGGCCATGAAGCTGGTCTCTCCAAAAAATCTACACTCAGCAAATACCTTCAGATTTCCTGTCATGGCCCCACCCTAAAGGCAGGGACTATGTGAAAATAGAAATATACTTCTGCAGAAGACTGACTCCTTAGCATGGAAACTCTGGACTTTGGGAGAACTCTTTACAGGTTATTGGGATATACTTCCAAGAGGATCTTTCCCTTTCTGCTTTGCTGGAGATAAGCATTACTATGTTATTTACGGGGTCCATCCATGAGTAACATGATCCAAAGGGAGGGTTCAACAGGAGAGTGTGATGAAGGGGAGACTGTATAGTCCCTCTTATTTGGTCCCCATCCAAAATGACAGAACTTGATCAACAAGACAGTTCCCATCCCCAAAGGCACTCATAGGCTTGGTGAAAAATCATATACAGCAAACCGATCAATTCTCCTTACAAAACGAGTTTGCCTTAACAAAGTTTTATAATCTCGCCTTTTACCAAACAACGTCAAGTATTTGTGGATCATCTCAGCCTGCCAAATCACTGCAAGGTTCAAATATCTCTCATTTTAGGATTCCATCTACAAATGGCCATGTTCACTGTGACCATGAAGAAAGATGAGAAAATATCCCTCTCCTGTCCCAATGGAGGGGAATAACTTAATTTCTAATAAAATGGTGCTTTACATAAATCCTTTGAAACCTCAAAGGTAGCAGGATGCAAGCATTATTTTAATTGTCTCACAGCCCTCAGTGTCAAATCAGATCTGTTCCTGAACCCAGTAATACGGTATAATATTCCAAGACATAAGACTGTTTCATATTTCCATTATTACTTTGTAGATCCATGGCACCTTACCCTCAATGAATCTCAAAGAGCATCTGACAAATTATCATTTGCGAATTATCCAAGGGGCAAACCTGGGAACCTGAGGCAACAATCTAGTGGGGGTGGAACCCACACCAGGGTTTTACTTCCAACTCTGCCACTCACCTGCTGTGTGATCCTGACCATGTCCATTAACCTTTCTGTGCCTCAAGTTGCCAATGATCATGCAGGAGCCCTACCTGCCTCATAAGAATGGAGACTGAGAAAGCCCGCTAAAATGATCTGCGCTCTTCTTTCTGTGATATAGTTTAACAAGCGCTCATTCTTAAGTAGCTTGACCAAAATCCCGGGCACTCAGTACTCATCAATGTCACAAACACTCGAACATACATATAGAGAAATATGGAGATATATGACTGAAAAGGCTGCTGCAACTCAGCTATTTAGTAACAAGCAACCGCGCTGTACTAAAAGTCAGCTGCAATTACTAGCCTCCATTTTTCTTACTCAGTCTCTTTGCCTGATGGCTACTATTCCTCTGCCAAACAGCAATCAATCTGAGCCCTTTAGAGTTCAATTTGTGTTTTGGTCTCTCAAAAGATTTTTGAATGTGGAATTACAATAGAGGAAAACATCAGTGCCACACAGAATAGAAATTATCCTCATTGATCTATGCCAAAAAACATGGTTTTACTTCAGGAACTCCTGAGAGTTATATTTATTATCTCCTTCACAGATTCACCAGTCTTCATTCCTAGCCCCAACTCAGTAAAAAAGAGTCTCCTACAGGCTGGACACAAGATCCTCCAAAGCTTGCTCTTATTTTTCAACTCTTGCTGGTAACCTGCCCTGCATATTTAGGCCAGAAAATGCCAATGTCAACTGCTGAGGTTGCAATTCAGTCTGACACGAACCAAAAACAAATTTATTTCTGTGAAGGTTTCCCCAAATGTCAATATTTTCACACCCAGACAGGCAACTGACAGCCTAGCTTTCACCCTTTCCTGAAATCTTAGAGAAAAACCCTAACACTGTCTCTACAGCAGCTGAATTATCAAACACGGTGACATCTTGTCTTCCCAATCAGTCAATCACACCACATAAGTACAACTGTTTGGGTAGCTTTTGTGAATTACAAACAGCTTCCTTACTACGGTTTGGGCAGCCTTCATTTTCTAGTTATTTCTAAAAGTAGTTCACCCAATTTTCCTGGTCCTTATGGGACTCAGATGGTACTCAGCTCAATTCAAATATTCTTTCAGTCTCTTTAGGACCGCCAAAATTTTCTTCAGTGGGTTGGTTCTGAGGGATCCTGGTTCCCACCATTTCTAAGGAAGACTATCAATCAGTGGTATTTATTGAGCACTTACTGCATGCAGAGCACTGTACTAAGCCCATGAAAGAGAACAAGACAACCAAGTTGGTATACCCATCCCCTGTCCATAATGAGCTTACAGTCAACATCAATGCAATTGTTCTCAGTTGATGCGAAAATATTCCTCCCACCACACAGGAGCCAAATCAGGGAAGACGCCAACTCAGGTTGGAGGCCACAGCAAAGTGAATGAATACCATGGAATAAAGCTACAGAAAACAATGCTCTCACCCAAGGTTTCCCAAGGCTGATCCAGTCCTGGCTCTACCCAAAGGTGTGGGTCCAGAATGGGACAGCCCCAGAGGGTACCCTTCAGCCCTGGATGGGTTTGGCACCAAGAGCACAGGCCTGAGAGTCAGAAGGTCATGGGTTCTAATCCCAGTTCTACCACTTGTCTGCTGTGTAACCTTGGGCAAGTCACTTTAATTCTCTGTGCTTCAGTTACCTCATCTGTAAAATGGTGATTGAGACTGTGAGCCCCACATGGGCAGGGTCTGTGTTCAACCCATTTGCTTGTACCCACCCCAGTGCTTAGTACAGAGCCTTGGCACATAGGAGGCGCTTAACAAATGACATTATTATTAGTAGTATTTATTTAGACTGGTTCCATACCTGATATGGAGACTCAGGCCTGCTCCATAGTTTCACATGGAGAATAATAATGTAATAATAATAATGTTGGCATTTGTTAAGCATTTACTCTGTGCAGAGCACTGTTCTAAGTGCTGGGGTAGATACAGTGTAATCAGGTTGTCCCACATGAGGCTCACAGTTGATCCCCATTTTACAGATGAGGTAACTGAGGCACAGAGAAGTGAAGTGACTTGCCCACAGTCACAGCTGACAAGTCGCAGAGCCGGGATTCAAACCCATGACTTCTGACTCCCAAAGCCCGGGCTCTTTCCAGTGAGCCACACTGCTCCACAAACTAGCTAAAGTACCCCCAAAACTTCCTAAGCCTCCCTGAGGTCATCTAAACTAGGGAGCACTGGGGCTGGATCAGAGAAGAACTCCTTCTCTTACTTATCTCAACCCTCCATTATTCAAAATCCTTAATCAAACCAAAATCAGCCTAACCTCTATCTGTGGTGAGAGAAAATACGGTGCTATTTGCCAAGATAGCTTGTTCAATGGCATTTTGTAATTTTCTAGGCCCTAGCCAAGTAAAATATTGGCATTAGAAGGAGCACATTTATTGTGCCCCGACTTGGTGCAGAGCACTGTATCAGGTACCTGGGAAATGCAAAGTGACAAAGTAACCTGCTCCTTGCCCATGACGAGTGTACAGTCTAAAAGGAGACAAACATAAAACTATTCACAACAAGGGAGGTCAAACAAAGTGGTACTGAATTGAATTTTATCGCTCCGCAATAAACACTACATGAACTGATGGTACGAAGGGAAACAGCCTCCATCCGTCCTTTCCGGGTGATTCCAGCTGAGAATTACTGAAGATACCCAAGTTCACCCACAATGCACCTCTCATAACTGGCTCTAAGAGAAATATCTAAGTGGGCACATAGAGCATTGTGGCAGAGATCGATTTTATAAAAGAATTGTTGGGATGTATACCTGCCATCCTAACTCTAGACCCCCAAAGTAGACACCAGCATTTCTCTTTCACTGATGAGGAGTAATATCTTTATGCCTTGTGTAATGGAGGTGGGGACCCAATTCCCTTCCACTCAACTATATAAACCTGCTTGGGCTACCCTCCACAGGTTTCCAGTGGCTCACTTTGTGGTTCACAGACCAGAGATTTGGCCTCATTACTTCCCCTCATTTGCAATGTAACTGAATGTCCCAACACAAATCTGGGAGCCTCAATTCCCTCCCTTGGGCTCAAATTTCTAAAAGCACCTGTTGGGTAAAAGTAAAAAAACAGTTTTGTCATTTGCTTCCAGCATTATCTAAAAACATCTTTCCCTTTTGATGACTGTTTAGGAACTTGCTACCTCACAAAAGAGATAAGGTAAAGGTACAATTTGGTGTTTAAAAGATGTTTTTAGAAGGTAATAACCTCAAAGGCAGGGAATCCTAATTTGGACATATGCTGACATGCACCTAGTACATCTCTAATTGATGCTGCTCAATAAATACTGATGATGACAATCTACATACATTTTAGGTAAACCATTTTGAGATTCGTTGGATCATTTAAAAAATTTTTTTTGCACATTATCCCTTTGTGTGCTAGCTGCTTAACCTCTGGGAAGAAAACAGTTATGGAACCAAAACTGCACCGCAAAATTAGACCCACAAACCCTCAAGAGTTGGTTCCCCCACCTCTGAAAAAAAAAATGCTATGATTTGATCAGTGGTTGAAAGCTTTACTTAATCTTTTAAAAACTGTGTTTCCATTTCCAGTTCAATAGTATAGGATTCCAGCAAATTACATAAAACCTTAAATATCCAGCAACTCCCAGGAATTACCCCCAGCCTCCAGAACAACCTCACACTTTAGTTCTGCACAGGACCTAAAATCCCTAACAGAAACAATACTGTTGTTCACTGTTGCTTGTGGAAGGAGCAATCTAAAACTAAAGAGATAGCCTTTGCTTCTCTGCAGGGAGAAGGAAGAAAAAAATCTGCCACTTGTAAAAGTTATTGATTTGGTGCAGGCTGGCTAAACGGCACATCAATTAAAGTAATATGCCTGTTAAACTGAGATAAAAGATTAGGAGCAGCCATTCAAAACAATTTTATTGTTGAGTCCACTAAGCATGGCACGATTGTGCTCACTTCTGCTTCTTGGAGGCTTAAATCCTCAGTCTAAACCAAAACTGGATGCATCTCCCCCAGTATTTTACACTGAAACAAGATGTTTTTAAAAGGTTCCCTTCCCTAGTCCTGAAAATGTCCTAACAAAGCCCTTCAAAGCCACAGGTCACCTCATTACTCTAAATCTGATCAGGCCAATCAGGTGCACCTCCAAAGGGCCTTTAATGCTTCTTCACTGTGTAGGGGAGAACAGATGTATTTTCCTATGCAGAGGTCAAGGACTCAGATATATTGTTGGGGCCATATCATGTGGCCCTTCATATTTCTTCAAAATGAAGGAGAGTGTAGAAAGTTGATTATGTGAATTAAAACTAAGAACAAAATGGGGGTTGGCCATCTCTGACGGGTGAATGCCCAGGTCTATTCTTCATTGTTGTTACCCCAGCAAGTCTCAGCTTAAATAACCAGTCATCCGAATATGACATCCTCAGAAAAATCTGTTTTCTACTTTCTTACCTTTTAGGAAAAAAGGAAAAAAAATCTGCCTTCCTATTGAGAGGGGAGTTTCTACCCAGATTACCACAAGTTGCTGCAAGACAGATAGTCTCCCAGTACACTTTCTTTTCTAGCATGAGACTCTCTGAACGAGGAGAGAAGAAGGGCCCAAACAGGGAGAGACAGGTGACAACTTCCTTTTCTGGCTACATTAGGAAGTCTCCTGTACTACCTCCTAATAGGTCAAGTTACACTTGAAGGGGGTAAATGCAAAAACTCAAATGGCAACTCAGCCTAATTCTAAGTGTCCTTTCCTTGCTCAGGTTAAATCAATAGTCTTTGTTCTATAGAATCATCATCACTTGCTTCCACTTTCCCCAATCCCAATACAGTTCTTTCATGTCTAATTTAGATTCTGTCCTACCTAATAACCATTACACAATTCCCATATAACACCTGGTCAACCACCTTAATTTCTCTGAATTACTCTAATTTAAAACAGCAATAGGACTAGCAGGGGAAAAGCCATTTCTCTTCTCCGTGCATAAAAAATGGGTACCAATGGCATTAAAACCCTAAGGCTTGTCGATTGAAACACTCACATTTTTGGAACGATTAATTGAACAAGAAGGACCCTGAGCTATAATTTAAAAGAGGTGAGGGTGGTGGTGTGGTAGAAAGCAGCAATTGTGTATCTCAGGGGGTGGGAGGGTGGCAGACAATTGGTGTTGAGTCTTGATTTAAGGTACTGGACATTGTTTCTGTAACCTGCTTAGTCTGCACTCCTGAAAAGGGATAATGGCTAGCAGGTCACAGTGAATGGTTTAATTTATGTCAGTGCGGGTCTGAGCGAGGTAAGATCACCAGATCTACAAAGGATATGGTGATTCTCTCCCCATTTGGAAGATTCCAGTGGGTTTGGAGGGTGAACTCTTGTGCTCTGAAATTCTGCCTTCCCAGTACTGGTACTCTGAAGGAGGAAAGGATATCAAGGAAACCAGCAAGAGAGCAATAGCTCGAGTAATTGGGTCTAAACAATAGGGTCCTATGATTCTCCAAACATCCCTGCTGCTTCACTGCCTGAGAAGCTTCTAGCTGCCTGAGAGACTGTACTCCTCCTGTCAGGAACTGCACAAAGTATCTGAAATCTGGGAGGAGAGGGAGGTCAGTCAGTGCAAAACACAGCACTCCCACCACTGGGAGAGAGCAGACAAAAAAGATCCAGATACCTGAAAATCTGTTCTCTCTTTTAAGACCTTGGCTCAACTTCCAGAGTTCAGTGGGTCTGGGTCACAGTCCCACAACCAAGCCCCTCTTTTTCTTGGCACATGAAGGAGGTTGGGCCTGAAGGTTTTATAGCACAGCACCTGGGACCCTATCATGCAGAACTGGTTCCTCCACACAGCTGTAAGGGCTATACAACAGTGCCCCTTTACCCCACTGAAGTGAGCACGATCCCATTCTTGATTTGTTCCAGCCTCACTTCTGGGCCAGTCTGGCACTGAGACACTGGCAAATGGATCTGGTACAAAGCTGGGCAAACTCTGACAGGCAGGCCCTAAACATGTGGGCCTTGCAAGGGCTCAAAAATGAACATGCAGCTTTGGTTTCAGAGCAAGCCACACATCCTCCACAAAAAGTGACCTCGCTAAAGAGATGGATGCCCCTCCTTTTCCCTTCTCTCTCAAGGTGGGGTTAGTCACAAAGCCAGCCCCCTGAGCTGTTTCACTTTGCCTCTATTATCACAAAGTATTCTAAGCACGGCAGGTCTGCCTCAGATGGGCAGAGATCTATCACTCTATCTTCCATTTCTTACTCTGGGTACCATATCAGACCATTTTCAAGGCTTGTAACCACATCTTCCAAAACCCTACTAAATAATTCAGATACGCTCAGATCTCCTACAATGCAGAGGTTACATTCTTGACAAACCTTGCCTTAAGGAAAACTAGCACTTTAGTATTCACCCAATATCCAATACTACCCATGTGCGCTCCACTGTTTCTTCCAATAGTGCATCACGTTGGTCTCGCTGTGGACAGGGAAGGTGTCTTTTATATTGCTGAATTATACTCTCCCAAGTGCTTAGTACAGTGCTCTGCACACTGCAAGTGTTCAATAAATACAATTGATTGGTCAATTAATCCAGATAGGCAGTGTTATCAAGAATATATTAAATTGTGCCACTGCATTTTATCCAAGACATGTAGTTGAAAATACAAGTTCTAGAAGAAATGAGTGAATGATCCAATTCTCTATATCTCCCCTATATGCCCTTCATATTTCCTGGGAATCACTAGATCAGCGGCACAGTTGTTTTTTGTTTCATTTTGTTTTGTTTTAATGATATTTAAGCACTTCCTATGTACCAGGCACTGTTCTAAGCACTGGGGTAGATACAAGATAATCAGATTAGACACAGTCCATGTCCCACCTGGTATCCTATTTTACTGTCACAGTAACTGAAGGACAGAGCAGTTAAGTGACTTGCCCAAGGTCAAACAGCTGACAAGTGGCAGAGCCAGGATTAGAACCCTCTGACTCCAAGGCTGGGCTCTTTCCACTCCGCCAGACTGCTTCTAATGTTAAAAGGAAACAGAGAAGAAGTCATGGAGGGGTCTGGGAGATAAGTAATTAGCGGTCACCACTAAAGTAAACAGGCTAGCCCCAGAGACCCACCTCAGCCTATCACAAGACTAAAACCTCTGTCCAAGCCTCAGTCAATTACTGCTGACTAAAATCTCTACAATCCTTCTGGCCATGCAGCTAGAAAGAGTAGGGACAAGTTGCAGTCCATTATTTCAATCTGAGCTCCTCAATACAATAGACCAGGTACAGAGCAGCCAACTGACATGAAGATGATTACTTTGGAGTCCACCACACAGTTACTTGGCTTACACAGTCAACTGAGTATAAATCAAATATCCACTCTGTGGTGAATTGCAGAGTAAGTCTAATGAAAAACAAAGGGTTAAGTTGAAGCTGTAATTTGCCAAAGATAAGAGATGGCTCCAAATCAATGATAATTTTATTATTTCATAAAGAAGATTAAATGATGTTGGGTAAATTAGTAACAGCATTCCCTTTCCAAATCCAATGAGGTGATAATGGCATGATATGTTACACTGACTGGTACCAGATACTCTATATTAAACATTGGCACTTTCCATGTGGCCCATGACTCATGTTACTATGTTCTCAAAATCATTTCCACTCTTGAGAGCTGCTCCCATGGCATGAAATGGGATCTGGAGTTGTGGAACTCCTTCATTTAATGAGATGATGCTGAACAGGGAAGGAAAAGGAAGCACAAAAGAGCATTGGGAGAGTGATAAAAAACAGGATAGTTTGGGCCAGTTTTTGTAAGTGAAATGTGAAAAGGCTTTATAGGATGGAAATCAACTAAGGTCCCCAAGACCAGAGAACAGAAATATACCAGATTTGGCCTAATGAAAGTCAGGTTAGTGGTAAATAAGAATTTTAATAAGAATTCAAAACTCATTGCACAGTGTATGGGTTGCTTTTTTTTCCCCCTTCAGGCTACTGATGCTCACTGAATCATCATCTGACACCAGAAAGTGTACTAATACTACTAAAAATTTTTCAAAAGTAGAAACATTTTTCTTACAAGTTAGACTAGTTGCATGGTTGATCCAATGACCAAAAGCTCCAGACCTCCACACCTTTGACAGAGATTCAGTATCCACATCAGGGATTCATTCATTCATTCATTCAATAGTATTTATTGAGCGCTTACTATGTGCAGAGCACTGTACTAAGCGCTTGGGATGAACAAGTCGGCAACAGATAGAGACAGTCCCTGCCGTTTGACGGGCTTACAGTCTAATCGGGGGAGACGGACAGACAAGAACAATGGCAATAAATAGAGTCAAGGGGAAGAACATCTCGTAAAAACAATGGCAACTAAATAGAATCGAGGCGATGTACAATTCATTAACAAAATAAATAGGGTAACAAAAATATATACAGTTGAGCGGATGAGTACAGTGCTGTGGGGATGGGAAGGGAGAGGTGGAGGAGCAGAGGGAAAAGGGGAAAAAGAGGGTTAAGCTGTGGAGACAGCTGAAATTTTATGAAATTTTATCAAGACCCCATTCCATCATGCAGCATCACCCAAAGCAAAAAGATTACAAGGATCAAGCTGAGTTCACTCTTCATTCAAATCAATCCTCCCCATGCAGCCATCCACAAACCCACATTCTATGCAAGCATTAAATGAGGCTCCAGACTGGCAGACACCAATCCCCTCCAACATCAAAAAACCCAGCCTGGCCCAGTTGTGTGGACCAAGAAAACAGGAGGCTTGAGTTCTAGTCCTAATCTCTTACAAAACATGGGCCGGCTTTCTCCCAAATGCAGATAGGAAAGAACTTCTCTACCTTCATAGAGGACTGTGAGGATGAATGTAATCATTGTGACCATTTGAGCAACTGAGGAAAAGTAGCCCTATCTCTCCAAAAGACAACAGAACCTCAATTATCCTAACCTCTAGGGACCAGGCCTAATTCAGGTAAATGAGAATTCAGAAAGACATTTAAATGCACTCTAATGTTGTGAAGAGAAAAAAAATTGGATGATAACAACATATGAGAAGGTTAATACAGCAGGTAAATTTCTGGTAACCCTGGAGTACATCCTTCTCCTAAATATATACAAAATGACCTGGAAAGGGTGCAAACACAATTATAGCACATTGTTCCTGAACCAAAAGGAATCTGAATAAACTGAAAGCCCTAATGAATAGGGGCCAAATAAATGAAGTTGTACTCTATCAAAAGTATTGTTATCAGAAATAACAAAAGGCTAAATTGGAAAATACAACTATTTTGCAATACTCGTGCTGACTAAATGGCTCAAGTGCTGCCAGTGAGATCAAAAAAGAGGTTGCTGGCAATTGAGGAGGGCAAACAAAGCCATGCAATCTGGCTGAAATGCTGGTCCTGGCTTCTTTGACCCAAAGATAGTAGCTTGCTGGAAGGGAAGAAAGGCATTGACCAACACAGATAGACCCTCCAACTGGTCCAAACCCTCAAATCAGAGAGGTAACTCTAATCATAGACAGCAATTTTGAAACTGAGAAAGGGAATTGGTCATGAGCATCTTCACTAGCTCATCAAAGACACTGTAGATGTCCAGGCTGCAATGAAGCATTCGGCAGTGACAAAAATCACTCTGCCACATGTGCACCCTCCACATATTTTGACCTTCCATGTCACTGAAAAGAAACACGTTATGGAAAAATAGGAAATTCAGTTAATTTGATATACAACAGGAATAAGTAATACTGCATTTTAACATTTTGGAACCCTTTCTCTTCCTTACAGAAGAATCCTATAGAAAGTAAAAACACTGAAAAAGGCCGATCACATTGGGGATACATAAAAAACATTTCAGTGATCAGGGAAGTAAGAGAGTAAGAGAGAAAGAGAGTGAGAGAGAGACACTCAAATCAATGGAGGAGAAAGAAAACTATGTACAAAATCAGGTTATAGAGAATTTACCATTGCCTGGGGTGTGAAGGGGAAATAAAAAAGCTTTTATAAATAAGTCAGGGGAAAAGAAAGAAGACCAATTAATCAGAGAACTAGATGAAAACAATTATGTCCAAAAACATAAGTTTCTCAATTTCTTCTTTTAATCATCAGCTTTTGGGAATAAGATTCAAGGCGAAACAACATCATCAACAGCACCATTTACTGAGCACTACTGTGGGCAGAGCAATGTGCTAGGTTCTTGGGAACATACCATACCGGCAGAAGACACAAATTCCTACCCTCCAGGCACTTACAATATGATAGGGAAGGCAGCAAACACAAATAGCCAAATATACAAACAGCAGATAGGCAAGCGCTACACTGTCCAGGAAAATAAGGCAAGATTTCCATTCGTGTACTCAGCACACAGTAAACACTCAATAAATACCATTGATTTATTGATTCATCTAAGCGTTCAGACCTAAGGCAGACATAACTCAGCAGACACAAATGACATCCAGCCCAAGAACTTTTTATATAATTTTTCATCGATAACATTAAAAGCACAAGGTTTTCAACTGTTTTTTTTTACAAGAAAATGATGAAATTCAACAGAAACTTGAGGTATTTTACTTTCATTCTTTTTAGACTCTTACCAGAAAGTCTTTGATAATGTACTTGTTGGAATGAAGGAGAGAATATCTGGGGTTAAGAAGGAACTATTCCTTTCTCCAGATGTCACACACTCTTATCTAGCATTTGTAATGGAAGATCTTCAGGCTATTCAGAATTGGGAAATAAGATCTGGATCTGATGTTTCTCTGCTTTCATTGTTTTATCTTTTTTATTACCACTGTAACTATTCTCCTTATTGCTGTGCTTGTGAAATGCTTACTATATGCCATGCTAAGCACTAGGGCTGATATTAGATAATCAGGTTGGACACAGTCCCTGTCCTAATGGGGCTCACAGTAATAATAATTATGGTATTTGTTAAGTGGTTACTATGTGTCAGGCACTGTACTAAGCACAGCGGTGGCTAAAAGCCAAATAAGACAAGACAATAAAACAAATATGAGGGAGTAGGATTTAATCCCCATTTTATGGATGAGCAAACTGAGCCAGAAATAATTTAATTGACTTGCCCAAAGTCAGACGCCAAGTGGCCTACTGGAAAGAGCATAGGCTGGCGAGTCAGAAGACCTGGGTTCTAATACTAACTCTACCTCTTGTGTGTTGTATGACCTTGCGCAAGTCACTTAACCTCTCCATGCCTCAGTTACCACATCTGTAAAAAGACGATTAAATCCTACTCCCTCCTAATTAGACAGAGAGCCCCATGTGGGACAGAAACCTGATTAAATTCAACTGAATTTACTGAGCGCTTAGTGTGTGCACAGCACTGTACTAAGCCCTTGGGAAGTACAATTCAGCAACAAATAGCGACAATCCCTGCCCACAAAGGGCTCACAGTCTAGAAGACGGGTTCACAGTCTAGAAAATCTACCCTAGCACTTAGAACAGCACATCAGAATTTTTATTATTAAGTGGCAGACCTGGGTTTAAAATCTAATCCCAGGTCATCTGATTCCCAGGCCTGTGCTTTTACCACTAGACCAACCCAATTTCCTTACGTGTGTCAACCGTCCTCTCTCCCCACCACTTATTCTTAGAGCGTGAGCTCCTTAAGGGTTAAGGATCTTGTCTAATTTTGACCTGGGTACTCTTTCCCTGTGCTTGGTATACTACTTAGCACACAATTGACTTTTAATTCATACTACTATGACTACAGTATGGAAACTTGATTTTAAAGAGTTAAGCAGAGATTACAATTTGGGGAATTATCAGTGGTGGATTTCCCAATGGGCCCTAAAAAAGCACCAAATAAAATGTAGCAGTTTCTCAAGTGGGGAAAAAAAAGAAAGAGTCTTAAACCCATACCTTTCTTTTTCTATTACAATTTGTGCACAGCAAACAGCTCACGCATAAAGCATTCCAATAAACAACTTGGTGAGACTCCTTGAATGAACATGAGCCTGGAAGTGAGCTCAAAGTCCCATATTGGCGACAGAGCATGTTTTCTTAAAAATGAAATAAAATAAAAAATGTTGGCTAGAAAAAAGTTTGAATGGGGTTCACAACAAAAACAAAAGCTAAAACAAAATGATAAGAAAAGAAAAATGTGTTTTCACAAAATTATACTTCCTGATCTCCTTATAAATTTCAAGATCATATAAAAAGCATATTTTTACAATTATTTCAAGTTTTTGAAGTAAAAGTGGCAATAAGGTGAGTACCTACAGGTTGCAAAATGATGGACTTTCCCCTGAGCATTATCAGAATTCATTCTTCTTTGGGATTTGTAGAGAGCCTGCTTTAATGTGCCTAGCAATGAAGCTTGCAATCACTCCCCTTGGGAGGTAGTTTCACTTTCAGGATCTACCTCCCAAGAAGTTTCTCTCAAGTTCTCCAGTCAACTCCAACCCGGGGCTCCACCCAGGGAGCAGGGCCACTTACCTGGGAGGTAAAAATCCTGTCTCACTGGCCCAAACCAGCAGAGGAGAGTTCATCCCTATACCTAATCTGGTGGTTCCCAATTTGGGCAGAAACCTTGCTTCTAAATCCTGTCAAGAATCAGTACTGGAATTGAAACTTTGTAAAATTGCACACCTCCAAGCCTAAAAAAAAATATTAAACTGTTTCTTAATAAAATGAGGTACGTAAATAAAAATTTAAAATGGATCCATGACTCAGTCCTGGAACTGAATTTGGCTCCCACTGCTTATGGCCACCAGATGTAGCAGCATGTGGACAAAACTAATTGAAAAAATGCTGCAGAAAATCTTGCACACTGATAGATCTTTTTAAGCCTACTGACCGAGTAATTACTTTCAGAGATCATAAACTCCTTGAGGGCAAAGACGGTGTCTTTTATTTCGAATGTATGCCTCCAGCTCCCAGGGGAGAGCTCTGCACCAAGCAGGCACTCAACACATGCTTTTGCAGATAATTTCTCTCCTGCCTTTTATTAATAATTAGGTATTTTACCGATTCCAGTTTAGATTTCTATCTTAATTTGGGGGGGAGTGAAGGAGAAGGTGCATATATGTGTGTGTGTGTGTATGTAACAAATATAATATGAAATAAATTTTATATATATGTGCATGCATATATACATGTAGTTGTCCTGTGTAGTCAAAGAGACCAAAACTGTCAGTGAAAAGGTAGACGGGGACTAGGGAAAACACTGAATTCATCTTCAGCCTTTCCTAACATTTATCTAGTGGCCAGTGGGCTCTGCCCTTCAAGCACACAGATGATGGAGGTGACATAGCCTCTGCTCCCCAGGAATTTATGATCCAAGATTATTTATAACACCTAAGCATTTTGGAAGCATTCAGTTAGAGCTTTCGATTCTCAGCAATCAGTTAACATCATTTGCTGCACTCCTTTTGGAAGTTCCCCGTTGTACAACAGGGGTGCCCAAAACTGCCCTCAACCCAACTTTTCCCACCCAACTTGAGGACAGAGTTCTTCCCTGGCTAAATCCTGCTGAAGCTCACTTCTCTAATGTGCCCTTCCATTCCCCTTGCATTGCCTAACATTTACCACCCTCTATTTTCTCTTTCCCAGCAGAAGGGAAAAGAAGAAACAGGAGCCATTTTCCACAGTGAAATGAATTACTAGAGAATCTCCCTAAATTTCTCCAGGAAGGTTCCCATCTTCCAAAATGATATTTTTAAAAATCTCTCAACCCTACATCAACTTCAATTTCATTCCACTTGCCTTTCACAATCTTTCAAGATGACACTAAATAAAACACATCCCTCATCTCCGAACCTGTGATATTCCTCTCGATCCTTCCCTAGTGTCTGTCATATTATTGTTTGTCAATACCCTCTGAAGTCCTTTATCTTCTTTTTTCCTACTTTACCCAAGCTCGATGAAATGCAAGATCCCATGGTCTGCCACTTGCATGAAATTTCCGAACTATATACAGAGCATTCTCTTCATGTACTAATTCTGTAAATTTCACCCCAACACAACAAGAAATAAAAACTACCCAGTTGCCAGGCATGATTTATTCTATATAAAACCCTAATGCCACATACTGTTTCATTATTATTTTTTATTTGTTGAGTGTTGATGGCACATTCAGCACTGAATGAAACAGATTACCGAGTCTATCTACTATTTGTTCCATCATTTTATGATGTTTTGGAGTTCGATCTCCCAGACGTTAAATTTCCAGAATGTCGTCTTTTTTTCCACGATGGGTTCCATATTTTTCCCTCCAATCTTTTAGTATCTCCCCAGTCCTCCATAACTCCTAGAAATAATTGTCTGTGGTTCATTAGCCAATTCCCTTAACACGCTCAGATGCAAATCACCCAGACCAACTGATTTACAAATGTTCAAATGATCCAAAGTGCTCCCTTAGCTAATTTTTATCAATAACATTTTCATATGAAATCTTCATTATTTAATTGGAAAAACCTTACCTTTATTTTCCTTGGAAACAATAGACTTTAAAAATCAGGCAAGGAGTTCGGAGAACTGCCAGAAAAATGATTAAGGGGCAGGAGGGAATGATTTATGATGAAACATTAAAGAAACTGAATACATGAGGTCTGGAAAAAGGGAAATGAAAGGTAGTTGAACAAGCAAGAAGGAGGGAGGATGTAACCGTCTTTCAAAGGTGTTAACCTCATGATGTGCAATTAAGCCTAGTAACCTGGTTATCTGAGGTATCAATAATAGAGGCAACACCCCAGCACAGATAGGAGGAAGAATAAAGATGGCAAGAAAACTCCTTCCTCTGAAACACTTGTATCAGTACTGATCAAAACCACTTTAAAGAGGATGGGGTGGGATGGTGTGATCTTTACCTCCAATTTCAGTAAGGTGCACTTTTGCATGTCTCATTGAACTTCACACAATCCTCATGTGAGAGTGGAGAGACCCTCTATTCAATCAGTCAATCAATGGTAATGAGCGTTGTGCAGAGCACTATACACTTGGGAGAGTACAATACAAAGAGTTGGCAGACACATTCCCTGCCCACAAGGGAACTGCTACACTGCCCAGAACACATTCCATGTGAGAACACACTCCACCTTCAAATTCTCCCCCCGATGAAGTCATGAGGATAGAGCTGTGAGACATACATGGGTCACCTGACACAACTGTGAGCAGCCAGCCGACTCTCTCCACCGCCTCTTAGAACTGACAATCATTTTCCAGCCACGGTAATCTATTGAAACTTTGGCCTTGGGCTCGCCAACTCAGCATTCATTGCTCCTGCCCACATTCCCAGACTCCCCAATGATCCTAAGGCTGGCCCCCCCGCCCTAAAAGGCCAATGTGACTGGCAACCAGTGAACGTGTTTTTTGCTTCAGTCCACATGACTGAGTCTGACAAAGATGGAACAAAGACTTTACTCAGTGCAGCACCAACAGGCGGAGTCAGAAGTTGCTGCAACTGGGTTCCCTGCCAGTAGCAAATTTAATTGTGATTACTGTCAATTATATATTTGTTGTTTCAGTTTGTCAGGGTTAAAAAGAGTATATTTAGCACATCTGGACCAAATCATTTGTTTATAGATGAATCCTCAAAGGCTGACTTGTCTAGAAACATCTCCTGAGGCCAAGGAGGAGCTGGGTCTCTGAAGAGATCTTTCATAGTCTGAAAAACAGGTTTGTGACATCAGCCTCTTCAACTTCTTTCCAACACAGATCAACCATATTCACAGGGTCCCGAGCAGGTTCAGAGGGAACAAACATGCTACACAATGCCTTGGAGGAAAAAGGGGAGAATACTTCACGGTGGGACCTATTTCACTTTGAGACCGTGCCTGAACAAGCCTTGATGAGGAGGATTCGGGAAGGCCTCTTTTCCAGATTAGCTCCCAGGCATGGCAGACGCATCCTACCGAAACTCTCTCCTTTCCCGTCTTCCGGCAAGGGAGCGGGTGGGAGTAGATTTAATGTAGATGTGGAGCAAATGACACAGATAAGAGCCCACGGGAGCTTTGAGCAGAGAAGAGACACAGAACTGCAGCCTCAAAAGCATTTGCCCGTTCCAACAGTCCTGTGAAAAGTATAAAAGACACAGAGCCAAAGGGATACACCACCTCGGGCTCTTTCTATTCATGAATCTCCTGATTAGGTGCGGAAAGCTTTCCAAATATGTCTCTGAAATCCTGGATGGCCCATTCCCAATACTCTTATGAGAAGCAGCATGGCTATGAGAGGCACCATGGCTTAGTAGATAGAGCATGGGCCTGGGAGTCAGAAGGACTGGGTTCTACTCCTAGCACTGCCATATGTCTGCTGTGTGACCTTGGGCAAGACACTTAACTTCTCTGGGCCTCAGTTGCCTCACATTTGTAAAATGAGGATTAAGAGTGTAAACTCATGTGGGACGGGGACTGTGTCCAACCTGATTAATTTATATCTACCGCAGCGCTTAGACCAGTGCTTGGCACACAATAAGCACTTAGCAAGTACCAGAATTATTACTCTTCCAAATCCTCAGACTTCTCTCTGGTAACCCTTTCGCTCTGAGGTTTCCAGGACTCAATAGGGCAGGCCTACTGGTATCGCCTGTCAAGGGAAGAGCGGTTTACGTGCTCCTGTTACACATCACTGACCCACGCAGAGTGGATCCGGAGCCAACATCTGTTGACAATACCGTACACCAAGCAGAAATAACACCTTTTAACAGCATGACCTCCCTTTTAAAATATATCAGCCAAAGGTAAACAAGCTAATGACAGCCTGTACACTGTTCCTGTCACAAAGCCCCAAACTGTCTTCTTAATCTGAATGAAATTACTTGGGGGAGAAAAAAGGCAATTTGAACAAAAGAAAACAACACACACAAAAAATGTAGAAAGCCCAGTTTGCACCACCACTCTCTATTGCAAATCATGCTGCAATGACGGTGCATAGCTGGCTCAGTCCTGCTCAAGCCTGGCCTAATAGGATTTTAATCTTACAATACTCTGCCAATTTTCACAAGTATTTGCTGCGCACTCTTTCAACGGCTGCTAAACCTTTGACAGGCAGCACTACTGAAAATAATTCCTGATAATATGCATGTCATTAATGAAATCCTCTGGACCCAAAAGCAGCCTAATGTAAAAGGGCTGAGAGATAATGAGACATTGGTAATTCACACTTTTATGTTTTCAAAATGCAGCCAGTTATTTTCATTCGCAAATGATAAAACTTTCCCAATCCTAAGTATATAGTGATTTGTAAATACTTGTTTAAGCCAGAGGGAAAAAAATAAAACGAATTCTAGTCATTTAGAGCCAATTTTCTCAGTATTTTGCTTCATATCAGAAAACACAAGTAGGATACAACCTTCGAAACAAAGTCTTTGGAGATCAGAAGATAAAGTCTACTAAGATGACTTGAGAATGGACCAACAGGTTTTGCTGCCACTTACCTTATTAATACTGAATATTCAGAATTGTACAAATTCAGCTCAGCAAAGTCAACACCCTCATTCCCCCTACTCCCTTTCCCTTCTGTCACCTACCTGCTTGGATCTGAACCCTTGATATCCACCCGACCTTCAGCCCCACAGCAATGATTTACATACCCATGATTTATTTTAGTGTCTGTCTTCCCCTCTGGATTGTAAACTCCTTGTGGGCAGGGTAGGGGATGTGTCTACCATTTGCTTAGTGCACGCAATAAGCAATCGATAGTACCCTGATTCATAAGAAAACCCCCAAATTCAACTTCGGCAGTTAGAGGAACCCACCGAAGCTTGTCTTGACCCTCGTTTCCCACATCACTGCAGAGAACATGTCAACCAATCCTTCAAAACCAGAGCCATGCTGAGAAAGGGAAAGAGAGCAAAAGCTGAAGAAGTACTTTGAGCAGGAAGTTGGTCCTTATCTCAGTCTCCGATCTTCAAAAAGCGGGCTAGACTACTAGCTGGTACTAAGTGTTGCCCTGAGTACATTCAGGATGATACAACTGGAGTAACTCCATTTATACAAACTGCTAGCAGCTCACAAAGATAGGTCACTGGAGATTTTCTTCTAGTTGGTCATACTTACTTAGTAGTGTCTTTGAAGCAGTCTATTTCCCCGCAGCTACCTCTCTAGCTACAAACTCCATTAATACCCTCCGCCTTGGTGTGGCTAGCCATATAAAAATAACATTTGTTAAGCACTTACAAGGGTCAAAGCACTGTACTAATCACTGGGCTAGATACAAGATAACCACGTTGGACAGGGTCCTTGACCCACGGCTAACAGTCTTAGTAGGAGGGAGAAAAGATACTGAATCCGCATTTTACAGATGAGGTACAGAGGATTAAATGATCTGCCTAAAGTCGCACAGTAGAAAAATGGCAGAGCCAGGATTAGAACCCAGGTACCCTAATTTCTAGGCCGGTGTTCTTTCCACTAGGCTAGATGGGGAAAGGCAATAGAGAACCAGGGAGCCAGAATGAATTAAATACAGAAATTCACTGACACATCTATCAGAATGCAAAAGTTCTTATCACTTCCACTTCCTGGATTGATACTGCTGGGGGGAGATATACAGCTACCCAAATTCTGTTTTTAAGAGGACTTCTTTTACAAACACATGGCATTTCTGGGAATGGCACAGTCTCCCACTCCTAATGGGCATTCTCTTGTCCAAAGCTGAAAGATTAAAGTATGGATCTTCTCTAGACTCTTAAATGGAAAGGTACTCCTATGGCTACCGTGATCCTATCCCATGGGTAGGGAAAGGAAACCTTTTTCCTTCATGTTAAAGGCACTACTCTTGGATTTCTGAGAACAGATAGGTTAAGAAGCATCTCATTAGGCATTTAGACAACAAGGTGGAAGTGCTCTGCAAAGGAAGGCAGCATGGTCTGGCAGAAGAAACACATACCTGACAGCTGGAAGAGCAATCAGTGGTATTTGCTGAGTGCTCTCTGTATTAAGCACTTGGGAAAGCAGAGCTGAGACGGTAGACAGGATCCCTGGCTACAAGAAGCTTACAATCTACCGGGGGAGACAGACATGAAAACAAATTACAGGTAGGGGAAACAGTAGAGAATAAGAATATATACTTAAGTGCCATGGGGCTAGAATGAGTTTCAATGTGCTTAAGGAGTACACAGCCAAATGAATGGTCGATGCAAAGGAGAAGGCGATGAGGAGACAGAAGTACACCCAAAGCCTCTCTCTCTTACTCACCTGTGCCTTACCCATTCACCCTACCAGATGACATGACAGGCTCCAGAACCATTACCTACTAATTCAATTTATTTCTTGCAGTGTAGGAACCATTTCAAAGGTGTTTCTCAAAAGGCAGTTATGGCTCCTCACTACTCTATTTCCCTTGCTTGGTCCCTTTCTGGAATTATCCAAAGCGCTCTCACAGGTTGTTGAGATGACACTCCATGAGCCATGCAAACACTTCTCAGAAATACCCAAGCAGTGAGCCAACAACACTTTGATTCCCTTAAACACAGCAGCGCGTGCGTGCGGGGACAGGGACACACACACACACACACACACACACACGCACACACACACACACAGAGTACTCCATTTAGCCCTGAGTCTGAATCAAAAATAAATCTATATGGCTTTCCCAGACACAGAGCTCAGGCATCAGAACTTCATATAAGCCAAATTTGGGAAGTCCAACTTGACCCCAATACATATTAAAATAACTGGGGGTGCAGTCTACCCATGCCTTATTTTTTTTTTAATTTGCCTACACAGCAAGGACTGACATTTAAAGGAGGAACAGCCTTTTAAATGTCTCCTGTATTCTGCGGCTGTGCGTGAGGTACTTCACAGACTTCCAGCTCCAGCCTGGTCCAGGTGGCAGCTGAGCTTGGCTAAGGGGAAGGCCGATCAAAACAAAAGCATGCAAATTTCCATTTACTTTCCTTGTCTCCCCTTACCTTTCCAGTGGAACAAAGGTAGCAAATGGGCTACCTCAAGCCCAGCTGGAACCCGAGTTGGCTCTCTGCTGACCTGACAGGCCTGGGTTCTTTCTGGACCCTTGCGAAGCCTGCATGAAATGAGTTAGGCAATCAATACTATATATTGAGCACCTACTGTGTACAAAGCACTGTATAAGGGCTTGGGAGAGTACAATATAACAGACTCAGTGTCTGTCCACAATGAGCTTACAGTCTACAAGGGAGGCAGGAGTCAGGAGTTTTGTTCTAAACCAGGCCCTGCCCTTGACTCCTTGAATTAATAAAAGTAACAATAATAATAGTGGTATTTGTTTACTGTTATTATTATTAGGGTAGTTTAGTTAAGCACTTACTATGTGCCTACCAATGTACTAAGAGTGGGGGTAGACATGGGATAACCAGGTTGGACAGAGACTGTCCCACATGGGGCTCACTGACTAAGGAGGAAGAAGAGGTATTGAATCCCCATTAACCAATAAGGAAGCTGACAGAGATGTAAGTGATTTGCCCAAGATCATCACACAGAGGGCAAGTAGCAGAGCTGAGATTCAAATCCAAATTCCCTGAATCCCAGGACTGTCCTCTTTCCACTAAGCCATAATGCTTCCCTTAGCTCAGCACTTAGTTCAGTGCTTGGTGCATAAAAAAAGTTTCAATAAATACCATTATTATTATTACAATATTCTCTCCCTTCATAAAAATGGGGACGAGAACAGAGTTAAGATCCTTTTACCTGCCAGATTTGGGTATTTCAGAAGACCCTCTACCATTCAAGAGTTGTAAAATGGCTGTACCCATACATTCACACCATCATGGCTTAGTATGTACTGGCTAATGTCAAATGCTTTGACTTCTCCACTCCATAGTCTTCTTTGGGGTTCTTTCAGCTCCAAACACCAACTATGGAAATTTCTCCAAAGGGCAGCCATATGGGAAATAATTTTTTTTCCTAAACTCTCCAATTAGTAGGCAAGAAAAAGGTTTGTTGCTGAAACTTCCTTCCCTGATTTTAAAGTTCTGATATGTCATTTGTGCTGGGGTCAAGGACACATATTTGCACCCAAAGATTCCTCAGGAGGAGGTATTGACAATAAAATGGAGTAAAGTGAATGTCTTTTCAATCTGCACATCCTCCAGTGAAATGGTTATCCTGGCTTTAAGTCCTTTTAAAAAATCCCAAAGACAGCAGGCAAGGGGCTTCTTATGAATACATGGCTATTTTCTAAAGATTCCAACTAGTTAATTGTGGGGGGTAGGGGGTGGACTGGACTGGTTGACAAGATGGAAGTTAATGTCTTGTGGAATAATAATAATGGTATTTAAGCATTTACTATGTGCCAATGTTCTAAGCACTGGGGGGGATACAAGGTAATCAGATTGTCCTACGTGGGGCACACAGTCTTAATCCCCATTTTACAAATGAGGTCACTGAGGCACAGAAAAGTGTAGAGACTTGCCCAAAATCACCCAGCTGACAAGTGGCGGAGCCAGGGTTGGAACCCATGACCTCTGATTCCCAAGCCCATGCTCTTTCCACTGAGCCACGCTGCTTCTCTATGAATGGGAGTCATCTCAATTTCATTTATTATAGCTATGAAACCCAAGACCACCCACTGACAGAATAAAAAATACCTTTATTCAACAAATGAACACCCTCGAGAAGCAACGACACACCTCAGCAGCCCTCTGAGCAATTTCCCTAGTTGCTGACACCACCACATGCAAAGAGAGAAGACACAGAGAGCATAAACACGGGGAGTCAGCAGTTAGGTTTCTGCCATCACCTAGTGGAAGCAATTAGAGTCAAGAAATACAGCCAACTCTCAATTAGCTCCAGAGTGATTATCAAGGTCATGGCTTTGCTGTCGCTGTTGTTATACTGTTCTCTCCCAAGCGCTTAGTGCAGTGCTCTGCATACAGTAAGTGCTCAGTAAATTCAATTGAATAAATGAATGAATTACTGCCAGCTGAGGTGCGACAAGAAGGGAAGCCCTAAGGCTGAGTCCACCTTGTTACCTGGGAATGACTGTGATAAACCCTGTGGTGAGGAAAGAGATTGTACCTACTGGCTAGAATGGGGGGAGAAGATGATAGTTGCATAGCAACTACCCAGGCTACCTCTGCATGCCTTGACAGATAAGCAGGGGCTGGCCTGAAGAAGAATACTGGAATCTGAACCCCATCCAAGTGTTCAGTGGAAGAACACTACCAACAATTCACAGCACAGAAGTGTTTTCATTATAATGGCACTCCTGAGACCTAAAGACATCGCCCAAATATTTCCCCAAATTCCGTCTTCCCTCTGTGGTCTGGAGGTTACATATCAGTTTACCGGTTGCCCTGAGGCTGATGAGCCTGCCTTCTGTCTGCCCAGGAATATTCCTTCAGCAGCTTTAATACACTTGTTGCTCCCTGCGGGGCAGCACCTCATTACCATATCTCCTAACCCTAGGGGAATCAGATGATCTGAGTTCTAATCCCGACTCCACAGCTTGCTTATGTGACCCTGGGAATGTCACAACTTACCTGGGCCTCAATTTCCAAATCCACATCAATACCTGTTCTCCCTCCTTAGACTGAAAGTCCCATGTGGGACAGGGACTGTATCCCTTCTGGTTATCTTGAATCTACCCCAGCACTTAGTACAGTGGTTGGCACATAGTAAGAACTTAAATACTACAATAATAATATTCATATCTGGGTGCTTTTATTTAAAAAGAATGGATCTCACATGTCACCACCCTATTCATTTGCTCCCCATATCTCTAATTCTAAATTTTTAAAGAATGCGGGACCAAAGGGTCAAAACATCTTGAAAACACTCCATTACTGAGCAAAGGCAAAACTGGGATGATTGCTCAGAGCTGAATTCCCACGATGGGAAATGATGAGAAAATTCAAAAACCAAGTCCCACCCTCCTGAGCCCCTTGGCCTTCTCCTGCCATCGCCTTTTTCCCCCCTCACAACGTTCTTGGGTTTATACTTACTTTTTGGATGTAAAGGCAGTTAAAAGTAAAATTCACAAGTCAATTTCCCTTAACTCTGTAATTTGAAAATCTTGTCAAATTTGTGAAAAGGTTAAACTAACTCAATTTTCACCATTTACTATACTATGCTTTCTGCATGGCTACCAGTCTGAATGGATGAAAATACATGGAAAATTTCAAAGTTTTCGCACTCTGATTGAGGACTGCTATGTGACTTGAATGGTTAAGTCAAAGTTTAAAAGGACATTAGGATTGAAATTTGAAGATTTTACATTAATTAATTTTAAAACCCTTTTTTGAAAAACAGAAATTACAGATCAGTATTATGAAAGACAAACTCACTTTAATCAAAGCCTAAAGTCCTCACCTCATTTTGCCCTACCTAATAAGCAATTTTGCTGCACTCAAGACTGCAATATAATTTCCAAATGTACAATACGTCTATATATGCTGAAATTACTAGGTGCAACAGGGTGAGATAAGTGCTCCATAATTTACTTTGCCAAGGCAGCTAAGATCAAGAAAACAAAGAAATTCAAATATACACATTTTATCTATGTATATTCTGTACCTGTACACTGAACTGACATTTCAGCTAAGAAAATCCTATCAGTAAGTCCCATTACAAAGCCAAGTTTACCTGCATTCTTCATTTACCAGCTGATATAATTTTCATCAACATCATCTATGAGCTAGATTAATAACAAGATTCACCTAATTTCTAAATCCCATCTCGAGAACACTTCCACTGTGAGGCATCCCTGGGAGTATCTTTCCCTTTTATTCAAATGCAATACCCATTCACTTAAAATTATTTCTATAAACAAAGGAATGGATGAGCTTTTCCTGATGTGTAGAGAAAATAAAAATAATAGTTAATAAAACAATAGGTGCCCTCAAAGAAGATGAGGTCTTTTGAATAAAAAAGGGAATTGATTCTCTGCTTATGGTATCTAAGGTTATATTTAAAATACATCATGTTTTGCTGACACCTCTTTGCAAAGTTGACAGTATAAAGCCCAGCCATAGGGTGACTATGGCAACAGCACTGAATGGGAGAAAAAAAAAGGAAAAAAAAAACCTGAAGCTTTGCGGGCTGCACAGATACCCAGGATTTCCATCATTTTTTCTCCCTTTTGCAATGAAGAGAAAATAATACCTGCATTGTGTGATGGGAGAGAAATGCTTCCCATTAGGGGAAAATGTAACTAACTTCCCATTAGATATTTTTAATTTGAGACTAAAAATAAGCCAGTTCACCCCACAATTCCTCATTTTACAATCAATAAAAAAACCCCAGGCAGCTTATTTACAGAGCTCCCACAACACAGCCATAACATTTTCAACACATCCCTGCCAGCGTGCAAGGCATGCTCATTATTTTCTACTGTTCCTCCCAAAACAGAGGGTTAACCTAGTCTCTAACCTTAAGGAAGGCTCATCTAATATAGTGCAGGCACACCATTATTTGCCAACAATTATTCCCCTCACCCCTCCTCATAGAAAATTTGCTTACAAGTGCTTCCAGCCTATAATTGAAATACTACAAACTGGCTTGTTGTTATTTTTGTTCTTAATTTCACTCTGCAGACTAATCCAGATAGACAGGTCTGAAAAATTGAAGGGACAACATAAACTTATCTTCACAGCGATGCACGACGCAAAGCAGAGTCAAAGAAACAGAGACACAATGGAGACAAGGGCTTAGACAATGTTTAAGGACATGAACACTACACTATGTATGCGTTGAGTCCAGGAACTCCAAATTGTGTTAATCAACTCTAATCCTTTTGCCCTCGGGCAATACATACGCAAGATCCTGAGCTTCTGTCATTACAGCATCATGGCTAAAAGGCTAATGCTATGTTGGTGTCAGCATTTCTCTTACCTATTTTCAGAGGTTTACCCTTCTGCCAACTCTTAGCTTGGGGAAAATGTATGCCATTTACAAAATTTCCCACCCAGTATATTTGGGGGGAGGATCCACAAAATTTTGAACTACAGATATGTAATAATTTTTATGGGTTTTTTTGTTTTTGTTTCTTACATTCACGGAATGAAATCTGATGGTGGGCACAGCACAGTGGTTAGCATTTCCTGACAGATGAGGGCTCCGAATGTCAGAAAAACACCTGGGTGCTAATGTGTTCTCTTCAGCAAATGAGATGCTCCTGTTTACTAGAACCCTGTAAGAGTCCAGACCAATCCAGTCTACTCCTGGGCCCAAGACAGCCCCACACCAGCACCAGAAAGTTGTGTCCAACCACCAGGTAAGAGGAGAGCCCCGGCTGACCCAGAAGTGGGAGAATTGAGGACACCCTTTGCCAACCCAATAAAGTCACTAAAGTAATTCCGATCATTAGGACATGCATGATGAAGCTCTTTGCAAGGAGTTCACACAATCTACCTAGTTTCTGAGCAGGGGACTGGATGGACACCGGACAGTCCTGCCTTCCCCTCCCAGATCACTGTAGTCTTGGGCATTACTTCCAAACCATAAGGCTCTGTGGCAGGAGCTGGGATAAAGAGAGGCTGGTCATTTCAAAAATTAAAACAGTGGACATGGATTCAGTGCTGAATCCACAACCAACAGAGGCCAGATATGCTGAAAATCAGGCTGGGTGGGTTGAACCCAGACAAACCATGACACCCGTGTCACCACTGAGGAACCAAATTTCACGCAATATAGCTCCCTCAGGAGTTGATGGGCAAACAGGTTCCCTAAAAGGGAATCAGAGATGTGCCTCTACAAACGTACCTCAAAGTCACCTGGAAAGGAGACAGGAAAAAAGAATCGCAATTAATCCACTTATCTCTAATGCTCACCTGGAAAAATGCTTTGCAAGGCAATAACTGGGCAATGTGAAGGATAAAAAAAAAGTGTCATGAAAATTTCCCTACTTTTAGCTAAGGCACAGATCGAACAACAGAGGGAAGTCAAATCAGAGCTCTGTTGAAAATCCAAATCCAAAGAGCAAGCATTCAGTAATAGGGGAGGCCACACTGCTGCTCTGAGATCTCCTTGATGATTCTAATTGCAATCTGGTGCTTTACTTACTTCACACCCATCTCGCAAGGAGGTGGTGGAGATTAATAAGTGTCTGCTCGAAGTGCTTTGAGCTCCCTGGAGAACAGCGCTAGAGAAACAAGAAACATTTTTTATTTGAAAAATTCACGATAGAGAAGTCTGTAATGAAGGATTTGGGTCTATAAATTCATATTCAGTATGTCAATAAATCTCCCTTCCCAGGTTTGAGTAGTCATATATGTCAATGAAAAGAGCAGATTAAACTAGAGCGATCCATTTGGTAATGCCAGATAATGAGATTCTTTCCGATGCCACAAGATAATTCCTAACATTCGTCCAATCAATTATCTCCTGAATATTTGGTGACTTTCATTTTGTGATTATAGGCTTGTGGCACCAAAAAAAAAATGCATTTGAGATCTAGGATTTTTTAAAGGCACCACAATACAAAGGTTTTGCTCTCCCCTGAGAGTGAATTCAGAGAGGTTAGGGACTGAGGGAAAAGGAAGAGAGAACTAGGGAGTGATGAAGAGTAAAAGCAAAATTGGTTGAGATAATTTCCCAAAGTAGATATGAATTCAACAACCCACAGAGATCTCTCTTCCCCCAAATTAGGTTAATCTGGAAATTACATTCTAGAGTAACATTCTCAGAGCCAATATTTATTCAGAGAGGTCAGTTAATCATTTTAAGTCCCTACATGGTACAACTACCTATATTCCATTCAGGTTTACTTAGGTACAATACAGTTTTCTTATTTACTCCTTCTGTCACGCACATTGTTGAAAGCCCACCACTTTACACTTTTAACCCAGCAAATGTGTGATGCAGAAGAAAACAGCAGTATAATTTTTGAGACCAGTCATGATAAATCTAACTGCCTAAGAGAGAAGCACTTGAGAAATGATAGAAAAGGCATATACTGTGCTTATCCACCAGCACCAAGCAATCAGGAAACCTGCACCACTTGAATTGTGAATTAAAAAAAAAAAAGATGAAAGTAAAGTCAGGATGCTATTGAAGCCAAGGAGATGAAATATTAGGTTCTTTGTCACACTTGCTGTTTCCAAAAGAGGAAAGCAAAAACAATCCCATTCTCTATCTTCTACATCATTGTACATCACCTGAATATACCAGAAACCCACTTGGGAGACTCCACAAGTAACTTCTAGGAATTAAGCAGCAGCCCCATGACAAATTTAGAGGCAAAAGACAAATGACAAACAGCACGCTTCCTTTGCCGCCCTTCCCTCTAAACCACCTGGTGATCTTAATAATAAAAGTTAACCCAGACCCTAGACACCTCAGGTGTGGAGTAAGACAACAGCTCTTTTGCTGGACTCCCTGACTACAGTCTTGCCGCAGGTGAGCCAACACCACATAAAGTAAGAAATAAAGGTTCTACTTTTATATATTTCCACTTCCCCAAACCTAAACCTTAGTGTGGGGTTTAACTACTTCACCTCTCTTTACATCATAACTTGGGTTCCCCACTGTGATCAAATGCACCTATTTCCCATTCCTACACATGACTCTCCACCTCCAAGCCACAAAACATGTGATTCCCGAAGTCTGGAATGCCCCTTTCTTCAACTCCTTTTTACCAAATCATATTCCTGCCTTCAAAATCATTAAAAACTTACTTCCTCAATGAAGTCCTCCCAAATTAACACCACTCACCTCGGTAATTCCCTAGCATTTTTATGAGTCTGTGCAGTATTTAGTTGTAAGCATCTACCGAGTTAGAATGTTATAATTATGGGGGCAGACAACCCATCCTCATACTTCTGTTGAACGTTACCAAGTTTTTAGTACTGTGTATTGTAGCCAGTGGATGCTCAATGAGAAGCAGCGTGGCTTAGTGGAAAAAGCACGGGCTTGGGAGTCGGAGAACGTGGGTTCTAATCCCGGCTCCACCACTTGTCGGCTGTGTGACCTTGGGCAAGTCACTTCACTTCTCTGGGCCTCAATTACCTCATGAGCAAAATGGGGATTAAGACTACGAGCTCCATGTGGGACAACCTAATTACCCTGAACCTACCCCCCTGCTTAGAACAGTGCTTGGCACATAGTAAATGCTTAACAAATGTCATAATTATTATTTATTACCACTGTGACTACTGTCACACCACTTCAACATATATGTATATCATCCTGTCATTTGTATGTTAATCTTTCCCCTCCTGTGTGCATTTTGTCTCCTTCTACACTGCATACTACTTTTAAGAAGCAATCATTTCTTGAAAACATAAAATGGAAGTAAAAGCAAGAGGTCCTCCCCTTCAGGAGCATTCAATCTGATGGGGGAGGCAAGTGGAAATGAAGTACACACAAACAGGAGATAAAAGAAATAAAGCAGAGATGCAAAGAATAAAAACACAAGTGGACAAATTAACAAATATACATTTCACATATATCTACGGAGCCCCTTTCCCACATTGTACATCATATAGATAAATAGATAAAGAGGCTGCGTAGTAAAACGGATTGATTGATTCAGTCATTTGGACTACTTGTTATACAAAGGGATACAGAACTAATAGTTCAATGTTTACAAATCCTGATGGAGAGGGATGATCTAGTGTGATATGGTAGAGAATAATTCATAACTAGATGAAGGTAGAAAATGAAAAATTTAACCTAAACATCAAGAAAAATCTCCCTAGAAGGGAGAACTAATAAAATAGGACAGGTGCAAGTAACTGCATTTGAAATGTCTAGGAGCAGAAAAGGAAAGTAGTAGGTGAACTGTAGAAAGTTCCAGGCCCTAAATTATACAGTCTGATCTGTCCTTTCCACCTCTTCTTTAATCAATCATTTTTAATGAGCCCTTACTGTGTACAAAGCCCTGTGCTAAGCACTTGGGAGAGTACATTTAACCTTATTAAAGGCACATCTCCAAGAGGTCTTCCCTGACTAAGCCCTCATTTCTCCTTCTCTCACTCCCTTCTTTGTGGTCCTCGCATTTGGATTTGCACCCTTTATTCACCTCTCACCTCAGCCCAATAGCACTTAGATACATGTCCATAATTTATTTACTAATATTAACATCTCTCTCCCCCTCTAGACTGCAAGCTTACTGCAGGCAGGGAACATGTCTACCAACTCTGTTATACTACACTCTCCCAAGCACTTAGTATAGTGCTCTGCACACAGTAAGCATTGAATACAAATGATTGGCTGATACACTCTAACAGAGCTGGTAGATAGATTCCTTGCCCACAAGGAGCTTCAACAAGACCAAAAGCTAGCTAACCTCAACCTCAAAGCTAGCAAATGCTGAGGGAGACTATTTCCTCTCTTGTGTACATTTAAAAGCAAAAGTACAAGGTTGTGATAATGGCTTGCTACAGGCGATAGTTTTGTGCACAGTCATTGTCACAGATTGTCATTACAGTCAAATAATCAAAGTCAAATAATTTTGCATTCCTTGATGGCTGGGCCTAATGGTAGAAAAAGTGGAATGGCTCAGGACCACTTGGTTAGGAGTTATTTAAAGCCTGAGAACCTGCAAATGATGTTGATAACCAAAGAGATGATGAAAAGAAGCTTGCAGAAACACGGACTGTACAATTTAAGAGGGTTTTTGAAATTTGGGGAGAGGAAAAACTATGAAAAGGCTTTAACAGAAGAGTGTGTAATAAAGACTTGTTTTTATTCCTTTGATCTCGACACGATTTGAAAGTACCCCAAGACCAAAAAGGGTTAGCCGAATAAGAAAGGACAAGATCCCCAAAGGATCAGGTTCCCTGCTACTTTCAGCAGCAATGAATTCCTAATGTTCTCTCTTCATGACAGAAAAAAAAGGATCACTTCCAAGTGAAAAATGTAAACTAAAACACTTCTACTCAATTTCTTTCATGCTTTTTCCATGCCTTGCTCAGGACCATGTGATCAGTTCTGACCTTTACAAATTCTCCTCTCTGCTCACTAGAAGTGTGTTATTCAGACTATCAAATTCGTTAAGAGAAACTATCTCATTCTTTCGTACTTGACTCTTTTTACAGTCAACTGGTTCATTCTCATGCTGTCCAGCTTTCAACTTCAAAGAGGTTTCTTTGTACTCACCTTCTGGCGTCACTCATGTAAAACGCTTCAAAACACAGATCAGAAACCTGGTCGTGAAGAAATCACACTGGAACCCCTTACCTCCATCCCCCAACCCTTCTCCGCCCACCTCACCAAAAAAAAAAAAACCCCTCCATAAATCAGAGAAAGGCAGCAAGTAGCATTCATATCAAATTCTCTTGAAGCTCCCAGAACCAGCCCACTTAGATCTGGCATCACTCATGTAAAATGTTTCAGAACATAGATCAGAAACCCTGGTAGTGAAGAAATCACACTGGAACCCCTTACCTTCGCTACACATCCCTCCCCGCTGCTAAAAAAAAAAACACACACCTCAATAATCAGAGGTAGCAAGAAGCATTCACATCAAATTTTCTTGAAGCTCCCAGAACCTAGCCCACTTAGATCATCTGCTTGCACTCAAGGTCACAAGGATTGCTTTGAAATCTGAACCCAGTGCTACCAGTTGGGCTGGTTTCCTGCAGTTACTTTCATGATGGCACTTGTCTTTATGATATACACTAGGTGGACTCAAAGGGATTATTTTTTTCTTCTAAACCAAAGAAGAGCATTCTGCCAGGCAGGTGACAAAGATTGAGAAAGCCAAAAATGCCATTTTTTGCATCCAAACAAAAAGCAACTCTCATCAAAATGCCAAAGTTTACTGGAGAACCTGCTCACTCACCACTTGGATGCAGATACACTAGAAAACTCTATGTGCAACAATTGTCAGGATGATGCACTAGAATTAATGGAGTAAAATACAGCATTCACTTCAAAAAGTGGTATGGCTTTTTCTTCTCCCCATGGAATCCTTCAAACATGTCTCTCCAAACTACCACATACAAAGTCAGCCTTGACAATGCCAACAGGTAAAAATTACAGTTTAGGTGTCATGCACAATTTATATCATTTCATATACATATATATATACCCTTATTCAAAATTGTGAACTCCACTATTGTAAAAGCACTTTATCCAAGCACTGAATCACCCAAATCTTTTAGCCCATAAAAAACATTTATTACCCAGAGATGCCTTAGCAATCATGCAGAACCAGTTTAATTTAATTAACAAGATTATATATTACTGTGCAAAATGTTTAGCTCAGAAGTCACAAGTTACTTTCTTAAAGAAAAACTGCTAGGCTTTGAAATATTAAATGCATCCCAGAAAAAAGGAAAAGTTTAAATATTTTATGGCCCCTTCATTATAGCACTGCAGTAGCAATGAGGCAGTCAAGAAGCAGCACTTTCATTCCAAGTCCCTATTTTCAGAAACTCATAAAACTTGCCTTAGGGAGAAAAAAAAATCACAACCAGATATTTCTTGTGGTCCTGCTCAGACTTAATGGTAAATTTTTTTTCCCCACCCTCTGGTAAAAGTCCAATCAGCTGTGGTTAAACACAGACAAAGAATGGTTGAAATTCCTAGATAAAAAGTATGTGAAGCTTCAGAGGCCAAATTATCTGAGGTTTCAGTGTATTTTAAAATTTGAACACAATAAAGCATACATTTCCCAATGAAGATTAAATAATGTTGGGACAATGGAGGAGGAAAGTTTGTTCAGAAATTTAATTCTAAAATGTACTCACAAAGAATATATCTTTTTATTAAATCAGCTGTATACTTCCTGTAGTGTATACTTCTAATAAAGTTACATTTCCATAAATGCTCATGGTGACAGAGCAATTTTAAAATCACCTTATGGTTAAGATTTTATATTCACAAAGTCGGAAAATCCAAGGATGGGTTTCCCCATAGTAACTGTAATCTGGCCATGTTATATATTATATATATATAATATATATTAAGGCATAAAAGTTGGTATCATACACAGAAATGGGAAAAGTGATATAGCCGCAAGAGGGCCAAGTAATAGTTGCTGTGGGAACCACAATTTAGAATTTTCTGAATCTCTGCAAGGCAAGTCTCAACCACAACATTAACAGATTTTTTTGGCATTTAATTTACAGTAGCTGAGAATTAAAAGCATGTTCACTCTTGCACAGCATAATGGTGGGTTTCCCAATTGAGCACCGGGTATTTTAAAATAACACTACCAAGCCAACCATTACTAGACAAGATTGCTTCCTTCTCTTATAAATATTTTTTTCTCAAATCCACCTGACCTGGTATTACTACTCATTGGTCTGTTTCAAATGAGCTGTAAGAAAAAAAGGAGTTGGAGGAAAATTTGCATAGATTAAAATTAATACTCTGTATTCAATTCATCCAGCTGAAGAAATTTCAAAATCAACATTCAGAATGGCTCCTAAAGACTTTTCCTATATTAAGTTGGATAACTATATGTTCTGTTCAAATGGTTCAGACTACACTGAGTTGAGCTGGGAAGGGAGGTAAATTTAACAGAGAAATAACAGATGAGTGTGGAAAATGGATAATGACCATGAACCACTGATAATACAATAACACCTAAGACCAGGAAGAACTAGGGGTGGGTAAATGGAAAATCTAATAATACCTGAAGAATTTTGAAAATCAGTTAAAAAAAAAGTAGGGAAAAATAACTAGGGCCCTTTATTTTCCATTTAAACCAAGCTGATGGGCAGTTTTGGGTTGTGCTAAAGTAGATTTTTTAACTCAAATTCTAAATTAATAAAGCATATTTTAAGTTTTTTGAAAATGAATTCAGAAGACTAAAAGCACTGGGGAGCAGCACACAGAAAATTCTTGATATCCACTCTCCTTTTCCTCCTCTCAGCAATTTATGTGCTATCTGTCTCTCTCCCCAGCTAGTGTAAACACCTTAAAGGCAGGGGCTGTGTCTTATCTCCATTGAACTCTCCCAAGCACTAAGTATACTGCCACAGGAGGATTCAATAAATGCTATTAACTCTTTTTCTTCTTGAGCATTGTGGTGAAAATGGGGCAAGGATTTTAGGAGGGATGAGGACTGTGAGGAAATGGCTTCAGAAGAGTTTACTAGGCCAGAAAGCCGCCCACCCTGATAGGAAACTCAGGTCTGAGATGACATCTAGGATGAGCAAATCCAGCTCAAAGACCTGCGGGGGCCACTGCCTTCCTAGAAGCAGTGGAATAGATACCTCTGTTACTTATTGATATCTGAAACATTCAGATAATTGGTGGGAGGCAGGGACCACCAGCAACCCATCTCTCTGCCAGTTGACCCAGGCGTGGCTTAGGGCCAAGGTATTATTGACTTTTGCTAAACTACCCTGCCATACACCAACTGAAATTCCAATATTTACCCAGAAATGAAATGCTTTCACCAATTTTGGGTTACTGTAGTAATAGCTGGGAAAAAAATTCATGAGAGAGGTGGGAGGGCCCTCAACACAATATACTAGTATAGCATACACAGGTAGAATAAATCAATCAATGATATTTATTGAGCACTTGGTGCCGAGCACTGGATTAAGCACTCAGAGAGTACAATACAAGAGTTAGTAGATGCATTCCCTGCCCACATGAATAATATGCTCCCCTCTCACTACTGTAATAGTCCCAAGTGAATGGTGCTAAAAAGAAGTCTTTCGAACTCTGCAATCACTCTCCTTAGATATTATTCTTTCAAAACTGAATGTTTCGTTCCATATATTTACTCGAGGAAGCTTGATTAACAGACGCTTCGCCTGGCTTCCACTTCTAAACAGCAAAGGTCGGTATTAGTAAATCACAATTCAGTTGCCATCAATCACAGCAATAATAAAACACCTACAGAAATCAAAAGACTGCCGCCTTCAACTAATGATGAAAAAGATGGACAAACCCAATCTAAACCCAGATGGAATGCTGAAACCCACTGCCCCAGTGTTTTCATCTCCCCGACTCTGCAAAGCCATATTAAAAACTACAGTAGTGTTAAGCACCCTGGGGCCATAAAATACTGACCTGAAACGGTGCCATGCAGATGGATAGAGGTGGTATATAAATAAGCAGGCTGCCAACACACCCCACCCTTTTTTTATCATTTATTATTACTACCCACATTTGCTAAGCATTTACAATGTGTGATTGATTGAAGCTCTAGGATGAGTACATGAAACTCCAGGATGATTATACAAAACTCAGTTAAGACAGTTCCTGGCTACAAGAGTTGACAATCTAAATGGAGGGCAAAATGTCAAGAAAAACGTAATAAACATCATAAGAAAATTGGTTAAAATTCACTGTTGAAAATATCACCAAAAAAATTACCTGAGAGTTCATCAGAGGACAGTCTTGGTGAACCTTCACCACTTTGTGTGCCTCTGACCCAACCTCCCCAACATTCTAGGGGGAAAGGAAGGGGAAACCTAGACTTCAGGCAGAACTCAGACTTCCAATGTTGAGAATGGGACCTTGCACCTACCTTCAGCTCCTGGGGCAAGCAAAGGAATTAGCCTCCAGGGAATTACTGGTCATCAGAGTTGATCTTCTAGGATTTCTAGCATACAAAGGATCTGAATAAAGTAGAACCGAACTTCCTCTGAGGCCCTCCAGAGGTGAGAAGGGAACAATCACAAATGAAGACTGGACTCCAATACAAGCTTAGAGGGAGAGGAATAATCAATTAATCATATTTATTGAGCACTTACTGCATGCAGAGCACTGTATTAAGTGCTTGGGAGAGTACAAAATAGCATCATAAATTGGTAGACACATTCCCTGCCCACAACAAACTTACAGTCTAGAGGAATAATCAGGTAGGACATAAGGTTTATCAAATCTGGTTCTCCCCACTCCCTTAAATAGCAACAACAAATCTCAGAGAGGAGACCAGAGGGAACCAAGAAGAGACTTTTTTTTTAATCCACAAAGATTTTTTAAAAAAAAAACAAACTAAACACTTTTCTAATTATCTGAATTCGTTTTTGCTCTCATCTACATGCATTCCCTTTTGTTCTTTCCTTCATTTTTGCCTTCCTCGTTTTTTTCATGTCTGCCCCTACTCCCCCTTCCACTACCTTTTCTATTTTTCAGTAGTTTCACTGCTCTTTGGAAGACAGGTGTTCTATAAATCCAAAAACCCAAAGCCCAGTGAATACTAAACACAGAAAGAAACTGAGTAAGGCCCTGCCAAGAGAAACATAATTCACCACAAGAATTCTGCATACGATGAACAATTGAGAAGCTGCCAGGGTCTAGTGGAACGAGCAAGGGCTTGGGGGTCAGAGGACCTAGGATGTAATCCCGGCTCAGCCACTTGCTGCTGGGTGACCTTCAGCAAATCACTTAACTTCTCTGTGTCTCGGTCTTCTAACTGGTAAAGTGGGTATTCAAAACTTGTTCTTCCTTCTACTTAGACTGCAAGCCCATGTGAAATAGGGACTGTGTCCAATATGACTTCCTTGTATTTAACCCAGTGCTTAATACAATTCTTGGCACATAGTAAGCACCTTAACAACTACCACAATTATTACTATTAACAATCCCAACAAGAAATCAACTGCACTACCACATCTTTGGCATCTTAGTAAAAACCAAAATCCTAAACTTCTTGAAAAAAAAGCAAGATTTAGTAATCTCTGTTAAAATGTTCTCAATCCCAATGCTGCTATTGAAAAAAAATATTAAGCTACCTTGAATTCTCCCTCCCTCAGCAGGATTCAACCATTAAATTAGACATTCATTCAACTGTTAATCAGCATGAAACAATAATGGGATGAGATTTCTGAAAGAAATTCCTTCCTCCATTCTATTTCCCTTATTTCTACTTTATTTTGTTTGCCAGCCCCTGTAGACTATAAGTTGCTTGTAGGCAGGGAGCACATCTACCAACTCTGCTGTACTTTATTTTCCCAAGCATTTAGCACAGTAGGTGTTTGCTAAATACCACTGATTGATTGCTATTTCCAACAGAGGCTCAATGCCGTCCTTGGTTTTTCAGTCTGCTCTCTGCAAAAACACTGGCAGAAATCACTGCACTTTTGGGGAAGCTACTAAATATGCAATTTTCACAGGAGCCTCCTAAGTACTCCCTCCAAGGCACCCAGGAACTTACACGTTACCTTAAGGCTTATGTACACATTAAACTTGTTTTTATACTAACCACTATTAATCCAGCTAATCCTCCAAAAGGTCACATTCCCAAATAACTTTACTGTAGAATCCATTATTTAAAGGAAGGAATTACTGAGTACTATTAAGAAGTAAACACTCACATCTCCTCCAACTGAATTTCTACAGCAGGACTAGCAAAGGCAAACACTTGCACACATGCATTTAAACTGAGCCATAGCATAGTCGGTTGTGTAGTCTGTTGTGTTTTTTTCTGTTTCCCTGCCACTACGCATCTCTGCAATCGCAAGAGTACAGTGGGATAGAGTTTCTTCTACTCATTTAGAAAATCCCATCAGGCAACTCTTGGCTCCAGGGCCAGGGCTCTAGAGCTGTTGTGCGGTTCCCTTAACGCTATTTCTGTCAAATCTACCTTTGATCTCCAGGGGTGATCGGGCTGTGTGTGCAGGATCCAGTCACGTCACCGTGGTTTAGTGGAGAGAGCAGGGGCCTGGGAGTCAGAGGGTCATGGGTTCTAATCCCAGCTCCGCCACTTGTCTGCTGTGTGACCTTGGGCAAGTTACTTCACTTTACTGGGCCTCAGTTACCACATCTGCAAAATGGGGGTTAAGACTGTGAGCCCTATGCAGGACAGGGACTGTGTCCAACCTGATTTCCTTGAACCCACCCCAGCGCTTAGTACAGTGCCAGGCATAAAGTAAGCATTTAATAAATACCAGAATTATTATGATTATTAATTTGACCCTCTGCCTCCAAATACCATGCAAATTTTGAGTACATAAGAAATACCTACTTTGTCTAATGCCATTCCTTTTTTGGTTATGAGTATACTGAATAAAGAAAACTTTAGTTATGAAAAGCCCCGGTTACAGAAACTAGTCACTTTCAAAAGTCTCCTCAAAAATGGACTGCTTCCAAACAGCTGCAGGCATAGTCCATGTTATCCATAATTCTCATGTTCTTCAGCTCTAATTCTGCATCATTCTTAATGAGTATTCCTCAATATCTTGTCTTATCATGCACCAAAATTCTGGAGCTAGAATAAAATTAAACTAGACAAAAGCAAAGAAATTACATTAGGCTGACACTCTACCCTCTCTGAGTCTCAAAATGGTGACTAGCTCAGGAGGAGGGCTGAGACCAACAGGTAAAATGATACATCCAAGTTTCACAAACACAACACATCTATGCTCTCAGATCAAGACATGGATTAAGCAACAGAAACCTGCTCTTACTTGTTCCTGGCCATTTTAACTCAACAGCTTTTTACAGTTCTCAGGTAATCAAAAGACTCTCCACTGGCAAAAACCCTCAACTTGCAAAAATGAACCTCTCCCTCAAAATTTAATTACAACATTGAAGCACTTACCATGTGTCCATCACTGTGCTAGGCACTGAGGTAGATGCAGGGTAATTAATCAATCGCATTTATTGAGAGTTTACTGTGTGCAGAGCACCGTACTAAGCACTTGGGATTGTCTACTACAAGAAAGTTCTAGGCATGATCCCTGCCTGTAAAGAGATTACAATCTAGTCAGAGACAGACATTAAAAGAAATTACAGAGAGGAGAAGGGCAGAGTAGAGGGATATGTACAGAAGTGCTGTGGGGCTGGGGGTGGGATGAGTATCAAAGCTCTCAAGGCACCAACCCGAGTGCTTACATAGGACATCAGCAAACAGTGATGCTCTTTACCAACTGCTTGCTCATTTACTCTCTACTGGAAGAACTCTTTAGAACATCTTCTGGTCAAAAAGTCAACCTGAAGAGAAAGCCTTATAAGGGCTTCCCTTTTACAAAGCAAGGAAATTCAGACTGTAAATAAACAAAAACAAAAAGTTAGTAGCAGTCCCCTAAATAACTGAAAACCTGTTTAAACAGTGGGTGATAAGGTGATAAACTTAAAAGAATACATCAACTACAACATGGTTTAACTCAGCCCGGTTAAAGAATAAATGATTCCTTCATGGGTACTGAAGCCAACACCCCTTTGCCTTTCCTCCTCTTTACTCCCAACCAACCCTTTTGCACCTGAAGGAGAGGAGAAATGTGCCTTCAGGTTTAGTTTGTAACCAAAAAAAAAACAATGGTAGAAGCTGTGACAATTCACTGCCAGAGACAGGGCAACCTGACTCCATCCACTGTGAACTCAGAGAACAGGGATGGGAAGGGTGACGTTTTCTGTGAAGGTTCCCGTGCTCCGCCTCCTCAAGTCAAGTTGCCCATCAGGAATTTTCCCTGAGGATTTTCTCTGGCCAGCAGTTCCATGGGGAAAATCACCTAAGAGCAATATGAAGTTTGCATCTGAAATCAAGTTGGAAATCTTATGAAAGAAACAGGACCCACAATGGAGCCCTTAAATTCAAAAGAATACTTAGATGGCTTAAAAAAAATGTAGCTGATAAGTGTCCCTTAAATTTAATGTGGCTGCAGACAACTACAACGAATCAACATGAATTCTGTACAATTTCGCTATAAAAAGGAAGATCTGAAATTCTCTTTTGCGCTCTCAAGCCCTACCAGATGAAGGTGATAATATCTCACTTAAAAAGTCTGTAACAGATTCCGAGAAAGAATTTGGGCTGAATTGTTCACTGACCCAGATAAACTTTAAAAGATTCCTGAAATGCTCACCCTTGGCACCAACTCCACCAAGATGTGTAATGAAAACTGCCAGGAGGTTGGAAAAGGTAGGTGAGTTGGATTTTTAAAAACGGGAGCTATAAATTCACAGCAAATCTTTTAAATATCTGCAAACATTTTGAGAGCAGTCTCAAAAAAATGCCATTGCTCCCTGATTGGCTTTGAAGGGATACACTAGGCACTGCAGACGATGCATACGAGAAATGCAGGAAAGATTGAATCTTGACCCAAAGTAAATAAGATGAGAGAAAAAACCTGAAGCTTTCTTTATCCAAAGATTAAGCAAGAGCACACAATTCTTCAAGATTAAATTATCCTCCAACTCAAGCACAGGGAGGGGCTCAGAGGCATAGCAAGTGAGGCTGACACTACTAATAATACTTATCATTTACATACCGCCTGCTCCCTCTCGGTTACTCAATCAGCATGTCCCTGGAAAGTGGGTCCTCCTCTCCATTTTACAGATGTATAAACACTCAGAAAGATGATTAATAATTACAATACCTTGACTACGTATCACACTTTCATCTTCATCCAAAGCACTTTCGCATAAATTAGCTGATTCTCCTTGCAGCATTCCCTGTGAGGTAAAGAGCGGCCTTATTCTTTCCATTAAATAGATGAACAAATTTAGGCACAGAGAGGTTAAATGATTTGCCCTAAATATCACAGAAGATCAGTGACAAAAACTGGAATCAGAATTTAGGCACTCTGTCTTCCAAGACCCCTGCTCTTTCTTCTAGATCGAAGCTATTTCTTCTAGACCACACTGTAGGAAAGACTAGATTCTTCTTAGCTTATGAGTTTATGTGGGACAGGACTGTGCCCAATTTAATTATGTTGGTTCTAGACCAGCACTTAGCACAGCCCTTTGGTCCATAGTAAGTTCTTAATGCCATTAGTATTATTATTGGCTTATCAAAACTCTCAATCACGGGTCAAGGGGTAGAGAAAGGATTACTTGGTCAAATCTTAAAATCAGCCTGCTTTCCTAGATGAGAGCCTTCCACGCTTAAATTCAAATCCCAATCAGGGATTTGCCTAACCCATGAGGATATCTAACCACCCTTCAGTTTAGTGTTAATTTGAAAGTGCCAGGTCACAGTGGGAGCCAGAGAGTTAAAGCTGTCAACTCATCCTTTCGTGAGCCCTAAACTGACCCCGTAATAAAGTCAAACCTTTTTTCCACAGGAATGTATTTTTAAATCAAAAGGCAAGACTTAGCTCTTCCTGCCAAACCTTAAATCATAGGTAAAACCATCCACTAAATTGCCAGTGTTTCCTAACCTCACTCATTATTGGACCAGAAGTGTTAATAAAACTTAAAATTTATATATAAATTACAGTCACTATGCACAGCTTGTCACACACCTCATCAGTGACTACATAAGTCTTATAGCATTAAACAGTCGAGCAAGTTATTAAAGACGGTAATGAAAGTATTTCTTGAATACACAATTAGGACATGGAAAACAAAATGGATGTCTAAAGATACGTTGTACATGCTTACTGAAACACTACTGGACTGAAAACAAGTGGAACAACAACAAAAATAATAACATACAAACATACAGAGCCGTTTCTAATTTAAAACTTCAGCCAACGGCAAAATACATAAATGACTATCACAGTGCTTCTTTTAATTACACTGCAAAATTAAAATCCAGTGGGCTGTCAATTTCCCCTAAGATATGCAGAAAAACTAACACTTCCACAAGAACAAGACTTCCAGACAACCTGTCCCTCAGAGTTAATCTGCATTTGTGTCAGCTTTAGCAGCAAATTGGTATGGCACCTAAACCCCAAATTAAATGTTTGCACTTCTGATCAGCCATAAAATAACACTAAATACTTTGTATAATGTACATGGCACCTTGTATTTACAAAATCCATGGCACTCGTGAATCCAGAAAAAGGCAACATCAGCGACATGGGGCAATGCCAGAAATTGAGCTAAAGGAGACAAATCAATGGGACATAAAAATCATCCATTTCTAGAATGATCAATCAGGAATTCAGCAGACATTTACTACATAAGCACCACAATGTTCAGAATACCACCAATGTTCTTGGTGAGAAAAGAAAACCGTCACTTGCCCTCAGGGAGCTTACAATTTCACTGAAGAGTTGATGAAAGCATATAATTAAAGAAGATGCATAGATTAAACATGAATTACAAATGTGTTCCCAGGAGATGGACTGAGCTAGCACATTGGAAAGCGGAATTAAAGGGAAGAGGTGGGCCTTATGACTTATAGCCCAGAAGGAATGTGGTTTGGTGAAGGAGAAAAGGAGGTTGTTCTAGGTTAGGCAATGGGAAAACTAAGTGCATGGGCAACAAGAGAAGTAGCATGGCCTAGCGGAAAGAGCACGTGTCCGGGAGTCAAAAGGACCTGGGTTCTAATCCCAGGGTCATCACTTGTCTGCTGTGTGACTTTAGGGAAGTCACCTGGCTTTTTTGTACCTCAGTTACCTGATCTGTAAAATGGGCCCCATGTGGGACATGGACTGTGTCCTAACTGATTAGCTTGTATCTATCCCAGCAATTAGTACAGTGCCTGGCACATAGTAAGCACTTAAATACCATGTCAGAGGGAGGGAGAGAGAGAGAGAATGTGTGTGTGAGTGTAAACTGGGCTGCAATAGACAAATTAGATAGAACCAGCTGTGAAGGCTGGAGTTACCATTTGACCATAATCTAGGGTGGCAAAATTGGCAATCCAGACCACCACTCACTTGACAGTGCCCCAGGAAATAAGATATAGTCTTACACCAAGAGGATGTACATTTCCTAGCAGCCTCCAAACCTCCCCCAATCCCAGCAGCCTTGTCCAAACTTCCTCTGCTAGTCCTCTCTTTCTGTTCTTTCTCTCCACACCACATTCCTTTCCCTCACCACTTGCTGGGATAGGGGTGATCGGTATCAACTGGCAGAAAACTTTTGAAGACCATGGTTCGAGTTTACATATGATCCAGAGGGCAAAGACATGTCACTGATGTTCGTCAATCTTATACCTCGTCCAGATCTTTCTGTTTACAAAGTGCTTTATAAGCATTAGGCTCTGCAATATCTCCAGGAGATGAGGAAACAAATCAAAAATACATGATTACATCTCTATTATCCACAGCAAGCTTTGAAGAAACTACACTTGCCCTCTATCCTCAGATACAAAAAAATAAGTTAGTTAGCCAGGGTCCCAATTAACCAACCTGAAAAACAGGGGAGCAATCATTTCTCTCTCACAGGGAGGGAATAATCACTCTATAATAGTACAGTGCTCTGAAAATACAGCCTGCTGCATAAATGTTAAATCACCACATTCCCAACCCATTACTTCCAGTTATAAAGCCTTGAACTGAACTAAACGCCTCTCCCTTCTTGATGCTTAAATTCTTCAAATACATGTAGATTGTTAATTATGTACAGTTTAGCTAAACTATGATTAAATCTTTTAATCATTCATTATAAGTCAGTCTCTCCAGCCCCTTAATCATTGTTCTTCTCTGAATTCCCTCCAATTTGTCAACTTTTTTCAGCTATTTGGTTGTCCACAATTATAGGCAGTATTCTAGGGATGGACTCTCTCTCCCTTTAATACACACATGAACTGTGTAATGTGAGCAACAAGCTCTCATGGCCTACCATTGGGATACCTCTCTCTAAACCCATTAATCACAGTGGCCACTAGCCAGCTCCCCACGTTGATTCCGGAGACTGGATCTTTTCTGAGAGCTGTTTTTAAACACTTCCAAGGCTTTTCCTTGAACTCTGGGGTGTTGATTTGATCACTGCCAGCATTATCCCCAGAGTCATTACCAAAACTCCACTGCCTTATCCCCACTCATACCACCTAGAGGAGAAGGAGACTGCGAGCTACCACCCTGTCTCCAGGGAGCCCCACAAGGAGTGCATTACGCCCATCAAATAATTTACCTGAACACCACCCCTGCTAAGAAGGTGGGCGCAAATATCATCACTTAAGAGCCATGCTTTGTCCCTTTCCCACTAACAGAAAAATGACAAAAAGAGGTGGAGGGGGAGGGTGACTAATGAGAGGAGGAGGAAGAAAGGTAAAGAAAGAATGCTGCACAGTGATCAGAGGGGTGGGCACCTTGCAACCTGCCAGCTCCTGCCGAGATAGTGGGTAAATCTCTCTCCTCCTCCCATTACAATCCCCCTCTCTCCTCCTCCTAGACTTTCACTGAGTTACTGCCCAGATTCTGCACCGAGGGGGAAGCGGGGAAAGAGGGCTTCTTTTACATTGGCCTAGACTTTCACTTGTTGGGTATCATTAAGTATCTCATTTCTTTGCCAAAGTATACAACAACAGAAAAGCATCCAAAACCCAAAGCTAGATATACACACACCAGATGGGGCCAAGGTCTTTGTCAATGACAGTTAACCTAACAGATGATGATTGTTATGATTATTGCTATTTGTATTATTATTGTTGTTGTTGTTATTCTTAATTGTGGTATGTTAAGCACTTGCTATATACCAAGCATTGTACTAACAGCTGGGGTAGATACAAGATAATCAAGTTGTACACAGTCCTTGTCTTACATGGGCTTCACAACTTAAGAGGGAGAACAGGTACTTACATTCCCATTTAATAGATGAGGAAACAAACACAGAGAAGTCACTTGCCTAAGGTCACCCAGAAGCTAAGTGGCAGAGCCAGGGTTTAGAACCTAGGTCCTCTGACCCCCCCCCAGACCTATGCTTTTTTGACTGGGCCACACTACTGCTACCCATCAGTGATTAGTTTGGGAAAGAGAAGATGGGGAGGCGCATTTGGGAGGTATACCGTAGCATAACCGATAAAAGACTACAGTGGTAGTAAGAAAGACACGTATGTGACCACTCCATGGCAGGGGTGTATGGGTTGCCAACAAATACCAACATTATTATACTTTTGTGAGCTGGACTTCCAGACTTCCTCATACCAGGTCTCTAACAAAACCTGAAAGTTTCCAGTCATGGCTTAAAAGACCTAAAACATTAGTTTTTGGACCTATATGCTCTTTTCAGCTTGTGCCCACCCAATCTTCACGACCACCAAAGATCCTCTGCCTCACTTTTGCTCCCATATCAAAGTAAAGATATTTATTCTGTGCTCCCTGGATGCCATACACCTTGCTAAGTACTTGAGAAAGCACAACAGAAGAGTTAAAAGGTTTGAAGGGCAAGAGAGTGAGCATGGGACTACGTAAGATCCCCATGGAAATTTAGGAGGGTCAATTTTTCAAATCTGAGAATAAAACTAGTGGAATAGCTATTAAAAAATTCCAACAGACATTCAAACCAAGTCAGCACAGAAAGCAATTTGGGAAAGGGGGAGAAAGCCCTGACTCCCAGGGCTCCTCTTCCTTTCCCACAGAAATAAGGTGGCAGAGACAATGGAACTAGCAGTCCCAGGGCACCTGACCGCACTGGCCAACTCTTGTCCTCCCCCTCCTCAATAATGGGTCTCCCTTCAGCACCGTAAGCATGGACCACTGCTTGACTTCAATTTCCTTATAAGGTGTCGCCCAAGGGGAGGTCAAAGAAATCAGGGAGACACCTTTGGTGAATGGATTCTCACTGCAGACCAAGGCCTCTAATCCACCTCTGCCCTTGCAAGAAGGTAGCCTGTCTTCTGTTTCCAAGGAGTACGACTAGATGGGATGAACAGCAAAGTATTTTCTGGGTTTTCTCCTGGGTATCCTATGTCACATCTCTTCAGACTGACTATACCTTGGGCCAAGATCTGAGCACTCCTCCAACATGTAGCTCAGCACAGGACAGGGAACATGTCTACTGTACCAGACTCTCTCCAGCACTGAGTACAGTGCTCTGAACACAGCCAGTGCTCAATAAATACCCCAGACTGGTTGAAATACTTAATGACTAACTATAATCATTACTATGGAGACAAAAGAGGAGGAAGCATAGAGTACGAATATTAGTACTGTTCCAGAAGCTGGATTTAAAGCCACTAGAGATCTCATGAAGATCTCTAGTGATGCTCAACATCCCTACCTCACTCTTGCTGTAGCTTGACATCCCTTTTCATCCTACACACCACTCCTAGTGGAAGGTATATGGGTTGTGATAGTGGTTAAGATGGAATAGTAAAGAGAAAAATCAAGAAACAATGATCTTCATGGGAGCAGTAATTCAATTTTAACTTGAAAATTGCCTAAGAACCAATGTAGTCTGTGGACAGATCCATATCCAAATTATATGAAAATCGCCTAGGGCCTTCTCAACTATTCCATAAATCTGAAAGTGGCCCTCAGACAAATCTTAATAAAGCCCACTAATTTAAGAGAGTTGGTGGAAGAACTGCCAGGCGCGACAAAGACTGAGGTTTCAGTCGCTTTAGGTTCAGTGCCATCACTGCATTCCTGTTGGTACTGGAATGTACCAGCAAAGGTCAGTATCAGGTGTGCCAGACCAAACCCTAGATTTCCAACATAGGCAAGGCTCTCCTGCCTGCTCCTCAATTATTCTCCAGATTCCTTTTCGATAGCCTCTCCATGGTTATGCCAAATTTCAGAGGGAAATTCCAAGAATGGCTTCTTATCCCCGCTTCACTGCCTAGGGAAAGCTGTGAATTGTGTGTGTGTCAGGGGGAGAGGGGGAGCGGCACCCAGGCTGAATCCTCAAACCTTGAAAGGGACCCAGAGAAAGAGATATCAGGGCAATTGCGGACAACTTTTCATTGGTCAGAGGTGGCAAGAGACCATGAACTCTAATTAAGACCTTCCTTGTGAGACACGAAATTCCTGCCTCCATTTTACAAAGTCCATGTTACACAGTGAACATCATTCAGGATCCACTTTTACTACCTGACCCTGCCTTCTAAATAATTAGAAAAGGACATTTTTATACAAACTGTAATTCTGACAGGACAGGGCTTATTTTGATGGAGAAAGGGATGACACACCACATCCAATTTTAAGAAGCCTATAAAAACGCACGATTCATGGGATGAGGCCACTGGAGTGATGGAAATCCCAATAACAAGCTGACTTTCTCAAGAAATCCACCAGGCTCACGGTCTAGATGTTCTGCGAAAACAGAAAGACAGTCACTCTTTGCCTCAAGGCCTTTCATCTGAATCACTTCACAAATACTGAACACATTAACTGGGAAGTGGCCAGTAGGATTCTTTACCATATACCCAGGAGGCCCTGCCCCTCAGTTAAAAGCTTGAGTACCCAAATGGATCTTAGACCAGGGCATCTTCAATTAAACCAACTCCACTCTCCCCTACTCCACCTCACAGGACTAAGGCAAGCAACACCTTCTCCTCCAAGGGTTCTTTCCAGAGAGGTCATAGTCGAGAAGTACACCCTGCATGCACACCATTTAACCTGAGCAATTTAGGATACCAAACGTTTCCAATTCTCTGCTTCACAGAGATAGTCCCAGGGGAGACGTTCCAAAGCTCCACAGTCCCGAGTGCTGTCCAGGATTTCTAATGCACAAAGCAGAGTTCAGTGGCACCACCTATGTCCATGAGATAAGCACTGCAGAACCACCAAGAAGCAAGGGGAACCTCTTCTCTCTCTATAGCCAGTTCTGCTGTAACGTATGCTTTCAAATTTTTTTTTGCCTGGACATGATTAGGGTCCTCCTGACATTATGAGTCTACTTGGGCTCGGTGTGCCAAGTTCAGGATATGTCACCCGGCTCTCAAAAAATTCCAGTGATTGCCCATCTACCTCCACATCAAACAAAAGTTCCTCACCAATAGCTTTAAGCAATCCACCATCTTGTCCCCTCCTACCTCACCTGACTACTCTCCTTCTACCACCCAGCCCGCTCAATTAGCTCTTCTAATGCTAACCTTCTCACTGTGCCTCACTCTCGCCTTTCTCACGGCTGACCCCGGCCCATATCCTGCCTCTGACCTGGAAAGTCCTCCCTCCTCAAATCGGACAATTACTCTCCCCCATTCAACCCTTATTGAAGGCACATTTCCTCCAAGAGGCCTTCCCAAACGAGGCACCCCTTTTCCTCTTCTCCCACTCCCTTCTGCGTGGCCCTGACTTGCTCCCTGTTGTTCTTCCTCCCTCCCAGCCCCACAGCACTTATGTACATATCTGTCATTTATTTATTTGTATTGATGTCTGTCTCCCCGCTCTAGACTGTGAGCTCATTGTGGGCAGGAAGTGTGTCTGCTTATTGTTGCACTGTACTTTCCCAAGCAGTTAGTACAGTGCTCTGCACACAGTAAGCGCTCCATAAATATGACTGAATTGAATGAATAAAAGTGACCTAAGAAACTGCACCCGCAAAGGGTCGCAGAACTTGGATCTATGACCTATGGTTATTTGATAGCCGCTCCACAACACCTGTGTACATATCTATAAATTTTATATTATATTTAGTAGCATTAATATCCGCCTTCCCCTCTAGACTGTAAGTTCACTGTGGCAGGGAACATATCTACCAACTCTGTTCTATTGTATTCCTCCCCAAGGGCTTAATACAGTGTGTTTTACACAGTAAGCACTCAATAATAATAATTATGGTATTTGTTAAGGGCTTACTATATGCCAAGCACTGTACTAGGCACTGGGGTGGATACAAGCAAATTGGGTTGGACACAGTCCCTGTCCCAAGTGGGACTCACAGTCTCAATCCCCAATTTACAGATGAGGTGACAGAGGCACAAAGAAGTGAAGTGACTTGCCCAAAGTCACACAGCAGACAAATGGCAGAGCCAGGATTAGAATCCATGACCTTCTGAGGGATAAGGATCCATGGTCCTCTGAATCCCAGGCCCGTGCTCTATCCACTACACCATGCTGCTTCCCAATAAAAACCTTTGATGATGAGGATGGACAGGTGAGTACCACACACTACACGTTTTCCTTTAATTTGAAATTTCACAACAAAGCAACTCTCATGTTCTAGGAAGACTGGATACACTTAGCTATTGATAACAAGCCACCCCAGACAGAAGGGGCAAAAAGCAGCAGAGAGCAGGAAGCCAGCAGATCAGAGAAAACCCCAATATGAATCTTACAGGGTAGAATTTGGAGGGAGCAGAGGAGGCGTGGAAAATTTGGATTTGCTGCTAAAAATATCCTCCCCGTAAGGAAACCTAATAGACTTCAAGATCTTGACTCCAACAACTGCTTGCAAGGCAAGAAATCCACACCAACTACTTCTGAGGAAAGTTTCCCAAAGAAGAGAATCCTAAATAGTGATTGAGAGCAGAGGGACATTAGCTTTGGTGAAAGCAAGAGAAAATGGGAAGCTTCCTAGGCCTTGGAGCAAACCTATAACCAAGTTAAGTGCTTTTTATAAACTGCAGTGGTAGTCTGTTCTCTTCCTTCTTAAGCGATCACAACCACAACAAATCCTTGTCTGGCTACTTATCAGTAATCCTCTTCCCAAAAGAAGCAGCGCCCTCCCTCCTCTCCCAACCCTGCTTTGTATTTATTGAAAGGGGGCAAAAATTGGAACTTACAAATTTTTGCCACTTTCTTCTGTTCACACAACGATCCAAATGGGAACACAAAGGTCACTTTCACAGCCCAGTGTGGAATACAGGCAAAAGGGAAATAACTGCATTTCAGACATCCTCAGAAACTACAGGGACATCAAAGACCTGCAAAAGTTTGTGCAGCTTGATTCCTACTAATCAGAGCAGCCAAATCATAAAAATGAATGACTTCACTTCATCCTCCTATGCTATAATTAAGCACTGTGTCAATGGAACTTTTCAAGTTACAGCACTACCCAAATCACTAAATATAGAAGAAATTAATTATATAGTGAGTTATGTAAAAGTTATTTTCCAGTCCCCTGTATCATGCGCTCCCGGAAAAACACAATTTCTAACAAAATCCACAATGGGATAAGTGGTTTAACTTTTAGCCCCAGATTGTCAAATAGCACTCTTTAAAGACACAATAAGATCAGAAAGAAAACAAGTGCTCTGCCTAATAGACCGAAACCAGATAAATTTAGTGGAATTTTGCTGAACTATGAATTCTTGATGCCTTTATAATTTTAAAAGACCCTAAATTTTAATTCATCACAATCAACCACAATGTGTCGTTCCATATTTGATAAGCTTGTTAATCACACTTTTGCTAACTAATCTTCATCCTATTAATCTCCAGAGCATGGCATAGAATTCCTACTGCTACAACCTCTCAATCCATTAAATCAAAGAACTCCTTGTTTTTCCAGTGGAACCTGAGCAAGCAAAAATGTGATTTCAACTAAATCAGAAGTCTGATAAAGACTCAAAGTTGGAGCAGACAAACGGGCTTCAGAAGCCACCGTAAATAACAGGTTCTAAAAACATTTTACTGGTAAAAATGCCTAAATTGGGATCTATAGCGGAATGTCTTCACAGAGGTTGTACTTACTCTGCAGCCTGCTATTAGCCAACTCCATTATTGCTATTTGCAGGTTTAAAATGCAGAGATTCAGATGTAACTGTACAAAGCCTCCATTACAAGTGGATTTATAGAAAGCCACAGACAGAGCCATAATCATCCTCATTAAGGATCCCTTCCCACAGCCTGCATTATGTGGACACAAAGGGAAAAATATTTCTTCTTCTTACCCACAAGCTTAGATCTTTTCCCTAGTTCTCTTCACGTGTTTGTTACGATTGCAAGTTCAGGCAACTCTCCCTGGCAAGAGCACAAGAAGTTGGTCAAACACCCTCAAAATCAGTGGCCTCAATAAAGGAAGGAATTAAAAATACCAGAACCCTTTTCAATAAATCAGGCCACCACGCTATAAAAATGCCAATGTCGGACTGCCTCTAATTCACTTTTCCGGCAGCTGACGTCTTCGGGAACGGCATACGTAAGGAAAGCATGTGTTATCGCCTTTTGTCTGTTTTTCTACACCTGAGCATGGAGCATCCATCTGCGATGCATCTCCTTGCAGAAACAGAGGGAGAGGCAGGTGGTAATGTTTGTAAATACGCCAAAATACAAGCGAAATCCTTAGAGTTGGAGTGATGCTTTTAGCCATAGGATGCTTCAACTCCTTGGGACAAGGGGTCAATGCTCATCCTATCACTGCCTGGCAATGGGAAGCCCACCAAGAACAAATCTGGCCACCAAACAAAGAGCTGAGAAGACCTCAATATAGGAAGTAACTGGGAACTGTAATCTGGCCACAGGTTCGGATCACAAGGTCTGGCTCTAGGGGCATGCGATTTTTACTCCTTGTTTACCAAGTTCAGTTTGCTCAGCCCACATTTACACACATGGCTGTAACATACCAGTTTCTGCAGGCCCATGGCTAATCAACACAGCAGAGTCGTAAAATCAGCATCAAGAACATAAAACTGTTCTTGAAAGGGAAGTGTTCCCTACAATACATTGGAATAGAGCTGCACACTTCCTTTAAACAGTGGGTTTTGAAACCAAGTTGGCAGCAGATTTGGAATAATCGCCCCAGTAACCAGTCTCATGGAGGATTGGTTTACACTCCATGATTTGAAATCTGGAATTAAATTTGTCATCTTTTTCTCCCTAACATTTACTCTAAAAAATGAATAAAGGTGGTTATACAAGCAGCAGACAAAGATGATGTTTGCTCAAGTTCCCAGCTCAAGTTAACTTGTCTTTAGAGATTTTCAAAACAGCAAATATTCGGCAGAACTTACACTTGAAGTTCCGATTATCCAATTATCTCCAGGATAAATCACTCTTTACAGCTCAATTCTACACTCTGACAAAAGAATGACTTGATGTTGCCAATACAACTTAATTTCGCTACATACAGAATAGCTGAAATAAATATGGACTTCCAAGAGGCACTGAAACCATTATGAGAGTCAATTTTCAAGAAATGGGACCACTTCTCTCTAGATGATTTATGAAAATTAATATCGCTTTGTTTAATAGGATGGAAATATTTAAGTTCACATTTATGCTAAACATTTATTCACGGGCAACGGGATCGAGTTGGACTTGGCACTCCCACTTGAACTTAAGGAAAAAAAATCTCAAAAAGTTAACCAAAGTTTTGACTCTTCCTGGAAACATGTCTCTTTCAGTTACACATTTGTTCATCAAAACTGAACGGTGACTGGACACCTTACACTACCGTAGCATGCACACAGCATGATTTTTTAAGACAAGCAGAACATGACAATTGTGCAAAAGTTTCAAGACTTCAGACCTCCTGCCAATCAGATTATGCTAAAAAAGAAACACACACAGGTTGAGTGGAAAACTTGCTGCTCACAAAGTGCATACACCATTTGCATTTTTTAAGTTTTTCTTCTAAGGAGCTCCTCAGTGGTCCAACAGGGGGGGCAAATGTTTAAATCCTGCACATGAGTATTCAGAGCTCTGGAAGAATAAAGGGTTAAGGGATGGGAGGAAATGATAAAACAAAATCTTTTCCCAGCTTTAAATTTTTGTAACTACAGCACTCACCCTCCATCTCACATCTGGCTCAAGAGGGGAGAGTTCTACTATTTGGGTTTTCAATCCGTAATAAAGCCCATAAGGAATCACTCTCCAAATTAAGTCACCGAACTCAATAAAATGATCACACCCAGAGAAGCAACACTTATTGACATTAGAGGAGTTCCCTCTGCCCTACTTTATTGTGGAAAAGAATTATCTACACCAGAAACCAAATGATGTGGCATCAAAAAGGACCACCAATCATTCTGAGGCATTTTTCTCGGAAGGAAAAGCTTGAACGCTCCTAACCAGCAATGGGTAAAATTTAATCCAGGTAGTTTTCTAATTACCCTTTATTCATTCAATCCGATTTATTGAGCGCTTACTGTGTGCAGACTGTATTTAGTCTAAAGAACGAAGTACGGGGTATGCACTTCAGAGCAAGAAAGCACCTTTTCATTCAACCCGTGGAAGCGCAGGGTACCATACGGACACTGAACAACCAGATCAAATAAAATCGTGTTCTCCCTCATTCCATTCGGACTAGGAGGAAAAAAAGCTTGGGTACTTTCCCGGGCATTTGAAAGGTCCTCTGCAAAGCCTGCTATGCCTCTACAACTCTGCCTGCCTCAACCCAGACAGGCTGAGCAGAGATGATCAGGCCGAAAGTTAAAGATAGTATTTTTTTTTTCCTGTTCCCTTCTCTGCAGGAGGGGCAGCATTCCTAGAAAATATCTCCTCCCGGTGAGCGCCTGAGCAAGGGGAAATGGAGAGAAAAGAAAGCGGGGCGGAGGGAGGGAGACAGACACACACACATACACAGAGGCAGATTGTGCTTGTCCTTTTCCTTCTAAAGAAAAGCACACATGAAACCTTGAAAGGATGAACTTTTCAAAGCCGTGACACCTTGGATAAATCCTTCCCAGGAAAGGTCGCTCTAGAGCCATTTTCATTAATTCTGAGAACTTATCACAGGGATTCTCCTCCCTAAAACTACAAAATCACCTTCTTGCTTCGCTCAGAAAGGTGCTGCTTTCGTCTACATTCACGCCCAATATTGGGGACATGGTCTTTTGATGTTTTGTGTTTGGGTGGGGTTTTTTTTTAATTAATACTAAGGACAAATTAAAAAGTCGGACATTCAAAGGCTATAAAAAAGGATCAACAGCCAGCTAATTGTGTTTGCTAAAGTGACTGCTCTTTCTACAACAAATTAAACCAACGCCACCAATTGATAGGAGAGTGCTTTGTTTTGCCGAAAAAATACACTGAGTTAAGAACACAGAGGTTACAAAATCACACATGCAACAGTTCCGTACAGGTGAGGATAAATCCAAGAGGAAGACATTTTTATTGCAACTAGCCCCCCAATAATGCAGACACAATAACCTTTACAGGCAGGCTCTGATTTGCTGAAGGGCATCTATGAATTAAGAGTCTACTCGGTGCAAAGACCATTTAAGATTAAAAAAAAGGGGGCTGTATGCAAAACCAACCAAGGGCAAAAAAACCCAACAAACCCCTCAATGTCTTCCTTTTAAACTTTACCCTTCATGGAAGCTTAGACGTCAGAATGGAGTGACGGCTTTTATGCTCTCAAGAGTTTGCTCTATTGTTGTTGGGGATGGGTTTTTTTTTAAACTGACTGCGTTGGAGACAAAATAAGGTGCTTTTCCAACCCCGCTCCTCCAAAGGGGGACTGCAACAGGAATGACTGGCTCGAGGGCCGGCAGGGTGTGCAACCTCGTACCTGGGAGTCAAATTGCACGGCCCGGCTGGAGGAAAGCAAAATCGGATCGTCTCCGAAATGGTCCCCGAAACGAAGGAGGGGTGGGAAAGAAATAAAAAATGAAATTAAAGAACCGCTCCCCGTTGCAGCGAGGTGGTGAGCCCCGGGGTTTGGGGAAGGGAGGTTTCCAAAGGGGCGGTGTGGCATGCTTAAGGAATTGCTTTGGGGAGAGGGAAGGGGAGGGAATCGGCGGTGCCCTCCGAGGCTCCTCGGTCCTGGTGCCCCGGACAAGGGCTCCCTGCTCCCGGGCAGGAGGTGGTGGGGCGGGGGTTGCCAGCTGGCAGGTTGTCCGTCCCCCCCGCACCCCTGCCCACCTCGCCCCTCCCGGGCGGGCCGTCCGGGGTGCCCAGGCCAAAGGAAAGTTTAAAGCGGGGTGGGGGGAGCTGCACCCCTTTCAACCGGCCCGCCCGGGCATGCCCGGCTCTGCGGCCCGGGGGGCTGCCAGGACCGGGAGGGGGGCGAGGCGGCCGGGGCTCCCCGACATCCAGCGCCCGGGAAATCTGCGGGGAGGAAAAAGGAGGGGGCGCCGTGGGGGAGCCCCCGGGGGTTGGGGGGAGGGCACCGGTGCCAAGGGGAGATGCTGCAAGCCGGGGGTCCCCCGGAGGAGAGAAGGTGGGGAGGCCTGGCGCTGCAGAGCAGGTCCTGGGGGGGGGCGGTGCCCGGCGGCCACCCCACACGGGCGCGGTGTCCCACCTGGGGGAGCCGTCCGGGCAGGGGGGGGGGTCGGAGGCTTTGCCGGGCTCCTGGGACGGAAAGGGGATGGGGGGTCCTTGGGAAGGTTGGGGGGGGTCTCTGGGAGCGGCGGGGAGGGGGTGCGGTCCAGGGAAATGGGGAGCCCCGGGTCCGCGGGGGGGGGGGGGGAGCGGGAGAGGCCGCCCGGGGCCCCTGGCCAGTGGAGCGGGCAAAGGGGGGGATACCTGTTGGGAGGGCGCGGGTCCGGGGGGCCCTGGCCTCGGACCCCGCTCAACAGGCGGCGGTGGCCGAGGAGGAGCGGGGCGGGGGGCGCCGGCGGCGGAGTTTGCCGCTCCGAGGCCGCCGGTCCCGAGGAGGGGAAGGGGAGGGAAAAAAGGGGGCACGGGGGGGGGGGGTCCGGGAGGCGGCACGGAGGGAGGGAAGGGGGGAGAGGGAAGGGAGGGAAAGGCGGTCCCGGCCGCCCAGGGCTCCCGCTCCCTCCCGCCCGCACTGACCGGCTGTCCGGGGGGCGGCCGCCCGCATGCTGCCCGTCCCCGCTGCCGCCGCGGCACTGATGGGCAGAGCCCGGCACGATCCGCTCCGCTCCGCTCCGGCTGCTGCTCCGCCTGCTCCTCCGCCTGCTCCTCCGCCCGCTCCTCCGTCCTGGCCGCTCCGCCCGCGCGAGCACGAGCCCACGAGCACGCGCCCGCGCCCCCGCGCGCGCCGCCGGGCCCTCGTGCCTCCGGGGGAGGGCACCGAGCCGCCCCGCCCCGCCCCTCCGCAGCCCCCACCCCCAAAATCGGCCCCCTCCCTCCCTGCTCTCCAGCCCTTCCCCCGGCGCAGAAAATGCCTGCCCTCCCCTCCCCTGCCAGCCGGGAGAGACCTGCCCCATCCTCCCCCCACCTGCACGGGACCCTTCCCCCACCCCCCTCTGCACGGGACCCCCCATCCCCCTTTGCACGAGACCCTCCCTCCCCCCACCCCCCTCTGCACGGGACCCCCCCATCCCCCTTTGCACGGGACCCTCCCCCACCCCGCCCCTGCACGGGACCCCCCCCACCCCCCTTTACACGGGACCCTCCCCCCATCCCCCTCTGCACGGGACCCTCCCCCCATCCCCCTCTGCACGGGAACCCCCCCCTTCACCGTGCCCCCTCCCTCCCCGAATGCCCATGCATTTCATTCATTCATTCAATAGTATTTAATAATAATAATGTCGGTATTTGTTAAGCGCTTACTATGTGCAGAGCATGTTTTAAGCGCTGGGGAAGATTCAGGGTCATCAGGTTGTCCCACGTGAGGCTCCCAGTCTTCATCCCCCTTTTACAGATGAGGGAACTGAGGCCCAGAGAAGTGAAGTGACTCGCCCTCAGTCATACAGCTGCCAAGGGGCAGAGGCGGGATTCGAACCCATGACCTCTGACTCCCAAGCCCGGGCTCTTTCCACTGAACCACGCTGCTTCCCTATTTATTGAGCGCTTACTGTGTGCAGAGCACTGTACTAAGCGCTTGGAATGGACAAATCGGTAACAGACAGAGACAGTCCCTGCCGTTTGACGGGCTTACAGTCTAATTGGGGGAGACTGACAGACAAGAACAATGGCAATAAATAGAATTTCCCTCTGCACCCACCCCCCCAGACACAGATTTGTACCCCCTGCCTCGCCCAGGCTTGGACCCACCTGCTTTAATCCCTAAAAGATCCTTCCAGAGCGACCCACACCCCCTTCTTATTCATCAACAGTATTTACTGAGCGCTTACTATGTGCAGAGCGTTGGACCAAGCGCTTGGAATGGACAGTTCGGCAACAGATAGAGACAAATCCCTGCCCAATGAAGGGCTCCTATATCTTTAAGCCTGTACTTTCCTATCTCATTCATTCATTAGTATTTATTGAGCGCTTACTATGTGCAGAGCACTGGACCAAGGGCTTGGAATGGACAATTCGGCAACAGATAGAGACCATCCCTGCCCAATGACGGGCTTACAGTCTAATCGGGGGAGACAGACGGAAAAAAACAAGACAACATAATCACGATAAATAGAATCAAGGGGATTTACACCTCATTAACAAAATAAATAGGGTAATAAAACTATATACAAATGAGCACAGTGCTGAGGGGAAGGGAGAGGAGCAGAGGGAAAGGGGGCTTAGCTGAGGGGAGGTGTAGAGGGGAAGGGGGAGGGAGCAGAGGGAAAAGGGGAAGCTCAGTCTGGGAAGGCCTCTTGGAGGAGGTGAGCTCTAGGTAAGGCTTTGAAGAGGGGAAGAGAGTTAGTTTGGCGGAGGTGAAGAGGGAGGGGATTCCAGGACAGTTCTCTACCCCCCGCCCCTCTCACTGCGGGTAGGTAAGGCATCTACCAATTCTATTGTATCATTCCCTCCCTATTGCTTGGCACAGCTCTCTGCACACAGTAAGCGCTCAGGAAATACCATTGTTCATTCAATAGTATTTATTGAGCGCTTACCATGTGCAGAGCACTGTTCTAAGCGCTTGGCATTGTTGCATTGATTTCCTCACTCCCCTTCTCCCCCTTGAGTTCCCTCTCCAGTCATTCTTCCTCCCACCGATACTACATCGTGTGGAAAGGGAATGTGGCACTTCTGTATGTCCCAAGCACTTAATACGGTTCAAAACACCGCATGGGTGCTCAATAAATGCTACCCCACTATTACTATCAATCAGTCATTTGTACTTATTGAGTCCTTACTGTTTGCAGTGCTCTGTATTAAGTGCTTGGGAGAGTATATCACAGAGCTGGTAGGTTCCCTGCCCACAACGAGCTTACAGTCCAGAGGGGGAGATGGCCATTAATATGAATACATAAATTACACATCTGTACATAAGTGCCGTGGGGCCGAGGGAGGGATAAATAAAGGGTGCAAATAGAACTGATACTTCGACGAGCCTTTTCTGCCAGTCCCCTAACCCCACCTTCCACCCTGCATGAAAACGCAAAGAATGCCACACCTGGGTCAACTCATGAGTCCATCCAGTGCGATGTCCTGTGGAATGCTCCAGAATCCTTGGAGGAACCGTTTCACTGACCTCTTGAAAACCTTAAAACCTCCAGCTCACCCTCAATGCCCCACCACTACCTCCTTCCACCTTTTGGAAGTTCATCCCTCCCCGGCTCTGTCCGTCATGTTCCACATCTGATGGGTTGATTGATCTGATTCTGAAGGAGGACTCAGAGTCCACTAGGCACTGTTCAGAACAATATAAAGATTTGATCTCTTCCCTTGGGGATCTGCATAAATAAAATTCTAGATGAGGTCACCACATTTGCCGACGAGCTCATCCTTTCACTGGCATTTGCCTGCTCTACACTCTCATATTTCCTCCTGCCTTCAGGATATCTCCATGTGAATGGCCTGCTGACATCTTAAACTTAATATATGTAAAACTAAAATACTCATCTTCCCTCCTAAATCCATTCTTCCAGACTTTCCCATCACTATCAACCACCCTGCCATCCTCCCTGTCCTACAAGCCACCTTGATGTCATTTTTGATTCCTCTCTCTCATTTACCCCCTACATTCAATCTGTCGCTAAGCTCTCCTGTTTTTTCCTCAATAATATTTCATGGGTGCATTCCTTTCTCTCCACCACCTACAACCACTACTCTGATACACGCTCTCATCTCCTCCCAGCCACATTACAAACCATCCATTTGAAATGGTGATTGGATCATACCTCTCCCCTCCCCCCTAAACCTCTAATGACTCCCAGTTGACTCTCGTATAAAGCATGAATGCCTATTACTTTCAACATTTTCCATAAACTGCTTCTTCTTACCTCATAACACTGTCCCTCAAAATTGATTCCTCCCTCTGACCAAATGCTGGTGACATCTCCCTGGCCTGGAACCCCTGATCACGTAGCCTAGCCAAACTGTGTCCTTCCCCTTCAAAGCCTCTCAAAGAAGGTTTCTCCTCATGATCCACTGATTAATCCCTCCACCATCTGGGGTCACACTATTATCAAAGCCATCTCCTAACTCATCAATCACCTTATGTACTTATTTATTATCCATTCGTACTTGTTATTTTACTTACGCCCACCTGTTCTTAACTATTGTATGTCCATCATCTTTTAGGCGCTTGCCTTCCCCATTAGATTTTAAGTTGCTTGAGGGCAGAGACCGCCTCTTATACTCAATTTCCCCAAACCATCTTCCAGAGATGCAAGGGTGTGCATGGGGGATTTGGTATCTGGCTAAGGAGAGTGGGGCTGGAATTAGACTACCTCTGCATTGAGGAAATGGGGGAGAGGATGACCGGGTTGGTTTGGAGGGAATACACCTTGGGATGCAGTGGTGGATTTATAAACATATGCCTAAATTAGACACCCATCTGCACTTTTCCCATGCATTCAACTTTATGGAATGGAAAGAAAGTCAGATGGGGATAGGCACAGAGAAAAAGTCTCTCTTCCTGATACTATAAAGAAAGAGAAACGTTTAATTCAGTCCTAAATATCTGGGAGTACCTAGAGAATACTAACTTTAAATAAAGACGCAAAATGATGGTACAGGGTTCCCAGAGGACAGCATTTCTATTTCCACCATGGTCCTGAAGGTGCCAATCTACCCCGAGGTCAAAAAGCAAAGGAAAAACTTGTTTCACTCATCCCCAGCCCTTACCTTCTGCCTCTGGTCTGTCAACTTCACCTAACCACTTCCTTTTTGGGAATCGGTTGTGGGCATCTGTGTTTCAGAGTAGGGAAGGGGTTCTAAACCCACTTTTGTATCTCCAGCGCTGAAAACCCCAAAGACCAGTGGGGAGAGCCGTGGAGAAAGGGGGGGACGAGAAGGTGGGAGCATGTGGAGTTGAAGGGGTGAAGACCTCCAAGGAGCACTAGGATTTGGGAATAGAAGTAGGAAAGATGTGTAGGCCGAGCCTGGCTAAGGCAGGGGATAGGGAGGCCTGGTGCGATGCTGCACAGAGCCCACAATGCACAGTTTTATAAAGCACCTCTCTGGCCTAGTCAATCAGTGATATTTAGTGAGCACTTACTGTGTGCAAAGCACTGAGCTAAATTCTTGGGAGAGTATACTCCAATAAAGTAGGTAGACAACTATCCTTGCCCATAAGGAACTTACAGACTAGAGGGACAGACAGTCATTAAAATAAAATACAGATGCCTGGGTACCCATGCTGTGGGAATGGGGTGAAAACAAAATGCTTAAGGGTTTCAGATGTATTGTGGGGTATTTAGGTGAAGCAAGAAGGAAGGGCAAATAGGGGAAGAGAGGATTTAATCAAGGGAGGCCTCTTGGAGGAGATGTTATTGAAATAGCACCTTCACAGGACTCCACAGCTACCCCATGAGGTGAATTACAGTGAAGAGTTGTTGATTAATGCAAAGACCAGAGAAGCTTCCTTCTTTCCTGGTTTGTATCTCCTTTAGGAGCAGCTATCCCGGTGTTACAGGATTAGATTAAAAAGTGGCTACTCTACTCTGGCCTGCTGGGGATGGGGTCTCATCTTTTCCCCACCCTCATCTCCTTCCCTTCGGCTTCTGGTGCTGAGCTTCTGGTGCTGACCTGCTCTGGAACCTCTGTCCTCCGGTTTTAGTGTTGATAACCTCAGACCGCAAAGAGTCTTGGAAAGAGCTTTTCAAAAAGTTGTGGAAAACAAGGAGTTTGCCAAAGGCCACCTGTTGCGGCAGCCTGATACAACTGTCTCCCAGTCCAGGCGAAAGGTGCTGCTGGGATGTGGGAAGTGGTGGATGTGGGGCAATAAATGGGAGAACTGCCCCGACCTCACTCTCTCGTGACCCTTGAACTCCCCATAAGGTTTACCCGGGGCCAGGGGGGCCAAGAGAGTCACCCCTAAGGCAGTATTTCCGTGTCAATCTCCTTTGTGAGGGATTTTATGTATCTATATGCTTTTCAACTGTTTTGTTATTATAAATATATTTGTGGTTTTTTTTCATTAGACTGCCAATTTCTTCAATCAATCAATCAATCATATTTGGGATGGAACTGTAAACTCATTGTGGGTGGAGAACACGCCTACCAACTCTACTGTATTCATTCAATTGTATTTATTAAGCGCTTACTTTGTACAGAGCACTGTATTAAGCGCTTAAGCTTGAGCTTTACACACAGTAAGCATTCAAGAAATACCATTGATTGATTCATTTTTTTTTGGCAATTTACAGAGTTCCTAGCACACCATGGGCTTTAGTTATCACCTCTCCATATTTTGACCAGAATCTCTCTAATAAGAATATTCTGGCTTCCCCCCTGACCATCAGTTAAATCTCCGGCCCTCAGTGCCCGCGCACAGGCAGCAGAAGGTCAGTACGTTTCAATAAATACAACTGAATGAAGTCCTAGCGTGTGGCCCCTCCATTCCATCCAGGGTTTCAAGTCAGAGAACTGACAGCCAGTCCCACTCACTCCCCAACCCTTCATTCCTTCCTCCTGTGAAATGACACCACTCATTCATTCAATCACATTTATTGAGCACTTACTATGTGCAGAGGACTGGACTCAGCCTTTGGACTGGACAATTCGGCCACAGATAGAGACCATCCCTGTTCAACAACGGACTGGCGGCCGTCGCCCGGCTTGCAGCCTGAAATAACTGGGCGCGGAGAAAGTGAGGAGATGGCCCAAAATAATTACTGCTGATAGACGGGGTGGTGGGGAGGGGGTGGAATGGTTTGGAGGGGTGGCCTAGGAGTGGGTCATCGGAATTTGCCTGGGTTTAGGGGAGGGAGGGGGCCGGCTGCCCTACCCGGGATTCCATTCCATGACATGAGAAGCAGCGTGGCTCAGTGGAAAGAGCCCGGGCTTGGGAGTCAGAGGTCATGGGTTCAAATCCCAGCTCTGCCATTTGTCAGCTGTGTGACTGTGGGCAAGTCACTTCACTTCTCTGTGCCTCAGTTACCTCATCTATCAAATGGGGATGAAGACTGTGAGCCTCACGTGGAACAACCTGATTCCCCTGTATCTACCCCAGCGCTTAGAACAGTGCTCTGCACATAGAAAGCACTTAACAAATACCAACATTATTATTGTTATTCCTTTCGCATGGGAACGTGCAAGGAGCCCGGCGATGCCCAAGGTTTCGCTTACCAGCCTTGGCCGGTCCCTTTCAGAGCCCTGTGCCCCTGCCCCCCTAAGCAGCGTGGCTCAGTGGAAAGAGCATGGGCTTTGGAGTCAGGGCTCATGAGTTCGCATCCCAGCTCTGCCACTTGTCGGCTGTGTGACTGTGGGCAAGTCACTTCACTTCTCTGTGCCTCAGTTCCCTCATCTGTCAAATGGGGATGAAGACGGTGAGCCCCACGTGGGACAACCTGATTCCCCTATGTCTACCCCAGCGCTTAGAACAGTGCTCGGCACATAGTAAGCGCTTAACAAATACCAACATTATTATTATTATTATCATTATTATTAAGCAGGGGGCTGCAAACTCGGAACTCGGTGGGCGACGGCGGGATTGGCCGCCGCAGCGGCAACTGCCCTTCCCCGCGCCGCCGCCGGGGGCGCTGGGGAGCCGGGCGGCCCCTTCCCGCCGGCGCGAGGCAAGGTGCGCGTGCTGCTCCCCTCGCGCCGCCGAGGCCACGCCCCCTCCGGGGTGGGGTGGGGGGGGAAACGAACCGCTGCTTCTGCGCCTGCGCCGTTGGCTTTCCCTGAGCGTCGTGGGGCCCCGGGGAGGCCCGCGGGCCTGGCAACCGCCCTGACGACGGCGGCCAACGAGCCCAGCGCTTCCTCCCCAGGGAGGCGGCCGCAACCCCGACAGGCGCACACACACGCTCTCCCTGTCTTTCTCTTTCCTCGCCACCCCCTCAAACTTATTTGTCCATTCCAAGCGCTTAGTACAGTGCTCTGCACATAGTAAGCGCTCAATAAATACTATTGAATGACCCCAGGAAAGAAGGGGAGGGACAGCAGGTCTCCCTCCCCCTCGCCATACACACCCTCAAAGTGACCCTAGGGAGGAGGGCAGGTCCTTGACACATTAATAATAATAATAATGTTGGTATTTGTTAAGCGCTTACTATGTGCCGAGCACTGTTCTAAGCGCTGGGGTAGACACAGGGGAATCAGGTTGTCCCACGTGGGACTCACAGTTTTAATCCCCATTTTACAGATGAGGCAACTGAGGCACCGAGAAGTTAAGTGACTTGCCCAAAGTCACACAGCCGACAAGTGGCCGAGCTGGGATTCGAACCCATGACCTCTGACTCCAAAGTCCGTGCTCCTTCCACTGAGCCACGCTCACACACACACACACGCACTCTCTTTCTCTTTCCTCACCACCCCCACACACCCCCTCAAACTGACTCCAGGGAAGGAGGGACAGCAGATCCCCCCCCAACATGCACACACACACACACACACCCTCAAAGTGACCCCAGGGAGGAGGGCAGGTCCTTGACACATTCACACACACACTCTCTCTCTGCCCCTCTCCCTTGCCCCCCCACCCCCACCCTCTCAAACTGACCCCAGGGAGGAGGGGGAGGGAGGGACAGCAGGTCTCCAACACATCCACACACACACACACTCTGTCTCCCTCCCCATCACCACACACACACACACACACACCCTCAAAGTGACCCCAGGGAGGAGGGCAGGTCCTCAACACACAGACACACTCTGTCTCTCTCTGCCCCCTCCCTTGCCCCCCCCCACACCCCCTCAAACTGACCCCAGGGAGGAGGAGGGGGGCAGGCAGATCCTGGACACAAACCACACACACACACTCAAAGTGACCCCAGGGAGGACAAGTCCCCCCACATGCACCACACTCACATACACACACACGCTCTGGCAAGCTGGGGAGTGAGGGCAGGTCCTAAACACACACACACCCACACACATAAACCTTCCCTCCTCTCCCCAAGCTGTCCCCAGCCCACTTGAACTGCTTCCAGCTAGGCAGGTGTGCAGGCCGCCGACAAGCCCCCTGATAGACTTGGGGAGTGGAGAGAACTGGTAGACCCTGATCCGTCCCTCCCCCTCCTCCTGCCCGGGCCTGGAAGTGACAGGTGACTGGCAGCAGCTTGAAGTGACCCAGGTGCACCGAGGTAATAATAATGATGATGATAATGGTATTTGTTAAGCGCTTACTATGTGCCAAGTACTCTTCCAAGCGTTGGGGTAGATAAAAGGTAATCTGGTTGTCCCACGTGAGGCTCACAGTCTTAATCCCCATTTTACAGATGAGGGAACTGAGGCCCAGAGAAGCTAAGTGACTTGGCCAAGGTCACACATGGCATTAGAACCCATGACCTCTGACTCCCAAACCCGAGTTCGTTCCCCTAAATCACGCTGCTTCTGGTGGGATTGGGGAGGGAAGGGAAGGAGCAGAGATGGGAACCCCACCCCCCCACAGTTCGTCGGACTGCAGACCCTTCCAGCAGAACAATGCCGTGCATTCAAATGATCCCATTAAGTGGAAGGCGTATCTTCAACGAGGGAGAGAGACAAAGAAACGGGTGGGTAGCGATACAGAGGTTCCCTGTCTCCCTGCAGATACAAAAGGCCATCTAGAATACTGTACATGAGTAGAGTACCTAGCAGTGCATAACGTATGCAAATCCGTGCTCATGGTTATGCAGATAGACTCGTAAATCAGAGTTCCCAGAGTAAATCTTCCCAAATTCCACCCCTCCAAAGTCCCCGACGGAGGCAGTGGGGTGGGAGGAGCGCTCCTGCTAGAAAACGTGTCTGGCCCTGCCGTCTTCCCTGACAAACCAAGTGATTCATCTGGGCCGGAGGGCACCAGAGCTGGCCACCATCTTCTTCAGCTCAAATGGAGAGCTGACGAAGCTGTCTTGGCCGTCCCAGGCCACTGCAAAAAGGCTTCCGTCCTTTTGAGAACCATAGAGGACCCTCTAAGCGGACCATCCGGTGCAGTAAGAACAACGGCATTCTGGTGGTATTCGTTAAGAGCTTGCTAAGCAAGCACTGGAGTAGATTCAAGATCATGAGGAGGGACCGAAGTCCCTGTCCCACCTGGGGCTCACAGTCTAAGAGGGAGAACAGATCTTAAATCCCCATTTTACAGAGGAGAAAGCTGAGGCACAGAGAAGTTAAATGCCTTGGCCAAGATCACAGAGCAGGCAAGTGGCAGAGAGCCGAGCAGTGCACAGAAATCCAGTAAAATGGAGGGCAGTCCAGGCCTTCTAGGGACTTGACTTACCTTCTGGTCAAAGTGCCAGTTTTTCATGGTAAGGGCAGAAGGAGGCTTGGGGTGGGGCTTCTGGAAGTGGGGCTGAGGGGGTGGGAGGAAAAGAGAGGCATAGAGACACCTGAGATCACCCATGGAGCTGAGGAAGTAGATGCATAGAAACACACACATGGACCAGGGAGGTTGGGGCACCCACACAAACAAGCGCACATCCCCCCAGGCCAGAGAGGTGGACATATACATACATATAGGTGTGAGGAAGGTAAGGCACACAAGTTAGCTCCCACAGGAAAAGCAGCCCAGGTTTGTTGTGGAGTCGTTCACCACTGAGGCTGGCTCTGGGCCTTTCCTTAATGAAACTGGGACTGACCAGGGTCTAGAGCATCTCTTTCCAACCTCAAGTCCAGGCACAGGAGAGAGCTAGGGCCGGGGGAGCCACGTAGGACAGAAACTGTGTCCAATCTGGTTACGTAGGGCCAATCCCAGTACTTTATACAGTGCTTGGCACATAGTAAACTGATTATTATTGTCACGACTCCAGTTTCCAGTTAGCCTGCTTCTTAGAGAGAGGGGTGGGGTGGGCAGCCCCCAAAATTCCCACAGTCCCAATCTAGGGAGACAATTGTGTCCATCTGTCCATCTCCCCCCCCGACCCCAACCCAGATGAATGGCCCCTCCTCTGGTTCCTGGGGGAGGAAGCCACTAGGATTAGGCTCAAGAATCCCATGTTCCCAGAATAGCAACAAGTAAAATATTTCTGTTTTCCATTTTACTTTTTTTAAAGGAGTGAGAGATTGTTTTTGCTTCAAATTCAGATTATTCAGCAAGACCTGAGAAGTCAAGATGGGGGCTGCAATGAGGAGGAGAAGGAGAAAGAAAAGGAAGCAGGAGGAAACAAGGTGGTAAGAGTCTCCAATTTTTATGACACCTCTGGCCCCTTTCCTCCTCTGGTGGTTCTTTGGGCTGTCTCCCCGCCCTCTCCCCCCACATTTGGAGAGGGTAAAGGGAAGGCCAAAACCCTGACCCCCACCTCAAGCCCAGTCTTTGGAGGCTTCTCCTGCTTTCCCTCGACTCTGCAGGGGAGTGAACTACCCAAATCTGCAAGTGAAGTGAGACACCCAGGTGGAGCCTAAAAGGAGTTTTGTTTTTTTTTTTTTCCAGGCTGGCACCCAGGGAGACCAACTGGATACTTGGATTCTTCTATCCCAGATAAATTCAGATTGGCAGTCCCATTGCAGATTGCCTGCGCCAGCGATGCAAAAATCCTGGGAAGGTAAACATGTTGTTTTCCTTATCATTTGTATGTTTAGTCAACATTAAGATGCAATGATCCCTCTCCATACCTCTTGTTTCTGTCACCCCACAGTAGGCTCCTGCCTGCCCTGCTCCTTTTCCCTGTATGAACTGCTCCAGGCTGAGGGAGAGTCCTCTGCAGGGTCTCTCTGCTATCTCCTGATGCCCTTTGGGGGTCTCTGCAGATGGGCGAGGTTGGGGGTGAGGCTTCTCTGACCTAATTCCTGCCCTCCCACTCCTCCCTTCCCTTTGCTTCACCCACCCCTGGGGACCCTATTGACTCAGCTGAGACTCTGGGCTTGGCTGCTGGAGGTCATTGTTCCTTCTGCCTGGCCCTGGCACTTCACTGAGACCTGAGACATTTTCTTTTTTCTTGTTAAATGGTATTTAAGCACTTACTCTGAGCCAGGCACTGTGCTAAACACTGAGGTAGAGTCAATCTAATCAGGTTGGACACTGTCCATGTCCCACATGGGGCTCACAGTCTTAATCCCCATTTTACAGATAAAGTGACTGAGACACAGAGAAGTTAAGTGACTCGCCCAAGGTCACATAGCAGACATGTGGCAGAGCAGGAATTAGAACCTGGTTCTTCCTGACTTCTAGGTCATGCTGCCTCTCACAGTGCTCTGATCCTCTTTTGTGCTAAGCCTCCAAAATTGCCTAGGGAGGGGCAAGAGGGGAAGGGGCCAATCCAGCTCCCTCTCATTTGAGGGGGGCACTGGAATCCCTCATGTCTGCAGAGTTGTCACAAGCCTCTTCCTGTGTCTCTAAAGTTTCTCTAGGTCCCTGCCTGTTTGTCTTCATTCTTCCTCAGCTTTCTTTGGAAGCCTCCGGGCTCCTATCCTCAGAGTGATTCCACTGGTTAGTGTGGTCCCTTTCCGGTTTGGGCCCAGGCAAAACTCCGCCCATGGGACAGTCACATCCTAGGATTCACGACTACTATTATTACTATTATCAATAATTAATAAGTATTTGGTAAGCACTTATAGCTCAAGCACTGGGCTAAACGCTGGGGTTAATACAAGTTGACTAGATCGGAGACATTCCCTGTTCCACGCAGAGCTCACAGTCTTAAAGGAAGGGAGGACAGGTAGGCACCTAGTACAGTGCCCTGAACACAGTAAGCGCCCAATAAATACCATTGATTAAAAAAATTGATAAGGTATTTACTCTCCATTTTACAGATGAGGAAAACAAACAGAAGCAGAGTGACTTACTCAACGTCACACAGCAGGCAAGTGACACTCCTTCTGTGCCTCATCTCCCTCCCGTGCCCCCATCCCCTCGTTCATTCAATTATTGAGCACTTGCTGTGTGCCGCACTAAGCGCTTGCCCTCTTTATGTCTCCAAACCTAGTTCCAGGTTCACGGCCTGCATGGGAGGGAGAAAGCTGTGGTTAGGTATCGGGAACGACATTAGCCACGAGACCCCCTCTGATCTCCCGGGGACCAAGGAGGTCAAAGGGAGTGAAACCGTCCCCCTTTGCCACCCCCACTATATTGCTAATAGAAACAAATACCACAGAGTTCTCCAGATTTGTGAGGGTCCTAAAGGAACCTTGGAATTTCCAAATATGCCCCCTTACCTCTTACGCCCCTGTCTTCCTCCAGGCCTCGACCTTCGCTTCAGCCCCTTGTCCAGGACAGTGGTTCAAAGCAGAGCTCCAGGCAGGCCGACTGACAGGGAAAATCATGGTGTGAGCTCCACCTGCAGTTCCCGTTAAGCCACTGTACCCATCCCCGCGACTGCACCCGCACAACCTTGCCCAGACCAGAGCCTAGGGGTCCATTTGGGCTGGTCCGGGCCACCCCCGCCACCATCCCCCCGGATCCATGGATTCCCTAGACCGGAGGGCCGGATCAGCGCAAAGCTGAATCCAACGGGACTCTGGGCTGCTTTGGTCTCTCTTCGTAGCCTCCCTCCCTGTCACATTTTGGAATCAGCCAGGCTTGGGAGAGATTTCGATGACCTCTCAACTGTTTTAAGGCAGGGGCCCGGGCTGGGGAACCAGGGGCAAGATCAAAGTGGAAGTAGCCAAAGTCACTCGAGGGGGTTCTGCCTTTGGCTGGGGCTGGGCTCTGACATTCTGACCTGGGCAGAGCTCTCCTAGGGCACTGGGACCTAGATTTTCAGCCCCTGAATGAACAATGGGGCCACTTGGAAATGAGCCCTGGCCTACTTCTGTTGGGGCTTGCTTCCACTCCGGGCCCATGAATTGACTCAAGCACTCACACTTGCTGCATGCCAGAGATCTAGGGAAAGAGAGCCAAGGTGGAAGGAGAAAGAGCGACCCAGAGAAAGACCTAGAGAATGGGAGCCAAAGAAGGAGAGAAACAGGGATACAGACCAAGAAGGATAGAAGGGAATCTCAGGCAGAGAGGCAACTTCTCCCTTCTTCCAAAGAGGCTGCTTCCATTCAGCTTCTGGCCCCAGCCATCAGAGCCACCTAGGAGAAAAGAAATCATCTTCCTTCCCCCTCTCTTCCCTCACTTTTCCTTTCCCCTCCCCCTTCTCTTTTCTTTCCCCAAGGGCCTTGGAATTGTTCACATTCCTCCACATGACTCTGACTTATCTCTCTAGTTTCCCCCACACTGAGGGATAAAGGATCATGTGAAGGAGACTAAGAGAGTGTGTGTGATGGTGATTGGGGCACTCACAATTTTTCTCTGCTTTCTTCTTTAGGACTCTTAGTGGCCTTTCCCCGGACTGTACCTTTAGCACCAGATGTGACATCTGTCTGTAATGGGGAAGGACTATCAGGGAGGGGGTAGGACAAAACATGATGAATCCCCGGGATTTGGGAGTTAGTTTTCTTCAGGTGGCATGCCCTAACTGTCCCCTAGAGAAATTGGGGAAAGAGAGAGCAAGAGAAAGGGAGAGAGCAAACTAGAGGGCACTTGCCCCAGATCCTTTCCCTTGCAAATCTCTGGCAACATTCTCCCTTGTCCCCGTCCATATTCCTCATCCCTGTTCCTCTTGCCTTCCCTCTTCTCTCCTCCGACCCTCCTCTCATGAGAAATCTCTGATCTGATCCCTTTCCTCATCTCCCACTCCCTTTCGCGTCACCCTGACTCACTCCCTTTGCTCTTCCTCCCTCTTCCATCCCCACAGAACTTATGTATGTATTTAAAATTTTTTTATTTGCACAGTAGAATCTGCTATTGAGAAAGGCGAACTTGATACTTTGTTCTTCTCGATCGATCAGAAGTATTGCCTGTGTAAAGAGTGTAAAGCTCCATACTAAGGGAAGGACAGGGGAGAGAAGCAGCGTGGCTCAGTGGAAAGAGCCCGGGCTTGGGAGGTCAGAGATCATGGGTTCGAATTCTGACTCTGTCACTTGTCAGCTGTGTGACTGTGGGCAAGTCACTTCACTTCTCTGTGCCGCAGTTATCTCATCTGTAAAATGGGGATTAACTGTGAGCCTCACGTGGGACAACCTGATTATCCTGTATCTACCCCAGCGCTCAGAACAGTGCTCTGCACATAGGAGCCGCTTAATACCAACATTATTATTATTGTTTATTTTGATGCCTGTTTACTTGTATTGATGTCTACCTCTCCTCCCCCACCCCCCCAACACTTTGAGCTCATTGTGGGCAGGGATCGTCTCTCTCTATTGCCGTATTGTACTTTCCGAGCGGTTAGTACAGTGCTCAGCAGACAGCCAGCACTCAATAAATATGACCGAATGAATAGAACGAATGAATACCTTGCCTGGACAAAGTGCAGTCAGACTGCTGTGCCTGAGCCAGAGGTGAGGCCAGAACAAGCTGGAACTGTGCTTCGGGTGGGGTTTTGCTTCAGATTCCCAATGTCTCCCGGGGGCTGCTGGGAGAGCGTGGCTCCTTAGAAAGAGCCTGGGCTTCGGAGTCAGAGGTCATGGGTTCGAATCCCAGCTCCACCACTTGTCAGCTGTGTGACTGTGGGCGAGTCACTTCACTTCTCTGTGCCTCAGTTACCTCATCTGTAAAATGAGGATTAACTGTGAGCCTCATATGGGACAACCTGATTACCCTGTATCTACCCCAGCGCTTAGAACAGTGCTCTGCACATAGTAGGCGCTTAACAAATACCAACATTATTATTAAATATGTCAATCAGCAGGTGGGGGGGAGAGCGCCCCCAAGGGGTTGATTCATTCAATAGTATTTATTGAGCACTTACTATGTGCAGAGCACTGGACTAAGCACTTGGAATGGACAAATTGGCAACAGATAGAGACAGTCCCTGTCCACTGGCGGGCTTACAGTCTAATCGGGGTGACCGGAGTGAGAGCTCCCCCAAGAGGTGAGGGTCCCGGTCCAGTTTTAGTCCGGCCTGGGTTGACCTTTGGCCAGGCAGCCATCCCAAAACGGGGGTGTTGAGGAGGGGCGGGAGGGGCGTCCAAATTGTCCTGGGCACAACGTGACACTAGCAGAGCGATTACACTGTAAGCCCGTCAAACGGCAGGGACTGTCTCTATCTGTTGCCGACTTGTTCATTCCAAGCGCTTAGTACAGTGCTCTGCACATAGTAAGCGCTCAATAAATACTATTGAATAAATGAATGACCCGGTTCCAGGGACCCCCGCCCCCGCCCGGCTCAATGTACCTGTCCCCAAAGGCCCGCCCCTACCCTAGTCTGCCCTGGATCCTCTCTAGTGTCCCCCGGGGCCGCCGCTCCGGGGAGCGGGAATCCCCGCCCAAGCAGCGGCGTGGCTCCGTAGAAAGAGGCGGGGCTTGGGAGGCGGAGGTCATGGGTTCTAATCCCACCTCCGCCACGGATCAGCTGGGTGACCTTTGGCAGGTCACTTCACTGTGCCTCGGTTCCCTCCTCTGTAAAAGGGCGATGAGGACCGTGAGCCCCACCTGGGAGCCACCTGATGACCTTGTGTCTGCCCCAGCGCTTAGAACAGTGCTCGGCACAAAGGGAGCGCTTAACAAATACCAACATTATTATTAGAGAAGCAGCGTGGCTCGGTGGAAAGAGCCCAGGCTTGGGAGTCAGAGGCCACGGGTTTGAATCCTGACTCTGCCACTTGTCAGCTGGGTGACTGTGGGCAACTCACTTCACTTCTCTGTGCCTCGGTTCCCTCCTCGGTAAAAGGGGGATGAGGACCGTGAGCCCCACGTGGGAGCTACCTGATTACCCTGTATCTACTCCAGCGCTTAGAACAGTGCTCTGCACATAGTAAGCGCTTAACAAATGCCAACATTATTAAAAGGGGGGTGACGACTGTGAGTCCCACGTGGGAGCAACCTGATGACCCTGTATCTCCCCCAGTGCTTAGAACAGTGCTCTGCACACAGGAAGCGCTTAACAAATACCAACATTATTATTATTATTATTGTATTAGAGAAGCAGCGTGACTTAGTGGAAAAAGCCCGGGCTTGGGAGTCAGAGGTCACGGGTTCGAATTCCAGCTCCACCACTTGTCAGCTGGGTGACTGTGGGCAAGTCACTTCACGTCTCTGGGCCTCAGTGATCTCATCTGCAAAATGGGGGTGAAGACTGGGGGCCTCCAGGGGGACAACCTGATGACCCTGTCTCTCCCCCAGCGCTTAGAACAGTGCTCTGCACACAGGAAGCGCTTAACAAATACCAACATTATTATTATTATTATTGTATTAGAGAAGCAGCGTGACTTAGTGGAAAAAGCCCGGGCTTGGGAGTCAGAGGTCACGGGTTCGAATTCCAGCTCCACCACTTGTCAGCTGGGTGACTGTGGGCAAGTCACTTCACGTCTCTGGGCCTCAGTGATCTCATCTGCAAAATGGGGGTGAAGACTGGGGGCCTCCAGGGGGACAACCTGATGACCCTGTCTCTCCCCCAGCGCTTAGAACAGTGCTCTGCACACAGGAAGCGCTTAACAAATACCAACATTAGTATTATTATTAGAGAAGCAGCGTGACTTAGTGGAAAAAGCCCGGGCTTGGGAGTCAGAGGTGGCGGGTTCGAATCCCGGCTCCGCCACTTGCCAGCTGGGGTGACTGCGGGCAAGTCCCTTCACTTCTCTGGGCCTCACTGCTCTCACCTGCAAAATGGGGATGAAGACTGGGAGCCCCAGGTGGGACGACCCGGCTCCGCCGCTTGTCAGCTGTGTGTCTGTGGGCAAGGCCCTTCGCTTCTCTGGGCCTCAGTGATCTCAGCTGCAAAATGGGGATGAAGACCGGGAGCCTGATGTGGGGCAACCTGATGACCCTGTCTCTCCCCCAGCGCTGAGAACAGTGCTCTGCACCCAAGAAGAGCTGAAGGAGGTCTACGATTAGTACTGTTAGTATTGTCTGCTTTGGGCTTGCGCCCCGCCCTCTCGGTTGGTCCCTCCCCCGGGCCCCGTCCCTCTCCCCTCTCCCCTCTGCCCTCTTCCCTCTTCCCTGTCCGCCGCCGCCGCCGCCATGGCGCCGCTGCGCTTCTCTGCCAACCTGTCGTGGCTTTTCCCCGAGCTGCCGGGGCTGAGCCAGCGGCTGCGGGCGGCGGGTGGCGCCGGCTTCCCGGCCGTGGAGATGGCCTGGCCCTACGGGGAGGCCGCGGGGGAGCTGGCCCAGGCCGCCGCCCGCGAGGGAGTGCGGGTGGTGCTCATCAACACCCCCCCGGGTGCGGGCGCGGGGGGCACCGAGGAGGGCACCGAGGAGGGCCCCGAGGGGGGCACCGAGGGGGGCACCGGGCGCGCTGCGGTGAGGGGAGGTCCCGGGCTGCGGGCTGCGGAGCGGGAGCCCAGCCTGGGCCCGAGATGGACCCCCGGTCCGCTCTGCCCCCCTAGGAGAGCAGGAAAAGCAGGAATTGGGTCTGGGGGCAGTGCCCGGCCAGCAGGGTGCCTTCCGGAAGGGCCTGGACCAGGCCGTGCAGTATGCCCGGGCGCTGGGCTGCCCCAGGTACCCACCTCTCCCATCCCCCTACCCCTCACCCCGCCTCCCCAGAAATAATAATAAGGTTGGCGTTTGCTAAGCGCTTATTAGGTGCAGAGCACTGTTCTAAGCGCTGGGGGAGATACAGGGTCATCGGGTTGGCCCACGTGAGGCTCACAGTCTTTATCCCCATTTTACAGATGAGGGAACTGAGGCACAGAGAAGTAAAGTGACCTGCCCACGGGCCGCACCCACCCCTCACCCCGGGCAGGGCTAACCCCTCCCCACTTCCCCACAGACCCCGGGGCCGACCGTCCCTTTTCCCCAGCCCCGCCGAACAGACACCCTGAGCCGAGCGTGCCGGGTGGCCGGGCCGCCTGACGGCCAGCCCTCGTGGCCTTGCGCCCGCAGGATCCACCTGATGGCAGGGCGGGTGCCAGTGGGGGCAGAGCGGGCCGCGGTGATGGCAGAGATGGAGCGTGTCTTTGTGGAAAACCTGAAGTACGCTGCTGACCTGCTGGCCCAGGTATCGGTGGGGCAGGGAAGGTAATAATAATAATAATAATGATATGTGTTAAGTGCTTACTACGTGCCCGGCGGTATCTTAAGCTCTGGCGCAGACACAGGGTGATCACGTCCCATGTGGGGCCCACAGGCTTAATTCCCATTTTACAGATGAGTAATTGAGGTGCAGAGAAGTTAAGTGACTTGCCCAAGGTCGCTCAGCAGACGCGTGGTAGAGCCGGGATTAGAACCCACATCCTCTGACTCCCAAGACCGCTGCCGGGATGTTGGGCAGTGGACACCCCTGGGCTGGCGGGGGCCCCTAAATGAGAAGAAAGAGAGACTCATCGAGGATCTCCGGTAGGAGAACATCGTGGGACTGTTAGAACCAATCAACACCCGGCTCACTGACCCCCGCTATTTCCTGGACACCCCCCAGCAGGGTAAGGCAGAGGACCCTGGCCCATTCTCCTCCCTCCGTAACTTCTCATTTCCACTCCACTTCCCCCGTCCCAAGCTAGGAGCGATCCCCTTTCCTTTCACCTCTCAGACGGAAGCCCTCTACCATCCACACTTCTTGGAAAGGTTTCGATGACCGAAGGGGTGTTGAAAGGCCCACATTCAGGTGGCCCTCTCTCTCTCTGTCTTATGCCACCCCCCTTCCTGTTCTTAGGGCTCCCTTGGTTCTCTCCCATTCCTAGCCCGCCCCGTGCCCCTTTTTATAGCGCCCAAGCTGTGGTGCCTTTCTCTCTTTCTTCCGTGCCTCCCTACAGCGGCTGCCATCCTGCAGAAGGTCGGACGGCCCAACCTGCAACTACAGATGGTGAGTGGAGAGGAAGTCAGGATCCCAGGATAGGTCAGGGATGTATTTCATGATGGCCCCTTAGCCTGGGAAGGGGATCTGTGGGCAGTGGCGTCTTAGGACAGAGGATTCTGACCTTGGCTCCCTCTTTCCCCTCTCCTCCCCACCTCTTAGGATGTGTTCCATTGGCAGATCATGGATGGAAACCTGACGGGAAACCTACGAGAATTCCTGCCTCTCATCGGTGAAGCAGAGTGGTCGGGGAAGACTCAGATAATGGACTTGGGGAATTGGGGAAGGGGCTTGAGAACAGGACTCACTTATTTGTCTTCCACTGTTGACCCCCAGCATCCCGCAACTTTGCCACTCCTCCGTCACTGTGCCTTGTTCTTGGAGCCTGCTGGCTTGGCCATTTTCCTCTTCTCTCCTCCCCTCTAGGCCACATCCAGATCGCTCAGGTGCCTGGGAGACACGAACCAGACAGTCCCGGGGAGCTGAACTTTCCTTACCTGTTCCAGCTGCTGGAAGATGAAGGCTACAAAGGCTACGTGGGCTGCGAGTACTCCCCACTTGGTGAGAGCAGAAGGCTGCAGGAGGGGCGGGGAGGAAGGGCTTCTCCTCAAGAGACTTCTCCTCAAGAGGGTGAGGCTGTGGGTCACCGAAAACTGCCACTGCAGGGAGAATGGGCCTTGATGGACCTGCTGAAAGAATCCAGTGGGGTCTCAGTGGCACTTCTGCCAGGAAACTGATTCCCCTGGCTTTGGGGTTAAGATCCTGAGGCTCCTCTTGGCCCTGGCCCACCTGCCCTGATTCTGCTTTCTTCCTTCCTCAGGAGACACGCTGGAGGGCCTGGGCTGGCTGCACTCCTACTGGGAAACCCGGGGTCTCCAGCCCAAGGGGCAGTGAGGTTGCCTGCCAAGTGGAGCCCTCACCAGGAGGCAAGGCCAAGGGACCCTTCTTTCCCCGCATCTTCTGGTGGGGTAGGGAACTGGGGCTCTTGTCAGGATCCAAATTTGACAATAAAGACTTTGCCCCAACTTGAGTGAACGTTGTAGTTTCTGTTCGTTAGAGAGGGTGGCAGGGAGAGACCCTGGGGGTCGTCGGCAGCTCCTCAGAAGGCCGTGGAGCCCCCTCTCCAGGCCTTGCCAATACAATGTTCCAATTTGCCAGCTGTGAGTAATCCTCTCTCATCGTGGTGTTCAGTCCAATGCCCTGGCCTCTTCATGGGACCCGGAGAAGAGAGAAACGGTGAGGGAAAAGAGAGGGGAAGAAGTGAGGAGACAGGGAGGTGGAAAAAGGAGGAATGGACATAAAAGACAGGAAGGGACTAGGCTGCGGCAGGTAGGCGGGAAGGCAGAGGGATAATCGGCTAAAAACTTGGGCATTTATTTGGTCTTGAACCTTCTGGCCTTACCCTCTATACCCTGTCTGCCTCTTGGGTCCTCCTTTCTGAAGCCTCTAGCCCTTGAGTGAGTGGTCCCAGTGCCAGGACCTTTGATCTGTTTTCCTTCCCAAGGGCTCAGGCTCCCCCCACAGGGCTGAGCTACACTTTGAGGGGAAAGGGGACCTCGGCCCCGATGTAAGACTAGAAAGTGACAGCAGCAAGATCCCACAACCTGCTGTTTGAGGAGAGCATGGAGCCCAGGACGGGAAAGCTACTGTTGTTGCCCGTGGCCCTTAGAGGACTGCTGGCTGGCAGCTAGAGGCAAAGGAGATCCTGGTCCCAGACTGGAGAAGGAGCGTGGCTCAGCAGAAAGAGCCCGGGCTTGGGAGTCAGAGGTCATGGGTTAATAATAATGTTGGTATTTGTTAAGCGCTTACTATGTGCCAAGCACTGTTCTAAGCGCTGGGGTAGACATAGGGGAATCAGGTTGCCCCATGTGAGGCTCACAGTCTTAATCCCCATTTTACAGATGAGGGAACTGAGGCCCAGAGAAGTTAAGTGACTTGCCCACAGTCACACAGCCGACAAGTGGCAGAGCTGGGATTCGAACTCATGAGCCCTGACTCCAAAACCCATGCTCTTTCCACTGAGCCACGCTGCTTCTCTAATCCCAGATCCGCTGCTTGTCACCTGTGTGACCTTGGGCAAGTCACTTCACTTCTCTGTGCCTCAATTCCCTCATCTGTAAAATGGGGATGAAGACTGTGAGCCCCATGTGGGACAACCTCCTTGTATCCCCTCCCAGTGCTTAGAACAGTGCTTTGCCCATAGTAAGTGCTTGACAACTACCATCATTATTATTATGTCATGGTAGAAGCCCACTCTCTGGAGGCTGCCAGAGGCCTCTGTGTGGGCGGCTCCCCAGGCCAGAAACTGTGGACAGCAGCCCCGGCAGCAGCAGCACCCCCAGCCTAGAACAGGAGATAAACTGTTGGCCAAGGCCGGGAGGGAGTGGTTTGGGCTGAACACTCTCCCCCGCTCTCTCATTGGTTGGCTGGACTGAGGGGAAGGTCATTTGGGTGAGTTCTCCCCCACCCTCACCTTTTCCTCCCCCTTAAACCTTGGATCAAACCCTTGTGCCAATCATGGCAGCCCCTCCCACGAACACACTTTACCCCAATTCCTTTTCCTGTTGTTCCATTTAGTAACTAGTTACTAGGCTACTATTAGATTAAGGATAAAATTACTAGCAATTTGTGGCTTTTTTGAAGAGCGGTTGGCCTACACATGTATAAATATATAAGAACCCTATCTTCGGGAAAGGGTTTGTTATATCTGAAGTAGGATCTGTTGTATCATCCTCTCCCAAGCGCTTAGTACAGTGCTCGGCACTCAGTAAGTGCTCAATAAATACCCTTGGTTCAAACCCCAGCTACACCTCGTGTCTGCCGTGTGACCTTGAACAAGTCACTTCTCTCTGCCTCAGTTACCTCATCTGTAAAATGAGGTTTGAGACAGTAAGCCCCATGTGGGATGTGATCTGTGTCCAACCTGAGGAGGTTGTATCTACCCCAGCACTTAGTAGAGTGCCTGGCACATAGTAAATGCTTAAAAAATACCAATAGAATGAAAGACAGGGCTAATATCCACTGACCCAGATATAAACAACAGCCCAAACACACGTGTGAGATAGAGGGTGGAATACTTCCAATAATTTAAATAGAAGCTAAAAAGTGAGCAGAAAACAATTGCGGTGCCAGGATATACGTACAAATCTAAACTCCGAAGAAACAGTAAAACAAGGGCGAGCAGGTGGGGAGGAAGAGAGTGAATGTCCAAATGCAAAATAGGTTTTCAGCCAAATATGACAAAGGTAAATGGAAAATTGTGAGCAAATGGTCCGATGACAGAAACACAGAGTGGTAAAATAAAATATACGAAAATATGAAATTAAAATGAACCAGAAGAAAGATAAAGCTGAAATGGAAACTCTGGATGTTCAAGTAAGTTATGCATTTAGATGGGCCAGGGAGATCTGCACTGTGCAGACCCTGTAAGCCTGAAGCCAAATGACCATCGTGTCAAATAATAATAACTAGTGGAGGGCTGGGAAACATTCATGGAATTTTAAAGAAGGTCAGTTGTTTCTTTTCTGACTTTCTCTTCCCGTCATGCAGGCTCACCACTTTGTTTTTCACTCCTCTTCCTTCTCATCCTTAATTCTGATATGGTCATCAACTCATAACCCTCATCTCCCTTATTGACTTGTCTGATCATTAAGTCTGACCATGTCCAGACTTTCACTGTACTCTCCAATTGCCTGGTAGAGCGCCTTACACCCAGTTGCTCAATAAACAGTGCTGAAAAAGCACAGGCTTGGGAGTCAGAGGTCATGGGTTCAAATCCCGGCTCCACCACTGATCAGCTGTGTGACTTTGGGCAGGTCACTTGACTTCTCTGTGCCTGTTACCTCATCTGTAAAATGGGGATTAAGACTGTGAGCCCCACGAGGGACAACCTGATTACCTTGTATCTACCCCAGCGCTTAGAACACTGAACACTGCCTGGCACATAGTAAATGCTTAACAAATGCTATTATTATTATTATTTCCTGTTTGTTCCTCAAGTGTCTAGTAGAGGGCTCTAATACATTAGGCATACAAATTATTTTGCTACCTTCTTAGTGAGTTTCCAAATAATAATAATAATAATAAATAATGGTATATGCTAAATGCTTACTATGTGCTAGGCACTGTACTAATCCCTGGGGTAGATATAAGGTAATCAGCTTGGACAAAGTCTTGACCCACGAGGAGTTCAGAATCTCAATCCCCATTTTACAAATGAGTTAAATGAGGCACAGAGACATCAAGTGACTTGCCCTAGGTCACATAGCAGACAAGTGGCCAAGCTGGGCTTAGAACCCAGGTCCTTCTGACTCCCAGGCCCATGCTCTATCTACTAGGCCATGCTGCTTCACTTCTTAGTCAATTTTGTTTAGTGAATGCTTACTGTGTGCACAGCACCGTACTAAGCGCTTGGGAGAGTACTATAACAGAACTGATAGGCACGTTTCCTGCCAAAATACTTAACGCTTAGTAAAATGCCTTGCACATGGTAAGTGATCAATAAATACCATTGATTAATAACACTTCTGAAACAACTTTCTATAAAACTTATATCCTCTGTTTCTCTCACACGCATATAAGCATGAACAAATTTGCTGGAAGTCCTTTGCCAGAGTCCTGGATCACACTTTCTTGCTCTTGAATGTGGTGGTGGTGAGGGAAGAGGGAATTCATTCATTCAATCGTATTTATTGAGAGCTTACTGTGTGCAGAGCACCATACTAAGCGCTTGCAAAGTACAACTCGGCAACAGATAGAGACAATCCCTACCCAACAAGGGGCTCACGGTCTGGAAGAGGGAATCCCCAAAGGCTCAAAGACTTGAGGGAACTGTAGTCCTAGAGCATTTTTATCGACACCTTTTGGTACCTAGGTTATTAGAGGGTCTCTGAGCCCTGAAGATGAAAGCCTGGGTCTGGTACTCCAAGAATCTAGCAGTGACCCTGGAACTACACTAGATATATGTAGATAGGGATGAAAGCGGGAGGACAGGTCCTCTTGGCACAGTAAAGGGTCTCTTGCCATTCCTGAGGCCCTGGGCAGCCCCGTCATTCAGTGATAATTGTATTAAGTGCTTACTATATGCCAGCTCTGTAATAAGTGCTGTGCTGGATATAAGCTAATCAGGTTGGGCACAGTACCTGTCTCACATGGGGCTCACAGTTTTAATACCTGTTTTACAGATGAGGAAACTGAGGCACAGAGAAGTAAAGTGACTTGTCTAAGGTCACATAGCAGACCTGTGGCAGGGCCGGGATTAGAATCCAAGCCCTCTGACTCCCAGGCCCTTGCTTTTTCCAGTAGGCCATGCTGCTCTTCTAGGGTTCAACCCATAGTCATGACTTCTCCAGCAGCTTTGTACCACTTTTTTTAATGGTCTTTGTTAAGCACTTACTGGGTGTCAAAGCACTAGGGTGGGTATGCGTTAATTAGGTTGGACACAGTTCCTGTCCTGCATGGGATTCACAGTCCAAGTAGGAAGGAGAACAGAGGCACAGAGAAGTTAAGTGACTTGCCCAAGGTCACCCAGCAACCATTAGACAGAGGCAGAAATAGAACCTGGGTCTGTGCTCTTTCCACTAGGCCACGCTGCTTTTTATTATGTCGAGTGTGTGAAGTGAAAGGGGCTGAGCCTTCTAGGTTCCCCCAGGCCCGGAAGAACGTGAAGGTCACCCGGGCCCCTGCAAGTTGGATTCTACACTGCAAGTTGTAGCAGGCATGGCCTCGGGCAGCCTGAACATCACAGAGCCATTTAACGCAGATGCTCCAAGGCTATTATTAAGGGTGATAAGATGACAAACATAAAACCCGGATCGAAGAGTGATTTAAAATGTCTCCCCTTGGAATCCCTGAACAGGTGCTACTGAGCCAAAATCCTTGGGAAATAAAAAGCACCGGATCCCAAATTATGGTAGAACATCAAGAGCAAAAACCTCCCAACAGCATATGGAAAGAACGTACCTTGTTTCATGCAAATACCTGGTTAGTGGAAAGAAATACCTGCTTTTATGACCTCTAGAAATAGCTTTAGGGGTGCCAAAACATAAGGCTACTGAGTAAGATGATAAGTGGTGTCATTATTGGGTGAGACCAAGACCTATCCAGGCCAGGGGTCTGTCCTGGGCTGGTAAGGGCCAGGACATGGCTGCCCTTGATATCCTTCCCGATGGGGTGGGGTGGACCATCCATCATCCCTAACTTTTCCTCTAATACTGCTAATCTAGTGACCATGTTTACCTCCCATTTACAAGTTAATGTGTAAGCGTGGGTGTGTGCGAATGCCTTCGTCTCTGCTGCCCTCCCTCACCCCTCCCCATCCGACTTTGTACACCAGAAAATATGTTCACCTCAGAAAAATAAGGTTGGTTAAGACTATTTATGGTTTCCTTGCTCTGAAGACTGGGAGATGTATGTTTACACACCAGACCGACCCGAGACCTAGGTAATGGAGCAGCGTGGCCTAGTGGATACAGCAAAGGTCTGGGAGTCAGGAGGACTTGGGTTCTAATCCCGGTTCCGCCACTCATCTGCTGTGTGGCTTTAGGCGAGTCACTTCACTTCTCTGGGCCTCACTTACCTCATCTTTAAAATGGGGATTAAGACTGAGTCTCATGTGGAACATGGACTGTGTCCAGTCTGATTAGTCTCTATCTGCCTCAGAGCTTAGTACAGTGCCTGGCACATAGTAAGCGCTAAACAAGTGTCATAAAAACAAACAAAAAGAACAAATGGAGCAGAGTCACTGAGAGCGCCACAAAATCTATGGGTCATGAGCAAGGGAGGCAACAAGCAGGAATTATGGTAGGAATTGTGGGGAGGGAGAGAGCAGGGCAGCAGAATCTGCAACCTTTGGCTGGTCCCGGTTTTGGAAAATTGAGCACGTTTACTCATTAACCATTTCCCAACTAGTTAATTTTCTAGTGTAATGTGAAACACCCTATTTTCACTTTGTACATTTCCTGCTTTTGCTTGGTTAACGACATTCCCTTGCATATCTTTTTTCTTGATTTTCTTTTTTTTTTTTTGCTTTATATGAGAGCAGTAAAGTAGCACCATGTCACTCTTGGTGGTTTCTGAGAAAAACATTTGTTGTTTCTTAATGGTGGTATCGCACCACAACTTGGAGGAAAAGTTTGTGAAGAGTTTTGCTTTCATCATAAATATTTACTTGATTGGTAATTTTTTGCAATACTTTAGCACATTTAATGTAAAAATATTTTGACAGGATTGTCACTAGAAACATCCTGTTTCTGGTTTTTCTTGTAAATGATCCGCCATTCCTGATGCTTTAATGCCAACCCTGAATATCTCGGCAGGGTAGTCAGCGGGGAGGATGGCTGATCTTTGACAAGAAGGGTGCATGGCTTGAGGGTGAAGTTTGGGATTGGGGTTCCACAGACCACCTTTTGTTCCTGACTTTACTCTGGCTCGTGCGACCTTTGGCAACTAACCTCCTAGACTGCAGTCATCACTGTAATACTTTCCGCTCCAACCTTACTAGAAGGTCCAGTTTAAGGCACTGATAAGACCTCAGGTGGTGAGGCCAAAATTTGCCCTCCATTTTGCCCCTCTTAAAATGCATTTTCTTCTGACTCCCCCCTCCAACTTGTGCCAGTCTCCCCTCACCCACCCCAGCAATTTCAGTGTGATTTTAGTTCTGCTGCAGTGGAAGCTCACTGAGGGCAGAGATCTTGTCTCTTAACTCTTTAGAGATGCAGCATGACCTAGTGAAAAGAGCATGGGCCTGGGAGTCCGAGGACCTGGGTTCTTTCACGTGTCGGCTGTGTGACCTTGGCCAGGTCACTTCACTTCTCTGGACCTCAGTTCTTTCATCTGCAAAATAGTAATTCGATATTTGTTCTCACTTCTACCTTAGACTGTGAGCCCCATGTGGGACCTGAATATCTTGTATCTGCCCCAGCGTTTAGTACCGTGCTTGTCCCAAAGTCAGTGTTTAACAAATATCACAATTACTATTTTGTACACTCCCAAGTGCTTATTACAGTGCTCTGCATACAGCGGGGACTCAATAAATACCACTGATTGATTTAGGACAATATAGCATGATGTGGCGGGGTGGGGGTTGGGAAAACCTCTAGACCTTCACCAAATTTAGGTTTGCCATACATCTCTGAAGAGTCCTTCACCGATCAGCATCTAAGACATAATCAAGTCTCCTAGGCTTTAAGTACTCCAGGAAAGATCGGGTGGGATGGGTGCTTGTGCACAGGTGGGGTATATCGGTGAGGGATGACATCAATGGTAATAACATCAAAATTATAGCAGAGATAAGCACCACGGAGTCTCTGGAGAGAAATTCCAAACTTCAACAAAGATATCCCAGTAGAAGTGTTTTATAGATCACCTCACCAATGATCAGGAAATGTGAGATGAGATGGGAGAGGCTGTAAAAACGAGGGCAGGTGGTAATAGTGGGAGACTTGAATTATTCTTACAGTTCGGTTGAATAACTCATCAGGAAGGGTAATGGAAGCAAGATGTTTGGGTTGGATAAATGACTGTTTTCTGGAACAGCCAGTTGTAGAGCCCACCAGGTAAAATAACACACTGGATTTAATCCCGATCATTGGACAGGATCTGGTTCAGGAGGTGCATGGAAGACAGCAATTCTGCAATCATGGCCACAACTCAATAAAATTTAACATTCTTGCTTGGGGTGGGAGGGAGGAAGGCCACAACACTCCAACATAAAAAACATTTAATTTTCGATAAGGAAACGATGAAAAATTGTAGACCTTAGGAGGAATAAACTTGAAAGAGGCAACCAAAAGTCCAGTGATTTATGAGCATCTTGGAGGCTCTTAAAAAACACCATCTTAAATGTTCAGTTCACAAATAGGAACTCTGCATTACTAACTGGCCAGATAAAAGAGATCACGAGCGGGAAATGGAGGGAAAGGAAGCAGTGTTACCTAGTGGGTAGAGCACGGGCCTGGGAGTTAGAAGGACCTGGGTTCTAATTCCAGCTCAGCAATTCGTCTGCTGTGTGACCTTGGGCAAGTCACTGAATTTATCTGGGCCTCAGTTACCTCATATGTAAAATGGGGATTGAGACTATGAGCCCCAAGTGGGTCAGGGTCTGTGTCCAACCCTATTTGCTTGTGACAATGCCAGCACTTAGTACAGTGCCTGGCACACAGTAAGCGCTTAACAAATTCCACAATTATTATTATGATTATTATTACTAAAATGCTTAAGTTCAAATTGATAAACAAATCACTGGACTGGATGGCACTCCTTAAGGAGAGATGTGCAGTAACTCAGAGGAGATTATCTCATTATCTTTAAGGCTCCTTCCAACCAATCCATTAATTCTTCCTTATGGATCTGTGCTTTTTCCATCTCGAGCCCCTTAGATTTCAAGGAAATCTAACTTCCCCTTACTCTTAACTTTCTTGCTTCTGTCCCATTGGTCATGTCTTTCCCCCTCAACTCCAGCCTCTCCCTGTCAGCTTCAGCAACTATGTCCCTACCCACCTTCAAGGCCTCCCTATGGCATCATTTCCTCCAGGTGGCATTCCCAGATTAAGCCCTCATCTTCCCAGCCACCTCCGTCCCACCAGCCACCTGAGCAACCATATATTTATCCCATTTATTGGATTTGTTACTGTATTTAGCAACTTGTATCTATAATTTATATTCATATATTAATCGATTTGTGTCTACTGCCTCCCCCAGTAGACCAAAAGTACCTTCCTGGGTGTTTCCCCAAGTCCTTCAGAGTGTTCTGCACACAGTAGATGTTCAGTAAGCTTTGTGAGTTCAAATCTATGCTCTGGATCTACACGGGGACATTCTATAGGATTCTGAACCCCTTTGCAAAAATAGGTAAAGTGCTATAAACTAAAAATTAATCTTAGGGAGCCCAAGATTATAGACCAGCCAGGACCTGGAAATCCCTACATCCAACCCAAGGTTTTTCCTGGCTCTACAAATCAGAATGCTTCCCTCGAATTCTGCCACTAAGGTGTCACTTAGATGCCATGTCTGACATCAACTTGAGAAACACAGTTACAAGCAACCGGGTCCTGTGATACAGCCTGCCTTCCAGCACTGAAGTGATGCTTGCCACAACCCAGCTTCTCAGCACAGAGACGAGGAAAGAGAATGGATGACGGCAGGGTACCATACCGTTGCTGAATGGTGAGCTGATGTGGGGAGACCATAAGCCAAACCTCAGATAATACAGTAGAGTTGTGCACTGCAGAGAGACCTTGGTGATCACCACCTGCCAGGCGAGCCTGACTTCTCAGGGCAGGGTGACTCCTTAGAGCAGTGGTTTTGGAAAGACTGTGAAACCAAGAGGTAAAATAGAAATCAGTGTCAGGTACGGCTCACAGTCTTTACCTGTGCAAACTGAGGGAGGGATTGTTATTTTTGATTAGGGTTTAGCCATTCCTGCAGATGGGAATAAAATCATACCACTACAAGCATCATCTTTCAACCCGAAGTATGTAAGTCTGTGAATACAAACCTACAAGTGGATTTGCCCATTCCCCCACAGGATTAAATGAGATGACACACTTCCCTTTTTCTGGAATTTTTTTATCTTGTCTTTCTAGCTCATTTCTCACTCTCCTCCTCTCTCCATATGCCTACCTACTCACATGCCCTCTCCCTGTCCCTCACTTCCTCTGTCCTTTTCATGATTTCTGGTCTCTCCTGATTCACTCAGTTAATTTTCGTGTTTTCCCATCTCCCCTGATTCTCTTCCATCTTTACACTCTTCCTTTTCCCAGTTTCCTATTCTCATTTTCCCCACGCCTTGTGTTTCGCTGTTGTATTTCTCCTCCCTTTCTCCCAATTTCCCCACTTTGGTTAGCTTCTGTCCCTGTCTCTCTTGACATTTTTCTTCCCTGGATTAATTCCTGGTTATCTCTCTCCTCTGCCTATGCCTAGCAGGTGGCCCCAGCTTGTGGTTTGTGTTTCTCTCACGTCTGGTGGCCCCTGGCCTCTCCCTCTAAAGCTCCCGGCCTGTCTCCTGCCTCCCTTGTAGATCACAGCCTGCTTCCCCATCCTCATGTTCAGGTCTGGCCTATCTTCTGTAAGCCTGTAAGATTAGACTGTAAGCCCGTCAAACGGCTGGGACTGTCTCTATCTGTTGCCGACTTGTTCATTCCAAGCGCTTAGTACAGTGCTCTGCACATAGTAAGCGCTCAATAAATACTATTGAATGAATCTTCTAACTTCTTCTCCAGATCCAGCCTTTCTAATGATAAGTAGACTGTGAGCTCATCTGGGCAGGAATCGTGTCTGTTCATTGTTATATTATACTCTCACAAGTGCTTAGTACAGTGCTTTGCACACAGTAAGTGCTCAATAACTATGATGAAATGAATGAATGAAAATAATAATTGAGGGACCTGTTAAGTGCTTACTGGGAGCTGAACATGAAGTGTAGGGGTAGATATAAGGGGGAGGGAGAAGAGGTACCGAATCCCCATTTTTACATATGAGGAATTTGAGGCCCAGAGAAATGAAGTGAATGACTTTGGGCAAATCACTCAGCAGGCAAGTGGCAGAGCCACTTTCTCCTGACTGCCTCTCTAGTCTCCTCCCTACCTCCCGGCTGCCTCCCCAGCCTTTGTCTTTTCTTCCCAGTCTCTGCTAGTAATGGTGGCCACTCCCTAACATGGTCCTCTCCAGTCTGCCAGCAATTGCACAATTCAGTCTAGGCACAGACTCAGCAGACAGGCTGTCCCTCTTCTTCCACCTTTATATTTATAATGGTTAGATCCTTGTGTACGAGTGAGGATATTTCTAAGGATATAGCCATGAGAAAAATACAACTTGCTCTGAGAGGACGATTATAGTGGCACCATACAAGGAAAGCAGCGTGGCCTATTGGAAAGGGCAGGGACCTGGGAAATAGAGGACCTGGGTTCAAATCCTGACTCTGTCACTTGTCTGCTGTGTGGCCTTGGGCTAGTCACCTAACTTCTCTGTGCCTCAGTTACCTCCTCTATATAATGGGGGTTAAGACTGTAAACCCCCGTGGGTCACGGACTGTGTCCAACCTAAGTAGCATGTATCTACCTCAGTACAGTGCCTGTCACTTAGTAAGCACTTATTAATAATAATAAGGGTAATAATAATGGTATTTGTTAAGTGCTTACTATGTGCCAGGCACTGTACTAAGCACTGGGGTGATACAAGCAAATTGGGTTGGGCACAGTTCCTGTCCCTGGACACAGTTCCTGTCCCACATGGGGCTCACCATCTCAATCCCCATTTCACAGTGCTTTGTACATAGTAAGTGCTTAACAAATACCATCATTTTCCAGATGAGGAAATTGAAGCCCAGAGAAGTGAAGTGACTTGCCCCAGGTCACACAGCAGACAAGTGGCGGGGCCGGGATTGGAACCCATGACCTTCAACTCCCAGGTCCGGGCTCTAACCAGAGAAGCAGCGTGGCTCAGTGGAAAGAGCCCGGGTTTGGGAGTCAGAGGTCATGGGTTCGAATCCCAGCTCTGCCACTTGTGTGACTGCGGGCAAGTCACTTCACTTCTCGGGGGCCTCATTTCCCTCATCTGCAAAACGGGGATGAAGACCGGGAGCCTCACGCGGGACAACCTGATGACCCTGTATCTACCCCAGTGCTTAGAACAGTGCTCTGCACATAGTAAGCGCTTAGCAAATGCCAACATTATTATCATTAACCACTACGCCATGTTGCTCAACAAATCCCGCTTTTAAAAAATCGTACTAACTGGCGAAGAAGGCTTCCCATCTACTTTCCAGAGTTGGATCTGTGGGCTAATCTCCTCTCTAGAATGGCCACTGGAGGGCCACATCCTCACCACGGGACGATGGAGCCAAACGGTCTTCACCCAGTAGAGGGAAGTGGTGGTCTTCTCACCAGCCGAGTCACCTCCCCCTGACCCTCTGACTGGCTCTAGAGTCTCTGGAAGATCCTCTGTTCTACATGGAGCCGGTCAGGGATGAGACCTGGTTCCTTAAGAGGCGAGCGATCTGTAGGAGAAACAGGACTTTTAGACCTCCTTCTCTAGGTCCTTCGTTCTTACTTCCTTCGCCAGCTCAAAAGCCCCCCGAACAGTAGCGCCCCTCCAGGAATTTCACCCAGTCCAATGGAGGATTGATGGGTAGAGAGTGTGAAAGGGGAGTGCTACCCAGTGCTCTCATCCGCCCACGGCGGGAGTCGGGCAACGGGGACCAGAGGATAATGCCTCAAGGGAGAAATCCAGTGTCGCAAAGGGCAGTTCATCACCTTGGCATCTCTGGGCTGAGAGGTTCATCACCCTGGCACCACTGGTCCAGGAGTTTATAGCCCGGCACTTCTGGGCTGAGGGGATCATAGCCCTGGCCTCTCTGGGTTGTGAGGTTCATAGCCCTGGCCCCTCTGGTTTTTGAGGTTCATAGCCCTGGTCCCTCTGGGCTGGGCAGTTCATAAGCCAACCCCAAAGTACGTACATACAAATCTTTCAGTTACATATTGCAAATTACTTATTTAATCATATTAATGTTTGCCTCCCCCTCTAGACGGTAAGATAGTTATGGGCAGGGAATGTATCTAATTCTGTTGTATTGTACTCTTCCAAGTGTTCGAATCCCAGCTCTGCCACTTGTCAGCTGTGTTGATCATGGGCAAGTCACTTAACTTCTCTGTGCCTCACTTACCTCATCTGTAAAATGGGGATTAACTGTGAGCCTCACGTGGGACAACCTGATTACCCTGTATCTTCCCCAGCACTTAGAACAATGCTCTGCACATAGTAAGCGCTTAACAAGTACCAACATTATTATTATTAGTAGTACAGTCCTCTACACATAGTAAGTGCTCAATAAATACCACTGTTTGATTGACTGATAAGCCTGGCACCTCTGGGCAGGGAGGCTCATAAACCTGGCCCCTCTGTGCTTACCATTTCACTTACAGAAGTGAAAATAAAATCTATAGTTTATATTTGTAAACAATGCCAGATCAAATTATAAGCTCCTGCAGGGTATTCTATTGTTTGTCCCAAGTGACTAGTACAGAGTTCTGCTGTAAATAAACAGCATTTTAGGGGACAGTGATGTCTACTAGGCTGCTCTTTCAAATCAACTTGATTTGACTGTATATGTGGCAATAACACTGCTGCCCATTTAAATCCATTATAGATTTAAAACAGAAAATTCTGTGACTGCTCTGGTGAGCTGTAGCACCTGTTTCATTACCAGAGACTGGGTCTGCACTGTTTATCTTGTACTCACCCCAGCACTTAGTACAGTGCTTGACACGTAGTAAACCCTTAGTAAATACCATTACCAACTAAGCAACCTACTAATACTCTTTATTGAGCCTCTACTGTTTGCAGAGCACTGGACTAGGCAGTTGGGAGAATACAGTAAAGTAATAATAACAGTGGTATTTGTTAAGCGCTTACTACATGCCTGGCACTGATGACCTCTTGCAGAAATAACTCATCAAAATTCACTTGGGTGCTTTCGAGACTCAAAGGTAACATGGCTCCTTTCCTCTTTTCCCTTCTTGAAAATGTATTTCTGACAAAGCTTTCAATGAGTCACATTCAAACCTGAGGGAACAGAGCTTGGCAAGATCTGCTTTCCCTTCCACCTGGCAAGGAGAAGTCAGGGAGCCCCTCCTCCCAACCTCCAAAACACACACACACACACACACGCACACACACACACACACACATTTAATTCTAATCCCATCCTACCAGGTTCCTCCCTTTCAAACCAGAGATGAGAAGCCAAGTCTTTTTAGTCCCACGCTGAGAATTCCGATCTCAGGAAGGGGAGGGTTTATCACTCTCCATCTTTAGGGCACCTCTCCATTGCCAGAGTGTGACAGATGACCTGAGTCAACTTCTGAAGGTAATGTTGAAATCAAATACCAAGTGGAGAGGGCACTGGAGCGTTCTCACAAAGAAAACAAGAAAGGAGGGAAAGGACTTGAGAGAAATCTAAAGGAAAACATTCAGCATGAGCAAATACAGCTCAGCGCTAAAGAAAACAGAATGCAAGCGAATTACAATGTAAATCAATAGCCCTAAACGAGACAGAAAATGGAAATGTGGGGAAGAGACCAAGTCACTGGAGAGAGCAAAAGAGAGATGAGAAACCAGGATTAAAAGGATCAAAGGAAAATTTAAGGTGTTTTTTTTTTCTGAGAAAGTAGAAAAAAGCATGATGTTGGGTGAAATGTTTCAGGATGAGGTTTTTTTTTCCACGTGTCATGATGTGAAGTCAAACGGGAAAATGCAAGAGAGAAGTGACTCCCTTTCTGATTGGGTTCGGGAGGTAGGGTGGCCTAGTGGAAAGAGAATGAGAATGAGAATCAGAAGACCCAAGTTCTAGTCTCAATTTTGCCACTAGCCTGCTGTATGGCCTTGGGCAAACCACTTAACCTCTCTGTGCCTCATCTGTAGAATGGGGGTTAAATACCTGTTCTTCTTACCTCTTAGACTGTAAACTATGCTGAGGCAGGAACTGGGTCTAATTGGATTATCTTGTAGATTCAAGATACCCAGCATTCAGCACATACCAAGTGCTAAATAAATACCACAATTATTAATCTTTTTAATTTTTAACCAGGAGACAAATATAATAATAATAATAGTGGTATTTGTTAAGCACTGAAGTAGATGCCAGATAACCAGCTTAGACACCTTCCCCGTCCCACATGGGGTTCACAGTCTAAGTGTGAGGGAGAGCAGATATTTAATCCCCATTTCACAGATGAGGAAACAGGCATAGAGCAGTTAAGTGACTTGCCCCAGGTCATACAGTAGGGAGGTGGCAGAGCAGGACCTCTGACACGCAGCTTGCTAGGCCAGGTTGCTTCTCTAGATTTTAGGGAAGACAACTGGACCTCAAGGATAAAATGAGAAGTTTGGACTATTTGCTGATTTAATCATCCTCATTATCAGTAGCATTTATTTAGTGCCTACTGTTTACCTAGCACTGAACTAAGGCCTTGGAAAAGTATGGTTGGAAGATGGGGTCCCTACCCCAAGGAACTTAATCTGCTAAGGAAGACAGGCAGGGCAAATTATTTAGCAATAATGGAAGCAGGAGAAGCTGGGGTGGGGGTGGGGGGTTGGGAATAAAGATATAACTGGAAATAGCAAGAGAATAATAGTAGTGGTAGTTTGTGATAATTTCTAGAATGTGACCTCGTTATGGGCGAGGAAGGTCTGTCTGTTGTTATATAGTACTCTGCCAAACAGTACAGTGCTTTGCACACAGTAAGCGCTCAATAAATATGATTGAATTGAATGAATAGAATAGTGGTGGTGGTAATAATAGTTCAGCAGTAGTAGCCTAGTGGAAAAAGCATTCGTTTGCAAGTCAGCAGACCTGGGTTCTAATCCTGTTTCTGCCAATTGCCTGTTGCACTACCTTAATCAAGTCTCTGTTTCCTCATCCATAAAATGGGGATTTACTGCCTGTTCTGCCTCCTAATTAGACTGTGAAAGCCCCATGTGGGCCAGGGACTGTGTCCAACCTGATTAACTTGTATCTATCCCAGTGGTTAGAACAATTGATTGCTCAATCAATCATATTTATTGAGCGCTTGCTGTATTCAGAACGCTGTACTCTTAGCTCTTGGGAGAGTATAAGACAGCAGATTTGTAGACACGTTTCCTGCCAACAAGGAACTTACAATCTAGAAAGGGAGGCAGACATTAAAAATAAATTACAGGTACAGACAAAAGTGCTGTGGGGCTGAGGGTGGAGTGAGTAAAGGGTACGAATCCAAGTGTCAGGGTGATACATAATGGAGAAGGATTAGGGAAAATGAGGGCTTAGTTGGGGAAGGCCTCGGGGATGATGTGATTTTTATAAGGCTTTGAAGGTGGGAGGAATGACTGCTTGTATGTGAATGGGGAGAGAGTTCCAGGCCCGAGGCAGGACGTAGGCATGGGGTCAACGATGAGATAGACACCACAGAGAAACAGTGAGTAGGTTCATATTAGAGGAGTGAAGTAAGCCACCTGGGTTGTAGTAGGAAATCGGCAAAGTAAGATAGGAAGGGTCAAAGTGATTGAGCTCTTTAAAGCCTATGTTTGATGTGGAGGTGTATGAGGTTCTTGTGGGGCAGGGGTACATGGACTGAATGGTTTGTGCTTGACACAGAGTAAGGGCCTAACAAATATGATAATAATAGCAATAATAATAATAATATTAGTAATACTTCTAAATTACTTACTGTATGCAAAATGCTGTGCTATGTGCTGGGAAATATAGGCATGATCCCTGGCCCCAGGAGGTGTGCAATCTGAAAGACTGATGCATGAATAAGGGAATAAAACAGTAGACTATATGTATAGTTAATATACCTGAGTCCTCAGGTCAGCTGTTGAGATGACACAACCTGTGAGGTTGAAATCAATCAGGGAACACTTCCTGGAAGGGAAGGGGATGGCTGTTGCTTGTCAGGCAGGGGGAGGGGCTTTCTATTTTCTGGTTCCTGGTGGAAAGGCCACCATCCAGGGGAGCTGTGGAAAGGAGCCAGAGGAGTAGAAGCAGCATGGCTCAGTGGAAAGAGAATGGGCCGGGGAATCAGAAGTCAGGGGTTCAAATCCCGGCTCTGCTGCTTGTCGGCCTTGTGACTTTGAGCAAGTCACTTAACTTCTCTGTGTCTCAGTTACCTCATCTGTAAAATGAGCATTAAGACCATGAGCCCCACGTGGGACAACCTGATCACCTTGTATGCTCCCCAGGGCTCAGAACAGTGCTTTGTAAATAGTAAGCACTTAACAAATGCCATCATTATTATTATTAAGTAGAAAGGGGAATGGGATGAGTCACAAGGTCTCTGTTTAAGCAAGGATATCTACTGTCACCCAATGGCTGTCACAAGAATTGCCCCACCTGAAAATCTATCCACCATTATCTGGCCATCAAAAATTCCAACTTCACATGTTCTGACCTGTAACCTAGCTAGGCCTGGACAGACAAAGAGACTTCTAACTGATCTAGTGTAATGCAGATATCTACCCCAGGGCCAAAGGGACCGTAATGCCTTTCAAAGCTGGATGATATTCTTCACGCTAATGAGATCAATTTGTTCATGGTCTTCCTAAAAGGAGGGAAAAAAAAAATGGTCACAAAACCAAATCTCTCCTGGAGTATCAAATGCCAGCTTCATGGTTCCCTTCTAGAGTAACATGGCTTAATTTTAACATTTTAAATGGTAACTCTGTAGCAACACACTAGTTTGAAGAAAAAAAAACTCTTTGCCTCTTCATACTTTTTATAGGAATACTGAGTAGTGAAGGGATGAGTTTATAAAACAGTGGAGCATAACCCTTTCTTTTAGGCAAAAATTTGGCCCATCTGATCACTTGCTTTTTTCATATTATGTTACAATTATGTTTCATCTAGACTGCAAGCTCCTTGTGGTTAGGGAACATGTCTACCAACTCTCTTATACTGTACTTTCTCAAGTGTTGAAAAAAGAGCTCTGCACACAGTAAGTGCTCAGTAAATACAGATAGCCTAATGATAGCAAATGTCATTCTGAGGGAGAATTGTGGATTGTGCTTTCTAATGCTATTAAAATTCTTTTTAACCTTCACCCCGACTTCGATTATGCCTATCCAAAGCCTTTTCAGGCTGATGGCTGTAAAATATCCTGAAGTCCTTAAAAAATAGACAGAATGATCCAGTTTTCCCCTTGATGTGGAGAGAGACAAAGATGGTTTGGGGAGTGGAAGTGGCAGAGAGGATGATTTTTCCATACCGCTGTGTGCAGATGCTCTTTGTTTTTTTATGGTATTTGTTAAGTGCTTACTATATACCAGACATTGTACTAAGCACTGGGGAGGATACAAGATAATCAGGTTGGGCACAGTCCACATCCCAGATGGGGCTTACAGTCTGAATCCTCTTTTTACAGATGAGGGAACTGAGGCTCAGGGAAGTGAAGTGACTGCCCAAGGTTACAGAGCCAACAAGTGGCAGAACTGGAATTGGACCCCAGGTCCTTCTGACTGCCAGGCTCAGGTTCTATCCCCTAGGCCACCCTGCTTCCAAGTGATCCTGGAACTCCAAACCCATTCACTGAAGGGGATGTGAGCAAGGCAGCTGCTATGCCTTGGGGGTGACTTCGCCCCTAACACGTGCCTCTTCACAGCCCAAATAGTGTGGCCTTGGTGGGAGGCAGGGAGAGGTGTGGGGGAAGGTTGGCCCCCAAACTGGAGTCCCCAAGCTCTGTGACCCTCCACACACCAAGAAACAACCTCCAACAATATTGTACTTCTTTCAGCTGGTAGGAGTCCCCAACTTGCTGAAAAGTTAGGGATTCCATATGTGTTAATCCATCAAGAAATAGTACTTATTGAACATGTGATTCTGCTTGTCTTTTCGATTGCCAGGTAGGTATTACTCCCAGACAGTTCTCCGTGTCGTCGATGCCTGGCAGGTGGCCACCCCAAAAATAATTTGAGGAAAGGGTTTTAATTTATTTGCAGGCTGAAAACCCAGAGAGGAAAGGGAAACAGGGAGGGTCAGGGTTTCAGTGGTCCCAGTGGAAATAGAACTACCATATCATGCAGGATCCAAAATGGTTTTCCTTTGATAGTGAAATGATTTAATGAGGGATTTACAATACTAATGCCTAGCTGCAACAATACTACTTAATTCAACCTTGGACAGTCCTTCCCCTCCCCGAAATACAGTAGGTGGAAATTCAGTCTCTTAAAACTCTTAATTGACTGATTGCCAGACCACAAAACAGACCTTCCTTGTTTCACAAAGCTCTTAACTCTGGTTCCATTCCACTTTCTTTCATTTCATATTCCATTGTGCCCATCTGGTGGGAAAGGAAAATCTGTCATGGGCCATCTCTTGGGCCTAAAATAATGGTTGGCTTTAGTTGGTTTAAGCCAACTGGAATTCTTCATTTATCAATATCTGCACATCAGCAGTAGTTAAGTTCTGTGGTAATTCCAAACATATTTGAGAAAGAATTGGGTTTTTATATATTTTTTCTTTCCACTAGGACACAGTGTTCCTCAGCTGTACTAATTTCCAATTAAATCCTTGATATTTAGGTTGGTCTCTCCAATTAGACTGTAAGCACTGTGGGGACAGGGAACAAGCATCTGGCTTCTGTTGGGCCCTCCCAAGTCTTGGCTCAATACTCTCCATTCAGTAGGTGCTTAATAAATACCACTGATTGGTTGACTGAACTCTTATTTTTCAAACAGTGATTGAGTTGAAAAACTCTAGCATTTTTCCAGTTGCAAAACTTGAATAAAAATTAGAAGTTAAGGCTGTTTTCTTTCTGAAACAGCTCAGATCTCAGCCAATTTTAACAGCTATTAATAGCTACTTTAGCTTACAGATGGTTTACAGCTAATAGTGGGATAGCCCGCCTGTTCCATTTCTGAAAAGGAAAGGGCAAAAAGACCCTGCAGCTCCTAGACCAACAGTTCAGAGTTGCCCCTAACTGAATAGAATGGATAACAGGATACCCTGTCAGCCTAAACAGAAGCGAAGGAAATTATCATTTCCCAGGGAGTCTTCAGCACTGTTTATGTAAAAATATTCCGCCTCCTTGATGTTTTGGCTTTTGGTTTTCTTCTCCTAGGAAGGCAGGAAACCCTTGGGGTTGACTTTTTTACTGTTTGTTTCTAAGCAACAGAAAGCCAGTGTATAGAAAAGGGAAGGTTTTTTTAATTAAAATGATAGTTTACCAAGAAATAGAGTATTTCAAACAGCTGATTTTGCATCGTTTTCCTTCGGTGGCTTACCGGCTGGAAGTTAAATAGATGGCTTTTGCCTGTTGTTAGAAGAAACATGTTTACAAACTGTAAGGCCAATTAAGGTTCTCAAGATTCTCATTAACCTCCTCAAATTATTCCCTACAGGCAGAAGGCCCTTTGAAGGCCTCAAAATAAAGCTTAGTTTTAAGAATCAGTTCTAGATGACTAATTAATTACCTAAATAAATGATTGCAAAACACTTGGTGAGGTAAAGGTTCTATGAAGGCTGAACAATAATGTAACTCACTGCCTTCTTCAAACCTGGATTTCAGTGGGAAACATTTATTCAGCTGCTGAATGACTGTAAAATCTGGATTAGGGAAGAAGGGGAATTATAGAGGGATACATTTTTTTCTCCTTTTAGTCAATTTAGAGTTGGTATGGACTTGAAATTTCCCTACACACATTTCTCCGGTAACGCAACTGAGAACCAGTGTGAGCAGTGAAGCAGGAAGGTACCTGTCACATCACTTTATTGATTCCACACCTTCTTGGACTACCCTGGTTTAAGGTTCTGCTTACAAATCCACAATGCTCTCCTCTATATCTTCTAGAGTTTTGCTCACAAGTTCCATTTGAAAATATAGAATAAAATCATAAGTTGCTCTGATTATATGTGTGCCATAAAGTTCTGTAATGAGTTAAGAAACATTTCAAAAGAACTAAATATTGTAGTAATTAAACAAAACTAAACACCATGTTAAGAAACAGATGGCGCTTTCAATTTTCCTAACGGCCATATGTATATTTCTTCATTTCTTAACAGCGCAGCCCAGACCACACTAGTGGAGTTCCAGGGTTTGGGGGGCAGCCCCTGAAAACTTAAAAATAATAATTATGGAATTTGTTAAGTGTTTATTATATGCCAGGCACTGTACTAAGTGCTGAGGTAGATACAAGGGAATTGGGTTGGACACAGTCCCTGTCCCACAGAGGGCTCCTAGTCTCAATCCCCATTTTACTGATGAGGTAACTGAGGCACAGAGAAGGTAAGTGACTTGCTGAAGGCCACACAGCAGACAGAGAACACAGAAGCAGCATGGCTTAGTGGAAAGAGCCTGGGCTTGGGAATCAGAGGCTGTGGGATCTAAACCCAGCTCCGCCACATGTCTGCTGTTTGATTATGGGTAATTCATTTAACTTCTCTGTGCCTCAATGATCTCATCTGTAAAGCGGGGACTTTTAAGTCTGTGAGCCTAAAGTGGGACAACCTGATTACCTTCTATCTACCACAGCATTTAGAAAAGTGCTTGGCATATAATGAGCACCTAACGAATGCCATCGCCCCCCCAAAAATGGCATAGTCAGGATTAGAATCCAGGTCCTTCTGACGTGTAGGCCAGTAGTCTATCCACTAGGCCACGATGCTTCTTACTTGTTGAATCTTGGGAAAGTTATGAGCATTTAGGCCATGTAGAGAGCTGCCTGGAGCCTTGAGGAATCCAAGGACTCCCAGTAGCAATGAACAGTTACTTTTCTTGTTATCATGATTTATTTTCCTGAATCTCCCCTTTTATTTCTCAATCAACTTTTAGATTGAGAGCCCCTGTGGGCCAGGTATTGTGACTGATATAATATCTTGGTACCGCTCCCCGATGCTTAATCCAGCACTTTGCACAAAGGAAACATTTAGCAAATGTTAGAATACAATTACAGCCAGTATTATTTAGATATTGACTAGGTAACTCCCTGGAGAGGTTTTAATAACATCAGTCCCGTTTTAAAGGTGAGGAACTCTGGCGCACTGTCCAGACAAGAGTCAGTGAAATATCTAGGAGAGGAATTTGGCATTTTTATAGTCCAGACCATCTTTCTGACTATTCAATCTGCATGATTCTTATTTTAATCTCAGAACCTAATGGCTCTTTCTAGAATAGATGTTCAGTTATCAGTCAATCAATGGTACTTAACTAAGAGCTTAATGTGTCTCATCTTACGCTGTTGAGTCATCTCCGACCCATAGCGACACCATGGACACATCTTTCCCAGAACACCACACGTCCATCTGCAATCGCTCTCCTAGTGTATCTATAGAGTTTTCTTGGTAAAAATATAGAAATGGTTTACTGCTGCCTCCCGTGCAGTAAACCTGAGTCTTTACCCTCGACTCTCTCCCATGCCATTGCTGCCCAGCATGGGTGAGTTTTGACTCGTAGCCGATTGTCTTCCACTTGCTAGCCACTGCCCAAACTAGAAATGGAATGGTTAGGCCCCTGCTTGACTCTTCCTCCTGTAGTCGAGACTGGTAGAGTACTGGAAACTCTCCAGGTGCAATCCTGAGAGGGGGTTTACTGGGTACTGAGCACTATACTAGGCGCTTGGGAGATAACAATGTGGTAGTTGGTAGATAGCATTCCCTGCCCACAGGCAGAGCTGGGAATTTATAGTGACTCCATAAGATCAATTTTGGGGACTATAAAGGAGGGGGGAAGAGGAATAGGTGTCCTGTGGCAGTGTTGCAAAGGCAGGAAAAAAAGAAAAATAAGAAACCAGGAGTAAAAGAGAGACAAAAATAAGGAAGGGGAGGAAGGGGCGAGGAAGGGTCGAAAAAGAAGGAGATGAAGTGGAAGAGAGAAAGGGAAGAAGGGACGGAGGAAAGGAAGGAAGGAAGGAAGGAAGGAAGGAAAGTGGGTGGGAGGAGGGGAGGTGAACAGATAAAGTCAGGGACAGGGGACAAGAAGGGGCAGGGATTTTTCTCCCTTACCTCTATTGTACTCAATCACTTATGCATACACACAGTCGTAGACAGTACTCACCTCCGTGGCTGTCACCGCCTGGAGGGTGTTTGGGCGTTGTGTATTTCAGCATGGGTGTCTCTTTTTCCCCTCACGTCTTCCTTTATGTTTTCCAGCAGACACTGATCCCACGCCTGTGGGAGAAGGACCCCTGAAAGGCTGAGGGCCAGGCAGGGAGCACGCTAGGTGGGAAGAGCACTGTGAGGGGAAGGGAGATGGGGGGCGAGGGACGAAGGGAAAGAATGGAGGGAAATGGGGAGTGGGTCAGGCGGCTCCTTCCCCTCGACCCTCTCCCCACCCCGCAGCTGCCCTGGGAGACGCCACCCTCCAGGGCCCAGGACTTGCGCAGGATCCGGAGCCCTAGTTCTGGTTTGCCAAAGGCGTGTTGGTGTAGGGACCTGCAACCAACTCCCTCTAGGGATCAGCCCCTTTCCCGTCTTCCTCTGGGCCCTTGATCCTTTCCCAGGGATGAAATGGTCCCTGCCTAAATAATAATAATAATTGTGGGGGAACTGAGGGCCAGAGAACTGAAGTGATTTGCCCAAGGTCACCCAGTAGATAGTGATGGAGCCGGGATTTATAATAACGATAATAATAATAATAATAATAATATTTGTTAAGCACTTACTATGTGCCAAGCACTGTTCTAAACACTGGGGTAGATACAAGGTAAGCAGATTGTCCCACATGGGGCTCACAGTCTTAACCCCCATTTTACAGATGAGGTAACTGAGGCACAGAGAAGTCAAGTGACTTGCCCAACATCACGCAGCAGACAAGTGGCAGAGGTGGGATTAGAACCTACCTCTTCTGACTCCCCAGCCCGTGCTCTTGCCATGAAGCCACGCTGCTTCTCAAGAATCCATTAGATCCCATGTCCCTCTGACTCCCAGGCTCCGGGCTCTATCCACTAAGCAATGCTGCTTCTCTAACCCCCAGCGCTTAGAACACTGCTTGGCACATAGTAAGCACTTAATAATAATAATAATAATAATGGTATTTGTTAATAATAATAGTATTTGTTAAGCGCTTACTATGTGCCAAGCACTATTCTGAGCATTGAGGGGAGGAGGAGGGGGAGATAACAAGGTAATCAGGCTGTTCCATGAGGGCCTCAGTCTTAATCCCCATTTGACAGATGAGGTAACTGAGGCCCAGAGAACGACGATGATGATAGCATTTGTTAAGCGCTTACTATGTGCCAAGCACTCTTCTAAACGCTGGGGCGGGGGGGATACAAGGTAATCAGGCTGTCCCAAGAGGGCCTCAGTTTTAATCCCCATTTGACAGATGAGGTAACCGAGGCCCAGAGAACGATGATGATGGCATTTGTTAAGCGCTTACTATGTGCGAAGCACTGAGAAGTGAAGTGACTTGCCCCAAATCACAGAGCTGACGAGTGGCGGGGCCGGGATTAGAACCCACGACCTCTGACTCCCCAGCCCCCGGCTCTTCCCACTGAGCCCCGCAAATACCCTGAATTATTAGTATTATTATTGTAGCCGTGTGGGAGCTCGGGGCTGGGCGGAAAGTCGAGAGGGGAGATACCCCTCCTCTTCCCCCTCCTCGTCCCCTCCCCAAGATCACACACGCACACACACACACACCCCGGCGCCGACACACTTTTGTTTTGTTGTTGTTGTTACATGCCGGAGCCCTGTTTGCGTTAGGTGAGCGGAGATAAAGCCGGAGGGTCAGAGCAGGGACCGGAGCCGGACTGGTGACCCTGCCTCGATGGAAGACGAGACGCCGCCGGCTCGGTCGGCGGAGAGGTAAGGGGCAGGGGCCGGAGAGGGGCTCCCCGCAACGCTTAGCGCAGCTCCTCCTTGGGCGAACGCTCTCTGGTCCTCTCCCCACCCCGGGGAAGGTGACCCCCCCGGTTTGGTTGGGCGATTTCCCTTCGCCTCGGAAAACAGGACTTTTTTTTAATGCTATCTGTTAAACGCTTACTGCGTGCCACGCACTGTCCTAAGCGCTGGGGCGGATAACGGGTAATCAGGTTGCCCCACGTGGGGCTCGCCGTCTTCATCTAGAGAAGCAGCGTGGCTCAGTGGAAAGAGCCCGGGCTTGGCAGTCAGGGGTCATGGGTTCGAATCTTGTCAGCCGTGTGACTGTGGGCAAGTCATTTCACTTCCTCTGTGCCTCAGTGACCTCATCTGTACAATGGGGATTAACTGGGAGCCTCACGTGGGACAACTTGATTACCCTGTATCTACCCTAGCGCTTAGAACAGTGCTCTGCACATAGTAAGCGCTTAACAAATACCAACACTATTATTATTATTCACCCCCCCCTTTTATGGATGAGGGCACTGAGGCGCAGAGAAGTGAAGTGACTGGCCCAAAGTCACACGACTGACAAGTGGTGGAGGCGGGATTAAAAAAAAATGTTGGCATTTGTTAAGCGCTTACTATGTGCAGAGCACTGTTCTAAGCGCTGGGGTAGACACAGAGGAATCAGGTTGTCCCATGTGGGGCTCACAGTCTTAATCCCCATTTTACAGATGAGGTAACTGAGGCACAGAGAAGTTAAGTGACTTGCCCACAGTCACACAGCTGACAAGTGGCAGAGCCGGGATTCAAACCCATACTCTGCTCCAGCGGGGAGGTCTCTATCTGTTGCCAAATTGTACATTCCAAGCGCTTAGTCCAGTGCTCTGCACATAGTAAGTGCTCATTATATACGATTAAATGAATGAATGAGGTGGTCGCGGCAAGCCTGGTCCCCTGGGGAATTTGGGGTGCACAGATTGAATGAGAAAACTTGGGAACGCAGGGAGAGTTCAGTCGAGGAATAGCAGGGCTGGTAGGTGGTCCAGGGAAGTCATCTGGTCCATCACCCTGCCTCCGGCCAGGTGGGTTGGCTCCATTATTAAAAAAGTGCCTTCAAGGCATTTCCGAATCATAGCGACTCCATGGATATACTTTCTCCAGAACATCCTGTCCTCTGCCATAATCCACAACTTTCCTAATGGTTCTTTCGTTATCATTGTCCTGGTCTCTATCCACCTAGCTGCTGGTCTGCCTCTACTTCATTCTCCCTGGACTTTTCCTAGCACTGGTGTCTTCTCCAGAAAATGTCTTCCTGATGATGTGTCCAAAATCTACTTATCTGAAGTAGAGTTATTTGCCCTTCCAAAGACCACTTTGGCCTATTTTGCTCTAAAATCCATCTTTTTGGGCCGTCCATGTATTCACAAAAGACTTCTCCGCATTTCAGTTTTTAAGGATAAGGAAAGAGAAATCCAGTCACTCTCTAACACTCTCTCTCTTTTCAGCAGTCCCATCCTGTGGAGACCCTGGATCCTCACAGCCAGAGATACAGAGCTGACAAGAAATCAAAGGCTGGTGAGGTCAACTCGGGGATGGGGAGATGAAAATACAATTTCTTCACACCCATTTTTGCCGCTAGACCTATATGACAGACTGTGAAAAATGTTAATTTTTTTTCAGCCAGCCAATTCAACTAGGCAGAGCTTTCTTTCAAAAGTATCCCCATCTCTGTACCACAAGAGCATCCTTTATTTTGCATCCTTCATTTAGGATTCTAAGAACTGGTAGTCTGTGTTTTAATTTCAGCCATTTCCCCCATTTTTTATAGTATTTATAGAGCGCTTACTATAAGTCAAGCACTCTTAAATGCTGGGCTAGACACAAGGTAATCAGGCCATATACCGTCCCTGTCCCACATGGGGCTCACAGTCAAGAAGGAGGGAGAAGTTACTGAATTCAACTTTTCAGTTGAAAAAACTGAGGCACATTGGTTTGCCCAAGGTAACAGCATGCAAGTGGAGCAGGGATTAGAAGATTAGAACCCAGGTCCTCTCTCTCCCAGGCCCACTAGGCCATGCTACTTCCCATATCATATAACAGTATACAGTTAGGGTTAATTTCAAAAGTATCTTCAAAACTGAACCACAAAGTAATGTGGATGCAGTTTTATTGAAAAGTTAAGGTTACCCCTAACGTATAGCATCCTATTCAGCAGGTATCCAGTCTTTGTTAAATCAGTGCTTGGCACATAGTAAGCGCATAACAAATACCATCATTATTTGTTAAAGGTAGCTGTGTTAACCTGCTAAAATGGAAATCAATCAGCCCAGACTTAGAAAAGCTTATACCTATGAAAAAGACATTTGCCTTTGTTGAGGAGAGTTTACTGGAAGGAAAATCAAATCCTTGTTTCTGCTAGTTCTCTGTTTTTACTACTGCTCTGTTAAAAAAAACAAAAGCTCTCCTATTTGAAGTCACAAGTTGTCAAAAAAAAATATTCTTTTGCTTAACCATTCTTGTAGGAACCAAGAAAGTTATCTCTTTTAACTGTTTTCAAAAGATGCTAAATGGATATTATTTTTCTCACAGAAAACCTACTCTAGATTTTTCCATTCTTTTTTCACATTTGGAAGGATGACAAAGGATATATATGTGCTAGCATACAATTTGGATAATTCAGGGCCCCCAAATGTTCTTTGACCTAAATTATCTGTATAGTTCAGGTAAACAATTTTTTCAGAACTCTTCAGGTAACTGAGACCAAGGTGTATTCTTAGTCTCAAGCTCTCCAGATAATTTGCTCATGTAGATCCTGTCAAGGCAGTTTCAACATTAATCACCTATCTCATGGGATTTCATTTACATTGTCACATTCACTTTAGCTTGCTTGTTTTTGTGTCATATATGTATTACCTGATTGAGGAGGGAAAGAGGGGGTGAACTGCTGTTCTCCCATGTTTAGTGAAAAGTTAAGTGGTCCATTAGAGCTTGTCTGGTGCCACAATACAAACACCACCAATATGATGTCTGTGTATATTTACCAGGTGCTAGCATATAGCAGCCATCAAGAGGTCCATCCAGATATTTCTGAAGTACTTATGGTGAAAGTCTGTAAGCGTTCTTGCTAGAACTAATGTTATTTAAGCAAATATACTTAAGCCATACCTTTTCTAAGAGAAGATTAATTACTAACAATACCATTTTGTTTATTCAACATTTATAAGTTGCTTCAAATACATCTATTGAGAAAATAAATTCTATTTACCTAGAACTGTATTTGCCTTAGTTTCTTTAATAATATTTTAAAATATGAAATGATGACTTGAAGAGTCCATTTGTATGTAAATATGAAGCAGCGTGGCTCAGTGGAAAGAGCATGGGCTTGGAAGTCAGAGGTCGTGGATTCTAATCCCGGCTCTGCCACTTATCAGATGTGTGACTTTGGGCAAGTCACTTAACTTCTCTGTGCCTCAGTTACCTCATCTGGAAAATGGAAATTAAGACTGTGAGCCCCACGTGGGACAACCTAATTACCTTGTATCTACCCAGCACTTAGAACAGTGCTTGGCACATCATAAGCACTTAACAAATACCAAAATTATTATTATTATGTAGTTAATTGGTCAAACAATTCCATTTATCAGGAAAAAAAGAGTTGAATGTCATGTCAGTGAATTGTCTCAGGAAAAAGAAATTTAAATTTAAAAACAAATCCTTCAATTGTGAGAAAGGCTGAAGAATTTTGCCATTCTTTCATACCAATGCTAATTAATAATCATGAATGCCACAGAGATGGCATTTGTTACTGAATTGTATTCTCCAAGCACTTAGTACAGTGCTCTGCACATAGTAAGTGCTCAATAAATACGATTGAATGAATGAATTTGTTCAATATTAGTTTACATATTTTCATTTTAAAATACACTTTTAAATAAATCATTCTGAAAATTTAGCAGATGAAGGTCATTGCATTACAGCTAAAGAATTATTTTTTCATAATTCATTGCTAAAATTTAAACTAATTTACAGGTAACCACACCTGTTGCTGTCATACTCAGAGCTGACCTCTCCTGACAAGGGAAGGAGATTTCTAGATTTTTGACTGAGTCCTCCTATAAAAAAAGATGAGGCCCTTTAAGGGGGTTTGGAGGCTATAGTGCAAAGAGCAAAAACCAGGGGGAATCAAGGAAGGAGAATTCCTGATTAATTTAACCAAGGCAGTCTCAGAGAAATGAACTTATGTCCTACATGTAACCTTTCTGCTGCTTCCTACCTGGCAGCCCGCCACCATCTTCAGGGGAGAGGATTTCCTGAAAGGAAACATTAGTAGTAGCTTATTGTTCTTCTCCACCCTTTTCCACTGGCATCCTGAAGACTCATGACAAATCTTGTTCATGAAATAAGATGAGGAGGAGGCTCTGAGTATCTAGAATATAGAAGTTTTCTTTTCTGCACCTACATATGAGCATAGGGATAGGAGCAATGTTTTCCTAGATTAGACCAGTTGTCCACCCAGCCCAATATCGTCTTCAGCAATGGCAACAGGATATCCTTCCTATTGGTTAGGGATGGACTAACATCCTAATTTCCATTCCACATCCTTAACCTTTCCTTTAGAAATACATTTTGGACAGAGTTAAGCCAAGCTCTCTGGAACCTAGTGATCAGATTCAACCTGCATAGCTTCCTGTGGTAACAAATTCCATATGTTTACTAACCACTTTGTGAAGAAGTGTTTCCTTTCGTTTGTTTTGAACCCATCTCCTTCAGGCTTCAGTGGGTGCCCCCTGATCCTGATGTCGTGGGATATGGTGAACAACAATCGCCGGTTCTCTCTGCCCAATTCCTGATTTTTTAGATTTCAAACTATCTGTCCCTTTTTCATAGAAGGAACACGTGAAGGCGATATTACCTCAAATAAAATTTAGGAAGTTGAGTTCTCTGAAAAGAACTGTAAGTACCCAAAGATTCCTCAGGGGGAATGTAATAAGATATTTTGAGAAACAGGCAGGAAATTTAGGACACTGTTTGTAAAACTTGTATGACAAAAGTTGTCATGGTGCCCTGTGGTGATAGCTGTTAAATGCTGGTCACAAAAGTCTATATTCTTTGATGGAGAACCTAACCCATTTTTGGACCCAATATGTCTGTGTAAATGGTTGCATGTATGTATACATGTGAATATACACACACATTGGTGAGCTCATTTCATATAAATATCCTAAATAGCTACACATTTCTTATATAATCTCTATCCCTGTGTCCTCCTCTGCATGTGAAGTGCAGGTATCAGAGTAGGGAGGACATGGAAAGGACCGTTCCCTTCCATGCCTTGGGAAGGTGACCCCAGCCACGGCAGCCAAGATGGCTATGAAGTGGCAGCAGCAACTTTTATTCTTCCTGTTCCTACTGCTGTCACTATGACAGCCATCCCGCTGCTGTGCTTCATACTGAGCCCCAATGAGAATTCTGAAGAGCCCTGAAAGAAGAAGAAAAGAGAAAAAGACAGAGAGAGAGAGAGCAAGCCACGACTAATATTTCAACTGCTCTGCTCCAGATCCAGCTTTAGCTATTGTGTCTCTGTGATGTCAGAGCTAGTGGAGACAGCAACAGCAGCAGTTTCTACTTTTATCGGGTCCACCACTTCTGCTGCTTCTCTCTGGGCAAAGATATCGGATTTGGAGCATGTAATTACCCTTCTCCCCCAAGTGGGACTGAGCCCATTTCCTCCTACTCTTCCCCACTGACTGCTCCTACAAATGTTTCAGTAACCTCCATGGCAAAGCTAATTATAAATTATAATAATATAAGGGCTTTATTGCATCATGAGTCAGAGTGAGTAAAATGAGGATAAAGGATTCTTGCCACAGGAGGGAAATCAAGGCTTCCAGTGCTCTAGGTGACGAGTATAGTGGAAAACAAAATTCTCTCTTGTAAATTCATCCCTAGGCCAGTTTATTTCCTTCTTTTTTGGGACTTAATTCCCAGAGCGTATTTTGCCCATTCTATCTTCTCCGCAGTCTTAGATACAATAGTAATGATGATGATAATACTATAGAATGTTAAATGATTTTCTGTGCTTACGTGACAGGGTCGGTAAATGTCACTGTGAGCAACAGTGGGTCACACCCAGCCTTGGGCTGTGAGCCTGCTTCTCTGAATGATGCAATGTAATTCAGGGTCAGAGAGAGATCGCTTATTTCCAACAACGCCCTAAGGCCTTTCATTAATACAAGGACAACTCCTAAGCCTGAACAGAGTGGCCCTTTCACATCCAGGACAAAATCCCAGTGCTTTCTTTCTGTAGCAGGGCACAGGAGCTGGGTTGGGGAGTCTCTGTTAATGCGGAAGAGGACAGGACACCTTTAGCCGGAATAAAGTCAACAGCAAGAGAAGGGCAACAGAAAAGCAAACCCCCTAGGTGAGGGAAAGGTAAATAGGAGGAGTAGGGTTTGTTTGTTTTTTAAAGAGTCATCCTATCTCAACCAACACCAAACTGCTGTTCTGAGCTCCTCTGGTGTCCAGGACCAACACCATCGAGGAACGTGATCATGCATTTGCCTTCTCTTCCTCCACTTGCCCCTTGTAGACATATCTGGGACTGCCTGAGTCATCTCTCCCAAAAAGGAACACCACCAAACTACTGGCCTCCTAATGGCCACACTGGTTAAGGATACAATTCCAGAAAATTCAACCTTACTGTTCTGTAACGGAACTAGGGAAGTAGCATGGCTTAGTGGATAGAGCACGGGCCTGAGAGCTGGAAGGACCTGGGTTCTAATACTGGTTCTGCCACTTATCTGCTGTGTAACCTTGGGCATGTCACTTAACTTCTCTGGGTCTGTTACCTCATTTGTAAAATGGGGATTAAGAGTGTGAGCTCCATGTGGGATAGGGACTGTGTCCAACCTGATTAACTTGTATCTATTCCAGTGCTTAGAACAGTGCTTGGCACATAATAAGCTCTTAAGTACCATTATTATTATTATTATATACTCTTTCTAGCCCCATGTGGGACAGACTTTGTCCAACCTGATTACCTCAAACCTACCCCAGTGCTTGGTACAGTATTTGGAACATACTAAGCACTTAACAAGTACCACAATTATTATTAGAAATATGCTAAGCACTAGGATTGATATAAAATGATCAGATTGGACACAATATATCGTAAGTAGTAGCATGGCCTAATAAATGAAGCATGAGTCTGGAAGTCAGAGGACCTGGATTCTAGTCCTGGATGTGTCACCTGCCTATTGTATGGCCTTGGGCAAGTCACTTAATTTCTCTGTGCCTCAGTTACCTCATCTGTAAAATGGGGATTAACAACGAGAATCGTAGTGCTACTTATTGGGCCTTTCTGACACAAAGAAACTCTACTGATTGTAAAATGGGTAGTCTTTCTCCCTAGAATTTGGGCTTGAGTCACCTAGTTACAAGTCTTTACGTCTCCAATGGCAACTCATCCAGTTAGTCCAGACCTATTCCCACTCAATGTAATTCTGTCTATAGATCGCCCTACAATAATACGGAATTAGATGAAGGGATATTGAACCATGTGAGTTAATTTTTCTTAAACACTTCAAGATATTTCTTGGAAGGTGTTTCTTGACTCAATACGTGGTGTGTATATGTGTTGTTGGTCTTTATAGCCTGATTCTGATGGTGACCCCAGCTGTTTTGGATCAAAAGGCGCCTTAGGGTTTCAGCATCCTGTGAGGTAAGTAACTTGGCCAAATTAGCTGTATGGATCTTTGTGGACAGGGTTTGTGTCTTCCAACTCAATTGTACTGAACTCTCCCTAGGGCTTAGTACAGTTCTGCACACAGTAAGCGCTCAATAAATAGCAGTGATTGAAAAATAGATTGATTTTATCTGCTTGAGATCAAACAGCCCAAGGTGACCTGAAACCTAATCTGGGACTAGAGGGGGAGGAAAAGGTGAAGAAAATGAGAAAAAGGGAGAGGGTCAAGAGGGAGAAGGGACAAGAAAAAGGAGAAATGGGAAAGGGGGGATCCTGAGCAAAGGGAAAATATAGAGAAGGGTGAAAGGGGAAGGATGGGAAGAGGGGCAGAGGGTGAGAGGAAGAATTCAAATGCTTGAACTGCTGCCACTTCAGCTCAGAGGCTCTGGCAGAAACACAGACGTTTACCTGGAGTCACCACTATCATGACCCTGAAATACAGGCTCTCACTGGAGCAAGGAATAAAAAAGTTTCAGGCATGGAAGAGAGATGGGATTTCATAAAATAAAAATTGCAGCACTTCTTAAGTGCTTACTTACTTTGTGCCAGGCACTATACTGAGGTAGATACAAGATCATCAAGTCAGACAGAGTCCATTCAGTGCCCACCTTACATGCCTCAGCCCTGTGGTAGAGCCCTTCTGGCTTGGGCTGCCCCAAGGCTCAAGCCCAAATGGCTGCCCTTCCTTTCCACACCCCTATCTGGAAACCCCCTGCTGCTCCTACACCCTCCCCATTTTAGACCTAATTTAGGTCAATGAGGAGAGCCTCTTCTTGGCATCTGGAATGTAGTGAATTCATACATGCGTAGCAGTCTCTGTGCAGCTGGGGCTAATAGCTTCTAAGACAGAACAACACATGAACCCAAGCATTCATCCATACAGCTGAAAGCTGGAAAGACCCTTCACTTAAAACTACAAGAGTTCCGGGGACTGTTCATATCTGTCAGCTTCTAAAAACTATTCAGTTACCCAGGACTTGGAGCTCCTACTGACCCTAACACTAGAAGGGCAAAATGAGCATGAAGGAGAAATACAAGAAAAGTTGTGTGCAGAAGTCTTTTACTCAGAGGTCTCTGGAGGAGAAAGAAGGTCTTTCTCCCTAGGACAATTTTTCTGAAATGGAGACCAGGAATTTTGTGCTCTTTTCAGTTTCATTTTGTGTAATTGTTTTTTTAAAATTAGGCTTTACTTGCCAAGATCTAAGCGTCATGAGTATCTACACAGCTCTGGAGAGAAAGTTCTGGCCAGTTTCCCAGTGCAAGCCACAATTCACTTCTACAATGACGATTCTGACACCGAAGATGAGGAGGATGAGGATGAATTTCAGCCCTATGAATTGGGTTTTGACAGCAGCCTCCACAAGGTCGAAAACCCTGCTGAAAATGACCCAACGCTAGTCAGCAGTGAGGAGCATCCCAGTGAAAGCTGCCTCTTGGATAAGGATCTCAGCTGGAAAAGCGAGCTGTCCCCCCAGCCAGTTGGGGGTGTTTTTTTAGGACCGTGAGCCCTGGCTGATGTGTCCACCTACCCTCAAATTAGCAAAACCAGTGTCAGTCTGAATGCCCACCAACTGAGCAGTTTAGTGCACGGTTCTCAACTACCAGCTCCAGGGGCCATATCACCTGCTATTTTCTTCAGAACCAATGTTCCTTCCACTCCTCCCTCTAGCAGTCTCAGGGCTTCCTCTTGTGGCCATTCCAAATCTTCTGTCTGCTGGTTCCTGCTAGTTGTTTTTTTTGTTTTTCACATGGCCTTTTAACAGTGCTCGCCCAGAAAACAAAGCATGAAAACCCATCAGGTTTACAGGCCAAAGAAAGATTTGTATCTACATGGGCAACTTTCAGCTTCATTACTTGGGAGATGACCAAATTACAGAAGAATAACATCATCGTAAAAGCTCCACTGAGAAAAATAGCCTAATCTTCTATCTCATTCCACCCAGTGCTTTGCAGGCACTAAAATGGCCATCATTTTTTGAACAAGCCTCCTTATTTAATATCTCTGTTCAGTGAAGATGATTTTGCCACTGTTAAAGACCTGGTTTGGCGTACCAGGTTTTTGCTCTGAAAGAAGTTATCAAATTCATGCACACACACCCTGAATATTTTCTAGTTTTAACAAGGAAAGGGAAAGATTTGTCTGGGTTTTTTATGAGGATGTTGTTTCTTCGTATAAAGCTGGTCAATCTTTAACACCTTCTAGTTCCTGACCACAATGCACAGTATAGCAATCTTTTCTGGCCAGGCTAAAGCAATTATACAATTATTACTATTCTTTCTCCTTTTTCCAGCAACTGAAATTTTCCATATTTATTTGACTGTAAGATTCAATACATCACCAAATCTTTATAGATTCTGAGAGGAAATATTTATGAAAAAGGGTTTTTTTTTACATTTTTGTGGTTTCAAAGCTGTGTGTCCTATCTATGACTCTTATCTTTCTTGCAATCCCTAAATCTGGTCTACCTATTAACACCTTTTGCTGTCCCAGCTCCCTTTTTGTTAGCTTTTCTCCTTCTTTCCTGGGCTGCTTAGCCCCACTGGTCTTATAGGCTGCAATTTAATGGCTTGCCTGGAAGGTAGAGGGATATTTTAGAACAATTTCTTCTCCTGGAAAAAGTGCCTCTTAGCATCCAATAAATAGGGTCTATCTCTCTAGTTAAGTGTGTCCTGCAGTGTTTTGCTGAGTATTTTGAGAATTACTGTCATCCTGTAAATACTTTGTACAGTTTCTACCCATTTGTAATAAATATTTTAAATGAAAACATCCAACGATATCCTTGTGACTGTCTAACCTAATGTGGAAATTCTGTCAGAACAGGGTCTATCTTGAAAGGTCTTTTTCTCCCTCCTCTAGACAGTAAACTCCTTGTGGGCAGGGAATGTGTCTACCAAATCTGTTGGATTACTCTCTCAAGGGTTTAGTACAGTGTTCTTCACACAGTAAGCACTCAAATAACATTGATTTTTTTTCCTTTAGAAAATTTTACCTTTGTTCTTTGGTTGAAAATGCAAAATCTCATCCCATCTCGTTTTTAAGTGAAAAGCACCCAAACCCTCACTTCTCCATATTGGTACTAATTAAAGAATACTAGCAAAGATTTTTAATTGTATTTAGCACTTATCTACACCAGCACATAGTAAGCACTTGACAAATAACAATAAAAAGTCATAAGGTAATGGGGAGAAGGAAGGGAAAGATGGGATGACAAGGAACTAGTGAAGGGAGGGAGAAAAAAGCATGGAGTGAGAGCTGGAAGATAAATTCTAGAGGTAAAGGGGCAGGGACCATGGTTAAGCTAATAGGAAGAAGTTGTGGAGGTCTTTAATCATTGAAAATGGATTGAGATTCTCTGGGTCCAGGTCCCAAGACAGTTTAAGTGTGGTTCTGTGAGGAGAAAGGAATAAGTTGGAATATGACCCCAGGGATTCTTTTTAGCCTGGATGGTGGGAAATAGCCTGCATTAATCCAGTAAAGGAAGGAATCTTGGCGAGGAGACTGAGAAGCAGAGACATGGAAAGGGTTTGTGAAATTTACTCAGGAGACTAAAGAAGACTGAGGGAAATACATTTTGAGGCTATTGTCCATATGGTTTTAACCTTAGTTGATCTCTAAGGTTTAGCAAGACTTCAACTACCACCTCTACGCAGATGATTCCCAAATCCACCTCTCTAGCCCTGACCTCTCTCCTTCTCTGCAGTCTTGCATTTCTTCTTGCCTCAGGGACATCTCTACTTGAATATCCTGCGGACACCTTAAGCTTACCGCATCACAGAACGCCTCATCACAGAACACTCCAACTTGGCCTCCCCTGACTTTCCCAACACTGTAGGCGACACCACCATTCTTCCTGAAAAGTGTTATTCTCAACTCATCTCTCATTCAACCCACATATTCAATCTGTTTCCAAATCCTGTTGGGTTTACCTTCACAACATTGCAAAAATCCACTCTTTTGGAAGTATCCAAACTACCATGCTGATCCAAGCACTTATCATATCCTGACTTGATTACTGCATCAGCCTCCTTGCTGACCTCCCTGCTTCTCCTTTCTCTTCCCACTCCAGTCTAATGCATGGATCATTTTTCTGAAATCCGTTGAGTCCATGCTTACTCGCTCCTCAAAAACTTCCATTTTTTTTGCCCATCCATCTCTGCATCAAGCAGAAACTCCTTATCACTGTCTTTCAGGAACTCAATCAGCTCCTACTTTACCTCACTGGTCTCCTACTACAACCCAGGTCACACACCTTGTTCCTCTAATGCCAACCTTTCTCATGTTCCATAGGGGCTTCAGGTAGACTTTAGGAGGAATCTTAAGGTACTGAGCTCAGCCCCTCCAGTTAAGAGAGAGTGAAAAGGGAGAGTTATAAGCATTTTGAATGGCCCTTCAAATTATGTTTTCATTGGAGCCTGGACTCTGGATACTTAATTTGAACTCGTTTAGATTATTTTAACAATCAGGTTTCTGCTTTAAGTCAGTACACATGCATTATTGAACCTAGAATTAGATTGAAAGTTCCCTGCAAGCTAGTCCTGTGTCATTTTCCTTCACGGTACTCTCCCAGGCACTTAATATAGTCGTCCAAATACTGTAGATAGTCAATGATTACTACTGATTTATTGAGTTCCCTCAGGATGCTGAGTCCTGTAATAGGTATTTGTTACTCCCCAAGAATAATACAGACCAAATTTAATACTTCAGAAAGTGCTTCAAAATCCACTCAGATTAAAGTTACCTTAGTGGATACTTGGCAGTCTTTATCTAAGGATTTCAGAGCATTTGTTTTCTTCTCATAATCTACTGTGCATTAATTTTCTCCAATGATCCAAGCGTTACCAGCAAAAAAAACTATGGACATTTTATTACAAAATTCCACACTTCTCTGTGGCTATCATTTAACAATAAAACATCATGTCAATTAGGTTGCTAAAGCTAAAATGAAGTAATCCAAGGGAAATGTTAAGAAGAAATTCTTCAATTTCTTGACATCTTTTTAAGTTTTGGCTTTATTGGGTTAATTAATCAAGGACCTGCCTTCTTGACCTCTGAGTGCACCTTTCAGTGACCTCTGAGGGCATCCATCTTGTGAAGGAAGGGGGTCAACAGGTGAAGAAGCTAAAGCTAAGGAACTCAATTCCACAGTTTGGTACTAAGGAGAAGTCAATTTTTAATAAGCATTTTATCATTGGGATATCATCAGCCTCCAAAGAGATCCTGATGACTTTTTGACTACAGTGCTTCACATGGGCCATATCTCATTTTGTACTAAGCAGAGCCCAGTGCTTAAAGCTCAATAAACACTAAATAATTATGTTGATCACTCTAGGATGGAAGATTTATGTGGTAGTCATGTGTGTGCCTTAGAGGAAGAAAAATTCAATTAACCATCATAATTTTCTTCCCCAGGCATATTAGACAGCTAGTACCATTTACATCTGCATTAACTAGAGTTACTAAGATCTAGAAATCTACCTGAAAATGAATCAAACAAGTGACAACACACCTGAATCCAGAGCCCTCCCAAGTATAAATTCACATTTTTTTTCCTCAAGGGTGGCCAAACTTCATGACAGGCAGGACAAGAAAATATCATTCACAAAATTGTTGAAGCACAGAATCTCACCTTCATGACTTTTCAGGATATTGTCTTGGGAAGGACTAAACCTCTAGGGCAGATGCCCAGGGAGATCTTTGTATTAAGGCAAATATTTCTGGTGTTGGTCCCTAAAGGCTCTGATTATTTTACAACCCGGCTGACTTGGCTTTGACCTAGGTTTGACATTCCTAAGGTGAGTGGGGAAGCAAGTGAGACCCTTGCGACAAGTGCCTAAAGTTAATATGCTTTGTGTCAAGTAGAGACAGGACAGCTAACCATCCAACTTGAGTGTCAGGAATAAAAACCAGTTACTTCAGACTCAGCAGTAGAGTAATACATTCTGATTCATTGCTCCTGATGGCACAGGTCTCTGTTTGCCACAACTGCCAGGGATGTGTGGTTAGAACTCCTGGACGCTGCTCCAGAAGTGAGTGGGGGCCACTGCTGTTATCTTTGCTGTCCAGCCCCTGCTGGCAGAGCTTCTTGCTATTGCCTTGGCCCAGAACCTGCCATGGCTTTCGAGCCAGGATGGGGGGTAATACTGATTTTTGGATGGCAGCAGCAGCAGCAGCAACAGCAAGGAGTCCAGACAGTGAATAATATATCTGTGATTTTTACATTTCTGGCTTTCACCCCCTCATTCCTTCTGCCCGTGGCCTTATGTCCCCTAATTCAAACATCTTATCCCTTTTTGCTTCCCTTTAGCCATTTCCCTTCTCTGCCTTTCTCTTTTCCAGTATTTTTTTTAACTTCCCTCCTACCTGTCTTGTGGATCCTCCCTTTTTCTCGAACCTTTCTCTTTTTATTACCTTTTCAGCAAGGCTTCAGCAAGGTCCCCACCCACTCTGAGCTCACAAAAATCCAGTTACCTTACATCACAGATCTGTCAGGGATAGCCTTCTTTTACATGTTACTCTGTGTCTCTATTAGCCGTTTCCAATTACATACTGAACGCCTTTCGGCCCACTACTCTTGTTAAGGGGTGAAGTGAAATCGTTGAAGGCTAAGTGTTTTGCCCAGAAGTGGTCAAATGATAGAAAAGGCCAGCGGTATATGGGAAAGTTGTCAATCAAATGGTGATCAGCAATCCCTGGGTCCTCAAAGCAAAAAATCAGGGACAACTTTAAAAACGATTGTAAAACACTGTGGAAATAAGGCACTAAAGAAATCTCCAAGAGACTTTCTCATTCAACTTTAGTAGGACTATTCCGGGGCCAGAGACAGAAGTGGATGGGCAGGCAGACTAGAGAAAGAGTTTGGTCAAGTGGCAGTGTAACATTAGTTGCATAATCAAATGCATTTGTAAATTGTAAACTGGAAATTTTGCATCAGCCAACTGCCAAAATCTATTTTCTCCATTTTGAACGGAGCTTGATATATTAGTGCTAAACTGATTTTGATGTGGTGGGCTCATGACATGATTTGATAATCAGCAGAAGGCCAATTTGTCTGGAGATCTGAACTGCAACTAATTTGGAAAAGCAAAAAATAGCTCAGATAGTGGAGTAAAACTGAAAGGGCACCTGACTGTGAAAAGCAACCGTAATTTCAATCAGTCAGGTCAACTGTGACTACTTGAACCTGCTTCTTTCCCAATGTCAAGTCAAAGAAGAGAAGTTTCAAAGGAACTGAAACGGCAACCAGGAGAGCCAGAAACTAATACAAGGCGGAGTCAAAATTTTGCATTTCTCAGGAAAATGAAGTTTTTTGAGTGTGTGGAAGAGATACAGATAGATATAGATAGATCTTAAGGAGCCTGAGTGCCTCAACTCTGCAGGTCACCAGGGCATTTTTTACTATTATGGAAAATTATTGTCATAGCAAAGGGAAACTTTCTAAAATTGTCTTCCATGGCATACTAGTACTAAAGCAAATCTCAAAGGAATCCTAGTTGCTCAACTCCAAATCATGCTTTTCTGGTTTTCTTTGACTAATTATACACAGACTCTGACACTGAGCATGTTCAGTTTCAAAAATCACCATTGTTACTGCTACCCACTTTCTTTCAGATAAGGAAGCCCAAGAAAATGTTTGTTGGGGAAATCTAAAGAAATATATCTGATAAAACTCCAACCCCTTTTATCATTCAAAAATATTTTTGAAATTTTGCAACTGAAATCACACTTCATATATTAAATTTAACTCATGAATAACAAAATCCTGAAATTGAAAGTCTGTGATGGAGTGTATTGATTGCCATTTATGTAAGATTTCCAGTATGATTGAGCACTTTCATAATTTTTCATAAATATTTTTTTACCCTTTAATGAGACAGCATGCCAAAGGGAAAACGTGTCAGTGGGCACTGGCTGCAGAATAATTAAACCCAGGAAAATACCTTTAAGTAATTTTTAATCAAGAAAATAACTTACCTGTCTAAAATGGCTAAAGACATTTCCTAAACTCATCAAGTAAGGAAAAAAGTCTTATTTAACCCGGTGCACTAACTACTACTAATCTTGTTGGTGACAAGAAGCTACTGATAAGGCCAGGACAAAGAGGTGAAAATAAGGGCAAGTTTAGGATTTGGCTTCACCGATGCCAATTTCTTTGAGGGATTGGATATCTGATCTGATTCCGTTTACTTCAGATCTTTGAGTAAATCATTAAACAGGTATGTTTGGGAGGGTAAGGAGTTAAAAAACCCCAGTACCAATGTTTGATTTACCCAAGTTTTGTTTTGGAATCACTTATCTATTGAGCTGACGACAGCATAAATACCTTCTAAATACCTCAGGGGATGAAAGTATGCTGAAAGAAGCAGGTGAAATTTAGTTATTTTTCTATCTCCACTCAGGTGCGTGCCAGAGTTAATATAGGAATAGCTACCTACTTCGTGTCCTGTTGCAACACACCTGCTGATGGCCTGCCCCACATTCCAAGTCCCAAGATGCCCTAAAAAAGATATTGTAAAAATAGTCTTTTAAAGTCAGCGGTGACATTAACCAAAACTGGACAACTATAACTTCTGCAAATAAACTGCCAATATGCACAGGCAAACATTCTCCAATTTTATCCCAAAGGGGCAGAGTTATCCTCAAGGTTAAGTAAAGGTCATCAGTCACTGCTGTACCACCACTCAGTGGTGATGGAAAAGCAAAGATTGGGATTGGGGCCTACAGATTTCACTTAAGAAACAAATGGCCCCATTTTGTCTGTTCACTTAGGTCACCTCTGTTAGTTTTCCCATAATTGGCCTAGCTCCGTAGTCAAGTGAAATGACAGATTCATCACTGATAGAATCTTTGTCCACAGTTTACGATCCTCTAATTTGTGTGCCTGCAAGGCAAGGGGGCATTTTTCTAGTCTTTTTCATTCTATGAGGATTTATGTCTCTTCAACACCAGACTAATTTAATCTTGACATTAGCTGATTCAGTGACATTGCTTACACTACCTGGCAGGCTCACTAAAATCTTCAAAAAAAATTCAAATGACCTATCATAACAAGAAATTACAAACAGAATAATAGATGGCTTTGAAGTAATTCAAGGCTGTAATTCAGAACCTTATGGTTAGTGTTGGATTTCAAGAGCCCCAAATGGATTCAACCCTGTTGATCTGAAAACCTTTCTGCCTCTCAACACGTCTTCATAACTGTTGTACTCAACCGCAACACTCCAACTGATCTCAGGTACAAACTTCATGCAAGTGGGGAGGGGCATCATTTGGCAAGGGGCAAATGAAAATTGCCAAAACTCTTGTTCATCCCTGAGTGGCCTACTTTCTACTCCTTAGGTTGTTTGGATATTTTATTTGGTCTTTGAAAGATATTATTAAGCTTTCAAAGGGCAGGGGCTGTGGCTTCTATTAATAGGGGTATTCGTTAAGCGCTTACTATGCGCCACTGTAGATACACTGGGGTAGATACCTGATAATCAGGTCCCACATGAGGCTCACAGTCTAAGTAGGAGGGAGAGTTTGTATTGAACTCCCACTTTGCAGATCAAGAAACTGAGGAACAGAGGAATTAAGTGACTTGCTAAAGGTCACACAGTAGCTATGTGGCAGAGCCGGAATTAGAACCAGGTCCTCTGACTCCCAGACCTGTGCCCTTTCCACTAGGCCACACTGCTTCCCATGCTGCCCCTATTTTGATTGTTCTCTACTAAGCACTCAGCACATTGCTCTGCACATGAAAAGTGCTCAATCCCTATTTTCCATTAATGGACTGATTATTCTTGAAAATTTTTAAAGTGGTCATGAACTGAACTTTTGATACATGTCATCTCCCCCATTTGGATTGTAAATGTCTTGAGGACAGGGTTGCTGTGGTCTACAATTTCACTGGAATTTAAAATGGATCTAGTTCAGAACTTTAAACAATTCATTAATTGTCTTTGGAATTCACTTCTTTTCCTGTTTTGACTTTTGGGTAACCATACAAGTTCAGAGTGTATAGCTACATTGTTTTTTGTTCCTGCCATCCTGAAGGATACAAGCCCACAGTTTGGTTTTATTTTCTCTGTCCCATTTAAAGCGTCTTCACAGGTTTGTTTAAAAGAGGAAACAAACAAATTGCTATTTGTTTCACACTTTCTGAAAGAAGAGTGCTCAACTTATCCTTTAGATCACAGAGGGTTTCTTAGGACTGTGCAGTCTGCCTATAGTTTGAGAAAATTCCTGTTTCCTTTCATCATATGAAATTCAGAGTATAACATTTTATACTGGCAATTATACACAAGAAGTACATGGTCAAACGTGGGACCTAAACCATAAAAAGACACTCTACATGAGACTGATGGTAAGTCCTCAGTCTCAGAACCAATCAGCAGAACTTTCTCAAACAGAAAGTTCCACCTGACCATGTCTAAACACAGCGTTTTCATAGAATAATTGGACTGGAAGAGACACCGAGGTCATCTAGTCCACTAAACCATCCAAGACAGATGGTTGTCTATTCTCTTAAGAACCTCCACAACCTATGAAAACTTAATCCACCCTGACAGTTAAAAATTTATTATGCTCAGCCATAATAATAATAATATTTGTCAAGCGCTTACTATGTGCCAGGCACCGTTCTAAGCGCAGCTTTGATTTAAGCCCATTTCCTTGAGAAAGTCTCCCAGAGATGACATTTTCATCTTTACAGATGCTCAGAGTGTACTGAATGTCCCCTGAAACTATTACAGCTGCCTCTATAGGGTGTTAACCAGGCATCTCGTGCACTGGCTTTCCCCCTCCACCAGCCTCTCCATCACGGGAACCTAAAATCATGAATGTACAGGACCATATTCTCAAGTACCAGGGCTACAATTTAGCTATGAAAATCCCAGGGATCAGCCAGCTCTTCACTTTTAGGGGTGACTATTCTACATACTACCAACTTCCTCAGGTTTCTACAGAACTGCAGTGCTTCCAGGCAATCAGCAATGGTATTTATTGAGCACTTACTGGGGATTGATACAGTTTAATGAGGTATCCACACTAGAATGAAAACTCATAAGGCTGATGGGGATCTTATTAAAATAGTCACGGATTTTTAAATTTTCTTATCTTGATAACAAAATACAATAGTTTTCATGCATATATAAGATGTTCTCCCATTAAAGTAGAATTGTATTTTCCAAAGTAACACTACCCAGACACACAAAGTATTTAATTTTTTCAGGTTTACCCAAGTCCCTTAAATCAACAATAATCACCTAACTTTTTTCCTACTCCAGGCCATAAGAAAATGAAAGTTCACTCTCCCCTTCCAGATTGCCTCCCCTTCCCCACATTCACATCTAACAACTGAGGGCACATAAGTACAAAAATATTCCATCTTTCTACTTCCTAATCTCTCTTGTCTTTAATTCGACTGCAGGGCAAGATATGCACACTCACTTCTGACGGAGGAAGAGGAAGTTGTGAAATAAAGTTTAGGCAATGAGCTATTTTTTTAATCTGCCTGAAGGACAGAGGCTGGGGCTTACTCTTTGGGACTGGGTTATTTACAGATCTCTGCAGAGTTTCACAAGCAAGAAAGGAAGTTTTTGCTGAGCAGAGAGGACCTGGAGACTGGAAAGAGTGTTTCAGAGCCAACATTCAGGAAGTAGGATGATGTTGGTCTGGGATGTGATGATTCACCAGAGGATTTTATTTTTGTTCACTAATAATGAATATTTGCTAGCTTGACTAAATAATGGTAACCCTGTTCAAACAGCAGAGTTTGACTATTACCTTTAGCATGTGTCAATCAATATGGGTAATTTACGAGTTCAAGAAAATGGAACATTGTCCATAATAAGTATTTTGTGTTGAAATAATCTACGTACAATTCAGTTTCTAGTGTAAAGGCCTCTAGCAGCAAGAAAAAACATTTGGTTTACTTCACTAATAGGGATATCCCTTAGTGCGGGGATTGCTTCCTCTTGTGATTTCTTCTGTTGCTGATTCTTTGCATAATTATCTGCAAAAAATACAAAAATACTATATGTTTACATCCTGTGGCTTATAAAACATTTCTGTTTGCATGCTGATTGATTACTACAGCCTATAACAAAAGACACACAAGCCATTTCCCTGGAGCAGACTGCTGAAGGGCAACATTGTTAATATTTTCCATGTTTAATGCAGGTTGAAAAACACTCATTCAATAATTAGAGCAAGTTAATCAAAATACGCTAACATTCAGTAAAAGGGACTTTTGGGACACCTTTCCTAATTAAAAGAAGAAACTAACGTCCTGCTTTCAAGCACTCTAATGAATAGTTTTATTTAAATTCATTTGAAGTTTTTTTTTGATTCCTGAACAAATAACCGCTCATAAGGGCAGCCCAATTTATGCACTCTGAAGTCCTACTAAAATCAATGCCAAAATTACTAGATTGTTTGGTTCTGCAGTATACTCTACTAAATGCAAATCTTCACACCTGGATCCTTCTACTTCTCCAGGCTGCCTGTTTAGTGAAAATGACTCAAGTTTACATAGGCAGGAAAGGTTACCACCATCTAAGAGAGCTAACAAATGTTACTTCTGAATTTTACTTAGAGAAACTGCCTTGATTTGAAATACTGTAGCTTCCTTAAAAAGACTGAAAAGAAAAAAGTGAGGCCTGTCAAAGTAAGAACTGAATGAATGTTTTCCTTCTCAGTTCAGTTCTTACAAAGAACAAGGTCACTAAGTTGAATATTCACTATCTCCTTTGCAGGAAAGAACAATTTATGGCCCATTCCAAGGCTAGAGACCTAGTTATTTGGGTGAAACTGCAAGAACTGGAAAATAAGAATCTTGAATGGTATTCTCATAGGGGATGCCGATCCTCCCAATTTGAAACCTTTACAGCTAAGAAGCAAGTCATGAGTTGATTGAAGGGAAAAGTCTTCACTGGGCAGCAATTCTGACAACATGGACGGGAGAGAAATTGCAAATTAAAAAATAAATCTTTCCCAAATTTTCAAGTTGAATGCTCTAAACAGATCGCTCAATATTTTTCTTAAGCCTATTAACCTAATACATTGTTTCTGAAAACACTAGCCTCAATTTTTTTTATCATTATATTTTTACATTCTCAAAATATTTCAAAACTGGATTCAATTCAAACAGGAAGCAGGGAGGCCTAGTGGATAAAGCATGGACCTGGGAGTCAAAAGGATCTGGATTCTAATACTGGCTCTGCTATTTGTCTGCTGTACGAATTTAGGCAAGTCACAACTTCTCTATGCCTCAGTTGTCTCAACTGTAAAATGGGAATTAAGACTGTGAGCCCCATGTGGCACATGGACTGTGAACAAATTGATGAGCTTGTGTCTACCCCTGCACTTAGAACAGTGCCTGGCACATAGTAAGTGCTTAACAAATACCATAAAAAAAAATCTTACCGGTGATTGTATGAATAGAGTTGAGTGAAGAAGTACTCATCATGTTAATGCCAAACAAGAGTATATAACCAATTACTAAAGTAATAAGAAGGTACACAGGCAAAGCCACTGCCCAGTATCTAGAAAACAAAATGTTACAATAATTGATACACAGATAACTCAATATAAAGAGCTTTAAAGAGCATCACATTTAGTTAATGCTAAAATAACACTTAGTTGATGCTAAAATAATGCTGTCGGCACAACTGATGATTTTGCTCTTATTTTTGAGCTCCCTTATCTAAAATTAAATTTTTGTAAATATTTACATTTCATGTGCCTAAAGATCAGAAGGAATTGGAAATCAAATTTTTGGAGGTCATTTTGATATGACATGATACTGAAATAGGCTCGTTTTAACTTACTTTTGAGGCCAATATGTTAGTCCTATGGAGCTTAACCAAGATTCTGGAACAAATGCCCACACGAGATATAATACTATTCAAAAACAGAAAAGAAAAAGTAAATAATATAGGACATATACATATAGAGTCTAGCAATACAGTTCATCTGCTCTTTCTTACAGACTAGTAATGGTGACATACTATGAATGCTTATTTAGTACAAAAATTCAATTCAGTACAAATCCAGGGCCTGAATGAAGTTAGGTTAGATTCAAATAAAGGCTAGTAGTGGGGAAACAAATAACATTAATAAAAGTTTCACACACAACCTATACCATCAGTAACTTTAATCTTCCAGCCATTAGCATTATTATGACACTCGCCTGTGTTGGCGAAAACTCTGCAGAGTAGAAACCATTCAACATACTAACAAATAACATATTCTGATTCTTTACCCAGCTGATGTAACAGCTTTTGGCATGTTCTCCTATACTCCAGAAATCATTTTAATGCTGCAAACACAAGTTTTAAAATTTAAAATAAACTATCACTATAGGCAGAATAATCAAGCCATCAATGGACACTTAGTGGGTTTTAGAGCATTTGGTATAACTGGCATTCCAAGTCCTGAAAACTCTTTGAAAATAATTGTTTATTGGACAGCGAAAATGCTGCAAACACAAGTTTTGAAATTTAAAATAAACTATCACTATAGGCAGAATAATCAAGCGATCAATGTACACTTACTGGGCTTTAGAGTGTTTGGTATAACTGGTATTACAAGTCCTGAAAACTCTTTGTAAATAATTGTTTATTGGACAGCGAAAATGCCAGCTGGCAACACATCATGAGGAAGGGTGAGCTTCCTTTTGGACCCGCGTGATTAGTGATTAAGACATTTTGAAATATTACTGGCGTTTACTGAATTTCCCGTTTGACAAATGGAAATGGATAGCTTTTAGGTCAGGGCCTGCCCTTTGCTGTGCGCCTTCCAGTATTGTTGGCGGCCTTCACTCTACTCCTCAAAATATATTCTGGTTTCCCAAGTTTTTTTTCTAACTCCTTGCAGTTTTTCTTATTCATACTGATTCCACTTTTACAAATACTCTCTCAGTTCTTTGGATGATCTCTAGAAATACATTTAAGTAAAGAAAATGTACTTGCTTGTGTATAAAAACTGAATAAAATGACGCTAGGCATTGCAAAATATTTTAAAACTTCAGATAGGCATAGGACAGTTTTCAACCTCAAGTTTTATTCCACTACTCCAACACCTTAGAGATCCCAATGACCTGCGCTCAGCTGGGCCCAAAGGGAAAACCTTTAAGGAAAAACACAGAGCCACTTATTTTAGTTCAAATCCACAATTGCCAGCCAACTGTTCTGCAGCCTAGATTATAAAATAATTCTAATACTCAAACCATGCCACTGCAATAAACATAATTTAGCTTTAAATTCATATAACTAATGCAACATCCACTCCTCCTCCCCCATCCCTCTCTGAAATAGTTCACCTCTCCTCAAGGAAGCATACTTACTGAAGCCAAATTGAGCGCCTAAGAAAAGGACAAAGCCATAAATCGCTCTTTCCGGCAACGGTGATGGGGAATTTTCAACCATAGTGTCCTTGACTTTGGAAAACCTGTGGGGAGGAAATACAACACCCAATTTAACATTGGTTAATTTTGACACCCATGACTTTGTTTCTGAAACCCACTTCCATACTTTCACTACCGTCCCAAGAACCAAATTCATCTTGACTCGTTTCGCCTTGACCCATTCGAGGCTGCCTTTCCTGCTGGATTCTGAAAGCGGACATTCATATAAGTGGGCGAAAACGGGAAAGAGAAGGGTTGAGGACAGGCCTGGAAGGAAAAGGCTGGGTGGGCAGAAAGGGAAAAAGAAGGATTGGGGGACAGTATTTGAAAGAAAAGGCAAGGGGGGGTAAAACTGGAAAGAAGGTTTGGGGGACAGGACTGGCCAGGTTGGTTTTTGGCATGTTGCTGGGCAGCCCCTCCAATGCTGGGGTGCTGGTTCATTCAATAGTATTTATAATAATGATAATTATTATAGCAAAATTATGATTATTATCCTTGTGCCCTTTAATAATAATAATAATGTTGGTATTTGTTAAGCGCTTACTGTGTGCAGAACACTGTTCTAAGCGCTGGGATAAATACAGGGTAATCAGGCTGTCCCATGTGAGGCTCACACTTAATCCCCATTTTACAGTTGAGGGAACTGAGGCCCAGAAAAGTTAAGTGACTTGCCGACAGTCACACAGCTGACAATTAGCAGAGCTGAGATTCAAACCCATGACCTCTGACTCCCAAGCCCAGCCTCTTCCCACTGAGCCACGCTGCTTCTTTATTGAGCCCTTACTTTGTGCAGAGCACTGTCCTAAGCGTTTGGAAGGGACAATTCGGCAACAGATAGAGACAATCCCCGCCCAATGATGCGTTCACAGTCTACCACTTTGGTCACTAGCAGGGAGGCTTGGGGATCCAAGGGTCAGGCCTTGCCCTGACCCGTGAATTCGGATGCCACGTTCAGGGCTGGGCCTGTGCTTCGAGGGGACGAAGCCATCTGTAAGCGTGGCTCAGTGGAAAGAGCCCGGGCTTGGGAGTCAGAGGTCATGGGTTCGAATCCCAGCTCTGCCACTTGTAAGCTGCATGACTGTGGGCAAGTCACTTCACTTCTCAGCTGTGTGACTGTGTGAGAATAATAATGTTGCTATTTGTTAAGCGCTTACTATGTGCAAAGCGCTGTTCTAAGCGCTGGGGTATACAAGGTAATAATAAGAATAATGTTGGTATTTGTTAAGCGCTTACTATGTGCCGAGCACTGTTCTAAGCGCTGGGGTAGGCACAGGGGAATCAGGTTGTCCCACATGAGGCTCACAGTCTTCATCCCCGTTTTCCAGATGAGGGAACTGAGGCCCAGAGAAGTGAAGTGACTCGCCCACAGCCACACAGCTGACAAGTGGCAGAGCTGGTATTCGAACCCATGACCCTCTGGCTCCCAAGCCCACGCTCTTTCCACCGCGCCACGCTATCCTCCTCTTTTCACCCCTCCCCGCCCCCCGAACCCCCACTTCCCCAGCTCCTTATAAGCGGTCGAACCCCCAAATCTCCTCGGCCTCCGACGTCCGAAAGAGGGAGCGGAGGCAGGACCGGCGGTGGAGGGGAGGGAGGCCCAAGGTCTTCTGCGCAGGCGCGGAGCAACGGGCGAAGCGAGAGTGAAGGGCGGGAACGGCGGGCGACTGCGCATGCGCGTTCCCCCCACGTGACCTCTCCTCCTCCCCGCGCTTCCCCCCGCCCCTCCGGCCTTCCTCCCCCTCCCTCGCCCTCTCGCTGTCTTCCTGAGGCGCTGCTCCCGAACCGTCAGTCAGGACTGGACCGACCGTCCCGGCTGGTGGGTGCCGGTGAGTGCGGGGTTCATCCCTCCTCCCCTCGCCCCTTTTTCTTTCCGTCCGGGGAGAAAGAAATGGCCCTCGGGTCCCCGCCGGCCCCACCTGCGCCCTCCATCAGCCTTCCCTGCCTCTTTTCCCGACAGCCTCCGCGGTGGGCCGAAGCCCTCTCGGGCCCTGTGAGGGAGGCCAGGGTCGCCTCAGGGCTATGGCGGGGGGCGGGAAAAGAAGGCCAAAAAGCGAAGGGGAGCCGGCCCCTCCCCTTCTTTCGGGTCGGTTGCGTCACTGCAGGGGCGGGGTGATGATAGCTTGGGAGTCGGAGGTCATGGGTTCCAATCCCGGCGCTGCCACTTGGCAGCTGGGTGACTGTGGGCAAGTCACTTCTCTGGGCCTCAGTTACCTCATGGTTCCAGTCCCGGCTCTGCCACTTGGCAGCTGGGTGACTGTGGGCAAGTCACTTCTCTGGGCCGCAGTTACCTCATCTGGAAAATGGGGATTAACCGGGAGCCTCACGTGGGACGACCTGATGACCCTGTTTCCACCCCAGCGCTTAGAACAGTGCTCTGCACATAGTAAGTGCTTAACAAATACCAACATTATTATTATAACAATTATGATTATTATTCTTGTATCCTTTAATATTATTATAACAACAACAATTATTATGATTTTTATCCTTGTGCCCTTTAATATTATTGCTATTATAACAACAATTATTATGATTATTATCCTTGTGTCCTTTAATATTATTACTATTATAACAACAATTATTATGATTATTATCCTTGTGCCCTTTAATATTATTACTATTATAACAACAATTATTATGATTATTATCCTTGTGTCCTTTAATATTATTACTATTATAACAACAATTATTATGATTATTATCCTTGTGCCCGTTAATATTATTATCATAACAACTATTATTATGACTATTATCCTTGTGCCTGTTAATATTATTATCATAACAACAACTATTTATTATGACTATTATCCTTGTGCTCTTTGATAATAATAATAATAATTATGTTGGTATTTGTTAAGCGCTTGCTATGTGCAGAGCACTGTTCTAAGCTCTGGGGTAGATACAGGGTAATCAGGTTGTCCCATGTGAGGCTCACAGTTAATTCCCATTTTTACAGATGAGGTAACTGAGGCACACTAATATGGTTATTATCCTTGTCCCCTTTAATAATAATAATAATAATATAATAATATTGGTATTTGTTAAGTGCTTACTATGTAGAGAGCACTGTTCTAAGCGCTGGGGTAGATACAGGGTAATCAGGTTGTCCCACGTGAGGCTCACAGTTAATCCCCATTTTTGCAGATGAGGTAACTGAGGCACAAAGAAGTTAAGTGACTTGCCCACAGTCACACAGCTGGCAAGTGGCGGAGCCGGGATTAGAACCCATGGCCTCTGACTCCCAAGCCTGTGCTCTTTCCACTAAGCCACGCTGTTTCTCAGGATATTGGATCCCTGTTCTGCAGATGAGGAAACTGAGGTACAGAGAAGTTAGGTGACTTGCCCAAGGTCCCGCACCAGGTAAGTGACAAAAGCAGGATTAGATCCCAGGTCGTTTGACTCTCAAGTGGGTGTTCTTTCCACCCTTAGCATGGGTAAGTGCTATGAAGATGCGGGGCCTGGTGTTTGGGGGGGAAGGGGGATTGTGAGGAGCCGTCGGGGTTGGTGCAACGCAAAAAGTTGTTACCATAAGCACGCTCCATTACCGAAAAAGCCTCCAAACTTCAGCCTTCCACAACACCCTCACACGTGAACATGCCAGATGGACAAAAGCCTCTATGGACCGTGGACTAGCCCTGGAGTAGGTTGACAGCTCATTTAGCAAATCGAGAAACTTCATGGCCTAGTGGATAAAGTACAGGCCTGGGAGTCAGAAGACCTTGGGCAAGTCATGTAACTTCTCTTAGCCTCAGTTACCTCGTCTATAAAACGGGCATTAAGACTGTGAGCCCCGTGTGGGCCATCGACCGTGTCCAACCTGATTAACCTGTATCCGCCTCAACCCTTAGTACAGTGCCTGGTAAGTGCTTAACAGAAACAACTGGAAAAGAAATATCAAATGCTTTTGGAGCCTGGGGCCTTTGCCTTTCTCGTCATACTGAAACCACTTTGGCAGGATAATTGTTGCTCTTTCCTGGTAGGCTTTGGAGGCAAGGCCATCGGCATGACTCAGTACAAAAGTCCTCTGTGTTGTATTTCGATTTGTGTTAAGAAGCACATAGTATCCTCTGACTAATTTAAACAAGTCATTTTTGTCGGGTTCTTTCTCTTTGGAGCCGGAGTACTCAGTTACACCACTGCCATTTTTATTTTGGGAAAGCATTTTCCCACTTAGAAGTGTTTCAATTTGATATTTGCAAACTATACTTAATTTTTTTGGGGGGATGCCTTTGTTACTACAGGAGCTTAGAGGCAGGCTTAGTAAAGCATGCATTTTTTTGTCTTAAGTAACAGTGCAAGGCAGCTGGAATTTGAACGTTTTTCTTAAGAAAAGTACCCAGGAGAATACTCACGGGACTTGTCTTCGGTTATGCTGTATTTTACAATAAGAATATTGTGAGATTTGCTAAGCAGTTTTGCACCAAGCACTGTACCAAAACACTGAGGTAGGTACAAGATAATCAGGTCCTACTGAAGGCTCATAATCCAAGTAATCAATCAATCATATTTATTGAGCTCTTACTATGTGCAGAGCACCGTGCTAAGCGCTTGGGAGAGTACAGCACAGTAGAATTAGCAGAAACGTTCCCTGCCCATAACAAGTTTAAAGTCTAGAGGGGGAGACAGACATTAATATGAATAAATAATTAATGATATGTAATTGAAAGATATGTACATAAGGGGTGTGAGGTTAAGGGTGGGGTGAAAATCAAATATCCAAAGGTCACAGATCCAAGTGCATAGTTGATGCAGAAGGGAAGGCAAGCCAGTGGAGGGGGGGGAAAGGGCTAAATTGGGAAAGGCCTTTTGGAGAAGGTGTGACCTAAGTAATGATAAGTAGAAAGGAGAACAGGTATTGAATCCCCACTTTGAGGCCTAGGAAAGGAAGTGACTTGTCTGAGGTCACACAGCAGGGAAGTGGTGGAGCTGGGATCAGAGCATAGGACTTCTGAGCTTGGTATTCTGGAATAAAAGAATTATAGAACAGTGGTTGGCACAGAGTAAACACTTAACAAATGCTATTATCATTATTAGTAGTATTTGCAAACTTGTTTTTTTAAGTGTTGTACAAAGCAGAGTCTGGGACCTATACGTATTTTTAGTAGGACCTTTCTCTTTCCTCATCAGTCAAGAATGGGCATTAAGCCCTGGTTTATACTAATTTTATTTAGCTTAATATGCTTGTGTAGCCATTTTGCTATCCTTCACTTGTCTGTATGAAGGTTGTTTACCTAATCTAGAGGGCAAGGACTGTGCATTTTATCTACTTGAACAGCATCTAGCATAATGCCGTTTGATAGGCACCTAAAATACTTCTGGATGATAAGAGAAAAAGGGGGAGCAGAGCAGTCTTTATATGGCAGTCTTTCAGTTTCAGGAGTAACATTAGTGATGGTGAGATCCTATCCATGTGGGCAAGTATCCCTGAAAAGACCAGTGAGTAACTGACATATCCTTCCGCATTATTACACAAAAGGGTAGATTCTTAGTGCAATAATGGTTTTGTCCATTTAGGACCTGTTGGTTTTTAAGCCTGCCTTTTAAAGAAAAGTTTCATCCAGGATGCTGCCCACTAGGCAGATCTGTCTGCTGCAAGGTTCTCCTAGCGAGTCACTGCTCTGTCACATTATTTGACCATCGATTTCACTGTATCTTGTTTATTCCTCCCTTTTGGCTTGCATAGATGCCCCCTTTCAGTTAATCATAGTGCAGCTGATTAGATATCGTGTTTTCATTTCATTCTCACATACTCTGCCGAGCAAAGTTGTGGTAAATGGGAGCATTGCTTTAATGTTTCACTGTCAGTCAACTTGTGAACTGACTACATTCCAGGACCTCATTGATAATACTGTCCTACCATTTAATATTGAATTTGGTGGTGATACTAGTGAAATAGCTTCAGAAGATGGATGTTCAATCATTCATTCATTTTGTCATATTTATTGAGCGCTTACTGTGTGCAAAGCACTGTACTAAGTACTTGGGAGAGTACAATATAACAGTAAATAGGCACATTCCCTGCCCACAACGAGCTCACAGTTTAGAGGGGGTGACAGACATTAATATGCATAAATACATAAATTACAGTGCCTGTGTAATAGGTCCAGATGTGTTAGCAATGTAAGAGGTTGGCCAGCCACAATTTTATAGAGTTTCAGCTTAGAGTGGAGCTTGGTGCCCCATTCTAACCGCACTCTGTCTCTCAGTCTGCCAAAAACCTATGCTGACCTTGATTCAGTTTTCTATCTTTTGTCTTTCTATGCATTATTGGACAGGGTACTGTAAGGCTAACATAATTTAGGTTACAATTTTAAGGTCTGTGTTGCCAGTGAAAACCTTTGGTAATGTATATACTTTCCCAGTCGTAAACTGGAATGCAACTAGTTTTCTTCAAGTATATTGTCATTTCTTTGTGTTCCTTCAATAGCCTAAGCTTGAGTCTTGAAACAAAATGCAGGATCAAGGAACAGTGGTCATGAGATCTTGGGTGCTTTCTCCTAGCAGTGAAGATCATGACAGGACTTGCTATGAGGAAAATCCAGAATGAGTTACCAGACTTTCAAACATTTTGTGTACATTTTATTTAAAATATTTTAGGATTTATGCAGGCGTGATGCTAGTAGTTTCCCTTAATGGATTAATATTGATTTTTGATTTTATTGATTTAGTATTTGTATTTGTTTTTGTGAATGTGTGATAGAACCATGCATCATGGAAGACTGGTGGACCTCTAATAAGGAAATTATTAGCTCCGGTTATGTTCGTTTTAATAAATATTGCTGTGAACAGGTAAGTGCCTCAACAAAACATTTTTTTTGTGATTCTTGTCTTTTAAATGGTCATCTGAATTAACATTCTTGTGTAGCCCCTGGGTCCTTGATATAAAATTTGTCAGAGAATGAGAGTACATAGTGGGGAGAACTCATGGATGAAGGAGGGTGGAGTGGAAGAAGGGGGATGGAAAGGACTAGTCCAATTTGTGACCTATATTAATGGTCTTAACCATGTGGAAATAAAACAAATTGTTTTCTTATAGGGTCGTGCAAATTCTAAAAGATGTTCTTCAAGCAAGCCAAAATCAGGTTAGTAAAGTGAAAGCTTTCCAGGCTGAAACATTTTTAGTAATGTTAGGGTCTAGGAGAGGAAAAAGTAAAATCTGTATATTCTGTCAGTAAATCTAATTTGCAGTATTAGAATTGTTTTTATTTCTTTTGCTAGAGGCGCAGCATGGCTTAGTGGAAGGAGGATTGAAATTGAAGTTGAGAGCCAAATTCTAGTCCCAGCTCAGCCTTTGGCCTGCTGTATGACTTTTAACTTCACAAATCACTGCTTCTTTGGGTCTCAGATTCCTCATCTGTACAATGTTCTCTGGGCCTCAGTTTCCTCATCTGTACAATAGATGTAAGATATCTGTTCTCCCTCTTTAGTGTGTGAGCCCCATGAGAGACAGAGACTGTGCATGACCTGTTTATCATGTATCTACCTCAGTATTTAGACCAGAGCTTTGACATCTAGTAAGGGTTTAGAAAGTACTGTAATGGTAATGAATACTTTCAGCCCAGAAGGTCAATGCTTTATTCTACTCATAGTTAATAGTTATCCCAACAGTCTCTGGTTTACCTGTTTTTGAGGTTGCTTGCCATTGAAAATATATAGATATCATGACAGTTCCTTCCTCTTATTTTTTTCTTCAGTACACCTCTTTTTATTTACCCCTTCTCTCCACATCTCAAGCCCAAGAAAATTGTTTTTACTTGTTTTTATTCAAGCTCCTGACATCTGCAAAACCTGGTGCAGCAAACCACTTCAAGTCCTGCAAGATTACTGTGATATCATTAAAATATACATCTTTTGGCCACTTCTCTTTCAACTTGAGCATATGAATTATATAGATTTCAGGTAAGCAAGTCACCATATATTTGAATCTGTCACAAAAGCCAAGGAAAGAAAAATGTCTAAAGTCATCCAAATTTCTTCATAAAAGAGTAGTATTAAAGTGCTATGAAGGGGACCACCTGGTCTTGACATTAAGATTCTAGGTAGGCCTGCAGCTAAAAGACCTTAGGAACACATTCCCGCACCTCTCTTGGTAGACTGTTCCAATATTTAATCATCTTTAATGCCAAGGCATTCTTCCAAGAACTCTCTCTGGGTACAAGTTAAGCCCATTTCCTTTTATTCTATTCTTTGTGGAGCTGCAAAACAACTGCTCATCATTCTCTTTATAATAACCTGTCATATACTTGAAGACAGTTAAGTAACCAAATCCAAACTCCTCATTGGGCCCATTTCCTACAATTCTAATAATTTTTGATGCTTTTCTTTGATATGATCCGATTCCTTTCCTCCACATTGTAAAATGTGGGGAGTAAAACTGGGCAAAGGGGCCTCACTGGGACAAGTATAATGGAAAGATTACATCTCGAACCTTATGAACCAAATTGCTCCTAGAGAAATACTAAAGAATTGGGACAGGTTTCGTAGAAATGCCTTATCTCCTTATTAATGAAGATCTGAATTTCTCTCTAAGATGCAAATAATCGAAACTAGTTAAAGTCCTTAGAATAAGCATTGTTAATTGTTGAGATGAGACAATGGGGTAAACTTACACTTTGTTAAATATATTTGTCTTAAAGCAAATCTGTCCATTCTGAGTTAAATTTGAAGAAATTGCAACAGATTGAACTGCTGGAAGAAATTGTGGATCTGGGTAAGAAAGTTGCGGTAAGTGTTACCTGAACGTTTTAAATATATGAAGTAGAGATACTCTGCCTTGTTATATGGAATGTGTGGTGGCTAAAAGTGGCGGAATGGGTCTGTTACCCACCAGGTTTGTTTATTTCAGGTTCTTAAGTATTTTAATGAAAGTGGAAGTGGTCCCCTAGTAGTACGATATATAAACCCAGAGTTGGTAGATTCCTCAGAACTTACCTAGTTCACTTCCTCACTGTCAGTGGTGTCTTCTTCAAATACAAAAGACAACTATATTTAATGCATCTCCAGGGCTGTCTGGACAGTGTGTTTACATAGAAACAGCATGGCCTAAAGAGAAGAAAACACAGGTGTGAGAATGAGGACCTGGGTTCCAATCCCAGCTCTGGCACTTGCCTGCTATACCTCAGTTTCCTCACCTTTAAAGTGGGGGTTCAGTACTTGTCCTCCCTCTCCTCTAGGCTGTAAGCCCCATGTGGGATAGGGACTGTGTCCAACCTGATAAACTTGTATCTCCCCCGGTGCTTAGTACAGAATTTGGCACACACAGTAAGCTTTTCATCAGAACCATATTAACAACAGTCACTATTATTTTGATTCTCTGACACTATGAATGAATTTGAGCCTAATAGTTGGAATGCTGCCTGATAATCTCGTAGTTTTGTTTTTTTATTGATTTTTGAAGTGTTTTCCTAAATACAGCCTCAAAGTCAAAGGTAGAAAATGCTTAGAAAAGTGGGTTAGATGTTTTTTAAAACTGTGAAACTTGATGTAGAAAGCCAGTCCATATCCCGCTAGATTAATGTTACTCATATACATATGGGATCAAGCTTAAATCAAGTTCCACATCAAGCTTGAATCTGTAGAGTGGAGGTAGCATAGAGTCCTTCATCGCAATTCCAACATTCAGGTTTGTGAACATTTTCAAGAGCCTCAGCTACCAGCAGTAATGTCCTAGAACAGAGCTAATCTATAAGTGTTGAAATAAAGCTTGTTGCCTCCCCAGTTATGTTGGGGTGGATATGTCTAAAAGTTGGATGACATTGGAATAGCCACCTGGTCTTTGATGAGCTGAAGTGAGTCATCTGCAAGAAACAATGTGACTTGATGGCTAGAGTGTGAACCTGGGAGTCAGAAAGACCTGAGTTCTAATTCTGACTGCCACATTCATTCATTCATTCAATTGTATTTATTGAGCGCTTACTGTGTGCAAAGTACTTACTGTGTGCAAAGTACTATACTAAGTGCTCGGGAGAGTACAGTATAATAACAGACAGACACTTTCCTGCCCACAGTGAGCTCACAGTTTAGTCGCATGTCTGCTCTGTGACCGTGGGCAAGTCGCTTTACTTCTCTGGGTCTCAGTTATCTCATCTGCAAAGTGGGGATTAAGAGTGTGAGCCCCATGTGGGACAGGGACTGTGTTCTGCCTGATTAAGTTGTATCTACCCTAGTGCTTAGAACAGTGCTTGGCACATAGTAAGCGCTTAATAAGAACCATTATTATTACTATTATTAAGTAGGGTGGGCAAAGAAAATACCATCAAGAACATCCTGAAAAACCACTTCAAATAGTATAGTAGTAGAGCTGTGGACTGATGAAAATAACAAATGCCAATAAACCAACCTGGTATGCCCCAGTCAGAAATGGGGTAAACCATTTTGAGCAACGGATTTAGGCATCTTAAGAAATAGCAGTAAGCTTCCTGAAAAATAACTCCAGCTACGAATCAGAGGATAGTCTTCACAAATATGTGTTGCAGAAAGGACGGCTTGTCATATAATGTTTATTTTGGCCATTTTTGCACATCTGGATGGCACCTGTCTGTGCAGTATTACCGTTAAGCATGAAGAAAACCTATTTATAGGTATTTATAGATGAGCCACACAGTTGTGAATTTTCTGAACTAATTTTTTTCCTAAATGAATTTTTTCTCCAGAACTGAGAAGAGGAAGTTACTAAGTAGCTTCATATAGTTTGTGTGATGTGACTATACTCTGTTAGAAACACTGAATGTTGGCTTAGGTAAATTTGGAAAAAAGGCTTTATCATCTTGTTATAGCATATGCAAGATCTTGCTTAATGGAGCTTTACACAGTAGTAACCGAATGTTCCTCTGTTTTGGTAATCCACTAAAGCTCATACTGAAGGAGACTTGTGAATCTGTCAGTCCATTCTCAGTAGTTGCTCAGAAACTACTAAATTTCTCAGTAGTTATTCCTACTTTGCAGTGCATTTGGGGTTTTTCTTATACTACCAAGGAAATTGCCAATTTCTTGTTAAGTATATTATTATTACTATTCCGTATTACATTATATATGTCCCAACAGTTAGTACAATGTTTTTCACATAGCTGTATTTAAGTACTTTGTGTCAAACACTGTACTAAACATTGGAGTAGATACAGTATAATCAGGTCAAACACAGTCCAAGGCCCTCATGGGGCTCACATTCCAAACACTTATTAACTGATAGGTCCAGTGTTACATGTTTGCTTAAAGCTAGGAAAAGCTGTGAGGGAGTCAGACTGCTCCTTTTGTAAATCACCTCTCTGGAAAGTCCAGGTAGTTTGAACAGGGAGAGTTCTCTGTGATTTTAGTGACAAGTTTAAGAGAAACTATATAACATTGTATGCTATTAATTCACTGTCCACGTTGTAACTGATTTTCAAACTTGCCATTAAGGTAAAGACTTGATTCCAAATTGCAGTCACGGTCAAGATGTGTAATGTAAAATGAGGTGTTATTTGTAAGATGTGCTTCATTTCTGGGATTAATGACTCTGAATAGATGTCAGTGCTTTTTCCTTTAGTGAAACTAGGAATTTCACTTTGATCAGGTGAAGTGTTGTATAACCCATTTTTCATTGTTGGTTTTGTTTTTCAGAATGATCAGTTTTTTATTGGTGGCATCCTGAAAATTGGCTCCAAAATAGAAGATGTAAGTGTTGGATTTTTGACATTGTTAGAATTATCTTAGGAAGACGTGTAAAGACATTTGGATAGCAAAGAGTCTTGGAAATCTTGTTAGGTTTACAGAGCATGGGCTATATTGCATTTAATGGGGACGCCCTAGCCCGGCAAATTTTTATTCTGGTGAATATTGTATTGAAGAGTGCAGGTCTGGGAGATATGCACCACTGGCACTCATGACTAATATTTATTTAACTATCATGAATGTGGTTTTGAAACTCACATATCAGTCTGACATATTTTGACAAGATTCAGGCAATGGCGCCCACCAACTCCGCTATATTGTAATAATAATAATGTTGGTATTTGTTAAGCGCTTACTATGTGGAGAGCACTGTTCTAAGCGCTGGGGTATATACAGGGTAATCAGGTTGTCCACGTGAGGCTCACAGTTAATCCCCATTTTACAGATGAGGTAACTGAGGCACAGAGAAGTTAAGTGACTTGCCCACAGTCACACAGCTGACAAGTGGCAGAGCCGGGAGTCGAACCCATGACCTCTGACTCCAAAGCCCAGGCTCTTTCCACTGAGCCAAACTGCTTCCCGTACTCTCCCAAGTGCTTAGTACATTGCTCTGCCCACAGTTGGAGCTCAAATGCCATCAAATGAGTGGTCCATGAAGCATTATATGAATGTTTTTAAACATGCGTATATGGGAATGTGTTACAAAATATTTGTTTGCCTAATGACGACTCTTCAGATTCAGTGTTTCTTAGTAACACTTTCCAATTTTAAAATATTGGTGCAGGGATGATTAAATGAGAGTTATGGTTGCATTTTGAAATTCCAGGTGATTTAATAATGAGTCAAATGGTTACTGGTATATTTTTGAAAGAAAAAAATTGATGTTCAGTATCCTCGTGGTCATGTAATTTTTAATTATGCTGTCAGTAGAGTTAATATTGAGCATATAATGTGTGAAGAGCACTGTATTATGTGCTTAGGTAACATACGAAGCTAGAATATGTCATCTCTGTCTATGGGTGTTAATATTTTAATTAGGGGTGGTAAACATAAATGGACAAATACATAATCCCAGCTCCACCACTTGTTAGCTGTGTGACTTTGGGCAAGTCACTTTACTTGAGAAGCAGCGTGGCTCGGTGGAAAGAGCACGGGCTTTGGAGTCAGGGCTCATGAGTTCGAATCCCAGCTCTGCCACTTGTCGGCTGTGTGACTGTGGGCAAGTCACTTAACTTCTCTGTGCCTCAGTTCCCTCATCTGTAAAATGGGGATTAAGACTGTGAGCCCCACGTGGGACAACCTGATTCCCCTGTGTCTACCCCAGCGCTTAGAACAGTGCTCGGCACATAGTAAGCGCTTAACAAATACCAACATTATTATTATTATTATTACTTCTTTGTGCCTCAGTTATCTTGTCTGTAAAATGGGGATTAAAACTGTGAGCCCCATCTGGGACGACCTGATAACCTTATATCTCGCCCAGTGCCTAGAACTGTGCTTGGCACATAGTAAGCACTTAAATACCATCATTATTATTGTACTGTCTATGAACATCATCATTTTAAGTAGTGGAACACTATATATGTTCGTTGATACTGATAAAATGGTGATATTCTTGTAAAATTTCCCCAGCGCAAATGGAAAAGTGAATCTTAATCCACTATTCAAGTCTTTCAAGAGATGTGTAGTTAAATTCATGACCATTATTTAAAAACCTGATGTTTAGTCTTTTAGATAGGCCAATATATTCAAAGACATTGCTTTTAAAATCCCACTACATTTCCTTTGTGTGAGGTAACAATTCTTAATAATAATACTTAATTCTGAGTTTTGAACTCTGTTTATTTTATATATGTTTATTTTATTTTAAAAATCTGTTTATATAGAGAAGCAGCGTGGCTCAGTGGAAAGAGCGTGGGTTTGGGAGTCAGAGGTCATGAGTTCGAATCCCAGCTCTGCCACTTGTCAGCTGTGACTGTGGGCAAGTCACTTCACTTCTCTGGGCCTCAGTTCCCTCATCTGTAAAATGGGGATTAACTGTGAGCCTCTCGTGGGACAACCTGATGACCCTGTATCTACCCCAGCTCTTAGAACAGTGCTCGGCACATAGTAAGCATTTAACAAATACCAACATTATTATATGATTTATGTTGGAGTTGAAAAATAATGTCAAAAAATGATATCCTAGAAAAATCAGAAAGACTATTGAACTTCCATTCTTTACCTTTGTTTAGAGGCTTAAGACAATGTCTTTTTTCTTTATTTGAAACAGAGGAGCCCTGTAATGGATGAAACCTGTAATTGGGTAAAATACACAGGCGAATTTAAAGTTCTACATAAATTAGAAAAATTTGGAGATTACTGTTGGCCAATGTTAGAAATTTTCTTTACTGAATGTAAGTATACCCAAGATGGTGACTGATTTCTTTTTTAAAACAAGCAGTTCTGGGATACTGTGCACGAGGTTGTGTGCTTTATCTTTTCAGTTCTGATCCCTCATTGAACTCTTGGAATTTCTGGTCAGCTTTTCCTTTTTGCTCATTATATTTCTTCATATTTTCAGTGGCTCCATAGTTATTTCTAATTTTCCAGATTAGAAGTGAAAGTTTAGGCATTGCAGTTCTCTCTTTTTTTTATGCCAAAGGAAAAGAATGACATGGAGTAAAACTCATTTTACCAAGATAATTTTCCTGGTCTTGAAACAAAACCTCTTGGCTGCCTTTGACCCAGTGAACTAATTTCAGCACTCTGTGTCAACTTGGCACTTGGGCACCCTCCAATAGCTCTTTTGTACATACTTTTGTACTCTTTTTACTTTCTCCTATCTGTAACTTATTTTATGCCTGTCTCCCATAGCAGGGTATTGTAGACAGAGATCTGTCTACTAATTCTATTGTGTTCTCCCAAGTGCTTAGTACAGTGTTCACACAGACTCTCAGTAAATACTATTGATTTGTTCAAAATGAGGTTTTGGTGAAGAATCTATTGTTCTTAGACCATGTCTAATCCCTTTTGTCTTTTTGACTTGATGAGTCCTAACTGGAAAAAACACACACTGTTAGCTTTTCTTTGGGCATAAGCTCAGGCTCCCTCTGAGAAAGGCATATCCTCTGGGTTGTAGTAATGGAATTTGGCCAGTATGTGTACAGTAATGATAAAACAAGAGGAAATATAGTATGAGGGATTATAAATTGAATATAAGGAAGAACTTCCTGAAAATTTGGGTGTATGTGACTATCTCCTTCAGTTGAAGGTATTTAAAAATAGGTTCATTCTTCATTTCCTCGAATGGTTTAAAGATGATCTTCCCTGAAGGTAAGTAAGTCATTAGAATAGATTGCCTCAAATTCCCTTCTTGGCCATTGGCTATACCTACCCCTGGAAGCCAAATTTACTTGGCTTGAAATTGCCACAGCATATTTACTCTTATCCATCATCACTTACCCGCCCTGTGCAGGAGAGAGCAAAAAGAAAGACAATAATGCCAGATACATTTTGATTTTAAGTACTTATTTTGCTGGTGTTCTAATTATTGGATCCAATGATAGGATACCAAGTTTATTTCATTCTCTTTTTACCAGCTGTTTGATTTTAAAGTATTTTGGGGGGAATTATTTAGACTTTGAACCCCATGGGAGATAGGGACAAGGGGTAGAATTCATTCAAGTACCTATTTCTATGAACATGTAAATATTCAATACACGTCTCCAAGCAGAATAATAATAATGTTGGTATTTGTTAAGCGCTTACTATGGGCCGAGCACTGTTCTAAGCGTTGGGGTAGACACAGGGGAATCAGGTTGTCCCACGTGGGGCTCACAGTCTTAATCCCCATTTTACAGATGAGGGAACTGAGGCACAGAGAAGTTAAGTGACTTGCCCACAGTCACACAGCTGACAAGTGGCAGAGCTGGGATTCGAACTCATGAGCCCTGACTCCAAAGCCCGTGCTCTTTCCACTGAGCCACCCTGCTTCTCTAAGCGGAAGCAGCATGGTGTGCTGGATAGAGCATAGGCCTGGGAGTCCGAAGGTCATGGGTTTTAATCCCAGCTTCGCCACTTGTCTGCTGTGTAATCTTGGGCAAATCGCTTCTCTGGGCCTCAGTTACCTCACCTGTAAAATGGGGATTGAGACTGAGCCCACCAAGGACAGGGACTGTGTCCAACCCGATTTCCTTGTATCTACCCCAGTGCTTAGTGCAGTGTGTGGCACATAGCAAGCACTTAACAAGTACCATAGTTACTATTATTACTGTTTTTTTACCTGATTAACCTGTGTCTATCCCAGCCCTTAGAACAGTGCTTGACACACAGTGAGTGCTTAACAAATACCTTTAAAAAATAATTTGGATAGCTTTGCTAAATAGAATTTAATGGTATTACAACAGCCAAAATTTGAAATCCTTTTTGACACAAATTTAGGCTTCTTAACCAATATTTCAAAATATCCTACTGGTTGCTTAGGCTTTCTAATGTTTTGGGGACAAGAAGGCTTCCTTTGTAGTACCTTAGGAATCATTGATTTCCATATGGTTGAGAAGGATTATTTTCTATTCACTTTATGATATTGGTAATAAGAATTCTTCTTTGTCAGAAATAAGAACCATATTGAGAATGTCGTAGCAGCAGTGAATCTAAGGCAGTTTTTTAAAAAAGGTAGAAGTGTTATGAAAGCCAACAACAAATGAGTATTTATTTCTCTCTCCCCAGACAAATATTATATAACCAAAGTTGCCCTGGAAGACTGCAATTTAGTTGAAGAGTTTGGATCTCAGAACTGCGATTCCTGTACAAGGGTAGGTTTGTGTGTCCTTTAGAATATGTTTTAATATTGTCTCTAATAGTGTAATAAACCCAGACGACTGGTATTTTGTATCTGTTGTTTAAGAAATACATTCGCAACTATTGTTTAAATTCAGCAAAATGGTTGAGGGGCTGCTTTAATAAAAAATTCTCATTCTTGGAGCAAATAGTTCTGAAGGAAAAATACCTTGTAATTAGGAATTTCTCAGGTGTATCCTTGTGCTTAAGGTAGAAACTTCTGGATATGGATAACACAAGTATGAGTGGAAAAACAGGTTTTTGTGAGATTGGGTAATTGTCTTTTGCTTAAATTTGACTTAGTAGAAACAGATCCAATGTTCAAGAGGCTTCAACAAAATCCCCTGGGTATGTTTCGTGTATTCTGTTTGAGAAGAAAAACATGAAAAGATTTATCTTTTTTGAGTTGAAAAACTAGCTCCGTCTCTGGCCTAGATCTGATTTCAAATAGACTGAAGAAAACTATTTTGGATGTATTATGGTTAATTGGAAGAAGGACATAATGAAATAAGCATGGCTTGTTTAATTTATTTGGATCACTTGTCAAATGCTTCTGTTATACTGTGCAAGCATTTTCCTCCTTAAAAGCCAGCCCAGTGCTAAAGATGCATCTTACAATATCATATTTAAGAATGGAGGTGCAAAAAGGTGAAATTATACTCTTTAGAGCAGTTTGTAATAGACATTTTAAGGCAAAAAGTAAACAGCCCACATTCAGCATACTAAAAAATTTGTTGCCTTACTAATAACTTAGAATAATTTGATATTTGTTGGATATAGTATTCATGATTTTAAAGTTGCATTATTTTAATTATAGATATGAATTATAATGTTATAAATCATATGGATACTCCAGTTGAGTGAATGGGAATCTGGTAACCACAAGATTGAAAGGCTGAAGTACTTGAGTGTGAACATTTATTTTCCTTCTTAGTTGGAGTTAATTTTGATTTGGTATGCATGCTGTTTTTTGATCTCTCAGAAAGGAGAAATGATGAAAGAGAGAGGAAATGAAGAATTTTCCCAAAAGAAGTATGATTTGGCAATCCTTTTCTACACCAGAGCGATTAACTTTTGGTAAGGATTAAGCATAATACCTGGATTCTTTTTTATAAAGGAGAAGAGAAAAGTGTCTGGGAAGACTAAAGGTAGGATGAGTTAGTGTTTTGAGGCAGTTTGGAATTTCTTCAAATTGTCTTTACAGTATATTTATCCGCTTCTCATCATTTCATCCGATATAGGAAGAGAGTAAAAATAAGCAAGACTGAGCGTGTAGTATGCCATATTGTTAATTTTTTTTCATCAGAAGAAAAAAACCTTAGCAGGGCTGCTTTAACCACCGGATAAGAGGGACAGCTGCTCTGGTCCATCAGTTTCAGAATGGGATCACCTCAACTAGTCTTCTCACCCCACTCAACCAACTGCTCCATTCACTGCTCTTGTAGTGTTAAGTACCACACTAGCCTAGGCTGTAGTCTAGACTAGACTCCCCTTCTAGACTGTAAGCTTATTGTGGGCGAGGTAACATTTTTGTTGTTATATTGTACTCTCCCAAGCACTTAATATAGAGCTCTGCATACAGTAAGCACTCAATAAATACGATTGATTAATTGAATGAATAAATGAAGGTGGGGGAATTTGTTCAGTAATATTTATTGACCTCCTCCATGCAGAGTACTCTACCGGGACAAGTACAGTAGAGGATAAATTAGGCCCAATCAGTCCAAGGTATTTATTGAACATTTTCTGTGTGTAGAACATCAATCAGTCATATTTATTGAGCACCTACTGTGTGCAGAGCACTGCGCTGAGCACTTGGTAGGGTTCAGTATAACAGAGTTGTAGACACTCTCCTTGCCCACAGTGAGTTATAGTCTAGATGGGGAAGCAGACATTAAAATAAGTGATGGATATGTACATAAGTGTTGTGGAGCTAAGGGCAGGATGAATATCAAATGCTTAAAGGGTGCAGATCTAAGTGCGTAGGTGAAGCAGAAAGAAGAATTAGGGGAAATATGGGCTTAGGGAAAGCCTCTTGGAAGAGATGTGATTTTTAATAAGGCTTACCCACGAGACTCTGGAGGAGGAAATGATATGAAATAATAAAAACAACAAAATAATATAAGAAAGCCAGGACAACATTATGAGATTATGTGTAAGAACAGTAGTTTGCCCACACTGAGAGGAAAGAAGGAGGGAAGGAGGGAGACTTTGTTCCTGGACTTTCATTCCTCCAGGTCCCCCAGGACCTTATGTTGCTCTGATTCCATAGAAGTTGATTACTGCCATAGGGTTTTGTCTCCTAGTCAGTAGTATTGAAAAATCTGAAGGATTTGGGAGGTTTTTTTTTCTGTGACTTTTCTTTCCTTTTCAGGTAACCTTTTTTTTTCCTAATGAAGCTGGTTTTTTTTCCCCTTGCAGCCCTGAAAATCACCTTCTTTACAGTAACAGAGCTCTTTGTTTTCTTCGAATTGGACAATACAAGTAAGCATTCTCACCAACCCAAGATCCCTCTTATGGTCTTGAAGCTCTCTATCGTTTTGGGCCAACATTTTTTTTGGTTATCCTAAAATGCAGTAATAAGGACATGTAGAAAAGGCACAGTTTTCACAGTTAGTTCTCTGATGACACCAGGTTTCGTTCCCAAAGAACGCTGCATTAAGGAACACTCGTGATGGGGTATGCGTGCTTTGGATCCATGCCTCTTGCACACCCACAGCCACTCCTTCCAACATCACTTCTCTTTCTACTCAAGCAGGCGAGCATTAGCGGAAGAACGTTCATTCCCTAAATCCCCAACAACATTCCATCCTAAATGCATAGTGAAAGCACAAATTGTGGGAGAACTGACCGTTGTTGAAAATCTCACGTATAACAATTTATATAGAAGATGTATCTATTTTCTGTAATATTTCCTTTACTGCTGACTAATATTTTTAAATCTTTGAAAATGGAAGTTTAAAATACCAGGGATTAAAGAAAACTAAATAATAGGGACCTCGAAGTCAAGATGCCTCCGGTTTCTGAAGTTTTGAGTTTGAGCTGGACACAGCTCTTAACCTGGAAATCGAGAGCAGTGATCCTGTATTTGGTTATTATATGGATTAACTGAAAAGTCCATAAAATTTTAGGACATCATTTAGGTGCTAAGTATTCTACTGAAGCAAATATAAAAGCATGAGGATAATCTTCCAATATGCTGTGTAATGAAATTTTTTGCTTCCCTATTCCCTAAGAATGGCCTTGGTAGAAATAAAGGAGATCATGGGAAAAATAGCTGTGCCCTATGTCACTCAGCTGCTTTCTCTTCTCTTTTACCCGTATTATGTGTCTCTTCACTTTGATTCAGATAGAATTTCTAGAAAAACATTCAGTAACTGTGGCTTAAACTTGATACCATTACTTTTCAAGCCCTTAAAAGGGCAGGAATATCAATTTTTCTGCACACATTCCATCAACTAAACCAGATGAGACAATAGGTCACCTGAAAGATATAATATTTAGAGATGATTATGCTGATACTTATGACTTTGTAAAGGATTTTAATGTCCTTGAAAATTAGAAAGATAGTTCTCTTGAAGCTGCCCATTTAGATAAGAGCAGAACATTTTAGTAGCTGAGTTATTTCCCGTAACCAGAGGTGTGGCAACTATCTTGTGACCTCACTTTATTTTGCACAGGTTGCTTAGGAAAGAAAATGAAGGTACAATGTAAAAGAAATTTAGGCAGACCGGAGTGTTGGGTAGATTTACTTGAAAAATCACTGTGGAATTTTTAATGACACAAGTATTTAGCAATTTAGATGTTCGTTGCTTTTTTAATCTTGTTGAAAACAATACCAGCTCAATGCACCAGAAAGCTGTTTTGGGAATCAGTGTTTAGACTGTGTGGGAGAATTAGCAGTGTAACTTCTGAATCTGATTTTGGAATAGCAGTACAGTTTATTTATCTGACTTCTCTGACTTTGAAGAAAAATATTAACAGATTATATAACATGCTCCATTACTTCTTTTCATTTAAGGAGAGCCCTTGCTGATGGAAAAAGAGCTACTATTCTAAAGCATAATTGGCCAAAGGTTAGTTTCACTTGCATTGCAACCTCTATTTCAGTGAGAAAATTATCCTGAAAAATGATTTTATAAAAGCTAAGTCTATTAAGACACTTTTCAGGTTCCACATTTGCTTGACTTGATAAAAGTTGAGGCCATTTTGTAATTCTTTGAATCTCCATGCATTATTGTACTATGTTCAGTACAGTGAACTCTTTAGGGGTATTTAATTATGACCTGGAAGTCAAGAATCAAAGTCTGAACCTGCCAATCAACACTGATACAATTTTCTACTATTAACCTTATGCTTCAAAATGTACATGTAGAACTGTTGCATGCCTATATTACTGTGAGCCTGTATGTAAATTGTTTGCCTTAGGTTTCTCCATGTGCGAATTCAGAAATATTACTGACTTGCTCTTCAGAGTGCTGGTGTTGTAACTAATGACTGTAAAGAGATTTTCATAGATTAACACTGTTGTACGTAAGCATTAGTCATGATTCTATTCAAGGTAGGAAAAATACATTTTATTAGGTGATCTGCCAAAGTGCCCCTTTCTGGTAGGCAGTGGCACGTTCAAGCAGTCTACTCCATTCTGACTCTGACAGCTGCATCTCTGGGGTTATTAAGTGTATCTGGGATTGACTTTAAGTAAAATACAAGCCCTTTTCCACGATTCAAGCCCCCTTCCCACAATCCCTACTTTTTGCTGTTGAACCGTGAGCTTTACAAGAAAAAATAGTCCCTGGTCAAAATAATTTGAACAATTTTCATAATATTTGGTCAGAAATGGATGCTTACTGAAATTTAGTATTGCACATTGAACTGAAAATAGATTAATTTCAGCTAGTTGTGGATTTCATTATAGCTTCTTAAATAAAATTTTTGCTTTAATGGGATAGGTCAAAATGTGTAAGAGGAAAATAAAAGAAATCACTCTAAAATTATGTCTAGGGTTGTCACACCTCTATGACAAAAGAGATTCATCTCTTCTGAATAGGATGTAATAGTATTTTAGCATAGCTTTAAGACTTTCAACTCCTAAAAGGAAGATTTCTCCTGTATGGAGAAGCTTTTTTTGGGGGTCAGTTCTATTCTTGATGGCTTTTCCTCAAGTAAACTTGCAATTTCTCTGTTCTTTTTCAAGGAAGATGCTGAAAGATGCTAACTATTTTTACTTGTGTTCTTTTGGTAACATGTTACTCATGTTTTAGCCACCTCAGCAAGTTTCCAAGAAAATTATTTATTACCAGGCTTTTAAAAAATGTAGATTTATTTGAGCACGAAAATCAAGCAACATACATTTATATTCCTGTAATAGGGTCATTACCGTTTCTGTGATGCACTCTCAATGATGGGGGAACATGAACAGGCCCTAGAAGCAAATGAAAAGGCTCAAAAACTCTGCAGGAATAATCCTGAAGGAATGAAGGATCTTATTCAGCAGAACATAAAGTTAAGAAAAGAAATGGAAGAAATAAAAGGTACACTAGTTCATATTTTTCAGTTAAAAAGAAAGATTTTTATTAAAGATTTTGAAACCTCCTTATGGTGGGCTTTTTGTGTTGGTGAGGACTGGGAAATGTAGTAAATCAGAAATCAAGGGATTCTCACTGATTTACATTGTATTTGGGCACATCACTTTTTCAGTGTCTCCTGGCCCTTGAGTTAAATGGTATTGAAGCTTGCTCTAAAGGTGCTTTTGTATTGTCCTTGTAGGTGCAAAACAAAGTAAGTTTCGAATGAAGAAATCACTTCATGAGAAAAAGTGAGTGAATACCGGTTTAAATTCTTTTGTCTTTAATACTAGCATGAAGGTGAGATATTGTGAGGGACAGGAAAACATTCTGGAACTGAATTTCAATCATGGAGTTGGAGAGTAAAAGGACTGAAAGAGGAAGAATGATGATAGTGAAGAAGGTTTTGAGATTTTCATTTATTATTAGCTCCTTGTATGGCTAATACTGTTCTCAAAGTCTCATTTTCTTAGCTGTTAATTACATTCAACTATGGTGTCTTCTTTGTGGCAACTTTTAAATTTGTTCACCATTGCAATTTGAGACTAAACCTTTATTTACACATACTTGTTCATTAAGTAACACCATTTTGCCATATTGACAGGGAATTTGAATCATTATTACAATTACTTTTGTCAAATGCAAACTTTGTATAAAGCCTTCTATTAAGAGCTAGGAAAAGATACCAGGATAATAATTCAGACATGACTCCTGGCCTTTGTGGGCTTCACAGTCTAAAAATTGTGTGTATGTTGGGAGAGGAGGGAGGAGGCTGGGAACAAACACAGAAAAAGATAAATTAAGAACAGTACTAACAAGAAATCCTGCAGTGCTGTAATGCTAAAGAGGTTTCCAGGTTCCTCACCAGTCATGGCAGTGTTGACCTAGTGAGGCATTCAGGAATGTCTCAACATATCTTTCTGGTCATCCTGGGACTCCATACTTCTATCTACCTCAGACTTGCAGGACAGAACTTTACCTTGCCAATGACTGGTCTGGGAGGAGGATGCCGCTTGTCCTGCAGCCCCATTTTTGTTTTCCCTGCCCTAGCAGGGTAGAATTTCTACCCAGTGGTGGTGGGAGAGAAGGTTGGTGCTGCTTGGTGGACCGCAAGCCTGAGTCATTTAAATTAATCTCAGAAAACCTTCCTTGATGTTTTGTGAATGATAAAATTAAATTTTGCAAAAAATGTAATGAGATCAATTTTGAGTTTAAATTTTTTTTCTGGATTCAATCTTACAGATAAAGCTTACTTTGACCATATTGCCTAAAATATATAGAGCAACTAAAACATGTTGATTCTAGCAGATAGTCTGCTATTTATAGTGAGGATTGATAGAGGCAAAAAGTCCATAATGAAAGCTTAAATAATCTTATTATGAATCCTGGAGATTAATTCTTAAACATTTGCTTTCAGTATGTGTATTTTTAATGGTATAATACCTAGTGTAAAATAATATGGGCAGCTTTTATTTTTCCTTCTACATGAGTAGATCTTTCCCAGTTTTAAGGCGACACATTTGCGGGAAGCAAAATAGCAAGTTGAATATCTGCTTTTACCTCAGTTTTTTCTGAGATGAGGGCAGTTCAACAATGAAAATTTTCAAAGGCACATCTTAATTTATCACGGTTATTTTCTTTGGTCATTTATAATGTTTTGATCAGTACTGCCAAATTTTTGTTACCTTACTCTTAGATTAACTTCAGATTGTGGTTCTAGAGGGCCTGGGTTTTGTCCTTCACATAATCCAAAGGAAACAGACAATGAAAAAAGAAGGTTCATATCGGAATCAAAAGATCATAGTTGTCATCAGAAGCGGGATATAAAGGTAAATTCAATTAAATTATAATTTCTTTCAAATGAGGATTGGGGCTTCCAAGAATGTGCTTTTCACCATAGAGAGAATTTGAGACATTAATATGAGTTTATTTTCATCTTGAAAAATATCCTGACAATTTCCTGATCGATTTAATGCATAGTGCAATTTTCTTTGAAATTACATCTTTCTGCATTTTCAAACTACCTAAAATGTCTTTTAGGTAATATTAACAGATACCCATTACTATATGTGTTGTTAAAGCAGCTAGTATCTCAGTTTAAAAAGGTTAAGTACAAGTATGCTGTTGTAACTCTAATGTGCGATTATTTATCCATATCAATTTATTAACTTTGAAATATATTTGGTTTTATGCTTCTATGAACCTTATAAGGAAAATGTTAATGGAGAAAGGGTTTAGAATTTAAAATCAAATTCCATTGCATTTTGTTAACTCAGAGAGAGAGTGAGTGAGTGAGAGTGTGTGTGTGTGTGTGTGTGTGTATTATGAGTTGTTACTTCAAGATGACATTCAAAAATATTATTCCTTGGAGTGGATTATGTAAGCTGAAACAAAACTGAAACTTTGTTCCACACTCAGTAATGTATGTACACTTTCGTATGTACATTTCTATATACACACCAATGAATAGAACCTAATCTGAGGAAACCTATTGTTCAAATACCTGGTTCTTTAAGGAGGAGAAAATTGCACCGTCACTTGCTTAGAAATTTTTGGAAAAACTAGGTTGCAAACAGAGGACGAAAAAGAACGTAGCATGTGGTACTGGGCCAAATGCTAGTGGTTTCTCGGCAAATATTCAAGGGATTCGTTTATCTTAGCAGATATTTAAGATATACAGATACAGAATGGTCAGCTAAATGAAGCGCTTGAAAATTGAATTTGTTCAAAGAGAAGTGTATGGCTGTCAAGAGTTGTTGTAGTTTCAGAACCTGAGTGGAAGAGGTGAGGTGAGGAAGGAGTTATAGTAAGGGGCAATCCTGGAAGAGAAAATGGGAGGGATCAAGAAGTCATTCTTTAAAAATGAAACCTAGACTTGTTTGTTGGAAGGTGTGGCCAATATGCAAAATCTAGGAGAGGGGCAAGAAGGAACAAAAAAGTGAAGAAAGAAAAAAGCACCCGAACATTTTAGTAAGCACTTGTAATTCTCGAGAGATAGATGTCCAGGAAAATCACAAAAAAATAGGTGAGTGTTTGAATTACAAAGTTAATTGATATGGAGGATTTTTAATATATCAGATGACAGAATTATTTCCATAAAGTGGTTGCAGATACCTAATACAGTTAAACAAGGCAGACTGAATTTGTGTATTTTGTATTTGTGGTCATAGATTTGTTTCCCAAGACTGTATGGCCTTTTGTAAAATTGATTTTGGCTGGTGATTTAAAATGTGCTTAAACCCACTTTCAAGGGAAGCATTGCTTAAACAGGCTTGGCAGAATTCTTAACCGATGTTTGTTTCAGCTGCATTCTCAGATAATTTATAAAATGAAAAGAAAAGGAAGTAGAAGTGTCACTGCTAACCCTGGCCGTGATTTCACATCCCAGTGGAGGGTAGCTGATTGGAAGGAGAGGAGGAGAATAACAGCCACACACCTGGGGAATACTGAGAGAAAGAGAGGGACTTTAATCTCCTTTTTTTTTTTTTGGAAGAGATTGTACCTTTCAAATTTTAATATACTTACAAATCTGTGTAATTTTTTCTGAGAAGTGATCCTGATTCAGTATGTAAAGTTATTCAGCAAACAAGGAAGGGGACTAATTCCAGGGGAAGGATGGGAGCTTGGGTGAGCCAGTCCCAGTGTATGCATTGTCCCAATAGAGTAGATCCAAAGGGAAAAAAGACCTAATTTAATTTTACTCACAGGCAGTCAATCATGTTTATTGAGAGCTTACTGCGTTAAGAGCACTGTTTTAAGCGCTTGGGAAAGTACAATATAATAGGCATATTCCCTGTCCACAACGAATTTACAGTCTAGAGACAGTTTCCAGCAAAATGCTTAGAAGTGTGTGTGACAGGATGGATTTGGGTCTAAGAAGAAGTAGTCATGGAGGGAGATGGACTTTCCTTCCCCTGAGGTTGCGATTTTGTTAGGCACAAAGCTCCCTAGTGTTGCAGCAATTAGTAACATGACCACTCTGGTTGAAAGAGGATCCTTTGAGGACTCGGCCTGCCCTTTCCAGAAATTTCCCGTGTCACAACTACTCAGTTTTGGTCTATATAAGAAAGCATTCTTTTTGTTGTTGCCAGGTGGCTCCTGATGTCCTGAATTCAGAAAAACAAGAGTCTCCTTCGGAGTTTCCAGCAGGCAAGTTACAGCCACGCCTTATGCTATATTTGAAATTCCAAGGCGGGTGGTTGGCCCCACAAATTTCCACTGGACATACCCACTTCACCCATGTCATCCTCTTAAACATCCCTGCAAAGCATTTGTCAAAATGAAACAGGAAGAGTAGAGGAAGAGGGAATTACGTAATTTTAAGCCTGCCTCCTGATTTTTTTTTTGGTTCACATCGATTTCTTTTGTATCCTAGGCATGTAGGTATGTAGCTTACTCATCTTTGAGTCACTGGGTAAATGATTCAATAAATGATTAAAAATCAAGTGTGGTAGTTTACTTTCTTTTTTAATGAAATCCTGCCACCAAGTGGCGAATGCCACATAACAGCCAAGAATGTTCTTTTTCATCATTTTAGCTTTTTATATGATATGCTTCTCTCCTCATTCACCATATCCTCTTTATCTAAATTAAATTTTTCAATGCTTTATCAGAATGTAATACAGAAGGTATGCTTCAAAAAGGGTAAATTGTGCTTGGAATTCTAATGAATTCTGTTTTTTTTTTCTTCAGGATGAAAAAGTCGATGTTTGTAAAATTCCAAAAATGCACTGATTTTTGAAAGTAGCACTCTGATTTCCATTTTTTGTTCTCCCTCTCCTATTATTCTTCCATTTTTTTCAGTAAAATAGGCCCTCCAAATCCAGAAACTTTGATAATTTGACTGTTTCCTCTCTTTCTCCTCTTGGTGCCAAAGGAAGGCAGGCTTTAATATAATCAGTCAGTCAGTTGTATTTGAGCACTTACTATGTGCAGAGCACTGTACTAAGTGCTTGGAAGAGTCCAACACAACAAAATTAGCAGGCACCTCCCCTTCCCATAACAAACTTACAAGAAGAAAGTATTTGCACTCTACATTACAGTTAACAAAACCTTGGTTAAGCTGCAGGGGGTCAGAGATTGAGAGGGAGACTATTCCTTAGGCCCCAAACTGCTCTTGGCACATCATTGCACTTAGAATTTTCAGAGTGTCAAAGGTGTGCAGAGCACTGGGGAACGTACAGCAAAAGTAGAAGGCATAATCCCTGCCCTTGTCTTCATTTCAATGAAACGTTAGCCTCTAAGCATCTTGGGGCCAGGGATCATGTATTATAACTCCATTACACCCTTCCAAAGACTTAGAACAGTGTTTGTTTATTTGTACCTGGGGTAGATACAAGGTATTCAGGCAGGGCAAAGTCCTCTTCCCACATAGGGCTCACAGTCTTAATCTCTATTTTTCAGATGTGATAACTGAGGCACAGAGAAGTTAGTGACTTTCCCAAGGTCACACAGCACACAGGTGGCGGAGCCAGTATCAGAACCCAGGTCTTTCTGACTCTCACATCCGTGCTGTAACCAATAGGTCACAGTGTGCTTTCTTTGCCCACAGTACGCACTTAATAAATTCCACTGATAGAAGAGTAATATAAAGAGATTGAGAAAGAGAGACAGATGCAAACGCCAGGAAGTTAAGCCTAAATTTTTGGTACACCCACAATAGCATAGCTGAGCTGTGAATTTAAAAAAACAATTTCTCAAATATAGACATTTGAAATTGGACGTATGATGGCCAGACTGACTCTCATTCTATTTCTTTTAGAATTTGAAGTTCAGGTGAGTGCTTTTCTTAACTTGGACAAAAATTTCTTCTATTCATAGGTCATAATCAGAAAAATAAAGGAAAAGCAAAAACTAGTAGCTGTGATTCTGAAAAGACTAGGTAAGTGTTTGTTTTTCAAGAGGCAGACAATATCTAGGTGCCTCATTTTGTGGGACTGGGATTCAAAGTCCTTGAGGGAATTGTAGAGAAAAAACAAGATGCAGCCTCTACCCTGGACAAATACATGAGCACAGAGTTTCAGAAACACAAATGACAGAGGCATATAGAGGATTCATAAAACAAGCACGTAGACCTTTTTCAAGTATGGTACTACACAGAGTCTCATTCTTCACCTCAAAGGGGAAGAAGACCAGTATGAATCAGTTAAAAAGTATGAATGACAGAAACAAACTTGTATATTCCTAAAGCACAAAAGTTATTGGGGCAAGAGGGAACACTTAATTTTTGAATGTGGATGGTTTGAAGTGTTTAATGAGCCATCCTTGATGAAAAGAAAATCAATATGAGCTTCCTGGAGGGTGAATATTGATTGAAGGATAAAATATGTTGCCTGTGAATTGTATCTGAAATTTGTCATTTTAAATTGCACTGAAACTTTTTTTTACTTCTAGAGAACAACTGAGTTCTAAGATAGATTCTAAAAGCAATTATGATAAGCAGAAGAGTAAATCTTTGAATGCTACACAAAAGGTAATTGAAGCAAACAATTCTATTGACCTTAGTCCCAGAAGGCAGGTACTTTTAAGCAAATATTTTGGCACAGCTTTCTGTGCTAGATGCACCTCCTATATACTAATTCCTGTGTGACAGAGAGCATGCCCCACAGGGATTGAATGGTGGGAGGGCTCAATTTGGCTTGATCGCTTTTAAGCTGGATGGACACTGACATTTCTGAAAGTCCAAATCTCTGTGAACCATAAAATACTGCAAGATTTTCTGGCACAACTGGGCTGATTTTTAAGGGGCCATAGCATTTCAGATAGTCATTCTGTGTTCATTATTCCATGATGGCAGTAGCAGTCTGCCACAGGAAAATGGCTGATTCAAATTTTATTACTTAGCTGAGTGGTACAGCTGACACAAAGAACATTCAGATATCTAATTTTTTCTGCCTTTCCCCCCTGGTGGGCAGGAGGAGGAGGCGGGGGAAACTGTCTGAGTTTGCCTGAATCTGATTGAGTTCAACTCTGTACCAGCTTGACCAGGCCCAAAGTGCAGGTCATGCAGGGCCCTGTTTTTGAGACATTAGTGTGCTGGCACTGAACGTGTGCAAGAACATGTAGGGGAGGTGGACGAAAAGGAACGAAGGCACTAGTTTACAGGGAGAACAGGGAGAAATCTGGAAAAAGGACAATTGAGGGAAAAGATATAGAGGAAAAGGTCTCCATGTGAAATAGATAATGAAGGTCAATATGGAATTGATTTTTCTTTCTCGTGATGGCGTCACATGGACATATGTTTTCTCTGGAATTGAAATTGAGTGGGAGGGAACTTGAAGGGACTATTTGCTTTGGGAGTGGAAGTGTTCTGAAAGGAAGAGATTTGAATTTTGAAATGGTAGTTTGCACATTCTTGTTCTTATACCTCTACTCTTTGAGGTAGAAAAGTGGACTGGTAAGGGGTCTTCAATACTAATTTACATGCTGACTTCAGTACATTGCAAGATCCTTTGCCAGATTGTATGCCCTCTCTGAGGGCAGGGATCATGTCTACTAACTCTTCGTACTTTCTTATGGGTTTAGTACAGTGCTCCATACAGAATAAGGGCCACATAAATACTGATTGCATTAAGGCAAAGGTAATGCTTTCTATGATCTTGGTAAATTTTCTTTTACCGCTTATAAAGAATTATAATGAAGATGAGTTTTTTCTTTATGTGCCCTTCAAATTAACTTAAAAGCCTATACCTGCTACTAAAGATTTGATGAGTTAATTCTTTAGTGTAGAATATTTTAAAAACCGATATACAGTTACCACTGGGCTTTGGATATCCAAGCCTGAACCATAATTGAAGCTGTAATAATGAGCATTTGTATCTAGTAGTTTGCTTTGGTTGGTGAACGTGAAAATGTGTCCATCCTTTCTTGGGTATTTTTTTGGCATTTTTCAGCACGATTTGTGATATTTTAAATTAGGCTTTCGCAAGGTAATTGATTCTTAATTCCATTTCAAAGCATTTCCTGTGGAGTAGAGAAATCCAGTCTCTTTAGGTGCTGCAAGGGCTGGACCTCAAGAGACTGGAGCCAGAGGTGGGGAAGGGAGAGAGAAAAAGAAAGTGATTTATCTCTTTTTTTTTTAATGGCATTTTTTAAGTGCTTACTATGTGCCAGGCACCATTCTAAGAGCTGGAGTAGATACAAGCTGATCAGGTTGGACACAGTCTAAATCCCAAATGGGGCTCAAAGTTGTAATCCCCATTTTACAGATGAGGCAACTGAGTCATAGAGAAGTCAAATGACTTTCCCGAGGTCACACAGCAGACACAAGTGTCAGAGCTGGCATTAGAACCCAAGTCCTTCTGACACCCAGGCCACACTCTAACCACGAGGCCACACTGCTTCTTTTCACCGCCCACTGTTATTACGTGGTTGCAAAGTCTAGGGAGCCGTGGTGAGCAGGAAATGATAGACAAGTGATGAGTGGTATGAAGCAGTTAGTTTCAAGCAGTGGGCACATGAGGTCACCTAGCCATTTGGCCCTGCCAAAATGTTCCCACCAGGCCTGAAAAGTCAGGTTAACTGGGTGACTGGTAGCAGCGGTTTTTGTCACTGCTTTTGAAGAAGAGGATTCTGCTCTGTCTTCTTTTTTTGGGCGGTGCATTGATAGCCAGTGTCACCCTCACTACTGTAGTTTAGCAGACTTATTCGGACAGGCCATCCAGAGCTTGACCCTTGAAGAATTTGGGTTTCAGGTCTGTCGAGTGGCAGGACAGAATCCTAATATGGGAGGCCATCCTGCCAAATTAATGGTTTAGGCTGCCTTTTGAGTTGAAAGTAATGACAATATAAATGTTTGTGGTTTGAGTAAGGGCCAGATATTCAGTAATTTGAAGTAATTTTTCATCCAGGTTTTCATCATTCCATTGAAAATACTGGTGTTCCGGAAGAAATAAAATGCCAACTAATATTTACCACTTTGCCTGGGTATAAACTCCAAGTATGTTTGCAGTCCCAAAGTGAAGTTCATAGCATGGAATTCTGAATAATTGTGAAATTTTTTCCCCATTTATCACTGACTTAGAGATGCAGTAAAAGAGGATTTTACTAATAGCAAAATCAAATTTTAAAAATTATTTTGTAGGTAGCTTTGATTGAGTTAACAGAAATGCTGAAATCCCTTTTCCAAGATGGTTATACAGCCTTAATGGACCAGCGTTACCGTGGTGCCGAACAGGCCTTTTCGCAGTTGTTAAACATTTTAGATCCCAAGGAATTAAAGGTAAAATTTGTGATTTTTAACCATGTATTTCAAATGGTGTAAACAGACTTTAGCGGTGGGATGTATTAGTTCAGGCAAACTAGTCTTTAATTGAACCTGAATTCAGGCTTTGCAAAGACAGCTCATACATTCATTCTGAGTGACCTCAGAGTCTTTCTTCAAGACTTCCATTCCGGGAGACAAGCCCTCACAAAACTAGTGATGTGGGAAAAATTTCCAGGAGAAATAATTGTGGGTTCACTCCTGGGACTCTTCAGGTGCAGTGGAATTCACCATGTCTCACCTTAGCCCCAAGTCTTTTCAGCTTTGAGAGTTGGGATTATGCCTTATAGTAAGAGGCACTGGGTCACTTTCAAAGTGTTTGATCTGAATAATGCTGAACATCATTTTTTTTGGCAGCAAATGAATCTTGCCATCACTGACTACCTTGTCATAATATATGGATATGCCACTGCTCTTCTTGGAATAGGACAGCCTGAGGTAAGATTTGGAGCAATTTCAAGTAAATCATAGTATTTAAATGGTTCTTTTTTCTTCCTTTGGTATTTATTAAGCACTTACTATGTGCTAGGTTCTGTACTAAGCGTCGGGGTAGATGCAAGGTAATCAGTTTGAACCCAGTCTCTGCCCCACAGAGGGCTCACAGTCTTAACCCTATTTTACAAATGAGGAAACAGGCAGAGAAGTTAAATGATTTTCCTGAGTTCACATAGCAGACTAGTGGTGGAGCCGGCATTAGAATCCAGGCCCTCTGATTCTCAGGCTCATGCTCTTACCACTAGAGGCCAGGCTGTTTCTCAGAGTTGACCCTTCCCTTTCCTCCCCAATCCTTGTTCCTGTGAGCCTGTAGGAAGAAACTAGAGTGAAATTATGTTTGTGAATAAAGAATAAATGTGGCATTGGTTAAGCACTTACTATGCATTAAACACTGAAATGCTGGTCCATTAAGGCTGTATAACCATTTTGGAAAAGGGATTTCAGCAAAAGTCCTGGGGTAGATACAGGTTAATCAGGTCAGACCCAATCCCATGGGCTCACCGCGTAAATAGGGGAAACAGGAAGGAGATTTTCCAAATTATGGATGAGGAAACCAAGGCCCAGAGAAGTTAAATAACTTGCCCATAGTGATAATGCAGGTAATTGATGGAATCTGTATTAGAATCCCGGTCCTCTGACTCCCAAGCCTTGTTCTTTCCACTAGATCCAATTACCCATTGTATCTGAGCCCTTTTAGAGGTCTAGTTACTCTTTGGGGCCATTTTACTAGTAATTAGGTCTCAGTAGTACCATGTAGGATGCTAAAGGAGTAATATACGAAATGGGGGCCCTGGTCTGAAAAAGTGAAGGATCACCACTGGTGAGGGCTTGTTCAATTATATCTCATAAAAGATGTTCCCAAATTATGTAAATACATGTTCATTAAATAAAAATCACAAAGTGTAGTTATACAAGACAAAGTGTTTTGATTATGTAAATTTTTATTGACTCATGGAAAGATAAAACAGACTCAGAGAAATAAAACCAACAGATTAAAAATATCTCTGTAGTTTTACTCTTATGTGCCTGATGATTTCTTTTGTTGCTCTTGAAGGGATTATCTGAAGCCGAAAACCAGTTTAAAAGAATCCTTGAGCAGTACTCCAGTGAGGGATATGATTGCTTGGCATATTATGGAATCGGGAAGGTTTATTTGAGAAAAAACAAGTTAGTATAATCTACATTTATTGGCTTTGAATTTGAGCAGGCAGCTGATTAAAACCCTTAATCACTTAAGGTTTGTAAATATTAACAACTGTAATCCATTTTGAATAAGCTATTATCTGCTAGGCTTTTGCTTTTGAGGACCTAACATCTCTTTCAATATTGGATTTCCAAAGAAAGGCCAATCAAAACAATTCCTGTTATTCAGTCACTGCCCAAATAAATGCATAGTCATATAAAAGATACCATCTGGAGACTGAGTCAGTAGATTAGAGTAATCCTTTAACCAAAGCAGCAGATAGAAGATGTACACTCAACATTTGGCCTAGAGATGTCCCTTGAAAACACTGATTCAGCCCTTAGACCTTAGGCCTGTGAATCTAGGCCATTGGCTTTAAAGCTCTCAATCACTGTGCCCCCTCCTACCTCACCTCGCTGCTCTCTTACTACAATCCAGACTGCACACTTTGGTCCTCTAATGCCACCCTACTCACTACCTCGATCTCGTCTATCCGCCGACCTCTCGCCCAAGTCATACCTCTGCCCTTGAGTGCCCTCCCTCTTCATATCCAACAGACAGTTACTTCCCCACCTTTACAGCCTTATTGAAGACACATTTCATCCAGGAGGCCTTTACTGATTAGGCTGTCATTTCCCCTTCTCCCACTCCCTTCTATGGTGCCATGATTTGCTCCCTCCATTTGCCTCACCCCCTAGTTGCACAGCACTTACATATGTATCTGTAATTTGTTTCTAATAATGTCAGTGGGCAGGGAATGTATGTACTACTACCTCTGTTTTATTGTACTCTCCCAAGCGCTTAATACAGTGCACTGCACACAGTAAGCACTCAATAAATGTGATTGAGAAATTAAGTTCGTGCTGGGGTCCATCACTCTTCCCTCCCCCTTCTCCACAGTGTCCCTGTAGGCCCTCTTTTTGAGTTATTTTTGCTGGGTGGCAGAGGGTAGGAGGGCTGTCAGGCTGAAGCATAATTTCCAGTCATATTTGTTAATCACTTAATATGTGCCAGACCCTGTACTAAGTGCTGGAATAGATACAAGATAGGTTGGAATCAGTCCATGTCCCACATGAGGCTCACAGTCTTAATCCCCATTTTACAGATGAGGGAACTGAGGTACAGAGAAGTGAAGTGACTTGCCCAAGGTCACACAGCAGGCAAGTGGTGGAGCCAGGATTAGAACTCAAGTCCTTCTGACTCCCAGGCCCAAGGCCTCGCTGCTTGGATGCTAGAATTACAAGACATTAGGTTAGCGGAACATGTTTACACAACAGTGCCTCCAGATGGGAAACTGGGGCTCACTTTTGGATCCAGCTAGGACTTGAACATTGTCAATCATGAGGGTGCCAGTCCTTGCCACTTGGGCCAGTGCAAAGCTCGAGATCCTCAGTTTTCTGTAGATTCCCCTTCAACAGACTTAAAATGGAATTGCTGAGAACACTGGAACAAATCTTTAAACTCATTAAAAATGTATGTTTTCAAAATTATTTTAGATTTTCAGATGCTATTTATCATTTTGAGAAATCAAAAACCATGATTAAATTTATTCCTGGAGTATTAGTGTGGCCCACCACTTCTGAGATTATTGAAGAGTCTCAGTCTGAGAGATTACAAGTAAGTGTTTCTTCAAAGAGAGTTGTCTGTTTGCTATTACAATATTTCACATGATTGGTAGGCTTCCTGTTGGAATTCTGAGTGGAGGAGAAAAAGAAGTTTCCTTGTAAAATCTGCTTCTTTCCCCTACCTAAAAATATCACCTCCATTTTTGTATATGCTTAAACCAAATAACTTGTACGTCACTTTTTTGTTTAATTGGTTCCTGGGCTATTGACTGCTTTGGGCCTTGTGACAGTCCAGACCTTTGCCTGGGAGCTCTAGAGTAAGGCTAGGCTTGGATGTGTTCAACCCTGGCTTTTCTATCAAATTAGTGTCTAGGTTCAATTTGTGGTGACTCATGCATACGCTTATTCTGGGTTTTTTTGGTCATTCACATTTCTGTATTTGAACATTGTAATAGAAGACTACATTTGAACTGTATTTTACAAAATTGCAAGGCTTGTATTCCAATAGCTGAAATATCTGGCTCTCTGTAAATAATTATCCTTTAAATATGGTCTATTGTTCCCCCCTCATCTCTCTTGCCACCATTGTGCTTGAATAAATTGGAAATTTTAGTACACTCATGTATTTGCTAGAAAGAAGACAGATTTTCTGTCTAAATGTTTTTTGAAGAAAAATAATTAAAACTGAAGTTCTCTGACCATCGCATTGACCATTCTTATGTCATCCGAAGGAGAATTGACAAACTTTTGTTTTTGTTCCTATTACAGTCAATGTTAGAGAATTATATAGAGGAATGTAAGTTCCCTCCAGAACCAGATGCTGTGTGTTCCTATCAAAATTGCCATGGACATTCCAAAATCCAGATATATTTAACTGATCCAGATTTTAAGGTAAAAAACCCAAACACCTGCAGAGGTGACTTTAGTACAAAAGCATAAGTATAAATAGATTGAAATAGAGCTACTTCCATACCACAGGGTGCCAAAGTCCCATGATGAGCAAGTATTTTTCTCTTCTGGACTTTCTCCAGTCTTAGAAAAATTCTGGCAAAAATCTGATTTCCCCTCCACTCACTCTCGTCCCCAGCATTTAATTACTGTTGTCTCAAGCAACCTGTAATAGTGCCCCAAACCTGTTTACATTTTAGACCCTGATTTATCTTGGGGTCTCACTTGCTAAGGAGATTTAGGGCCTAGCTCCTCAAGATCCCCAATTTATTTATGTACTTTTTAAATTTATCAAATTTAAGGCAAGTGCAATCTCTTTAAACAACTTCCTGATGGTTAGGGGCTGAATCCCCAACCTTTCCTTTCCCACTAATCCAGTGTGGCCCTGCCTTGGGCTATACTTAGTCATTCCTTCAAAAATAAGCAAGTGGAGTTTATGTGACAGTGCACCACAACATGCCTGCCTATTCTGTTAAGAGATTAAATATGCCAGAAAATATTATATTGTCATCATTTTAATCCATCTTGAAAGAGCCACATAGCTCTGGAAGTGGGTTCAAATTTTTTTTATTTTTTAGTTTTTAAGGGAGCTAAGGTGAGAGAATGCTGGAGTGCAGTTGGGTTAGGTTTCAGTTTGACCTACTAACTCCTGAATAGTGAAAGTGGGAAGGAATAGAGGGCCTTGAGGCCAACCATCTCTAGCTGATACCTTCCCCTTCTGTCACCTGAATCATCCAGTCATATTTACTGAGTGCTTACTGCATGCAGAGCCCTGTACTAAGCACTTGGAAGAGTACAGTACAATAGTAAACAGACACATTCCCTGCCTATAACAAGTTTATAGTCTATAGCCCACAGGATTCTGGGGGAATCCCATCTAGACTGTAAGGTTGTTCTAAGCAGGGAAAATTTTTGCTAATTCTTTTGTAGTCTCCCAAGTGCTTAGTACAGTGCTCTGCACTCAATAAATATAATCGATTTGACTGGGAAACTATACAGGTATCTCTCTGAATCTGTTAAGGGATTATTGCATAGAGAATGGAGGCAGTTATTTCTGATCTGTATTTTTTATAATTCCCTCCTCCTGTACTTTTTATTATAAATAGTGGTATAAATTTTTCAGACCAGATTATATCTGTGAGCATACATCCCAAGGAATACATTTGTTTCTTGGTTTAATTATATAGTTGAGCATGTGTTTATGTATAACCCCTATTGCATATTTCTTCAAGTGTAATTTTAATTTAATTGCTTAAATCCAAGGGCTTTATACGTATCAACTGCTGCCAATTGTGTAAAATAGAATTTCACATTAGCTGCTGGAAGAAGTTAAAAACAACTTTCAATGATAAAAATGACAAGGTAAGACATGCATTGTCTGACATATCAATTTATTTGTTTCTAAATGCAAATAAAGTCCAGAAGAAGAATGCTAGGTGCTTTGGGTCAGATCCTAATGGATACATTTCTTCTAAGTATATTAGGTGTTTTGAAAGGTGCATTTATTCTTTTAGGCTAGTAGAATATTATTTAGTTTATAAATGGCATCCCCCCTCCCTCAACACATACATACAAACACACCTCCTTCCCCCCCTCCCCTTTTTTTCATTCATATAGATCACTCAGACATAAGGGATGCAATCTTTGGTTTTAGTGTTCATTTACAGAGAAATTTGGAAAATATGTACAGGAACAGTGAACTTTACTTTTTGAAGAAGGATGTATTAGAAACACATCTTTAAACTGGCTCGTAAGGGTCCAGACAGGTTGCCTTCTTAATGCTCTCTTGAACTTTCATATTTTAAAATTGTATTTGTTAAGCACTTAATGTGTGCCAGGCACTGTACTAAGCATTGAGGTAGATACAAGACAGGCAGGTAAATCAGCCCTGTCCCTCCTGCAGCAAACAAGTGGCAGAGCTAGGATTAGAATGCCCAGGCTTATGCTCTTTCCACTAGGCCATGCTGCTATTTTGCATCATAATTTGCTGGGAAAGACATTCTGAAATGAATTGTTTGAAAAGTTATTGTAGTTTGTGGATATTTTCTTGAGAATGGTTCCTCTGTAATCACTGAATTCATATTTTTAATCAGGCTCCTGGGTATGAGTGGTTTAATTTTAAATACTACTGTATAATTAAAGCTTTCATAGGTCACTATATTTCACTAATCATTTTATTATAGCACCATCCTAAGACTAAGTAAAGATAATAACCCATGTTTTCAAGAAGCATAGTTAGAATAATCTCTCTTATATTAGTGAAATAATTTCTATGTTAAGTGTCTATTATCCCAGCAATATAGTAGTTGAGAGTGAAGTATATTCCATATAACACTGTTTCAGTTGAATTATGGATTTAAGTTATACCTTAGAATGCATTTCAGTGGACTTTTTGTTATGTTCTCCTCTGAGATGTGGTTCAGATTCTTTTTCTTTCATCCAAGGATCAAAAAATAGAATCCAGGTATCTCCCTCCCCTTCCCACCCCACCAATCATTATCCGAGATGCCAAATGAGTGGTGGGATAAAAATAATATCCTCTGTGTCAGAACAGTGACATGGATAGATATTCGAGTCCAGTTTTCTCTTTACACCAGGGTCAGAAAATAATATTCCTGATTTACCATTTGCTATAATGAGGAAGAATACTGTCTTCAAATTTTTGCTAAAACTGATATTTACTGTGATTAACACACACCCATAATTAGGGTGGTGAGTTGAGAGATTAACAGGAGAAGGGAGATAGCAGGAAAGACAGAAAGACTAGAATGAGGCACCTTGAGTAGAGAGGGGAACAAAGAGTGTGGACTCGGGTGTAGTGGAGAAGAAAGAGAAGTAGCAGAGGGGAGAGAGAGAGCTATTGGAGTGCCTTTGAGATGATGCTCAGAAGTTTCCAGTTGATGCAGAGAGAATTTTTTTTCAAAATAATTTTTTTTCAAAATAATTTTTTTTTCAAAATATTTTTTTTTCAAAATGATGCAGAGAGTATTGGGCAAAATATAATAATAACATAATATCAGAATGTGGCATTTATTACCACTTTTTTAGGTCGTGTTTTGTGGCCAAAATCCTAGACCAGTGATAACATGGTAGTTTAGATATTTGGTCTAATTTAGAATCTACGCTGCTAAGCAGCATGCCTGTGGGACACAGTGTTCACTGGAAATATCCCTTCCAAATCAAGCTTTAAATGGCCGTAAATTGTGCAACAATACCTAGTAATAGGGTTTTTTTTTGCATCTTTAATCTCCAGTATGCCTCTATTTTTGATCACTTAAAATATATGCAATAATCCTTCTGATTTAGTTTTATAGGTAGGGAAAATATTTGTTAGCATCGTGGGTAGGGAACATATCTACCAACTCTGCTATATTGTTTTCTCCCAAGCACTTAGTGCAGTGCTCTGCACCTAGTAAGCTTTCATTGATTAATTGTAAGCCGCTGTGACTTCATTTTAGTTAATGTCGATCAAATTCATTTTCCTTTTCTTCTTAACAGGATTTTCTTCAAGACCCATGTCTTACCCCTGACTGTGGAGGAATCATTTCCAAGATTATTATCTTTGGTTCAACAGGCCAAATTAAATGTGAAGTAAGTACTCATCAAAAGAAAGGTCTAGGTAAAGGGGTAAAAGAGCACTTATTTACATTTAATCCTTTCGCAAAAAGAAATTATTTTTTTTTGGTGCTATGTACTTTGAGTCGTGTACCTCTCCAGCAAAGAGCAGAGTATATTTGTAAAATCACAGAAGTGTACCCAAGCCATTATGGTATTTCTGTGATCAGCCATATGCCTTTAGATATGGGAGAACAAATCATTGCCTTTGGTGAGGTAAATGGAATGTGGGAGGCATAGAAAAGGGCATGAGGAGTAATGATATACCTTAATCACTGAAAATTTTGAATCCCTTCTTAGAGAAGATTAGTTTCTTTACCTTAGTGGCACTGTGACTTTTTCCGGTAGATGGACAATTTGTTTAGGCTTCAGCTCTAGCTCTCCAATCTGTGCCAGGGTCATAACGTTATCAGTGAATCTGGTTTTGCTGAGCACTTCTTGTTTATGCTTCAGATTGCGTAGTATTTCCGATTTTGTGACGCTGGCTCTTGCCATAGAAAAAAAATAATATTGGATGAGTCACAGTCCTGGTGTCCTTTTTGTTTTTTAAAGTTTGAACATAAAGTTGTGAAAGAAAGGGATCCACCGAGACCTGTAGTGAAACAGAAGTGTTCCAGGTAAGATTTATAATTGGTAACCTGTTTAGAACTTTGATGACAGAGCAAGACTAAATTTGGATTGAATGCAAATATCTAGATTACACTGATTTTTTTTTAAACTGACTTTACTATTAAAGAACGTAAAAACAATAACTCCTTAAAATCTACTTTGAGGAACTCTGGTGACAAAATTGAGGATTAGAAATCAGTTGCAGGGGTTTGGGGAGTAGTTGATGGGGGCGGGAAAGGAGGAAGTGAGAAGATTATCAGGAATTTTGAGTTAATGAAGTTCTACTGAATTTTCAGTAGTAGATTGGACTCTTAGTTGCGCTGAAAAATGATTGATAGAATTTGTTATGTTTATTTAGTGTACCAACGTAAGTTTCCCCCAAACCACTGGCTAAAACATTTTTGTGAGATTTCAAAGGGAAACTAGATTGTTCTTAAAAAACTGAAGGTCACGAGCTTTCTAATAAATAGTGTTTTTCAGCCTAGGGAAACTAAGAATTAAAGAAGATAAAAAATCAAAGAGAAAGCTTCTAAAAAAAGAAGCAAAATCTTTAGCAAACGAAAGAATGGAAGAGAAATCAAGTGACAATAACTCATCTAAACACAGTGTCCATAAAGGTATGTAAGGGATAAAGCATCTGTCTGAGTAGTTGATTCTCTCTTTAGCTGGATGTCCAGGTACATCGAAACATGAGCTTCCTTAGCATATTGTATCTTTTGAAGGCACTGTCAACCAATTATGTCCCACAACCTGCAAAAATCAATCAGTCAGTGATATTTAGTGCATACAGTACTAAGCGCTTGGGGAGAGTATAATACAACAGAGTTGGCAGACAAGTTTCCTGCCCACCAGGAGTTTATAGGCTAGAGGGGAAGGCAGACATTAAAATAAATTACAGATACATACATAGATGCTGAGGAAGGCGTGGCTATCCAGTGTTTAAAGAGTGCAGATCCTGGTGGTAAGTGACACAGAAGGGAGAGGGAATAGGGAAAATGAGGGCTTTAGTTGGGGATGGTCTCTTGTAGATGTAATTTTAATAAGGCCTTGCAGGTAGGGAGAGTGGTAGTCTATAATTAATCAATCAGTGGTATTTATTGAGCTCTTACTCTGTGCAGAGCACTGTTCTGAGCATTAAGTTCCAAACAACCATGTTTCAACATTAATCAACTATTAATCAACTGTGAAGTAGCAACAAAGAATGATTGTCAGAAGCTAATTATATCACAGTTAATAATGCATATGTGTCTGCATACCAGATTTAATTTTGACTCAGGTTGCAGTGGTAAAATTGTTTTTGATAATTGCTAATAGTATACCCCATGTTGCTGCTATGAAGAGAGTTTTCCTCCTTTCTGTCTTAACATCAGCATTGATTTTCCTGCTCTTTGGTTTCCTTTGCTTGAATTTTCAGTGGAATCTACTCAAATATTTTTGAATTCGATTTTCTGTTTTGGTGACTTACGCAAATTTTGTAGAGAGATTTGGGGTAGTTTAGGAATGTGAAAGGTGAGTTTTTTAAATTTTTTTTTGCGTATTGTATATTGCAACACAGATGCTACTTAAATTCCATTGTTTTTTTACACATAGTGCTTGTTATTAGTAGAAACTGTTTAATATGAAATTATATTCTATTAAAAAAATAGACTGGCACAATTTTCAAATGAAAATTGAGAAAATTTTGAGTTCTGTAAAAATGTGAAAATGAATAATAAAAATCCTGGTTAAGCATAATCCATATTCCCTAATGCAATGGCAGATAAGTTTAAACACAGTGTGAATGGGGATTGATACTGTTTTATCATCTCACTCATAAGTAAATTGTTCCTAATTTTTTTATAGGCTGTGTTCAAAGTTGCCAAGTTATTGGTGATAGAGTTCTGCATTGTATAAAGCAAAATGCTGAAAAAATTAAATTTGGGGTACAAGACACATCTAAACTTCTGAGTGAATTGCTTTCTTGGTGGGTAATAAGCAAGGAGGATTATACTGAATGTTCTGCTAGCCATCTACCTAATGAAACCATGGAGCGCCTTCTCTGTCACTTGTTCCAGAACCAGAACAGAGTAAAGACAAGAATTTTTTTACATGTATTGAGTGAGATTGAAGTTGTGGTTGACCCCAAACTACATGAGTGGATTCAGAAACTCAACAATTTTGGTAAGTCTCCTTTCCCGAAATGACTGATTATCTAAGTCAAGCTTATCAGATGGAATATTAAAATGAGTTGGCCTCTTCATCTTTTCTCTCCTCAATTATTAAGAATATTTGTTTTAAATGCAGCTCTGAAAATTCTTCTTTCTACTATGCCATATAATAAAGTGTTCAATGGATCAGACTCTTCAGTCTCTCTGCCCCTTGACCTTATTGTCTTGTGCTCATTTGTGGCCAGGGAATGTGTTACCAGTTCTGCTGTATTGGCACTCTTCCAAAGGCTTAGTTCAGTGTTCTGCACATAGTAATTACTCAGTAAATTCTGGTGATTGAGATTGCTATCCCAGCCCAAGTAACCTCATAGGTTGCACATAGAAGCCAATTTTAAACTCTGTGTACTGATTGGGAAGCAGTGTAGCCTAAGCCTGGGATTCAGAGGATTCTAATTCTAGCTCTACCACTCTCACTTATAACATGGGGATTCATTACTTGTTCTCCCTCCTACTTAGACCGTGTGCCTCGTGGAACAGGTATCGAGTCCGACCTGATTAATTTGTAGCTTAGTACAGTACTTGACACTTAATAAGTGTTTAGCACATATAATAATTATAAATTGTATTTTCAGTCGACTTATGTTTAGAATATTGCACCAAGGGCCAGGTAAGTAAGGCAAGTAAAAGGTGAGGAAATCCTTGAGAAATGCTCAGAGGCAGATGGTCAAAATGCAGTCGAAAAAGTTGAAGGTATACCTAGGAAATGCGGTTAGAGACCCAGTTAAGAATGGAGGATCATGTTGGCATACAGTCACTCTTGCCTTTGTCAGGCTATTCCAGTCTTTCATTTTGGAGGCGTTGAGGAGCTGGCATTTCCAGCGTTCTCCCAGGGCTTCCTCTGAGCTCAAGGAGTTCCAAAGAGGTCAAGATGTACCTGAAGCCCCTTTTTGGTTAGTGAGTTATACCACTTGGGAATGAGTTCAGAATTTCTTATTTGTTGAGCTCTTTGACTCTGCAGACTATATATTTCCAAGCTAGTACAATTTCTTCCTGTGGATTTTTTTTTTTTTACAGGCTTGGATGCCACAGAAGCTTTTTTTTCCCGTTATGGAGATTCTATTAGAGAGCTCAAATGCAACATCATCACTGATCTTTGGAATGAGAAATATGGTCATAAACTAGACCTTGTGCTCCCCAATTCTGTAGATGGAGAAATTCTTGAATGCTTTCATTTGTCATCCTTGAAGGAAGCTCGCTGCCTAATATGGCTATTAGAAGAGAATAGGGAAAAATTTCCTACTCTACATCATATTTTAGATGAATTTTTTGATATAATGGGTAAGTATAAATGACAGAGTTAGAATATGTTATTTCTCCTGAGATAAATTCCAATTGACCTAGGATTTTACCCATGTCTATTCAGCTTAATTTTTAACCTTGTAAGCTTATTTCTCCACTCAGTTCATTATGTCATATTTGATTATTTGGTTTTACAGAAGGAGAATATTCAATGTATTATCACACACTACTGGAGTAGTTACTCTAAAAATCAGGAAGTCTGGGTTGTATGTTTTTGTGTTTTCTCAAGTGAGCATTTTCAGATATGGCAGTTTCTAAATAAATTATTTCTGAGTAGGAACCAACATGCACACCATATAGATGTGTTGCTGAGTTACATTGTCCCCAAGAAAAAGGAAAAGAAAAGAGATGTTTGGTTGGTCCAGATAACTGGAATGGGAAAAGAGGCAATTTTAATCCCAAAGGATACACCTTGAGAACGTTCTTTGTCCCTGTGGGTAATAGTACTGTGCTGTTTTTTGGTGAAAAGCCATCTAAACAGTTTTTGAGGAACTGCTTCCTTAGAAGTCTTCCCACCAAAATGACCATCAGTTTCATGATTTTGGTCAGAAATTCCACCATCAGAAATATTTTCACATTTTGTCATAGACTGCGCAAGTAGTAATTTTGCATTTACTGCTGAATCACACATACGAAAGCTCCCTGCATTGTGGAATATAAAATTACCTCAACTATCACCTGAAATTGTTTCTCTTTTTTAGAAAGGGTGCAGTATATTTCACAAAGTAAAAATATAAAATAAAAAACCAGCTGATTAAATATTTATCCTTTAACAGATGGGCCCTGTACTATATTAAGGAAACAAGAAAATGAAGATGCCTCAGTAAGTCTTTTTAATGAGCTTGCACTTTATTTCTTAGTTACACTAACTTTCCTCCCTATTTTGTAAATAGATTATTTTCAGGAATTAATAGCTAACTAATACAAGCCTATTGTTTTGCAAGACTTAATTAGGCTTGATCTCCCAGAGCCTCTGATTTGGTGACTTTTTTTTTTAGTAGAAAAGGATGTCAGCTGGGAATTTTGCCCACCACTGGCTTGAGAAGTTGGCGGCCTTTTCCTTTTAAACCATTGAGGAAGCACTGTTTTTGAGAGGACACTATTTTCCCCTAATAGACTCAAAAGTGGGTGAGGTCAGTATTGAAACAGGAAAATGCATAGCTTTCAGAGCCATATAACTTCAGCATTGATTTTCAGAGGAACACAGTTGGAGCGTTAACTGTGAAATTTACCTTTTATTTGACTATGAATGCAGTTTTGGGTGGAGAAAAGACAGAAGCTTGGAATTTAGATCTTTACTTCAAATTAAGTGATCTTTAAGTTGAAATTAATTTTATATCCTTATATACTATGATGCAGCATTGTGCCTTAGTCATGTAGCCAGAATTCCAATGTGTATTTAAAAGATCATTTATGTGGTATAAATATGTACCAGAATAACAATTAAATGCTGGGAAAGATTTGTCAGTCCAGGTAACAAGTCTTTCATTTATATTTGATATTTTAAGTGTAATCTTTTACCTTACTAATAAGGTCACCACTGTGGGGGTTTTTCATGATAGAGGAAGAGTTTAGGAATTCAGCTGGAAAAACTGCAGCTCTGAAAAATTTCTACCCCTTTCAGATAGCATCACTTTCCTATTTTGATCATAGCATCTTCTCGCTGCATTTAGGATAGTGTAAGAGAACTGTATCCTAGAAGCTTCTGTCATTACTGCCTAGAGCCTGTATTGCAAAATATTCCAGCTCCACAATGTTTGTTTATTTTGCAAAATTAATATCTTGGTTTGGTTATTGAACTTTGTTCTTATTGAGGTGAGAGCCTTCAGGGCAAGGCTACATCAAACACCCAGGATATTAATACAAATTGCTTTTCTTTAGGCTAGTAAGCATTTGAATTAGAAGCTGATGAAAATGATAGATTCTGTCATGTGAGTGTGATTCCTTTTTTTTTTTTTTGCATTAATTCAAAATTGACAAAGTGAATGTGCGGTTCTTTTTTCCTCCCAAGAAAAAAAATTGATGTTTTGGGGATAAGCCCTCCTGATTATTAAGCATCTGAATTTCATTAACAGGAAATATGGTGTTTTCATGAGGACTCTTCTCAAAGTGCTTTTTTGATACTCTGAGGTGTGTGTGTGTTTTTTTTTCTGAAAATGGAGAACATTTGCATATAATGAAGTTTTCAGAGAAATGTTCTTCCTTCAGAAGGAACTGTTCATTTTGTTATATCAGTGGATGAAGTTTCCCTGTTTACCACTTTGGAGTCATGTCAGAAGTAGTATCTTGAACAAGAAAAAGTTGCTTTTTGCATACAAAGTGTCCACTCTTACGCCTGATGTCTATGAAACACCTTCAAAATGATCATCCGAAGTTAGTTTTAGGAAAATTTATTTCCTTTCCATGAAGGAGATTAGATTAGAGATGAATTTTTCAGCATTTGATTTCTTCCATAAATTTGTTTTATACTTTATAACTTTTTGAGTAATCAAGGTTATTTTTCAGGGCACTGAGTCCAGTCCAGGGGAAAAAGGGTGATTATCTTCACTATTTTCTCATGGATTTTTTTTGTTGTTGTTACTTTTTAGACTGTTATAAAGGTAAAAAACAAAAACCGGAAAAAGAAGCAAAAAGGATCAAAGGTATACAATGTTTTCTTTAGTAGTATCATTATAGTTTAACCTAAAAAAATTAAACAGTTTTTGAGTTTGAAGTTATGAATCTCCAAATTGTGGGTGGGCCTTGAAGTATTTGGTGTTGAAGAATTCTGGGCTTTTAATTCAATAAAATTAATTTTTCACTTGATTAATGGGTCAAACTGGAAAACTGTCCTATTGTATTCTTCTAGTTTCTGAAACAATGACATATGGAAAGGGCACAGTATGGGAAGTAGGGAAACCTGTTCTCTAATCCCAGATGTACCATTTACCAGCTGTGTGACCTTGATCAAATCACTTAACTTCTCTGGGCCTCAGTTTCCTTACCTCTAAAATGGGAATGGGAAAAGGGACCTCCCTTTCCCTCAGACTGTGAGCATGAGGGACTAGGTCCTGTATGTTTATATTGTATCTTCTCCAGGCCTCAACACTGTGCCTGGCTTAACAAACACCACAGTTCCTATTATCAATCAATCATTTTTATTGAGCCCTTACTGTGCGCAGAGTACTGTATGAGGGGTTTGAGAGAATACAGTACAGCAGAGAGAATACAGTACAGTACAGGGTAGACACATTCCCTGCCCCAAACGAGCTCACAGTCTAGAGGGGGAGACAGACATTTACATCAAAAAATTACGGATATGTACATAAGGGCTGTGGGGTTTAGGGAGAGGTGAATAAAGAGAGCAAATCAAGGCGACACAGGAGAGTGAGAAAAGAGGAAATGAGGGCTTAGGGAAGGCCTCTTGGAGGAGATGTGCCTTCAGTAAGGCTTGGAAGGCAAATGCCTGTCGCAGATGAAGAGGAAGGGCATTCCAGGCCAGAGGCAGGTTGTGGGTGAGAGGACGGTGGGAGGATAAACGAGATCGAGGTACAGTGGCATTAGAGGAGCCAAGTGTGCAGACTGGGTTGTTTTAGGAGAGCAAAGAGGTGTGGTAGGAGAGAGCAAGGTGATTAGTATTCTAAAATACTGCATTTTTGTGGTGATTGCTCAAAAATAATTTGACAGCTTTATCATGACAGCAAGGTGAATTTGATAACGCATTCTTCCTTTTGTATAAATAGCCTCCCTTAACTGTAAAATGCAAGAGTTAAGAAGGGAAAAAGTGGGATGTTCAACATTAGAGTGGTTGCCAGAGAGGCTGCTCCAGCCATCCTGTTGTTACTGTTGGAACAAAATTAAAGGTTGGGTGGGCATTGGTCAGATCCACGTTTTTTGTTTTTCAAGTGCTTTACTAGGAAGTGTCTTGGTAATAATTTACAAATGGATTTATTTTTTAAAGTAGAGCAGCAACGTGGCCTAGTAGAGAAGCAATGTGGCCCAGTGGAAAGAGCTTGGGCCTGGGAGACAGAGGCCCTGGGTTCTAATCCTGACTTCGCCACTTGTCTGCTGTATGACCTTGCACAAATAATTTAACTTCTCTGTGCCTCAGTTACCTCATCTGAAAATGGGAATTTAGACTGTGCACCCTATGTAGGACAGGGACAGTGTCCCACCCAATTATCTTGTAGCTGCCCCAGTGCATACTGCAGTGCCTTACACATAGTAAGCACTTAAATACCATGTAAAAAAAATTTCAAAAGTAGTCAAATTTAATTAGTTCCTTGTTAGGTTTTCCTGGAAAAGGAATCAGAATCCTTGGGCAGGAAGGGACCTCGGGAGGTGGTTCATGTGATATAGCCTCCTTTCCAGGCAGGTGAACATCAAAACCATTCAGTTGATTTAGATCTTTTTTAAAAAAGATTTCCAAAGATGGACATCTACTCTTGCCCACCTCCTCCCCCCTCCACAACTGGGTCATCTAATAGTTTATTCCAGTATTATATCAGCTTGTCAGTCAATCACTTCAGCTGAGAAGTTAGTTCTTTATGGTGTTCAGATGGAGCTGTCTTAAAAGCCAATTTCCCCTTGTTTAGCCATCAAGGGACATGGAAAACAGTGATCTGAACCTTCACCATAAAAATAATTTGTATTTTAGCCTCTAATTTAGTTTTTGTCCCAAGAACATTTAACTGATCCTCCTAAGAACCTGATTTTTACACAACAGATTCTACATCCTTATATTGCTCTTGTTTGAACTCTCTTAAGTTTCTCTACCTCCTTTTTCAAAACAAGGTGAACACGACTGGTAACGATATTTTAAAAAGATCTTGCCGATGTAGAGCACAGCAGAAGTGCATGTAAACACTCTTGCCGATAATATCTCAGAACTTTCTTGGGCCTTTTAGTAGCAGCATTATAATGCTGGTTCAAGATCCTTTTCTAGTTGACTTTGGCCGTGAGGTAGACAAACATTATCAAATTTCCTTCTTTATTTTAACTAGCCTGTTTTCCCGCTGTCTGGAGTTGGAGGAATAATACAGGATGATGACATTATTTTTACAGATGAAAATCCTCTGTAAGTTGTATTTTTCTATTCACTTTTTTTTTTAGTCCTAAAATAGTGGTATATCATTCATGCTCAAAATCTGTTGCTCAACTTAATTGTAATCATCTGTCAAGAAATTATGACTCCAAAGTTATTCCAGTGAACCATCTTGGCTAGAATTTTCAATAATCTAATCTAGTATTATGAACAGTGGTTCTTTAGTGAATAGAATAACTGCAATGATTCAAAGCACCATTGATAATCTCCCTTGCTTTTCCTTTGGACTGTCTTTGTGAAAGAAATATTATGGCTCAAAGAAGATGATCTTTGGAGTCTCATTAATCTAAAATGTTAGTCATTTTTGAAAAACTATTTTAATGCTCCAGGTGAGTGTTAGAAGTAATGAACATAAAAAACAAAATGAAACGTCTAAACTGCCAAAGTGCTATGACTTTCCTTTGAATAAAGTAAAAAAAAAAAAATGTTGGTATTTGTTAAGCGCTTACTATGTGCCGAGCACTGTTCTAAGTAAGAAAGCTGAAGATCAACTATAGACAAAATTTTATCTAAATTTAATGTTCTCCCATCTTTTTTGAGTAGTCATTGTGATTGCTAAAAGATACTGTATTTACAGAGAGAAAATTCTAGTAGCAGTCACTAAGATATGCTTTAGATTCAGAATCTGTGATATTTTGTTTTCTGTTGCATTTGTAACGTTCACCCTCAAACTTCCAGCTCAAATTGGCATTATTAATTTCCATTTAATTACAGGTGTATCTATTTTTTGAAAAATCTCTTTGGTCGATTTTCATTTTGTAAGCCTCAGATGCTCCTAGGAAACTCACTGCTGGAGAATTAGCCCCTGTAACAGTGGCCTCCTGCAGTAGCGATAGGTTGGGAGATGACCCAAGATACTTTCCAGAACCGTTTGCCCTGCAGGACGTGACAGAGGGGACAGCAGTGTTAGTGGAGTGGCAGTACAAGCAGGAAAGACACCCCCCCCCCCTTTGAACTCTAGAACCCATGGGACCTGATCGGAGCTGGTGCCAGGGATCCCATTCCATAGTGACTAGATCATCCCAGGCCAATTTTGTGCTTAAAGTGATGCAGTGGATCTAGTCCAAAGAGCAGTTTTCAACAAATTTTACCATAGCAGGAGTAAGAAAGAGGTGGTTTCAGCCTTTTGCCAACGTGTCAAGCAAATGATCTGCTGCGTTTTAGGTGAGGCTAACAGGGAGTGTCTCAAAGTGAAAACACATTGTGACTTGAGTTAGCATATTTTTGTTATTCTCTGTGACTGCAAACTGCCATCATCTTCCGATCCCCTGACAGTAGTTAGGTACATATCTTGACACTCATCTGATTTCCACATCTATAATTTGTTTTAATATGTCTCCCTCTCTAAATTTTAAGTCCCTTGAGGGCAGAAATTGTGCCTAAGAACGACTGTACTCTCACAGAGTGAGAGCTCAATTAATGTTATTTAGTGATTGATCTTTATATTTGATTCAGTTGTAAAAAGATTGCTTCTGGTTACCAAATGAGTTGGTAGTTACAAAATATGTCCTTTTCTCTGCAGATCTTTTTTGAATTCTTGGGATCCGTTTGTTGTTCCTGCTAACCTTCAAAATGAGATAGAAGAATTTGAAGCACTCTATGAAAAAAAGATTTCTAATAGTCATCATTATCAGAGACTATTGGATAATAATCCAGATCCAAAATGTGAAACACTTTATGAGTAAGTTGTTTAGTTTTCCCTAAATCAAAGGGCTGAACATAACTGGAGGCTCTTTGTTTGGCTGGACAGTGAATGTCTTCTTAGTTTATTTACAACCATCGAGGAGGTCGAGTAAGGTTTCTTATTCCTTTGCACATGTATACATTATTTGCCGAAACTTATTTTTGGTATCCTCATAAACAGTTTTACAACTTCAGAGTTTGTCAGTTCGGCTTATTATCTACCAGAAGTGTTCTGAAAAGGTTAATGTTTCCTGAGAGGGTCTCCTCTTAGGATTTACTTGATGTCCCAGAAAAGCTGCACTGAGTTATAGGTAGCCACTGTGGCTCTGGTTTGGTGTTTTCCTGAATATCGTAACATGAAGTCCCTTTTAGTGAAGTCACCAATTTAGCCATATCACATTACTCCTCTTCCAAGGAGATGCAGATTGCAAAGGAAACTGTGTGGGCGAAGAGTGCCAGGAGCAGATTTTCCTGTTACGGCAACCATGTTCTGTAACATTACTTTAAAATGTTTTTGGTAAACATGTGCGGATGCCCAGGGACCTCACCATGCAGTATTATAAAACAAGTTAAAACCTATTCAGTTCCATCTGTCATCTAAGTTTAAAATACACTCACATCTGGGCAGCCTTACGGCAAACATAGTAGCACAAGATACTTTTTGGAGTGTGAGTTCATTGAAGATATTAAGCCATGCTGGGATGGAGTAGGGGAACCTGGAAGAAGGAATTGAAACTGTTTCCTAGGACATATGTAAATCACTGAGATGTGGTATGCAGGATTGTTCATCTATTCATCTAGGAAATTAGCAATGAAATATACATATTGAAGAAGACTGCCACTTAAGTCACCAGGAAAGGGTTGAAACCCTGGGAAGTTCAGAGCCCTCTACCCCAACCACTTTGTTGTGTTGGGGCAGTGGTGAGCTTAAGTTTTCCATGTCCAAAATTTTCTCTTGTTAGCTTTGGGCAGTTGAGGGGAATAGTTGCTGAAGGGTACTACTTGTTAAAATAGTTAAGCAAAATTATTAAGCAAAAAATACTTTTTGTAATAGTTTGTGTAACTTTCTCTCCCTCAAGCTATTTCTCTCAAATACTGGAGGAACATGGTCCCCTGGAAATTACAGATGAGTTATTGATTGGCGAATATGAACACTTCCCTGAAGAAACTCGGAAAGTTGTGGAAGAAGCAGGGGGATTGAAATCTTTTCTCCTGAGATCTCTTCGTTTTGTTATGTTTAACGACTTCATTGGACTGATGAAAGATGCAGTTGTCCTGAAGGAAAAGGAAGATTACATGTTCAGTCCATATTTTGACGAACACTCCTCACCAGTCAAACCATTATTGAATCCAGCTGCAAAGGAATTCAAGCCATTCTCCCATAACTGTAGTTCTAATGTGCCAATGTCTGAAACTATTAAAGAAAACAATCAGACTGAAAAATATGTGGACCCAGGACATCCTTCAGCTTTTCCTTTTAATTATAGTGCTGATGTTCGTTATCACGGATTTCACATCAATGAAGAATCGATGTTTTGTTTAAATCTATTACCATATTCACCTGCCCATTTAAATTTCTACACAGCTCCTGATTATGAACTGGAAAAAATATTACCAGTAGAGGCAGATAGGACAACTGTTGCTGACACTGCTAGACCAAATAATGATGATGAATATACTGATCACAATGCTCCTCATTTTGATTCAGAAAAAGTAAAAGAGAGAGTCTTAGAAAGAGAGAACATTTCTGGAAGGATGGTTCTTAGTGAAACAGAGATATCAGCGAAATTAGACAACTGCATTTATAGAGATGATAATACTCAACTCCTGGGTAACAGTAATGCTGGTCATTATATTTCTACTAATAAAATGAAAATAGCGACTAAAGATATGACATTGGTGAGAAAAAATCCAGCTACACGAATGATTGCTGTTCAGGTGAGACATTTCATAAATACGTTTAATTACACTGCAAGGTTTAGACTCTTGGTAATAAAGCATATCTTAAAATAATATTGCAATTATCTCTGTCACTAAATTTACTTCAAACCTAAAAAAAGAATGATCTAGTTAATCAAATCTTTGAATGGGTTCCTTGGAGAGCCTCTGGATTCTGCTTCCCTGAAGACATTTAGCAATTATATAGACCTTTATTACCTACTTGCAGGACTGAACCTAAGCCAAGGATATAAATGGGATCTCCACCCACTTAAAGCAGACCTCACTTTTTTAAAGTTACTATAATATTTTCCTTGCCTTAGGGTCTCTTTTTCTTAATTTAAATCATGGTATTTCTTAAGCACTTGGGAGAGTACAACAATAAACAGATACATTCCCTGCCCACAATGAGCTTATAGTCTAGAGCAGGGGAGACAGACATTAAATAAATAAATTCCAGATATTTACATTAGTGCTGTGGGGCTGGGAGGAGGGAAGAACAAAGGGAGCAAGTCAGGGTGACACCAAAGGGAATGACTTGATCGAGTTGTCACCCCAGGCTAGTGGGAGAGCTAGGACTAGGCCCCAGATATTCTGACTGCCACACTCCAAGGTCTTTCTATTACACCATGCTCCTTCATGCAGACTCCTTGAGTTGCCTTTAGTTTTGGTCAGTGTGATGGAGCCTGGCCTCACATAGATGTGGAATATCTAACACATGGCAAAGGTTAGATCTTGGAAACCCTAAAGATTAGTAAAATTTCACTTGCCACCTGATAGTGAAAAGGAAGAAGTCAATATTTTGGTATGCTTATCTAAATTTTTAATGGTTAATATCTATTTTTATGACAGGTAAATCAGGACTTAACACATCAGGAGGTTAATACCATGCCTTTTAATCCATTTGAAACCCAACATGTAAGTAAATGTGTAATTTAAATACGGTTTTGAAGTCCTTTGCTTTCAGGAAACATTTAAGGGCCAGATACATCAAGAGAAGGGTCACTATTAAGGGACTAGAAAAACTCAGTTCTAAAATATGTGCTAGCTGTATAGTATTTTAATAAGGGTTCTCAGAGTCAAAATCTCTAACAGTTTTAATTTTTTTGCATCTGAGTTAATTGAAATAAAATTAAACCACTTCATGGTGTTTTTTAACAATTCAGATTGTGATTTCTAAGATTGTGATTAACTGCAAAATGTGTTAGCGATATGTTGTGAAAGATACACAGCCCTGTGTAAATTTGTTCCTAGCAGTAACTGGAGAGGTGGAATAAGCAACAAAAAGTGGCATCTTGGGCTGGGTTGGGGCACTTGGGCTTGGTTCTTAGAAAGTGACTCTCAAGACTCAAGTGACCCATGCTTGCTGTCAGCAGGCAGTCCATCTCAATAAGCATTGCATTGGAATACTGGAAAATGGGATTTCCTTATTGCATTTCAGGGGGATATTCTGCGAATGGAAAAAGAACACCAGGTATTACAAGAGCAACTGAGAGAAGCAAATGAAAAATATACACAGTTAAAACACAGGAGTTCAGAAGAGATCAAAGATTTGGAAGAACAATTGAAAGAACTTTCTGAAAAGAATAAGGTAATTTTGTCATCTAATGCTCCACATTAGTCCTGATTTATAAACCTGTTAAGGCTGGTGTTGATTTCACGCAGAACCTTAGTTGTTTAAGCTTCAATTAACCAAGTTTCTGGATTATCTCCTGGGAAAAGAGTTGCGCAACGAAGGAAGAGGGGTGAGGGAACGAAGGCACATGCCAATTAACCTTCATTCATTCATTCATTCAATAGTATTTATTGAGCGCTTACTATGTGCAGAGCACTGTACTAAGCGCTTGGGATGAACAAGTCGGCAACAGATAGAGACAGTCCCTGCCGTTTGACGGGCTTACAGTCTAATCGGGGGAGACGGACAGACAAGAAGGGCTCAGCAAACCCTGCAGTAATGGTGCCCAGTTGATTTGAATCAAAATATTAATAATGGTGGCATTTTAAGCATTTGCGAGGTGCCAAGCACTGTTCAAAGCAGTAGGATAGATACAAAATATTCAGATTAGCTCTGCACATGGGGCTCACGGTTGGAGGGAGAACAGGGAGTAAGTCAGCTTGGTTTTGATTTGCATCCACCTGAAGGGCACGATGGCCATTAGATGCACTCAGAACTCCTGCACATCCAGGAATTTTGATCACTCTATCTTGCCCCCAGTGCACTGGCAGGCTTCGTCTTCCCTCTTTCAAATCCACCACTAGAATTTCTTAGTAGTTGGGTGTGCGAGGGACTCCTTGGGATTCTCCAGAACTAATCCCCCAAATAGGATTTTCAAGCCTGATTCCATGGCCCTATCAGGCAGTGGGTGGGGTTGTCCTGGGTACTCTAAAGTACTTAAAGCCTGAAATAGCATGGCCTAGTGGAAAGACCCTGGGACTGGAAGTCAGAGGCTCTATTCCCAGCTCTGCCACTTGTCTTCTGTGTGATCTTGGGCTTAACTTCTGAGCCTCAGTTTTCCTCATTTGTATAAAGGAATCAAATCTTACTCTTCCTACCTAGACTGTGAACCCCATGTGGAGCAGGGACTGTCTCCCAGTGAATATATTGTGCCTACCCCAGTCCTTAGAACAGTGCTTGGAGAATAGTAAGTGCTTAACAAATACCATAATGATTTATTATTAAAGATTAGAAGGAACTGTAGAGGCAACAGAATTGCAGTCAGCCCTGCAGAAGTTCAGGTGCGGTTGAGTGGTTGCATGTCAGGTGCAGGGGGTGTTTGTGGGCCACTAATTGCAATGTCTTCAACCCCAGTCATGTGATAAATGATCTCCATATTTCAACTCAGTCTCAGTGGTTTTTATTGAGCCCTTACTTTCTGCAGAGCACTGAAACGCTTGGGAGAGTACAGTGCAACAGATTTGGTAGACATGTTCCCTTCCCACAATGGATAGGCATTAATATAAGTAAATAAATTACAGATATGTACTTGTGTGCTGTGGGACTGCGGGTAGGATGCCTATCAAGTGCTTAAGGGGTACAGATCCAAATGCAAAGGTGATGCAGAAGGGAGAGGGAGTAAGAGAAAAGGGATTAGTTGGAGACGACCTCCTGGAGGAGATGTGATTTTAACAAGGCTTTGAGGGTGAGGAGAGATGTGGTCTGTCATATAGAGTTGGTGGGGAAAGGGAGGGAGTTCCAGGTCAGAGAGAGGCTGTGGGATGGGCGTTGGAGGTGAGAAAGATGAGATCGAGGCGCAGTGAACAAACCTAGTGGATAGAGGATGGGCCTGGGAGTAAAGAAGGTCATGGGTTCTAATCTCGGCTCTGCCACTTTTGTGCTGTGTGACCTTGGCAAATCACTTCACTTCTCTGTGTCTTAGTTCCCTCATTTGTAAAATGGGCATTGAGATTGTGAGCCCCATGAGAGAGAGTGTTTCCAGCCCGAATATCTTGTATTTACCCCAGCACTTAGAACAGTAGCTGGCATATAGTAAGTGCTTAATTATTATTATTATTACTAGCAGAGACAAGTGTGCAGGTAGGGCTGTAGTAGGAAATCAGCAAACCAAAGTAGGAGGGGTGAGCTGATTGAGTGCTTTAAAGCTGATGGTAAAGAGTTACTTTTCGATGGGGAAGTAGGGGGAAAGCACAAACTTAATCTGAGTGTCATCCAAAGTTTAGAGTTTGAAACATCCACTGATTTTTGAGTAATTACAGTAGGGTAATAGTCCTAATACTAGCCCCAAGACAAGTTCCCATTTGAACCTACCTAAAGCTCCTCTGAGATCAACATTGACTAAGCACTTGAAGAGGAGAGCAGTTGGATATATTCAAATTCAGAATTCAGTTCAAGAATTTGTGAGGTAACTGAATTTGAATTCCAATAATTGAGATTCATCTTCCCCTCATAAAATTTAGTTGAATTGTTTGGTTCAGGAAAGAATGTAACTTATAATTTTTAGTGAGGGTGAGTGCTATTTCACTGTTGTTTCTTATGTGCGTTCATATGTTTTTCCAGGAATTTTTCAATTTATCAGATATTCCCTGAAGTATTTTTTTCCTCCTAGATCTCAAAGACTGAATTGGAATGGATGCACCAGGACCTGGAAAAAGAACTGAAAAAATGGCAACAGGAAAAAAAAGAAAATCAGGAAAAATTGAAAGGCCTAAAGAGTAAAATAAAGAAGTTTATAGAGAGCAATGAGAAGTAAGTGGTTCAACAGAAAGAAGTCGTGGCTTTTCTTTCATTCTGGAACATAAAACGTGCTGTTTTAACCATTCTGACAGTAGTTTTCCCATAATTAGTTAAGCTCAGCGATATTCTGGGGAAAATCCGACTTGTATAATCATTTGTTCCACCGTGGCTTTACCTTATTTCATTGTTGACTGTGTGGTTCACCTGTCTCAAAATTGTTTTATCAATCAGTGGTATTTGTTGAGCACTTAACTGTGTGCAGAGCACTGTACCAGAATACACTCCCCAGCCCCAGATCCTAGGAAGAGTGCAGGGGAAAAGGTGTGAGAGGGAAAGGCCAGGAGATCCCAAAGGTTCATGAGTGCCAGACTGGCTGTATGTCAGGTTATGCGGTGTATCCGTAGGCTGAATGAATGAATGTACTAGAATGAAATTTGCATTGCGACTCTTAAAAGGGCTCTCTTTTACCTCGCTCCATATCCTCTCTTTCGAATCACTGAAATTAGCTCTGCCCCCTGAGAAGCTGCATGGTCTAGTGGGAAGAGCACTGGCTTGGGAGTCAGAGCATGTGGGTTCTAATCCCGGCTCTGCCGATTAATTGCTGTATAACCTTGGGCAACTTAATTTCTCTGTGCCTCACTTTTCTCATCTGTAAAATGGAGAAAAATCATACTGCCTCCTTCTGAGATTGTGAGCCCCATGTGGGGCAGGGACCATATTGTATATCTACCCCACTGCTTAGTAAAGTGTTTGGCACATTGTAAGTTCCTAACAAATATCACAATTGTTGTCACTATTCTTAACACTTTGAATGGGAGCTATAAAATGGGCCACAATCTACAGTTAGTCAATTAGTGGTGTTTATCGAGCACTTACTGCATGCAGAGCACTGTACTAAGTCCTTACTGAAAAACTCAGAAGTAATAATTACTCCATTTCTGATAAACTTTTTTTTGTGATTTAGTGATAATGAAATATCAACAAGAAGTGGGAAATGTTGTAAATCAAACAAAATTAGAGGAGGTAGAATTTGCACATTATTTATGAATTATAAAATAATGAGTAATTTGCCACCTGTGGATTCTGTGTTTTTACTTTTTCCCAATATAATACTCAAGTTTTTAAATCTGAAAAGCAAAACTGTTCTGAGATATTCAAAAATATTGAATGTTGAGCATTTTCCTCTTTTCATAACACTCGGGATTAAATTGGTTGATAAGAACTGAGCTTTTTATATTCTGAATTTTATCTTCCAAATTAATAAACAAAGGCTGTATTTTTTTTTTGCTTGAGAACAGCTTCCTTTAATAGGCTTCAGTTTAGACCTTGTGTAAACTCTCCTTGCATAAATTTACATCCACTCAAATTTTTAATTTATACATTTAGAAGCCTGGGCTAATAAACCCTGTGGACTAGATTCCTTCCAGAAGTTCAGTTTGAAAAAAGAAAATTGTTAGAGAAATGACATTATAAAAAGAGAGCTTTATAAAACATTTTTCTTTTCTGCTAATTTATTTTTTGAGTTCATATATTAATCGTTAGGAATTTGAGGACTTTTTTAATGACTAATGTTAGTGCTGTTAGTAAATTCAGAATAAGACAGAAGTCCATTCCTTTTGAACCATTTCCTTCATTTGCCTGTAATGATAAAATTTATGAAAATTAATTGGAATTTTTTCTCCATTAAATCTGTTAAATTATTTAGTCTCTGTTTGAGCCATATACCATACCAAGGCATGGACAATAATGGGAGGGTGTTCTAATATTTAAAAAGCAAGGGAGTTGTAGATCTAAGTCATTTCTGACTTTGTTATTGTGTTGTGAGGAGCAGCATGTGCTAGTGGTTAGAAAACTGGTCTGGGAGGCAGAAGGACCTGGGTTTTAATCCTGACTCCACCACTTCTCTTCTGTGTGACCTTGAACAAGTCACTTAACTTCTCTGTGCTTCAGTTACCTCATCTGTAAAATGGGGACTAATACTGTGAGCCCCATGTGGGACAAGGATTCTTTCCAACTGATTAGCTTATATTGACCCAGTGCTTACTTCAGTGCCTGGCACAGAGTAAGTGCTTAACATGTACCTTAAAAAAAAAAAGTAAGGCACATTTTTCAACACTGTGCATCTTTTGGGTAGAATGCAGTATGGTGTCTGAAGACCTGATGTGTCCTTGCTAGCAGAATCAATCAAGGCACCGTGAACTATAATTCAAGCTTACTTGGGATTCATCAATAATATATTATCTGTATAGGAGGAGTCTCTACTCCAGTTTATCTCATTCTGAAATGATAAAATTGATACTTAGTAAAATTATTGGCTGAAAATCAATGTGTTATTATGGTAAAGCACCTAGTATGTGCTAGGTGCTGGGGTACATACATTATAATGAGCTCACAGTCCCTGTCCCTCATGAGGCTCACAATCTAAGGGAGAAATAAAACCAAACTTAATTTTTATCATAAAAAATCAAATATGAGTTTTCTTGAAGAAAGAGCTAAGTCTCAATTATGCTATTTGCTTGGAGTATGAATTTATGGATGATTGAATTATGTAATTCGTATTTACAAATAATGGTTAACAGCCAAGAGATTTTGATTACAGAACATTAGGAAATACTGTTTTGTGCAAGTGTCAGCAAAATCCCAGCTTTGTTTCATGTGACCGAAAAGACAAAGGCTTTTCATTTTTTACTTCTCCATCTTTATGAAATACAACAGATGGAGATAGCAGACCAGGGCAAATCCCCCTAGAAAAAGAGGGTTGAAAAGCCAAATGAAAATAGGAAAGAAATCGTTAAAGAGTGTTTTGTCAAATTGAATATAAAGTATTTGTCCTCTAGGCCAAAAGGCATGCATCTAAGGTTACTTAAGGGATTGGCTAGTGGTATTGCAGTACCACTTGGAATTATTTTTGAGAACTCATGAAGGGCAGACAGTCCTGACAATTGGAAAAGGATAAATGTTTGGAAAGAGAGAACAGACCGATAGACTTAACATTGATACTTTTAGAGGTGTTTAAAAGGTGTTGAACAAATTATCAACTGATCGGGTTGTCACCAGCTAGAAGAGAATAAGATGCTATGAAGCAAGTATCATTTTTTTTTATCAAGAGCAAATCACACCAGACAGATTTTATCTTCTATGTTACTGACATCCCTTGTACACACAAGGGAGAAGCAATGTGTCATTCTGTGCAGGCTTTAGACAGCCTTTTAATTCTTTCCATTAGGGAATAATAATTGATACTAGAAAACTACGGTTCTTGATGGCGTAACCCATACACCTGCTTCCAGGCAAGGATGTTGAAAAGATGATTTGTCTCAGTGATTCTTTGATATTCTGATTTTAGAAGTATGGGGTTGTTGGCACTATAGCCAAGCCATATTTGTAAGCCACAGGAGGATTTCAAGCCGTCTTGGGAATTGCACTGAAGACTAGAGTCAGTTATGTGGGGAATCTTGGGACCCACGTAAGGTCCATCCCGTTGGGTAGAGCACCCAAATTCTCCGAATAGTAATGGTGCTTATTAAGCTCCCACTGGGTGCGAAGCATTACACTGAGCATTGGAAAGGCTAGATAGCTTGAGGACAAACTATAGGAGACTTTAAGAGGATTCATTCATTCATTGAATCGTATTTGACTGCTTAATGTGTGCAGAGCACTGTACTAAGCGCTTGGGAGAGTACAATGCAACAATAAATAGACACATTCCCTGCTGACAACGAGCTTACTGTCTAGAGAAAGGGAGAGAGACATAAGATTCATTTTGGGTAGGGGAACACTCTAGCCCCTTGAGCATTCTCTTGAATGAGAACAGCTTGGGCAGCTTCACCCAGTGGCCACATTAAACTGAAGGGATTTTCAGCTGGCACAACCATGGTGCCATACAATTGAAGGCCTCAGCCATCTGAAGAGATTCAGAAAATTGCTGCAGATACATTACACACCAACAAGACCTGTACCAAGTTCCAGCTGGTTTTGGTTCATTGTCATATTTATTGAGCATTTACTATGTGCAGAGCACTGTACTAAGTGCTTGGGAGAGTACAATATAACAATAAACAGACACAGTCCCTGCCCACAACGAGCTTACAGTTTAGAAAGGGAGACAGACATTAATATAAAGTACAAGTAGACCAGAAACCTGGGGGGCTTGTATCGATATTTGCTAATTCAAGTTATCTTTTTGGTTTTAATTTCATAGCTGCTTAAGGACGGTCAAGGAAAAAGATCAGCAGTATGAATTGCATTTGAATAAATTCCTGGAGATCAGGTAAACTTAGTTTGCTGTTGAAAAGGTGAATGTATCAAATTGACATACATTTTACCCTTTAAGATTTTTGGTAAACTTTTTCCCCCATACATGAAAATAAGTGAATCTTTTCTTTTTCTGTTTTGTGTATTATCCTGCATTAAAAGCATTTCACCGTATCATTGAGCTTATTTTACATTATTGAGATTTATAGAACAGTAACATATTTGTTTTTTTGTGGCTCCAAGATGCTTTTGGGGAGGAATTAAAAGTCTTATGAGCTATAATTCTTTCCAAATTAATTAGTGTGGGAGTGGATTAAGTTAATGACTTTTAATTAGAATGTGACATTTAGTTGTTTATGTCACTTGTTAACTATAAAGAACTATTCCCTGTATCTTGGGGAAAAAATATTCCATATCTGTTTATCCAGTGTATCCTTATCAATTATGAAAAGTATTAACTTATTCACAGCTCTTGTAATTTAGGGCAGTTAAAAAGGCCTTCATTCTGGATTGTCACCTTTCAGATGTAGCTTCATTTTTAATTTAACAAGGGAAGAAATGCCATGTTTTCAAGTCTTCTGGCTATGAAAAGTGTGCTTTCTGACTCATGAAATTCCTAGGAAAACATTTTTGCAAGATGTAATTCTAGAGAGACAGTTAAAAAATTCATTGTGGTGTGGGATCGGCTTTTTTCACTGGTGTATAAGAATTTTCAATTTTAATTACTTTCAGTAATAAATTTGAAAATGAGAAAGTGAAAATGGAGGAACATATAAAGAAGGGAAAAGATAATTACCAAGAGAGTAATAAAAGATCTGTGGCAGCAGAGGTAAGTCTTAACTCCTGCTGTTCCCTTGTATAGTTCATTTGTACTGTAGTCCACCCAAAGCTGTGAACAAGTCTCTTGCTGTCTAAATTATAATAAGAATAATGATGGTATTTGTTAAGCGCTTACTATGTGCCAAATTAGGTAATATTAGCATGCAGATTTACACCACACCATTCCTTATCACTGCCAATAACGTCACTAACTTCCTTCCTAATTTTTGCATACCAGGCTACTTCCAACAGTCTGTTTCTTTACTGATTAACCTCATCATTAAAACGACTGTTCTGCCCTCCATCTTGTGTTTACCTATTTCAGTGCACCACACAGCAACTACATGGTTTTCTGCTAGCATTCCTTCTCCTCATATGCCAGACCCTGTTAAACTGTGTCGTTAATTATAATAAAATAATCAAACTGTGGTATTTGTTACGCGCTTTCTATGTGTCAAACACTGTACTAAGCGCTGGGCTAGATACGAGCAAATCGAGTTGGACGCAGTCCCTGCCTGACATGGGGCTCACGGTCTCAATCCCCATTTGACAGATAAGGTAACTGAGTCATAGAGAAGTGAAGAGATTTGCCCTAGGTCACACAGCAGACAGGTGGTGGAGCTGGGATTTGGACCTTGGTCCTTCTGACTCCTAGTTCCATGCTCTTTTCCACCAGGCCACACTGCTTCTCTATTGTTAGGACCTTTGTCCCAATGCTAGTGAGCTGACTTCATTGCAGGACTTGATTCTTGGTGATCCTGACTCACTGCATGGTGTAGTAGGGCTTGTTGGTGATACTGATGCAAGTTGGATCTGCCTTCTATAGTCAATCCAGGTTTCTTAGCTCTGAAAAGCTTCAATTTGCTATGAAACATAATCCCCCATTGTCACCACACTCTGTCAGTCTCCTTAAAGACACATTGACCTTCGTAATTTGTTCTTCTTTGTGTGTCAGTGGGAAGGCTGCTATTAGATAGCAGAATTTGATGATAGTATTACATTCTGTGTTTTTTTGTTTGTTTTTTGAATGGCATTTTTTAAGCACTTACTATGTATCAGGCTCTGTACAAAACTCTGGGGTAGGTACAAGCTGATCAGGTTGGACACAGTCCATGTCCCACATGAGACTCACAGTCTTAGTCTCTATTTTACAGATGAGGTCACCGAGGCACAGAGCAGTTAAGGGACTTGTCCAAGGTTACACAGCAGATATGTGGTGGCCTAGGATTAGAACCCAAGTCATCTGACTCTCAGGCCCATGATCTTTTCACTACACCATTCTGCTTCTGTAAGATTACATACAAACAAGATTTTCCACTACTGGATTAAGAGTCGAAGCCCTCACACTGTGTGTTTCATATCTTCCTCTTTCTATCCTTGTATATGAACTCAAGCTAGCCCCAGTTTAACATTCATTCTGCCAAAGTAGTGACAGTTAAAGAGAAACTAATTTTTTCACATTTTATTTTTGTGACTATGTCTGTCTGATTCAATACTAGGTATCGGTCCTGAAAAACTGGAAGGAAAAGGAACTGAGCAAGTTGTTCAGCAGAGTATCAGAAGTAGAAAAATATCTTAAGCAACTAAAGTTAATGAACAGGTACCATGGCGTTGATATGATTTACCTTGCTAAACCATGGAATTTATCAGGAATATTTAGTTCAGTGAGTGGAAATGGGATGGATTTAGTATTACACCTAAGTGCTTTCTTTAAAGAGATTTACTCCTAACCCCGAACTCTAGGAACAGCCTTTGGGCCATCCCAGTTAGCAGTTGGATTTAAGGGACAGGGCTAAGGGAATTAGAAAATCTCTTTTGTGAGTCAGACCAATGGGTTGTAATTGAGGTCACGGGATGAATTTGGAAACAAAATTGGTAGTATCGTATTCTCTAGTGTTCGTCTGACTGCAGAATTTGATCATCAGTAATGCTTATTAGGCATGAATTGCAGGACCTGTCAGTGACAGATTTAGAGTCAAAATAAATTTTCAGGAGAACTCTATCTTCAAAATACCAAAAGGCCCCCCGCACTGTAGAGATAGGTGGTCTTGACGAGAAGCAGTCTTTGGCCTACTAGTTTCAAAAACATAAAGTTAGTTGTCCTTGCTGTTGAAAGTACTTTTGTATGTTTTGGTGTCTAAAATATTAAAAACAAATTTTAAATTTGGAATTATTTCAGTGATTCATCTGAAGTGAAGCCTGAGATAGCTTCTTGGGAGTTGTTTCTTTCAAAAATTAAAAGAATAATTGAGGAAACAAAGGTAAGCCTTGTTAAATATTGTACACTTAGAATATGTGGTCTTTGTAACTTGTTTTAGATCTCCTGTGGTCGTTATGAATGATGTGTGCATTTTAGAGAGAAAAATGAACACACATTTATTTCTTGTAAAAGATTAGGATGAGTTTTGTTGTCCTTTATATTGGAGTTTAATATTATTCCCCATATTTCTATACATCCTCCAAGAAACCTCTTGCTACTTTCAGAGCTAACGTCACACTAGCCTGGTTGTTCCACTGATCTGACCCAAGAATAGCCCAGCTTAGACTATGTACCTATTTACATATTTACTTGCCTGGAGGCAGGGACTGGGTTCCATTGATCTCCCAAGGATCTTTCCTCTTCTGTTAGTCAAACAACATTTTTCACAAATTTAAGAGTATCAGACTTATAAAAGTCTGTGTGACTTCTGGGGGTCTTTAAATTATTTTAAAAATGAACCTCAGTTAATAATAATAATAATGTTGGTATTTGTTAAGCGCTTACTATGTGCAGAGCACTGTTCTAAGCGCTGGGATAGACACAGGGGAATCAGGTTGTCCCACGTGGGGCTCACAGTCTTCATCCCCATTTTACAGATGAGGGAACTGAGGCACAGAGAAGTGAAGTGACTTGCCCACAGTCACACAGCTGACAAGTGGCAGAGCTGGGATTCGAACTCATGACCTCTGACTCCAAAGCCCGGGCTCTTTCCACTGAGCCACGCTGCTTCTCAGTTGTGTTTGCTGATCATTTATCTTCAGTAACAGATAACAGTAAATCTTAAGAGTTTATCTTGGTGTGAATAAGTGACAATTCTCTCTCTTTCTCTCTCTCAAGGCTCAATTTGAAGATAGAATTCAGAAGATTCAAAGTGGCTCCCCACTAGTCGGACTTTCTAAAGTGCAAATTCCCGATCTTTCAACTCCTTCCAGTAGTTTAGTAAGTATCTCCGAACTGCTTTGTTTTTCTGTTAGCCAAGAGCAAATGAGCCCCTTGGCAGAAGGATTTGGATCAGAAGTTTAACTTTTGTTTAATGTTTTGATAAGTGATGCAGCTGTTTGGCTATTTAAACATTCAAACTTCTTAATTTAGGTGGAATTATCCGTCTCTGTGGGTTTAACAGTATAAAGGTCTTTATCCAAACTAAATAGTTCTGAGGCCACTTCAGAGAATGGAACGTAATTGAACATACTTCCTTGGCCACATGCACACATTGTGTGCTTTTAGTAATAATAATAATAAATACAGTATTTGTTAAGCGCTTACTGTGTGCCCGGCACTGTTTTAAGCGCTGGGGTAGATACCAAGTAATCGGGTTGGACACAGTCCCTGTCCCACACAGGGTTTACATAGTCTTAACCCCCATTTTCAGATGAGGGAATTGAGGCACAAAGAAGTGAAGTGACTTGCCTAAGGTCACATAGCACACAAGTGACAGAGCTGGGATTAGAATCCATGACCTTCTGACTCCCAGGCCCGTTCTCTATCCACTAGGCTATGCTCTTCTTCCTTACTCCTGTCCACCACCTTGTCCAACCTCACAATTATTTGGTTCAGTTAATTGGATGCTTGGATAATTGACTTTCATCTTCTGTGCCACATACAAAAATGCACATTTATATAAATATCTGAAGACTGATCTATTTGCTCGTACTTGCATTTTTCTTATACCTTCCCATTTTGTGTTAAGCGTGCTCTCCTTCTGTTATTGAGATGCAGTTTTCCAATCACCTCAGTGATTCATGAGTTGCTGATTAGCCCTGGAGTCTTATGCAAATTGGCCCTCTCTGGGAATCTGAGAATACCATTTCTGACACATCCTTGGCCTCAAATGTTTGGAGAAATAGAGCTGGAGCCAAGAAATCAGTGCCTGTCTCCTTGTGAAAAACTGAATCAAAACTGCCACACACAATTTGCCAACTTGGGTGGCCAATGTGAATGTCATTAGTTGCCTCAATAGGACATATTTCCTGCCCCTGATTTGAAGTTGCTCCTGTGGAAAAATATGTATAGCCACTTCCTTAATAATAATAGTGGCATTTATTAAAAGTATTTGCCCTATGCCAACACTGTACAATACATAGCAGTTGGGGTAGATGCAGTTTATTAATAATAGTAAGACTATTATTAATAACAATAACACAATTATGATACTAAACGCTTACTACGTGCCAGGCAGTGTACTAAGCGCTGGGGTGGATACAAGCAAATCGGGTTGGCCATAGTCCCTGTCCCAGGTGGGGCTCACAGTCTCGATAGATTGGATATCGTCCCTGTCCCAAATGAGGCTCACTGTCGAAGACATAGGTAGAGAAGGTATTCTATCTTTTATTTTTTAGATGAGAAAATTGAGGCTCAGGGAAGTTAAGTATCTTGCCCAAGGTAACACAGCAGGCAAGTAGCAGAGCCGGGACTAGAACCAAAACCTCCTGCCTACTGTTCCCAGGCTTTTTCCACTAGGCTATGCTGCCTCTTTTAGAGTTTTACATATCTGTGTGAACGACTTTAATTGTGTTACAGAAATTAGTGATGGTGTGTTGTCAGCTAAAATAAGGCAGAATTGTGACTTTTTTAAGCAATATCATCAAGTCATATGCTGTGTTACCTCCCATATTTCACTAATTATTTCTCCCCTCCCCCCAGAAAGAGGGAAGTCTGACAAGGAGAAAGGACAAGGGAAAATTGCTCAACTGGGTATTAGAGATGGGAACAGAAATCTTCTGTTGGTGCTGGTATGAAGGGCAGGTCTCCTAGTGTGGCAGTTTTTTTTCAGCCAATATGCACAGAGCTCTGTGTCCAAAGCAGGTCTATTGAACAATAACCCCCTGATCAAGTAATGGGAATATTTTGGTGGTTGAGTGAAATGGCTTTTTATTTAGATCCGCACAGACACGAGAAGAGAGGCAAGGACGACAGACTTTTCTTGAACCTTCTAATCTGTTTTCTTTAAAAAGAAAAAGGCTCAAGTGCATAATAAATAATAATAATAAAAATAATAAATAAAAACTGAGTCAGACCATTTGACAGGAGCCCTAAAGTATCCTTGGATGACCAGTGTGTGTGTTTTGTTCTTGTTTTCGTTGTTCCTGGACATCCATTCTCATAGTTATTCACCCTCTCTTTCCTCTCCCTCTCTTTCCTCTCCCTCTCTTTCCTCTCCCTCTCTTTCCTCTCCATCTCTTTTCTCTCCCTCTCTTTCCTCTTCCTCTCTTTTCTCTCCCTCTCTTTCCTCTCCCTCTCTTTCCCCTCCCTCCTTTCACCCCCATCCTTTCTCTTCTCTCTCGCTCTCTCTATCTCTCTTCCTCTCTCCTTGGTGGTAGTTGGGCCAGTGCTCAGGACCAATCCCCATGGCCTTAATCCTGAACTGTATGGCTAGTTTTTTGTCATTTTAATTGTCCTTTTCTGTATCTTTCTTGCTCTTTCCTGTCCTGGTATGTCTAATGTGAAATACAAACCAGACATTTTTCAGAGCTGTCTTAACTGGCATGAAACATTTGAAGAACAGAATTTTAGTAATTCTAGAAGGAATCCCTGGCCTTTCTGAGAGGCTTACTACTTCACTATGCTCTATTTTTCACATTATTCCTGTGAAGAAGGAAAAGAACTGATAGCCAAACTCTCCAGAGTAAGTTGGAGAACAGAGCCATTGTGTACCAGGACTTTGCTGACCAATAAATCACGGGCCCTTGGCTTGCAGTCTTGAGCTCTCTCCATTAAGCAGTACTATAGCCAATAACTGCTTAAAACAGAGATTTGAGTGGTTTAAGGAAGAGTGAAATGCTGGCAGCAAAATTAAAATTGAGTTTTTTACCATTTAGCACTGTGTATAAAATTTCCCTGCCTAGGAGAGTAGTCATTCTGTTTTTGTCTTTTTTTTCTAGAGAACTCTAGTCAACCTTCCTATTAGCGATCCAGCCATTGTAATGTATTCTCCACCAATTCATCCTAAATTACTTCCTAAATATCCACACCCTGAAGGTCAAAGTTCAGCGAATCTTCCACGTCCTGTACAAACTGGAAACCAAATGACGACACGTAAAGTCTCAAGTCCGTATCCTGCCAGTGATAGCTCCAAGGGGAAACTTGTGCAAAGAAATTACCTTGATCCAGCTCTTCCCACTCTGCCTTCAGTGACTACTAGGAATCCTGATGTCCAAGTGAATCACAGCCTAATAGCTGACCGTCTGTCACCTAGTATTCAAAAACAGCCTCCACAGAAGCCATTTGAAGCCATTTTTAGAAATCTGGCAATGATTTTCCCCAACTACAGCAGGTATGAATATAAAATGTGAAAGAACTTACTGGGACCCCTAAACTCAAATTATGTGTGGTTTTTTCCCTCCCCATCTCCGAGTTCTTCCTCTCCATACATAGAATTTTTGCCTTTCCACATTTTTAAACTGTACCCTGACCCCTCCATTCCTTGTTTATCTTCCTTCTTTTCTTCCATATCACCCAGTCACTCCTTTTCTCTTGTCTCTGCTCCTCCAACTGACCTTACCGTTTATCAGAAAATCACTTCCTCCCACCCAACTCCATCCCCACAAACAATGAGGCTTACTTTAGTGGAAACATGTCCACCAGAGGTGGAGTGGGGAGTGGGCCCTAGACCCAGGTATGAATTGAAGCCTTTGGATACTGAAAGGAAGAGTCTCCATAGGTGAAATCAGTTGGCAGCTCCTCAAGTTAACTATTATCAGCAATGCAAGAGACTGCTCACCCTCCCTACCTCAACTGGATGTATCCCAACTAACTCAGATGGAGCTCCAGCACTCCCTAAACTACCTCTGGCACCCAGCCTCCTATTTCACGGGTTTCTTTCTTTCTTTCCCTTCCAACGCCAGCTCTCTCCTTTCTCTGCCTGGTGCTGTGATGCACGTGGACCCTTGGCAGACAATTTGCCTTTATGGATAAAGATTTTATTAAAACACCTGAGCATAAGAACCCAGTTACTTGACCTGTTTCCATAAGGCATTTAAAAGTGAGAAGGGACTCTCTCCAGAACTTTATTATCCTTGTTTGCCACTTTTTTCTCCGTTTATGTAATAATGAAGTGACAGAAGCAGCGAGGTGTAGTGGAAAGACCATGGGCCTGGGAGTCAGAGGACCTAATCCCATCTCTGTCACTTGTCTGCTTTGTGACTTTGGCCAAGTCACTGAATTTATTTGTGCCTCAGTTACCTGGAGCATACTAAGTGCTTAAGTTCCCATTAAAAAAATTAAAAAATTTAAAAACTGTGATAAGAATTGCAGGTGGCCGCTCCCAACCCAAACATATCCAGTAGAAACAAAAATTAGCAGCTCATTAGATTGCGCCAACGACAAGGTCCATTGTGATAATATTGAGTTTTTAGTTGTTCATGTGCAGACCAGACAGTGAAGAAGGCCTTTAAGCAGTAAACCTTATCATTTACCAAATTTGGTCAGTGAATGAACCACTTGCTCATGGCTCTTTGTGTGGGGATGCACCACCATTCACAAAGGGTCATTAGTGACTCAGAACAACTTGATCACACATAATTACTGTGTTACAAAAGTTTGAAGAAGCCACAGAAAATCTCAGTATTGGGCTCTCAGGGTAGCCAACCTCCAAAAATAACTATGGCAACATTATACGAGAAGCATTATCGAGAAGCAGCGTGGCGCAGTGGAAAGAGCATGGGCTTTGGAGTCAGGGCTCATGAGTTCGAATCCCAGCTCTGCCACTTGTCGGCTGTGTGACTGTGGGCAAGTCACTTAACTTCTCTGTGCCTCAGTTCCCTCATCTGTAAAATGGGGATTAAGACTGTGAGCCCCACGTGGGACAACCTGATTCCCCTGTTTACCCCAGCGCTTAGAACAGTGTTCTGCACATAGTAAGCGCTTAACAAATACCAACATTATTATTATTATTATTATACCTGCTTTAAAAAGTAAACTTTTGCCTTGCATGGTGCTCATGCCCCAAATTCCCTTTGTTATAGTTGGGATTTTGAATAAAGAATATTAGAGTAACTTGCATTTTTTTCTTTCAAAATGGAAAATGTTGCCATCTATTAAATGAATAGTAAATGGTACAGACTTCAAATTTAAAATGCAGCTTTGAATAAGAAGCAGCATGGCCTAGTGTAAAGAGCATGGGCTTGGAAGTCAGAGGACCTGGTTTCTAATCCTGACTCTCCCAATTGCTTGCTGTGTGACATTTGGCAAGTCACTTAATTTCTGTGTTTCAGTTTCATCTGTAAAATGTGGATTAAATACCCGTTCTCTCTCTTACTTAAACTGTGACCCCCTTGTGGGACAGAGACTGTGTTCAACCTGATAAACTTGTATCTGTCCCAATGTTTAGACATATAATAGGTGCTTAAATTAATAATAAAAGAGACAATTTAATTAATTGTTAAATTAATTGTTAATTGTTAATTAAATTAATAATAAAAGAGATCAGAACAGAATGTAGAGAGTCCTAATGAGTTATCCAAATGTTCATGGCAGGGAAGGGGGCATCTCAAAAGACTCACAGGTGAGTGTAACATTGAACTATGGCAGCTTCTCATTGTGACTATCTCAGAGCCCTTCAGCTGGAAATTTCAAACTGTTTCAGATATTTTATTTGCAATTTTTTGTAACTTTTTTGATAGACTATTTCCACATTAATGGCTAGATTCAGACTTCCATTAGTATAATAAACACAAGAATGGCCTACCTTTTCGTTTTGAAATATGAACCTCTTTTTTTACTATTTGCTGTCAAGTAAAGCACTGTTCTCATCAGCTCATGAACAGAATTTATTGAGCCCCTTTTTTGTGCAAACTCTTTATTAGGTGCTATATCTCATCCACTTTCTCAGTATTTTATTAATGTCCTTCGTTTACTCATTGCATAGCTAGATAGCTATAATGAGAGTGTTTAAGCCTTTTCCAGTTGGCCATCACATTGTGTAAGAAAAAGGGTATTGTCCCATTTAAATTGTGGGTCTGTCTAGACAGAGGTGGAGGGGTCCTATCGGTTCCCCAGTAGCACTCAGCTTACTCTCTGAAGTTCAAGCAAGCTTTTGAAAAGCTTTGCAATTGTAATTTCCCTGATACATTTTTATTTCTTTACAAATATATTATTGACCAGGTGTTGGTATGCCACATCTGCAAAATACTGAGCTTTCAAGATTGTTGGGATCATTTAAAAACTTGAGAGTTTGGCTTTTTAGGAAGTTTAATTTCTTGGTGTGAGGAAGAAAAGATCACAGCTGTGATTCTGTATTCTGTGAAGTGATGCATTTTTAAAAACTGGTGTGTTGATGTCAAATATTAGGCGACATGAATTTTGTAATCTTTGTCTCTCTCTCTCTCTCTGTCCCTTGTAGTAGTGAGTTTCTTTCTTTTATAAAAGAAGTTCAGGCCAAAAACAGGGGCACGCTTTCAGGATTGACCTCGGATGAAATCACCAGGAGAGTGACAGATCTCATCCTGGATGAGCCGAGTAAGAACAAGGTAGGTAGAAAGGAGCTTGTTGCAATCCAAATGAACAGTATTGCAGTGGAAACAGCGCCTGTAATCCTTGCAATGTAAACAGACCTGTCCTAACAAGATCCTCTAAAGGCGAGGAAGAGCTGCTGAAAGCTCAGAAAACTTGGCTTACTTTTCAATACTGGGCAATATAACTCTTCTTTCTACACCTCTCCCTCTAGGCTGGAAAAGATAGGGCAGCGGTATTTGTGGCAAATGACCCTGGCCGAAGATCTTCGGAAGGAAGCGTGTTGGTCTCTGGCACCTCCAAGACCAGACCTGTTTCTAGCAAAAGCCCCAGCCACCCACCTCGAGGCCAGCCCTGGGTGATAGTTGGGGGGCCAACCAAGACCAAGTGGCAGAAATCGAAAGAGCCCACTGTAAGTATGACCAATTCTTCCTCCTTTATTGGGCAGAATGCTTTACAAGGAGGAATTTTTTCATGCAGAACGTTATGATTTCCAGGGAGGAAATGGACAAGCTTAGGTTTCTAAACAGAAAATATTGTGAATTTAACCCATTTATCTGGATTTGTTTCCTCCCGAGGCTGAATATTGTACCCCGAAGCAAATGCTACAAAGTTACAAAGAAAGACATAACCTTCCCTTGAGGAGTTTACAGCCTGATGGGGAAGGCAGAACAAATACATAAACACAGATAGCTTTGGTGTTCATCACCTGCTAGGTTTGAGAAGCAGACTCACTTTGTTTGCTAACTCCAAACTTTCTATAAATTTTACTGGGTTTTATATGCTCATTTTCCCCCTCACCTGATACAATTTAACATGAGAAGATATTCATAATTTTAATCTGTCTACAGTTAGTTTTTACAGTTTACTTGTTATAATTTAAAGAATACCCTACTATTTCCCCTATCTGTAATCTATTTTAATGTCTGCTTCTTCCTGTAGACTCCTTGTGGGCAGGAATCATGTCTACCAGTGCTGTTATTGTATTTTCCCAAGTGCTTACTACAGTGCCATGCAACAGTAAAGTGCTAAATAAATACCATTAATCCATTCATTCAGCTCATTAAATGGTATTTATCGAGCACTTATTGTATACAGAGCATTCATTTATTCAGTTGTATTTATTGAGCACTTATTCTGTGCAAAGCACTGTACTAAGCGCTGGGAGAGTACAATACAGTGATAGACATATTCCCTTCCCACGACGAGCTTACAGTCTAGAGGTTAATGAGATCAATGGAAAAAGTTGTTTGGGGAGACTAAAAGGGTATTTGTATTGGCCATAGTCTCGAAATAAATTTGAATTCTGAGGGACATATTTTAGTTCTTTCCGTTTCTGACGGAGATGCCCACAACTTAATTCAAGGAAAGGGGAAAACACATGACCATGACACAAATTGAAAGCAGGTGGCCAGTATGTAACTGTGTTAATTTCTACAGACATCCGATGAAGATCCCTGTATCATCTGTCATGACGAACTAAATCAGGGCGTCCTTTGCAAACTGGAATGTGGGCATCAGTTTCACAAACAGGTAAGGGAAACTGCCCCTTGTTCTCAGATCTTGGACTTGAAATTGGTTTCACCTTTTTACTGTGAATTTGGTATTTGTAGTGTGTTCACGGAAGTCTTTCTAAACCATCCTTTACATGATAAATTACCAGCTGCCCGAATGCTCAGTGAGTAATATCCTAGGCAGATGTCGAGGTCAATTTGAGTTTTTCTGTTTTCTGTGTGAAATCATAATTTGTCACGAATGAGGTACTGATAGTATTAAGTAGCGTGGCTTAGTGGAAAGAGCATGGGGTTGGGAGTCAGAGTTCGTGGGTTCGAATTCTGTCTCTGCCACTTGTAAATTATGTAACTTTGGGCAAGTCAGTACACTTCTCTGTGCCTGTTACCTCATCTGTAAAATGGGGATTAAGACTGTGGGCCCCACGTGGGACAACCTGATAAGCTTGTATCTATCCAGGCTCTTAGACCAGTGCTTGGCACAGAGTAAGTGCTTAACAAATACCATTATTATTATTATTATTATTCTCTGTGCCTCGGTTCCCTCATCTGTAAAAGGGGGATTAAGACTGTGAGCCCCACGTGGGACAGTCTGATTACCTTGTATCTATTCCAATGCTTAGGACAGTGCATGGCACACAGTGTTTAACAAATACCATAATTACTATTACTAAAGCTCTGCCCAGTGGGTGAATGTCCATGAAAGAGATGAGAGGAGGAAAAGCATGAGCAATAGTTATTCAAATGGAGCAAAGGTTGAGGTGAGAGTATCGCTTTGTTCAGAACATCTCTTCAGGCTTCAGGAGTGGGAGGAGGAGCACTGACTCTTGGAAAGTGCTTTCAAAAGGGTGAAACTGCACTAAGTGCTGAGACAAGGGACAGCATTTTAGACTTGACTAGATCCCTGACCACAGGGGACCTACAATCAAGACGGGGCGGGGGGGGGGGGGGGACTAAGGAGTAACACTAAATTCAGCAAAAATAGCTGTAGTTCTCAGATTTCTTACCTCTCTTGGCAGGGCCGTCCTTGGTCCAGACATTCACCACCCAGTTGTCATCCCTCGCCCTACCTCCTCTCCGGGGAAGGGGTGGATCTGGGATCTCAATGGCGTAAGGGAGTGGAGGGGCCCTCCTGGCTGCCCTCCCCAGAAGCCATTCTGTGAAACTACAGAACCCGGGTGGTGGCCAGCTCCCCTTGTAATAACGAGTTTCTGATTGTTTCAGTGTATTGACCCCTGGCTAAAAGAACAAAATACATGTCCAACCTGCCGGAAACATATCCTGCTACCAGAGGACTTTCCAGCTCTTTCTTCAGGAAGGAAGCCTACCTAAAGCACACTCAGCTGAAGTCTGGGGTTTTAAATATTTTATTGCTGAACTTTAATAATCATGGTATGTATTGACATAAATTGAATTGTAGTGGTACAATATGAATGAAGATATACTGCTATTAATGAATGTATTGAGTAACTGCCCACATTTTCATATCTGTCAGCCGTAATAAAATAGAGTGGAAAATAGTGACTATAGACAAACTTTAAATTGCCTCAGCTGCGTCACCACCGTACTCAGTTGAGGAAATGACACTGCCCAGTCGCCTGGAGGGGCAGGGGTACCTTTACCATGATTAGTACCGAAGGGCTCGCTCTGCCTCCTTTTGGAGTTCTAAGGAGAGAGAAGCCCCAGTCAGTGCAAAGTTTTCCCATTTTGTATACCTCTCGTGTCCTCCCCAATTCAATTTAACTTCCATTTCCTGAAACAAACGCAAAGGTGCAGCGATGGTAAAGGTGCCATCTCTGTCAAAGGTCACTCTGGATTTGGGGGTGATGACTGTTCTGGGCTTTGGGCAGCCTCCCTGTCTCCTTGAGCCTCCCCACGCCACGGAAAAATGTTGAACGTCGGCTTTATCGGCAGAGGCTGGCCTTGGATTGTGGAAGGAGATTTTCTTGTTAATTATTTGTTCCCTGTTTCTATCCCAACAGCAGACCCAGAAGTACAAAGAAACTGCCTTTATTAGTAGTTGGCATTCCCTCCGTCGAAACCTGAGAACTGCTCTGTTTGCAGTTTATTCAGTCTTTACCTCTCCCTTTCATACCCCAAACACTCCCCCAGTTTTTTTTTTAATTTTGTTCTGCTTAATGAATTTCAAACACTCTCTCTCCTAATCTCTTCCTCTCCCCCACCTTGGATTTACTGAGTTGGAACCAGATGGAACGTGTGGTTCCCCTAGCCTACTTTCACTTAATGCCACATCCAACCCACATCATTGCCGCAGTGCCATCAACCAGGCCTAGCCTCAAAATTGCTAATCAGTCTTACAATTCATATTCAGTTCTTACAATTCACTTCCCTCTAGACTGTAAATGTGTTTTGGGCCGGGAAATTGTCTACCAATTCTGTTATCCTGTACTCTCCCAAGCACTGAGTAGAGTGCTCTGCACACAGTAAGCGCTCAATAAATACCATTGGTCGTTGATATTACAATTAAACATATACAGCAGTGCATTTTCACTTTAGTACCCTTCCCAACAGTAACACCTAAGTTCTAGAACCTCATAGACCACAGAAACTTTTTTCTAGACCAATCATTTTTGTCCTTTGGGGGAACCGTTGGGGGGGGGGGGGGTGTCACAATACCAGTGATCTTTTTTTTACATTCTACCTACCCCCTCTTGGGGATTCCCTTGTGAATTGTTTTGTTCCAACCTTTAATTTTCCACCTTTCACATTTTTAGTCGTAGAAAAAAGGACTCAGCACCTACAACAACTCACCAAAGACACAGAACAGTATCCATAAGGATATTTGCCAGTTTCCTTTATTCATTATCAATCAGTGGTGTTATTGAGTGATTTCTATGTGCAGAGCACTGAGCTTTATACTGGGATAGTAAACTTCACTAAACATGTGGCGCTTTAATACAGTAATTCAAATGATGTCACATTAGTAAATTAATCATTGTAATATGATTATGTGTCTCAGCAGGAGGTTGTAGAAATAGAAACTTGTTCTATTTACTGTGATCATGGCTTTTTAGCTTAAATGGAAAATTTATCTAGTATAAGGTGAACAGGGGCCATCTTTCCTTGAAGTGCCATGTAGCATATTAATGTCTTCTGAATAGGTTTGTGGACCTTTAGTGTTGTCTCCTGTATCCTTCAAGGTGATCTTCACTTATATTTGTAAGTTTATCTGCATTCTTGAAACTAGAAAATGTTAAGATGGGACTGTTTAGGGGATGGAATTCTGGCTACCGATGTGCTCGGTCAAGCGAAAGCTGCTCAGGATGCGGGAAGTTCACTCCATGGACGGGAGCCGTGGCGGCTCAGTTTGGATTGAGCAGCGTTAGCCATTGAACGGGAGGGATGGGGGAATTGCAAAATACTGTGCCGTAAATGATCTGTGAAGAAGCAGATGTATTTCATTGTAAAACTTTATTTGGATAGACAGTGGTACCTTCTCCTTCCAATAAAATCTCTTGCTACCTGTCCCTTTCCTGTGGAACGAGTTCAGATTGCTTAGGAAATATGCTTGATCTTTTGCTTTGAGCAGTCGTTAATAAGTGAGTGAAGTGTTTAAAGAGAGCTCTGGTTTCATGTTGGACAACTAAGGGTTAATCTGGAAAAGAAATGACAAGGTACAGAAGTTTGTAGAAATGCTAGAACCCTGGGGGAGCTGAGGAGGCTTGGACTGTGCCTGGAGTAGAGCGCTTAGTACAGCACTCTGCACAGAGTAGGTGCTCAGTAAATGAGTGGGTAGGAACAGCGGGACTGCTCTCTCCGTGGACTTAGTTATAATGCTTGTCTATTGTATGAATAACCCTTAGTTATTAATGCTTGTATTTTAAATGCCTTCATTATTGTCTACATTTCCTCAGTTCTGTGTATCTGTCTTCCCCCATGTAGATTGTAGGATAGGGGCCATGTTTCAGTTGCTTATTTTTTAATCACCCCAATGCTTAGCACCGGCCTCAGCCCAAAGTAAGTGCTCAACAAACACCATAACAAATTTAATGGTTGGCCAGGAAACTTGGTGTAGCAACCGTGAACCTTGAATGTTAGAGGACAGAGTTGTACGTGAGGGAGAGATTTATTTGCTTCCCATAAATTCCTAAATGGTTAGTCAGCAAATATAGTCCGGTTGTAATTTAAATTTGATAATCTTGCGTCAAACCAGTAAGGTTGGAAAGAAATGAATGCTGACTGGAGAGGGAGAATGTCATTTTTAACTTTTTTACAGACAGAATAAACCTGATAATTCAAGGACTTTTAGTTAACCAAATTAAGAGTATTTGATGTAGAGTGGTGTAAAAATCCAGTGTGTGGTCATATGCTGCCACTGGTAGCGTAGCCGTCGTACCAATGATACGTTCTGGTCTTACCTTTTTAAAACACTTTACTGGATGACATAAATACCATTTTACCGACTATCTGGGAATAAGCCCTTGATTTCTGCTTGGACAAGACTTGTAAAGAACTTCCCAGGAACCAGATGGCTTTATGAGCCTCTACTGCTGCTTGATGTTGGAGCATTTCCTATAAGTAGATGACAATTCACAGCTCACCTATGCCTGAGGGGAGACGGGCCTTTCTGAACACTAACTATGCGGTGGGGATGAGGCCGGGCAGAGAGTTTGCTTCATCTGACTCTGGGTTCTCCTTTTGACTCCGCCACTTGTCTGCTAGGTGAACTCTGGGCAAGTCACTTAACTTCTCTGTGTCTGTTGCCTCATCTGTAAAATGGGGATTAAAAACCTTTTCCTCCCCTGTTGGACTGTGAGCTCCATATGGAGCAGGGGCTGTGTGTGACCTGCCCCAGTGCTTGGCTCAAAAGTGCTTAACAACCAACACAGTTATTTTTATCCCACACCTGGTTCTAGCCACCTTGCTCCGTAGCCCCGAGGAGGTCTCGGAGTTTGGAATCCTGGATCAGGATTGCCCTGTCCATCCTTAATTACTGTGACCACTGTCACCTATAGGGAAAAAGGAGCCCCAAAGCTCATCGGGGGCAGGGGTCAAAATCTCGACACCTTATCTGACCGACTAAAACTGTTAGGACTGAGGGACTTGTTGATAGTAGGGGCAGCATAGGTGACTTTTGAAAGAGCTTGGTAGGGACTCCTGGGGAGGTTATAAGGAAATAATTGTGGCCTGGTGGGTAGAGGGGTCTGGAAGTCAGAGGATTTGGGATCTAATCCCAGCTTTGCCACTAGTCCGCTGTGTGACCTTGGGTAAGTCACTTAGTTTCTCCGTGCCTGTTTCACCATCAGTAACATGGAGATTAATAAAATGCACTTTCCGTACTTAGACTGTGATATCACCCTGGTTATCTTCCCTGATCATCTGATTATCTCAGCGCTTAGTATAATACTTGACACAAATAATGTATTTATTATTATTGCCCATTAGGTTGTAGGGGGGCCAGGGCAGGTCTTTGTATCCTGGAAGGGGGACTGGAGCATCCAGTATTGGGCAGGGGCTGCGCTGGACACTTAAGCTCTTTGAGGGCAGGGAACATGTCTGCTATCTCTGTTGTAATGATAATAATGATGGTGATATTTGTTAAGTGCTTACTATGTTTCAGGCAGCGTCCTAAGCACTGGAGTGGATACAAGCGCTGGGGTGGACACAGTTCCTGTCCCACGTGGGGCTCACAGTCTCAATCTCCATTTTGCAGAAGAGGTATCTGAAGCCCAGAGAAGTTAAGTGACTTGCCCAACGTCACATAGCAGACAAGTGGCGGAGCTGGGATTAGAGCACACAAACTAATCAGCTTGGGCAAAGTCCATGTCCCACATGGGGCTCACAGTCTTAATCTCCGTTTTACAGATGAGGGAACTGAGGCACAGAGAAGTTGAGTGACTTGCCCCAGGTCACACAGCAGACAAGTGGCAGACCTGGATTAGAACCCAGGTTCTTCTGACCTCCAAGCCCTTGCTGTATCCACTAGGCAACGTCCTCTCCCTAGCTCCTAGTACAGTGCTCTAAACCCAGTAAGCGCTCAGTAAATACCACTGATTGATTAGGGGAAGCGGCATGGCGTAGAGGATAGAGCAAGGGCCGGGGAGTCAGAAGGACATGAGTTCTAATGCCCTCTCCACCACTTGTCTGCTGTGTGGCCTTGGGTAAGGCACTTCACTTCTCTGGGCCTCAGTTACCCCATCTGTAAAATGGGGATTAAGGCTTTGAGCCTCAAGAGGGACAGGGGCCGGGTCCAACCCGATTTGCTTGTATCCACCCCAGCGCTTGGCACAGTGTTCAGCACATAGTAAGCGCTAACAAATGCCATCATTATTATTATTATTGTTAAGGGCTTTGGAGTGAGAGGTCATGGGTTCGAACCCCGGCTCTGCCACTTGCCAGCTGTGTGACTTCGGGCAAGTCACTTAACTTCTCGGTGCCTCAGTTCCCTCATCTGTAAAATGGGGATTAAGACTGTGAGCCCCACGTGGGACAACCTGATTCCCCTATGTCTACCCCAGCGCTTAGAACAGTGCTCGGCACATAGTAAGCGCTTAACAAATACCAACATTAGTATTAGCGTTATTTCTGGGGCCGGCGCCGCGCCCCCTAGCGGGCGGGGCGGCGGGCCGGCCCCGCGGGCGCGCGGCGGTGCTGCCCTCGCACGGCGGGCAGGGGCCGGGCGCCGTCCGAGCCCGCCCCCTTCCCCCCCTCCCCCTCCCGCCGCCGGCGCTTCGGCCGCTGAGGGGGAGCCGCGGCCGCAGAGCCCCGGGCCGCCCCGAGGGGGCGCTGCCGCCGCTGCCCCGAGCGCCGGGGGTCACGTGCTCCTCGGGGGGCCTGGAGGGGGAGAGCGGCCGAGGCCTAGTCCGCGCCACGCAAACCGACAAACCCCCGCCACCCCCTCAATCCCCCGCCATCCCCTCAGCCCCCCGCCATCCCCTCGCCATCCCCTCGACCTCCTCAACCCCCGCCATCCCCTCGACCTCCTCAACCCCCGCCATCCCCTCAACCCCTTCAACCCCCCGCCATCCCATCAACACCTCCCAGTCCCCTCAATCCCCCTCCATCCCCTTAGCCCCCCCCAATCCCCCTCAGTCCCCGCCATCCCCTCACCCCCCACCATCCCCTCAAACCCCCTTAGCCCCCCATCCCCTCACCCCCTTCCATCCCCCTCAGCACCCCCCTTCCCCTCACCCCCCTCCATCCCCTCAACCCCTCATCATCCCCCCCTTTCCCTCACCCCTCTCCATCCCCTCAACCCCCTCCACCCCCTCAACCCCTCATCATCCCCCCTTCCCCTCACCCCCCCATCCCCTCCCCATCCCCTCCAACCCCCTCCATCGCCCCCCGGCCGCCCCTCCGCAGCCCCGGGCCGGGCCGGGCCGGGCCGGGCCGCCGGTGTTTCCGAGGAGGGAGGCCTCGGCCGGGACGGAAGGACGGAAGGACGGACCCCGGTTTCCCCGGCGCGGCTGCCAACGGAGCGAGGTGCCCTCGTTGGCCTTAAACCTTCCCCCGCCCGCGCCCGCGGCTTAGCCCGGCCCGGAGGGCCGTCCTGGGTTCGAATCCCGCTTCTCAGCCGGGGGCCTCCGGGCCGGTCATTTGCCTTCTCCGTCTGTGTCCGTGCCCTCCTCTGCCAGGTGCGGGTGAGGACCGGGAACCCTGCGTCTCCCCAGAGCCCGGGCTGGGGAGTCAGAGGTCAGGGGTTCGAATTCCGCCTCCGCCACTTAGCTGTGTGACTGTGGGTAAGTCATTTCACTGCTCTGGGCCTCAGTGACCTCATCTGGAAAACGGGACTTGGGAGTCAGAGGCCATGGGTTCGAATTCCAACGCTGCCACTGGTCACCCCGGTGACTGGGCAAGTCACTTCACTGCTCTGGGCCTCAGTGACCTCATCTGGAAAACGGGACTTGGGAGTCAAGAGGCCATGGGTTCGAATCCCGACGCTGCCACTTGTCACCCCGGTGACTGTGGGCAAGTCACTTCACTGCTCTGGGCCTCAGTGACCTCATCTGGAAAACGGGACTTGAGAGTCAGAGGCCATGGGTTCGAATCCCGACGCTGCCTCTTGTCACCCCAGTGACTGTGGGCAAGTCACTTTACTGCTCTGGGCCTCAGTTCCCTCATCTGTAAAATGGGGATTAACTGTGAGCCTCCCGTGGGACGGCCTAATGACCCTGTATTCCCCCCAGCGCTTAGAACAGTGCTCCGCACATAGTAAGCGCTTAACAAATACCAACATTATTATTATAATGGAACAGCATGGCTCACTAGAAAGAGCCCGGGCTTGGGAGTCAGAGGTCAAGGGTTCGAATCCCGGCTCTGCCACTTGTCAGCCGGGTGACTGTGGGCAAGTCACTTCACTGCTCTGAGCCTCAGTTACCTCATCTGGAAAGTGGGGATTAAGACTGTGAGCCTCACGTGGGACAACCTGATGGACCCTGTATCTCCCCCAGCGCTTAGAACAGTGCTCTGCACATTGTCAGCGCTTAACAAATACCAACATTATTATTATTAATCCCGCCCCCACAGTTTGACAGCCAGGCGACTTTGGGCGAGTCACTTACCCTCTATCTCAGTGCCCTCCTCTATCAAATGGGAATGAAGACCGGGAGCCCCACCTGGGGCAGACTGAGGACCTTGTATCACCCCCAGCGCTTAGAACAGTGCTTGACAAAGAGTAAGCACTTAACGAATACCATTATTATATGTAATCGTAATATATCATAATAAATAATACATAATAAATAAAACAATATATATAATAATAATGTTGGTGTTTGTTAAGCACTTACTATGTGCAGAGCACTTTTCTAAGCGCTGGGTTAGATACAGGGTCATCAGGTTGTCCCCCGTGAGGCTCACAGTTAATTCCCATTTTACAGATGAGGTCACCGAGGCCCAGAGAAGTTAAGTGACTTGCCCACAGTCACACAGCTGACAAGTGGTGGAGCTGGGATTCGAACCCATGACCTCTGACTCCCAAGCCCGGGTTCTTGCCACTGAACCACGCTGCTCCACCCCAGCGCTTAGTTGGGTAGGGATTGTCTCTATTTGTTGCCGAACTGTACTTTCCAAGCGCTTAGTGCAGTGCTGTACACACAGTGAGCACTCAATAAATTTGATTGAATGAACGGTGCTTGACACATAGTAAGCACGTAACAAATACCATTATTATTTATTTGTATTGATGTCTGCTTCCCCACCCCCTGATTATGAGCTCGCTAAGGGCAGGGATTGTCACTGTTTATTGTTGTACTGTTCTTTCTAACACGGTTAATACCCAGCACTTAGAACAGTGCTGGGCACATAGTAAGCGCTTAACAAATATCATCATCATTATTATTACAGTGCTCGGCACATAGAAGCACATTCAATACGATTGAATGAGTGAACTATCATTCCCCGGGGGGGCAGGGGGCAGCGGGTGCTTGTGCCTGGGAGTCAGCAGGACCTGGGTTCTAATCCCAGCCTCACCACTTGTTTGCTGTGACCTTACAGTGGTCACTTCACTTCTCTGAGCCTGTCACCTCATCTGTCAAAAAAAAAAAAAAAATGGGGATTAAGAGGGTGAACCTCATGTGGGACAGGGACAGCTTCCAACCTGATTAACTGGTATCTATGCCAGTGCTTAGAACAGTGCTTGGCACATAGTAAGGGCTTAAATGACAGGGAAACGTTGTTGCAAAAAGCTTACCAGGGTGCTGGAAAATATAATCCTGGAATCAGACCAACTTCAAGAGTCCTTGGGGTCTTGTAGCCCCAGAATCAGCGTTGCCCTGTCTTCCTCCTTGCCATGGAAGTGACAGAGGCCATGTAGCACTAAAGCTTGGCGCCAGAGCTGGCTTTCAGTCTCTATTCAGCCTCAGTTTCATTTGCAGCACCTAACCGGTCCCTCATTTTGGGTCTCCTCACCTAAATATTCTATGCCTGCCTGCCCCCCCAGTGCAAAATGAAAATCCTCCCCTGTTTCTACAGCCCTCATTCATTCATTCAATCGTATTTACTAAGCGCTTACCGCGTGCAGAGCACTGTACTGAGCATCCTCATCCTCAAAGTCCTCTTCAAATCCTAGTTCTTCCAGGTAGCCTTCCCAACAAGTTGCCTCAATTTAGCCACGCTTAGTTCTTTATATTTTGTGCCTATCCTCGGCACTTCAGTATATTACAATTTACACTTATTGAGTTATATTTCATCTTGGGATATTTACTCGTACCTCCTTCAAATTTGTTTGTCCTCCTGCTAGTTGAATACTATTTTGTATGTCTCCCTGCCATTAAATTGTAAGCCCCAGAAGAGAGTGAATATATGCCTGACTTCTCTTTCCTTCTCCCAAGCCCCCTTTACTGTTTTCTCTGGCTAGAGAGGCCTTTGAAGGGAGGAACTTAGCTGTAATTCACATCCACTCATCTCCCCTTTCCCCTTATGGCCCCTTTCTCCTGGCAGTGAATATAGGCTGGGCAGTGAAGCACTATTAATAGAACTGAGTGGAGAAAGGGGCACAGGATTAGGGTTGCGCTACAAGCATGGAAATACCAAAGTGCAGCCCTTAGGACTGTTTGGGACAGGGACTTTGTCTTGTATCTATCCTGGTGCTAATACACAGTAAACCTGGCACATAGTGAACACAGAAATATTATTAGGAGTATGGGCGGTGTTGTATTGAGCACCTAGTTTGGGCAGTGTGCTGTACTGAGCGCTCACAGGCAGAGTGCTGAACTACGTGTTTGGCAATAGGAGAGAGATGAGACCCAATCCTTGGCCTCAGTGGTATTTCTTGAGCGCTTATTATGTGCAGAGCACTGTACGAAGTGCTTGGGAGACTACATTACAACAATTAGTGGATACATTCCTTGCCCCAAACAAGAAAGGACCGTATAACCCAATAGCAGGGGGGGACAAGAAGATATGAGCAAATATACAACAGGTAAAAGACTACTGCCAAGGAAACTAAGCAATGAAATGAACAAGGCTAAGGTGGTGGACAGGCTGATATAGGCATTCAGTGTGCAATATGAACTTAATATTATCCATGAATTAGAATCCCATTGATATACAGAGCCACTTAGCCCAAGCCTAAGTAGCCGTGAACCCCAGACTCCAGCAGTGGCTTTGGGTGATCCTAAGTCAAACATCACAGTGCTGAGTGCTGCTGCCCATTATGCTTTCGGAATAAATGCTGCTCCTCTACATCTCATTAATATGAGCTACAGCAAAACCCTCCATCTCTGCCCCTCGTTTGTTATCTGCGATCTCTCCATTACATAATCCAACCAAACCTTTCCAAGCTCAGGTTTTAATCATCTCTACCACCAAACATCTCACATTTCCAAAACGGCTAAGTCAGGGTGGAACTGTAGGAGCCAAACAACTTCAAAGGAAATGGAACATGATGGGAAAACACTAGCTTTGCTTCAAGGATCTGGGTTGGAGCACTGGAGTCATTTTCTCCCTTACCACCTCTGTGTGGTTCTTGCTCACTAAAAGACTGTGAAAAGACCCAAAGACTTCTTCCCAGAATGGGGTTTGGAGCAGGGTCGGAGGGAGGGAAGGGGATCATGATTCCCTGGTTTACCAGTGCTAGCTTTCCTTTGTCCACTGTGAATGCAGTCAGTGGGCTTCTAGCACAGCCAACCACCCTGACACCAAAATGATAGTAGTAATAACTGATATTTGTTAAGCACTTACTATATGCCAAGCACTGTTCTAAGCACTGGGGTAGGTACAAGTTTGGACACAGTCCCTGTTCCACATGGGGCTCACAGTCTTACTCCCCATTTTACAGATAAGGTAACTGAGGAACAGAGAAGTGAAGTGACTTGCCCAAGGTCACAGAGCAGACACGTGGCAGAGCCGGGATAAGAAACCAAGTCCTCTGACTCCCAGGCCCATGCTCTTTCCACGAGATGACGCTGCTTCTCTCAACCGGGAGTGGTGTTCATATTAGGCAGGGGCTCTAGCAAGCGCCTAACAAATATCATTATTATTATCATTATTATACTCTCCCAAGTGCTTAGTATTGTGCTGTGCACATAGCAAGTACTCAATAAGTACCACTGATTGATTGATTGACCTGAGGGGACCCCGAGACCCAGTCCAACCTCCTGCCTCCAGCCAAGAATGACTGAACTGTCCAGGACAGAGGGTGCCTGCTCTTTTCTTGACGATCCAAGGGATGGAAACCCCGGGGTCCCTTGGTAGCCGCTCCAGCATTTAATTCCCCTGAGAGTCAAGAAATCCTTATGCTCCACTGAAACCAAAAAACTTTAAATCTATTTCTTCCTGTCTATACAAATCTTCTAGTCATTAGATGACTGTCACGTCACCCTTCAGTCATCTCGCCCCGAGGCCCCTGTTCAAAAACAAGATTGGACTGTGAGCAGGGATGTGTCTATTGTCATATTGTACTCTCCCAACCACTTAGTACAGTGCTTTGCACACAGTAAGCGCTCAATCAATCTGAATGAATGGCCAGAGAGACATGTCCTATAGAAGTAAAAGCAATAGGAAAAACAAGAAACCCCAACAGTGGTTGCACTTTATAAAGAATCGGATTTCTCTTCAGTTAGGAAAAACCATGAAGGGATTCGTAGGGTTTCAGGTATTTGCTCAAAGAAAATCAGGAATGACTAAATGGAGTCCTCTTCTTCGTTTTTTTCAAGCCTCCACCCTTGTTTTCATATCCTGCACAGCTTCAACGGGAAATTTTCAGTGATAAGGTGATCATCGTGCAGAAGGACGACGATATTAACTTCAAACTCTGAAAGAGAGGAAGATTCACTTTAATTCCATGGTGGAAAAATATTAAAATTGTGGGCCAAAGGCTCTCAGCTGCCCTAGTGTCCCCTGATGTTACAAAAGCTGTCTTTATTTTGAAATTTGCTTAGGACGCTCTCTCTCAGACTAGCCACTGACTGAAAGCCCATTTTGGACTAGCCTGATTCAGTCATATCAAAGGTTTCCCCCTCTCCTGTCCATCTGCTAGGGAGGTGGGGGCAATCACAGACTATCCCATCCTGCTTCCATGACAGGGGGGCAAGATGGAATAGGATGAGCAAAGCAGGAAGGGGGCAGGAAAGAGCAGGCCCACAAGTCAGGCTGATTTGGTTAAAACTGTCTATTTGTTTATTACCTATTGGTTGCCCATTGGCCCTGTGTGGTCATCCGCTCATCCTCCGTCCCTTAATCTTCATAACAAATTCTTTGCAGTGCTCGAAATAGTTCAGAGGACCGTGCTCTGGATAAAATTTAGTTAAATAAAAGACATGGAGAAATCCAGAACTAAGAAATGCCAGATAACCCCAAATTTCTTCAGGCACTTCCTTCATAAGCCTAAAACTACACTTGAGAGTTGCCTTCCTTCATCCCAACACAGCTACGAGTCCGGCGGCTAAAAAGCAGGAGTTGTTTACTTATTTCTTGTGCTTTGCATGTTTGGAATTGAGTCCGACCCGGGCCTGTGTCACCCTGGCCAAATCTCTTGGCTCCCCGAGTCACCCAGTCTCTCTGTTGCCTTCCTACCTATCTTTACTCCCTTGTCCTCTCCCCTATAGAAACCCCACAGAACACACTGTATCTGCAAGGAAATAATAGAAAGCTCTCCGATTCACTGCTATTTTTTCCATTTGACAAGAATGTCAAGGGGCTAATAATTTTATAAATAATACATTAGTAATTTGCAGCCTGCATTCCAATACATAATAATAATAATAATAGTATTTGTTAAGCATTTCCTCTGTGTCAAGCATAGTTCTAAGCACTGGGGCAGATTTAAGGTAATCTGATTGGACACACCCCATGTCCCACATGGGGTTCACAGTCTTTATCCCCATTTTTACATATGAGGTAACTGAGGCACAGAAAAGTGAAATGACTTCTTCAAGGTCACAGAACAGACAGGTGGCAGAGCCGGCATCAGAACCCAGATCCTTCTGACTCTCGGGACCGTGGTCTACCCACTGGGCCTCGCTGCTTCCCTTGTGGGCTGCGGGTCCACAGGAATGGATCTGACTTGCCTGGGACTCGCCATTGCTCACCTCTAACCCAGAAGTTGGTGCAGGTCACCTAGTTCTTGGTGAGTGAGGGCGTTGGGGACCCATAGAGCACGCCCAAGCAACCCAGGGGTAGATGAAATGCGTTTCTGAGTAATAGCAATAGATTTGCCCACAATTACACTTGTCTTCTAATTGTTTCCCTGTCAAAATCTGAAGGCAACAAAGCTTGCTGAGAAATTACATATGGTGACCAAAACTCGTTTCCTTATAGAAGAATCATAACTAGAAAACTCCAAATTTTTATACTCTTGTTGATATAAAAGAGAAAAAAACCCCTCGAGAACACAAGCAGACAATTCCTTCTGGAAACTGGAGCTTCCTGTTCTTTGGTTATTTGAGGAAAATTAAACTTTCTCCTCCCAAAACCTCTCTCCACTTTTTTCCGTCTGTTTTATTCATCTATTCTCACCAAATTGGTGCAAAAAACCTTTATTTTTCCCAAATCAGTGAAACTGCTCTTTCCCACACAGGCCTCTTCAACAATGACCACCACCACCACTACCTTCCCTTCTGGGCTCCCTGGTGGTCTCAGAGCTGCCTTGCACACATTTAAATCCCTTGCAGAACTCCCTCTTCTCCTCCCCATGATACGGGGACGTTCTATGAAACTGCTCCTTCCCACACAGGGCTCTTCAACAATGACCAACACCACCACCTTCCCTTCTGGGTTTCCTGGTGGTCTCAGAGCTGCCTTGCACACATTTAAATCCCTTGTAGAATTCCCTCTCTCCCCGCCTCCCGTGAGACGGGGACATTCTACTCTCCCTACTCTGCAGGGGCTCAAGAGCAAGAAAATGGGATTTCTGAAAATCAGTTCTCAGCTCTACTCACTGAATAACACCAGTTTCCAGTTTGAAACCGTGTCGTTATGAATCACTTCAAACAAGATGATGGCTCTGGGAGAGGATGTTCTCATGAATGAGGAACATTCTGAGACCGTGTACTGCAGTACATTCAGTGCACATAAAAAATAAAATTAGAGTGAATGTGACGTTTCTGAAAAAGGGCTTGGCCAGCAGCCTAAGAGAACAAAATCCCGTTTCTCATGAGGAGAGGGCCATCATAGAAAAATCCCCTGAAAATATCCCCTGCTGCTTACTGTCTGGATGCCTTAAAAGACTTGCCCCAGAAAGACAGCTCCCAGCAACGGTGGGAGCCCCGGCTTTTGGGCCCCTAATTCACAGTGGGGAGAGAGAATGCCAGTGGAGCCCTAGCTGATCGCTATCACCGGCAGACAGAGTGACTGCCAGCAGAGGCTATTACAACCTCTTTGAGATCAGGGCCTGGGTACCCTGATCCTTTCAGAGCCTAATAAGGTCCTCATGCACCCTATCCACCCTCAAAGCCTTTTGACAACGAACATCCGAATGGTGGTGGCATATAATAAATCCTCGAGAGCATTGGTGTTTCTGAGATTTGCTCAAATATCCACTAAGCCTGCTGAAAATTCCCTAGAGGTTATAAAGGAGATGTAATCTTACCTACTTTGAAATTGGTGGTTTCCAGGGTAGGGCAGGTGAAAAGTCTGGGAAATACCATATAGATAGGGACAGACAAGCTCCTGCAAACATCTCCATCGGCGATTTGGATATTCTGGATCTCCGTGGCATCCCTAGCATACCCTTCTGCACAACCTTCAGAAAAAGAAATTTGGAGTTTACCAAGAACCGAACGAAACTCTAAGCCGAAGAACCTACTACTATTTAAGAGGATCTAGATTTTTCTTAGACAACCCAGGAATTTTTCCAGTTTGCTCTCCAGAGCTCGTGGACAATTCAAACCCAGGGAAAAAAAAAACCTTACCGCCCACCAGTGTGTTCTCAGTGGAGTATGTTATTAGTGAAAGTGGCATGTACAAATTATTGTTTCGGAGGAAGATGAAAGGACCTGGGTTTGGGAAGGAGGGAAGGATGGATGGAGGTGAGGGAGATGGGGGCAGTGGTAGCAGGGAGAAAGGACATGGGAAGAGACACCTGGAGCCAAAGGAGCGGAGCCGGCAATCGACAGCTGAGGAAGAGCCTGGCTTGAGAAAAATTTTCCAAAGCCCATTACATACACATCCTCATCAGCACTACCACGTGATTTGGTTTTACAAAGCAAAACATTCCAGAGTGAACACTGTAATAGTATTTATTACGCTCTTGCTGGGTGGAGAATTGCGCTCAGCACTGGGGAAGAATACAAAAGTGGGTCCACAGGGGACTCTCAATCTTTTTTTTAAAAAAAAAATAAATAAAAAGGCAATAGATGGGTCTTGGTGCGGGGTAACTTGAAAAGTCTTTCAACTGATTTTTTTTTTTTATAGTCCCTCCAAAAATACCTCTTTCCAAAAAAACCTCACTATTTGAATAAATAAATCTTGCAGCACATTACCCCAGAATGGAAAAATGGAATATGCAGAAACAACAGGAAGTACTGCTGGCCTTCAAGAAGGGCCACCTACCACAGGTTTCCACTCGCACCAACTGCAACTCGATACTTTTTATGGCGGCTTCGGAATTCTCAACTACCAGCTCCCCAGTCAGGGGCTGTGTGATGACGCAGTTTGTGGAGTTGAGGTGCCCTCGGATGAGAAACTTGGGGAGTGAGGCTCTCTAAGGACAAACCAATGCAACATCAGAAAAAAAACCCAACATTAACAAGAAACAATTTTTCTACCAAGATGCCCAAGGGTTCCAAGTTAGCAACTGCAGGACCAAATCTAATGTAATTCATTCTTCTCTTTCTGCCTCTCATAACCCCCCTCACACACACACACACATATATATATATATATATATATATATATATTTTCTGAGGACTGAAGGGGGGAACAATAAAGTAAACATTAGGAAAACAGAAGTGAGAAATTAATACACTAACTCCAAGAGACTTGTGTCATGCATTAATAATAATAATGATAGGTTTGTATAGAGGTGTTGTAGGACATGAAGAGTTATGAGGGTTGTGCTGTAGATCCATTTTCGATTTAGAAGCTGCCAAATGTGTTTGTGACATGTGACTCTCTCTAGCGTCACTATCTGGGATCTAGAAACTTGTGTGAAGAAGTTGGACATCAGAAAGCCTGGAAGGATACTCTTCTCCAGAAATCATATGCAAGCTTTTTTTAAATATTAATTTTCAAAAGCCATTCTGGAATTTGGAATTCCTTAGCAAGCGTATTTTGATAAGCCAAGAGAGTAAGATCAGTGACTTATCTCCCTCTTTACTTCACCACCTACTGTGAAGAGATTTATATGAAAGAGCGCTATGAAAATCAAAATCCCTCTCTTTCCCATGTGCCTAACAACAGATGGGAATTTATTGCACAGAAACAGATCACTCAATAGTCAGTAGTGCAGCATGGCCTTATGGAAACAGCATGGGTCTGGGAGTTAAGAGACCTGGTTCTAATCCCAGTTCTGCCATTGGCCTGCTGGGTGACCTTGGGCAAGTCCCAACTTCTCTGTGCCACAGTTTCCTAATCTGTTAGTGATTACATACTTATTCTCTCTCCCAATTATATTTATTTATGACCCGTTCTCTCTCCCCTTTAGACAGTAGCTCCAAGAAAGGATTGCTTCTGATCTCCATGTTTTTATCTAGCCCAGTGCTTGGAATAGGGCTTGCCACACAATATTTTTTTTAACAAATATCAATCAATTGAATTTATTGAGCTCTCACTATGTGCTGAGCACTGTACTAAGCACTAGCGAGAGTATTAGCAGAATTATGGAGCAGGATTAGCAGAAATGTTCTCTGCTCATAGTGAGTTTACAATCTAGAGGAGCAGACATTAATACTAATAAATAATTTAATATACAATTTAAAGATATTTTCATGAGTGCTGTGGGGTTGGGATGAAGGTCACAGACTGAAGTACACAAGATGACGCAGAAGGGAGAGGGAGCTGGGGAAAAGAGGACTTAATCAGGGAAGGCCCCTTGGAGGAGATGTGACCTTAGTAATACTTAGAAATTGGAGAGAGTGAAGAACTGTCATATACGAAGTGGGAGGGAGTTCCAGGCTAGGGGGATGATGAGGGAAGGGGGTCAGCGGTGAGATATATGAGATCGGGGCATAGTAAGAGGAGTGTGTGGGCTGGGCTGTAGGGAGGTGAGGTAAAGCAGGGTGAGCTGATTGAATAGTTACAGCCAATGGTAAGAAGTTTCTGTTCGATGTGGATGTGGACAGGCTACCACTGGAGGTTCTTGAGAAGTGGGGAGAAAATTATACCACTATTATTATTATTATTATTGTTTTAAATAGGTCCCTGCAGTTCTTAATGAAGCTAAGTGAAGTTCCCCCACAGAAGAGAAGCTTGGAAAAAAAAGCCTTCAGTCTTGGCTACTTTTTCTTCTTGTTTTAAAGTTCCTGAAGCTGATTTAGGGTTTAACAGATGAAAAAAAAAAGTCACAGACAAGACAAATAGGGAGTAAGTCAAATAAGGGAAAAGGACACTGAGGGAGGAATGCTGGTTGGTTCACCTCTTGGTTCCAACTGATTTAAAAATCAAATGGATTCCCACCTGAAGTGGCAATTACATCCTCATACCTGGCAATCCTAAACTGGCAGTCACCCTGGCGGGCGGGCAGACAGATGTCTCCAGAAATATCACATACACTAACGATGAATGCAAACAGGTCACACGTTAATTGTCTGTGTTTGAAGGCAAGCTGTCTTCTGGGTGAGTTAGGCCCCGAAATGATACAATCTTTCCAGTGGCATCCTATCAAGATGCCTAATGGCAAGGAGACGGGGGAAACAAGGTCTGCAGTGGGGTGATTAGATGGGTGGGAGAATATCTGGAATGGTTTCTATAGCTGAGAATTTGGCAGGCTAGGAGACACACTTGATGCGTGTCCATGGGGCAATTGCTGAGCTCCCTGTTCCCTACTTCAAGGTTTAAGGCACAAAAATGAACAGGGTCTCCTTGATGTCCATCAGCTTGGGGTTTAGCCCACACTTTTAGGCTAAAAAAAAATCGAAAAGAAATACATATCTTTCTCCCAGCACCTTTCTTCTGAGTAACTTCAAACAATTTATAAGGTAACCTCTCTGAATTCTCACAACCGCTCTTGAGTGGGAGGAAGGTCAGAGTTAATATCATTTTGCCAAAGTAGAACCTTAGGCCCAGCGAGACTAACCAATTTGGACAGTCACTCAAGTTAGAGGAGAACCAATTTAGAGCCAAGTCCTCTTGATCTCTGCTCTACCCTCAAACCATATCGCTTACTGTAATCATATGACAGAGATGGGTTATCCAGAAATTAAATGCTGATATGGAGAATTGTCATTGTTCAAACAATATCCAAATGCAGAATACAGAGCAATTCTCCTGCATATTCTGACTTCTGTGGGGCTGGTACTGTGTTCAAGAGGATGTCGGAAACAAACGGATTTAAAGGCACTCTTTATGTTGTCATTATTACCTCAATTTCCTAAGTTATTTGTAATTTTGGGGGGCCTTTCTTCAGAAGATCTGTTCACCTGAAGCATTTATTTCAAGAAAAAAAAATCAGACAACACTAAACTATTTTTTAAATCAGTTGGCAATAGTGTTTAGATAAAGGGGATGGAAAATAAACTTTGCTATATGTACACAAGTCAAGCAAGATTAACTAGTGGCAAAGTTAGGTGGTCAAAATAAAAGAGGCTCAGTCTAGGTCACATAATTGTCTGATTTTTCAGTATTCTCAATCTCCCTGGTGATGATCCAAAAGTTTCTTAATCAGCATATAAAGGCCCTAACCAATGAAGAAGTTTCTCCATGTCACTAAGTAGCCCTTGAAAGAAAGGCACAAAGGCACACTATTTGTGGCGTGTTTTCGAGCTTTTCTCTTCACTGTTTCTGGAAATCAAGTCAGGGTAAAGAAGTGAAGACACTTTTTTATGATATTCAAAACCATCTTCTGGGAATTTAATTTCCAAGAAGACTTCCCAATTACACAGTGAAAGAGCCTGTAAATTCCCTGAGGCCAGGGATTTTGTCTCAACTAATTTTAGTCTAATCTCCCAAGCTCTTAGGGCAGGCCTCTGCACACAATAGGAGCTCAATAAATACTGTTTAAGCTTGTCATGGGCACGAAATGTGTCGGTTTATTGTTGTATTGTACTCTCCTGAGTGCTTAGTACAGTACTCTGCACACAATAAGAGCTCAATAAATATAACTGAATGAATGAATGGCAAGAACTATATATAAGAAGGTGGGCTGAGGTGTAGGGGGGAAAGGGTGGCTTCTATTTTTTGGAATCATCTCATATATTATCTCTAGACATTTCGCACCACTGATATGGATACCTGAGAGCTGACTATATAATTGAGCAATTCAGGAGACAAAACTTCTAATAAAGAGGAGAAAAAAAGAACTTATCTTGCTGATAGTCTGGTTCCCAAATGTAGGGCAATTCCCAACATCTGCACTGTGGTGCCTTCATCACGGTAAAACCCGCCACTTTTTAGTAAAAGCACTGTTTTGGCATTACCTCTTTAACATTCTGTAAGGTTTCTGGTGTGATGGTGAAGTCCACAGGACTTGGCGTCAGCTTCCCATTTTGTGGCTGAAATGACAGACAGATGTTGGAATATTTTAAAAGTCCTAGAGCTCCACATCTGTTTCATGTCCAAGATGCATGAAATCCACAGTTGTACTTTTAAGAGTGTTTTAAATTGCTGATGAGCCCGCATTTTTCACATCTTAAACAAACAAGGTTGGAGGAAAACTGTGCAAGCTATTCTTTCCTCTGATGGGTCCAAGGTCCAGATAGGAAGAGCCTGGGCAGATCTGCCAGAAATCAGGTTTTTATTGTGCTGTTTGACTGGACCATGACAGCAGCACAAGGAAATGGTCTTTTGGCAATTTGTGTCTCCAAGAAGAAACATAGCGCATCACACTGTCAGAAGAAACAGTTGTGTGCATGGGCGCAAGAGCAGACCACAATGCAGATGTGCCAACGTGAGTTTTCTTCAGCCCGGAGTTCAGCGAGAACCGGGTGTGTAATGATCTATCCCCCAGGGGGATCTGGTGAGGGGTTACCACTTAAAAAAATAACGCCTCAACTGAGGCTGCGCCCTCTTAAAAAAACCAAAGCATCCTTACATAGTGCCATCTGGGAGAATACATAGTGTCCCTTTCTTCAGAGAGAAGCAGAGTGGTCTAGTGGATAAAGCATGGACTGGGAGTCAGAAAGACCTGGGTTCTAATCCTATCCAATCTCCCCCACTTGTCTGCTGTGAAATCTTGGGCAAATCACCTAACTTCTCCATGCCTCAGTTACCTCATCTGTAAAATGGGGATTAAAACTGTGAGCCCCATGTGGGACAAGGATTGTGTCCGACCCAGCACTTAGAACAGTGCCTGGCACACAGTAAGAGCTTAACAAATACTGCACAATTAACCAATTAACCACTTAATCCTCACTAAAACAGCCAGCCCATCGAACCACCCAACCTTGTTTCTTTTCTGACCAGCGGCTGAAATGGGAAACCCGTTCATTCCTCTACTATGGAAGAAATTTTATGACATCTCACACTGTCAAGGGACCCGCTGGCTTACTGGAAAGAGCACAGGCCCAGGGAGTCAGAGGACCTGGGTTTGAATACTGGCTCTGACACTCGCCTGTCATGAGACCTTGGGCACTTAACTGCTCTGTGCCTGCAAAGGCACTTTTGTCTCCCCTCCCTATCCCGGCGCGGACCATCATGGTGATTTCTCCTGAGTATAAAGGTCTCAAAACTGTTCACTGAAAGGATGTATCAATGGATTCATTAGCCCTAACGCTTGGGGATTTGCGGTGTCGCCCAGGGAGCTCCAGCGCAGAAATGCTACCAAATAGCACGAGTTGGGAAAGCCCAATTAAACAACCATTGCCGAGACCTGATCTGTCCAATCCCGAAGAAAAATGGCGCAGGAGCTACCGGTAACCAAGAAGACGCAACTCCAGGGACCCTGGAGAGACCATGAAGGTGCAGTGGGGGAATCCAATTCATCAGCACTCCCAGCTGGGGAGGAAGGAACTCTAGTACCACACTTCCTACTTGCAGGCTCTCTTCTCCTGGGAGACCGTTGGCCAGCCCCCATGAAATAGTGGCCACTGCCACCCCTCTGGATGCCTGGCCATTTTCTTGAGTTCTTGGGGAAAGGGTCCAATGCTTGGCTTGACCCAGATAGGAATGGCAGGAGGGGTGGCAGGGTTCCCTGCTTTGGCAGCCCTGGCAGTCAAAGCTGTTGCAGTGACTCGGTGTGCAGCATACTTCAACAACACTTCCCCGTGATGCGACTTACTGAAGAGTGAATGATGAACTCACAGGTCTTTGTCAAATCCTTGGCCAAAATAGAGCGCCTCATGTCACAGCGGAGGGTGTACTGCAGGAAAGGGAATGAAAGAAGAATCATCGCCACAGCAGATTTTTCTTTTGCCTTGCAAAGTCACTGAAACATGCAGGCATCTCTCCACAAAGCTCAGAGCAGAATGAATCCGGCTAGTATGTTTGTACAGTTAGCCAGGAAATGATTCCCGGGAGATAACGCTCAGGGAAATGGCAATTCCCCTGGAAAACAAAACACTAAAAATTATTTTTTCAAATTCCAAAATCCTGCACAGAATTGAGATCTGATAAACCAGAAAACTGAAACTAGATTTTTATCAACATTTAGCTACAGAAAAATAAAGCCAAGTCTGCAAAACAAGGCACCAATAGAGAGCATTCGAGTCAGTAGCAGATCCCAATCCAGAGCTCTGAAGTTGTTTTTGAAAATTTTTTAGGGGGAAAGATATGAAGAAGGAAATTACTATTATGGGATTTATTGTTATTAAAATACATTTACTATGTTCTAAGATACAAGATTATGAGATTGGACACAATCCCACTTACACATGGGGGTTCACAATCTATCTTACTCCTATTTTACTGATGAGGAAACTGAGGCCCAGAGAGGTTACGTGGCCTGCCCAACATCACCCAGTAGGCCAGTGGCAGAATTGGGATTCAAACCCATCAACCATCTCTAGCACTTATTTACCTATTCATCCTCGGAACTTGTTATATGTTTAGTCCATTCCATATCCAATTATTTATTTTAATTACTTGTTTATAAATCCTTCTTAATCGGTCTCCTCCATCAGAGGGAAAGCTTCTTGTGGATAGGGACTAGCTTATTTCACACTTCCCAAGTGCTTATTACAGAGCACTGCATCCAGCTCAATAAGTACTACTCCCGACTGAATGGTGTGGATGCTGGCAGGAAGTGTCCTTCTAGTCACTGGATCTTTGACTTACTTGGATGAGCGGGGAGGCCATATCGATATTTACTCATTACAGAAATTCTGAAGGAGTGTAATTGCCATCTCATGCTATTCCTAAAAATGAAAATCAGACCCAACCACATAACTATCATCAGTAACTATCTTTGTGTTCAGAAGAGCTGCCCAATTTCCACAAAAGGTGTCTACTTAAGAGTTAAGTCAAAAAGTTACAAGTTTAAGTTCTATCTAACTGGCAATAAACACACGACTGACCAGAAGGAAGAACTCTTGGTTCATTAAATGTAGGCAACAGGCAGGACTATTTCTAGCCATGTTATGGAATCACTACTTTCTATAATGAACTCAGACTGTATTTATAAAGATTCCCATCTTGTTTCAACGGGCAAACCAGGGCTGCTATTTCTATAATATAACATGAATGCTCCCTACTAGCCCAGTACAATCCATTTATTCAGGATTTAAGTACATGTTTTTACAATTAGTTACATAAAAAGTTTATTTGGAAAGAATGATGGATCTGGTGCACACAGTATGTAACAATCTGGTAGAAAATACACTGTACCTGACTTGGGGGAAGAAGACGATGCACAAGGAGATGATCAAGTGTCAGCACCCTCCTCCTTGGCCTCTTTTGGGCCTCTACTTGGGGATTTCTGCCCGCAGGGGGAAGGATGGTGTACCTACTTTTCCCAGAATACCATCCTCATCCATATAGAGAAGTAGCATGGCCCAGTGGAAAGAGCACAGGACTGGGGGTCAGGAACCCTGGGTTCTAATCCTGGCACTACCACTTGCCCACTGTGTGACCTTGTGCAAGCCACTCAATTGCTCTGTGCTTCAGTTTCCTCATCTGTAAAATGGTGAATCCATGTTCTTCCACTTAAGACTGTGAGGCCCAAGTGGGATAGGGACTGTATCTGAGCTGAATGAATTGTATCTACCCAAGCACTTGACAAATGGTAAGCGCTTAACAAATGCCACTGTTATTATTATTATTAGGCAGGACTACACTCTTTCAATAGCAGGTGGGGAGAGAGGGGCTGCCTTGATCATCAGGGGGTCCGCTGCGGACTCCAGAGGCCCACTGGTAGGGGGGCAGCTAGCTGCCTTCTACCCTCCACTCCTACGGGAGGTAGGGCTGACCGGCCATGACGTATGGGTTGGATGAAGGTACCTCTGGTCATCACACAGCCCCTTGAGGAGCTCCTCCAGGGATAGGAAGCTAAGAAGAGGGACTCCAAGCCACCTGCATTCACCTTTACTATTTCTTCTTCTCAAACTAACCAGAGCAACTGGGAAAGACTTTACCAGTAGACAGATAGCAACTAGTCATTATATTCATTTACCCACACAGCCAGATTTGTTTCCTGAGAAACCTAGAAGACCGCAGCAGCAGTTTACATATATTTATGTATGTGCCTCGTTCACATTTAGATTACACAGAATATTAGATGAGCAAAACAATAAAGAAATTCAACAATGTTAAAAAAAAAAAAAAAAGAAGATAAAAGATCACTCCAAAAAGAGGCACTTGTAAGATTACAGGGAGTAAGGGCTAAAATGAATAAACTTTCAAAACTGCATATTTTCTTTGATAATTCAATACTTTAAAAAGCCAATAAACAGGGAAAAATAAGGAATCAATATCAAGTATGAGTATAACGGCTTCTAAAAAAACAAAAATGTTGGTCTTTTGGCTGCAATTCAGTTTAATCAGGAAGATTTTTAGGGGGAAAAAGAATCCCCTAATTCCTCACGTCGGGAAAGACCTCACCTGAATATTGACGAACACTCCGTGGTATGTCTCATATAGGACTTTGTTGCCTTTCACGTGGAGAGGGAACTCAAACGGAATTTCTGTCCTGCCACTGGGCAGCTTCCCTGGCTTCACCATTTCTATGGTACTGGTGATAACTTGGATGGGCTGTAATGAAAAATGCACTTTTAGCCAAGTAAGGTTTACTGGGCTTTCAAAAAAAAGGTCAATCCATCAATCAATCGTATTTATTGAGCACTTATTGTGTGCAGGGCACTGTACTAAGCACTTGGGAGAGTACGCTACAACAGTAACAGACACATTCCCTGTCCTTCCAGGGAATCCCTTTCCAAAGCTCTAGAAATCTACTTCCTGGCTTGGTGTTGGAGAAAACAAGAGGCTCTGGGAGAGGAGAGAAACAGTTGGTCAGTTCTAGGAGCAGATTCTCTGAAGCCTTTGGCATCTCAATGTGGTGGCTTCACCGAGAGGTGCCCAAGACCAGACGGAAGTACTCTGGTGTATGCTGCCCTCTCTGTGATAGTGTTTGTATTTGACACCAGAGATATTGCCTCTGGGAGGAAGGAGTTTTCTAACAGTTGGGACTATATTTAGCTTGGGTTTTATTACTAAAAAAACAGCAAGCTTCGGCTTGGCATTAGTCTGGAAAAGTCTATAAATTCTCTTCTGCAACACTAAAAGGACAGAACGAAACAAACAGGGAGAGCCTCTGCAAAAGAAGTCACTGAACCTAGGAGCTGTTATGGCTAAAATCATCTTTTCCTCCCCCCACTGGGAAAGATAAACCCAGAGTACAGAAAATAGCCTCCATCCTGCTTGTTCTATGGAACAGCAAGAACAGGATGCCTGGGCTTTTTGTAATCTTTTGCCTTTCTAGGATTTTTATACTAGTGTTACGATCATGGATGCTATTTTGACTAGTTTATACGACAATCTGTTACTTACAGTTCTTTTAAATGTTAAAAAGAAAGAGTATTATCAATGTATTTGGGCCATAAGCTAGCTTTTTGGAGAAGCTTTGGTTTTTACCAGTTGGAATCTCCCAATTTTTGATAACCCTACCATTTACTAGTGATTAATACCAACATTAATAAGTGAATGGCTGGTCCCATCTCCACTCTAAATATCTGGATCTTCTCTCTAATGTCCTGATAATTTAAGTGGAAGAATCGCTAATGTACTTTCTGTCTTCGAAATCCCCCACCCCCAACTCTAATGGGAAGGGGATTTTACTTCCCCTTCCATGGCAACCAAGAAATGGTAGTGATATTTTTCAAATAAAAAGAACATTTGAAATCAAGAGAATCACCTAGATATCTCACCTTAACAGAGTTATAGAAAGCTTCAAACACACCAACACTTTTGGCACTAAGTTGTAGATTTACCGATCCTTCCATGGTTAATGAAATTCCTTGGTGTTGGACTGAATCCTTACAGGTTATGACCACCACACCAGACAGCATTTCCTGTCACGAGAAAAAGATGATTGTGAAATTCATCATCAGCATCTTCCATCTTCTGTCTCATTCATGTTGCTTAGTAGTACATCTGGAACTAAAAAAACAAATCCTCAAAGTCAGTGCTAAATCATTCATTTCCATTTATTTTTTAAAAGAATCACTCCGCTCACTCATCAATATTTAAATAATTATCAATTAGCAATATCAATATCAACTATCAAAATCAGAACCCGGGGGAAACGTACATCCATGAACAAATGCTAAGTTTAACAAATGTTACATTGAACAGTGGTTTGCGAAATTCTCTGGTAGAGAGAATCAAAACATCGGATTCCTCTTGGTTTCTTTCTGACTCACAGGCAAAAATGGCTACACATTTCCATCTCTCTGCAGTATCTAATGGCATACCAGATGCTTCCTGGGTAGATATGTTCATCAACCAACACCTCTGCACTCTGACCAGAGCAAAAGCACATGAAATATGATGAACAGAACAAGGGGTACTTCGAATCCTGAGACTCTTAGATTCTGCCTCTAAAGTCCTGATTTTTAAAGGTATCTTAGATAATCATTTAAGGTATGTGTCAATGCAGAAGCTATTTAATGAAGTGTAATAGCCCCTCACCGCCTGTCCTCTTTGCCCTCCCTGAGCATGGCCTAGTGGATCGAGCAGGGGCCTGGGAGTCAGAAGGACCTGGGATCTAGTCCTGGCCCCACCACTTACATGTTGTTTGACCTTGGGCAAGTTAACTTCTCTCTGCCTCAGTTTCCTCATCTGTAAAATGGGGGTTAAGACTGTTGTGCTCTATATGGGCTGTGAGCAACCTGACTACCTTGTATCTACCCCAGTGTTTTTAGCACAGAGTAAGCACTTTAAAATACCATAAAAAAAGGTCCCCACCTAGGTATTCTTGCACTTGGTGTCAGATGTGAGCACCTGGACGTTCCCCAGAGTAGCATCCTCATCCCCCACAAACATGGAACTTCTAGGCCCCTCCCCTTTGTCCCCTCTCCTCAGCGGATGCATCTGTGGCCTTCCTGGGAAAGGGGCACGGGGAGGAGAAGCCCAGTAAGCTATAGGATCAGTGGTGGAGGTTACAGTGGCTTTGACCACAGCAAGGGAAATACTAACAATCTCCCCAGCTAGTTTGTAAGCTCTTCAAGGGCAGGGATCATGTTTCCTAACTCTAGTGTACTCTCCCAAGTACTGGGTACAGTGTTCTGCACACAGTAAGCGCTCAATAAATACCACTGATTGATTACCTTAAAGCAGTTCTTCAATGTCATACCTCTGGCCAAACCCTCTTTCTATTGATCTGATAGGGTTCCCCATTATTCTGAGTTTTAAAATCACTGTGCCACTGATAATATTAAAGACTTTTAAAAGAGGAATTATTTGTTGAAAAATAATCCAGGGAGAAAGCATAAACAACATAATTCCAAAATGCATTTTTTTAATACTCCTGTGATGCGGAAGCAAATTTCATTAGGCAAAAAAATATATAGAGTAAAGATCTTCTGGAATTTTGAAAACTTTCAACTTTTATCACATCAGGCTTGAAAATCCCCATTGGCCTCTCAGAATAGAAAAAACCAACTGTTTCTGCATTAGATGAATCTTCAGGGGACAAAAAAGATGAAGGGAATGAAGTTATATTTCTAAATGATGAACAATTGAAGTATAAAAAAAGAAAAGGCAGACATAAAAAAAGTGGAGGCATCTCCATTTCTTGTAGAACTTGGGAGGTGGGACTTAAGGTAATGGATTCTTCTCCCTTCTCTCCACTTAATCACACAAGGGTCATAGGAAAATTCACTTGTAAAAAAATTATTAAACTTCCAAACAGTGTTCAAAATATTCTACCTAAACTTAATTAGTATCTAAACCTAGACCAATACAAAGGCAACCTTACCTGTGCACCCTAAGGGAGGTAACTTATGAATCTATAGTAAGCTCATATGAGGTTTATCTGAGCATTTACATAGCACAGTGGAAAACGACGAGGCTTTCATTGCTATTTTCATGTTGCACTTGCTACCAAATCTTTTGGGAAAGGGTTTGGGTTAGTCATTGACTTAATTAATCATAAAATAATTAACTGTACCTTGGTGTCTCTCAACTCATGTACCTGGGGGGAAGGAACAGATACATACACACCTTGAAAGTTAATAGCATAAATATTTTATGACCCAAGAGATAGATGTCATTTCTTTAATTAAGAAGCAACATGGTCGAAAGCAATTTGGCCTGCCGAACTGGAGTCCTTATACCAGCCCATTCCTCACATCTGGGACGGGCATGGGGTTTTGGCTGGGTCTTCTCTAGACTGTAAGATCGTTGTGGGCAGCGAACGTGTCTACCAACTCTTTTATATCGTACTCTCCCAAGCAGTTAGTACAGTACTCTGCAGGAAGCAAGCGCTAAGTAAATACAATTGATTGATAGATATACAAGGGCAGATTAGAATGACCCAACCTGATTTTCCTTGCACCTGAGAAGGCAAGCATGAGAAACAGTATGGCCTTGTGGATGGAGTGTGGGCCTGGGAATCAGAAGGACCTGGGTTCTAATCCCGGCTCTGCCACTTGTCTGCTATGTGACCTTGGGCAAGTCACTTCACTTCTCTGGGCCTCACTTACCTCAACTGTAAAATGGGGATTTAGACTGTGAGCCCCATGTGGGACAGGAACTGTGTCCCGCCCAATTTGTATTTACGCCAGTGCCTGGCACATAGTAAGCGCTTAATAAATACTAAAATTACTGTTATTATTGTCAGAGAAGAAATCCTCTTTTTGCCTTCCTCCTGAATTATTGGCAAGCTGATAAAAACCACTGTCACTCAGCTGGTAGTCCATATGCCTTTCAATGAATTAATGGAATGAGTGAAAAGCACTGTACCACAGAAATGAGATATGTGTTTCCTGTTCTCAAGGAGCTGACAATCTAATGGGGGAGATAGACAAAAATTATTTACAAAGAGGAAAAGGTGGAATAACAAGAAAGTAGTACAGGTGTGTTGGGATGAAAGAGCTAAATAAATAATGGAATACACAGACAATAAACATTAGTCCGTAAATCCTGGGACTGGAATTAAAACCATATGAGCTAAGAGTGGTTATTGGCTGATATTGATGGTGAAATAGACTTTAAGCTCCTTGAAATCAGGCTTTTTGCCTACTAATTCTGTTGAACTCTCTCAAGCCTTTAGCACAGTGCTCTGCACACAGTAAGTGCTCGATAAATATTAATGATTGATAGAGTCTCAAGTGAGTGGGATGGTTTAAGTAGGGGAAGATGACATAAATGACATCCATTCCAGGCCTTCAAAAGTAGGATTTTACAAAGGTTCTGTTGGTGGAAAGACTGGAGGGAGAGGGAGGACGAGGAATGGCAACTGAAGAGGATTCCCTGAAAGAAAAGAGGCTGTATAGTTAAGTCATCGCCGGCACAACAGCCATCTTTGAAAAGTCCTCCAAAGATAGCAGGGAGAGGTGGGACAGTAAACTGACTTGTCAACCTTGGACAAAAGGGAGGGGACTAGTCAGAAATGTGGTGTCAGAGAGTGGATGTCAGTGGGACTCTGAAGAAAAGTCCCCAGTGCACAGCTCACATACCCAGCCATTTCGACCTTTCCCCTCAGTTTCCAGCTCAAGTAAAATCCCTATCCCCTCCTCATCCCCACCCTCCAAATAAAAAGATGGCACATGTAGAACGTGTCTGCAGGCCCCCATTAGATTGCAATTGGGCAATCTTGCTTAAAAAATACCACTGATTAATTGATCCATTGGGTTTCTATAGAACACAGCTTTTAAGCAGACTGCTATCTAAAGAGCCATTTGATTTTCCTAGATCTTTCCTGTAATTTTGTCCCTCACTCTGAGTCTCCCCTCACTTTGAGGTTCCAAGAAGAAAGAGCTCTAAGCATCTCGACAAATAGGATGCCTTTTTCGATATTCCCATCGAGGAGTTTTGTGAATTCATGAACCAGGAACCCAAGACATTTTTCCCCAACTATCCTGAGTCTGTAAGATCTCGTCCTTCCTCTCTAAAGCTTCACAACGACCCACAATTAGTCTCAAGGAAAATCACAGGGCTACTTTAGACATACACCACTTGGGGATCTGGAGATCTTGATGGACTTTAAAAATCACTACCCGAGCCTCACAATAACAGTGTACAATATACTGTTAATTACTTGCAGACATGCTATCTGATGCACTCAGGGTTGTGTTAACTCATGAAGGAGCACGTGATGAGTCACTGAGCTGAGGAGGCAACAGAGGTACCTGCTGAGACCTTACTTAACCATTATGCTCTCTTAGTAGCACTTAGAGACACCTTTCAGCAAGGTCTCTCAGAAGAAAACACAACCAGTCCTGAAGGGATTTCCTTTCGACAAGGCTCTTGTTCCTCCCTTCTCCCTACTTCTCTTCCCTGCATAACAAATCTGCTTCCCAGCCTTCTTGATCAAATTTCATAGATCAGGGACTGATGTGTTCAAGGTGAAGTGTTTACTGGCTACCAAGGCAACAGGCTGCCACGTCACGGGGCAGGGGCCTAGTAATGGCACTCTTCTGAGGTCACTTAGGCCAACCTGAATGTAAAAACTTTTCGGGCACTTCACAAGCAGCAGTTTAGTAGCAGTAGTAGATGATGCATTTATTGAGCACCCACTGCAATTAGTGCGTGGGGAAATACAAAACAAACAAGTGATACATTTCCTGTCCATAAGGAATTTACACTCTAAAAGAGGAGAAAAACATAGAAGTACTTATGGAGTAATCAAAATAAATAACTGAATGTACAAATGAATAAAGATATAAGCATAAATATCAATCAATACAGAGGTGCTAGAGACGGCAAACAGGTTTATGGGACTTGGAGTGCTGGGAATTAATTGGGGAAGGCAAGTTGGAGGAGTTGGGCTTTCAGGAGAGCTTTGAATGAGAGGAGGGCCGTGGGCTTCTGGCCCTGGCAAGGGAGAGAGTTTCATGACGGGTGGACGAAGTGAGCAAGGGGACAGAATTGAGAGTTGAGAGCTTGGTGTGACACTCCTTCCTGCCTGTTCACTCTTTGGCACCCTGGGCCCCACGTTACCCAGATTGGCAGGGATGAGGTAAAATCTGACCAATAAGAATCTGTAATTTAGGATCTGTGAGTAATTAGCAGGGCACCACCTGTCAGGGGGAATAACAACATCATGAATCTGTGGGATTCGGATTTGAATTTGAGGCGGGATGGACGGCTGATCTCTCTTAAATAACATTTCTGTAGAGGACTGAAATAATTAAGGCAGCTCCCAAAAGTTCCAGACATTTCCAGGGGCTGTTTACCCACTGACAGAAAGTGTGGGTCACTGTGTAATTACGAGAGAGGGGCCTCTGGTGTCAAGCTGACATCCTGCTGTGGACCACCCAGCCGGAGTTTTGCAGGAAGAATGAAGGTGCTCAGCTCCATGAAACAACTCTAAATGATATTTCCACTGGGCCTTTTTTTGGGAGGGTTCTTTGACCCTTGGGATCTATTACAGATCTCCCGAATGAATTTAGTTGAAAGTACCCCATACTTAAGTCCTGATAGTTGGAGATAATCGCATTTCACAAAACTGTATTATTGCTTCACTGTTCTGTTACTCTGTGTCCTGAAAATGGAAATGTACAAAACTTCAAAAGCTATCAAGTTCTCCCTGTTCCACCTTTTTGGGAACAATGTTTCACCTAACAAAAACACTATTTCCTTTAGACCAAATGAACAAAATGCTATATATGGCAGAATTCATTAGTGACACTTACTAGCAGTTAATCAAAAATGAAAAGTTCAAATGCAATACTGCCTGTTCTAGGTCCTCTCAAATAGTCTCCTCCGAACACTAATTTCAAACCAATTACATTCTTCAGGGAAATTCTTTTGCCAAGAAAACTTTATACCAAAGAAATCATGCAACAGATGATTCACTGTCTCTTTTCCTGTTTGCACTTGTCAGGTTTCTTAGGGCTGAACTTATTTAGTCTTTGAGGAACAGTCTATGACTAAGGTTTTGGGAAAAACTAAATTTAGAGTTTATTATAGAGGACTGATTTATGCTCAGGAATTCTACAGACATGCTAAGTGTGTGGCTAGAGATCAATTTTCAATCATCATGGCCTGAATTTATTAAATATTAAATATAGGAAGAAATACTTTTTAGAACAAAGTAGATTAATGAGTTCACAGATCATCTGGGATTCTCTGAAATAAGTTTGGACTGGATTACTAACTACGGGATGTTTTTTATCTGAGTCCTTGCATGCCAAAACATGTACAACCTAGACTTCTTGTCTTCATAACTCATAATGAAAAACCCCTGGTGTCAGGTGTACTAAAAATGCCCATTATGGCATTAGTTATGGTATTTATTAAGCATATTGTGTTAAAAGGAGAGGTATATATAAGATAATCATATCAAGCAAAGCCACTGACTCCAGAGAGACTTTCAATCTAAGAGAGTGGAAAAGGAGGCATTTAAACCTCATTTTACAGCTAAAGAAATTTAGGCCCAGGGAGGTTAAGGAACCCCCCAAGATCACACAGTAGAGTAGTGACAGAGCTGGGATTAGAACTCAGGTCTCTCGACTCCCAAAGGCTACGCTCTTTCCTCGGGCCTCCAACCTGTAAATGTGACAGATCTTTGGCCTCTCGCATCCTATCTGGTCTCCTTCCAGTTACTGCCTGAGTCCCCCTTCCCTCAGCACTCTCCTTCTCCTCAGTCTCTCCCACCTGACAAAAGACTTCACCAAAAACCTGCCTCTGCTCTCTTCACCTACTAAACCCAGCAGAGGAGCAGTCCCCATACTGGGTTTCGCTCTGGCACACAAGGTCTCTTGCGCTTAGTACAGTGAAAGTACTTAATACAGTACTTGGCGCACAGTAAGCGCTCAATAAATACATTTGGATGAATGAGTTCTTCCTCCACAATTAGCATCACCACTCCAGATCAGATCAGCAAACAAAAACCCCATCCAAATCCATCTGTTTCTCTCCCTGGATTTTTTCACTTCCTGGAATCACACCAATGCTTCTGCCATGTTTCCCAGGATTTCCTATACAACAGGAGGAGAATGCAGATTTTTCTCTACTGACACCAAATGATCAGGAGGATGACACCTCAGTGTATATATCCTCTAGTTCACACAAGAGGGAGCTGGTGCATCTGTTGAAGGCGTCAGCATAGGGAGACCAAGGACAATTCCATCCTTGCCAGTCTGCTGCTTGTGAGAAAACAATGTGTTGCTGTCAAAAGTACAAGATTTCTGAGGGAAAGGAACACAGGAATACTACTACTACTAATTACTGCACAATCTTAAACCGAAGGAAACTTTAGTTTTGGCCTTCTCTGTCCATCCCATATGAGCCCACTCTATGTCACAACTCTAGGGCAGACCATTTTTCATCCCTACATCTTGGTCCTCTATTTTTGCTCTGCTTCCCTCCCTCTCAGCCGGCTCTTCTTCTGCACTTTTCCAAAGGTTGACACTTTCCCCCAGTTGACTCTCCTCCCATCCCACAACTTTTTGCAGATCCTTCTGTTATTTCTGAAGCTTTCCCTGCTTGGTGTGCAATTCTGTGTTTATAAACTCACACAATCCAACCCCACTCGACTGACCAAAATAAGGTAATAGTGTGACCTAGTGGAAATAACATGGGCCTCGAAGTCAGAGGACCTGGGTTCTAATCCTTACTCTGACATTTGTCTGCTGTGAGACCCAGGGCAAGTCATTTAATTTCTCTGTGCCTCAGTCTCACATCAGGTTGTCCTCTTTGCTGCTGGAGTCACCTAATCATCCACTGCTATTCCATTTTGTTTCCTGGATCTTTAAAACATTTGCCTGCCCTCCCTGCTAGTGACTGCCCATCCTGTGAGCTGCTTGGGTGTCCTGACATCCTGACATCCCGACATCCTCACATCTCGCCTGCGAGGCGGTGTCACAGTAAACATCGCCTCAGTGCTGATGAGCCTGAAAAACAACAAACTATCTAGAACAGGAATCTTGAAACCTGGCAAGAAAAAGGTTTTCTCTACACTTAATAAATCCATCATTCTTAGATATCATTCAATTGTGGAGGGTTGAAGTAAAGAAAGGTCCTTAGTCCAAAATCAAAGGGTCTAAACTGATTGAAAGAAAATCCCTGTTTTGAAGGAATGAAAATGCTTAAATCAACCTGGATTCAACAGGCCAAGTTCAATAGAAAGCTTTTGGATAATAGAACACTTATGATCTCCCTGGACTTTTTCCCAAAGTCTTGATAAGCTTCCATTTCTGCCTTCTTATGGGGAAATCTATTTGATTGCATTACACCATTTACCCATTTTACACATAAAACTCTTTTATGAAGTCAAGGTTTCATAAGAACATACAGAAAGACTTCTTTTTAACAAGGGATGGTAAGCCTCAAAAACTATTAATTTGACTCTCTGCACTGAACAATTCACATTACAACAGATGAATACAAATAAGCACCCAATCACCTATTTCTAAAGGAGACTTCTCACAACACATCGTAAAAATTTCCTGCATAAGCAATAACAGATTTGGGGACAAACTTAAAAGCAAGTTCAAAGGACTCATAATTGCTGACCAAGTTCAAAAACTACCTTGAGCTCTACATCATCAGAATCAAGGTAGTTGCTACCTTGTGCTAGATATTCTGGAGGAAAATTATCTAGAACCCCTTCCCCCTATCATTTCCCCCAAGAGGCTCCTCAAGGGGATGGGGCCCTAAAGGCAGTATACCTTGGCCCAAAGAACAGAACAAGAAATAGCGCTGAAATGAACGTATGAATTCAAGTCAAAATGATTCCCTTAAACTGGGATTTCCCATGCACTAAGAGTATCTGGAACTCTTGAAGCCATAGAGGCTCAAGATTCAGTCAGTCAGTCAATCATATTTATTGAGTGCTTACTATGTGCAGAGCACTGTACTAAGCACTTGGGAGAGTACAACAATAAACAGACACATTCCCTGCCCATAAGGAGTTTACAGTCTAGAGAGGGAGAAAGAGAGGATTCAGTTCTCCTTCATCGAAAGGTTCCTGAAAGCTTGCCATCGGTACTGGATTCCCACTTTACTTCACAGTCAGGTGTTGGCGGGGAAGTGTTAGTCACGGACTTCTAAATTTCCTGGGACTTGCCCCAAGGGACAGGTGATCTTTGGGAACTGCCAGGAATGATGCTAACTTTCCATCGAAAGGGTTGAAATTATTTGAACATCCTAAGTACTGAAAGGAGTTCCTTTGAGATTAGTTTCCCATAATTTAGATGATAAAAAGCAGAAGTTTTATGGCATTTCAGATCAGAAGGAAAAGACCAGTGATAAGGCCTGGACTCCTCTGTTCAGGAATTTCTAATTATATTTTTGATCCTGCCACTCACTTGCCCTGTGAACTCGGACAGGGATTTTAACCACTTCACATTTCAGTTTCCCTTGACTGGAAAGGCAGGATTTAATAAAATAAATTATAAACATGCTAAATGTGTAGAATATGGGTTTTTCAATGGAATCCAAGTCCAAAATCTTGGCTGTTTCTTCACTGAAGAGAAAATGACAAGTCACTAATCAGGAAAAGAGTGACATTCAGAAACCAACTTCCCCTACCAAAATGGCAAAGCAGAATTATAAACATAAATGCTACAAAGCCATTTATGAAAACAATGGGGAGACTTAACAAAACACAAATATATCTCCCAAGGTGGGGCAAAAAAGCCTTCCAAACCAGAGGTGATTTTTATATGCCGTGAAAAGCTACCCAGCTGGGTACATTATTACTGCCTGACTATTTTTTCTGCTTCCTCTGACCCAGGAAATAGGAGCCATCACTAGCTGACTTTGATGAAAGTGCTGGCCTCGTGAGACTGGGCGGCAGGAAAAGCCAGACTAACCATACGCACCGCAGAGAAGAGGAGGTGGTGACAACAAAAAGGAGGTCATAAGAGGCAGGAGGGCAGGTAAGGGCTTGCAGGAGAGGAGAGATGGAAGTAGAGACAAGGCATCGACTTACATGAATACAGTTGGTTTTAACCTTTTAAATGTAAAGTCATCGAGTCATTCTTTTTAGAGGATCTACCTTAAATGTTGACTGAAATTCAACAATCAGTAAATACGTACCAAGCACTGGACTAAGCACTGGGATAAATACAAGTTAATCTGGTCAGACACAGTTCCTGTCCCTGTTCCTCATGGGGCTCACATGAGGACAGAAAACAGGCATTGATGTACAAGATAATAATGACAGTTTTCATGGGCCTCAGAAATAAGGAGTTGTGGTAGTCATCCCACAACAGAGAATATAAAGTGAATGATGGGACAAGGGCACTTGGGGATTCCAGCCTATCTGCCTTTGCCTCTATTCCTTATTTTCTCCCTCGTTTATTAGAAGTGTAAATCATATTGTTCTAGTCAAATCCCACTTTAAACTCACAGCACATCCCACCTTCCTAAATCCACAATGGTACCTCTTCTCAGAGGTCTGCTGTAGTGCATGGGAACATAGAGAAGAGGCAGAAATGGCGGAGATAGACATCTTGCCCCGCCCAAGGCCCTCCAGGAACGACCTTCATTTCACTTAAGGTCTGGGTGCACAGCTGGTCTCCATTTAATAGACTTTTTCTACTCAGGTGGAGAACGAGGATGGGAGAGAAGCTAGACTTTTGAGCTGCTTCACGTAAAGTATTTCGGGGATCCTAGGAGGGGAAATGCCCTAAACAAATAGAGAACTGTCATCATTATTGGTTGGTGCACTCAACCTCATACCCAACTGTTTGCAACTAATTTTACCTAAACCAAGACTCTATAGTTATTTCTTTGCAATTGACCAAGTAAACCTTCAATTTATTCTTAAACCCCCCCACAATAGTTAAATTCATACAGAAAGCTCAAGTAAACAAAGTAAACAAAATGGAACTTCCCTGTAACCCTGCCAGCTTCTTCTGATATTCCCACCCTACCATCAGATGAAAGCTAACTCGGAAGGCAGGATTTTCAGCAATCAGGTCAGAGTGGCAACATTCACTCATCTCCATTTTATCTAAGAGAGTCTTCGCTTGGGGTATTCCCTACTTTGAACAAAAATACTTCAACTCCAAGTAGAAATTTAAATCAGCCCAGTTAAGAAGATGGGTATGAAAACAAGCATTAGATTTGGACTAAGTGAATAAAACCCAGTTTCAGAGTGGAGGACACATTATGGAACAATAATGAGTGCATGAGAGAGAGAAAATAACCATTATTATAGTGATGCTCTTTGCACCACTATACTTAAGATTTGCTAGAGTTCCTATTATAAGCCACATTTTTTTCTGAGGCTTCTAACTCAGCTATAAAAATAAAATGTGGACAAAGTTAATGACCAAAGTTTTCATCCCAATAATCACTGACAATTGTGCAAAATGTCTTTTAGTATATGTTTCCACTTGCCAAACAGGCCCCTCCCATTATAAGTTCAAGTACAATAATACTTTGCTCAATAGGCCTCTGTTAAAGTGTTATACTTTCTCAGAGGGTCTCCCATCCTCTTCAGCTCATCCCTACCCATAAGTCTAAACTGCGTAGGATGGTGGAATCACTGTACCATGCTAGGAGAACCATTTTATCAGGGAACTGCAAAGCACTGTGGCCTGGTGGAGAGAACACAGGTCTAGAACTCAGGAGACCTGGGTTCTAATCCTGGCTCTACCACTTGCCTGCTCTGTGACCTTGGGCAAGTCACTTTACATCTCAGTGCTTCAGTTTCCTCACCTTGTAAAATGGGGACCAAAATACACATTCACCCTCTATTTAAGGATTACGTCTGATCTGAATTCATTGTATCTACCACAGTGCTGGGCACATGGTATGTGCAAATACCAGTGATCAATTGTCTCATTTTATGTGAGTGGGTTGGGGAACAGGACATAAAATGGCCAATGTCATTTGTCTGTAGTTGAGCCCTTTAACTGCCAATTAACCCTCTGAAGCATAGTTTCTCTGAAATTAGGGGCAGCTATGCATCTGATGGCTCTCCAAAAGTCCATTTAATTCTTAAAAATCCCTGAGGAGTTTGTCAGACCAGTATCTCAAAGAAGTAGACCTTCAGTGGCCAGCAAGGGGTGGGGGGAAACGCTAATCCTAATTCTAACACCTTGGGGCCAAGAACCTAGAACCCAGTTCACTGTAAAACACATGTTCTCCCTCCAACTTTTAGGGTATTTGTTAAGTGTTGACTATGTGCCAGGCACTGTTCTAAGCACCGTGGTATATACAAGCTAATCAGGTTGGACAAAGTCCATGTCCAACATGGGGCCTTAAGTCCCATTTTACAGATAAGGTAACTGCGGCACAGAGAAATTAAGTGACTTGCCCAAAGTCACACAACAGACAAGTGGTGCAGTCAAGATTAGAACCCAGATCCTTCTGACTCCCAGGCCCGAGTTCTACCCACTGGGCCACGCTGCTTCTCTTAATAGACTTGGTAAAAACCTTGTTGTTTTTTTTAATTTCTGGCTTGGCCAAAGTGGAATTGAAAAAGGGCCAATTTACTACTAGGTCATCCAAAATAAGCACTTGAGGAGCCCCAAATAATAATAATAATACTAATGTTGGTATTTGTTAAGCGCTTACTCTGTGCAGAGCACTGTTCTAAGCGCTGGGGCAGATACAGGGTAATCAGTTTGTCCCACGTGAGGCTCCCAGTTAATCCCTATTTTCCAGATGAGGTAACTGAGGCACAGAGAAGTTAAGTGACTTGTCCACAGTCACACAGCCGACAAGCGGCAGAGCCGGGAGTCGAACCCATGACCTCTGATTCCCAAGCCCACGCTCTTTTCACTGAGCCACACTGCTTCTCCAAATGCTTCCCTGACTCAGGGCCTCAGTAACTGCAAGTCCAGTCCTTGCAGTGGTAGTTTAATAATGTCATGAAACCACACACTGATCCCATCCCAAGCGGTCGGTGAATCCAACGCTCCCAATATAGCTATCTCTGGGATGGCAGTGGACAGCCAAATGGCAAAGACCACAGAGCAAAGTTTCAAGATAAGGTACCTGAGCCAGTGCATATTCTGAAAAGAAGAGTCAGTCCATCCTTACCACGATGACATGACCTCTGAAGGGCGACAGCTGCCTCGGTGGTGGTCAAGACCAAGGGCTAAATCTCCCAATTCTCAGACAAGGTAGATTCACATACCCTAGGCTAGCAAGTGCCAAAAGTGATTAGAAAATCTGCAGCAGTCAAGGCAGCCCGAGGACTTTATTCCTGTTTGGGGGCTCCCACTAATCTGGATCACTTGATTATTTGACTCTCTTTTTCCTTCCTTAGTTAGCCTTCTCCATACATCCAAAGAAGGGTTGGCTGTGATTTAAAGCAGGAAGTGTTTGATTTAAACTGCAGATAATAAGACCTCAGTTGAGTTGCTAGCTGCAAGAGATGTAACAGCATTAGGGAGGAAACAATAAGAAGAGAGACATTCTTCCTGAATTCCCAATTGCCCTAAGGCCGATTCAGAGAAACAAAGGAGATACAAGGAAGGAAGCTAAGCTTAGCACTCACAGGCGCGCACTTTTCATCACTGTAGTTACTCTGGGACTTAAAAAAAAAATAAAATTCTACAATTTAGATCAGACCCTAGAGTCTGATTTATCAAGGTTGATCGTGCCCCTCTTTTTACCTGCTTATAACCTCTGGGCCTCCACTTGGGATCAAAATTTTCACACCTGATACTACCTTGCATTTGGATTTTTCTGTATTAGAAATTATCAACTCCCGATGAGAATGGGATTTCTTGAAACTTGAATTATTTTACCAGAAGGACATCTTATACTATATTTCAAAGGCTCAGTGTACAAGATTAAAAATGCATCCACAAGTTACTACTGATCCTGGAGTATAATAGTAGTGTGTTAAGTACTTACTATGTGCCAAGCACTGTACTAAACGCTGGGGTAAATACAAAATAGTCAGGTCCCACATGGGGCTAACAGTCTAAATAGGAGGGAGAACAGGTATTGAATCTCCATTTTACAGATGAGGTAACTGGAGGCAAAGAGAAGTTGTGAGTTGCTTAAGGGCGTATGGCAGAGCGGGGAGAGTCAAAACAGGTCTTAACCTAGCCTGTCAAAAGCCAGTCTCTGATAGCGTTTCGATAAACTAGATTTCTCTGGATAACAACTCTTACTTGGTTGGCTTTGGTATATATTTTGTTTTTGAGGGTACAAATTTTAGTGCAGCCAAAAGTTAATGTTTTTAAAATATCTTCCATAAATCTCTGAAAATACAGGGATTGCACTGACAGTATTTTGCACACATAGAAAAGGAAGTCTGCTGATGTAGTTATAGTGAGTTGCTGTATACGGTATTTTCCTTTTGTATCTGTAGATTTCTTAAAGGGAAATTGAATGCCCAATAAAACACACAAAAGGGAAAATGCAAATGTTGAGGTTCTAGTGGTTAATGTTTCCCCATCATGTCTAAAGCTACATACTTGCAACCTGAGAGACCTGAATGTTACATTTCCTGGTTATGCTTTCTTAAACTATTGAATTGCATCAGTGTGTTTTTTCTGAGGATTTAAACTATACTTTGCTTTCAAAATCACAAAGACTGAAATCTCCTTACCCAGAACATGTCCACATGAGGCAAACTATACACCAGTCTAAATTCCTTTCAAACTATCAACAGATTCAGCCCCTTTTCTAAAAGGTGCTAAAGCTGGCAGTCTTGATGGTGGGGGTGGACAGATCGGGAACAATAATTTTTTTTTTTTATTTCAATTCAGTAGGGCAGCTGTGGAAAAGATTTAGGTGAAGCTTGGGAGCATGACATGAGAAAGCTCACTCTGATGTATTTTTGTTTAGGGTACTTGTTAAGAGCTTACTATATGCCAGGCACTGTACTACGAGCTAGGGTAGTACAAGCCAATCAGTGAAGTGACTTGCCCAGGTCACACAGCAGACATATAGTGGAGCTGGGATTAGAACCCAGGTCCTTCTGACTACCAGGCCCAGGCTCTCTCCACTAGACCACACTGCTGCTTTTGACCCCAGGAGTAATGTAACCATTATGCCAGTATTGCTAGTGACCTCAGCCACTCCAGTCTGACAATGGGGTTGGGGCGCTGGGCTGAAAAGGTCTGATATCCTGAAATGCCCTGTGTCAGACAGACCTGCTGATGTCAAGATTCTTGGAGTGTGCTTGGAGAGGAAACTAAAGTTTGTTTCGTCCACAAGACCCTGAAGCAGTTACTGTTCAGCTGATGCTTACAGTGAGGAAATGTACAGAGTTGGGATTGTTCCATGTGGAAATGAGGCTGAAACAATATTTTCAAAGGAAAACTTATCCTCCTCGAACACAATTTTCCTTAAGTAGACATGTGCACTATTTGGACAGTGATCCCTCTCCACCGTAGCCTGAGAATCAGTGACACTGTAAAGTTGTTAATATCAACAACATTTTTCCTGTGTCCTTTCATTACTGGAGAAATCCAGTTTTCAGCCTCAACACAGATTTGGTGTTTTTACACATCGGAACCACCTCTTGCGAGGAATCCTGGAATGTGACATACTGTACGATTTTAGGAAATCTCGAATTGGCAGAAAGCCTCATCTAGGTTTGTATGGCTTCACTAATACTCTGGAAATTTTTGTGGCACTATAAATGGATTCATTCAACATCACGCCCAGATATTGGCATGAAAGGGTACTTCTCTATGGTGCCCACACTTGCATGGACAAAGAATTGTAGATGTTCAACTGACAGTGGAACCAGGCAGAAAGGATTAATGCTGGGAATCTAGTCCTCACATCAGTACATCTGCCTGACAGGCTGTATTTTGAACATTTTCTCCTCCCCAGCCCCGCCTCCCCCAAACACACACCCCTCACTGTTAGCCCAGATGGCCTCAAAGAAGCCCCCAAATCCAGGCATGCTGGCTACAGGATTCCAGGGGGTCACAGCCACAGGAGCCCAAGCAGTGTGGCTCAATGGATAAAGCACAAAACTGGGAGTCCAAAGGACCTGGGTTCTAATGTCGGCTCTGCCGCATGTCTGCTGTGTGACCCTGGGCAGGTCACTTAACTTTTCTGGGCCTCCGTTACCTCATCTGTAAAATGGGGACTAAGAATGTGAGCCTCATGTAGAACAGGGACTGGGTCCAACCTGATTAACTGTATCTACCTGGTGTTTAGAAAGGTGCTTGGCACATAGTAAGTGCTTAACAAGTACCATAATCATTATTATTATTATTATTATTATTAATGCATCCAGTCCAACTGGGAGGCAGGCACGAGAGCATCTGCTCTGACACAAAAAGTGAAAGTCCGCACCGGCTCAACTTGATGTTTTCGTGCCTTTCACGATGCTGCATTTTGCCAGGAAGGATTAGTATCAAGTCTTCTTTACGTTAGCTGACTACTGTTTGCACAACACCATCCGTTGGGGAGTACCTGGCCTGGGATACACTGCCCAGGGCAAGGGGTTGATTTCAGGATCATTTGGGTGGGGAGAAAGCGGAACTTTAAGAAGGAGAACTACTCACTGGTGCAGTAGTTTTGCTCCCTCAATTGATGGTCTTTACTGGGTGCCACCTGAGAGTACAGACCTGTAATAAGAACTTGGGAGAACACATCAGAAGCCACAAAACCAGTTCTGTCCCCAGATCCATTAAGCCACAGGGGACAATTTGGATTCAGTTCTGCAATGAGTGGCTTGGATGCTCAAGTCAGGATGTCCTAAAACAGATGCCCAGGGCAACTCTCCTAATCCTCCCGACTTTGAAAATGGCACTGAGCGTTAGATATTTAATATTTAAATGTGAAATAAGAAAATAAACAAGAAATAAAATGAGATCAAATATTAGGTCTTTGTCTTATGCTGCCTATGAATTTCTCAAGTTATCTATCCAGCAAACCTTTAAACTCTTAGCAGTTTCCTTGGAAAACTACTGCTCCAAGTTATATCAGCATCACAGGGAGAAAGAAGTTTTCCCAGATAATGATCTTTATTCCCCGGTTTCTCCAGGTTACTTTGTTTTGTCCCTCTGCTGCCATGGTGATCTTACTCTTCAATGACATACTGACTATTAATGCAGTCCCTATTTTCTTCTATTTGATGTAAACAATAGAATATTTTATTCTCATTATTTCTCCCTTAATTAGCTTTTGTTTTTTTAAACCTCCATTCAATTTTTAGCCTGAGGAAGCCAGCGTTTTTGAGAAAAATTAATTTATTTCCCTAAGTGGGTTTCACATTGCCTTTCATGGAATTGGCTTTCATGGAATTCTGGGTTACTGAACAACAAAAAAATAGTAATGGAAGATATTTTCCTTTTTCAAACCATCAGGGTATATTGGTATATCTCATCTTTGTTCATATACTTCACTGCAGGTGGGGATAATCATTTCACTGAATAGAAATAACAATATGTTTCTTCCCCTGGTGTAATGCTATTTTAAAAGTGCAGTATGCCTTACTAGAACCCTGCATTAATTGGATTTTCCCAGTTCTGTACCTGGAAGTCTAAGTTCTGTTCAGAACTGGAGGAGGGTCTGGATCGCAGCCTGGCCTAGTGGACAGAACACAGGCCTGGAAGTCGGATGAACCTGGTTCTAATCCAAGTTCTGCCACTTGTCTCCTGTGTGACTTTGGGTAAGTCACTTCAATTACCTCATCTGTAAAATGTGGAACACGGACTGTGTCCAATCTGATCAGCTTGTATCTACTAAACACTCACTGTGTATTCGGCACTTACTACAGTGTGCGGCACATAGTAAGTGCTTACAGACCTGGGGAGAGAGAAAGAGAAAGACAGACAGACAGCTGCCACAAATGTTTTAGTCTCCTTGGGCTGTTGAGATTAAATTGGTAGCCCAGTTTATGGGCTGGTGGGGTCTGGAATATGGGGCACTCAGTAAATGCTCAATAACCTAGTAAGCGCTGAACAACCACCATCATCATCAACATTATTCATTCACTCAATAAATAGTATTTATTGAGCGCTTACTACTCATTCATTCAATAGTATTTACTGAGCGCTATGTGCAGAGCACTGTACTAAGCACTTGGGATGTACAATTGGGCAACAGATAGAGACAACCCCTGACCAATGACGGGCTCACAGTCTAATTGATTAATTAGTAGAAGCAGGGTGGCTCAGTGGAAAGAGCCTGGGCTTCGGAGTCAGAGGTCATGAGTTCGACTCCCAGCTCTGCCACTTAATAATGTTGGTATTTGTTAAGCGCTTACTATGTGCCGAGCACTGTTCTAAGCGCTGGGGTAGACACAGGAGAATCAGGTTGTTCCACCAGCTGTGTGACTGTGGGCAAGTCACTTAACTTCTCTGTGCCTGTTACCTCCTCTGTAAAATGGGGATTAACTGGGAGCCTCACGTGGCACAACCTGATTACCCTGTATCTACCCCAGCGCTTAGAACCGTGCTCTGCACATAGTAAGCGCTTAACAAATACCAACATTATTATAATATCATTATTAGAGTACCCAAGGTAGATAACTGCGGACGCCCAGTCACCGCATATGAGATAAGAAGCGGAAGAGCTCAGCGGAAAGAGCCCGGGCTTGGGAGTCCGAGGTCATGGGTTCGAATCCCGGCTCTGCCACTTGTCTGCTGGGTGACTGGGGGCAAGTCACTTCCCTGGGCCTCAGTCCCCTCATCTGCAAAATGGGGATGAAGACTGGGAGCCCCACGTGGGACCACCTGAGGACCCTGTATCCCCCCCCCCAGCGCTTAGAACAGTGCTGCGCACATAGTAAGCGCTTAACAAAAACCAACATCATTATTATTAGCTGCCCCCCCCATTTAAAAGCCACCTCCTTGGCTGCCACGTTGCATTAAAAAGGGGCAGCTCGACGGGCACCGCAGGGAGCCCAGCGGTGGACACACACACACACACACACACACACACACACACAGAGCCATCCATCCCACGCGCCCATCTGCGCATGCGCGCGGCGCTCATCCGCACGCGGCGCCGCCCCCCTCCCTTCCCGGGTGGGGTCGCGCGCCGGCGTGGGGGGAGGCAGGGGAGGAAGCCCGCGCGCCTGCCCCACTCACCCCGCCGTGATACACCTTATTGGCTCTTTTGATCTTGATGTCCAGGGCCGTCCCCATGGCGCACCGGCGGCGGCGGCGGCGGCCCCCCCGCCCCCCCGCCCTTCCTTTTTCCCTCTCCCGCCCCCCCCCCTCGGCCGCCCTTTCCCGTCACGTGACCCGCCCCTCGCCGTCACGGGGGCCGGCTCGGCCGCCCACGTGACCGGGCGAGGGCGCGCGCGCGGTTTCCCGCCTCCCGCGAGGCGCGCGCGCGCGGTTTCCCGCCTCGGGCGGGGCCGTGGCGCCGGTGGAGCGGCTCCCCCCGCCACCCCCCGTCTCCTCGCCTGTCGGGGGGTGGGGGGGGGCGGCCGGGAGGACCGGCGGGGGACACCGGGGGCCTCCGCAGGGGCCCCCACCCCCTCCTTTTCCCCCCTCCCTTCCTCCGTTGCCGGGGCAACGCAGGAAGGACTGGCGCGTCGCGCGCACCGGAAATGGGCGCGCTGCTGGGAGCCGGCGGGGGGAGGCCAGGGACCAGCCCCCTTCATACTTCATTCAATAGTAATAATAACGTTGGTATTTGTTAAGCGCCTACTGTGTGCAGAGCACTGTTCTAAGCGCTGGGGGAGATCCGGGGTCATCAGGTGGTCCTTCGTGAGGCGCACAGTCTTCATCCCCCTTTTCCAGATGAGGGAACTGAGGCCCAGAGAATAATACTAATGTTGGTATTTGTTAAGCGCTGACTAGGTGCGGAGCACTGTTCTGAGCGCTGGGGGAGATCCAGGGTCATCAGGTCGTTCCCCCGTAAGGATCACAGCCTTCATCCCCATTTTCCAGATGAGGGAACTAAGGCACAGAGAAGAATCATAATAATAATGTTGGTACTTGTTAAACGCTTACTAGGTGCACTGTTCTAAGCGCTGGGGGAGATCCAGGGTCATCAGGTTGTCCCACGTGAGGCTCACAGCCTTCATCCCCATTTTCCACATGAGGTCACTGAGGCACAGAGAAGTGAAGTGGCTCAGTGGAAAGAGCACGGGCTTTGGAGTCAGGGCTCATGAGTTCGAATCCCAGCTCTGCCACTTGTCGGCTGTGTGACTGTGGGCAAGTCACTTAACTTCTCTGTGCCTCAGTTCCCTCATCTGTAAAATGGGGATTAAGACTGTGAGCTCCACGTGGGACAACCTGATTCCCTTATGTCTACCCCAGCGCTTAGAACAGTGCTCGGCACATAGTAAGCGCTTAACAAATACCAACATTATTATTATTATTATTAAGTGACTTGCCCACCGTCACACAGCTGACAAGTGGCAGCGCCGGGAGTCGAACCCATGACCTCTGACTCCCAAGCCCGGACTCTTTCCACTGACCCACGCTGCTTCTCTCTGTAATAATAATAATAATGTTGGTATTTGTTAAGCGCTTACTCTGTGCAGAGCACTGTTCTAAGCGCTAGGGGAGATACAGGCTCATCAGGTGGTCCCACATGAGGCTCACAGTTAATCCCCATTTTACAGATGAGGTCACTGAGGCCCAGAGCAGTGAAGTGACTTGCCCACAGTCCCACAGCTGACAAGTGGCAGCGCCGGGAGTCGAACCCATGACCTCTGACTCCCAAGCCGGGGCTCTTGCCACTGAGCCACACTGCTTCTCTCTGTAATAATAATAATAATAATAATGTTGGTATTGGTAAAACGCTTATTAGGTGCCAAGCACTGTTCTAAGCGCTGGGGAAGATCCAGGCTCATCAGGTGGCCCCACGTGAGGCTCACAGTTAATCCCCATTTTACAGATGAGGTCACTGAGGCCCAGAGCAGTGAAGTGACTTGCCCACAGTCCCACAGCTGACAAGTGGCAGCGGCGGGAGTCGAACCCATGACCTCTGACTCCCAAGCCCGGGCTCTTTCCACTGAGCCACGCTGCTTCGTATAATAATAATGTTGGTATTTGTTAAGCGCTTACTATGTGCCGAGCACTGTTCTAAGCGCTGGGGTAGACACAGAGGAATCAGGTTGTCCCACGTGGGGCTCACAGTCTTAATCCCCATTTTACAGATGAGGTAACTGAGGCACCGAGAAGTGAAGTGACTTGCCCAAAGTCACATAGCTGATGAGTGGTGGCCGACTTGTTCATCCCAAGCGCTTAGTACAGTGCTCTGCACATAGTAAGAGCTCAATAAATACTCCGACTTGTTCATTCCAAGCGCTTAGTACAGTGCTCTGCACATTATAAGCGCTCAATAAATACTATTGAATCAGGTTGTCCCACGTGGGGCTCACAGTCCTCATCCCCATTTTACAGACGAGGTCACTGAGGCACCGAGAAGTGAAGTGACTTGCCCAAAGTCACACAGCTGAGGAGTGGTGGCCGGCTTGTTCATTCCAAGCGCTTAGTCCAGTGCTCTGCACATAGTAAGCGCTCAATGAATACTATTGAATGAATGGCTGAGCCGGGATTCGAACCCATGACCTCTGACTCCAAAGCCCGGGCTCTTTCCACTGAGCCACGCTGCTTCTCGGCTGCTGTATCTGCCCCAGCGCTTAGGACAGTGCGTAGCACTATCGTAAGCGCTTAACAAATACCATGATGATGATGATGATTGATTATTATTATTTATTATTATTATTCTTGGCTCTTCTGCCCCTTTTTCTTTCCTCCCTCCCCGCCGGCCAGGCGGGAGTTAAAAGGCGACGGGGAGACTACCGTTCCCAGGATGCAGCGCGGCGGGCGCGGCCCCGTCCCGGCGGCGGGAGCGCGCCCGCGGGAGCGCGCCCGCCCGCACGCGCGGGGCCCTGGCAGCCTCCTAGCAGGGGTCGCGCTGCCCATTCCTTCATTCCTTCATTAATAATAATGCTGGTATTTGTTAAGCGCTTACTCTGTGCAGAGCGCTGTTCTAAGCGCTGGGGGAGAGACAGGGTCATCAGGTTGTCCCATGTGAGGGTCACAGTCGTCATCCCCCTTTTACAGATGAGGGAACTGAGGCACAGAGAAGAATAATAATGATAATGTTGGTATTTGTTAAGCGCTTACTATGGGCAGAGCACTGTTCTAAGCGCTGGGGGAGAGACAGGGTCATCAGGTCGGCCCACGTGAGGCTCACAGTCTTCATCCCCCTTTTACAGATGAGGGAACTGAGGCACAGAGAAGAATAATAATGATAATGTTGGTATTTGTTAAGCGCTTACTATGGGCAGAGCACTGTTCTAAGCGCTGAGGGAGAGACAGGGTCATCAAGTTGTCCCATGTGAGGCTCACAGTTAATCCCCATTTTCCAGATGAGGGAACTGAGGCCCAGTGAAGTGACTTGCCCACAGTCACCCAGCTGACAAGTGGCGGAGCTGGGATTCGAACCCATGACCTCTGACTCCCAAGCTCAGGCTCTTTCCACTGAGCCTCGCAATTATTATAGTATTTGTTAAGCGCTTACTCTGTGCGGAGCACTGGTCTAAGCGCTGGGGGAGAGACAGGGTCATCAGGTTGTCCCACGTGAGGCTCACAGTTAATCCCCATTTTCCAGATGCGGTAACTGAGGCACAGAGAAGTGAAGTGACTTGCCCACAGTCGCACAGCTGACAAGGTGGAGCCAGGATTCGAAGAGTAATAATGGTATTTGCTAAGCGCTTACTATGTAATAATAATGTTGGTATTTGTTAAGCGCTTACTAGGTGCCGAGCACTGTTCTAAGCGCTGGGGGAGATCCAGGGTGACCAGGTTGTCCCACGTGAGGCTCACAGTGTTCATCCCCATTTTACAGATGAGGGAACTGAGGCCCAGTGAAGTGACTTGCCCACAGTCACCCAGCTGACAAGTAGCAGAGCAGGGATTCAAACCTGTGACCTCTGACTCCCAAGCCCGGACTCGTTCCACTGAGCCACGCTGATGTGCCGAGCACGGTTCAAAGCGCTGGGGTAGAGACAGGGTAATCACGTTGTCCCATGTGGGGCTCACCGTCTTCATCCCCATTTGACAGATGAGGGAACTGAGGCCCAGAGCAGTGAAGTGACTTGCCCAGGGTCACCCAGCTGACAAGTGGCAGAGCTGGAATTAGAACCCATGACCTCTGACTCCTAAACCCGTGCTCTTTCCACTGCGCCACGTGGCTTCAGTATAAATAGTATTTATTGAGTGCTTACTCTGTGCAGAGCACTGGACTAAGCGCTTGGAATGGACAGTTCGGCAACAGTTAGAGACAGTTGCTGCCCAGTGATGGGCTCACAGTCTAAACAGAGGAGAATAATAATGTTGGTATTGGTTAAGCGCTTACTAGGTGCCAAGCACTGTTCTAAGCGCCAGGGTAGATGCAGAATCGTCACGTTGTCCCTCATAGGGCTCACAGCCTTCATCCCCATTTGACAGATGAGGGAACTGAGGCACAGAGAATAATAATAATAATGATAATGTTGGTATTTGTTAAGGGCTTACTATGTGCAGAGCACTGTTCTAAGCGCTGGAGGAGATCCAGGGTCATCAGGTTGTCCCATGTGAGGCTCACAGTCTTAATCCCCGTTTTACACATGAGGTCACTGAGGCACAGAGAAGTGAAAAGACTCGCCCGAAGTCACACAGCTGACAGGCGGCAGAGTCGGGATTCGAACCCATGACCTCTAACTCCCAAACCCAGGCTCTTGCCACTAAACCACGCTGCTTCTTGCTGCTCCCGTCTTATGTGGCGCTCCCCTCCCCCGCGCAGGCCCCCGGCCGGGCAGATCATCCCAAATCAGCCCCTTCATTCATTCAATCATCTTTATGGAGCGCTTACCCTGTGCAGAGCACTGCGCTAAGTGCTTAAGTGCCCTAAGCGCAGCGCCCACCACCAGCCTCTCCAGGAAACCGCACCCTTTTTTCAAAGGTAAAATGGCCCTTTGCGTCTCGGGCGAAGGGGAACCTGGGTAAGGGGAGATATTCATCATAATGTTGGTATGTGTTAAGTGCTGACTATGTGCCAAGCGCTGGTGGAGATGCAAGGTTGTCAGGTTGTCCCACGTGGGGTTCACAGTCTTCATCCCCATTTTGCAGATGAGGGAACTGAGGCACAGAGAAGTGAAGTGACTTAACCAAGGTCACGCAGCTGACAAGCGGAGGGGCCAAGATTAGAACTCATGACCTCTGACTCCCAGCCCGGGCTCTTTCCTCTAAGACACAATGATTCTTGAGAAAATGGACGATCTGGTAGGGAAGGAGTGTGGCTTTAATGGACAGAGCCCCGGCCTGGGAGTCAGAAGGACCTGGGTTCTAATCCCAACTCTGCCACATGTCAGCTGAGTGACCCTGGGCAGGTCACTTCACTTCTCTAGGCCTCAGTTACCTCATCTGTAAAATGGGGATTAAGAGTGTGAACCTCACGTGATTACGTATTGATTAATGGTACCGATTGAATGCCTACAAACTACTATTGGTTTATTCACCTAAGCAGGAAGAGATATGTTTTAAGATTCAAAATTGTGGTTAAAATTTTTTGTTTGTCGAAAACTACATTTTTATTGTATTGCTCCCTTTCATTTTTATCGCTTTGATAGTTTTCCTCCATGTATTTCTCTTATTATGAAAGTGATATTTGAATGATTATATACGAAAAGAAAATATTGCAATTATTGAGCTTCCATTTCATTCTGACTATATTTTAACTCCTGAAATAAACTGGAAGGATTTTTCAGTGAGTATATCTACTCATGCTCATACATTTACCGTTAGTGGCATAATAAGATCTTAATTTAGTAAGAAAGTGTTTTGTTTTTAAATGGTATTTAAGTGCTTACTCTGTGCCAGGCATTTTATTGAGCACTGGGATAGATACAAGCCAAGCAGTTTGGACATAGTCCATGTACATTCATTCAGTAGTGTTTATTGAGCACTTACTATGTGCAGACCACTGTACTAAGTGCTTGGAATGTACAATTTGGCAACAGATAGAGACAATTCCTGCCCATTGACGGGCTACAGTCTACGTGGGGTGCAGAGTTTTCATCCCCATTTCATAAGTGAGGCAATTGAGGCACAGAGAAGTGAAGTGACTTGCCCAAAGGCACAGCAGATGAGTGGCAGAGAGGAGATTAGAACCCAGGTCCTTCAGACTCCCAGGCCGGTACTCTATCCACTAGACTACACTGCTGCTCTTGGCTTGAACTAAAATATTTATTTCACACTTACTTTAATTCCCAATGTATAACTTATACACCTAACAAAGTAGACTTCTTTCTAAGAATTACATTAATAATAAGTTTGTCAAAAATGACAGCTTTTGATTTACTAGCATTCCCAAAGAGGATTGGAAGTATTTCTGTTCAGTTCTTGAAATGAATTGATAGCATCAATCTGTCCTCAAGAGGATAGTCTTTAAACTTCTGTGAGTTTTCCAACATCCATTAAAAATCCTACAGTTGATATAAAATAATGAACATTTTTAACCCGAATGATTTTCTCTAGAAATTTCCAGTTGGAAATTCCCAAAACCTAGGTGTGGATGTGTCTCCTCGACTGGAATTACTTCACCATGGTTAATGTAACTAATAAGAATCTGTTGGATTGGCAGAGCACTCTTTTTCAAAAGTGCTTTCACATCAGTTATCTCGTGAAGGAGGGGCGGTGTGATTCTCCATCATTTCATTGGAATGGGGCTGTTTGAAATTTTCCCCTTTTATCTGGCCACCTGACTGAAGCTGGGGGGGCGTAGGAGACGGGCCTGTATAAATTCTGCTTTCTGCCAAGTGGTCAGTGAGAGGCAGAGAAAAAGCACAAGGCAAAGGGAAACAGCAGCCTTTAGCCTCCGCGAAGAGGAGGTAAAAGAAACGTCAGCTACCGGCTGACACTAGTATTTGGTTTTGTTTTTTTATTAAGCACTTACTATGTGCAGAGCACTGTTCTAAGCGCTGGGGTAGATACAGGGTAATCAGTTTGTCGTACATGAGGCTCACAGTCTTAATCCCCATTTTGCAGATGAGGTAGCTGAGGCACAGAGAAGTGACATGCCCACAGTCTACACAGCTGACAAGTGGCAGAGTCGGGATTCGAACCCATGACCTCTGACTCCCAAGCCCGGGCTCTTTCCACAGAGCCACACTGCTTCTCTACCGAGTACAGAGTACTGGCCCTTGGGGTTATTGCTTCCAGTGGATCCAGAAATGGGCTGCGTGTGATGTACGTGTCTCTAGATGACAGTGACTTATAAAGAGAAATATTCTGTATCTCAAAGGTCTCACAACCTAGTAAGCACACAAGGCAAAAACGTTCAGCATGAGAGGTCAGGACTGGGTAACTTCGAATAGGGAAAAGACAAACCTTAGATTACATGCTCTTCATACGCTGCCCCTTCATGAAGATGACTAAGGGTAAGACACAGATATAATGCAAAGAGATGAAAAATTAGCTTTCAAGGCTTTGGTTGCTACTGTTCATTCTGTTTTGGCTACTGCAGTCGAGTGGAATAAGGTGCCGTGTTTCTTGAGCTTGGCTTTGGAAAATGGAAAAGTGAAGAGCGAAATCCTGGCCACCAGAGGGGGCTTTGCAGACAGAAAGTAGAGGGGTGCACGGGGTTGGATTGGGGGGGCCCAACCCTGCTCTAGTCCAACAATTTTGGCAAAGTGTGGGGTCTGGCTCACCCAATCCCCAAACTTCTCCCAGTGGCTGAGAGCAGTCGTCTGCCTTCGCCGAGAAACAAACCAGTCATCACATGTTTTATTAACTAACCAGCAACTTGTTTATTTATTGGCCCTAACTACACCCACTTGTAGAATGCGAGAGTTGTGTTCTTGTAAAATAATGCATTAAGGAAGATGTGTGGTGTAGGATTCACCACGTCCAACGTTGTGTGACTGTACCCATAGTCCTACCCATCTGCACTTATACCATTTTTTCCAGATTTTTTTCTCTTTTCCTCTCTCTGTCCCTCTAACTTTCATTCTCTCTTATCTGCGTGTACCACTGGTCTCAGGTCTCTTTCCTCTGATTCAGTACTTCCTGAGCTTCTGGAGCTTTCCAAGCTCTCGGAGGTTTAGTACACTATCAAACGGGCACCACGGCTAAACTCTCAAAAGGGCTGCAGCCTTTTGGCATGGTTGTTGGCGGGACTCTGGCTGAATGAGCCTGCATAGACAGATCTGTTCCTATGTACCGTGCTCTCTCACACGCTTAGTACAGCATGCAGTAAGTGCTCAATAAAGATCATTGATGACAGTTAGGTTTGCCCCTTTCTTTCCTTGGAAAGCTCCCCTGTTGGCTGCTGCAATCTCAACAGGCACTTGCTGCCGTCAGTTCGGAGACTAAAACATTAGTTCTAAGTAGGCATCAGTAATATTTGGGATATGGGCATTTGAGGAGTCAGTCTGAGGCGGCCCCATATCTGATCGGGCTCAGCTCAATCCAGAATTAATTCCAGAGGGGGGCTGGCTTCTTGGGGGCTGATCAGTGCCCATTCAAGAAGCAAATAGTAAACTAGGCTATCGGGAATTTTCTCACATGAGCTTGGCCTGGGATTCCTGCTTCTCTTCTCAGCGGCTCATGGGGTGAATCTGTGCTTTAAGTCCCTGGGAGGCAGCAATGGGACTGGAGTCAAAGCTACAGCAGCGGGCAAGGATGATTAATGCCTAATGGGATCAAGAGTCAGGAATGAGGTGGGACTCTTGTGAATTTTGTCAGTCATTCTAAACACTTGCTATTCAGTCGGTGGGGCCCCTAGAACTACCATTTTCTGCTGAAGGGGCATTAGGACAGCCATAGCGGTGGTCACGAGGGCAACTAAGCAAACTGAGAAATTGGAAATGTTAAGGTTCTTCGAGTAGTATGGGGCCAATAGCCAGACCCCTCTTTGAAGATTCAACATGGGTGAGATCACAGTGATTCGATTTCCATTTTTCTCAGTTTAGCATGGCAGCAGCATGGTGTAGTGGATAGAACACGGGTCTGGGGGTCGGAAGGTCATGGGTTCTGATCCCGGATCTGCCACCTGTCTGCTGTGTGACCTTGGGCAAATCATTTCACTTCTCTGTACCTCAGTTACCTCGTGTAAAATGGGGTTTGAGACTGTGAGCTCCACATGGGACAGGGACTGTATCCAAGCCAGTTTGTTTGCATCCACCCCAGTGCTTAGTACAGTGCCTAGCCCATTGTCTCTATTTGTTGCCAAATTGTACTTTCCAAGCGCTTAGTACAGTGCTCTGCAAACGGTAAGTGCTCAAGAAATAAGATTAAATGAATGAATGACATAGTAAGCGCTTAATAAATACTTTAATAATAACTCAGCTAATAAACTCCTCAGCATATCAAATTTTTCATATACTGCTCACCTCATCAAGGTTAAGATGTAAAGTTAAATGCATAAACAGCTAAATGCATTGTACAGTTTAATATATCTCCTTGTCAAGATTCAGAGTACAAAGGACCCAGATAGCTTGGGAACTGAATTGGTCTCCTCTTACCTATACTAAATCCTGATTCTGCTGACAAACAGGAGCTGTCTGTCCCCTGAAGTCAGAGATAAAGCATTTTCTGTTCAAAAATCCTAGGCTGTAGAGGGCTAACAGAAATAAATAAACCAGTGAGAAGTCTAAATGGATCCTCACCTAGAATAATGTCATATGGGCTTTTAATAAGTGTTACTACTACAGTAGTTTTGTTCTCTGTTATGAATATCAGATACCCTGCATTTAATTATGTTATTAAAGATAAAGAATCGAGGAGCTCTAGTATTGAAACAGGAAGAGAATACAATTGAGCAAACCAGAAGAAAACATTCTCACAAGTGGACGTTCCAGGTGGTCTGTTGGGGAAACTATCCGTTAATTTCTTGGCATTTTGAATGTGCCATAATACTGTGGGAGTTGTTAGTTCTGAGGCAATAGTGTATATTCAGCCTGCACATGGCCACCACAAAATTTTGACCAACATCCTAGGTGTCCGAACTCATGTTCAGCTGCTCTAAGGCTTGGTCTGCCCTGGACATGTCATTTAACCATACTAAAGCTTAGTTTTCTCATCTGGAAAAATGCAGATGAAAATGTTGAGCTACATTACAGGAGTGTCATAAGAGTCATGAAATAAATAGTTTGGCAGCTTGTTAGAAGTGCCCAATACATGATAATAACTCTTAGTAGCTTCCTTGTTTTGAAGAAAAATTCAAGTTTGCCAGAGTAGTCATTCCTCCCTGAAGGCTTGAGCCAGGCTAAAAGTTTGGCCATTGGAGTCACTCAAATTTAAAATATTTATATGAAGAAAAATATCATCTCACCTCTACCAGCCTGCACAATCAAAAGCAGTGAGGAGGTGTTCTCCCAACTGGCAAAAAGAGAAACGACAAACAACTAAGCAGCCATTTCGATTTAGGCTGCTCGTCCAAGGAACATTTCAGTCCCGAAAGAATTGCAATAATTTATCACGAGTGAGTGGAAATCAGGAATTATAATAGAAATGATTCTTTCAGCTGCAACCCTAGTAGCAGCCGGTTTAAATGCTATAAATAATTACACCCCCTAAAAGGTCTCTCCTCCCTTCTGCTTTCCAAATGTAGGAGACCCTCCCACGAGGAAGGGCATTTGATAGGTGCCCATCAAGAACCTCCTAAATGAATCCACGCTTCTGTATGTCTCAGTTGTCCCAAACCACCTATGGTGATATTTCACATCTTGTTGATGTGACCCACCTTCGTAGGCATGGAACGTTTCGGCCTCCTCCTTGGAGAGAAAAAGAAACAAACGGACAAGCCCCCGTTTCCATGCTGTTGGCATTTGGGGGTTTCATGCACTTCCTGGGCTGTGCAGCTGTTGCTGCAGCTCCCTATTCTGGGTGGGGAGGTAGCTGGACACCCTCTGCAGCAGCTGGTGAAGGCTGATCATTCCAATCCGACCCCGCTCACCGTAGCAATTAGGGCCCTGGGAATGACATTGGTGGGTAAGGCTTGGGCACGAGGCAGCATTGTCCAAAGGACAGAATTAGAAGATATTAGTTGGATGTCACTGGCTGGCATTGCTGCCTATGAGGACCTAGGGGTTGCATTTTTGTTTATTTTTAAGTTGGAGTTTCTGTCCATCCTTTACCTGGGTTTAACTGTTAAAATCTCTCTTCCTCTCCTGCCTGCGGCTCCCCAAATGCTCTCCCCTAGCCCCCGCCGCGCAGACTCCCTGCCCTTTCCCGTCTCATTGCCCTTGGAGCCCTACACCACATTATCCGGAGAGTGAAACAGGACATGGGGCTCCCTCCCCGCCCTGCCCCTGGCCCGGACTCCTCTCACCCTCAGAAGTGTTTTCTGGTAACTCGACCCTGCAGTTACTTCTCTGCAGGATGACAAGGGCAAAGCAAGGATCTGTTTGATTTTGTAGCTTTACCAATGTCCGGGAACAGTGACCTCCACAAGGCTGGGCACTTCTGAACCTGGATGAGGATCCCATATGTGTTATGCAGGCAGCTCTGCTCCATCACGTGGTGAGGGGGCCCCAGAGTTGAGCATAGGAAGCCCTGTTTTCAGTCCCCTCACCGTGTTGTCAGGCCCCTCCTCCCTGACTCTATTTTTATCATGCCTGGCCAGTTTGCAGCACCATGCTCAAAGCAGATTTCTCAGCAACCTCTTGCCTTCCTGGTGCCCTGGGTGGTAAAGTAGGGAGAACTTTATTGGATTTGTTTGGGGGCCCTGATTTTGAACTTGCACCACTCCTTTGAGCATCTGTTGGTGTGACCCCAGGGAACGGTCACTTTCTTAGGCGTAAAGCTGCCTTGCCATCCAACCTCACTATACAACCTCACCTCTCCTGTACTTCCTTCCACAGCCCTCTAGATGGAAAGGATGGCACCCCCCATGACCCACTTGCCTTTATCAAATGAAAAGTCACCTCAGAAATTTATTACCATAAATATTCAAAGAGCAGCTTGTCTAGCGCAGGAAGTGCATTTTCAGTTCAAAACCTTAGAGTACAGATGTCACTTTGCACTGCTTTTGGGGGTATCTAAAGCACTTCCTCTCAGTCAAAGAAGAGACACAAAATGACTTTAAAAAATGTAACTCCCTTATCTGTATTTGCAAGCCTAGAGGCCCCAATCGTCAGGTGGCTTTACATAGCTTTTTGTTGAATTAGGGAACAAAAGTCTACCTCCTGTTTACTCTTCCAGGTGCATATACAGTGCATTCAGGAGTTGCTCAAATACCACTGATGGATTGAGTTTAATCAATTGACCTGTAAAGCACTATTACTCATGTTTATTGGGTGCATTGTATTTGAAGCCAAAGAAAAAAGAAATTTCCAGAAATTGGCATATTCATTTTATGGTAATAATCCTTTATCTAAACAAGTTTTATAGATCAGTTATATATAAATAGTTACTTGCTGCTAAGTCTGGATTAGTTGGTCATGTAATTTAAAGTAAGTTAGTTCCTAAATGCCCAAAACGGTGCTTGGCGCCCAGTCAGCACTCAATAAGTACCATTGATTTTTAAGATATTTATTAAACACATACTCTGTGCCAAGCGTTGTACTGAGGACTAGGATAATCAGATCAGTCACAGTCCCTGTCCCACCCAGAGCTGGCACGCATTTCTCAAATGAGGAAACTGAGGCTAGAGAAGTTAAGTGAATTGCCCAAGGTCACACAGCAGGGCAATGGAAGAGCAGGGAGTAGGACCTGGGTCTCCTGACACCCAGACCCACTCTTTTTTCCACTAGGCCACACTCCCTCTCAATGTGAGATTTGAGAGATGACACATTAACATCTACTGCGACTGTAGATGTTTGTGCTATCACTTCTCAACTCCTCCCCCACCCCCAACCCAGGAAATTGAGCTACTGATTGTTCTACCCACAATCATGAGTTATGGAGAGTTTATTATACATTGAAGAGACCACCAGGGCATATATAAAAGTGAGCCCAAAGTCCTCAGAAAACAGCAATCAATCAATCAATGGTATCTATTGAATGCTTACCGTGTGCAGAGCTCTGTATTAAACACTTGGGAAAATGCAATATAACGAAGTTGGTGGACATGCTCTTTGCCCTCGAGCTTTCAGTCTAGAGGGGGAGACAGATGTAAGTGTAAATAAATTAGGATATGTACATAAGTGCTGTGGGGCTGAGGGAGGAGTGATCAACATTATTATTATTATTAAAGGGTAAAAATACAAGTACAAGGATGAAGTAGAGGGAGAGGGACAAGACCAAATGAGGCCTTAGTCAGGGAAGGCTTCTTGGAGGAGATGTGCCCTCCGTAATGCTTTGAAGGTAGGAGAGTGGTCGGCTGTCAGATATGAAGAGGGAAGGCATTCCAGGCCAGAGGCAGGACATGGGCAAGAGGTCAGCGGTGAGATAATTAAAATCTAAGAGATGGACTTTTGGGATTTTACCCAGTTTCACCCTGGTTACTATTTCTCCAATTGATTTTTTTAAAAATGTGGTTGAAACCCCCCACACCTTGTACTTAACTGCTCTCCCTCCCATTCTGTTGCTTATTGCTTGATGCCCATTCCCTCCCCTTGCTCCTGCAACCTTAGCAGCCCTGATTCTCTCCTTTTCACTCTTTTTTTTCCATCCCCTACTCTCCCAAATTTAAGACTCCCCTTCTTAATTAATCTGAAAAAGCAATAACCAAACTGTAGGCTTCTTCAATAATGGTAGTTCTCCCACAGGTGATGGTGGGTCTCCCACTATACTGTAAACTCCTTGAAGGCAGGGATCATGTTTTCCAAATGTATTGCCCTTGCCCAAATGCTTACTTACTTCGCTGCTGTGCACACGGTAAGGGCTCAATAAATGCCACGGTTGGATTGACTGATTGAGAGGACCCAGGTACAAACTCCTTCCTTCTCCCCCCCTCTTACTCTTCTTCTTGTGTCTCTGGAAGTGGTCTGAGGTACATTCCAGCTTTGACTCTTTCGGGGCTTCACGAAAGGTCCTGGGCCTACATGGCTGGGTCCATAAATATGTTTTGAATCATCAGTAGACCATGGCGGACGCTGAAAGATGAGATCTCTGTTTTGACCTCAGCTTCTGCTGCGGGACCCCGTCAACAATCTCATGGCAACAGCTTGTCTGGGATGTGTTGGATAATTCAACTGAAATTAGATGCAGTGGAATGAATGACTGCAATGAAAGCTTCATGGGGGTCTCCATCAATGGGGTCAGAAGATTTTTGTTGTATTGAGTGCACCAGTATCGACTGTGTTTAGTCAATAGATATTTAATAAGCTAGAGCAGTGGGCTAGAAAAGAGAATGGAGAAAATGTAGCTCCTGACTTCTAGGAACTTACTATATAATATGGCAACTAGACATGCACTCATCCATGTTCTTATTTTTATTCCTTGTGTTTCTCATTAATTGGAACCGTAGGGGTTGGGAGAGAACGTACTCTTGATAAGATAATGATCCTTTGTGAAGGTGGCAACTTTCTTCCTCAACCCATTTGAATGGCATTAGCTTCCTAGAAGACTTGGAACTGGAAAACAGTTTTGAATGACGGGAAGGTGAATCTGTGCCCCAGAGAGGGATGATGATGTGGAAGAGGTAATGAAGGGACCTACAGAAAATTATCTTTATGTGACTGAAGAGAGGGAGTGGAGAGGCTGACAGGAGGTTGAAAAACAGAGACAGATTAGTGGAGGGTTTTGAAATCTTGGGGGGGTTACTTCCATTGGTCCTGAGCTGAACTAGCAAGATAGGTCTAGTACTGCTGTGCTTTGGGCTCAACTCCAGGCCAAGGTGAGAACTCTAAGGATCCCAGGAAAAAAGGAGCCACACCCCCCCCCCCCCCGTGCTGAAGGTTTCTGTCTGTAGAACCAACTGGGAGGTTTCAGAAGGCGGACAGGCCTGGCAGAACTCCTGAAAAATAGTTAATGTGGGCGATGAAAGCAGCAGGCATTACCAAAGCATCTTGCTGGATTATGGCACTGTTACATCACTGGCATTATGCTGGGGTTACTCTGGCCATATTGCATTCTATTTCCCTTTGCTTGTCTACTCACTCGTTGTACTCAGTGCCCCAGTAGTATCCTGATTGGCGGGGATAATAGAGTGCAAGTGGCACTGAGTAAGCCACTAGCATGACAATCAATTCCTTTGTGCAGGTTCTCGATCCTGAAGTGTGAGGACTGAGGCTCACACCTTCCTTCTGATGGGAAATGCCATCCAAAGCCATTAAGGCTGGAGTTTTCTTCTGGAGGCCTCTGCTCGGTCCATCTGTGCACACAGTAGGTGCCATTATTGTGGTTAACTAAGAACCAGGGTCGCCCAAGAGAGGGCTTTTGTAAAACACCATTACTCAGTGGAAAAACCACAGGCCTACTGTGTAACCCAGGGCAAGTCACTTAATTTATTTATGCCTCCGTTTCTTCATCTGCAAAATGGAGACTCACTATTTGTCCTTCCTTGTACTTCATCTGTGAATCCCAAGTGGGACAGGGACTGACTTGATTAGATTGTATCTATCCCAACGCTTAGTACAGCACTGGGGGATGGGAACTGGACCAGGGAAGAATCCCGATCTCACCCTTGACCTTGACCTTGTGAGCAGGGTAGAAGGGGAGCCCTTCCCGGCCTGCAGCTCACCCTTTTGACCTGAGTGTGTCCCACAGTGAGAGAAACCAAAATGACGATGCTGGTTTCTCAAGCTTTCTGATTGGTGAAGTCATCATCATCATCAGTTTCTCAAGCTTTCTGATTGGTGAAGTCATCATCATCATCAGTGGTATCAGCAGCATGGCTCAGTGGAAAGAGCATGGGCTTGGGAGTCAGAGGTCATGGGTTCGAATCCCAGCTCCACCACTTGTCAGCTATGTGACTGTGAGCAAGTCACTTGACTTCTCTGTGCCTCAGTCACCTCACCTGTAAAATGGGGATTAACTGTGAGCCTCATGTGGAACAACCTGATTACCCTGTATACCCCAGTGCTTAGAACAGTGCTCTGCATATAATAAGCGCTTAACAAATAGCAACATTATTATTACTGAGCGCTTACTATGTGCAGAGCACTGAAATATGCCCTAGGGAGAGTACAGCAACAGAGTTGGTAGACATGTGCCCTGCCTACAGCGAGCTTATAGTCCAGAGAAAGTCCCAGATAATGCAGCAGATGTGTTTGGAAATATTAAAGGAATTGAATGTTACATATTTCATAAGAAGGATCTGAAGGACAGTGTGAGTATCAAAGAGAACACTTCTGATGACCTTACAGTATTCCTGGAAGCATGGGAAATGTGAACACAAAATTGTACCATCTAGGGAGTCTCAGAGCAAACAAGGTCAAATCCCCAAACATTCCAAAAAATACAAAGTAAGGCAAAAAAGTAGAAGCTCCCAAGCAAGAAGGGAACAGTTCATAGTTACAAAATGGCTATTAGAAATGAATATTTTAGCTGAGCTTTCTTTATAGAGATAAAGAAATGGGCATTTGCAGCCACCAAGGAAGTAAATGAAGAAAGAGTATTTAAAAGGCCAAAGGGATCAGAAAATATTTCACAAAATTAATAAAAATAAATATACATATGGTTCATAGTTATCAACACTAGTTAATATGGTGTCTGATTTTTTTTTTAGAATGTTGGAGATAGGATATTCATCAAAGAAACCTTAATTATCTGGAATTCCTCTTTCGTACATTTCCGACAAAGCCGCCTACTTCATGGGAGCAATTGCCCTCGAAGCTCACAGATTTTGGAGGTAAGTGTATAAGTTGTCCCACTTAGAGTATGTTGAATAGTGTCTTGTCTTGGACTCTTTTTCCTCTTGGGCACCTTGGGTTTTCCTGCACCCTTTCACCCTACCGCCTGCTCACTAACTATTATTGATGGAGACTTTCAGTTCATCCGCCTCACTACTACAAGGATCAACTTCTTACCGAATTGTGGCACACATCTCTTCACTCAGAAACCTCCAAAGGCTACTCATCTCCCTCAACATCAAGCAGAAACTCCTCACCACTGGTGTCAAGGCTCCCCTCAGCTTTCTCCATCTTATATATCAGGTCTCTTCACTAGCTACTCAGATTACGCTCTGTTCCTCCCCAGGTCACATTCTAACTGTCCCTAGCTCTCAACTCTCTGACCTCCATGCCGTGCCCCAAATCTGGAACTATTCCCACACCCAACTCATACGAGCTTCCTGACCACAACACTTCCCATCTTCAAAACCGTCTCTCCTTTTTTTATGGTAATTGCTAAACGCTTACTCTCTGCCAGGCGCTGAACTAAGTGTTGGGGTAGAAACGAGATAATCAGATTGGACATAGCCCATGTCCCACATGGGGCACTCAGTTTTAATCCCCATTTTTACAGAGGAGGCATCTGAGGCACAGAGAAGCCAAGTGACTTGCCTAAGGTCACCCAGCAGACAAGTGGTGGAGCCAGGATTAGATAACCCAGTTTCTTCTGACTCCCAGGCCATGCTCTATACAGTAGGCCATTCTGCTTCCCAGTGTGGAAATCCTCTTAAATTGAATTTAAGAATTTAAGAATTTACACCCTCTTAAATTCCCACTTCCTTCAGGAATAATTCCCTGATTAATTCACAGCACCCTTGTAGACTGTAAGCTCCTTGTGGGCAGGGATTGTGTTTACCAACTCTATTGTACTGTACTTTCCCAAGTGCTCTGCACACAGTAAACACTCAATAAATAGCACTGATTGATTGACTGATTACATCAACCCCAAACCCATCCTTGGCCCATGTATATTTGGTTCCTATCCTCAGCACTTGTGTCCATAGGTATTCATTTATGTATTTATTGGTACGTTAATTATTTGTTCAGTTGTGTTGCATCGATGGGTTTGTTCTGTTTCCTGATTTGTTCTTGGGAAGTGCTTATTACAGTGCATTGCACCAAGTAGGGGCTGAATAAATACAATAACTACTACTAATTCTGCATGCTTTCATCATCTTTAAATATTTTTTTGCCTATCTCCGTTAAACTGAAAGCTTCTTGAGAGCAGGGAATGTGTGGCTTGCTACTGTGGTACCCTCCCAAACCTCAGTATTATGTCTAGTTCTCCGTAGGAACTCAACAGATACCAGTAAAAGATTGATTGGCATACACTGTCTCCTAGCTTTCCCCTTCTTATCAATTGATTGAAGCCCCGCAGTCAATATTATCGATTGCCACTCAGATCTCTATGACCTTCTCAGACCTTCCTATACACCAAAGCTCATTGTGGGCAGGGAATGTGTCTGTCATTATTGTTATATTCTACTCTTCCAAACACTTAGTACAATGTTCTGCACACAGTAAGCACTCAATAAATTTGATCGACTGACTAAACTATCAATCTATCATGTTTACTGAGCGCTTACTGTGTGCAGAGCACTGTACCAAGCACTTGGGAGGGTCCGATAAAACAATATAACAGAGTTGGTAGAAATGTTCCCTGCCCACAAGGAGTTTGCAGCCTAAAGTGGGAGACAGACGTTAATATAAATAAATAAATCCCCAGTTCAAGGGTGACGCAGAAGGGAGTGGAAGAAGAGGAAAGGAGGGCTTAGTCAGGGAAGGCCTCTTGGAGGAGATGTCTCTTCGGTAAGGCTTTGAAGGAGGGGAGAGTGATTGTCTGTTGTTTATTAAGAGGGAGGTGCGTTCCAGACCAGAGGCAGGCTATGGATGAGAGACCAGCAGTGAGATACATGAGCTAGAGGTACATGGGTCATCACAGACTCCTCAAGTTTGTATTCAGAGGAATTGGGTTGCTGATTATGAGAGTGTTTTCCCTCCGGCTCAAACCAACAGTCATCTCTAGTACTTATGCATTTAATTACATCCATCTTCAGCTTTGGCGAACATATGTATTTTGAGTTATACAGTCAGTTATTACTCTCTTTGTAAATAGTTTTATGTCCATCTCTCTCATTCTAGTGTAAGCTCCTTAGGGGCAGGAAATCATTCATTCATTCAGTCGTATTTTTTAAGCGCTTACCGTGCTGTACTAAGCACTTGGGAAGGTTCAGTACAACAATAAGCAGTGACAATCCCTGACCATAACGAGCTCACAATCTAGAATCATGTGTCTTGTTTCTGTAGAACTTTCCCAGGGCTTAGTACAGTGTATAGTACCTAATAGGTGCTCAATAAATACCATCACCACTTAAGATCTTGTTTGAATTCCAAATGACAGCATTGCTTGGAGGGACACAGACAACATTTGCGTTTGACAGAGTACTTATGTACACAACCAGCTGTAATTTACTTTAATGTCTGTCCCCCCCATCTAGCCTGTAAGCTCCTTATGGGCAGGAACCATGTCTACCTACTCTATTGTAGTGTATGCCCTCAATGCTTAGTACAGTGCTGTTCACACACTGAGTCCTCAGTAAATACCACTGATAGATTTATGTGAGAGAGAAGGGAGAAAGAAGCTCATTAGCCGTTTCCTGCTCAGTGTCCTATAGCCAAATGGTGGCTTGAGCTGAATGAAAATATGGTTCTTCTGACCAGACAGTCTAAGTCCTTATCCATCAGACTCCATACTTCATTATTTCTCCAGGAAGCAGTAAAATAATTCCTTATTAATGGTTTTAATAGTCTTGGGGTAAAAGTCTGGTCTATGTGTTAAAATCAGAAGCTATTGGTACCTGTGGTTAAAAGTCTCAGAGTAATGCCGGTTGCTTTGCTTTCTATAATTGGCAAAAATGAAATATCACCTTTGGAATGCTCTTACCCCGAGACATACAAATGTATGTTTTTCAAGAAGGTACAAAATAGCATTTGGAGGCATTGCACTTTTGGAAGCTTCAGTGAAATGAAACCACCGGCATTCTTTTTAAATACCTGCAGTTGCCATTTGACAGCAACGGTAGCTAGGCTCCACAATAAGGGAGAAAATATAACCTGCTTTTAAAGTGGGTTAATGAAAAATTACAGAAAATGGAAGCCCAGAGGTGTTTCTAAATGGTGTTCTTAAAATTCATTTTCCTAACACTAAAGCTTTCAAAAATACAAAGCAACTGCTTTTCCCCATTCCTCTCCCCCGCCCTCCCCCCACCTCCAACCAAAACTCTGTATAATAGTTCATCTGGCTGTGCAGTGGAAACAAATTGGCATTCCCACAGCTGGGCTGAACGCAGTCCATGGTACTAGTTCTGTAGTTTGGAAGGTAGCACACATGGTCACCTCAGACATGCCCTTTATACATCTCTCTAATTTCAAATGCTTTAAGTTCCTCTAAAGAGGTTCCCTTGGGGCACAAATGTTAATGTTATTTCCTAGCCCTTAGCCCAATAGCATCATGGTAGGGAGCTTTGTAAAATTGTATTTTTATAATTTTAGGTTGAATATGTGTCTAAGTGTTTATCCTGTTCCCGAAAGCTCTGCAGACAACTTGACCTGGTTCTTAGCTGTTGCTAGGAAGATGCCAGAATTTTCCCTAGATCAGGAGTGGGCAATTATTTGGACTGGTGGGCCACTTAGAGAATTTTCCAAAGCGCAAGCATGCTGTGGGGATGATGTTTGGGGAGGGTGAAGGTTTAAGAGGCAGTAGTGGATCCTCCAAACCTGCTACAAATGCAGTCAGCAACCCCCTCTATGTTATGTCATCTTCCCCTCCCTTCTGTCTCACCCTTGTACTTCGATTTGCACCCTTTATTCACCTACCCCTCAGCCCCCAGCACTTGTGTACATATCTGTAATTTATTTATATTAATGCATGTCTCTCCCTCTATACTGTACAGTGCTCTGCACATAGTAAACACTCAGTAAAGACCATTGAATGAGTATCCGTAAGCTCATCACGAACAGGGAACATGTCTACCAACTCTGCTATAGTGCACTCTCCCAAGCGCTTAGTACAGTGACTGCTCTGCACACAGTAAGCATTCACTAAATATGATTGTTTGATGTCCCTCACTTTGCCAGTAGTGCTGGGGTTTGCAGCAGACAGGGACTGATGATTGCATCTGTAGTGGGTTTGGAGGAAGTTCGGTGCCACCAAGCGAGTCACGGGAGGAAGGCCAAATCTGGCCTGCAGGCCCAATTTGGGCCACTCCTGTTCTAGAGGTTCTGGGATCTGATGACTTTCCTGTAGAAATCTACATATAAGAGGTCTTCCTCAACCTTTGGAATACCAAGGAAATAGCATAAGACTTCAAAGCCCCTACTGTAATCATCATCTTCAAGAAAAGGAGCGAGCAGACTGGAAATTACAGTTACATACATGGAAAATCGTTCTAATAATAATAATGATGATGGTATGTGTTAAGCACTTTCATTCATTCATTCATTCAATCAAATTTATTGAGCGCTTACTGTGTGCAGAGCACTGTACTAAGTGCTTAGAATGTACAGTTCGGCAACAGATAGAGACAATCCCTGCCCAACAATGGGCTCACCATCTAAAAGGGGGAGATGGACAGCAAAACAAAATGAACAGACAGGCAACAAAACAAGTAGACAGACAGGCACTTACCAAATTCCAGGCATTGTACTAAGCACTGGTATGGATACAAGCAAATCGGGTTGAACTCAGTCCCCGTGGGGCTCACAGTCTCAATCCCCATTTTACTGATGTGGTAACTGAGGCACAGAGAAGTGAAGTGACTTGCCTAAGTTCACACAGACAAAGGAATTAGAACCCATGACCTTCTGACTCCCCGGCCTGTGATCTACCCACTACTTCATGCTGCTTCCTTTCTGAGAATGAAAGCTCCAAAGAGACACAGGCACATACATTCATGGCACAGTCCCTTTATTCCAACAAGACACAGATTATACACGATTCCTTTATTTCAATCGAAGTATTTTGTGAAGTGTCATCTGGGGACATTTCTCAAGATTGTAAACTCCTCAAGGGCAAGGATCACATTAATTGACTGATAGAAGATACAGTAGTTCTCCCTAATTCCAGTATGAGGAAACTCAAAGGTCAGAGTCAAAGCTACAGTCCAGATCATTAGCATAGGTTAAATGCGTTTTCAGCCCTCCATTTCCTAGTCCATTGCTTAGTCTTCTAATCCATGCTACCTTTGATCCTTTTTTTAATATCTTCGGTTCACCCAAATGCCTTAAAAAATATACCCCCCTCCCCAAATGGTCAGTACCTTGAGGCAAAAAGTACTGGAGCTGTTGTCAAGGCCTGGTGATTCCTTTGTGGATATTTCTTGAGGTGTTTTTGGGGGGAAGAAAGGTGAAGACTAGGTTAGAAAATGAGTTGGAAACAAAACTGGAAAAAGGGGGAAGGAACATCAAGTGAAAGAATGAGAAGGCAGTGACTCGGTGGAAGGAAAGCAGCTTGCAAGAGCTGCTTGGTCTGATGTGGCTGATGCGTCCCACGCTAGTGCAATTGGGCAACTGGCCATAGAGATTGATGGGATGGTCCTGAAGATGCAGGACCCAGAGCTGTTGCTTAACGGCACCAGGGTTAATTGGGCCCTGTCTGTAGTCAGTCAATTGATAGCATTATTGAGCACCTACTTTATGCATGGTACTGTACTAAGTGCTTAGAATTAGTAAATGAGATCCTTGTCCTCAAGGACCTTACAATCTAGTGGGGGAGACAGGAATTATAATTATAGATAGTTGGAAATATATGTATATATATATTACATATATATATATATAAACCCTAAAATGAAGCCTTTAAAGCCTAATTAATCAAAAGGTAGTGGTCTTTATGGAGTAACTTCTCTTCTGTTACATTATCTTAATGCTTAGCTTCCCATAACTTGCCTGGCAACTTTTTCTTTTCATTCATTTTTTGGGAAGTTTTGATGAATGTATTTGGTGGAAAGAAAATGTTTCATGTATAAGAGATACTTTTCACATCCTCCAAAATGTTTTAGGTAAGGCTGCGAGTACACTATGTTCAAATATGTTTTGAAATGGAGTAAAGTGTATGCTGTTAAAACCGTAAAGTGTCATATTGGTTTATTATGAAGCATCGTAGAGGACTCTTCTGCTCTATGCGTCGCCACCAAAATTTGTCACTATTCCCCGCCTACTCTTCCATTCTCAGAAACGGATCTAATACAGATGTCTTTTGAGGTTAACGGGAGTTAAACTGGACAGTGGTACTGCTGCTCCAACGTTCTTACTGACACCTCTCTCGCTGTTGCTCTGCATCCCAATAAACTCTGATCTAGAGTAGAATGAAATTACAGGATGGGTAGAAATTTGTTCATTCTCAGCTGGCTTTGAGATAAAACTCCTCCTCACTGTCAATCAGTCACTGGAATTTATTGAGCATTTACTATGTGCCGAGCACTGAAGTAAGTGCTTGGGAGAGTACAATATAACAGGATTAGCAGCCACGTTCCCTGCCAGGGATTGAACTTCAGCCTGATAAGGGTGTACCACCCTGGGAGCCAATTTCCAAGCTGCTATTGACATCATTAACTAGACTCATAGAAAAATAGGAGTGACCTATGATACAGAAGACTAAGGTAGTTGATAAAAACGAATTCCTAATGAGCCTACTGCAACCCTGGCAATTCAGATTCAGAATGAGGGTAACTAGCAAGTCACTTCTCCCAGAGAGTTGATACTGAAGAAATTCAACATCACTTCAGATGAGCCGGTGCAACTTTCACTGCATGAAGAAATGAGTGTTAGAGGGTGCGATATCAGATCTGAAACCAGACTTCTAACGTATTAGGCAGCGGTGATGCCCATCTTAACATACGGAGCTAAGAATAGGGCAACAGAGAGTAGGCAACCCAAAGTGCTGGAAGAATGACATCAATGCTGCTTGCAGAAGATTCTCTAAGTCAAATGGGTGGATAAATGCATCGATGTGGGTATTTTATTCCTGAGAACGCTATTTGACAGGGCACAACCCTATCAAGAGGGAGATCACAGTCGCCAAAGCTTTGGAGCAATGAGATCCGTCTCGCCAATGGATTTCCAGCTGAAGGAGTGAAGTCATTGTTATTTCCCGTAGTCCTGGGGCTTGGTGACCAGCTCTCCTCTTTTCAGGTTTCTGACTAGGTGCAAGAACCTCTGGGTGGAGCTGAGAAGAGTCAAGAGTTTCCAAGCTAAGGGCCAAAAGTCATAGAAGTTCTATCAGACTCACACAGTTTCTTGTGAGCCAGACCTTTCATCTTTACGTTGGAGTTTTAAAAAATCAGGAATTCTGACAGCAATTTCACCACTATATCCACTTTAAAAAAATCCAACAAAATACATACATGCCTGCTTTGCTAAGATAAAAACTGCTGGATTGGAAAATCAGTGAATTCATTCATTCATTCAATAGTATTTATTGAGCGCTTACTATGTGCAGAGCACTGTACTAAGCGCTTGGGATGAACAAGTCGGCAACAGATAGAGACAGTCCCTGGCGTTTGACGGGCTTACAGTCTAATCGGGACTAATCGGGAATCAGTTTTTATTCTCTTCAGTGTTTCATGGAAATGCACGACTACCTTTTCCTATATCTAGGCAACCATTTTTTGGCAAGCTCAGTTTTACTACTGAGACTTGGGTCTATGAAAAAGTTCAAAGCGTTAGGGGAATTGCAGAAAAGAAGTTGTTGGGAGTGACTTAATAACAGACTTAAAAGCATAGGATAGTTATACACAAGATAGCATTTAAAAAAATTGTTTTTGTTAGGCGCTTACTATGGATCAAGCTCTGAGCCGAGTGCTGCGGTAGATATACTCGATCAGGTCGAACACAAGTCCCTGCCCCACATGGGGCTTAGAGTCTAAGTAGGAGGGAGACCAGGCATTGAATCCCCATTTTACAGTTGAGGAACCTGAGGCACAGAGAAGTGAAGTGACTTACCCAAGGTCACACAGCAGATGGATTGTATTTGGTATTTGTTAAGCGCTTACTTTGCAGAACAGTCATTAGAACCCAGGTCCTCTGACTCCCAGGCCCATGCTCTTTCCACAATTCATTCATTCAGTCGTATTCATTAAGCACTTGGTGTGTGTAGAGCCCTGTACTAAGCACTTGGGAAAATACAACAATAAAGAGTGACAATCCCTGCCCGATAGGCCACACTTGTTCTCCATTAGTATAAGGGAAAACTGCAGCATGAGGAATTTAAGCTAATAATAATAATAATGTTGGTATTAAGCACTTACTATGTGCAGAGCACTGTTCTAAGTGCTGGGGTGGATACAGGGTAATCAGGTTGTCCCTCGTGAGGCTCACAGTCTTAATCCCCATTTTAAAGATGTGGTAACTGAGGCATTGAGAAGTTAAGTGACTTGCCCACAGTCACACAACTGACAAGTGGGGGTCAGGATTCGAACCCAAGATCCCTGACTCCCAAGCCCGTGCTCTTTCCACTGAGCCACACTGCTTCTGTACATATAGCTACATATAGAAGCTACATATAGAAGAACTTTCTGGTAGAGACTGGTGAATTTTGGAAAGGGTTAGTGAGGGTTTTTAGGAAATCCCTGGATCCCAAACAATGAGAATCTATCCTCCTTTAATTGAGATCTTCCCTGAAAGTAAAATCCCTTTCAGGCTAGGGATGCTATATTTTACTACACTTCAGCCTGCACACTTTGCTCCTCTAATAACAATAATTATGGCATTAGCTTACTATGTGTCAAACGCTATTCTGAACACCGAGAGCTACGACTTCATCAGGTTGGACAGAGTCCCTATCCCACATGGAGCTCACAGCCTCAAGTCGGAAGGAGAACAGGTATTTCATTCCCATTTTATTCATTCATTCAGTCAATAGTATTTATTGAGCGCTTACTATGTGCAGAGCACTGTACTAAGCGCTTGGGTTGAACAAGTCGGCAACAGATAGAGACAGTCCCTGCCGTTTGACGGGCTTACAGTCTAATCGGGGGAGATGGACAGACGAGAACAATGGCGATAAATCGAGTCAAGGGGAAGAACATCTCGTAAAAACAATGGCAACTAAATAGAATCAAGGCGATGTACAATTCATTAACAAAATAAATAGGGTAATGAGAATATATACAGTTGAGCGGACGAGTACAGTGCTGTGGGGATGGGAAGGGAGAGGTGGAGGAGCAGAGGGAAAAGGGGAAAAGGAGGGTTTAGCTGGTGAGGAAACTGAGGCACAGATAAATGAAGTGACTTGGCCCAGGTCACACAGCGGGTAAGGGGCAGATCCCAGGTCCTCTGACTCCCGGGCCCGTGTCTTTTCCACAAGGCCAAACCGCTTCTCACCACCAATATGGTTCTTAGAGGTCATGAATGAATCGCCTCAGTTTTGCTGCCCGGAACCTAGCCCTGTTATTAGGAGTAAAACAGGGGAAAGGTGGCTTGAAATCTGAGGAAAAAAAAATAAAAACCAGGCATGGATGTTGATGCAATCCAACTGACAGCTGCTCTCGGGTGGTAAGAACACTGAGTCGAATTCCCTCTGAAAAGTGAGAAGTAAACAAGCCAAAGGGTTCAAGGAGTAGGGCAATATCGACCCAGCCGTGGAATGGGTTTTTCCAAATGAACATGAGGGTTAGCTCAAGGAGAGGCAGGGAAGAGCCGGGAGGAGAAAGAGCGGGCTTCTTGCTGCAGGGCCAAGAAGTTTTCCTAGACCGAGGCTGTCATTTCTGAACCCCGGGCGCTACATTGCTCTTACAAAAAGCCGGGGATTTCCTCCGCCTGTGCTTTGATATAGCGCGAATCTTCACGGTTCCCAGAGAAAAGGGGTAGCTTCACCTAACACCATTATTGCCAGGTAAATAGTCCACCGGCATCTTTTCAAAAAAGACTCAGGTCTCGCTCCTACCCCTTGGGGTGCCATGTTAAACCAACAAGCCTTTATTTTCCAGCAGGCGACTGAACAGCGTTTAGCAGCGCGCCACGGAGACCCCAACCCGAATCAGAAAATGAGCCCGGTTGTGATTCTGAATTAGGATTCCTCCGGTCTCCTCTCCTCCCGCAGTGTGTGATTCTTCCCCCCCCCCCCCCACCTGGCACCGAAAACTCATCTGAAACGCCTGGTTTGAAGAAGGTAAGCGTTTCGGGTGGATCGATTCGAATCGAGGGGCTCCCCCAGTCGTTTATCAAAAGACCGCAGGGCCCTCGGCTGGCACATGACCTCTGCGTCCTGGTTTGGGGAGGAGATGGGCATGGGCCTGGGGGGGCTTTCCCTGGCGGTGGGCACCCGCTGACCAGAGGATCAGAGGCGCCGGAGAGGCCCCCGACCCCCCCCCCCAGCCGCGGGGGAGCCAGAGGAAAGCAGACGTCGTGCGGGCGCCTATGGTTCCTCCCTTTTTTTTTTTTTTTCCCTCCTTTTATTTTTTTATTTTTTGGAACTCCCGCAGTGGGGCCCGGCTGTGCATTATGGAGGGGGCCGGAGGAGAAGGCGGCGGGGGCTGGGGAGCTTTCCGGCGGCCGGTCCTCCGTCTGGGGTGGGGCTGCGGAGGAGGAGGCGATGAGATGGCAGAGGCGGGCGGGATCTCTTCCTCCCCGATCCTGAGAAGCCCAGGACCAGACCCGATCCCTCGCCCCTCCTCGGCTTGCTTTCTCCCTCCCCCTCCTCCTCGTCTTCCCTCCCCTTCCCTCTCATCTCCCTTCCTTCCTTCCCCCCCCCTTCCTCCCTCTCGCTGGGCCCCCTCCTCCCTCCCCATCCCGCAGGTCTCCCCGCCCTCCGGAGCCAATCACGCGGCCTCCTCTGACACTCGCCGCGACTCCGGCTCCCAATTTATCCCTCACGTGACCGCAGGGGCTCGGGGTGGTTGGCGGCGGTTCCGGGGGGAGGGGGGAGGGAAGAGCCGGGCCGTTACCCCGGCGACAGGCCCCGCCCCCCCCGCCCGGGGACGGGCGGACGTCAGCACGTCGGGGGGGGGGGGGGGCCGCGTTCGGCGCTTTGATTGACAGTCGCCATAGCGACCGGGTCGTTCCGTCGCCATTTTGTTGGGGGGTTTTTTTTTGAAACCCTTTCGCTTCCCGCCCGAATAATAATAAAAAGGCCCATTGGAGTGAGGCGGGGGCGGCGGCTTCTGGGGCGGGGGGCGTCCGGAGAGGGGAGAGAAGAGCCCCGAGCGGGAGGGGTGCGGGCGCCATCGCCTCCGCCGCCTTTCCTGCCGCCGCCGGCGAGCGGGCGGGACCGGTGGATGTACGCGTGAGAGAGAGAGAGAGCGAGAGAGAGAGGAGTGTGCGAGGGGAGGTGAGGGGGAGCGGGCGCGCGCGCGCGAGAAAGAGTGAGCGCGCGCGCGCGTGTGTGTGTGTGTGTGTCTGTGTGTGCGTGTGTGTGTGTGCGGGGGGAATCTCGGGGGCGGAGGGTTGGGGCTGGTCCTGGCGGAGGAGCCGCCGCCGCCGCCGCCGCCGCCACCGCCGCCGCCCGGGCCCCGGCGCTTCTGGCTGCGCAGGTTTGGAGCGCGCGCCATTTTGTGAGATTTACAAAATCCCCCTCGGCCCGGAGCCGGGAGCGGCCGGGAAGAAGGGATCGGGCGCCACCTCCCCGCCGCCGCCCTCGCCGCCCTCGCCGCCGCCTGCCCAGCCCTGCCCGACCGGCCCCCCGCGCCCGCCGCCAACGACGCCGCCGACGCCGCCGACGCGAGTGGGGGTCCGGGGACTGCGGTATTCGCCGGGAGGAGGTTGTCGCCGCTCCGGCCTCAGCCCGACACACTGACACTGACACTGACGGGGCGGCGGCGGCGGCGGCGGCGGGCCCGGAGGCCGCCCATGGGACTGTGAGGAGCGGGAGCGCGGTCCAGCCTCGCCGCCGGAGGAGCGGAGGGCGCCCGCCGGGGCCCCCACACCCTCCCGGTAAGTGTCGGGGGACGGGCCGGGAGGAGGGCGGGGTGGGGAAGGACGGACGGACCTGCCATTTTAGAGAGAAGCGGCGCCCGGCGGGGAGGGGCCGGGGAGGCCCCGCAGGGTCAGGCCGGGGACGGACGCGGCCGGCCCGGGGCTCCCCTTGGCCGGGAAGTTGAGCGGGAGACGGGAGAAAGTTGGGGAGGCGGAGGCGGCTCCCCTCCCGCCGCTGCGGAACGCCCAGGTCGCCGCTCCTCACGGGCCCCGCACCCCTTCCTCCTCCCCCTCCTCCTCCTCGGGGGGGAAAAAACCCACCCCGACCCTTCCCTTGCTCTCCCTTATGCCAAGGGGAGGAGGAGGACAATCTCCCTCCTCCTCCCTTTTCCCTCCCCCCCCCCCCAATACGAGCCACTGAAATTATTCAGCAATGACCCCTTTCCCTCTCCTCCCCCTCCGGCTTCATTTCGCTCTCTTTTATGTGGAAATTTGAAAAAGGAAGATTTGAAATTTAGGGGTGGGTGAGTACTCCACCCCCCCTCCCATTTTTATTTCCTTTTTTTTAAATTGGGATTCCTCCCCCCCCCCCCCCCATTAGGTTTTGGATCTGCAGGTCCGAGTAAGGTCACTTGCATCAGGCAACTCATTCGCCGGGCGAAGAAATGAAAGCCGGCCCTGTTCATCTCAAGTGACATCTTAATCTGTAATAATCCGACCGTCAAGGGGTGAAGTGGCACACCAGATTATGGGATATTTAGCATTCCCGTAGCTATAGGAACGAGACGGCAAATATGGCTCTCCCGTTTCAAAGTGACACAAAGTAGTTGCGACCTCTTTTTGGGATTCCGCATGTAAATGAAGGAGAATCCAGGTGTCTCCCAAGTCATTCGGGAAAAGGCCCGAAATCCCCACCAGAATCCTCTAGTTTTGCAGAAGTGGCGGATGAATGGATTTAAAATTTTTTTTTTTTTTGGGAAATTCAATTCCAAGATTGGTAGGCTCCAAGAATTCTGGGATCAGGGTTTTTGAATTCCGGTGCTCTGTAATTCTTCCATTACTCCCGAATCAGGAAAAAAAAAAGATCAAGGAATAGTGTTTTATCACCAAACTACCCCAAATCTTTCTAATTGACAAATCCATTAACAGATATTGGGGGGGGGGTTGATGTCAATATGAAAATCATTTCTAAATGATATTTTGCGGTTCTAGGAACAGAAAATTGTTCATTTTCAGTGGATGGTCTGGTGCTGACATCTTGATTTGGTGAATTGGAAAGCATGTAGAGACTGAAATCATCTGGGCCTTACCAAATTCAGTGCCCAAAGTCTTCAGTTATTTTGGAAGAAATAATGGAGTCGATGTATAAATTGATAAATCTCCAATATTTTGGTGTGTGTCCCGCTTGATTCTAAGTACATTCATTGTAGTAATACTTCAGTACTCTTTGGTACTGTATGAATAGCGTTCCAATTAAGAGATTTAATTTTAAGTAACAGTGACCCATCAACATATTTTCATGAGTGTGGTTATTTTGTTTCTTGGTTTAGTATTCTTAAATGCAGTTTTTCCTGAAGTAGGTAGTTAAAAATATTACTTTGTTGCTTTGCATGATTATTGAGAAGGATTATAGCGGATGATTTGAAGCTGTGACTTCAAGACATTTTATGTAAAGTAAATATCTCAAGAAGTTCAGTGAGAAAGCCATTAATTTTGTATGCTTACCAAAATGGGCAATTTTCTTTTCCTACTAGTAAAGGGCCATTTACAAGATGAAAGTAATATTGCTTCCAGGTGGACCAAATGAGTGCGAGCACATCCCAGTTTTTATAGAAGCAGTGTCATGTAAATCAGAGGTCAATTTTTAAAGTTTAAAACCAAAGAGGATAATTCGAAAGTAAGATCAATTCCTAGGAAATTGCCTCAAACTTGTATATGCATCCAAAGAGTGTTTAACACAAGCATTTGAACCCAGTTCTTATTAAAGGCTCAATCCTGACATAGTTTTTGTAGCAGCTGCCCAGATTTACTTTGTTTTAGAACATCATGACAAAGTTAGAGGAACGAATTAGTTGGCCAGGTCCTGTATGCCTGAAGATGTGAAATCGAACGATAAACGCTTCAGATGTGTACCATAAATTACATAATTCGGATCCCTCAGGAAGACTTGAGCCATCCAGTTGGTCGTGGAGTATAAGGTAGCTGCGATGCCCTAGTCCTAGTTGGGTTGGAGAAGTTTGGCCAGTGGGCAGGAGGCAGCGAATGGATAAGGTGACCTTTTGAGATTCCTCCGCTCTAGGATTCCATAATGTACGTAAGGAATTGTCATTAGCTTTCTTTTTTAAAAAGAAAAAACCCAAAGAAACGTCAAGTTTCTCTGGAGCTGAAAGTTGATAAATAAAGGTGTACTCTATCAAGTTACTCCTTCATATTTAAACCGATAGGGGTTGGTGCCTATCTTGTGGGAAATTCAGATGGTTTAGGACTAAAGTTCTTTGCTTCACAGATTCTCTGAAATATTGTAAACTTGTGGCCTGGCAGGTCTTATTTCTGGAGGATTGGCGGGGATCTTTTTCAACTTTCTGGTGGTGTGTGAGGGCAAAGAGTGGTCCAAGTGTAGAACCTTGAACATTAAAAAAAAAAATTGTTACATATATACTTTATAGAACAAAGCTTTGGCATTTTATGTGTGTTACTAAAATGTCACTGCTCTTTAGTATGCCTTTTTGGTGTTGGAAATATACTCATACCTTGTGTTTTCAAATGAAATTGGCCTACATTATTTTTTGGATGCAGCACATCATGGTATAGGAAGAGGTGTCTGTATGCACACGCATCTGTACATGCACACTAGAGGACATGGCAAATACTGCAATGCAAATTTTCCTTCATCTCGGATTTTACAAAAAGGCAGTCCCTGCATTCTAGGAAAACTGGGTGGATTGAAAATATGTAGACACTTAGTATTGTATATACCCTGAATTGGCTGGAGATCTTGAAAAACAGGTTATAAGCAGAGTTTTGGGTGTATGTTGAAAGGAGGGAAATCATTGGTGTTTTTATTTTTTAAATCATTTGCTTAGAACAAACTTACTTTGCTTGTACTTGCATAAAACCAGCTGGAATAAACTTGTTTTCACAAGGTTTACTCTAAAACTTTTTATGGTAGGACACTTCCATGTAACACTTTAACCATGCTCTCAACTATGTATTTAGCATCTTCTCTACTTGCCTCTCTACATTGTTGAGTAAGATTGGCAATTCATCTTCTTAAGCCTGCGGTTTTTCCTCAGCAAACATTTTGAATGTTCTGCGTGTGTTAGGTAGATTTCAGTGCTTAAAATCACCCCAATTTGTGTGCCCTGAAGCTTCGTATTAACTAATATATGGAGTGCCCAAATGGACTTCTATTCATGATTCCTGGTGAAATGTTACCTCTATCTTTTAACTTCAAATGGAAAAACAGCAACTTTTAAATAGTTAAAAGTTACCACCGCATTTACATCCTAAAACAGGCATTAATGACGGTAATGATGTTTGCCCATTTCTCATGTGCCCTGCACTTTTCTAAGCCCTGGGATAGATCCAGGGTAATCAGGTCAGACACAGTCCCGCACACGGGGCTCACGGTCTGAGGGAGAGGAGACATTTGATCCCCATTTTACAGATTAGGAGGTAGTGGCACAGAAAAGTTAAGTGACTTGCCCAAGGTCACACAGCAGACAGATGGCAGATCTGGGATTAGAATTCAGGTCCTTCGACTCCCAGACTCATACTCTTTTCATTAGGTCACGCTGCTTTAATGTCTTGCCAGACATTGACAGACTCTGGCTGGCATCTGTGCCAGGGGTTACACATCAGGGCATTTTGGTTGGTGTGCCTCTGGGGCCCCTGGCTACTCTCCCTTGTTAACCTCTGGTTTTGTTGGGGGGACTCTGGAGCGGTGGCTAAGGAAGCGGGACAGTGGTTCGGGCAGAGGTAGCCTCGTCGCGGGGCCCAGGACCAGAAATGTAAGCTCCCATGGCCAGAGGCTGCACCTTTGGAGTATGCGCTCTGCCCAGATCTCCTGGGTCTTACTTCAAATGGCCCAGCTTCAAAATTTCAGATTTTTCTCATAAAATTAGAAAGATTTAAGGTTTTTCTCTGGTCCTTTTTCCTTCCTCTTCTGCTTTTCCATTCAGCACCCCCCCCCCCAAAAAAAAAGAAAAGAAAAAGGCCTTAAAACAATCAACAACAGATTAACTCCCTGGCATACGAGTCCAAGTGTCCAGTAAGTTGATTTGCTTAGTTTTATGTTGTTTGAAATTCACATTATTTAACCTCTGCTGAATTTTGAATAGTTTGTCTACTTGCCTGTAAAGACAAAATCAGCTATTTTGAGTAAAGAGTCCATATGGAAAAGGATTAGAGAAAGAAAATAGAGAAGACAGTCTGGGAAAATCAGTCAGTTGAATTTATTGAGCACTTACTGTATGCAGAGCTCTGTACTAAGTCCCTAGAAGAGTACAGGATAACAGAGTTGGAAGACAAGTTTCCTTCCCACCACGAGCTTACAGTTCAGATTCAGCCAAATCTCTTCGTTCAGATGGTTGTTTGGGTTTCTATCGATTTTTAATAAGAAAATTTGTTATGACATCAATCATTGTTGAATTGTTCATCAAACATTTATAAAAAGTTTAAATCAGAAAACTGTGTTTATTCCTCTGTTTCTATTAAAAGTCCAAGTCGTATTTCACGCTTTGGAAGAAATTTTAAGATGAGTCTTCTTTCGATGACAGAGCAGGCTGTAGGTGCTTTTAGGGCTGAAGAATACTTTTCCACTTAGAAATGGACACTAGAGACTGCCTGTGGTTAGGGATTATTTCACGTGCGATTGTGTAACATGCTATCTAGTGCCATAATCATTCTGTACCTTATGCTTTGGTATAACTGACAATATCCAAATGTATACAAAATGTTAACTAAACATTAAGGGGTAAGAAATAACCAAAGCAATAAAGTAGTAGGTGTTGCTGGTTGATGTTTAAAAGAAGCCATTTAATTTGCTCCCAAAGTCTTCTGGACCAGTTTTGAATTGTCCTTGGTAATGGGGATAGCCTAGGTACATTATCAATTATTTAAATAGAGGAAAAAACTAATGTTAACTAGTGGTGATTCCCACCCAACCTCATATCAGAACTGCTAAGAAGTCGAAAAATCAACCAGTGAGTTGCCTTCTGCCTCTCTGCTTAGAAGACTGACAGCAAACAGGTGGTGTAGGTGGCACCTGAATAGTAGTTTTGGTTTGAGTTTACTCCCTTGGCCCATTACTGTGAAGAATTTGCATAGTTAGAAGTTCACATCATGGTATTGTCAAATGTTTTATGGCCCTAATTCCTAAAAAAGTAATAATATATTTCTGGAAACTGCACAACTAGTTTGCATTTTCTATTTTAGATTAGCACTTTAAAATATTTCCAGTAATGATAAATTATTTTTCAGAATTAAGTGAAAGACCATGAGGAAAATGGTTTTAAAAATTAACTTTAGAGTGCATTTTCCTATTGCCTTGAAGGAAAAGGACAGCACCGTAGCTTAGTGGAAAGGGCACAGGCCTAGGAGTCAGAGGACCTGGGTTCTGATCCCAGCTCTGCCACTTGTCTGCAGCATGATCTCGGACACATCACTTCACTTCTCTGTGCCTCAGTTACCTCATCCGTAAAACAATCCTTAGATTGTGAGCCCCATGTGGCCCAGAAGAGAACCTAAAATGATACCCACACTGAGAAGGCAAAGGGAGGAGGAGGAACTGAAGATGGAGAAATGGAATCAATCGTATTTGAGTGCTTATTGTGTGCAGAGCACTATACTAAGTGCTTGAGAGAGTAACATATATTAGTAAAACAGACACAGTCCCTGCCCATAATGAGTTTACAGTCTAGAAGAAAGGAGGAATTCAATGGCAAAGGATAATCAGAATTGACAGTGTCATGGAACTTGAAGTCAGAGGAAAGCGTTAAGTCCATCGTTGGTGGACTAGGGAAGACGTAAATGAGGCACCAGAGGATTATTTTTCCTTCAGCCCCTGAGGTCACAATGGGATTTATTCAAAAGTATCTTTCAAAAAGCCAAGTGTTTCTGTGTTTTCAAAAGGAAATGTATTTGAGGGGTTGCTTATAGTCATTTTGGTCTTATTTCAATTCTTGCTTTTACTTTTAGAATGCTATTTTTAGATTTTTTTTCAACCCATAAATCAACTTGTGTAAGGTGATGACGATGATGATATTTAAAGCGCTTACTATGTCCCAAGCATTATACGAAGCGCTGGGGCAAATACAAGATAATCAGGTTGGACAGAGTTCCTGTCCCCATTTTACATATGAGGAAACTGGGAAAGTTACAACTTCCTTCTGTACCTCAAAGTCACACACAGCAGATGAGTTGCAGGGCAGGATTAGAACTCAGGTCCTCTGACTCACAGGCCAGTGCTGTTTTGATTAGGTCACACCTGTTTCTTGAGCAGCAGGGCCTAGTGGTGCGAGAACATGTCTGCCTACTTTACTGAATCATACTCTCCCAAGCACATAGCACAGTGCTTTGCACCCAGTAAGTGCTCAGTAAATACCACTAGTTGATTTTGTACAGTCCTGGCTAAGGAAATCAGTGGTGTGCACCTGGGTGCCTCGCCAGTGTCACCAGAGAAATCAATTATACACTCCCGGCTTTCTGTTTTCAAAGTTTCCCTCCCAGGTACCACCACTCTACTGGTATGCTCTTCTCTCATCTTCTTCTCATTTCTCTTCTTCTCTCATCATCTTATCTCTGCATTTAGTCCTACTTTGCCCACCTCCATATCAGTTCCAGAGTTTTCTTCCCCTTTTGTTTGAACTCCTTGTTTGCTTTACCAAACCAGTGTCCTCCTGTAAATCACCGTTCAGGCCCACCTTTTCCACCTTTTCCAGAAAGATTTCTCTAAGTAACTCCACCCATTCCCCAGGCCATGAGCACAATCTGAGTCACTCCTCCCCCTCAACTCATTTTTGTACTTATTATACATGTACAGATTTTTTTTTTTGTTGGTTGCACAATTGTCTCGTATTAGACTGCAAGTTCCTTGCGTTTAGGGACCGGATTGCTACTCTAGAAGGAGTAGAATTTCTTGAGACAAATATGAAAGTGTTTACAAACCAAACGATCGGAATTAAGTGTTTAACTTGTAAATGACATGTACATAAGTGCTGGAGATGGGCTGATGAGTTTCTATGACTTAGGATATTGGGAAATAACTGGGAAAGGCATGTTGCAGAAAGCGGGCTTTCATGACAGCCTTTGAATATGGTTGGAAGGGAGTGAATTTTAAACTGGGGGAATCATCTGAGCAAGGGGCAGAAAGAGTTGATTAAGTTACAGCTAGTAAGTTTAGCTTGGGAGGAATGAAGAAAGCGGGTTTGGAAGTAGATGGTGAAGAGAAGAGATCCATAAGTTGGGGTGGTTTGGGCAAGAGCCCTGAACCCACTTGTGAGGAGCTTTTGCTTGATCTGCAGGGTTTTGTTGAGTGATGTGTGCTGATCACGGCTTTAGGAAGATGATCCATGCATTGGTGTGTTTGGTGCGCCTTATAGGCACAAAGTTAATTTGTGTTGACTGAGCGACTAACTCCTATACACCCAAGAGTAATTTGGAATTAATGGTTAGCATGGCAGGGCAGCATGGATTTGTGGAAGATAGAGCACCAGTGAGGAAGAATTAGAGGCTTGGAACTAGAAGAGCAGTATAGGATGAAGCCTACAGTGGGCATTCAGTAAATGCTGTCAAAATGAGTATGGCTTCTGCACAGTAGGGCAGATTCAGAACTGAGAAGCTCAGTATGTGAAGTAGTTCTTTATATTTCAGTATTTGAACATGTCTTCAATTCAGTAGACATTAGAAAGAACCAACACAGGATATGGTCCTTGCCTAGATTTTATATTTTAAATTTTCTCCTGTTCACTTGAAGGATGAATTTTAAGCCACACTAGGATTGTTATGAACTCAATAATTACAAGCCACAGTGTACTGTTTTCCTCACTAAAAGCACATTTAAGCTTTTTAAAATGGTTTTTTCCCCCTTTTTAGCTTGAGGGCAGGGTTTGTGTCTACTTACTCTGTATTCTCCCACGTGCTTAGTACAGTGCTCTGCGCACACTAAGTGCTTGTTGAGCACCATTGATTGGTTCAGAAATCTGTCCTAAACTGTGTTTTTGCCAAGGATTTATTTTGCCCATTGAAAGGACTGGTAGTAAACAAGGATTCTTTTTTTCCCCTTTTGGGGTTTTTAAATTCAACTAAGAAGCTGGCTGAAAAGTTAAAACTGGTGCAATAAATTGCTGTTCAGTTTGGCAAGGGAAGACTAAAAATTTTAGGTTCAACCCAGACCTAAAGAAGATGTGAGCTCATTATCACGATTTGACTTAAGCCAACCTCAAGTTGGAATGAAATTTAAACATTATCATGCTAATTCATTAAAATTCAAAGTCCAAACACAGTCATTTAATATAGTTGAAAATCGGTGATGGAGGGGTCATTCTTTCCTAATGTAGAGAACCCCATTAATTCATGTTCTAGCAACTGAATAGATAGGAGAGGTAACTGGATATAGCCCTACTCTTTTTGGTTATTTAATTCTATTTCTCTCTTTCTGTAGTTTTCTGCTCCCTGGCCACTGCTCTCCCTGGCCATTGCTCTCCCTGGCCATTCTGCCTTCTCTCTCTCTCTTTTCCTGCCCTTGACTTATGTACCTCTCTTAGGGTCCTGGAAGGCTATCATTGATATATATAGCGATCTCATATAATGAGAATTTTCAACTGGGGTTTTGTGTTTTGGTAGGGCAAGGAGATTTTCTAGCAACCTGGAACTAGCAAATAAGCCATGCCAATGAGATATTCACAGGAGGCAGGCCCAGGTTTACTGGGATAGAGAGAGAAATAGCTGAATTGAAGGACATTAAACTACAGTGCATGAGTTGGCTTTGAAGGATGAATGGTTAGCAAGTCACCCAGCTTTTAGCCAATGCTGTGGAATTCAAGGCCCTCATGACTTTTACTAATATCTGATCTTGGCTTTGTACAATAGGTGCCACCTCCTGAATATTTTCCCAGCACTTAGCACACCGCTCTGCAAACCCGTAAGCACTTAATAAATACTACAGTATTATTATTTGTGTTTCCCATTGTGAAGTCTGTGAAGGAAGTCTCTGTCAGGTGTATGCTATGTATCATTAGTACTAGTAGTAGCATTTATTGAGTACCCCCTTGGTGTGCTGCACTGTACTAGACCCTTGGAAATTACAGAACGAAGAGGTGACATTGCTTGCCTCCAAGGAGCTTGCGGTATAAAGGGGACTACAAACTTAACCTTTCCAACAAGAGAAGTCCAAAACAAAGTAGGTATATATACGTGAGCGTTAAGGAGGGTGGGTAAGTGGGTTCATATGTGTTGGAGCTGGGTAAAGGGATAATACAGCTCAGTGCCAGGAATTTTGAGGGAAGGCTCGGAGAAAGTGGGAAGAGTTTGGGTGGGCCTGATGTGGGGAGGAAGGGAGATCCGACCTGGGGGAACAGTGAGGGAGAGATGGAGGCTGGAAAATTGAGAGCAAGGGGCACCTGAAAGATTGACTCTGGAGGAATGGAGACAGCGAGTTGGGAAAGAGAATATATAGGGCCCAGATGGCAGAAAGCCTTGAAGCTGATTGTGAGGAGTTCGAGTTGGAGGCAGAGAGGCATAAGAAGCCAGAGAAAGAGATGTGGGCCGAATGGTGCTTCAAGAAAATGACCCGAGCAGCAGCATGTGGTATAGGCTGAAGTGAGAAGAGGGTGGGAGGTGGGTGAGGAGGTTAATGCAGTTGCCTAGCTACTGCAAGGCCAGAGCTTGGATCCAGGATGTTAGTAGTTGGAGTGGAGAGGAAGGGTAGATCTGGGAGATATTGCTGTGCAGAAAATGCTGAGAGTAGACTTAGTGAAGTTTGGACAGGAGTGAAGAGTTGAGGCTCACGCTGAAGTCGTGGGCATCGGGATGATGGAGGATGTGAAATCAGAACTCCTCTACTTTATAGAATTTGGATGATCCTAGGATTTGCTTGCTTTCTTGAAAACCAGGGGTTTAAATTTGGGGGGTGTCAGCCCAAATCTAAAATGCTGGTGGGCAGTTCTAGCCATGGCTCCTTAGGAAGGACACAGTTGAGATGGAGAAACAAGGATAACCAAGATGAACAAGAAGAAAGTCTCTAAGAAGGTAATCTGAGAAGGTTAGGAAAACATGAAGGCTGTACATGTTCTGTACAATTGAATTCTGTACAGACGCAAGGTAAAATACAGGGCAACCATGAAATTGTTGTTCACCAAATCGCACACCGCCGGATGAGGGGAACAGTCATTGAAAAATAAGTTCAAAACCAAAGGAAACTCTTTACACAGTGAGTTATAAGCATATGGAACCCCCAGAAGTTGTGCAGGCTAAAAATAGCAGTTTCAAGAGAAGTTTTTATGAATTTACAGATGAGCAGTCCATAATGGGTTGCTAGAAGGAAAAGGTAAGGATGTAGGAGGGAAGTTAGATGGTTGGCCCTAGCCAATAGCATGGATGCCAAGAGGGCCAATTATGCCATGATTCCTCCAAGCATCCTGTTGCCACTTTGGGAAGCAGATTGTGGGCTAGGGAACCCATTGCTCTGATCCAATAATGGCATTTCTTTTGTTCTTGTGACACCAGTGCATTTTGGTCAAGATAAAGGCGAATCCGAAGCCATCCCAGGTAAAAGATTATCGGCCTCTTCCAGACTCCGGCTTTAACCCCTTTCAGTCACTACATGCTGCCGGCTGAGTTGGAACGGAGAAAGTTGAGAGTAAGTTATGGTTAGAAAGTGAATCTGGAAGAGTTGGAAATAGCAGGTGAAAAGGATCAATGGAGGAAAGCTTGAAGTCACTGACAAGGAGCTTTTTCTTGATAAGGAAAAGAGCCATCAGAGGTTTTTGAGAAGTGGGGAGTTGTGGGTCAAACAAAGTTTTAGTAAGGCAGCAAGCAGAATGAAACAATAGAAGGTACTCTTTGTGTGTGTTGGGGGGGGTGCATGATGGCAAGCACAAAGGACACCTGTAGATTGTGCATGTGTGTGTATATACTAAGAACTTGGGAGAGTACAGTAGAGGTAAGAGATGTAATTCCCTGCCCTCAGGGGCCCAAGAGTGTGAGACAGACCCAGTATTTTTACAGATTTCAGAAAGGAATGGGAAAGTGAATAAATAAAGGCTTAAACAATGGAGTACAGCCAGGCCTCTTATAACAGATCTTGCATTAAAGCAAACTTGAGTTACTGCGTGCATACCTTGACCAATGCCCCAGGCATGCACATAACTGTTTCTTCAGACATTGCATTTTGTTTTGTCCAGATGGCTGTGTATTGTCAGTAGAAAGTGCCCCAATTCTTTTTCAATAGTCTAACCAAAATGAGTGGTAAAAGCATACATTCTGGAAGGATTAGGTCCAAGAAAATTGAGAAGTACCATGGATAGCTGTGAGTGCAAAGTGAAGTGGTAGTAGGGAGGATATGTCTTGGGAAAAGAAGAATGCTTCTTGAAGGAGTTGGGATTTCAGGAAGGCTCTGAAGATTAGGCTGGGAGGGGAGCTGGGTTCTGGAGGACTAAGGGAGTCAGGTAGAAGGTGTTCGGGAAGGGAGAAAGAAACTAGCCAAGGGGCCAGATGTGGGAGAGGTGAAAATGAGGAAAAGTGAAATCGTTCACTTGGTGGACTGGAAAGTAGCAGATAGACAAGTAGAGCGGAGCTTGTGGGAGAGCCTTGAAACCAGTGGCCAAATTCTCTTTGAAGGAAGGAAATGGGATGCCAATGGAGATTTTTAAGGAGGGGAAAATATGAGCAGGATGATTTTTTAAGAAAGTGACTTGGACTGCAGATTGTAGTAGAGACTGAGTTGGAGGCCCGGAGGCCTTGAGGACAAATTTCAGGCTAAGCTCCCAGGACTTATCTGCTTCCAGGAATTCAAAGGTTGTTTGATATCATGCAGTTCTTAGGGGAAGTAGCTTTAAAAATCTGGCGGTGTTATTTACTGCTATTGATAAGCTCTACGTCCTTAAGAATTCATTGCCATACATGACAGATGTATTTCTGGAAGGTAATAGCGCTACGCTGATTAGGACCAGTAGGCCAATCCATACCTGTGCAGGAGATTCTCCATTAGATGTTATCAAAATTTTTAGACTCAATAGAGCAAACCTTTCCAGTCATTTAATGTGTTGGTGGAAGCTGAGCTATTTAGCTCACGTGGCTGAATATCATCAAATAATTTTAGAGGCAATGTCGAATCAGCTTCATCTTCCTCTAGACATGTCCTCAGGAGCAGTAGAGGGGATTGTGCGGATTTCGAAAAGTGGTAGGATTCAGATCTGTTTATACCTACCCCAGCGCTTAATGCAGGGCTTGGCACGTAGTAAACTCTTAACAAATATCACACTTACTAGCTTCTCACACTTATCACACTGAATAGGCTTTTGTGTGGTTGTGCCTTACCAAACTGCCATCCTGATGCTAATGAAGTACATTTTCAACCTAATGGAGAGTTAGTCGGGACAGTGACTGAACTTGCTTTTATGTTCTTTTGTCCTTGTACTGGTGCCACCTTATCTGTGGTAGGCCTGAACAATATTGACTCATCTAATGTTCAGACCATCTTTAGCTTTAGTAAAATACATCTATTTCTCTACTAATGTAAAGGGTATCTTTTGCTCTGGATACCCCCTCACTCCCCTATTCATATTGAGACCACATTATCAAGGGAGGGGTTTAGTATTTGCAGACAGATTCAGAAATGGAATCAATCAGGTCCTGAAACAAGATGAAAAAGTGAAAAAATTAAGAAATATTTGAATTCATATATTTCTTTGCCCAAATTAAGAACCATTCTGTCAAAGAGATGTCAGAGCCGAACTGTGGTTGGAGGATGTCTGCCCTCTCAAGTTTTATGAACTCTTTTCACATGAACAGAGAAAAGCAATCTTAAAGTTACCTTCCTGTCAAAACAACCACAGTATTAAAAAAAGATGCACACAAAAAACTTTGCCTGTTTGGTGTCCTTTGACTTTTGAGTTGTAACGAATTACATACCTATCAGATCGTACTTTGTTCTTGATATGCTGTTAGAAAATTTTGGGGACCCTAAGATTGCCAGCTTTCTTCTCTACTTGCCTCTCTTCACTTCTCTGCTTTTTTTTTGGTCTTTGGGTTTCCCCCCCTACTAGTGGTTGACCTTCTGGGTCCTTTATTTTGACTAACTTCAAAATAAGTCTGATGATGAAAAACAGTGGTAGCGTTGAAAATATAACAGGGACACTCAAGGCAAAAGCTCATTGCCTGAGAAATGAGGAAGGACCAGTAGATTGTGGTACAGTAGGAATGGGAAAGCTTTTAAAAGTTGAATGTTTTACTTTGGGTGAGTGAAGTTTCTAACGGGGGTTGCTTTGATTTCAAAATGTCAGTTCTGTAACACATCACATTCTGTGTGCCCCTTTTGATGACAAGTTTATGTTGTAAATATTTTGAAAAGGAATATCACATTGTCAAGTTTAATTTGCTTTCTAACTGGTTAACAAGGATCCAAGTAGTCCTGAGGAAATAGAAAGAGAAATAATCTGTAAATGGGTCAAGTTGAGTCATTTTAACTATTTCAACTTCACCTTTCTTTAGGATTTGATTTTGTTGTTTGGATTTGGTTTTTACATGTGCTAGAGTTTTTGCATTTGTTCTAAATGGCTGATTTGAAGAAGACCTGGCACCTCCGTATACATGGTATAACCTTTTTGGATTGTGTCGTAATGGCAGCTATTCATGTTATGGATAATTGAATAGATACTCCAAAAACCTGATTTAAGACAATAATTTTAACCGTCCTTCCTGCCAAATTTTTTCCTAAGAACTCACACCTAGTGAAGTAGTCCCAGAAGTAGAGTGGCCTAGTGGAAAGAGCAAAGGCCTGGGAGTCAGAGGATCTGGGTTCTAATCCTGGCTCCACAACTTGTCTGCTTTGTGACTTTGGGTAAGTCACTTAACTTCTCTGCACCTGTTTCCTCATTCTTAAATGGGGACTAAATCATATTGTGAGCCTCATATGGGCAGGGACTTTGTTCAACCCAGTGTTCTACCCCAATGCTTAGTACAGTGCTTGGCTCATAGTAAATGCTTAACAAGTACTGTAGGCTAATTGGAAGTTAAAATTTTAATGTTAATCTGCTAAAAAAGTTGACAGAGGAAGGAGACCTGGATAATCCAAAAGTCAACCCCCAAACTGACCAAGATCTGATAGGATTTACCAATTTCTGAATTAGTGGGATTTTTCTATCGGGGAAAGTACTAGTTTGATGAGATAACTATCCAAGTAATTATGGTTCAGGGTGACTTAAAGCTAAAGAAATGCAATGTAGGGGAGGAGTCTGGGTTTTGATGATGTGACATTTTATGTTAAACTTGATTAGTTGGAAAGCATGCCTGATAGGTTCAATCTGTAAAGGAGAAACTGGGAAGGAAGGAACTTTAGAAGAGATTAGGATTCAAAATGATGCCCAGTGGATCAGAATCAACTAATTGATGGCATTTGAGTGCTTACTGTGTGCAGAATACTGTACTAAAAGTTTGGGAGAGTACAGTACAACAGATTTGATAGACCCATTCCCTGCCCACAACAAGCTTATAGTCAGAGCTGTATTCGGCTCTATCAGAAGCTGAATTTACCTCAGATATATAATGCAGTTGTTTTTTAAAAATCAATAACATTTGTTTAGTGCTTACTATGTGCAGAGCACTGTACTAAGCACTTGGGAGAGTACAGTATAACAGACTTGGTAGACATATTCCTTGCCCACAACAAAGATGACAGATAGGATGGTAGGATATTAAATGGGAGTATAGTTAATAGTGACCAGGAGGGTCATCCTCCTGTTTGAGCCATACCAGGCAGATTAATGCTAGCGTTCTGTGCTCAAATCCGGGTCCCTCATTTTGAGAGGCTGGAGATTTCTTAGAGGTCTGATGTGAAGTGTTGGGATATAGGATTTATGAAGAAGAATGGCAGGAATTGGAATAATTTGATATGGAGTAGAGATGAAGAAATAGAGTGAGTCTGCTGAAGATGTGAGGGAGGAAAATGGATTAACTTCACACATCCCTAGGTTACTCTAGGAAGCTGTGGGAACGTGTTTCCTGGAGGTCTCTAAAGTAATATAGATATTGATTTGAATGATTTGGGTATAATCCTTCTGAAACAAAAGACCAGACTGATTGGCCTCTAAAGGTCTAGTTAAGTCCTGTAATTGAGGAATGAGTGGATGGTTTTTCTTTCAGAAAGATAAAATGAAAAGTGAAAGTTCACCTAGAGTTTTTTGGGGAAAGAGATGTTGCTAGAATAGGACTAGTCCAAGTAATGTGACTAATCCAGTACTTATTGGTTTTATATTTCGATTTTAGTTACAGGCAAAGTACCTAGAGATCATGGTTAAAAATAATTACAAAAGAAGTATTATAATATGAAGCCACCATTATTGAAGGGAGATCAGAAAAGGAAAAGTTGAAAGCAGTGAATGGAACTCTCTGCCCAGATTCCAGCAAACTGTGCCAGGTTCAGATTTGCCTTATTAGTCACATAATAAACAACTCACACTTATTCCCCCGTTTGAAAAAGCTTCGGTGGTTCCGCCCCCTTGTCCTGGTGGCATGAGCTGTAACCATGTCCGCAGTCTTCTGTAATTTTGAAAGTCTGGTCCTTATTTTCTCTCACTTTGTCTTTTTAAATATGAGTCCCAATATTTCCAGTCAGCCTTCGGCCCCATCCCCTTTAATTGTTTTGATTGGACTACCTATCTAAAAGCAGAGTTGTAGTCTTGGCACCATTTTTAAGGCACTTCCTAAATTTAACAAGCTCTTGTAAAGGGACCATTGGTTATATTGCTCAATGCAATCAGTCTTAATTCCATATTACATTCATAAAAGGTCAGAAATTCAAATTGAACGTCTTTGGGAGAAAAACAGGGCAAAACACAAAATTTAAATGTGTGTGTAGAGAGGCAGTTTTCACTGAAGTATGTGAGATTCTCTGAAGTAATTATTTGAAATGTTCAAGGTTGACTTCTTTAGGAATGGGAATTTAAACATGATTGGGCCAGGTTCACACCAGACTTGGGCTTCTTTTAAAACTGTCCACACCCATGTAGGAGCCAAGGCAAGAAAGAGGGAGCATTACAGCCAAACAGCCAGGGCTACTACATGCATGTGAAGTATGTTGATAAATGCATATTCCTGGGATGCTAGAACTACGAATTATGGCATCAGCCCCTGGAAATGAGACTTTGGTCTCGTTTCAAGCCCAGTCTTGCCAACTTGCCGCTGTCCCAGGACTCAGTTCAACCAGACAGGTCAAAAGAGCGTCAACTTGTTTGAGAGTTTCTCTTGTATGAGCATTGCTCTTCAGTCATGAGTTTTGCACCAATTTCTACAAATTTAGCTGCTATAAGAGAAAAGTTTCAGGTTCCAGTCTGATTGAGGTCTTTTGTAGAAAAATTATCACAACTGTTTTTGTGCCCATTTCTTCCTCTTTTTACAATTTGCCCCAAGTTCAGAGGAATCAGTGCCAGTCAGAAGTTCAAGACTATATATTATCCAGTCTTCAGTTTTATTAGCAACGTCACTTCCCCTCACAAAACTAGAATTAGCTAATTAATTGTTAAAAATCAATTGCTAAATTGTATTAGGATGAGAGAAGTTTTGGGCCAGAACTGGTCTGCGTCTAGAGCAGAGCTGGCCAAGCCTCCTCAACTGACGAGGTGGGAACCAAAAACGATATGGCCAAGAGCCATAGATTCCCCCCCCCCCCCCCATTTTTTCTGGTTAAAAAATCCGTTAACCAGAATAGTGAGCAGACATTACAAAGATTGGGACTCGAAGGGGAGGAAGAATGGGGGATGGGGAGGGCAGGGGTAGAGGTGAGCAAGAACAGCTGGGGCAGGGCAGGAACTTGGGACAGGGCCAGGTGCCACGCCCCTCCCTGTCACTGGGCTCCGATGGGCGGGAGCGCCGCCTCAGCCGAGAGGACTTGGAGCAGTGGCACGCGGCCTGCGGAATAATAAATGATAAAGCACATGTGCGTGAGCTGCACAGCAAGTGCAGAGAACTGCGTGAGCTGCAGTTAGACTACCTCTGGTCTAAAGTCTGCTGATTGTCTTAGTTAACTCTTGACATGTCGCTTGCAAATTCGTTGAATTTGCAAATGTTGATATCGGCAGGGAATTGTCATAGTGCCTTTGGGCACTACAGGATTTCACACTGTTTGCCAGAAGAGGTTTCCTTGAAGATGAGAAATGTTCCATGGAGATTCAAATATACATATTCAAAGACCATTGAGGAGTGCTGCAGGTGACTGGGAATGCATAAGCACCAAGGTGGTAGTTGGGAGGATATGACCAAACCAGCCCTTGTTAAACCCTTGGTCTTGAGAACCCAGAGGGACTCAGGAGGCAAAGTGTATGTTGAATGGGAGCTGATTCAATTTGGGTCCTTCTGGGGCCCTAGGGAATCCAAAAGATTTGATAGGAACTGGTGGACTTTAGGACCACCGGTCACTTTAAATTAAGTGACTATTTGATTCCCTATTTGCAAATAAGCTCCATTTGCTTAAGGGAACGAGAGTGACAGCTTGCCGGTATTCGTCAACCATTCTAATTCATTGCACACTGCAAAATCATATCCGGTACAGAGCCAGACTGATCTGGAAGGCCCTGTTTAGGAGGTGCCATTTCTGGACCTGGCCAATGATCCTTCCAGTTCAGTGTTTGGACTTGGGCAGTAGCCACAGTATGCCTGGAAAATCTCTGTGATGGCTACCCTCTGTGATCTCCAGCCTAGTGTTTAAGGACTTTCCACCTATAGCATCCTTAACTTTTCCCTCCTGGTCCGTAACTTTTTCCCCCGTGGCTCTTCTGCTCATAAATCTAATCAAGTTTCTCTTGAACCTCTTGAGACTTTGCACATTTTCATTTGGTAACGAATTCCATATGCATATCACTTGGGTGGTTATTTCACTTTTCATTTTCCAACTCTTTTTGGGTTCCTCTTGATTCTTCGTTCACCTGCCATCTGAAAAACAGCTTAGTCCCGGGTCCTTGGTTTTAAAACGTCTTTCTTGAATAGCCCCTTACTTAAAACTATGATTTGAAAAAGACATAAATTTGTGACTTGATACTATCATACCCTAGGTGCTTAGGCATGGCAAGTGGAGCGATAACTCTGATCATCTCGGTTTTCTCCCTCCTTGCCCCAGGACCTGCATCTCTCTTCCTTGCCAAGCCCTCAGTCATGGCATATGGGTAGTAGGAGGGAGATGTGCCAGCATGGTCTATTGTGAACTGAATCATATAGGTATGGACAACCTTGCCTTGAGTTATATCGGCAGTCCTCAACTTAAGATGGCATGAGTTTGGATGGTGGTACCAATTCCATTTCTAAATTAATAGTGCTTCAGCAGAAATCTCATTTATGGCACTGGCTCTGAGAGCATGGGGGTTGGAGGAGAGGAGTGCACAGGGGAGATGGGGAAGCAGGGTTCTAAGCAGCAATGGTCTAGGAGAGAAGCTTAAAGGGGGCTGGGAGAGGCACAGATTACCTGATTGCCACGTGGACTTATCAGGGGGCGATGCCATGTCTATTTACTTCGGATGAAGGGCAAGTTATGTAAAATATATTAATGCAGCTTCTTTGCTCTTCTGTAATTGGGCAGCTACACAATTCTGGGTAATTTTGTTAAAAAGATGGTATCCTCCCATGGTTTATGAACCAATTCCCCAGTTATAACTTTTTCCTATGAGAAAATGCGTTCCAACTTCCATAGCCATTTTCAGGAGCCCGTTATTTTGTTAAATCCCAAGGACTGCCTCTCTACTTCACATTTATTATACAAAATTAAGCACCTTGGGATTCTATGTTGTCTGCTTGTTTCTTGCTCTTTCTAACCATCTTCCCAATGCAGCAGAGACATCTTTATTTTTTCTATTTCATATAAAATTGGATTTTAAACCTGAACCATAGAATTCTACTTTGGCAGTTTTAATCTGAACCCATAGCTTTGGGGGACAAGGTCAGAACTCAAAAAGTAATATGAATGATAGGGGTATTTAAGTTCTTATGATGTGTCAAGCGCTATACTAAGTCCTGGGGGGGGAAGATGCAAGATAATCAGATAAAAAATACCAGATGGTGGAGGTTGTATGTAATTTTTGCCCTGATCATGAGTGGGTTTGAACCTTTCATCATCATGTAGTTCTGTAGGCAGCCTTTCAGTACCAGAGAAGTCACTGGTGTAGTGAAAAGTGTAAAGCTGTTAATCCTGGCCAGCAGAATAGGGATTTTCTAATGTTTGGTCAGGGAATTAGTGTTCGTTCTGCTACTTATAGGTAAGGCGTTTGCTGTAGGAGGGAGTCGTGTAAGTAAGAATCCTCTTCAATTTCTGCTCAGTGGGCCTGTGCCTCAGCAACCAGAAAGATTGTAGGACTTGGGAAAGGAGGTTGGGATGAAGGAATTCAGCAAGTGGATTTGGGAGCAGGAGGACAGCGGGAGAAGGGAGGGGAGCATTTTCTGATATGTTACTGATGTAGCCCAGCTCAATTCGTAGGAGAATTTTCAAACACTGGTCAACAACTCTCTTGCAAGTGTTCTGGAGAATTTATGTGATGTGGGAAAGAGGGGTACTCTGCCTTAATCAAGCTTGCTGTCATTGTTGAACTCTTTAAAGAAGCTGTAACTTGCTTCCATAGTGCGATGATATCGATGAACATGCAGCGCTCTCTAGTTTTCTCTACTTCTTGGACAGTGGCAGAGTGGCTTTCAAGTTGACATTTTAAATGCATGAATTTTAGATGGAGAATGGTTTTATGTTGAAAGCGGATTCTTGGAGACCTTTTATAGGATTCGGGCTGTTTATCCACAGCGAAGTAAATACGCATTTGCCAGGGCATTTTAAAAGAAACCCAAAACTTCAGACCAATTAACTCATATTTACTCCAGCACTTAGAAGAGTGCTGGACACATAGTAAGCATTGACCAGATGCCATAATAATTATTAATAGATGTTACCTCTCTCCTTCTTACCTTTCTGTTCACCTTGCCTGTTACACCAGATTGCATCTATTCTCCTCCTAAACTAACCCACCAGTTTACTCTCAGCTTCTCCAAAGCTCTGATTCATTGTGCAAATCCTTCCCCTTATTTGGGTCTCTCCTCCCTCACCACCTTCAAACCCTTCTAAAGAGTTATCACTAGAAGGCATGCCAACCACCCTCTTCTGTAACCTTATGACTCATGTTATCTACCATTTTTTTTTTTTTGGTTTACTTTTGTGTTTATCACTTCTATATGTGTTTACTCCTGGGCATATAATATGCATGTAGTTTTTGTCTGCCTGACTCCCATATTGGATTATAAATTCCTCTAGGGTGATGTCTCTCTTACTTTCTCCATACTCTCCCAAGCACCTAGTACAGAGCACTGCCCACTGGAGGCATTCAGTATGTATTAATGGATGTTGTGCAGGTACAAGTCTAGGAGTAAAATAGCAAAAACATTGCTAATTACATGATGGCCTTGCAGTGGTGAGCTAAAAACAGGCAGATAATTTAGACTAAAAACTTGGTCTCACTTTCATTTTCTTAAATTCCGCTAGGTCTTGACTAGGCAGTTTTGAGGCTGCTCCAACATCTATTATTCAGAGTGGGCAGGAATACACTTCAGTAGACCTTATGAGAGGTTTTTAAACAGATGAGAGCCATCTGTTCACACTTGGAGTGGGAGGTGACAGTAAAGGCTCTTTGCAGCCATGCAGCAGGTGTGATTAGAGAGGATAAAACATACATGGCATCTCAAGCAGCCACCTGGAAAAGTTTAAAAGTAAAAGAACAAACAGTGGAAAATAAAGAAGTACTCTGAGAGTGCATAAGTGGTAAAACAACCCCCCCCCCAAAAATAAAAAAATTAAAAATCTAAAACAACCCCCCCCCCCCCAAATAATAAAAATTAAAAATCCATCTTTGGAATACCAAAATGCCAAACTTTTGGAAGTGTAATTTTGAAGTCAAATATTGAAAATTAAAGGTTCAGGTGCCAATAAAGAAGTAAATCTGAATGAGATGAGCGAGGCATGTGATTGTCCATTGTTTTGGCAGAATTTGGATAATCCCAGAATATTAAATTGATTGTAACACATTAAAAGTGTTTCAGGTAATGCTAAATTATTTTTCCATGAAAGACCATGGAGAAATCGTGTTTTAAAATAGATTTTAGAATCCATTTTCCTGCTCCATATAGGAAAAGTGGTATATATATGTAACTGTATATTATATTTAAGATTATTGTATTTAAGATTATAAAATAGTAATTGGAGACCACTGTTTTGCAGTAAAACCATGAAAAGTTTTTTTATATTTTAGTAAATAAAAATTGTTGTATTTGAGTATTATAATACATTATAAATCATTTGAGGTAAATGTAAAATGAGGACAATGAAACAGTTTCCCAGTGGAACTCCTGCTCTCTGGCTTCCCCTCACAGCCTCATCTGTTTTCAGCCCTTCTCTGATCCACGTAAACCTCCCAAACCAGGGCCCCTCCTTTCACTTCCACTGCTGCTTGGAAATGCTGATCCTCCAGCAACTATCACAGAATCACTTATTCCATATACCTTGAATGATAAGTGCATTTGAAAGTATCGTGTAAATTATTACCCTTTCATATTAATGACAAATACAGGCTCCATAGATTTGAGGTTACAGAATACAATAAACAGCTCGAAAAATATTTGTTTGCCATTCGACTTACTGAAGAGAATGTTCTTATTTTTGTCAGCACTCCCCCTTGGATTGCAAGCCCCATGTGGGACAAGAACTGTGTCCAGCCTGATTATCTTGCCTCTACCTCAGCGCCTAGAACACAGGGCATATAGTAAGCGCTTGACAAATACTGTTATCATCGTCATCACCAGCATATATTACTGTGACCTGTGTAAAGAGGTGGGTGGTTCCCTGTCCCTGCTGGCAGGTGGCTCAAGACAGTGATTGGCTAAAAGAGCCCGGTTGCCTTTCAACCAGTGGTATTTATAGACCCTACTTCTCCCCCCTTCACTCCCAACATCCCCTTCCTTCCCAACGACATAGGCCAGACATGGGGTAGCTGGTTCCTGGCCTCCGCCTGCCCTCCAGGCCCTCGCAGCCTCAAGCCTTGCCTCTTGTGGGAATGAGATCCTAAGCTCCAACCTTGTGGCCAAAGAGGCAGGAAGGGGCAGAACAACTCAACTGTCTGCTCAGTGTCTCTCTCTGCCTCCCACTCTTCCTCATTCACCCTGCCCCTAGTCCGAGACTTACCCTCTCTCCTAGTCTTCCCAGCTTTATGACTAGTCACCAAGGCAGCAGTAGGATAGAAGGGTGACTTCCAGGCCTCTCTCTTTCTTTCTCTCCACTGCTCTGTGGAGCAGGTGATGGGGGTGGGGGGGGTGCTGGGAGGGTGTGGAGCCTGGTCCCATTCCTGCCTATGTGCATGTATCTCACCTGGGTAGAACACCTTACCCTTATCAAGCAGTAAATAGTATTTGAGTGCCTGCTGTTCTAAGCATTTGAGAGAGTAGACATGATCCCTGGCCTTTAAGACCTGTACCCCACTAATCCTTTAGTGGTCAGTGAGAATGCCCGCCTTTTGCTTCTGCATTTCTCCTGCCAGTCAGTTCGCAAGTGATATGTGCAATGTAAGAAAGCATTGAAATCACCCCTAAGAAGTAGAGAAGCAGCGTGGCCTGGTGGAAAGAGCACGGGCCTTGGAGTAGGAGGATCTGGGTTCTAATCCTGCCTCTGCCACTCATCTGCTGTGGCAAGTCACTTCACTTCTCTGGGACTCAGTTACCTCATCTGTAAAAGGGGGATTAAGACTGTGAGTCCCACATGGGACAGGGACTTTGTCCAACCTGATTCTCTTGTATCTACCTCACTGCTTAGTATAGTTTCTGGCACATAGTAAGCGCTTAATAAATATCATTTGTTTAAAAAAAGTACATGAGTAGCTGAGAAATCGGATGAGTCAAAGTCCTGATGTAAGCTCTTTGTGGGAAGGGATCTGTTGACCAACTCCTAATAATTATAATGTTTACAGTATTTGTTAAGCACATACTACGCGTCAAGCACTGTTCTAAGTGCTGAAGTAGATAAAGTTAATTAGGTTGAACACAGTCCCTGTCCCACATGGACCTCTGTCTTAATCCCCATTTTACAGATGAGATAACTTACCCCCAGAGAAGTTAAGTGACTTGCACAAGGTCACACAGCAGACAAGTGGTGAAGTTGGGATTAGAACCCAGGTTCTTATGACTCCCAGACCCGTACTCTATCCAGTAGGCCATGCTGCTTCTAAACTCTATTCTATTATACTCTCCCAAGCTCTTAGTTCAGAACTTTCCGCACAGTAAGTGCTCAGCTTTTGAGAAGCAGCGTGTCCTAGTGGATGGAACATGGGCCTGGGAATCACAAGGACCTGGTTCCAAACCTGACTCTGCTGCTTGTCTGCTGTGTGACCTTGAACAAGTCTCTTCCAACCCCAAAAATATGTTGCCTATTCCCATGTTAATAATAATAATAATAATATTTAAGCACTTAGGATATGCTAAGTACTGTACTAAGCAATGGGGTACAATACAATTGGTAGACACTGTCCCTCTGCATAGGGAGCTTACTATCAGGACTCCTGACTCCCAGGCCCATGCTCTTTCCCCCAGGCCACCCTGCTTTTCTGCCTCATAGGGGTTTTGAGAGGAAGCATGTTTTTCAATCTTGCCTAGTGGAAAGAGTACGGGCTTTGGAGTCAGAAGACTTGGATTCTAATCCTGGCTCCACCACATGTCTGTTATGTGACCTTGGGCAAGTCACTTAATTTCCCTGGGCCTCATTTATAAAATGAGGATTTGGACAGTTAGCCCCAGTTGGGACAGGGACAGTGTCCAACCTGTTTAGCTTATATCTATCCCAGCGCTTAGTTCAGTGCCTGGCACATAGTAAGCGCCTAACAACTACCATAAAAAAATTAAAGGTACTGCAGTTGGTGGTCAGCTTCTCAGAACTGGTTCACTTCACAAATTTCCCTGAAATGGCAGGGAAATTATTAAAAACCCTGCTGTACCATCTTGTAATATTTCTGGAGGGAAGAAACCCTGTAGTCCATTAAAAAGTTCACCCCATTTCTGTCAAGAAGGTCCTGTGACACTTTACATTTTTCAATCTCAAGTCTTGGAAAGTCACAAAGTATACAAATTAAGGACAGTGTGTTCTGAAATGTGGCATGTGAACCACTAATAGTGTCTTTTTATGTATCCTCCTCACTGCTCCTCTGTGCCTTATGCTTCTTGAGAAGGAGGATCTAGCTCACTGGAAATGAGTAATTGAGAAAGAATTGAGAAATTAAGGGTAGGATTAATAATTTGAATTGATTTGTCTGGAGGTCTTTGAAGGCGTATATTATACTCCCATTATTGTCAGGTGGGAAATTGTAGTCCCCTACCCCTACTGTTTTATTCATCTGGCAGCCTCTCACAAATCCCAAGTAAAATCACTGAATTGAGGATGAACTGGCTACTGGAATCATGGCAGAAAAAAGCTTTCAGAGGACACAGTGGATTCCAACTGGTTTTGAATCAGAAATGAAGTGAATAGGGTGTCAGATCTATGAGAAGTAACTCATTTGTGTATCTGTGTAATCCATTTATTAAATTACTCCTTAATGTTTCCCTATACTTTCTGTTGCCAGTTAAGAAGCATTGTGGCCTAGTAGAAAGAAAGAGGACCTGGGTTTTAATTCCTTCTCTGCTGCCACTTTCTTGTGACCATGGGCAAGTCACTTATCTTTTCTGCCTCCATTTTTCTCGTATGTAAAATGGGGATTCACTACCTGTTCATCCCCCCCTTAGACTGTGAGCCCACCTGTGGGACAGGCACTGTGTCTAACCTAATCATCCTATATCCAGTGCTTTGGATGGAGCCTGGCAGATAGTGCTTAACAAATATTATTATTATTGTCTACTTGTCTCTCCCTTTAGATTGTAAACCCTTTGAGGATAGGGACTACACCTTTTACTGTTCTCTACTGAGGGTCTAGTAGTACAGTGTAGTATGTGCTCAATAAATTCTCATGCATAAAGGAAAAAGTGTTGAGGGGTTCCAGTGAGGAATATTTATGGAGCACTTACTGTGTGCAGAGCACTGTTCTAAGTGCTTGGGAGAGTACAGTATAACAGAGTAGGTAGAAACCTTCCCTGCCCACAACAAGATAACAGAGTAGAGAAACTGAGGCACAAGGTAGTTGCAACTTGCCCAAGATCACATGTCAGACAAGTGGTGAAGATTAGAACCTGGGTCCGTTGACTTCCAAGGCCATGCTCTCAGGCCAGGCGGTTGCCCAAGCTTTTGCTTAATATGGACTTAATGCGCCTGTTGGTGGGGAAGCCCAAGAGAGGCCACTTTGAAATTATTCAGAGTGAGTTACTTCTTTATTAGGGTGACTTCCTAAAGTGTTAGAGTATATACAAAGGTGAATTGGGTGTTGGTGGTAACCACCAGTCACTGGAATGGTTTCCTTGAAGAGGCTTTTATCTCCAGAGATCATACAATAATACAATAGAATTTACACTCTCAATCCTTCTGGGGTGGTTTTTAGGTACCATTCTTCCAGGTATCAGGAGAAGGGCAAAATACCTTCTAGAAAACCATTTGAGTCCAATTGTGTGGTTAATTATAGTTTTTGATTAATAAATCTGCTATCCTGTTATAGACACTATTCTCTATTTTAGACAAACCTTGGTTACTTCGGGAGAGATGCCTTGAAAGGCATCTTGAACTCCCAAGAGAATATTCACGGATAATTGATTTGGAAAGCTTGAGAAAACAGCCCCAAAAGTTGGTATTCCACATGATGGTGAGGCTGCTGGATTTAGGATCGAGTTGGAGTTAGTGAGTGAAAACACCATAAAATGTCCTGTGTCTTTACTGAGACCAATATTTCCTGTTGCTCATTATCAGTTAGTGTCTGTACATGAACAGCAGTGTTCTGGGCTACAGTGTGTCTGCACTAGTAGAGTCAGAATTGGCTCAGTTTCTTGTGGAAAACAAGTGTTAGAAGTGGTGTACATGACCCTAAGAAAAATGTAGGCCATTTTCTCATACAGTTACACTGCCCTAAAACTGTCTCAACTATGGGAAGACTTCTTATTGTAGACACTCTGGGATACAAGGAATGTACTAAAACTACGCCAACAAAACTCCAATGATGTCGAGCTTACTGGTGCTAAAACAATGCTAAACACTGGTTAGCACCCAGGAGCTACTCACTTTCTCAAAGAGTAGCTTTTGGGGATTGTTCAAATGTTGATAACTAATTGTGAATTTTCTTGTCCCTTTAGGTTTATTTCAGATGCTATCCTTTGGTCTTTCAAGGGTAATTTAGTTACAGGCTTGTTGGCTCTTCTCATAAGTCTTGGAAGGGGAGAGGGTTGAAGGTACTGGCAAAGTGAGGCTTTTGGTGTCCTTGGTATTCCATTAATGCAAGTGGAACAGTAGGCAGTATTTAAAATAGTCTTTACCAAAGAATACTTTAAGGAAGAATTGATCTGGAATCCAGTGGGAGGAATGGCTTTCCATTTACCATTTCCAAGAGAGAGCTTCATATTTTCAGTTAGCTGGCCTCTGGGATTAGAAATCAAATGTATTATTTTCTTATAGACCATCTCTTCTTTACTTTCTGCCCTCAAAATGTTTATCACCCCCCCCCCACCCCCACTTAGTTTGTGTGGAACTCTCCTAATTTATTCTTGCTATTGAATTAGGTCAGTAGTTATACCCTGGGGGCTTGTGACAAATCCTCTAATCTGTAAAGAGCAACCCTGCTGGAGGTGGGCCCCAACATTTTATTTATTTGAAGTTGATTTCTTGAAGATTTAGCTTGCTACCTTAAAAAACAAATGGGTCTGTAATTTTTTGGGGAAAATCTCCCAGAAATAAATCTAAATTAAAACAAGACAGAAAGCTACCACTCCCCTTTCTCTCCCTTCCCAATGAACCTTTCCTAGTGCCCTCAAGGTCCATTACCACCTGAGAGTAGTGGAATGCAAGGTGCTCTTCTGTTGGTGATGAATCCATTGGGAAGCCACTAATTTCATCTCCAAGTCTGCTCCCTCCATACTCCATGTTGCTGCCCAGATCATCTTTCTGAATAGTTGCTCAGCACATACCTCTCCACTCCTCAGAAACCTCCAGCCCAAATCCCTCCATGTGAAGCAAAATCTCCCAGTTGGCATCAAGGCTTTACATCAGATCTCCCCCATTTTAAATATTGTCTTTCATCACCCACTAACTTGCACTGCTGGATCCTACCATGTTCACCTTTTAACGATAACTCACTGTCAACTCTGTCGCCTTCAAACGTTTGCTCATGCTGTTTCCCCTTGGCCTGAGTGCCCCCTCCCACGAATCTACCATGTCCACAGTTCATCCTATTAGCAAAGCTGTCCTTAAAAAAAAAAACAAAACAAAACATCTCCTCCAGGAAGCCCTCTCTGGTATACAAGACCTTAAATGGGTTGGCCTAACAGCAGCCACCCTAATTATTCAGTTACCTTTAGTACCTACATACAAATGTAGTTCAAATCCCAGCTCTGCCACTTAATAATGTTGGTATTTGTTAAGCGCTTACTATGTGCAGAGCACTGTTCTAAGCGCTGGGGTAAACACAGGGGAATCAGGTTGTCCCACGTGGGGCTCACAGTCTTAATCCCCATTTTACAGATGAGGAAACTGAGGCACAGAGAAGTTGTGACTTGCCCACAGTCACACAGCTGACAAGTGGCAGAGCTGGGATTCGAACTCATGAGCCCTGACTCCAAAGCCCGTGCTCTTTCCACTGCGCCACGCTGCTTCTCACTTGTCAGCTGTGTGACTGTGGGCAAGTCACTTAACTTCTCTGTGCCTCAGTTCCCTCATCTGAAAATGGGGATGAAGACTGTGAGCCCCACGTGGGACAACCTGATTCCCCTGTGTTTACCCCAGCGCTTAGAACAGTGCTCTGCACATAGTAAGCGCTTAACAAATACCAACATTATTATTATTTATTTGAACATTCAATTATTTTGCTGTTTTATGTGATATAAGTGCACTTTTTCTTGTTAATTCCTTTTCCTTTCCTTATTTGTAAATCATTCTTCTTTGTCTTCTCAACTAGACTGAAAACTCCTCAAAGCCAGGAAAATGTGTCTTTTGCTTCTGGTGTATTTTCACAGCCTTTACTTCAGTGCTTTGCGCCCAGGAAACATCTTTGCTAGATAGATATTCTGTTGTGGAGTGAGGAAGCATAGGAAATTGTGACTTTTTTTCTTCTTACAAAGCTAACTGCAGAATTCAGATTTTAAAATCTGAATGTAAATTATAGCAGGGATTTTGTAGCTTCAATGAGAGGGAATGAGGAGAAACTATTCTTTCTCCAAACTCTACTGATTTCAAAGGCTATTATTCCCAGTATTTGAGTACCTGCTCTATGCCGAACACTCTACTAAGTACTGGGGAACATACCCTTGAGCTTACAGTCTCATGAAGACACAAATCTTAAGCACTCAGTTGGAAAAGAATAAAAGTTTAGCTACCATGGATAAGGGACAAGATGGCTTCTGAATTGTGAATCTTCCCCAGAGCTCAGCCCATAGCAAGGGGTTAACAATTATTTTATCAATCAAAGCAAATTTAACTTACATTAAACAACAGAACAAAGTTTTTAGCATTTCTTTTGTAATTTCCCAGTTCATCTCTTTAAATGCAAATTATTGCTTTTAGCGTAGTTATTGCTTAAGCGCTTAGTACAGTGCTCTGCACACAGTAAGTGCTCAAATAGGATTAATGAATTAATGAATAAACTGGTGCTTGCGTGTGTTAGAAATAAGAGCGTTTATCGTTGACTTCCGTTTGTAGCCCATTTTGACTCATCTACCTGGTTTTATTCTTGGGTAATTTTGCTTAGCCATCCTTTCTCCAAGTTAGATAAGTATAGTGGTTTTTTTGGTTTTTGTTTGTTTTTATTTTTGCTTTGCTGGGGGGGCAGGGTTTGCCTTTTAGGACATTGTAATTGGGATGGCTATTTGGAGTTCGTATTTGAATTGGAGTCTGCTTTTAAAAAAAAATGGTATTTAAGTGCTTACTATGTGCTAGGCGCTTGCACTAAGCACTCTGGGGCAGATACAAACTAATCATGTCCCTCATGGGGCTCACAGTCTTAAATCCCATTTTACAGGTGAGGTAATTGAGGCACAGTGAAGTGAGTTGCCTGAGGTCACACAGCAGACCAGTGACGGAGCTGGGATTAGAACCAGGTCCTTCTGACTCCCAGGCCCATGCTGTATGCATTAGGCCACACTACTTCTCAGTGTTCTTTTTCCTGTCTGTCGTCCGGATAGCAGTAAGGTAAGGCCCTTCCTTCTAGGAGTGGGGCTGCGGGCTATTGTTGTGGAAATGCAGACAGTCGCACATCTTGTGCTTTTACAGAACCAATTAAATGTCCATGATAAGGGCAGGAATATCATTTAATTAATACTTGTTGAGGGGAATATGAAAATTTCAGGGGTACCTTTTGAATCCAGGGAAGGTGACCTAAATGAAATATTTACTGCTCTAAAACCAAGGTTCAGGTGATTTCCCTAGACTCTCTTTGACTGTCCTTGTCGAATGTCTTTCATCCAATTGGTGGCTCCTTTCTCTACCCTTTTGGTCTTAAGCAGGCTTCTCACTTCCTTTTTTCTTTTCTCTGACTCAAAGTAATTGTGGTAGGAGTCTGCTGGAGGCTCAGTTTGAGGTATTAAAGTGAAAGATAGACCGACACACCCATGGTCAGGAAAAGACAGAGACACACGGGAAGGACAAAAAGCAATCACAGTTGTCTTGCTGCATGGAAGGTTTTGTGGTGCTGGGCTCCCACCACCTGTTTTTAACAGTTGCTTGGGAAGGGAGGAAATGCTCTCTCAAGCAGTTGATCTCCCAGTGTCGGCATCCTGCTCATCTTCTGGCATGGAACCAGAGAAGGAACGGGGAGAAAGTGAAATGCTTTAGTTCCCACTCTTTAATCCTTAGAGGATATTTATGTGCAATTGCTTACATTGCAATTTGAAGATGAAACTTGCTTTTTACTGCTAAAATTAGCAATTAAAAACCATTTGGATTTAGAGAAATGACACATTTTTGTGTTTCTTCTTCCCCCCCCGCCCCCAAATCTGTCTTGTGCTTTCCCTCTTTCTCCCTGCGCCTTAATTTTTTTGGATGTTCCTGACTGGGTTCTCTTTAGCCTCTTTGCTATTTATCAACCCATCATCGCTACTTATTGAGCTCTTACTGTTGCAGAGCTCTGTACTGAGTGCAGTACTGCAGAGTTGGGAGGCATGTTCCCTGCCCACAACAGATTTACAGTGTAGAGGACAAATCGGCAGTCTGATACTTGTTGAGGAGCTATGTCAGATTTTCAGGAGTTTCTGATAATCAATCAACTCCCTCGCTGTATTATTGGAGTAGATGTAACAAGTTCTGAACTAGCAGATGTTACTTCTGAAGTCCATTGTGTCTTACTCTTGATCAAATTGATCTCCATCTGCCAGTGTTTGGTGTCCCTAATGTTCTTAACTTATTTTGAAGTTTTACATAATTCTGTAGCTTTTATTTAGAGGGAAAGCATTCCCTCATCAGCATTTTTTACTGATGCTTCGAGCACTTTATCATTAGTTAATATACTTATCCAAATCGAATCTGTAGGGTACTCTTGGTGTAGAGTTTTCTTGTCCCTTCCCTGCTGTTAGTATGAAGTCTTCTTGTATTACTGTTACTTCTGTAAACCTAGTTTTCTTTTCAGTACTTTTGATTAGGTTTCTCAGCTCAGCATGAAATATATATGGGTAGAGCAGGAATCTCGTTAACCATATGGGACACTCCTTTTGTGCTTTGCATGCCCCCCTCCCCCCAGCTATCTAGCCCCTTCCTTCTTTGACAGATATACTATGGATTTGTTTTTTTATTTTTCAGTGATTTTTTTATTAAGCTAAACATTATTCACTTAGTTTTAGTTTCAAAAAAACATTTTATCCCAGTTTTTGCATTGGTTATATTGTGCTTGTTGCCCCTGGCAATATATATATATATTAAATATATTGGTCTTAAAAAGAATGGATTTTTCTTTTTTTTTTTTTCGGTAGTCTGAGTGGTAAGAGGAGATCTGCTTTGTGATAGCTTCTAATAGTTAATGAATCATAAAAGACGACAGACACTTTGCAGTGAGTGGGGGAAAAGTGCGAGAGAAAACCAAAAGTGATATAGAAACTTAAATTTCACACCTTTCAGAGTGGGTGTTGTATAATGAATATACAGAGGATATGTGATGTTAAATTTATCCATGTGGTTGTTAATGGGGGATTTGGGGTCTTTATACCAACACCCCAAATGGTGAAAAAAGACTTAGGACTATCCTAGAGTGTTTGCTGATTTTCCCCAATATATAGAACCCTTGCCCCATTGTTACATCTAGTTCCTGGAGGAGATCAATTTCTGTACTGCCCTCCCCCACAAGTTCCCCTCCCCACCACTTTCTCCTCAGTCTCACCTCTATCTAGATTTTTTCTTTCTTCCTCTTTCTCTCTCTCTTGCTCTCTCTCAAAAAACAAACCCCCAAAACTAACAGTAATGACCCCAAGGGCCACTGCTGTGATCCAGGTATACTTGTCAAGACAGTTGTGTTTACTGAGTGCTTACTGTGTGCAGAGCACTGTACTGAGCACTTGGGAAAGTACAGTGTGCATATAACAGACTCATTCCCTGCCCACAGTGAACTTACAGTCTAAAGGGACTTGTGGCTGCCAGCCCCCTCTTTCCTCTTCCTGTTTGTAGTCCTGCCTTCCTGCCCTGGCCAAAACCATGTAAACGGGGCCAAGGAAGTGCAGGGGTTGCATGTAATAGTGGTGCACTTTTTCAAATGCTTAGTGCTCTGCACACTGTATTGTATTTGTATTGTACTCTCCCAGGTGTTTAGTGATCTGCAGACTGTAAGTGCTCAATAAGTAGGATTGAATGAATGAATGAATGCAGGCGCTTTCCAAGCAGTTTTTACCATCACCTGTTCCCCGCTCTATGGCTTTGGCCCAGTCAAGAGTTCCGACAGTGTGGCAATAGAGAAATAAATGAATTCAAGATCATTTAGCTATAAGAAGATTGTAAGGGCGTAAAATAATGCAATTATTCTCTTTAATTGTGCAGTGATGCTGGTGGACACTTGTTGGGGAGGAAAATCACTTGCTTTTATTACTTAAATTCATTTTATCCTAGTGAGCATATTTCCATAATGCATTAAAAAACATTCACAGTTTTTCCTTAACTACATGAACAAGAGTGTTTTCGAAATACGTTTGACTAGCACTAAAAGCATGTTAAAAGTTTTGAATAACTTAATCTGTACGTCGGATGTTTGCAATGTCTATGTTAATGATAGTGGGTTATTAATGAATTAGCATTTGTATTTTGAATCCTCTCATCACAATATGTTTTTCTTCACGCAGTGTTGTGGGTTTGCTGCTGGACTCTTCCCTCCCTTCCCCCACCCCATCAGGATGATATGAGACTTGAAAGAAGACGATGCATACAGGTGACTCATATTAAATATTGTATGTCCTTGACTTACCTGAATAATATGGGTACTGGTGTAATGGGAGTGGAGTAGTTCCTGGTATAGAGAAGAAAGAATTCAGGAAATACCATGGGATGAACAGTGTGGAAAGGGGTGTGCTGGGAAAGAATGATGGAGCATTGACATTTCCTGCAATTCATGTCTTTGGGACCTAATTGTCTTTATATTATCTTGTATCGTTCGCACTTTATAGTCACTTCATTCCTAATTTGCCAACTCAGGGAGGGTGCAAGCCTGTTCCATTCTGGAACCTAACCTACAGAACATGGGTGGCCTTAAAGAAAGAAGCTCTTGTACTGCTCCCCTTCTTAGCTCTTTAAGCTCAGTTAGAGAGGAGATGCGCTTCCCAGGAGCTCAGCGCTGCCCGCGGCCCAGGTTTTCGAGCAGTTTTGACCCCCATTAAGGAACAGGGATATAGTGCTGGCAGCTCTGTGGCCAGGGGAATTCCTCCTGGGGGAAGTTGCTCCCAGTTTAATCAGTGAACGTCCCCAGGTAGGTGTGGACTGGAGTCTGCTCTTGGACTCAGGGCCTCAGTGCAGGAAAGAGGCCTTCCTCTCCTTTTCCTCCTCCTCCTCCGCCCCACCCTGTGAAAGTAGCCACTGCACCTCTTGAAAAGGAAGAGAGTTAATGGCAGTGTTTACCTCAGAAAGGTAGCAGTGCAGCTGGAGGAGAGAAAGGTGACTGGAAAATTCCTTTAACAAAGTGTTTTTTTGTAAAATATTACTTTCATGCAGAAAAAATTTATTTATAATTGCCTTGTAGTTGAATAGTATCACTAAATTTTGAAGGGGCAGTGAAGGTCAGTGGGTGGTGACATGGAACTTCAAAGGAATTTTCTGGCAGAGTTTTGGACTTTGCTGTGTTTGACTTTCGAATTTTTCTTTAGGTTAATGAATGTATAGTTCTTTCAGCCTTCCTTAATTAGTGGATCTAGGGATCTCGTGACTTTTGTCACGGGGAAAGCAACTTTCATGGTATGTGCCCCATTTTGTTTGGTTCTTGAGCAGCTTCCAACCTTTCCCACTACTCTGTAGTCACCAGTCCTGGCCCCAGTTTAGTTTCTGCCCTGTACAAGTCTCCCAAAAGCTATTTCTACTGGCCCTGATGGCCTCAATTTTTACTAGTTATTCTCCATCTACAGTGAGAATTGATTAGGTCATTTGCAAATTATCAAATTTGTTCCAGTATTTTCCCAGCTATTAAAGGCAAAGTTTGGCCAAATTTTGCTAGTTGTTGAAATTGGGTTCTCTGTATGACTTTGGTGGGTATAAATGACCTTTTTTCATAAAATGCACCTCAGGTCATGATTTCAGTCAGGTACAAGGGGACAGGTATTTCAAGAAATAACTAAATATTTGTTGCTACTTTTTGATAATGGTGGCACTCTGTAACTTCAGAATGGTTTCAGATATTTCTGTTAGGCATTATTTGATTTCTGAAGAGAAATTAATTAAAATTTGAGTCCTAGTATATGGCTCAAGGTAAGACAGGATTACTAGGATTGAGGTTTTCTGTACTTCTTCGTCAACGCTCAAATGATTGTGCAGCAGTTTCTGTCAGTTTCTTTTGATTTAGACTATGGTATGAAGAGGTCAAAAAATTTAAGTATACCAGCTATTATGTAGCACCTGCACTCCAGAGATTTCTTAAAATTTTCAGCTGGGGAAGTAGAAACAGACATGCAGTCTGTGGGATAAAATGCAAGTGGCCAGTTGTAGGGGGAAGTGAGTCTTGTGTACTTCCACTGGAGTTCAACTGAGAACTTGGCCCCTGAAAATAATTTCAATACCCAGCAGATGGAGTGCAAGCAAGAGGGTGAAGAAAATTATGGTCTTCCACATGCTGCGGAAAAGGTGCACTGCTATATTCTCATGGTGGTCAAAGTGTGAAAGGAATGCATATTCCCCCCCCCCCCGCAAAGGCACAAAAAAACCCCCAAAACACCACCACCACACTCTTTTGGGTGTAGTTTTACAGTTGGCAGTCATCTTTGAGGCAAAGGGCAATTATACTGCCTTTTTATGTAGCTTTTACATTTTTTTCCCCAGAGTTTTTTCTCCACAGAGTTCCTGGAGAGTGAGGCTATGTAGCAGGCCACTTCCTGTCTGAGATTGGATGCGATTTTAAAAGTTTTTTTGGTTTCGAACAATTAAACATTGTTTCAGAAGCAAGAGAACCACAAAAGGACTGTGACTCGTGTTTCAAATAATTTTGAGGTTGTTAAGATGGAAGATGGGCTGGCCATATATCCTAGCTTAGTCAGAGCAGTCTCAGATTTCATAATCATCAACAGCTTGGCCTCTGGACTTGAGTATTTTACAGTGGTAAGGTATGAATGTGTCAACCCCAGCATTTCATTCAGTCCTATTTATTAAGCGCTTGCTGTGTGCATGTGTCACCAGCACTATTGTATGTACTGAATAGGCAGTGGCACCTTATTAACTTTGATTGTCCTCTAGCAATACCTTAAAGATGTTCATGTCACTATTCCCTATGCATAGCCTGAGTGCTAAACTGATCAATCAATTGCATTTAATGAGTGCTTACTGGATGCAAAACTCTGTACTATGTACTTGGGAGAGTACAGTATATTAGAGCTGGTAGACATATTCCCTGTCCATAAGGAGCACACATTATTTCTTATCTTTCAAACTTTCCTAGGGAAAACTAATGTATTCCAAAGCATAAGACATCTCAGGAACGAAGATGACTCCAAGAGGCTTTGTGGCAGTATCAGTCCATCTCTATATAGCATGAAACTCCCAATTGCTCCATAATATGAAGGCTGGTGAATGGGAATCCGTGAGATATTGACAAACAGGCACCCATTTAAACCATACAGAAATATTTTTGGGCTATGGCAACTTTTAAAAAGAATTGCGCTGCCCTGAGAAATTATCTACGTGGTGACATTTATTGACAATGAGGTAGCCTTCATCAGCTTTGTTTGACCATTCACCCTTCATCAGTGGAATACAGAAAATTGTGTATTTGATTCAATTTTGTCCAGAATATTGCACACACAGTCATTCTTGAGAATTCCACAAGGAATTGGAAAGCTGGAAGCAAAATACAATTTTGATCCTCTGGGAGGCACCTAACACCCCCCTCACTCCCCCCAACTAAAAGGTTAGGGTAAGAGCAGGTAAGAGCATCAACCCAAGTTCTTTCATTATTCATGCAGGAGTTTCTGCCTGCTATTTGCTGGGATTTAGAAGCACACACCCCTGAAGATCTGCAGATGGTTGTGTACCACTTTTCAATCCAGAGTGCTCTAAATATTAGTCTGAAGACCACCAATTATTCTGAAGGAGAAGCAGTGTTGTCTAGTGGAAAGAGCACAGCCCAGGGAGTCAGAGGACCTGGGTTCTAATCCTAGCTCTGCCACTTGCCTGCTCTATGACCTTGAGCAAGTCACTTAACTTTTCTGTGCCTCAGTTTCTTCATCTGAAGAATGAGCCTTCAACACCTGTTCTCCGTCCTTCGATTATGAGACTCGTGTGGGACGGGGGTCTGTTTTCCACCTGGTTACCTGTATCTATCCCAGCTCTTGGTACAGTGCGTGGCAGATCGTAAGTGCTTAATACAGTTATGATTACTTTAGGAACTCTGAATGCAATTAAAGATCTCTATCGCTGTCAAGAATTGAAGGCTCTCATTTCATTCTGCTACCTGGCCAGCTCATTGTACTAAAATGCAACGGCATACCAACTGAATTAAAAGGCTCTCTGCCCCTTGGGAGGCAGCATGGTGTTAAGGTGGCATAGACTGTGAGCCCGTCATTGGGCAGGGATTGTCTCTATCTGTTGTCAAATTGTACATTCCAAGCGCTTAGAGTACGGTGCACATAGTAAGCGCTCAATAAATACTGTTGAATGAGTACGAAGAACAGTTCTCTAAGGCAGATCTGGATGGAGAAGCAGCGTGGCTCAGTGGAAAGAGCATGGGCTTTGGAGTCAGATGTCATGGGTTCGAATCCCGGCTCTGCCACTTGTCAGCTGTGTGACTGTGGGCAAGTCACTTAACTTCTCTGTGCCTCAGTGACCTCATCTGTAAAATGGGGATTAAGACTGTGAGCCTCACGTGGGGCAACCTGATTCCCCTGTGTCTACCCCAGTGCTTAGAACAGTGCTCTGCACATAGTAAGCGCTTAACAAATACCAACATTATTATTATTTTAGTGCCAGGCTTAGTGTAAAACGACAGAGCAGGATTGCATTCAGAGGTTTGATTGGCAGGGTATCCACATGCACCATAGTGCTCATCAGATCACACCACTGCTCTGTAGGACATGCAGTGAAAGGGTACCCAAGGATGAACTTCAGAGTAAGCTAAGGACTAATGGACTGACTGTTAACAAGGAGGGCAGAAGTAATATTGCAAACCCAACGAAGCACGATTTGGCTTCACATGAGAAGTCACGTGTGGATGAGAAAAGTAGAAGGCAGACCAACGTGGTAGAGAGGCAAGAAGAACAGAGGTTTTGAGAAGATTCAGGAGGCAGTAAGGACACCAGCTCTCTTCACAGCGGCAGAGGACGGTCTTTATTTATGTGTCCATGATGTCGAAGGGGTTTTTCGGTCACGGATCGGCCACACTTCCACACAGTGGTCAAATGTCCCTCCCCGTAGCTCCCCACGGTGGTGATGGAGGCTATTGTCCTTACATCATTTTAAGGTAGACTGACTCACAAACTTGCTTACCCAATTTTCTGACAGAACCCAAGTGTTTCTGGTCAGGGCCAAAAAGACCCAAATTTGGTGGCTTTCTGACCAGTCAAATCTGTGAAGTCTGTCCTTTCCCAAAGAAAGGAGCAGCATGGCTTAGTGAAAGGAGCCCGGGCTTGGGAGTCAAAGGTCATGGGTTCTAATCCCGGCTCCGCCACTTATCAGCTGTGCGACTTTGGGCAAGTCACTTCACTTCTCTGTGCCTCGGTGACCTCATCTGTAAAATGGGGATGAAGACCATGAGCCCCACTTGGGACAACTTGATTACCTTGTATCTACCCAGAGCTTAGAGCAGTGCTTGGCACATAATAAGCACTTAACAAATACCACCATTATTATTATTATTTCCCAGCCCTCATTTTGCCGCCCCCACACTCCAGATGAACACTTGGCACCTTGGGTAGCATCATTTTTGAATTCTGAAAGATAGATGTCTTATGTAATTCATTGGAGAAGGTGGACGGAGGTAGGGGAATTTTGCGCGGGGGGGTGGGGTGGTGTGTGTGTGTATGTGTCTCAAAGTTTTCTATGGATTTTTTTTCCTGGGTTTTTCCTCTAACAAATCTGGTGGAAAAAATAGATTGGTGGTAGCCCTAACTAGGCTTTTCTCAAAGTACCAAATCCATGGTCAGGTATGAAAAGGCTTGTCATGTGAGACCATCTCACATGATGCATTTGGCCCTTCTTTAGCTCTTACAGTAATAGTTTGGTATGCTTGCTGTGCATTGATAGGGTAGATGCTTTCCATTTCTTCTGTACTGACGGTTTAAATATATCTTGTGCATCAGTAGGTACAAATGAGAAATGGCTTGCAATTCCAAATCTCTCTCTGGCATTTTTGTTTTTATGAAGAAAGAAGCAATTTATTTAAGAAAACATTGACGAGAAACTTCAGGATACTTAGGAAGTAGAAAAATATCACTTTTGATTTGTTTTAGTATTGAAACTTATAGGCACGTACCTAGGGATTTTTACCATACATGTTCCGAACAAAGGAAAATGACGTTTCCCCATTTTAGACCAATTTTATTGGAATTTTATGGCAGCCTAAGGGCATTGAGAACAGCACATAACGTTTGGTCCTATAGTACATATGACTTGTGTTTTTTGCCATTGTTTTCTTGCCCCTTCCAATTTCAAGAGAAAAATGGGGCTCTGGGAAGCTGATATTTTTTCCTTGAGGGAGCGGAAATAAACAGTTTAGGATAAAGCCTCCCAACAGCTGACCCAAGAAGCGCACTGCAGTCTTAGGGAAAGCCCACCCTGTTGATAGTGTAGAACAGCTGGTGATAGAGGATGGAGCTTTGTGGAAGAGTGAGGGTAAAAAGCATGTGCGACTGGTAGTTTAGGATATGTAAATTAAAAAAAATTCTACCATAAAATCATTTGAAAGTGAATTTATCTGGTTGAACTATATAATCTTATGAGTTCTGCGCAACTCTTGTAAGACTCATAGGATAAGACGTATTATTTCCCTGAAGGCCGGAAGCTCCTTGTGGGCAAAGATGGTCTTCCAGCTCTGTTTTATTACTTTTCCCAGGCACTTAGTACAGCGATGCATATATTAAGTTCTCAATACCATTGATTGATTTCCTAACACTCCAACCTGCCTGTTGCCAGTGCCCAGTATTTATTTCCTTGCCCCATGTCCAGTTGTGTAGATTGAGCTGCTGGGTGCAAATTGCCAGGCTGTGGATGCCCCACCAAGCAGGGAACATGCCAGTTTTTTCTATTGTACTGTCTCATGTGCTTAGTACAGTGCTCTGCACGTGGGACTCAATAAATGATCCAATTGATTGATTCTTAATTCAAGGAGATTTATGCAGCTTGTTTTGCTGCTGCCAGGAGAGGCCAGGTTTAGAAAGTCCTATCTCTTGTGGAGGCCTTATCGAAATGGCTTAGATTTGGGTGGCCAGGCATGATGCGCTAGTATTCTAAGCCAGAAATGTCTCTGAACTGCTAACTTAAGCCAGAAATATGGGAAAACTGTCCAAAAATGAATGAATTTGAGGGTGGGGTTAGTCTTTTCCTTTTTGTTTCTCCCTTCCCCCAATGAAGTCTTATTTGAATGAAATAAGCTGTGTGGTAGGAGTAAATAGTAGTATGGAACCCAAATATTGTTTTGATAACATTTGCATATGAATTTCAGTAGTTATTTTAATGGAAATTTTAAGAAAATGTTTTCCTTAGATTTGTAGTAGAGGTTCATAACTGAAATTATTCAATTCAGGTAAAAAAGCAATAGGAAAATTTCCATGTAGTTGGACTATTAAGATTTTGGGCAAGCTCTTCTCAGTTTTGATCAGTGACTAGGCTTGTGGGTGACTTATTTGGCTGGTAATTACTTATAAAATCCATCAGGCATAAATCACACATGTCTCAGATTAGTGAATGGCAATCATAGACCTCCTGATTTGCCACTGAATCTGGGTAGAGATTCAATTAATTACCTTTCCCGGAGCTTGTCTCCAGGTTAGTTTAGAGACCGTGTACTTTTGCCTGTCCCTTTTAATAGGAGGCAGGCAGAGTGTAATGCCTATTCAAGCGCTGGAGGTTTGAATGGATCGTGAAGTGGAAACCCTCAGTATTCTTGGGTGAAGTGAGGTTAGGAGGGGAGAAAGGGTACTAGGAGAGACAAGGGAAGATAGCTTCATTCCTCTTAAAGGAGCAAACAGATTACAGACTAGTTGCTCGGATTCTGTTTCTATCGGCCTTCAGGTCTGTTTAATTGTGCACATTTCCCAAGTGCTGGAGTTTCTCGAACCAGTTTTTGAAAAGGAGACTATAATAGCTCTGTTGTACTTTACTGTCATTCCCTGGAAAAAGAGATACTCTGCCTAAAGATCCCTCTTTTCCCACAAGCATTATGGCTGCCTGCCACTTAAGGTGGCAAATTTTTAAGATAATAGGAGTGAGTTCACTGAAAATTAAAACAGATTTACCGGCTATAAATGGAGACTGTGTCTCCTTGACATGTTTCAGAGCAATCAGTGAATGTGTGAGACTTAATTAAAAATTTTTAACCTTTGAAAGTGCCAGTCAAAATCCTTTTGTGTCTTTTCACATTTTCTCTCTCGTGGCCAGTATGTACTAATGCTTTGTAAGTTTTGAATTCCCCAAATCTTAAATTTTATCTGAAAATGATGTTTTATCATTTATAGTTATAATCTGCCAATTAATCTGAACTTGCAAGATGGGCGAACTGTTTGCCCTACGTACTCCGTATTTTTCATACTGTAAATTCGACCTAGTCTGGCTTCCGCTATAAATCTAAACTTTTTCTTTGGGTATTTTTGTAGTTGAAACAGTTATCATACCCAGTAAAACAAACTGTGACTGAGGAACATTCGAGGTGACGTTTCTGGACTCGGTGAGATGCTGTCAGACCACCGTAGAGAATTTTTCCTCGACAGAATAAACTGTAGTAGTTCTTTAAATCTTAGTGCTAAAGTATCTATTTGAACGCATGTAAAGATCTGTGTGTTGTATTTATAGAAAGCCAAAGTGGGAAGAAGAAAACCAGTTGGCATTTTAGAGCTCTGCTTTTACTCTCTGCGCGGCTTTGCTACAAAAAGCCGTTTTAAATCCTGATGCGCGGGCGAGATCCCCGTCTGTCATGATGGCACTGCCCGGTGTGTTCTTGGGGGCCAAGCGAAGGACCCTCAACCTCTGATTTGGCTTGAAGCTGGAAAGTGTTAACAACAACTCGAAAATGTGACACAGCTCAATTTCATTTCTTGTTTATTGCTTGTTTTCCTATTGGACAATAGGAAGCAGCTCTTCCCTGGCAACTAAAGTAGGCGATTTGCATAACCTGGTTTGATTGGCCAGCTCTCTGACTAACACTTCCAATCATATGGTGTCATTTTAGTGGTAGGCTATGCTAATTAGCCGCTGTTGCTGAGGTTCAGGGTGGCTTCTGGGTGCTGTTCTGCTGCATTGTGTTGCCTAGTGAGAGACATTGATAAATGAGTATTTAATGATCTGCAGCAGTTCCCACTCACTGTGGGCAGGCAGATTTTTTAGAACAGAAGTGGAAATCAGGCTTTAATTGCTCTGTTAAATACCAGCATCAAAAAATAGGTTTATTAAATCCCAGACTCTGGGGCGGGGTGGATTGAAAGCGTATCGAATATCCCGGGTTTACCTTTTTTCTCGGTCTTTCACCCCGAAATTCCAGGTAGCTGCGCTGAGGGACAGTGTTCTAATAACCTTAAATTATGCAACAGCCCATTAAGTAAAATAAATGTCTGCTAGCTTAAGAGCACAGAGAGAAGCCAGGCTGCGGTAGCACTCCTGATGATCAAAATGGACACGTTTGCTAGGGTTAAAGTTGTGTATCCTTAAAGGATTTTTTCTTTAAATGAGAACGTTATTTTGATACGAGTTAGAGCTCACCTTGTGCTTCGCTTTTATACACTGATGAATAGAAAAAATTGGAACTTGCACTTTTCTCCTTTGGGTGCCTCCGTTTAAGTCAGCAACCAGATTCCTTGCTGCTGCCTCCCACTGCTCTTCTTTTTCCCGTTTGAGGAGAGGACCCCCTTCCTACCTCCTCCACTGCTGCAGTTATTTATTTATTTTCCTCTTAGGCTTTCCTTGAGCTGCTTGGAGGTAATTTAGTAAAGGCCCTTTGGTTTTTGTTTGAAATATGTAATTTTTTAACACCAGCTCACTCCATTTTCAGATATAAAAGAGGAGAGTATTTTGGCATTATATTGCATCGTTAATGCATCCCGATACTTGTACTTCACGCTTTCCTTCTTTGTTCGCATTTCCCCTGGCATAATGGTAGCCCCGAAGACCGGGCGGAAGAAAAGTAGATGGCTACATCTTCATTTTAGTAATAAAAGGGGTGAAGGTCAATATCAGGACTTACCGTTTAGTCCCATATAGAGAATTGGAACTTTACCTCCATTCTCTTTTCTGAAAACGTGAAGTGCTTACTCTCCTGATCTGACCACGGATTGAGCTCTGGCTGAGCCCTGACCCTCTGAACCATTTCAAATGACTTTGTTGCTTGGTGGAACCTCTAAATCAGGATTGTCTTCCCGTCCAGTCAGGCAGGCTTTCCCCTTGTGAAGACTGGGATCAAGTCCTCCGAGTCGAGTGATCTCGGAGGTACAGTTTAGCCCCCGCGCATGCGTTATTTCTGTAAAACAGGTCCGAATATTGTCCAGTCCTATCTCATAAGGATGTTGTGAGAAAAAAATTAGTTTGCATATACCATGAAAGGTACTATAAATGTTCAGTCGATTTATTGCTGTTAGAAAAGAGAGCCATTTGCTGCCATATTCAGGTCAAGTAAAAATGAATGTTGCAGAAGAATTTGCTTCCCCAATTTGGATTGTAAACTTCTTGTGGGCAGGGGTCACGCCTGATGCTTCTGAGGCAATTTCTCACACCTTTAGTATGGAACACTGCACTCCAGTGCCCAATAAATGCCAATTTTTACCAATAAAGAATCCTGATTTTAAATTTATATGTTTAAATCTCTTAGGGGAAGGTGGTCAAACATTCACCATTTCCACTTTTTTTATTGTGCTTCCTTGCAAAGTTAGTAGAATACATTTCTAGAAATGTATTGTAATATTAACAATGGAAATTCAACTATTAACATCAAATCCGTTGTTATCCTTCCTCTATACTCACACCATAAAGTGGTCTTTGTTTTTTTGCATGTCATCTTGTATATGAGCCTCTGGAGCACAGTCAACAGCACAGAGGAGGAAGAGGAGGAGGAGTTGTTGTAATGATATTTAAGCATTTGCACTGTGAAAAGCAATTTGTGGATAACTGTTTCAAATATTTTTGATGATGCTTGTCTCCTGATGAGTTTAGTTTCCCAGTGGAGCAGGAGCTTATTTTGACACCAGCTTCCATGTCCTTCACTGTGTTCTCCAGCACAACAACATAGAATGGTTGAATAGAAATGGATTTATACACCACTCAGCCTGGCTTTATGCTGACAGTAATGGGGAAGGGTCAGATGAGGCATTTTTGAATCTGTCTATCCTGGAGTCGATTTAGATATATTTCTCTGAGCAGCCAAATTGGCCAGAGCCCAGGCTTTTTGGTCAAATTGTCCAAAGCTTTTTTTTTTTTAAATGATCCTTAATAATTATAGTAGTTAAGGTCTTACTATTATTATTATGTTATTTAAGTGCTTACTGTGTATCAAGTGCTGTTCTAAATACTGGGGTAGATACAAGTTAATCATTTCAGACTCCGCCTTAGTCCTACAAAGGACTCGCAGTCTAAGAAGGAGGGAAAAGAGGCATTGAGTCCCCATTTTACAGATGAGGTAACAGAGTAACAGAGAAGTTGTGATTTGTCCCAGAGCAGAGCTGGGATTAGAACCCAAGTCCTCTGACTCCCAGGTCCGTGTCCACACCAGGCCACACTGCTCCTCTGGTAAGTGTCAACTACTGTTGAAATGCCTGAGTTAATCAGGTTGGACACAGTCCCTGTCCCACAAAGGGCTCCCAGTCTGTTATTACAGTTTAGAGTTCTTGCTATTGTTCTTTGCTCCTTTCCCATATCTGTCGTGCTGCAAAGTTCATGTCTGCATTGGAGCATCAGTTTCTGAAACCCATGCTGCGATTCCAGGAGGATATAGTGACTCTTCAGCTGCCTGTCTGGATGGACACCAGTTCAGATCCTGCCCAAAATGGAGAGAAGTGAGCTATCCCATGTGTTTCTTCAGCCAAGTTAACATTTTTTCTTCTTGAAGATGATAGTTCCGGTAGAGACTGTCAAGGCCTGTGGCATTTCCTGAATTTTCCACCTATCGAGGAACCGCCTAGGTGTCTTAAGCTTTAAGTCCCTGCCTTGTTTGCAGGTGTCTTCAGGAGTGCCATGAGGTATAGATGCCCACCAATTTCCCAAGCTATGACGTTTTCCAAATTCATAGTGAAGACTCGGCACATCTTGGCTGGGCCTTTGGGCTTCCTCAGTCCCAATCAGTCGGTCATATTTATTGAGCGCTTACTGTGCGCAGAGTACTGTACTGAGCGCTTGGGAGAGTACAGTGCAACAGAGTTGCTAGACACAATGAGCTTACAGTCTGGAGGAGGGGAGACCGACATTAATGTAAATACATAAATTATAGATATGTACATAAGTGATGTAAGTATGTGCATAAATGCTGTGGGGCCAGGAGGGCATAAGGACAATGAGAGCAAGTCAGGGCGATGTAAAAGGGAGTGGGAGAAGAGGAAAGTGGGGACTTAATCAGGGAAGGCCTCCTGGAAGAGATGTGCCTTCAATAAGGCTTTGAAAAGGAGGTGGGGAGGGAGTAATTGTCTGAAGAATTTGAGGAGGGAGGGCATTCCAGGCCAGATCTATTCCAGTGCTTAGCTCAGTGCTTGGTACCTAATAATAGTAATAGTAACAGTGGTACTTAAGTGCCTTCTGTGTGCCATGCACCATACTAAGCACTGGGTTAGGGAGAGTATCATCACGGTGGACACTTTCTGTCCCACTTCGGAGCTCACAGTCTAACTGGGAGAGAGAACAGGTATTTAATCCCTAGTGAACATCTAATAAATAGCAGTTATTCTTTTTCATTTGACAGCCAGCTTCTGTCTGAATAGAGCACCATGCAATGCTGATAGAAATGGTTACGCTTATTTGTACGGTGAGCATCAAGTTACCCATACTTTGATGAGGGCTTTCCTCATTTTGGGATTTATCAAGAATGTAAGTCCCGTGTTCCTGGAGAATTGAGGGTATTGTTGATACAAGCACTCTTCAAAGAGGCATTGCTTTCATTCCCCCAATTTTAGTAGTCACCTTGCTGTATCCTGGGCATTGATGGAGGAAGTGTCTCGTGCCATTTGTGGTTTCTCGCTCCAGCGAGGCTGCTGTCACGGAGCTCCTTGCAGGTGCTGTCGTTCTTCAGTAGCGTGAGAATGCGAAACTGGTGAGAAGGGTGGTTGTCTAGAGCTTCCAAGCTTGCACTGTCTACAACCAGTGTATCAGATCGGGGTCAGTCGAGCACTCATCTCGTATGGCTCCTGTGATCCATAAGGCCTCCGACTCTTGCTTCTGGAAGGTATTACGATCAGTGAGATACCACTTGTTTAGATGGTTGCCTCCATGGTGCCATATTCTTGTTTTGCATAAGGAAGATGCTGTGGTAATTAACTGTTTAGCTCAATAATCAAGTGGAAGACCACCATTTTGTGCTAATTAGCTCTCCAAACCCATGTGGTCTAATGGATTTTCCTCAGTCCACTCTAATGGGCAGTTTGCCACATGTCATTGCCACTGCATTTAGATCAACCCAATCCTTCTAGGTTGTCTCTTCCTCTAGACCGTAAGCTCCTTGTGGGTAGGGAACATCCTACCAACTCTGTTGTGTTGTACATTGGTCAACACAGGGAGCTCAATAAATACCACTGATAACTTTTCAGAATTTTTCAGTAATGGGGCATATATGCTTGTAGTCACAGTAAAGCTTTTTTTTATAGGCAGGGGTAGTAATAATAGTAATGCTGGTACTTACTAAATGCTTACTATATGCTAAGCACTATACGTGCTGCAAATCAGGTATGGCTACAATCCCTGATCCTTATGCGTTTCACGGTTTAGTTGCGGCAAGGGAACATGTCTGCCAACTCTGTTGTGTTGTACTCTCCCAAGTGCTTGGTACAATATTCTGCACGTAGTACGTGCTCCACGAATATTGATGATGGTAGGATTTCCCCATTTTCAAGATGAGGAAACAAATACACTGTTAAAAGTGATTTCCCTTCATTTGAGTCATGATTCCAATAGTTGTAATTTTTTTTTTCAAAACAATTAAGTTCTTATGCTTACAAGAAAGCGGAGAAACACTCAAAATGTGTAGCTTTCAAGACTACCTTTAACCACCAGCTGAATTCATACAACCAAGTAAATGATATAGAGAAACAGAACCCAGATCTCTTGGCCTCTAGGCCATGCCGCCTCTCCGACGCTAGGATGATGGGATCCTCGGTTAGTGGCTTATGCCTCTGGACAGATTTGGGAGATTTGCAACTAAGACCTTCTGATTGGAGGTCTGTTGTCTGATGCAGTTGTATCCATCCCATGTCGCTCATCACCACGTGGTCTGCCTAAAAAATAGTCAGTTCTCCCATAGTGGGGGGTTGCATTCATGATGAGCCCCATGTTGAGAAAATGGGGAGGGCAGGGATCTATATGAATGAAGGGTGAGGGCGGAGTTCGAGGCTGAAGGGAGGGCGTGAACAAGAAGTCGTGTCAGGAGGGATGAGAATAAGGAGACATGAGCACACAAATTAAACTCAAAAGATTGCATCTGTTGGCCTGTGAATATTCAGTAGGCTATACGCTCCTCCTGTAGGACTAAACTCCTTGTGACCAGAATGGCCTCCACCATCACTATTACGGTGTACTCTCCCAAACACTTGATACGGTGCTCTTTACATAGGCGAGGCTCAAATACTATTGCTTGGTCCTCTAAAAGAGGACCACAGGAATTGTTGTTCCTTCCCCCTCACCCCAAGCTAGAAACGGAAATATTCCTTCTTCAGGAATATAACCTCCACTGGAAATAGGTCATCGTAATGGTATGTGTAGTAATTTGCAATCGTTCCCCATAGGAATCACAGTAGTATGTAATAGGGATAAACCCTAATGAATTCAGCTGGTGGTTCAAGGTAGTCTTGAAAGCTACATATTTTGAGTGTTTCTCCACTTTTTGTAAGCAATAGAACTTAATCTTTTTGAAAAAAAAAATTGCAACTATTCGAATCATGATTCAAATGAAGGGAAATCACTTTTAACAGATGATGTTCATTAAAAGAGGATATACTTGTTCGAAAAACATTGAAACGTGATAGGCTCCTTTTGTGGGGGAAAGGAAAACGCATTGTGCCCTTACCTTTTGATTTATTTTTTAAAGCTAAAATTGGTGTTTTTCTTGATATTGTCTAATTTTTGAGATTTGCCAAAAACGTAATTCCTTGTTGAATATTTAATGTTTTACTTAAATTTTCCTATTTGTGTACCTTACTATTTATTCTTGAAGCTTATTGCTTGAAAATCTTAGACCCCTTTTTTACTGATAAGGATATTTAGGTCAAAATTTAACATAAATGAGCAGTAGTATATTTTTATAAACATTCATATTAATGCTTTATATATACATTCAAATGCTTCAACTCCAGGGTAAAATCTCTTGAAAATAAGGGCATTTTCCCTCCACCCAGATTTGCTTCCGTACTACTTTTTTATGTTATGTTTTAAGCACTTGCTTTGTGCGGGACACTGTACTGTGCTGGCGTAGATACAGCTAACCTGGTTGGACACAGTCAGTCCTTGTCTCACATGGGGCTCAACATCTTAATCCCATTTTACAGATGAGGTAATGAGGCCCAGAGAAGTTAAGTGACTTGCCTAAGATCACACACAAATGACTGGCAGAGCTGGGATTAGAACCCAGGTCTTTATGTATCCCAGGCCCATGCTTGGTCCACTAGACCATACTGCTTCTCGCCCTTCCCCTCCATTTTCAATTTAGCTTTTCATAAGCTTTAGGCTCAAAGCCTATTTAAAATTTTTTTTTAAAATCCCTCTGTACTCACACCCTTATTGCCATAAAATAAATTGTGAATAAATTGTATTGGATTAAATATTGACCAATTTTGTTAAAATGCCATTTAGCTTAATTGTAAAAACTGTTTCTAGTATTGTGAGGTTATATGGAGTGAGAGTATTCTAGGAAGTAATGTGGGTATTTAACCTTTGTACATGTTTTGGATCGGGTTTTAAGGACTGAGTAAGTACCATTTTGTACCTCTTAGGCAACGAAATGGTAGAGTTGGAATAATTAATCAGTTAATGGTGTTGATTCATTCAGTCATATTTACTGAGTGCTTGCTGTGCAGAGCACTTTAGTAAGCACTTGGGAGATTACAATATTGAGCATTAACTATGCAGAGTACTTTATTTACCATGTACTTGGGAGAGCAGAATCAGTCACTCGTATAATTGAGCACTTAATGTGTGCAGAGCACTGAGTTAAGAGTTTGGTAAAATATAATATAACAGAGCCGGTAGATGCAGTCTCTGCCCACAAGTAGCTTATCTTCTACAGTTTAAAACAAACTAGGGTTAGGGAAACAGAGTATAAGAATATTTACATAAGAACTGTGGGGCTGGGGTGAGTATCAAAGAACTTAAGGGGTGCCAAGCCAAGTGCATAATTGATGCATGGGAAGGCCCAGGCTGGGAAGGCCTCTTGGAAGAGGTGCAAGTTTAGGAGGGTTTTGAAGGTGGAGAGAGTGGTGGACTGGTGGATATGAAGGGGGAGGGACCTCCAGGCCCGAAGGAGAATGTGGGCAAGTTAGGTAGGTGGCGGGATAAATGAGATCGAGGTACAGAGAATAGGTTGGTGTTAGATGGGCAGAGTGTGCCAGTTGGGTTGTAGGAGATCAGCCAGGTTAGGAAGGAGAGAGGGGGAGAGAGAGAGCTGACTGAGTACCTTCAAGTTAATGGTGACGAGTTTCTATCTGATGTGGAAGTGGATGGGCAGCCATTGGAGGTCTTTGAGGATTGGGGAGATATGGCTTGGATGCTCAGAAAAATGATCCGACTTGCTCATAATCAATTTAGATCACTTTTGGAATGGGGGAGTTATTTAACAGTGAGCTAAGGCTCCTCAGTTCACTCTCCTACAGAATTCCCCCCCCCCCCCCCACTGTATGCTTCTAATCTTATTGGGTCATGATATATTTCCATTCAGAAAGAACCCCAAAATTCTGAATATGTTGTTTGTTCAAATGATGGTCTGTACATATGGACTGGTAAAGATTTGTATTTGCTAACATTGTTATAATGCAGCATGTGGGCAAATGCGTTGCTGAATGGTAATGCTTTAGAAAAATGAAAATTGGATTACTTCTTTGAGAGTTAAAAGATGCTTTGTTCCAAGCCTCTTAGTAGAATTGAAGAGTTTTATAATTATTGAATTATGCTTTTCTTGCCCACCCAATAGTCTTAGACATTTTTTGACATGAAGGCATAACAAGATCTGCCTTTGAATAGCCCAATGGGTGGAAGACCTCACAGATTAAAAGGATGTGTTTTGTTTTTTGTTCTCTGTTGCACTTGTGTTTTAAATTTTGCTATGAATATGGTTCAGAAGAGACTTGAGTCCATCTAGAGCAAATTCATGTGATCTCTGCTTCTCTGCAGAAACCTGGAGAACTCTCCTCATTGTCAGTGTATGAATTTTGAACATTAATATAACTTGAGGGTCTTAGAAACAGCATCATTATACCCATATATTACGTGCCATATATTCTGTACAATAATTTGTGGAATGCAGCAGCTAGATTCTTAGTCACTATTTTCATCCCGTCTTCAATGTTCCAGATGGTATTACTAAAAATAAGTTGCTGGCTTTGTATTTCAACCTAAAGAATTTACTTTGCCTTTTGGATTGAAAGGGGTAAGTGTCTAATTGGAGAGAGGGCGGTTGTTGGAGAGCAGTTTGTACTACTATCGTATGTAGAGTTGAACATAGTTTTGACACATTTTGACATACACCATTCCCAAAGTAGTTGAACTTTTGTCTTTTGGCACCTAGGTACACCCGATTCCTAAATGAGGTACAAGGGAAAACTTACTTGTCCTGCCTTTGGCTATAAAGCAACTTACAGCGTCATTACTGAGTCATTCATAAATTAAAGGTATATGGCTGGTCTACCAAGAAATTGGTTTAGTCATTTTGACCTCTAAGTATCAGGATTGTTCATTAGGGCAGAAAAATCCCATTCTTCAGTAATTTCCAGGGATTCTTAATTATTAGTGGACCCAGTGCATTTCAAATGAAAATGAGTTTGGCAGTATACAGTTTGGTACTACCAAATTCTTAAGTTTTGGAGCCCTGTGTTGGATTTGGGCTGGGTCACAGCTGACTACTTTCTGTCTGCCTTAAAGGGGTTGCCTATTAAGGAAACGGCCCATCCCAGATGGGTCAGTTATTTTCTTCCCAAGGTGATAGGTGACAATAACAACAACAGTATTAGAAGGAGTTGTTGTAAGCTGTAGGGTAGATAGAACACACATCAGATTGGACTCAGTTCTTGTGTCACGTGGGAGTCATTAAGAGGGAAGAAAAGCGGGAATTGAATCCCCATTTTGCATACAAGGAAACTGAGGCACACAGCAAAGTGAAATACTTGCCTAAAATCACACAACAGGTAAGTGGTAGAGCTGGGTTTAGAACTCAGTTCCCCTAACTCCCAGGTCTGTGCTCTTTCCATTGGGCCACTCTGTTTTTTTTTTTTTAAGTTCAGTCCCTTTTCTTCTCCTGTGATCATCTGGATACACTGCCGCCAGGACTTCCAATATCCCTCTCCATTATAGGAGAAAAGTAGTATAGCCCGACGAAAAAGAGGAGAGGCATGCTCTTTTCCCACAACCAAGGGCATCAGTCAATCAATAGTATTTATTGAGCACCTACTGGGTGTAGAGAAGTGCATTAAGCTCATGGAGAGTACAACAGGAAAAAGCCACAATCCCAACCCTCAAAGAGTTTGCAGTTTATTGGAGGAAAAGACATTAATTTACAGATAGGGAAAAGAGAATAGGGAAAGATAGGTGAAAAAAGTGTTTAAAAAGAGTACATAAATTAATATGTATAGGAGTGCCACAGAAGGCTGTGAGTGCAGAAATGCTGAGGTGGTAATTGGGAAGTTAGGATTTGGGAGGAGAAAATGATTCTGGGAAAATGTCATGGAAGAGAGTGGGAAATGATAAAAGCTTTGAAGAAGCAGAGAGCCAAAGTCTGGTGGATTTGGGAGGGGAGGAATTCCCAGGCAGGATAAAAAGGGAATTAGTGTGGCCTAATGGAAAGAGCACAGGCCTGGGAATCAGTGGACCTGGGTTTCAATCCTGGCTCCGTCACTTGTCTGGTGTGAGACCTTGGGCAAGACACTTAACTTCTCTGTGCCTCAGTTTCCTCATCTGTAAAATGGGGATTAACAGTATGAGCCCCATGTGGGACATGGATTCTGTCCAACCCATTCATATCTACTCCAGTGCTTAGTACAGTGCCTCGCCCATAGGAAGCACTATACAAATACCATTAAAAGAAAAAAGTCTGAGTGAGGACTAGAAACTGGGACCCTTGCTAGGTACAGTTACAAATTTGCTGGTTTGATTTTAAAGAGGAGTCCTGCTACAGTCCTGCACTCAATAGGTGTGAAGGGTCCAAAGTTACCTTCACAAAGAAAAGCCCTTGGAGAAAAATTTCTGGCTACTTTTGGGGGTTGGGCAGGAGTCACCACCCGGCCCGCTAAAGCTAGCATTAATCAGCCTACTGTTAATAAATAAAAGCACTGTGATACAGAGGAAGCAGGGGGATGAGGAGTCAGCTGCTGGGACTCATGCTGAGCATTCACTTTGAATGTTTAGTACCCAGCACCACATGACCAACATCCCTCCCAAACTTCCGGAGGGTGTGACTAATCAAATGCTACCAGCATTGGGCAGGCGGAAAGCTCTTTCACCCCATGCAAGCCAAGAATTTTGGGTTTTCTTTCACCCAGAACCCATCTACAATTCATAGGCTTTCTCCTCCCATACCTGCTCGCACTCTTGAGGCCAGAGTGGCCTCAGAGACCTGAGCCCTGACCCACCTGAAAAATGTTCATCCGTCTCCAGTTCAGGGCCCTACTCACAGCCAGCCTCCACATCACAACACACCATCATTTCCTCCAGTTCCAAATAGGGAAATAGGATTTCCAGTTTAATTCTCTCCCTTTCAAACTAACTCCTATTGCTCAGGTTTTCCCAAAGTGGTCTGGCAGCTAAGACAAGGACAGTACAAACTCCCTTATCTGGATGACCAGCTGATCAAGATATTCCAATTTGGAATCCACCATTGCCTATTCTTCATTCCCCCCATTCTTTCCCCTCCTCCTGTTCCCGCTCCTCCTCCTCTTTTTTTCTTGTTCAATTCAGTCATATTTATTGAGCACTTACTGTGTGCAGAGCACTTTACTAAGCACTTCTCATCCACCTCCTCAGATTAACTTCCCATGTCCTCTTGCAGCTAGCTCTCAGTATGCTGGCGGCAGGCATCCCGTGCCCCTTGTCTGCAAAATGGAGCTGATCCAAGAATTTCTACTGGCTCCTCACTGGCAGTCACAGATAACCTGATAAACGGGAGCCCATTCACAGAACCCGTTTGCATTTGCGAGTAGTTCTCCCAAGAAATGCTGTTGGAAGGGCTGGAAGGCTTGAGGACATACATATAATGGTTCTCCCTAGAAAACAGCTTGTATATAAGTCCTAGAATTGAAGCGCTGACCATAACAGACTGAAATGCTTTCAGGAAGTCCAAAAGAAGCGTATACTAATTCAGACCAAGAATCACTTCACGGTGTATGTTTTGAACCTGCTGGGGTGGAGGCAGTCGCTTGTGGCCCTCCAGCTCTGGAACCAGGCAGTTGGAAACTGAATGTGGCTCTTGGCCACTTACCTGCTGTTCTGCGAATCTCACCTTTACCCTAGCAGTTCTCATTCTGTTTCAGGGGACAAGGTCTCAAAATATGAGGTGCAGTGGATTCCTTTTAGTTTTCATCACCGACTAATTCAGAAATATAAAAACTCTCAAGATTCGCAGTGTGGTCTTCTGTCCAACTGTCTCAGATGACTTTTACATGCGGGAAGGCAACGTTGTAGGAGGACAGCAGAGGACTTGGTTTCTAGACTTCAGACTGCTGGAGCAATACTGTATTTCAGTGCCACTCTTCCCACTCTTTCCTGCTTCTTCCTGCTTTCGTTGCCCCACTTTTCTCCATCACCTGTTACTCATCTTCCTCCTTTCCGCATCTATGCTGGTCTGCTTCACTATCCCAATTGAAACCCCTGCTCTGCACGAGTGCCGAAAGTCGATGCTGCATACCGTGAATTCCACAATTCCCTTTTCTACCGGCAGAAAGTCATCCAAACATTTTCTAACAAAATGAAACAGCCCATTAGTCATTTTAAGTTTCTCAGGACCGCCGTTGGTTTCTCGCAAGGTTACTGTGGGATCTCTTCCCACCACTACTTGTCGTTAGCCTTATCGTTCATTAAATCATTTAGACTGTTTGTTTTTCTGGAGGAGTGGTCAGATGGCACAAAGAAGGTTGATCGTTTTGCGTCAGATTGAAGCTTGGCAATTATTTGTAGCCGGGCATTGTAGGCTATTCAATATCCTGCTTTGATAAGGCAAGTCACTTCACTTCTCGGTGCCTCAGTGACCTCATCTGTAAAATGGGGATGAAGACTGTGAGCCCCACGTGGGACAACATGATTTCCCTGTGTCTCCCCCAGTGCTTAGAACAGTGCTCGGCACATAGTAAGCGCTTAACAAATACCAACATTATTATTATTATTATAAGTAGATCCCTCTTGGGCCTTCTGAGTCTGGGGAAGCAAAGAGGCTGAAGTGACACCTGCTGGCCACTAGAGGGAACTAGGAAGCCAGCTTGCCCTTTTATTGGTGATCACCTTGAAGGGGTTTTAAAAAGTGGAAGTCGCAGGAGCTGATCATCTTTCATCCATCCAATAGTATTTCTTGAGCGCTTACTATGCGCAGAGCACTGTACTAAGCGCTTGGAATGGACATTTCGGCACCAGATAGAAACAATCCCTGCCCACTGACGGGCTCACAGTCGAATGGGGGGAGACGGTTTTGTCACCGAGCACTTCTTGCCCCTCACCTCTTCCAAATGTTCCTTTCATTTTGTGCCTTAAGACACGTAATTCCGACAATTTCCCTCCGTTTGAACGTTTATTTCTCCTTAGCCTTGTAGGCCATCTCTTCAGCTTTTGCTCCTCTGCTTTCAAAATTTTTCTTGCATGTCTGTCTCCTGTTTCTCTTTATATCTAAAGTCCTTGAAGGACCTCTTTATTTCTGCTGCTTTGAATTCCTCTTATGACTTCTACTGCCCTCCTTTATTGACACTACTTCCATGCTTGCTCCTAGTTGGGTGGTATATTTCCTATCCTCCTTTTGCTCCCTGTGTTGTCTCTGCCACTCTCTCACTCTCTGGTTTTGTCCTTTGTGACGTTCTTATGTTCCTTCTTAGTTTCTCTGCAGCTTTTGAAACTGTTTATCATCCCCTTCTCCTTGATACTCTCTCTGGTCTTGACCTTTTGTGGAATTGAAGTAGTTTAATTTCCATCCCATTTTGATAATGGGTCTTAGAGCATTTCTGTCATTGACTTCTACACCTCCTCCTGCCTCCTCACAGTATGTGTTCATAAAGTTCAGCCTTTGGCCTTTTAATTCCCTTATGTGGTTTTAATTGTATTTATTGAGTGCTTACTGTGTGCAGAGCATTGTACCAAGTGTTTGGGAGAATACAACACAATCATTTAATGTTGATTCATTCAATAGGATTTATTGAGCGCTTACTATGTGCAGAGCATTGTACTAAGCGCTTAGAATGTACAATTTGGCAACAGATAGACACAATCCCTGCCCAGTGATGGGCTCACAGACACATTCCCCTCCCACAGCGGACTTACAGTCTAGAGTGGGAGACTGACATTAATATAAATAGATTACAGGTATGTACCGAAGTGCTGTGGGCCTGGAGGCAAGGGTGATGAATAATGAATAAAGGGAGCAAGTCAGGGCGATGCAGAAGGTAGCGGGGTAAGAGGAAATGAGGACTTAGACAGGGAAGGCCTCTTGGAGGAGATAGACCTTCAGTAAGGCTTTGAAGGTGGGTAGTGTAATTGGATATGAAAAGGGAGGGTTTTCCAAGCCATAGATGGTAAGGAGTTTCTGTTTGATGCAGAGGTGGATGGGCAACCACTGGAGATTCTTGAGGAGAGGGAAACATGGACTAAATGTTTTTGTAGAAAAGCCACCTGGGAAGCAGAGATAAATATGAACTGGGGAGGACGAGGAGGCAGAGAGGTCAGCAAGGAAACTGATACAGCAATCAAGGTGGGATATCAGTGATTGGATGAATGTGGTAGCAGTTTGGATGAAGAGGAAAAGGAGTATTTTAGCGATGTTTTAGCGATTTTAGACCAGATGGGGCTACTCTGAAGAACCTTTGTGGAAGACGCTAAACTCAAGTTAAGCGATACCCTGAGATTTTGAGTTAGTGACCTGCTTTAGAGTTCATGTCCAAAATGTAGAGGTTGATTGTTTTCCCTTTTATGTTTTGTATTTCACAGGTTCCAATCAGCTCCCTCAATAGATTTATTTTGGATCAACTCTTAATATAATTTTGAGTGGTCACCAAATTTGTCAGGCTATCTAAAATAATTCTTTTTGAACGTCTGTGCAGATTTTCCAAGATTCCTTTCTCTAGGGTCAATCAATCATTAATGGTATCTATTGAGTCCTAAAAAATGCAAAACACAATACCAAGCACCCGAGAGAATAATAATGGTGGTGAAGATGGAGTCTTTCTCTCATCAAAGATGGAACAAAACGCCCTGGTTGATTCTTTGGTCAGAAGCCTTCACCATCAGTGGTATAACCCCAGAAGGCAGGAATGGAATAGGAACTCACATGCACCTCTTCCCTGTGCAGTACTTTCGTCTGGAGGAAAACCATCCATTTATAATCCAGACAAGCAGCTGCTACGGGAGCCGTGTTTATTATAGCTGGGCAAGTCTCTTAACTTCTCAATGCCCAAATTTTCTCATCTGTAGAAGTAGCAAGGCCCAGTGGAAAGAACGAGCACCTGGGTTTTAATCCTGGCTCTGACACTTTTCTGCTGTGTGATTATTGTCAAGCCAATTAACCTCTCTGTGTCACAGTATCCTCACCTGTAAAATGGAGATGAGAGATCTCTTCTGCTGAAACTGTGAGCCTTGGGTGGGTCGGAGGCCGTATCTTATATCTACCGTAATAGTACAGTTCTCGGCATAGTAAGTCCTTAGCTAACACTATTATTATTATTTCACTCTGATACTTATTCTTTTCAAATCACATTTGAACTTGACCTCTCACCTAATCAATTACTTTAGCTTTTACCTCCTTAATCTTGAATTGAAGAATTAAAGGGAGGAAAGTTGCAGATTAGTGGGGAAGTTAAATGGGTAATCAACAGAAATACCTGTAATGTTTGAATCTTTTAATAGGGACATAGAGGGAGAGATTAACAAAAGTACTTTGGCATTGTGGAAGAAAATTTTGTAATTTTGACCATCACTATCTTCCTGTGTCTCATAGGCTCATGACACCTGAACCGAGAATGGAGAACATCGTGAATACATGTACCTATCAGGCTCCAGTGGCGAAGGGCTAATCTCCCTTTCAGTTTAGGAGATGGACTTAAATCTAGGTAGAGTATCACTATGGTTAATTATAGTTTAAAGAAACAGATGGTTTGATATATAATTGGTATTGTAGTTTTTTGGGGCAATGAACTGCCAAGAATAAAAAGTCCAATTAGATTATGTGTGGCATCTACTTTGAGAGCCGGAAAACCAAACTAAATAACATAAAATTCATAGAGCTGGAGTGGATTTTGAGAGATTTGGTTTAGTCCCTTTTCTCCAGTAGAATAGCAAGCCATCTAGAATAAATGATGATCCATTCTTTTCTTAGAAATCGACTCTACAGTATCCTGGGGAAGTCTCCTCCAGAGTTGGATCACCCTAAAAGTCCAGAAATATTTACTTCAATGAACATCTCTCCTAATTCAAGCCAATTTCCTCTGTTGATTCTCAATGGACAGAGAAACCATGTACATGGTTGGCCCCTCTGTTATTGCTATTTATATTTTAAAGGCAGTTAAGTTAATCCGGAGCTTTCTTTTCTCCAAACTCAACAACCCAGTACTCTTAACTCTTTCTTGTATGGCCTGTTTTCTTCTCTCTATCCCTTTTGGTCACTCTTCTATACTCTCTCCAGTTTCTGTTGGTTTTAAAATACAGCCTAAAGTCCGACCAGTGTGGTGGAATTACCACTTCCTGCCTGTTGCATGTCATTCTGTTCGTGATACATCTCGCGACCATGCTTCCCGGTTTAATGAAAGCCTTATTCTGCTAGTTTATATTCAGTTTGTGAACAGAAATGATCCCTGGGTCTTATTCTGCTTTATTTGTGCTCAGCTAATCTGTTTCTCACCTCTATTTGTGTAGCTTGATTTTCATTCCAGCAGATACTACCATAACCTGTCCTTACTGAATTGCATTCTTCTTTTGCAGAACCCTTTTTCCCAACTAATCTAAATCAATTTGAATTTAATTCCTGTTTTCCAAAGTACTAGCAACTTCACCCGCTTTAGTACTGCCTGCTTACTGGAATGAGCGTGCTTTCAATTTCTTTGTCTTAGATCCTCCACAAATTTGAGTAGAGCTGGTCCCAGAACCAATTCCCGTGGAACAGCATTTGGTCCAGTTGAAGACAGGTTTATGTTCTGAATGTTTAAACAATGATATCTGAAGTGCCCCAGCTAGTCAATCTTCAGTTTACCAAACATAACTACAAAAATTAGCAGAAGAGGTATATGATGTTTGTAAAAGACGGTGTGAAAGTTTGTTTTAGTGCTGGCTCCTCACCCAGGGTCTCGTTAGTGGAGACGTAAATATTTCTCAACTCAGGTTTCATTTTAGCTTTGGAGTCAAATTTACCCATGTGAAGATCCTTTTATGGACCATTTTCCATGCCTTTTAAAAATGTAATGTGAAAAGTTTTCCATTTTCAATAAATTTCCCTGTAAAGTGTACTTTGGTAGAATATTATAGAGAAAAATAATTTGGTGAGATTTTATTTTAATTTGAAGTGTCATGTTTTCACTTTCAGAGTTTTGCTGAATTCCCTCGAATGCAGAGGAAATCTGTAGTTCCTCTAAACTCGGCTAAACTCAGTTACTACCAGATTGCATTGCATCAGTAGTTAAAAATATTTTCTTGCCTCTGTCTTGTCATAAAATTTCATCTTCTTGCAACCACAAAAATCTGGTCAACACAGTTGGTTTCCAAACTAGACTATTGAAACCTCTAGTGGCTCCCAGTTGCATCTTGCATCAGATTAAAGCTCCTAAACGTAGGCCTTTGAGGGCCTTTTGCCAACTGGCTCTGTGCTCACCTATTGCCCTTATCTCTTGTGACGCTTCTGCTCTTTGGAGCTGTCCTGCCCGAGCTGCTGACTTTAACCCGTCTGTTTCCTTTTGCTCACGATTCTCCTGCCTCTGATGCCATGGTAATGCTGTGCCCATCTCCTTGTGTGCTCCCCTTGTGTGCAAGAACTCCACTTTAAATCGGTCTTCTCCTGGACGGGTTCCCAGATTAACTCCATTTGACCTCAGACACTTAACTCCAGCAATCCCCAAATTGCTCACTCTCTCTGTCTAAACTACATCTTAAAGACGGATGGGGTCTTTACATGTTTCTGAATTATTCTTGTGTGACTTCTGCTCTTGTTTCTTTCTCTTCCTTTGTCACTCTTCTTGGTGCCTAGTAACGTGCTCAGCACACATGTGGTAATGAAGCACTGTTAACTGACTCTCACTCATACTCATCTTTTATTTCAGACCTGACAGGTGCCCAACTTGGTTCTCCTGTTTACTCAGTAACAGTTGCCACACAAGTCTTAGGCTTAACCTTTGCTGAGTGGCCGAAGGAAAGTTATCTTGGGACCTGGTGGGTAGGGCTGGAGAAATGGCTCTAGCCCTGGAAACTATATTGTGTGACTAGGAAGAGGCAAAGAAGGAAAAGGTATTCCTCTGTCCTCCAGCTTGATTTCTTCCCTCTACCTTCTTCACCATGTGGTTTTTCACTTTTCTATCCCCATAGCCACTTCTGAGCCCTATGGCAGTTTCTGTAAAGGGTCCTCTGTGACTATCATCGCACCCTTGATCCAGTAATCTTCGTGATTTGATTTGCTCCACTAACCCTGAACCATGAAACGGGAAGGGGAAGAGGAAGATGGATAAACAAGTGGCCACATGAAAACTTCTCCCTTAAACTCTTCCCCTTTTCACTTGCTTGATAGCCTCTCTGGATCAGATATCCCTGTGCTCTCTATTAGGTTTCTGTCCTTCCCATTGCATTTTCCATCACTGCCATCAGTTTACCATCAGTTTTACAGCCACTGTCACTTTTCTATGCATCCGTGCTCTGGTTTCTAGTGGAAGGGAAGCTCCTCGTCCTCGGGAAATATGGCTTTACCCAAGTCACCCAGACATTTCCGTAGGTCTTGGTGCATCAGGGGCAGGAAGGCTGAGGTGTCTTAAGCAGTTACGCTAGACTCTGTAGAGACATTCTTACCACGAATCTCTTCTGCTAGTGCTTAAGCCTGAGGGTTGAAGTTGGAATAGCCTGTACTTATGTCTGAAAAAGAGAGCATAGCCCAAGGTTTCCACTCAGCTTTTACTCCTGTCACTGCTAAATGGCTGCCCCTGGGTTTATCCCCATTCCAGGTGTGGAGTTGAGGCTGGGACAACCAAGTCCTGCACTGACCCCAATCCCCCTTCATTCCAAGTAGTAGCTGAGATCCAAGTTTCATCCACCTCATCTCACCTCCTTCTCCCATCTAGGTTCACTCTTGGTATTAGGAATCCTGTAGCACTGTAGAAACAGATTGTAGGGGGCCAGAATGGGAGCGGTCCAAAGAACTGATTTTTCCATATGGTTTTCACTGAGTTCTTCCCATTGGTTGGGTTCAGTAGTGGTATTGCTGAAGGTGTATCACTAACCAGAATCCTTTGGGATCAACAAAGTAATCATAAGAACTAACCTGGAGTGGGGTGAGGTAAGGGAGGCAATCCTGGGGCTTTGCTTGACTGAAGGTGAAGTTGTCCAGGAGTGTGGTGAGTAGAGTAGGAGAATGAGTCAGGGTGTACGCCAACGATTGATTGTGCCAGTCCGCATAGATGATAGGGTGCAACAAGTACTCTTCAACTTTTTCAGGGGCAAGTGGTGAATCACCTTGATCCACAGATCCCCTATATTTTAGAAGATAGCAGCAGTATGAGAGTATGAACAATTGAGCGAGGACGTGAAGATTGTCCACATTTTAAAGGCAAAAAGTATCTGATGATATTTTTATTTGACTTGAACCCCGCTGGCAGATTTGTCCTATATGTGGGGTCCATCGAAGTACTTTGCATTTCCCTTAAATTGTAAGCTTCTTGAAACCTGGAGAATTTGGTAAATTATCCTCCCAGTACCTAGCATTTAGTCAGTCAATAGCTGATATTTATTGAGCACTTACTGCATTCAGAGCACTGTCCTAAGTGCTTGGGAGAGTACACTACATTCAACTTGGTAGCCAGAATCCCTGCCCAAAAAGAGCTTGCAGTCAAGAGGGGGAGGCAGACATTAAATTACAAATGAGGGAAATGGGAAAGAATAAGGATATGTACATAGGTGTTGTAGGGCTGATGGTGGGATGAATATCAAGTGCTTCAGATGCAGAAGAGAGAGAGAATAAGGGGAAGTAAGGATTTAGTTAAGGAAGTCCTCCTGGAGATGTGATTTTTGGAGGGCTTTGAAGGTGGGGAGAGTAGTGGAGTGTCCTATATGAAGGAGGAGGTAGTCCAGGACAGAAGGAAGATGTAGGCAGGAGTCAGTGTTGAGATAGATGAGATTGTGAGCTATAGTGAGTAGGTTGGTTTTGGAGGAGCAAAGTGTGCAGGCTGGGTTGTAGATCAGAGACTTAACATAGGAGGGGGGAGAGCTGCTTAAGTGCCTTAAAGCTGATGGCAAGGAGTTTCTGTTTGATGCAGAGGTGAATGAGTGACCATTGAAGGGTTCTGAGGAGTGGGGAGACGTGGACTGAATTTATTTTTATTTTTAAATAACTAAAATGATCGGGGAAGCAGAATGAAATAAGACCTGGAGTGTGAAGAGGCAGGGAGGTCAGCAAGTAGGATACGATAAGTGGTTGAATCAGCATTGTGATAGTTTGAATGGAAAGGAGAGTGCAGATTCTAGAGGCGTTGCAAAGGCAGGACCGACAGGATTTAGTGATAGACTGAAATTGAATGTTCGGGTTGAGTGAGGGAGATGAAGCTGGGGATAGTTTCAAGGTTATGGACTTGTGAGACAGGGATTATAGTGGTTGTCTGCAATAATGGGAAAGTCACAATGGAGTCCATCATTCAGTAGTATTTATTGAGCACCTCCTGCATGCAAAGCAGTCTGCTAAGGGCTTAGGAGAGTGCAGTAGAATTGTAGACAAGACCCTTGCCATCAAGAAGCTTACAGTCTTGGTGGAATACTGTTGTCTGAGAACAGAACTGGTTGATTCTTGGTGGCAATATGCTGAGGCTTCTCAAGAAAAAAAAGTCCATCTTACATTCACTTCTGGTTGTCACTGGCTATCCCCAACTGCAGTTTTCAAACTCTGCTATATTTCAATTTGCATGGGTGAGTTTAGGAAAACAAAAGTGACATGTTTTCTCTTTGAATTGATATAGATGTCAAGAGTTTGACATTTGGCTTTCAGGATAGTGTGGGTGCCATTTCGTGACCCTGATTGCATCATTATTGAAGTTTGGGTTGTGTCAAGGCATCCGTGAAAATGGCAGCACTTAATGTGAGCAGCTTGCGGGTTGCACCATTGAAAATGTTGCAGTCAATACAATTCTGCTCTTCAGTTCTTGGGAGCTGCTATGTTAACTTCTTTTTATTTGGAAGAAGGTTTATTTTGTCAACCATTTGGAGCCAAAATTGTAAGCTATTTAAGGACAGGGACCAGTTCTTTTATTTTTATACTCCCAGGTTCTAGGACAGTACGATGCACCGACAATAGGTGCTGATTATTATGTTTATTATTCATCATGATAATCATAATAATAGCAATAACAGTAATGCCAAGCACTGTACTAAGTATTGAGGTAAATCAGAATAGCCAGGTCAGACACAGTCCCATCCCAAAGGAGACTTAGAATCTAAGGGAGAGGGAGAACAGGAATTTGACCCCATTTTACAGGTGAGGCACTATGAAGTTGTGACTTGATCAGTGGTCATTCTCTAGGTCTCCCAATTCGCAGGCCTGTGCTTTGATTATGATAATTATCACACTTGATACTTTCCTGAGCGGATATAGACTTTCGCTCATTATCTTTCAAGTCCCAGATGCCAGTTGCCTTTTTGTCGTATTTCCACTTCATTCATTCAGTAGTATTTATTGAGTGCTTACTATGTGCAGAGCACTATACTAAGTGCTTGGAATGTACAAATTGGTAACAGAGACAGTCCCTGGTCCCTGATGTTCATCCCCTCAACATGCACTGATATCACTCACTGTTAATACCTTGCCATTTGCATGGCCATTGCCTTCTTCGATTACGTCACAGGGCGTTGATGGATGCTAAACGTAGCCGGTCAGTCAGTAATGCTTCTGTTTTCGAAGTCAGCTCCAAAGCGGTAGCAGGCCGAAGGCAAGCAGTTGCTCTAAAGCTGATGCGTTCAGGTGTCTTCTTGGAAGAGGGGAACCCTTTCCTGTAGAGATGAATCCAAGTTGTGTGTGTTTGTTGTTGTTTTTTCCCCCCCTGGAGAAGTCTTTCATCAGAAAGCTTTTTTTAAACTCACTGCTGCAATGTTGGCATTATAGCTGACTAGTTGGCTTGAAATAAGTGCCATTCTTTTTGGGCAACTGCCGTTCTCCAAAATTGGCGAAGACATGGTGTCATCCCATTGATGCCCTCCAGCTGGGTAGTGTTTTGCCTTTTGCTGCCTCAGAGGCAGAGGAACAGGAAATCCCTTCCTGCCTGTGGTTTAGCTACAATCCCCAAGGTAGGCTTCTGTCTCCATGACACAGTCTGCTTCCAGTTATCTCTGCCCATCTAAACAAATGGGAAAGAAGATCAAAGCTTTCTCTTCTGGAATTAAGATGGGGTACTCAACATCCAACCGAAAACAAAGACATGATCAGTATTTTCTTTGATTTTGGTGGGAGGAGTTTTCATTAGTTTTGACATTGCAAGACCCCTTTCCTTCTTTTGGAGTGAGCAGTACAGCTCAGGCAGCCAGAGACCGGCTGAACACAGCACTTCAGCCTCTTTGGAACCAAATGCCCAATATTCTGGTTTATATATTGGCACTCACATTTTAGTCTAAAGTCAGCAGAATGAACCCTAGGTTTGGTTTTCTAGTAGCAGTGATAGTTTTGCTGAGCCATTTATACTCTCTAACCTAGGTTTCTGGTGACCATCGATATGCAGTGTGAAGCAGCTGGGGTTAGGATGTGGTATGTAGCTGTGAAACCAGGTTTTTAGATTTAGTAGTAGATGACGATGTGTCCTTATCAATTTTGTATGCCACTGTCTAGTAGCACAATTACTCTTAGTACTTTCTGACAGGGAATGGGTCTGCCAACTCTCTTGTACTCTCCCAAGCACTTAGTACAGTGATTTGAACAGATAAGCGTTCAGTAAGTACCACTGATTGAATAAGAACCGACGATAATGCAGCAGAAAAAGATTTACACTACCTTATGAGTTCGGGGATTCTGACTAAGGGGAAAGTCTAGCCACCTGTGTTGCGACTTGTAGGTTAAATTAAGAAATGCACATAATGGAATGTCAGAGCTGAAAAGTTCCAAGGTTCTGAAGATTATCAGCAAACCAAGGACTTTAAGTCTGTAGAGTCTGTTTGAACCTCAACTCTTTGGTGCTGGTGATAAAGTAGTATGTTTCTAGGTAACCACTGGAGTTGAGGAAGAAACTTGCAGAGAAAGGCAACCACAGCGTACTGATTTTTTCTGAAAACACCTATTGTGGCTGAGGTCTTATAAAAATTGAAACCACGTCAATGTGAAGACACTGCCTTTGTTTTAGCTTTTTTTTTTTTTTTTTTTGAGTGAGCAGTGTCTGAAGCTGAGTCATGAAGAACGACCCTTGGTGACCCACATTTACGAAATATATGCACTGGAAAGGAACATGTTGACTAGATGTCTGTCTACACAGGTTTTTCCTAAGTATGGGTGACAGTTTCGGAGATTCAGCTGTCACAGTCTTTCCCTCCTTTCTGCCATCACCTTGCACACAACTGGAGAAGAGAGAGAAAGTTGTGTGGAAACTAAATGGTTAATTGAATAGTTGTGTTTAGTTTTCCTACAGTAGGTGAGGTTTGGGTTTCATGAGATTTTTATTTTGAGATGCTGTACAGTTGTAATAAACAAAGTTCTAGGAGAACATTTGTGCTTTTTGGACACAAAGTAATCCTTAATGTTTGGGATGTGGACTCAAGTCTTTGTAGAGTTTTGGTGTCAATACAAGTAGGCTCTAGTTCAGCAAATTAAATTCGTTACTGGAATATTCAGTTTCCTCTGGCTTTTTAGGGATTTATTACTGCATCAACAAAACTTAAAAACTTGGGCTTTATCTTCATTGGCACTTATATATGCTTATTCAGTTTGATTACTGGTAAATTTTTTGTGTCTTGTCTTCTCCTGCATTAGAATGTAATCTCCCTGTGGGCAGGGGACGTGTCACTTCTTATTTTAAGTTTTCCAAGTGCATAATACAAGTGGGCTGCACCCAGCAGTCACCCAGGAAACGCTACTACTATTCCTGAAATCTCTAGATTCTTTTTATTTAAAAAGGTATGTTAAAGAAGAAACAATTTCCATATTTAACATTGTGGAGAAGCCACAGTTTAAGAAGGGGAAGAAAACTCAAGCTTCATTTAAGGAGAAAATGGCAGACCAATGTCAGCATCAGATATTCCAATTTTTAAATGTTTTAAGTGATTCCAATGTTTAAATCTTGTAGGAGGAGAGACTTCAGCATGCAAACCTTCATCTGTTCGGCTTGCACCGTCGTTCTCATTCCATGCTGCCGGCCTTCAGATGGCTGGACAGATGCCCCATTCACATCAGCAGTACAGCGACCGTCGCCAGCCGAACATAAATGACCAACAGGTTTCTGCCTTATCTTACACCGATCAGATTCAGCAACCTCTAACCAACCAGGTAGGTAAAGCCATCAAAGAAAGTCGAGGACTGTGATGGAAAACTTTTTTTCCCCCCAATTTAAGGAAATGAAAAATGTTTTATAATAGAATTATTAAAATACTAACTTTCCATTTTAATATTTCTAATTAATTGTCCCTTACACTAAATTTGGGGTTACCGTTGATCCCTTTCTAATGAATAAGCGCAAACACTTAAGGGGAGTACTTTCTGGAAACGGTGGTGAAGCACAGTGTTGCTGAAATGTAAGAATGTTGAATTTTGTTGGTCCTAACCCACAGTGGAAGTAGTTCGGCAAGCCGGTGTTCCTCTCACTAGCGTATGCACTTTGTGGCAGTGTTCTGCACACAGTAAGTGCTCAATAAGTACAGTTGATTGCTTGGCCTGGGTAACCCCACTAAAAGTCTGTCCCTTCCTCCTACTTTGGCAGCAGGGTTTATGTGAGGTTATGTGGACCTTTAATGTGGTTTATTGAGTTGCAACTGCAGCACCATGACTAAAACCAGCAGAAGTGGCGTAATAACAACAATAATAATAATATTTAAGAGCTTACTATACATGTCAAGCAGTGTTCTAAGCACTGGGGTAGATGCAAAATAATCAGGTTGGACCCAGCTTCTGTCCCTCAGTTTTACAGATGAGGTAACTGAAGCACAGAGAAGTTAAATGACTTGCCCAAGGTCACACAGGAGACAAATGGCAGAATGGGAATTAGAACCCAGATCCTTTGGACTCCCAGGCTCATACTCTATCCACTGGGCCATGCTGGGCTCCTCTGAAGGAGAATGCATGGCCATTCCAGCAATTTAATCCCTTTTTTGTTTTTTCTTTGTTTTAGATGTTTAATGAGAATTTTTTGCATTTAAATATTTTCTTATGTATATAGGTTATTAGGCTTGAATGTGAAACAAAGCAAATCTAGCTCATTGTGGGCAGGGAACATGTCTACCAGCTCTATTATTTTGTACTCTCCCAAGAGCTTAGTACAGCGCTCTATACCCAGTAAGCACTCCATAAATACTTTTGATTGATTCCCTTGAGGGAGAAGCGAACATGAGTGCAGTTTAGATAAAGCAATAGTTTTTCTGTCTATTTAAGGTGATGCCTGATATTGTCATGTTACAGAGGCGGATGCCCCAAACCTTCCGTGATCCAGCTACTGCTCCCCTGAGGAAATTGTCTGTTGACTTGATCAAAACATACAAACATATTAATGAGGTAAGATATCGGATTGTTTTGCATGCAGGGTAAATCTGGAAGCCCTTAAATTTTCTAAGTCATCTCATTTAGCCCCAGCGATCAGCTAAATTGATTTTACACCTAAAGGAGGGGAGCATGTGTCCCAATGATAGGCCCTAAAGATGAAATTTTAAAATTCATATTCTAAATCACCTACAGTCCTTCCCCCTCCATTAGCTTTTTTTTGGTACTAATTTGCCTGCCTATAAAATGTATATTTTGACTGGTTATTCCAAATGTGTATTTAATTTTGCTGTGGCATTGTTGGCATGATCAGAATACTTCACAGGAAAAGATGGTACAATTGGCACAATTCTGTGCCTGCGAACTTTTATGTTCTTGCCAAGGTTGAGAGAAGGACAAAGGTAAACTGTGTCTTCTTTTCCTTGTGATTCTGGCTCCCACTCCAGATCAGAGCAGTTTTTGGGTCATCCTTTATTTCCTTGGAAATATGACTGACTACACCTAGACTATCATAAAATGTTGGTTTGAATGCAAGTTTTCCAAAGTAGGGTAAGGGCTTGGCTTACAGGTTTTTACCCTATTACGTACATTAATTTCCATTTAAAATTTAGAAATTAAAATTTACATTTTAACAGTTTATCATCACAAAATGATTTCCATGTTTTAGTCACTCTTAACGTTTGCAGAGGGTGCTTACTTGCATATCTTTAGCTACTTTCAGTGGCTCTGACTGGTTCTGGTATAATAAAACCTTTGTAGTAGACACTTGAGTTTTTATTTTAAGTGTGAGAGTTGGAGCACTAGAGTTGATGAGTGGTTTTCATAAATAACCTGCATTTGGCATTTAAACACAACTTCTGTGTTTTATATTTTTTGTATTTTATTTTCCTTCTTAAAAAATCAAAAGCTAGAAATTGGTTGAATAACTCTGACTTTAAAGTAGCAAACTGATTTCATCACTTTTTTTTGTATGAAGTATATTATGAGCCATAGTGATTTTGATTTTTCTCCTTGTACAGAAAAGTGTAAAAATGTGTTTGCAGGGTTGCCTGTCACCCTCTCAAAGAGTTTGGTATGGGTCTGTTCTGGTCTGTGTTGTTTGAGCTTTTGGGGCATACTGGGCTCCACAATGCTGAACTATCCAAATTTGTATCAGTTAGGATGTCCAATAGCTGCTGCTTTTGTCTCCATTTTTTTTTCTCCCTTCCTCCCCCCTCTATCCCTCCCCAGTACCCTGCCCCCTGGGTTACTGGGACTACAGTTCCCAACAGCCTACAAGACAAAATGTGCACATGCAGCAGCAGCAGCTATTGGAAGTAAATTTTAGGCTATTCTGAATTAGTCTGGGCATGTGTCAGCTGGGGCTAGGTGCGGTCAGGCATTGAGGTGGGCTGTGGGAACCGAGTTCAGGATTTCAGGCCCAGAGTAGTACTCTATCATATATATTTCTGTAATTAGATCTCAGAATATTCATTCCAGAAGTTGTTTCTGAATTTACTATTGTAGGACTACGTTAGATACTCGATTATTAACAAAATATTTCCCATTTCAGGTTTACTATGCAAAAAAGAAACGACGGCACCAACAGGGTCAAGGAGATGATTCTAGTCATAAGAAGGAGCGGAAGGTCTACAATGATGGCTATGATGATGACAACTATGACTATATTGTAAAAAATGGGGAAAAGTGGATGGATCGCTATGAAATTGATTCTTTAATAGGCAAAGGTTCCTTTGGACAGGTAATTGGTTGATCAATGTCTTAGTGATTGAAATTAGAGGCAACTTAAATCGTAAATTATAGATAGCATTTTGTAAAGTAAGATTGATTGATTAATTGATCTGAATAATCAGTGTCCAACACTTATTGAGAATCCCCCGAGTGTCTAGTACTGAATGAGCTGCTAAATTTGGTCTTTCTCCCTGAACTGACATTCATTTAATCTATTCAGCAGATTATAGATTTGTAGACTATTTTCACTGTCCTCTTCTCATCATACAGCTGCATTTCCAGTTATAGTTTCTTTAGAGGTTAAGAACCATGTTCACACTTCTTCAAAAAATTCTCTCTTTAAAAAAAAAAAAAAAAGGTTCATATATTTTAGTCTGAAAGGCCTAACTCCTATCAAGAATTCAAAGCTGTAGGAGGGCCAGAGTGTTGCTAATTATAGCCTTTACCTCCTGTGAGGAGTTAAGAACCTCTGGGGGAAGAGGCATTATAAAATCCTAACCAATGAACTGTCATTCTGTCTTTGATTCCCTTTTTAAAGGATTCCATTTTTTTTTTCTTCTTCTTTTCAAATTTTACTTAAAAAGCAAGATTTGTTGCATATAGAAATAGTCCCTGTTTACACTACAGACCCATGTAATGTCTTAGAGGATGATGTGTCAAGCCGATAATTGTGCCAAAACAGTAAAAACTCAATGGAGTGTGTGCTTTTTAACTCAGTCCAGCAAAAACATTTCAGTTTATTTGTTAATTTCTAAATCTTTCAGTAGTTCTCTGCAGTCCACAAGCATTTTGGATTGTTAGACTGTAGAGGGAGGAGTTTAAGGTTGAGACGCCAGTGAATCAGTTGGTAAATCAGAAATTCTTTTGGCGGGAAATGCGGAGGTTAAATTTCTTTTCTTTATGTTTATCAACATAGTTGCCTTGACCCCAGAAGTAAATTAGGTATATTTCTTATCTGACTAGCTTGTTTTAACGTAATGCTCTTTTACAAATCACAGATTAGTACCTGAATTGCAATTTTTTGTGTGTTTTTTTTAGTGCTTACTATGTACCAGGTACCGTCCTAAGCATTGGGGTAGATAGAAGCTAATCAGATTGGTCAGTCAGTGTCCCACCTGGGGCTGACTGCCTTAATCCCCATTTTGTAGGTGAGGTAACTGAGGCACAGAGAAGTTAAGTGACTTGCCCAAGGTCACACAGCAGACAAGTGGAATTAGAACCCAGGTCCTTATGACTCCCAGGCCTGTGCTGTATCCAGTATGCCATATATTTTAAATTAAATAATGCTGCCGTGCAAGTCTTCCATATTGTAAAGTTCCTAATAGCCTTTTAAGGGATAGTTTGGGTGGTGTTTTCTCAGATCATTCCAGGCTCAGTATGCTTATTTAATTTGGATGGTTAAGTGGCTTTTGGACAGAGGTAATAAGAGGCTCGTGGTGATAGTAGAGAAGCAATATGGCTCAGTGGAAAGAGCCTGGGGTTGGGAGTCAGAGGTCATGGGTTTGAATCCCGGCTCTGCCACTTGTCAGCTGTGTGACTATGGGCAAGTCACTTAACTTCTCTGTGCCTCAGTTACCTCATCTGTAAAATGGGAATTAACTGTGAGCCCTACGTAGGACAACCTGATTTCCCTGTATCTGCCCCGGCGCTTAGAACAGTGCTCTGCACATAGTAAGTGCTTAACAAATACCAACATTATTATATTGGAAGGCACCTTATGCTAGGCTGCACTGCTTAACCAAGGATATACCATGACATCCATACAACTCTTGGAAGCAAGAGTGTGTGTGTCAGTCACCATCAACACCTTTTTTCCATTTACAAGCATTTTCCCTTATACCTACACCAGTATATCTGTACCTTCTTATACAAACACACATTCACACATTCCATAACATTTCCATGTATCCATAAATTTCCGTTGATGCCACCTCCTCATGTGCCCTCCCAGCTATAACATATTCAAATCTCTCTGTCTGTCCCAAACTCATTACAGAAATAGGCAGATATACCTGCACTCCCACAGAACACATCTATTTAGATTTCTCCCCATCTCTACCATGGGGTGGAGTGGGGCGATAAAATTGGAGTTTCAGCAAACCTGTGGTTTGATTGCTTTTCTCTTTGTAGAGCTTGTTTAATGATTTAAAATCCTCTAAGCTGAACTGTATTATGATTACATGAACTTTTAGAGCAGTTAGTACCTTAGGTTGGTGGCGCAATTTATAAAGAGCTATTTTCTTCTGTTTTTCCATGTTAAAGTCCGTAATGAAAAAATATTTTTTAGCACACATTTGACTTGGACTCCAGCACTTTTCACTTCCAGGCTAAAAAACCCATGCTTTTGCAAGTAGGCTTTATGATTAACAGAATCATTTTTAAGTTGATGAAAGTGCAGTTAGACCTAACTTGAAGGGAAACAATACCTGTTTTTAATATCTTTAAATAGTTCCCAAATTGAATTCATCTTTTGATTTTTGTGTGGATAATTAATGTTTTTTTCTTAGTGTCAATTTCCTAGTTTGGGAACTCACCTTTCAAAAAGAGATTAGACTGTGAGCCTGTGGGACAGGGACCCTATCCAATCTGATAGCTTTTTATGTACTCCAGCACATTGTACATTGCTTCTTAAGCGCTGTTACTATGTTCTTGTTAAGCACCTAGTAAGTGCTTAATAAATACCATTAAAAAAGAAAATGCATTTATCAATTTGCAAGGTGCCATATGCCATCAATTTTTAAACACAATACATAGGACAATAGTGATAATAAATCTCCTATTCTGGACCTCATGCATTAGGAAACAAAATATTTTGAATTAAAGAAATTTTAGACCATCTCACGTTGTGCTCATCAATAAACTCTTCTAGTACATGATACTGGTTTATAGTTAGACAACTGCCAGAGAGTTGTAGGAGTAGTTCATCATTGTCTTGAATTGGAGAGGAGATATTGAATGGTTCTCTGAAGGAGACCTTCCTCTTCACATAACCATTTAATGATAAGAGTTTTCATACAAAACCACATTGAAATGAGGGGTGGCATATTGAAGGATGTGATAGAAACCTGAAAAGGAACATGAAAAATTGGGAAAATAGGAGCATATGAGTGTTATCAAGTATGGAAGAACAGTGACACTTATGGGTGGGGAAACAAGTCATAAAAATACAGGCTGGGTAAAAGTGACATTGGCCAAGAACGATGACAAGAGATCTAGGAATTGTGGTGGGCCACTGACTGAACAGGCAATCAGGTTTGGCCAATATGGGTTCCATCCCTATGCTTTTCCCCACCTTCCTCGTAAACCTTGAACTAAGCCTTTTGGGCTCCTTACCTTCCCTCAGCCCTTCCCCACCTTCCTTGTAAACTTTGAACTAGGCCTCTGGGGCTCTTTATTCTGAGAAATTAGAGATTTGGAGAAAGTCCCAACAGAGTAGTTAAAATAATTTTTATTGATTGGACCAGTTAAATCAAAAGGTATTGACATTATGTAACTTGTAAAAGAGAATGGGGTGAAGATTGAAAATTTCACCATCTTCTGTTAGAGAAATCAAGGTTTCTATATTAAAACTGATTATTTGTTGCATCTCTTGATTAAGAAACAAAAAAGAGAAAATGGGCTGCAATTGTAACAGGATAAATTTTAGGGGATTCAAATTGACAGTCCCTTCCTTGCCCTCAAATTGGTCCCAGAAAAATACTATACTTTTGTTTGTGGATCAGAAAGTTTCAATGTATTTGCAAGCAAGGCTATTAACTCTTGTGAGGTATTCAAGGCACTATCATAAATGTCCGTTCATCTTTTGTGTTACACCATAAGAGATAGGGAATTCAAAATGAGCAGTCGCTCCAGAAATGCCCCAGATTCCTTTGTAGTTTTAAACAGACTTGTTTGGCCAAGATACAGCATCTCTTGTCTTTGTTTTGATGATTCTGAGATTTAGATCCTCAAAAATGCAATATTTTATATTTTTATTTGAAAACCTTTTACATTTCTAATACATGTATCATATCTCTGTGTGAGGGTATTTTGTTCTTAGCCAAACTTCTCAAAACAAGTGAAGTTTTAATTCTTTTAAAATTAAGGTTTCTCTTGTCAATCAGCATGATAACGTAAATCCAAAGTAAATACCGATAGAGTAGAAGGCTTACTAAAGATTAGAAAGAAGAGTTGACTATTAGAAAACTTTGAGATACAAGAGTAAAAAAGATTTCGCATTTGTCTTATCATTAAAAAAGACATTTCTAAAGTAAAGGTACACTTAATCTTTTTTTTTTTTGTAGGTGGTAAAGGCATATGATCGTGTGGAACAGGAGTGGGTAGCCATTAAAATTATAAAGAACAAGAAGGCTTTCTTAAATCAAGCCCAGATCGAAGTGCGGCTTCTTGAGCTAATGAACAAACATGACACTGAAATGAAATACTACATAGGTAAATGTTTTTAGTTTGTTCACAGGAATTTGAAAATGATCTTTACAAAGATAGATTAAGGTAATGAGGGGTCGCCATGGATTTCCCGTGGCAGTGGAAGGGGAAGGGGAGGAACGGGATGGGGACGGGGACTCAGAGATGCATTTTCGTAAAGGAGCAAACCCAGCAAATGTCCCCAGCCTTGTGGACATATGGTCGTGAAACTCTGCAGTGAAGGTAAGGTATTCCCCCGTCCCTAGAATGCCTAGAGTGTGTAGATTAAGTAAATAGATTCAGGTGGTAAACTCCATCTCTCCTGGAGGTCACTGTCAGCAGCCCGAATGGAGTAAAGTAGGCCTCCTCAGTGGGTTCTTCCAATTCAAGAGGAGCAACTCCCTCTTAGTGTGGATCAGATGAGCTACCCTCCAGTCAGTGAGTGAATGATATTAGCCTCAACACTCTCAAATCTGCTTGTCCATTTACAGGTCTAATATATAATTCTCTCTTCTTTTTCAGTGCATTTGAAACGCCACTTTATGTTCCGAAACCATCTCTGTTTAGTTTTTGAAATGCTGTCCTACAACCTCTACGACTTGTTACGTAACACCAATTTCCGAGGTGTCTCCTTGAACTTGACAAGAAAGTTTGCACAGCAGATGTGCACTGCACTGCTTTTCCTTGCAACTCCAGAACTTAGTATCATTCACTGTGACCTAAAACCTGAGAATATCCTTCTCTGTAATCCCAAACGCAGCGCAATCAAGATTGTTGACTTTGGAAGCTCTTGTCAGTTGGGACAGAGGGTAGGTATTTATCCCAGTGTTAAAAAATCGGCCTCAAAGTAGCCAAAACTGAATGTGAACTAACGAAGCCACAGGGCTTTTCTTTTTGAACATTCTAGAGAAGTTTAGCAACATATCGAAAACATTTCCTCCAAGTTAAATATAATTTATGTTTAACTATCATTATTATAATTACTATTTTTATTATGGTATTTGTTAAACACTGTGCATCAAGCGGTGTTCTAAGTGCTGGATTAGATCTGAGATTATTAGGTCAGAATCAGCCCCTGTCTCACAGGGACTTCACAGTCTAAGCAGGAAAGAAAACATATTGAATCCCCATTTTACAGATGAGGAAACAGAGGCCCAGAGAAGTTAAGTGACTTGCCCAAGGTCACCCTTCAGGCAAGTGGAAGAGCTGGAATTAGATCCCAGGTCTTCTGACTCTCAGGCCTGTGATCTGTCCCACTAGGCTATACTGTACTTCCCCTCAAACTCTTCATAGGCAACACCACTACCTTACCTGTGTCATTACTCTTGGCTCACCTCTCCCATCAACCCACACATTCCGTCTGTCACTAAGTCCCATCTTTCCTACCATTCCAACATCACTAAAATCCACCCTCTCCTCTCCATCCAAACTGCTACTATGCTGATCCAAGCATTTATCCTCTCTCACCTTGGCTACTGCATCAGCCTTTTGCTGATCTACGTCTCCTGTCTCTTCCCCACTCCAGTCATTACTTTATTCTGCTGCCCATATTGTTTTTCAAGAATAAAAAAATCAGTCCTCATCTCCCTCTCCTCAAGAACCTCCAGTGGTTGCTCACCCACCTCCGCATCAGACGGAAACTCTTTACCATCAGACTTAAAGCCCTCAATCGGCTTTCCCCATTCTATCTTACCTCACCTGATTTCCTACCAAAACCCAGCCCACACACTTCACTCCTTTAACAACAGTCATAGTTTTCGTGTAGCTCGCCTTTGCCCACACCGTCCAGCCTGGAACTCCCTCTCCCTTCCTTATATGACCGAACACCACTCTCCTCACCTTCAAATCCATATCAAAATCACATCCTCCAAAAGGCCTTCCCCAACTAAGCTCTCATTTACCCTGCTCCTTCACCATTGTGCATCAGCCTGTGCTGTTGGATCTGTACTCTTTAGGCACTTGCTCTTCACCCAGCCCTACAGCAGTAAGGTAGATATCCATAATTTATTTCAATGTCTGCCTCCCCCTCTAGACTTTAAGCTCCTTATGGGCAAGGTAATGGGTTTACCAGCTCTTGCATTGTACCCTCCCAAATGCTTAATGCTTCACACAGTAAGCACTCAGTAAATTCTGTTGACTAATTGATAGGTCAGATTACCCTTGGTAATCGAGTGAGGAGCATTAGTGCCTGAGTGCTAATATTAGTAATATAGGTAAGCACAAGTCTCTGTATTTGAATGATGCCATCTTTTTTAAATCCGAAAGAATTCACAGCAAAAGCTATTCCAACGGGCTAATTCTTGGCCCTCCTATCCTCTAGGTTACAAGGCTTTGGTATTGGCACCAAGAACTGAATCTGATTTGGGCTGGTCTTTGATAGCTCCCCTCTGCTCCCCCTGCATCTAGGCAGTCAGGGGAGGAAGAAGACAAGGGTTCCACTTTCATTTTCCCTGTTTAGTGGGGGAACGTTTAAATGTAACTGTGGCTGCTTTCACTGCTGAACCCAGATCGATCAGTTTGTCTTTCCCCCAAATCTCAACCTTTCTCTGTGTCCCCTACCTTCTTTCATGGATGCTGAGAGAGAAGGGAAGGCTTAAAAGCTGGGGACTTAATGTTCCAATATCAGCCAAAATGTGGTAACCTAATTCTCGGGCACACCGCTGACTATAGATAAACTTGAGATTTTGATGAAAGAATTGACCTGTGATGGGATAGAAAGGGTTAGAAGGGATATGCTGAGGCAGGTAAAGCAAGTTATTTTATGTGGCGGGAGAGAATGAAAAGTGTCCTAATGACCTGTGAAGGTCAGGAAGTACTGAGTGGAAGCATGAGGAGGAACTCCAATTTAAGTGGGATTTAGCTGAAAAAGCTTGAAAACTCAGAAGAGAAATTCCAAAATGGCCATCGTATTCACGTTATTTGGACAAAATACCTATGGGGAAGGCTTAAACGCTTCTGCTTATGTGCTACTTATTTAATTTCACTATTTTTTTTAATTCTGGTGATTTTGTTGATTGGCTTTTGGGAATACTGAAGTTCAGACATTTGAAAAAAGGTTGGATTTGAGGCCATTTCCACACAAGTGTACCCGTGAGACCCTTTGAAATCCTATTAAATACATACCAAATCAATAACCTAAATTTATAACTGACACACTTTATTAATATGCTATTTCCCAACGTGGCTACACATGCTGCCACAGCAGACTCTCTAAATAGAAAAAGACTTCCTGGCAATATTGGTTTCAAGTATGGGCAGTTTCCAGAAAGGGTTCAGCTTCAGGCTCTTTGGAATATTAAAGCAAAGTATCCTGAGCATGCGCATAGTTTTCCTTTTATGTCCCAACCTAAGGATATCCATGTGGTCGAGTTTGCATCAGGGAGATAGGTAGCCTGGAGCTGTGTATTCTAAGTTCATGGTTCTGTAAGAAGATGTAGGAAAATCAGGTTTTTGGAACCTCTTGTGCAGAGCTTGTCTTTGGATGTAACTATGTATGTATTGCAGAAAGTTTTCTCTTTGACTTCTGGGTAGCATCTCTAAGTGGCTTTGTTTATAGCTCTGTCCTCATAGTCTATATGGAAGTAGAGCCCAGTCTTTTACCTCCAATTGCTGTTCAGCTATAAGGTTTTATGCCATTAATGGAAATTTTTTTCAAAAGGCCATCTGTCAGCCCCAAAATGAAAAAAATGGATCTACTTGCTCCTATACTCTTCCTTCTAATATAGCATATACTTCTTTTTTAATACTCTGTCCAGATTTAAAAGATTGGGAGTTATCTGTCCGACCGCCCCGCCTAACACAAGAATGGTAGGGGAGACTTCTCCAGAAGGCGGAGATATGCCCACCCTGAAGAGGCCCCCCTCAGCAGGACTTTGAAATGTTTTCTGACTGATTTTGGGGGGGCTGGACCAATTAGTTGTAGGAAAAACTTTGATTTATTGTTTCAGCAGAGGTAGCTCAAGATCACTGAAATAACATTGGAGCTACTCTGGGAAGCCCCCTTAAGGAATCTTTTTTTTTTCATTAATTTCCAGGACAGATATTAGCCTGGTTTTTTATTTGTGCCTTTTCCCAAATGATGGGTTGGGGTTTTTTTTGGTGGTGGTTGCGTTATTAATACTCTTCCACCCCAATAAAACAAGCATTACTTTTTTTAAAAAAACTTTTGCCGAGTGGTTGGTGCTGAGAAGGCAGATAAGGACCTATGTTTCAGGTGTTTGACTCTATGGGTAGAGGTTTGTTCAGGATTAAAGTGCTAGTGAAAGTTATTTAGCAGTTTTTAATTTTTAATTTCAGTTTCAGTGGCAATCCATTTGAAAACCCTACTCATTGAGAATCTTAAAAAAAATTAGTCATGATTGCTTACTTAAAACACTTAGAAATTAATGCACTGCATTTCTTTTTTCATTTCAGATATACCAGTATATCCAGAGTCGCTTTTATCGATCGCCAGAGGTGCTCTTGGGAATGCCTTATGATCTTGCTATTGACATGTGGTCCCTTGGGTGTATTTTAGTTGAAATGCACACTGGAGAGCCTCTCTTCAGTGGAGCCAATGAGGTGTGTAACTTGTTGGATGGGGCAGGGTTGATCTTTTTTTTTTCTTCTCCTCTTGAGTTTTTGCTCATGACTTTGTTTACATAAAATGTTGGTGCTATAACTATGAAAGACTTAATTTTTTTTAACCTTTTGTTTATGCATTTGGAAGTCTTCCCTTTCAATACAAGTGGTTTATTTTAATTGGTTATGCACCATATCGTTTTACTCTTGGGAATCAAAACACTTTTGTAACTAAAGCAGCAGTTTATCTGAACCACCCATTCATTCATTCAGTCATATTTATTGAGTGCTTGCTGTGTGCAGAGCACAGTGCTAACTGCTTGGAAAGTACAATACAGCAAACACTTGAAATACACTGAAATGCTTGCTCATGTAAATGCTCTTTTTGGTATGTAGTTTAGCAATAGCAAATACTTTGGACGTCATCTAGTGTATGCACGTGTTATTGGCTTATTTGCCAATCTAATGAAAAAATATCAAGCCTAGTTGTACTAAGAGCCCAGTTATAGGACACACTCACGTGATTATTTGAAGAAGTTTGAGGAAGCAAATATATTTTTTTAAATGTTCTTTTACATAACATCCCTTTTATACTTAATTTGTGTTTGGCTTGTGGAGGGGTCTTGTACCCTACAACAAATAGGGTCCCGGTGGGTGGGCTTGTGCCCACCTCTCCCCACTACTTTTGCCAGGGAGCAGAGGGGCATCCTCTCCCAGGAAGAAGGGGTGAGTGGACTTCATGTCATCTACCTCCTCCTTCCACTACTCAACTTTCCCTCCACCAAATGTGTTCACCAAGTCTCTGTGCTGAAGTCTCTGCTCTTCATGCTCTGCACTCGCTCTGTCAGGGAGCTCAACTGTTCACATGGCTTCACTACCATCTCTACATGGGTGACCCAGCCAAATAATGCAGATGTTTTTCTTCCGGGTAGGTGGATCAAATGAATAAAATAGTGGAAGTTCTGGGAATAGCACCTGCTCACATTCTTGACCAAGCACCAAAAGCAAGGAAGTTCTTTGAGAAGATGCCGGATGGCACTTGGAACTTAAAGAAGACCAAAGATGGAAAAAGGGTAAAATGAGGGATCCACCTTTAGGTGGCCATTGTTTGCCTTTAAAGCATATACCCTGCATTTCTAATAGCTGTTTTCTCTTTGGGCATTTGTAGCAATTTTCTCTAAGTGTGGGTTTTGACAAAAAGTTAATACATTGTTAAATATTCAATGTGTTTTATATTTCAGAAGTGCCCCCTTTGAAAGAGGGGCAAACTATATTGTGAGGTAATGTAAGACAGATGAGCAGTATTTAACAAATGCTATGGAACTGCAACAGCAGTATAGAAATATATAAACTGGCTAAGTAACTACAGTTTAGTATCTCAGAGGTACACTCACCTTCATTCTCTTCCCCTGATCTCTCCCCTTTCTTCCCCTGCCACCCCCCACCCCCATAATCCCACTTGACGCTCCAGCCATAATTTATTCCCCTCCTAGAGTTAAACAGATTGACTGAAACAGGGAGAAGATCTCTTACCATGCCCTTGCTAGGCGGCCCATAGAAGGTGTGTGTTGAGGAGCCAGGCTTCTCCCAGGTAGCATCTTGTGGTTCAACCACGTCAAGAGGCTTGACAACTTTTTCTAGGGGCCGCTTCTCCCCAGATTTCCTTTTAATCACCTTCACTTACCTCAGAGAGTTAACTGGAGATTGAACATTAGCTGACTCAGCGAGAAACGTTAGTGAGCTGTTCCTTGAACAGAACGGGGCGGGTGTCTAACTACCGCATGTTTAACGGAACAAGGGCTTCACTCAGGGAGGAGGGAGCTTTTTATTCTGTCAGCCAGAAATGGAGGGCTAGGGACTCTTTCTCCCAGGTGGTTGGGCTTAAGGCTGTGGCTCAACTGAGTAGTTTAACCCCAATAAACCCATCTTGATTAGATTGCTTTTATTATTTCTGTGGTCTTACCTTATTTTTAAACTTCTCAAAAATATTTTTTTCCTCTTTCTTAGGAGTATAAACCACCTGGGACCCGCAAACTTCATAACATCCTAGGAGTAGAAACAGGAGGGCCAGGTGGACGCCGTGCTGGGGAGTCGGGTCATACTGTAGCTGACTACTTGAAGTTCAAAGACCTCATCTTAAGGATGCTTGACTATGACCCTAAGACCCGAATTCAACCTTATTACGCCCTGCAGCACAGTTTTTTTAAGAAAACAGCCGATGAAGGTACAAATACAAGTAACAGCGTATCCACAAGCCCCGCCATGGAGCAGTCCCAGTCTTCAGGAACCACCTCTAGCACATCTTCAAGTTCAGGTCGGTTGCGTAAATGTGAATTTTTGGCATTTGCTGTAGATTGGTAATCAAAATTAAGGCACCCTAATCGTTTTGAAGGTTTAAAAAAAGGGTGGAGAAAACCCAGAATTGTTTTCTGGGGGGAAAAAACATCCAGAATTGTTGAATGTCTGTGTCAAAGACAGGCCCCTAGTGCATAGAGTCACTTGGGTATAGCACCCAAGCTTGGACAAACTCCTTGGAGTAGGCGGGGCAAATTTCCAAGAAGCCTAAGGCAGGGCTTCTGGAAATAGTGCTCCTAAGAGAGGGCTTCAGAAGAATGACTTCTACCATATCAACAGTAGCCTGACAATTATTCCTCCTCCTCTCCTCCTTCCCTTCCCCACCATTTCCCTTTCCATCCTTCTCCACCTGCCTCTGCTCCTCTGCCACCTCACGGTTTGAGGCCCTCCACCTCCGGCCAGCTGGGGATTATGAACATTAGTTGTGGAGCTTCAGGACCCAGTGCAGCTCCAACTCTTTGGCACGCCAGGCCTGTGGGCAAATGCCTGCCTTTTCTTTGTCAGCTTGTCAGCTGGGCACTGCATTAGTTTCGTAACAGATTTTAGAGGTTCTCATAGGAGTCGTTAGGTGGCATACCTTTTCCCAAACTTTAAGCACTCTCATTTGATTGACAGTATGTTAGATTTTTTTTCTGCAGAAGACCTGTTTTGTCATCTACCTCCAGCTCTGTAAATGATTTTAGGGTTTGGCTATGACGAACAAAAGCAATTTTCAGCTTCAGATTTTGATTGGGTGTGTGGCTTTTTAAAGGTGGATCTTCAGGGACGAGCAACAGCGGAAGGGCACGGTCCGACCCAACACATCAGCATCGGCATAGTGGTGGGCACTTCACAGCAGCTGTCCAGGCTATGGACTGTGAAACACACAGTCCACAGGTATGCTCTCAGATGACCGGCTTCAGAAGGTTCCCATTCTGTATCGCAGGAGGTGTCAGATACTGGGTGTCAACTGACAGTTAAACAGTTCTACCCTTTCATGGAATGGTTACATGTGGTTTCTCTAGGGTGTGGTGACCCTGAGGTCTGGGAAAGCAATTAAGGACTCTTTCATGAAGGCATTTGGTTGGGCATCAGAAATTCCTAAAATGAGGACCTGAAGTCTCTGGTGAATCAATATTCAGGGTGAGAAGGGAAAGAGCCAGCCAGAGGGAGCTTTGGGGAGAGGAACAGTAAAAGGGTTTTCTTCCCCCTTCTACCCTTCCTGAAATGCTCTGCAAGCTGCTACAGCTCTCCTGCTGCCTTCTCTTCCTCCTCCATTTGATAGGGGCCTTTTGGCAAGGTTAATAGTTATTAATGCCATTTCCTTTATTGTGAACTTCAAATTGAGGTGTTCTCCAAAGATCACCACGTATGTTTTTTTTTACCCCCTAGAAAATGAATGGAAAGAATCCTCAAAATTGCAGCTCTCAGAACTCTTAATAACAACAACAATAATAATGATACTTAAGCGCTTATTATGTTGCAAGCACTATTCTAAACTCATTTGATTTTAGCCCCCTTATTTATAAAAGTTTCTTTCGATGATAAAGTTCTGCCTTTATTGGTGGTACTTTAGGTCAAATGGTGATGTGGAGGTGAATGATGGTAATGTGGAGGAGAATGATGGCGTGGAAATTTAAATATTTAGCTTCCTTGCATTCTTCCCTTATATGGAGAATCTTTTTGCATAGTTATTGTAGTTTCCACCAAGAGTTGAAATTTTAGAACATAAAGGTTATTTTTCAGTGGAAATTTTCCAACTTCCAGGTATTACTCAGTCCTTATTTAACTTGCTTTAAAGTGCACCTGGTTCTGCTCTAATACAGGGCTTGCTTCCTAGCAGAGCCCGGTGTAAAGTGCCACTTGCACCGTGTCCAGGCAGGCTTGTGTTGAAAGAATGTTCTTTAATTCTGCCATTGCTCTCTGGCCCAAACACTTGGTGACAACACACAGTCTGGAATAACCATCAAGTGTATAAGGCTTAGAACTGCCATTAGATTTTGATGTGAAGTGTCATGAGAGGCTGGTTTGAAGTTAACTTTATTTGCAAACCGTCACAGGTGCGACAGCAATTTCCTGCTCCCCTCGGATGGACAGGAACTGAAGCTCCTACGCAAGTCACCGTCGAAACCCATCCAGTTCAAGAAACGACCTTCCACGTAGCGCCTCAACAGAATGCATTGCATCATCACCATGGCAACAGCTCCCATCACCATCACCACCACCACCACCACCACCACCACCATGGACAACAAGCCTTGGGTAGCCGGACCAGGCCAAGAGTCTACAATTCTCCTACAAACAGCTCCTCTACCCAGGATTCTATGGAGGTTGGCCATAGTCACCACTCCATGACATCCCTGTCTTCCTCAACTACTTCTTCCTCTACATCTTCCTCCTCTACTGGTAATCAAGGCAATCAAGCCTACCAAAATCGCCCAGTGGCTGCTAATACCTTGGACTTTGGACAGAATGGAGCTATGGACGTTAATTTAACAGTCTACTCCAATCCACGCCAAGAGACTGGCATAGCTGGACATCCAACATACCAATTTTCTGCTAATACAGGTCCTGCACATTACATGACTGAAGGACATCTGGCAATGAGGCAAGGAATTGATAGAGAAGAATCTCCCATGACAGGAGTTTGTGTTCAACAAAGTCCTGTGGCTAGCTCGTGACTAAATTGAAACTTAAGTTTGTTTCTTGTGTGTTTTTATAGAAGTGGTGTTTTTCCAAAAAAAAAAACAAAGTGCAAAGCTGCTTGAATCAGAAGGAGATTAACACACTGAACCGCTACAAGAGGGCAAAGCTGACTATTTTTTTAAACTTGAACAGATTGCAAAGGGACAATGAAGTTTTTTTAAAGAGCCATGTCCAAACCCACCTTAACGGATAGCTCAGAGGTATTTGCCTCGTCTTTTGCCTCCCCCATTTTAACTTGCCACATCCCAGTCATAGTTTTTTTTTTGTCTTTCTATTCAAGGTTAATGTCCAGATGTTGGTCTTAGTCATTTGCCAACTAATTTTAAAATAAAAAGGCACTGCACATAATTTACGTAAAGGGCCCCTTGAGGATTTTTTTGGGTGGGGCGGGGTGGGGGGAGGGAGGGGGAAAAATGGGGGGGTTTGGGTTTTTTTAAAGTCCTCCAAACACACATGGGCACAGAAATGCAGTACTGTAAGCAAAGAGGGACCTTCAGATTACACAGATACATCATCTTCAGCTGTACAAAGGGACGGTTGTATTGGAGTCTGTAAGGCACATTAAGCATGCTAAGTGGCGGTGATCAGAACTCTCCTTGTCTGAACCTACTGAGGATCAAAGCAGCAATTATAATGGGATTCTGCGTGTCTCCTATTTTTGAGACCGCAGTCAGATTAGTATCGGAACATGACCGGTCTCATAACTAAGGTGCACTGAGAAGCAATCAACGGGGTCGGTCTTGGCCAGTTCTGGGGAGGTCTAAATGGTGGTCTTTGGGATAACCTTTGGCCTTATGGATTTGGACTCTAAGTTAGAAGAGCCTACCATTTCAGATGCAATCACTTTTGGACACGCTTTCGCAGACAGTCCTAAATGCTGAAAACAGAGAATGGGTAATTCAAGAGGCCTTTCTTTTAAAATAGACTTTTGTGACCCACTAATTGTAAGGTATTGCAAGGTCACTTTGCGTGTGTCATAAAGTTGACTTCCTTATTGGTTGAAGGTCGCAGAAGTAGTGGTTTGCGTTTGATGGAAATAGCTACAACTGTGTCCCTTCCTGCTTTTTACTTTTTTCTTTTGCTTTTTCTTGGCACGTGGTATCTCCACCATTACTTCTGCACAAAGATGTCTTCTGTTCATCCTGAACATTTTTAAAAAAAAATGCAGAATTTTATGTGACTGCTTTTTTGCCTCACAATTATGCTGTGAATTTTACAAAAATTTATTTTCTTTTTTTGATAATTTATTGTACCAAAGCTGTTTTTATAGCACATAGATGTCTGTAACCAATAATGTAGCAGTTCTGCACTTTGACACAAGGTGTAACTAGACCATTTTTAAATGTCAGTTAAAAATTATGGCTGTACTATTGCTTAAACAAAACTGGAACTGTTGTTGAATTCATAGCCAATACATACATATACAGCAATCTCTGTACTGAACATACTAGATTGACATCTAATTCAAGACTAGAACATCCGTTACATTATAAGCATGTTCAGGCTTCTGAAGGCAAAAGGGACATTAGATCCAGATGCTATGAAACCAGCAGTTGATTCTTGTATTCCTGATTAGCTAAACTTCAAACTTGAAGGCAAGACCTGAGGGCTCAAACAGGTCCCAGATGTTAGTCTGAGTGTGACGAAGAGCTTATGTGAGACCTGTTGTTAGGCTGTATTTGAACCCGTGCCTAGTTTTGGGATTACGCTGCCTTAATGTAACACAGTCTGATTGGCAGTTGCTAAATTTCCATCCCCATTTCAAACTGACCGATACTGGGAGAACAATCAGATTGGGCCGAATTAGTGTAAGGAGATAAATAGTTTACCTGTCCAAGAGCAAAAGAAGCCTAGAAAAGAAGCAGTGATCTACCTCTGCCGATACCCTGTTTAAAAAAAAACAAAACAGTAGAACATCGAATACTTTTTACTGGTCAATTCCATGTGGCTAACTAGGTTGATTTTTTTTTTTTGAACAAAAGAGGTTTTTATATTTACAGCAGTGGCAACAGAGAGGCGTAATACTGTGTAGATGTGATTGGATACATGGGGATATCAGTTTTTATAAGCCACAGCTTTTTTTAAAAAAAAACCAAACAAACCTGGGGTCCATATTTCTTTTGTATTGGATTGTGTAGCCTGTGGATGAACATCTTTGAACTTAGAGGTTCAAAGAGCTTACAGTGAATAAAAGGTTATTATCCTGAATATAGCAATGTACAGAGGAATTCAGTAACTGCTGTCTAGGATGGAAGGTTGACGGGTCTCCTTCCCCTACCCCTTTCTCCCTCTCTCCCTCTCCTCTTCCCCCTTCTCCTCCTCCTTTTTTCCTTCCCCCCTCCCCCTCTCCGGTTGCCACATTTTAGCAAGCACCAAAAATTAAAGCAGTTTTTGAACCGATACATGAGGAAAAATCATAAAATCCAATGCTTCTGCATACTGTGTTATGTTACAGTCCAGTTTTGTGTGCTTTACTACACAGTTTGGTTACAGGACTTCTGTGCATTGTAAACATAAACAGCATGGAAAAGGTTAAATACCTGTGTTCAGATTGTAAGATCTAGTCCGGACTTGCTGTGTATATTGTAACGTTAAATGAAAAAGAAAAGCCCTTTGTATTATAGTCATGCAGTCTTATGTATGATAAACAGTTGAATAATTTGTCCTCAGACTCTTTACTATGCTCTTTTTAAAAACAAAAATAATTTAAGAAAAATGTAAACATAGTAAAAATCTTCCTATGCAATTAACCTGGTCCAGGTTATGGTCTGGTAGGTATAATAGGTATAATTTGAGTCAAATATGTAAAACTATTAACATTGACACAGGCTTCAAAAAATTCTGAAAGTAAAAGTTGGAGGTTTAACAGATCACTTTGAGTTTTTTTAATTGAAACAGTATATAAATCATTACTATGTGCTCACAGTTTTCATCTCTGTTTGATTTTAAAGTGGTAGTGTTAAACGTTTCGTTTCAAATTTCATTTTTTGTATGGATGTTGTGGGGATTCACTGATTTTGTAAATGCTTTGAACTATTTGGAGGAAGGTATCAATCATATAAATATAAAATTTGGTTATTACTGTTATTATTTGCCAAATTTTAGTTTGGGAGCATCTCAAATTTTCTTTATGCATTCCAGAGTTCCTTCCACGCTGAAGTAATTTAAGGAAAGTATTTGCATTCCGGAAAACCTACCTGCAGATGGTAGCTCTAAGTAATTTTATATCTATATATAGATGTAGTTGGTATTTGGCAGAGTTTCTATTTGGATCAAAAATGTCATCTTCTGATCTTATGTGACTCAGTATGTCAGGATGATCATTTGTAGCATGTAAAAGTGGACAACTCCTAAAGATTGCTTTGTTCCAGGTAATTGAGTGAAAACTTTCAATTAGGTAACAGCATACTTTAATTTTTGAACTTGAAAATCTGGTTTTATTTTGATTTCAGAATTGGAAATAGGTCGGGTGGATTTGTTTGTTTTTTTTAATTGAGTGCTATAAAAAATTTGTGTCCCCACACAATTATTATTGGTCTCCCCTCTTACCCATAGTGTTGTTGTCTTTAATTGCCCCTTATTGTGGATAAGAGGATGCAAGCCTATTTCTGTGAAAAATTCAAATAGTGTTAATGACAAAGCATAATAATGATAATGATTGTTATGTATTAAGCGCTTACTATGTGTCAAGCACTGTTCTAAGGCTTGGGAGGAGAGACAGACTAATCTGGTTGGACACAGTACCTGTCCCACATGGGGCTCACAGTTTTAATCCCCATTTTACAGATGAGGCACCTGAGACACAGAGAAGTTAAGTGACTTACCCAAGGTCACGCAGCAGGCAAATGGCGGAACTGGGATGACAGCACAGGTCCTTCTGACTCCCGGTCCGTGCTGTAGCCACTAGGCCCTGCTGCTTCACCAAGATCATCAAGAAAAAACCCAAAATATAAAGATGCAGAATGGACTTGCTGCTAAATTGCTTTTAACCCTACCACCCTGATTTTATTTAGGTAAAGAATTTACAGGCCAGGGGTTTTTGTGGGGTGGAAGGGAGGGGGGCCTGGGGGTTGTTTTTTGTTTTTCTCATGGTTGGCTTAATGAGGCCTAGTTATAAGGACCGTAGGTTATAGGTGGCCAGAGGAGTTTAGGATGTACTGTATTGCTCTGAAACCAAGATGATCCTTATGAGAGTTTTCCACTGACACCATATTAAACTAATGCTGCATAGTAGGGAAAACTATTTTGCATAACAGAATACAACTGAAGTTGTAAATAACATAACTTTTTTTTTCTTTTTTAATTAGGTAAAGTTTAAACTGACACTTTATTATTGTTCATTCACTTACCAAAGCATCATCATTTCAGTTGAAGCCATTCTACAGTGCTTTTCTCATCCCCATTGTGGTCTGTCATAATAATAATAATAATATTGTTGGTCTTTGTTAAGCGCTTACTATGTGCCGGGCACTGTTCTAAGCGCTGGGGTAGATACAGGGTAATCAGGTTGTCCCACGTGAGACTCTCAGTCTTCATCCCCATTTTACAGATGAGGTAACTGAGGCACAGAGAAATTAAGTGACTTGCCCACAGTCACACAGCTGCCAAGTGGCAGAGGCGGGATTCGAACCCATGACCTCGGACTCCCAAACCCGTGGTCTTTCCACTGAGCTACCCTGCTTCTCTGACACTTTCTCACGTCTAGAGTGGACACCTGTCCCACTGTCCTGATCCACAGAGACGACCCCTTGCTATTTTGTCTGAGGGAGTTTAGGATTCTGGAACTTGCCTGGGCTAAATTAAGGATCAAGACTTGTTGGTGTATCAGTTCAGGATAGTTCAGCACGTGGAAAAAGTGGCACAGATTTTTCCCAGCCATTGGAACTGGGAAGCTCCATGCCATTTATTACAGGTGCTTGGATGATTGTAAATTAGTACATGACACAATCCTGGACTTAAAAGAGCGGGTTTGTTGGGGATGTGACTTTGTGATTTGAACCTTCTATCAAAGGCATTAGGGTAGGTAACTAAAAATACTGTAATGAGGACTTGATTTTTAAAGATCCCTCCTGTGGTTTTAGAACTAAAAAAAAAACTTGTTTCAGACCAATACAGTAGTCTGTATTTCTTTGGGTTTGAAAAACATTGAATTGTTTTATCAAGTGGAAAAAATTGTGGCGTAGTTTTTGATTGGCAGACTAAATTCAGATTCTTTAAAGGCATTTGGGGAACTCAGTCTGGGAACCAAAGGTCAATCCTAGGCCTTGCTAGAATGCACCCAAACCACAGCAGCCCCCGGGACCATTATCAGCATTACTCTCTGGCCTGCCTGGGGCCTGGGATGGCCTAGAGCTAAATCCACATTTTGGCCATCCCCCAACTGTTGGATTAAGGAAGATTTTTGTTTCTGCAGTTGTGGTTGGGACTTCTCCTTTCTCTGTATTTCTCTTCAAGGGAAAGTTTGATACAAATTCAGGAATTGTTCAGTGTTGCTATTTCCAGGAGCTTCTCTATTGCAGGCTCCACTGATTATTGTCATTATTGTCATCATCATACTTGTTAAGTGTTTACTGTGTGTCAAGCACCATTCCAAAGACTGGAGTAGTTACACGGTAATCAGGTTGGACAGAATCCCTGTTTTATGTGGGGCTCACAGTCCACATAGGAAGGAGAACAGCTATTGAACTCCCATTTTACAGATGAGGAAACTGAGGCAGAGAGGTTAAGTGATTTTGCCCAAGGTCACAGAGCAGGCAAGTGGTGAACCTAGGATTTGAACTCAGATCCTCTGGCTACCAGTTCTGCTTTTTCCACTAGACCCTATTGTTGCACCCTTAGAAAGAAACTATATCATAATTACTAATCTGATGGTTTGTCAGTTCCCTTCTGAATTGTGATTAAGGGTACTGATGAAGGCATTTCTGTAGCATAGAATGTGAAGTTTTTGACTACACAAAATCTAGCCTCCCCTTCAGCATGCACCTTTCTGGGCATCTGTCACCCAATGTGCTTTAACTTAATAAAAATATATTTAAAATATATTTTTAATTAAATATAATATAAATAATATAATTAAAATATTATAAAAAATCTCTGTGATTTTTCCCAAGAGGAGGTAATGTGGCATAGTAGAAAAATCACAGCCCTGGAAGTCAGAGGTCCCAGGTTCTGGTCCCGCCTCTGCCACCTGTCTAATGTGTACCCTTGGGCAAGTCACTTAACCTCCCTGTGCCTCATCTATAACGAGGGACGAATAATACCTGAACCCTACCTCTCAGGAGTGTTGTGAGGGGTAAATTAAAATCAAGTGCTTAATACAGTGCTCTGACCACAGCACTCAAAAAGTACCATTGACGATCTGTGAAGGAAGGAGGGAGAAGGGTACAGTTTGCACACTGGTTGCATACGTATTTGAATGTGACCACATTTATCACCATTTTCCAATTAAAAGTAAATTAATACTATTCTCTAGGTTGCCCGCCCTTGATATTTTTTTTCTTCCCTATTCCTTCTGATTCTAATTGACCTAGGTCCCCTCACACAGGAAAATATAGCATAGAAGAGGAAGATAGCCAGGAAAAGATGAGGGGAGACAGTAAGTATAACAAAAAAATTTGCTGAAGATAAGTGTGGATATGATGAATATTGTTGTAGTCTTCCAAACCGCATTATGGTGCCAGATAATTTTTAAAATACTTAAGACTTTCTTCAATAGTGGCATTTCAGAAGGCCGGCAGATGTCTTGAGTGTGTTCTTCGCTAGTTAGAAGAAGCATCAGAAGGTAAGACTGCCAAAGCAAGAAGGGAATTGTGGCATTTTATTTGTCTAATTAGGAGTCGCTGAGTGTGAAGGAGAGTTGGTAAGTCACAGATGAATAACTATTAGCAACTATTCTTTACAGAGCAAGGCTTTCTAATACAAGCTTATCTTAAGGAGAGGAAAAGGATATGAGAAATTAAAAAGCTTGAATCTTCAGATAAAGTGAACAGTTTAGGTAAGCTAACGCAAATTCCCAATCGGTTTAAAGCAAATGAATCTGTTAACTAGGATATGAGGGTAAGAGAATGTTTGAGAGTTTTTGTGCTCCTTGGAAGAAAAAATGCAGTTTAGTGTGCACCAAATATAAGTTCATTGGGAAAAGACTCATATTAGTTTGGGCGAGCATATTTACGGCTCCTTTGTAAATAAGTTCCCAAATTTTCCAAGCCCGTCATCCTCAGGGAGGATACCTTATTAGTAAAATGAATGAAATCAGTCTCTCCTGTTCACTTTTCTTGGAGTGATTATTTCCAAGGGTTATAAGTTTGATCTCCTATAATTATCTTTAGTCTTTGTTGTTCTTTAGAAATTTAACCAGGCTAAACAATGGAGCATCATAAACCCCAACTGTTGGAGTTGTTTAAATAGCAGCCCAATTATATTTTAGAACCAGGAGTACATTTTGGGCTGTACTTCTTTTCCAACACATACTTGTCAATTGCTCCATAAATGCCAAGTCAAGCATCACCCTATTCTACCCAGTTTCTAGCATATTGCATCCATTTCTTCCCCCAACGGTTTGGTCATTGGATTGGTCTTGTGCCACTTCGGCCTACCACGTAGATGTTTTCTCATTTCAAGGTGGGTGGTATTCTGCTTACAGTTAGGCCTTTCCATCTTCGTATACAGCTTAAATCATATCTTCAGCTCTTGTTTGCTTCCAAGTTCTTAGTTCTACACCTTGGCTAATGTTACCATACAGCATTCCAATCTAAATATCTGATGCTGGAGTGAAGGAGATTTTTATTTGTTTAACCTTTGAGTTCACTAAAAAGTAAGATCTGAAGTGTATAAAAACTGGTTCGTGGAACTCCTCTTAACACTGAGATGTTCAGGCCTTATTTCCTATCTGAGGTAAAAGTCACTTTTTACTTTTTCTTCACTGCTTTCTCTGTCTTTGACAAATGTAAATTCAGCTCAGTAGTATTTAGTGAACGCCTATACTGGGTACAGAAGAGTAGTATGCCAGGTGTTCAGGAGAGTACAATAAAAGAAACAGGTAGGAGTCCCTGCCCTTGCTCCTATATCTCAGACAGGCAGGACGCAGATTGTATGGATGTAAGCAGTTATCTTGTGCATTCAAAGAGGATGTGATGCATGTAATGGGAACAAGAGGAAATGCACCAGTTGCTTGCCATTACTGCTAATTCCCTCTTCCAGGTTCATATTGTTGAATTGTTACTTCAGTTTGGCTCTAAGGAGCACTGCTGAGATTATCCTCCAGGGAGTATACAGCATGGGCATCCAAAAATATTTATCCTTATATTATTCTTAATTTTAGATGAATCACACATTCATTGGACAATAGATGGAATATCCAAACAGCTGCTCAGTGGAGACTTGAACTGGGAAAACTTCAGATGAGAGACAGGAGAAACCTTACCCCAAATGAAGCTGAAATCTCAAAACTACGTGACAAAGCCCCGGATATTTGGGAGGTAGCAGTAGAAGATGGCCCATTGTGCATTAATTACACGGTGTCTCTGGGAACTGAAGCTTTGTGAAAATTGGGACACCAAGGGAGACACAGAAATGTTGGCAGGCAGTGGAAACTATTGTCAGTCACTGACCCGTCTCAGTCAAACTCAGAAGACACCACTAAAGCCTCAGTAGCACCATCTTCAAATCTGAAAGGTAGCTAGATATTTAGTGTTCATGACTTAAGGAATTTTTCCTCTTGAAGTTTTTCAACAAAACAGCAAAGCAGTCCTGGCTGGTTTTGACCAATTTTTCAACCATGGTTAAGTTCCCTTACGGTAGATGGTATAGCATAGGCTGATTTCTTGTTTTGAAGTGTTTCATAGATGTTTTTCAGCATCATCTTTCACCTTTTGTCATTGTGTTACTACATTTAATGTGTTATCACTCTGGGAGAAACAATACCAGCAGTCTGAGCCTTTTATGATGAATCCATCACATCCAGTTTGGGCTCCTGCTCAAGCCTGTACTGAGGGATAGTTGATTCCAGTTTTCCCAGGGAGTAGTGACCTGCCACGAGGCCACATCAGATTTGATGCTATTTATCTGGAGACTCTTTTTGCCCCACAATCCAAGTCCATAAGAGCAAACCCCATGGAGAAAGTCTCTGAGAATTGGAAGCGAGTTTTGCTAAAAAGACATAGAGTGCCCTCCCCAGATATTGCCCTGGGGGTAGCAGAATGCAGGTTGTCACTTGGGGTTCAACAATCTTATTACCCAACAAAGAGCCCTTTAATAATAATAATAGTGGTCATTGTGGTATTTAAGTGCTTACTATGTGCCAGGCACTGTACTCCAGGGTGGAGACAAGCAAATTGAGTTGGACACAGTCCCTGTCCCGTGTGGGGCTCTCAGTCTCAATCCCGTTTTACAGATGCGGTAATTGAGGCACAGAGAAGTTGTGACTTGCCCAACGTGTCACAGCAGACAAGTGGCAGAGTCAGGATTAGAACCCATGACCTACTGACTCCCAGGCCCATGCTCTCTCCACTACTCAGCGTGTATACTTTTGTTCTGCCTTAACCATCATTGTTTTTTCCAAAATAGACCTGCCTGTACGTATGATAACACCTGTGTTATGGCTTGCTCGGTACATCTTGGAAGTTGCTTGAGCCTTTTTCTAGGTCATCCCCAGTGCTACCTTGAGTGATAAGTGTTGTTGGGGTGACATAAGTCCTCCACGTTTCTGTGTGACTGGTGAAGTTTAAGAGCAGAGCTCATGCCTATCTGCCCTGGTGTTGCAATCACTACTTAGCCCCTCATCTTGAACCAGACTGATCCTGAGATAACAGGGGCATGGTTGATTTCTCTGTTTCCAGAGACTCCAGTCTGACAGCCACCCCTTCGGTTTGGATCTCTTGAAGCATATGCTCTGATGTTTTTTGCTGATGATCGCCTCTTAGATCCACAATGAGCTATATGAGGTATAATCAAATTTGCTTCTAATTATATATTTTCAATCACTGCTATTAATTGAGGGCTTACTGTGGGTAGAGCACTGTAATAGGTGCTACAGTACCATAGACTTTGCTGACCCAATCCCTTCCCACAAGGAGCTTAGAGTCTAGAAGGGGAGACAGACAAATTACAGATAAGGAATGGCAGAAGATAAAGATAAGTTAATAAGTGCTGTGGGGCTCAGGATGGATATCAAATGCAGCAGGGAGGGTGAATAGGGGAGATGAGAGCTTAATCAAGGAAAATATCTTTTTTTTTGTTGTTTTTTGTTCAGCAGGGCTTCTTGAGAGTTGAGTAACAGTACATTTAGGTATAAACCATTACTTTTTCAACTACCATAATTGTGGGCAGGACAAGAAAGAATGTCTGCAGCTGAATCTTTACTTGAGGCCCATAGCAGAAGTTTGCCTATCATTCATAATAATAATAATGTTGGTATTTGTTAAGCGCTTACTATGTGCAGAGCACTGTTCTAAGCGCTGGGGTAAACACAGGGGAATCAGGTTGTCCCACGTGGGGCTCACAGTCTTAATCCCCATTTTACAGATGAGGGAACTGAGGCACAGAGAAGTTAAGTGACTTGCCCACAGTCACACAGCTGACAAGTGGCAGAGCTGGGATTCGAACTCATGAGCCCTGACTCTAAAGCCCGTGCTCTTTCCACTGCGCCCTGTCAATAATCAAATGTTTTGCCCATCAAGCCTCTTATTTGAGGCCCCAGTACCCAAACCTGAAAGAAACAGGTTGGGGTTGAGGAGAAACTTCTTATAAACTCTTGCCACCTTTTCCTGTTTTGCAGCAAAATATATTGATTAGACTTTCATGAGAGTCCATTACTGTGGGAAAACTTGAATGTGGTTGCTGCAGAGAAACACTTACCTCCTCTAGCCAAAAGCTGAGAGCAATGAGTATGGAAGGGGTGGCATTAGAAAATTCAGGCCAAGCTAAAGCCAGTTTTGTGGGATTTTGCAGGTTGACAATTAAGCAAATGCTCCTACCCATGACCATGTTATTGTGATGTTAAAACTTCATGAAAGATGAATTCCAGATTTTCTTATAAAGCCAAATATAAACTACTAATTTAGTAGCACTGGCTTCTTTAGCATTAAATTCAAGAGCTATAAAAGCAAAACTAACCACAAATCATAGAACAGAAATTTAAGATTTCCCTTTGGTTCTTAAGTGAACCTGATGAATGAGAAAAGTCATGGGCACTGCGGTTTAATTTGAAAGCAGACTGTCAACTTACTAATAGGGTTTTCTGTGCTAATAATAATGGTATTTGTTAAGCGCTTACTAAGTGCCGAGCACTGTTCTAAGCGCTGGAGTAAATACAAGGTCATCAGAGTGTTCCACGTGGGGCTCACAGTCTTAATCCCCATTTTACAGATGAGGTCACTGAGGCACAGAGACGTTAAGGGACTTGCCCAAAGTCACACAGCTGATAAGTGGCAGAGCCAAGATTAGAACCCAGGACCTCTGATTCCCAAGCCCGGGCTCTTTTCCGCCAAGCCACGCTGCAGGTCTGAGAGCGAAGCAGCGCATTCCTGGGTTTTGAGCACCAGCAATTGAGCAGAAGTACAAAGGTCTGGATTTTAAAGATTTTTCACTACGGATTTACCGTTTGCCACTGTGCCTCCTTCTCTCCATCTCTTGGTAAAGATATCTTCCCAACTGAAGCCTGGTTTGTCCTTGTTAGTTTTCATTTATGTTTTGTATGCTTCTATTTTCCCTTTAGGTGTAGTGGTCATCTTAATTGGTTGAAGATGTCACTGTTGGCAGAGAGGACCCAGCCAGCAGGGTTTGGGTGGAAAGAGTGGGCCAGGTGATTAAAATCACTGCCGCCTTCCTTCCTGCTCCTGAGTCAGAATCTCACCCGCCTTTAGTACCTCATTCAAGCCACACCTTTCTTATTCTGTCTGTGCTCTCTGCCAGGCTCATCCTGCAATTGAAGACTCCCAGCCAACGTCAACCAGAAGAAAGTCTGAATTCTGTTGCTAAGTGAAACTGACTAGAATTAGAGGATCCTATTTAGCCACTCTGTACAGCTGGTTTCTCCTCCCAAATGCTCAAAACAGAAGGAAAGGGATAAATTTCATCCAATCCTGTAGCACCAAGTGTCAAGTGACCCTAGAGGGAAGTTGAGTCTATTACCTGGGGGGTTTTATTTTATGCTTTTTGGTATATGCAGCATTATGCTCTGGGATGATATCCGGGTTTAAAAAAAAAAAAGGTATGAAGGGGTAAAGGAGGAAGGAAAGTCCCAGGAGAAAAATGTGAAAAAGGAAATAGAGAAAGCATAGGGATGAGAAGACTGAGCCTCCAGGGTCAAGTCACTGGGAAGTCTTTTCTTGATTATTTGATCAAGTCTCACCAAATTTGCTAGTCCCACCAAACATTAAATAGGCCTCCGGTTTAAGCAGAGAATAGCCAAAATAAGCTAAAACGCATCTAACTGACCTAATTTAAGATGTCAGCTACTTAATGGGACCAACCGGTGAGGTCCCTGTTGACTTCAGTACGAACTGCGCTGCAGCAACATCTGTGGCTTCCCCGCTTTGAGACTCAACCCGCCCTGCTCATGACTGGAGGGAGGATGGAAGAGATTGGTGGCAAAGGAGACCACTGGTAGAAAAGGCAGCAGGGGCAGAATTGAGCCGTGCTTGTGGCAGCCGGGGTTGTGAGGAAGCATCAGTGGCAGCCGGGGTTGTGAGGAAGCATCAGTGGCACATGAGGGTGTTGGGCTGGTGGGGAGGGTATCTGAGACTGGGTTGGGAAGGAGTGCCTGGCATCGGGTGAGAAAGGGGCAGTGAGTTGCCTAGGACCAACTAAGACTCTGATTAGGTTGTCCCTCGACTGTGACGTTCATTTGTTTGGTCTTTGGCCCGTTGACCTTACCTGGTTTGGCCTGGATGATGTGGGTAGTTTACCAACCTCAGTATAGTCTAGCATTTCCCCTCACCCATGCCCAGTAAGTTAAATGTTTTTGTGCAAATGTTTCTGTACAAGGAAGTTTCTATAAAGGTGTCGGGTTTGGGGAAGAGGGAGGGAAAGGTATGCCGATTGTTGTCCACCCATTCCCTATCAACTAGGCTTGGTGTTTGTAGTGTGAGGATTTTTTTGTGTTCATTTTTACCCCCTAACCCTTGAGTCATTTCTGTTGTCATCAGTTAGGGTAGGTTGCAGTCTGGAAAAACCAATAAAGGGCCCAAGGCAGGTGTCTTTAGACCCTCATGTAAGACTTGAGACCCAACAACAAGTGACATTTAATATGTGCATAACTGAGGCCCACCATCAAACGTGTTCCTCTCCTTTTGTGCACCACAAGAATTTGAAAGCCAGGGTTTAACTTCAGAGAAATAGCTCTTATTTCAGTAGAAACGAGATGTTGAAGAATTACCAAGAAGCTGATTCACCCTCTAAATTTACCCCTCGGACTCACTGGAACCTATCTGCGTGTATCCTTCTAGCAACTCTCCAGTACATCACAAGGAGATCAGGTAACTGGGATTAGATAAACCAACAGTCGAGTGTTACATAATGAAGCTATTACTAAATTTCAAGTGAAATCTCGGACCAAAGACTGGGGTAGAAAGCTAGTGAGCTGGCCATTGGTCAGGAAAACTTCTCTGGCTAGGAAGAGTAGAGATTGATAAAAGCACAGTTCCATGTAAATTTGAAAAGGCATTTTGGTTTGAGCAGCAGTGTGGCCAATCCGAACACTCCCTTCTGTGTTTTAGGAAGTCTATTAGCTAGTGATTCAAGGTAAATTAATGTTTTAGTGCCCTAAATGATAGCCTAGAAGCCCTAAGGGGTTCATACCCTTCTTATAGAGCCATCATCCAAACCACGCCCCACCTTAACTTCCCAACTTCACCTTTGAATGCCCCTTCTTACAACTTTGCCAAACTTCAATCCTCTCTCAGAAGCCTCCTAAAGCCCATCTTTGGCAGGCAGCCTTCCCTGGCTAACTTCCCATTGCCTGGGTCACATCACCTTTTACAGTTTCCTCTGTAAGCTTGGCGACAGAGGGAGGTGAGGGAAGCAATTGCCCTGGGCCGAGGGAGCTCTGGTGCTTGGTGGGTTGCCCAAGTCCTGGGGATATGAAAATAATAACAGTGGTGCCGTATTATAGTTCTTTAGTACTCAAAGTGCTCTCGTGTTAACTGGACTCTGAGGAGGGAGAAGGGGAAGTATTCTGCCCCCATTTCAAAGATGAAGAAACTGGTATAGAGAGGTCGAGTGAGTTGCTGGCGGGTGGCAGGCTTAGAAGTCTCCTTTGGCCTTCAGACTGGCCCTCTGCTCACGATCATTCAAGCAATTATATTTACTGTGCACTTACTATGTGCAGAGCACTGTACTAAACCGTTGTAAGCTGCTTGTGGTCAGGGAAGGTGTGTTTTGTACTCTAACAAGTGCTTAGTTAAGTGCCTTGCGCAGAGCAGTGAGGCTAAGTGGAAAGAGCCTGGGCTTGGGAGTCAGAGGTCATGGGTTCTAATCCCGGATCTGCCTCTTGTCAGCTGTGTGACTTTGGGCAGATCACTTAACTACTCTGTGCCTCAGTGATCTCATCTGAAAATGGGGATTAAGACTGAGCCCCATGTAGGACAACCTGATCAACTTGTATCCCCTCCAGTGCTTAGAACAGTGCTTGGCTCATAGTAAGCACTTAAAAATACCATCATTATTATTAATTAGTAAGTCAACAATGCCTAAACCTCCTTCTTCCAATAACTACCTTCCAGCCGATCATCTCTCCCTTGGTCAGACGAGTCAGTCAATAAAATTTATTGAACACCTACCCTGTGCCGGCCATGTGCCTTTGGGAAAGTATTATTAAGCCCTCTTTTCCCTGGCTCCCTCTCTTTTTTGTGTCGTGTTGGTGCCTGGATCCGGGGCACTTATGTACATATCTATAAGTTATATTTTATAAATTGTGCTAATATCTGTCTCCCCCTTTAGAGTATAAGTTTGCTGTGGCCAGCGAATATATCTACCAACTGTTGTGCTCTCCCAAGTGGTTAATACTGTGCGACACAGTAAGTGCTCGAATACGATGTAATCAATGGATTACAATAGAATTAGTATATATGACCCCTGTCCTCAAGCAACTCTCAATCTAGCTAGGAAAACACAAACTAAGATAAAATATTAAGTAATCAATATAAAGGCGGGTACATAAATGTTCTGGGGATTATGAGTTCTTCAGTGCTCAGTTGGTGCAGGAGAGGCAGTTCGGAGGACATAAGGCGGTGAGAAATGGCATCATATAGAGGAAAGAGCATGGGCCTGGGAGTCAGAGGACCTGGGGTCTAATCCCAAATCCCTCACTTGCTTGATGTTTGGCCTTGGGCAGTTCACTTTCCTCACCTGTAAAATGGGGTCTAAATGCCTGTTCTGCCTCCCCATTAGACTCTGAGTCCCTTGTGGAATAGGGGCTGTGTTCAACCTGATTATCTTGTTTCTACCCCACTGTTAAATACTATGCTTGGCCCATAGTAAATGCTTAACAAATATCTACTTATAGAAATTAATTAGGAAAGACCTCCTGGAGGAGATATATCAGAAAGATTTGAAACTGGGGAGAGCTGCGGTTTGTCAGGGAAGAAATCCCAGTCAGGAGGAGAGGTCACGTGATTTGGGAGCAGGGCGGAGAGAAAGAGATTTTGCTCTGAAGTGGTAGAATTCATGGCTTTGCCCATCCTGGGTTTACGTGGGTTCTGATTGTAGATTCTAGGGACCTGGGAGACCCACTCTCCCAGGTCCCCACCAACCTCAAGCCAGCTCTCTTTCTAATTATATGAGATTGGAATTGACACTGAGTGTTTATTTCCAAGCAGTGAGATTGGGTGAGCAAGATTAGGTGAGCAGCTGGCCGGTGAGTGAGCATTTGCAATATGGGAGCTGTATGGACTGTAGCCAAGGTCCCCTGAGGGAGGTGGGAATGGGGGGCATCACTGGCTTTCTTTGCCTCCCACCCACCTGGCTGGCTGCCCAGCCCCACATATCACCTCTCGAAGAAGTGGTGCAGCAGGCTAAGTCCTGGGGAGGGGAGCCAGTCACCTGCCTTGCCTTTTCCTCCTGTCAGTCAAGTCATTGGCCTTACAGCTGCTGCCATCCCAGCCCTAGTTGAACCTCCCATTGCTAGCATGGAATCTTGCACAGGCTAATTTTGTCCTTGGATGATCAAGCCCACCCAAGTCCTATAAAGGACCTCTTCAGGAAGACCCCCAAAGGTTTGCGTGGTGAATGTGATTGCAACACTTAGCAATGAAGTACAAAAGCTGATGCTGGGCCAGCCATGCCATAGAGGGCTTCCAGAGAATTTACTCACTAGCCCCGGGTTGCACTCCTAACCCTGGTCTTAGGCCTTACTGTTACAGATTGACCGAATGAGAGTGTATGGGTATATTTTTTTTTTTAAAAAAAAGAAGACTTTGAATCACCTCACAGTGGGGGGTGTAAAAAAAAAAATTTATGGTAATTAGATACTTTATGCCAGTCACTGTGCTAAAGCTTGTATTAGCCAGATACAAGCTATTCAAGTTGGACAGAGTCCCCGTCTCACATGGGGCTCACAGTCTAAATCACCATTTTACAGGTGGGGTAAATGAGACACAGAGAAGTTAAGTGACTTGCCCAGGGTCGCACAGCAGACAAGTGGCCACACTGGGTTTAGAACCCAGGTTCTTCTGACTCCCAGATCCATGCTCTATTCATTAGACCGCACTTTTTATCTGTTATCCTAAATATCCAGTTTTTATTAATAATTGTAATAGTCATATTTAAGCACTTACTGTGTGCCAACACTGTTCTAAGCACTAGGATAGATACAAGGGAGTTGGGTTGGACGCTGTCCCTGTTCCACATGGGGCTCACAGTCTTAATCTCCATTTTACAGATGAGGAAACTGAGGCCCAAAGAAGTGAAGGTCCTCTGACGCCCTGCTCTTTCCACTAAGTCATGCTGCTTCCCAGTAATCAAAGTAATGAAGATGTAGAACTGAAGAATTCTGGGTGCAGGGTTCTAAGTGGTTGGGGGAGCGCCTGTAGACCCAGTCCCCTCCTGTGAGATGCTTATGGTCTAAAGAAGGAATATTTAATCTATAAATACTATTTTGCTGTTTGATTTTGTTCGTGGGTAGGGGAAAGTTGTAATCTTATCTATCATAGTTTGATATATGTAAATGAAGGAATTGGACTCATTTTCACCTAGGTTTGCTTGCTTTTTAAACTGCCTTTTTTTCCTGCTTAATAGACGCCCATGATATAGGAAGCTGTATAGGCTCCCTGGGGAATGTCCTTGAAATTCCCAAGGCTAAATGAGTAAGTGACCTGTTGCAATTATAAAAGCACAATTTATTTGATAGTCACTAAAAATTGGCCCTACTATAGCATGCTTAGAGAGAGGCCCCTTAAATTCTCCAAAGGACAGTGTTTTTAAATAAGTCCACTTGTTGGAATGGTAACCTCCACACACTGGCAAGATTTCAGGATACTTGCCACAACCGGAGTACCTCAGCTCTCTCCACTTGAACAAAATTTTGGTTGAGGATGTTTCTAACGAGTCTAGAACTTCCTAGATGTGCTTATCTAGCCGTTGAAATGTCTATTAAATTGCTGTGACTTCTCTGACAGATGCAACAGTGAATCTTTCATGTGTTGGTTAGATCCCTGGCCTCAGTAACTTGACCTTCCCAAGACTCCTCTTCCATTCTTACCTTGGCTTGGGGCATCTGGCATCAGTGAGAGCAGAATTCAGCAGGAGAAAGTAAAGAGAATTATCTTGCCACCAAGGTGATCAGGGGGAGAACCTTCCGTATGAAGATAGTCTGGGAAGATAAGGATTCATCAGTGTTTAAAGGTAAAAGCTGAGGTAATGATAACAGTTGTGATATTTAAGCGTTTACTATATGCCAAGCAGTGTACAAAGTACAAGATAATCAGGGTCCCCATGGGGCTCATAGTTAAGAAAGGAGAACAGATATTTATCCTCCATTGTGCAGATGAGGGAAGTGAAGCACAGAGAAGTGAAGTGACTTGCCCAAGGTCACACAGACGGTAAATGGCAGAGCTGGGATTAGAACCCAGATCCTCTGACTCCCGAGCCTGTGCTCTTTCAACTAGACCATTCTGCTACCTGCTGAGTCATGATTCATGCCTACAAAGTCAAGAAGGGTGTGGACAGGGCAAAATTGTCACTGTTGTTCACCAAACCCTGTGAACACTGTTGAAGTGGTGAAAATGATAGGTTCCAAACAAGCAAAAATCAATTCTTCGTGGCGCAGTGGAAAGAGCATGGGCTTTGGAGTCAGGGCTCATGAGTTCGAATCCCAGCTCTGCCACTTGTTGGCTGTGTGACTGTGGGCAAGTCACTTAACTTCTCTGTGCCTCAGTTCCCTCATCTGTAAAATGGGGATTAAGACTGTGAGCCCCACGTGGGACAACCTGATTCCCCTATGTCTACCCCAGCGCTTAGAACAGTGCTCGGCACATAGTAAGCGCTTAACAAATACCAACATTATTAATTCTTCAGGCAGTGGGAGGCAAGTATTGTACAGCGGAGTGGCTGAAAATAGCGGGACCAAGAGGGGTTTGAATAAATTTATGGACAACAGCCTGTAATCATTTACTTACAAGAGGGGAAAGTTAGGGAGGGTAGATTCATTCAATAGTATTTATTGAGCGCTTACTATGTGGTAGATGGTATGTCATGAAGCATTAGGATGTTTGTCAAGGGTCATTCAGATAGAGAAGCAGACTGGGAGAAGCAAAGGTAGGGGTGAACAGGGAAAGTACTGGGTTGGATGTATTCTTGGTCTGACCCAGTAACTATGACCAACTTCTCTTGCACCCTAATCCCTCAGTTAAGGGCATGGTTTGGCTGCAATATGCTTCATTCCCCCATACACTCTCAGTCCCAGGAAATCGGAACGGTTAACTAAAAAGAGAGACAGAGAATCTTCAGTTTTTCATATGACCAACATTAATGTTCATGGCTGAAGTAAGAATTCAATGACTGACAGAAGGGTGCCTGTTACCCAGGAACAGATTAACCTAAACAAAAAACAATTTTAGTCATTGTGTATGTGTTCCCGCGTGTGTGCGTTCTTGGAATCATGGCAGTCATTGTAAATTTATGTGTTGAGATTGTTATTTTAAGCTAAATAGGTTTATTAACAGCACTCTCATTTGGATTATGAATCTGAAATGAGTAGCTGTGAAAAGACCCTTCTCTCCCTTCCCACCTCTCCTCACCCCCACTCTGCCTGGTAACCATGGGCAACAGTTCTGTATTGGAGTAGGAAGGGCATAACTTTTTATATAGTAAATTTTAAAGCAGGTAGCAGCTGAGGTTTGGAAAACACAGGGAATCTGCAGTCTGTTGGAAAGACTTTTGGAATACTATCATTTTCAAGAGAAGAGTGAATATTTGTTGTAAATTGTCACCCAACAAATGGTTAAAAAAATCTTAATAGCTGACCCCTGGGCACTACTTGAAACACATTCTGTCGTGTTCAATTTGTGTGCTGGAGGGAGCCCAACTTCTCTTGATTCATAGATGATATTGACCTAGTGTTTTTTGTTTTCCTCTTTTGAATTCTGTTAATATTGCTAGCCACCCCATCCCCCCCAAAAAAACCTGTTACCTCAGCTACCTTCAAGAATATTTACCTATTTTTCCCAGTCTGGCAGTCCTGGGGCTGGGAGAGGGGGAGGGGTTCATCTAATGAAGAAGATCCATATCTGCAATTAGATGTCCTGGATTCGGGACCTCAGTTTCCTCATCTGTAAAAATGGAAATAGTAATGCCTGCCTGCCTGCACAACCCACTCTACAACCTTCCAGGGATTTGGATGGGATGCCTCCCAGGAATGAATGTGTAAGTGCATTGGAAAAAATGAAGTGCCAGACCAATCGGGGTGGTATGTTTAGGCTGCCTGGGTCTTGACAACAGCCTATAATCATTAACTTACTACAGTGGAAAGTTAGGGAGGTTAGATGGTATGTCACAAACCATTAGGATTTCTTTATGGTATTTGTTAAGCACTTACTAGGTGCCTGGCACTGTACTAAGCATTAGATACAAATTGAGAAGCAGCGCGGTTCAGTGGAAAGAGCCTGGGCTTCGGAGTCAGAGGTCATTACTTCGACTCCCGGCTCTGCCACTTGTCAGCTGTGTGACTGTGGGCAACTCACTTAACTTCTCTGTGCCTCAGTTCCCTCATCTGTAAAATGGGGATTAAAAGTGTGTAGGCCCCACGTGGGACAACCTGATGACCCTGTAGCTCCCCAGTGCTTAGAGCAGTGCTCGGCACCTAGTAAGCGCTTAACAAATACCAACATTATTATACAAAATAATTAGATTGGACACAGTCCATGTTTCACATGGGGCTCACAGTCTTAGTCCCTATTTTACAGATGAGGTAACTGAGGTACAAAGAAGTGAAGCGTTTGCCCGAGGTCCCACAGCAGACAAGTGGCAGATTCGGGTTTAGAACTCAGATCCTCTGTCCCGTGCTCTTTCCCCTAGGCCATGATGCTTCCCATCCTGAAGCAACATGGATGGATATCGTTTCGTCCAGATAGAGGAACAGACTGGGAGACAGACTATGGTACAGAGTTTCTCACATTCCCCTTGGTAGCCACATGCAGTCACCAAATTTTGTAGAGACCACTAACTTAGGGGCTGATCCTGGAGAATCGTGAGCCATCTACTTCCTAGAGGAGAGAAGAAGCAGATGGTGCTCCATGTTCTCCCAGCCTTCTCGAGTACTCAGCGCTCCCGTGAGGAGGAGCAGGGATCAAGCCCAGGCCAGAAGTCACCCTGAGCGCTCCAGTCACCTCAAAGTCTGAGGGATGGCAAGGCAGCAGAGCCTTGAGAGTGATGAGGGAGGAAAAGAAAGGATGTAAGACAAGGAGGAAAGCATCTTAAGAATGTGCAAGAGGAGGGAGTTCAGCTTTGCCCTTCAGACCCCCTCCCTGTCTCACCTAGTTTCTCCGTTTTCTTCCTCTCTGCACCCCCACCTCTCTGCCCCCTCTAAACACTTCATCAGGGCTGTTGACAAGTAGCAAAGTGCATTACTTGAGTTTCACCTTCTCTCCCTGCCCCATCTGCTCTGGCGGTGCTAATGAACAGTGAAGTGGTCACACACTGGGCAGCAGAAGAGAGGAGTGGAAATGGGAAACAGGGCTCCTAGACTGAAGTTTCTGCTCCTGAGTCCTTGAGAGCTGGTGGCCACAAAGCAATAATGTGTATTAAGTGCCTATGATGGGTGTCGGGCTGGAAAGAAGACATGGAAATGGATTCAGACAGAGTTCCAGAAGGGGCTCACTCTCTAAACGGGGAGGAAGACAGACCAGGGGTAAAAAGAAAAATTGGCTAAGATAAACAAATCTGTTCCAGTTAATAACTGGTTTAGAGGGACTGGCCCTTGTTCTCCTTTCCTCCTCCACTCTTCCGATCCCATCATCCTGGCCCAAATGAACTCAGAGGTGCTGTTAAAGCCCTCTCTGAGGACGTGATTTATCTTTGGATGTGAGGAGTCTGTTGTTTGTTCTGTCGGGGCAGGGACTGTGCCTCTTCCTCTTCTGTCTGTCGTACATTACCAAGTGCCTAGTACAGTGATACTACTGTAAGGGGTCTATTGATGATGAGCTTTTAGCAGAACCTTCCAAAATCTAGTTCTTGGAGACAGAGTCCCTCATCTTACAGTCTCTCTTTGCTTGGTTGTCACTTTTTGAGCGCACACAGTGTGCTTGAATAGAACCAGTAGGCATGGTAGTCCCTGTTCTCTAGGTACTCACATTTTAAATCAGCCGAGCACTCCCAGAAAGAGGGAAGAATCTTATTTTAAAGCATCTCTATTAGGTACAACCAAATCCTCCAACAGTTTACTGGAAACTTTTAGGTTTTGACCAGCAAGATCAGTGCAAGAACTCTTCCAGCAGAACTTTTCCAGAAGGATTTTTGTCGTGATTTTTATCACAAGGCAGGAAAGTTATAGCTTATCCTGAGAAATGGGCCTGGCAGTTGAATGGTTGATTTCCCCCCCCCCCCAACCTATGACAATATAGGAGTAAAGGCCAATATAGCTCACATCCTTAAAGGGCCCCTAGAACCGGAGGCATATTGAATCACTGAAAATGTCTCCACCCTCACGGTCAAACACACCAGTATATTTGGGGGTATTTCAGTCAAAGGATGGGCTATTTTGATTAATTTACATAGCCCAAAAAGTAAATACTTTCAGTTCATATGCTAAGGCTTTTTTTTTTTTTTTTGGCTGTACCTCTGACATGGAAACTTGTCATTTAACCCTGCACACTTCTCTTTCTTGTACAAGTGTTTTTCAGACCAGAGTGCCACCTCCCTAGCATGTTGGATAGAGGATTGGCAAAAACCTTACTATGCTTTGGAAGTGGAACAATAAAATAATGCATTTTACTTGGATCACACCCCCGGGGGCCCATTTAGTGCCATGCAACAGCGTGCACAATGATGCACTCGAACCCCCAGGAGTGCAAAGAGAGTTTATGCTCATCCTGTGCCCACCACAAGAGGTTGGAGAGTGTCTCTGCCACCTCTCCTATCCTCTGCTGATTTCTCTGGCATAGTCACCCCCGCCCTCCGCAGGGACAATTATTCAGCAGACGCTTACATAATGTTTCTTCTCTGAAGAATCTGTGCTACTCACTTTAGGTGTAGTCAACAGCAAACAGTCAAAAAAAAAATGCAGGACTGTTCCCTACTGTTTCCTGGATTTTTTTTTCTTAGGACAATAATTGGCAGAATTCTAGTTAAGGTCGAGCAGGCACAGTGTCATTTTTTTGTCACTCCTTGCGATCTTGAGTGAGTACTTTAGTTACACATGTGCCTTTTGGGTCTGCGAACCTTATCTTGCATATTAGGGTAAGGGCAGGAGGAACCGTGGGAGAATCACTGCTGCTACCACCTCATTCAACTTCGTGGGTTGCCTGGATGTGGGGTTTGTTGTGAACCCAGCTATGTTCACACCAACAGCCAGCCCTCGGGCCCCCTGCCCCCGCTTTGGAGCTTTCTGAAAAAAAAACACAAAAAAAGTTCGCAGCCCCTGGCTTTTAGTCAGAATACTTATGAATACTTGTTCCCAGCAGTTGGTAGCCCTGCTGCTCCCATTAGTTGGTAGCCCTGCTGCTCAGACCATTCCAGCCCACCTTTACTATCAAGCTTATATAGAACAAAAAGACAGTTTCATTTTTAAAGGCGGTTTGCTTTAACCTTTCCAGCTCCCTTACACTATGAGCCCCACGTGGGATAGGGATGGAGTCTGATTTGATTATTCCTTATCTCCCCCCCAGGGCTTACCACAAAATAAGCACTGGACATATTCAAATATGATGATGATCCTTCCAATCCGGGTGCTGGGCCCACGAGAGAGGTGGAAAGTAATGCTTTTGTTCCTTGCCATGGGAAAAGTCTGCAGGAATGCCCTTTTCTGTTCCTTCTGGAATGGCTAAGCTGCAGTGACATAAGAGGGAAAGCCTCCAGATCAAGTTACTAGTGCCCTCCCCTGGTCCGCTGGGGAAGGAACAGATAAGGATTTGGTAGAGCAGCAGAGGAGCAGACCCAGTTTAGGATATGAGAGTCATTAGTCGAACTGCTAATAAGCAGGCTAAACACTTAGACACATGAAACACCAGGAGGAAGGCCTAGCTGGATAGACGTAGACTATTTACGCTTGTGGCAGTCGCTCCCAAGGACTGGTTAGCAAGAAGGGCTCACATCATGAAGAGTGAAAACTCTGGATTGGGGTTTACGCAGCGCACTTACGGTAGACGAGATCAGGATCTTGCCATGGTTAAGGCTGCAGAATGAGAGGCAGGGATTCCTTGAAACATCCCACGTTGCGAGGGTCATAGGTGAGTGGTGGGGGCGGGGGGCAAGGGGGTGGCAAGAAAAAGAAACTGGGAGGACTTGAGACTCTCAGGGGTTAGGTGTAGCTTCCTAGGGAAGCAGTGTGGCTCAGTGGAAAGAGCCCGGGCTTGGGAGTCAGAGTTCATGGGTTCGAATCCCGGCTCTGCCACTTGTCAGCTGTGTGACTGTGGGCAAGTCACTTAACTTCCCTGTGCCTTGGTTACCTCATCTGTAAAATGGGGATTAACTGTGAGCCTCACGTGGGACAACCTGATGACCCTGTATCTCCCCTAGTGCTTAGAACAGTGCTCTGCACATAGTAAGTGCTTAACAAATGCCAACCTTATTATTGTGGTCCTTGGGTTTTGCAAGAAGTCTAGGAGAAAATGTGGGATTAGAACCTTATGAAGAGCGTTCTGTTTTCGGATGATTCCACTCTTCAGACCTTGTGCATGTCAAATACAGTTGTGACCTTGACGTAAGGCAGAGGTGATTGGATTCAAATGCTAATTGTTTTTCAATCTACCTCTACTTTCCCAGCACCCTTGCTCCTTTCCAAGTGTTATATTGATCCCAGTATCGGAGCCATATTCCTTTTAAGACTAAATGTTAAGAAGCTACTTGGGCATAGCAGGTTTTATATAGCTTTAATACTGTTCACCTGCTACCAAGTTAGCAGTCTGTTTGAGAAGATACAATCTCTGTTGTTGGGTGTCCCCGGACTTAATCCTTCTCTATGAGGCCCTACTAGTATTTATTCCACAGAGACTGTCGGTCTCAGTGTTCCAGGACCGAGAAGCTACATTTGGCTTCCTGAGTTAACAGCCATGTGTTGCCAACTACAGGTGTGAGTGGCTGTCAGTGGGACTTAGGTACAACACATAATTTCTAAAGATTGCTTCGTGGAATCCATAATGAGGCATAGAAGCCTATAGGGGTGTGTTGGGGGTGTTCAGCCTTATTGAGTGCTTACTGTGTGCAAAGCACTATATTAAGCTCTTGCGAGAGTACAATATAATAGTAAACAGGCACATTCCCTCCGCATAACGAGCTTAAGGTCTACGTACGCCTAAGTGTGTCTGTGCACCTAGACTGTGCATTATTTATCATCTGACATCACCTTGAATCACTGCAGCTCAATCTGACCCATCACACTGGAATTGATGGTAAAGGCTGGAAGATAGTCAAACTCAAATACTTAAATAGCTGCATGGGTGGAATGGAGCTGTGGATGAGTGGGGAGGTATGTGCCACTTACAGATACAGAGGCTAGCACAAGGTCAGTCAAGACTATGTCCTTCACTAAATAAGTGGACAAAGAGTTTTACAATTAGGATGGGGCAGGGAATGTCTTATTTGGGCAAATGCAGGTCCCACCATTTTTGGTGTTGTGGTTGATTTTTGCTTATTTGATTGATGTGAAGTTTGTGGAGCTCCTTAGCCCCGATGACCCTAGGAATATGCCATTTCTGTGTCTCTGATGGACAAGTCAAAACACTAAGAGGTTTTAGCTTGCCCATGGATTAATTTACCCTGGCAGTTCTCTGACCCAACTTTTTCAATGTGTTATTAAAATTGGTTTATGTAATTGCAATAGGAGCCAGGTAGCATGGGACTTGGCCCCACATTATTTCTAAAGATAGTTTCATGCAGTCCATAATTATGCATAGGAACTTGTGTGTGTGTGTCTACCCGCGCACACACTCACAAAATCTTGGATTGTGGTAGAGTAGGCACAACCATGATTTCATGCTAAAGTTGTGGATCTTGTGAGAAATTTGTCCAGTTTTTTTTTCCTTTCAAAATATCCCCAAACTATTGATTTCCAGTTCACAGCCTGGCCGTGGGAGGAGGAAGGAAGTAGGGAGCAAGAAGGGGAGGATGTAATTTCCATTGGTTCTGGAGGCTAAACAAGTGTTTGGGAGGAGAGGGACGGGATGACTCCCTTTCCCTAGCCCAGTCTTTTGCTTTCCCTAAGTGGCTCACTGCTTGTCTGAGGACACACTACATGCTTAATCATCTCCTTCAGTCCCAGGACTATTAAGAGGATCCCTTTACTGAATTTGTCCAGTGTAAGCCTGAAGCCCAGGCCACAGAGGACAGAGCTAGGATTTATTCATTCAATTTGTATTTGTTAAGCGCTTCCTGTGTGCACAGCACTGTACTCAGCGCTTGGGAAAGTATAATACTGGAGCTCAGCATCTTTGTATTGTTTAAAAAATTCAACAGGAACTGGATTCACTATTAGTCAAGTTAAACAGCTCTTGACTTTAGTTTCTGGACTCAGGCCACAAAGTCCTGCTACTGTCTTACTGGAGAGAATTGAGGAGCCCAGAGTGACAGTAACACATTTTCATATTCCTGAATTTATTTCAGTAGCTTTGGGACAGGAAAAAAGCCACCTGGCATATAGTCTCCTGACATGTTTACCCGAGCTCTCACTTGCTAATACCTTAAGTGAAACAAACGAACAAATGACTACAATTCAAATAATTATTTCCTGCTCACCCGCCTGAATCCGGTCCACAGACTTGGGCACTGTTTGTTTGGATAACGGATGTTAAATGAGATGGTGGTCTGAGCCAGCAATTAAATATGTATTTAGCTCCTGATGGTAATAAATATTCTGAAAAGGGGTTCAGCACAACTCCACAAAGCATTGGTAGGTTTCATTAAATGTTTCTCATTGAGAGAAGCAGGAGAATCATTGGACACAAACAGCAGCAGCATGACCCCATCCACTTTCTTTTTCATATGGTATTTAATGAGTGCCTTCTATGTACCAGGCACTGTACTAGCTGCTGGGGTCAATACAAGCTTATCAGGTTGGACACAGTCCCTGGCCCACACGGGGCACACAGTCTTATTCCCCATTTTACAGCTGAGGGAACTGAGGCACAGAGAAGTGAAGTGACTCACCCAAGGTCACACAGCAGACAAGTGGCAGAGCTGGGATTGGAACTCAGGGTCCTTCTGACTCTCAGGTCTGTGCTCTATCCACTAAGCCATGCTGCTTCTCCCCTTTCTCCTGACCCCCAGGGCCTAATTTGTAAGAAAGATGACCTCCTGACCCCCGTACCTCACAGCAAGACTCTCACTGGCTCAAATTCCAGTCTGGGAAAGGCTCAAGCAGTGGCAGCATGAGGCCTGACTCAATTTATAAAACACGGGGAAGGTTACCGTGGTCCCTCCAGCTGTGACTTGTGTGATTTGGTCAGAACCGTGAGGAGCTGTAGCCCTGCCGCTCCTGTTGTATTGGTCGTCATCCTTGTCCTTCATATTTTTGTTCCCCAATACTCCCCATCCCACCCCACTTACTCTTAGGTCGTGATCCCTTTGGGTGCCAGGGATTGTGTCTCTATCAAGTCTGTGCACTTCCTTCCCAGTGCTTAGTTAGTACAATGTCTAGCACACAGTAGGCACTTAAGCACTATTAATACTTGCTAAAATGGTCATTAGCTAGCTATGCAACAGGTACATATGTGCATTCACATACATTTAAAAGGACTTTTATTTTCACATCGTGGGATTGCTAGGTATTGCTGCCTGATGTTTGTTCATTCAGTAGTATGTCTTGAACACCTGGGTGCTGCACAGTGTACTAGATGCTTAGGAGAATACAATCGAACTAGATGATGTGGTTATTGACCTTGGTGACTTTTTTCAATCTAATGCGGGACGGAAGACAGGCAGACATAAATGGTATGGGTAAATGATTGGTATGTAGCAAATTATTGTGGTGTATCCAGGGAGTTGGTAGTGTGGATCCAGGAAGAGGAGTGAATGAGTGTGCTCAGTACAAGAACCTTGTCCCAGGACTTGAATTCTTGCTTTTCAGGGAATTCCCCAGACTCAAATTTTTTTATGGTATTTAAGCACTTACTATGTTCCAGGCACTGAGCTAAATGCTAGGATAGATACAAGGTAATCAGGTTAGGCCTAGTTCCTGTCCCACAAGGACACCTAGTCTAAATCAGAAGGAGGAGGATTTTACCCCCATTTTACAGATGAGTTAATTGAGGCCCAGAGAAGTTGTCAGGTCTTGCCCAAGGTCACACAGCAGACAAGGTAGAGCTAGGATTAGAACCCAGAGCTTCTGACTCCCAGGCCAGTGCTCTTTCCACCAGGCCACACTGCTTTTCAACTTACTGATTGCTAGATACAACTAGCTTAGTGCCCCTTGAGCAGCGTCATTTTCTTGTCAACTTAAGAGAGTGTTATCAAAAGCTTTCATCTGTTCTCTTTTGCTTATTTCTTAAATGGGTTTATCCTTTCCTCTGTGCCCCCTGTTGCCAAAAGAATAGCTTTTAAGATCATTTTTTCCCAAGCCTTACTGCCAGAAAGATACATGCTACTTGAAATAATTTGCTTAGCTATGTGAAGAAACATCAGGCTGTGTCTGCAAGAGGATTCATTTTCCTGAATTGACTGGATTTAATTCAGTGGGTGCTTTGCAACAGCACCCATGTTGCTGTTTAGATGGTTTGACTTGATTAATAGTACATTTTGAAAAGAGGTGCTAGGGACGTATTGATGATGTAAAAAAAAAAAAAAGCCATCTGGAATAGCCAGTCAAGTCTCTGGGATGTCAAACTTGATCATTCAAGTCCACTTAGCCCTTCAGTGGTGGATCTCAAAGCAGTTTGAACCTCACCTTGGCGAAGTAGCTAACTAACCTGATTCTGAGCCTTAAAGCTGATTTACAGAGAACCAGTAATGGTATATGAGGAGACTAGAGGAAAGAGCAGAGGTCTGGGAATCAAGACCTGGGTTCTAGTCCCAGTTCTGCCCCCCACCCACTGAATGATTTTTGGGCAAGGGAGGTAACCTTTCTGGATCTGTTTCCTCACCTGCAAAATGGAATACTGGTTTCTCCTGACCTCTCAGGGATGTTATGAGGCCAGAATGAGATAAGTGATGTGAAAACACTCTGGAAAAATGAAATTGCTCCAAAGATTCAAGGTAGTAATATAATTAAGACTCAGAAATATAATATGCACCACATTTGCCATGACTGCTTAGAAGAGGAAAAATTGGCAATGTACAGGCATTTCGTCACCCTAATACCTCCTCCCCCCTCTCAGTATCACACTTGGGGTGTTTCCAGTACTGTACCAGTCTCAGTTACTGGAGGGAGAGTCAAGCAGGAGCATACCCATTCCATTCCCAGCTTGGGCAGTGGCTAGCGAGTGGAAGGCCATCTGCTACAAGTCAAAACTCACCTGTGCTGGGCAGCAGCAGCAGAGGAGAGAGTCGAGGGCGGAGACTCGAGTTTACTGCACAGAGGAAAGCAGTGGTAAACCACTTCCATATTTTACCAAGAAAACTCTATGGATACACTACTAGAAGGATTGCAGATGAAGGTGGGGTTTTCTGGAAGGATTGTGTTCCATGCAGTCGCTGTGGGTCGGAGATGACTCGATAGCATAAAACAAGACAATACCTCCTCCCAGGGGTGTTTGGCAATGCCAGGCCACTGCAGGGAACTTCTGTGGGTAAGGGTGCCTGGAAGCCTCAAAACTATGATTTTTCAGGGTCCTGAGCAAGGGTAAAGTTAGGCTAGTTCAGTCAATCAATGAATGGTATTTATTGAGCCCTATTGTGTGCAGAGCACTTTCTTAAGTGTTTAGGAGAGGATGGTACAGTAGAGTTGGTAGATAGGATCCCTGCCCAGGAGGAACTTAAAATCTGGAGGAGAGACAGCCAGATGGGGGAAATGGGAGAGTATCCAGATACGTATGTAAGGACCGGAAGCTTTTTTGTATTGTAATATTTACTTTAAGTTCATTTCAGGTGGTTGATTTATTTTCCAATGACTCCAGTTCCAGAAGCAATGCCAAATGTCCACTTCACTTTGTGCTGCACATTGACAACCTCACTGGGCCCGCTACTCGTTAGTCCGTTCCCTCTGAGATGCTCTGGTCTAATGGCGCAGGGGGTTGGATTTTCTTGGGAGCGAACAGTTACTTGCACCAAGGTCTTGAGCAAACACCCCGATTTCTCAGGCCAGGGTTTCCCCTGCATGGGAAATGGCAGTGACAGGCTCATCCGCGGAGGATTTTGAGCTCGGGAAAACATACCAGTTTTTGGAAAGTCTTGTTGGAGAAGAATGTTGAGTGGGTAGGAAGAGGCAAAGCACCTATTCAGGTTTGTTTCTGGACCTTGCTCCTCCTCCTGTCAGCCAAACTAGCTGCAGGACGGTTGGGTTGAGGGGCACAAATACTTAGAGCAGTTGCATCTCGTCGTGTGCGATGCTTTGGACAAGACACTAAGTAGAAATCGGAAAGATTATCCACAAGGTGGAAGGTTGCCTGGGACAGCTTTATTTGCATGCAGATGGGTATGCTGAAGACCCTGACTCATTGAGAGCAAGGCAAACCCACAGGAAGGGTTCAGAGGAGCAGTGGATGAAGTGTCTTTATCAGAAGCCTAAGAACGTGGAGCAGAGTTACAGCTTGTGAGGGAAGCTGACCAGCCCTGCAGCACTTATGTACATGTCTATAATTTATTTATATTAATGTCTGTTTTCCCCCTCTAGACTCTAAGGTCCTTGTGGACAGGGAAAGTGTCTACCAAATTTGTTGTATGATCCTGAGAATTTAATATAATGCTGTGCCCACAGTAAATACTTGGTAAATACCATTGATTGAAAGATGAATCTGGTAAAAAAATGTTGGTATTTGTTAAGCGCTTACTATGTGCAGAGCACTGTTCTAAGTGCTGGGGTAGATCAGGTTGTCCCTCGTGAGGCTCACAGTCTTCATCCCCATTTTACAGATGAGGTAACTGAGGCACAGAGAAGTTAAGTGACTTGCCCACAGTCACACAGGTGACAAGTGGTAGAGCCAGGATTTGAACCCATCACCTCTGACTCCCAAGCCCGTGCTCTTTCCACTGAGCCATGCTGCTTCTCTGGTAACGTTGGTAGAGATGCACATGAGTCCTTTGTAATCCCAGTTCTTACCCTTTCCTATTCTTATTTTCTCCCTTGAACTGAATTCCTTTGTCTTTGGTTTTGGCATCCATATTTTGGTTGCTTAGGACTGTCAGTCATAAGTGGATGCATTTATAATAATAATTATTATTATGGTATTTGTTAAGCACTTACTATGTGCTGAGGACTGTTCTCAGTGCTGGGGTAGATACAGGGCAATCAGATTGTCCCGTGTGGGGCTCACACTTTTTAATCCCCATTTTTACAGATGAGGTAACTGAGGTACAGCAAATTTGAATGACTTGCCCAGTCACACAGCAGACAAGTGGCAGAGGCGGGATTAGAACCCACGACCTGTGACTCCCAAGCCCATGCTCTTTCCACTAAGTCACACTGCTACTTATGTGACTTGGGGTGGGGCAGATAAAGATTGCCCAGAGAGAATAAAGAACAGATTATATATAATTGGTTTCAACTGCGTCCCATATTGCTTTCTCATCAGAGCATTGTTTATCACAATATGTACTTTGGTTAAACTGAGACAAAGGATCTGTTACATTTTCACAGGCTCCTGGTACTAGTGCCAGGCCTTTTATCTTCCTCCATGATTCAACTGATCAATAAAAGAAAGTGGCATCGATTTAGGCTTTCACCATATCAATGATAAACATAACCATTTAAAAGCCGGTCGTGTGTGCCTCACCAGAGGGAGGGAGAAAGCAGGAGGATCCATGAAAGCTAGGCTTACTTCCAAATTACCTTAATTTTTAGCCCCTGTAGGTCCGTTCCTCCCCACCCCAGCTGCTCTCACGCACTGTCTCTGGCTGCACTACCTGGGAGAGCCCTCACTCCAGGCTGCAAAATGGAGTGATTGGGAAAGAGGCTAGGATCAGGGTGAGTTGGAACGCTGGGAAGTTTTAGCTCAGCGAATCCTGGCCGGATTGCTGCAGTATTGTTTCTGGGGTTGAGTAAATCGCACCTGGGTAGGGCCGGACAGTCCTAAAGCAGTATTCCTGAGAGACTTCTCCAGGCCCAACTCCTCCTCCCTTTTTCCCCAGAAACCTTTTCTTTTTTTCGCTTCCTCTCTTTTCTTTCTTTTTTTTTTCCCCTTGTTTCAGAGTCAGCTCCCCTGCTGAACCTGCCACTGACTTGTACGGAAGCTAGATTGTGGGAAAGATCCCCATTCTGCTTAGTAGAGACCAAAAATACACACTAAATATAACCTTACTCTTACTAGAACAATTGCTCCTTATTTCCTGTTCTGCTAGAGGAGTTATAACTGCCACCAGACCCCCTAATATGGTCCTTGCGCTCCTCACTAACTGTGTCAGATGTTTCACCCTCGTTTGCACCCCATCCTACATGGGAGCCTGACTACCAGTCTGGTTGGGTGAATACTTATGTTTAAATGGCTCAAATATGTCTGGGACCTAGCCTATTTTACCATTAATAACTGGATTCCTGTTACAATGGTCCCTTCCCTGCTGAATGCATCCTCAGTGTGCACAGTTCCAAATTCTGTGACATGGAGTCACTTATCATCACCCGCACAATCGTCAGTTTTGAGTGCCTTCTAGGTCCTTGGGAGCTTTTGAGGAAAAGTAGAAGACTTTTCTGCCCTCAAGGAGCGTTCATTCTAATGGAGGAGGCACTCAGATAAGCATTCCAGTGACCAGAAGATAGATGGTGGGTGGGGCAAAGACAGATGGCACACTCTTTCCCTGATGCTCTCTTGAGAAGGAAGAGGGAATTGGACTCTCCTTTGTCATCCCCCCTCAACAGTGACCTGAGGTGTGGGAAGAACTGGAGAGTATTCTTTTCAGAAAGTGGGTTTTTTTTCCCGTATTTCAAAATATTTGTACTGAAGCTTCATAAGTAGACTATCGTAGGCCGCCAGGAGGGTATCTATCTTCATACTTTGCCTGGAGATATTTTCACACTTCCTGAGCAGAGGCTTGATATCTGTGGGATGAATCAGCAAGGGTCTAGGTCACTTCCTCCTTTTTCTCCTCACTCATTCCCCCTTTTCCTCTCCTTTCCTGTTGCTGGGGCTTAGCGAGAATCATTGCTTCCACTTTACAGATGAGGGTGATGAAGAATAAGGAAGTAAGTGAAAAGGCATGGCTGTAAATCAAGCTGAAGGAGTACAAGTCCTGGGTTATTTTCCCCTAATGGTATTTAATTGTTAAACTATAGTGGTCTTGGTGGTGTGGGGAAATTGAGAATAACCACTGTAGATAATGTCATAATTATTGAGCCCTTACTGTGTGCAGAGCACTGTACTAAGTGCTTGGCAGAGTACAATGTAACAGAGTTGGTAGACATGCAGAGGATTATATCTAAGACCCAGTAAATTTGAAACCCATCAAGCCTAATCAAAATGAATTGCCTAATAGTTGGATGCTTCCTTTTGTATTTTGGAGTGAAGTTAAAATTCAAACCAAAGTGAAACCTTCTACAGAGGCAGTCTGGTCTAGTAGAAAGAGCAAGGATCTGGGAATCTTGAGTCCTGAGTTGTAGGCCCACTTGGGTCATTTGCTTGCTGTGGGATCTCAGGTAAGTCACTAACCCTCTCTGGCACTTAATATGCTTATTTACGCCATAGCTCCTACTCTATTAGTTTTATTCTACTAAACATATTACTTTTTACTATGTGCTAAGCACTGGACTAAGAATTGGAAGTGTTACAGGGTAATCAGTTCAGACACAGTCCCCATTCCGCACTGGGCTCACAGTCTAAGAGGCAGGGGAGCAGATATTTCTTATCCCCATTTTCCAGATGAGGAAACAGGTCTAGAGGGGTTAAATGAGTGGCAAAGCTGGAACTAGAAACCCAGGTATCCTGATACTCAATCCCATTCTCTTTCTACTAGGCCATGATTCTTCTTCTGTGAAACAGGCATAATACCTGCTTCCTGTTACTTTATGGTAAGTTGAAGGTAAAATGAGACCCATAATGTTCAAGCACTTTGGAAAAAATAAAAAATCCATAAAAATTCAATGTATTTTCAACTTAACCTCAATAACCCTCCCTCCATTCATTTTTCCACCTTTCCACCGCCCCTCTGCCCGATTCATATTTTGTAATTAACCTGGCAACAAAGCAAAGCTGTAATGTCATCCTAGGTTGAGGTGCATCTGCGCCGGCTAAATTTATTTTTATTGAAAGAAAAATAAAACATAAATAAAGTAAACATCCCAAGCCCTTTCCTGCACTAACAGGAAACATCTGCTTTGGCAAGTGGAAGAGCCTGGAGAAGATCCCTGGAAGCATTTAGCTGCGTGGTGTCTCGATCAACCCCAGGAGTCGCAAGTGGTCACGTTTAATAATTTTCACTGTGATATTTGTTAAATGCTTACTATGTACCAAACACTGTGGGAAGCACTGGGTTAGATTCAAGTTAGCATATCCTAATATCTAACCCCACCCATGGGGAAAAGCCCAATTGCGTGTTTTAGTGACCGAAACCAGCTAAGAAAATCCTAAATTGGCACCATTCAGGTTGTCGTGGAAGGAAAAGAGAGTGGGACTGACCTCTCCTTCAATCTTACATTCCCTTCCTCCACTTCCTCTTTCCATGGTTTTTCTTCCTGGGTAGGAGAAAAGATGGAGTCGGAACCCCCACTCCAATAGCATGTTTGGCTCCCCCTTATCCACCTGTAGTAAACTCCCTCCCTTGCCCTCTTCCACTCTGGAGGTTCATGCTCCCCATTAACTAGTCTTACCCTGAGCCTTTTAACACTTGGGCCTAGGGATAACCCCTGGCAAATACCTCAGGAATTGGATTGCTTTGGAGCTGAGGATTGAGGGCTCCTAGACCATCAAGTCATTCCACAGTGCCAGCCTCATTGGGCTTCTAGATCTTTTAGTCAGAAGGTGAGTTGAGTATCTTGAAATCACTAGGTTGGTTGGTCACTGCTACTTTCAATGATCAGGTGTACCATTACTGTAACCATTAGGCAAAAATAATTGAGGATAATTTTTTTTTTAAATATGATGTTTGTTAAACTGTTTCTATATGCCAGGTGTTGGGATGCCCCTCTCAGGATTGCACTTGGAGAGTTTCCAGTACTCTACCAATCTCGGCTATGGGAGGGAGAGTAAAGCAGAGGCAGACTTGTTCCATTTCTAGCTTGGGCAGTGGCTAGCGAGTGGAAGGCAATCTGCTACAAGTCAAAACTTGTCAAAACCGCTGGGCAGCAGCGGCATGGGAGAGAGTCGAGGGCGGAGACTGGAGTTTACTGCGTGGAAGAAGGCAACGGTAAACCACTTGCGGATTTTTACCTAGAAAACTCTATGAATACACTACCAGAATGGTTGCATAAGGAGTTAGGTTGTTCTGGGAGAGATGTATCCATGAAGTCGCTATCGATCAGAAACGACTCGACTGCATAAGACAAGTGCTGGGGTAGATACCGTACAATCCGACACAATCCGACACAGTTTCTGTCCCCCATAGGGCTCACAGTCTAAGAGTGGGAAGAGAATAGATGGAGAAGCTGAGGCAGAGAGAAGATGTTATTGGTCCAAGATCACTTAGCAGTCAACTGGTTGAGCTAGGATTGGAACCCACGTCATCTGATTCCTAGGCCCCTGCTCTTTCCACTGGGCTATGCTGGAATCAAAGGTAGAGGTAACACTTATAAATACTAAGGTTTTGGGAATCGGGAGGCATTTTGGCCTCGTAGACAGTGCATAGGACTGGGGAGTTGCAACCCAAGGTTTAATCCGAACTCTCCCACTGGCCTTCTTGTGACCTTGGGTACGTCACCTCTGGGCCTGTTTCCTTGTCCACAAAATGGGGATAAAATGCCTGTTCTCCCTATCCTTTAATAATAATAATTGTGGAATTAATTGCTTACTGTGTGCCGGCATTGAACATGAATTCTTTTTGGGACAAGAATCATAGCCAATATGATTCCTTTATTTTTATCACAGCAGTGAGCACAATGCTGTGACACAGTAAATGGTTAATAAATACCACTGACAGACAGAGGAAGAACTGTAACAGAAATTTGCAGATGCTGCTCCTGCTGCTGATGAGACTGCATCCAAGAGGGTGAGTGTATTTGAGAAAGCAAGGGAAATCAAACTTGTGGAGTGATTCCTGAACCAATAGGTAGAGCTGTTGAAGCAGCATGGCCTAGTGGGTAGAGCCCGGCCCTGAGGGTCAGAAGATCCTGGGTTCTAATCCTGCTTCCAATATTTGTCTTTTGTGTGACCTTGGGCAAGTCATTTAACTTCAGTGTGCCTCAGTTACCTCATTTGAAAAATGAAGATGAAGACTGTGAGCCCATGTGGGACAGGGACTGTGTCCAACATGATAAGCTTGTATCTATCCCAGCGCTCAGTACAATACCTAGAACATATTAGGCACTTAAACACCATTTAAAAAAGCAACCCAAAAGTTGAACCTCAAGTCCCATCTGAAGTCAAAGTAATAATCATAATAATGTTGGTATTTGTTAAGGGCTTACTATGTGCAGAGCACTGTTCTAAGCGCCGGGGTAGATACAGGGTAATGAGGTTGTCCACATGGGACTCACAGTCTTCATCCCCATTTTACAGATGAGGCAACTGAGCCACAGAGAAGTTAAGTTACTTGCCCACAGTCACACAGTTGACAAGTAACAGAGCTGAGATTCGAACCCACAGGGAGCAGGATCGGAGATCAGGGTGTAGCCAAACTTTGAGTTGGTATCAGAACTTCAAAAAAATAACTGTATTGTGGGAATAGGCACCCTGCAGAAGAGTCTGTTTGAAAGAGTTGAAAATTAAAAACACTTCAACCCCTAAATCAGGATGGAATGAAGAGTGAATGAATGTGTGTGTGTGAGAGATATAAATAATGGGCCAAGTGGTTTAAGACGTGAAAGTGTTTAGTTCTCTAACACCTGCAAGATAATGGCTTTGGTAATACTTGAGGAACAGTAAGGAGGAGCCAGAATGTTTACCCAAGTTACCGTTCCTGAACAGGAACATCTGCCTTACCCACCTTTCCTCTGGCATCTTTCAGAGCTGCAGTGCTCTTTGCTTCACCTCACGGCACACTTAACTTCTAAAGGAAGAAACACCTTTCCCCACAGCACTTTCTGCCTTGGATAACAGTGAGGAAGGTCCAGTTTTTTAAGCGAAGGGCAAAATGAGGGCTGCAATTCTTCGAAACCCCTCACCCCTTCCCCCAAACACTTGTGCTTTTTTGGGCCTTCTACATTTTCTACTGCATGATCACACTTGTCTTTTACTCCCTTTCTTTAGAGAGCCCTGTTGAATGCTGTTCCTTTTCTGTAGAAATCAACGTTCTTCTCCCACCCTTCTCCTGCCTTGGGACTGTAGGGCAGTGGTGAGCAGCTGCTGTGTTCCGTTACAGCGGGGGACTGCAGGGAGATGGTCCCTGTTATCTCTTACCATCTCGGGGACTCTGAAGCTTAATTAGCCTTTATGAAAAGCTTTGGAGATTCCAGGGTGAAAGGTGCTGCAGGTCCCCTCCACAGCCTTGTGATGGTTTGTTATTTATTGCATAAGGGCATCGGGCTTTCTCTCTATTAATTGTCCAGACAAGACTAACCTCGGGTTACTTGGCTCCTCAGGTAGGGGCCTGTGCTGGGGCCCAGCTGGTTGAACAGATGGCTTTGTTGTTCCTCATCATCGACACTATTAAAAATAAACGAAGCATGCTTCCAATCAAGTTGCTTCGTTATAACTCTGGTCCTGCAGCTCTAACCAAATGATTTTCTTTCAGTGGTGGCTCTGACTGACTGGTTGGTGCCCCTTCAGCCTCCTCTGTCTGTCGGTCAGTGGTATCCTTTGAATGCGTACTATAAGCAGAGCACTATAGTAAGCACTTAGGAGACGCCATACAGTGGAGTTAGCAGGCACGATCCCTGCCCACAATGAGCTGACAGTGTAGAGGACTCCAAAGAGATCTTCTTCTTGGAGCATTAACTCTAGTCCCCTGACTTTTGTATCTGGGTTTTCAAAATCCCTTTTTGAAAACTGAATCCTCTGCATTTACAGGGGTCTGAAGATTGGTTGACTGTCCCCGGGAAGCCAATCAGCTCCACTCATGTCAAGCAGAGGTATACCCATTCCATTCCTAGCTTGGACAGTGGCTAGCGAGTGGAAAACAATCTGCTACAAATCAAAAATCACCTGTGCTGGGCAGCAGTGACACGGGAGAGAGTCGAGGGTGGAGATTCAAGTTTACTGCGTGGAAGAAGGCAATGGTAAACCACTTCTGTATTTTTACCAATAAAGTTCTATGGATACACTACCAGAACGATGCAGATGGAGATGGGGTGTTCTGGGAGGGATGTATTCATGGAGTCGCTACAGGTTAGAGACAACTCAACAGTATATAAGACAAGATCTGGGGAAAGATGTCACTTTCCACCTGTATTTTAGGCAGGATCCTCTGCTAAGGTGGCTATTCAGGATCCTAAATAATAATGACATTTTTCTAAGCATTTTTTATGGGCCAAGTACTGTTCTAAGCACTGGGGTAGAGATATGAAAATGAAATCAGACACAGTCCTCGTCCCACATGTGGCTCACAGTCTATAAATAGGGAGAACAGGTATTTAATCCCCAATTGACAGGTGAAGAAACTGAGGCCCAGACAAGTTAAGGGATTTGCCCAAGAACACAGCAGGTAAATGGCAGAGTTGGGACCAAAACCGAGGTGCCTCGCCTTTCAGACCCATGCTCTTTACACTAGGCTATACTGCTTCTGCTTGTTTTTTACATGTCATGTGTGTGTGTGTTTGTGTGTGTGTTACTGTCTGTGTTACAGTTGTCTTTGGAGTTCAGAGATGCTGTTGGTGTGCCAGTAGGAATGACTAGCTGAACAGAGGAAAGAATGGTTAATGATCCTCTCCACATGGGGACTACACCCCATTGCTGTGAACCAGGTTGGTTGCTCTGTTGCTATTTTTTCCAGCATCTCACAGCTGAGCTGAAATTGGGCTTCCGTGTCCACTTCTAGCCATACTTCTGGTGTGCTATCACTGCCTCCCCTCACATCAGGTCTGTGAAAGTAGCTGGTTGACATGCCCGTAACTGTACCTGTCAGTTTATCCTTTCCCCTTAGGTAACTCTGCTGCACAGCCTTGGTTAGACTAGCAATAACTCCGAGAACTTAAACCGGTATTTTTTTCTCAGGGCTGGAAGTCCCACTGAAAACTGTTGGTTTTTATGTTTGTTTCACCTTAGTAATCCTACCCCAACATAGTTGCTGTGGGGTAGACTCCAGAGGGTGGGGTGTACATGGCCAGAGGCACTCCATGGTTCTGAGTGAGCAGGCCTGTGGGCCTTACTTGGAGGTTAGGCATCAATGCCAGTTCAGGGTCTGGGATACTTCTGGACACTCTAAAACTTGTGGTGCATTTTCTGGGCTGGTGGGATAGCTTTTCTCTTCCTCTTCTTCCCTCCACCCCCCCACCCCCCCACCCCCCCCCCGAACCAGAACTGACCTGTCGGGAGTTAACTAGATGATTATGCTAGAAAAAGGTCCAGGCCTAATCCTTCTCAGTCAGCTCTCTGTGTGACCTGGAAAATTTGGGCCATGTGTCCAGGCTCCCTAGCACTGTGAAATGAATCGAGGAATTTTTAGGGGAGTATGCACAAAGACATCCCCTCCCGGCCAGACACAACCAGTTTAACCTGAATTATCTGGAGAACTGAGGCAAACATTCTCCTCATCTTGATATTTCCTCCTTTCCCTGTTTCATAGACCAAGCCCCTAACTGGCCAAAATGTCTGTTTGAGGGTCTATCATCATTCTCACCTTGTTTTATCTGTCAAGGTATTAAAACTAGACCCCCAAAGGTAAGTAATACCCTAGGAAACCATGAAAGCTACATCTCTCATTGTCTTATCTGTGTTTTTGATTGACTTAGATGTTGCTTAACAGTTCCTCAACCTCAGTGAACTGCAAAACATTGTCCAGTTCAATTTGGACTTGATCCTGTACTCAGCCAGGGTGAGATCTGAAATTCTTCCAGAGTGCTAAGAGGTGTCATTTAGAAAATGATCTCTCCTTGTACCCTGAACTTTATCACCCTTAGTGGCCCATTACTGGGAAGGTAAATCAGCCTTGCAGCCCCTCTGCACAAATCTTTCAATCCAAATTAGCCATAACTAAACAGTATCAGGATATCTTTCCCAAATTAAAAGAAATAAATGGATTGGTAGTTGTCGAATGAGGAGTTTCAATATGAGCCTCCTATGGTGGTGGATAAATTGCTGAAATGGAAAATTTGAGAAAATCCAGAAATAATATTTGTTAAGCACTTAGGCTGTACCAAGCACTGTAGTAAGTGTTAGGGTAGATGAAACATAATCAGATGAGACAGTTCCTGTCCCACCTAGGACTCAAAGCTTAAAAGGTTTCAAAAGGTTCCATGCTAAGATTCCATAATATAAAAAATGTTTTTCCTCCTTTTGAGTGCATGTAATTAGAAAAATGATTGGCAGATTATAGAGATGAGAGGTGAGGAGATAGGTATTTTTTAAAAAATGTTTCCCATCTCCAGCCAGCTTTTTCAGTGGCTGGGTTTAGCAGCATCTTGCCCAAATTTCTGTTTCCTTGAATATTCTTCCCAGCTCTCATTCAAATTGGAGTGTTCTTCTCTGCCTCTCGGCCCGAATCACCAGGCGCTCAGTATGCTTAGGGGCTTTCCACAGCCAACACAAACAGATCAGACAGGGGCTGATGGTTTTGTTTCCCCTTTGCTGAAAAGTATAAGAATTCCTCTTGCACCCAGCATTGTGCCACCCCCATGGGTAAAACCAGGAAGACGGACTGGGGTGGAACCACCACCTAAATAATTCTTAATTGAAACACGTAATTAGCTTTACCTGTCCAACTTTCCTTTTGTAGGAAGTGTTTCTCTACCTCCAAAGAAATTAGACTAATAATTTTTGTAATGATAGCTTTCCCTTATATCTCATCTTCTGTGAAATGCAGACCATTCCAAAGAAGAAGAAGGTTTTGAGAGAGGAGAAAACAATGAAAGGTCAAAATTCATGGACTGAAAGGAAGGTTTTCAGCCAGCACCCCAGTAAGAGCCCTGGTGAAGTGGAAGAGCTCAGTGGAAGAAGTGAGATCAGAAAGCTATATGTAACTCAAATTGCAGTAGCGTTTCCATTGTCCCATGAGCTCCTTGCTCAATGGAAAGCACCTTTGCCATTTCAGGTAAGTACTCACTGTAATAATAATAATAATAATAATAATAATAGTGTTAGTATTTGTTAAGCACTTACTAGGTGCAGAGCACTCTTCTAAGTGCTGGGGTAAATACAGGGTAATCAGGTTGTCCCCCCGTGAGGCTCACAGATAATCCCCATTTTACAGATGAGGTAACAGGCACAGAGAAGTTGTGACTTACCCACAGTCACACAGCTGACAAGTGGCAGAGCTGGGATTTGATCCTATAACCTCTGACTCCCTCTTTCCACTGAGCCACGCTGCACCTGGTGTATTGTGTCCTGGAAATAGGGCCAGATTGGCAGTACCCTAGTTGAAGGCGAAAAATCCACAGTGGGGCCTATTTCTGTGGTGACTGAGTAAAGTGTTGCCATCCAGGGCCAGAGCAAGAGGATAGGGGACAAGGTAGAGGACTCAGGGTCACATCCAGAGCAGGTGCAGTGACATGACTGCCCCTATCACTTCCCCTGAGTCCTGAGCTGCTGCTCTGGCTTCCTGCAACCCTCCACCTTAGGTGCTGCCAGGATTCCCTTGTCTGAGACCTGATCGTGGTTACTGCTCCTGCCCTGACCTTCCCTCTCCACCCTAGCTCAGGCGTGGCTGGGCTGAGGGGTGGGAGGAAGGTGACCAATCTTTAATTATTGCAGAAATGCCTTTACTGATTCCAAGAGCAGGCTCAATCCCTTTGAAGTGAAGAGCTTAGCTAGTGAGTTTCTGTCTTTTCCAGAGATCTGGTTCCCATTTAGAGCAAAAGAGGTAATTCACAAACATCATCCAGAGAAACTACCATTGATTGGTTGATTTTCTTGGTAACTGAAACCTCTCACTTGGCCATTAGTGACTTTCCACGTGACATTCTCTCAGTTTTGGGGGAATGAAGATGTGATTCTTCCTGAATTAAGGGGTGGAAATGGTGGTCCAGGTCACGTTGGGAGCTCATCTTGGATTTTGGGGAAATGCAGTTTACTGTCATTTTCCCTGAGCAAGTAGCCTCACTGAGCTCTCCACAGGCTGTTTGGTTTGTTGTGGGAGACTACTGAGACCACTTGTTTGGGATTTCACTTGACCCCAATTACCTTGGTCAAGCTGTGTCAGAAGACTGCTAAGTGGCTGTCTGACTGCATTTCTCATTGCAGGCTTTCTACTCCCACATCCTGTTCAGGCACATTAGCTGAATGCCAATTTCAGACTAGTAAATGTGTGAGGAGAAAATTTGTAGGATTTTTACAGAGTGGCGATTTGCAGCCTGAGCACAGATCCACAGAGCTTTGGTGCTTAGACCGAGTCTTCCCTCTGTTTCTATCCCACTAATTGCTGCTTTTTCTCCCGCCCCCAAGCTTTACTGTCTTACACATTTCTATATCCATCTTTGCCCCTGACATTTATGTGTGTTTCTTATATTTAGAAACTGCTCTCAACTTATTCCTTTCTGGCCATTACTACGATTTGTCAGCAGTAGCTCTGACAGACTCTGTAAACTACTTCTTGCCTTCTAGCTGGTTGTTTCTGGCTACTGGCCTTCTAGCCACACCGTCTTCCCTTAAGGAGGACTCTCTATCACCAAAGCATACCCACGTAGGCATTGTGGCCTCACCCTCTCTACCTGAAACTGATATCTCAACTAACCACAGTTGTAGTGGCTCTTCCCTTCTCAAAGGGAGGATGTGAGTAATCTGCTTAGGTGTTTTAATTATTTGTTGGGTCTCTTTAAAGGATTTTTCTATATAAGTCTTTGTTTCACTTTAATTTTCCATTTTGCTGACTTGAAGGTAGGTCTTTGGTACTCAAAAAAAAAAATTGGGATTGTTTTTCTGTGGTAAGAGATATAGATTGTAATATAGGTTATTTAAGTAGCAAATCTTTGGAGTCCCAAGGATTATAACTCCCTTTGTCTTGGGAATGTGTAGTTTTTGACATCAGCAGATTTATTTAATTTTGTGAAACACAGATTCCTGATTTTATGAAGACTGTTCAGAAGGAAGGACTTAAAATGTTACGGTCCAGGTGTCTGGGGTGTTTGATCAAAATTTCAGGCTCCCCAGGCTGAGTGAATGATGGCGTGACAGATGGTAGACAGGAATATGTCAAAACATCCAGGGACTGTACATGGGACGAGTTGATATGAGGCTGGGATAAAGTGAATTTTTGAGAAATTATTTTTCCTTTAGTTACATTTCACTAATGCCAGAGAGAATGAGTGTAATGGGGCCTGTTTTGCAGCTACTGTATTTCCAAGAATACTAGTGGTAGAGTGATCCTTCCTAGATCCTAGATTGTGAGATCCCTGACATACAGGAAGCGTGTCTATACCTGGGTATTGTCTTCCAGCACTTAGTGCTGTGCACATACTAAGCCCTCAATAAATACTATTTATTATTAATAATAATAATAATAATAATGATATTTGTTAAGCACTTATTATGTGCCAAGCACTGGTGGATACAAGGTAATCAGGTTGTCCCACGTGGGGTTCACTGTCTTAATCCCCATTTTACAGATGAGGTAACTGAGGCACAGAGAAGTGAAGTGACTTGCCCAAAGTCACACAGCTGATAAGTGGTGGTCAGGATTAGAAGCCACAACCTCTGACTCCCAAGCCCATGCTCTTTTCACTAAGCCACGCTGCTTACTAATACTACCCTCCATTTGAAAGGGATCCAGAGGATTCTTTGAGAAAGAATTCCTTTGTCTCTGAAAATTCAGCTGTCCACTTCTTCTGGCCCCTGGCCATTTGGGGTTGACTTATTCAGACACTTGTAGTTGTGGGGTAAGTGTGACTTTCCAAATCCATTTCCCTTCATTTTTGTTACCTCCTGACAGGATTAACCAGTTTTATGAGACCATAAGCAACACCCTTATTCTCCTCTCCCCACAAAGAGACCTGGGATCCTTAAACCAAATCACAGTAGTATTTACTGAGCAATTACTGTGTGCAGAGCACTATACTAAGTGCCTGGGAGAATACAATATAACAGAGCTCATAGACACGTCCCCTGTCCACAGCAAGCTTACAGTATAAAGCGGGAGAAGACATTAATATAAATAAATTAAGGCTATATATGTAAGTGCCATTGGTGAGGGAGGGGTGAATAAAGGGAGCAAATCCAAGTGCAAGGGTGATGCAGAAGGTTGTGGGAGAAGAGGAAATGAGGGCTTAGTCGAGGAAGGCCTCTTGGAGGAGATGTGCTTTCAATAAGACTTTGAAGATGGGTGGAGTGCTTGTCTGTTGGAGAGCATTTCAGGCCAGAGACAGGGTGTGGGTGAGAAGTCAGTGACAAGATAGGCAAGATTGAGGTACAGTGAGTAGGTTGGCACCTTCACTTTTCTCAGGCCACCAACTACAAATTTGAACTCCTTACCCATTCTCCTTTTTTGGATGCACAAACCCACCCCTTCAACTCTTCCATTTCTACTAAATTCAACTCTCTCCTTCTCCTGACACCCCTCCCTCCCCCTGCCATGGCTCCCCGACTCCCCTGCTAAATTGTTAGCTCCTTGAGGGCAGAGGTTAGGTCTATTAACTCTGTTATAATCTCCCACATGCCTAGTACAGTGCGCTAAATGTAGTAGATAATCAATAGTGCATTGATTCAGTGCAGTGGTTTATCCAGTCCAGCATTCTGTCCACAGCTCGACAAGTTCCAAAATCATTACTGGGAAATCTTAGTATGAACACTGTGGAAGTGGAGATGGAGTTAAAAGAGTCTGAAGAGCAGAAGCTCCACTGCTCTCTCACCTTGTTGCAAGAGGCTCCTGGTGTGTTCTGAGTAAGAAGCAGCCACTTGGAGCCAGATAGGAGACTGGAGGGTGGAAGGGCAGAAATTTCTGAAATGAGGGGCAGCCCACAGAAGGCCGCTTGGAAGAAATCCACTGGAATTTTCCCAGTATCCCAGTGGATCATGCTAGTCATGGTTTGGTGTGCCACAGGTCCCCAGAGAACCCTGGGTGGAAAAATGTGGTGGCTACCCTCCCTTGTCACCCATCCTCTTAAAAGTTGGTGAGTCTGACGGGTTCAGTGGACAGATGTAACTGGCTCTTCTCTGTACTTGCATTATGAGAGCCTGTAGTTCTTGCTCACTCTTGAAGTGGACAGGCCTTGTTCAGCGAATATGCATGGTTCAATGGAAACTCCCACGTTTACACCCCTCAATTCTGTCCAGCTGAGAAATGAGAATACAATGTTATGTACAAAATTTGCAATTAGGGTAAATATAATAGAAAAACGGTTTGTAATTTGTCAACTGAGATGAAAAAAATTCTAAAACCCAACATCGATTTTATCATTAGAGGTATAACTCACTCTTGTTCAGACATTCAGGGTTATTACAAGAAAGCAGATGATGGCAGCTTAAATCAGTTTCCTCCTTTGATGTCCCCAGGAATGGGGAGAGATGGCAAGAGAGAGAGAGAAAGAGTTGGGGGGTGGGGAGAGAGAAAGAGAAGAATTGAGACTTTCAGGACAATGTTTGAGGCAGATCTGGCCCATTGCTAAGGACTAAAGCAAAAGAAAATAAAAAAGGGAAAAAACATTTCATATAGAGCCCGCTTTCCAGGAGGGGCCCAGAAGACCCGGTAGAAAACTAGTCATACATATGCTGATCATTAAGATGGCAGAAGTTTGCTCTAAAAGTTGTAATTTTATGTCTTATTCCATAAAACAATGGGAGGCTGCCCCAGGGGTTAAGAAAAAGACAAAATCAAGGCCACATCAAAGGTTATTTATTGTTCCAATATGGGGAACCCTTCAATGTAAACAGTTTCCTTAACATAGCAGTTTCTTAAAGATAAATTTTTTTTATTTTCAAAATTTGGCATCGTAATGATTTTCTTAATAGCATTCTTGTGCTTTCGGATTCAGCATGCTTTCATTTCATTTTCCGTGCACAGACATACTGGAACAGAGTCAGGGGAGTTACAGATTGACAGACAGGTAGTCCAGGAGCCAAACCTGCACTTTAGCCAAACCCTGCTGCTCTCTTTTCAACAGATAACGGAAAACTCATAGAAGTTTGGGGAAGAGTTAACTGAGAATATATTTGGCGTGTTCATGAAGGGTTGGATGAAGAGGGCAGGAAACTTGGTTTGATTTCTGGAAATTATGTTCTCTAATATTACTTTTGTTCCTTTTTAGAGGAAAAATTGATTTTGGGGGGCTAAGCTTCCATTATTATGTAGTGTTAAATACCTACAAGCCTCCTTCTGGGAAATTACACTTGTTATTTGATTTTCAGGGCACATTTAGGGCTTATGATATTGCCCAATATCATATTTTACTGGTGATTTATTTGGATATTTTTTGATATGTCGAAGTGTTTTGAAATACTTCGGCAGGCAGTTTGTGAAAGTTTACTTTGATGGCATGAAATCATACTGATGCTTTGATTCAACTAACAATTCCAGATGGATTCAGGAATGTTTGCTAGTAAAAGTCCTCTGCAGTTGATTTCTCAAACTTAGTTGACCCTGGTATAAGAGCAACCTGGGGCTTCAAAGTATGCCATTCACTGGCCATTTGTCAAGTTTTCAGCTGGCCGCGCCACTGTTCAGTATAGGTATGGCATTAGATGCCTCTATAGTCTGTATTTTAAGCAGTCAATCCTGTGACTTGGAAGTGTGGCCATTGTATAAGGAGGGGAATGCAGAAGTCCTGAAGCCAAGGGGGTATGAGGGGCCACCCTCTTCCCCAGGGAAATAATTAGGTAATGGTGGACGTCTGCAAAATAGTATATATGATATCATTATGTTAGGCTGCATGCTTAGTGTAATGCAAGCAGCATTGGATGCGTCTGTTCCAGGATCTACCTCAGTGGCTACCCTAGAAATTTGCTCATGACTGAATATTGTTCCACCTCTCAGGATCTCACCTGGAGTTTCCAGTACTCTACCAGTCTCGGCTACGGGAGGGAGAGTCAAGCAGAGGCATACCCATTCCATTCCTAGCTTGGGCAGTGGCTAACGAGTGGAAGGCAATCTGCTACAAGTCAAAACTCACCTGTGCCGGGCAACAGTGACACGGCAGAGAGTCGAGGGCGGACTAAAGTTTACGGCGCGGAAGGAGGTAGTGGTAAACCGCTGCTGTATTTTTACCAAGAAAACACTCTGGATACATTACCAGAACTATTGCAGATGGAGGTGGGGCTTTCTGGAAAGATGTGTCCATAGAGTTATTATAGGGCGGAAACGCCTTGACAGCATTAGACAAGAATACTGTTCAGATCCAGGGATAAACCGCTTAGAGTTAAAAAACAAAAACAAAAAAAATCTTTAAGGAAACTCCACCAGGATGGGATGGGAGCAGGGAGGGACCATTCAGGGAAGGTGGTCCCTGTTCTCCCCCACCCCAACCAAGTTCATTTGTTTCTGCAAGGCTGCTTTATATCACTTCATTCCATTCCAGTCTCCAACTAGGGTTCAGGGACCCAGGCAGAATACGTGGAGGTGCCTCTTGGTCCCATTACCTGAAGACTAGACACATACCAGGGAAGGAAATGACTGAAGCAAAATGGAATATGGCCGGGAGTCGGGGAGAAGCTGGAAAAACTGTGCAGATAGGGTCCCAGTAGCTCCTTGATCGGCGTTTATGTTCAACATGAAAATGGCAATGACTTACTTTGGTTTGTCATTTTATCACAAATGGTTACTAAATATCAAGTGATCTGCTTGATTGTTTCTTCTTTGAAGACTCAGCATTTTACCAAGGGCCCAACCACATCGAACCCTAGGCTTAGCCAAAAATGATTTTATCCACTGATGCCTCCTTAGAATACAAATGTGGGATAATAGCCAAGAAGCCTAGTCTTTCTAGTGCGGTAAGTACAATAGGCATCTCTTGGGCTGATTTGGCATTGGGGGAGAGAGAGAAAGTTGCCCCAGCTCCACTGTTCTCAGGGGGAGTACCTGGGGGGGGGAGGGGCGGTCAGTGGAGTCCCCTATGGATGGCCCAACCACCTCCTGCTTCACTTTCCCTTTCTCTCTCTCTCTCTCTCTCTCTCTCTCTCATATTGCTGTGGCTCTGGCCTGGAAATAATTCCAGCGCAATTGGGGAGGGTCTGGTGGGGTTAAAGGGTTCCAAAATGGTGGAAAGGGGGTGAATTTGTGTTGCAGGTGGTCTCCCTGGACTTCCAGGTTCAGAGAGCTTTCAACAAGAATCTTAATCGGATTTAAGTGGCTATCCAGAGCTGTCTCTTTTCTACATTCAGATTTAATCTCTCCCAGGATCAGTCCAGAGGCCCACTGGAAGTTCAGAAAATCATACTACAAACAAGGCCATGATGGGGAAGAAACCAGTGGTCTGACCCAGTCCACTGTTCTGCTGCTAATAGAAGTAACAGACCATTTGTCATAACTCTATGATGGGCAGTGTCCTGGGGCAGCCTTCCTTAATAATTTTGCATGTGCTATTACGACCCTAACTCCCCCCCATCTCTAGCCCCCCATTATGTGGCTTTTGATGCCTGAAATTAATCAAACTCCTCTTTAACTTATTGATATTTTCTGTCTGCGTAACTTCCTTTGGGAACAAATTCCATGTGCCGCCCAACCACTGTGTGAAGAGGTTTTTCCTTTTGTACATTTCAGGCTTCAGAGTGGCTACCCCCTCATCCTGGCAAACACATCTGTGTTCTCCCTGTCATGCCCTTCACCCTGACAAAACCCTCACTTCCCCTATTCTCCATCCCTTCTGCATCGCTTGTGCACTTGAGTCTATAATCTCTAAAGCAGTTGAATTTTTTTCACCCCACCCTTAAGTCGTCAGCACTCCTGAACTTTCCTATCTGTAATTTAGTTTTCTTCCCTTCTAGTCCACAGGCAGGAATCATGTTTACCTACACTATTGCACTGTACTCTCCTAAGCATTTTGTTAGTCCAGTAGTCTGTACACAGTAAGCGCTCAGTAAATATCATGATATTTCTACTCAGCAGAGTCAGGCCGCTTGGCTTTTGGGTGGAACGGACTTCTGAGAACTTCCTGAGCCTTTGCTCTCTGCTCTCCCCACTGTTCTGTCTGAAGAGAATGGCAAATGCAGACACTTTGACCCTCAGTTTCATGATCCTAAATAGACCAGGGCCTGGCAGAACAAATGCTCTCTTCTGCCCACTACAACGTACGAGCCAAAAACTATATTGGTGGACTTAAGAACCCAGAGATGAGTCCAAAGAGGAGCGTATTTTGTAGTAGGCTCTGTAGCCTTATTTTATTTTTTTTTTACTGCCAAATTTTCCTTAGTGGGACCAAGGTGAGAGCAGAACTGAGCCTGCCACCCAGCTGCAATAGCATCCATCCCAGCGCTTAGTTTGATGCTTGGAACATAGTAAGCTTGTAACAAATACTACAGTTATTATTAGCATCTTACTTAAGAGGTACACCCAATCCACAGGGGCTTCTTTGGGAAGTCCTAAGCATGGAGTTCCATGCAGTGCCTAAGCATGGAGTTCCAAGAGCCTATCCATATAATAAGGGCTTAAGAAATATTATTACTACTATTGTTTCTATTGTCTCTTTTTTGTGGTATTTAAGCTCTTACTGTATACCAGGTGCTGTACTAAGTGCTATTTCTAGTGACAGTGACAATGGCAGGAGTCTGCTTGCAAAGGGCACAACTCAGATTTCTCACAGGAGTCCCAGCATACAGGGACCTTATCACCTCTGGTCCCCAGTTGGTAACATCTGATTAAAATTCATCTCCAGCTGCTCTCAGAATATCTGCCTGCCCTCCACAAACCAGAGTGATGAAAGACTTAAAACTCCATACACAGAAGAGTTTCTGAGTTAGCATTCTCTTGAGCTAGATGCAAGTGGGTCAGAGAGAGCTCTTAGATGTCAATTAAATATAATCTTCAAAAAGAGTTAATGTAATGGTGATGCATTAAATATTAGGAACAGTGGTACAGACCACTCTGGCAGCAGGTATCTAAATGGCCTGGGAAAATACTGGCTTCTAAATTCTCCAAAAGATGGACCAGCTTGATTTAATGGTTTCTGCGGTCAGAGTTAATATGGGGACTCTGGAGAGTTTAGGGTGCCAAATAATTCTGGGATGGCAAACTGTCCTACAAGCCGGAAGTAACGCATCATCCCTAGAAACAGTTCTTTTGCTTTCCCTAATTTATCTAGGGAGTCAATGTGCACTTTGTTTTTTTTTTAAAAAAAAAAAAGAAAAGAGAGGGAAATGCCACCACTTAATTTATTGGCACTGTTTTTAAAAAGTTCTTAGCTTCTCAAATGTAAGCAAGCAAAACCAATTACTCCTTATTCTTTCACTTAAAATGCTATCTTTTTTTCTTTGTTGGTTTTGAAGTGGGGGATAGGGTTTGCTTGCCAGACCTGAGACCCAGATAGAGTTTGACTCCTTTTACATGGTTTTATATTTCATATTATTGAGTGCTGAGGTTTTCTCCTGCTCCGTTGTTGTGCATTCTGCAATTTAAGGTTCAGAATATGCTCTGTTGGTTGGGGTTACCATTACGACCTTTGTTCCAGTCATAGGGTAAAAACTGTGTTTAACTCCTGCCAGCTACATGTAGCACATAATACCATGATATAGGTCCGCTTTACTATTTATTTTTGACCGCTCTGGTTGTAAAATATTTTTGTTTGTCTCCCCAGTTAGTACATTCCTTACGGGCAGGAAACATGTCACTTTGTTATTCTGATCTTCCCAAGAGCTTAATACAAGGCACCACATCCAATGGGAACTCAGTAAATGCTGCTGCTAATAATACAGCATTCTCTGTACCATGAGAGAAACAGGGATTTGTAGCAGAAACGCTTATTTTTCTGTTTTCCTTCTGGAACATTTTAAATTTCTTTCTCCTTATAAGAATGACAATCTGCTTCTTCAGCAGAACCAAAAGGATTGGATTGAAGCATGAATGGCCACTCATGAATGGCAGTTTAGAGAGGGCACCCCCCCATTATCTTATTTTCAGCAACTTTTGAAATAATAATAATAATAATGGCATTTAGTAAGTGTTCAGTACATACCAGGAACTGGGCTAAGCTCTGGGGTACATATAAGATAATCAAATCAGGCCCAGTCCCTTGTCCCACATAGGGCTCACATCCTAAGAGGGAAGAAAAGCAGGTATTTTATCTCTATATTACAGATGAGGAAGCAGAGACACAGAGCAGTTCAGTGACTTGCCCAAGGTCACACAGCAGGCACGTGGTGGAGCCAGAATTAGAATCAGGGTCTCCTGACTCCTAGACCTGTGACATCCCTCTCAATGGCTCACATTATACTCCTGTATTTTTTATTTTCATAACTTAAGTATTTTTCATTTGCTGTTACTCTTAATTCCTGAAGTTTTCCTTATGAAAAATGTGCCAAGCATTTGAACATTTTAACAATCTCTTGGTCATTTCCAAAAGGTTTCCCTATTGGGCATTTTAGTTGGACATATTTTTGTTTCCCTTAAGGTGGATAGTACTTGCATAGGGCAGAAGAAGGAGCAGCAGTTCAAGGTTCAGCTTCCTCTGCCACTAAACCTCAACTCTCAGCTAGGAAAGGCCCAAGAGAAGGATAGCTCAGTCAGCCTCTGCGCCTCCTTATACTCGGTCAAGACTGTTCATACCCGAGGCATTTTTGTGACTGAGACCCTTCTGAGCTGACCTAGGGTGATTCTAAGAATCCAGCCCCAAAGTGTCTAACAGAGCTCTGAAAACTTGCAAGGACTTTAAAAAAAATCCTTTTTTAATCATTAGGGATCCAATCTGACATCTAATTTCTCTTCCCGGACTGTGATGCTAACCTCCCTTGCTTTCCTAGGTCCAAGGCCGGCACATTCTTTGGAACAGAGAGCTGAAAAGGGAGAAGGGTTGGGGGTGGATGCTGACTCCCTTCTAGTCCATACAATATTTTTTTTCAGTTTCAGAGTGGTAGGTTAGAAGCTGATAGTGTTGGTTCACCCTGTTCTTGTCCCCCTTTCTTCCTGTTCTGAAAAGGAATCTCATTCTGATGAGACTGGGTCGGAAATACCCTTGAAATAGCCCCCTTACCCAAAGACTGGATTCACCCTATGTGACATGGATCAATCTCCCCCTTCTCATCCCTGTAAATTTTGGGAAATTACGTTAGGTCCATGTGGATTGCATAGGGGAACTGGTGAAGAGAGGTCATTTTCAGAATGGCTCAGGATTGCTCTGATATGCCCCTTTTTCTCACTGCCACCCACACCCTTCTTACTGTCCCTAGAGATTCAAGGCCTAAGCAGCACTGCCTGAAGTTACACGTGGTGAAGAAGCAGCTGTGTTCAGCCACGCCACTGCCTTTTTGAGGGATGAGAGCCACCATTCCACACCCTCACCTCTACAAACTGCTTCCCTATCTCGACGAAGCTCTGGGGAAGAGCTGAGGAGCTCTGATTTCTACAAATAGGTGAGTCAAGCCAGATTTGTGGGATAGTCTTTGGCTATCTTGGAGCATCTTGTTTTTCTGAATTATCTGGAGACATCAAGGAAGTCAAGGGAACAAAGCCAGCTTCAGTGCAGTCAAGCCACAAGCAAGTGGTGTTAGAAATAGCCATGTTCACTCTGGGAGTCCTGACAGAGTTTCCACAGAATCCTTTAGTTGTTTAGGTGATTTGCCCTCTGGGCCATCTGCAAGCAAATCTGTAATCTGCAAAGTTGTGAGAAAGGATAGACCCTGACTCAGTTTGGTGAATGGAGCTGCTAAGGTGCCAGAATGATAAATAAAAAGCAGAGCAAAGTGTTTGAGGGGACTGAAGCAGCATTATTCATGGAAAGCCAAGGATAATATTGGCATGGAAGAGGAATGCAAAATGAAGAGAATGAAACTCAAATGTGAGTCAACAGCAATAGTCACTGTGCCTGAGAATATGGGCTGATACTGGCGCTGGACTTTTTTAAATAATGGTAGTATTTCTTAAGGGCTTTCTGTGTACCAAGCACAATACTAAATGCTGGGGTAGATACAAGATAATCAGGCTGGATCCAATCCCTGTCCCATTTGAGGTACACAGGTTAAGTAAGAGGGAGAACAGATATTGAATCCCACTTTACAGATAAGGAAACTGAGGCACAGAAAAGTTAAGTGACTGCCCAATGTCCCATAGCAGAGAAGTGGTAAAGCTGAGATCCTCTTACTCCCAGGCCCATGTTCTTTCCACTAGGCCGAGGTGCTTCTTTCTGCTTTCTCAGACTAAGTATGACATTTTTCACAAGGAAGGAATTTAATGGTATAGTTTCTGAGTTCATAACAGCTGCTTCATTATAAGAAGGCAAACATGTTTGGGAGCAGAAGACTCTGAAATGAATGAATGGGTTAAAGATGGTTTTCAGTAAGCCAAGCATCAGTAGATTTGGCAACACCAGGCCCTGTGAGAATAGCATAGGAGTCCCTTACTCAGCCGAAAGCAGAACCACTATTCTACTGTGGTTTACTGCCCACTGAAAGGCAGCATCCCAACATTACAGCTTGCTAGTCCTGTTAAACTTAAATGCCATAGTTCCCCCAGGGAGTAGCAAAAAGCTCAAACATTTTATTAGTTACATAAAGTCAATTAATAAATGAACAGCTTTAACTCCAGCAGAGAAGCAGGTTGAGGTGGGTGTAAATGAGACACTGGGGACTATGACCTTCTTCAGGAAGATAAATTATTCTCAGTGAGATCTCTGCTCTGGAGCCCAAACTATTTCAAGTAAAATCTCCGCTCTGGAGCCCAAATTATCCTAAATAATAATGATGGGATTTATTAGGCGCTATGTGTCAAACACTGTACTAAGCGTTGGAGTAGATACAAGATCATCAGGTCAGACACAGTCCCTGAGCCTCATCAAGCTTAGAGTTAAGAAATAAAATTTCTGCTCTGGACCCCAAGTTATTTGAAATAAAATCTCTGCTCTGACAAGAACTTATCCTATTGAATTGAGCCTCAGGCCAAACTGGGGCCCAGTCAAGGGGCAAAGCTTGGCAGACCTACTGCCATACTGTACTACTTTAGCAACAACCTGTGGTTGGGCCTATAATAATAAGAATTATGGTATTTAAGTGCTTACTATATGTCAAACTCTGCACAAAACCGTAGGGGTACATTGAAGATAATTTAGGTCGGACACAGTCCCTGTGCACGTGGGACTCACAGTCTAAGTAGGAGAGAGAACAGGTATGTAATCCCCATTTTACAGATGAGGAAATTGAGGCGTAGAGCAGTTAAGTGACTTGCGCGAGGTCTCACAGTAGGCAAGTGGCGGAGCTGGTATTAGAACCCAGATCCTCTGCCTCCACGGCTTGTGCTCTTTCCACTAGGCCATGCTGCCTATGAATCCCTGCAATACTTTTGTGAGAAGGTGATCTCCAAACCTCAAGAAGGAAACACACAGAATAATTTGGGAGGGATTCTTGTTGTGTGACTTGATACTTGAAAATTTAGCCTCTGAATTGTCATAGCAGTTGATTCCCGAATGGCACAATGATCGCATTTCTGAGCACTGGGTCAGTAGCATTGAACAGAATGGGGAGAAGCTGTGAGATCAGCTCAGATGTCCTGAAGGAATGAGAAACACCACTCAATATTCGCTGCTTTGAAGATTCAGTGTTAATTAACAGCATTCAATTCTGAATTTTTAACAGCGCAGTTGAAATCATTGACACAAAATACATCATTAAACTCCTTAATAATTGTAGAAAAATAGAGGTGTTTGTTAGGGACATTCTAGTACAAAGTTTTTGTGAAGCTTCCCCGTGTTTAAAAGCGCTGGAAGCATCTTTTTTGTGTGTTTTTTTTTAAGCTTATGTTACAAAAGTGAGATTTGGTAAACTTTAGATCTCTTAGACATTGATACCAAAGACCGTGATAGTCGGAGAGAGACCTTTAGCTCCAAGTGCCTCAGTCACAGAAATAGTAACTTGCACATGCACATGCCCCAAATGGTGGCCCTCTCTCTCAGGGCCGAGGGGTGGGGGGAAGTTGAGTGTGGATGGGCATGCAAATGCTGAAAAGGGCCCTGACCTGCCTTTCCTCTCGGACAGGGTTTTTCTTTCACCCGGTCCAAAGTACAAGAGCGAAACACAGATCTTTCCCAACTGAAACCTCCTGCTTAAGCTTCCCTTACTGCCCTGCCCTCAGATTCGTTTGTTCATTTGTATTTATTGAGTGCTTACTGTGTGGAGAGCACTGTTGTAATCTCAGCCTCTTGTCTCCGACAAGGCGGGACACCTTCAGGCCGAGGAGATCTGTCAATAAGGCTACCCCTGTAATAAGGCTTTAGTCTCTAGCCTGTTAAATAGAGTGGCCGCTTCTTTTTAAAAAAACCCACAACCTGAGTTAGCCTGTGAAAGTGCTGGACTCCATACCCCCTACACACCCCCACCCCTCCCACCCACCCCCTCCGGGGAAAAGCCTTATCTTTAGAGTGTGCAATACAACGGCATTACTCATTAGATACTCAGTGCTGTGTCAGCCAGTGGCATTCACCACTCCAAGAGGAGATGAGCCCCAGCCACCAGTTTTGATGCTCTAAGATGGCCTAACAATTTTGTGGCAACCAATGAATCCGCTGCCTGGTGCAGGTTCCCTGTGGTTGGACTGAAGGAGGAGAAAGATCGGGTGAGAGATGCACACACATCTCCCGAAATGTTGCTTACATTTTTAAGCCACATTACGATAAAATCCCCACAAGAGCGAAAAGAGTGTGCGACTTCATTTGTGCGAAGGATCGGGAAAACTCAGCTAGTTGGAACTCTTCGACTCGGTGTGAAGCCTCAAAGTCAATACGACTGTAGGAGCCGAAAATAAACGTGTAGCCACAGCACGAGTATTTAATGGGCAACTGTACGTAGGAACAGACAGACAACTTACAGCTGGGGAACAAATGTGAAAGATTTGTCACAGTGCAAAATTCCCACCTGCCCATTGGGTTTCTCCTGAGGTTTTTCTTTTTTTTTCCATTTTGTAATTGAAATACTCTGTACAAAAAAATACTTTTTCATTATTTAAGTTCAGCGTACCCTTCTCTTCCATTTTCTGCAGAAATTGTACTAAAAAAAATTAAGGCTGCAGTTTAACATTTCCTTTTGTTTGAGGGAGGCTTTGGGATAGACTTCTGTTCTGGATCCCCTTCAAGAGGGTATATTCCTGAGGGGAGGGTGGGCAGTCAGAGGTTTCACATCTAATCGTGGAATACCAGTGGGAATCGTGACCAGTTTTTGGCTACAAAAGCCAGATGTGAATCCTGTGTCACTTTTACAGGGTTTCCTGGCTCTTAGTGGCGGATGAGACGTGTGCAGCGGTGCCCGTTTCACAGAGGCGATGGGGGCGATGGATGCCCCAGTTTCTGAGCCGGACTTCCAGCCTCACTGATCTTGGCAAGACCTGAGAGGTTTCAAACAGGGCTATAAAGAGCCAAAATGATGTCCTTCAGACCAATTAGCTCTCTGAAGCCTGCCCTTTCTCAATCCCCATCCCCCAATAAAATCCCTGCCCCAATTTTGCCTCCTCATCCCTGCCCCAATTTTGCCTCCTCCTTCAAAATGGAGAGTCGGCCCCTCTGGCCTGTGCAGATGGAAATTATCCAGGGGCAGGTAAAGCTTCGTCCTTGGGTGCGGGGTCAGTGGTTGGGGACTACTGGGTTAACCCACGGGATCCCATCATGAAATCCCATGCCTTCAGCTGATTGGGGCTCTTTGCTCAACCACTCTCTCTCATTCGTAGTTTCCAAGGCTTAGACTGATTATCCAGAATATGGCACAGTTCAGAAACAAGGGGTTTGACAAAGAAAGATGGTTTCCCCAAAGTACTGCACTTTTGAAGGGTGAAAGCTAAGATGAAGATGCTTTTCTAGACCTCTAAACGGGATGTGGGAGAAGCTCATCTTCTTCCCAAATCTTCCACAGGCTAATTCAGGTGGATGGCCTACAAATAGCCCCAGAATGTGATGACCTTAGAGTGTTATAAAAGACAAGTTAATTTTGTAAACATTTTCACAGTATATCAGTAATGTCACTGTGGTTTATATCACCCACTGACTGACCCTCCTCCCTCCTCCCTCCCAGACCTATGGCTTTTTAGAGTCAGTAAAAGGATCAGTAAGGAAAGTGAGGTACTCTAAATAGCTGCCAGCCTGGTACGCTGAAGGAAAGGTCATGCACTAAGAGAGCCAGATAGTAGGGGGATCAAAGTAATCAGTAGAACACAAATATCGGAACAGAAATGTCTACTGAATGAATTTTTTTTTGCATCCCATTATTTCTAGGATTATTTATCTAAACCTACATTAATTACACCTCTATGTACATTACTTAGAAGTCCTTTACTACAGTACTTGTGTACATGCTGGGTTTATTACTCAATAGGAAGAGAAAATAATTACATAAGGCATATGTACATTGTCTTGTTCCACTCCAGGTCCTCTACTCCCCCCGGGGCCTTAAAACTAACACGCCCATTTGGGATAGGCCCCCAACCCTGTTTCTGGGATTCTATTAGAATCTATAAAATCTAGAGCTATGGCATAGTTCACTGCTAGAATGACTGGGCACCAGACACGTGGCTTTAGCTGTCTCCAGGTATTCCATTTGGCACCTTGATTTCTGACCCCTGCCTCTGAGGACGCATGCACGTAGCCAGCCGAAACGGGAGCATGGCCAGCTTGAGACTAAATCGAATGTTAGGGATATCGCCGGCTCAGCCCAGGGGTCTGGTTTTTAAGCAAATCTCTAGATTTCATAATGGCAGGTTGGCACTTCCCACCTTGAAGATTTCTTTTCCGTTAATTAAAAATGAGAGAGAAACCAAGGGAGATGGATTGTGCGGTGGGAGGGGTAGTGAGGAAGGGAGAGCAGTCCCACCAGGTTCTAAACTTTGGATTCGTTCTCCAGGTTCGCCACATCACCATTCCTCTCAGTTTGCTCTTCATGGTTCTTCTCCTCATCTTCCGTCTCCAGTTCAGCCCGCTGGTTGAGTTTGCTGGACACGGACCAACTTAGGGGGAGTTCCGCCCGGCTGGCCATCTCCGCCAGCTCTTTGGCGCTTAGGGCTGGGGTGCTGGTCTCATAGGTCTCATGGAAACTATTGTAGTCCACCTCATAGAAGCCATCCTCCAGCGTCAGGACAGGGGTGAAGCGGTAGCCCCAGAGGATCTCACTGGTGACATAAGAGCTCCGCGCTTGGCAGGTCATTCCTGTAGGGAGAGAAAAAGGAAGTGTGAGAACGAGACAGGGGCCTGTTAAGGGGAAAGCGAATCCTAGTAGCCAGAGCTCCAAATTTCCAAATTAGAGAAGCAGTGTGGACTAGTGGATGGAGCATGGGCCAGGGAGTCAGAAGGACCTGGGTTCTAATCCGGGCTCTGCCACTTGTCTGCTGTGTGACCTTGGACAAATCACTTAACTTCTCTCTGTTACCTTATCTGTAAAATGGGGATTAAGACTGTGAGCCCGACATGGGATATAGACTGTGTCCAATGTGATTAGCATGTATCTACCCAAGAACTCAGTATAGTGCCTGGCATGTAGTAAGCACTTAACAGTGCTTTGCACACCATTAAGCACTCAGTAAATATGATTGAATGATTGAATGAAATACTATTAAGAAAAAATTCCAGACAGAAGTAGTACTGGCATTTATTGAGCACTTCCAGTGTGTAGAGCACTGTATTAAGCACTTGGCAGAGGAGAAAATAAAAGAGTTGGTAGACAAGTTCCCTGTCCACAAGGAGCATAAGGTGTAGACTTCATGCTGAGCTCTGAATGAAGCACTGGGCTAGCTACAGAATAAACTCAGACACAGTCCTGGTCCCACGAGGAGCTCCCAGGCTTGGTTGGGTGAGACTGACAACTTCCTGGCACCTGGGCCAGAAAGTGGCCATTTTCTCAGGATGATGTCCCTTTTCACATTTCCCGAATGTGTAATTCGTTTATCAGATTGTATTTAAGTTCTTACTATAAGCTAAGCACTGCAGTAGATAGAGGATCATCAGATAGTCCCTACCCCACATAGGACTTACAGTCTAAAAGGCAGGGACTTTATTTAACCCCCATTTGATAGAGGAGGATACTTAGGCACAAAAAGTTGCGACTTGACCTAGGTCACAAAACAGGTAAGTGGCGGAGGTAGGTTAGAATCCAGGTTTCCTGAACCCAGGCCCATGGTCTTTCTACTGTGCCATGTACGGCTTCTTGAATAACTACAAATCTAAAATGCAGATCTTTTAAAATGTTCTTCATCTCTAGAGTTAGGTGGGACAAGGATTTGAGGCCCGAGATCAAAGTCTGCAGTTTTATACAAGATGATTATTGGTTACTTCTGCTCATGTGAAAACACAAAACTTAAAGTCCTTGAACTGTTGATTGTCCCTCAGCATTAGACATTAGTGTTTTTACTGTGTGGTGAGAGTTGAGTCCTTAGCTGAATTAGCAGTTTAAAATGATTGTCCTGACTTTCAATGATAATTCAATTTTGAGTTTTCAGTCAGGCTGTACGGTGTGTCTCTCTGGGCAGCGCAAGTGCAGAATCCATTTCAATCAACGGTAGTCTATTCAAGGTCGTCTGAGGGCAAAGCACTATACTAAGTCCTTTTGGAGTAGGACAACAGTAAGACACACATTCCCCAAGCTCAAGGAGCTTACCATCTCATCATTTGGTCTGAGAGCAGTAGTTTCCAGGACCAGACAGGCGACGTCTGGAAGGGCTGAGACAAATTTAGGAGTAACTTGGGGTCTGCTCCCCTAGAGTTGAAAACTCATTCTCCTAACTGAAGTCATAAAGAGTCTGGACCTGTCCTGGAACCACCCACTTGGTCATTATGTTGGTGAAGGAACTGGGCAAGAGAAGGTGAATGCTAATACGGCTGCCACATCGGGAAAAATAAACCCACATCCTCCTTGTGTCTCTCCCCCTTCTGCCTCTACCTTTCCCCTCCAGGCCCCTAAAATGATAAATTCCTGCTCAGAATAACTGGAAGCAGACATGGAAGAAATACAGAAAAGCATTTATGCCAGACGCAAGCAAAAGATTAGAGTTAGAGTTGAATAAAATTGGAGCATGGATCTCAGCAAAGTGGGGTCAGGGACATTCTCTTCTGAGTCAGGGAAAACTCCAAAACATCAGATTGTAAATGGCTGTAATCTGGGGAGGATGAGGGACAGGGATAGGCTCTGCTGTTTCATGAGGCTCACTGGCATGGACAGTCCAGTTTATTTCTATAGAAAAGTGGACACCTCAGTGATTCCCCAGATAGTGTGGCAGGATGGCTGTCAGAGCATGGTTTTGGTTTTTTTTTGTTTGTTTTTTCAGGCTCGGGACAAGACATTGGAGTTTGTGTTAGCTATTTCTTTATGTTTTGTTAAGCACTTACTATGTGTCAGCCACTGTTCTAAGCATTGGGATAGATAAGCTAACCAGGTTGAACACAGTCCATGTCCCACACGAGGCTCACAGTCCTAATCCCCATTTTACTGAGGCACAGAGAAGTTCAGGGATTTGCCCAAGGTTGCACAGCAGATAATTGGCAGAGCTGGGATTAGAACCCAGGTCCTTATGACTCCCAGACCCATACTCTATCCACTAGGCCATGCTCTTTCTCTTCCTGAGACAGGTGGAACCAAACCTGGATGGTTTTCTAGTTTATAGTTCATTCGGGAAGTAGTTTGGGCTCTGCATTTCCACCCTTCTGGAATTCACAACTAGGCCAATAACATTTTTAACAGCTTCTATCTAAGTCATAAAGGATAGTAACAGACTTGTAACTACCTCTGTTTGTGCACCCATCCTCCTAGCTACTTGCCTGTGGCATTTTACAGTCCCATATTAATCCCACGAAGCTTTCAAGGAGAAAAGGTACGTAGGGGCAGGGTAAGGAAAACATTTCATTATGTCATACCAAATTTACAATGAACTGGTAAAGGGCAAGCGGTCAATTTGAGCTTCTCTTTGGTTTTAGATATTGACAATACAGTGGAATTTACCGTCTCCATAAAAGTCTGTGGCGGTTTTATCCATTTTTCTTTATTGACCTGAAATCAAATTCCCCAGGCAACCTGTGTGCATTATCCAGATATAATCTAGTGTCTGAATATTGCTGGCATTGGGCTAGACATCAGCTCATGGAGACAAATGCCAAAATGCAGCCGCTTATGGAGAGGGCTCCTCCGCCCCACCCCACCACCCCCACCTTCCAGAGCAACATTCTTTTTGGGCAGTGAGTTTGCCACCAGACTTCCCAAATCTGCCTAGAGACAAAAACATCCCACTGATGACTCTTTTTCTGGCCTGTAAAGAAAAAGCATTTTGCTACTGTCAACTGAACGTATATTGAGAAATAGCAATGGGGGGAAAAAGAAAATCCAGCACAGACTCATCATGGTGGCACCCAGTCTGACAATCCTCTAGCAAAGAGGGGTCATAATGCACCGATGCTTATACAGGCTAGACCCTCAACATGTGGAAAAATTGGGAAGTAAATCTGAAAGGGCCATCGGGTCTCTCTCTACTTTCCACCACTGGCAGGTGGTCTCCTGCCTAGGCATCCAAAAACTATCGGTAACCTTACCAGTCCTATTCAACCTTTCTGTGCTACTGTTTGAGGATGGGATGAAGGACTTGGATGCTGGTGACAGATTCGCTTCCAACTCACCACGTCAACATCAACATAACAGAAGTCCTTTGAAAGAGATAGGCAGGAAATGCTGTATCCCGAAGACTGGGCTGTGAGTGAATATGCACAAGGAGGCCAGTTAATGACGAGGACTCACGATGATACTGTGAACGGACAGTGTCAGTAGGGTCATCTTCAAATACCAGCATGTTCTCTCTCTCTCTCTCCTCTCTATTCTCTTCCGTTATCCTCCCCGCATGTGATTGCAAAAATTTTATATTCTGTATTCAAATTTCTAAAATTTCCTTTAACTTGTCATACTGATGCTCAGAATAGGTTTTCCCCTGTGCTCTGCAAGGGCCAGTTTACAGTTTCCTTAAATGTGTCTCATTTTGGTCTCCCAACAGGTTGTTGGTAAAGGCTTCAGACCATCACGTGCTTTCATCCCTGTCCAGAAAGACGACCAATTTTGTAAGCTGAACATTGATCCCGTGCAAGTTGAAGACCAGACTACTGCTTGAGTGAGTGCTTTTCTGCCACACGCTTTGCTTTGCCTTTTATGTACTGCCTAAGATCTATTTAAAGAAACAAACTGCATACCCAAAACTATGGGCTATATCTCTCTCTCTGCCTCCCACAGATTTCTGTCAACTGAGCTCATACTGAATTTTAAAGGTGTTCAATAGAGTGGAGACATCTCAGAAACTGGTGTTTGGAAAAAACAAAAAACCTAGCTTCATTTTATTTCTTTGGCTTTTGAATTTGAGAAGCCACTAGCACCAGACTCAGAATTGCAGAGACTGGGTGGTGTCTTGAGGTTCAGATAATAAATTGTTGAAAGCCAAACATCTGCTGGTCAATTGCAGGGAAGAATATTTCATCAACAAAGTCTAAACCTGATAAAATTAACCTTGCAGCAGGTTAGCCCTAAATGATTGTGGGGAGGGGCTCCATCTAGTCCAGCCATACAGTGGGAGAGGATTCTGAATCGAAGGAATGTATGTCTTTCTGTTAAGAGATTGTCTTTGATCTTATTAGGGAGATTATGCATGGGGTATTCAGGCTGAGTTTGGCTTGGAACTGCCCAGACTCATGGTCACTCTGCATTTTGGTCCCATCCCAACATATCCTTGGGGGATTCAGCAGGTTTTATTTGTAGACCTCTTGGTGCACTGTTCAGTCTTGCCCTTCTCTAGTGTCTCCACCTGTAATGCAGAATGCTAATAATAAATGTGGCATTTATGTGCTTATTATTTGCCAAGCTCTGGGGTTGATAGAAGATAAAGGTAAAACACACAATCCCCGTCTTAGTCTGAGTTAGGTGGGAGATGAGGTATCCAAGCCCCATTTTACAGATGAGGAAACTGTGGCACAGGAAAGTTAAGTGACTTGCCCAACATCACACTGCAACAGAAAACATGATCTCCAGGGGGGAAAAATTTGCACTGGGAGTAAATCTGCACAATCTGGGGAAGTGAATCAACACTTGTGCTTCCTTCTCCTTCCCCAGCTGAGCAGTTCCTGTACAGTAGCTAGTCAAGGGATTGGGCCCAGGAGTGTGGTTTATTCTCTAACTTGCTGGTGTACTTTGCAGGGAGAATTTCTAATGAATTGTCTGAAGTGACAATTTGTGATGAACTAGGACACGTGTATGAGTGCACAAAAACATACACACACACTCTCTCTCTCTCTCTCTCTCCTTGCTCAAGGTTAGATCAGCCTGACCTGTCACAGGCTTGCAGTTTGTGTAATTTGTTTGCTTTACCAGTAATTGCTATCTGGGATTCTAAGAAGTCCTTAGTCCCTTTGTTTTATGACCCTCAGGTTCACATTTCTTCTAAATGACTGATTGGAAAAAACAGACCCCAGCAGTGAGGGTACATAGACCTCGAGAGGCTCCGTTCCTCACAGGATCATCCCCTGTGTGTAATAATTGGCAGCTCGTGGGACATTCCCTTACTTTTCCATGATTTTAAATGGTAAAAGCATAGTTTCTCGCTGGTTTCCCAAGCAACAGCTTTTCAGCGTGACTCTATTCAACATCTTTCAAAACAACATTGGCTCTGTTGAAAATTGATTCCCTACAAAGAAGTCCTGCACCAAACTACCTCTTCTGCAGACAGGTCCCAAATCACATTTGTTATGAATGGAATCTGTCCTGTGCTGAATATTTTGAAGGGTCTCCTATTGAGGTGGGAACCTCACCCCATTTTCTCCATTGACTTTAATGATTTTCTAATCACAGTTTTCCTGGAAAGTGCAGTGTCACTGAAAGTGAGGCCAGGGACCAGGAGAATCCGTGGTGACCAAGGATGATTTATCCATTAAAGAATCCATTCTGCTGCCCACATCTTGCATAAGACTATGCATTCTTCAGATCTTTAATAAGTACATGTTGAATGTCTGACTTTTATATTTCTTTGTGAAACGTATAGAGAAGGCAGTTTTTAGGAAGGCCCCAACCTCACTGTGGTTTCATATGTTTGATTGTAGCCAAAGATGGAATCCTTTGCCAAAAGATCCTAACAGTGGTTAAATTATTTGGCAGTGAGGAGTTTCCCATTTAAATAATTCTCATCTCATCCTCAGCTCCACACTGCTAATGTAAAAACCTCAGAGGGACCAAAGGGTTGAAGCCTTCTGAGAGCACCACGGTGATGCTAGATCCATGGGGCCTGAAATCATTCATTTTTTGCTCATTTAACTCCTAGAGCTCATATTCACTGGCAAAAAATATTCCATTCATTTGTGAATTATAGCCTCAGTGTGGTGCAGCAGTACACAGACTGACAACAGATCGCAATTTGGGTGCCATCCAACCTAGTCGGCCTCTGCAGAAAACTGGCAGTGTTGGATATCGACAAAGAAAGAGGTCAAGAAGTTTATTGTGTGGCTCAATTAGGGATAGGGATGGATATCAGTGTAATTATATTAGCTTTTTCCAATTTGAGGTTCAATTGTTCTGAGCTGTCGTGGTGGGCAAGGAACGTATCTGCCAACTCTGTACTCTCCCAAGCACTTAGAATTGTACTCTGCACACAGTAAGCACTCAATAAATACTGATAATGATGATTTGAGGACCCGTCAGTCTTGTAAGGTAACTTCCAGTCTCATACCGCATTGTCCAAACCACAGTCTGTGGATTAAAACAGCTCCACCACTTGTTTGAATCTGGACCACCAAGTATTAGGTTTTGTGACTGGTAACCTAGTAATAATTATATGGTTTTCAGCTGCCCTGTTCCCTGTCTTGGCATGGATATGGCATCAGATGCCTTTTAGTCCAGTATTTTTATTTTAAGCTTCCGGCCTCCCCTTGACCCAGCTCTTGCTACTGAATTCCATGGCTAAGAAGCAATGCCCCCAAAAGACATGGGAGGAAAATGCAAAATCTCTGGAGCTAGTAGTGGGGGAGAATCAGGGGTTTCCCCCATTCTCCAGAGGTTTAGGTAGTGTCAGAAAAACTTCTGTAAACCTGCTGAATACTATGTTACACAGTATGTCCAGCCTCACAAGTCTTGTGTGTCTAATAATAATTGTGATATTTGTTAAGCACTTCATGCTAAGCACTGGAGCAGACCTAAGATAATCAGGTTGGACACAGTCCCTGCCCCGCCTTAGTCTCATAGTCTAAGAGGGAGGGAGAACTGAATTCCCACTTTTCAGAAGAGGAACCTGAGGCACTGAGAAGCTGACTAGGCACACAGCAGGAAAATGGTGGTTGTCAGGATTAGAACACAGGTGCTTTGACTCCCAGGCCTATGTTTTTTCCATTAGGCTAAACTGCTCCTTGCTCTACAATAGCTTATATTAGATACGAGTAAATTTGAGGTTTTTTTAAAAAATCCGTGCTGAATTGTAAACTCCTTGAAGGGAGGGATAATATCTATTTATTGAACTATACTCTGCCAAGGGCCCCTCCCAGGATCACACGTGGAGAGTTTCCAGTACTCTACCAGTCTCGGTTACGGGAGGGTGATTCAAACAGAGTCAATGCCCATTCCATTGAGCAGTGTGGCTCAGTGGAACGAGCATGGGCTTGGGAGTCAGAGGTCACAAGTTCGAATCCTGGCTCTGCCACTTGTCAGCTTTGTGACTGTGGGCAAGTCACTTAACTTCTCTGTGCCTCAGTTCCCTCATCTGTAAAATGGGGATTAAGACTGTGAGCCTCACGTGGGACAACCTGATTACCCTCTATCTCCCCCAGTGCTTAGTGCCCTGCACATAGTAAGCACTTAACAAATACCAACATTAATTAACTAATTGAGCAGTGGCTAGCGAGTGGAAGGCAATCTGCTACAAGTCAAAACTTACCTGTGCTGGGCAGCAGCGGCATGAGAGAGAATCTAGGGCAGAGACTCAAGATTACTGCACAGAAGAAGGCAATGATAAACCATTTCTGGATTTTTACCAAGAAAACCATATGGATCCACTACCAGAACGATTGCAGGAGGAGGTAGGGCATTTTTTAGTTTTTCTTCATATAATAATAATAGTGGTACTTGTAAAATGCTTACTATGTGCCAAACATTTACCTAACACTGGGATAGATGAGTTAACCTTTGTCCAATCTGATTGTCTTGTATATACCCCTGGCACATAGTAAGTGCTTAACAAATGCCATAAAACAAAGTCAGACACAGTCCCTGCCCAATGCGAGCATCACAGTCTAAGCAGGAGGGAGGGCAGGTATTAAATTCCCATTTTACAGGTGAGGAAACTGAGGCACACAAGTTATGTGACTTGCCCGAGGTCACACCCATTCAGCTGCTCCTTTACCTAGTCCTGTTTCTCTTCCCTGAGCTTTTCCCAGCTCCATTATATCCTTCCTCGGTTGAAGCAATCCACACAGCAGTTTGGATACACCACTGACCCTCCCCAATTGTAAGTGTGTTTGATAAAGGTATCAGAAAAATGTTTTAAGTATTCACTGTAGACTGAGCATAAATTGTCACAGTGAAGCAGAGTGTGGACCAGAGAAGCAGACTCTCCTGTTGCTTTCTCCTACCTTGCCGTGCCTTCACATTGCCTCCTTTTCAGCAGTGCTAGCATACCTGAGTCCATTAAAGACCTGGGGGAGCGAAGGAGCAGGGGATTGGTCCCTTGGGCCGAAGAGGCTGGGCACGGTTGAAATAAATTAGATAAGCAACTGTAGGAACATCAAGGCAGAACAGTGGGAGCAAAATTCTGAGAAAGAGTGTTTCCCTTTCCGAATCCCAATCAACTTCAAGAAACTGGGTTGAGACCCCCCCAGTCGTATAAAAATGAGTCTGAAAATAATGACGCCCAAAGAGTTGAAACGGAGTTTGGATGAATTTGTGTGGATGAGATCTCCAAAATGGCTGACTAACCTGAGGGTGAGATTCATGAGGCAAATGCTGAGGGGAACTTCAGGTGCTGGGATTTGGCCAAAGGGTTGCAGTGGTGGGTGTGAACAGGGCAGCACACTCTCTGTGGCCACAGTACTCTTGTCTTCTTTGCTTTAAAGGACCAGCCTTAGTAAGTCTTTCTAAATCTGGTCCCAAACTCCCTTAATGCCTTTCTCCTGTTTCTCCATTTATGCCTCTTGCTAACCTTTTCAAGTCTAGGTGCCTGTTGTGAAGAAAGAATGGAGGAGTGCGACACAGGAGTGAGTGGATGTGTTATGTGGAAAATGCATTCATTCATTCGGTAGTATTTATTGAGCGCTTACTATGTGCAGAGCACTGTACTAAGCGCTTGGAATGTACAATTCGGCAACAGATAGAGACAATCCCTGCCCATTGATGGGCTTACAGTCTAATTGGGGAGACACAAAAAACAATAGCAATAAATAGAATCAAGGGGATGTATTAATTAATGTTGGTATTTGTTAAGTGCTTACTATGTACCAAGCACTGTTCTAAGCACTGGGTAGATACAGGGTAATCAGGTTGGCCCATGTGGGGCTCACAGTCTTAATCCCCATTTTACAGATGAGGGAACTGAGGCACAGAGAAGTTAAGTGACTTGCCCACAGTCACACAGCTGACAAGTGGCAGAGCCGGGATTCGAACCCATGACCTCTGTCCCAAGCCCGTGCTCTTTCTACGGAGCCACACTGCTTCTAGGGTAATAAAAATATATACAAATGAGCAGATAAGCACAGTGCTGAGGGGAGGGAAAGGGAGAGGGGGAGGAGCAGAGGGAAAGGGGGCATGTTTAGCTCTTACTATGTGCCAGGCACTATTCTAAGCGCTGGGGGAGATACAAGGTAAACAGATTGTCCCACGTGAGGCTCACAGTCTTCATCCCCATTTTACAGATGAGGGAACCGAGGCACAGAGAAGTTAAGTGACTTGCCCAAGGTCACACAACTGACAAGCGGCGGATTCGGGATTAGAACTCATGAACTCTGACTCCCAAGCCCGGGCTCTTTCCACTAAGCCATGCTGCTGCTTCTTGCTTTGATATGCCAGGGAATATCACGGTAAGTGAAGCAGTCTGACCTACTGGTAGGAGCATGGTCCTGAGAGTCAGAGGACCTAGGTTCTAATCCTGGCTCCACTTGTCTCCCGTGTGACCTTCTCTGTGCCTGGTCTCATCTGTAAAATGGGAATTAAGACTGTGAGCCCAGTGTCCAACCTCTTAGTATAGTGCCTGGCACATAGTAGCCACTTAAGTGCCATAAAAAGAAACAAAACAAAAACAAGCTATGAAATTTATTCCTCCAAATGCACTGTTGCAGTGGTGGAGGAAAGTTCTGGGTGGCATCATTGTTTGAATGCTGCTTGCAGCCTCGTGCAGTTGTGCCAATATTTTCATTTAAGGCTTTCCAAAGTTTTTGGTATGATTTGCTATGGGAAGTTTTTTCTATTGGAAAAATTGGTTTTTGGGAGACATCTTCTTAAATCCTGAGTTGTCTTGATTTTGGGACAATTTGGTAGAAGCTCAAAACCTTAGGCTAGCATAGGTAGAGGACTGTAGGTTGGTGCTGAAAGACTCGGCCAATTTTGACTTTTTGGAGAGCTGGAGGTGGTGAGTGGAAATCATTTTTAGAAACTGCTATCCCACTTGTCAAACAATGTGAAGCTCTTAACACCCGCCTATCAAAACTCCATTATTCACACAGGAAATTAAGATTTGTCTGTACTATATAAAATAAATGTGTGGAACACTTGATGACTTTTAGGAACTGGGTAATTCATCATTCTGAAAGGGACTTGGGGAATTCAGGATGCAGAGCTACTCTAGAGTGTGCTTTAGTGGAAAGACACAGGCTTGGGAATCAGAGGACCTGAGTTCTAGTCCTGACTCTGCCACTTGCTGTGTGACCTTGGCCAAGTCACTTAACTTCAGAATATTAGTTTACTCATATGTAAATTGGGGATTTAAAAACTGTTTCTCCTTCCTTTCTAGGCTGCCAGTCCACTTCGTGTGGGCCAGGGACTGTGTCTGACCTGATTATCTTGTGTCTATCCCAATACTTATTACCATGCTTGGCACAGTAACCAGTTAGCAAATATTACTATTGTTGTTATTATTGCTAGTATTATTATTACACTGGATAAAAAAGAGTGATCCTTTAGAGAAGGGATGCTGTATAAAATGGGATTTTTGGAACCATGATTGAAAATGTAATATTCTTTAGTTCAGACCTAAACATAGATCGCTATTACCACATTGTGGTGATTTATATATATATATGTGTGTGTGTGTATATACATATATATATATATTTTACCATGGATACTGGGCTGGATTTTGTTTGACTTTGTAAGATCTAAATTTCTTTTGGGCAGGTTTTGTACTTTGTGCTGGCCCCTTAGAAGCATCATCAGATGTCTAATTTTAATACTTTATAAAGTTAATGCCATTGTGGCTAAAATAGGCAACTGCAGCTCTAGGTTCCCCAAAGAAGGTTTTAGGAAGATGTAAATCCATGGAGTAGGGGGCAGAGAAAGGGAATGCAAATGGACTCTTAAGGACAAGCTGCCACAAACAGCCTACAGATCCTCCCGATTTGTACTGCTCCTGTTCTGAAAGTCCCAGAGCCTCCTAGAAATTTAATGGAAAGAAAAGTGGATTGCAGATATAATACAGATATATTAAAATTTGGCTCTTTTGCCTGATTAAGAAATGAGGCTTTAGACTCCTTGGGAGATCAGTGAGAAAAGTCTCCCTGCTTATCTCTCCCCACTGAAAAATATAAACCTAGGTAGAAACAGTTTCTAGGCAGTTTGAGATCTGTGGTCTGGGGATAAGTGGAATTACAGTGTTTGACCAGAGTAAGGGATTTCCTGATGACTCCAACCTAAGCCTTTTGGTGGAAAGCCTGAGCTGCAGAGTGCCTGCCTGCTTTCTGTAATGTACTGGGATGAAAACTGTCTGAAGAAATCTGAAAAACACCTGGGGGTTAGCTCAGGTGTAAGAGGTACTCAACTATTTGCAAATGGACCCGGCAAGGGAGTAGTTTTATGTGCTTGGCCTCCAGTGAGAGCTTAATAAATACCATCATTACCATGGGGTGCAAGTAGGCCCAGCGATGTTTGTTTGTGGCTGTTGAAGGCACACCCAGAAATGTACTTCCCCGATGGTGGCCTGTATCCTGAATCCCGGGCTGCTGCCCCACAGTTGGTTTCATTAGTTAAAGTGGAGGTCAGGTGAGTGAGGGCAGAGTGCAGCATAATGCTTTTCTGTCACTGGAGAAACTCAAGCGCTCACTCCATGAAACTGAATTCCCTAAACAAAATCCCTGTGCAAATGGGTAACCAGGACTTTGTGTGCACAAAGGCAGCGTACCAGTTGGTAGCCCTCCTAGGAATCAGGGCAGCCTGAATGGAGAAGGGGCTGTGGGTAGGACGGGGTCTCAAAAAATTGTCTGCCTGAACTACAATAGCCAGCCTAACTGGCAAACCACATCGGGTATCCCCATTTAACAGATGAGGGAACTGAGGCCTAGAGAAGTGAAAGGATGTCTACCTCTTGCTCCCTTTGAGACCACTTCTGGAAGGAAAAAATGCACCTCAGGAGGCTTTGGTGTTTCATCGCTGGGCTTTCTAGTTGCTTAATTCATGATGGCAAAACGAACAATTCTAAACAAACCCACTTTGGCTGATTCCAGCCTTCAACATAGTGTGAGCATTGGCCTGTACACTGCAGAGTTGCTACTGCTCCAGCCAGGGGGCTCAGCACGCTTTCCCAGGCTGCTGGAACATAGCAGGCTCGGAGCCATTCCTGGCTCCCCGGGCTCTCTGGATGGAGCCATCACAGGGAGACCGGGAAGCTGGGCCCTTCCTTTTCCAGACTTGCGGATAACGAGACGGCTGACAACATCCCCCAGCCACCTAATCTGTGCCATCTGATTGCATCCAGTAACAGCGAGTCCCGAGCACGGCGAGCAAACTCGCATGTTCCTGCAGCGGTACTAAGAGTCCTTGGAGACGTTCAGTGTTGTTCCAGGGAGCAGGAACAGGCGGTACCAGGAATCTGGTCCCTGCTCTGTGGGGGATGAGTTTGGATGACATACAGCAGCAGCAGCGGCCGCGCTAGGGCGGTGGACTGGGTATTTTTAACTGGATGCAGTGGGATCGTTATCTTTCTTTGGTTTTGCTGCTTTATTGCTTTTGTGGAAGTGGAGAATGGTGTCAGAGAGAGAAGACTTTCAAAGAGACTGTCAGGGCTCTAATAGCATAATTGCCTCCATCCGGACTTAGATGGCTGAAGCAAGGAGTCATCAAGCTGTAACAGTCTCCAAATCTGACACAGAATCTTCTCTACAAAGACCCTTTAAAAAGGCTTTCTCTCCCTCTTGTCACCCGGTGGTGGTCTCACTTCCTTTCCCCAAGCTGGCAAACCTGCTAAAGCAGTGACCGAGGGCCCTTGCCCCCGGAAGTTGAGGGCCAGTTTGGTTTTGAGCTGACTCTGGGGGAGTGGGTCTTCCCAGAGAGGCCTGCCTGAGGCCAACCTAGTTGACAGGGTCCTGATCAGATCTCAAGCAAACTATCCCTTAGCTGCCAAGAACCCAAAGGGTTCTAGTCTGCATCCTAGTAGCCTCAGAGTCATAGGCTAAAAAGATGAAGCAGCTTAGCCCAATGGAAAGAATACAGGCCTGGGAGTCAGAAGACCTGGGTTCTATTCCTGGGTCTACCTCTTGCCTGCTGTGTGACTTGGGGTAATTCACTTAACTTCTCTGTGCCTCAGTTTCGTCAACTGTAAAATGGGGATTCAATACCTAATGTTGGTATTTGTTAAGCGCTTACTATGTGCAGAGCACTGTTCTAAGCGCTGGGGTAGACACAGGGGAATCAGGTTGTCCCACGTGGGGCTCACAGTCTTAATCCCCATTTTACAGATGAGGGAACTGAGGCACAGAGAAGTTAAGTGACTTGCCCACAGTCACACAGCTGACAAGTGGCAGAGCTGGGATTCGAACTCATGAGCCCTGACTCCAAAGCCCGTGCTCTTTCCACTGCGCCACGCTGCTTCTCACAATACCTGTTCTCCTTTCTAATAATAATAACTTTGGTATTTGTTAATGCTTAATATGTGCCAGGCATTGAACTAAGCACTAGCGTAGAACAAGATAATTGGGTTGGGCCCAGTCCCTGTCCCACATGGGACTTACAGTCTTAATCCCCATTTTACAGATGAGGGAAATGAGGCACAGAGAAGTTAAGTGACTTGCCCAGGGTCACACAGCAGACAAGTGAAAGAGCGGGGTATAGAACCCAGGTCCTCTGACTCCAGAGGCATGTGCTCTTTCCATGTTTAGACTGTGAGCCCCAAGTGGGACAAAGACTTTGTCCCACCCGATAAAGTTGCATCTCCCTCAGGGCTTTGAACAGTGCTTATAGTAAGTGCTTAAAAATGCCCTCAATTAATGGTATTTATTGAGCACTTACTATGTGCAGAGCACTGTTTTAAGCACTTGGGAAAATACAATGTACAGAGTTGGTAGATGCTGGAAGAAGGAGCTTATAGTCTATAGGGAGGCATGTTAAAATATAGATGGGGAAATAGTAGAGTTTAAGGGTATGTATATAAGGATTGTGGGATGGGGGAAAGTATCCAAGAAAGCCTCCCCCATTAAGCCCTCTTTTCCCCCATCTCCCTTTCGCATTGTCTATGTATTTGAATTTGTAACCTTTGGACACTTGATGTTCACTCCACCCTCCACCTCACAGCACTTACGCACATATCTTTAAATTATCTATTATAAATTGTTTATATTAATATCTGCCTCCCCCTTTAGACTTTAAACTCATTGTGGGTAGGGAACATGACTGCCAACTCTATTGTATTGAACTTTCCCAAGCACTTAGTACAGTGATGTGCACATAGTAAGTGCTTAGTAAATACCATTGATGATGATGACAAATAGGACCTACCCGCAAAATTATTGCGAGCTCAGCGTATGGTGCTGCACCCCTGCCTTGTTTCTTTCCTAGTTGCACGTGGGACTGTGCAGGAAGGTGACTTAGGGTGAGAGTGGGAGAGTGGCATGGCACAAACCTTTATCCCTATAATTAGATTCTCCTTGTGACTCTTTGGTTGGGAAGTCTTGGTGAAGAAACTGAAACCCCTCCACCACTGAGAACAGGAGACTCCATTGTCTTGTAGGTAGTGACTAGCAATGCATAGGTCGATTTTTAGAGCAGAGCCCTTGGGGTGATCATGGTAGCATGAGGCACAATCAAAATTGCCACCAGGAAATGCAGGAGCTTCTCCCACCAGGTCCCCATCCCTACTTGGACCCTGGATCACCCCTGCCTCTTTCCTCTCATGACCATGTCCCATCCTGGACCAGACTGCATCCTAGAGCTGGCCCTGATATTAATTAGTTCCATTTGTCTGGGCTCTTTCTACTGGAGAGATTTGTAAGTCCAACTTCTGTACTTCCTCATCAGAGATTTCCTTTTCACTTCCTCTTGGATCTCAGCATGGAACCATTGACTAGCTTGACAAGAAGATAATCCCTCTCCTTCCCAGCTAATCACTTGTGCTTCCGGGCGGGGGCCTTCTCTTCCATTTGAATGACACCGACTCTACTCAAAGCTTAACTGGGGCCAGCTTGTTTCTGAAAGAGCTTTAAATTGACTATTTTTTTAAAAAAAGGAACTGGAGATATTTTTACAATCTGACTTCTGTCAAAAACGTGGGTTAGACTATCGGGGTGTCTCCTTTCCCTTGTTCCTAAATTTACAGTTTTGATTTTCTACAGACTTATTTAAGTTAACCACCTCTGGCAGAAGACCAGTCAATCAATCAATTGTAATAATTGAGCACTTACTGTGTGCAAAGCACTGTTCTAAGTGCTTGGAAGAGTACAATATAACAATAAACACACATTCCCTGCCCATAATGACCTTACAGACTAGAGGGGGAGACAGATATTAATATAAATAAATTATGGATATGTATACAAGTGCTGTGGGGCTGAGAGCGGGGGTGGTGAATAAAGGGGGCTAGTCAGGGCACAAAAGAAAGAAATAAGGGTTTAAGGAAGGCCTCTTGGAGGAGATATGCCTTCAATAAGGCTTTGGCGGTGGGGAGAGTAATTTTCTATCAGATATGAAAAGGAAGGATGTTCCAGGCCAGTGGCAGGATGTGGGTAAGAGGTCAGGGGCAAGATAGAGATTGAGGAACAGTGAGTAGGTTGGCATTAGAGGAGTGAAGTGAACAGGCTGGGTTGTAGTAGGAGAGTAGTGAGGTGAGGTAGGAGGTAAGGAGTTTCTGTTTGATGAGGAGGTAGATGGGCAAAATTAGGGTGGGGCTCACAGTTCAGTTCAGTGGGGCACTTGGGGGAGGCATAAGGCCTTCTTGGAACTCCAGTATCCTCCCTCTGCTTCCCTGCCCCAAAACATTACACAGTGAGCACTGAGATCGTTTTAGCTATTCATTTTAATCTGTGGTGCAGATGGCCTGGCTTATTAACCCTTAGATGATAACTAGAACAGATGATCAATTTGTAGTCACCTAGAAGAGCAAAAGATACCGAGATGCAGCCAAAATGAAAAGGAAACGGTGCCTGAACATTTTAATCTCTTTCTGCGATTCTTTGACAGATCACAAAATTCTGGGGGGTGGGAGGCGTGTGTGTGTACATATGTCAATGATATTGCACACCTGCTATATGTGGCAAACTGACCTGAGCATCTGGGAAAGTAAAAAAGATGCAAGTCGGGTGTTCTTGGCCCTGAAAGAATTTATAATCTAATGCCTTTCTCTTCAGGGAAGGCCTGAATAATGGTATCTCACAGAGGCCTATCCAAAGTGACTCCGAGTAGGATCTGGCAGCTCTGGAGAGCTGCAGTCAAACTCGGCAGCTCCAGTTTGGGTTTCGGACCTCTTGTCTTGAAGATGGTGATGGTGGTGCTTGGACCATGCTACTATTAGTTGGGGAGATGTGTGACTCAAAGCTCACATCCAAAAGGACATAATCATTGGCTTGGAGTCAAAGCCGGGGAAGTTTGCGGGGGTATTTCTTTGGGACTGATATGGGGACTTGTTCTCTTCAATAATCCATCAAGGGTATTTAGTGATCACTCACTCTGTGCACAGTAAGAGGCATATGGGTTAGTACAATAGAGTTGGTAGATTCATTCATTCAGTCGTATTTATTGAGCACTTACTATGTACAAAGCACTGTATTAAGCACTTGGGAGAGGACCGCAAGTGCTTTCCTTGCCCCCAGGAGCTTACAGCGCACAGGAGGAGCTATAATGTTTTTGATAACTTTGAAGGAATTGCAAACATGCTGCTCATATCATGTAGGTGATATGAGGTTAATAGCTGTTTCAAGAAGGGAACAGAAATCCCCAGTGGGTAGGGCGCAGTTTGGGAGAAGACCCGGGTTCTAATTCTGACTTCTCTGCAGTGTGGTATCGGAAAAGCTCCTCAACTACTGTGTCTGTTTCACCTTCTGGAAAACAAAGGGATTAGCATGAACTCCTCTGTACCTTCCACGGATAAGGTAGCGGTGGAGAGGGGTGCTTTTACCATTCTATGTTTTTCAGATGGTGTGTCAGACAAACCCCAGAGCACCTCGCTTTTACTGGAGAGCTGCTGAGCGGCCTTTGCATACTTGGGAAAGCCCTCGCCACTGCGGGATCTGTGTGGTTTCCTTAGTAACTCCCTTCCCTGCAGACACGAAACATTACTGCACACCAGCTCCAGACTGCATTCTCCGTAATGACAAGCAGAAAAAAAAAAAAGCCACCGTTCCTTTCCTGGAACCTTTAGAAACGGCAGCTGCCAAACCAGTGCTAATTTGCATCTGTTGGTTTGACATCTATGTTTGGACAATTAACCTTTGGCTGAGGGACCCATCCCTCACTCGTGAAACTCCCCTGCTGCCTACCTGAAGGGTTCCAAGCCCCTGAGGGGAAACCCACACAGAAAAAACATCCCTTATCCCCGGGTTCTCTCTCTCCTTTCCTCCCACCTGCAGTCTCCTAATTTCCAGAGCTTTGGGGTGATGGTGACTCGAATGCAGCTCTGAAAGGACCCCCTTGCTCCGGGGCACCGGAGGGGGCATGGGGTGCTGAAAACCGCCCGGAGAGCAAGCCTGGACCACCTACAGGTCTGAAGAGGCTCCCTTGGGTCATGGACAGGTTAAAAAGAATGTGCGCTGGAATGGTGGATTTCAGAGGCTTTCACCAGAAAATTGGGATCCTTGGACCCGTAAGCTCTCTCCTCCTGGGGAAAGTGGCCATGACTAATCGCTTTCAGTTTTGGCAGGGCTCTCCTCACAGATTTGTCCTTTCCCAAAATGACCAAAACTTTCAAAGTGAAAGGAAATGAAACTTCTCAGCCTCATGTTTGATGCCTCATGAGAAAAAGCTGAGTCCCTGGAGGCCCTAGATTGCAAACTCTTCAAGGGCAGGGATCAAATCTGTTATCTCCCTCATACTCTCCTAAGTGCTTCATACAGTGCTTGTCTCCCAGTTATACAATGGGTGCTCAATAAATTCTCTTGCCTGACTGTCTCCAAGTTGCAGGGAAATATGCCACAGGCAACCATCAGGAGCAGGGTCGGAGGGTAGAGATCCTAGGTGAAGCAACAGTCCCTTCACTTGGATATTTTACCTGATGCTCTACCCTGGACCACAAAGAGCCTTGCTAGAGTTCATGACCCCTGACCCCCAGCTTTCATATTAATCATCTTTCAAGGAGGTCTTTGCCAAAGGTCATGATAAGCTGTTGGCCAGATGCAAGCGAAAAATGCATTTCTCCTAGAGGAAAGAAAATCCTTGCTGGGATTGTTTTGGTACATATGGCCATATCCTTAGACAGGTTTCCCTGAATTTCTGAACCTGAAAGATTTCATGTTGGTGTCTTTTCAGGAAGGCTAATGTGCTATGGGTTGAAAAATTAAAATTCAAATAAGGGAAAGTAGTCATTATTCTTAAATCTAATGCCCAATCAATTAATTGGAGTGCTTTCTGTGTACAGAGCACTGTACTAAGCCCTTGGGAGGGTACTCCAGAACCAAAATAGGTAGTCCCTGCTCTCAAGGGGGCTATAGTCTAATAGAGAAGTTTGTAATTAATTTCCCAGTTGAAGGGAATTTAAATAGCTAAGATGGAGCAATGTATAATTTGTCAATTCATTGGGTGTTCATCTAAAACTAAATGGGAAAGAAACAAACCTGGATATTATTCAGTCATCTGTCTTCAGCCCTCTGGGCTGGACGTTACATGCTTGTTTGGGACTAGATACCAGACTGGAAATAGCGGCATTTCATTTTAGTGATTTACGCTTCCGTAGATAAGGTATCCGGCAGTGTAGTCTTCTCTGACCCTGTGATTGCATCACAGGATACACTTAAAGAAGATTCAGTTCTCTCTAGGTGTAAGTTTAGAAATCGAGCTGTAGAGTATCACCTGTCCCTGCATACCCAATCAGACAAACTGATTATAACTAAAGACTGTTTCCTCCAACAGGAGCAGGAATGGAGATTGGCTGTCAGCAGTTAGGAGACAATGAGCAGATTAGGGACAAGTGAAACACAGTGGCAGAGCACTAAGGGCAGGCTGGGGATTGAAAACTAACTGAGGGTGTCCTAAACCATTGGTGGAACCTTGCCGCTGATTCCGTGGAGACACAGAACTGTTGGGCGCTTGAAAACTGAGGATGATTTTGCGACTAGAGCAGAGTGGTGCAGCCGTTCTCCCCAGATGCCTCCGGGTGTGTGTAGCACTGCTCTGAAAAGTTTCTGCTGCTCTGCAAACAGTTTCAAGTAGTACCAAGATATCTGCAGTGCAGAACATTTGACTCGGGTTTCTCATTTTCTAAAGTGTCGCAGCGAGCAGCAGCAGCCCTTTCTGTCTGGGAAATTCTGATGGATTAAAAACCCCTGCAAAGTCGTGCTGGGTTGGTGATTTTTTTTTCCCCAATTTTTTTTGTTGTTGTTGTTGTTTTCGTTGCTTGTTTACAGAAAAGATGAACCGGAAATGGCATCCTTTCCTCTGCCTTCAGTGCTTCTCGTGCAGTCCTGACACTGGAAGCAGCCCACAGGGAAGGGAGGTGCTGCTGCTGCTGGGGGAAGCATTCTGTCTTCTGAGGCGTAAATCAATTGAAATTCGTCCTGTGGCTAGAAACCTAGCGGTTCAGCGGGATGGAGCCCTGGGCCAAATGGATAATAAAACAGACGTAGGCTTCCCCAGCAGTAGACACGGCTTGTTTCCTAGTCCCACATCAGGTGAAAACAGCAAATGGGAGAGAGAAGGCTAGTGATTATGGTATTGGTTAAGTGCTTACTATGTGCCAGGTACTGTACTAAGCCCTGGGGTAGATACAAGCAAATAGGGTTGGGTACAGTCCCTGTCCCATGTGGGGCTCAGTCTCAATATCCATTTTACAGGTGAGGCCCAGAGAAGTCAAGTGGTTTGTACAAGGTCACACAGCTGACAAGTGGCAGAACCGGTATTAAAACCAATGACCTTCTGGCTCCCAGTCCGTGTTTTATCCACTAGACCTTTCTGCTTCTCTCTTTCTCCTCCAGGGACCAAGCCCTCTGAGGTCTGAGTTCCAATCTCGCCACAGAGGGAGGAAGTATTCCCAAGCCCCAGGAAGTTGAGATGAGCCCCCTTGGTAAGGAGGGATGGAGGTGGTCTCCCTGCCTCTACACTGCCAACCTCTGCCCATATGCCTTTTATCTTAGAGCGCAGCCCTTATTGTAACTGTTTACAATTCTCCAACCTCCAACTAAGACATTCCCTACCAGCCCCCTCTGCAGCCCTTAAATAAGATAAGGCCATAGTAGATTATTTGGTTGGATTGCAGGTAATCATAGTGATTAGGTGTGGCATTTATTAAACCTTGCTAAATGCTGAGGTCGGTACAAAGCAATCAGATCGGACACCATCCCTGTCCTACGTGGAACCTACAGTCTAAGAGGAGAGGAGAGTGGGTATCTTATTCCCGTTTTACAGAGGACTGAGCAGGTCCAGAAAGGTTATGACTTACCCAAAGTCACAGAGAAGGCCAGTGGCAGAGCCTAAAATAGAACCCTGGCCTCCTGACTTCCAGGCCCATGCATTTTTCGCTATAACCCGCTGCCTCCCAGATGGCCTTGGGTGGACGGGGGAAAAGACTCTGGGTGAGGCAAGTACCCTTGGCTCCCAGCCCTGTTTCCCAGAAGTCCTCCTTGCCCTTAGATGAAAGCACTGGGACTTTGGAGCTCCAGCTTTCAGGAGTCTTGAGTCCCTGAGTCAAGACTTGCTGAGGGAATTTTTTTTTATCTTCCAAATCCTGACTGGAATGCATAATGGTGAAATCAGGGTGGGTGGAAGGTGGAGAGAGGGCAATTTTGTGCCCCTGCTACCCCAGGTGTGAGGCCTCTCCCACTCTTCCTACCCCAGGGGAAGAGGAGAGGGCGTTGGGGGGCAGATGCCAAGATTGGGCTTGTCTAGGCAACTCTTCAGTGATTCCACTCTCTTCTGGAGCCGGTTCAACTCCTCCCTGGACAGCCTGATTTTGGCATGAGCTCCCTGTTGGGGGTTTCGTTTCTCTCCCTCCTGGGGCTTTCTCTCGCTTCCCTCCCCCGTCTTTCACACTTATGTAGGGTGGGGGATAGATGCAGGAAGGCTGGCAAACCCGCTTTCACCCTCTCCTCTGACATGGGGACATGCGCTTGGTGTGGATGGAAAAATAACAGGTCCTCAGGAAAGAGAGGACTAAAAATATCCCAGCGTAGTTTCCATCTGTCTCCATATTCTCTTGTCTGGGTTAGAGGCCCCGGATCAGCACAACGGGAGGGCCGGAAAACCACCCTTTGGTCAACTTCAGCCCCCTATCAGACCCACGAGTTACCCCCTATCTCCTTGTTCCTCCTCCCTGCATGGGTGCACACAGTCAGCACTGCTAAGGAAAAGCTCTTTTATCAAGTGGCAAATCACAAATTGGATCCTTTCTTCCCACAGGCTTCACCTGACCTCACCTCTTTTAAAAAGGAGGCAGTATAACCTATAAGGAAGAGCACGGGACTGGGGAGCAGCAGACTTTGGTTCCCTTCCCATCTCTGCCCCTGGTCTGTGATCTTGGGCAAGTGACAACTTTTCTGGGCCTTAGTCTTCTCAGTTTAGAAAGAGGCTAAGAAGCCTATTCTCCCAATCACGTAGACTGTGATGCCTGTGTGGGGCAGGTAGTGTCTGATCGGAATATCTTGTGTCTAATGCAGTGCCTGACAAAGTAAGTTTTTTAATAAATACCAAAACTTACGTTCAAAGGAAAGGGGCCAAGCTAGTTCCACCTATCTCCCCCTTGGAGATCTAATAGCTCAAAGAGAAGTGGCTGCCACTGTACCTGACAAAAGGCAGCACGCTGGCCTGCTGGGTCGTCAGAGATATTATTACTGCCTCTTGGAGCCCCGCCAGTACCAGGGTGTCCGCTTCCTTATTCGCTTTCCTCAAAATCCTCCGTGTCATTATTAAGTTGGGTGCCCCGGGACTTTCCACAGCAAATTCAAAGCCTGCAGTTTGGACGGGATTGACCTCGTCTCCTTGACTCTCAGTGGCTCTGACAGGCTTCCCTGGCAGCCAGCAGCAAGACACATTTCCAACCGGTAAATAGAAAAGCTCCTAATGAACTTGGGTGCATCTTACCATGACATTTGGAATGAAAAACCTAAGCAGGAATGAAGGGGATGGCAGGGCCGAGAGAGATTGTGTGCACATGGGAATTCTTTAGGAGGGAACAATATTTTTTTTTTCTTTTTTTAAAATCATTAAAGGTTTAAAAAGAACTGACTTGTGGTATTTGCTGCAGAGCCAGCTGGGCCAGGATGACTTGTAGTAAGGAAGTGACACACCGGGGCCTGAGGTGTCAGCCCAGCTGACCAGTGGTCACTCAGATGTCACTACTAAGGTGGAGACTGGTACCCCTATAAGGCAAGCTTCCTAGCTAGAGAAAGTTAAAAGTACCAGGAGCTGAGTTACGTTTGATGTCACTATTCAATCAGTGGTATTTACTGAGAACTTAGTGTGTGCGGAGTACTGTACTAAGTGCTTGGGAGAGTACAATAGAGTTGGTAGACATACCTGCCTGCAAGGAGTTTACAATCTAGAGGCCTTGGCAATCACTGGGCTAATGGGACTTGGATGAAATGAGCTCATATTATTATTTGTATAGTTGTATCCATAGCAACAGCAATGGGCACCTACCATGAACAGGTGAATCTGGATGGAAACTTTGAGGACTCCTATTACTAATCCCCCAAATTGGAAAAAAAAAAAAAGAAAAGTCAATCTCTGCTGGTTCTTTGTTTTTGTTTTCTTATGGTATTTGGTAAGCATTTACTATTTTCCAGGCACTGTTTTAAGTGCTGGGATAGATGCAAAGTAATCAGGTTGGACACAGTCCATGTCCCACATGGAGCTCACAGTCTTAATGCCCATTTTACAGATGATGTAACAGGCACAGAGAAGTTAAGTGACTTACCCAAGGTCATAGAGTGGACAAGTGGTGGAGCCGGAACTAGAACCCAGGCCCCTCTGACTCCTTGGCGCATGCTTCGTCCACTAGGCCACATGATTTGGCTCTTGACTTGTGTTATTTTTTAAGTCAGTCTGGTGTGGTTTTTAAAGAAAATAATTTATCTTAGGATAGTTAAATTTCATGGGAAAAATTAATGTGGGAAATGCAAATTGGGGGTCCCTAGGAATCGGGGCCCCAAGTGAGCCTCTCTGGGCCTGCAGGGCACAGTGGTAGCTGCTTAGGAAACATGTGAATGAAGGAAAAAACCCACTTCCTTTCTTCAAAAAGCTTAAAGTCTAATGGGGAAGACAAACGGACATGAATGGGTGAATATGCAACAGGTCAAAGCTGGTAGAATTGCCAATCTTTTGGGGAGTGTGGAGAACAATGGGCTGGGAGAGAGTACCCTGCCTCCTGTGTTCTTTGTCCTGAAAAGTCTCTTGTCTTCTTTCTCCTTTTTAAAACACCATTCCTGGGAGTTTAGATCCACCAAGCAGGTGGGCTTTTTTTTACTTAGCAGATACTCCCTTCCTCAGACTCCCCCATTCCGCAGCTGAGTTCCAGCGGAGTTGCCAGTCAGGAGTTATAAATGTGGTTTTTCGAGTGCCAGAAACCTCCGGGAGTGGGGGAGAATGCAGAGAGGTGGCCAAAGGGGAATGCTCCAAAGGGGACTTCTAACACGGGGCTTTGGGAGAGAGGCAGAGGTCCTGTCATAAGCTCCCAAGAGATTCCTAGTGATCCGGGATCCCGATCCCGGAGGGAGAGGAATGAGGAGGGGCAGGCACTCTGTCTTAGCCACAGATCCCCAGCCTTGGACTCTTGCACAGTGCTGAGCAAGGATGTGTGTGAGCCAAAGGAGTTCCCTGATGCTCTGGGGCCGGGGAAGATATGGGAGGGTGGGAAATGAAATGAAAGACCTTTGTTCTTGAAGTTTTTTGTGTGTGTGTTTTTTTTTAAAAAAAGGCTGATGGGCTGTGCAGAAGGAGCCGGCCAGTCTGGGCCGATGTGCTGTAGAGGAATTGCCACAGCATTTTCCCACTAGGTGGCAGTAACTGTCATTCACGAGGAGCAGCCCAAGGTAGTCTAGGTAGCCCAGGCTAGCAGAAGAGCTCCTTCCATCCTAATGTCTTCAACTCTCCTCCCCTGAGTTTGCCGGATCCAAACATCCTGGTAACCAGCGTGTTCGCAGGGCTCGAGGGAACCAGAGGAGGTGTTCAGAGGAAGAGGGGAAGCAGCGCGGCTTAGTGGAAAGAGCCCGGCCCTGCGAGTCAGAAGGACCTGCCTTCTAATCCCAGCTCCGCCACTTGTCTGCTGTGTGACCTTGGGCAAATAACTTCTCTGAGCCTCAGCTACCTCATCTGTAGTCATTCAATCGTAATAGTAATAATGTTGGTATTTGTTAAGCGCTTACTATGTGCAGAGCACTGTTCTAAGCGCTGGGGTAGACACAGGGGAATCAGGTTGTCCCACGTGGGGCTCACAGTCTTAATCCCCATTTTACAGATGAGATAACTGAGGCACAGAGAAGTTAAGTGACTTGCCACAGTCACACAGCTGACAAGTGGCAGAGCTGGGATTGGAACTCATGACCTCTGACTCCAAAGCCCGGGCTCTTTCCACTGAGCCACGCTGCTTCTCCCCCTGCTGAGCGCTTACTGTGTGCACAGCACATAGGGGATTAAGAGTGTGAGCCCCATGGGGGATAGGGACTGTGTGCAACCTGATTAACTTGTATCTCCCCCAGTACTTGACTTAACAAATACCGTAATTATTCCCAGCACTTAGTACAATGCCTGGCATATAGTAAGCACTTTACAAATATCACAATTATTTTTATTAACAGGCAGAGGGGAGACGGTCACTCTCCCACCATCCCACCCTGCAGGCCGCACATCTTCTCTTTCCCCCTCAGGGCATTGTGAATGTCACAGTCACATTCCAATCAAGTCACCTCCCACTGTGGGAAGCCCAGGTAGTTTTCCAAGAAGGTGATGAGTATAGGGTCCCCGGGGGACAGTTAGCTGAGGACCTCTTCTCTGATGAACGGGAGTGGCTACCGAGCCCTTTGGTCGACAGAGATGAGCCTTAGTGTGTGAGATGGGGAAGGTGGGGAGTGTTCCATCGCAGAGCCCTTCACCCAGTAGCTGCCTTTCAGCCAATTCCTTCCCCCCAGAAGCCGCCTCCCGGTCGATCCATTGCTGGGAGAGAGTGGCCCGGCCTCTGACCATTCCCCTCATCCACCTAGAACTTTCTGCATCCACTACAGAAATTTACCAAGGCTGCTCCTCTCCTCTGGGAGCACCAGCGCAGTTTGTAGCCCAGTGGTGTGACATACTGGGGCAAATGAATAAGGAGAGAGAGAAGTGATTAACACCGGGAATTGGGAGCGAGAGGACAGCACAGTACTCTACCCTCACTGTTTTAAGTTCCAAACACAGCATCCTCTCCATCCTTTCCTGTGGCCCTGGCCAGCTTCCCGGATCGCCCAAACCCCATGGGGTCGAGAGTGAGATTGCTGGCCTCACAGCGAGGAACAGAAGCCCACGGCTCTAATTCGGTGCCATGTGGGCACAAAGCACAACCCTGCCGGTGTTTGGACAGTGCCACATGAGGCTTGGTAGCTGGTGACAGGAGTCAGTGATTTGTTCAAGTCCATCCTGGCTGGGGACCAGCGTGAAAGTAATGCCTGGGCCAATGCTAGCTGTGGAGCGGTTGCCAATCTGATGCAGTGAGTGAACCCATAGGGAGTGAGAACGTGGCACCTAGCCTTGCCCATAGCTGCTGAATTCCTTGCTGTAGTCATGCCTGGAGGGAATGTGGCTGGCAGTACTGCTTGGGCTTGTTGTCCTGAAGTGCCCCCTTCTCCCCCCCACCTCCCATCAAAGTGAAGGACGATGGGTTCTCTGTTGTTTTCAAGGGGACATATCCCTATCAGGTGTCTTCATAGACTTTTGAAACAGATTTCCTTCCTCAGCTGTTTTATTGGGTTTTCGCAATAACCCAGAAACAGCCGAGGAAGGAAATCCGTTTCAAAAGCATTGCAAAAACCCAATAAGCCACAAGTCTGGTTGGTAGCCCTAATCTACTAGAACATTTTAGCCCTCCAGCTCTTCAGATTGTAAGTTGTAAAATCCTTGAGGGCAGGGATCATTTCTTCTATTTCTATTGGACTCTCCCAAGCGCTTAGTACAGAGCTGTATACACAGGAAGAGCTCAATAACTACAGATGACTGATTTGACTGATCGAAATACAGGCTCAGAGAGGTGGAGCTATTTGCCCTGAGGTCAGCCAGAAATACGTGAGTTGATGTGGAATTAAAATTTACAGCTCCCCGGGTCCCTTTAAGCCCCAGCAGGCTGTTCTGGCCCCAAGAAGGTGTCCTCCTGGGTAATGGGAGAGACAGCTCTCTGAGCAGCCTGCCAGGCACAGGAAGCCTGAGGACACTGCACTAGCTCCTTGTCAGCAGCCATGGCAATGGAACAATTTTGGCAGATCTAGGCCACACTGAGGGAGAACCTGCAGCTTTCCAAAAATACTGGTCTTTCAATGGAGGGAAGGGGTAAGCGAGGGGAAGGAGTCAGAAGGTCAAAAGTCATAACATAATTCCCTTTCACCATTCCTGAACTCAGATGAACGATTTGCCCAAGGGTTTTCTTTCAGGTCCCTTGGGCTGCTGTAGCAGTCTGGACTAGAGAAGCAGCGTGGCTCAGTGGAAAGACCACACGGGCTTGGGAATCAGAGGTCATGGGTTCTAATCCCGGCTCTGCTGCTTGTCAGCTGTGATTTTGGGCAAGTCACTTAACTTCTCTGGGCCTCAGTTCTCTCATTTGTAAAATGGGGATGAAGACTGTGAGCCCCACGTGGGACAACCTGATCACCTTGTATCCCCCCAGCGCTTAGAACAATGCTTTGCACATAGTAAGCGCTTAACAAATACCACCATTATTACTATTACCGAGATCTCTTTCCTGAGTCATCATCATGTAGATGACAGAGCTGTCAACTCTGAATACAAGGGGAAAAGGGACAGGGTGAAAGTGGGAAGAGGATTAGGAAGGGACAGGCTTCAAAGAGGTAATCGGTTACAAAGTCTTCATTTGTGACTTTTTCAGCCCTGACTACAAACTTTCAAAACCTCGTCAGAGACTTGGAATGGGCAAGTCTGGAAGTCCAGCTCAAAAATCTTTGGGCACCTTTGGCAGTTGGGGATTTTTTATTTTTGGACAGGGATCATTCCTACTATCTCTCTTGTACTCTCCCAAGCATTTAGTAAAAGGCTTGGTACATGGTAAACACTCAGTTAATATAATTTTTTTTTAGATGCTTTGCCTTCCACTTGGCCTGCCCCCTTTCTTCCCCCTCATTTGCTTTTACAAGATCAACCTCCAGTCTTTCCCAGTATCTTCACCTCCCTCTCCACCTTTCAGCGGTCAGTTGAACTCCACATATTGGCATGCTGGAACTCTCAGCTGGCTCTGGTGGGCATGATGGACAGGTTCATGGCCAGGACAGTTTGGAATAGTGTAACCGTCAGCTGGTGTTGACTCGGGATCTGGCTTTCCAAGGGCTCCTTCTCCCAATTCACCCTGGAGCGTGGCTGGCTCAGAAGGCGAGGAGAGGAACGGATCGTAAAGCATCACTTCCCCTGGACTGTAGCACCTGGCAGAGGTATCTACCTCTGCAGAGAGGCAGTTTGTAAGCCATTGCTTATTGCGAAGGAGGCTTCCTGCCAACACTGCAGGTTTAGTCAGCTAGATCTGCCAGTGAAAAAGAAAAGTCTCCTCTTCTTGTTGCCCAGTGCTAAATCCCCAATCCTGCCCTGAGTTGAGGCCACTTAGAGTTACAATTTGCGGCAGTCATTTTGGCTTTTGAGCTCTTAGAGACAGCCACAAAACTGGCGAGTTTCGGACGGTCGCATTTATTTTGGAGCGAACATCATGGAAAATGGCTGGTTTGGGACCCAGCACGCCCACAAGGGATTAATTAGAGGCAAACACAGAAGGCCACCTTTGAGTTGTTGGTTCCATCAGTTGTTTCTAGAGGAAACTAGAGGTGTCTCTACTGGTTTGTGGGTGATTCTGATATTCCAGTATTTGTAGATGACGCTTAGCTTGACTGGAATGGCTTCTGGCCTGCAATATGATAAAGATGGATGGAAACAAAAAAGGGTACTGGGTTTCATAACTAAGAATGGTGTATTGATTGGAAGGATCCATTGGGAGTCTTGGCTTAGAGTCAAACCTTTATAGATTTTGTAACTTTTGTAGGAAACTCTGCCTTTGAGACACATTTTGACCTTATTCTTTTAAATGGGCTGAAAACCTTCCAAGGGGACAAAGGAAGGGCCCATCCAGGGCTAATGGGGAAGGACAAGTGGCTGGGAACAGCCGAGAATCTTTTTCAGAAGAGAATGGGCGGATGGCGTTTCCTAGGGCCTGGAGCAGAGAGTCATCAGCACAGGCCAGTATCCAAGCCAGTGATGAGATGCTTCTCTGTTCAAGTGCCACAGCCTCAGAAAAGTGTGAATCACAACCTCCCCAGGACTGCCAATTCAGGGTATTTTTTTTTTTGGTGCCTTAGATGAGAGGAAGGGGTGCAGAAGGCCATTGAGCCACAAGACAAGAAGCTGAAGTCAAAAGGGAATGAAGCACTTGCCGGTTGACTGGTCTCTACTGTCCTCTCCCAAGCACATAGTACAGTGCTCTGCACACAGTAAGTACTCAAATAACAGCGATTGATGGAGTGAGTTGCCCCGTGTGTTGCTGGAGTGGTCGTGCTGCTTCAGCCCCCATGCATCCGGGTCTCCACTGGATGAAGGCAGTATCGATCCCATAAATCTTCATGGGATTTATCGATCCCATAAATCTTCTGTCTCTGAGTAGCCTGGGACTCTGTCTTGGCCACTTAAATATCCTGGGTGTTAGAACCTGGTTTAATGATCCAGAAAAGTGGAAGGCATTCCCTCATCCCACCCTAGTCCTGTCATTGGAGATGTTTCCTTTCTACCTCTGTCCCTATGCAACTGCCACAGATGGATCACTGGTGGTTTGGTCCCACCCCCAGAATGTTCTGGATACCCGGGGGCGATGAATAGGAAATAGGCCTGCCAGCTTCTCACTTTCAGGGCAAGGCTTTTCAGGGCAAGGGGAATGGTATTAGATGGGAAGGCAAGTTTGGCAAAGCTACCAGAATGAGAGAGATCTGGGATCTTTACAGGCTTGCTCAGAAACTCTTCACTCTTTGCAGCCTTTCATGGAAGCCCTCAATTTTGTCAGCCGTGGGATGAGTGAGGCCAGGAGCCCAGCCGAGCAGTGGCTTCACCCCACAGCTGAACCCCACATGGCAGGTGATGCCCCTGGCAATGAGCGAGTTTTTGGAGTTTGGGTGGTGGTCCCTCCCTCCCAGCCCCCCGTGCTGCGCGACTCTACATCTAGATCTCCTCCCACCATGATCTACTCTCATCTCAAGGTTCACCCGCATTATCTATTACATGAACTGTGACCTTGGGCAAGTCATTTCCCTTCTGTGGGCCTTAGTTTCCTCATCTGTAAAATATGAATTCAATGCCTGTTCTCTCCCCACTTTACACTGTAGGCCTCACGTGGGACTGCGTCTGACTTTATTATCTCGTAGCGCTTAGTACAGTGCTTGACACGTAGTAAGTGCTCAAATACCCCAATTAGTATTATTATTATGAACTTCTGGCTTGCTGCTCCTCCCTGTTCCCTTGAGACTTCTCTCAGGAGAAGTCCAAAGGTACCAAACCCCCACAATTCCTAATACATAGGTATTCTTCTTTGAAGCAACACTTCTACTTGGGCTAAACACAGAAGGATCAGCCCTGAAGTTAGTTTCAGTCTTCAGAGACTATTTTCCACCTTTGAATTAGTCATGGAAACGTTGATAGGATTAAAACCCTTAGCTAGGGCAATGTGAGGAAAGCTAATATTTATGAATTGGTCCAAAGCCTTGCTGCTGCCTTAATGAAGTTTAAGCACTGACAAGATACCAATTAACTAAATGAAGCAACTGGCCCAGTTGAAATAGCCCTCTGAAGTCTGGATGGCCAACTGTCAAATCATTAATTTCTCAACATCTCCTTTCACTTCAGTCCCAAACTCCAAAGAAAAAAATGGGATTCCCAACCCAGAAAGATGGAAGTTTGCCCAATCAGAATGAAGCGATTGTAACGAGATGTAATAGGAGCCACATCCCCAGGGAGTTATTACATTTAAGACCAGGGACATTTGGAGTGAAACCTTTCAAAATAAAGGGATTTGAAAAGGTTGTAGTTTTCCAGAGAGTTTTGTTCAAACCTAGGATTTCCTTTTTCATGGATTTTGGGAAGGTGGTATAGGATGTCTGGGTCCCGAGGGAAGGGTCCCAAATCCCTGGGGTTGAGGGGCAACCGGAGACAGGTTCATGACACATGTCTGGGCTCAAACATTAGCACCTTGTTCTGTGAGAGGATGTTCTTCCTGGGGAAACTGGGGAAATCCCAACTTTGATCTCCAGCAGCCTCTTGCAAACAGGATAAATTGGGATGAATAAGATCCTGTTTTTAGGAAGGGGAAGTCCATTCATGGGGTCTCAAAAAGAGATTAAAAATGTAAATGAAGTCCCATGCCAAAGTGTTACAACTTTTATGCCTCATCCTATAAAGAGAAGAGTTCCCCAGTATCTTACATGTCTTTTGACACATTTCCCATCAGCTATTTTTCTTTCAAAAAGACCTGAAGATCCATTTTTCTTCCAGTTTGTGGGGGAGGGAAAGTAAGGGGATTGTTCAAGTGGCCATGATGAGAATGCTGATGGAAAGTTTTATCACTGTGAATAACTACCTAATCAATCACTAATATGTATTGAGTGCTTATCTTGTACAGGACACCAGTACAAAAGTCAGTCAACAGGATCCCTGCCCTAAGGGGATTTGTAAGCTAGTTGGGGAGTCAAACACCAAGATAAATTACAGCTAGGAGGAAGTAATAGCCTATATCAGATATGTTTGTACCTTAGCCTGGAGATGAGGCAGAAGATAGGGAGTGCTGTGATCTGTTGGCTGTGAAATTGGAAGGGAGTTCTAGGCTAGGAGAGGGCATGAGCAGAGGTTGGTGGCTGAAGAGGCAAGAAGATGATTCAGTCATATTTATTGAGCACTTACTGTGTGCAGAGCAGATTGTAGAGCAGAGCAAGTGCTAAGAGACACGCCCTCTCTAAGCACTACAGTGCTCCTCACAGAGTGCTTAATAAATACCATCGACTGGTTCTCTTCCAATCCTGGAGGATCTGTCATGAGAATTATTCTGGTCTAAGCTCCTGCAATTAGGAAGTTTCATGACTGGAAGTGCATATCCTGTCTGCTGGAGTCGTTACCAATGTTCCGTATAGGATTAAGTTCTTATAGTACTCTATTTCTGTTTGGAGTAATGTACCCACTCGTCATTTCTTTAGTTGCTATTTTGCTCAAATTTTTGTCTGTCTCCCCGTTTAGAATGAGTCCGTTGTTGGGCAGGGATTGTCTCTATCTGTTGCCAAATTGTACATTCCAAGCACTTAGTACAGTGCTGTACACACAGTAAGCGCTCAATAAATACGATTGAATGAATGAGTGAAAACAGATGCTAAAGGGTTTGTAATCCACACTTTCAAGGCGTCACCTGAATGTTTCAATCTGCTGAAAAGCAGAAGGTTCAGCATGTCAATTGGTGTGAGAGGTCAAGCTGTTGGAAGCTAATCGTGTTTCCCCTCCATTTCCTCTGATATTTTCCTTAATATTTTGTTGGAATCCTTTAAGAATATACTTAACCTCCAAGCTAAAAGTTCCTCCTGGTCTCACTGGTTGTAAATTATTTCTGACTTTATTCATTCATTATCATTCTTATATTGTAAGGACCTTGAGGTCAGTGAATGTACTTCTGTCGTACTCCCACATTTGCTTATAGTGCTCGATAAATACTGTTGACTGGAAAGTTGTTAATTTTGGTAACTGTCAATCTGGGTAACCAGGGAGAGAGCTGGAAAATACAGAACACATAGCATTCAAGGGTAGAGGAGAACTGGGTATGTTTGTAGGGGTAGTAATCATAATAATAATGACGATAATCACAGAAGTATTAGGTATTTATGTGCCAAACCCCGTGCTAATCCAGGATTGGTGGCAGCTTTCACTCCTGATTGTCTAGGAACCACTGCCATGACTAGAGAAGAGCATGGCCCATTAAGAATTTCTAATTTATAAAGATTTTCCTATGATGCATCTATATTTCTAGCTCCTGTTTACCATATGATTTTCCATGTCCCTCCCAAGACCTTTTTCCCTTTTCAGTTTTGGCTGGTCAGTTGAAAATCCCCTTAAAGGCTTTATGATGGTGCGTGCTCTGTAATGTTGATTGGCACCGGTGTTCCCTCTGATTCAGTGCGTATTAATGGTCTGTTCTCGTGGCAGTCTGCCTTTATTTTACTGATTGAAAGCATTTTATAATTAATTATGTGAAAACCTCCAGAGGGGATTATATATAGAATCGAATTTGGGTTTGCTGTTCCATGTTAGGCAGTTGAGTGGTGTGCTGGAATAAGTGGGGAATAAGTGTGCCCATGACAACAGACTGTAATATACCCTGCATATACATATAGTTGTGATTTACCACAAAGGTGCTCACTTACCACTCATTTTCAGTAAAAATTCATGTCACACCCAGACAGAATTTCTTTAAAATATGTTTAGATGAGCTTACAGGTGTCTGTTGTGCCCCGAATCTATAAAACCGGGGAGGTGTGATTCAGAAGATGACATCCTGTCTGTTCTGAGGGAGTTTTAATCTAAACCAGACAGACCCCAGACAGATTAATCTAAGGAACTGTAAAAGTGGAAATGATGCAATATGAAAACTCCCAGGGCATGATTTCCTGGCACCTGTGGGTTTCCCAATTAGACCTGGCCGGTTTTAAAGAAGACATAAAGATCTTTCCCTGGCAAGGCTTTCCTGTGTCTCAGGAAGAGGTGATGACATAGGTTTGCTGCGATTTGCATTGAATTGTCAGCATTTTGGTTGAGATTGAACTGTACTCCACTGTATTTGGCCTGAATTTGTGGTTTGAAGATAGCAGCAGGAGGGAGAGGGGCAGATTAGATGGGGGTGCCCTTCCTAGGTCTTGGGTGGGTTGGATATCCAGGATCCAGTCTCGCTTGCCCCAGGCCCTCCACTGGCCTCCCTCTGGGATCAGTCTGAAAGGCAGGACCAAATTAGATTAAAATAAATAGTCATCTTGGTGGGGTGGTTCTTTAAAGGGACAGAACCAGATTAACTTCAGGGCATTGGCATACCTGGCCAAGATCCCACCTCTCTAGGGGCCCCAGATCCAGACTGGAAAATGTTACTATGGTGGTGGGGATTGCATCCACTCCCCTTCCACTTCACCTTTCATTCTTTCCCCATCTCCTCCTCCTCCTCACCCGCTCGTAAATCTGCCCAGCCCTGCTCTGGGGCCTGTAGAGATCTGTCTCTGGGCCATGGGCACCCTTCTCTTGTCCTGCAATAGGACCCAGCTCCTTTAAATGATCCTTTCAAGAAAGTCTACACGTGATGTAGTGGAAAGAACATGGGGTCTGGAAGTCAGGACCTGTTCAAATCCAGGCTCTGCCACTTGTCTGCTGTGTTACCTTGGGCGAATCTCTTAACTTCTCTCTGCTTCCATTTCCTCTTCTGTAAAATGGGGATTCATTACCTGTTCTTTCTGCTACTTGGGCTGTAAGCCCTATGTGGGAGAGGGACTGTGTCCAACAAGATTTTCATGCATCTACCCTAGTGCTTAGCACACAGAATTTACTTAACAAATACTACAATAATAATTATTATAAATATTAACCTTCCTTGGACCTCTCCCTTTTCCTCTCTCTGCAGTTCTGTCCTTCCATCATTCCTAAGCCAGAACTAAGTTCCGGTTAAGCAACATAAAGAAAAAAAGCTAAGAATGAAAAAGTTCTCCCATGCCTCCAAGGGGTATGCTTGTCTTTTCACAGATTCATACATAAAATTCTTGTGTTCACTTCGCAGTTTGCCACACCCTTGCCCTCTTACTCCCCTGTTGCACCCACTATCCTAGCAGGAATACGATGGACAGAAATCAGAGGACAAGTTACGCTGCCCAAGCCAGTTGGTTTCTAATCAATTCCTCTGTGTGGATTCTCAATCCAAAAGTTTTTGTGACTAGACAGCAGCATGTCCATCATTTACGACAGACACTCAGCTCCATCGTTTGTAACTTTAGGCTGTGAGCTTTAAGCGGGTAGGCCCATTCCTAAATACCGTGCCTAAAATGCCATCTTGGGCAGATAGATACTTATTAAGTAGTGAGGAATGGACTGTTTTCCCCAAGCTTTTACTCTTTGTGGAGGAGGTTAATGGAGCTTCTCTTGCAAATTCTAATCAAAACTTTCAGAGCACTTACAAACTCATTAATCCCATCACTCCATCTTTCTGACTTGGAGAAGATTGGAGAGGGAGTAGAGGGAGAGGGGAGTGGAGCGGGGAGACAATTCTTAGGAGAATCTGGAAATCTAGAGGGATTAAAAGGCAAATGAGTCGTCAGGCTCTGACTTCCAATAAACATCTGGAGGAGAAAATACTGTTTGAAAAGACCGATTAGAGGCAAGTAAGTTGTCAAACTCCAGTTTCCAATAAATATTTGGAAGAGAAAAACTGTAGGAAGGAAATGCTGCAAAGTACTATTAGTAGAAAGGTTGTGATACCACATTTTAGAAGAGCTGTCAGAAGTCTAATCTAACACCTCCAGTTCCTTAACCACAGGGGGCACAGCATCTTTGATTGCTGGAAATGAGACTTGTCCCTCAGAGAGTATGGGGCTTGTCTTAGCTGTGTTGTGAAACTTGCCTGATTTTAAATGGGTGGCTGTATACTGTGCCTGAAGGTGGATATTTAAACCCAGCTGGCCACATGCTGGCAAGCTTGAGGAAGATTATCATCAAGATCTGCCCTTCTTCCCAGGAAACTTTTGGTTAATGACTTGGGAACTGTCAAAAGAGGTAGCTTGGGCTACTGGAAAGAGCACAGGCCTGGGAGTCAGAGAACTTGGGTTCTTGTTCCTGCTCTGCCATATGCCTCAGTGGAAAGAGCATGGGCTTTGGAGTCAGAGGTCATGGGTTCGAATCCCAGCTCGGCCACTTGTCAGCTGTGTGACTGTGGGCAAGTCACTTAACTTCTCTGCACCTCAGTTACCTCATCTGTAAAATGGGGATTAAGACTGTGAGCCCCACGTGGGACAACCTGATTCCCCTGTGTACCCCAGTGCTTAGAACAGTGCTCTGCACACAGTAAGCGCTTAACAAATACCAACATTATTATTATTATGCCTGCTATATGACCTTGGAAGAGTCACTTCTCTGTGCTTCAGTTCCCTCATCTGTTCATTCATTCATTCATTCAATAGTATTTATTGAGCGCTTACTATGTGCAGAGCACTGTACTAAGCACTTGGGATGAACAAGTCGGCAACAGATAGAGACAGTCCCTGCCGTTTGATGGGCTTACAGTCTAATCGGTAAAATGGGGATTAAGACTGTGAGCCCTGCGAGGGACATGGACTGTGTTCAGCCTGATTAGCTTGTATCTACCCCAGCAGTTAGTATAGTACCTGGCACATAGCAAGTGTTTACCAAATTCCACAAAAAATAAACAACAGCAACAACAAAAAACAACACTGGGGACTGGAAAAAGCTACTGCTGGGCATTCTCGAGGCATAAGTTGCTGTGGCCCAGGGGTGCCTGTAGCGTTATCCGGCATTCTTGAGGGGGATGCTACTGGTAGGGAGAGACCATCCTGATGTGTGGAGTTGGCTGCACCAGACCACGTTGTGACCCCGACACTCCCGCCTGCATCGTTTGCACTAAAAGCTCGATCCTTGCTGCAGGAAGGGCCTGCCCGTGTCTTCCAGCCTGCCGCTTGCCATCCCATCTGCGTGAAGCTTTCCTCGAGGAGAACCACCCTCTCCCAATTTCTGAAAGGCATGGCTGTGAAGTGCTTAAAGAATCGGAAGCCAGACCGTGGGTTTGTGCCTCTAGTCTTGCATTTGAGACCGTGACATGACCGTATCGTGCAGTGCCCAAGCCTCCCTAGGCTGAGGAAGGGGGTGGCAGAATCCCTCTATCCAGTGGACCTGGTGGCTGAAGCAAACAATGCTTCACAGCCCATGGGCCTGTCTGAGCCTGACACTTTCCTCCTCACTCTACCTTAGCGTTGGTGCCTTATAACAGGGCCATCGCAGAAAGAGAGCGGGGCAGGCACTGTGACAGACTGACTCCACAATCATTCTGAAATGCACCACCATGAATGCATGGATGTGAAGTGCAGGGCGGAGGGAGAGGACAGCCTGCGGCCAGGAGCCATTTATGGCCCAACCTGATTCACACAGCCCAGATCCCTGGGATTGCCCTTGCAGCCCAGTGGTCCAGCCTGGCCCTAATCATTCATTCATTCATTCAATAGTATTTATTGAGCGCTTACTGTGTGCAGAGCAGTGTACTAAGCTCTTGGAATGTACAATTCGGCAACAGATAGAAACAATCCCTGCTCAATGATGGGCTCACAGTCTAAATCGGGGAGACAGACAGCAAAGCAAAACAGAATAAAACAAAAACAAGACAACATCATCAAGATAAATAGAATCAAGGAGATATACACCTCATTAACAAAATAAATAGGGTAATAAATAATATATACAAATGAGCACAGTGCTGAGGGGAGGGGAAGGGGGGAAAAGCAGAGGGTGGAGGGGAGGTGGAGCAGAGGGAAAGAGGAGGCTCAGTCTGGGAAGGCCTCCTGGAGGAGGTGAGGTCTCTGTAAGGCCCTAGTCCGGCACCTGCACATCTCACCCCCTGTAGCCCTCCCACAGCCCCTGGGAGGGAGGGGTACGTGGCTGGGTGAGGCAGCCAGCTTCTTGCCCTGTTTCAGTTTCATCTCTGTTCCTCCCTCACCCTGAGCCAGTGGACGTGGTAGCAGTGAACGTGGCCAGGAAGGAACTCTGGGGCCCAGGCTTTCTTCCAGGCAACACTTCCCATCCCGGGGGTGGAGGAGACCCTCATCCTTCCTCCCTCCCTCCCACTCCCTGCCCTCACCCACTCTCCTCATTCTCCCCTCATTCTTCCCACTCCCATCCTTGGTAGCCGGGCAGGAAACTCAAGAAGGGATTATACAGAATCGCTCCCATCGGTTCGGGAAGCTTGGGAAGGTTCCCTGGCATAGAGAAGTTGCATCGTCACTGGGGCAAATGCGGAAATTCATCAATAAAAAAGGCTGAAGCTAAGAGCTAGCTGGCCATGGGCCCAGTTCTTTGTAACATTCATCCAGGCTATAGGCTCATTTACTCTCTATAAATACCATTCTATATGCATAGCTCCTATTTTTACAGAGACTCTCCACAGCTGGTGAGCATGTTTGTTTACGGAACTTTAAGCCCTTCTGTAAACACCATTCTCTCAGATGGCCCCGGATCAGAAAAGTCAATGGCCTTTTCCAAAAATATATGGGGGAGTTTAGCCCCCCCCCAAATCCCAAATGTCCTTGGATTTTCTAGGGTCTACCCCTCTTGTTAAAATCACAGAAAGAGTTAGGTCAGAGGGGTAATTTATCTCTAGACTAAGCTCCCTTTAAACTGTAAGCTCATTATGGGCAGGGAATGTTTCAGCTAATTCTGTTGTACTGTCCCAAGCGCTTAGAACAGTCCTCTGCATATAGTAAATGCTCAATAAATACCATTGATTGATTAGTGATAATAACTGTGGTACTTGTTAAGCACTTTACTATGTGCCAAACACTAAACTAAGTTCTGGGACAGATACAAGACAAACACTCAGGCCCAAATTCAAATGCGGCGTCTCCTTGTTCACCACCCGCAACTCCCACAGGGAAGAAACCCCGTTCTCACTTGAAATGTCACTGAGAGATAGTCGCCCACCTCAAGGGCGCAAGGGTCAGGCCAGCAGCATTAGCTGTGAAGGTGCCTCAGTCCCAGGCAATAACACCAAGCTGCAGGAGTGCCCCTGTTGGGTAGAGCCCCACAGGCCAGGGAGCCAGTTGAAGCTCTTGTAGGCCCCCCTGGGTAACTTCAAACAGCATCCCCCTGGCAGATTTGGGCCTCATGCCTGGTCTGGGATCACCCACACACTTCCTGCACCCAAGTTCCACTTAATAATAAGAAGAATAGTATTTATTAAGCACTCACTCTGTGTCAAGCACTATTCTAAGTGCTGGGGTAGATACAAGTACTCAGGTTGGACAGAGTCCAACAGTCTTAAACCCCGTTTTACAACTGAGGTAAATGAGGGCCAGAGAAGTTAAGTGACTTGCCCAAGGTCACACAGCAGGCAAGCAGCAGAGCCAGGATTAGTACCCAGGTCTTTCTGATTTCCAGGCCTGGCTCTATCCATTAGGCCATGCGCTTCTGGCTGGGCTGAAGCAGTGGCAACTCATGGCCTTTCCGCAGGCTGGGCGGGGCTGACCCTGCTGCAGTCCACCTCAGGGCCCATGTACGGTGCCTTGCCACTGGTATCCCCACTGCTGGGCCTGAGCCCAAGAGGACTCAACACTAAAGTACGAGTAAGCTCCCTGTGGGCAGGGAACGAGTCCACCGACTCTACTGTGTTATATTATCCTACGCCCTTGATACAGTGCTGTGCACACAGTAAGTGCTCACTAAATACCATCGATTAATTGAAACAATTCCCTAGGAGTTGCCTCGACCTCTAGCTGCCTTTCACAGCTCCAATGCCCACAGACTGTGGGTCATTTCCGGAGAACTCTCCCTGCCAGGGAAAGAGCAGCCAATGTCCTCACAGCTGGCACCAGCAGCAGCAAAAGCTTTAAAGAGGGGGAGGATCTTCTAACCCTGACTGGCCTCTGGCGGCTAATGGCTTGGATGAATATTCTAGTTTGCAGAAGCGGGACTCTCTAGAGTTTTATGTCAATGGAACTCTGAAATGAATATATAAACATGGACCATTGTGTTTCTCTCTCTCTCCCTCTTTCGCTCTCTCTTCCTGTCCTCCAAACCTATCAGGAGGGCTTATAATCGCAGGCGTTGAATATGAAACACACCGTGTTGTCACTAGTTTAATCTGTGGAAGTCTGAGGTGTGCTAGCTACCACTAAGGGGAGCTAAAGCAGCTATCCTCCCAGAAAGATTCATTTTCCTCATGGCTCCAGTTTTGGCTCTGGGACTGTTCCTGCCGGGGTCTGGATAGTCGCAAGCTCAACCATTCATTCCAAAAATAAGACCAGCTATCACCTTAACCTTTAGAAAGCCTTCCTTCAAGGTCTTATTGCTGTATTCTTTTCAGTTCAACAAAGATAATGTCAGAGAAACAGTTGGGACGTGGCCTGAGTAATATCTGGAAGCTGAATGGTGAGAGTCAGGGTGACCAAACACTAGGAGGAATAGGCCCGTTTTGGGGCTCCCACTCACCAATGGAAAGCCTAAGTAGGACCGATAAGGGTCTAGCTTTAAGCCAAGATGAGGCGCATGACTGTGCCTATCCCTACCAGCATATCCCTCCTGGGGATCATGGGGTAGAAAGATACCTGGCTAGCATTCGCCTTCCATCCCATGGAAGTAAGCGGCCTTGCCCCAGTGCATGCAGGGGAGTGTGCAAACTGCATCGATGCACCGGTGGAAGTGGCATTTTTGGTCAAGCAGTGGCTGGCTTTTGAGGGGCCTGAGTTCCTCCTGGGGGCAAATGATAAACATCCAGCACATGGGCTCTGGTACCTGATTTGGACTGCTCAGCTTTGGCCATTTTAAAAATTGTATCATACAATTCCCAGTGATTACTCGTGCAGCTTTAATATATAAACTTAACCTTACGGCCGATGTCAGAATCTATTATAGGGCTTTAAAAAAGACTTTAAAATGTTTAGTTGCATCTTAAACACACCATGCTTCTATTCAGGATGTACCCCTTATGCAAAGACTGGAACAAAATCATCTCTCGTAACATGGAACCATCCCCGACTGGATGGGCCCCAGACCATGAGCGCCAGGGCTTGGGCTGCGTTTCCACCCCTGAGCTTTTAGCCGATCAGAAAGAGTTATCTAAGGAATTAAAGGAGTTCCCCCACAGTAAAAAGCGATCCCAAACTGTAGGAACAACCAAGAGAAACATTACCTGTTGCCTCCACCATGCCTTCTAGGATGACTACGATTTCCAGTTCCTCTTTGGGGAGCTGGGCTTTGGAGATCTCCCAGAAAGGACTCTGCTGGTTAATCTCATGACTAATGATGAGCGGCGACACCAGAAACAGACGGTCATCCCCTGTGTAATAGCCTACGTTGATGTCCGTCTGGTTCAGGGGTATAAACTCTCCCTCAGTGGTCTGTTTAGATTTGATCAACTTGGCCCGTATGGACGCCTCCACGATGTGAGAATTCCGGAGGTCCCCGACCCGGAACATCAGGCAGAGCTTTCCGTCGCGCATGGAGATGACCGCGTGAGTAGAGAAAACGAGGGTCTCTGCCCTCTTCTTGGGTTGGGATATTTTTACAAACATGCACCCCACCATGAAAGCATTGACTATGGACCCCAACACGGACTGGACTAAAAGGAGAATAATTCCCTCAGGACACTTGTCTGTGATGACCCGATAGCCGTAGCCGATGGTCGTCTCTGTTTCTATGGAGAATAAAAAGGCAGACACGAATCCGTTGAGGTTAGTGACGCATGGGGTCCATGTGTTATCCTCTATGTGGTCCATATCTCCACGAATATACGCAATCAGCCACCAGATCATTCCAAAGAAGAGCCACGTCACGGTGTACACCATGACAAAGATTAGCAGGTTGAACCTCCACTTCAGGTCGACCAATGTGGTGAAAATGTCAGTCAGGTAGCGGTAGGTCTCCCTGACGTTGCCGTGGTGAACGTTGCACTTTCCGTCTTTTCTCACATACCTCTGGATTTTTCTCTTGGCCCGGTCTTTGATTATGTGTTTCGGGAGGTCGTCTCTGGCTTGCTTGGGCAACTTTGGCTGGTGAATGGTAACTGGACTCTCTATGTCCTGCTCCATGGAGTCTCCTTCCAGGACGTTAGCTGATGGTCAGGGACAAAAGGAGAAAGAAAGTGAAATGCCAGGGGTCGGGGTACACCTCAACCCATTCAACATCCATCTGTATTAGTGGGAAAGAATGCAGGAGGGACAGCGGCTGGCTGAAAAAGATGGTCAGTTAATCGCTAAGCTTACACTTTTGGTTTTTTAAAGCAAACTCTCCTATCCAAATCGGGTTTTGCTACAACATGGGAATGAGTAACTCTTTAGTTTACTGAAGGAAAGGGTAAAAAGATTAATAATGTGTGAATGAGAGAAAGTGAAGCAAACTAATTTTTATAGTGATAGATTGACTTTAAAAAAAAAGTTTCTTGAGCTGCAGGTGTTTTAATGCTTATCTTTTGCTCAGGGGCACTTGGGAGTTTTATTAACATGTAAGAATTCCACACTGTCAAACACTGGTACTTAGAAATATTAGTATTAGGTGCCAATTTTATGCAGAGCACTATGCTGAATGCAGGGAAAGAATATACAGGTAAGAATGAGACATGGTTCCTGGGCTTAGGGGGCTTACAATTTAAAAATATGAAGGTCCAGGTGGCAAACATGGGAGGAATAATGAAACTAAAAGATATGGAGAGATACACAAAATGAAAGCATAGATCGGTAGAGTCCTGTGACCAGAGGAGCAACTCAGAATCCATGGTACTTGGCAAAGAATGTTTGCTGCCGACCCTCTCAAACTGAGAGAACCATTGTGTGGGCGTTGAAATCTCACAGTGAGAAAGCGAAGCTAGAAATGAGATTCACTTGATACCAGTTGACCCCATGGGGACACTGCCAGAGAAATATCTGGGTTTAAAAAGCACCCTCTTAAAACCTCACTGTAAAGTTTGGGCTTTGCGTCGTTAAGCCCCAGAACTATTGCTTCATTGACTAGTATGAGACTTCCAACTGTGTTGTCTCGGCTGTGATATTCTGGTTCCTTTTCCTGGTTGGCTGAAAAAGCAGTCCTTTTTGCACTGTTTTAACCAGGGGAATCGTCTTAGGAAGCAGGTGCCTTGGACTCAATGGTATTTGGAAAGAATCTTCAGCTTGTCAGGTCAAGCAGAGCCATGGACAATTCCTCTCAGGTTCTTCTTGTGTGCCAGATTGGTCCAGGCCTAGAACTTGCAAGTTTTCTTTAATTGTATTGGAGATGCTCATGTGCCTTACAAGGATGTGTCTGGGAAGAGGGACCAAGTACTAAGCAGTAGGTTCATAATGACAAAAACATGCAACAATAGTGAAAACAATCAGGCAGTTGTCTGAGGCAGGAGAGTGGGTATTAGAAATCAGGGCCACACTGTCAATCAGTGGTATTTATTGAGCAGTTAACATGGGCAAAGAGTTGTACTAAGCATTTCTTGTGCTATTGAGCACCATTTCTGAGATATTGATGGGGACATTAGAAGTTAGGAGATGGTGGCAGGTAAAATGTGTTGTGTTCTGAGCTGTGTGGTAGAGGGCACGAAGACAGGAGATCATCTGGCTCAATTGAGGGAGCTTAGTCAGAAGAAAAGCCTTTGCAAAATGGGAGAAATGAGCTTCAGTCTAAAGTTAGAGGAATTTCTCAAATCTGCCACGTTGGTTGAAACTGTGAAATAGATTTAAGGTAGAAATACAGTCTTGCTCTAGAAAGTGGCTTCTAGAAGAAGAATTTTGGGCAAGAGTGGAGCGAGGCAGAGGAGGTCTCTGGCTTGTGAGTATGCATGATGGACCCTTATTGGCAGACCTCTGTGGCCACAATGAACCCCGGGCTTGTGGGTAGATGAGATGGGGAAAGTGACCTGCGGTCCGAGTTAAGAAACTGCCCACTGGGAACACATGGACAACACAGCTTCTCACTGTGGGAAAAGTAAACCAGAATGGTGGGTGTGACAAAAATCAGTGCAAAATTATTGGAGTAGGAGGAATAACAGGCAAAGAGAAGTAATGAGGCCTAGTGGAAAGACCATGGACCTGGGAGTGAGAGGACCTGGGTTCCTAATCCTGGCTCATTCATTCATTCAATAGTATTTATTCCTCCACTTGCCTACAGTGTGACCTTGGACAAAACAATTAACTTCTCTGTGCCTCAGTTTTTTAATCTGTGAAATAGGGATGAGATTCCTGCCTCTTCTTGCCTTTTAGACAGAGGCCTATATGATAGCTACAGAGGCAGTACTGGATCTGATTGTATTTACCCCAGTGTCTAGCACGTAAGTGCTTGACAAGTAAGGAGGGCGACAAGATAAATTATCAGAAACCCCAGATGACAAAGTGCAGGCCAGGGGAACCCAACTATTTGAGGAGGGATGGAAAATAATTATGATATTTGTTAAGCACTTACTATGTGCCAAGCAGTGTAGTAATAATAATAATACAAATAATAATGGTATTTGTCAGTGCTTACTATGTGCCAGGCACTGTATTAAGCACTGTGGTGGATATAAGCAAATCGGGTTGGACATAGTCCCTGTCACATATGAGGCTCATAGTCTCAATCCCCATTTTACAGGTGAGGTAACTGAGGCACAGAGATGTAAAATGACTTGTCCAAGGTCACACAACAGACAAGTGGTGGAGCTGGGATTAGAACCCATGACCTTCGGACTCTCAGGCCTGTGCTCTATCCACTACACCATGCTGCTTCAATACTATGTGCTGGGTTCAGGTACAAGCTACTCAGGTCAGACACAGTCCCTGTCCCACTTGGGGCCCACGGTCTAGAGGAGAGGGAGACCAGGCATTTAATTCTCATTGTACAGATGTGGAAACTGAGCTACAGAGAAGTGAAGTGACTTGTCCAAGATCACACAACAGGCAAGCAGCAGAACTGGGATTAGAGCCCAGGACCTCCAACTGAGGACAGAGGTCTTGACCAAGAATGGATGAAGTATATCGGGCACTGTGAAAGGAGCAAACGTTGAAAGCCCCAAGATAGGGATGACACCGTCCGTCCCACTGAGCAGCAAGTATGGGGTCAGATCAGAGCAACCGAGACTAATGAAAATACACAAATATAAGCATTAAAACAACCATAAAGGCTCCGGGAGGACAGGAGCGTCCATGAGTTCTCTCTCTATTATACTCTCCCAAGTGCCTAGTTTAGAGCTCTGCTTGCAGGAAATGCCCATTAAATTCTCTTGACTGCTATAACAGATATAATAAATATGTAAAGCTGAGATACAGAAAAATTCCCCCTTAACTCTCACTATATTTTCTATATTTAAATTCTGACTGGAGAAGGCAAAGAGCTCTCCCCTTTCCTTCCCCAACTCTTTCTGTGTCTCTCTTCCTGTCTTCATTCTTTCTTCCCTCCCTCTCTCCGGGCCAGAAGGTGGGAGGGGAGCATAGCATTGCATTAAGTCTTTGAGACCACTAGGTACCTCGTTCCACAGAAATAGCTGAACCTTTGGCCAAATGCTTCTTAACAGTTGCAAAATAATCCCTCCCCAGTGACAACGGAGTAAAAGCACTGGAAAGTGCAATTATGTCTCTGGCTTTATAGCAGAGACGAATTAAAAGTGATTACTAATTGGCATCCTTGGCTTGGGTTCATGTTGGAGAGACCCAAATAGTGGGGAGATTTTTTCTTTGTTTATAATGTCCCTCTTGGAATGCCCAAGGTAAATTCCGGGAGGGTGATTGCAAATCCATTTGGCTTATTCCTTCCCATATCTGTTCTCCTACCTGATGTCCAATTCTGATGAACTTTGTGCTCCCCTCAGCAGTGAAGAAGTTGAAGATGAAGCTATAGTCATATTGAACATGTTCTATCTACTTCATGCATTAGTGACAAACACCAACTCCCAAATCTCTCTCCTTTGTGACAGGGATAGTGCATGATGAGAGTTCAATATACTACTTGGTTCTGTTTTTGTTTTTTTGGCTTTCCTACGTAGTACTTGCTAGAGGGGTATGTTTTCACTTGGCTAAATTGAAATCCAAATTATTGGTGAAGGGAAGTAGCACAGTGAATCTTTGCTAGGTCTTGTGAGGGTGATTCCCAGTGACACTAGAGAACACCGGATACACCTTTGCCAACTTGGAAGCCACAAGGGTATGCTTTGTTGTGCTCGAGACATAGGTTGTGCAGTGTGCCTGCATCATCCAGGAACACAAAAGGGGTCTATGTAGAAATCCAAAGGAACCTAGAGCAAGTAGTTGAGGGGCACCCCTGACCCCCTCTTTGCTCCAGAGACACTAAATTCCTCCTTTCCAGTTCTTGTGAAGACGGACCCCTCTCCCAAGCTGCAGAACTTGGAACTGAGGCAGAGGGAGGCTGGATGTTATGGTGTCTAAACCTTGCTATTCTGCTCACAGACTAGAGATTTACCATCATCTATGCTAAAAAGGTCTGCCGCTATCAATGTTAAATTGAAATGGACTCTAACCCCCTCTATTCAAGACAGTCAAAGGATTTCCAAGAGAAGGGAAGAGAAGTGCTTAAGCAAAGGTGAAATGTCCTGCCTTAGGAGTTGTAAATAATATTGTCAGTGAAATTCAATAGTGCTATAGCGAAAGAGTACTATAAGAACACTTTAATATTTATTTTATGGCCTCCAGAATGTGAAACTCATTATTGGGCACACAAAATATAATTTAGTCTCTCGGAAATAAAAAAAAGTATTCAATAATGTATGTCAAGGTAGGGAAACATTATTTATTAAAACAATTATTACAAGTAAATGGGAACATGAGTAATTGTGCCAGATTCTCCCCTGGAGGGGCCCTTCCCCTCGCACCCCCAGCTTCCTCCAGGGGTTCCGCTATTATAGCTCAGCCTCCTGCCATCCCCACCATCTCCATTTGGTGATTGAAGTAGATGAGCTCCAAGTCCAGTCACCGCCCCTCGTGTCCTGGGAGTGAAGTGGACAGATCTGCAACCCAAGGCCCATGGTAGCTTGGGAACTTTAATCTTATTTGGGGTTGGGGCAGCCTCCGGTGCCTTCAGGTGCGGGGTTGGGCCCAAGTTGGCCCATTTTCGGGATCAGGGATTACGCCAGCCTAGTTCTCTCCAAGGGCACTGTTCCCACTATGGTATGGGGCAGCTGGGGTTTGCAAACAGGTTACCTTGACCTAATTAGTTTGGGATTACAAACCAAGCAGATCTTCACTGCCAACAACCTGTCTAGGATGCCACTGATGACACTCAGGAATTCCGGACTCCCCTTTGCTGACCACTCTCCCCCTCCTCTCCATCCCACGTCCCTATTTACTACAACTATTAATAGCTTCAAAAAATGACAAACTCATGTTTGTACTTCTGCCCATTGCTGGCAACATTCAAAGTTTTTTTTGTTTTGTTTTGCAACTAAGGCAGTGACTCTCAGGTTATTTGTGACCCAAGTGACAGACATCACGTAACGTCCATCATGTAAGAAAAGGTGTCGTAAGGGCCACAAAGGTTCTTTGGGGGAAGTAGCAGAACCTACATAGTTCTGGGTGTCAAAATGAAAATATCTGCCATATCAGTGGCATATCAGTCCTAGACAGACAGAGTCAGCTCCAGACATTTGGCCACCCTGAAATGGAGAAAAGCTTTTTCTCTTACCCCCACCAAATGATACTAGGTTGGGGGGTGGGGGCTCACAGGCAGACAGGCAGTAAATGCTGTTGAAATTGATCCTCTCTCCCAAACCTTGAGGAGAATAGAGCAGAGATTAATAACCAACCAGCCTCCTTGCCACAGCTACTCAGAAGATAGTTTGATACCAAATATTCTCTCAAAGACTTTGTAAATCCAGCCCGAGGTGGCAGCAAGGAGCAGCTGTTTGTCTATCAGAGAAATAGCTGACGACAGAAGGTCTAGAGTTCACATTCCTCTCAGCACGTCGCTTCAGTGAATGCCACCTCTATTTCTGGGCTCTGGGAAGGATTCCCTGAAAAAAGGTGTACTATACCTCCCTGCTGCCCCCAGAGCATGTCTTTAGCCTCCTCAAGCCAAAGATATGTTTAAAAAGAAAAACTGCTCTCTTACCATTTCTAAAAATGGTAAAAGCTTTGAATTATTTGCGCTCATGCCGAGTTTAGCTAGCTCCACTAAAGTGTCTACAAGCGTTGCCGGCAAGGCTCCCAAACCAGCTTGAAGGCGGTTTAACTGAAAACCACCATCAAGTAAGCCAATTTGGTCATTTCACAGGGAGCACAGCTTCCAAACTACAGAGAATTCATTGTGATGAGAGACCCCTGAAGGCCAAAAGGTGACCCAGAGACCCAGATCCCATAGCCAGATCATAGCCAAGGAGGGTTTCCCAATGTTCCCCTTCTTCCTGGGCCTAGAAATGCCTTTTCCTCCAGGGAGCCTTCCCCTATGTGACCAAAAGGAAAAGACCTTGGTTGCCTATCCAGCTGCAGACAAGGACCCACAGATCCAGCTCTGCACTTCATGTAAACATTTTCCCTTATTCAATCCTGAGGCAGCTTCCAGATTGTGCATCTGCTCTCAGTTCCCTGTGGTTTCCCGTGGATTTAGTGCTTTGCGTCTCCTGACTTGTGCTTGTCTGCGTCGTGATGTTTGCTTAGACTGTAACTCCTTGTTGGCAGCAATCGGGTATTTCACCTACAGGCAGGGTATGAATTTTTATTTATTTTTTTTTGGTTTTCACCTGAAAATTTAACCTGGTTTCTGTCCCATTAAAAAAATTAGAATTGTTTCCCCCTAAGATATTGTTTTTAACTCATTGTTAAGTAATAACATTTTCCCTGTCAAAACAGACTGCCCCTGGTCATTAGCAGAATCAACTTTGCACCTTAGAATAGGATCTCTCGATGTTCTGGACATCTTTAGATATGCTAGTCTGGGGAGGAAAATGAAAAAGAATCGGGAATTTAGGGGGTAACCAGCATCCCTGGCTTGATTTTTGCATGATAATCAATCGTATTTATTGAGCGCTTTCTGTGTGCAGAACATCTAATCGTGGCTCTGCCATTTGCCTGTGTGACCTTGGGCAAATAACTTCCCTGTGCTTCAGTTTCCTCATCTGTAAAATGGGGATTGAATAATGGTTTTCCCTCCCAGTTAGTCCCTGTTTCCACATGGGCTCCCAATCTATATTCATTCATTCAATCATATTTATTGAGCGCTTACTATGTGCAGAGCACTGTACTAAGTACTTGGAATGTATAATTCGGCAACAGATAGAGACAATCCTTGCCCAATAATGGGCTCACAGACCTGATGATCTTGTTTTTACTGTTTGGAACACTGTAAGTGGTTAGCAAATGAAACAGTCATTATTAACATCTTGTGGGCAAGAATCATGTCTTTTACCTCCATTACGTTCTGTCAAGTGTTTACAGTGCTTTGCACACAATAGGCACCAGATAAATATTACTGACTGATAAAGTAGTGGACTATTAAGACCAGTTTTGCCTGTCACAGAAAGGGCCTGTTCCTTGAGTATAAATTTCAGAAAGATCAGATTGAGAAACAGATTCAAAACAGGTATGGGAGCTGCAAATAGGATGACAAACACTATGGCTTAGAGGAAGGACCACGGGCGTGGGAATCAGGGGCCTGGCTTCTAATCCTGGCACTGCCATTTACCTACTGCATGTCCTTGGGCAAATCACTTAACTTCTCTGTACCTCACATACCTCATCTGTAAAGTGGGGACTAAATCATAGTCCCTCTCTTTAGACGGTGAGCCCCATATGGGGCAGGACTGTGTCCAACCTAATGAATTTACATCTGCTCTGGCGCTTAGTACAGTGCCTAGCACGTGCTAACTACTTAACGGGATTTAAGACAGAAGGAGAAAACTCTGGCTGGGTTTGGGTTTCATCAGAGTTAAATCTTGGAAGGATCTTTCACTAAACTCACCTTCGCTGGGCAGTGGCGGCATGGGAGAGTCGAGGGCGGAGGCTCATGTTTACTGCACGGAAGAAGGCAATGGAAAACCACTTGCTTTTTTTCCCAAGTAAAGCATGGAGTCTCTACGGGTCGGATACGGCTCGACAGCATAAGACAAGGCAAGAAGGGTGTGGTTTGGGTCAGCCGGGCCGGCTGTCTGGGGGCCATCGAGGGTGGTGGCCTCAGGGGCAAACGCGGCATGCGTGCCTGCGGGCAGGGGAGGTGATGTCACAGGCGCCGCTTCGGCGCTCCCGGGCCCACAGGGGTTGTCCAGGACACCCCAAGCCTGAGGAAAAAGCCGTCAGGCCCCGTGGTCCTCCCTGACGGGGTGGCCCCCAATGGCCACCCTCCTTGGCGTGCTCACCGACCAAACCCCCAGACCTCTGGGGAGCTTCTGTGCTGCCAGCTGGGGTTCTTCTCAGAGGATTAGTTAACGTGACCGGAAGGCAAGCCTTCCCCCGTCACATTCTGCTCTCCACTTTAAGGGGATCAAAGTGTTCGTGGCGGGTTTATGCCAATAATGTGGCTCTTAACTTCTTAACTTAGGAGGCAGAATAGTCCTAGCCCCCAAGCTGGGGTTTCCTGCAGCGCTTGGCCCAAGAAGGAGGCCTCGAGCCCTCCTGGGGGCCCGTGGGCCACCCCAGGCCATAAAACACCCTTCGGGCCCCAGCTGCCACCGGGCCTGGAGTGGTGCGGAAGGTCAGGGAACCGCGAGCCTCTCCAATGACATTTCCCCCAGCCTCACTCATGGCCAGGGAGGCAACCTCTGGCTCCGTATAAATAACCGCAGAGGATGATAAATGTCTACGAGGCGCTACAGACTTGAGAATTTCACGGCTGCCCAGAGCTGGGGCATCTGGTCTATGGGGAAAAGAGAAACAAGTTTCCCTTGTCGCATTGCTGCAGTTGAATGGGCCACGCCTTGCTTTTCCTTTGCAACCCATTTGTATCTAATGGCTCAGCTTTACTGCCCCTCTTAAAACTCTGGGAACTTGTCATTATCACCCCCAGTTTTTGTCATTGGCGCATCCAGTTCGTGAGATCACCTTCTCAATCAAAGAAAGGCAATTTGGTGTTTCCTTCGGAGGCCGCTGGCACGTTTAGAGAATAAGGGACCTGGGTGTGAAGCACTAAACAAACCTGGTTAGTTTCTTCTACTATTGATTCAGGGTCTAATCCTCTTATGAGATCAAAACCACTTTTTGAATTCTCCTAATGCTTTGGAAACCTTTGAGTTTTCTCCCCTGCTTACTTCTTGCTAAATCAGTCTCTACTGGACACCCACATACTTTTGGCAAAATGAATGCAAGTCCAGGCTGTGGTTTCAGTTATAGCCCCTCATCAAGGAAGCCTCCATGGTCGAAGCACTGGGCAAGAAGCTGCCACTCATGAGGGGTTTGGAAAGGTTCAATGGAACCTACAGATGCAAAGGTGGATAGCTTGGAGGAGTGGGTGTGCCTTTTGGTGGACAAGAAATGGTAACCTACCAAGAGGAATGCATTGGAGGTTGATAACATTGCCTTATTCTCCTGCCCCTGGAAATCTGTGTGCTCCGTCCCATCTCTGAACAGTAGTCATTGGCTTTGGGTCATCCCTTTTCTGAAGGACCTTTGGAAGACCCGCTTCCACTTCCTGGCTACTGGGGCAAGCCAACTGGCCACTCAGATATGGCTTGGAGAGCACCATCAAAGCTGGAGTGAAAAGCAATGAAAAGCTTGGAAGATGAACAGGTAACGTCTTAATTAGATTAGTAAACCAAGGATGTCAATTTTTTTAAATCAAGTAATGGAATGGATAGCTGATCCTTCACCTTTGAGATTTTGCAGGTCCCAATCTATTTTTCTCCTATAAGTTTTAGTAATAGTAATAGTATTTATCAAGTGATTACTTTTTGCAGAGCACTATACTAAATACTGGGAGAAAATACATAGGTGGAAATTTAGCTAGGTATGGCAGCAATTCAAGAGTTAACTCCAGTTCCATTAGCTTTCATTGTAGTCCAACAGCTGGTGATGTATTTGGACATAAATACATAAGCAAAACTTTGAAGGATTCTTAAGTGTGCATTGTAGGCACCACTATCAGACAGAAGAGAGCAAGGACCATGAACCTGGAAGAGCATAGGAAAAATCAGAGGTGTCAGAATAGAGATTCTCTTCTTACTTTTGTGTATATAGTTTTAAAAAATACTCCACTTGGTTTCAATAATATCCATTTAGGGATTCACAGGTAACACTGAAGAAATTATTCCCTGCAATATAGCTATTAGACACTATCAATAGCCCCCCGTTCTGAGTGTGCATTCTGTCAAAGTGTTATTACATTGCAGATCAGTTTCATGTCAAATCTCAGCCGCGAAATCACTTTCAAAGGCAGCATCATTTAAAAACCACCTTCCTCTTCTGGCTACAAAACCACAGGTGATCTGAGCCAGACTTTGAGAAGGTCTGGGTTTGAGCTTGGTCTGGAGTACTTCTCCTTCAGTTGAGCACATTTAGCAAACCCTTGTTACCCAAACCTCTGTTGATGGTAAATCTTTGCTGCTAATCCCGGCCAAACCTCTCTGGGGGTTAACCAAAACCAGCATCTAGCAGGGCTTGAATTGTGGGTGGTGGTAGGGGCAGGGGGCAGGAATGTGGTGTGTGTGGGACAGCAGAATCTTGTGGGGAGACCTGGTTTCTGGACTCTGAATAAGTCACCTAACCTCCTAGTGCCTCAGTTCCTCTGAGAAATAGGGGTAACAATTTCTTCCTCCCCCCTCCCATTTTGCAGAAGGTCTTCTGGACTCTCAGAGATTTATGCTCCCAAGACCACTGTCTGGGAAGCCTTCTCAACACTGGGAATAAGCATCCTTCCATTGATTCGATTGATCAATTCATTCACTAATATTTATTGAATGTTGACAGAGTGTGGGGTAGTGAACTAAGTAAGCATTTGGTATGGCCCAGTGGAAAGAAGATGCCTGTTCCCTGCTCTCAGCAGGCTTGTCATCTAAAACTGCTCCTGCCCTGGGCACACCTGGCCCATGAGTAGTGGAAAGATCCAGAATAAAGTCTATATCTCCTGACTCCCACTCGTGGGCAGGCTAGCCCTCTCCCCTTCCTTTTCCTCCTCCTCCTGCTTCCCCTCTTGGCCCCATTCCCCCCAAAAGGAATGAAGTCTGAGAAAATGGGAGAGGGGCAAAGGAAGAGAAAGCGCTGTTTCAGACAGCTCTTTCCCAGAAGGTCAGCCTTCAGTAACAGGCATAATTCAAGAGGGAGGTGGAGAGTAAATGACTGCTAAACTTTGGTTCACTGGAGAAATAAATTCAAGCATGCCTGGTCTCATCTCCCCGGATAATTTATCTGTTGTTGGATAGCTCCCAGAATAAGAGAATGAAGTAATAGATCAGCTGAGAAGCTTGTTTTGGGCGAGGGGTTGGGGGAAGCTATGGCCTTTGGCCTTTGAGCCATTGCTGTCTGTAACACGAAGATTTGGGTTCTGAGAACTTCGTAGAAGGACAACTGGGTGAATATGAGATGCCAGTGTAGCAACTTCGGAGGCTTTATGTTGGTAAATTGCTTTATTTATATAAACTCTCCCAGAAGGAAAACAGATTAAGTTTGGAGTGCTACTTCCTTCTTAACTGCAGGCACTCATATCAGTATAGAACTGACAAGCACTCCTTAATTTTCATTCTCCTTAATCTGTTTCACTTACTCAAGTAGCACTCCCTATTTTGTCTGTGTAACAACAAAAAAGCCTGGGTTATGAACGTCCTTCCACTAAGAAGTTACTAAGCAGCCTCTGAAGCAGAGGTAATTCTCCATTTCTGCTCTTGTTCTCTTAGATATTCCTGATCTAGAAGAGCTTAAATACAGCTTCAGGACCCAAGAGAATAATTGGGTGTAGGTCAATGGTTCTAAAATGGGTGCATAGAATTGTACTTGGTCCTAGGGAGGGTTTGCTAATGGCATCTCCAGAACTGACAGATTTGTGGTATCCTGATATTACAAACTTGAGAACCTTGGCATGAAAGGAATTGCTTCTAGTGCAAGTGGTTTGCACAGGACCACTCACACACTGCAACGGTTTTAACCTCCCTAACCAATTTATGGTGCATGAGACCACAGCCCAGTGCCAGTGCTGTGCCGATTCGCCACCCACTTTTGCCAGCTACCGATCAGGATTCTGTCTGGGCCCATCTGCCTCTCGCAACACCCGAGGTGGTTTTTCGGTCAGAGCCCCTCAACCGTGACGGCACAGTTCCAGCAGGGAGCACCAGAACTAGAACCCAGGACCCTGGTACTCAGAGTCAGGGCTAGAGAGTAGTCAGAGTAATGGCATTTGCTCGGGAAAGGATACCACCTGTGAAAGATGGGTTCCCTGTCCACAGTGAGTCAGGAAAAGACACAGACACTGCTCTTGTGAAGCTTACCCTTTGATGGCCTCCACCTTTGTTAAATTATTTTCTAGGGAATATAAGCATGTAAGAAAAAAGGAATACTTTGGTGCTTTGGGATTTGCTCGAAAGACTTTTTTTTCCTTTTAAATTTCCAGGAACTCTGCTGGTTTGCAGTCTCTCAACTGATGTTATAATCCTTTTATTGAGCTTCCTGGAAGATCTTTGTCTATAAATACAGGGTTCATATTGCAGCTCCACTCTGTCTCGCTGGATCATTAGGGTTCGCTCTCCTAATAGTCATTGACTGGACTGAAAGGAAGGAATTGAGTGTGAAGAAGGCATCTCTCTCCTTTACCCCTTGTCGAAAGATGAATAAGAGCCCCTGTATCCAGTGAATTGGGAGTGATTTCATTAATTTTAGTAATTAACTTCTGCCTGCATTCAGAAGGGCAGAGTCTTCGCTCATCCAATCGATACTTTGACGTGTTCTTGCTTCAAATGTTTGAGGAATGGATGTTCGGGGAAGCAGATTTCACTGTGATGATCCTCACTTACCCCCACCGGCTGCCCTTCCCCTGGGTCTGCTGTTCTAGAGGTGCCTTCCGAGATGTCATTTTCTGGGCAAATATTTTTTAGCTTGACATTTGGTCGGGGATAACATTTTGAATCAAAAACCTGGCCCTACCAGTGAAAGCTTGGGCAGCAAGCATACTCTGAAATGGCTGGGGAAGGCAACTTGGCAGTTGCTGATTTGAGTTGCCTGAAATGACATTTGGAAATTATGAAAAATCCTGTGTTTTTCTAATTTTCCCCTCATACAGTGCCTTGCCTGTTAATCCCAAACATCAAATTATCTCAGTCCTTTAATTTCCAAACTCTTCATCTGATACCTGATTCTTTCTTTAAGATCAATCATTGGTATATGTGTGCTTACCATGTGCAGAGCATCATTCTGTATATACCCAGTGCTTAGAACAGTGCTTGGTACATAGTAAGCGCTTAAATTCTGTAATTATTATCCCCCAGTGCTTAAAAAAGTGTTTGACACAAAGAAAGACCTTAAAACTTATAAAAAAAGTGTTTAGGAATCATTACCTAATCTGTCACCCCACCTATTAGCTAATTTGGAGACTTTTTCTCCTCCCTCAATATCAAAATGATTTACTGACCCCCTAAGGGTGTAGAGCATTGTACTAGGTTTTGAGGAGTATTCTGAAGAAAATTAAATCCTTGCCCTCAAGGTGTTTGCTTGTCTAATGGAGAAGACAGAAGCTGACAAATATTCCTTTAGGTTGAGCCAGAAAATAGGTGTAAATAACAGACACAAACGAAAACCCGATAAATGAACAGAAGACTGCATGAGTGCTGAAGTGGCGGATGGGGAAAGCAAGCCTTGGAAGGTGGGAGAGACAAATCAGTCAGAGCCCCTTGGAGGGGGTGACCTTTTTAAGAGGGTTTTGATCCTCAATCTCTCAGCAACCCCCTCCCTGAGCTGCAGTAGCTTGCCCTGATTTACTATTGCCAGATCCATTTCTGGGTCTCAGAACACTGTGCAGTCTCAGCAATGTCCTGAAATCTTCCGTGGCTGTGCGAGACCTAGTTCTTGGCCAGATTCGTTCTAATCTGTGGGCTCGCAGCTAAGTTAAAGGCCCCACAGCAAAAGGAGCAGGGGACAGCCAGTGAAAGGTTCCAAAGCAGGAAGAAGGCTAATACTGCAGTTCAGCCTCTTCAGGAAAATAAATAAATGGTGGTATTTGTTAAGTGCTTACTATGTGCAAAGCACTGTTCTAAGCACTGGTGGATATAAGGAGAATAGGTTGTCCCACGTGGGGCTCACAGTTTTAATCCCCATTTTACAGATGAGGTAACTGAGGCACAGAGAAGTTAAGTGACTTGCCCAAAGTCTCACAGCTGGCAAGCGACAGAGCTGGGTTTCGAACCCATGAACTCTGACTCCCAAGCCCGGACTCTTTCCACTGTGCCACGCCGCTTTTCTAAAGGGTAATCAGGTTGGCCCACGTGAGGCTCACAGTTAATCCCCATTTTACAGATGAGGTAACTGAGGCACAGAGAAGTTAAGTGACTCACCCACAGTCATAGCTGACAAGTGGGCAGAGCCGGAAGTCGAACCTGTGACCTCTGACTCGGAAGCCCGGGCTCTTTCCACTGAGCCACGCTGGAAGTGGTGGGGGCTGGCGATAACAGGGTCAAGAGGGTTTAAAAACATTCATGGACTAAGGGACCCCATCTGAATGGGGCCACATCTCAGCAAAAGATTTCCAACTTCAGTCTCAGATCAGTATTTCATTCAGTAGTATTTATTGAGCGCTTACTATGTGCAGAGCACTGTACTAAGCGCTTGGAATGGACAGATACAGTCCCTGCCGTTTGAGAGGCTTACAGTCTAATCGATACCCTCAACCGCCCGCCATTCCCTCAACCCCTCGCAACTTCCTCAACCCCCCACCATCCCGTCAATCCCCCTCAGCCCCCCCAATCGCCCACCATCCCCTCAATCCCCCTCAGCTCCCCCATCCCCTCACCTCCCTCCATCCCCTCAACCACCCCACCCTCCCCTCAATCCCCCTCAGCTCCCCCATCCCCTCACCTCCCTCCATCCCCTCAACCACCCCACCCTCCCCTCAATCCCCCTCAGCCCCCACCATCCCAACCCCCCCTCAGCCCCCCCATCCCCTCAACCCCACCACCATCCCCTCAAACTTCCTCACCCCCCTCCATCCCCTCAATCCCCCTCAGCACCCCCCATCCCCTCACCCCCCATCCCCTCCCATCCCCTCACCCCCATCCCCTCAATCACCCTCAGCGCCCCCATCCCTTCACCCCCCTCCATCCCCTCAATCCCCCTCAGCACCCCCCCATCCCCTCAACCCCCCACCATCCCCTCAATCCCTCATCATCCCCCCCTTCCCCTCACCCCCCTCCATCCCCTCATCATCCCCCCCTTTCCCTCACCCCTCTCCATCCCCTCAACCCCCTCCATCCCCTCAACCCCTCATCATCCCCCCTTCCCCTCATCATCCCCCCTTCCCCTCATCATCCCCCCCTTCCCCTCACCCCCCTCCATCCCCTCACCCCCCTCCATCCCCTCACCCCCCTCAATCCCCCTCAGCCCCCCAATCCCCTCCCCATCCCCTCCAACCCCCTCCGCGCCCCGCCACCCCCTCCATCGCCCCCCGGCCGCCCCTCCGCAGCCCCGGGCCGGGCCGGGCCGGGCCGCCGGTGTTTCCGAGGAGGGAGGCCTCGGCCGGGACGGAAGGACGGAAGGACGGACCCCGGTTTCCCCGGCGCGGCTGCCAACGGAGCGAGGTGCCCTCGTTGGCCTTAAACCTTCCCCCGCCCGCGCCCGCGGCTTAGCCCGGCCCGGAGGGCCGTCCTGGGTTCGAATCCCGCTTCTCAGCCGGGGGCCTCCGGGCCGGTCATTTGCCTTCTCCGTCTGTGTCCGTGCCCTCCTCTGCCAGGTGCGGGTGAGGACCGGGAACCCTCCGACTCCCCCAGCGCTTAGGACAGGGCTCCGGACATAGGAAGTGCGTACCAAGTGCCGACATTTTAGAAGCAGTATTTAAACTGGATTTTCCAGGCTGGCTGTTAATGGTAATCACAAAGCCCTTCAGAGAGTCTTGGTTGATTTGTGGTTTTATCCACCTCACTGAAATTTGCAGTAGGAGAATCCACTGAGGAAAGTGATCTACAAACAGTAAGTGTCCAGTAAATACCAGTGATTGATTGATTGACGCCTTCTCTCTCCCCAACACCTCCCCTCAGCTGCCAATGATGTGGTCACAGGGTGGGAGTGTTAGGGTGTACAGGGTGTGAAGTTTAAAATGTCTCTGAGTTCCAGAAGGGGTTTTGAAATGTATGAACATGTGTGTGGTGCGAGAGAGATTCTCGAGGTATTGGTAATAATAATGATGGTATTTAATTGCCTACTGTGTGACAGGCACTGTACTAAGCACTGGGGCAGATTCAAGATAATCAGGTTGGACGCAATCCATGTCCCACATGGAGTTTGGTTCTTAATCCCATTTTACAGATGAGGGAACTAAGGTCCAGAGAAGTTAAGTGACTTCCCCGAGGTCACACGGCAGAGAACTGGTGGAGCTGGGATTAGGACCCAAGTCCCTCAGATTCCCAAGCACATGCTCTATCCAGTAGGCCACACTGCTTTTCAGTCTTAAAAAGGGCCATTCATTCGACTGACAGCTCCACGAGGGCAGGGATGGTTTCCACCAACTCTTGTATGTTCCCCAAGTGCTTAGTACAGTGCTCTCCACCCATTAAATGCTCAATAAATTCATTTCATTGACTGCCTTAGCCAAAAACCTTACTTTCACAAAATATCCCCAGTGTCAAATCTGAAATTCAAATATTTTTCTTTGGAAAAGTCAGAGGAAAAACAATTGTGCTATTTCATGTATATTAACATAACTTGAAAAATGGCATTTTGAAAAAAAATCCCAGAGCGAGTGATTTTGGCAGCAATGAATACAGCCTAAACCGACATAGTCCAAAGCAATAACTCTCCTCCCCGTGGAATGTCCACTGGGCAGTCACATTGGATTTGTGTCCTGGAAGAGAGGTCGAAAGACGAGACTCTGTAGTTTTCAGATGGGGCCGTACAGCTTTTTGGGGAGCAGCTCTCCCCTCCCAAGATTTGGCTGCAGAAGAGGAAGTCCTGGGGCATATTCTCTGACCAAGCCACTCGTTACTGTTGTTAGTACTAGTAACAATAATGATAATGATCATCATATTAGTATTTAAGCACATACTACATGCCAAATACTGTACTAAGCACTGGGATCATCAGGTCTCTAATGGGGTTCATAGTCTAGAAAGGAGGGAGAACTGATATTGAATCCCCATTTTGCAGATGGAGAACTGAGGCTCACATAAATTAAGTGACTTGCCTACGGTCACACAGAATGAGTGGCAGAGCTGGGTCTCTTACTCATTGACTTGAAAATCGGCCTGAGCCTGGCTATCACTTAGTGGGTAAAGCTTTAGGCTAGATTTTCAAATCGTTGTTCTGTGGCCACAGATTTCCTTCCAGAGCAAAGGAGAAACTTTTGGCCTGAGCCCTCCAGGCCGGGAGACTGCATGAAGGAATTGATTAGAGTGTTAGCGGCTTATGCAACGTCACTCATTCTCTTCTCTCAAATTATAATTGGGTTATTTGTTAAGCACTCACTGTGTGGCAAGTACTGTACTGAGCAGTGGGATAGAGACAAGCTAATCAGGATAGATAAAGTCCCTCACCCACGTGGGGCACTCAGTCTAAAGAGGAGGGAGAACAGGTAAGGCGGAAACTAGGGCTCAGAGAGGTTAAGTCATTCGCCCGAGATCACCCAGCAGGCAACTGGCAGAGCCAGAATTAGGACCAACTCTCCTGACTCCCAGTCCTGCACTCTTTCCACTAGGCCACGTCTCTGCCAGTCTTCATTCATTCAATAGTATTTATTGAGCGGTTACTATGTGCAGAGCACTGTACTAAGCGCTTGGAATGTACAATTCGGCAACAGATAGAGAATCCCTGCCCAATAACGGGCTCACAGTCTGCTGGGTCAAGGAGCACAACAGCTGAGGTCGTAAGATGAACAGAATTGTGGCAGAAAATGCCTCCTGCTCTGTATATGCATATATATATATTTAGTATCATGCCCAGAGATGTTGCAGGGGACTTGCTGATTCGCTAAGGATCGCTATCAGTGTATGTGCTTAAGAAAAGCCCTTAGCACAGCAAGCTGGGAATTAACCAGATTAATAAAGGAGAAAACTCACCAACTCTCCTGCAACACAAAACACCTGAAGGAAAACAGTCCGATTAGGGTCACATTTACATTTCTTCCTTTGGAAAGCTTCTCCAGCAATTGGCTAGGGAATAGGGTAACTGTTCCTAGAGGGCTCTAAAGGAATATTGCTGTGGAAAGTTTTTTAAGAAAGTGAGCCCAAGAGAGAATCTTGAGACAAATGGCTCCATTCTCATGAAAACTTGCTGTCTCATCGCCTAATCTTGCGCTGAACTTCCCCACCCCTGAGGTAATTCACCGGAGCATGAGCAGTTACTTAGATTGCTGTTTATCCTGCCAGCTGACAACAGGAGTGCAGGACCTGCTGGATCAAGGCGAAAATTGCCGCTGTTCTTTGCAATACCCAGTGGTTGTAGCCTGGGGCGGTGAGGGTTTGGGAGGGTGGAATTCTGAGAGAAAGTGGGGTTCTTACTGTGGGCTCATTTTCACCCTTACATTGTTCTGGGAATAAACTGAAATGTTTGGGCACTTGGGTGAATGGAGTGAGTTGGCTCTTGTCAAGGGTAGCGAGGAGCCCTATGAAAAGGGTCTTTTTCTTTTTCAATTTCCAGACCATGGAAGTTTGATGTAAATCTTTGGCTTCTGTGCAGTGCCCTAGCTTGAGCGTGTCTTTTTTAATGAAACCATGCATGTCTAATTAATTTCTAGATAAAGAACAACTTGGAGGAAGAAGTATGCTTTTGACACTTTTAAATTTTGTCTCCTGCCCAAGGTGGGATAGTAAAGCAAACAGATGGGAAACTGATATCACATGAGTCATCATCCGTTTTGGCAAAGTGGCATTTAGAGCCACAAAATGACTGGATGGCATTGACTAATGTATTCTTTAACGCATTCATGTTTCGTCAATAACATTTTGCCCATCCAAATCAAATACGTTTTTCACAGTTTACAGCTCACTGTTCACGTCATACACACCTTCCCCTCTCCCTTTGCAGTAAGTGGAATAATGTATGGTGTCGTAGCTCTGAGGTCCAGACTGCTCTGACAACAACAAGGCACCTGGCCTTTTTTGCAGTCAAGTCATCGTGAACAGTCGGGACTTGGAGTGTTTTTAAATCTTTATTAATTACCTGACAGCTATGACCTGCTTCTGATTTTTGCTCTTCCATAATGTTCTCTCTAATATGTATCTTTGAAGGAGCCCATCTTTTCGGCTTTTCCCTACTGGACTCCCACTCTTTCTATTAGGGCGGACGTCTGTGAAAGTGTCCTCAGCCAGGCATGAAATGATACGCCTGCATAGTTTTCCGCTTAGCCGGGAAAGGAGGTGCCACCTTTTTATAAAAAGAAATGCTGGATCGGATCCAGACTGGGGAATCAGTGACAAGCCTGTAATTCCATGTAAGGTGTTGGGTCTCTGTCCTAGATGAGGGTCAAGCACCTGGGTGGGAATGCTCAATGGGAAACCTGAACTTGCAGAAAGAGACCTAAGGAGTGGTCTCTTTCCAACTTTAGTTCTCACTTTTTCTCCCTCTCCACCCCTCCTCAGCCATTTTTATCTTCAGTGTGTAACTTGGACTACTTGGGGATTTATTAGGAACTCCATTGTATCAGATTGTTAGCTGGGCTTGCACAGAGGTAGCACATGGCAAGACAATGTATCGTAAGTAGGATTCGTAAATTAGGATTTCCACCTGTGCAGACAGCATGGAAAATAGTGAGTTCTCGGGCGAGCTCTGCTCCAGAATCTGTGTTCTGTGCTCCCCAGAGATATTTCAGGGACCTTGGTGACGAACCTTCTGGGCCTTCTGCTGTATCTTGTTTTTAAGTTCTGAGGAATCTGCCCCATGTGATTCATATTGGATCAAAGGTATTTATTGAGCCCTTCCTGTGTGCAGAGGACTGCACTAAACACTTGCGAGATCCATACCCTCAAGGAACTTCCCATCCAGAGAGGAGTTTGCAATCTACTTGTCCGCCTGGGCTCCTGGTACGGCATTGCATCTCTGCCACGTTCAATCTGCTGCAGTCATTGGGGAATTAGAGCTGGTCCAACCCGTCCACTGGGTCATTAACCTTCTTGATTTGGCAAGTACGCTAGAGTCTTGAGAAGCAGCGTGGCTCAGTGGAAAGAGCACGGGATTGGGAGCCAGAGGTCATGGGTTCGAATTCCGCCTCTGCCACTTGTCAGCTATGTGACTGTGGGCAAGTCACTTAACTTCTCTGTGCCTCAGTTACCTCATCTGTAAAATGGGGATTAAAACTGTGAGCCCCACGTGGGACAACCTGATCACCCTGTATCTACCCCAGCGCTTAGAACATTGCTGTGCACATAGTAAGTGCTTAACAAATACCGTTATTATTATTATTATTAGTCTTTCAGGGAGTACAGCAATTTATTTGAGGAAGAAAGATTTGGTTGGACTCGAAGGGACAGGGGAATTGTCATGCCTTCTCCAACCATCGGCAGGGCACGAAATGGCAACTGAAACCGTGAGCTGTCTGTGTTTTAAGTTGTGCAGTTTTGCAGCCCCTCTGCATGCCTCTGCACAGTTTCTTCCTGAAAGGAGAGGCAATAATTACTTCAGGTTCTCACTTAAGAAATGGTGAGTTTCCAGGAGGAAGTGTTACTGTAGGCTCCTAATTGTGAGACTTGTTAACAGGTGTATCACCTCTGACTTCTCAGTTAAAGCAAGAGCAGGAGGTTCTGTACTATAGCAGATGGGGGGAGTGGAGATGATGGTCACATTTCTTTGTCCCATGAGCCAGTGGTCTCTATGCCAGAGGCTGTTTTGAGATGCCCCAGAGGGCAGAGAAGGCTTAGGGGTACAGACGTGGTAGGGTGAGTGGGCTACAGGCTTGGGGCGACACAGAATACGGCAGGAGCTCCAGCTGGCTCTAAAGAGTTGGGGGAGCAGTGGGGGAAACTTGCTCAAATGCAAAAAATACACTCAGTTCTATGGGACTGGGTGCGGGCACCATGCATTTCAGCTAGACCACGATGGGGGCACTAGGGATAGTCTTCCACCCACCCCAGAAGCAGCATGGTCTAGTGGAAAGAGCCTTGGCTTGGGAGTCAGAGGACCTGGATTCTAATCCCGACTGTGCCACTTGCTGCCATGTGACCTCACTTAACCTCTCTGGGCCTTAGTTTCCTCATCTGTAAAAGGAGGATTAAATACTTGTTCTCCCTCGTGCTTAGACAGTGAACCACATTTTGAGACAGGGATTGCTCTTCGGAGAGTAAAATGCAATATAATTGGTCGACATGAAAGCTGCCCACAAGGAAAATAAATGGTTTCACTCTGCCTGAGAAATGAATCTGAGTTCCTAAAGGATCAAGAGCTTCCTCTCTCAAAATGGAAGGAGAGAGGTTAGGGCTTATAGTTTTCAAACCTGGCAAAGGCTCAGAAGGGGTAGAGAGCACTCTTGGCTGGCTTTCACGGCCTCAGCGTTTCATTTCTCGCCAAGCGTGAAAGTGTGACATACGCTGTGCCCTCCTGGGTCAGACCAATGGTCCCTCCTACCCAGCCTTCTGCCTCTGATGGCAGCACCAAAGGCACTGGAGAAGCAGTGGGAAGATTCTCTGCCAAGGGCTGGCTTAAAAATAAAAGATACATCAGGCTAGAAAGGTAGATTACCCCTCCTTGGCTGACAGGCAAAGTGTCTCTCTGGAACTCTGCTCTGTTTGTAAGCAGGATTCATTGTCTGTATTCCTCTCCCCCCGCTGGATCCTTAAATGATCCTTGGGTGGTTTGGCACCACGCTGGGGTCTATTTGGTTATAGCAAGGCAATTCCAGGGGAAGAAGGAGAAAAAGGGTTCAGCGACCAGATGATCAACTTGTCTGGACGCTAAGACAGAGGCCTGGGGATTCTCCTTAGCTTATCCTCTTTCCGGGAAGCACAGGTCAGTGGCTCTGTCGTGTTCCCAGATGAGGCCCCCATAATCATTCATGGGGAAGAGAGACCTTCCCCACCCCTACCCCTGAGAGAACACTAGTGCATGGAGCCATAACCTCACCCCGAGGAGCTTGGATTGGAGCAAATTGAGAAGGACACCTATCTTGCTATTGTATTTCATGCCTAGCTGCAATGCTTATGCTCATTTGTATATTTTTATTGGTATATTTAATCATTCCTTTCATTCTGTTAGAACTGTAACACTCCAGCGATGTTATTCTTCCTCTTGCTATCGCTATTTGTAAATAATATTGTCCATCCACCCCTTTGGAGTATAAACTCCGACCCCACAGTTTTCTTTGCACTCCAGAAAATCTGGTTGCTTTAGGCATTGTGCTTATAGGAAGCCTTTCCCTAATTCCCAGAAGCCAGAATATGCAGTGTTACGGAAGCATGACACTGTTCCCATTTTTGTTCAAGTGGTTAATTATATTTTGTGTTGCATTGCCTCTGATAGTGGCATAAGGACTTCAACTTGGGTAACAATACAACTCTTTTGGTAGTAGCACTCAATGATTTGAAAAAGAAAACTCTGCTGGAGACTTCCCCGGACAGACAGCGTGCTCTCTCCTCTTTTTGCTGAAGGGGAAGAAGGCTGAAGATATGTAGTATGATGCTTTGTGCATCATCTGGGGTCATTGAAGTCAACCCATTTCTATGACTGTCTTAGATCACTTGCTTACCCATTGGCTACAAATCCTCACAGCCCAAATCAGCACCAGGAGGAACCTGTCAATTTGGGAAACATAGCAACTCCCACAATCTACTGGCTTCTTTAAGGACGAATATCTCCACTCTTTACCTTCTAGATTGGAAGCTCCTTGAGGGCAGGGATCAATCAGTGGTATTTATTGAGCTCTCTGTGCAGAGCACTGTATTGGGCTCTTGGAGGGTACAATCCAGTTGTTATACCCGTACAATGCAGTCAGATTGTGTCTTGGATGCACTTGGTTCTGTGCCCTTGGGAATCTGGCTTTCACCCCATCCTCAACCCTTCAGCACTTATGTTCATATCTATAAATTATGTATCTCAACGTCTGTCTCCCCTTCTAGACTATAAGCTTGTTGTGGGCAGGGTATGTACGTACATACCAGTCCTGTTATACATTCTCAAGTGCCTAATACAGTGCTTTGCACACAGTAAACAGTAAGTGCCATTGATTGTTTACTTACCATAGTGCACTTTCCCAAATGCTCAGTACAGTGTCCTACATAGAGTAAAGACTCCGTAAATATTGACCTGGGAGGCAGAGAACCTGGGTTCTAATCCTGCCTCTACCATTTGTCTGATGTGTGACCTTTGGCAAGTCACGTAACTCCTAAGCACCTCAGTTTTCTTATCTGCAAAATGTTGATTCAATTCTTGGTCTCCCTCCTACTTAGAATGTCAGCCCTGTATGGGACAGGGATTTTGACCTGATTCTCTTGCTCAAGACTTAGTACAGTGCCTAGCACCTAACAAGCACTTAACAAAACCCACAGTTATTCTTATTAAAAACCACTGATTGATTCCCCCCACCCTGGCTCTGTTATTGTCATTCAGTCTAACCAAAGAGACTTGGTAAATGGTAGTTTTGATGACAGTTCTATCCAAATGGGGCTGGAAAACTCTCTGATTTGTGGAGGAACCAGCAGCTGGAGCTAAGCCTCAGCCCACCATTTCCCACAAATTTTGTATTGGAACCTAAGCGCTAAGGAAGTGCCATATGAATGATTATGAAAGGGAAAATTTTCAAGCCCTTCATCCCAAAATCAAGACCTCTGTGTTTGAGAGAATAAATTATTAATTGTTTGCCTCAATGTAAAATATTCAATGAAATAGAAGTCTTGTCAGTTGCCCATCTGATGTGAATCCTTCGATAGGCAGAAACTATTTAAAATGCAAATGTGTCCAATTTACAGATTGCAGCCAACAGACTACCTGTTTTGAATCAGACACATTTTCCTCCTAGGACCATAAGAACCTAAAACTTAAGTCTGCTCTCCCTGCCCCATCAACTACTAGAAAAGAAAACTAAATTAATGCTATAAAATTGAATATTTTGAATGGGTTTAATTTAAAAATAAGTAATTTTAAGCCCAGGGGATTGTTTAAAATTTCTTATGATTCTGCTAGTGCCTTAGCTGTTTCCAATTTGAATACAGAAAGCATATGTTTTACACGGAATTATGCTCTTTGCCATCTTTTCAGAAAATGGTTTCTGGGATTTATTTAGCCTTCTCATCATTTTCCTTTTTCTTGAATTTTTCTACTCTCCTGTTCACTAAAGAGACACTCATTTCATTAGGATGATGAGGTCAAAATAATCCATCCCTTACATTGTAGAATTAACTTGAGAATGCCACTCTTCAAAATGAGTGGTTTATTCTCCCAATTCAAAAATCTTCCTCTTAGAACATCACAAGGAAATTGGAATATGCTCATTTAAAATCTTTGGGCACCAGCTGCTCCGGTGAATTTACAATTAGGGAGCGAAAATACCTTCCTTTCAAGATAGCCATCAGAAAGTCCCACTCTTTTTCGGCTCTCATTGCTAACAGTGTAGGATGAAGGCAGGTTTTAGGGTATGAATTTCATCCACCTTGAAAATTTGGCATTGGTAGCTACTTCTCTGTAAAGGTAATGGCGGCCATTCATCCATTCAATAGTATTTACTGAGCGCTTACTGTGTGCAGAGCACTGTACTAAGCATGTGGGAAACTACAACACAACAATAAACAGACACATTTTTAAGGACTGTGTCTCTTCTACTATATGTGTTTTTAATAGTTTAGTACTGTGCTCTGCTCCCTAGGCATACAGGAAGTACAATGGCTTAATGATAATAATAATGTTGGTATTTGTTAAGCACTTACTATGTGCAGAGCACTGTTCTAGGCGCTGGGGTAGATACAGGGTAATCAGGTTGTCCCACGTGAGGCTCACAATCTTAATCCCCATTTTACAGAAGAGGTAACTGAGGCACAGAGAAGTTAAGTGACTTGCCCACAGTCACACAGCTGACAAGTGGCAGAGCAGGGATTCGAACTCATGACCTCTGACTCCCAAGCCCGGGCTCTTTCCACTGAGCCACGGATGGTCTGGTCACATGCTAATTCAAATGATTCAAACAGTGTATCTAATATTGTAGACACCCATTGCCAGCAAAGTCCAAGTCAAAATGCTTCTGGACCTACTACTGAAGAATATTGCTAATTCTTAACCTCCTTGAATACCAGTGGGGCTTTGGCTCAGAAAGACGCAGACAAGGACGTAATCTTTGAGGGATGGCAGGTTTGAGAAAAATGCAGACATCTTCACAGTGTCTGCTGGCCGAGGAAGTATGAGCTCCGGCAGCTAGAATGTAGTGTAGGCTGTTAATTGGTGGTATTTACTGAGTACCTTCTGTGGGCAACACCCTGTGATAAATGCTTGGGATGGTACAGCAGAAGAACAAAATGGGGTTCTTCCAAACCCTAAGGCTACTCCACGACACTTTGGACTGAAGGAGGCACAACTGAAGTGGGCACATCTCCATTAAGTCCTTTCTGAAGCTGAAGTCCTAAAACAGAGATGAAAATTTGGGCTATCTCTGTCTTGTTCCATTTAAGGATCTAATCCATTTGGAACATAGCTCAGGGCGAATGGTTATTTGTTTAAAATGGTGCTCTCCGGGGGATCTCTGAGACATTATGAATGTTGCTTCTAATGGATTTCCCTGTAAGTCTCATTCAACCTTTATATTCCAGCAGGTTTTGCTTCCAATTCTGAGTTGGGGCTCCATTAATTAAAGGGGCCATCTGCACCACAGTGGCTAGTGACAAGTTCCATCTCTGCGTCTGGATGAGGTTTGAGAAAACTGAAAGCAAGTGGGTGCCCCTTTCCCTTGATCCATTTTCATAGTAACGATTTCCCTTTTTTGCTTTGAATTATTGCAGGCACTCTATTTTCTGTTGAATTGCAGAACACTGTCAACTTACACCATCTTAGACAGTATTTGGGCACTGCTATAGCATAAATCTTACTTATTCATGTGAAAAGAGCTAAGCACCTGCCACGCACTCTGCCAGTCAGTCTTTAATGAACTGGATTCCCTTTGGTGCTAAGTGGGGTCTCTGGCATGTTTGGAAGAGAACATTGTCCTCTTGCACTGAATATTGCCACTTGTCACCTTTTAGATTATAAGTTTCTTGAGAGCAGGGGTCAGTCAATCAATCAGTGGTCCAACCCCAAACTGAGGAAAATAAAGCTTCTTGTGGCAAAAATAGTCCTGAATAGCTTAAAGGGTTGACAGCAGAGCCATAAGGTGGGGAAGCTGGGGACTCCAGATGGGTAAGATTGGGCAGGGGCTTGTCCCACCTAGTGAAGCCATTTTACTGAAGTTCACCTTCCCATACAGCAGCTCCACCGATTGGAAGTTGATGCTTCATAGAAAAGCTACTACATTACCATGTTACCGGGGAAGACACAGAGACCAGGAAAGGGAGAATATGGTATGGATGCCTTACTGGGCTTTTTGGACAGGTTCCCTCCTATGGAGAGATCCAGGCATAAATGGACCCCTGGCCTGAAGGTATTGAATGATCGAAAATGCCAAAGCCCTAGAGAGAAGGAGTCTCACTGCTTTGTTTCGCAGCTATCCGAGTTGGAGGTTAATTTTCCCGGAGATGCTTAAGCGGAGACTGATACTGTGGTACCCAGTGTTCTATTGAGGCGGACACCCAGGCTGCTCATAACATCTTAAAATGCCATTCAGATTGCATCATGCCTTTCATCAAAAACTAACAGCTGAAAGCCATTGAATATGTTTATTTAATGCAGCTTGAGATAAATTCCATAGAGCAGCAATGTTGAAAGTGGTGAATTTTGGAAAGGATGGGGAGGGAACATATGAGCTAACTCTGTATTGTACTTTCCCAGGCACTTGGAACAGTGCTGTGCACATAGTAAGCTCTCAATCAGTATGAATTAATTGACCGTGTCCCATTTGGATGACTGACTCTCTTTCCTAAATATCGTTCTCTTCTCAATAAAGGTTGTCTCCAAGAGTGTTGGGGATTTTCAGGAGTGGGGTGCATTGAGGAAACCAGGACCCAAACCGATTTTGAAAAAGGGAGAGGGGCAGAGGCTCCCCCAGGGAGGACATTCCACCCAGCTAATGCTAATTCTTTTGTGGCTGGCAGAGCCGCACTTTGTTAGAACTTCCTAAAACCCCAAATAGCTGAAAATATCATCATGAAGCTTTAAGGAATTAAATTTGGGGATCTGGCCCCAGTGTCAGGAGTAGGGGAGTGAGACCAGACACAAGTGGAATATCGGCTGTCTAAAAGTGTTCAAAAAATTTGAGGGATAGAAAACTCATGGCCCGCTAGAATGCAGTTCCAGTCATACAATAATAATAATTGTAGTATCTGTTGAGCACTAATTATGTGCTAAACACTGGAATAGGTTCATAATTATCAGGTCAGATGCAGTCCCTGTCCCATGTAGGGCTCACAGTCCCAAGTGGGAGGAAGAACAGGTATCTCCCTTTACAGATGAGAAAACTGAGGCATAGTGAAGTTAAGCAACTTGCCCAAGGTCCCACTTAATAATAATGTTGGTATTTGTTAAGCGCTTACTATGTGCCGAGCACTGTTCTAAGCGCTGGGGTAGACACAAGGGAATCAGGTTGTCCCACGTGGGGCTCACAGTCTTCATCCCCATTTTACAGATGAGGGAACTGAGGCACAGAGAAGTTAAGTGACTTGCCCACAGTCACACAGCTGACAAGTGGCAGAGCTGGGATTCGAACTCATGAGCCCTGACTCCAAAGCCCATGCTCTTTCCACTGCGCCACGCTGCTTCTCTAGGACATCCTGGGGAAACATAAACCTGAGTGCAGAATTGGGATCATTTATTCAGTTTAAAGCCTTTGAGACCGAGTTATAGGCTCTTTGTCCAGAACCACAGATCTGGAGGCTTTCTTGCTGCTCTCCTGCAGTCCTGCAGGAGTCAGGATTGACAGGTGGCGCTTTGGGACTTTTGGAGCCAAGCAGAGGGCATACAGTGCCCAGAGGAAGAGGAGAAGCAAGTGCTGAGTTATTTTTCACGTCAGCAGCTCATGCAGTTTTAATGCCACTCGGTACTTATTGATCTCTTAATGAAGCAGTTGTTGGGTTTCCAGTCTGGTTTCCCAGGACCACATTTGTTTCTGACATGGTAGCGTTGACATAAATGTTCCGCACTCTTACTCTAACCAGGGATGAATGAATGCAATCTTGCAAGGGGGGAGTGGCACCTGCCTGTGGATAACTCTGGGCAGGTGGAGCCTCTTTTGACATCCAGCCAGGGTTTTGAGCATCTTTTTAGTTATCAAAGTATTTTAACTGAAAGAGCACTGACTGTTCTGGGAATCGGAAGCCCTGGGTTCTAGCCCTGGTTCAGGCTGCCAGGGCCATTCCCTCCTTAGAGAAGGTCTCTGACCAAGGAACCTCCTCAGGCATTTGGCAAAGGGGCTGGGCCAAGCAGGAATCCTGAAAAACGGCTGGCTAATGCAGGGCATAAAGATTTTAATAGCTACTGGGGTAACCAACCATAGCCCAGCATTGACACTGTGCTGCCATCCCTTTGCCTGTAAATCAGTCCAGCATGTATAAAAAAAAAAGCCAAACCCAAAACTTTGTGTGCTGATTCCTTCTTTGAGAAAGCTCATCTAAGTTTACAGAGCATCTGCTCGAAGTACCGAATGGGCATCTTCCCATGAGCCATTCTTTGCATTCCTGCCAAGAGATCAGAAGGTCCTAACAGAATCATCATCATCACCACCATCACCATCACTGTCACCTCATTTATATAACAATGTTTCCAACCCACAAGTTTGGCAGGTCACAACTCTCCCCTTCTTTAAAGCCCTCTTAAAATCACACCTCCTTCAGCAGCCTTTCTTGATTGTCACAACAGACCAACATCGACCACAAGCACTTGTGTACTATAATCCTATCCTCAGCACTTGGCTAGAGATGTAAATTTTTATTCATTTATTGTTTATATCATTGTACATACAACAATTCAGCAGTCTCATTCTGATGTGTGGGTACTGATTTCTGCTTGAAAATTGTTCATCCTATGGAGCTCACTAATTTTTGTCTGTCTTCCCCGGTAGATTGTGTAACTTCTTGAAAGCGGGAGACTCGGGTCTGGCTATTGTCCTACTCACCCACGCTGAGTATTGTGCCTAGCATTCAGTAGACTCTCAATAGATGCCACTGATTGATTACTGGTCTGTACTGTGTACCATTCCAAGTTAATGGAGTAGGCCCAGCCTCTGTCCTCCAGGGTCTTACAAAGGAATACAGAACTTGCCTAAAACTCATAAAGATTTAATTCTGGGCTGCCCATCGGATCACAGCCTCATTCCCTGCGATTGACAAGAAATTTCCCAAGACCGGAGCTCATGAGGACTTTTGGGGGAGCTTCCTCACTGGCTAAAGGGTGCCCAAGTTCCGGGCCACCTGAATCCCCTGCCGGCTGCCGAGGGCGGGAGAGACGTCTGCTTTCAGGCTGATGCCAGAGGCCAGGGGTGTGCAAGGAGGTGGTCTGCGGGCAGTCCAGGCGTGAGAGGGTCAAGGCCTAGTCAAGGGCTGAGACATTGGAAGTAGAGAGATAGGGGCAGATCTGAGACCTTTTCACGAGGAAGAATGGACTGAGCCAGGTGGAGGAAAGCAGGACTTACCTGGGACCAAAGAAGTGCCACAACTCACCAAGCCCCTGAGGACAAATATGGACCCCAGCCTCCTCTTCCTTACAGAGATGAAGGGAGGATCAAATGTCATGAGAAGGCTCTTTGAATAAAAAAGCCCTATCCATGCAAGATCACTCCAATACTACTTTTAGCTGCCCCTCAACCTGTTCTACACCTGTTCTCCCTCCTACTTAGACTGTGAGTCCCATTTGGACAGGGACACTGCTTCACTTGATGATGCTTTATCTCCCTCAGCATTTAGTACAGTGATGGGCACTTAGGAAGACCTTTAACCAATACCACAATTATTATTATGATCCCCATCCTCAGGAATCTTATAGTACAGCACAGAGCTTACAATCTATTCTTTGCTGCAGGCCCTGTGCTGTGACATTTACTCATGGCCTCATCCATGTGAGCTGAAGCCCCAGGCCCTTTTTTCTTAGGAAAACCCGAAGATCAGCTCCCCAGACCGCTCTCACGCAGCCTGGCTGTTCTGAAGAGTTTCCCAGTCTGGCCAAGAGACAAGCTGCTTAATTATTTAAAGGTTCACTAGAGAGCCTCACTGGAAAGAAGAGTTCTGGAAGGCAGAGGGGGAAAGGAAAGTGGTTAAATAACAAACAAATCAAATGGAAGAATAAATCCTGGGATTGGGGCCACAGGGTAGAAGAGCACTTTATCCTGAATTCCCCCCGCACGTCCTTACCCAGTGATCTCTGCTCTCCGCTCCATCTAGCCTCCGGTGACGTTCAGGAGTGGGAGTCTTTCCCCATCCCCTGCCTTTTTCTGGGTCAATTAGAGGGCTGGGCTTGGAGTTTGGGAGATGAGCTGCCAGTCCCACTCTTTCCCGCCTGGTCATTCGGGAAGATGATAGCTTTTGCACTGTGCAGGGTGGCAGAAAATACATTTTATGCATTTGCCTCAACCAGCAACCATATCACGGTTCAACTCGAATAGGCTGTGGCAATTGTTTTCCTGCCCAAGGGTTCCCCTTTAGGTTTGAGCTCTGGCTGTGAATCGAATGGAAGACTGGTTTGTGAGGTTGAAGGTGGAGAGGGTGGGGAGAAGGGACCAAAGATGTAACTGCCCCAATCCCTACCCCAAATGGCACCCTGTGGGAAGCAGCGTGGCCTAGTGGATAGAGCATGGGCCCGCCAGACAGAAGGTCATGGGTTCTAATCCTGACTCTGTCACTTGTCTGCTGTGTGACCTTCGGCAAGCCACTTCACTTCTCTGTGTCTCAGTTATCTCACCTGCAAACTGGGGATTGAGACTGTGAACCCAGTGTGGGACAGGGACTACTGTGTCCAACTCAGTTACCTTGTATCAATCCCACACCATAAGTGCTTAACAAATACCACAGTTATTATTCTTAATAATAATCAGGGCTAGCTCTGACAGCCATCCTCATCACTGGTGCCTCTCCACATTAGAAAACCTCAAGGTTGAGGAGTGGGTTCAAAGTGGGGGTGGCCACACCAAGAGGACCTGGTTGTGGTGGTGTGTGTTTTGGTGGGGTAGGGGACAGAAGTCCAAGGGCAGCCTTCTTGGGCACCAGAAAAACGATTTTTTTAACTGTCAAGCACTATGTGCCAAGCACTGTGCTGAGCACTAGGGGAGATACAAGATAAGCAGATCACAGTACTTGTCCCGCCATGGAGCTCACTGTCTAAGGAGGAGGGAGGATGGGCTTTGAATCCCCATTTTAAAGATGAGGAAACTGAGTCAAGTGACTTGCCCAAGATCACAGAGCAGGCATTTGGGCCCCTGCTGTGGCCTCTTCCCACCTGGCCCCAGACCGTGAGCCTGCCCCTTCTGGCAGGGACTTTCCAATTCACTTCCCACCAGAATAAGCTCTGCAGTCGTTGATAAAGTCCAATTCCAGTTTCTCATAATTACTCAGTTGTAAGGACTAGAAAAGGAAGTTGCTGTGACACAGAAATCTTCTCAGCCTAGAAACGGATCTTGGATGAAGCAGGTCCTAATGAGCAGGTTGCCTCAGGACTGTAGTGGATGTGCTGGACTCTTAATTGTAGCAGCTCTCAAATTCCTGCCTTTATAGGTGGTAGAATGCTTATGAGGGCATATTTTCAGCATGACCCCAAATTGGCTTTTCCACATACTTTTCCCACAGATTTTGGCCACTCTGCCGGCTATTTACACCTTTCGACACCATGCCGATAAATTTGGGGAGTTGACATTGGTACGTTTGCCTGCTTTAAAATGGAATAAAGTTGCTAAAATCTGTAAATCTCTAGGATGTATCCCCACTGTCATAATCCCAAATGAGTATATGAAGTATTTTGTATTTCTAATGCAGCTACAATCCTGATTTGATATTTGCAGTTTTGTAAGCCTTATTGGGGCTAAGGAGGTGGGCGATCACCACAAGAGTGAAGTCAGGCTCTTCCAGATGAACTTTAGCTTTTGCATTGATGCGGATTTTCCTATTTAACTTCTTCAAGGAAGAGTTACTATCAAGTTTTTCAGTTAATAATTGTAGATATTTCTTTAAAGGGCACATCAAAAACCCGACAGAATAGATTAAAGTTTTTGGTTCACGGAATAGATTAAGTTTTTGGTTCAGAGCAGAAGTAACCTTTCAAAAAGAAAATGTAAGAGGTTTCTTTGCAAATATTCGTTTTCTACTAATAGCTACAGAAGTGTACCTTGGAAGCAATCTGTGTCTCAATTCTTACATCTCTGTTTCCAGGGGTTTCATTTTGAAGCAAACTCTTGCCATTCTTCTCCCATCATTATCATCAGTGTTATTTATTAAGCACCTAGTGAGCATTAAGCATTATACAGATACAGATGTATAAGCTGTATACATTATACAGCATTTGGTAGAGTACAATAATAACAATGATTGTATTTATTAAGAGCGTTCTTTTTGCCAGACACTGTACTACGCCCTGGGATAGATACCCTATTTTACAGGTGAGAAAACTAATGAATGTATAGAGAAGTGAAGTGTCTTTCCCAAGGTCACACAGCTATATGTGGCAGGGCTGGGACTCAAACCTAATCTTCCTGAATCCCAGGCCTGTGCTCATTCCACCACAGAAGCAAGATGGCCGCACAGTCACTGCTGTCCGTGAGGTTACAAGCTCCAACCAACTCCTTTCCCTCCCCCCACCCTCTGCTCCCAAAGTGGTGTGTATGAATTTGGTCTGGTCCCCTGGCTTGTCAAGCCATCTATTAATCAGTGGACATACTGGAAACTATACTAAGTGCTTGGGACAGTTCAGTAGATTTATAATCTGTGACTTTAAGGATTTTACAATCCAGTGGGGGAGGCAGATACTAAAATAAATTCATAATAGGAGGAAGGAAAAGGGGATATGTGGTTTAGCAGAATGGGGTCCCTGGAATGACCTGTCCTTACTATGTGCTAAGCACTGGAATAGATACAATTCCACTGGGTCAGACACAGTCCTTGACTCACATGAGGCTCAAAGTCTAAGGAAGAGGGAGAGCAGCTATTTAAATCATTTTAAAGATGAGGAAACTTAGGTGCAGACAAATTAAGTGACTTGTCTATGGTCACGGGTTCTGGAGAAAAAGCTCCGCTTCTCCCCACACCATAGTAATAAGAATAATAATAATTCTGGTATTTGTTAAGCACTTAATGTGTGCCAGGCACTTTATTAAACCCTGGGGTGGATACAAGCAAATCAGGTTGGACGCAGTCCCTGCCCCACATGGGGCTCACAGCTTTAATCCCTATTTTACAGATGAGGAAACTGAGGCACAGAGGTAGTGTGACTTGCCCAAGGTCACACAACAGACAAGTGGAGAAACCGAGATTAGAACCCACAACCCTGAGTCCAACTGCCCCTCCTTCCCTTCTCTCCCCCCAGCCGCCCCCATGCCACATACACACCTATCTCCCTCCGAAAGACAATAATCCAGCACAGGTGAAATGGACAATTTGGTTCTGCAGATGCCCATTTATGACTTTCAGAGTTTACACTGTAAATTTTCCCTCTTGCTACACCCAGAGAGATCAATCAATCAAAGGAATTCATTGAGCTCTAACTATCTGTAGAGCTCTGTGAATTAAGCACTTGGGAGAGAATCCTCTCCCTGCCCTCACGGAGATGGCAGTCTAGGAGACTGCTATAGTGCCATTGTTCTTGTCTGTCCGTCTCCCCCAATTAGACTGTAAGCCCGTCAAACGGCAGGGACTGTATCTGTTGCTGACTTGTTCATCCCAAGCGCTTAGTACAGTGCTCTGCACATAGTAAGCGCTCAATAAATACTATTGAATGAATGAATGAATGGAGAGACCCTACAGGCCATGTAACCCATCCTGGAATAGCTCTGAACCTCATTGTGATCTAGGAACTAACCTAGTTTGAGGGAGCACTTGATGGCCCAGAGTGGCATCACCCTGGACCAGGCTGCATTCCCAAGGTCTGGGGCTGCCCAGTGAGAGCCATTTACAGGGTACGCTGGCCCCCATTGAACCCGAGAAGCTGAGAGTCAGGGAGGGAGATCCAGTACTCTCCAGAAATGGCACTTTTGGAAAATACCGCTTCTTCCGCCAGCTCCTCACTGCACCAAAGGACTTTGTAGCATTGTCCAGAAAATTACTAATAGAAATATGCTGGAAGGTGACCTTTGAAAGCCCTCTAGACAAAAGATATATTGGTTTCTGAGGAAATCATAAGATTAAAAAATCGCAAGAGGAGGGTATTAATGACATTATATTTGTTCCCTGTTTCTAAAGGACTGGCTTTTTACATGGAGGGATAACAGGTTCGCTTTGCCACCTTACTCTGAAGGTGGAGCTCATGGACTAGAGTTGAGCGACTTGATAGGAAAAACAAAGAAAACTAAAAGTTGGGAAAATGGATTTGCTGTAGTGATGAAAACCTGGCTGGAAATCAAATTAGATATTTTAGCACATCATTAAAGAAAAAAACATGCATTCTTTAGTTTATGAAATTGCACTCTGCCTCTGGTGCATCAGAAGAGCCCAGGACTGGGGGTCAGGGGACCTTGGTCTTAATCCCCGCTCCGTCACTTGCCAGCCCTGTGATCTTGGGCAAGGCACTGAGCTGCTCACTGCCTCAGTTTCCATTTTGGTAACACAGGGGTGAAATACCTGTTCTCCCTTACCGTAGATTAAGAGCCCTATGGGACTGTGGCCAATTTGATATCTTGTCTACCCCAGTGCATAGCACAGCACTTGGCATGTGATAAGTACTTAACAAATTCCCCTGTTATTATTGTTACTATCATCATTAATCATATTTAATGAGCACATACAATGTGCAGAGCACTATATTAAGCGCTTGGAAGAGTATAACATAACAGAGTTGGTAGACATGTTCCCTGCCCTCAACGAGCTTACATTCTAGAGGCAGAGACAGACCTTAATATAAATTATAGATATGTACATAAATTCATTCATTCAATCGTATTGAGCTCTTACTGTGTGCAGAGCACTGTACTAAGCACTTGGAAAGTACAATTTGGTAACAGATAATGTTGTGAAGCTGAGGGAGGGGTGACTAAAGGGAGCAAATTCAAGAGCAAGGGTGAAGCAGAAAAGAGTGGGAGATGAGGAGATGTACCTTCATCTGTTGCCAAATTGTACATTCCAAGTGCTTAGTACAGTGCTCTGCACATAGTAAGCGCTCAGTAAATACTATTGAATGAATAAGGCTTTGAAAGTGGGGAGAGTAATCGTCTGTTGGATATGAAGAGGGAGAGCAGTGGGAAGACCTCATCCGTCACCTTCCGTAATATTCCTCAGGTGTTTTTTGGCTGAGGGGGAACTGTTGGGCAGGTTTGACTGTCCACTGCCCATTTGTAGTCCCTGGAAGAGACTGAGGAAGAAGCATAGCCCCTCTGGACTGCCTATTTTGGACTTTTGCTGATTGGCACTGACAATTGCTGGAGATGACCAAGTCCATTGTTCTTCTGTCACATGAGAAGATTTTTGCTGTCAGGTTTCCCTCAGGCTATAGACGGTCTCTAGCAGACTAAACCAACGGCCAGTCTTGGATATAGCTGCCGTTTCCAGAATGGTATCCGCCTTCATCCCCAAGGTGGCCACTGTTCCATAAATGCATTTACCAAACTTAAATTTTCTTCTTATTCCCAGCTAGACAAAATCTGAGCACAGTCTGTGTAGGCTACAGATATTTATAAACGTCTGTCTTTCCTTCTCCCTCCCCACCCCTCCAGACTTGCCGTTTCCATTTTCCAACATCACTTGCTATATATAGCCAATTTGTCTAACTGAAGAGGAAAAAAAGAATCCTCTCCTTTCTGTCGGGAATACAGCAAAGCAGCAAAATATCTCCATGGAAACAAGTCTCTCAAATCCATCAGTCTCTTGCAGTATCTAATACATAACCCATAAGTGGAGACTAATGTTGAAAATTAACAGAACACATAATATCCCCCTTCAGAATTTAACAGCCTTTCCTTGGAAATTTTGGCTAACAGATATTTCAGGAAACCTTTATTTTTTTTTTACCTTAAAGAAGTTTGTGTTATTCTTCCCCCTCATTAAAATGTGGCTTTTGACTTCTTCCTCTCCCCCAAACATACCACTAAGTATAGGTTTCTATAGTAACCCACACCACAGGTTTCATTTGAAATTATAATCTTTCCTCCTCCTTGCCTGATATATATGGTTCCTTGAGGGTCTTTGATGTTGTTTCCACTGTTCTCTCATTTTCTGGTGCCAGATTTACCTTTCCACAATCAAGAAAATTGGTAATTTGAATAAAGTTCCTCATTAAATTTTCTTCTGTCCTCTCCTCCCGACCCCTTCTTATCCGTAGGGAGCCAGGTGAGAGAAGACAGCTTGTAGGAAGACTTAATGGACAGTGCCGGAGGACATTGAACCAAGTCTCATAAACAGAAAATGTGAAACCGGCAACATGTGAGCAAAAAAAAAAAGTATTTAAAAATATTCCAGCCCTCAGCTGTTTCTCATACATATTTACTTTAAAAAAACACTTCATTAGCAGGGGGACTGTTTCTCCAGGACCAAAATGATCTAATTGAGCAACTCCAAGCTCCCCAGACGGCTGGCTCCCAACCTCCCTAAGCATTCGGGGTTTTGCATAGAGGTGCTGACTGGGAAAGGGTCCAGATATTTTGAATGGCTTTTTGCATCCAAATCCAATCCATTTGTCTGACTATAGTCTCCCCAAAGCATCCGGAGTATTTTTAAATTTAGAATCAAAGCACTTGTGAAGCAAAACACTTCCAGAATGTGAGCATCCCATTCACATGAATTGGAATCTTGAGAATGCTACCCCTCCTGCCAGTATCCATGCAACATAGCACAGTATCGATGAATCAATAGTATTTATTGAGCATTTACTGTGTGCAGAGCATTCATTCAGGTGTATTTATTGAGCACTTACTGTGCAAAGCACTATACTAAGCTCTTGGGAGGGTAAAATACAACAGCACTGTACATGAGGCTTATATATTGTGCACAATATATTGTGCCTTAGCACCTGGGAGGGAATTCTAAAATTTCATGATCTTTTGTTATCAGGAAGACTAGGAATTCCCACTGCTCAGTTTCTAAAATAATATGACTGATTCTTTAGGGCGTAAGGTCATTGTGGGCAGGGAACATAGCTCTTATTTCTGTTGTACGGCTCAATACTATATGCTATATGGTTGCTGTAATAAACCTTGAGAAATGGCATGGACCAGTGGATAGAGCACGGCCTGGGAGTCAGAAGAACCTGGGTTCTAATCCCAGCTTCGCCACTTGTTTGCTGTGGGACCTTGGGTAAATCACTTAACTTCTATGTGCCTTAGTTATCTCATCTGTAAAATGGGGATTCACAGCTATTCACAGCTTCTAGCTTTGGTATTTATATTATTTTTCCCTTTATCTTAGGCAGTGGAGTTTGTGACTGTAGGGTTCTTGTATACTATTTAAACTAGGTTTGGCTTCAGAGCTATAAAAAAAAAAAGCTTTCAAAGGTACAAATGAGTCCCTTTGATTTTAGAGGCAAGGCTGAACATTAGGGATGGACTTATCCCAGGATGTGGATCATAGTAATAATAATTTTAAATGCCTACTGGGTGCAAAGAAAGCATTGCATTAGGCATTGGGAAAGAAGGAGATGGATGCGATATTGACATTTCCTCTGGTCTCCAAGGGGCTCACGATCGAAGAGCAGTGGGGATAGATGTTTTGGAGACAGACAGATAAGGAAAGATGATACGGAAATATAGAAGACAGGGGCCAGTATAAAAAAGGAACCAGTAGTATTGAGTTAGTGGGCTCTGCCTCTTGCCTGCTATGTGATTTGGGCAAGTCACTTCAGTTCTCTGCACCTCAGTTTCCTCGTCTGTAAAACAGGGATTAAATTCTACTCCTTCCTATTTAGACCATGAGCACCATATGGGTCAGGGGTTACGTCCCATTTGATATTCTTAAACCTACCCTTGTGCTTAGCTCATAGTCAATGCTTAACAAATAGCATAAAAAAGACCAATGATAATGTTAATAAAAGATCCTGCAGTGACCTGAGGGGTGTTAGGATCAGGTCCGAGACAATCGACCCCCTCCTTCTGGGTTCTGGTAACGTTGACTTAATGGACAGATAGAGGAGGTCCAACTTGACGAGAGCAGAAATCTATTCGAGAGCAAGCGTCTCTGTAAGAGAATCCTGAACTAGAATTGATTGAGTAGGCCCAGGGGGTGGAATAAGCAGCAGAGCGCTACCCACGTTCGGTGCTGCTTCCCGGCAGAAGTGATGTTGATTCTGAATTTGAAAACTTGAGCGCTAATGTTGGTATGATTAGTACCTTGGAACTCATAATCATGAATGAAAACTGATGGTTATATTCAGAAGTCATTTAGCATGTGCTTCTGAAGTTAAACTGTGCCATCCCGCTGTCTGCTAATTGATGCTACCATTGTGCGCGAAGGAGAGTTTGAATGGATTTCGGAGCTACGTTTCAAAAATGTTTGAACAGCTAGCAGTCGATAAATCAATCAAGAGACTTCTCTTTCGTCCTCGTTTTCTCCTCAGGCACACGCTGCCCTCTCTTCAAGTCTCTGAAATGTGTCACTCTCCGTCTGTTGTAATCCCCAAGGCCCCAGTCAAAGATGGGGTTATTTTTCTTTTCACGTTCTGCCCTGTCTCTGGCCCTTGTATCAGTCCTGCCTTCTCTCCATGACGACTGTATTCTCCTCAGTACCGATTTCCCTCCGTGTGTTTGTACAGGCCTGGGAATCAGAGGACCTGGGTTCTAATCCTGGCTCCGCCACATATGTGCCTCATGACCTTGAGCAAGTCACATAACTTCTAAGTGCCTCAGTTTCTTCACCTGTATAATAGAGAACCAAGAACTAATATCTGTTCTCCCTCCTACCTAGACCGTGAGCCCTCTGTGGGACAGAACTGTGTCCAACCTATTTATCTTGCGTCTACCTCAGGGCTTAGTATGGTGTTTGGCAAATCCATCTCTTCTGTAAACATCACAGAAATTAAAAAAAACCATAAATATGCAGGTTGACTGAAAACAGGACTTACTATCCAGACAGGTAAATTCAAATTTTATCCTGAATTTAGGCAGGGAACCATTACATTTGGGCCACCTTAGCCTTAGGGGCAGTGCACTGTACAGGTGAAACCAAATGTTTCTGGGTCCCACCTGATCCCATGCTGAGATTCTGAAGTCAGGAAGTTCACCTGATTGACATATGGCATTACTGATAGGTTTTTTTTCCTCCTCCACAGCCTCATTTCCCCAATACAGGGGTTTGGGGGAGCCTCAAAATAGGCTCAGAGTCCATCCAGAGTCTAAAGAGGAGAGGGAGGAAGTGGAGGACCATTAGTGTCCCTGAGCGGTAACCCGAGTTAGTCCAGTTGACCCAGCTCCAGGGCTGCTATCGCAACCTGGGCAGATGCAATGGCCATAGGTGAACTGGCCTGACCCAGGCCAGGCCTCTGAAGGGGCTGCCAGCTAGAAGTGGCAGAGGAAGCAGATAGGTGGGCTCTCCCTCTACCTGTGTCTCTCTCGTTTGTTCTGCTGCCCCTCTCCGTCTCCCTCCCATTTACTCTTCTTCCCTTCCTCCCCTCCCTCCTTTCTTTTCTCCCTCTTCCTTTCCTCCTCTTTCCTTTATTCTCCTCTTAGGAGAAGCAGTGTGGCATAGTGGTTAGAGCATGGGCCTGGGAGTCAGAAGGACCTGGGTTCTAATCCTGACTCTGCCCCTTGTTTGCTGCGTAACCATGGTCAAGTCACTAACTTCTCTATGCCTCAGTTACTCATCTATAAAATGGATATTAAGACTGTGGTCCCTATGTGGGACAGGGACTGTGTCCAACCCAATTATCTTGTTTCTATCCCAGCACTCAGTACAGTGCATGGCACCTAGTAAGTAATTATTATTCCCCTCCATATTTCCTCCCCTTTTTCTGACCCTTCCCCTTTTTGTCCCCCAAGCCCCCCCCCTCCCCCCCCCCCCCGCACGCCTAAGGTGATCAGGTTTCTGAATCTCTCAATCCCACCCAAACTGGGACCTCAGGACACCCTCCTCTAAGCTCACCAACAAAATGATCCAGAGGAGAAACTGAAATCATCATTTGAAGGGAGAAATTCTCCAAGTCAGTCTGCACTGACAGCTGAATACCATTATTTCATGTGGCAAGGTTTCTTCTCCCAAGTTGATTGCCCAAAGCTCTAACCTGAATCAAATCAACACCCAAAAATCTGACAACTGAATGGGCATTAGTGTTTGGTTCCGGTTCTTTCTACTTCGGGGAGCCAAGAGCTTAGTTCAGGCTCCTTCTGATAGCCTGAGCCTGAACTGCCTGGAGCGGCAGCCGGGCCCAGAATCATAAATCCCCCGATATTGCCATCTGCTCAAATGGAGAGCTTATTGTTCCCTAAGAGAAGCTGCTGTACTGCCAGTGGACAGATTACTGATACGGAGGCTTGGAGCCTTGGCTGTGAGCGTTAAACTTGAAAGCCTGGCATTATCTGTCAGAGCAAAAGTAATACAGGCATCCTGGCAAATTGAGAGCTCAAACTCAGAAGGCTCAGCCTCCATCACCCCACCGGGGGCGGCTGGGGATTTGGGAAGCAGCATGGCTTAGTGGCATGGCACTAAGAGGACGGGCTTGGGAGTCAGAGGACGTGGGTTCTAATCCCAGCTCCGCCACTTGTCTGCTATGTGACCTTGGGCAAGTCACTTCACTTCTCTGTGCCTCAGTTACCTTATCAATAAAATGGAGATTAAGACTGTGAGCCCCATGTAGGACAGGGACTGTGTCCAACCTGATTACCTTGTAACTACCCCAGCAGTTAGAACAATACCTGGCGTATAGTTAGTGCTTTACAAATGCCATCATCATGATATTTATTATTATTATTAGGGTAGTTGGTAGGTTGGGAAAGAGAAGGTTCTAGAACAGAGGTGATCAAATGGAAGATCAAGAATGAGAGATGCCGAAGGTAATTAGAAATTTTAGAGGTCTAGGACGTAGTAGTTCCGTGGTGGGGTTGTCATTTGCAGGAATGATAACTTTTGCATCGTGTTTTCTCCCTTCCCTTCTCCCCTCCTCCTTCTTATTTTCCCTCCTGCCTCCTTTATTTCCCTCCCTTCTCTCCATCCATCCTTCCTCCCTCTCCCCTTCCCCTGCCCCCTCTTCTCTTCCTTCTTCTCTTTTTCCCTTCTCCTTGGCTGTCATCAAGAAATCCCACAGCTGTTTGTGGCAATCGCATGCTCCTCCTAAAGTTCTTAATGAGCAGGAGTAGAGCTAATTTGGTAGTGATGGATGGGATGTTGACTGGGCAGGGCCGCCTTTGTAACAGGTGAGGCAAAACCCAGCTAGGAGCAATTAGCTGGCCGTTGTTTTCCTGGGAGATGCCTGAAGCGCCAATTTGATTTCAAAAAAGCCATAAAGGCCTTTTGCCAAGCCCCAGTTTGGACAGCCCGTCCTTGATACTGCCATACCCAGGATGGGATCTCTGGAAGAATGATTAAACTGCTCCCGCTGAGCACATGGTGGGGACAGGACCTGGGGGGAACACATTTGCTGCTCCTACGACTGAAATTAACATTCACCCTTTAAAGATATCCGAGTTAGAGAATTTCTCCAAACAGAATTTCTCAACCCAATCCGGCCCCAGTTGGATGTCATTCCCAGATTTGGGAATCGTGGTTCCCAGCCTCTGACCTTCCCAGTTTACTCCGATGGGAAAAGGGCAAAGAGTGGGGTCCAGGAGTGGGTCTGAGTCCACGGGAGGGGACCTCACTGCCCCGCTCAGGGTATGATGGCTGAAAGAGGAACAGTAGAGGAATTGGGCAGAGTAGGGGGTTAATTGGATGTCAGGTAATCTCCTCAAAGTGTCCCCATCAGAGCCAGTACCCCTTGCCTAGCACCTTAAAAGGGGCAAGCAGCCTGGAGAGAGAGGGTGGAAAGCCACTTCCTTGGATTGAGTGTTTCCACCTTTACTTTTCCATGGTATGTGTTTTTTGTCCTTGAGGTGCTGCCCCTCCCTCTACCCTCACCCCCAGCCTCCTTCCAGACTCCAACAACTGGATTCTGCACTCTGCAAAAGTTTTAAAAAATCATTCGTTTGTGTCGTTAGCATCTGCCTATCTTCTCACTGGCATCTCCAGGGAAATCTCCCTGAAATATCATGTGCTCACCTCTCAGATGATGTGCCCCGGTTGTTCTGACCTCTGAACTGCCTCGACGGGCCCCTCTTTCCCAGCATTCTGTTTCCCCCCCCACCATCTTTTTCCCCATCGTCACTCTGCTCTCTGGGTGGAGAAGCAAAGAGCGTTTATTTGAAACATAGAAACGTCCTGCTGCCCCCTAAATCCCAGTGGCCACCCCACTTGCCTATCCTCGAGGGTATTTGATTTTCAACTCTGAGGGCAGGGTTCCGTGTGCCTTGCTTCCGGTGTTCTCTCCCTAGCTCCTAGCACAGGGCTGCACACTCGGCTTACTTCGAAGGCCGTTATTTCTGCTCTTCCTTTCAGAGACTCGCTGTTGCTCTGGGAGCAGGAGGGCGCAGAGGGGAGAGGATGGCTGGGCCTTGAGGGAAGGAGGAGGAGGATTGAGAGGTTGAGCGGTAAATGGTGGAAGGCTGGGCGGGGAAAGCTCCCGAGTTTGTGGCAAGCTGTGGGAGGAAGGGGAAGGATCATGAGACCAGGTGGTGGGAGGGAGGGGGATGGAGGATAGAGAGATTGAGTGGTAGTTGGTGGGAGGAGGGGAAGGAGAATGCAGGAAGCAGGAGGCAAAAATGCCCTTGTTTATTTCTTTTGGCTTGAGCAGGGAAAAGTGGGGATGAGTACATCTTGTGCTCCTGCTGCCGGCGCGTGTGGGAGATCTGGTGCCTCACAGCTTGCTCTGAGATTCTGGGAAGGAGCCCGGGGTTCTTCCGATTCAGTTCGCCGGGTTCTACGGCCCATCCGAGAGAGCTTGGGACGTTGGGGGCCTGGCTCCCTTTTGGAGTCTGTTGTGGTTGTGGTTTGCGGAAAGGGTTTCTACATCACATCAGTTGTAAGAAGTTGGTCACCCAAAATCCCACAATGCCAGGTGGTCTCATAGTGCCACCACCTGATCAGGGCATCTCCCGTTTACCCCTTTCACCCCTCCCCCCAGCCAACCTCAGAATAATCATGAATTTACTGTCACTACTTTTCTACAGCTGCCAAAAAAAAAAAAGGAAACTCTTCTTCACTGCCTGGCTGGTAAACGTAAGGAATTTATATCCCACAGGGCTGTGCCAACCAGGAAATCCGGCTGGTGCAAGGGGATTTGGGATGTGAACTCAGGGAGGGCTGTTGAGATGTAGAGGGAAATATTAGAGGTGTGAGATCATGCACCCCTAGCCAGGAGAATGGATGTCAAGGAGGGCAAGGCATCATAGGGTTCCTTTTTCCTATGGCCAGTGATGGAAAGAGAACAGGGCGGGGAGTCAGGAGTCCTGGGTTCTAATTCTAGCTCTGCCACCTCGCTGATGTATGACCTTGGCCAAGTCACTTGACTTTTCTATGCCTCAGTTTCCTCATCTACAAAATTGGAATTAAATACCTGCTTTCCCTCCTCTGCAGACTATGAGCTTCATGTGGGACAGGGACTATATGTCATCTGATTTCTGTCTATTCCAGTGCTTAGCACACAGTAAACATTTAACAAATACCACAATTATTTGTATTATTATTCTTATCATCATTAATATTATCAGGCTTCTGGACTGGATGGGCCATGGGCCCGTCCCAGAAGGGCACTGCTGGGGTCAGTCAGGGCCTTGAAGAAAGTGATGCACGGCTCTGAGAAGCTGCTTTGCATAAGATTATAGTAGAATGAGTGTTTATTAAGTGCTTAGTGTTTGCAAAGCACTCTACTAAGTCCAGGGTGAAAATACCCAGATGGAAATTAATTATCCCTCCTTCCTTGCCATCAAAATTGGTATCACGTTAATTGAAGCACTTATCCTATCCCACCTTGATTACTGCATCAACTGCCTTGCCCAAGCACTTTGTTCAGTGCCCTGCACATAGTAAATGCTCAGTAAATACCATCAATTTCTTTACTGGCTGAAAGACTGTGGGACCGAGAGTTAGGAAAATTGGCTTCTAATTCTGGCTCTACCACTTGCCTGCAGTGTGACTGTTGGTAAATCACTTAACTTCTCTGTGCCCCAAGTTTTGTCATCCATAAAATGGGGATTCAATACCTATTCTCCCCCTTACTCTGTGAGCCTCACGTGGGACAACCTGATTACCCTGTATCGCCCCCAGCACTTAGAACAGGGCTCTGCACAGTGTAGGCGCTTAACAAATACCAACATCATTATTATTATTAGTAGTAGTAGTAGTACTTAGACTGTGAGCCCCCAGTGGGACAGGGACTGCATCCGACCTGATTATCTTGAATCTATTCCACTTCTTAATACACCGCTTGGCACATAGTCAGCACTTAACAAACACCACAGTTATTATTATTTTTTAGAGGGCAATGATGGTCTCACTCTCAGAAGCTCTGGGTTCAACAACACTTTTCCTACCCCTTCCATAACTCCTGAGGGGGCCTCACTGGCTTTTTCAAGAAGGCCACTACACTTCTCCAGAACTGGACCTTTTTGGTAGTGCCCAAAGGTCCAATGGGAGAGGACGCGTCGATGAGCCATGGACTCTACCCTAAAGGCAGCCAGTCACCCAAGAAACTAGACGATTTTTATACAGAAAATAACAGACCATTCCTCACATTGAGAAAATGTCAACCCTTCCAAGCTATTCCATTCCCAGAAAACCAATTGCCGATGACAGAAAACAATGCCACTTAGCACTGCCTGTGGAAATGATTCAACCTGGGAAGTCTTTGGATCTCCTCCTATTGTATAATCATTTGCATTTGTAGATGACCCAATGATAAGGAAAATAGAAGAGCAGGAGAGAGAGGGGAGGGGAGGGACTGGGAGGATAGAATAGGAGAGCTGGCCTGACCAGTGCACACCTGCCCAATACTCTCAATCGCTGGCCATCTTCTCTCTGCACTTAAAAAAAAATCTCATCTTTCCCCTATTCCCAGGTCCTCATCCTTACAAAACCCAGGCAAGGGGACATGACTTAGGAAGCAAGGGGAGGGATGCTATAAGAGAAGAAACAAAGGAGTCAAGAGAAAATAGGAGAGGAAAATGCAGCGGGGTTGGAATCCATCACTCAGTAGTATTTATTGTGCACCTACTGAGAGCAACACCCTAAACTAAATGCTGCAGAGCGTACAATAGAATTAGTAGACATGATCTCTGCCCTCCAGGAGCTGACACTGTAGCAATTGAAAAATCCTGTAGGAGAGTGGGAGAGGCTAAGTGGGAGGGACACTGAGAAAAGATGCAGAGGAGTCATCTCAGATCTAAGTCCCCCTTCAGCATCTCTGTGCTCTGACCCATAATCTCCATTCTCCCCAATCTTAGCATCCCTGTGTCTTGGCCCATCACCTCTCCATTCAAATGGTCTTCCCTCTCCAGAAGTCGACAAGCCTAGCTCTCATCCCTCTTCCTGTCACACATAGGACTGGGGTGCCTTTTAGCTAAGGTTTATGGCCTTGTTGTGAAAGAAGGACTCCAAATGAGAGTGGAAGCCTGGGGGCAGATGACTAATTTTCCTGCTGACAGGACACAAATCTTCAAAAGTAACCATTCTGAGAGTCTCAGCTGATCCCATGTGCTACAGTGTAAGCTCCTGGTGGCCAGGGAACATGTTATTTCGCTATTCTGTAATTCCCAAATGTCAAATACAGTGCCCCACATCAATGAGTGCTCAAGAAATGCTATTATTTCTAGACTAAGATGATAATTGTGAGCTTTTGCTATCCCTCAACTTACCAGGTGAAAACCACCTACATGATAACAGTATTCTTTCCTGGATCTGAGCTGCAGTTCATACTAGAGACAAAGAAAAGTTTCTCTTGTTCCATGTGTGTTGTCAGGAAGCAAGGGATGCTGTGTTTATTTGGTCATATTAATAAGTGTGTATATTGTATCTGAAAACTCACATCGACACAGCATGTGTGTGTAGATAGGTGTAAACGTATATGGATAGCCCAGACTACAACTTCTGCCATTTCTTTTGAGTTTATTTTCCCCCTGGACTTTACCTTTTCATAAGAGTGTGTTAGAAATCCATTAATTCAACTTATTAAATCACCTGTTTCCAAAATGTATTTCCTCAATGATATGTTTGTCTTTATCAGTCTTCTAGAGATCTAGGTTTGTATTACCTACTTCATGATCCTTGTACTAATATTAACTTTTGGCTAACAATTTTGAGTGCAGGCATCATGCCTAGAGTGATGACGACTTGCAAACAAATGGGGCTGACAGCTCTGGAGAGACAAGAATCCCATACCTGGTTTGTTTTGGGTACCTGGTATAAAGATGAATGCCCATGTTTATTTGATTTCAAGGTTCTGCTCTGTCAACCTTTTCTTCTCTGCCTGAAGCTTATCTCTGCCACCCTCTTTGTGGGCAAAGCAAATATAGAAGTATTCTTTGAAATACTTGACGTAAATTTGACTCAGACTCTTAGTGTCTTAAGCCAACGTGGGCGCTCAGTCAAAATCAACATGATTTTCTTGTTCTTTTTAATGTCATTCAAGAAAACAGTCTCTTCAGTGGTTGAAAGTTCTCTAGTCAAGTGCTTTTGAGGACTCAATCAATGGTATTTATTGAGCGCTTACTATGTGCAGAATACTGTACCTCCAGGCTTGGAGGAGTTTCCAGGGGCTTACAGGGGGAATGGTAAGGCCTGCCTGGGCCCTTCTGGGCAGGAAGATTCTCTGGCCTGCCATGAGTGACAAAGTTTGTGTCACTTTAGCATCTCAAGTATATAAACATCCAAAGTTATTTTCCCATCCACAAACTGAAAAACACCCCAGACCAAAAAATTAATATTGAAACTGCACAAAGCAAAGAGAAATGGTAGAACCAACTTATCTGGAGCATCACCTTAGGATGGTCACTGTGTTATCTTCATAAAATGAGAAAATAACAATACTAAATGCAATATTTGTTAAGTGCTCTCTGCCACACATTGGACTAACCACTGGGGTAGATAAAAGGAATCAGATCAGGCACAATACCTGGCCCACCTGGGAATCTGTCTTAAGAGGGAAGGAGATTAGATGTTTAATATTTAATATAGGACATTCCATGTTTTTGGTTATTTCCCAGTATTATTCACATTTTCTAAGGCGGGAGAGGATTTCAAGATGAGGGGCTGAGCTTAATTTTTCCCCAAGGGACAACAGCAAGCACACAAAGCAATGAATAATTAATGAATTTCTAGAATACTCACTCATCGATTCTGTCAGCTTGGCCATCTCTCCCTTCCTGGCTCTGTGCTTCCCCTAGAAGAGGAGAGAAGATAAACACCAATTTACATGCAGGTAACTCGCATCTCCAGGGTATACGAATGCTGTCTGAGGCATTCTGGCCCCAGAGGCTCCGATTGTTTCTAGATTGGAGGTTGCTAGTGACCAGGGAAAGTAAATGGAGAAAGTCGGGAAGGAATCACGTGTCCACTGAAGTAAGCACTGTTTGGCATGTCCTTTGGTTCAGCTTCGGGTGGCTGGGCATCAGTGAATGTGCACTGGGAAAGTTGGGGGCAGTCCTGGAGTTCCAGGCTTGGAGGGGTTTCCAGGGGTTTGGGAGAACAGGTCCTAGGGGGCTGATAGAGTCGGCAGGGGGAGTGGGAGTGTGCTTCCTCCCCGAGGGATTTCTGGGCTATGAGACACTATCATCTCCCCACCTTTTCCAAGACACTACTCCCTCCTGAGTCACTGAGGCAGGGCAGCGGCAGTGTCCAGGCCAAGAGTGGAAGCTCCTTATGGGCAGAGAACCAAATCTGTTGAAATAGTAATTAAGGTATTTGTGAAGTGCTTACTATGTGCCAAGCACTGTACTAAGAGCTGGGGTAGATACAAGGTAATCAGGTTGTCCCACGTGGGGCTCACAGTGTGAATCCCCACTTTACAGATGAGGTAACTGAAAGGCACAGAGAAGTTAAACAGCTTGCCCAGCGACACAGAGCAGACAAGTGGCAGAGCAGGGATCAGAACCCACGTCCTCTGCCGCCTAAGCCCATGCTCTTTTCACTAAGCCACACTGTTTTTCCACACCGCTTTTGTACTCTCCCAAGCACTTAGAACAGCGCTATGAACACAGTCGGTGCTCAATAAATACCACTGATGGATTGATTGATTGGTGACCCTGCTTGCTTCCCTCTCCCGTGGTCTCTGGGCCTCAGCGGGGAAATTGATGTGACCTCCTCTATATGATGATGATGTTGGTATTTGGTATTTGTTAAGCGCTTACTATGTGCAGAGCACTGTTCTAAGCGCTGGGGTAGACACAGGGGAATCAGGTTGTCCCACGTGGGGCTCACAGTCTTAATCCCCATTTTACAGATGAGGGAACTGAGGCACCGAGAGAAGCTAAGTGACTTGCCCACAGTCACACAGCTGATAAGTGGCAGAGCTGGGATTCGAACTCATGAGCCCTGACTCCAAAGCCCATGCTCTTTCCACTGCGCCACGCTGCTTCTCCAACTACTACGCCACGCTGCGCCACGCTGCTATCTCCCAACCTACCAGGAGGCCAGGAGCCAGAGATCTAGAAGGCCACTCTGAGCCTGCCAGACTTCACACTCACACACTCTCTCACACATGCTCACTGTCTCACCCTCATTCAATCACACCTATATGCACTTCTGTTCTTTCTCTGAGGATGTGCTACCAATGTCACTTTTAAGTGTCAAAGATGAGGGGTGGAATACAAGACTAACAAGCTCCTGGAGGGCAGGGACATATCTTTAGTTCTGTTTCATGTTCCCCAGAGCCTAATTCAGGATTGTAGGCAGCAGGTGCTCAGCATATGCTGTTGATGGTGATGAACAGAAAAAGCCAAGTATTGTTCCCAGGGAGAGTCTGAGGTTGCTAGGGGAAAGCCGGAATAGCAGGAGGGAGCCAATGGGCAGAGTTAACCTGGAGGAAGCCAATGGGCGGAGTTAACCTGGGGTCTCTCTAGCCTGGCCTAGTCACCAAAAGTGACCGAGCCCCAGAGAAATCATCTTTTTCCAGGGTTAAAGAAAGCCCTCTCTATTGCAACCATGTAAGATGAATAACTGTGGTTTTCGTTAAGCACTTGTGATATGCCAAGCACTGTACTAAGTACTGGGGTAGATACAATATAATCAGGTTGGATACAGTCCCTGGGTTGCAGTCTAAGGAGAAGGGAGAACAGGTAGTGAATTCCCACTTTACAGATGACGAAATCAAGGTACAGAGAAGTTAAGTGATTTGCTCAAGGTTTCACAGCAGGCAAGGGTGGCAGAGGTGGAATTAGAACCCAAGTCTCTTTACTCCCAGACCGATGGTCTTTCCAGTGGGCCACAATGTGTCTCATTCTTATTCCAGTGTTTCCACTGAAGAGGAAACAAAATCCCTGAAGGAAGTTTCGGCATTTGGCAAATCAGTTCACCACTGCATCTGAAGACGAGCCTATAATTCCCATTGGGCCTAGTGGTTCCTCCACTCACTGTCTTTGCGGCATATGTTTCTCACCAAGAGAACACTAGGTTATGTGACTCTCCAGCTAACAGCCGATCGTTTTTCTAGTTGAAAACTAATCTTTGCTCCTTTCCTCTCCCCTATGAGTCCATTTCTCAACTGCAAGTTTCACAGCTCTGAAAGGCACCGAAGCATTTGTTTGAGTAAGTGATAGTGTCATACCTTCATTTTCACTCAGGAAGAATGGTTTTCACGCTTGGATAGGAGGTTAGGGTAAAGTGACATAGCCTTAGGTCCGGAATACTGCATGTGGGGCTCAAGACCAGTTGGCATGATCAGGGATGGGGAAAGTTTTGCAAGACAATTGACTGAAAAGTTTGGGAATCCTCAGTCTGGAAAAGATGAAAGCTGAGAGGGTAAAGGATTTAAGCCTCTTGAATCATAAAAGGTGGGAACAGGGTGAAGATACAATTGTTGGTCCATCAAATCCCCACAGTAAGCTTATCGGTGCCCTTACATTCAGAGAAAATGTCCTCTTGAATGGGTGAACTCTTGGGGCAAGCTCACTTCCAGACTTCTGCAGTCATATAAGGAATCCCCCTGCTTTGTGGGCTCCATTGTGCTCAGAGAGTTTGTAGAGTACAATATATATTTATTGTTTCTGACTACAATTGGTAGATATAATAAATGTTCCCTGAAAAATTGCTGCTCTCACAAAATTTTACCCATTTTTCTGTCATTTACTGAAGTGGGTTTGCCTCCCATCCCTGCCAAGTATCAAGGCTTTGTACAGCTAGTACTCTCTTTGACTCTCCCACTCGCTCTGGTTTCCTTCCTTCAGGTTTTGTTGCAGTCAACCCCTTAATATCTTCCTTCTGCTGCTTTTGGGAGTCCCTTTCCTAAAAGTTTCTCCTGGCCTGTTAAGAATCAGCACTCCGTTTTCCAGCTTGACTCCAGAAAGTAATCTGGGGGTTTCTAGGGTCCCTGGTTCCAGGGAAGAGCAGGGTTCCTCTCACAAAGCTCACATGCTGTTCAAGTTGCTTCCATTCCCCTTCCCCCAAAGAATACCATCTGGAACAGCTCAGCACCCTTGGATTTTGTTTTCTGGGTTCCAAGAGGATGACATCAGATCCCCAAGGGAAACAAGAGTAACCCAAAAGGAACGACCCCTTTTATTCTCTATTGACCCCAGCTATCCAGAGCCCTATGAGATGTGATTGTGGCTCTCAATTCTCTCAACTCCCTTCTGTTTCACCCTTGTACTTGGATTAGTACCCTTTATTCACTCCACTCTCAGCCCCTCAGCATTTTATGTCTCCCCCTTTAGCCTGTATGCTCATTGTGGGCAGGGAATCTCTTTTCCAGCTCCAGTGCTTTGTACAATGCTCTGCATCCAGTAAACGCGCAATAACTTCGACTGATTGAATTTGCCCTCTTTCTGGAGAAGCAGTGGCTGCTGAAGAGTCTCTGGTTAGAGAAACCGGCCCCAAGTTACTGAAGACGGATTTGCTTGTGGAGAGTGTGTACTTGAGACATTCATGTCAGGGAATACAGAAATATCTTCCAGTGAAATAAATGTGTGTGATGCTTTCACACCAGCTCTAAGTTTCAAGTAGATTAGCCATGTTTGGCTCGGCTAGCTCGGTGCAGCATTATATAATGACTGTTCTGTGGAGAAGGCAAAGCCTACACCCCTGTGCTCCTAAGGCACGAAACACAGCTCTACTCAAAACATTTTGAATCTTTCTTATAATCCTATATTCACGATAGTGCACTTTCCAACAACAATTAGGTTCATTTTTAATTGTTTCATGTCTCACCTTAGGAAGGGATATGGGTTGCAATTCATCAAACCCTCCATTATAAGATCCCATTTGATTGATAACTAATCAGGGCTGGGCTTCAGACCGAAGCAGCTGCTCTGTTGTTCCCTGAGGATTGTCTGAGGAAGGTTTAAGCAGAGAGGTAGTCGGGTAGATTCGAAAGAATCTTATTCAGATTTCTAGATACTAGAATAGGTGGGTAGTCAAGCAGTCTTGGACACTTGAGTTCCTGCTCAGATGTAGGTCTGCACTAGTTTCTTCACCTGAAAAGACCCTTGCTTTCCCCACCTATGAGACACTGAGCCTCCTGTGGAACAAGGACTAGGTCTGATTTGATTTTTTTGTCCTAATAAAGTGCTTAATAAATACCGTAAAATAGAGCCAGAAGGATTTACTAGTTGAACTCCTGAGGTCATTTCCAGCCTTGAGTTTCTACACAAGTATAATTCCAGGCTTCTAATTTCAGTATAGATACACCTTCCCAAAAGAAGTTTCATTGTCATGGATGAGGTTGGCCATTTTCCAAGTTTTGAAAAATGAGTGAGATCATTTCAGGAGAACAAGTGCTCTGTGCGGAGGATATAGGCACAGATATTCTACAAGAGTAGCAGAAGAAATAATATTTTTGTGCCTTGAAAGGGTTACTGTAGGTCTTATGGAAAGAGAAGGGCTGGAAATCAGGAGACATGAGTTCTTATCATGGCTCCACTTCTTGCCTGCTGCGTGCCTTTGGACAAGTCACTTAACTTCTCTGCGTTCCAGTTTCCTCAGTACCGAATTTATCCATAGGAAGCAGCCTGTCCTCCTACAGCCCTGTGTGTATATGGGTGTGAGAGAGAGAGTGTCTCTGTGTGTGTGTGTTTGTGTATGTGTGTGTGTGCATACACACCCCCAAGTAAGACTTTGCAGGATGTGTCATGAAAGTTTTTCATCATCAGCCTTTCCTGAATTTGCTTCTTCACTGCCAGAGGTAAAAAAGAAAAAAATTACCTCATGAGATCAGTCACTCTTATCTCCATTAATTCAATTAAATGTCACAGTAATTTAATTGTAATAGCTATTAGCTCAGCAAGAAAAATAGCAGTGGTCAAAAAAGAAGAGAGGGAAAAGTGATGCTTCTAAGATCAGGGCGTAGCTTGGGAAAAAGCTGGGAGGAGGGAAAGGAATGGAGGAAATCTGCCAAAATCACAAAGAAGACTGTCTCCAGCCTGATTAGCTTGTCAACACCCCCAATGCTTAGTACAGTGCCTGACAAATAAAGCTTAATAAATACCATTAAAAAAAAAGTGGCTTGGGCATTTGATACTCACCCCACCCTCAGCCCCACAGCAATTAGGTACATATCTTTAAATTATATATTATAAATTATATTAATGTCTGTGTCCCCCTCTAGACTATAAGCTTGTTATGAGCAGAGAACATGTCACTCTGTTATATTCTACTCTTCCCAGCACTTAGTACATTGCTCTGCACATAGTAAAGCGTTCAATAAATACCATTTTTGATTGATTGAAGTGGTAGTCGTGGACAGTATCAAGTTCTCATTTTCTATTCCTTTTTAGAGCATTTGCTTTTGAAGTCGTTGGTCATCGTTTCTTCGGACATTACACCACAAGTCCTCTTGCAAGCAACAGGTACTCGATAAATACTAATAACATTGGGCTCGAGTGCTTCGGTATTGTGCATTTGCCAATATGTGTGCCTGACCAGATCTATTTAGTGCTGTTTATAGGGCCTTTTCCCCAACTAGTGTCCCTTTATTTATTTCAGTGTCCCCCATTTTTGTCATTACAGATTGGTTGCATCTATATTTTTCCTCCTGCTCCCACTGCCCACATACAATTTATGTCAGTCTGTCTCCTCCTCAACTGTAAGCGGAAGACAGGGAATATGCTGTTTAGTTTTCATGTGCTCCCCTGAGCACTACAGCGTTCTGCACACAGTAGATGCTCAGTTCATTCTACTGAAAGAATGAGGTTTGGAGAACAGCCCTGCTTCTTTTCCCCTCTGCAGACTGGATCCTAAAACCCAACCCTGACCAACTCCCCTGAGCCTCACAAGGGAATCATCCCTGTCCTGTCTCGGCCTGACCTAAGGTGGGCGCAGGCTTTAGTCCTGAATATGTTCCAGTGGTGAGAACCAGGGTTTATGGTCTCCTTATTTTTGTTTGTCTCCTTTCCTCGCTTTTTATAAAGTGAGGAGAGCTACTGGCTTCACAGATTGTGAAGGCTGTGTAGGACAGGAATTGTGCCTGATGTGATTATTTTGCATGTATACCACAGGGTTTAGCACACAGTAAATCCTTGGTACATACCATACCACGAAAAATTGCTTATATAATGAAACGAGTAGAATATATATCACGGAGTATAAGACCATCGTAAACACTAGAGAAGTAAAATACCATCTCTATAGTATATGAATACCTTAAAAAAATTCAGGGGGGAGTTGGATAATTTAGGGATAAGCCATCCATAATGGCTAGAGGGAAAGTTAGGGCTAAAGAGGGTAAAGTTAAAGTTGGGGGTGTCAGATGGCCCCTCTCCTTACAGGTGGATTTAAGAAGGTCAACTGTCACACCGTCCCTCCAAGCATCTGATTATCTCTATTGGAGACAGAGTCCTGGTCTGGATGGACCAACGATCTGACCTCAAAAGAACATTTCTTAAGGGTTCTCGCGTTCTGATTTCATATTGTTCTTCTGGGTTTGTTTCCGAAATGAATTTAACTTTATTCATAGCTCAGGGTTGGCATTGGAAATAGGCTCTTATTCATAGGGAAACAGTATTGTTCTCTATAATTAAATTGGTTTTTGCACTCACTTTGTCATGCATGACAGGATGCATAATTAATAGTTGTTAAAAGCCATTTGATTTGTAACAAAGGTACCACTTCCAAAGTAATGCCTGATTGATTATCCCCAGACTTCATGTGTACGTCTGTTCCATGTATTAAAAATGAATCATTCTAATGGCAAAAAGTAGACTTGTTGCAATGGATTTCTTTTCATAAACTGTTTTCTTAGTACAGTCCTTAATATAGTGCTGTGCATACAGTAAGCGCTCACTGATTGATTGATTTTGTTAAGTAGAATGTAAAGTGTCATTTTTTTCAGTTAGCAGGGCTTCTTAGGGAAGGATGGCAGTTTTCCTGGATATACTTCAACTGTGCTTAGGGTGGAGGTGGCCTGGGATTGCTAGTCTGTAACTTTCTTGTGAGCAGAGAACATGCCTCCTAATTCTGTTGTACTCTACCCCAATCACTTAGTACAATGCTTGCGCATGGTAGGTGCTCAATCAATATTGTTGAATGGAAGAGCAATCTGAAATTTGGATCTTTAAATCGAAACCCTCCTCAGGTGAATTGAACCAAGTGAGGGTAAACCCTTGGCCATGTAACTGCACTAGATAATTAATGTTGGTATTTAGGTGTTTACTATGTGTCGAGTACTGTGCTAAGTGTCAGGGTTGATCACACAGAGATTCCTGTCCTACTTGGTGCTCACATTCTAAGGAGGAGGGAGAACAGGTATTTAATCCCAATTTTACAGATGAGGAAACGGAAACACAGAGAAGTTAAATGATTTGCCCGAGGTCATATAGCAAGCGAGTAACAGAGCTCGGATTAGAACGTGGGTCTCTCGACTCCCAGAGCTGTGCTTTTTTCTCTAGGCTATGCTGCATTCCAATCTTCTCAGTTCTGCCACAAGCAATGTCAAACACCCATCAGAGGCTCTCAGAAAACCACTTTTTGCCTGTCAGAAATATTTCCCATTATCAAAACTTGTCATCCAGTATATTGTTGCTGGCTGCTAATGCAAGTTCACTGTGGTTAAAATAATGGAGACTTCTGCTCTGATGCCAGAAGCAGGAACTGTCCTGTTGTACTGCGTTCGGTCATCGAGTCAGGAAGCAATCCATCAATCAATGGCATTTATTGAGCGCTTACTGTGTGCAGGGCACTGTTCTAAATTCAGTTGGAAGAATTCATTGCAAAAGAGTAGACATAGATGATCCTTGACCTCAAGGAGCTTTCAGACTACAGGGACAGATGGATATTAACTCAGAGATGAAATGAGACCATTTTAGGAGAATGGTGACAGAAAATGGACAGGGATGCCAGAGAGAACACATTCCCATTCTCTCAGTTGGGAATCAAGCACTGAGCTGCCTTCTGAAGGGGTGCACTTTGCTTTGAGAGGGATGGTGCCATTTTGAGAAAGCTTCCCATTCTTCACTGCAACTCATATGAGATTGGCAGTGGCAACAGGGCAGCCTTGGTGTGTACTGTCTGCCGAGTGCCAAGCCAGCTTTGCGGCCTGGTGTGGCTCACCACTTTATAGCAGGTGGGAATCCTTCCCTTAATCTTTTCAAACTGTAAGTGAGTTTCCTCAATTAATTTCCCCAAGTGAGGGAGATCGGGATCTGGAACCCCACTCTGGAGAAAGTCATGAGGACTAAGATTATAAGCTCCTTTCTGAAGTGTAAACTCCCTGAGGCAGGGACCATATCTATTAACTATTGTACTCTCCCAAGGGCTCAGTACAGAGAAAGTCAGTCAATCACTGGTATTTATTGGGCGCATACTGCATGCAGAGCACTGTACTAGGCCCTTGGGAGAGAAAAGCGAAGTAGTGGTGATAGACATGAACCCTGCCGTTAAGCAGGCTGAAACCTAGTGAGTGCTCAATAAATAGCACCGATTAGTTGAATTAGAAATGGAATGCACCTCAGAAAGGCAAATCCCATGGATTTTTTTTAAATTGGTGAGAAATATCCAGCTATTTAAGAGGAGAAACCACTCAGAATTTAGGGCCTGCTAGGCAGAGAAGTTTCTAGACTGATAATCAACCTCAAACTAGGGAAAGAAAGATCACTCCGGGTCGGCTGGGGAAAATACCCTCTGAATCTGGAATGTCCTGAGGCAATAGAAAATTGATTTTTCACCGAAAGGAACTGAGAGTATAAATTGGTAGAAAAATGAAGAAAAAGCAGAATCTTACTCTAGGCACCATCCAGAAAGAAATGCACGTGACTGTTTTACAGTTGAAAAGCTTTGTGATTTTACACCTGGTGACTTTGGGCTCCTCCATAGAGCAGCATAATTCATTACCCTTCTTAGAAGTCTTGGTAGAGGGGAAGGCTAGTTCAGTGTTCAGTTAAAAAAGGAAAGATTTTAGAATTCTTTGAACAACAGAGCCTTGAAGGTTTTCACAGTGGGCAGCAGATCCATAGCAGTACTCTTGAACTATAGGAAAAGCTGACCCCATTTTTCTAGACTGAAGTTTCAGAAGACCATCAGCTTCACGGTGGGAGCAAAAGGGGAATTCAACATATCCCACCAAGGACACCTCTGGGAGATCGTTTGCCTGAAAGAATTCCTTTGGGGGTTTTCGGGGGGAGGGACATGTAGTTGCCCCCATCTCTGCCTAAAGCATTGTTCGGCACGTCTCACCACACCTCTAAAATGACCAATGACTTTTCATTTCCTTCCATATCAAGCAGAGAGTCATTGCATTGGCTTCATGACTATGCCCTAGCTTCTCCGTATTGCACACCGGCCTCTCTTCACTTGTTACACCCCAGCTCATAGTTTAGTCCTGTCAATCTCCCTGTTAGTGTGTGCCTTGCTTTCAACTGGCCCACCTCCAACCCCTTCTCATACCCTGTCTAGAGCTCCCTCCCTTCTTCAGATCAGCCAGACTTCAGTTATCCCCCACTTTCAAAGTCTTCCTAAAAGACCATCTCCTCCAAGAAGACTTCACAGATTCAATCCTATTTATTGAGCACTTACTGTTTTAAGCACTTGAATTCCCAACAGTCAATCTAAGAGCCACCCTTACTACATAGAGAAGCCGTGTGGCCTAGTGGAAAGAGCATGGGCTGGAAGTCATGGGAGCTGGGTTCTAATCCCTGCTCTGCCTCTTGCTGCTGTGTTACCTGGGGCAAATCACTTAACTTCTCCATACCTCTGTTTCCTCATCTGTGAAATGGGGATTCAGTACCTGTTCGCCCTGCCCCTTAATCTGCGAGTCCCATGTGGGACATTGACTGTATTCAATCTGATTATTTTGAATCTACCCCATTGCTTACTAAGTCCAGTGCCTGGGTTGTAACAAACACCACAATTTAGAAGTAGAAGTAGTAATGAATATATATTTAAATCCATACTCAGGACTTGTGTACATAATTATGTTCAATAGGACATTCAATTATTTGTTCAGCCATGTCACCATGACATATTCACACAATTACCCATTATATCCCAGTTCTTCCTCCTGCTCCCAGACTGTGTAAATAATTTGTTTCCCCAGTTCCCCCATTAGACCGTAAGCCGCTTGAGGCCGGAACCATGTGTTTGCTTCTGGTGTACTCTCTCAGGCGCTTAGTATGCCCTCAGCTATGCTCAGTAAATAACTATTGACTTGTGGGCTCCCAACCGAAAGCATTACAAAATGGCATTGACAGTGCCCCTCTAACCACTTTATTTGGGACCATTTTTCACCTTGCTCTGGGACCCTGATAAGAAAGCCAGGGTTGGGAATGGAGGGAGACTGAGTTCAGAGTCAGGGAACTGGGAGTGGAGGGGGAGAAGAGAGGCTGGTGAACCCAGAAGTAGCTGGAGGGGTTCACTATCTGTGGGATATCTAGACTAGTCCATCCAGCCCGGGTTCCTCCTCTAACACTGGCAGCAGAATGCCTGGAAAAGCCACATAATCAGATGGACTCGATTCGCTGCGTGAGTTAATGTGACGAGTTGAGCAATAACTTAATCAGCAATTTGAGGGTTGTTTGGGTGAGCAGCTTTTGGAACTAGTCCAGAGGAAAGACATTTTAACCTGCTGAAACCCTTCTCTTCTCAAACCAGCCTTGCACACTTAGGTAAGTGATTTGTCCAAGGTCATTCTGGACAGTGGCAGAGGTGGGACTTGAACCTCGGTCTCCCCGGTAGTCATCAATGGTATTTATGGAGCGTTAACTGTGTGCAGAGCACTATACTAAGTACTTGGTTGAGTACAGTACAGCAGAGTTGGTAGACAAGTTCCCTGCCCACAACGAGCTTACAGTCTAGAGGGTAGTGTGCTCTTCCCCCTAGACCAGCCCAAGATGATGATGATAATGATGGGTTTGTTCCAATTTTCTGTACTTTGAGCTCAGTCAGTGGTATTTATTGAGCACTTACTGTGTGCAGAGCACTGTATTAAGTGCTTGAGAGAGTACAACATAACAGAGTCAGTGGACCCACAAGGAGCTTACAGTGTAGAGGTGGAGACAGACAGTTCCTCTCTCAGATTCTTGTGCTTATTTATCTTTTCAGCCGTATATCTTGACGTATTTCATGCAGAGCCAATCAGAGCTCCTTTTTTCCTGTTAAATAGGAAATAGACCTTTAAGAAGTTGGTCTGTTACTATGAATCTCCAGCCCTGGGTCTCCTGATTCCCGGGTCCATGCTCTTTGCACTAGATCACATTACCTCCTAAAAAATAATTTTAAGGTCTCTGGACCTCAGTTTACTCATTGGTAAAATGGGGGAGAAGACAGACCATGAACCCCAAGTGGGACAGGCACAGTGTCTGATTTCCTAACCTTATCTTTACTCCAGCCCTTAGCACTTGGTAAGCACTTCAAGTAATGCCATAATTATATTAGTATTATCAATGCTGTGGCTATTGGAGTGCTTCCACAAGCTAGCTGAACATAGGGAGGACCTTCATACCCTGCCCTAGGTTCAGAAGGTTGTACTTCTGTTTAATTCTCACATAACCAGGAGATTAAAAAAAAATATTGTTTATAATCTCAACAACAGATAATGTGACTTGACTAAATTTTGTATTGTGAAATTCCAAAAAGACCAGTTGAATCTGAGAAATAAAAATGATCAGTAGTAACATTTTTCCCCACATGCCATCCTCAAACTGTCCTTTGGCTTGAGCGATGGAGTGCTTCAAGAGCTTCAAGAAAACATAAACCAAGCTCCCCTGTTTCTTTTATCTGCTTATTACCACAATAGATTTTTTTCCTAACTCGGTCAGCAACAGGCCTGTTTTCCAATTTTCCCATCGGCCTCTTCTTTGCTGACCTTGGTGCTTGGCGATGTAGGATATGGACAGTCTTTTGTTTCAATTTGGACTTTGCAGGATACTAAGTGACAGGACAGGGTCAGCATAAATTGCTCTCCTGCTCTCTCTGGCCCATGCAAGTGATCCGGGTGCTTAATTTGTTTCATCTCTTCTTGGATAAAACCCAAGTGGGAATAAAAGCTGTAAAAGATGGGGGGGAACCTTCCTCCCCACCCCCTTGCACAACTTTGCCCACACAGTTTTCCAAGCACAAGAGAAAACTAACTTGGGTTTTAATGCTGTGGTGTCCTTGTATGCTAAGCACAGGTAAAATGCTAAATGGATACCTTATAGCAAGCAGAACTCTTTTAGTCAATTTCTGCCACGCCTCAGCATTGTCAGAGAAATAATTGTTCAACTAAGGACAACTGTGACTAGAGAAAGAAAAGCATTTTACAATTCTTGTTTCAAACTGGGTAGCCCTCGAGCATAATTGAAATATTCCTCCATCTAAAGTTATAAAGTCATTACCCTGCTGAGAACATTGCAGTGTTTATATGCTGTAGAATTACTTTTCTTATTGGGGGTCAATATCTAACGACTTCAATATGCTAATATTCTCCCCGGTCCTTTAAACTGGGACTCAAAATGTCAAACGAATACCCTGCTGCATTGTAATGATTTATTTAGTAACACTCCTGTAGTGTATCTACCCTGAGACATGAACCAGTCTCTGCAGGTATTTTGAAAAAAACAAATTTACTTGTTTATAGGATTAAACAATTTACAAGTGAACCCATCAAACTCTGTTCCGTGGCTCCGGCCGAGTTTTTGGCTGGGTTGACCCACTTCCCCTGTCCCCTAGAACGTTCTTCTGTAACAGATGACATGTCCATGGTGGCCCTCAGTCTGGTTTCCAGCCAGTCTCTCCCCCACCTAGTACAGGTAAGAAAACCAGGCCCTTTCATATTCAGCTCTTTTTTTGTGTGGCCCAACACCTCCCTCTGCCAGTGCACCTGGAAGGGGAGTGTAAAATCTCTGGAGTAAGTGGGGATACAGGGGTCTCCCTGGAGATACCCTCTAAGGTCACCCAAACTCAATGTGCCCCTGAAAAGTACAGTGGATAACGGCATCACGTTTGGCTATGTGCCTTGTGGAATGGGTATGATGTCATGTGACAATAATAATAATAATAATCAACACCAATGATAATAATGATAGGCCCTTGTTAAGGGCTTATTATGTGGCAACTGCTGTATTAAGTGCTAGGGTAGATACAGCCCACCAGATCAGACACAGCCCAGGCTTCATGGGGGGCTCACAGTCCAAAGGGGAGGCAGAAGAGTTATTTAATCCCCATTGGACAGATGAGGAATGTGAAGCACTGAGAGATTAAGTGACTTGCCCACAGTCACAGAGCAGGCATGTAGGGGAACTGGGATTAGAACCCAGTTCTCCTGAATCCCAGGCCCGGGCTCTAACCATTAAGCCACATGGGTCTCCATGAGTCATATTTGCAAGGGCCTTCAGTGGCCAACCTGGTACTAGCCCAGAAATTGCCAGTAGGGGAAGTAGCTTGTTTTTCCAGAAGCTGTGGTTCTCCCCAAAGTGCCTGGAGTGCAATCTAATGTGATCCTGCATCCACTGCCTTTGGCCCTCTCCGAGTCCCCCATTTTGAGCAAAAATAGCACTGAAGCACAAAAAGCAAAAAAGAAAGGGGAAGTGCGTTGCCAGTTGTGCCTCACAAGTCAAAATGCGCCTCAGTGAGGGTGGCCATTTTTCTTGTTTTTGTCTGGCCCGGTCCATTGTCTGCCGGCCGGGATACCGGCCTCTGTTATGATCCGTGTTTTTATTTCCAAAGCCCAGCCTCCCACCCCCTTGGCTACTGCCACCGAGTTCCGCGGCCCAGAAGTGACTCCCGGGTCTAGAGGGCCTCGGAAGGGGCATTTGGGGATTCACACAGCCAGGAGAGACGGGCCTGGGGTCATCAGCAGCCTTGTCTGACTCCCACCAGACGTTCTGGGGGCTGTCTTGACATTACGAGGCCAGTCTGGACTCACGCGTGGGATGTCCTCAGCCCCTCCAACCTCTCTCCCCAACAAATTAATTTCATCTTCAAATCGGGGTGGGGAGAAACAGATTTGATCACGCTGCCTCTAGGGAGAAACAGAACCTCCCAGTTTCAGGAGGCCAGCTGCAGCTGTCTAGGAGGAGAGCACCAGCAGTGAGGATTCAGAGTGGTGCAAGCAGAGGCGGCCCCAGGCGGGTGGTTTTCCTGCATTGTCAACACTTCCAGGAGCAGGACTTTTGTCGTCACCCTTATGGCGCTGGCTTTAGCACTGAGCTCTCCTAATTAAGAATTCTCCAGAGTTTTTTTTTTGTGTGTGAGTGTGTGGCTTTGTGGTTCATCCTGAAGCCTGCTGTATCACTTTAGTAAGATGTTCTCTACTTCATTTTCATCCTCAGTAATAAAGGGATGGATATTTTTACTCCGGATGCCATAGGGATGTTCTAGAGGATAGAGGAGGCAGTGGATTTGATCTACAGGAGCCAAGAAAGAAGTAAACGGCATTAACTCACCTAGGCTATGATGAGATCCACTTAAAAGACGAGAAGCAGAGTAGCCTAGTGGAAAGAGCACAGGCCTTGGAGTTAGAGGACCTGGCTTCTAATCCCAGCTCTGCTACTCACCTACAGTGTAACCTTGGATAAGTCACTTAATTCTCTGTGCTTCAATCACCTCATCTGTAAAATGGGGATTAAGACTGTGAGCTCCATGTGGGACACAGCCTGGGTCCAATCTGCTTAGCTTGTATCTACCCCAGCACTTAGTACAGTTCCTGGCACATAGTAAGCACTTAACAAATATCATAAAAAAACCAAACCAACAAATAAACCCCACTTAAACTTCCCTGGGCCTCAATTTCCTCATCTATAATTGAGGATTACATCCCCTTTGGACTGGGTGCCCCATGTGGGACAAGGTTTGTTGACTGTAGGCACTTAATAAATGCCAATTATTACTATGATGAGGCTGGACTCTGCGGGTCTTGGAGCCAAAGGCACATTTTTAGTTCAGTTGTTCAACCATTCCTGGTGGGGATGAATCCTTCCAAACCTTAATAGACATAATGGGGCTGAGGGCAGTGGGAGCCTAGAGACCCCCAGACCTAAGGTTTGGGTCTTCCAGAGTCTGTATAGGCCATGCCCCTCCCTCCCCACACATTTGCTGCCTCTCCGCCGTGGCCGGGGGCTCTTTTTAGATCTGAAGGTTGATAGGCCAGAGATCACAGTGGGTGTTGGGGTGTTATTGAGTCATCCAGTTTTCACCCAATACCAAATTATTCATTTTTCCCTAATGCAGACTGCTGTTTCCTGGAAGTTTTTTATTTCATCCAGCTTTCTCTGTAATGCCCAAACATCACTAGTGTCAATCAATCATATTTCCTGAGCACTTAATGTGTTCAGAGCCCTGTCTCAAGTGCTTGGGAGAGTACAATATAACCGAGTTGGTAGCCACATTCCCTGTGCATAGTGAGCTTGCAGACTAGAAAAGGTTACAGGTTCTGGACTGACAGAAAGATCCCTGCTTTGTTTTTTCTGGTTTGCAGCCTTTCCCAGTGACTGGGTGTGGTCAGTTTGAACCCTTCCTGTAATGTGCACAACCAAAGTTCCAGAGCAAACACAGACTCCTCCCCCTCATCCTTCTCCTCCTTCTCCCTCCCCCAGTTTTGGGTTGCTTGTCTGGTAAGGGGTAGAGGGATTGGTACAGTGAAACAAACCATCATATTCCTTTTCTCCCTCAGGTGGTTTCATGAGAACCAGGGCTCTAGTTTGGCCAGCTGACTGGTGGTGGGGGCAACTTAGAACCCTTTTGCTGGTGACTTCATTCCTGCCCCTGGCCCTGATTTGGGGAGGACCTACCTCCCCAAATTCCCAGACGAGCTCATCAAGTCCCAGCCTGTTCCTTCAGGATCCCGCCCCCAAAAAAACCCTTTCCTTATGACTCCCCCTGGCAAGTTCCTTCAGTGTGTGAGCATGGGGTTAAAGCATACCATGGCTTACCAGGTGACTTGTTCTTAATCCATTCATGCCTTTCTAATCAGTTCATATAATTAAAGGTAACCTGCCTCCAGAATGAATTAAAAGGTATCATTATTAATATGACATAAATACCCACAATGAAGAATTCCGAATAAGGCAGCCTGCACATAGGCTACTTGAAAATACAACCGATTATTATCCATGCAAAAATGCCAACTGAGCCTTAAACCTCAATAATCTGAGAGCTGATGAAAAGTTGCTTTTTTGCCCTTTATGCCACTTAAATTCCCCTAAAGAGTCTCCATCCTAGGATACCTTTAAGAAAAGAATAGGTGACCGACTCTCCCCAGTAGTTCAGTCATTTCCTAGCCTGAGGCGGGGCCTTGTCCAGATGAGCCCTTGAGGTTTCTTCCAGCTGTAGAACTCTGCTAGTGAATATAGAATCATTTGCGGTCCACTGCCCAGTGCTTTTCTGCAGTCTCTCCTTTCTGGATTTTATTGATGTTCCTCTCATGGCGTCAGTGGAGAACAGCCCCAATTTGAAGTTTCACTCTTTCCCCAATCCCCCAAAACCCGTTTTGGTGGTCTGCACATTGCAGCCTGTTCTCTCCTCCCCACCCCCGGACAACTCTCTTCTCTTTCTTCCTGCCCTTTGGGATAGTCTAAAGATGCTAAGCAGGCTCAGGGAGGCTGTACTGGCCTCTTGCTGCCAGAAGGTAGCTGGTCCAGGAAGGGAAGGCAGAGATCTTGTTCAGAGTTGTCCCAGCCACTAAAGAGAGGCTCAGTTGTGTTTGTATGGATGGTTGCTTGCTGGATGTCTTTGAAGGGTGAGGGAACAATGGGATGTTGTCTCTCCAGAGCCTTGACACCCCACAAACACTAACTGGGACAGCAGAGATGGTCAGTGGAGAGTTACTCTCGAGACAATTGGATAGGCAGCCTCTGGTCAGGGTCCACATAGCAACAAAACATAACTTGAGAAGAAAAGAGGCACACAGCGGTAAAGATAAAGAGGACATACTGCCTGGGCAGCCTAGAACACGGGGAGCAGACTGGCTACAGACGGTGATAAACAGAATGTAATCAGTGGACGGATTTATGGCAACAGAAGGGAGGCTCTGGACGACAGAACAATAAGCAGAGCGATCAATCTGTCAAGGGCAGCTTATTGGGAATAATGGATGGAACAACAGACAAGGAGCGATACATTTGAAACCACCATTTGTGGTGGGTGGAAGCCAGAGGGTTGGGAACACAACAAAGATCATCAAGGCCAGGGAGCTCTGAGACCAAGGGACTTTTTGACCTTTGTATCTTGCTGGGAACCGGAGAGAGAAGTGGCACTGTCAGGACTGCTTGTGGGTAGTTGTTGCTTTGGAGTAGAACCGTACAATCCGATTGAATTCCGAACACTCCCATGAGCCTTATGGGTGGATCTGGCTGGTCAGATTGGGGAATCCCGAGGGAGCCCTTTACATCTGTCCATTGGTCCCAGAATTAGAAACCCAAACTAGAACTAGCCACGATGCCCTGGTGCCCACACTATCTTATAATACCAGTGAGTGTGGAAACTTCCTCTCTCTGTAGGCTCAAATAGCATTGTCTTGGGTTGGTTTGGGACACGGTAGTATCATATGTACATCAGATAGATTTTATCCATCACGTGTTGCAGAACTGGCAAATTTATCATTTTGAGAACACGAAGGCAGATTCTGGATATAAACTCCCACATGGAAAAAAGTTATGCAATGGAATTGATTTTGTTTTCTTAAACGTTCGAAAGGATTAAATAAAACAAGACAGCATATGGAGCGTATTTATAAAAAAAACAGTGGTGTAAAAAGACTGTAGGTTGGAATTCTGCTCTTGACACCAAGCATAAATCCCCCTGAAATCAGGTGGCAGGGCCACTTAAGGACACAATTTGGCCTTTTGGAAGCTGAAGGCTTTTGACAGAGGGAAGGAGAGAGACCTAAAAGCATAGTCAGCCCTGGGAATCCTCTAGCCACTACTTAGAAGGAAAGAACTTTATCTCCAAGAACTAGAACATAGTGTGTTTGGTTTCCAGTGGCTGTGGATATGTATCCTTCACAGTATTATTTGGGAAGAGACAGGGATATCAGGGAAAAGAATTTGGGAAAAGGAGACCTGCTTTTTACCTTTTTCCCAAAAAGTAATATAGTGGGATCCAACTGCTACAGCATCTGAGAGCCTGTTTTAGAAATGTGGTGAATTCCTTTCCTCTTATCTAGGTTTTTACTGTTTTAATGGCCACTTCCCCCTACTTACCTCTTTCCTTCAAAGGGATCCCTCAGTGCTCTCCAGGGATTCATGGATAAGTTTTAGGGGGTGCCCATTTGCAGGCGATCCATTTAAAATCCAAACGGGTCTCAGTGCATAAAACAGAAAGGAGAAGAAACCGAGGCAGCTTAGTTGACGGGAGCATTGGCGTTTGAATCATCCGCTTTCAGGGCACGGATTAGGCCCGGTCACATGGTTCAGGGAAGTGGCCTGGGGCCCGGGTCAGGGAAGCAAGAACTCCTTGGTTCTCAATTCCAGAACCTCATTCATTCATTCAATAGTATTTATCGAGTGCTTACTATGTGTGCAGAGCACTGTACTAAGTGCTTGGGAAAGTATAATACCACAATAAACAGTGACATTCCCTGCCCACACAGAGCTTACGTTACCAGGTCGTAGGGGAAGAGGAGGAGGTGAAGGGGAGCGGCCATAAAGGACAAGATCCAATGGGTTGGAGTGAGGAGAGGCAGCCTTGTGGCTTCCCTACTTGTCTTTCAAAGCCTCAACATGGGGGCTGTGAATAAGAAGGCTTCAGATGCTGATAGTAAGGAAACTGTCGCAGCCCGGAGGTCCTCTCTGGTTCTTGTGACTGGTGGCTGTGTGACCAGTCCAAGGAATTAACTCGTGAATGGGCTCAGTGCCCCAGAGTAGGAGGTCTCCACAGTCCCACCGTAGAGCTGGGCTGATGGCTTAGTTCTGTGGATTATTTGGAAGACACCTGATCTGGGGAGTGTAGATTCCGGGACATTCGATTTGACCTCTTTCTGTGCAGCGTGGCATACTGGATAGACCCCAGGTGTGGGAGTCAGGACCTGGGTTCTATGCGCAGGGGTGCTGCATGTAACAAAGCCATGTACGGACAGAACCAGCACTAGAACTCAGGTCTCCTGATGCCCAGAGCAGGGCTCTTTCCCTGCCGCCCACAGTAGGGCTCACCAATGAAAACTTTTATGAGATATTTCGAGAAGGTAAATGCCAGCACCTTGAGGTTTTCGGTGACACGAATTCCACATATCAGAGCGTGCCCAGCATATAGTGAAAAACAGACCAGTGAACAGTCCCTTCAGAGAGCAGTCAGTCAGTCGTATTTACTGAGTGCTTACTATGCTCAATATCATCTTAGGGGGCTGGTAAACCTTTGCTGATGACTTTGGAACCCACATCGATGCCAGTGTAAGAAAGATCATAACATGGTAGAGTTCTTCCATGGCTTCTCATTAACACTGGATTGAATATTATGCAATAGCTTCTGTTTCAAAAGAATCAAAAGATTCTCGACATACCACTATCATCTTCATCACCAGCACGTGGAACAGTGATTGACACATAGTAAGCACTTGATACCATAATAACAATAATAATAATTATTATTATTATTTTTAAATCACACCTCAAAGTTCCAAAGATCTTCAAATTGCCAGTTGAAATCAAAGCATATATATTAGGTAAGGAGGAGTCCTATCTACTCCTTTTCACCAGAAAGTTCTGGATATGTAGTACGGGCATATCTTCTCTTCCTCCTCTTTCCGATAGGCAGAAATCAGTCAATCAGTCAGTGATATTTACTGTAGTTGATTGGGTCAGAGTACCGTACAAAGCAGTTGGGAGAGTACAGAGTAAGTAGATACGATCCCTGCTTTTATGAAGGTTATGCTCTAGGGGACTATTAGTAGGGTAGAAAGTGGGGCTGTTTTATGAGGGGAGTAGTTTGATCATTTGGATTGTAACTACTTCCATCTTGGCTGGGAGCACAACTCTGAATTGACCCAGGATATGATTTTATGAGCAGACCTTAGGGACAAAACAGTTGAGAGTCACGTGGCCTTCGATATGAAAACATACTTTGCAATGAGGTTCAGCAACCCTGTCGATGTATTGACACAAAGAAGGCTTTCGGTCTCATTAAGGGCCCTATTAGGCTCCATCAGCTCTACAACAGGCCGACAGATTTCCGCCAGAATAAACCCACACCGAAAGCACCAGGGAATACCAGGCTTGAAGAAGGGGCTGTCGGCGACAAATGAAAGGCAATCAGTGGATCTGAATCCTGGGGTTTCAAAAATATGCAATGTGGGGGCTGTAGCCCAACCAAAATTGCCCATTCTATGGCCAGAATCTTAATAGAGACCGTGAGCTCCTAGAGGGCAACATCTAGTGTCTTTCTTCTGTTGTACTCTTCCATGTGCTGAGTAAAGTGCTTTGAACTCAATAAATCCCATAGATAACGATGACGATGATCTCTGAAGATATCAGTTAGCATTTTTGGCATGAGGCTGCCGGAGAGACCAACCTGAGATCTAGAAGGGAGGGATTACGTGAACAGAATCCAAACCCCTTTCTTATAGCTAATGCTGCTTCTTTCAAAATGGAAAAACCAAATCTAGCTAATGGTGCTCCCAGTTTTTGAAAACTCGGTGCTTTCCATGAAATGGTCTGAAGAATATTTGAAGCTCCATTCCTAGGTCAGAGCAGTGGGCTGTTAAGCCAGGTACTTTGTCTCAGGGGGATGGGGAGTATGAGGTAGCTAGAGTAATGACAGCCTTCCTTGTCATCAGGTTGAGTTTAAGTGTACTGCTAGGCCATTTTCTCTGGGAACACGTTACTCTGGGCAACTTGAAAACTCCAGAGAGTTTTATGATATTAGTTAAGCATTTACAGTGAAACAAGGCATGTGCTGAGCACTGAGTAGATACAGAATAATCAGATTGGACCCGATCCCTGCCCCACTTAGGGCTCCTAGTCTCAGAGGTAGGGAGAGCAGATATCTTATCCCCATTTTACAGATGAGGAAATGGAGGCTCAGAGAAATGAATGATTTGCCCTCAGTCCCACAGCAGGCCAGTGGCAGACCTGAGACTGGAACTCGGGTTTCTAAACTCTCCTTCCACTAGGTCTCGAGACTGTGGCAGGCAAGAGGTGGTCTGGTCTCTACCCGCTAGATGCCGTGTATTCTAGAAGGCAGATGAAGGAAATGGATTTGTCAGAGGGTTTTTCCTGTCTCCACCCGCCCCCCCCCCCCAGCCCCGGGGTGAATCTAAAAGTAAAACAGGTTGAGTAGGGACACCAAGGAAGAAGAATGATGAAAAACCAAGACTAAAGGAAAAAAGCAACTTTCTCTTGGAGATGCAGTGAGCCACTATCTCCCCCTCCTCTCTCTGTGAGTTCCCATTTCTAAGCCCTGGGGCATGTGTGTGTTTTCCTTGGACAGTTTTTAAGTGAGTTTTCCTTGCTAGGAAGCCAAGAGAAACCTACATTCTGCTTTTAGCCTTTATATCTAGGCTCTTACTCTCTTACCGCCTGGTGGTTGGCAATTTATATCTCCCTGTCTCCACTGTTAGATTGTAAGCTCTTCGAGGGTGAGGACTGCGGCTTTCACATCTCCATCAGGGATTATGTCCTGTGTTTGGTCATACTTTCTCAGGCAGTCGGTGCATTACGCTCAGTAGTTGCTCAATGAATGCCATTACTATGCCCCGCAGTAGGTACTCAGTAAATGCCTTTGATGATATTGCCCCCACCAAATGGGAAGTGTAAGGGAATCCTTTGGAAGGGATTTCCGGGCCAGGTCTGAATCCAGGCCTCCGGAGGCCACCATTGTGCCAGGGAGATTCTGGCATACTGCCCAGCAGAGAGGGGTGCCAATTCCCTGGCCACAAAGATAATAGAGCCTCTGGACAATGAATCTTCGTTAAAAGGTGAATTCATCTTCGTCGAGGCAGTGGCGGTGGGTTGGGAGCAGTTCTGGGCCAGTGCTTGTCAAGACAAGAAGAAAATTACCCCTAGCAAAATGCTCCAGATCCTTTTGGCGATAAATCACCTTTATCCCCTTACTTAAGCGGTTATGGCTAATAGGAAACACTTAACCTTAGATTGTAAAGGAACAGTTTTCACACAGTTCAGTTTCTGCCAGAAAGAGACTGTGGTGTATAAAAATAGCACCTTTTGGCTCCTCCCTTCGAACCCAAACCCACTTCCACTCATGTTGGGGTCCCACAGCTGGTGCCACCATGGGAATTCTCGTTTGCTCTGAACCTTAGGGACAGCTGTCAGCTCAATTCTGGTGGCCGCGTTTTATTACGTTCTTAGGCCAAGAAAAAGCCCAGATTGATTGGGCGATGAAACGCAGGTGGATTTGATGGGCCAGCTTCTTTCTGGAGTACCGACCGTGTGACTGTGAATTTGGATTTGGTAACTTGGGAGAAGAAATGGTCTGAGACCTTGGGCAAATCACATTAACTTTTCAGTGCCTCAGCTTCCTCAACTGTAATGTGGGGAATTCACTACCTGTTCTCCCTCTTAGACTGGGAGCCTCATATGGGACAGGGACTGTGTCCAACCTGACTACTTTGTATCTGTCCCAGTGCTTAGAACAGTGCTTGACACATAGAAAGCACTTAGCAAATACCATAATTATCATTATTACGGGATCTCCTCTGCCATTACTGCGATCACATTTCCACTGCAGTGCAATCCAGCTACCCAGCTCTATCGAGCAATCAGTGGCATTTACTGAGCACTTGCTATATGGACAGCACAGTACTAAGCACTTGGGAGAGTACAGTACCACAGAGCTGGGTAGACATGTTCCCTGCCCACGAAGAGCTTGCATTCTAGAGGGAGAGAGAGAGACATTAAAATAAATTATGGGCATGTGCACAAATGCTGTGGGGTTGAGGGTGGGGTGAATACAGTTAGTAGAGATCTAAGTGCCTAGATGAAGCAGAAGGGAGAGAGGCTAGAGGAAGTGAGGGCTTAGGAAAAGCCTCTTGGAGGAGAGGTGAGATTTTTCCCAGCTGTTGTAAAGATCAATAGGCTGATTCCACACTATTGCTGTTCAAGGGGACAAAATTTATCTCCCTCTGAGGAGAGGTCAACCTCCTGGTGTCTGCCGAGAACTTTTCACCTGTTATTTTCTCTGGATCCTATTTCGTTCCTCTAGGGAATTGAACTGATTGAGAATATTTGATTCAGCCCCATTCTTTCCTAATTATGCAGAATGGCATTAGAAACACACCTGGCTGCAGGGAAATAAACTCCTGTCCCCAGAGAGAATAGTGGTTTGGGATTTGGGGGTGGCAGAGGAGAGTTGAATGGAGACCTTTGATCCATCTGGGAAAGGTTAAGGACAGGAGATCTAAAACGGAGTGTGGGGAATGGGATTTTAGAAACCGCTAGGAAGTTAAATAGATTGAAAGAGAATACGGTCGATGATGGTTTAAAAGGAACCAATCAATCAGAGGTATTTATTGAGTGCCGAGACGCATGCTAAGCACTTTGGGAAGAGTATAAATTTACTTAAATAGTGTATATATAGCTAGCTTTCATATTAGAACATTATTCTGTTGATAATAGCAATAATAATAAATGTATCTGTTAAGTGATTACTATGTGCCAGGTACTGTTCTAAGAGCTGGGGTAGATATGAGCAAATGGGTTTGGACACAATCCCCGTCCCATGTGGGGCTCACAGTCTCAATCCCCATTTTACAAGAAGTAACTGAGGCCCAGTGAAGTGATTTGACCAAGGTCACGGAGCAGACAAGTGGTGGAGCTGGGATTAGAACCCATGACCTTCAGACCCCTAGGCCTATGCTCTATCCACTATGTCATACATGTGAGTGATTAGTTTTAATAGCATTTTATGTAATTTTCAGTTACAGTTTTGGTGACTATTTTCATTTTTTTACTAAATCTTTGAATATTTGGTTTGGTTGAAGAAGCTGGTATGGGCTTCAAGAAGCATTCCTGGGAATAAATTTATTTTCCCTCATGCAGTCCCTGGATTCCATCCAAGTCTGTGTTTGTGGAGCCATCGGTGGATTTCAATTCAGCCCCCGCTTTTGTCCTACCTCTTCAAGGTGCACACCTTGCTGAGGCCTTGGGTTTGGGTGGCCACCAACTTCATATAAAGCAGGAGCAAATAAATTTCTAGTTGGTACCACAGGATCCCCAGTTAGTGGATATATAAATTTCCAACCTCTTCCCAGCTAATTCTTAGGAATTCCCAACACTGTCCCTCCTCTCTTCTGCTAGATGCCAATAATGTGGAAATCCTAGGGAATTTGGCCAATAGGAGTTTTCATTCCCATTTGGAAGATTAAGGGGTCAAATTCAAGCCCATGGAATATTGATTGGCTGCCATTTTTCCTGCAGGGAAGGGAAAAAGGTCCTCGACTCCCCTAGGTGGGAGCAACGGAATGGCAAACTGAGGACGTGCTCATTGACTAATCTGGGTAAATCTGGACCTGTGTGTCCATGAAGACCCTTAGCAGGTTGGTCCCTCTCCTCTCCTATGGGGGGTGACCAGGTCACAGAGGGAGGGTGGAGGCCAACCTTCTCCTTGGGCTCCTTGACGAACTCGTGAACCATCAGTATGTTCACTCCCCAGTTTGGTCTCCCTGTGAAACCATACACAGTCTGCAGGGCTCTGTAGAAAGTGCTCACATTGCCTGGCACTTCATCTGAAGGAAGGAATTTTACCACCTCTCTGGCTTTAAGTGGTGGCCAATTTCAAGTTGTTAGAAAGAGCTGATTGGTTTTCTGGCTCCCAACCCCAAAGGACCATAGGGAGCCCAGTGCTCTGGGAACAACAATGATGACGATGTGGCAGTGGGGGAGGAGGGTGTAGGAAAAAGTCATCTAAATCTCTCCCTGCTGCCCCATTATTTTTTCAGCTTCCAACTGAGCAAAGTTGATTGTGACCGCTGAAAAATTTGACCCCTGCCTTTGTATGGAAATGTATTTGGTTAATGGAGTGGGTGATATATCACAAGAGAATCCGTGAACTTCCCTGAGGAAAGGTACTAAACCAAATCAATCAGTCAATTCATAGCACCCCATACTTAGGAGATCAGCCCCAGAAATGGCACAAGCAGCATCCTTAATGTGAAGGACACACACAAAACCTCCTGCATTATGTTTGTGTGGTACACTCTCAACTGTTCTAATAGAAGGGAGCTGAGGCATGGAGAGTTGAAATAGTGAATAATCACAAACACACACCCACACCCATCTACACATTCACCTGGCTCCCAGGAAAATAGGCCAGTTCTAAGCCCCTATAACTTGCCACCAAATGGAATGAAACAGCCTGGGCTAAGGGAAAGAGTACAGGCCTGGGAGTCAGGGGGCCTGGGTTCCAGTCCCAGATCCACCAATTACCTGCTGTGTGGACCTTGGAAAAGTCACTTAACTTCCCTATGCCTCAGCTCCATCATCTGCAAAATGAAGAGTCAAACCTGTTCTCCTCCTATTTAGACTGTGAACCCCATGTGGAACCTGATTAATTTGCACCCACCCCAGTGCTTTGTCGAGTGCTCGCCATATAGGAAGTGCTTAATAAGTGCCAAAATTATTATTAAGCTCGTTGTGGGCAAGGAACAGGTCTTCCAACTCAGTTACATTGTACTCTCCCAACCACTGAGTACAGTGTTCTGCACATAGTAAATGCTCAATAATGCAATTGTGTAACTGTTATCTGCCAAAATCAGCCACTCTGAAGCTCCAAGCTTTTGAAGCCGGCACCTAAGATAAGTTGGTGATGCCGAGGGCAGAAGGGAAAGGTACGGGAGTGAACACGTGGCCTAGTTCCTTGGAGACAGGTGAGGTGAGTGTAGGGCTGCCTAAGTGTGCCCGACAGCTTGGGGGTGGGTGGAGAGAGGAGAAGGAACAGCCCTGAAGCAGTTTGGCAGAGAGCTCCAACCGCCACAGCATGTGTTGGATGGGGGAAGAGGAATACTATGTTATGTTTCATTGCTCTTGGATAGCCACGAGTTTGCTGTGGTTCTAAGTATGCGCACGTGTACAAACACTCTCTCTCTTTCTCTCTCTTTATAATAGAGGACTATTTAGCACCTAACTCATTGTAAAGACCCAAATATTGTTACAACGTTACATATACACACACACAAATGTACAAAATGTGTGTGCTGTGCAAACACCTCTCTGCAGAATTCCCTTAATTGGTAAGGTAACCCTCATTCCAACCACCCTGAACCTCCTGTTCTTTCAGCGCTTTAATACCAATAGTTGTGTAATATCTGTCGAGTGCCAACTGTTTTTTTTTTTTGGTGTGCGTACGAACCATGCAGGGAAGTGACAGTGTGGACTACACAGCCCCAACTTTGACTTCCAGGATACTAGTTATTGTTGCTCCTTCACATGCACACTGGCCAGGTAGGTGAGGGCTTGCGTGGACTTCACCTCTCAACGTAGACCATCGGGGTATCGACTGCGATTGTCAGGGTGCACGAGGATCATACAGGGAAGAGAAGGCTTGGGCTTCACGTCCCAAGCCATCTCCAGTGTTAGAATCCAGATTAAGTGCCTGGCCTGCTGACACTGGCCACCTCCTAATCGGTTCTACACAGAAACCCCAGGCAGGTAGGTTGCCCAAGATATTGGCTGTTGATTACTAAAGAAGCAGCAGTGACTCCATGGTGTGTCTGCAACCCGATTTACCAGCCCAAACACTTCTATGGGCAACACAAAAATCAGTGCTGATTTGGCATTCTATTTCCTGAGCAGTGCAGTCCAACACTGCACGGGCAAAGGAGCAGGAAGTGGTATCCGGGAGGTGAGTGGGTCTTTCGGGAGACTGACAGTGTTAGCACAATAAGGCACCGGGCTTTGACCCAACCAAAAGTCTAACAGAGCTGTGGAAGTATGCCATCATCTTCAGACCTGGACCGACTTAAAGGCCCCTCTAGACTGTAAACCTTGCTGGGCACGGAACGTGCCTACAACTCTGTTAAAATGTACTCTCCCAAGCGCTTAATTCAGTGCTCTGCACACGGTAAGCGCTCCAATGATACAGTTGTTCAAAAGGCTACATCAACTCAGGCAGTTTCATCAGCATCTCTATTGACCGTATTGGCCATCAAACGATAAGTTGGGATCCCCAGAGTGAGGAAAGCTTGCCAGCATTAGGGCAGTGTTCATGCAACCCAGGGTTGCTGGAGTGGGACAAAGGAGGACAGTGACAACAGCAGGATACCCAAAGAGATGCAATAGGGGCAGTCACAAGCAAGGGGATGACCAACACTTCAGAGGCAGTGAAGCAAAACCTCCAGAAATGTGAAAGAGATGGGGACATTTGGGAGTCAACTGCTCTAGACAGTCCAGCTTGACGGGTGGCAATTGGGAGGATAGGCCAATAGGATATTTCAGAACACCAAGAGGATTTTTGCAGTGGCAACAGGCAATGCCAGATGGCAGATGCATCAGTGTAGCCAAGGACTTTTTATATGAACCCAGATTAGATGGATTTTCATTTGTGCACAGGTGTTAGTAATTTCACCCTTCCACAGAAAATGTCTTACATCAACAGTATCATTTTACAGTGAAAGTCATATTGTATAGTTTATGTATATTTGGCATGCACAATCTGCATATTCTCAGAGAATCAGACTTCTGTGACTGAAAAAAAATTTGAAAAGTATTCTACCATTCGTATTTTAATATAAGGATGTATCTTAGTCCCAGGAGAACATCGCATAATTATTCTCCGTTTGTCTGCATGAAGATTTGCTAAGTCCCACATTCATTTACGTAGCACTGCTGCTCTCTGGAGAGCTTCTAGGTGTACAGAAAATAGATGAGATACCATGGAAAAAGCACCAGTAGGCACTACTGTTATGTGTTATAATAATAATTATAATACTTATAGTATTTGTAAGCACTTATTATGTGCCAAGCTCTCTCCTAAGTGATGGATTTACACAAGACGATTGGGTAAAGTTCCTGTCCCTCATGAGACTCACAGTGTAAGAGGAAGGGAAATTAGATATTTAGTCCCATATAAAGGTGAGGAAACTGAGGCACAGGGAAATTAAGCCTGGGGTACTTAAATAGTTGTGCATGAAGAAGCAGGGCACCTCCCTCTTCATGCCTAGGATAATTAAAATATTATGCTGTGGATAATGAGCATTTTATTTATCAGATCCAAGTGCGAAAGATTTTATCAGCGTAGCGTGGAAGATAGCCGATTAATTAGTACAGCCCTGAAGGAACTCAGGCTGGACTTAAAGAAACTAGGCTGTGAGCAAGGAAGAACTTGATTTAAAATTGAAAGCACTCTGCACTCCCCCCATCGGGCAGGGAATTTTTTCCATTGGTGTGACTTCCGATGTGCATACTGTGAACCCCATGTGGAACCTGATTAATTTGCACCCCTCCCCAGTGGCTTTGTCGAGTGCTTGCCATATAGGAAGTGCTTAATAAGTGCCAAAATTATTATTAAGCTCGTTGTGGGCAGGGAACAGGTCTTCCAACTCAGTTACATTGTACTCTCCCAACCACTGAGTACAGTGTTCTGCACATAGTAAATGCTCAATATGCAATTGTGTGACTTATTTGGGGCACGGGAAGTGGGAAGAGGTGAAAAACTGTGGCAGGCTGACATGTTTGTGGAAATTGTCTGTGAGGCTCCTGAAAAGAAAAAAATACTTCATGAGGAATTCAGGGGCTCATAATACACCTGCAGGCCCAGAGACTGGGAGGAATTGAATATGTCTCCAATACAAATCTGCAGAGAATTCTGCTGAGGACACTGGAAGTGAAACTCATTGTTCCAGTGGGTTTTCGTGTGTATTGGCCAAAGTTTTGTGTATGTGTGTGAGGAGACAGATAATATGAAAGTGTAAGGGACTGTATTTCCCACTGAACTCATTCAGACTGGTAAGAAAATAAAGGGCTTGTGATTTTGTCATTGATATGGCAAAGCAGTTTGTACAAAGCACTCTGCAAATCAAATGAAAGAGTTGCTTCAAACCCAAAGAGGATTCCTCTCCTCTTTCTATGGCCCACTTTTTTTCAATAGGGCTAATACAGACCTCTTTCCTATCTTGTCAAGCAAGCCAGCAGCAGAGTTACCAAGAAACTCACTCTGAAGTTGAACACTCACAAGTCAATCCAATAATTCAGGCCTTAGATATCCACGTTGCCCTCCATTAACCAGTTATTTCTCATGGAAAGGTCTTCGGGGCAATCTATATCCTTAAATTGACATATCCTTATATTCCACCAATTCCCCTATCTGTAAATTTATTTAAAGGTTGCCTCCTGATTGATTGCAAGATCCTTGAGGGCAGGGATCATGTCTACCAAAATGATTGTCTTGCACTCTCCCAAGAGCTTATTTCAGTGCTCTGTGGACAGTAAGTGCTCGTCAATACCATTAATCGATTGATTTGTATTTCTGACTATGTGAGATTGCCCAAATCTAATTATCTGGATAATTTGCCCGTGTAGACCCATCCTAATCTGGTATTTACTCATCGAAAACATGCCCTTTCTTCAAGAGAGGCAGGCCTTCCAGTTCCTACCCTCTACACATCGTCCACCCCCACCCAGGGTGCGTGTTGTTCCTTTTAGCTGGTCTTTTCTTTGCTGTTCCCATCCCTGCCTAGCCTGAGCCTTGGTGGAGATTGCAGGATTATTGGTCTCAGTTGAGCCCAGAGATTTAGGGTGCAGGTGGTGAAGAGCAGCTAGTACCCAACAGAGGATGGGGGCATGGAAGGATAGCCTTTAAGCATTCATAAACTGCACATTTGATGTTTAAAATTAACCTGGATCAAGCAGTCGAAAACAAAGAGGAAGCTTGATTTTTTTGTATCACTTTTCGAATAGCCCTGAAGTGATATTGCTTTCAGATCTTATCAGTGAAAGCTTCCAGTTTCCCATTCAGAGATATAAATCAGCCCTCGAGATTCCTCCTGATCAGAGAAGCAGCATTCTTAGTGGAAAAAGCACAGGCCAGTAATCCTGAGAAGCAGCGTGCTCAGTGGAAAAAGCCCGCTGGAGTCAGGTCATGGGTCGAATCCCGGCTCTGCCACTTGTCAGCGTGTGACTGTGGCAAGTCACTTCACTTCTCTGTGCCTCAGTGACCTCATCTGCAAAATGGGGATTAACTGTGAGCCTCACGTGGGACACCCTCATTACCCTGCATTTACCCCAGTGCTTAGAACAGTGCTCTGCACACAGTAAGCTTAACAAACACACATTATTATTATTATTGTTAATCAGAGTTCCTGATATAATAAAAATAATGATAATGTGTACTTGTTAATGCTACTATATGCCAACACTTACCTGAGCTCCCAGTAATTGGGGGACATAGTCTCTGTCCCACATCGGCTCACATCTTAACCCATTTTACAGATGAGTTAACTGAGCACAAAGAAGTTAAGTGACTTGCCCAAAGCCAAACAACAGACCAGTGCAGAGCTTGATTAGAACCAGAACCCAGGTCCTTCGACTCACAGACCATGCTCTATCCTCTAGGTTCTCACCCTGCTCTGCCACTTGCCTGCTGAATGACCTGGCAAATCACTTCACTTGCCTTTTCTTCAGTTCCCTCATCTCTAAAATGGGAATTAAATCCTCTCCCTCCAATTTAGACTGAGAACCTGACTGTCTTGTGTACATACCAGTGCTTAGTGTAGTGCTTATACATGTAACCCTTTAAAATCCACGATTATCATTATTTTTCTGTCTGCTGGACAAATAATCATGCCTGAGCACAAGCAGAGTTTCCCCTGTTATGATGCAGCCCTATCCGAGTCACCAACCTGACCCGGAGTTTGGATCAGAATTTGAGGAACCCTGTGAAGACTGAGCCAAGTCTCCAGAGAAGCTGTTCTCCCCACTCCCACCCTGCCCATTCTCTCTCAATTCTCCCTTTTCTTAATTCTTTACAAAAGCTGACATTTTCCACTTCGTAACACACAACAGAAGTTTTTGGTGCGAAAAGGTGTTCCCTATGGTCTTGAGCAACGTTGTAATGGTATTTATTGAGTGCAGGTACTGGGAGAACTTCGGAAGTACAGAGAAGCACAAGACATGTTTCCTTCCACAAGGAGCTTAAACTCTAATGCAGAAGAAACAATATTCACAAGCAGTAGAGCATGAAAAATGTAGACTGACACACAGTCTGAGGAGGGAGCAAACAAATGCCTAAATGCAGAGTCAGCTAGAGTTGATAAGATTTAGCGGCTGTAGTCATGGAAGACAGGTTGGAGGAAGTGGACTTAACAGAATTACTCAAAAAGTGTTGTAAATGCTGAGAACTCTTATTTGGAAACACTGCTGTTGGATTTACTGAGCTCAACTGGAAGCATGAGTTACAAGTATAATTGCCTCGCCTTAAAATGGAGACAACTTTGCTCTCCCTGCCTTTTGATTGGAGCTCCTTCGGGACAGGGACTGTACCCAATCTGATTTTTTTTCCATCATCTATCCAGGATTTAGACTGGTGCTGCAATAGCTTAGATTACCATAATGGTAGATTTGGACAATTGAGTTTAAAATAAAATGCAAGTTTTGCAGCAGCCCCTAAAAGGTATTGAATCCTTCCGTGTCCGTCTCTCTAAAAAGCTGCAGCTTTAGGATGTGAATTTCTTAGTCATTAGTTTGAAAATTCCTTCTTAACCTGGGCCTGCTGGATGACCCTGCAATCATTAACTTCTCTGTGCCTCATTTCCCTCATCTACAGAACAGGCATTCAATACTTCTTCTCCCTCTACTTAGTTGTGAGCCTCATGTGGGACCTGATTACCTTTACCTACCCAGTGCTTAATAAAGTGCTTGCACACAGTAAGTGCTTGACAATACAACAATAATAATAATTACTATATTATTTCTACTATAACATGAGTATGAGCCTATTAGAGATGGATCTGAGCACCAGAAATTTGGTTCTAGTCTTAGATTTGCCAGTAGCCTGCAGTGAGACCTTGGGCAAGTCATCTAACCTCTCGACCTCTGTTTCCTTATCTGTACAATGGAATAAGATACCTGCCTCCCTCCGTCTTAGATGGTATCTCCCTGGGGACAGGATCTCTTCTTATTGATTATTTTGGATCCATCCCACACTTAGACATTGCTGGCTCAGTCAGCACTCAATACAATCTTTAATTATCATTCAGTTTTAGGAGTTAATATTATAAATTATGCAAAGAATGTCACTTGAAACATTGCCCCTGGAGAAAAATGGGCCAAAATCTCTGGGCATACTGCTGCTAGAGCACACTCCCTTCCCTTCCTATATTGCTAAAAAGTCTACCTTTAAAGTTCAGCTTTCAATTGAATGACACACCAAGCTATGCCTTATCTGCAGGACCCAACCCAGGTGTTTGTATTAATTTCATTTTTTGTAAATCAGAGCAAATCTTCCTCCTTAGGCACTTTCTGATGTCATGAGGAAGACTGGCATGGGAGAATCCAGGAGTTCAGCTCCTAATCAACCCATGAAACCTAGTCTTTGCCTTTTTAAATTAAACATTATTACTGCCATGCCTGTGCATTTTGGAGTTTGAAAAATTCCAAATGTGTAAAGAACACATTTTAGAGATGTCCGCATCGAGAATATCCTTTTGAAAGGCAACCACTTTCGAGGACCCGTCTCTCTCCTCCCCCAGCCACAAATGGCTTAATTTGTGGACTACAATCTGGAGCTGTCATCTCAGGGGGAAGCTGAAAATGAGCTATGTTCTCGCTATCAGTCCAGCCATGGACTGGACATTTGGGAAGGAAATGTTCTCTAGCTGCTAACAAGTGAACGATTTCGACCTATTTCTGAAGCAGACCTGCTGTCCCTGTCGATGAATGAGAGAATAATAAGACAAAAGGGAGCTCACAAGAGGAAGTGCAACATTCCAATTCTATTAAGAAAACCTTAACTTGTTAAAGTCTATTAAGAAGGGCTAGCAAATTGGTTATCTTGTATCTACCCCATGCTTAGAACAGTTCTTGACACATAATAAGCACTTAACAAATACCATACAAAAAAAAAAAGGCTGGGTGGTGCATCTCGATCAGATTGTTCAAATGAGGAAGCTTCTCCTTGCTTGTTTCAGGCGATTGGGGCAGGCAATCTCAGTTCCATTTAGTTCCTGGAACAACATTCCCATATCCTTATCACATCAATCTAACACCCATCCATAGCACTTTAATTGCTCTCCTCAGCATTTATATACCTAGGCATATTTAATGATTTATTCTCTATTTCATCCTGACCTAGTCATACATTACCTGTTTCATCCCGTTCTCCTGCTCCCACTATTTGTAAATAATTTAAATAATAATGATGCATTTGTTAAGCACTTACTACGTGCCAAGCACTTCTATCTCTTTCACTAGATTGAAACTTCCTTGAGCAGGGACCATAAATCTTGCTTCTGGTGCACTCTCCGAGTTTAGTACATGCTTTTGCCACAGTAGCACTCTAGAAATTCCATTATTGACTGGTTGCCAAAATGGAAGTTGAAGTTGGAAGAGTAGTGCTCCTTATTGTATCCCACATTCCAGGAATGAATATTACTGCAGTTGTGCCTCAGTAGTAACATCCCATGGTTTATTTTCCAATTGAATACTGTTCGTTTAGAAAATCTTGTCTTGTAAAATGAACGAAAACAACAATCCACGGCATAACCAGACATTCAAGTGACCATTCAGAGATTTTGGAGGTAAGAAGTCAGAATCTAGCGAGTCTATATTAATGCACAAGCCCTCCAGCTAATACAAATCTTTGATCAGTATTATGAATACGTTTTCTAAAACTGGACAATTTGCATATTTTTTTTTCTCCTCTTGAAAGTCAATATTTTAGAACCCGCAAGGCATATTGGTTTAACCTAATGATCTCAAGTTCCTTATACTCTGTAAATTCCATTTCTCCAGAAGATGAGCCTGGAAAAAAGGGTAGGAGGTTACTCCAAGGTATACGTCTTTCAAATCCAGTCTCTGCTTCACGGCACACCCAACTACCCCCTCCCTCAAGCCACCCTGAGCAGATTGAACCAAACAGCAAATTCCACATCTTCCAGGACAGAAGCAGGACAGATGGCTACTTCTTGGCCTGGATTTCTGCTTTTTAACGCCTTTTGCCTTCCCTAGCAATTGCTCAGAAAGACTTCGCTATGTGAACTTACTGATCCACCCTGATTCCAGGGCTTGCCATATCAGAATTCTCCAAACGTGAAGATCTGAAGGTAATAGCGAGCACAGACGTTGGGAAATAAAGCTAGAAAACTCCTAATAAACCAGTTCTCCTACAAAAATAACAGCCCACGCCAGCTCCAGCAGCAATAAGCCGAGGTTCTTAAAAAATATCTGCCTTAAGCACCTCGGTGGTTTCCCGTCTCCAAAGCTTCGGCTTTCAAGGCGTTCGAACTTTGCCAGGCCACATCTCAGAGCTTCCCTAAAGGGTTTGGATTGGAGTCGGCCACCGCTCGGCGCTTAACCTCTCCCCGTGTCCTTTCGGTGGGAGGACCCTTCAAATTTGGAGGGGGCGAGCGAAACTTACCTACGCGTCCTTTGGCTCGATGAAGGGAACTGGGATTTGAGGTGACCGTTCCTTCTCCGTTTCCTTCGGTTTGTTAGGTGGGAGGAGGGAAGCTAATGATTGCGCTCCCTCGTCTCAGTCCATTGCGTCCCTAAGCCGGGGCCTCGGAAAATGGGCCGACTCGCCCAGATTCGCTGCCGACAGCCCTGGCTACTTCTCCTGCAAAGATGCCAACGCCCTACTCTAGAGGTCTGGGCTCTGTGCGGTGGTCGGCCTGGTCGTCTCTGTCTCCGTCTGTCTCTGCCCCGGTCCCCGGCTGGCAAGGTCCCATGCCCCGGCATGCCCCGCTCCACCTACCCTCGCCCAAGTTGGAGCGGTCGACCAGCCGGCCGGTGGAACCGAGGCCGAGGTCTGCAACCTGCGACGGCTCCGTTCCAAATACTACTCTCCCAACTCCAAGGGCTCCGTGTGTGTGCATGTGTGTTTAAGTGTGTGTGTGTGCGTGTTTCCCGAGATGGACCGGTTTCTCCCCAGCCCCGCGCTCCGCCGTTTCATTGTCCTTGCTTTCGAGCCTCTCCTCCGACGGAGATGCGCGCAAACGGAGCTCAGCCACCCCCACCACCCTCCTCAACCCTGTGTCACCCCGGAATCAGAGGGTCCCTGCCTACCCTCATCCCGGAGCTGCGCTTTGTTCCGGCCCCCATAAGCTTCGCCCCCACCCCCGACCAACTCAAAGCTCACCGGTGCAGATCGGGGAAACCAACGGCCACCCGGCCCTGGCCGTGTGCTATGAGGAGCCCGAATCTGGACATCCCCCCTCCCAAAAGCCCCGGCCGACCCCTCTGACCCAACACCTGCCCCCCAAACCCCCGCCGGCCCGCAGCAGGAGCAGCGGGCCCCGGGGTGAATACGTTAAGGCACCAAGGCGTCGTTCGCTGGCTTGGATGTTTGTTTTTTGTTTTTTTCTTGATGCTAGGAAAGTTTTGCCCTGCGTTCCTATGTAATCGTAGCTGGTTTCCAGGTCGCCATGGTGATCTGAGCGCTCTCTTTCTCCCCGCTCGAGAGAAATGGGCATCGCTACATTAACCCAGTCCTGCTATCAGCTCGTCCCTCTTTCTAACCAGCCCGCTCTGTCTCTCGACCCAGGGACCCCCGCCTAGTGAGTCAAAGAGGAAAAAAAAAACAGAAAAGCCAGCAGAACTGTGTCCGTGCCCACCTGGCCGCAGGGCTGCCCCACTTTTTCTAGATCTCTCGTTGACTTTGCGAAGAGAAGCAGAAATGGCCTTCGAACATAATGCACCGGGAATTGGCTTCCGGATTGAAACTGGGAGTGGGGAGGAGGTGTGTGTGTGTGTGTGAGTGAGGGTGTTTGGTTTTGGGGTGTTTTGTGCATTTGGTTCTTTAAAAACTATGATGCACACCTGCACCTCCATCCCTCTCCCCATTTCTCCCCCCATTGCCGGACCGTGTTGTCGGGAGGAATCCCCACCCCAAACACACACACACAAACACTACATCCACGATTCTCGACGTGCAGTTTAAATTAGAGGCATGCCCATGCCTGATACTGCCATCCACGCGATTTTAAATAGGAGCTTAGAGATCTCTTGTAAAACTAACGTCGCATCATTTTTAGTCAACGGCACCTCGAGAGGGAGCTGGGTTTCTGAAGGCAAGTGCAACTGAAACGCGCCAACACGCTTGGGGGTGAAATGTCGTCCTCCTCCCGTCTCCCTCTCCTCCTTCCCAAGCAAAACGTTTGGGAAGTCTCTTTCGATCCGGGGGATCTGTCCAGGTCACGACCTTTGAAACCTCTGACTCCAGGAATCCTGGACGTTTGGGGGTGTCCCTGTTTCATTATGAACCGACGACTGATGAGTTTCCGTCTCGAGCTTCTGTCTGTGCGCCTTTTTCTCTCCCTCTCACATAGACACACACGCACACGCTCGTTTCTTTATCTATCCTCCATCAAGCAAGAGCAAGGATTCGGATTTTGCGAGGAACAATGGAGGGCTTGGGGGACTGACTAGATTATGAAAACATCGCCCCATCCCTATCAACTAGTGTTTCAACCTTTTTGTTTGCCAAGGGTGCTGAAATGATCCCCAAATCATTTTCCAACTCTCCCATGCAGGCATGTACTCCTTCTCTCTCCTCTCTCTCCCCCTAAAAAAAATTCCGCTTTTCTTCCCCCCCCCCCCCCGTCTCCCTCTCCCCGTTATTTTCGTTGCTAATGAGAACCATATGAAACAGATTCCTTCGGTATGTAACTGCTTCTCCTCGCCTTTCGGTTGATTTGGGAATCGTATTTCTCAACAGAGTGGAAAACGCATGCAGCGACGCAAAAGGCAGGGAGGAAGGGGCTGCCAAATGCCTGCCCCCAATTTACAAAAGCGTCTCATCCTCCCAACAACTAAACTAAACGTCTTACCTATTGGCCGGCTGGGTTCACTCAATCATGATTCCTCTCTTCCCGGATCAGATGGCCGGTGGGTCATTGTCTTTGAGCGAGGCGCCAAATAAATAATAAAATGCATAAAATAATTTAAAAAAATAATAGTCCTAAAGAAGAACAATCAGACGGCCGAACGTGGGATGAAGCCTAGGAGCTTCAGCCTCCATCCTCCTCGTGTTGTCCAGCTCCGGCTCCCGCCTTCCTCCTCCATCCCACCCCCCCTCCCACCCCACCCTACCCCAACCCTCCGCCCCACAGCCCAGGTCCGCCGGCTTCGGAAGGAATCCGCCTGGCGAAGGGCAGGGGGGAAACGCGATCCGGAGCGGAGGCTGGGCGGCTTCAGCCTGGGTTGGGGCGGGAGGGGGAAGGCAAAGGTGGGGGGACCAGACAGGAGGAATAAAAATCTCAGGCCGGGAGAAAAGTGATGGGGCCGCGCAGAGAAACGTCACAAATCCGCAGATTCAATGAATGCTACTCAATTTCAGCCAGAGCGGCTGCTCTTCCCACACACCAAAAAAAACAACACAAAAAACCTGGAACCAACACAGCGTTGGGATGGAATTTGCACAGCGACACTGCTGGAAACAGTCCGCAACGCAACGCCACACAACGAGGAGAGCCCCCCATCCCCTCTTCACTACTGTATGTTTTAGCAGCAATCGTTGCCATCCCTCTCCTTCTATCCCTCCCCTCCCTCCCTTCTCCCTTCTCCCTTTTTCCTCTCCTCTCTCCTCCCTCTCCCTTTCCCTCCCGCTCCCCCTTTCACTTCCTGCCAGTCCCTGCCAGCAGAGGAATGATAGGAAGGAGCGATTTTCTGGGCAGGCTTCTCCTTTCTTCCCATCAGTCAGGGGAATTTTCCTCTCGGGGAGCGGGCGCTGTAGGGGCGATTGTACCCTTCTGGGGCTCTGTTGTAGCCAAGCCGAGTCAAGGAAGAGGGAGCGATGGAGGGGAAAAAATCATTTCCCCACTTCCCTCTGCTGAAAGAATCCAGAAATCAACCCCACAGCAGCGAGGGTTGGTAAGGAGAGAAATGAGTGCCCAGTTCTCTTACCTCTGCCATAGGCAGCTCCAATCCTACTGGGGTGGCTGGTGAGTGACTTCTCTCTCTTTCCACTATCTGAACTGCATTCCAACTTTTTCCTCGTGTAGCCTTTTCCGGGAGGAGGTAAGGTGGGACTCCAATGGAAAGGGGGAGAATTTTGTTTTCCAAGTAGGAAGACTTTTAAACAGGAGTTCCCTGGCCACCAGGAATCTAACTCTAATGTAAACCTCACTGGGAGGAGAGACCCTAGAGGTTTCTAAGATTTTGCGTAGAAGCAAAACAAGAAGCCGTTCAAGCCAATAACTCAGGACTGCCAAAGCCAGAGCTGCTCTTTAAACTTCAGCCTCTTCCTCCTTAATGGGGTTAAGTGATTAGTGACTAAATCACAAAAACCATCAATATACGGTCGACTTTTTCATTAGCCACATGAATATTTCCCGGACCACAAACATCAAGGAATGTTTCTGCTTGTTGGACTTCGAATGCCGGGTTAACCGTTGCAGATATCGTGAATTTAGGTTGGTTTAAATGAAAATCAAAAGTACATTAATTTCAAACCACAAGGTGTCAGAACTGTGACTCCTCACTCACCAAGAGTGCCTTTGAGGAGGTAACAAGCAGGGCGGGAGGAAGGACCCTCGGGAAGAGTTGAGCATCCGATTCCAAACTATCGATCTTAGAATCCCAAGGAAATATTTTTCCTGTAAAGTTCCAAGTTCAACTACTATTGCTCCAACATGTGTTAATCAGATGAGGCGACAGTGATTTGATCATCTTTCTAAAGGGACATTAGACTAACAAGGTAAATCAAAAGAGAATAACTTGTTTTTTTGCTATGTTTTTAAGCTCTCTCTCTTGAAACAACTTCCTCGTTAACCCTGATAATATGTATTGATTATAAGGAGGATGTTTTAATGAAGGCAAGCCTCTGAGTGAGAGAAATGATTTAACAGAGCATGGTATTTGAAATTACAGCATTTCACTCTCAAGGGAGAAATGACTGGCATAATCAAATCATTTATTAATGGGAAGCTAGGCTAGTGATGTGTTTGAGAGCGATTGATCTGTCATCATCATCAGTGGTATTTTTGAGCACTTACTACGTGCACAGCACTGTACGAGGCGCTTGAGAGAGTACAATCCAAAAAGAGTCTGTAGGCACGTCCCCTGCCCACAAGGAGTTATAGTCTAGAGGAGACTTACGAGCTCACATGAGATTCACGCTGACCGTGTGCTATTGCAGCTGAAAGTGGATTTCCCAATCTGCTTCAGAGCACTGTCACTCCCAGTCCACACCATATGCCTAGAAAACTCTCTACAATCTTTTTGGGTTGTTGCTGATTGAAAGCTCCTTGGCAGTAGATGATTTCAGCCTTTGAAACAGATCTCAGCAATAATTCTATCCTGCAGAAAGTAAAATTTGCTCCTTTTTGTCAACGATGTAGTCACCTAGACATCCTTCATATTCCGAGATGACAGTTCTGATGGTAGATTGTTAAGCACACGTCTGGGGCTGAAAAGACTGATGTGCAATAGACACTCCATTCCACACCTTATGCATGTCAAAGGAAGTGCCTGTCACCTGCTGAGTTTGCCACTTGTTCATGAATCCAAGTCACCTCTTATTTTTTTGCGGTGTTCGTTAAGCACTTACTATGTGCCAAGCACTGTACGAAGCACTGATAATTACAAGTTACTCAGATTGACACGGTCCCCTGCCCCACCTAGGCTCATAGTCTATATCCCCCATTTATAGATGAAGTAGAGAGCAGCGTGGCTCAGTGGAAAGAGCACGGGCTTTGGAGTCAGAGTTCATGGTTGAATCCCGGCTCGGCCACTTGTCGGCTGTGTGACTGTGGCAAGTCACTTCACTTCTCTGCGCCTCAGTTCCTCATCTGTAAAATGGGGATTAAGACTGTGAGCCCACGTGGGACAACCTGATTCCCCTGTGTCTACCCAGCTTAAACAGTGCTCGCACATAGTAAGCGCTTAACAAATACCAACATTATTAAGCACAGTGAGTTAAGTGACTTGCCAAGTTCAGAGAGCAGACAAGTGGTGGAGCTGGGATCAGAACCCGGTCCTTCTGATTCCCAGGCCCGTGCTCTGCCAGTAGCACACTGCTTCTCATAAATCAAAGTACGTAATCGGACTGCCATCCTACCTCTGGGTCCCCCATTGAAGCCACTGCTCAGGGAGGGAGCAAGTCCTCTGCTAATGCCACATTCCAGGAATGTGTCTGGTGGATTTATCTCCCAGTGCTCCGCTGCTTTACATTGTTTTTTTTGAGCACTCTGGCCATGTCTTTAAAATTTTTATTTTGCCCTCTTGTTTGTGATGCCCCATTTCAACTCCCCATACCTACAACTCCTGCCCAGCAAGCTGGTGAGCTGCCTGCATTCCAATTCCTTGTGGGTGAGTCTGGCTCAACGTTTATGCCGAGTGAGCTCTTAAGTGATGCTGATGAAATTATTAAAAAAGGCATGTGCCTTTTTATGATAGAGTTATGCCATATAGAAAGTTGGATACTCCTATATCTTTGCAGACCTTTCTCTGCTCTGAACCTGTCACTCTCCGGCCACCAGAGTCAGCCTCCAAAAGTCTTCCCGATCTCTTGTTGGTTTTCTATTCCTTTGACAAGCCCATCGGTGGATGGTGAACTGCCTCAGTAGCAGAATTGGCTAACTACATTTGGCCCATGACTTTGATGGGAATCTTTAGTTGTGGATAGGATTCCATGTGCTGGCTCCAGCCGTGTTTGGTGCGGAGGCTTGAGCAGACTGTGAAGTGCTTTGTGACGTCTGCGGGTCTTCATGAGTCTGCACCTCGGGAGCAGCTCCCATGGGTTTGCCTTCAATAGTAGCCTGATGAATTAACAGTTTCCAGTGTTTCATAATGGTGGTCTTGCCAGCTCCAAGTCCCTTGTAACCCTGAAACAGACAGTGTGATGTGCAGTTGATGCCTGTTGATGTTTATTCATGACTGGACCTGGAGGCTCCTTTGCCAATCAAAGTTTTGGGAGGTGTCGTTTTAGTCTGTCACTCTCGCTCTCTGAGGATCTGGACCCCTTTTCTACCTGCTCTGAAACCCGGAGCCTAAACCTACAGTGGTATCTTCAGAAAAGGCTCAAGTTTGAGGGGGGATTAAGGATGTGTTTTCAAATCAGAGATGATGTCTTATAGAGGCGACAGATTCAATCCTCTAGCTGGAAACATTCCAAATAGACGGTAGTAGCTATTAAGGAACTCCTAGAAGGGGGGTCTTCCTAATCCTACATGATTAAACTACTTGAGACCTTGGGAAATTGTGCATTATTTTATGAGTCATTCGCCTAAATAATGCTACAATTTGCTAAATGAATGCACTTTAAAGATTTATTTGATGAATTCATGTTTATATTAGTGCTTAGATGTTTCATGGTTTGGTAGGGTCCCCATTTTTAACAATGCCTACAAGAAATGATTAAATGCAACTTTTTGTTCTTAATGGCCCACCATAATCTCTCTAAGTGCCACGGGAGATGATTATTAAGATAGCGTATAAAAACCCCAGTTAGAAACTTTTTGTTATTCTTTTTCCTCTAGCTGGAAGTATTTTAATTAAAATGAAATCTGCTTACAGAAAGACTCAAAGCCAAAATGAAACAGGTGAATGTGCTGACTCTGGATCAAGTGCTGAAACCTTTGGACTCGCCCACCTTTTCAGGGGGCCGTTCAGCAGAGAGGGCAGCGTTAAATTTATTCATCAATCATATTATGAGCCCTTACTATGTGCAGAGCACTAAGCGCTGGAATATACAATTAGATGTTGAGAAGCACGTCCAAATGAGAAGCAGCATAGCCTAGTGAAAGAGCACGGGCAGTGGTTCTAATCCTGGCTCTGCCACTTGCCTGCTCTGTGACCCTGGACAAGTCACTTCACTTCTCTGTGCTTCAGTTACCTCTTCTGCAAAATGGGAAAAAAGACCCATTTTCCCGCCCCCTTAGACCATGAGCCCTACATGGGACACGGACTGTGTCTGACCTGCTTATATACTATCTGAACTCTAGTGCTTATTACAATGCTTGGCATAGTAAGCGTTTAACAAATACCACATTTAATATTATTATTATTATCATCAGGTAATAATAATAATGTATTTGTTAAGCGCTTACTATGTGCAGAGCACTGTTCTAAGCGCTAGGGTAGCACAGGAGAATCAGGTTTTCCCACGTGGGGCTCACAGTCTTAATCCCCATTTTACAGTTGAGGTAACTGAGGCACAGAGAAGTTAAGTGACTTGCCCACAGTCACACAGCTGACAAGTGTGGAGCTGGAATTCGAACTCATGACCTCTGACTTCAAAGCCCATGCTCTTTCCACTGAGCCACGCTGCTTCTCTAGGTAGGAAAAGTGACCTATGGCCATTAACTTTTACCTCTGGGGTGTTTCATAGTTTCACATCACAAAACAGTCCTTCTCCCTGCTGAGGACCCTTTTGAACACTAGTCTTCAGGAGGAAATGATCTTGCATATTCACATACAAACACCACCTTTCTCTTTTGGGGTCTCTCTGTCTCTCACTCTGCATGTGAGAAACAGGGATGGGTAGGCAGCTGGAATTTCATAATCGGCAGAAAAATGGATGCTTGTCATTTACACTTCAGTGCATGTGGAAGGTAGAAAGCATTAAAGTCAGTGTTGGTTCAACACCGTCCTTTCCATTTGCAAACAAACAATCTCTCAGTCAAATCAGCACACCACCTACCCTTAGGACCTGGGCATGCCCTGTACTTTTCTCTTCTCTGCACCCAGGTATATATGTTTATTTTATTTATTGAATATTTATTATACATATCTATCTAGACACTCAGTTATTAGTTCAGCAGTTCCTTCCTGATGTATTTCTACTGCTTTGTGTTTTCACCTTGTTCTTCCCCTGTTTCACTAGGTAAATACTCTTTGGCTTCCCATTAGACTGTAAGCTCCCTGGGAGCAGAGAACATGTGTCTCATTACTGCTACACTCTCAAAGTAATAATAATAATTGTATTTGTTGAGGACTTACACTTTCTAAGCACTGAGGTAGATACAAGGTAATCAGGTATCCCACGTGGGGCTCACACTCTTAATCCCCATTTTCCGGAGGAGGCAACTGAGGCACAGAGAGTTAAGTGACTTGCCCAAAGTCATACAGCAGACAAGTGGCGGAGCTGGATTGAACCCACGACCTCTGAATTCCCAAGCCCAGGATCTTTCCACTAAGCCACACAATGCCTAGTTGGCCTTCCAACACTCACTATGATCCCTGTGCTGGCAGAGCAGGCATTCATGGGGTCAATGAATCCTTGTTGAGGTAAAATTCACTTTGAAGACATTTCTTTGGTTTATATCTTTTCTTCAAGGCAGTAGTTTCACAGCGAGGGTTCTGATTGGGAAAAAAAATGACATTATCCATGAATCAGTTCAGACTTTAAGAAATGTTGAATTCTAGTTTTGCCTTTCCTTTCTTTAAAGTGAAAAAAGCCTTTACTTTCAGCCCACCTGAAATGAAATGATTGCTTCCACCTTTGCAGTACTCACGACCCATTAAAGCTGCGGAAAGTGTTTCATGAGGTCATGTTCGGCAGCAGGCGGGTTCACAGTAAATTCTAGAGAAAGCCGGGTAGTAAGCAAATTTTAAGGAAAGAGCTAGGCAAATGCCTAAATCCCAGCCAGCCAATAGAGGGTGAGTCCCAATTAGGTTGGATTTCTTACTGGGTGTGCAGCTGTGCTGGTCATTGGCTTCTTTCCAGGGATGTTAGCAGAACTAAGTAGGGTCAGTCAAAATTAACAAACCGACCAACTTGGAAAACAGGCTCTAAATTAGACACAGTCTTCCCTGCTCTACTTTTCCTTCAGAAACAATTCCCTGTTGTCGAACTTTGTTTTTCAGGTCTATGGCATACCTGGATTCTGGTCTCAGCCCTGTCACTTGTCTGCTGTGTGATCTTGGGCAAGTCACTTAACTTCTCTGGCCTCAGTCTCGCTCATCTGTAAAATGGGAATTAAATTCCTTTTTACCCTCCCCATTAGGACTGTGAGGTTTTCCATAGGGGGATTTTTTTTTCCCTGTAATTTCTATCCATTATTTTAGCACTCTGCTGACTCATAGTAAACAAACCAAAAACTCCTCCACTCTAGTCTCAAGGCTCTACATCACCTTGCCCCTTTCCTACCTCTCTTCCTCTCTCTTTCTACCGCCCACCCCGGCACGCTCTGCTCCTCGCCCGCCCACCTCCTCACCGTCCTCGGTCTCGCCTATCCCGCCGTCGACCCTGGGCCACGTCCGCCCGCGGTCCTCACCTCCGGCCAAACTGATTCTCTTCCCCTCTTCAAAACCCTACTTAAAACTCACCTTCCTCCAAGAGGCCTTCCCAGACTGAGCTCCCCTTCCCCCTCTACTCCCTCTACCGCCCCCCCTTCACCTTCTCCTCAGCTTAACCCTCTTTTCCCCCCATTTCCCTCTGCTCCTCCCCCTCTCCCTTCCCATCCCCTCAACACTGTACTCGTCTGCCTCAACTGTATATGTTTTCATTACCCTATTTATTTTGTTAATGAAATGTACATCACCTTGATTCTATTAGTTGCCATTGTTCTTAAGAGATGTTCTTCCCCTTGACTCTATTTATTGCCATTGTTCTTGTCTGTCCGTCTCCCCCGATTAACGTAACCCGTCAAAAGGCAGGGACTGTATCTGTTGCTGACTTGTTCATTCCAACTGCTTAGTTACAGTGCTCTGCACATAGTAAGCACTCAATAAATACTATTGAATGAATGAACATAGTAAATGCTTATTAAACACCAAATTATTTTTTAAATTGTATTATTAGGGAGGAGTGTGGCTAGTGGAAAGAGTATGCACAGTCAGAAATGTGAGTACTTAGTTCTGCCACTAGCCTGCTGCATGAGCAAACTCAACGTGACTTGCCACCTAGTAAATGCTTAGTAGACACCATTATTATTAATAGAGATAGAGCACGGGCTTGGGAGGCAGAAGGACCTGAGTTCTAATCCCGGCTCTGCCGGGACTTTGGGCGAGTCTCTTAATTTCTCCAAGCTTCAGTTCCTCATCTGTGAAATGAGGATTAAGACTTGGAGGCTTTCATTTGTTGGGAAAAAAAGTGTGTAAAGAGTTCTCTCTGTGATACCAAGGCCCATTCACACCCACCATAAATACAATTTCACCATCTGCAGCCTCACCCTCAAACTGAGGGACAACTCTATTAATATATTTGGGACAAAATGAAACTCCCAAACGTGAATGCCACCAAAATAGTGCTTTGGCTTTTAAAATATTCAGCTTTCCGAGGATACAATTCTTCTTAAAATTATTTTACTTCCTGATATACAGAGTGCTGATCAATCAATCAGTAGTATTTATTGATCGCCTACTGAGTGCTAAACACTAAGTGCTTAGGAAAATGCAATAAAATTAGTGGATATGATCCCTGCCCTCAAGAAGCAGAGTACATAGATTAATTTGAGGGGAATGAAGAGTGCAAGCTGGGTTTAAGTGGGCAAAGAGAGTGGACAGGAATTGGGAGAGAGAGCTGATTGAGATTGAGTGCCTTACAGTCAATGACCAGGGATTGTTCCTTGAAACGGAAACGAATGAATTAACCACTGGATGGTTTTGAGAAGCAGGGTGACTTGTATAGAACATCGATTTGGAAAAATATTCCAAGGAGCAGAATGAACTATGGACTGGACAGGAGAGAGACGGGGGCAGGGAGACCCGTGGTGACTAAGTCAAGCCAGTGAACTCCCATTCTATGTGACTTCCTGCCTACCAAAGAAACTTTTGAAAAGATCAGCTGTCTGGATTTAAATTTTCTCCCAGAAGACTAGTTAAAGCTTGGTAACTAATGTGATTTATTAAAATACAACTGCTTTCATCTTTTCCAAGTGAATTGGACTTTCTGAACAGGGCCACACTGCTAAAACACTCTTCATCACTCTAGCGGTGGGGAGTTTCAAAATTGAATTAGGCTGGAATGGCTAACTCAGCGCATTTATTTTCCTTTGCAGAATTGTTGATTTCCCTCTGCACTCTGAATTTGTTTCTCCAAGCAGCAGGCTTTCTTGGGGCATGTGCTTTGGTCTTCCGAAAATGCCCCCTCGAGGAAATATTCAGATTAATGAAAGGCGTTATTGATTCTACCAGGTTTATTAATTGCATATCAGAGATGGTGTTGTCCCCAAGACTCTTAGGTGGAGTAGGGCCTTTTGCCAAAAAGTGGAAGGATTCAGGGAAGGGTCCATGTTCAAGGTTAACCAGCTGCTCAGACACGCACGCCCCTGGTCCGCACTACCAATCCTGGGTGTGTGTGTGTGTGTTCCTTGAAGTGTGTTGCAGTTTATCAGTCGCAGGAGGAGCTGACATTTAAAGCTTGTGAACTGTGCAGCCAGTGTGTGGAGGAAGCAGGCAGGCAGGCAGGCAGCCAGACAGCAAGCAAGCCAGCGTGCTCTCCACCCACACACTGCTGCAGCACGCCTGGTGGAGATCTGTGGACAGGAAGCACATTAAAAACTCATGGATCCCTGGTGCTCCTGGCTATTTTCCTCCTCTCATCGCTCCATCCTGGAAAGCGGACCTTCCCAAGTGCGTAGTCCGGGGTCTGCACACAGTAAGCCCTCCCTAAATAACCCGGATGGTGGATTCGATGGGCCAACTTGAAAGGGATAAGGGCAGTGACATTTTCATGCTGAGGGTATATGAGTTTCCATTGGTACCAAGAGGGATCTCTTTAAAAGCCAAGGGATAGCAGAAAGAGTCATAAAATCGAGCCAGGCGTCTAGATTGAATTTGGGGGTGACTGAAAAATTAGTCGTTGTTTTGTTGGGCTCCTGCTTGTCCTTATATAACTTTTCCTGAAAGCCCGCTGACAGCAGAGGCCGTGTTTTTCACATCTGCTGTAGGCTGCCAAACCCTTTGTCTAATGCTCTGAACCCAGTGCTCAATCAGTGAGCTAGAGTGATGATGATGACGATGATGTATAATTGGGTTTTAGATTTCTCTCCCTCTCCGCTAACCCTCCCTGACATGATTTCACTTTCTGGAGCAGGATTCAAAGGGAAGAAGCACCATTGAAGACCAGACATTGCAAAGAAAACAGCATGGCCTGATGGACAGAGCACAGGCCTGGGAGTCAGAGGACCTGGGTTCTAATCCCCACTCTGCCCAATTGCCTGCTCTGTGACTTTAGGCAAGTTGCTTCTCTGTGCCTCAGTTCCTCAACTGTAAAATGGGATTAATATCTGTTCTTCATCCTACTTAGATTCTGAGCCCCAGGTGGAACAGAAACTGTGCCCCAGCTGGCTCTACCCTAACGTTTAGAGCAGTACTTGACATAGCACTTCGCAATACCATAAGAAAGGGGAGTGGTAACCATTTTTGTGACTGGGAGTGGGGAGGTTGGTACACAGTTTCTAGATTCCTAAATTGGAAGGACTTCTAGAGGTCACTGAGTTCAGCAGCTGCCTCCAGACCTGAATTCAAAGGGATATTGAATATAAAAAGAGAGTCCTTATTGGATAAGCAATGATTTGTTGAATTCTCTGACCTTTATGTAACTTGAAAGAGAATACTTAATCACTCTAATGTTTGGGTCAAACTAGAGCCACACTGGATGGAAACACTCATTCAAAATGCTGGTTCCGCGGAAGCGAGTCAGTTTCAGTTCTCTTGTCCCCGGGACGGGCGACATTTCCTCACTGGGTTGACCTGAGTCAGTAGGATGCCTGGCCTGGTTTCCCTGGAAACGAAGATGTGGCAGCCAGGGATGTTGTCTCTGGGGAGGTGCCGTTGGAGCTTTGTGTTCCCCTTTATCATTAATGGTTGTCCTAGAAAGTGTAAATGATATTATGAGCAACTTCTGAGTCAGTGTACTATACTAAGCACTTGGCCAAGCAACCATTCCCAGCCCACAAAGAGCTCCCAGTGTGCGGGAGGAGCTCACAATCAGATGGGTGGCTGCTTAGGTGTTGGTTTATCGTGGGATCTTTTATTCCAAGATTCCCTCAAAGTAATAGTTTTTGTCTCCATCTTCTACTTTTGGGGAGTTGGGGGCAGAGAGGCTGTCTTTGTTAAGAATTTACTATGTGCCAGGCAGTGGGGTACTGAGCAGTGGGTAGATACTAGCTAATTAGGTTGGATACAGTCCGTGTCCCACATGGGGCTCACAGTCTTAATTCCCTTTTTGGAGACGAGGAAACTGGGACACAGCAAAGTTAAGTGACTTGCCCAGGGTCACACAGCAGATGAATGGCAGAGTCGGGATTAGAACCCAGTTCTTCCCAGGCCAGTGATCTATCCACTAGGCCAAGCTGCTTCTCATGGCTTTCTTGGGCCTTCCCCTTTCTTCACTTTGAGAGAGGTGTGCCCATAATTCATTACCCTATTATTTTGTTAATGAAATGAACAATGCCTTTGATTCCATTTATTTGCTATTGTTTTAATGAGATGTTCATCCCCTTGATTCTATTATTGCTATCGTTCTTGTCTGTCTGTCTCCCCCGATTAGACTGTAAGCCCGTTTAAAGGGCAGGGACTGTCTCTGTTACCGATTTGTACTTTCCAAGCACTTAGTACAGTGCTCTGCACATAGTAAGCGCTCAATAAATACTATTGAATAATTTAATCAAATGTATTCCAGATATTACTCAATTTCGGAAGACCCGGAAAGCACCGTGGCCCAGTGAATAGAGCATGGGTCTTGGAGTCAGAAGAACTTGGGTTCTAATCCTGCTCCCCACTTATTTTCAGTATGGCCTTGGGGCAAGTCACTTCACTTCTTTGTGCCTCTGTTAGCTCATCTGGTAAAATGGTGATTAAGACTGTGAGCCTCCATGGGAGACAGGGGACTGTGTCCAACCTGATAAACTTGTATCACTTGCAGTGCTTAGTACAGTGCCTGGCACGTTAGTAACATGCTTAACAAATATCATATATTATTATTATTATATTGTTACTGCCACAGCCTGTGATGCGGGCCCTGAGGCTGACTTGGTCCGAATATACGTTTACCCTGTTTTCATGACCCCATTCCAAGAAATTTGTTTTTTGGCCCCAAAAGTGAGACTTGTCTAATGGCAGCTGATGCCGGCAAAAAAAAAAAAATCTGTTGCAGTTCCTCTGGCTCCAGGCAGGCTCAACCAATGTCTTGAGACATTGCTTGCCCATACTCTAAAACAAGGGCTTTAGCGGAGGGAAAATTAATCAATTTTTTTGCCTTGCAGTTTGAAGTGTCTCTTGGGGTGGGGCAAAATACCTCCCCATAACAATAGAAGTGAGTTTGTCCATAATTTATGGAGTGGGGAAAAGGTCCAGAGAATTGAAGGTGACTTCCTGAGGCTCTAAAAACGTGTCAATAAGAAATCCATCTGCCTCTCAACAGTGAAACCTTTTGATGATTAATAAAATCAGTCAGTGGTATTTATTGAAGAAGGAAGCAGTGTAGCAGTTTAGCCTAATAAAAAGAGCATGGGTCTGGGAGTCATAGGACCTGGGTTCTAATCCCGACCTGCTACTTGCCTGCTGTGTGAACTGGGCAAGTCGCTTTAAACTTCTCTGTTCCTCACTTTTGTGTTTCTCTGCTGCAAAATGAGGATTCAATACCTGGTCTCCCTCTTACTTAGATTGAGTGCCCCATATGGGACCTGATTATCTTGCAATCTGCCCAGCACTTAGTTCAGGGTTGGACATACGTTAAGCACTTAACAAATGCATTATTATTTTTATTTAGTGAGCACTTACTCCATGCAGAATCCTGCATAAGCGCTGGTGGGAGAGTACAGTGCAACAGAGTTGGTAGAAAGGTTCCCTGACCAAGTGGTGTGTCATAAAACTCACAGCAGGTAGGCACAGATTGGGAAAAATGGATGGAAGATTTGAAGGCTTGGAAATTTGGGGAGAAAAAAAATGGCAGCCATAATGGAGAGAATTTCTTCACAAGCTTAGTTGCATGCTGATTAAGGTGGCCTCTCATAGGTGAAAGAACATCTTCCTTGGTGTATCAGGGATCTCCCGACACATTACACCTTAGCTCAATGGAAAGAGCGTGGCTTGGGAGTCAGAGGTCATGGGTTCTAACCCCGGCTCTGCCGCTGTCAGTGTGTGACTGTGGGGCAAGTCACTTCACTTCTCTGTGCCTCAGTTACCTCATCTGTAAAATGGGGATTAAGACTGTGAGCCCCACGGGACAACCCGCTTACCCTGTACCTACCCAGCGCTTAGAATAGTTGCTATGCACATAGTAAGCGCTTAACAAATGCCAACATTATTATTAATGCTCTCTCACTCTTTATTGGGTGCAGAATAATTTTCATCATAACATTCTTCACCGGTTCTTTCCTCTGCTTTTATGCAGGAGGCAACTGTTCCAGTGATTCGAGCAGATGGGAGAGGTGCCATTCTTGTGAAGCAGGGCTTCAACTATGTCGGCCTTGGTCACCAGGTAAGGCGGGCTGGGTTGAAGACAATCTCAGTGGAGAAGCGGACTCCCAAATGGATTCTTTTCCTTTGAAAGAGAAGGGTGAGAGACAGCCGAAAGGCTGTATTGAGATGCTGGGGAAGTTGGCTATGTCACCTAACTGAGCTCGGCCCAGGAGGGCATTCCAAAGCCTCAGGCTTGGGAGGGGACCTGCAGTCAGCTCAGTGACAGCAGAACAAGTTCACTTGAGGCATTCCCGGCCACCTTGATGCGTGGGGTCAAAGTCCAGGTGGAGGCCATCCTGATGCAAATGATTTCAAAGGAAAAGGGACTCCAGGTGTCTTTCAGGAGAGACATATGGAGCCCACTTTTCTAACCCTCTCACAGAACGTGGTGCTATCTAGCCACATCATGGTTTTGGAGGAGTAAGGTGCCAGAAATCCCCCCCAAGCTCACTTGAATTGTTTGGCGGTGTTAGAACCACCTGGAATTCAAGAGAAACAGCTTTAATTTAGACTCTCCAGGGATTTTCCTGAAAGTCTCTCTCTCTCTCTCCCCTTTTATTTATAGAAAACAGAGTTTGCCTGAGACATGGAAAACATAACTGGTTTTGGGGTAATGATGGCCCTAGGCAGAGTAGGAACTCATCGTGTGGAGGTATAAGTTGTGAATTTAGAGAAATCGCTGTCCTGGAGCAGGAATGAAACATTTCAGGGAAGATTTAACTTCAAAACAGGAAACCAGCCGTTTAGAAAATTGGATATTTCTTTCTCTGGGTCCACAATCCCAACAATCAGTGGTATTTATTGAGCACTGTATTAAGCACTTGGGAGAGTACAATACAACAGAGTTGGTAGGCATGTTTCCTGCCCAACAAGGAGCCCTTCTTTGAGGAAACCTGTTCTAATTTTCCTTTTAGTTTTAGAAAACAGTCCCCTAACCTGCCCTCTTATTCCTGCAAGATTTACAAAGCACATTATTGGTATTACAGCTATTTTAAAATCACTTCCTGTTCTTAGCACCAACTAGTAAAGGAGAGGAGTGATAAAGTCAACCTCATTTAACTTGGAGGAAACAAGGGAGAAAGGTTCAAGGGGTTTAGACTGGTTTAAGCCCGGAGCAGTGAAGGCTAAGAGGTGCCTTACTTGCCATCCTTCAGTCTCTGAAGGGTGTTCGGGCTGATGAAGCTGACTAGTTGTTCTCCACGTTTAATAGAGGGCTGGCCCAAGAGGAAATATCCAAGTGGGGGAGGTTGTGGGTGGATGTTAGAAAGAAATGTGGGGACTATCAGAGTGACAAGGAGCTGGGGATAGGTCAAGAAGCAGCATTGTGAAATCGCCTTCCTGGAAATCATGACAAAAAAACATTCCTCCCTCTCCCCCAGTCCCTTGTTGAGTGGTTCAGTCACTTAAAGGACTAGACCAGAAGTCTCTCTCCCTCTAGGCTGTAAACTCCTTGTGGCAGGGAACGTATCTACCCACTGTGTTGTATCTTCCAAGAACTTTAATACAGTGCTCAGCACACAGTAAACACCTCAATAAATACCACTGATTGATTTTTCTTTTTTTTCTATGGTATTTGTTAAGCGCTTACTCTGTGCCAGGCACTGTACTATGTGCTGGGGTAGATACAATTTAATCAGGTTGGACAGAGTCCCTGTCTCATATAAGGCTCACAGTCTTAATCTCCATTTTACAGATAAGGTAGCTGAGGCCCAGAGAAGTGAAATGACTTTCCCAAGGTCACGCAGCAGACCAGTGGTGGAGTAGGATTGGAACCCAGGTCCCCTGACTCCCAGGCCCATGCTCTATCCACTAGGCCACACTGCTTCTCTTCTCTTTCAATTACTTGATTGATCCTTTAAAATCTCTTGCCCACCATTGTGGGTGGTTTTGGCTGCAGCCTGCCCAGAGCCTCGGAAACCACTTGAATATGTGGCAAAAGAGCCAGCCTTTAGATGCAAGACAGTTTCATTTTCTACATCTTTCACAAGCACTTGCATTAGAAAAATAATGATAAAATCACAGTCCATACAGACTGGTTTCAGTGTTCACTCAGGGAATAGGTGCGATATTAGAGTACCCTGCCACCAGGCAGTGTGGACTAGTGATAGACCATGGGCCTGGAAGTCAGAAGTACCTGGGTTCTAATCCCAGATCGTGAATCTCTAATCCCAGAGAAGCAGCGTGGCTCAGTGGAAAGAGCCCGGGCTTTGGAGTCAGAGGTCATGAGTTCAAATTCTGCCTCTGCCACTTGCCAGCTGTGTGACTGTGGCAAGTCGCTTGACTTCTCTGGCCTCAGTTACCTCATCTGTAAAATGGGGATGAAGTCTGTGAGCCCCATGTGGGACAACCTGATTCCCCTGTGTCTACCCCAGCGTTTAGAACAGTGCTCTGCACATAGTAAGCGCTTAACAAATACCATCATTATTAATCCCCAATCTGCCACTTCTTTGCTTTGTGACCTTTGGCAAGTCACTTCACTTCTCTGTCTTGATTACCTCATCAGTAAAATGGGGATTCAGATTGTTAGCACCACATGGCACATGGACTATGTCCAACCTGATTACTTTATATCTACCCCCACGCTTAGAAGAGTGCCTGGCACAGAGTAAGTGCTTAACAAATACCATTTAAAAAGAGAGAAAAAAGAACACGGAGTTCCTCTTGCATCATGCTAAGCACTCTGATTAGATGTGGAAGAGGAAAGAAGGATGGCCAGAGCCTGGCAGTCTGGAGCCATCAGAACAGCTGGGGAGAGAAGTCTAGAACTAGCCTGCTATGGCTTTGGTGTGCGAATATATTGTCTTAGCATCATCACCAATGGAATTGGAAACAGAAGCCAAGGCTTAGCTCTCCCAGTCCCATGAATTTTGAATAACGCATTTTGATCACTTGGAATTTCTCGCTCTCATTTTCACTCATACCCTAGCTTAACTGCGGCTGATGCTCATAAATAGAGAAGACAGAGAAATGGGAAATGAATGATTTATCAAGCAAAATTATTTTATGGTGAAGAGAAACACCTTAGGGAAAAATCCAGAATGGTCTCTGCTTAGAGCAGTTTCAGTGTAGGGAAATGAAAATGATGAAAATCCTCAGAAACTTCCTCCATCACCTAATGGACATGCGCAAGAGACACCAGCCAATTTCCTCAGATAAATTCTGGTAAAAACGCATCAAGTGCGTAGTAGAGTGTGTTGCAGAGTGTACCACATTAAGCACTTGGGAAAAAACCGCTGAGACACAAGACAAATCCCCTGCCCACAAGGAGTTTACATTCAACTAGGGGAGATAGACCTAAAAAAATGTAATGGTGATGATGATGATAATCGTAATAGTGATGATAATTGTGGTATTTGTTAAGCAATTACTATGTACCAAGTCCTGTACTAAAGACTGGAGTAGATTCAATTTAAGTAGATTGGACACAGTACCTGTACCAGATGGAGTACTCAGTGTGAGAGGCAGGAGAGCAGATATTTTATCCCCGGATTATAGATACAGGCACAGAGCAGTTAGGTGACTTGTCCAAGGTCATACAGCAGACAAATGTCAGAGCCAGGATTAAGACCCAAGCCTTCTGACTTGCAGTCTCATGCTCGTTCCTCTACAGGTCATGGGAAAGTGAGGTGGAGTGTGTTTGGGAGGGTCGATGAGGTGACACTCTAGTGAACTGGGAATTGCTACCCAGGTCCAGTCCCGACACTGTAAATTACACTTTGCGTGTAACTGGAGGGAATTGGTGTTCACATTTGTCGTGGAGCTACCCATTTTCATCAAGCTTGTGTGAAGGGTAATGAATAGACCATGCATGAACTAGATCTTCAAGGCTGAGGGATTTTGTGTGGGAATAGAGAGATCAGGGCTGAGCCCTCAGCATGTGGGGCAGAACAAGGACATCATGAGCAATCCAGCACTTTTGTTAATGAGCAGACACCTTTCCTCGATGGAGAGCTCAGGGATGTGATGACAATAGAGATCCACTTGGGTTTCAGATCCACTTAGGTTTTTTGGTCTGTGTTTGTGAGGTTGGCTGGTGGGAGCTGCCCAGCGGGTGGGGTTTCATACCCATTTCTGTCATCCTCTGTGCATGTGAAACAAGAGAAGAAAGAACTAGCCACATAGTAAGTGTTTAACAAATACCATCATCATCATCATAATTATTATTATCCTCACCACTAATTTTTTTTAGGTCTAACTCCCCCAGTAGAATGTAAGCTCCTTGTTGGCAGGGGATTTGTCTTGTATCCCGGCTGTTCTTTCTCAAGTATTTAGTGCTTAGCATCGTTTGGGTCATTCAAATGATGTATGTGTTCAGGGCTTTTCTCTTCCTGGTCACAGCTAAGCAAGAAACTGTCAGAGAACTGGAGTGTATTTACATTTTCTGTTTGTTTGACCCATTTAGTTTAGCAGAAGCTCTTTAAAGACAGGGAGGATGCTTTCCACAACTATTTTACTGTCCTATACAGTGCAGAGCCTCCAGTAGATATTCACTAAATACCTTTGAGTGATTGAAATATTCCCACCACCTGTAGTTTCAGACTAGGTCTACACTAGCATGGCAAAACTGCGGCAGCTGTCTGCATAATTCAGGCTAACTGCCCACCACCACCACCCCAGGTGTGTGAAATATCAATCAGCTTGTTCCTGATGGAAGTTGAGTTGTGATTTCCACCCCCACCCCATAATTTGATGGGAAACTCACTTAGTGTGTAGTTGAAAAAATTGTTCTATGGGTGGAGGCACAATCCCTCCGTGACCCAAGTCAGATTAAAGAGCCAAAGGTCTAGGAAACTAGGAATAATCTAGACCAGATTCAATGTCCAGAGACAAGAAGAGCCCAAGGGCAGGATTCAAGGTTGGAGGTTATGAAAGCACTCAGTAAACACCATTGTCATACTCCTTATTTTTCCAGTCATTCTTGGTGAAACAGATGCTTCTCCAGTCTTTTGGGAAACAACAGAAGCTTGACCAGGGTTGACACGGGGGCATTGACATTCCTGAGGGAGACTCCCCGCAGGACTCTGGTCTTCCCAGCCCTCCAGAGGATGGTCCTTATCACGGGTGAATCGTGAGGAAGGTCGCAGAAACTGAATAGGTCACCAGGGTTCGTGGGGCAATGTGAGCTAATGTGCAAGTTGGATTCACAGACTCTCTTCAGAAGCTGAATTCTGTTGTTTCCCAAATATTAACAATCTAATAGTGTTTATTCAGCACCCATTTATTGAGCAGTGTATTGTCCTAAACACTTGAAAAACTACAACACAGAGAAGTGAACTGTCCCTACTAGCAAGGAGCTTGTACTCTGTCAGGTAAGACTGACATAAAAATATTTGCTTAAACACAGCCAGGGTTCTAGCTCTCCTGATAACAGGAGAATATTTGAATGGAGCACATTCTCATGTTAATTAAGAGACTCTTACTGAACATGGCTCCAATTAATGCTGTATAATTGCTACATAAATAGAGGGCTCTTTTGTAATCGTGGTAATAAAAGTCACCTGTAACTATCGATTTGCAAAACAGAACCATCTAGCGATGCATTAAGAAATTTCTGGGGACTAAATAGGTATAATAGTCCATCTTTTTAAGGGCTCAAAATTCTTATCCCTGATGCACCCCAACATCTAAGAAAGACAAACCAGACTATTTCCAGGCTTTGTCTTCCTTTGCCAAGAGGTCCCATTGACGGGCCCTTTTCACAAGCCCTAAGCCTTTCCACCTCTCTCAGTTGTTTCCTAAACCACAATGTGCTGGATGCCTGGATAGGAAGAAAACTATAAAACCGGTACTAAATGAAATTCCTTCTCTTGTCAATGGCCCTGGCTGTATTAGAGCCCCTCAAATCCCCAGTTTACACAAGCACAGAGAACTCCAAACATTCTTGTAAAGGGTGTATACCCCCCAAGCCCGTGTTAATAGGGTCCTTCAGCAAAGAAGGCAACAGGGTTGAGAACCTCCTCTGTAAAATGGGGATGAAGACTGTGAGCCCCACGTGGGACAACCTGATTCCCCTGTGTCTACCCCAGCGCTTAGAACAGTGCTCTGCACATAGTAAGCGCTTAACAAATACCAACATTATTATTAACCTAGATTCTCCCCAAGTTTCACTTCCAGAAATATTTCTGTGTTCACTGGCTGTGTAAACTAGTTTCTCACCCATTCCAAAGAGCCTTTACCTGAACGATCCATCAAAGCCCCTTAGGAGCAATGAATTCAGCTTCTGAAGAGAGTCTGTGAATCCAACTTGCACATTAGCTCACATTCCCCCACGAACCCTGGTGACCTATTCAGTTTCTGCGACCTTCCTCACGATTCACCCGCGATAAGGACCATCCTCTGGAGGGCTGGGAAGACTCCCCTCTAGACTCACCCTCTAGACTATAAGCTTGCTGGGGGCATGGAATTAGTCAGGCAACTGTGTTATATTGTGCTCCTCAAAGCACTAAATACAGTGCTCTATACATAGTAGGCAGTCAATAAATATGATTGATTGATTGATTACTGCTGCTACTATAACTTTGAAGTGCAAATGGGCCCACAGGGGCATTCAACACCTCCAGCAAGTAATTGATTGAGCCAACCCTCTCCTAATAATGTTGGTATTTGTTAAGCGCTTACTATGTGCAGAGCATTGTTCTAAGCGCTGGGGTAGATACAGGGTAATCAGGTTGTCCCACGTGAGGCTCACAGTTAATCCCCATTTTAGAGATGAGGTAACTGAGGCACAGAGAAGTGAAGTGACTTGCCCACAGTCACACAGCTGACAAGTGGCAGAGCCGGGAGTCGAACCCATGACCCCTGACTCCGAAGCCCAGGCTCTTTCCACTGAGCCACGCTGCTTCTCTTAGGTGTCTGGAAACCATTTTATAATTTGGGGGAGAAATTCTCCAGAGGAAAAGAATCCTTGAGAGTTTCACTGTGGAGTGTTCAGCCTGGCCAGAGGAAGGAAGACTTACAAAAAGATTGTAAGCTCCTTGAGGGCAGGGGTCCTGTCTTCTAATCAGATTGTACTTTCTCAAACACTTTAGTGTAAATGCACTGCACACAGTGGGGGTTCAGTAAATGCTATTCGATTGACCATTCAAAACTCTGTTTTGAATCAATTAATCAATTGGTGGTATTCATTGAGCACTTATGTGCAGAGCACTGTTCTAAGCACTCGGGAGAGTCAGCAGAACTGAATGAACAGAAATGTTCCCTGGCCATACAGTCTAGAAAGGGAGACAGACATTGTCTGCCTCGGGTCACAATTCTAGGTTTTTCTTTCTCTCCCACTTTACTGATCTCCTGTCTGCTCTCATCTACATTCCTGGACAATTCAGCCATCTCTCCTCAAGAAAGAACCAGGAGAAAAAATAATTGTTGGGCAACTTTTTTGCCCAGTGGCAAATGGCAGGAACCCATTTTTAAAATGGAAACTGGCTTTTGAAGCCTGTCTTTTTTTTTCACCCATTCTTGAGAGAGAATTTTGTTTAAAATTCTAACTTTTTTTTTCCCTCACTCAAATTCCCTTGGGTAATTGTAGCCGGTGTAGTAGCTGAACTGAATTTGATCGTCTAAAAAGAAATGTGTTTTTGTTTTCTTAAAAAGAACAACAAATGTTTTTCATTGCCTATGTGGCAACACAATAGGCCAGCCTCCATGGGGTAGAGAAGAGGAGAGAAATCAGCAGATGTGAAAAGAAAGGACGCAGTATTTATAACACTGCATGAAATATTAAAAATGGGCAAATTAAAGCAATCCTTCAGCGGGAGGGACCTATGTATTGCTAGAAACTCTTTATAACAGCTACATGCATTCTGTGGTAATTGCCCTAAATGCTATTGTAATATGTCACAAACCCTTTGAACTTTTACGGGAGAATAGTGTCTTTTTATAGGGTATTGTTTTTTATTTCTGTAGATCTGACTCTTGGAAAGCTTTTTAAATAGACCTATCTCAATTGTCTGAGGCTAACAAGTGGAAAAGAATGTGGATTTTATTATTTTTACTTTTCCATGGTATTTGTTAAGCAGTTTGGTTTTTTTTTATAAGTACTTACTTTGGGCCAGGCATTGTAATAAGCAATGGGCAAGGTACAAGGTAATCAGATTGGGCACAGTCCATGTCCCACAAGGGGCATGCAGTCTTAATCCCCATTTTTCAGATGAGGTAACTGAGGCCCAGAGAAGTGAAGTGACTTGCCTAAAGTCACTTGTGGCAGACAAGTGACTCCCAGGCCCATGCTTACTCCACTGGGCCACGCTTCTTTTACTGGACTTCCTTATCACTTGGTAAGGAGGAGGTAGGTAACCAAATGGTCTGGTTGCTCACATTTTGGGTACTGGGAGTATTTGAAAACCCACAAATGCCTCTTCCTCCTATGACATACAGATCTCCTGTTCCATCTGAAGCTGGAACCACAACTAAGTAACCTCCATCATGCCTCCCTCCTGGCCTGCCCCAGGGCAGCCTGCATCGTGCTGAGTCTCAGTCTGAGTCCTTTGACATCTCGGTCCTCCCTCAGCTAATAAAACTCCAGGGACTGGACCACATGGGCAACGTATTTGGGGCTGGGGGCAAAGACATCGGACCTTTCCTCAGTTTCCTCAAATGAACGCAGTGGAGTTTGGTGACAGCCTTCTTCCTTAGGCTCTTGTGTGGATTTTGGGGGAGAACACGCATAATGGCTTTGGAGTTCCTGGAGGGGGAGGGGGTGGAGTGGGGCAGGGGGACCTCGCTTCTATGCCCCTGTTCCAGAATAGAGTGGCCATTTGCCTGGCTTTTTACAGGTCAGCCTGGTTTTCAGCTGGCCCAGCCTCTCGACTCCAATTGAGGCTCTAGAGTTCATAGAGACCTGGGAGAGGAGGGGGTAGAGAAGCAGCGTGGCTCAGTGGAAAGAGCCCGGGCTTGGGAGTCAGAGGTCATGAGTTTGAATGCCGGCTCTGCCACTTGTCAGCTGTGTGACTGTGGGCAAGTCACTTAACTTCTCTGTGCCTCAGTTACCTCATCTGTAAAATGGGGATTAACTGTGAGCCTCACGTGGGACAACCTGATTACCCTGTATTCAATAGTATTTATTCAAAAGTATTCATTGAGCGCTTACTATGTGCAGAGCACTGTACTAAGCGCTTGGAATGAACAAGTCGGCAACAGATAGAGACAGTCCCTGCCGATTGACGGGCTTACAGTCTAATCGGGGGAGATGGACAGACGAGAACAATGGCCTGCTTAGAACAGTGCTCTGCACATAGTAAGCGCTTAACAAATATGAACATTATTATTATTGTCTCCGGAGCCTTGGTAGAAGGGGTAGGGGGAGGGATCCTCCTGGAGATGCGCCCTGGAAGGAGCTAAACTCAGTCAGACTTCTGCAAAATGCTTTCTCCGTGTCACTGCACCCAGAGCAATGTATGTGACAGCATGTGCATCCCCTTGCCTGGAATTGGTGAGGTCTGCCTCAGAACAAGTCTGGGGTTGGGGGAGAATCCCACTCAAATCGGGAGGAACCGGGTGGAATCGTTCCAATACTACAAAACTAAAATTTCCCCAAGAGGAAAATGGCAGGGTTTTCTTTTCCCTGCATCTTCCCAGATTTCTGGACGACGTGCCTTGTTGTGACACATGAGTCTCCTCAAAATAACGTGCTTTCTCAGGCTGTCAGAACGGAGGCATTTACCACCCCTTACCTGATGAGCTGCCAACCAGCAGCCGGCATTTGTTTGCCTCCACTGTGGGATTGGAGAGTTTCCTGATTGATTTCGGGTTGAAGGTGAAAGGCACAGCTTCCTGGAGGCCCCTCCAATCCCCGCCGGGAGCTGGGGGAGGCGAGCAGCAGAGCTGAAGGGGACCTGGAAAGGGGATCCAAAACTGGGGGCAAAAGAAGTGCCCCATAAACCTCCAGGCCATTAGCCTGAGAGAATGAGTGATGCTTGGACTCGCCGTTTAATGATGTCAGGGACACACACAGAGAGAAATAGCCTCGTGGGTTATTTTTAGCATCCTCTCTGAGTCTGAGGCTGTAAGGAAGGGCCCGACGAGATGGGGAAATTGGTGTCGATGAATTGCACTCTCTAAGATTGTCCACAAGATGGCAAATCCCGTTTCTGCAATGACAGATTTTTGGAGACACTAGTCCCACTTGCCCTGCCTCTGGCCCTGGGGAAAGTGCGCGGCTATAAGAAGGGGAATGTCCCGGAGGGTCTCCAGATCTCCGTCTCCCCCGATTAGACTGTAAGCCCGTCAAAGGGCAGGGACTGTCTCTATCTGTTACCGATCTGCACATTCCAAGCGCTTAGTACAGTGCTCTGCACATAGTAAGCGCTCAATAAATACTATTGAATGAATGAACAGCAAGCAGGCTTTTAGAGTCCAGAACTTATCAATCAATCAACCCATAATATTTACTGACTATCCGCTGTGGGTGGAACACCGTGCTGAGCATTTGGGAGAGTACAAGAAAGCACAGGAAGCAGTGAGGTCTAGTGGAAAGAGCACAGGAGTCAGAGGACCTGGGTTCTTATCCCGGCTCTATTACTTGTCTGCTATATGACTTTGGGCAAGTAATGGTAATAATAATGAATGTGAAATTTGCTAAGCACTTAATATGTTCCAGGCACTGCAGGAAGTGCTGGGGTGGATACAGACAAATCAGGTTGGACTCAGTCCCTGTCCCACATGAGGCTCACAGTCTTAGTCCCCATTTGGCCTTAACTTCTGAATGCCTCAGTTTTTTCATCAGTAAAATGGGGGATTAAAGCCTACTCTTTCTTACTTTCACTGTGAGCCCCACGTGGGACAGGGATTGTGTCCAACCTGATTATCATGTAACTACCCCAGGGTTTGATTACAGTGCTTGGCACATAGTAGTTGCTTAACAAGTACCATTATAATTATTATTACTAGTAGTAGACCTGTTCCCTGCCCTCAAGGTGTTTAAAGTCTAGCGGAGTGGACCCACCTCGGTTAGTTTGTAGTGTTGTAACCCTCCTGGATCTCAGAGGGCCTGGCTGGAGCAGTGCTACAGCTCTCGGAAAGTGGCCCCAGCAGAAGCCTCCCCCCTACCCCCCAGAGGGGTGGCTATGTTCCTAGGAAGGTGATTCGTACCCGCAACTTCGGATGACTAGTCTGAGCAGCCAGAGCCAAACGAATCCCCTTTTTTACTGTGGAAGGGGCCCCCATTTAGGGGGATGGAGGGGAGAAGGAATGTAGAACCTCGGAGGACAGAAGCCATGCCAAGAGGGGGTCTCTGAGACAGAAAATTGGAGCCAGGTTCCCCCTGGCTCCCCGCAGAACTGGACTCCTCACAGCTCCTTTGACGTTGGCCTGTCTCCTCCTGTTGCCTCCTACTTTGTGTTCCCTGTCTACTGACAGTGATTGATGCTCTGCTTCCCCAGATCTGAAAACGTTTGTCCGACTCCTCACTCCCTCCGTGGACCCCTTTCAGTTCAGTGGAGAGCAGCAGCTTGGATCTTCCACTGCCATCCACTCTCCTCCCCTGTCCCATTCACAGGCCCATGTTCAGCCTCTGCCACCGGTGGGGACTCTATTTATTGCCATTGTTCTTGTCTGTCCGTCTCCCCCGATTAGACTGTAAGCCCGTCAAACGGCAGGGACTGTCTCTATCTGTTGCCGACTTGTTCATTCCAAGCGCTTAGTACAGTGCTCTGCACATAGTAAGCGCTCAATAAATACTATTGAATGAATGAATGAATGAACACTGCCCTGTTCAGGAGTCTATTCCGTGGCTCAGAACAGAGTCCCGCCATGAGGTCGGCCAGTGAAACCTGGGGAACATTCACCGGAGACCTCAATGTGGCACAGCACATCCCCGAAACAGGGAACCACTATAGTCCTGCGGCCAAAATCTCCACAATGGCTTATGATAATAATAATCATTACAAGAGTATTTGTTAAGTGCTTACTATGTGCCAAGCACCGTTCTAAGCACTTGGGTAGATACGAGGTAATCACGTTGTCCCATGTGGGGCTCACAGTCTTAATCCCCATTTTAGAGATGAGGTAACTGAGGCACAGAGACTCACCCAAGGTCACACAGCAGGCAAGTAGCAGAGCCGGGATTAGATCCCACGTCCTCTGACTTCCAAGCCCATGCTCTCTCCACTAAGCCATGCTGCTTCCCTATAGAATATAGATGCACGCGTGTGTGTGGGCGTGCACGCATCCACATGTGTATACCTTTAGTTGTGTGCAAACAGAGCCAGACTGTACAAACAAAAAACATGCCAACACAACATGGGACCAACCGTCTTTGGATGCGCACAATGCGGTCAGGATCGTGGCTTCTGCATTGGCTGAAAAGGCCACGCAGGCATCCACAGATGAATGGGCCCCAGAGTGGCATCTCTTCTGGGTACGGACAACGGCCATATAAATATCTATCACACTGTGTTTTTATGTGACAGACATTGTGTTCCACCTGGCAATTGTCATACCTCAGATTGATTGCTGCCTCTCTCTGTCTCTCTATTTCTTTCTCTCTCTCTCGCCTTCATGAAAGGGAGACAATTGCAGCGGCAGACCAACCGGGGTGTAGCAATCACAGGGAAGAGGAAAGGAATGTCTTTCGGCAAAGGACTTCTCAACCAGAACCACCCAAGGTACACATGCATGCACGTTCTTGTCAATATCTACAGCAGGCCTGGTTTGACCTTTCGAGAGCTAAATCTGAGATTCATTTTTGGCAGATGGTTAAAGGGTAGATTTTGCATGCTAGGCAACTGAGTTCATTTAGTCAGACTCCTTCCGAAAAGATGCTCTCTCCTTTGCAGCTTCCATTCAGTCGAGGAATAAGGGAATTGGAGGATACGTAGCCCCATGTCAGCACAATGCTAAACCTCTTCAGCCTTAACTAAAGACCAGAAAGCACTCCAAGGTCACACTGCAGGCAAGTGGTGGAGCTGGGAATTGAACCAGATCCTCTAATCCCCAGGACTATACTCTTACCTCTAGGCCATGCTGCTTCCCTGGAAGTGACGGGATATAGGCTGGGGAGAGTAGAAATTAATGAGGCAAGGCCTCCTGGAGGAGATGTGATTTCAGATTTCATTCTAAGAGGGAGGATGGAACGGGTATTCCTATTCCTTGATTCTATTTATTGCTATTGTTTTTGTCTGTCCGACTCCCCCAATTAGACTGTAAGCCCGTCAAAGGGCAGGGACTGTCTCTGTTACCGATTTGTTCATTCCAAGTGCTTAGTACAGTGTTCTGCACATAGTAAAAGCTCAATAAATACTTTTGAATGAATTGAATGAATGAAAGGTATCTCATCCCGGTTTATTGGATGAGGAAACTGAGGTCCAGAGAGGTTAAGTGACTTGCACAAGGTCACAAGTTAGGACAGTGGTGGGGTGAGGCTTAGAAACCAGGTCTCCCAACCCCCAGACCCCTGCTCTTTGCAGCAGGCTGGCGCTGCCTCCCAAATCATCAATAACTGCATAATTTAACCTCATTTGCAGAATGGACGCAATAGCATTTTCCCCCTCTCCTAAGGACAGGTGAGAGCTCAGCTGTCATGAAGGAGGTGCTGAATAAGTCCAAGAGAGCAGCAGCTACAGCATTATCATTCTCTGCCAATGGATGCTTACTTAGTTCCATGCTTTTGAAGAAATTTGTTTGTGGATTGGAGGGCTTTTAAAACACTCAATGCTACATTGCTCCTCTAATCCACTCAGCTACTTCCCATTAATACTAATGATTATTATACCATGGATAGAGAGCAAATGCCCCTTAGTCTCCCACATGAGACAAACTTCTCTAATAATATCTTGTATCATTACAACTCTGCCATCAAACCATAAAATTCAAGGTTGTGTAACCTGCAATTTGCCACCTATATAAAGCAGCAAACACACCCAGGTTACCACTCTATCATCACTCAGAAGGTTGAGTATTTGATCCAGGGAGCCTGATTGTGCATAGGAAACACTGGTCCAGTCAGCCCCCGCAGAATTTTAGATGCTCTCCTAGCATCCTTCCTGTCTCCACCCACACTGGATCATTCCAACCCCCGAAACCATCAGAGGTATTTATCGAGCAACTAATGAGTACAGCACTTGCAAGTCACATGTTCCCCGTTTTTCCTGGAAAAGCAAAGGCGGTGGATCTGAATGTCTATGGCCCTATACTGGCCTCAACTCTCCCCTCCCTTTCCTAGGACAGATAATCCAGAGGTCATTGCTTAATGCCGCCTCATTCTTTCCTTGTACAAAGCACAAGCAAGCAGTCTACCCAGGACATAACGTGTCCCTGATGATTAGACAGCCACTTCGATGAAAATGAGATATCGTAATCCAACAGCAGCAGAAAGCCCAGAGTTCAATGCATTTGACATCATTTTCTGAGTCACCCAGGATGCACCTTTCCTAAAGTTTTTGTGGTGATGATTGTGTTTTGGCCAGGAGACATATGCCTTTCCTTTTTAGCTAATGATATTTTAATTGCTTGATATTAAGCTAGGGAATGTGAGTTGCCTCTATACCCGACACAAACGTGCTCTGTGAACCTAACGGGATGACCTGGCTCCTGTCTGCTTGCTCAGAACACAAATTTCTCATCCTTCACCGAGAGCGACTCTTTCCATTTAACTCACATCATTTTCGGGACAATAGAAGTTAGGTGGAAATGAGGAATGAAATATAGTATTGAGGGATCACAGACAAAAAGTGATGCCTTTTTCAAAATGGGCTAAAAAGCGAGATCTTTATTCAAAGACATCTCTACAGTAAGCGTTTAAGAAATACCATAAAAAAAAATTCTTCATCCGTCACTTCCAATCCCAACAGTTATGTGGTCCTGAAGGCTTGAAACTGAGAACAGTTCATGAATCGCTTGGTAGTCCTCTCCCAAGAATTTAGTACAGTATTCTTTGCACAGTAGGTACTCAGCTTGTCTCACTCTCTGTCCAACTACAGTTTTTGGAACCAAGAAGGAAGGGTTTGTAGTCTTTGTAAGACTCCGGCTGGGAGTGAACAGGGCTCTGCAGGACCCCGAAAGAGCAGTTGATCCAAAAAAGCCAACAGGCTCTAGAGAGCACGGGTGGATCTCTCAGTCCTCCATCTCCCTCTGGGGTCAATCTTCCTCCCGGAAGATGCCCTCCAATTTTCAGCACCACCACTTCCCCAGGTCCCCGGTACCGGTGCCACTGACGGCCACAGTGCCCCGCCGTTCGGTCCGCTCTGCCCCTGGATGCTCCCGGCAGTGCCAGCCGCCCCCGCGTTAACAGCCTTCCGTGGGGAGCCCTGCCGTCCAGATGGTTCCATGCAGCCTCGGATGCCAGCTTCCTCTGAAAATGCAGATGGGGAGAACAGAGGGTGTGGGTTTCCTTGCCAGAGCAGAAGCAAGGCAGCAGCGAGGCACTGCACCGGGGCCTTGGCCGTTGCTCTTTCCCAAGCCAAGGTGCCCTTGCCTCTCCCTAGCAGCATTCACAGGCAGCTGGATTTTCAGGAAGGTCTCGTCACCTGCTGGTGCTTGTTGGTGTTTGTTAAGCGCCTACTATGTACAGAGCACTGTTCTAAGCGCTGGGATAGATACAGGGTAATCAGGTTGTCCCACGTGAGGCTCATAGTTAATCCCCATTTTACAGATGAGGTATCTGAGGCACCGAAAAGTTAAGTGACTTGCCCACAGTCACACAGCTGACAAATGGCAGAGCCGGGAGTCGAACCCATGACCCCTGACTCAGAAGCCCAGGCTCTTTCCACTGAGCCATGCTGCTGAACATTCTTTTCTGGCTGTTTGGAAATAGGAAGTCGTCCTCCTGAGTCCCCACATCCTTCAGGAGGCATTTCCTGATTGTTTCATCATTACAGTGTAATTCCTCATGGACGGGCAATAGGCCTTATGCCTCCACTCTACTTCCCAAAATGCTTAGTACAGTGCATTGCATTGAATATATTGCAGGTTGAATCTTTCCTCTAACCATCTTCAACACTTATGTGTATGTTTCAACTGGCATGTGCTCATGCTTATTTATTTATTTATCCTTCCACACTCTGGCTATCAGCAGTGATAACATTATTTCCCTTTCTTCTTCTGACTATGTATAAATTGCTTGTGCCTATCCATCTGTCCCACTAGATTATAAGTTCCTTGAGAGCAGGGACTGAGTCAGTCTGTTGTGGCCCCTTAACTGTTTATTTCAGGACACCACCCGCAGTTAGGTGTCCAATAAATAGTATTGATTGACTTTTTCATTGCCAACACCCCCAGGGGCAAACTCTCCAGAATTACAAGTACGTAAACCTTCTTCACTCATCTGCTGCCGTGGGGCGTCGGGCAGTTGCGACCGACACCTCACGACAGCAGATGAGTGAAGAAGGTTTATGGGGCTCAGACTGGGTGTTGAAACGGAGAATCTGGAAGTTGTCTGTGGTTTTCCCCTGAGACCGACCAAGCTTTGCCAAGCGAATGTTTCCATGTCGGCGATTCTGGGAGAGTTCATTACGGTAGAGTAAATACATCACTACCACCATAATTATGAACATAGAGGATAAATTAGTTCTAATCGTGGCAAAGTTCAGCCATCAGTTTCCCTTAGAAAAAAGCTTAACTGTGATTAGAGTGAGAAGTGGGAAAATAACCATGCCTACCCAAGAGGGTTAAACAACTCTGAGGCTCTACAATGAGTCCAAATGAAGAAGAACAATCCTCTGATGAGTTCTAATATCCAGAAATATTCAGGCACAAAACACCCCATTACGTTGAGTTAGGGGCATCTTCATTTAGCTTTGAAATCCATTTAAAAATCAAAGCTCAAAAGCACTCCTGGGCACAGAGCAAAGCTGTTCACAGATGCTTTCCCATTAATGCTATTTTTCTAAGGAAAATAAGAACATAAGAAATTCCAAGCTAAGTCAGAACAATGATCCATCCACCTGGGATTTTCTTTCTGCAAAAACAACAACAAAAAAAATGTCGATCCCCAAGCCAGAATGTGGTTAACCAGGAGTGACAGGTTCAAAGATCAGAGTTCTCCACCGGGGCAACTGATTTGCATCCCCCATTTATAACACCGTCCACTCTTGGTCTGCTGGAGGTGGTCGGAAATCATGGAGGACAGGCAGAGCATGTCCAACCAGAAATCTTACCGTGCAGCAGTACCATTAATAAGTTGTCTATTTTCGTATACTATTTTAGTATTCATTATCAGTCTAATTTATCTTTTATGGTATTTGTTAAGCACTTAGTATGTGTCAAACTCTGCTGTAAGCACTGGTGTAGTCACAAGTTAGGTTGGACACATTCCCTGGCCCCACAGGGCTCACAGTCTAAGTAGGAGGAAGAACAGGTATTTAATCCCCATTTTACAGTTGGGGAAACTGAGGCACAGAGAGGTTAAGTGATTTGCCCAAGGTCACACAGCAGACATTTGGTAGAACTGGGATCAGAACCCAGATCTCCGACTCCAAGTGGCTCTACAATGAGTCCAAATGAAGAAGAACGGTCCTCTGATGAGTTCTAATATCCAGTAATGTTCAAGCACAAAACACCCCATTACGTTGAGTTAGGGGCATCTTCATTTAGCTTGGAAATCCATTTAAAAATCAAAGCTCAAAGGCACTCCTGGGCGCAGAACAAAGCCGTTCACAGATGCTTTCCCAGTAATGCTATTTTTCCAAGGAAAGTAAGAACATAAGAGCACTGTACTGAATGCCTGAGAGAGTATAATATAACAGACTTAGTAGCTACGTTCCCTGCCCACAGTGAGATTGTGGTCTAGAGTGGGAGACCGACATTAATATAAATAAATTACAGATAAGTACATAGGTGCTGTGGGGCTGAGGGAGGGGCGAAAAAAAGGAAGCAAAGCCAAAGTGCAAAGGCGATGCAGAAGGAAGAGGAGGAAGAGGAAATGAGGGCTTAGTTGACTTAGTTAATAATAATAATAATAATGTTGGTATTTGTTAAGCGCTTACTATGTGCAGAGCACTGTTCTAAGCGCTGGGGTAGACACAGGGGAATCAGGTTGTCCCACGTGGGGCTCACAGTCTTAATCCCCATTTTACAGATGAGGGAACTGAGGCACAGAGAAGTTAAGTGACTTGCCCACAGTCACACAGCTGACAAGTGGCAGAGCTGGGATTCAAACTCATGAGCCCTGACTCCAAAGCCCATGCTCTTTCCACTGCGCCACGCTGCTTCTCTAGTTGGACTGAGGCCATGAAAATATGCCTTTTAACCACACCATGCTATGGGAGCTTGGCATTCCTCTCTGATGCTCCTGACACTTTTTTCCCTTGCTCAGTGTCAAAGGCACACCTTGGGAGCAGAGGGAACTTGTGGGTCATCAGCCTTGCGATTATTTGTGTACTGAATATTTAAGAATTTAGAAATGTAAGTGGGGCACAAGCCCAAGCCGGGAAGGCAGTGACTGTGGCTGCTGGCATCCTGTGTTTATTCCCTTCTAATGGGGGCTTCGGGAAGCCTGGAAAATCCCTACTGAAGGCAACATACGTATATTTTGAGGTACGGGGTGTGGAATGATTCTGTTCTTTTCACATGACTTCCTTGAAAAATCTAATGCATAACTCTCTTTTCAAGTGAGCCAGAGCACACATTCATATAAAATGCAGAAACAAGGCTAAGTTATCCCTCTCTGCATTAGGTTGCCTCAGGTTTGAAATACAATGAGAAATGTCCTTTATCATCTTGGGGCTTTGTTGTTGCAAGCAACAAATGAGTAGAAGGAGGAGCTATTTGTTTCTGACCAGAGTCGTGATTCAAATTATTGATTGCCAACGGCTGGGGCGGTGATGTTTAGTAGATTCGTGACCCACATGGCAAGATGTGACTCTGAGAATATTTATTTTCCTGGCTGTTCAGAGGACTTTTACAGTCTCTGAGCTGCATATGGGATACCATCTTTCCAATTTTCGTCTTTAAATGTTGGATTAACAACCCAGGGGCAGTAGGGGCGGGAGGAAGGTAGAAATCATCATTCCGCCTTATTGTAACAACCATCGTAGAAGTTAAACTCTAATCACTTCTCTGAGGGGTGAGATCGATGTTAATTAAAAAAAAGCCCATTACTGTCTCTCAGACATAAACCCCCATTCTGAATATTAATACTGCTGGCCTGATGTTCTTTCTTTAATAATAATAATAATGTTGGTATTTGTTAAGCGCTTACTATGTGCCGAGCACTGTTCTAAGCGCTGGGGTAGACACAGGGGAATCAGGTTGTCCCCTTTACAAACCCAAACTCACCCAAAGTCTGAGGGTTTCAAGCAGAGATGAGCAGACATCTATGGCCAAATCCAAACCCTCTCCTGACCTCCCAAGAGCCTTCTTTTGACCCAGACTTTATCTGAGGAGAGTCTCTTTGCCCATGACAAGACAAAATATCTTTGTCTCCGGTAACTAAAAGCCCACAAACTATTTCTTGGCTGGAACAGCAACAGGGGAATTCCAAGGATGCCTCCTTGACACCAGAAGTCCCATACAGTGGGGATCTCCGAGGGGTCACATTTAGTAACGGCATTTACCAAGTGGCTGCTATGTGCTAAGTGATGGTCAGAGAACGTGACTACCAACTCTGTTGTTTTATAGTCTCCCAAATGTCTAGTACAGTGCTCTGCACACAGTAAACACTCGAGAAATTCAATTGACTGATTGATTAAAGTGATGGTGTAAATAGGTGAAGCCCAGTCTCATTTTTGCAGCTCAGTGTGGTCACACCTATGGATTTCTTACTCCAAAGGCATCTTGCCATCTCCCAGGGCAGTTTTGGGTTGTTTTGCAGTTACTGCTGGCTTTGGGGCAATTGGGGAGGTGGCCCCAGCGGCTCCTTAAAGGCCATTAGTTAGATTCCCTGTCTCAGAAGCCCGTAATCTCGGCATTGTCCCCGATTCATTCCACTCACATATTCAGTCTGTCACCAAATTCCTGTCAGTTCTACTTTGCTCAAATTTGCCCTTTCTTCTCCCTCCAAATGGCTACCATGCTGATCCAAGCATTTATCCTATCCTAACTGGGCTACTGCATCCTCTCTGACCTCCCACCTCCTGTCTATCCTCACTCCAATCCATATTTCACCTGCTTCATGGATCATTTATCAACAAAAATGTTCGGTCCATGTCTCCCCGCTACGCAAGGACCTCCATTGGCTGCCAGTCCACCTCGGCATCAAACAGAAACTCCTTACCATCGACTTTAAAGCATTCAATCAGCTTGCCCTACCCTACCTCACCTCACTAATCCCCTGCCCAGCCCACACACTCTGCTCCTTTTGCACCAGTTTACTCACTGTGCCCCGATCTCATCTGTTTCACCACCGGCCCCTTTCCCACGTCCTCCCCCTAACCTGGAACTCCCTCCTCATCCATATCTGCCAGACCACCACTCTCTCACCTTCAGAGCATTATTAGCGTGGCTCAGTGGAATGAGCCTGGGCTTCGGAGTCAGAGGTTATGGGTTCGACTCCCGGCTCTGCCACTTGTCAGCTGTGTGACTTTGGGCAAGTCACTTAACTTCTCTGTGCCTCAGTTACCTCATCTGTAAAATGGGGATTAACTGTGAGCCTCACGTGGGACAACCTGATTACCCTGTATCACCCCCAGCGCTTAGAACAGTGCTCTGCACATAGTAAGCGCTTAACAAATTCCAACATCTTCTCCAAGAGGCCTTCCCCAATTAAGCCTTCTTTTCCCTGGCTTCCTCTCCCTTCTGTGTCATCTGTGCACTTGGATCTGTGATCTTTGGGCATTTGATATTTGCCCCACCCCCAACCACACAGCACCTATGTACATATCTTTAAATTATATATTATAAATTTCTTATTTATTCATATTAATGTCTGTCTCCCCCTCTATATTGTAAGCTCATTATGAGCAGGGAAAGTGCCATGTAATTCTGTTGTACTGTCCCAAATGCTTAGTACAGTGCTTTGCACATAGTAAGCTCTCACTAAGCACGATTGATTGATTTCATGAGCCACTAGGGAAACTCTGGGATGGGGCATCTTTTTTTTATGGTATTTCACTTCCATCATTTTTAAACGGGGTTTAAATACCTGTTGTCCCTTCCCCTTTGACCGAGACCCCGATGTGGAATAGGGACTGTGCCCAGTCCGATTATCCTGTAACTATCCTAGGGTTTAGCACAAAATAAGCACTTAACAAATACCAGAATTATTAGGGACACCACCAATTGTCCTCTGCCCCTGAAGCCAGCATGGGTGTTGTGTCCTTTTAAGGATCATCTCGTGACTGTTGAAAATAAGTCTGAATTATCAGGCTTAAAATCAGCAACTGGAAATTGCTCAGGGCCCCGCAGCTGACAGAGAAGCAGCTTTGCCTATTGAATAGAGCACGGGCCTGGAAGTCAGAAGGATCTGGGTTCCAGTCCTGGCTCTGCCAATTGTCCGCTGTGGGACCTTGGACAAGTCACTTAACTTCTATGTGCCCCAGTACCCTCATCTATAACATGGGGATTAAGCCTGTGAGTTCCATGTGGGATAGGGTCTGGGTCCAACCTGATGAGTTTGTATCTACTCCAGTGCTTATTACAGAGCCTGGCGCATAGTAAGTGCTCAATGGATACCATTAACAACAACAACAGATTAAAAGCATTATTTTTTTTCCAGAGAAGAGCTAAAGAACCAAGTCAGATAAGGGTCTGTCTGGCAAGGGAAGAAAAACCAAGGTGGAAAGTAGAAGATGAGAAGAGCTGAGTGAGCAAATTGGCCATGTCCCTGGGCATGCTGGGTGCTGCTGCTCACTTGTCATTTACAATTTGTAAATTTGAGCAGACCTGCTGCTCTGCCCATCTCCAGCAGCCTCTCCATATTTATCATATTTATTTGGCTGCTCTAATGTTTAATAATAGCCCACCAGCCCGCAAGTACAGAAAAATCCACGAGAAAGGAGGATTCGCAGGCTCCCGGGACTAATTAGGACTCTGGATCGGAGTTCTCTTTTTCATTAAATCACTGAGGGCCCCATGGCTGAAGGGGTTGAAGTAGGAGGCTTGGGTTGGCTGGAGGTTTTGTCTGGATCTACACCATTCGTCCTCTCCATTTTGAAACCCTCCATGTTACTGACCCACCTCTTGGGGATAGCAAGTGCTTTGAGAGCAGTAGGTGCTGCTTGACCTTGAGCCTAATGGAAATCAGGCAATGGCTCTGATGAAAATCAGGCAATTGCTAGGCTGGGCTTCTCTTGTCTTCCCATTTCACCTTGGTTTTCCTGGGAGTTTTTGTTTTTAGGGGAAGTCCTGGCAGGTATGTGGCAGGCCAATGAGAGGGTGATTTTAGTTTATAAAAATGGCACAGGCCACAGTTGATGGGGTTAAGCATGAGAAAATAGGGACAGGGAAAGACTGGAGGCAGTGTCCATTTCACAAAGTTTTCCCAAGCAACTCCACTTAGATAAGGTGTCTCTGTCCAAGAACATTCAATATGGCTACCTTTCTGAGGACAGGTCAGACAGATAAAGTGGAAAGATGAGATCACCTGAATCACCTGGGTCTCCAGCACAGTCAGTGAGAGACTCTCTTCTAGGTTGTCTAATGCTGCCTGTATATTGGAGATCCATTTGCCGTGGTTCCCTGATAATGTTTCTCTGCATACTTGTCCACCAGGAGCATTTCACGGCTCTTACCCCAGCTCTTTTTTTAATGTCATTTGTTAAGTGATTACTTTGTGCCAAGCACTGTACTAAGCGCCGGGGTAGATACAAGCTAATCAGGTTGGATACAATCCCTGTCCTACATTGGGCTGAACAGTCTTAATCCCCATTTTACAGGTGAGGTAACTGAGGCGCAGAGAAGTGAACTGACTGACCCAAGGTCACACAACAGACAAGTGGCAGAGCCAGGTTTAGAACTCAGGTCCTTTTGACTCCCAGGCCTATGCTCTATCCACTAGGCCATGCTGCTTCTCCAGCTCGGGCCCTCAGAGGGACCATTTTCTCGTTACCAAACTACATTCAGTTTTAACATCTCCTTCTAAAGAATGTTTTAAAGAAAATTGTTTTGCTAGTTTCACACAGAGTTTTCTGTTCTTTGGTAGTTGATAAAGAGGATTATTTGTCATTTAGCGACTTTGTCAGAGGCTTTGTTGAAAAATCTACATTTTTCATATCCCCTTGTTTCCCTCCATCCACTCGCTCGTCAAAACTTTCAGAGGACTCCACCTAATTACTGTAGCTCCCCATGACAGAAACCGTGTCGTCTTTCCCTACGTCGTTTGTGTTTACCAATCAGTCGTATTTATTGAGCTCTTACTGTGTGCAGAGCACTGTATTAAGCTCTTGGGAGAGTACAATATGAAAGAGTTGGTAGATATGTGCTCTTCCCACAATAAACTTAGAGTCTAACTGGGGTTACAAACGTGAATATAAATAAATGAATTAAGGGGACGTATATAGGAACTTTGGGGCTGAGGGAGGGGTGAATTAAGGTGCAAATCCAAGTGGAAGGGCAACACAGAAGGGAGTAGAGGAAACAAGGGGTCAGTGGTGTTTTTTGAGGGCCCACTAACTTCAATCCACTGTATTAAACACTTGGGATAATATAACCGCCGCACCAGAGGTGGTCCTTGCCCATAAGAAGCTTGCATTCTATAGGGGAGCAGGTTGTAAGTCTCGATGAAAATAATAATAATGATAATAATAATGGTGGGTATCAGTTAAACAGTTACTCTGTGCCAAGCACTATCCTAAGCGCTGGGGTAGGTACCACATAATTGAATTGGACACAGCCAAAGAAGGAGGGAGAACAAGTATCGAGTCCCCATTTTGCAGAGGAGGAAAATGAGGTATAGAAGAGTTAAGTGACTTGCCCAAGGTCCCACAACGGGCACATGGCACAGCCGGGATGAGAACCCAGGTCCTGTGCCTCCCCTGCAAGTGCTTCTCCCAGTGGGCCACACTGCTTCAGTTGTACTTTCCCAATTGCTATGCACAGTGCTTAGAACTCAGTCAGCATGCAGTAATTACCCCCCGTTGACACTGACAGACCCTTCTGATGACCTTTCCTCAGCAGCGAGGCCAGATTCCCGCCAAAGGGATTGGGCCATATCCAGCCATTTCTCCTGGGAACAGAACGGAGGCTGTTCAGCTCCTGCAGAAGCCCAGAGGCTCAGCGACGCTTTCCACGGCATTCTCCCTGGGGAAGTCATTGAGGTAAGGGATAAAGTTAGTGACCAGATCACAACTGTCTGGGGCAATTATTGGACCCCAGGGGCCGTCTGCCTGTCAAAATCAAAGCACCAGCTCCTGATGGATATTGGTCACTTGGTGGCACCTTGTTTTACTCTGATGGTAAACTCCGAGCCCCAATTTTATGCCTCATTGGGGTTAGTTTCATCTCCGGAATATTCACGTGCAGCAGCTTCTCGGACTTTCAAATGCCAGCTAAACATTATGAGATGTGGGTGTTTGTGAGGTCAGTTTGGAAATGAGCATCTTTAGCTTTCTTGGACCGTGAGTTCCCTGGGGGCCAGAGACCATGTTTGATTCACCTGAATTTTTCCCCAGATTTTATTACAGTGCTTTTGCACACAGGCACTTAATAATTACTCTAACAAAGCACACAGCTAATGAATACTCTACCGCTAACAGAGCCAGGCACTGTGACTCCCCTCTGGTCTGTCCATCAGTTCTGAAACCCATCAATCAATCAAGAGTGTGTATTGAAACCTATTATGGGCAGGGCTGAACCAAATACTTGGGAGAGCAGGGTAGGGTAAAAGACACAATCTCTGACCTCAAGTAGTTTATTATTAGAGAAGCAACATGGCCTAGTGGAAAGAAACTAGGCCTGGGAGTTAGTGGGTCTGGATTCTACCCTGCTCTGCCACTCTTGTCTGCTGTGTGAACTTAGGCAAGTCACCTCACTTCTCTGGGCCTTGGTTTCCTCATCTGTAAAATGGGGATTTAGTACCTGTTCTTCCTTCTACTTAGACTAAGAGCCCCATGTGGGACAGGGACTGTCTCCAACTTGATTGTCTTGTATCTATCCCAACACTTAGTACAGTGGTTGGTACATAGTAAGCCCTTAACAAGTATCACAATTGTGATTATTATCTAATGATTGTAATTAATTTATGCAATAGTGACTCCTATTTTCTTCTCTGTCCTTGCTATATTACCCCTATTACTGACATTTGTTAAGCACCTTTGCTGTGAAAATCTCTGTTCTGGCCCATATAGGATGCATAACCCAAGTAGAGTGGGTGGGGGCAGAGAGAAGGTGGGGGACAGATGCCAAGAACAATAAGAATGTAATCCAGTCAGCAGTGAAAACAAGTCAGAATTGAACCATCAACAGTCAAATAGTCCTTGGAGAGAGCAGTCTTTGGGAGCCTTATGTCTCCATGCAAACAGTGCTTGGGGAGGAATGGGGATGATTTTCCCAGTGTTCTAAAGGTTGTACAGGGACTTGGGTGACTCCTCTTCCACTCCTAGGGAAGGAGGGGGCCTGACTGATTCATCGGCCACCACCTTGAGTTCACTCCCAAAGACCCTGGAGTCAAGCCTTGGATTTAGCAATATTGGTTCTTTCCATGTAGATTTGAAATGCCCACAGATAATTGACTCTTACTCTGGGGAAACACAGACAGTTTCTTCACTCTTCTCTGTCACACATGATTCAACTCTCGGAGGGCCCTGATCTCCAGCGTCGACAGTTATTTGCAGCGCCATGTTGTTGAGATGAAGCTGGCTTTGATTTCCTGTTAAACCGTAAATTAACTAAGGCGATGGAACATTATAGTGTGATAGCGTAAATCACACTCAACTCCTCTTGTCTCCTGTGATGCCGAGATGAAATTAACTGTGTGTGATCAACAGAAACACCTTAGATTTCAAAGGGGAAAAAAAAATATTTTCATAGGTAGCTTCTCAAAGATTTTGTCCTGACAGGATGCTCTAGTGCACAGATTTCACGATGTTGCCAATGTATATTTATATAATATGGTTAGTTACTAGTGCTGCTTGTCCTTTGGGAGAGTGGCAGATTGTAATGCTTATGAGACAGCAAGATTCATTTAAAAGAGCGGTTGTAAAACCCAATTTTGCATTCGGTTGTGAGACCTGGAAGTATTTATTCATGCCCAGCCTCAGGATAAGTGTATATGTATTTTGGTATTTCTCTGTCTGTCTCCCCTTTGAGAGTGGTAAGCTCCCCTCAATCTTCTATCCTCCTGGGTAAATAGTCCTAGTTCCCTTCCTCTCTTCTGAGCCCTCTACATTTTCCCTACATCCTTGTCTAGTTTGGGAACCAAGCACAGGACACAGTCGTCTCCCGAGTGTCTGTGCCCAGTAAAATGGGGGAGTTGGGGAGAATTAGGCCTGCTGATCGATGATGTTGTGTACATTATAATTGGACAGTGCCCATTATCTGTTGAAAGGGGGATAGATTTTTCGTTTCGCTTGACTCTCAATAATGATGTTTGGATCCCTGTCAAGTTAACATACTTTGAGAATGCAGTACTGTAATTCCTAGAATTCTAGTCATCAGCTCCATTGTATATATTTATCTCTGGTTAGTTCATGTTTTATTCCTTGAGCAGGATGAAATACAACACAGCTTGAAGGAGAGCAAATTCAAGACATTTAGTACTTGAAAAGAAGGAAATAAAACAGTGGACATATTCTCTGAAACCGCAGGTTCAAATCCCAAATCTCTGGGTCCTTCCCAGCCCTCCTTTCAATAAGGAATCTAGACTATCAGATGCTGGGTGAGCTTTTCCTAAGGAAAATTCTGTGTTTGAGCCTTGATAATGCCAAGTAGATACATTGTGCCATCCCCAGTCAATCAGCCAATGGTATTTGGGTGCCTATTATGTGCAGAGCACTGTTCTAAACACTTGAGAGAATACAGTAGAGATAGAAGATGCGATCTCTTCCCTCAAGGAACTTGCAATCGAATGCAGTGGCTATATTTGCTAACCAAATGTTTCATCCTTTGAAAATCGCCCACTTCGGATTTCTGCTTTTCTGAATGTACTCTCAGTGTGCCACCTTGGAGACCAGTGAAGTTTAACGTGATGGTATTTGGGAATGCAGCCACCTCTCTATCCCTCTCTGTGGGGTTTGGTTTCTTCCCTTGCTTCTGGGTTCTGTAGTCTACCTTTAGCCAAGCTGACCGGCCGGAGGCCTGGCCCTCCCACTGTTGCTTTGCTGGGATGGAGTCCAAGGCAGAGAAACAGGAAAGCGTGACCCAGACATTTACTTTGCATGGGAGACTTTCTCTGTAGCCCGGGCAGGTGTACAAGGCTACAGTGTTTCCTTTCCTTTCCTGTCAACACTGTTTAGTTCTCACGCTGGGAGAAAGACCTTCTGACAATAGCGGAAGGGAGTAGGGCTGACCTATCAATGTCTTAGGGTCTTTGTTGCCCACGTCAGTCAAGGGTGACCCCTGATTGCCCTCAGTGTAGATTGGACATGGAGTCACACATGATATTACATGTTATGCGGGGCATGCAGCACAGTGCAATGTTGTAACATAGCAAATTTTGAGGAAGCCCACTGGAGTCTGCCTTAGCCTAGAAAACTGCTCCAGCGGGATCCAACCCTTCCCGAAGTTTCAGAACCATTGCCTTCCCCTCCCAGGTCTTTCTAAACATGGACACCGCTTCTGAGACATGTAACTTGACTGCAGGAGCCACAGTGAATGGAAGCTGAGTGCTGTAAATAAAAACACCTAATATAAGGACATCCAGATCTGTATTGGACAGGGGACAGGCTGGTGTTTTTAATCTGTCTCCTTGATGAGGGGAAAAAAGAGCAAAGGAGGTTGGGAAATATGCCTTTTGTTCACCAATTGGAGGGAGACCGAGTGCTGATTAAAATACACTGAAAACTTAACTCCCCCCATCTTCCCTTATTCAGCATAATGCCTTTATTTCTAAATAGTCAAGCTCCCCTTTCACGTATCCTCTTTTTCCCTCCCACTTCCCCAACCCCCTGAAGACCCAATCCACAAGAATCCACCCCAGCATCGTGGCTTCTCAAGACTCTGACTGGGATGGGTTGGCTCTGAGCCTCTGAAAAGTTGCCAAGCTCCAGGCCGGGCAACATACGTCTGGCTGCCCTGCGGCAGGAAAAGAGCCCCTCCGATTCCACCTCATCTTGCCTTCCATAAAGTGTAACATAATGATATAGAACGGAAGTTTTCCCGGACCCTCTGAACTCAGTAGGTCCCCTCCAGGAGGATCCCTGCCTTCCCCCGCTATCCCACTCTTCCTCCAGAGTCGTTCCACTTCTCTCTCAGGCCTCTGGGCCCACAAGGGGTAGGTCCCGCCCCGGTCCCAGGGAAGCGGTGCCATTCCTACCCAACCACTACTGCCGCCCTCTCCCACGGTGCTCCCTGTGCATCTCCGGCCAACCCTGGCCAAGCTCCCGGCCCCCGTCCATCCCCATTATTTCTGGACCATCTGCAGCCGTGGGCGCTGCTGTGAGGCAGTCACCTTCGTCCCGTGAACGCCTGGGCCTTTCCAAGGAGGCCCCCGGGGGGGCCCCATTCTCAGATTGGAATGTCGGGAGTGAGGTTGGATCTTGCTCTATTAATAACCACTGACTTTTTTGTATCAAGGTGACAGCTGCTTGGTTGGTCTAGGGACCAACTTACAAGCTTTTTCCAGAAACAAACTGTTCCTACTGAAAATAAATGTGACTGAGTACAAATCACACTTTTTTTGACACATTAACATTGAACTTGGAATCTACAAACCTAGTGAAGAAATGGCTCAACAGGCATTTTATTTAGCTAATGAGTACTTTTCGAATCAGTGACGTACATTGTTCAGTCTCTGGCCCTCAAAATATCAGAGTCGATGCTACAGACCAAGGAACGGCTGTGGCTGGGTGGATCCAACAGGTTAAATTCATTGACCCCTTCACTGGCTCCCTGAGGGGCTGGCGTTAATTGCTTAGAATTCTCTAGGTCCTGAAATTTCTCCATCGTCAAGGTATTTGATTGGTCACTCGGTGTTCAGAGAAATTTGCTACAACCATAGTCAGAGAAAGGGAGGACTGGAAACTAATCCTTTTCCAGGTTTGCCAGTCCAACTAAGTAATTAGTCAATCAGTGGTATTAATGAAGTGCTTACTGTGTACAGAGCACTGTAACAGGCACTTGGGAGAGTGAAACAGTGTAAGAGGTCGGGATTCCCGCCCTCGGGAAGCTTATAAATAGCTCCCCAAAATAATAATCCTCACAAACAGAAAACAACATGGCTACCCGAGAACAGTCCCTTTGGTTAAAAAAAATTCAATAATCCATCAGTCACTGGTATTTACAAAGCACTTACTTTGTTCACTGTACTGTAGTACACTCTTGGGAGAGTACGATAGAGCTGGTAGACTCCTTCCCTGCCTTCAAGGAGCTAACAGCCTAAAAAAGGAGACAGACATTGACATTAAGGACAGGAACGAAAGTAGCCTAGTGTCAGGATGTGTACATAAGTGCCATGGGGATTAGTGGGAAAGATGAAAAGTGCTTATGGGGTGGGACTTAATGTACAGGTAAGGCAGTAGGGAGGAAAAGTAGGGTGTTTGGCAGCAGAGGGAAGGCTTCCTGGAGATATGATTTCAGAAGGACAGTGAAGATAGTGAGGGTGCCAGTCTGACGGAGTTTCAGGCAGAAGGAAGGGTGTGAGCAAAAGCTTCAACGGCATGTGGGGTGCGAGCAAGGACAATGATGAAAAATCAGAGGAAAGGAAAACTAAACCTCAACCCACTACATCTTCTTCTGTCTGGGACCTGGCCGGAATTCAGAGTGAAAAGGAGATCCAGAACCCAAAAAGTCAGGAATGAATCTTGGCTGGCATGCCAGTGAAAAGTCAGGTTGATCATGACCAAAAATGAGATTTTATCTAGGCTCTGGGGTTTTTTTATCTTGCAGAAATTTCAGGGGAACATACTCCAATCCCAGTTGAGACCGTTTGGGCTTTCTTCTGAGTTGCTCTCTCTCATCCCTTCTCAAAACAAGCCTTGTGAAATGAAATGTGCCACTCTGGAGTTTCAATTCCAGTGGAAAACACACGAGCAGTAAATACTTAGGCCTAAAATACCCTGGACACTAATGGTGGAATCCGGATTCGATAAGGAGACCAAATTGTATCTTGAATAAATACACACAGCATTTTCTCTCCATCCTCGTCTTTTGAACAGCTTAAAAAAGCTTTTACTCCCTGCATTTCTGACAACATACACTTAATGGCTATTTAAAGCAGTAAAAATGCCACAAGAATAATGCTCTCTGATGTTAATCCTGAGAGGTCTTTAAGTGGAGGAGAAATGACTACACGTTTATAGGGACAGGATACAAAACACTGTCAGGGACAGGATTTCCTGAGTCCTTCAGTACCTGGATTCTGAAATATTCAGAAGAGTTCAGTGAAATGCCAAATCATGATGACATGGGGCAAGTGCTGAATTGTGTGTTTTCCTCCAGGGATGACCTATTTATCAATTGTTTATTAGGGAAGGAAAGGAAAAAAAATCACAACTTGTGGAAATGAATTCTGTAATTTAGAGTGCTCATTTTTATTCAGACATTGACACAGACATCTCAACATTCCCTCAGAGTCCTGGGCAGATCGTACCCAGGCAGTTCATGACTTAAGGTGAATGTTGCTTGATGTAGGGTGGGTCAAGTTAAGGTGAATGTGGCTTAGAACATTTCCAAATGTGCATCCTGATTCAGCTTTACTACAACACAGTGGTTTCTACTTTATAACACTGACTTCTTTTGTGGCATTAGCTCTGGGGGCCCAGGCCACGGAGAGCCTCCTGGAGGAGGTGTCATCTCAGGGAAGCTGATGGGAGGGAGACCTGGGGCTTGGCAGATTTGAAGGGTATCAGCAAGGGGTCAGAGGCAGCAGAGCCTAAAGCGAGGCATAGTGAGCAGTTGAGCTTGGAGGCCCAGAGAGGGTGAGCTGGGGTGCAGGGAGAGAAGAGAGTTGATAAGGAATAAGGAGCAAGCTAACGGAACGTTCTTGATGCCTTTAACTTTACCTTTCGGATACCGATGTTGTCCTTTTCACCCCTCATTGTTCCTCTGACTGAACTCGAGGTGGTACATTCTGGTGGAGTGTGTCTGTGTAGGTTGAGCCATCATATGGCCATTTCTACGGAGGCTTCACTTTGAATTGAGGATGATGAGACGCTAAATAAATCAGGGACAAATGAAGCAGATATGATGCCAAATAAGGTCAGGTAACCCGGGGCTTAGGGAAAATTAGGAACAATTAGCAGAAGAATCTGACTTGCCCAGGGTTAGGGAGATGGGAATTCCGGCCCTTGGTTGCTGTGGTTGCCAAGATGGAGTTGTCATGGAAACCTCTGCACCTGTGGGGCGAGATAAATTGCCTGGCTGCCTCACCGCACCCCTTTCTTGTTGACCAATCCTGATGGTGAACTCCAAGCACCGTGGTGGGGGTGCCACTCCCGGACAACCAGAGGGTACGGGGGCAGCAGCATCTCCTTTTCGCCTGGGTGTGTGTGTGTGTGTTTAGAGAGCTAGAGAATGAAGATGATATTGAAGAGGAAAGGTATAGAAGCGACTCTTCTCCTGGATTCTCATCTTATCACTTTGGCATAATGTTTCAGATTGTTGTTCCTCTTACCAAACCACTGTTTATATGTTTAACTTTCTGGATCATCAGATAATTAGCATCTCTGAGAAAAAGGCTCTTTGTTCCCTAAATGTAGCTATTCCACTGTCGTGAGAGTAAGATTGTATTGCATTTTGCTCCTGTGGTTTGTAAACAGAGTTTGTTAAGCGCCATGTGGGGATTCTCTGGACAGGTCACACGTAGGGCGAGAAGTAGTTTTGTTTAGGTAGTAGCGGCTCAGGGCAGCACATTCAACAGGGATGCCATTGCGACTCCCCAGTCCGCTGAGAACGGTGCTTGGCACAGAGTAAGCGCTTAACAAATACTATAGTTATTATTATTATGTCCAGGGGTGCCATCTAAGGCCGAGTTCATCAACCTACTCTAGAAACAGGACCCTGCAGGTTTCAGGGTTTCACCTGAAGGAACCCCGAGTCGTATTCTCTTAGTTAGCCCCCGATTCACACCCACACACCCACACACAGACACACATTCTCAAAACACACCTCCACTTCTACAGATAACCCAGCTCTCCTTTTGGTAGGACAGAGAGTCACAGTGGTAACAGAGAAACATTAGGCAGTATCTCGGGAGAAAATAATGTTGGTATTTATTAAGCGCTTACTATTTGCAGAGCACTGTTCTCAGCGCTGGGGTAGATACAGGGTAATCAGGTTGTCCCATGTGAGGCTCACAGTCTTCATCCCCATTTTACAAATGAAGTAACTGAGGCACAGAGAAGTGAAGTGACTTGCCCACAGTCACACAGCTGACAAGCGGCGGAGCCGGGATTCAAACCCATGCCCTCTGACTCCCAATCCCGTGCTCTTTCCACTGAGCCACGCTGCTTCTAAGACACGAAGTGAACCAACCAAAACAAATAGACCAAGAGGAGCAGCATGGTCTAGTGGAAAGAGCATGGGCCCGGGAGCCAGAGAAGCTGAGTTCTAATCCTGACTCTGCCACATATCTGTTGTGGGACCTCGGGCAAATCACTCACTTACCTTCTCTGGGCCTTGGTTATCTTGTCTGAAAAATGGAGATTTAGTATTCATTCTCTCTCCTGCTTAGACTGTGGGCCCTGTGTAGGACAGGAACTGTGTCTGGCCTGATTATCTTGTACCTACATCAGTGTTTAGTACAGTGCTTGACACTTGGGAAGTGCTTAACAAATGCTATTATTATTATCATCATCATCAGCTAATCCATCCTACCTACCTGCGTATTCTCACCGACCAGACAGAAGTAGGATCAGAGAAGAAATGTTATGTATGGAGATCATAAAATGATTCTCTCCTCTCAGCCAAGCTGTAGAATTATAATTATTCACCACAACATCAACATTAATAATTACGATGCCTCCACTGCCCCCTTCTGCAGAGTCGTGTGTCCTGATTTTCCTGCCTCGTGAATTTCATCCACATCCCAGTTCTTCCCTTTCCTTTTCCTGGCTTTCATACAAAGGTGTGGTGTGCAACTCTCCCTGTGAGATTGTTCACCCATAGAGCCAACAGATGGATAGCAAAGACAATGGCCTCAGGGTGAAGTCTGTCTAAAGGTTTGTGGCTCCCTGCAGGACAATATCCTCTAGTATAACACGATGTAGCATCGGCGGGTGGGTGGAGCCCCGATGCCAGCGTGAGCTTCCATTGTGAAACCGAGACTCAGATGCGGGCTGGATCTCTGACTCACATGGACCCAGAGGCGAATTCCGTGTGTGAGCTTCAACTGTGCTTATGAAATCTGCATGATGCAATGAATTACCCATGAAGGGAAGGGATGAATTGTGGAAAGGGAATTGGCATTCCTAGGCCCGCACTCCACTCCACTTCTTCCCTTGTTTAGCCCGGACGGTTCCCTGCCCTGCCCTCTTTGTGGCCTTCGTTAAGCACTTACTATTGGCCAAGCCCTGTGCTTAGTGCTGGGGTAGCTCAGGGTCATGCACCTAGACACAGTCCCTGTCCCACAGGGGGATCACAGTCCAAGGGGGAGAGAGAACAGGTTTTTTTCCCCATTTTATGGTTGAGAAAATAGAGGCACGGAGCAGTAAAATGACATGCCCAAAGTCACACAGCCAGTAAGTGAAGGAGCTGGGATTAGCCCTGAGTGTCCTGACTCCCACTCCTATGCTTTTTTCACAGGGGCATGCTGCTGCAGATACCCCTCCCCAGGGACCCACTCCCCCCCGCCACAGGGGTGAGTGTCCTCATCCTTTTTCCCAGCTTCCTGCAAATCCTTGGGCTGGCTGCCTTTTCCTAGGCACAGCTGGGGATCAGGGATGCTTTGCGGTCGAGAGCCGCCTGACACTTTCAATTTTATTAATAATAATAATAATAATGGTGTTTGTTAAGTGCTCACTATGTGACAAGCACTGGTCTAAGTGCAAGGGTAGAAAGAGCACGGGCCTGGGATCCAGAGGACTTGGGTTCTAATGCCGACTCTGGCCACTTGTTTGCATTGTGACCTTGGGAGAGTCACTTAACTTCTCTGTGTCTCCGTTTCCTCACCTTTGAGCTTCTCCCCTCCCTCTCCTCTCCTCACCCCCATTTCTCATCAACCTCTGAAATGTACTAACATCTGCATTTACAGCGCGGCTCAGTGGAAAGAGCCTGGGCTTCGGAGTCAGAGGTCATGGGTTCGACTCGTGGCTCTGCCACTTGTCAGCTGTGTGACTGTGGGCAAGTCACTTAACTTCTCTGGGCCTCAGTTACCTCATCTGTAAAATGGGGATTAACTGTGAGCCTCCCTGGAGGGACAACCTGATTACCCTTTATCTATCCCAGCGCTTAGAACAGTGCTCGGCATGTAGTAAGTGCTTAACAAATACCAACATTGACACTAAATTACCCTAGGGAAATTCAGTTCCAATATTTTAAGAAAAACGGTCTTGGGATGCTGACTCTTTGCTAGTGTTTAAACCGTAATGAATGTTGCCGGTTGACTCTTCTGGACTCTTTCTCCATCCTGTCTTTATGCGACCTGCTGGAATTCTGCAGAGAGTCTGGCTCGAGGTGGCCTCTGTTTCTGTTCTTATTAAACCACTGGCTCTTTTTCCGGAGAAGAGCTCAAGCTCTGTCCCGATGCCTGGATGGAAGGCATTATTCCCAGCGCTCAGCTTTGGGAGCTGGGGGCACGTGGCCTGAGGATCCAGGTTGTCCAATGTTTCTGGTACCTTTCCTCAGTGGTTCTCTTGCCTGATCTCCCCGCACAGATGTTTGTGGCTAAACCAGCTCAACAGATCACTCAACAGATCAGGTGGCAAATGGGGACAAGCCGTGTTAGCTGAGGTATAGGAGGAGGTGTAGAGCCTCACCCTCTCTACCCTCCCCCTACCCCAATTTGGTAAACAGAGTTCAACAGAGAGCCCTAATAAAGGCCCTCTGTAGTTAAAAAAGTCCTTTGCCTAGCTGATGCCATCAGGAGATGCTCAAGAATGCCTGATGCAGTCAAAGGCTCGATGCATTGGGGAATATTTACCACATGCCTGCTGTGGCCAGTGGAGTTTGATGTGGGCCTGGTGCTGCTGCTGTAATTCTGTGCACCAGCTGCTCCTTGAATGGTCCCTGCGGGATGGGGAGAAGGAGGGGGTCAACCTTACCCTTCAAGCAGCACCAGTGACAACAAACAACAAATAGAATTGATGGAGGAGGTGGAAGCAGTAATTGACTGTGTGGGCAACGACGAGAGAAAGTAAGAGAGTGGGGGTAGGGGGAGGGAAAAAGAGAGAGAAAAAAAGAGAAAACACTCAGAGAAACCAGGGACACAAAATCCAGAAAAAAAGAGGGAAGGAGTGGAGGTGGAAAGTGGGAGAGAAGAGAAGCAGGACAGAGAAGAGACTAGGAAGAGGTGAAACATTAAGGAGTAGGCAGCTTCTCATTCCCAGTCATGTAGGGCCTCCTAGAAACTGTCAAACCCCCGGGACTTGTTTCTACCCCCCAGTGCTTAGTACAGTGCCTGGCACATAGTAATCACCTAACAACTACCATTTTTAACAAAAAGTCAGTGTGATAGCACCTATAGGCTTAACACACCTACCTTTGGGCATCTCTCTGCTTTATCGGAACCCTAACGATGGTATTGTAGAAAGATAAAGCTACCCCCTCACAGGCCAACAGATTTTATTGTGGCCCAAGCATTTTGTGCACTATTTTACTATTCCTCCTAGCTGGACTTTAGGCAGGTTGCAGAAGGGTCTCTAAAACCGTGAGTCCAAAGTTTCTGAACAGAACCCTTGAAGGTGGTTTGTTTATAATAATCATGGTATTAAGTGCACGTAAGCACTGAGATAGAGACAGTGTAATCAGATTGGTTACAGTCCCTGTCCCACACAGGGCTCATGTGTAAGAGATGATAATAATAATAATAATGTTGGTATTTGTTAAGCGCTTACTATGTGCCGAGCACTGTTCTAAGCGCTGGGGTAGACATAGGGGAATCAGGCTGTCCCACGTGGGGCTCACAGTCTTAATCCCCATTTTACAGATGAGGGAACTGAGGCACAGAGAAGTTAAGTGACTTGCCCACAGTCACACAGCCAACAAGTGGCAGAGCTGGGATTCGAACTCATGAGCCCTGACTCCAAAGCCCGTGCTCTTTCCACTGAGCCACGCTGATGATGAGAGCAGGTATTTTGTCCTCATTTTACAAAAGAGGAAATGGGGGCCCAGAGAGGTTAAGTGACTTGCCCAAAGTTACACAGCAGGCCAGTGGCAGGGCCAGGACTGGAATCCATGTTTCCTGTATGCCCTTTCCACATTTGTCTGTTCAGGAAAGGAAAATCATTGACCAAGGTTATTGGAGAATCTGTGCTCTACTAAGCCGGGTGTTCACATCCTTCAGTATTGGAGGTAAATGTGTCCTTCCCTTCTTGCACATCGGTCTCCTAAATAACCCCCTCACCCACATATAATAAGCCCTCATCAGCGTTCAGGGAAACAGGGCTCAGCGGGGCATTATCCTGCCTTCTATTTATATTTCTTCATTAGGAATAGTTGTTCTGTTTATCAAATAGAGGTTGCTGTAGATCGTGGGAATTGATCTTTTAATTATAACCTTTAAATGAAATTGCTACGTACTTGTTTTAGAAAGAAATGGGCTTTACCACCTAGCTTCAGAGGTAGCGATACAAAAATCTGTGCTTCCTGAGTGCTGCAAGTCTGTGAATTTGAAGCATGACATTTCCAGAGCCTCCAAGTTAATGCTGCTTTATAAAATGGAGATGTGGGATTTGGAGGTCTGTTTTCCAATCCTGATCGCTCATTATCAGTGGACAGTTTGCAGATCTGACACACAAGGAAGAGGAGAGCTTAAGGTCGGGCATTTTCTTTTGTGACTCTGTTGAGAATAATTCTCCATTCTCTGCACAAATCTCCAAGGAAGAATAAATTCTCATCTCTGTAGACTGTAAGCTCCTTGTGAGCAGGGAACGTGTCTACCAACGATGTTGTACTCTCCCAAGTGCTTAGTATCATGCTCTGTACACAGCTCTCAATAAATACCATTGATTAGATTGATAAATAATTATGGTATTTATTAAATGCCTACTGTGTGCCAAGCACTGTACTAAGCACTAGGGTAGATACAAGATCATTAGGTCAGACACAGCCCCTGTTCCACATGACTACCAATCTAAGGTAAGAGAGAGTCAGTCAGTCAGTTGTACTTACTGTGCATTTACTGTGTGCTAGGCACTGTACTAAGTGCTGGGGAGGGTACAGTATAGCAGTATAACAGGCACATCCCTGGCCTATAGTGAGCTTGAATCCCCCTTTCATCGATGAGGAAACTGAGGCACAGAGAAGGTAAGTAACTTGCCCAAGGTCACCCAGCAGGCAAATGGCAGAGTTGGGATTAGAACCGAGGTCCTCTGACTCTCAGACAGGTCCACTTTCCACTGGGCCACACTGCAACTGAAGAACTTGGGGCAGTTTGCGATGTTCATCCATTCATTCAGTTGTATTTATTGAGCACTTACTGTGTGCAGAGCACTCTACTAAGCACTCGAGAGAGTACACTATAAAAATGAACAGACACATTCCCTGCCCACGAGTTTACAGTCTAGAGGAGGAGATATATGTACATAACTGCTGTGCAGATAATAATTATTATGGCATTTGTTAAGTGCTTAATGTGTGCCAGGCACTGCACATGCACAGATGAAAATTCAGGCCAAAGAAGTGCCAGAGGAGAAAAGAGATTTCTCTTCGCCACAGCGATCCAGGTTGGCCGCCTGCTGGTGAACTCTCAGCCTGGGGATCCCTTTCTCAATTCCTTTCAGTTTTGCAAAGAGGAGAGGATCAGAGCTGAACAAAGCATGATTTCATCGGGCGGCGAATTCCCATTCCCACACCTGCTCAGCCCCTTGTTGGCTCCTTCTCATCCCAGCTTCCCTTTCTTTCCTTTGATTCTTTTTTTGACCTCAGAGTTTTGCTTGGGTGGGGCCTCGTCTAAGGAGCCTTGGGAGTGGCGAACCTGGACTTAAAATCCAAGCCAGTCATCTTTTTGAGAATGGAGCATTGAAGGTTGGGAGCATACAGCAGAATTTAGACTCACATTCTCTATCGTAAAGGAGCCTAATGGAGGGGCTTCAATCTAATTAAGCAGAAATGGGGGTCTGGGCTTCTTTCTCACCCAGTCACTTGAGTCAGGGGCAAAGGGTGGGCAGAAATTAGGTTGCCAGCTTAAAATCCACCTAGAGCTGGGATTTAAGACAGCTGTCGGGCTTTGAAATCTAGACTTTGGCATTTAAGCCCCTAAAGTATCAGAGTAAAGGACGAGGACACACACACACACACAAACAATGTCTCTCTCTCTCTCTCTGTCCAGACTGACCATGCGTTTGATTCGTAAAAATGGAAATAAGCAGCTTTCAATCTCTCAGAAAGCTCTGTGCCCAAAAATGTGAGGTGCATGTGAGCAGCCTGGGTTTTGTCACGCTAATAATAACCTGAAAATTTTTGTTTTTCAAAGCCCTTTCATATCGGTGATCTCATTTCACCTTCTCATTAACTGTTGAGAGAGGGAGAGACCAAATTCCCCATTACTCCCATGTTAGAGATGAAGAAATTGAGGCTCAGAGAAAGCAAAGCGACTCGCCCAAGTCACCGCCAGGACTAGAACCCGGGTCTGCCGACTCCCAGACCTGTCTTGAGGGTTCCAGGCTTTAGCTGCGGACACAACTAAAGGAAACATCAGAAGCTCCCAGATAGAGCCGACAGGTCATAGCCTCATGCAGATAACCCACACGGACATTCGAAGCTGGCATCTGAACTGGTGAGGAACCAAGTTCCAATTCGCTTCTTACCTGGGGGACATCGAAATGATTCCGTGAGCCTTACAATATTCCTGCCTCCTATAATGTTATGATTCTTAGGATCACCATTATTGTTATCCAGAAGTATTACGTCTGGAATATCTTGCCCTGGTAGCAGCGGGCCTAGGAACGAGGCGCCTGAGCCTGGCCGTTGCCACGGCAACCATCATTGCACACCGCACGCTACCAGGGAAAGGGCTGATTTTGCCTGTCCCAAGTTCCTTCTTTATATTGTAAGCATTGCCCATGCCCAGACTTAATTTTCGGGACTGCTTTAAATGTTCTACGCAACCTAATTAGTAGTGGTAAAATGGTATTTCTTGTGAGCCAACTGAGTGCAACCCCATGAAGTAAGCACTTGGAAAAGGAACATTCCCTTGCCCCAAGGAGCTTACAGTTTAGTGGGGGAGACAAATACAAAATATTCACAGATAGCTAAAAGTAAAAGGAAGAACAAGAACCAGATAAAGAGTGGAACAAGTAGGCCAAGGTAAAATCAAATTAATTCAAATAATTGGATTTACAGTTGAATGCACATCTAGACATAAGGACCGAAGACAGATAGGAATTTAATGGTGCAAGGGGTGGCTGGTGTGTTAATGTGATTTGGAGGAGTAGCGTGACCTAGAGGAAAGAGCACAGGCCTGAGTTCTAATTTTGACTCCACCCTTTGCCTGCTGTGTGACCTTGGGCGAGTCACTTAACTTCTCTGTGCCTCTGTTTCCTCATCTGTAATACTTGTTCTCCCTCATATTCAGCTTGTCTCTGTTGCCAAATTGTACATTCCAAGCGTTTAGAACAGTGCTCTGCCAGTAGTAAGTGCTCAATAAATACTATTGAATGAAAGCATGGTGTAGTGAATAGAGCATGGACCTGGGAGTCAGAAGGTCATGGGTTCAAATCCCGGATCTGCTGTGTGACCTTGGGCAAGTCACTTCACTTCTTTGTGCCTTAGTTACCTCATCTGTAAAATGGGAATTGGGACTGTGGGACAGGGACTGTGTCCAATCCAATTTGCTATATCCACCCCAGCGCATTGTACAATGCCTGGCACAGAGTAAGTGCTTAACAAATGCCACTATAATTATTATTATTATTATTATTAAGTGGGTTGGGGTTGTGGACAGGGATGGGAAAGTTGGGAAGAGAGGACGGTCTAGGAGGAAAGTTGAGAAATCCCATTTTAGGCATTGTGAGTTGGAGGTGCTGGCCATAATCCAATGCTGATGAACCTGGAGGCAAGGAAATGGAAGATTAAATAGATGGAGAAAATAGCCCCAGGTAGCAGACTGGGGACCTTTCTCCTGTTACTGGCTAAATGGAGAAAAGTTAAGGTAGCTTTTAAAGCACAGGGACACAAATAAGGTGTACAAAATTGATAAACAACACTCATTTGACATTTCTTCTGGCACTGAAGGTTTAAAATTGATTTCTCCACAAGATGTTCCTGGTACTCATTACCAGTCACGATGTCCAGAAGTGCTTTCTAGTTTATATACTTCTATCACGGGCTGGTGACGTGGAATCTCCTCCCCATCACTTAGATTTGTCGTAAGCCACTGAGGTTCACTTTGGAAAATTCAACTCTCGTTATTGGAATTGGCTTTCTATTTTCAGACTGCCATCTGACACGACACCTTGCTTTCTTTCGGAAACACGTTCCTTTGACTTCCAAAACCTTCCCAACCAGTGATATGATCTTGGATTGGAGAATTTTGTTCAGGGGGGCAGGCAGATGTCTTGACTTATCTGATAGCTCACTGTCTTATCCCAGATCTGATCCTATGGTGAGTGAATAATCTATTTCTGGAAGTAATTTGCTCCTCCAAATGGGAAGAATACAGGCTCTTTAGGACACCAGGAGAGTTCAGACTCTTTCCCAGGACTCTGCTAATGGAAAAAGCTCCTGCCCAGCCAGAGTTCATTCATCTGGCTTGAATGAGCAGTTAACACCTTCATCCTGACACATTATGGGATCAATCATTAACGCTAACATTTATTTCCAGGTTGACTATATTAGCTCAGTTAGGAAGTTGGTTGGCGTTGAGAAACTAAACACCTGCAGCAAAGTTGCAACCAATTAGCAAGTTGCTGCTCTCTAAAGTGGAAGGGAACTCACTCTCCACCGTTAGAGTGTGGGAAAGTGGAAAGCATCACTACTCTGTTTGGGTGTTTTTTGGGGGGTTTTTACATGGAATTTGTTATGTGCTTTCTATGTGCCAGCCACTATTCTTGGCTTTGGAGTAGATACAAGTTACTCCGGTTGAACGCAGTTCATGTTCCACATGGGGCTCAGTCCTCATTTTACAAATGAGGTAACTGAGGCAAAGAAAAGTAAAGTGATTTGCCCAAGGTCACACAGTGGACAAGTGGCAGAGTTGGGATTAGAACCCATTTCCTCTGACTCCAAGGCCCAGACTCTTTCTATTATGCAACACTGCTTCTCCCACAACAGACAAATCTGCTGGATACTCAGGAGTCAGGACCACAGGAGCCTTGGGACAGATTATTTAGAGATGAATCTGAAGTGGTTAGAAGCACCAGAACTGTGTTCTAATCCAAGCAGAGGGAATGGGTGGCCTCAGCAGGGAGAGCTAGCTCAGTGGTTGACAATGAGTTGAAGCCGTTTGCTCATCCTGTTAGCCGAGGGGGGCTGTGACTAGCCCAGAAGAGAAGTGGACCTGCCCAAGAGGACTCCCAAATTGTAGATTCCTCCTCAAGAGCCCTGTGGACCAGACTTGCCTGTGTCCGGGGTCCTCAGAGACACCGGGATGGTAAAATGCTGTGCAGTGAAGTTTTTACTGGGGCATGTATGACATAATGAACCCTAAATCAGCAGAGCTGTCTGTGTCTCTGGGCCAGAGTTTCTGGGGTTTAAAATTCTGTTCAGCTTGTGGGGGAATGATTCTGGCTTAGCAGGCCTGGAAGTTTAGGGTTGACTGGTTGAAAACTCCTGGAGTCTTTCATGGGGTTGGAGATGGTGAATAAACAGCTTACGGCTAGGAGTTGGGGTGGGGCTTGAGGTCTTTTGCAAGTTTCCAGCTCCCTTCAAACTTCTGCCTAAGTAAAAAGCTACCACATTAGGATAAAACCACCCCCAAACATCCACACACCAAAAGCCAGAGCCCCTAGCACCTAATGGCAGGGCTCGAGGCTGTTGCTTATCTGGGCTCAGGAAGCTGGGCTGGGGGCAGAGTAAACAATTAAGCCCAGGGAATACAGGAAATTGAAGATTTTCTGGCCAGGGCAGGCCTAGCAGGGGAGAGAGCTAGAACTATAGGACCAGCCTAGTAGAGCTGGAAAAGCTGTGTGGAGGTAAGAGCATTTGGCAAAGGACACATATGCCCTGTGCCAGACTGGGACAAACAATAAGTCAGTGGTATTTATTGAGCGCTTACTGTGTGCAGAGCACTGTACCGAGTGCTTGGGAGAGTATAATGCAACAGAATTGGTAGATACATTCCCTGCGTACAGTGAGTTTAGAGCATAAAGGGGGAGATGGAGATTAATATAAATTATGAATATGCACATAAGTGTTGTGGGGCTGAGGGAGGGGTGAATAAAGGGAGCAAATCAGGGTGACGCAGAAGGGAGTGGGAGAAGAGGAAATGAGGGCTTAGTCAAGGAAGGCCTCCTGGAGGAGATGTGCCTTCAGGAAAGGGGAGAGTAATTGTCTGTCGGATATGAAGAGGGAGGGTGTTCCAGGCCAGAGGTGAGAGGTCAGTGGTGGCAAGATAGGTGAAATAAAGGTACAGTCAGTGTATATAAATATTATGGGGCTATAGTTGGGGTGAATATCAAGTTCTTAAAGGGTACAAATCCAGATTCAAGGGTGACACAGAGGGAGTAGGGGGAATGAAGACTTAGGGAAGGCCTCTATAATTATCTGCTGCATTATAACCTGGTGTTTGTTAAATGCTGATTTCTGAGGCAGGTGGGGAACGGAGATTAGAATCCAGGTCTTCTGATTCTAAATTCTGAGCTCTTTCTGCTAGGTCACGCTATCTTGCTGCTGGGAAAATCCAGCTGGCAGATGGGGGTGGGAAGGGCTGATTCCTTTTTATACTGTCCGCAGATTCTGGTCTGCTCTGTTGGCGAGGTGTGTCTGTTGGCACGTATTTATGGGAGAGGTGCTAAGGTGGGCTGAGTAGGGTGGGTAGCAGGGGGTGAGTCTGTCATTGTGCAGCTGTGTGAGTAGAATTACCACCTTCCCCTCCCCAACTTTTTCCACGTCCCCCTCTGTCCTCCTCCCCCACCAGCCGTGCTTCTTTCTCACCCTGGGAGAGGTAAGTGACCGTTGCTAGTTTGTCGCAAGGATTTCAATTTCCCAAACACTTGTTTGTTGTCATCCTGGTTTTCTGTGGCTCTTGAGACAGCCATTTTGTATCATGTATGACAGCTCATACATTTTCCATCATCCAGGGGTGTGTGCTGTCAACCAGGAAATTCGGAAGAGCTAGACCCTGTGAGAGGGAAATGAGGAGGATAAATAGCGTCAGGGACATAGTTTGGGTTCACTAATAAATAGACTCAGTGCAATAAAAGTTGCACGTTTTTTGGCCCAACTCCAGTAGCGTACCACTTCCATTTCAAGGTATTGTACACGCAAGGATATTATTCAGAGCAATTTTCTGTGAAATTATTTTTTAGATTCTCTGCAGTACTGTAGTTCTAGTAGGATCGGCCATCTTTGCATTTCTGAAACAGTAAAGCTCCTTGCTTCTCTTGCAAAATGTAGTTAGGAGCAAAGTCGGCATTCCCCAAGAAGCTTGGAAATGAAGGTTTTAAAATGCAGCATGTAAGCGTGCCGGGCTTACACCTGCCACCAAGAACGGCATAACTCCCCTCTTTCATGATCTTTAGTTGTGATTTATATAACACCAAAAATCGTAACAAACTGACTGATGGCAGGATCCGGTCCCTTCCATTCATTCGGACAGGATCGAGATTTGGTTTATTAGAGGAGCAGTGGGACCCGGTGGAAGCGTCACGGGCCTGGGAGTCAGAAGAACTGGGTTCTAATTCAGGCTTCTCTCTTGCCTGCTGGGTGACCTTGGGCAAGACAGTTAACTTCTCTGATCCTTTGTTTCCTCATCTGTAAAATGAGGATAGCTTATTTATTTGTTTTGATGTGTATATATCTATAATTCTATTTATTTATATTGATGCCTGTTTACTTGGTTTGTGTCTCCCCCTTTCTAGACTGTAAGCCCGGTGTGAGCAGGGATTGTTTCTCTTTATTGCTGAATTGTACTTTCCAAGCACTTAGTATAGTGCTCTACATACAGTAAGCGCTTAGTAAATACAATTGAATGAATGAGGATTCAACACGGTTCTCCCTTTTGCTTAGACTGTGTGTCCCTTGTGGGACGGTGACTGTGTCTGACCTGATGATCTTGTATCTTCTCTAGCACTTAGTACACTGCTTGGCACATAATAAGAATTTAGCAAATATCCCAGTTATTAGGGTTTTTTGTTTTTTTGTGTGTTTTTTTAATGCTATTTGTTAAGTACATGCCAGGTATAGTACTAAGCTTTGAGGTCGATACAAGATAATCAGGTTGGACAAAGTCCCTGTCCCACATAGCACTTAGTCTTAATCCCCATTTTACAGATGAGGTAACCGAGACACAGAGAAGTTATGTGATTTGCCCAAGGTCGCACAGCAGACAACTGCCAGAGCCGAAATTAGAACTCAGGTCCTCTGATTCTCAGGCCCGTGCTCTCTCCACTAGGTTTCTCTGGTTTTATTTTAGCCAAGGGGCAGTGGATAGCTATTGTGAAAGGGGAATGATGAGTTCAGCTGCCTATACCATTGACTAAAGAGGGGAGAGATTTGAAGCAGGAAAAGCAACAAGGAGGCCGTTACAGTAATCCAGCTGGAATGGGGTGAGGGTTTTGAGTCCGGGTGGTGACCAAAGTGGTAGTGTCACAGAGACAGAACTGCAGAATTCAGAGACAGACTGGTTGTGGGAGGTAAAAGACAGGGATGAGTCAAAGATAACATTGAAGCGCGAGGTTCTGGGGTAGAGAAGGGAGTGATGCTGCCAACAGCGATGGGAAAGAAAGGAGGAGGGAAAGAGGCGGGAAGATTGAGAATTCAGTTTTTGAAATATTGCTTTGGAGATCTTCCCCACCATAATTTGGCCTCCTTGAGGAGAGGAAGCATACCCACTAAGTCTGTGGTACTCTCAGAGAAGCTGCGTGGCTCAGTGGAAAGAGCCCGGGCTTGGGAGTCAGAGGTCATGGATTCTAATCCCGGCTCTGCCGTTTATAAAATAAATTGTAGTATTTGTTAAGCGCTTACTATGTGCAAAGCACTGTTCTAAGCGCTGGGGGATACAAGGTGATCAGGTTGTCCCACGTGAGGCTCACAGTTTTAATCCCCATTTTACAGTTGAGGTAACTGAGGCACAGAGAAGTGAAGTGACTTGCCCACAGTCACACAGCTGACAAGTGGCAGAGCTGGGATCGGCTGTATGACCTTGGGCAAGTCACTTCACTTCTCTGTGCCTCAGTTCCCTCATCTGTAAAATGGGGAGGAAGACTGTGAGCCCCACGTGGGACAACCTGATTACCCTTTACCCCAGTGCTTAGAACAGTGCTTGGCACATAGTAAGCGCCTAACAAATACCAACATTATTACTCTCCCAAGTGATTAGTATCAGGTTCTGCACACAGGCAATCAATCAGTCAGTGGTATTTATTGAACACTCCCTCGGCACCTAGTAAATACCGTTTTGATTGATTTTTGATTGGCAGTGTCTGCAGGTCATAATAATAATGTTGGTATTTAAGCACGTACTATGTGCAGAGCACTGTTCTAAGCGCTGGGGTAGATACAGGGTCATCAGGTGGTCCCACATGAGGCTCACAGTTAGTCCCCATTTTACAGATGAGGTAACTGAGGCACAGAGAAGTGAAGTGACTTGCCCACAGTCCCACAGCTGACAAGTGGCAGAGCCGGGATTTGAACCCATGACCCCTGACTCCGAAGGCCAGGCTCTTTCCACTGAGCCACGCTGCTTCTCTGCTACCACGTCATCCAGGTAGAGAGATCCCCGAGGCAGGAGGAGATACAAGAATATTCAGGCAAACAACTCCAGGTAGCCAGCTTTGGGAGGGAACTTGATTAAGCGGCCTGTAAGCCCTGTTTTTTCCTGATAACCTCAGTTGTTGGATAATATTTGAGTGTAGCGAGGTTGCGAGCGGAGGAAGCCACCACAAGAGAGCAGCACAAAGCTTTCTCCCCGCAGGCCTTCAGAGTAGCTTTGAGCAACTCGAAAATATTCAGGGTCGATATATGTCCCAGCTACCTGAAAGGTAATAATAATGCTGGTATTTGTTAAGCGCTTACTATGTGCAGAGTACTGTTCTAAGCGCTGAGGTAGATACAGGGTAATCAAGTTGTCCCACGTGAGGCTCACCTTCTTCTACGCTGGGAGAAGCAGCATGGCTCAGTGGAAGGAGCCCGGGCTTTGGAGTCAGAGGTCATGGGTTCGAATCCTGGCTCTGCCACTTGTCAGCTGTGTGGCTGTGGGCAAGTCACTTAACTTCTCTGGGCCTCAGTGACCTCATCTGTAAAATGGGGATGAAGACTGTGAGCCCCACGTGGGACAACCTGATTCCCCTGTGCCTACCCCAGCGCTTAGAATAGTGCTCTGCGCATAGTAAGCGCTTAACAAATACCAACATTATTATTCTACTGTCCTGCTGCTAAGGCATTATCAGTTTAAGGCTACCACTCTATCGGGAAGTTTTCCTCAGCGGCACCCGAATGTGTTTCCTAGCCTGTCAGATTGTCACCGGCCATCTCTTTCACTGTCTGAGCAATCAAAGGGCTTGGCTTCCTTTGAACGAATGCATTTCCATCCCTTTCTCCGATCATAATGATAATGTTGGTATTTGCTAAGCACTTACTAGGTGCTGAACACTGTTCTAAACGCTGGGGGAGATACAGGGTGATCAGGTTGTCCCACGTGGGGCTCACACACTTTTAATCCCCATTTTACAGATGAGGAAACTGAGGCACAGAGAAGTTAAGTGACTTGCCCACAGTCACACAGCTGACAAGTGGCAGAGCCGGAAGTCGAACTCATGACCTCTGACTCCGAAGCCCAGGCTCTTTCCACTGAGCCACGCTGCTTCTCTAGCCATGCTGCTTCTCTATGGCTTCCCACATCCTCCGACCCCATTACCTAGTGACCTGGTGCACCTGGAACCACTCTGGTTCAGGGCCCAGACGGGACAACATCGCTCACAAATCCAGTCCAGTGAATTAATAATGTTGGTATTTGTTAAGTACTTACTATGGGCAGAGCACTGTTCTAAGTGCTGGGGGAGATACAGGGTAATCAGCTTGTCCCACGTGAGGCTCACAGTCTTAATCCCCATTTTACAGATGAGGGAACTGAGGCACAGAGAATTCATTCATTCATTCAATAGTATTTATTGAGCGCTTACTATGTGCAGAGCACTGTACTAAGCGCTTGGGATGAACAAGTCGGCAACAGATAGAGACAGTCCCTGCCGTTTGACGGGCTTACAGTCTAATCGAGTGAAGTGACTTGCGCACAGTCACCCAGCTGACAGGTGGCAGATCCAGGATTCGAACACATGACCTCTGACTCCAAAACCCGGGCTCTTTCCACTGAGCCATGCTGCTTCTCAATTCATTGAATTAAGTCTCAACCTTGGGGTGCATCAATCAGTAGTGTTTAAGTGTTTGCTGGGTGCGGAGCACTGTACTAGCCCTTGGGGGGTACAATTTGTAAGATGTTGATTAAGATGGGAAAGAACAGGTTTATGGAAATACCTTGATCTCAGGGGGCCCAGCCAAAATCACCATGTCTTTTCTCAAGCCACTAGCTTCCCTTGGACTCCACCTGAAGAAAAGAGCTGAAAGCAACAGAGGAAACAGTAATAAATAATAATTGTGGTATCTATTAGACATTTACTAGGTGCCCCTAGACTGCAAGCCCATTGTGGGCAGGGAATGTGTCTACCAACTTTGTATGGTACTCTCCCCAGCGCTTAGTACACAGCTCTCACATAGTAAGTGCTCAATAAATACCGATGACAATGATGTGCCCAGCACTGAGCTAAGCCCTGGGATAGATACAAAATAATCAGGCAGACACATTCCTTGATTCCACATGAGGCTCATAGTCTAGAAGGGAGAAAAGGAATTGAATCTCTATCTTTCAGATGAGAAACAGAGACCCAGAGAAGTTAAGTGACTTTTCCAGGGTCACAACATCAGGCAAGATTTAGAACCCAGGTCCTCTGCCTCCCAGGTCCAGGCTCTTTCCATGGAGCTTAAAATCTAGCCCAGTAAGGACAGAAACATTACTTATATACCCAACTGTCAAGTGTATTTCCAGTGTCTTCTTTCTCTTATCTCTTGTGGACTTTCCCAAGTGCGCAGAATAGTATTCTGCCCACAGCAGATGCTCGGTAAATACTATTGATCAAATCCGGGGACAGGAGCCTGTGTTTGCAGGAAGTGATAAATTAGAATGGAAAAGGTTGGCTCCCAAAACACAATTAGGTTGTGAGATGCTGTCTGGAGAGCCCAGAGACCTTTCCAGAGTAGCTTGCCAGTGATTAAGAGCACTCTTATCCTTGTGCCGACTTCACCCCAAGGAACTCTGGGGCGAAAGGGATCGTGTCCTCTGAAAGCCAGAAGATTTGTCCCAAAGTCCGCTCCTCCGGCCGTACTCAAGGTGATGACGGTGAGCGGGTTAGGCTGTTTGTTTGGAGGTGTGTCTTCCTCTAACTGTACAGGGCAGAGCCTACACCTTGGCTGTCAAGTCTCTTCTCAAATCCTCCAGGACTGTATTTAATAAAAAGTCCCCGGCCTAACAGAGACAGCATGGGATGGAGAGTCAGGGGACCTGGGTTCTAATTCCTTCTCTATCACGGGCCTGTAGTGTGATCCTGGGAAATCGTTTCCTCTCTCTGTGCCTCAATCTCCATTTGTAAAATAAGGATAAAATTGTGAGTCTTGAGGAAGACCAGGACTGTATCTGACCCATTTATCTTCTATCTACTCCAGTCCTTGGCACACAGATGGACATACAGTAAGGACTTTGTAAATACTGTAGTTTTGAGACAAGGATCCTTTCGTGCTTCTTAATGAGAGGAACTTCTGTGTCTGAATGGTTGGGTGATGTGGGAAGAAGCTGTTTCAGGCCCTCCCCCATAATGGCCAAATGTGAAGGCTAGAATTCCCAAAGGGCTTTGCCACCTGGGAAAGAAAAGCTTCCTCTTTACCCAGCCCACTGCTCCCCTCACCAACCGCCCCGTCTCCGGGTCCAGGTGGAAATGGGTGGCCACCGAGCCCCCATTGCTTTGACTGACTACATGACAGTACAGAAAGCATTCCCTGGTTAACCTGCTCTTAACTTCCTAAAATCACCACCCTAGAACCCAAACCATTTTCCGAAATGTTCATTCAGTAATATTTATTGACTGCGTACTGTGTCCAAATTTGTTTAGGGGATCTGGCCTTGCCATTAATAATAATGGTGCTTATTAAATGCTTACTGTCCATCAAGGTCTGTGCTAAGCACTGGGGTAGATCAGACACCGTCCCTGACCTACACAGGCCTCAAAATCCAAAAGGGAGAGAGAACAGGTGTTTTACCTCCATTTTTACAGATGAGGAAACTGAGGCCCAGAGAGGTTAGATTACTTGCCCAAGGTCACCCAGCAGGCCATGTCGAAGACTGGCCAGAATTCAAGATTTTTAACTCCCAGTCCCCCAGACGTCCGTGTTGGCTTAGTTTTGACAGAACCGCTTTCAGTCCTGAATTACAGGTAGGAGAGGCTATACAAGAATTTGAATTGGAAGGGATTTGGGGGTGGTGTTAACCTTAAAGCTGTGCAGGCTGATGGAAGTGACCCTCCATATTTCTGCAAAATGCGTAACTCGAACACAGGAAGGTCTCTATCTCTCAGAGGGTGTGAGGGACTGAAGGGTGTGGGCTACGGGAGAGGGGCCATCCCCGAGTGTTTGGCAGCTCCTTCCTCAGTGACATAAATAAGGCAGAGATTGGATCTCAGCAGATTGACTGTGGTGCCGAGCTGATGCTCTCACCTCTTTTGGCTTTCAAGCCGGTGATTGCCTCCTCGATATTCGGTTGACTTTCACTCCAGTCCATTAAACATCAAAACAAAATAAGCAGATGGGACACCCACAGCCAGCCGCTCTCTCCATTTACCACACGCAGCTGATCAGGGTAATGCGGGGGACAGACAAACACATCAATTCTGCCCAAGTTTATGGGGCATTAAAGTCCTGAAAAACATGGCAGAGGCAGCAGCTTGGCCAGGTCGTCGTTTGCAACCTTTCCACCTGCCATGCTTAATTTCAGAATCCGGGCACTTTGTGGGGAAACGATATTACCACGGCTCCGCCAAAGGTAAAAACCTTCCAGGGAAGCTTGATTTTTCAACTTCCGCAGGACTTTACTGTTCCTATCATAATTTTCTAAGTATGTAGCTTGAGGTGTTGCCATAATAATCCAGGTTGAGCCCTTTGTTTTATAGAGCAGGGTGGAGGAAAATGTTCTTTTGGAAATTATCTCCCTGGGAAGTTAATCTTCTTTTCCAGGTCACACGAGTTGACAGGATATGGGTAGGTGGTGGTGGCTGATGCTGAGGGTCCCTGTGTGTGTTGGGGCATGGAGGGGAGGAGTGGAGCAGAGGGTGTAAGATATTGTGACTTTCTTTGCCTCCCTGTACTCACAAAAATATAGGGTAACTTTATAGCTCCTTTCCCAACTTGGGTGAGCACTGAATTCTGAGCTAAAGCAGGTCAGATGCCAGGGTGCTAGAAAAGTAGCGAACACGGGCCTTGGAGTCAGAAGTATCTGGTTCTAATCCCAGTTCTACCACTTGTCTGCTCTGTGACCTTGGACAAATGACTTAACTTCTCTGGGCCTCAGTTACCTCATCTGTAAAATGGGGATTAAGAGTATGAGCCCCATGTGGGACAGGGACTATGTCCAACCTGATTAAGCTGTACCAACCCCAGCGCTTACAACAGTGCTTGGCACATAGTAAATGCTTAACAAGTACCATAATTATTATTATGATGATAATTAGGAGGAAGTGTATTGAACCTTTATTTTACAGAAGAGGCAATTGAGGCACAGAGAAGTGACGTGACTCAGGGCTAATAATAATGTTCGTATTTGTAAAGTGTTTACTATGTGCAAAGCACTGTTCTAAGCGCTGGGGTAGATACAGGATAATCCGGTTGTCCCATGTGAGGCTCACAGTTAATCCCCATTTTACAGATGAGGTAACTGAGGCCCAGAGAAGTTAAGTGACTTGCCCACAGTCACACAGCTGTCAAGTGGCAGACCTGGGAGTCGAACCCATGATCTCTGACTCCGAAGCCCAGGCTCTTTCCACTGAGCCACAGCAGACAAGTGGCAGAGCCAGGATAAGGACTCAAGTCCTCTGACTCTAAGGCCCGGGCTCTTTCCACTAGGCTACCTGCTTCCCACACTGTACTGCATGAGGTCTGGAACGTGATTGGGCCCAGTCCAGGCCTGTCCTGCCCGATTGAATGGTCCATCTGAAGGACAGCGCCAGGTTTGCCTCATTTACAGAGACCAGTTGTCCCCAGCTTGAGCCATCACCCATATGACGTTCAGGCACTACCTCCATTTGGGGTAGACTGATTCTGCTCACTAAGGCCAAGCTGGAGACCTGGCCACTGGGCCATCATGCCTGGCGAGCCCTTCCAGAAAGGCCATCAATCCAGTGGAGATTGCCCATTTCTGAATCGTGGTCCTTGACAAGCCAAAAACTCTTTGAGCATCCCTGTCCCTGAGCTCAGAATGGTTTTCAGACAAAGTTTAATAACTGATGACATTTGGACACCCTGAAATTTCAGATTCCAGAGCCCTGGCTGAAATGGGCTCTAACTGCCTATATTTTTTCAAGTGTCTAAAGCGCATATAAAATCCCATCCCATCCTAAATACCTATTAACTGTCGGAGAAAAGAATAAATTCCAAAGAAGAGGGTTTATTACCACTCAGGCTTATTTCCTGTTCCTCTAGGGCTTCAAGAAAGGCCCCACCCGCCATTAATATTTATCATTCCGAAGTGATATTTGCTGAGATAAGCTGTGCCCTACACGAACCAAACGCTCGTGATATGTAACGTTGGCCCTGACTGAATTCAAGCAGGATTCAGAGGTGCGGGGGAGGTCTGTGGGGAGACATGCGGGCCAGATCACAAGGGCAGGAGATTAGCTCTGGAAACCTGAGTAAAAACTTAATGAAACATTTGTTTCTCTGTACCCCTGAGATTCATTCATGGCAAAAAGTAGATAACCAGCCCAGTAAATGGACCAGTAAGGGCCCAGCTGGCTGACTCTTGTCCAACAGTAACGCCATGTGGAAAGTAGATGGATTGTGGGTGTCTGGCTCCCTGGCAGGTATACTATGGCTCAGGTCCCCACCCCACACACTTTGGGGGACATAGAGAGGGAAACCTAGATGGTCCCTCCTTGTAGGATTCAAATTGAGCCATTAGCTTTCTTAGATTGGCTCCTGGCCTGGACTCGGGGCCCCAAATAATTAGCTTCTTGTCCCAAAATGAGACTTCTACCTTGCCCGAAAGGTGGAGGAGGGAATGTCACCCAAATGACTTTGCCCCTGAGCAAAGACTGTGCACGTGGAGGCTAGCAGAGGAAGGCAGAACAACAAGCTTGGGGAAAAAATTGGCTTCCGGTTCTTATTTTTTCCAATTAGATTTAGAGATTTTGTTCCCCTGAACCTAAGCCTGATCAGGTGATCTTGCATCTACCCAGCACTTAGCACAGTACAGGGCACCTAGTATGCTCTTAATAAATACCATCATTATTATTAGCCAGTATTGCCAGATTTGTTGAATTTTGTCAGACTGTGTTTTCGATGCAGATGTTGTTTCACAGACTAGTATCTTGGTGTTATCTAATGTTCCTTATTCACAGTCTAAGTGGGAGGGAGAGCAAATATTTAATCTTCATTTTACAGATGAGGTAACTGAGACACTGAAAAGTTACGGGAACTTGCCCAAGGTCACACAACAGATATGTTGGTGAGTAAAAGAGTTGTAAAGTTCCTGAGTATGAAATAAAACATATGCTGCCTGAAACTCACTTACGGGGCTACTTAATCCCATTTCACCCATAAAATTTAAATCCACCTTGGCGTGAGCTGCCTTGGGAGAGTTGCCTGTTTTGGTGTGGGGGCTGTCACCATTTCCTCCCATGTGCTCATCATCCCTCTTCTTGCCCCCCCTTCATGCTTTTATTTCCCTTCCCCCGGCCCAGTGGACGTGGCACCCCGACCTTGGAAAGAAGCTCTGCAAAGCGATTAGGGATTGCTCTGACCTCTGGGAATGCCTGTGTCTATCTCTGAATGAGACTGGATTATTTGTCAGGGAAGGCAGGGAATGAGTGTCATTTTGTACACTCCCAAGCACTTAGTTCAGTGCTTTGCACATGGTTAAGTGTTCAGTGAATATCATTGATTGATCGGGCCTCCCCCTCTCTTGCGAGTTGTGAGTTAAGCAGCAATACGTGACCACTTCCTGGGTCATAAAACCATTCCTTATCTCCCTGCTTTTGCTTGCACCTATCCTTAGTTTCACTCCTCCCCTGGGCAAACCAAACATTCACTGCAGCCGGCACCCATGGTCATCTGGGGAGGAGGGGATAAGAGGATTGGCTATAGTGAGTTTGGTTGCCAAGACTTTTACCTCCTCTGCACCACCTGTTTCTGCTAAAAATAACTATGGAAACTCCCCGGAGGTATGGGTGGGAGTGGAGTGGCAGACGGAGGGTTGCCTTGGGGATGGGGATACATTTTTGGCCTGAGGAATTTTCCATTGGCCCCTTCCAGCCCATCAGACCCTCGCCCGCCCCTCCGGCCACTCTCTCCCCTGTCTTCTCCCATCTTCCAATCCGTCCTCTCCATGCACACTGGCTCATTTTCTCCCCTCCTCCAATCTGTCCTCTCGATCGTACCCACTGGCTTATTTTCTGATAGTCTCCGTCTTCCCTCTGCCTTTACCTTTTTATTTATTTTTCTCATTTTTCCTTTCCTCTTTTCTTGCAAATGAAGTGTGTGTGTGTGTGTGTGTGTGTGTCTAGGGAAAATGCAGTGATATGTGAGCTTGCAACTTTATGTGCAATCAGAGAGTATGAAGTTGTGACTGAGCTGGTGAGAGGAGGTAAGTGTGTTGCTGTCCATGGGGCTGAGATATGAATTGTTATTATTGTAAATTGTTAGTAGTATACAATGATAACTGTGATATTTGCTAAGCACTATGTGCCAAGCACTATAGAGAAGCAGCGTGGCTCACTGGAAAGAGCACGGGCTTTGGAGTCAGAGGTCATGGGTTCGAACCCCGGCTCTACCACTTGTCAGCTGTGTGACTTTGGGCAAGTCACTTAACTTCTCGGTGCCTCAGTTACCTCATCTGTAAAATGGGGATTAAGACTGTGAGCCCTACGTGGGACAACCTGATTCCCCTGTGTCTACCCCAGCGCTTAGAACAGTGCTCGGCACATAGTAAGCGCTTAACAAATACCAACATTATTATTATTATTACTGAGTGCCAGAGTAGATTTAATACAGTTAGACTGGGTACAGCCCCTGTCCTACATGGGTCTCACAGTCTGAGATGGGGAGGGCAGGGACCCTGTCCCCGATTTGCACATGAGGAAATGGGCCCAGATAGGTTAGGTGGGGGGCTTTGGATAAGTCAGAAAGTCAGTGGCAGAGCTGGGACCAGAACCCAGATCTCCTGACTCCCAGTCACAGGTTCTTTCTGCCATGCCACATATTCAACGGCTAGTAAGCCAGCCAGCCGATGCTGGTCTCGCTCATTTCAATCGATGGTCTTTACTGTGTGCAGAGCACTGTACTAAGCACTTGTGAGAGTATGATGCAATAATACTAACAATGATGATGATAATTGTAGTATTTGTTAAGCGCTTACTCTATGCCAGGAACTGTACTCAGCGCTGGGGTGGATACAAGCAAATCGGGTTGGACACCGTCCCTGTCCCCCATAGGGCTCACAGTCTTAATCCCCATTTTACAGATAAGGTAACTGAGGCCCAGAGAAGTGAAGTGACCTGCCCAAGGTCTCCTTTTTACCGATAGGCCGGCTTGGGCGGAGCAGCCACCAGCTCTGTCGGTTTCCTGGACCCGCCCCCGGTTCTGTTCCGTTACCTAAGCTCTTCTTTCTCCCCCGCTTGGGTTCCGACACCACCATAGGGACAGTCAGCTTTCCGCTGCACTCTCGTGTTTCCAGACACACGCTCCCCATTACACTGGGCCGGTTTCCACATGCACACGAGTCTCTCCACGGCCCATATGCCGGGCAGCACTGCCCTTGAAAGTCAGTCAGGCCCCCCCCCCCCCCCCCCGGATCTCGGACCGCTTCAGAACCGAGACCTTGCCCCCGGCCAGGAATGACTCATCGGGCTCTTGCTGTGGCAGTGCCCGTCCGTGGCAGGGTTCTTGCGGCAGACCGCCATTGGTCTCCATCCTTCACGCGTGCACACACCCTGGGCTGGGATTCCAGCCATAAACACCCTTATGGAACCTCTTTCCAGAAACATCTTTCCTGAAAGCTAAACTTTTTGGAGAACTTAATAAGGCTCCATCTGATTTAAATCAATTCATCTAAACAGTGCTGGGCCTGGCTTAAGAGACTACTATAATGAGTATCAAAGAAATCCCAGTCATTTTTCAGGGGCCGGAAGGTCCCAAAGCTACCGCGAGACTCATATTCCTGGCTTTAGACTCTTCTAGCTACTCTTCGGGCATTCACTGCTTTTAAAAAGGGTACTTGGCTTGAGACCACATATGCCAAGTTTCGACCTGAAGACAACTTCCCAAGGATGAGTTACACATTCCTGACCCGGCTGAAACGGCCGTGATAGGGCAACAGATGTCATCTGACCTTTGTGGGTGATAGTAATGGCAATAGTCACTGACGTATTTATCCAACAGCCTTCGGGTGTGCTGTGCTAAGCACCTGGAAAAGCACAAAAAGAAGCATGTGACCCCTTCCCTGCCTACAGAAAGCTTAAGGTCTCTTGAGCATTTAACTGAGAGGTTCCTCTTAATGCCAATAGCCCCATCACTTTGGGGATGATGAAGGGGCTTTGGCTTTCTGGCTCCTCCAGCCTTGCGGAAGAATGAGGAGTTATGGCAAGGCCCAGACTTGTTTACTTTTTGGTCTGACCACTCACTCAAGCGCTGGCTTTAACCAAAGAACAGCTAATCTTCCTTTCAAACTTCTAACAAGACCTAACAGGTATCTGCCCCTGCCGCCCCCCCTCCCCAATTAATGTTTCTGTTCATGTAATGGAAAGCAAGGGCAAAGCTGTCTTATTTGTCATCAGTCAAACTCCGGCTGGCCTGGAGGGTTTTACCTACAGGACTTTAAAGCACTGTTTTCTCCAGGGAGGAGGGTTGTTATTCATGGTGGCTGTGCAGATGGAGACAGGAGAGACACCAAAACAATAATAATAATAATGTTGGTATTTGTTAAGTGCTTACTATGTGCCGAGCACTGTTCTAAGCGCTGGGTAATAATAGTAGTAATGATAATATATGCTTCTGAAGGGCTACTATGGGCGGGTGTGGGAAGCCCCCCCGCCAACTCCATATGCCCTAGAAAGTGGCCCCCAGACCAGCCAAGGGAGATAGAGGTATTGAAGAAGGAGGAGACACAGGAAACAAAAGCCCTGGAGAAAGTAATGTGCTGGCAAGTGGAATGGCTGAACCTGGCTTGGTTTCCCAAGGGTGTGGGCCTCTGAGTGGGAAAGTTTCCTCCCTATTGAAAGACCCTGGAACAGATTACGAATGGAGCGAGACTGACGAAGGTAATGCTGGGCGTAGAGAGTCTGGAGACCGGGGGAGTTGGGTGCGAATCAAACAGTTGCCTGTCCTGTCTCCACACTTCACTCCATCCAGACCCTGGCCTTGCTTCAATAAGTGGGTGGGGTGAATTCTCTCTTCCCACCTCGCCCCCACTAATCCATGGAGGTAATGACAACTTGTTGAAACCGGGGCATCAGACCTCATCCATAAGTCGCTGACTCACCAATAATCACCCAAGCCGATTTCTAAACCCTGGGCCCTCAGCCTAACTCTTGCCTTTATGCTAAAACTGTGTGTTCAGAGGAGGAGGCTGATCAGGTTGGATGAATGTTGTTTTATCTAAGATTAACCATTTATGTTGGCTGAAAGCACATTGTGGGCAAGGAAAGTGTCTACCAACTCTGTTATTTTGTACTCTCCCAAGCGTTTAGTATAGGGTTCTGCACACAATAAGTGCTCAATAAATATGATTGATTTTTGGTATTTGGAGATTTTGGCTCTTTAGACATTGAATTCCTATTTTTCTTTTCTAATATGTGAAGTGCCTTCTGCATTCACTAAATACTGAGTGAGTAAATAAATGATGGACGTTCAGTGGCTGGCATGACTGCATTCTAAGGTGGGAAAGACCAAGTGCCCTGGGAATCGATTCTCTTAGAGGAACTGAACCGAAGAGTTTGGTGGTTAGCCGGAACAAGAGGGTTCTCAGCCTGGGCTAAGTTTCTGTTTGCCCACTGTTTCCACTGGAAGAGAAGTGGAGTTTTGGGTGAGGAAACCCACGTTTGATGGAAGGGGAGTGAATTTGAATTCTGTAGCTTTCTGAGACACAGTCACCTTGTTCCCCAAAGGTTTGACTCAGGGCTGGGCTGAGACCAAGAGCCACCCCCTGCCCTTTCTTCCTGCTGGTCGGTTCTCTGCGATTGTCGTTCGCGCTGACCTCTGGCAGAGGAAGCGCTCTGTCCAGCTGAGGATGTGTCCTGGACCCCGACTTCCACCTGCTTCCTGAAATTGCAGCAGGGTTCTATCGCTGCTGGGTCAGCCGGCGCTAGACCGTTTCTTCCATTTTCACTGAAGTTACCGGGAATTTCAACCCGATGGTTTTAAAAACTCCGGTCGTTCTGATCTTTCTAGTGGAATCTGAGCCCTGATAGATCGGCCCTGATGCGGAACTTCCACTGTTTCATTTTAGCCTAGGGAACCGACCATTTTCATACCCTCTTAGCCCACCCACTTGCCATAATATCGCAGGTTTAGTTAAGCACCTCCTCTGCCCTGCTGCCATGTCACCATTGTGCTTTGACTACTTGCCCCACACCACCCCCACCTCCCAAACATTGCCAAGAACCCCAGCTGGTTCTGCCCGGCCCAACTTCTTTGCTAAAACAGGCACAGACTTAAATTTCAGGTAAGAGGAAGTACCCCAGTATTAAAGATAGGTACATGGGTGCTGTGGGAGGGAGGTGAGTTCCCTAGCGCTCATCTGAGCCCAAGTGCAGAAGTGCCACTTGGGGGCAAGTAGGGCAGGGAGTTGAGAGCTTAATCAGGGAAGGCCTCTTGGAGGAGCTGTTATTTCAGATGGGGAGAGCAGTGGTCCATCTGCCAGATAAGATGAGAGGTTAGTCAGGAGAGGGTATGTCTGGCATGTGGGAGGGTCATCATTGGCCAGCCTGGTGCTGGGCGTTTTTTCGGCCCCAGGGACAGCGGGTGGGGATCTGAGGAGGTGAGGGCTCTGACTGGAGGACCCCTTGAAGCCTTTGTGATCCCAGAGTGGATTTGGAAAATAAATGAATGCCGATGGAGAACATTTTTGAACGGCTACACCTTCCGGCAGGCCTAATCTGCCTCCAGAACCTCTCCTCCTCGAGCTGGACGCCTCCAGGGTTAAGCCAAACTGTTCCAATTTTCCCAGGTATAGCAAGAACGGGGAAAGTTGTTTGGAGTTGGTGCTTCACTCTTTTCGGTGAACCTCTGCTCCGAGAATCCATTTCCAGGCTGCCCTTGGCTCATCCTGTCTTCCTTTCTGGCCATTTCCTGCAGCTTCCAGGCAGCAGAGCAAAATCGGTAATCCCCTCTTGAGAAATCAGAGCTCCATTCAGGCAACAGACACCCGGGAGGGAAGCAAATCCCATAACTCTTCCCCTCGTGGTGTTCCGCTGCCTGCCTCCCCCTCCCAGAGCCGGGAGCGTGAGTGCCTTGTCTCCCCGCCTTCGGCTCTGGATCATCCAAGTGACAGGTGAGGCCCGGAGCTCTCTCCTCCTGAGCTCTGTCTCGAGCTTGACACTTTTGTGCTGGCCATGCCTCAGCCCCAGGGAAGGAGACAGCCGGCTTAGAAACTTTCTCCTTTTCATCAGCCTTGGTTCTGGGGGCCTTGTCTGCATGGGAAAGTTGTGTGTTGTGAAGATCAATTGATCAATTATATTTACTGGGCACTTACACTGTGCAGGGTACTGTATTAAGCTCTTAGGAGAGTTCGATAGAGTTAGTAAACATGATCCCTGACTTTGAGGAGGAAGGGGAGACGGCCTATAAAATGCAAGTAGGAGGAAGCAACTGAGTTTAAGTATATGTGTAAGTTCCCTGAAAGGTAAGGGAGTGAGTACCAAGTGCTCGAGGTATGGGGAAGTTCTCACGTGGCAGTACAGGGGTGGGGGTGAAGGAGGGAGTAGGATGGAGAGATGGGAAATTAATCAGGGAAGGCTTCCTGGAGTTGATCCTCTGAGGTAGGAAAATCCATTTGCTTGGGGTAAGCACAGGACAAGCCTAACGTTAAGCACTTTGGGTGAAGAGGCATCAGGCTGAGCTTCCAGAAAGCTACCTCAGGAGGCATGAATCTGGAGACACCCCAGCCTGGACTGCCCCAAGGGTAGGGGAGAGGGCCCCTGCTGTCATGGTGAGGACAAATTCTGAATCTCCTAAAAGGCCCAGGGCTTGGGGGCTCTGGCCGCTGCCCTACCTGGAGCTGCCTCATTGTCAGGGAGGAGCCGGGCAGTGGCCAAGGAATTCTGAGCTGGCAGCGGAGACAGGGCAAACATGAGGAGCTGCTCTGGCCCTGCCCAGGCCTCACCCCTGGGACTGGCCCTGCACCTGGCTGATGCCTGGGGAAGAATCCTCGAGGACAGAGCATGGGTCTGGGAGTCAGGAGACCTGGGTTCTAGTTCCAGCTCTGCCACTGTCTCGCCAGGTGATCTTAAACCCCTTAATCCCTCTGGGTCCCAGTTTCCTTATCTGAGAAATGAGAAGAAGATCCCTGCCCTCTTTCCCACTTAGATTCACTTCCCACTCCCCGGGGGTGAAAGGGGAGGTTTCCAATCTGAATGTCTCTCACTTAGTGCTTAATAAAGACCATAACTAGTTAACTGAATTTATTGAGTGCGTACTGTGTGCAGAGCTAGTATTCCCCAATAGTACTTTCTAAGGAAACAGCTGAAGGTTTAAGATTTGAATGTGGGGTCTGTGAAATAGCAGTGGTTTTGAGAATACCTCCTGCAATTCTGATTGGGATCAATCTTTCCTGGGCTTTTTCAGAGTGTGGAAGCTGTAGGGGAAGATGTTGGACGTGGCGACTGAGGGGGAACAGAACACCACAGGGCTCCTGTCCCTGCCTCAGCAGCCTTGACCAGCCCACGAGGACAGTGTCTCCTGCTTGTCTTCTCTGCAGTGCTTGCTTCTGCGTGGGAGGTCCCCTCTTCTTGCAGCCCTGCTCTTCTGAGAGCCGGAGAGGAAGGACCCCCGGATGGTGCCCAGACACTTCAGAACCCTCCCCCGATCCCAAGCGATACTCGGCCAAGTGGGACGACAGCCGCATGGCTGTGCGGAGGAAGAAGGGGTTGGGATGAGTTCTCTTGGCAGCAACCCTGGAGGGCAGGACTCAGATGACAGATCAGGCATGGCCTGCGAAGTGGCCGGGTAGGGAAACCGAAGAGAAAGCAACGAGCCTTGTAGAAGGTGCGAGGAAATGCAGCCGATATAGGAAGCTGGCGTGTCCCTCCTTCACGTCTGTGCCGTTCTGTCCGGCTACCGGACTGCTATAACCGGCCACCAATCCCTCCCCTTGAGCATCAACAATGCCCTCTGCCCTACATCCTGCAGAAGACACCACAATCTGCCCTCCCTCCCGTCATCCGGTGGAATGGGCTCTTCTCCCGGCAGGCTGGGACCCAGCTGGGCGTCTCCGTGGCTGCTGACCCCTGTTAGCCTGCTCTCCTCTTCCTTTCACCGCCCAGACCATCTGGTCCTCACCTGACTCGCACCTGGGTTGCGTTTCCAGTGGACACCCGGCCTGACGGGTTGGGTTGTGGGGGCACAGTGCGACAAGCGTTGACGAATGGGTACCAAAAGTCACAAAGGTTTAAAAGTTGATCGTCAACAGATTCCCCGACAATTACCCCGTGTGCCTCTTTTGCATCCATTTTTTTCTGGTGCCAAGAATGATAAATTGCATTAAGGACCACATCATTTTTTTTTTTTCCTATTCGGTCCGCCAAGTCAGTTGGCGTCCAGATGGTGACATTTCCATTCGTTCTACTTCTCATTCTTCCTAGGAATTGAATATTTGAGGAAAAGCCCCACCGATGTCGGTGGGTCCGGGGCTTGGCTATTTATCGTGATAAAGCAGAATCTCAAAAATGCCCCCGTGGCCACGCTCGAACGGCATCAGTGAACGGTCATCCTTCGGAGGGGAATTTCGGGCAGAAGGCTTCTCTAAGCGGCCTGGCCCAGACTGGGCCCTGGAGAGGAAGATGCAGAAGCCCGGCCGTTCTCCAGTTGGCTACAAACACGCCGGGCTGGGGCCGTTCTGCTTACGGGCTGTGCCAACTGGGATTCTAGGGTGGCGTTTGCCAAGACTGGGATCTCATGGGGACTCCTGGGACTGCACCGGCCTTCTGCCCAGCTCCTCCCGCCGGCTGCTTCCCCGAGGATGTCAGTCCCGGCACAATGGCCCGATCCTCTCCCTTCCCCCTCCCCCCCACCACCTCCCCTCCACGGATCGTTCCTGTCAGAGTCCGTGGCGGATGAGGGTAGGGGAATCAGGCTGGAGCCTAAAATAGCAACCGCACCGCGGAGCTGCCAGGAAATTCCGATTTCCGAGTCTGTGAGCCAATGGACGTAACTTCTGGAAGGAAAAGGCCAAGTGGTTGGGAACAGGGGACGACACCGGTGAATGTGGCTTTTCTGATGCCTTTAAATTAAGAGTTGATTGGACAGCAGCTCAGGGGTAGGGGGAAAGGGGCACAAGGAGTGAGGGCTCTTCAGGAAAAGATATTATTGTTCCCCTCCCCCACCAATTTCCCAGCTCAAGATACAAAGGATGAGAAGGAGACGAAGCAACTCAAAGCAATAGTGACTTCTGCTGCCCTGAACATCGGAGAACCTAGAGGACAGCAGGAAGGGGAGTCTTCAAGTAAGCAATTTTAAGCATGCCCCCCTCTTCCTCCTTCTCTTTCCCCCCTCCTTCTGTCTCTCCTCCCACCCAGCACACATCACCCAGGTAAAGGATCAGCTGACCCACATCTCCCCTGGGATCCCAAGAGAGTCCTGTGGTCGGCCCTCTGGATCTGTGAAAGGGAAAGAGCCTTTTTCTCTCCCTCTCTCTCACTCACTCTCACACACACACATATTCTCTCTCTCTCTCTCCCCTCCCTTCGCCCTTTCCCCTCCCCCCGTTCCCGGATTCTCCTCTGCAATTGGGCTCACGCCAACCTGAGAGCAGGAGCCAGCCGCTCCTGCCGAAGTCACGTCCCTCACCACACCGTTGTGGGCGAGGGCCATCCAAATGGCCTCCCCCACCCTGGCGCCCCACAAGGCAGGGGGCCCACCTGGGGAGAGTCAGCCCTGAGGGGAGGAGCCATTTCTGGCCCCTCCCCGCGCCACAGCCCCCCTGGAGGTACGGGGCTGAGGTTGTGCACAGCTGTGGGGCCCCGTCCATGACTCTCTGCCCTAACGTGGAGGCGGAGCTGAGCTGGGGTGGGGTAGGAATCGGCGGGAAGGTGGACTGTGTTCAGGAATGAGAGGAGGGAGCTGGGAGGGAATGGGCTTTATTGTCTTTTAATCACACATAACCCCCGACTCAGTTTACTGGCTTCAAAGGCTCTTGGGGCATACGGCCAATCGAATCAGCTAGAAGGAAGAGTCCTTGACCCTGTCATTGAGCCCTCCTCCGATTGGACTTGTCTCGATTTTGCTCAGCGTTGGTTAGGACGTAATTTTCTCTGCTGCTGGGACTCAGATCTAGAATCCCGCTAGGGTTTGGAATGGGGAAGACCCAAGAATACTGCGGACTCCGGGGCTCGAACAAGCAGTTGGACTCTGGACGGTGGGGTGTGACTGAGCAGGCGGGGGAAAACTGTTTATACTGAGCCTGTTGTCATTGTGAGGTACCAGATGGTATTTAACAGTCATCCGGTGTATTTCTGACACCATCTCCTCCACCACCTCCATCCTGTTTACTCAGAAGGAAGACCCTCTGAACTCCGCTGCAGCTAATGCTGAGTGCTCTTTGCAAGATGGAGGCGCACACCTCAGGTGAACTTCCAAAGCCTGATCCGATGACTCACTTGCATAAGCCCGATCGTTCTTTTCCCCTGACCTGGCCCTTTCCAGGACTAAATACTTCAGCCCAGCAGGTACTTTGGGGAGCTCTGAGGTTAAAAAAAGAAAACAACCCCAAACCCCTTCCCGCCAAAACTATTAGAGTCAGAATAGTGACCTGCTGGCTTTCCACCGGACGGTCTGGCCCGGTATGAATGCGGCACCAGGCGCTTTTGTGTCCTTTTTTATTTTCAGTGTTCTGCCTTCCTGCAGCTTGGAAGTGATGTCGATAGAAACGGGGATCCGGGAGGGGAAGGCAGCGCTCAAGAGCACAGGTGTGGGGGTGAGGGACTGGGTTCTTCGGGATGGCTGCAATGTGTTCTTGGCGGCATTGTTACATGATGCTGCGGGCCTGGTGGGACACAGTGATGTTATGTGCCATCGCTGACCATTGGACCGCCTTGTACATTTCTGGCTGGGGCCAAGCATGGGTTACCCGGTTGTCCTTGGGAAAATCAAGGCTAATAATAATGTTGGTATTTGTTAAGCGCTTACTATGTGCCCAGCACTGTTCTAAGCGCTGGGGTAGACACAAGGGAATCAGGTTGTCCCACGTGGGGCTCACAGTCTTAATCCCCATTTTACAGATGAGGGAACTGAGGCACCGAGAAGTTAAGTGACTTGCCCAAAGTCACACAGCTGGCAAGTGGCAGAGCCGGGGTTCGAACCCATGACCTCTCACTCCAAAACCCGTGCTCTTTCCAGTGAGCCACGCTGCTTCTCTAGCCAAAGGCTAGGCTTTGGGTGGGGGGCTGGGGATGGGGGGGGGGATGCGTTGGGCCTGATCTAGTGTTACCCTGAATCTGGTAAAGACTGGAGTTCTCCACTCGCAGGGGCCAGGGTCTGGTTCTCGTTCTGAAGCGAAGGTCAGGTTGAGGGTGAATCATCGGGGCTGAGTCCTCTGGGCCAGTTTGGCCCACCCTGCAGCCCCAGGCTCTTTGTGGAACTCAGCTCAAATCAACCTTCTGGTCGTCCAGCTGAGCCATTTCACCGCAGCCCCGACTGGTGCCTCCAGTCAGGCCCCGGGCCAGATGACCCAGAACTGGGGATTTGAAGACATGGAGCGCTGTGGCGCTATGCCAGAAACTGTGCGTGGCTGCCAGAGGATCCCATTGGCTCACGTGGGCTCAGATTGGCCCAGCTGGATGGCCACCGACTTGCCCAAATACATCTCGCCCCAGCCCAACTTCAGGCAGATCCCCCAGACGGAGAGGGGCAAAGGCATTTCAGGGCATCTGTGTCCGTGGCAACAGGCAGCATTCCAGGTTTCCCCTAAGTGCCCAGTGACCAGTGCTGGGGCATGGGCAAGAGGGGGAGAGATGGGGAGCATCTTTCTGAGAGCATTAAGGCTTTTTGGCAGAGTGACCTGGTGGCTGTTGATCTGTTTTCACTTGGCCGGTCCCCTGGCCTCCTAGGGAAGGACCCTGGATGCCTTTATAGAGGGTGTCTTTATTGGAAACACCCAGCCCGCTTCTGCCTCACCCGCTGCCACCTGGGCACATGGAACTTCTGGCCCAGGCCGGAGTGGTGGGTTTCAAGACACTTTGGGGTGCGGGTGGCCCCAGATTAATTTTCCCAAAGTGATTTAGGGGATGACTGTGTTTTACATCACATCGCCAGCATGACACGAATGTGTCCCCCATGTGTGAGGGCCATCCTAAGCAATTCTAGGAGCAACTGAGGAGCAGAGGCCATGTTCCCTGTTGGTTCCTTTTCCACAAGGGATATGGAAGGAGACGGGGAAGGTAGCCGTGCCCTTTTCTCCCCTTCCCTCCCCTTTCCTTTCCTTCGCTTCCCTCAATTTCTCTCCCTCCCCTCTTCCTTCAATTCCTCCCTCCCTTCCTTCCCAGCGTGGTTTAGTCAAAAGAGTGCGGGCTTGGGAGTCACGGATCATGGTTTCTAATCCCGGTTCGGCCACTCACCAGCTGTGTGACTTCGGACAAGCCACTTAACTTCTCTGTGCCTCAGATACCTCATCTGTAAAATGGGGATTAGGACTGTGAGCCCCACGTGGGACAACCTGATGGCTTTGTATCTACCCCAGCACTTAGAACAGTGCTCTGCACATAGTAAGCGCTTAACAAATACCAACATCATTATTATTATTTTTCCCTCCCTCCCTCCCACCATTCAATTCAATTTATTGGGCACTTACTATGTGCAGAGCACTCTACTAAGCGCTTGGAATGTACAAATCGGTAACAGATAGAGACAGTCCCTGCCCACTGACGGGCTTACAGTCTATTCGGGGGAGACAGACAAGAACAATGGCAATTAAGTCTCCCCCTGCTTCTCCTCATTGTCCTCTCCTCCCGGTGAATCCAGAGGGCTTCGGAGCTTGGATCAACCCTCCCAACGGGCACGTTCTTATGCACTTTTCTGCCCCCAGACTCCTTCAGCGCGGCTCAGTGGAAAGAGGCCGGGCTTGGGAGTCAGAGGTCATGGGTTCGAAGCCCGGCTCTGCAACTTGTCAGCTGTGTGACTGTGGGCAAGTCACTTCACTTCTCTGGGCCTCGGTTACCTCATCTGGAAAATGGGGATTCACTGGGAGCCTCACGTGGGACGACCTGATGACCCTGTATCTACCCCAGCGCTTAGAACAGTGCTCTGCACATAGTAAGCGCTTAACAAATACCAACATTATTCTTTCTCTTGCCCCGTTCACTCCCAAGGGCAAATGTCCGTAGGCCATAGACAGCGGAGAAGTGATTGAAGGAACTGAGACGCCACCTAGTGGCCAGCCCAAACGCATGCCGCAAAGCGATCGCCATGGAGGGGGCGAAGACCCCATCAGTCAGTCAACCAGGGGTATTTCTTGAGCCATTACTGAGTGCAGATCACTATACTAAGCGCTGAGGAGACTACACCTCCCCGGCAAACTTCCTCTGAAGACCCACATCTCCCTCCTCACCCCCACGAACCCTTCCGGGCGGGGGGTCCCCGGCAGCTAAGCCACCTGAGGATGCAGTTGTGCCCCGGTAGCCTTTACACACCTCGAGGAGAGGGAATGTGTCTGTCGACTGAATTGTCTTCTCCTAAGTGGTCAGTACAATGCTCAGCAAAAAGGAGGTGTTCAGTGAATACTATTGATTGGCGCCAGGGAGTGACTTCTCCTGCTGGAGGACACCCCCCCCCCCCCCCCCCCGTGCCGTTTCGCATTGGTTTTGAAACCAAACCCGATTACAAGAAAATGATAACCATCACTTCATTTTTGCCTCGCCTCTGCCTGACCCACTGCCATCTCATCGTGTATCCTCGCAGAATGCAGGTGCCCACTGATGTACCCTACGCTTGTTCGTTTGGGACAAGCCGCTTCCACTGACTGAAGGGGTCCCCGGGCTGCTCCTGTAGACACGGGGCACTCATCTGAATGAAATGATGGGAGAGTCTCTGCTACGAGGAGTCTTGGCCTCCTGCCTCTGAATCCCCTGAGCGCTTTCCTCTCCCAAGGTCATCCCTGAATCTCCCTTTAGGGTCCGTTGAGGTAAAATTTCCTCCAGCTGTAGAGATTTTTCCACTGAGGTTCGGCTTTGTGGTGTTGGGCCAGAACCAGAGACAATTAGAGAACTTTCCTAAGGGCCAGCCACAGTGCGCTGAGAAACCTTGTTTCCCGCCTCTGAGCGTGCACACCTGACCATGACTCACATGCTCGCCCAGCTCCCGAAGGCTGAGCCACGCTGCAAGTTCGGAGTCTGATCAGGCTGCAGTCACAGAATCCAACAACTCCCAGAGAGAAAAGCTCCCAGAGGGAAGACGCTTTCATACATCCCCCGCCCAGGCAGTGCGTTCCAGTGGAAAGCACCTGCGCCCAGCGGTCGGAAGACCCAGGTTCTAGTCTCACCTCTCCTCTGGGTGATCTTGAGCAGGTGGCTTAACCTCTCTGAGCCTCGGTTGTACCCATCTATGGAATGGGGAATATCATCCTCGCCTCTCCTTACCTCCCTGAGATGTAGTGAAGAGAAAAAGAGGTGATTGGTGGGAAAGGGCTTTGGAAAAATCCAAAAGCACTCTACAAATTCAAGACATCATTCTGTTGTGCTGTTGTTGGACAAGAGGATTGTTCTCGTGGTGATCTTTCCCTTGGCTGTTGTGCAACTCCCCCCTCTTCTCCCAATACTCCCACCCCTTCAGAGTAATGTATTTGGATTAAACCTCTGTTCGGGCTTTACTCCAACAGAGATGCCTGCGAGGTGATTTCTCAGTTCTCATTCTCACAGGAAGGTGAGGTGGCTCATCTTGGGCTTGCTCCATTTTTATAGGCTTTGTGTGAGAACTCAGAGAAAAGACATGCAATGAAGGAACATCAGGTAGAGCAGAAATCCCTATCAATGCCCCCAGGACTCTTACACCAAGGAAAACCAAGCCTTTTCCTGAGAGCACTGTAGGGCATCTTTGGGATGGTCTAAACATTTTTACTAGAATATATGTTCTGTATAAATGTGTCTCTAGAATCCACACAGGAAGAGTTGGCTTTTCTGTCTTAAGTGACCACAGGTGGGTTTTTTCCCCTTGACCCCAAATCTGCACCTGTCCAGGCAGACCCCAGATCCCACCCCGATTCCAGGGCATTGTGTCAAAATTGATGGTTTGCCAATTGTCTGTCGCTTTGAATGGAAAGGGTGTGGGGCGCGATTAAGAAACCCATGGATGTAGAACAGTTTTCTGGAAAAGAACACTAGCTTCATCCTATTTTGAGTCCACCGTATATGTCTAAACAAGTTCTTCCCTGCCACCTCTGCCCTGAGGTGAAGGGGAAGTAAATGATCTTCTTTCTTATTCTGAGGTCCCAGCTCTCTACCCATGGATAGAAATCTCAGGCTCCATTTCCAACCCTAGTTGTCTGAGCACCCTGATTTACCTGGAAGGAAGCAGGTAATGAAGTCATTTAGGATAGAGTGGAAGATCAACTTCTTAAGAAGCCAAAAAAGTCGGGAACAAGTTTTCATGAGAAGCTTTCTCGGTTTTCTAGATCAATCTATCTTCAGATGTCCTAGGCTAGTGACTCAAAATGAGTCACATTCTCAGTTCTCCCATATCCCAGACCGCTAGAAATGGTTAACTGCTGCAATAATTCTGTTTGCTCAGTCTCGTTCCAATTTGTTCTCTTACTCTATTCTAAAGTCATCATGGCAATTCTACTTAAAAAAAAAATGTTTCCTGCATATAAAACCTATGCTATGGCTGAATTTAATGTTTCCCATTTATTAAGATTTTGGGGCAAAAAACAGCAAACTTCTATTCAGCTAGATCTACATTGATTAGAGATAAGGGTCCTACGTCAAAGGTGGTGTCTTCTTTAAGATGGTCTGTTTGTGGGACTGTGGAGAGAGAAATATGGGGTAGCAAGCACAGAGGTTGACTAAGTTTCTCTGGGGGCAGAACACTGTGGGGACTATTGTGCAGGCAGCTTTCCGGAGCTGCAGAGAGAAGGAATGGAAAACCTATAGGCAGAGCGATGTTTAACACGGAGCATAAAGAAGCCGCTAATTCAATTTCAGACCAAAAGTAGCGGCTGAGATCAAGATATGTCCCATTTTGAGGTCACTGAACCCCTCAAATGCTTTTGGAAATAGAGACCATGTTTGGCCAAGAGTTTTTCCATTAATTTAAATGGACCGGTATTTCCAGAGAAATGCAACCCAGCTGTCCCCAATTTATTTTCATCAAACTCATCAGCACAGGGATCTGAGAGCACTTCTAGATTTCCAAGATGTCTCTTGAGCTTTCTTTGCCTGGGCACTGAGACCTCTACCCTGCCTGGAAGGGAGAAGGTATAGTGATTGGCACCTGGCAGGGGCTGGATTTGTTTTATGGTATTAAGTGCTTACTATGTGCCTGGCACTAAACTAAGCGCTGGGGTAGACACAAGTTAATCAGGGTGGACACAGTCCCCGTCCCACATAGAGCTCACAGTCTTAATCCCCATTTTCCAGATGAGGTAACTGAGGCCCAGAGAAATTAAGTGACTTGCTCAAGGCCACACAGCAGACAAGTGGTGGAGCCGGGATTGGAACCCAGGTCCTTCTGACTCCTAGGCCTGGGCCCTTTCCACTAGAAGCTTCTCATATGATGCATACAATCGATTTGATTGATAGGTGTAAGGATCCCTAGAGTTCTTCTGTGGTTTTACACAGGGAGCTGGAGGGTCAGGGAAGATAATGGTAATAATTATGGTATTTAAATGCTAACTTCCCCTCTCAGGGTCGCACCTGGAGAGTTTCCAGTACTCTACCAGTCTAGGCTATGGGAAAAAGAGTCAAGCAGAGGCATACCCATTCCATTCCTAGCTTGGGCAGTGGCTAGTAAGTGGAAGGCAATCTGCTACCAAGTCAAGACTCCCCTGTGCTGGGCAGCAGCGGCATGGGAGAGAATCAAGGGCGAGCCTCAAGTTACTGCATGGAAGGAGGCAATGGTAAACCGCTTCCGTATTTTTACCAAGAAAACTCTATGGATCCACTACCAGAACGACTGCAGATGGAGAGCGGGGCGATCTGGGAGAGATGTGTCCTTGGTGTCGCTATGGGTCGGAAACGACTCGACGGCATAAGGGGAGGCAAATGCTGACTGTATGCCAAGCATTGTGTGAAGTGCTGGGGTAGATGCAGTATTTGCAGATGGGACACGGTCCCTGTCCCAAATATGGGGCTCACAGTCTTTGGGGGAAGTGCAAGTGTTTCTCCTGACTCATTTCCTCTGCGGATCCTTTCTCTCCTTCCTTCCCTCCCTCACCTCTTCCTTTCACCTAGCTGATGTGTCCCGAAGGCACGCTCCCTTTGGGCAGCTCCCGAGGACTGTCCCTTCCAGGCCTCTCCCCCCTCTTCCATGGCAGTGACAAAGAATGGCCAAGAAGCAGTAGATACGAGGAACTAGGGGAAAGGATTGATGGTTAGGGGCATCTGTAGATTTGGGTTTGGGTCCCAAGTCAGAACCTGTGTGGGGTTCTCCCCTATTTACCGGCCCTGGGCCTTGGAGGGAGACAGGGACAAACTGGTTGCATAGATTTGCTTACAGCCAGCAACCCCCTTGCCACTCAGTCATTCAATAATGGGATTTATTGAGTGCTTACTCTGTGCAGAGCACGGAACGATGTGCTTGGGAGAGTACAGTTCAGTGGAGTTGGGAGACACAGATTTGAGCTATTAATGAAAGAATTGTGCTTGAGAAGTTACCAACCATTACTAGCAGCGGTAATAGTAGTTATTAAGTGCTTGCCCAGAGAACTGTCCTAAGCACTGAGAGGGTAGACCGATTTGGGAATTAGACATGAGCCCCTCAAGGGGGCTCATAATCTAAAAATAGAACAGAGGAGGAGAGAGGACTGGCTTCAGACACATAAAGAGGGATGAAACAATAAGCGGCGTACAAGATGAGGACAAGTACACATTAAATAAAATATCATTCCTAAAATAGTAAATGTAGGTATTGATCAGGAAAGAAAGAGGAAGGGCATTTTGCCAAGGCAGTCATCTCCCCCACCGCCCCGGGAGAGGGTCTGAATGAGTCAGGCTGGGAGAACATTGATGGGGATGAGCATTTATCAGCTGAATTTATAAATGTGCAAATTATCTGTGTGTAGGGCCAGAGATTAAGCCACTCTGAGTAACAGTTTAGAGGCGACTTACAAAATGGGTGCGAGGACCCAACAGTGTCTGCTGCTTTTAGAGCTCTGAAATACTCTGTCCCAAGGTCACCGACTGCCAGCGAACTCCCTCCCAAGCTTCTGGGCTCAGGGGGGAACTGGGTGGGAGTGTGGATGGTTCAGCACAAGCCATCTCCACTACCGCAGAAACAACTCGAGCCCACGTCCTGCTGGTGATAGGGCATACTTCCCCATTCTTAAATATCGGTGCCTGAGCAATGCTCGCTCAAGTGGTAAAGACCTAAAACAGGAGTAAATGCTTAATAAATACTTGGACAATAATAATAATCATTGTAGTTCTGGAGCTACCCAGTGCCACAGCGGAGAGAAACTGTGTGAACTCACACACTGAGTAAACACAGAACATTTTAAGAGTCAAGGGCCTTGGCATTCATTCAGTTCGTTCAGTCATATTTATTGAGCGCTTACTGTGGGCAGAGCACTGTACTAAGCACTTGGGAAAGTACAATACAGCGAAATCCCCACCCACAACGAGCTCACGGTCTAGAGTTAGAGGGTAAACCGAGCTGATGGTGGGAGATGCTGGTTTAGACAGCGAGCTCGTTGTGAGCAGGGATTGTCCCTCTTTATTGTTGCACTGTACTTTCCCACGCGCTTAGTACAGTGCTCTGCACACGGTAAGCACTTGGTAAGCACTTAATAAGCACAGGCTGGAAGCAGCGTGGCTCAGTGGAAAGAGCACGGGCTTGGGAGTCGGAGGTCATCGGTTCGAATCCCGGCTCTGCCACGTGTCAGCTGTGCAACTGTGGGTAAATCACTTAACTTCTCTGTGCCTCAGTTACCTCATCTGTAAAACGGGGATGAAGACTGTGAGCCTCACGTAGGACAACCTGATTAGCCTGTATCTACCCCAGCGCTTAGAACAGTGCTCTGCACAGAGTAAGCGCTTAACAAATACCAACATTATTATTATTATTATTATTATTAATAATGATTGAGTGAATGAGACCAGTGAATGGTTGCAATTTCAGAATTTTCCAGGAGATGGCATAAATACCGCGAGCCTCTGCAGAAGGTGCGGCTGAGCGATTATCATCTATTTATTACAAGTTGGAAGAAAGGCAGGGCAGGAAACTCAGTATTAAGAGGAGAGTGAAGAGAGCTGGCAGGAGATGTATGAAAATCTGTGCTCACTCAACAAAACTGATGGCTGGCTCAGTGGAAAGAGCCCGGGCTTTGGAGTCAGAGGTCATGAGTTCGAATCCCAGATCTGCCACATGTCAGCAGTGTGACTGTGGGCAAGTCACTTCACTTCTCTGTGCCCCAGTTACCTCATCTGTAAAATGGGGATTAAGACTGTGAGCCCCACGTGGGACAACCTGATTCCCCTGTATCTACCCCAGCGCTTACAACAGTGCTCTGCACATAGTAAGCACTTAACAAATACCAACATTATTATTATTCAAAAAGACTATACAGATTCTCCCGGTGTTGAAGCTTTCCTACTTGATTTTATCCCGTTTAGCCAAGATTCGGCCACGGGCATGGAGTGATAGAGGGATCAGGAAGATTAGAGGGGAGAATCCAGAACAGGGATAATCTGCCTTGCATAGGACATTTTCTGCAGGCGACCATTCCCACGCCACTAACGTGGCAACAAGTCTCCTCAGCCCCACGCTGGCCAACGATGGAGTCTGAGCTAGAGGCCCCCGTGCTCCTGATCAAAATGCCAACAGTGCTCCCTTTGGCCCAGATGACTTCTCTGCTCCTGGGCCTTAGCCCAAGCTTCCCCTGTCTGAAAAAGAAGCTGTAGTCCCTTTCCTGCCTCTGTCCCCATGTCTGAGGCAGGAACAAGCAGCAGCCCCGCCCTTCTTTACCCAATACGCTGGCTTGAGGTGAGACACAAGTCTGTCTAATCCCTGGAGCCTCAAACAAGGTGGAGGAGATTCCTCAGGAGGAAAGGAAGCGTGCGAAAGGCGGGTGACCTTTAAAATCCACGAAACCCACTGCTGTAATTCTTCTTTATTAGTGGGACGTGTCGGCGCTATCGTTTAAAGAGACTATTCCCCCCATTGCAGGTATGCCGTACAAGGAACAGCGGAACAGGACGGCCCTGGATGAAAGATTTTAGACTCGCCACGCCCCCACCGGATGGGAAAAAGGCGTCAGAGGAACACACGAGTACGGTGGACCGATTCCCAGGGGTGAGTGGCCATCTTCCGATTCCCGAGGCAGTTCCTCCCGGCAGCTCATTTGGGGTTAGGGTTAAAAAGGTGCTGTCACTCCTGGGCAGGTGCTTCCAGGCTCCTCCTGGGGCACAAAAGAGACGGCACCAAATCAGGTGGACATGGCGGGGGATGTGGAAGCGGGCACGGGGCTGAACGGGGAAAAAGAGGAAGTGGATGTTTGGCACACAGGAAGCAGGAGAAACAGCTGTAGGAGTCTGCAGAGGGTGGAGGAGGAGGAGGAGCCAGAAAGGAAGGTGAGGAAGTCAGCAAGAGGAGAAGCGACCGCGTGGGTAGCGAGGGTTGGAGCTGTCAGGATGGAACGGCGGCTAGATTGGGTCCTGGTGGGACGGGGAGGGGCTGGAGCTTGGAGATGCAATGGGGAGAGGATAGAGTATAGGCAGATGGCTTTCTCTCAGTGAAGGAACCAGGCAGACTGCTTTCTTGGTGTGGCAAATTGAGGAGCCAAGGGACTTCTGTTCATTTGGAAGAAGGCTGGGAGCTAGGGGGAATGTAGAAAATATGAAAGAACCATCCCAACTGCACATTTCAATGTGCTATGAATGGACTCTACTAATGAGCATGGATCGCCCAACTTTAGACTTGTCCTGTCCTCATGGTAGATTTTGCCCCTGGAAAGCTCTGGCTTCTGCAGGAGGTGGGACTGCCATTTGCCTTCACTTCTCACCCGTGTGATCTAGTTAGTAGGGTCCAGCCTTCCTCATCCCAGCGAGTCTGGCCCAGTCTCCTCTTGCCCTCCTTAGCCCAGGCTTTCTCTCTCCAATCCAAATTGCCCAGGCCTCTAAAGTGAGTTTCTCATTGAGTTTTGTTTTTGTTTTTTCTGGGTTCCCCGTGGCTGCCTTCTCTCACTCCCCCTGCTATTTAATGTTCACATCTAAGATTCACCGAGTGAATCATGTTTTCCTGTTGCCCTACAAAACCACACAGGACTCTCTGAGGGGAAGAGTCTTGGATGAGATCATCCTGACAAAGGTTACCAAATTGCCAAAACCAGTTAAATTTGGGTGAAATATTTTCATGGAAATTCTGCTTGGGTTTCCTCATTTCCCACCCACGATTAAGAACATTTGGCGTCAAGTGGAATATGAGGAAAATAGGGGTTTTTTTAATCGTAACCGCCGGAGCGACCGTCTAAGTAACGCGCAGAGAGCTTCCCGGCATCTATCTCATTAGTTCCCCTTCACCTCCTCCAGGGGCAGGGGGCCAAGCGCTGCCCCCCTTGTACAGATGGGAATGCAGAGGGCAAACACAGCACTTGGTCTGTTTACTCTAGGGATGTGCTTCCTGGCCTCCCACGCTGGAAAAGTAAAGTCACTTCGCCTCGGTCAGACAGGGAGCCGGTGATGGGAGTCGGGAACATCGGTGTCTCCGAAAGGCTGTTATTCAAGTGTGGCTTGCCCTAATTCTCTCCAGCGAAACCCACAAGGCACAGGGAGGAAAACTGACAGCCCTATCATGATGGGCTGGGGTAGGGAATGATTATCCAATCCTTAGCACCTGATCATTGTAGAGGACTCTAAAAATCACAGAGAAACCCAGTAAAACTTAGTTGTCTCCCCTTTGGGCTTCTACTCTCGATTTTACTATTCAGTGTTGTTCTTGAGATCCACTAATGCAAGGAGTTAAAAACTAGCAGATGGTTATTGTAAAATGACTGTGGGTTTGAGTTGAAAGTTCTTTGAAAATGCTGGATTCAGGTAATTTTCAAGTATATTCTTTTAAATCCATGAAACTCACCCCTATTTTCATCCACTATTACCAAAGGCAAATGCTTCGTGTTGAAAGTTTGTTGCAAATGGTATCCCTGAACCCCCACATACACCAGTGAGTTGTTACTTGTCCAGAGGACTGATGGGGTCTAGTAGACTTATTACACCCTTTCTCCCTGTTCTTTCCCTCCATTGCTTTTCTTTCAGTCTCCCTTGCCCATTAAGCACTGTACCACAGATACAGGTTTTTTCCAGGAGCACAATTAACGAAACCTAGATATTTATATATTTTTTAAAGTAACAGCTCTCCCCAGCCATATGATTTCAGAATTCATCCTGCATATCACGCCAGGTCGGCCTAACACAAAATAAAAGTGCAAAGACTGGAAATGGAGATCATTTTTGGCTCGCAAATAAACCAGCCCCTGGAGACGGTACCAGTCAGACAGGTTGGTCCTGCCACTGGATTTTTTCCCTGCTTGAACACAGAGTATTCTAGAGAGAGGCAGGCACAAAAAAAACCCCAAACCTCCCTACTGAAATCAAGAGACACTGGCAGCAACAGAAATGCTCAATGTTTCTAAGGGAAAAGAGTGTGGAGGGTGAATGGTTTCAGTAGATTCCACCTGCTGCTTTTTTGCACGCACCGCCTTTCCACTCTAGTCTTCGGGGACCTCAAACGCTACTCGGTCTTGGTTTCTGTCTTGGCACTTGGTGCTCTTTGCTATCCTCTCCAGCTCTGGGAATGTCTGGGGGCAGGAATGCCCCCGAGGTTCGGTCTTAACCGAGTGCAGAGGGAAGCTGCAGCCTTTCAGCAGAACTGGGAGACGCATCTGTGCCTCCCTTCCTGTAACCCACTGCCCTGACCGGACGGTGGCTCGGTTCTCTCGGTGCTCCCCTTGGTCTCCGAGACGGAAGCAACGGGTTCCCTCCTTCCAGTCCTCCCGGAGCCTTCACTTGAACTCGCTTGGCTGACTGAGGATGCCGCTGTGAGGTCAGCTCGATCTTCCCCTCTTCCCCATGCCCCGACCCAGAGCGGTGACCTGCATGCTCCAAAGGCCCGGAGCTGTTTGAATCTCAGCAGCAGCCGTGGTGGAGGCGAGAGCAGGATGGCTGCGGGGGGATTCGGGATGCCCTCTTGCCCCTCCCCGTTGAGGGTGGTAGACCTGAGGTAGAGGCCCCTTTGGCTTCTTCTGGCTGTGCGCTTTCACCTTCCACAAGCAGCACAGGGAAATTAGTCAGTCAAATCATGGTCACTCAGGGGACTCCAGCCTTATCCAGCATTGCACTGGCTGGTGTGCCCGAGGCAGCTGCAGTGAAACAGCTCTACCGGTCCCTGCTCCCACAGTCCTTGCCCCGGCACACCTTGGACCCTCAGCAGTGCCCAGACACAGAGGGAGCTCCTCCCATGGGCCACGAGTGCGGAATGTGAGCGCAGGGCAAGGAGGAAGAAGGAAAAGATGTTGAGGCAGGCCACTCAAAGTCCCAGTGTAGCTGCCCGTACCCCCCATCACCCCATCCCATCCCACCGCTCGGTCTACAGGAGAAACGTTCTGTGGGACTTCATCGGCTGAGGCTACAATCTAAAGAACCCCCTCTGAGGGCAGAGCACTGTACTGGGTGCCATGGGATGGCAGGGAACATTCAAAATGTGGAGCTTGACTTTGAGGAGTGCTTAGTAAGGGAATGGCAGACCAAAAAAAATAAGTGCAAAATCCAAGCGACTGAAACATGAAAGATAAGCAAGAATCCAAATGACAGGAACATATACACATAATTTCCAGTAATAAATATAAGTGGGTTGGCATTGCTGGAGTGCTGGAACTTCCTGAAGAGAGGAGGGGCTGACTTTGGAAGACTTCCTGAAGAGACCAAAGTTTGAGTGCTCTAAGGAGATGATGATGGAAGGAGATCTGAAATCAAATAACTCTTCAACTGTGAATTCAGATTTCAAGGCAATAGAAGAGCTACTGCTTCTTTTGACTGTGCACGTAACTCAGACTTTCGTCCCAGCTTTATCCGAAAGCAGGGGATTTTTGATTGTGAGCCTTCTCCGTTGCAACTGCTGTGCAGTGGAAAGGGACGTTTTTGCTACGGATTTATCATTCGATTCAGATGTTTGGCTCCGATTTCCCAATCTTGTCAGCAATGTTGACATTAAAAAATCAGAGCGGTGTACTGCAGTTTATTTTTTCATTTTGTAAGATGTAAATTTTGCATCTTTCAAAACCATTTCTTTCCCCCCTTGAACCACAGCCTGTTCCAGCAGCTTCCTGTTCTCAGTTCTCATCTCCCTTGTTTCCTGTCCTGAACTGCCAGGTCTGAACTTGAAACGCTTCCTCTGTTCTTTAAGCGACACCCCAGTTTACAGCCTGGGTCCCAGGACCGCTTACTTCCCAAACAGCCCTCGATAGGCTGAGCTCAGACGGAGCCGGCGCTGGACCCTGATCTCTAGCCGTCTTGGTGTGGACGGAGGGGAAAAGGAGCGCAGCACTTGCGAAGTTCAGCAGGGTCCAAAACTGCCGGGGTTAATGCTGGACCTCAGGACTCCCGGGTCACTGACCCGATCAGCTTTCGGAGGAGAGTTAAACAGTAGCCGGGACGCTTGGGGAAGGCCACATCCGTCCATCTCTCTGGCTTGGTGGATGTTTCATCCACCGTCACGCTGGGCTGCCATTACCTTCCCCGGGAAAGTTGCCGAGTGGCCACTCTGTGGTCCAGGGATGGTGGTTGCCGGACACCAGACCGCGCTGACTGTTGCGAAGCTGACACCTTAACGAGGGTCTCGTCCATCGCGGGGCCTCGGAGCCATGTTCTGGTAGCATGAGAAGCGGCGTGACCTAGTGAAAAGAGCACGGCTTGGGTGTTGGATGACCTGGATTCTAATCCTGCTCTGCCGCTCGCTTGCTGTGGGATCTTGGGCAAGTAACTTAACTTCTCTGGGCCTTAGTTTCCTCATGTATAAAATGGGAATTTTTGCCTGTTTGCCCTTCCCCTTTGATGGTGCACCTCATGTGAGGCAAGGGACTCAGTCCAAACTGATTAATGATGAGTGATTAATACAGTAATAGGCACATAGTAAGTGCCTATCAAAAACCTATCATTATTATTATTATTATTATTATGAGAATCCCTGGACACCTAAATAGCAAAGATGTGCACGATCCCAACCTGATTCCACCCTGGTGCCCTGACAACAGCTATTTGCCTGGCCAGTGTTCATCCTTTGGGGCTGTACTTGTGAAAATCACTCTTCCTGGGAGAGTGATTTGTCAGATGCTAATGAATCAGGGTTCCCTTGCTGAATGGGCAGTGACAGCAATCCACCGCGTGGTCTCCATGGAGATTACCCAAGAAAATTGTAGCTGCTACTTGGCTAATTTGCCTAAACCGCTGGGTGACGTTTGGCAATTTACTGTGATGATTGAGTATGCAAATTCGGTAAGAAATCAGGAGTATGGAACATACTGTACCTTATGTAACATAAAAATAGACTCGGACAGTCCTGGAATGTGTTCCAACAGCATAATCGGGCCTTTGCTGTGGTTTTCCTGCCAGCCGGGGAACAGCACGTCACTGAGGGTGGAATCCAAGTGGCGGGTTCACACCTTGGTAAGTCGGGTTTTTCTTACTCAAACCTTCAGGTCTGCCGTTCCGCGAGTAAGGTCACCTTTGGCTGCCCTTGGCGCCGGTTTCCTACTCTGTATTGGGCTCCCCGATCAGCCACCTTAGGTGGGCAGATTCAAACCCGGGTCCCGGCCTGTCATGCCAGGGGGTGTGGCGGTTGGGACTGGTGTCCGGGTGGGAGCTGCCGAATGTGCTTTCCCAAAAGTTTCCCGCTCTGGCTGGGCCGGGAGTCCGGTATTATACCGGACGATCTGTGTTTCATCCAGTCTGTCCTCTGCCTGGGACAGATAAGGCACAAGGGATAAGGCACTAGGCGGCGCAGAAGCAGCGTGGCTCAGTGTAAAGATCCCAGGCTTGGGAGTCAGAGGTCATGGGTTCGAATTCCGGCTCTGCCGCTTGCCAGCTGTGTGACTTTGGGCAAGTCATTTAACTTCTCTGTGCCTCAGTTCTCTCATCTGTAAAATGGAGATTAAAACTGTGAGTCCCACGTGGGACAACCTGATTACCTAGTATCCCCCTAGCAGTGCTTTGCACATAGGAAGTGCTTAACAAATACCACCATTATTTATGGCTGCTAGTGTTTATTTCAGTGCCCAGCCTCCTTCCGCCTCAGAATTCAAGCTCTGTGGCTCAGAAGTGGTGCCCATGTTCGGGGGACCCCAGAGGAGAATGCAGAGATTTTAGGACAAGTGAGATGAGGGGTCAAAGGTCTCCCCCCGCACCCAAAGAACACGTTAGTTTCAGGTGGACTTGGGCAAAAGCTTCCCTATGACATTATTAGGTTCTGTGGTGTCCCTGGCCTATTTCCCACAGCCCCACGAAGCCCCGTATTTTGGAGTGCTGTCACTAGCCACTGGCCACCCTGGCCTGCTGCAAGACTGAAGCGGGGCTGTGGAAGCTGAGAAGGGTCTATGACCTGCTCGGGCCAGATCCCACCCAAGGCCTCAGGTCCGGTGGGTTCTTATTTTGGGAAGCTGAATTCTCCAAATCAGTCAATCAATCACTCAGTGGTACTTATTGAACACCTTCTAGGTGCAGAGTATGGCACTGTGTTTGATTGAATGAATATTCTCCCAATCATATTTATTGAGTGCTTACTATTTGCAGAGCACTGTACCAAGTGGTTGGTTCATTCAATAATATTTACTGAGCGCTTACTATGTGCAGAGCACTGTACTAAGCGCTTGGAATGGACAAATTGGTAACAGATAGAGACAATCCCTGCCCTTTGACGGGCTTACGGTCTAATCGGGGGAGACAGACAGACAGACAAGAACAATGGCAATAAATAGAATCAAGGGGAAGAACATATCATTAAAACAATAGCAAATAAATAGAATCAAGTAGAGTACAATACAACAATGAACAGACACATACCCTACCCCCACCGAGCTTATAGTCTAGAAGGGGGAAGGAAGTCATTAATATAAAAAAAAATTACAAATAGGTACATGTGTTGTGGGGCTGGGAGAGAGGAAGAGTAAAGGGAGCAAAGTCAGAGCGATGCAGAAGTGAGTGGGAGAAGAGGAAAGTGGGGGCTTAGTCAAGGAAGGCCTCCTGGAGGAGATGTGCCTTCAATAATGCTTTGAAGTGGGGAGGAGTAACCTTCTGTCGGTTTTGAGGAGAGAGGGCCTTCCAGGTCAGAGAGGGGATGTGGGCGAGGGATCGGCGGTGAGATAGGTGCAGTGAGGTTAGCCTTAGAGGAGCTAAGTGTGTGGGGTGGGTTGTTAGTACCAGAGTAGCAAGGTGAGGTAGGAGGGGGCAAGGTGATGGAGTGCTTTAAAGCCAATGGTGAGGAGTTTTTGTTTGATGCGCAGGGGGATGGGCAACCATGGGAGTGTTTTGAGGAGTGGGGTGACATGTGCTGAACATTTTTGTAGAAAAAACAGCTGGGCAGGAGAGTGTCATGCAGTAGAGTTGGCAGAAGCAGCGTGGCTCAGTGGAAAGAGCACGGGCTTTGGAGTCGGAGGTCATGGGTTCGAATCCCGGCTCTGCCACTTGTTCATTCATTCATTCAATAGTATTTATTGAGTGCTTACTATGTGCAGAGCACTGTACTAAGCGCTTGGGATGAACAAGTCGGCAACAGATAGAGACAGTCCCTGCCGTTTGACGGGCTTACAGTCTAATCGGGGGAGACGGACAGACAAGAACAATGGCACTAAACAGCGTCAAGGGGAAGAACATCTCGTAAAAACAATGGCAACTAAATAGAATCAAGGCGATGTACAATTCATTGACAAAATAAATAGGGTAACGAAAATATATACAGTTGAGCGGACGAGTACAGTGCTGTGGGGATGGGAAGGGAGAGGTGGAGGAGCAGAGCGAAAAGGGGAAAATGAGGCTTTAGCTGCGGAGAGGTAAAGGGGGGATGGCAGAGGGAGTAGAGGGGGAAGAGGAGCTCAGTCTGGGAAGGCCTCTTGGAGGAGGTGATTTTTAAGTAAGGTTTTGAAGAGGGAAAGAGAATCGGTTTGGCGGAGGTGAGGAGGGAGGGCGTTCCAGGACCGCGGGAGGACGTGACCCAGGGGTCGACGGCGGGATAGGCGAGACCGAGGGACGGCGAGGAGGTGGGCGGCAGAGGAGCGGAGCGTGCGGGGTGGGCGGTAGAAAGAGAGAAGGGAGGAGAGGTAGGAAGGGGCAAGGTGATGGAGAGCCTTGAAGCCTAGAGTGAGGAGTTTTTGTTTGGAGCGGAGGTCGATAGGCAACCACTGGAGTTGTTTAAGAAGGGGAGTGACAGGCCCAGATCGTTTCTGCAGGAAGATGAGCCGGGCAGCGGAGTGAAGAATAGACCGGAGCGGGGCGAGAGAGGAGGAAGGGAGGTCAGAGAGAAGGCTGACACAGTAGTCTAGCCGGGATATAACGAGAGCCCGCAATAGTAAGGTAGCCGTTTGGGTGGAGAGGAAAGGGCGGATCTTGGCGATATTGTAGAGGTGAAACCGGCAGGTCTTGGTAACGGATAGGATGTGTGGGGTGAACGAGAGGGACGAGTCAAGGATGACACCGAGATTGCGGGCCTGCGGGACGGGAAGGATGGTCGTGCCATCCACGGTGATGGAGAAGTCTGGGAGCGGACCGGGCTTGGGAGGGAAGATGAGGAGCTCAGTCTTGCTCATGTTGAGTTTTAGGTGGCGGGCCGACATCCAGGTGGAGACGTCCCGGAGGCAGGAGGAGATGCGAGCCTGAAGGGAGGGGGAGAGGACAGGGGCGGAGATGTAGATCTGCGTGTCATCTGCGTAGAGATGGTAGTCAAAGCCGTGAGAGCGGATGAGTTCACCGAGGGAGTGAGTGTAAATGGAGAACAGAAGAGGGCCAAGAACTGACCCTTGAGGAACTCCAACAGTTAAAGGATGGGAGGGGGAGGAGGCTCCAGCGTAGGAGACCGAGAATGATCGGCCAGAGAGGTAAGAGGAGAACCAGGAGAGGACAGAGTCCGTGAAGCCAAGGTGAGATAAGGTATGGAGGAGGAGGGGATGGTCGACAGTGTCAAAGGCAGCAGAGAGGTCAAGGAGGATCAGAATGGAGTAGGAGCCATTGGATTTGGCAAGAAGGAGGTCATGGGTGACCTTAGAGAGAGCAGTCTCGGTAGAGTGGAGGGGACGGAAGCCAGATTGGAGGGGGTCTAGGAGAGAATGGGAGTTAAGGAATTCTAGGCATCGATTGTAGACGACTCGTTCTAAGATTTTCTGTGTGACTGTGGGCAAGTCACTTAACTTCTCTGTGCCTCAGTTACCTCATCTGTAAAATGGGGATCAAGACTGTAAGCCCCACGTGGGTCAGCCTGATTCCCCTGTATCTACCCCAGCGCTTAGAACAGTGCTCTGCACTTAGTAAGCACTTAACAAATACCAACATTATTATTATTAGACACCATCCCTGTCTACAAGGAGCTTACATTCTACGGAGGAAGACATTAACTTACAGATAGGGGAAATAGAGTTTAAGGATATGTATAGAAATGCTGTGGGGCTGGGATGAGTAACAAAGTGCTCTTTGTTCAGCACTATAATTAAGTGCTTGGGAGAGAACTGCTGAGTTAGTAAACACGATTCCTGCCCTGAAGGAGTTTACAGGTAACGCCTATGGGAGAGTGGCAGGATGGATGCAGGATACAGGAGTGGCAGGGATACAACCTGATAAGGTCCCCCGTGGTCAAGGTCTTTTAAAGGAAGGGTGAGAACCACTTCCCTCCCAACCCTGCAGCTTAATAGCCGTCAATCAAAGGGTTCCAGCCGGACTCCTATACCAAATCGTTACATTTCCAGCCGGCTGCCTCCTTTTGTCACGTGTGCAGGTCTCCTGCTGTCATGTCCAGTAGCTTATTTGGTGCAGATATTGGTTACTGCTTGCATAGTTGTGTTCAGCGTGACTTCCCTCGTAAACTATTTCCTATTAATATCCATCTGTCTCCCACTCCTGACTGTAAGCTCGTTATGGGCAGAGAACGTGTCTGCTAATTCTGTTGTATTCTCCCAAGTACTTAGTGCAGTGCTCTGCGCAGAGTAAGCGCTCGATAAGTATGATTGATTCAATACATACCATTAACTGAATTGTAAGCATTTTGAAGGCAGGCAGAGATGCCTCTCTGAGCCTCTGTGGGCCCACTCCAACCCCAAGGACAGGGCCCTGCTCACCACTTTTTTTTTTATGGTATTTAAGTGCTTACTGTGTACCAGGCACTGTTCTAAGCACTGGGTTAGAATCAAGGTAATCAGGTTGGGGCTCACAGTCTTCATCCCCATTTTTGGCAGATGAGGGAACTGAGGCACAGAGAAGTGAAGGGGCAAGAAAATCAGATTCCAGGACCACTTTGTCACAGGCCTACGGTCGGTTTTGGCAGGAACCGTGCCTTCTGGGGCCTGAACTGATGGGAGTCGGGCAGTCAGCGTTGCCAGGACTGCGGTAGTTGTCCCCTTTACGGTTCCTCCCTGGGGCCATGGGGTGATGCTAAGTATCGGTCATGCTTTGCAGGCATTCGATCCTCTCCTGAGATTGTACAAAACCCGTTTCTCGTGAGAACTGTTCGGCCAGCCCAGTCTGCTTGAATGGCCCATCTGTGATCGTATCTTAATCACCCAAACTCAACTTGAGACCGCGTTCCCAGCCCCACTTCCCTAAGTGCTTTGAGGTTCAGTGGGTTTCCCAAGCCGCTGGTTTCCTGGGGGGAGGAGAGAAGGACTTTAAACTGGCAAGGTGCATTTGGGGCAGAGATTGTTAAGTAACTTGAACTAGTTGGCACCTCCCTCTGTTTCTCCAGAAAAAAGGAGACTTTGACCCCGACCTTTTTGCCTCTACAATTCCCTGGATCACCAGGCCGAGACCGGATTTTAGTCAGTCAGTTAGTCCTATATACGGAGCACTTCCTATTTGCAGAGCACTGTACTAAGCACTCAGTAAAGGCCTGTCTACGGCCAAACCACCCGCAGAGCTGCGGCCTTCATTTGGATCATTAATTAAAACACCTTCCTAGACCCAGACCCCTTCCCACCCGGAGCCAACGCACCGCTGGTCTTACTGGGATCCCGTCGGCTTATTGCTGCAGGGAGGACAGTGGAAGCTCGGTATGGAAAGACTCTTGCAGAAGTGATCCGGAGGGGTGGTTGTCAGCACTAGGCCTCACTACCGTCATCTTCCAAGAGGACGAAAGTAGCAAGCGGAAAGAGGAATGGTAGTGGGGGTGATTTTTGTCCCCCACCCCCTCACCTTCCTAAGTAGGGAATCGACACTGGAACCCCTAGGAAATGGCTATGCCCCCTGCCTCTGGCCCTGACCCAGGTAGGTGCCGTCCCAGGGGACGGGGACCGCGGGCGAGTGGTTAAAAAGAAATGGTGACCCAGGACTTTGCTGGGTCACTGGCCACAGTTTTACCTTGATTAATTGCTAACCAAGCTGTAAAAGAAGTAAAATCCCTCGTAACCAAAACATGGTGTGGGCGGGGGGGTGGGGCGGGCAGCCCTAGAATCAGGGTTGTAATGGCTTTGGGTAAGTGTCAAACTGGTGAGGCCTCTGTCCTATAGCAAGACTGATAATCAATCAGTCATATTCATGGAGTGCTTGCTGTGTGCAGAACACTGTACTGAGCACTTGGAGAGTACAATATAACAAGAGTTGGTAGACACATTCCCTGCCTACAACAAGCTTAGAGAATAGAGGGGTTGCTAACATTATATATGATGTATGCATAGATTTTTTTTTCTGGTACTTGTTTAGTGCTTATTATTTGTCAAACACTGTTCTGAGTGCTGGGGTAGATACGAGTTAATTAGGTTGGACTCGGTCCCTGCGCTACATGGGGCTGACAGTCTAATTAGGAGGGAAGACAGAAGAACTGAGGCACAGAGAAGTTAAATGACTTGCCCCAGGTCACACAGCAAGCAATTGGCCAAGCCAGGATTAGAGCCCGGGTCCTCTGACCCTCAAGTCTGTGCTCTGTCCACTAGGCCATGCTGCTTCTCCCCTTCTCCTAAAAAAGACACCACTATGGTGAAATTCCCCTATGCACCGGTCCCTGCATACTGAAAAGACATGACCCACTGTCCTGACCACACGGTACACACAAAAAGATTGTCCTTTGTGGGTTGTTGTGTTTGTTGCTGGCAGCAACAGGTACTCTTTTCACATAGGTCTCCGTGTCTGGTGATTCTTACAAAGTTCCTGCTCAAAAAGCATAGTTCCTTTCTTAATTGGAAGCTTCCTCTAGACTGTAAGTTCAATGTGGGCAGGGAACATGTCTACCAACTCTTGTTGTAGTGGACTCTCCCAAGTGCTCAGTACAGTACAAGTAAGCCCTCAATAAATACCATTGAAGATGATGATGATGCAGTGGGCCATGCCGGTCTAGTGGTGGTGACTGACTGCCAATTTTCAGAGTAGAAGCAGCATGGCCTAGTGGCAAGAGCACGGGCTTGGGAGTCAGAAGTCGTGGGTTCTAATCCCGGCTCCATCACTTGTCTGCTGTGTGACCTTGGGTAAGTCACTTAACTTCTCTGTGCCTCAGTTAACTCATCTGTAAAATGGGGATTGAGACCGTGAGCCCCACGTGGGACAACGTGATTACCTTGCATCTACCCCAGCACTTGGAAAAGTGTTTGTCACACAGTAAGTGCTTAAAAATACTGTAATTATTTATTATTATTATGTACGTTGTTTTAGGCTTCGTTTTACCATTTCCTTAGTAGGTTACCTATATTAGACAATCCATCGGTGGTATTTATGCTGTATTTTCCCAAGAGCTTAGTACAATGGCCTGCACAGAGTAAGCACTCAATAAATGCCACTGATTGATTTATTGAACACTCAATGTGTGCAGAGCAATTTGCTAACCACTTGGGAAAGCACAACACAATTTAGAGTTGGTAGATGTGGTCCCTCCCCACAAGGAGCTTACAGTGTCCAGGGGGAGACAGACATTAAATTACAGGTTGGGGAAATAGAGTGTAAAGATATGGACATCAGTGCTTGGGGAGAACAGATCCAGTGCAAAACTAGAATGATTGCCACCAACTACTCAGGTCACCCCTTCCTGACTGGGTGTGTTTGGGGAAAAAGAAGAAGAACCCGCCTTCAAGTCATTGCTGTTTTCGCTTTCATTGTGCGTCAAGACTCGTGTTTTCACTTGGTGCCAAAACACGTCAACAGGACATGCCATCCCTCTGCGTACAAGCCTTCCTCTTTTCTCTGTTTGAGAGAGAAACATGAACCCTAACCAAACACTAGGACATTCTTTGGTGACGTTGACTTTCTCCTCATCTAAGATACCCCCTCTCTCCTTTCCAACAAAGCAAATCCCGATTCCTGATGCAAGTGGCATCACTTCTTGTCCAGGCACTCATTGACCTTCTCTCCTTCTCGAGGGAGGGAGCTTGTGTTCCACCGAGAGCTAATTCATGTTTCTAGCAGAACAACAGCAAACACTGCTAGACGTGTCTCCCTGTTCTTCAACTTAGCTTTATCTGGAACTTTCATTCGGCCCTTCACAGGGGTGAAGGGGAGTGTAGGAACAAAGGGGAGGAGGGAAAGGGTATTTGAGTAGTAAGCAATGAGGGCTCTCCTAGGGTCCGTTACTAAGAAATGAGATTCGATTGCTGGGAACCCATACTTATCCTCAAAGGGGAAAGTCAAGGAATAATCCTTTAGTAGAGTGGATTGGCTATTAATATCCTGCCACTGGTAAGGCAAGTACTCTGGAGAGATTGGCTGGAAAAATCCCAGTTTCTTGTTCAGTCAATCAATCAGTGGTACTTATGGAGTGCTTACTGGGTGCAGAGCATTGTTCTTGGGAATACACAATAGAGTTGGTAGACATGATCCCTGCCCACAAGGAGCTTACAGTCAATTTCAAGAGGGCTTTCTTCTCTTTAACCTAGATCATTCTCCCCTGTGAATGCCCTGAGATCAGACTGTATGGTTCCCATTCCCATCCCATAACCGGGGACCTCCGCATGGAGAAGTAATGTGAATTGGATCCTCAGTGTCACCTGCCTCAAATGAATCTCTTTCAGAATCCCCATGTCCCCGGATTTGAATACTGTAAGGATGGGGATTTGAAATGCCCAGCGGGAGCTAAAAACCGGTTTGGGGAAAGTTACAACAATTATCATAGGAAAGGAAAAACAATCTGGGTTATTTTTGAAAAGGAGTCATACAAGAAAGGAATAACTACAGCATAGTGTGCCCAAAATTTAATGGGAAACAGGAGAGCATTCTGGGAGTTAAATACAATCAATCAGTTGTATTTATTGAGCACTTGCTGGATGCAGAGCGCTGTACTAAGTGCTTGGGAGAGTTCAATACAACAGAGTTGGAAGTCATATTCCCTGCCCACAAGGAGCTTAAAGCCCATCAATCAATAGTATGTACTGAGTGCCAGATTCCCGTCCTAAAGGGGCTTACAGACAATATGATGTGTAGATAGGAGGAAGAGACTCAGTCCAGTGCTCTGCAGAGAAAGCACTCAATCATATTTATGATTGGAAGAGTACAATATAACAGAGTTGGTAGACATGTTCCCCACCCACAAGGAGCTCACAGTCAAGAAGGAATGAATATCATTGACCGATTGAGACTGGAGATGGATATTTGGATAACTTGTGAGTGCTTAAGTACTTTGGAGGTACTTTGGATGATATGATCTAGGGAGAAGAAAAATTAATCAGGGAAAGTCTCCTGGAAGGAATGGGATTTCAGAAGGGTTTTACAAGGGGGAGATGATCATCTGGCAGATTTTAATGGGGGAAAGGAGTTCTAGGATGGGGGAAGGGTGCCTGAGGAAGGTGTTGAAGGTGGTAGAGATGAGAATGAGGCTCAGTGAGAAGGTGAGCTTGAGAGGTATGAAGCATGTGAGCTGGAGGGTAGCAGGGGAGAAGAGAGTGGATAAGGAAGAGGGAGAGAGCTGATCGAGTGCTTTAAAACCCACATTCAGGAATTCCTTCTGCTTGATACAGAGAGGAATGGGCCACCATCGAAGGGTTTTGAAGAGTGGAGAGATGGGTGCAGAACATCACGGTCTAAGCAGCAAGAGGCATAGAGATGCTAAGTGACATGCCCAGATCGAACTGCAGGTTGTGTTCTCAATCAGTTGTATTTATTGAGCACTTTCTGGGTGCAGAGCACACTGTACTACGTGCTTGGGAGAGCTCAACACAACAGAGTTGGAAGACACTTTCCCTGCCCACAAAGAGCTTACAGTCCAGATGAGGAGACAGATGTTAAGATAAATATATTATGGATATGTATACAAGTGCTGTGGGGACTGATGCTGGGATGAATAAAGGTACAAATCCAAGTTGCATGGCTGATATAGAAGGGAGAGAGAGTAGGGTAAATGGCTTAGTCAGGGAAGGCCTCTTGGAGGAAATGTTCTTTTAATAAGGCTTTGAAGGTGAGGGAAGTGGATGGTTTGTCAGTTGGAAGGGGGAGAGGGTTCAGGCCAGAGGCAGGACATGGGCAAGGAGTCAGCAGTGAGATAGACAAGATCGAGGTACAGAGAGTACAGAAGCTGGGAAGGGAAGCAGCATGAAGCTGAACCAGCGCTAGTGCACAATCCTTCCTTCCTTCACCAAATCGGGTGATGTCCAAAACAGACTCGTGTCATGGGAATGGCTTTCTCTAATCCGTCCGTCGTGTTCTAGCCAAATCACGTAGCGAAAGCCCAGGCTTTATAGCAGAGCTGACACCCTGGATTGTTTGAAACGTCTCAATTGGTGCACCGTTTTTCTCCTTAATTCTGAGGTAAGGCTGAGGTGAGCCAATAATCTTAACTGCACTCTGAGGCTACTGGAAGAAATTTGCTGCCTTATTATGTAACAAGATCGGTTCGAGGGTGAAATCGTCCTGAGGGATAAGCATGTTTTAGGTTCATCTCTTGCTAGCCGCCCAGAAGGAAATGAGAGTTGACAGAGCGGGACAAGATACATTGTTGGGATTTTTGAAAAACAGGACTGTTGTTTGTTTAAGAGATTGTAATGAGCCCAAACGGATGAATGCGGTACTGTGTCTTGGCAGGCAGGACCTCATTGGAAAATAAGTATTATTTACCGATAAACCAGAGTAGCGCTTCTGGAATAAGAGCTGCTTTTTGTGTCAAGACTGATCTCAGCTGGGAAGTACAGGCATGCAGGTTTCACAGGGGCTTCCAGAAAGGTTCACAAGCACGTAACCAAATCTCAAGGGAAAGACGGTTCCTCCATTTGGAATCTCACCTTTGGCAAAGTCAACAAAGTCTGAGCAGGAGTCACAGTCTGGTGGGTGGCGGGAAGCGGGGAGAGAGGGAGAGAGAGAGATCTGCTATGTGACTGGTAGAACATGAAAAGCAAGTGGAAGACAAATATCCCGAGGAGAACAGAGAGGTTGGCTGAAAATCCTCAAAGATGCTATTCATAATCCATTCCCAAAGTGGAGATGCCATGGACGATACCAAAGAAGTGGATCTAGCTTCCCTTGTATATTTATTAAGCATCTACTGTGTGCGTTACAATGTACTAAGCACTAGGGAGAGAATAACAGATGAAGAAGACATGCTGGAAATGTCTGACATGGCTACGGGCCCAGATTCCTTCAGCACTTAGACCTCAAGTGAAAGCTGCTTTTATCGTTGAGGCTGGGGAATCACTTATTAATGATGGGATGTGGTAAGTGCTTACTCTGTGCTAAGCTCTGAGGGAGCCACAAGATAGATTGAAGTAGTGTGACCCAGTGGAAGGAGCATGGGCCTTGGAGTCAGAGGATCTGGGTTCTAATCCCAGCTCTGTCTTTCGTCTGGTGTGTGATCTACGGCAAGTCACTTAACTTCTTTGTGCCTCAATTTGCTTATCTGTAAAATTGGGATTCATACCTGTTTTCCTTCTTACTCAGACTGAGAACCCCCTGTTGGGACAAGGCCTGTGTCCGACCTGATTACTTTGTAAATAAAAATAAATTGTGGTATTTGTTAAGCGCTTCCTATGTGCAAAGCACTGTTCTAAGCACTGGGGGATACAAGGTGAACAGGTTGTCCCACGTGGGGCTCACAGTCTTCATCCCCATTTGACAGATGAGGTAACTGAGGCACAGAAAAGTTAAGTGACTTGCCCAAGGTCACACAGCTGACTAGTGGCAGAGCGGGGATTAGAATCCCTGACCTCTGACTCCCAAGCTCGCGCTCTTTCCACTGAGCCACTCTGCTTCTCTACTTTATCCAGGTAGAGAAGGTAGCTAAGGTATCTACCTTAGCGCTTTGTACAGTACTTAGCTCAGTGTAGGCACTTAACAAATACCCCATTTATTATTACTGGACATGCTCCCTTACCCCAACAGGGCTCATAATCTGAAGGGGGGATTTTTTTTGGACATTGCGCTACAGGTAAAATTAGGTCTCGTGCCAACAAATACCACTTAAAAAGGTGTCTGCTGTGTGACCTTGAGCAAGTCACTTCACTTCTCTGTGCCTCAGTTACCTCATCTATAAAATGGGGATTAAGACTGTGAGTCCCATGTTTACTCTGTGTCCAATCCGATTAGCTTGTATCTATTCCACCGCTTAATATGGTGCCTGGCATGAGAAAGCATTCAACAAATATCAATTAAAAACAAAAAAGGAGATGAAGGATGTGAATATGGTAGCCTCCTCCAGGACTTTCCACTGGGTCACACTACTTCAATCTGGGGGCTGCTTTTTGTGGAGCCAGCAAAGAGGCAGGCAGTAGGCCCTATGGTCCAGGGTTTGTGAATGTCTCATTATCTGGTTTCTTACACTTGTTGTCCGTTCTGCAGTGAAGCCTTCTTGCATTTATAACTAACTCCTATCTTGTTCTTTATAGAACTTGGCCCTGTTTGGAGGGGCCCGCTTTTTCCACAATAAGGAGAACATTTGGCAAAATAGATCCTGTTTTGCAGTGGAAAGTTCCCAAAGCAAAAAAAAAAAAAAAAAAATCCCTCCTGGCCCAGGCGTCGTGCTACGCAAGGATCGTATGATCCACCAGGGATGGGATTTGGAATTAAAGTTCCAGGAGCCTCCCCAATCTCCTCCCCGACAATGCTCTTTGTCTTTTGGACATTTTGTTGAGACTGTGAGCTCCATGTGGGACAGGGACTGTGTCCGATCTGATTAGTTTGGATCTACCTGAGCGCTTAACAAAAAACACAATTATTATCATTATTTTCTTCTTTCTCATCTAGGTCTCGATGCCCCTAAGAGCCCCTAAGGCTGATCAGCGCTACCAGGGGGTGGTTTCCCATCACAGTTTCTCTGAACATTCAGCGGCCAGGCTCCAAGACAGAATCCAAGCAGGCAGGGTCACTGGGCTGATCCAGCAGCCATCCTGCTTAGGGTTTGGAAGCATCTGTCAAATCACCGGGGCTGTTTCTCACACCGGGTTCATTTTCCAGAGCGCCAGTGGTTAAAAAACGAAACCGGGGGGCGGGGGGGGGGAGGGACAGCATCGGTCATGGTCGTTTCTGTTGGTGGTGACCTAGCGGGAGAGGCCAGAAGCACCGGAAACGCTCCCCAAAGCTCATGTTTCTCTCCGGCCTGCCAGGCCTCTGCTTAAGCACAATGGTGGCCGGTGTTTCCACAGCTAGGAATTTCCCCGAAACAGCTCACGGGGAAGAAGCGAATGTGAAGGTAATCAGGTAGAAACTAGGGGTGGCAGGGGCGCCTCTCCGTGTCGGGTGAAGGGGAAACGTGATCGCTCTGATTCAGGTGCAGGGAATGTTTTGAGGCGATTTCGCTCGCTTTTCTCACCTCATCGCCTAGTCGATCTTGGTGTTTGCGGTTGCCATGGCCAGCTGAGATGGCTATCTGTGGGTGGGGGTGAGAAGACCGGTGCATTCTTCCATCCCGCGGCAGGCCAAGTCTTTGGGTGGCGGGCAGCCTTGGCCTTAGCTATCTAGCCCGGAGCTGTTTGGGTCTCTGCCTGCCTCTGAGATTCGTGGTTTTTCCTGACATTTCTTCACTCCGCAAGAGCTGCAGCCGCTCGGGCCGGAGTGTTTGTTACCGTTGGTTCCCAGCCTTCCTACGTCGTATCACTTCGCTGTGCCCTTCGGGTGTCTGTCGTAGCCTCCCAGTTTGCGGCCGCTCCATTCTTGCTCACCATACTCCATTCTTGCTCACCATATGTAGCTGTCTGACGTCTATTCTCCTCCCACGCCCAGCTCAGCCCTGAAGCGGCCAATAATCCCAGCAGGAGTTCTAGGGTGCTGGTGACTTGTTTCATGCATTAGCGAGTTACAGTTAAAATTTCAGTTCCGGAACAGCAGATCTCCTTTCGGGTTCAATCATCCAGAAAATGTTTGGCCTGCCTTATCTAGATGATTTCCTTGTGTAGATCTGGCCTTAACATTAATTAAACAATAACATAATCATAGAAAGACTCAAGATAATCAGATCAAGGATAGTTCCTTATCTTCTACGGGGCTCACTATCTAACCTGTTTGTTTTTTTCCCCATTTTACAGATGAGGAACTGAGGCCCAGAGAGATTAAGTCATTTGTCCAAGATCCCAGTCAGCCAGTGATAGAGCTAAGACTAGAACCCAGGTCTCCTGACTCCTTGAGATTGCTCACGATACTGGTAAGTCTTGAAAGCCTATCCTTCCTGCTGGTGGTTTCTACTGAGGACAGGAGAGTATGGGGTTCAAACTGAGATATTAGGAAAGACTCAAGGAATGTACCTTTTTTTGTGGGGAGGGGGAATGAAAAAATGCAGTAAAAGAGAAGTTGTGAAAGCTTCCCTGTGGAGAACTCCAAGCAAGGTGACTCACTGAATAAACTTTGCAACAGAATTAGGAGATAATTGTTTAGCCACTAAAATGTGCAGCGGGAAGAGTGGGGATTTTAGTGGGGCTTTGAATATGGGGTGAGTGGGAGTTCCAAGCTGGAGGAACTGTGTCAGCAAGGGGTGGAGGTGGGAAAGAAGGCTAGCTTGGGAGGAACTCAGTCAGATGTATTTATTGAGCGCTTACTTACTGTTCTAAGTGCTTGGGAGAGTACAGTACAATATAACACACACACATTCCCTGCCCACAACAAGTTTTCAGTCTAGAGGGGGAGACAGACATTAATATAAATAAATAAAATTACAGTTATGTACATAAGTGGCGTGGCGCAGTGGAAAGAGCACGGGCTTTGGAGTCAGGGCTCATGAGTTCGAATCCCAGCTCTGCCACTTGTCAGCTGTGTGACTGTGGGCAAGTCACTTAACTTCTCTGTGCCTCAGTTCCCTCATCTGTAAAATGGGGATTAAGACTGTGAGCCCCACGTGGGACAACCTGATTCCCCTGTGTTTACCCCAGCGCTTAGAACAGTGCTCTGCACATAGTAAGCGCTTAACAAATACCAACATTATTATTAAGTGCTGTGGCCCTGGGAGGGGGCATGAATAAATGGAATAAGACAAGGTGATGCAGAAGGGTGTGGGAGAAGAGGAAAGGAGGGGGGAAGAGGAAGGAGAAGAACCAACTGGATAATGGTTGGTGGAGAGTCTTGAAGGTGAATGTGAGGAGCTTTGATGCAAAGAGGCACAGGAAGCCAGTGGAGGATTTTAGAGGGAAGGAGAGAGGTAGGCCCAGCGATGCTACCAAATAATCATCTGGGCAGCTTATAGATTGGAATGGGAGGCTGGAGGCAAGGAGACTGACAAAATTATCTATTTGAGATATGACCAGACCTTGGGTCAGTGGGGTGACTGGTTGGGTAGAGAGGAAGGGGTGGAGACAAGAGATGTTAACAGGCAGGAGAGATTGGATGTCAAAGTTGAAAGACAGTGAGAACGTGGGATTCTGGGATACATAGGGTGGTGGTGGTATTGACTGAGATGGGAAATTTAGGAATAGTGGGGTTATTTAGGGGGAAAGATGAGAGGCTCTGTTTCAGATCTACTGGAAGATTGGAGAATGTTCTTCCGACTTAGGGAGTCGGGTGGTTGAAGGAACAGCATATATGTTGGAGGGGGGCAGGCAACTGGCCTGCGTGAAGCAGCATGGCATAGTGGATAGAGCATGGGCCTGGGAGTCAGAAGGTCATGGGTTCTAATTCTGACTGCCACTTGTCTGCTGTGTGACCTTGGGCAAGTCACTTAACTTCTCTGTGCCTCCGTTACCTCATCTGTAAAATGGGGATTGAGGCTGTGAGCCCCATAGGGTCAGGGATCCTTAGAGAAGCAGCGTGGCTCAGTGGAAAGAGCACAGGCTTTGGAGTCAGAGGTCATGGGTTCAAATCCCGGCTCGGCCATTTGTCAACTGTGTGACTTTGGGCAAGTCACTTAACTTCTCGGTGCCTCAGTTACCTCATCTGTAAAATGGGGATGAAGACTGTGAGCCCCACGTGGGACAACCTGATTCCCTTGTGTCTACCCCAGCGCTTAGAACAGTGCTCAGCACATAGTAAGCGCTTAACAAATACCAACATTATTATTATTAGGGACTGTGTCTAATTCAGTTTGCTTGTATCCACCCCAGTGCTTAGTACAGTGCCTGGCACATAGTAAGTGCTTAACAAATACCATCATTATTAATTCTGTCATGTATTTTTTCCTTAACACTAGGATTCACAAGAATACAGCCCTTGTGTTATAGGGGCTAAAAGGTCACTTTTTCTCATGCCCAATTTTAAATCGGTTAGGCCCGCGTATCGATGCTGTAGGGGACTGCAGGGCTCCAGCACCTGCGGCGTGAGGGCCCAGTGGGGTGACCCCGGGGGAGACCCCTGGGTGCAGTCTCTGAGCCGGCTGGCTGGACTGCCCCAACCCGAGCACCCCCACAAACAGCGTCTGTCCTGCCAGACCTCGCAGGCAGCATTCCTCGAGGCTCAGACTGCCCCTTTTTCCTGCCATCCAGCTTCCTGGGACTTAAAATCAATGGTACTTTTTGATCGCTTTCTGAGTGCAAAGCACTGTGCTAAGTGCAGTACAATAGAGTTGGTAGATACAATCCCTGCCCACAAAGAATGGTCAGCCTTTCTACAAAAGGGTTAGGCTGAGCACATGCAGATTGGGTCTGTCTGCTAGGAGGGGTCAGGGAGCAGGGGCTTGTGCCTTGATTGACTCAGGAATCTTCCTGCTGGCCTGGGGATTCTAGCAGCTCTGCCCTGGCCCCTTGCCACCTGCCTGGTCTCTGGGGCAGGGGTGTGTGAAAAAACCCAAAACGCTGTCTGTCAGGTGGATGGGCTCAAGGGTAGGACTAGGTGTGGGCTCCAAGCATACTGACCCAGTTTCTCTTCCAGTGGACTTTTGGGACACAAGTACGCACCTCAGCGATGTCTCTGTCGGTGTATGTGTTTCCTTCTCTCTCTAAGAAAGAAGTCCTCTGATAGAGCACAGGCTCCCGCTGCCCTACCTGGGATCTGAGATGGGGCAGGAAGGGGTCTTTCCAGCATCCCCAAGGCCCAAAGGATCTTGGAATTGTTAGCCTGGTTTGGTCAGGGAGCTGCTCCAGCCTGCAGTCACTTGGGGAAGGGAGCAAGGAGATCCAGTTCTTGGTTCTAGGGGGAGAAATATATCCCATGGGGATGGCTCTGTGTTCTGTGTGCTTACTGTGTGCAGGGCACAATGTGCTTGGAAGAGCCCAGTATAATCAGTAAAGCATAATAACTGTCGTATTACACGTTTACTGTGTGCACAGCACTGGGGAAGATGCAATATAAACAGATTGGGCACGGTCACTGTCCCACAGGAGGCTCACTGGCTAAGAGGAAGGGAAGAACAGATATTTTCCCCCCTTTTTACAGATGAGGCAACTGAGGCACAGAGAAGTTAAGTGACTTGCCCAAGGTCCCACGACAGGCGAATGGCAGAGCTGGAATGAGAAAAACCAGGTCCTCAGACTCCGAGGCCTGTGCTTTTTCCGTCAGGCCAGTCTGCTTCTCCCCTGCCCTCTAGGAGCTGATTTACAGTCTAATAAGGGAGGTTGACCCTAAAGTAAGTGTACAAGAAGGACGATGGACTAGAGTAAAAAGATAGGTACATAAGTACTACTGGGGGATCATTCATAAACTCATAAATGGTTTTCCTCTGTGGCAAGCACTTGCTGAACACACTGAGGATTAAGACTAGTTTCCTGACTCATGTGTACATATCTACTCCATCCCTGACTCTCTAGGGGCAGGAACCGGGTCTTCTAATTTTTAAGGTACTCTCCCAAGTGCTTAGTACAGTGCCCTCCTGGCCACAAGGAGGTGTCCAATAAATACCACTGATTAAAACCTACATCAACACAGAGATAGTCATCGCTAGAGCTGACCGGTTGGAAAAAGGAAAAGTTAAAGGTTTGGGCAAATTGGAGAGGAGGCTTTAACATAGGAAATTCTGAAGTGAATTCATTCTAGAGGCATCTTTGGTTTCTTACCAGCCCAAATAATGGTATTTATTAAGTGCTTAATATGTTCAGAGAGCTGGACTAATTGTTTGGGGGAACTACAGTAAGGTGGAGTTGGTAGACACGGACCCGGTCCTTCTGGAGCTTGTAGTCTATAGGGGGAGACAAACATCGAAATAAATTACAGACTCAGCCGTACAGATGATGCAGAAACGAGAGAGAATAGGGTGAGAAAATGGATGGTTAGTCAGGGTAGGCTTCTTGGAGGAAATAGGATTTTAGCAGGGAATGAAGATTGAAGATGGGGAGGGAGTTCCGGGTAGGGGGCAGGATGTGAGCAATGGATTGGTAGCGAGATAGACAAGACTGAGCTACAGTGAGTAGGTTGGTGTTAAAGGAGCGGACTGTTTGGGCTGGGTTGAAGCAGGAAAGGAGTGCGGGAGAACTGGTTTCCTGCCTTAAGCCCAGTGGCTTAAGGTTCTGTTTGATGAGTAGGGCTTTGACTGAATTTGAGGCTAGAGGGTTAACCAAATGCACTATTCACCTGAAAGATGGTTCTGAAAGGCAGGTGCGAGGACACCCGGTAGTCCAAGCTTCAAAACATCCTTCTGGTTTCCTGGACAGAGCCTCCATCATAGGCTAAAGTGACTCCAGCAGCACCTGTGAGAGTCGAAACCCCTTCTCATCAGAGCACATCCACCTCCACCTTCCGTTTTCTTCAGTTCACACTGGAGAGGCAGGGGATAGAAACTTTGGACAAGGGGGTGAGATCAAAGGCCTTTAAACTGCTTTAAATACTGTATCTATGCTCTCCCTAGGTTTCAGACAATCGGTCTATTTATTGAGCACTTACTGAGCTCTGGGCTGACTGGGAAAGTTCCATGCAAAGAGAAGACATGGTCCCTGCCCTCAAGGGACTCCTAACCTAAGCTTCCCCATTCACCTCTCCTTTCACTCACAAAGAAGAGAGCCCAGAGCAGTGTTCTCACCATGCTGGGGGATTCAAAAATAAGCAGGTCAGGTGGCACCATCTAATCCAGCAACCTCCTGCCCAGCTGCCCCCTCTCACAGCATACAGTCACTGTGGTCTTTGTTAAGCACTTACTATGGGCCAAGGACTGTAGTAGAAACTTGGGCAGAAACAAGAGATTCAGGTCAGACACAGTCCTTTTCCCCTGCAGGGTTCTCAGTCTAAGTAGGAGGGAGAACTGGTATTGAATCCCCTTTTCACAGCTGGGACAGCTGAGGCACCAAGAAGTTAAATGATTTGCCCAAGGTCCCACAAGCAGGCAGGCAGCAAAGTGGGGATTAGAACCCGCGTCTGCTGACTCTCAGGCCTGAGGGAGGAAACAGGAGGTTTGTGGGTGGAGGCGCAGGGTAGGGAAGTGGTGGAGGTATCGTTTATTTCCAACAGAATCAAGTCCTCGCTTACTCTGCCCCCCTCAACTCAAAACAGCTGTGACTTTCTGGCCCTACACCTAAATGCTTGTGATTAGCCAGGATCCGGCTCCTGCCGATGGGGCAGTGGCGGCCAGGAGAGGCCGAGCTTCATTGGCATTCTCCTTTGAGGAGAAGCCTCGGGGAGGGCATCTTGGGGAGCCTGGAAGGGCACCTCTGGAAAACCCACCTTGTTGAAGAGGATGGACACAGCCCACACCCAAAACCAGCAGGAGGTTCAGAAAGCCACATTTGCCTTGGACAAAGTCCCATAATGTGATTCCTGGAAGAGGTGCCCCCGGGGGGTGCGGGGTGAGTATGAGAGAGAGAGAAAAAAAAAGTGTGTGTGTGTGTACATGGTATTCCAGAGTTGGTGGATCAGTTTTTCCGATGCCACAGAAATCTTCCTTCACACATTTCCTCTCAGGATAACCTTCTCCAAATTGCATTCAACCAGCACAATACCCGAAGACATTTTGGGCATTTTTAGTTTAGAAAGGGAGGCAAGTAACACAATTCTCACCTTCTAAACACCCTGACTGCCTCTGCAATCCCCATTCGCCTCCCCTTCGGTTTCAGATCCTGTAACTAGTACAAGAAACGGCACATAAGAAAGAAAAGCCGACAGGTCCCAAAGAAGGAGAGGAAGCTCGGGGGCCACTTGGGCTGGAAACCCGAGTTTCCATCGCTGATATTTTGCTTGTGACCATGATTAGTATGTTCAGCCTAGTAAAATACTCCTGGTTTGAATTTAGTTCAATCAGGTTCCAATTTCCCTCTTTCTAGAAGGCAGGGATTGTCATTAATGCTGATTTGGGGTGGGGGGGGGGTGGGGGGGCGTTACTAGATAGGGTGGAGGAGGGCTGTGCAAAGGTAATATAGTTATTTGTTTGGAGCCTATTTAGGCAGAAGGATCTTAAGGGGACTTTGATCAGAGTGGCTAAAATTTCTTCAAAGATTAACTGGCATTCTTTAAAAGTGCATCAGTTTCCTTCGAGGCAGGTATTTGCATAGCACAGGGGTTGGGTGCTGATCGGAGGCTGTAGATTTCCTTAAGACATACTGCTGACATCATTGACTCTTTTCTCAGATTTCTCTCTCTCTCTTCTCTCCCTCCCTCCATTCAGGTAATTCCTACTTAAACTTGTACCGACTTGTTTCTGGAGTGACAGTGACTAACGAGAGACTTTTCTTCATTTTGGGGGGGAAAAAAACACCACTACAAAACACCCGCTCACCTCTCCAAATACCGCCAGCCTGCAGTTCATCATTTACCTTGCCATGACAACCTCTCGCAAGAAGTCTGCACACTGATCCTCACAGGTAAGAGGGAACGTTGCTTATCGAAATATTTCAACAGGAGAGATGCTGCCAAACAGTTTTAAACTCTTGCTTTATTTTTAGATCTAAAGAAATGGACTGCTTTCCCGATCCCTTAATGACTTTGTTCTAATAGTTCAAAGCTTCCATGTTTATCTGGGGGAAACTTACCCGTCCTGCCTGCATGTGGAAAACGTGTTGACGGTTAAATGATGGTGAAAAAGAACGTGCTTTGTTCTTGCCTGAGAAATAATATCCAGATGTTGTCATGTTTGCTGGGGGGGGGGGGGGAGAGAAGGAGAAGAGATCTTTGAGATTACTATGGGGAAAAGGTTCTGCTACTTGTCTTTGCAAGTATTATCCTGTTTTTCAAAGGAAACTTTTTATGGATTTGATGTTGTTCACTTGAGCGCTTCAAAACCATTTTCTGGCAGTAGCACCTCTTTTGTCACTGCAGAAATCTGTTTACATGGCTTTGGGAAAACTTTAGTGGAGCCGTTTATAGAAACCTGTTACTTCTCCTTAGGAGAAGAGATTATGTAAGTTTTTGTAGTAGGGGTAAGGAATGTAAACAATCTGAGCTGGTGATGGGAGTGGGAGGGGGGGTGGGCAGGAACATTACGATGAACTTTCTCCACATCCAGGATGAGATCTTTATAGTGCGTGTTTAGGTTTATACGAGCCTGGTGCAGTCTCAGCCAGCCAAGTCAAATGTATTGAAACTTCCCACGGCTCCTGTGAAGTTGGATTTTTTTTTTTTTTTGCCTCAAGTCCAGGCTTCCCCTGTTGCATTCCCAAGGGAAAGTCTCCCCCACTTCCCTACTCTCACATCCCCAAAACCCGCCCACAGATGTTTGCCATCCTTACATTTTCCAGGTGCCCATACAAGCTCTGATGGGCACACCAAAGGCGACCGTTGATTCTTGGAAGGGACCGCGTCTAGAGGGTTTCTTGACCTCAGAGGTCTCCCCTTTCCTCCCGCTTCCCCGCCCTACCTTTAATGACTCTCTGGAGCCCGATTCCGAAAACAGTGCCTCCGGCTGCTGGGCTACTGCCTCCGGCTGCTGGGCTACTGCCTCTGGCTGCTGGGCTACTGCCTCCGGCTGTTTGCTCCTGACGGGTCCGATCGCTCTGCTCTCTCTGCCGCACTCTGCTGCTCTCGCTGCCAAACTGAGAGAAAAAAGTTCAGGTTAGAGGGCTGGGTTGAGGCTGAGAGCACTGGCTGGCACGGTCGTGGAAAATGGTGCCCACACAATCCCAAACCACACAGGATTCATCTGGGCGATATGGGTGTAACCTGGGGGGAGGAAAACCCACTCACCCCGTTTCCCTTTTCTCATAAGCACACAATAGTTGGGTTTTCCTTATTTCCTCTCCCCAAATATTAGAAATACTTGCTCACCCAAGGAATGCCCGTAAGCACTTCATTAGTTGTTTTGACGCTCATTACTTAAGGGAAAAACAGTGTTTTGGAAAGAAACATTTCCCCCCTCCTCCTGCCCCCGTCCCCCACCCCCTTTCTTGGTACTAACTGGGGATGTGGTCATTTTATAGAAAATGTGATCTTCCCAGTTTCCTTTCCTGACACTTATAACCGGTACAGGCAGCTGGGAATCCTGTGGGCTCAGGTAGAGCCCCAAACCTTAAATGCCAGATGGTGTGAATCTAAAAAGCCAAGAAAAACAGCTGCTTTACCACCTTTCGCACTGAACTGAGCAGCAGAAGTATAAATTGGGATTGCTCTGTGCACTGGGAAAAACCTTCTATTCTTTGCACTTGCCTTTGCCTTTTTTTTTTTTTAAAGTTTTCTCCCACTTTCTCCCATAAGCAGCTCCATGGAAACAAAACACCACTTTATGGCTTGGAGCACCAAAGAGTTAAAGTCAAACTTTCCAGGCTGAGTAAACATAAGCAAGGACAAGCGATTGAGAGTCCTTTAGACTGGTGGCATGACAGCAGTCAGGAGGGGTTTGCCCCCGGGGGTTATTAAGGTAGTGGATCTCCCAGACCGGATCAGAGAATTCCTCTGAGCCAAAAAACAGTGGGCCAATGCCTGCCCTCTTTCACCTGTCCGGTGTTCGAGGCTGATGATTATAAATAGTAATTTCGATCAACCTGCCAGGATCCTATCACCTGTGATTCAATTATTGCACTTTTCACTGCACTCATTCCAGTGTTTCAGACCGGTCCTCTTGTAGGTGTGAAAACAGCTCTGAAGTAAAACAGACAAAAAAAGTAGTTGGAGAAGCAACGTGACCCAGTGGATAAAGCATGGGTCTGGAAGTCAGAAGGAAGTACGGTCTAGTTCCGGCTCTGCCCTTTGCCTGCTGTGTGACCTTAGGAAAGTCTCCCTGGGCCTCAGTTACCTCATCTGTAAAATGGGGATTAAGACTGACAGTCCCCTGTAGGACATAGACCGTTCCCAACCTGATTACCTCATATCTACTCCAGTGCTTAGAACAGTGCCTGGCACATAGAAAACACTTAACAAACACTATTAAAAGAAAAAGAAAAAAGGAAAGATGGATGTAGAACTCCATATTTGCTTCCTGCCTGGATCATGAATAGAGTCCACAGCCCAGCCCTGAGAAATACACCCCCTAGAAGTGGAAAGGTTTAAGGTCATAAGGCCACTTGTTATGGCAAAGGAATTAAGGAAAACTTATCAGAGGAGGAAATATTCATTTAGGAAAAGGTGTGTGGTCATCGAAGCGAGAGAGTCTGTTTTAAAGAAAGATACAGACAGCCTGACAGAGATGTTCAACCCCAACAGGTATGATAACTTTCCATTGGTCCAGTCTGTCATCAGAGTCGGAACCAGGTCCTCTGTCTGGGCAGCCTGGGGGAATTTACAGAGAAATGACCCAGATGGTGGCAAGGGCTCCTCTCTGGTCCAAAGCTGTTATAGCCTCTATCAAAATTAAATTGGGGATTTTTGTCTGTTCAACTGTTAACAAATACTTCCATAACAGATTGCTCTTCAGACTCCTGGTGGATAATGGGAGATGCAATAAGTGTTGTCTCTTTGAACATTAGTCTTACCTGGGTCCGTGTTCTCACCCACACCAGGCAAACCGCTGCTTTGTATCAAAAACGACTTTGCTGGAGAATAAGATTCATGGCATATTTAAGGAGGACCACCCTCTGATATGGGACCAAAGCATCTGCCCACCAGGCCTTAAAAAGGCACCTTTTCTGAGTTTTCTGGGTCTCAATGACCCCGTCATTTACCAGTAAGCATCTAACTCCACATCTTCTGAGGGCCAACTCTAACCATCCCCAAATACCAACTCGAATACTCACATTTCTTGGTGCCCAACTTGCAGCATTAGAAAATGCAGCAGAAAGAGGGGGAAAAACAGCACATGGGGGTAAACCTGAGGCCCATATGATTGTGGTCTTTATTAGGTGCCAAGCATTGGGTTAAGCACTGGAGTAGCTAACAAGATGAACCAGACAGGGTCCCTGTTGCCCAGGAGACTCAAGTGAGACTCAATTTCATCACTTAGGAAAGTGACTCGGTTCACCCTCGGACTGCAGGTTTTCTCCCCCACACAAGGGTCCTTTCCCCACCGGCATGGCTGAGAACTCAAGGAGACCCAATCTCTCTTTTGGATCACCTGGATTTTATTGCATGCCCGTTCCCAGGAACATTAACCCAGGGGCCCTACTGTTCATCAAGACACTGGCATTGAAAGAAATGTCGCTCTTTACCTTTCACTTTTCCACCGCTGGGCTCACAAGAGCACGACATATCCCTTCGAAACCTCTGATTCTGCCCCATTCTATGGGAGGCCAATTGTGGCCCAGTGGAAGGAACACAGAGAAAGGGAGTTAGGGGACCCAGGTTCTAAAATCAGCTCTGCCACTCACCCGCTAGGTGACCTGGGGCAAGTCACAACCTCTCTGGACCTGTTTCCTCATTTGTACAATGGGGGTCAAAATGCCTGAAATTCCTACTAATTGGTGAAGCAGCATGGCCTAGTGGATAGAGCACAGGCCTGGGAGTCAGAAGGACCTGGGTTCTACTCCCTGGCTCTGCCTCTTGTCTGCTGCCTCAGGTACTTCATCTCTAAAATGGGGATTAAGACTGTGAGCCCCATGTGGAACATGGACTGTGTCCAATCCAATTTGCTTGTCTCCTCCACAGCGCTCAGTACAGTGCCTGGCTCACACAGTAAATGCTTAAGACATACCACAATTATTATTATTTCCTGAGAAAAAAGGAGAGAAAGAAAATGAGAGGCCAATATGGCTTTCTCCTCCACATCTGCCCCATCATTATGAGGTGCCTTTCCTGATCTTCCCTTCTAAATCCTGCCTAGAAGGTCAGGGCAGGGATTTTTGTACCTATCTACTCTTTCTTACTCTCCCAAGCACCTGGTTCAGTGCTCTGCACACAGTAAGCACTCTGTAAATACCACTGTTGGTGATGAAAGTCACAGTCTCAACTGCTGTGAAAACAGAAACACCGATCAGAGCCTAAATACCGCAAGATGCCCCTTTGCGCTTTTTCCCAGCGGGGGTTAGATTTTGCTCAGTCTAAATGCCACGTGAAGCCCTCCTTTATGCGTCAGGCAATGCTGGCTTGGTATGGCATTAGACTTGTCCGTCTTTCCTATTCTGATTGATTTCTAAAGCCAATTGGTGCATAAAAAGGAAAGTGGAGGGTCAGGGCTGGGGTGATTCAAGTGAAGCCCAGAGTGCAGAAGAGCGGATTGGCTCATCATCCACTTTTCATATGGTCTACCCCATGCCTGGCACGGATACAGCACCTGACACCTTTTATTTCTGCTATTTTCATTTCATTGCACCTCAGCTCCTGCCCTGGAGTTATACACAACTGGGAAGGGAATATATCATCTCTAGAGCAAAAGGGGAAGGAAGAAGCAGTGTGGCCTACAACAAAGAAGCTGGGCCTGAGAGCCAGGGGGCCTGTGTTCGAATCCCAGCTCTCCCACTTCTCTGTTGTGTGACCTAGGACAAGTCACCTCACTTCTCTGCACCTCAATTTCCTCATCAGGAATATGGGGATTCAGTACTCTTCCCTCCTACCTAGTCTGTGAGCCCCATCTGGGGCAGAGACTGTGTCCAACTTGATAACCATTTTATCTTCCCCAGTGCTTAGTTCAGTTGTTGGCTCATAGAAAGATTTTAACAAATACTATTATTATTAGGAAGGAAGAGGGCAAGAGCAAGAGAGCGGTCACCCTGGGATATGTTCCCCCAGGGACCTACTCAAGGTTCTGTGGCTTTTTGCTGATTCACGGCGTCCCAGCCCATTGTGTAATCTGCCAAAGCGGACGACGTACACCCCCTGTTATTTTGGGAAGGGCACAGGCGGGTCAAGGGAGGGTGAATGGCATCAGCGACCAGCCCGAGGACGGGCTAAGTGGCAGGGTGGACCCTCGGGATGGTGCCAGGTGCCAATGGAAATTGCTAGGGGCCAGAACCCTTGGGTTCTGGCAGGGAAAACAAGGGAAGGGAAGAGAGCCACCGCTGCCTGGCAGACTGCCCGATCAAGGAGGCGGAGAATGCTTGTCTGCCGCCAACCTAGAGCTTCTGGTTCTATGCCCCGAATCCCGTGGCGCGATCCTGTTCACGGAATCGCACGCAGTCAGGTCTTGCTGCACCGGAGGGAAGACCTGGGGTACGGAGCTGAGGGGGTACCAGGGATTGGAAGAGCCTGGTCTGGATGCTTTCTGGTCAGAATGTTTCATGTGCTAAGCACTGGAGGTAGATACAATCACATCAGGCACAGTCCCACAGAGGACCCACAGTCCAGGGGGAAAGGAAAACAGGGATTCAATTCCTATTTTACATATGAGGAAACTGAGGCACAGAGAAATGAGGTGACTTGGTCAAGGCCACACAGCAAACAAGCAAGCTGGAGCCAGAATTAGGATCCAGGTTTCTTGACTCCCAGTCCTGTCTTCTATTCACTAGACCACGCTGCCAGTTTACTGATCATGTTCTGTACCTCTCAGGGAGTAATGAACAACCAAGAACTGGGGAGAGGAGCTACCAAATTTGCATAGTGGCATTACTGCACATTGGCTCCCTGTTGCTGGGGAACTGTAAAGTCGGATGCACATCTGGGGATTAAAAGAGTTTGAAATACGCCCTTCTTGAGAATTTCGGCAGGTGGGGGAGAAAGCATCGTGCATATTTTCTTAAAGCACCCCGGGAAATCTGTATGTTCCAGGACATTTTTCTTATAATTAAACCCATAATTACACTGCACTCAAAGCAATGAAAAGTGATTCCTCTCCAAGAGACAAGGTAGCCGCCGCGAAACTGTCTAAGGAGCAACACAAGTGAGGACATGTGTGTGTGCGCAGGGGAAGGGAGGGAGATGGGCTGGTGGCTCTTTTTGCCCTCAAAGGTCCCGCTTCCCAGCCTCTTCCCGCCCCAGCCTCTTTGCCCCTCACTGAGAGAGGGCATGGAAGGAGATTGAGGAGCGACTGCCCAATTTAATTTAGTAGATCCTGAACCTTGAGTCGGGGTCCTGCCTGATTTTGGCAACTGTCGAAGGCCGGTATCACAGCTTAGTTCAGTGTCTCATAGGCTGTAAGCTCCTTGAGGGTAGGGGACGTGCCTTCTAATTCCATTATATTCTCTCAAGTGCTCAGAACAGGGATCTCTCTGCCCACAGTAGGCACTCAACCATTAGACTGACTGGAAGAGAAGATAGGTCCAAGGCTCGGGTTTTGCAGAAGGTTACACTGGAAATGATCGGTCAATGGTATTGACTGAACACTTACCCTGTGCAGAGCACCATACTAAGTACTTGGGACTATAATAACGTTGGCATTTGTTAAGCGCTATGTGTCAGGTAATCAGGTTGTCCCTCGTGAGGCTCACAGTCTTAATCCCCATTTTACAGATGAGGTAACTGAGGCATAGAGAAGTGAAGTGACTAGCCCACAGTACAATACAGTCGGTAGATTGTCCAAGGAGCTGTTTGACCCTGCTCTCAAAGGAGCTTAAAGTCTAATGGGGACACAGTCATTAAATTACAGGTAGGGGAAGAAACTGAGTATAAGGATTTGTGCAGGAGTGCTGTGGGATGGGGTGACAGAAGACGGGGTCCCTAAGTGCTCAGGAGATGGGGAGTACCTAAATGTTTAGGGGGTGGGACTAAGTGCATAGGAGGGGCAGTAGGAAAAGTAAATAGGGTGGGGGTCTGGGAAAGCTTCCTGGAGGAGCTATGACTGTAATAAGGCTTTTGAATAGGCCCCACTGAAATCTTTGAAGATGGGGAGAGATCAAGGTGGAAGTAGAGAAGCAGCGTGGCTCAGTGGAAAGAGTCTGGGCTTGGGAGTCAGGAGTCATGGGTTCGAATCCCAACTCCGCCACTTGCCAGCTGTGTGAATGTGGGCAAGTCACTTCACTTCTCTGTGCCTCAGTTACCTCATCTGTAAAATGGGGATTAACTGTGAGCCTCACATGGGACAACCTGATTTCCCTGTATCTACCCCAGCGCTCAGAACAGTGCTCTGCACATAGTAAGCGCTTAACAAATACCAACATTTTTAAGTCACAGGTTAAAGACAAGTGGGGTGGCTCTCTCAACGGATTGGATGCTAGAAATACGTGGGTCCTGAGATTCACTACAGGTTGTCCCCACCTGACATTCCTATGGGAAGCCCAGGTTAGGGGTAGGTGCTGAAGCAGGAAGACTCCGAGTAGGGATGAGCTGGGAGAGCGCACTCGGGCTCCCGCAGCCCCCTCCCGTTCTCACAACTCATTTCAACCCAAAAGTTTATCTCCTACTTGAGAAAACCCAGGAGGGAAGCAGTGAGCTGGTTTCTCCTCTTCACACACAGGAGAACAGGAACAAGATGAAAAGCGATTTGTTCTCTAGACGCCCTGGCTGTCCAGGAGTTAGTGCAGCGATCTGCACAGAGTAGGCATCCACTGCAGAAGCAGGAAGGCGTGGTGGATTGAGCATTGAGTCAAAGGTCATAGGTTCTAATCCCAGCTCTGCTGCTTGTCTGCTGGGTGATTTTGGGCAAGGCACTTCACTTCTCTGTGCCTCAGTAACCCCTTCTGAAAAAGGGGAATTGAGACTGTGAGCCCCACATGGGACAGGGACTGTGCCCAACCCGATTAGCTTGTATCTACCCCAGAGCTTAATACAGTGCCCGACACACTGCGCTTATCAAATACCACAATTATTATTAATAATTGCACTCCTGAGAGTTTGAGTCCATGCTACCCAGGGCAGCACAACCCCATGGAGACCCGCTTCCGAGTCTGGAGCTGCTCCGCGCTAATCCACCAACTCACCACCCTGCCCTCCACCTAGTCACCTCTCCAGCTTGCCTACCCTCTGTCTTGTCTGAACCTGAGTTTCCCCAAACCAAACTCTCAAACCCGATCCTGCCCGAACAACACCCGCCACCTGAATTATTCAGGGTCACCGCTAGGAGATGGGCCCGCAGGCCGAGGTTAAGCCCCATAGATCAAAGGCGTGGGGAGGGGCCGCAATTTGAGCTGTTGGAGAGGTGGATTAGTTGTTGGAGAACACGGGGAATTCAAACTGGGCACCTTTTCCACTTAAAAAGCCAGAATCCAAGGTGCCAACACAAAGAAAGGGAAGCCAATCGCGTGACCTAAGACTTGGAGCAAAAGCACATGGGTGCGTGGATGGGGCGGGGGAGAGGGGGAGGCATACACCTATTCCTTCTAACACTTTGGAGTATTTCAACCACATCTAGTCTTTTCGACAAGATTCATTTCCCCCAAGAGCTAAAAATTTCCAATGAAAATCCGCTTGCAGTTCCATTTTGAAGTACCCGTCTCCTGGTGGTACACTGACTTATGCTGAACAATTCCTCTCCCTCCATGATGTTTACACTCTTCAGGTATTTGTAGATTGGTATCATGCTCCACCTTAGGGAGCCCTGCCGAGGCGTACACATCTAACTCCTTTAGACCAGCTCCCTGTACTGCTCTGCACACACATTGCTAACCCTTTTGGGTAGGTTTGAAAAATTTCCAACATCTTACAACTTCACCTCAGCGGCTAATTGCTTTCATCCACCTCTCTTAAAGAACATTCAAGGTGGAAGATGACCTACTTTACAATATTCAAATAGATTACTGGCAAAAGAAAACAAGGATAAAGGCATTTAAGCCCTTTACTATGAGTTGTGCATTGTGCTAAGTGCTGGGGTACATACAAAATCATCAGATTGGACACAGTCCCTCCCCTCCAGGGAACTCATGATCTGAGAGGGAGAGGAGGTAGCTAATCTCCATTTTTTAGAAGAGGAAATGAGGGCACAGAGAGGTTGAGTTGACTTGTTCTTGATCATGTGGCAGGCAAATGGCAGAGCTGGGATTTTATTTGTATTAATGTCTGTCTCCCACTCTACAATGTAAGTCTGTGTGGGCAGGGAACATGTCTCCCAACTCTGTTACATCGTACTCTCCCAAGCACTTAGTACAGTAATTCCCACCGTATACTCTTCCCAGTGCTTAGTTCAGGGTTCTGAACACAGTAAGTGCTTAATAAATAGGACTCCTATGGCAAGGGTGGTCCTTGGAGCCGAGACACCCTGGGGCTCCTTTCCTCTGGAAGATGGGTGACTATGTGCTTTGCCACATAGTAAGCGATTAATAAATCTTTTTGCCCCCTTTTAACAGTGGTATTTACTAAGGACTTACTTTATGCTAAATGCTGGGGTATGACGGAAAGGAAGCTAGTTTTTAAAATAGGGAATATCACTACTCCGGTCTCCTGCTTTCATCCCTTCCTCCATGCCTGCTGCTCCATGCAAGGCTCTGCCCACGCAGCATATTGCTCCTATGCTGGTGGACTGATGGCGTTCCAGGACACATGGTCGGTGATCCAGACTTGTCTCTTCTTGTTCAGTTTGGCCTGTAGATGATGGGGATTAGATCGTCAGCAACCTATGGGCAGAGAACCTGGGTTTGCTTCTGTCATCCGTTCCCAAGGGCCTAGCACAGTAATGTACGTGGCCTCTCAAATAAGTCATGTTGATCATAAAACTGTTTCAGAAGTAGGAATGGTGTCTGGGATAGGTCGACCCCCTCCCTGCTACCTAGAAGATCGAACCAGAAGAGGCAAAGTAGTGAAGCCTAACGGAAAGGCACAGGACTGGGAATCAGGTGAACTGGTTCTTAATCCCAGCACTGCCTCTTGTCTGCTGTTGGGCCTTGGGCAAGACATCTAACTTGCTTGTGCCTCAATTTCCTCATTTGTATAATGAAGATTAAAATCCTGTTCCCCCTCCTCCAGACTGTCAGCCCAGTGTGGAACAGGGATTCTATCCTAGCTAATTTTTCTGTCTCTACCCCAATGCTTATCATTCTTATTGTCTGCTGCCACGGGGATGCTACACAGTTCCATTTCCTACTCTGGCCTACACCGTGCTTCTCCATTTGGTTTTTCACTTCTCCATCTCCCGAGCATCATCAGACAGCTTGCCACCTGGGTAGCGGTATTCAGCACCAGCTCCCCAGTGAAACTCCTTGACCGATGGGCAGGATTTCCCAGGGGCAGGCTGGCCAACACAGTCAGACTGCGGGCTGAGAGTTCTGGGCAGAGGACTTCGCTGATTCAGCAGAGGGGTTTGTCATCATCTGCGAGTCTCCCTGGGTGTGTGCTTTCAGAGCACAGTCATCCGTGGCTGACTTACAGACTCACCAACGGTTAGAGCTTAACCCAGAAGGAGTTACCCAAGGACCAGAACCGAACTTTGACACTAGCTTGCGGATCCCTCATGCCACCTCAAGCGCGGAACTCTCACAGCGGTAGTCTGATCTGGATTCCAGTCCCTGCTCCACCACTGGCCTGCTATGTCTGGCCTCTGGAAAGTCCCTTCACCCCCCGGGCCTCAGTTTCCTCACCTGCTAAATGGGGGTAACAGTATCCACCTCTCCCTACTTCTAAGAGCAGGACTTTGTAAGGATCAAGTAAGACAACTGATGGGAGAGAGCTTTGGAAGGATAAAAGCTCTCTATAAAAATCAAGATATTACGGATGTGAAAGTTTCAGGGTGAAATTAAGTTTTCAGAAGGGATGTGAAGGAAGGGGAGCCAATTTTGAAGGTGAGATGTAAAAGATTTTCTATGCCCAGAATTGAGGAGGCACGTAGCTTAGTAGAGAGCAATGAGCCAAGATCTCATTGAAAGAAGTTGATGGGATAGAAAGGAGATATTGAGAACCAGGCAAGGTTGACCTTGCATTCCAATGGAAGGGTGTTTCATACATCATTTTTGACTCTTTTTGGCACTGGAGTGTAAGTGCTTTGAGGGCAGGGGGCATGAGCTCCCTACTCTGCTTGCCCTCTCCCAAAGTGCTGTGCTCCGTACTCAGCAGGTGCTCAACAAATACCAGAGTGACTTGAAGGATGGCCAAAATGTTTGAATTTGAAACCAAGCCAGAGCCAGAAGTAACTAGTAGGTTTAGGAGGGACCGAGGAGGGCAAGGATCCTGGGAAAAACTGGATTTGGATTGATCTCAAGGCCTCTATTGAAAAGCTCACAATTTATGGCCAGATACTATCACTTAAGTATCACCTGAACATGTCACCTCTGTCAGCACACCCAAAGTGATAAAAGTGATAAAGGTATTCAGACCACAATGATACATTTCAAATCGGCGAGGATTTCCTCATATTTATAATGACTAATGGCAGTGGAGCTCTACATTAACTCCAGTTTGTAAAAGCCATTTTTAAACATGAACACCAAGTGACTATATATTTACTCCAACTAAGTTCAGTCTGGCATGGTTGGAAACCACCTAAATGTTCTCACCTTCAACCACCAGTTATGTGAATGTTGATATTAACTCTTTTGGTCCCAGCTTCAGAAGCCAAAGCAGGGATGTTCTGTTTCCCTTGATTTAACTTTGAAGACCAGTGAAGGCAGTGTTTTCGGGGCATTTTCCATTTGCCACTAGCTGGCTGGTCATTCTAATAGTTCTGGGCCCTCCAAACCAACTCCTTATGCACTCTGGGTGATCTATTCCTATTTACTAGAGAAGTAAACACCAATTCGCTGAGAAGCTAGGGTCACTTGCCCCAAGGAGCAAGCAGGCCGGGCTTCAGTCATTAGGGTGCCTTGAGGCCAGGGAAAAATTCAACACCCCCTTCCCAGTCCATGTGATGGCACTGAAGTGATGTCATATGAAAGCCAGCCCAAATAACAATTATTGTGATATTTAAGCACTTTTTTCTGTCGGATATTGTGCTAAGCACTGGGGTAGATACAGTATAATCAGACCACACACAGTCCCTATCCCACACAGAGTTCATAGCATAAGCAGGGGGGAGAACAGATATTTAATCCCTTTTTTCAGATGAGGAGACTGAGGCACAACAAAGTTAAGAGGCTAGCCCATGGTCACCCGGGAGACTGGGATTAGGACCCTGGTCTCTGGACTCACAGCCCTGTGCTCTATCCTCTAGACCAGGCTGCTTCTCACTTCTCCAAACCTAGAAGACTTCTCTGGGAGGAAGGGAAGAAAGGAGGGAATGGGGAACCATTCCACCCTCTTTGCCCCAGAGTGTGGCATTCCCCTCCCAGGTCCCTGTTCCCAGAGGTGCCGCTCCCTGAGCCTGGGCGCTTTCTGATGTTTAGCCTTCTCTGAGGCAACAGCTTCACTTAATTACCGCCTGAAACCAGCCCTGGTCAAGAGTCACTATGGGAACTCAAAGTTTCTTGCTTAATTTGCTGCCTCATTTGGCTTCCGAACACTTTTTGCCGAGAATTTCACTATTCTTTTCTTTACCTTGTTTTCTTCTACCACCCCCGGCTGTGAAGTAATTCCTCCCTGTCCTATATGGTATTAAGATCAGGAAGCAAATTCAAACATCCCAGGATCCTTTGTGGCCCACGTAAGCGTGAAGGAAGCATGAATTGTTTTGCTAAGCAACTCAGCTATTATGGGAAATATTCAGGTGGGGCTTTGGCAATCAGCTGTGGGGGTTGAGGCAGGTGGGGAGAGGTCTGTGTCCAGATTGCCACAATCATTCACATTTTCTGAGGAGTTCTAAGGGAAGAACAGGCCTATCCTTGAAAGCATTTTTCCAAGAGTTGCAGTGACTGAAGCCAGATCTCTCAGGTTGGCAGTTTCACAACATCAATGACCTCTGAGAAAGACTGGAATAGAAGATAGAAATGGAGATAAGGGGGAGAAGAGCAGTAGCATGACAATTTCCTTCAGCACAATTAGATCTAAGCTATTTATTGTTTGTTTGGCTGGGAAAGTTTTATTCCTCCTTCGAACACCTTCAAGCATGGCACTGACAAGTCCACATAGGGAATCGGGAAGGAAGACCACAGAATAGAAGAGGGAATTAAATTCAGTGTGTGAGGGATTTAATGGGTCTCTAGGACGAAAGGCCGATCAAAGTGTAGTGGGAGGGAGAGGGAAAGAGAGAAGGGGAGGGGGCTTCCGATAAAGGCTTAAAGTATTTGGAGAAAGCCAGAAGAGAGCAGGCAGTGCTTCTCTAATAGACAAGGACAAAACTTTGTTCTCCAGATTTACTCATCTCACATCAAGTTTTCTCACAGCTCCCTTGAACCTTGGAGGTGTGAGCTCTATGACCCAACAATCTTACTGTATTGTCTCCACAAAGGCCACCTGATATTTCATGTGGGCTAGCTTTCCTGCTTGAGGAATTGAAAGGGAGGAGGTTTAAAGAGGTAGCAGAGGAAAGAAAGGGGGGCAGAGGTTGACTGATAAACCAGGGAGGTTCAACACTTCCATTTTACTTCTGAAGAAATAAAAGTCGGCTACCCTATTGTGCAATTTCTCTGATGATATAAATGCATTCATGCACACAGTGCTGGGAAATTTGTGGTAAAAATAGGGCATCTGATCTTGTTTCCGAACGAATCCCCCACTTATGACATTGTTCCTATGGAGAAAATAGGTTTTCACTTACAAAATGTGACTCCAGTTGGCAGTTTCCAGATGCCAATGGATTATAAACCTAAATTCTGCCTGTAAAGCTACTTTGCCTTACAGAAGCACAACTGAATAGTTCTTAAGAGCCAGGGGAAACAACCCTTTTTTTACACCTCTGAATCTCAACTTCAAGAAAAAGGAAATCTCAGAAATATTAGGATATTATTTGCTACTCAAAGATGTCTTGAAGTTTGGGATTTTGACAGAAAAATATTTTTCAAATTTCCTTTTAAAAAGCACAATTCAGGTATTCATATCATAGACTGAATCTTCTCTAGCTCATGCTCAAAGACTTTAGGTTCAGTCAAATTTCTCTTTGAGGCCTAAAAATGTGCAGAAAATAGAAGTGCATTTTTCAGAGGGGAGACAGACATAGAAAGCATGGGAGACAGAGGGAGGGAAAGGGAGAGTGGAGGGAGGGAAGAGAGAAAGGGGGAAAGAGAGGTACAGACAGAATTTGGCACTCAACTGAACCATGTACTGGAATTTGGGTGGGTCTAGGAAAAAGCACAGACTTAAGTGGAAAACATATATGGGTGTGTGAGAAAGTCCTTTAAACTATAAATTGACCACATGCAGCATGGATGGGTGGGGAAACAGAAATGTTCTCTTAAATGAAATTTATGACCGGTGCAGTCCATGAATCAATCGCACTACCTGAGGCGTAGAAGGGCCCCGGCAGTTTGGGATGGTTTTGTTATAGCTCAGGGCAGTAGGTAGTAATGATATTGATTTAGCCTCTCCAGAGTGAAATGCACCGAACTAAGTGGTTGGGAAAGTCTTTAAGCTCCTTGTGGGCAGGTATCATGGCCACCTATTCTATTGTATTTCTCAAGTGTTTTGTATTGTGCTGTGCCTACAGTAAGTGCTCAATACCATGGATTGATTGATTAATGAAAGCAAAAGACACATTTTGTGTCTACAGGAGGCTTAAGTGAGGGAGAATAGTTACAAATGGTAACTGTTTGGAGGAGCTAGGAAGAAGGATCAGATAAGGAGTGGAAGAACAAGACCAAAATGAAATATCAGAATACTGAAATGAAAGATTGAATATCTACACATATACAGATACCTAGGACCGGAATAAACACCTGCATACTAAGGGTGGTTATTAGGTTGATGCCACATGTGCTGTTATGAATTAGTCAGGGTATACCTCCTGGAGGAGGTGGGATTTCAGGAAGGCTTTGAAGATGGGGAAGATTGGTAGGTTACAGCAGGGAAAAGTTCCAGGCGGGTGAATCAGAAGGGTTGGAAGTGCGAGTAAAGTGATCTGGGAAGGAGAGGGAGATGAGAGCCAATGTGCGGGATGGAGAAAGTTGCTGAGATCCTGAAGTCAAAAGAGGAGTAGAATTCAGATCTCCAAAAATGTTTTTAAATCGTGCAACTCTGTGTCTGCCCGACATCCTTGGGAAGAGAGGGATCCTGTTTTACAGATGAGGAAATCGAGGCATAGAGATCCAAAATCCACAAATAATTAAACCTTGAGAAGAAACCAGCACTGCCTTCACATGTTCCAGGGCACAGCCAGGAACTAAGAGCTGCATTACCCCGGTTCCAGGCTTCAGAATAGGTGATGAGAGATTGCTAAACTTAAAAACACGTTAATGTTTAAGTGAGCGTTGAAACGATTTTATCGTTTCTTCAGTCTCCAGGAAGGGGGCCTTAAAGGGAACCGTCCACTCAGATTGCGTCACAAAAGACTCTAGCTCTTGCAAAAATGCTCCTAGGTCTGTTTTCCAGGAGTGAGCGTGGGTAAAATTCTCCAGGGCCCGTGACCCTCTGATTTGACGTCGAGACAGCCGGCGTGTTTTCCTACCAGGCTGCTTTAATGCGATCGGGGACTTCACTCAAACTCGTCTTCTCCTTCCCTGAGACCTCAGTAAAGCCACTGGAAGCCTCTGGATTGGTAAAGCTGAGCCCATCATCTCCGGGCGACAGACAGTTTTATGCCGTTTCTGCTGCCTCTCTGCCCGGGAAGTCAGCGCTTCCTCGAGCATGGCTTTTCGACTTCTGAACCCAAAGGGACCTGGAAATCAGATGTACCCCAAAAGAAAATGGAAAGGTAACAAACGCCATCGAAGGTCTTTCCACATGGGGGCATGGTTCAGCTAGAGGTGATTTGGGGAGTCAGAGGGCCGGCCTCGGTTCTAATCCTGGCTCCATCATTTGCTTATTGTGTGACCTTGGGCAAGTCACAACTTCTCTGTGCCTTGATTTCCTTAACTGCAAAATGGGGATTCAGTGCCTTTGCTCCCTCCTATGTGAGACTGTGAGCCCCATATGAGAAAGGGGCTGTGTCCAACCTGATTATCTTGTATGTACTACAGTGTTTGGAACATAGTAAGCGCTTAAGAAATAGCACAATCATTATTATTGGATTCTCAAACAAAATCAAGATGATTCCAGCTTTGACTAATCCAGCTTACTCCCTGATCTAGTCCAGTATAGTGAACCAAGTGGGTGCTCAATAAATATTCCTCTTCCTGGTCATAAAAGACTATTATATTTTCAGGAAATGAATCGAAGGGGATAAGTGTTTCTCCCCCACCTCCCACGCAAACACACCATGCTTAGCATCATTTATATCCATCAGGATTAGCTGAGCAGAGAGCAAGACAGTGGTCAGCAAAACGCAGGCAAAGACCTGACCCGATTAACTTGTATCAATCCCAGTGCTTAGAACAGTGCTTGACACATAATCAGTGCTTAACAAATACCATAATCATCATCAGAATTATTACTGGTATTATACACAGAACCCATTTGGGGCCCAAGGTGATCATATCCTAGCACCAATGCTGGACCATATCACATGGCCTAGTGGGCATTTGGCTTGGTAGCCGCTGTGGTCTCTGCAGTGTTAGCTAATCAATCGTTCATTCATACTTACTGAGCACTATGTGCAGAACACTATACTAAGCGCTTGGGAGAGTATAATAAGCACTTGATAGACATCTAACTCATTCACTGCCTAATGGAACTGCTTGGAGACTGCAAGAGCTACATATCTAAATGGGCATGGGGTGGTAACTTCTTCATAAATGTCTGTAACCTGCACTTCCAAATCGGCCTCCCTAGCCCTTTCATTTGACTCATTCTCTTCAAAGTGGTTGATAACAATTTATCCTAATTTCTCAGGAGGGCGGCAGTTTCGCTATCAAAGCCCACTCAGAGAGTTGTGGTTATCGCCCACAGTTAACAATCCACTTGATAAAATGAGGAGTCATCACCACCTGCCAGCTTGACAGGACCGAGGAACAACAGTAATAACATTCAATTATAATAGTTGTTAAGCACTGTACTAAGCACTGAGGTAGATACCAGATAATCAAGTCAAACACAATCCCTCTCCCTGTCTCATCTGGGCTAGTTGGAGGGAGACAAGTATTGCATTCCCATCTTATAGATGTGGAAACTGAGACACAGAGAAGTGAAGTGATTCCCCCAAGGTCATACAGCAATCAGTCAATAGTATTTATTGAACGCATACTGTGTGCAGAGCCCTGTACTAAGTGCTTGAGAGAGTAGAATATAACAATAAACAGACACATTCCCTGCCCACAACGAGCTGACAGTCTAGAGGGAGACTAGTGTCAGAGCAAAGATTAGAACCCAGGTCCTCTTACTCTCAGGCCCGGGCTCTTTCCACTATTCCACTCTGCTTTCTCCCACTTGACCTCCTGGCACACTGTACACTCCACTGTCTGTCATCTTCCGTGAAACGGAGCCTTTGCTGACTACCAGCCTCTGGGCATCGGGCAGAGTGCCTGTGGCGTGGATTCCAGGGAAGCGGATGGGAGAAGTGGGAGAAGAGTTATAGGAGCAGCCTTCCTACTGGTTCACAAGCATAGCGTCCGACACCGTGTCTATTTTAAGAAGAAAACACCCCCTGAGGTTCACCCGCTCTTCTCCCCCTCCCAAGGTACAGACAGTTTTGCTCAAATTCCTGTTTTCACTACCCGGGTTGGATCACCCTATGGAAGAATTAAGAAGCGGGCATCCCCCAGCACGAGGCCATGTTCCACAAGTTGGTGCAAGTCACGATAATAAGAATAATTATGGTATTTATTAAGCTATCCCCTGAGTAGATAGCCTGCAGGTTTGAGTTGCTAATACGAAGCTTTTGCCCCACCCTAGTCATGGGCTTAAGGCTAGAGAGCCCCTGGCCCCCCCAACACACACACACACACACACACACACACACACTCACACTCTTTCTCTGTCTCCTCTTCCCTTCCTCTCTCCCTCCCTCCTCCCAACCAGCGCTACTTCCAGCAGGACCCTGGAACTCATTATCCTGGGTCAGGATGGGCCGGGAGGAGCTGCAGTCAGAGTGCTGCTAGGGAGATGGTCCATGGAGCAAGGATGAGCTGGAGGTACATTCCACAGCGAAGATGTGAGGGGAGGAGGAGGGAGAGAGATTGAAAGGGAGAGACAGAGGGAGAGGGAAAGAATTGTCTGGCTGACTTGAATTCTCCAACGTGGGCCAGCCTTAGAAGAGAGGAATTATTAATAACGATAATGATGGTATTTGTTAAGTGCTATGTGTCAAACACTGTTCAAAGCACAGGGGGAAATACAAGTTAATCAGGTTGGAAGCAGTCCCTGTCTCCCATGGGGCTCGCAATCTAAACAGGAGCAAGAACAGGTATTTAATCCCCATTTTTCAGTTGAGGAAACCAAGACACAAAGAAGTTGAAGTGACTTGCCCAGGGTCGCGCAGCAGGGTTCGGCAAAGCGGAATTGGAACCCAGGTCCTCTGACTCCCAGGCGTGGGAGCCTTTTTATTAGGCCATGTTGTTTCTCAATACTTTACCCTACTAGTCACTGTACATGTACTTTGGATCCTTGGAGGAAACCAAAACATCATTAGAAAAAGCAAGAGTTTTGAAATATAAATAGCAGTAATAATAATGGCATTTATTGCATGTACAGTCAGTGTAATGTACTGTACTAGCACTTGGGAAAGCTCAATTGGAGTATGAGACAGAGTTCTGATCCTCAAGGAGTTTCCACTCTACTGGGGAAACGGACATAAAAATGTTTACCAAAAGAGTATAGAATAAATAATCCCAAAGTACTAGAGGTGTCTGTTGTACTGTCAGACTTAAAGGAAGTGGAATTACTCCCTTTTCAGAGCCCAGAAACCTCTAAATCCAAGAACTAAGAGAATGCATTATTTCCTCAAGCCTCCCTGAACTCTGTTAGTTCATATCTCTATGAATATCATCCCAAGATTAATCAAATTGAAGGGTGCCTTAGAAGAGGAAAAGTCCAGGTAAGCATATTCGGTCAAGATTATCCATGGAGATAATGGGTACAATTAGCATGACTGCGACAGAAAATAAGGGCATGGAAAACTTTTTATGAGAAAGAAAGTCCCCCAGGAATCTCACCTAATCAACTAACCCAGTGTAAATCTCATTTTCCCTCATGATTTCAGGTCTCCCTGGCCTTTGGCTAGTCCAGAATTTTTCACCCTGACAATTCTAAAATAAACTTAGATTCATGAGGAAAAAATGACACTAATAAAGAGGCCTAAGTGGAAGGAGCCCACGACTGGATGTCCGGAGAGCTGGGTTCTAGTCTTGACTCTGCTACTGGCCTGCTATATGTCCTTGGCCAAGTCCTTGGCCTCTTTGGGCCTTAGTTTTCTCATCTGTAAAAACAGATACCTGTAAAATGCCTGCTTTCACTCCAACCAATCAATGGTATTATTGAACACTTGTGTGCAGAGCACTGTATTAAGTGCTTGGGAGAGGACAGTGGAGTTCATAGATATAGTCCCTGTCCTCGAGAACCTTACAGTCTGGCAGGAATAGCAGCCCCATGAGAGACAGCACTGCTTAGTTCAGTGCTGTGCACACAGTAAGCACTCAGTAAATAAGACTGATTGATTAAGAATTGTGGTATGAGTTAAGTGCTGGGGTAAGTATCAAGCCCTGTTCTAAGCACAGGGGTAGTACAAGATAATCACGGGTCTCACAGTCTAAGTAGGAGGGAGAACTCTTCTCAGATGAGCCATTTTTCAGAAGAGCAAACTGAAGCCCAGAGAAGTGAAGTTACTTGCCCAAAGTCAGATAGTTGACAAGTCATTTATTACTGACAAGGTGTGTTCAGGAGACTGCTGAAGAGTTGTAGCCACATCTTCAGAGTTCTCTTCTTGTCTGGGAGAAGAATACAGCCATTTTCATTTTTTAAAGGCGCTGTTGGGGAAGCAGCAAGGCCTAATGGAAAGATCTCGGGCCTGGGAGCCAGAGGACCTGGGTTTAAATCCTGGCTCTGCCACTTTGCTGGCTCTGGGACCTTTGGCAAGTTACTTCATGTCTCTGTGCCTCAGTTTCCTCATATGCATAAAATGGGGATTCAATATCTGTTCTCCCTTTCAGAACCATGAGGGACAGAGATTGGGTCTGACCTTTTTATCTTGTCTTTACTCCATCGCTTAGTATAGTAAGCATATAGTAGTAAGCGCTTAACAAATGCCAAAATTATAATCTAACGTTGTTAGTCCTGGGAGGTACAGGAGATCAGCAGAGTCTAGAATTCATAAACCCTGGCACCTCATCACCTATCACACACTGTGCTCCACTTGTCTGTGTGGCCTGACACAGACTCTCCTGCCTCTCTCTTGTCAGAATCACAAGGGACAATACAGCGCTTGTTTTTGTGCCCGTCAGTTCTTCGATCTGAGTCATTTCTTTCAAACCAGTCCTGGTGCCTTTGGCTAACCATTCCCACAGTCTTGATGGCTGCCTGGCAAACGGCACTGTGGAGAAATGCCCATTCGCTGTTTCCGTTGGAACTCGTGCCTGGCAACTCCTGCTTGGATTTGCCCCAGAGTTCCTCCCGTCGGCCAAACGGCAAGCCGGCTCAGCGCTTCGGCGGCCACGGTTCAAAGAGGCACTGTCCATGGGTCAGATGGGCCTGAAAAGAACAGTGAGCAACTAACCACCTTGCCCTCACTGCCCACCCATAAATACTGACCAAGCACTTAGTACAGGTCAGTGCACCTAGTAGGTAAACAACAATTCTATGAGTGTAGGACTGGCCCTGCTTGATGCTTCTTTCAATTCTGCTTCCTTGATGTTTGTCTGAAGCCCTTTCTCAAGATAAGCCACCCCATTTCTGTGTGTTTGTTGTGTTTGAGTTTTGCTGCTTCTAGAGTTGTTTTCTCTCCTTGTCTCTTGATCCTCCTGAAGTTTCTGCTCAAAAACAATTAATCAATGGTATTTACTGAGCACTTACTGTGTGCAGAGCAGGGTACTAATTCCTTTGGAGAATACAACAGAATTAGCAGACTTTCCCTTCCCATAATTAGCTTGCAGTCTCTTTTCTTGTCTGCAATACCTCATGTTGGCCTAGGCTTGGCAACTGACTCTCAGTTTTCAGCCGGGATACAGGACTGTCTGAGACTTTGTTTTACTGTGCCTTCCAAACCATTTCCCAGTTTCAGTTTCCCATCCGGCAGTTGGGTACTGTTCATTCTCCACATTGTGTCCTACCCAGACAGCGGTATTGAAGTGAGCATAGCTTCAATCCTCGGAGACTCATTCTCCTCCATCTTCAAAGCCCTATTAAAATCATCTCTCAAGAAGGCTTCCCTGACTAATCCCTCATTTCCGCCCCACCTACTCATCCTCCCTTCTGTGTCGCCTATGCACTTAGGTCTGTATCCCTTAAATACTTTGGTACTCACTCCATCCTCAAGCCCCAAAGCACTTATGTATACATCCTTATACTCTGCTCCTTCTGTCTGTAATTTACTTTAATGTCTGTCTCCCCGATTAGACTGTAAGCCCCTTCAGGGCAGGGATCATGTCTCTCAACATCATGGTACTGTACTCTCCCAATTGCTTACTACAGTGCTCTAAGCGTCGTATATGCTCATTAAATACCATTGTTGAAAATCATTCACCTTCCTCCTCTTACCCTGTGGAAAACTATCAAAGAGGCTAGAGGAGAGAATTTGGAAAAAGATATGTTAAATGTGGATGGGGAACGAAGGACAGATCAAAGTCCTGGTGAGTGGTGATAGATTGATGGGCTTTTACTTTTTCGATTCTCCAACCTGAAAGCTCACAAGAAAAGTACTTCACAATGCACGGTTAAAAGCAAAGCCACAAATTTGTTGCATTACAACTCTTGCTCTGTTTGATCCTCCTGTGGTCCAGTGGGAGAGGAGAACTCACTAAAAGTGTCACGGCCCTTCCCACCCACCCCGATCCCCTGAGATTTGCCCAACTGAACATACATTAGGAAGAAGGAAGGTCTCCCTCTTCTCTCCTGCACCCATACCTTCCCTCCCTCCTACCCCCAATTCACCTTCTGAACTAGGTACATTCAAGCTCTCCTGGGGCTTTTTTTAATGGATTAACCACCAGCTTCCTTCTCCCAGAGGCTTCAACAGGCCCGGGCAGGGAAGGTTAAACGAGACGCCAAAATCGGATCGTGCGAGCACAGGTTCGGAAAAGAAAAACTGAAATCGGCGGGGAAAGAGGGATCGCTCACTTTTTCAGACTTAATTCACGGTTTGAACCTCTCATCTCACAACAGTGCATGTCAAAACCCTACTGTGATTAGCGGGGACACACTCATTACTCAGATAAAGCACCTGCTGGCATCAGGAAGGACTATGGTCAATGGCAAGCCAGAGGAACTTTACTTTTTACTGGGAGCAAAGTCAGACCCCCTCGCCCACCCCTGGAGAGCCCACAACTTCCCTGTGGATGATGGGTAATGGGAGAGTGGGAACAAGCCCTTGAACAAGCCCTTGAACAAGACTTGTGGGCCAGATTCCTCAAAAAGATTCAGCAAAGACCATCTCCATTGGCTTCAACCCACCTCTCAGAGATGTACCCCGCAACAGTGAGATTCCCAAAGCACCCCGCATCAATTTAGACATATAATTAATAGTTATGGTATTTTTTATGTGCTTTCTATAAGTCAAGTGCTGTACTAAATCCTGGGATGGATACAAAATCATCAGGCCTGACAGTCCCCATTCCACATGAGATTCACAGTCTTGCAGGAGGGTATTGAATCCCCATTTTACATGCCAGGAAACTGAAGCCAAGAGCTGTGAAGTGACTTGCCCCAGGTCACACAACAGGCAAGTGGCCAGAGCGGGGATTAGAATCTGGGTTCTCTGACTCCTAGGCCTGTGATCTTTCTACTACGCCACACAGACTTGTCTGTCTACCAGCAGAGTGAGAAGAAAAAGAATCACTTCAAAGTTGGGGACCTAAAGAAAGACTCTGCTCACCAAAATGGAATGACTAAAAGAGATTTACGGATGAGGGCACCATGACGCCTGATTGGGAGAATCAATGCCTGAGGGCACATCCCTAACCATGAGGGTGACTGTTGAGGAGGGCAGCTGTCAGTCACCCTTTGGGCTCTGCATAGGCGGGATGGAGCACCAGTCTGATGCCCCGTGGTGCTCTTTCAGGGTTTATGTTTTTACTGTGAGCCCATGCTGGACAGGGACTGTTTCCAACCTGATAACCTTGTATCTACCCCAGTGCAGTGCTTGGCACATAATAAGTGCTTAATATATGCCATAATAATAATAATGGGGAGTTAAAGAGTTTCAGCCTAATCGAACAGGCGAATGAATGTGAAACAAAGACCTCGAGCATTCAGATTTGGAAAAAGACTGACTTAAAATAGCACACTATTGATCTGCCCTCTGTTTACCCTACTTTGGTTGCCCAGAAGAATGTAACCCAAAGCAAAAGTCTTTAAATAACGATAAACGCCACCCACCCCTCCGACAGAACCATGAACATGTGTGTGGCTACAGGCTTGGGATTTCAAGAAAGGGTGGCTAAGCCTGAGCGATTCCGGTCTTGAAGTATTTTTAAACCTCTTGAGTTCAGTAAAACCCCAAGCACTTTTTTGCCAAGCATTTTTGCTACTTAATTTGCAAACCTGTGTGTACTTTAAGAGAAATTCAATCCAGGTATTTCTGATTCAGGGATACACAAATCAAAAAAAGTATGTCTGGTCAGAGCTATTTGATGTCCAGGAAACCTGTTTAAGCAGGTTTTTTTTTCATAAACAGGAAGTTGTGCTTTGCCAGAACTTAAAAAAGTCAAACCTAAACTGTTCTAATTTTAGGTTGAAACTCCAAAGCTCTGATTTGTGATTAAGATCACAGGTTGAAAAACACATTCTTCCTCCCCACAATCAATTGATGGCATTTTTTGAGTACAACTTTAAAGCGTTTTACTGAATGCTTGGGAGAGCACACCAGAATCCCTGCCCACAAGGAGCTCACAATCTACTGAGACAAAAAATTATTTACGTAAAGCTAATATTTCAAAAAGCTCTTCCCATATTTAAAGCCTTCCTAAAATCCCATCTACACCAACAAGCCACTCCTTGATTAATCTCCCAGCACTCCTAGTAATAGAATTCCAGTAAACAACTCTAGCACTTAGAAACTTATTTACATCCTCCCTATATATAGTATTCATTTTGACAGTTCTGTAAATATATTTGTTGCCCCATTGGAGCCAAGCTTCATGTGGGCATGGACCATGTCGGTTCTTTAGTTTATTTCCCATAATACAGCGCATGCATAGCATCAAGTGGTTGCCCAATAATTACTACCGCTACAATGTGCGTATTGGAGGATTCAACAGGAAATAATTTAACTAGAGTATGATGGAAGAGCAGAATTCACTAATGGAGTACCCAAATGACAGTCTAAATGAAAATATAAGGGGAGGGAACCTATTCACTAATTGGTATATTTTACTCTCCCAAGCACTCCGTACAGTGCTCTGCATGTAGTGGTGTTCAATAAACACCACTGATTGATCTATATGGAAGGAAGAGCTGAACATAAGGATTAAATACCTCTGCATTGATGGGTTCACCTAGTTAGGGCAGGGTTGAATTGGTCAGGGAAGGCTTCATGAGCAAGGAATCAGGTTGTCACCCAGTTGCACCACTCTAGTGACTGGAAGGCTCCTCAGTATATTCTGAACGTGTTTCATGGGCATTTGCTGGTGCTTTCCTTGGGCTGGGGCATGTGGGGCTGAGGGGTTGAGAGACTGCTTCTGCTTTCCAGAAATAAAGTCCTGGTAAAATCTCTAACTTCTTGGAGGCAGAAATGGAAACAAACAAAAAATGTGGTCACATTCAGATCTACATAGGGCAGTAAAACACATCTCCATTTGTCATTTGTTTCCCAACTTGCTAGAAAAATTGAATCTGTAAACTGAGGCTGAGTGGGCTATTCTAAAATGAAGTTTACAGGGCAAGGGCATGTACTTAAGGTGGTGATAATTAATATCAAGAAGATCAATCAATCACTGGTATTTCAGTACTTTCCTGGGTGCAGAGCACTGTACTAAGATCCTTGGAGAGTAATGCCCTAGGAGGGGACCATAGAAGAAATTTCACATCACCGAAAATCAGGCTGCTATTTTGGATATATATTTCAATCAAACAACTATAATTACTGAGCACTTACTGTGTGCAGAGCACTGAACTAAGCACTTGGGAGAATACAATATAATAGGCACATTTCCTACCCGCAACAAGTTTACAATCTATTTCTCTTGCCACCTCAACTCCAGTTGTGCAGGAGGTTTCTGGGAGATTAAGTTTTTCCCTATACTGATGATCCTATTCTTATTTCTCCATCCCCCACCTCCAGAATGCATACCAAATTGTGAAAACCCATTTTTGTGGGACCTGTCAAAACCCTGGAAAAATCACTTCTCTCTCAAAGGCCCTGTTGGTTTTAACCAGAGAAACTGCCTCTTTGCTCTTGTCCACTCATCTGTGCTGGGGAGGGAAGATGAGGTGCATTTCCTTCAGGAGGGAGAGACGGGATCTTTATCGTCAGTGGAGTTAGACTGTGGGAGTGAGTCTGCTCCACACTCACCATATCTTTTGATAATTATTATTCACATTCTCCAGGGAGAGCTGCTGTGGGATAGTTTTGGTTTTTTGTTTTTTTTTTGCTTTAGGCAAGTGGTGAGTTTCTCTTCAGCATTTCAACATTAAGGTAGGAAGGGGAGGTGGACTTGCGCAAGTCCTTGGAAATGAATAAACAGTTGATGTTGTGTATGCTTCTGCAAAGTGCGCAGGTCTTATTTTAGGAAGTCTCTAGGTTGGAAGAGGAAAAATAAGCAAAAGGAGGTGGGGGCTATCAGGGAGATCCAGAAGAAGTAAAACAATGTGACACATTTGTGTTTTATCTGAAACAACCCTGGAGCTATTCTTAATGAGGAGTACTTTAGCTCTTTCCAACCCTCTGCAGTCTTCTTTCTTGAGCTTTTAAACATAGATTTCTCCTGTACCCTGTGTGCTGTTTCCTGAGGAATTCTGGGAGCTGCCTCCAGGCTTGGCCATTTACAGTGGCTTAATAACTCTCACTTTCCTGACCACCTCCCTTTTGGAAGATTTCAAATTTCATTTTTGGTTTGCTTTCCTTGCTGAGAAAAGAAGTGGAGATTAAGACTGTGAGTCCCACGAGGGTCAGGGACTGTGTCCAACCTGATTATCTTGTATCTACCCCAGCCCTTAGTACAGTGCCTGGCACCTAGTGAGTGCTTAACAAATACCATAAAAAAAGGGAATGAGCATATTGGCTGCAGTTTCTCCTCATTTTCTCGGTCTTTCATTGTCTTGTTCCTAGAACTGGGCCTTCGGCTCCCCAGTTAATAACCCCCCTGGTCACAGGTGTGAGGCTGACAGACTTCCAAACCTTACCTCAGCCATCAGTAAAAACCCTTTTTGTATGTCAGGGCGTGGGGGAAAGGAGGGGAGAGGAATCTCTCCCCATAAAATGGATGTTATGCAACTCAGCTTCTAGATGACTTAAGGCTATCTTTCAACTGACTTTCTTCACCTGGGAGGGAGGTGGGAAGCATGGGGGGGCGAATGGTGGGGTGAGTATTCCTGGTCACCGATTCCAAGAAAGTCAGATCATGTCTTCCAACTCCATTGTACTCTACTCTCCCAGAGGTTTAGTACAGTGCTCTGCCACAGTAAGCACTCAATAAATAACATTAATTGATCGATTCTATTTGCAATCCTCCAGGCAGTGCATACCCAAACACAGCAATGAAAATTGGAGAAGTGGGGAAATAGTTTCCCCAGAAAATTAAGTACTAATGATCAAGGCACCCCTCCTCTGAGGAAGGGGGATGGAGTAGGTGACCCCCGAGGCCTCTTTCAGTTCTCTTTGATTCTAGGATTCTCTCATCAGAGAAATAGAATGTGCTATGTAGAGCAAATTTCAGAATCAGCTGGGACTCACCCCAAAATTTGCAAAGAAAAAGCCAAAGAGGCAGTAGAACCTATATTTAAATGCTAATTATAATAGGAGACTGAAGTAGGGGGAGGGAGGGAGGGAGGGAGGGAGGAAAGAGAAGCAAAAATATTGAAAGTATCATTGTCAGTAAAGTCAAGGCAACACATCCTGGAAGGTTAGGTTGCACAATGTAGGAGCAGAGCAGATAAACAGTAGCAGTGTTGATTGCAGAGGTGAGGAAATGACTGTAAACTCATCAACCCTACTGTCGTGGCATGGTTTAGTGGATTGAGCACAGGCCTGGGAATCAGAAAGACCTCTGTTCTAATCCTGGTTCGGCCATATGTCTGCTGTGTGACCTTGGGCAAGTCACTTAACTTCTCTGAGCCTCAGTTACCTCATCTGAAAAATGAGGAATAAGACTGTGAATCCCATGTGGGACACAGACTGTGTCCAACCTGATTAGACTGTATCTATCCCAGCACTCAGTACAGTGCCTGGCACACAGAAAGCACTTAATAAATACCATTAAAAAAAATCAGAGCAGAACTTGATGGTCCCCAAATGCTGGGAATCTTCCAAACATATCACAACATCATTATGGGTCGGTCACCCTCTAACCTCCCTATTTATTTTAAGCCTCCCCTGGTTTTTTCATTTTGGCTTTTGGGTTTGATTTTTTTTTTGGGGGGGGTGGATATTTGTTAAGCACTTACAATGTGCCAGACACTGTAGTAAGTGCTGAGGTACATACAAGTTGATCAGGTTTGACACAGTCCCTGTCCCACATAGGGCTTACAGTCTTATTCCCAATTTTACAGATGAGGTAACGGAGGCACAGAGAAGTTAAGGGCCTTGCCCACGGTCACACAGCAGACAAATGGCAGAACTGAGATTAGGATCCAGGTCCTTCTGACTCCCAGGCCCATGTTCTATCTACTAGGACACACTGCTGTTTTCCCAGAACAAGTCTCCTTTAAAATCGTCACAAAGTGACCCATACCTAAGCCACATTTGTCTCTGGCAGGGCTGGTGCGCTGAGCTTGTCTGAAACATCAGTCACATGCTGGTAGGGGCTTTTTCCCTCCAGACTTTCAGTCTTTGTGGTCTTTTCCCTCTTTGTTATTGAGAAAGCCTGCACCGTGGCTATGTCGACTCCCACGTTTAAACCTCACATTAGAAACACCAACGCTATCCTATATTTTTCTTCTCAACTGATCCCACGATAAGTTAAATGGGTTTTAATGGGGAAAAGGAATTCTGGGCAGTTTACGGTGCTGAGGGCAATGAAAACAAAGCTTTAATTTCCTTTCCGAGAAGAAAGAAATCATTTGGGGGTGGGGATCTGGCAAATGACCCACACTTTTCAAAGTAACAGGAAAATCGAAGTGGGCGACTGACCTCCTGGGTTCTGAACAGGTGCTCCGATTTAGCGAGGACCTCTTCAGTTTCCCCGCATGCTTTGTGAAGGGGATTTATCTGGGGAAACTCGCTTGGCCCAAAGAGCGATTGGTGCCAGAAGACCTCCGCTGGGGCAACGCTACCAAGCCAACATAGCTTTGTGCAAACTGGCCCAGGGCATTGGAGGGGATTGGCTGGGCTTGGCACAGTGATTCAGCTTCCACCAGGTAGAGTTGGGAAGCCCGTCTTTTCTGCGGCGGGCCAGCCGACTGGGTTTCCTCGGTTCTGCATTTACTACTCCAAATAGGCCACGTAGAACACTGTGTCTGGAGTCCGGAGACGGGATCAGGGGCTACCAGACACGGGCTGCTTGAGACACTCGGGGGGGGGTCTCCCTCTCCTTGCCACCCTCATTCCTGGCTCCAAGCATCTCCCCCTTGGGAGCAGAGGGGAGGTGGGATGAGAGTACTTGAGACCATTTGGAATGTGGCTGACTGAACTAGACTGGGGGGAATCGAAGAAGAGAGCAAAGGGGTGCTCTGTTCTTCCCAGTCACTGGTGTCAGACTGGATGGGTTCAAATAATAATGGTGGTATTTGTTAATCATTTACTATGTGCCAGGCACTGTACTAATTGATGGGGTATATACAAGCACTTAGTATAGTGCTCTAAATACAATAAGCCCTTAGTAAATACCAATGAATGAATACAAGCAAATTGGGTCGGACACTCTTCCCCTATGGGGCTCATAGCCTCAAACCCCATTTTACAGAGAAGTGAAGTAACTTGTCCAAGGTCACACAGCAGACAAGTGGCGGAGCCGGGATTAGAACCCATGACCTTCTGACTCGCAGGCCCATGCTCTATCCACTATGCCATGCTGCTTCTCAAATGTTTAACTGCCAACTGTTTCTGTGCCTCTCCTTATCAATCAATCAATGGGCATTTATTGAGTGCTTACTGTGTGCACAGCACTGTACTAAGCACTTGGGAGTTTGTAGACATTTCCCTCCCCACAGTGAGCTTACAGTCTAGAGGATAGGGAGATAGAGTCTTCCTGAGGTAATGTGGAGGCTTGATGTGGGCAGGGGGGAGACTTTTTTCTTTCTTGACATGGGGGTGAAAGGAAGTTTTTTGGGGACACGGGGGGTTGTTCAGTTTGTATTGCTGTATTGTACTTTCCCAAGCACTTAGTATATAGTTCTCTGCACACAGTTAGTGCTCAATAAATAAATATGATTGAAATGAATGAATGAGATACAAGGAGGCATCACAATTAATCTCTAGTGGGAGTCGGGAGGGAGGCCAGTCCCTCTAGACTGTGAGCTCCTTGTAGGGAAGGGCTGTCTTTTATTCCATTTTTCCCCAAATATTCCAGTTTGGCTCGGGGAGACCCACAGAGTAGGTGGATGATGGCAACGGTGGAACCGTGTTCTCTCTCAGGGAGATGGGAGACGTCACTGATTTTCTTGCTCCCCAAAGTCAGTGTGTGAATTTCAGACTGTATTGGGCCAATTCTCAGTTCCAGGATAAGGCTTAGATTCTCGCTCTTGCCTTAGGCTGGAAAAATATAAATGCCATATCGTTCCTAGAGAGTGCTGGAGTTTTGTGAGTGAGCTCAAATTTTTCCCATTACATAGAAACATTTTATATTGATGCGACAGCAGGCTCTAGCAATAGTAATGGTATTTATGAAGCAGCATGGCCTAGCCAAAAGAGCAGGGGCCTGGGAGTCTGAAGACCTGAGTGCTAATCCTGGCTTTACCACATATCTGCTGTGACCTTGGACAAGTCACTTAACTTCTCTTGCCTCAGTTACCTCGCCTGCAAAAATGTGAATTCAATACCTGTTCTACCTTCCACTTAGACCGTAAGCCCCATGTGGGACCTGATTATCTTGTATCTAGCCCAGTACTTAGTACAGTACTTGGTATATAGTAAGCTCTTAAATGACCCAGTTATTATTTATTGAGCACTCACTGTGTACTATGCACTATATTAAGCTCCAGGAAAAGTACAAAAGAAGAGATGCATTCCCTACCCACCAGGAGCTTACACTCTGGAAGGGGAGACATAATAATAATGGTATTTGTTAAGCACTTACTATGTGCCAAGCATTGCTCTAAGCGCTGGGGTAGATACAAGTTAATCAGGTTGACACAGTCCCTGTCCCTCTTGGGGCTTATAATAATAATGTTGGTACTTGTTAAGCGCTTACTATGTGCAGAGCACTGTTCTAAGCGCTGGGGTAGATACAGGCTAATCAGGTTGCCCCACGTGAGGCTTGCAGTTAATCCCCATTTTAAGATGAGGTAACTGAGGCACAGAGAAGTGAAGTGACTTGCCCACAGTCACACAGCTGACAAGTGGCAGAGCCGGGATTCAAACCCATGACCTCTCACTCCCCAGCCCGGACTCTTTCCACTGAGCCATGTTATACTCTTATCCCCATTTTACAGATGAGCTAACTGAGGCACACAGAAGTTAAGTGACTTGCCCTCGGTAACAGCAGACATGTTAGCAGAAGCAGCATTAGAACTCAGATCCCTGTGACTCCCGGGCCTGTGTTGTATTCACTTAGACTGATCTATATGTATATGTGGCTATGAATGATCAACTGAACATTTTTGGTCAAGGGCTGAGGATGGATAGGAATATATAAATTCCTCAAGGTACTGGGAATTGCCTGGGGGAGTCTTACTGGGAGGTGGTGGGACCTTAAAGGACTTTGATAACAGTCAGTCAGTCGTCTCTGGAGAGAGAGGGAGCCCCAGGCTGGGGGTAAGCTTGAGTAACAGGAGGAAGAAGAGAGAAGTAAAAGCAGTGTGGGACTTGAACTTGGTTCTTGTTCCTCTTTATCTTTATATGGAAGTCAAAACAGACTTAGTGAGCATTGATCCATGGCTGATATTTGCACATAAGAAATTACTCCCAATTCTATATAGTGTGGAGGCCGGAGGGGAAGGAGGCAAGCATTTGCAAAAGGTGGAAGTTCTCAATGAAAGATTGAGTTGGATTTGGATAGGGTCGGGCACCTGGGACTCCAGTTTGCAGGCCCTCTCTTTCCGAACCGTACATCCCTCCAAAGCAACGGGAAATCACACCTCAGGTTCCCAGAATTTGGGAAGTGACTGTGCTTTTCGTATTACCCTAGGAGATTCCAAGACCCTGAAAATGGAGGCCATCCACATCAATATGTCCAGTGCCCCTCTGGTGAATCACGCCTCGAGCGTCGAACTCAAGAACAGTAAGCCGCGCGTCATGTCGAAGAGCGGCCACAGCAATGTGAGGATCGACAAAGTGGATGGCATATACCTACTTTACCTCCAGGACCTGTGGACCACCGTCATAGACATGAAGTGGCGGTACAAGCTCACTCTGTTTGCTGCCACTTTTGTCATGACTTGGTTCCTCTTTGGAGTCATCTACTACGCCATCGCCTTCATTCATGGGGACCTGGAGCTGAGCGGTGTTGCCAAAGACCACGTCCCCTGCATCATGAACGTGGACTCCCTCACCGGGGCCTTCCTCTTCTCCCTGGAGTCCCAGACCACCATCGGGTACGGTGTCCGCTCCATCACGGAGAAGTGCCCCCACGCCATCTTCCTCCTGGTGGCCCAACTGGTCATCACCACCCTGATCGAGATCTTCATCACGGGCACCTTCCTGGCCAAGATCGCACGGCCCAAGAAGCGGGCCGAGACCATCAAGTTCAGCCACTGCGCGGTCATCACCAAGCAGAACGGGAAGCTGTGCCTGGTCATTCAGGTGGCCAACATGAGGAAGAGCCTGCTGATCCAGTGCCAGCTCTCGGGCAAGCTGCTCCAGACCCACCTCACCAAAGAGGGGGAGCGGATCCTGCTCAACCAGGCCAGCGTCAAGTTCCACGTGGACTCCTCTTCCGAGAGCCCTTTCCTCATCCTCCCCATGACCTTCTACCACGTGCTCGATGAGACCAGCCCGCTCAAAGACCTCACCCCGCAAAACCTCAAGGAGAAGGAGTTCGAGCTGGTGGTCCTCCTCAACGCCACCGTCGAGTCCACCAGCGCCGTCTGTCAGAGCCGAACTTCTTATATCCCGGAAGAGATCCACTGGGGCTTCGAGTTCGTCCCCGTGGTCTCGCTCTCGAAAAATGGGAAGTACGTGGCCGACTTCAGCCAGTTTGAACAGATCAGGAGGAGCCCGGACTGCACCTTTTATTGTGCGGACTTAGAGAAGCAAAAGCTTGAAGAGAAATACAGGCAGGAGGACCAGAGAGAGCGAGAGCTCAGGACGATCTTGTTACAGCAGAGCAATGTCTGATGATATTCACCACTGCCTGCCTGGACTGAATGGCAATGCTCCGGATTCGCCAAGGAGCAGAGATCTGGGCAAAGATTTGGATCTTAGGCAGCTCTGAGTACGTGGTGGTCAAACCTCATTTGTGCCTGATGACCCACATAGGGGATGCTAAGAACAGATGGGTTCTTCTACCTTGAGTCAGCTACCCCTACCTCATGCTTTGGGGTGCAAAACCGGGGATCATTCTGAAAGAAAAATCCAACTGCCTACCCTGTCAGGTTGCCTGAAAGAAGAACAGAACGCTTTTCACAGACTCGTTTATTCATGTAGTACATCTCAGCTGCCATCCATGAAATCCATTTCATGGAGAGCACACCCTATGTCTTTTCGAGATTTGGTATCTAATTAAGCATTTTTCATTCCAAGAAGTTTTCTGGTGTGTATTGTTGACCTAGCGCAGGTGGATTTTTTTTTTTTTTTTAACAGGTTTGTCATCTTAGGTCAGTTATTTCAAAGCCTCGAATGTTCTGATATGGCTGAATGAATGCTGAAGAACTCTGTATTGCCGCTAAAAGCTTATCTCAGTAACTGCTGGATCTACAGAGATTAGCAAATCTGGTGCCCAAAGAAAATGGGTTCCTAGAGGGGATCAGCTTTTATTTGCAGTAGCTCAGTGGCCTTCAAGGTTTGGGAAATATTAGCTCTTGGGTGGGATAAGAGGTGGGTCAGGTTTTAGGGAAAATGACTATGGTCATTAAAAAAACCTCATCCTCTATTTTTGAAGTAGGAAAAATGGCTTACATCAGGAATCCATGCCCTGCACCGATCCAGTCAGGGTCCCTGCTCAATTAAAAGCCATTAGTTTCTTAAAAAATCATTTAATTTTTACCACTAGTGAAGGGGCTGTGAAGCACCATATATCCAGAGTGGGAGCTGGGGGCAATTAAAGTAGAACCAAAACAGTAATTAACTCTAGATGCAGTCTATTTTAGCAAAACCATCACTTCTCTCCCTCCTCGAAGGTGTTCAAAATGGGTTTTTCAAGATAATTTGATGAGCTCTGGGCCACATTAAAGAATGATTATGGGAAGGCTTTATTGGTTCTATAGGTTTTCTAATAGTCAAAATGGGCCAATAGTCCAGGGGACCATTTCACGTTCAGTTTATTATGACCCACTGTCCATAGAGGAACTTCATTTGAAATAGTTCCTCTTTCCAGGGTCCAGGGAGACAAGCAGAGCCCTCTATGAGGCCGCTCAACATGCGACTTACTAGTTCTGCTCTGCCCGTGAGAATGAACTGTGCCTGGTTATGTCATGGTTGCCAATGTGGGAGAGGATAAGAGGGGCATCAGCTGGGGCAGGAAAATAAGACTGTGTCCAGAGGGATGTGTAGTCCCCTCAGTCATTCAAAGGTCATTCAAAGGTATTTTTTGGTGAGGGGGCCAGGATAGGTGAGCTCCCTGACTTCTCCCCTCACTTAACCTGGTACTTAGGTAACTGCAACCTATGGCCTTTACCCAGCTCCTCTAATACACTGCCTCGGTGTCATCAGTTGTCATCACTCAGTCCTATTTATTGAATGCTTACTATGTGCAATGCCCTATAGTAAGTGCTTGGGAGAGTACAACGTAATAGGGTTGGTGGTCATGTTCTCTGCCCACAGGGAGTTTTCAATATAGAGGAGGACTGTAAAAGAACAAGATGCCCTCACCACAAATCCCTGATGGGATGGGTGAAGAGAGCTCGCCATAAAAATCCATGTCACTGCAGCAGCAGGAAAAGAAAGATAGAGGAACTGGCTACACCAAGCCGATGTGAGTTAGAGGATGAAAGGAACCAGTGTAATCTGTCAGGCCTAGGATTAGTTCTCAAATACCAGCAGAAGAGTCAGAGGCAAGGGGCAGGAGAGGGAAGAAAAGATGGAAAGAGGAGAATGGTTTGCAACGGGCAAACTCTGGACTCCCAAATTTCAGGAGCAAAAGTACACAAATTTTCCTCACCGTACTTTATGCAAAACTCAAGACTCACCTGCATATCGCATCTGCAGGCACATATCAGGGGCCTGGGGTTATCGGAAGTGGACTCTCAATCATGCCAAGGCCCCGGCTGGGTATTCCCAGATCAGAGCTGAAGCTATTGGCTTCTTTCCGAAGATAAAGGCTTGATTAGCTACTGTCGGGAAAGCTCAAGGTCACTGGAACAATTGGCAGGTCAGAACCCTGAGGCCAATACTACCATGGCTGGACTCTGTAAACCGTCACGGTTGGTCTCCACTTGAGACAGCGGCCACAGCCGCTCTGAGCAGAGCGGGGGAGAAAATGTAGTTCAGGCTGCCGCCCTGCACTTGACCTTGTCTGCTATGGGTCCGAGGACGCAGAGGAGGAAAAGGCTCCAAGGTTTCAAGCAAGGAACAAGCGGAGGGAGGAGTTCTGAATTCCAACTGAAGGCCTTCGTCTCCTGCCGACCCCTATTTCTCGGTTTGACCACTTCAAGTGCCGCCTCTGTTAATCCCTCCCTCACGAGGGGCTGCGCTGGGTATCCGGCACCTTGTAGTGCAGACACAGGATCCTCCAGCATTTTATCTCCAAGGAGGCAAAACCACCCTTCAGGCCAAGCGGTGGGAATGAGACGGGGAGAGAAGCGTTTTCTTGCATTATCAAGATCCCTTTGGCCATGGTCACCGGAGCCTGGCAGGACTTTTGGCAAGGTGCCCTGATATCTGCAAGCTTAGCGGTCAAGGGATGCATTCATTTCATTTCCTGAGGCTTTGACCTAAGGATTCCTGCAGAATGGTGACACCCAACGACAAACCAAACCCAATAGCCCACAACTTTAGAGAGCGCCGAATGCCTTAAATCCAGTGCCTGTGTAGCTGTAACCTTCCCACCTCTTTCCCAGCCCGGTTCCAGCCGGGCCGGATGTCTGAAAACACCATGGGGAATAAAAGCCTGGCAAGTTTCGGGCACACGGATGGTGAATATACTAAATGGCACCTGAACCGATGTTGGAGGAAGACAGCTGCGTGCCTAGGCACCCTCTCTCCCCATGAATGGAGCTTTGCTGCTTGACCTGAAAGAAAGGGCTCTTGTGTTTGGAAATCTTTCCAGTGCATTAGGCTCTCTTTATGGAGACCATTCAAAAATGTTGTGTTCCATTTGAGAAACCACAAAGTAAATAGCAGCAAATCAATGTAATCTGCAAGCAGTGTCTGATTTCAGTAATAAAATCTACTTCCACGGAGTCTTTCATCCAGGGATTTCAAACTGCTTTGCAAATGTGAACTCTAAATTAACCCTTGTTTCCCTTCCTCCTCAGAGAGGTAGGAGCAAATTGTCAGCTCTCTATTTTGTCAGCAGAGACAGCTTGGAAGGGACAGAGGGACACGGGGAGAGGGGCAGGGGCAGGGCCAGGCCTCAGATGCTCAATCCATTGCTTTGGCATCTATATTTAATTCCTTCCCTTACTGTGCCCTGGGCTGTACCATAATGGTATCTTTTGAGCGCCTAAGTGCAACACACCGTACTGGGGAGAGGACCGCAGAAGCAAACACACACAGCCCCTGCCCACGAGGAGCTTACAGTCGAATGATCTTGCTGTAGTCACCATATGGTGATCCAGAACATAATTATGGTGCCTGAAACTGTTTTTCAGACCATTGCAGACAAAACATATATTGCCCAGAGTTGCATGGGCAGGACAGCTGATACGATATTTCCTTCTGAAAAACTGTCATTTCAGTGCCCTCCTCTCCAGTGGGCAAACTGAATGGGAGGAGCAATCTACTGGAAACAGAGTTGCCAGAGGAAGAGACAGATCAGTGGCATATGCAGTTTCCCATCACAAAAGGCATCGCGGAGCCTGCTGCAGGATTTCTGGTATAATTGGCAGAAGGCATTTTGGACTCTTTTGACCTCCAGCCTTGTGCCACTCTGTCATTCTTCAGGGGGGTGGGAGACTGTCAGAGGATGGCCAGGGTAGGAGGAGAGGAGGACTGAAGAGGTCCGTGTGCCTTGAAACAGTTGGTGGAGTCCAGATGAAGAGTGGGAAGTGGTGAACAGCAGCACAGGGTACCCAGCGCTCCAGGACATGAGCTTTCAGGGGGACATTTGGTCCTATCAGAAGGATACAGTCTATAAGAAGTGGGGCATAGGGGCTAGGGGCAGGGTAAAACTCTATCTACAAGATTTTATCCTTTGTTGCCTGTCTGGGCAACCACATGCAACAGGTGAAAACTCAGAATAGCAGTAAAATAACATTAGCCCCCAAATCTCCTTAAACAGGGTGCTCATTAAATCCAAAGATAACCAAGGAGAAAGTCAGTATATCACCATAGTGCCTTTGACTCCTTCGCCTTCCAGGGGTCCTTATCTGCAAAAGCAAACCTCCCCCAGCATCACTCTCATTAGGCAGATCTTATTAAAGCTATATCTTCCCTCCAGACACCCTCCAATAAGATTACATGGCCACATGTACCGATTCTGGAAGAACAACAATCCAACCAATGTTGGATTTGTCCTTTTCAGACTCAGCCACAATCACCTTCAGGTTCAAATGGGTCAAATGGCCTGGGATCCTGTGAGGGCAGTGGAGTCTCCCACCCAAAATGACACATGAGTCTTGTGCTATCTCTTCTGGGTTGCTATGAGAAGGCCCTAGAGGCTGAGGCAAGGGGCACACAGGCTGCCCACAGACCTTGTGAGTTCTGGAATCTAGAATAACAGGCATCATGAGACTTTAAAGGGGAAAGGCTGTTCACTTTCAGTGTGGGTGGAATGATAATAACAAATAATACAAAAATAATAATTATGGTATTTGTTAAGCATTTTCTATATGCCAAGAACTGGTGCTAAGCCCTGGGGTAGACACAATCACACCAGACAGAATCACTGTCCCATACGGGGCTCACAGTCTAGGGGGAAAAGAGAACTGGGTGAGAAGCAGTATGGTCTACTGTAAAGAGCCTGGGTCTACTGTCTGACCTTGGGCGAGTACCTTCACTTTCCTATGCCTCAATTACCACAGCTGTAAAATGGGGGTTAAATCCTATTTCCTATTTTCAGATTGTGAGGCCCAAATGAGACAGAGACTGCATCCAGCCTGATTATCTTGTCTACCCCAGTGCTTAGTACAGTGTTTGGCATATAGTTAGCACTTAACAAATACCATTATAAATTATTTCAAAATCGAGGCATTTAATTCCCATTTTACAGATGAGGAAATTGAGGCACAGATGTCCAGCTACTTAACCAAGGTCATATAGCAAACAAGTGGCAGGGCAGGAATTAGAATCCAGGTCTCCTGACTCCAAACTGTGTGCCCTTTCTATTAGGTCATGCTGTAATGATTTTTTTCAAATAATATGACTGTTTTAAAGAATTGTGTTGTATTATAAGTTTCTGTACATAGTTTTATTCTTTGGAAGATATTTGCATTTCATTTCTCTATTTTAACGTTTTATTTTGTGCATTTAGTTGGAAAATACTATTAAGCTAATTATTGGACTCCCTTTGGTTCAAGGTTCATGTTTCCTTCTCTGGGAGGATATGCACTTGAAGATTTTGATTACATCTGATTAAAAATCATTTTTACACTTTGTGGATTCCAGTTCATCCTTAATCGAAGGCACCTGCCAAATATTCAATCAGCAATCTGGATCAGAAGGTAATGATTTACTAGGTTCAAAAAATATCCACCCAAGAGTTCTTAAAGCCCAGAAACCGGAAACTAGAAAGGAGGTAGTACCCTTTAAATCACATTGGCTATTTCAAGAAAGAAAGAGTCAGTGAAATGGTATATATTCGGGCGGTACTTTTTTTCTGAGTTTCTGTGTGTGGGACATAACAGAAGATACAGTTCTGTCCTTAGAGAATTTGCAGTATATAAGGAAACCTAACAAAAATTCTATTTCCAGCTTCCTGTTCTGTGTAGGAGGAAGGTTTGGGGAAGAGAAAGAAAAGGACTAACGTTGTTTAGTTTAATTAGCAGTTGGAGAATTTTGTGAACAACTGTAGTGGAGTTGTCCTGTGGTTCAAAGATGAAAGCTGCCAACTGTGAGCAACCATTAGGTGAGTTTTTGAGAGAGAAAACTCCTTTGCATTCTGTGCCCATAAAAACTGAGAAGTACTCCTGGCCCTCTCCTCAGACACCAGGGTTTAGCAGGAGAAAGAGATACCCTTCTGCTGTGGACAGTGAAAAATCAAATATAGCAGACACACAGTAGTAATAACAGTATTTATGAAGCTCTTATTGTGTGCAAAGCATCATACTAAGCACTGGGAAAGAATACACTGTGAGCAATTACACATCGTCCCTATTCCTAGGTTGGTGAGGGGGGGAGGGGGTGTCCTCACAATCTAAAAATAGTAGCAGTGGGATGTATTGAATGTCCACTGGACATGATGTACTATAGTTGATGCACGGGCCTGTCCACGATGAAGTTCGGCTTCACCCCTGCCCCGGGAACATTCAAACAGTAGTTGGGAGAACAAGATGGGAAACGTATCTGATGCGGCTTCTATCGCTGAGGAATGAGTTTTTGGGGCGTCACAAACTCGTAAGTCACGGCAAGAACGCGTCGGTCCCCAGGCCTGGGCATTCCAGCGAAACCAGATCAAAACTACCGAGAGCCAAGAAACACTCGAGGGGCTGGAATTTCCAGCCACAAGTATACAACACGCACACCGACGGCCCCGCTGGTCCCGGCAAATTCCAGCAGTGAGCCTCGGGGCCGGTTTTCTCCGCCCAAGACGAGAGCCACTTCCTATGGGCCGTTCGCAGACCCACCAGCTCTTGGCCTCGATAGCAGTCCCGGAACTGAACGGTGCCAAGCTATGGGGTGATTTTCTTTCTTCTTTTTCATGTTTCTGGCAGAGGCCGTGCCTCCGGGAGCTTGCTCAGACGCCTGCTGACCTGGGTTTCTACATGCTCTAGCTGCTGTGCTGATTCCGTCTTTATTGCTGAAAACCCACACGCCACTGTACTCGGAAGAATGCAGGTTTCCGTAATTTGCCATCGCGCTCTCTGAAATTGGGTTGAACACAGTCCCTGTCCCACATCGGGCTTCACTTCTCTGTGCCTCAGTTACCTCAACTGTAAAATGGGGATTGTGACGGTGAGCCCGATGTAGGACAGGGACCGTGTTCAACCCCATTTGTGTATCCACCCCAGCCCTTAGTACAGTGCCTGCTGCACAGTAAGCACTTAAATACTACTATTAATAATAATAGTAATAATTATGGTAACAGAGCTGAGGTAACCCTTGGAACAGTAACCTATGTCCCACCTTGAATCTACCCCAGTGCTCAGTAAGTGCTCAACAAGCACCATTATTATTATCAGCAATACTGAGCTATGTTTCTCATGCTCCTGTTGAATGTATAATAAATTGATAATGAATCAGTAATAATTTCAACAGAAGCATGAGACCTGTTCATTTCTTGCCTACAAGAAAATTCCCCACTAATGGGGAGGGAAGAAAATATTTACAAGTAGTGGAATCTGAAAAAAGTTGGACAAATACAAGATAATTAAAAGTTTTGACTTCTGAGTCCATTTTTATTTCCTGAAAGTCTAACAGCGGGACTGGATAAACGCTTGCCGTTAGAAAGTTCAGAGAAGGACTCGTTTGAAATACCCTCCTAATAAGAAGAACTAATGACTTGGGTCTGGCTGGGGCCTGGAAGTTTGCTTTATATCAGTGCCCAGAGGCACTGAATTTCATCCCCTCTTTGAGCTGTAGATTATGGTCAATTAGATTCCTGGCTCCTTCTTCCGTTTTTCTTGCCTCGATGCCCATGTGCACAAGAGATGTCGCTTTCATCTTGGTAAATATATTCTCTTAACTGGACACAAACCAAGTCACAACTGAACAGAACTCCTCTAGCGCGGCATCAGCAGTCACCCAGGCAACAGCCCTCGGGCGGTTCGCCCTTGTTATTTGGAGATCCTGGATGGGACAAGTTTGTTTCTGAAAGGACTATTTCAGGAAGAGATGTTAGCATCTGGGTTACTGTATTCTCCCAAGGGCTTAAGACAATTAACAATACACAATTGGTAGATACATTTCCTGCCCACAAGGAGCTTAGAGTCTAGAGGGACAGATAGACATTAAAATCAATTATGGATATGTAAGTGCTGTGGGGCTGAGAGTGGTATAAATATCAAGAGCTAAACAACCTGCCAGAAACCTGTTATTCTTCTGAATTACAAAAATGCCCACTTGATCACTTTGCAATTCAATATGCAGTTCCCTTCCCTCAGCCCCATGCGCTTATGTCCATAAATGTATATTTATTTCTATTAATATCTGTCTCTCCCCATCTAGGCTGTAAGCTCACTGTGGGCAGGGAACATGTCTACCAGCTCTATTTTAATGTACTCAACCAAGAGCTTAGTGTGGTTCTCTGCACACAGATTCTATTGATGCCTGTCTACTTGTTTTGTTATGCTGTCTCCCCCTTTTAGACTGTGAGCGGTTGAGCAGGGATTGTCTCTGTTACCAAATTGTACACTGCAAACGCTTAGTACAGTGCTCTGCACACAGTAAGCGCTCAGTAAATAATAATAATAATAATTTTGGTATTTGTTAAGCGCTTACTATGTGCCGAGCACTGTTCTAAGCGCTGAGGTACACATAGGGGAATCAGGTTGTCCCACGTGGGGCTCACAGTCTTAATCCCCATTTTACAGATGAGGTAATTGAGGCACAGAGAAGTTAAGTGACTTGCCCACAGTCACACAGCCGACAAGTGGCAGAGCTGGGATTCGAACTCATGAGCCCTGACTCCAAAGCCTGTGCTCTTTCCACTGAGCCACGCTGCTTCTCTTCAATAAATACGATTGAATGAATAAATAATAATAATCCAACCAACCCATGGTATTTACTGAGGTCCTATTGTGTGCTGAGCACTGTATTGAAGGTTGAGGATAGTACAGTAGAGAGGCAGGAGACAATCCCTGCCCTTCAGGAACTCACATTCGAGGAACTATAAGATTGCAATTATTCAGATTGACCCCACCCTTCTTTAACAAGGGTAGTGGAGAGGAGGAAGCACATGACCTAGCAAAGTTAGGGAACAAGGCCAGAGAGCCTGCCATTAGTATTCACTGAGCGCTTATTGTTTGCAGACCACAGTCCTGAGCACTTGGGCAGAGCACTGCAAAACAAAGACAGTATGCCTGCCCTCAAGGAATTCATAATCTGCCCCGGAATCTTTCTTAGCTTTCCAGGAACTGATGAAAATGCTCTATTGAATGGACCTTCCAGTCCTTGACATCAATCAGTGGTATTTTAAATGTTTACTGTGTGAAAGACTATTGTACTTAGTGCTCTGAGAGAGTTTGGTAAACAGACATTCTCTGCCCTCAAGGAGTTTACAATCTAGCAACGGAGAGCAACATTAAAATAAACTACAGCTAAAAGAAACCTCCCCTCTATGTATAATAGGTACATAGGTGCTGGTGTTGGGTGGAGGGGCTGGGGAGAAGAGAATCAGTATGGCCTAGTGGATAGAGCACAGGCTTGGAAGTCAGAAGGGCCTGGGTTCTAATCCTGACTCCACCACTTGTCTGCTGGGTGACCTTGGGCAAGTCACTTCACTTCTGTGCCTCAGTTATCTCTTCTGTAAATGGGATTAAGACATGATTCACTTGTATCTACCCCAGCGCAAAGGGCAGTGCCTGCCACATAGGAAACACTTAAATACCATTTAAAAGAGAAAGAAAAAGAGTTTGGATCTAAGTGCTTAGGGGGTTCAGGCTCAAGTGCATAGGTGATGCACCGGGAAGGAAAATTAATACTCAAGATCCTGCAGTGTTCCTCTGCAGCCCAGCCCTATATACTTTCCATGTGCAGCATTACAACTTCCAAGCATGTCACCTGAGTGATTTTTCACACCTTAATTACTCAAGAATGGCAAATGATACAGCATTCTTAATCACCGGTAATGACAAAAATGAAGTTATTACAAACAGCACACTGATTATCCAGTAGACAATAATGTCAGGCATTGTCAGGAAAGATGGTTATCTTGCCACCTTTACTGAAGATGTCTAATGGCCCCTGTAGCCTGTCAGCACATGTCTGTTAGATATCATAAGCTCTGAGGAATTGCAGAGGGAATAAACTGGATCAGAAGACTTCAAAATCTGTCCTCCATGGATGCACAGTTTCCACTGTTTAGCCAACAGAAAGCAAGCTTCAAAAATCTAACTTGGTCCAAGTGCTCACACTTGGATACATAAAGATCAAATGCACACCAGATCCTTACCATCCAATTTTTTCTCAATTCATCCACCAGTCAATCAATAGCTGCAGTGCCAGAGAAATGGTGGAAAGTCATTGAAAAAGCTGGAGGGGGCAGAGGTGTAGAAACCTGTCATGGTATTCTTGGTCCTGAAGTCCCTGGATGAGGCTCCTCCATCATTCATGACCAGAGACTCCATCGTCATATGAATGGAAACCTAAAATTGCCAAATAACAGCCACAGTGCAGCAAGAAGCAGCAACACAAGCTAGTGTTGATTGGATTATCTATCTAAGGGAGGGTTAGCAAAGAGTAAATACTGTGTACCTAGCACAGTTCTTGGCACATAGTAACCTAGCTAAGTGCTGGGGTAGGTGTTCCTATCCCACACGGGGCTCACACTAAAATTAATACACCGATATAACCATATGTTAAGATGAAAACTTGGGTCCAGGAATGTCTGGACCGAGATTCTTTGCTTGTTAGAGCTAGGCTATGGATTAAAGCAACCTTTGATAGATACTCTTTGCTGTGCATTGTAGAGGGAATTACTTAATGTTCACTTGAACGATATTAAGTTCTCTACAAGCTTAAAATGAATGTTGCTGGTGCAGTAATGTGGGCTATTTAAGAGATGAAGGTCGATGCCAAGTGCTGAGGGATGGGATTGAAGAAGATCAATATATGTAAACATCAATAGCAAAAACTGTGGTATTTGTAAAGTGCTTGCTATGTGCCAGGCACTGTCCTAAGCACTGGGGGAGACCTAAAAGAAGGAGAAGGAGCATGGCCTAATGGATAGAGCACGGACCTGGGAGGGAGAAGGGCCTAAATTCTAATCCCAGCTCTGCCCTTTGTCTGCTGTGTGACCTTCAGCAAGTTGCTAAACTTCTCTATGCCTCAGTTGCCACATCTGTAAAATGGGGGTTAAGACTGTGAACCCCTTGTGGGACACAGACTGTGTCCAACCTGATCAGCTTGAATCTAACCCAGTACCTAATACAGTGCTTGGCACATAGTAAGCACTTCATATCTTTTTTTTTTAAAAAAAAGGAAAATGTTGGACACAGTCACTGTCCCATCTGGGGCTCACAGTCACAGTGGGAAGGTGAACAGATATTGATTCCCCATTTTACAGATGAAGAAATAAGCACAGAGCCCCAGATCACACAGCATGCAAGTGGCAGAGCCAGGATTAGAACCCAGGACCTCTGACCCCCAGGCCTGTGCTCCTTCCACTAGGTCACAGTGCTTTCCAAGCTATAACTGTAAGGGGTAAGAGGTGGGTACTGACCACAATACAGTCTGGGATTCATATTTCTCTGCTGAATCTTAGTCCCCCCAACTATATAGGATTCCGCAAAGTCAAGTTCCTCTTTAATCTTGTTGCCATAGCGTCGCCTGGTGGAAAGATTAGGGGCTTGGGAGTCTGACCTGAAACTGACAGAGAGAATCATTAGTTCCCTCAGTCTTCCCAGGAGCTTAATTCATTTTTGAAGCACTGTCACAGCCAATAGCAAAACCAAGCATGATTACTACAGAGACCCAAGGGGAAGAGTAGTCGTCACATTCTTTTTTTTATGTATTTCTATCTACATTAAAAAGGCCACATCATTGTTCCAAGGAGTCACTGCAGAGCTTCTGGCCCAAGAAGTGCCCTTTCCACATTTTGTTTCCTCCTCTTCCTCCCTGTGGGCATGCTCCGGCATCATTTTAGAAACCTGGCAGTACCCTCAGCCCCAAAAGTATTTACTAAGCACCTATGTGCAGAGAACTGTACAATAGCTTTGGTAAGCACCAACCCCACCCTCAAGGAGTACACTGGATTTTAAATTTGTGGGCAGGGATTGTGTCTACCAACTCTGTTGTACTCTCCCAAGCACTTAGTATAGTGCTTTCTACCCAGTAAGCACTCAATAAATACCACTGATGATGACATCCCTAGACATCAGACATCATATCAACTAGCGGTAAAAAGGCACAGAAGGGAACTCTTTATTGCAATAAGATTCATTCAAGTCTCATTCTATGCCATGAGACTGGGAAAATTGGCTCTAGACAGTCCAACTATAGGGTGAGTATTCATCTGGCTGGACGAATGGTCACTGCTAACCCAGAGCACAAGTGGCTCCCCACAAGGATCATTCCCGCAGGTCATACATACAGTCTGTGGGCTAAGTACGGCTTGGTATTTTCATGGCTTTTTTAAAAAAAAATGCTGTTTGTTAAGTGCTTACTATATGCCAGGCACTATACTAAGCGCTGGGCTAGAAACAAGTTAATCAGGTTAGACACAGTCCCTCTGTCCCACATAGGGCTCACAGTCTTATTCCCCATTTTGCAGATGAGGTAACTCAGGCAGAGAGAAGTGAAGTGACTTGTCCGAGGTCACAGAAGCAGACAAATGGAGAAGTCGGGATTAGAACCCAGTCCTTCTGATTCGCAGGTCCGTGTGTTATCCACTAGACCACACTCCCATCCCCAATTTCCTATTCCGACCCTAAACAGAGAAACCACCAGAGGCCCTTGAAAATACCAGGTACTGAGGCATACATGATGTCACCCGCTGGGCACACAATGAAACATGATGTTGTCCAACACACCATTTTGTGGAAACATCCTGAGTTTGCCTAGACCCAGAGAAAAGACCCCTGACAGCCTCTATGAGCCACTGTGATTCCCTTCCCAGGCCTTCTGAGCACGGGTGCCGCTATATTGAGCCACAGGGCTTAGTGGCAGAAGCCAAAGTGAAGGGAATCCTGAGTACTACAAATACAATGACTGGACAGAAGCATCTGGAATCATACGTTTACCGGACAGGGAACCACCAGCTAAAATATTGTCTCAGTGTCCTCACTAACCCCAAGGAGCGGGGATTCAATCCAATACCTCAAGATGTGGCACTACTTTAATAGTCATACCATCCTGACGGCTTTGCCCAGCGCGTGCCCGTTACACCTTCAGCTGACATCTCCTAGCTGGCACCTTGTATGATCTACCCAACTAATCGGACCTTGACCGAGGGATGGCCTACCCAGAGAAAGAGAAAACAACATTGATGACCCATGGAGGGGAATTCACCGGGGTCTATATATAAACTGCACAATCACAAGACAGGGAAGGCCTGGCTTTGGTCCACAGAGGTCAGGAGTTCAGAGGAGGCCAGTTCAGGAGTGAGCCTATCATGGAACAGGTTAGTTCAGAGAATCAATTTGCCCCATAGAACCCTCTCTCTGAAAAACCAAGCATCACCCCTTCCATTAGACTCACGGCATTGACAATCAGACACTCAAGAGGAGTAGAGAGAACTCGGATATGATTCAGAGGGCAGTCACAAAAATGATCAATTGGCTAGATAATAAATTCCATTAGGAAATATTGGTGGGAGGTGCAAGGCAGAGGAGTGATTCTGGAAAAAGTCCTTCCATGTTACATGCAATTAACTGCTCTCCTCTCTCCGGCCCCCAACTCGTGAAACTTTGGGACTGGCCAGGGGGTGCTATGGGTGTTTGGTTTGACTGTTTAAGTTGGTTGGAGGTGAGGACTGTGACTCCTACTAAAGTTTCAGGAAGGGAGAAAGGAGGCATGGATTTCGGGGGACGGGGAAGAGTCTGGTGAGCGGAAGACTTCAGTCAACAAACATGCCAGAGAGCTAAATTTGGGGTCTTTTGTAGCCAGGGTGGTAAACGCTCAGGTATGGTCCCCTTCCTGGAATCAGCAGGGCTGCAGGGGCTGTTGCCCTTCGTGAAGTTAATTCCTCCGGCTGCCACCCACGTGGGAGGGCTGGGTTCAACCTGAGAAGCAGCGTGGCTCAGCGGAAAAAGCACGGGCTTGGGAGTCTGAAGTCATGGGTTCTAATCCCCGCTCCACCACTTAGCTGTGTGACTTTGGGCAAGTCACAACTTCTCTGGGCCTCAGTTGCCTCATCTGTAAAATGGTAATTAAGACTGTGAGCCCCACGTGGGACAACCTGATTACCTTGTATCCCCCCGGCGCTTAAAACAGTGCTTGGCACATAGTAAGCGCTTAACAAATGCCATCATTATAAAGACTTTGCCGCAAATAAACAAGATAAAAGGGAAATACCTTCCCACCGAAGCTCGGAAGGAAACACTGGGCAAAATGAGGAGTCTAAAATCGAGGAGTCTAGAACAGGGGTAGCACTTACCATGCAAGTCGTTGGGGAAACCTCCTGGGTCCCGTGCGGTGCTACCTGCGACAGGCTCCGGCCCCCGGCAACCTTCCTGCCCCCCATCTCTCTCTGCAGGAGCAGTCGACGGGCCTGGCAATCTCCTCCCCTGGCGAGTGAGTGCAAATGGCTTGGTCGCCCCAGGCCCGGCCTGAGAGCTACAGCTCAGATGGCTCGGCCCAGATGGGCTTGAAAAAACCCGACTCCCTCCGGCAAAGGTCCCCCACCGAATCCAGCAAGGCGTCCCCAGCTGCATCCGCATGTGTTTTCTCAGTTCCAAAATTAGGTGTTGCTCTCGGGGGCAATCTTCGCCCCCAGCCCCTCTCCCACCAACTGGAGGGCGAGTGGCTCTTAAAGGGACTGCAGCCTTTTCCTGGGGTTACCCACGAAGGCTTCTTGCATAAGAGGATGGTGACCTCTCAGCTAGGACAGGAGGAAATTAATTTAAAATCCAAATCCGAGAGATCGACCTTTGGAGGAAGACTTCCTTGACAGTGAGAATTATTGCGGAGTGAAATGGGTTGTAAAAGGAGGCTGCGTCTTTGCAGAACTTCAATACAGAGGGGGTTTGGTTCTATCCAGACTGGTTAAAGGTGGTGCTGTCTAGGTGGGGGGAAGGAGGAAGAACTGACCTATAGAAATGTCTCAAATTTCCTTTTAGCCCTAAGACTTCCTGACTGTGGGCTTTGGCAACTTTTCGGTTCCTGAGTTAAGTGCCTGGGACGTGGTTGTTTTCTCATTAAAGAATCCCTCTAAGACAACGCTTTCCAGGTAGCAGGGAAGAGCTCTGCACACAGTAAGTGCTCAATAAATAGGACTAATTGGTTGATAGCGAGGTCACGAAAGGTTAACATCTGCAGACGTTACACTTCCACTGAACTGGGAAGAGTATATTTTCCAACTGAACACACCTTAAACCGTTTGAACTACTTATTTACTTGTGCTGATGTCTGTCTTCCCCCTCTAGACTGCAAGCTTCGTTGTCGGCAGGGGATATCACTGTATTGTTGTGCTTTCCCAAGTGCTTAGTACAGTGTGAGCCCCAAGTGGGACAATCTGATTACCCTGTATCTACCACAGCGCTTAGAACAATGTTTGGCACATAGTAAGCACTTAACAAATACCATAATTACAGTGCTCTGCACACCGTAAGCGCTCAATAAATACAATTGAATGAATGAATGAACTCTAATCACCTGGTTTAACTCTGCAAACGTCTGACCGGTTTGCACATTATTCAACTACCAAATAATTCCAAACATCACAATCAGGATTATGGATTCATTTGAGGAAGGAATTTTCCTGAATACTCTGCAATGATTCCTTTTTCAGTTGTATAGCTGGCATTTTTATTTGTCTCATGAAAAGTCTTTGACTTATACCAAAAGAATGCGTAATTGCTTTCGAAAGCTGAGAAGGGTTCCTCATATGCTTTATTTCACAATCCCCTGCATCATTAAAAAACCTGTTTTCCGTTCACGACATCTTCCCATTTATCATTATTTACAAAACTGGACTGGGGGAAGAACTGATCCAAATCTTGCACCTATTAAATCTCTTAGAATTTTATCGCCTCCACTGGGTAGTGATCTGAGCTTTCGCCTTCTGCACTGTGTGCCTCAATCAGAAGCCAAAGGAGCCCAGGCCTCATCACGGGGTGATCAGTATTTGCTCTTGAATTATGTGAAAACTTTGGGCGTCTGAAGTCTGCTGCCACCATTCTAAGGCTAATGAGTCCCTTGGAGTTGGGATGAAAAAGAACCCGCAGCCCCCCACCCAAACCCTTGGGGCGTTTCCTCCCAAAGCTCCCTCCTCTGGGAGCCTGGAAAAGGGAAAGTGGGAGGGGATGCCCTGAGGGGCTTCAGTCTCCACCCCACGGTAGGTTTTCCAGTCAGTCACTGGCCCGAACTATCTTTGAGCCAATCAGAGTGCGTGGTGGTCCCGACCCAGCTGATGGCAATTTTAATTCTAAACCGGAGCACGTTAGCCTGGAGCCACGTGAAGAAGGCCCAGCCCAGTGGTCGCCGCCCACCTCCCCTGAGCCAGGACCCTCTAGGTCGGATTTGTGGCGGTCAGTTGGCAGGAGAGCGGCGGACAGGCCAGCCCCCAAGCCTTGGGGGGACACCCGGGACACCTGAACATTTTCTTTCATGGACAAAGCCAGTGTCACGAGGTGCTCCCCTTCCTCCATCTTGTGAACAGGTAAGTCTCATTTTCCGACCCCGCGATGGTCACCCCAAGCCTCCCTCCCCCGGGCAGTTCATCCCTCCCCCATCTGGACCCATTCGGTGCGATGTCTTTCTTTTTTAAGCTCATCTTGCGAACTAGGGTTGAGGCCATTTCCCTCAGGTTCTCTCACCGTATTTTTGTTATTTGGTGTCTGGCCTGGATCCCATTTCTTAATGAGTCCCGACTCGTGACTTCAGACTCTAGCATTAATTACACACACCCCAAGGAGCTGCCCCTAGTCGGTAATCTTCTGAATGTAACAATTGCGTGAATCCATTTCCAAATGGCCTAGATGTGTTTCCTCGAAGGTCAGTCTAAACTCGCCCGTTTTTTGGTTGAATAGTCGGAGGGGAGTGGCGGATTGAAGGCTAAAGACTTGCGGGTTGTTGTCTGTTCCTGGAATTCAGGCATTGGTTACAGTTGGGTGGGAAGTTTCCTTCCCCCCCACCCCCCACCTCACCCCTTGAGAGTGATGATGATAACATTTTGGACTATGTGGTGTCTTTTATTTAGAGATCTCAAAGCACTAAGCTCTTTGAGGAGAGTGTGCCGCCCCACAGAGTGTGTGCATGTCTTGGCGCCGGGCCAGATGCGAGTGCAGTTGGGGATGATTATTTTGGGATTCTAATAAGTAGTTATCACAAGACTTGTGGGTGAGTGTGCGACTCAGACAGGAAATCTATCATTACCAGCTGTTCCAGTCATTAGGCAGCACCCTCCCTGCTGGGTTTCACAAAACACTGGGCAGGTGCTGGGAGGCCACTCAGCTATATCCGTTGAAGCAGCGTGGCCTAGTGGAAAGAGCACGGAGCTGGAAGTCAGAGGATGTGGGTTCTAATTCAGCTCTGCCACGTTTGCTGTGTAACCTTGGGCAAGTCACGTCATTTATCTCAGTTACCTCATCTGTAAAATAGGGATTCATACCATGAACTCCACGTGGGAGAGGGACTGTGTCCCACTCGATTTGCTTGTATCCACCGCAGCGCTTAGTACAATGCTTGGCACATAATATAAGCACTTAATACCACAATTATTATTATTACTATTTTCGAGTGTCTTCCTATTCCTTTATCCCTGACTGTAAGAGGAATGGTTCCTGGCCCTTCGAATAATATTGAAGCATTTACTGTGTACCAAGTAGTGTACTAAACACTGGTGTAGATATAAGATAATCAGGTTGGACACGATCCCTGTCAGTTAATCATTTACTGAGCATTTACTGTGTGCAGAGCACTTTACTAAGTACTTGAGAAAGTACAGTGTAACAGACACATTCCCTATCCCACATGGGACTTAGTCTAAGGGGAAGGGAGAACAGGTATTGAATTCCCATTTTACGGTTGTGGCAACTGAAGCACAGAGAAGTCAATTGTATTTATTGAGTGCTTAGTATGTGCAGAGCAATGTACTAAGCGCTTGGAAGAGTATAGTATAACAATATAGCAGACACATTCCCTGTCCACAATGTGCTTACAATTGAGGGCTCTTGCAGTCTAGAGGGACTAGACTTCACTAGAAGTGAAGTTACTTGTCCAAAGTCACACAGCAGGCAAATGGCAGAGCCAGAGTTAGAAATCAGGTCCTCTGACTCCCAGGCTCTTCTCTTTCCAGTAGACCTTATTGAGCCCTTATTGGGTCCAGATCAATCATTCATGTTAATAGAATGTCCTTACTGTGTGCAGAGCACTGTACTAATTGTTTGGGAGAGTACAGTACAACAGACTTGGAAGACATGTTCCATGCCCTTGGTAGACATGTTCTAAGCACTTATAGTCTAGAACTTAGTACAGATCCATTGGGTTTTGCATGAGTCTAAAACCTGTATTTCAGCATTTGTGTTCCCCCTTATCATCTGAAGGACATAAGTATTCTCTAGGCAGCCCTCAGCTGCCACACAGGACTCCTGAACCCTGTACTCAAGAAGGGCCCCCTGGGCACAGCTCTTTCTTAGAAAAGCAAAGTCAAACGATGGTATTTGAGCTCACTCTATGTACAGAGTACGGTACTTAGTGCTCGGGAAAATATACTTTAAAATCGTTGGTAGACATGTTCCCTGCCCTTAGCCTAAAAGACTGTAAAGCTCCTAGCAGTGAGACTTAAAAAAAAAAAAGGTCCCTTCTTCAGTCGTATTTATTGAGTGCTTACTGTACACAGAACATTGCACTAAGTGCTGGGTACAGTACAACAATAAACAAATTCCCTGCACACAGTGAGCGGAGGGGGAGACAGAAATTAATATAAATAAGTTTCAGATATTGAATGAATGTTTGCACTTGCAGCTATGTAAGGCAATGTCATGATTCTGTTCTATTTATTGCTATTGTTTTTGTCTGTCTCCCCCGATTAGACTGTAAGCCCGTCAATGGGCAGGAGCTGTCTCTATCTGTTGCCGATTTGTATATTCCAAGCGCTTAGTACAGTGTTCTGCACATAGTAAGCGTTCAATAAATACTATTGAATAAAATGAATGAATGAACATGAGTCAGAACATTTTGAGAAAGACTTGCTGGACCCAGGACTTTGTGGCCTGGATCTCTATAAGTGTATACCATCCTGTGATGATGGGGGATTTGACAGTAGCAGCTGGGGCTTGAAAAACGCGGTTACCAACATAAAGATATCTTGTGCATTATCTGTACTCGAGTGGGAATAGAGCTGAAAACCAGACTTTCAAAGAGAAAAGTGGCCAAATGGCTGCCCTGGTGGGGTCCAGGTTGATGTCCGGGTCTTTGTGGGCCAAGTCAGCGTCCCGGTGGAAAATGACTAAGGCTCTCCCAGCTCCCTGGTCCTCCCTGCCCACCCAAGACCCCGCTTAGATGAGCAAAGTGTACAGGAGTGAGAAGCAGATGGATTTCATTTTCCTCGAAATTAGGGGCGGGTGAACCCTGCCCCATTCTGGAATCGTGGAGTGCCTCCAACTATTTTTCTAAAATGCTTCTGGTTCAGCCAAACCAGACCCTGGTTTGGCCCAGCCCCCTCCCTCCCCCCCCCCCCCCCCCCCCCATTCCTGGGTCGAAAGCGGCTATGCAGTTCAAAGGTAACCCGATCTGCACATTTCAACTTTACACTTCACTCATCAAATGCCGGGTAAGGCCCTCGGGATCGGGAAGAAGCATTTTCCAGTGGTTTCAAAACCTCAACCTGTCTGGCAAATGAAGTGATGTTGCCGGACTTCTGGAAGGTCTAGGGTTCCAGGTGACAGGGCAAAGGCCTTGGGTGAATTGCATCCTGGCTCCCTTGGCAAGAGATTAAGAAGTCTAGGGGGAAGAAACAGGTGAGAGCAAGTTGGGGCTGAGAACTAGCAGTCCTAAAAACATGTACTGAGCACCTGCTGGCTGCCATGCCCAGTCCTTGGGTAATACAGAGCTCAGTGGCCTCCTCCCTGCCCCCAGGGAGCTTCCATGCTAAGCAGAAAGACAGGATCTAGGCGGAAGTGGTTTAGTCGACCAAATTATGCCACATGGCTTAATGGGATAGAGTTTGGAGATAAGAGATGCGAGTTCTAATCCTGGTTCTGACATTTGCCTGCTGTGCGACTTTGGGCAAGTCACTAAGGTTTTCTGAGCCTCAGTTTCTACATTGGTAAAATGATCATGGGCAAGTCACTGAACTTCTGTGCTCAGTTTCCACATTGGTAAAATGAGGACTAAATGCCTGTCATCACTCCCCATCCCTTAGACTGGGAGCCAGCCCCATGTGGGGCAGGGGCTGTGTCCAACCTGGTTACTTTGTATCTTGTTGCCACTCGAGCAAACACACACAAGACAGATTGATCTTGATCCTTCATTTTTGGTTTTTCTTCCTTGTCTGTGCCTCATCGGACAGTGTTCTGCCTCAGTAGTTGTCGGCATTCTTTTCATCTCTGGGTGCTTCCCAAAAGGAGGGACTTTTTTTGACTACCGGGCTGTAGCGAAGCTTTTCAGTTTTCTTGGTTCTAGTTTACAGACCGGCATGACACATGCTATTCAGAACGGAATGGCTCTTTTTTCAAACAAACTGTGCCAATGATCACATGACAGGCCACCTGTTCAGGTGCACAAAGGGGCTGGGACTGAGATCTCGCATTGGCCTTTCCAATCATTCATAAAAATTATATTTGTTAAATGCTTTTTCCATATGCCAGGCACTGTGCTAAGCGCTGGGGTAGATACAAGATAATCATATTGGGCAAAGTCCCTGTCCTGCGGGAGACTTAGTCTGTGAGAGGGAGAATAGGTATTGAATCCTTCATTTTGCAGATGAGGTAACTGAGTCACACAGAAGTTAAGTGACTTGCCCGAAGTTTCCCAGAAGGCAAGCGGCAGGACTGGGATTAGAACCCAGATCCTCTCACTCCCAGGCCTGTGCTCTTGCCACTAGACCACACTGCTTAATGCACTCAGTGCCCTCAAACCCTTGGGAAAGCACAGTCCCTGTCCCGCATAGGGCTCACAGTCTTAGGAGGGAGATCTGGAATCGAATCCCCATTTTAAAGTTGAGAAAACTGAGGCACAGAGAAGTTAGGTGACTTGCCCAAGGTCCTACAATATGCAAGTGGCAGAACTGGGTTAAGTTCCCAGGCCCATGCTTTTTCCCTTAGACCCCGCTTCTTCCCAAGCACTGGTAGGTTAAGGTCACCATCAGTGGTGTTTACTTCAAATCCAACAGACAACTGTAGGTGGAGGGGAGGGAGCAGGAGTCTGCTGTGTCCCACCCCCTTTCTCCAGCTGACTTTTGGGAGCCAGGGGCTCATTCGTGCTCATGCCGGTCCCCTCGTTCCCCCCCCAGCCAGTGGGGATGCCCAGAACCCAGATTTCCATGCATGTTTATCTTGTCTGAGAAGAGTTAGCCTTTGGCTGTGGGCAGAGTTGGCCTGAGGGTGTGCCCCAGGCATCTTGGAGCCTGTGTGTTTTCTGGCCCTGACTCCAACCTGGCCTAGACCCTACCCACCCTGTACTATGCATCACATCAATCAATGATATTAAGTGTGAACTCTATGCAAAGCACTGTACTAAATGTTCGGTGGAATAGGCACAATCACCACATTCAAGATCTTATAATTACTGGGACAGGCACTAAAATTACAGATGGGGGATGGAATGGAACACCATAAGTGCAGTGGGTGGAGGTGGGTGAGTATCAAGAGAGAATAGGGTGTGGAGGTGAGAAATTTGTCAAGCAAGCCTTCTTGAAAGAGGTGATTTTTTTTTTAAGTGCTTTGAAGGTGGATAGAGTGATGGTTTTTCTGATAAACAGGAGGGAGTTCCAGGCATCAGAGATGTGTGAGGAAGGGGTCAGTGGCAAGAGAATTGAGATGAAGCCTCGCGAAGTAGGTTGGTGTTAGAGGAATGAAATGTGTGGGCTGGGTTGCAGTGGGTGTGGAGCAGAGGGAAGGAGAGAGCTGACGGCCATATATGAGGAAAGGAGAAAAACGGTGACGGCTATAGTGACCTCAAGGAGGGGGTGATGGCTCTCCTCCAAGTAATGAAGCAGGTTTCACCTCTCCACTGTGTTAGCATAGAATTATCCAGCCTTCTTTTTTCTTTTCTTTTTTTTAATGGTATTTGTTAAGCACTTACTATGTTCTAGGCACTGAACTAAGTGCTGGGGTAGATACAAGATAATTAGGTTGGACCCAGTCCATGTCCCACATGGGGCTCTCAGTTTTAATCCCCATTTTACAGGTGAGGAAACTGAGGCCCAGAAAAGTTAAGTGGCTTGCCCAGGTTCACACAGCAGACAAGAGTCAGAGTCCATCCTTTCACTCCCGGGCTCTTTCCAATCGGCCGTGCCGCTGCTTTGTGCTCCATCAGAATCTCCAGTTCTTGGTGCCTTTTCCTTTCCTCTCTGCTTATGTGAAAGACGATGAGTCACACATTGAGTTTGATTACCACCGACTACGAAGGGGATGGTAGAAAAAATTGCTATAATAGTTCCCTGGGGACGTACTTTTCACAAATGGGCTACTGTTGCTCTTTAACGTTTTTTTGGTGTGTGCGGACCAGTGGGAAAAGGCTTGCGTCTGGGAGCAAGGAGGCCTGAGTTGCAGTGTGGCTCAGTGGAAAGAGCCCGGGCTTGGGAGTCAGAGGTCATGGGTTCGAATCCCGGATCTGCCACTTGTCAGCTGTGTGACTGTGAGCAAGTCACTTAACTTCTCTGTGCCTCAGTTACCTCATCTGTAAAATGGGGATTAACTGTGAGCCTCATGTGGGACAACCTGATTACCCTGTATCTACCCCAGTGCTTAGAACAGTGCTGTGCACATAGTAAGCGCTTAACAAATACCAACATTATTATTATTATTCTCTCTCTCTAGACTTCTTGTAAGCTTCTTGTGGGTTGCTCTTTAACGTTTTTTTGGTGTGTGCGACCAGTGGGAAAAGGCTCGCGTCTGAGAGCAAGGAGGCCTGAGTTGCAGCATGGCTCAGTGGAAAGAGGCCGGGCTTGGGAGTCAGAGGTCATGGGTTCGAATCCCGGATCTGCCACTTGTCAGCTGTGTGACTGTGAGCAAGTCACTTAACTTCTCTGTGCCTCAGTTACCTCCTCTGTAAAATGGGGATTAACTGTGAGCCTCATGTGGGACAACCTGATTACCCTGTATCTACCCCAGTGCTTAGAACAGTGCTGTGCACATAGTAAGCGCTTAACAAATACCAACATTATTATTATTATTCTCTCTCTCTAGACTTCTTGTAAGCTTCTTGTGGGTGGGAAAGTCCCTACCATCTTCGTTGTATCAGACTCTCCCAAGAGCTTAGTCGGGTGCTCTGCACATAGTAAGTGCTCAAAAAATGCTCCTGATGGCATTTCTCATGTCTGGTCTAGGATCTCAGACAAGTCACTTAGCCTGTTTGAGTCTGTCTACTCATTTTTAAAATGGGAGAGATACCTACTCCCTACCTTACTAATAATAATATTGGTATTAAGTGCTTGCTATGTGCCAGGTACTGTACCAAGTGCTGGGGGCGGTTACAAGCAAATTGGGTTAGGTATAGTTCCTGTCCCACATGGGGGGTCACGGTCTTAATTCCCATTTTACAGATGAAGGAAGTGAGGCATTTCTCTGAAGTGACTTCCCCAAGTTCACAGAGCAGGTCAGGGGTCTGATCATCTTGGCACAGATTAAGTGCTTGATAAGCATCATTTTAAACGATGCAGCAGGTTCTCAGTGCTCTAGGGTCTGTGCTGGACACAAACTTGGCGGTTTCTGAGCTCTAGGTCCTGGGTAGACACATTCTGGCTCGCAAGTTGGTTTATTTTCCACATGCCTCCAGGTCAACACTCCCTTTACACTCTTCTAATGGCTCCTGCCTGGTTCTGACTGTCCCCACCCTCCACAAGCCTTTTCTACAAATGGCCTTCCTGATGTCCTGGGTTTGATCCTCCTGTCCCTGATCCTCCTGTCCCCTTCACATTGGATTTGTCTCCACTCCCATTTGAAACTTGAAGAGGCTGAGTGTGTTGACAGTAAAAAAGCCCTGAGTTTAGACGGGGGCGGCCCTGACATTTGCTGCTTTGGGGACCCCTGAAATGCTTTGTGATCCTTGAATCTTGGTCTTCTGTGGATCCCAGGGTTGGCATGTTAGTTTCACCGTCCTTCCTCAGTGAGCAGAAGCAGCACCCCTGTCATTCAGCCCCCTCACAAACATTAGAGAAGCAGCGTAGCTCAGTGGAAAAGAACATGGGCTTGGGAGTCCGAGATCATGGGTTTGAATCCCGGCTCTGCCACTTGGCAGCTGTGTGACTGTGGGCAAATCACTTAACTTCTCTGTGCCTCAGTGACCTCATCTGTAAAATGGGGATTAAGACTGTGAGCCTCATGTGGGACAACCTAATTACCCTGTATCTACCCCACCGCTTAGAACAATGCTTTGCACATAGTAAGCGCTTAACAGATACCATTATAATTATTTTATTTCAGGGAGTTGTAACTTTTTGTCTGCTTCTTTCCCTGTTAGACTGCAAGGTCCTCGATGGCATAGAAGTGGTACAATTCCAGTTTTTATCAGAATTTAGTAAAAGTAGAGGGCAGAGCACTTTACAAGTTGGTCAGGAACATACAGCTGAATAAATTTCTTCCTTGAAGACCCTACCTGCCCTCAAGCACCTAGTACAGTGATCCACCCACAGCAGGGACTCAGTAAATACTAACTTTAGGCCTGCCTCAACGAGAATAAACTCACTATCATGGGCAGTCAGTTGCATTGGTCCATGCTGAAAGAAGGCAGTGTAAGCCAGGCAAGTAAACCTGAGGTTATTTTAGAACTCCATTTAAATCCATCCCTTCGCCCACAGGCCTTTCGGAAAGAGCAGTTATTGACCAGTGCGGTTTGCCTCCTCCTCCTTCCCCCCAGCCCTCTGGCAATGTTGGAGGTCAGTGAAATGGTCAGAGAGGAGGAGATGAGGGATGCAGACACCCGCAACGAAAGGCATGTTTGACCCACAAACTGGATAACTGAGAGGTGATGGTATTTTCTCTTGTTTGGGTGGGTAGTGGGCAAGAGATGTGTTTTATGTTGGAGTTTGGCACTGGCCTTTAAGACTCTGATTTTAATCTGTCATGTAGTCTGACAATAGGCTTGCTTTTTGTGTGTAATTGTAAAGAGTTTATGTGCAATTTAAAAGGTTGCTTGTTATACCCCAGGGGAGTGTAATTTAGTGTAGATTGTTATATAGAGAAGTAGTTAAGGCAGGGAATTGATTCAGATTTTTGGAATGATGAGTGGAAGAAGGCTGGCTAACTGGGACTGTGGCCAGGTCTATTCTACAGGATGTAAATTTAGTCTTGGAGTAGCCATGTGGCCTAGTGGAAAGAGCATGGGACCCTGAGTCAGACCTGGGTTTTCATCCCAATCTGCTGTGTGACCTTGTGCAAATCACTTAACCTCTGCTCCTCTAAACTGTAAACTTGTTGTAGGCAGGGAATGTCTGTTTTATTGCTACACTGTACTCTCCCAAGCATTTAGTACAGTGCTCTGTGCACAGTGAGTGCTCAATAAATAGGATTGATTGACCTCAGTTGACCAAAGCCACTCCAGGAAGCAAAATTGACTGGATTAAGTTTCAGCTCCTTTTGTTTTCCTTAGTCCCCTGGGAGGGAGATGGTAATGAGCTGTGAAATGACCATGAAGTCCACCGGACACCTCAGGGAGGAGAAGGAAGTGTCTTAGGTAATCCTTAAACAGGATAATCAGGCCCTGGATATCTAGGACCCCTTACCCCCATCTTCCCTCTGGTCTGGAACTCACATCCCCTTTGTATTTGACAGACCACCTCTCTCTCCCCACCTTTTGAAGCCCTCCTAAAATCACAGCTCCTCCAAGAGGCCTTCCCTGATGAGCTCTCATTTCTCCCTTCCATACTGTATCAATAATGCACTTGGGCCTGTACTCCTTTAAGCATTTGATATTCAAATATTCACTTGGCCCCACGGCACTTAGATACATATCCTCCTCTTACCTTATGTTCTGCCCAATCCCCTACCTGTAGTTTTTATTTTAAGGTCTTGTCTCCCCCTCTAGACTGTAAGTTCTTTATGAGCAGGGAACGGATCTGCCAAATCTTTATTGCACTCTCCCAAGCACTTAGTACAGTGCTCTGCACACAATGAGAGCTCAGTAAATAGGACTGATTGGTGCATCTACTAACTCAATTGTATTCTCTCAAGTGTTTGATATAAGGCTCCCTCTGCACACAGTTCACTCTCAGTAAATATCATTAATTGGGATCCTCCTGTATTTGGTCACTAGGATTTTGGGAAATTGCTTCTCAGAGCAAAAGGAAGTTCACTTTTTAGCCTGTCACCCTTGGTTTGGTCTTCCCTCTGGTGCAGTTGGCCAGCAGTTATAATTGTGGGAGAAGCAATCGTTCCCTCCTTTGGGGGTCAGGTGAGGGAGCCGAATTTCCCTTCAAAGCTGAACCTGAACATAAGTGGTTTCTGCTTAAGCTGCCACGAATCCAGGAAAGAGCAGGAAAAAAGGGAGTTTGCTGGGTGTTGACAAAATGTTGGCGACTCCTGGTTTGGGGATGTGGGCAAGTTTATGGCCCAACACAGTGTGTTGGTGGCTGGAGCTATGGGCAGCATTGCACGATCACTCTTGCTCCAGGCTCAATCGATCAACAGGACCTGGGTTCTAATCCTATTCCCCCACTCACCTGTGATGTCACTTAATTTCTCTCTACCTTAGTGACCTCATCTCTAAAATGGAGACTAAGACCGTGAGCCCCCATACGAGGCTCACGTCAAACCTGATTAGCTTGTATCTATCCCTGCACTTAGTACAGTGCCTGGCTCATATAAAACGCTTAATACTATTAAAAAAGCACACAGCAGTGTTTATGAATTTCCATGGGCAGAACACTTTACTGAGCACCTGGGAGAATCCAACAGAATTGGTATATTATGATCCTTGTCCCCAAAGAGTTTGCAGTCTAGCTGGCTTCAATCTACTCAGCTACATAGGTCCCAATTTATCTTGCAAAGCTTGGGAAGGGGACCATGACCTAGTGGATAGAGTCAGTGGGAGTCAGAGGATTTGGGTTCTAATCCCAGCTCTGCCAATTGCTTGCTGTGGGACCACGGCTAAGTCACACTTCTCTGTGCCTCAGCTTCCTCAATTGTAAAATGGGGATTCACTACCTGTTCTGCCTCCTACCTAGACTGTGAGTCCCATAGAGGATAGGGACTGTGTCCAACCCAGTTAACTTGTACCTACCCCAGTGCTCAGAACAGTGTTTGGCACATAGTAAGCACTTAAATACCATAAAAAAACACCTAACAGAGCAGAAAGTCACCATTTTGGGGCTTTTTAGTCCTGCTTGGAAGCGCTCAGGTTTTGTCATTGGCCTCAGATGAGCAAGGCTAGAAGACCAACTCTGACAGCTTTGGCGGCCTCCTCATCAAACCTTGCTGAGAAGAAGCGTGGCCCAAAGGAAAGAGTTCAAAGCTGGTGTCGGGAGACATGGATTCTAATCCTGACTCCACTGCATGTCTGCTGTGTGACTTGGGCAAGTTACTTCTGTGTCTCTGTTTCCTCTGTAAAATGGGGATTAAATAGCTGTTCTTTCTCTTAGACTGTAAGCCTCATGTGAGGTAGGGATTGTGTCTGATCTGCATATAGTATGTCTACTACTGTGTTTAATGCAGTGTTTGGTACATAATCAGCCCTTAAGAAAAACTGCATACAAATAAAATATTACAGTAATATTAGCACTTAAAACAGTGCTCTGCACACGGTAAGCACTCAATAAATACCACTGATTGGTATTCTCACTGAGTGGAGTTCTTATGCTCTACCTCTGTCACATGTGTTCCCTTTGGGATTGGGTGAGGTCCTTGGCTGGGTCACTGGACATGGCAAGTGTCTTCCCTTCTACCTAGGATAGAGGTCAGGCCAAGCCAGGGGAGGACAAAAGAGGAAGCATGGCCAAGGCCAAAGAAATCCCTTGGAAGCAAGCGGATGCTGTTGCCTTTCTCTGTGGAGAACTCTGATCCATTCCCTGAGTAGCCACAGATGAGAGGCTGGAGTATGGTTGCTGGGTGGTGCTGCTGTGCGCCCCCTCCCCCCCCCCCCCTCGCCAAATCTGCAGCTGGTAAAGATTAGGCTGGACTGGGTAGACTGAAAGCTCACCCAAGCCTCCATCCTAGTGAAAATGAAGCAATGCTTTTATTATGTCCACCTCCTCCACAGTTGAGAACAAGCTTCTCATGGGCAAGGAATGGATCTGATTTTGTTGTCCTGCTCCAAGGGCTTAGTATGGTGCTCCGTAAATGCCATTATTATGACTCCCAACACTATTTTAAGGTTGTTCAAGAGAGTCCGTCTGGGTTCCAAAACACCATTCTTTTCCTGGTTAATTGTGGCTCCCTCCGGGCCTAGGAACTGAAGCAGCTAAAGCCATCCCAGGGACAGCCCTACCTTCGAAGTAGGGAGCAGAAAGCTTTCCCAGTCTAATCCCAGTGAGCCTTGGCTGCTTTGGCCTCAGTTTCCCCTGCTGTGAGCCCTGAATACCCAGGATGTGCCACCCATAGAGTCTCGCAACAGAGCCCACCCCCACAACTTCTTCCCAGTCATGTGTAGGTTTAGCAGCTCATCTGATCCTAGAGGGTGCTCTCCCTTAATGACGAAAGGGGCAGAGGGGAGCTGGGAAATGAACACTGAGTTGACAGGTGAGGGCCTTCTCTTACACTATTAAAATGAGGCATGAACACAGAGAAGCAGCCATGTACACTGATGTGCAGTTGCTCAAATGGAAATCCATCCCCCTGAGTCCAAGTACAAGGAGACAGACACACGTTTTCCAGGAAGTGTCCACCAGATGTGGGTCACCAAGAAGGGAGGGTGGGGAATGAGAAAGGGAGGCAGGACAGGTTATGAGAAAGGGATGGAGCTATGACTTTGAATATCCCTATTCGAGGTGGAACAGTGGAGCAGGAAGAGGGGAAAAGAGGAGGGAAAGGAAATTGGGTGGAAAGGAGATGTGGTATCCCAAAAGGACTCAGAAGAAAAAGGGTGAGTAGTCCAAAAGTCCCAGGAATCTAGGGAGAGGGTCCCTCTGAGTGGCACCCAGATGTTAGTGTAGGGAAAGCATCTAGGGATGGGTGGAAGGATGAAGAGGTTTCTGGGAATTAGCTCTCAAAATCCAGCTTCTACAGTGAGGTGCGGTCCCTTTCAAGTTGACGAGAACTGTGAAATAAAATGTAGTTCAAAAGAAACACCAACCGTGACTACTTCTGTAGCTGCATAGCAGGTAGGCCTTCTGCCCATAAGCCTATTGAATGTAAAAAACAATTGTCCCAAACAGAAACGAGTTACGGAGCCCCAAGAGTGGCCAAAAACTCTCAGCCTTATAAAGCTGGCTGTTTCTAGAATGGAACCTACTTGAAGGCAGAGGTTCCTGTCTACTCATTCTACTGCCCTCTCCCAAGCATTGTATTCAGTGTCCTGCATAATGAATGCTATTGAGGAGTGACTTGAAGATCTAAAGCAGAAATCAAAAAATAAAAAAGTGTTGCCGGACAAAGTGATCTTTAGGACCTGTCATTGACAGGAGAGAGAGGGGAGAGCCGAGGCAGCCAGGAGGCCTGGGGATTCCTGAGTCCCCTTTGTGACCCAAGGTGCCCACTGCTCACCTCTCTTCCATGGAATTTATTCCCTCCGAACTGTCATTTGGCTACTGATTACCTCCTCATCTTCAGCCTCTCCTCTAACCGGTAGAAAGGGTGGTCAGGGGCTCATCTTATTAGAGGCAGACAGAACCCTCCCCAACCTCCCCCCAAAAGAGTGGGTTTCCCAGAGAAAAGTTCTTGGAAAGGCAAAGGCAATGTGTTCACGGAAGAGGAGCGAGGAAAGAATTCCACCTTTACGCATACTCCCCCACCTTGCAGCTGAAACTCCCCACACTTCCTGTTAACCCCTTCAGGCCTCTCATCTGCCCTGAGAGGAGACGGGGTGCTATGCACAAGGGGTGTGTCTCTGGGAATGTGTGGCACACAGGCCGTGGCTTGCCTCGGCCCGGTGACAAGATGTTTGTTCCAGCAGCACGGTGAGGTGGTGCCCTCTGGAGGGAGATTCTGCCCTTCGCTGAGACAGACGTTCAGTAGGGAGCCTTCCCATCTCAAATCCTCTGCGGGAAGGGAGGGAAATTAGGTAAGGAAGGCCAGATTCCCAAGGGGACTGCAGCCAGAAGCCCCCTTTGCTCGACCCTCCCCCCTCTAGAGATCATCAGCTTTATCAGGGAATGCGGCACTAAGAAGGAATTAAATGACTGCAGAAAAGAGGGGTTTGAGAAAGCTCAGCATAGCCCTTCTAGCCTATCTGCTGAGAAGCCCAGAAGAGCACCAGCTTTTTAGGATCAAGCCTTTGAGGGGAGAAAACCTCCCCCACCCACCAGGAGATACAATCATCTTCTCTTATTGGCCTCTAGGGACCAAACAGGATAATAATAACAGAAGAAGCATGGCCTAGTGGATAGAGCACAGGCCTGGGAGTCAGAGGGACCTAGGTTCTAAACCCACATCTGACACTAGTCTGTTGTGTGACCTTGGGCAAGTCTCTTAACTTCTCTGTGCCTCAGTTACCTCATCTGTAAAATGGGGATTGAAGCTGTGAGCCCCAGATGGGACAGGGACTGTGTCCAACCCGATTTGCTTGTGTCAACTCCAGTGCTTTGTACAGTACTTGGCAAATAGTAAACACTTAACAAATACCACAGTTATTATTATTAGTGAATGCTGCCTCTCTGGGCAGAGTGCACTTTCCAAAGAATGACTGATACACTCTTTCTTTAAAACTAAGTCAACCTTTGATTTATATAACCGCCCCCCCCCCCCGCAATCCATTCCTCCAGAATGGTGAGAGTACAGACCTTGTTTTAACTATTATTGTCCTTCCTACTGTTTTGTACTGTCCCAAACCCTTAATGTAGTGCTCTGCACCCAGTAAGAGCTCAATAAATACCATTGGTTGAGTGATTGTTTTTACTTTCTCTAGCTCCTTCTCTCTCATCAACTTCTCCCCTGTGGCCAGCCCTCCTAACTATCCTCTCCCAAGCTCCTTGGGAAAGGCTCTCCTCAGCTTCCATTTACCCCCAGCCCCATCTCTGTACTTCCCCCATGGTTTGATAAAGGAAGATGGAACTTTAAGTTAAAGTGCTCCCAATCAATGGCCCCATTCCTTAACCTTCCACTCCCCCCCGCCCCCCCCCCCCACTCTGAGGTCAGAAGCAGTCAGAAGGGGCACAGAAAATGACTTCTCAAGTGCTCAAACCTTGCCTTTCTCTTGCTTCATTTGCTCTTTCTAGGCAGTGATAGTAATAATTGTTGTATTTAAGTGCTTACTTGTGCCAGGCACTCTTCTAAGTACTGGGGTAGATACAATGTAATCAGGTTGGATACAGTTGCTGACCTACCTGGGGCTCACAGTCTTAATCCCCCTTTTGCAGATGAGGTATCTGAGGCATAGAGAAGCAAAGTGACTTGCCCAAGGTCAAACAGCAGACAAGTGACAGAACGGGGTTTAGAGATCAGGTCTTTCTGACTCCCAAAGCCCTCTCCATTTTGCCTTCCATTATCTGCAAAGCTCAGATCTTATTCTCTCAAAAAACAAGAGGTTTCTAAATGCCCATATCGTGGCTGCTTGGACTCCACAGGGATTCCTGACTGCAGCTTCTCTCTTTGACACATCCTAGAGCCCTCTTTGGCAAAACTTGGGAAGGGCCTCAGAAGAGCTGACCCTCTTCTGCCTGCTCTCTCCCAGTTCCAGAAAATTCAGAACAAAATTGCCAGATTTCCTTCCCCTCAGCAAAAGTCGCGCTTTTTAGCTTTGCAGTATTTAAAATTTATTCTCATTTAGGTGGTCATTCTTGGGAAGCAGCCTGGCCTAATGGATAGAGCACGGACCTGGGAGTCAGGAGGACCTGGGTTCTAATCCTGACTCTGCCACCAGTTCATCCTAGTGAACTGGAAGCTTTTCAGTCCCCCAGAATGGACCCAGCAGGGAGCCTGCCTACATCAGAGGGAAAAGTATCTTTTCTTAGTATCTCCTAAGAGTCATTTAAGAGACCTGAGGCCCCGAGAATCATTTCACTGTTAATGAACCAAGAGGCCTGAGTTTGATCATGTTCTCTGGGGGCGAGGAGGAGAGACAAATGAATCTGTGGCACCATCTAGCTGTGATGAAATGCAGAAACTCTTTCTCAGTGCTCTGGTCATTAGCGTTTCCCCAGGATGTGGACAGGAACTGAGTAGGCCCTGGGGCTGGGCTGGACTGCTGTCTTAGTCACTCACAGCTGCCTGGAGGCAGAGGATTGATCTATGTAGTCTCTCAAGGGCCTTCTACATCTCCTTCTGCTCTGATTATCGTGTGTCTACCCTAGCATCTGTCATGAAGTAAAAGTAATAATATTTGTTAAGCACTTATGTATCAAGAACTGTGGTAGGTGCAAGAACATCAGCTCCCACATGGGGCTTACAGTCTAAGAAAGAGGGAGAACAGGTATTAAATCCCCATTTTGCAGATGAGGTAAATGAGGCACAGAGAAGCTAAGTGACTTGCCTAAGGTCACACAGCAGACATGGTAGAGTCAGGATTATAACCCAGGTCCTCTGACTCAAAGCCTGTGCTCTTTCCACTAAGCCACACTGCTTCTTTAAGCACTTAATTAGTAAGCACCTAATGTGAACCGTCAACATTCTTGCTCTTCTTATGCATTCAGCTTTTATGGATTCCATTTCTACTGCTTGTGACTATTTCTGTGGCTCTCTCTCCTCCACCATTAGAGTGGAAGCTCCTTGTGTGCAAGGAACGTGTCTCGTGTATCCGTTGTACTTCTTTCCCAAATGCTTAGTAGTATTAATCATAATTATGGTATTTGTTAAGCCTTGACTATGTGCCAGGCACTGTTCTAAGTGCTGGGGTGGATACAAACAAATTCTGTTGGACACAGTCCCTGTCCCACATGGGGTTCACAGTGTTAGTACCCATTTAACAGATGAGGTGACTGAGGCACAGAGAAGTTAGGTGACCTGCATAAGGTCACACAGCATACAAGTGGCAGAGCTGGGATTAGAATCCAGGTCCTTCTGACTCCCAGACCTGTGCTCTATCTAGTAGTACAGTATGTCACGCTCAGTAGGTGTTCCATAATTACCATCACTACTATAATCAATTGAAGGCAGGGATCGTGTCTGTATGATCCTTATATCCCTGTAAGATCCCTGTATCCCTGTATAAATTGGTGGCGGGGCAGGATTAGAACCCAGTTCTTCCTGACTCTTGGGCCATGCTGCTTTCCAGGAATGGCCATCTAAATGAGAATAAATTTTAGAAATTGCAAATCTAAATCTGTCGTGTACAACAGAATACAATTCAGTTGTATTTTCCCAAATGCTTAGTACAGTGCTCTGCTCCCATTGGACACACAATCAAAGCATCAGTCATCATTGATTGATATGACTGTGTTCTATCATTGATGCTTAGGTCCAGAAGACCTTTTTGATCTGGCATACACACGGGGTATATTATTTAGAAATTCCTTGTGACACCCGACTTTTCCTTGTAGATATTCATTTCCAAGTTTGCTCTGTCTGTACCCACAGGAATTGCAGTGTTAAGTGAATTAGGGTTACCTTATCTAGAAACCCTCCTGCCTGTTCTCTTTCAAATTGTACAAATGATGGGCCACACAGTTTACAAAGGCTCTGTAAACATCTCCCACTCCCAGCTTTTCCCTACACCATCCAGCCTGATCCTGGGAACTTTTGACACCTATTAACGATAGGCGATCCCGAATGGCTCTAGTCTGCCCTATCAGAGACCTGCTTGGAGAGAAAGGAAACCTCTTTCACACAGCAAGTTCATTCATTCCTTCAATCATATTTATTGAGCTCTTACTGTGTGCAGAGCACTGTACTAAGCGCTTGGAAAGTACAATTCAGCAACCCTAGAGACAATCCCTGCCTAACAAAAGGCTCAGTCTAGAAGGGGGGGAGACAGACATCAAAACAAGAAAGCAGGAATCAATATAAATGAATAGAATTATAGATATATACACATCATTAATAAAATAAATGGAATAATAAATATGCCCATATACACAAGTGCTTTGGGGTGGGGAGGGAAGTAGAGCAGAGAGAGCGAGTTGGGGTGATGGGGAGGGGAGGAGGAGCAGAGGAGAAGGGGAGGCTTAGTCTGGGAAGGCCTCCTGGAGGAGGTTCTAATACGACTGTGCCTGGACTTGAAGCTCCCTTCTCCCTCCAGCCCCTGCTGAAGGTCTTCTGGATCTGCGCCAAGGAGGCTGGACTGGGGGAAGGAGTTGATGGATCAGGGTGGGGTTGGGTCCCCGAGTTGGGGGAGATTACCCAGAGGGCTCCCACCCGCCTCCTGCCCCCCCCAGACCCTCAAGGGCAGGTGACCTAGGTGGGCGTTGGCCCTATGGACTAGCTGAGGCCAGGATGTTGCTTTCATTCCCACATTGATAAGGAGCTTGGGAGAGGTAGTTATCAGTCCCAAGGAGTCTCACCGACCTCTGTTTTCTCTTGGATTGGAGGCCCTGGCAGACATGTTCCCCCACACCCTCCTGCTCCCCCCACCCTCCCTGCCCCAGGAGACAAACTGAGTCCCAGCCCACCCTGCCAATCACTGCGGGCAGACACAGAAACCCTTCCCATACTCCTCCAGGCAAGCATCCCTCCAAACCCAGCTGGGAGCTACTGATGAGCTCTTGCTCTTGGACCCCTGAGAGAGGAAATGGGAAGCAGCATAACCTAATGCGAAGAGCACGGGCCTCGGAGTCCGAGGACCTGGGTTCTAATACCGGCTCTGCCTTTTGCCTGCTGTGTGACCTTGGGAAAGTCACTTCACTTATCTGTAAAATGAGGGTTAAATTCTCCTCCCTCTGATTTAGTCTGTGATCCCCATGTGGGGCAAGGACTGTGTCCAACCTGATTATCTTGTATTTATTCCAGGGCTTAGTATAGTGCTTGGCACATAGTACTTGCTTAAGTACCATAAAAAAAAAAAGCAGTGGCTTGGGTGTGCGCACGCACACATACACAGAGACACACAGAGACACACACGCCTCCCAGGAGAGGTTGGGGGCTCTGCTGCAAAAGATTAGGTCAGTTAAGAAGCGCAGAAATGTTGAAAGCTGCAGCTGGGCACGAGGCCGTTGTTGGGTTCCCAAGCGTCTGTGTTTAATCTTGGCCGTTTTCCGTGACATCTGACTCCACTCGAGCTGATTTAGTGTGAGCCTGAGCTCCGGGGACACGTCTTGGTGGAGAGCGCATGAATCCTCGAGACACCTAGGATCCAGACATCTGTGCTGGCCGGGCCGCTCCCTCGCTCTGGACCGCGGGTCTCTCACGAACTACACCGACACTTGGCTGGGACGGTCCCCCCCAGGGATCGAGCCGGCGGGAGCTGCGGTGGCAGCGGGGTGGCCGATGCCAAAAATCCCCAGCGGCCCCGCCCGTGGCTGCTCTGGATTCGTCGGGCCGGAGGCTCTGGGGAATCTGTGGCCCTGAGCCTGCTGCAGTGCAGGGGATCGGGAGCACATTGGACCCATGTTCCCCAAGCCCAGGTCCGTCATCCCCCCCCCCCCCCGGCTACCTCTCACCATAGTGCTGAAGTGTACTTTCCAAGCGCTTAGTACAGTGCTCAGCACACAGTAAGTGCTCAATAAATACGACTGAATGAATGAATAAGCCTCGACCCAAGATGTCTCCAGTTAAGATAAAGTTTGAGTTACGGTGGTCCGTTTCAGCCTTCCTGTGTTGGGGTCTGGGGGGACGTGGGCACGTTGGTTGAGGTTGGGGACCCAAAGGGCTGGAACTAGACACTGTTACTTCCCAAAACACCTGTGACGTCACCCACGCTATGCCCGGCACATGATGATATCACAGGCGGGGCCAGAACCTGGGTGCCCCACTCATCTCTTGCCTGTCAAGCTGGTCACAAACCCCCCCCGAAATCATGCTGTTCGTTAAGCGCTTTCCCTGTGCCAAGCACTCTTAGCACTGGGGTAGATGCAAGTTAACCAGGTTGGACACATTACGTTCCTATGTAGTGTTTACAGTCTGAGTATGAGGGAGAACAGATATTGGATTTCCCCATATTACAGAGGAGGAGACTGAAGCACAGACAAATTAAATTCATTCATTCAATAGTATTTATGGAGCACTTACTATGTGCAGAGCACTGTACTAAGCGCTTGGAATATACAGTTCGGCAACAGATAGAGACAATCCCTGCCCAATGACGGGTTTACTGTCTAAATGACTTGCCCAAGGTCGCACAGCCGACAAAGTAGCAGACCCGGGGTTAGAGCCGGGTCTTCTGATTCCGAGGCCCGTGCTCTTTCCATTATGCTACGCCACATCCTATTTAAAGCTTTGTAGATGGAGAGAGAGCCGTGGTCTGTCAGATTTGGAGCGGGTGGGAGTTCCGGGCAAGGGGAAAGGCGTGGGTAGTGGCAGAGATGAGTAGGAGGCACAGTGAGTATATTAGCTGGGGGTGGGGGGGAGGAGTTTGTGAGCTGGGGTGTAGTGGGATAACAGAGTGGGTAGGTAGGAGGGAGGGGGGTTTCTGGATAATGTGAAGAGGAATGGGTAACCATTTCAGATACTTGAGGCGTGGGGAAATGTGTGCAGGACATTTTAGAAAAATAATCTGAAATATGTATTGGAGAGGGAAGAGGCTGTAAGCCAGGAGATGTGCAAAGAAGTTGATGCAATTAATAACATGATTATGACAATTTGGAAAGGGCAGATTGTAGAAACATTGTGGAGAAACAATTGTTAGGGCTTGGTCACAGATACAGTATGCCGGGAATATGCCAGAGTCTACTAACTCTGTTAAATTGTTAGAGCGTACTCTCCCAAGAGCTTTGTACAGTGCTCTGCGAACTGTAAGCGCTCAATAAATATGACTGATTGATTGAAAAACAGGGAGGAGACAAAGATAACGCTAAGGTTGCGGGCTTGAGAGGGGAAGGATGGTGGAGGTGTTAACTGTGAGGAGGAAGTTTAACAGGGGGAATAGATTTGGGAGGGAAGATGAGGAATTCAGGTTTGGACATATTGAGCCTGGTTGATGGCAGGACATTCATGTAGAGATGTCTGGGTGGCAGGAGGAAATGAGAGGGGACTTGCAGAGGAGGAGGGAGGTCGGGGATGGAGAGGTAGGTTTGGGAATCATCCGCCTAGAGATGGGAGTTGAAGCTGTGGGAGCGAATGAGCTCTCCAAGGAAGTGGGTGTAGTTGGAGAATAGAAGGGAACCCAGAGCTGGAACCTAAGGGGCCCTCTTGGTTCTGGGGTGGGAGGCAGAGGAGCAGACAGGAGACAGAGTCCGAAAAGAAACGGCAGGAGAGTTAGGAGAACAACCGGGAGTTTCCTGGGGAGTTGGGATTTAAGGAAGGGCTTCGATGCTGGAGAGGGCTATGGTCTTGTTCGTCCTCCCATTCCCCTTCTTAGAGAAATAAAACTGTCAGACAAGCAATGATCTCCGAGCAAGGAGGGAAAGACTCCAGAGCAGGAGATCACGGGGAAAGACTCCGTGCAGCAGAGCAGCATCTCACTCTACTAGAGCTGATTTAGTGTGAGCCTGAGATCATGTGGGGAGGGTAAGAACACAGTCACAATGGACAAGCAGCGTGGCTTAGTGGAAAGAGCACGGGCTTGGGAGTCAGAGGACATGGGTTCTGATCCCGGTTCTGCCACTTGTCTGCTGTGTGACCTTGGGGAAGCCACTTAACTTCTCTGTGCCTGTTAGCTCATATGTAAAATGGGGATGAAGACTGTGAGCCCCACGTGGGACAATCTGGTTACCCTCTATCTACCTCAGCACTTAGAACAGTTCTAGGCACATAGTAAGCACTTAACAAATACCGTAATCATTATTATTAAGCAGGGGTTGTGGGAGAGGGGAGATGAAAAGGGAGGCAACATCCGAACTCTAGTCCGGAATTAGTTTGGGCAATGGATCCTAATCAACTGATCAGTGGTATTGATTGAGCCTTTACTGTGTGCAGAGTGCAGTATTAGGAGCCCAGGGAGAGAGCGGTGGAGTGGTAGGTACAAGCCCTGCCTTCAGAGAGCTTACTAGAAACCAGAGGGGCAGTGTTGAAATTTGACAGTGATGCGAACCCAACGCCGGAGGGATCTGAAGGCTGGATTCGAGAGTCATTTATTGAGCAGGCGCCGGGTGGTCAGAACGCCCCGGGGTTGCTCGGATCGACATGAATACGGACAAGGAGCTGGGATCGAGGGGAAGGAAAAACAAAACCCTCTTAATCCAGAACAGCTGTTCGAGTCGAACAACTCTGTCTTTTTACTGTTTTGCTCTCGATGCAATCTCGAGAGGGTCGAAATGTGTTTCAGACATCGCCTGCGGATACGCCCGGGTAGGTGTGTCTGCCTCAACGTTCGAAAATAGCAAGTGACTAACCTTTTCCGGGAGCGCAGTTTGCCGCCAGCCTGGACTCTTTTTAATCTTTTTTTTTTTTTAAGGGATTCGGGCTCCCGATGGCCCGCTTCCTGGGGCTGCGGCGTGACTGGCAGTGGTGCTCCTCTTGGTCCGTGTAACGCCTGATGTCTTAACCTCTGGCAGCGGGTTGTGAGCTGCAGGTTCAGAGGCCCTTAGCCAAGGCTTCTGGGGCCCCAGGTTCTGGCTCAGTGTGCTGTGCTCTGCTAACAGTGGGGGAGGTGTGAAGGAGGGCGGGATGCAGGCTTAAAGGGGCATGGGGGTTTGCTCCCTGGTGGCCTCCGTTGGGCCTCCCTTAACTCTCAACTCCTCGGCCTGGGCTGGGGGCGTCTGTGAGCCCGAAGTGGGGAAAGTTAGAAGCCCACCTAGGATCTGGCTCGCTTGTGGGTGCCGGGCAGGGCCAGCTAGGGAGAGCAGTGGGGTCTGAGAGAGAGATGTTGGGCCGCGGGACCCGAGGGTCTCTGGAGCTGGAGGAAGGAGGGCACCCTGCTCGGCGAGCCCCGCTGAGGGAGGAGCCAGCGGGGCTGGCCCGGTCCTCCTTCTCCTCCTTCTCCTCCTCCTCCCAAGAGGATACTTGTTCCCTGGGCTTGAGTGGGAGGTCCCCCCCCCTTCAGGAGCATCTTCCTGCTGCCCGTGGCCACCAGCACCAGGGCTCTGCCCGCTGGGCTCCCAGCCAGGCACTGCTTCTAGCCCGCCTCCTGCGGGGTCTACACACTGCATACCACAATTAGTATTTGTTCTTCCCTTCATTTACTTTTGACAAAGCCGGCTGGATGCACAGTGACGGTCTTTGGCGTTTCATCCAACTCTTCTCCGGAATGCAGAACCAGGCCGATGGGATAGGGCGGTGGGGCTGGCCCGGGATTCCAGGATCGATCGTGTCCCCCGATTTTAATCAGTCAGTCAGTAGTAGCGAGCGCCTCCGGTGTGCAGAGCACCATCCCGATTGTCTCTTTCCAACCCGGGCGCCCTACTACACACATCCCCCAAACCACAGACAAGATGTCGCCAACCACGGTCAGGGGGCCGGGGCAGGGGGACACATCTGCAGGGCAGGGGCGGGCCAGAGGGACGGATCGTGGATCGTCTGCCACCACTGCCACATTCACACGCGCAAAACAAAACCCCCCGCATAAACCCATCTCACAAGAAATCCCAACAGGCATCTTGGTCCCTAAAATACACAAGCAGCCGACGCCTGGGTGAATCTGGATTGCCATGCTAGGCCAAGCTTATTTTATTACATACATTCTGCATTCTAAGGACTAATAAGTTCATATTGTAAACATTAAGCATACAGAGTTAAAATTCAAGGCCACAATATTTTTGATTGTCCCTTTGAGTGTGTGTCTGTGTGTGTTTTGTGTGTGAGTGTGTGTGTGTGTGTGTCTTTGGTTGGCCGAGATCAACTCGTAGTGTATAAATGCATAAGTTATATAATAATTATATAAAAAAAGAAAAAAATAACACTGACTCGAATACTTCATTCTGACAAACGCACAGCGTTCGCGACTCGAAAAAGAAAAACTGGAACCTGTCGAACCCCAAAGCACCTGTGGGATTTCTGATCGTGATAGGCGGGAAGGCCTCTCTTTCCTCCACCGGCTAGAGAGCCAGCTTTCCGCCCACAAATGACAAGATCCTGAAAGTTTATTTTAAATATCAGACAATTCCAGTTTTCCTTTTTTTTTTTTTAAAGAGAGATGTATATTCTGATTTCTGAATTCTGCTGTTTCGTCCTTCCTCCTCTTCATCAAAATCTCCTTTGTCCTTTCCCTAATCCTGGGGACGACCCCCCTCCCCCCGCCCCGCACCCCGGATCACGTTCGAGCACGAGTCCAGATCAGCCGCTCCCCACGGTTTCGACACCGACGCGTTTTCCAGCCTCGGCTGGAGAAGGCGCTTTCCGTTCTTCCTCCTCCTCCTCCTCTTCTTCTTCTCGTTCCCACCATCCATCCTCTCTCTGTCCCGTGGAAGGGCCTACCTCACCCACCTGCCCTTCGGTACATTCTCAGTCCTGCCGTTTGGCTCAGAGTTCCTGTGATACTGTCAAGAAATCTGAAAGTTGGGGGAATCTTCACAGTTTGAGTAGCTGCTGGCCCTCCGCTGTGCCTCGGAGAGCTGGGAGCTTTCAACCGAAACACCGCTGTTGTAATAATGCACATCGGCTTCCACGCTAAACCATTCTTTCTGATACGTTTCTCTTTTTTAAATACAGATAGTTACTTTTTTTTGAAAAATGAAATCATATACTGTGTGTTAGGTCAATATTGTACTCGCCTTATATTGCTGTAGTATAGAACCCAGATTGCATTAGCAGGATATCAAACTTTACACAAAAGCCTAGGAATGTCTTCAGACCACTTTCTTTGGCAGGTTTTTCTTTTTTTCTTTTTTTAACCCCCTTCCCCCCACATTACTTCATGCTTCTACTTACAACAGTCTTTCAGGATCCGTCCACAGATTCGATGCCCATATACATTACGTTCAGCATCCTCTTTGCTTCTTGAAAAATACATCAATTTATGCCCTCCCTCTGAGGAGTCTTTCTGACAACTTCCCTCCCCCACCCTCCTCCCTGCACCCATCCCTCCCCTCCCAGGGAACCACCTTCTGTGTTCTTCTTGAGGCACTTTAGATCCATTTTCTCCAGGAGTCTGTTGCGATTGGTCAGGGACAGCGTTGTGAGGAGAAGTGTCTGTCTGTCTGTGTGTCCGTCTAGTAGTAAGAGCCCAGGTGAGAAGGCATGTGGCTGGCCGGGAGCCTGGTGTTGGGGTAGATGCTTCCAGTCGGTGAATTCCAGTAGGGGTTGGGGGCAGCGAAGAAGCTGGAGGAGGTCACGGGCAGGGCTGGGGGGTGGGGGGGTACAAAGTTCATCTTCTGGGGGTGGGCGTGGTAGGAGCCCACGTACGGGAGGTCGGAGGGGTACTTGTACAGGGACGACTCGGGGGGGTGGGGCTGCAGCGCCTGGGCGATGCCGTGGAAGTCGAACTTGTAGGCGTAGCGCTTGCCGTGGACTTTGGTCATGATGTTCTTGTCGTAATAGTAGCGCAGGGCCCGGCTGAGCTTGTCGTAGTTCATGTTGGGCTTGCTCTTGCGCTCGCCCCAGCGCCGGGCCACCTCGTCCGGGTCCGTCATCTTGAACTCGCCGTTGGTGCCCTCCCAGGTGATGCAGTTTGCGTTGGAGCTGTCCGAGAGCAGCTCCAGGAGGAACTGCCACAGCTGGATCTGCCCGCTCCCTGCGAGGGCGACAAGCAAAACCTCAGTTAGCAGCTCAGGAACGCTGGGTGAGGGGGCTGGGTGGGGGCTGGCCAGCGGTACTGGTCCCCGGAGCCGGTGATACGTGAGCCGAATACGGGAAGATCGGGTCGAGGAGCAGCCTGGCCCGGGCCTGGGAGTTGGAGGACCTGGCTTCTAATCCGGGCTCCTCCACTTGCCTGCTGTGTGACCTTGGGCAAGCCACTTAAAGCCTCTGGGCCTCAGTTTCCTCTCCTGTAAAATGAAGATACAATGTGCCTATTCTCCCTCTTACATAGACTGAGCCCCATGTTGGGTAGGGGCCGTGTCCAACCTGATTGTATCTACCTCACTTACTAAAGTGCCTGGCACACTGTAAGTAAGTACAAATACCCCAGTTTTTTTCAGGGGGGGAGTCGTTAATGGTATTTAAGCACTTAGTATGTGCCAGGCACTGTCTTAAGCACTGGGGTTGAAACAAGCTAATCCGTTATTATTCTCTTTATTATTACTAGGGCAGAGGTGGTCCCTGGCCCCTTCCCTTTCCCCAGGGTCACGATCTAAGGGGATTAACTCACTCAAATTGACCTTGTCACAGCGCTTCGGGAAGAGAAGCAGCGAGAAGCAGTTTGGCCCAGGCCTGGGAGTCAGAAGAACCTGGGTTCTAATCCCAGCTCTGCCACTTGTCTGCTGTGTTATTTTGGACAAGTTACTTCATTTCTCTGTGCCTCAATTACCCCATCCGTAAAATGGGGATGAAGACTGTGAGCCCCATGTGAGACAGAGATTGGTGCCCAACCTGACAACCTGGTATGTTCCCCAGCATATGTCAGTGCCTGGCACAAAGTAAGCGCTTAGCAAATACTTTTAAAGGGGGAGGTGGGGGCAGACCAGGCCTGCCCCCCCGGGTGTGAACTTGTGTTTCAATCGATACCGCAAATCTGTGGTATTAACTCTAAGCTTCTTATAGGCAAGGAACATGGCTACCACCTCTGTTTTCTTGTACTCACCCAAGAGCTGAGGAGAGTGCTCCGCACACAGTAAGTGCTTGAAAAATACCATTGATGGATCAAGCCCCTACTCTCTTCAGAGCACTGTGATGCGCCTCGGTCTGAGACTTCGGTAGTAATAGTGGTGATTAAGCGCTTACTGTGTGCGGAGCCACCGCAGTAAGCAGTGGGAGGGAATATGCGGGCGGGAGTTAGGCATGGTCTCCGGCCCTCCGGGACTCACAGTTTACCACCCAGAATCTATCCCGGGGAGTTGATCTTAGTGTCAAGAGCTTGCATAGGGCCACTCACACCCTCTGCTCCCTGCCCGTCGTGGGGGTGCGGCCTATGCCAGTGCCCACCAGGCTCAGGCCGAGCCGGGAGTAGAAGCCAGGTGTGCCCGTTCCCAGGGCAGCCTGCCTGTGCCAGACCAAGGTTCCGTGGGGCTTTGCAGAACATTCAGTGTGCTCCGCCCTTGTAAACTGACCGGCCGGGAGACGCCCCTCGAAGGCCCAACGCACCTATTCAGAAAGGGGAAGTTGGGCAGAAACTGGCCCTTCTCCAAACCCGTTCGCCCCTTTCCAGTATTTAGGCAAGCGCTCTGCAATCTGACTGTTACAAAGCATTTCAAAAACCTGTGAAATAGTAAAGCTATTGCAATTGTCCTCGATAAGGCAAGAAGTGAAAAGATTTCTGAAACTGAACACTCAGCAGTGATTGTGACTTGCTGGTAGAGATGGCACTTATTCAGGTCTGTACTGTTGCACTTGTTTTGGGTTTTAAAAATCCAGTTAGCCTGCTAAATTGCAACTGTGTAGACCTGTGTGACTGCAGTTAACTGCCTCTCTCTCTCCCTTCTCTCTCTCTCTCTCTTTCTCTCTGTTGTCTCTGAACTTCTCGAGGAGTGGAAGGAGAGAAGAGATTCCCCGTCACCCTATTTGCCCTTTCTACAGCCTCTCGGGCACTTACTCCCACCTTGGCAGCTCTTATGTACTATATCCTTAGACTCAGTCGCCTCCCCTACCTGTAATTTATTTTAATGCCCGTCTCCTGCATTGGGCTGTAAGCCCTCTGAGAGAAGGAATTGTATAATCAACTATATTGTACTCTCCTGATTGCTTAGTTCAGTGCTCTGCACACTGTAAGCGCTCAATAAATACCATTGATAATAGGTCAGGTGAGATCACCTTCCCTTGCTGTGAATTCCTCAGTGAATTTGAGGAATTTCTCAGGTATTACAGAGTATGAGGGAATTCCAGCTTGAGCATTCTGCAGGCCCATTGAACCTGACCCCCTCTGTCTGGGGCAGTAGAAGAATGGGCTCTTTTTAAGCCCTCAGAGGGTCACCTCTGGAACAACAGGGCCTGGTGAGACGAATTAGAGGACCTGGGTTCTAATCCCGGCTTTGCCTGCTGGGTGACCTTGGGCAATTCACTTCTCTGTGCCTCAGTTCCTTCATCTGCAAAATGGGGATTCAACTGTGAGTCCCAGGTAGGACAGGGACTGTGTCTAATGTGATTATCTTGTATCTACCCCAGCGCTTAGTACAGTGCCTGGCACATAGTAATAGTAATTATGGTACTAGTTAAGCGCTTACTATGTGCCAAGCACTATTCTAAGAACTGGGGTAGATACAAATGAATCAGGTTGGACACAGTACCTGTCCCACATGGAGCTCACACTCTTATCCCCATTTTATAGATGAGGTAACTGAGACAGAGAAGTTAAATGACTTGCCCAAAATCCCACAGCAGACAGCAGAGCCAGCATTACAAGCCAGGTCCTTCTGACTCGCAGGCTCATGCTGTATCCACTGTTACACTGCTTCTCTAAGTGTTTAACAAATACCTTAATTAATTTTATTATTCTTGAGTTCTCCCAAACCCATAGCACAGTGCTCTGCACACAGTAGGGGCTTTGCCCCCAGTGGGTGGGCTGCACAGATTAGGTGCTCAATAGATTTGATTGATAGTGGGGAGACCCCACCCCTGCCCTACTGGCTTTGTGTCTGGAGGCACCAGGGCACCCGAGCCCCATAAGACAGTTGTCGGGGGGTGGTGGGGCAGAATCACCTTGGTGACCGCCGCCCTGGAGATGAGGCATATGTAGATATATTACTAGTATTAGCCACGCTGGGCTTTTTGCTTTTGTTCGCTGGTCTTACCAGTTTAATCTGGTCCTCTGTGCACTGGGGGAGAGCCCTGAATTGGACGAATACACTGCCTAGACTCACTGGACGGTTGCCGAAACCTTGACTTCATGCCGACCGTATAGACCTAAGCCTTAGTGGAGAGTCAGAGCCATCCAAGTATTTCCCAATTATCAGGCATTCCAGCATTACCACTATCAACGCCAGAATGGATTCTGGATAAATTATCATTATCAATGTAAGGATCCAGACGAAATGGATTTAGATCTTACACTTAGGCGGTGGGAACCTTTATTTTCAAAGTCCCACAGGCAAACTGTTTTTAATCAGTTTGTGCCGTGATGAATATTTCATTAATATTCATTTTTAAGTACGTTAAAAAAAGAATCTGTGGAATGAGCAAGACATGTGGTTTTAGTACTCAAGACATAACCGCAGGATCGAAATTGGATATATTAATAAACACCCTTTGAAGGGGTGAAACGTGGATTTTTGATTTTTACAATCTAACAGGCCTCCTTCTCAACACACAGCTGCAGCCAACAGTCATTCAAAAATACGTGATCAGTGTCCATTTCTGGACAAAAAGAGCCCAATTCCACAATTTGATGAGTACTCTGAGCGCTTAAGGGCCATAATATCCACCAGTAACCATTTACACCCTTGGCTTTGCTTCCTAGGAATTTCTTCCTCACAAATCTTGCGTGTACGGAATTTGCATGCGTAAGTATGTACGTAATGTTCCACTGTGCAAGTAGAGAGTGTTTTTAATTCCTCACACGCTTTCGAACCCTCTAAAAGCTTTCCCTCTGATCATGTGGACGGGGGCCTACAACTTGAAGGACGGACGGCTTGGCCAGATGGGACAAAAATGTAATTTGTGTCTGAATGCGGCGAGGATTGGGGGTTGGTTAGCAGAAACTCCTAGATCCGTGTCGTTACCTTCTAGCCAGGCAACCTCTGCCCCAGGAGGGCTGGCCAGGAGGAGAGTTGACCGGGGGGTGAGCCTTGGGGATGAACCCCAGGGATTAGCACAATTGCCACGTCTTGGGGGCTGCAACTTTCATATACCGACAATAAAAAAAACAGTGAAACCTCCATATGTTATTCTAGAACACACTTGGTGTGCTGGTGCGTTCTCTCTCTCCCTCTCTCTCCACTCCCCCCTTTCCCAAACCCACCTGGCCAGTTTCCGTGGCTACATGCCTCTGTGTTAGCTGTGGGGAGCAAACTGATCAGGGCAGGGTTGGGTCCTCAGGTCAAAGATCATATTTTGAGAAAGGCCACTATCATTGAAACCTGATGGTCCCCCGGGATGGTGAAGAAACGCTAAATGGGTTTCTCAGAGAGTGGGTCTCCACGGGCAGTCTTCACTGAGACCGTCAATTTCTGGGTCTCTCTGAGCTAGACTTGGCTGCGGGGGGGGGGGGGGGGGCGGTGAGGAACGAGTGGACAGTGAGATATCTCAATAATTTGGATCTCAGAGTTCAGAGATGCAGTTGGAGAAGGCAGGGATGGGGCGACTTTTCAAAAGCAACCAATACCTCCACTTCTCTATCCCTAACTTAAGTTTGCTCTCCTGACGAGAGGGACCCAGAGGGGTTTTTCCCCATCTCTTGTCAACAAAGGTTAAAACAAAAAAACATCTATTCCTTCAGCATTATACTTTATTTCAGCTATGGGCAAAATGCCAACATGACATTAATTCTGAATAATGGAAACTACATTAATCAGTGGTATTTGTTGAGCGCTTATTGTGCGCAGATCACTGTACTAAGTACTTGGGAGAGTACAACAGTTGCCAGACATGATTCCCTGCTCTCAAGGAGCTTACAGTTAAGTACAGCAGTAAGCATAAGCCATATTTAGGATTATATCAAGTGACCAATTCCTTGTGGAAAAACAGCGGACAGTTTGGTTGTGGAATAATGCCGTAGCGTCTCGGTGGTTTCTGGGAGCAGATAAATAACATGGTTTAATTCTGGCTTTCCTGTGGAAGAGATGAGTAAGACCATGACTCAAGACTAATTAGCTTACGTTCTCCTGAAAGGTGATAAAAATTGTGGCGATCTTTACCATCCGTGAATGTTGACTACCGATTATTATCAAGTGTTATTTAGAGATGAAACAGGCTTTTGCTTTTTATCTTGGAGACCAGGGTTTACTGGATGATATGGCGCAAAAAATGGGATGGAGATCAGGATTTAAGATTGTGTTCACTCGGACTGGATAAAGTGCCAATCTCTTTTTAAGGTATTAAAGACTATTATTAATAATGTACTGGTGGAATTTAGTAAGGGTCTGTACTAAGTGCTGGAGTGGATAATCAGGTTGGGCACAGTTCCTATCCTAAGAAGGAGGGATTGAATTCCCATTTTACATAAGAGCAAACTGAGGCCCAGAGAAGTTAAGTGATTTGCCCAAGGTCAATCAGCAGGCAAGTAGCAGAGCTGGGATTAGAACCCAGGTCCTCTGACTCCCAGATCCATGCTCTTTTCCACTGGGCCATGCCGGTTATGGTGTGCTTCAAACTGGGGGTTCTCAGCGTTGTTTTTTTTTCCTTTATGGCATTTGTTAAGTGCTTACTATGTGCCAGGCACAGTTCTAAGCACTGGGGTAGATACAAGCTAATCAGGTTGGACACAGTCCCTTTCCCATTTGGGGCTCACAGTCTTAATCTCCATTTTACAGATGAGATAACTGAGGCCCAGAGAAGTTAAGTGATTGGCTCAAGGTCACACAGCAAAGTGCTCTGCCATAATGTGTAATTTTAGAATGTCAGAGACTTTGGAAACAGGGATCATGTCTACCTACCCTATCCTACTCTCCCAAGCAATCAGCACAATGCTTTGCATACAATGAACACTCAATAAATACCACTGATGGAGGATGTGGGGTTTGGCCTTGTGTGTTAGAGGGTACCCACCCATAAAGTTTAGCAAGAATGCCCCCTTAGTTTTCTAGGAACACTGGTGGTGAATTGTGGAGGCGGAGGGGAGGTATGCTGGGAGTAACAGGCGGCATCCGGTTTTGCTTTTACTGACAGGAAAAAAATACAGGTACCTGCTTAAGGGAGAGCAAGCTACCTTCACTCACACTATACTCTTTCAAATGCTGGTTACAGATCTTGGGGTGGGGTGATCAACAAAAGCTCCTTTGTTTTTCTCTCCTCCTTTTGGGCCCAAAGAAGTGCCTGAGCTTACATGGATGTGTGAGGGAGAGACAGTTGCATACGTTTGAGCTTTTTGACGTTTGTTTCTGCTGCGGAGGAGATGCAGCACATGTTTTGAATTTTTGAAGACAGTGTCAACCCAGCTGGCTCTAATCTACATAAAAACAAAAATGTAGCCCATCACACTGATAGTGATAAATGAGGAAGGGTGACGATCCTTGAACAAATGGGCCAGATTAGAGGCTCCTTGGAGTGTCTTGGGAAATCGAAATGGTACAAAGCTAAAGTAGGAAAGAAGAACCCCGGCAGTTAAACTCCCCCATTTCAAAGCCTTATTGAAAGCACATCTCCTCCAAGAGGCCTTCTCTGACTAAACCCTCCTTTCCTCTTCTCCCACTCCCTTCTGCGTCACCCTGACTTGCTCCCTTGCTCCCTGTCCCAGCTCCACAGCACTTAGGTCCATATCTGTCATTTATTTATATTAATGTCTTCCCCTCTAGATTGTAAGCTTATTGTGGGCAGGGAATATGTCTGTTTATTGTTCTACTGTACTCTCCCAAGCTCTTAATACAGTGCTTTGCACACAGTAAATGCAATTGAACTGAATTGAACCCCAGGGGCCTCACCCATCTGGTTGTTGTGTGCTTTGGGTGGAGGATAGGAAGATTGTTTTTTCTCATGGGTCCCTTCATATATCTGACTATAAGTGGTAATGCTGAGACCTCCCACAGTTTAGCATGTGAGCTCACCATGGGCCAGCACACCCATGGGGAACAGAATGTATGTTTTTACAGGAAGACAAGTTAGTCTACAGATAACCACCTCCCAGATTAGACACGAGACTCTGAGAACCTGCAGGGGGAATCTGAATCTCACCTGGATTTGCGAGGCGACTGCTTGTGGGTCCAAGAATTTGGTAAGGATCTAGAGTGGGAAGAAAAGGAGAGATTAGATTCTGAGTAAATCCACTTCTGGGCTGATCCAGAAATGCCCAGCCCATTTCTCGGAATTAATTTGCTCTTTCTTCCCTCTGAGCACTTTGGTTGTTTAGGATATCATTTCAAAAGTGTTGTCCTGAGCTGGAATTAAAAACTGGTACCAGCTCATTGATTTTATCTGGGGACATTCCTGAATTTTCCCCCAAGTGTATTATTCCTCAAACCATTTGCGGTAAACCTAAGATGGAGTTTTGGAAAAGTGACAGTGTAGATCCTGGAGTCCATCTCCTGCCATTTCCATGTCAGTGCTAGTTCCTGGCAAACCCATCCATTCTCCAATTAGCCCGCCACTTGCATCAAAATGAAAACACACCTAACTGAGGGCGTTGATCTTCTGTTTTGGGCACTGTTGAGGAGGAGGGCGGAGTAACTGAAAACACAAAAACATGAAAAATTCAGATTATATTTGATGTCTGAACATCACCAACTGAGACTCGCATGTAGGTTCGGTTGCATTAGTAAAGTGCCAGCGCTTAGTACTGTGCCTACATAATAATAATAATGTTGGTATTTAAGTGCTTACTATATGCAGAGCATTGTTCTAAGCGCTGGGGTAGATACAGGGCAATCAGGTATAATCCCCATTTTACAGATAAGGTAACTGAGGCACCAAGAAGTTAAGTGACTTTCCTACAGTGCTTAACCAATACCATTACTGTTATTATTAGATTTGCGGTGGTGTGCTGCGTTGTCGTGGACATTAAAGTCTTGGAAAGAAGCCGATCTCTGCCAAACGCAGATCTCAAAGTGGGAGAATATCTCTGTGATAGCTAGGGAGGAGAAGGATTTTTGTATCCCATTTTCATTGGGATTGCCCAATTCAAGAATGAATATCAGGAAAGACAATGAAGGATGACATAATTCATCAAAGGCAGCTCCCAGACGGTTTTAGGCATATGGGTTCCGTAGAAATGCAGGATAGGGGTTGGGGCAGGGTGAGGAGTGTGTCTGTGTGTTGCTTCACACAGATTCCACTGGTGATAAGGAAATACGGTACCTTTGGGTTGTGGAGCGGGGTGACTGTGACTTGTCCAGGCTGACCTCCTGGCCGGTTCATAAGGTAGGTCTGAAGAACAAAGAAGGCAGCTGAACTCTCCATCGCACACATTGCTGAACTGCTTGAAGTCCTCACTCAAACAAACCCCGGCGGGGAGAAGGGCAGGAGAATGACCGCTGGGGCTCTCTGGATCTTACTCCATTTGCATTCTGGGTGGTCCTATAACCAGCGGGAGCGGATACATAGGGAACAGTCTCCTCTAGACTATAAGCTCCTTGTGGGCAGGGATCTTGTCCACCAACTCTGTTGTAGTGTACTCTCCAAACTCTTAGTACAGTGCTCTGCACACAGTGCCATTGATTGATGGATTGGAGCTTTTAGAATTCCTCTCCGTAGCAAGAACAGAACATAATTCTCTGTGGCCACTTTCCAATTTCCCTAGGACGGGTTTTGGCTTTGGTCCCCCTAGGCCAGAAGGGATATAAGGATTCAAGGCCATCTATCTAATCAATCCATCTGCCTCCAGTCAGACCTGCGCCCAACCCTTCCCAAAGGTGGGACCCAGAATCTCCCAAGGGAACAGATCATGTTCATCTCCAACAGGAAGCTCTTCCTGAGGTCTCCCCATTCCCCTCGACTGTCCACTTCCCTCCAGGAAGAGCACTACAGAGGTTTATTGGGTACCTGCTAGGTGAAATGCACTGTACTGAGTCCTTGGTAAAATACAACAGATATCACGGTCCTTTTTGACTGGGTACCTGCTAGGTGAAATGCACTGTACTGAGTCCTTGGTAAAATACAACAGATATCACGGTCCTTTTTGACTATGCCTCCTTTTCATTGGCTCTGGGCTGCTCTTCCCTGTTGTTATTTTTTTTAAATGACCTGTTCTCACTTGTTCTTATTGTCTCTGGGTCACCCACTGCTGTCTCTTAGTCTTCCTGAATCAGAGGAGCTCACTCTGTAAAATAGAATTGAAGACTGAAAAATCTTGCAATTATAGGCTTTCTCTGGTAGGATTCATTGCCTTCTTGATTGATTCTTGCTCTTCTTGTTTGATTCTTGCTCTTCTTGTGTTTGCTGCCTCACCCTTAATTAAGATTCCATGCCTATAAAGTAGCTACTGAAACCTAGGCATTTTATAATAGCATGTATAGTAGAAGTTCACATGATTTATTTTTTTTTTTACTTTTTGCCTCAAGTTGCTTTTCTCGAGTATGTTTGAGTCCAGTAGTTTCCTATAGATGTGAGTATTTGAGGGCTTCCATGTATGCAAGTGGATGGTATGGTGCTTTTGGGTGCCTCCTGTTACCTAGATTTATTTTAAAATATTGATTACACTTGACTTGTTGCAGCAGTTAATGGGCCAGGCCCACAGTCAGCAGGCAGTGAGTAAGTAGCAGTCATGGGTCTAGGAGGGAGTGGAAACAAAGCACGGTGTGTGATTTACTACACGGCCTCTTGAACTGATTTGGTCTGGGTCAGCCTGGTTTGGTTTTGGTTCTTGTTCCCTGCCCCCTTTTATGATGGGGATGTTTAAAAGGTTTCTGTTCCTATGCCTTGCCACCCCTAGCCCCAATTATTATCATTATTATTATTATTGTCGTATAAAACATTTACTCTGTCAAGCACTGTTCTAAGCATGGGCTAGGCACAAGTTAACTAAGTCAGACTGTCCCTATCCCATATGGGGCTCGCAGTTTAAGTAGGAGGGAGCACAAGTATTGAATCCCTATTTTACAATTGAGGAAGCTGAAGCCCAGAGAAGTGATTTGCTCAAGATCACACAGCAAGCAAGTGGAGGAGCCGGAATAAGAACCCAAGTCTTCTTACTCCCTGGCTTGTACTTTTTCCACCATGCCATGCTGCTTCCCTCGCCACACTATTTCTAGATGGGAGATAACTTCAGGTTCATTACAGTGGGCAGAGAGGGACATTTCACTCCAAATTCAGGTGCTGGTGAGTAGAAACTGTGTAGCTTAGAGAGTTAGCTGACAATTCTCTCTAGGAGTAAAAGTGTCAGGGCACAGTCAAAAGCCCTCCCATGACTGTCCCTGAATTCCAGTGCTTTAGCTAGCAAAGAAAAAGGCCTGTATGCACAAGGTAAGCTGAGCTTGGTCAGCCCCTGTCATCCAGGGCTTTTGACCTAATCGAGAGGGGAGAGTGGGTATTTATCCCCATTTTACAGGGGAGGAAACTGGGGCCCAGAGAGGCTAAGTGGTGTGCGTGGGGGTCCCTTAGCAGGCCAGTGGCAGAGCTGGCTCTAGAACCCTCTGGGGGTCTCGTGACACCGGCCCCATGCTCCTTCCTCTAGGCCCCTTGGGTCTGGATGGGAATCTGTTGCGCAAAAATACTAACTAGACTGTGAAACACTGTCCTGCAATAACCAATGTCTTTCTTCTGCCTTTAGGGTAGATCGTGGTCCGACTGTGAGCCTGTCTGGGCACAGTGTGGTGCGGAGGCAGAAGAAGCGGCTGTGTGCCCACCGGCCAGGTCAGAATAGAATGGGTGAGTGCCACCACGCGGGTCTTCCTTCATGAGGGGTTTCACAAGACTGCAGCCCCAGCATTTCAGGACAATGGGGCTATTGCGCCGTGGAATCTGGCAGAAAGTCATGCTGAATGCCTCTAACAGTGCAGCAAGGATTGTGGTGTTTCTGACTGTACTCAACACCTGCCTGACTACCGTTCCCTTCTCTAAGAAATGTCACTGCTTGAGGGACAGCCCGATATAGAGGAAAGGACCCGATCTGGGAGGCAGGAGACATGGATTCTTGGCCCAGCTCTGTCTCTGATCTGTCGTTTGGCCTTGGGTAGGTCACCTAACTTCTGGGTCTCTGTTTCCTCACCTGTAAAATGGGGGATAGCCATGCCTGCCTCTCTCTACCCCACAGGGACTCTGGCCCTCAAATCACACCCAATCCAGCCTGATTTTTAGTGGAGGGGGTGTTTTGTAGTCAGTAGCAGAGGGGGTGTTTATTTGAACAAGGATTTGCATGTTTAGCATAAACACACTGCTCTCACAGATAAGCAAGCCTTTGTCTGGCTTAGTTAGAATTGTGTTCCGCCCACAGGAGGGCTCAGTCATTGATTTTATGGATAACTGACGTCAGAAGGCAGTCAGAGAGTTAAACAGAACACAAATCTGAACTGCAGTTGGTTTGCTGCATTCATTCTTAGCCCCAGAGCACTTTCCATTCACTATTTCACCCTCAAAACGTTCCCATGAGGTTGGTCAGCAGTTTTAATCTCACCCGAAGCTGAGACTCATGCCAAGTGGGAAAAAGGACAGTTTTGTGCTTAATCCTTTGAATCACTCGAAAGTATTTATTGAGCCTTTGCTCTGTGCATAGTAAGGTACTAAGAGTCAGGGGAAGTACAATAGGGCACTGAAATGGTTGATTTCTTAGATCCCAACAGTTGGTTTTTCAATCTGATTCTTCCCATTGTCCAGGATTTCAATAATAGCAACCAAGGATTATCCTCTTCATTTAACCAGCCCATGCTTTCCTGCCAGAATTAGGCTCTTCAGAGGCAACTCAAAGTGGACAAGTGGGAAAATAAGCAGCACAGTGGCATTCTATAGGGGTGAATTGGTTATTTTATTTTTCTAATGCTATATAAGTGCTCACACTATTCTAAGCACTGGGGTAAAAACAAGGTAATGTAACTCACTTGACTTGCAGGAAAGCCTGTTTCTAATAAATCACAGGCTCCCCTGCCAATGAAGTTATCCATGGTGCACTAGCATTGGCACAGATCAAAATTGGCAATTTTCCCACTGTGACCAGTGGCTATTGAAAATAGATCTTCATGTCATATTTGCTTCCAGGGCCATGCTGGGAACTAGAGATGGGCCCAAGAAGTGTTAGATCCTGTAGATTGCTTGAAACAAGCTTTTTTTCCTTAATGATGGTATTTGTTAAACGCTTACTATGTGCCAAGCACTGTTCTAAGTGCTGGGGTAGATACAAGGTAATCAGGTTGTCCCACGTGGGGCTCTCAGCCTTCATCTCCAATCTTCATCTTTACAACCTTATTGAATTTCACCTGGGGTGACCAGGAGCCAGGTACTGTTTCAAGCATTCCCCTCCTATGTCACCTCAGCATCTGGATCTGCAAGCACTTGATATTCACCTTTCTCTCAGCCCCATAGCACTTGTATACATATACTTTATTTTGTCCATGTCCCCTTCTAGATTGTAAACTCCTGTGGGCAGGGAACCTGTCTACCATCTCCCAAGTGCTCCACACACAATAAGTGCTCAGTAAATACCACTGATTGATAATAAACCTCTTCCCCAATCCCCTTATTTTCCAATGAAACGGTAGTTGTCACAATTTTTTTTGATAATCCAGGTGTCTGTAGGAATGCCTTCACTGAGGTAACCATGCATTTATTATTTATTTGTCAAAGGAGAAGTCAGATTGTATTTGAGAAAACCTACCACTCTAACATTCCCATTGCAGAGCTGGGGATACCAGAGACTCCTAGACTTGCTTTAAGATCAGACTCAATTTGTTTTCATTTTTCCTACTCCTTAGTGGTGTTGTGTCTTCCCATTGCAAGGAAGGGAGGGGTCAGTCCTTTTGCTCCAGAGCAACAGCAGGCATTAAGCATTTGGAATCCATTACTGCACCATGAAATTGTGCTGGCTGGAAATAACTATAGGTGCAGGAGAGGCCTAATGTACCTTCATGTGCAGGGGCTTCCTAATGGATGGATTGCTGGAGGAAAAGGCTGTGGGGCGGGGGTACTCTGATAATAGGTACATCCCTAATCTGTGGGGTGGATTGTCAGAGAGAACAAACATCCCCATAGGCATCCAAGCAGCCAGTGATCACAGGAGTCAGAATTCTAGGTTGGGTGGACGAAGAGTGGCCAAATAATGATGCTGTTTATGCTCTGCCACGCTCTGTTCTAACCCTAAATTCTCTCCTCGTTTTCTTTCAGAAACAAACAGGACTGGGCTGGAATCACTCTTGTATTACAATGCATCTGAGGAAATGAGTCAGCTGGTGAGGCCCATTTGAGACATGGCATCCAGAGAGCAGCGGCTGTTGTGCTCTCTGAAGTTTCACCTGTCCACTGGGGGTCCAGAAAAACAGGTAGTAGTAATTATGCTATTCATTTAATCCTTGCTGTTTTCTAGGCAGTGGGGTAAGTTCACACAGTCCCTGTCCCCTACAGGGCTCACAACCTAAATAGGAGGTGCAAAGAAATCAATCAATGGCATTTACTAAGCACTTCTTATGTTCGGAGCATTGTACTGAAAGCTAGGGCAAGTACAATGCAATAGAGGGTGTAGATACGATCCCTGCTCACAAGTTTAGAGTCTAAAGTGGGGACAGCTCAGCTTAATGCTATATGTAAAATGCCACCTTAGGAAAATGGAGCCAGGGCATGGGCAGCTACCAGTGCTGCCCAGCCTGATGGATGGTCATTTAATGGGCAAACTAGAGAAGCAAACCCATAAAATGCCTCCAAAAGTAATACCAGTGTTCATCTGTGCCATCTGACCATGCAGAGAGAGAAAACATGTTCTCTCTAGAGGATGGCAGAGGAGCTGTGGGGTGGACCACATAAAATACTCAGCTATAAGGAGATTTTCTAGATCCCTTCCTTGAAAAACCAAATTGAAAGAATTATCCAGGACAGTAAAATGTTTATGTTCAACTAATTGGGAGGGGAAGCTTTGTTTACAATCAATTGGCAGACAAAAAAGTAATTGCTACTTGCTGGATCTCTTCTTGCCTAAAGAGATGGAGCCTCCTTTCATCTCCCCAAACCTGATTTTTAGGTGCAATGGTGCTCCTGGATCAGAGCTGCTACTCATCAGGTGCAAAGTATCCAGTTCTGGATATATCCAACCTCCAGCAGTGGTACTAAATTCCAACATCACAAAAGTTTTCCTACCTGGCCTAGCTGAAATTCTTTGGGTAGGTTCCGGGTAAACCGAAGTATTTGGAAATATAAAAGCTGCACCTCCTGCAGATAAAGGGAAGAGAAAACACATGAAAAAAATCTTTATTATTTAGTCAATGCCAGATCTACTTTAGCTGATCATAACAGATTGAAGAATGAGCTCATTACACCAAGTGACTAAAGATACAAAACAGGCATTTGATTTTCAAGCCCTCGTAAGTTATAAAGTGCTTTTTGTTTTGATTTTGTGGCCTCTTGTAAGATTTCCTAAAGTGCACCAAATGTAATGATGGTTAAAAGGTTTCCAACATATATATAACTCAAGAATGAATGGGGAAAAAAATCAAACGTTTCACAAATAGTTATTTTGAACTTTATATGTAAAAGAAAGAGTCCCAGCCACTATCTAAACCTGCATGTTGTTTTCTTCCTTTCTTACATTAACTCTCATCGCCTCCTCTCTATAGGTAAGAGAGACTTTGAGGACCACTAACCCATTCATACCCCAAAGCATCCAGTCCATTCCTGCATTCGTCGCAGCACTCCACCTTCCAGGCCCTCAACAGCCATCATGCAACCGCAGAGGTAAGGCAGGGGACTGGACCCAAGCATCCTTTAGGAGCCCATTTGCCCAACCTGGGTTTGAGGCACTCAGGAGGTGGTGGTGGAATGGGACTCTTAAATGGCTTCTGTGGGTAGCCACAGTCTCAGCGATGAAATCATAATCAACTTAAAGGTCCCCACTTGGATCTGACACATAAACAGACAGAAGCAGGTAAAAGCTTTGTGGGCAGGTGAAACAGAAAAATGAGACAGTTATTATATAATTGTCTTTAAAGAACTCCTTTCTTTTGAAACATCCAAGTAATTGAGCCAAAAATGGTTGGGGGCTTGAATTCTGGAAAATGTGCTTTCCCATGGAAGCGTAAGCCTGGACTAAGGAATAATGCTGGCTGGGTTTTTCGGCTGCTGGGAAAGTTAAATAGAGGCTTGCTTTGGTGGAATAACTGTTACCTCCCACTCACTGGCCCCTTCTGGTCACTGCAGGTAGCCAGAACACCGGGAGATCCCAGCTGTTCTGCCGCCTTGTGACCGGCCCTATTTCTCTCTCCTCCCCGCAGAACATTTGGAAATTCGCAGCAAGGTTAGGCGACACACTCTCAGGTTCCTTTGAAATTGAAAACCAAACTTGGAACATGAGGGTGAATGACTGCCCTTTTAAAGGGTGGCAGGGGGTAGTCACCTTTGTTTAGGTTTACCACTGAGCTCTTGTCCCCTTCCCCCCACCATCTCCAGCTGTACTGGTTGACTGACTCATCTGCTGAGGATTCCCTATTCAGTTAATATACCTTGGTGCAGAGACCACCGCTGCCCTCCTTTAGGACTGGTGGCAGGGAAGGGTGTAATGGTGCCCAGAAAGAGCGTTCCTGAAGCAGTGAGTGGCTCAGCGGTCAGCAGGGTTCAGCACAGCTAGCAAAACAGCCAGGGAGGGATGAGGACGTTAGCTTGCATGTGGAGTACAGCCCAGGATTGCTTTATCGAGGTCCGGCCCCTCGTACGGGGGAGGGGGTGGTGAACAAAAAGGCTTAGCCGTGGACAGCTCACTTCCTTCTAAAGAAAAATTGCAGGGTTGAACTTAGGCTTTCCCACTTCCCATCCTTAACCGAGGCCAGCCGGGACAAATGTTAATTAAAGCTGGGAAATGTCCTCCTGCAAAAAAATCTACAATTTCCCCCTGCTGAGGGAAGAAAAGTGAAGCTCTGGCTCGGTCCTGGCTTGCCTGCCTAGTTGACTGAAGGAGAAACCTTGATGGAACAGGAATTTATATAATTAGAGGACTAATATAGGGAGGGCTGGTTCTGAATAAAGATTAGCCAGTCCATGGCCATGCGTTATTACAGTAGACTTGGTTTCTTTCCTCTAGCTGCCATCGGGTTCTCCCTTTGGACTGGGCTTCTCCATTCTTAGGGTCAGTTTCCCTTAATGGCCTTTTAAAGTGGCTTGGCAGAGGCGTTTAATCATCTGGGGGAGGAGCCTGCAGTCCCCTCTGTGGTTACAGCTACACTAAGCTTAGGATCCAACACTTGCTCTGCACCTCTAGCAAGGGCCGAAAACCCCCAGAAAAACAACCTCTCGGGGAGCCAAGGGCAGCTGCGAAAGCAAGCCCGGCCAGCCTCGTCACCCCCGAGGGCTACCTTCCTGCTGAACTGACCGTTTTCACGTTTTTCTCTGGAGCATGCAACTCGGAGACAGGACGCCTGAGCTGGTGAGCGGAGGCCCTAGAGGTATGGGAGCAGTGCCAGCATTACCTGTGTTTCTAGCATGCATTAACCGTGGAGAGTTTTGTAAGGCCTTATCAACATCATCTGAAGTCAAATGTGGAAGAGGAGCTACAAAACAAAACAAAAAGCAACACCAAAATGAAAAAAAAAATTTGAAAATAACCTTACCCCACCAAGAAAAAAAAAAACAAGCAATTTCTTTTTTCCTAAAGGTGAGAGGTTAAGGGGAGGGCGGGAGTGGGGGTAGAGGGAAGGCTCGAGGCCAAGCATCCATGGGGAGAACTGAAACACCATGGTGTTGCACTACAGAAATTTTACCTGCTTTTAACTGGGCTTGCTACTTTCAGGAGAACATGAAGCAATTCTGCTTTGCTTCTGGGTGATCTTATCTCACGGAACCAAAAAGCTGGCCTCTTTTAAATGATGTCAAATGCCTCGATTTCCAGTTGGGAAATCACCACTCTCCTCCTTTCATGTTTCTATTCCCTGTGAAGGTCAGAGACCTCATCACCTCTAAAGAGAAGGGACAAATACAGGAGTCCAGTCTCTCCCACCTAAATGCTACTTCTAAACTGAGTTGGAGCCCCAAGAAGCATGTGGCCAGAAAAGTCTCAATGCCATTTTCCCTCTGGTTTTCTCTATGGACAGATGAAAGTGGGATGGAGGGCAGAGTGGCCATCCACGGGGCTTTGCCTTTTGTAAAGATCGGTTACACCATACCCACCCTGGCCAAAGCCACACCATTTCTCCCGGAGGCCGCTCAGCTCCCAAACGGGAAAGCAGTGCGAGAGGTGAAAATGCTGTGGATAAATTTGGGGGTTTTTTTTGAAGCTTTTCAAGTTTTTAGTGACATCGAGGAAAGAAAACGGTCTTTACTCTCTCTGAGGTAGTGAAGGTGGGAGAGAAGGATATCGGCATTGTAGCTTGGGGTGAGTCTCTGGAAGTCATCTTTGGTCATTTTACACAGTTCCTTCCCGTCGATGTTCTGGAAGAGCAAGATGTCGACGTCGGGAAGTCCGTATTCTTTCACTGCCCATTCTAGCCACTGGCGGACGTGGTCTGTACTCCATAATGTCGGATCTGCAAGGACAGATCAAATACAGTGAGTGACAGCTGTGTTCATTTTACCCTACCACAGGGCTAAATTTTACCTTCATGAACCTAGAAGTAACACTTTGTGGTGCAGAGAGAAAAATCCCAAATTGTGAGGGTGACAAGCAGCTCTTAGAGATACAGTTGAAAATAAAACCTGTAAATATGTCAGACCCATGGGCTCCTGAACAGTTTGAGTTAGCAGAAATGCGCTTCTGAAAGTGCAGAACCCAGGCATGCTCAAGCACTGACCAGGTCCCTCAGGAAACTATCCAGAGCAGTAATGTTTCCTGGGTGTATATATATATATATATATTATATATATAATTATACAATGTTATATATAATTTTTGGTATATATTAAATAATTACTATGTGCTGAGCAGTAGAGTAGATGAGGTAGACACAGTCTCTATCCCACCTGAGGCTCACCGTCGTAAATGGAAGCATTGTGACCTAGGGCAAAGACCATGGGCCTGGGTTTCAGAGGTCCTGTGTTTTAATTCCAGGTCTGCCAGTTGTCTTCTGTGTGACCTTGGGCAAGTCAGTTAACCTCTCAGGGTCTTGGTTTCTTCATATGTAAAATGGGGATTCAACATCTGTTCTCCCTCCTGATTAGACTGGGTGGGAAACAGATGATGTCTGAGCTGATTTTCTGGTATCCGCCCCATTGCCTAGTACAGTACTTGGCACATAGGACATACTTATCAAATACCACAATTATTATTAAGAGGGATGGAGGGAAGAACAGGTATCTCATCCCCATTGTACAGGTGAAGAAAACAGAAGCTCAGATAAGTTAAATGACTTACCCAGGTCACAAATCAGGCCCGTGGCAGAGCTGGGACTAGAACCGAGCTCTCCTGACACTGTCCTCCTTATATCATCACTTTGGTCTTTGCTGAACCTGAATAAGTTATTGTCACTGGATCAGATCCTCCCTCCAAGAAAGAAAGGTGTGGACCCAAGTGATTGCAGCATCAGGAGCCTGCTGGGTTACTACATTTTCTTGTCCACTAGGGACTGACCCCACCTTGAGCTGCAGCAGTGGGAGAGGTGACCTGAAAAAATCACAAATCACTTATAAAAATTAAGCAAAAGAGTGTTATTGCATTTACTCTGCCATGCTGTGCTTTCATGAGACAAAATGTCATACATCACACACATCCTGTTTTACAGCTCTGGAGAAAATGCATGAGAGCCTGATTATTTTATCACATGGGGCTCTTATTTAAACACATTAACTCAGTCATTTTTCTTGAACAATAGCAGTGTAAAATACCACCTTCCAGATAGAAAAATTGCTCTTGGCTAGGAAAAAACAGAATGATTTCTTAGACTATGTCACAATCTTGATCATGTTTTTGTTTTTCAAAGCAAGCCCTCTGTAGACTGTAAATGCTCGGTAAACACCATTGATAGATTGATCGCTAAAGCAGCCTGAGGAGAAAGCAGCTCACTTTGAAGGTGGCTCATCACAACACAGGTATTTTCAGCAGTAACTATTTTTGAAGGATAAATGCATTTTCCCTCATTTCCCCTACTCCCCTTCCCTTCTGCATCCCCCTGGGACTTGGATTTGTACACTTTATTTACCCTCAGCCCCACAGCACTCACGTACATATCTGTAATTTATTGTAATGTCCATCTCCCTCTCTAAACTGTAAGCTCTTTATGGGCAGAGAACACATCTCCCATTTGTATAATATTGTACTCCATAACCTCTTGTTCAGAGCCTCCCAACAGCCTATTTCTGCCTTTTTCATGATTTGTCTCAGGTCAGCACCTTTGAAAGACAATTGATTTAAATCATTTAGGTCATTCTTGAATTATGTAAGTGTGAAAAATACCCTTTCCCCTCTGAAAAAACACACAAGCTGACCTTCACTATGCTTTCAAACAACAGAAAAATGGCCAAAGTCATAACCTTCCAGCTGGTCAGGAGCTTTCTGAGCTGAAGAAAAACAAGTTAATAAACTTCAGAGTTGAACACTTTAAGTTTAAGGTTGTGCAGTTAAAAAAAAATTTGAATTCTTTTTTCTTCCCAATCACTTCAAATGAAGTCTCCTCAAGAAAAGATTGCTTCAGTTTACACAGGCTGCTAGCAAATGTCGCCTTCTGCCATACGTAAATGGCCTCACTCTTCTCTTCCCCCCTTGTAGACATTTTCCACATTTACATTTTTCTTTTTTCTAAACAACTCTGAGATAAGACATTTCCCAAATTAAGAAGCACCCATAATTGTATTTCATGACTTCCGGGAGTTTAGTCTGGTAGGCTTTGAGCAAGTATTATCAATGCCTGGCACCCAATAAGCACTTAACAAATACCATCATCATTATTCTTATTATTATATTGCACTAACATACCCTTTTAAGATTGTTTCTTTTTAGTGACAAGGGATGTGGAAAGTGAAAAGGAGATGTGGTAGGGAGGGAGGTACTGACCTGAAAAGTGTGAGGGCACCCTTTGGTGAATCTCATTAATGTCACACGTACTATAAATGAAATGTGGTTAGGAATAAAACTTTTGTTTTCCCAAAAGTTGGTGCTCTTGGCTTCCTGAGTTCCATTTGGGGGTTAAAAGCAAGTACTGTCATATGTGAAGAATCTTTCAAAATGCTCCGGGCTTCTTCAAACCGGAGGCTATTGCAACCTGCAGGGTGTTTTGCAACCTGAAGAACAGGGCAAATCTGGCTAGGCTGAAGGAGGCTGTGACTTTCTCTTGGTTAACAGAACAGCACCTTTGCAGTTGGTGAGTCACCAGAAATAATGTTCACTCGTCAAAAAGGCAGATCAATACCCTGTGAAGTAACGTTAAATTTCACCCACAGTGAAAGCCTAGGAAACAATGTGAAGCTAAAATCTGTACACCCTCTAAAATGTGATTTTGGATTTTTGTGTTTCCAGCAAAATGCCTCCTTACCCCCCCGATGCTGAACTGCGAACAGGGTGGCCTAGGAGAAAGTTCACAGGCCTGGGACTTGGGATAATTGGCTTCAAATCCCAGCTCTGCCACTTACCTGCTGGGTGCCTTTGGGCAAGTGCCTCAGTCTCCTCATCTCTAAAATGGGGATTAAATAACTGTCATCTCTCCCATTTAAAACTGCGAGGCCCAGGGGTGACCGGGCAGTGTCTGTACGATCTGATTTTTCTTCTATCGACTCTAGTGCTTAGTACACAGTGCTTGGCACATAGTAAGTGTGTAACAAGTACCACAGTTATTATTAGAACACCTGCAGGCCAGACAGCTGGGCTTTGCCCAGAATGCCTTTCGTTAAACCCACCGGAGCCCTGAGCTGTTCCCTCTGAAGAGAATCCTCGATGTAGGCTACGGTCTCAGGGAAAGAAAAGACCCCCATGTTGCCTTAAAGGACAAGGCACAAACCAAACAGCCCCTGATGGGGGACATTAATGACACAGAAGCGTTTTTTATCCAGTTTAGACCTTCTCTCCTCTTGCTGCAACACACTGTGCTGGGGATTAGGGAACTCTCTGGGATTGCGCAATTGGGATGTGTGTGTATGTGTGTGTGCACGTGCGTGCATGTACTCGTGCCCCTACAGCTTGACAAATAACTGAAAGAGTTACAGCTTGCAAAATCAGCCACAACTAGGGCTCTTACGTACGTTACCAACCGAATAACCGTAGCGGTATTAAGCAATAGGGTCGGGGCTCAAGTGGGAAGAATTGTGTCTCCAAAACCAATCACAAGGACTGACCGCTCAACCGAAGGGCTCTAGAATCACTCAGAGGCTAATAATGATACTACTACTAATCCTTTTAGACAGTAAGCTCCTTGGGGCCAGGGAATGTACCTGCCAATTCTGTTACCCTGTATTCTCCGAAGTGCTTAGTTGCATGCGCTGCATGAAGAAAGTTCTCAAATACCACTGATTGATACTAATACCTGATGGGATTGATTGTTTGTTGACTTTGTGCTCTGCCTTAAGCTCCTGGGATGACATGAGATAAGCAGCCCAGAAAGCAGGGCCGGGCAGCAAGGGAGGGAGAACTAATTTAGTTGGGGACATTACTCCATGGGGAAGGTCAAGGTCTTTTGCCTCCCCATCTATACTGAGCTTCTTGTGGGCGAGGAATGCGTCTACCAAGTCACATTGTACACTCCCAAGTGCTTATTACAGTGCTCTGCACACAGTAAAACATTTAATAAATACCTTTGACTGACTCGATTCTGTGGGTTTGTCCAAACCTTTTATCTCAGTGAGTGGGGCCTTCCCTTCAGCCCAGTGGGAAAGAGCTAAAGTATCCTGATGTTCTTTTCCTTTTAAACCACAGGGCATCATCTAATGGGGACAATAATAATAATAGTAGCATTTGTTAAGCCCTTACTATGTGCCAGGCACTGTACTAAGCAATGGGGTAGATACACACTAATCAGGTTGGATACAGTCCCTGTCTCACATGGGGCTCACAATCTTAATCCCCATTTTACAGCTGAGGTAACTGAGGCACCGAGAAGTTAAGTGACTTGCCCTAGGTCACACAGCAGAGAAGTGTCAGAGCCAGGATTAGAACCCAGGTCCTTCTGACTACCAGGCCTGTGCTCTATCCACTAGGCCACACTGCTTCTCTGTGGAGTCCATTGTGAGCCCCAGGCCCCTAATGGGTTTTCTGACTTGTTTTGGGTAAATAACCTTATTTATCTTCACTTTAGTTTCCTCATCTGTAAAATGGATCTAATCACACCAGTGTCCTCCACACTGAAATCAATCAATCAGTCGTATTTACTGAGTGCTTACTATATGCAGATCACTGTACTAAGCACTTGGGAAAGTACAATACAATTATAACACATTCCCTGACCACAGCTGAATTTACAGTCGAGAGGAATGGTGAAAACTGCCTAGATATAATATCTGAGAGAGGAAATGGGAGTCGGGGGACCCAGTTCTGCCAGGTGCCTGCTGAATGACCTGCCTCAGTTCCCTCATCTGTAAAATGGGGCTAAGATACCTGATCTCCCTCCTTAGACTGTGAGCTGTATGTAGGAGAGGGATTGTGTTGAATTTTTTGCATCTAACAGTGCTTTGCACCTTGTGAACAGCTTAATAGATACCTTAATGGTCATTAACTCAGGTGGGACAACCTGATTACCCTGTATCTACCCCAGCGCTTAGAACAGTGCTCTACACATAGTAAGCGCTTAACAAATACCAACATTATTATTAAAAATGCTGCATCACACTTCACAGTTGGTCTCTTGTAAAAATTTCCCCGTATGCTTAATATAAACAGGGATCAAAAATGACTCAATTCAATTTAAAGAGTTCATGTGACAACCCTACTGACTCTAAATAATGTGTTCCAATCTTGTGTTTCGGCCCCTGCACTTCAGTAAGAGACTGCAGTAAAAATAGAACAAGCTTGTTGATCTCCTAACCCAGTGTTCACAAATTACAACCAAAACCCTTCTCTTCCACAGGCTCCCGCTGTCTTCAGACTACCTGAACACAGGCAGGCAGACAGGCACCTGCAGCTCAGAGGTTCTAATCCTGGGTTTCCATCCTGGCTTGGCCACTGGCCTGCTGTAACCCTGGGCAACTCACTTAGCCTCTCAGTGCCTCAGTTTCCTCATCTGTAAAGTGGGCATTAAATACCAGTTCTGGTTCCCCATTAGACTGTTAGCCCCATGTGGGATGGAGACTTTTTTTTTTTTGGTCTTCAGTGGTATTTGATAAGCGCTTACTTGTAAGTGCTGGTAATCAGGTTGGACACAGTTCTTGTCCCACATGAGGCTCAGTCTTAAACCTCATTTTACAGATAAAGTAACTGAGGCACAGAGAAGTGAAGTGATTATGCCCCACCTGATGATCCTGTATCTACCCCATGGCTTAGTACAGCACTTGGCATATAGTAAGTGATCAATGAGTGTGACAAATCAAATCACTCTTTGGTGGCTGGTTTTGCCCCATACAAGGTTGGCACAGGTCCCAGAGAAGGAGCCTATAAGTCTCTGACCTGCTGGCACGATCACCCTCCTCTCATTCGTGGTCATGTTGGGTGGTGGGATGTGTTTCTCTTCCATGTAGCTGCCATAGTTCATCCCGACGCTGTCCGGGCTGTGGACCATCTTCCCTCCCTTGGCCACGCTGCAGTCATCGGGGGAGTTCCTGAGGGGAAAGAAGGACATTTCCTCCATCAGTGCGAGTGACCCAGGCCAACTCCCCGGGTCGAGGACAGGAGCCCAAGGCGTGATTTGTGAACAGGAATGTTAATCACAACTCTTGGTCAAGGTGGGGAAAAATGTGGGACCTGGGCATTTATTTTCTCTTCCAGCCCTGCAACGGCCAGCTCCAAGTGCTTCTGGCAGGAAACTATGCAGAGGGAGAGGTGGGTCCAGAGACTCTGCTTATTCAGACCATGTCTTTTACCTTATGTCACTCTCATGCATTTAGCACAATGCCCTGCACACAGAGAGGAATGCTCAATAAATTTTGCTAATTATTAATTATTTGTTGTGTCTGCTTTATACTGGTGGCGTGGGGTTCTCAGTCCCTCTCACCATGAGGTGAAAAACACATAAAGATGGTGTGAGACTGTGTGAGGAAGGGCAGAGAGGTCCTTCCTGCCAACAAGGTCTCCATCTTGGCTGCTTTCATCTCAAAAAGCCCAGTGGGAAAGCTGTCCCCCATTACAATATAGGTGCCTTGTGGGCAGGGAGCATGTGTTTTGCTCCTGTTGGACTCTCCAGGGCGCTTAGTATATCTAGTGATTTGCACTCGGTAGTAGAAGCTCAATAAAGACCACTCAGAAATAGTTTCTTTGCTCTGCTTCCCTCAACATTCCCATCAACGGGCAGGAGAGCCTAGATAAGCTCCCTTGTGCTTAGTACAGTGCTCTGCACACAGTAAATTTAATTGATAGCACTGACTGCAAAGTAAAATGCCAGCCAGCTGCATGCTTCCAGCCCAAGCCTCTTCCTACCACTGCTCCAAGAGAAACCCAGGAGATGGGAAAATCTGAAAACAAATAGGGGAACTACAATAAAAGCACGCAGGGTGGAGGAGGGATTGGGTCTACCAACCATTACACTGTTCATTTCCAAACACTTTGTGTTCTGCACAAAGTCCACACTCAAATACCCCCGATTGACTGGCCACAGTTTTAGGCAAAATTGACCAAGTTCACCGGCACAATTGTTCCCCAGGAGACATTTGTTGGATCCCTCTCTGGGCACACTCCTTGCAGTGAGATAAACTGACCATGGTATTTATCGAACGCTTACTGTGAGGGCTAGGAAGAATTCAGTACAACAGTTGGTAGACCCGTTCCCAGCCCACAGCAAGTTTTGTGCAGTACCCGCCCTCGAAGAGTTTACCATCACCATCCAGGGCGGATGACAGACACTTAAAAAGACACACTCGGATAATCACACCTGGATAATATACACTGACTACTACTATCGCAATTCAAATGTCATAAAATAAATTAGAAGACAGCGAATGGAGGTGTAGTTGCTAAATAATACATGAACAACCTGAAAAGGCACAGAAATGCATATTATGGGGAGGGAGGCTGTGGCGAAAAGGGAAATCATGGAAGTTGCACATTGAAGCAGAGAGAATACTAAATAATTTAAATAATTGACTCCTTTCAAGTTGGGAAGAGATTTATGGAGGAGAAGGGGTTGCAGATGGGCACGGTAAGGATAAGTGAGGTCAGGGCAGTGACTGATCACAGAGGCTGTTTATGTCGGAAACTCAGACCCTGGTTGGGCAGGGCACTTCAGGCTACTCAGGTCTGGGAAGACTGGCGACTGCTGAGCTGGAAGCTGTGTTTCTGGCCACAGAAAATCTTTAAGAATTAATGCTGCACATGGGACTTGTATAACAGGCTTGGAATGGCCTCAGAATTTTCTTCCTGCCAGGCAAAGACCTAGAATGTGGCCCTCCGATGCATTTCACCATTGCCCTTCCATCCAAAGAAAGGTATCCAATTCAAATAATAAAACCAAAGAAGTATCTTAATAAATGAGGCTTTTAAAAATAAAGAAAATGAACCTGTGAGCACACAATATTCTTTTGTTCCAATTGTCCTTGTGGATATGAGGACATAACATTGAAAAGGGAAATTCACCCTTTAGAGAACAACCCCCTTTGAAGAGTGACAGGGTTGTCTTTTCCTAACGGTTAAACTTTTTCTATTTTGTCTAAAATAACTGAATCTTCCAGGCCTGGAATCAAATATGAAATTCTCCCAGCATTAAACAATGGTGGATGGCCTCACTGAACATCCTGGTACACGAGGTTTTCTCTTTCACTTTCTGCTACATTTTGTGGCTTCCTGGCTTCCAAAATCTATGAAGGTGGTCTTATTCTCCAAATAGAATTATTCCCCAAATAGAATTATTACCTCTTGTGCCTGATGTTTAGGTGACTCTCTGCCCCCAATAATGGAAACTTCCTTCAAATGCCCTTCCTCTCCCCTTCCCCTGTTATAGACCCAAGTGGAGGCCATTAATGGAAAATTCCTAAAAATCAGTTACAGGGCCCCATCCCTAGATGTTCATTCATAAAGGCCTCCACCCTGAGATTCATTCATTTAAGGCCTCGTTAAGAGAGATAAACTTGTTATTCAGACACTGGGCTAATGGTCCTTTGAGAGTCTGAGTGCAAATACCTCCCAGCTCTTTCTCGTGCAGGATAAGACAAAGTTCCTGAGAGGCCACTGTTTCACAGGCAGCAGGAAGACTTCTCTGGGAACGATTCTTGATTTCATCCCTGCCCCAAAAGACTTTCCCGTTCTTTCAGCAAACTCTGAAAAGGTGCTCAGTTTTAAAGGACACAGATTAGACAGATAGCCTATCCCCGGAACCACTTACAAGGCAGTAACAACTCCACCCATTACAAACTTTAAATTCTCTCCACTGGTGCCATCCATTAAATTTGCATTTCAAGCAAGTTAATGCTTACTAGGTTGTCGTGCCAAAGACAGATTCTCTCCCTCCCGGTTTGTTGCTTGGTGACTACCCAAATCCTGGGCGAATGCAAAATATCTTTCTTGCCAGACTAACCTCCTTGAGGATAGGGACGGTGCCATCTTCCTACCCTGTACTTTCACAGTTGCTTAGCGCAGTGCTCTGCACACAGCAGGCACTCAATAAATATGACAGACTGATAGATCCTTCCTGCTAAACTCTCTTGCTAACAGTCCCTACCTACACTGGACTCATATTCTAAAAGGGAGGGAGAGCAGGTTTCACCCCTATTTTACAGATGAGGAAGGTGAGGTTCGGAGAAGTTAAGTAAAGCAGGGTGGCTTATTTGAAAGAGCACTGGCCTGGGAGTCAAAGGATCTGGGTTTTAATTCTGGTTCCGCCACTTTCCTACTCTGTGACTTTAGGCAAATCACAACTTCTCGGTGCCTCAGTTCTGTCATCTGCAAAATGGGGATTCGATACTTGCTCTCCCTCCTACATAGATTTGTGAACCTCATGTGGGACTTGATTATCTTGCCCAAGATCACAGAGAACACCACGTTTTTTCCAGACGGCCACCCTGCCTCTTCCCCCACTTGTCTCCTACTTAGATGCAAACTTGCAGATTTCTGAGGGGCTCTTGCTTACGGTTAACAAAACAAAATATCTTGACTAAAAGGAAATACTTGGCTTACCCAGCATCGAATGGCTCTCCTAAAACAAGCCTGAGCTGAGAGAAGCGTAAAAGGAGCAGAGACATAAGGACCGCATTTTCCCTCCCCCAAAGACTGGGTTTTAAAGCTCATGGAAAAAGCGCTTGGCGAAACTGAATCTGGGGCTTTGCTAAATTCAAAGTGGGAAGAGCCAAACCCCAAACCCACCAGGCTCCCATGGAATCCTGAGATGGGAACACCAGGAGACGGCTCCACCCCCAAGGCTCCGGGGCCCTGGGCCCCTCTGCCTTCATCCTCCAAAGGGCCCCTCAGCCACCGCTACTCACAGAGGCTGGTCTGTGGCACCCTCCCTCTCCCCACCCCTCGCCCCTCCAATCTTCCTGCCATACTGCCTGGCACTGCAATGCCGATAAGATTTTTCTGAGGTGATATTTTTCCTTGACTGCCTGGTGCCAATCAGCGCCTCCCTCTAGCCCAACATGGGACAGAGGTCCCAGATGCTCCCCTCCCAGGTCAGATCTGATTTCCCTGTGGGTAGTCCAGCACTCAGACCAGTGCTCTGCATAGCATGACTGTTTAGACTGTGAGCCCGTTGTTGGGCAGGGATTGCCTCTATCTGTTGCCAAACTGTACATTGCAAGCGCTTAGTACAGTGCTCTGTACATAGTAAGCACTCAATAAATACAATTGAACGAATAAATGAATTTAAAAGTACCCTCGCATATGCCAGCCATTGGTACCTACTCCTGAGTGGGATGCTTGTGTCCTGAGGAGAGATTCGTCAGTCAGTGGCATTTATTGAGCACCTACTAAAAACTCTACGAAATGTGTGGGAAAGTACAATAGGAAAAAAAGAGCTAGGCCTAGGAATCCAGAGGCCTGGGTTCTAATCCTGCTTCCACCATGTACCTGCTGTATGACTATAGTCAAGTCACTTCACTGGGCTTCAGTTTCTTTACCTGTAAAATGGGGATTAAATATCTGTTCTCCCTCCTCCTTAGTCTGTGAGCTCCATACTGGACAGGGACTGTGCCCAACCTGATGATCTTATATGTTCCCCAGAACTTAATACAGTGCTTGGGCAAAAGTCAGTCCTTAACAAATACAACTATCATTATTATTCTTCAGTTTCTGCCCTCAAAGAGCTTACACTCTCAGGGGAAATGGGTGCTCAAAAAGGACCATTATTAGGTGCCTCCTCAGCAGTGTTTAACATAAATTACTATTATTTGAATTTTGAATTTCTATTTGAGAGTAGGAAGGTAGGAAAGACAACCTGAGGCACTGAGCTGGTGAATTTTAGGCAGGTGTCATTTTTACCTTTGGCACTCTAGTTACAGTTTCCATATTAGTACTCCTCTTTTCGGATGGGAAATGGATCCAAGTAAATTGACTCTAACTGGGAGGCTCCATCCAACGAATGGGGGCCGGAAGCTTGTGGGAGGAGAGTCTGTGAGGTTCGGGCAAGGACGGGCACCTGGCTAGAATGGGGGCCGGGGGAATGTGAGGGGGAAAAGGACGATTTCTTCCCAGCCCCACTCTGTGCTGCTCTGACCCAGTGCTCCCCGGGCCCAGTTCTCTTCCCACCCATCTTGCTGCTGTTCAAGATGGCTGCCAGTTGGTCAAAAACTTCTGACATGTGTATAGGGGTCTGTGCTATCCAAATCAATATCCTAGCTGTTTTAGCTTGTAGGTGATAGGGCCATGCAGGACCTTGAGAAGTCAATCGTTCTAACTTCCTGGCCCCAGGCAGGTGAAAAACCAGGTCACCCAGGATAAATGATTGTGTGCCCTTCCCTTCCCAAGCCCTCTCCAATAGATAAGCATCCACGGGAAACATACCTGGAGCATTCCACGCACAGAATTTGTCAGCCGGGTCCTTCTGCTTTAAGTCGCTTTAGTTTCTCAGAGAGGAAATAATACAATCCAAAGCCTCGGAGATGATTTTGGTGCTTTGGTTTCCGTGTTTTTATAACAAGCTATGTAAATCTGGTTAACCGAAGTAGTGGCAGTTCCAAGGTTAAAACCCTGAACCACTGCTACCTCCTCCCTGAATCCACAACTCCCACCCCGTGCCTATAAAACGCCATCTGTCTGCTGGAGGGAGAGAGGACCTGTCATTTCCTTCTGCTGCCTAATGGACCTTTCAGTTTGGCAACCTCTTGGCCCTACGGGAGAATGGAGAGGTAGAATTTAAGGGACAGCTCAAGGAAAGAGAGACGGTGACATCAGGAAACCCACCTCAATGGACCCCAGAGGAGGGGACAGGAGGTTCCAAGGGTGACAGGATGTTGATTTTTTTTTTAAATGGTATTAAGCACTTATTGTGTGCCAGCCACTGTACTAATCACAAGATAATCAGATACAAGAGACAAAAGATAATCAGGTTGGACTCAATCCATGTCTCACAAAGGACACACACTCTTAATCCTCATTTTAAAAATGAGGTAACAGGCACAGAGAAGTTAAATAATTTGCCCGAGGTCACAGAGCAGACAAGTGGGGAGCAGGGATTAGAACTCGGGTCCTCTGACTCCCTGCCCCGTGCCCTTTCCATTAGGCCACCCTGCTTTTTGTAATTGGATTCAAAGCCTCCAGGACAGATGTCCATTCTAGGGGGAGAGGCTCTTCTGGGCATGGGATTCCATGGCAACTTCTGCAAACCTAATTCTCAACAAGAAGGTGAAATCACTCTAACTCATAAGTAGGTTTAAGTGAAGAATATTATTTTAAAAGGCTACTCTGTCCTAACATGAACAGCTGGTTCCACAAATACTTGGACTATCTGAAGTGTAGAAAAAATCAGAGAACAGTGAACTCTGGGAAAAGGCATCCCCTCCCCACCCCCCAACCCCCCCACCGTGCTTAGGGAGGGAAACTGGTAACTTCCACTTACCGGCAAGGGAGGACAGGGAACTCATCTATTGTCACAGCCAAACACCCCCTACTGCCTGAAGCGCTTAGAGACCACACGTCGGTCACCCTGATCTGAGCAACGGGAAGCTGAACTAACCGGGCCCAGGTCATTGAAAATCCAGATAATTGAACAAAACTGAGGGTAACTGAGGGTTGGTCAAGTGACAACTCAGATTACTGATCCAAATAGTCTGTGGCGGTAATCTGCGCTAGCCTCAGCTCAGAAACCCTAAGTCAGTGTTCACAGAAACAGCTTTCCACTCTATCTGCCATTGTTATTCCAGTAACCGTGTGTGGACTCACGAGCAGAAATAAAGTTAAGAGGAAGTAGACAGTGAAATCATCTCTGGTAGTAAACATTAGGAACATCGGGGCCCTTCCGTCCCCAACAAAATGTCAAGGTTTAGCACCCATTTCCTGTTCATGCTCTAGTGATTAGGCCTTCAGGAGATGTTAGCGGCAAAATGAGCATCTGTGTTAAAAGTCAAGCGAGGCCTTTGCTCTAAGTAAAGGAGAGGTCTACCCTGACTTTTCCTGGGGAGACCTATGCAACTAAGTCAGAGTTAACAGGGGCCTGGCCCCTGACTGGCTCTCTGGGGGCAGGGACCTGGCCCTCTAGTGAGCCTGGCACAGGGTTCTGCCCACAGGGATGATGATGGTGAAGCAGTCTTTACGGGAACAACAGCAAGGCTTGGCCTGACATTTCGGGGCCCAGATCTGCATGGGGAGGAATTGCTAACAGTGCTCGCAGCTTTCCTGGTGCCACGTGTGGCGAGAAGCCCCTGCCCAGTGAGTACATTCATTCACTCAATTGTATTTATTGAGCTCTTACTGTGTGCAGAGAACTGAACTAAATGCTTGGGAAAATAGAATATGACAGAGTTGGTATACAGCATCCCTGCCCAAGAAGACCTTACAGTCTTCAGTGGGAGATAGATGTTAAAATAGACTAGGAGTAGGAGAAATAGTAGAGTATAAGAATATTTACACAAATCCTGCGGGGCTGAGGTGTGTATCAAACTGCCTCATAGGTACACAGCCAACTGCATAGTCATTTTTATGATATTTGTTAGGCACTGTACTAAGCACTGGGGTAGGTACAGACTAATCAGGTTGGACATAATCCCTGTCCCATATAGGGCTCAGAACTTTAATCCCCATTTCACAGATGAGGTAACTGAGGCACAGGGAAGTTAAGTGACTTGCCCAAAGTCACTCAGTAAACAGGTGGGAGAGCCAGATTGAATCCAGGTCCATCTGACTCCCAAGCCTATGCTCCATCCATTACACCATACTGCTTCTCCAGCAGAGTTGATCCAGAAGGGAGGGCGGAGAGGGGAACTAAACGACAGTCTAGAAAAGCCTTTTGGAAAGAGATGTGATTTTGGGGGGGGTTGAAGATAGGGAGCATGGTGGACTGTCGGTTATGAAAGGGCAGGAAGTTCCAGGCCCAAGGGAAGACATGGACAAGGGGTCAGACGCGGGATAGAGGACATTGAGGTATAGAGAGTAGGTTGGTGTAAGAGGAGCAGAGTGTGCAGGTTGGGTTGAGGTAGGAGATCAGAGAGGTTAGGTAGGAGGGAGAGAGCTGATTGAGAGCCTTAAAACCGATGGTAAGGAGTTCCTGTTTGATGTGGAGATGGGTGGGCAACCACTGGAGTTGAAACAGCTCCAGGGGGCCTCATGGGAAGATCATGGGACTAGAAATCGGCAGACCAAGATTCTCATCCAGGCTCCGCCACTTACTTGTTGTGTAACTTTGGACAAATCATTTAACGTCCCTGTGCCTCAATTTCCTAGTCTCCAAAATGGGGATTAACTACCTCCCTCTTAGACAGTGAGTGCTGTGTGGGACAGGGACTGTGTCTGATCTGATTATCCTGTATCTATCCCAGGACAGAGCACATTGCTTGGAACACAGTAAGCGCTTAAAAAATCCCACAATTATTATTATTATTTTTGGAAAGAGCATGGGACTGGGACTCAGGAGACTTGGGTTCTAACCCCTGCTCAGCTACTGGCGTGCTGAGTGACCTTAGGCAAGTCATTTAATTGCTCTATGTCCCAGTTTTCCTCACCTGCAAAATGGGAATAAGATCCCTGTTCTCTTTACTTCTTAGACTGTTAGCCCCATATAGGGGTAGGGTTTTTTAGTCTGATTATCATAACTGTATCCAGAGCATAGCACGATCCTCAGAAGTTGGCATACAAATTCTTAATAAATACCACAGAATAATAATAATATTTAAAATGCATATTTCCAGAATTATATATTTTATTCCATGACTAAAGTTTGAACCATCAGAGCCTGAATTATATTGTCCCACACACATACATACATATGCAATGAACCTACATATACCACAGACACATGCACACAAAACGCAATTCTCTCCTTCTTAGGTAAAGGTTGGTGTGAGCTAACCATTTGCCTGATATCTGTGGCAGGGGCAGCCACACCTCACTGTAATTTTCCCTTCCAGCAACGTCTACTCCTGGCTAGAAGGGAGAATTGTCAGCACAACCTGACATCACCCTGGTTTCCTGCACTGAGCGAGTTCACTTCTCATCACTGTCTCCCGCAGGAGGGAATGGAAATGTATCTCAAGAGAACAGCTAGCCCACATTGTTTTCTCTCTCTCTCTGGAAGGAGGGTAAAATCAGACACAATAATAGTGTAGGGAAAATAAACTGCCATCTCATGTTTATATAGAGAAGATCGCCGTGGAGCACAAACTGTTTAATGACCAAATCTCTCTTATTCTCACAACACTCCCAGGAGTTTGGCAGATGATGATAGGGTTCCCATTTTCAGAATGAGTGGCTATAGAGAGGTTGTGACTTGCCTTTTTTTTAGGACATTTGTCAAGCACTTACTATATGTGTCAAGCACTAGTCCAAGTGCAGGGCTAAATATAAGATAATCAGGTTGGCTACAGTCCCTGTCCCACATGGGGGCTCACAGTCAAGTAGAAGGGTGAGCAGGTACTGAATCTCCATTTTGCAGTTGAAGAAACTGAGGTGCAGAGAAGTTAAGTGACTTGCCCAGGTTCACACAACAGGCAAGTGGCGAAGCTGGTACTAGAACCCAGGTTCTCTGGCTTCCAGGCCCAGTTTTTATGCACTAGGCCATGCTGCTTAGCATAGCCAGTGAATGGCAGAGTTGGGACAAAGCCCTAGGTCTCCTGATTGGCTTATTTTCCCAATCTCGTGCCTACCGGTCCACTCCTGCAGACATCCACATCTTTAATCAACCTGGATGCAGAGAGCCACTACTGTGGGGCGCGCACCAGATGAAGCACTTGGGAGAAAACGTTAGCAATAAAAGATGTGGCCTCTGTTCTCAGGTAGCCTACTCTCTAATGTGGGAGGCAGGTAGGCATAAATCATTTACAAAGAATTTAGCGGGGGGCAAAGGAAAAACAGATACATTTGGTACAGAGCTACATAAAAATGAAACCTGTGGGGACCAGAACTGGAAAGTCAGTATACTTTCCACTGATCCCCTGATGTCAAAATATCAAATACACATTCTACACTTTCTGAGGAGAGAAGAGAGGGAGAGGAGAGGAGCTGGTTTAGTGGATAAGCATCATGGGTGGATATTAATGAGGAAGTCAGAGCAAATTCTGTAAGAAACAGGTGCTGGATCTCAGTTGCAGTTTGAAGCCCAGCTGAGAGACAGCCCATTTAAAGAGTCCTACACACTCCTACGCTAAGAAACCTAAGGAATTCAAAATGGATCCATGAGCAGAGCCAACTGGATGGTGCCAATACTGAAAGTCCCAGGCCACGAGTTGCCAAAAGCAGAGCCACCACTCACAAATCCTCAACAGCAAATGCTCAAGCATCAGCACATCAACTCAATTCATGTTTAGTCATCAGACGTTCAGTCATGGACCAAATCAATTACTGATGTGAGAAGGAAAAAAAAAGAGTCAGAGTGATACTGCCATCTCCACTAGAGACAGATGAGAAGGAAAGGGCAGGATGGTACAATCATCTCCATTGGACCAGATGAAGTTGAACCAATCTGACAAGCCAGGGAAAGAACTGTGCTTTTGGTCGATCAATGGTGTTGACTGAGTGCTAACTGTGTGCAGAGCACTGTGCTAAGCGCTTTGGAGAGTACGATACGATAGAGTTGGGAAACACGTTCACTGCTCACAACAAGCTTTCTTTCTAGAACTTTCGCAGGCTTTTGATAACCCCGCTTTACCCAATACACACCTAGGGAGAGATTACTCTTTTTCTCTCAAACTGGTCCCACATTCATGGTCAAGTCTCTTTCCTGAACTTGATTTATGTGAAAACCCAAGAGAAAGAGACCCCGTGGTCTCCCTACCTGGACCCGTTGACCTGGTTGGGGTTACATTCCATCTTGATGGTGACTCTGGCCGAGGGCTGGGATAGCCAGTCCTGCTGAGGGACCCGGGGACTCATCTTGGATGTCTGTCCATATTCACTGGAGGAGGATGCGGTCATCTCCGCCTTAGTGAGGTGGGGGGTTCCGTAGGCACACTCAAACAGCGACTGGTCTTCGCTCACTACCGACAGTGCTTCCTGAAAGCAGAGAAGACGGTTGGGCTCAGAAACTCTCCCAGACAACTAGGGTGACAGTCTGGTTGTGGGAAAAGGACGGCGCAGGCGGAAATGACAGTAATGAGGTTGGGGGAGGGGGCCGAGGGTAGGGGAGCAACGGAGGTAGTTGGGAATGCCAGATACCCCCTTGCTGACCTGGAAGCAACAGATGTGGGCTCTATTATGTGCGTTATACCAGGCACATAGGGGTATTGGTGTCATCAGGATGGAAGTCCACAGAAGAGCATGTTGCAGAGGTGAGCCCTGACCCTTCTCTCTTTTGCCACTGTGGGCAGACGTTCCTGCCCAAGGCAAGAGGGCAGGGGACAGAGGTAGCAGAGGTGGATGGGCTGTATGGGGGGGGGTGCCGCTGTCCCATCTCAAAGTGGATCCATTTCCTGGCAGTTATGCTGCCTCTCCAAACTGATCTGTCCGCCCACTTGCCCCGGGCCCACACTTGTTACCCCATGGCGAGACTCAGAATCCAGCCCAGAGCTGTCTGTGGGGGCACGGGTCACAACCAAGGGACATAGGTCCATTTACTTTCACTGGCATTTACTGGGCACTGACTCAATGCAAAGCACTGCACTGAGCACTGAGAGTGTCACGGGAGAAGACTCGGGCCCTGCCCCCAAAAAGCCTACAATCATCCCCCTGCTGAAAACAAGGTTTGGCAGGAAGGGATTGGCCAAAGTCCTGGGCCCGGAGAGTGTCTCCGGTTATGGTACCAAATGCACTGTTATGTCATGGTTGACTCGACCCTCTTGTGTTCGAGCAACCAGATCTGCTTCTGAAGCACAAAGGGCTTGAGCGGGGAAAATGGTGGAACAAGGTTAAAGAGTAATTGTGAATCAGGCATGGATACATTGTGTCCAGTAAGCCCTGCTATAACACGTGTATTTCATTTCACATTTTGGATACGCCGCAATCAAAATATTAGGGAACGCTCTTCCCACAGCACAAGTCTTTTCTTGTGCCGCAAGTTGACACAGTGCACTTATATACAGATTTGTAATTTATCTGTTTGTACTGATGTCTGTCTCCCCCTTCTAGAATGTAGGGTCACTGTGAGCAGGGAATATGTCTGCTTATTGTTGTATTGTTGTCGCCCAAGTGTTTAGCATAGTGCCCTGCACACAGTAAACACTCAAATACGATTGAAGTGGATTCCAGGTATACAAAAAACTGTCCTAAGTATTCAAAGAAAGAAATGGATATGTGCCATATTCCTCTCCACCTCTACCTCAGCCTTACTGTCCTGCACCCTGCAGTACTTCGTGTTTCTTGGGGTTTGGGCCACTCTAGGACAGTTAGGCAGCAATCTGGATAATCTCTTTTCTGCTTCCCTCTGATACAACTCACACTTTTATAGGTTTATGGTAACCTTGGTGCCAAGGTCAACACCCCCATGGTCTTATTCTCCTCCCACCTTGGATGGATTCCACAGAGCAACACAGACCAAGGAAGGGAGCCAAAATCAGTGGTGAACTGTGCACTGTTATGGGCAGGGGACACGGCTCACCATTGCTATATATATATATGTGTATATATATATATACATTGCCTTTATTCAGTCTTTTAATGACTTGGGTGAGGGGGGAAGGGGCTCATTTAAAACTTTGGGCAGAAGAACAGAACTAAAGCAATTTCTTTGATTTTATAGTGTGTGGATTTTTACACTCAGTTCTCCTATAATAGGGGGATAATGTTCTTGAAAAGCCTAGTGTGATGGGAAAACACTCATTGATTCAATGGGAATTCATGGGTTGAGGGTCAATCATTCCAAGGTGTCACGGGAAGTGTTATTAAATTTAACATCATAAACAAGAAAAATAAAAAGGCTTCTATGAAGCAATAGTTTTACAAATGTTAGTAGATTCCTGAAAGAGAACAGGACTTATTTGGCAGCCAAGTTAACTAAACCAAATAATCTGAGAGTGTCCAAGACAGAGACATAAACAACAATGCTAAAATGGAACGGGAAGAAAAATACGGTAAAAAAAATAGCCATCCTGACAACTGGATTTTTTTCCCCCTTAAATTGCATGTGGCAAGATTTTCTTTTAACGAATGTTATAAAATACATAAAAATGTCAGACACTGATTAAACTTCAAAGAATAATAATGATGGCATTTGTTACCCGCTTACTATGTGCCAGGCACTGTTCTAAGCTCTGGGCACTGGAATTTTTCTACTGCAATCAACAGGCTCCATTTTCTACTACTCCTGAAGCAAGTGTAGAATCAAATCAATCAGTCACTTTGACTAAGCACCTACTGTGTTTCAATAGAGTTAGAAGAGATGATCCCCGCCCTCAAGGATTTTACAATCTAGCAAGGGGAATCAGACACAAAAGAATCAAAGGTCACTAAGTGACAAGAACATTCAACTACTGCACTCACTGGGGGAAGAAAACAGCTGACGAAAGTGGGAAGGGAGGAAGCTCTGAGAATAGCATTTCCCAGATTGGCTGAAAAACAGTCCACCCTTTGTAATGGCATTTAATGAGTGCTTGTCCTCACCACTGAGCCCGTACTTAGTGCTGAGACTTCATAGAGCAGCACCTAACCGCTCAGCCTAGAGGCAGCTGAGCATGCAAATGAGGCAGGACTCAGAAAATGAATATTGGAGGAAACTATAACCCTTTATGGATTAAAGCAAAATCATATTCAACGTCTCGCAATTATTCCACAGGAGCAGAGCAGAAAACGTTCTTATGGGTCTGAACTAACAGAGAATAATGGGAACACCAGAGTCAGAGTACAAGCTGCTTGGGAGCCCAGAATGAGCTTCTTGCCTGCTCCGTACTTGCCGAGAACATGTCCAGCAGTGCATTTGAGCCCAGTGGGAGCTCAAGAAGTGCTATTCCTTATTTATGCTGCTGGAATTAGTTCTTTCTCCAAGGATTGCTCTTCCATAGCACCTTCTCCATGTTTCTGGACAAAATAAAAAGATTTCCCAAGCCATCTGATTCTACCTTTCTTGGCTTCACTACCCTGCCGTAATCAGTGTACAAAGATAGTCCAGATTTCCCTCTCCCCTGGCTCGCCCAATATATTCCTTTTGTGCACAAAATGGAGGAACATCTCTGACTTCAAAGGGATGAAGGGGAGGGGAAGGAGGATCTGGCCCAGTGGGATTAGAAACAGAAAAAGCTCTGTGCTCCGGATGGGTAACCAAGAACATATGAGCTGGCTGAATCCAGATCTTGGTGACTTTGGCCTCCGCTGCAGGCCAATCACATTCCTCTGGCAAATATAGATTGCCACTTGCCTACCTATGGGGCATCTTGGGAAGATGGATTAATTAGCATCTAGAGGACAGTCTTTCCAAACCTCCAGCCAGCTCCGGGGCTGGAGAACAGTTTTGGTTGCTTTTGGATCGAGACGTCCAAGAAAGTTAAAACCTGGCAAAGACATGGCATAACAGCGCTGTGGCCTCTGAGTTACTATAAAAAGAGCCAACCTTTAGATTGGTGAGTGCGAGCGAGCGGGGGTGTTTCTTCTGTCGCTCCAGGAAAGTTAGGGCGGTCTGATGTGGCATATGGTGGATTATCCAGGCAACATTTTTGTTTGAACTCAAAAGAGAAGGATAAATTCCAACCAGGTTGCCTGAAACAAAAAGTCCTGTTGTCTGTGGACTACAGGAGGCATTTTTCTCTTTGAAAATCTAGAACACAGAGTTTCTGGGACATTCTTGAGCATGTCAAACAAGGAATGACAATTCCCTCATAAATTAAGGAGATGGGAACAGTTCAGTATAGTAGATGTTAATGACCTAATGCAATAATATCCTGAATTTATACAGTGCTTTTATTTTCCGAAACCCTTTTCACATTACTCAGTTTCTTCTCACAACTTCTCTTCAAGGTAGGAAGGGGCTGGCATTATTATCCCCATTTTACTAATGGGGAAACCGAAGCCCAGAGAAGTTACGGGACTTGCCCAAGGTCACCCAGCCACAGGCCAATGGCAGAGCTGGGACTAGAGCCCAGGCCTCTCTGACTCCCAGTCCGATACTCTTTCCACTTGGTCATACGATACCCTCTAGGGCTAGCCCAAGTCTTTTCTTCAGCCTCTCCACATTCCCAGGAGATGGATATTGCAAGGTACTCAAAAGGTTAAAACACATGAGGTAAGAGGAGTCCTGGGTTCTGGTCTCATCTCCCACCCAGTTAAAGTGACTGGGTGAACAGCCAGGGGAGGAGGTTGGTACCTCATGGTTCTAGACACACGTTCTTGGTGGGTAATGGTCAGAACCTCCTCAATACTCTTCTGCCCACCTTTGCTTCTTCCAGGGGTACGGCTTCTGTCCCATGATGTTGGGCAGAAGGATGGGGGTAGTGTCAAGTTTTAGATCACTCTCCCTGGATCCCTGATTATTTTTTTTTGGTAGGGGGGAAAGAGAGAGAGAAGGGGGCACTACAGGCCATTTGGCTCTGGGTTTATGCCCACCTTCCTCTTAGCTCCTTTTTGGGGACTTGGAGGTATCAAGTCCAAAGAGAAGACAAAGTTTGAGTTGCATTATACATGGTTGATTTTTTGTTGTTGTTTAGTAGATAACAATCCCCCCCCCCACCCCAGGAGTTTACAATCTAGAGGGGGATGAGGACACAAAAATAATTTGGGGATAGGAAAAAGAAGGAAAAGTGGATATGTAAATGATAATAACAATAATTATGGTATTTGTTAAGTGCTTACTACATGTCAGGCACTGTACTAAGCTCTGGATGAGTGAGTGCTTAAATAATACTGTAGGGAAGATGATATATGAAGAAGTAATATAGCCTAGTGGATAAAAGCACAGCCCTGGGAGTCAAAGGACCTGGGTTCTAATCCTGGGCTGACACTTGCCTACTGGGTGACCTTGGGCAAGTCACTTAACACCTCTGTGCCATAGTTTCCTCAACTGTAAAATGGGGATTGAACATCTACTCTCCCTCCTACTTGGATGGTGAGTCCAGTGGGGGACAGGGACTGTATCCTACCTGATTAAATTCTATCTACCCCAGCACTTAGAACAGTGCTTGACACATAGTAAGCTGTTAAATACCATTAAAAAAATACTACAGGAGGTCACAAGTAAACAAGTGCTACAATTACCAATGAAGTGCTGAGATAAACTGAGAATGGCAAGTTATCCAGCAAATTCCCCATACCTAATGTGTACAAGCAAGAGAGAGCATAGTTTACACGAGGGAAAGTAACAGAACTACATAACCTCTGACTCAGATTCGAGAAATACTTCAAACAGAAAACAAATCCCATCTTCTCCAGAATGAAACAGAAACTTTGTGGGTTGCCTGGCATTTTAAAATCCAAAAGCATAAGCTATTTGAAACAGTTATCCATTCAGAGCTGCTGCTGAGAGGCTACAATCCCAGAAACATAGTCATTCAGAGACAGGCTACTAGGCCCGTTTATTCATTCAATTCATTCCGTGTTATTTATTGACCCCTCCCTGTGCAAAGCACTGTAACCAAGCTCCGGGAAATAACCAAATAAAGGCTCGATAAGACTCAGTCCCTGGCCCTCAGAGTGTTCACAACCTAAACCTAAAAAAGTCACTTGATTTAAAAAGAAAAAACCCCCACTATTTGTTAAGCGCTTACTATGTGCCAGGCACTGTACTGAGCATTGGGATAGATATAAGATAATCAGGTTGGAAGCAGTCCATGTCCCACATGAGGTTCACAGTCTTTATCCCCATTTTACAGATGAGGTAACTGAGGCACAGAGAAGTTAAGTGAATTGCCCAAGTTCCCACAGCAAACAAGTGGCAGAGGCAGGATTAGAATCCAGGTCCTTCTGACTCCCAGGCCTGTACTCTAACCATAGTGCCTCGCTGCTTCTCCTTTAATTGTATAGTTATCTACATATATGTAATGATAATTGTTTTTTCTACCTCCTCTAGATAAACATGTATTCCCCCCACCCCTATAGGTTTCTTTCCAAATTTCAAGATAAACAAAGGTAATGAAATTATGCAAACATCCTGTATGTATATTTTTTAATTGGAGTGTGAAAAAATACCATTTTGACTCACTCTGATTTTCAGAACACTGGGTAGGACAGTGGCCAGAACAGTGGCCTGGCTGGTGCGTGGTTTCCATCTTTGCTTTTATAAACCATCATCAGACTCAACTCAGATCCAGGAGTTTTTCCATCACTGCTCTGCTTTATTTTCAGATAAACCCACTGGAGGGGGGAAGAGGTAAATACTGAACCATGTGGGACAGGGACTGTCTCAGCTCATTACACTGAATCTATGCCAGTGCTCAGCACAGTGCATGGAACGTAATAAGAGCTTGTTTGATTCCCATTTTCCAGGTAGAGAAACCCAGATACGAAGAGATTTTATACCTAAACCAAGTTTTCCAAAAGGGGCCAGAGAGGTCTTAGGCAAGGGATTTCTTCTCTTTTTCTCTCCTCCCTCCTCACTCCTCCTCCTCCTCTCCTCACCCCCTGCCCCTCCGGAGGGCAGGAGAGAGGCCCCTGGTGCTCAGACCATCTCCATGGGAAATGTCATCGGGAATTGCTTACAGCCCCCACCTACTACAGGAGTTGCTTGCCACATCTGGAATGTGTCTCATCTCAAAATCTCTGACACATGGATTCATTGTTTCAGATAAAATTCCAAGAATTTTATTCATGAGAACCTTCTGGAACAATAGAAATTGCTGACTGAGGCGAGAGAGGAAAGACAGCTATTTTTGCCCCCGCCCTCCGCCAGGCCACTGGTCGGCACTCCCTCCCACCCATCTGAACTGGGCACTGGTTACCTTCCGGTTGGACCAGGGTCAGTCGCGTGATGCCCTAGGGAAGGGTGTCGCCTCTCCCCCCTGCAGACTGAACTCACATCAAACCACCAAAGCCCAGAGAGCGGGCAGTGTGCTGGCCTAAGGAAACTGGGGAATCCAGCCATTTATAGGATAACAAGCACAGGAAAAGAGGAAGGGAGTTTGAAAAGGGATAATTCACCCAAAGGCAATTTTTCAATGATTTACACTTGCTGAATGACAGATAATATTTGGAGAGTAATTTAACCCTCAAATGGTGGCTTCTGCCTTATCATTATAGGTAATTATTGTACTTGAGGTCCAAGCACTGTGCTACGCACGCTGGGATAGATCCAAGATAACAGACCAGACCCAGTCCTTGTCACATATGAAACTCAAAGTCTTAGAGGGAGGGAAAAGCAGGTAATTTATCTCCAATTTACAGATGAGGAAATTGAGGCACAGAGAGGTAAAATGATTTGCCAAAGGGCACGCCGCAGGTCAGTGACAGATCCTAGGTCTCCTGACTTTTAATCCCATAATTTTTCCACTAGACTGAGAGCCCCATTCGGGCCAGGGACTGTGTCAGACCTGATTAATTGTATCTACCCCAGCACTAATTACATTGCTTGGAACATAGTAAGCCCTTTATGAATACCACAGTTAGGCCATGCTGTCTTCGATTTCTCTGGGCAAATGTATGAGCCCGGTGGAAGTTGCCCAAGATATGAGATCCTTTAATGGATGGTCATGTTAATAGCAGTTGCTTTTAGCAGAGCTGGGAATAAAAACCCATCTTTACCAGTCAACCAATCAACTGAATCTGAATCAATCAATCAATTGTATTTATTGGGTGCTTACTGCGTAGAGAGCACTGTACTAAGTGCTTCGGAGAGGACAATATAACAATATAAAAGATACACTCCCTGGTAGTATTGAGCACTTATTATGTGCCAAGCACTCAGAACAAGTGCTTAGGAGAGTACAGTACAATTTTGATGATGCTTCTGGGTCCCTAGTGTTTACTTGGGAATGCAAAAGTGATTGGGCATGTTCACCTAAGAGGTTCTGACCAGGGGTCCAGCCCCTGAACCTGCATCAGTGCTCATTTCTACATATGGACAAGTCCTTAATATTGCCATAGGGAATTAACTGGGTTCTGTGGCCGAGGCTGGTAGGATCTTTAAATGGTGTCCAATCCCATCCTTCGCTTTGTTCTAGCCTTTTTATCTGGCTCGCCCGAGGGGGATGCTCTAGGTTCAGGCTTCTTGATTTGCTGCCCTGGCTGGCAGGGAAGTTAGGGGCAGGGGGTCTGGTTTACAACGTCTCAAACAAGGGTTTAAAGTCAATAGCAGTTGCCTTGCAATGATCCAGTCATCACAATGCACTTCACACCCTTTAACTGATCCACTGGGTCAGCGGTCCCTGTTCACATGTGTTACTGGGTTGTATGACATCCAGTGACCAGCAAGTCTAGCAAGCCCTTTGGCGGAGGTGTGTCAGCACGCTCCTGTCAAAACTGTACCACAGCATCAGATAGATTCTCTCTGGGCCAAGTGATCTTCCTTGGCCTCAAGATTCTGGCTTGGCTGGGTGGCCCTAACAGCTTCCATTCCATGGAGGAATCTTTCGTGAACTTACACCCCCTCCTCCTCCCGCCACCCTGCTCTGCTCCCCTAGCCCCCCGCTGATTTTCTTTTCGGTTCCTTAAAAATTTGAACTCAATATGGGCAAAGTGCAAAACCTTTCAGGCATGCCATATGTACACCAGGAAGAGAACCTAATTTAATCTGAGCTGTACTATAACCTACCCAGGCAGCACCTGCGGTATCTTTCATTACTTCTCTCCAAAAGAGAATTTAGAAGCCAGGCTTCTCAAGCTCTACTTAAAGAGTTAGAGTAAATTGATCTCAGACTCAGGGAATTAGAACAATTTTCAGAGGAATCCAGACTCTTTTATCTTTTCCCATTTTATACCTAACTATGGAAAACGAAGAATTCCTTTACTCTATGATTGGCATTAACTGAAACCCTACTGAGTATTAAGCACTGTACTGAAGACTCTGCAAGTTCTCTAGCCTCTAAAATCTCAATGAATACCACTATTTGATTAACTTAAGAGAGTAAAATAGCAGCAAGATGCATGCTACACTGCCCTCTCTGATTGGGGAGCAGACAAAAAATTATTTACAGATAGTGCATTTGTGGGAGGGTCTTTACTTGTAGACTAGGCAAAGAGGTGACACTCCAGGTTTGACTCACGTCAAACTTAGATTCTCCACTAGACTGTAAGCTCCTTTTGGGCAGGAATCCAGTCTACCAATTCCATCGTACTCTCCCAAGTGCATAATACTGTGCTCTACACGTGGCAAGCATGTAGTCAGTACCCCTGATTGGCTGATATTCACTATCTTTTTTCCCTGGCCATAGGAGAAAGATTTCATGGCCTCTGGGAATAGAGGGCAATATAATGTGTGTTAAGGCCACCACACCCTTACTACCATGCTGGAAAAACAAAGATGGTTTACTTAGTCAATCATACAAAAGGCTATTTATTTAGGGCTTACTCTGTAGAGAGCTCTGCACTAATCACTTAGGAGAGTACAAGAGAGTTAGTGGACACTATGCCTGTCCAAGGAGCTTACAATTAAGCGGGGGAGACAGATGCAAAAATAAATTACAAGTGGAGAAGTAAGTTTTTATGTAAGGGCTGAAGGGATGGGTAGCTAAGGGCTTAGAGAGAGATGGCTCAATTACATAGATGATGCTGTAGGGTAGGAAATAATTTGGGAAGATGAGAGATTAGTCAGGGAAGGCTTCCTGGAGGAGATGTGATTTAGATAGGATTTTGAAGATGGGTGGATTTGAAGGGGGAGGACGGGAGCATGAGGTCGGCAGGGTTTAGGTGTCTGATCCTTCCTTTGAGGCCCATGAGGCTTGAGATCCCTGGGCAGGTTAAAAAGTCCATATACCCCAACCTCACACAGCTAAACGGCTCCAGCCTTCCCTCTTAATCAAGACAAGCTTCCCGTGGAGATTTTACTCCTTGATTTTTCCAGATCTCATCAGCTCCTAAGGAATTCTTTCCCGATGCGCCATCCTTCTGGAAGACAATTCCTCTGCTGCTCCCAAATTAAGAAATGCTGGAGCAGAATTGCATAAAGGCATGCCTCTGGCCCGAAAGCTCAACTGCAACCACCGGGTTGAACTCTGGATTCAGTGTCTGAGGCTTGCTCTCTGCCAAGTTCCTAACCAGTTCCTTTACAGGCACTGAGATGGAAAATTGAGGAGCAGGACGTTTATTTTTAAATAAACATGCCAAGATCATTCACATGGGCCAGATCAGATGCAACAGTGATCCGTAATTCCAGCATACAGAAATGCTTATTTTAGTAGTTAAGCCCCATGAAATTAAGGCTGCCTGCCTCTGTCTTGAGAGACAACGGATCTTTTTCCCCCTAAATAGCAATCTCGATCCCTGAGAGCCTACTCTGCTCTGACTTTCCTTGTTCACATCAGGTGGTGGACAGTCCTGCCACTTCTCCCGGAGGAAGAGCCTGCTCCCTGGCAGCCTCTGGCCCCGTACTGGGCTCGGTGGACGTGACCTTATCTGGCCGAGGGAGCGCCTGGGCTCCTCCTCGCTGGCTGTTTCCAGGGCAGGCTGCTTGGAAACAAAGAATCGTTTGGCAAGATGGGTGGCAGAGTTTGTGGAACGGATAGCAGCCCAGCAGGAAGTGATGTGAGCCCACTGACCACACTTGTTAAGAAGCTGGCCGGCCATTAGATCAGAACGATACTGTGAAATTCAAGCTCGGGGCCAAGGAAATGCATGGCCCAGGCCTGAGCATCTTGGCTTTTTGGGCTGCCCCGGCATCTGGCAGGCCCTCCTCTCTGGGGCAACACTTTCAGAGTCACCACAATGTCGCTCAGGCAAACAGCGTCAGGTTTTGGCACAGGGTCATGCGCACTGGTCCAGGAAATGACACGACACACGAGTGGTTGGAAGAGTACCCCTGGAGCTTCTTGGCCCCAGAGATCCAGATCATTGCCTCCATTGCCCGCCTTTGCGGTCTCAGCCATGTCCACTGCAACTCTGGGACAACTAAGCCCCATTAGGCATTTTTAAAATATAACGAAGAGAAACAGTTGGGGGTGGTAGTGCTTACAAATTTGTATTTTGTCACTTCCTGGATTTATACCTTTCCTCTGGAACTGTTCTCCTGGAACTTTCTCTGTTCACAAAGCTGCCAAATCACACTTCTCCCCATCTTGAAAGCCCTCCTGAAACTTCATCTTCTCCAGGAGCATTCATTCATTGCCTGATTAAGCTTCATTGGCTGCAACCGTCCTCAACATTTTATGCTTCTGGAACTTTTCACTGATATTTATTCTTAGCCTACACTGATTTACACTTATCCAATCTTCTACTGATTTTGCTCTAACAGCCACGGTGATTTGTGAATGGTCTGTCTCCGCCAGTCTCCCCTGTTAAAGGTTATATACTTCTTGAGGACAGGGACTGTGCCTCATACTGTACTATATTCTCTTCACTGCTACTGCTCATTAGTTAAGTGCTCTGCACATAGTGGATGTTCAATACAGCCTATTGATTGGTTGGTTCTTCAAGAGGTTGTTGTTCCTCCCATTTCCCTCTGTTACAGTTGTATGAAGTGGGAAGAGGAATAAGGGGGTGGAGGTATTCTAAGCCTGCTCTGGCATGGGGAAATGTCTTAGCGCGCTCCCTGACTAGTTTGCAAACTCCTTGAGGGTAAGGATCATGTCTACCAACTCTACTGTATGGTGGTAATAATAATAATAATAATAATGATGGCATTTGTTAAGCGCTTACTATGTGCTGAGCACTGTTCTAAGCACTGGGGTATATAAAAGGTAATCAGGTTGTCCCACAAGGGGCTCACATTCTTAATCCCATTATATAGATGAGGTAGCTGAGGCACAGAGAAGTTAAGTGACTTGCCCAAAGTCACACAGCTGGCAAGTGGCGGAGCCAGGATTAGAACCTATGACCTCTGACTCCCAAGCCCGTGCTCTTTCCATTAAGCCACTCTGCTTACTCTCCCAAGCGCTTAGCACAGTGCTCAATAAATATCATTGATTGTTTATCACATACCTAGCCAGTCAATTCACCCAAACACAGGCATTAATTCTAAACTGCCATTTGAGTAAAAAATGGCATGGGACATCACTGGGGCAGAGGACTACAATTTCACTCTTCTCTTAGGAACAGGACTACTATGTTTTCATGTGGCAGACTCAGACTTTTCTACTTCACAACTTCATCTTATGGCCGGGGTGCGGGGGTGGGGGCTCTTGCCGGCTGTCAAGTCCTCCTGGAAATGCAGCAGTGCTTGCCACTCTTTCTTTCCCAAAAGGTTCCTCTGGAGGGCTGAGCAAAAGAGTTAGCCTAGTAGTCAATCAAATTTATCGAGTGCTTACTATGTGCAGAGCACTGTACTAAGCAGCACTTACTATGTGCCAGGCATTGTTCTAAGCACTGCAGTAGATACAAACTAATCAGGTTGGACACCGTCCCTGTCCCACATGTTCCTGTCCCACATGTCCCAGTCCCACATGTCCCAGTCTTAATCCTCATTTTACAGATGAGGTAACTGAGGTACAAAGAAGTGAAGAGACTTGCCCAAGGTCACACAGCAGAAAAGGGAGGGAAACGGTGAAAAGTTGCACATAGGGACACTGGCATTTTTTCCTGGGTCACTTATGTTGTTGATCACAGTTCCTTTTCAGAATCTAAGCTCATTGTGGGTTGGGAATATAGTTTGTGCTTCTGATGTCCCTTCTCAACTCAGTATGTTACACCAAATTCCATTGCGATCACAACGACTACTAATAATCAATCGATCGATGGTAGGTATTGAATGCTTACTGTGTGCAGAGCATTGCACAAGATGCTTGACAGAGTACAGTGCAATAGAATTGGCAGATATGATCCCCTCCTACAAGGAGCAGCGTGACCTCATGGATAGAGCACAAACCTGGGAGTCAGAAGGTCCTGGGTTCTAATTCCGGCTCTGCCACTTTTCTGCTATGTGACCTGGGGCAAGTCGGTCTAGTTTGGGAGGCAGATACTGAAATAAATAGATAGGGGAAATGGCAGGGTCTAAGGATACCACTAATTACTACAACTGGAACCCTCAGGCAAATGATCATTAGGGAGGAAGAAAGCTCAAAATGAAGGAAAAGAGGAAGGAAGGGCAGCCTGACTAGACAAGCAATGGCCAAACACCTGCCAGGAATCATTAATATCTTTTTGCTGGCTGCTCTAATCTTGTTTTTCAATGCTATCATGATTGTGCTTGGCACCCTGTTCTCACCCTCTGCCTCTCTCCCTCTATTGCTGCCTTTCATATTTGAAGATGATGCTATAAATGGTGGGTGGGTGGTACAAAAGACCAGTGTGGGCCTGCCAATTCCTCCCAAACCCGCCATGAGCACGTCCATATTGTCTTGCACCGCCTGTTGCATCTGCTGCCATTTGGGAGGTCACCACTGGGTTTCCCTGTCTTCTCTCAGCCTCTGTCCAAGGAGAACAGCAGCCCCTATCCTGACTGCCCCAGCCCAGCTGGCCTGTCCATTCCTGTTGTCTCCCAGCAGCCCACTGCTTACTGGCCACACTATAAGAAAGCCGTAAGAGTAGCTAAAACCTTGCTGATGGTCCAGAAGTAGGAGCACGGCTCTTGGTCAGTAGATATGGGTGCCAGTCCCAGCTCCAACAATAGCTTTCTGGGGCTATCTCATCTACTGAATAAAGGATGACCTTGGGCAATCTGTGACACAGACAGACCCAGGGGGTATCCTGAAAAATAGCTGGATAATGTGGGTGGCAAAGCCCACAGTGGCTACGAAGGCACAGGCCTGCAAGGTCTTGGCATTTGGGCACAGTATCGGCACTGTGCCGCTGTGGTCACTTCAAACACATACGGGCTCTCTCTGACCCGACTACCTTGTATTTATTCCGGTGCCTATGGCAGCCCTCGGTACATAGTTAAGTGCTTCAAAAATACCACAATTATTATCATTTATGTAAAAGATCCTTGCCTGTACCTCACAGTGGACTGCACCCCTGCCTGCCTCCTCACTTGTTGCACTCTGTGCCCAAACAGGCACCTTTCATTCATTCATTCAATTCATTAAATAGTATTTATTGAGCGCTAACTATGTGCAGAGCACTGTACTAAGCGCTTGGAATGAACAAGTCGGCAACAGATAGAGACAGTCCCTGCCGTTTGACGGGCTTACGGTCTAATCGGGGGAGACAGACAGACAGACTGGAAGGAACAAGAGTGTGAGTAGCAGGGCACAAACCTCTGCACGGAGTAAGTGTTCAATAAATACAACTGAATGAAGCCACTAGCCCCTTAATCAGTTCACCTAAGCAGGGTCTCAGCCCGGGAGTCTCAGCACCAAGGCTCACCCGACATTCTCAATGAGACAGTTCATCATCACAGTGGCAGAGAAAGGGGCAACCTCAGAATCTCCCTTTCTCGAGCTGGGGAAGCTGTTCTTGGTTTGCCATCCACACTATTTACTGAGTACCTACTGTGTGGCAGAGTGCAACAGAGTTAATAGAGCCAAGATCTCTGCCCACTAGGACCTTCAATAAATACTATTGACCGATCGATTCCCATACAGCCCCAGGAACACACACAACCGCCTGGAAATACAAACGAACAAAAAACATGTGATCCGACTCACTTTCACTAGCAAGATGTTTCTGAGGAAGAGCCTGTGGCAGAGGCAGGAGTGCATTCCCCTCCACACTCTGAAAAGGCTAAGGGAACAGAGCTAAGGAGCGGAGCCTGCCCGGAAAGACTATACATAAGAGAAGCAGCCAGAGAGCCAGTGTTTCTTTATTGTTTCCCCAAACAAACCCATTTGCTATAAGCTGTTCCCATATCTTTTGTGTCCTGTCAACTTCCCAGAAAAACAGCAGGAAGACCAAGTGTGAACTCAAAACAACCATTTCCCCAGAACAATGCACTGGAGGGAGGGAGGGAAGGAGGGTTCTGTTTGGGGACCGCCAGGGCACTTGAAGAAACAAGAAAGGAGGAACCTATAGAGTGAGCCCTGGAGAAGAAGAGTCTTGTAACTGAAAAAATGCTGTAGGCCCGTTGCCAACTCTTTCAAAGGATTCACGCTCTTGAGCTATCCAGATGTCTAACTGCTGTGCACCTTGGTCAAGGGTTTTCCAGGAAGAACCGGCTCAGTCTCAGGGAAGAAGCCCGACATTCAGATGTGAATTCAAACCGCATCCCAATTCCCGGAGCTTCGGAGCAGTGCCGTGTGGGAGGGAGCGAAACTGAAAGCGTGTTCGGTGCCAGTGGCCCCTTTCCTGCCAGGCGATCTGGAAGTGCCGTGGCCTTGCCCTGGGAGCACAGTGTGCACCGTTGGGTGGAGCCACGGGGGTGGGGTGATTTCCGGCTGGAAAGTGCCAGGACCCGCTCTTGGCCCCCTTTCCTCTGGTGAGTGCCCGAGAGCCTGTGGATTTTCCTCCTGGAGCCCTGAGCGGGTGTGAGCTGCGGGCCCACAATTTTCATTGCTGCCGGCACTGCAGGGGTGGTGTCGGGGCCCACCTCTCCACTCCAGGCCCATGTCAGGGAAGGAGAAGCTTCTGGAAACGTCATTGAAGCCCCTTTCCCCGGGAAAATCTGCTAGGTATGCCTGGTCATGGGTGTTCAGTCAAGATCCCATTGTTTGGGCGCCGAGTGTCCTGCTCCCAGCTCACTTAGGCTTCCTCCACCTCCACCCTCCTCTCCTTCCATTCCTAACTGGGGCCTCAACCGGAAATCAAGGAAAGGGAAGGAAGCAAAACTCACCTCAGTGGTTTTGCTCCATGTTAGCGGGTGTAGAGGAATGTTGGGTTTGGGGGATGGGTCTGTGGTTGCCTGCGGGTCTAGGCCCAGTGCAGGGGGTATGCTCTGCCAGGACAGGGGGGCAAGGCAATCACCTACAGCCATCAGAGAGCCGGTGTCTGCCTCCCTGGAAGGTGCCCAGAAGTTGGGTTTGGGGTTCCAGAAGGACCCAAGTTTCCCTGTTGTCCCAAAATCCCTCATCCCTCACTGCACCCCCCACAACAGCTCCAATTTTGGAGTGCATCTCTGGAAATGTGGGCACAGTTTTTGCTCAGTTTCCTCCTCCTGGAGCGGCTGCTTTGCTCGGGAAATCTACTTCCGCCCGTCCCCGCTTGTGAGACGACAGGAGTACGGGTGGGGCATTAACATGTGTGGCTGCCCTGAGGGGCTGAATGTCAAACGATTCTCTAACTGGAACATTGCTGTGGGTGGATGGTGGTAGGGGCCTGGGGTCAGCCCGCTGCTGGGGAAGGAAGGATCCAATCCCTGCCCAGGTCCCTCGGCTGGGTCATGCCAGCCAAGGGCAAGGGGTATTACTGCTACCTTGGCTTGCCACTGATACCATCCCAACTGGCTTCCACCTCTTGCTGCACCCTGCTCTGCCCTGCCTCATTGGCCCCAGCCCACATGGGCAGGACCACCGCTCTCCAACGGCCAAAGGGACCAGTGCCGCAGTGAAACAATCTTCATACAGGACTGGCTACTCTGGGGCTTTGTCTTTCAGCGGAGGCGCAGTCCAGTCCCTTCTGGCCCTGGCTTCCAAGCGCTACTGCCCAGATGCACTGAGTTTCCTGACACCCCTTGGATTTTTAATTCTGAAAGTACCAAGATGTTGCTTATTAGAAAAGACAATGATTGACCACGGCTCGATGGGAACACATTCTTTGCAACCCAGACAATGCAGCACCCCACCTTCCAGTCAGCACAGGGACTGATGATGTCATAGGATTCCACGACACCTATCGTCCTTTCCACTTGGGCTGATTCTGCCCTGAGTTCCAAGATCACACCGCTCGCCCCTGAGATCCCATGCACTGAGGCGAGTTTGCTCCCAGCCTCGTGCTTCTACAAGCACCCCTGCCCCTATCCATCTCCCTCAACACTACTTACTGAGCTGCAATGTGCTCTTACAATTTGTTGGGCAAAAAGTTCTATCTGAAGAGATATGCCCAGTTTCAGTAGTAGTATTTATTAAGCACTTACCCATTTTGTGTAGAGTACTCCATTAAGCGCTGGGAAAGAGCGGGGAACTAGATTGGAACCTGTCCCGAGGGACTCACAGCCTGGCACCCTGTAACATCGATATAAAGGTTTGCCCAAGGAACTGCCACCTTTCCATCTCTCCCCTGTAACACTGACAGCCATAGGCAGCGAGACCTCTAGGAAATCAGTTACTTGGGCCATTCTCATTCTCATGAAGTTACTTAGCAAAACCTATTTTTCACAACTATGGACATCGAAATGATGGTATCAAGTTTAAGCCAGTCACTAGCCTTAGCAGGGCCAGTTATCACCATCGATGGTATTTATTATGCACTTATTATGTGCAGAGCACTGTACTAAGTGCTTGGGAGAGTAAAATACAACAGAGTTGATAGACATATTCCCTGCCCCTGATCTTCCCCAAATAAATACCCAATTCATGGTGTGCAAATGTGTCTTTAAATCTTCCTCCTCCCACACCTGGACATCAAACTGCCTTAGTCTCAAAACCGATCAACTTGGAGAACAAGAGGGGTCAGAGATTTCCAGTTGCTATTCAGGTTTAATATGGAAAAGCACCTGGTTTTCACCCTTTAGGGGAGCATAAATCTTTTATCTAAATGGGGGTAGAAGAAGAGAAGGAAATACTGAATTATACTTTGAAGTTTCCCTTTCACATCAAGGGGCTCGCAGCCGACTTGAATCAGACGGGAGCAGGTATCACTGGGTGGCTTTCCAGATGGGCTCAATGAGCCCCAGACAGATGAAGTTACTGATCTGGAGCCAAGCATTCAGAGCAGGGAAGGACCTCTTGGTTCATCTCGTGGAATCGACATTCCCTATGGTGTGTTTAGGAGGCGATAGCTCAGTTCCTCTTCATGACCTGTGATGAATCCTTCAACTTGAAATGCAACCTGGGGAGTGTCAGTCCAAATTCCCTGTCCTAGATGTATTACACCAAACTGAATAGAATCATTCCTCTGAGGGCTCCCAACGGAGACTTTCCAAGTTGGGGAAAAGAGTTGGGGGTGGGGGTGAGGAGGAAGGGTGGGAGGGTCTCATGTGAGTTTCTGAGCATTTTCACCAAACTGCATATGTCTCTTGCTAAATTACAGATGGTTACCTGGAAATTAACTGGTACCACCTGGGAGCGGCTCTAACCAGCTAAAGATATTTGATGGGATTGTTCAGTCCAGTTTACTCTGAACCTTTCTAAATGGGGAGAAAAATACTTGGCAAACCATAGCCTCTTTCATCTAAGATGAGAGACTGCTAATCAACTGATCAAATTTTCCAGCCATCTGACCACTGGGAGCAGTAAGTGAGGCCTCCAGAGGTACCTTAGCACTAAGGAACATCTTAGAAAAAGCTGGCAGAGCTGGTCACAAATACCTCAACCCGCTATTTGACTGCCAATTCCTGCAGGGCAGGGCTTGTGTCTTTTATCTCTACTGTACTTTCTTGAAGGCTGGGTATAGAGAACACACAGCAGATGCTCAACAAACAATTTTGATTGAGTGAGATAGGTGTCACCCCTACAGGCACAGAGATAGAAGAGACTCTAATTCCACAGAGAAACCCAGAGCACGTTTCCAAACAGTTGGAAAACAGGGAGGATTAAAACAGAAACCTGCTTTCCAGTGAGCCAGCTACATATAATACTTTGGCTAATTAAACATGTCACCTTGATCAGAGATTTGTTTCTAGATATATTCCAAGTTGCTTAGGATAAACAGTCAAAGAAACCTCTCCAGATGGATTAGTGGTTAAGGGATATTAAGTTCCCTCACCCCCTCAAATCTCTGGGAATCAATTAATCCATCAGCAATATTTATTAAGGGCTGACTCTGTGCACAGCACTGTATTAAGTGTTAGGAAGAGTACAACAGAGTTGGTAGACATGATCCCTGCCCTCTAGGAGCTTACAATCTAGTGAATTGTTTGGCTTCTTTACCCTATGTATTTGAATTGGAGAATTTATTTCTGCACTCGATCTAGTGGTCTTTCTTACTTGACGAAGACGCTCCCGAGGTTCGGACAGTTCACCCATTGGTGAACTACGAGTGTGTGTGTGTGGCGATCAAGGCTGATATGGGACCACAGTCCCCACCGCACCATTGCTAATTACCTAAGAAGCAAAGGTTTGTGACTCAGATTTCTTGTATTATGGAGTCATGTTACTAATACATAAGACAGGCTGTACAAAACTAAGCCGTGTTGAGTAATTTCCCCAACTTGGTGTGCAATCAGTTCTACTGAACCTTGATTCTGATCTCACACTCAACCTGGGAGATGAATTTCCCCTAAAATCATTTCTGGAAAAAAGAGGACAATGCCTACTACTTAAGTAGTCTCTTTGAACTCAATAATATTAGGCAGAGCCTAAAAGCAGGGAATTTTTCAATGACTCCAGGTCATTGTCCACACAGGGAATGAGGCTCATGGGAGCAAAGGTGATGTCTTTATAAAACAAGCATAGTGCAGCTATTATTATTATGGTATTTGTTAAGCACTGTGGAGCACTGTTCTAAATGCTGGGGTAGATACAACTTAATCAGGCTGAACTCAATCCTTGTCCCAAATGGTGCTCACAGTCTAAGTGGGAGGGAAACAGACAACAAATCCTTATTTTATAGAAGAGGAAAGAGGCACAGAGAAGTGAAGTAATTTGCCCAAGGTCACACAGCAGGCAACTAAAGGAGCCGAGATTAGAACCTAAATCCTCTGACTCTCAGGCCCTTGATCTTTCCACTGGGCCACTCTGTTCCTCCACTATACAGAAACTTATTGCTGGCTAGAATGGTGAATTCACCCCTGTGGTTCAGGGCACAGTGGATCAAATTGGTGACAGGACTTCAAGGAGGAGGTTGGGGCGGGAGTGGGGGTGTGTGTGTGTGTAAGTGAGTGTGTGTGTGTTTCTTAGCCCTATCTTATCTCCCTAAATTTCCTGATTATAGCAACCTTCCTGTTTACTAGGGTTTAGGCTAGAGGGTGTGCTCCAAATACAGGCCCCTCTCTATGGAACCCTTCCCAATCTGGAACCAGGGCATATCCCAAAGAGTTTCTGGGCAGAGTTCTGGGCCTCACAGCCCCGCCCTATTCCCCCTGGCACATCCCTGCCAGAAGAAGCCTTACCAGAAACAGGAGAGAATCAGATTCCAAGCCCCTGTTTTTTTCTGTTGTTTTTTTTTTTACATCACGAGGCTGGCTGTCTTCTGCCCCAACTCTTTGCTTCAAAGACGCCTTTGGCTGGAGGGTATGCTGCTGACACCTATGGCCACCTAGGGAATCTGGCTATCGGAAAAGCTGTCAAATGTCCCTATCCCACTTCAAGAACTTTACTGGGTTAAGGACTGTGTCCAACTTAATCACCGAGTGTGTAAATCAGAGTTTAGCACGGTGCTTTGGTAATTACCAAATTACCAAAAACACAGTTTTAGTACTGGCAGAGATGGTAATAGTAGTATCTGTTCCACCTTGTTTCTAGATGGACAGAAATTTGACTTCAAAATTTGACCATTAGCTGAAGTGAGGGAAAGGTTCTTTAGAGGTACTGGGAGGAAATCTTGTTAAGTAAAATAAATCCTGTTAAGTCTCAAAGATTTGCTGATAATGAAGAAATGGTAGCAGAAGAGGTTGTGGAATTTACTGAGTACCCACTTGGTGAAATGCACTGTATAAAGTACTTGGGAAGTAGAAAGCAACCTAATTAACTTAGATCTACCCCAACACTTAGAACAGTGTTTGACATATAATAAGCGCTTTACAAAAATCATAAAAAAATGACATACGCCCTGGCCGCAAGAAAACTGCATTCTAACAGGGAAGACAGACATAAAAATATTTACAAATAGAATGGCCAAAGTAAAAATTTCATAAGTGCTAGAGATGGCTAATGGGTAGGTACTCTCTAGAGTACTGGGAATAGACTGAGGAAGCCTTGCGTGGAGAAGCTGGGATTTTATGAGGACTTTCAATGTGGCGAGAGCTGTGGTCTGTCAGATTTGGAACCTTTAAAGACTCACTGGAAATTCATTCTCCATTAAACTATGGAATATGAATCTGTTGGAGGTCGAGGTCTAAAGTGGACAGGAATAAAAGACCTGAGGTAAAATTGGGAGAAGATGTAGATATGGAAGAAAAACAGAATAGTTTTCCTTCAGAATAAAGAGGGAGAGATTAAAGATCTGGGGTTGGAATTTCATTCAAGGGTGCAGCATCTTCCAAAGCAATTCCAGTTCCCGCAAAGAGACCACGTCTGGAAGGAGTTAGTCTTGCCAAGACTTGAGTCATCAAACAAGCTCTTTGAGCTGCAAGTCTTATTGTTGGTTCTTGAAGTTGCTGACAGAAATGGGCCTTGGTGTGAAGTTCCCGTCAACTCTCTCTCACCCCACCCTCCAAATAATCCATCCAGGGTTCATATTCCCAAGAATACCCTTCAGACAGGAAATGGCAGATTCCTTATCCAACCCCTCTCTCCAGTCATCTTCTGGGGAGCAGTGATTCATAAGCCAGTTTTCCTCATGGCAGAGAGACAAGGGACACCAAGTGGGGAGATGGTAGTCTTCTGGGTAATTTTTGCTAATTTACCAGAAATTGTTGTGGGGGGGTGGGGACGGGAGGGTGGGAAGGGTTCTCATGGAAAACCACTAGAAGAAGAAAAGTCTCCCAGAATTAATTTTGAATTTTTTAAAAGTAAAACACAGAGGGCCACAATTACTCCTGAATCCTTTGTCGCCACGTACATACTGTGTGCAGAGAACACCAGTGCTTAGGGACTCTACAAAAGAAGTAAAAGATGAGGGTGTATCATCAAGACGTTTATAATATGAAACAGGTGGCAGGGTACTGAAGTCATAAATTGACCAATATTCCACAGTTGAGACAATAGAAATTATAGGTGACTAAATGGTAAATACATGAGTTCTAAGACGGTTAGTGGAATATAATGACCAGAAAAGTGGAGGAGGGAATACCTCCTGGAGGAGCTGATTTTAGGAGGCTTTGAGATGGAGAGGAACCTGATATGGCCAAGCTGAGCAATGGATTGGAAGCAGGAGAATCTAGAAAGAGAGTGGACCCCATTGTGGAGTTTCTTCTAGGGAACAGAAGAACGGGAGTTGGGGAAGAGTGGGAGAAGAGAGCAGCTAGATGAGAGGGATCAGCTGCTGGGGAGCCTTGAAACTATCTGCCAGGAGTTGTTTCTCATGAGAAACAATGGGGAGTAACTGGAGGTTTCTGATGGGGGAGAGAACGCCCCAAATGTTTTACTGATGAAGAAATCTTGTCCTTGGCAAAGGTGTGGCTGAAATACTTTCTCCCTGGGAGACAATCCAACCCCTGCCTAGTGCTCATAAAGATGGTTCTTTGCTGCCCATGTGAGTTTGCCTCTGAAAATGCCTGTGGTTCTTTGCAACCTGCCTCTTCAACTCTGATCTTCTGGAAGCCTCTTCTCAGGAATGACTCTCTCCCTAGACTGGACTATCTGCTCCTCTGGTCTCCCCATGGTCCTCTCTGATGCTACAGTGGAGAATTCTTTCCAAAAGCCTTCTCTATATCAAAGTGCTTAAGCACATAATAAGGACCTAATAAATACCATGACAACTACAACTATTAAATCCTGCTATTAGGACGACTACTACCATTGTCTTTAAACTCTTTGGGTCTGCCCTCCCTGCTCAGAGGTTCCCCCAGATTAGGAGAATGGAGGCTGTCTGGATAACAAGAAAGCTGTGGCCAGACAGAAAGCCAGGATATGAAACTGGCTGAACGTATTTACTTCAGAATCAATCAATAGTATTAATTGAGCCCCTACTGTGTGGAAAGCACTGTACTAAGCACTGTAGAGAAGCAGCATGACCTAGTGGATAGAGCAAGGGCCTTGGAGTTAGAAGGGCATAGGCTCTAATTCTAGTTATACCATTTGTCTGCTGTGTGACCTTTAGTACACAGCAAATCGCTTAACTTCTCTGTGCCTTACTCCCTCATCTGCAAAATGGAGATTCAGTATCTGTTTCCCTCCTACTCAGACTGTGATCCTCATGGGGGACCTGATTATCTTGTATCTGCCCCAGTGCTTTAGTACAGTGCTTGACATATAATAAGTACCTAACAAATACCACTACTATGATTATTTTTATTATTACTAAGGACTTGGTTAGAGTACAGTAATTAGAAAACACAATCCCTGCCCTCAAGTGGTTTACAAGTCCTTCCTTTCTTCAGATCCACATTGGGAAAACAAAGACAATTTCATGGTCCTTCACTGAATGGGCGTTCAATGAAGGTCTAACCCAATGAGGGAACTCCAAAGCTTTCCCCTGAAAATCATCCTACTGGAGTTCTCCACCCACCTCTGTGTTCTCATCCTATTTCTTTCCTAATTGGGAGTGATACAGTCTTTGGTGGACATGGAAAATCATTAAGATCCACCTCCCCAACCCTGGAAGTTTGGGATGGACATTGGCCTCCCTGAGACCCAGAAGAGAGTTGTGATTCCTTTCTGTGCCAATAGGCCCTAAGCCTTAGGGCTGGGACACTTGGATTTCCTGGGGAGGGGCAAAGAGATGTGGAAGGTGATTTCCTAGACCACTCCATGTAATGAGGACAATGAGGGAAGGGAAACTTTCAGGGAAGAGAGTGTGCTTAGAGGTAAAGGGATACAATTGAGGTGGGGAAAGGGGGATGTTTCCTGAACTCCCCGAGGTGGGGTGACTTCCACCAACTGGGCAGAAGGGGATGGCTAAGGAGCAGGAAGGATCAACCATCTAATCACCACAGGGCTTTTCAAGTGGGTAATTTCTCCTGAGCTAGCATTCTTTGCTCTTCCCCAGTTCACCTCCGGACAGGGTACCCTGGTCTTATCCCACCTCCTTTTATCCCCTAGCTCACCACGATTGGAACCCTTCCCACCCCCAAATCTGCCATACCTTGGCCTTCTCCTCTAACAAAGCTCTCCTGAAATCTCACTTCTTTCAGGAGGCCTTCCTTGATTAATACCCAACACAGTCTGGTCACCTCAACCCAATAGTAGCCAGTGGCCCTTATGCATTCATGTATACCCACGCATTCATATGCATTCATGTATGTGTGACTGTGGGCAAGTCACTTAACTTCTCTGTGCCTCAGTTACCTCATCTGTAAAATGGGGATTAAGACTGTGAGCCCCACGTGAGACAACCTGATTCCCCTGTGTCTACCCCAGCGCTTAGAACAGTGCTCTGCACATAGCAAGCGCTTAACAAATACCAACATTATTATTATTATTATTACCCATCCTCAGTACTTGTGTGTATGTGCATATTTAATTGTATATTCAATTATTGACTCCAATTCCGCTATCCTAAAGACTTTCCTGTCTCCCCTGTTCGAGTGTAAGCTCCTTGTGGGGAGAAAACCAGCCTTCTGCTTTGGTTGTACTTTGCTAATACTGTATAGTCCTCTAGACTGTAAGCTTGCTATGGGCAAGAACTGTGGTTGTTATATTGTACTCTCCCAAGAGCCTAGTACAGTGCCCAATTAATACAACTGATTAAGACCTTAATACAGTGCATTGTCCTCAGTGGATGCTCAATAAATACCATTACCGTGGTTACAAATGGAAATCAGGAGACCTGGATTCTAATCCCGTCACCTCCACTAACCTCCTGTGTGACCATGGGCAAGTTATTTAACCACTTTGTGACCAAGTTTCCCCATCTGCAAAATGGGACTAAAATACTTATTTCCCTCCCTCTTAGGCTTAGGGCCCTGTGTAGGGTAGGGACAGAGTACTTTTGTATATAAGCTACTCAACTGTACATTCAACTGCTTTCTTTGATTACTCTAATTGTAAATATTTTTGTGTCTTTTTCCCCCATTAGAGTGTAAGCTCCTTGTAGGCAGGGAGTGATACTTACTGGTTTTGTACTATGTGTTTAATACAGTGCATTGCACTCAGTGGGAACTCAAATATTATTACTATTAGTTTTCTTTGAGGGAGTCTCTGAACTTAGCACCAAAATGGGGACTCTGTACCCCCTTTCCGTGCTCCCCCCTCCCAAAATCTTCACCTCTCCTGAATAACAACTGAGCAGCATTAGAAACCCTGGTCCTTTAAAGCTCAACAAAAAGGCAAAGATTGGCACCAAAAAGGCTTGGAAATAACCCTCTAAATGTTTCCACAAAAACATCATCAAGTAGAGTGCATGGAGGGAACAGGAAGAAAATGCCGACAAGGCGGCCAGTCTCCCTGAGGTGAAGCTGGATGGAATGGAACCACGTCCACGAGAGCTGTGAGTTCACACCCCAGCGGGTGCAGCGTTCAGGCGCTGCTGTTCCGCTGCGATCGAATCTCTGTCTCCGGGGAAGGCTTTTCTCAAGCACCACTGAAACTTTGGGTGTTTGGAGAATTTACCCTCCACTTAAAAGGTCCCGGGCATGTGAACAGAGCAGCCAGGATGAAACCGCTTATGGACCTTCTCATTAAGAGAGTTAATTCAAATTCTCCCGATTGTTCTAGTTGTTTATGAATCTCAGCCTTCGGAACGGCACTAAAATGTGCTGTCTCCTAAAGATGTTCCCTCCGATATGACACACACTTTGCATTGTTTCTCCGAACCCAGCCATTAATATCCCAGAGGTGATCCTCCCTTCTTCTAACGGCTGATGACAGGTCCAGTGCTGGGCAAAAATCAGTTGAAGGAAAGGGAAGTCTTGTCGGAAATGAGATTAATCTTGTAACGAGTGTTCAGCCCTGATAACCCATCTGTGCAGAGAACTGCTTTAACTGGAGAGCAATTAACCTTCACCTGACAAGCTCTGTCCAACCGTTATAAACATTAAAGGGACAGACTCCTTTTCTCCCCCTGGTGTAGACTAAACAATCTGATTTCAATTCCTTGGAAGCCATACACATTTTGCAGATGTGTGATGACGACAAATTTAAGGGGGAGGGGGAAACTGTAGAATGGTAATGGTCTCATCGATAGCTCTTCTGGCCTTGGTTTCGGGGAGAGGGTCTGACCCACCAACAGAGAGCATCCTTAGTCTGTTTCAGGTGAGATAAGTGACTCATCTCAAAGAAACACCAAAAAGGGTTCAGAAAATTCAGCAAGAGAATACTGGGAGAAAAAGGAAAGACTATTGTTGAGGGGTTAGCCCAGTTGGAGTCTCCAGAGTCTCAAAATAAGAACAACTGTGGTATTTGTTAAGTGTTATGTGTTGAGCACTTAACTACATACTGGGATAGATACAATATAAGCAGATTGAACACAGTCCTGTTTTTACAGATGGTAAGTGTCTTGTCTGGGGTCACCCAGAAGGACAGAGGCAGAGTTAGGACTAGAACCTGGGCCTCCTGACTGCCGGACCCATGTGTTTTCCAGTAGGCAAGTGGCAGAGCAACTGAGTTAGAATCTCAACTCCTCAAGTTGCTCCACTTCCCTATTTCCCCTGGGTAGATGCTAAGTATGGTGTCACCATGGCTATTGGGCAGAGAGCAAATGTCTTCCAAAGGAGTACCCTCTGGCTATAAGGAGCCTCTCTGGCCAGCTCAATAGCACTCCTCTCCCTTCCCCACAACCTCTGCTGGATTAAGAGTAGTTTCGGCAGTGCCGAGCAGTCCATCAATGGTATTTATTGAGTGCCTACTGTGTGCAGAGCATTGTACTGAGCACTTGGGAAAGTGCTCAGTGCTTAGAACAGTGCTTGGCTCATAGTAAGCATTTAATAAATACCATCATCATTATTATTTTTATTACACTAGAATTAGTGGGCACTATCCCTGTCCTCAAGGAACTTAAAGGCTAGCAGGCGAAACAGACGTCAAGGTAAATTACAGTTGTGAGGAAGTAATAGAATATTTAACATATGTACCTAAGAGCTCGGGGGTGTTGTGAGTCCTAAGGTGGAGGGATAATGCTGATGGAGGAGTAAAAGGTGGGAGATTATAAATTAGTCAGTGTCCTGAAGGATGGGGTGCTTCAAAAAAGATGGGTCCACATGGTCTCCCAAGAGGCCGCAAGGAACTAACTTTGGCCAAGAGGGGGCCACCAGAGCCCTGGCCCTGTATAATATCTTCTGGCCTTAGGGAGCTTGGGATTTTGTAGACAGACTTTTAGAGCCTGAAGAAAATGAAGATTCTCTTTATTGGCCTCGATTCCCAGAAGATGGTATTGGAGGCCACTAGGGAGGTTGGTTATCAAGCTCTTCAATCAGTCAACCCAGTGCTCCTTATGACTTTGCTTTAGAAGTATTCATAGAAGAAGGAATTCAAATGTCCACAAGTTCTCTTTTAGAATTAGCAAAGCACTATGGATTGATCCTTATTGGGATTCGTTGAACACTTACTGAGTACAATGTCTGGTATTAAGCAGTTGTAAAGGTCACCAGAAATGCAAGACACGTTCCCTGCCCACAAGGAGCTTTCCATCTAATGAGGGATGAGACATAAAACTATTTACAAATGCTGAACCATGAATGAATGAAGAAATGTACAGCTGAATATTCATTTATACACTAGTTGCTGAGATGCGTATAAATACATAAGTACTATTGGTGGCTGATGGTTAGTTTAAAGAAGACTGAGGTTATGTTATTGTACCTTGGTAGCTCTATGTGTCACCGAAGTTCTACATTAATGATATCAACTTGAATGCTGTCAGTGAATTCTGCTGACTAGACAGCACAGTGTCCAAAGATGCACAGATAGAAAGGATGTAGAAAACCTAATTAAGGCAGGCAGTACTGCCTTTCTGGAGACTGCCAGAATGTAACTGCAACATGGCTTCAAACTTCAGCTCAAACTTAGAGTGTTTAGAACAGTTTTAGTGCCCAGTTTCTAAAATGTTATGAAAATTCATTTAGACAAAAACATCACGCCCAATTTCCAGAGAAGTTACACTAACTGAACCAGGAGCTCATCTTTCAAAAGTGACACTAAAATAATGTTAACTTGCTGCACCATGCTGGGTGCTTAATAAACTTAAATTGCTGCAGCAATCACAAATCACAAATATAGGTGCAATTCTGTAGGTCAGAGTTCTGCACCTATACTAAGAAACAACCTGTCCAAAAAAGAGATGAAACTTGGTGGAAGTAGTAGTAATAACTTGTTGAACACCAGGTGCAATGCCTTGCTCTAAGTGCTTAAGAAATTAAAAACAAGGGGCACATTCCCAGCCTATAAGGGGCTTACAATCTCAACTGAAAGACTAGCGACTAATCGAACAATATTTACTGAGAGCTTATGCTGTGCAGAACACTCAGCTGAGCACTTGGTAGAGTACAATTGGTAGACATGATCCCTGCCTTCAAGGAAGCTTACACTCTATCAGGGATGACAGACACTAAAATAGTGAGCAGATTTGATTTACCCCACCTGGAAATCACATTTTTCCAAACAAAGCTTTGAACCTGGCTACTCATATACCCGATGGTTTTTTAAAGTTGGGCTATTGTGACATGATTCTGGATGCTTCTGTTTCCCTCTCTTGAGCCATGTTTCTTTTTTCCAAACCGGAAGTCTGGCCACTCAAGGACTTATTTTTCTGCAGGGAAACAAAGTTTCCATTTAAGTGCATTCAAATGGCTCTGATTTACAGAAGCCAACTGAAAGCTAGGTCCTTCAGTAAGACCTTTACCTGAGAAGCGACGTGGCCTAGCAGAAAGAGCACAGGCCTGGGAGTCAGAGGACCTGAGTTCTGATATAGGTTTGCCACTTATCTGCTGTGTGACCTTGGGCAAGTCACTTCACCTCTCTGTGCCTCAATTACCTCATCTGTAAAATGGGGATTAAAGCTGTGAGCCCTATGTGGGACATGGACTGTGCCCAATCTGATTATTTTGTATCCCAGCACTTAGTACAGTGCCTGACGCATAATAAGTACTTAACAAATACCATAAAAAAACAGTCCTGAAAGGCTTTGACCAGTGGGTTGGAGAGTCTCACCTTTTCCAAAGAAAGATCCCCTCATACTAGCTGCAGTGCCTTGAGGAGAGGGTCCGAGAAAATGGGCCCCCTTCCGGTGCTGCTTAGGTACCTGAACAGCCCTGGAAATTCACTGGGAAAGAAGGCAAGTGGGGAGAACCTCAAAAATTGGTCTGTCTGAGGGGACATGGATGCTGCTGCTGCTTTCTCAGAAAACCAGGAAGCTGATATGAAAACGCAGGCCCGGTAAGCAAGCTCCCTAAACGGTACCATATTCATTTTGCAAATTAATAATGGAAACGCACCACACATGTGGTAGCACTTAGGATGCTCTCATCTTGAACCTCCAGATGATTTCTTTTTCTTTTCCAACATGATCTTCCAGGACCCTGATCTCACAGTGACAAAATTAAATTTAATTTTAGTTGGGGCCACTGTCATTTCCCCAGGAATGACACATGAATTGCTCAGGGGCAGGATCTGTTTCTGTGGGCGCTCGCCGAGCTCCCCTCCGCCCCGTTTCCACAGACTTCAAAGGCAAAGCCGCTCACAGAGGAAATCCAGGGGATGCGGAAAAAAATGAAAATCCAGCTTTCAATAACGATCACAAAGGGCACTGGTCTGCTGGCAGAAGGTGAAACCTGAGCTCAATCTTAATATAGGACGAGCTCAACTTTGAGAGCCCAAGAAGTCACACAGTTTTTCAGATCAGAATTCAGGACCAAATGACAGTGGCCAGAAATATTCCCCCCAAATGTCAACGTCACCTTTTTGTGAGGAGCTATGACTGATGAGAGTGTTGAATCCACACGCGAAGCTGCTCTGCTGCTTTGCAATGTCCTGTGGTCCTGACTCACTTTGACCTCACTCCACTTGGCAGGTAAAGGACTAAGATAGGAAAACCACAAATTCTTTCTCAGTCGCTTGGTATGAAAGAGAAAGGCGTGAGAAGTCTACATGCTTTGCCTCACAGTGATTTGGCTCTGATTTATCCAGAGAGAAATTGCTGAGGAAGAATACCGATGTGCATTTTGGTCAGGGCTGCTGTCTGCCCCAATTTTAATTCAATTTGGGGAGCACAAAACAGATGGCAAAAAATAAGTTAAACATTATGGGGTTTTGAAAGTGTTGGATTTTGCTTGCTTTGTGCCCTTAAAATGTGCAGAAATGAAGAAACTCTGGATTTTACTGTGCTTGCTTAAGCAGGGGAGAAGAGCTGGCCCACTGCTTGGCTCCCTCTAGCCCTACCCCACCTGGATATATCAACTGAGGTTGTGTGTGTGAATGTATTTGTGTGTGTGTGCGTGGTGCGCATGTGCCTAAATGCTATCTATTCCCATCCATGGGGAACATTCCTGTGGATCACAACATGAGCAACTGCAGTTTCACCTCCAGAAGTGAGACTCAGGCCAAAAGCTAAATAAAGCTTATGTTCAACAGGAAGAGTCCCATGATGGTCCGTGACTACTTGCCTATTCTTTTTATCCATGATCAGATAATACTATCGGACCAGATTCTCCTAGTGAGCGAGCTACTCCCAAAGAGGAAGTTGGGTGCTTTCGGGAAGTGCAAGAACCTTTCCGGCCACTGGGACACAGTTTTGTAGACAACTTATTCAGTGCCCAAATGGCACCCCCGGGACCAGAAAGAGGGCTGACCTCCCTCTCGGGGGAAACTTACGCATGGAGGGAATGTGACTCGACAATAGTGGCCATTGTAACAAAGGGAGGATAATGAAAGATCTATTTTCTACAATGCTAAATGCTATTTTTCAAAGATTGGTGCCCATCGAGCCCTTTGGCACTGACAACTTCTGAACAGTTGCCCCCCACCCCCCAGGTGATTACAATTTGAAAACAAGTCAATTTCTGCTCAGTTGACTTAGAGGTCTGATTGAGTCCTGGCTCCCCCAGAGAAGGATGAAGAAACCAAATTGGAACTTTGGGCCACAGCTGCTGAGGACAGCGGCTCATATTCAACACACATGGACCACCTGGGGGCTTCATCCCTTTGTCCCAACCCTTTCATGTACCTCCTGGTGATTTCTCATCAATAGAAGTGGGTTTGTGGAATCCGACTTCTTTTTGCTGCCTGTCCCATTCACGATGAGAAAAGGCCCGGGAAAGGGTTGGGCCATGGAGGGTTGGGCTGGAGAGCTTTTCAGAGTAGGCGGCTCCCTGTTTCCCACCAATGAAGAAGTCTGGGAAATATGTCTATTAATTTGCCTCCTAAGAGGCCACTGGAGAGCGCTGCAAGTTTAGTCTGAGGAAGTGATAACCAATGGGAAAGAGAATGGGAAAGAGAAGAATGAGGCCAATTTCCCATCACTGACAGCAACACCACCATCCTCACTTTTCTAGAAATTCACAGCCTTGCTGTGTAATCTTCAACTCCTCTCTGTTACCTTCCTGCTACATTTGGTCTGTCCCTAAACTCTAATGGTTCTTCCTCCATAATGTTTCCTGACTTTACCCCTTTCTTTCCACCATGAATGCTCTGGTTGAAGCCCTCATCCCCTCCCAGATGGATTTTTTTTAAATTTCCTTATGTTATTTGTTAAGTGCTTACTATGTGCCAGGCACTGTACTTAGCACTGGGGTAGATACAAGATAGGTTGGACACAGTCCATATTCCACATGAGGGTCACGGTCTTAATTTCCATTTTGCAGATGAAGTAATTGAGGCACAGAGTAGTGACTTGCCCATGGTCTCATAGGAGTCAAGTGGTTGAGCTGAGATTAGAACCCAGGTCCTTCTGATTCCACTGTCCACTAGGCCTCGCCGCTTCTCAGTAAAAGACTGCCATCCTGTTCTCCCTTGCTTCTAGTTTCTCCCCTCGTTAGCCTATCGTACAACCAGCTGCATGTATTGGTTACTTTTAAAATACAAAGTATAGAAACTCCTAACTTCAGTCTTCAAGACACTGTCCCAGCTTCCTTAATGGGTAGTGGTTGTAAGGTCCTTAAGGGCAGGGATTGTGTCTACCAATTCTATTGTACTGTAGCTTAGGGCAGTGCTCTGCACACAGTAAGTGCTCAATATATACCAATGGTTGACGGACTGACTGAGACCCTTGTACTCAGGGAATGCGTCTCATGCTTCCGCCCTACTTTTGCAAACATGAATGGAGTTTCTTTAAGCCAGTGGGTGCTCAATAAATACCTTGACTACTATTTCAAAGGAAGCCCAAGACATATTCCCTGCCCCAAAGGGGCTTGCACCACCCACTCTTTTCTCCCGCTACATCCCTGCTGGCCCTCTTCACCCCTTCCAAGCTAACTGCCCAATTCTTGCCAACCTCCACCTCATCACAAGCCTCCGAGCAGTGGACCAAGGTTTCTGGCGTGCTCTCGGCCGGGCCCGTCGGGTGCCGGGGGCTGCGGTGTTGGCAAGCTGAGCTCCAGGCCTGTTGCCGGAGTCCTGGGATCGCTAACGTGCAAGTGGACATAAAGGGGAAGAGAGCAATCCCAACCTTCCCTCTCTGGTCGTCACTCAAAGTTCCTTATCTCCCTTGACACGGCTCAGCGTCAGTCCAGCTGAGCAGGAACAATGCAAGGTCTGGGCCTGCAGTCCCTGGCCGGATCTGGAGGCATTTCCGGTCCTCCCCCGCCTCCCCCTCTACCCAGGCCTTGCAGACAGTCCCTGGGGGTGGAGCCTGGGAGGGATTGTGTCTATCGATTTACCTCCTCTTCTTCTGAGTGCTTATTTATTCACCCATCCAGCTTTCCTTCTCCATTCCCTTCTTCCTCCTATAATAATAATGCTGGCATGTGTTAAGTGCTTACTATATGTAATGTTCTAAGCACTGGGGGGGATACAAGGTGATCAGGTTGTCCCTCAAGGAGCTCACAGTCTTAATACCCATTTTACAGATGAGGTAACTGAGGCACAGAGAAGTGAAATGACTTGCCTAAAGTCACACAGCAGACAAGTGGCAGAGCCAGGATTAGAACCCATGACCAATGGTTTTCTGTCTGTCTTCCCCCGCTTCACTGACAACTCCTTGAGGGCAGGAATCATGTCTACTAATTGCACTTTACTCCCCAGGTGCCTAGAACAGTCCTCAGCACATAGTAGGTCTTCAACAGATACTATTGATTGATTCACTACCCAGCCCCTCAATCAATTTTTATTCAAAATAAGAATTAGAATCCTGACATTTATTAAGCAGGTGCAAGATGCCAAAGTCTGAAGCGCTAAGCAATGGTAAGTGTGAGATAACTGGATCAGACCCAGTCCCTGCCCGACTTGGGGCACTAAGAGGGAGGGAGAGCTAGTATCTCATCCCCGTTTTACAAGTGAGGAAACTGAGGCACAGAGCTGACAAGTTACACAATTTGCCCAAAGTTATGCAGTTGATTGATGGCAGAGCTGGGACTAGAACTCAAGTCTCTGAACTCCTAGTCCTTGCTCTTTCCACTAATGTTGGTATTTGTTAAGCGCTTACTATGTGCAGAGCACTGTTCTAAGCGCTGGGGGAGATACAGGGTAATCAGGTTGTCCCACGTGAGGCTCACAGTCTTAGTCCCCATTTTACAGATGAGGGAACTGAGGCACAGAGAAGTTAAGTGACTTGCCCACAGTCACACAGCTGACAAGTGGCAGAGCCGGCATTTGAACCCATGACTTCTGATTGTCAAGCCCAGGCTCTTTCCATTGAGCCACACTGCCTCCCTCAAACCCTTGTGTAAAGCCAAGGACCAACACTTAGCATTGAGTAACTTACCGTTACAGCATGGCCTGGTGGAGAGAGCACAGGCCTGGGAGTCAGAAGGACTTAGGTTCTAATCCTGGCTCCGCCAATCGCTTGCTGTCTGATCTGGGGCAAGTCACTTAACTTCTCTGTGGTTCAGTTTCCTCCAGTGTAAAATGAGGGTACCTGTTCTCCCTCCTATTTAGACTGTGGGTCTCCTGTGGGGCAGGGTCTGTGTCCAACCTAATTAAATTGTACCTACCCCAGAGCTTAGAACAGTGTTTAACACATAGCAAGTGCTTAACAAATACCATAAAATACCCAAAACTGATGTTAATTGGAGTCCTGCCCAGCTATCCTTCCTCTTCAAATAAGTTTCCTAAGCGCAGGAACCAAATCTTACTAATCTATAATAAATACTATTGATGACTATGATGTATTTTAGCATTCACACAGCCAGTTCTCCTATAACTTGGCGGTTGCGTTCTTGCAAAACTCCACACTAAGGAAAAGTCATGGTGTAGTATTCTCCGTGTCCAGCGATGCACACACGCAACCAACCGCTTCTTCCACCCGCGTATCGCGCCATATCAGAAACAGGCTCATGACAACTGGAGAACGGTTAATTCCCGAACAGCATTCTGGACCGAATGCGTGGTGACATCATGCGAGTTGGCAGAACTGCATGTGTTGGTTTTCATGCCCCTCTCTCCACGGAGCCCCCAACTCTTTTAAGAAAAGCAAATTAGGCTTTTGAACATTTGTCTCTGCATCTGAGGATCCATCCCACAAGTCATTCCATTTCAGACAGGCATCATTCCCCACACCCTTCTAACCTTCTAACCACAGCTCTGTACCCAGTCTATATGGGACTCATGGTGGAAACACTTTGGATATGTGGGTTGTGGAAGGAAAAAGCTAGAAGGATTGGATCTTCCATCTGTCACCAAGGAGCCTCATGTCTAAGAGGGCAACTATCACATGGTTCCTCCAAACATCTTATCGATCAAATCCATCAACAGTACGTACCATGGTGAACATGACAATAAGCGCTCGGGAGAGAATAGAAACATTAGCAGATGTGCACACCCTCCCCCCCGGCCGATCTGCTTTGTCACAGAGACAGATTATCGGTTTGATGGCCCATCCTGCGGACCCAATATTGGCCTGGCTGATGGTTTACAAGACAGCTGTCCATTTCCATCTTCTTCCCCTCTGTGATTCAAGATGTCAACAATTATTTACCAAAGTTCTCTAGGATCCCTGACATGCCTTCCCCAAAGAGTGGATCTGCCATGCCACTTGTCCTGGAGGTGACTAGTGACTCAGGCTATTTCTATTTTCCCCCTTCTTGGTTTCCTGATTGTTTCTGGAATCAGCCACTGGGCTCCCATCTTTGGAATTCTTTCCCCTTGGGGCTTTGCCAGAGCCTGACTTGGTTTGGCCTTCAGGTGTTATTTATTTTATTTAGTTTATTGTTCAGTCTTATTGTTTGCTGACTACAAAGGGCCGGTCCGTGAGACATATCCTGCAAATGGGTAATTGATGGCTCTCCATTGTTTGATATTTGGTGGGTTCTGATTTTATTTGTTTTTCGTCTAAAGCCCCTAAACAATGTGTCCATTTGGTCTTTGGAGGACGTTACACAATCTGCATGTTATAAGCATGTGTTGTTTGATATTTGAATCCAGTCCTGGGGCCCTGACTCACACTTTCAAAGACAGCAACATGGGAAATGACCTTCAAACCAAATTGCCTCAGAGGAAGTATTCAGCCAAAACTCAACCAAGCCTGCTTTTTCTATTGTATGTACCCATTTTGTGTTCCTGGTTCTAGAGTATTCAAAAATGGGCCTATAAATAGCTCTTTTGGGATAAAATAACCCATTTGGGACCCCCAAATATGTGGCAAATGAGCTTACTTATACTTAAGGGCTTCTTGGAATTTAGTAACATTTCCCCTTTAAATAAGTCCAGGCAGAAAAACCCAAGCCAGAAAATCCAAACCATTCAGTCTACAGCCCATTAGAAAGGGGATAATGGATATGAAATCCATGCTAGGGGATAGGATGTGTCAACTAAAGTCCCATATCGATACTCCCCTGATTTGGCTGGCTATCTACGTAGGAAATATAAACAGGAAGTATCTGTCTGCAAACCTTTTATCATCAAGGTAATTGCTGTAGCAGCATTTTAGTGTTTACCAAGACAATAAACATGAAGTCTAAAAAAAGATGTTTTCCAACTCCAAAGGACAAGGCTTAAAAAAGGAGCATATGTGTTCTTACTTGATAATCATCATCTTTCAAACACAGTTTGGATGCCATCCTTGAATTAATTTGGCCACAAAGATAAGGTAGGAGGCTTTCCATTAAGCTTTGCAACCAAATGAAAAAGTGCATTTTCTTAGCAAGCCAAACCTTGTTTCTGCCCCCCCCCCCCCGCCCCCTCCACCCGCCGGTATGTTCTTTATACAAGTGATACAAGTGGCAGGCATACACTAGCTCTGGATTTAAGGTATTTGTGGGCAACATCTTTTCAAAAAGAATTTTCTCAAGGAAACAAAGCAACAGTGAAATAGGGGAAAGGGCAATGAACATCTTGGATCACTTTTGCTCATTCTGTTCAACTCAACTCAAGTTTAGGTCAAGAGGGAGTGGGAGCTTTATTCTCTTAACTATGCCTGCCTGTTAATATCAGGTCCCAGAACAGTGTATACTGAAAGCTCCTTGCGGGCAGGGATCACATCTAATCTCAGCTCTGCCACTTGTCTGCTGTGTGACCTTGGGCAAGTCACTTAACTTCTCTTTGCTCCAGTTACCTCATCTGTAAAATGGGGATTACTACAGTGAGCCCTGTGTGGCACAGGGACTGTGTCCAACCCTATTACCTTGTATCTACTCAGCCCTTAGTACTGTGCCTTACATATAGTAAGCCATTAACAAATACCAGAATTATTATCTACCATCTCTATCATACTGTACTTTCCCAAGCACTTCTCACACTGCTTAGCACACAAGAGGTGCTCAATAAATACCACTGATTGATACACTAATGCATTTTCATGGACAAAATATAAGAATGTAACAGATTCTCTCTCAGTGATACTTTCCTTGACACAGCCTATCAGTAGCATTACCTTAAAACCAAAAGACAGTACTCTATAAAGATGTCTCATTTATAGCCAATATTTTGTCTTTTAATTTGAGAAAATGCCTTAGCAAAAATTCCACAGTATTGGTGCTTAACAAATGGTTTAACTAACCTTTTCCTCCACAAAGAGCAATAGACTCCCTTCGTGGTACAGGATTTAAATCCACAGAGTTCTCTAGCAAGGGAAATGCGGTGCTTACTGTCAATTGATGGGTTAGGTGGAAGGTATTGGGGACCCTTCTTGTAGTAAGTGCTACAAGTAAGCACTACTAAGTGCTTAATACAGTGCTTTGCACACAGTAAGTGTTCAATAAATACGATCAAATTGAAAATAATAGGGAGGTGGGATTCCCTTGTCAAGCCCACATGAACAGAATACAGCTCAGGCCTGATCTGACTACTTCCAGATCGGTGGTGGCTAGTTACCAACGCTGTAAGACCAGGCAGTCTTAGGTCAGCTATTTCTAAGTCTCAAGCCTTTGTAGCTTGACTTGTCAGCTTTACCACTGGGGCCAGAATTCACAGGCCTCATCTCTAGTACGGAGTGTCCTTGGTAAGTAAGCAGTGCACCCTCCAAGTATTTTTGCTGTTTCCTTTCTCTGCCAGGGGACAGGCTAGATAATTCTGCAGGCTGGTCTATAAAACCCTCGTTGCACCACTGATACCCCTGAGGAAGAACATATGCATCCCTTCTTTCCCTCCTAAGAGGAGCTGGGTTTTCTTTGAAAGCTTCTAGCACTGAACTTAACATTCCCCAAAAGGCTTAGCATCTCTTGCCTCAGGTAAAACAGGGCAAACGGCACAGGGGAGGAGGGTGGTGGTAGAGGTAGAATTTGAAGTATATTGCAACAATGTGGTACAGTTCCACCAAACTGTTGAATAGACAAATTGAACTTATTATTAAAGGGAATGGAATTCTGCAGTCAATCAAAAACCTGGTTTTTCCCCTTAAAAAATATTCTTATCTTCTGAAAGCCAGAGGAAATCTTCATTAGAGGGGAAAAGCATACTAGATCAATACTAAAGCTTTTCTGGCAAGAGAGCGCCATTCTTTGAGCTACTCAAAACACTTTTTTACTACTAAACTGCTCTATTACATTAATGGCAACAGGAGAGACACTGATTTTGAAATATTTAAGTTTACAAATGATCTTTTAAAAGCTACAATTAACTCACAAGATCTGATTCCTCCAATCTCCTGAATATCCATTCTCCCACAGAAATCTTTCTGGGTTTAACTTATGGGCTTCGTTTTAAACATGGGACTAATGTTAACAGACCTGTGTTACTACTACATTATAATGTGCCATATTGAAAATAAACAATTTTGCTTGGGTTTACAATTTATTTCTTAAATGTCTCAGCACTTTACTTTCGGCAAATCATTTTCTTTCTTCCCAGAGGCTACTTTCATTAAAATTACTAATGCGAGACCTAGTCAAACTTTATGGAAAATTCTGAAATGCAACCCCTTTATTGTCGGCTAAATTGATAGTGAAAATGACAGCAGAAGTAAATACTCAGGAATGGAGAATTGGGATTCATGCTCTTCTAGACATTAACAAACGTGAAAAAGAGTCCTGTCCCGATCAAACGCAAAACTCATCATACTCGGGTCTCCTGTAACATAGGAGGCAGCACTGTTAAAGAACTCCACCAGATGGAACAGTGGAACATGTACACAACTGTTTCTTCTGACACCACATCGTGTTCTATCAAATCGGCACCCGTGGTCAAAGGAACATTCCTGGTTCCCCAGAAGCACTCTAGTCAATAAGCAAAGTGAAAACAGATGATATGGCAGAACCGATCGGACTCTGGTTTCAACCACTGCATTTCTAAGCTGGCTGCTCATTAGTAGGAGATAATTACAGGTCATGGGACACTTCATACAATAATGGAAGGCATAATTACCCAATTGCTTCATATATGAGTTAATTCATCTCCTATGTACTGGGCACCTCTGCATACAATGCGCCTGATGAACTTGCTAAATACTGGTACTGTAGGGCTTGGATTACAAACTCAAGGAAACTATTTTGAATAATTATTTTTCTCCTCCTTAACAGATGCAATTCAAGCATCACAGACTAAATATATCTTCGTGAAAGTAGGATTTCTCTCTTTGGAATTTATTTCCTGATGCTTATATTACTCTGCAAAATGTTCAGAATTCAGTTTATGAATTCAAAATATTTTCTCTGTAAATTAAAATGATATCTCTCCCCCAAGATTCTATGGCTTCAAGTTGAAAAAATGAACTTGTAAGAACTAATTTAGATGTTTTATAGTAAAAAGGCATCTGTGCCCCAAATAGCCAGGACCTGATCTAAGCCATGGATGTGAAAGGGCTCTATTATAGTGGGGAAATGACTATAAGCAGAGAGAGAAAAATAATAATTGTGATATTTTTTAAGTCCTATGTGCCAAGTGTTGGGGCACATACATGAAAATCAGGTTGGACCCAATCCCTGTCCCACATGGCACTCACAGTCTAATTAGGAGGGAGAATAGGTATGGAATCCCCATTTTACAGATGAGGAAACTGAGGCCCAGAGAAGTAAAGTGATTTTCCCCAGGTCACACAGCAGGGAAGTGGCAGAGCCGGGATTAATACCCAGGTCTTTTGATTCCCAAGCCCGCACTCTTTCCATTAGTCCATACTGCTTCTCAAGAGGTGGGGTGGAGGGAAAGGGGCTAGTGACTAGGAACCCAGGAGCAGAATTCAAAACTACTAAATGACTGATGCTCAATAGGAACAATACAACATGATGTCCTGAAGGAAGACAGACCAAATATTCAAAAACAAGGTTGGAAGTGAATTATTACCCATGAGCTTGACAGAAAAATGGGTAGTGGGGTCACAAAGCTAATCACATTCACCATGTATGGCTATTAAAATAGCAAACCTGGATATTGGACTGGGAAGAAGCAGAATAGAATAAAACAGAATGGAACAGAACAATGTGGTAATCATATTCAGGCTCCTATTGGAATATCAAGCCCAAATCTGGGCTCCAGAATTTGAAAAAGTTCTGGAGAACTTAGAGAGGTTGCAGTCAAAGAAAATGATTAAAGGATTGGAAAGGAAGACTATTGGAGAAAGATAAAAGATATAGGGCTGAACCCTGGGAAGGAGAACGCTGAGGGATGACTTAACGGGCTTTTAGGAGGTGAAGAGAAATCATGCAGGGAGTGGCACATAGTTGTTTCTCGATCACTGAGGGGAAATGGAGTGAAGCCACAGACTGAGGGATTTGGGTTAGAGGTAAAGAAGGGTTTCCTTACAGGGAAGGTCATAAGACCTTGGAATGGGTTAAAGAGGGAAGTTGTGGGATTCCCCAGGCCTGAGGTCTTGACAAGCAGGAGAGACTCTGGTCTGCCTGGGATGGTTTAGACGCAGGCCTCCAAAAAGCCCCACTATGCCCTGGGATTGGATGATAAGAGTCTTGGGACAATCACTGTGATAAACCTGACCTTGTCCGGAAACACTTCTATGCCACAGCGATGGATATCCTGGAGCTAAAGAGGGACGGGGGTGGCACGTAGGCATTTAGGGTGGAGATAAGTATGTTTACTTCCACATTAACATCGCACCCGATGTATTTAAGAGGAACAGCCCAGATCCCGTTCAACCTAATGATTTTGGAAGGGGCCTCTCTCCCCTTGCTCTTTACTACTGGTAGATTTACTACCCCCTCCCCACCACCCTATCCCCCATGGCTCTCGGGGCCATAGAGAAAGTTCCTTATTTCCAGCCACGACTGTACTGCACCCAGTCACGTACCAATGATTTTCCAGAAACCTTGGGAGTCATCTTCTTGTGTGTCTTGCCGGATTTGCCAAAACGTTTTCTAAACTGTAAATTCATTTTAAACAAGGAAAGGAGGGAACAAGTTCAGCCCTCTAGACCCTTATCTTGCCCCTACCCGCCTCTTGACAATAAATATATTTAACAAAGGACTCCATACAGTTCCACTCTGGCAACTTCAATGATGCCATCACTTGCAACCTATGCCCCTTCTATCTCCAAGTGGAGCAAAGAGAGGGAGTAATGAAGGGAGATCATTTATTTGTCAGATGTCGACTTCAGCTAAAAGAACAGTCCTCAAATGTCCCGTTCAATTTTTTCAACAGATAGACTATCTGCCAAGATTCTTTGTGCTTTAAAAAGACTATAATGCTAATTTAAAAGAATTGATTTATGGGCTTTATCATAAAAATGGACCCTCTGTCCCAGACAGCCAGAATGTGATCTAAACTGTGAATAGGGAAGCAGAGTCCTACAGTGGTAAGGTTCTAGTATGACAAGTGGAATTAAAATCTCATCTAGAAAGAGACACATTTTCATGTTGCATTCCTTCCATTTCTGAAGAATGATGTTAAAGCAAAAAAGTAACAGAATTATCTAATTTGGTTGTGAGAGTAAATTGATGGGACACTCTTGGAAAAGAAGTGGTTTCTTTCTACAACTGGTATTCCACTCGCTACACTTAAAATTATCCTCACAGCCTTGGTTTCTAAGCAGGCTGATCTGTATAGAATACACAAACCACCAGGTTGCCATTTCCACCAAAAGGAAATGTCATTTCCTATGATTCGAGGTTTCAACCCATCTCTTGGAAAATAAAAACGTCAAAAGGATAACTAACAATAATAAGTTTTGATACTGATTAAATGCTTTGTGCTGAGCACTGGGTTAGGTACAATGTAATTAGATTAAAACTATTTGGGATCCCAGTGGTCTTGCCTAAGGATCCACTGTCTTAAGTAACTTTTTTGGTTCCTATATATTCAGGGCCGGCGATGAGGTACAGTGTTGGTTATTAAAACACTCCTCTGCATCTTTTAAGCTACTGAATTGGACAAAGGTTTCCAGTCCACCTTGGGCAAGCAGGACAATGTTCTGTGTCCCCCTTTGGCTGAGCTGAAAGGTCAATCTCTTTGGGGCCTGAAATGTGCACTCGGAGGGAGCGCTGAGATGAGGCAGCAAATGGGCTTGAATTTCAGCTCAGGAACCACATATTTCCTCAGCCTTGTGGGCAGAAAGCAATCAGACTGGTAAGGGGGCTGCATATCGCAACCACTCTCCACCTCTGGCCATAGCTCGCACCAAACTGATCTTTTGGTAAACTTCAATCTGAATTGCAAAACTGGGAGGACCAGAAAGAAACTGACGACCAATATCCTGAGCCCAAAATAAAAACCTTCACTTTTTCCCTGGCCTGCCTCCTGCCTTTTAAAAGACACCAAAATGGGATCAATGTTGTTTTCCGTTTACGAGCATGAAATGAACCTAATAATTCTTTGTTCTTCTGCAGGGCTTCAAAGACTCAGGCCAGCGTTTATTTAAAAAAGCAGTCGTGAAGCTCATGGGTGGATTTTATTCTGCCTGATGCATATTAATCGGGTAATTGGTCTACTTACTCTACCTGGAACAGAAACAGGGCCCGATTAGGGCGGACAATTACCTTCATGGGAGCCTCTATTTCCTGTTTCTAATTGACTTCCATAATTTCTCCCCTGCTAATTTGAGTTCTGCCCTGACATAACCAAAACCCCAGACATAAGTCCCAAGGCCTCCTTGTTCCAGTCTGTAAAACAAGGTTGTAAAATCACCTCATTACTTTACTCAGGAAACCCACTAGAAACTGGTATTGAAGGAATCAATCTGTAAAACAGCGGCTTTTGGCATTGTGATCAAGTACTTTCATTTAATAAACTAAAGCTCTTTAGTAATCTAATCTACAATGCATTTAGAAATGCATGCGTAATGATGGTAGAAATCTGTCTCTACGTACTATACGTCCACAATCGAACTAAAACGCAAAGCCAAACAGAAAGTATAAGACCATAAGCATATGACATAAATAGTTACCAACTGTATTTATGAAAATACATGATAAGCAGTCCAACTTCAACAGATAAGCGCATGGAGTCTTCACAGCCGAGCTCTATCACTGCTTGAAGGGCACCTGTGTAACTACAAATGACTACTGGGGTGAGATCGCCAAGGGCAAAATGCCTTTGCTCAACACAAAACTTCTGCTCATCAATTCCGAGGTTCTGAAGAAAGACTACCTTTCTTCATGCAGCCTGAATCCGACCCCTGCACCTCCCAAGGGTGATACTCCCAACGGGGTGACGGGCATAGAAGCTCCGTGCCCTTCATTTAGCAGAAATATTGGCCTCGTCCATTACATAAATTTGGGGAGAAATCAGGTAACATTGCGACCCATCAAATCTCATTTTTACTCCCCTAAGTCAAATCTAAAAAAGTAACTCTGCCCAGACCAAATCTGCAAATCTCTCTCCTGTCCCAGAACAGAAGACCCCAGCCGCAGAGCCGAATTAATACAAACCCGTTACGACAACCGAAAGCACCTGAACCTAGGCTCCCAGAAAGGTCCCGCTTAGGAGATGTTTTATGGAAACAACCCGACCCATTTCTAGGCAAATTTCTCCATGTTTCTGAGCTTTAAAATTAACCCCACCCTTGGAAAAAACACATTCAGACGCTCTCACCAAAGGATGCGGCAAAACTAGAGGCAGCACGCAGAAAACAAAACTTCCACTCCTCTTCATTTAGCGGGCTGATTCAACTGCTGTTTTTATCAGTCCACTCAAGTTAGAAAAGTACAAAACTGCTCCCGTGGACCTGTGGTGCTAAATATCCTTCTCTACAGCAACCCCAAAATAGAGTCCTTGCCCGCAGCCCTGCGGGGTACATAAAAGTGGTTTCATTTCCAGGAATTAAGGCGCCATTTAGTTTCCTTCTAATGCCTCCAACGTTCTATTTACCTATACCTTATCTATTGAAACACACGCAAGTAAAACGGACAGCCTTATCCACACAAGAGCAGCGAGGAGCGGTCAAGCAGCTGGCCAGTCTACCGCTTCCCAAACGGGTCCCGAAGAAGAAGGCTTACTAGGCATTTGCTGATTGGCATTGCCCTTTTATTTTTGGAGAGGTGAGTGACAAAAATCGGACAAGCTCAATCAGCACCGCGCAAGCTGGGAAAACTCCCGACCTCCAGGATGGAGGGTCCAGAAAACCACCTCGGTACCATGAGCACATCCCGATGGCGTGCCGCTTGCCGGAGAGGTGGTGGTGGTGGTGGAGGGCGGGAGGGGGGTCCTCCCCTCCCACCCGAAAGACGCCGCATCCCTAATTGAAGGGGAAGGAATTTGAGAACATCCAAAAGTTAAACACTAGCCAACCCGCCAACCCCTTCCAAATATCTCTCTCTCCGGGTTGGATTCGTCTCCATGCCGCCTTGGGGGAAAGCTATGGGACGAGAAAGTTCAGAAGCGCTCAAAAAAGATCTTTGCAAAAGTCAACCTCAGCACCGACCGGTGAATTTAGAAACCCCAATTTTTTTCCGAGTTTCAAGTTTTTAAGCTTTGCGGATGGCTGGAGTAGGAAAAAGGAAATTTACTAGGCAGTACAAAGGAAATCTTGTTGTCTTCTATTGTGGCAGTGGGGGTGTTGCCCAACCCTAACTTATCTGTGTTGATAAAGGAAACCAAAGAATAAGACCCACCAGAAAAAGATTCGCTCAAAGGAGAAGGTAGCCTTGCCTTACCTTGATAGTGCTGGCCATGATGCAATCAAGTTTATTGATCACTAATAATTGTTAATAATAATTATTCCTTCTCTCTGACCAGAAAGGAGTTTTGATGAGGTTGTTTAGAGCGGATGAGATTGTGCTAAGTCTGGGAAATGAAGTCAGCCAGTGGCAGGAAGAGGTTTCTATTGGTCCTGGCTACCGCAGCTCGAAGAAACAGGATATTTGGGAGCGGAGAGATAAGAGACCCTAAAAACAATGTTGTTTTTCTTGATGATATGCAGCTAGGATTTTTTTTTTTAATTTGAAAAAAAATTGTCAATTGCCTGGGACTGAACTGCTTTGGCAGGTGTGACTCGATGTGCAATATGTGTGACATTCTGCACTAAGGCAGGATGCAGATGTCGGGCGGACTGGGCCGGTTTCTGCACGGTTTCACAGAGGCGGTCCCCAGGGGAGTTGATGAGTGAATGTGCCCATGGGCCTGGACAGCTCAATGCGGCGGATCGTGTCAACTTGGTTGCATTATTATTAGCAGGGAGATAAATGAACTGAGGCCCCTACTCCTCATTCATTACTTACCTTTCTCACGCAGGAAGCGTTCAGGTAGGACTCATTTCTCAAAGAGATGCGGTGTCTAATAATAGTGCCGGCCTTTCATTTCACACTACCTATCCAACAGTCCCCTTTCAACAGGGAAAAGTGAGAGCTTTCTCAATTAATCAACTCTAGTTATTGACCACTTACTCTGTGCAGAGCACTGTCCTAAGCACTTGGGAGAATACCATGGTTTCTAGCCATGATCCCTTCCCTCAAGGGTCTTGGTTATAATCTAGTGAGAGGAGACATACTAAGACCAATTACGGGTAGAGATAAGTAGTAGAATATAAAGACATGCACATAAGCGTTACCTGGAGCAGGGTGGGGTGAATACCAAAGATTGGAGGTGATGTGTGGAAGTGATGAAGTGACAGTAAGGGGGGAGGAAATCTGGTGTAAAGGTGAGAGGTGAATCAGAGAAGGCTTCCCGGAGGCGATGCGATTTCAGAAGATCTTTGAAGGGAGGGCAGTGGTCTGCTGGACGTGCAGGGGAATAGAGTTCCAGGCAGGAGGGAGGGTATGAGCAAGAGGTCGGTGGCGGGAGGAGTGTGAACAAAGCTCAGTGAGTAGACTGGATTGAGAGAAGTGAAGAGTGTTGAGTTACTTTCTCTATTTACTTCTATCTGCCAGCGCGTGCAGTTGATTCCAACTGGAGAGGCTGAAAACACAAATGCTAGGACTCTCGAGCAAAAACGTCAGAGGAAAGCCAATGTGAAGTCAGTGTGGGTATGGGTGGGATTTTAATGTCTAGCACAAGCCTTGTCCGGGAGAGTAAAACAGGCAGGGGCTTCAGTCTGGACTGTAGCCATTGGGTGTGGTCACGATGTGATCCCACAATTGTCTCAGGTGGTGGAAGTGGTTGCATTTTATCACTGTGACCACATACGGAAGGTTGGTGGGGGCACAGCCCATTTCATTTAGCTTGTGAGGGCCCAGAGGTAAAATGTAAACATATGCCACCTTAAAGAGCAAGGTTTTCCCCACATCTTCCCAGTGACAATAATAACATTGTTTTCAGGGTTTCGTCTCTTAATAGAGGTATTTATTAAGTGCCTTCTATGTGCCAAGCACTGTGTCAAACGCTGGGGTGGATACACAATCATCGGGTCAGACACATTCCATTCCGAGTCACATCAGAACTCCCAATCTAAGAGGGAGGGAAGGAGGGAGAACAGGTATTTTATCCCCATTTTACAGAGGACAGTAAGGAACAGAGAAGTTAAGTGACTTGCCTAAGGTCACACAGTAGGCCAGATTCACAGCTGGGTCTAGAACCCGGCTCTCCAGACTCCCACCCCGTGTTCTCACCCACTCTATGCAGAATACTGTCCTAAGAGCTGGGGTGACTTAGAAGACATGATCCCTGTCCTTAAAGGGGTTTACATTCTGGACTGAGTTAAACGAAGCTTTTTTTTTTTAATCAAGTGACAATCATTTGACTCAAAATGTCTTTGACATTGGGTCTCCTTGTGGCTCGCAAGGTCACAAGACTTTTGTGGCTAAACCTGACTGGAAGGCACTCGCTAGCACCTTTCAAAGGTGTCGGTTTTGAGAATTTCCCTCAAAGGCTTGGATAAACAGCAAGAGAGCAGTTTGGATGATAAAACCCTGGCAGCCGTGACCGTTTACGTTGGTCAAAAGTGGGTGTTTTCTACAGGTTGGACATATTCTGTCTGACTTCTGCAAGGTTCGCAAATGTTTCACAATGCAACCTCAAACTGGGGCAAAACTCGGAACAGCTGGCTGGCCCTCAGTGGCGCTTCAGCGTGCGTTACAGATGCCATGTCAAATGCTCATTAAGGTGTCTTCAAATTCAACCTCTCAGTTCAGGGTCACACTTCTGTTTTCTACTTGAAGGAAGTACAACTAATAATATAGAGCCACACATTCCTTAGAGTATTTCCTACATGCTTTTTATTACTCATTTTCAGGAAGTGACTTGTACCCTGGTAGAAACAATATTTTGCTTAGAATCGAGCTACAAGAAAGTCGAACCAGTGGCAAGGTGTGGCCCGCTTGTGCAAAAACACAATAGAACCAAATCCTGAATGGAGGAGAGATAAATTAGAGGACTCGGGGTTGGCCTTCAGTAAGATGAGTGGATTTTGACATGAGGACTGACTAGGTTAATGTTTACAGGACATGCCACATTCCTATAAACCAATCTGTCCCCCAACCCTGGCCCACCCCGTTTTATCTTTTGGCCCTCGCTCTGTTATTTTGGTCCTTGTGCCTGGACAGAGAAGATAGCTTGCAACAAATCTCCCATTTTCTGTGTGAAAATCAGAACTCCACTAGTTCTGAAAGCAAGTGGATTTTGTGGGGATGTCGATTTCCGTTCTTTTCATCTCTAAACAATGAGCGAGATGACTAGCTGATTATGACTTGAGTTGACCCGTGCATTCGAATTTTCTTTCCCCTAAAGTTTCAAAGCTTCTTGTACTGTTTTATCTGGGTGCCTTCCAAAAGGAGGGGAGAAGAATGCTCCTCACCTTGGCCATTCGCCTTTGAAAATAGGGGCCTTCTGGTTGGCTTGCCCACTTGAGGAGAAGCAATTTAATGTGTTCTCAAGCAAGTAGTCTCCAGGCTGGTTTTGTCCACTCCAAATTTTAAAGGCTCGGGCCAATGAAAGCACTGATCACTTTCCAGGGGAACATAATTGTAAGATAGTGCTTTGGGGGAGAAGGGGTTTTTGGGATCAATCCTGCACCATCGAGGACACATCTCATCTTCCTATTTTAAGCTTCTTTCTAATCCTGAAAACTTGTGGGCTCTTCTGCAGCAGAACAGACTAGAATTTTGATGTCATCTTTGAACAAAAGGCCAGCTCTACTACTAGTTGTGATGCTGATTTAATTCTTCCAATAACTCCCCTCCTCCTCTCTCTCTCGCCCCTGGCCAAGGGCAACCAAAATCAGTACAGTGCAAAGGTGGGCATCTGCATGTGGCCACCCAGCCTGGCCACAGGGATTAAAAGATCAGTCAATCAACCAATCAGTGCTATCTGCTGAGTGCCTGTAGGCTTTGGGGCGACAGGGCGGGTGGTGAAAGCCAAGCTTTGAGGGAGCAGCAGGGACAAGGAGTCAGAGTGGGAGAGACCAGGGTGAGGCTCAGAAGAAGGTGATTTTAAGAGGGGTGAAGAGCTTGAGCTAGGGAGAAACAGGTGAAGAGAGCTGATTCCTATGATGGAGGGAGCTGGTGGATGGCCTCAAAGCTGGGGCCATCCAGCGGTGCATGGAAATATTTGGGCCCAGCCAGCGATGGTGCTCAAGTAGTTCTGACATCCTTCCCAAGTCCCCTGGAGCTGCCGACCCCGTGAGAACAGTCCCAGGCCCCATATGAACTGCCTTTGACTAGGACAAATGATGGGAGCCAAACACCGCTGATTGTCTCCACGATGTCGTGTTAGTCTTAATATTTGGCACCCAACCAGTTATTTGTGAGAGACTCTGTGAGAAGGCTGCACCATTAGGGTTTCTTCTGATTATGGGAGTGAGGTCTTAGATCAATATCAAGCCACCAGGACCTGACCCACAGTGGAAAACTACATCACTTGTACCCCAGAGCCTGTTTACTCCTCAGAGAGTCAGAGAGAGTTTTTACTCGAGCACCTTAATGCTCCTGGCTAGCCACCCCTGAGCATTCCTAATCAACCTGTCTTCCAGTGGTAACAGCCCAGCTTCTGAGGGAAGGGAGATATCCATTTCTATTTGGATTTAGTGGGCTAAAATCCTGTCTTCCGACCAGGTTTTGAAAGGAGTGATCTGTTCTGGAATTCAGTTATGACTTGAACAAGGAGCAGTGTGAGCAGTGGAAAGAGCACAGGCCTGGGAGTCAGAGGACCTGGGTTCTAATCCTAGCTCTACCAGTTACCTGTGAGGTGATTTTGGACAAGTCACTTAACTTCTCTATGCCTCAATTTCCTCAACTGTAAAAAGGGGATTCGGTGCCTCTTTTTTTAAAAAAAAGGAATTTGTTAAGCAATAATTCTAATCTCAGTAGGAAGGAGAACACGCTGAGAAGCAGCATGGCCTAATGGAAAGAGCATGGGCCTGGAGGCCAGACCCGGGTTCTAATTCTGGCTCTGACAACTGCTTCCTGTGTGACCTTGGGCAAATCATTTAACTTATCTGTGCCTCAGTTATTTCATCTGTAAAATGGGGATTAAATCCTCTTCCCTCCAATTTAGATTGTGAACCCCATGTGGGACAGAGATTGTGTCTGACCTGATTAACTGTGTCCACCGCACATAGTAAGCACCCAACAAATAGCATAATAATAACATTTCAACATTTTCAGACACGTTGATCTACAATTTTCTTTGGGGCTCGGAGTCGATACAAATTGAGGGAATGCCTATCAGTACTTGCCTTCACAAGTAATTCCATTCACATATTAAAACTTTGCTCTTTCCCCAGCTCCCTCTAATATAAATAACTTTCGTTTGTCCACCCCAATAAATTATAAACTCTTGGAAGGTAGGGAAGGCAATTCACTTTGGCTTTCAATCAATCCATCCACAGCATTTACTGAATGCCTACGTACACAGAACAGTGTATTATACTTGGGAGAGTACAACACAGTTAGTATAGAAAATCCCTGCCCTCAAGGACCTTACAATCATGTCCTCTCCCAAGTCCCTCTCCCAAGTTTACAGTGCTTTCACACTTAGTAAACACTCAAAATTAACCACTAGTCATGGGGATGATTCACACTACAACTCAACTTTTTGATGCACAGACGACCTGATCCAGCAAAGAACTCCCACCACAGTCGCCATGTAGCAAGCCTTGGCACAGTGTCCTTGGTAGCTAGAGGACAGGATTTAGTCAAAGAATCCCCAGCTGTACCCCAAAGCAATGCAGATATGGCAAGGAAAAGGCAACTTTACCTACACATCATCACACAGAGTGAGTTTCAAATCACATACACCAAGAACCTAGTGGCCACTATGATTTTCCAACTGACACATTAATTCAAAAGACAAACACAATATTCAGACTCATATTTTCATGCCTATAATGAGCAACCCCTGAAAAGTGTTGGTGTCTGTGTGACTGAAGGTGAGATAAGACATCTGGAATCTGATGTGCAAATATGATTCAGAACTATGGAAAACGCTTTCGACTCAAGGGGCCCAGAGCCGGATTGGAAGTCTTGAGCTTATCATAAAGGGGCACCTATAACTCTCCTCCAGAAGTACCCACACAAGAAGGCATGCAGGTGATTACAAACCGTTCTGTGGAATCAGTCAAGCCTTCTGTTTTGGCAATTAGCCTGGAGAAAAGTAAGGACATACACCAGCCTGAATCCGGCAACCCCTGCAGGAAACCAAGAACCTCCAGCAGTGACACAAGGTTGAATAGGGTCACTAAATTCCACTCCCTAGGCAGAACATTGTCTAGTGACACGAGAATACACACAAAAGGAAAAAGATCAAATCAAGAAGGCCAGCGTGTCCTCGGAAAGTGTGATAAGAGTGTGGTGTCATTTAGGTTAGGGAATACACTGCAGGTCTGTAGAGAAGCTTACATTTTTGATATGGCTATGAGATCTGGACTTACCACAGACACCACAAACACCACATTCAACTTCTCAAGCAGTTTCATCAGGGCCACCAACATGCCATACTTAACCTAAAATGGCAAGACAGGATCACAAACAATTAGATCTTGGAACAGAATCAGTCCACCAGCACTGAAGCAATGTCCATTGCATCACACCTCTACTGGGTAAGATATGAAAGGAGAGTTGACCGCCACAGGAAACCCAAGCAGCCAAAATGGGTGGAGGCTGTGAATATGAGGAGGCGGGCAAGAGAAAGTTTTAAAGACCCAGTGAAGTAAAATTAATCGGTCTTATTTACTGTGCGCTTACTGGGTGCACAAGCTCTACATTAAAGCTTGGGAGAGGCCCATATAACAATATAACGTTATATTCAGTGATGTGGAACAGCAGACACAGCTGGGAGTCAGCTGAAGACAGACCAATATGACAAAAGCAGTTAGAAATGGGATCACTACCTTAGAGGGAAAGAGCCAAGAAGATCATGACAAGGATCTTGTTTGCCATACATTCACACCGACAAAAGTCACAGCAACAGCTCCATCACATTGCTGGGGGCGGCTACCAGTTCTGGTTGTGGCTGACCCCGTTCATCGATCTGAGTTGGACCCAATCACGGGACTATACTGAGACAAGGGAATGCACTCTTTCAACCCCGTTAAAGTCCAAGGAGCCCACAGAGGCAGAGAGCTCAACTGGGAACCCTAGATTCTCAATGGACTAAACACCTGCCCCTAGTCAGGACTCTAGCCATCCCATCTTAGGCCAGCGTGGTCTGAGTCTATCAATTGGTGACACTTATTGAGCACTTATTGTGTAAAGAACACTGAACTAAGTGCTAGGGAGCACACAGTAGATTTTGTAGACACAATTTCTGCTCTCAAGGAGCTTGCAGTCTAGAGGGGACTCAAACAGTCAATCGATAATTATTAATTGATTGACTGTAATTATTCAGTACTGTGTGCAGAACACTGTACTACATGCTTGGGGGAGTACAACAAAACAGAGTTCTTGTCCACCAGTAAATTACAGTTCAGAAGGAGAGACAGATTTAAAAAATTTACAGATAGGTACAGAAGTTCCATAGGGCTGAGGGTGGGGTGAATATTATATGTTTAAAAGGCACAGAACCAAGTGCAAGGGAGATACAGAAGGGAGAAGTAGGAGAAGACATTTAAATAAATGGTAGATAGGGGAAATGGCTGAGTGTAAGGATTTGTACCTAAGCACTGAGGGGCTGGGGAGGGGTGTGTGTCAAAGTGCTTAAAGGCGATGTGGGACTGGGGTAATAATGACAGTCTACTTGTAGATTCCCTGGAAGGAGATCTATTATTTCATTTGGCAGTCTATTCTGAGAGCCCAAGGCCAAGCCCATCTTCTTCCATCCAGCCTCCCTTCTGTCCTTCGAGGAGTCATGGGGAAAGTGAGGCGCTAGTCACTTTCAGCAGAGTGACTTAGTAAGAAGCAGTGTGGCTTAGTGGAAAGAGCACGAGCTTGGGAGTCGGAGGTCGTGGGTTCTAATCCCGGCTCTACCCCTTGTCAGCTGTGTGACGTTGGGCAAGTCACTTAATTTCTCTGTTACCTCATCTGTAAAATGGGGATGAAGACTGTGAGCCCCACCTGATTACCTTGTATCGACCCCAGCGCTTAGAACAGTTTTTGACGCATAGTAAGCGCTTAACAAATACCAACATTGTTATTTCGGCGCAGAGTCCCACTGGCTTCAGGCTCCCTGAGGGACTCCACCTTGGCCTGCCTGCCTGACTGCCCCCCGGGAAGCAAATCAAGCCCATCAACTGGCTAGACAGTAGGTGGCTTACCTCTCTGGACCCAATGGGCTTGCCCTTAAAGGGGGCTTTGGGGACAAAGTTTACCACAGGGTTGGCAACACCAACCCAGAGAGCGCACACATGGCAGGTTTGCTTCCTACCTGGCCAGCAGAAAGTGTCACAACCTTCCTCGTCCCCCGAGCTGCTGGAGACTGTTGTCACTAGAGGGTGCTAAGTGTCCCTCTAAAGGGGCCGGACGGGCTGGAGGATCAGGCTACTCAAATCTTCCTCCCCTCCCCTTCCTCCCCTTTTCCCAGAAGATTTCAATTTCATCTCCAATTTCATCTCCAATTACAACTACCTCTAAGGTCAAGTATAATTCTACAGCCCGGTTTTTGTTTTATTTTTTACAATATTTACTCGGTTGAGGATACTCAGCTAACCAAGAGGAAAAGGAAGATAAGAAAAAAAGCGGTGAAAACTTGAGGTGGCTCAGGATGCTGAAAGTCAGACACTGTTCGGCTCCAAATCTGATTTGGAAGTTTTATGATGTTGTAATTCCACAGCCCCATCCTTTCAACAAGCTATTGGAATCATTTCACAAATTAAAAAACACTGTCTTCATCATAAAGGCATTAAGGATACTAAGAGGAACCAGGCACAGTTTTACAGCAATCAGTGATAAACAAAATAATGATGGCATTTGTTAAGCACTTGCCATGTGCTAAACACTGTATTAAATGCTAGAGTAGATACAAGATAATCAAATCAGACAGTTCCTGTCCTACATCGGGCTTAGAGTTCAAGTAAGAGAGATAATTATTATCAATCAATTCCCTCTACATCCTGCCTTAGCTGGGAGGGTCGTGGTTTTATGTTGGCTGAAGAAAAATACACAAAACCTCCAAAAATGGAACGATCTCATCTAAAGAGGTGAGCCTACCTCATCCTACTTCCCACTCTTTCTCTTCCACCTCAGCCCCTCCACCCACCATCACCACCACAGCACGCACGCACACACGCACGTGAGCACACACATGCACACACACACACACACCGACACTCTTGGTCATTCTATAAACCTGGACTTCCACATGCTGGGTAAGCATTTTCCAGGATTTGGGGACTTGTAGAATGGATGTCCTCTACAATTAGGGGACTTTATCTGCACATCCTCTGACTTCATCTTCCCACATTCGTGGGTTCCAAGGGAGAAGGGGAAGGTGCATAGGCTAGAGCTAGCAGCCTCTTTTTCCAGTATTCCTCAAAAATAATGTCACTCTGTTTTTGCACATTGCAGCCAATGCATTTCTCATCTAAAAATGTCATCACATTTATGAACATTCAATAAAAAGCAACAGAAATTATCATAAAAAAGATTAACTTTCATCTCAGAAATACATTGCCATGCCCCCTTACCATGATTCCCAGGGATATGAAATGAAAATAAATTCATGGGAAATAGAGAGACCCAGAAAACTCTTGGTATAAAGAGGGGTCTCTCATAACACTCCTCTTCCCGACCTTAACCAGGGCTAAGAAAAATTGGGGATTTTTGCTTCTCTCCTCTACTCCTGGCTCGGAGACTGAGCTGGGCCATTCTGCAGGTGAAAGTTGTTTGTTTACTTTAGTGGTGTGGGACTCTCTGGCAGAAACATGGGGCGGGGAGGGCTTGATTTGCACACCCCCTCACTGAAACTTGACATGCCAAATGACTCTGCGAAACCGCGCTCTGAGTAAACACTTGTGGGTGGCCGGCTGGGCCGGGCCTGCCATCGGTGCCCGTGGGGCCGGGCTTCCCTTGCGTCTGCCAGCCCGGCAGAGACCTCGCCATGGGGAACAGCTGTGCCTTTCCTGGAGAAAATGAGGAATGGCAGGATGGAAGAGCCCCTAAGCCCCTAAGAAGGTTGTTCTGGGGTTCTAGGTTAGAAGCAGGCCAACCAGCACTGACCACTAACACCTTTGCTAAAGAAAATGGTCAAAGAAGATGGGCTGAGAGTTTGGAACTCACAACAGAAGGGTTTCATGTCTCCTGGACGCACACCCTTCACATATTTCTTCAGCATGTAAAGCTCATGTTCATTTAACAAGTAATAATAATAAAGATACTAATAATAGAAGAAGAATTGCAGTACTTGCTGAGTGCTTGCTATGTACTAAGCACTGGGGTAGATTCACGATCAGGTCAGATACTATCCTTGTCCCTCATGAGTCCCATAGTCTAAGGTTTTTAATCCCCGTTTTACAGATGAGGAAACTGAGGCACTTGAAAGACATGGTCCCTTATCTGGGAATTACCAGGGAAAGCAGAGGAAGAAGGGCAAGACTGCAGCCCCAAAGACCACTGCACTGTCTCATGTTATGAAATGTATTATTCCGGTTTTTATTTTAAGAATCTACTAAAAACCTAAGAACTACTAAAAACTGTGCTGAGCTCTGGGGTAGGGACAAGATAATCAGATTTGACACAGTCCCTGACCCACCATGGGACTCATATGGTATTTTATCCCTATTTTACCATAGGGAAAGCTGAAAGTCAGAGCATTTAAGTGACTTGGACAGGGTCAAACAGCAGAGCCAAGGCTAGAACCTAGGTCATCTGAGTGTGAGCCTCATGCTTTTCCCATTAGGCCATGGCTGCCTCAATGTTTACCCCAAAGGACCCCAAGGTCATTTCAAGGAAACCACCAAATGATTCCCTGGGTAGGCCAATAGGCGCCTGCAACAGAGAGGAAACATGAACTCTCCCGGCCATTATAGACCTGCCTCTCTCCGGCCACTACACATGGGAGAAGAGTTGAAAAGGGGGCAGAAGAGTCGTCAGCTTCGGAAGAACATTTTGATTCCAGATATGGAGAGAAGAAACTTCAATGACTGAACTGCACTTCCTCTGCCCACAGGAAGCGGCCGCAAAAACGGCCAACTGACTTCCTCGTTGACAGCGAGGGGCCCATCATTAAGATTCCCATCCGTTTGCTGCCCTCCCCAAGCTTAATGGCGAGGTTCTCATCTGGAAGAATTAGAGCCTAGCCTGGGAGCCAGGAAGCTGGGATCCTAATCTGGTCCCCTCCCATTGATTTGATGACTTGGCCAAAGTTCAGGGTAAAAACCTCAATTTTTCTGGCAAGAGACAATAAAAACGTGCTCTGATGGCATTCCACAAGAGAATGGGATTCATTCCTCCCCTAAAGAGACCACACCGTTTTCATCATCAATGAGATGGACTGAGCTTCTATTGTATTTTTGGAGAATAAGGCAGGTATCAAGAGTATGGAAGTCCTGGGCTTGGTGGGAGGCAGATGGATGATGCTAAAGGGGTAAAAAGTAGTACTGTGCCCTAATCAATCAATCAATGGTATTTATTGAGCATTTATTGTGTGCAGAGCACTTTACCAATCAATTGGGATAATACAGCAGAGTTGGTAGATACATTCTCTGTCCCTAACCCACCCCTCTGCCCAAACTGATCCCGAAGAGTTTTGGTTCTGGCCATCATGCGATATCTGCCCATGATCCTGGCCTGGGATCTGTAGCACAGAGTCAGAGGAAGGGAAGAGGAAGGGAGGTCTTGACAGGGTCTGGGGTCACCTTGAGGCTAGGGCCTGCGACCCTTGCCCTTGGGGCTCTGCCAGTAGCCCAGGGAAGGAGGGAGCCTGAAAACCATGAACACTTCACCGCCATGGGCAACTCTATGCCTCACAGCTGACCTGGATGAGGGATAGGGAAGAAGGGAGAGGCAATAGAAAGAGCCTGCTGTCCTCCTTTTTTGAAGATGATGCTACAGATTGGGTTTTATTTAAAAGCTTTATATATAGATATATTAATTCATTCAATAGTATTTATTGAGTGCTTACTATGTGCAGAGCACTGTACTAAGCGCTTGGAATGTACAAATCAGTAACAGATACAGTCCCTGCCCTTTGACGGGCTTACACTCAGATAAAAATCAGATTTAACGTTGGTATTTGTTAAGCACTTACCATGTGCCGAGCACTGTTCTAAGCGCTGGGGTAGATACAGGGTAATCAGGATGTCCCATGTGAGGCTCACAGTTAATCCCCATTTTGCAGATGAGGGAACTGGGGCACAGAGAAGCCAAATGACTTGCCCACAGTCACACAGCTGACAAGTGGCAGAGCCGGGAGTCGAACCCATGACCTCTGACTCCGAAGCCCAGGCAAGGTTTTTTTAGTTTGATTCTACTTTTATATGTAATATCTGCACGTTAAATGTGTCTTTGGTAATATTACTCCTTTATGTCTGACTCCCCCTCTAGACTGTAAACTCATTTGTGGGCAGGGAATGTATCTGTTATACTGTTGTTTGAACTCTCCCAAATGCTTACTACAGTGCCCTGCACACATTAAGTGTTCAATGAATATGATTGATCGATTGATTTTGGTTTTCTCCCAATCTAACCTTTCGGGTATATCTCATTCTTACTTCTCTCATCTCCAACACACTGAATAGACTCTTTCCCTGCATGGAACTCCCTCCCAAACCAATGCAAACTAAACCACAACCTTTCCCACCTTCATAGACTCCTAAAACACGAGCTGTTCCCTGAGGCCTTCCCTCCTTAATGTCTCACTAGCCTCTTTAGTGCCTCCATACACATTGGTTTACTTATTCCACATCTTTCATCTCTTCATATTTTGCTTTTGTTCTCTCTTTTCCCTTTTGTTTCTATTATATGTATATTATCTGTGTCTTCCTGTCTCCCCAGTTATGTCCTTGAGGGCAGGGATTATATCTTCTACTTTAATGGAACACTCTCAAGCACCTAATTCAGTGTTCTGCACACAGTAAGTGCTCAATAAGTACTGATGATGATGATAAACAAATGTTCCACATTTAGAGTTACCTATTGGTTCACAGTTTTGAGACAACCTTCTTTAATGTAGAATACTGGGCTTTAGTGTCAGCCCATATTTAACCTTCTAATCCTGGCTTTGGTGTGGGGACTCTATAATGTAAAGAAGAATGAGAACATTCACTTGAGAATACTCAAAAACTGATCCCAGATGTCAAGAAAGTCTAAGCTCTTTTCAGGGTGTAGGAAAGGGCAATCTCCCAGAAGAGAATATTTATGTCATATTTTAAAAAGACTAAATCCCCCATACATCACATTGCAAAATACATGTTGATTCTATTGACACCAAATGAGAATACAGGCAAACCATCACACAAATGCATTAAATCATCTCAGTTTGACCTGGAGGAATCAGGATGGATTCAAAAATTGACAAATTAATTTTGGCAGTGAAATTGCTAAGCAAAACTTGCCACAATGTTTTTAAATTTAATTGTGGCTTTTTGTGGGTTCCCCCCTCCCCCCACATAGTAGCAGTAGTAGAGATGGTATTTGAGTGCCTCAAGAGTGCAGTGAGCACCTACAGAGTGCAGGCCATTATTCGTACAACATGTGTGGAAGATACCACATATGTTCCTTGGCCTCAGAGAGCTTCTACTCTAATGTAGGAGATAGTCATAAAAGTATTGAAAGATATAAAGGCACAAGTTTTGAGAATAGCCTTAAAGAAATAAATACCGCTATAAGTGCTTAACCCAAAATTCCAAAAGGTGATTCAGGTGAGAGAAGGTTAAATCAGAGAAAATCCTAAATATGGTAAGTGCATTTCTGTGAAGGTTGTAACCAACTCTTCTTTGGGTCCATATATGACCCAGCAAGAGAATTTGAGCTTCAACTGCAGTGAAAGAGAAATCAACTACGACAAATGGCAGAAATTTTTGTCTGCAGAGTTTGTTAAAAAACAGGAGTGAACATTGAGAGGCGTGGTGGAATAACCATTTCTGACGGAGAACAACAAAAGACTAATCAGTGGTTGGTCCCTACCAGTTTTGAAACTGACTTGCCCAGAAGCAGGGAGTTGGACCAGAGAACCTCTAAAGACCCTTCTGACTCAGTGATTCTGTGTTTTCAGTAGAAGACAAAGACCGGACCATTTGTGTGTCCTTTACTGTAGGTAGCCCACTGTAGGAACTCAACTCCATCAGTGTTGGCCATCACGGCAATTATTTTAGGAAGTCAACAATAGCGACGGGTCCAAGCTCCTGAAAGCAAATCGACAGACACAGAGAGCCCAAGTACTGCACTTTTACCATCACCCTTCTCATGCTACGTGAACACAGGCAGGTTATTAACTACTCTGTACCTCAGTTTCCTCATCTGTAAAATGAAGGTAAAATGGCCCATCTCCCTTCTTAAACTGAGCCCCATGCGAGATAGGGATTGCTTCAGATCTAATACCTTATCTATGCCAGTGCCTAACACAGGGTCTGGCACAAAATAAGCACTTAGTAAATACCATTATCAGTGACAGTGACATTTATTGAGCACCTACTATCCCTAACACTTAGGAGAACACAATAGGGTTAGCGGACATGATCGTTGCTCTCAAGGGGCTTACGTTTGAGCATGGGGAGATTGGTCAAAGGCACTGACTTACTCTCATCAGAAGGGCTGGAGCGAGAGAAGCAGCGAAGTTAAAAAAAAAAAAAAAGAACAAAAAACCAAAAACCATCTTCCCAATTTTTCAGGCTTATGCAGCAAACTGTGTTCTTTTGGCAGAGTACAGACATCCCTGCTTCTGCTGCCTGCTGCTGCTCAGATCCCAGATAACTCCAGTACCTCACCACATGGAGCCTGCTAGAATTGGGGATCTCTATACATATTGGTTCAAGCTGTTTCAGATTTTTCCTCGGGAATGGATACCATTAAAGTGTCTCCCAGACTCCTCAGGGTTTATGGAACATATGGCAAGACTGCCCGGCTCTTCTTATTTCATTATTGAAAAACAAACAAACCAGCCGGGAACTCCAGAGAGAAAGTTTTCAGCTGCTCCGAGCGACCTTTCCCCTTCAGGTTTTGGTCTAATCTGTAAATTTGAATTAGAGGTGTTCCTCTATGTTGTTAGGGGCCAGCTGCCTGGTCTTAAAGGAACAGGCAGACGCCTAATGTTGGGACTGTATATATATTGGGCTCCTTTGTTAGTGATGGCCAACAAGAAACAGATGTGAAATATCGAAGCGTGCAATGGAGTGACCCTCAAAGGTTGAGGCTAATCCAGATCATTCTTAATAACTCAAAACTGCCACCCTTTGGACACCTAATTTTTTCTCTCCTTTCTCAATGCAAAAAAAAAAGAATGAACATAGTACATTGGAATCCATTTCCTTTGGTGCACGCAACAGATCGACGCAGATAAAAGTTTAGAACGTGCGCTCTCTGAAAGCTTTTTTCCTACTAAATTATGCTAGTGTCATCTGAATCTGTTTCCCTTTAGACGATCATCTTTTAAGAAAGTCCACCTGGAGCGCACTTAGATGGAAAGATAAATTGCTGGAAAGAACAAAATTCACCCGCTTTGCCTAGACTGCGATAAATGCTCTGGAACTTGAATGGCTAGGCTTTTTGATCCTTGTTTTAAAATTGTTAGCTACTTATGGTATCTATTAAGCACTTACTATGAGCCAAGGCACTGTGCTAGTTATACAGTAATCCATGGGTATGAAAAAGGACCTGTGGCCATGAAAACATTTTGGTGGGAGACTGGAATTAAGTAGTCTCTATTCTCTCCCAAATGGGATCTTTTTGGCTTCCCAATCAGTTCCCTGAATGTACAGTCATATAATGATTATAGATAAAATCAACGGGTACAGAAAAATTCCATTGCCATGAAACTGATCCATCGTTCTACACATCCCTTATCTCCCTGCCCATCCACAGAACACCTATCCACTAACTCTAACATGAAGCCAAATAAAAATGGCAGCTGGTTGATGCATTTTAGCAGGCCCATGGAGGAGTCGGTTTAAATCACTGGCATGCTCGAGGCTGAGTAACTTTTAATGACCCACAACTACAGTCCTTGCCCTGTTTGGCACCATGTGGGTCCTTACTGCACTCATGAAATGGGATTTAGCCATAGTAACCAGACAATATAAACGATAATTGCATGGAAGAAGGGCTAGCCGAAACTCTCCAGTTCAATCCAGCAGGGCTCAGGAGGGAATAGAGCTTTTTCTGGAGAAGAAAACTTATCCAGTGGTTCTAACAAAAGAGTTTCCACATATGAAGTATCATGTCCTGAGCCCCAGTGGAGGAAGAATTCAGATCTCTGAAACTAATCTGGCTAGAGAGTGTGTACAGTCAGGGTAGATGCCCCTTTGAATCGTCCACACTGGCTTCCGGAGGCAGGTATCCAGGAGGGCAGGTGTCAAACAACCAGTCAATGGCTTTGGAGCACCTTTGTATGGAGAGCACTGAATTTGGGAGTTTGGGAGAGTACAATCAAGATTATAAAGTGATCTCTGCCCTCAAGGAAGTGTCTTCTACCTATCCCAAGTGCACTCTGCATACCACAGCTGCTCAATAAATACTATTGATTGATGTGCTGAAGGAGAAGGTTTGGGAACACCGGGATGATGAAAAGAGATGGTGGTAGGTCATGGTTTAGGGTTACTGGGGCTCTGAGACATGCATGTGTGTGTGTGGGTATATATATTTATTTATTTATATTAATGTCTGTCTCCCCTCTAGACTGTGAACTCATTGTGGGCAGGAATGTGCCTGTTATACTCTACTCTCCCAAGTGCTTAGTACAGTGCTTTGCACACATTAAGCACTCGGTACTAATAAGCGCTCAATACTCCCAAGAATTCAGTCCAGTGCTCTGCTCACAGTAAACATTCAATTGCTAGACTGATTAGGGCTGGGTGTTTCTTTGATCAAGATAAGAAATGGTAGAGAAAATGGGAATATTAAGTAGGGCCCCATGGGGAATAAGAGGGGGATAAGTCTTTAATTCCGTTATGTGTGAGTGTTCACACTCACACTACAATTAAATTATATACACACATATAAATTATATACATACACGTCATGACTCTGTATAATTATATACACAGAGAGAAAAAAATCATCGTTTATTTTGAAGATGCTGTTGCTTGATGATAAGGCTACTCCTATGTGTGTGAGTCTAAACACCGAGTACTGTACAGCACAGCATAATTAGGCTGAGGCAGAGACTGAAAAGTGTAATAGTATCGTGCCTAGTATTATACTGCGCAAACAAACATTTCTTTCTACATCAAATTTACTTCTGGCAATTTGTGGCCCATGTTAAAACCAGAACAAATTTATGTTGCAGGAAGAACATACCCTCATTTCTTCATTGTGTTACAACCAAACTGTCACGGAAACATGTGTTGTAGTAGAATGGACTATACAGGCAACGCATGAACTCTGGGGCTATGCATTCCCCTTTCCTTTAGCCAACGTGGTCCACAACTGCCTGGCCCCAAGTGGAAAGAGAATCAAGCTGGTGCTGTTTGATTTAGTTTTATGGATTTATTTATGGCCAGTGCTTATGGTTCCCCCCACCTTTACTGTCATGGCATTCTTTCAGCCCAGTCAACTCTCAAAAGTGCTTCCCTATTTATTACCTGGTATTTATTTTTTCTACTATGTTTCTTATTCATTCCACCCACCCTCTCTTTTGACCATTGTATTTTTATCAACTAATATCTTCTTGGGTTCTCCATTAGACCGTGAGCTTCTAGACATAGGATTTGTGCCTTACACTAGTTGTACATGTTCCCTGGGAATTTAGTGCCATGCTCTGCTAACAGAAGATAGTCAACAAATAGTGTTGATGACACCATCGACAAACTCCCACCAAGCCTCCCTGAAGGCACACAGAAAGGAGGCATCAAACATCAGTACGATCTAATGCAAATGGCTTTTTGCTCACCTGCAAACCTCTCTGACTATGGACCGAAAAGCATTCATGTGTTTTAACTGTTGAGCAGCATATGGATTTTTTTTCAAGCCCTGGTTTTTGCACTGCGCTTATATGATCTGCCAGCTAGCTGTCACAAGTCCAAATAGGCTTCAAGTTAGTGAACCGGTTCTTGCACCTATAAGACCAGTTTGAAACTATACAATCAGAACCACAGACCCACTACAGTGGGTTTTGCAAATGACCAGACTACCACCATGAGGAAAACTGAAAGAATCATTAGAACTAGCAAACAGAAAGCAAGCAAACTGAAACTGAATCCCTACTTGCCAAGTTGATGCCTTAGAGTAACTACAAATCTCATTTCAGGTTAGTCAGGATGGACTCTTCTAGAACACCACCAGCTTTGGGCCATCCATTTCAGATTGACAATTATGTGGGCTTCACAGACTACAGTGCATTCTGAATTCATGGCACAATTTGATATCTCCAATATGAGGGTGGGAGCCATTTATTCTGGGATCAGCTTAAGCTAGCAGCACTCAGCCTATAATTAAAAAGCTCTTCTCCACTGGAAGGAGACATGGAACCCTGGAGAAAACCACTTACATGTATTAAGATATCCCTAATACTGAACCCCAGTTTCCCTGAAGGAAACTTTTCTTTTTCTCCCTCACCTTTTTTTTCTTTTTGGGGGGTAAGGGGGTGGGGAGGGGGTAATCAAGGAACCAGACAGCCCTGACATAATTAACCAGATCCTAAATGGTGAAAGGAAATTTGAATTAATTCTTAAAAGGGAATATAGTTTTTTTTCTTCATTTGGATAAACTAGTGGAGGATAACTCTTGAAGAAATGATAATTAATCCATCAAAAAGCGACTTCCACTTGGAATTATTACATGAGCAAAGAAACAGGATAAAGGAAGCTCACCTCCCATTCATCTGAATACAATGCATGACAAGTTCAGGTTTTTTAAAAAAACAGAACAATAATAATAATAATGATAGTAACTCATCACTCCCTGGTAAATGTACTGGTTAAGTTTGGGAATTCTTCTTAATTGGTTCATTTCTGAGGAATGAGATGTTAGTGGGGATTAAGTATCAAGGGAAAGGAAAATATTACTCAGATGTCTTCAGTAGTACCTATAGAGGACACCCCTGGGGCTATATGGCTGTGCATGTCTCAGTGAACATCCTTGTCCCTTTTCCCAGCTAGGGGGGCCAGACATGGCACATGCTCCTATCAGACACCCAGATGCATGGGATGTTATTTGAGTTTTGCAAATAACAGTAATATTGACGATCCCAAACACTTTTACACTGTGATAAGAACATTTTATTTCAATTCATTCCAAATGGTTAAATTGGGAGAAACTGAAAAAATGCTACATTTTGGGCAGTTTGAATTATGACAAGAAAAGCTTACACGTAAGCATTTTTGTGGGTAATTCAAAGAATCTTTAGTGATATGGGATACTTTTCCCACAAAAATGCTAAGAAAGGTGTTAAGAAGTCGAGTCAATATATGAATGCATCATAGACGGTCTGGGGTACCCGGTTGGGGTAACTGAATTAACCAATATAAAAAAAGATTTGTATTTTCTCTCGGTAGAAAAAGAAGATTTACCTTAGGGGATGTAATGGTTTTTATAGAATATGATGTCTTTGTTTTTTTCTTAGTGCATCTATAAATACACCAATAAAAAGGTTTCTGTCTTGATTTACTAGTGTAGGAAAAGACGGATTCCACTTGTACATGTGAGAACAGGATATCATAAATTAAATATGTTTAAATGAATTGTATTTTCTTATTTGCACTGTGATATATGATCATGTTTAGCTGCAATCAATAAGGGCTATATGAAAGTTATAAAGTGGATTTTGTCATAACTGCTATACAAGCAAAGTAGAAACACCATCTACTTTTTCATTAACAAGTGATAATATAAAACGACATCAATTTTTTCATTTTATACAAATAATTACCTATAGGTAACTTGTGTCAGAGCAAAAATTCAATCTAAATAATTTCTTAGGCATTTATCAAAATCGGTGGCGATAAGGCTTAGACATTTGTCAATTTCAGGATTTAACAAAAGACGAAAGTAAAACAAAAGAAAAACATCCCACGTTATATCGGTAGAAATAGCCTTTGTCTGAAGAAGTCAGAGAAATTTTCACCAATAAATATCCTAAGTGCTCCAAAATTCAACAGAAAGGCAAAGGCATATAGAAGCCACATTAAAGAAGTCTTACTAACATGATCAAAGTCAAGTCACTCAAAGTACGGTGCTACTACACTATGAAAACAGAGCTGGTCATTCATTGCTTGAGTCCTAATTTCTCCGAGGGACCTATTGCTATCAGTATCATCATCAACCTACTCTGTCTGGACAGAGTGTTGTATAAGGTGCTAGGGTATCATAAAACAGAAGTAAAGACAGTTCCCGTCTTCAAGAAGTTTGCTATCTGATGGAAGGAAGATAAACACAGTGAACTGCCAAATATGCTAATATTGAAGGAAATACAAATGATAAAGTAAAAAACAAGTCAACAATTACATAAACAAATAGATATGTAACAGAGACTAAGATGGCTGAAAGGGGTAGCATGACCAGAAAGTGAGAGATTTATCACGGAATGCCCACTGGAGAGGATATTTTAGGCAGGCTTTTAAGGAGAGATAGGCTCGATTTGGTGGAGCTGAAGGGGGAAAGGGTTCTGTTCTAAGGGATGAGGCATGAGTGATGGATCAGAGATGGGAGTGAGGGAAGGTAAGTGAGGGAAGGTAATACAACTCCGAGGCCGCCTGACAGCTTAACGGGAAGCAAAGTGCCTGGTGGAGGCCTCACTCAGAGAGATCAACCACACAGGCCAAAATGAGTCACCAAAAACATTCTGTCTTTGCAGATCTTCCCTATGTCACTGGGGAGAATATAAAAGCAAAGCTATCCAGCTGAACCTTGCCAGTATAGAATCCCACTTATAAATCGTGAGATTCCATTTCAGTGATTTGTATACATTGAAACATTCAAACGATGTCTTTCTTCTCCCTTTATTACTTGTCAAAAAAAAAAAAGGGGGAACTTCCTACCTGCCTTCTGAGATTACATGATCTGGAAAACACTGTTTAACCGAGTTTGCACTGAGATTTAAGAAAGTATCTTTTTTCAAGTCCTTTTAAATGAAGATTTCACGGAACAGAAAAATGGATCAGGATACTTAAAAGAATCGGGATGAAGGTAAGAGCTGAATGGGAAAAAAATCTGGGAGAAAAACGACTGTTCTTTTTATATTTTCAACAAAAAGCCCATCTTTCCTCTGAGCACAGACTTGCTTTGCTCTGCATTTGTGTTGGATATTACTGGGCAATGAATTTCTGTCAGAAGTACAAAAAGGAAAAAAGAAATCTTATGGAAATGCTGTCAATGAAAACACCTGGATTTTCCATTTGGTTCAGACTAGCAGAGCTAGCAGGGTGTGGTATTTTTCTAACCTTGGCTTTCCCCACCAGGCTAACTCTTCATTCAACTCCAGGATATCCGTGTGGAATATTCATTTTCAACTAACCCAGTTTGCTACTGAATATCAATGTTATTTCATACAAAAACTTGCTCACTGAAGGCACATTTATCTGGCTACAACAACATTAATGGTATGGCATACCCCACAAAACCCTTTGCAGCTAGGCAAATAGGTCTCCTTTTCGCACCCTGGAATGCCCTGACAGGTACCTTCTTTCCCCTTTAGATCATTAAAATGCCACATCAGTCAGTCTAAAAATATCCCTGTGATTCAAACTGCCCATAAACAGAAAGAGAAGGGGACAGTGTCCGAAATGTTTTGAGGAGACATTTTGTTTTTGTAGGTGTACAAGGATCTGGAGCTAAAAGTGGCAGCAGAATTAGTCAAATTAATCCAATTTTCTTCCATTTATTTTGCTAGCTCATACCTCAGAAAGATCTATTTTGGAAGCCTTCACTCATGCTGGCCAACCCACTGACAAATCAAAGTTTTCTTTGGAGTCTGCACTGCTTAATCCCAGCTAGACGGAGGACCGGCCAGCCCCCAGCCCTCTCCACCTGGAAGGTCTGCAGAATGCACTGTTGGCCTTCGGCTCGCATATAATTACAGTGTCAAGATCGAACTTAAATTGTTTTAATCAACTGCCAAAAAAATGAGTCCTCCTGGCTTGAATTTCCATAAACAAAGAGTAAATTCAAATGTGTCACTTAAGAGGCAGCAGCTCCTTGAATCACCAGCCCAGAAATAGCTGGGTAAACCAAAGCAGAATGGTAAGGACGTCAATAGACTCTTGTAAATCACTCATTGCCGATGGCTTCCTTCGGCCAATCCGCCTGGTTCTCTCAGAGCTAAAGGGACCACCCACTCCACCGCTGCCCGGGTTAAAACTTACAGGCTGGTGGTGGCCCATGGACAGAGGTGGCACCCGGCCATTCCTTGCTTCCACTGCTCCACTGTCAACGTTTTCAATTCAAGGACCAGCATAAGTTTCACTAGATCTTTTGTATCTGTGCCCAGATTCAGTGTCCATAGGAGAAAAAGGGGAGTAAACAGCTCGGCAAGATGGAGAGAGAATGCAGACTGGAAATGGGGGGGAATTCAGCTAATGCCCGGGTAGCATCCCAATAAGAAGATAGAGATGAACCTCTTTTAGCTTCCATGGGAAATACCATTAGTCTAAAAGGAAGAGTTACTTAACAGTGAAACTCGGAAATAATGAAACTCTGAAGCCACATCCAGTACCACTAATAGAAAAAAATGTATAGGTGGAAAAATCCTCAGTTGGGCCAAAACACTGACAATAAATGCTTGGTGTAGTGGACCTTCAGTACAGTTACTAGGGCAACTCAGTTGGAAAGGCTTAATGAAAAAATAATGGGAGCTCATCTGAAAACGCACATGCTGCCTGTAGGTAGTCCAGTTAGTAGGTTTACATTTTAGTTTCCATACAAGATGGGGGTTTTTGCCTCAGCAAGGGTTGCAGTGAGACACAAATCTGTTCTGAATGGACCCATGTTGGATTGGTAGTAGTAGAAGTAACTGAGAGAAGCCTCAGAAAAGTTTTAAATGTGAAAGAGAATTGAGCAGATGGACCTCAGCGGAAAGGTGTGCCACACGATCGACATTCAAGCAAACAGAATCAACGGGAACAAACATGACCGAAGTCTCAAAGTTGAATTCAGGATTAGGTGACAAAAACGGTTCCATTCTCTACCTGAAATCACGGGGCCTAATTGGCCATTCTCCTGGCCTGTTGCCTGAGGCAAGAGAAAGGAGTGAGAAGTGACTGGCAGCAGCAGAATGTTAATAATTGCAATGATGTGAAGCAAAATATTCAGCTTGGTCCTATCACAGGTTTTCACTTGGTACACTGGCTAGAATGGCATTAGGGAAAATTGGTCCAATGACGGGAGTCCGGATACAGTGTGTCATCGCACCAGGAGAAACGGTTTATCTGAACATGCGTATCTGTGGATGCAGTGAGTCCTGGAGAATAGGGGAGAATATTCCTGCAAGAATTCAGGCCCCATATTCTAGAAGAACGGGGGGGTACTAATTTTTTGGCTTCATTTGTGTTCAGAGTAAAAAAAAAAGTGTCCCCAAATTTCTCACTGGAGAATTGAGACTAAAGATCTAAATTTCAAATGATAGGAGGGCCATATAAAAAACAGAAGGGCCTGGGGTAACAGCAGACTAGTTCAGCCCAGCAATAATAATAATAAGAATAATAGTAACACTTACTATGTGCCAAGCATTGTTCTAAGTGCTGGGGTAGATATAAATGAATCAGGTTGGACACAGTCCCTGGCCCACAGTGGACTCACATTCTTAATCCCCATTTTTTTTTTTTTTTACAGATGAGATAGCTGAGGCACAGAAACGTTGTGACTTGCCCAAGGTCACAAAGCAGACATGTGGTAGAGCTGGGATCAGAACCCAGGTCCTTCTGACTCCAGGCCTATGCCCTATAAACTAAGCCACAAAGTTCTGCTACTAACAATTGCACCAAAGAATCCATTTCAACTTGAATGTCCAGCCTCAAGGTTGGGGCTGGGCCTTCTAACCTGGCCCTGATCCGTCTTCTGTGAATGGATGTAAACTCACATTTAAGCCTATTGGTATTTTAGCCCTGCACAACTTCCCGTGGTAACCAATTCCATACGGTTTCTACCACCTGTTGTGTGAAGAAATGTTTCCTTTCATTTGTCTCAAATCTGCTACCTTCAAACAACAGTGGGTGCTCTGGAACTAAGCCAACCACCAAGCATTAAACCTCCAGAGGGTGCGGGGTGCTGACTATTCCTTGCTTTGGGTAAATGCTGCAGAACAGGCAAGGTCCCTGATCTCAGGAATAGCAATTCCCAGGAGCTGTGATTGATTGAGCGAATGATTATGGTATTTACTGAGTGCTTAGGATGGGGCACTGTATTATGAGCTGGGATAGATATAGGGGTTAATTACAAAAGCAATTAGCACTTTGCAAACAGCTTGGAAGTGGCTAGTGCCAATAGCTGGAAGGAGGCACTGACAGAAAAATGATAATCTGGTTTAAAGAAAGATACCACAATGATACATCTTTCCAAGCAAGGCCAATTCCTTGGAAAAGAGTCAGAAGTGGCACAACCTTGGACTTCTGCCAATGATGCACTGCACAGTTAGTCAGGTCCATCTGGAGGCTTATAACTCACAGGAAAGACAGGGATTATAGGGTTCTATCCCTCACACATCTGGTGACCACTAGGGTAAACTAATTCCTAGCAAGCAAGAAGTCATTATTTAAAGTGACCCGAAGAATTGGAATTATCCAAAACAGCCCACAAATGAAATAAACTGTAAAATTCTCCATCTTCAGTAGAAAAACCCAGCCACTTATGAAATTGTTCCACGAGTGTTTCCATGCCCTAATGGTATTTTTGGCGAGCCAAAGTCAGCTAAGGTTTAGCTCTGTTAATAAAAAACTATAGTATTGACCTCATGTGACAATTTTTAAATGGAGTATTCCACCCAATCTTATCCTTCACAGTAGTAGTAAGAGTAGCCATAGTAATAGCATTTATTTCTATGCCACTTGAGAAGCAGTATGGCCTAGTGGATAGAGCATGGGCCTGGGACTCAGAAGAACCTGGGTTCTAATCCTGACTCCGCCATTCATTTACTGTGTGACCCCAAGTGGCAACTCGCTTAACTTCTCTGTGCCTCAGCTACCTCACCTGTAAATCAGGGATAAAGACTGTAAGCACCAAGTGGGACATGGACTGTGGTCAAGCTGATTAGCTTGTACTTACCCCAGCACTGTCTTAAATTCTTGGGAAGTAGGAAACAAAAGAAGTGATTCATTCTCTATCCACAAGGAGCTTGTTTTTTAATGGGTGACACACATCCATTCACTAGTCTTTACTGAGTGCCTGTTATAGACAGAGAACTGTACTAAGCACTTGGGAGAATACAAGTGCATTAGTAGATATGCTTACCTTGCCCTTGAGGATTAGCCTCATGTTGGGCTTCTCTGGAGTTGATGTAAAACGTGCTGTGGAGCCAAGTGCTGAAACAAGGGATTTCTTCAGATACTCCAAGGGAAACATGTCAGTCTGGTGATATTTCACTGGGTCACCAACAGGGTCACAGAATGAAATACTGGCACTGTGCGTGGAAAATTCAAACACTGTAGCGTGACTGGATGGGGGAGGTGCAGGGGGAGTGGGGAAGGCCCAGGCAATCCATTAGATTGTAAGCTCCTTGTTGACAGAGAACGTGTCTTGTACTTCTGTTATATTTTCCCAAAGGCTTGAGGGCACTGAGGGCATTAAGCAGCAGCGTGATGTAGTGGAAAGAACACAGGACTGGGAGTCAGATGACCTGGGTTCTAATCCTGGTTCTGCTACTTGCCTGCCTGCTGTAAATCGCTTAACTTCTCAAGTCGCTTAACTTCGCAGTGCTTCAGTTACCTCATCTGTAAAATGGGGAGTCGATTCCTGTTCTTCCTCCCACTTAGACCGGGATGATCGTGTGGTACAGGGTCTGGGTTTGACCTGATTACCCTGTATCGACACAAGGTCTTAGAATGCTTGGCAGATAATAAGAGCTTAACGAATACTACGATTATCATCACTGTCACAATTACTGCCCTGAGAAGGTGCTCAATAAATACCAGTACTACCACAGGGGAGAGGGAAAGATCCAGTTACTCCTGGGGGCTAAAAATTTGGGGCAGGGAAGTCCCTGTCCCACATGAAGCTCACAGGTTAAGTAGAAAGAATGGTGCAAGACCTGACAAACTATTTTCTCTTTGATTCTGGAGAGGCAAAGCCAGGTAAAATCAACATACCCATACCAAATACACAGTGCTAAATTCTTTGTCAAATGTAATCAGAGTCTGGCTGCACCATGTGTTGGCATGGGCTATAAGGTGGCACATGGAGGTTTTGACAAGATGAGTCAAAGATGCTCATTTTTGCTGTCTTTGAGACAGGGAAGAAGATGTCATTGTTTTCCACTGAATAAGGACACGATCTGGGAGAGAGACAAAAATGTGTTTATAGGATTCTCTTACAGATGATGGAAAATTAGAAAAAAAAAAAACTGTACTAAAGCTACTATCCCCTTTTCAACTCTCTCCAGATCATTTTATGAAACAAAAAAGAACAATAAAATCTAGTGTTATCCTTTTGGTTCCCGCCAAGTTTTATGTAGAAACAGATGATTGTTTGAGGCAGCATTATCTAATGGCCAGAGAAGCAAAGGGGGAGGACTCAGCAGTATTGTTCCTGAGCTCCATCAGATGGGATGTGGGATCCTTGGTAATGCCATAAACATGAAGACTCTCAATCTGTTTGGCCATAAATGGGAGTAATTAAGGGCCTGACTGTATGGTAACTAAATTAGTATTGGTGAGTAGGATGCCCACCCACGTAAGAGCAATTAACTCTTTCACATGAGGAAATTATCCAGTCAACTCAGTTTACGTTGGGGATCAGGCTATTTATCAGTAATCAGTCAAGTTCATGAGAGTGTCGTAAAAATTAACAAGTGAATGTCTCCCAAGCTCAAAGGTTCTTGGGTGAAAGTGAACCCAAAGTGGAAGGTTTTATACCCACCTAAGGGTTGCCAGACATTGCAAATGGTTTCCAATGATTGGGTTGGAATACGAGTAACGGCCTCTTTCCCAGATACTTCCGGGGTACACATGCGTGGGGATACAGGGGGATGGCTGAAATGACCTAGCTCTGTGTATCCTTCAGCTCTCTGATCCTGGAGAGACTGAGGTCACTGGAAGATTTTTGGAACTGTATACAAAAAAATGTCACAAAGGAATCAACCGGTATAAAAACATAGGCTTCTGCATTAGTCTTTTTGGGTCAAGCTCGAAGAAGGACCACATAAATGATCAAAGAGCATTTTTGTGGCACTCCCAAATGTGCATACCAACAAGGTCTGGTGCACTGAAATTATTTGCAGTGAATCCTCTAAAAAAAAAAAAAAAGAAAAAAAAGAACCGTTTTGAAGATGTTTGCCAGTGGAACATTGTGCCTCACAGCTATAATATCAGAGAAAAACCCATTCAATTTAAATTAATATATTTGGCCAGACAGCTATATTAAAATCCTTGTTATTTTTTCTATTAGAATGGTAGCCTGTGGTATGGCTAGTCCTCTTCAAAAATCTGGGTACTTATTGCTTCTCTCTTGCCTAGGGTGCATCACATGTTTTTCATTTCAGTGAGCTGCGTTGCACTGCCTCATTAAAACAAACACTTATGCAAAAACGAAAGGCTGTATGTCGGCTTAGGGGATGGCAGGATCTCAAAGTACAAGGCAAACCTTTCGCCACCGCAGCTTGATTTCATCGTGGAGGACTACCTCAGGGGCGGTGGGTGCTTGCTTGAGTTGCACACCTGGGGGTCGTGTTCACAGACCTTCAGATAGTAAGTCAGGAAGAGTTCGATGTGCCGAAGTCCACTTCCTTTGCACACATGGACCGTGCACAAACGCAGTCAATGGGGCTTAGGATTTCTACACCTACAAAGAAATGCCGCAACTTTCCCTTGCGCTGCTGGACAGCTCCACTCTTGATCTGGGGAATATAAATTGCCAGGAAAAACCTCTCCTAAAGGGGGGGGGGAGGGGGGGAGGGAATAGGGGTGTGGGGGAGGAGGGAAGAGAGGGAGCATCCAGAAAACTCTTTCGTCTACGCTCATGCTCTCTGTCTCTCTTTATGCCCCCCCTTGCAACTGCCAATTGTCTACACTTTACTGCTCAAAATGCCTGCCACATGAATCAAAGAGATAACAGCCATAAAAGACGCTAATGGAACAGCAAGAAAATCATCTGTCTCAACTGGCTAAAATAGTCTAGCGTGTTTCACTGAAGGGATAGAGTCCACCGGCTCAGACAATCCAGAAAATTCACGCCCTAGGAGAAATATCTGTCAAAAAAAAATATCGATTTCCACTAGGCAAAATAAACTTCAGAACTGTGGGCGATGACCTATCATAGGTGACAAGAGAAATATCAACAGAACACTCACTTGCTCCCCAAGCAGTAAAGACTGGGCATCTTTTCTCACTGACATCCCCTTATCCTGTTTCTTCTTCATTTCCCAACTCTCTTTTGAGTGTCTGACCCGATCCAGTCCTAGGGCATTCTGAGTAAGGACAGCACTGTCCTAAAGACTGGGGCACCTACCAGATAATCAGATCAGACACAGTCCCTGTTCCACTATAGAGCTCACAATCTAAGGGGGTGGGAGAAGTATTTTATCCCTATTTTACAAATGAGGAACCTGAGGTCCAGAGAGTTTAGGTGGCATGCCCTTGGTCCCTCAGTAAGACAATGGCAGAGCTAGGACTACAACCCAGGTTCCCTGACACTCTTTCCTCTCAGTCATACTGCCTCCCCCAAAGGGGAGGAGAGGGCCTGTGTGAGAGAACTGAATTTCCTTGGGAAATGGTAACCAGTGAGGAGCTTCCAAATGAATTCCAGCAAACAGTTTTGCTGTTTGTTCTCAATGGTAAGGCCCCAAGCCTCTACTGCCCCAGTAACTGCCAGGTCTGCTCTAGTCACTCAGCCTAGCTCCCTCCTGGATAGCCGAGAAGGTGGAATGGGTAAAATACTGGCAGGGCGAATGGGGTCAAATGCCCCTTTCTCTGCCCCTGCCCTGAGAGGTCATGACTTGATTTCAATGGGCTCGGGGCAAACATCTCCTTTGCTGGAAGGAGAAACTTGGAAGACTGGACGACTTTTTATTTACATTGTCTTCCTCTCCAGACTGTAAGCTCACTGTGGGCAGGGAATGTGTCCACCAACTCTGTTGGATTGTACTCTCCCAAGTGCTTAGTACAGTGCTCTGCATAAGGTAGGCGCTCAACAAATACAGTTGAGTGAATGACTAATAAACCTTCAAGCTGGGAAGCACCACGGTGGAGTGCGGCAGGGAGTCAGAGGACCATGGTTCGAGTCCCAGCTTTGCCACTCTCTGGTGGGGGAATCTTGAACAAGTCATTTAACTATTATGGGTCTCGGTTTCCCCATTTGAGAAAAGTGGATAATAATATCTGCCTTTCCCTACAACACATAAATGGTGAAAGGACAAAAGGAAGAATAGTAATATGTGAGTTCTTTTGGACTAAAAGCACTTTACAAAATCAAGGTATTATCATCATCATTATACAAGACACTGAAAAGGGCTTCTTAGTACACTGATGTTGCTATTTGAAGTTATGAAATCTCACCATCTTCCTCCTCATCTCAAAGACTGTAAGCTTGTTGTGGGCAGGGAATGTGTCTACTTATTGTTGTATTGTACTCTCCCAAGCACTTAGTACAGTGCTCTGCACATGGTAAGCACTCAATAAATAAAATTGAATGTGTTTCCGGCTATTTTGGATAACTTCATTTTCATAGACGATACAACAATTTGAGGCAAATTTTTTCTTCATGAATATTTACATCTCCAGCACTAAAAAGCTAAGAATACTGCATTTTATTAATAATGTATTTTCTCATGAATTCTGAATTAATTATTACTATATTTTATAGAGTATTAATAGTGTATTTTTCCATGAATTCCCTTTATTAAAAACTGGATTCTGGACAGAACTTCCTAATCAAATTAATATTTTATTTATTTTAAACTTATAGACACAACCTTTTCCCAAGAATAAGAACTTCTAAACTAGAATCACAGGCAAATTTCATTACAAAAATCTACTTCTGGCCCACCTAAAACTTCCACTAGGGGAAATGTGAACTAAACACGTTTCACTGAGCTAAATTTTAGTTTTGAGTTCATTAATGAGGATTCTTAGAAGTACTTACTCTGCTAATAGGCTGGAGAAAATACCTGAAAATCAGATCAGATAGAGTCTTCTCCCAAATGGGGCTCACAATCTAAGAGCTAGGGAGAGAAGTTTCCTTACTTCCATTTTCCTCTGAAGAAATTAATCGATCACATTTCTTGAGCGCTTACTGTGTGCAGAGAGCACTGTTCCAAGTGTTTGGGAATGTACAATATAACAGACTTGGTTGACATGTTTCCTGTCCTCAACAAGCTTACAGTCTAGAAGGGGAGACAAACATTAATATAAATATTACGAATACATACACAAGTGCTTTGGGGCAGAGAGAGGGGTGAATAAAGGGTGAATATCCAAATTCAAAGGTGATGCAGAAGGCAGTGGGAGAAGAGAAAATGAGGGGTTAGCGGGGGAAGGCCTCTTGGAGATGTGCTTTTAGTCAGGCTTTGAAGGTGGAAGAGTAATTGCCTGTTGGACATGAAGAGGGAGGGCTTTCCAGGCCAAAGGCATGATGTGAGCAAAAACTTTGCTCCTCTAATGCCAACTGTACCTCGATCCAGTCTATCTCACTGCTGACCCCTTGCCCACATCATAAGTTTTTGAGCTGGGTTGTAGTAGGAAATTAGGGCAGTAAGTTCGGAGGGAGAAAGGTGAATAAGTGTTTTGAAGCTGATGGTAAGGAGTTTCCGTTTAATAAGGAGGTAGATAGGCAACCACTGGAGGTTCTTGAGAATGGAGGAAACATGAACTGAACATTTTTGTAGACAAATGATTTGGGCAGCAGAGTGAAGCATGAGCCTGAGTGGGGAGTGACAAGAGGCAGGGAATGGAGGCACAGAAAGGTTAAGTGACCTGCCCAATATCACCCAGTAGGCAAATGGAGAGTTGGGATTAAAATCCAGGTCATATGACCTCAGAACCCCTGCCCTTTCCACCACACATACTACCTCCCTTGAGTAAGAGCTGAGTCTCAATTTTATACTTTTGAAGGCATTTTACAGGCCAGCAGTGAGCTATTTTGAACTCTAGGGGAGTTTGTTACTAAGGGAGGCATAAGCAGTCTGAAAAAGAGAATACACCTTCCTAAAACCCTAATCACCCATGAAATAGTTTGTTTTTTCTTCGGCCCAACACAAATGGGATTCAAAGAAGAGGCTTCCTGTGACTCAGTGATTCACTAACCTAGACAATCCTCTACAGCTGCTTTTCTAACTGCTGTTCAGAGTTCTTCGCACCCTTTAAAATCAGTCCAACTTCGCCCCGGAGGTGAGCGAAATAGTCTTTCTCTCCACTGACTCTTAGAAGGTTGTAAAATACTGTGAGACCCATCTGGATAAAAGATGTTCGATAATTATAAATCATTATTGTTTATATTGCCTGGTGGGGACTGCATTGCTGGTTATATTATGCCCATATGCTTCTATTTAAGGTTCCTCATTCAGGCAGGAGATGGAGTTCAGCTCAGAGCCACACTGCCACAGTTACGGAACTCTGAGGCTGAAAATCCTGTCCAGAGCACAGAGTTTCTGCCCAAATTAACAGAGTAATCGGGTGGCTGTCTAGAACTGGCCTTGGTGTGTTTTACCTCATTCTCTTTTAAACCGTGATAAAGCCCTGAAGTACATCCAGCTTCATAAAAGGTGATGGGGAAATATTTCTGGAGGCAAGCCGATAAGCTGATTGTGTACCCAGGCAGCAAAGCCCGAAGGTTTTTGCTGCAGTGGAAAGTGAATCCTTAATGCCTGAAGTGAGGCTGACTTTACACAACTTGGGATTTTTTTGTAATATCATCCAGTGGAAAAATGTTTTGTCCTAAGCAGACTAGATAGCATTTTGAAGGGATAACAATTCAAATGTTAGCAGACATACTCTTTAACAAACAACTGACATCAAATGGAGATAAACTAAATGAAAATATCCTGTGACTTACTGAATAACAAAATCAAAGCAAATTCAGGAGAAACAGTAACATTATTATTAAAAAAAAGACATTCTGGAAATATTAATGCTATACTTCAAAAGAATAAATTCTGTTCAAAATCCCCTCCCATTTCTCATGATCTAATCAAATCTGCCATTTCGCTTAAAAATCGCATTATGAACACCTTGTGATTTGTCAACGTCAATGGCTCAAATCATTGGCTATTCACCGTATACATTTTCAGAAAGCTTGTTTATGAATTCTACTGATAAGTCTGATATTTTTCCTCCAAATCTCTCGAGATGTTTACAAGGCAAATGACATCATCACTACTACAGGCTTAACTATGTTTATATCAACTGGGTTTTGGAAGGTCATCAAGATGTTATTTTAAAAAATCAGTTATGTTGCTTAATGTGATCCTGATGGTCTAGAGTCTCATTATCTCTTGAAATAGTGAGATTAGTGTAGCATAGTACAAATGCAAATCATTCATATACAGCATTTTGCAGAATGTTAATTTTCCTGAATTCCTGCACTCTTCGAAGATTACTTTTTACCACTTTCAAAATGAAGCGTGGTACATAAATCCTTAAACCACATCTCAGAGAGAGGCCCAGGGAATAAAATCTAACCAGACCAGTGGGAAAATTTATTCAATAAACTAGAGGATTGGAAATCTAAATGCAACTTTCTATTACCATCTCTCCTTTACAATGTCTATGTATTGCAGAGACTTCCTACCAATGCTAGGAACTGTTTTTTTAAAAAACAACAACAGATCATTCTCTCTGAAGGGTGAGCACCCTTTTCCCAGCCCAAGGTTAATGTTTCCCATGCTCTGTCATTAAATCAAACTGTGGTACAAACATTCATTAATAAGTAGGGAAAATTCTTGGTAACTCTGCCCTGCCTTAAATTTTGGAATTTCAGATCCGCTTTCAGCTAAGACAGTGCTTTAATTACTGTCTTTCATTCATTTATTCTAGAGAAGCTGTGTGGCTTAGTGGAAAGAGCACAGGCTTGGGAGTCAGAGGACATGGGTTCTAATCCCACCTCCGCCACTTCTCTGCTGTGTGCCCTTTGGCAAGTCACTTGACCTCTCTGTGCCTCAGTTACCTCATCTGTAAAATGGTGATTAAAAGTGTGAGCCCATGTGGGACAACCTGATTACCCTGTATCTACCCCAGCGTTTAGCACATAGTAAACACTTAAATACCATAATTATTATTATTCTTTACTCCAAAGTCCCCCTGCTACATTGTAAGTTCTCTGAATGCAGAGACAATGTCTACTAACTCTACTGACCTCTCCCAAGAGCTCAGTATAGTGCTCTGCACCCAAAAAAGTGCTCAACAAGTACTACTGTGGCCCCTGTTTTGGTTTTTTTTTTTAAGCAAGTCATGAACAGGAATACACTAGCCTCCTGGTGACCTATAGGCAGGCCAGATATTCCCTGGGATGTGGGGGAGACAGCAGCCATCAAGTTTGCTCTTTGCACACAGAGCACCATTACTCAGTGAAAGCCCATCTCACACAAAGGACCCCAGTCCGAGTCCTCAGCTGTGAGAATAGCTGCTTATTAGCCCCTAATTCTTTCTTTCTTGCAATCCACAGAGCAGGTAGAGAGCCACCTCTGCAATCCACACCACATCGAGCATTTGGCCAAAATTTCCGGAAAAGAGAGTCTGACTCTGGTCTCCAGACAGGGCAGAAACACAATTAAAAATGTTCCATTCAATTGCCCCAAGGCAACATGGAGTAAGAACCTCTTCCAAAATACTCATCTTGAGACAGAAAGTTTCAATTCTGCCCTGGATCTGTGATTCACCTGAGTTCTATATTCCCCGGATGCCCCTCGAATTGTGCTCTCAGAGTCATTTCCACTCTCTGATTCATGATCTTTTTGGTTGTTTGAACATTCTTTTGCTCAACATAAATGATGTTTCACTGTCCTTGTTAATCCTGATCATTTTCACATTTTAAAACTGATTCATTAGAATATTTAAACTGCTGAAACAAGAAGTCATTAATACTTGCACGCCTCAATTTGTACAATTAATCTCAAAAAATCATAAAATCTCTGGGGTGGCCAGTCAACAAATGCCTGAGAGTCTGGGGTTTCCACATTCAACCTGCAGTCAATCAGCTGCGAGCAAGTGTCATGTTTATTACTTTGTAGGAGGCAAGTCAGCGATGCTAGCAATTTGGGCCGGCTGAGTAAAAGCTGCTCTCTGCTGCCTCAACCAACGGTAGACAAAGATAGCTTTGCGTTCTTCATGAAGAGAGTCTAGAACTGAATGGGGTTCTTCTGTGTCTGGCTTAGAGGGGCATTAATTCAGGGATATTCTCTTAATCCATCAAAGGGCTCCAATCCATCAGGGCTACTTACTAAGCAAGTACTCCCCATCTCTTCCCTCCTACTGCATCATTTCTGTGGCTAAGTCTATACTCTTTAATTAATCAATCAATGTTATTTATTGAATGCTTACTATGTGTACAGCACTGTTCCAAACACTTGGGAGGGTACAATACAACAGAATTTGCAGACATGTTCCCTGCCCTTAATGAGTTTATAGCCTAAGCACTTAGCTCCACACCCTATCCCCTCGGCACTTATGGACGCACCTTTATATTCTGCGGCTTCCCCTGCCGGTAATTTTTTTAATATCTGTTTCTTCCATTAGAATGTAAACTCTTTGAGGGCAGGGACCATGTCTACCTACTCTATTGTTATTTTCTCCCAAACACAGAATATGGGGTTTACTTAGTGTGAAGCACGGAAGAGTACTCTCTTGTAGAAGCAGCGTGGCTTAGTAGAAAGAGCCCGGGCTTGGGAGTCACAGTTCATGGGTTCTAATCCCACCTCTGCCACTTGTCAGCTGTGTGACCTTGGGCAAGTCACTTAACTTCTCTGGGCCTCAGCTACCTCAACTGTAAAATGGGGAGGAAGACTGTGAGCCCCACGTAGGACAACCTGATTACCTTGTATTTACCACAGCTCTTAGAACAGTGCTTGGCACACAGTAAGCACTTAACAAATACCAACATTATTATTACTCTCCTCTATTAGAGTGTAAACTCTCTGTGGGCTGGGAATACCTCCCGGTTTTGTTTTCTACTGCCAAGTGAATTGTGCCCAGTGAGTGTTCAATGCTATCACCACTACTAGAGAAGCAAAACACACCTTCCCCGCCCTCAAGGAGTTTACAATCTAATGGGAGAGCTGGACAAAGATTACTTACAAATAGAAGCAAGAGGGAGCATAAGGATACAGCAAAAAGTAGTATAAATCCCATCAGCATGAAATGACTGACTATATAAATGAATACATAGGACAGCCATGTAAGTAACAGTAAAAATAATGGCATTTAAAGGCTTACTAGGTGCCAAGCACTGTACTGAGCACCAGGCTAGATAAGAGATAATCAGGCCAGCCACAGTTCTTGTCCTACCGGGGCCCACAGGCTAAAGGGGAGGGAGAACAAGTATTAAATCCCCATTTTAGAGATGAGGAAACTGAGACACAGGGAAGTTAGGAGACTTGACAAGATCAAGCAGCCGACAAGTGACAGTGGAATTAGAAGGCAGGTGCTCTGGCTCCCAGACCTGTGCTCATTTTCCTGCAGTTCCACTCCCACTTGGGAGGGGTGAGGCCAGCTGTCTTGTCCTGAAAAGGAGAATGGGTGGCTGACTCAGCCAGCACTATGGACTTAAGTCCTCACCAAGGCAGGCAGAAACAGGGAGGGTAAACACCACCCGCTGCCAAGTTAGTTGCACTTTTGGCTGCGTCAGAGAAGTCAACAACTTCCCAACACCAGAAGCCCTACTGCAACCAGCTAAGGTTCTTAAGGCTGCCCTGTCATTAAAACAAAACTTCCAATTTAAGGATATACAGAATACATGAACAGAAAAGCATGCCACACAGAGCCCATCCAAACTTCCTTGAAATCCAACCATGTCAAAGAAATCCAAAGAGATCACAAGAAGGAAGCCAGAGAATTATTTAAAAACACAACATCCCTGGAAAATACATCCACCACATCCACCTCTAAGGGAAACTTTATTCCCCTGCTCCTTGTGGGCAGGGAAAGTACCTACCAACTTTGCTGTACTGTACTCTCCCAAGCCCTAAGTGCAAAGCTCAATAAATACCATAGATCATCTGGTTTCCAGCCCACTCAGATTTGCCCCCAAAATGATTTGGAAGTGTCTGAGTGGAGGTAAATCCTGGATATATTCTCTTTCTCAACTTTTTTTTATAGTCCATGGAAAGTAAGAAACGTTTACAATGAAGTGATAATGATGATGGTGGTGGTAGTAGGTAGCAGCTACCTACTATGTATCAAACACTGTTTTAAGCCCTGGGGTAGATGTAAGCTAATCAGGTTGGACTCAGTCCCTGTCCTACATGGGGCTCACAATCTTAGTCCACATTTTACAGATGAGGTAACTGAGGCACAGAGAAGTTAGGGGTCTTGCCCAATGTCACACAGCAGACAAGGGGATTAAGACCCAGGACCTTCAGACTCCCAGGCCCACATTCTAACCACCAGGCAATGTTGCTCCTACTAGGCAATGTGTGATGTGAGCGTGCCTATGGCTAAGCCCCCAAAGTCAAAGTGAAGCACAGTGTTGCATAACTGCCTGGTGAGTTCTGGACAGGCAGGTCAGTCAGGTCATGCTCAGGTCATGCTGAAAGCAATAAAGAATGGAGGAGAGGGTACGGCCATCAAATGATGGCCCGTGGTCCTGGAACGCCCTCCCTCCTCACCTCCACCAAACTGATTCTCTTCCCCTCTTCAAAACCCTACTTAAAACTCACCTCCTCCAAGAGGCCTTCCCAGACTGAGCTCCTCTTCTCCCTCTACTCCCTCTACTCCCTCTACCACCCCCCCCTCACCTCTCCGCAGCTTAACCCTCTTTTCCCCCCATTTCCCTCTGCTCCTCCCCCTCTCCCTTCCCATCCCCTCAGCACTGTACTCGTCCGCTCAACTGTATATATTTTCATTACCCTATTTATTTTGTTAATGAAATGTACATCGCCTCAATTCTATTTAGTTGCCATTGTTTTTACGAGATGTTCTTCCCCTTGACTCTATTTATTGCCATTGTTCTTGTCTGTCCGTCTCCCCTGATTAGACTGTAAGCCCGTCAAACGGCAGGGACTGTCTCTATGGACTTGTTCATTCCAAGCACTTAGTACAGTGCTCTGCACATAGTAAGCGCTCAATAAATACTATTGAATGAATGAATGAAAATGAAAGATGGATGGCTAGCCTGAATTAGTCAGTGAGCCTGGATTCACTTGACAAGTGTGCCAACTTCCACTATGTCACATTGCGGCCCAGGATCTCTGCAGCGAGACAGAAATAACATCATTCCCCAGGTCTGGAAGTCTTTTTCCACCACCATTCCTACTATCCTCAGTTATGGTTTACTATTTATTGAGGCTGCAACAGAATGAGTAGCAGTCCACGGACATGGTGTTCGTTCTTCTAGTACCAGAAATCAAGTTTTCCTGGTGGACAAAGCCTCTCCTCTTTGGGAAAGTTAAATAAACTTTAGGCATTGTACTGCCTGAGCGCTCAGTACAGTGTATTGCAATTCTACAGGCACTCAATAAATGCTACTACTACACAAACCGCTACCTGTAAAGCAATAGGTACCAGTAAAACCAAACACTGCTCAATAGAGTGTTAACTTTCCCAGCACCTTGATCCCCTGGGGTCCAGGTGCTACATTTTTCAGGGCCAACATCAACTACTGTGGAACGTGTGAAATCTGGGGGTTTCTCCATCCGTGCAAGCCGGCCCTGCATCTTTTAAAATGTTATTGAAAGCTGGGTTGGGGGTGGCACGTTTGAATACCCTACTCTTTCACCACAAGATGAAAATGATTGAATACATAGAACCATCTTAAAAGTTGTAAAAATCTGCTATGGGAGCCATGAAATGGGACTGCTCCAATAGCAGCGAGTTGGTCAGATTTAGAGGGTCGCCTGCTGTGAGGGGCAGGGCCCAGGCTACCTCATCTACAACCACAACCAGACAGAATGAACCAACTTGAAATGAAGCATCTAGAAAAGCAGTGAGGCCCGATCTCCAGTGTGAATGCTCAAGCAAACGAGGAACAGGAAGACTGCAGTGTTTACCACTTATCAATTACGATGGCTTGGAATTGCTTTCTGTGGAATACATTTCATATAGATGTCATTCAAAAAGGGCAAGGGTCATGTCTATTAACTCCTCTGTACTTACCCAGGTGCTTAGTACAGTAGAGAAACAGCAGGGCTCAGTGGAAAGAGCCCGGGCCTGGGAGTCAGAGGTCATGGTTTCGAATCCCGGCTCTGCCACTTGGCAGCTGTGTGACTGTGGGCAAGTCACTTCACTTCTCTGTGCCTCAGTTACCTCATCTGTAAAATGGGGGTTAACTGTGAGCCTCACGTGGGACAACCTGATATCCCTGTATCTTACCCCAGCACTTAGAACAGTGTTCTGCACATATTAAGCGCTTAACAAATACCAACATTATTATTATTATTACTCTGCAGAGTAAGAGTTAAAAAAAAACCAGCATTGGTTGATCACTTAAATTACTACCTGCTCATCCATGTTATTTCAAGGAGAAAGAAAGAGTATCACAGGAAATCATAAGAGGAACCAAAGGAGATGAAAACCAGGCATTGTTTCTTTGGGTTAAACTGAATGAACACAAATCAGTGGCTCTTGGAGAAAGACTGCAAAAGAGTTTTGAAAAGAATTAAGATGGGCTAATCAATAATGCAAGGTATTGTACTAAGTGGGAAAACATAAGAGTCAAAAGCAGTTGAAAAGAATTAAGATGGGCTAATCAATAATGCAAGGTATTGTACTAAGTGGGAAAACATAAGAGTCAAAAGCAGTATTAGCATTTATTGAGCTCCCAGCAGGTGCAATACATTGCACTAAGCATTTAGAAAAGTTCAGGACAGAGAAGAGACCCACTCACTGCCCACAAGGAGTTTATACTCTAATGAATTAGACTAAAGCAACACTCTCTGGAACACCTTTTCTATAGGCCAAGAGTTCTAACTATCAATTAGTCAATGATATTTACTGAATGCTTACTGTGTGCAGAGCACTGTACTAAGCGCTTGGGAAAGTACAATAGAGTTGGTAGACAATCCCTGTCCTCAGTGAGCTAGTTTACAATCTAGTGGATAATGTATTTATCAAAAAGATATATATATGAGTCCCAATTGAACACAGTTGGTTAGCAAGGTCTATTTTTTTTCCATGGAAGCAATAACAAGGGAATGGCAACTTTCTTTATGATTCTCAAGTCTCTTGAGGCTGTTTTAAAATTACTTCTTTATTCGGCTTCCCCTTGGTGTTTTATGACTGGCCTTTCTAATGGATTTTATTATCTTGGTGTGGTTTGCTGTTTGGAGGCTGTTCTAGGGAAGGGTGTGGCTTAGAAATCTGACAGATGAAAGGGCTTTTAATATTCACATTTTAAAATGCTCAACCTGCGAGTAAACCATTCCTGTACCCTACACCCTTTGCATACTGACATTTATTTTTCCAACAGTAATGAAATAGCCTTCTAAAAACATTGGAGAAGTAGCAAGCACTGGCCTCAAAAGCCCCTTGCTGTCTCATTCCCAGCTCTCAAGTAGTAATGTAGGAAAACAAAGACAGAGGAGGAAAAGCAGTCTGTGTGCAATGTACCCACCAAATTGAAAGGTTTGCAAGTGGATTATTTTCTTTCTGATAACAGCAAGGTGAGAGAGAAAGAGCCCTCTGAGGGCCTAAGGCATAATTAAAATACTGCATATTTTCTTAGCATAAACTTTCCATCCTCTTTCTTCCTCCCCAAATCACCTTCTCATAGTACCTCATCTTTCGATTCTCTCACGCCTCTTGCTCACACAGTTTAAAATAGTCCCATTGCAGTGGCTGGGCAACATGCCACCCCCTTAAAGTGATACATTTTATTCAGTAGAGAAGCAGTGTGGCCTAGTGGAAAGACCATGGGCCTGGGAGTCAGAAGGACCTGGGTTTATATATATGTATGTTGGTATTTGTTAAGCGCTTACTATGTGCAGAGCACTGTTCTAAGCGCTGGGGGAGATACGGGGGAATCAGGTTGTCCCACATGGGGCTCACAGTCATAATCCCCATTTTACAGATGAGGTAACTGAGGCCCAGAGAAGTTAAGTGACTTGCTCACAGTCACACAGCTGACAAGTGGCAGAGCTGGGATTCGAACTCATGACCTCTGACTCCAAAGCCCATGCTCTTTCCACTGAGCCACGCTGCTTCTCTAATGCTGGCTCTTCTACTTGTCTGTTGTGTGACCTTGGGCAAGTCACTTAATTTCTCTGTGTCTCAGTTACCTCATCTGCAAAATGGGGATTAAGACTGTGTGAGCCCTATGGGGAACAAGGATTGGATCTGACCTGATTAGCTCGTAACTACATCAATACTTAGTACAGCGCCTGGAAACATAGTAAGTGCTTAATAAATATGATTTTAAATTTTTTTAAAATATGGTTTTTGATCTAGGTATTGATCTTGCCTTGATGTAGTAGAAGTACTAATAATAGAATTATTACTGAAATTGTATTTATTAAGCGATTACTATGTGCCGAGCACTGGGCACATAGGGAAGATACAGGATAATCAGATTGGACACAGTCTTTGTTCACAACAGGATTTACCTTCTAAGAGGGAGGGGGCAAACAGGTATTTTATTGCCATTTTCCAGATGAGGAAGCTGAGACACCGAGACATTAAGTGATTTGCTCAAGATCACAAAGCAGGCAAGTGAGAGGCAGAGACAACAACCAGGGGAAAAGACAGTAGTAAAAAAGATTCAGTTTTGTAAGTCTCTGCTTTAGTGTACGAGGGTCCTGAAAGCTAGTCTTTGTGGTCAGGCCCGTCTGATTCAGAAATTTTCCTGAAAATTAAAAAAAAAAAACCCACAGAAGGGAGTGACTGGAGTTACTTCATTGATCAGGAAGCATATCTTCAAAATAGTAACCCCAGGCCATTTTTATCGGATCATTTTCTTCTTGAAAGTTATGGTAATTCTCCCCGTCTCTTGTTCTAGCTGGCTGAGTCAGACTTGTAACAACGGTGCTTTGGAATGTTCTCATCAGCCATCATTTCTGAATCTCACATTCCTGGGTTCTCAAGAAAGTTTTACGGAGAAGCATCCATACATTCTGCTCTAATTAAAAGTCAATTCTCGGGATTTTGCTTTTTCTTCCCTCTTCCCATTTTTTTGTTTCTCAGCTATGGCTTCTACCCTACACACTTGGCTTCTGCTTTTGAACACAGGTATGAAGACCAGGGGAGATCAGAAGACCAGAAGAGTGAGAGAAAACCAGGATAACAGACCCTGTCTTGGCAATTATCCATTAATTACTTGGTAATGGACAAAAAATAAATTTAAAAAAAAATTGGCCTTCCATAAGCAATCTATTTTTCCAGGCCACAATGGAGAGTGAGATTTTTGAAATTTTTGCTTCCTCTAGAGTAAGGCCACATTTGAAAATAATTTGATTTCCTTTTGACTTTCAATTTGAGCAATAATTTTTTTGAAGAGCAACAACTACCCTGGAGTGTAAACAAAACTCATGTTTGGTTAGGAACCAGTGGGAGAGGGAATCCCAGGAGATCCATCCAGTTGGCTTGACAGTAGTTTTTTAGGAATGTTTTGGGACTAATCACAAGGTCAGTTCCAGAAAAATTGGTGTCACCATTTGGCTTTAGATATCTCACATTTAAAGTGACAAAAACAATTAGTTTTGGTTAAAGTTTGAAGACGAAGTGCACAAAATGACACTAAGAAATAAGCACTGTGCCTAGACTGATTTTTTTTTAAGAAACCTTCTAAAATTGAACAAGTACTCTCCATTAAGATAAACACAACCAGAACCTTTAATTTGACATTGGAATTTGATTTAAAAAAATAACTTTTTTCCTTTACAGATTCTGTTGTGGAACCCATTCCACCATCTGGTTAACAGAATCTGTACACAGGATGAATTTAGGCAAATGTGTAATAATGTGCTGGCAACCGGACTGCTCTTTAGGATGGAACCATTACCTCTCTCTCCACCTTTAAAAAGGGGTATGTTTTAAAAATAAAATAGTTGTCCCCTTTCCTGGGAGAATTCACCAGTCCAAGTTCTCTTGCATTGCCTTTCCAGATGCCCAGTGATTAGATGCAAGTTCTCATAGACAGAGTTTGTTTTTCCAGAAGAATAGTTGTCTCTTTTTGGGATGCATCTTCTGGCAGGAAAGTCATTGGAAGAGCAAAGGAGATTGCAACCCAGAGAATTGGACTGTTTGTATTGTTGTTGTTTTGTGTGTGTATGTGCGTGCGCACGTGCGTGTGTGTATGTACACTCATATACAATTGTGTAGATTCTCAATGTCAATGCTGACTTCATATTTTTCCATATGCTGTGGGTGAGATTTCTTCTTGTTACCCTGTTTTAAGTCAAGATCTCAGTACTGGCAACCTTATAGTTGATTTTAATTCTTATTGGAGTGCAATCTCCTTGTGAGCAGGGCACACATCTTGTGCTTCTGTTGTGCTTCACAGGTGCTAGGAACATAATAAATACAATTACTACCTCCACTAATCATTCAAATAACTGCCTCGATTCAGAGAATTACCCTGAAGATGCCCAGTGAAACCAAAAGGGGTTAAGAGGAGCAATAAGCTTCCTCTATGCACAAATACATAAGCAAGACATATTGTGGTGTTGTGTACACTGTCTCTCTTCCAGCAAATGCTCCATCCATCTCCATTATCTGGACCTCAGAGGAGAGATTTTTCTAAACATCTTTTTCTGTGAAATACCAGAGAACATCGGCTTAAATCCAATTTGAAGCTCTAAACTCATGTGAAACAGTTTGCCTGTGCGCGCACACCCACACCCACAAACTTTCTGTATGCATCGAAACCCTGAAAACATTTTATAGTTCATAGTCCTCCCAACAAGCTCTAGTGAAGATTTCCCCTATCACCAGTCTCAGGGCTCAAGCTCCCAAAACAAGTTTTCATTACAAGCAAATTTGACTCAACATAGAAAAAAAAAACCAAAACCAACTTGGTTATAATCCTAGTAATTTCCTAGGTATAGGTCTAGAGTTCTTAAAACTGTGCCTGAAAACTCTTCCTACAGATGACTGCAATGTTTGAGATCCTCTACCGTGTCAGCTTGGAGTGCCAGGCTACTTTAGGTTAGATTAGGTTCTGGTTGTGGTTAGGTTAGGTTAGGAGAAGCAGTGGGGTTAGAGCACAGGCTTGGGAGTCAGAGGACATGGTTTCTAATGCCTGCTCTGCCACTTTATTGCTGTGTGACCTTGGGCAAACCGCTTAACTTCTCTGTGCCTCCGTTACCTCATCTGTAAAATGGGGATTAAGACTGTGACCCCCCCCCATTAGACAACTTGATTACCATCTATCTACCCCAGCACTTAGAACAGTGCTTGGCACATAGTAAGCACTTTACAAATACCATAATTATTTATTATTTATGTACTCTTGTTCTGAGTTCCACACCTTTAATTCTCATCCCGGAAGGGACACTTGTCTGCTGTGTGACCTTGGGCAAGTCACAATTTCTCCGTGCCTCAGTTACCTCATCTGTAAAATGGGGATTAAGACTTTGATCCTGTATCTACCCCAGTGCTTAGAACAGTGCCTAACACATATTAAGCACTTAAATTCCATTTAAAAAAACAGAATAAAATTTTACCTTTTATTTCTTTCCAAACTCTCAGGATTCAATAGATCAATCAATGGCATTTACTGAGCATGAATGGACACTCGACTAAGTGTTTGGGTGCGTACAGTTATGAGATACACATTCTTTGCCCTTATGGGGCTTACACTTTAATGGGGAAACAGACAAAAATGCTTTACAGAGTGTGAAAGGAGGTGGAAGAACAAGATCAGAGCAGGAAGCAGTACCAACCCATCAGGATGAAATGGCTGAACAGATAAATGAATGCATATATAAATATATAAATGAAATGTAAATAAAAGTAGAGTATACATATGTACATAAGTGCCAAGGATAGGACCATTATCAGTAATGGTGTTTACTGAGCACCAACCAATTACAGGATGATGCCACCTGTTTTCAATTATTTACATTCATTTATCAGTTTCCTCTAAAATATCTTGTGGGTATCATGATTTGATCTAGTTCTTTGGACTCCTTCGCTATGAAAAACAGTTCTGGTGCTCCAGAAACAAGAGCACCTTTTCTCCTCTTCAGTTCTCCTTTTCTGAGGAAAAGTGTCCTCCACACTTTTCCTGAGGACACTCCATGGAAAATTAATATAAATGGTGCTTAAACCCACTGTGGATTTGATATGACACTTGGAGTCCAAGATAATTTGGGGGGAGAATTTGAGTCCTTTTTAGATGACAAGAACATTGCCGTTCCACCCAACCACAAAAGAAATCTTCTGTTGTTTATACTAACACTTCAAATGAAACTCTTTCAGATCCAATTTATAAGAACTTCCTCTCTCAGTAGAACATCCCAGAGACTCTTCTGTAGCATGTAAACTTTAGCAGCTAAACTACCCAAAGCAGACATATTTGGAATGAGTCAGGGGAAAATCCATTATCCTTTATTTTCAAAGGCAATAATGTCTTTCACCATTTCCTTTACCAAGAATTCTCACCAATAACTGGGGCAGGAATTTTTTTGAGATTTGATATTTTTTAATTGGTATTTCCAATGAAACAAATGCAGCATTATTTCTGGTTCCTTAATCTTGGAACAGGTTCACAGTAGACAATTTCATTGGCTTTAAATCTTCTCCATTACTTTTGGAAGAACTGGAGGAGTTGGAAACAAAATTTGGTTCGAGATCGTTATTCCACTAATTACCTTTCACTTTTCATTCCTCGTTAAAGATCAGGGAAAACACAGATCGATAGAGTTGTTTTCCTAGCTAATTTTAGGGTTCAGCGGTGTTCATCTGTTCTGGGGCACCCCAAAGCCATATCAGAGGATCTAGAGAGTGCTTGGGAGGGAATATCAATCAATAAATGAATTAATCAGTGGTATTTATTGAGACCTTACTGTGTGCAGAGTACTGTACTAAGCACTTGGGAGAGTTCAATACAGTAGTGTTAGAAGGCGCAATCTCTGCCCTCAAGGAGTTTTCACATCTAGTGGGATAGAGCCGGTAAACTCCTCAAAGGACAAGATGGTGTCTTTTATTTCTATTACACTCTCTCAAGTGCTTAGTCCAGTGATCTGACACATTAGGTGCTCAACAAATACTATTTGTGAGTGAGTGGAGGAAGAAGGGAAATACAGCCAGGAGCCCTGCACTAGGGTCTCCTATGACATGTTCCTCACCTGCCAAGGTGAAAAACACGACTTCCCCTTATGCTTTGCTGCTTACCGGCTTGGATGAATCTGGTTTATAGTAAATAGCTATTGCCTCAACAAACTCATACCTGGCTTACCAAAGACCAGCCCTGGTGACCTTTTAGCTTGTGGTTTAGAAAGAAAGGGAAAAATGGAAGACTTTTCTTAGGGACAGGGTATGTTGGTCATGCTCTGCTCTTTTCAGGCTCACACACATGGATGGTATATCGCCACTGGTAGTGTCACCTTTGCAAATGAAAGACAGTTGGCACTCACACACTCTTGCTTTGTCAATACCATGGTTTTTCCAAGTGCTCTCACGTTATTTATCTTATTTTTACCCTCACAACAATGCTGTTAGGTAAGCAGAAAGGCAGCTATGACTATCCCCATTTTGAAGATGAGGAAACTGAGAAAGAGTGGTTAAATGATTTGCCTTCGGTCACACTGCAGGATGGTGGCAGAGCTAGGACTTGAGCCCAAGTCTCCAGCTTTCTGACTAGCACTTTTCCAATACCCCACACTGTCTCCCTTTTTTCTTTCTCTTTCTCTCTCTCTCTCTGCATATGGAGAGAGTATGATATCTCTATTTATATGGAGAGACAGCGTTCTGGCTGTTTAAACACACACACACACACACACACACACACATACACATTGTGCTTATCTATATGAAAAACCTACTTGATCATCTAAACTAATTCAATATTGATTACCCCTTGTCAGTTTAGAAATGGGAGGGTAAGACTACCAGTCAAAATGCCCAAAAGATGAACTCATGATATTCCAAGCAACCAAAGCTTTTTTCTGTGTCAGCTTGTAGTTGGCAGTGGCATTGCTGCCGAAGAGGAGGAGATGTCTGCTGGGGCCCAAGCCCACTTCCTGACAAGAATACTTCAGGTTTGGCTGATGAGGTGTGAGCAATGGCAGATAAAAAGGCAGTACTTGCACAGCTTTCTTTCCTGCTGACCGCAATACTGGGGTGTCAAAACTTTAGACTGACTTCTCCCTCCCCACAAATGAAACCATCCACACAATCTCATCGTCCTGACCAGATCTGCCAATCAATTTGCTCCACATTTCAGGAAAATACTGACTCAATCCCTAACTATTAAAAGTCATATTGGTCTCTGAAATTGGTCACTGTTTAGCACATGCCAACCACAAGACTCCAAACAACTGTATTCCTGGTTTTTTCTTCTCCTTTGGGTTTCATGACAATATGGCATGAAATCTTACTATTCCTTTGGCAGAAACTTAAAAGAGAGGTTTTCAAAAACTGAGGATAAAAGGTGCCCCAAAATTTCCAAAGGAGGTTTCAGACTACGCAAATCTCATTTTGCTTTCCAACACAACAACCGTTTCCCTTCAGGGCAGTAAAACAATGCTCAATGCCTATTCCATTTTGTTCTCAACTACTTAGAGGTGGACCTGGTTCAAGTTGTCTTGGCAGACAGAGGGAAGTCAAAGCCCTAGGAATGAAATGGGGAGCTCACTCTGACCCCAAATCCATCCTTTGGAGGCCTGGATTAACCATCCACTTAGGTCTCCACCTGACTTGCCTTTGCAGACTCGGCCTTAGCATGTAGCCAGCTCTGAGGTGGGAGGGAGGGTGGCCGTGGATGGTCTTTGTGGATACCGGTCACCCAGATGCACGTGACAACATGAGCACTGTACAGAAAAATGCAGTAGCATCATCTGCACCATTTAGGAGACACCCAGGGCTGGAACTTTTCTCCAGGTAATTCCTGACCACAAAGGGTGCTCCAAAAGTCACTGTGTTCCTGTCCCACAAGTCCCATTAAGCTGTGGGACTCAGCAGCCGGGGTCACGGAGAGGTAAGCTGGACTCTGAATTACAAAAAAACAACAAAAAACTGGGCACAAGAGGTCCAAGATCACAGCAGTACACAGGGGCGGACTGTCGGGTAAAAAACCCAATGAAGCGTTGCCCTTTTATCTGCCCATTGTCACATAGCTGTTTAGACTCCGCTCCTCCCTCTGCTGCCAGTTTCAGTCTCTGGATCCGGCATTATTAAAGAATGTATTCCTCTTGCCTCCCAAGCTGGCTTGGAAGAAGCAGTACACCATCCCAGCCACTTTCCCGACAGTTGTTTCCAAACTCTCATTGATAACACTGTGGCATTTTACCCAAAGAAGGATGGATTCAGAGCAAATAAGAAACATACCTTGATCTGAGCTGCTGGATCTGGGACAGTCTGAATCATGTCCTTTAACAGGCCAACTTGTTTACCAGGAGTTCAGACCCTCGGGCAACTGAAACAACACAAAAATCAAAAGGTAAAGGTCTTCACTTTTAAGGTTCCTTTTCTGAAAAGTTCTATTTTTTATGAGACAAGATACAGTTTCTCAGTCATACATGAATCCTGCTTTGGCCCAAGTGGTGGTGTATGCTACTGAGGTAATGATGTGATTGCCTCACATTGATGCTTTTAATGAGGTGGTTTGACTCTTCTTCCGCTAATCCTGAAACAAAGCATATCTTCCTAAAATGATCACTTCAGATTCAGAATATTCATTCAATCACTGCTATTTATCGAGTACCATACCTTAGTTCTGGTATTTACCATATGCCAAGCACTGTGGTAAGTTTTGTGGTAAATTTAAGATAAGCAGATGGAACACAGTCCCTGTCTCCCATGAGCTCAGAACCTAACTGAAAGGTATTGCAGGTACATTATCCCTATTTTACAGCTGATAAAACCAAGGCCCAAAGAGATTAAGTGATCTGCCTAAGTTCACACAGCACGCCAGTAACATGGATGGGAGTGTGAAGAGCCTTGTTCAAAGCACCTAGGACAGCATATCATAGAGAGAAGACTGGGTCTCTGACTTCTAGGAGTAGTTGTTCCTCAAATGCTCAGGCAAGCCTCCTACTAAAAACCCCAAAATCACCAATATCACATTCCTCAACAGGATTTACTGAGTACCTGAGCACTGTTCTAGGCACTTGAGAGAGTACAGCAGAAAGAGAAGACAATGGCCCCTGACCTGGAGGAACTCTAAGATGGAAAGACAATTGAGCATTTGGCTCATTCATAAGCATAAGCATGACCATGCTTATTTCAATTAGTGTAAAAGAAAATCAAGTGCCATTTAGTACGGATGATAAAACTAGAGCTTTCAGGAGGTCCCAGTAAAACTGTCGGGATCTCTGTTCCTACTCAGGCCATACGATAGGATTCATCACAATTTGAGAACAACCACTATCGCCCTCTGGGAGCCAGAGTCAAACTGGGAGGTGTGTTCACCAGGGCCTGCCTGAGATCAGAGTTCAGCTCTCCTTCCCTTCCTTATTTCCTGGCTACTTTTAGAGAATTCACCAAATATGCCAATATTATTGATTTAATTACCCAGGATATTCAGGTCCAGGGCCCCCAGATCTCTAAGGCTAACTGGGGCATGCCTGAGTTCACTGGGAATTTGAGTGACATGGCCATTTTACCATCCAGTAACCACGAGTACTGTACCTTTAAGTGCATTTAGAAATAGACTCATTTCCCTCATTCAATCCACAGATGAATCTGTCACCAAATCCTGTCGAGTCTACTTCCACGACATCCCTAGAATTTGCACTTTCCTCTCCATCCAAACTGCTATCATGCTGATCCAAGCACTTATCATATCCCACCTTGACTACTGCATCAGCCTCCCCTCTGAGGTCCCTGACTCCTGTATCTTCCCACTCCAGTCCATAATTTACTCTGTTGCTTGGGGTTTTTTCTAAAAAAAAGTTTCAATCTACATCTCCCCACTCCTCAGGCCCTCCAATGGTTGCCTATCTACTTCTGCATCGAATAGAAATTCCACATGATCAGCTTTAACACACTCAATCAATTCTCTCTATCTATTACAACACAACTCGCATATTCAGCTCCTCTACCACCAACATACTCCCTGTATATCAATCTCTCTCCCCACAGTTGACCCCTTGCCCATGTCCTTCCTCTGTTCTGGAACTCCCTTTCCTTTCACATCCACCAGATTTCCACTCTCCCCACCTTCAAAGCCCTCCTAAAATCACGGCTCCTCCAAAGAGGCCTCATTTCTCCTACATGCCTTCCCCTCTGAACCACCTATGCACTTGGATCTGCATCTTTTAATCAATCAATCAATGGTATCTACTGAGCGTTTATTATTTGCAGAGCACTGTACTAAGCTCTTGGGAAAATACACCACAGTTAATAGACACGTTCCCCGTCCATGATGAGTTTACAGTCTAGAGGACGAGCTTATAGTGTAGAGGAAAAATATACTTTCAATGGTAGACCTTTAAAATCACTTGATAATCACCTCGCCCTCAGTCCCACAGCACCTATGTAGATATCCTTACCCTCTGTATTTTCTCCATTTGTAATTTAATATGTTTCCTCCTCTAGACTGTAAGCTCCTTGAGGGCAGGGACTGTGTCTACCAACTGCATCCTAAAAAGAGCAGAGAGGACAAGAAACATGACTGAGATTTTTCTCTTCTCCATCCCACCCTCCCATCCTGGTAGCACTTATTTACAAATCCTTACATTCCATTACTTCTTTCTAGCTGTAGTTTCTTTATGTACCTGTCTCTTCTGATAAACTGTAGTGATGCTAGCACCTATATATGAGAGTTTTGGGAATCCTCCAGACCACTGACAGATTTTGTGAACAAAATAAAATAACTGAGAGTCATTTCTGTGGGAGAGATTTTTTTTTAAAGTCATGTCTGACATATTTCATGGCAAGGTCCACTTTCCTCATTTAAGCTGGATTTGGGTTTTGACTGTCGTGTCTGTTTTAACGCCAGTTCCAAGTGATTAATCCCTGATCAAGAAAAGAATGGCTCTCTCTGATTCAAAGTGTCACAAGGAATGAGAGATGAGGAGGCAAAGGAAAAAAACCAGTACTGGGAGCTGAAAACATTAAACATGACGACACAAAAGGGACAGCCTTTTGGTGGGCACCACGTGGCCAGGACTGTGGGTCCTCTAATTGGCTTTTTAAGCGACAAATGCACTCATAGCTGAACTTCACTGTCAGTGGAGTCTCCTTCAAATAATCAATCAATGGTATTTATTGAGCACTTAGTGTGTGCAGAGCATTCTTCTAAGCAAATGGGAGAAAACAATATGGGCTGGTAGACACATTCCGTGCCTACAGGGAGTTTACAGTCTAGAGGGAAGAAATCGTTCAGTGGAACCTCCTTCGAATATGAAGGACAACCACAAAAAATGACCCTGATAAAGCAGAAGCGCTCGGCCGCCGGCAGGGGAGACCACAAGGCAGGCTAAGGGAAGGAAGAATGCCTGTATGCTCTAGCCTGCTCCGCTGTGGAAAGCCGCAGAATGCACCGCAAAGGATTCTGGTATGAAGCACAGCTTCTGCCCATTTCACTCCTTGCAGTCTGGGCGTGCTATCCGATGAAAACATTCAGGGTGATTTCTGAGGAGAAGGTGTGGGCCAACAGCCTTTCAAGAACAAAGCAGACAGCAACAAGGCAGCTGCCGTTTAATTTCAGCCTGTGAGTTGTAATTTTGCCTCTGGGTCCTCTACCGAAATAAGACTTTCCAAAGGAAAACACACTGTAAGGGAAAGGCGGGTAACATCAAGAAAGGGAATGGAGCTATAAATAGCGGTTCTTTCCAATTTTACACTCCGCTCTCTGTTAAAGGAAAAGGCTTTTGTCCAAAAAATACTTTTAAAAAACCCTCTCAACTGGTAAAACATGCACCTTTGGTAATTTCAAAATCTAAAGGATTCAAAATCAAGTCACGGAGCTGGGGAGGATGAACCATCTCTGCTGAAAAACCTTAGGAAGAAGAGAACTTTTGAGGTTAGAGCCACGGAGCCTCTCGCTAACATTTTTTTGGCAAGATGAGTGACATATTATGAGGTAATCGTATTGTCAGATCTGTGGAGGTAACAATTCCACCAGCCAACACAGAGGCTCTTCACAGTCAAAGAGAAACCTGTTTTATATGTTCAAATTAACATCCCAAACAAGATTCACACAAGATTTTGGATTTCTGCCATCCTTCGCCCAAATAACGGATTGCCACAATTAAGGTCAACGAGCCTGAATGTCTCAGTACTGTACAGGGAGGAAATGATGGGGGGTGGGGGGAGGAAAGAAGAGGTGACATACGCTTATATAGGATAACTGGGTTGAAATTAACAATAATAATATTTATTAATAATAATAATAATGTTGGTATTTGTTAAGCGTTTACTATGTGCCGAGCACTGTTCTAAGCGCTGGGGTAGATACAGGGTCATCAGGTTGTCCCACGTGAGGCTCACAGTTAATCCCCATTTTCCAGATGAGGTAACTGAGGCACAGAGAAGTGAAGTGACTTGCCCACAGTCACACAGCTGACGAGTGGCAGAGCCGGGAGTCGAACTCATGACCTCTGACTCCGAAGCCCAGGCTCTTTTCCACCGAGCCATGCTGTAAGTATTAAGCACTTACTATATGCTAAACCCTGTTCTAATGAGATAATCAGGATAAGCACATCGGACATAGTCCCTGTCCTACATAGGACTCAAAGTCTAAGAGGGAGGGAGAAAACAGGTATCATCCCCATTTTGCAGATGTGTAAACAGGCACAGAGAAATGAAGTCAACTGCCCAAGGTCATATAGCGGGTTCGTAGTAAAGCCGGGTCTCTTAACCCCTGGTTCTATTCTGTTTCCATTTAGGCCAGGCGGCTTCTAAATAAATCCCCAAATTTTCTCCAAAACGTAAGGCCAAAATCTACACACTCTGGGGAAGAGGGAGCGATTGGTTGCACCGGATCCTATCCCCATTCCCAGACCACACCATCATCATTCACACTCTTGACAGAGGAGGTCGGAAGCGCAGGATGTTTCCACCCCCCAGACCAAATGGGGACAGGGAGGGCAGGACAGATTAGAAGTGGAGGACAGAACTATTCTGGGAATTTTTGCACTGGTCCTCTACCCACTCCACCTTCCTCGCCCCATCTCCACCTCCACCCTCCACATTCAATTCCCATTGTTTTTGATGCGAGGGGAGCTTTCACCATCCAAACTCAGGCTTGGTTGAATGAGGAAGCTGCCTCTTTCCTTCATATTTTGATAACAGAAGCAGCACAAATACATCAATAAAATCACCCAAATTTTGGAAAAATCCACTTGAATGATCTGGTTATACTTTTATTGCTCAGACTTGGTGGCTGTTTCTAGTATTTTAAAAAAATACACATTTTCCACTTGCCAGAGGACTTAAAAGTCCTCCGGTCCATTTTCCATTGTCTTTCTGAAGGCTTTTTTCATCCCTATTTTTTCTTGGCCCAAAAAACCCTTATTTCTGTTTATTTAATTTCTGTTTTTAACTTTTGGCACCTTCGTTACCAATGTATGAACTTTTTAAAAAAATCAAACAGCTGTATAAACATCAGACATTTAAAAAGCAGAGTGATTTTCGATACATGCCTACTTTTATTGCAAAAAAGGACCTGGAAAAGTGGATTTTAGAAACGATGGCATTTCAGGGGCAATTTAAACTTAACATTATTAAAAATGCTAACGCTTTTTACAAATAGCAGTACAATACACTCTCATTTAAACAAAACTTTGGAAGACAAATAGTACTCTTTAATAATACTTCAATTTGTGGTCTTTCAGTTTTTGTTTTCATTTCTTTCAAGCACGTTTGAAGAAGGTCTATGAATAGCTACCAGTGACGCTGGGTATAATTTTAAACTCTTTTTCAGCATCTGGAAACTAAAGGAATTCACCAGATGAAACACATGGGCCTTTCACAAGTGGAGCTGTGAGATCCAGGCTTAAGTCTTCAGAATAAGGATTCTGGTTGGTGGAAACTTCTTTCCTAGCAAACAGAAGTCAACCACAACATAGAAGTCAACCCACAGAGCTTTCAGGCCCTCTTTGGGAAGCTGGGGAGAGCGGAGTAGCCGGGACCAACCGAGGGATTCACTTCCTGGAGCACAGAGCACAGGCCTTGAATGGTCTAGGCTGCCCTGTTGCCCTGGGCCCCGGGCTGTGTAACCCATCTATGCCCCTTCCTCTTCTAGCAGTCTTGGAACATTCCTTTAGATAAAAATGAAGTTCACACTTGCCCTCTTGAAGCTGTTCTGCAGCACTTTCCCTTTCCCCTTCAAGTGAACTGACTCAGAACTTCTGGAACTTTCCGTTCCCGAATTTTCTATTTTATTTAGGTCCTATTAAGTGCAGCAGATGCTGCTCATTTAGGTCCCAAATGAAGTCCTCTGCTGGGATGCTTCCCAGGATTCTCCTGGATGACCCTGCTGGCCGACCACTTGCAATCAAACTGGCATTGCGGTGTAGAAAAGAAGTAGCGTGGCCTAGTGGAAAGAGCCTGGGCCTGTAATCCCAGCTCCACCAATGTCTGCTGGGTGACTTTGGGCAAGTTACTTCGCTTCTCTGGACCTCAGCTTTCTCATTTGTAAAATGGGGATTCAGTATCTTTTCTCTCTCCAACCTAATTATCTGGAAACTACCTCAGCACTTAGCATAGTGCTTGACACAGAGTAAATGCTTAACAGATATCAATTATTATTATTATTATTAAGAAGAACAACAATAAACTGGTCACAGAGTCTCAAGATTAGAAGGATCATTAGGGTTCTGTTAGGACCCCGCTTCAGCAGCACAAGAACATTCAAAGGAACCTAAGTAAGGGAAGTCTAATGGGAGTGTCCAAGTGAAAATGTGACCGAGACACCTGAGAGCCAACTAACTCCTCAGAGAAGAGCACAGCAACCTAAAATGAATCCAGGTCAAGCTTGAACCTCACCCACATTGCCTCTCCCTCCAAGTGGGTGTTCCATGCTGACCTGCCGGGGCTGTTTTCAGACATGAAATTGCAGCTGTGTGACAGGGTTGCATGGAAGGGGTGCCGGGATGGGGGGCAAAGACTCCTGGCCCCAGTAGCCGTGGAGCTCCCTCCCCTCTTGCCCCAAAGCTAGAGCAGTGTGGGGAGGGAGAGGAAGGGGCCCCCGTCCATCTAACAGTTCCAACCTAGAGACATCACTCAAGGGCTGTTCTTGGACCCTTGTACAGTTTTGGCTCAAAGTCAGAATCACAATTTCAACTGTAGTGTCCACCTGAGGTGACTCTCCTGATCCCTCCCTTGTCTGGAGCTACAGAGTGGAAACACGCAGCCTGGACGTGAGATGTTCCCTTTCCCTCTCCCTCTCCTGGTGGCAGGTCACACTCCGATCCTCTACTTCAACAGCCCCCAGTGCTTACTTCACGTAAAATCATTTTTTCCACCTGGCCACCCTTTACCCCTTCACTCTTTGCCCCAGCCGCCATCCACCGGTGAGATTCTCCGCTCCATCCTTCTGAATGGAATCCCAATTCGCCCTCCCTCCCCTCTGCCTTCACGGCCCAGCGCCACATCTCCCCCCACCCCAGCCCACTGACCCAGCTGTTTTCCAATGACCGTTCCTAAGAGTCACTTGGAAGTTTCCCCCAATACAGCCCCACTGAGTGCTCAACCGTCCTCGGGACTGGGCGAGCACAGCCTATTAATGGGATTGTTAATACATATGTATTTCAAAATATTTTCCTCCCTTTCTGCGGGGTCCCACCCCCGGGCCTGCACTCCGCCAGAACACACAGAAATATTCCACAGAAAGAGCAATCCAATCTCTCCCAGGGCTTTTTCCAAAGCAACTTCTGCTCCTCTGGGCTGAGTTCAACCGACTCTTTGAGGCGGCCCCGGACTGGCGGCCACTGTAAACGAGGAGGTAAGCTGAGCTCACTGCTTTCATGTGAACTGACACAGAGACATTGTCATCGGAGTTGGGGCTCCCAGCAAGCCAACTTCCTGCCGCTCCAGCTCTCTGCTCTGGCCAAACGGAGCGGAGCTTCCCTGGAGAGGCCCGAGGTTCAAAGCCATCCAGAGAGAAATGCTTGGCTGGCTTGCGGCGGCCCGAAAGAACATGTTCTACTAGGGCAACGTGGTGTGACCCCGGCTGGGCCTGTACACAGGTCAGAGCCCCAGCCGGGGGTGGGGCAGCCAGGCCCTCCGGGAAGCTGGGACCGTCTCTCACTCTGTGGCCTCATCCTGACCATCAGCTTTTTGGCCCTCAGTCAGCTCGCTCCTCGTCGACCCCTTGCTCACATCCTCCCGCCTGCCTGGAAACCCTTCCCACTTTGGCTCTGAGAGACCACTGCTCGCCCCAGCTTCAAACCCTCACTAAAATCACATCACCTCCAGGAAGTCTTCCCCTATTAGCCTCACATCTCTCCACCCTATTCTACCTTTTTTCTGTGTCACCTATGCACGTTAGTCAATCCCCGCAAAGCTCTTTGATACTCATCCCATCCCCACAACACTTTTGTACATATTCTTATACTCTGCTATTTCCCCTAGCTGTAATTTACTTTACTGTCTCTGTCCCCTGCTAGATCCTTCAGGGCAAGGATCGCACCAACCAATTCTGCTGTGTTGTACTCTCCCAAGCGTTTAGTACAATGCTCTACCCACAGTAAGCACTCAACAAATAACACTGATTAAGGGCAAGAGAAAGGGAGGAGCAATGCACACTCATCCCATATTCAAGTGCCTCAGCTCCAAAAAGCTTCCGTGTAGCATTTACATGCTACCCACTTCTTAGATGGTAAGCTCCTTGTGGGCAGTGAATGGTGACTGCTAATTGTGTTGTACTGTACTCCCCCAAGTATTTAGTACAGTGTGCTGCACAAAGGAAGTACTCAATAAATATCATTGCTTGATTGATTGAAAAACAAAGAGCTGCGTTCTTCCCATTTGTCTCCAATCCTCTCACCCCATTGGAGATGTAGTTTAGGTCTGTCTTTGCCATGGTAGGCTGATTGGGGGACCTGCCCACACATGAAAACAACTGAAAGCAACTACACTCTGTGGCTTGAAAGAGTAGAACCTGGGGATGCGAAAGAGGCATCTCGGTGGTTCGCAGGGGTGGATGATGAACTTGCATGTGCAGATTCCTTTTTCTCCTATCTGGTCACTTAGTCTAGCACCTGTTCCCCTCTGGCTGAAAGCTCCTTGAGGGCAAGAATCATGTCTAACAACTCTATGGTATTTTTCCAAGTTCTTAGTATAGAGCTCTGCGACATGAGGTGTTGCCTAGATACTACTGATCGGTTGACTAAGAAATTGTTCTGATTCACAGCAAGAAGTGAGGCAACAATGAGGCAACTCTCTTTTTCAGGGCCCACACATTGACATGAAAGTGTCTTTCGGCCTTTACTCCGACGATCCACGCAATGATTTGCACACAGTAAGCACTCAATAAATATGACAAATACAATTAAATGAATGCCACGCAGTTGTATCTACTTAGCCCACACGATGCCAAGCAGTGCATCTATTTTGTACTGTATTCCTTACACGGACAGTGAAACAACCTACCAGGCCAGCCAAGGACAACACGGAGAAAAGGGACTGAAGGTGAGATTAAAAGACAGGAAATGCATCTCCCTGGTAGGCAGAAAAAAAGATCCCAACTTTTGAGGTTGTGCAAATGAATGAGTCCCCAACTGCCACAGTCGTGGAAAGTTTCAGAAAGTAGGGTGGAGAAGCAAGCTAGATGTAGAGGTCAGAGAGAGTCGGTAGATATGAAGGGGGCAGAAGAAAGATGACCCCGGGAAAATATGAATTTAATTTCTAAATGTAAGAGAAAACCACAGGTGGCAAGAAACAACCGGCATCAAAGAAAGAACCAGTGGCCACTAGATTTCAAATCTCAGTAGCCTGTAAGCTCCTTGAGAGCCGGAGCCATATCTTTTAACTTTTACTGCATGCTTCCAAATACCTAGAATAGTAAGAGTTCAATCAGTGAGCGAGACCAGGGAAGCAATGTAGCTTAGTAGACACCACCTGGGCCCGGAAGTCAGTAGACTTGGATTCTAATACCGGTTTGGTGTGTGATCTTAGACAAGTCACTTAACTGCTTTATGGTAATAGGAATAATAGTAATTAATGAGCATCCACTGTACCCAGGTTTGGTAGACTGGCTACCTCATGGATGTCAACTGAATTCCTTACACAGACAATGAAACAATCTACCAGGCCAGCCAAGGACAACAGGGAGAAAAGGGACTGAAGGTGAGATTTAAAAAAAGGAAATGCATCTCCCTGGCAGGCAGAAAAAAAGATCCCAACTTTTGAGGTTGCATTTGAAGACCTGGACTTGTTTTGTTTGTCCACTTCATTGGGAAAATCAGTTTGTCTTTTAAAACCTATTTTTAAAATCTTCTCTACTGCCTTACTTTTGGGCACGCACTTGCCACACTGCCTGAGAGTCCCTGATGGATAATCAAATAATGGTAGAAGGAGATATGACTGGTGCTTTGAGCCTTGACCCAGGACAGCAGGGTTGCCCTGGGGATACCCAGGGATGGAGAAATGGGGAGAGGAGCAAAATGGCAGGGAGATGGAAGGACAGAAGGGCTGAAAGATACAGCCTGAGACAGTCTCTGCCATCAGAGAAGGGCATTGTCCCCTGAGCTTTCACTCGCAAAAAGACCAGTTTACATGGGAGGGTTCAGAGAGATCCAATCTTGTTGGAAGCCTCCTCTCAATCTGAGTTTACACAAGCCCGCTGGGATTCAGGGAATCGGAATTCCTTCCAAACCATGATTCAGGGTTAAGATGCCGAGCTTCAGTTAGCCTTCTGCTCAGCTTGGATCCAATCGATCAATGGCATTTAACAGTAATGATGGTATCTGTTAAGCGCTTACTACGTGCCAAGCACTGTTCTAAGGATTCACTCCCTTGCTTCCATTTATTTAGGGTTTCATGATTTAATTCAAGTGTTCTGTAATTTAAGATTAATTTATGCAAGTAATTTAAGTGTATCCCCATCTAGATTGTAAACTCCTCGAGGGCTGGGATTAAGTCTTCTAACTCTTTTATACTCTCCTAAGTGTTTAGTAAGGTGGTCTGCCCACAGTAGGCACTCGATAAATACTGTTAATTAAGCAATGTACTAAGCAGCTAAGAGACAGTAGCCGACGTGATTCCTACCCTCAAGGCAGTTCCCATCTAAGGCAAAGTATTTACAACTACTGTCATGGGACCCAGAGGCAGAAGGAGAGTAAAAGAGAAGATCACTGGATCACAAGGACAGGTGGATGAGGTCGGAGGTGGCTGAGAGTTACAATTCAGAGCAGAGCAGCCAAATTGACCTGCACCCATGACGTGAAGACTTTGGCTTCCCTCTGCCATTAGTCAAATGGGAATAAACCTGTGGTCTTCCCTTATCATACGGCTGCTAGAAGGACCCAAGTTCATCAAGTGCTTTCACATCGTAGTAGTGATCGCAATCACAAGCATTTTTCTTTCGAAAGGGCTATCAATAATAATACTAATTGTGGTATTTGTTAAATGCTTACTGTGTGGCAGACGCTGTAGTAAGCGCTTGGATGGATACAAACGAATCGGGCTGAGAGGAGTCCCTGTTCCACGTGGGGCTCAGTCTAAATCCCCATTTTACAGATGAGGTAATCAAGGCACAGAGGAAGTGAAGTGATTTGCCCAAGGTCATACAGCAGGCAAGCAGCAGAGCTGGAGTTAGAACCTTCTGACTCCCAAGCCCATACTCGATCCACTACCCCATGCTGCTTCCCGGTGAAAGCCAGCGAATAGCCAATGAAAGTTTGAAGTCCTGCCTTTTCAAATGAGCACTTGGAAGAGGTTGTATTTTACTAGAAAGGTTACTGATACCTTCTTTCACTCTCTAAGCAAAGACAAACTGCTTTTATTTGCAACAAATCAGCGACTTGGAGGTGAACATTTTATTGGGTTGACACAGTGACCCGCACCTGAATTGGGCCGGCACCGTTCCAACCCAGACTGGGCCCAGGCCTGGGGCCGAGCATTGGGCCAGACTGAAGCGAGCCAAGCCCGGTGGGTCCGAGCAACACTCTCCAGGAGGTTGTCTGCACAGAGGTGGGATCCCCTAGAAGCTTCTAGGAATTGTTGCCCCAGCAGCTGATGGGACAACTGGCAGAGAGCCAAATTCCCCCTCGGGCCCAATGACATCTCTCCTCCAGCTGAACACTCTGAAAACGGTGTGGGGAAAGGAGGGGTGTGGACATGGACTGGTTCAGTGTAGTTAGGGCACTGAACCGGCTCCTTAGACAAGGCCTAACAGAACTCTAACCTGCCCTTCCTCCTTCCATGTTACTTTTCATTTAAAAACACATCACTGTGATTTCATTTCCTTCCACAGTGTTTGGAAATATTCATGTTAATATTCACTAAAATCTCCCCTCCTCCAAAAAGCCTTCCTCGATGATCAACCTCTAGCACATTTATTTTTCCCTCCCTCCCCTCTTGTTATGCAGGTATTATCAATTACACAATCTATTACTTATTCTGATTGCTCTATATGTATATACTTTCAATGTCTGTCTCCCCCATTACAGTGTAAGCTCAGTGTGTGTAGGGAGTGTCTTATGCTTCTGCTGAGCTTTCCCAAACATCGAGGACAGTGCCTTGCCAGTGGGTGCTCAGTAATTACTATTATTCCTATTACTATCTTCCCCTTTAACTAGTCACCTCCTCTTTCCAACCCTCATTTTATCCGAAGTGTCACTCAGTTGTTTGTGAATGCAAAGAGAAAGAGCTAAAAGGCATCTGGGATCATTACGCTGATTTTCTTTGCTGCTTCTAGCAGGAGAAATGCAAGCTTGCAGATGGTGGTAATGATAAAACGTGATTTGTATGCTATTAAGAAAAAGATGCTGGCTGCCACCGGTGTGGCAAAATGAATTCCCATTCATGTTTGTTTGTTGGCTTGTTCTTAGAAATGTTTTAGCCTTTTTAAAATTACATTTGAAACTATACAACTCCATTAACTTAAAAGCAACTCTGAATAACTGTGTCTGTTAAAGACAGAAATAGATACCAAATATCTCACACAGCAGAACAAAATAGGTAAGAAATGCTACTGGTAGAATAAAAACCTCTCCTCAGCACATCCTCCTATGACCCTGCAGAAACTCAGATGTTTGGTAAGGTAGACTTCAAATCACAGAATTAGCATGATGTCACCACATATGCATTTGGTATCTAAAAATTTAACTGAGTTTAACTGAGTAAGACACTTCCCAGATCCAAAGTGGGCAAAACAGAGAAGCAGTTTAGCTTAAATGAAAAAGCACAGTTCTGGGAGGCAAGAGATCTGTGTTCTAGAAGCAGGTCTGTCCCGGCCTACTTAATGTCAGAGCATCAGTTGCCTCGTTTATAAAATGAGGATACAATCCCTACTCCCCATCCCCTTCAGATTATGAGCCCCATATAAGAGATGGACTGTGTTTTAAATGACTATTTGTCTATCCTGATGTTTAGGACAGTGCTTGACACATAGTAAGACCTGAATAAATACCTTAATGATTAAGTTAAGAGAATAACAAACACCCTCAGAGTTCCTCTTCTCTCTCGATTCCCCATGAAAGCTGTAGGAGGTAGTGAGATGCAGTTGAAATGGCGGGGCCTATAAAATCAGCTCTGCCATTCATCTCCTGGGTGACCTTAGACAAGACATTTAACTGCTCTGTGCCTCCGTTTCCCCACCTATGTAAAAGACAGAATAGGTCCTGCTCTCCCAACTTCAGAGCTGTTTGATCATAAATTGAGCTTTGGAAAAATGGAAACCCTTTCTGAGCTCTGTAATGGCTGGCAGAGAAGATTCAGTCTCTCCGAGGCACACTGCCTTGGAACAGGGCTGACTGGCTCGGAATTCGATTGGATCGCTGTGTTTAGATTTGGGTGCTCAGTTGAAAGACTCCCAATCTCAGCAGTATATTTAGGGCCCCTCATTCTGAATCAAACCAAGTAGGAGAAGAGCCTCAGCAGGGAGGGTCAAATGCTTACAAAAGCAGATTAAGGATTCCAAAACAACCAAAGCAAAAGACAAGTAAACACCAACATGCACACAATCATTCTAGCCTTAGAGACAGGCAAAACACTGTTTGACTTTTCCCAACCCTCAGCCGGTTACCTCTTTGTAGGGAATAGGCCTTAATTTGAACTTTTCTAGATCTCAAAGTAGCAAACCACCCAAAAACTAGTCATCCCTCCAGAATATGAGCATTCAACAAATGGTCAGCTTGATCCGTGAGCAGAAAGGATGGAGAATGGGTGTACAATCTTTATGGGCCTCTGACAAAGAACTCGAGAATGCTCCAAGCCTCACCCAATTCAAATATACTCAGCAATGCTGACACTGCAGTTCCCTGCTAATGAGGCTTCTTGTTTTATTTTGTCTGTCTCCCCCTTCTAGACTGTGAGCCCATTGTTGGGTAGAGATTGTCTCCATCTGTTGCCAAATTGTACTTTCCAAGTGCTTAGTACAGTGCTCTGCACACAGTAAGCGCTCAATAAATATGATTAAATGAATGACCAAGGTGGGACCCTTGGTTTAAGCTGCCCGTGTTCAAGAGACACACTGTAGCCTAGTGGAAAGAGGATGGGCAGATCCGGGGTTCTGTTCCCAGCTCTGCCACTGGCTGGCTGTGTGACTTGGACAGCTTAATCTCACTGAACTTCAGTTTTCCCATCTATAAGAAGGGGATCAGTTGTAAGCAACGTGGGGGACACAGCCTGTGTCCAATCTGATTACCTTGTATTTATCGCTGTATTTACCATAGCAAGCACTTAATAAATCCCATAAACAGAATAATGATGCTGATGGTGATGAAGACTATTATCTGATGGCTAGGACACCAGATTGGGCACAGTAATAATTACAGAATTTAGTGCTCACTATGTGCTAAGCAAAGGAAGGTATACAAGGTTACCAGATACGACACAGTGCCTATCCAAGTCTATCTTAACCCCATTTTACAGATGAGGCAACTGAGGCCTCAAGAGGTTAACTTACTTGCCAGGGGCAAAGCTGGGACTAGACCCTGGGTCTCCTGACACTCAGTTCCGTGTTCTCTCCACTAGACCACGCTGCTTTCGTTAGGCTGTGTTCTTGCCGTATTGCCAGCCCATAGTGGTGTTTTTACTGAGACTACCCCAAGCCACTTTGTTTCCCCCGAGAAACACTTCTCAAGAAAGCCTTGTTTGAGCCCGATGCCTACTGAGTTCCGTTTCATGCCAACTGGCCCATCCATTCTTTCCATCCCATTTACTGAATGTCTACTGTTTGCAAGGGGTTGGGGAAAAAATACCTAGAAATCTCTATAGAGAGTGGGTGGGGCAGTTGCAGGTTACAGGTTCATTCATTCAGTTGTACTTATTGAGCGCTTACCGTGTGCAAAGCACTGTACCTAGCACTTAAGAGAGCACATTATAACAACAGACACATTCCTGCCCACAACCAACTCACAGTTTAGAGAAGCATCACCCCCGGGGCCCAGGACATGAGTGTAGGTCATCCTACCAGGTGAGGGATGCAAAGAACAGGTCTGCTTCTGCATGATCTCCACGTCAACTGAAAAAACGGTTTGCTTCATCTGATCCCCTGTCAACGAGCTATGGACGGATTAGGTCCAACACTATTCCTGGGTGCAAGGAGAGGTTTACCCCTACTGCTCTGGCTCCAAACTACACAAAGCCCTTGGGAGAGGACAAAGTTCAAAAGAGTCAGTAGACACGATCGGAGCCTGAAAGTACCCAAACTGCATATCCAGGGGTTTCATTTTGAGGGATCAGGGTTGAGCTTAAATGTTCTGTCACCCCTTCCTGGAGACACTTGACATTCACCCCACCGCATCCCCAAAGCACTTATGAACATATCTATAATTTATAGTAATGTCCAACTCCCCCTCTAGACTATATGCTCCTTTTGGGCAGGGAACAGGTCTACCAACTTGGTTGTATTGTACTCTCTTAAGCGCTTAATACAGTGCTCCGCACACCGTAAGTACTCAATAAATACCCTTCATTGATTGATTGCAGACACTGTTCTACGTGTTTGGGAAAGTAAAATACAATGGAGTCAGTAGATGTGATCCCTGCCCATGAGGAGCTTACAATCTTCAGTCAGTTTTTGTGCATGACTGCGAAGGTGTGAGCGTGTGTGTAACTGGAAGCAGTGCTGCCTAGTAGAAAGAGCACAACCTAGGATTTAGAAGACCTGTGTTCTAATCCCTGCTTTACCACTTGTCTGCTGGGTGACCTTGGGCAAATGATTTAACTTCTCAGGGCCTCAGTTTCCTCATCTGTAAAACAGGGATTCAATAGCTTTTCTCCTTTCTACTTGGAGTGGGAGCCCCATGTGGAATGGGATCTTTATTCAACCTGATTAGCTTCTTTGTATCCCAGTGTGCTTGGCACACAATTATTATTATTATCTGGGAGAATGTGGAGTGTATGTGTGTCTGTGTGTGTGTGTGCATTAGTTAAGAGTCGCTGTGGCTGGGTCTCAGAGTATGTCTCATATATCGTTGTGGTTGTGTCTCAGTGTGTGTGTGCCATAGACCTGAAATTACTGCATGGCCTAGTTGATTGAGCACAGGCCTGGGAATCAGGAGGACTTGGGTTCTAAACCCAGATCTGCTGCTTGTCTGCTGTGTGACTTTGGGCAAGTCACTTAACTTCTCTGTGCTTCAGTTACCTCATCTGTAACGTGGGGATTAAGACCGTGAGCCCCATGTGGGATATGGACTGTGTCCAACCTGATTAGCTCATATCCACTGCAGCACTTAATACAGTGCTGGCACATAGTAAGCACTTAAATATCATAAAGTTAAAAAAAAAATAATGAGGGCAAAGAAGATGTTTTAAGGTCATGGTAAAATAAGCCTCAAAAACTGGGAGTCAGTCGCTGAGAAGAGAACTGCACAGCACACTAGCTGGAAGGGAATCGGCCCTGGAAGCCCTTACATCCACATTTTGATTTTAGGGCCCAGTCTCACTCCGCCTCTGGTCCTGACCCTAGGGGTCCTGTCCTGGAAGCGACCGGGAGGGGAATGCTCTTTTTTCAGAGATGTCCAGGTGACACATTCTAGGTTCTGAGGATTTACACAAAGAACCTTTCCAAATGTCCTTATGATGCCGGCTAGACTGTAAACTCCTTGAGGGCATGGATTGTTTTCTACTCATTCTGTTGTACTCCCAAAGGGCTTATTACAGTGCTCTACACAGAGGAAGTCCTCAACAAATACCACTGATGCATTGATGCCTTTATGGGACATAACCTAGATAATGCACATAGCATTCCTCTATGCTTCTCGATCGGCAAAGGGTTCCGGTTATCTTGAGAGCTGGCAGTGGGCCCCCCCGGTCCCCAGGCCTGGCTCCCTCAGCCCCAGACTGAGGGCTAGCGAGGACGGTCTGCTCTGGAGCAGCCCAGAGTGCAGCTCGGTGTGGGGGAGGTTGAGGAGAGGATCGAGTTGCGAGGAGACCGGCCCCGACTTGCTGGTCAGAGCCGACTCACGCTGGGCCAGCCCAGACTCCTTGGGGTCGAGCCAGAGCCCGTCCCTCAGTTGACCTGGGTCACTCAGACCCGGTTTCCAGCTCCAGGTTGACATCATGCCTCCTCCATTTCCCCAGAGCCTGAGCTCTGTAGGGCGGCATGCACCCGGGTCCTCCGAAAACTGAGCTGAACATCCAGTCCCTGGGTCCTGGCCCCCAGACCTGCATGGGTGACATATTGGACTCCCCTGGCCTCGAGTCTGACCAAGGATGTTGTCATCAGTGCCACTGGGAGTGGGCAGAGGCAGGAATGGTGAGTCTGGGCATGGTGGGCTGCTGCTTGGGCCAACTTGGGCTTGGGGGTGAGGGCGGGGGTGGAAGGAGATCCTGAGGGCAGCCAGGGCGGGTGCTCCCTTAACACTTCCTGTAGAGTTTGGGACAGTGGGCACAGCTGGGGCCCTGTGGTGGGGAGCACATGAAGCCCAGTACCGACCCACTCACTCCCTCATTCGGGAGCCCTGCAGGGGACGGTCCTGGTGAACGTCTGAGACTGGTCCTAGAAAACAGCTCATCCCCAGAAATGTTTCAGGCTCCAAAGAAAATGGTAGTAATAATCATGGTATTTCTGAAATGCTATGTGCCAAGCATTGTGCTAAGCACTGTTTTGATTAGGAATATCACACCTACTTTCATTCCCACATGCGGTTCACAGCCTAAGGGGGACGGAGAACACATATTTTATCCCCATTTTACCGATGAGGAAACTGAGGCCAAGGAAGGTTAACTGATTTTCTAAGGTCACAGAGCAGGAAAGTGGCGGAGCTGGGAGTCGGATTCCGGGCCTGCACTTTTTCCATTAGGCCCCACTGCTGAAAGAGGGTGGTGGAAACCAGCCCCCTCAGGCCCGGCGATACAGGGAATAGGCTGACTCAGGTGTGGATTCCCTGAAGCGGTCTCTGCAGTGCTCCAAGGGGGACACCCCAAGTCCCTCCACCCACCTCAGCATTGGCCACACTGCCATCTGACTTGTGTGCATGAGAGGGGTGGGGGCAGGCGCTGAACCCCGAGGCATGTCCGCTCTAAAACCACACAACAGATTGGACGGCCAGGGATAGAAAGCTTGCCCCAAACCCCAACGTTGTTAGAATAGGTTTGAGACATTCAGGGTCCACTCACCCACATTTTTAACACGAAGTATTCTCCTAACATGAGAAGCGGTCTTGACTGGCTGGAGCGTCGTGAGGGGCAGGTGGGGTGAGGAGGTGTGATTCCCTGCGACTGAGAGGGCTCTAGAGAGGAAATGGTCCAGTTCCTCCCCAGCTCCTGGGAGACAGCGTGGCTTTGGGACTGGTGGGAGGAGGGCAACCTTCTGAGAGGAGCTCCCAAGGCTGGGGCCATAGCAGTCTATGGGGAGGGCAATGGGGATGTTCAGAAGCAGCACTCCTCTAGGTTGGGGAGAGGCCCGGCAGCCCTGCAAAGTGAGCCCCTGAGCCAGGGTTGAGGGGGGCTCCGTGCTGTGATGGAGAAGCAGGTTGTTGGGGGGAGCTCTACCCCCCCACCACATTTCCCTTAGTCACTGCGGGACCCCACCTGCTCTCCCCACACTCTCCTGCCCCTGGTTACCGTCTGGGTAGCCCAGAATGGAAGCACACAGTTCAGCCCCGCTAACCCACTGGATTTCTCTGCATTCCTAACAGTAGTTAGAAAAACAAAGGTTCTTAACTCATGTGGAACGTAAAGGTTCTTGTAAAGTTTATTTTCTTCCTCCAGAGATGAAGAGCATATGTTGCTTTTCAGAAAAGGCAAATCACATGCTTGGAACAGGGGGTTTTCAACCTACTGAGAGATTAAGCTTCAAATCAGTCTTTGCATCCAAATTAATCTTTCACTGGCACGTGCATAATCCAACTCTATTAATGCATGATAAAACACTAAAGTCTCAGAGACTGCTTCTCTTAAAGGGGCCCTTAGTGATTTTCAAAGTGCTACACAAAAGGAAGAAGCATTTTCCTCCCAAAGTGATTCTTTTAAATGGGTGGAAATGGCAGAGCATCTGAAAATATTGTCAACACTTCTCATTTAGAAAGTCAATTTAAAAAAAATTCCAAAACTGGTATCTTCATCAATCTCCCTGCCTAAGAAAATATTTTCAAGCTTCGAAGAACACCTACAAACCCGTCAACTTTTTCAACGCCTACAAAACCATGGATATTAGAAGGCCTGGCTCTCCTAGAAGACGTCACCGGGCCCACACCCTCCAAATGACTGCCTTTGAGGGACAGAAATAGAACGCACAGTAGTGATTTGGTGGAATGCAGCCCTCTCTGACAGTCTTCTGAAGTCTGCTTCCTCTCCGGGTTATGTGAGTTGTGTTATCCATTCTCCACATACTACGACAGTGTGACTACTTCGATACAGAGGGATACTAAACTACTATGCATCAGTGAATGGTATTTGTAATGTTAGGAGAACCAAAATCTAGTCACATCCTACCACTAAATTAGCATTACAGTCCGATTGCTCTGAGCCTCTGGTGGGATGGAAGCTGTCTCTGATCAGGGTTTAGCCCAGTGTTGAGTCCACAGTAAGAACTCCATAAACACCCAACTCATCAACCAACTCTTTTCCTCATTATTTACCCATTTTCTCATAGAGCTCAATGATCAGTAGCCTCAAAAGTACCACATTTTTATATGTTAGAGTCTAACTCACTGACCAAAGTTGCCCCAGTAGTATGCTAGGTACTTTGGGAGGAGCAATATCTCTTCCCTAGTCACTAAGGGATGATTAAGCATGTTGGTTTGGGTTTTTACATACAATCCTGCATTGCAATACACAGGTCTGAAAGAATTTCACTGTCGTCCCAGCTTGCCAAACTGCCAGGGAGTGACTTTAAAGGCCTGGGAGAATTCAGAGCAGTGTATCTAGAATATGGAATGACTATATCATCACTGTCCTTTATTTCAGTACCATGTAGTTTTTATTTTTCCTTGCCCTGTCCTTGGCAAAGAAAGCCGGTTTGTAGCCTCCTTTAACAAAAGGTCAAGATTGGAAGATGCGCTGGAACCCAAAACATCGTTTAGGCAGAGAAAAGCTCCAGTGCTGGATTAGTCTGCTCTACTGTAAATTTTTGCTCTCTCCCCAGTTAAAGTGTAAGCTCTTTGTGGGCAGGGAATATATACCATGCTTCTGTGAACTTTCTAAAGTTCGCTTAGAACGGTGCTTTGCACATAATAAGTGCCTAACAAATGTCATCATCATTATTATTATAGTAGTAGTAGTAGTCACATGAGAAGCAGCATGGTGTAGTGGATATAACACAGGTCTGGGAGTCAGAAGGTCACAGGTTCTAATCCCATCTCCACCACTTGTCTGCTGCGTGACCCTGGGCAAGTCACTTCTCTGTGTCTCAGTTACCTCATCTGTAAAATGGGGATTGAGACAGGGAGCCCCACATAGGACAGTGGTTGTGTCCAACTCCATTTGCTTGTATCCACCCCAGAACTTAGTACAGTGCCTGGCACATAGTAAGTGCTTAACAAATACCATCATCATCATTAAGTAAAGTGCACTGCAACTGGGAGGTGTTCAATAAAATTACTATTACTCTGGCTGCTACTAATACCAGCATCTTCTCTTCAATCTGTGGGCCCTGGCAGGCAGCCGCCGGCCTCGGAAGGGTCCGGTGGCCCGCTCTAGGCTAACAGATGGCACTTGGTCCCTCCACCATATCTTCAGTGGGACACGAGAACAGCCAGGTGTGTGAAAAAACAGTAATAATAAAGGTGCTATTTAATAAGCGCCTTCAAGCACTGTGGTAAGCAGGAGACGATCGGATCGGACTCAGCCGCTGTCCCTAATCTAAAGAGAGGGGTGAATGGGTATCTTATCCCCATTATACAGATGAGGACACTGAGACTCATGGGGGATAGAAGACAGCATGGCAGGGGTAGGCAAAGGATTAGAACCCAGGTCTTCTGACACCCGGACGAATGTTCTCTCCAATAGCTTCTACTACGTGTGGTATGTTAATACCACATAATACCATTACACAGGACATTTTGCAGAAATGCAGGCAAACCTGGAGCCCTTCTCTGGGGCAGGGGGCGGATTCCAGATCCTCCACCTCCCCCATTACTCCAGAGTCACTTGTTCCCATACCAGCTCCCTCTGAATAGGAGTGCCGTTCCAAGCCGCGGAAGTCAGCAGCAGGAGCTGTGGCGGACGGAGCCCGAGGTGTTCAGTGCCAAATCCATCCCGGCCGGGGCCAGCTCAGATGAAAACAGGACAAACGGGAACCGGAGCAGCAATTCCACGTTTATCCGAGGCCTTGGTCCCTCTTTTCCAACTGTGGATTTGATTTTCAGACTCATACACCTCTGAATGAATCCAAACCTCAAGGAGATTTTTACAACCTCAAAAAATACCTAACAAATCTCAAAACCCAACTTAGTGTAGCAGTTTGTTTTTTTAAGCTCAAAAGACAGAGTCAAACTCGTGATTTCAGAAATATATAAATAAACGTCAAAAAGGGAATTTTTGTGACTACAGAATAAAAGCTCGGTTTAAAAAATCCAATCTGCCCAAAACCAGGAAGCATCAGTAATACCAAACGCCTACATGTCTCGTCTCTCTAAAGCACACTGGAAGAAATTCTGCTTTTGGCGGTACTTTAACATTCTGAAGCTGCTATATTTGTCACTTCGGGCAGAGGGGGAGAAATGGAGGAGGATCTTTTAAACCCTTCCTTCATTTTTTCAAGGGTGGAAGGATCCCAATTTTGATTTCCCACTTGAATTATTTTCTGTTTTGGGCAAAATCCACAGAATGCGTATATGCCCAGTTCTGCCAGAACACGTGTTTGTGCTACGTGCTTTGGCTAGAACACCATTAGGGAATTACGCAATGTTTGCCTAACGCGAGCCCGTTTGGATATGACGCCAAGATGTCAGAAGAAACGCCTTGTGCTCGTGCGCCTGATGTCGGACATCGTGAGGGCTGCTAATGTGGGGATTTGGTGAGAAGGGAACCTTGCGCTTTAGGAAGACTGGGTGAATTATCTATTTATGCGAAAGACAACTCAGTGCCTGGACTGGTGCCGACGAGCTTGTGCAAATAGCTTCCAGATGTGGCTACCTGGGTCTGTGTCTCTGAGACTTCTCTGAGGTGTTGTCTCTGCATCTCTTTCGGTGTCCATATCTCAGTCTGTCTCTCTCCCTAACTGACTCTGAGCCTGGGTCAATGCCTCTTTCTGCATCTCTCTCTCTCATGTGGCTGTGCCTTTAGAACACCTGCCCAAAGCCTGAGTTTCTTCTTGGAGGAAATCATTTTGCTAAGTAATGATTCTACCCCAGAACACAATATGCTGTTTTAAGGAACTTGAAAGGTCAAAATGTCAAATAAAATTGACAGTAAGACAGAGAAAAACGGCTATAGAACAAACTGAAATTTCTCTAATTCTCTGGGATAGGCTGGATAACCACCATCAGCAATGAGTATGTATTGAATCCTTGCTGGATGGCAAGTTGCTGTACAAAGCACTGTGGGGGAAGCAGGGGTATTCATTCATTCATTCATTCAATAATATTTATTGAGCGCTTACTATGTGCAGAGCACTGTACTAAGCGCTTGGAACGAACAAGTCGGCTACAGATAGAGACAGTCCCTGCCATTTGACGGGCTTACAGTCTAATCGGGGGTATACTACCCTCAATGACTGACAACTAAATAATCACAATTAAATTATATCTATTCTTATTAATGAAAGGCAAAATCAGCCCTTCAGATGGATGAGACACTTTCCCTCCTACTTGGACTATGAGACCCATGTGGACAGGCAGAGTCTGGTCCAACCTAATAAACTTGTATCTATCCTTGTGCTTGATACATAGAAAGCATTTAACAAAGACCATTAAAAAATAACAACAACAACAACAAAACCACTTAAAACAAAAAGCACCTCCCCATCACCCTTGCCCGGACGGTGGGACCAGGTTTCTACAAAATGGGAGGGTGGACACGAGCATGGGAACCAAGACACCAGACTCATCATCGCTCACAGAGGATGCTCTAGGCTGCTGAACTACAGCCCTGGAAATGAAACTGGCAAAATGAGCCATTTGGTCACCCTAGCTTTGAGGCAGTTCACAAAAGGAGAGCACTTCAGGGGTAGATATAGGTAAAAACAGGCAATGATAAAGTAGATGAGCTTTTTCCTCTCACTCTCCTCTCATCTGGTGGCTGACTGAACATGCCGGGGGGAGGGAAAGAGGGAGAGAGAGAAAAAAAGAGAAATCAGCTTTAGCACTATGAATATCCTGTCAATTTTACGTCATGGGATTCTGCTCTGCTTCTGCCCCCAAGAGGCCTGCTCCTATCCTGACAGAACCACATTCCGTGGAGCAGAAGACATGGGACTTCGCATGGCCTCATATCCTGCCCTACATATTGTATTTTAAAACAGGCAAAGCAAACCTGGACAGAATTATATACTTCTATAGAAATGATCACTCCTGATAAAATGTTAAGCACATACTAAATGCCAAACACTACACTAAATGCTGAGGTAGACACAAGACATTTAAATCAGGCATGGCCCCTGCCCCACGTGGGGCTCACTGTCTAAGTAGGAGGAAGACCAGGTACTGAATACCCTTTTGTCAGATGAGAAAACTGAGGCACAAAGAAGTTCCAGGTGATTTGCCAAGGTCACACAACAACATTCAGGATTAAAACCCAGGTCCTTTGACTCCCAGGCCCATTCTCTTTCCACTAGGTCACACTGTTTCTCAAACACTGCTGGTGGTATGATAAGCCATTCCCTTTCACTCCCAATCCTAAACTACAATCTTAATAATAGTGGTATTTGTTAAGCGCTTACTATGTGCAAAGCACTGTTCTAAGCGCTGGGGTAGAGACAGGGTAATCAGATTGTCCCACATGGAGCTCACATTTTTAAATCCCCATTTTTACAGATGAGGTAACTGAGGCACTGAGAAGTTAAGTGACTTGCCCAAGGTCACACAGCAGACAAGTGGCGGAGCCGGGATTAGAACCCACGTCCTCTGACTCCTAAGCCCGGGCTCTGACAATCTTAGGAAACAGGGGTAGCCCAATGTGACTTCTAGCTGAGGGAGAGACAGCAGTACCACTTGACAAGACCCTGGGGGTCTGAGCAAAGCTCACCCCAAATGGCAAGGGGACAGAAAATGTACCCCACCATCCCTTCATGGGCACAGAGTACAAGTGTGCAAAAGATACCATCTCTCAGACACAACCTCACTGTCAGCAGCCTCATCTTCAAGCTTAAGACTGGAGCTACATAAACATACTTTAGAAGTAGCATGGCCTATTGGAGGGACCAGTGGGTCTATGAGTCAAAGGACTTGGGTTCTAATCCCAGCTCTGACAGCTCTGCTGTATGACCTTGGCCAAGTCACTTAATTTCTCTGGGCCTCCATTTCCTCATCTGTAAAATGGGGATTCAATACCTGTTCTCCCTCCTACTTAGACTGTGATATCCACGTGGGATTGGAACTGTATTTGACCCGATTATCTTATATACTCCCAAGCGCTTAGTACAGTGCTTGGCACATAGTAAGTGCTTAACAAATATAACCAATACAGCAATTAATATCATTTTTATTATTATATGAAGATCCAAGTACAACTTAAATGTAAGTCACTAGTAGATTTTGTCAGGAGCAAGGAGGACCCACAGCTCTTACCTAGAAAGACCTCTATCCTTCTCTATGCCTCTGCTGCAAAACTCAGAAGTGGAGGGATCCATTCATATGTGACACTAAGGAAACTGAAGGCCTCTGAGGTTGAGAAATTTGCTCCTGTCTCTCAGAGTTCCTGACACGGTCAGGTCAGAAGCTAGACTCCCCAGATCTCCCTTGGCTTCTAATCACCTCCTGAGCTGAGGTTTCTTCATATAACCTGATGAAATTCCCTATCAGATCTCAGATTAAATTGATCTCAGAGAGAAAGGAGAATTACTGACACACAGTAATAACAACATTGGCCTGGGCTGTAGCCCTGCCAGCCCCTGCCCAACCACTGCCTAGGGGACAATACTCCCTAGGGAATTCCCATTCAGCACCCTGATGATTTACCTGGGGGGGGGGGGTGGCAGATATTGGGACTCCCCCAGGGGTAAGACAAGGACATTGAATCATCCCCATGCAAAATGCTGTTACCATGAGAGGGTGGCACCATTTGGGTGTGCGTCTGGTAGGGGGGTGACTAGAACTACTATTAATAATAATAATTATGGTGTTTGTTAAGCACTTCCTTTGTGCCAAGCACTGTTCTAAGCACTAGGATAGATATGAGGTAATCAAGTTGTTCCACATGGGGCTCACAGTCAACCCCCATTTTACAGATGAGGCAACTGAGGCACAGAAAAGTTAAGTGGCTTGCCCAAGGTCACACAGCAGACTACTACTAACAAGAGGAATGGGCAAGGCAGTGATTCTTCCACTTGCTAGAGGGTTGCCTCTTGAAACTGGCCTCTCCGCCCCACTCATGGCTTCCTAGGGGGCCCCGTTGGCTCGCTAAGAGCCTCAGAGCGTCTGGGTCCTAGCCGTCTTATTCGCAAAGCCCTTTCCCATAGACCCTCTCGATCCATCCTCTCAAACTCTGTAAAAGATTTGATGACAGCAACGTGCCAGAAAGGACCTAATAAAGAAACTACTTAGGAGGAGGACCAAACTGCTCACCTATCTACTGGCAGTTTCAAAAGGCAACCCACAAATTCTGGTCACTCACTTTGGCATCTGCTTGGTAAACAGATTAACTGCATCTCATTTCCCAAAGCCATACAGCTTCATTGGCACGCCTTTCTAATCTGAGCAATGACCCTTTCACGGCTTCATTGGTCAGATCTAGTTTGCTTCTCAAGAATGAAGTCATTTAAACCCTGGACTGTACGCTCCTTGAGGGCAGGGGTTCTGGCTACCACCTCTATTGTACTGCAATACAATACAAGCGCTTTGTACGGTAAGCACTCAGTTCTGACTGTTTACTCTGTGCCAAGCACTGGGGTAGATAAAAGGTGAATAGACCAGAAGGACAGGACAACAGGGCTGCAAGATCAGTAGGAAACAAGCATCAATATCCCTCTGCTCATGTGGGAGCAGATGCCCAGAGAGGTCAGAAGTCTTGCCCAGAGTCACCCGGCATGCAAGCGGGGACGAGAAGGCGAGTGATCCAGCTCTATGCCCGACAGTCCTCAATATTGCTATCTGTTCTTTCTCCAGGGAAGGGAAAGCAACTCTGGGAGTTACTCAAACCAGGTGTGGCTTTTCCTCGGGATTTTTCATTTCCGGAAAGAACGAAGGTGCTGAACTGTGGCTCTGGCCGGATGAAATGTGGAAGGACGGGGTCTCTGTCTGGAACGTAGTAAAACACGCACATGTTCCGAAAGACGGCGACGGTCAGAGGTTGCTGCTTTCATCCTCCGCCTTCGGCTCCTCCCCTCCCCGCCCACATGAAAGCCGAAAAAGAGCCAAATGAGCAGCAGATCTCCAAGGGGCCATCTTCCAAAATTTGAGAGGCCAGAAGGTGGAAAGCAGGTGGAGGCTCCGGGCCAAGTGTCAACGGGTACAGGAAAGGAATTTAAGATGTGGCAGAACCCGCCACAATCATCTCCTTAGCAGGCCCGCCTCCCGCCCAACTGGTAGCAATCAGGCAAGACACTGCGGTGAGCCGGAAATCTAAAATTAGGTTTTACTACCTATAATGGAGGATTTATGGGAGGGCTTAATTGGCAGGCCCGGGATTAGGACCTGAGGTGGGAGAACAAAAACATCTTTCTGAGCACACATGCTCCCCTGACCCGGGACCCACTCGACGAACCTCACCTGGAGTGGGGGGAAAAACTGCTGGAAGAGGACTGGCCTCCGGTCAGTGGTAGTTATTGAGCGCTTACTAGGTGCAGAGCACTGTACTAGCACTTGGGAGAGTATAAGGTGTCATATCCCTTTTCTGTTCCTCAACTATAGCCAAGTTTAACATGGCTCCACCCTGCTTTCGCTTTTTTGAGGAGACAGTAATTGCTACTTGTTGTGGGAGACCTCTGCTCAACACAGGGCAGTAAGTGTTCAGAGAGGAACTGAAAAGGTGAAGTTCAACACTGGTGCTTTTCTGATGTAAGACATCGGGGGAACAGTGCTCAAAATACTTCAACAACAAAATAGAGTCACTCTCACTGGGACTTCCATGGGTACTTATCTCTGGGTTTACTATTTTCACTAGTGACCTTTTGAAAAAGCCTAATTTTTAGTGTAAAGAAAAATTTCACTGGATTTGGAAAAGGTAATTCCAACAACCAAAACCAGAACAGATGGGTTTATGGTTTAGGAAGCCAGTGACCGAAGGGTTTTGCTGGTGGAGAAGGAAGACAGGGTGAGTAACAGCATGATCTTAAAGGGGGTTCCTCAATCTTTCTTGTGGCTGAGAAACAAACAGAGCTCATGGTTGACAGCTGCTGGGGACCGGAAGGGGAGTGGGCAATCCTGGGTCCCCTCTCGGTTTCCTCCCGAGACCTCCCTACCCAACCATGGCAACCCTTTCCTCCTGAAACAATTCTTCTCCCACCTCTTGCCCTCACAACAGACCCAGCCTCGCTGTCCTTCCCAGTGAGTCCAGCTTCTCCATCTACAGCCTGGGCTATATTAGTAGTAGTACATGACATTTACCGAGCACCCACTAGGTGCGGTGCACTGTGGGAATAATAATAATCGTGGAACTTGTTAAGTGCTTACTATGTGCTTACTATGTTCTAAGCACTGGGGTAGATACAATTTAATCAGGTTAGACACATTCCCTGTCCCAGACGGGTATCACACTCTCAATCCCCATTTTACAGATGAGGTAACAGAGTCCCAGAGAAGTTAAGTGGCTTGCCCAAGGTCACACAGCAGACACGTGGCAGGGCCGGAATTAGAAAGCACAACAGGAGCCCAAGATATGTTCCCTGCTCACAGAGAGCTTACACTTGGACAGGGAAGACAAGACTAAAAACATTTACTCCTAAGAATCACATATTGGAAGTACAGTTGAATATTTATAGATGTGCACCAGGGCTGAGGAAGGGTCAGAATAACTGTAAGAGTTAGAGGTGGCTGGGACAGGCAGCCCTTGCTATAACAAAATCAAATGATAGCTACACCTAACTACCTCTCAGAGATGGTGTGAAGATTGAATGCCAAACCTTAATGCAAGTGTGCTTTGTAAAGCCAAAGCAAACCCATCGATAGTATTTACCGAGTGCCTTCTGTATACAGGGCGCTGTACTAAGTACTTGGGAGACTATAACAGTTGTGGAAGGTTCCCCCCTAATGGAGGAAGCAGACTACGAATGATTTCTAGAGAGGTGGGAAGAAGTGCTTAAATAGCAGACCATGTAAAGTGGTAAGTGATAAGTACAAAAGTGCTGAGATAATAGTTGGGAGGAGAGACCCTGGGAGGATTTTAGGTGGACTGTGAAGTTCGTGGAGGCAGGAGAAGGGAGCTGCAGCCTGGCAGTTATATGGGGCTCCAGGCCAGGGGGAGGACAAGAGCAAGGGGCGGGAGGTGGGCGGGGGGAAAGGGGACGCAGCTGGGAAGAGTGAGGTGCGCATGGAGGGAAGGAGAGGGTGAGGAGGGCCAAGAAGTCAGGTGTGGAGAGCCTAAAAGTCGATGGTAAGAAGTCATAGCCTGATCTGGAGGGAGATGGATCGCCATTGGAGAATTTTGAGGAGAGGGGAGGTGCGTGCTGGGTAGCATTTCAGGAAGACGATCCAGGCAGTAATATGGATTATGGATTAAAGTGGGGAGAGACTGGAGGCAGAGAACCCAGTGAGGAGGCTGATATACTAGGTGGCTTTTTCAGACTACTGTGCTAATTTGCATTGTGTTCTTGAATATTGACTCTGTCCCTCCGCTATTTACCCAGCAGCAGAATTTACTAAGTGGTTATTTTGTGCATAGCACTGGATTAGGTGCTTGAAAAAGTACAAACTGGCAAAGGACACGGTCCCTGCTTTCAAGCAGGTTATATTAATAATGATGGTATTTGTTAAGTGCTTACTATATGCAAAGCACTGTTCTAAGCGCTGGGGGGTGGGGGAATACAAGGTGATGAGGTTGTCCCAAGTGGGGCTCACAGTCTTAATCCCCATTTTACAGTGGAGTGAACTGAGGCACAGAGAAGTTAAGTGACTTGCCCAAAGTATCACAGCTGACAAGTGGTGGAGCCGGGATTAGAGCCCAGGACCTCTGACTCCCAACCCCGGGCTCTGTCAGCTGTGTGACCTTGGGCAAGTCACTTAACTTCTCTGTGCCTCAGTTACCTCATCTGTAAAAATGGGGATTAAAAAATGTGAGCCCCATGTGGGACAATCTGATTACCCTGTACCCACCCCAGCACTTAGAACAGTGCTCTGCACATAGTAAGTGCTTAACAAATACCATAATTATTATTATTATTATTTCCACTGAGCCACGCTGATGACAAAGCTCAGCACCCCCTGGGGCTGAATGTCATATAATATTAGCATCACGCAGAGGAGGTAGCATAGTTCCAAAGGGATTTTGCACACAAGCAATAGAGAAGCAACATGGCTTCGAAGAAAGAGCACAGGCCTGGGAGTCAGAGGATCTGAGTTTTAATCCCTGGCTCGGCCAATTCTCTGCTGGGTGACCTTGGGCAAGCTACTTAACTTGTCTGTGCCTCAGCTGCCTCACCTGCAAAATGGCAATTAAATACCTGTTCTCCCTCCTGCTTAGACTATGAGCCCCTTATGGGGCAGGGACTGTGTCCGACCTGATTAACTTGTATCTACCCCAGAGCTTAGAACAGTGCTTGACACATAGTAATCACTGAACAAATACCAGGAAAAAAAAATTGATCATTTTGACTGATCCCCTATACTCTGCAGAACACTTCAACGAGGCACTTGGGAGAGTACAAAAGATATTGTGAACTGTGATGGGAAAGACAAGTGGAAGAGAGGAATTGGGAGGGAAGATTGGACATGGTTCGCTCTTGGACATGTTAAGCTTGAGGGGCTGGCAGGACGTCCTTTTCCTCTGCTCCTCCTCCCCTCCCCATTACCCCAACTCCCTCCCTCTTCTCTACCCCCGCCACAGCACTTGTGTATATATGAACATATTTATTATTCTACTTATTTTATTAATATGTAAATATCTATAATTCTATTAATATTGATGCTATTGATGCCTGTCTACTTGTTTTGTTTTGTTGTCTGTCTCCCCTTTCTAGACTGTGAACCCACTGTTAGGTAGAGATTGTCTCTATTTGTTGCCGAATTGAACTTGCCAAGCACTTAGAACAGTGCTTTGCATACAGTAAGCGCTCAATAAATACAATTGAATGAATTAATTAATGAACTTCCAGGTAGAGATGTCCTGGAGGCAAGAGAAAATGCAAGTTTGCAGAGGCGAGAGGTCAACAGTGAAATTGATTTGGGAGTCAGCCTTTTACAAATGATAATAGAAACTGTGGGAACGGATGAGATCCCCAAAGTAGGAGGTATAGATTGAGAATACAAGAGACTCAGAAACAAGCCTTGAGGGATGGATGCTGAGGACCTACCCCCAGCTTAAAGCCCCTAAAATCATCAGCCAAAATGACCAAACCCAAACCTGAAAGACTACTTGTGGGAAGGGAGGCAGCAAACTCAACACTCAACTGCAGGGAGCAGTAGGACGAATGGCCTTAGGGCACCCTAGCCAATAAATCAATAAATCAGTGGTATTTATTGAGTGCCTACTGTAGGCCGAACCCCATACGAGGCGCTTTCCAGACGCAATGCTCGGAAACACGTATTCCCCAAGAACCGTTTATGACAATGCCCAATATTTTAATATGAATAAAGAGGGACTTGTAGGCCTCGGTAATCCACTAAGACAGGTTATTTGTCTTCTGGAGATGAACTTGGCCCCGTAAATACAGCGGACGTACATAAATGTTCTACTCTGCACCGCCCACTGCCTACGCGCTGCAGCGACTGCACACTGGATTGATGAAACCTGCTTCCTTTAGCTCTGCGGCTTGACTTGTCCGCCTCTGACAGCTGGGGCCCTTCTGAATGAAGCAAGCCTCTGTCTGTCCTCGCTCCTGCTGACAATGAACAGGAGCGAAAGAACAGAGAAGGGAAAGCCAGATTCAAAGCTCGCGGTCCCTTTTGAATCCTACATGCAGGTATCCTAAACCTCCGAAAAGGCGGCAGACCATCGTGAATTAAGGAAAGCGTGTTTTCTCGAGGCTTCGGGCGGGGAACAGAAGCCAACAACTAAACAGAGACTCACTTCAGTATAAAAGCAGGAGTAGGATACCAGAGATTTGACTGCCTGCACGTCCAGAGAATTCTCATCATTCGTTTGCAACCTACCTCCCAAGAGTGGGATAACGACTTAATTATTTGAGCGGAGGAGATGGTTCTTAAGTAAGCAGAACACCCACTGAAATGAGCTCAAAATAGCATGACAATCCAAGAACAACAATGCTAGGAGTGGCAAACGTGAAAATGAGGTAACACAAACGAAAAAGACCATTGCTGCAACTTTTGCTTTTGTGTTTCCGGCCCGTATCTTTCACTCTCCTCTCTCTTCTTTGCCGCTTTGCCCTGCCAATCATCTTTTGGACACCCCTAGCAGAGGGTGGAAACCATGACAATATTATCTTAAAAAGGCAAGAACTAGAGAAGCTCATGATGCTGGAAAAGGGGTGGATGTTTCTGAGCAGGGGAGAAGGGAGGAGCCAACATAATTTCATGTTCCCAAAGCTCTACACAACATTTTAGGACAACAAGAGATTTCCTTTGCTTTCACACAATCCCCACTGCCTTTTTTAGGGGAAGCAGTGTAGCCTAGTAGAAAGAGGACGGGCCTGGAAGTCAGAGGACAGGGGTTCTAATCCTGGCTCGGTTACTCACCTAAAGTATAACCTTGGATAAGTCACTTAACTTCTCTGTGCCTCATTTACCTCATCTGGGGATTAAGACTGTGAGCCCCATGTGGGACAGGGAATGTGTCCAACCTGATTACCTTGTACCTACCCCAGTGCTTAGAACAATGCTTGGTACATAGTAAGTACTTAACAAATACTATCTATCTTTTTTTTTTTGCTGTTTTCTGCACGCCAGATAACCTCGTAGTAGCACCCAGCAGCGACATCTAAAATGTCCGCCTTGTTGCCTCGCTTTAAACCAGACGAAAACTTGGAGAGTGCGGCATGCCTGATTCTCTTCCCCTGGTAAAAGCTGCCTCCATTTGTGAGTTAAGTTGCCTTTTAATGGAAATACGATTCTGTGATCATTTCCATAAAAATTCAACCTGGCACAGTTTTGTTTCTCTTGTCGTTTGCCCAAATGTATGCTCCTTTGATTGATTTGGGTTTAAACTCTGGACAAGTAAGTTTTTCTGAGCTTTTCATTTTTTGTTGGCAAGAAAGCAGCAGGGACAACGTGATGCAGGCGCAGCCAGTTCTCAATAACAGGGGCACCGATTATCCGGGACAATGCGGGGGACCCTCCCGACCAACTCCCCTTCCAACACTATCTTGTAATCATTGGGTCTTGCTGAGCAACTGGCTCATGGTTTTCTCAACGACCTTGTCTCCCTAGCTGTACTGGGAGCGTCTTGAGGGAAAGGACTGTTTCTTCTTTAACACACGCTCCCGTGACTGAGGAGAGGCTGTGCAGCTTCAGTAAATATGACCTAGTGGAAACAGTCTGGAACCGTACAGTCTGGAACAGTACAGAGAAGCAGCATGGCCTAGTGGAAAGAGCGCAGGCCTGGGAATCGGAGGATCTGGATTCTAATCTTGGCCCCGACAAATGCTTGCTGTGTGATCTAGGGCAAGCCACTTAACTTTTCTGTACCTCATCTGAAAAATGGGGATTCAATCCTACTCCCTCCTACTTAGACTGTGAGCTCACTGTGGGATAGGACCTGAATCCAACACGATTAACGTGTATCTACCCCAGAGCTTAAAACAGTGCTTGGCTCATTGTAAGCACTTAGCAATTATTATTATTATAAACTGGGATCAGGTCCCTTCCTGGCTCTACTATTTGCCTGCTTAGTGACCAGCCCAAGTAACTTAACTTCTCTGTGCTTCAGTCTTCTCATTTGTAAAATGGTGCTAAAACACCTCTGACTCTCAGGCCCATGTTCTTGCCACTAGGCCCTATTGCTTCTTCTTCCTCTCAAGAGAAAATCTCTAAGTCCCTCTTTTCCCAGGGCCATCAATCCTCTCGGGCAAGAAGACCACCCTGCCTTGTTTGTCCCACCTCTGAAGTAGTTCACTGGCCTGATCTTGTTACTCCCGAGTCCTGGTAGCACACCAATTAGCGGATGCACTTGAAAACCGCAATCAGTTGAAAACTAACCAGTCACCAAAGTGGGAACAACCACATCTTGCAAGTCACACCTCCCTCACAGCCCCCGACTTTTACAAAGTCAGCAATGATTCCTCTGGACTTATTAACCAAGTGCCACCAGAACAATTAACAAATTATATTTTTTTCTCCAAGTACAAGCCATTTAAATATTCTAAACATTTCCCCAATCTTTGCATTTGCCCATCAACAGCAGCAGAGGCGGGCGGTACTTTGTTCCTGCATCCTCCCAGTGGCAGGACTCAGGAAGGAGGGGCTGAAGAAGAATCTCGGCTGAACTCCGGACACTCACAAGGGTCACTGACTCACTGGTTCCATCCTTGGTTCTTCACATCTGACAATTATTCTCCCCCGCCTTCAAAGCCTTATTGAAAGCACATCTCCTTCAAGAGGCTTTCCCTGAGTAAATCCTCTTTTTCTTTTCCTCCCTTCTGCATCACTTTGACTTGCTCTCTTTATTCATCCCCACTCCCAGCACTTAAATACATATCTGTAATTTCTTTATATTGAGGTCTGTCTTCCCCCTCTAGAGTAAGCTCGTTGTGGGCAGGGAATGTCTGTTAAATTGTTATACTGAACTCTCCCAAGTGCTTAGTACAGTGCTCCGCACACAGTAAGCACTCAATAAATATGACTGACTGACTGGTTTGGTCATTGTGCTGAAGATGCTCAGAATGTTCTTGCTGTATCTGGGAAATAGGCAGGGTGGTGGGGAGTAAGACTCACTTTGGATGCTAATCGACAGTAAGCAACCACCTCAGGGAGACACATGATGGGGAAAGTGGCATGACCCAGCATAAAGATGGCGGGGTTGGGGGCGAGGGATGGGGTGGAAGTCAGCATCTCTGAACCAATCCACCTGGGGCTCTCGGTCGAGGGGCGGCAGCCGGGGGCAGTGAGGGTGGCAACCAAGAAGGGGGGGGGCAGTGGCAGAAAAGTGTTCTTTATAAAATGTTCCCTGAAATGTAGTGATGTCTTATGGAACGAGAGGGAGCAGCAATTTTTTCCCCGCCTCAGGGCAGCCAGATGTCTGAAAGCCAGCCCTGGGGTTGAGTGGTCAAATCAGGTTAATTGCTCCTGCCACCGGCGGTGGCTGTGAGTTGAAGGTTTGAACCCTCAAATAGGGATCTTCCCTCCTGAGCACCCCAATCCAGGTGACGAATAGAGTGATCAGCCTGATGCAGGGCAGTCTAGGATTCTTCACAGTTGAAAACCCATCCTCTATCAAACACACTGGTTAACACAAACTTATTGCTCGAGAACATGGACTCCGCCCAGTTGAAAAGATGATTAAGCACCAAATCCCAAAAAAGACACAGAAAAAATGAGAATGAATGGGGGTGAGAAAGTTGGCTGCAGTGTTTCACACATGGCAAACAATCTCTTTCAATTGTAGCGTCTGTGAGTTGAAGTCATGTCTAGGCATTTTCTCCTGCTCATACAAACACTTAACTTGGCACATACTTCTCGCAGGAACTCCTCCTGACCTAACCACAAGAGTGGAATATTGAGGGGAGGACTTTCCCCCATAAGCCAGGTGAACATGGGAGGCAGGAAATTGGGTCCAACCTTCCGTCCTTAAGAGTGGCCAGTGTCAGTGGCACAGACCTTAATTCAGAGTCTTCTTGTGGTTCCCCCCAAGTTAACCCAGTCCCCACACAAAGATGGCTCCAGGGAGCACCTGCTCATTTCAGTGACCTGCTCCAGTAGTCTCATCCCCAAATGGAAATAAAATGGTTCTTTTTGTCCATTATCTCAAAAGTCCCATTAAAGCAACAATCAATGGAATTTATTGAGTGCTTACTGTGTGCAGAACACTATATTAAGAGCTTGGGAAAGCATGAAACAATAACAACAACTATGGTATTTGCTAACAACTTAACTATGTGGCAAGGACTGCACTAAGCACTGGAGTGGATACAAACAAATCAGGTTGGACACAGTTCCCGTTCCACATGGGGTTCAGTCTCAATCCTCATTTTACCAATGAGGTAACTGAGGCACAGAGAAGTAAAGTGACTTGCCCAAAGTCACTCGGCAGATACATTGTGGGGCAGGGATTAGAACTCATGACCTTCTGACTCCCAGGCCCATAATAATAATAATAATGTTGGTATTTGTTAAGCGCTTACTATGTGCAGAGCACTGTTCTAAGCGCTGGGGTATACAGGGTAATCAGGTTGTCCCACATGAGGCTCACAGTCTTAATCCCCATTTTACAGATGAGGTGACTGAGGCACAGAGAAGTGAAGTGACTTGCCCACGGTCACACAGTTGACAAGTGGCAGATCCGGAATTCGAACCCATGTTCTATCCACTATGCCATGCTGCTTCTAAACACAGTTAGTAGACACTATCCCCGTGCCCAAGGAACAAACAAATAGCAGTTTGGTAACCACTTCAAGTGATCAGCTTCCTTCTGAAATCACATCTTCCCCAGGAGGGTCTCCCTGGTTATTCTCTCATTTCCCCATTCTAGATCTGTCCCCAAAATTGCTACTTAAACACTTCCTGTCACCTAAGCAGCTGGGAACTCACACACCCCTAATACATTTCTTTCTACTCTAATTACTTCCTCCTATCTGTAATTTATTTTATTGTCTCTCTCTCTCTCACCAGACTGTCTGATCCTTGAGGGCAGGCATCATGTCTATGACCTCTTCCCTAACAGTTCAGCACTGAGTTCTGTGCACAGTAGGTGTTCAAAGAATACTACCGATTCCTTGTAATATTCATTAAGCACCCACTGAGTATAGTCTATACTAAGTCAGCCAGTCAGTCACATTTCTTGAGCGCTTACTGTGTGCAGAGAGAGTACTGTACTAAGCACTTGGGAGAGTACACAACAAAATTACAGACACATTCCCTGCCCACAACGAACTTACAGTCTAGAGCACTTGAGAAAGGGCAACCGAACCCCAAGACACATTCCCTGCTCACAGGGAATATTCTAGTTAGGGAATTAGGAAATGCTTTCCCTCTGAATGTCTCCCAAACAAAAAAAAAATGAATGGCTAAAACGATCCTTCAAGTGGTGTTCAGAAATCCCCAATCCTGAAAATCTCTATTCATCTCAGAAAGCTTACATGGGTCCAGTCAATATGTACCACCATCACTCACTCCCAATCAGATTCACTCCCTTCTCTACTTCCCCCATTAGTCACACCCAGAGGCCCTTTTTTTTAAAATCAAATACAGAGAGGAAACAAAGAAAAGTTGGATATAACACTTTTATCTTGGGCCCATTGCCCAATTTCCATTAGCCTGTAGCTGAGTAGAGACTTTCCTTACCACCCTACTGGACACTGAGAACAGGAACCTCTGGTTTCTGAAGGCAATTGATTCACAGATAGAAAACGGGGCCGCCAAGCATCCCTCTGGGCCTCCCCACCCCCACCCTCCACAAACCAGAAGTAAAGACTAAGCAAAGACGGGGGAACAGAGCAGGTGGCTTTCTCCGATTGGATGAAGCCACCCACTCTGTCCTGTACGGTACGCAACTACTGGTGTCAAGAGTAGGTAGGGCATTAAAGCCTAGTTCTCTCTTTTGACCCAAAGCTAACTGCATTAAGATGGAGTGAGGATCCCCACTCCCCTCCAACCTTTCTGCCAGACATCCCTCAGGCCCCTTACGGATACCCTAAGAAGCCGGCCCGCAGCAAGCCTGATCAGCACTCACCCCATCAGTCCATATGGAGAATTCCGGACTGACCAATCACACAGCTCCTTCGCTTTACCTCTTCTCCAGCTGGGAACTGCACTCATAAATCTGCTAATCCCGCATTTTGCAGTTTTAAGTCTCAAAAGTCTATCATTTCTTAAGTGGCCATTTACAAAGCCAATGCCCAGAAGCCAGTGGATGCTTTAATCTTCCCCTAATAACCTCATTGCCATTTTAAGGTTTTGGTTGCCAGCGATGACATGTTTTTTCCTCCAAGATTTTAAGCACATGTGGCTTGCATCAGTGTGGTTTCAGATTCACTCTGTGTTTAGACCGCTTGCTTCACACATTCTCATATTTACACACATCCACTGAACATAACCTCAAGTGAATGATTTAAGAAGTCCTAATGTGCTTCAGACTTCTCAAATATAATTTGGGCTTTAAATTAAATTTGTACTCCCATTGGGAAGCTAAGATGGCTAAACATGGTAAATGGAATCCAATTCAAATAGATAGGTATAGATTTTTTAATATTATATAGCGAGAGACAGACAGACATAAATACTACCTAGGAGTGGAATTTTAATTACAAATAGATTGGGTTTCATCTTCCTGTTGATGTGCTTCATAGTTCAAAACAAATTTTGGAGGGTACAAAATTTTGCTTTGGCCCTCATTTTAAAAGAATGAAAACCTTTACTGCCCAAACTCTAAATTCCTCCTGTGGTGATTGTCTTGGGGGCAAAGTTTCCTAGCTCCACAGTTAAACTCCCTGGAGTTTAACACCAGGCTCTATGGTGAGACACAGATTTATGCCCAGATACCCACCCCACCCCCCAAAAAATAAATAGAAAGTGCAGCCATGAAGCAACGTAACCTCTCTCGCCCAATTTTCAATTTACCAAGCAGAGTGCTCCAGTAAGTGTGCTATTTGATACTGCTCTTAAAGTTGAAAAACAACCGCGCACGTCTTATTTAGCCCAACAGTTCTGACAGTAAGCACTGTTCACGGAGAAAAATAAACCACCACATGGGGAGTGAGCAGCCACAAAAATGTGCTAATGGCAATAAAAAGTAAAACATGATCTAAAATGGAGTACACAGATGCTAACTAGCTACCTGGGAGTAAAAATGAAAGAAATACATTACTCAGGAAAATGAGATAAGAATGAGATGGTGAGGTTTTACTGGGCTTGAAAATTAGATGCAAAAATGTCAACACACATGAGCTATACAGGGTTAAGTTTTTCCCAACTTCACCATGGAATTATATTTATGGAAGGTGAATGGTGGTTGGGAAAAACTTTACCCTGAATATCTTATTACGTGTGTTGAAATTGGGATTTATCATTATATATATCATGTGAGTAATCCAAAAAGCACATATGCATAACGGGATTGAAAAGAGATTTTGTTAGAAACTTCCTTAAACTAGAAGGACGAAGGCCCTTATCTTCATCCTTTGATAGTCGATATTTTGGCACATAAATACACAGACTACTTTGACTGATACAGCCTCCTTCCTTCTCTGGTGAAAACACTGCTCTTCTCTCACACAGAGTTCACCTCTGCAAACGACACTGTTCACATATAAATTCAGAATTTTAAGGTCAAGTAGTTCAAGACCTGAGACCAAGAAAAGCCCTAGATTTTTAAGTACACAAAATTCTTGTCCCAGCTGGAAAATTAGTTAGCCCTCATTTTCCTCAAAAGCATTTCTATTACGGTAATATGAAGCTAAGAAGTTTCAGGCAGAAAACAGAATTTTTGTTTCAGAAAGCGTGGAATTAATAGGGGGAGAGATTCACAGGTTTTTTTTTTCCATGACTCAAAGTACTGCATTTCCTATCGCCAATGTTTTTTTAAATAAAATTGCCATTTCTCCTTTTCCTTGCTTGACAGTGACATTTCTGATGATCTCACCGGCATGTAGGAGGCCCAGCACAAGAAGATGTAAGGCAAACTAAATTCTATTTTTCTTTAAAAGTAGTTGAGCATATGAAGATGTTTAACGGTAATGGGTACTTAATGTATGCTTCGAAGTGATTTTAAAATATGTATCACAATAGAATGTGCGGTATCTTAACGGAATGCCCAGTCCTGATTTAGTGGATTTTATGTTATTTAGATGAGCAAATTGGACTGAACTCTGGTTTGGCGCTTGCATATCAAATACTTGCTACTTGGTATCACTAAGATCAGTCAATACTATCTTATTCCGCTCTGGTGGCGGTGATTTCAGGACCAAATTTCATGATTATCACAAGGTTGACTTAACTCATCTTATTTTGGACAGATACATGGTATGCTTTGGGGTACAAACTCCTTGTCCACCACGAGCATATTAAATTCCTTTCTGAATTGACTGTGGTGAGCCAAGCAACAGATATTGCTTTTAAACTGTACCCAAAGTTGACTCAACTCATTTTTAAAAACCTATTTCACCCAGGGAATCTCATGAATGATTTTTCTACAGCAAATTCTGATGAGCAATTTGTAGTTCAGTGTGGGGGGTAAAGAAAAAAAAACTGCTCGACTTTACGAACTTCTACTAGCAATCTGGAAAGGGCGCTCCTGAAATTCATAGCTTAGTCAGAAAAAGGTTGAAACACTACATCGACACTGGGGCAGGGGAAGAGTGTTCTTGTCTTCTGCTTACTGTCCCCTTGCTGCTTCCTCTCCCAAGCCTTGTGCCAACACCAGAATCATGTGTTATCATGTTTAGCTCAGTCTGTCAGAGGGTTTGGGTGGAGTCAGGCTGACCAAGGTGTAAACTTCATGAGAATCTATCACCTAGCAAACAACTTGCCTTCCTGTGAAACTTCGGCTCTAGCACACGTTTTTTTCTTTCTAGTAAAAGCAGTTTTCGGACCCGCACAGCCAAACGACTTAATCCTCTTTCCCAACCTGATTTGGCCAGAATAGGTTTTAATTACCGTATGATTAGTCCTGCATTTACAATCCCAATGGAGGAAAAGGCTGTACTGAACCTTGAATTTAGTAATTTCATCTCAGCGCTCTATAATTCAATTGGCAAATTTGCTACCCTTAAAATTCTGAATCCACTGCCACAATACCAACAATTTTTAAAAAAAGCACTTTCATAAAATAAAATAAAAACCGGAGTTCACAGCTTGTTAAACATTAAACCGGATATAAATACTAAACAGCAAACATGCCACTTAACAACAAAGCAGTGTCCAACTGAGGGTATAAGTACTGTCTGCATAAAGCCAACAAGACTGATTTGAATAATAGATTGAGAAGAAAAAAAATCTGAATATAAGCAAAGTCTTGCTTCATTGCAAAATTCTACTAGCACATTTCAGTTTCTGAGGTGGCCTATTTAGTACTTGTTCTAGGCGTGGTCAAACCTTAATAGTTTTTGCACTGAAGAGTTTAAAATCACATATGTCTCCGGTCCACCAGTACAGACCTACTGTAGGCAGATATAAAGACTCTCCTTCTAAATCTCCACTGCAAGCAGCATCACTCAGCTCTAGTCGAACCTTTCATTTTCTTGCCTTGAACCAACCAAAAAACAAAGTGTTCTCAGCTTCTGACTTTGTGTTCAGTTCCAACTTTATTTTGGCCACTCCCCAAGCATTAGTTCACCCATAAGACCCCACCATATTGAAAGGAAAATCTTTTTTTCTACCAAATTGTACCCAACAATAAAATGGAAGCCTGGTAACGCTAACAATAAACTATGTCAACAAGGTCTTCTCCTTCGGCTTACTTCATTCAAAAGTGAGAGCAATCTCCTTCTAAACCTTGAGCTAAACTCAATCATCTTTAAAATTTCAGTCTCTCTTCACCTATTTCATAAATCAATTGTGACTTTCTTGGATAAAGTATTCTTTTGGGAGGAATCTCTTGTCAAAAGTGGGGAAAGTTTCATCAGGGGAAAGCCATATGCACCAAAGTCATTTTCCTCTAAAGATGTTCACAATTACAGTGCAGATACTAAAGAACTGAGCTACAAAGCCCTCCTCTAAAAAGGTTCTCAATCATACTTCAGTTATTAAAGAACGGGGCTACCAAGCTACACAGGCCTGTAGGGGAGCCATTCATGTATTTTCTAGATCCAAAATCACATTCAGAGTCCAAAAATGCCATAAATGAATTTTAAATAGACTCCTTAGCTTATTTGAGGCTATTTTCCTTTTCACTCAGACATAATCACTACTTCTGGATTATGCAGGCCCACAAGCAGGGCTCCTTTGCACACTCATGGGCATACGTTCTCCAAGACAAGGAGGGCACTCCTGATTTTCATTGTCAAATTACCGCTTCTGATACAAAATTCGGTCTTCCAAATTAGGACCCACTGCTATAAAAGTAGAAGAACTTAAAGGTTGGTTGAACTATAAAAGATTCTGCTTTTAGATGTACCCTTTAATTTCTCTCTATTGCCTCCTCTTATACTTAAATTTGGAAAAGTAATTTTAGACTGTCTACCTCACCAACCTTACAATGCTACTGACATGAACATTCAGTCCACTCCTTTGGTAGCCCTGCAAAATGTTAAATGAAATGCAAAAGTTGAGGGAGAAAATCCTCAGTCCCTCACCTTGGAAAAATTTTCTAGTTGCCAGTTTAAAAATGCAGAGATCCACCTTGTTGGAGGCTGAAGGTGTCTGTCGGTATTTATTAATTAAAACAAAATTTTGAATCCACAGATGAGAGGGAGATGCTGCACATTAACAGGGTGCCTCACTGGCTTGTGAATGCAAAGTTAGACATCTGATGCTAAAATTTCAATGCTAGGATTTGTTTGAAATCAATAGACCTGTGTCACACCAGAACCCCATGAGAGCATCACCAACTGTCCTCAGTCCTTTTGCAATGGGTCAAAGAACTGACAATGGGCTGCAAAAGAACTCTGCGTTTGAATTTTTACTATGAAGATACTCAATTTAAAAACAGAGTAGCCAGGAGGACATCTTTAAAGGAAAAACCAGAGCAGTTCTGCGAGGACAGGGAATGTGTCTTCTTATTACTTTGTACTCTCCCAAGCGCTTAGTACAGTGCTGTGCACACAGTAAGCATTCAATAGATATGACTGATTGAATGCTTTCAACGGCTCTGCACTGCCATTGCCTGGTTTGGGCTTTTCAGGGGTTTTTCAGCAGATCAGAAATGAAAAGCTGTTCCACCTCCCTCCCCAAAATGAAACTAAACATGGTCGGGCTGCTAAAAAGTTTATGTCACTGGAAAGGAGGTGGGATGGAACTGTGCTCTATTGCTAATCAGGAGGACTCTGGCAGCTGCCTCAAAGCTAAGTGCTATGATGCAAAGGAGTCGTAAAAAAGAAGTCTTACGTTTAGATAGAAGAAAATTGGCAAGCTCACCTGGAATGGAAAGAGGGTTGTAATATCAGCTTGCCACGGATTTGCTCATAAAGGACTACTTTCTGCGCAACCTAGGTTGACCGCACAACGCTTCCCCAGGGTCTGATGAGTGCATGGGCGGATGTAGCTGTCTTCCTAAGCACAACTGCCTTGGACCACTTGTGTCAGGGAGGCCAAGTTTGTTTTTCACAGCAAGACAGTGAGTGCACTGCGGGACAGAGACTGGAGGGTTCCACGTGGTCTGGGGCACACAACAGCTCAGAAAAAACTGTCTTTTGGGGGGCCCAGGAGGAAGGGATAAGGGAAATGGGACAGTAGGAATTGCATATTTCCCTGGAACGGGACTAGATTATTCCAAATATGCTTATTTTACTTGTGAAGAGAAATAGCAATGCTACCTTACATTTTTGGAGGAAGAATTTGTTGAGGGCTGCCCCGCCCCACTAATTCTGTAAGACATGATAAAGTTGCAAAATATATACAGAGTGCACAGTAAGGGATTCTGGAATACAGAAGGATTTATGAACCATCTTGAAGTTTTTGAACAATTTTGGGTTCTAAGCAATTGCTAGCAACTCGGTGGAATTCTAGTCAAATGATGCACAGTAAAACTAAATATACTAGGATTTCAATACAGAGCTATTAAAATGCCAGAAAACAGACACACTTTGAAAAGCAGAGCAAAAATGTGTATTTGCAAGTGTGCAAACACACACACATATATTCATTACAAATACGAATATATATACACTCATATATAGATCTCAATATGAAGAAGAAAGTGTCTTGAAAGCATATGGTCCCACAAAATGTTTACTGGCTTCAGCCTAGATGGGTAATCAAAATTTTTGCAACACTAAAGGCAAAAATACCTTTATTAATCTCTCTGAGAACTCACACTGACAGATCATTTATAAAGTTCTTGTAACGTGTAATTCTATCCAGTACTATATGATTTGTTTAACCTTAGAGAGTACGTTAGAGGAGGAATGGGGCAAAAGCTGATTTAACAGGGGAAAAAAAATAAAAACTTCAAAATGCAGTTTGAATTACAGTGTATTCCTTCCACTGAAGTTTTAAAAGATTTATCGTCTGCATTCTTTGCTTCCTTGTGTATAAAATAAGGAGACATTAATTATTTGATTTCAAAGTCCCATTCACAACACCGGCACCCTAAAGTTTTCCCTCTTGAATTCTGTTACATGATATACCCAGTCTCTTGGCTGCATCTTTCATCCCGCTACGCTTCATCGCTCCTTTAATGGATAAGCATTTATTTTCTGTTACCAAATGACCGAACCCTCTGAATGCATTTCTCAGGTGGTTCTGCGGGCAACTGTGGTGACCACAGGCCCGCCAGAACTAAACAGCTATTCACGAAATTCAAGCGGTCTCGTCTAAACTGACAGCTTTTCTCTACCTCGCCTGCTTTAGTAAACTTATGCAAGGAAGATAAAGAGTTAAGTCTAAGGAATGTGACAGTCCTCCATGTGCATCCCATAGACCTAAGGCAGTTTCCCAGTGGACTGTAAACCTCCTGCCCAGAATTTTAAGATCCTAAATTATTGCTCCACAGCTAAAGTCTGTGTAAAAATGAGCATCACCTGGGTAGAATGAAAATTCGTTGAAAAGTTCAAGTTGCTGATCAGCAAAATCCAGGGTTTCATGCCGGACTGGAAAGGCCATTTACCTATGTGGCATCTATGTTTTTCACTGAAAAACTGAGCTGAGCTCACTTCACACAGAAGCACACCTCTACCAGGTGATAGGGCGTTTTCTTGGTTCCCTTCTCAGGGCATTTCTGATTTTCCTGTAAAGGGTCTCCGCTCCGCGGTTCCCTTCAAAACTTTGCCGTTCTGAAAACATTCCTGAGCGTGGACCTGAGCCCCATTTAATGAGGGCATAAGAGGTCCCTGCCGAGCCAGGAGCCGTGGACCGTGAGCCCTGGGGCAGGGGAGAGGTAAAGGCCAAAGGTAAAGCCAGGAGGATGCCTTGCGTGGAGTCAAGAAGAATTAAAGGTGGAAACAACTGCAAATGGTTAGTAAGGGGGCAGTCGTGGAGGGAAAATAAAAGTCCACGTGGAAAAGTAATAGGAGGAAGATAAGCTGAGAGGAAAGATGTCTGGAAGGGGAAGGGGACCGGAGGGAAAAGGGTCACTGACGAGAGAGACCTTTCGGTCTTGAAGCTATTGCCTGTGTTAAGTGCAAGCATGTGCCCCGGTGAGCCTTGTGGCTAAGAACCGAGGTAGCCGCTGGCCTGGCCTGGCTTGGCTTGGCTCTGCTCCTCTCAAGGGGAAGATTTTCTACCTTCCCCCTGGGCCGGTACCTTAATCCGAGCCTCACTGCCAGGCGGTGAAAAGAACAAACGACCCATTCTGCTCCTGCCCCGTGGAAGGCACTGCACATTTTCCTAATAAGCGGAGATCCCCGGAGCCGGCGACCTTTACTGTCTGGCCGGTTCCGCTCTGACCCCTCTGGGGCCTCGCTGCCCCCTCCCCGACGCTGGACAGAGGGGAGACCGAGCTCTCCTCGTCGCCCTGGGGGCCTGAAGGCCAAAGGGGAAGAAAACCATTTGCTTTCCCTTCTCGTTCCCACCTTTCCCCTTCACCCCATCCACCCATCACCGGCAAGGAGCGGGGTTGGGGGAGATCGCGGGCGAGGCCAAAGGTCCAGCCGCTGTCCAGAGTGAGCCCCTTCCCCTACCTGCCATCCCCTTCCCCCCAGGGAGGGTCCAGAGCAAAGGCAGAAGGAATTGGGATCCCCCTACACACACACACCACCCGGCTCATCTGAGCTTGTGTCCCTCTTCTCTCCGGGTGCCCTGGTACCGGGGTCCGGCTTTAGGGGGGGAAAGCGGGCAGGGTGCAGAACATCTTTGCTCTCCGAGACCCCCCCTCCACCCACCCTGCCGCCCTGCGCGGTGCACTGTGCTCCGGGCGCCGCCTGTCAAACTTCTGTGCGCTCTCAAAGGCGTCGGGGCCAGGATCGGGAGGAGGAGGAGGGGGAAGGAGGAGGAGAAGGACCGGCCCGCGCAGGACTTACCGGGAGAGGCGCGTCCCGGGGCTGGGATAATAATAATGCCGCCGCCCGGTGAAGCTTGTGGCCGCCGCCAGCGTGTGTGTCTGTGTGTGTACGTGTGTGTGATGGGGGGGGGGGGGTTGTGTGTGTGCGTGGTGAGTGTGGACACGGAGGAGCTGAGACTTGCACTGAGTCACTTCGGTGGGAAGGGGCTGGGCCCAGAGTGTTGGCCGGGAGCTCAATGAGGGTCTTTCTTTCTCCAATCACGGATCAGTGCAACTCCCCGGGCATCGCAACTCTCTTCTACCCAACTGTTAAATCCAGGGGTGTGGGGGGCGGGGGGGAGGCGGAACCAAGCGCGGGTGTGAGTGTGAGAGTGTCTGTGTGTGTGTTCAGCCTGTGCCACGAAGGGGGGTGGGATAGAGAAGGACAGGGAGATGGGGAGAAAACAGGGAAGGAGAGGAAAAGCGGGGGTGGGGAGAGGAGAATGGGGGGGGGCGAGGTGGGGAGGGATCTCGGGCCCCCCGGCGCCCAGTTTGGAAAGGAGGTCCTCCCGAAGAGAGAATGGAGGGCCAGTCCCTTTCGGCTTCCAAGTTCAAGCAGAAGCCGCCCAACTGGACGAGGAGGGGAGGAGGAGGAAGCAGGAAAGAGAGGAGGGGAGAGGCTTGGAGGTGTTGGACAACGTGCAGGACCGGCCGCCGGGAATCGGATCTGCCCGTCTCAATCTCCGGGAAAGAAACTGGCCCGATTCCTTTGGCCGGCAACGGAACGGTCAAGGGTTGTCCTTTGACGCCCACCAAGAAGCGACAGCTCAGAACCAGGGACTAACGGGCCACCCTCGCCTCCCCCTCCTCCGGGCCATATTCCCCCATCCGGCCAGCTCGGCATCCCGGGATCCAGGCATCCCGTTGCCCGGCGGACCTTTGGGAGGGAAGAAGGGACGGGAAAACGAGCCCCTGGAGACGCGGGGGTAGAAAGGCGAATTATAACGGGAGCCGGCTGCAGGATGCGAGCTTCTCTCGGGAGGAGGAGGAGGAGAAGGAAGACGAGGAAGGGAGGGAGGAGGTGCAAGGACAGCAGGATTTGGAGCAAAACTCTTCCACCGGGAGGGAACTCGGCGAAAGTAGGGTTTTTTTTTTCCTGCAGTTAGTTTTTTTCTTCTAACGCAGAGAGTTGACATATTCGTCGGCCAGTGAACTTTGCCCTTAAAACGCCCCTTACCTATATCGGTGGCTTCTCCCTCATTTCCGGGCCGGACCTTTAAAGTCCAGGCAGGCTCCTGCTGGCGGCCGAGGTGCATTCTCTCCTCCCGACGAGGTCAAAGGCATCGGAGACCCTTCCTTCTCCAGCTCTCCTCTCCTCCGACAAGTCCGGCAGACAGGCCAGAAGAGAAAGCTAAGCAAAAAGGAGAAAATGAAGCTCGCTTTTAATTGGGGGGGGGGGGGGGAGATAATTAAAACGGTCTCAGCTCTTAAGGCTGCCCTACATAATCTATTAATTGGTTGCCATTAACATGCAGTTTTATTGACCATAGCGCACAGAAGTCTGATTGTGAGTGAGGAGTGTTTTCAATGAAAGTGGAGTTATTTTAGCTGCAGACATGTTTACATTTCTGTGGTTTAGTCTATAACTTTCTCTTTTTCTTGCTTCAGAATTCTGCTCCATGAAGGAAAGCCCTTAGCTCCCAGACATTCCAAAAGTCTGCCAAAATAATAGGGGAGGGTGGGGGGGAAAACGAAGAAATAAAAACACACACACACACACACAGAGACCCCTGAGTCTGGGTCAGGCTCGGGGCTGTGAATGGGTAGTGTGAGTACACCCCTTTTCCACACTCTCTCCAGTTTTTTTTTTTAAGACAAAAAAACCAAAAAAAAAAAATCCCTCCTTCAGGGCTCTATTTCCTGATTGGAAGGAGTGGGGGGGCTAAGAAGGCGGGGGTAAGCGATCGGGGTCGAAACACTGATTTCAGAAACTCCCTTTTCCAGGACTTGCCGGTTCTGCGAGGATCTTTAACACTAAAGTCACCAAAGGGTACTTGGTTCATCCAAAGATCTACCTTCAGCTCAGACACTCAGACTTAACACATTGAGAAAACTTCCCTTCTTTGGATGAAGAACCATCTCCAGTTGTGTTCTAGAAAACTGCTCGACAGAACATGTACTCTGTCGAGCGGTTTTGCGAAACTGCCCGGGGAATGGATGGAACAGAAAGCAAAGTAGATTGCAAATTTAAAATAAAATGGAAAAATAAAATTATTTTCTTCCAGACAAAACTCCTTTAGAAGTTATTGCTGTTAAATGTGGAATTTAAGCAACTAAAAAAAAGGCTACCTGGAAATTGAATTGCAATTTTCACGTGATGCTAGATCTTGGTCTCTGAAAATTTAGGACCTGAACATCCAGTGTTTGCTAGCTCTACAAACCACAGATGAATAATATGGGCCATCCAGGCTTCACATGCTAATGATTTCTATTTAACATGAGTACTAATTACAGAGAGGAAATTCTTCAGTTGTGTTTAACGGTTCAAAAACAAAACTCTGCACCCCTTTTGGTCAAATGAGTGCCAAATGCACCTTTTTCAGGGTCCTCTCAATCAGCTACTCCCCCAAAGTGGCAGGTCTGAGATCCTGGCCAATCTGAGCAGACAAGAATGCCCATGAGAACTGTCTTCTCCCCAGCTGGGCCCTATATCTGCCCTTGCTCATCCCTGCACTCACCCCACACCATTTACCTAAACCCCACTGTGAATCTCCCAGGGCTTACTAGTCCAGTGGTCTGCATAGAGTAAGAGCTGAATACAAATATTACTACTACAACCTTAAGAGGATTTATTGCTAGTAAATCACTATAATCTTCGTTTGTACTACCCGCTGCAGCACAGATCACCTTCCCGAAGTTTCACTCAGCATGCACCTCTTCACTCCTCAAAACCTTCCATTGGCTCCCCATGTCCCACAGCATCAAGCAAAAGCACCTCACAATCGCCTTCAAAGTTCTCCACACCACACACATCTGCTCTTTTCACCCAAGACTTCCCAACCCCTTCTCTTCGTTCTTCGCTTTGGAAACATCCAAAACATCCCTCTTCCGTCCCCTCACTCACACTGTTCCCTTATTTTGGAACTCCCTCCCTCCCCAGATCCAAGAGACCCCAGCCTTCCCTATATTCAAATCTCTCCGGAAATCCAACCTCCTCCAACACGCTGTGTCTCCGATGAATTCCCAGCACCGAACTCATAGGAACCCAGCAGCAACCTCTAGCACAGGTCATGTCCGTCCTCGGCATTTACTTATCAACATTTCATTGAATTATTTATTCTGATTGATAAATACTTTTAGGTTTATCTCCCCCATTAGAGTATAAGCTTCTTTTGGGCAAACAATATGTCCCATGCTTACTTTGTACTCCCTAGGTGTTTAGTACAGTGCATTGCACCTAGTTGGCACTCAAATGCTATTACTGCTACTTCTACCACCAAGCTAGATTGCCAGTCTGCTCAGCAGAAACTGTGCCTGCCGCTTTGATCTGTGCCAAACAAGACTGACTGGAACGAAAATCCTTCCTCTCAGCAGCCCTGTCCCGGTGTACATGTTATCAGAGTTTTAGAACACCATTTTTGCTTAAAAGGAATGTGGTTTCCTTGAAGATTTAATGAAAGGCTACTTTCCAGAATATAACCAGGATGAATAGTCACAGGTTTGAAAAACGAGGTCAGAATAACCCAAATATGAAAATGACAAAGAAACCTAAACTCCAAAAATCCAAAACAACAATAACCCAATTGTGTTCAAGGAGGAACTATCTTGAGGAGCAGTGTGGCCCAGTTGATAGAGCAAGAGCCTGGGAGTCAGAAGGATGTGTGGATTCTGTGGAAGTACAAGGGTCAAGGTCCTGCATTTTCTCCCCCCTCCTCCTCCCCACCCCAGGGTTCAGCCTGCTTGATCATCTCTGAGTATGCTTGGTTACCAAGGCAAGCAGTTCACAATGCATCTTCCCTTCGTTCTCCGTCTTCTAAAAGGTGTGGCTGAAAACAAGATGAAGCTACTCCCTTGATCTAATCAGGACTCCTGGCCCTGCTGTTCTGTGGGGTTTAATCACCCTGAGAACAAGGCAGAGGCTGGATGGGAAAACTCCATCCCTAGGAGTTATTCCTGCCTATTTCCTGAATTGTACTCTTGGATTAAATTAGATGTTGTACTGTATATAAGCAGCAGCTCTGGACTACTCAGAGTTGAGCTGGCCTTGACTGAGAAACCCTGCCCGTCAACCACCATTCCCTACTAGTGCTAGAAGAAGTGCTGGTAGTAATAATCTTGGCTCTGATATACCCGCTGGAACACAACGCAGAGTCCATGAAGTTTTTCTTCACGGTTCTGTCTAACCTTACTCCCTCTTGCTCCAGGATAACCCCAGTCCTCTCTTGCCCGTTTTTTTTCGGTGGAATTGGGGCAGCTGTTCCCCATCACTAATACCATATCCCTTCCTCCATAGCAGGCTGGGAGGAAATCAGTTATGACTACTTAAACCAAAGGGTGCACCACATGCTAGCTACAGCACTACGGAGAGAAGTCCAGACAGATCCTGCTCATTTGCAAGGCAAATGCTCAGTCAATGCTCCCCCGAAAGCATCAACAAAAGGACAATTTAAAAATACTATTTGATGCATTTCATCGGATCTATATATTTTCAACCCTTTCTTATGTGAAATGGCCTTCATATTTCCATAAAGTATTGTGGTCTTCTTAATGTTTCTCAAAGCTCCTTTTATCCAAAAGATGTTTTGTATTAATTTAAGTATTTGTTACTGGATAATGTCAAGCTCTTTCTCCATGAAATGTCTTGTGCTGGATTGTCACACCTGTTAAAAATAAGCCTCCCTTTCTTTTGATATTTTGTAAAGGGCCTTTAAAGGTTTACATCCTCCAATGTGGAGATTTAATTGCTTTACCTACAATAAAAATAATCCCTGTAAAGATTTGGATTGTGGGTATTTCAAAGCTGAAAGGATCACTGGGTTTGGGACATAAAGACTACAATTCCAGAAAATATCCACTTTTAATATAAAAGCGATGCTGCTGTGTTATAAAATCCTAGTTATCATTGTGTAACTTCTACTTTTAGTTATGCTTGTGTGGATACTCTCTGGGCTTATTTTATAGCTGGCCGGCTTGGTGAGTTAAAAACGAATAGAGTAGGGATTTTTGCTAGTGTAAATGCACACTAGGGAGGAAGTCACAGATTCTCTTTTATAGATGGTAATGGACCGAGATTACCCACGCTAATAGACTTAAATCTTCGGCCAGTACGAATCTAGCCTAAAGGAAAGCCAATGTTTGGAAAATAAAGCCACTCAAAATACTGGGGTCACTTTGGAGTCAAGGGAGGCTGGCCAACCCTCTAGGTCTGGTCGTGGTCCTTATCCCCCCCCATCCCCGGGGGCTGAGACCCCTGCCAGGTCTCCAATCAGGATGCTCTCTGAGGTGGGACAGGCACCGTTGCCATGCCAAAGATGGAGGATTCATAAGCGTCCTCTTCTCCTCTTAACCATGGACGGTCTACAAGATGGGTCAATGGGCAGAGATGTCCATACTCTATCCTCCTGCTCTGCTAGCAGGGACTGGAAAGCGTTTTCAAGAAAAGAGGTTCAGTTATGTGGGTGACCAGCACAAATGGGGAATTAAATAGGATAAAAATAGAGGCATTTATTATAAACTTAAAAGGTCAATATTTGACATTCTTTGTTTCCCAGTCAAACTAATTCCACGCCAACTTTTACTCACTGAAGCGCTTTTTCAGTATGTCAGATGTAGTTTAGTTCTTCTGTACACACAGCAGTTCTTAATAACACATGGTGACCACAAACTGCTCCGTAAAATTGCATAATGCATAATTCCTATCAACTTGCATAACGCACCAAACGAGATGATATGAAACATATTGTACATCTGTCATTGGGCCTCGGTGACAGAGTTTACACAAAATGGATCAGTGAGACTAAATTTGTAAAAAAAGAATCACATAAATATTACCATTTTAAACAGGAGATTTGCCAGAATCATTTGACAATTACAATCTGCGTAATTTGCTAAGGACTACAGATATTACCTCCCCAAAACTTTCATAAGCGATTTTTTTTACTATAAATTCCTACCACCACAATTGCCCACCAAAATGAAGAAGACTGGCACAGTTGAAGATTAAGGAGATTTGGGGCAATTTCCATTTCAAACTAGGTTTTTACTCTCCTAACATATGGCCACCCAATGCATCCTCACTACTAGTCTGAATCGATTTTTTTTACCAATATGGATGGGTTGCTTTACCTGCGCAAGGTAATTTGTACGAAAAGCCATTTCTGGAGCCAAACAAGGGTCCATTCAGACGAGCTTTCTGGCTTAATCGTGGGCACTGGAGGAGGAGGAGGAGGAGGAGGAGGAGGAGGAAGAGGAGGCTAGGGAGAACCTTAAGATGGCTATCCCTCCTTGAAATACAAAATTGAGGAATCTTAAAAAAAAAAAAAAAAGGGCACTTCTACACAAGCTACTTAGAGTTCAACCCCAGGGCATGGTGGCCCACTTAAAATAACTCCTCCTGCCATTTAAAGAGATGGTACAGGTCATGCCTGGTCCAAAGACAATCCCAGGTTTTTCTCCTGGCCTTTCACTCTCTTCATCCTCTCAGACCACTGACGAAGCAGTGAGAGGGACTATTTCGGGAACATCTTTTACCCCCTGTACAATCTCCCAGATCAAAGAAGGCTGAATGAAACTTTTTAAAAAATATTTCTTTCACTCCAAGTCGAGAGGTTGTAAATCTCAACCACTGAGCCCCCAAAGCCTGTGAACGGGGGTGCCCCTTGTTCTGAAGAAGGATGAGAAAATGAGTCCATCCTTCACTTCAGTCAATCACTCGATCAATCTGTGAAAAGTCACAAAGCCAATCTGGAAAACAAAGTCCAGGACACTTGTGTAACTCTGACACTGGAAGTAAAAATCCTGAATGTCCTCTGGGGTAGCATGACCCTATCGCAGCTTCACCAGAATTACATCTCATCTCCTTCCCTCCCAACACGGGGCAGATCCTGACTCTCCCCCACATTCCAAGCCCTCCTAAAATCCCACTTCCTCCAAAAAGCTCTCCCCAGTTGATTTCCCAATATCCTGAGCCCTAGCATCTCCAAAGCCACCACTAGCACTTGTGAACTCATTCACATCCTCCCTAGCTCTCATGTATGTGTGGACTCCATTTATTCTGACCCCGGAATGGTAATTTTTTGTTTGCCTTCCCCCATTATGGTTCACCATAGAGTGAACGCATCACTACTTTATTTTGTATTTCAAGTGCATCAAGTTGGCACTCAGTAAATATTGCCGCTACTCTTTAAAAGTAATGGAGGCCAATATCATGACCTGTCCACAACTGTGCTTTCCACAGATTGTTGCTTTCGCATAGGTGTTAAAACATTGTTTGAAATGTTTTCTGAAGGAATATCAATTGGTTAAAAAAAAAAATACAGTATTTCTAGGCAACAACATTAGGATGTGAGAGAGCAACCTCCCTTGGGGCAAGAGATCATATCTTCCAACTCTATCGAATCGTACTCGCCCAAGTGCTTCATACAGTGCCTTGCACACAGTAAGCACTCAGTAAATGCTGATTGATTGATTTATTGAAAGGTGTCCCATCAACCAAAAGAATAGTCCACCTCCCTATCAGTAAATGATATCGACGGCAAGCGCTGGAGAAGAGTATGTGTTTCCTGCTGAATAAGCAGATACTGAGAAAGTTACTCGCTAGGGTATAAGTTACAAATTCCACATCAGTGGTTGAAACACAAGGGTTAAATGCTTTTCCTGATGTGTTGCCAGTCAATCTATGTAGTGAAATAGATATTTAGAGGCTCTTCCTTCCATGGCACTGAGAAAGGGAATTGGGAGATGGTCCCCAATTAGGCAGTAAATTTTGCTCTCCCTGGGCTGTCCAGAGAACTACATGGGCAAGATTTGGAAAGCAGAGCAACCCCTGTGAAGGGAGCTGTGCCTACATGGCCTTTGAACTGGCTATAGAAGTGGATACCTATGTATAAAATTTTTATACCTACCTCCAGCCCCCCAATTTTATAAGTTTCTGGTGGGCAGGGTGCATGCATCTATTCCTTCGCTCTGAGACTGAGAACGCCGTTTGAGACAAGGCCTATGCCCAGTCAAATTATTTTATATCTACCCCAGCCCTCTTCACAGTGCTTGGCACCTAGTAAATGCTTAACAAATACCACAATTATTATCATTTTATTCTGTTATACTTTCCCAAGTGCTGAGTACAGTGCATTGTAAGAGTGCATGCTCAGTGAATAAAACCATTACTATTTCCACTATGCCAAAGATAGGAGCGGCTTCAAAATTGGTTCATTAACCTTCATTTTGTGCCAGATCATGCTGAAGCTTGGCTTCTTTGATTTTTGGGCTCATCTGACTCATCTGTAGCCCAGGCTTCATTTTTTAAAAAATAGTATTTAAGAGCTTACTATATTCCAGGTACTGTACTAAGCACTGGGGTAGACAAGTTAATCAGGTTGGACAGTCCCAGTCCCATTAGGGCTCAGCTAAGTGAAGTGACTTGCCCAAGGTCACACTGCAGACGAGTGGAGGAGTCAGAATTAGAAACCAGGTCCTTCTGACTCCTGGGCCTGTGCTCTATCCACTAAGCCACGCTGCTACTCTTGGATTTTCTAGTTTCTTGGATTTATCACGGGATTTGGCAGCGGACCCCTCTCCAATGTATCGCCATTGTAGTACGAAGGCCCAGTTCCAAATGTCACTCGATGTTGCTTTGTGACACAACTCAAGGGAATAAATGCGTGCTTTGTTCCCTGAAGGTGGTAACTTGGAAAAGGCAACTTCCTCTTGAGAATTTCTTTTAAATACAATAATTAAAGTTTGCACTCCCCTGGGAAGTTTTCACATAGGCCACAGAATACCAGTTGGCCTTTAGCCCTTTATTTGAAGGCTGAAAGAGAAGTGATGATGATGGAGTCTCCCATCACCTTGGTCCAGGAACTCAGTGGGTGGAAGTTTCATACTTTTGACCACCCTCTTTCCATTTCGCCAATCAACGATATTTATTGGGCATCTACTGGGTGCAAAGCACTGTTTATAAACCCTGGGTAGAGCACAATCGAGTTAGAGGGAACAGTCCCTGCTCTCTAGAGGTTTACCAATCTAGCAGAGGAGGTGGACGTAAAATTACAGATAGGGACGAATGAGAGAATGGAAAAACGGATATGTGGAAAAGTGCCTAAAATGCTGGAATAGAAGAGTATGCATGTCCCTGTATATAGAAGTGTGACCTGTAAGTGTGGAGGTGGGTGCAAAAGTGATGAGGTGGTTTTTTGGGGTTGGGGGCATGACTTGGGGAGAAGAAAAATGAATTTGATTCTCCAGGCTGAGACAAATCCTCCAGAGATTTGGAGCCAGAGATCTGGGACCCCCAGACGGTTGGTTTCGGGGTTCCCCTTCCATCACAGTATCTTCTAACCCAAATTTCCCTTCCTTGAGGCCCAGAACTCCAGCAGCCCCCTAATCCCACTTTGGGAACCCCCCACAATGAAGACCACACTGCCTCTATTGAGGAAGCTGTCTCTTTCTACCATGCCTGTCACCAAAGTATTTACATTCTTTCACTACCAAAAATTATTGGGTTTTTAACAATCTTTGGAAATGATCCCAGGGTAAGAAGAAAAGAAAACTCACTACACAGCCAAATACAACTGCTGAATAATTTAAATAAGAGCTGCTTAAGTCTTCTTAAAACAACTCCATCCCTAAGCTCTTGGATGTGAAAAAAAAATGTGCCTGTGAGCAGAATTTGAGCCTAGGCAGATGGTGGGTTTTTGCACCTTATACCATCTTACTGTTTTGGCAGAACTATGTTTGTGTATCTGGCAATGAGCAGGGTTGGCACGGCCACCCATTTGGCCTATTGTGTCCGGGGGTTTTTACCGGGGTCGGGGCAAAGTTCCAATTTATATACCCTTTAAATCCATCGTCTGACTTTTCCAGATTCTCATTTCTTTTCACAATCACTTCTTAACTAGAGCTGGAAGACACTCTGAAAGCTCATTTTTTCCAGCCTCCTCCATCTAGGCAGACAACTTAGACCTCCTAGGACAGATGATTAGATGACCCTTCCTCAAAGATGTTCCAGAGTGCAATCTCACCAGCCTTCCTTGGTAGCCCATCCCAGTTCCTCCTTACACCCGCTGAACTCTCTCCCACTTTAATCCCATTTCCTCTGGTTTGGTCCTCTATAGAAATGGAAAACAAACAGTCAGCTTCTTCATAATTTTTTTTTTTTAAAAAAAAAACCTTTCCTACAGTTAGGAGACAAGATTTATATAGTGGGCTTGATTCCTCAGACCATATTCAATCAAAATCACCATCATCATCATCATCAGATATTGGGAATGACACTCTATTAGGCACTGGGGAGCAAGCAATAAAAGTAGAAGACCAGCTTCCTGCCTTCAAGCAGCTTGCAAACTAATGGATACTTACTGGACTTCCAGTTTACTTTCAAGTAGGAAGATCAGTTTCTTTCCTAAACCTGGAGTTTCAATCCTGGAACTGTTCAAAGGTTCCACTTATGTTCCATCTAAATTACAGAGAAATAATGTGGCCTAGTGGAAAGACTCACTGGGCTGGAAGTCAGGAGACCTGGGTTCTAAATCCAGTTCTACTACTTCCGCTCTGTGATCTTGGGTAAGCCACTTCACTCATATATAAAATGGGGATCGAACACCTGTTCTCCTTAGGCTGTGAGCCCCTTGTGGGGCAAGGACCATGTCTAATTTGATTATCTTGCATCTTCCCAGTGCTGAGGACATAGCAAGTGCTTAACAAATACCCCAAACGTTATTATAATTATTATAGGACCTTAATCGCCCTGATGCAAAAGCCAGTTTTAAGGTCAAACCGGCTGCCAGCTTTAAGTGGCACCAGACTGGAACTAGGACAGGCCACCGAGCTTGGTGGTCCTTAGATGCCCCCAAAGCTGACTGTGGGCAGGGGGGTGCAGCCTATAATCCTGATGACCCCCAGCCAGGCAACATTTGCCCACCCTGGGCTGGGGGAGGGCAGCCAGGGTGGAACCCCTTGCTTTTCCAGTAGCTACGGAACCACAAGGAGGTCCCCTCTCTGGAACCAATGCCTCAGGTTGGAGAGGGGGCAGGCCAGGGGCTACTGGACCGAGAGGGACTTCCACTCTTCAGACGTCTGCCCCTGGACCCGAGGCCCCCAGGATGCTAGAGCCGGCCCAGTGTCTGCCGGCCAGGTGTCCTAAAAAAAATCAGCAGCTGTTTGCATAACGGTGGCAAGCGAGAGGGGACAGTGCACATAAAGGGAGGAGGGGCTGATAAACAAGCTTCTTGTTTCAACTGTGGCCTGGCAATGGTGTGCCAATCTCCCAGGCATCCTATTCCTTTCTCTCCCAGAAGACAGATAATAATGATGGCATTTACTAAGAGTTTACTGTGCAAGCACTGTGCAAAACACTAGGTTTGATACAAGATAGTCATAGACACAGTTCTTCAGACACAGTTCTTGCTCCACAGGGAGCTCCAAATCTGAGGGAGAGCAGGTGTCCTAACCCCACTTTATAGAGATGAAGAAACTGAGGCACAGAGAGGTTGCCACCCAGCAGGTGACCTGCTGTGACGGATCTAGGACTATCAATCAACCAGTGGTATTTATTGAGCCCTTACTGAGTGCAGAGCATGTGGCTCAGTGGAAAGAGCACGGGCTTGGGAGTCAGAGGTCATGGGTTCAAATTCCGGCTCTGCCACTTGTCAGCTGTGTGACTGTGGGCAAGTCACTTAACTTCTCTGTGCTTCAGTTTCCTCATCTGTAAAATGAGGATTAAGTGTGAGCCTCACGTGGGACCACCTGATTACCCTGTATCTACCCCAGCGCTTAGAACAGTGCTCTGCACATAGTAAGCGCTTAACAAATACCAACATGAAGCCCGTGGAAGAGTACAATACAACAGAGTTGGTAGATATGTCCCTTGCCCTCAAAGAGCTTACAGTCTAGAGGGAACTAGACCCCTACTCTAGTCCCATGCATTTTTCCAATAGTGCCACACCTCCCTCCCAGAGTTCCCATGCTTTGTCCAAAAAGCCATTTCCACTCTTGATGCCCTTTCATTCATGCTATTTGAAACCATTTGGATGCAGACGGTTTAATTTAGATCAGTAATAGAATAGAATTACAATCAGATGGGTCATTAAATTAAAAATAGGACCCATAGTCTATCTGTCACAGATGGGAAAACACGGCTAGAGCCACGAGAGGAAATCATTCACAAGTTTTAAGAAGCCACATGTCCACAGGATACCCAGCGAGCTGAATCCGAACGTCCAACTTCGTGGTAAAAAAAAAAAAAAAAAAGGGGTTGGAGGCAGAGAGTGCTCCTCCCAATTTAGCAGATGGTCAGATCCGCAAAACCACGGAATGTAAATATTACATGCGTCAGCGAAGATCCCCGGAACTTACACACTTTGAGAGGAGCATTAACTCTTTCGGGCCCTAGAAGTGGGGGGACAAGGCGGGGTTGGCAGGAAGCGGGCTGCTGCTGCTATCAGCATCTTGGGAGAGTCACGGTCAGCTTCCCACTCAGGCAACTCAGGCTCGACCAATGCTGAGCACGTGGGGCACGGGGGAGAGAGCCGGGGGCGGGGAGAAGGGGGAAAGGCGTTCACTAAATGCTGTTGACAGGTTGGCTGTGGTGGATTGATAAATCCTTCAGGAAGTTTCTGCCGTGTAGACAAGCCCGGCAGAGCAGCACAAGTCCACAGATGCAGTTTGTGGTGCGAGCTGTTGATGCCCTCGCGGGTTTAACGCTCCCGGCTGGGCTTCCTCTCCACACTCAGAGGTCTTGGGCGTATTAACGCCTGGCTCTGGGTCTGCCTGAGAGGCCAGAGGGGAGGAGGTAGGAGTCCTCAATACTCTGGGGCCAGGGAGCCACAGTCAGAGACTCGGGGCAGCAGCCATCGAAGCTTTGAAAAAACTTGCTCCACTTCCCTTTTCCTAGCTGAAAGGCTTGCTCTTCCACCCTTCCCTTTGCTGCTGGCTGCTGACATTTACCGAGCATGCCTTGTGGTCTCACCACTTCTTTATCAACAGGGGTTCCCCGTTTCTGGGAAGTCTCTATGGGAAAGGAGTGCCAAGTTGCACGTTTGGGTCTGTGGGAACATTTGAACTCAGGCTTAGAGATGGACGATTAATGTTTGCAGAAAAGACATAAGCACTTGCACACATCCACAAATGCACACAGAGGGAGAGAGTAAGCATTGTCATGTCCAGCAGATTACAAAAGCAGCATGGCCTAGGGAAGCAGCATGGTCTAGTGGCAAGAACACGGGTTTGGGAGTCGGAGGATGTGGGTTCTAATCCTGGCTCCATCGTGTGTCTGCTGTGTGACCCTGGACAAGTCACTTCATTTCTCTGGGCCTCAGTTACCTCATCTGTAAAATGGGGATTAAGACTGTGAGCCCCAAGTGGGACAAGGACTGTGCCCAACCTGATTACTTTATATCCACCCCGGTGCTTGGCACATAGTAAGCCCTGGACTGTAAACTCATTGCTGGGCAGGGTATGTGTAATAATAATAGTAATTCTGGTATTTGTTAAGCACTTACTATGTCTAGGGACTCTACTAAGCGCTGGGGTGGGTACAAGCAAATCGGGTTGGACAATCCCTGTCTCACAAGGGGTTCAGAATCTTAAACCCCATTTTACCGATGAGATAACTTAAGCTCAGAGAACTGAAGTGACTTGCCCAAGTTCACACAGCAGACAAGCAGTGGAGCCGGGAGTAGAACCCATGACTTTCTGACTCGCAGGTCCGTGCTTTATCCACTATGCCATGCTGCTTCTCTTGACATGTCTGCCAACAATATTGTACTGTACTCTCCCAAGCACAAGGTAAGTGATCAATAAATACAATTCACTGATTGACCGATTACTGTTCGGGGACAAACAGTTGAAGACTGGACTGATAGAATACCGGACGAATGGGCACCTGCAGAGCGGTCTGGGCCACAGTGACTGCTCTCCAAGATAACTTTTCACCGTTCATTTCTCCAAACTACCCTCACAAGTTTGATTTTGATTCACAATTTTGGAGGAGCCTGCTAAGAAGAGGAAAAAATAAAACGTGTTTGCTTCAAACCACTTCAGGATTCACCGCTGAGCTTGCGGATTTTACAAGCCCTGGGCCCTAAACACGGCCTGCGGAAGAGTCTACCTTACTCTAGGCAGGTGTTTTTTTACCAAAATCCGAACCGTCTTTCTGGGCTTCCACCTCATCGTTTTGGCTGAAATAAGATACGTCATTTTTTTCATTTAAATGGAAAGAGGCATCTGAGCAGGCACCTCGAGCCAGGAGCTCAGTGGATTCCAGCCAGCAAAGCGCACTTCCCGGGACTTTAACCTGGCCCGAGGGCTGAAATCCATCTAATTCATTTCTCTGCAAGTCCCCAAATGCCTAGTCCGTCTGCGACTGACTGAGGATTAGCATGCCACAGTCCGCCTTCCGAGGGTCAAAGGATAATTTCTTTGAACGCTGAGAGCGCATTCCCACCCCGAACCTCTCCTGGAGTGTTTCCTTCCACCAGCCGGCTGCCGTTCTGGGACAGAGATGATACACGCTCAACTAGATATGCACCTGGCTCTCGTGGGACTCATTTTTTACTCCTCCAAAGCAGCCTCATAAAAGAGGACACCCTACATTTCAACAGAAATATAAATAATGCCGCTCTTTAATATCGCCTAAAGCTGCTCTCCGCTCCCTTCTCTTTCCCCGCCTCCTTCCCTCCTCCCCGAAGGGACTGAACCACACCTCTCAATAAATACTCGCCTTCTTAATGAAAACCATATTTTTAAACGATCTCTGCCTGACCTGCAGACACGCCTGCACAAACTTTAATGTCCGTTTCAGACGACACGTGTCTTATGAGAGTCTGGGACCCGGTTCTTGTCTGGGCTGCACTGATCTGTCCCGCGTCTTTATGAGAAAGAGGGACAAAAACTTCTGTTTTTGGCATTTTATATTGGAGCCTGTTTTAAGCATGGAGGAAAAAAAAAATAGCAACGTAGAGTCTAGACAGAAGAGATTGGATTGAAATCTGGAAGCCATTCACCAGGACTGTGGCAGTGCAGCATGGGATCACGTTACACTGCCTAATTACACATGAAAAATGTACACATCACTTTGCTCAAACGCTTGGAAAAATAGATGTTCAGATGGCGATCACGAACTGTAGTGAGTGAGCCAGTTGTACGTACTGAAACTGCGGCCTGTCGCAAATGGCATTTCAAAAGCCTCTGTGCTTTTTACAATGTGATTATTTTGAGGGCTTTACGTTCGTAAAATAAAATCCAAAAAATGCATTCTAAATTTAGCAGATGGTCGCATTATGAAAGGGATATTTAGATGTGAAAGTACCACATATGGGATGAGATTATACCCTCACATGTGCTTCGCCACAAATAATCCACAAAATACAATATTAAGGTTCACACATCTTCCAGGCAACATAAAGAATTGGGAGTCCTAAAGCTAGGCTTCTCCACCTTTTGGGGTTTCTGGGTTTGGGGGGTTGGCAGGCCCTGCTTTGGAATTACAATTTAAGATTTCTAACCCGGCATGGGGAGAGAGGTGACTTCAAGCAATTTCAGCTATCAGGATGTTTTTCTAACTTTTAGTCCGCATCCCGATAAAAAGCAATTTCTGACTCCGGGTCTTTTGTCAGAGCTAAGGGCATTTTTACAGAAATTAACTCTCATTCTCCTCATGGGCTTGGAGCAAAGGTAGGGGTGGAGTTCTAGGCAGGCTTAAGCCAGGAAGCCTAGGGGAGGTGTGCTCTGCACAATTTCTTGGGAAGTATGAGGTTCTTGGGGGTCGTGGAAATGTCTCTCAGTCTAACACAATGGACAAGGAAGGGAACCTCATGCTGGGGACATTTCGTGTGACAAACTACTCGGTCCTGTTGGAACCCAGATCATCTTTACGTATTTTGGATGGGATGCTTTTGCAGAATTAGGAAACGCTCATCTGGCACAAGTCGGCTCGGATAGGACACGGTGCAGTTGCGTGTGTGGCCGCAATGTCTCTCAGGGAGAGCACCGTCCGACCCCCAGTTTTCCTTCCTGCAGGTTTCGTCAGGGGCATAGCCCTCCAAGTTTGAAGAAAATGGATCCTTCGTCGGGCACACAACCGGTTCTTCCGGCACCAACTACCGTGAATCCGGGCAGGTGTGTGTCCTCAGGAGACATCCCCTAATTAAGCCGCCACTTTCCATTCCAAATACATAGAGTTCACGGTCTGGTGGAGCTGGCCGTGTTTTGGGCTTGGAGGGTGGGCGGGCCACTGGTTTTACAAGGGGACATTAGGTGACTTGTCTATGGACAGACAGTGAGCCAACAGCAACATCCAAATTTAGGATTCAAGACTCTCGATTCCTAATCCAATGTTCTCACCACTCAGACATAGTACCTTCCATTACAAAAGTCATACGGATAAGCCCATCGGTTTGGAGGGAAAAAAATCATCTCCTTAGCTTCTATTTATATATCAATATTTTATTTCAGAAAGTTCACAACAAACCTCACTGACATGGTAGTAGGAATATTTATCAAGCTCTGAGTATGTGCAAAACACAGTATAGAGCACTGGGACAGGAAGACTCCAGTGAGGTAAAGACATGATCCTTGGCTACTAAGGAGCTCATAATAACAACAAAAAACAATTGAGGTATTTGTTGAGCACTTATTAAGTGTAAGGATAGAGACAAGATAATCAGGTTGGACACATAAGGGGAAGGGAGAGGGTTCAGAAGGTTTTGCCGCATGTTTAGGCGAGGACACTACTGAGGAATCAGACTGTGTGATTCCAACGGTGTGAGTCTGTCTGGATAGAGTGTGACACAGTGTCAGAAGAAATGATGTGTGCCCACATGATGTTAGAGATGGGGTACTACAATGTGACTTTTTTAAAAAAAATATTGGGTGAGAGCTGGGTGTGTACACGTCTAGTGTCTCTGTTTGACCCAAAGTCAAGGAGAGCTAGGGTTTTCCAGCAAAGCCTGGAGAGGCATTTAAGAATTAAAAATGTTTTATATTCAGCACTTTGAATAACAGTCTCCTACCTTTGGTATTACATGTGATATCGCTCAGACTTTTTGCTTTTTGCTTTTGTGTTGAGATTCTTTGATTACTTGCAGTTCGCTCATTAGGCCATATGCTTAGTTGCCGGCCCGGTCCAGAACAATTGCAAACGTTTTGCTCCCTTGTCCCTAAAGTCTGGTACCCCTCTCACAGCCAAGTGGAATGTGCATGGGGGTGGTGGAGAGGAGAAGACCAGGGGCCACATCACACTTCACCTAGTTAAAGAATCAAATATCTGGGTGCACGCGGGATGCTGCAACAAGTCCCGTGGACCATCACTGGGCTCGTTACGCCAGGCCACAGAGTTGGGCTGTAATCTAGGGAAATAACTTGCTGCACCTTAAACTTTCTTTAGTGCTCAATAAAAACTACAGATTGATTGATAAAACCACCTGGGGTGGTGAAGGGAGGAAGAGAAAGAGTCAGAGAGGCCACCAGAGACTAGAGAAAGTCTCCTGAAATGCTCAGGTTGCAGGGTTCAGGGAGAGCTGTCCTGGTTTGTCTCTGGGGAAGCCCCTCCCTGCTGGGATTCCAGTCTCTTCCATTAGGCCAGTAGTGCCTTTAGGGGGTTGACACACACGATAAATTTCTCTTGATATAATGCTGGGGGTCCAGTAGATAGGGCCCAGCTCCGGGAATTAGGAGACTCGAGTTCTAGTTCTGGCTCCCAGGGAAAACCATCTAGGGCAATCTCCCAAGTGGAATCCTGGAAAGAAGCCGGCTAATGTAGGTGGCAAAGACGACTGCCTGCTGGGTCATGGAACTATGGCACAGCGTCAGGGCTGGGCTGTGGTCATTTTGGCTGTAAATGGGTCCGGCATGGGAAAGTCAATGGGCTGCTCTCCTGCCTGCCTACTGGCTCGTGGCGATTGGTGCCCCATGGGAATGACCCTGGTAAAGGTGAAAGAGTGTGTAGGTCAGAGTGCTGTTGGGAAAATGGGACTCAGGGCACATTGATGTTGGGTTGCCCATAGACCCAACCTACAGTAAGGAGCTCAACAAGTCCAGAGCCAACTGAGCAATCCTTGACCGGTGTCGTGCTCTCGGCTACCATGCAGGGTTACAGTACAGACTCCGTATGGTCTGAAGCCACCAGGAGCTTCCAGTCTAGATGACGGGAGTAGGCAGGCTAAATTGTTCATTCATCCTTCGGGCTAAGAAACGGGGCTATTTGGTGTTCTAATCCCATTCTAAAGATCGGTAGGAGGGAAACTGACCATTGGGAAATGAATCACTTCCTGTGGTCACTCCTCTGCCCACAGCCGAGCTAATTTTAACCAACTGAATTACAGCTACAACCCCGGCTTCGGTGATGCAGTTTATTTATTTATAAAGTACCAATTAAGTGAAGATAGGTGGGAGGGGGGAAGGGAGGAGGAGAAGGAGGGGCAGGAGAGGGGCAACCCCGCCCCAGCAGAACTTTTCTGTGGCAGATTTAAGAAATCTTGCTACGGGAGAGTGAGAATGATTTGTTCAGTCACTCCCTGTGGTCCGTGGTCTCCTACCCTGGAGAAGGTGGAAACAGTTCAACCAAACCAACTGCAGGCAGGCCTTGAGAGGGGGCAGATCATCCCAAGCATTCTACTTGCCATCAGAATTGGGATGATGTAGTCATTCAGTAGGTGGATCCTAGAACCAAGGTCTCCCCTCAGCTCTAGTATGGCTTGCAGGCCCATAATAATAATGATTATAGTGATAATTATGATCATAATATTTGTTAAGTGCTTAGTATGGTCCAAGCACTGGGCTAAGCACCAGGGCAGATAAGTATAAGCCTTCCTGGAGGGTCTGTAAATCCCATCCTTTGACAATCTGAGTTTGGCTAGGGAAGTGTAAAATTCACTCCTGTGTGGTTGGGGCAGGGACAGTGGAGGTGATGGGGACAGGGAGAGGCGCAGTAGACAGGCAACATATTCCAATTTTGCATTGTTTTACGGGTGACTGCGAAGACCTTGATACATCTCGGGAGATCTAGTGACAAGAAGGCAGGGAAAGAGCCTGCTCCGTGGTACCGTAACACAGAGGCAAGAGGGAGAGCCTGGCAGACTGGGTGCCAGAGAGGGAGAACTCCAGAAATTGTGCTCAGCTCCTCTTGCACACCAGTGGCACCCATTCTTTCCCCTTTCCCCTCCCCACTGCTCGGGCACCCCAAACTCCCTAAATCCCCAGCATCTCTCGATAGCAGAAACACATGTAGGAAAACTGAAGAGGAGAGGCAGAGGAGTCTCAAATCCTAGCAGCAATGCTGCCCCTGCCTCCCTCCTCTTCCTGGGGTCACCTTGGAGCTTCCACAAGAGATACAAGATAATTAGGTTGGACAAGGTCGCTATCCCACATGAAACTTGTAGTCTAAGAAGGAGGGAGAACAGGCATTGAGTCCCCATTTTACAGAGGAGGAAACTCAGATTCAGAGAAGTTAAGTGGCTTGCGCAAGGACCCACTACAGGCAAGTGGCAAAGCTGGCATTAGACCTGCGATTAGATCAGTGATTAGACCCGATTCCTCTGACTCCCAAGCCTGGGTTCTTTCCACTGGGCCAGGCAACTTTTGGTATTTATCAGACTCCTACTGGGTGCAATGCACTGTACTAAATACTTGAGAAAGCCCAAATGACACATGAGACATTTCCTGGCCACAGAGAGCTTTAAAGTCTAATGGGGGAGGCAGACATAAAATATTTACAAACAGTGGAATTAGAACAACTGAATGCATAATTACTAAGTTTTGTAGCAGAAATTAAAAAAAGACTGAACATGGGCAGAGAACGAAGTGGAAAATGTGCCCCTGTAAAAATCAAACATTCTGCCCATTGTGGAGTGAATAATTTAATATAAAAGCAGGTAAGTGATCTACAGGCCCAGGGTCCCTGGGATCACGCCAAACAGTACCTGGCTAAGAGATGTGGGGAGGAATATACAGCTTAGTTTCGACTTCAGCGCCAAAAATCAAAGTGAAATCTTGAGTCACCAATTCACCTATCAGATCCTATTGGTCTTTTGCATTAGAGACAGTAAGCACTACAATTTACATGCCCATCCACTTAAGCATTCGCTCATCTTCAGGAGCAGTGAGACCTAATGAGGAAGAGTGCGGGCTAGTGGAAAGCACACAGGCCTGGTAGTCAGAGGATCTGGGTTCTAATCCCAGCTCCACCACTTGTCTGCCGGGTGACCTTCAGCAAGGCACTTAACTTTTCTGTGCCTCAGTTTCCTCATCTGCAAAATGGGGATTCAATACCTGTTCTCCCTCCTACCTAAACTGGGCCCCACGTGGGCCAGTGACTCTGCCCAACCTGATTATCTTGAACTCTCTCAAGCACTTAGAATTGTGCTTAACACATAGTAAGCACAAAATATAATAATAATACATGCCCAATTTTCCTTCCTCTGCCTATCTGTAAATTATTTTATTACCCGTTTTCCTGGCTGGATTGCAAGCATGAATCATGTCACCTACTTTATTGTACTTTCTCAAGCTCCTAGAGAAGCAGTGTGGCCTAGTGAAAAGAGCATGGGCCTGCAAGTCAGAAGGCCTGGATTCTAATGCCAGTTCTGCCATTTGCCTGCTGTGTAACCCTAGGCAAGTCACTTAACTTCTCTGTACCCCAGCTTCCTCATCTGTAAAATGGGGATTCAACATCTGGTCTCCCTCACACTTAGAATGTGAACACTGGTAGGGGCAGGGACTGTGTCCGATCTGAACACCTTGTATCTACCTTATAACTTCAGTGCTTCGCACATAGTAAGGGCTTAACAAATGCCACAATTATGATGATGATGATTATAGAGCTGTAGGTGCTCAATAAATTCAACTGATGGACTGAATGATCCCCCTATGGGAACATATTCAAGGGCAACTGCTCGTTTCCATAAGAAGTAACCCTAGGGATAGATCAGCAAGAAGTCACTAGGTTGGCCAGTCATTAAATATTCACGGCACACCCTAGAAATTGGACAATCAGTCCTCTTGTGTTTGATTTTCTAAAATGGTCAACATCATAAAGGTTGAAAGGAGGATTAACTGCTGGTCCCAGTGGGCTGAAGGCCTGTAACAGTAAAACTACCCTGAGCTGGAGACAGACTCAAAGCTCCCTGAGTTCTGGGCTCACCCTTGGCCTGATTTGCCCATTAAATTTCCAGGCTGCTCTGCTAAGTGCCTGAGGAGTCGGCAATAACCATAAAAAAATCAGCGTAATGAAGGTAAAGAGATCTTCTGACTGTTTAAAAACCATTTTGGAAGGGGCCAGAGTCCTCTGGCGGAAGAATCCATTTTTTGTTTGTTTGTTTGTGTGCTAAGTGAGTAGTTCTCCTGCGCTTCGAGTTCCTGGGTTTTCTAGGTTGGCGGGTAGTGGCCCAGGGGTTGGCTGGGGCAAGCTGGATGGAAACTGTGGATGCCTCTGGAGCCTCGGGATGTCATTTTCCCTCTCATTTTGGACAATTTGGAGCTTTCTATTTTGGGAATGGGAGCCCTGCAGAGTGCCTGATGCCAGGGGGAAATTATACACAAATGAATAAGGTCTAAATACACACTCGATCCTTGTCCCAGAGGTGCTGGAATACAAGTCTGTTTATGCGGGGCTAGCCATTTTGCCAGGAACATTCTTTAGAGTCAGGGACCGTGGACCCTAGGCCGGCTGTGGCCTAGATTCTGCCCTGGATCTGAGGACCCCAGCCTGAAAAGTTCTCATCTCCGGGTCCTCAGTCAACCAATGCTATTTGTTGAGCACTGCCTCAGGGCAGAGCACTGTATTTAGTACTTGAAGAGTACACCAGAAGCAAAAGATACATTCCTTGCCCTCAAAGAGCTTACGAAGTAATGCCCAGACTGAAGCTGTGTCTGGAGGAGTAAGGCTTTGACTGTCATTCTCTCAGGGTCTCCTCCCCATTAGACTGGAAGCCCCATGTAGGACAGGGACTACGTCTGACCTGACCTCCTTGGATCTACCTCAATGCTTAGCACAGTTTTTGGCAATAGCAAACACTTAAATACCACAATTGTTATTATTGTTATAAAAGCACCAACCTACCCTCTCTGCTAGGTTTCCCTCCATGCTGTCAACACCAGAAGCAACAGGGTTGAAACTTCCTCTTTGGCCTGTTTACTCTCTACTCGAATGCAGAGAGCTCAGGACATTGCTCTATACCCAAGGGGTGCTTATTAAATATCATTACTCCTACATAGCCGACCACCCCTTAGAGGCCTCCCCCAGGACCCTTTTTTTAGGGTGTCTGGATTCACTGACCCTCCTTCTCTTGCAGTCCAGCCTGGTGCATTATGGCTGTGAGCAAATCAAACTTCCTTCCATCATTGTCTCCTCACTTCTAAAAATGTCTCCTGAGGTCTCTGCCTGATGAGACAGACTAAGCACACGGGCCTTGAGATGCTTAAAGGGGGGTTGCCAGCTGGCCCTCAGACAGCTTTACCTCCCTCTGTAGTTTCTAAAAGGGAGACCAAATGTTCCTTCCTGGAAAAGTCGCTTTCCCTCCAGCTTGTGATTTGCCTGGTGACTCTCCTGCTCTAACTTTAAGGGGTCAGTGGCTCCACACATGAAACGACTTATTTTTCCACCCGTTCAAAAGCCTGTCTGTCCTGTCACATTACAGAGCATTTTGTTCCGGCATTTCGCCTCCTCTTGGCAGTCCCCACGTGCCTGCCATGGAGAAGGAACCCCTCAATCCCCTCCCTTCCCTCCCCAACCCAGACAGAACCTATGAGAAGCACAAAGCCAGCCACTGAACCAAACCTTTAAATTGGGTTTGCAGTCCATCTTGGTAAGAAGCGTATTAGAGAACAATCCTTTAAAATGACACACACACATGCATACAAACATACACACATGTACACCCACCTATCATGCACACACACAAAGCCCTCAGATGCTTATACACTCATCTGCACCCATGCACACAGACTCTGGCGTACATACACACACCAATCCATACCCATGCATTACCCACATATCTACACATGTGTAGCCTTGTAATCCATTCAGCACACAAAATACTCACATCTGACCCTCCCTCCTTCCCCCCAACACACACACACACACACACACACACACACTCTTTCTCTCCCTTTCTCTGTGTCTCTGTCTGTCTCTTTCTCTTTCTCTCCCTGCAATTCCCCCTTTCTCCCCTCCTGAAGCCAAACTGCCCTCAATTCAAAACTGGAGCCTGGGGAAGTAAAAGCCCTACATCCTGCACTGGCAAAAAAAAAAAAATAATTTTGTAAAGCTTACAAAGAAATGCATTTGCAAAACTGTTCTCCTTTCCCTTCTCCATAAAAGGCACAGTTCCGGATGCCGGAAGGGTCCTCTTACTAGCAAGAGTGAGCTAAACTCCCATTCGGCATTCCAAACAGGGCTCCACATGGAAACAGTGAAGCAGACGTGGGGTCCTGGGAAACACCCGATGGCCCCTTTATCAAACTCATCTTTCCATGTTGAACTAGGCTGCCCCTTTGGGGGCCCACCAGGTTACTAGGATTGAAGGAGCACAGACTGTTTTCGTGTTAATTGGTCTTCACGGGTAGAAGATTGTTCCTCCATCTTTCTCCACCCCCTCCCTGATCCTGTCCAATGCAGGTACTGCCCTCCCTCACTCAAGTGCGCACACACAGACACACACACGGGACTGGGGGTGTCACTCAGTTCTTATAGTGACAGGGGTCAGTCTAAGCCAGATGGAAGCCCCTTGTAAAAATTCTACCAGAGGCATTGATTATGCACTATGTGCTAAGCACTTGAGCAGATATAGGATTCATTCATTCATATTTATTGAGCGCTTGCTGTGTGCAGAGTACTGTACTAAGCACTTGGAAAGTATAGTTTGGCAACAAATAGAGACAATCACTATCCGACAATGGGCTCATAGTCTAGAAAGTGGGGACTGAATGAATAAGATCACCAGATTTGACACTCCCTATCCTTGCCAACTTGGTGATCACAACTCACTTTTCTTTTTTTAAATGGTTTTGTTAAGCACTTACCAAGTGCCAGGCACCGTACTAAGCACTGGGATGGATACAAGTGAATCAGATTGGACATGGCCCATGTCCCACACGGTGCTTGCAGCCTCAATCGCCATTGTACAGATGAGGTAATTGAGGCAAAGAGAAATGAAGTGGCTTGCCCAAGATCACGCAGCAGACATGCGGCAGAACTGGGATTAGAATCCAGGACCTTCTGATTCCTAAGCCCAACCGCTATCCACTAGGCCACTCAACTTCCCTTGTCCCGTGATCTCCTCCCAGTGTTTTGTCAGCTAGGAAGCCCACTTGAAGCTGTTACCTAAAGCGCTGTAGGGGAGGATGGAAGGGCATGATAAAAGTTGGATCATGAGCAGTGACCGAGACATTGTACCTTGACCTATCTGTGGCAGTCGAACTCCCACCCAAACTTCCCATCCGTTTGCTGAACGGGAAAGTGCTGGGTGCCCATTGACTAATGGGATCTCAGGGATCAGGTTTGAGCCTGTGTCTGGTCCTCCATTCCCCTTTCATCACCACCACCATCTGCAGCAGCAACTACTGAGCAACTACTGTATGCCCAGCGATGTACTAGGCCCCTGGGAACACAAGATTGTCAGAGGCGACATGATTCCTAACCTCAAGGAGCTTATCATCTAAAGGTGGATGCAGGCTGGCAAGCTTCAAACAGATGATGAGCAGTAAAAGATGAGGTACAACTGATGAAAGCTAAAGTGGATACATGAATAAAGCAAACAGATGCTCACCTGAGACTTAGGGTTGGCTAAAGGGAGAGCCTGAGGAGGGAGGGGAAAATGAAACAGGAATGCCTCAGGAGGAGATGACACTGAAAGGGCTTTGAAGGTGGCTAGGGGATGGTATGGCAGATTTAAGATGGTGGGGGTGGGAATTGAGTTATATGAAGAGGGAAATGTCCGAGCAACGGATGGATAGGAGACAGAAGGGAAGCAGCATGGCCTAGTGGAAAGAGCAGAGACCTGGGAGTCAGAGGACCTGGGTTCTAAACCTGGCTCTGCCAATTGCCCACTGTATGATTTAAGACTAGTCCCTTAACTTCTCTGTGCCGTGGTTTCCTCAACTGTACAATGGGAATTAATACCGTGAGCCCCATGGGGGTCAGGGACTGTGTCCAACCTGATTATCTTGCATCTACCCAGCGCTTAGTATAGTGCCTGGCACTAAGTAAGTGCTTAACAAATACCATAAAAAAAACCAACCCCTGTTCAGCTTGTATCTACCCCACTGCTTCGTACAGCGGCTCGCACACAGTAAGCACTTAATGTATATCAGAAAAAAGAAAGGTAGACAACAAGGTACAATTAGGTTAATTTGGGAGCAGCAAAGAAGGCAAGCTGGGGTCCAGCAAGAGAGGAATGGAAAGAAGACAGCTGGTAGAGAACCTCAAATCCACCTATCTCCCAGAGTCACAAGGTACATTCAAGTCCTGCCTGGATTGAGTGGTGTGAGAAGCTTCCACTTAGCCCTTAGACCCTAAGAAGCGACCAACAAGGTCAGTGGCTGGGTCAGTGGCGACGAAGCCCAGGTCGGCCCCATGCTTCGCCAGTGCCAAAAAAAAAAAAAGGCTCTTTACTGGGATGGGGCACAGATGTTCAGCCATGCAATGGACAAGGCCTGGGCTGCACTGAGATTCCCATTTCTTGGCTGCTCTTGACTAGGAGGTGAGGAGTAAATTTTTTCTTTTAACTGTAGGAGCCAGTCAGGGAGAAAGAAAAATCTGGATTTAAGAGAGATTAACATGACCGGCGGGCTATGAAAGACGCTGGAACATCCAGGAGGTCCCAAAGCTCCAGCCGAAGCCCAAGCCTGCCAAGTCACACAGACTCGCCGGGTGACACATGTCTTCCACTGTGGGTCACGTGGCCGCCCAAATAACTCATCGCCTCAGACAGCTTCTCCCTCTCTCTTGGGGGGTCGGCACCACCCACCAGGCTCGGAGCGCATCCCCACGCCAAACCCGCTTTCTATTGGCTGCCGCCTGGCTTACTGACTTCTAATCGCGGAGCTAAAACTGCAGCTGCACTAGCTTCATCCTCCCCCTCTCGACTGTAAGCTCCCTGGGGGCAGGGAACATGTCTACCAACTCTGTTGGAATATTGTACCCTCCCAAATGGTCAGTACAGTACTCTCCACACAGTAAGTGATCAATAAATATCACTGATTGACTGATGTCAATTTTAAAGGAAACAGTCACCACCTTTCCACCCTTTATCCTGCATATTCCTTGTCTGCAAAGCTTCAGCCAAGGAATACCAGATCCTGGGAGTTGTGCAGAAGAAAGGCATCTCTGAGCCCAGAATTTCTCTTGGACTTAACAAGAAAAGCAGTGTGCCTAGTGGACAGAGCATGGGCCTGGGAGTCAGAAGGACCTGGATTCTAATCCCAGCTTCACCTTCGTCTGCTCTGTGACCTTGGGCAAGTCACTTCTCTGTGTCTCAGTTCCCTCTCAGTCTTAATCCCCATTTTACAGATGAGGAAACAGACTTAGAGAAGGGACTTGCCCAAGGCCACCCAGGAGACAAGTAGCAGGGCCAGAATTGGAATACAGGTCCTTCTGGCTCCTAAACCTATCCTCAATCTACTAAGCTACTTTGCTTCTACACAACGGTACGAGGCAGCCTTCTCTTGGGTATACGCTTAAGAGGGAAAAAAAGCCTAGTTCTGTTCCATGTTATGCCTTTTTTGGACTATTTTAACAGCTCCAAATTTTGCCCTGGAAGTAAAGCAGTCTTCAGGCAAATCTCAGGACCCAGCAGTCCTTGAAGAGACAGTGTACTATGCATGTTTCAGGATGATTAGCCCCAGTTTAGTAAACCTGACTGTTTACACAACACTCCTGAGCCCATAAACAGGCCTGACAGTTAGCAGTTTCCATAGATGGCTTTATAGGGCTTAATTGTTTCCATCTTTGCCTTTTTCAATCAGGCCAAAAGACAAGTTTACAGCTTTTAGACACCAATCAACCAAAAATGCAAATTGTCTTTAATTGGCAGAGTCCCATTGTCACTAAACAGTTCATTTTTTTTTGACAGGAAGTCCTGATGCTTTCCTTGTCCCTCTCTTCCATTGTAGCTTTTTATTGATTACTTAGGCAACATCAAAGTCTCCCAAAAGTTGTCGGAGGGCAGTAAAATCACTTCGCTGTATCTGTGGTGGGCACTCATTACAAGCAGAACATGTGGAGTAGGTGGCCCAGTCCTTAAGTCCTGTTGTCTGTCTGCCATATCCACCAATTACACTTTAGTCCCACACAGGACTCACTATCTAAAAGGGAAGGAGAATGGGTAGTGAGCCCCCATTTTACAGATGAGAAAACTGAGGCACAGAGCAGTTAAGTAATTTGCCCGAGATCAGAAAGCGGGTAAGTGGCAGAGTTAGGATTAGAACTCAGGTCCTCTGTCTCTCAGTCCCATGCTTTTTCCACGAGGTCATGCTGTTTCTCCCAGATTCCTTTGGTATTTCCCCCTCTCCAATAGGATGGTCTCGGGGATAGGAAAGCAGTGTTGGCATGATGATTTATGTCAGCCTTAAACATTATTCAGTATTAAGTATTAGGGAGCAGCATGACACAGTGACTAGAGCTCGGGCCTGGGAGTCAGAAGGTCACAGGTTCTAATCCTGGCTCTCCCACTTGTCTGCTGTGTGACCTTGGACAAGTCACTGTTTGGGCCACCAGTTCCCTCATCTGTAAAGTGGGGATTGAGACTCTGAGTCCAACATGGGGCAGGGACTACGTCCAGCTCTATTTGCTCTATCCACCCCAGCACTTAGTACAGTTCCTGGCACATAGTGAGTGTTTGACAAATACCATTATTAATAATAATAATAATGAATCAACCTAACTGAAAAGCAGCTTTCTCTCAGCACTTAGAAAATCAGTAGGGGCAATATTCACTCAACCAAACTCAAGTGTATCCAGTGCTCACTCCCAACAGCCAATCTCGCCAGATCATTTCAAAAAGTCAGAAAAACAGTAACTGTGCTTAAGTGGCCAAGAATGATACGTGCCAAAGAGTCTCCTAAAATAAAGTTTATGCAATCACATCTCAAGGATAGGGAGACCAATATGTGGTCAAAAGACTGAAGATACGGGCAAAGATCGAATATATACTGTGCTCCAACAGATCGATTAAAAATCCAAAACCGAATGAAGACACACCACATATTCACTTGTCCATAGTGAGGTCAGCTCTTTCAGACCTTTCATCCTTTCGGTCAAATCTAGTACCGATGAACTTATTTGCTCCCTCCTTTAAACTCACGGATAGGTGTGCTCGGTTATTTATTTGGACCATTCTAGTTGTGTTTTTATGTCTGCTTCCCCCATTATAGTGGATGCTCCTTGTGGGCAGGGAATGTGTCACTTGGTATTCCGTACTTCCCAAGAACATAGTACAGCGCACCACATCAAGTGGGCATTCAATAAATGGTACTAGGACTTATTTTGTAACATCAATGGTCCTTGCACCTTACGCAATAAAAACCAAAACAAACCCCCACCCTCCCAAAGTCCCTCGAGAGATCCGAAAAGGGTCTCCCTCAGACTCTAAGCTCGTTGTGGGCAGGCACGTCATCTGTTTCTCTGGTATGCTCTCAAGCACGTAATCTAATGCTTGACCTTCAGTAAGTGCTCAATATATTTGAATGATTGTTTGAGGGCTTTCCCCCTTCCCTGAACACCCTGGGGTGTACGAGAAGGAAATATCGCTCTTCCAACTTGGATCCCAATTTGGGTCTTGTTTAGTTATGTCCCAATTCCCAGAACCCAGGGGGCCCTCCCTGAGCAAGACCATTATTTTCAGAAGCAGCTAGAGTGGTCCCCTGGGTTGTCAAGAGTGTCAGAGCAAACACGTGGTCAAGCCTAAAAGCTCATCACATTCCCGGTGTCTTGAAAGCCCAAGAGCATGGGGCTCATATCCTCTTAGCTTGTTTTGAGCAGCACCCCCAGCCCAGGGCCCCAATCAATAGGAAGACGGTGTGGCCGAGCGGAAGAAGGGCAGGAATAAGGGTCAATAGCTCTGGTTCTGCCACTGATTTACTGAAGCAACTCGAGAAAGCCATTTACATACCCTGATGCAATTTGGGCATCCATAAAATGGGAAGAACACCAACTGCCCTTCCTCATACCAGAGAGGTCATATAGACAAAGAAGACATGGAACGTAAAAGTGTTTGGGAAGCACAAGCTCTAGATTTCAATACACTGCTCAGAACTGCTGAGAAGCAGCGTAGCCTAGAGGGTAGAGCACGGGCCTACAAGTCAGAAGAATCTGGGTACTAATCCCAGCATCATTACTTGTCCGCTGTGTGACCTTGGGCAAGTCACAGCTTCTCTCTGCCTCTATTTCCTTTAACTGAAAAATGGGCATTAAGACCGGGAGACCCACTTGGGACATGGATTTTGTCCAACCTGATTACTTTGGATCTACCCCCATCACTTAGAACAGTACCTGGCACATAGTAAGTGCTTAACTACTATTAGAGAAACAAAAACGAGAAGCAGTGTGGCTCAGTGGCAAGAGACCGGGTTTAGGAGTCAGACGTCATGGGTTCGAATCCCGGCTCTGCCGCCTGTCTGCTGTGTGACTTTGGGCCAGTCACTTAACTTCTCTGGGCCTCAGTTACCTCATCTGGAAAATGGGGATCAAGACTGTGAGCCCCGTGTGAGACCTGATTACCCCATAACTACCCCAGCGCTTAGAATGGTGCTCGGCACGTAGTAAGCGCTTAACAAATACTAACATTATTACTAAAAACGACAAACAAGATAGCATCTACTGAATGTGCTGACAAGGGATCGCTTCTGCACAGCATCACATCTTCGCAGATCACCTTCTTCACCAAAAGCAAAATGGCTTAAAGACGTGACTCGAACACCCAGATATAATTCCTAAAATGGTCCATCATTTGCGTACCTTTTTTTTTTTTTTTTTTTAAACACAGGATCTTCTCGGCACAGTCACACTAGTTTAGCCGGAAATAACCTGTGTTTCCCACCAGAGCAGAGGGAAATACTTTCAGCACTCTGAGAGCTCTCAGCAACAAGTTTCCATCCAGTCGTGTCCCTTTTATCTGTGCTGGAGAAAGGAAGGCAAAGCAGGCCCGCTCTGGAGAGCACTGGGACTCTTAAGGAAGAATGGAAGGAATAAAGGCTCTCCTGTTCCCCCGATAAATGCCTCAACTTCACAATTCTAATCACTCCTAAACAGTCTTTCCAGCAAATCAATCAATGGCAATTATTGAACATCTGTGCGCAGAGCACTATATTAAGCACTTGGTAGAATACAGTATAACAGAGTTGGAAAACATGTTCCCTGTCCACACGGAGCTTACAGTCTAGAGGGATTCCTGCTGCAAAGGGCATTTCTCTTTTCCCCTTCCCAACTGTACTACGATCTCAGAACCAAGGCTCCTGGAGCCGCGTCTGCTGGGAGGGCACCCAGATCAGAACTCATCAACCACAGAGCACGGGAAAACCAGGTCTGTCCTCTGGATTTCCAGATTGGCTCCGATGACTCATGGGCAGATTTTTCAAGCAACTGCCCTTCCCTCACCCAGCAACGTGCTCACTCTGCCGGGGCCCGGGAACCGAGAAAAAAATAATATTCTGCCAATGGAGAGTTGCTTTAACTTACATAAGGGAAGTCGGGCAAATCAAGTCCTTCTAGAGGAAAGGAATTTTCCACAGCGGTTTCTAAGCCTAGGGTAAAATCACCAGCTCACTCTAGTTGGGTAAAACAGAGCCCAAATCACTGCATTGTTCACAGGCAACCTGTGTGCCGCTTGAATATTTGGCAAGTACCCATGTGGAGGGAAGTCGGGGATAAAGCAAGCAACCATTCAAAGGGCAGGGACTGTCTCTATCTGTTACCGATTTGTCCATTCCAAGCGTTTAGTACAGTGCTCTGCACAGAGTAAGCGCTCAATAAATATTACTGAGTGAATGAACCGTGAAGACATTTTTGGCTCGGTGGAAAGAGCGCGGGCTCGGGAGTCAGAGGTCACGGGTTCTAATCCCAGCTCCGCCGCTAGTCAGCTGTGTGACCTTGGACAAGTCACTTACCTTCTCTGTGCCTCAGTTACCCCATCTGTCAAATGGGGGATTAAAAAACCGTGAGCCCCACGTGGGACAACCTGATCCCCTCGTATCCCCCAGCGATTAGAACAGTGCTTTGCACATAGTAAGCGCTTAACAAATACCCCCATTTATTTTATTTTTATTCTCTTTACTAAAGACGAAGACTAGCCACCGCGGCCAATCTTTCACAGAGGGTGTTTTCTATTTCAAGTGGCAAATGTATGCGGAATAAGACGACTATTAAGCAAGTGAAAAAGTTCCGGTTGTGGCCAGACGGTGGCACTAAAACCAAGTGATACCAGGGCGGAGGCCAATAATGGAATTAATCCAACCGGCTCCAGTGCCATATAATAATAATGTTGGTATGCGTTAAGCGCTTACTATGTGCAGAGCACTGTTCTAAGCGCTGGGGGAGATACAGGGTCATCAGGTTGTCCCACGTGAGGCTCCCAGTTAATCCCCATTTTACAGATGAGGTAATAGGCACAGAGAAGTGAAGTGACTTGCCCACAGTCACACAGCTGACAGGCGGCAGAGTCGGGATTCGAACCCAGGACCTCTGACTCTCAAGCCCACGCTCTTTCCACATATGGTTCCTCTCTTTCCAGCAGGCACAGGTTTAGGCCTCTTTGGAAAATAATAATAATAATAATAATAATAATAATGGTGGTATTTGTTAAGCGCTTACTATGTACCAAGCCCTGTTCTAAGCGCTGGGGGGGTCCAGGGTGATCAGGTTGTCCCACGTGGGGCTCACAGTTTTAATCCCCATTTTACAGATGAGGGAACTGAGGCACAGAGGAGTTAAGTGACTTGCCCACAGTCACACGGCTGACAAGTGGCAGAGGCGGGATTAGAACCCGTGACCTCTGACTCCCAAGCCTGGGCTCTTGCCACTGAGCCACGTTGCTTCTCTAATAATAATAATAACGTTGGTATTTGTTAAGCGCTTACTCTGTGCCAAGCACTGTTCTAAGCGCTGAATAACTGTATTTGTTAAGCGCCTATGTGCCAAGCACAGTTCTAAGCGCTGAATAATAATAACCGTATTTGTTAAGCGCCTACTACGTGCCAAGCACAGTTCTAAGTACTGAAGTGTGGCTCAGTGGAAAGAGCCCGGGCTTGGGAGCCAGAGGTCATGGGTTCGAATTCCGCCTCTGCCACTTGTCAGCTGTGTGACCGTGGGCAAGTCACTTCACTTCTCTGTGCCTCAATTACCTTATCTGTAAAATGGGGATTAACTGTGAGCCTCAAGTGGGACGACCTGATTACCCTGTATCTACCCCAGCACTTAGAACAGTGTTCGGCACATAGGAAGCGCTTAACAAATACCAACATTATAACCGTATTTGTTAAGCGCCTACTATGTGCCCAGCACTGTTCTAAGAGCTGAATAATAACAGCTGTATTTGTTAAGCGCCTATTATGCGCCCAAGCACTATTCTAAGCACTGAATGATAATCGTATTTTTTAAGCGCCTATGTGACAAGCACTGTTCTAAGCACTGAATAACAATAACTGTATTTGTTAAGCACCTACTACGTGCCCAGCACTGTTCTAAGCGCTGGGGTAAGTACAGGGTAATCGGATTGTCCCACCTGGGGCTCACATTTTTGAATCCCCATTTTACAGGTAAAGTAACTGAGGCACAGAGAAGGTAAGTGACTTGCCAAGGTCACACAGCAGGCAAGTGGCGGAGTGGGGATTGGAACCCACGACTTCTGACTCCCAAGCCCGCGCTCTTTCCACTGAGCCACTGATCAACACCACCTATTAAGTAAAAGTCAAAGACTGAGTACAAGGTGCAGGCCGGAGAGTATTCCAAAGCCGGGCACTGAAACTGAAGAACTGAGAGCCGAGTTAAACTCTTTGAAGAGGAAACATTTCTGGTGTGGTGCCAATTCTCTAACTACTTCAGAGATGAAAGAGATCAATCAAGCACTTGGGAGAGAATACAATAGAATCAGCAAACACGTTCCCAGCCCATAGCAAGTTTGCAGTTTAGACGGGATAGAAAACCATCTACAAGAAACATTAAAGGAGTGGAGCTCCAAAGTGCTGCTTCATAAGCAGCGTGGCTCAATGGAAAGAACCCGGGCTTGGGAGGCAGAGGTCATGGATTCGAATCCCGACTCTGCCACTTGTCAGCTGTGTGACTGTGGGCGAGTCACTTCACTTCTCTGGACCTCAGTTCCCTCATCTGTGGCCTCAGTTCCCTGTGAGCCTCATGTGGGACAACCTGATTCCCTTGTGTCTACCCCTGCGCTTAGAACAGTGCCCTGCACATAGTAAGCGCTCAACAAATACCAACATTATTATACGATAAAAAACAAGGTAGTCCAACCACAGAGACAACAGTCATCCAGTAGGTTGCAGGAGAGAGAGGGAATCGAAAGAAAGGGATTTAAAGGAAAAAGACACACATCACTCCACAGGGGGAATTACAGGAACCATTTCCGAAGCAGGCTCCGCAAAACGAGCAGTAACGGAGCCATTCGGTTTATTGAGGCTTGTTTTTCGGTAAGACTAGGTCCGGCGAAAGAGAGGCAGGACAATACAGTGGATTAGAAATACGGGCTGCTGTTCTCTTTGAACAAAACTGAGAACGGGACTGACTACTGTTCAAGTTTTATCGTGGCTAAACATTTAAAGTCATCGTTATTTATATTTAATAATTGTCGTATTTGTTAAGCACTTACTATTTGCCAGTCACTGTACTAAGAACTGGGTGATTTGCCCTTTAAAGTTACAAGTCGATCCACCTATCACATGAAAATTTCTTTCTCCGCGGGTTTTTTCCCTATTTCTTCTTACTTTGTTAGGTTCCTGATGTCTTCGGTGCATTTCTGTACCTTCTTTGCAAAACTAAGATTATTGAAATTAAAATCTCTCAAATTAACTTGAAAATATTCCATCTTGGAAAACAAAATATGGTTTTGCTTGCCACTGACCTATAAATTGGGAAAAATCTCTGGTTTATGCTTTGCTAAAGCACAACCAAAAATCACTCACATCAGCACCATAGGTATAATAAATAGAATTAATTGAATAGAAAATTAGATTTTTTTTTCCTTTTTTACAATATTTTCTTCATCCCACTTTATGTTCCTAGGTTCCCCCCAGGCCAGCCCTGGAAAGAGGGTCTCTCACTCTAGGGCCCCCCCTGCTCACTCCAAGGCCCCAAAACCTGCCCTTTCTCTGGGACCCCTTGCCTAATGGGGTCCTTTATCCATCCAAATCTCCACACCCTTCATATCAGACATGAATAGACACGCAAGGTTCCTCCCCCATCCCGAGGGAGTAGATGTTCACATATTGGAGAGGTAACTTGGACGAGGAACTGAAACGGCTCTGAGAGCTAAGTGCTCTTTGCAGAGATGTTTTCCAGAAATAACACCACCCTGCTTTTCCAGATACCCAGACAGAAGTTCTTCACCCAAAATGCAATATGTCAAAATCCCCTTTTTTTTTCCTCTCCACTGTTCTAAAAAAAAGGAATAATGTCTTTCTCTCCACCTAATGCCCACGTGGCACCACGGAGGACCCTCCCAACACCCTGCCACAGGGCTGGAATCAACTTTCTGAACCCATTACACCAGGTGGTTATCTAATCCAGACTTGTAAAGTAAAAAAATGCACGCATCCTCCCCAGCCCGCCCTCTCCCCGGGACATAGAGAGGGTGTCAAAAGGGTGAAGTCAGCATTCTTTCACTACTCACAAATCATTACCTGCCCACGGCCAAAGGACCACTGTCCTTACAAAGCACGGAGGAGAGATTCCGCCCCCACTTTGCCTGCTCCAGCGTTTCACAACCGAATTGGAGCAATGCCGTTTGGAAAATCTCCAAAGGTGGCAGCCCCCCTGCCCCGCCCAATCTGGCATCTGGGTAGAGACACAGAAGCAGATGCCATTTTTTGCAAACGACCCACCACATCTTCCTCCGGTGTTCATGGCGATGCCACACTTCACCTGGCCAATATAAAACCAGATTCCCAAACCAGGTGGGAATCCAAGGGCAGCCACCTGTAACCCCGGACCCAGGGCCAGGTCCCCAGACTGTGCTCTAGGCTGGGTTCCGGTAAGGCTTCTGCTTGCCCTGGAACTCATGGGCTGGGGACTGCAGGGTTTAGGAGGATCCTCTAGAGGCCTTTGGAGAGACGAAATCAATGAGGGGGTGATGGGACTCTTCCCCCAGAAAGCAAGAAAAGTCCACTTCTAAAATAACCCACCAGCAAATATTCAGCAGCAGCTGAATTAAAGAGGCAGCATGGGCAAGTGGAAAGGGCACAGAAGAGCATCTAGAGACCCAGGTGCTTAATCCCAGCTCTGACAGGGCCCTGCTGTGTGATTTTGGGCATGCCGCTTAACCTCTTTGTGTCTCAATTTTCTCTTCTGTAAAATGGAGAGAAGGCATCCGCTTTCTCTCCCTCTTAGGCTGAGAGGTCAGGGCCTGAGTCCGATCAGATTATCCTGTATCTGCCCCTTACTTAGAACACAGAAAACTCTTCATAATTATTATTATAGCAGCACTGCCAACCCATGATAACACTTTTGATGTGCAACAAAAGATAATGGGCGTATTGAGCACAGAACAGTGAAGCCATTCAGTTCAAACAGAGCTGCCTGCAAAAACCTTTTACCTTGCTTTAGACCATGGACCCATTCATGTACTGCTTTAACACAATTTAGAAATCACTGGATGCCCATTAACTAAATCGTCGCTGCTTGAAAGCAAATTTCTGGCTTTAATCACATTCACCTCCCTCAAGGGCTCTCTCTCAGGGAGCAGAGACTGTGTCTCTTGTATGCTAAGCATCTAGTGCAGTGTTCTGCCCAGAGTGAGTGTTCAATAAATACTAAGAACTGACAGAGAGCTAAAGCACTTAATTTTCCTCAAAAAGCTGGGCCTGGGAGGGGTTCAGCATGCTAAGAGGCACAGAACACGAGCCCCTGCTTTCTAAATTACTGCCTGAGAGTGAAGGACTGCCCAGCTAATGGCAAATTTGGTGTCAAATATCACATCTCCTGAATCAGAGGATAGACTCAGTGAGTGCCCAAAGAAATGAGGGAAGAAGCAAAAACAGGCATTGGTGCAGTAAGTCTCACCCAATCTCTTCGATCTTCCTAAACTAACTTAATTGCACCTCACTCTTGACTCTCCTGTTTCTTCCCAACTTGAAACTCCCACCCTCTCCAAATCCATTAGACAACAGCCCATCCCATATTCAAAGCCCACCTGACAAAGCCAGGAATCAGAGGACCTCAGTTCTAATCCTGGCTCCACCACCTATCTGTTGGGTGACCTTAGGCAAGTCACTTCACTTCTCAGTGCTTCAGTTACCTCACATGTAAAATGAAGATTGTGAACGCCACGTGGGCCACGGACTGTGTCTGATCTGATTAGTTTATATCTAACCTAGCACTTCGTGTGGTTCCTGCCACATCGTAACTGCTTAACAAATTCCATTTTTAAAAAGCCCATCTCCTCCAACATGCCTGCCCTAATTAATTCATGCATCCTAAATCGTATTAAACCAGCCGCCATCTCTATCACTCAGAATGATAATGGTAGCATTTATCAAGAGTTCACTATGTGCTAAGCACTGGGGTAGATAAAAGCTAATCAGATTGGACAGAGTCCCCATCCCAGACAGGGCTGGCATTCTAAGAGGGAGGGAAAACATGTATCTTATCTTTTACAGATGAGGCACTGGCCAAGATCATACAGCAGGCAAGCGGCAGAGTCAGGCCTAGAACCTGGGTTTCTTGGTTTCCAGTCCTGTAGTCTTTTCACTAGCCATGCCATCTCTCTACTTGTGCTAATAATTCTAGTACTAATAATAGTATTTGTGAAGCGCTTACTACGTGCCAGTATTGGGATGTATAGAAAATAATCAGTTCTGACACAGTCTCTGCCCCTTTTGGGGTTCACAGACTAAGTAGGAGGGAGCACAGAGATTGAATTCCCATTTTACAAATGAGGAAACTGAGGCACCGAGAAGCTAAGTGACTTGACTCAAGTCTCACAGCATTATACCCATCCCCCAAATTTATGCACATACGTTTATTCAATTATACACTCCATTATTTTGATTACTTGGCAAATATTTTTTATGGCTGTCTCCCTCTCCTCCACTCCCTTAGAGTAAAAGCCCCTCATGTGCAGGGACCGTGACACTTCCTTGTTTTGTCCTGCTCAAGGGTTTAGTGCTGGATATTGTAACTATTAAGTCTCCAGTTTCATTATCAAAGTCATTCTGTGAGATTGTCAGCTCCTTGAGGGCAGGAATTATTTCTTACAATTAGAATAAGAAGAAGAAGAAATAGAAGAATTATGTGTTGAATACTTATGTGCCAAGCACTCTACTAAGCACCTGTGTAGGTACATGATAATCAGGTCCCACATGGGGCTCACAGTCTAAGGAGGAGAACAGATATTGAATCCCCATTTTACAGAAAAGTTAAGGACAGCAGACCGGTGGCGGAGCCGGGTTCAGAACTCACATCCCCTGAATCTCTTTCAACCCGCCTGGGCTCTTTCCACTAGACCACACTGCTTCTAACCACCATACTCTCTCAGATGCTTGGTTCGGGGCTCTGCACAAAATAGGTGCTCAGCAGACACTACTGCTCGACCAAAGATGCTACCTGGCTATGAGGAGTGGGTGCCTGGGCCCCTGACAGTCTCACCCTTTCAGACTCTGAACATTCTGTTCCACTGAGCTGATGCTGATGTGGAGGAATCGGGAGGATGCTCTCAGACCGGATCTCTCTGCCGGTGGGTTCCCTGGCTGTTCATAATAATGTTGGTATTTGTTAAGTGCTTACTATGTGCCGAGCACTGTTCTAAGCGCTGGGGTAGATACAGGGTAATCAGGTTGTCCCACGTGAGGCTCACAGTTAATCCCCATTTTACAGATGAGGTAACTGAGGCACAGAGAAGTTAAGTGACTTGCCCACAGTCACACAAATGACAAGTGGCAGAGCCGGGACTCAAACTCATGACCTCTGACTCCCAAGCTCGTGCTCCTTCCACTGAGCCACGCTGCTTCCCTATTCATGGGGCATCCCTTGGACGCAGCAGAGGCTTGGTCGGCTCCAGGCAGGATCTCCCTCTCGCTCTTGTCATACTGTCACCCATCGAGCCCCTCCCTAGAATGCTTTGGGACTCTCTGGCCGTTCAGGAGGGGCAGCTGGGAAGCTGGTGATGGGTTCGGGAGAAAAGACTGATCGCAAGATGACAGAGACGTGCCAGAACCCCGGGATGGCAAACAGGTCCAAACAGAGCTCTGAAACACTGTGGGGAAGGGGCCGTCGTCGGTCACCACCCACGCCCGATTGTTCGGGGCCCTGCCGACACGAGACCAGTCTTGCTCAAGGCTAAAGATTTGAGAGAGTATACAATGCAGGTGCCTCCAGCTCTGTCTCTCCCCACCCTACTCCAACAAGTCCGACCAGGAGCCCCTGGATGGCGTGGGGTGGGAGGAGCATGTTCAAGACAATGTGGGGGCACCAGAGGCATGCCCATTCACCGCTCCAGTCTTTGAATTTGTACTATATCTTCCTATAGCATCCCTCTGCAATACTGTCCAGATCCTCCCTATCTCTTAAAGTCACACCCCCAAATCAAGTCCTTAACCTCCCTGCCTCCAGCCTCTCCCCTCCTTGGTCTAGCCTTCAAACTACAGCCTGGCTCACCCTCCTGAAATGCTGCTTAGAACTCACTTTCCCCTCCTCAAGTGGCACCAGCGGCCAGCCCTCTCTCTATGCACCAAGAAAACTCCTGATCTTTGGCTTCAAGACCCCCCAACGACTGTCTCTCCTACCTTTTCAGTCCCTTCTCTGCTTCAGCAAGCAGTTTTGCTTCTCCACAGCTCATTTTTAACAGCCTAGCTCTTGACTCCCCATCTCCGGCCCTTTCTGCTCTCCCATCCCCTGAATGCAGTGAACTCCTTCTACCCTCAAGCCACTCTCTCTGTCCTGTCCTTTCCAGCCTCCTAAGAAACCACTTCTTCCAGGAGGCACTCCCTAGTCAATCCTCATCTTCCTGATCAGGTCTTCCCTCTAGCCACTCCTAGGAGTGAAAATCAGTTCATTTTCATTTGTTTCATTTGCCTAATTTTGTTTTCCTGCCTCCTGTCTCTCTCTATTTCAGTCTACACTCTGTTGCTTAGATATTTTTTCTAAAAAAAAAAAATTCAGTCCATGTGTCCCAATCCTCAAGAATTTCCAGTAGTTGCCCATCCATCTCAGCATCAAACAGAAACTCCTTTCCCTGAGCTTCACAGCACTCAATCATCTTGCCCCCTCTTACCTTACCTCCCTGATTTCCTACTACAACCAAATCCACTCACTGTACCTGGATCTCATCCAACTCGCCACCGACCCTTTGCTCACATCCCGACTCAGGCCTGGAACTCCCTCCCCCTTCATATCTGACAGACTACCTCTTTCCTCACCTTCAAAGCTTTATAAAAACCACATCTCCTCCAAGATGCCTTCCCCAACTAAGCCATCATTTCCCCTACTCCCTCTCCCTTCTATGTCATCCTGGCACTTGGATTTGTACTCTTTAAGCACTTGGTATTCACCCCACAGCACCTATGTATATATCTATAATGTATTTAAATGTCTGCCCATTTTGACTGTAAGCTCCCTGTGGTCAGGGAACATGTCTACCAACTCTGTTATACTCTCCCAAGCATTTAGTACAGTGCTCTGGACACAGTAAATGCTCAATAAATTTGATTGAATGATTCTGCACTCTTATTCTTGCCCCTCTTATATATTTGCATTTTACTCCTATCTGAATTCCACTTTAGCCAATAATGTCCCCAAGGGCAGGGACCGGATCATTTTATGCTCCCTTGTGCACATAATAGAGGGCATGATAAATATTGGTGGTTTGTAGAATAAGACATGACGTGTAGAAGCCCCATATTGCGGGGGGAGGGGGGTGTTGCTTAAGTGCCCAGACAACGTATTCTTCTGGTGGTTGAAGTAGGCGTATTCAAGATCCTGTACAAAGTCGATGCCTTAGATCCGGTTTACCTTCTGTCAGATTGGGCCCTCGAAAAGATCTGTTTGTGCTTATCATAGGAATCAATATTTAACCTGTAGTTGCAATATGTTGCCTCGCAGCGTCAGGCTGCTGGGGGAAGCCAACTTCTGTCATCACTGAAAGGGTAAAGTGGCGCTAGGCAGTGTACGTATCATCTTTCTCATGTGTTTGCTCAATTTATGGGAAGCTGATCTATCTACCTTTTCCCAGATGTTGCCTGAGTCACCTTGAATACACTTAGTGAGAAAGCCACATTTCCAGTAATAATTCCAGGGTTGCCTCTGTATATATATGAAACATCCCTTTACTACACTTTCACCTACAGTTTGGATTCAGTGTAGGTCTGTCAACCCCTACACCTGGGAAGAATCTGTAAAATCCGTGTGCCTGATGTGTGTGGGCATGGCCTTAATTATTTGGGAAAGCACAACAAAATTAGTATGCATGATCCCTGACCTCAAGGAGCTCGCAATCTAGAGCCACACTAAAAAGGTTACAGGAAGGAGGAAGTAAGAGTGTAAAAAAAATATGCCCAGAAGTTCCATAGCAAGGCGGGGATATTAGAAAATGTGAATATCAAGTGCTTAGGTGACAGAATTTTTGTAGTGGCAGCTGGGGGCAGGGGAGAGAGATGAATCAGGGAAGGTATCCTGGAGGAGATGTGATTTCAGAGGGCTCTAAAGATGGGAAGAGCCTGCCAGGTGGGAAGGGGGAGGTTGCTTTAGGCAGAAGGGAGCAAGGAGAGTGATGAAATGTAAAATACAGGGCAATCCCTTTCCTAACAAGTATCATAATAACAATAACAATAAAACGTTGCCAGCAGCAGTTGCCAGATTTCCATATGTACAAAAAGCACACACACACACACACACACCTAGTTGCACAATATTAAGGGCTTGGTGGCTTTTTAGCTTTTGAATTTGAGCACACACACACAAAAAAACACAACCAAAAAAAACCTGCATATCAAAAATCTGAACATAAATAAATGGTATTGTTTTCTTCTCATTCAGAGTTCAGAAAATTCACATCTCCCTCCTATTTCTTTTAGTAAAGTCTCCTCGATAACCTGCCCTCCCCCTTGAAAATAGAAACCACTTTAACGGCAGGAGAAACACTCTCCTGTGCTCTCCACTAGCTTAACTCTTCCGCCATCCCCTCTCCGACCGGCTAGTAGGCAGCTAGGGGGTGGGGTGGGGGAACATTAGCTAGAACTTTAAGAAAGAGAGGCAACCTAACAGGTGCCTGCATAAACCATTCAGACTTCCTAACAATAATGAATAATTGTGGTATTTACTAAGTGCTTAATCTAGGGTTTTAGTAAATGCTTAATCTATGCCAGTGTGCTAAGCGCTGGGACAGATACAATATTATCAGGTTGGACACAGTCCCTGTCCCACATGGGGCTCAAAATCTAAGTAGGAGGGAAAATGGATATTGAATCCCTATTTTAAGGATGAGGTAACTGAGGGCCCAGAGAAGTTAAGTGACTTGCCCAAGGTCACACAGCAGGCATGCAGTGGGACTGGCATTAGAACCCAGATCCCCTGATCTCCAGGCCTGTGGTCTTTCCACCAGGTCATGCCACTTCTCAATTGCATTGATCTTTACCTAATTTTAGCCCTGCCATGCATGAGAAGTGGTGGGAAATTGTTTCTCTCTCCTCCTGCTCGCCCCAGTTAGGGGAAAGGAAAGGAGGGGACACCCACCCTAACCTCCTATGCTCCAGGGATCAGAAATGACTCCACATCTGAACCTGCTAGTGTCCACCCCACCAGAAAAGGGTTCAATAGAAGTGAAGAAGCCCACCTTCCCCGATCACTTAAAGCTGAAACGCACACCAAAGCTTTCACAGAAAAGCACTACAATCTTATAATTAAATTAGCTGTTTGTGGAGAACAGTACAATTAAAACCAGAAAATAATTTCGGAAGATTAATCCCATTAGAGTAGGACTTTTCTTATTTAGCAGAGAGGAAATACGATTAGGAGAGATAGCATATTAAAAACACCTACTCAGAGATCTGAAACTCTCCCCAGTGCTCTGAAATTTCAGCCTATGTCTGAAGCGGGCAGACTTCACTTCCGCTCTCAAATCAAATTAGCAAGCCAAACTAAACGATTCCCCCTGAGAAATATTTACACCTCCAAACAGACTGAAAGACATTTCGGCTGGAGTTGTCCGGAAATCATTACAGAACTAAATTATTTACCACGGCTTTCAGCGCCTGCAGCTTATGATTTCGTGATGACTGGATAGACTCAAGCATATGAATTGGGATAAACAAAATGGAAATTCCAGAGAATAGGAAACTATCTTTCATCGGAATGGCAGAAAATGAAGGCAACAGCAGCTATAAAATGGGGGTATTGTCGATAAAACCCAGCCCGGCACCGAACAACCAATCCGTAGCACGGACAACCGCCATAGCTTAATCAGCCAGACGTCCCCTCGTGTCATCTGCCAAGGCACTTGGATCTGTGGGCTAGGAGGAGGGGTAGGAAAGGAGCGGAGCTGGCTCGAGGGTCGGACTGAGATGTAGAGCGGGCCTCGGGGAGAGCCTAGACACTTGGGGAAGGAGGTAGGGGGTTGCCAGGACCCTTGGAAAGGCGAGTTCCACATCTATGAGGAGAGAAAAGTACAGTGCTCTACATACAGCAAGCACTCAATGATTACCACTCATTAATTTCCCACACGATTGCTTGTGGTTTCCATCTTTGGCTGCATCTTGGAACTTTTTTTTGGAAGAGAGGCTGATTTTTTAACTTTACCATTTTAGTTCTGCACGTTTTTATGGGAAGCAGCAAAAAAACCTCACCCCTTATTAAAACCACCTCACCAATATCATTCTCAACAATGGCTCAGACTTCCTGGGTGAGAAGGCAGCCGAATCCTATTCTGCTGGGGTCCAGATCCGGCTCCACACCCCCACACTGCCCCCGAATCCCCGGGCCAGGATCTCACTAGCTGATACGCGGGGGGCCGGGGCCGCAGGGCACGGACAGTTCGGGGCAAGTCAACAGCGTGGCACAAATTAAGGGCACGACTTCCTGGTGGTAGTCTTTCTATTCCTCCAGTCCTAAAGTCCTATGAGACCTCGGTATCCCCTGCTGGTCTCAGGTGGAGGGAGAGGCAGCAGAGCAACTCAACGTCACCCTTAGTGTCCGAGCAGCCCCAACAGAGGATGTGACGCTCACCCCGGCTGGCTAGGAGCCAGATAAGGGATCCGATTTTACTGACTTGACTGGCTTAATCGCACCCCCGGACACCTTTTCACCATCAGACCTGCCATGATTGAACATGGTCAGTTACATCGCTTAGTACAGTGCGTCACCATTAGCACTCACAGACTGATTGACAAGTGAGGACAAGATTTCATACTGAAAAGCAGGAGAGAGGATGGCAGTTTAGTCAATACCAGTATGGAGCTGGGCTCCAAGAAGCCTCAGGCACCCAAATGACTGAAAGGAGTGTGGGGAGTGGAGAAAGTGATGATGATAATATTTTTTAGGTGCTTATTACGTGCCAAGCACTATACTACACACTGAGGTAGATACAATATAATCAAGTTGGACACAGTCCACCCCACATAGGACTCACAGTCTAAATTGGGGGGAGAACAGGTAATGAATCCCCACTTTACAGATGGGGAAACTGAGACCTAGAGAATTTAAGGGACTGGCCCAAGGTCACATAGCAGACAAGTGTTGTGCAGAGCCAGGACAAGGATGCAGACCTCTGACTCCCAGGCCTGCGCTCTTTCCACTAGGCCATGCTGCTTCTTAGAAAACATGCCACTTTATTAGATGCTCTCACTCTGTGTCATTGTTAGGACAGACTCATGTATACAACTCTGGAACGTGGGGCTAGTTCATATTGTTTTTCCTCCTGGTCTCGAGACTTAGGTCTCGCGACTTAAAAGCCATTTTGCGTGCCTCCCCCCACATACTGTCAGCTCCTTGAGGGCATGGAACATGTGCTTTGCTTCTGTTGTACTCTGCCAAGTGCTTAGTGCAGTGCTCTCCGCTCAGCAGGAGCCCAATAATTACCCCTGATGGATTATTTTCCCCACATGCTGCTGGTGGGAGGTTTGGCCTCCTCCTTTGGGCTGCTTCGGTCATGGTCCCCCTAAGATTCACTGTTCATCTTTAAGGGATGGTAAGGGGCAGGATAAGATGTGTTGGGCTTCGACTGATCTGGGACAGGTGCTGGACCCCGGGGGAGAAGCGGGGAAGGTGTTTAAGGACCAGAATAGCACTTGTCCTGACACAAGTCCTGCTAGACTGTAAGCTTCTCACGAGCAGGAATTGTGTCAGCTAACTACACCGTGGTCTCCCAAGCCCTTAGTACAGTGCTTAGTACCACTGATTGATTGACTTGTTACACTGTCAGAGCCACAGGACTTTCTTGACTCATCTCTGCCTGGGGCTCTGGAGCCCCTGTCCCGAAACCAACTCTGGAGGAGGCACTGCCGAAAGAAATACTGAGAGAAGCGTATGGAGTGATGTCAAACGTTTGTTTACCTCCTGCCTTATTTGCTGAGGGATCTGATCGCGCCCGGCTCCTGGGAATCACTGCCCACACAGGGCCGTGGCAGGTGGAAACGCTGACAGGTTGGGTTGGGGAACCACACTTCAGAGACATCCTCCACAAGGGTTGGAATCAAAGGCCTCCAATGTGCTAAAAACAAAATTTAAAAAAAGAGAGCACCTTATCCAAAGTTTTCACAGTTCTGGACACTGTTTTCTATACTTGGTGGCAGGGAAGACCCATAATGCTCTAAGCCCACACACAGATTCCTGGAAGATCTTTTCGGCAAATGGGAGGAGTTAGTTGGCACAGAGATTCTGTTGGTAGAAAACCCGTTCAGACTTCGGAACTCCAACAACCATATCCGCCTGCTTGCTTGGGCGCCAGGGTTGCCAGAATGTAGGGGAGAGAGGAACAGGGGAAGTGTTTTCCCTTCATTTTGCCCACTTACATACCCTAATTCATGCTGGGTCTGGTTAGAGGAGTGATTAAGTCAAGGGACGGGGAGGCCAGAGAAGGACCCTAACAGCAAGGATAAGCAGAGAACCCAGGGACTATAGGGGTGGGCATTGCTCAGATTTTTGACCCGGTCACAGGAAGGAGGCTGTGCCATCCACCCGGCTTTGCCCACATCTCTAGGATGCCTTTCCTCCTCCTTAGTCCTCCCCATTTTCTCAGCAGAGACTACAGCAGTTCTCTCCCTGTAAAGGGCAGAGCAGCCATCTGCATTAAAATCATTCATGATCATGCATTTTGACCAGCAGGGAGATGGTTCCTTTCGACCACAATCCTCTGAACGGGTCCTTGTCTTGAACACTCTTCAGGAACCGACAAGGCGTGACACATTAGAACATGCTTAATCACACCGATGGCCCAGGCAGTCCAACATTCCATCTGGAACTATGGCCCTGAAGAATGCTAGGAGGAATGGCATCATTCAGGAGATCCCTTAATACTGGATCAGCATTTTTGCACTCCCAACCTGCATCATCTCTAAGCCCTGCTGTCGGTTCATGGAGTTCTAGTATGGGTTTTGCCAGCTGGGGCTTTTTCATCAGGGTGAGAGCTTTGTTTGGGAAAAAAGAAAAATCACTTAGGGAATTCTACCAAGTGGATAGGCACAGCAGAAATCCTAGTAAACTGCTGGCTAATGAAGGTGGCAGGGACTCCAGCTGCTCCCAAGACAACCACCAGCCAGGTCACTATATTATAGACTAGAATCAGCACGATATGGAGGTCAATATGGTCGACAAGGGATCCTGCCCATAAAAAGCCTTTGCAAAGAGGAAAGAGCCCAGGCCGAGGAGTCAGAGGACCTGGGTTCTAATCTCAGCTCTGCCACTTACCTCCTGGGGGACCTTGGGGGACCTCGTTTAACTTCTCTGGGCCTCAGTTTCCTCATGTGTAAAGTGGGGATCATATACTCTTCTCACTCCTGCTTAGACTGTGGGTCCCAAGTGGGGCGGGGACTGTGTCTAACCTCATTACCCTATGTCTGCCCCAGCATTCAGTACAGTGCTTGGCACATAGGAAGTACTTAAATTCCGCTATTATTATCATTATTATGTGCTGTATATTTGCCCACCAACTTGTCAGTTGCCAAGAAGCACTAGATAGTGGAGTCCCTTACCAAGGGAGAGTCCCCTCTGCATTCCCTCTCTTCTTCCTGGCCGGTAGGAATCACTTAAGTTAAAAATGTGTTTGTCCCTTTCTCTTGCTGTTTCTCTAGTCATTGCTTGCATTTCTCATCCCCCTTGTTTCTCCAGTCCACCTTTCTACTCTCCCCTGTTCCCTTTTAGCGGCAAGATACATTTATCAAACACCTGTGTGGGACTCAGTTTACCAAACAGCCTCCTGTGTGATAGCCATTTTTTCCTAAAAACTTAGACCCAAGAAATGCCATTTCTGAGTCAAACCAATGGTCCACCAAAGAGGCAAGGGGATACTTGGAGTTACCATGGACTAGCGCTCCTTCTTGACCACAGTCCTCATGTTTAAAGATAACCCATCTGGCCTCCTTGACTTTTCTCCACTACATCCCCCAACTTTCCAGTAACCCATTATAAATCCCTTGTCCATCTCTGTGGACAGTAGTTCATTTCACGCAGTTCCCTGCTTTTGTTTTTAGCCATTGGAATTCTTTTCTGACTTTCAGTCTGCCTGTCTCTGTCAGTCTCCCCTTTTAGATCATAAGCTCCATGCAAACAGTAAGAGTAGTAAGAGTACATAGTAAGTGCTTAGTGTGAGCAGACCACCTTACTAAATAATGGGAAAGAATACAGGTGGGAATTAGGAACAGTCCCTGTCCCTTGCGAGGCTCACAGGACTTGTTTTCTACTGTATGAACCAAGCATCCAATGCAGAACTGTATTCTGCAAAGAGAAATCCTCCATTAAATCCATACATTCAATTATTCCCTTTATGGGAAGAAGAAGAGAAATGCAAGTCTGAAATGCTGACTGGACTCTTCAGGGTGGAATGAGAGTTTGAGGGGAGAGTGGCAGAGAGAAGCTAAAGAATCCCTCTTCCTTCAGACTCAGACCAATCTTCTACCGTTTTCTCCAAACACTCAAAAAAAAAAAAAGCCTTCTTGATCTGAAACCCAGAAAACGGGTCAATAGCATTTACTGAGTGCCCGTTTGCTAATCAAGCACTTGAGCACAAACAATTGAATTTGTGGTTCTTGCCCTTGAGGGATTTACAGTCTAATAGACACTTCCCCACAACTGAAAAGGTGGAAAGTTCTGAGGGCTTGAGTTGTTCGATTCTCAGAGAAAAAATAGATTCAAAATGGGAATTCCTAAAAAAACAACAGGTAGTAATAATGGCAATCTACCGAGCACCTAAGTGCAGGGCTCAGAACTAAGCACTTGGGATGCATAAAACATGTCACCTGCTGGGTGATACAGTTGCCCAAAGGAGATTCACCACAGTATTTGCCACCATTTTTTATGATATTTGTTAAGTGCTTAATCTGAGCCAGACACTGTATTAAACACTGGGCTAGATACAAGCTAATCAGGTTGGACCCAATCCATGTCCCAGATGGGGTTCACAGTCTTTATCCCCACTTAGAGATGAGGTCACTGAGGCACAGAAAAGTTAAGTGACTTGCCCATGGTCACAAAGCAGACACATGACAGTGCCAAGTTTGGAACTCTGGTCCTTCTGACTCCCAGGCCTGTGCTCAATCCATTAAGTCATTCTGGGTCTCAAAGGTCCTATAGGCATCTCAAAACACCTTGAAGATTCTACAGGCTCTCTCCATTTCTCCTGAGGTTCCACTGTTCATTCGGTTTGTCCTTTTCAACCGCAGACGTGGAACATGCCAGACTCTCAGGGCGCTGTTAATAAAGACTTCTCCACTGGGCTGAAGAAATTACCTGAGAGAGACTAAAACAGAGCTAACTGCCACCAGGATTCAACTCTGGACTACTAACTTACCTCTGCTCTGAGGGACTTCTTGGAGCACAGTGAAAATGGCAAATTCACTTTGTTCTGGGGGGAACAGATGGCAAGATTTAACTGTAGGCCTCGCTCATAATTGCTATGACGAGACTCGTTACTTCAGCATGTGGAAGCCTTCATGAAGGGCGGAGTTTAAAACATATGGGCTGCACACATGACTGTTAAACTGCATGAGTCTAAGCAGAGCGAAATTCATGCCCACAAATCAGGTATTACTTGGCTTAAAATTAAAGAGTGAAGTAGGAGAAGAGTAACATGCCCTAGTGGATAGAGCACGGGTCTGAGAATCAGAAGGACCTGGGTTCTAACCTCGGCTCCTCTACTTGTCTGTTGTGTGATCTTGTGCAAGTCACAACTTCCTTGTGCCTCAGTTACCTTATCTGAAAATGGGGATTAAGACGGGTGAGCCCCATGGGGGACAGGGACTGTGTCCAACCTGATTAGCTTGTATCTATCCCAGCGCTTAGTACAGTGCCTGGCACATAGTAAGTGCTTACCAAATACTATAAAAAAAGGACCTGTGTTTCTAGACATGAGGTAAAGCGACTGCCCTTTTTCTGAAAAGTCTAGAAAAATGCATACTGATGCCTTTCAAAGCTCTTAGAAAATGTCATTTTTTTTTTTTAAAAGAGCAATCATTTTAAATGCAACTTAGCATCTCACAACCCAGCCTTTGCTAAGATTGGGGAAAACTGTTTAGACAAGTTCATATAATAAAAGTAAGAACAGCAGTTGGGGAGTACATAAAGTTTCCAAGTAGAAAAGGACATTGTGTGCTTTCACCCTAAATTCACAACATAATGTATTACAGGGTTAGAAGACAAGCTATAGCCTGTTATTGAAATGAGGCAATAACCCTGAAGGATGGGTCTGGCTTCATTTATTATGTAACTTGAGAAACATTGGCCAGAAGAAATCTTTAGCTCAGAGAAAAGACTGATCCCTACTTAATTGGTTTTTAACAGACTCAACGTATATTTATTTTCATGATAATATCTTCATTACATTTGCTCATAGAGAACGCCATGTTCGATCTGCCAAGTGGGGCATCCAGTGTCCAATTACTAGGACAGCAAATTTGGTGGGGTTATGGAGAGGGAAGGCTAAAAATGGGCCCAACTGTTACTCGGGTCTTAATCATCAACATGAGATTAGCCTTTCATGGGTCTGGCAAGGGCCTTGGTTGGGCCATAGGCAATGATTCTATGCAGGAACAGGTGTCACCATAGGCAGTTGTGAACATCAACTACAAAGCAGAACCAATGGGAAAATTGAACAAGAGATGAGTCTCCTTGGCCAGGAGTGAGGGGATGTAGCAGGTGGAAGTCCCAGGTTGGGGGCCTGGAGGACACAGTGCGCATAGTGGTCATCAGTGAGTGTGGTGGATGTGGAGTTGCCAGGGAAGTGTGGGAGGAGGGACTGTGGGCAAGCTTTAGGGGAAAGGAGGATGACAAGTACTACTAGCAATTAAAACAGCTCCTGCCCCCAGGTCTGCCCTCTGGGACTTCATAAAACAGCAGAACTGGGAACCAGTGACCAAAATGGGGCTGGGTCAAGAAGGCTGGACAGCCGGGGGGATAGGAGCCACAGTCCATGGAATGAAATCCCTTACGTTCCAGGGGCTCTTCGAGGTCAGTAAGGAATTCTGAAATAAGAATATAGAAAAAAACCCCTTCACCCTTGAATATAGCTAACCACTTTTCACTGTGAAGATAGGAATGGAAGCGGGGCAGAAAGATTTTGAAGATCTGATGATTATGACGGTGGTGTTTGGGCTAAGTCCTCACTATGTGCCAAGCGCCGTGCTGATAGCCAGGCTATTCATTCATTCATTCAATGGTATTTATTGAGTGCTTACTATGTGCAGAGCACTGTACTAAGCGCTTGGAATGGACAAATCGGTAACAGATAGAGACAGTCCCTGCCCTTTGACGGGTTTACAGTCTAATCGAGGAAGACGGACAGACAAGAACAATAGCAATAATATTGCTAGATACAAGACACTAAGATCAGACATAGTTCCTGTCCCACTTGGAGCTCACCTGTTCACAGGAAGAACAGGAATTTTATCCCCATTGGACAGGTAAGGAAACTGAGGCCCAGAAAGGTTAAGTGACTTGCCCATGGTCACACAGCATGCAAGTACACAGTCTCCTTCTAGACTGTGAGCCCGTTGAGGGCGGGGATTGTCTCTGTTGCTGAATTGTACTTTTGTATTTAGTACAATTATAGATTGTACAATTATAGAATTGTACTTCCCAAGCACTTAGTACAGTGCTCCACAGGTTGTAAGCCCTCAATAAATACGATTGAATGAATGAATGAAATGGCAGAGCAGAGATTGGAACCCGGCTCTCCCAACTCTCAGTCCCATGCTTTTTTCACCAGTCCACGCTGCCTCCCAGCATACCTTAATGGGTCATAATTCAACCTTGGCAGGGGGGAGGGTGTCCACATAGCCCCGAGTTCAGGTTCTCGTATCTCATCAGAGACCAGGTATGAGCAAGAATGAGAGTCCAGTCCATAAAGCAACAGTTTTGTCCCAGAGGGGAGATGGTCCCCAAATCATCTCCATGACTCGGGCATTGTGATAACTGAGCCTCAGGGAGGGGTACACTGAGGTGGGAAGGGGAGAGAGGATTCGTTTTGGGTTTTCATCCCCGATGCGCTCCCAAAACAACACTCGCTGGTCACCTCTCCCGTCACAGCGCTCACCTTGCCGCCACCACTCCCTTCCTCCAACTTCCCTTTTCATGTAACAGGACTGAGACTCGTAGCTTTACAGCATAAACAGTTTCCTTTAACTGGTTCTCTTAAAGGAAAGGGTGGGGATCAGAGTCAGCAGAAGGTAACAAAAATGATCAGAGTCTGATAAAGAAACTGCTGGTAATGGAAACCAGTTTCCTGCCCTAAGACAGTCCTTCTGAAATGAGTCTCTGTCCCACATGGAACCCCCAGTCTAAGAGGTAAGGAGAGCAGAACCCCATTTTATCGATGAAGAAACTAAGGCCCAGATAGGTGAAGCGACTTGACCAAGATCACAGAGCAGGCAGGAAACTGGTGGAAGTAGAACCAACACTCCCCCACCCACCCAAAAAAACCTTGCAGTCCACAATTCTCGACTCCGCAATCAACTCCAGTGATTGCCCATTCTCCTGGCTCCTAATCCAGTGGTCTTTCCACTTGGCCAAGCTGCCTGCACTTCCCTTCTTCTTATTTGTAAATTATTTTAGTGCCTATTTCCCCGACTAGATTTTAAATTATGAGAGGATCAGGTCTGCCTACTTTATTGTACCCTCCCACAGTGCTCTGTGCTCAGTGTTGCTCAATAAATACTTGACTGATTGCTCTATCATCATATTATAATTTAGACAAGACTCCAGATGGGTCCAATGCATTTTCCCCTTCCTCCTGCAATGTTTCTTAGTGATGGGAAGGGTAAGGATCAACAGCCCAGGTCAAATGCTACAGCCATTTATTAAATGTACTATTTAGTCAAAGACAATAGATTTTTACTAAGCCATGCCCAAAGCCTATAAACTTGTTCCCTAGTAACAGTTAACACCCTAGTAATGGTGGCATTGATAATGGTGGCATTGACTGAGCACCCACTGAAAGAAAGGCACTGTATTAAGCGCTTGGTAGAGTGCAATAAGATGTAGAAGAGTCTCTTATCCTCCAGGTGAGGAGTAAAGCAATGTCAGATCTGGAAGGGAGCTCCTTGTCGCCTGCTTAACAGCTGACTTTCCTTCTCCACGGGCTTAGCTGATATTTGCTAAGTGGCATTCCGCCAAATGACAGTTTAGACCTTGGATCGTTTCTTTCTGTTTGCTTTGTTTGGTTTCAAGTTTATATATAAACACAGCCACTGCATGAGATGCCAACAAACTTTGACTCGATTTCTCATCAGAAGGCAATTTTGTCCTCCCACACACATCCCACAAATGCTTCTGACTCGCTAATAAATCATCATTAAAGACCCGGCTCCATGTGAAGCACCCAAGATCAAGTAAAGGTTAACATTTCAACCTCGAAGTGGAGTTAAAAACAAAAAAGGCTTTCACAATTCACCATAAAAATCCAGAATTAGGAAAAAAACCAACAGAAAGCAGAATCTTTGGTGTGGAACAGGGAAATACCCACATCTGGCAGCATCCTAGGCCCATTCAATTTGCAGCCCAAGGTTTTTTCATCCCAGTTCCTCTCCTCATTCAGACCAGGCCAACCTAAACCAACCAGGCGTATGAGAACCTCCCCGTGTCAACTGTTCTATCAGGAAATTCTTGCCTAGATCCATCCCAAATTCCTTCTGCCGTAACTTAGGTCCAGGATATCTCCCTCCAGCCTTGAGTGGAGAACGGCAGATGGCCACTTACAATCTAACAACCTTCTTGGGTGATACTTGAAGACAGGAAGTCGCCCCTCATCAGTCCCTTTTCCAGGTCAGGTAAAACCCCTCCTTTCCCATTCATTCAAGGCTGGTTTCCAAGTTTCTCTCTATCTCCGTAAGTGACGGGGACCGGTTCCGAGTCCTCCTGGGGCCCGGGTCAGCCTGAGAACCCCTGGATCATGGGCCAGGCCAGAGTTAATAGTAGGCATGATATTGATTGCGTGCACTGCACTGTACTAAGTGCTTGGGTAAGTCCAACAGAAAACATACTCATCAGAAACAGGGCACCCTATGGGACAGGAGCCCCTCCCTTCACCCCACACCGAAGCTAAGTGACGGCAGAAACCTCTGTTTGATATGCTGCATTGGGAAGGTGGTGACCTTCCCTCTCCAAAAATGGTTTTGCCTCAAATTCCTGTTTCTTCCTACCCCAGTCTATACATCACTCTAACGCCTGGCTGAATTTTCAAATTAAAAACAAAAAAAACTTCAGTCCACGACTCCCAACTGCAATAAACTCCAGTGACTGTCTATCCTCCTCTGCATCAAACATAAACTCCTTACCATTGGTACTTATCTCCTCCTACTTTTTCTCACTGATTTCCTATTACAACCCATTCCTCACACTTTACTCCTTAAACACCAACTTGCTCAATGTGCCTCCGTCTCATCTATCTCGCTATCGACCCCATTCCCACACCCTCCCTTTGACCTGGAACTCCACCCCCCTCCTCATACGCCAGACTACCATTCTCCCCACCTTCGAAACGTTATCAAAATCATATCTCCAAGATGCCTTTCTACATTAAGTCCTATTTTCCCCTACTTCCTCTCCCTTCTGCATCATCTATGTACTTAGCTCTGTATCCTTTAAGCACTTATTATTTACCCCTCCCTCAGCCCTACAGCACTTATGTAAATATCCATAATTTATATTAGTGCCTACCTCTCCCTCTAGACGGTAAGCTCCTTGTAGGCAAGAAATGTGTCTATCAACTCCATTACATTGTACTCTTCCTAGTGTTACGTACAGTGCTCTGCATACAGTAAGTGACCAATAAGTCCCTTTGGTTGATCGCTTAGGCCCTTGAGGATTACTTCTCCAAGAAACCACTGGCCCATCCATATTTTACTGGTAATCATTTTAACTGGTTGAATTTAAACCACTTATTCGCTATAGTGTTTATTAAACACTATGGGCCCAGCACCGAGCTATGTTGAGATCATCAGATTGAGCACACTCCCTGTCCCACACAGAGCTCACAGTCTAAAAGATTCCCACTTTACAGAGAAAGAAATGCAGAGAGCTTAAGGGACACGTCCAAGGTTAGAAAGCAAGCTTAGGTTTCCAACATCATCATCTCATTGTTCTCACTTTGTCTGCCTTTTCCCGCCACCTTTTAGACCGTGAACCCCTCCAAGTGCCAGACTCCATATCTTAACTGATTTTCATGGAATCCCCCAGCTTTGCACACGGTACACGCTTAAAGGCTGTTAGTGACGAAGATGCATCCTTTCTAAAACGTCATCGGGCTCTTGCCCTCCCACACTTCAGAAACCACTGACCATTTCCCATTCCTCACCCCATCAAGCAGAAATTTCTGACCAGTGGCTTTATGGCACTCCATCAGCTCTCTCCCTCTCATCCACTCTTCTCCCACTAGACCCCAGCTATCACTCTTGATTTCTAGATTAGCTTGAGAGGAACAATCCCTCCTTCTAGTCTCTCCTGCCCCCAAGCCTTACTCCCACCGCTCCCCAGCCTGGAACACCCCCCGCCACCCCACAGCCCCCATTCCACTTCAAATCCACTAGTCCACAGCTCTCCCATCCTCAAAAACCCTTGTGAGAGTGCATCCTCCTCCTGCAGGAGCCCTGCCTTGATTAATTTCTAATTTCCCCCCTTATATCTCCCTACTGCCACTTGAGCACTTCCAAATCACCTAGGCACTTGGGGATATAGCTTTATTCTCCATCACTTCCTCCTACCTGCAATTTATTTTACTGTTGATCTCCCCTTCTACACTATAATTCCTTGAGGGTAGGGATTATGTTTCCCATCTCTACTGTACTCTCTCCCAAGGTAAATCCTCTTGCCACACCAAATGCAACAACTACTGATGGAAGAATACCAAGAGGAACTGAGACACTGAGCAGTTTGAAGGCTCAACTCACGCTTCCAGCTGGGGCGGGAGTAGGATATTGGATCTTAAAGGGGTTCCATCAAGAGCAGCGATGGGTGGGGGAGGGAAGAGGAGGATAAAATCATTTCCACACCCTGGTCCTGCTGGGAACACCCTCCCTTGCACTCAGAAAAGGAAAGAGAAATTCCCAGAATGTTTAGACAAAGTTTTCAATAGTTAAACTGAGGCAAATTCCACAACTTGTAAGCATACTGAACCATAGCAAACATATTGGTTGAGGCATTTGAGATCAAAATTAAAAGTGTGAAGCAAATTCAAATTAAAAATGAAGGGCTCCAGTACGAGAAAACAGTCAGATGGAAATTGAAAATAACCCACAAATAGAAAGCGAAAGATTTCAGAAAGATCAGCGCCAGGCCTTGACTGATAATGAGCCCCAGTAAATGAGGGGGTGAGTTCACTTTTTTCGGTCAGACAACAATTCCGGAGAAGTTTCAAAGAGGCAAGTCAAGCTGACTTTGCACCAGGAGTCAGTATGAGACTGGATGAATTTTACATTTAACATGAGAAGAACCATTAGGAAATCTGCAATTATCATCACCATCAACTGTATTTATCACTCGCAAACTTGTCTACTGTGAAATACAGAAGTGAGAGAAGTGAAGGGCTGAAAACAAAAAGATTCACGAGCAGTCACAAAGACATGTAGAAAATAAAGAATTAATTTTCTCGAGACAGGAAGCTTAATAGTATACCTTAAATCTACCACATCCCCTGGCTAGAAGGAATTGGTACACATGAGCAATCCAAGGTCCACATGATATGAAGTAAAAAGACAATCATATTTGGGTGCTTATGTGCAGAGCACTGTACTAAGGGCTTGGAAATAATAATAATGTTGGTATTTGTTAAGCGCTTACTAGGTGCCGAGCACTGTTCTAAGCACTGGGGGAGATACAGGGTCATCACGTTGTCCCACGTGAGGCTCACAGCTAATCCTCATTTTACAGATGAGGTAACTGAGGCACAGAGAAGTGAAGTGACTTGCCCACAGTCACACAGCTGACAAGTGGCAGAGCCGGGAGTCGAACCCATGGCCTCTGACTCCGAAACCCAGGCTCTTTCCACTGAGCCACGCTGTGCTTACTATAAAGGGTACAATGTAAGAGAACTGGCAGATATGTTCCCCACCCACAAGGAGTTTACAGTCTAGATAAGTGTACAATAATAATATAAAAATATGAAAGCAGTGAAGCCTAATGGATAGAGCCCAGACCCGGGGGTCAGAAGGACCTGGATTCTAATCCCAGTTCTGCCACTTGTCTGCTGTGTGACCTAGGGCAAGTCTTTTCACTTCTCTATGCCTCAGCGACCTTCTCAGTAAAATGGAAATGTATTCTTGCTGTGGTAATAGAGTTGCTCTACCAATTCATTCATTCATACTGTCGTATTTATTGAGCACTGCGTGCAAAGCACAGTACTAAGCGCTCACGGTGCAGTGGATAGAGCACCGGCCTGGGAGTCAAAAGGTCATGGGTTCTAATCCCGGCTCCACCACTTGCCTGCTGTGTGGCCTTGGGCAAGTCACTTCACGGTGCCTCGGTAACCTCATCTGTAAAATGGGGATTAAGACTGTGCCCCACCGGATTTTCTTATAATAATAATAATAATGTTGGTATTTGTTAAACACTTACTATGTGCAGAGCACTGTTCTAAGCGCTGGGGTAGATACTGGGATTAGACTGTAAACCCGTCAAAGGGCAGGGACTGTCTCTGTTACCGATTTGTACATTCCAAGCGCTTAGCACAGTGCTCTGCACATAGTAAGTGCTCAATAAATACTATTGAATGAATACAGGGTAATCAGGTTGTATCCACCCCAGTGCTTAGTACAATGCCTGGCACCCCGTAAGCCCTTAATAAATGCCACAGTCCTTATTGATACAACCGACGCATTCCCCCCCACACACACACAAAGAGCTCCCAGCCAACGCTTACAACCCACTGTCAACTCTCATTCTGACCCTGGTGTCTCAGAAACGTTTTTTTTAATTTCGAGAGTTCTTCGTAATAAAGTGACTCAATCTGTGGCCACGAGCAGGTAAGCAACACTTGCAAGGGGTCTACACTCACCAGTTCAGGTGTCCCTGCTGCTGTGGCTGCTGCTGCTGCTGCTCTGGTCCTGCCCGACGAGGACCCGCACGTGGAGGCCTCGGAGCCCACGTGGGCCTCAAAAGCCCTCTGGCACCCTGGGGACCCAGGTCTCTGTCACCCCGGCAGAGCCACCGGGCCCAACTCGTGGGGGAAGGAAGGGACCACCAGCCTCACTTCCACGGCCTGCAGTGGCCGGGAAATAAAGAACCCTTCCGAAACAGGATAATAATTGTAACATTTGTTAAGTGCTTACTCATGTGCCAGCCACTGTATTCAGCGCTGGGGTCGATCCAAGCGAATCGGGTTGGACCCAGTCCCCGCCCCACGTGGGGCTTCACGCTCTCAATCTCCATTTTAGAGATGAGGAAACCGAGGCCCAAAGAAGTGAAGTGACTTGCACAAAGTCACACAACAGACAAGTCCGGGTCTTGTCCAGGGCGACCTGGGCTGTACCTCTGCCCGCCTCCCCCGCAAAAAAAAAAAAACCTGGAACACCCAATCCCTCACCAAATGTGAGGGATTAATCACCAGATATAAACCAGCACGGAGGGGCTACCGAGATATTTGGAGTAGTGACTCTCCCCCAAGATGAAAACTCGTTGTGGGCAGTGAATGTGTTCGTTAATTGTTGTATCGTACTCTCCCAAGCGCTTAGTACAGTGTTCCGCACACAGTAATCGCCCCATAAATATGATTGAATAAATGAAGACTCCTTTTTAAAAACATCTGGAATGTTAGACTGTTTCTCCCCCTCCCTCCCATCGCCTTCCCCCGGTGATTAGGAAGCCCTATTTTATCAGCCCATTAAAGTCTTCCGCTTACTTTACATGTCCTATGTGTTTTGGTCAGATTTGTTTATTGGCGCAAAGCCCATCCCCTAACACGAACGCCAGGTTTCACTAGCCCACCGTAATTATCTTGGAGAGTTCACTGTGCCCCCAGGAAGGAAAAGATGCCCAAAGACCATTAAGCAAGGTGAAAAAAGCTCTGGCCTTAAGCGAGGAAAAAAAAGAGCAGGAGAAAGAAAGCGAGATTTAAATATAATCCCACCCAAATGCTGCTCGAGGACTAGTTAAATACCAAACGTAACCCCTCCCTCTGTACTCACAATGACAAGCCGATCCGCATTATTCATTTGGAATACTGAACTCCTCTAATAGATTCGCTGGAGGCTACAGCTTCCCCTCCCGGGCAAGTGGACCGAAGCCCTAGCCTTAGCTGTGAATTTTAAACACCTGATGACTCCAACGTGAGTTTCCCCAGAGTGGGTGTTTGATCCTACACCTGGCCCGAACGCTGTATTTGTCCTAATAATTAGGAAGCTCGTTAAACCTACAGAGAAGGATAAAGAATGTTAAGCATCCTGCATGGTTGCCTCTTGCACATAAATTGTTGATTTAAGAACAGGCACCCAGGGCTGGAGTGGGTTGTGGGTGAGATATTTTCAAGAAGACTGTACATGGGTGGGAAATGTTGGGGTGACTGGGAAGAAAGTTACTTTCCCTTGAAATAAAGGTTATGCTGATAGGAAGAACTAGCACTAAAAGATAGGGAAATGAACATTGTTTTATTGTTTTTTTCTTTAAAAAGGAGATTTTACTCTGCCCTTCATAATTTCATTAGAAATTACCTGAGAGAACGGCAGATCGTTGTTTTTACATTAGGCCGCCATAGACCAAATGATCAGTTTCTACTAATTATCTTCATTATTCAACTCCTATTCTTAAATGCAAGTCTTTCAGCATGCTCTAGGTGGGTGGCTTTAATTAGTCCTAATTGTGGACACATCACAGCCCTCATGAATGACAGGGTGGATTGGCATTCAGATCACTAAATACAAGTTTAGATTTTCATTGCAATGGGATGGTGTATCCCAGATGTAAATGAATCATATTCTTTTTTTTTCAATAATAGTACTCTAGGGAGGAGGAAGAGGTGGGGGCTGGGATTAAAAACCATTCATTAGGGCTAAATGTAACTCTAGGGCCAGAGCTAATTGGAAAGGTTAAGTTCATCAAAGCAATGTTTCCAAGCCCTGTGAAGAGCTGAAGGAAGGGGCAGGGAACTACACCAGGCAGGGAATGTGTCTACCAACTCTGTTATAATGTACTCTCCAAGCACTTAGCGCCGTACTCAGCACACATTAAGTGCTCAATAATTACAACTGGTTGACTGAACCACTCTTCTCCCTCCTATTTAAAACAGCATCACCCTCACCCAGGTGTCCTTAGCAATGAGGATGTATGTGGGGCGGTACATGAGTGGCAGGAAGGAGGGGGGCAAGATTGGTGGAGGGTTTGTGTCGATTCTTCTACCATTGACTTTCTGACAAAACTTCTTTCCTTGAAACTATCACCTCATAAAGCATCATCTACAAGTGGGTGTCGTGACATAACCACTACTGCCCAATCAGATGCCCAGTACACACCTACACAGACCACCCAACCTCCCCATAGACTTTGAATGAAACCTGTGTCCTCCACCCATCAAAGACTATGAGGCTACTGACAAGAATGCATTGCTAGAAAACTATAAGAGCAAACGAAGGTCATTATGGATGTGGTGTAATAGTTTGAAGAGATTTGTCTCGAGGGTGACAGTGAAGCCTGGGAGTATCAAAACCATTTTGGAAAACTAGCCTTGAAAATCAGCCAAGTCTCTCTTATAGTGGGCCCTTTGGGAAAAGAGATGGAGCTGTTCCGCCCTAGCAACCGAGCCCCGCTAGACGTAGTAGGACCTGATTGGCATCTTTTTCAGGACTCACTGCATCTCACTGTTCCTTATCTTCCTCCCCCAACCTTTGCTGGGTTGCTGCACCATCTCGTGCCCTAGACCTGAGCCATATGGTCTCCCAGAGCCTGCAGTCGAGAGCTGTCGCTTGCCACATTTAAAGCCGCCTGCATCACTGGTCTGGTTTGCATGTGCACAGTCACCTCCGATTCTAGCCCACTACCAATCTCCCAAGCCCTTCAGTTCCCTTGGGGGTTGAAAGTCTCCCAGCCCGCAAAGACAGTAAGCTGTTCACGGCTCTAGTCATCTCCTCAGTAGCATTTCCCAGCCTCTTAAGCAAAATCAAATAATTATATTTTCTGTAACCCCAAAAAAAATGAGCAGGAGGGTGGGGATTTCCAGGAAGCTATTTTAGTTGGGGGCAAATGAGAGCCTCACTTTTTCAAACTAAATGACAAAGAACTCCACATTGAGTAACATTTGTGTGAATCAGCTGCAGAGTGCTAGATATAAACAGTGGTGGATATAAACAAATGCATTTTTAAAAGGAGGCAGATGGCCTTAGACTTTACACATTAGTCTGCATAACCAAATTGAGAAGGATTCAGAGAGAGGTTTTAGCCTTATTCATCTCTTGGCCGAGGCAGGCCAGAATGACGTCCATAAGGAGGTGTGTCGGTTTTATGCTTTTATAAGTCAGTAGTGTTGTCTATTATGACACCAAACTACCCTTCTGGTGATTGGAAAGCTTGCACTATCACCTGAACTTGTCTTCAGCAATCCACTTTCAGGACACCCTCTGAAAACTCCATATTCTCTCTTTCTTCCAGTGAACTTCTAGGTGGGAGGGAAAAGACAATGGTGGTGTCTGGGGGCGGGCCAGGAATCTGAGGAATGGGAACCTTCTCTGAAGGAATAGTAAAGGGTCAAGGATTAACTATCTGTCCGAAAGGCACATTCAGTGAGAACAGAGAAGCAACCAGAGAGGAAGTGTGGCCTAGTGGAAAGAGCATAGGCCTGGAGTGAGGGGACCTGGGTTCTCATACTGGCTCTGACAACTTAAGTGCTGTGTTTTGGGGCAAGTCACTTTACTTCTCTCTGCCTCAGTTTCCTCACTTGTGAAATGGGGGTTCAATACCTATTCTCTTCCTGCTTGGGCTGGGAGTCCTGTGTGGGACAGGGATTGCATCTAACCTGATTATCTTGTTTCTACTCCAGCACTAGTAAAGTGTTTGCCACATAGTAAGCACTTTACAAATACCACTATTACTATCATTACTATTGTTAACAGGACAGGAACGGAGAAGTTCCACAGGGAGGAGGCAAGGGATAAGGGAGAGATGACAAATACAATTTTGCGTTAGTGGGAGGGGATACTCCCAGAGGATGGAGGAGAAAAGAGAAAGGAGTGGTCTAAAAAAGGAGGGACTGGGAGTGAATCTGAAATTTGAAAGGATTGAGCATTGACCCCAGGATCAGTTTACAGTTTGGCCAATATAAATCTCTTTGGGCTTCAAGTCATTTAGGGAGCTCTGCCAATGGGAGTGAATCATTTCCAAGAGGGAATAACTCACACAGCTTGGTGTGCTGAAATTATTGGTGTGGGGCAGATTGGTTTGGAATATTCTCTTGCTTTTTAGATACCGTGATGAGAAATCTAAAAGAAGAGTTGTGGGGACGGGTGGGGTGTGCATTCCAAAAAGTCCTTTGGAAATCATGTTTCTATTACTAATAAAAATGTTACTATCTATGAAGCACTCACCCAGCGCTTAGAACAGTGCTCGGCACATAGTAAGCGCTTAACAAATACCACCATTATTATTATTATTAGGAACTAAACACTTTGTTAAACCCTGGGATAAATATAAGACAATCAGAGGGGACACAGTCCCTGTCCCACAAGGTACTCACATCCTAAGAGACTTTTTTCAGTTCTTCCTGAGCATCAGAAGACTCCACTGTGAGAAACAAATCTCTAGGGATGAGGATGAACCAGATGTCAGCAAACTGTGGGGTTGTCCCCTCCTGGGGCTGTTTCCTCCAAAAAGGAAGGTGTCCTAGAACTGAGTGATTCTGGCTCCAAGCCTGACTGGGAGGATTGGGGAACTGTGAGGGAAGGTTTGGAGGAGGTCTTAGTAATGTTGGTCCCAGAGACTGGAACTGCAGATCTCTGCACAGAGGCTTGGTAGAAGCAGATGCAAGACTGCACTTAAGAAATTGCCCTCCTAAACTTGCCAGGAGTCAGGGTCTGTTACAGTGCTTATGGAATGAGCAGGGGCTGGGAGTCTGAAGACTCAGATTCTAATCTCAGCTCTGCCACTGCCTGCTGTGTTACCATGGACAAGTTACTTAACCTCTCTGGGCCTCAGTTTTTTTCATTTGTAAAATGGGGATATATTCCTTGCTTGGCACATGGGAAGAATCTATTATAATTTTATTCCCTCAGGGACTCTTACTGTTCATTCCTATACCAACTAGTCATTGCTACAAATTAACGCTTTTAACCCTGTTGAGGATAGATTCTCAAATTATTTCAGGTGTTCAGTTCACTGCTCTCTACAGAGTAGGTGCTCAAATACTACTGATTGATTGACTGAAACAGTAGCAGCCTAAAGCTGAAAGGGGTGATGAGAGGTCACCAAGAAGGACGATACCTTCAACACATGGTGTCCCTTACTCCACCGAGCCCCACGGTAAACAGGCCCCAGCTGGACCCAGAATCTGTTTGGGGACAGAGAACCCCCTGAGTAGAACCCAGAGCGGATGCAGAAAGCCCCAAGTCAACCCCTGAACCAGGTGCAAGGAAGAGGAGTTCTCGGCCACCACCTTGGCAGCTCCACTTCTCACCAGTCTCCTGTTGGCTTCAAAGGGTGGAGAAGGCTCGCACTGATTGCCTACCCTGTTCAAAGCCTATGTGGACAAAGTCAATGGCTAATTCATCAATTAATAGTATTTACTGAGCACCTTCACTATAAAGAGTAATAATAATAATGGTATTTAAGAGCTTACTATGTGCAAAGCATTGTTCTAAGCACTGGGGTTGATGCAAGGTAAGCAGGTTGTCCCATGTGGGGCTCACACTCTTAAGCCCCATTTTACAGATGAGGTAACTGAAGCACAGAGAAGTTAAGTGACTTGTCCAAAGTCACACGGCTGACAAGCGGCGGAGCCGGGATTAGGACCCACGACCTCTGACTTCCAAGCCCATGCTCTTTCCACTAAGCCACACTGCTTATCTTAGAGTACCACACTAAGTGCTTAAAAGAATACAGTAGAGTTAAAAGTCCTCAATCCTGCCTCTAGTTTACAATCTAGCACATAAAATACTTTAGAGAAAGGAAGAACACAATGAAAGATGGATATGTGGATAAATGTTTAGAGTTTTAAGTCAACATATGCCGACCCCATCACCTCCTAGGCTCTCTATCCTGCCCCTCCTAACCCCCTCCCTCTCCACTGGTTCCTATGTATGAATTTCTACCCCTTTACCATTAATTGAGGCTGTGTAAAGTGCAGGGCAGTAATAATTCCATATACATCCAGATGCCATAGACACCTGGACCCTCATTCATTCATTCATTTCCTTCATTTACTCATTCATTCATTTCATCAATGTGAAATGCCACAATTGTTCTTACCTGGATGAAAGGGGCTTTAGAAAGCTGGAGGCTCCCTTTGATGCATTGGTGAACTAAATGGGCATCCTGAAAAACAAACATGTGCATTACTGTAGAAGGATCGTCTACAGTTTTAAAAAAGAGGAGGAAACAGGGCCACAGAAGTGCTATCACATCTGTGAAGACTCATCACAGAGACAGTCAGAGTCTTCAAGACACTGATTAACTTTCACACCACAAGACGCTCCCTCGGGGAGCTCTGGAGAAAAGCTCTTTGTTAACCAAGCACTCAGATTCCTATTGGAATGAAAATCGCCTTCTTTTGACCCAACATGGGGAAGACACAACTCAATTGCTCTCCCATTGGACCCAGTATGGGGTTTTAGTGTCATAAGATGAGTTTGATTCCTTCCAGATCCAATTTTACTGAAAAGGTTGCGGGGTTTTTTTTCTTCTAAAAATGTCCCTTCAGGATGTTATCCCGGCAAAACAATGGGGCAACAAAATCTCACAATTACATTAGGGTCTCAAACTGAGTCTGGGATTCCTTAAATAGCTTAATGCTATAATGAAACACGAAATATTTCTCTCTATTTACCACTCCCCGGCTCACATTCTTTGCTCCTGCCAAGCTCACCGTCCAACTGATTAGACTGTAAACCCGTCAAACGGCAGGGACTGTCTCTATCTGTTGCCGACGTGTTCATCCCAAGCGCTTAGTACAGTGCTCTGCACATAGTAAGCGCTCAATAAATAAATACTATTGAACTGTACCTCGCTTCCAACTCTCCCACCTCTGACCTTTCACTCCCACTGTCCCCCGATCTGGAACTCCCACCATCTGCCTCTGCAAATCCACCAGACTACAGCTCTCCCCATCTTAAAAGCGTTCCTGAAATCCCATCTCTCCGAATAACTCACTACATACCAGTGGTGTCATCCCAACCGCCATCCTTAGCACTTCAGTATTTTACTTCCGTTCTCAGCCCTTATATTTTCATATGTATACTGAATTATTTCTCTGGCCATTTCTTCCTGATATACTTAAGTCTTTCCTGCGATAGCCTTGTCCTTCCTTCAGTTCCCACTATTTATAAATAATTTTGCCTCTCTCCCCATAAACCTATTAAAGGTTGAAAAAAATCGGCTAAACCTTTGCAAAATACATCTCTCTCTCTCTTTTTACTAAAGTAAAATGAAAGCAGCCACCTCGGCAATAAAGTTATTTTTACATGGCACGAGTAACATAAACGGCTATAAATCTGTTTTAGGGCTCCTTGGGAGTTGCTGTCTGGGTGACCCTCCCTCCTACCGATTTGCTAAATGTTTTTCTTGCCCAATCGGGTCCTGCGGGTCCGGCGAACACGCCGAAGAAAATGAATTGTCTCTCGGTCACCCAAGTCTTCTAGGAATGAATCGCCGTGACTCACACGCGAGATGGCTACGTCTCTCCAAAGTCTGATAAAGCCTCTAATGACTAATGTGCATTCCGCCTGGAGAGGGTGATAAAGATGCTATTTATTCAGCCCATATTGGGTTATTTCCCCTCTCCTGGCGAGGCAGCGGCCTGCTCTCTAAAGTCACCTTGAAGGCATTCTACTTCCAAGTTCCCCTGAAACCGGCCGGTTTTTCCCTCTCCCCCCTGGCAGGTTAGTGACTAATATGACCTTTTTTTGGCCCTGAGGGGCTGTGGCCTAAATCATCCGCGGCCAAGGTGTGCCCTTTTCAAAGTCATCCTTTCGAAAAACTTGGACGCCTTCCCAAGGGAGACTAGTCATGAGTGGGTCAAAAAGCAGGCCCAAAGCGCCTTGTTACTTCACCCTGCCCTCGCCCCCCTTCCAGATGCAAGCGTAAATAACTTTGGTCCTACTCATCAAAGGCAAACGTTTTCTGCTATTGTGAAGATGACCTCGTGGTGCCCACAGGGCTACACCTAAGTCTTACAGGCCTGACTTCCAACTCACCGCAGGGCAAACTTCCCTCCCCGATACGGGAGGAATGGGGGGAGAGTGGCATGATCTGGGTGAGGGTACGGGTGACCCTTATGCCTAGGTCAGGGGTGGGGGGCGAGCCAAGGCTCCCCGTTCCCTTTCCAAAGGGTTAAACGACTCCTTGGCCGTATTTGTGGAAGGAGATGTGCCCTCGTACCCTATTTTGCAGTCCATTCTCGATTCATGTGTTCCGTCGCACTGAGTGCTTACTGTGTGCAGCACAGTGTACTAAGGGATTAGGAAAGTACAGTACAGCTATAAAGAGAGACAATCCCTGCCCACAACAAGCATCCGTCTAGAGGGGAGAGACAGATATCAGTACAGGTATTGATATGATAATAAAATAATAATAATAATAATACTGGTATTTGTTAAGCACTTAATGTGTGATAAGCACTGTTCTAAGCATTGGAGTAGATACAGGGTCATCAGGTGGTCCCAGGTGGGGCTCATACTTTTAATCCCCATTTTACAGATGAGGTAACTGAGGCACAGAGGAATTCCATGACTTTCCTAAGGTCACACAGCAGACAAGTGGCAGAGATGAGATTGGAGCCCACGTCCTCTGACTCCCAAGCCCATGCTCTTTCCATTAAGCCATATTGCTTCTCTAATAAACTTAGAAATCAGGCATCAGTATAAATAAACTTGGAGATATATTCATAAGTGCTGCAGGGAGGAGGGGGGAAGAGCAAAGGGAGTGAGTTAGGGTGACACAGAAGGGAGTGGGAGAAGAGGAAAAGGGGGGTTTAGTCAGGGAAGGCTTCTTGCAGGAGATGGGCCTTCAGTAAGGCTTTGAACGGGAAGGGTGGGGGGGAGAGTTATTGTCTGGGATATTTCAGGAGGGGGGCCATTGCGGGCCAGGGGTCAGCGGCGAGACTGCCTCATGGAGAATAGCCTTAGGCTGGGAGCCCGGAGTCCTGTGTTCTGATCTCTGCCTGCTAATGACCCTTGGGCAAGCCACTTCTCGGTGCCTCACATTCCTCACCTGCAAACTGGGGATTAAAAACCGGCGCCCCTCCCACTTAAACCGTAAATCCCGTGACCTGATTGTAATTACAATAATGATGGTATTTGTTAAGTGCTTACTATGTGCCAGGCACTGTTGTAAACAGGGGGGTAGTTTCAAGATAATCCGGTTGGACATAGTTCTTGTTCCACACGGAGCTCCCAGTCTTAAATCCCCATTTTACAGATGAGGGAACCGAGGCAAAGAGAAGTTAAGTGACTTGCCCAAAGTCACACAGCCGGTAAGTGGCGGAACGGAATTAGAATCCATGACTTTATGACTCTCAGGCCCGTGTTCTATCTACCCAGCGACTAGCACAGTGCTTGGCACATAGTAAGTACTTTGTTCATTTATTCATACGATCATATTTATTGAGTGCTTACTGTGTGCAAAGCACTATACTAAGCACTTAGGAGAGTATAATACAATGGCACAGACATCCCCTGCCCACAACGATTGTTATTATTTATTAGTTAAAGATTTGGGCATATTTTATCCCTGAAATTATAAAAGAAAGGGCATTACAATTTATCCTTTCTTTAAGAAAACCTCACCTAAAGAAATATGTGCTAGTTTGTCGGCGTTGTTTCTTTTACACGGTTTAGTCATTGAAACTGGATTTCATTTTCCCATGTTTTAAAAAATCATTAATCAGTAGTGTTTGTTGAGGGCCTGCTGGATGAAGAGCACTGTACTAATTACAATTGAGTGAAGTACAATTGGCTTACATCTTGAAAATCATTGTTTGAAGTGTCAGGACACAGTATCATTAACGTCACTGGCACAGGGTGGAGAATAGACCATTGTATCAGCACAGATTATTCCCATCAAGGTTGAGGTTGGAGAAATTTGGTCAAGAACACCGAAACAATGCTATTCTGAGTAGACAGGATGTCAGGGTATATAGAGAGCAACAATTCCATTGTGTGTTTTAGTACAAGTGTGCAAGCGAGCCTCAATAGCACTTCAACTCCTGGAAGCAATCTCACCGTCCGTGGCTTCCATCTTCAAATGGAAAGCCAACTCCCCTAATCATAATAACAAAAACTATTGTACTTATTAAGTACTTACTATCTGCCAAGCATCGTGTGAAATGCTGAGATAGGCACAAGATAATCAGATCATATTCAGACCTGCCCCACATGGGGTTCCCAATTGAAGAGGGGTGTGGAGGAGCCGGTATCACTTCCCCATTTTACAGATGAGAAAACTGATACACAGTCACCCGGGAGTCCAGTGGCAGAGTTCATACTAGAACTCAGGTCTCCTGACTCCCAGACCTTACTCTTTCCACCAGGCCACACTCCTTTCCAGTGCTTAGAACAGTGCCTGGCACATAGTAAACGCTTAACAAATACCATTATTATTACTTAATTTGGGTTTACTGGGGATAGGGAAAGCGCAAGGAGTTGGGGGAGGAGAGGGAGAAAGGAGGACAGGGAGGAGGGAGGAGAGGAGATTGCAAAATAAAGACTAGAATCAATTGTACTGAATCCCACGTGCACTGCTGCTATTAACATATCATTCATCTTAATCCTTGTCGGAAGATGAGGGTTTCCTCCGGCCTGTTTTAGATTTTTTTGTTAATAGCCTTTGCCTATCCCTTCCCCTGCCAAAATCCATGTGGATTCAACTTATGCATTCATAAATGAAGGAGAGAGGAAATTCAGCCAGTCTCATTCATGAGCTGACCTGTAAAAACAAAGCAAAAGACACTACAGCCCCATATTGGGGTTTGTGGTTAAATATGTTCTGAAAATATATCCATGGTTGGTTACCAGTGGGCGCCTAGGCAAAAAAAAAACCCCAAATCCTACTGTTGGTTTCTAAAAACATCACAAATATACCTGGTCGGACTGGCCAAGGAAAGCATTTTAAATATCTCTTTCAACCTCACACATTACAAAACAGAAACTTTTGCAACTCGAAGAAACAAAGTGGAATATTGTTTTGGTGGGTGGGGGGAGGTAAAACTGGTGGAACATAGAGTGAACTAAGTAACTTCCTGGGGAAATAATCCTGCATGTAAGAGAGCATGGGGGACTATTGCAGTTAAAATTAAAATGGAACATTAATAGTTTGGGCTAAGCAAAGTACATAGCACTTTGGATTTCTTCTTGCATGGCCTAATTAAGACTTTACACACACACACACACACACACACACACACACACACACACACTTTTCTGCTTCTTCCTGCTCTGTGTAAATTATCTTAGTACCTACCACTAGATTTTAAACAACTCAAAGGCAAGGTTCATATCACCCAACTCTATTGGACTCTCCCAGGAGCCCAGTACAGTGCTCAATCCACAAAAGGTGTTCAATAAGTACTATCAATTGATTGATTAGTAGGCATGAAATAAGCAACAAAGGACCTTGGTATTCTTCAAAAGAGACATTCCCTAGGGGTTCAGAATTCCCAAATGATTTCAGTGCATGCCGATTTCAGTTTGTGACCCAGATGGACCTTGAAGAATTAAAGAATTCTCATCTGTTAATTTTTTTAATAGTATTTGTAAAGAGCTTACTATGTGCCAGGCCCTGTAATAATAATAATGATAATGTTGCTATTTGTTAAGCACTTACTATGTGCAGAGCACTGTTCTAAGCACTGGGATAGATACAGGGTAATCAGGTTGTCCCACGTGAGGCTCACAGCTAATCCCCATTTTACAGATGAGGTAACTGAGGCACAGAGAAGTGAAGTGACTTGCCCACAGTCACACAGCTGACAAGTGGCAGAGCCAGGAGTCGAACCCATGACCTCTGACTCCGAAGCCCAGGCTCTTTCCACTGAGCCACGCTGCTTTCCCATTTAGCCGCGCTGTATTAAATGCTGGGGTAGATACAAGCTAATCATCAGGCTCACAGTCTTAATCCCCATTTTCCAGAGGAGGTAACTGAGGCACAGAGAAGTTAAGTAACTTGCCCAAGGTCACACAGCAGACAAGTGGCAGAGCTGGATTAAACCCACGTCCTTCTGACCCCCCCAAACCCATGCTCTATCCACTAGGCTATGCTGTTAAATGGGGATGAAATACCTTGTTCTCTCCCCCTCCACCCCCCGGCCCCTTATATTGTAAGCCACATACAGGTCAGGGACTGTGTCCTTACCTGATTATCTTACATCTATCTCCTCCAGCAGTTCAGGTTTAGCACACAGTAAACACTTAACAAATATGGCAATTATGATCACTATTATTATTAGTTTTTCCATTTGTCTGATCAGTATAAAGTTCAGGCTCTGTGCCCCACTTTCACAGCATGGGGCACTCATCACTTTCAGGTGATGCTAAAACCTTGTACTTACACATGTGTGAATCATAATGCTGACACACTAATTTCAAGAATATGGATTTTATGGAACCAGATGGAAATTTATTCTTATTTTTGTTGTTCAGACTTGCCTGAAGAATGTCACCCTGTTGCCTGACATTGTGGTATAGCTGAATAATAATTTACACCTGTAAAGTACAATGGTACAGGAAGAATTTACCAAATATTGTGATTCATTAAGCTGTTGGGACCAATGTACTGTTGCAGAGTTCTTGAATAAGAAATTAATACTGAATTATTCAATATCTCCTTTCTCTAAAGGATCTTATTCTCAAATTGGGAGTATAATGGATTTATTTTACAATGCAATGTAACTGAACACTGCAAAATCAGAAAGAAAAAGCAATATAATTCAATTTCTGATTGTGATGAGGCATTTCTTAACAAAACAAGGCTCCTGATATATTAATGACATGTGTTTAACGTGTAATGGAAACCAGTGCAAACTGTCTGTCATCTGAATGTTGATTTGAAGCATAGGACAGATAAGAGCAAATATATTACTGCATATAAAAGCATAATTGAACAGATTGAAAGCTAGTCGATTTTGGTTGAATCTTTCTGTAGATAGAGACTATGTAAATGAATTTATTAGATTAAAGGACAAAGTAAGAGAAACAAATTTACATCAGTTTTTTTAAACTTTCACCTATATATTATCTGGCGCTGTAAAGAGTGATACTGAATTTCCACCAGAACATTGTGTGCCTTTTAAAAGCAGTTTTAACATCAAAGCACCGGATTGCCTCCCCCTGTGTACAGTCTAATTTTTGTTTCCTTATAACACCTTTCACTTTTGCTCTCGCTGCACATTGGCTGGATTATTTTATTCGTTTGAATACACCCCTACAGGGCTGTGATATGTGAATGGGGGTTATATAAATCAATGAATAAATACAGGACGCTCATTGTGAAACTGGGCTGGTTACTGGAATCTTTGTGGGTTTTTCAGAAGTTCTGTTCTTCGTGTGCTTGTTGAGTCACCTGGAAGGTGAAAGTCAGGTAATAAGGAAGAAGGAAGAAAGCTTATGGTAGTCTTGGAATTGCCAAAATTCTGTAATCATTGTGGTATTCGTTAAGCACTTGTAATGTAGTAAGTGCTGGGGTAGATGAGAGATAATCAGATACAGTCAGATACAATCCCTTCCCCGCCTGTGACTCAAAATCTAAAAGGGAGGGAGAACAGGTATCCCATCTGAAGTCCAGAGAAGTGAAGTAACTTGCCCGAGGTCACACAGCTGTCAAATGGCAGTCAGAATTAGAACCCAGGACCTCTGACTCTCAGGCCCATATTCTTTCCACTAAGCCACACTGCTGCAATACCAGTTGAACTGACAAGAATTCATTTTGAAGGGGCTTCTTTAGTGCAGATGCATATACTCCGCAATGTAGTCCTGGCATATTTTCCTCATCATATGGAAAAATCCATCAATCAATTAGGGGTATTGATTGAGCACCTATTATACATGCTGCACAGTGCTCAGTGCTTGGGAGAGTACCTTAGATGCAAAACAGACCCAATCCCTGCCCTCAGGGAGTTTACAATCAAACAGAGATAAATGATTTACAACTAAAATACACAATACACTTTAATTGCATCATTATCATTCATTGTATTTATTGAGTGGTTACTCTGCACAGAGCACTATAGTAAGCACTTGGGAGGGTTGTGTTATAGCCCAGACCAGAACCCACAACTTCAATCAGTCAATTGTATTTCTTGAGTACTTCTTGTGTGCAGGACACTGTACTAAGTGCTTTGGAAGAGTAATAATAATAATACTAATAATAATTGTGGTATTTGTTAAGCACTTACTATGGGCCCGGGCACTGTACTAAGCACTGGGATAGATACAAGGTAATTGGGTTGGACACAGCCTGTCCCACATAGGGCTCACAGTCTTAATCCCCATTTTCCAGATGAGGTAACTGAGGCACAGAGAAGCAGGGTGGCTTAGTGGAAAGAGCACAGGCTTGGGAGTGAGAGGATGCGGGTTCTAATCCTGGCTCCGCCACTTGTCTGGTTTGTGACCTTGGGCAAGCCACTTAACTTCTCTGTGCCTCAGTTACCTCATCTGTAAAATGGGGAATAAGACTGTGAGCCCCATGTGGGACAACCTGATTACCTTGTACCTACCCCAGTGCTTAGAAGAGTGCTTGGCACAAAGTGCTTAATAAATACCATAATAATAATTATTATTACTATTAAATGACTTCCCCAAGGTTACACAGCAAACAAGTGGCAGAGTCAGGATTAGAACCCACGTCTGCCTGACTCCCAGGCCCATGCTCTATACACTAGGCCACACTGCTTCCCATAAAAAAGCAGCATGGTTCAGTGGAAAGAGCACAGGCTTGGGAGTCAGAGGTCATGAGTTTGAATCCCGGCTCTGCCACTTGTCAGCTGTGTGACTGTGGGCAAGTCACTTAACTTCTCTGTGCCTCAGTTACCTCATCTGTAAAATGGGGATTAACTGTGAGCCTCACATTGGACAACCTGATTACCCTGTATCTACCCCAGCACTTAGAACAGTGCCCTGCACATAGTGAGTGCTTAACAAATACCAACATTATTATTACAAAACAGTACAGAGTATAACAGAGTTGGTAGACATGTTCCCTACCCACAGTGAATTTACAATCCAGACAGAGTTTCCAGTCTTCAAATTTCAAATCTCTAGCCACAGGATTAAAAGCAGCTAATCCCAATTCCTGGGTAGATGATGGAGTTCTATGTCAAACTAACCCAACGTCTTCATCGTATCTTGGGGGACATTATGGGCAAAGAGGAAGATGCTGGGAAAGCTGCCGCTAGATTGAAAGGTCCTTGAGAGCACGGATCGGGTCGACTAACTCTAATAATAATAATAATCATGATGATGGCATTTGTTAAGCGCTTACTATGTGCCAAGCACTGTTCTAATCACTGGGGTGGTGGTGGGGGAATACAAGGTGATCAGGTTGTCCCATATGGAACTCACAGTCTTAATTCCCATTTTCCAGTTGAGGTAACTGAGGCACAGATAAGTTAAGTGACTTACCCAAAGTCACACAGCAGACAAGTGGCGGAGTCGGGATTAGAACCATGACCCCAGACTCCCAAGCCCGTGCTCTTCCCACTGAGCCACGCTGTGCTCTGAACATTCATTCAATTGAATTTCTTGAGTGCTTACTGTGTGCAAAGCACTGTTCTAAGTGCTTGAGAGAGTAAAATACAACCAGAAATAGATATATTCCCTGCCTACAATGATGAACAGTCACCACTCAATAAATATTATCGATTGATCGAGTGACTGGGGGAAGAAACAGGGGGTCCTATTTGAGACCGGGCCCTGAATGCCTAGTAGTCCGAAGGTACCCAGAGCTGGCTCTCTTCCTGGACCCTTCTCTAGCTCCCCAAAAGGAGCAGCAGGAAAGATGATGGTTCATCAGAAACTGTAAACATGCAGTTTCATCAGAAACCAAGGGCAACTCAATGAAGGGACCACTGTAGTGAGCCGTCCCACCGACCCTCAGGCAAAAATCCTCTTAGAAAGGATCCAGATTGGATCAGCAGGGCAGGACCATTGCTATGCTGATTCAAGAGTTCCATAATAAAAAAGGGCTCCTTTCCCTAGCTGAGCTTCAGGGTGCTGTCTTCAGTAGCTTCCCAGAAGTCTACTCTGATGATATCTAAGCAGTTAAGGTTCTAATGACATAAGACTTTTTATATTAAAATCTAGGCCTAGGTATACTTGAAAGCATTCAGGCCTTATCATCACTGTTAAGTAATGTCTAGGATTAGTAGTATCTTGGTTATCCAAGAAGTCTTAGCTGGAAGGTAAGCTTTGAACACCAGGAAGCAGAAACACACCCTGATGTCTAGATGGATGGCTGCAAAATCATTTATTGGTCTTTTGGTCAAGGGGAGAAAAGTAGAGCACTTTTATTTTTTCCAAGTGCTTTAATATCGATTATCTCATTTTTAACCTGAGAAGTAAGGAGAGGTGGGCAGGGAACATGTCTACCAACTCTGTAGTATTGTAGTTTCCCAACTGCTTAGTACAGTGCTCTGCACACAGTGCGTGCTCAGTAAATACCTTTGATCGGTTGGTTACCATTTCCATTATAAGGATGAGGAAATGGACACACAGGGGTTAAGCAACTTGCCCCAGGGTCACCTTGGTCTCCTGACCTCCAGTCCCTTGGTCTCTCCCTTAGGTCGCACTGCCTCCCACTCAATGCAGAATTCATTTTAATCCCCAGTACAGTGAGCACCCAGACCTGGAGATTGTTTTACCTGCTCTAACTGCCTCGTAGATGATGAGCCCCATGTGAGACAGGGACTGAATTCAATCTCATTATTTACCTCCCAGTGTTTAGCATAGTGCTTTGGCACAATGTGCTTAATAAATATCATTACTAAAAGCCAGGTGTCACTTTAGTTGTCCATTCTGAGTTGTGGGCACAGGGATTTACAGTCTTTAGATCAGGAGGAGATTTAAATGATCCAGGGATAATAATAACAACAATAATAATTGTGCTGCTTGTTGAGTGCTTACTATGTGCCAATTGAGAAGTAGCATGGCCTAGTGGAAAAAGCATGGGCCTGGGAGTCAGAGGACCTGGGTTCTAATCCTAGCTCTGCCATTGTGGGTCTGCTGTGTAACCCTGGACAAGCCACTTAATTTCTCTGTGCCTTGGTCATCTCATCTGTAAAACAGGAATTAAGACTGTGAGCCCTACTAGGACAGGAACTGTGTCCAACCTATCTTGTTTTTACCCTAATGCTTGGAACAGTGCTTGACACATAATTATGGAACATATACCATTAAAAAAAGTGTCATGCTAAGTGCTGGGGCAGATACAGGATAATCAGATGGGATACAGCCCCTGTCCCACATGGGGCTCACAGTAGAAAGGGGATGGGGGAACAGGCATTTAATCCCCATTTTACAGATAAGGAAATTAAGAAGTTGACTTTCCACTTCAGTAGGTGCTAAGCAACTCCATGTCCTTGGATAGTCAACTCCAGATGAACAAAGATGCCCTGTGATGGAAATGGAAACCAAGGCGTTTAGAGTGCTGAATTTCTGCTCAGTGATTTCCCGAACAAGGGAGACAGGAATCCCCAAACTGCATTCTCTATATTCTCCTCTACTCACAATAATAGTAATAATAATAATGATTGTGGTATTTGTTAAGCATATACTATGTGCCAGGCACTCCTAAGGAATCAGAGAACAAAACACAAAACAAAGCAGAGAACCTGCCCAGGCTTCCTTTCCAGAACGACAACAAAAGGGCAGCCCACAACTCTTTAGGCGGAAAGAGGCTGAGAAGTCCCTATTCCTCTGTTGCACCAGAAAGGGGAAGAAACAGGGGTTTTGACAGAAAGAAAAGTAGGAGGGGGGGAAGAGAGAGGAGGAATTAGGGGGGGAAAGAGGTGGGAGAGAGGGATAATTGGGGGGAAGAGGTGGGAGAGAGGGAGAATTAGAAAGGGGGAAGAGGTGGGAGAGAGGGGGAATTAAAAAGGGGGGAATGAGGTGGGAAGGGGGAGAATTAGAAAGGGGGGAAAGAGGTGGGAGGGGGGAGAATTAGAAAGGGGGGAAAGAGGTGGGAGGGGGGAGAATTAGAAAGGGGGGAAAGAGGTGGGAGGGGGGAGAATTAGAAAGGGGGGAAAGAGGTGGGAGAGGGGGGGAATTAGAAAGGGGGGAAAGAGGTGGGAGAGGGGGAGAATTAGAAAGGGGGGAAAGAGGTGGGAGAGGGGGAGAATTAGAAAGGGGGGAAAGAGGTGGGAGAGGGGGAGAATTAGAAAGGGGGGAAAGAGGTGGGAGGGGGGAGAATTAGAAAGGGGGGAAAGAGGTGGGAGAGGGGGGGAATTAGAAAGGGGGGAAAGAGGTGGGAGAGGGGGGGAATTAGAAAGGGGGGAAAGAGGTGGGGGGGGGGAATTAGAACGGGGGGAAAGAGGTGGGAGAGGGGGAGAATTAGAAAGGGGGGAAAGAGGTGGGGGGGGAATTAGAACGGGGGGAATGAGGTGGGAGAGAGGGAGAATTAGAAAGGGGGAAAGGAGGAGGAGGGTGGGAGAGAGACACCAGCTGAGAGTAGGAGAGGGGGAGAGTGAGAAGGCAAGAAGAGACAGGCAAGCAGAGGGACAGAGAAATCCGGAAGAAGGCCGGCTCCTCCCCTGCTCCTCCTCCTTCTTCTCTCCTCCTCCTTCTCCCCCGCCCAGGCCCGTCTCTGAAGAGCTGTGGGATCGTGGGACGGTCTGGTTACTCGGTCCAGCGGCCGCTCAGAGAGATCACACCGGGGTGCGGACCTGTCGTCGGACCACCCCCTCCCACACAAACACGCATACACACACACAGAGCTCACACCCTCAGCGCGGACCCACACTCCCACACCCACACTCTGGCCCTCGCCGCGCCCAGGCCGAGTGTCCGGCAGCGGTCCGGGCTGTCCGGCCTCTGTCCGGCGGCCTCTGGATCGGGAATAACGCCGTTGGGGGGTGCGGGCACGGAGCTCTCCCGGTTTGGGATTGGCCTTTCCAGCGGAGTCCCAAGCTCTGGGAAGGAGGGAGACTGGGAAGCCGGGAGAGGCGGCTCGGGACCCAGGAGATCCGGCGGCGAAGCCCAGGTGAGACCTCCCGGGCCGGGCGAGGAGGGCGGGAGGACTGGCTAGCCCTGTAATTCCTTTTTTCAAATCTTACTGCCCGTTTGCTCCTTTTGTTGTCCGTCTCCCCCTCCATATGGGTGTCCGTTGTGGGCAGGGATGGTCTCCGTTGCCGTAGTGTACTTTCCAAGCGCTTAGTACAGTGCTGTGCCCGCAGTAAGCGCTCAATAAATACGCAGGGGTGTCTCCATCCTTAACCGTCCGGGAGGGCCCAGGGGCTTTAGACCCGGTGGGGAGAGGGGCTGGTCGGGGGGCTTTAGGGGGGCTGTGCTCTCCCCCCATCCCCGCACACCCCAGACTCGTGGGTTCATTCGTTCATTCATTCAATCGTATTTATTGAGCAATTACTATGTGCAGAGCACTGGATTAAGCGCTTGGAATGGACAATTCGGCAACAGAGACAAACCTTGCCCAACAACGGGCTCACACGGGGGAGGCATCAAAACAAAATAGAACGAAACAAGTAGTCTGGGGTGGTCGGGGACTTAATGGGGTGGGAAGAAGAGAGGGAATATCCCACCGGGATCAAAAAAAAAAGGACATGGAATGGGAGAGGGAGAGGGGCTTCTCGCTTTTCTGTCCTCCGGGCTTTGGGGAAGGAGGAAGTGTTTTGTACCGACGGCACCGGGCGAGGAAGGGGAAACCTTACCCCCCAAAATCCGGAGGACGATGGGTGGGTGGGCCCTGTTTTTCCAGGAGATGAAGGGTAGGTGGGCCCTCCTTTTCCAGGAAATGAGAGAGCTATTGTCCACCCTGGGCTACCCCCGGGTCCAGGGATCGAGTGGGGGAGGAGATGGAGAAAGATCGTGGTCGCCCTAATTGTTCAATAGCTGTGGTTGTCTCATCCCAGCCGACCCCCAATTTCTCCTTTGTTGTGGCTGTCCTGGGTTAGGTGGGTTTTTCTTTCAAATTTAACGTCTTCTTCTTAAATGGGAGAGCGGGTGGGGGGCGGGAGGGGGTGTCTGGGGTCTCGTGGCGAGCCTGGGCTTGAATCACAGCGAGTGGTTTTGATTCTGGAGAGGGGGGCTTCGAGGTCGAGGTTCGAGGGTTCAAAACAACACCCCTGAAAACCCTCTCGTTGGGGAAGTGTTTCCGGGTTCCCGGCCCGGTGCCAAGCAAGGAACCGGGGAGCGGTGTCTATTGCTGTGTTTTACTTTCCGAGCGCTTAGCGCAGTGACCCGCACACAGTAAGGGCTCAATAAATACGATTGATTGGACGGTTGAATGAACGAGTCTCTTTAGGAAGGAGTGGGAGGGGGCGCCTTGGGTATCGTGGGGTTGTGTATGTGCGTGTTCGTGTATAATAATAACTGTGGTGTTCGTTAAGGGCTTACTGTGTGCCAGGCACTGTTCTAAGCACTGCGGTGGAAACAAGCAAATCGGGTTGGACACAGTCCCTGTCCCACGTGGGGCTCACAGCCTCAATCCCCATTTTACAGATGAGGTCACTGAGGCCCAGTGAAGTGACTTGCCTAAAGTCCTACCGCAGACAAGTTTGGGTTGCAACATTTTTGTTTCGAGAAATTGATGTAAGAGAGGTTGGGGGGAGATGCATTAGGTTTTGCAGTGGTTAATAAAAGCTCCCCCCGCCCCGCCCCCTTTCCCCGAGAGCATATTTATGCCGGTTGTCCCCCTCAACTTCCCCGCAGGGTTTGTCTCTGGGTAACTTTTGGGTAAGGCTAAGTCGCTCACCGGCCTGGGGTTTAGGTGTTGCAGGTCCCCCCCCCACCCGCCCTCCTCACCTCTGCTCCCGGGGTGAACATCGGGACCATCAGGGACCGGTCCTGGTGACCCTCGACGGCCGGGGATCGGGGGCAGGTGCCTCTGGTGGAGTGCAATTGGAGGGCCCAGCTTGCAGCGCTGTAATAATAATCATAATAATAATAAGGTATTTGTGAAGCGCTTACTGTGTGTCCTGTCCTATGTGCTGGGGGAGATAGAAGGTTATCAGGTTGTCCCAGGTGGGGCTCACAGCCCCAATCCCCATTTCCCAGATCCGGTAACTGAGGCACAGAGAAATTAAGTGACTTGCCCCGAGTCACACAGCTGACAAGTGAGGGGGGGTGGGGGGGCGGAATTAGAACCCACGACCTTTGACTCCCAAGCCCGTGCTCTTTTCCCTAAGCCACGCTGCTTCGGAAGTATATTCGAGCTGTACCCAAGCATGAGCTTAAAAGGGTTGGCCACCTTTCCTCCGCGGCCAAAGGGTTAAGCTACACTCTTTTGGGGCCTCCAATCCATGCCCCCAGCAAGGAGTCCCATCTCGGGGGGGGGGGGGGGCGTAAGCAACATCCCCCCCCCCATCCTGCACACAGGTGTCCCCTTGGAGCAGAGGAATAATACTATTGATTGAAACAACGAGCTAAGGGCAAAGGAAGATAGTACCTGGCTATTTTGTGTGAGTCTGGAGCCCGCTTCGTGTAGAATATGTACCCAGTTGTCTTCCAAGGCAAATATGATCCAATAGCAGGTCAAGAAAATAGCAGGCTGCTCTAGAAAAATGGAAATGATTCATTTTAACTCCCCAGAGGACATTATGATTAGACGAGTGAGTTTTATGTGCAGTTTTATCTCTGTCCTTAGCACTTGCTTTAAGGCAAATCAGTGAAATAAATCTCCGAGTTACAGTTTATTATAGGAGTGAGTGATATTGGAACGGAATACACGGAAGGACTGTTGGCCCGGCCGGCCGCCAAAGGTTTCTTCGCTTCTGTTCAGGGGGTTTGGTTAGTCACTCCCTACCAGAAAAGATGTAACATTTAAGGACTATGTCACATACTTTCCTATTTACCAGTGTAAAAACAAACTTCCAAAATTTCCTGGTCTTTCACAACAGGGATTCATACCGTTGTCCATCAGATTCTTATCTCGCTTTGAAATGTAGCTATTTTCAGTCATTAAGGGAGGGCAAAAGCACCAATCAGTGCCACCACACAAAGGGACTTAATTGTACAATTGATTTATGTGGAGAGACTTGGCATGTGTGTCACTTTAACAAGCTGTGTTGAGTAAAATAAGTGTACTTAAATTTGATTAGTTATGTGTCTGCCTGAAACCATTTAGTTAGGAACACTTTGATTCTGCCTGGTTTTTACAAAACTCATTAAGAGCTGGGCAACAAAAGAATTCTATTTTGTAGCTCATAATTATAGCTCTTTATGTGGGAGTGGGAGGCTGCTTTTTCTCCTGGTATTTGTATACAAAAGCCAGACGAGGTTTCCACATTAGACTCCAGACCCATTCTGTGTCGATCTATGAAGCTGAAAATCTAGCATCAAGCTGAGACATGAATCAAGGAAAGAAACATTAAACCGGCATCATCTAGTCGCATTTAATAAAGGGACACTTGTGAATAATGATGTTCTATTATTGCATTGTCTAGGGAACACCCCAAAAGTAGTATCTTTCACCGTTAAGCCTACTCATTTGGGTGAGTCTTTGTCGCCCCATTGCCTTATTTCCTTTGGTAAAGATGGAGAAAATAGATTATGAAATTCTTGCCATTTTATGACTTGCAGAATAATACACAGAACTGGCAGAGGTATCTAAGGGGGTGCTGGAGGCCAGTGCCCCAGCATTATTATTTTAAATTATTTGAAGGAGTTTCTGTTGTAAAAAATTGACTTAGTGATCATCATCAGCTAAATGGACATTTCTTTTAGCTCAACCTCAGATTTAGGACTATGCAGTGTTATTCTGGACTGTGGTTTGAAGTGAACCTTTTTCAAAATGAAATTTTAAAGAGTTCTCCGAACTGGAGAATTCCGCTCAGCAGTATAATAGCTGTATAGTATAGCTGTATAGTATAATAGTAGGTGATACCTCCCTTCCTCACCTACCCTAGGCTGTGGCTATCATTTCAATATCTACTCTGGACTGTAAACTCCTTGTGAGCAGGGAATGTGTCTGCCAACTTGTTTTACTGCATTCTCCCAAGCCCGTAGTACAAGGGCTCTGCTCACTTAACCATTCAATAAATTCATTCAATCACATTTATTGAGCGCTTACTATGTGCAGAGCGCTGTACTGCCATTGATCAATTCATTGCTGGTCACTTTGGATGCAGGAGAGCTGGGTCTATTATAATGAATGCCCGAGAAGGAATAGAGAATGGAAAAAACCAAAACCAAACCAAGAAATGCTAATTTTAGGATGACAATAATAATAATATTGAATCTTGTTAACTTGCCTGAGAAAAAAGCATGCAAGATATATACAGACATACACAAATTACATGCAGATATACTTGGGCTTTTTTAGTTACTTCATATACCTGGATGTGACCACCTAAATCTTAGTGGATACCAGTGGTGTTGGCAATTATTGAACTATAACCTATTTAGGCTCCCGATTTCCCTATTGAGAATGAGTTGGGAAATTTACCTACTTTCAATGATATTTGCTAAGCATTTGTTAAGCACTTTCTATATGATTGGATTCTATTCCCAGCTCCGCCACTGTCTATGTGACCTTGGGCAGGTCACTTAACTTCTCTGTAAAATGGGGATTAAGATTGTGAGCCCCAGGTGAGATAGGGATGATTTGCTTGTATCCACCCCACTGCTTAGTACAGTGCCTGGCACATAGTGAGCACTTAACAAATACTATTACTATTATTATTATTTGCTGGGGTAGATAAGATAATAATGTTGGTATTATTGTTAAGCGCTTACTATGTGCCGAGCACTGTTCTAAGCGCTGGGGTAGACACAGGGGAATCAGGTTGTCCCACGTGGGGCTCACAGTCCTAATCCCCATTTTACAGATGAGGGAACTGAGGCACAGAGAAGTTAAGTGATTTGCCCACAGTCACACAGCCGACAAGTGGCAGAGCTGGGATTCGAACTCATGAGCCCTGACTCCAAAGCCCGTGCTCTTTCCACTGAGCCACGCTGCTTCTCAGCGTTAGATAGAGGTTAGATAGAGTCCATATCCCACATGGGCCTCACAATTTTAATCCCCATTTTACAGATGAGGTAACTGATGCATAGAGAAGTGAAGTGATTTTCCCAAGGTCATACAGCAGACAAGTGGCAGAGCTGGAATTAGAACTCAGATCCTCTGAATCCCAGGCCTGTGCTCTTTTTCCTAGCCCTCACTACTTTGCTCCAATAGTACCTTATGGAACCAATACTAATCGTACTCTCAGAGATCATTTAGGGCCCAATCCAGGTCCCATTAGCTAACCACTTGGGCACTAAAGTGAATTCAGGGCCCAATAAGTAAATGGCAAGGCTTGTATAGATCAAGGAACAGATTCCTAAAATTGAATGAGAGGCAAGAAAATAATTCTGTCATTATCCAGACAACTTCTCACTGGTGAAATACACTGCTGAATAATATTCCTGAAATTTCTCAAGAAGTCAAAAGAATGTCAAGGCTCAGAATCACCAGAATTTTAAAGAATTAAAATCCAAGCAAGAAAACTCACTTTGGTAAAGAATAAGTACTGGATAAGGCAATTTTCATGGACTCAATTTAGCTTAAATAGAAAATAGTAACCACTCTAATCTTGAGCAGGTCGCTGGCCCCTTTATCAGGTTCCTCAACTCTAAAATGAGAATGAGATGAATCTTTCCTCCAAGGGTATGTTGCAAAATCATAGCATTTTTTTTAAAAAAAAAACATTATCTAGGCCCTAAACTCCTTGAGGGCATAGAACATTTCACATCTTAATTCTGTTTTGTACTTCCAAGGAACCTAGTACAGTACACTGCACCAAGTGGTTGCTCAGTATAAACCAATATTATTTTTTATGGCATTTGCTGAGTCCTTACTATGTGCTAGGCACTGTACTAAGCACTAGGGTAGATACTAGCTAATCAGGTTGGACAGAGTCCCTGTCCCACGTAGGGCTTAATCCCCATTTTACAGATGAGGCAACTGAGGCACAGAGAAGTGACTTGCCTAAGGTCACACAGCAGGCATGTGGCGGAGCCAGGATTAGAACCCAGGTCCTTCTGCCCCCCAGGCCCGTGCTCTACCCACTAGGCCACACTGCTTCTCTCAATACTACTACTAGAATATCCAATTGTTACCTATAGAGAGATGTATTTCAATGTTAATCCCTAGAGCAGGGGAAAAATTCTCATTTTTGTTGGTTGAGTATGCCAGAGGACAGATAGAATCGTAAGGACCAGATATGCGCTCAGCAATGAGTTCAAGTGATTGTTTCATGTGTTTATTGAAGAATATATATATATATTTTTTAGATGAGTGATTTTGGAATCAAGAACATGGATCAAGTTGCCCCCGTGTCCAACAGCTTCAGAGGAACCCTCAAGGTGAGTCTTCATGAGAGTAAACTATAAAGAGGGAGATCTCCCACCTCCAACCCCCATTGCATTCTCTGGCCCGAACGCATCCCTTCCCCCGGCTTGCTTGTTGGCCTTCCTGACTTCGAAAAGGGACTGTGGGGTGGAACTGAATATTGGAAGGTAGGAGTGGAAGTCAAGTTGTAGCCAGGCCTCCAGGCCCGAGTCAGAATGCTGCTTCCCCCACAAATGGCAGTCAATGTCCAGGAGCTGGAGCGGCCTGACCAGACCTTCCTCTCCCATTTCCCCTCTCTCCTGGTCAGGGGGTCCCTGGAGCTGCAGAGTCATAGTTGATAATTCATTTTGCTCTGAATAAAACTGCCCGTCCCTACCAGCGCATTGAGAGGGCCCAATATCCCTCCCATTTGCTCGACTTGTCTTTCTGTGCACGGTGATGTGAATGGAAAATCGGCATACAGTTAGGCAAACTGTTTTCCAATTCTCTCATTTCTTCCTCTAAGTGGACAGTGAGACGTGATTGTTTTTCTAAGTTTAAGTCCCTGGATGATCTTTTGCTTGGACATGGAAGGATTGGGCCTTCCCAGTCAGGCATTCAGGAGAAATAAAGGACTACGTTGGAAGGCTTTGGTTTTTTGTCTTATTTGGTTTATGTTCAAGAAGATAACCATTTTCTAAGCATCAAACCAAACTAAGTAATTTTCACATGTTGGTTGCTTTGAAAGGGGTTTTCAAGTTTAGGAAGGAGGAGGAAGAAGAAAGGGCAATCTCAAGGAATGATTCTTTATCCCGTAAAGGGATCAAGCCTGTCAGGGACACAGGTTGGCCATGTGTGCCGGTAGGGGGCAGGGCAAGGGAAGGGGGTTGGGAAGGTGGAGGCAGAGAATGTTTGGCTTGAAGCTAGAGCTGAAGCTGATGGTTGCGGTTAGAGTGGCTGAGCAGAGGAAGTGAAGGCTTTGAGGTGGAAAGGCCAAGGAAAAAGGGTATTTGGGGGTCTGGGAAAGCGAATGACTTTGAAAACTGAACAGGGGCTGAAAATAAAGGTAAGCGCCCTAAGGTGGGTAGAGGAGGCTCCTTCTAGGTTGTAAACTCCTTGTGAGCAGACAACACCTCTACCCAAGCACTTAGTACAGTTCTCTGCACAGAGTAAGCACTCAAACATGATGGACTGATTGAAGAAAAGGAAGGACATAAATTCCCCATGGATCCCTCGAGTGTTTCAGCTACCTCTGTTAGCGCTTCCATGGAGGAAAGACGTGGCTTCTGCTACGCAACAGTTCCAAAATAGTCAAAATCAAACTGCCTTTTCTAGCTTCAGAGGTTGGAAATAGCACTTGATTTCCTTGCAGGAGAACTGTTTCCCCACAAAACAAAGAGCTACACTCTCTTTAAAACCAAATTCTCAGCACACTTGTATATATTTGAAGACAGCCCTAACCTGAAGAATGATTTAACAGGTCATTTTAGGAGGCTTTAGAGGAAAACCCTTCAAACACCCTGGGTGCTCAACAAGAGTTAGTACTGACAGTCATCTGACTGGAGATTAAGATGAACATTTTCTGACCTGCTAGACCATGTTGGGTCGGATCTTTAAAAATATCCGTCTGGCGGGGCTAATTGTTTCCAGCTCTCTTGGCTGGGATTCAGGCTTTGTCCTGTTCTGTAATGTGTCATGCATTGTTCTACATTTCTGAAATGTGAGAAAAAAAAAAAAAAACAAAACAAAACAAAAAAAATCACCTCACTATTTTCTACTTATTAACATTCGCTTAGTGCATTTTTCCATTAGTGACTCAAGGGATGGGTCATTGTGTTACACATAACATGGGGTTTCCAGTTTACATACAAAGAACACGGCCTTTCTCCATTTTATTTCCTAACAAACTGAGCGAAGTAATAATGATGAATCAGAGCATTATCTATTCACTTATAAGGGAGTCTGCCACCAGTCATAAACATCTGGTTTAAAAGTTGATTCATTCAGATTAGATAGTACTTCAAAATCCTCACTTTGATTTATTTCATTCATATCATGTGATCTTTGAAAATTCCTTATTTAATATAAATGGAAACCACCACTTTGACCATAAAACGGTTAGGAATTTTTAAGGATACCCTTAAGGTTGTATCAGTCAGTGAATAAATTCATTAAAGGACTTTACCGAGTGCTTACAGTGCATAGCACTGTGCTTGGGAAACTATATTAGAATTAGTAGACATGATCCCTGCCTCAAGGAGTTTATAATCTAGCAAAGGAGGCAGACACTAAAATAAATTAGGGATAGGATCAAGGAAAGCCAGACAGTGATTTTATATTAAATTATAAGGACCAGATATATTTACAACCTTTTTTTTTGTAACCTTATCCCTCCCTTCCTTTTCTCTCTTTTGTTCATTTGGAGTCTTGTCTTTTCAGAGTGCATAAGGATTTTCCTGTAATTTTAAAAACCTGTGAAAATCGCCCTGACTAATGATGGGTAGAACCACTCTCCCTGTTGTTTTGGACAGCTCTTGGCTGATGTGAAAACAATCAATACGGCATTAGGATGTCACCATTTGTTTTGCTCTTTCCCCATTCAAAAGGTTGATTGGAGAGGAACTACTTTAGATCCATGATAATCTATAAAGAATGTAAAAATTAATGAACAACCTCGGAAAATGTGGTCCCTGGCCCAGGCCCAAAATTTACATTATAATGATCGTGTTTAAGAAAAAACAAGAATGTTTTTCTTATTAGAAGTGAATAATAATGATGGTATTTGGCAAGCACTTACTATGTGTCAAGCACTGCTAAGCACTGGAGTAGATCCAAGATAATCAGATCAGCTACAGTCCCCGACCTACATGGGGTTCACTGTCAGAGAGGGAGGGAGAACCGATAATTTAGCTCCACTTTCAGATGAAGAAACTGGGGCATACTGAAGTAAAGTGAATTGCTCAAGGTGACACAGCAGGTGAATGGCAGAACTGGGACTAGAACCCAGGTCTCCTGACTCCCTGTCTCGGCCCTAGCCCCTGCCCCCGGGTCGTGCTGCAAGCGAATCTATGTCACTAGCATTTTTTGCTTTTTTTTTTTTCCATATTTGACTGCTTATCCTTCTTAGGTCAATGTTTTACATTTTAAAGGTAGATCTGTAAGCTCCTTGTGGGTAGGGAACGTGTCTACTGATTCTCTTTTGTTGCACCTTCTCAAGTGCTTAGTACAGTGCTCAGCACACAGTAAGTGCCATTGATTGGTTGGGGGGAAAAAAAGCCTTTTATTTTGAATATTTGAAGTCCCAAAACATTGGATTTTGCTTTCATTCAGATGACATCCTTGTTTTGCAGTGAATTTCATTCAGATAGATGCAAATGTACATATGGAGAATAATTCTGAAATTATCAATGTTATTATTTTAGGAACACAGTTTGTGAAGATAGCTTCAATAACAAAAATGCTTCTTGCACATTGTTTTGCAGCGCCAGCCGGCATTTGATACCTTTGACTGCCCAAATTCTCTCTTTGCGGGATTTTTTCCCTCATTAAACGAAGAGCAAACTCTGCAAGAAGTACCAACGGGCTTGGATTCCATTTCTCCTGGTAATTTGTTGGGGAGATCGAGGGGTTCTTTTTGCTCTGATGAAGCGAACCTGTCCATTATTACTAGGGTCATTTCTTGGTGCATCGAATCGGTACGCTAAAAAGCACAACTCAGTGTGGTTTATGAGTTTTGGAGTTAAGATGGCGTGTGAGTGCAAACAAAGCAGATAATTGGTGTCAGTTGCATCAGCAGGGCAGATAGTGTTGGCAAAGTGCTCACAATTCTCAAATCTCAGGCACTTCTGCCGCCTTCCATTTGTAATACTAGTAGAGACTTGTGCTGAATTGTGCAACAGTGCTTCTCTAGGTATTTAAGCGTAATGAAAAGATAACAAATCTCATACATATGTCTAACTTTATCTTGGATCATTTGGCTGTTTTGATTTTTAAAAAAAAAACAAAAAACAACCCATGACCTCTTGGTTGCTAGATATTCAGCACAGGATTCTAACTGTTGGATAAGCATAACTAGATTTCCACCTCTTAATTAGAGTGGGGAGCTGATACATAGCATTTTAGCTAAGAAAAAGTCAGCTACACACACACACAAAAACTTTATATGGAAGCTAATTTATCTTGCATAACATAAATACTTTAATCAGTTAAGGTTAGATAAGCCAAGAGTTAGAAAAGCCCAGGGTGGAATTCCTGAGGTTCACAGACCTTCAAGCCAAATTAGCAATCCAACAGAACAGAGGCACCCTCTCCTTTGATAAGTGGAGATCGTGAATGCACCCCAAAAATCTATTGGTGTTCCCAACATTAGTGAAAACAAGCCTCCAGGTTGACCTCAGCCTATAGCCTGCTAACCTTTTTCTTCAGGCTCATTCATTCCTTTTAACCCTTGGCCAGAGTATTTCTTCCTTGTTTCACCGTAAGAACGAAAGCAGTGTCATTCTGGACCAGACCAGAGGTCCATTTCATCCACCAAAGGATGTTCTGTGGAAGAGTTTGCCTAATGGATTCCTTGACATCCATCCTTCTGACTGGGAATGTACCTTTAATGAAGCCTCCTTCACTTTTCCCTTTAATAACCCATTCGGGTTTTATTATCCAAGCCCTTGTTTAACTCATTGACATTTTCTGCCTGCAACCCTTGTTTAGTATTATTATGATTTTTCCATGAAGATGCCATTCATTTAGCACTTGCTATGCTCAAGCCCAGGGGCAGATACAAAATAATCAAATCAAACCCAGTCCCTGCCTCACACAGGGCTGTATGAGGTAGGGCAAGCAGGAATCTTCTCTCCATTTTACAAATGAGGAAGCAGACCCACAGAGGTCACGTCACTTGTCAAAAATGAAAGTTGAGCTTTTTAGCCAACATGGATCATAGATTTGGCTGTAATTTTTTAATGCTTTAGAGGATACCAACGTATGAAATGAGATATGAAACCCTTAAACATGAAATCCCGCTCACTGGTTCTTTTCCACGGGCCGTGAAGAGAAAACAGCACACTACACAGCAGGAATTTGGTTTGAGTGGAGTGGAGAGAATGGATGGCTTGCAGTGAGGATTTCCTTGGTGTTTTTGTGAAAAAAAAAAAAGATGGGTTGCAAGGTCTACACTAGTGGGGAAAAAAGGGGCTCTATTTTCAAGGAGGCCTTCAAAATATTCGAAAGAGAAGCCAGATAGCCCAGCAGCACTTATCTGGAAAATTCACTCCAAAGAAAGTATGATTTTCCTAGCGAGTCAAAAGATGAATGATCGTTTTGATGACTAACCACAGAGGTGCTCTGTATAGCTACTTGGAGATTTGTGAATGAAATCAAACCAAGATTATGGTCATTGGAGATGCTCCTTTCTTGGCACTTGGCTTCACGTGCTTGGACACTGAATAATATTTCCTGCATTTTGGCCAGAGCCCTTTTTTCTCTTTTGCATTGCGCCTCAGGATCAGGATGAGGTTTGGGGCCCAAGGAAAACATTATTTTCTGTTGGTTGACTGTGTGTGGGAATACCCTCTGTTATTTATATTTGTTAACACAGAAGATTGTTCTCTGCCGAATCTTCCCGTCTAATTTTGCAATTTTGCGATGTGGTCTTCCATAGAGCCCTCCAACTGTGAACTGCCTCTGTTAACTCCATGCAGTAAAGCTGTGATGAGTCAAGCCTTAAAAGCTACATTCAATGGTTTCACAAAGGAGCAGTGTCGGCTTGGCATCCCAAACAGTAAGTGACGGCTTTTAAGAGCCACTTTTAATGTCCGGATTGAAGCTGGTTAATCCATTAGAGTTGGCTGACCATATTATTTTGTCGAAAACAAGGTCATCAGGGCTTCCATCCCAGACCTGTGCCCCTTCCCTCTCAGAATCCATGAGCGGAGGAGGAAGAGGGAAGAGTGACGATTAGGCCCTTCAGTGTTCTGGGATGCTCGTATGACAAATCCCAGAATGCTGGGAAGCATGTGGGCCAATCTGAGCGTGCTTTAGCCTGGCCGTAGAGGCCCAAGCATTTAAAGGAAGCACAAGCCACTGCAGGCAATGCAAAGTAGGCTACCAGTTTGGCCAGGATAGCCCCAAGTCTGGAACATCTTTCCACGGTGGGTATGTTAGATGTGTTCTTACGGGGAGCTCGTTATTAGTGAAATGGGTGTTTGTTTTGATTGGAAATAAAGGAATGTGTTCCATTCCATTCCACCAAGACTCCTATTACCCCCAAATGTACATATACTTATGGAGCTATTATATGTTTTTTCATGCCATGGGGCTGATTTTAGGATACAGTGGGTCAAAACACAATACTGTGTTCTAAGGAAAATTCACAGCACCCACACAAACTTAAAACACACACATATCAAGTTGGTGGCACTATGAGAAACTCTCTCTAGAACTGCACAGGTTCGCAATGCATGGGGCTCAATTCTTTTTTTTTTTTACTTGTCTCCTTTTTATTTATAAAACGTTCACGTGCTTATCCTTCTCAGTATTTGTGAACTTGTGGGGTATTGAAAGGTAAATTGTTGAATTGTGAAACCAATACCGTAGAGACCATTTTGTGCTGGCGACTCTTGTATTTTGCTAAAAGTTGGCCAAAACAACTTACAGAAATCCAGAATGCCTCAGTGAAACCAGGTTGCGAGGACAGCTTGATCTCAGATAAGTCTTTCAGGGTGGAATTCCAACTGAATCCAGGCAATCGAGAAAGTCAGTGGAAAGATAGAGGTGTCTGGTGTCTTGGGAAGGCCAGCAGTTAGTTATGCGGTAACTTGCGACCAAAAATCATTTTGCCCCAAATTGAGCTTCAGTGAGAACTTCTGGAGTTCCCATGAGAGCACTCAGCTTTTACCTCCCGTGCTTATTTGGTGCACAGGGGTTAACAGGGGCACGGAGCAAGTGAAATATTGAATTATTTGGATTCCGTCCCCTCCCGCCCACTTTTCCTTTGGCTCACTCCTCTCTTTCCCTTGTTTTTCTCCAAAGATCCCTGGCTGTGGACTGAAGAACAAGTATGCCAATGGCTTTTCTGGGCCACCAATGAGTTTAGCCTAATGGATGTCAATTTCCAGAGGTTTGTCATGAATGGCCAAGTCTTGTGTAACCTGGGCAAAGAGCGCTTTCTGGAACTTGCCCCGGATTTTGTGGGTGACATTCTTTGGGAGCATCTGGAGCAGATGATCAAAGGTATCCAGAGATGGACACAGACCACCTATTCTAAAACCTAACCTGGGGAACAACTTTGGGAGACATGAAAAAGAAAACCATGATGGGCTGAGAGGGCAGCCATTTAGGTGTTTATAAACTCTTCCGAGGAGAAACAAAACAAGAATTTGATGAAAACTCGAGGGTTATTAAATTCTCATTCCAGGCAGAGTGTCTGGGTATAGCACCAGCCAAGCAGCAAATTATTAGCCTTAGTCACTAATTTGTTCACGACCGTCATATTTGGCATTGGTCAATGCAGCAATCCTTCCAGCATTGATCCCGATATGGAAGACACTAGGAATTTGGGCTCATCGTTCATAGGGATATCAGACACCCACAATGATCAAATGAATTCCAATTTGGACACAGCTCTCTGGGACTTTCTGTTCAGTTTTCAATATAATGACAGGAAGCGTGAATGGGTGTTTGTAGGAAAAGGGAAGGGATGCCAAAATGAAACAAAATCAAAAGCAAGGACTGATCTTGCTTTATGTAAGAACTCTGTAGTGTGCCTTTTTTTATTCTTCTGGCATTAACTGCAATTTCAGCCGACTTTTATCAGTTCAAAGCAGTTGGCTGAGTGTAAAATATGGATTTCTTTAAATGTACACCAGAAGATTTCCTTTTTAGTCTTGCCTTTCAATTAGGAAGCTCTCATTTTCAGAAGTCATGACTTCTGCCCTCCATCTTTCATCGTACTTTGGAAAGCATCATGGTCCCAGACAGTAAATGCGTCTTAACTCAGAAAAGAATTTTTCCCTTTGCCATGGCTTTTCCAGATGGATAAATGTGAAAATACTGTTTCTATTTGCAGAGAACCAAGAGAAGACGCAAGATCAATATTTGGAAAATTCACATCTCACTTCCGTGCCCCACTGGATCAGCAGCAATTCACTAGGTCAGTCCCGATCGCTTTTGACATTTTGGAATTTGTTCTTGGGATTGTTCTTCAGGGTTTGTAACCTCAGTGTGGAAACCTGCAATCTGTGCTGTCTGAGCAACGGGTGGGGTGGGGTGGGGAGAGGGAAATTGGAACTGCTTAGTGAAAAGTCACTAGCAATTAACAGGCCAGACGGGTCATGATTGGTGGGAGTAGAAAAGGTTCAGAAACCAGCGCTGTATCAGCTCTTGAGTATTCTATTACAGAAAAGGACAGGTGGAACGTGGGGTTTTTTTTTTCCTCTGGCCATCTTGACCCACAATGCTAACTCAATGAAGACGGCCATCAGGGTAGCTGGCAAATTAAAAACTCTTCGTGCTGGAGTGAACCTCATTGAGATTGGCTAATCCAGCACCCTCTCTCCTGGCTGATAAACAGTGATTCGACTTAAAGCATGGCTGCACGTTTGGCTGGATTATCCGCAAGGCTGGTGACACCCCCAGCTTCCCTCCATTAGTCCGGAGTTTTTAGGATTAAATAGCAGCAGTTGTGCAAGAAACCCAAAGGGCAAGGCCCAGGACTTCGTTGTCTCCCTCACTTCTTGACCTTATGTTTTGTCCTTGCATTACTTTCCTCAGAGCTTGAGTTCCTCCCAAGATTCTATGCAGCCCCCCAATGTGGGCGAGCAGCACTGGGTTCTAGAGGCAGAGGAGACTTTTTGGACAGTCCTCCTCGCTAGAGAAGGCCTCCTTTGATGGGAAGGAAGGTGAATTCGTTGGGAAAGCTAGGAAAGGAGAGGTACTGGAGTCCCTATCAAGTTGTATAGTCTAGTGGTGGATTTTGGTCTGGAGTGTGTGGGTTTGATAAATACTCTTGAATGAAGAATGAAATTCTAAGAAAGGAGAATTTGTGAAATCCCTGTTAATTTGCATGGTCTAGTATCAGATTTGAGGGTATGTGCGTGCATGTGTGTGTGTGTGTAGGTTGGGAGGTAGGGTGGAGGGCTGATGTGGAGAGGTAAAATATTGCCAACGGATTGGACATTTTCAGTTCGGGTTGTGTTTGAAGGGCGGAAGCTGTGAGAACGTCATCATATATCCTCAAATACCATCCTGTAGGTATTAACGTGGAGCAGCTGCCGTATGGAATGCAGACCCCGAGCTATCCCAAAATGAGCCTCCTGGACGGCGTGTGCCAGGCTTCGCCCGTCCCCAGCCTGCTAGGTTCAGAACATGAGTTTCATCTGTATTCGAAGTCACGACTGGACACAGTCAGTGTGAACTACTGCTCGGTGAACCAGGACTTCCCCAGAAACAGTTTGAATCTACTCATCAGTAATTCTGGTAAGATTTGAGGGGTTCATTTATGCATCTCTGTTTGATGGGGAGAACCACTTTTCAGGCTCCAATAATAGAGGCGGAATGCCCTGATGATTTAAGATTTTCATTTGGTGAGCCTAAACTGGAGTTAGGCCTTGGGCTGGGAGTCAGAAATGTGTCCACCCACTGACTTCTGAGTGACCCTAAGCCAGCCGCTGTATCTCTGTGGTCAACTCTTCCATCTATAAATTGGAAACAGCCACCAGGCACCTCCCTTCCTTACTCGGATGCATAAAGATGTAAGTCATAAAAGCCTGGGGAAGAGGAATCTGGGTCACAGTAAAGGACTCTGGCATCCTCAGGTGGACACAGTATAATAAACAGCAGGGCAAGGAATCTGTCTTCCAGGAATAAGAATGATGATGATAATAGTAACAGTAATGATAGTGGTATTTGTTACACTCTTACTGTGTGCCAAGCACTATGCTAAGTGCTAGGGGGGAGCTACAAACGCAATCAGATCGCGTCGCACAAGTCCCTGACCCACATGGGGCTCCCGGTCAAAGGGGGAGAGAAAACAGGTATTTGATCCTCATTTTCCAGAGGAGGGAACAGAGATACAGAGAAATTTAATGACTTGCCTAAGGTGAACCAGCAGGCCAAGGATGGATCTGGGATTAGAACTCAGGTCTCCCGGCTCCCGATCCCACGTTCTATCCACTAGGCCAAGCTGCTTCTCAAGAACAGCCAAGTGCCATGTGTAGTCAGAAGTCTCCCGAGTGAAAGATCGACCGGCGCTCCTCTCGAGCGGCATCCGGCCCGATTGTCTTTGGGAGGTAAAATGGGTCACTTTGTCATCTTCTGCAGGGAAGCTCCGAGAGCCCGACTCGAGTGACAGTGGCACGGAAAGCTTCGAGAGCTCCGATTCGATGCTCCAGTCCTGGAGCAGCCAATCGTCGCTGTTGGATGTCCAGCGGGTGCCTTCCTTCGAGAGCTTCGAAGAAGACTGTGGCCAGCCCCTGTGCCTGAGCAAGCCGACCATGTCTTTCAAGGATTACATTCAAGAAAGAAGTGACCCGGTGGAGCAAGGCAAACCAGTTATACCAGCAGCCATTCTGGCCGGCTTTACAGGTGAGTGTTGTAATTTACTCTACCTGGGTCGTCGAAATCTTGTTTGTTTGCTCTCCTCGTGCCCTGCATGGCTGCCTTTCCATGTTTGTGAAGGGTGTTTCTCGTCCGGGACGTTATTATTTACATTCCTGAGTTGATGCGTGACCTGTTCCAACCCTGAATTCTCAAAATGCAAATAGGCCTAGAATTTTCGGGTATGTAAAAGCCAAGTGGAATAGGCCAAAATCTACGGTGTGTTTTCGTCTGGCTTCTTTTCTGCCACTCTGAGGAGAAGGAGGATGAGGATGAGGACGAGGGGGCTCGGAGAGCTTTTAGGTTTGGCGCTGTGTGGAACTGACTCAGCCATAGAAGAATTTCAAAGAAAGCCAGCTGTCAGCCTGGAAGACCCAAGGGAGGATGGCAGAGCCAGTTTCAAATAATCAAGGGAAGATTGACCCTATTTTTGTCAGCAAAGTGGTGGTCTGGACCTAATTTTAAAGTCTTGTTTTAGAGAATTTTTATTCCAGAAACAAATTGGTTTTTTCTGCCTTGTCTGTTTTCGGATCCCTCACTAACTAGGGCCACACCAGTGCTCAGTTTCCACCTCTGTCCTCGAGCATATGGCCTCATCATCATTTTCCGCTGGTCAGGTGCTGCCATTTCAGGATAAAGATCTGTACAGACGAGCTCCCTTATTGCTACGATAAGGCCGGGCATGCATCCCTGCCATCTCTCCATCCAAAGGGGGAAGCCAAACACGATTCCACACAGAAACGAGGGTTTTGAGAATTGAATCCCAACCAGAAGTCTGCCTCAACCGGACCGCGGTGTCCGTAGAGGAGGTTAAGGCTGAGAGCAGTGGGTCCTGACTTCCCTTTCCTGCGGGGCTATACAGATCCAAGGATCACGAGGAAAGGTTTCTTGGGAATGTTGTTTGTCAGAGGTAATAATAATGTTGGTATTTAGGATACACATAAAGGGCGAGGCCACTTTTCCTGTTTTCACAAACCGGCCCAATGAGAGATCTGTGATTTTTACCTCCCCCTCGTCGACGGAGGTCGGCTCAGAGTCATGGGCACCAGCGTTATAGACTCGGCTTGCGCCACTAGTAAAAGCTTAAGCACGTGTATCTTATCATTATTAGTAATAATAATTATCACTACAACTAATAATAATAGTGGTATTTGTTAAAACACAGTTCTAAGCCCCGGGGTAGCGACAAGATAATTAGTTTAGGCACAACCCCCACCCACACGGGGCTCACAGTCTAAGGTGGAGAGAGAACAGGTATTGAATCCCCATTTTACAGATGAGGAAACTGAAGTACAGCGAAGTGAAGGGACATGTCCTGGGTCACCCAGAAGATAAATGCGAAGAGCTGGGATTAGGATCCGGTTCCTCTGACTCCCGGGCCCGTGCTCTACTCTTAAGCCTCTGTGCCGCGCGGACATTAGGTAATGACTCTTGACTGGGTGAAAAATGTTGTAATACTGAATTTTCTCTCTTCTTTTCTTCCAGGAAGTGGACCTATCCAACTCTGGCAGTTCCTTCTAGAATTACTCACTGACAAATCTTGTCAGTCATTTATTAGCTGGACTGGAGATGGATGGGAGTTTAAGCTTGCTGACCCAGATGAGGTATGGAAGCAGTTAAAAGGATTCAAAGGCAAAGGGATGTTTCTGAGCTTTAACTCACTTGGCTGAATGATGTAGAAGCTTGTTGGGCCGGTCAAGAAAATGCTTCAGGAATTTAATTTTAAAATAAGCCTTCCTCTTCAGTCCTTTGTTGATAGGAAGGTCGAAGAGTCACACAGAGATTATTTTTTTAAAGCGTCTGAAGGCCGATCATGAGCATCCACAGAAACAAGTCAGTCAGCGGCACTTTCTTGAGACCTGCTGTATGCAGAGCGCTGCACGAGGCCTCACTGTGAATTCCAATATCAGGAGGCCAGGTTTCTAGACCCAGCTGTGCCCCTGGCCTTCTAGGTGACCTCGGGCAGGTCACTTAACCTTCCTGGGCCTCAGCTTCCTCCTCTGTAAAATGGGGATAATTATCTCTGCTGCCCCCCCTCCGTCCCAGGGATGTTGTGAGGAGAGAAGGAGATGTGAAAGAATTTTGGAAAAATATAAAAAAACACTATTCCACAAATAAGGACAGGGAACAAAAGACCAAGTTATGGCCCTTAGCCTCTAGGCGCTCTTAGTGCTGAGGATAGAATGCCCAGGTTGGAGAGACACCATTTCGGGTCACTGTGTGGGCTCCTGTCCTCCCGTTCCTCCTTCCATACGAATCTATCCTCTTGAATTAAACTCTTCAATTCTGCCCCGTGAGTTGGTGGCCAAGACACTGATCTAACGGGTCCCCGAAGCCTCGACCGCAGTTTCTTAGTAACGGATGTTACCACCGGATGGTTGAAGAGGCAACTCACCTTAACCCTTTGCCTATCTCATCCCTCTTCCCTAGGTGGCCCGGCGATGGGGAAGGAGGAAAAACAAGCCGAAAATGAACTACGAGAAGCTGAGCCGGGGTCTCCGCTACTACTATGACAAGAACATCATTCACAAGACGTCCGGAAAGCGCTACGTCTACCGCTTTGTCTGCGACCTCCAGAACCTGCTCGGGTACACGGCGGAAGAACTGCACGCCATGCTAGGGGTGCAGCCGGACACGGAGGACTGAGCAGACCGATCGCACCCGAACCGGATGTAGGTCGTGTGTGAGTCGGTACTGTGGACCTGGGGCCCGGCTTCCGGCCGTTCGAGGTGGGGCGCCGCTGAGAAATAAGGAACATTAGAAAGGAAGTGATTCGGTGAAGCCGGGGGGAGGTCGGAAGGAAGCGGCGGCCTCAGTTCGACGGACTCCGCTGCTCTGGCCGAGGCTGCCTCGTTCTCCACGCGGGGCCCGGGGCGGAAATGCTCTTGGCGATGATGTTCGGAAATGAAGGTGGCGTGAGTTGGTGGGAACTGTTGAATCGGTACATCGCAAGGCTTCTTGGAACTTAGCCCAAAGGTGGCCTGAAAAGATAGGCTGGAAGAGCTACCTGGAGCTAAAGCAGACTGGAAGGGAAGATTGTTCAGACTTTCCACCGTTTTGATGGGGCAGATGCATGCTGGTTAGGTGCCCCGACGTTGTGGCCTTTTGGAACCAGGTGGAGGAAAATGCAAAAACATTTCCTTCGAGGGGGGAGTGAGGAAAAAAAAATCACACCATTTCAAAGGTCCTTTTGTGTATATTATCGTAATCTTATGGTTGTTATTGGAAACAATCCTATTTAACAAAAATTTGTATATTGTAATTTAAACTAATTATATAAGCGTGTTTGAAACAGGAAGAATGCAAACATATCCAGTGTTTATTCTACGTTTTCAGTCGCACATACAGCATTTTATAAATATTTGATCTGCCAGGGTCAGGCGGGGAGAGGTCGGAAAGTGCTTAGTACATGCCCACGCTGGATGCCTGCAGGAAAACAAATCTAGATGGACTTGGTTGAGTTTTCTACCATGACCATATCTGGCAAAGACTTTGTACATTTTGGCCTTTTTACAAGAAGCTAATATTATTGTTTGTGCAGAACTGAACTTTTTGTCTTTCTCTTCTAATGGAAAATGTAAAGTTAATAGATATAAAATGGGTATTTTTCTTGATAAACAGCATATGTTTTCCATTCTTACGCATGGCCTTTTAAATCGGCTTATATGCAAACCATATTTTATGTTTCAGTTTCAGTATATTTCTTCTCCCTCCCTCCCGACCCGTCCCGACTCGTTACTCCCCTTGTGCCTTCCGTCCCCAATTCATTCTGTATGATTAAAATAGGAATTCTATTTTTGGAACTATGTGACTCCTTTTCAGAGATCAGGAGGGATTTATGTAGCAGCTATTTTTACTGCAAAAAGACCAACAACAGCAAAACAATTCACTGGAAAAATGTAATTTGTAAGAAAGCTTTATTTTTATCTCAGCTCAGTGTAAACATATTGTGCATTGCAAGAGGTTTCCACAGAATCCGTTGTTTATTAAAACCTCTTGAATGGAAGAAAAGTTTGTTCAATCTCTGATCACTCTAAAATGTCTCAGGCACTTTCCTGGGGTGGAATGAGCTCTGCTCAAGGTCCACAGTCAGATGTCCATAGAAGACCAGAGGCCAGGCAAGAGGAAGACCGGTTGTTAAAAGATTTTGGGTACACTGGCAAAGGCACAAAGGAAAAAGATGGGTCTCTGATCGAAAGCAAGCCCCGGTGTGAGTTTCAACAGACTAACTCGGGCTGGTCCTTGGAGCCTTGACTTCACGGATGCAAACTAGAAGCTCTGATCGTGCATCGGCGGACCGGAAGGCACCGCACATCATGGCTTCTCGGCACCCGTCACAGCCTCTGGACTCCCAGCAGGCTCCTGGAGGAGGGTGAGGATTCCGGTGTCCTCAGTCCCTGTCTTCCGGGAGCTGTGCTTGAGTCACCTCGCCCTTGGGTGTGTCTTAAGCATTCAGGTGTCTGGCTAAGGGTGAAGATGAAGAGTAGCGAAGACACCTGGGTTATGCCCTCCAGGAGTTTATAGTCCAGCGGAGCCAAGCAAGCAGGCCCAGACAAGACCGAGTGCGATCGGTTTAAGGATGGTTTTCCCCCAAGGCCCCGTTCAGCGGGATCTGGAAACGCAGACCCAACGTAGGGAGCTCTCTGCACCGGCCACACCCAGCTCCCTGCAGCTCTGGGGATCCCCCACAGTTATGTCACTCTCAAAAAATCTGAGTTCGGAATTGACAATCTCACACACACACAGGACCAAGTCAGTGTGGAAGGAGTGTCGCCCTCTGGCTATTTCATTTTAAAAGTTTTGTGGCCTTTTCAATTTTCGCATCTGTGCCCGGTTAGACCACAACTAAAAGATGCTCTGCCCCTCAAAGGGACCACCCACATGACATTATTCTGAAATTCTTTTTCCCAAAACACATTATTCTCTTGTCTTCTCCTTTCCCTCTTTCCCACCATTCATCAATGTCATCACCCCCTCCCTATGATTGCCTTCTCCGAGACGGTTCCCACGGTACGCAGAGAAGAGACCGTGGGCAATGTCCAGCCACCAATAGGCTCACGGTTCCCCATAGATAGATTTCCACAACCAGCCCACAGAAATACAACAGGAACTGGAAAGAGCTTATTAACATCTGACAGAGGATCTGGTATCTGCCAGTGGAAAGAGCTTAGTAACATCTGCCAGTGGCTAAGACTTATCAGGGCTAGGCAGAGCTGGGGCTGGAAAGAGGACATGGTGAGGTCTTGTCTCCCAGATCCAGCCCAGGCAGAAATCTATTCCAAAAGACCTCTCCCTACCTCAGACTTATTTGGCATGTATTCAATTCATCACTATTTATGGAGCATCTACTGGGTGCAGAGCACTCTATTAGCTGCTTGAGGGCATGCAGTAAAAAAAAAAGACAAGATCCCTACCCTTGAAGAGCTTACAGTTCAGTGTAATCTTGCCACCTATTTTACAGCCATTCTCTTTGCCCTTAAAAACGGTCGTTTCCTATGAGTTCAAAATGGCATTACAGAGTTTATAATTGTCATAGTATGAAGTAATCCCAAGACTTGACAAAATATTTTTTGGCTTTTTTCTTAAGCACACAATCTGCAATTTCCAAAAGCCTCATCCAGTGAACCAGCGGGTTCTAAGCTGCCTTCCGTGACAGCAAATTGGAGACCCTCATGCCCTAAAAGCAGTCTATGTGGTCAGACATGTTCTCTGCACATGGAGCCTGCAGGCAGTGGGAAAGAAGATCAGTGGAAAGGGGTTGAGGAGGCCTTAAACCTGGGGACTGGTGGGAGTTATGGCCCCATGAAACAGACGTCAACTAGGAGGCCTGAGAGAGTTGGGGAGTGGAGAGGATGCAAAGAAATCCCAGCACTGGAAGCCTCACTGGAGGGACCAAGAAAGCAGAGAATTATCAGGAAAGGAGTCAGAGACCCAAAATGGAGAGGCTAGAGAAAGCTAGACGTCAAGTCTCCCTGTAGGTTATTGGCAAGGTTCCGGCTGGTCTCTACAAAAAGGTCAACTGTCTTGAAGCAGTTTATCTTGGCCCCAAGGTGGCTGTCACTCAGCATCAGGAAGACAGGCCTGCCTCTAACCGATTCGCTTCTCACTGAACGAGTGGACTTTTCGTCGCCAAGGCCAGACCTGCCCCACTGACCGTGAAAGGGGCCCAGCCAGGGCTATTGTTGGATACCGTTTCCACTGTTTACAGTGCCAAGCACTGTAGTAAGGGATGGGGAAACAGAAGACAAATCAGGTCAGACAAAGTCCCTGTCCTATTAGAGACCTACACACTAAGTGGGAGGGAGAAAAGGTATCAAATCCCCATTATACAGGTGAGGAAACTGAGACAGAGAAGTTAAGCGAATTGCCCAAGGTCACACAGGCAAGTGGCAGATCTGGGATTAGAACCCAAGTCCTCCAACTCTCAGTCCTGGAGGGTGCAAGAAGCATAGGGAACATGCATGAGTGACCTCTGTCTCGCCCATCCTGGGCTTCCACATAGGGTCAGCCCAGCTAAGAGGCAGTTCCACTCTCAGGGATTCACCCACTGTCTTTGCTTGGGGTACTTTCACCAGGTCTGAAAAAACATCTTGCAAGTATCCTCTCTGGAATTAAACGGTGCCTCATCAGGCAGCCAGTGCCCTGCCTTTCCACCCGCTTTTCTTACTTTCCACGAGACAACACGTTCCCTTCCTCGAATGGCGATTCCTTTTCCTATCCATCTCTTCCCAGGATCAGCCTGGAGAAATTGATTGATTGAATTCCAATTGATACACAGTTGTTATGCACCAATGAGGCACCTTATGAAACACGGGATTAAACACGGTCGCCACCCAATTTAAATGATCTACTAAAATGCTCACTGTATTAAATGCAAATATCATATTAGTGTGATAGCTGATTTAGAAAAGTCCTGTAACCTAGCTCAAATCCTTGACCCGTATGAATACTTGAATTAAGGTAGCCTGGCCTGGTGGGGAAGGGATGTGACCGGGAATCAAGAGACACAGGTTTTAATCCTGGCTCTGTCACTTGCCTGTAATCTTGGGCAAGTCACTTCTTTTTGCCTCGGTTTCCTCATCTGAAAGGTGGGGATAAGATATCTGCTTCTCTGTCCCTCTTAGACTGTGACTTTGTGAGGGACAGGGACAGTGTGTAACCTGCTGGTCTTATATCTGTCACAGCATTTCACTTAGAACTTGGCATATAGTAAGCACTTAGTAAATACCATCGCTATCATTATTATTATTGTTACTATTATCAACTGTGACCCATCATATAAATGCCTACAATTAACCTACTTGTAAATGACACTGGATGGACCTTCCGAGAAAATATTCCTTTGCTTGGGAGAATGTCTGACACCTAAGAGAGTTCTCATCCTTTGGTTCACAGCCTCAATTCTGCAACTCATATTTACTATGGATATTTAGTTAGAAGAATTAGGAGAATCGTATTAGGATAGGTGGATCATTGGATGGTCTAAAGAAACATTCCCTGTGGATTGATTTCATCACAATTCTGTGGATAAAGGCATTTGTTACATCGCCAATTGCATATCTGAATTTTGAGTAGCCTGTGTATTATTCTACTGGCCAAACTTCAAAGAGGTGATTATTTGGGGCAGATGTCACGAGTTTATGACAAAAGATGCTGGATTGACTCCAAGAGTCCTACCTGTACATGCTGTGTCTGTAATCAACCGGTCGATCGGAGGCATTTACTGAGCGCTTACTACGTGTGCAGGGCACCGTACTAAGCACTTGGGAGAGTACAACAGACTTAGCTGGCATGTTCCCTGCCCATAACGAGCTGAACAATCCAGTTTTTAACCAGGATGAGAACCAAACTTCGGGGTCACAGAGTTCTAGCTGGCTGATCGGGCATGAGCTGGTAGAGATTCAACCCCGGTAGAGGTGTACATCCACTTTGTCCTAGAAAGTTGACAACCAGATGGGTTACGGCCTGGTACGCTTCCAGCTCCCATTCCTGTAGCGCTTAGAAATGTGAAATGCTGGGTTGTCATTCATTTGCCCAATCTTCCTCGGTGAGGAAGGTCGGTATGATAATTTAACAGATACGGCAAGGGAGGAGGCAACCCTTTAACCGAGGATTAGTGCCGCGTTTGAGCTTGTCCAGTGAATCACTGGAGGAGCGGAGATAAGACCTCAGTGGTTGCAATTCCTAAATCATTGCTCACGCGTTAGGCCGACAGTCCTCCATTGGAATGTAACTCAGGGACACCCTCTGCTCGGGAAAGCGGTCGCCGCGGGTCACCAGCTCGGCTGGGAGCTCCCACCATCATTTCATCTGGCCAGTCCCTGCCCGGCGAACCCCGAGAGACAACATATTCATTGCTTCCTCACCTGGCTCCAGTCCACTGCACGAGATAGTTGGGCAGTTTCTGATTGTTCTTGCAAATAACTGATTACAAAACCTCATCTCTACGCCATAAACTAAATATGGGCACTGAGCGTAACTGCTAATTCTGTTGTATTGAACTCTCCCAGTCGCTTAGTACGGTGCTATGCACCCAGAAAGCACTCAATAAATACCACTGCCTGATTCCAGAGTGGGGTTCTGCGCTATATGAAGCAGGTCTGATTTTTTTTGAATTAGTAACTCTATCAAGAAAAGGAGAAATCATCCTAATGCAGAGGAGTATGGAATGACATCCATGAAAACAAACCGCCTTCCGCTGGAGTAGCTGACAGTAGTAATGGTAATAATGATAATTATGACAGTTGTTAAATGCTTACTATAATAATGATGATGGCATTTAAGCGCTTACTATGTGCAAAGCGCTGTTCTAAGCGCTGGGGGAGACACAAGGTGATCAGGTTGTCCCACGTGGGGCTCACAGTCTTCATCCCCATTTTACAGATGAGGTAACTGAGGCACATAGAAGTGAAGTGACTTGCCCAAAGTCACACAGCTGGCAGGCAGCAGAGCTGGGATTAGAAGCCATGACCTCTGACTCCCAAACTCGTGCTCTTTCCACCGAGCCACGCCGCTTCACTATATGCTTTACCAAATGCTGGGCACTGTACTAAGTGCTGGGGTAGATATAAAATAAGTGGGATGGACACAGTCCCTTTCTCACACAGGGTTTATGATCGTAATCCCCGTTTTACAGATGAGGGAACTGAGGCCCAGAGAGGTGAAGTAACTCGCTCAAGGTCACTCAGTAGACAAGTGGCGGAGTCGGCATTAGAACCCATGACCTTCTGATTCCCAGGCCCGGGCTCTATCCACTAGCCAAGCTGCTATTCAGCATGGTACTTATTGAATGCCCCCTGGATGCAATGGGTTTGTTGTACTTTGCAGAGTACAACAGAGAGGAGCAATGTGGCCTGAGCGGAGCAGTGTGACCTAGTGGAAAGAGCAGGCCTTGGAGTCATATAGCCAGGTTCCAACCGTCGCCCCCTCTGCTGTGTGACCATGGGCGAATCACTTCACTTTCTGACCTTCAGTTTCCTCATCTGAAAAATGGAGATTAAATTCCTGATCATCATTCTACTTAGACAGAAAGCCTGATGCGAGACAGCAACTGTGTCCAACCTGATTAACTTGCATTATGGGAAGCAGCGTGGCTCAGTGGAAAGAGCCCGGGCTTGGGAGTCTGAGGTCATGGGTTCGAATCCCAGATCTGCCACTTGTCAGCTGTGTGACCTGGGCAAGTCACTTCACTTCTCTGTGCCTCAGTTACCTCATCTGTAAAATGGGGATTAAGACCGTGAGCCTCATGTGGGACAACTTGATTACCCTGTATACCCCAGTGCTTAGAACAGTGCTCTGCACATAGTAAGCGCTTAACAAATACCAAAATTATTATTATTATTATCTACCCTAATGCTTGGGACAGAGCTTGACATACAGAAATGACTGAACAACTATTATTATTACTACTGCTACCACTAATAAACAACTAAGAGACGGGTTTCCTGCCCACAAGGAAATTACAGTTAGACTGTAAGCTTCTTGTGGGCAGGGAACATGTCTACCAACTCTGTGATACTGTACTCTCCCAAGCATTTAGTACAATGTTCGGCCCACAGTAAGTGCTCAAAAAATACGACTGATTGACTGCATTGTTCTTGCCCAAGCACTTAAGTATGGAGCTCCACACACAGGAAGGGCTCAACAAGTACCATTGATGATAACGACGATGTGGGACGGGGGACCAAAAAATGGGTGTTCAGTTTAGCATCAAGCTAATGGCATTCTAGTCGGTTTGATGCCCAAAGAACTTGCTTATCAACAACACATGTGGCTGGCTGAAAAGAAAGAACCAACGGAAAGGAAGGAATTAGGGAGGTTCTGTAGATACCCAGTTTGGGCAGAAAATTGATTCCTGGGGCCTTGAGGACAAACTACAGCTTCCAACCGGGCACTTTTATTCCCATGTTGGTTCCAGGACCTTTCCTTCAAGGGTCTTTCTTCTCAACAAGGCTCTTCCAAATCCTTGCCTACATGTGGGACGGGGACTATGTCCAACCCGATTTTTTGTATCCACCCCAGAGCAGTACAGTGCCTGGCACATAGTAAGCACTTAATAAATACTATAATAATTATTATTATTATGCGCATTTGGTACAAAATGATCAGTGTTGGGGGGCATCTTCTATAGGAGGACTCTTCAGTCTGGAGAGACGCAAGCTGAGAAGGGACGTGATTGAAGTTTACCGAATCACCAAGGGGCTGGACAGGGGAACAAGGAATAGTTGTTCTGCAAATCCCACAACACCAAGAGCGAAGGGTATCACGATGCTTTAAAGCTCCAAATCAACAAAAGGAAAACCTTATTCTGCCTAGGGCTCATGAGCCTAGGAGATGAGCCTAGCAGAAAATATCAATAGGTTCAAGGAAGGTTTGGATAAATTCCCGGACAAGGGGTCCAGAATGAAAGATAATAGATGGTACCTCCCAGACCATGCAGTTGAAGGTCAAACCAGGCAATCGTCCCTTGGGGATGGAACCCTGGGCTCAATGGGACCTGATCCCTTCTGGTCTCTCAAGCAAAAACAACGAACTTTTAGAATGGTAATTCTTCCTGTGGAGAAGTTCCACACCTCCTCTATTTGGTCACCAAAGGTGAACACACGGTGTCTGTTCCTGAAAGCGCCCCTGCTCCGTTATATCGATAACACTCTCCCCCTATAGTACTGCCAACTGGACTCATTGCTCAACCCCACCCAAGGCAGGCCCCACCTATTCCGGTCAGCCCACAGATGAACAAATATCGGGGCAAAGTCTGGGCCCCGGCATCATTTCTCTGACGGCCGCTTGGGTCTTGATGCCGGAGGCCAGTCAAGGCTATCGCACGGTCAGATCACCCAGTTGAAAGCCTGAACCCTCCTATCGAGGTCATTAACTAATTAAGGGAAGCTCAGAACATTAGAGGATTGGTTTTTCATTTCCAGATAGAATCTGGTTACTACTAATAACAGGCTGGGGAAGGTTTACTGGGAGGGGAGAAAGCAAAGATGGAGATAGGAACTTAGGCCTCGCCTCAGCATTGTTTATGGGAGGATGTCAGCCCAAGGGAAACAGCACACATTCTGAGTGCTCAATCCCTCTCCTCAATCATAGCGACAGAAACTGAGGCATTTGCAAGGAAACGGTAAATACCGCCGACTGAACGGAAAGCATATTTTTCTGGATCCTTTGAAAATGTCTTTGCTTTCACGCTTCCTGGGCTAGGTTCTTCCCAGCCCCTAAGTCTCCCACTCCTAGGAAAGAGGTGCAGAGAGAAACGAGTCCACCCTCTCGGGCCACTGAGGACCAATCAATCAATCAACCAATCAATCAATGGTATTTATCAAGCGCCCACTACGTGCAGAGCACTGTAGTAAGCACTTGGGAGAGCACAATACAACAGAATTAGCAGACCTGACATTCTCCCAGGCTTCGACTCGGCTGTGGGGAGAAGGAAGTCTGAGGCTTAAGTGCCAACCTTTTACTTTGAGTGCTGGGGCGTAGGGTCCGGGAGGTGGGAAGTCACAAGGCCGAAAGCAATCAGAGGGCCGGGTGAGATGAAAGGAAAGATAAATCCGGGCCCAGACTTCCGGGACCCCCAGACACTCGGGGAGGAGAAGCCTTGGGTGGAATGGTCCCAGGGCCTGGGAGTCCTGGCAGATGGTAGGGATGGAGGAGAGAAGGTGGGGGTGGAGTTAGAGTACAGAGATCGTGTTTATTCTTGGGTGATGTGCTTATTGTGAGAGTATATATGTCATTTCCATCCGGAAACCTGAGACTCAGGCTAATCTCCTGATCCAGGGAATGTACCAGGCTGATGGGATTATGGTGCAGTAAACATCTATCTGAATCCACAAAAAGGGATTCAGATAGATGTTTCCTTAAAAAAAAAAGATTCATCCCTGGAGTATCACATGCCCAACCTCCTCCCTACCCACCACTAAAATTGTGGTTCACATCTTGGAAAGTGACAAAGATCCTTTATTAGAGTTTATAAACAAAATTCCTTCGTTAGCTGTTAGGATGGTTCCAAGAGAACGGGAAACTCTGCCCGGTTTTTCCTGCTCTTCCTCTTTTCCTATAGAGACCACAGAGTGAACCCATACGTAGCCGTGTACTAACGTTCGGGGTGAGCTCTACTTCCAGTTATCTCCCAAACTACTTAGATCTCAACCACATAATGGAAATCTTGTTCCTAAGTATACCACCCACCTCTTAAGTGGCATGTCCAGAGCACTAACAAGCGAGGTGACAGTTGCTTTTTGGGAACCTGGTCATTAACTAAATACCCACCCTGTCGAGGTGGGAAGGCAGTGGAAGCAGCATAAAATGCATTCCCTAAAGACAAAATCCCAAACTTGAGACTCCTCACGGGAGTCCAGGGGGAATGAGAGGTTCCCTTGTTCCAAATCCCAAGCTTGAGATTCCTCACGGGAGTCCAAGGGGAATGAGAGGTTCCCTTGTTCCACGCAAGAGTGGGATTCTTAACCCTTAAAGGTAAAGCATTTTCTACGTGGGATGCAATGTGCTAAGTAAGCCCTAGAGAGAGTATGACAGAAACAAGAGAAATATTCCCTGACCCCAAGGAGCTTCCCATCTAACGGGGGAGACAGACAAAATATGTGCAAATAGTGGGGACAGGAGGAAGAATGGGGATTAGTTAGGGAGAACAGAAGCAGTATGGCCTAATGGGAAGAGCACTGACCTGGCTTCTGAACCCGGAACTGCTACTTGCCCTCTGTGAGACCTAAGACAAGTCACCGAGCTTCTCTGTGCCTCAGTTTCCCCATCTATAAAATGGGGATCCAATATCTGTTCTCCCTCTTCCTTTCACTGGATCCCACTGCGGTCCAACCTGATTATCTTGTACCTATCTCAGTGCTTGGCACATAGAAAGCGCTTACCAAGTACCACAATTATTATCATTATTATTAGCAGTAACAATAATAATATTAATGGTATTCGTTAAGTGCTCAATATCACCATTATGTGGTATTTGTTATGTGCTTACTATGTGCCAGGCAACTGTATTAAGTGCTGAGATCGATACAAGCATGTCGGGTTGGACACAGTCCCTGTCCCACATGGGGCTCATAGTCTTAATCCCCATTTGACAGATGAGGGAACTGAGGCCCAGAGAAGTTAAGTGACTTGCCCAAGGTCACACGGTAGACAAGTGGCAGAGTCGGGATTAGAACCCAGGTCCTTCTGACTCCCAGGCCCGTGCTCTATGGGCTCAGGCCATGGTGCTTCTCTTATTAGTGTTAGAGCAAGTATGTCGGAAATAAATATCAAAATAAAGCAGAATAAATAATTGATTCATACATATAGATCAATAAATATTATTTTACATATCCAACCGTTATACATAATAGATAGACACAAATATTTGCATTTCAGTTTGCTCTTACATTTTCTGGATACAGAAATGCAAGCATTTTTATTTCAGCATTTGACCCTAAATGTGAATCCTGTTAGGGTTAGAATAAATAAATGTCCAAGATATTTTGTTCCCCTGGATACATCAGAAATGTCTCACACCCTCAAATGGTGTAACAGACCCACTCACAATGCTCGCCATCTGACAACCGCAGACTTCCCAAGTGGAAATCTTGATGTTCTTCCCAATCACTAAGACGAGTGACCGCCGAAATTCACCATGGGTCCAAGCCCTGAGGTACCCAGAAAGCCCAGAACTTCACTTTGGTGATCCTTGCTCACTGTTCAAGTCACTGGGCAAGTCACTTAACTTCTCTGTGCCTCAGTTCCCTCACCTGCAAAATGGGGATTCAATACCTCTTCTCCCTCCTACTTAGACTGCGAACCTCACGTGGGATCTAACGCTTGGCGAATTGTAAGTACTTAATGGATACCACAGTTATTATTCTTGTTATTATTTTTACTATTATGATCTGTCCTGGGGATGTTAGGGCCAGCTGAAAAGAGGACACGTGGCCAGCCTATTCCTCAGCCTTACATCTTTCCTCGTTCCAGAGTGGAAGCACAAAGCACCCCCAAGGCTGCTGCAGGTTTATATCCACCCAACCCTCCCTCACACTGAACTGCACTTCCCAGTTCATGCAGGAGCAGCTCTTCCTCCTGGGCAAACTGGAGGTCTGACTGGGCTGTCACTGAGTTTGGCCTCCCAGTGAATTGGCTGATTTACTGTGGAAGGTGGGGCCACCCCACCCCATTTTGCATACAGACAATTTAAAGAACTCAGCCGGTGGCTACAGTCCACCATGTGGGGATGCTATAATCAATCAATCAATCAATCAAAAATAAAAATACGGAACATAAAGACTCCCACTGCAACGCAGGGGAGCAGTCTGGCCTAGTGGAAAGAGCATGGTTCTGGAAGTAAGAAGGACATGTGTTCTAATCCCAGCTCCACCACTTGTCTGTTGTGACACCTTGGGCAAGTCACTAGAGAAGCAGCGTGGCTCAGTGGAAAGAGCCTGGGCTTGGGAGTCAGAGGCCATGGGTTCGAATCCCGGCTCTGCCACTTGTCAGCTGTGTGACTGTGGGCAAGTCACTTCACTTCTCTGTGCCTCAGTTACCTCATCTGTAAAATGGGGATTAACTGGGAGCCTCATGTGGGACAACCTGATGACCTTGTATCTACCCCAGTGCTTAGAACAGTGCTCTGCACATAGTAAGCACTTAACAAAAACCAACATTATTACTTCACTTGCTGTGTCTCGGGTCACTTATCTATAAAATGGGTATTCTGATTGTGAGCCCAGTGTGGAACATGGACTGTCTAACCTGATCAGCTTGTATCTACCCTAGTTTTTAATACCGTCTCAGACACGCATTCAACACTTACATGCACACACATAAAAAAAATCAATCAACTGCATTTACTGAGCGCTTACTGTCTGCACAGGGACTGCATTTAGTGCTTGGGAGAGTCAATTACTCATGATTATTTCTTCTCCCACCCTGTACCATTTCACGGCAGGATGAATCTCTGCCTCTCCTCACCAACTCTTTCCTGGATCCTCCACCGAACCAAGCATCCTAGGATCGAGTTGCCTCTGCCCCGCGCTAAAGAGAAAGAAGGACTCGCAACCTCCAACCTCCAACGAAGGAGGCATGGATTCAAAACCCAGCCCATCCAGTGGCCCCACTCCAACTCCCTCCTCCCCACTCGCCCTCTCCCCTGCCTCGGGGTCAGCGTTGCAGTGTTGTTGCTGGAACCTATTCACCTCACTTGAGCTTTCTTAAGTCACACGGAAAACTTTTTTTTTTCCCATTTAGGGCAACAGGTCTGAACACCCACTCTTTCATTCCCAAGCTTAATCGGTCCCAGCTTCTCCACCAAGAAGACGTGACTTAAGAAGAAAGGGCTACGCAGAAGTACACGAGCGATATAGAACGTGTCCAGCCGTTGCAGCTGGTTATTAGGAAGGAGAGTTGGAGGCTATAATTTTATCAATTACTCCCATCTGGGAAGACAGTATGGTTTCATCTTCTGAACCATGTAATTGTTTACAAAAAGATGTTTGGACGCTAGCCTTTTTATTTACCAGCGGGGAACTGTGCAAGCAGAGCCAGTGGGGAGAAGGGGAACGGAGGGACATTTTCCTAGAAGAGTGGAAAAGACAAGGATGACAGTGAAACACGAAACTAAGCCATTGCTTTAGGGGAAAGAAAGCAGGTTTGGAGATGCTGTATTTTCCGCCAGTGGAACCGAGCGGGGTGACGAGAGTGGATGCAGGGTAAGGTCAGGGGACACGGTGACCTCTGGCAGCCATTGCCTGGGTCAAAGATCATCCAAGTGAGGATTTTCAGGGGCTAGAGAAATCTAGGGCTCTAGATCCTTGGCTGCTTGGACCCCGCGCCCCAATTAACGGCTTCCCTGAGGAGACCCGCTGTCGAGTTTGGTCTCCCGTTTAGTTACTGTTAGGAGAGAGCCCTGTCGGGAGGCAGGTCCCAGCTCAGCCCCCAAATCCCGGAGTCTTAGGGGGGCTGTGGGAAGAGTCGATGGGAATTGGGTTAGGAAAAGGGAGATTGGGAGAACCCCAATCTGCCTGAGATAGGGGAAGCTGCAGCAGAGAATCTCGTATGTAGAGTGGCGGGCAAAACCTGAAGCAAGTCACCTGTGTGGGGCTATCAGTCCCGAAAGGTTGGGGGGTGTGGGCAGGGAAAGTGGATTAATAATAATAATAATAATGTTGGTATTTGTTAAGCGCTTACTATGTGCAGAGTACCGTTCTCAGCGCTGGGGTAGATACAGGATCAGCAGGTTGTCCCACGAGAGGCTCACAGTTAATCCCCATTTTACAGATGAAGTAACTGAGGCACAGAGAAGTGAAGTGACTCGCCCACAGTCACACAGCTGACAAGTGGCATAGCCGGGAGTCGAGCCCATGACCTCTGACTCCGAAGCCCAGGCTCTTTCCACTGAGCCACGCTGCAGAACTACTTACTCACCAGCACGGTGGTCCCACCCTCCTCCCCAACATACAGAGCAGTGCTGCTACTTGCCAGGAAGAGCGGGGCGAGAAAATTCCAGACACTCCTCTGTCGACCCCCGCCCCAATCTATTTTTAATAGCAACAGTACTATTGATAATAATGAATTAAATTCACCAAATGGAAAATCAGTGTGCACATACCTTGAAGGAATGACTAGCGTTGGTGCGTCCTTCAATTCTTGCAGACATTCCCTTATTTTTTCTTTTGAAACGGCTGTGAAGACAGCCGTCCTCGCGTTTGTTATGACACCTGGAAGAGATGCCAAAAAAGGTTCTTTTACATGGTATTTGTTAAGCGCTCTGAACCGAAGTGGCTAGAGGGCAGGGATTTTTCCACCTCAGTGGCTTAACAAATACCAACATTATTATTATTATTATTTAATATTTTTCTGACCAACCTGACTTTGAGCCAGCGGGAGCCTAAGTAAGGCGGGCGGCCTCTATAAAGCAGGGGAGGGATTTGGGATTTTGTTTGGAAAGGAAGCGGCACCCTAGTGTTCAAGTATAGCGCACAACAGACAGGCCTCTCTCTTAAGAATATTCCCAATTTCGGGACTGCCGGTGGACAGCGGGAGGAGTGCATCTCCCCGACCCCTGTTTAAATCCGCACCGAGCCTCAGCATACCTCTCGTGTATCTCCCTCTGAGGGGAAACTCCAGGTGGGTGGTGGAGGTTGTCTTAGCAATAGCAATTACTGAGTGCCCACGGGGTGCGGTCCACTGCGCTAAGCGCTTGGGAAAGAAGCTTCCACAGAAGCGACGGATCGAGAGGAATGAGCCTGAGCCTGCAGTCCTTGGTACACATAATAAGCGCTTAACAAATGCCATCATTATTATTAGTCTCCAAGCTCTCCGTTCGGCACTTCCTGAGTGGGCTCCCTGGGAAGGCTTCCCACCCGCCTGAGAGATCCCAGGATTTAGGAGCGGGATGAGGGATACGGTGCGCCTAACAACAGCCCGATCCTCAGACCACACTGGCGGGGCCCCGGCGAAGCCAGATACACAGGCAATGAACGTGGCTGATGAGTGGGGTATCCCGCCATCTGCGATGGCCGTTTCGCTCCTTCCTCCACCTGATAATTAACCTGTACAAATAACCACTGCCTTGGCTTTTGTGATTCGTCACGGCGACGGCTGACTTTCACGAGGCCGCCGTAGCATTAGAGGGCCTCCCTCGTCCTCCGCCGATGAGATTTTGAGTCGGAAACCCTCGGGTTAGTGGGAACGAGAGCCTGCCAGATTAGAATAACTGTCAAATTGGAGCTAACCGGGGACTCTTTCTCTCCCTCCGAGATCCAGTTTCAGGCGTCAGACGGATTCTTGAAGCTGAAATATAATCTCTGGGCCATCCAGTACCATTAGGCTGCTCGGCTGGAACGAGGGGAGGAAATAGGTCTGCTATTACCTCTAAATGAGGAATCGAGGCCTGCGAGCGATGGATCTGAAGATACGAGATGGGTTTCTCCCAGGCCACATGACCGTGGTTACATCTACGGCACCGTGGAGAAAGGACCTCCAGGACCACTCCATCTGTCCTCTTAGTTCGCAGGGGGCGGCTGCAAGGGGGCCTGATCTCCAGCTCCGGCCAACCCACCCTTCCTAAGGCACCCGGCTCTACCCCCACAGTGACGAGGGAATCGGGGAACGTTCTTCCGATAACTGAGTCTGCCTGGCTCGGTGAGTCGCGATGACGGAAGAAATGTGGGTGCGCCTGGTTCTAGGTGTCCTTGATGCGGGATTCTGCAAGAACGCAGTCCCCGCTTTCTAGGAGAACTGGGTGCACCTGGATGCCGAAGCCTCCTATGCCAGCTGTCGAGGTGGCGTCTTACACATGCTCCAGGGAGGTGAAGTACGGGAACGTTGACTATTTTAATACCGAAGACTCCCATGTGCCCCAGACTTTGCAATCAGCTGGCATCAGGTCCGGGGGTGGATGACTTTCCCGGAACAGGGCATGCAAATTTTTCCAATGCCAAGCCAGGGGAGAGGAGCTGCCAGTGGGGCGGGCACCTAGGTCTTGAGAAGCAGAGTTTCCTTGGCGTGCATTCTTCCTAGCAGACGCACACCAAACTACGCACCTCCCTCTCGCTAGCTGAATCTTCCAAGGCAGCTGCTCCCTTCTTCCTCCTCCACCTCCTTGTGGATTTCCAAGCCCACACCTCCCTTCCCCACCCCTCTCCTCCCATGCCTTCTGTACCACAAATTGAGGACTCGGTACCAGGTCTGCCAGTTCTTAATTAGCCGGGGGCGGATCCAATCACACTGCCTCCCTCCACCAGAGTCTGAACGGGGGCAAGGAAGGAATACGAGTCGAAACCCCCCATCGGTCGATTTTCCTCCTGGGCAGGACTTCCTGTTCCCTTTACCGTAGATAAATGAGAATTGTCGGCAATCCAGATCCCAGCCTGCCCCTTCGCACGGGCTGTGAACGATCTGGATTTCACTTCCCCTCTCTTCCCACTCCTGCCCTCCGCCAGATTTACTGATGAGCAGAGAAGTGGCAAAGGGGTGGGTGGAAGAGTGGGGACTTTGCCAATGAGATAATCCACCCAGGCAAAATCAAGAATGAACTTCAGTTGAAAAATCATTCGAAGACACGTTTCTCCCCTCCCACCCAGCCAATCTGGCCCATCCCAAGCCCTTTAGGAAACAGGAACTCGGTTTTGAGAACTCGACAGGTGGCCGGATTTTACCTTCCTCAGCTTCTGGCCAATGGAAGTTGGCCGGTGGCCCGTGGGTTTCAATCCCACCCCAGCAGGGGCTAGATTCCCAGGCTTGCCAGATCCTTCCACCCCTCAAGGTCTGAAAGGAAACAAGAGTTTTGGAGCAGGAAAAGACCCTAATTTGGGTCTTTCTGACCCATTAGTTCTTCTGGGCCCACCTGCCTGCCTCTCTCCCAGGTCCTTCCCCTCCACCCCCGCTCTCCAAATGAAAACGTGGCTCCTCTGCGCAGGTCTCATCTTCCAAGCCAAATCGAATTTCCAACATCTCGATGGGCAGATGCACCTTCAGCAGCTAGTCGAGCCAGTATTTATTTGGTTTGCTCTCCAAAAGCGTGTTCAATTTCACCGCCAGGTGACTGCCAACCATTTCTAGTTATCAGCCTGGGAGACTCAGTCCTTTAAAGCCGGCCACCAGTTTCCAGTTCACCAAGCCTACCGTGCCATTTTCTGTTCTATATTCGACATCATCTTGACACCTCGAGACCAGATTGGGGTGGATTTTCAGTGACCAAAGGGAGATTACGGATTGAGCCTTTTGGAATTGGTCAGGATGGGTCACCCCGCTACCTGTTCCAGGGAAAACATTCCTACAGGCAGTCACAGAGGACAGAAAGCAGATGGAAAATTCCTCAGGCAGAGGAGTAAAGAGACTAAGAGCTTAGTCACTCCGATCTTGAAGAATGGAAAAGGAAGTGGTTATTTGAGAACTTCAGTATTAGCACATAACTAAATCCTGCTGTACCTAGCATTGGAAAAAAAAAAGAGATTTTTCTAGCCTGGATTGGGCTACCCCTCCCAGTGTCATGATGTCCAAGGCTAAAGGAATCACCGATCTGACATTCTTTTATAATGGCCTAGAAAACACACAGTGGGTTGTTATTAGCATGACTGTCAACTTCTAATTATCTGAGCTAATGGAGGAGAGGGAGGGAGTAGAAAATACAAATCTCAGTCAAACCTTCCCAAGCCACTGTACTGAGCGGAGAAGCAGTGTGACCTAGTGGAAAGAGCAAGGGCCTGGGAGTTAGGGGAACTGGGTTCTGATCCCAGCTCTGCCACTTATCTGCTGTGTGATCTCGGGCAAGTCACTTAACTTCTCTGGACTTCAGTTGCTTCATCTGCAAAATGGTGATTCACTATGTTTTGTCCTTCCTACTTCAACTGTGAGCTTCATGTGGGAGCTGATTATCTTGTATGTACCCCAGTGCTTAGTACAGTGCTTGGCGCATAGCAAGTGCTTAACAAATTCCACACTTATAAAGCTCTTGGGAGAACAACAGAGTTAGTGTTCACTTTGATGAAAGTTTGTTCATCCGCCCATCTTTCCATTCTCTTTTTCTCCTCCCTGCAAATATTTTTGTGTCAGTCTCCATTATCAGACTATAAAACCCTTGAGAGCAGGTTCTTTATCACTGACCTCAGGATTCTCTCCCCAGCGTGGAGTTGAGTGCTCTGCACACAGTAGATGCTCAACAAATACTATCGATTAATAAACTAATTAGGTGATCCATGCTCTGTGGTCCTAGAGATTGCGGTCTGTACTCTACTGTTTCCCCTATCCCTCATCTATTTTAATGTCTGCCTCCCCCTATAACCTACAAGCTGCTTATAGGCAGGGACCGTGTCTACCAACTCCACTGTACTGTACTTTCCCAAGGCCTTAGTATGGTACTCTGGATACAGTAAGTGCTGAGGAGGAGGGAGGAAAGAAGAAAAGCGCAAAAGGAGAGGGAAGAGTCAAGAGGGAAAAAGAACTAGGAGAAAGGGACGGGGGAAGAGGAGAGGGGAAAGGAACTCGGTCTCATTGTCACAGTGGTCAAGGCCATTCTCTGCCAGTGAGGCAACCACCATCCCGGATGAACTAGCCTACCCTGGGACTGACTGGGCGTGGAAATTCCGGTTCAGCAGAAAACACGCCAGGTGAGTCAGATGGTCCCTCGCCCGGCCCCCAAGAAGGCCCAGTTCAGCTGCCGGAGTGATGGTGGTGATAGCAGGGGTTTCTTCTCCACCTCCTCTCTGCCACTGTGCGACCGCCTACCTACCCAGCTCACAGTCGGGCCTTAACGAGTCCCGTCCCAGCTTTCCAGGAAGTGGGACGAAGCTCCGAATACCTGACCGTCCCACCATTTTCGGGACGGACATCTGGTCACATCAGGCTCTCCCCTATTCTTCTCCCAGGCTGGTCCGGCCATCCCTGTCCACTCTCCCCCCTTCTGGCCATCTCCATCTCCCGTGGGCTTTCGACGTCGGCTCTGCCATGCGTGGCGTATGTGTGGACAGATGCTGGCTGCTATTTGGACAAGATTATTCATATCTGTAAACAGCTAAGGGTTCAGAGCGTGTCTGGAAGGATTTAATCACACAAGAAGAGAGCAAAATAGGGAACAGACCCGTTTGTTTTGTCCAATTTGGCCTCGGGCTGGCAGTTTTCCTTCGTTTTCATCTTACATAATGCCAATACGCACTCACCCCAAACGATTGAGGTTGCCCTCTTCCACTAAATGTGATGTTTATCAGCCCCTGTACTGTTTATTCTTGTGCAATTAGCCACATTGTTTAGGAACAGGAATCTTTAACATTGCACAAAACCTCCCCCCTCCGCTCCATTTTTCCTACAAATAGTTACCAGAGATTTGTTCCAATGCACAAGTCCCTGATCTGGCCTAGGCTCTGTTTACACTGGTTTGGGTAAACAGGGCTGCTGGGAGTAATTAGCATTCAATTAGGCCAGGGATTTATGTTTGTGGGAGTGGTTTCCTTTCTCCAACCTCTGGGATGAACCGAGGAGGTTGGGCTCTGTTTATACCCCTAAGCCGGGGCAATGGCGTTCCCCGGACGCGGGGCTGGAGGCTCTGGTGACTCCCACTCTTTTGAAATAATTCATGGCTGTCTCTTCCCCGCAACCCCCCATTGTCTGACTCCTCCCTGCAGCCCCCCAATGGGTCATAAGCCCCCAAAGGGCAGGGAATGGGCTTTTTATTTCCGGTAAGATCTACCAAGCATTTAGTACAGAATTTTTCTGCTCCTAATAGGCGTTCAATCAATACCACTGGTTGGTTGATTATGGTAAGCCCAGATAAAGCAATCCTGTTGCTGCTCCCTGGGGCTGCTCAAAGTCTCGGGACTGACTGCAATCCTTTCTGGATTTCTCCACAAAACAGGTCAAACAACACCAACAGGAGCCAAACCTGCTCTTCCCCACTGCCCCTCTGAAATGCTTCCACTCTCCTGGGGAGAGGTAGCCCATGTCAACGGCTCACAGGCCCCACCTAGCCAGATCTTGCTCTCTTCCTCCCAGACGCTAAGGTCTGAGGTCTGTGAGTAGCACGGGGGCAAGAAGGGGATGGGAATTTTAGGCAGGGGGATGAGAATTGAGGAGGGCACAGGCTTCGGTGAGCCAATAGGTAAGGAAGCTACCAGCTGGAGTCTTTTCAGTCCTGATTGAAAACTCTGAGGTCTTGTCACAGACCTGGCACGAGCAAGTCTGTGAATCCATCGCTCAAAGGAGTGAGCACCTATGACTATGGCTGCCTCCACACCAACCAGGCCTACTGGGGCTAAAACCACCGAATGGCTACCGATGAGAAGCAGCGCGGCCTAGGAGTCGGAAGGATCTGGGTTCTAATCTAGGCTCCGCCACTTGTTTGCTGTGTGACCTCGGGCAAGTCTGACTACTACTGCCTACTTGTTTTGTTTTGCTGTCTGTCTCCCCTTTTTAGACTGTGAGCCCGTTGTTGGGCAGGGATTGTCTCTATCAGTTGCCAAATTGTCCATTCCAAACGCTTAGTACAGCGCTCTGCACACAGTAAGCGCTCAATAAATATGATTGAATGAATGAAAGTCACTTTACTTCTCTGGGCCTCGGTTCCCTCAACTGTAAAATGGGGATTCGATCCCTCTTCTCCCTCTTACTTAGACCGTGAGCCCCTTGTGGGACCTGATGATGTTCCTCCAGCACTTAGTACAGTGGGCACATAGTAAGTACTTAATAAGCACCACAAAAAAAAAAGAAAGATGACAGCCCATCAAGGTCAAAGTTCACCCTGGAAGGATCATACAGCTTCTGTTTCTTGGGCCGGCCCATCAAGCCGGGGAGTTAAGGACAAAGAAAATGACATCACTGCAGGTGCTCTTTGAAAGTTCAACACATACTGCTTCTGGCTGGGAAAATCGGAATGAAGGTGAGCTTAATACTGTCTGATTGTCAGTGCTCGCTCATCCTTCACGTGCGTCACGTGAAAGCACTTCAGTTGCTCCTCCTCATGCTCCTTGGGCTCTGCTCCAGGGATGAATGGAGGGGAGTGACGTAAGATGAGTTTCCTGATTTTCCGATTTGTGTGTGGCTCCTTTTGATTTCCAGGAGAGGCCTCCTTTTTTTTTTTTAATGCTACTGGTTAAGTGCTCACTATGTGTCGAACAGTGTTTTAAGCCCTGAGGTAGAATTAGGTTGGGCATAGTCCCCGTCCTGCAAGGGGCTCACGGTCTAGGTAGGAAGGAGAACAGGAGAACCAAGGCAAGGAGAAGTTGAGTGACTTGCCCAAGGTCACACAGCAAGCATTTGGCAGAACCAGAATTAGAACTCAAGTCCTATGACTCTCAGGCCCATGTTCTTTCCACTAAGCCATGCTGCTTCTCTGCAATTATAATTTACCCAACATTCACCAATTTTAGCATGGCTGCCCTCCTTTCTCCTTAGCCCCAACTCCATATTGCTTGGTTTTCCTTATTTTGCCAAATTTGCTTCTTTCTTAACTCTTGCCCTCTTAGCAGCAAGCCACAGAAATAGCGTTTCCTCTCTGGGCAAAGAAAGGAACTAATCTTGAGTAAGTCACCTAACTTCTCTGTAACTCAGTTACATCATCTGTAAAATGGGGATAAAGACTATGAGCTCCATGTGGGATGGGGATTGTGTCCAACCTGATTAGCTTGTGTCTACCCCAGTGCTTAGTACAGAGCCTGGCACATAGTAAGCGCTTAACAAACGCCATCAAAAACTGATTATAATAAAAAAATGATAATTACTGTAGGGGTATTTCTAAAACACTTACTAGGTCCCAAGAACCGTAGCAAGGACTGGGGTAGATAGAAGGTAATCAGGTCGGAGGAGGAGGAGCGAGCGGGAACCATCGTTCGCTGAAGCACAAAGCTGACTCAGCCTGGTTTCTCCCCTGGGGTGTCGTAGGCTTGGCCAACTTTGTTGCAACAACCTTGGGATCGATCCAACAGGCTCCCCCGTCAGCAACCTGGGTTGCTTTGGCACCTTGAAGCGGGGTTATTTTGGGGTATTTACAAATGGTGATGAACAAGTCCCTTCGCCCTTGGAGGCACAAATATTCTGGGGTGCAATTTGGGACTTAACCACGCTTGCTAATGAAAATGGCCCGTGGCTGTACAAGTCAGCTGGGTCAGACCACAAGCCTCAATCAATCGATTCACGGTTATTTATTGAGCACCTACGGAGTGGAAGCCCTATCCTAAGTGCCTGGGAGAGTATGGAAGAAGCAAGACCCACAGTCTCTGCCGCTCAGGGAGTTTATAATCTAATGGGGGCTCCAAGGGGCAGTACTGACCTAGCATAGCCTCTGCCTCACTTATGGAGACTGGTATGCCGGGAGACAAGTTTTAACTCTAAAAGGATGTATATATGCAAATGCCAAAATGAGTGCAGGGTGCTTTAAGAAGAGGTGAAAAATTCAGTCCTAGAAATACTGCAAGTGATGCAGGCTTGTGTTCCAACTGCAAGGTTTCTGGGCTGACCCAGAGGTGATGGGAGTGAAACCAGCAGTAGACCAAGCCCAACGGGAATGAATTTAAAGTCCTCTTAAACTTGTTTCCGGAGGACATTTGTATACGCCATTAACAAATTTCCCCACAATACGGGCAATATCTATTCAGGCAATATTCTCTGCCAATAAAACTTCCTTCTGTAAAGCTAGAGATTCGATGAACCATTTATTATCGCATGGAATGTCAATATGCGGTCGGTTCTGTTATAGCACGGGTTTTCATTATACCCTCTATTCTCCCAAGTGCTCAGTACAGTGCTCTGCATGTAGTAAGCACTCAATAAATACCACTGATTGATGGAAACAGTTGGGATGATAACCTGATGGAAGATCTGGGGAATGTTCTGCCCACAACGTGAGTCTGTTCCGGGATAACTCGACCCACAGGCGGACGCGTGCATATCTGGAGTGGAAGGGAACGGCTGTGTGACTGCAGGTGTTGCCAAGCAGGGATTGATGCCGCTCCATTTATCAGCCTCTGCCTCACTGCACTGTTTTATATTGTGCTTTGTGTTGTTGCAACTTTGACAGGATTTAAGAATGATTGGTATGAGTGCAAAGCCTTCTGGTGGTGAACATAATAATAATATAGTAATTTGTATCAGAAAAGGTCAGTCAGGTTGATATATGCAAACCTTCTACCCCCAATCCATTAATTCCCCTTTGAAACCAAGGGTACTATAACACGATTTTCCCAATACAGCAGGTTTCAAGAATAGAAGCCCAGTATTATAGGAGAACTGAATGTACTAATTTATGTGCTACATGTTTTTAGCCTAGCATCTGGCTGAAAATGCAAGTGCGTTCTACAGTGCAGGAAAAAAAATAAAGTAAGGGATTTAAGTTCCAAGACATCCAGTACCTCAGCATATGGGTTAAGTAAGGTCTTTTAGTTTCAAAGGCTTGAGCTATTTTTTTTTTCTTACTCTCTTGGCTCTCTCTGCTTGTCATCATATAACTAGGAGTCTGACCCTATTTCCTTTAACCACACTGAAACCAAAGTTTCTTCACTGACTTGGGCCCAACAAAGTTCCAATTCTGGAACGTGGCAGGAATCAGCAAATGCACCGTATCCAGTCTCAAATAACTCAACGCGCCAAAACATAACGGATTTTCAGGAAATGAATGATCCACTGAGATAATGGATCAACTCAGTCAATTACTGATGCTCAGCTAGGGTTTTAGTTTTGATTTGCCATTATAAACAGTCACAAACTGGATATCATTTTCCACCCCTCCAGGGAACTGGGATAATGATCACACTCTTAAACTTCAAATTTGAAAACGTCTCCACTCCCGATTCACCTCCCTTGATCCCAACCTTCCTTTTGCACTCTCCCCACTGCTCATATGTTTAGAAAGAGCTAAGGAGTTCTAGAGTTCTCTTTTCATTCTGCTGCTCGGAGATTTATGTATGTCATTTCCGCTAATGGGAGAGATGTGAGAAACATTTTGTACATCAGAAGAACAGACTAGATCAGTGCATGATTTTGGCAAAGCTAACAGCTGTGGGGAGAACAGGCCCAGGAAGACAGCCAAATCTTGGGAATGGCCTGCAGCAACCCATAAAGTCTACAGGCAACTCCTGGTGTAGCCTCTGTTCCTCTGTCTGGGCAGTAGTCATGGCTGGGAAAACTTTCCAATCTGAAGGGAAGATAGAAGGTTTGGCCATGATAAAGGAGGCAGATTTCCAGGACCCACTCGAGGCCTGTGCCACAGGAGAGACCATCTGATGCCCAACTTGCCACTCCTCTGCTGCTCTTAGTGCCGACTTGAACCCCGAGGGGCAATCCTCTCTTGCCCCTCTGCACGAAGGGGACCGTACAAAGACAAAAATGAGGTGGGGAAAAGCAGGAAGAAAGTCGACCAAAGAGAGGAAGAGAGGGCAAGGCAGAAAGATGACAGAAGAGTGAAAAAAATAGACCGTTCATTTGGATCTCAAAGTTTCACTGTCACTGGCAGAGATGCTACCTTTTCATTCTGAGTGTGGGCATGGAAAGGGGGCTGCATTTTAAAGGGGTATGGAACGTGGGAAGGGACAGGCTTTAGAGAGCTAACAGGCCAGGAAGCCACCATTTTCAATCATTTCAGTCATGACCGGAAACTCTCAGATCTTTTCAGAGACCTGGGATCCAGCTCCCCAATCTACAGGGACCACTGCCCTCTTCATCCCCAAGGAGTTGACACCGAGGCGGGTCATGGGTAGCAGTGAGTGCCTAATAATGATAACAAATATTATTAATTGTGGTATTTGTTAAGCACTTACTATGTTCCAGGCACTGTTCCGAGTGCTGAGGTGGATACAAGCAAATCGGTTTGGACACAGGCCCTATCCCACAGTCTTAATCCCCATTTTACAGATGAGGGGAACTGAGGCATAGGGGAAGTGAAATGACTTGCCAAAGGCCACACAGTAGACCCGTGGTGGAGTAGGGATTAGGACCCAGGTCCTTCTGACTCCCAGGCCTGTACTCTACCCACTAGGCCATGCTGCTTCTCCATTTGTATTTGTATAAGCACTCACTATGAGTCAAGCACTGTACTAAGAGCTGGGGTAGGTAGAAGGTAATCGTCTGGACACAGTCCCTGTCCCACATGGGGCTTGCAGTCTAAAGAGGGAATGCCCAGGGGCTACAATGCCCTAGCAAGAACCAAACAGAAAATAAGGGGCCAGGAACGAATGACCCTTAATTGCTCTCGTTTGTCTGAAAGTAATTTCCACCTAAGAAAGTTCAATTGGGACGGAAGGGACCCCTTGTTTGAAGCACAAGCCCAGTCCTGTTTATGTTTTCAATTATCTTTGATAGTTCTCTCCATCCCTAACTTGCTTGGAACTGTGAGGAATTCAGGGCTCCAGAACAAGCCTTTACAAGTGAAAGAAAGTTGGCAGTCACAAGGCATGTTCCTTCCCCATTCAAGAGTCAAGATGGTGAATGTTCTACTAAGTGTCTCCCGGGAGATTAAAAGATTTAGAAACCCAGCGAGTCCTGAGATAAGCAGCCTACGTGAGAGGGAGGAAGGTTGAATCAATCCCAATGTATCAGTTTGGTTACCGCCTGTACCGTGGTTTAAGCCTGACGGGGCTTGTCGTGAGCCATTCTTTCCCTCCAGATGCCCTGTTCCATTCACACGAGGGAGCATTTCAAAGGGCTGTCAGTGGTAACGATGTGCTCTGTGAATCTTTCCTCTTTCACCTGCTTCTTTCCTCGGTAACAAAAGCTTAAAATTGCAGCAAAAATCCCTCACAGGCCTTAGTAAGGAAAACGATCTATTTTAACATCACCAAGTGCTTTAGTCAGATCCATTTTTTCCCATTCTCCCGTTATGTCCCCTTCTAATCTCCCCTCTAGACTGTAAGCTCCTAGTGGGCAGGGAATGTGTCTGCAATTATATTCTCCTGAGAGTTTAGTACAGTGCTCTGCACATAGTAAGTGCTCAACGATCAGTTGATTGACACTCGATTTGAAAATAAAGATGGACAAGGCACACTTCAATACAACTTCTAGGTTTCTCCCTCACTAGCACTGAATCCGGCCCCCACACTGGGACAGTGCCGAACTACAGACACGAAGCACCCTCTTTCCCGAGAAACACAGCATGCGTCGAAATATAAAATAAAGACTATATTTTGCATGAGATCGGGCTATTTGTGTCCTCCCCATTGAGAGTCACACTAATCCCAGTCCCTATTCTCCTCCCATTTGGGCTCCCTATCCAATCACCCCTCTCTGAATGCAAAAAACGCAGGCCCTCAACCCCACCCTCACCACCAAACTCAACCTCCTTGTCCTCCTGACCCTGCCGGTCTTACTCCACCAGGCCTGAATTGCCTCCGCTGTGCGCTTCCTCGGCTCCTGCGCTCATGTCTCAGAATGCTGTTGGCACAAATCCAGGCATTAGGCAGACTTTAGCCACTTAGAATTCCTCCTCGCCGGCTGCAGCCCTATCCTCTCTCCTCCTCATCAGCACTATTTCTCCCTTTTCATTGACTGTCATGCCCATTCCCTCCTCCAACTATTTCAGACTCTCTCCTGAGACTCCCAGTAACTCTGGCTCCCAAGCGACGGCCCCTGATGACCCGGCCAACTCCTTTATTGATAAAATTGAAGCTATCAGGCATGAACTCCCCAAAGTCCTCCTCTCCCCTATCGCCACATCCATGTTCTCCTGCTTCTTGGCATCCTCTCAAGAGGTGATCCCCCATCTGCTTTCACTATCTACTTCCGCCTCCAGCTCCTTCTCACCCTCTCAAATCAGTTTCCTCCATTCTACTTCCCTCCCTGACCCCCATCTTCAACTGTTGACTCTGGTGAATAATAATGTTGGTATTTGTTAAGCTCTTACTATATGCCAAGCACTGTTCTAAGCGCTGGGGTAGGTACTAGGTAATCAGGAAGTCCCTTGTGGGGCTCACAGTCTTCATCCCCATTTTACAGATGAGGTAACTGAGGCAGAGAGAAGTTAAGTGACTTGCCCAAGGTCACACAGCAGACAAGTGGCCGAGGTGGGATTAGAACCCACGACCTCTGACTCCCAAACCCGTACTCTTTCCACTAAGCCACGCTGCTTCTCCTATCCTTCCCCTCTGCCTTTAAACAGAACGACACCTCCAGCAACCAAATTAAAATCCCTGCTCTTGGTTCCACGGCACCATCTGTGATATTCACCCCTTCCTCAACCCCACAGAAATTGTAGTTTATTTTAAAATCTGTCTCCCCCTCTATTAATATATCATATTTGAGTGCTTACTGTGTGCAGAGGACTGTACTAAGCATTTCATTCATTCATTCATTCGATAGTATTTATTGAGCGCTTACTATGTGCAGAGCACTGTACTGAGCGCTTGGAATGGACAAATCGGTAACAGATAGAGACAGTCCCTGCCCTTTGACGGCTTACAGTCTAATCGGGGGAGACGGACAGACAAGAACAATAGCAATAAATAGAATCGAGGGGAAGAACATCTCATTAAAACAATAGCAAATAAATAGAATCAAGAATACAACGAAATTGGTTGACACGCTTCCTACCCAAAACAAGCTTATAATCTAGAGGGAGAGGCAGACATTAATATAAGTAAATAAATGACAGATATGTACATACGTGTTATGGGGCTGAGGGAGGGGAGAATAAAGGGGGCGAATCCAAGAGCGAGGGCGATGCAGAAGGGAGTGGGGAAGGAGGCAATGAGGGTTTAGTTGGGGAAGGCCTCTGGGAGGAGATGTGCTTTAATACGGCTTTGAAGGTGGGAAGAGTGATTGCCTGTCAGATATGAAAAGGGAGGCCGTTCCAAGCCAGAGGCAGGATATGGTGAGCGGTCAACATCGAGACAGACAAGACCGAGGTACAGTGAGTAGGTTGGCATTAGAGAAGCAGAGTGTGTGGGCTGGGTTATACCAGGGAATCAGGGAGGTAAGGTAGGAGGGGGTTTCGTCAGGGATCATTATCCTCGGGCCATCCTCATCCTGAGCACAGACTGAGCCCCTCCCCACTCGACAGGTCAGCTCCTTCTGCCAAGTTCCCCCAACTGCCCTGAACAACGTTCAACGATCAATACCATGGGTACCGACAGTTTCCCTGACCCTTCCCCTCCTGCCTTTTGGCAAGTCTTGCCTGGAGGCAAAGCCCTCTGACCTTCTTTGAGGTCGTGAAAATAGGGTCACCGATTCCAAATCCAAGGAGGTGATTCTCCCATCTCTGCTCTGCCTGACCAATGTGGTCTAAATCGACTCAACCGACGACCCTGAGTGAGTGGTGGCTGAGTACTGGGCACCATATTGAGCACATGGGAAAGAACAACAGAAGCCAAGCACGTGTTGCCTGCCCTCATGGAGTTTAGAATCTAAAGGGGGAGAATGGCAGACAAAAAAATCACGTTCAAGGAGCAGGAGGAAGAACAAGGATACGCATCTATAAGGATAATACGAATCTATAAGGATAAAATAGCTCAATAATAATTGAATACGCAAATTTAAAAATGAAGATGCAAATTCAAAATTCACCCACTTAAGAGTCAAAGTGGGCGTGGGACTGTCGTGACCCGGGTGTGGAGATGGGAGTCCCCCGCTGAGGATGGAGGGAGGGATCCAGTGCCCTGTCTGTCTGGTGCTTGAGGACTCAACACGGTTGGCCATCAGCCCGCCCGTGGAGCCACTCGTACCTGCCTGGCAGTGTACGCTCCAAAAGCTCACCGGGGTGCAAAAGTGGGAGCTGAGGAAGACGCATGTCAGAGCCGAGCTATTAAGAGGGGAGAAGCTGTCTGCATTAGAACCCCAGGCCTCTTATCTGGCTCCCCCAACAGCTCAGAAAACAGCTCTCCTCAAAGCCTTGGAATTGGAAAAAAAAGAAAATTGAACATTTGGGGAGCGGTAAAAGCAGGTCCAGAAATTATGCTTCCAGGGCAGATTTTCTCTTTGACACCGTGGCCAATTTAGGACTATCAGAAGCATCTGCCCGAGCCCTGCGTCACGCTGCAAACCAGCTGATTCACTGGTTGGCCAGCTCATTTCTCCTTGCCCAGACTCTTCCTTTCTTGGCCTCGGAGCGGATCAGGTGATACGATCGCGCCCTGCAAGCGAGGGAGTCACTGCCCGGACTCAGCCCTTACGGGAAGCACAGCAAGTGAAAAACAATCTAATAAGCAACTAGCTCGGTAAATGCATGTCAGCAGGAGTGCCGGGAGGTGGGGTGGGGCTGGGGGGGGGGCAGCCCTGGAGGGGAGGGGGGCACGACGTAAGCAGAGGTGGGGCCGATTGCATCAAGGGCCGGAACCTTTTATAAGGCGGCAATTATTCCGGCAGGGCCCACGGGTATCTCCCCAGATACGGGTGCGTCGACTTGCACAAAAGAAGTCCCTCCCTGTCCCTCCCCTCTTACCCTGGCTTTGGCAATGCTCTTATAAAAATCAGCAGAGTTCAGCACAAGTTTCGGAGCCCAGACCAGATTAAGGCTCAGCGGGGAGTGTTGGCGGGTGCAGGGGGAGGGGGATGTCCCAGTGCTGAGGAAACTCATTGGGACCCAAGTCTCCCCTTCCCACTCACCTAGTGACTCTGTCGCTGGGAACCCTCTCCACCCCCCGAGCCTACTGGGGCTACTTTCCATTCCCTATTGGTGCAGTAAGAGTGGGTGAGAAAGGATGCTCTCAGGGTGGGGGCGGAAGCTCCCCACAAAGACAGGAGGCCTAGGGCCGATGCCCCTTCCACCCAATGGTTATAATCATTAAGGAATTAGAAGCCCTAACTTTGGGCCAAGGCCTACGCTAAGCACTGGGGATAGATAAAAAAACAGCCAGACTTGGGATTCCCAATCTAAGAGAAGGTGTCTCATCCCCACTCTATAAATCAGTGGTATTTATCGAGTGCTTACCATGTGCGGAGCACCGTACTAAAAACTTGGGAGAGGACAACGCATCAGAGTCGGGAGACACATTCCTCGCCCACAAGGAGCTTACGGTCTAGAGGGGGAGACAGACATTAAAATAAATAAATTCCGGATATGTACAGAAGTGCTGCGGGGCTGAGGGTGAGGTGACTATCAAGTGCTCAGAGGATACGGATCTGGGCGCCTAGTGATGCAAAAGGGAGATCATCTACAGATGAAGAAACTAAGGCACACAGGAGTAAAGTGACTTGGTCACCTTGGGGCAGAGGCAGAGTTGGAATTTGAACCTTGGTCTCCTAACTTCCAGTCCCAGGCTCTTTCTTTCTATTTTTTTTTGTATTTGTTAAGCGCTTACTATGTGCCAGGCACTGTACCAAGTGCTGGGGGGTAGAGACAAGTTAATCAGGTTGGACACAGTCCCTGTCCCACAGGAGGCTCAGAGTCTTTATTCACATTTTACCTGCTGGTAGTGCATACCCCTGCCTACAGTCTATGGCATGGATGGGGTATACAAGGCCCTAAGGTGTTTTCCAAATCCTCTGCAGGGCCCAGGGCAGAAACTAAGTTAATTTGCAATCAGTCAATCAACAGAGATCATTAAATGCCTGCTCTGGGCCCAGGTCTGCTCTAGGGGCTGAGTCCTGTGACGGGCAACAAATTGCAAAATGGTTTACTGTCCACCCCTAAAGTGACCACGTTAAAACCGAGCTAATTATTTTATTCATCACGATCATCATCCGGAGCCTTTGTTCAGAGTAGCTACACTGATTCCTCTTGACCTGCCAGCTCTCGGCCTCGTTTTAGAACTTGTGAGTGTAGGGTGCGGGCATTTCATCCGTCCGGTTCGGCTCCCTGGGAGCCCAACCGATATAAATAAGTGCCAGCATGAAGGGCCGATGCGTGAGCCAGGTTCAGAAGTCAGACAGCCCCATCCCCGTTCCCGGAACGAACTTCCCTTCTCCTCCCCTGCACCCTCCTTCTCTCCTGCCTCTTCTAAGAGAAGCAGCGCGGCTCAGTGGAAAGAGCCCGGGCTTGGGAGTCAGAGGTCATGGCTTAGAATCCCGGCTCTGCCAGCTGTCAGCTGCGTGACGGTGGGCAAGTCACTTCTCTGTGCCTCAGTTACCTCACCTGTAAAATGGGGATTAAGACTGTGAACCTCAAGTGGAACAAACTGATTACCTTGTGTCTATCCCAGAGCTTAGAACAGTGCTCCGCACATAGTAAGCATTTAACAAATACCAACATTATTATTACCTGAACCCTAGGCCGGTCTTGAGACGAGGTCATTGACGGGAACAAGTATGTGGGGGGCAGAGAGGGGGGTGGCTGGGAAGGAGGAGGCTCCTTCGCCCTCTGCAACGGGCTTGCGGTTTGCCCGGAGTCCTGCAGGTGTGGCCAGCTCCGCTCCGGACCCCCCAGGCCAGCTGCAGGCGGCCACCACCGCCAGCGCTAGGTGAGCTGGCGTGGGTTGCGGGAAGAGAGCAGCCCCCCACTTGCCTCATGCTAGACAGTCAGGCAGATCGCGGTTGCTTCAGAGTCGCCCAGGGTTGGCTCGGGACGGAATTACGCCCTAGGTGTTTTAGGCGCAGGGGATGGAGGTTATTTTCATGTGAAACACAAACAGCCTGTTCTCAGAAACCCGAGAGCTGGCAGGACCCAGGTAAAAACATCTTTTTGGGTCCATTACTTCCTCCCCACCTCCATTCCCGGGTGTGACGGCCTCGTCCCCTCTCCGCCTTTGTGTGGTTTGGAGACTGAGGGACAAGAGGCGGAAGGTAGGGGTATGGCGAGAGCGGCCGAGCCGAACTGAAGCTCTGCTGGGCCTGGGGCAGGGCAAACCCAAGAAGTTCACCCCAAGCCAAGTTTACCCCCTCTCGCTCCCGACCAGACTCTGGAAAATTATCCCCTCCTCATCATTGTCAGGAAGATTTTTAGTCTGGCAGTAGTTTTAGGGTGGGTCAGGCCCAGGGGGATGGGGGGTGCTCTCTGAATGGACCAGGGGACTCCACGGGCAGCGTCCAGGGGCAACTGCCCCTTTTAATGGATGACTTTAATGAGTCAGAGGGGAGCGGGTTCAGTTCTGCGCTCGCCTCCCTCTTCTCTACTGCCTGTAGCTGGCCTGAAGCGGGTAAAGCCACAGCCCCTGCGGCCACACTCTTCTGGGCAGCCGGGGCTTGGAACGGGAGCGAAGCAGCGTGGCTCAGTGGAAAGAGCCCGGGCTTGGGAGTCAGAGGTCACGGGTTCTATCCCGGCTCGCCACTTGTCTGCTGTGTGACCTTGGGCAAGCCACTTAACTTCTCTGTGCCTCGGTTCCCTCATCTGGAAAATGGGGATTAAGACTGTGAGCCCCATGTGGGACAACCTGATTACCTTGTATCTACCCCGGCGCTTAGAACGGTGCCTGGCACATAGTAAGCGCTTAACAAATACCACTATTATTAACAGAGGAGCAACACTTCACCAAATGCCAGTGGGCAGAGGATTTTGGGTGTGAACTTCCACGCAGAGGACCAAGGAGTGGTTTCCTCAATCCCAGACACTTTGATCCATGTCAGGGAGCCGGCCTTTGTTCAATCTGCGCTCCATTCACAAGGATTCAGGGAGGGAAACCCTATCACGCTATCGCCACTCTCCCACCCCAAAAGCCTGGCCCAAAGATGAGTCGTGCTGATAAGCACTCCATTTTTAACAAGTGAACACTAGCTGTCCAACTGGCTTCAGCTTTTGGCCCCAGGCTTGGGTAGGAGGGGCCGGGGCCGAGGGGGGAATATAGGGGATCAGGGGAGCTGGGATCATCCAAGGACGCAGAGGAGTACCGGGGATCTGGGATCCATCCAGTGACGGAGGAGGGAGTAGAAGAGGTGGGATCCGTCCGAGGAAGCGGAGAGGAGAGGGGATCCAACCGGGGAAGTGGAAGGGAGTAGGCGAGCTGGGATCAGGCCAAGGGCAGAGGAGAGCCCAGAAGGTGGGATCCACTGAGGAGGGGGTGGGAGTGGAGGAGAACAGTTTGGGGAGTGGGGAGGAGCGCTGGGATCTGCCTGAGGAAGCTGAGGGGAGCCAGAAAGCTGGGATTTCCCAGAGGAGCTGGGATCCACACTCGGTGGTTAGCATGCTCCCCCTCCTCCTGAGGAAACATGAAAACATAATCTAGGGGGAAGGGAAAGAGAAAGAGCCTGGAGCGAGAAGGTTAAGGGCAGAAGAGTGCCCGCTTCCAGAATCACAATGAAAAAACCCTCCATCACGGAGGGCTCGTGCTTTCATCTTAGCACCGCGGGTGGGTGCCGCTCCAGGCAGCCTGCCAGCCGGCGTAGGTGTTGTTCCCAGAACCAAAGTTCAGGGCTGCCAAAGGAGCTATATCACCTCTAGCCAGAACTTTGTCCCTTAAGCCTACGAATGATTCATTCTCCATCAACGCACTACGGTGTCCCGCGGCATATCCCCTCCCTCTCCTTCCTTCCCCCCGGGCCCCGTAAAAAAAATTCCCTTTTATTCCGGGAGGTGGGAAAGCGATGGTGGGGGGGGACCTATAAAAGCACCCGCTTGTGACAAGTCCAGCCCGTACCCTGTACTGTAATTGCTGCCACACTGAGACTTGGCATTTATGGAGCTCTCTGGAGCTTCAAAGAACTTCGCACGTGGGAACTAATGAATCCAGCCAGCACCCTGGCAGTTAGGTGGCCACCTTCCAGATGAATGGAGGGAGGTTAAATGGCTCACCCTGGATCACTCAGCAAGTGAGGGAGAGGGTTAAGGATGGGGATTCTTGGGTCTCAGATCTGGCTTGCTGTGGGTGACCTATGGTGAACTTAAACATAAATACCCAGGGTGTTTCTCAAGCGCTTAGTAGGTGCCAAACTCTGCGCTAAGCTCTGGGGTAGATGCAATTACAAGCAGATCAAACAGAGGAATCCCATCCTGTGCCCTTTCCACAGTGCTGCGTTGTTCCTCTGGCGAGAGTCTCTGGGATTAGAGAAGCAGCGTGGCTCAGTGGAAAGAGCATGGGCTTGGGAGTCAGAGGTCAAGGGTTCGACTCCCGGCTCTACCACTTGTCAGCTGTGTGATCGTGGGCAAGTCTCTTGACTTCTCTGTGCCTCAGTTACCTCATCTGGTAAAATGGGGATTAACTGTGAGCCTCACGTGGGACAACCTGATTACCCTGTATCTACCCCAGCGCTTAAAAGAGTGCTCTGCACATAGTAAGCGCTTAACAGATACCAACATTATTATTATTATTATTATTGGTGGCTGGGGGACTGGTGCTCTCCGGTCACCTGCACAGGCTTCTTTGATCTTGACCACGGCCTTGACCCTCAGTTCCCCAACAGAGGCCAGAAGCTGCTCTGTGGCTTCCAGGAGTAAGAAACGAGCTCCAGGGCAAGGCAGAGGTAAGAAACTTCCCACAGGAGGGTGACGGGGCGGGGATTGGTATCAGCCAACTCCACCCACCCCCACCTTCTTCTGGCATGGCTGCACTGCCCGTAGGCCTTGACGCTGAGGGAATCTCATTCAATTCTCCGTAGGGGCCGTGACTCATCTTGACTGTACCGACACGACTCAACGCTGGGGAGAGTTTAGGGGTGACGGGCACCGGCTCTTCTCAGACTTAGCCAAAATGCTGTTGACTTACCTCGTGCCTGGGTTTGGGTAGGAACGATGGTATTTTCTGAGCGATTCCCGTGTGCAGAGCACTGTAGTAAGCGCTGAAGCCTCTGTGTTTTCTGGGCTGGCCGGGCTCCCGGCGACTGATTTACCCAGGGAGCCGCCCCGGGGCCCTGAGAGCCCTTCTCCCACTGTCACCCTGATTGGGCCTCAGCCTCTGCCATTCAACTGGGTGCCACCCGGCTGGGCACCCATCCCCTAGTGGCTAGGGGAACAGCCCGGAGGAGCTGGAGCTCCGGCATAGGTGGTAAATGATGGTGATATTTATCAAGTGCTGACTATGTGCTAAACACCAGCACTGAAACAAGACAAACAGATCAGACCCAGTCCCCAGCCCACCTGGGGTTCATAATCTAAAACGTTGGCAGAGCAGTTATTTTAACCCCATTTTACGGATGAGGTACAGAGACGTTAGGTGACCTGCCCAAAGTCACACAGCAGGCCGGGGCAGAGCTGGGACCCCAGGTGTCCTGCTGCCTGTCCCGACTGAGCCCTTTCCACTAAGCCACGCTTCCCCCCGATAGTCTTTATTAACTCACATACTACGTGCTAAGCGGTAGGCAAGATGCAAAATAAGCAGATAGGATAGTCTCTCCTCCGTGCCACCCAGGAGCCTCCATCTCGACCCACCTTCCACCACCCCGGCGGGGCAGGCAAAAGCAGGAGAAGCCTGGTGGTGCCTCCACAAAACTTTGGAAAGACTGGGGTGGCGGCTGTGGTGGTGACTGTGGATTCTGAGCTGTGAAGAGCAGGGAATCTGCTCCTCTTGCCACAGTACCCTGCTGATCTTTGCTTTTGGTTTTGTTGTCTTGGTGTTTTGTTTCACCTCTCCTTATATATCTGTCGCCAGTTCCCTCTCCCCTTTTTGAGTTTTAACGATTCCCTCAAAGGTCAGGGATCGGGTCTAATTCCCACCTGTGTATTCTTTCCCAGCGCTCAGGACGGTGCTCTATACACAGTGATAATAAATACTCTTACTAAATAAGACTAAATACTAATAACGGCGGCTTCTACTGATAATAATTCAGGTCCCTGTCCCACACAGCACTCGTGATTTAAGAGGGAGGGAATTAACCTGCTGGCTAAACTCTGAAAGCCTTTCTCTCTCCCTTTCTGCCTCCACATCAAGAGGTAACGCGTCTCTCTCTGCCCACAAGGACATCACAGGGTAGAAATTCACTCTTATCTCAGGCTACTCAATTCTGACTCTAGTAGTAGGTGGAGATGAAGAATACGGGCTCAGTTTATTGTCCCATCTGAGGAGGAGAGAGCCTGGGTAAGAGAGACTTAATTCATAATGATGCAGTGTTTATCTTCCACACCCGCATGGTTTAGATAACGTTTACAAGAGAAGCCGCACTCCCATAGTGCATTACAGTTAAGTCCAATGTTCAGGTGAAAATGCCGGCGGTCTAACTCAGTACGGTGTTCTGCACAGGGTAAGCGCTCAATGGATACGTTTGGCTGGCTGACTATGAGAAGCAGTTCTAGAAAGCACACAGAACTGCGAAACTCATGACCCAGCTGGCCTCCCTTGTGACCTTAGGCAAGTAAGTTACCTTCTCTGGGCCTCAGTTTCCTCATCTGTAAAATGGAGATTAACTCATTGTTCTTCTTTCCCCTTAGAAGTCCCCACACAGTCCCCCTGTGTGGACTGGCCTCCACTTGCCTCCAGAAGTGAGGACAGAGAAGAGCAGAAAGCCAAAGTGACCTAGCACAATTTAGCCTAGCACAAATTGACCTAGCACAATTTAGCCTGGCGGGGAGGGTGGGGGGGCATCTGCAGGGAGAAGGAGTGATTTAAGGAGCAAGTCCCCCTAAAGTCCCCCGCCCCCACTGCCATCCTCCTAGGCAAGGTTCACAAACCAAAATTTCTGGGACTTCAATAGCTGATTCCACCCAGACCAACAGGCAATACTTCTTGCATGGACAAAGGTTGGGGCCCAGAGCAGTTGGTAATAATAATCATGGCATTTGTTAAGTGCTTACTATGTGCCAGGCACTGTTTTAAGCTCTGGGATAGATACAAGATAACTGGGTTGGACAAAGTCCCTGTCCTACACAGGGCTCAGAGTCTTAATCCCCATTTTACAGATAGGAAACTGAAGCACAGAGAAGTTAAGTGACTCACCCAAAGTCACACAGCAGACAAGTGGCAGAGCCAGAATTAGAATCCATGACCTTCTGACTCCCAGACCCACGTTCTATCCACTAGGCCAGGCTGCTTCACCTCCTCATCGACCTCTTTGCCTCCAATACCCTCCCTCTCCAGTCCAGGCTTCACTTTGTGGCTTGGATCGTATTTCTAAAATATCGTATTGCACTCATCTCCCTACTACTCAGAAACATCCAGGAGTTGCTCAGTTCTCTCCTCATTAGACTCTAAGCCCGTCAATGGGCAGGGATTGTTTGTGTTACCAAATTGTCCATTCCAAGTGCTTAGTACAGTGCTCTGCACATAGTAAGCACTCAATAAATACTATTGAACGAATGAATCAAGCAGAAATTCTTCACCACTGGCCTTAAGTACTCAATCAGCTCTCTCCCTCCTGCTTATCCACTCTCATCTCTCAGTACACCCCAGCTCTCACTCTTCGTTCCTTGCATGCGTTACATCGGGCACAGAACCGAGCACAATGACATCACATGGCACCAGCCCAAGTTTCCAAAAAGAATGCATTTCTCTGGAAGTAGAGCCCTAATTCTCACCCCTTGCTCCAGAACCACTGTATTCTCCGGTTCCTGGCTTCTCTGAATTTCCACCGGCAGTCTCCAGTTCCCTGAGATTCCACTTCAGCTGGAATAAATTCCTTCTTTAAAGGACCCTTAACACTGGGCCCTCAAATTATCCACAGATGGAAAAATGACTTTTGGTGCCTCAGCTGTGCTACAGTTTCACCTTGCGGTACCAGTGCGTTCTATACCTGTTGCGTTTCTATCTGGAACCTCTCTCCCTCTTGGTCAGTGCTTCTGGGCCAATTCACCCTAGCTTTCAAGGTGCCTATTTCTGCCCAAACTCTTTTCGGCTTAGTAAACTCCCTGTGGGCAAGAAATGTGTCTTGGGCTTCTTTTATTCTTTCCCAAGTGCTTAGTGGTTGTATTAATAATAATAGTCTTTATGTACTGTACTAAGAACTTAGGAAAATGCAACTGTGAGCCCCACGTGGTACGGGGTCTGTGTCGTACCTGATTATCTTCTATCAACCCCAGTGCTTAGTACAGTGCTTGACACAAATTAGCATTAACTACCACGATCATTATTACAACAAAAGCAGAATATACATTCCCTGCCCACAAGGAGCTCAGAGCCTAGTAGAGCACGTTGTGTCCCAGTGCACTCAGTAAAAGCCATAACTAACATTACTAGGGCACGGGCAGTTCCTTTAAATGTTTTAAATTCACTGTCTGTGAGGGACGGTTTAGCCTTCACAGATTCTGCTGGCTTGGAGAGGCTTACTTAGGCTCATGCCCCATTCACACTGCAGTTCCTTCCTAGTGAATTGAAGGATTATTGGAGGGATTACCGGCAACAAAGAATCTGATAAAACCCTCCTGAGCACAGGAATTACTCATCTTTTTCAGTTCTGTAACACACGCCTCTATGGCTTTCATCTAGTGTTTGGATGAGATCGAAGAATTTGGGGATTCTTTTTTTGAAAGGGTCCATCTTCCGCAAATCCCAGTCTGTAGCTTCCTTGTTGAGGTTGTTGTAAATCTCCCGCACCTCCTGTGCACAGCACGCAACACAATGAAGGACTTTCCTGTTACACTGCTTTGTTCACCCCTACTGCTAAGTACAATTCCAATACACAGCTGCCCGGAATTTCCTCCGGTTTTTTTTTGTTTTTTTTTTACAAGATTGCCTTCACCTCTCTCAGTGAAAACAGGACAAGCGGGGATCTCACGGGGCGAAGAGGCTTCAAAGTCGAATCTAAAACTAGCACAAATCTTCCAGGCTTCCCCTTGCAGCCTCTGCCCCTGCAGAGCATCACTGGGAGAACCAAGACATTTGACTGGCACAGAAGTCAGCGGGGATGATGAGCTTTCCCTTCTGGGTTAAGGGTGGGTGGCGTTTCCTGAATTTCACCGTCCGGTGATCACCCCTGGGAGGAATGCCAAGGCTGCTGAGGCCTTGGCCCTAGGAAAGTAAGGTCAAGTAAAACTCCTGGAGGGTCCTGGGCTGGAACAATCAATCAATCGATTGCATTTATTGAGGGTTTACGGGGGGCAGGGCACTGTACTGATCGCTTAACAGAGCATGGCATAGCGAAGTCTCTTCAGGTGCCAAATTCCACTAGGTTTACGGGTCAAGGTCTCAGATGATGCACGCAGGTTCTTGAAAGTCTTTCAAACTGCCACCAGATTTTTTTTATGGTGTTTGTTAAGCACTTACAGTGGCAGCCACTGTACTAAGCGCTGGGGTAGGTACAACCTAATCGGGTTGGACACAATCCCTGTTCCACACAGGGCTCGCAGTCTCAACCCCCATTTTACAGAGGAGGTAACTGAGACACAGAGAAGTGAAGCAGTGTGGCCTAATGAAAAGAGCTTGGACCTCACAGTCAGAGGACCTGGGTTCTACTCCCAGCTCTGCCAATTTCTTGCTGTGTGACCTTGGGCAAGTCACTTAACTTCTCTGTGCCTCAGTTTCCTCAACTGTAAAATGGGGATTAAGTACTTGTTCTCCTTCCTTTTTAGACTATAAGCCCCTGTGGGACAGGGACTGGGTCAGACCTAATTAACTAGTACCCACCAGAGTGCTTAGAACAGTGCTTGACACACAGTGAGAGCTTTACAAAGACCATGTTAAAAAAAGAGTGACTTGCCCAAGGTCATACCGCAGGTAAGTGGCAGAGCAGGAATCCAAACCCAGGTCCTTTGGACTCCCAGGTACGTAGTCTATCCAGTAGACCATGCTGTCTCTCTGGGAGACATTTGCGCACGTGCCTGAAGTTTCACCTGTTGGGAAATCTCTATTGGTTTTTACTGTCTTTGGCTAATCCTAAAGCAGGTGTGGGCACGTTAGATGGACCAGGCTGTCCAGGCCCAGTGGAGACCATCCACCCTGCCCTTCAAGCCGCCTCAGTGCACTTTAGCTTTCCCTTCAAGAGTGGCCCAGGAGATCCAAACAACTGCCTTCGCCTTCTTCTCTGCAGTGTCACCTTCTCTACAGTCTGGCATTCCCTCCTGCCCTCAGGACATCTCTCCGTGGATGCCCTGCTGACACCTCAAATTTAAGGTGTCCAAGCAGAACTCTACATCTTCCCACCTGAACCCTGTCCTCCTGCTGACTTTCCCATCACTCTAGACGGCACCACCATCCTCCCTGTGTCACGAGCTCATAACCTTGGTGACTCAGTTCTCTCATTCAACCCACTTATTCAATCTGTCACCAAATCCTGTTGTTCAACGTTTACGACGTCGCTGAACTCCACCCTTTCATCTCCATCCGAACTGCCACCGTGCTAAGCTATGTATTTACCCTATCCCACCTCGACTACTGCGCTCAATATAATTGATTGATTTTCTACTGGGGACAAAAGACAGTACTAAGCGTTCAGAGGAGTACGACAGAAGCAAAGCATGCATATTCCCTGTGGTTAGAGAGAATGGACGGGTCGGCAGAAATTAAGAAGACTGGGAGTGGAAGGAAGAACAAGGACGTAACAGGGAGCTGGATGAACGTGTACTCGATTCTTTAGCGATGATGTCACCTCACGGGATCTCCCTACAGTTTCCACGGGGAAAGTTTCCGCCTCCTCGCCAACCGTGAACCGAGGGGCACGTCAATCAGTTCAGAGGGGTCAGGGAATCGGAGGGCTGGTCGGGGGGCAACCGTGTTGATCACTGGTTTACACCTGCTAAGGTCAACAATGAGTAGTAATCATAATAACGATAACTTTGGTGTTTGACAAGCACTTACTAAGTGCCAAGCACTGACTGGGGTAATAATAATAGTGATCATAATGATAACTGTGGTGACTGTTAATCATTTGCTATGTGCCCAGCACTGTACTAAGAGCTGGGGCGGATACAAGATAATCAAGCCGGACACAGTCCTTTTCCCACATGGTGCTTCCAATATAAGGGGAAGGGAGAATGGATGTTTCATCCCTGTTTTACAGATGATAAAACTAAGCCTTAGAGAAATTAAGTGACATGCCCAAGGTAAATCCAGGCCACCAGACGCCTGGGCTCTTTCCACTAGGACACCCTGCTCCTCAGTGAGGGTGACAAGGAAACTTCATTTGGATATTTACACCCACTTTCCTTCTTATTTTCTGGCTAATTCAGACATTAGGAAGGATTTTGCTGAGGATTTACAGCCGGCTTCATTTGAGCCTTTGACGGAGTGGACAGGCTGAAGGAGGGGTCACAAATGAGGATACAGCTGACACCACCTACTGGTATCATACACCTCAACCTGATTTCCATGAAGGTTCATGGATTTCTATAAATTCCCATTTTTCTTTTGGGCTAAAACCATTTCTTTCGGGGTGGCTTTTTGGGGCTACTTTTGGTGTCTTGAAAACGACTGCCGCAATCGGAAAGGAACAGGAGAGAGAGGAGGCATCAAATAAAACAAAAATTACCGTATATTGGTCACCCAGAGTGAGTCTGTAAGTCTGGCAGGAAGGCTCACGTTTCCAAAGGATTCTGAGCAGTCGGCTAGGGTTCGGGCACTGTGGATCTGTGGCCCAACACGGGAATCTGTTATTTTCTCTGTTGCGTTTGGGACTTAAAAAAAGCCAATTTTGCAGACAATATCACTCCCGCCTGACCCCAACTCCTTCTGGAATCTAAGGAGTGACTCGTGGGGACTCCTTGGGCCTGGAAGCGCCATGATGGAAGAAAAGGATAAGCACAACATATTCTACTTTGAGAATGGATATTAATTCCCCTTCAATTCTTTCAGGTTAGCCTATTGGAACAAATAGGGAGGTAGTGTGGCTAGTGGAAAGATCACAGGACCGTGAGTCACAAGACCCAGGTTCTAGTCTCAGCTCTGCTACTGGTTTACTGTGTGACCTTGGACAAAGTACTTAACCTCTCTGGGCTTCAGTTTACTCCTCTGTAAATTGGGGACAAAATGTTTGCCCATCCTCCCTCTTAGATTGTGAGCTAAGAATTTGGGTCAGGGACCGGGTCCGATTCTATCTCAATGCTCAGCCCATAGCTCCAGTATTTATTAAACACTCCCTAACACAAAAACTAAACACCTGATAACCCTACTTTGTTTCCTCTGAGGTTGACCGATTCTTTCCTCCGCTTTTATATATGGATTAAAGAAGTTGGGAAATTCTTCAGCTACGTCACTCAGCATCATCTTTCCCAATAAACCTTGGCCTTGTCGATGATGATGATAATGGTGACGGTGAGAGCCTTCCATCGAATATGACGGATGACTCTCAATCCCATCGTGAAGGCTTTAAGCCTGAGAACCAGCACAGGGGAATTGATGTTAGCGGCTTGCATGGTGCCATTTGCCCTCTCCTGCCCCTGTCACTGAAGAGAGCTGAAGAGCAGAGCGCTATGGATGAGGGGTAGAAGGGGAAAGTAGGGGAATAGCATACGGTGAAATGTCCAGGTGAGTTTCACATACAGAAACCACTGGCTAACTTGGCTTCACGCTATCTGGGAAGGAACACTCCAGCCATATTTCCCTGAGAGCTCATTTTTGAGTGCTGCTTGAGATGGATTAGTGGAAAGAGCACGGGCTTGGGAGTCAGAGGTCGTGAGTTCTAATCCCCACTCCGTCACTTGTCTGCTGTGTGACCCTGGGCGAGTCACTTAACTTCTCTGGGCCTCAGTTACCTCATCTGTAAAAATGGGGATTAAAAAATGTGAGCCCCACGTGGGACAATCTGATTACCCTGAATCTACCCTGGCGCTTAGAACAGTACTAGGCACATAGTAAGCGCTTAACAAATACCATAATAATTATTATTTCCTGGTTTCCCAGCATCCTACTGGCCCCACAAATCCCGCCGGTCCAGATGCAACCGGGTGGCTAGTTCGCTGAGCTGAACGTGTGGCACTCCGCCCAATCCCAACCTCAAAATGAAACTGGGTAAAAACCAGTTTGGACATGGCTCAGCTCATTGACCTTGGCCCTGAGTGGGATGTGTCCTCTCTTCTTGGAAAGCAGAAAATCTGAACTCCAGAACGCTGCTGCCTGTGGATAGTCTTTTAAAGTCACCGTCAGGTTGGACAGAGTCTGTAAACTACTTGTGGGCTGGTCCAACTCTTTTTCCTGTTGTGTCTTGAACCTAATAGGCTCCCAGTAAATGCCATCACTCCTCCTCCTCTTCCTGTTCCTCCTCCTCCTCCTCCAACAAAGGACATGATGCCTTTATTCGCCCATAACAAACTGGCAAGTAATTCGGGTTCAGAGTGACATGGTCGGCCATAAAATTAATAGTAATTGTGAAACAGCTTTCGGTGCTGTATTTTAAATTTGGCTTGGAGGGCAACTTCTTCCAATTGGTCTCACCTGTTCCATCGCTTTTGATCATGAAATAAAATAACCCCCAGGATGAAGTGTGGAAATATCTGACATAAGTCACACACAAGCACTTTGGATAATCATAACTAAAGCCCGAGGAGAAATGCTAGTCATGGGTTCCAAACACTGAAGCAAGGAGAAAGGAGTGAAGGTTGTTTGGTGTTTTTCATTCCTGACTCAGTTCAGATGGCAGCCGTAGGCCAGGTATCAAAGGTCTTGAGTTCCGAAGACCCCAGACCCCTCCCCCAGTGGAGTCCCCTAGGGGATGTGTCTGTACTAAAAATAATACTGATAATAATAACGACGATATTTGTTAAGCACTTACTATGTGCCAGGCACTTTACTAAGTGCTGGCGTGGAAACAAGCAAATCAAGTTGGCCACAGCCCCTTTCCCATGTGGGTTTCACAGTGTCAATGGCCGTTTTACAGATGAGGTAACTGAGGCACAGAGAAGTGAAGTGGCTTACCCAGGGTCACACAGCAGAGAAGCAGCAGAGCTGGGATTAGAACCCATGTCCTTCTGATTCCCAGGTCCATGCTCTATTCACTACGCCATGCTGCTTCTAATGTCATTTCAATCAATAAAACAGTGGCATTTGAACGCTTGCTCTGTGGAGTACATTATTAAGCACTTCAGCGAGTACTTTAGAGTGCAAAATACAATAATTGTATATTTAAGCACTTACTACATTTCAGGCACTGTACTGAGTGTTGGGAGCGTTCTGCTCTTTGAATTACCCCAGGGCCAACATTGGGTCTGGCCACCTGGGGCCTGGCCTGACTGACAGCCCGAACATCCAAGGGAGAGACAGCCATGGGTGCATTCAACCTTATAGGGCAGAACCTCACTGGTCAACACAAGATGCCTTTTGCCAAGGTTTCATTCCCCTGTTGTTGAGAGATCGCTACGCTCTGCCTGTGGGGTTCAAGCAAGTTTTATAGACAAAATGGGTAATTGGTGTCTCGTAAAGGCATTAAAGGCACTTGCCTCTCAGCTCCACCCTTCTGCATAACTGCTGACTGACAAGGAATCATTTCTCACTGGACAACTATCAACTTCTAGCGCTGAAGGGAACAGAATCAAAAGACCGAAGGTCAGAAGCTGGAAAATCATTTCCAATTCAACCGGCCCTGTCCCCATTCCCCATCCCCTCTCAGTTCCTGCCTGAGGCAGGATCCCTGTCCTAATGGGCCAGACTAATAGCACAGATCAGTTGGAAAGAGAAAATAAGATTGCTAATGAAAGGTAAAAGGAGATATTCAGACTTCTCTGTTTGCTTCTTCTATCCAGGGTCTGGGCTCTGAGAGTTGAAGCTAAGAGGAGATGTTGGAGGGGTCACCTTCTTTCATTGTATTTAAACAACTGCTGCCTTGAGAGCTGCAGAGGGGAAGTGGAGGAAGAAGGGGGCAGGCTTGGGGGTCTTCAGAGCTGGTCTGACAGGGCCCAGTGGACTGGTCAGGGGACTTTAGGGATTGCTGAAGCACCCTGTCACCTGGACCTTCTAGATTGTGAGCCTGTTGTTGGGTAGGGATTGTCTCCTTTTATTGCAGAATTGTACTTTCCAGGTGCTTAGTACAGTGCTCTGCACACAGTAAGTGCTCAATAAATACGTCCGAATAAATGGAGCTGTGCACCCCCTGCCCCCTCAGCAAACGACAGAGCTGCTGAGGAACAGGCCCTGCCACCCCCAACCTCAACTCCTTCAATCAGTCACTCCTAGGACCACCATACTGCTCACCCAAGTCCTGGGGTGAGTTTTGAGGGGAGGGGCAAACGGAGGCGAAGCAAGAGGGATAGGGCAGACCCAGAAGGCAGACCTTCAGGCCGTGGGGATCCCCCCAGAATCGTGGTAGCGGTAGAGGCAGGAGCCGTGAGTGCCGGTTACACCCGCGGGTCACCCACGCAAAGGTTTGTTTGCGCGTTTGGGGACCATCGCCAGTCGCTGTGCAGCCACAGGGCGAGGGCATCGTAATGCCACGCCGGCGGAAAATGTTTCTCTTGGGTAGAGCCGGCCATAGACTAGTGGAAAAATCTTCAATGAAACTAGTCTTTCATCTTAGTTCCCTAAATGCTGCCCTGCTCCACAGTTTAAGCCCCAGGGAAGTAGGGAGGACACTTGCAATTCCTGGCCAGCCCTCAGAGACCCATCTTACGTCAAGGCTGGTTTCCCTAGGCAGGCTAGCCAGCTTTCCCAGTCCATTTAACCCTATTAATATACCCCAACTAGCCAGATCTGTCTTTCCCACTGCCCTAAGCTCTGCACAGAGGGTAGGCCAAGGATTGAAGCCATCGTCCTGTTATTTTTTTTTCTAGTTCTTTGGCTCAAGCATATTTATCATTAGGAGGCATAATAATAATAATGTTGGTATTTGTTAAGCACTTACTATGTGCAGAGCACTGTTCTAAGAGCTGGGGTAGATAGAGGGTAATCAGATTGTCCCACGTGAGGCTCACAGTTAATCCCCATTTTATAGATGAGGTAACCGAGGCACAGAGAAGTTAAGTGACTTGCCCACACAGCTATCATCCCCACTTTAAGGTTAAATCCCATGAAATGGAAAAAAGGGGCCGCATCCACGGTAAAGCAGATGAAAAGGATGATACCACCAGGGAATTCAGTAAGGGGGTAATAAATCGTGCAGGAAAGTCCCATCGCAAATCTGGTTCGGCCCTCCACAGAGAAATCGTGTCCCTCTCCGGTCGCAGTGGTGGTGGTGGTCAGGGTATTTATTTATTACACAGTAAGAGAAAACTAAGTGGCTCTGTTTGTTTGGTGGGTGAAGTGATGTTAGTTGCAAGAGGCTTTTATTTCTGATATTTGTGTTTCCTTCTCCCTGAAGACGCCCAACAGCTCTTGCAAAGACAAGGGGAAGTAACCAACTGGCTGCCAGACCACCTACAGCTCTGGAAAGGACTAAGTGTTTAGGGAGGTTGGCACCCTCCCAGGTCACTCCACCCTCTCCCCCATGTGAAGTAACTGGATGAGAGATGGAAAGCCAAAATGGGCCTCTTCTCCTGCTGGGTCTGTGGGTGTTTTTTTTCCATGGGTGTCCAGGCATGATTTACCAGATTTCCCAGATTCTCAGAGAGGCTGAGACTAAAAATAGGGTTAAGAAGTTCCCTCAACGTAGCTATTCCAAGAGCACGACATTCTTGTTTGCACCAGTGATGTCCAATTTCTTCTACAAACGTTTCCCCTTTAAGGCATACCTAGCTCTGTGATGGGGGAGACGGGGCCAGAAGGGGAGGCCACCTGGGTCCTTGGACAGGGAAAGTTCTGGATGTGGCATGGGGAGCTGGTGTCAACCGTGGTGACCAAAAAAAAATAAAATAATCAACTATATGTTCCCTTCCCAGCAAGCTCACCATTCCGAGAACATCTCTGAGAAAGGAAGATAGTGACACCAATTTGACATTTGCAGCACAGGGGTGAAAAGGGGACAGGGATTTGCCTGCTGTGTGACCTTGGACGAGTCACTCACCTCCTCGGTGCATCAGTTGCCTCATCTGTCAAATGGAGAACAAATGCCCATTCTCCCTCCTACTTAGCCTGTGAGCTCCATGTAGGACAGGGACTTTGTCTGACCTGGGTATCTTGTACCTATCCCATGCTTAACAGAGTGCTTGGCACATAGTAAGTGCTTTACAAATATCATAATTATTATTATTATTTATAAACCCAAACTCAATTTCAGCTGTTCAATTTCATGGCTTCGTTTTCCTTCGGGATGTCTTTATTTGGCTAGCAGAATCCTTCCTGAGAGTTTTTCATCTCTCCTTTCCATAGACCCTCTCCTTTACTGTTCAGGTCAGTGGTATGTTGAAGTCTAGGCTATTGTATTTCAAAATGCTCCCAAATACACAGCACCTCATACCATTCAGGAGTGCAGCTTCTGAATCTCTGGTTCCCTGAACTTCCAGCCACCGTGTAATAATAGTATGTATTAAGCACTTGCTGTGTGCCCATCATTGTGCTAAAAGCTGGGGTAACTACAGGATAATCAGATCAGACATAAAACGACATAATCCCTGTCCCACCAGGGCATACTAGGGAGGGAGAGGCAGGTACCCTGTGCCTATCTGACAGATGAGGAAACAAGCTCAGAGTAGAGAAGTGGCTTGCCCGAGGTCACACAGCAGGCCACTGCAAAACTGATATTAGAACCCGAAGCTCCAGATTCCCAGTTTCATGCTCTTTCCACACTGCTTCTCTCCTCCATATGTCCTTAAGATTTTAATGTCTGTCTCCCCCACCAAACTGTCACCTTTTTGAAGATAGGGATCACGCCCACTACTCTATTGCATTGTACTCCCCCAAATTCGGAGTACGGAGCCATGCACACAGTAAGTCACCAATAAATACCACTGATGATTGATTACTAAAGGTTGCGCACCCAGCCCTTCCCTTCAAAATGTGGCTACATCGCTGGCAATTCTGGCAGTGAATCTGAGAACAACTGACACTCTAAGATAAGATGGGCCAACCAATTGTATTTTTTGAGCTTAATATAATAATGTAACAGCTGGTGGACACATTCCCAGCCCACAACGAGCTACAATATTAAGTCTTGAAGAAGCAATCACAAACCCCGATTGAAGGGTGAAGAAGAATCTATGCGGCGTTAGCAGACAGGCCCCCATTAGACCGGAGACGAAGGGACTCAGTCAGAAAAGATCATCTTGCATGTTTGCTGATTTCCAACCTATTGCAGCAGGCAACACATGGAAGTGAGGTCACCATCAGCTTGACCACTTTTGCAATGCCTTAGCTTCAAGCTATTTGTAGAGTTCTGTGAGTTTTCTGCTGACCTGCTTGTCTTCTTCCCCCTTTGGATATTTTGTTCAGTCCCTCTTCAAGAAATCAATCAGACTGTACTAAGCACTTGGGAGAGTTTGCTACAACAGTTTGCAGCCATGTCCCCTGCTCCCAAGGAGCTCACAGTCTAGAAAGGACCACAAAAGTTATCCTGGAGTGTGGACTCAGATGAAGACTCGGTGGAATGTTCCAGTCAGTCCTCATTGAAGTCTCTAACAGGAGACAACACAGAACTCCATATGTCCAGCGTCCACCCGTGTCCTCCCCGCTTGATTCAATTGCCTTCATACAGAGGAAGTGCAGAGCCAAGCATCTTTTCTGCCTTTTAAAAATAAAAGAGTAGAACCAGCAAATGCTGGCTGCAGACAGCTTCCTGAGAAATCTCTGGCTTTTCTCCTTTTGACTACTACCAGTAAACAGCTCCTTCCAAGTAAGAGTTTGAGGGGGACCCTTGTGTCAGCTTTTCATTTAGACTGTGGAGGTGGAAAGAGGTTTTAGCAGGGAGAAAGTAGGATGGGGCTTGGGAGTGGAGGACACTAGTGGGAAAGAGATGAAGGCCAGAGAGCTACTGTTTTGGGTTCTTTTTATCTCTGCTTCACTCTGTTATATTGTACTCTCCCAAGTGCTTCGTACAGTATTCTGCACACAGTAAGTGTGCAATAAATACAATTGATTGAAAGTTGGGGGCCTTGTCAGAGACCTGGGATGAGTGAGTGAGGCCCCTCATTAATTAATAATACAACGATGAGCGTGTGTGGCCCCTCCCTCCTTCACCTGCCCCAGACGGGCCACTCTGCCCAGAGCACATTGGATCCCCAAGGCCTGAACTTGGTGCCAAAGATTCTCTGTAGCTGTTGGTCCCGGGGTATTCCTGCACCCCAGTGCCCCTTGGGTTTTTTTTAACGTTATTTGTTAAGCGCATACTATGTGCCAGGTACTGTACTAAGTGTTGGTGACTGCAGGGGTCCAGGGCAAGCCCAGGGGTGTTTTTAACTGGGATTTACCAGAGGACTCCAGGCTTTGGAATGACAAAGAATCCAGGATGGAAGATTTTAAGAGTTCTCATTCCAATTAAGCTTTAAAACTAAAAAATGAAATAGTTAAGTGAGGGGTCTGCATGCCATTGGAGTCTGTAGGTGAGGAACATGAGAGGTTCCTGTTAGAGGCCCACAGGTGCCCATGGAAATTCTAAACCAGGAACTGGGCCAGGCCTGGCTTGGTTTCCCCTTAGGGAACTTCCATTTTGGATCCTCTAGGCTACTCCAGACCCTGAAGTTTTCTAGGTGTCCCAAACTTTCAACGGGCCCCCAGCACAGAAGTCCAGTGGTCTACTGACATGGGGTTTCAAAAGCTGCCTGTGCAGTCGTGTGACTGTTTGGCCTCATCTGGAATTGTTAGCCAACTCCAAGGCACATACAATTGTCTCACATTGCTCCATCTGATATAAACCATTTGCATCACAAACCCCTTGCTTCTTGCCCTCTCCAGGAAAATGGTAGCCATCATTCAAAGCACTAGCATAATGACTCTGGAAGGTTGATATGTGACTTAAGACACTGCTAACATTTTAACTCAACACCTGGGTCCAACTCTGTGCTCTGAATACCACCTATTTTGCCTCCAGCCATCTCTACTCTGAGTTTAAGAGCTCCCATTCCAATTAAGCTTTAAAAATAAAAAGTGAAACAGTTGAGTGTCTGCTCATTTCTGGAGTCTATGAGGTGGGGAACACGAGAGGTTCTTTTTTTTTTTTAACAAGTTTTCTTAGAACAGTAGTAATCATTTCAAAGACTCCCACACAGTACTTGAGTTCAACTTGTCTGGAGTCCTTAGTTTCACATTTACACTGTTTTCAATTAAAAAAAAAAATTCCCCATACACCTTCTGTGCTGCTATTTACCTTCACCTGCTACCCAATTAACACCCCATTAAAATGGGCAGCTGCACTGACAATCTCCTCCAAACCCTGCTAGGTGGATTCTGATCCCCTCCACCCCACCTCTTCACCCTTAGCCTGAGGCTAAGAATGACCTCTCTTTGCTGACATTCACTCTGTGATTGGATGCTGGAAGATGCTATTCGGTTTTTGAAATGAAAAGATGCGCTGAAAATAAATAAGCCTCCTGCTCTCCAAAGGGAGGTATCCCAGACTTTGATTTCAACACAATTAGGCGTGCACTGAAGGTACCCATACTAGTTTGAGGCTCCCTGTCACTTGGAGGGATCTGAGCCATAGATTTCTGGTCATTCTTAAGCGCTTACTATGCACCAGGTACCGTACTAGGCACTGGGGTAGATACAAGCTAATCAGCCTTAATCCTCACTTTCCAGATGAGGTAACTGAGGCCCAGAGAAGTTAAGTGACTTGTCCAAGGTCACAGAGCAGACAAGTGGTGGAGTTGGATTTAAAACCCAGGTCCTGTGCTCTATCCACTAGGTCATGCTGGTCTTCTGGGCCACTGCAGGCCGAACCATGACCATTAAAACCTGCGTTACCCCAAGTGCTGATTCTGTTCTTTAGAGCAGCCAGATCCAGCCTAAGTTGGGAGGGAGGATAGAGGAAGTTTTCCTGGAGTAATTGTTTTTCCACAATCTACCTTGGCTTTGACCCGTGAGATCTTTGGCCTGGTTCCAGCAGTAAAGACTATTGGAAGCCCTAATGAATGTGGGTCATATTTCACAAGGAGGTTAAAAAAAAACCCAACCCAAACTCTGTATCAATCACACAGTGAGAATCTCATAACCGCCTGGGAAGTACAATAAAATATTTTGCTAAACCTGCTGACTAATTGGAAAAGAGGAAAGATAATATCTATTATAGAGTGCCAAACTGAAAATCAGCTCTCCATAAAGAATTGTGACCCATTATTGCTGTAGCATCACTAGCTCAGTAGTAGGTTTTGAGAGCCTTCTTTGTGCAGAGCACTGAACTTGGGAGAATATGATAGCAGTGGAGGTGCTATTCCTGTCCTCATGAAGCTTACAATCTAACATGGGGGACAGACACAAAATAATTTACAGATGGGAGGAGGAAGAAGAGATCAGATAGGTGTTAAGTGGAAAAGTTTGGACAGACATGGGTGGGTGCTATGTGCGATTGTGAGGGCTCAAGTGCAGAAGTGGTCCCAAGTGTGAAAGCTTGTTGTGAGCAGGGATTGTGTCTACCTTGATTCTATTTATTGCTATTGTTCATTCGTTCATTCATTCAAGAGTATTTATTGAGCGCTTACTATGTGCAGAGCACTGTACTAAGCGCTTGGAATGAACAAGTCAGCAACAGATAGAGACGGTCCCTGCCGTTTGACGGGCTTATGGTCTAATCGGGGGAGACGGACAGACAAGAACAATGGCAATAAATAGAGTCAAGGGGAAGAACATCTCGTAAAAACAATGGCAACTAAATAGAATCGAGGTGAGGTACAATTCATTAAAATAAATAGGGTAAAGAAAATATATACGGTTGAGCAGACGAGTACAGTGCTGAGGGGACCTGAAGGGAGAGGGGGAGGAGCAGAGGGAAATGGGGGGAAAAGAGGGTTAAGCTGCGGAGAGGTGAAGGGGGGGTGGTAGAGGGAGTAGAGGGAGAAGGGGAGCTCAATCTGGGAGAAGGGGAGCTCAGTTTCCTGTCTGTCCGTCTCCCCCGATGAGACTGTAAGCCCGTCAAAGGGCAGGGACTGTCTCTATCTGTTACCGATCCGTCCATTCCAAGCGCTTACTCCAGTGCTTTGCACATAGTAAGCGCTCAATAAATACTATTGAATGAATGAATGAGTACCTACACTAGTGTATTCTCCCAAGAGCTTAGTACAGTGTTCACTAAATACCACTAATTGACTCACTGGCAGGTGGAAGATATATTCTAGGGAGAAGGAAGAGGGAAAGCCTCCTGGAGGAGGTGGAATTTCTCAAGAGCTATGAAGATGAGGGGAAGAGATACAGTCTGGCGGATTTGAAAGGGGAGGGAGAGCCAGGCAGAAGGAAGGGCATGAGCAAGGTGTGGGAGCTGGGACAGCATTGAGAAGGAGGCCCAGTGAGAAGGTGATCATGGGAGGGATGAAGAGTGTGAGCTGGGGTGTAGTGGAAGGAGAGAGTGGATAAATAGAAGGGAAAAAACTGATGGAATACCTTAAGGTCAATGGTGACGGTTATTACTATTCATGTCTGGCGCGGTTTGATGGCTATTGATGACTATTGATCTTTATCAGGGTTCCGGGGTATTCCTGCTGTGTAACCTCCGATTCCTTCCACCTTGTGCGCTGCAGCATCCACAGTACCGATAGCATTGATTCTGGGCCCGCTGTGTGCAGAGCACTGTACTAAGCACTGGGAAAGAATATACAAGTGGGAATTAGACAGGTATTCGGGTGCTTGCCCACCCTGCCACCAAAGGTGAGGCCAGAAGGGGCACGAAGGGCAGCTGTGGGATGGTAGAAGTGGGCTGGATAAAAGCAGTAGCCCTCATCTGTAAAATGGGGATAAAATAACTTTTCTCCCTCCCTCTTTGAGAGTGAACCCCTGCAGGACAGGGATCGAGTTTCATATATACTGCAGCGCTTAATACAGTGCTCGGCATATAGTAAGCATTCAATAAGTAGCATCATCATCATTAGATGCTGTAGCCCCAGGAGTAAAAGTCTCGGAATACCTGGGCCCTTAATCCCTCCTCAATACCCACAGCCATCTCTGTTTCTGGAGGAGGAAGGCTTCAGCACAACCCTGACGAAGTTTTTCTGCCCCTTGCCCACTGTCATGGCCTCAGTGGCCACCGCGTGGACCTAAGGTTAACAGGGGGAAGAAGGGACAGTCCCCGCGCTTGGAAGTGACCAGCTTCCCTTAGTGAGTCAGGGGCTGTGCACCTGATGGAACTGGATTTTCAATGAACCAAAGGCCTGATTTGCAAGCATCAGGGCAGCAGCTTCCAACACCAGTTGGCAAGCAGCGAGGCTCAAAATGAAAAGGACAATGGGCAGTTCAGGCCTGTTTATTGGTTGGTGAAATTGATGGTGTATGTGTGCTCAGTACACACTGGGGACCCTTTGTAGGGGGACAGCGAGTGGTGTGAAACATTCTATAAACTCCACTAAAGGCTCAGCTTACTATAATTGACCAAGAACCACAATAAATCTCTGTTTATTTTATGAGAGACTTGGAATTTATTATCTGGTTCAAGAGTCAGTAGGGACAGGGTGTGAACAAACATTTTTCCCCCAGTGGTACTTGTTAAGCTCTTATTATGCGCCAGGCACTGAACTAAGCACTGGGGTAGATACAAGATAATCAGGTCCGGCACCATCCCTGCCCCATATGGGCTCACAGTCTAAACTGGAAGAAAGAGGATTTAATTCCAATTTTACAGATGAGGTAACTGAGGCACAGGAGGGAGAAGTTACTTGCCCAAGGCCAAACAGCAGACGAGTGGTGGAGCTGGGATCGGGACCACTTTCAGAACTGTACTTTCCAAGCGCTTAGTACAGTGCTCTGCACACAGTAAGCGCTCAATAAATACGACTGAACGAATGAATGAACCCAGGTCCTCTGACTCCCAGGCCCATGCTCTTTCCGCTAAGTCATGCTGCTCCTTAATACAAATCAAGATATAAATGCAGATGCAGAGACTCCCCTTAGTGAATGAAGGGAAGGGGAAGTGGAAGGGGAAAAGAGGAAGGAGGAGGAGGCAAAATTAGGGTGACCAGGCAGCTCACCTGTATACTGGACAAGGAGGCGGGGGTGTAGAAGGATTGGGCTAATGTAGGGACTAGCATACTGACCGAAATGGTTCTAGCAATGGTATTTATTGAACATTTACTGTGTGCAGAGCACTGTACTGAGCACTTGGGGGAATACGACAGAGTTGGTAGACACGATCCCCGCCCACGAAGAGCTTACCATCTAGATGGGGAGACAGACATTAAAATAAGTTACAGATGTGTACACGAGTGCTGTGGGGTGAATATGAAGTGCTTAAAGGGGACAGATCCAAGTGCATAGGTGATGCAGACAAGAGAGTAAATAGGGGAAATGAGGATTTAGTCAGGGAAAACCAAGACTTTCTCTTCCCTCCCCCCATCCCCGAAAGTAACTCCCCAGAAAGTCTCTCTGTGAAATAAGCTAAACATGCTCCTCGGTGAGATTTTAAAGCCAGGGAGGGCTCTGGAAAAACAGAGGTGTGGAATGCGCACCCCTAAGGCCGCCCCTCAATTGGCCCCGGGCCCCGTTTCCATGGTGACTCTCCACCCTCCCTAGTAACCCCAGTTAGTCAACATCACCTCTGTTCTATCACAGTGCTGACAGGCTAATCGAGCAGTTTAATGAACTAGGGATGGGAAGAGAGTAAATTGTTGTTACTGGAAACCAGTGGCCCTAGCTGCTGGGGAGTTCCATTTAGGAGCTTTCAGAGAAGGCAAAGAAACAGAGGCTTGATGCCTCCGATCTGTTTTCTGCTCCAACCCAGCTTCAGAGAAGTTTGGGTAAAAAGTCTTTAAAGGAAGAGTTCATTACCTCCTACAAGCCTCATAAGTCTCTTTCCTCTTTGATTCATTCATTCAATAGTAAGCTCACTGTGGGGAGGGAACACGTCTTCCAGCTCTGTTATGCTGTACTCTCCCAAGCTCTTAGTACAGTGCCCAGCACACAGTAAGCATTCAATAAATATGACTGATTGATTCCTCAAGCCTCTGCTTGTCCATACCGTCTATTAATTTAGTATCATCAGTCGCATCTTTCTTTCACAGAAATCCCTGGAGCAATCTCCTGCGGGAAGGAATATGAGGAGGGAAAAGGCTTCTCCCTGGCCCGGAATCAATCAGAGGTATTGTGCCTAGGCTAAGCCTTTGGGAGAGAACAAAAGAGGCAGCCCTGCCCGCAAGAAGCTTACCCTCTTCCTGGGGGGAGACAGACTTAAAATAATGTGCTAACAGATGGAAGATGTGCTCAAATAAGGATTAGGTGACTCAGTACAGAGCCCTGAGGGGGATTGTGGGAAGGTTCCTCCTAATAGCTGCAACCCAGCCTAGCTGTATTTCCCTCAGATCTCCCTGGTTAATGATGGTGATGATTAGTAGTGTAGGAAGATGAGGAAATAGACCCAAATAGGTCTAGACCAGGGTAACCACAAAAGCTACTGTGGTTAGAAATTAACTTTTTAAAAATTAAAGTGTTAGACTCTCCAATTTCCCAATTAAGCTTCCACACCTCCCAAGTCATGCTGCTGCCCCAGCCACTTCAGCAGATAGGCATTCATCCATTTATTTGCTATTTACTACATTCACTTGGATGAATTATTTAGATTGATTCTCCTAAAAATTCACAAATATAAACATAAGTGAGAGTAGCTACTGTATTTCCCATTAGACTTGAAATTCCTCAAGAGCAGGATTCATGCCTTTTACTTCTATCATATGCTCCACAAGGGATTAGCACAGTGCTCTGCTTTACCTCAGCCGTCTGAGATTGAGTATTATTAAGTAACGAAGACGTTCAGATGTGTGGGCAATCAATGTGTGTCAGATGGGAAAAGAAGAAACTCAGCAGGGAAGGAATATTTTCCAAATTCCAAGCCTAAAGGCCATGGAGGAGAATCATATGAAACACCTCGCCAAAGTAAAATATTGCTCGAGTCAACAGGTATCACCCTCCATTTATTTACAGCTATGATGCACGGCTAATTTCTTGTTCCACAAAATTGAAGATGCTGCACTGATAAAGTCCAGTTCCCTTCTCTCCTTTAGAGCTTAAAGTCTCGCCTAAGTAAGCCTCAAGCTTGATTAATCTTCACTCTTTCCCAGGGTGGACGGTACATCCATTGCTGTCTCCATTTGGCAGACGGAAAAACTAAAAGAAGAATGAAATGGGCGGGCCAGGACACTTGTTAGATGATTTGTGATGAAAGCAGAAATCAGGGGGTCTCACAGCCCTCAGTAAAATGGCTTATTCCCTCAGCTGTTGCCCAACCTTCCGTCCTAAGGGCTGAAGCTGTAGGAGTCATTTAATTGTTTGCCTCCTTGCTTGCTTAAAGCAAGAAACTATTGTGTCCCTACCGGATCAACAACCCGGATCAACAACTCGGATCCAGCTATCCAATAAGACCTGCTGGAGACCGAATCCTATGTACCACTATTACTTATTCATCTTCGGAAGAGTCACCTGCCATTACAAGTGCCTCATCTTTTAAAGACAACACCACCACTCGGCATTTCTGCAGAGCTCAGCCTTTCAAAGTCCTAGACAATTACCACTTAGTTCAAGTGGACAACATCCTTCAGAGTGTCAGCCAGTCCGCTTTACTGGTGGGGGAAATTGGGCCAGGCTGAATAATGATTTGCCCACGAGGTCAGGAGATGTTTCAGTGGGAGGACCTGGATTCAAACTCAGAACCGGTAATGGGGGCCAGGCACCAGGCCTCAAGGTTTCCTTCATAAATGATGGTACCGATTTGTACCATCCCAAGCGCTTAGTACAGTGCTCTGCACATAGTAAGTGCTCAATAAATACTACTGAATGAATTAATGAGTCTCCTTTCAATGACATCGGATGACCCTCGATCCCATAACCTGTTCGATGATTGAGTCTTTCTTAGAGGGGAAGAAACCCAGAAGTGTCATTCTGACCAGAAATAGCCATAAAATTGTCCCAGTGCAACATTTTCCCCCTATCACCCAGGTGGTTTCCTTCTCCAAAATCTAGTAGCTCCCCGTTGCTGTGAAGATCGAACCAAATGCCCCAGTCATGGACTGTGAGACGTTCCACTCTCCAGAGTTTTGTCATCCAGCTGACATGGAGCAGGGCCTTCAGAGCAGCTGGGAGATAAAAGCAGATCCAAGGAGGGAGGTGTCTGCACGGTGAATGGCGTTAATAGCTATGACTGGGCATCAGCCACATGACTACCTTCTGACTAATGTCTCAAATCGGGTCTTGCATCTGGAGGGAAGTTAGGAAGCCAGAAGAGGGTGGCAGCATCTGCTTATGAGAAATAGGTAACTTTGAAAAGCATCAATTAGGCCATGTTTTCCTAATAATAATTGGGGTATTTGTTAAGTCCCCACCCCATGCTGTCTTGTGAAGATGGGAGCGATCACTGCCGCTTTGGGTCACCATTTCATTCTTCCTCTTCCTCTGTGGCCTGCCTCTCATCCTCTCATTTCCCTCTTCATCTTCAAGGGCCTCTTCCCGCTTGGACTTGGGCCACCTGTTTTGAGCCACTTTTTGTAGCAGATCTGGGATCAGAGCGCCCAGGCCACCTCCTCAGCCCACCCTTCCCTGATCTCAAATCCAAATGGGCGAAAGACCTGGAAAATACACCAAGGTCTCGCCAGAATCTTGCCCCCACTTCTAACGAATCAGTGGTATTTACTGAGCACTTATTATGTGCGGAGAACTTTACTAAGTGTTTAGGAGAATTCAGTACAGTAGAATTAGCAGACACATTCCTTGCTCATCAAGAAAGTCCTGCCTTCCAATTAGGGGGCCTTGAAGATCAGCGCAATTGTCCAGACAGAACACAGCTTGGTAACCAGTGAACTGTCACAGGCCTAAGTTAATACAGCCCTCCACCGCGATTTCATCTGGCATGAGTTTTCTGACCTGCTGTCCCAATCCATGGACAAACCTGAGATTTTTTTCAAGGCCACAGATGAAACATTTTTGCTGACATCCCGGACATCACCCACAATCTACTGATTTCTTCCTTCTCTTTTGCCTTCGTTATCCAAAATGTACTAATGCCAACCTACTCTCTACCTCGATCTCGTCTATCTCGCCACCGACTCCTCGCCCACGTCCTGCCTCTGGCCAGGAACTCCCTCCCTCTTTATATCCACAGAGGATCGCTCTCCCCACCTTCAAAGCCTTATTAAAAGCGCATCTGCTCCAAAAGGCCTCTCCCAACTAAGCCTTCATTTCCTCTTTTCCTACTCCCTTCTGCATCGTCCTTGCATTTGGATTTGCACCCTTTATTCACCCCTCCCTCAGCCCCCAAAACTTCAGTACATACCCATAATTTATGTATATTAATGTCTGTCTCCACCTGTAGATTGTAAGCTCACTGTGGGCAGGGAATAAATACGACTGATCGATTGACTTTACCATCATTTGGATCCTTTCCTCACTGGCTTTTCTGCCTCTCTTCAAAGCGCCAAGGACACAGAAAGCAAAAGAGGAAGCAATTATGACGTAGCCCAACTGTCCGCTCCTGCAAGACCCAAGTGCACTTTCCAATTCTTCTGGCCTCTGATGACCAGAGCGGGCTTAGGGTCCCTTACCCAATCTCACGTGGGACAACCTGATGACCCTGTATCTACCCCAGTGCTTAGAACAGTGCTCTGCACATAGTAAGCGCTTAACAAATACCAACATTATAATTATTATTATTATCAGGCAGCAAGTCGAAGGAAACAGCTCTTGAACAACTGGAGATGAACAGAGTTTCTAGAAGTCCTCGGGGCTGGAACGCCAAGCTTTAATTCTGAAAGTATCTCAGACAGTATTTTCTCCCCGAGCATAATATTCTGGAAAGATCTTTCCAGTCAGTCACGACCAGCACGCCGACTGCGATGGGTAATTTTCATTACAGCTTATGAGTGTGGACGTGTATATGTAATCAGCCAGGGGAAGCATTGGAGACAGGCCCCTTTCCTGATGGAATTGTTCCCAGAGAGCTGCAGTGGAAAACTCAAGGAGCCCCAGGCCCCTTCGGACAACAAACGCTAATAACCTCCTAAGGAATAAAGCCCGATACAGTCATCTAACCTTTCCTTACTCATATGCCATTTTGAGAAACTCCTCTTCCTATCAATGTGGAGAAATCTTTTCAGCATTTGTGGTGATTTGAAATTCCCATCTCCTAGAAGTCTGTTTACTCAGAATGGCTTTCTCCTCATAAAATGGCGCTTTATTGCATGTCTCATTCCCCAGCTATGAGTTTCAAGTTTAAAAGCTCCAAATCATTAGAGCAGGAGAACATTCGTGGTAATTTTAGCACCACTAATTGACTCTGGTAAAGAAGGCAGTGTTAAATAGCCATGATTCAACACTTAATCATTGCATTTTATTACACTATTAAACAAAGGTATTCTTCATGTCCCCTATTAGGAGAAAAAGTATAAGAAAGCTTATTTTAGACACGCTCACTCTTCCCTAGCTATTATGTTTCAGATATATGGGCAAAGCAAACATCGGTACAAATTACACTGACCGCTTGATTTCAGGCAGTGTTGACCAGAAAATAGAGAATTCATTCCTACCTACCCACAAATACAATTTTTGACTTGAATAATCCCATTTGCCTGAATTATTTGGCTAACGATTATTATTAGTATCTAAAATGCTAATTGTAATGATATTTATTAAGTACTTACTGTATGCCAAGCACCGTACTAGGCTCAGGGGCAGACACAAGAAACTCCGATTGGACACAGTTCCTATCCCACATGGGGTCACATTCTGAGGGAGGGAGAACAGGTATTTTATTCCCATTTTACGGAGGGGAAACTGAGGTCCAGAGATGGTAATTGGCTTGCCCAGGGTCACAGAGCAGGACTAACTCCCAGTCCCAGGTTGTAACCGGCCCACAGAGCCACTGACATATCTGCTCGGTTCCATAAACGTTTGGTGGTCTCTGAGTCCACAAATAGTTTGCCAAGGAGGCATCAGAGAAACAAAGGCTAGTGGTTTTACAAGAAAAGATTGAAACTGTCCATTCCTCAGGACAATCAGAAAGGAGGTTCAGCAGACGCCACCAGTGACAATTTCTCATCTGAGGACACTTCTGCTGACCTCACTCCCAACTCAGGTAATAATAATAATTATAGTATTTATTAAGCGCTTACCATGTGCCAAGCACCGTTCTAAGCGCTGGGGTAGGTGCAAGGTAATCGAGTTGTCCCACTTGGGGTTCAGAGTCTGAATCCCCATTTTACAGATGAGGTAACTGAGGCACAGAGAATTTAAGCGGCTTGCCCAAGGTCACACAGCAGGTAAGTGGCGGAGCCGGGATTAGAACCCACGACCTCTACGACAGGCCAACGACAGAGCTAAGATTTCCCACTCGTTCACAGTCCAGCTATGTAAGATAGGGCCTGCCTCCATGTTGGTGGCTGCCTTCAAGGCCGAGACAAGCTCAGAGATGTCTCCCAGACCTGGCATGGTTCGGTGGGCACAGGGCATTCGATCCTCACGTCTTAAAGCACCTGCCAGGCATCTGGACCTTCCTCCGTTTTCCTCGGATCTCTGTGTGTCTCAGTCTCTAGGTTTCACCTTACAATCGTCAGAGCAGCACTGATAAGCCTCTGGATTTCTCCGGGTGTCTCCCTGTCTCCCCCTTTCCTTTCGCTTCCGTGTGCCTCTGTCTCTGCCTCCCATATCTATGCGAAGCTCAGGCCCTTGGCTAACAACAGTAAAATCCCAACAACTTCACGAAAGATAACATCTTGTTTGTCTTTTCATACATCTGGAACTCACCATCACATGCCCTATTTTCCTGGAATGATGTCAAATACAAGCTTCACGGGAAAGCGACGTGGTCTAGCGGAAACTGCCCAGACCTGGGAGTCAGAAGATCCGTGTTCTAATCCTGACTGCACCACTTATCTCTTGAATGACCTTGGACAAGTCACTTAACTTCTCTCTGTCTCAGTTTCTTCATTTGTAACATCAGGATTAAGTGCCTATGTTCCCTTGCCCTTGTCCTCCCAGACTGTGTCTGACCTGATTATCTTATATCCATCCCAGTGCTAGGTAGAGTGCTCAGCACATAGTAAGTGCTCAACACAGACCACCTTTAATTCCCATTTACCAAAATTTACCCCGACTGTGAAGCTTTTTCAAGAAATCCTGCCAGCTAGTCAGGTCGTTTTTTTATTACTAACTGTACTGCCAAAGAAATCATGGTGTCAAAACAAACCTTTTAGTGTAAAAATCATCCAGATCTCTTCATCATTTCTCTTTCAGAACAATATGCTCTCTCACCTAAACAGTACTGCTAGAACTACAGTCTGGGCTCTGGGTTCTAATTCCAGCTCTGCCAGTTGCCTGCTGTGTGACCTTGGGCAAGTCACTTAACTTCACTGTGCCTCAGTTTCCTGTAAAATGGGAATTCAATACCTATTCTTCCCCCTACTTAGACCGTGAGCCCCACGTGGACAGGGACTTTGTCCGATCTGATTAACTTGTATCTACCCCGGCTCTTAGAACAGTGCTTGACACAGAGCAAACACTTGATACCTTAATTAATTATTACAATCTAGCTGGTAGACCCGATCCCCGCCCTCAAGGAGCTTCCAGGCTAGAGGCTCCACGGGTCAAGGAGGTGACGAAAGAGAAGGGAGAGGGACACCTGGATGATTCTGGTTCCCTTGACTGGAACAAGATGGGCTCTGGGCGATCCAAACTCCTGGCAAATGCTGACCCTGAGGGAGGTTAGGAGGGAGTCTGTCCCTCTGTCTCCCGAGCGATGGCTTGCTGTCTCCCCCGACACACCTCCGAAGCCAATGTAAGGCAGGGGGCGAGGGGGGTCTTCTCAATCAACCACAAAAAGACCCAACTATCATCTACTTTATCTGGGTTTCCATAGTCTTTAGACCTGCACACAGAAGTACAGACCTCGAAGAGCCCTTGAGACTTCAAGCAGTCATCCTGTCTGCACGTGAACCACCCCAAAACGACAGTCATCTCTTCCAGCCTCCGACAGAGTCAATTTCCCACTTACTCCAAATGCCAGGTTTAGTGGGGGGAGGTGGGGAGGAGGAAAGCGGGGGAGGGCGGCGGGGGGTTGGGGGGGTGAAGGGGTCTGCCTTCGACTGAATGGTCCCAGGCCCTCTGAGAAGGTGTAGGTCCTTGCCTACGTTTTGCTGGGAAGGCGATGTGTGCTGAGGCAGTGAGAGGGTATCGTCGGAGGCAGATGCTTGAATAAGGTACTCGTCACACATCCAGGGGTGTGCGTGTGTTTGTGTGTATGTATGAGTGTGTGTAATTACAGCACCCCCATCCAAGTGCTCTGAACAGCCCCTGGCCCCTAGAAGTTGCTCAATAAGTGTTAACTATGATCGTGTCATGGCAAAGCATGATTTTCACTTATTAAAAAAACACACGTTCAAATTACGGCTAGAACAAGACAGAACAAAGAGTACAAATGATTTCGGGGTGATGTTTCCAAAACTAAAAGTGTTCTACTGGATTACTGAGGAACCACTTGCCATTTGGTCCTCTACTCCGCCAGTTGTTTGAGCCAACGCCAAAGCCCAGAAACAATCGATGACAATTGATCCATGGTATCTCCTGACATTAAATGCATGCGGAGCACTGTAGTAAGCACTTAGAAGAGTAAAATCAAGTAGGAAGACACGATCCCTACCTTCAAGGAGCTTACAATCTAGCGTTCATTTTCTCTCCGACTAGTCTCACACTTGGCTCCGGCTGGGTCTCCCATTCTCAGAGTTACTGAAAGACTCATCCACTGACCTCAGTTAGCCAACCTGGATTCCAGAAGTCTTTGGTTGATCCCGAAGTACCAGTTCTACGTTGCATGTGCTCACAGGTTTACACCCCAGAATAACAGCATATGGAACTTTTTGCAGAAACCCCCAGAACCTACAGCATGTCCCTGGGGAGACTCCTGACCTCCCCACCTTGGCTTGAAACTGTTCCCTTCCCAGATCCCTGTAAACCAGAGAAGCAGTGTGGCCTAGGGGAAAGACCATGGGCCTGGGAGTCAGGAACCCGGGTTCTAAACTTGGCTCTGCCTCTTGCCTGCTGTTACACCTCAGACAAGTCACTTAACTTCTCTGTGCCTCAGTGTCCTCATCTGTAAAATGGGGATTAAATAGTTGTTCTGCCTCTCCCAGAAGCTGTGAGTTCCCATGAGGGACAGAGACTGTGTTTGATGTGATTGTATTATCTCTACTCCTGTGCTTAGCCCAATGCCTGATCCATAGTAAATGCTTAAATACCACGATAAGTATAATAACATCAACCTTAATATTATGTAATAATGTAATACAATCAAATAATAATGCATTAATGAAATAATTATACTATACTATTATTGATAATCCCAGGGGGCACTTCCAAGTCATGGGAAACTGGGGGTTTAAAATAAAAATACAGGACATAAAGGTGACCGGTGTTGAATCCATACCAGATGGGGGATGGACCAGGTGAACTCTAGACAATGACCGCCCTAACAAAGCTATTCGTGAAAACGCAGAAGCAGCATGACCTACTGGAAAGAGCATGGAGCTGGGAGTCGGGACTTGGGTTCTAATCCCGGCTCTGCTACTTGTCTGCTGTGTGAGCTTGGGCGAGTCACTTTAATTCTCTGTGCTTCAGTTATCTTAACTGTAAAATGGGAATTAAGACTGTGAGCCCCATGTGGGACATGGACTGTGTCAAACCTGATTCGCTTGCATCTTCCCCAGGGCTTGGTAAAGTGCCTGGAACATAATAAAGTGCTTGGCACATAGTAAGTGCCTAACAAATGCCATTAATTTTTTTTTTTAAGCAGATTTCTTTCGACAGTAAAGCGAGTCTGTTTCTGTGTGCCCTTTAATGTGAAACCACCCCAAATCCAATAGAACAGAGTCAGAGTGAAGTCCCAATTTGCTTTCTCTACATCTCATGAAAACAGGTGTCTACAAAACCCCATAAGGTAAGAGAAGTAACCTGTAGGCTGAGAGACCAGATGGGGGTCAGCTGAATAAAGAAATCACAAAGGGATTTTTCAATTTTAACACAGATGCAGGTTTTTGAACTCATAATGTCTTCACTCCCTTTTTATAACTGGCCTCCAGGAGAAAAAGAGAAAACAAGGCAGAGTGGGAACCTGACCAGATGGCTTTTGTCAAGGAACGACTCAGTAACGGCCAATCAGGAAATCTTTGTTTGAGAAACACTTCTCCATTTGGCAGAAATCAAAAAACTAAGGGTAGGTCCAGTTTACGTGTTCAGAACCAGCTGTCTACAACCATATGCTACCAAACCGTCTTTTACTTCCCGCTCTTCAGTCACATGAATACGTCCGATTCTCCCCCCTCTCCGTACAGGGGTGGTGGGCGTGGGTGCCACTCGGCAGAAGTTATTGATTCCGCAAAGTGCTCGGAATCAACTGAGTGTTGAATCAACTTCCACCCTCCTTTATTCAAACCCAAATTACAGAATGCCTTCTGTCCTGTAAGCAAATGTCTATGAGCCCATCGAAGACGCTTCCTCATCCCAGCCTCTTAGTGAATGCTTTATAACAGTGATTGACTGATTGATTGCACACCCTAAGTGCTCAATACAGATGATTGTGTAAAGTATGATTTGGGGGGGGGCCCAGATAAGTTAAGTGACTTGCCCAAGATCACACAGCAGGCAAGTGGAGGTACCGGGATTAGAACCCGGGTCCTCTGCCTCCCAAGCCCACGCTTCAGCTCTAATCTAATAAATAAATAGGCTTATGTGGCTGACGGGGTCCTGAGCCCCACACGAATCAAGTCAGACACGAATGACAGGAAGAAAACTAGATTTCTCTCCCACATTTGCCTAATCAACCTCAGTAATGAAAAAATCTCGGGAAGACTGAACAGATTTCCGGCAATATAGTCACTTGACTTTAGGGTATTGGGCATGGTTTTCCAGAGAATAATAATGATAACAATAGTAATGATGGTATCTGTTAAGCGCTATGTGCCAAGCACTGTTCTAAGCGCTGGGGTAGATACAAGGTAGTCAGGTTGCCCCACGTGGGGCTCACGGTCGTAATCCCCGTTTTACAGACGAGGTAACTGAGGCCCAGAGAAGTGAAGTGACTTGCTCAAGGTCACACAGCAGACAAGTGGTGGGGTAGGAATTAGAACCCATGACCTTCTGACACCCAGGCCCCTGTGACCTAATGGAAAGTGACAGACCTGCTTAGACCTTTGTTATAACCCGGGCTCTGCCACTTGCCTACTGTGTGACTTTGGGCAAGTCATTTCACTTCTCTGTGCCTCAGTTTCCTCATCTGTAAAATGGGGATTCGATACCTGTTCTCCATCCTACTTGGACTGTGGGCCTATATGGGACAGGGACCGACTTGACTCTTATCTACCCCATCGCTTAGAATAATGCTTGATGCATAGGCAAGTCTTTAACGGATATCATCATCGTCATCATCATCTCCAAAGAGTGAGAGTTCGAAACAGGGATAATTCAAATTTAAAACAGCCTTTTCATTTAGGATGGCTATTACTGCTTTATCACCATCATATGGATTATTTCAGTTATGCAAAAAAACCCACATTTTTGCCTTTAATTCTTTTTTGCGTGGCTCAGTGGAAAGAGCCCGGGCTTGGGAGTCAGAGGTCATGGATTCGAATCCCGGATCTGCCACCTGTCAGCTGTGTGACCGTGGGCAAGTCACTTCACTTCTCTGTGCCTCAGTTACCTCATCTGTAAAATGGGGAATAAAACTGTGAGCCCCACGTGGGACAAACCTGATCACCCTGCATCTACCCCAGCGCTTAGAACAGTGCTTTGCACACAGTAAGCGCTTAACAAATACCAACATTATTTTCCTTTTTTTAAACTTCAATAGAGTCGGTATTTTATCCTTTCATGACATTATCCTCTGTGACAAATCCATTATTTCTACCTCTTGTAACTACGACAGATCGAAACTAATAAAAAAAAATTAGGATAAAAAATTGACGAAAGAAAAAAAGAGAGGCAAGTTTCCATATGCTTGCAATAAAGGTAATCTAGACTCCACCTTGGGGTACACAAGCATTCAGGCTACAGATTGTATATACTGGCCCTGGCTAAAAAAAAAAGTAGTTCTGTAAACATGCCCCATTAAAACTTAATTGTAGTTTTTGTCATTTACTCAAGTAACATATGAAAGGACTAGGGGCCGTTTATCACCGGGATCAGTTTATTATGACTTGGTAATGGGAGCAGCGTATTGTGCAAGCTGAGCTGCCTGCCCAGATTAAACAACAGTCACAACACATTACTGCTAAGAATTATCCCCCCCCCCCACAGCTGTAAAATCTCCTTTAAAGTGCATCCAGAAACATTAACTTTTAGGGGAAAAAAAAGATGAAAAGGAGTTTTTCAATCTGGTAGGTGATGTTCAGAGGAAAAAAGAACGAAACGTGAAAGGTTCCAGTGGGCGGGGTCCGAAACGTCTCCAGAGTCAAGTGTTAATGTCCCCTGAGAGACATCAAGACCGTGATGTTCAAATGAAAGAGAATTTTTTCGTGCTGAAAATGGTTGTAGCCTCTGCTTCGTAGCAGGGGGAAATCGTTTTTGATGAAATGGCCCCTTCAGGGGTCGCTCCGCAATTGGAGTGAAATTCCCCGAAGTCTTGAGTCCTTTCTGACTCCTCATATTGGTCATTAATTTATCAGATCGGTGACGCTCTCTCCAAAGGAATTAACTAATGTCCGTGGGGGCTTCCCCAGGAAGAGGGTATAACATCAGGCCCTGATCTGGGAAAGGTTAAAGGTCTTAAAATAACCCTCTATGAGATAATCTGCAGAGAATTGCCCATTTTCAAAAATGAGGCTCCTATCCCGATCAATCAATCAGTGGTATTTATTGAGCACTTATTATGTGCGGAGCACTGTTCTAAGTGCTCGGGAGAGTAAATAATAATAACAATAATGTTGGTATTTGTTAAGTGCTTACTATGTGCGGAGCACTGTTCTAAGTGCTTGGGAGAGTAAATAGTAATAATAACAATGTTGGTATTTGTTAAGTGCTTACTATGTGCAGAGCACTGTTCTAAGCGCTGGGGTAATAATAATAATAATGCTGGTATCTGTTAAGCGCTTACTACGTGCAGAGCATTGTTCTAAGCGCTGGGGGAGATACAGGGTCATCAGGTTGTCCCACATGGGGCTCACAGTCTTCATCCCCATTTTACCGATGAGGTAACTGAGGCCCAGAAGAAGTTAAGTGACTCGCCCACAGTCACACAGCTGACAAGTGGCAGAGGCGGGATTCGAACTCATGACCGCTGACTCCCAAGCCCGGGCTCTTTCCACTGAGCCTGATTACCCTGTATTCCCCAGCGCTTAGAACAGTGTTCGGCACATAGTAAGCACTTAACAAATACCAACCTTATTATTACTATTAAGCACTTACTAAGGACTGCACCAAGAGCTGGTGCGGATACAAGAGAAGCAGCGTGGCTCAGTGGAAAGAGCCTGGGCTTCGGACTCAGAGGTCATGGGTTCGACTCCCAGCTCTGCCTCTTGGCAGCTGGGTGACTGTGGTCGAGTCACTTCACTGTCAGCTGTGTGACTGTGGGCAAGTCACTTAACTTCTCTGTGCCTCAGTTCCCTCATCTGTAAAATAGGGATTAAAAGTGTGTGAGCCCCACGTGGGACAACCTGATGACCCTGTATCTCCCCCAGCGCTTAGAACAGTGCTCGGCACCTAGTACGCGCTTAACAAATACCGACATTATTATTATTATTCTTCTCTGTGCCTCGGGTACCTCATCTGTAAAATGGGGACTCACTGTGAGCCTCACGTGGGACGACTTGATGACCCCATATCTCCCCCAGCGCTTAGAACAGTGCTCTGCACATAGAAAGCGCTTAACAAATACCAAAATTATTATTCTTACAAGCTGATGGGATCAGACGCAGTTTCTACCCCACACGGGGCTCTCTGTGGCCCTACAGTCAACTGCGCTGAGCAATCGCAGTCACCGTGTCTCGGCAGTGTTTATCGTACCCACCTGGTAGAAGCTCTTTCAGGTCGCCATTCAGCAGCTGTGCGGGTATCCTGCTATCATCCATTCTCGTCGCACGAGCGGCCCGGCAGAGCCGCGTTAGCGGGAGCGCCGCTTCAGTGCCGACCAGCTGATGATTCCGGAGTGTCGTGCCCGGTAATTCCTTCCCGCCGCGCGACGCTGACTACGGTTCACACGTGGCGAAGAGGCTCGAGAAGCTGAACGGGCTTTCTGTACAAGGGCTGGGTCTCACAGCCGCATAGGTTGGGCACCACCACAGCCTTGTAGGTCTTCCCCTTGGCGTGGAGCTTGCCTTGACTGTGCCTCAGTTTCCTCGCCTGTAAAATGGGCATTCGATACCTGTCCTTCCTATGGAGACCATGAACCCCATGTGGGACAGGGCCCGGTCCAACCTGATTAACTTGTATCTACCCAGCGGGGCTCAGTGGAAATAATAATAATAATAATGTTGGTATCTGTTAAGCGCTTCCTATGTGCAGAGCACTGTTCTAAGCACTGGGGTAGACACAGGGGAATCAGGTTGTCCCACGTGGGGCTCACAGTCTTAATCCCCATTTTACAGATGAGGGAACCGAGGCACAGAGAAGTGAAGTGACTTGCCCACGGTCACACAGCTGACAAGTGGCAGAGCCGGCATTCGAACTCATGAGCCCTGACTCCAAAGCCCGTGCCCTTTCCACTGAGCCACGCTGCTTCTCTAAGAGCCCGGGCTTGGGAGTCAGAGGTCGTGGGTTCAAATTCCGCCTCCGTCCCTTGTCCGCTGAGTGACTGTGGGCAAGTCGCTTCACTTCTCTGGGCCTCAGTGACCTCATCTGTAAAATGGGGATTAACTGTGAGCCTCACGTGGGACAAAAAATGGGGATTAACTGTGAGCCCCACGTGGGACAACCTGATTACCCTGTATCTACCCCAGTGCTTAGAACAGTGCTCTGCACATAATAAGTGCTAAACAAAAACTGACATTATTATTATTCTCATCCCAGCATTTAGAACAGCGTATGACACAGCTTCCTTATAGATGCCCCAAGCCAGGCCACCCTTGTAGATTCTGCTCTATCTCTTTGCCTACCCGTGGGACGCTGGCTAGGCTACTGCCTAAGTAGCTGAATTAGATTTCGGCCCCAAAAGTCACCGCGAGTTTCCCCACCTGAAGGCGGGTACCTAACATCAGTTTTCTTCAGGCTTATTGCTATCAGTAGGCCGTGCTGATTCTGCAAATGTATTCATAAGCAGGGACCTATCTTTTGGTCTACGTTGCAATTAAGTCATTTGCATTTATATCTTTTGATGGTACTCATTAAGTCATTTGCATTTATATCTTTCGATGGTACTCATTTTACCCGAGCTGGCTGAATTTCCTAGAGGCTTGGAAGCTTTATTCTGACTCCAGCTCCCAGATCTGCCAATGCCCCCTGAAGCTCAATAGCAACGAGTAGGTGGAACGGAATCAGACCTCCAGGCTCTCCTCTCTCTGAGTCCCCAGAATATAATAATGATAGCGGTATTTGTTAAGCGCTTACTATGTGCAAAGCACTGTTCTAAGCGCTGGGGGATACAAGGTGATCAGGTTGTCCCACGTGGGGCTCACAGTTTTAATCCCCATTTTTACAGATGAGGTAACTGAGGCGCAGAGAAGTTAAGTGGCTTGCCCAAAGTCACCCAGCTGGCAAGCGGTGGGGCCGGGATTAGAACCCATGACCTCTGACTCTGTTACCGATTTGTACATTCCAAGCGCTTAGTACAGTGCTCTGCACATAGTAAGCGCTCAATAAATACTATTGAATGAATGAATGACTCCCAAGCCCGGGCTCTTTCCACTGAACCACGCTGCTTCTCTAGAATACGTGAGACCTCGTGCCATACTGTGCTGTGGAAGACTGTAAAGTTTTAGCCAAAGGATCTGTCTTAACATCAAATACGTCGACGGCATTTACAGAGCACCTGAAGAGTGCAAATCACCACATTAAGCATTTGAAAGACAAATATTCTCTGCCCTCGAGGAGCTTAAAATCTAGTCGATCAATGGTATCTATCGAGCGCTTACTATGTACAGAGCACTGTAATAATAATAATAATAATGTTGGTATTTGTTAAGCGCTTACTACGTGCCGAGCACTGTTCTAAGCGCTGGGGTAGATACAGGCTAATCAGGTTGTCCCACATGAGGCTCACAGTTAATCCCCATTTTACAGATGAGGTAACTGAGGCACAGGGAAGTGAAGTGACTTGCCCACAGTCACACAGCTGACAAGTGGTACTAAGCACTTGGGAGAGTACAAAACAACAGAATTAATAGACACATTCTCTGCCCATTATGAGCTTATAGTCTAGAGGATCAGACTGTAATCAGGCAAAAGTTCTTCACAGACAGTGAGAGTAAGAGGAGGAATGAGGCTATAGTATAGATACATCAGGGTGAAATGGCCGAATAAATGATTGAACGTACAAGTCCACAGACACATAGAAATATACATATGTACACAAATGCTGGGGATGAGTTTAAACACATAACTGCTACGGATGGGTGTTGGGTTGACAACTGGATTGTTGTGTATTAATTGGGAAAGGCTTCCTGGAGGAGGTGGGACTTTATCAGGGCAGCGTGGCTCAGTGGAAAGAGCCCGGGCTTGGGAGTCAGAGGTCATGGGTTCGAATCCAGGCTCTGCCACTTGTCAGCTGTGTGACTGTGGGCAAGTCACTTCACTTCTCTGTACCTCAGTTACCTCATCTGTCAAATGGGGATGAAGACTTTGAGCCTCACGTGGGATAACCCGATGACCCTGTATCTCCCCCAGCGCTTAGAACAGTGCTCTGCACAGAGTAAGCGCTTAACAAATACCAACATTATTATTTCAAGATGGAGAAGAGTTGTGGCCTGGTGGATATGAGATTGGGGCTGGGGTGGGGTAGGAGTTTCAGGTGGGGGAACCACATGAGGGAGGGGCCCGTCAGGAGAGTCTGGTGGTTTTCTTCTCACTCTAACCTCGATAATAGTTTCAATTTCCTTTTATGGTTACAATTATCCCTTACCATCTTCTGCTAGATTGCAAGCTCCTTGAAGGCGGGGAGCATATCTTCTACAGCTATTGTACTCTACCGGGCTCTTTATACAGGGCTTTGCACCCAGTAGGTGCTCAAAAAGTATTATTAATTAATGACCTAACTACTCCTCCTTTGAGTTAAGTTTCTTTTGTAGGGATGACTGTGCCATTTGTCTGTTGGAATGTTTTTGAAGCCTGTCCCGCCTCTCCTTAGGTGGGCAATACTGTGACCCCAGTTTCTGTGAGGGGGCTGAGGCGGGCACGCATTATTTTTTAAAATATATATAATATATACACAAACCTCTATTGATACGGGGTGAAATTTTCCTGGCCATGTGGAGTTAATCGCTTGGGGCCTGGTGGAAAAGGGAAAAGAGTTTCCATTCTACCTCACTAACAAAAATGAAGCTCTATTGAGAGGGGGAAAGCGTATTTCAACAACCCAAAGAGCTGGAGTCCTCAAGTAGAGAGGATGGACCATCCAACGGAAAGACATAATAATAATAATGATAACAACAATGGTATTTGTTAAGTGCTTACTATGTGCCAGGCACTATACTAAGTGCTGGGGTGGGGGGATAAAAGCAAATAGTGTTGGACACGGTCCCTGTCCCACATCGGGCTCACAGTCTTAGCCCCCATTTTACAGATGAGGTAACGGAGGCATAGAGAAATGCAGTGACTTGCTCAAGGTCACAAAGCAGACAAGAGGCAGCGCCAGGATTAGAACTCACGACCTTTCCGACTCCCAGGCCCGTGCTCTATCCAGACATGGCCAGAGCACGTTGGGGCTCTCGTCTCCTCCAAGAAGCCTTCCCTGACTAAGCACTCACGTCTTCTTCTCCCACTCCCTTCTGCACCACTCTGATTTGCTCCCTTTATTCACCCCTCCTTCAGCCCCATGGCGCTTACGTATGTATCAGTAATTTATTTGTTTCTATTAATGTCTGTCTCCCCTTCTAATCTGTAAATTCATTGTGGGCAACCCTGCAACTCCGTTATATTGCTGTACTGTACTCTCCCAAGCATTTAATACAGTGCTCTGCATTCATTTAATTGTATTTACTGCACAGAGTAAGCGCTCAATAAATGTGACTGCTTGAACAGACAACAGCTCCTAGGTGTAATTTCCACCACCTCATCGAATGCAGGGGCTGTTCTCTGCCTCTCCCCTCGTTTCTATGTGTCATCGCTGTCAGGAGAAAGGGCAGGAAGAAACGGTACATGGGCGAGACATACGGTACTACCTGTATTTCCATGTCTGATAAACAGGCTGATTAAACGCAGACGACGAGTCATAAAAAAATGACTAAAGTACACTCAAGTAAGGGAACATGGGAGCCCAAGGAGAGGCCACCTGTGCCTTTGTAATTTTAGACAAATAACAGGGCACCCAATTGCAGCGGAAAGAGAGAGAGAAAGCTAATAAGTTACTCATTCATAAGGAAGTATGAGTTCATCTTGAGAACCTCTGGAGGACTAATGAGTGGCAGACCACTCTCTCACTTTTCTATTTATCATTCAGAAATTCAAAGGAATAATAAAAAAAAACCCTTCGCCTTGAATGTTAGGTCTTGTGACAGGAAAAGTAGCATGGTCAAGAGCCTACTCAAAGTCCAGTGGGCAAGACTTAAGATAAAACTTTGAATCTCATTCCGGGAATTTGGGCTTTTAGATAGAGTCCAGGGCACTTTCACACCAGGTTGTCTCATGTGGGGGATCATGGAATCCCCACGGGGGAGGAAAAGACATGTATTATTATTCTCAATTTGCAGGTGAAGAATCAGGCCCAGAGAGATTTAAGTGACTTACCTGAGGTTACACAGCAGGCCCAGGGGCAGAACTGAAACCAAAATCCAGGTTTCACGGCTCTGGCATAGCGTCACAGGAACAGATTCGTTCAACTGGGTCGTTAATTCTTCTGTTTCTTGGGTAGCCGACCTCCTCTGGAGAGCATGAGGAATTATGAATTAATGATTGAAAATGATCTGATATGGATCATCCAACACCACAAAATTGTCTTCTTCTTTAGTTCCACTTACCAAGGCCAGCAAGACTGGCAACCAAGGTAAATGGTATGTTTAATTTAATAAGTGCTTGAATTTTTATATAAAACATTTATATACATAAAAATGCAGACGACTATAGACTAGATAACAGCAAAGCTACGTGTGCTTTTCACAAAATTAAAGCTAGAAAATACCCGATGAGTTAATTACCTAATTCCAAAGTTCGACATCACATCTACTGCCTAAACTGAAGGTTTAGCAACATAAATACTCCAGGTCCCAAGCTTCTTTTTGCCCACAGCTCTCTGCAAAATGGAACCTACGTCCTATTTAATGACTGCTTTCTTCCTCTCTCTTAATGGAAAATTACTTACTGCCTATGAAACCCAGAGTAGGGCAATTTCCACTGCCTGAGAGCCCCTAGGAGAGGAAGAGAGGGCCCCAGAGCTGTGAGGAATGACAGCTGGGGACCAGGGGAGAGAGGGGAAAAAAGCAGGCTGGCAGGTAGGGATGATTCACAGGTAGGGGTGATTTGCAGGTAGGCGTCACACTATCATTACTGAGCGTTTGGATACAAGTTCTGCTCAATAAATATCCAGTGGCTTTTGGGGGTGTTAAATTCAATGGCATTTATCAAATATTTACTCTGTGCAAAGCACCCTTTCAAGTGTTTGGGAGAGTAGGATAACGATAAAGTTGGTAGATAAAATCCCTGCCCACAAGGAGCTTAATCTAGAGGGAGAGACATTAAAGTACATTACAGATAGGGGAAATGGTGATTCGTAAATAGGGGTTATCATTTCTGGGTAGCTGGATAAAACATCTGCTCAGTAAATATCCAGAGGACTTATTCACTGCTTACTCAGTGTAGAGCACTTTCTCAGCGTATAGTATTGTACAAAGTGCTTAGCAGAGGACAGTACAATACACCCAAGCAGACGTCCTTGGTACGCAGGCAGGCAGAAGTCAGAGAAATAACAGCCAAGTGCAGCTGGTGACTTCAGTTCCCCAGGATTTTTTTGTTTTTTCAATGGCATTTGTTAATAATAATAATAACATCGGTATTTGTTAAGCGCTTACTATGTGCCGAGCACTGTTCTAAGCGCTGGGGTAGACACAGGGGAATCAGGTTGTCCCACGTGGGGCTCACAGTCTTAATCCTCATTTTACAGATGAGGTAACTGAGGCAACGAGAAGTTAAGTGACTTGCCCAAAGTCACGCAGCTGACGAGTGGCCGAGCCGGCATTCGAACCCACGGCCTCTGACTCCAAAGCTCGTGCTCTTTCCACTGAGCCACGATGCTTCTTAAGCACTTACTATGGGTCAGGCACTGTACTAAGCACTGGGGTAGACACAAGATAGGTTGGATGCAGTCCCTGTCCCACATGAGGTTCACAGTCTGAATCCCCATTTTGCTGATGAGGTAACTGAGCCACAGAGAAGTTAAGTGACTGGCCTAAGGTCACACAGCAGGATCAGAACCCAGGTTCCTCACATCACTACCTCCATATTTCCTGAGCGCTGACTGCGTGCAGAGCACCGTACTGTCGCAGTCACGTGAGGAAAGTCAGGCAGCCATCAGTGACAGCTGTTTTTCTCTTACCTGCTTCTGCCTCTGCTCCTGCTCCATGGCACAGTGGACAGAGCATGGGTCGGGAGTCAGAAGGTGATGGGTTCTAATCCCAGCTCCGCCACTTGACCGCTGCGTGGTCTTGGGCAAGTCACTTCACTTCTCTGTGTCTCCGCTACCTCATCTGTAAAATGAGGATTGAGACTGTGAGGCCCACGTGGGACAAGGACTGTGTCCAACCCAGTTTGCTTGTATCCACCCCAGCGTAAGAGCTTCACAAACACCACAATGGCCGTTACCAATTATCTACAAGAGGAACTTCTGCAGGCCCTACTGATCTTTTGTCGCCAGGTGACATTTGTGACCTATTAGAAATGCCCACATTTACTGGACTCCCACTGGGTTCAAGAGATTCCACTTAGCCCTGTCTCTACCACCTGTCAGCTGTGTGACCGTGGGCAAGTCACTTCACTTCCCTGTGCCTCAGTTACCTCATCTGTAAAATGGGGATTAACTGTGAGCCTCACGTGGGACAATCTGACGATCCTGTATCTACCCCAGCGCTTAGAACAGTGCTCGGCACATAGTAAGCGCTTAACAAATACCAACATTATTATTATTATTATTTCAGAAGATATGGATAGGTTAGCTTAGGCCCAGTTCCATGGTTAGTACAAGATTAAACTCCAATGCAGCTGTTTTTCGCTTGTAGCAATGGGGTACTTGTAACATCAGGATTAGCTCATCATCTCTTATGCTCACAAAAATACATGGAAAATAGAAATCAGAAATCTCATTCTCATCCTCCAAAGGTGTCGGTCCCACATGCAAACAATACCTCTCAGGCAGCCAGCTATCTGTTTACAGAGACCCCGCCCAGCCAGGCTCCTGGAAGAGAGTTTTCCTGGCTCCCAGGTGGGAAGCAGAAAAAGTAGGATTGGTAAATTGCACATTGTTGTGCACTAAAAATCTGTCTGCCTGCCAAAAAATACTTCAGGATGGAACAAAATCCATTCTGTTATAGGCCAGAGTACTCTTCAGGGGCTTTAGCAAGCAGAAGGAGGCTGTTTATAATAACTCAGCCCCTAAGGCAAAATGGCACTTCTCTTCCTTTTTCTCTGCTGTTTCCCAGACCTCAGAGCCTAAAGAGTTCTGCCCTCCTCCCCCTCATCCCTACCAACAGATTCAGAATGCATCCCATGACTTTCAAACTTTCAGGGAGGAGGGGGAAGGAGGTGGGGTTTTTTGAGGAGATGGGAAGATGACCAAATCCTGGAGCAAATGAGTGAGCTTGGGATTTTGTTTGCTCCGTTTTCCACAACACCCCAGGTTGCCTTCTCCGCACATCCAGAACAAACTGAACTATTCCTCTCTCTCGACTCTCCCACCATTCCCCCTGACAGGAACACCCTCCCTCTTCATTTCACTAAGGCACATCCCCGCTGCCCTTCAGAACCCTTCCAAAAGGCCACCTCCTCTAGGAGGTGTTCCCTGATTGACCCCTCCCTTCCCCCAAATCAGTCAGGACCCCTCAGTGGCCTTCACAGAACTCACGTATTTGCTACTGATTTATTCACGTCAGTCTATTATTTAGACGCATTCTCTCATGTGTCACCAAGATGTCTTTATCAATTAATCAGTGGTAGTCACTGAGCTCTTACCGTGTACTTGGGAGAGTGCAATACAACAGAGTTGGTAGACATGTTCCCTGCACATTAGGAGTGGATAATCTAGAGAATCTGTGACAATTGTCCCTCTGGTGGGTTGCCTGTTGTCTGAAGGCAGGAACTGCATCTTCCCTGTCTTTAGTATGATTGGAAAGCATGTAGTACAGGACTGCTCAATCCAACAAAAAGGGGCCCTAGAGAATTGAAGCCATTTACCCACCCTGGGACTGAACTTGCAGTGGGGGGAAAAAACAAAGTTTGCTCAAAAAAAAAAAATCAATTTCCCCTGAACAAAGTGGGAAAGTTGTGTGGAGAAGGCTCTCAGCAACATTCCCATCGCCAAGGGGCTCAACTCCCGACCCTCCCATCTCACTCTTCTGGCACTAGGGGAAGATGCCCTGTCCCCAGTCGGAGTTGAGAAAAGGGGAAGTCAGCTTTAAGTCACGCAGGCCTCGGCCTCAGAAATCTCACCTACTCACAATCATAGGGAAAATCCCATCCGGGGAGGAGCTGAGGGAGGCCGGAAGGAGGCTTTGTGATTCCCAGGGTCCCCAGGCCTCCCTGTCACTGGCTCCTTCGAGGGTTTAAAGTTTCACACATACACGCACCCCTCCTCCCCACACCCTCTCTCCTGCCACAGTAAGAAGAATCCCCTCCTTGGCAGGAGACAAGGAATGGTAGAAACCAACTATGGATGGGCAGTGAATATATCTACCAACTCGGTTGTGTTGTATTCTCCCGGGCGCTCGGCATAGAATAAGCACTCAAATTCCATTCACTGATTAATTGGGCACTAAGCCAATCCACCACCAGTGCGCAGGACCTCTTTAGAATGTCAGGTAATGTCGGTTTAGAAAGTCTGGGAAATCTGCATCTTCAATCGATGGTAAGGCTGAGTCTAACTAGGTCACCTCTAGAAGCTCTCCTCTCTTATTCCTGTTTGAGAGTGCCGGCCACTGAAACCTTAACACTTAAAGTGTTGATTGTTTTCTGGATTTGTTTCCCTCTCAGATGGTTGGCTGGAACTGTGCTTAATCAGTGACTCCCCTAGTTCTTCTATCTGTAATTAATTTTAATGCCTGTCTCTCCCTGTAGACTGTAAGCTCCTCGTGTGCAAGTTTCATGTCTATGCAATGTACTCTCTCAAGCACTTAGTAGAGTGTTCTGTACACAGTTAAGTGCTCAGTAAATACAACTGGTAGACTCCCCATTACACGTTTCAAGTCACAAGTGTTAGCTCATGGCCCTCGGTAAAGGTTGAATTCATTCACGGGGACCTCCCTTCTGTCTTGACAACAGAGACGGCAGCAGAAGTCAGAATTCGAGTCAATGTTTTCAATATTCCTTAGCAAGTGGAAACATTCGAAGGTGCTTGTGTCTTCTCTTCTGGGGCAGGGTCTCACAGACTTCATTCCCACAGATCCATCTCAAGACATTAGAGTTTGGGCTTGAGTGAGCTATGCAAACTCCAGGGGCACTGGCCTCTGGGGCGACAGACCAGATTAAGTTTTAATGCTAAACCGAGTCAGAGTCAAAAGTACTGACTTCTGCAGGCAAAAATTTTATCTGGGACTGGATTAAAATGAGGGGGATGTTCCAACATTTTCTAATCCTCCTACCGCCGCCTGCCAGGGCTGCCCTAAAACAAGATATACTACACTGAAAAGGAAAATGGCCCCAACGTAATAAAAACAAAAATAGCCCCAGCCCCTGGCATATTTGTTACATATCTTATCTTACACACTCAGGCGGTTCTCTCCTTTTCCATCCCACAAAGGGATGTGGAGGGGTGGCGGGGAAGGCCTGTGTGAACTCTGTGGGCAGGCAATCATCCATCATCCTCCCCACAAAAATTTTTATGCACCCCTACACGGTGCCGGGGAACTTCAGTCAAATGGCAGAGGACACGGCCCCCTCCTTTTCCAGAGCGTCAGCTCCTCGAAGGCCTAGCGGAAAAAAAACCACAGAGAGCTTCAGCTCTCAGGAACAGCTCTAGGGGGCTTCAATCCACTGGGGAGATTGACTGATCGATTGAACCACGATATGTGCGTACTGTTCCTAGCCTGTGTGGCCCAAAGCATTGGGGCCTGGGGAGGGACCTGGGCGGGACTGAATTTGCTCTTCCCACACACTCGGCCCTCCTCGCCCCAAGTGTGAGCCTGTAGGCGGATGTAAACCCCCAAGCCTCCCATCTTGGGAGATGGAGGGAAGAGTACGAAACGGGGAGTCAGTGGAAAGACCATAAGACTGGGAATCAAGTGACCTGGGTTTTGACCCCAGTTTCATCACTTGCCTGCTTTGTGACCTTATGCAAGTTGCTTGACTTCTCTGGGCCTGTTTTCTCATCTGTGAAATGGGGATCTGATATCTGCTCTCTCGGATTGTGAGCCCCAGTGGGGAGGAAGGGACTGCATCGGATCTGACTGTATCTGCCCCAGAGTTGAGCACACAGTAAGTACTTAACCAATACTACAATTATTATTGTTCTACTGCCAGCTCGGCCACTGGCCTACTACTACTACTACTAATAATAATTGTCGAATCTGTTAAGCACTTGCTACGTGCCAGGCACTGTACTAAGCACTGGGGTGGATACAAGCAAATCGGGTTGAACGCAGTCACTGTCCGACTTGGGGCTCACAGTCTCAATCCCCATTTTACAGATGAGGTAACTGAGGCACAGAGCAGTGAAGGGACTTGCCCAAGTTCACACAGCAGACAAGTGGCAGAGCCGGGGAACCCATGACTTTCTGACTCCCAGGGCCGTGCTCTATCCATTACACCATGCTGCTTCTCATCTTGTTCGAGTCACTTAACGCCTCTGCACTGACCCAGAGACTTGGATGAACGGTTTACAGATCCCCTTAGAAAATACAAAACCACCGAGTATTTGATTTCCATGAGCGATCGATAAAGCTTTATGTTCTTAAGAAGAGATTGTTCCTTCCCAAAAAGGGAGACATGGATTCAGAAGTCCCGGCTTCTCCCGCCTTCTACCTTGCACTTTGTTCTTGTCTAATTACGTGGCCTCGTGGCCCCCAGTTTCCTCATTCAGGTGGCACTGTAGAACAGTGACCTCATCTCCAGGCAAAAGGTACTGTATAGGTTCAAAGGATTATGAGAAAAGAAAGGGCAATGGAATAATTTGATATTCGTCCAAAATGTCAGGCAGTTTATCAATGACACGAACTGAAACGGAGTGAAAGAAAAACAAAAACGAAAAAAAGGCACCTAGGGCTTTTCAAAACCAGTTGAATGGGATTTTCAATGACCAAGAGTGGCCATACACCCACTGCAGAAAACTAGAGTAGCAGCGTGGCTCACTGGAAAGAGCACGGGCTTTGGAGTCAGAGGTCATGGGTTCGAACCCCGGCTCTGCCACTTGCCAGCTGTGTGACTTTGGGCAAGTCACTTAACTTCTCGGTGCCTCAGTTCCCTCATCTGTAAAATGGGGATTAAGACTGTGAGCCCCACGTGGGACAACCTGATTCCCCTATGTCTACCCCAGCGCTTAGAACAGTGCTCGGCACATAGTAAGCGCTTAACAAATACCAACATTATTATTATTATTATTAGAGTATCATTCAAATTCTTTGAATCCCGCCTATAAGGACTCCTGTACACTGATGACGGTGCTCCAGAAGCACAAACACAAGATGGCATTATGGACATTAGATCATTATGGACTGATTTCCAGAATTTAGAACATTAGAATCTGACCTCGAGCTTGAGGCCCAACGTTCTGTATCGATCGCTACCCCTGACAGACCCCCCACTCGGCTACGCATCTCCTTCCGAGCTGGATGTCAGCACTGCAGGTAGCCTAAGTAGGCAGCCCGGTGCTCTCGACTGCAAGGAAATGGAACCCGAAATAATAATGTGAATTATTAAGAATTTACTTTAGGTTTTTTGTGCCCTCTAGCTAGTGTCTACAGCTCCATGGACTGTACTCTCCCAAAGGACTTGGTATAGTGCTCTGCACTCAGTAAACGCTCAGCAGACACCACTGATTATGTCCCTCAGCACTGGGCTAAGTGCTGATGCAAGATAATCAGCCCAGAAACAGTCCCTGCCCCACCTGGGGCTCACAACCCAAGAAAGAAGGAGTGTCTATCTGGGCAGGGAACGTGTTTACCAACTCTGTTATGTTGTACACTCCCGAGAGCCTGATACGGTGCTCTGCACACAGTGAGTGCTCAATAAATGGCAGATTAATTTACAGATGAGGAAGTGAAGTCCAGGGAGGTTAAGCGATTTGCTCTAGTTCACACAGGAAGCCTGCGGCCGAGCTGAGATCAGAACCCACGTCATCTGATTTACCAGAGCATGCCAGCTCCGATAGAACTGGCTGAGTTTGGTGTCAAAATGGTATCAAGATTCATATCGAACTGAAGGTGTGAAGAAAGCAACTGGGATGGAGCCAATCTTTAAAGAGCTGGAGTTGCCCCAGGCGCCAAACCTGACCGCCAGAGCCCTTCCATCCAGGCCAAACTAAATATTAAATGGCAAGACGGGATCACAAGAAATGAGGTCCCGATGTTCAGTCATTTCATTACCATCAGAGAAAGTCTTATCACATCACTCCCGACCCGCCACTCGGGGCCTGACGCCGATAATAGGTATTTAATGACCTTTGAGAGCCCAACTTGGAGTAACCTGTGCTTTGACTCCATCTTCTATAGGCCGAATCGGAGGAGCCGGTATTCAAAGGCAAAAACAACCACGGTAGTCCAATAGGCAGGGCCGGGGAAGGAGCATCCCTTTCTTTCCTCCTCATCGTGGAAACGAAGGAAAAGGCTCAGCAGCACAATGGTGAAAGGGGAGATGAGGGCAGAGCGGGAGGGTGAGAGGGAGAGGTCTGACTACAGGAGATTAAGGTTCCTCATCATCTGGGAAGAAGATGCATCAGCAAACAACAAAATACGAATGGGGACCTGGAAGGGACCTTGGCCCCCCCCGAACGCGACAGACCAGGCACACGAAAACACTCGGGCAGCTCTGAAGCAAAGCGTGGCTTAGTGGAAAGAGCCTGGGTTTGGGAGTCAGAGGCTGTGGGTTCCAATCCCGGAGCCGCCACTTAACAGCTGTGTGACCTTGGGCAAGTCACTTAACTTCTCTGTGCCTCAGTTACCTCATCTATAATAATAATAATAATGCCATTTGTTAAGCGCTTACTATGTGCAAAGCACTGTTCTAAGCGCTGGGGTTGATACAAGGTGATCAGGTTGCCCCACGTGGGACTCACAGTCTTCACTCCTATTTTACAGATGAGGGAACTGAGGCGCAGAGAAGTTAAGTGACTTGCCCAAGGTCACACAGCAGACAAGTGGTGGAGCCTGGATTAGAACCCATGACCTCTGACTCCCAAGCCTTAATCGCTATAAAATGGGGATTAAGTCTGTGACCCCTATGTGGGACAACCCGATTACCTTGTACCTACCCCAGTGCTTAGAACAGTGTTTGGCACATAGTAAGTGCTTAACAAATAACATCATCATTATTATTAACTCCTGAGGGAAATGGCAGTCCTGGGAAGGCATCTAGGTGGGAAGGAAGTCACCTGCCTCTCCGGGTTCTATCGACAGTGTAGAATTCCAGTTGACGGCAGCCCAGAATGAGCTTCATACCCTGCTGGGAGATGGCCTGCTCAGCAGTCCAGGTCTTTGCCGTGCTTAAGGGACCTTGGTTCAGTTGCGCTTTTTCTTACGGTTTCCGTTAAGGGCTACGTGTCAGGAACTGTTCTGAGCGCCGGAGTAGGAGCAAGTTCATCGGAGCAGATACAGTCTCTATCCCACTTGGGGCTAACGGTCAAGTAGGAGAGAGAACAGCTGTGGCATCCCGATTCTGCAGTTGAGAAAACTGAGGAAAAGAGAAGTTAAGTGATTTGCCCCAGGTCACACAGCAAACAACTGGCAGAGCTGGGATTAGAACCCAGGTCCTCCGGCTCCCTGGCCCGGGTTTCATCCATCGGGCTGTACTGCTTCCCACTTGAGGGAATGTGACACCTGCTGAATGGTCAGCATCGCCCGCTGAGTCCAAGGGGAACCTCAGCTCAGCTGGGCAGCACCGAGGTGGGCTGACAGGATTACAAAACTAGGAGTTTGGTTTCCATCATTCCAGAGAACCCAACTCCCTCGAGGGCTAACTGGACTCTTCTCCTGCGTCTCAGATCCCCAGGCTCCGAGGGCCCTACTTGCCCCCATGGCTCATTAATAACTTCTAGCCTGTGGGACTGCACCAGAGAACCACCACAGATTATCCCCTAACACACGCTCAAGTGTCTTCCTGGTTGTCACATGGCATCTCTGGGGACCGTGGCCGCCTCGCGATAGCAGAATCGACCTCGAATTTTAAAGAAGGGAAACCCCACTCATCAAGCCAAACAGCTGAAGCAAACCGTATGGAAACGACGGTGATTTAACTTGGAAAAATAAAACCTCATAAAGTGGTTTTTAAGGGAAAGTTATTAAATTCTTTCAAACAGCTTAAGCAGCAGCGCCTGACGGATTTGGACCTGTGAATGGAGCTGCAGGTGTATATCAAGTTCAGACATATGATTCAAATTAAATAGGTCCCGGGCAGGGTTGACAGCCTAATATTAGACATTACCATTCCTTAAGAGCATTTTCTCCAAGGCCTGTGTACTTCACTGCTTGGCTTATATTTCACTTCTAAGTTGCCTCGAGTTCTTTGTTCTTTGTTTAATCAATGCCAGAAGACAATGAAGAAGCAGCGAGGCGCAGTGGAAAGAGCACGGGCTTTGGAGTCAGGGCTCATGAGTTCGAATCCCAGCTCTGCCACTTGTCAGCTGTGTGACTGTGGGCAAGTCACTTAACTTCTAGGTGCCTCAGTTCCCTCATCTGTAAAATGGGGATGAAGACTGTGAGCCCCACGTGGGACAACCTGATTCCCCTGTGTCTACCCCAGCGCTTAGAACAGTGCTCTGCACATAGTAAGCGCTTAACAAATACCAACATTATTATTATTATTATTAAGACAAGGTAGGCCTGAGAAACAGTACCAGAGCAGGGATGGTTGGGGAGGGGGTGAGGAACCCTACGATGACAGCAGAGCAGAAGAGAGGTGAGCACTTATTTCTCCCCCAGACACCAAGAACATGTTCTCTGAGCAAATATGGTGGGGTGGAGTGTGTGTGGGGGGGTCCCTAGGATTTCAAGGTCCGAGTGTCTATAGTTTCCAGGTAGCCTGTGGTTTCCAGATAGCCCCAACCAGAGTGGCTACCGACAGCTCTCATGAGATCGGGGCCCTTTCTGCCAAACTGGAAGCCACGGCTGTATATTACCCCATGTACTTTAGGAAGGTTTTGAACGGCAAAAGACGTCACAGGCGAACGCCCCCCCCCCCTTCTCCCCTTCCACCCCGGCAACCACCGCATCTTCAAAACCCTTCTAAAATCCCAACACCTCTAGAACACCTGCCCCAATTAACCTCTCATCTTCCCACCTTATTTCCCCTATTACCATTCCAGCATTTACACATCACCTATACTCACATCTCCTCCTACTACAAGCATGCTGCACCACCCAGAGAATAATAATAATAATAATGTTGGTATTTGTTAAGTGCTTACTATGTGCAGACCACTGTTCTAAGCGCTGGCATAGATACAGGGTAAGCAGGTTGTCCCACATGAGGCTCACTGTCTTAATCCCCATTTTACAGATGAGGTAACTGAGGCACAGAGAAGTTAAGCGACTTGCCCACGGCCACACAGCTGACAAGTGGCAGAGCTGGGATTTGAACCCATGATCTCTGACTCCCAAGCCCGGGCTCTTTCCACCGAGCCACGCTGCTCGCCTAGTGGACAGCGCATGGGCCCGGGTGTACAAAAGACCTGGGTTCTAACCCCGGCTCGACACCTTGTCTCCTGTGTGACCTCGGGCAAGTCGCTTCACTTCCCTGTGCCTCAGATACCTCATTGGTAAAATGGGGATTAAGACTGTGAGCCCAATGTTTGACATGGACTGTATCCAGCCTGATTAGTTTGTATCTATCCCAATGATTGGCACATAATAAGAGCTTAACAAATACCCAAAAAAAAGAATGGTTGGATAAAAGGAACTCAGATTATAAAATGGCTGTCGGTGTGGACTGGATGGGTTGCAGGGATAATAATGATAATTATGGCATTTGTTAAGCACTTACTATGTGCCAAGCACTGTTCTGAGTGCTGGGGTAGATACAAGGTTATCAGGTTGTCCTACGGGGGGCTCACAGTCTTAACCCCCATTTTACAGATGAGATAACTGGGACCCTGAAAAGTTAAAAATGACTTGCCCAAAGTCAGTCAGCTGACAAGTGGCGGAGCCAGGATTAGAACCCACGACCTCTGACTCCCAAGCCCATGCTCTTTCCACTAACCCTGAGATTCTGGTGGCTCTGGTTTCAGAAGGAGCCAGGCCGCTGCTGGGAGTCCATTACAATCCAAAGCAGTCCCAGAGCCATTTCAGCCTTGCAAGGGGGTTCCAGGTGATGCCTGGGCTCCGTTCATCATCAACCAGACCTTTTTTAGCTACGGAGAACGATAGGGGATAAATGAAATACAGGCCCTTCACCATGGGTGGGTGCACATGCTCTAAAATGGAAGTGGGGAGACCAGCAATGGGCCCACCTGAGGAAGGCTGGAAATGCTGGTGACAAAACAACAGAAGAACTCAGGGACAAAAACAAAGAATACTAAAAGAACTAAGCTGAAACCCTCTGCCACTAAAGCGGGGGGGGGGGGGGGGGTTTCCAGTGCCTTCCTGCTCGGGGAAGGTTGTCCAGAGACCTGCGGTCACAACAGCCACAGGCCTCCCCAATCTTCATCCTCTTCCCCCCTGTTCTGGTGAGGCCGGCTGTGACCCCAGGATGACCCTGGGGGTGGGTGGAGAACGGGGTTGCCATTGCCCGGTTCCCCAAGCATTGTTCAGCTGTGACCCTCGTGAACCCCAAATCCAATCTTACTGATTGACAGTGTGTCACGCTAAGTGGGATCCCTCATGCCTGAAGTGGAAGGGGAAAGAGGAGGGGAAACCTGGACAACTGACCCAGTCCTACCAGTAATCTAGCTCTGGGGAAAGAGAGAAAACAGTGGCGGTTATTGCTTCAGCCCCCGGAGAACTCTGTCTTCGCAACTTGGGAATGTGGGGAGCTCCTGTTTCAAAAATATCCGTTCATTTTAAATATACACGTCTTATATAGCCAGAGGCTAAAAGAGACACGGTGTTTGGGAGGTTGGGGGGCATCGTGGAGAGGGTCGGATGGAGGCCACATCGAATTTATTTATTTGGGCGCCCTTACTTCCAACTACTAAAAGGAAGACATCTAACGAACAGTCTGTAGCAACAGCCGAACAGGGCATCGGTGACCTGCTTGAAGGAGAGTTGGGTACCCTCGTCTTAAAGCATCGTATAAGTGACCGGATCGCTCATTTCCAGGAATCGGAGACTGTAAAAGTAAGATAGTCTTGTGGTTTGGCACTCGGTGAGCTTAACTAAGGCAGCCCTGCTCGCTGCCAACATCTGCAAATTATTATGTACCAAAAAAAAACCTCAGGCTGCAAAACGGACGTCATCAGCTGGTTGCACCTACTGCTGAGTAACCGGGTAGAATTCTGGGACCGGAACGAAGCCAAGAGCCAGACGCTGGGTTTACTGGCAAACTCGGCTTTCTTCGGATGAAAACTGACAGTCCTGTTCTCGGCTCTCGGTCCGCTTAGGCAAGAATACACCCAACGTTTAATAAAGTGTTTGCCTACAGCAGGCGCTCGGTAAGTACAACTGGACAAATGAATGAGCTAGGACAAAGGCTGCCTCCATTCATCTCCGGAAATCCCCACTTTTTTCAGTTTTATAGGGTTGAAATGATCAATTGGAATGACCGCTAGTTACGGAGGCCTCATTCTGCTGAAATACTTGACAGCCGTCACAGAATTCAGCACAAGAATCCTCCTCGTGGCCATCTAGGCTAAGCAGATTTTGCGACTGTCCATGGGACATCCTTACTCAACATCTGTTTCGGAAGTGTCAAGGCATCTTCATTTACATTCATTTACAAGCAAGCTGGAGTTCCCCTCTAGGCTGCTAAGACTATTAGTTGGGAATGTGTCATCAGTAACGCAATCACGGGAATCTTCAGGTTATAGACTTAACCACACGCTACAGGGCTGCTCTGCATAGCTTCTTTCCTTCATGTCTAAATTGGGTGTTCTAGAGGTTGATCCAGAAGAGTTTCTAGTCAGCTCTGGTTACCACTCTGTCCTGGCGTGAAGCAATCACCAAACACCTGAGCCTCCGCAATATTCCTTTTTGTAACTCATTTTTCCCATGATGTTTACAGGAAGGTTATTACGTCACGGCACCAAATTAAGTGGTGCTTTTTAAAATGTGGAAATAAATGTTTCGGTCTAGAGTGACTGTGTCCAGGAGCAAAAGCAGAACAGTGCTGCAGCCGGATCCTAAGGGAAGGGGTAGAAGGTCTGGGGGAAGATGGATGGATTTCCCAGTCTCACGTCCTGCAGGATGGGATCCTCTCGGGTCAGGGAGGCCAGGAACAACACAGCACGGCATAGTGGATAGAGCACAGGCCTGGGAGTCAGCAGGTCGTGAACTTTAATCTTGGCTCCGCCACTTGTCTGTTGTATGACCGTGGGCAAGTCACTTCACTTCTCTGTGCCTCGGTTTTCACTTCTCTAAAATGGGGATTGAGACTGCAAGCCTCAGGTGGGACTGTGTCCAACCCTAAATTCTTATATCCACCCTAGGGCTTAGTATGGTGCCTGGCACATAATAAGTGCTTAACAAATACCACAATTCTTATTATTATCGTCACATGGATATTGGAGGGTGAGATGCTGGTCACAAAGCAGAAATCTATCCTACTCGGCCTGAGCCTGGAGCATTTCTCACATTCTCCCACCATTCTCCTCCCAGATCTCTGTCCACACAGGTGCCGCTACCTGTGGTTTATTTAACATCTGTTCCCCCCCTTCTTGAGGGGAGGGGAGCGAGCTTATCGATTCTCTTGGACTCTCCCACGCTCTTCGTACGGTTCCCTGCCAACGGTGGGTACTCAGTAAATACCATCAATTGGTTGACGGATCGATTCTGAACCCAAGAAGTAGGTGGTGGGAAATGAGACAGATTGGGGAGGGAGTGGACATTCAAAATAAAAATGCAGGAAATAAAGCAAACGTGGCCATTACTGTCCCAGAGAACAGGCTAGCTGAAAACCGGACTATTCAGTGAAAAGCTAGACTGAGGCCAACCTGTCTCTGTTAATGGCACGGCCAGCTTAACCGTTCCTCGGACTTTGGGCTTTATTTGCTAAGGAGAGGCAGAACCAACTCTCCAGGAAATCAGTCTGGGAAGGGGGGCAGTGGTGTGAGACTCTGCCTTCAGGCATCCCTCCTCCCTCTTCACCTCCAGCCAGCTCCCCTCCAGGAAGCGGGGCTAAAGAACCGAAGCCAAACTGGAGGAGATGAATAGGAGGAGCTCAAATGCAGGAGACCAAAGAGTCGCTCTCTCCCCACACCGGAGTCCGCCCGATTCAGGTCTTGGCTCCTCCGGCAGCAGCTCTGGGGGTCTTGACCCTCCCCAGAAGACAGCTCAATTCTGGGCTCCTTTCCCAGACGTTCGGGCCACTGACCGGCAGGCCCGGCTGGGTCACCGGGCCTCGCTGAAAAGCAGCTTGGGGCTGACCCGCTGTCCTTAGAACTTGGGGGACAAGGGAAGACCCCAGATGGATCCACGACCACCCCAGAAACGTCCTCTCTAGCCACATCGGAGCTGAAAAAAACCACTGGCAAGGCAGAGGAGAACAGGGGAGGCTGTGAGCCTGGGTTTCAGGAGGCACCGAGGAGAGGATAGGTAACGTCTGGGGAGAGGGAATAGTAGCAGCAGCAGGCAAAGTCGGGCCATAGGACTCCACCCCCTGGCTGCTCCAGCCCGCTTCTTGGCAATCAGTGGGGGACCTGACTGTTTGCCAGGAGGCATACTGGAGTAGCCAACGCCCTGTCAATGGTTGGCAGGTGGGATGATGGAGTGTGTTCTTAGGAAACCTACGGGGGCGGGGGATCGGGGAGGAGTGTCACGGCCACATGTCGGAATCATAAAATAGGGCTGGAATGGGCTGCCAGACCATCTGAATTAACACCTGCTCCAGGAAGGTGAATGATTAAACCATCCGGACAGACGGCGACTTCGAAACCATCAAAGATGGAGATTCCACACAACCTTCCTTGGGGAGCCGGTGGCCCGAGTTCAATCATCCTGGCAGTCCGGTCATTCTTCCAGATATTCTTGGGCTTAAAATTGAACTCCAGAGCCTCTTGCTTGACCCTCTTGGTTGGGGAGAACTGGACAGCATCGTTGTTAAATACCATCTATGGGATTGAGCCTATCGCCCCCAAGTCTCCTTCTCCAGGCCGAACCATCCCAATGAATGCCTTTAGCCTGTCTTCGCAGGACTGGTTTCCACCCCATCAGTGGGGTCTGTAGTCCCTCTTCTGAACCCCCTCCGCTTTCTCCCCACCATTTTTACAGCTCCGTGATGAAGACCAGATGATGATGACGACGATGGTATTTGCTAAGCGCTATGTGCCAAGCACTGTTCTAAGCATTGGGTAGATACACAGTTATCAGGTTGTCCCATGTGGGGCTCACAGTCTTAATCTTAATCTTAATAACGGAGACACAGAAGTTAAGTGACTTGCCCAAAGTCACACAGTGGATAAGTGGTGGAGCGGGATTAGAACTCAGGAACTCTGACTCCCAGGCCCGGGCTCTTGCCACTAAACCATGCTGTTTCGGGACAGAACCTATCCTCTAGTAAGGGTCCTCCAACGATGACGGGGTTTCTCGTCGGAACTGAAGGACGAGCCTCGGTCCTGACACTTCAAGCCGAGAACCTACCAGGAGGAATTGATTACGGACCTCGAGGCCTGGGAAGGGCCACTCACGCTCTCTTGTCGCCTTTGCAAGTTAACAGGCAGGGATGCATCACACTGAGGCGTGTTTTTGCAGTCTCTGCTAATTTTTATCGGCTGCAGACAGAGCCAGGACTGGAATCCAAAGTGGGACAGTCGCCACTATACCAATAGCAGGGCTCTGTGACCGACAAATGATGTCTTGGAAGGATCTCTTATCAATTTTCACATATCATGCTCTTTGGTAACCCATATCAGTGGCACGTTGGATTTTTCCATCCTGGCACTGTGGAGCTGACGTCTATTCAGTTTATGGGTGACCACAGCCTTCAGCCTTAGTGCCATTTATCTTTAAGTCCTTTTGTGCGCTGTACTATCTTTGCGGTGTCTCTATTGAATTTCACCCGGGCTTCATAGCACTCTTTTCCCTAGTTTATTAAGGGAGAGTTGAATGGTCTTCCTGCCTTCCCAAAGAGTAGCAAATCCACGCAACTTAACATCAGCCCCAGTTCTTTCACCTAAGTCATCGCTATTTAAGAGCAGCCTGGGATCTCTTCCCGAAGGATCACACAGGACTGGACAGCAAGCTATTGATGGTTATTTGGGGGTACTTTGGCAGTAAAATGGTCAAGACTAAATTTCTCTGGTTTGATTCTAGGACTGTCACGTGGAACTAACATCTTGAACAGATTACATCAACTGCTTTCCCTCTGTCTAAATGGATTGTTGCTTTGTCACAGAAGGAAATTCAATAGGCCTGACACAATTTGATCTTCACCGAGCCTTGCGGATGCCTGCCGGTATCAAATGTTCTCTTGCCGGCTTTTTGTACTCGCCAGGTATTCAAGGTTAAGCTGAATGGCCCGCATTTGTCAGGATTATTCTTCTCCTTCTGGAAGATGAGCACGAGATTCTCCAGGCCAAGCTTCAGGAACTTAATAGCATATGAGCCCAGCACTAAGCATTTTGAAAAGTACAGCTGAGTAAGAGGGACAGTCCTGGCAATACCTGTAGTTGCCCTGGGACACTAGCAGCGGCCTTGCTAGTTCCTAGAAGTCAGCTTTTGTATTTTATAGTGCATTATCTTTTTTCAGCTGGGCTCGTTCTGGTAAACTTTTCCTTACTGATGCCTCACATTTAGGCACCTCAGGCCTGTGGACAGCCCCGGGCTTAGCCAACGAGACACTCTGTAATGCTCCAAGCTGCCCTTGACATTGGTCTGGTCTATTCCTGAGCCTGCTTAACTGGTATTCTAAGCACGTAGCCTAAAATTGAACTTAGCCTGAACCAGTTATACCCCCCTCCACCTGGGCCTCACCAGTCTGTTCCTGAGAACATCCTTCCCTCGCTTTCTTTTCCCTGTTCTTTGTCGAGAGGGAATATTCTTTTTCAGGACCCCCAGAATAAGAAGAGTCTCAGCTACAGAAAGGGGAGCCAGGAATTTGGCATCATTGGAGTCCATCTCAAAAGAGACAAACCACAAACAAGGATTCAGGGATTGGTTTGATCACGACGTGTATCTGGCCTGCTGCGGAAATTTTCCGAAAGAACCGTATTCATTATCCTGAAAATCCACCGCTGAATGTGTTTTTCCTTTATGATCTCAATTTTTCTGAGAAAAAATACTTGGCTATGTTTCTAAGAGTTTCTAGTGATTGAAGTTACAATGTGTATGAACACACAGTCATATGCATATGTAATTTGACTCAGTATCTGCAGGATGACTAAGACGTTTTTGCTGGAAGTCATCTATTATTGGTTTGGGTTGTTGTCATGATACTTGACTTGCAGATGAACTGGTGAAATACACTCTGACAGCCAATGTCTTCTAGTGTTTCTCTTTCCCCACTCACATTTTAGTCATTTTTTTTAAAAAAAAAGATTAGGCCATAAACGCTTTCAGTTGTTTTTCAAGGTCAGTGAAGGGACGAACTGAGAAACTTTCAGCTGTTGAAACAGCTCTGGCAGGAACAGCTCCCTCCAAGAAATGGCCATATCGACACTATCTCCATCCTCCTTCTCCAATTATGAATCAATAGTATTTACTGAGTGCTCACTCTGTGCACAGCGCGATACTACGTGTTTGGGAGAATACAACAAAGTGGACCCGATCCCTGCCTTCAAGGAGCTTACAATATTGCAATGGGAACGACATTAAAATAAATTACAGGTAAGAGCGGTAATATGGATTGCTTCCACGGTCTGCCCATTCAAGAATTGCGCCTTCTCTTTTGAACTCTAGCAAGAGTAGCACAGTAAACACTCAATAAATGTCATTGATGATGATGGCTTCCTGGCCAATCGGGTGGTGGAAATGGAATTACTGAGTGGGAATAACTGTGCTATTTCTGTTAAGGTGTGTCTTTGTTGTGACACTCCCCCCCCCCGAACCTAACTGCAACACTGTGTTAATAATAATAATAATAATAATAATAATGGTATTTGCCACGCACTGTACTAAGCGTTGGGGCGGATACAAGCAAATCTGGAGTCCCTGCCCACATAGGGCTCCTAGTCTCAATCCCCATTTTATAGATGAAGTAACTGAAGCCCCAGAGAAGGGAAGTGACTTGTCCAAGGTCACACAGCAGACAAGTGGCAGAGCTGGGATTAGAACTCATGAGGTTCTGACTCCCAGGCCTGTGCTCTATCCGCTACGCGACGCTGTTTTGGAAAACGCTTGCTAGGTGCCAAGCGCTGTACTGTACTAACTGCCGGAGTAAAGACAATCGGGTCCCACAAGGGGCTCGCTGTCCAAGTCGGAGGGAGAACGGATATTGAATCCCCATTCTGCAGATGAAGGAACCGAGGCACAGTGAAACTAAGTGATTTGCCTAAGGTCACACAGAAGACAAGTGGCAGAGCTGCGATTAGAACTCAGATCCTCCGACTTCCAGGCCTATGCTCATTCAACTAGACCAAACGACTTCACTCTGCACTCTGAAGAGGCTAGAGGGTTCCAGAATTTTGAGGAAGAGACAAGGGGGACACAGAGGCAGTACGATCTGCTGGTCTCGCTGACATCTGCTTCTCTTTTCCTCCCCACGAGCTGTCTGGGAGAAGCAATGAATCTGCCCTGGAGGACAGCTCTTTTGATCCCACTCCATAATAAGAGTATTATTTGTTAAGCACTGTACTAAATGCTGGGACAGGTACGAGATAATCAGGCCAGACATAATCCCGTACGGTGCTCACGGTCTAAGAAGTAGGGAAAACAGGCATCGAATCCCCATTCTACAAATGACAAGACTGAGGCGCGGGGAAGTTAAGTGACTCGCCCAAGGTCACACGGCAGGCAAGCGGCGGAGCCGGGAGTAGAACCCAGGTCCTCTCCTAATCCTGCGCTTTTTCCACTAGACCACGCTGCTTCTCCACTCAGCCGAATTCCACCCTGGCTCACCCTGTAGAACTCTAGGCCAGCTTCCCATTCTGGATTTGCAGACCTGACTGAGAGGAAACTGTAAAGGGGTTTTATTTTTTTAAAAAAAAACACACAACACAGGTCCCTGGTAGGCCAGGGTAAAGCCTGCCCTGGAGATGTGGCCAATTAGCCGAGGTATTCGATTACGAATGCTTCATTCAGATGCCCGGCTGCCGGGTCAACCGCCCATCCATTGATCCCGACCTGAGCTGCGGGCCGTTTCCAGTTACGTTGCAGACTCTCCACGTGACTTCCCGGCTGCTCTGGGTTCTCCTGTCTTTATTCGGGGGGAAGGGGCGGGGAAAGGAGTATTGAGTGACCACCCCTCTCCCCACTGGGACCCTTGATTCATCCTTAAGACATTTCATCCCCACTTAGCTGAAAGGCATTTTTGCAGCCAAAGCCACTTCACGAATCCTGGACCTCCCCGGGGGGACGGGATTAAGCAGACGCGAAGCCAGAGGAGAAGAAAATATCACTTGTCAACACAGATCTGCTCACCCGCTTGAGTTAGGAGACTCAACGTGGCCTAGTAGAGAGAGCACGGGCCAGGGACTCAGAGGACCTGGGTTCTAACCCCAGCTTCGCCACATGCCTGCTGTGTGACCTTGAGCAAGTCACATAACTTCTCCGTGCCACAGTTTCCTTGACTGTAAAATGAAGATTAAGACTGTGAAAGCCCCCTGTGGGACGTGCACTGTGTCCAACCTGATTAGCTTGTATCTATTCCGGCGTTTAGTATAGTGCCTCGCACACAGTAAATGCTTAACAAATATCATTTTTTTAAAAAAAGTAGCACCGCTGATGTCCCCTTGAACCAAAAATGGAAGAGACGGGGACCCAAGCCGCTGACCCTCCTAGGCCCGAGTGGGGCCTCAGTTCTCCATCCAGTTCCGAACCATTCAGAGGACAGCGGGGTCGGTCGGTACCCGCTTCCCTGTCTCGCTAACTCCATTCCGCCTGATCGATTCTATTTATTTGCTATTGTTTTAATGAGATGTCCATCCCCTCGATCCTATTTACTGCCATTGTTCTCGTCCGTCCGTCTCCCCCGATTAGACTGTAAGCCCGTCAGAGGGCAGGGACTGTCTCTATCTGTTGCCCATTTGTCCATTCCAAGCGCTCAGTACAGTGCTCTGCACATAGTAAGCGCTCAATAAATACTGTTGAATGAATGAATGATTGCCGCTGCCTGTACAGTGCTCTGCACAGAGTAAGCGCCCAATAAACACGACTGAATGAATCCCTTCTCTCTCGAACCACTTCAGCCTCCCTTCGCTGCTGGGCGGGAGGAAGGGCTCACTGACAAACAGGTGCCACGCTCCGGCAGTCTCCAAACGTCAGCAGACATTTGGAGTCAGGCTACTCGGTGAGAGGTCGCGCCCACTGCACACATGCCTCAAGAGAGAAGCCACAGGCCTCCATAATCTCTCCCCGGCCCCAGGGATTCCAGCTGTCATAATCATATAAAAATGAGCGGTGGGGCCTGTGCTTCTGGAAACGAGAATCATCCAAACGCGGCCTCTCTCCGGGAGAACCCGACCACGGCTGACATCACGGCCGACTTAATAATAATAATAATGTTGGTATTTGTTAAGCGCTTACTATGTGCCGAGCACTGTTCTAAGCGTTGGGGTAGACACAGGGGAATCAGGTTGTCCCACGTGGGGCTTACAGTCTTAATCCCCATTTTACAGATGAGGTAACTGAGGCACAGAGAAGTTAAGTGACTTGCCCAACTTGGTCACTGACTGAGGGGAGGGGAGGCCAGAGGGGGGTCTGCCGTCTGTCTCTGTCTTCCTCCAGAGAAGTCCTCTCTATCTGTTACCGATCCGTACGTTCCGAGCGCTCAGTACAGTGCTCTGCCCATAGTAAGCGCTCAATAAATACTATTGAGTGAATGAACCCACAATGAGGTGACCGACAGTACAGGCTCCAAGACCAGAAGCCTCTGCCGGAGCCAAAAAAATACCCCTCCTACTTTGCTAAGACCTTTTTTGAAATCTGACAGAATTTACCGGAACAACGGCTTGTTCCGACTCGGTGGGAGAAACTGAAACCAGGGGAGCTCGCAGAGACTCTGTGGTTTTGCCGCACAAGCCGCGCCCCGATCCGGAGGTCTGAGCATCCAGGAAAGCCTCAGATCTCACCCTGACTTTGGTCGGGTTCTGAGGTCTTATCTAAATCATTTCGACTCCTCCTATCTCTGATTTTCCAACTGCTGAATGTGAAGGACGCTATTTATTAGCTAACGAGAGGAATTCTGGGCTTCGCTAAGGCCAGGATATACTTCTTTGAAGATGAAAGCTAAGTGGGGCCGTTTTGAGTCACCTTCATCTTAAGACGATATTCCTAGAACCTCTAAAACATTTACTAGATCCACTCCTTCCTCTCCAACCTAACACAGGCACGCTTCAGATCGTGGAAAATACGCTTTCTCCCTCCCACTTCAACTGTGAGCTCCCTGTGGGGCAGGGACTGTGTCCAGCCTGATTATCACGTATCTACCCCAGCGTTTAATACAGCGTTTGGCACGCAGTAAACGCTTATGAAAACCACAGTGGAAAGAGCCCGGGCTTGGGAGTCAGAGGTCATGGGTTCGAATCCCGGTTCTGCCACTTGTCAGCTGTGTGACTGTGGGCAAGTCACTTCACTTCTCTGGGCCTCAGTTCCCTCATCTGTCAAATGGGGATGAAGACCGTGAGCCTCACGTGGGACAACCTGATGATCCTGCATCTCCCCCAGCGCTGAGAACAGTGCCCTGCACATAGTAAGCGCTTAACAAATACCAACATTATTATCACAGTTATTATGGTGAGACTACCGCATCAGCCTCCTGCTTCTCCCCTCTTCAGCTGATCCTCAACGCTATTGGCCAGATCACCAGATTGAAATGTTACTCAGCACAATAATCCATGGCATTTATGCGCTTCCCGTGTGCAGAACACAGTACTAAGCGCTCGGGAAGGTATGGCGTAACAGAGTTGGCAAAACGTTCCCCGCCCACAACTTGCTTACAGCCTAGAGAAGCAGCGCGGCTCAGTGGAAAGAGCCCGGGTTGGGAGTCAGGGGTCATGGGTTCGAATCCCGGCTCTGCCATCTGTCAGCTGTGTGACCGTGGGCGAGTCACTTCACTTCTCTGGGCCTCGGTGACCTCATCTGTAAAATGGGGATTAACGGTGAGCCTCACGTGGGACGACCTGATGACCCTGTATCTCCCCCAGCGCTTAGAACAGTGCTCTGCACATAGTAAGCGCTTAACAAATACCAACGTTATTATTATTATTTTTAGAGGACAGCTCTCTACCCCCATAAACCTCCAATGGCTATCTATTTCCTTCTACATCAGTAGAAACTCCTTACCATCGGCTATCTTATCCCTCCTCTCTTTACCTGCTACTCCTTAGTTGACCTAACTGTGCCCCACCCTCAAATCTCCTGCCTCTGACTCTTTGCTCACGCTGTCCCTCACTCAGATCCACCAGACTAATAAGAATAATATTTAAGGGCTTACTAGGTGCCAAGCACTCGACTAAGTGCTGGGGGAGATATAAGGAAATCAGATTAGATATAGTCCCTATCCCACACTGGGCTCACAGTTTAAGGGGAAAGGGAGAGCAAGCATTTCATTCCCATTTTACCTATGAGTAAACTGAGGCCCAGAGAAGTTAAGTGACTCGTCCAAGGTCACACCACAGCAGATGGCAGAGCTGGGATTAGAATCCAGTCCCCCGACTACCAGACCTTTGTCCTTTCCACTAGGCCGTTCTGCTTCCTTGTCATTTTTCAGAAATCCCGCCTCCTCCAAGAAGCCTTCTCTGATTAATCCCCAAACGTGCCATAACATAATAATGTTGGTATTTGTTAAGCGCTTACAATGTGCAGAGCACTGTTCTAAGTGCTGGGGTAGATACAGGGTGATCGGGTTGTCCCACATGGGGCTGACAGTTAATCCCCATTTTACAGATGAGGGAACTGAGGCACAGAGAAGTTAAGTGACTTGCCCAAGGTCACTCAGCTGATATACGGCAGACCCGGGATTCGAACCCATGACCTCTGACTCCCAAGCCCTGGCTCTTTCCACTGAGCCACGCTGCTTCTCTATCTACTAAACTTATCTACCAAACAGCCATGCCTAGCATCTACGTGCACCTATCTAGTAGTAATAGTATTTATTAATCAATCAGTGGTATTCATTGAGTATTTATGATATGCAGAGCACTATACTGCGCAATGGGAAAGAACACAGAGGTGGGATTTAGACATGGCCCCGATTCCTCAGGGGGCTCACAGGACCTATTCAGTTGTACATTCAGTTCTTTATTCTGATATTTCCTCCCGCCTCATTCTTTCCACTCCCTATCTGACCCCTGTTCATCCTTCTGCTCCCAGAGTGTATCTGGTGGAAGGTGTCTGGAGGGTCACATTCTAGGCCCAACTCTGCTCCTGGCCCGCTGCGTCACCTTGAGTAATAATAATAATAATAATGTCGGCACTTGTTAAGCGCTTACTATGTGCAGAGCACTGTTTTAAGTGCTGGGGTAGATAAAGGGTCATCAGGTTGTCCCACGTGAGGCTCACGGTCTTAATCCTCATTTTACAGATAAGGTAACTGAGGCACAGAGAAGTTAAGTGACTTGCCCACAGTCACACAGCTGACAAGCAGGATTCGACCATTTAGTCTCATCTGTAAAACAAGGATAAGAAGATCTGCCTCTCCCTACCTCAAGGGGATGTTGTGAGGATAAAATGAGATCACTGATGTGTGTGCTTTGGAAAAGGTGAGAAGCAGTGTGGGCTAGTGGATAAAGCACGGACCTGAGAGTCAGAAGGATTCCGGTTCTACCCCTAGCTCCGCCACTTGTCTGCTGTGTGACCTTGGATAAGTCACTTAACTTCTCTGGTCCTCAGTTCCCTCATCTATTAAATGGGGATTAAGGCTCTGAGCCCCATGAGGGAAAGGGGCTGTGACCAACTTAATTACCTTATATCTACCCCAGCGATTAATAATAATAATGTTGGTATTTGTTAAGCGCTTACTATGTGCGGAGCACCGTTCTAAGCGCTGGGGGAGATACAGGGTAATCAGGTTGTCCCACGTGAGGCTCACCGTTAATCCCCATTTTACAGATGAGGTCACTGAGGCACAGAGAAGTGAAGTGACTTGCCCACAGTCACACAGCTGACAGGTGGCAGAGCCGGGATTCGAACCTACGCCCTCTGTCTCCCAAGCTCGGGCTCTTTCCACTGAGCCACGCTGATTAATACAGTGCCTGGCACATAGAAGTGCTGAACAAATGCCATTTAAAAGAAATTAAAAGTGCTCAATGAAGAACAAAACATTATTACTATTATTGCCATTCTAAGATTCCCCTCCTCTTTTCTCACCTCCCAAACTCCCAAAAGACCCCAACAACTTTCTCCGGCTTTCTTTATCCATTCATTCATTCGTTCAATAGTATTTATCGAGCGCTTACTATGTGCAGAGCACTCTACTAAGCGCTTGGAATGGACAAATCGGTAACAGAGACAGTCCCTGCCCTCTGATGGGCTTACGGTCTAATCGGGGGAGACGGACAGATAAGAACAATAGCAATAACCTCCTCTCCCTCTCCCTTTTTTCACCTCGTCCCCCAACCCCTCCATTCACCAACCCAGGGAAGTTGGGGAATTTCTACGCCGGCTCTTCGTTGAGTCTTTCCTGGACAGAAGTAGTTCAAGCTATCGCTATTGATACCATTAGAATCCTGGCCGACCGCTGAAAACCTAAACCAAATCAGATGCAAGAATGGCTGTTCTTCTCTTTGGGGAGCTACCCTTAACCCAAGAGCGTCCCGGTTGGCGAGCCCTTCCCCGACAGCATCAGAGGCCACAGAGTCAGGGTTGCAAAAGGCTCCACGTAAGTCTCAGAGATGTCTCTCTTCATAGATGAGAGAGACGATGACCCCATTCTGGTCTTGTTTATTTGGAGCGGGAGCGAGGACCCCATCTTGTAATGTGGGATGAAAGAGCTCCTGGCTGGGGAAGCGCAACCATGAAGGGCGAGAGGTGAAAGGTTAACGAGGGCGCCATAGCCGGGTGAAGCCATGAGGCCCCTGACCTCATATCTCCTGAGTTTGGGGGTAAGGGGAGTCCCCGGAGGGGAGCTGGGAGACAAAAACCCCTCTGTCCACCGCGAGAGTCCGTGGGCCAGGTCATGACTCAACTGTCCGGACTGAGGCTGTGGTCCGGGTGGCAGTTGAATGACTCCAGCCTGCCCGAGAAGATGCCTGGGAGACTGGAGCTCGAGGAGTCCCACCTATTCAGCTTTGACAGTGTGCTTTTCTTGGACCACTATTCAAACTCACCAGGCCTAAAAGAAATGAAGTCAACGCTCCCAGGAATTGAATGTCAAAGTGAAAAAAAAAAAAAATCCACTGTGGTTCATTTTTCTGCATTGAGCCCACGTCCCGGGGCGGGCGGGGAGGTTCCAGGCCAGGCTATCAATAACCCCGGCCACTCAAGGGGTTAGGTGAGGATGGAACGGGACCGGGGCAGGTCTGGGAGGAGATATATATCTGGGAGGAGACTGTATATATCTTCATCACCCTATTTCGTTTATTTTGTTTAATGGGATGTACATCACCCTGATTCTATTTATTTGCCGTTGTTTTTATGAGATGTTCTTCCCCTCGACTCTATTTATTGCCATTGTTCTTGTCGGCCTGTCTCCCCCGATTAGACTGCGAGGCCATCAGAGGGCGGGGACTGTCTCTATCATCTGTTGCCGATTTGTACATTCCAAGCACTTAGTACAGTGCTCTGCACATAGTAAGCGCTCAGTAAATACTATTGAATGATGAATGAATGAGATACATGGAGGTCAACTCTGATTGTTCTACAGTTCAGTTGCTAGCTCAGTACGGCCACCTCCCTCTCCCTACCCCGCAACCCACACCCACTGCCGGAAAACATTGCCCTTGACAGGCTCGGCCCCTTCAGCAGGACCCTGGGGAACCCAGAGTCTTAGGGCCCATGACCCGTGCCATGCGTCGTGTATACGGACGGGGAAGTCCTCCCTGGCTTTCACTGGCCTCGTGGTGGTGGCCCAGTATGAGAGCACACAAGGGGGCTCTTGGCAACACGCAACCCCCAAACCAGGGGTGGCCAAGCAGCGATGCCCAGGAAAATCAACCTATTGGACACATTCCCCAGCCACAGGGCCAGGGTCTTCCCTTCCGCTCGACACCTCTAACACAGCGGTTTGGGATAAGCTCCTTTTGGGCAGGGATTGTGACTACCAACTCCATTGTATTGTACTTTCTCAAGTGCTTTTTGGAGTGCTGTGCACACTGCAAGCATGATAGTATGATACATAACAACCTGTGGGGGGAGAGAGCCAGGAGGGGAGGGAGGGATCCACTCCTCGGTCTCACAACTCTCCACAGCCCCGCGGCCTTTTCTGAGATCTGGGTCAGCTTCTAAAAGGGAAGCAAGGTAGAACGGAAGGGAGCCGGGAGCAAGGATCAGGCCAAGGGTCATTACTTCACTGAGATGTAATTATTCAATCTGACAGAGATACTTAGGCTAAAACATGACCCGGGGGGAAGATTTGGTTGTCTTCTGTTTTCCAACTTACTCCAAGACCATCCCCAGTTCCCTCTTCCATCTTTGCTGGACTTCTGGGTTCCGAATGAACTTTGGAAGAGTTGTGAAGTCATCTACCAAATCCCAAACGCTTTGCTCATCCGGCTCCGCTGACCCAGCCCAAACCCAGACAGTCTGGGAGACACGCTGAAGCCAGAACTCCGCCTTGGTGGCTCGTGGCAGGTTCTAACATCAACCTTCTCCGCTGAAACAACGATAAACTTCTCCGAAAGCAGAAAACCTGTTTTTCGGTAGCTCCTAATGGGCAACCCAGAGCCTTCTCTCTAAACTCCCGTGATAAAGTGACTCTACCATCCGACCTAAAGTGACCGAGGAGATCAACCCATCTGGATCTAGACTCAGGTGACCATTAACCACACCAATGAGTCAATCACACCGCATGTCCTTCGCTAACCCAGAAGCAACAGACAAAATTGACGTTCTGCCCATTAAGTGAGCTACGTAATGTGACACGAAGGCATCATAAAGACTAGTGAAAAAGTTCCTCAGGTTCTCCTTCTCCACAGTGGCTGACCAGACCTTCCATCTCCCAGACTAAATTACCCAGAAATCACTACAGAAAACACAGCTGGGGACTCTAGGTGTGAGGCCTAGGAGTAATACAACCGTTTGGCTGCCGTCCCCTCTCTGCCGTAGCCGGGAGGTATGTAAGGTGTACCTGGTATAACCCATCCTTCCCTCCGCACTTCTACAGAGGCGCGTTGCTTCCCTGAACTCTCCAGCAATCGCCTAGCCCAGGACCGCTCGCTTTCCGAATTGCCAAAATTGAAAATACCGCCAGCTGGGACGAGTCCCACGTTCAGGAGGGCCAGCTCTGAATGGTGGCAGGGACGGAAAATCCACGGGGCTGGGAATCAGGGGACGGTCTGAACTGGGTTCTAACCCCAGCTCTGCCACTGGCTGCTGCTGCTGCACCTTGGGCAACTCGCTTAACCTCCCTGTGCCTCAGGTTCCTCCTGTGGAAAGTGGAGACAAGATATTTGTTTCTTCTTCCTCTTCGACTCTTACCTCTTGAGGGGCAGGGACCGTGTCCAGTCTATCTTGTATCTGTCCTAGCGCTTGATACCTAAAAGCCCTTACTGGATAGTATTATTATTATTATTATTAGATTCCTAAAATCTTGACAAGAAAAATAACTCCGAGAATAAACCCTGCTAACATTGCCCAAGGACCCTTGGATTGAGGTGAATTAACAGACACAAATATACACAAGGCAGTTATTTCTCAGAATATTTCCTCCACTTCTTTTCCACAGAGATATCCACCCTTCCCCCTCTCCTTCCTGAAAACTCCCTTATCTCTAAGCACATACCCTGCCTTGAAAGAAAATAACCATAACAAACCAAGATTTATAGCCCAGGAGCATAACGTGGCCAAGCTCAAGGGATCGCTTAGGTCCTGCGATGTTTGGACCCCCGACATGAGAAGTGCCAAAGCCTTCCCGGCAGGAAGTCGACAGAAAAGAAAAGATAAAGGGGCTCACCGGAGCTAGGATGGAGGCCCCGCCGAGTGTTTCACTTTGTTTCCTTTCCTGCTTTAAAACCTTAGAGTCACCAGGAAAGAATCTCTCCAGTTTAGTAACAACAATTCCCGCTCCCCCAGGGTAGATCGCCACCACATACTAAAACTGCAGCTACGCAAAACCACCACCGTAGCCAGGACCGAGAGCCATACCGCGGTAGAGGTGGCCCCCGGGCGCAGGAAGGCTCCTGCCCGCTCTTACGAGTGCTGTGAGGCCAGGGCGAGTTACATGGCTGTGGCAGCTCCGGGTAATTAATTTTTGGACTAGCGACCGCCGGGCAGGCTTACTGCTGGACCCCGGCTTTTTAAACCCCACCCCTGCTAATGTCTTTTCTGGATGCCAGAGCCGTTGGCAGAAATAGTGGCCGGTTTGATTTTTTTTTTTAAAGGAATGTTTCTTCCGGCTCCTTCTCCAAATGTTGACTGGACCTCAAAAGCAAAATAAAAGGAAAAACAAACCGGCTTTGTTTAGCCAGGGCAGAGCTTTGAGCAGTTGGGGAGATAGCTCCAGAGAGAGACCAAATTGACAAAAGGCACTTTCCTGAGCAAACGCAACCATCCTTCCTTCCTGCCCTCAGAGTTTTAGCCATCCCGGTACGTGACACGAATATGATTCTTGGCTGAAGGGATTTAGAAAGGCAGGATCCCGGAGCCAACGGTCACTGATTCTCTGTCTCTTGCCTCCACGCCTTCGGCAGCCTTTGAGCCTTTCTGACTCCCAGGCCCGTGTTCCTTCCACTCTATCCATTAGACCATGTTGCTTCTTGGTTCCCCATGGCCGCCTGCTTCGGGACCTTGGGCAAATGGAAGGACTCCAGTAAGGATATGGTGGTGAGAGAGTCATCCATGACGCTGAGTAGCCTCTCCCCTCATTTCTGTCTTACCTCCAAACCAGGAATTGCCAACTAAATGGGCAATTTTGTGTGTGGGCGCGCGCACGGGTGTCTAAAAGTAACTACTTTGTTTCTTTAAATAATAAAACCGTGGTAGGGGTTGAGAAGGCTTCAGCTAAGCTTGGAAAGAAGAGTTGATCTCTAGCATCCCTGGCATTCGACAGGGAGCTAAGACGCTTCCTGCATTTCATTTGAATAGTCGCACCTGCAGCACGGGATCACGGATGAACAGATCTCACGTTGACAGCTCTGTTCCCCATTACGGTGGAAGGCCCTCGTGGGCAGGAAGCTTGTTTCCCGCTCCTGCTGTTCTTTCCCAAGTGCTTAAAACAGTGCGCTGCCCTCGATAGGCACGCAGTAAAAACCGTGACTGCTAATACACAGCTCCTTATCCCTTTCCTCTTCCCCCGCTCCCTGCCCCACAACACTTATGTATACATGTATATATTTATAATTCTATTTATTTATATTGATGCCTGTTTTCTTGTATCGATGTCTGCCTCCCCCCGCCCCCAGACGGTGAGCCTGTTATGGGTAGGGATCGTCTCTCTTTAATAACAACAATAATAATAATAATAATGTCGGTATTTGTTAAGCGCTTATTATGTGCAGAGCACTGTTCTCAGCGCTGGGGTAGATACAGGGTAATCAGGTTGTTCCACGTGAGGCTCACAGTTAATCCCCATTTTACAGATGAGGTAACTGAGGCACAGAGAAGTGAAGTGACTCGCCCACAGTCACACAGCCGACGAGTGGCAGAGCCGGGAGTCGAACCCATGAGCCCTGACTCCGAAGCCCAGGCTCTTTCCACTGAGCCATGCTGCTTCCCCCTTTCCTGATTTATTGTACTTTCCAAGTGCTTAGAACAGAGCTCTCCACACAGTAAGCGCTTAATAAATACCATCGAAAGAATGAATGGATTACTACTTTACTGAGTCCCCTGAGGAACAAGCCCTGAGTCAAGAGGCTCATCAGCACCACTGAGTTTTCAAGTTGTTTGGCAACTGCTCGGTTCAACTCTGGAAAACTTGGCCCAGCCCAACCTCCAGAAACGCGAGTCAAGCGGAGTCACTTCCGTGCCTAATCTCCCGAGCTCAAGCCAAAACCACTGTTCCAAGCCGGCGGGACGGTGCACACTTTCGGCTGCACGCCCTACAGAGTGAGCTCCTTGGGGACCGGGAAGATGGCTCGCAACCCTTTCGGACCGTACTCTTCCACACGCTTAGTACGGTGCCGGGCACATAGTAAGCACCCAGTAAATGCCAATGATTGATTCCCCCATCTGCCATTTCAGCACATCTCAGTTCTCACAACCCCTCACTGCACTTACGTAAATACCTTTGTCCTCAATTACCTTCTCCTCTCTGTAATTTATTTTCATGTCTGTCTTCCCCTTGAGAGCAAGGAACACAGTTCATAAATTCTGTTGTCTTCTCTAGCAATCAGTCGTATTTATTGAGTGCTTACCGTGGGCAGAGCGCTTTACTAAGCGATTGGGAGAGTTAGTACAGTACTCTGCACACTGTAGGTGCTTAATAAATATGGATTGCCGTGAAAAAGACCTCCAAATCTGAAACAGTGCAGAAAGACCCTGGGTGAAATGTCCCAAACCAGCATATTCTTAAGCCTGTAGCTGTAAGCTGCGGCAGTGTGGACGGGGTCACGTCCAAGGCCAGGAAGGCATAGCGCATTATTAACGGTGACGGAATATTTACATTTTGCTTTCATTTTCTTCCGAGTGTTTCGCTTCTAGGACCCTTCATTTTATTTCTACTCCTTGTTCACCCCCCAAAATGTAAAACACTTTGGTAATAGCCCATCTAAACCACACCAACAAGCGATGGTGGAACCGTGAAAGCGAAGCAGCTTCTGGAAGTCATAGAATCTTCAGCCTCACCAATGGCCCAACCCACACAGCCCTCCAAACCAGGAGAAGTGAGTGCGAGTGGTGGGAAATCCCTTTTTTCCTGACTTTTTTGAGTAATCCAGTGTGTGCGCGTCACAGCGAATTAATACATTCTAATAATAGAGGCCCAAATTGGGAGAAAATGTAAACGTCAAAATGTAAAATGTAAACTAGTCCATAAATGTGAGAAGTCAAAGGGAAAGAGAGAGTCAGAGAAAGAGAGAGAGAGAGAAGCCCATTGTTTGTCCGTCAAAGGTTACCAGAAAGGTTAAGCAACAGTTACTGGATGTAAGATCCAAACTTGTTCCTGCCTCTTGAAATCAGCTGTCATTTTGAGCTCTGCCGCTGCTTGTCCGGGGGAGAGGTCAGTGGCATGGGAAAGTCCCCTCTGCTAATAGTTACTAAATTGCACCATCGCCTCTTGCTCACATAACCGGCGCTCAACAATCTGGGAAACTGAGTGCCCAGCCCATTTAAGAGATGGGCCAGTGAGGACTCAGCTCAGACCGCAGAGGAAAATTTTCTAACCGTGACAAAAAAATGTTTTAACTTGAGCCCATGCAACTAAATAAAGGAGTTCTTAGTTCTTGAAATACCAGGAAATGTACAATATTAACGAAGAAATCACATGGATCATTATCCGATGTGCAAGACTGGGGAAAGGAAAATGAAGAACCGAAAATGCTACTCTCATTTGTGGTTTGTCTCTTCTGCTGAGTTTACTACACCCTTATTCGGTCGATCGATCCAACAGTGGTATTTATTGAGCACTTACTGTGTTCAGAGCACTTATTCATTAATATTAGTAAATGAAGTCGACTCAAAAATTACTTGCTGTAGGTACGGTAGCGAGTGAAGTTAATGCCTCCCATTGTAGCCTCCGGGGGCCTAAAAATGACCGTATTGGGCCATTTACGGATCCGCCGCCCAACCCAGACTATTTTTATCACAATGTACCGAAGAAGTCTCTGTGGATACAGGAATTTCATTGTATTTCCCACCGGCAAAGTACACAACAGGTCAGGTTCAGCAGATTTTCCTGGGTTTCCTTCACCGGCCGACCGTACCCTGGTCGCTTTCTGATGGGCACTTATGACCGTGCTTCGGTTCTTTGTGCTTAATGACCGGTTCCAAAACTCCACTATTGGCTTTTCCCGACACCAAGGTCTGGTTGTTGTTTTTTCGGTGGGGGGTGGTTTATGGTATCTGTTAAGCACTAAACTACGTGCCAGGCACTGTACTAAGTGTTGGGGCAGATACAAGCTAATCAAATTGGACACGGTCCATATCTCACATGGGACTCAGAGTCTTAATTGCTGGGAAGCAGCGTGGCTCTGTGGAAAGAGCACGGGCTTTGGAGTCAGGGCTCATGAGTTCGAATCCCAGCTCTGCCACTTGTCAGCTGTGTGACTGTGGGCAAGTCACTTAACTTCTCTGTGCCTCAGTTCCCTCATCTGTAAAATGGGGATTAAGACTGTGAGCCCCACGTGGGACAACCTGATCCCCCTGTGTCTACCCCAGCGCTTAGAACAGTGCTCGGCACATAGTAAGCGCTTAATAAATACCAACATTATTATTATTAATTTCCATTTTACAGATGAGGAAACTGAGACAGAGAGGGGTTGAGCGACTTGCCCGATGTCACTCAGCAGACTAGTGGCAGAGCCAAAATTAAAGCTCAGGTCCTCTGACTCCCAAGCTCTTTCCACTAGGCCAGGCTGCTTGAGCGTTTTCTCCAGGAGAGAAGTACCTTTAAGATGAACTTCTAATTTGATTGCAAGAATAGGGTGGTAAATGCTTTTAGGTTTGTCTGCCCAGTTAGACGGTAAGCTCCTTCGGGGCAGGGAGCATGTCTCTTTTTTATTCTGTATTTCCCGAGCACCAAGCCCAGCGAACTACAACAAACTTTCTAATACTTCTATTCTCATCGCCTCCACCTCCCTTGCTTGGCTGGGTAATCCCCAGACCTGACCCCTGAACTACAGGCCAGATGTCCTGAGTCCTCTTTGTGGATCTCCACCACTTGTCTGCTGAGTGACCTTGGGCAAGTCACTCTACTTCTCTGCGCCTAGATTACCTCATCTGTAAAATAGGGATTAAATCTGTGAACCCCATGTAGGACAGGGATGGCGTCCAATCTGATCTGCTTGTACGCACCCCAGCTCTTAGTACATTTCCTGGCAAGTAGTAAGGCCTTAACGAATATTATTAGTATCATCATTACCCACACGCTGCATCCGGGGTCTGGCTTCCGGCGGCCATCTGTCCAGTTTTCCCCTGGACAGCCTGTTTCTAAGCTGGGACGGATTCAGCAGCGGACACCTTTATGTCCAGTATTTTTATTTTCAACATCCAGCTTCCCTCCGCCCCGGCGCCTGCCACGGAGTGCTGCGGCTCCGGAGCAGCTCCTGTGTTCACAGGGGCCCGGGCGGGGAAAGCAAAGGCCCCGGAGAGATGGAAGGGGTAAAAATGTCTCCCTGCCACTCTCTAGATTCTGCCGATTTTGGCATAACACTTCCCTTGAGTCATTTCTTTTCACAGAATGCAGAACCGAAAGAATGCCGTAATGACCACAGACATGTAAAGGATGGGTCACTCTAGACCCCGGGAGAGTCAGCCAGGCTACTGAAAAACAACATTGGCGCATGAGTTCTACTTAGAGAGAGAACTTCATGTTCAGCACTCCTTTCTCTGTTTCTCGTCGATTTTGAAAGAGTGTGAGGTGGATTCAAGATGGTGCCTAGAGTCAGCCTACCCGCTTCTCCACTTCAGACCCCAGAGGTTGGCTGGAGGAGCTGACCCCTGGCCAATGCCTTGACAGGCTCCCACCAGGCTCCATGCCAGCAGTCAATCGTATTTCTTGAGCACTGTACTTATTAAGAGAGTACAATATAACGATAGAACACCTTCCTTCCCCACAAAGAGCTAACGCAGCAGCAGAAGCAGCTGACGATGTTTCAGGGCCGGCGGCAGCTGCCAGTCAAGGGCCTCTCTCTCTAGTATCTCCCTTTCCATCGCCACAGGGTGTTGGCCATCTTTACGAAGCATGTAGGCAAAGGATTTTGAGTGTCAGAAGAAAGGCACTGCTGTTGGTGGGCGGGGGGGAGGGGGTGGTCGCTATTACAATTCGTTGGAACTCTAAATGAAACCATTTTAATTTGGCACCTCCAAAGCCTGGAGCAAAAATCCAGGTGAATCGCACAGCTGGTCAACGGGATTGAGGCAAGGAAAAGAAACCAGGGCATCGATCGAAGTGGCTCTACTTTGCTCCCAAAGTTGCGTACCCGCGTCCGTACCTCCCGGCTGGGAAAACCCGGGTCGGAACCGGCCTCCACGCATTCCTATTCTTCTTGTTCTTCCCAATCAGTGAAGTCAATCCCTGGGACTGACTGAGCGCCTGCTGTGTGGAGTATTGGGACACTGCGCCAGAAGGAAGGCACACGTTACCTGTCCGTGAGGGGCTTCCAGTTTCACGTGTTAGTACAGCTTCTTCTCATTTCACCTCCCGCAAGCAACTACAGATAGCATTCCCCACCTCCTGCATTCCTCCCGTCAGACACCAGATTAACTCATTGTGTTTCGGTTAGACTCGTCACGGTCGCTCAGCAGTGAGCTAATTACCTACAATGAGCAAATTATACTCATTAAAAGTAATTATAAAAAAATCCTCTGCATTTAGCTAACAACCTTTAATCTGGGGAATTTCAACCCCCTACATAAACATTAATTAAAGATCACAACAGCTGCCTGGGTTGGGTCAGTGTTATCACGCCCACTTTGAAGATGGAGAAACTGAGGCACACAGCAAGGAAAAGCAGTGGCTTGCTCAGTGTCACAAGGATTGGATCTGTACCCTCTAAGCACTTGACATTCACCCAACCCTGAGCACACCTAACACTTATGTACAAAGCTGTAGAAAGCAGCGTAGCCTAATGGAAAGAACGTGGGTCTGGGAGTCAGAGGACCTGGGTTCTAATCTTAGCTCTGTCACTGACCTGCTCCGAAACCTTGGACAAGGCGTTTAGCTTCTCTGTGATTCATTCATTCATTCAACTGTATTTATTGAGCACTTACTGTGAGCAGAACACTGTACTAAGCTCTTGGAATGTACGATTTGACCTCAGATAGAGACAATCCCTGCCCAACGACGGGCTCACAGTCTAAAAGGGGGAGACAGACAGCAAAACAAAACGGGTAGACAGGCATCAATACCATCAAAATAGATGAACAGAATCAGAGATATAGACACATCATTAATAAAATAGAGTAATAAATAATATATACAAATATACTCTTCTGTAAAATTGGCATTCGATACCTCTTCTTCTTCCTCCATAGGCTGTGAGCCCTCCGTGGGTCAGACAGGGACCGTTTCTGACCTGATTATGTTGTATCTAGCCCAGTGCTTAGTACAGTTCTTGGCACATACTAAGCGCTTAACAACCGCCATTATCAGCGTCGTCATCCTTACACTGCCATTTCTCCTCCCTGTAATTTATTTTAACGCCTGTCTCCTTAACTAGGCTATAAGCTCCTTGCAGGCAGGGATCGTGTCTACCAACTCCACTGTGTTGTTCTCTCCCTGGTGCTTAGTACACAGTAAGTGCTCAATAAATACCATCGATTGATTTACTGAATGACTGATTGGAGAGCAGGTAGCGTCTCCCGTTTTACCGACGAGGAAACTGCAGCTCGGAGAGGATGAGTGAGTAGGCCGGTGGCCGAGCGGGGATTAGAAGCCGGCTCACCTGAATCCTGGTCCCGAGCTCTTATCGCTAGGCCTCGTTGCTGCTCCTTCCCTACACGTTCCTTTTTTCTGGTCTCCTCAATTACTCCTCCAGAAGCACTAACTCCCTCCGGTTGTAAAAGGGGCATTTCTTTCCCCCCGCAGTGAACCCAAGACGTGCGGGACAAGGAAATGCAGCATGGCCCCTGCTGCAAAGCTTCCTATTTTGAGCCACTTGGTAAGCACACCCCAGGTGAGGTGGTAGGCACCAAGCCTGTCACCTGCCCGGTATCGGCCCGGGCACGCCACGAATCCTCCGAAAAGCCCGGTAAGGCGATGGCCCCGCTGGTCGGCTCCACCACGGCATTCCAGGGTGAGTTGTTCACTCCGGGCCGGCGGCCGGTGGCGGCGGACGAGGGAGCTGCCGTCATAGCCCTTCCCCCCGCCCGCGGACTGCCGGCTCCACTGCCATCCTCTGCGGCGGGCCCGGGGGGCCCTCTGGCAGCGTCTGTGAACACCGGGCGCCTCTCAGAAGTAATCGGCGTCCATCTCGTTACGTGTGCTATACTGGCTAGGCAATTTAGTATGACGATCGACCGATTGATCAATCGGTGGTATTTATTGAGCACTTGCTGTCAACAGAGTACCGTGCTAAGCCCTTGGGAGAATAAAATACAATTGGTAGACTCAATCCCTCCTCTCAAGGAGTTCACGGTGTAACGGGTTTAATAGGGCTCCTTCTGTGGAAATGGTCAGAACACAGAGTGTGTCCTTGGGTGTCGGGGGGGTGCGTGAGGGAGGGAGAGTAGAGAGGGTCCTTGCATTCCCCCACCTTGGGCCTGTAATCATGGCCAGTGCTTCAGCGCCAGGGACTCAGAGGCAGGAGGTGAGGTGGAGGGAGGCTCAGGACCGAAATCAGAACCTCAGACATAAAGACATCCGGGGCCCTATCAGCCCCGGACGGGACAGACCAGCTGAAACTGGGATTGCCCATAGGAGAGGAGGGGCGGGAGGCAGCTCCCACAGATTTGCTCCTCGCCCACTCCACTCCCCTCACCTTGCCTGTCTCCTAGGCCTGCCCCGGAGGATAGGCAGTGCCTGCCGGAAAGGCCTCAGGCCCCAAGTCTTTCGCAGGGAAATGGCCCGTGGAAGGAGCACGGGGCTGCGAGTCAGAGGACTTCCGCTCTAATCCCAGATCTGCCATTTGTCCGTGGTGTGAGCTTGGGCAGATCACTTAACTTCTCGGTGCCTCGGTTCCTCATCTGAAAATGGGGATTAACACCGTGTCCAACTTGATTATTTTGTATCTATCCCAGCTCTTAGAACAGTGCCTGGCACATAGTAGGTGCTTAACAAATACTATTTTAAAAACAAACCTCTTTCCCCTCCCCCCTCAGACTGTGAGTCTTGTGTGGGATGGGGACTGTGGCTGACCTGATTATCTGGCATCTACCCCAGCACTTAATACAGCAAGCACTTAACAAATATCATTGTTATTATTCATAACCCAAATAATCATCATCGTCAGCAAACCCTGGCTCTAAAACCCCCGTCTTTGCTCCCCCAGAACACACTCTACAAGAGTAAGGTTGGCAAAGTTCAGTGTTGTGGAGTGAGACCTTTTGAATTCCACGGATAACTATTTAAATTGCTTTCTCTCTCAAGAAAGGGAGAGATTGACCTAGTCATCCTTCCGATTCAAATTAGATGCCATTGACCGTGAAATCCACTCATGTGGATGAGTGGTTGAGAAGACCAATGAGACAACCATAGTCCTAACTACTGTGCTCTCTCGCGCATATTCACACACACCCCTTGTCTTCTTGTCTCCTGATCCTTATGAAGTTTCTGCTTTTAAACAGCCGCTCTTAATAATAATTAGCAATAATCACGGTATTTGTTAAGCACCTACTATATGCCAAGGATTGTACTGAGTGCCGAGGTAAATACAGGATAATCGGGTCGGGCCCAGTTCTTGTCCCACACAGGGCTCAGAACAGGGATTAAATCCTCATTTTGCAGATGAGGAAATTGAGGCACAGGTAGGTTAAGTAACTCATCCAAGCAAGGGGCGGAGCAGGGATTAGAACCCGGGTCTCCTGACTCCCAGACCCATGCTCTTCCCACTACCAGCCTGCTCCTTTCTCAATCGCAGCGCTCCACACGGGGATTCCTGTGGTACCGTTAACAGAAGGGTGACTGGTTCATCAGACACCAGCGCCGGCACCGCCTGGGGTTGAAGGCCACCTTGAAAGGAGTCTCCCACCTCTGGAAATAGGAGCCCAAGAGGAGAAATGTACACCTGCCCTTTTTCTATCTTCACCCTCCCCAGGCTCAGTGTGGTAGGGTGGAGCTGGGTCAAGGCCAGGAAATGTGCCAGAGCCAGAGCACACTTCCACATCGGCAGAAAGAAGAGAGCGACTCAGAGACCAGGACATAGGGTCCACTTATGTACCTACCTGTAATTTATTTTAATGCCTGTCTCCCATTTAGACTAAGTTTCTTATGGACAGGGAACACGTCGACCAACACTGTTGTACTGTAATCTCCCAAGTGCTTAGTGTGGCGCTCTGCACACGGTAAGCGTTCGATAAACACCACTGATTGATTGATTGTCGGGGTCAACTCCTCCAGACACTCTAGAGGTCTTCTACTTCTGAACGGGGGACCGGGATCGATAAAGACACGATGTACTACGTACTAAGGGTGAGATCAATCAGTCAATCAAGTGTAGTTAGTGAGCGCTTACGTGTTCAGAACATTGTACTAAGTACTTGGGATAGCTGGTAGACATGTTCCCTTCCCACAACGAGCTTACAGTCTAGAGATGATGGGAGAGAGCTGTGAAGGCAGAAGGGAGATTCGTTCCCTTCCGCCTAATACAGACTTCGACTAGGTGTTGGGCTGGAACAGTGTTAGGGAATTAGGGAACATTTGTCTAATAACCAAAGTCAGGTTGGATTTGGCACCATTTGGTGTCAGGATAATAATTACGGCATTTACGAGGGGTTTAATAATGATAGATGGAATCTACTAACTCTATTATCCTTTTCCAAGTGCTTAGTACAGTGCTCAATACGTACTACTGATCGATAGGGGGTACCAAGCACTGAGCTGGGGTAGACAGTTGGATTACCTTCTGTTCCATATGGGACTCACGGTTTAAGAGGCCGGGAGAGAAGGAATCTTGTCACTATTTTACAGAATAGGAAAATGAGGCCCCAGAGAGGCTAAATGACTTGACAAAGGCTACACGGCAGGTCGGTTGGCAGCGTTGGGATTGAAACTAAGGTGCCCTGATTCCCAGACTGCTAGGCCACACTGCCACGCCTGTGCATGTGTGTGGGGGCACAATGTTTGGCCCGGCGAGTACTACAGTGCGAGTGTTCTTTAATGTGGGGTTTCGCAAGACTACAACTCCCACGTTATAGGAAAACCGAGCGACGTCTTAACCACGCGTAAAGGACTGAACGTCTGGCCCAGCAAAAGAGGGTGCAGAGATAATGTGTGAATGTGGTCACTGGTGGGGACTTTCTGAAGGTCGTTGGAAGATTTCACACCCAGCAGTGGGTCCATCTAAGGCCTTCAGTTCACTCTAAATCCCCTTTCGGGGTGGAGACGGTAGGGCAGAGGCAATCTCCTCATCTCCGTTCCTCTGAGGTGCGCCAGGCCAGGGCAACAACCCATAAAAATGCTCTCCGGTCACTGACATTAATCAAATCTTGGCATCATCTGCCATTACCCGATAGAACGACGTAAATAATCTTTTGACATTAACCAGCCTAATAGGAAAGTACAACTTTCACGGATCAGCTGCTGCTCCGCCTCGGCGGGACCCATTACGAAGAGACCTTAACCTACGCCTGCTTCGGAGGGCCCGCAGCTTCAGGTAGAAAAGTGACGGCTCACGATTACTGAGGCCCAGATGGGCGTGATGACTCAAACCGAAGGGTTAATTGGTTCCCAGAATGCCGTCCGAGAGGCTGAGCGCTAAGGCCGGGGATCGGTGACGCACGTTCCAGAGTCACGGAGGAATGTTAAGCACCCGGGCCAGTCGCCCCAGCTGCGCCCAACCACCCGCCCGGCCGCTCGGGCTTCCAGTTCGGGAGTCGTCGGGAAAGGGAAACGAGGCCCTTGGCTGTCACAATCCCACGGCAGCCGGAACGCCGTGCCGGGCTAACTTCCTTCAGCGGTCTCCACTCGTGGGACCGGAACCCACCTGAGGGACGGTTTATCCCGGGTCAGTGACTCACAGCTGGGTGAAGTGAAGTCACCTCTTTGGGCCCGCTGCCTTTGCAGTTCAATTAATCATTGCAGTTCAGTTAATCACTGAGTCCCTGCGGGGTGCAGAGCAGTACACTAAGAACTTGGGAGAGGACGACAGAGTTAGTAGACATGATCCCCGCCTTCAAGGAGCTGACGGTCTAAGAACTATTATATTTACTTTGCGCTAGAGGAGACACAAGCTCCGGTACTTGCTCACATAATCATCCCACTTTCTGCATAGCTGTCGAGCCCCAAAACAGGGTAGGAGTTGCTCGGTGGGTTGATATACAAATTAAGTCTAGGAATGAGGGGAGCAGGGGAAAAAAGAGGAGGAGGAAAAAAGGTAGAAAAATATTAATAATAATTTAATAATAAATAATTACACACTGTGTGCAAAACCCTGGGATAGGGACGGTACAATTAGATCAGACACAGTCCCGATCCCAGCTGGGGTTCCCAACCTAAGCAGGAAGGAGAGTGGGTATTTAATCCCCATTTTACAGATGAGAATACTGAACGGAGAGAAGTTCGGTGATTCGCCCAAGGTCACGCGGCAGGCAAGTGGCAGAGCCACGATTAGAATCCAGTCTTCTGACTCCAGGCCTATGCTCTTTCCACTAAGCCATTGCTTCTCTTCTGCTTTGTTCTTCTCAAGCCAATCAACTCACTGTCCCTCGTGCTTGTCCGGCTGGCTGCCCACCTGCTTTTTTCCTGACCTCCTTTCTCCCTGGAATTCCCTCCCCCTTTACATTAACTGTTTTCCCCATCTTCAAGGTCTTTTTGGAAATTCCTTCTCCTCCGGGAAGCTTTCCCCGATTAATCTCCCATTTGACCACCCTAATTACCTCCACCTGCCACTTCAGCAGTCCCATTTCACCTAAACTCTTGAATTACTCACACCTCTCACTCTCCCCCCACCTCCCCACCCCTCCTTCCCATTGAAGTTATATTCATATTTCCTTTATCCTATATTGCTCCCTCTATCATACCAGTAATTTATTTTTTGTGGCTGTCTCCCCTGCTGGATGGTAAGCTCCTTGAAGCCAGGAATCAGGTCTATTACCTTTATTGTATTCTCCATGCCCTTACTATAGAGCTCTGCACACCCGTAGATGCTCAGTACATTCATTCATTCATTCAATCGCATTTATTGAGCGCTTACTCTGTATTAAGCGCTTGGAAAGTACAATTCAACAATAAAGAGAGACAAGCCCTGCTCACTCCGGGCTTACGGTCTAGAAGCGGGGAGAGAGACATCGAAACAAGTAAACGGGCATCGATATGAATAAATAGAATTATAGATAAATACACATCGAAACAAGTAAATAGGCAATAATATAAATAAATAGAATTATAGACATGTACCTATAAACATAAGTGCTGCAGGGTGGGGGTTAGAGGAAAGGGAGCGAGCATACAACTGACGGGTTGGTCGAGAATTGTTTCAGCCCTCCAGGGACCTAGCTAAGGCCTAGACCACAGGCGATCGGCCACCTCGGAGGATCCAGTTCTAATCCGCACTCACGGGTTCCCGCGTCAGTCGCAGGCATCCCTCAGCGAGCCCGCTCTCCCCTTTGCCCACCAGGTAAGATTATAAATCTGGTATAGAGATAGAGGACAAAGCAGTTTCTGGCAACACAGTGTAAAATGAGCCACTGGCATTAGCCCAGCTCCTTGAGGGTGGGTTTGTTTCAGAGAAACCCAAGGCATAATGGGCACCATTAGACTGGCACTCAGGTGCCCAGAGTCTGTGAGGAGCTCGACAAATGGATACTCTTGGACTCGGGGCACAGTGGTCTGATGGATTGGGGAAGGGTTGGGATGCCCGCCCCCCCGCCCCCCCCCCCGTCACCGCCTCAGTGCCAGTTTAATGGCCTCGGTCTTCCATTTCATCGGAGCAGCACATTCCACAGGCTCTGAATCCACGTTACTGCATGTGTGAGTCCGGGCAGAGCCAAAGAAAATAGGCAGAGAGTTCATCTTTAATCCAAAAAACATACGGAAGAAAAATGGAAACCTGCTTTTTTTGCCTGACAGCAATTCCAAGGCTTACCTTCTTAATTAAATGAGCTTTCTGACCAGAAATGTGTGCTCAATAGCACTGATTCTATCTGAACCACCACCACCACCATAATAATAATAACAATAATATTGGTTAAGCAGTTGCTATACGTCAAGCACTGCACTAAGTTCTGGAGGAGATATAGAATATTCAGATCCGACTCTGTCCCCTTCTCACAGTCTAATGGGGAGGAAGTACAGGTATTTCATCCCCACTTCAAAGGCCAGGAAACCACAGTCAATTTAGAGGGCAAAAAATTCCTGGTTAATAATTCCCTTGGCTCTGCCCTACAAAGATAGTGTACTGAAATGGGCATTGATCGGGAAGCTACATTTGAAGATGTGAGACAGCAAAATCTTAGCCCGAGGTTTGCTTTTTTGGATTTACAGTGGGGACAGACTGACTTGTTCCAACATGTGAGCCCAAGGACTAAGCTTGCAATACGTACACAATGGGAGAAAGCTAACAAGACTTGAGGGCAGAATGACACAAAGGATGGAAATTCAAATGATGATTATTTATATGCAAGACCTCTTCGAGGGACCGGTGGGCTAGAATTTGAGACCGCTCGAAGCAACCAGACAAAAATGGGCCTGAAACACAGAAGAGCAGTTCAGACAGGACCAATCCGTGCCAGAGTTTTTATGAAAAGCTTTGCAATATTCTTCCTTTGAATATCTCTATTCTTTGCTGGTAAAAATACCTCTGCTTTTTTATAGAGACTAATAGGCTCTTAAAGCTCTGCTTAACTGTGACTTTTGATATAAAGCACAACATTGCATTTTCAAAAGCCGGTCAGGTGCAAGTAGGTTCCTCTCTAATTGGTTCCCTGGAATTGAGACTTTTCCTACACTCCAAGGAAAACAAAGAAGTATTTTTCCTGGTACCTAATGTAGATTGCACTAAAATTCTAACTTAGTATAAATCTAAACATAACATCCATATGTTGTCCAAAGCTGTTTAAACACTCCAAATGTATAATCTAGTGACTGGGTGATGCCAAGTTTCCTTGACTGTAGATGGGGGCTCTGTTAACCCAGGCTGCCCTCACACTGGCAATAAATATCTCTTTCCCAGAAATATCATAAGCAAACCATTAGGAGTTATGTTATGAAACTACTCCAGGACACACAGATTGCCTCTTTAGAAAACTAATCAACAGAACGTTATAAAAACATTGCCATGAATCGCGGGCCTGAGCTTTTTAGAGTCGCAATCCGAACCGTTGAAAATTTGGAAAAAAGCTCCGTTTGCTTCTTAGAGAGAAACAAAGGGGAGGTCACTAGGGGACTCGCCCATGGTCCGGTTGCCAACTCATTTTCTGGATCCCGTGGCCCACCCGGAAAAGTCTATCCTGGACCGTCACAGGGACCTCCAAAGGGGTGCTGGGGGCTACTACAGCCCAGGTCGGGGGGGGGGGCACACTATTTAGAAAAACATAACGTGATGACATGTGTTTAGAGAGGAGACGAATGCCCCCGCGTATTCTGACAATGATGGAGTCTCCCGTCGGGGATGAAGTTCGAGCCTTGGTCCAGGGATTCAGTAAATTCAAAGAATGTTTCCAGCAAGAAGGGTCAACATAAATAATTGAGAGGCAGCACGACCTAGCGAAAAGAGCACAGGCCTGAGAGTCAGAGGACCTGCCACTTGCCTGCTGGGTGAATTGGGCAAGTCACTTAACTTCTCTGTGCCTCAGTTTCCTCATCTGTGAAATGGGAATTAAATACCCGTTCTTCCTCCTTCCTAGACCGTGAACCCCACCTGGGGCGGGGACTGCGTCCGATCTGCGCCTGCTGCATCTACACCGGCTCTCAGCACGTAATTTAACGAATACCTCAGTTATTCTGATTCTTTACACAAAGATATCAGACCCAGAGGTAACTGCTATCATATCAGCACCAGAAAGGGGACAGATCATTTGAAAAGTAGGTCTTTGGGGCTAAAATTGGACAGATAGGCACCCTTCCAGAAGGCCTCCCTGCTATAGGGAGAAAACTTAATGGCCAACTCCCCCTGGCTTCCCAGCCTTGCTTCAGCAGCTATCCCTGCTGGTGAGTCAGCTGCACACCCCCACCCCCGCCCCCAGGCCCCAGTTCACATCCCATCTGGTTGCTGCCAAGTCATACGGGTTCCTCTCTCAAGGAATTTCCCTGGCCCCGTGAGTCCTACTGAGCACATCTAGTCAACAATCCACCAGACACCAACCTTTCCAAACATTCTGATCCTATCTTTCCCCTCCCTAAAGCCCCCAAATGAGAGACGCCGCCGCTGCTTCAGCAAAGCTTTTCTGTGGTAGCTCAGTTTCATGGGTTTCCTTGAGGATTTTCTGACACTGGGACATCATTCGGCCGGAGCCAAAACCTCCATCGTGTATTCACGACAAAGCCCATCCCTAAAAGGCGGAAGTACCCGGCTGGAAAGGGCCGTGGCTATTTTGCAATAGCTCTTGGAACAGGCTAACCTAGAGGGCAGAAGGGAGAGACCACCAGTCCAGGAGATAGAGTATTGGCATTTCGCTGATTTCACGGAAGGCCGCTCCAGGGCTTAATTCCACAGACCCGATCTGGTGTGGCATCTAAGTCGATGAAAGGGGGCTGTGACTTGAGATTTTCCCTATCTGCCCGGTGGAGTTGGGCGATTTCCCTAACGTCCCTGGGATCCCACCATCGCCTCTTCAGAAGTGGTCTGCGGTATTCCTGGTGAACTGTGGTATAGGGTCTCGAGATAACGCAAGATCAAAGCCCACCGGAGTGCTATGGACATCTTCTCGCGATATCAGTCAGCCGGTCCCCCCTCACTGGGTGAGTTCTCTGGAAAGGCCTCAGATGTTCACATCTAGTCAGATATCGGACAATCGCCCCTCCCCAGCTGGGGCTCCATTCTGTGGGCAACTCGAGGGATGGATGAGAATCTGCAGGTGGGAAGGAAGCTGGGCTTCTTTTCCAAGGGTGGGACGTCCCTCTAGGACTTGGGTCATTTACCCCAGGGGCTGCCGGTCCGGCTCCATCCCTGCCTGGGAACCTGAGCATCTGGGTCTGATGGTTCTGACCACGTCAGTGGCGCAGCCACTCCCAGAGCAGCCGCTCAAACTCTCCGAGCCCCGTCGAGACCCAAGGGTGATTTCTTCTTCACTGCCACCGGACCCAGACCCCACGGCGTCTTCCGACCTGATGTTATACCTCAGATGCAGAGTTAGACACCCCGTGAAGATGGAACAGAAATAGTGCAGCTTTCATTCTTGCTAGGACCAAATCCTCGCCAAGGTACTGAACGCCTTCCCCAGACCTCAGGATGTCTCCCAATCTGGGCCTGAAAATCCTTTCTACCCCACCCGGGGTCTTGGAGCGATTCCAGCGGGTCCCCATCTGACTCCTGCGGGCTCCTGATTGGTTCCCAGGCTCACTCACCTCTCTGCCCTCCTCTCTGATTCCCAGAACTCCTCTTCAGGTAAGCGGGAGGCCTGCCAAGCCACACAGAGAAGTTCTGTCTGTGAAAACTTGTAAAAATATTTGTGGGGGTTGTGCATTTGGAAACTGGAATCCTACAGCTTGGCGAGACATAGCCTCTGTCTGTGACAAGCCAACCACATTTGGCATTGGGCACGACCATTCCCTGAGTAACCAGTCAGGATGCCCCAAGACAACCACGTGATTTCCTCTAAATCTGTGTCAACAATGGGACATGAAATGCACTTCTGGACCACTGAAATCAGTTTTATGGGCTTGCTGCCTTTAGAAAACTAGTTGTTCATTAGGGGATGGTATTAACACCACCAGACCGAGTATGTCTACCTAAATAAATTGGTTAGGTAAAATGTGACCTGGATGTAGGGGGCTGGATTAGATGACACCTTGCCTGGCACACAGTAAGCGCTTAACAAATATCATTATTGCCAATTCTCTGACTCAGAAGAGTGAAGCAAGCAAGTGAATAAATACCACTGTCGGACTGACTGACTTAAGTAGGCAATTGTCAGTCAGGTGGGGCCCAGGAGGAAATCCTAGAACCTGCTCCAAACTGATACGATGACCCCGCCGTGCTTTAAGAGCCTTCAAAACACCTTCTAGAGAAGCCTACTGACTCATTACTCCAGGACTTGTGAAAAGTGGAAAGCAGGTGTCCCTTAAGTAGAGGTAAGTATCTGAGGGAGACGGTGGTGGTCACAAACCCTAAACTAGTGCAAAATCCAATTTATAGTACTGCATCAGAAGAGCTATTCAGGGCGATTTGGGAGGCTGGGCGGTTTCAGGGAAGAAAATGAGCAAACCATATCACCAGTGGTGAATCGGAACAAGAGGTCTGGGAGGGAGGGAAATGCCTCGGCCTTAACCCGTGCAGGCTCTCTAAAGAACGCTGACCCCGCTCTCCGGAGAGTAGGACAAGCAACCCTTTCCCAAAGCCGGAGGCCCATCTTAGCCACAAGTCAAATTCTGGTAGCAGTTGAGATGACCTCACTGGGACACACTTTCCAGCTTGAACGAGAGGTTTCTTTTCCCGAACGACAACTGGACTTTGGCTGTATCAGTTCCAGGGAGATTCCAGATAGAGTCCGGCCCACCCCACCCCAACCCTCTAGACAGCCAACTCAGGTCACATTCCTGGGTTCTGTTAACAGTTTCCTGAGAAATAGTCCTTTTGGCATTAGGCCACTGCCATCCAGATGTGCCATTCTGAGATCCTAAAGAGGCAGCCGGGTGTTCGGTAAGGATGCTTAGCATTGTTGTGGGTGCCTGGGAGGCGCACACAGAGTTCCCGCCTACGAGGAGCTCACAGTCTAAAAGGGGAGGTAAGACTGACAGGCATACAGACAGATACGTAAACTCATAAGTGTCTGCTCCGTATAGGTGCCCACAGAGGTATATCGGAGACCTCGATCACCCCCTCAACTCTGTGAGCTGGACTCCCACTCAGCTCATCCCGGGATTCTGACAGGACTCCATCAATTAATCTGTGACATTTACTGAGCACTTACTCCTAAGTGTTTGGAGGAGTACAATATGAAGGAGTAGGTACAGATGATCCCTGCCCACAAGCAACTAAGAGGCTCAAGAGTTCCCCGACAGGCCAGCGGTTAACCCAGAATTTCTTTCTGACTGTGAGCGAGTCGAAACCTGGTCGCTCCCTGACCCGGCACTGGTGCTCCGGGAGAAAAGTGGCCCTCAGACGTGCACGGCCATTCAGCTCGTCTGAGAGCGAGCTGATGGGGGAGAAGTGTTGGGTGGTGGCTGAAGGGGTGAGGATAATGGAGGACGGTTTTCTGAGGGTAGGGAAGGGAAAAGAGAGGAGACGGAGGAGAGGGAGAGGGAGGTCGTGCCCTACAAGCAGTTCAGTTTCGGGGAAGGCCCCGAGGGCGGGGGAAGATGGAGGGAGGAGAGAGAGAGAGATAGGTTTTCCTGGAATTGAAGGCTCTGACTGATCTGCAGCTCCCCAGATGAGGCTTTTCTCTTGAGATATGCAGCCACAGCAGCAGTATTATTCACACTTAACAGGGTCCTATTGGGTGCTGAGCGCTGTACTGAACACTGGGGAAAATGCATACGGGAGAGATAGACACAGTCCCTGCCACCACCACCCCCAACCCCTGCCAACCCCCCGAGACTCACAATCTGAAAGCAGAGTGGAAAAGGGAATAGTGCTAGACATGGTAGGAGAGGTGAATGTAGGTAAAGATAAAAACAACATAAAAGATGAAGTCGAGAGCCTGACGAGGCCAGTGGGAAAGGGAACTTGCAGGGACTCAGGGTGCTGCCTCTCAAGTCATCCACAACCAAGCTTCTCCAAATTTCAAAAATGGGTAGAGGCCTGCTCCATATAGGTGCCCAGGGAGGAGCCCAGGGCATTTGGGAGTTGGCTAAGGACGCTTTCTATTACCATTGTTAGGGTATTTATTAAGTCCTGACTCTGTTTAGTGCTTGACTTGATATAAGGTAATCAGATCAGACCATAGTCCCTGTACCACATGGGGCTCGGTCTATCTTATCCCTATTTTACAGATGAGGAAACTGAGGTCCCGGGAGGTTAAGTGACTTGACCTCGGGCACAACGGCAGGCCAGTGGCAGGGCTGGGACTAGAACCTGCCCGACTCCCAGTGGCACGTTCTTCCGTCTAGGACAAACTCTCTCTTTGAGAGAGGGGATGTGAATTAACCCCTCGAGCCCTAGAGCCATCTTATCTTTGGGAGTTACAGATGTATCATTTGCTTTTCTTATCAAAAGCATTCAATACAATGGCAATTTCCAAGATGATTAGTTCTGCAACTGCAGAAATAATTGCTCGGTTCTTCTGAATTTTCTTAATTGTGTTAGCTCTTCCTTCCTCCTGTTTCCAGCTTTTTTTTTCTAATTTGCAGTTTATGTTTTTCAAGTTGCCATGGTGAACTGGCACCCCAAAGATGCACTACCACAGAAAAATGATTTCAACCACATGTCGAGACAAACAAGAATTCTCCAGAAAATTAACACTGAAGGCAGAAATGGGACGACAAGATCTCCAAGTTAATTTCTCTCCACCGACCATCCTTCTTGCCATCATCTACAAATGATTGACTTTCATTTCAGTGTACTGGTATTGTAGGAGATTGCAAACATACAAAAGAGTGACAAATTAACCAAGGCAATTTCACGTGACTGACACCTTCAGTGAAGAGAAACTGTGAGTCTAGACTCTACTGAGCAGAAGGTGACGTCTCCTTTGTCTTATTAACCCATCGATCGATAACATTTGCTGAGCACTTACTGTGTGTGGAGCACTGTACTGAACACTAGGGAAAGTGCACTACAGTAGAGTTGGTGTCCCTGAATGCTTCAGACCAAATTTAAGTCGATCAATTAAATGCATTTATTGAGCCTCCAAAATTAATACCGTATTATTTGAAATTGGACTCAGTGCTCGGAATGCGTTCAAATATAAGGCCCGTGAGACTTGATCGGGTATCTATTCCTTCTGCCAATGCCACCAGATGTGTCTGAAGCATGGTTACACATTTACAGAAATTTTCTTTTACTGGAAAGGCCCTAGAATCGTAGGCTTCAGGAATATGTGCCTGGCTGGGAAGCAGGAAAGGGGTGGGGAGTGTCAGACTGGAGGAAAGGGAGATTCATCCCCAACAGCTCATCATTAGTATTTTTGAGTGTCTACTGTGGGCAGACACTGTGCTTGGAAGAATGCAATAAAATTCAAAGACACAGTCCCAAGCCTTGGAGAAGCTTCATGGAGGGGTGGAGCTGGAAGATTTTAAACAGCTGTTTGGCGATAATTGGGGGGCAGAAGGTGGAGGGAGGAAGAGGGAGAAGGAGTGAGAAGGGGCTCCCTTGAAGGGAAGGTGTGGGGGGGGGGTGGGGGGTGGGAATGGGTTGAAAAAAGTAGAATCGTTCAATTAAAAGGCTTTATAAGAGACACCACAAGAGGATCGACAGACAGAGAGAATCCCAGTGGGCAGGGAGGAGAGGCAGATCTAGGCAAAGAGAGGGAATATTGGCACAGGCCAGACTGAGCAGAGCAAGCATGGAAGGAAGTGGGTAGCGTAATTCAGATTCCATTCCAAAGAAGATTCCCCCCAGGAGGAGTGAGAGAGATCGAAAGGACAATAAGAGCAAGGAGAGGCCCAAAGGAGGAGGGCTAGGTTGTGCCCGGTGGTGAGGAGGAGAGCGGCAGCAGCGGTTTTCAGAGTCGGCGCCAGGCTGAATAGGCAGAGGATAGGGTGGGTGTCCCTCAGAGCATTTTGCTCAAAGAGAGGAGGCCAAAGCCAAAACAACATTAGGTGCTACCAACGTGGCGGCCCAACAAGAGGCGGTTTTAGTGGGTGTACAGTGCGGCCACGGCTCTGGGTCCCCCACTGGCCTTTTCAAACAAATTAGACTCCTAAGTGTTTTTCACCCTTGGTGGCACAGTCTTTAAGTATGAAGGACAACTCTGTGTGTGTGTGTGTATGCGTGCGTATAAAGAGGCGTGTGGGTACTCAAGAGGAGAAAGAATTTCCAGGTGGACGTCCCGACTTGAACGATGAGATATTTTATGTTCCAAGTCTGAATCTTGGCTCAGGTGGACAACCTGAGCACCAGAGCAAACTAGGGAGAGCTGCTAGCTCTGGGGTGTAACTTCTTTTTTAAAAAATTACTATTATTATTATATTTGTTAAGCACTTGCTATGTATCAAGGACTGTTCTAAGCGCTGGGTTAGACACAAGTTAATCAGGGAGGACACAGCACCTGTCCCTCTTGGGGCTCACAGTCTAAGAAGGAAGAAAAGGAACTTAATTACCATCTTCCAGTTGAGAAAACTGAGGCGCAGAGAAGTTAAGTGACTTACCTGAGGTCATACAGCAAGCAATTGGCAGAGCTGGGATTAGAATAAAGGTCTTCTTACCCACCAACACCTTGCTTTTTCCACTAGGCCATGCTGCCTCTCGGTTAATTATCTTTTGCACCAAATAAAGCGTTAGTTATTGGGTTCAGTTGTATTTATTGGGTTCAGCTGTATTTACTGGATTCAATTTTACTTCAGTGACACTGAGGATTAGAACAAACCTCAAAAGGTTCAGCCACCTTCTATCAGAGAAGTGAATATTTAAACCATCTGATGCGGAGTCTCGTCTAACGTTTTTGCTTCTGAAGACCTCCAGGGATCGAGTTCTATAGATGCCCAGGATCGACGGTTGCCCACTCTTCGGGGCCGTGGAGGAGGTTGCCCTGGGACTTGCTCATCCCAGGACTCAGATCAAAGCAGGGTTTCTAAGCAGAGTTCGAGACGCCCCAAACTGGGCCGATTGTCTCTTTGAAGCCTGCCTCCTCCCTGTCCTCAGCTCCCCTAAAATCTCTACCTTTCCGACTCCGCACTCAAAATGAAAAACTGGACTCTGAGATTGCAATTCCACGACTCCCTCTAAGGCTCATTCCAGTGGCTATTTGCCCTTGTATATTCAGTCGCCTTTTTTTCCCCCCAAAGCTTTGGATGTTGTGTGATCTTTGTTGTTTCTGCTGTGTCACTCTGTCATGCATAAATGAACTCCACTCACCCGTCCCCTCCCTCCGTCCACTCCCACCCCATGAAGCCACAAGTCATTTAGTGTGACTGCCTAAGTACGGAAATCCATGCCTCCCTGGCAGAGTCCCACCCCTCAATATTTCCATAAGAACCTCCAGGATCAAGTCGAGAAGGTCCACATTTGCTGAAGGGAAATTGGAAAATTGCAAAACATTTTCTCTACAGAAGCCCAAGAAAGAGAAGCTCCAACCCAGTCCTTCAACACTCGTGGGGCTCACGGTCTAAGAGGGAGGGAGAATAGGTATTTTAGCCCCATTTTACAGACGAATAAACCGAGGCTTGGAGAAGTTAAACGACCTGTCCAAGATCACACCAGTACTAACGCCCAACGCTATGCTCTTCTCAGCACACCTGGGACCTGACTGTTGTGAGCATTCTTAATTGTGGCATTCGTTAATAACAACGCTGGTATTTGTTAAGTGCTTACTATGTGCAGAGCACTGTTCTAAGTGCTGAGGTAGATACAGGGTAATCGAGTTGTCCCACGTGAGGCTCACAGTTAATCCCCATTTTACAGATGAGGGAACTTAGGCCCAGAGAAGTTAAGTGACTCGCCCAAAGTCACACAGCTGACAAGGGGCGGAGCCAGGATTCGAACCCATGACCTCTGACTCCCAAGCTCGGGCTCTTTCCACCGAGCCACAAGCGCTTACTATGTGCTAAGCACCATTCTAAGCACTGGGGTGGATACAAGATAATTGGGTTGAACCCAGTCTCACAGTCTTAAGGTTCACGGTCTTAATCCCCATTTTACAGATGAGGGAACTGAAGCACAGAGAAGTTGTGACAGTCCCAGGGTCACACAGCAGACATGTGGCAGAGCTGGGATCAGAACCCACGTCTTCTGACTCCCAGGCCCGTGCTCTTTCCACTAGGCCATTCTTCTGCCTCACCCAACCTCAATTCCTTCTCTCCACACACAGGTTTCAATAGTTTGTGGCTCAAGGGAGACTCCAAGGGCAATTTCAATTTATCCTCCAAAACTCCACTTTAGGGGAGAGAGAAAGCATTCATCCAATTGAGTTTGCTTATTAACTCCAGAAGAAAGAAACTCTGAGGAGGCCTAAGTTATTGCAAATGGCAGAAGGGCAGTCTGAACTTTACTAGGCAACGTGGTCTAGTGGAAAAATCACCGCATTATGAGTCGGGAGACTCAGGTTGGAGTCCCAGCTCTGTCAATGGCTCTGTGTGACCTTGGGCAAGGTACCTAATCTCTCTGGCCCTCGGTTTCCTCCTCTGTAAAATGGAGGTGAGATAGATTTTGAGTGTCCTGGTTGGCTTGTCGTTATCATCATCATCATCATCATCATCATTATTATTTGAGCAACCATCAGCCAGAGAGTAAGGAAGTGAGGCAGCGCTCCAGAGACTTCAGGTTATTATACACGCCTTTGCTGCATTTGGGCCGAAGTGAGGGTCTGCTCCCTGAGTTGGAGGGATAATTGCTTCATCACTCTGTTTTGCCTTTCCGCTGGAAAATGAGCTTCCACGTGAATTTTGCAGGCAGCACTGAGAGATAATTATTCATAAGCCAGTGGGTGCTTTCCTCCACAAAGATATCACCTGCCAAGTGCCCCTCAGCTAAAGTTTCCTTCTGAAAAGCTGCCAGCTCGATCAGGCAAACGGGACCCGCCCAGCTTGTCATTTAGACTTTCTTGCAGAAGGACGAGTGAGAGCCTGTAACTCCACACTGTCTTGAGGGCAGTGATGACTGTATTTACGGGCCTCCGAGCCTCGCAGCGGAACCCTGTTGAACGGTTCACTGCTGGGGAGAGCTGCAGCGTGGCCTAGAGGAGACAACCCGGGACAGCGAGTCGGGACACTCAGGTTCTAAACCCAACTCTGCCGTTTTCCTGCCGTGTGACTCCAACCCAGATCGCTTAATATTCTGTGCCTCATTGGCAAAATGGGGATAAAATAGCTGTTCTCCCTCCTTCTTAGTCTGTGAGCCCCTTGTGCGGTATGGACTGCGTCCCACCTGATGACCGAAAAACAGCCGCTTGACTGGCCACCTTAAGGTCGCGGAGAGATAATAATAATAATGTTGGTATTTGTTAAGCGCTCACTGTGTGCCGAGCACTGTTCTAAGCACTGGGGTAGACACAGGGGAATCAGTTTGTCCCACTTGGGGCTCACAATCATAATCCCCATTTTACAGATGAGGTAACTGAGGCACCGAGAAGTGAAGTGACTTGCCCAAAGTCACACAGTTGACAAGTGGCCGAGCCGGGATTCGAACCCATGACCTCTGACTCCAAAGCCCGTGCTCTTTCCACTGAGCCACGCTGCTTCTCAGTGGAGAGAGGAACGGAGAACTGTGGACAGAGAGAATCAATCAATCCATGGTATCACTTGAGCGCTTACTGTGTGCAAAACCCTAGGGATGTGGGGAAGAAGTGAGAATTCACTACACCCTTCCGTGGGGAACACTGTTTCTGGTACCCTTGGCGTTTGCTGTTCGACCAAACGCTCGTCTGCCTAAAGGCAGAAAAGTTTTGAAAGACCTGTGTATATTCCATCCAAAATCGCTGACTTGGGTTTGTCTTCTAACATCGTGCTTGTGTCGATTTGACATGGTAAAGGGGACCGATGCCACAAGCTGACTTTAAAGCCGTAAGAGCATAAAATATTTAGAAGCAGTTGAAACCGATCGTTTGGAACATGCCAAAAAAAAACCCCCGCCATGCTACAACTGAATAATGGATAAATTTTCCCAACCATAGATTCGTCTTTCACATCTAGTCTGTGGTGGTCCCGTGTTGCCGAGGGGAAAACCTAGCTTAACCTCGAAGACATAATGATTGTAATAGTGGCGGAGAGTTGGGCAAGAATTCTGCATTCCTTTGGGCCAACCATCGGAATGGAAAGAGGTGCGTTCGTTCAATTAACCACCTTGAAGACGTATTCATAGACTACCGTCTATTATTATCCCAAATGTGGGAGGTTTTGCATAACATCTAGGTTAACCTCCACATACGATTCAGATTTGGGAACACTTTGGTAAGAAAGGCTGCTTGTCTTTTTCATAATGATGGCATTGATTACGCCCTTACTACAGAGTAGAAATAGTTGCCCTTTTTGTAGTGATAGGAAGAGTAGCATGGTATTTACTGAGTTCCGTGCCGAGCACATCAGCTCTGAGGTAAATACAAGATCAGACAGAGTTCCCCATCCCCCATGGGGCTGCCATACTAAGAAGGAGGAAGAATAAGTATTTAATCCCCATGTTACAGACGAGGAAACCTGAGGCACAGAGAAGTGAAGTGACTTGCCGAAGAACACACAGCAGAGCAGCGACCAGAAGCCAGGTCTCCTGACTCTCGGGCCCATTCTCTACTCCTGTCTGCTTAATAATAATAATAATGTTGGTATTTGTTAAGCGCTTACTATGTGCCGAGCACTGTTCTAAGCGCTGGGGTAGACACACGGGAATCAGGTTGTCCCACGTGGGGCTCACAGTCTTAATCCCCATTTTACAGATGAGGTGACTGAGGCACCGAGAAGTTAAATGACTTGCCCAAAGTCACACAGCTGACAAGTGGCAGAGCTGGGATTCGAACCCATGACCTCTGACTCCAAAGCCCATGCTCTTCCCACTGAGGCTGAAGACTGAAACTTTCTCAGACTTCCACATATTCATGTAGTACGTAGAGGTCTAGTGGCCCAAATGGGAAGACTGTCCTTCTAGACAGTAAACACCCTCTGGGCAGAGAACGCGTCTACTAACTCTGTTTACTGGACTTAGCACATAGTAAGTACTCAGTAAATACCACTGGTTGATTGACTGACTTATCATCCTTTGCTTGGGTTCAGGGGTAGAAGGGAATGAAGAAGGGTAAGCTGGTTTAGAAGACTCCCACCAGTGACGGGAGTCATCGCTTTTATTGACGGGAGTTATTTGCTTTTTGATGCATAATCAGAGGCTGTCTGATTCTCAGCCGGCCACTGTGCAAGCAGGCATCTGCTGGCAGTATCACAGTCTCCCAGCGTCTGCTGCGCAGGCAAGTTCTCACCTGAGTGTCACCAGCCCGTGGCTTCTGAAAGATGGCCAGGGTGATTCAGCCGCGGCTCAGTTTTAGTCACTGGTAATTACCGGCTGCCCACACAGTTAGCAACACCTGTGTTCCGATCCCAGCTCTTCAAGATCTCCTGGCTAGTGAGTTGATGTCTACTCAGGCCCTTCTTCTGATTTCCAACTCTCTAACACAACCCCGTGGCCTACTTCAAAATGGCCGCCCCAATGCCTCAGTCACCTGGTGTCAAGAAGCTCTCTGAAGGGAGAATTTACTTCGGGAATTTTCTGTCACCGTAGATCTAGTCAATGTGGACTTTCTGGGTTGCTGAATCGGGAGGGTGAATCAGATTTTCCCTCACAAAAGTTCATCCCCGAGGCTCAATATCGTGAAGTATTTCAGAGAGGACTTCTTCCAGTCATGATATCAGAAGAGCTAGTCAGGTTTGCACTCCCTCTAGCTCTCATCATCTGTCCACTATTCCGTGTCTGTCTCCCCCATTAGATTATACGCCTGAGGGCAGGGAAATTGTGCTCTGCTCTTCTAGACTGCAACGACATTGTGGACCGGGAACATGTCTACCGACTCTGTTACACTGTAATCTTCCCAAGTGCTTAGTACAGTTCCCTGAACCCAGTGAGGGCTCAGTAAATACAACTGATTGACTGGTTGATCTCTTAAGGACTATTATAGTGCATAGTCTCTTAAAACCAAGCACTCAATCAACATCATTGATTGACTGATGGATTGATGTGTGCCTGTGGGTTGGTTTTTGGGGGGGGGGGTTAGCTTTCTTCGGTGGTATTTGTTAAGCACTTACTATGTGCCAGGCCACTGTACTAAGCCCTGGGGTAGATACAAGTTAATCGCTGTCCCTTACGGCACTCAAGGTCTTAATCCCATTTTACAGATGAGGAGGCACAGAGAAGTTAAGTAACTTGCCCAAGGTCACAAGGCAGACAAGTAGCAGAGACGGGATTAAAACCCAGGTCCTTCTGTCTCACAGGCCTGTGCTTTATGCACTAGGCCATGCTATTCCTCTGAAAAAACATTCTGCACTTTTCTGTGGCTCTGGATTGGCATCATGGCTCTGGATTGGCACCATGCTGGGAGGCAGGGTGCCCTAATGGAAAGAGCGTGGTCCTAGGAGGCACAAGAGTGGAACCTTGAGCTCAGCGCTGCTACTGGTCACCGGCTGTGTGACCTTGGGTAGGTCACTGAGCCTCTCTGGGGCTCAGCTTCTTCATCTGTGAAATGGAGATAAAATACCTGTTCTAGTTGATGATGATGATGGTATTTGTTAAGCGCATACTCTGTGCAAAGCACTGTTCTAAGCACTGGGGGGGATACAAGGTGATCAGGTTGTCCCACGTGGGGCTCACAGTCTTAATCCCCATTTTACAGAGGAGGTAACTGAGGCACAGAGAAGTGAAGTGACTTGTCCAAAGTCACACAGCTGACAAGCAGCTGAGCCGGAATTAGAACCCATGACCTAATGAATGACCTCTGACTCCCAAGCCCGGGCTCTTTCCACTGAGCCACGCTGCTTCTCTCCCTCTTACATTGTGAGTTGGTCTGATCTGATGATCTTTATCTATCCCAGTGGATGGCACAGAGTAAGTGCTTAGTAAATGCCATTATTATAGTAATTGTGGTATTTTTTAAGCACTTACTCTGGGCCAAATACTAAGCATTGAGGTTGATTCAGTCAGATCAGGCACGGTCCCTGCCCGACATGTACCACTTGTATTTTCCTTCCTCATTGTTCTGGCAAAGCTGAGGCAGGAGAGAATTTCAGGCAGAGGCAGAGGAGATGGAGAGAACAAAGGGAAAGTCTGGGCCGTGAAATGAAAACCAGAAAGACAAGAACAAAGGATATTTAGGCAGTTTCCTTTGGGGGTAAGCAGGGTGCATGTTGGGGTGAAGCAGGAGAAAGCGGGAAGATACTAACCGGTGGACTACCCTGAAGCTTCTGCTCAGAATTTTGTTTTATGCAATACATACTCAAGTAAGTTATTTGCTCTAAATTCTCAAACTGCTATTATTATTGTCACGGACAAACAACCAGTTCTCCCACGAACACAGATTCCCCAGAACACAAAATGGGGCTAGAAAGGAGAGGTAAATGACATTTGGATTTTCCTCAGGGGCAGGGATCACGTCAACTAACTCTAGTCTACTCTTCCATGCTCATAATACAGTGCTCTACACCCAACAGGCACTGCAAAAATACTCTTCATCGATTTATCAGACTGGCTCTGATTTCTTTTCAACCTCCGGCACGTGGACCGGTGCTTATGTTCACGGTCATCTTAAATCCAGATGGCCCCTTTGAAGCCGAGGGTCCCCCACGTGGGTCTCACTGATAAGGAGTGGAAGCAGACATATGAATTTCTCCCTCGGCCTGTGGGCGATGAAGTCCACTGCTGAATTGGGAGCAATGACTCTGGTTCATCAGGAGTAAAACTGCTTACATTTTCAGCTTCCTTCCAGGAATCCCTACTTCTGAGGTTACTGCTAATCTAATGGAGTGCTGGGCGGGAATCCGATCCACAGCAATTCCTTGGAAATTCTGAAGAACTAAAGACGACGGGGAAAAAAATTTTGCTGAGGGGTGTAACCAGGTCCCTATGGGAGGGAGGGAAGGCTGTAGCCGTTCTCCACCACTCCTCTGGGTCTGGCCCAGGAAACCTTGCCACGAGCTCTTGCTGATGGGCATGTGCCAGAGCAGCCGGTGTCTCTAACTGGAATCGGGGCTTTGGATTCATCACTACGATCCCAGGGCTTTTGCTGAATAAGTCCATTTCATCTAAGAAAGTTCGGGGGATTTACAAATGAGCACTTCCTCCTGAACTCATTTAGCCCTGATGAAATCTGAGCAGGGACCTTCATCAGGGCTGAATAAAAACTGTAAGCGCCTTGAGGACAGGAATTGTGCCTGCCAACTCTACGGTGATCTGCAGAAGAACAAATGCTCAATAAATACCACTGATTGATTGGGCCACGCAGCAGTATTCTGTAGGCCAGGTCTAGTTGAGGCGATCCCAGGGTCCCCCTCAGAAGACAAAGATATAATAATAAACCAAAAATCGTTGGGTGAAGTTCGGAGATGTGGGCTGGGAGGAGAACTCAGTGGCTGTCTGAATGCTTTCACGGGGTGGCTTCGTAAATATTGCTTCGGTGGTGTTCTTATAATGTTTTAATTATTGTATTGGCACACCACCCTGAGTGCCTCGGGGAGAGGCACTTTACAAATAAAATTATGTTTTAAATTATAATGGATGTGCTGTGGTATTGCTTTAATGGATAAGGGGAGTAGACGGGGTAGCTATTGTAGAGTCGGCTGCCAGGGAGATTCATTAAAGCTGCAGCAGAGCAGTTCAATGAAGTTCTCCATCATCGCCATTACTCTTCTCTCAGCCTTCTGCAAGCTTGAATTCATTTCTCCATTTCAACCCTTTCTCTCCACACGTCTCTTTACAAACTAGTTACCGATTCTTCAGGGGGATATCACACAAATGATCAAAAACTCATTTTTCCTGACTTTGGATTTTTTTCTTCAAAAATATCCTGCGTAGCTTCCGCTTACAGTATGCAAAAAGTAACTTCATTTGTGCCCTATTAAGCTTATATTTTGAATCTCTGGGATAGGAAAGATTAAAGTAGCTCTCGGAGAGGGTAAATACCACCTCAGGTTCTTAAAAAAAAGGATAATGTCATTTATTAAGCACTTCCTAAGTGCCAAAAACTATGCCAAGCACTGGGGTAGATACAAGATCATCAGATTAGACAGGGGCTCTTTCCTCGATGGGCTCACAACCTAAGATGGAGGGAGAGCAGGGATCTTACCCCCCTTTGCCAGATGAGGAAGCTAAGACACAGAGGGATGAAGTGACTTGCCCGAGGTCCCACAGCAGGCCAGTGACAGAAATGGGCTTAGAACCCAAGTCTTCCACCTCCTACCCCCATGGCAGTAATAGGAGTATTTTTATTAAATGCCTACTGATCACAAAGTATTTTACTAAGCACCGAGGAAAAGTACACGGAGGAGAATAAGACATGGTCCCTGTCAGTGACCTCATGATCTAAGAATAAAAGCCCAGGAAGATTTGGCAATAGATTCCTAAGGAAAGGCAAAGTAATAAGGAACAGAAAAACAACAGAAAAAGACCAGGACAAGAATAAATACCATGCGAGCTTCAGAACATTGTGGCTAAATGCTGTCCACTGGGCCACTCTGCTTTTACTACTTTCTCGATTCCTTATGAAACACAGTCAGTGCCTCTACTTTCTTCCCAAAGGCAGCTATGGAGCCACAGATGGCCAGACTGGAAACCTGCTGGTGGTGATGGATGGGGCGGGGGGGGGGGGGGGGGGGGGCGTGCAAATTGGTTGAGACGGCTGAGCTGCTCTCTTGCAGTATAGAAACAGGAGCGGCTACACCGTGGAAGAGTCTCAAGGGAAAAAACAAGGGATCATGGCATCACCACCTCAACCATTCTGGGGACCCCTAACCCTGGAAATGTGGTTTGCTTTTCCCAGGGGTCTTTCCCACATTCAGTCTGTCCCTCAATCAGACTGGTTTTGTAGCCACGGAATTTCCTGGATCCGCTCCACTCTATGGCCACTCCTGATTCAAGCCCTCATCACTTCCCAGATGGATTACTACACCAACCCCCCGACAGGTCTTCTTGCTTTCAGCTTTTCCCTTCTTTATTCTACTGTACACTCTGCTACCCAGATCACCTTCCTAAAATACCGAATCTCTTCTCTACTTATCTCTCTCTGCATCTAACAGAGCCTCTTGCCCATTGGCTCCAAGGCTCTCCCCCAGCTCTCTCCTGACCTTTCTCTTCCCTTCAGCTTACCCTTTCTTAGCCTCCTAACCTCCCTAACCTCACTTCACCCTTAACTCCAAAGTGTGGCACCCTCCCTTCCCACTGCACTGACTTCCTCTCCCACCTCAAATTCACCCAACCAAGTAATCTTCCACTTTCAAAGCTCTCCCAAACCCAAGTCGTTCAGGAGGTGGTCCCCAAAATCCCCACCTCCCTGGTCATGCCTATCCCATCAGCCTCCTTTAGCTTACAGATATGCAATCATTAATGTATTTATGCATTTACTTATTCGTTTTTGGCTTAGTTTTATTTTTACCAGTGGAAACTGTGTTTGTGCTCTCATTCCCATTAAGCGTCAAGAGTTTGGGTCTGCCCGTTTCCCTGAATACATCATAAGCAGCTTGTGGGCAGGGACCGTGTTTCCTAGTTTTTTTTGGACACTCCCATCCGACTAGAACAGAGCTTAACAAGCAGTAGCCGTTCAATAAATACGACTAAGGATGCTTGCTCAGCAAGAAGGAAAGAATACGCTGATTTTTATCAGCTCCTTAGGAGAAAGGCAGGTAAGGAAAACTGTGGTTCGCTGGCCTACTTTTATCCCATTGCTTTGCTAGAAAGGCAGAGACTGTCAATTTGGACTGCCTTTAACAAGACGGTCCAAGATAAAGAGCCCCTATTCAGTTTCCGGTTACGCAGTTGCCAGCTGCATAACGAAACACGGTTACAGCGCAAGTGAATGCTACACCCAAGTAAACCAAGCCGTTCAGATGAGTCCAAACTGATTTTCACTAGTTTATACTCATGCTGACTGCTTCAGGGTGTCTGTGAACTTCACTTAGAAAAAGACAATCATACCGGTGTCTCTTTGTCCTGGGCCCTCCGTTTTTATGCTAACTTTAATCTGAAATCTATTTTAGTCTTGATTTTTCTGGGAGAAAGGAAGGGGGGGGAGGAAGAGGAGGAGTTGTTGACTGCTTCGATATTGCTTCTTAAAGCCTCAAAAGATTGTCCAAGGGAGGGAAGCAACCAAAACTTCATTGCTGCTGGGTCACGGGGAATTATCAATCAATCCATCATTTGTATTTACTGAGTGCTTACTATATGCAGAGCACTGTACAAAGAACTTGGGAAAGTACAGCAGAATTAGCAGACACGTCCCCTTTCCATAATGAGCTTACAATCTAGAGAGGAAGACAGACATGAAAATGAAAAAATTGGAGAAGAAAGGATCAGGCCTTTCTGGTGTGTGTTTCAAAATTTGCATTTAAATCTCACAGGTGTTCCCCAGGGATAGAAGGTCTTTTTGTTTATTTTTTAAAATGGAATTTGTTAAGTGCTTACTATGGATTAGAATCCAGGTCCTCTGACTCCTAGGCCTGTGCTCTTTCTACTAGGCCATTCTGCTTCCACTGGGAAAAACCTCTTTTTTAAATGGCATTTTTTTTAAGTGCTTACTATGTGTCATGTAATGTACTAAGCATTTCTAGACTGTAAGCCCAGTGTGGGCAGGGATTTTTTCTCTTTATTGCTGAGTTGTACTTTCCAGGCTCTTATTACAGTGCTCTGCACACAGTAAGCGCTCAATAAATACGATTGGATGAATGAATTGGGAGTAGATTCAAGCTAATCGCGTTGGACACAGTCCATGTCCAGCATGGGGCTCACAGTCTTAATCCCCATTTTACAGATGAGGTAACTGAGGCACAGAGAAGTTGAATGACTCACCCAAAGTCACACAACAGACAGGTGGGGGAGACGGGATTAGAACGCAGGATCTTCTAAAGCCCGGGGCCACGTTCTATCGACTAGCCTACGCTGCTCCTTTTGAGGATTCAGTTGGGGTCGAGAGAGAAACTGCGGGCCATAGTTTCCACCCCTCTCCCGCTCTTCTTCTCTTTTCCTTTCCTCCTCGTTCTTCTCACTCTCTTCATCTCCCATCCCCCTTTTCTTTTTCTTTCTCCATCTCTTTTTCTCTCCCAATCCCCCACCACTCTCTCTCTTTCTCTCTCTCATACGCACACACACAGAAACTACGTCATGTATACCTTCACAAGAACAATTTTGTTTTGACATCTAAGTGAGTCTCAAGCTCGCTCATCTCCAAAAGGCAAACTGGGCTATCTTTTAGTCAGGCTTACTTTCTCGACCACAAGAATGTCCGTATTAACCACATCGACCCAAGACGAGTAGGCGGTCCCTGTTGCAGTATCTTGAGTGATAACTGTAGGAATTCATTTCACGAGAAGGGTTGATGTGATTAGGATTTATGGGGTTTCAGGAAAGCAAGAGCAGCAGAAATCTACATGAGTCTGGGTACACCCGTAGGCGACAGAAAATTAAGAAAGACCATCTTTCTCCAGTGGACAAATTATAGGGATAAATGAGGCTCATTCTGAGGTCTCCCCAAACGCATGTCAATTATCCCCAAATTTCAGGTCGAAAATATCCTGCCATCTGAAACAAGCGAATAAGGGAGACTGAAATGTAAATTGGGGCTCCACTCTCCGGTTAATCTGCTAGAGTTGGCCTTTCCTTTATTGAGGCATGGCATACCTCCCCTTACTTCTCTCTGCACCTCTTCACACTCTTCTACTACCCAACCTCAGAATAGCCAGGCACGTTGGACATTTGAAGACTCTGTTAATGACAGAACATGGACATTCTGAAACTATTTAGCTGCTTATTCTCAAGGGATTCACATCCACGTGTATTACCTTGTTTATTTCATTGGATAGCCCTATTTTAGTCTCAATAAAAATGGCTTTATGGAGGGCCAGCTTTGTGCTGAGTACTGTACAGAGAGCTGGGGTGAGTACAAAATAGACATTTCTTGCAGATAGATATGATCAACCCTGTCCCGACCCGCACTCCACCCCATTATCCACCTCCGTACCATAAATAACACCGTCACTCAAGTCACCATTCTCAACCCCTCCCCATCAAGTCCAGCTCTTCGCCTTTGGAAATGGATGAACGGCTGCTTGGGTGGCTTTATCTGCAGGTCTATCTTGGTGCTGTCTGTGCTCCTGCACACCTGCTTGCTGCGCAGCCTTATCAACGCTACTGATTGTGTCTGACTTCAGGGACTTATGAAATGGCACTGGAGCTCCTGCCGTGTTCCATCAGAGTTCAACGGAAACCCCTCAAAAAGTGCCACGGTCCTTCCCCAGACAAAGAATTATAAAAACACTTCCTGGGCCCGGTTTCCCGGACCACAACCTGGAAACATGTCGCCCAGCGGGTGACGCAGCCAGGAATAGAGAGGGCACCGCATTGGAAGTCAGGATTCCCTCTAGAGTGCAAGCAAGTTATGGGAGGGGAACGTGTCTGCTAAATTTTTTTTTTTAATGGTATTTGTTAAGTGCTTACTATGTGCCAGGCACTGTTCTAAGCACTGAGGTAGATACAGGGTAATTCAGTTGGACACGGTCCATGTCCCAGATGGGGCTTACAGTCTTAATCCTCATTTTACAGTTGAGGTAACTGAGGCCCAGAAGTTCAAGGGACTTGCCCAAGGTCACAGAGTAGACAAGTGGAAGAGTCAAGGTTAGAACCCAGATCTTCTGACTCCCAGCCCTACGCTCTACCCACTGGGCCACACTGCTTCTCAGTTGCATTGCATTTTCTCCCGAACTTAGTACAGCGTTCTGCATCACGGTAAGTGATCGACAAATACCGCCGATTGACCGATTGAGGCCGGGACTCCGGAGGATTGACCGCTAGCTCTTTCTGGGTCCCCAGGTTTCTCCCCCAATCTCTGTACTCTCAGTCCTTTTCAGTGAAGTGGAGTTCGCATCCCCGGGAAGCTGTGGGGATCAGGGAGCTAGCATCCAGCCACGGGATGCCCCAGGAGAGAGAAGTGCTTTGTAAAGACCACCGGAATCATTGCTGTTGGAAAGCTTTCTAAACTTTAGACTTTCTTCTTCAGCCTGAACAACCCAATGGCCGTGCCTGCAGATCATGTGCGCGGGCTACAGGAACTTCTTTATAGTAGAGAAAGAAACCACCCCCCCCCCCATCTCCCAGTCCCCCCTCTGGGCCCACTCCTCCCTGGCATCTCTTGGAAGCAGTCTGGGTTGCCTGCGCTTCTGGCCCCTCTTCTAAGACCCTGCCCGGCCGTGGCTGGGGCTCGCAGTTGTGCTTGGATTTCCCGAGCGCCTCTCAGGTTCACCGAGTTGTTTTTCCTTCAGGGTGGAACCAATGAGCTGCTGCCTGGATCCTCTTCCAACCTGGCATCTGCCAGACTCGGCGTGGACCACGAGGGGTTCGGTTTCACCAGGCGGCGATTATTAGAGGACAACTGCCTCCCTGTGGCCGACATCGACGCAGAGATTTTCCTAAAACCTTTCGGAGGAGAGAACTGGCTTTCCCAGTAGCCGCTTAATCCCCAAACTGTGTTCGTAGGGAAGTGAGTCTGCCTTCAGAGCAGCTTTCATTTTTCTGCCTCTTGGGAAAACAGACTTGTTTCCCCCCTCTTCTCACCAATCAGTCAGTCAGGCGCTATTTATTGAGCACCTACTGAGCACAAAACACTGCATTAAGCACCTGGGAGAAGTGAGAACTTCCACCCCCACCATCAAGGAACTTACGAATTAAGAATGGGGATGGGCAGAAACTCTTTTTTTTTTTTACAAACAGTGGGAGAAGGAGGAAGAACAAGGTTGTAGCGGGAAGTAGATCGGGATGAAATAGCTGTGAGTCCCTCTCCTCTACCTCCTGGCCCTACGCTCCCGCCGACACTTCACACAGGCCTCTAAGAACGACTGAGACGCTGAGAGAGACAGAGACGGGCCGCGGGCTTGGGGAGAAGATGGTCAACTCGTTTTAGGCAGAGACTGTGTCTACCCACTGTACTGTACCCTCTCAAGCATTCAGTACAGTGCTCTGCACGCGGTAAGTCCTCGATGAATACGATCGCTTGATTGAGTGACGGAGAGAGAGGAGCATCGGGTGGACCGTGGGACGAACGGCGGAAATGGAGGAGAACTACTGTACTAATTTAAGTCAGAATCGAGGGTGTGGGGCCATGCGTTTAACTAGTAGGCAGTTCAAAGTTTGAAGGTGGCCAGACCCACAGAGTCATAAATTACTGAGGAGGCCAGAGGAGAGCCAAGATTAGGGGAGCCTGGGGCTTGAGAGTAAAAGAGGGGGCAAAGGCAGGAGAAAAAGCAATGCAGAGGTGGAGGGAGGAGCACTGTGGAATATGAAGTGATGGTTAAATGGTCTTCACTCAGCACTCTGCATCTGCCAGGTCGTTAACGTCTATTCCCTTGGACGATCTGCACGGCGATCGTGGGAGGCGGGCCAGTTTGGAAGAAGCTGAAGCCCAGAGGGGGTCAGCTACTTTCCCCCGGTCCCACGGCCAAGTAAATGCGGACCCGAGATGGACCTTCAGCGGGCCCGGGTTTTACCGGAGTTTTCTCTCACCAGGGATTTCCTGGGGCTGGCTCAGTTTTCTTCCTACGCGTTATCAGTCCAAACGTGCAGAGCCATTTGCTCTCTCCTGCGTATTCCATGCCTGCAAAGCCCCTGGCACAGTCACAGGACAGTCAGAGAGTCACAGAGGGCAGCTCCTGGGTGACTCTCCAGGCCTTTGGAAGATGCTCCTAGCCCGTTGGGTTGGAAGAGTTTGCCAGAGTGTATTCAGGCACCAGTATCCAAGACTTTGAGGTTATCTATGAATGTGCTGAAAAGGATCAGACCTAGTCCTGACTCTCTTCCCTGTTGGTGAATATTCTTTGCAGTATTTGTTAAGTTTGGGAAGCAGCGTGGCTCAGTGGAAAGAGACCGGGCTTGGGAGTCAGAGGTCATGGGTTCGAACCCCGGCTCAGCCACTTGTCAGCTGTGTGACTGTGGGCAAGTCACTTCACTTCTCTGTGCCTCAGTGACCTCATCTGTAAAATGGGGATGAAGACTGTGAGCCTCACGTGGGACAATCTGATTACCCTGTATCTCCCCTAGCGCTTAGAACAGTGCTCTGCACATAGTAAGCGCTTAACAAATACCAACATTAATTGTATATATATATAGTGCATAGTGTATATATGTGTGTATATGTGGGCACTATGCGCCCAGCAATGTGCTAAACACAAGAATGAAATATAAAATAATCATGTTTTCTGCCCCATAAGGGGCTGACAATCAAAGTGGAGGGCAGACAGAGCAAAAAGAATGAATTACCAACAACAGTAAAAGCTAATGGAAGATTACACCGTCCTAATTAAGAACATTCTAGTTAGTGGCTAAAGTCGTCGAGTGGTGGCAAATCCTTAGGCTCTTCCTGACTCTGGGCTAACGGTCCTTGATAACTTCCACAGCTCTCCTGGTGTGCTAAGCACTGGGGAAATCAACTGCATTTATTGAAGGCTTACTATATTGAGTGCTTGGGAGAGTACACGGTGTCCGGGAGGAGTGGAGGGGCCATGGTCCCATGGCCGTCAAACTGCCAAGGGAGAGCCTACTGGGGAGAGGGGAATGGAGGAGTATTAAAAATGACTTTATACTAAATGCATGCAGGGCCTATTCCTGAAAATTCATAATGCTCAAAGGGAAGCTGGGGTGATTAAAACAGTGAATCCCGATTTCAAACAGATTGTTAGAGACTGCTTCTTTAAGCCAAAGCAGCCTAAGAATTAGGAGGTGAAATCGAGCGCATCGTAGCATCTCACTGTGTCGGGCTGGTTGCATAGTTTGTTGACTGGATTTTCATCCTCCCTGTAGGGCAAGAGCTGGGGATAGGCTGGAAAATGGATAGGCTGGAAAGATTTGGGCCGGGCAGGGACCAGAGGACTTTTTGTTTTTGATGCATAGTAAATGTTTAATAAATACAAGCATTACTATTTTATAGGCTGGTGCAGGACAAGTGGGAAAAAAAAAAAGATGGGTTTTTTTACGCTGAAAAGGCAAACGCATAGAACTGCTTTTAAATACCTCAATTTTCAATTCCGCCATCCTGTGAAGGACACTAATAAGCCTGGTGTCCCCAACCTTATCCACTGCCTGCGTCAAAGAAACGGTCTTGGAATCAGCAGGATTCATTCCGTGCACACTTAATGTCCGAAGGACGTTCCGGGCTTTGATGAGACTGGGAGCATTTAGGCCCAGAAGCCAGGGACCGGCGCTTTGGCTTTTCCAGCGTTCAGCGCTCGCTAATGTCTCTGGGCTCTTTCGCAGACCACAAGGAATCTGGTTTAGCTTTATTTCAGGGAACAGAATTCCTGTTTTGCAACGTTCACCGAAAGACTTCAGACTATGTGGTTCTTTTTCAAAGCCGCTTCTATTAATAAAAGAGTCTGCTGGAGTGGAATCGCTGAACATAAAAATTCGGATATGGCTGTACTCGCTGTTCTGCAGAGGCCCGAGGCTTTAATTTATGGGTTAAGAGTAGGGGTTGGGGGCCATCAGTTTCAGTAAACGTCAGTGGTGGGATCCTGATGCCGTCGCTTTGGGGGCTTCGGGGAATCTTTACAGAAATTCCAGCGAGTCCTGGCAGAACTCAAACATTCATTGACTCGTTATACATTATAGCATCCAGACCCTAGTAAGGTGCATCAAGGCTTTGAAAGGAAAAAGAGAAGCAGAAAGATATCTATTCAAATTGGATGGGGAGGGTCATTTCTTTCCTTTTAAAACCCCGGGGAGGTCGACCGGAAGGGGGTGAAACTCAAGGCCAATCGATAGATCAATAGTATTTATCGTGTGCTTGCTCTCTGGAGAGCACTGGACTAAGTGTGACTGGGAGAGGACAGCGGAATTAGCAGACATGAGCCCTGCCCTCGGGGGGGTTACAGTCTGCCGTGTGCTAACTGGGCGGTCAGCCAATAGAGTAAATTACACAGAGGAGGAAGTAATAAAGACGTGTAGCAAAGGGCTACTGGGAGTGTCCTCGGTGATGTTTTCCCCATGACCTTAAGGTCAGAGCTCTTGCCTGAGACTCCTACCTCAGAGTCGTTTGGGTCGACAGATCCAGAAGTGAAGTTTCATGGCAAACCAAATCTTCCCGTTTTGACAGTTAGTGCCTTTGCGGCAGGGATTGTGACTTGTACCTCTCCTGGACTCTCCCGTGCTCCTCGTACAGTGCTCCGCACACCGTAGGTGCTCGATAAATATCGCCGATTGATTGAAAACTCCCCTCCTGTGGCACAGAAAATCAGGTTTCGGGAACTAGGGTCTCCCCATGGATAATTCTGTTGTACTGTAAGAATAATTTTGGTATTTGTTAAGCGCTTACTATGTGCAAAGCACTGTTATAAGCGCCGGGGTAGATACAAGGTAATCAGGTTGTCCCACATAGGGCTCACAGTCTTCACTTCCATTTTACAGATGAGGGAACTGAGGCACAGAGAAGTTAAGTGACTCGCCCAAAGTCACACAGCTTACAGGCGGCAGAGCCGGGACTCTCCCAAGTGCTCAGTACAGTTCTCTGCAAATAGTAAGCACGCAATAAAGACGGCTGATTGAAGAGTTGCCCAGCCTAAGCTAGATACTTGAAATACCCAGAAAAAATAATAGCTCGCTCTTGCCCCATCTCCACCCTTCTCCCCCACCCTTTGCCTCACACTTCCTACTCTGGGACTTCCTAAGGGGAATCTCCCCCAAGCCCAGCCAGAGTGAGATCGGGCGGAGTCAGAACTCCGCTTCTTCCGAGACGGGAATTTCATTTCAAACTACACGTTCCATTTTGCAAGCTCCAGTGCACGGTGTTGGCCAATCTCCTTTTGGAGGAATGACTCACTGGCAGCGGGTTGCGTGAGCCTCCGTTGGTCCGTGCGGAGTGGCAAAACTCGAAGATGTTGAAACGCGGAGATTAGTCGAGCGAGACGTCACACCGTTCGAATGGACTCGGGCCGCGACTGGTACTGGGATTGGCTTTTATCTCTCTTTACTGGAAGACCAGAAGTCTCCCGGCCAGAGACACAAGATTCCCGGTTCTACGACTCCCGGTTTCAGAATGGGCCCGCGTGACCGCTGCTGGCTAGCAAAGCTTCATGTCGTAGTGGTGTTAGTTTAAGGGGCACTTACAGTGAGCTAAGCCCTGTTCCGCTCTCTGGCTGTACTTGTGTTCCTGAAGAACTTCGGACTTTAGGAAAACAGTATTATGGGGCCCACCGATTCACTGGGAAGCAATGGGGTAGAGGGTAGATCGTGCAGAAATATCGCTGTGACTGACATTCTGGGATAGAGATCTCTGTATTATCGCCCTGTATTTTGTGTTCCTTGACATCGGGCAACTGTTGTTTTACTGCATTCTGCGCAGCACTGTAAAGTTGTAAAAACACACAGTATGGTGCCAGGCAGGAAGGCTGGCATGATACGTACACACATCTGGCTGTTACGGTAAGCCCGGCTTGGTACGCTGTGGCTGCGGTTCCTGCAGTAATCACTGCATTTATATTATAATAATGTTGGTATTTGTTAAGCGCTTACTATGTGCAGAGCACCGTTCTAAGCGCTGGGGGAGATACAGGGTCATCAGGTCGTCCCACGTGAGGCTCACAGTTAATCCCCATTTTACAGATGAGGTCACTGAGGCCCAGAGAAGTGACTTGCCCACAGTCACACGGCTGACAAGTGGCAGAGCCGGGAGTCGAACCCATGACCTCTGACGCCGAAGCCCAGGTGCTTTCCACTGAGCCACGCTCCTTCGCGCCACTCTACTGACCGTATCTCATTCTCGTCCACTTCGCCGACAACCCCTTGCCCACAACCTCCCTCTGGTCTCTGGAGCTTCCTCCCCATTCATATCTGGGAGACCACCTCTCCTCCAACTTTAAAATCGAAGCTTATTAAAATCACATCTCCTCCAAGAGGTCTGCCCCGACTTCCCTGACATTTCCCCGGCTCCCTCCCCTTCTGCATCACCCTTGGCACTTGGATCTGTACTCTTTATGCACTTGTTATTCACCCTACCCTCAGCCCCGCAGCACTTATGTACATATCTGTAATTCATTTTAGTATCTGCCTCCCCATGTGAGGTCCTTGTGGGCAGGGAATATGCCTACCAACTCCGTATTGCACTCCCCCAAGTACTCAATACAGGGTTCTGCACACACGGAGTGCTCAATCAATACCATTGATCGATCAGATTGATTTAATGAACACCTACTGAGTGCGGTGCACTGCATGAAAGAAAAGGGAGGCCCCAGGCGCATCCCCTACCCACCGGCAGCTTACAGTCTAATGGAAACCTTTCCTAGGTTCCAGAATTCAACTGTTTTGATTTTGTATTTCTCAAATTGAGCACCCAGGACTTAGAACTAGCCAGTTGGGTTTCTGTTCTGTTTTGGTTTTTTTTTTCATTTTGCTTTTACTCGTTTTCTTTTCATAATCTCAAAACAGGACTGAAATTCAGAGATTAATGAATAGTCAGAAAAGGCAGTGCGATTTAGGGGACAGGACGGAGGATTGGAAGTCAGGAGGCCCGAGTTCAAGCCCCAGACCTGCCACTGGCCCGCCGAGTGACCTTGGGCGAGTCGTTGACCTCTCGCTGCGACTCAGTTTCCTCATCTGTAGAACGGTGATGAGACTTCGAACCCCAAGTGTGGACAGGGACCGTGTCCAATCTCATAATTTTGCACCCCCCCCCAGTGAATTTAGCATAGTGGAACGTAGTAAGTGCTCAAGAACTGCCATTATTATTATTAGAAGAGAAAAATAATAATCCCCCATAGAATGTGGTTGAGAACATGCAATGTGCTGGAGTCAAGGCCGTCACCCATTGCATATGCCCAGGCGGGCATCTCTTCAGGGGCTCCGGGAGGAGTTGGGCCATTTTTTTAAATCAGCAAAACCCAGAAATGAAAGCCCAAGGCCACGCGGGCTGGAAGCTCATCAATAAATAATGCCTCCCAAGGCCCCTAGGCCCAGACTGACTCTCTCCCCCTTCCTAGCTGGTGGCAGAGTTGACTGAGCTGTTGAATTCACACAGTTCCCTGGCAGCAGTGGTGCTTCAACGGGCTTAACTGCAGCCCACGGCCTAAATGGAAACCAGATGGGACAGTCTCCCCACCCACAGGGCCTCCCTTCCAGTGAGTCTGCAATTAATTAAGACTGAAGGGCAGTGCTGAATAACCCCTTTGTGGAAGCACATACCCTCGCTTGAAAACCCAGCTGACAAACACAACAAAACTGACTTCATGGTTTCTTGGGAGAAAACCATTAAGGGCCCCGAGAAATGAAGAAGCACTTTGTTCCAGCCACCCTTGTGAGGGTGATATATTTGGATTACAAAGCAGCGTTCCCCAGTTACAATAAATATCATATAGCTTATCCGGGGGTATCCACGAAGAGAAAAGCCAGGAATAACACATTAGGACTTGCATCGTAGCATAGAGTCTCTTCTATTGCCTTTTCAGAAAGTTCAATTTACAAATCGGGACGCTTTCCACCCCCTTAAAACCAGGCAGCAGCCAATCTAAGGGACTAGACTGAAAAGCCCCTGAAACCCTGTTACTCTATACACCTCCACTGCTCGCTTGCTTGTTTTCTTGGAATCGTGCTACGCGATGATGGGAAGAGATATCGAAAAGGGCGAACAGTCCTAACGACTCTTCCTCCGTGCACACTGGAATACGACGCGGGTTGAAATGAGATGATTTTTTTTTTAATGGAATTAGCTATTTTGATTCTGGTCTAGAATACGTCTGATATCTTGTCTGATACGTCTGAGGGGACAGAAGCTTCATCCAGTCTAGCTCCAGCCGGTCAGTCCATCAGGCTGTCCACGGGACCGAGAGCCCTCTGTGGGCAGAGCACTGCTTAGGGGTTGTGGGGAGAAAAAGGAGCCAGGGCACACACAATCTGTTGGGGCAGTTCGACAGTAGCGAGCCATGTGGTCCCTTGTCCTCAAGGAGCTCACAATCCAGTGACGAAGATGGACAAAAATGATTTGCAAACCCAGACGCAATCGGAAATCCTGTTTGTTCTACCTGTTTGAGAAGCAGCGTGGTGCAGTGGAAAGAGCACGGGCTTTGGAGTCAGGGCTCATGAGTTCGAATCCCAGCTCTGCCACTTGTCAGCTGTGTGACTGTGGGCAAGTCACTTAACTTCTCTGTGCCTCAGTTCCCTCATCTGTAAAATGGGGATTAAGACTGTGAGCCCCATGTGGGACAGCCTGATTCCCCTGTGTTTACCCCAGCGCTTAGAACAGTGCTCTGCACATAGTAAGCGCTTAACAAATACCAACATTAAATTAAATTAAATTACCTTCGCAGCATCTCTACAACCTGCCCTTTCCTCTCCATCCAAATTGCTATCACGCTGATTCCAGCATTTACTTCCCGCTTGACCACTGCATCCGCCTCCTCACCAACCTCCCTGTCTCCTGTCTCTCCCCTCTCCAGTCCATACTTCACTCTCCCCGTATTTTTTTCCGAAAAACCATTCCGTCCGTATCTTCCCACTCCCCCAAAACCTCTGATGGTTGCCCATTCACCTCCGTGTAATAATAATAACGATGGTGTTTATTAAGCTCTTCCTACGTGCCTGACACTGTACTAAGCGCTGGGCTGGATACAAGCAAATTGGATTGGACAGGGTCCCCGTCCCACGTGAGGCTCACAGCCTGGATCCCTATTTTACAGATGAGGTAAATGAGGCCCAGAGAAGTTAAGTGACTTGCCCAAGGTCACGCAGCAGACAAGTGGCGCAACAAACAGAAATTCATTACCAACGGCTTTGAGGCACTCAATCAGTTCTCTCCCTCCTACCTTACCTCACTGATCCAATCCGCACATTTCACTCCTCTGACACTAACCTACTCTCTGTACTTCGATCTCGTCTAACTCGCCGCCAACCGCTTGTCCACACCCTCACTCATCCCTTGCCTCAGCCTTACGGCACTTTAGTACATATCCTCGAACTCTATTTCCTCTTATCTAATGTCTGTCTTCCCTGTGGTCTGGAAGCTCCTAATGGCAGGGATTGGGTCTATCAATTCAACTGTAATGTTCTGTCCCAATAAATCAGCTGACTGATTTCTCATATTCGTAATATCAATAACGATAATGATTTTTAAGCAGTTACGGGGTGCCCAGTCCTGTGCTAAGTAGTGGAGTTGTTACGCGATGATCAAAGCAGACATAGTTCCTGTCCCACGTGGGGCACACAGTCTTGGGGGTGGGGAGAAAAGGTATCCCCTCCTCATTTTACAGATGCAGGAACTGAGCCCCAGAGAGGTTAAGTACTTTGTCAAGGTCTCGCATCAGGCAAGTAATAGAGATGGAGCTAGAATGCAGGACTCCCGACTCCTGGACCCTTGCAATTTCCATTAGGCCGCACAGCCTCTGACGGTTAACGAAATGAAATAAGGCACTAGAGAACTGCGCTAGGCTAGGCCAGATCTCCCAAGTCTGCCCCGATCCAGGTTGAGCCCAGCGATGACCAGAACCGGGCCGTCCTCCGGGAGGGAAGGGAGTGGGGTCGGGGATGGGGATGACGCACCATTGGCTCAGGCTCTTTCCCTTAAATCGATTCTACGTCGGACCCAAACGGATGGTGCCCCACCACCCAGACTACCCAACCCACTTCCGGTTCATTCAGAGCACGATCTGAATGTCTCCTCAACTCGCCGGCAATGAAAGAGACGGAAAAGGGAGGGGGGGGGAAGAGACGGGAGAGCACATCATTAAGCCACCTTCGCTTGACATTTACCCCTTTAACGTCTCTGGCGAGGCCCAAGTAGCTGTCAATAGCCCTACTGCCAACCTCTGCTGTTTATTGAATATAAATCTGTCACATTAAAAAGAATAAACAGCCAGCTACTGTTCCTGCAAAATGTGTCACCGAGTTCTCAAACCCAGCCATTTCACTTGAACAAACTGCACTTATTCAGGAGGGCCAAAGAAATCTGAATTTTCTTCATCGCACAACGACCATCGGCATGTGCCTTCGGCCCGTTCATCTCCCATCCTCCCCGAGGGCCAGGCCACACTGACCACCTCACCTCTAGGGAGAGTCCGCCAGGGACCGGTCATCGGACCAGGAGTGGAGGCATCTGGAGTCAAATCCTGACAATAGCGGGATCATCTTGTTCTGGTGGACCTCGGTTTCCCCACTTCCTTCTACGGATTGCTCAGAGGGTGGATTCGGTCCTCTGGGCAAATGAAGGTAGTGTGCACAATGTACCTGGCCAACAGGTCCACCAGCCTCTCCCCGGAAGGGAGGAAAACCAGTGAAATCTACACTTTCCTCAACACTCCCAGTTCACTGGTTACTTACCCTACATAAGGGGGCAGGAGAGCACGGGCCTGGGAGTCAGAAGGTCATGGGTTCTAATCCCAGCTCTGCCACTTGTCTACTGTGTGACTTTGAGCAAATCGCTTAACTTTTCTGTGCTTCGGTTACCTCATCTGTAAAATGGGGATTGAGACTGTGAGCTCTACATGGGATATGGGACTGTGTCCAACCCGATTTGCTTATAACTACCCCAGCGCTTAGGACAGTGCCTGGCACACAATCAGCACTTAACAAATGCCATAATTATTATTATTATTTGCAAGGCAAAACTGGGTCGTGTCCAAACAGGTCTGAGGGATCGCGAGTGACCCAGGGCTAAGCACACAGTAAGCACATATGAGCATTATTATGATTATCACCGTTAGTATTATTATTATCCTCTAACTGCTATGATTTCCTGGTGTAAATAGCACAAAGGGTGCAGGAAGCCGATTGGTCGTAGGTGGTCAGCGGTCACAGGCTTCCCCGCCACCCTCCTCAGTATCTCCAATTCCTACCCCGAAAGGGAAGAACACACCAGGGCTTGGTTCCAGCTCAAAGCTTTCCTCCCTTTCCATCACTTGAGCGGGGAAGAGACCCCTGAGGGCTCTGCTTCTGAACAGATAGCCCACGCACACGCACCCCTGGTCGCATGACGCTGGCCTTTAAAACTGATATGCGGGCCATATTCGATATCAATCGGCAACCACGTTCTGGAATGCTGTCGGTCTCCTAGCATCGAAGCCACGCTCACCTCAACACAGCTACGCTGGAAGAGGCACGTGACGAGAATGAGAGAGCGGCTATCCAAACAACAGCTCTGTGGAGAATGGAAGCTAGAAAACCGAAGGCAAGGAGGACAGAGGGAACATCTGAAGGACAGGGTAAAACAAAGCCTCAGACGATGCTGCTTCCAAGCTCAAAACTAGGAGTCATTTGCCAAGGACAGATCAGTACTGAACTTCATGCAAAACCTTCAGAAAGAAAGAGACAAGAAGGCGAAAGAGAACACCACGCTCGTTCCTGAAAACATTAAACCTGACAACACAACAAAACATGGCCTTTTTGGATGCACGAGGTAGCCAGGGCTGTGGGACTTGATTGACTTACTCCCCTACAGAGTCACTCGCAGGTGAATTTCAGCATCAGTGCATCTTCTGATATAAAGGACAGCTGTATCCTAGGCCAAGATCCCTCTCCAAATTGGTGAAAGGAAAAGTGCCAGTGAAACAATCTTCTGTCATCAAACTCGCAAGAGAATCAGACTGGCAAAGTTGTGAATGAGTCAGCTGAAGGCTATCAGCCCCTCTGCTCATAGCGGTGTGAAAACTTGAATAACGGAGTCACTCCCAAGGCGCCGAAGCTAAACTCAACGTCTAGTGAGCTCATGATGGGTCTGGGTTTTTTCAACCTGCCAAGCAAATCCTAGAGAACGAACTGAAAGAGAGAGAGCTGATCACCATGTGGGAAGAAGCCTCACCGTAGGCATCTTTCAGACACAACTGGAAGCCATGTGGCCCTGGATTTTCAACACTAAGAAATGGTGACTGCAAAGAGGTGTTGCTGTTTAGGACGAGTCAATGAGGGAGAAACTGTTGCTCACCACAAGGCTGGGATAGGAAACAGGGCGCTACCAACGGAAATGGTCATCAGAGGACAGACTCCATGAGACCCAGGAAGAAAAGGGCTACATTGCCCTTCTTCCTTCCCAACCTCTCCATCCACACCAGAAGTGATTTTACTCTTGCATCTTCTTCAAGCCCAAAGGATGATGACAAAACAAATTACTAACACTAATTAGAGAGCTATTTTCTCAGTAGTCTTCATTCCCTTCTAGACTGTAAGCTCCTTTGGGCAGAGAATGTGTCTGCCAACTCTGTTGCATTGTACTCTCCCAAATGGTGAGTCAACACCCTGCTCACGGTAAACACTCGATAAAATACCATTCCTTGACTGATTCCCATTTCTCGTAACAAATTCCCGAGTGCTAATTATTGTCCTTACTTTGTCTGATTAGTCAATTTCTGTAGGGAAGGTAACTTTTCAAACGTTTTCCCAACATTACATTTCTGTGAATAGCTATTGAGATGATTCAACTTTTTTTTTTCTTGAGGGGAACACATTTGCCTAGTTGTTTTCACTTCCCATTTAGGAGAGAACAGTTATTGTGAAAATGAAAGTTTCCTCTTTTGCACACATTTAAAATACGTCAGGCCCAGTATTGGTAAAGGAGCTGGAGCTCAGAGCTGAGTTGAGATTAGAGGACAAATCCAATTTGCCTACCATGAGATTTAGGGAAATGTCTCATCATGCTCTCTTCCTCTTGAGAACTCAAAAGTGTGTTCATGTGTACGTAAACCTTTGTTTCTTCAGACTCTAGCTCTGTGCCGATTCTGAGAAGTAGCACGTGATCATTTGACTTCTAGAACAGTTGCACCAAAGTCTTGCATCGAAGTCACCTCTGAGCCATGCTTGTGGCAAGAATGGCAAGACAGGATTAAAGCCGTGCAGTCAGACCAACAGCAGCAAAGCGATGCTCGTCACGTCACACCTGCGCCGGGTGGGAGATGAGAGGAGAATGGACAACCGTTGGATACTTAGACAACTGCTGTACGGTGAGCTGAACCGAAGGTGGGCCGAAGAAGTGATTAAAGGACGCGATGAAGCCGAATCTTAAATGACGTATCCTAGCACTGAGTAACTGAGAGACGGTACCAGATGGCAAATCTGTCTAGGATATCAATCAGTTACATGGTGACCTTTAGATCAAAGGCTTCGGGGAGATCAGAAGGGAGAAATGAAAACAGCATCAGGTACCGTAGAAGTAAGAGCACTTACTAATAATAATGTTGGCATTTGTTAAGTGCTTACTATGTGCCGAGCACTGTTCTAAGCGCTGGAGTAGATACAGGGTGATCAGGTTGTCCCACGTGGGGCTCACAGTTAATCCCCATTTTACAGATGAGGTAACTGAGGCACAGAGAAGTTAAGTGACTTGCTCACAGTCACACAGCTGACAAGTGGCAGAGCTGGGATTCGAACTCATGACCTCTGACTCCCAAGCCCGTGGTGCTTACTGGGTGCAGAACACTGTAGGTAACAAATGAAGAATGCCTAAAGCAGCTATCATCACCACGAGCCCTATAATGAGGACCTACTGTATGGAGAGCATTGTACTAGATCATTTCTGCCCTAATTGGAGTAATAATAATAATATCATTTGTGGTACTGGGAACTAACAAACAAAACAAAAAACATTTGTAATTTGAAAGGTCCTTTCCTGAAAGACACTGGCACTGTGCAGACAAATCTATTGTGGAGTGGTGGAGATGGGAAAGGACTTCTGACTCCTGGTGTAATTCCCTCTCCTCTACAATAGGCATCATCCCATCCCTAAAGTCTCATTGCCAAGAGGCCAAAAAGTAATCAAATTCACCCTAGGCTTGGAACCCTGGGGCTGAGGGAGCTTTTATGGCTAAATAAATAATTCTATGGATTACATGATGGGACTATAAAATCCTCATTATTCAAGAAATATTCAAGTTATGGCCACACAGCCAACCATAGCACCTTACATTTTACATACTCTATTTTTAAAGCAATTACCTCACCATCCATCTTTCCATTCTCCTTCCTTTTCAACTGGTAATTTATTTGGCGTCTATCTCCCTGTTAGACTGTAAGCTCCTTGGTGGCAGGGACCGTGTTTATACCACTGATATACTTTCCCGAGTGCTTAGTACAGTGTTTTGCATCTAGATGGCACTCCATAAGTGTTACCGATTGATCGACTGCAAAGGGGACCTGGTCGAAATCACTATAAATACATCGTCAAATCCAACCGCAATAGATGTCATAGGAAAAGCAAGATCTCTCCAGTTGGAAGGAAAAAAAGTACAAACACGTAAACACCCCCTCCCACACAAGGGTGGTAGATAGGAAAATCATTTCATAGGTAACTGGCTAAATCCACAAATCTTTATCTCCCGCCCCGTGAATGATTCAACCCATAATTTCCCACCAAACCACAAAATTGCATTCATTACAGTGTTCCCACAGTGTCAGTTACTGTGGTGTTCAAAAATGACGCCAAGCAGTAATCCTCCTCACATTGAGTCCTTATGGGCTTGAAGTCATCAAATGAAAAATCCACTAGTTGCCCCATTTCCTCCCCACCCTCCCTTGAAATGTTCTCCAGCATCCTCGCCCCGGCTCTTTTTGGGGGGGGGGGGGGGTGCCATGCAGTTCCCCTTCTTGTGCTGCCGGTTCCTAAACTTTCACCTCCTGGCCTCTGCCTCCAACCTAGGCCTGCAGTCCTCTTCAAATGGGCCATCCACTGCTCACCCTCCTGCTCCTGATTCTCCTCAGGAGGTGGCATTTTAACCCCTCTCGCCATTTGGGTCCGCGTGGTGCCATCTGAGGTTGGCCGGCATATGTCACCTTGGTTACCTCATGAGAAGCACAGTATGGTATCTGAGGGAATGCTGGGAAAGGTCAGACTTTCAGGACCCAGATCAGTACTCACCACATGATAAAGTCCAGATGCACACACTTAATCGCAAGCCCTTTCCCTCGAACGCTAGCATTACCCGGAGGCCCTGGACGAAAGCGAAGATGTCCCTCTTGTCTCAGGACACAGTCTGGGACCGCGGGTGCCATCTCCAGGGATGGTGGGTGCCTCGGTCTCCACGGATGAGGCGAACCCCCAGCCTCGCTCATCTCTGACACCACATGAGAGTTTCTAGTCAGGGTAGAAAAGGCCCCCAAATGGTGTCTTTCTGGCCCATTTCTTTGAAACCTTCCGCTTCCCAGTTCCCACACCCCTTAGAATCCGTGCCCCCCGCTTCTCTTCCACACTCAAAATGGAAAGCTGACTCCTATGATTAGGGTGATCCTCACAGTTGGCAGGCAAGGGAACCTCCCTGGGCCTAAGTTTCCTCGCCTCTCCCTACCTCAGAGGACTTGCCGTTCCCCAATGCAGACGGATACCGTGAGGAAAAATAAAGGGGATCAACAAGGTATTACTCGAGAGGGCCCCGAGTTGCACAGAGAGCGTTGGGTTCTGACAACAACCAAAATTTCTTGGACACAAGAAGCCGCCAACATATCTGCTTCCGGCAGCAGCACAAGTAGCAGATTTGAAAATGGAGATGGGATTTAGGGGTCTGAAGTCCAACTGCGGCCCGCCCAGGAATGAAACAAATGGTTTCAAGATGCAAAGATGAAAAATAGCACAGCCTAGTGGAAAGGGCATGGGGCCTAGGAGTCAGGAGACCTGGGTTCTAACCCTGGCTCTACCACTTGCCTGCTGTGTGCCCTTGGGGAAGATGCTTAACCTCTCTGTGCTTCAGTTTTCTCATCCATAAAATGGGGCTGGAATACCTATTCTCTCTTCCCTTCAGACTGTGAGTCCCATGTGGGATGGGAATTCTGTCAGATCTGCTTATACTGTGTCTACCTCGGGGCTTAGTACAGAGCTTGCACACAGTAAACACTTAAACACCACAATTATTATTATTGTTCTCATTCTTATTATGAAAATGATGAGGGAAAAGAGTAGCCTCGGATGCAAAGCTGGAAAGGTCTAGGAAAGAGTCCTAATCTGGCAACCTGATGAAAATGAGTTTAGAAACCATCTTACACTCACTCTGAGAGCATCAGGCCCGTGGCAAACTACACCCCTCGCTCAGGCGGATCAGAAAATCACTTGGAGAGTGGCTGAAAAGACTCATGGTTCTCCAAGGATAAGCACCACGTTTTCTAGGAGGTATGAGCCCGGGCTCTGCTGGTGTACAAGCACGTACGTTGCTGAGGAAATACCGTTGGCTTGACCCTGACCTGACATCACATCCAAATGGGAGCAGGCTGTCGCACCCCACCACCCCGCACTGGCCCTTTTACAAATTAAGAGTGGCAGCTCCTGGGGGTCATCCCGTCTACCCGTTGGTGGGATGAGTGGTTGGGGATGGGACCCCAAGGAGGGGCATGACTCTTTCTCCCTAAATTAGCACATATTAAAGGCATAAATCTCAATGGCAAGATCATTAAAGTTTTACCCCGGAACTCCCCATCAACCTCAAATCTGCCAAACCACCGCCCTGTCCATCTTCACAGCGCTCCTATGTATTAATTGATTACTGTTATTTGATGAGCACCTCCTTTGTGTCTAGCATTGGACAAGGTGCTTGGGAATACACACAAAATTAAAGGCCCACAAGGAGTCTTCTGTCTAGGCGTGGAAGACGGACGTATTAAAGATGACTAAGTTTTAAATGTCGAAAGTAATCCTAGCCTTCTTCTAAAAATCTCCTCCTCCAAGAAAGGTTCTCGATTAACACTTAACTTCCTGGCCACGCCCCAACGACATTCATTTGTTCATTCAATAGTATTTATTGAGCACTTACTGTGGGCAGAGCACTTTACTAATCCACGGCCACCTTAGCGCTTGCATATGTATTTTTGTTATTACTCCTTATTTAATTGCTTTTCTTTGCTTTCATTACTTATAAATGCACCCCACCTCTGTTCTTTCACCTAATATTTGGCAATTTACGTGTGGTTGTCTCCCACGTTAGACTGCCGGCTCCTCAAGGGAAGAGACTCTATGTCTTCAATTTCTTTTGCATGTTCCCCAAGTGTACAATCAAATGCATGGTGCACAGGCGAAGCTCTGTAAAGGCTGGTTTTTATGTTACGACATCTCCCTTCCCTTTTCCTCTGCTTCATTCCCTCCATCCTTCCTACCTAGCCTGACTACCCCAGGAGCCAAGAAAGCACATCCTTATTCTTCAAGCACCGTACCCAGATCTCTAGCTCCGGTGACGCCCTCTCCTCCATGTCTTCCCTGCTCCCACAACTGGGGCTTCGTCTTCGGAGGTCAGTTTTCCTCCACTGAGTCCGAGGAAGAAGAATAAAGGAGGTAGGAAAAAGAGGTAGGTCAAGGAGTGCTCCCCTCTTTACCGCCGCCCGTCCCGAGGGCAGGGGGAGCAAGTCAGTGGGAAGTTCTAAAGGAGAGAGATACAAAAATTGTCCAGACCTCTGAGAAAGAAAGGGCAAAATAAGTGCCCCATGTTCTGACATGAGAACAAATTAGAACATCCAACATAAAAGAGAAGAGTACTAGCCTAGCCGTCGGCTCGAACATTTTTCAAATCAGGCCTTGAGGCCCCGGGTCGCCTGCCCGAGACTGGTCCGGAACAGAGAACCCCGTTGTCCGGAGAGAAAGGGAAAGACGCCGGGACAATGAAGTATAGGAGCCAGTGAAGACCAGTGAGGGATCCTCGTTAGCAAAGGGCAATTAGCAAGCACCCATATGCTCCTCCGATGGCCAAGGGGAAGGGAAGGGAGTGTGAGACGCTCCCCCACCCGTCCCAAAACGCCTCCTGTTCTGTCCAGGGACAATTAAGCCCTCATACCCAAAGCCACTGGTAATCTTCAACTTGTTTCCTCGGATTTTCAAAGTGAGGGGCCAGCTGCTAATTGACCCTGCAGGTCAAGCAATCAATGTAAGGTCATTTCAAATGTCTCAAAGCGCCGATGAAAAAAGGGTTCCCCCCCCCCCATCCGCTCCCTGGCTTTCTGAACACATATCTTATTTACAATAATAGTAACGGCATTTGTTAAGCGCTTACTATGTACCAGGCACTGTACTAAGCGCTGGGGTGGATACAAGCATACTGGGTTGGACACACATTTAGGAACTATCGAGCTCTCCAGGAGCCCAAGCGCCCTGGTAGGATGCGACAGCAACTGGTTTTCATCAGACGTATAAGTGTCAGGTCTTTTACAGCGGGGAAAAGGCATCTGGGGCTACGAGCCATTCCGATTCACGATTCGGGTGGACGAGCCACTGAGCTCTGTGTTCCCGGACATCGCACACGGGAGTGTGAGGTGAATAACGACTGGGATTTTTCTGTTTTCACCCTAGCCAGAAGAAGGGATTCCAAACAGATGAGAGGACAATGACTCGGGTTGATGCATGACGCTATTTCTCTCCTCCCAAGGATACTTTCAAGGGACCCACATCAGAAAAATGATAAACTCCACACGAGCACCACGTTACTCTTCCAGGCCCCCCCAACTTCATTGCCTATTTGAAAACTCCGTTTCACGCAATCACTGTATCTCTTCCACACACACAAAATAAATAAATAAAAACCTCAGAGGACGAGCAAGCCGGAGGGTGGGAAATTTTGGAGATTAGAAGAATGTGTTTTGTCGGGGTGACAGCTCAATGAGGCCTCCGGTGTGCTAGTGAAAATCTTCTTTGAAGTTGCTACTTTAGCCTCTCTAAAACCAACTCTGCCTAACTCAAGATCCAAGTCATTATACCCTTGCATTTCCTTCTTCAATCCCTTATCTTAGAGAAGTAGCGTGGCTCAGTGGAAAGAGCCCGGGCTTTGGAGTCCGAGGTCACGGGTTCGAATCCCAGCTCTGCCACTTGTCAGCTGTGTGACTGTGGGCAAGTCACTTAACTTCTCTGTGCCTCAGTTACCTCATCTGTAAAATGGGGATTAAGACTGTGAGCCTCACGTGAGACAACCTGATTCCCCTGTGTCTACCCCAGCGCTCAGAACAGTGCTCTGCACATAGTAAGCGCTTAAATACCAACATTATTATTATTATTATCCTTTCGAGAGATGCAAAAAGTTCCCTATGAAACTGGAGAGCTACCCAGCTTACACTCTTGGTGTGAGAAGCTCACCTTCTAACTGTACCTAGCTCTCCAATCTCAAGTCTCCCTCACACTGTTCCCTCTGCCAACCAAATCCGACGGGCTGCAGTTCTCCCCATTTTCGAAGCCCTCCTAAAACCCCAAGTCCTCCATGGAACCTTCCCCAATTCCCAACGCTCCAAATCGTACCGATTCAAGTGCCCCGTCGATGGTATTCATGAAGCGCTTATGTGCAGAGCACTGTATTAAGCATTTGGGAGAGTACAACAGAATTGGTAGACACCTTCCCTGCCAGAAAGAGCTATGACTCCCTACTACTAGAGAGCAGAGCCGCTATGATTCACTCCCTCTGTGGCTCAGCGAGGCTCAGGTTTTGTTGACAATGGGCCCTGCTGAATTATTCTTTGTGAAAACTGAGCCAACAGAGCAGGGGGAATGCTTGTGTACGTTAACCTGGAGGAAAAGGGCAGGGTCAAGGGTCAACACAAGAGGAAATTTGGCCTAAGCACCCAAGGCTTCCCATCTCTACCATCAGGAAACACGAATTTATCAAATCAGATACTGGCAGTGTGAACTCTGAATGCTGCAGCGTCCACTTTAACCTCTGAACTTGTCAAGAAACACCCACAAAATCCTTGGATTGATTTTCTCCCAGGATGCCCAGAAGGGGAGGAAAAAGAAGGGCTTTTCGAGAGCTTGCGGGGACATTTCACTGACATATTGATTTGTTCCTTTTTGTGGCTCTCTCTTAAAAGATGCTCCCCTAGATACCTGTGTTCCAGTCTATTCAACCCATTAGATACCTCTAAAGCTCTGTTTCTGCTCATTTATTCCCCTAAAAATGGGCTCCGGCTTACCGAGCTGGCCTACGAAAGTCGTCTTGCCAAATGCCGAAAACTTCCTTAAGCGGGTCTCAATAATCACTAGACGAGGTTTCTCTGAGCATCTTTTACATCTGAAAAATGGGAATCATAAGCCTTACTCCTCCCTTCCTCTCTCTGAGGGTTGGTGAGCAGCAAGGAGCTCTATCCTGAAGGGAGCATCAGCCTAACAAAGGCAAAAATATCAAATGTATTTACTGAGCGTTTACTCTGTGCAGCGCAATATGACAGAATAAGGAGACACGATCCCTGCCTTCAGAATCTGCTCCTCCAACAAGCTTTTCCAAGTGATTTCCCTGTACCCTGAGTCATCTCATCCTTGCCGCCAACTCTAGCACTTATGAAGTCATTTACATCTTCTGTAGAACTCTTGTATATATGCAGTAGAAATTGTATTTATTAAGCGCTTTCTATGTGCAGGGAGAGAGTATAAAACAGGAATCCTGTCCCTCGAGGGGCTCATAATCTATGACCACTCTGAATAAGGGTAGCGGTGGGAGGCGGGGGCTGGAGTGTGTTTCACCGGAAGCAATGAAACATTAGAACAGCCTAAGGGACAGGGACAAATATGCAAGACACAAGACAAAAGCAAAAGTCAAGGAAGCAGCTCTGAATAGAGGCAAAGAAGTTCTCCTCATGAGCAAGGTTATATGTGAGAACTCAATTATTCCCTTTGACCTCTCTAGATGTAACCGTTTCCATGTTTATCCCTCCCCGTTGGAATGGAAGCTCCTCGTGGGCAAGGGAGCCTGTCACTTCACTATACTCAAGCGCCCGAGACAGTGCGCTGCAGCAAGTGGGCGCAGAATAAATTCCGCCGTGGCTGCTAGTTGCTACTGTTCCGGGCATACTCAAAAATTGCTGAGCGAAGAATCTAATCGAATTTGGTACCCAGCCCAGCAACCTACCCCTGCCTCCTCCTAGAGCCTCTCCAACCCTAGCGGTCTTCTGAGGTTCCTCAGCAGCCAGAGCTAGCTGTTTACTCTACCCAGAGTAAGTGAGCAAGTGACTAACTTAAAGAAACTGGTTTTTCAACGCCACCTGTCCTTAGATTTAGGAAAAAATGACCCGCCAAAGGCACAATGGGGTATTAATGTGCTAAATCACTCTTCTGAGAGGCGTGAAATGGGTAGAAAATCAATAACCCCGGCCTTGAAATATGAATAGTGCTTAACACATTTTGGGGATTCAGTGAATGGTCCATTTAAGCTTGTGAATGGCAGGCATGCCTGAACAAAATCAGTGACATCAGGGGCTCACAAAGCAAAGGCTTTAGAGCCCAAACCCAAAGAGAGAAATGAAAGGGAGGGGAGAAATATTGAAACAGGCCAAATTTGTTGTTTTTCTTTTTAACTGAGGAAAAGTCTGTGATTTACACCTTTTAAAAGAAATAAATCTGCCAAAAAGGAAAATTATGGAGAGACACAGGAATCCAGATATATTCATTTTTCAAACAATAAGCAAATTGGCATAGTTTCTAGAACGCGGGAGAATGTGCAAGAACGAGGTGGAATCATCAGCCAGCGATGCCAGCTCTATCCATGACTTCTAGTTTTTGCTGCTGCTCAAAAATTAAGCTATCATACAAAAATCACTCTTCGTAGTCCTCAGTAGGTGTTGCAGACAAGAACAGGACGCGTTGCATAAGATCAAAGAAATGCCATTCCAGGATTCATTCTGTGGCAACAAAGGATGCCTGAAGGTACAGAAGAAACCATTTTGTTCTGAACTTATGGTCTCGGCTCTTTTGTGGCAACATCTTTCCAGCAGTTCCCGAGTGAGTTATTGGTCTCCGACGGGGCTGGGGCAACAACTTTTCATTTTGAGTGCAGGGCCGATAAGAGGGTAGGGATTTTAGGGGAGATGAGGCCTGGGAGAAGGCCTGTTTCAAAGACCTAACAGGCCATAAAAAGCTACAATATTGAGTCTCTTCAGCCAAGATGGGAAACTCTCCGGACCGGTAAGAGAGTTGGAGTGCACAAACCCGGGCGTCCAGTTCAGACACAGCTGTGGGGCAGACCACCCACCTCCTACTATGGCTTGGGCATAATAATGTTGGTATTTGTTAAGCGCTTACTATGTGCCGAGCACTGTTCTAAGCGCTGGGGTAGACATAGGGGAATCAGGTTGTCCCACGTGGGGCTCACAGTCTTAATCCCCATTTTACAGATGAGGGAACTGAGGCACAGAGAAGTTAAGTGACTTGCCCACAGTCACACAGCCAATAAGTGGCAGAGCTGGGATTCGAACTCATGAGCCCTGACTCCAAAGCCCATGCTCTTTCCACTGAGCCAAGGGCAGAGGGTCCTCAAGGGAACTAGCTTGCAGTTATACAAAATGTCCAACGGGCAACACTCTTTGTAGGCCTCAGAGGGTCATACCCCGGCATGGCATTATCCCTTATTATTGGGAAGAGTCCTTCTGTTACCTTGAACTGGGATGAAATTCTGGCTGGTGCCCCTCTTTCAGAGAGCATTTGCTGCCTCTGCCAGACTCACCTGACCCCATGCTTAGTAACGACGGACAGACGCTTAATTACACAGAAACCACTACAGTTCCTTTCGCCTTCCCAAAAATGTTTCTCAACATGCAGTCATGCAAAATCAGGCGTCAAACCAACTTAAAGTTGCTATGTGAACATAATAATGGTAAAACAATAATGGCATTTTTTAAGTACTAACTACATGTCAAAGCCCCATACTAAGCACTGGGACAGATAAAGAATCAGCCGCTGAGACACACAGAGAGGGAAGGGAGGACGGGTATGTATCCCCACTTTACAGATGAGGAAATTGAGGCCCTGAGAGCGCAAGTCGCTTGACCAAGGCCACCCAGCAGATCTGTGTCAGAGCAAGCATTAAAACATAACTCTTCCGACTCTCAGTCCCATTCTCTTTCCACTAGACGACGATGCCTACTCTCACATATTACACGATGACATTCAATAGATGTTATTTTAATGTATTAGAAGATGAATACATTCTATATACACCTTTCATCCCAAATCTCCTTACACATTTTTCATCCTATTAGCCAAATCAACTGAACCACCATCTGACTTCAGCTGCTGCCTTGGGCCGTGTGAGGGAGAAAATTGCAACTTGTTCAACCTGACCCAGCTACGCTTCATGACGGTTTACAATGGAGTCAGAAACCCTCAACCAAATAACTGCCATTTTTCTGCCTCCGACTTCTACGAGAAGGGGATGCCTTTATTGGACTGCACAGCTACTGGAATCTGAACTGTGAAATTCACTGAACCTGTCGCTGGCTTCCAAGGAGCCAATCACATTCTGTGTACTACAGTGCTAGCTGAATTCCCTTATCTACAAACAGGAAATATTAGAATCATTTCGTGAAAAAAAAAATCATCTGCTATTTTGCTCCAAATGACAGAAGCTTAAAATGTTGAAATTAAAAGATGCTGTCTGGTTTGGGGGCAACTTCTTTGTGAATTTGGGATGACTTGTACATACAATCATGTGTTCTAAGAAATTAAGGTAAAGAGGAACAGTATATATGATGACTTTATCCTTTTTCTGAGCGCCGACCGCATGCCCCACATAGATGTCAGAGACCACACCGAAGAAATATAAATCATGAATCTTGCCCTTAAGGAGTTTTCAGTCAAACAGGGGAAAATAAGTTTAGATAAACGGTGGAATAGTCTATGCAACATTTGAGAAATCGAAAGCTGCATAAGCACGGTGGAGAAACACACCAGTAACAAATTAAATAGATCGCTAAGTGCATAAAATTCCTGAAAAAGCTGAGAGAAGGAAAATAAGGAAGACTGCATTCAGACAACGTCCCACATCCTCATGAATAAAGATAACACAATCATCATAGGGCCGGCTTCAGACATTTGGCTCCCCCCTCGCAGAAAAAAGTCTCCAGGGTTGCAGATTTTTCCAATTTTCACCTACAGCTGCCCCACCTCCATCGGCAATTGTTCTAATAGAGGATCCAAGATGCCTGAATCAGTACTTGCCCCCAAGGGTGCTCACTGGGGCAAATTAACTGAAAGACTGGCTGGGCCCCCAGTGCTCTCAAACAGTCCACTTCTTCTCAGGGACCTGTAGGCTTGCCTTAAAACAGGTTTTGAGAGAGCCCAATACCTGGGAATAAACAAGCTTACCTCTGCGTCAAGGCAGCGCACTTCTGGTTAAAAGCCGCAGAGTGGCACACGGCACCTGCAAAATAAAAATGGAAAAAAATACATATATTTATATATATATGCATATATATTTATATATATATGAACAAAATAACATGGTCCAGCCAATCACTACCTAAAATTTTCCATGAAGGAACACTATAGCCTATTCACGTCATTTAGGGCCGCTGCTGAGTTGCTGCTTAAATGATACACACAGTGTTTGGAGGCTGTTCAAAAATGCGTAAAAAAGGGAGAAAATAAAACTCTGGAACACCGTTGGATGAAACTTTAGCAGTGAAGTTGAGATGCTATATCTTACGCGTATCTTCGTGTGGGTTGAAATCTATTTTCACTGGGTTCGAAGGGCTATTATAGCACCCAAAGTTTTCCAAAAATGCTAGACAAGCTTACCACAGCAATTAAGCCGTCTACCATCTGCAAGAGATTTGGTCTAGGTCTTGCTTAAGTTAAACAGAAGGCAGGGAATTAAGACTAGCAATGCTTTGTGCATCAGTCATGCCCAGAGATAGAGGCATGGCAGATTCTTGAGGGCAATTTTTTCTCCTGAAGGATTAATTGCGCATCTGGGGACTAATCTTTTAGACCCTTCCTTACACTCTAGCTGTGAATTATTTCTTGAGAAACACTGTACCTATTCTTGGGATTAGAGAAGGAAAATTTTTACTGGGAAATTCGGCCAAGGAGCTGAGATTAACACGCATTAACCTCCTCCCAGATGGCGAGTTATTTCCAGCAAACTAGACGAGACCTGCGTTTAAAGTTCCTCCCACTCTGTACGTAAAAGTTCCCTTCAGATAAGGGGACTCAAATCATGCAAACCTGCAGGTTCAAACATCGAGGGACATCTGAGAAGCTCGTACGTTCTCTCAGCAGACTCCTCTACAGCAACTGAAGTGGTCAGGAAGAATGGTCTGGGATGGTCTATCTGAGTCTAGGAAGGCTATTCCTGCCACTCTCTAAGTAGGTCATTATTTCCAATAGTCTTTTTTCTCCCTAAAGATACATTTCATAGCGCCTAATGGGAAATATTCTAGATACGCCAGCACCCATAATTTGATTTTTTCCTCGGGACAGTTAACAAATGAGAAATAATTAAGCAGGTAACCCTGCACACCCCCTTGCCCTACTGTTCCTGTGGAATAAATGTTAGAAGCATGTTCCCATTTCAAAAGCGAGTACATCTCCCACACACAGGTACAACAAAAGGAGATTAAGGCTCTCTCGCTAAATATGCTATTGAGGGTGGACACCGTTATGATTCAGTCAAAAGATATTAGATCATTTGATCCAAACAATTACGATCCAGTTTCTTCTGGGGGAAAAGGTTATTTCCTTAAAATGTTGTGCGTTACGTTGGTGTACCTGCAATTGCAATGTTGCCTAGTTACTTTCTTTAGAATGTATATGTCCTTCACAACTCTCTGGAACGGAAATTCCAGAGGGCAAGGATTGTACCGACTTTGAATTCTGGACTGCAGCAAGCACACTGGAACACTAAACGAACGCCATCAACAAATGAGAATTACCCCCGCTCTTATGGGGATTGAGGGTACAGAGTAGGAGGGAGATGAAGAAAGGGAACCAAAGGCCATTTCTCAATAGAGTTTTCAGACTCCCCTTCTTCTCGTGAGCTCCCTGACTCCATGAGTAGCCAGGCTGACCACTGCTTTTTTCTTGTCCTCCTTAACCAAGGAGGGAACAAGGGAAGGTTTTAGAGCGGGGGTGGATATAGAAGAGAGGGGAGGCCACGATGAACACCTTCCTTATCGTTTGCTTGAGCAAAAGTGCTGGTGAGGTAAAGACGCCCCGTTTTGGACAAATGAACCTTAAGCAGGAGAACCATAAGCACTACCATCAGAAGCAGTGTGGCCTAGCGGAAAGAGCACGGGTCTGGGAGGTAGAAGACCCAGGTTCTAATCCCAGCTCGGCCACTAGCCTGCTCTGTGACCTAGGGCAAGACACTTACCTTCTCTGGGCCTCAGTCACCTCATCCGTAAAATGGGAATGGGGAGCAAAACTGTGAGCCCAGTGTGGGACAGGAACTGTGTCCAAACTGATTATCTTCCATCAAGCCCAGTGCTTAATACAGTATCTAGCACATAGTAAGTCTTTAATAAGTACCATAAAAAAAGATCCATTCAACTAAGAATTCTGTCTCCCATGGTAGCAGAAGGATGCTTGAAAGAACCCTGTGGCAATCGCCCTCCCCTTGGCATCCATCTTCATGCCATCTGTTACTAACTTATCCCTCTAATAACCTCTCTTGGACTTAACTTTCTCAATCGTTTTTGAACCTGCAGATGTTTTCTGCCAGTACAGTGCTCTGCACACAGGAAGTGCTCAATAAATATAATTGATGATGATGACCTTATTCAGTGCTTGGGAGAGTACAATACAAGAGAGTTGGTAGATACATTCCCTGCCCATAAGGAGCTTACAGTCTAGAAAAGATGATGAGCAGTGTGGTCTAGAATGGATCTGTGCAGATGAAGTCATATGACACCCCCTTCCCTTATTCCATGACTAAAACTGAGTTCAAAATTGGCCTTTCCGGAGGTTTAGAGGGAGAGGAGCCCTGAAATGATCCCACTTGGAACAACTTGCCCTCCTCTGGGCTTCCCTGTGGGTCTGTTGGCAGGCTGAGAGGGCTCCCAAGATCCTGCAATCACTTGGGCCAGGTGGGAGCAAGCTGAGGTTCTGCAGGCCTCCAGGATTCTGGGTTGTAGAATAACAATATTTAATAGTTACGGTATCTGTTAAGCGCTTACTATGTGCCAGGCACTGTAGTAAGCTCTGGGGCCCTGACCCCTGCAAGGACCCGTGGCTTCCGTTTAAGCCCTGCCCGCGCATGAGCTTCTCTTTCCCTGAAACGGAGGTGGCATCTCCCTCCGTTCCCCTTCCCTTAAGAGGGGGGTGACAGGATTCACTGACCGAATGCCCTTCACTGAGAAAATCTGCTAAATAGAATGGAACGGGAAAATCTCATCGGGGCTTGTTCTCGGGACTTCTCCCAAACGGGATTTTAGACGCCCAAAGCTCAGGGGGTTAGGAAGAAGTTGGGACAGGCAGCCCCGGGACCGTGGTGCGCTTCACTCTTCCGTCCGCTTCAACTCCCTGTGTTCCCTTCGCCCAACCCCAGTGACGGCAGCCATCTCCTCCGCACCCCTCGGGGCTCGGGCCCCTCCCGCCGTTGGGTTCCTGTTGTCGGGCTGGAAGATTTGGCCTGGGTCTCAGCGTTCAGGGCCAGTGTGTGTTGGCAAGGGGGTGACGCGGTGAGCCAATCCCGCCTACCGCAGAGGCCGGCCCTGCCAGGGGCCCATCGCTGCCTCGGCCATTACTCAGGGCCTCTTTGTCAGGCGCGCTGCTACCGACCCGCTCGCTATGAGGTAGCGTCTCTGACTTCTCGGTTAAATATTCGATCAACGCGACGGCCTTTGATCTGGGAAAGTATCACCCACGGGACTTGGAGGCAAATAATGTCAAATGAAACGGGGCTGGGAAGGTGTTGAAAGTCCTCCAAACAACACAGTGCGAACGGGCCCATAAAACCGTGGTGTTTTCTATGTATTTCTTCCTGGGGACTCGGGTATCCACATAACCCGTAACTGAGGAGAAATGAATAAGCCCTGCTCCCTGAAAAAGGCTGGCTTTGAAGCCCTGAGGAGGACAGACAGCTTCTGGGCTCCCTCTGATGGAACTACCGGAGAAAGGCAATCTTCCAAAACGTCGATCCCCCGGCCTGAGGCGGTTCGAGAGGAGCGGAAGGGAGTTGGGCGACCCTTGGTTCCGGGGCCCAGGTTTCTTACAGAAGTGTCCGAACTTCGGTTCCCGCCAGTTGGATCACGTAACAGATCACATAACTTGGTGCTGGAGGGCTCGCTACATTCCGAACCTTGACATCTGAGGTGTCCCAAAATGGAGTCAGTCGAAACCCCATTCCACCGCTACAAAGCCCGGCTCTCGGATTCCAAAGTCACCTGCGAGATGTTTCAGGATAACACGATAATAGAGTCCTATCGGCCTCTGCCGGCGTCACCCACAGGTAGCTTTCAGGTACCCAATCAGACTGTGAGCACCAAGAAAACACCAAATCCGATCAGTCAATCAAACAGTGAATGGTAATTATTGGGGGCTCATGTGCAGAGAAAACGGCTGGCCACATTAACTTGAAGGAGCCTCTGTAAGCTCGTTGTGGCCAGGGAATGTGTCTGTTTATTATCACATTGTACTCGCCCAAGCGCTCGGTACAGTGCTCTACACACAACACGTGCTCAATAAATACGATTGAATGAATGAATGAGTCTTTCCCCATCAACAGTAGAGAAGGGCAATCCTGCTCTTTTAAAAATAATAATAATAATGTTGGTATTTGTTAAGCGCTTACTATGTGCAGAGCACTGTTCTAAGCGCTGGGGTAGATACAGGGTAATCAGGTCGTTCCACGCGAGGCTCACCGTCTTAATCCCCATTTTACAGATGAGGGAACTGAGGCACAGATAAGTTAATGACTTGCCCACAGTCACACAGCTGACAAATGGCAGAGCCGGGATTTGAACCCGTGACTTCTGGCTCCCAAGCCAATGCTGGTTCCACTGAGCCACGCTGCTTTTCAATCTATTCAACCCAGCCTAGCCTGAGCCCACGACAAGGAATCTGGAAGCTGGTTTGAAAATACAGTTTTGATCTTCTAGGGAACTTTTCCAATACCACAGACTAAGAACACCACTGAAAGTCCTTGAATCCAATACCCGGGAGCTCCGTTTCGCGGCTGCTCTAGAAACACACACACACCAAAATGTGCAGATGATTATGAACTGCCTCTAGAATTGGCAAAATGATAAGGTCGTGCTCCAGGCTCATGCCTGAGGTTATGTACCAGTCTCATCCTAGAAAGACCTACTTGCATCCAGTGAACTCCATCGGCAAGCGTTGAACGCCGCCCCTGAATTCTGCTACCTAGACCGCACAAAAGCCAATGATGAAAAGACAAAGAAATGGGAAAACGGACTCGGGAAGCTCAGCTTGTCCTTTGGAGAGACGACGAAGCAGGATCACCAACAACCTCGACGGTCACAGTTGCATTTAGTCACACAAAATCATATACATGCGTGTCCTACCCCCCACCCTATATACATATTCACATATACGCATATATACTGTCAATTAACCGTGTTTTATTCTAAGTACCCCTCACTACACACTAGGCCTTTCAGGGTCTCGAGCTTCGAGTAGGCAGGTTGCTTTCAGTCAGAATAGCCTTGTTCCTCACTCATAGGTCATGAATGTCCTCTAATGGGCTGGAGCCTCTCTTGGAATGTGGCATCCATGACCCACAACCCCAAGGCCTTAGGGTCAGCACTGTTGGGAACACCTACCTAGCACCGGGACAGGCAGACACAGCCCATGGATACCCAAGACTTTTCACCTTATTCTTTAGGCTCTTAGATCATTAACCCTCAGGACTGAATTCCAGCAGCTATTTTGCAAGTAATCTGTTTACCATCCTTGGCTGTTTACAAGCCGTGGCTGGGAGCGCCTCCCTTAGAGAACTGCACCAGCTAAATTCCTTGGCTTTCAGATGCTTTAGTCCTAGCACATCTAAAAGCCAATCTCTGACCACCATTAAAGCCAGAATTCTTGGGGACCCCTATATCCTGCCTGGATCATCTCACTCTTTCTGGGCCTCCCTAGGCAAGGAGTTCGAGGCCTACTGGCGGGGGGTGGGGAGGGTCTGGATCAAGTACCCACACTTCATCATTGCACCGTGCCCTCACACAGGGGCTTTGGGGCTATCCCAGTAGGGGTCCCAGAAACATCCCTCCCAATCCCCAATGACCTCAGCACCTGCATCAGAGGAAGCTGCAGCGCTCTGGCCCAAGGGCCCCCTGATTTCTGGCTGCAACGCCCTCCTCCCCCTTCACATCTGACAGACCGTTGCTCTCCCCATCTTGAAATCATTCTGAAATCACGTATCCTCCAGAAAGTCTTCCCTGACTAATCTCTCATCTCGCCTCCCTATTTCCCCCTCTCTGTATCGCCTGTGTGCTTGAATCCATACCCATTACGCACTCAGATACTCATTTCACCCACAAGCCCCACAGCGCTAAAGAACACATCTTCATACACCCAATCAATCAGATTTATTTATACCCAGTTCTTTCCCTTACCTTTAATTTATTTTATGTCTGTCTTTGCCACTAAACTGTAAGCACGTTAAGGGCAAGGACCGTCTCCTTACTCCACTGTACTCTTCCAAATGTTTAGTACGATTCTCTGCATGGAGTAATCACTCAATAAATACAATTGACTAACTGACTGATTGATTGGGCTAGCCTTCAGCAGAGATCAAGAGGGATGAGCTGGAAGCCTGCCCCTCTTGCCTACCAGGAGGATGGCCCGCCTCACAGCTGTCCGGAACATTATTTGGAGACCTCGTTGTGACTTACCTATAGTTTGGGGTTGATGGGTGGATGATACCTCCGTTCCCCCATCACCACAGAAATCAGGAGCTGGTGGTACCCAAGCCCTGGAATCAACCTCCCTCTTCCCGTGCCCAGTCCTGCCAGTGAAACATGTGCTGACACCGCCGGCTCACAATTGGTTCCCCTTCCAATTTCAGCTGTTTTGCCGGAGAGTGTGGCCTGACTCTTCGGTCGGCCCCGGGAATCTCTCCATCCTGGCAGGATTCTGTCCTTCACCACCAAACTAGACAGACCGTGGGTGGGAGCTAGCAGCTCCTCTTGGGTTACCCTGTTACAAAACCAAAAATCTGTGAAGACGCTGGGTGGTAAGGCAAGTTCCCAGCTAACCCCTGGGGCTTTGCAACTGCGGGATTTTGCTGCCAGAAAATTATTTCTCAAGGCACCAGGTTTCCTCACCACAGCTCTTGGCTCTTGTCTGAAATCTCAAGAGCAGCACAGTGTCCTCCCGGGGGTGACCCCTCGGAGCCTTTCTCAGTGCCGTGGCGGCCCCTTGAACAACCAGGGTGGAAATTCTACATTGGGGATCAGGAGGAACCACGCTGAGCCACCACTGACTTGTTGTGGGCAGAATTCTAAAATCCAAACGCTCAATCCTAGATGCTTCTGCCCTTCTCTAATGGCCCTTCTCTTACGCCCAGATTCTGATAGGGGCCATTCTCTTAGAAGCCAGATTTCAGGGGGAAACTGTGGCATCACCTGTTTGGAGTAGCATGGGGGCTACACCAGTCAGCAGAGAGGCTAGCCGTCTCTAAATGAGGTTTGGGGGCAGACATTTGACTGAGATGAACCCCATTCTAGAACAGAGCGGGCAGGGAATGAGCCCAGGTTCAGGAAGAAAGCCGAGCCCTGGGTGCCCTGACAGCAGGGCATCGGACTGAGGAAAGATCAGGTTACAGAAACCCTGCAGAGGACTGAAGTTCCCTTCTCACCTTCCCATGAGCCAGGACTTCACCTATCTTGTCCTACTGTAGAGGACCCCTCTCTTTTTCCAAGTCCCTCACCCCCAAAGTCCACGTGAGTTCAGCCATGATTCCCCACTTCACAATTTAAAACCCTCGGCTGAAGGCATACACTGGGGATTGTTGACCCACTTGATTCCTGCTCCCCAGTCCAGGGCTCGATGAATAGAGGTGCCTGGATCGATGGATCCATCAGGGGCATTTACTGAGCAATTACTGTGTGCAGAGAACTGTACTAAGCACTTGAATGAAATCCACCTTGTAAAACTACCTCCTCTACCCACCTTTGCTTCCCCCCCACAGGCCAGTTCCTCCACTTGCTGCCTTTCAGCACCGGGCTTGGCAACTCAATTTATTTATAAGGATGCTACTGATGCCTGTTTACTTGTTTTGATATCTGTCTCCCCCCCTTCTAGACTGTGAGCCCATTGTGGGTAGGGATGGTCTCTATTAATTGCTGAATTGTACTTCCCAGGTTCTTAGTACAGTGTTCTGAACACAGTAAGCGCTCAATAAATACGACTGAATCAATGAATGAAGCTCTGGATCTACTTCTGAGAGAAGCTGTGAATGCATTCCACCCACGCTGATAGCAAACATACCGAGAACAGTGTTAGCAAATGTCCTGAGTTCAGCATCGATGACTGGGAACTCAAACAGCTGGAAAGAAATAAGGCAAGACCTCAGGGGACTCGGATCTGGGATCGGCGTGGTGGTGGGTGGCAGAGAGCCGAGGCCGGAAAATGCCCTCTCCCCTGGTGTGGAGGAAGGATTCTGGTGCTGTTTTCTGACCTCGAAAGCCAGTACCTCCTAAATGTTTTTCCTTCAAACCACTGCAGCTCGGAGACAGTGTGCTAATATGATGCCATAATTAGATACGCTACACTATACACCTTTCTAGTTATGTCAGGTGAAGTCTGCTGGAAAAAGGAAGGCTTTGGCAATGTCAATCAACATTAAAGAACAAAGCTTCCATTTGCGAGAAGGGAATTCCGCTTACAGGACTCCACCCGGTTCTGCACAGAGCTAATCGGGAATGCCAAAGGAAGCAAATGTGTGTTTGGGTGAGAGAGAAAAATTTCCCTGATCCTAGCTTCAAACTCTAACCGAAATGACAGCTTTATACAGGCAATCCCCAACTGAAACATTCTCAGAAGATAATAATGATGGTATCTGCTAAGCGCTTACTCTATGCCAAGCACTATTCTAAGCATTGGGCTAGATACAAGGAAATCAGGTTGTCCCACGTGGGACTCACAGTCTCAATCCCCATTCTGCAAATGAGGGAACTGAGGCACAGAGAAGTTAAGTGACTTGCCCAAAGTCACGCCGCTGATAAGCGGCGGATCCGGCATTAGAACCCATGACCTCTGACTCCCAAGCCCGGGCTCTTTCCACTAAGGAACGCTGCTTGCTCCTGGGAATCTCCTGCCTCCCAGGAGATGTGGGAGACTCACCTGGCCAAATGTGGTCCCACCCAGGATCCTCGGTCCTAACCGATGTCAGCAGAGAAAAGGACGCAGAGTTGTACTAAGTATCATAGGGGAGTTTCCTGGAGTACACACACTCGCACTCACTCTCTCTCTCCCTCACTGGTTGGCTCATTAGATGTCCCCAGCAGCTGGCCTTCTGTTCTCTTCGGGAGCTAAGAACGGGGAGCCAGAGTCAACCTGGGTCACCTCTATTAGTATGGAATCGAGTCTTCGCAATGGTTCGGTCAAAGGGAAAACGTGAGGAACTGGAGGTGGGGGTAAAATAGGAACGGGGAGAGAGGGAAGGAAAAGCAGAGGGAGAGGGGCTAAAGGCGGACTCAGGTGGGCTTGGTTTCAAGACTGAGACTGAGAATGGGGACTGCGAGGCCGACAGGGAGGGGGCAAAACTCTTGGAAGCGACGTCTACTTGAAATCAAGCCCAATAGGGCACTGCTCTCAAAACTACAGAAGGGAGCGCCATCTAGTGGGACAGTGACTGTGTGCGACATGCTTCTAACGCTTAATACAGTGCTTGGCACATATTAAGCACTTATTAAGGACGAATTATTAATTATTATTAGTGCCATCTTTAATGATCCCGTTAAGCCTCGGGCAGAAACCCTAAAGGAACCGACTGCAGCATCTCAACCTTCAGCGCTTGGCCCATAGTAAGCGCTTAACAAATGCCCTCATCATCATCATCATTATTATTATTACTGCAATATAACGCAATGTATTCCTGCAATGTAACGCAGCCAAAATACTAGTCTTGAATCGCGAATGGAGTTACCGGGCAAGTGCAAGGACTCCCCGGGTGCCGTCGGCTTGTTTATATTCCAAGGGTTCTGTCGGTTTTGCTTATCGGTTTTCCTTGGGCAGACCCGGCCTCTGGAGTGATCACGATTTGCAGAGATCATCAGAACCATCTCTCCGGTCAGTGTCTGGGGACTTTTGCCAAAACCACGGATTTGTTAACTTACTCAAAACTAATTTAAATCCATTTCAGATTTCATCGGGGCCTCCGTTCCTGCTGAGCAAATATTTTTGCCCGATCCCACAGCCAAATTATTCATCACTGAAAAATGAGAGGGAGCATCTCAATTTAGCATTAAGAACAGCTCCACTCGGCACAAGGTGCTGTTTTGCTAGATAGGATGAGAAACACAGCCCGTCCCCACCCTCCCACCCCTGCCTTAAAGATACCCCCCAGCTAAAGATTCTATCCTCTGCCAAGAAGAGTCCCATAAGGACCCTGGTCTGTATGTCCCTCAGATGCCCTCCGTCAAGAGTCCCAGCTAGAGAGCCCACCCAGATAATAACTGTGGTATTTCTTAAGCACTATGCGCCAGGCACTCTATTAAGCACTGGGGTAGATACAAGGTGATGGGGTTGGACACAGTCTCTGTCCCACATAGAGGCTCATAATCTTAATCCCCATTTTTCAAATGAGGGAACTGAGGCCCAGAGAAGTGAATTGACTTGCCCAAAGTCACCCAGCAGACAAGTGGCAGAGCCGGGATTAGAACCCAGGTCCTTCTGACACCCAGGCCTGGGCTCTAGCCACTAAGCCACGCTGCCTCCTATGCATCTAGATGTCCGTATAGCCTTCTTGATGTTGGCCCCGGCAACCTATATCTCACATGGACATCCCCTCTAGGGGCTGTGATTTGTTTAGTGCTCCTTCGCTTCTCGCTATATTATCCATGGAGCCACTTAAAAGTGTGAACCAAAGCATAGGAGTAATTCCCTTTTGGGTTCCAATATGGTCCCTCCCCAAAGGACTTCATCATGCAAAAGAGACTAGTGCTTCAGTTCACCTCCAGCCCAGCCTCCGACCACCTCGCTCCCTTCCTCCCTTCAGGCGGAATCTGCGGGCAAGAAAAACAGATGAGCCACGGCCCTAAGACTTCAGGACCGAGAAGCCGTGAGGAGGACACGATGGCGGGGCAGAGGGGTTTGCAGGCGCCTCGCTCGCTGCAGTCAGGTTGGTCCACCCCACAGTCAATCAGTAGTATTTACTGAGCGCTTACGGTGTGCAGAGACACTATACTGAGTGCTAGGGAGAGTACAGCACAATGGAGCTGGTAGACGCGTTCCCTGCCCGCGACGAGCTTACAGTCTAGAGGGGGAGACGGACATTAATATAAATAAATGAATTAACAGCTGTGTACCTAAGTGCTGTGGGGATGAAGGAGGGGTGTAAAAAGGGAGCAAATCCAAATTCGGGAGGGATTCTCCTAGTCCTGGGAAATATCTACTTATGGCAACGTCTCTGAGAACAGAGGGCTCTCCCGGGCTGTGGAGAAATGACCGCGGGCTCCGCCGGCCCACGTTTTCAAGCCCCTCCCCGATCTGCGGACGCGTCCCGAAGAACGGGACCTCCACGGTGACCGAACCGCGGTCGGCTCCCGAAACCCGAGGGCCCGCAGGGCACGTGCAAGCGGGAGAGCCCACCCAGAGGTCTGGGCCCCCTTCTCCCACCTCCGCACGATTGGAACATATTGGAAATGGGCTCCGCTTCCTCCGCCTGGCCGGGCCCGGGATAGAGCATGTGGAGTTAGGACCTGCTGCTGATTGGATTTTGATTGCTCTGAAACGGGGCCAAGTTTAAAGTGGAGAGTGCAGCCTGAAAGGAAATACAGTAGACACGAGACAATTTATTTGTTTCTGAGGGGGACCTAGCTGACAGACTGCTTCGAAGGTGGCTAACCAGAGCAGCATGGACCATATGGAAACCATATGGGGAGAATCAAACCAGCCAGGATCTGAAAACATGGCACAGGCCGGGGTCCAAGGTAGCGAGGAAAAGCAGAGCTCCGTGAAACCGGTGCCAGTCATAACAGCCAAATGCTGCCGAAGAGCTCTGCTAAATAGCTCAAATGGTTGACATTCCACGAAGGGGGATGAGGAGCCGGCGGCCCAGCCGGGCTCCGGCCTGCCCGCTGCTAATTCGATAACCGGAGGCACGCTGAAGACGTGTGTCTGTCAGGATGCCACTGCTGGATCGTTTCGAACGACGATCGCCGCGGCAGGGGCGGCGCAGCTGGGCACCAGGGAGGAAGAAGTCGGGAGTGGGCTGGGGGTCAGCTGAGAACCAGCGAAGCCTAGTGGAAAGAGCCTGAGCCTGGAAGTCAGTGGGCTCGGGGTCTAATCCCGGCTCTGTCTTGCCTGCTGTGCGTCCCTGGACACACAGTCACTTGACCTCTCTGGGCCTTGGTTTCCTCATCTGCAAAATGGGAATTCAATACCCGTTCTCCCTACTACTTAGAGCGTGAGCCCTTCAAGGGACAGTGGCTATGCCCGACCTGATTATCTTGTATCTACTCCAGCACTTAGCTCAGTGCTTAGCAGACCACTACTAGGGAGGAGGACAGGACGGTGCCAGTAAAATCAAGGAAACTACCATCTTCCACCCTCCTCAAAATGATGAAACTAGGCTTGCCACCAAAGGCACTCAAGAAGACCGGCATTTCTTTGTTGACCCAAAGCAACAAATAGTTTTTTTTGTTCATTTGTTTTAAATGGCGTTTCCTAAGTGCTTACTAATGTGTCAAGCAATGGGGTAGAAACATATTAATCAGGTTGGACACAGTTCCCAGTCCCATATAAAGCTCACAATTTAAATAGGAGGGAGAACAGGCATTGAATCCCCATTTTGCAGAGAAGTTAAGTGACTTTGCCCAAGTTCACAGAGCAGGCAAAGTGGTAGAGCCGGGATTAGAACTCACATCCTCTGACTCCCAAGGTGTGATTTTTCCACTAGGCCACACATGCTGGGTTCCATCCATTCGTTTTGCTACCGTAATGTATAAGGACACGTGAAAAGAATCTCCGCTCAGGACCTCGAACGTGTCGCCGAATGGACCCCCGACTTTCTCTCCTCCAACCTGCTCCGAAACCTTTGTCTTTCCCTCCCGGGTTCCTGTGAACACGGGCGCCGCTTCCGAGCCATGGCACTCGGTGACAGGACCTGAAACGGAGGGAAACTGGGCACTCAAAATAAAAACACTGGACAATGAAGGTGTCCGGGGCGGAATGAGGTCCAGATAAGCCCAGAACAGCTGAAAACAAGACAATCCAGTACTGTCTGGGGAAATCAAAAGTTTCTATTCTCCAAGGAAATTCCCAGAAGCCAGAACCAATGAGACCAGATAGTGATGAGATGACATCATCAAACCCTACATTAAACTTAGTGAACAGTCACAACCCTACCAGGGTCACTTGAGAGTTATTCCAGTGATGAAAATTAAGCATCTGCGATCACTGCTCTCACTTCCAAAAGTTTTCAAACACGCTCAGTTCGGACAAATTGAGAATTTTGGTGTGGCCAAATATTGCTTTTCTAAACCTATATATCCGGCCCCAACTCAAACCATGTCAACAGAAAACCAAACCTACATCTAAGTACAGTACCAATCACCAAATAGTATTTATTGAATGCCTAATATGTAAAGGGCATTGGGCCAGGAGCTGGAGAGTACCACAGCAGAAGACCCCTTCCGGTCTCTGGAAAACTCTGCAGGCCACAAGTGGGCTGCGGCAATCATTCAGTGGGATTTATTGAGTGCTTATTCTTTTTTTGAATGGTATTTAAGCTCTTTCTATGTGCCAGGCACTAATCGGATTGGATACAATCCACTTCTCATGTGGGACTCACAGTCTAACTCCCCATTTTACAGATGAGGTAACTGCGGCATAGAGAAGTTAAATGATTTGTCCAAAGTCACACAGCAGACAAGTGGCCAAGCCGGCATTAGATCGCAGATCCTCTGGGGTTACGGTGCGTTTACTCTATTCTGAACACTGTACCGGGGCTTGGGAAAGAATAATACAGTAGAATTGATCGACACTATTGTTCCTTGCCCTTAGAGCTCCCGGTATAGAGGGAAAGGCAGACATTAAAATTAATTACTAATAGGGGAAATGGGAGAACATAGGGGTGTGTAGGGTTGTGGGATTGAGGGTGGGGTTAATAACAAGTGCTTAATGGGTACGGAGAAGGCCGCAGAAGGGAGGATTAATCGGAGAAATGAGGGCCTGGTCAGGGATGACCTCTTGGAGGAGGTGTGATTTTTGGAGGAGGCTCTAAAGGTGGGAAGAGCTGCAGTCTGCCGGATATACACTTGAACGCTTTGATACTTACCCCACCCCCACAGCACTTAGGTGCAGATCCTTAGACTCTGTCTCTTCCCCATCTGTAAATTATTCCAATGCCTGTCTCCCCCACTCTGTAAGTTCTCTGAAGGCAAGGATCATGTCTATCAACTCTTTTGTACTCTCCAAAGGGCCTGATACGGTTTTCTACGCAGAGTAAACACTCGATAAATACCACTGAGAGTTCACATTCAGGACTGAAACTGCTTGAATATGAACTAGCTTGGGGTTTATGAGAAACTGTAAATACCACAGAAAGTTATAATAATAATAATGTCGGTATTTGTTAAGTGCTTACTATGTGCAGAGCACTGTTCTAAGCGCGGGGTAGACCCAGGGGAATCAGGTTGTCCCACGTGGGACTCACAGTCTTAATCCCCATTTGACAGATGAGGTAACTGAGGCACAGAGAAGTTAAGTGACTTGCCCACAGTCACACAGCTGACAAGTGGCAGAGCCAGGATCCGAACCCATGACCTCTGACTTAAAGCCCGGGCTCTTTCCACTAAATCAGCAGCATCTTTTGATATCATGAGGCATTTTACAGGCACATGTACCTAAATCTGAGTGCTTCTAATTGCTTACCGGTCCTCTTAAGAATAACCACGACGGATGGCATTATTTTGCACAACAAGCACGATGAAGTACTTAATCAGTCTGGTCACCCATAGCGCCACAAGGAAAAAGGAGATGAAATATGCCGTGAGACATGTGCATTGAGCGAGAGTGCTCTCCAGTGGTAAAGTCGTCATTTAACATTTCAACAGGCTTGAACTCACCGTTGGTCAGGAGCAGGAAAGAATATTTATTTCAAATGGTCCTAGAACCAAGGTGTGAAACTCCTGCCTTTCACGATAAGCTTAGTATTACGTGAGAAGGAACAGGACTGTTTTTACTGTCTCTAACCTCTCTGGAATTTCAATGCCAGATGATATTTCATTGGAGAGATGATGATGATGATGATAATAATAATAACAGCATACATTGAGGACTTACCGTGTGCCAAGCAGTGGGGTGGGTATAAGATAACCAGAAACAACGTGGCCTAGGGGATTGAGCATGAGCCTGGGAGTCATAGGAATTTGGGTTCTAATCTCAGTTCCACCACTTGTCTGCTGTGTGATCTTGGGGAAATCACTTAACTTCTCTGTGACTCAGTTACCTCATCTGTAAAAATGGGTATTAAGACCGCGAGCCGCACGTCGGACAACCTGATTACCTTGTATCTACCCCAGTGCTTAGAACAGTGCTTGGCACATGCTAAGCGCTTAACAAATACCATAATTTTTATTATTATTATGGGGGACGGGGACTGTGTCCAACCTGATTACTCTGTACCTACCCCCGTGCTTAGGACAGTGCCTGGCACATAAGTACTAAACATGGTTATTATTAATATCATCATTATTAAATCACTTAACTTTTCTGTCTCAGTTACCTCGTCTGTAAAATGGGGATTAAGACTGAGTCGCATGAGGGACAAGGACTGTGGCTAACCTGATTAGCCTATATCTACCCCAGTGCTTAGCACGGTGCCTGGCACAGAGTAAGTGCCTAACAAATATCATGAAAATAAAAAAAATCCGAGGAGGGCCAAGCGGGCCGGGAGGGAGGGTGAAGACTCGCCACTCAAATCGGCAGCCTAGCTTACTCAGAGAAAGGTCAAGTCGCGCGCTTCGTGAAATCGCGCAATCTGTTATGGGTTCATTATGTGCTTCAATGTGTCGAAGCAGAAAATCTCTATCGCCCGTCTTGCCCTGCAGACACTTCTCTGGGTCGTCCTCCCTCTGACTGCCCTCCCCGGCCTAATTCAGACCATGTGGTTGGCATGATGAGTACGGGCAGTAATTAAATACACACAGGCGGGTTGTCTATAAAGAGCTGGAAAATATAAAACCAGACACTCAAGTTGAGGCTGGAACTGACCCCTTTGAAACAGAGACACTTAGAGACTGTTAAAAGGCTAAACAATGAAAAGCACCAATGCACATGATGAATATTCTGGATTTAGTATGCATGCTGCAGTGGGAATTCCAACATGACCTCATCAACAAGGACAACCACTGATGCCTTAGCAACTTGATAAGGAATAATCTCCCTAATTTGAAGGGGAGAAACTGAGGCTTAGCAACAGAGACTAGAAAGAACTTGATCCTTTCGATTTCCTTCCTCAAACAGTGGCAGCCCACCAAATAATTCTCCTATGAATTTCCCTGTAATTTCTTGGAGAATGTTAAACCTCATTTTCTTTTTCTGTTACCCAGCAACCAGTAAATCAAGCATCAGATGGGCCTTTGGCTATTAACCCTCAACAACGACATCCAAACCAGAACGGCCATGACCTTGCCATCTTTTCAGTCTCCATACGTCCCTCTCACCTTCTCGCTTTTCATCTCGGTACTCTGATGTCCTGACCCTTCTCCATCTGCCTTTCTGCTGGGGACCAAAAGGATTACGTTCCAGGTGGCAAACGGCAAGATGCCATCTGGCTTCTTGGCTGCGGGGCCAGTCTGGCAGCACCCTCTGCCCTGGTGGCACGGTTCCATGAAACAGCCTGGTGGAATTGGTTCCTGTCGAAGGAATTTGCGCTTGGCTTCTTGCCTTCGCTTATTTGCCCGCTGGCACATTTTCTCGGCCTCATACCCGATCCCTCCCCTTTGGTCCCTGCCTCCCCAGCTCCCAGAATGGCTCTCCTGTCATCCTCCCACTACCCTCGCACCCCAAACTTGCCCACCTAGTCCCCTCCCCGGGGTTCTCTGTGCCTGCCCTGCCTCCATAACAGACCTACTTTATTTCTCTTTGCCCAACTCTTTCTTTCTAACTTAACAGCCGTCACCACTACAGCCACCCTTCCCCTCCCCATCTACACTTTCTTCCCTCTCCCAGCCCCAGTCTGTGAGCTCACTGTGGGCAGGGACTGTTTACTTTTGTATTGTACTTAGTACACTTAGTACAGTGTTCTGCACACAGTAAGAGCTTAATTCATATGATTGAATGAATGGTGACATGATAGTGGAGGAAGCCTGGGAGAACATTCTCATCCCTCTGCCCCAAGGTGATCATGAGAATGTGGGGAAGGTGTGGGCAAAAAAAAACCCCATACCAGCAGCTCTGTCAGGAGGGCAAAGGGGGAGAGAGCAGGGAGTGGGCAGAATGGGGTTACTTACCCCAGAAAGCACACTGTAAGCAATGTGCTTTGCAGCAAAAGTTGTTGGGCTGCCTGGGAATCAAAATTTAGTTTGCTTCCCTCGTCCAGGTGGAGAGGACGCAGCCTTCCCGTGGCACCCATAATTCCAACACCGGAGGCACGAGAATCTCAGTCGACACCTGCCTTCTGTTCCGTTCTGGCCAGCGGGGCCACAGCTACACCACGAGAACTCCTGGACTCCAGGTCAGAGACTCTTCAGGGGCTTCCAGGGCCAGCCCTAAACAAAAAATGCCTCAAAGAGCCAGTGGCCCGTGTGCTATTTTTCCTAGAGCTGTGACTGAAATCTTGGGAAAACCAGTCCATCTGGAATGCTGCTGAGATGAGGCCGGTGTGACTGTCAATTGACACAAATGGAGCCGCTACATCCTGAAGGATGTAAGTTGAGTTTCAAAGCATCCCGAGAACCTGAAGAACAAATTTTAAAGAGACAAAAATTAAGTCACTTCTGGGCAGGAAGCCATGGGGTTCTTTTTATTCATTCATTCATTCATTCATTCAATCATATTTATTGAGCGCTACTAGGTGCAGAGCACTGTACCAAGCACTTAGAATTTGGCAACAGAAAGAGACAATCCCTGCCCAACAACGGGCTCACAGTCTAGAAGGGGGAGACAGACAACAAAACAAGAAGATAGGCATCAATCACATCAAAATAAACAGAATTATAGATATATACACATCATTAAGAAAATATATGGAATAATAAGCATGTATAAATATGCACAAGTGTATTAACATCTAATTTATAATCTGTGAAAAGTAGATACCGGGACTACAAACTGAGCTTCTTACCGTTCAACGGTAAACAACAATTCCCTAATAACAAAATGTCTGTCTTGGTTATACTTATCCAAATTGTGCGCGTATGACTATTGTTTTGGGGAAAATTTTTTGCCTCATCTATACATTATTACAGGAAAGTAAGAGCTACCATCCTTCCGGATCATGCCCTGTACTTAAAGGGCTCAGAGAACTTTGGTTGGTGAACCAGGGTTATTTTCTATCCAAAGCCCCAAAACATTTAGCTAAATCTGCAGATGGTGGGTTACATGATAGGGAGATCCAATAGGCAATTAGCACACTCACAAAAGTCTTTCTCCTCTTAAAGGCTCAGGCATGCCGTGATTTAGCGTCCATCAAATAGACAAAACATCAAAATGAGATCTCATATGTAACCCGCATCCTCTTTCACACACAGCAAATCCAGAAGATGGAATCTCCTGTGGAGAATGATGGATGAGCCTCAGACCTGAGGCTGAAAAACAGCTGGCTGTAGTAGATTAGGGTACCGATTTGTACATTCTAAGCGCTTAGTACAGTGCTCTGCACATAGTAAGCGCTCAATAAATACTATTGAATGAATGAATGTGTAGACAGGATCTATAAAGTCCTCTGTAAGGGACGGTGGCACCTTATGGGGAAACCCGTGCAAGGAGCTCGAAAATGCGCCCTTTGGTTTATCGGTAGGCGTGATATCTTTCCCAATGGCACTAACCCACACAGATGGAATTGCACCATCATTTTTGAAAACAAAGGCAGATGAGTACAGACGGATTATATTACGGTGATGATGATAATAATGGAGTCCAGCCAGCAGGAAATAATTGATTCTAGCGTTAGTGGTTTGTGCGGTCCCACTCTTCCTCTCTTTTCCCTGCCAGTTGCATTCCTGCTGGGTAAGAGGGTGCAACAAGTGAGAAGCAGGCAAGGGGCACTTTGAGTTCACCCAGTGCTTATCTCCATGCAGGATCCGTTTTCATCCGGCGACCACAGCTTATTGCCGAGGTCGTGCTGGTGTGCCGCGACCGAGAACGTGGTCGCCTTAGCGGCCACTGGGTCCTTGGCCAGTAGCGTTAGCGGACTTGTCCGGGATTCCCGCCGGACCCGTCCACCTCGAGGAGAGTCCTTAGATGGTTCTTCAGGGAGAAGCCTTCAGCACCGATGGCGGAGCTCCGGCAGGCAGGCAGGCAGGCCCTGGCTTGCAGAGTCAGGACTAGAACCCACGTGTCCTGATTCCCAGAGCCACGTTCTTTCCACCGGACCAAGAAGCAGGTATACAGGGGAGTCCAGTCATATAACGTCATAGGTGGGGCACGGACTGAAGAAAAAACCCAAATCAAACTGTGCTACAGCGAGAAAGAACTTCTGAGAAAGTCGCTGGAGTCAGCTTTTACCTTTCGGATGCCCAAATACTTATGGAACACTGCAGTAATTATTGAAAACGACTTAATTCCATTTCAAGCACACCTTTCAAGTAGACCACAACAATGGCTAGAGTTTTCAGGGGCTACCTCAGGTTAAGAAGTCATCTGATTTCTTTTCAAATCAATGTGTTCTGAATTATTCTAGAGAGGACCGTGTGCAATATCGGTCCCAGACCGGGGAAATGTGGAGAGCGTACCTAAGATCTAACATCTGCTCCAAATAAATACACGGCCAATTCACCGTCTCCATTTTAAGACTATTCGGTTATTGCGCAGGTGGCCTGATGATTAATAAATGGTTTACACACAGCACTCCTGCATTTTCAGAACACGTATTGGATTCTAAAGTAATTAGAGGCACTACTTAAGTCTGACAGCCACATGTCAACGCCAGGCTCATTTGCTGTAAATTCAAACATTAAAGGTCCGCTTTGGCGGAGAGCACCGAGAGCCAAGCCAGCTTTGCAGCTGAGAAAAGAAAACCTGCTGCAAAGACTAGGGGACCTCAAAAGGCTGAACGCCACAGAGAGAGGGCCCCGGCCCCTATGCCACGTTGGCGCTGCTCCTCAGAGGTATTCACACTCTTACCCAGGAAGAGGATCATAGTGTACACTTGTAAGTTCATCTCATTCAATCGTATTTATTGAGCGCTTACTGTGTGCAGAGAACTGTACTAAGCGCTTAACTCTACGCTGTGTGTTTGGGCAGGGAGCACGTCTGCTAATTCTATTGCACTAGAGCTTAGTACAGTGCACTGCCTATAGTAAGCGCTCGATAAATCCGATTGACCATACGCAATGCAATCGGCTGCCAGGTTTGTCTTTGAACGCCAGATTTCCCTGTTCTCCACAATCAATGATATTTATTGACCGTTTACTCTGGGTGGACCGCTGTACTAAACCCTTGTAGAGTGCAATACAGCTAGTAGACAAACCTGCTCCCACAGAGCTTACAATCTAGCGGGGGAAGACTTGAATTAAAATATGTTACCAACAGGGCAAAGCAACAGAATTTTACGTATCATTCAATGGCGCTGTTCGCTGAGGACCGTACTAACGGTTCGGGAGCCTACAATCAATAATAGAGTTGGTAGACATGAGCTCTGCCCACAAAGATCTTACAGTCTGGTGCGGCAGGCATTAAAAACAAAATTACAGATAGGGGAAAGGGGAAAGGGATATGCAGCTAAGTGGTAAGGGGCTAGGGTGGTGAACTAAATGCATGTAAGTGCTAATTAGGATAGGGTGGAGCTGAGTACCTATGTGCTTATTAAACGCTTGATTGCTGAAGTGACAGTGGCGGGGTGAAAATGGAGGGGAAGTAAAGGAGGGAAACATTTGCTGGACATTTCCTGGAGGGGATGGGGATTTATGAAGGAGTAGATCTATAGGGGGATGGACATAAATGGTTAAATGAAAAGGGGAAAAAAAAGTGCCACCTCATAGGGCATTTATCCACCAAATGTGTAAAATGTGATGTGTCTCACTGTGCTTTTTGCTGGAATCCTCCCTGCAAGAGTGACCATAACCCTTCTTTAGAAAGCCAAAGTTCAACAGATGTATTCCCCAAAATGATGTTCCTCATGTGCAAGGACTGGACAAAGGAAAAATGAAGACCACGCCAAAAAGTTCCCACAAAAATGAACTCCTGGGTGAGAGGGAACAGAAGAAAGAAGAGTGTACTGGAGGATGCGGAAAAAATCCTTTTGAACATGTTTAACTGACCTTTTCATTATCTGATTCAGATAGAACAAAGTGAGGTTAGATTTTTTTTTTTGCTTGAACAACATGTGGTAAGTGTGATGGTGAATTTAAAACAGATGGCTACACAGCAGTACTTTAATTCTGGTGCTTTGAGTCATAATTACTTATACAAAGTGATCTCCAAATTCCACTCCCTTCCTCTTCAAATTTAAACATATTTGCTGATGAAAGTGTGCTGTATTAATGAAGATTTCACAGAATGATGTAGCTTTTTACTATTCAAAGTGTATTTAATGAAATTCAGTGAATTAGTCATGGAAAACTCCCGTGAAACAGTTCACTGATTTTAAGGAATTTGATCAGAGTAGGAGAGACCTTGTGATCCCAGTTCTACTCAGAAACAAATGAAGAAAACTAAACATTTAAAAAAAATCACTTAGCATTTATTCTGCTTTCTCTCACCAAGTAGAGTAGTTACAACTATTTTCAACAAAAATCCATTTTTCAAAAGTGCAAACTGTCCCGCTTGAGTGGGTGGGTGCTTGGCAGACATCGCCCGTAAACACTGTATACCTGGATCATGTATAGATGTTATTCTGAATTTCGTTGGTGGTCATCAATTTCTTCAGCATTTCTGTGCTTTTAGAGATATTCTAGTTTAAAAAGAAAAATTAATTAAAACAGTGGGACTCAACATCAACTTTCAGAACAGCTCTCCTGGGTGCTTAGTATACTGCTCGGTACATAGTAAGCACTCAATAAATACCACTGATTGATTGACTTCTCCCAAGAGGCCAGTAGATTTTTCATACACTCTCCAAAATAATTGCGGTATTTGTCCAGTGCTTACCATGTACTAAACGCTGGGGTGGATCCAAGTAAATCATGTCGGATGCAGTCCTCGTCCCGCACGGGGCTCACGGTCTTAACCCCCATTTACAGATGAGGTAATTGAGGCCCAGACAAGTGACTTGCCCAGGGCCACACAGCAGACAAGTGGCAGTGCGAGGAGTAGAATCCATGATCTTTAGACTCCCAGGCCCATGCTCTATGCACTACTATGTCCGACCTGGAGAGTGGCGCAGGGGTGGGGAGAGCCAGAGAGTCGCAACGGTGATCGTGGTTCTGTCGACTCAAGGCTTCGAGGCAGCAACAGGGCTGGTCAATTCTTCTCCTGAAATACTAAGCTGGCTGCATCCTCAACCATCAAGCCACCCTCAAAGCACAGGCTGACAAAGCCAAGCAACACAGGCAGTCAATGAACACCCTTCGCAGTGCTTTGTTTTTCCCTCTCGGAGAAACACTTATAAGACTCATAACAAAAGACATTTGGTGGAGAAGCCTGTAATGCTCACTTTTCAAACTGAGTCATTTCTTTAATAAAAGTCAACTCTCCAAAAATAATCTCCAGCTCACATGATATGGTTACAGCTTTTTTTCTGTCATTCTCCCCCTTACACAAGCTCTTTGCGTCCTTGACTTCTACTGCAGTGCTGTGCACACAATAGATGTTCAAAGTGACACGGAGAAGCAGCGTGGCTCAGTGGAAAGAGCACGGGCTTTGGAGTCAGGGCTCATGAGTTCGAATCCCAGCTCTGCCACTTGTCGGCTGTGTGACTGTGGGCGAGTCACTTAACTTCTCCGTGCCTCAGTTCCCTCATCTGTAAAATGGGGATGAAGACTGTGAGCCCCAGGTGGGACAACCTGATTCCCCTATGTCTACCCCAGCGCTTAGAACAGTGCTCGGCACATAGTAAGCGCTTAACAAATACCAACATTATTATTAAGTGAGTAAACCCTGACCTTCATCACCTTGTCCAAGGTAAGAGACAATGGAGTGAAATGAAAAAAGGACCAACCCAACAATTTTTTTTTTTTGAAATTCCTCCTTCAGAGAGCATTCTCGAGACCTGATTTTTTCTGAACCCATTAGCCCTTGAGGATGCAATAGGGGGTCCTGGGGCTACCTGGCAAAAGCCAGGATTAACAGCTCAACAAAGATGAAACCTACAGAGCTGATTTTCTGACAGAGCGGAAATCATTTTTAAGGCGGCACTGTTAACTTCGATGACAAAACACTGCAAAATAATGTCTCAGTTTTATTCTGAAATGAACGATAACTCTGTTGGGGATAACGCTTGGAGCATACTGAATTGGGAGATGTCAGTTCGTGCTTCTGAATAAACAGATGGCAAATGCCGGTTTTTAATACTACAGCTCCAAAACTCTATGTATCGCTGAAAAAGTGATTTAGGTTGGAGTTAAGAAAAGAATCCCTGGAAATTACAACACAGAAAAAAGGAATACTGCTCCGTCCCCTTCCTAGGAAGCCTCCCGTCTGGTCTAAAACCGATGCCATTCCTCCCTCGGTCTGGCCCCCATGAGACTGCCTCAGCAGGAGAGGTGACAATTGGCTTCACGGAGAAGACGGGAAGACACAAGTTGAACAACGGTAATCTAGGAATGGCTTGCACGGCAAGGTTGTCTAGGAATGGCCCGCAAAGGGAAGGCTGAATGTGACCAAGGCCCCTGCCTCAGTCACCTACTCGGTGATTTTGTTTTTTCTTCCCCCGCCACCACCAAATAAAAGATGCTGGATAGGCAAAGCCTAAAATAGTTGATTAAACTAGGAAGAACTTCATTCTGAAGTTGTGGATTATCTGGACTAAAACCATTACTTATAGAACAAATGGCAAATAAATGAAAAACAAAGCTCCTAAGATGTTCTGGAAAAATGATGAGCAAAATCGGGTTCCAAAATATGATGATTCTCTTTGGAATGAACACTGGGTAGAGGTTATTACTGCTAGGGAAAGGGCTGATAGAAAAGCCATTATCCTAAGCAAATTCAATTCTTACCTCGGCTAAGCTTTTCAAGCTTCTGGAAGACAGCACGGGCTTGAAAGCTTCAACTGTGACAGGATCTAACTTCATAACGTCACTATAACACTGGTACAGAACTGCAGGAATCTGCCATACTTGACAGTAACTCAGGACTACAAACAAGGAAATAGAGATTTAAACTCACAGAAAACTTAATAGTGAGTCCACCACCTTTAAATTCAGCTCCTTTTCTTACACCAGTCAACTTAACATTAAAAAAGGAAGATTGACTTCTTTGAACCAAACACTATTAAAGATGGCTAACAGATATTTGAACGATAAATATCAATCAAGTAACACATTTAGGTGCACCTACCAGGCGGAACGTGCACGCTCCTGAAAATGTAAATACGGATTTATTCTGCAACCATTTTTCGAAACTATTACAAATTTAAAAGTACTTTATGAACAGAAGAGCAATTACCTAAATTCAACCTGGCCATTTTTCTTCTGATGGGCTCCATCACTACAGTTCCACGTAGACAGGCAATCCAACTAATCTCAACACTATTCTATATGGCATCCGGGGCTAGCTCCCACAGAGAAGTCACATACAAACCCGGAAATTGGTGGTTGAGGCGAAGCACATTCGTGGAACGTGGAAAAGTCAGCTACATTTGAATAATGAGATGATTTCCAGTGAAATCATCCTGGAAACGGTTATTCATACGGCACAGTTTCTGGTTAATGGTGCTCTTATTAGGGATTTTCTGCAATTAGGCCTTCAGGGAATAAACATCACCACGGACCATTTATTCTTGGCTACCTCATTACGACCTAGATTAGTGAGGTACATTACCAATTTAGTGCTTGGTGATTCCAGTGGCCAGCAATTACAGGCCAAAAGCAATAATGCAATGCTACCCTTTAGATATCAATACTGAACGAGCAAAAACAAAGACTCCTAGAAGCCAAAACAATACATTTTAACGATACCTGCGGCAGGGAGACCATGTACAATGTTTGGCTGCTCTAACAATGGGCAACAGACAGGTCCGTTGAATGTTTTTGTCTTTAGGGCTTTCAGGAAAGGAGAAGGAAGGTTGAGAGTGGATTCTGGAGTTTTGTAGTCAGTTACATGGCGAGTTGTGAGGATAGTTACTTGCAAATCCTTCTTCTGCAGAGAACCTAAAACCTGAAAGAAGTATGATATTTCAGTCTGCATAAGCAGCATTTCTCCAGCATGTGGTTAGATTCTATGAGGCTGGGGAGGGAGGAGGGAGAAAAGGAGTTAGGGCTGTGGAGCTGGGCAGCAGTGAAGGATGGGAAATTTAGAATTTCTACCCCCATCCACCAGCCCCAATGCCGTCTGAACCAGTCCCTCACCTGCGGGGGCCGGGAGAGAAGGGGCTGCTATTTTGGGGCATAGGAGACGTGAGCAGCTCTGGCAGACCCCAGAGGCCAGGCTCCCTGCCGGTCGGCCAGGCAGTCAGCCAATCCATGGGCCTAAAGTCCCCCGGGAAGCCGGGTGAACCAGTCCAAATTCCCGGAGCTCGTAATCCAGGTGGTTTAATAAGGCCCACTTTACTTTCTATGTGTGTCTGGATCTATGCCTCAACCTTGCAAGGAAAGATATAAATCATTTGCCCGGATTCATAAATCATTCTCCCTGAAGCTTGAATGAAAGGCTGTTCAGAAGGCTGGGTTATCAAATTATGTGAAGACTAATCACAGAACAAATACGTTTGGAAACTGAGTGGAGAATTTTCTTCACTCAGCTTTCTGAAGAAAGCAAAGGACAAATGATAAAGGAGGCGATGCAAATCAGGGGCCTTGTGAAATCCGATTAAATAATTCACTACCATTTTACCTTCTCGAGCCACTGGTACTGTTGATCCTCAGCAACATAGCAATTGCACTGGCAGAGGAAAACCTGAAAAATACCATTTTTATTGGATTTTCAAAGCCCTTTTGTATTACAGACTGTCACATACTGCTACACAGTCATTAGCGCTCTTAATTGGCGCCTTGAAAATAATTGGTAGACTGCTAAACGGAGTACAGTTTCCCATAGGGGCGCTTCACTGTATTCCCAAGATCTAGAAATCGACCAAAACAATATAAATACTTTAAAAAGAGAGAGAAGAAACACAAGACAGCCACATGATCACAGGAATAACAAGCAATGACAGAGTTGGCTTTTTTGTGAACTTATATAAGTACACGGTTGAATTTTCCAAATATGATCTTTCCCCTGTTCAGAAGAAAGGCACCTTGTGCTAAAAGCCCTGCCATAGCTATGCAATTTTTAAATGGGGGTTTAACCACCATCAAATCAGCCAGGATGTTTCTGTCAATCTGATGAGATTGATGAGATACATCCCAGTTCTCCCTTCAGACTGCAAATGAGGCTCCCGCTCCCTCTGTACCTCAGAGACTCTTCCTTGTTCTACCTGCCAAAAACGCTAAAAGGCTGAATGCGAGTTCCCATATTCACCTATCTACTAGTCCAAGGGCTCCATGGGATGATAATAAGAGGAGGGAATGTAGAGCAAAAGCAGCAAGGAAGGCAGCAGGGGAGAGATCAGTGGCCCAGGGAAAGTTGGGAGAGGAGAGAGAGGAGGGCCAGTGAAAGATTTAGTCACCGCAAACCCCAGTGCGTGTCCAGCCAGGAGTTCAGAAAATAAACATTTCCAAAGACTCTCTCCCTTTCCACCTTTGTCCAGGAGTAAATATGGGTGGATGCAAATCTGAGAATATACAAGCCAAATAATTCAACACATTTTTGCTTCAACTCTATGGGTTAAATCCACTTAAACGTAACCTCACTTACTGTGGGATCTGACTTTAGGCAGTATAATTTGCAAAAGGAGTCGGTGGGGGAAGGGTTAGTTGAATTTGTTGTCTTACACCATTCATTCCACAGCTTAACTGAACCAGCTACCTTCCAGGTTTCCGAATTCAAAACAAATGAGGACAGGAACGCTATGAAGAAGAATGGAAGAATTTGGTTACTACAACCACTCCAGCATTTCGCTGAATGGAAAAATGATATTAGTATACTTGATAATTACCAAGAACCCATCAGTTATTAACATTTTCAGAGTAACCAGACAATAAGACCAGTACATATCATTTCTCGGCAAGACAGTCATTTGGTTAGCAACCCTGTACAATGACATCTATTTAGATGTCCAACTTTAAAATGTGGGCATCTGAAGCTTCCTATTTTTCAGGTGCTAACGAAACTTTATACCAAAGAGCTATTATTATACTGGACCTATGTGCCCAGCTGGGAAGCCCCGTCAGTTGTGTGCTGTTCTTTTTGGTGACACTCAAAAATTTAATCATTAGCAGGTCACTTATGAACAAGAAGTGGCGGGGCCTCCCGTCAAGAGCGACCAATGAACCTTAGCCCTGACACCTCCAACCTCAGAATACGCACGGCGGAATTGACTATAGAGTGCAAGCGGTTTGGGCAGAACCACCCGCCCTCCCTCATTTCCGATTGCCGTGTTCCCACTAGGGCACGGAGTGCAATGAGCAAACAGGTGGGCTGAGATGCATCGCATTTAAAAGCGCACTCAAAGGTGTTTTTCTGTGCAGGATCCGATTCTGGCCTAAGGGTCCAGAGCACATTTTTCAGGCTTCCTGCTGGCCCTGGGTGCCCTGGGGAACACCTTGGGTGGTCCCACAGGCAGACCCGATCCAGTCCCAGCAGCCTTTCCCCACCTTTACAGAGCTGAGACTAGAACCCGATTAGACTGTAAGGCCGTCAATGGGCAGGGACTGTCTCTATCTGTTGCCGAATTGTACATTCCAAGCGCTTAGTACAGCGCTCTGCACATCGTAAGCGCTCAATAAATACTATTGAATGAACCCAGATCTCCTGATTCCCAGAGCCAAGCTCTTTCTGCTGGACCAACAGAAGGGTGTCGGTTTTATAGCCTGAATATGTATATATGGTAATAAGAAATGGCAATCCACGTTTCTGTGGACTGTACTCTTCTTGTGGGCAGGGAATGTGTCTGTTAATTCTGTCGTACTCTCTCAAGTGCTTAGCACAGTGCAGTGCGCACAGTGAGCGCTTAATAAATACAATCGAGTGATTACTATTTACTTACCTACAGGACTCTGTCCTACAGCCAGTATAAATTGAGAGCATGGAAACTGTTTTAAATCGGGGCCTTCTGAAACAGTGGCTGGCTTTAGATCCCAAAAGACCTCGACCTCTCTAGTAGGAAAAAAAAAAAAGATAAAATCTGTATAGTTGTACAATCATCAGCACCAAATATTACTTGTGACCTTCGGCTAATTTAATGCAAAAATGTAAGTTGTCTTTTTAAATAGATAATAATTATGGTATTTGTTAAACGCTTACATTGTGTCAGGCAATATTCTAAGTGCTGGGGTAGATGCAAACTAATTGGGTTGGACAGTGTCTCTGTCCCACACAGGGCTCACAGTCTTAATCCCCGTTTTTACAAATGAGGTAACTGAGGCACAGAGAAGTGAAATGACTTGTTCAAGGTCATACAGCTGGCAAGTAGCAGAGCCGGGATTAGAACCCAGGACCTTCCGACTTCCCAACCCCGTGCTCTAGTGCCACACTGTTTCTGGAATTAAAAATATGAAGAGGAGGAAAACAGGAAAATGAAAAATGTAAAAAGAAACTGAACTGGACTGAGGGGGAATCCTATCCGACGACAACTCTCCCCCTCTTCAAAGCCTTACTGAAGGCCCACCTCCTCCACGAGGCCTTCCCTGACTAATTCCCACTTTTCCTCATCTCCACTCCCTTCTGCGTCGTCCCGTCTTGCTTCCTTTATTCATCCCCCCTCCCAGCCCCACAGCACTTATGTCCACCTCTGTCATTGTACTTTTTTGTACTGATGTCTGTCTCCCCACCTCTAGACTGCGAGCTCGTTGTAGGTAGGGAATGTCACTGTTTATTGTTGTACTGACCTTTCCCAAGCGCTTAGTATAAGGTAAGCACTCAAATACGACTGAATGAATGAAAATAGGAAAATGAAAAATTGTAAAAAGAAACTGAATTAGACCGAGAAGGGACCAGAGGACTGGGCCGAGGGGGACCCAGGAGGTGCGAGAAGTCTTCATAATAGCAATAACTCTTGTGGTATTTGTTAAGCGCTGACTGCACGCCAGTCACTCGATCGTATTTATTGAGCGCTCAGTGTGTGCAGAGCACTGTACTAAGCGCTTGGAATGGACCATTCGGCAACAGAGGGAAACAGTCCCTGACCAACAATGGGATCACAGTCTAAAAATTGAGCGCTCCCTGTGTGCAGGGCACTGTCCTAAGCGTTTGGAAAGGACAATTCAGAAACAGAGAGAGACAATCCCTGCCCAACAACGGTCTCACAGTCCAAAAATTGACCGCTCGTTGTGTACAGAGCACTGTCCTAAGCGCTTGGAATGGACAATTCGGCAACAGATGGAGACAGTCCCTGCCCAACAACAGGCTCACAGTGTGCAGAGCACTGTTTTAAGCGCTTGGAAAGGACAATTCAACAATAGAGACAATCCCTGCCCAACAACGGACTAGCAGTCCAAAGATTGAGTGCTTACTGTGTGCAGAGCACTGTTCTAAGCGCTTGGAATGGACAATTCAGCAATAGACGCAATTTCTACCCAACAACGGGCTCCCAGTCTAAAAATTGAGCACTCCCTGTATGCAGAGCACTGTCCTAAGCGCTGGGAAAGGGCAATTCCGCAATTGAGACAGTCCCTGCCTAACAACGGTCTCACAGTCTAAAAACTGAGCTCTCCCTGTGGACACAGCACTGTCCTAAGCGCTGGGAAAGGCCATTTCCGCAATTGAGACAGTCCCTGCCTAACAACGGTCTCGGAGTCTAAAAATTAAGCGCTCCCTGTGTGCACAGCACTGTCCTAAGCGCTGGGAAAGGACAATTCAGCAATAGAGACAGTCCCTGCCCAGCAAGGGACTCCCAGTCTAAAAACTGAGCCCTCCCTGTGTGCACAGCACTGTCCCAAGCGCTGGGAAAGGACAATTAATAATGTTGGTATTTAAGCGCTTACTATGTGCCGAGCACTGTTCTAAGCGCTGGGGTAGACATAGGGGAATCAGGTTGTCCCACGTGGGGCTCACAGTCTTAATCCCCATTTTACAGATGAGGGAACTGAGGCACGGAGAAGTTAAGTGACTTGCCCACAGTCACACAGCCGACAAGTGGCAGAGCTGGGATTCGAACTCATGAGCCCTGACTCCAAAGCCCGTGCTCTTTCCACTGAGCCACGCTGACAATTCAGCAATAGAGAGACCCTGCCCAACAACGGGCTCCCAGTCTAAAAACTGAGCCCTCCCTGTGTGCAGAGCACTGTCCTAGCGCTGGGAAAGGATAATTCAGCAATAGAGAGAGAAATCCCTGCCCAACAACAGGCTCACAGTGTGCAGAGCACTGTTCTAAGCGCTTGGAAAGGACAATTCAACAATAGAGACAATCCCTGCCCAACAACGGGCTCCCAGTCTAAAAATTGAGTGCTTCCTGTGTGCAGAGCACTGTCCTAAGCCTTTGGAATGGACAATAATAATAATGTTGGTATTTGTTAAGCGTTTACTATGTGCAGAGAACTGTTCTAAGCGCTGGGGTAGATGCAGGGTAAATAGGTGGTCCCATGTGAGGCTCACAGTCAATCCCCATTTTCCAGATGAGGTCACTGAGGCCCAGAGAAGTGACTGGCCTACGGTCACCCACAAGTGGCAGAGGCGGGATTCGAACCCGTGACCTCTGACTCCCAAGCCCGGGCTCTTTCCACTGAGCCGCGCTGCTTCTCCTAAGCACTGGGAATGGACAATAATTGAGCTATAATAATAATAATAATTCAGCACCAATATGTCCTGGAAGCTTGGAAGCAGCATGGCTCAGTGGAAGGAGCCTGGGCTTGGGAGTCAGAGGTCATGGGTTCGAATTCCGGCTTGACCACTTATCAGCTGTGTGACTGTGGGCAAGTCACTTCTCTGGGCCTCAGTTCCCTCATCTGTAAAATGGGGATGAAGACTGGGAGCCCCATGTGGGACCACCTGATGACCTTGTATCTCCCCCAGCGCTCAGACCAGTGCTCGGCACATAGTAAGCGCTTAACCAATACCACCATTATTATTACTAATCCCTGGCCGGTGAGGGCGGGCGGGCGGGCGGTCACCTCTTCGTGTGGAGGCCGCGGCGGATCTCCACGTCCTCGGCGGCCTCCTCCTGCCAGGAGGAGTTGGTGGCCGGTTCTTCTTCTCCCTCCTCCTCCTCCTCCTCCTCCAGCCCGGCGCGGGACGGCACCTCCACCACCTCGCCGAAGAAGGTGGCCGCCATGGCCGACGCCTTCCCCCCCTCAGCCGCCTCCGCGCCTGCGCCTTCCCCGCCCCGCCCCGCGCGCCGGCACGCGCCCGCACACGCCCTCCCCGCCCGACCGCGCGCGCATGCGCCCTCCCCGCCCGGCCGCGCGCGCACGCCCCCTCCCCGCCCGGCCGCGCACGCACTTACCCTCTCCGCTCGGCCGCGCGCGCCTACGCTCTCCCCGCTCGGCCGCGCGCTCGCATGCGCCCTCCCCGCCCCGGCTGGCGCCGCTCACTGAGGCGCCTGGGGGGGGGGCCCGCGGAGCACCACCGAGTCGGGAGGGGCGGGCTAGAGGGGCGGCGTCGCTGCCCGCACGTCGAGAGGGCCCCGGAGGGTCGCTGCGTCAGGTCTTGCGCCCCCAGCCGGCACCGAAGGGCGCTCCGGGTTTCCTCCCCCCCCCCCCACCTTGTCCGCCGTGTGACCTTGGACCAGTCACTTCGCTCCTCTGGCAGCGGCAGCAGGGGAGAGCGGGGCGAGGTGGGGTTGCTGGGTCAGTATACCCCCTTTTGATATTTCCGAAATAGTTGATTGGGGGGAGGTGGGGCAGCTAGGGGCACCCAGCGCTTAGTACAGTGTCTGGCACATCATCATCATAATGATGGCATTTAAACGCTTACTAGGTGCAAAGCACTGTTCTAAGCGCTGGAGGGATACAAGGTGATCAGGTTGTCCCAAGTGGGGCTCACAGTTGTAATGCCCATTTTACAGATGAGGGAACTGAGGCACAGAGTTGCCCAAAGTCACACAGCTAAGTGGTGGAACCGGGATTAGAACCCATGACCTCTGACTCCCAAGCTCTTTCCACTGAGCCACGCCGCTTATCATCATAATCATCTCATCATCATCATCATGGCATTTTGTTAAGCACTTACTATGTGCCAAGCACTGTTCTAAGCGCTGGGGGATACAAGGTGATCAGGTTGTCCCAGGTGAGGCTCACAGTCTTCATCCCCATTTGATAGAGGAGGGAACTGAGGCCCAGAGAAGTTGTGACTTGCCCAAAGTCACCCAGCTGACAAGTGGTGGAACCGGGATTAGAACCCATGACCTCTGACTCCCAAGCCCGGGCTCTTTCCACTGAGCCATGCTGCTTCCCCTAATATAACAAAGTAAGTGCCTAACAAATCATTATTATTATTATTATTATTGTAATGCAAACACTTCTTACACACCTTACAGCCCCATCCCCTACCCTTCCGGAAAACGGACCCCAATTAATTTTTCTTTATTCCCAGATCCTGGCCTGACCTCCATCCCTTCAGTACTTCAACGCTTAGAATAGTGTTTGGCACATAATAAGCGCTTAAACAAATACCATTAGTATTATTCCAGAGCTTAGAACGGTCCTTTGCACATCGTAAGCGCTTAACAAATGCCATCATTATTACATACAAGAGTGTCATATCTACTCAGTCACATCAACGGTATTTATTGAGCACCTACTGCATGCCAAGCACTGTACGACCACTTAAAATAACTGATTTAAGTGCTTACTATGTGCCAGGCACTGTCCTAAGGGGGTGAATACAAGCAAATCGGGCTGGACACAGTCCCATCCCGTGTGTGGCTCGCAGTCTCCATCCCCATTTTCCAAATGAAGCAACTGATGCCCAAAGAGGTGAAGTGACTCGTCCAAGGCCACACAGCAGACAAGAGGCAGAGCGGGGAATAGAACTCGTGACCCTCCGACTCCCAGGCCCAGGCTCTATCCACTCCACCATTTGGGGGGAGTACAGTATCTTTCCCTGCCCACAAGGAGCTTGAGGTCTAGAGGAGAAGACAGACACTAATATAGATATTATTCTGTCATCTATTTTCGGACATTTTTCCTCGCTTCCAAATTCTAAATCAATTTTGGGTTGCCCATTAAGTTGCAAACTCCTTGAGGGCAGCATGGCCTAGTGGAAAGCCTGGGCGGGGGAGTAAGGAGGCCACTGACTGGTATGTAACCTTGGGCAACTCTCTAAACCTCCAGGTGCCTCAGTTTCCTAATCTAATAATAATTGTTGACATCCGTTACGGGCTTATGGTGAGAGTCTGCCTCGAGATTTTGTACAGGGATTTGTGAAATGGGTAGAAGCCATTCAAAGTTTCGCAAATAGTTATCATTGCGGACACTGTAGACTGTAAGCTCAGTGGGCAGCGAGCATTTTAGCAACTCCGTTGTATTGTACTCTCGCAAACACTTAGGACGGTGCTTCTCCGCACCCAGTAAAGAGCCCAGTGAACGCCACTGATCGAACACTGTCTCAGATTATTTCTGGGCAATCTCAAGTGGTTTTTGGACACCACGCCTCATAGGGAGGCCCGGGGCTCTGGCCGGACACAGGTGGTCTTACGTCTTCCCGCTGTTGAGGTGTTTGGCTAAATTCTCATTACTGGAAGGGCAGCTTTAAGAGATAGGATGATCAAGTTTCACATTGTGGCATTTCAAATCTTCTGTTGGAGAGTCCCATTTACGCCGCTCTGTCTAAACCACATCCTACAGGTTTCAGCATGTGACATCTTAACGTGTCTTTTCAGAAAATCTGAATAAAATACAGCTTCTCTTGGAAATGTGTTTTTATTAGGGATTTATATATTAGGTCAGGATAAATTCAACAGAAATCTCATAGGAGCAAGTCATTGCACAAATTTACATAAGCCTAATATAAGCATGTTAATCTTTCAACTAAACAGAAATATATAAGGCATTCAAGTTGACAGACAATTTAAGGCTCAGCACTTAACCAAGACATGAATGATATATCTGTTCAAATCAGAGTCTGTAACATACTAAAATCAGAGGGAAGACTTGTGACGGGCTGATGAGTGGAGAAAAAAATATATATTTATAACTTTCTTCCTGAGATTCCTGATGCATCCAATCTAAAACATATTAATTCTTGTTCAAGAAAGGGTAAACTCTTTCACCCCTTCCCCTAAAAAGAATCACAACTAAATTGAAAAAATTCAACTACAAGTGCCAAAAAAATGAGCACTTTTGGAAGAGTTTATCAATCATTCTTTTTCTCTCTCGGATGCCACCAATCCACACCTAACTTCATTTTAGGTGGAATTCTGCCAAGTGAAAACCAACATAAATCCTCCTTGGAGGGAATTATTGTGTAATAGCAATGATAAGAATTAATGCAGCATCCTCACTGATAATTATGCAATGTATCCTCAAACACAAGATCTTGGAAGAGAAGCGACAATGAAAAACACTTCTGGAATGTTGGCCTCGTAGGGCTAAGAAAGTCATAACTTTTCATTTGAAATAAGCATTGAACCCAAAATTTCTAAACTGGATTTCGAGTGAGAAAACCAAGTCCCACAGCATAGGGCCTGCATTTTCTCTTCTGAATTTCCAGCATATAAAGTAAAATGAAGATGACAGTAATTCTTTACAGCAAAATACCTAACCTGAACCACTGGGTGTTTTTTTCATTTTTCTTCTTAGGAATAGTACACCTCATCTTTCAGCTCGATTACCGGCAGCTAGCTCCTTAAATTAATCTTGGTTGGAGAAAGCCAAGTAATGGGTTTCATAATCTTAGATATTTTCCAGTGATCTTAAAGGCCAACCGCCAGTCACCTTTTAATACCTTATATAAGATGTTTGCTGTGTGCACATCTAAGTTACTGCTGAATAAAGTTTTGTAACATTTACTGTACTAGAATTCACTTCTTAAAAGCACTAAAAATGTATGACCTAGGTAGTAGTCAATGTAGCACCCATGGCGATAATGTCTGCTGTGTGATGTTAGCGTATCTGTAAGTTTCAAATCAGTAAAGACTAAATCTTGTCCCCCAAAGAGCCGTATCTTGACATCTCACTAAATGCTGCTTCGTGAGGGACACAAGTGCAAGTAGAAACAAGAAAAGGACAGTTATGATTCAGTCACATTCATAACTTTTTCATAGAAAAATAGAAATATATTCCCTGAATTGGAGGACAAATCAAGCAGCCAGCATTCAGCGCAAATTCCAACGTCATTACTGTCAAGTAATAACTGGCCGAATAACTAGTTTTCAAAATCACCTACTTCCAACACACTACCTCTAGACCTCTGTCGTCATCATCCCCATCATTGTATCTCACAGTCCTTCTACCTTGATTTCTAGTTCTTATTTTTGATCGTCGGGGAACTCTTCTGTATTTGATATAGTCCAAATCCTCCCAGTGGTTATTGTCCTGGTTGAACCTGGGCCGTCTCTTTCGCCTAGAACGCCGAGTAGGCTTAAGCGCCTTCTTTGAAACACTCCCTTGAGCCTTTCTTTTCCTCTTGCTTATTTCTCCAGGATTACCACAGTTATTGATGTTGTCTGAATTATTTCCAGACTCTAATTGGGAACAGCACTTAGCATCAGGCTGGGAGCTGGAAGTCCTTGCGGTAGCTTTCTTCCTTGTGCGCCAGGAATACCTTCTCTCTTTGAAACTGGTGGAGTCCAAACATTTATTCAAGGCCTTCGCTCGCCTCCTGGAAGGAGTAGCAGCCTTCCGTCGGGGCATGCGCCTTGTTTTCCTGTCACTCCAGATCTCTGATCCACACTCGTCTTCTCCCGAATTGGTCTCCAGGGTAGATTTTTGCCCCGAAGTGGACTGGCAGGGGGCTTTCTTCCCACTCTCGTCCTCTGAAGGGTAGTTTTTTGCCTCTGGATCTTTCATTTGAGCACTAGGTGACTCCTCACCATTAGCGGGCCAACTCTTCTGGGTCCCCTTCAAACTGCTTTTAGATTCAGACTTTTCCCTCTCAGAGCCACTGTTGCATCTTTTGCTTCCGGGGTCGGAAGCAGACGGAGAACGCATCTCCCTATTAGTATCATCTTGTTCTCGTTCACTGTCATATCTAAAGCCGGCGTCATTCTCCTCTGAGATCGTCAGGAGTCTTTTCCTCGCTGCAGCAGAGGCAGTGCGATGGGGCAGTTTTCGGCTACTCCTTTTCATGCAGACGCTTTCTGGGCTCGAGTTCTCTTCCTTCACGTCGCTCATTTTTCTGATTTTATTTGCAGCGATAGTAGCACATCTTCGAGGAACTTTCTCAGTAAACGTTCTGGCTTTCAATTTTTCATTAGTCATTTGCACACTGGCCTCCTGGTTAAGCACACATTTTCTTTTCCTCGTTTTTCTAGTGAATGCCTTCTCTTCAACACCAGATTCTGAAAAGTGGAGAGTAAAAACTGCTTTTAGTGCAAGTGCTAAATTCTCCAGAAGTGAAAGGACACTTACTAGTTATTTACATACCCTACTGTGAATCCTAAAAATTCCTGTCCATAAGTGATGCTTATTTGTCAGGGTTAGTCTGGTCTGACTTTTTTTGCAGGTGGAACCCAGAAAATGTTTCCACTTAAATCCAAATGGAATTCTTTTGTGCAAGGAATACAGGGTTTGCTCCTCTAGAATAGTATGACATAAAAGGACATTTAAACTTAAAAAACTCAGCCTGTCTTTTAAGCTAATAATCAAAAGGGAAGGACTCTCAAATTTTAAGCCATTAAAAATAGCAGTAGTTGAAATGGCATTCCCAGTCTAACTAAACCATGAAAAGTAAATGCATAAGTGTTCAAATCCTCTCCAAACAGGCATTCCAACACCACCAACCATGATTTCACCTCAATGTACGGCACCAGGAGAAAGACAAGCAATACTTTAAACAGTGGTTATTTCTCTGTTACCCTTAATAAGGGATTAGGGTATTCCTGGGGATTGGAATTCTTTGGCAGGCATCCCTCGAAAGCTTATCGAACGTAGTTCAAAGTTTCCTACCTACACAAAATTCAACCCCCCCCCCCCGTTATATTACCAGTTGGTGAGTGTTAGGGGCAGATGATGTGAATATTGAAAGGGGAAAATCAGGTCTAAACAGTCTGGCTTATGAAACTCACTCTTTGCTTCTGTTAAACTTGGGCAGTTTTTTAGAATAGAATATATAACTGAAGTGTGTACTATGTCGGTTATGGTAACACATCATCCCCTCTGGACCATAAGCTCCTTGAGGGCAGGAAATGTGCTTGTTGTAACATACTTCCCAAGCCCTTGGAACAGTGCTCTGCACACAGTAAGAACAAACTGATTGATCAACTAGGATATCCTGGAGTAACCCAGCAAGGATGTACATCAGTTACCGTGGATTTCTGAGCAAGCGACACCTATCCTGCTGCCCTTTGCAGTGTGTAGCTGAAGGATTGAGGAGGGAGGCAGCTTAAGAGTAGCAGGGATATGGGGTGAAAGCTAAAAATGGGGAGTTTGGGAAAAGGGTGGCAGTCGAATTCTCCAGGATCTCCTGCCATTCCTCTCCAAAGGACCCCCTCCCCCCACAACAGCCAACTCTCTCAGGTTTCTTCTCCTACTGTGGTCCTTTTCCCTGCCACCATGATTCCTTGTGGGCAGAGATGGTAAAATGGAGATTCGATCCATTCTCCCTCCTAACAAATATTAATCAATGGTACTTATTGAGTGCTTACTTTTCATTCAGTCATGTTTATTGAGCGCTTACTATGTGCAGAGCACTGTTCTAAGTGCTTAGGAGAGTATAGTACAAAGAATTAGCAGACACATTCCCTGCCCATAATGAGCTTACAGTCTAAAGGGGGAGAGAGACATTAATATAATTAATTGATAATAACTTATACATACAAAACTAAGTGTTGTGGGGTTGGGCAAATAAATACCATCGTTTGACTGATATCTCCTCCACCATGCTATCTCCCCTAATGCTATGGGGTCCATAGCTTACATACACATGCAAGCGCTAGCTCTCAATTGTGAGACTAAATATAATACTCTGTGTATAAATCCAAGACCAGGTTGAAAAACAGCCCCTGGGAGACATATTGGGGTAGCTGGGATAGCAGATGCTAAAATGAAGCCTAAAAGCATTTCTGTTCCTGGTCTTTGCTACACTTAGGCAGTGGAACTAATCACTGTTCCATAAAGGTGAAGTATTCTAAACGTGCAGACCCACAAATTGATGGTAAAGAAACAACTTGAGGGAGGAGCTGAAAGATAAGTGCTAGAAAAAAGACCAATGATCAACTTGGCAACTAAGGTTTGGGGATAGTCCAAACACTTTAAAATATCTGAGATCTTCCTGCTCTACTTTTTCACCCCACTCACAACCCCCCAGCACTTATGCATCTATCCTTACCCTCTATTTCCCCTACCTGTAATTTATTTAAATGTGTCTTCCTCTCTCGACTGCTAAACTCTTTAAGGGCAGGGATCCTATCAACTCTATTGTACTGAACTCTAAGTATGCACTGGATAAGTAGCATTAAGGAGGTGGGATTTCTAGACCCCTGTCACATAAGCAGTTTTTTTAAAATTTCACCAATAGTTACATTGTATTTGGCAAGCATTCCCATTACGAAAGAACAGATTCGGCTGAAAAATAATGATGATACAAATGAGTCCAACCCTCTCATTACTACAGCATAACACCGTCGAGACCCTACTTGGACAATAAGTTCCCTCCTCTCAACCCCGGCTCCCTAGATTCTCTACTCGAAGCAATCAGTGACTTTTAAGTGCCTTAAAGTGTTTTTGCTCAGGGATCAGAAGGGCATGGAAATTCACCGGCGGCTCCCACTGGCTGCACACAGAGGCCCATGAGTCCGTGAACAGATCGCCAATACATTCTGTCCCATTTTCCCACCCCTCCTCTGCAAGCCCGTGGAGATGTTCCTTTGTGTTTTCTTCAGCTCACCCGCTTTTCTGGGGAGAAAGGGCTGGATTCATCACACCACCTTAGATTTTTGTAACATGTCCCATTTTATTCTCATTACTAGGGGTGAAAGGCAAAGGCCACAGGGGTTATGTTACCCAGACAACAGCAGGGCAGGAACAAGAACACTAGGCTGCCAGCACTTAGGGGCCCGGCTCAGCTGCCTCTTCTGTCAAAGAGCTGTTGACGTCCCCTTCTGTATTTCAACTGATTTGATCCTTCCCTATTGTGGAAAGTCTGTAAACTCAGCATTGAATAGAGGCAGGGATGTTACAAGCGTGCACGGCAAGCCACCACAGTCTAGTTAAGATCTTTCACCTCTTGGGAGCCTGCTCTTTAAAACATCTTTGAAAATAAGGGTGAATTAAGCACTTAAGTGGTAGCCCTTCTGAGGTTTTCTTCAGAGAGGGCCAGTACATAACCAAACTGGAGATAGGGCTTAGGGACACACAAGAGTGGATAAGTAGGCTGTTGGTAGTAGAAACTGTTCTTTCAAATAAACTGATGACGGTGGAGGAGAGAGGGCATTTCTAATGCTAGTATCACCCCCACACCCAAAATCATTACTAATGTAAAATGTTGTTACATTAATTCCCTGAGCCTTTTTCATAACAGATTAAGCAGTTACGCTACATCTCCATTCTCTTGTGAGGCATGGATATCTGGCAAGTCTTCTGTGTCACCCACATTCTATTTATAAATTTGATCTTTAAGAAAGCCACAAAAGCTATGTTTATTTGGAATTTATTAGAACATCAGTCCTAGCTCAAGTCCCCAAGAAGCAATACTTTCTTTCAGTCTTTAAGGCAGGGGAGAATGGGTATAATACTGGACTGAATTTATGACCCATCCTCCTCAGTGTTGGAAAAGCAGTGTCGAGAAGCAGCACGGCCTGGTGGACAGAGTATGGAGCTGGGTGATAATTCCGGCAGACCAGCCCTACGCGTTCACAGGTTCAGAGAAGGGGCCAACATCAATCACCAGCAGGGGTCTTGGGAACTTGGAGAAACCCCAAACCAAATCTGATCAAGAGCTGCAGCCATCCAACCTTCCATATTTCCTACATTCAGGCCTATTCTGTGCTTTTGCCGGTTTTCATTTCACTTTACTTATTATTTTGGAAACCACTTCCTTTTAGTGTCTGCACATATAAAGTGACTTGAATTCATTTTCCCTATTTCTTCAGGAAAAGTGGACGATTCATTTGTCCTGTTTAATACTGAATACTTCCACTTTTCTTACACTGACGCATACCTAAATAATTAATATGGTCCTTTATGGCACTGTAGTACATCTTTTGAAACATCACGGGGAGGAAAATAAAGGAATCCACTAGATTATAAGATCCTTTATTGTGTCTAACTACTGAACTCAACCAACCTTTTAATAGAGTGCTCTGAACAGGGTGTACGTGCCCAATAAATACTATTGATTGAATATAGGAAAGGGGGTCTAGAAGGCTCTCATTTAAGTTTAAGATGAGTCTATGAAGGGGACATGATATTCACGTTTAATCAGCAAGAACATTCTCTCCAATATGCATGTCTTTTTACAACAATATTTATCCAAGTATTCCATATCTTTGAGTAAAATCTGCATGCTGGGAAACTCAAATCTGGAAAAAGAAAATCAGCTGAGGCTTAATTATTATTATTTTAAAGCCTCAACAGTTCTTGGTACACAGTAAATACTTAACACCTCACCTGCCATAGTAGTGATATTAAGTACTTACTCTGTACCAAGCATTGTACTATATGCTGGGGTAGATATGGTAATCCAACCAGACAGGCCCTGTCCCAGATGGGGTTTGCAGTCTAAGAGGGAAGAACAGGTTTGATCCTCATTTTAGAATTGAAGAAACTGAGCCACAAAGAAGTTAAATAACTTGCCTAAGGTCATAGCACATAAGTAGAGGACCTGGATTCTTATCCTGTCTCCACTGAAGCAGCGTGGCGCAGTGGAAAGAGCATGGGCTTTGGAGTCAGGGCTCATGAGTTCGAATCCCAGCTCTGCCATTTGTCAGCTGTGTGACTGTGGGCAAGTCACTTAACTTCTCTGTGCCTCAGTTCCCTCATCTGTAAAATGGGGATTAAGACTGTGAGCCCCACGTGGGACAACCTGATTACCCTGTGTCTACCCCAGCGCTTAGAACAGTGCTCGGCACATAGTAAGCGCTTAACAAATACCAACATTATTATTACTACCATGTCCATGCTCTTTTCATTAGGCAACACTGTTTCTCATAAAACCTTACAACTAATGTGTATGGCTTGTAATGAGATTGGCTGACGGAAGCCACGGTGGTTGGGCGGGCAGGGTGGCGCACTGAGACTCGAATGGATCCTGATTCACCTGGAGTCCCAAACTGTGTGAGTTTTCCCTCATCTTGGTTTGGCTCCTGTTCCCTCCCTTCAAGCCCAACCCTACAGTGAAAATGGTTACCCCTTGAATTCTGTGCGCACCCTAGTCTTCCAAACCAACGGGATTCACAGTGCATGTGACATTCAAATCGATATGCCTAGAACATCTCATATGATCACTTAAAGTGGCCACAATTTCATATATGAAACTCTTCTACCTCTCCAATCTAGTTAGAGACAACTCTCGATGTTTTTAAAATACAGAATACGGACAGCATGCAAACACCCAAATTGAGTCACTACTACAGTTTCAGCCTCATTTCCAAAACTAACAGGCAGCAAGTATCGACTAATAGACATATCATCTTGTATGTGCTCAGAAGATGCCACAAGTAAAATGAGCAAAAGCCCACAGACTAAAAAGGCTACTGAAACACTAATTTTTTTGTTATTGTTTCTCAGAGCTGGGTAAATATAATCAGGTTGAACACAACCCATGTTCTCTATTTTACAGATGAGGTTACTGAGTCCCAGAGAAGTTGTGACTTGCCCAAGGTCACACAGCAGCAAGTGGTGGAGCCAGGATTAGAACCCAGGTCCTTCTGACTCCCAGGCCCCTGCTCTATCCATTAGGCCATGCTGCTTTGCTGAAAAATTGTTCTTTTTTCTTTGGTGGGGTTGAGGCAGCTAAATGCCTCATATTTTCAAAATATAAGGAAGGTGAAAAATCAAAGTTCAGGTGTGAATACGGAGCTAGCCCTGTCAGTTGAGAGAGATGCCATTTCATTGCAAAAGTGAACTCTCATCATATAGAATTACCAAAATCTTCAGAAAAAAGCTGAAACTTTTAAAGAAGATGGAAATTAAAATTTTAGAAAAGTGTCAATGGAGGTGGTTAACAGTGTAAGGGCAAGAATAAAAAGACAAGCTCATTAGGCACTTATTGCTTAAAATTAAATTCTTCTGGGTCTTGCAAAGATCGGTTCACTTTTGGCCAAGCTTCCATCTTGCTGGTGGCAAGAAACGTCTGCAGGTGTTTCATTAAAGCAGTGGGTCTTGTGCACATAAGGGAGAGGGACAGCAGCTATCTGTCCTCCTTTATGGCAGCAAGAATGGGGTGTAGCCAATGATCCCAAAGGATAAGGCAAGATTGGCATATCACAACAATCGGTTCTATTTGAGTTTCCTCACCTCTATTTTGGAGGATGATATACATCTCCCTACCTGTCAGATTGTGAGCTCAGTATGGGACAGAGACCAAGTCTAATCTGATTATCTTGTACCTACCTTGATGCACCTTGTAAGCACTCAATGCCCTCATAATTACTACTAAGACTACTGTTAAGACTTGGGAAAATACAACAGAAACCCCAAATTCCCCTGCCCTTGAGTTTACACCCTTTAACAGGGTGATTTTTGTTCTCCCATTTAGAAGAGTTATAGGGGTTCTCTGGAGGCAAATTTTAAGCCAGAAAAATGGTGCTATTTTAAAGAAAATGATAATAGTATTTATTTGTTAAGGCTTTCTATGTTCCGGGCACTGGAATAAACACAAAATAATCAGATGGGACAGTCCTTGTCCCACTTGGGGCTCACAATGTAAACACTGGGAGAATGGAATTTACACCACCTTAATCCACCACAATTTACTTAAAACAAAGTTCTACATCTCCAGCCGGAGCTAACTCCATGACCTTGTTAGTAAAATTCAGCCCATTTTCCTGGCACCCAAGATTCAGGACAAGTTGGACCCCTAACAAATTAAAAGATTTAATATTCTTACCATTTAGTGCATTGCTCTATTCATTATTCACACATTGATGGAATGTATAAGAGTGCCCTGGTAGCCTGAAGTAATTCACGCTTGTCCTGAAATACCTAACTTTTATCAGGGGCAAACATGTGGCCTGGGAAATTGAAAACCTACAGTGCTTTCACTTGGTGAAGATGAAGAAAAATATTGGGGAAATTGTTTTAGGATTCATGCCTTATGCACCTTTATTAGCTTTGATGGTATTTAGAAGCAGCATGGCCTCGTGGGTAGGGCACAAGCCTGGGAGTCCAAAGGATCCGAGTTCTAATCCCACTTCTGCCACTTGTCTGCTGTGACCTTGGGCAAGTCACTTCTCTGCCTCAGTTACCTCATCTGTAAAATGGGGATTAAGACTGTGAGCCCTATGTGGACAAGGATTGTGTCCAACCTGATTAGCTCGTATCTGCCCCAGCGCTTAACACTGTGCCCGGTCCATAGTAAGAGCTTAAATACCATGAGAAACAAAAAAAGAAAAAGGCAGGCAGCAGGACATAATGGAAAGAGCACAGGCCTGAATGTCCAAATATATGGGTTCTAATCCTGACTCTGCCACTTACCAGCTGTGTGACCTCGAGCAAACCACTTAACTTCTCTGTGGCATTTGGAACACAGATTGCGTCCCATCTCATTACCCTGTATCTACCCCAGCATTCGGTCAAACGTTCGGCCCTTAGTAATTGTGGTAGTTACGGAGAGGAAGCTCATTAAATCGCAAACTTGGCTTCCCTTAATGCAACCAGTCTATTGGTATTCACACGACAATGATCGATAACTTAGTTACCACTCAGACTTGGCCCTTGCTTATGCTTAGCATTTATAGCCTTACTAGATTTGCTAATTACACATTGGTTTAATCACTCAGCCACCTTGGCTTTTACCCTATTGACAGGTGGACAAGTGTATCGGTGGCTTTTCAGTCGTAATAGAAGCAGCCATCAGTTGTGGTGCTTGGGGGGGCTTTTTGTCCATTCCAAGCGCTTAGTACAGTATTCTGCACACAGTAAGTGCTCAATAAATATTATTGAATGAATGAATGTAAAGCGGTTTCAGGAGACCCTTCCAAGTTTCACTGGACATTGGCTCGACGTACAATTGCACGTTTCCGCACACAGCGTTTCATCAGTGGCAGTAACTTTGCCCACAGTGTGGCTTCTAGGTTGTGCCAACCCCTCCCTGAGCCCATGCAAATATCATTTGGTTTGCTGCTTCAATTGTCACTTGTAGAGGTCAGTTTTTTCAGCCCTACCCCATCTCACAGTGCGACTGGAGCTTCTGTTCAAGAAGTACTGCCCTGTTCCTGCCAGCTAAACTTGTGGCAGCCCTGTTCGTCACTCCCGGCTCCTATAAGCCCACATCCACAGCCCTGGATGGGAATCGGCAGTTCTCTTGGGCCAGCTGCTGAACAGAACGGGGGCGGCCACATTGGTGACCGCAACGTGAACAGGTTTGGAAGCAGCTGAAACACTGCCCTTTTCAGCTCTTAATATTTCCCAATTGCATTTGAGCTGGATGATCTATGAAATGGGGATTCGATACCTGCTCTCCCTCCTCCCGATTCTCCAGGACTGGGTCTGACCTTATTACCTTTAATCTCCCCTAGTCCTTTATAGACCTTGGCACATAAGTTCTTAAATCCCACAGTTATGATGATGAAGAAAAGTCTGAGACTGCTACTCAGGAGCTGCTCTAGCAATAGAATGTATTAAGCGCTGATTATAGGCAGAACATGACACTTCTCACCTGAGGGAGAATGGAAAGAGCAGGAGCCCATGAATCACAGGACCTGGGTTCATCTCACCTCCACCACCGGTCTGTTGGGCAAATCATTTAATTTCCCTGTGCCTCAGTTTCCTCATCTGTAAAACGGGGACTAAATCCTACTCCCTCCTAATTAAGCTGTGAGCCTCAAATGGGACAGGGACTGTATCTGACCTAATTACCTTGTATCTACCCCAGTCTTTAGCACATAGAAAATGCTTAATACCATTATTATTCAACAACCTACCCAGCCCCAAAAGCCACCATGTGGAGTCTCTCAGCTCTGATTAGACCGTCAAAACTTTTCAGAGACCTGGGAGTCTCAGCTCTTCAAGCCAGTGGGGGCCCTTGATTTCACCCACCCCACTCCCCTGAGTGAGCCTACCTATGAGTCCCAGTTGCCAAGAGAAACAGCACAAACGTCATTCATCCATCTCCCCTAGACTCAAAATTGGGGTGGTGTGAGGTGGTCAGAGAGGCACAAGCAGAAAACCTGAAAGACTGTTTCAGAGAGAACTAGAGTCTTTGGGGACCAAGATCTTACCAATCTCAGCTGATTTCCGAGATGATATCGATAGTATTATTCAAGAATAATGATCCAGTTCTCAGAAACATACTTAGGTGTTACTTCAAACTTTTAAGGAGTCATATGAGTTGTCAGCAGCTAGCTAAGGCTTGTTTTATTTTCTGGCATATTGGAATATAGTGCCTGACTTTTTTTTTTTTTAATAGGGAAGGGTGGGACCAAATATTTTGTGAAGATAAAAAAGTGGGGAATTCAAGAAGACTCGCAGCAATGACCTGATCATGAATCTTCCTCCCTAGATTGTGATCATGTGGGCTGGGTCTGTCTTCAATTTATATCTTCTAGATTCCTTTATTAAGCACTCGTAGTGGGCCTAGAAGAAGTCTGTAAAGGGCTAGGCCCACTAAAAGTGCTTAATACACTTTAGCAATAGTAATAAAAACATCTGAAATGCTGTCTGTAAACCTTAATACTTATAATGCAATATAAGGAATGAAGCGAATCTTTCCAGAAACGGATATAAAATACACAAGACACTGTGTTAAGCTCTAGCAGAAGTTGACTTTCCAGAGCACAACCACCAGTCTATGTCTGGGACGGGGCACTGCTGATACTCCTGAATGCCACTGCAGGCTCGGAGCAGGGGTTTGAGGAGCTAACGGAGCTGACCTGGGCCGTTCTGACGCCCTGAGAGAGGGCAGAGGCAATTTGAGGGACCTAACTTGGAGCAGGTGAGAATTTGGCACTACAAACACATGCCCAAAGATCCAAAGGGACAGCAGCAACTGGACCATAATCACAGCTCCTCTGTGAGCCCGGGATGGTTAGGCCACTTTCCTGAGCACGTTTGTTGTTCGGCCCGGCACCCATTCTGGTGTTGGAGCCTAATCCAGATCCCATTCACTGCAGCCAACCCTAGAGAGTCTCCATTTTCTCTTCTTAAAGAAAGATTTTAGCTTTCTGGGAAAGCTTTGCGCTAAACAGCTTGAACCTCACAGATGAAAATGAAACAATCCTCAAACCGTTATTTTGCATTTGACGTTTATGATATCAGTCACTTGAAACAAAGCAAATTATGGTCCTCACATCGAAAAGTCAAGTTTGGGGGGAAAAAAAGCCACACAACATTATTTTTTAAAGTTATGAAAAGAATAAAATTAAAAAGCCAGAACCTGTTCATAGCACCATTTTCTTCTCTTTTCGATTACAACAGTTTAGACTGCAATTTCAAGTTTACAGTACTGTTGTTCTTGGATCACTTCATATCTGATACACCACAATCGTTTATTTCTTTAAAAAAAAAAAGGAAAAACTAAAAACCAAGAATACACAATCCTGCTTAGTTTAAATTTCAAGTTTCACATAAAAAGAGGTTTGGGGGAGTATAAGGTAATGTACGGGAATTCAAGTCTGCTCTACAAGAACAATTTTTTTTTTTTAAATCTCTACTTTAGAGATCTGATCAACAAAGCAGTGTGTGCAACTTGCCTAAAGTTTAAAATAGAACAGTAACAGAAAGACTAAACCAAGCCCTGAGTATTTACTCCACAATCGTTTAGAACTGATACTTCTTGGCTATGATTTTGTTCAACTTAACTATGTACTTCACAACTTACCTTTGCCAGATACATCTGCATGATCACAGAATGAAATAAAAAAAAGTTTAGTGCTTCTTACTATGCATTCTTCTAGTTAAAACCTTTAAGGGGTAGTAAGAAGATTTTGGTTTGTAAAGGAATCTGAGGCCACAGAACGTTTAATTGGGAACATTGTTCGGGAGAGTCCTTATTTGCATTTGCATATAAGCACTCTTGATGTTGTGGTATTGAAAGCCAGGAAGTGAGATGGTGCCTAGCTCAGGTTGGCGGAGACCAGGAGATACACCCCCTTGACCCGCAGTGATGTGGCCGGAGGTAAGGGTCCCCAAATGGTATCTGGGAAACCAGGAGATCTAAAATAGAAAGCTCTTCCCTTTTTTTTCCAGCTCCTGGTTATTAATTACTCTCAGGAGGCCCTCGTTCCCTCTCAGCTGTCACCCCCATGCAGAGGGAGAAGACTACCCCCCCTCTAGCTCGTCAAGAGAAATTGAAAAGCACAGAGCCGAAGAGACAAAATATTTTTGGACAGCTTGTGAGGCCCCATGAGAGCCTCTGCAACAGGAAGAGCTCAGGAAAAGCTAACTCTGCCAAAGGTCCAAACTATGTGGAGCAGAGAGATAATATATATTTAGGATGCTCGCCTTGAAGACTCAGGTCTTTAATAATGCATAACAAGAACCACCTTAGGACCTAAAGATTAATCTGTCTGGGTGTGCTTGGAACAGTTACCAAATTAATCTCATCAACATATGGTGACTGGCATTTGTCTCGGGTCCAAATGAGTGGTAGACACTATTTCTCCTGCCAACACCGAAACTAGAATGTCACCACAGGTGAACCACCCATTCATTAGATGCAGCACTAAGAGGTTGCCATGAGAGTCCTGGGGAGACTCCTCAAAGATCGACAGTGGAGAATGCCGCTTTCCTAAAGCCCAGTCACCCAGAGTTCTCTGTGTGCTGGATAATTAACTTAAAGTCAACTACCAAAAGATCTTGTGTGGCTGAGACACGCTATATAGCAATTGTTTGGGTACACAAAGGAAACTGCATAATAATCGAGGCTTGCTTCAGAATGAAAATATCCAACAGGCTCAACAAATACTTTTAAACAAAACAGACTAAGACCAATAATTTACTAGTATTTTATAAGTTCGAGTTCAAAGCACGGATGTGATAATGTAGCTTTTTAAAACGCCGACACCATTAAAGGAAAATGGAAGCTAATTTCTTCAACTATATTACTGGAGCTGATCTTATGTATCAGCTGTGATAGCATCAGGTTTTCAACGGAAACCAAAACGAAAGGTTAAATGACTTGCCAACAGCCTTTAGGTTAGTCGTCTCTTGATCTTAACGTCCATCTGTATCTACTAACCAGTTATGGAGTTATTTGTAAACAAAAGTCAGTCATATGAAATAGCTAGGCTATTAAAGATCAGGTGTTAAGACAACCACCTCCCTTAAAATTTTGGAAAACAGTAACCGAAGAACATAGGTAGCAACCGCCAGGCTACTGTGAAAATAATGCTCATGATAGAGCATTAGATGCCTAGTGTTAAGAAGAGGGTTTTTTTTTGTTTTTTTTTTTTGTTGTTAAAATAAAAATCTGACTATGTGTGGCCAAATGCCAATCGAAACTGAAATCTGCCCCCCACCCCCACCCCGCCCCGTCCCCACCCTGGATGAAGCACATTTTGGCACCTGTGCTAAATGCTTCTACTCGGGCAAGTGAGTGCAACTTGAAACAAGAAAAGGACAGTCAGGATTTAGTCACATTCAAAACTTTTTCATAGAAAAATATAAATATATTCCCTGAATTGAAGGACACAAGAAAGATTCGGAACAGCCAGCATTCACCATGAATTCCAGCCACGTTACTTATAGAAATGGACTGGTTTCTCTCTTAAGGTCATAAGGTGCAATCACCCGGATCTAATTCGTTATCTACCTCTAGACATCTATCATCATCACCCTCGTTATCATATCTCACAGTCCTCCTACCCTGATTTCTAGTTCTTATTTTTGAACGTCGAGGAGCTCTCTTATATTTTGCATAGTCCAAATCCTCCCAGTCATTATCATCCAGACTTAACCTAGGTCGCTTTTTTTGTCTAGGCAGTCTCCCAGGTTTAGATAGGTTAGCTTTAAAAGTTTTACCTTTTCTAACTACTTTTGCTTTTCCTCTTATTTTCCTCTTTTTTGCTTTCGTGTTATCACTAGAGTTAGTGTCTGAATCAGTGGCTGATTCCACAACTGAAATGCCCTTGGGACTAGAATCGGGTCCAGACTTGGCACTCCCCGCTGTTTCAGATGCTTCCATGCTTTCTGATTCAGAAGGTCTCTTCTCTCCCTCCCCTTTCTCAGAATCTGCTGGGTCCGGCAGATGGCGGGGGGCCTTGGCTTTTCTTAAAGTCACCGCCGCCTTCCGTCGAGTCATCTTTTTGATTCTTCTATCTCGCCACCTGCTTGGCCCGGGCCCCGCTTCCTCCTCCTCCTTGCTGTTCTTTGCAGCAGGCTTCTTCCCAGAAGTGCCCAGGCAGGAAGCCCCATTCTCATTTTCATCTCCCGGGGTATGGCTTTTGGAATCTTCTTCAGAAGATGCAGTGGAGAAGTGTTTTGTTTTAAAGGACACGGGAGTAGACTTGGGACCACTGGCACGCCGATTCTTCCACCGGGCCCCTTTCGAATGACTTTCAGAGTCTGAGTCTTCATTTTCAGACTCACGAACACTTTTCTTTTCAATCTCTGAACGAGCCTCGAATGCCTGATCTCGAAAGGCAGACAGCTCTACCGGCTCTTTTTCACTTTCGCATTCAAAATTTGTGTCACCCTCGGAATCGTACAGTATCATCTTCTTGGGGATCGTGGCGGTCCCGCGAGGAAGCGGTTTCCGGCCCTTCCTACCCCTAGTGCCCACGTTTCCAGAGCTGGAGTTTTCTTCTTCCTCCACATCGCTCATTAACTTAATCTTACTTGCGGCCACAGCAGCGCACCTACGTGGAATTCTCAAGCCACCACGTGTGGGCCTTAACGGTCTGCTAACCACTTCCGAGTTGCTGTCTGAGTCACTTGCATGGACCCTTTTCCTGGCAGTTTTTCTGATGAGTCCATTTTCTTGAGATGCGGTGCCTGGGTGGGGGCGGAAAAACAAAAGGGAGTTTAATAAATTTCCAACGGTAACAACCAGAATGCAGAAGTGCTGGGCTAAAAAGAAAAAAATACATATAGACTGAAATTAAGTGTTTGTAAGACCATCCTCAAGCACGAGTAGGACTACGTCGTCCTGATCAGAGTCCCTGACTTCCCTCGAACTGAAATGAGATAGAATCAGGCTGTGAAGTACCAAGTACCATAAAAACCCAAACTAAGATGAACCCAGTTACGATATCATTTAAGGCAAAGGACTCAGGGCTCATTAGGGTGGGCAGGGCACCTGCCCTGGACCTTTTCCCTATTAGCGGGACTTGGGAGGGCTGCTGCAGCATAGAAAATTTTAAAGAATAATCAAATTGAGCCCATACGATCTGCTGGAGTTGAATTTTACAATGAGTAACACTTGGGGATTTAAATACTTCTGGTCTGCACTCACTCACACCCAGGGTGGGATTAACTCTGTGAGCCTGGACCTTCTTCATTCAGGGGCACCACAAATGCTTAAATCTTTCCCCCACCATAAAATATTTGTTATTCTGCTATGGAAGCTGTTAACACTACATTACACATACCTTTTCATTAAAACAAAACAGGCCCGTGATTACACTTCAGTCTTAAATCACTCCACCCCAGGATGGGTGCGGAGATCCAACAGAAGCAACAAAAATTAGCTCATGATTAGATTTTAACCAAGTGATAATTATGATCAGGAAACTGTTTCAAAGACTGGAGGAAACAAGACGTTTGAAAGCCATGTGGATGATGGGGGAAGGAGGGAAAGAACACAGACAATCCCCATACTAAATTCATCTTTTCTATCACGGGTCACTAGCTGCACTATTTAGAGCAGTAACACCTATAAAAGATTATTCTCCTGAGCTTAATAAACCATAACTCTTTCTTTACTTTGTTTTAAATTTTAACAAGATGTATTTGGATCTATTTTTTTTAAACTCAGGAGAAAAACAAATATGAGCTACACCATCTCATCATCTCATCTGGGAAGGAGCCTAATTTACGTGTCAACAGCATGGAACCTGAAGTCAAGAGACCTGGACTCTAGTTTCAATCAGTTTGTATTTAGTGAGTACTTATTGTGTGCAGAGCACTGTACTAAGCGCTTAGGAGAGTAGAACAGAGTTGGTTGACATTCCCTGCCCATAACGAGCTGTCAATCTAGAGGGGAAGAAAGACATTAAATAAACATTTTATAATATAAATAGATATGCACAAGTGTTGTGGTTCTCCTTCTGCCACTAGCCATCTGGGTGATGAAGACAAGTCATTTATTCCCACTTTACAGAAGGAAGAAACTGAAATGCAGTGAGGTTAATATCTACCTCTCCCTACCTTAAAGGGATGCTCCCCCCCATCCCCCCCCCCAAAAAAAAGGTTAGTGAAGTGAAAGCATTTTGGAAAGTAAAAAAAGGATGCCCAAAATTCTTGGAATTATGTTACATACTGCAGTTTACCTTTTATAAGGTTCTTTTTCCTCTTATTTGGTTTTGTGTTATTGCAATTCAAATCGGAATCCAAATCTGTTTCAGACACATATTTCAAAGTGCACTCGGAGGCAGCATCGGAACCAGATTTTGAACACTTGGGCACCTGCACAGGTGTTTCTCTTTTGACCAAATGTCTTCCATTCCCACTCTCTTCCTCCTCAGACTCTGCCGAGTCATCTGAATCACTCAAGACCTTTGCTTTTCTCGAGAGTGTGGCAACCTTACGGCAGGTGGTCCTCATGGGTTTTCTAACCATTCCAGTTTGCCTGGCCCTGAGTCTCCTTCCTCCTCAGACCTGTTCCTTACTGGAGGCTCTTGCATAGAAGTTGACAGGCAAGATTTCCTTTTGCTCTCATCCTCTGAATTATGGCTTTTTGACTCTTCCTCAGAGGATTCTATTGAGGGAAATTTTGCCTTAAAAGATGCAGCAGTGCAGAGCTTGTGACCATTTGTGCGCCAGTTCTTCCGAACCACTTTCAGGTCACCTTCTGATTCTGAGCCTCCATTGTCAGACTCACTAACGCTCGTCCCACGAGCGTAGGAGCGAGTCTCGGCCGGGTGATTTCTAGTAGTAGATTGCTCTTTTTCGTCTTTGTCGCTTCCTGACTTCAGACTTTTCTCATCCTCCGAGTTGTACAACAGCTTTTTTCTAGCTGCAGCAGAGGCATTCCGGTGAGGCAGTTTCCTGCTGTTCCGGCTTCCAGAGCACGCACTTTCTGAGCTTGAGTGCTCTTCCACATCACTCATTAGCTTGATCTTATTGGCAGCTGCAGTCGCACACTTGCGTGGGATTTTGCGGATGCATCCGGTTTTGGCTTTCAGTCTGTCACCGGCCACCGTTGAATTGTTGTCAGAGTCGCTCAGATAAACCCTTTTCCTGACAGCTTTTCGGCTGTATCCATTTTCTTGAGAGGTAGAACCTACGAGGAATAAGAAAGAATGAGTCGGCAAAGAATCTGTAACAGTGCCCCTTCTGAAAAATCTCAAATGACAAGGTTCTCTTCTCCGGCACACGTACCAAGCCCTTTCTGCCCCTTCCGTTCTGTGATCTTTTCTATCTCATTGGGGAGAAGTGAAGTTGTTTTGGCATGGCACCAGTTTCCTAATGCTTCCTATTCTCAACTCCTGCAGCCGGTCCCACCCTGGCAATCAACAAGGAGCCAGCCAGGAAGGTTAATCGATCAGAGGCCGTAAAGATTTTTAAGAACTCACTGACTGGCTCAAGTCGATGGCATAATTTACCATTTGTACCTTTTGTTGTCACGAACGTTTTAGACGAAGAACAAGGTAGGAAATCTAACATATGCAAAGAGTAGCACTGGGTCGTAAAAATTGGAGAGGGAGTCCTTGGGAACTTCTACACTGGCTAGGTCAAGGTGACCCCACTTCCAGGAGATCCACTATGAGAACTACACACAGGGCCATAAAGGAATCCAACTGTTACTTATCCAAGAGACATGAGTGGAAAGGATAGGGCGAGCGACTGAATCTTGGTCAATCGCCACATGGGCCAAGAACCTTACAGTCTGATTAACCTGTCCCATTAATTAGTACTATAATTGACTGCTTGGTGCAGGTTCTCGGCCTTGAAGTCTCAAGACTACAGCTCATCCATCATACCCAGTGGGAAACTCTGTCATCATCACCACCACCACCCCAGAAATTCGTTTATGGAGCTGCCGGGGAATTACAAAGATTCAGTATTGTGTCATCTCCCCATGTCTGGAAGTTGGATAGTTCCTTTTAGATGAACGACTTCTTGTAGTTAAGTCAATTCACGTAAAGCTACTCTACCAACACCCTGGGTTTTTTTTTTCTTCAATCAGTGTAACGACTTGGGACAATTTCTCGTTGTTCACTTCTCTCAAATCTGGATTCTCCATTAATTGTCCTGTATCCGGGACTGTCAGAGTACTTCTTTTTGTAAGAGAATGAAGCAAGCTAAAACAACTGCAGAACGTTTTGCATTCAAAGGAAAGAGAGAGGTTAAGATGTGCTGAAGAAACAGAGGAGATAGGAAGGTGGGTCATGCCATTAAACAACCCTGGGATGTTTGGGATTAGTTTTCTCCAGTACAGAAGAGTAACAAGTTTCGACCTATAAATCATGAGCTCAGTTTCTGCCATAAGACAAAAAGTTCTGTAGAATGAAAATTACGGAGTTACATTCTTTACTTTTAACGTAACGCTGGCAACTACACATTCCTCACAAAGTACACAACCAGCTCTTACCTGCTTTTCTCTGAGCAGCTCTATTTCTAGTAACCCTGAAGTTGTCACTGTTGCCTCTGAAGATCCCATTGCGTAATGAGGATTCGGTCACTACAGAACTCTCTCTACTTTCCTCTGAACTACTTGAAGAAGCTGAAGAGGAGGAAGAGGAAGCTGAGGAATCTTCCATTTCACTCTCTGACAAAAATGAGAAAGTTGAAGTGTCAAATACAGTTAACTAAAATCAATGCTTTACTCTGTGACACCATGGGTTGTTCTATAAGGATACATACATACCTTAACAGCACTATAAACTGTATTTGATTACAAGAGCAAAGTGTCCTTGTAAGACATTTATAGACATGTTCATTCCAAAGCAAAGATCTTTCTGGGCACACTTTAAAGCTTTGGATAAGAGGTGCAGCATTTACTGAGCATCCCCTTGAAGTGGTGCCCGGAACTTGACTTCCCTACTACTTCTGGGAAGTACGGAACAATGAAGTGACGTGTTCCCGGCCCACAAGGGGATCAGCTTCTCAGGACATGTGAAACATTCTTGAAGCAGTAAATAATTACAATTAGCCCTACCCCTTTTCAACCTTGGAAACAATTGTTTAGTGTGACAAAAAGATATAATGCTAGAACCGCTTTGAAAAAAATTCCTCCAGATTTTCTATTAGTTAAGTCTTTCCCTATGAGAAATTTCTATCCAAGATTCCAATCCCAATCAATTTTAATGCATGTGTGCATCTGCAATCATCAGAAAAAGAAATGAACACATTGAACAAGTTTCTGTAAAAATACTTTTTAACCTCGTGGAAATCACAGCAACGTTACTTCTCATGGTGACGGTCTCTTATTAACAGCATCGCTTCCAAAGAATTCTGAAGACTGCTACTTCTATATTATACAGTTCAATATGACACAGACAATCCTTTTTATAAAGGCATCATTTCTCACCAGATAGTGGAGAACACTTTGCTAGTGTTAAAGGTCTAGCCCGTCCGATCTTTCTAGACGATGCTGCCGAATCTGACGATTCACCAGAAGTTGCATTGGCAGAGATGTTTGCACTGACTTTATGGCTTGTCACAAAAGTTGCCCTGCTTGAGGTAGATTGTTGAGGAGAATCTTCCACTTCGGGTAAGACTTTGGCCTGAGATTTTAACTGTTTCTGCTTCAGGTGTCTAGATGAGCAAGAAATAATAGAGGAAATCGTGGGCAATTCGACAGAATAAACTTTAGCACAACTGGGCTCTGGTTCAATTGTTCTCAATTTCAAAGTGAACTGTACTTGGAATTAGATCACCAGTATTTCAGAATAAGTGTGGAGACCTAATTTTACTTGAACAAAATCATATTCAAATTTGAACTTCACCCTATATCTCCTCTCCCTTTCATCAGAATTTGATGTTCGCCATATGCTATGCCTCAGTGTCAGGCCAGGGTCCTGTGGGACCAAAGCCCGCAGGACTGGTGGGGCCGGTAGTAAGCTAAAAATCAGCTGGACTCAAGCAGCCACCTTTCCCCCAAACCTCCAAACCAATCCAAAAGAAAACCAACAAAAACAAACCCAGAAACCCCACAATCATTTACACTGGCCAGTAGAGAGAGGGGTTTGTAGTTCTCAATGGTGGCAAGGCATGGGAATGACATTACACAACCCCCTCTGCTGGGCATGCTGCTAGCATTCACACAACTAGAGGTTCCTCAGAGCCACTCAACAGTGCTTAGTACAGTACTGGGCATATAGTATAGTCTTAAACGCCACAGTTGTGTCATTAGGTGTCCAATCCCTTTAAGGAGCTGATCACTTGATGGGACCTGAACTCATTAAAATTCCAAAGACCTGGAATTTTTACCAATCCTGCCGGTCCACAGCTAGAGCAGGCTCCCCCCAAACCCAGCCTATATAGCGCCTCTGTTCAAGTGCGTTCATCGGTTTAAATATCAGGGTTTAAACAGATCTAATATTTACTGAATATAGTTAGGTAACAGATTAGATGAAGGTAAAGATTAAATGCCTACATATTTTAGTTCCAAAATAATTTGCCTTATTTACTTTTGAGATTTTTAAGAGGAGGGTTAGTTTGCTGTCCCACTCATTTAAACAACCTGGATATTAATTATATTCAAATATATGAAGACTGAAGCAAATTCTAAATGTACAATGATTTTCAAGGTGCAAGTTACGGATCCTAGCAAAAGAATACTGACTGCCTAAATTTTCCTCAATTTAGTTTTCTTTGCTAAAGAAAGTACCCTGCCCTTTAATAATATTATAAAAAATTCCTCAAGTTGCCCCGAAACCTCAATGCCATAATTCGGCCATCCAAAAGTCAATCAAAGGTATTGAGAGCTTACTGTGTGCAGGTCATTGCCTTAAGCACTTGGGCGAGTACAATACAATAGAAGCGGTAGGCATAACTCCTTCCCCTCAAGGAGTTTACAATCTAGTGGAATTGAAAATACACAACATTCTGATCTGATAGTGGTTCTCCTATTGTTCTCACCTTGATTTTAGAGTTATTTAAGAGAATGAATAAAATGTATATGGATGTTCTATAGGGGGGGAAAAAAAAGTAAGCCTGAGAAACAAGCAAAGCTACGAATGCAACTCATCACCCCCAATCAATTTACCTGAACGGTTTCTCAGATTGGTGGGCCTGGTTAGAATTCTGCCGCCTCTTATACCTCTGACTTCTTCGGAGTCGCTCTTGGTATTTTTGGCTAATTCTAAAATCAGAAGAGATTCTCCTCATTTTTTCCTCAAATAGAGCAGACAATCTCAAGGTCATGCTGTAAATCTGTGTTGAAAAGAAAAACAAAGGAGTCAAATCACAGTCCTTCAAAATACACATCTTTCCCTCAAAGAAGTCCAAATGGGCTTCAGGCACGGTTATGCAGAACAGGCTCATGTGGTTGTGTGTCTAGGCCAGATATAATCTATCGATTCACATTACAAGTACATTCTGCCTTTTTCTCCAGAATATAGTGAATTTCTATCAGTGTTTTTAGAAGTATTAGCTCTGGACTCACTTCTCTGACCCCCAATTTTTTTGTTCACTAGAGAGATACTTCACACAACCCCAATCAATGGGGCCCAGCTGACCTGCAGGTATGATGTATACATACCTGTATGTACAGATTTACAATACCTACCTTTGACCTTTTGTTCGGTGTATAAGCTTTTGCATTGCTAAATATTAAACGGATATCTTTGCACAACTCCAATGGGCTGTCATAATTTCCAGCTTCTAGAGTTTCTCTCACTGTTCCAAAGTCCATTGGAGTATCTATAATGTCTCGATAGTCCTAGGCAAAAGATGTTAGGCAAACATGTTTAGCAATGCAAAAGCACAAAATTACAACAATAATAAGAATAATAATAGTGTTGTGTCAAGCACTTTACTAGGCATTGGGGTAGATCAAGATAATCAGGTCAAACATTCAATGCGGAGAAGTATTAGACATGAACAGTGTAGAGTAACAGGCCTGGGAAGAAATCAATTAGTCCATCCCTTTGCTCCTAGGGCAAGATAACATTTAACTCATTCCGAACAAAGGACTAGCTGCATCAGGCACGTGCAACCCCGTGACTTGTTTAGGGTTTACAACAAGCAGCTAGAGTACAGAAATTGAGAAACTGCCCAGGGATTGTGTGCTACAGCAGTGTTGTGACAGTCCATCCCTCAGCACTACTTTTAATAAGTCCCAGAAACAAAAAGGTTCCCACCTCCCCCATAAGCTGGGAAAAATTCTTCCTCCCATGTCCAAGGAAGACAATCACAAAAGGGAGGCTCACTGTCAAGACCAAACCCTTCTCCTTTACCATTACCATTTCTATGGCAGCTTCACTACTTAGGGAGAGGGGCCAAATGGCCCAATTTGCTTGTCCTTTGGTCCCACTAGTCCAGGCTTCTTCCCCGCCTCCCCTCTCTAGGGAGAGGGTGCCAAATGGGCAGACTCCCTGGGCTTAGAGAAGCAGCGTGGCTCAGTGGAAAGAGCCCGGGCTTGGGAGTCGGAGGTCATGGGTTCGAATCCCAGCTCTGCCACTTGTCAGCCGTGTGACTGTGGGCAAGTCACTTAACTTCTCTGTGCCTCAGTTACCTCATCTGTCAAATGGGGATTAACTGTGAGCTTCACGTGGGACAACCTGATGACCCCGTATCTACCCCAGTGCTTAGAACAGTGCTCTGCACATAGTAAGCGCTTAACAAATACCAACATTATTATTATTGCTGCTTGTTGTCACTACTGCCCCCCAACCAGCCCTGTCTCCTGAGGGAGGAGGGGGTCAGATAGAGGACATTTGGAAGCCTGCCAGATCTAGTCCCCTCATCCCTGCTGCTGCCCTTTCAGGGACTCCCACTCACTCATAGGCCCCAGTGGTGCCTGGAGAGATTGGCCTACCTCACCTTCCCAGATCCAACTTTCCCTCCTGCTCCCAGGGTTGCAGTAACCCTGCTCCCAGTGATGGGTTGGGAAACCTTTCACCCAAGAAACGCTTTCCCCCAACCAAACCATCCATACAGAGTCACTGCCTTGAAAAGCCATGAGCAAGCAAGAATGCTGAGACCTCTCTCGGCAGCACGGCTCCCTGGCTTCCCTTTTAACTCGGGTTTAGCGAGAACTCGTTGGGAATACCAGGGAGAGTGAGAAGATGGACCTTACCTATATTAGAGGGGAAATAATGAACTTAAATGGCTGTAAGATACAAAGCCTTGTAGAGGCATACTGTACATTCAACAGATGCATCAAAAGCTCACCTTTTCTCTCTACTCCCACCAAACAAAAACCAAAGGAAAAAATGATTGTCAGTGGACTTACGGGATACTCAACCAAATCAACAGGTTGTCTAAATGGCTCAGAATCTTCACACTGGAAGATTAAGTTCATGAGTTCCTTACACTGCTTTTTCCAGTTATTCTCATATTAGAAGTTACGTTACTGTTGCTTTTCTTCCAATGATGACCCTACCAAAAAAAAAGTTATAAACAAAAAATTTTATATATCAAGTAAATTGTGTCCCCCATGCTTTCTTCTGCATTTCCCTAACTTAGTGACTGCCTTAGTGATCAAGAAAATGCTGTCTATCAACATTGTCATATTGTACTCTTCCAAGTGCTTAGTACGGTGCTCTGCACATAGTAAACGCTGAATATGATTAATAGCCCCACTTCATCTAAAGAGGCTGATTCTGCTTTAACTTGATTAAAGCACCTGAAAAGAGACAAATCTATTTTTGACATTGTGATTCAAGAACTTGGAGGGAAGAAAAAATGTTTAGCAGCACTAATGGAAGATTAAGTCATCTAACTAAACTTGGCACAATTAGGAAATTGTCATACAAGAGATTTTTAAAATATCTCCTTTTTCTGGCTGCCAAACATCTGAACTTCAAATAGTTCATGACTGACCAAATCAAAGCTGAAAAGAAAGATGAGGAATTGGTTTTGTTTTTTTTAAGTACTATTTTAAAGTTAGGTGATCTTTACAAAATGTCAAGCATAAATTACAAATAGGCAGTGGACAAATAGCTTGACTTACTTTAACTTTTCTTCCAGAAGTTCTGGGACGATCACTGTCATCCTACAAAATCAGAGCATATCCCTTAAACAATGCAGGTGAATACATAATTCTCAGTTACAAACTATGCTAATTTATCATTTGAAGCCAGCGGCTAGAACTCCGGACCTGACAATTAAAAATTAAAGTTGGCTTTCACTTCCTCTCAATTTTTAATTGAGCACCACAACACTGACAGTGGTGGTTTTTGAACCCTCCCTATGTCATAATTGGATCAACTCAAGAATACAGATGAAAGCACTTCATTACAACCATTTACAGAGAAAAGGAAAAACTAGATTCCATGAACTCTTTACATAAGAGTTCAGGCTTACCGTTCAAGGGCAAGATTTATGGTTGAAAGTATGGTAAAGAATGCTGATTTACTTTACTACTGTAGACCCATCCTGGGGCAAGGATGAGGTGGTGAATATATTTCATTTGTACAGCTGGTTTTCCTCAAAGAGAAGCGCTTTGATGAATCAGTCCATAATGACAGACTGCACACTGGGGTGGAGGACAATTCAAGCAACAGATCAATAGCAGAGAAGGATGATCACATCTCTACGAGGACTTCCCTGACTAAACCCTTATTTCCCCTACTCTCTTCTCCCTCCTGCATCACCTGTGCACCGGGAACTGTACCCTTTAACCACTTGATAGTCACCCCACCTTCAACCCCACAGAACTTTATTTTTTTTTTTAATTACTGTGGCCTTTTTTAAGCACTCTAAGTGTCGGGGTAGATAAAAGTAAATCAGGTCAGATGCAGTCCCTGTCCCACTTGGGGCTCACAGTCTAAGTGGGAGGGAGAACAGGTATTGAATCCCCACTTTACAGATGATGGAAGTGAGGCACCGAGAAGTTAAGTGACTTGACCAACGTCACACAGCAGAGGAGGAAGGACCAGGATTAAAACCCAGGTCCACACTCTTTCCTCTAGGCTTCCCTCTAGTCTCTGTAAGCACCCTGTGGGAAGGGAACATGTCTACCAACTCTTATTGTATTCTCTTAAGCAGTTAGTATAGTCCTCAATATCACTGATTGATGCTATGACCACATCTAATTAAAAACCTTTTTAAAAAATGCTTTTCCAGCAAATGTGACAATGTTTGATGTCTGCAAGTTTTCCTAAAGTAACTGCAACAACTACTATTAAGGCTTCATACCATATCAGCAGCAAAGATATCTTGCTCATCATCCGTAGTGCAACAGAGCTCGGCTATATTAGTACAGTTTTGATCGCTGAAAAACAATTTTGAAATTTTTGTCAATGAACATGCTATCACATACAGAATACTAATTCAGCTTTAGCACAGATGGGCCTGTGAAGTTTTCTAAAATGTTTTGAAAAGAAACTTCAAAATGGAAAACACTACTTGAAGATCTGTGCAACCAAAAGGAAAATGCCTTTAATATTAAAATAATGTATCTAACTTGGTAGGAAATTCAGACCTAGGAAAAACAAATTAGAGTGAATCGTCACCATAATTCCTTTGTTACATTAATAATAAGTCAGTGTCCAGCCTTGGGTGAAAAGAAACTTAAAATCAAAAAGTCACCCTAGACACCCAGAGGTAGGCAGTAGGAATAGCCCTCGGAGAGCCTGGAATTGGGGTGGAGGAGAAAGGGACATGGAGACAGAAAGAGGAGCAGAGGGCTGGTGAAGACAAGGAGAACAATAGAGAAGACAGGCTCTGGGGCCTTCTGGGGATAATGGAGGAAAAGAAAAAACTGGAGAAGAGAAATTGCAGAAAAGATGGGAAAAAATGAGGAAAAGAGACTAGAGTGATGAGGGTAAAAAAAAATCTATATGTTAATGATTTCTTAGGTCTCGGTAGTTAATCTAAAGCCTGCCAATTAAAATAAATGAAATACATTTTTTTTGCCCTTTCAATCCCCTTCTTCATTGATTTAAGACAAATCACATGGGACACGGAGAAATAAAGTTCAATCATGACAGACAGAAGCTTAGCTAGCTCTTGAATTGGCAGTAGCCCTGTAGAAATATTTATATGGGCATCTGGTCTAATTGAAAAATGGCTACTTTAGAAAAGTATAAAAATCCTTCATGCAAATTTTAATCCATTTTAAAATATACAAACCCAATTATTTAAAACTTATCAGAGATGGAGAGGCAGATTACCTTTGGTAGTTTCACTTCATTCTAAATTCAATTTTTGCACTTTTCAAATGGCAAAGAAGCATCAGCAAGCTTAACAAGAAATACATTTATGGAGATTTTTTTCTGGGTAATCAGATACAGTTTCAATAGTCTACAAACTGCTGCTTGCATCTGTTTTTTTGGCTCTGGCAAGAGACCCACAAAATGGACCCAGGCACCCTTGCCCCATAAACACACACTTTTGTTCCACAATTCCAGAAAGCAGAACATGCTCAATGGAGTGCTGTGTTTCTCTCCAGTCACTAGGCAAGACTGAGTAAGTTGGAAAGGACTGAAAATTAATGAGCAAACAGGCAAGGGAAAGGTCCACGAGTTGGGGGAATTTGTTAAGGAGACTTGGATGCCAATAAGCTACACACTAATGAAAATTTCCTGTACAAAAGTCACTGAGCTAAATTAAACAGCAGCTGAACGAAAGGTATATTACAACATTAATACTAAGACAGTACATACTTAATAAACTTCAAAAGCTGGTCCGTGATCTTCTTTGCTGACCTAGCAATTGCACTCTCAGGTTCGTTAAAGGTTCTGGCGTTGTTTTCTATATACCTGACTTCCCAAACCAATGCAGAGATCCTCCTGCAAATTAGAAAAGAAATGAACTGGTCTTAAACATGAGCAAAATAAAAGGTCAAGAATGTGAAGGAGGAAAAGCAGCACAAATAGCAAAAGATCTTTATCTGAATGCAGCAATGTTACCTAGAATGTAAAAACCCACTGAGCAGAGCGGAACAGGTGTTGGGAATACCTGGTCCACATGCCAATAAGAATGGAATTAACTCCAGCCTTCATGAAACAAGCGGAGAGCCAGGGACTGAGAACTTCACTGAGTGGGGAGGGGAGTGGGGAGAGAAAAGATGGGGAACACTCCTATCAAGGTATAACTTCGGGGCCTCACAGGGCAGTTGGAAAGAGGATCACTGATGAAGTGACCTCCTAAATAAATCAAAGTTGTGGGCTCTCTTCCTAGCCTCACAGGAAATTTGAACTTAGCCCCATCATAGCCACTGGGGCTCTATGACTGAGGTGTTATTTCAGTCACTTCAAGCCACTTTACTTCTCTGGGCTTCAGTTAGCTCATCTGTAAAATGGGGATTGAGACTGTGAGCCCCACGTGGAACAGGGACTGTGTCCAACCCAATTTGATTGTATGCACCCAGAGCTTTCTACAGTGCCTGGCACATAGTAAGTGCTTAACAAACATCTTGTCTTAGGTTGTCGAGTCACTTCTGACTCATAGTAGCTCCCTGTACCATACTTAAAATTATTACTCATTCTGCTGTTGCTGCTTGCTTCTGCTTCCTCTTCCTTCTGTGTTGCCTATGCACTTGGATTCGTTTCCTTTGAGCATGTAATAGTCTCCCTACTCTCAGCTTCAAAGCACTTGCGTACATATCCATAATTTCTGTCTTCCCCATCTAGATTGTGAGTTCCCCGTTGTGGACAGGAAATGTGCCTACCAACTCTGTTGTATTCTCCCAAGCATTTAGTACAGTGTTCTTGCACAGAGTGGTATTCAGTAAATACCACTGATCAGATTTCTTGCCATCTCTCTGCCCTGTCCATGTTTTCTTGCCCTCTCCAGCCTCTGTCCTTCATTTTCCCTTCTCCTCTCATCTACTAGAAGGTTTGCAAAGCTTTATATCTCGCTCAGATTCAAAGAGATGCAGCAATACCTCAAATCTCTTACATTACCCAGGCATAAATATCATGAATATAAGATTGAACATCTCCCTTATTATCCTTTCATAACAAGAGTCCATGCACAAGTAACAATTGAAGGAATTTGAAAAGTGAGAATGCTTGACCAGTTCTCAAAACTGTCCAAAAACCCAGACTCAGGTGAGGATTATGGGAAAGAGTCTTCTATTCTGCAGGAATTGATGCCTAAAAGCATGACTGGTCCCTAATCAAAGGAATAACTGCATGTCACTGAGTAGCAAGGCAGAACTCTCTGAATGTTTTCATGCCAAATCTTCTTGTGCTATATGACAAAACACGTAAACCCAGGATTTTCCTACACTGAAATCTACTTGTACCGATTTGTAGATCGGAGTCAGGGTAAAGAACTGGGAAACATTTTTCTCCCAGCGTCTGCTACACAAATCAGTAATGAAAACACATGTTATAGCAGAACTGGAGAGTGTATTTATCTTGAGACTGAGGTGAAAAAGAGAGGGAAAGTTGGTGCGAGAAGGGGGACAGGGAGTTAGGCACTGTTGGTGACAGATGGATGGGGTTCCAGAATGGGCGGGGTGCCCTTTGCTATGGAGAAGGGGAAGGGGGGCCACTGTCCTGGAGGAGAGGCTCCAGACTGACCCCTTCCTAACTTGCTTAAAAAAAAAAAAAGCAAGGAGATAAGGGAGTAATCCCTGTTTCCCTTTATTCCTCAGGTCCCACTCCTTGGATCCTAGCCTTCTCTGCACAGCCTGTTGTCTGAACGGCAACAAACCAGCAACATCCTCATTCCTGAAACAGCAGGACCAAGCACAAGCATCAAGTAGTAGAAATAGTATTTACTAAGTGCTTACTATGTGCAGAGCACTGTAATAAGCACTGGGAAAGAACATACAGGTGGGAAATGTGTACTCTTGTATTGGACTCTCCCAAGCTCTTAGTACAATGCTCTGCACATAGTAAGTGCTCAATAAATACGACTGACTGAATTAGACACAGGCCTGTATTGTAGAGTTACTGGCTTCACCATCCCCTCACTCTCTCTCCTACCTGCTCAACATGCTCTCACTGGGGCAGAATGCAGTGAGCGAAGAGGTAGGGTGAAAAGTGAAGCTTAATAAAAATAATACGCAAAAGAGACAATCCTCTTTCTGGCCTGCTTTACCTGTAGAACCGATTGATGAGTCTCATCCGAATTGTGTAAAGGTCCGTTGGATAAGCTACCACCGTACAGTACTTGGGATAGGTGCATAGATCAACGGGGCCCGCAAAGGCTGCTGCAATATCTGTTAGAAAAAACAAAATATTTCACCAAAGTTCAAAATCCCAGTTGCAAGTTTTTTTCCCCCTAAAATTATTATTTCAAGGAGATGGCCAGATGAACAAATTGACTAGCTACATCGAGCCCAGCAGAAGTGCATGGGTAGGAGAGGAAGCTGGAATTGTCCAAATGAAATCTGGCCCATATCAGCTTTAACAGGAACTTAATGAGAAAAGATGGAAAAATACAAAGACTTTATCTTATCAAATTACCTTATAATACGAGAAATGACCTGTTGGATTAGCTCACAGGTCTATCTAGTCCAGTTCTGGCTGTCAAGGTGGAAACCATCACAAAAAAAAATAAAATTAAAAAGCAAGTACTTGGAGAAACAATGGGGCAATTGGCTTTCAACTTATTACAATCAGACCCAATAACCTTAAATCTGTTTCTCTAGTGTCCCCTATATTCCCTTTAGCAATCATAATGAAACACACCCAGGAGTTCAAATTCTTTAACATATTGATGTTTCCCACCTCCTCTGTGTGGAAGTACCTTTTCTTGGTTCTGAAACTTCTAATTTCAAGGTATATCCCTAGGAATTAGCATTTGAGGGATTTGGTAAAGAGCAACTTGTTTTGCAATGTCCACACCAGACCCCTCATGATTTAACAAGTGTCCATTACGCCCCTTACTCAGCCTTTACCTTTCCAACGAAATGTTCTGAATAAACTTTCTTACCAAGATTCAAAAGTTGGTCAATACCACTAATAATTCGTTTCACATTCTTCATCGCGGGATTTTTGTCCCCATTCACCCTTCTGGGGTTTATATAGCAACTTCTCAAGTTCGTCTGAAGTCACAGAAATGCTAGCCCCCAATTCTTCGGGCGGATCAACTACATATTCCATAGTGACAAAAAGGGGAAAAAAAGGAAGAACAGAAAAGAATAATTAAGACTACTAAATGTCCACTGCTTTTTCAAACTGCTCATCTTCCAAATATTAGACTGAAGTACTGCATATATTTTCTTGTTATTTAACTTATTTATACCTATTTTCATTAAAACTAGTGCATTTTTGTGAATTTGTCCTTATTTTCTCCTGGATTATAAATTCCAAGGGCAGGTCCATGACCTTATACTTCTTTAAATACCTCTTTAAGCCACCAAACACAATGGTCTTCATGTAGTAAGCTATCACTGTGGTGATGCAGCTTTTAGTTTTCAGAGATGTTCTTTCAGATATTAAAATCTTTGTTAATACTTTAAAAAGACTTCCAAAGGTGGAAAAAACAGATCAACTTAGATATACATTGCTCTAAAACTTCTTTTTGTCTTGAAAAAAATTACATCTTTGAAGAGGCTACATACATGGGAAGTAACAAGCCAATTGACAACAGAAACCAAAGTAAGGAAAATCACACAAACCAAAACGACCGCTGCTTTATGAAAAACTGAATGACTAGCAATGTAAAATGTCGGGTGATGACCAAGTTAGCGCACCGATTTAATGTTTTTTGCTTACAATTTGATGCTTACAAAATTAATTCTGCTTTAATTTTGGTCATTGAGATACACATTAATAATACATTCTATATTTATGCCAAAGCAAGGCTGCTTTTAATCCTTTTCTATGCCCAAAGTGGCTGGTGCAAGAGGAGTAAAGTTTTCAAAGGGCTCTCCACATACCATTTTCAGGAATTGGCTCCATGTCCCATGGGCTAAGTTTTTCTACTTCGGTATTGTCCCATCTGTGTAATCAGTAGGCCGAAGGAAAGGGTATGGTTAAACTTTAGTACAACCTAATATTGGCTTACGGTAATAATCGTTTACTAGCAAGAATGAGAGAGAAACATAGGATAGTTACAACTTCAGATACATTAACCATTTTATTTTTTCTAACTCAAATTTAATCCCATCTCCTCCAGGAGGCATTCCCCCAATTCCCTCCTCCCCCGGCCATATCTTGCTTATAGCCACTTGGCATGCATGTACTCAGTCAGCGGGAGCACTTATGTACTTAATGTGTTAAGCACTTATTTACTCACTTACCTGTTTCCCCTCCAATCTGTAAATAGCCATGTGTGCCTGACCGCCTTGTTAGATAACTGCAAGCGCTACAAAGGGCAGGAGCGTGTCTTTTACTTCTACTGTACTCTCCAAAGAGTTTACAACAGTTTTCAGTCCACTGGAAGTGCCTATCGAGTACTACCGATTGAAAATTAATGGGTGTTGTTATATTTGAGACCAGTAATCTGCTTACAAATCTTTTTTGAAAGATGAAGGCTTGTGAACATTCAAATGTTTTCCTTGGCCTGGAGTGAGCACCAACCAGGTAGACTTAATTTCCACCCAAAGTAATAATAATAATAACTGTGGTATTTGTTAAGCCCTCTCTGTGCCAAGCACTTTTTTAAGTACTGGGGGAGATACAAGATAATCAGGTTGGACAGAGTCCCTGTCCCATATGGGGCTCACAGGCTTAATCCCCATTTTACAGATAAGGTAACTGAGGCCCAGAGAAGTTAAGTGACATGCCCAAGGTCACGCAGCAGACAGGTGACAGAGCCGAGATTAGGACCCATGTCCTCTGATTCCCGGGACCGTGCTCTTTGGGGCACTGGGGAGAGAGAGATGTGTTTGGCAATGTACTAGTTTTCTGCCCAGGGGACTTTATTGAAAGTTTCTAATTAAGCAGGATGATGGGAGAGATGTATTTTAAAATGAAAGTACACCAGCCTGAAACAACTGGATTGATGTGGGCCGAGAGTCATACAAAGTTCTACCTTGGCCACAAATTGGAACAGAATTCAATACATGGAAAGCCACTTTCTCTTCAATATCCTTTACCAACAATATGACTTAACAACTGCTCGGTGGGCTGCCCTATGGAGAGCAGATGGCAGGGTTTGTCAGGAATGTAACATATATTCTAGGAGAAATGAGTGTTCATTCAAGAATCAAATGTCCAAAGCAAATATAAAGCAAATAATGAAAACCAATATTGAAGTGTTACTCTGGTGGGGAGATGGGACATGTTTTTATTAAACGATTTATCATGAGGCCACATTCTAAATATTCTAAATAAGGGAAACCAAGTCCATGAGATCTAGATTCATTAAGTGATCTGCTGTGTGATTATATGGAAGTCATCGCTATTAAATATCTATAAAGGGATGAAAGAGAGATACTTCAGAAAAGACTCAAGGACCGAAGGAGGACCTGGATATTCTCAGAAAAAAGGTGTTTAAAAATAAATTCAGTGTACCACTTGAGGATATTAGGAAAATATGTTGCTATATTGACAGCAAGCCTAAGCTTAGTGATTATTTTAAAACACAGTTTTACATTCTAAAGGTCTACCACATTTGTTGGGGTCAACTTCAAATTATTATAATTTTAAAAATATATATTTGTACATACTTAACACTGTAACACTGAAAATGACTATCTGGATACTGGGGCTGATACGGCTCTTGACTTAATACTGTTCCAAACCACCAAGCATCATCAATTATGGACCGAAATCTGTCACCTGCAACAGAAACAGTCATCTCTTAGATTCACTCTCCTCACCAGGCAGCATTTGAAAATTTTGAAGAAACTGGCAAGTGCAAAGCACAAAGGACTAATACTGTGATTACTGGGTAAAATGATAGAGTAAAATCTTGAACTTGTAAGTTCAAATCAGAGTTCCCTAAACACCGGATACAAAGTAAACATTCAAAGTGTAAATTGAAACCATATGAGACCATCTAATGAGGAAGGAGGGCACCGCGATGTTTACACAATAGTGCAGTCACTTAGAGGGTCTGAGTCATAGTGGTCTCAGTCATGAGTATATACAAATATTGGGAGGCACTAAAACGGTATATTTTCATTGAAACAGAAAATGTAAATATTACTGCATGTTTGGGCCTAAGCTTCGTCACTAGTACACCATCACCCATTCCTATGTTCAAGCAATACGTACGACCAGCCGAAAGGAAAGATGCTGTTAAAAACTTGACATTTGATGTAGCCTATTTCCTCCGCAGTATTTTTCTCTAGTCTAGTTACCAAATTTTTTGGTACCTGAAATTAGCAGTGGAAAAATGCATCTCTGCTCAAGGCAGGACACTAGATGTCAGAACAAATCATGCCATAAATGGAGTGTGATTAAACAGACACGCAAATGTGGGATTACTCAAACTGCAATCAAACATTAAAGAACCAATTGCAGGAGCTAAGCACAGGACAAAAAGTTGGCTAAACAACTTTGATATATGGTTCAAACTGCTCTCCCTGGAAAACAGAGGTGGAGGAAAAGGTGAAAGAAGGTATGAGTAATTAGAGTGCTATAATAAATGAACTTCCGTTGGGTCAGATATCTCACTTGAGTTTATAGTGTGAATTGAAATATCTGTGATTTTTCTATTATGGAGACAACTTTCACCTACTAGTGAGTATGATCAGTTCTGAGCAACTACATGGAATACTGAGAGAAGCCGTCCCTCAAAAACAATTTTACTTCAAAAAATTGCCGTCAAAAACTACAATAAAAAGATCTCCTGGATCCTGTGCATCCAGAATTAGATGCATTACTTATCCACGATTCATGGAAAAGTGGGAGAAAGCACAGAAATCAGACTAATGTGAACAGGGGAGGGAGATCATGTGCCAAGGTGGCTTGGCCTAGATTTTCACCAAATAGTCTTCCTGGAGGAAAAAATTGGATAATTATTCCTCATACAATTTCAATCCCTGTAACATCCCCAAATTCTGGGTCTGCTTCAGCATATGTGCGCACACAAGAATACTAGTTTCTATATATCGTTCTGTTCACTGTTCATTTATACCAATCTCCCTCATTAGAATGCTAACTTGTTGCGGGCAGGGAATGCAACTCTTGTTTCGGGTGTGCCCAGGGCATTCATTGCACCCACTAGGAGCTCAATGGATATTCTTATAATGATTCTTAAAAAGCTTGTTTCTCTCCAGGGCTAATCTAGATAATCAGAAACCAAGCCACACTCTGCTGCGTAGCTATCCTTTAGCTTTACACTTAACGAAACTTCTACTTATATTTTATGGAATATCTGAACTAATTACAGAATTGTCAAACACCTTACGTCAAAAATCTCCAATCATACCTACAAACCAAAAGAAAGAAAAAAATGGCACAAATGGATGTAATATTATAAACTTTTTCCCAGTACTCAGTACTCTGCACACAGGAAGCAATTAATAAATATTACTACCACTAATTTTAATTGTATTTATTAAGAACTTACTCCTTGCCAGACAATGTACTAAGTACTGGGGTAGAGACAAGTTAATCCAAATGGACCCAGTCCATGGCCCACCAGGGGCTCACAGTCTTATTCCCTATTTTACAACTGAAGCCCAACGAAGTTAAGTGACTTGCTCAAGGTCACACAGCAAGCAAGTGGTGGAGCTGGGATCAGAACCCGGGTCCTGACTCCCAGGCCCATGCTCTATCCACTAGGTCTTGCTGCTTTTCGGAATGATGAAAGATGGGGGTTGGTGACATTTCTATTGTACTGACACTAGGTCAATTCAAACTACTTCACTATCATCATAAAGCTCTAAGTGTACACTTTTTGTGACTCCTAAAGAAAAAATCTGTGGACAGCACACTATGCATGATATGGTACCTTTACAGTGATGAAAGTTTTGGAAGTCACCACTTCTGAGGCACAGATTTAATCAAAAAGATTCAAGCGGATGAAAGAACGACTCTTTCAATATCTGTCACCTCCTTTAATTGGTGCAAGACAGGTGAGCAATACCAAGGATAAGAATCAGGCAGGAGTGGTTCTTCAACCAACATAGGAAAGGTGCCTTCTACTTTGGTCACATTCCTGTTAGCCTGGTCCTTATTTACCCATTTGGATTTTTGATAACTCAGGCCCTTCGATGGGGATTGTAAAAAATGAGAACTACCCAATTACGACAGGAAAGCAAAATGGCTCAGGACTTTTCTCAAGCCGCAAGGTGACAGTGCATGACAGCTATCACTTCTTTTGAACCCCAGACAGCTGGCCTTTAGGGAATAAATGATCCAAAATTTGAATTTTAAGCTTCAGAAAAGTAATGTGGTACAAGAATCTCAACCACAGAGGGTAGTTTCGGTTTAAATTTCAAGGGAGTGGAAACAAATGCAATATAAGATTGGGAAACAGTCTCCACATGCTTAGTCGTAGTTTCAAAAAGTAAAATGGACACAGTGGGAGAATAAAAATGAGAGCTTCTAACTTACGTCTCGTTGGGGTTCCCAAAAGCATAGAGGACGGAAGCCTTAAAGTTCTTTGAGACTTGGCTGTGTGACTGGTTAAACCCCACATAGTCCAGCTGCCTCAGTTTCTCTCCTTTTGGCCAGACGTTTTCCTTCAAGAAAAACTTCCTCTACCTCTAGTCCCAGAATAATCCTGATTACCTGTACGGACATTACCGTTAAGAATAGTATATTAAGAGCAGCCAGGCTCTTGGATAATTTTGCATTTCAAAGGATGCTGATTAGGGGTTTCTCCAGATTGTCCATCCACTTAGTGCCAAACTGTTTGCAGAAATGGGGAAGATTTGCTAGAATAGAGGACTGACAGTTATGCAATAGGTAAAAGCCCAGGACATACATGTTTTCAGTTAGAACAGACCAAGACTTGAGGCCAAAAATGATGGACTGTCCCATGAGCCAAAAGACTTTTTAAATGTCTATATTTCATGAAAATGCACAATTTGACCTTGACTTAGGAAAAAAATTTTAGAAGGGATATAGCTTGAAACTAAAGATACTCGACTGCTCATTTTCTGATTACATTTTGGGTGTTAGATCAAATTATTAGGTTTGTTTAGGTTGAAGTTCTACCTACACAAAGACTAGAAAAGAGATAAGCAATACACAAAAAATGAGAAAATGGATCGTGCACAGCTGAACACATTTCAACCTCTAATTTAGGGAAAAGCAACTCCTAAATTGTTTGCAAGAAGAATCTAAGAAACGCACTTCCAGCCCCTTGGCCCAACTTTAGTGACTATTTAAATATGTTGTTCACCTCACACTGCTGCTTTCTAGACCAGAAAGTTTTTATTTAAAAAAACTCTTCCGCCCAGTCTTTTCTGAATTTAGATTAGTAAAGATAGCATACAGGTTGAAAAAATTTAGAGTATTCTGGATTTCTTTGGACAATAATTTTTTAGCCTTCTGATGTGAAGTAAAAGTCTGGGGCTTCAGCCACGATGCTCTTTTTGTACAGTAAAGCAAGTGGGGGGTGGGGGGGGATGTGCATGGAAACAAGTGATCTAACCCTCAGAAAATGAGTCAAAAATAATTCCATTTTACAAATCACAATCTAAATTATGAGAAGAAAACTGGAGCCATTACTTTACAATCAGCTAAATCAGAATATGTATCCACTTAAGACTAACACCTATGCCACCTATGAAAAGGCTTAAGTTTAATTTGCAATTCCTAAAATAAGATTTAATACCTAGGCTCATGTGATAAATTAATTCGATAGAACTTGAAGAAATTAAAAGGTGGCAACTTACGAGCTTGCCAATTCCTCTGCCGGGCTTCATCATAAAACTGACGCAACACAAGAAAGTCGATAACGTCTGGCATATCATGGTACCTAAACAAAGAATAAAATGTCTTGAGTTCCTTTAATACAGAATATACCACCATCTAGAATATTTTTGGCGACCACACCCAAAAATATGAACTGGTACAAAATGTACTTAGGTCCTAATTTTATAAGGAAAGAATTACATACTTTAGAGAGAAGGACTTGTCCATAATCTTTCCAGTTGCAGGATCGATAAAAGCGAGCTTGAGGCAACAGAGTGTAGGGGGACCAACCTCATACCGTAATCCAACTATCTTTACCAGTTCTTGATCCTTGAATAAATGTTTTAAAAGAGTTATATAAAAATCAGTTCTATATACCACATAAGAGTGTCTTGAAGGGTCTTATACATGGTGCCATTTCTCTGGAAATCCACTCCACCCTTACAAAACTAGATTTTACATTGTTTTAAGTGTCTTTTTAAAATAAAGGTCAAGAGCCATTGAAATCATATGTTGAAGGGCTAGGAAATTTTCTAATCCCCGTTTAAAAAATGCCTTTTAAAATGGAACCAAAAATGACAATTCCAAACATTCTAAAATGTAAAATGATTACATCTTACCCTAAGATCCATTTTTTTCCACGGTTCTTTACAGGGGTTCAGTTCATATATATTGTTTCTTCTGACTGCCTCAACATAAGCTTCATGACCCTGCCGAAAATATATTACCTACCCAAAAAAAAAAATTGTCGTCAAACTAAATCTACTTGAAAAATGTGCTTGAGAGGTAGTAGGAAATGATCTCTATTGCTTTAATACTTAGTTTCAAAGTATTCCACATTAAAAAGGTAATCTCACCTCATCACCCATTTGAGGAACAAATGGAGATTTTCTAAGCGTAGTATCAGTTATCCACACAGGAGGATGGAATTCATATAAAAATTCTATATTTGCCAGTTCTGCTGTAGAGAGTCTCTGTAAATTCTATTAAGAAAGAGATAAATTCCATAAGTAAGTGCTCTGTATGAGTCAAATAACATTTCACTTGGAAGGGTGGTCAGCTCCTTGAGGGCAGAGATTGTTTCTACTTACTCTCCAAGAGCTTAATTCAGGAATCAGCAGAGATTGATTTTAGGTGGTTACATGTATCCTTAGTGAGCTAAATCTAGTTTTGGTAAATTAGACTCGTGAGCAGGTATCATTAGGTTCTCCTAATTTATTCCCCCAGGGCCCAGTTCAATATACACTAATCATGTACTCCCTGTATCCCTAATTTACATGTTCCAGTGCCTCTATAGGAGCAATTATTATTAAAAAGGCTTTCTTTTTGGTACTCAGTACATACAGTTAAGACTTCTTCTAGTAAAATTAAGACACAAACTCCTTGCCTGCTGGATATCATCTGCACTGGGGATCTAAAATATAGAACCTGAGCAGGTGGAATTAACAGTTGTAAATACTGTCCGGGTGGGAAGTTGACAGGTTTTGAAATATAAAAGTGGAGCCAGGGATAGTTCCATCAGAGAGCACCTGCAGCTTCTGGATATCTAGGGAAATAGTTGTCCCGGAATTTAAAGCTTAGCCCAGTCCCAAGATCATTTAAATATAAAGACTCTAGCAACTTGCAGCTAGAGAGGAAAGACCTATGTAAGAGGAGGGCAAGGTGGTGTGTGGGTTTGTTTTGTTTTAATATTCTAAACAATTTCAAAAAAAAATCCAAAAGAAATAAAAAGTGTGTGTGGTAAGTGGAGGGAGAAAGCTAAAGAAAGTTTAACAAAAAGGGGTAGATATAATTAATCTTTAAAAGTTTTAGTACCTCCTTCTTAGGTTTACGTTTTTTTCTCCGCTTCCGTCTTCTCTTTGGAGGAGATGATTTCGCAGCAGATACTTCATCTTCTGAACTACTGCAATATCGAATTGCTCTTCGCCGAGAAGAAGTCCGTAAAGGAGGCTGAGATTAATTCCTGGCATCAGCTGTCCAGTCAGAATAATCTATTGGAAGTGTCACTGAATTAGAGGAAAGGGGAAAAAAGTTTAACATAATGAAGCCTAAGAATCAAAAACATTCACTGCGGAAATACACAAAAAAAGAAACAGATTTATACAAGATTAATTTCACTCAGGACATCTTTTCTTATAGAGAGTTATGTGCTGAGTGATTTCAATTAGATGGGCAAGTAAGAAAATAAATCCACCATGGCATAATATGAAAGAAAAAAATGGTTAAAGCAATCTCACATATTTTCATAACAATCTTATCTGGTTACAAGTATTAGATTTTTTTATATTGGCAGAAAGAACTATGAAATAAACTGGAAGGCGAAGTAATTGCCCAGAGCTGAATTCTATTTTCAGGCTCATCTCCCTATTAGTAACGTAACCACCTATTGCAGTAAAATTACATGCATTTACTGTTTTTGGACACAAGTGATCTTAAAGAACCAAAATGTTTCCTTCCCCTCAGCTACTATGAAAGTGACCTGAGCTGGAATTTTGATCAGATTTTTAAAGAATTTTTTCTTACTGAGGCTTACAGTAAGGCTAAAATATGTGATATCCTTTAAAATGTAATCTGCACATACCTGGAACTATCACTATCACTTTCACTTTTTCGGTCACTTTTCCATTCTTCCTCATCTGAAGAGCAGGAACCTTCACTTTGATCTGGCGTTGAACTCTCCTGTTTTTGATGGAAGGGAGGAAAAAGGTGGCTTACTCTTTAAGGAAGCAAACTGAAAGCCTGAAGAATCCAATACAGAGTATTTGTTCAACTGCAAAGTAATACGCATGACATGAAACAACCACCCTCCCTGCTCACCCCTGCAAAAAAATTACATGAAAGTCATAGTATGATAAAAGAAAGTATGCTGGGCTACTTTTGTGAAGTATCCCAAAAGTTTATTAAAATGCCTTGGAGGTTGTCCTCTTCCCACACTTTGACATACCACTTTAAACAGGCCACAAGCTCTAGTACAGTGCCCCGCATACAAGAAGCATTGAATAAATGCCACTAATTGAGAAGAACCAGTTTAAGCTGATGCCAAGAGAATGGAGATAGGACGTACTTCTCAGGTCCCCCTTGGCTGCTGGCCCGACTAAAATGGGACAAACCACAGTTCATTTCATCCACTGAACCTTGATTCCAATCAGCAGGTGGAAATGAAAATCCCCCAAACATGCTCCAGGAATTATCAGGGGTATGAGTGTTTACTGTGAGCAGAGCACTGTACTAATACAGAGAGTTGGTAGCCATGATCCCTGCCCACAAGAAGCTCAGTCTAAAGAATGACAATACTCTGATCCTATCATCTCTTCCAAGCAGGAAAAGTCATGAACCTTAGCCCTGAAACCTTTAAGGAGGCGTGAGGAAGAAGTCTGCTTCTGGTTCTTTGTCCAAAGCCAGCCAGGCCCTGCAATTTTCCAATCCAAATTAACCAGTAATATTTCTTGAGGAACTGACTTGGTACAAGGCCCTGGTACTAAGCTCTTGGAGTGTTATACAGAAAATATGATATGCACCTTCATGGAGCTTACATATCTAGCAGCTCATCACTCTTTGCTGCCCGATTCATTACAGTATTTTAAAAAGCATTCTAAAGGCAAAATAAAAGGCAATTCAGCACAGGAAAATATTTACATGGACACAGTATGGAAGGAATTATTATCTTCAGACCAACTGCTGTTCACTTTCTGTGGAATCATCTTCAGGAATGAAGCAAATAAGAGGCAAAAAGTGTCCATTCAAGTCAACAGCACTTCCACTTATTTCTAACATTTTAGTACCTGTCCTTGTTTCCAGACAAATTGCAATGCTCACCGGTTTTATTAAGCTAACCAGATTCATCTTCCTCCTCACAAGATGGAACTCAAGTGGCTCTAAATTCTCCGTGTTCCATAAATTGGGTATTTACGTCTTTTCATTCTTTGTTTGCATCGTGCCTCTGAAACTTCGGAGTCAGCCTATACATATACAGAAGAAGAAATAGCACCACGGTCAACAGTTAACACCAAATATGAAGTTGAAAGTCATCATTTATTTAAAACAATTCTGCCACAGTGTTCTAAGAGAAGAACTTTTGATTCCCAACTAAAAATTTTTGGAAACCAATAAACCTTTTATAGGAAAATTACTTTGGGGATTTGGGAAGTATTTTCTCAAGGGATCTGAGAAATGGCAGAACTTTTATATTCAGTTGTCTGTCAACTCATAACAGTCCCACCTGAAATGAAATTTGCCTATTTCCATCCTTAAAGTCAAATGAAAATAAATTCTACCATTTTCTCAAAAATGACATGAATTAATGGGGAGTGAGGGAGATGTGGTTACTGGAAGCAGAACACAGACTTAAAAAGTTAAAAGCCTCTGTGCCACAATTAGAGGAAATATTGTACAACATCTTTGTAGTTAAAAAAATTCCAGCAGTTCCCAAAGCTGTCCCATCTCCCACAATCTCCTTAACAGAAAACAGGAAAGAAGATGATGAATGGTATCAAGAAGGCTCCAGTATATTAGTAGCTGTACTTTACTGAGCTTCTATTCTTTAATACTATATAACTTCTAAAGAAATCACATGTCTGTCTTTCCTTCCACAAAAATGCTATTCAATTATTTCCTTTAATACCTTGGTGCTGGTTGAGTAGGCTTCCTTTTCCTTTCTTTGATATAAAGATTTCTCTCCTCTCCACTTTTCGATTCTAAGTTTTCCAGATTTCTGTAGTTTTTGAAAATATGGTTAAGATCACAAGTAAGAATATTAATTACGCAGTACAGTCACAATTCATTTGCTTAGGCTCACACATAAACGGCTTTAATACGGATGAAGCTTAGGAGTTACAGAATTTTTTAAAACTGTATTTAAACAATTTTAGTTTCTTAGATTTTTCCAGTTCCAAGTTAGCCAAAATTACTCTTACATCCAGGTATTACAAGAAATACCCTTTTCATTCATATCCCTAATGTACACAACATTCCCAACATCTTGAAGACGTGACACTATACAACCGTATACCCATCACTATCAATCATATTTATTGCACACAGTGTGTGCAGAGCACTGGTACTAAGTGCTTAGAGAGTATAAAATAATATAGCAGACATTCCCTGCCACAACAACCTTACACCAAATAATTACAAAATTAAGAAACACTTCAAAGATTAATTCATCTGAAAGACCAGTTCCAAGGTGACAATTTATTTTTGTGCAAAACTTACACATTTTGAAGTTACAAATTCTAGCTAAGCTCCAGAATTTAGTTATTGAGGCCATTCAGTGAATAAAAAGTATGACTGTGTGCCAACTCTTGTCATCAAATCATTTTCAAGACCAACCTGAAAATGCTGGGCGGTACTTCTGGTACAACCACTCTTCGTTTCCAAGCTTGCAAGTCACGTTCTGTAGCTATTTGACTTCGTGGAGCATTCTGATGCATCTGGCGAACGCCTTCAACTTGCCCACTGCGGCGTAAGCCAATGTTTGGGGGGGACTGAATTTCTAAACTTAATCTTCTAAATCCTGAACAAGAACATTAATAGAAATGAAATTTTCATTCTAAAAATCAGTGATAGTCAAATGATGGTAAGGGGGGGAAGAAAACTTAAAATGCCGCAGCATAACTAAATAGGAAATGAAGTTTTATAATTGGTCTTCCTTAACTCTACTGACGAGGCTTTATTAAAAGATAAGAGTGGGTTTTTAGGTTAAAATGGAGGCTTTTGAACTAAAAATTTAGAAAAATCATCTTTTTCCAAACCAGAATAAAACAGATTATTTTGAATTCTAATGAACTTCTGCTGGAAAAGGACTAAAATTAAATCTAGACACAAGTCCTCAGAGATTTGGTTAACATGACGCATCAAAAAAATAACTTCAGTCTTTTTTAAAATGATTTGCTTAACTGATTATTCCACTCTACAGACTTCAAATATTTGACCACCTAAATCCCTATATAAGAGATTGAATGGTGCAATTTTTAACCCATAAGTGGATATACAGCACAGATAGACCCTCAAATGGAGATGTTTCACCAACTCCATGGATGTGAACAGTAAACCACCCCTTTGCATTGTAGGGAGGCAGCGGGGTGGTGGAAAGCTCATGGGAAACAGTTCTAGCCTCAATTCTGCTCTAGCTACTATGTGACCATAAAAGTCACAAAACTTATCTGAGCCTCAATTTCCTTATCTCTAAAATGGGAAGAGGATACTGAGACCAAGTGGGACAGGGACTCAATCCTGGATTTATCCCAGGGCTCACCACATAGTAAGTGCATATTGAATGCCATAAATGATATTCTCTCCGCAAGGCAAACTGCTTCAGCACTTTGTTTAAAGACCATGGGCCATATACCCTCTAAACTATTAGTAAAGGTGTAATCACAAATTAGCACTAGACTAAAACACAGCTAAAGTGCATTTTTTTTTTTTTTATCAGTTTGAGTGTTTGCAGAAAAAAGTTCTTGCTCATTTATTTTCATCCCTACTCCTGTATTCAAAACATTCAGAAATTTGTAATTTCACTAAACTAAGTTTCGATTTACTTGAGTAGTCCCAAGTCATACCACTGCAAATGCTATAATCAATAATCCTACAAAGACCAACTCCTCTTACACCATGCAGAATTACCTCTTCTTGGTGTTCCTTCCTCATTTGGAATTCCATTTGAAACAGCTTCCTGATCTATACCCATTCTTTGGTCCTGTTGCTGCTGTAACTGTCTTATCATTCCATCAAGAATGCTGGCTTCCGGGCTTTGTTCCTCTTGATCATTGGTTTGCTGGCTTATGATCTGTTCAACTACTTCTCCATCACCTTAGAAATGAATACGACACACCAGTGATAATTTTTGAACCCAGAACCAAAGATGATTGGCAGTCTCCTGATTAAACAAAAAAACAAAAAAAAAATCCCACTCCTACCATCCCCCCAAATGAATAGGAGCACATTACTTTAGTTTTTATCAGTTTGGAATTCATGACAATTTCAATCAATCAACTGCATTCACTGAGCATTTAACTGTGTGTACAGCATTATATTGAGGACTTGAGAGTGCTCAACTGAGATTGTGCTATATTGAGAGTACAATATAAGAGAGTAGGTAGACCTGTTCCCTGCCTGCGCGGAGCAATAATTCAACCCCTTTCTTTTCTATTATAAAAAGACAGGTTTTGATCTAAAATGAGGAAATGTTTTTGCTACTTTTTGGCTAAGAAAGCTCAGTGAAACTGCAAATGACAAAAAAAAGTTTTGCATAAGCAGAGGAGAAACTCCACCTGTCCTAGGCATATGGAAAGGGAGTTATACAAAGGAAACAGAGCAGTTGAGACACTAGGTCACTAGTAGTTGCAATCTGAGCCTACCCTCCCCCATCTAAAATTTCATTCGAATTAGTGAGGTTTTATTATATTTGGAAGAAGGCTCTACAGCCGAAGTTGTGAGCAGTAACTACTTTCCCCAAAAGGGCACTCCGGATGATATTCACTAGCGCTCAGTTCTCCATCCTGACAGCCCTTCTCTGTGGGACTTTACTGGTCAGGATTAAAGTCCCAGAAGGGACCTCAGGCAAAACACTTCGACACTCGTTCGCAAGCACCACACTTGACAGTGAAGACACTAAGACTTGGAGAAAAGCATTGCGCCCTTGGGATCAAGGATGCTTTTTAGCTGAGTTACATCACAGTCACCGGCCTAATATTTAAAATTCACCATGAAATGATTTCTAATTGGTTCCCTCCATTTGCTTTTCCTTCACCACTGTGTGCTACTGTCACACAGATTTTATGGCAGGCAGCCGGAGTCTGTAAGTGCTGATTTCCTGCTTTGTCAATCTGGGTCAGCTAGGAAGAACCTTTCTGTTTACAAAGTCAGAGGTGCCAATATGTCACAAGTAACTAAGGGAGAAAATGATTCTTGGCTATTTCTCCCTCAAACTTTGTTCAATGTTCCCTTTATGCCTTCCAGAAACACATTCAAGAAGAGACTTGAGCCAGGGGTCTATGCTTTAATTAATTCATCAAAGATCACTGAGGAGATCTTTCAGCAACTTCTTATGAAAAATAAGGAAAGGCAAAATCAGAAATTTGAGCTAATCAATTGCCAAACTTAGAGTTGCTTTTATTGAGTTGGAATTTAACATAGAAGTAATACAATTGGAAAACTGGAAGTGGTACTTTATCAGCACTACAAATATACCCTGGCACAAGCTTAAGAGCTACAAAATCATCATCAGCGGAAATAGGCAAACTTCGGAGTGTTTCCTCTGTTTAATGTCGTACCTTATAAGTCAGTACTCAAGAACAAGACAATCAGTTTTACGGAATTAGGCATACTACTGCATGCATATGCAAGCCTAAATGCTAAATACATTAAGTAATGTTACTCCGCATTAATCATTTTGCCACATCATGAAAATAAGAGATAATACACAATGATTTCCTGCAACCAGTTGGAGAGAGAAGAACTAGAGGAGGAAGAGACGTGGAAATGGACAAAACATGTGCTGATTCAACTATGAAAATTTGCTTTCCTTACTTGTGGCCACATATCCTAGCTGTGGGATCAAATGTTCATCTGCAGAATTCTCTCGGCCTGGAACTAGTCTCTGGTACTTAGTTGGATGAGGGTTTCCATCTACATCCACCAAGAACGGTGGGGGCATAAGATGAGGTGCTTGCTGGGTCTGTTCATCCAGGACATAATTGTTTGAATCGCGAATCAATGGGCGGTAGTCAGTGTGGAAGAACATCTGATCAGGGATCTAGAAAACCAAGTTTATATGTTGGCATTCTGAAAGTTATACAAAATCACAGACAGAAACAATCACTCATGCTAATAAAGATATCCTCTAGAATCAAAGAAAATGCATTTTCACAGGAAAGATCCCCTCTTACCCACCAAGAAGGAACTTCAAAAATTCAAGAGTTTAAAAGCTCATATTAGGAAGTAGGAGGGCCAAGAGATCAAAGCCTATATTTCTACTGCAATGCTACTTAGCTTACAAGTGTCAAATACAAAGTTAAAAATGACCTTTTCATAAGGTTTATTGCAGCCAAAACCAAATATCAGTAGATGCCCATGAGAATCTGTACAGGCAAAATGCTGTCCATCCGATGAAAACTTACAGTCAAACACAGCTCCGTGTCCTTGCCCTTCAATCTAAAATTATACGAGGCCGCGCGATTTATTACGATCCTCTACGAACGCAAGTGTTCCCTTGTCGAAATCTTCTAGAAGCATCCAATGCACCCTGGGAACTGTGTTCCCACAACAAACGAGTACACCCCCTCAATTAGGATGGCTGCAAACCAAGGCCACTGAGGTAAGTGGTCCACCCACTTGAATCTGGGAAGACTCCATTTCTGCTGGGTGAATTTACAGTTTCACCAGGAAGGACCTCTTCAAAGTCTACTCTAGAACTGACACCTTCATATAGATCAGAAAGTTGTTTTGAACAAAATATTTCAATTTGTACAAATATGATTTGCCATCCCTCAGCCACGTTTCTTTTATCATTTTAAAAGATATAGACTTTTGTAGTGGTTCATGTTAAAAAATGATTTTGTACTTACCATATTAAAATAATGCTTTGTTCTTGTGCCTTTTGTAATATCCCATATAAAGATGTTACCATCATGCCCAGCTGACAACATAATTCTGGAATCAAAAGGATGTGTCTCCAAAACAAATACTTCATCTGCATGTCCCTTTTACAAAGGCAAAAAATGACATTAGGCAGCAGTCTTGCAGCATAAGATAGATGTAACAAATACTCAAATAGTAACATATGCTAGCCATTCGAAAGTGAATGGAAAAGCTAAAGTTTGTGCTTTGGCTAAGCCTTTTATCTACACAAAAATCCAGAGTATGTATCTGACCCCACTGGTAACAGTCAGCTTACCAAAGAATATTTTGTTTAAAATTATTTTAATATTTAAAGAATTAAAAACTACACAAACACATTTTCAGGTTTCTTTAGAAGTTCCACCTACCACCAAGTTGTGAAGCAGTTGTCCAGTATGAGAATTCCACACTTTAAGGAGGTGATCATTCACAGCTGTGACGACGAGGCTATCATTTTGATTCCAAGCGATCATGGTTACCTTGGGCTTCATAAATTTCTCCTCCTCTGACTGGTCGCTAACAAAATGTTAGAGTATTACATGTAATTACGGCAATGGCATTTATTAAGCCCTTTCTACGTACTATACGCTGTGGTAGATACAAGCTTCTGAGACCAGACAATGAGGTTCACAATCTGTACTGCCCCCATTTTACATATGAGGAAACCAAGGTCTAGAGTGGTAAAGTGACTTAGCCAAGGTCACACAGCAGATCAGTGGCAGAACTAGGCCTTGAACCCTCAGTCTTCTGACTCCCATTCCCATGTCCATTCCAGTAGGCCAGGCTCACATACATCATCCTCTAGAGAAAATTCATATAGTCTCGGGTCAAAACAAAAGCTGAGCTGAAATCTGTCACCTTGGCAGACAGCTGCAGAGCCACCTGCACAGAGGCTGTATGATTTTTCTCTAGAGGATGACGCTTTACTATTGCTCGTCAACTGAGATGAGGCACCAAGTCCTTTTTAAAAAAAGTTACGTAAGTCCCTTGGTGATCAGACAGGAAAGAAGAAGTGGAGAGGATACTAACTTAAGACAAGACTGCCATGCTCTCCTACCCTCTCGCTTCCTCTTGGCCGTTTTTCTACTACTCTTTTCCACCTGTTCTTCCCAAGTTAAAAAGAAACATGCTCTGAACTTACTCTGACAGTCTAGTGGCCATATCCAATAAAATGCTCCTCCATTCGGGTTGCTCAAATCTCCAGATGCGGGCTGTTCCATCTCTGCTACCACTTAAGAATCTTAAAATAAGTTAAGAAAGTACACTCACATATCCACTGAATAGTTAGTTCACTCTTATTTTTAAACACATTAAAGCAGCCCTTGACAATTGGTTGCTTGCTCACATCAGGAAGAAAAGAAATTCCTGTTAGTGTATTTTCTTCAGGGAAGGGTAAAAGGTAATAGTTTAACTTGCTTGCAAAACTAAAGCTAGTCAAAAAAATATGCAGAATGGCTTTAAGATTTGGAATACTTATATTACTGATATGCCATCATGATACCCTTACAAGATGCTAGCTTTTCATTTTAAGCATGGGAATGATAAGGAAGCAGGGATTTAGGGAGGTTAAGGACAGCGAAGAAATAAGGTCTTCGAAACCTAACATGCCAGAGAGTCACTATTTGGGGTTTTTTCCAGTTTTAAGACTCAGATACTTTCAGAGATAAGCAAAGGTGGGAGTTCAACTCAAAAAAGCTGTGAGGAGGTAGGCGATCACTCCCGTGGAGGGGATTCTCATGGTCTCACCTTTAACATACTATTTTATTCATGGCTGTTTGTTCTATAAGATTCTACCTATTTAGGTTTTAATGCAAGCCAGAAATTAAGTTAGCTGGGACTTAAAGTGTAGAACAGATTACATTAATACAATAATAAGAGTTTTACATACCGATCACCGGTGTTAGAAAATTGGATGCTGTCAACTTTGTCCTGGTGGGAAAAATAATTATTAAAAACAAAAAAACAAAGTTTTAAATATGAGATTTTTAGTTTTCACTATACAGAGAAATTACATTATCGGAAGAAAGACTTCTAGCTAAACCCCGAGATCTTTACATTAAAATCTTGTTTTAGTTGTTCACTTAGGAGGATGAATGGCAGTACAAGTTAGCTAAGGCCACCAGGAGACTCTCCCTTGCTCAGGGAGACATGCATTTTTTCAGTTTTTCCTTTAAATCCAGTAAATCAAACTAGGCTAAGATAAAAATAATCAACATATGTGTATTTGCTTATATATTTGTCTGAATGTGCAGTTATTTGTTCATTCTGAAATACATGTACTACTATTCTTCCTCCTGCTGCTACTATTTGGAAATAATTATTGTCTGACATCTTATACATTAGATGATAATGCATATTTAGAGAAAATACAAAAATCTGAATTCTCCCCCTCTAGATTGTATGCTCGTTAAGGGCAAGGGGCATGCCTGCTAATTCTGTTGTATTGTAGTCTCCAAAACACTTAGTACAGCGTTCTGCACACAGTAAGTACTCAATAAATACGATTGATTTTATAAAAATATCCATTAGAAGGCAAAAATTATTACTGAACACCTATTTTAATAAACTGAATTAAGGAAATGTCACAAGAAAGTTTTCACCCTACTGAATGTCCTCAAGTCAAAGTAAAAAGCATACAAATTGACAGATGTCCCAAAGCCAATCCTTTGAGTCTGTACTGCTGTAAATACTGTCAACGTTTAGATTTTTAAACATTTTAACATTACTTACTGTGTGACTTTCAAGTTCTGCTATTTTTTCAGGGGTCTCAAAGCCAAAAAAATACATCCTGATTACATGATCTGTACTTCCTGTTGCTAAAAACATGCCACCTGGAAATTTGAATAAGTAGTTGAAATAATAATGCATTGTAAAAACTGAATATATGTTACCACATTAAGGTTAAAAAAAACACCAAACTTTGCTCTTTTAAAGTTACTTTCAAAATGTATATTTTCCTGATAGTGTGGGCTCTCTGCTTCCTCTTAAAATTATTACTTGGGTCCAGAATAGAAATATTCAACAGCATCCATAAATACTCGCTTGCCCGCAATTCGGCTAATGCTTCAAAGCCTTTTATCAAAGCGTGTGTTTCTCCTACAACTCTACCAGCCTCCTCTACTTCAGGAGGACCAGAAAGGGGTCTTAGCCTCCACTTCTGGAACGTGGTTGCACTATGCTTGAATGATAGCCCATTTCCTTAACTGGAGGAGCAGTCTATAAGAGGCAGAGAGGACACAACATTCACCCTTCCTCTTTCTTCATTCCCACCTCAAATCTAATTCAAAGCAAGGGGAGGAAGAGAAAAAGGAAGCAAGAGGACATAGCTATAGGAAAAGAGGTGTGCTAAGGCAAAGGTCTTCAGATACATTTTAATCAAAATGTCAGTCTGTACAACCCAAGTTGGAACAAAATCTTCCCAGGCTAAAGACAGTCTCCAAGACCTGTCCTATTAAGGCAACTGAGCTTACTGGTTAACAAAACCTGAATTTTTGAGAATGGAGCAGAGACCAGAAGAGGGAATAAAACTACTAAAATATTATTTGGAGTGGAGTAAAAATTTTAACTATGTGCTAGTTATATTATTCACAACTGTAAAGAGAAAACTGAAATTCTACACTCTTTAAATTCACATTTTATTTAGCCCTTATTCTATTTCTCTAAACTCCCAACTGAGGGAAACCCAGGCTCAGCCACCATTTTCTAAAAACAGAAAAGGTAGCAAGCTTTAATAGAGTTTGTCATATCCTTCATCACCCTCTTCAGAATTCTTGTGAGTAGCTGTCAGCAGGCAAGCACAGGAAAAGTCAAGCACTTGAGGTAGCTTCAATGAACTCTTTCCAAAAAGCATAAATTATGTGCTGACAACATATTGCAGGCATTCAAAAAGGGTTCATAATAAAGCCAGACACTGATTTCTTGAGACAAAAGAACTACATGAGCCAAAGTTCTAGCTTACCAACGCTAAATGAACGAGCAAAGCATCTGCACCCCAGGTCTAGGTTTTTCCTGTGAACTTCAGAGGGCGATTGCTTTAAAACCAAAAAGAGAGATGATATATAAGATCACTAGCATAAAAATATTGATGAAGTTTACAAAATAAAGGGCTTAATCCAGATGTTGCCATCTATATATCTATCTAAATATTTCAGGGTATCTCCAAAGCATTCGAGTCTCACTGATTTTTCATAATAAAAATATCCAGTTTTGCCATCATTATTTTTCGTCAACAATCAAGTGCAATTTTAGAAGTGCAAGAAAGGATTACAAAATGTAAAAAAAAAAAAAAATTCTACATAAATACAAGTTCCCTGAGAGATGGACCATTACCTATTACCATGAACACACTTATGGGTACATTCCCTTGTTTTTGGCCTCACTGCAGGAACATTCTTGTGCTCTTGTTCTCTCCCTTTCTCTTCTTTTGGCTACAAAAGTTTTTCATGTTAGAGTTTCACACACTCCCTTTGATCCTCTCCGTTTCACTTACCCTTGCTATTTCCACCCAGTGTCAATTGCCTCCCCAACTCAACCCTACAGTTGGCAGCAGTGACAACTGTCACTGTTGCAGGTGCAACCGGCAATCATCGGCCTGAGCCAGGAGACAGGGTCTTGTGGAGAGGTGGCAGAAACTAGATCTAGTGCCCAGGCAGAGAGGGATGAGAAATGTGGGGCTACCACGCAGGTTTTGGCCCAAAGGAAGTTAGCAGGCATCTGTGAGCAATCTGGCCAGCCCGCAAGGTTTCCGGGTGGGGTATGGCAAAATAGAAGGGCGAGGAGATGGGGAGCGAGAGAAGTAAGCATTAATCAGAGAATCCCTTGTGGAGATTGGCTCCCACTAGGACAGGCTGTTCTGCCATCCCTAGTCTAACCCTGGTCTCCGGGACACATTGATCCATCTTCCCTCACTTTTAAACTTGTTCCAACATCTTGGTTACAATTTGTGGCTTCCCTATCCCCTCCATTACACTGTAAACTCAAGGGATGAGCGTTTGTCTTCTGATTTTGTTATACTCCCCAGCATGCAGGGGACGGCTTTATACGCAGTACTCACACAGTGCACAAAGACGATGACGGTGGTGCAGGGCTCTAGACAGGATAGTGGTTTTTTTTTTAAATGGCATTTGTTAAACCACTACATGCCAGGCACTGTTCTAAGCACTGGGGTAGATACAAAGTAATCAGGTTGGACACAGTCCAGGTCCATATGGGGCTCACAGTCTTAATCCCCATTTTACAAATGAGGTAACTGAGGCCAAGAGAAGTCATGTGACTTGCCCAAAGGGCACACAGCAGACAGTGGCAGAGCAGAGATTAGAACCCAGGTCCTCTAACTCCCAGGCTCATGCTCTATCCATAAGGCCACACATCTTCATGTCAGATCATAAATTACATTGTACTTTGGAAGAGGCAAAAAATGATTTCCTGAAATGCCTACCACCTTAACCACACTGTTTCCAAATTTGGTTTAAAATACCATCAATTTCATGTCACTTATAGAGGATTTTAAAAAGCATTTTTTAAAAAACCCTCATCCATAGTAGTATTAATATTATGCCTCTCAAAGTAACCATTTTCCTAAGTAAGTTTAGCTATACACAGTCAAGTGTACTGCCTAAGGAGGGTTTGCCTGCTTCTTCCGGGCAGTGACCACATTTCCTTTTTCTATTGTACATTCTCAGGCATTTGGTACCGTGAATGTTCTGCACTCAGAAGACTGTTCAAACCCAGATAAAGTAAAGCCTTCAGGTTTTTAGATGAGTTTTTTAAAGCACAAAAGTAAGAGCACTTACTTAAAGTTTAAAGTTTTACTGTTGGGTGAAAAAACAATCTAACACTCATTAAGATTCCTTAAGGTCAGGGATTAGGTCATTCTATTTTATGTTTCCCTAATTACCTACTACAATGCTCTGCACATGAGAGGCACTCAAATACTGCTGGCATTTATATTTGCAGGTTATAGATGAAAAACTGGCCCTAGGCTACAGCAAACAAAGCCAATTTAAATCAGCCACATACCTGAATTTCATGGAATCCAAATCCCATTGCCAAAAGCAAACTGTTCCGTCTGCCCCCGTGGAGACCATGTATCTTTCTGAGCCTTTGGCCAATGGGCTAAACTAAGAGTTAGAAGATACAAAAGAACATAAACATATCTAAGTCACATATTTAAAGGGAATGTCTGGTTCCTATTTTCTGACAAATAGGGAGAGTCAAATGAGACCCAGGAGATCCCTCCAATCTCTGTAGTCCCCCTCCCCCCCAAAAATACTGGAAGGGGGCTATATTTAACCTGACACAAGTTCCAAGACTGGTCCCACCTCCAACACATTCACCCTCAAAAATAGGACTCTGGCACCCACTGCTGCAATCCTTGGAGTTGAAGACAAGCTAAAAATAGTCCCCTGCAACTAGGCTGAGGGGGCAGAGGAAACTCTGAACTCCCATTTCGGCCCCTTGCCCTATTACCAAGGGTGATACTAACGAAGTTTGTTGAGATCTAAACTTTTAGGTAGCTTAAAAATACTTCCAGAAGTCTTATTTCTCCCATTACGTTCCAAGTAAAAATTCTAAATTTGTTCATCAGATTCCATAAGAGGAGAAAGAATAAAAACATATATTTCATTCCTGAGAGCACTGACCACTTCATTACTAGTTACAGCAAGCAACTATACCAGCTATCAAAGGCTAATTCATGTAACGATAAAGCGACTGCATAAAAGTTATTTTCCATCATAAGAGTACTGTCAACTGCTACTAAAATCCAGCTCTGTAAGGTGCAGGGTTCAGAAGTGAAATTGGGATATTCCTACAGTCTCCCTCCAACAGACTGGACAAATAACGTGAATCCCCAACATTCCTTGGCCAAAGGAAGAACCACACAAGGACTTGAGTAGTGTCTGCAGTGGCCAGTTTCCCCTTGTGCAACAAAATGTACTGTGCTTGTTTCACAAGAGGCAAGTCCAAATAATTGTTATTCTTAACTGGGTTAACAGAACAACTCAGAAGTCATGCAAGGAGCTGGGGGCTTTGGCAAATGAAAGGGAAAGGAGATATACTCAGAAAGAAAGGAAGTGGAGATCTATTGTGCTGTGAACTTGGCAGAGGGTCAGAGAGAAGAGAGAAAGATATTCAAGTGCTTAATACAGTGCTTTGCACACAGTAAGCGCTCAATAAATACGACTGAATGAATATTCTGTAGGAGTCGGTCATCCTTTCATCATTTCCACTCTAGCTTTTCACTATAAAAGTTCTGGCTACTTGGGGTGTCTTCCAAAAGATGATGCTAGAAGCTTCACGTACAATCACAATAATAATAATAATAATAATAATAATGGTACTTGCTAAGCACTTACTTTGTGCCAGTCACTGTTCTAAGTGCTAAGCTAAGCTAAGTCCCTATCCCACGTGGGGCTCACAGTCTTAATCCCCATTTTACAGATGAGGCACCAGGCCAGAGAAGTTAAGTGATTTGACCAAGATCAACACAACAGATAAGTGGCAGAGCTGAGATTGGAACCTGTGACCTAACTTCCAAGCCCGTGCTCTATCCACTATGCCATGCTGCTTCTCTAAAAGATAACAGATTCCCACTTCTTTCTTGCTTCCTTTCTCAGCTCACCCTTTGCAAACTTGAAGCAAACTCTAAATAACTCTGAACTGTAAGCTCCTTGTAGGCATGGAATGTGTCTTCCAACTGTTATACTGTATTCTTCCAAGTGCTTAGTACAGTGCTCTGCACACAGTAAATGCTCAATAAATACGATTGACTGAACTCAGCAATTAAAGAATGCTAAAAATTACTTTATGATTCATTGAAAAAAGGATGCAGAGGAAAAATGTGTACTAGTATTTTAAATGATACTAGTAGGCAACAATTGTTTAAATTCTACTTCTCAATATTTTTCTCCCATGCTTTTACAATTACTCTCAGTATTATAATTTTATCATTAGATTCCTGTCACGGTTGACAGTACAACTTAAATTTTCCTGGAGTCCTTTTAAGTTACAATCTTTAGTGTGGGAAAACTGGAAAATACAGCTGAAGTATTTTTCAAAGTCTTCCTTTTCATGGTATTTGTTAAGCCCTGTGTGCCAGGCATGGTATTAAGCACTGCGGCAGATACAAGCTAATCAGGTTAGACACAATCTCTGTTCCACATGGGCTCCCATTTACAGATGAAGCAACTGAGGCCCAGAGAAGCAAAGTGACTTGCCCAAGGTCACAGAGCAGGCAGTTGACTAGTGGTGGAGCCGGGACTAGAACTTAGGTCCTTCGCACTACCAGGGCCAGGCTCTATTCGTTATGCATAATATTGGCAAATACCAGCCTCCATCTGTGAAAAATGGAGAAGCCAGAAGTGCTGCAGGCCTCTAGATGTTTTTGGCGGGGGAGGGCAAAGGGTCCCTTTAAATGACACCCTCCGATTTCTTGAGCAACAGGAAAAGGTGGGTCCAGGCCCAGCTTCTAAAGCAGGCTGCTCCTTTCTCCCTCCCCACTTCACCTGCCCCAGGACAACTTCTGACACGTGTCGCTTTGAGAATGTAAGGAGAACCATATCCTCCACCAATTCCTCTACCTGGAATTTATTTCAATGTCTGTTTCCCCACCTAGACCCTAAGCTCCTTGAGGGCTGGGACCATGTTTACCAAACCTATTGTACTGATGTCTTTCAAGAGCTTAGGCACAGAAACTGCTCAACACCACTGAGTAACTGGTAGATTGACAGGTTGCTTCCTGCAGGTCCCCAACCTCCAGAGAAGCCTTGCGAGCTCTTTTTCGTGGGGGGCAGGGGAAAGTGATTGAAGATGAGGAGGAATGTGCAAGCCCACCCACTTTACCTGTAAAGATGTAATTGACCCAGTGTGTCCCTGGAGCACAGCAACGGGAGCACAAGTTCTCAAGCACCATACTCGGATTATTTTATCACAACTTCCTGCAGCAATCATAGTGTTTTCAAAGTTCACTGCCATATCAGAAATTTCTGCTGAGTGGCCTCTTAACGTAGACAGTAATCGGCCATTGTATGTACACCAAATCTTCACCAAGCAATCATCCGAGCCCTTTTAATAAAAAAAAAAATAATAAAATTACACCTTTCCACAGCATGGTATGTTGGAGAATTTTAAAAGTAAGTCCTTTGCTAAATTAAACATCTGTTTTTTCCAGGATATCTATAATTGGTGTGTTTACATGAATAACAATTTTACCAGTTCAAGGTTGTTCACATTTTATATATACATACTGCAGATATCCAGAGAGCCCATAGCATTTATGAACATTAGCACCTCACATTTCTAGGTGTCTAAAGCGGGGAGCATGGCTTTCATATTAATAATGGGGAAACCAAGATTCTGAATGGTTCAGTTCCTCCCCATCATTATAAAGTGAATCAATGCTAACAAATTGGATCGGTATCAATATCTCAGTGTTCTAGGACTAGACAGCACTTCTCCTATTTATAGAACTAGCCACCAGTTCAGTAGAGTGCCAACCTGTTATCTTATTTCAGTAAGAGCCTGCCCTACTCTCAAAAAAAAAAAAAAGAAAGAAAAAAGATACCAAGTTACTTCATCACACCCACCCTAGTTTCCCTCTACCCCACTACGTTGACAGGATAGGAGACTGAACTCAAACCCTTATACCAGTGTTAAAAACAAAATCTCATATTTTCTTCTGTTCAGCAAACTCTTCTTAAAGAGTATAAGTTTTAAGATATTTACTCACAGTAAATATTCTGTGCCCTGTCCTGTCAAATGCAACACAGTACACGGCAGAAAGATGGCCAAGAATCCTCCTGTGCATTTTTATGTGTTGATACATGCTTCCTGGAAATGCAGTGCTAAAAGATGCATATCCTGTCAGTTGTTTTCCACGATTTATCTCCACTAGGAAAAAAAAAAGAGATCAAATTAGGATTAAACTACGGAAACAAACTCAAGAGCTGTAACGGCTTAGCCTCATTCCAAACTATCTTTAAATGAAGTGTTAAGCGCCATTTCAAATTTTTCAGTTTTATTAATAACACCAATATACTGTCTCTTTTCCTTTGCATAATTCCTCTTTACAAGTGATTGAGGCACTGGGCAAAGTATGTGAACAGTTCACACAAGGGACTTCTAAATTCAGTATGGTAAGAAATTTACCTAGCAGCTTAGATGATTAAAAAAAACAAAAAAATCAGTTTACCAAGGCTTGGAGGACAACCATAATTCACAGGCATTTCCGGAGGTCTTCCTCTATGAAGAGCAGCAAAGGCAGAGCCTTTCCAAACAGTATTCCTGCAATCTTTAAAATGAATTAAGAATCTGTTTCAGAGACCAATTAACTCAAAATGACAAACTATGGCTGTTTATATCTCAACAACTAAATGTACCATTTTTCACATATGCCGTTTACATCACTTTTCAACTACTGAACCCACTAAACAAATAAGTTAAAATACTTGCTACAAGTACCTTTCGCTGTTCGAAGCAGAGACTGTCTCCCTGCACCAAGTAAAGAGGTGACTTTCAAAATGCTGGGTGGAATTTCTTTATCCAGTATAGGCCCAATACGTTGGCAAATTTGCAACAAGTGATCTGGAGCCACATGTTTATTAGACAAGACCTGTACAAAAACAAAGGTTTAGAAGGTAAATGTTTGAGGGAGTAGTGTAAGTTTAGGTCACAGATTTATTCATGTTAAGCATTATTAAAGTTCCTCAAAAGTTTCAGGAAATAATAGGTACTTCAATAGTATATATGCACTACTATTTTAGAATTCCTAAAAGGTGGTAGAAAAGGATACATAAGCCTCGTCACACGGATGCAGACCTAAAAATTAAATATTCAGGCTGTAATTTTTTTTTACAGTCAACCCAATAGCTTTTACATAACATACACAGTTAATCCCCAAAGGAGGTGTTATTATTTCCAAAATAGGTTTCCTGTAGAAATCTGTTTTCACCTTATTTTTGTACAGGGTGTTGGGCGTGAAGTTGGCAAATTTAACACTTAGTTGTCTTCAGAGTGAAAAGATGCAAGTGAGGTGCAAACCACAGGCTCCCATCTTAAAAATCTTAAAGTCACCATCACTCTGAGTGACAGAGCATTTCAACTGTACCACTTATGCACCCTGGTCCCTCTGAACTTTTCCCCCCAACATTGCCACCTTAGGTAACCTCAAAAAAGACCTTGAAGTCCATCAGGAGTTATGCCTAAGTAACCACATAACACAGCAGTACTATCTGTTCACCACAAGTCGAATCTGCCATTATTGAAGCTGAATTGCAAGAGTCACTTTTTTGGGGGAGAGGGGGGAATGGGGCAAGGAGAGGGGCAGGATGAGAAAAAAATTAAAAAAAAAATAAAATAAAGCTAGCAACGCAGCATGCAAACTACAAAACAAATCCATCCAGGTTCTCTTCTTCCCTACCTACAAATTCCAGTATAATTCATCTCTTGAAAAATATACTCCAACTCTCAACTAAAGACACTCCAAAAGAAAAACAATATTTTGCTCCACAAAGAAAAACTGAATTTAAGATGCTCTGGCATCTGCTGTAGTGTATTGTAAACATGCCATCTATGTTGTGTTTTAAAAATAGTTTTTCTGGGATTTTAATATTTCTTCACCCCAAAAGTATTTTTTTTCCAGTAAACAACATTACTCAAAATTTTAAAAGTGGAATTATCTTAACCTTGTAAACATTTAACAAGAATGCCACTACTGGATCAGACTGCATCTTCCGTTTTCAACAGTGCACCCAAAAGATGTGTGAAAGTATAGTGTGATTCACAGCTTTCCCCCATGGCATCCATCTTCATGGTTTTGCATGTATCATAAAACATCCTACAGTTTTCCACTTGCTAACTCATTATAAAGCCTCCCATTCACAAGTTTATCCAACTTTCCCTGAACCTATTGATAATTTTTACTTGCATATCTTTGTATTTAAGAATTCCATATATTTACCACCCATTGAGTTCCTTATTATTTGGACCCCACACCTTCAAGGCTCAATGGTTGACCCCTTCTCCTGTTGGGAGTCTGTGAACAATCTCATATTCACCCTTCATGATTCGGTAATTGTTCAATCAGGCCCCATTCCTAACCTTTATTTTCTCAGACTGAAGAGTCATAAAGATGCTGCTCAATCTCCCTGATTATTCTGGTCACCAACCACCCTTTCCCAGCTACTATGTTCTTCCTAAGAAGTAGTGAACAGATTGGTATTTCAGGTGTGGGCATGTCTCATTTTCACTTTGTGGAAAACCCATGAAATTTTGGGGGGGGGGGGGAGGGGTCTGGTGAGACCCAAAATTTTATTGGTGTTTTTGACTGATGGTTTGAGGGAACAGTTGCTTAAAACTACAAGATACTTCCTGAGCCACGACTGAGGGTGGGGTGGGAAAAAAAAAAAAATCAGATGTCAAGGGTCACAGATCCAGGTACGTAGATAATGTAGAAGGGAGAGAGAGTTGGGGAAAAGAGGACTTACAATCAGGAAGGTTAGAAGAGGAGATGCAACCTCAATAAGGCTCAATAACCTCAATAATCTCTTAGAGGACAGGTAACCTCAAAAAGGCTTTGAAGGTGGAGCAAGTGGTGATCTGGTATATATGAAGGGGGAGAGAGTACCAGGCCAGAGGGAGGACATGAAAAAACGAGTCAGCAGCAAGAGATGAGGTCAGGGTACAGTGAGCAAGCTGGTGCTAGAAGAGCAAAGTATGCAGGTTGGGCTACATTTCTGCCTACTCTGCTTTACAGATCTTCCAACTGTTTTTTCCACCCATCTGCCTGACCCAGAGAAGTTCAGTGTCACTTGCAAGGTTGGAGCTTTCATTAAGCCAGTTCTCCTCCGGATCACTTATGAAAAAGATGTAAAAGTGATCTTAGCATCAATCCAGAAGGTTGCCACTATTTACCCATCTCCAGCTCAAAACTGACATTTAACCCTACCTTTTCCTCCTACTGCCTGGTCAGTTTTGGCCCATAATAGAACAACAACAACTATTACTATTATTGTCATTATTCTCTTATGGGACTAAACACTTGGGAGAGTAAATTATCGTGAATATTATCAGTGGTATTTTACTCTCCCAACTGCTTAGTAGTACGGTGCTATGGAACAGGCAAAGCTCATTAAATACAATTGATGGACTGAGTGTTAAGCCCTGACTATGTGCCAATCACTGTATTAAGAGTTTGAGTAGATACAAGATAGTCATGTCAGACCCAATCCCTGTCCCACAGGAGGCTCACAGTCCAACAGGTAAGGAGAACAGGTATTTAAATCCCCCTTGTACACATGAGGAAACAGGTGCAAAGAAGCTAAGCTACTTGTCTGAGATTACAAGACAGGCAAGTGGTGGAGATGGGATTACAACTCCAACTCCCAGGCCCGTGTTCTTTCCCCAAGATCACACTGTTTCTATTCCTTTCGATTCTTTGACTATCCTGTTGGAGAGGTCTTCGGTGTGGAATTTTAATCAAAAGCAGTTTGAAAACTTTAATTTGTTTAATACTATGATTGCCCTCTCAAATTACATTATAATAGCTACGTGTTGACTATGTGCCAAAAGCTGTATTAAGTGCTACAACAGATTAATATTGGATGGAGTTTGTTGCTATCACACTACGTATTGAAACTTTATTTTGCAGATGAGGAAAGCATCGAGAAGCAGCGTGGCCTAGTGGAAAGAACACGTGCCTGGGAGTCAGAGGACCTGGGTTTTAATTCCAGCTTTGGCACTTGTCTGCTGTGTGACCTAGGTTGTTAACTCTTCTGTAAATGGAGTTAAAACTGTGAGCCCTTGTGGGACAGGGACCGTGTCCAAATTGAATGGCTTTTATCTACTCCAGTGTTTAGTACAGTACAGCCTGACAAAAGTAAGCCCTTAACAAATACCATTAAAATAAAAAATAAAAAAGGAACAGGTACAGAGAAGTTAAGAGACTTGCTCAAGGCCATACAGCAGGCAAGCGGCAGATCCTGGATTAGAACCCAGAACCTTGGACTTTCAAGCCTGTGCTCTTTTTTCCAGGCCACGATGCTTCCTGACCCTTCAAAGAATTACAGAGCTTCATTAATTAGGATAGGATTTCTCCGTACAGAAAATATATTGTGTTTCAAGGATCGTTAACCTCGCTATCTGCTTAACCAGTCTCCTTTCTTCAGAACTTTGACAGATGCCACCCAATCTTTTTGATTTGTTTACTGTTAGTTTATTAACGGGGTGAAGTTTATGAAGGCCTCAGTCTGATCCCCCACTTGGCCTGACCTCCCCTCTACAAAAACAGTTTGGATGTGGAATCCCAATAATTTTCCTTGGAAAAAAAAACCAAACCACACAAACATTCACTAGGATTTTTTCATAATCTCTTTGGAAATATTTTTCATATGTACGTTACTTGCACATCATTACCATCAAGTAATGGTAAATCACTGATTTCTTAGCTGACTTTCTGCTTTTGAGAGAATTTTTCATTTTTATTATAAGCTTTGATATCTGCAATATGCTATTCCAATTTTGTTGGCCTCTTACTTTGCCACTCAGATGATCAAACAAAGCTTGCAAGGAGGAGGTTTTGAGGCAACTCATTTTACTTTTTTTTGGTTGTTTGTTTTTTTTTTAAATAAAGTCTCAAGGGTCCTCTGTTCTGTTCTTAAAAGGTTTCTAGATTACAAAATTTTCACCAGCCCACCCTATATTTTCTTAAAAAAAAAAGCAACCCTTGTTCTTCAGAATAGATTAAGAGCTTGTGGGCAGGGGTCATATCTATTACCTATACAGTATTGTTCCCTCCTATGCACTTAAAACAGAGTTCGGCACGCTGAAGTGCTCGATAAATACCAGTTTGATTGATAACCTCTTAGTCAATCTAATTTCTTTCAGGAACAAGGCCAAAGGGAAACAGCTATTTCCAGCTGAGAACCTTACACGACTTCCCTAGTAATTATACAAAGCCACCTTACAACACCAAGGGAATCCACCTTATCACATCCACCTTATCACAAAGGGCAAGAGACAAAATTTGCGGTAACTTTTGCAGTGGAAGAGGGGTAAATTATATATGCTTAGGAATAGTTTTCTCAGCATGAGGGAGCCTTCAACCAATATATCATAAATATTCACAGCAAAACACTCTTCCTTTTATAAATTAAATATATGAGGAAAAAGTCCCAAGTTAGAAATAGATACAAAGCTCCTGTCTACCAGTAATATCTGGGCAAATTCTAAAATCAACTTCAAGGTCTTTTGCTGCATTCTGGTACAATGGTGCATAAATAGACTGAAAAAGAACAGAACGCATCAAGTAACTCTGCTTCATGTCACTGATGGAGTATGTGTCAAGGTCATCAATTTACACTTGATCAGTTGTGCACTTTGAATAATCTGAAAATTTCAAAGCTACATCCAGTAAACAAAGTGAACCCATATACCTTGTAAGTGAGCACATTTTGCATTAGAAACAGAGACATGGACCAACAAACCTGAAGTAGCCAGAACCTCAGAGCTGAAAACCTTTCCAGAGTTTTACTACCAAGGCAGTACCTAACTGGTGACACACTGAAACTGAAAACCAGTCAACTGATAAGACAGAACTTCCTTGGGGAGCCCTCCAAATTGGGGGGGGGGGGGGGAGAAACGACACCAAAATTCATTCAGTCATACAGTCTACAGAGGGGAACACATATTAATATAAACTACAGATACAAACATAAGTGCTTTGGGACTGGGAGGGGAGATGAACACAAGGTGCATGTCAGGGCACCACAGAAAAAAGAGTGGAAAAAGACAGCTAAGGACAAAACAAAGTGGCTGCACATTTTGGACCTGGAATACACATCATAACCCGTTTCTGAAAGTTTGATCAGGTTCACCTAAAAGCCATACGAATGCGATCTGTCACTACAGCTAGCCCGTCAGCACTGAGGCAGAGCTAGTACATCTGTAATTTATTATATCTGTAGTTTTAGGTATTTATATTAATGTCTGTCTCCCCCTCCAGACTGTAAACTCGTTTTGGTCAGGGAATGTGTCTATTATACTGAACTCTCACAAGCGCTTAGTACAGAGCTCTGCCCACAGCAAGCACTCAAATATGATTGACCATCATAATTCTGTTGATATGTACAAAAAATGAACGGCAAGAGAGGTAAGTAAATGATAAGCTGAAGCAGGACAATCACAAGCAAGATCTGCTGAAGAAATATTTGGAAGACAGAGGGAAGGGTAACTTCAATCGGAAGGGGGGGAACTAGGAAGCATTAGTAGTCAAATAATAATAATAGAAATTGTGGAATTTGTTTAGTGCCAGGCGGTGTACTAAGCGCTGGGGTGAACACAAGCAAATCAGATTGGACACAGTCCCTCTCCCGAATGGAGCTCACAGTCTTAATCCCCAGTTTACAGATAAGGTAACTGAGGCACAGGGAAGTGAAGGGACTTGGCCAAGACCACACAGCAGACAAATGGGGGGAGGGATTAAAACCCATGACCTTCTGACTCCCAGGCCCATGCTCTATCCGCTACACCCTCACCCTCGGCAGAGTTAGGTCACGACTTTTGGACCACTACACTACGAAAACCATGAATCACAAGCAGGGTTCAGTTTTCCTAAAAGGACTTGAGTCACAGGCTTGTCAGTCTTTTCACATACACTGTGTAGAGGAGAAAAATAAAAAAAGACAGCAAGAGACAAGACACCCAATCAAATCAGAAACATCAGCATTGAGGGGTACAGACAGACATTCAAGTAGAGCCCAGTATCATTTTAAGATTTCTCTCTGACCAACAGGCCTCTAATTCAATAATTATATAGTTGTCTCAAGTAAAACTGAAGACAATATGTTAAAACTGTAAACAAACAAAACAAAACATAAACCAAACAAACCGCAAACCAAAACCTAATCCCCACTGGTCCCCTGCTGCTCAGTCCCTAAATATCCAGAGGTCAACAGCTCCCCTCTGCCTTGAGCAGCATGATGCAGATTGGGCAGAAACTTTTGTATTTGTATAGAGGTTTCCAATATCTATAACTGTGCCTCAGGTTTAAACTACTCCTCCATACAACCAACCCAAGAAATACAACCAACGTGGTTTGCTACCTTACCCGGGAGTTCTAATCCCAGCTCTGCCACTTGCCCAATGTGTGACCCTGAGCAAATCCTTAACCACTCTGTGCCTCAGTTTCCTCATGCATAAAATGGGGATTAAATCCTACTCTTCCCAACTCAGGCTGTGAGTCCTACAGGGGCAGGGACTGTGTCCAACCTAATTATCTTATATCTAACCCACTGCTCAATACAGTGCTTGGCACAAAGTGTTTAATACAGTAGTACAGCCACTCCAGAAACATGAACTGAATTGAGGTCTTATTCTTCACCTGCCCTAACCTTTGCCCTTCCATCCACAGAAACCCTGACCTGCCATGTCCATCTGGGCGCTCAGATTAAAGAATTAACGATCAACAGATCTTGGAGAGAGCTCTGACCACAGAGGCACTGAGGAGCCTCCTAAGGAGATAACCAAAGACATTGCTGAGAAGTTGGGTGGTGATTTAGTTTAGAAATGGACAAGGAAGATGTTGGAGTCAATTACATCTCATTCAGAGAAATCATTGTTCAACAAGGACCTCAAATTTAGCCAATCCAATCATCGCTAGACAGTGAAACAGATGAAGTACTAGTTATGGATTTATCTACCATCTGCTAAACTTATGGGATTTAAAAACAAAATCTTGCATTAGCTTTCAAGAAAGAAGATGAATTTATAAATATGACTGAACTCCCTCCTTTAGGGTCACCTTCAAAGGTGCACAAGTATTTCAAAGGAGTCTGCCTGCTAATTAGCCTAAATTGGACAAATTGATCACTGAAGTTGCAAAACCACTACCAGCAGAACGAGTTCTGCTTTTGCAGCCACCAAAGACTCATAAATCATATTATAACTCCCCTTGTAATATTAAATAGTGCTTAAATTACTCTATGATTAAGCAATGTTGATTGGCCATAACTAATCAATCATTGGTGTTTACTGATCACATACTGTGTACAGAGCACTAAACTGTTTGGAGAGTACAATACCCCATTAAATAATTTCCTATTACTTTTCCACAGGTTCCTGAACTACATCTATATCTGAGGGAAGATGTACTCCAGTCACATTCAGTTCAACAGGGACCACCACTGTAAATCAATTTTCCACACCCAGAATAGAAGTGGGCAATTATTTTGGTTCATGGGCCACTAACCTAGTTTTAGCTTAATTATTTTTTTTTTAAAAAAAGGGAAGCAATATTTTGAAAAGAGTCTAGGAGTCAGTTGACCTGGGTTCTGATCCCAGCTCCGCCATTTGTCTGTTGTGATACCTCGGGAAGTCACAACTTCTCTGGGTCCCAGTTACTTCATCTGTCAGATGGGGATTAAATCTTTTTCTCCCTCCGATGGACAGTGAGCCCCATGTGGGATAGGGGCTGCACCCAACCTGATTATCTTGTATCAAACCCAGCACGTACTGCAGTGCTTGGCATATAGTAAGCACTTAACGAGAACCATTAAAAAAACAAAAAACAGTACAGAATGTTTTCATTTCATGGTCAAATGGCCCTGCCCCTTATGGGGCTGTTCTATCCCCACTTCCTGTCCAGACTGTCACAGTGGTGGGGACTGGGGAAGGAGAAAATCATCAGTTCTCCCATTTTCTCTTCTTGAAGCCCCAGAACCACCAGCCTACAGGGACCAGGCTGGGTGGAGGTGACCATAATGGTCTCTTCCCTCCTCCTCTCTCCTGGCCAGTTCAGCCCAGTCCAAATAATAATAATAATAATAATGGTATTTGTTAAGCACGTACCATGTGCCAGGCACTGTACTAAGCGCTGGGGTGGATTCAAGCAGAGTTGAACATAGTCCCTGTCCCACATGGGGCTCAGTCTCAATCCCCATTTTACAGATGAGGTAACTGAGGTCCAGAGAAGTGAAGTAAAAGGTAACTGAGGCCCAAGGTCACACAGCAGACCAGTGGCAGAGCTGGGATTAGAATCCACGACCTTCTGACTCCCAGGCCCATACTCTATCCGCTATGCCATGCTGCTTCAGGGAGAGCTGCTGCTGCTGCCAGGGAGGAGGCCAACTGCACTCACAACCATCCACAGCATTCTTGAACATATCAACTTACATACCCTACTGCATAATCATATTTGTTGAGCACTCATTATGTGCAAAGCACTGTACTAAGTTCTTGGGAGAGTACAGAGTTGGTAGACCCATTCCCAGCCCACAACAAACTTACAATTTAGAGGACTTATAAGCACTTATCTAGGCAATTTATGTTTCTCTTTAAATTATTTTGTGTCCATCTCCCTGCTCAACTTTAAGCTCTTCAAGGCAGGGAATGTGCTAATTCTACTTTACTTTTCCCAAGCGTTTACCGCAGTGCTCGGCAAACACTACCAATTGATTTAGAGATCTTATGCAGGCCACAATTACTGGCTGATTTGCTGAAGAGCAGAGGATGGGGGGCGTCTGCTGGGGGTGCAAATAAGCAGCTTCCACTTGCTACAGCTCCAGAACCATGACTGCTTAGAAGCTGCTACAGGCAGAAACGGTGGCTTGGGTCAAATTCAACTTTCCAGATGGTGGTCCATTTGGCTGTACTTTGCCCATCCCTGATTTCACTGTCACAGCTGGCATGACCACTTTCCAAATCTATACTGGCCACTATTCCTTATAATCTGGTATATTTTTTTCCAGTAAATTAGCCTCCCTAATTGAGGAACCTATGTGGTTGTTCACTTTTAAATTATGAATGCCTCTGTTTCCAACAACATTTCCTGTAACCAAGTGATTATCAACAGATTTACACAATTTGTTGCACCTTCCATAGTATCCCTGAGGGTTCTACAAAATGTTTCAGAAACAACTTTTCCCATAATACTTGGTTTCCATTCCTCACAATTTTAAACCTCAAACTGGATTTTTTTTTTTTTTTTTGCTACATTTAGTTAGGCTTCCCAGAGTTGCAGTATTTTCACACATTGACTTTTTCCTCTTTTGTTGGCATTGATTTGGTACTTGAGAAAATAAAACCCCCTTTTTTCCATGGCTCACAAAAATCAATCACTCTAAACCTGAACTGCCTCAATTTTGAGTTTGATTTCTTCACAAGCACGGGTTTAATCACACAAGTATTTTTTATAAGAGTGCTAAAAGAGAGAGAGAGAGGGAGGGAGGGGATATTCTTGCTTTGTTCCCTTTTATTGTGGTGGCACCACTACTGTTTCAAGTCACAAGATTTCAGGTGTTGAGACTAACTGAAGAATCAAACTGCATTTTGAAATTCAAAATGTCAATTCCAGATGCACACCGGTTCAGGAACTCAAATGTTTATATTTGCTCTGGGGTGTTCCATTTCTTATTTTTATTTATCAACTATACATCTGAGTTGAATCGTACTTCTTAATGCATTTATGTGATAAAAAGCAAAGGGAAGGAGAGGTCTGAACTCTGCAGGGGCCCTTAGGTGAACCGAATTAAAGGACTGGGGAACCAGAAATCAGACGTTACTTCTTGAGATAAAATTAACCAATCACTAAAAGCCAGACATAACCAAGAAAGGGAAAGTTGTTTGCATAATAACGTTGCACTAAAGCCTCTCTAGAAGGCTTAGCTGGACCAGAATTGGCCCCAGGCACCTCCCATTGCCTAATGGGTTGATTATATACAGTGAGTGGGTGTGCAGTAGAGAAGAGGAAAAACAAAAAAGAGCTGTAAAACTTACTTGAAAGTTACAAGACTGTAGAGTCTCCAAAAGGTACACGCAAGTCTTAGGCACATTCATTGTGGCCCATGGCATACATGGCTCGCAGTCCTTGGGAAAAGCCAATACCTTATTCATGTTAGGTCCTACATTGCATCCTAATTAGGCTCAGCAATCAGGAGTGTAATTTGAGGTAAGAAACACTGCAACATGTGAGCCCTCCATTGTAAGGACCAAATAAGATACACTTTCTGAAAAATGGAGAGGGCTTCTTGGTTCATTTTGGAAAGGGATAAAACCCAAAATGATAGTAATGTAACCCATGGCAAAGAAAGCCCAGGATCACAAGATAGGCAAAAAAACTAAATCTCAGCAACAGAGAAGGATAAGATGATGCTGGTTTCAGTTCATTTAGTTACTATTTTGGACCCGGCAAAGGTCTTTAATTGTTCCCACTCCATTCCAAGATTTAGAAAACATAGAAATAATATCAAATAAGTAGGTTATTCCTGTTCACATAGGGTAAGAGTAATTCCACTAGTTTCCCGAAAAAGTTGTTTTCTGATCCAATAACCCACAATTTGGGGCATGTTTTGGGGTAGGAAGGTTCTAAGGGAACTTTCCAAGGACTATCTTGATGAGTGCCTACCTAATGAGCCATGCACAAACAAAATAATAAAGCCTATATATACCACTATTTCTATATGCAACCCAACCACTCTCCTCTAAACCCTGTTGCCCTGTATTGGTGGTCTCAGTGCGGCTTCCAGATTCCGGGCAAGCTGGTGAAACGGGTTTAAGGAGGGGCCCCAGAACCAATCCCCCTGCCAAATCCCTCCTTTCTGTAGGTACATTTTTCACCGCTGTCCCCAGGGAGGCAGAATGATCTAATTAATAGTTATAACATGAACAGATTTGTTAATAGGAGGATTCCAAGTTCTTTTCAACTTGGCCCCAGGTTCTCTGAGAAGTCCCCCATCAATGGATGAAGCAGGATCTTTTTAGTCCCCAAAGAAATGGGTCTCATCTCCCCGACTTTCCAGCCTTGTTGGTCAATACCTTACACTTGACTACCAAGATCTACTGCTATGGATGCACCACTCCACTTGAAGCATACCTCAATACCTGAATTTCATTTCCACGGCTTTGAGCCAAGGGAGACATGTATCAGGTGGGTCTTATGTGACAAGAGTGGTCTCAGTGCCAAAATTTTCCCAATGTTCCTTAATCTTCCTTCTTCCTCCGAGGAGGATCTTTTCTGGTTCAAGTCTTCTGATTTCCTTCCAGGCTCCATCTCTGCCTTCACTCAAACTCCTACATATTCTAGCAGTTTGCCTGTATTCCGTTTGTTTGGACCCTAAAAGGGGAAAGCTTAAATACTCTTCTTTCAGCAGGTGCAATTTGCACCTGAGTCCCATCCAAGACAGAATCACTATTTCAAAAAGCAGCTTACAGAGGGGATTGAGGAGGGGAGACCAACAAAACAAAACCAAAAAGCCCATAAAAATAAGAAAAAAAAAAGCTAGGAGTGGGTATGCCAAACCTAGGGGGGAGGAGGTGGGGAGGGTGAAAAAAAAATTAAAGAGCATTCCTCTGAATTAAGACTTACAGAACTCTTGTTAATCTAAGGGCAAGAGAGACCCAGATACTGTCTGACCTCACTACGAATTGAACTCATAGGTTCCTGTAAAAAAAGGCTGCTTAACTGAACATTGACTTTTCAGGCACTCACTGGGATTACAGTGTAGGAACATTTTTGACCATGCGCAGTAAAATTACATTTACCCACATTTACTAATCTACTGATAATCTTAGAGTAGAAGGAAAGAATTACCTCAATTCTAACCAAAGAGTCACAAAACAGCGTGTGTGAAGTGACAGAATCGGAAGAACCCAAATAGTAGTAGCACCATAAGTGTAAAAATTCTCACAATACTCAAATCCCAATGTCTAAAGTGAGCTTTCCCAAATGTTTACCTTTTGGAGGAATCAGTTTTAGCCAACTTTCTCCACAAAGTAATCCATTCATTCAATTGTATTTATTGAGCATTTACTGTGGGCAAAGCACTGTACTAAGCACTTGGGAGAGTTCACTAAACAGCACATCCCTGCCCACAACGAGCTGAAAACAAAGCCTGAGACAATGTCTATTAAGTCTGAATTACTTAGTTTTATTTTTAAATGCAGTTTTTCTGAACTGAGGAAAAATTAAGAGGAATCTCAGTATTCGCTACTTTAACACAGAAGCCTGAAAATAGGACTCAACTTCTAAGTTGTAAATGGTGCAAACAAGATAGAGATAATAGACAAGTACCGTCTTCCCCACTGCCGTTCTTCTGCCAGAGTGCTACTGAATTTCAGTGCACTTCCTTTTCCCTCCCTTTGAAACATTTTAATTCGATAGTGGCTAAGGTTAATTTCGATTCAGTATCAGATAATTGCATCTACTTGGCATAGATAATGCAGATATTTTAGTATAAAATTTCTGTTGATTAGGCTATGAAAGATATTTGGTGTGTTATATCTACATATGTACACAAAAGTCTAATTCAAAATAGTATTATTGATTACATCTTTATTTGATCAGGTAGCTATTGCTTAATTTGTATTGTCTGTCCATTTTTTGGATCGTGGGAAAGTAATAAAGTGAATTAAAAGTATTTCCTATGGGAAATTATAGGCCATTTAGCACTTCGATGTTAAGTTCATAAAACCAATCAAAAGTGCTAACCTGAGCATAGAGAAGGGACAAAATGGGATGTTTCAAGAGAAGCAGCGTGACTTAGTGGAAAGAGCCCGGGTTTGGGAGTCAGAGGTCATGGGTTCTAATTCCACTTCGCCATTTATCAGCTGTGTGAGCTTGGGCAAGTCACTTCACTGTGCCTTAGTTCCCTCATCTCTAAAATGGGGATTTAAGACTGTGAGCCCCACGTGGGACAACCTGATTACCTTGGATCTACCTCAGCGCTTAAAACAGTGCTTGGCACTGTTAACCAATACCATCATCATGTCTGAGAAACAAAGACCAAAGAATGTTTCATAAGATATATTGAATTAAAATGATTACCTTAAGCGTTTATTACCAGAATAGGGTTCCCTGACACCATAGTAAAAAAAAAAAAGGGGTGGGGGGGTGTTTGGAAGAGGAAAGATTTTCATAAAGTGTATTTCCATCTGCATATAACCGCACTGAGGAAAGAGGGTCTTGTCGATTTTCATAAAGTGTATTTCCATCCGCATATAACCGTGCTGAAGGAAAGAGGGTCTTGTCTGGCTGTCAGCAAGACCTTTTCACGAAGCTATTTGCTTATTCAGTTTTCTGATATGTATGGTCTTTGCACATAGTAAGCACTTAACAAATACCATCATCATCATCATTTCTAACCCGTGGCTTTAAAAAGAAAAACTACAACGGCCAATCAAAAATCCTAAAATCAAGCTTTTATCAAGCCCACACCCACAGAGAGAAACTTTCACAGTGGGCTGGCCAGGTCCCCTTAAAAGAGTTGCGCCCCGAGTGATTTTCATCCCGCAGCCTTTGACTTGACCGTGCTGTCACCCCCATTTGCCAGGAAAGCCTGGCTTCGGGGCATCCCTGTGATGTCAAAGGTCACCATTATTAGAAGTGGAAAGATCCCAGGCTTGGGAGTCAGAGGTCATGGGTTCGAATCCTGGCTCTGCCACTTGTCAGCTGTGTGACTGTAGGCAAGTCACTTCATTTCTCTGAGCCTCAGTTCCCTCATCTGTAAAATGAGGATTAAGTGTGAGCCTCACGTGGGACCACCTGATCACCCTGTATCTCCCCCAGCGCTTAGAACAGTGCTCTGCTCATAGTAAGTGCTTAAATAACAACAAAGAGCACTGGTTTAGGAGTCAGAGGTCACGGGTTCTAATCCCAGTTCCACCACCTGTCAGCTGTATGACTTTGGGCAAGTCACTTCACTTCTCTGTGCCTCCGTTCCCTCATCTGTAAAATGGGGATTAAGACCGTGAGCCCCACGTGGGACAACCTGATCACCTTCTATCCGCCCCCTGCGCTTAGAATAGTGCTTTGCACATAGTAAACGCTTAACAAATACCAGCGATTATTATTATTTCACAGAAGGGCCCCGTCGGGGCCAGAAGGCTCCACCAAGGAGAAAGAATAACCCTTCCCCACCCCCGCGGCCTGGGGAATTCAAGGATTTCGTTTCCGAAAGGACAAGGGACAGAAGCCACCAACAAAGGGGGTGGGAAGAGAGAAGGCGGAAGAGGAGAGTCCGCCCAATCATCGCTTCATTAACAAATCTCCTAATGGTCGGATGAGACCTGCTCTCTGAGTGGTTGGCAGACGCCTACACACGCATCAGCACCAACACTAAAAGAAGCACTAGGCCCGCCCCGCTCTCCACCATCTCCCCATACAACCCCCCACCCCAAGAGAGGCTCAGTGGCATTTTTTAACCAAAACAAACCCTCCCTCCTTATTAAAAAAAATTAAACACCCTCCCCGACAACGGAAAAAAGATCATACTCCGGAGAGAGAGAAGAGAGTCCCAACAGATGCTCTTCTGCGCCCCGATCTGATGCTCTTTGGGTGTGGAAAGGGGGGCTAGGGAGGACCCCTTTTCCTCCCCCCCCATATTAAAAGTGTCAAACGCAAAGAGGACCCTCCTCCCCCCTCCCCATATTCAAAAGTGCCAACTCTCACCAGCTCCTCGTAGCTCCTGTCGTGTTCGTTGCCCTCCCAGTCCAACCTCTTGGGCAGCAGCTGGAGGGAGGGGAGGAAAGGGAGATCGTAAGTGGACACTGGGCATCGACGGGGTCAAGGGGTTAAGGGAGGGTGACCCCGAGGGGAGGGTGCAGAAGGGAAAGGGTGGGGGGGGATGAAAAAAAGGAGACGCACAGACCTGGTACTGCTCCAACTCCTGCACCAGCGCCTGCAGCGGACGGACAAGCCGGTTAGGAGGTTTTCATTCATTGAGCGCCCCGGTTTTTTTGGCCCCCCTCCCAGTCCCAGGGCGAGGAGAAGGACCGGCCGGGTTGGGGGTCGCCTCTTCTTCCTCGCCCCAACCCCGCACTCACCTGCGTCGCTCTCCGACAAGGACCGGCCGACAGGAACCGGGCGATGAGGAAATAAAGCTCTGCCGGGAGGGAAGAAGAGCAGAGAAGCCGGGTGAGGAAGGGGGCACCCCCGGGGCGGAAGGAGAAGGACTGTCCCTGCCTCCTCCTCCTCCTTCTTACCTGATTCGATGAGCGGCACGGAACGGCGGGCGAGCGAAGGTTCGGCCATGGCCGGTCCTGGCGGCGGGGGGCAGCCGGAGGCCGCGCCGGAGCCGGTTGGGGCCGCTCGCTTCCCCCTCCCCCCCCCTCCTCTACCTCCGGCTTTTTCCTGCCGCCATTGCCGTGCGGCCTCACCGGCGGCATGGCCGCCTCCGCCGACGGGCCGGAAGAGAAAATAGTCCCCGCCGGCGGACCGAAGGGGCGGGCGGATCCCCCGAATTGAGGGCTCCCGGGAAGGCCGACATTCCCGGGAGTCGACTTGGGATGGCGGGGGTGGGATGAGGGAGGGGGGACTGGTCTCGCAAGGCTGGAATGGGGGGCTAAAAGGGGGGGGTGGAGGAGCGATGAACGTGAGGGAGGGGATTAATGCGCGCGGTGAAGCGGTCGGGGGCCCATTGTGAGGCCGGAACCTGCTTTTTCAGCTGCGGCCGCCCAGGCTGCGGCCCGTAAGGGAGGCCGCTCGGGGAGGCCCGGGACACCGACACCGTCGTCCCCGCCGCCTCCCCGACAGTCCCGACATCCCCGACAGTCCTCAGGGAGCAGCCCGGTCGTCCCCGACCCTCCTCGGGCCCGACCCGTCCCCCCCCCCGGCCCACGGCCTGTGAGCCTTTCGACGCCGAGGAAGGACCGGCCGGGCCATTCTCATACGCGGGGGCCAAGAGGGCGAGCGCTTAACAATAATAATGGTATTATTATGAGGCCCACAGTTCTAATGATATTTGTTAATAATAATAATAATAATGTTGGTATTTGTTAAGCGCTTACTCTCTGCTGAGCACTGTTCTAATAAGAATGATAATAATGCTACGTGTTAAGCAATTACTGTGTGCCACGCACAGTTATAATAATAATAATGAAGGTATTTGTTAAGCGCTTACTCTGTGCCAAGCACTATTCTAATAATAATAATAATGATGATATTTGTTAAGCGCTTACTATGTGCCACGCACAGTTCTCATAATAATGATGGTATTTGTTAAGCGCTTACTCTGTGCCAAGCACTATTCTAATAATAATAATGATATTTGTTAAGCGCTTACTTGGTGCCACGCACAGTTCTAATAATGATAATAATGATGGTATTTGTTAAGCGCTTACTAGGTGCCACGCACAGTTCTAATAATAATAATGGTATTTGTTAAGCGCTTACTATGTGCCACGCACAGTTCTAATAATAATGATGGTATTTGTTAAGCGCTTACTCTGTGCCAAGCACTATTCTAATAATAATGATGGTATTTGTTAAGAGCTTACTTTGTGCCACGCACAGTTCTAATAATAATAATAATAATGATCGTATTTGTTAAGCCCTTACTATGTGCCAAGCACAGTTCTCATAATAATAATGATATTTGTTAAGCGCTTACTATGTGCCACACACAGTTCTAATAATAATAATGGTATTTGTTAAACGCTTACTAGGTGCCACACACAGTTCTAATAATAATAATGGTATTTGTTAAGCGCTTACTCTGTGCCAAGCACTATTCTAATAATATTGGTATTTGTTAAGTGCTTACTAGGTGCCACGCACAGATCTAATAATAATAATGAAGGTATTTGTTAAGCGCTTACTATGTGCCACACACAGTTCTAATAATAATAATGGTATTTGTTAAGTGCTTACTCTGTGCCAAGCACTGTTCTAATAATGATAATAATGGTATTTGTTAAGTGCTTACTATGTGCCAAGCACAGTTCTAATAATAATAATGGTATTTGTTAAGCGTTTACTATGTGCCACGCACAGTTCTAATAATAATGATGGTGTTGGTTAAGTGCTTACTATGTGCCAAGCACAGTTCTAATAATAATAATAATGATATTTGTTAATAACAATAATGTTGGTATTTGTTAAGCGCTTACTATGTGCAGAGCACTGTTCTAAGCGCTGGGGTAGATACAGGGTAATCGGGTTGGCCCATGTGAGGCTCACAGTTAGTCCCCATTTTACAGATGAGGTAACTGAGGCACAGAGAAGTGAAGTGACTTGCCCACAGTCACACAGCTGACAAGTGGAGGATCCGGGAGTCGAACTCATGACCTCTGACATCCTAAAAGGATCCAGGCCTTTTAATCCTTGCCAGGGGACGAATCCCCGCAGTTCAACTCTAAATCTGGGCCTCAGTTACCTCATCTGTAAAATGGGGATTAAAACTGTGGGACAACCTGATCTTGTATCCCCCAGGGCTTAGAACAGTGCTTGGCACGTAGTAAGCACTTAACAAATACCATCATTTAAATCGCTTTTTTTAAAAAAATAGCCATTGTTATGAGGGGTCCTACTGGGATGGAATCATTGCTTCCCCCCCACCCCCCCAACCTGGAAAGGGCCTTTTCATATGGCATGTTTCTCACTTTAGGCCATTCTTTGTGGGATAGCTAGCCAAAGGTTAGCTAGCAAAAAGAAAAAAAATCAGACTTAAAGCCTCCTTAAAGCTTTGAGGGTGTGAGGACAGATCAGGGGTCAGTGCAGGCCCCAGGATTCTGCCCCTTAGGGACAGTGGGGGTGATTTTCTTATTTACATTCATTTCATAGTTGTTGATTTACTTTATAACTCCCCGAACTTTATCTTCTAAATAATTCATTATGGACCTAATGCCCGTGAATCTTAAATGGCTCTTGAGTCTTCTAATTTATCCAGCATCCCTAACTTTTCCTTCTAGTAACCCATTGTCAATGTCTTATGTATGAATTAAACCAAATATTTAACCTGGTCATATTTTTGCCTCCCTAATGTCCTATGGAGACTGTAAGCCCATCAATGGGCAGGGATTGTCTCTATCTTTTGCCGAATTGTACATTCCAAGCGCTTAGTACAGTGCTCTGCACATAGTAAGTGCTCAATAAATACTATTGAATGAATGAGACAAATCTCTTGTGCTTCACTAGTCCGAGTAAACGAGTTTCTTTTTCTTGTTAATAGTCTTTATAAAGTTTACATGCTCCATTACTTAAGCACTAATTCATAGCTATTTTTCCTTCTTCCTCCTATTATTTGTGTCTCCCCTGCTAGATTGTGAATTCCTTGAGGATAGGAATCATCTCTACCAACTCTCCCTAGGGCTTAGTACAGTGCTCAGCAGACAATAAGCCCTTAGTAAATACTATTAATCATGTAATCTCCTTCCACCTGGTATATTTAGTTGTTTTTCTTATTTTGTTTTCTAGCACTGTTAGAGACCCACTCTGCACTCAGCATTCAATATGAAGTTATATCATAGTTTTAAATAACGGCAATTGCACGTACCCTTCTTGTTGATGCCCAACACTGTTGACCTTTTAGGTTGGCACCACCCATTTAACCAAAATAACATAAAGAATATCAGTACTGATTCCCACAGTCTTTTTCCTAAATTGAAGCTGATTTCTGAGAGCTTTCCCCAAGGTAGGTAGGTGTACCTTGGATTATCTAATGTGGCTCAAAATAAATTAATATACCCTTCATGAGATCTTCCTGCAGTTTATCCCTATCACTATAGCATTTTAACTCGGGGAAGAATGTTGGATCGTTAGGAAGCTTAGAGATTTGACTGCTGCTTCCTCTTCCAGGTCATTTATGAAAATGTTAAATAATCCTTGGGGAAAATCACCGTTTTCACTTTTCCAACTGATTGTACTTTTCCACCCCATTGGGCATATACTGCAGCAATAGACTAAACAGTGTCCTAATGATCTAGGAGAGTTAGTGCCCTCCCTACCCCCCAAAAGTGCCTGTTTTACCGGGGAACTTGAGCACTGAGAAAATCTGGCTTATTGTCCAATACCTATTTAAAGAAAAACCAACAACGTAGGTATACAGTCTTAAATGGAATCACTCAGGGTTCAAAAAAGAATGTCAAGGGTTTTTTCACAGAAGGAAAGTTTCACTCTTTATGCACCTTTAACAGGCTTAAACTCAAAATTGGAAGTGTCTGAATGTTTAAATGGACTGTAGTGCAGGAGGCTAGCTTTTTTTTGGCATCTCTTAAAGCATTTACTATGTACCAGGCACCCTACTAAGCACTGGGGTAGATTGAAGCTAGATTGGACACAGTCCATAGCTAAGTGGGGCTCACGGTCTTAACCCCCATTTTACAGATGAGGTAACTGAGGCACAGAGAAATTGTGACTTAACCCATTTTCCATGGGAATGTGGTCGCTATTCAAGAACTTAGTACAGTGCATTGTACCAGAGGGTGCTCAGTAAATGCTACTATCAATCAATCAAGGTATTTATTGACTGCTTACTCGGTATACTCAAATGCTTGGGAGAGTGTAGTACAACAGTAGATACATTTTCTGTCCACAAGGATCTTACAGTCTAGAGGGGGAGACAGAAATTAAAATAAATTATGCCTGTATACATTAGTGCTGTAGGGTTGAGGGTGAGGTGAATTTCAGGTGCTTTAAGGGTACAGATCCAAGGGCATAGGTGATGCAGAAGGGAGAGGGAGTAGGACAAATGAAGGTTTAGTTGGGGAAGGTCTCCTGGAGGAGATATGATTTTTAAAAGTGGGGCTTTGAAGGTGGGGAGAATGATGGTCTGTTGTATATGAAGAGAGAGGGAGTTCCAGAGCAGAGGGAGGGCTTGGGCGAGGGGTCAGCAGCAAAATGCTTGAGATTTAGGTACAGTGAGTAGATTGGTGCTTTTGTTCCTTTTTCCTAAAATCTCTATGCTGCATTGCTTGCATAAATTAACCCTCCTCATTTATTCAATCCTTTCTCAAAACCCACTTCTTTTGTGAAATATTCACCAGGAATAAAGATGTTCCAATAGGGATAAGGAAGACGAAATTTGAAATGAGGGGGTCTCTCATGAGCTGTTCACAGTTTTAATGTTACACGGTCCTGTTTCTTCTTCACTCACAACTGTGATTTCCAGGGCAAGGAATCAAGTCTGAACCATAGAGACTGTATTCCACATTCCGAGTGAAATTTTGGATTAATGGATGCTATCAAATTTGCAATAAAAGGTTCTAAAAGATTTTCCCATCTGATTTCTAGTAGATTGTGATTCATGGAACACTACTGCATTCAGTGTATTGCTGAGATGCAGTAAATGCTACTGTAATGGCCTAAAAGGATTTATCTACCACCCAGAATCCTTCTGCACAGGGAATACCCTCTGTACCAGCCTATAATCATCATCCTAAAAAAAAGAACTATAAAATGTCGACAAAATAAGAAGAGAGTAAGAGCTATGAATTTAATGTAATCATTTAGTTTTTTTTTATTAAAGACAAATCATAAGCATCCTTAAATAACTTAAAGGAGCATACATTAAAGCAGAAGGTTACATTTTTTAAAAATTTGGTTTGTTCATCTCTGCCAGTCCAAATACTTGATATTGAGTTGTTCTGCCTGGCAATTTAATACACTGAGGGAGAGAATAAATGTTGCAGCTGTCAAAATGCAGTAGTTTACTAAACAGCTGGCTGTCAATCCTTTTGCTTTTCACTGGCTTCCAATACAGCCTCAAATCCAATTAAAACCTCTCTCATGTAAGACTCTGAGTAAATTAATATTAAGCTACCTTAGAAATATACCTGACCCTGCAGATTTTCTCTCTACCCTCTTAATCCTAATATTCCGTTGTTGTCCGTTTCCAGGGTTAAGTTTATAGAACTAGTGGAAGAAATTTTAGACATAGGTCCAAGTTCCCTCTACTCACTTTCCTTACCTTCCACTACCCTGTGACCTTGCCAAGGCCCTGTATTAACTAGTTAATCCTGGTTAATGTGTGATTAGATGCCTCAAAAGTACATCAAAACAGGTGATAGGGTTTTACCTGTTTGACTATAAGATGTGAGGAGAAATCTTTTTTTGATATTGAAAAATACCCAATGGACTAAATTTTACAAATGACAGGAAGTACTCTTATTTCTTCAGGAGAATGAGTTCTGTTCAGTACATCTGTTCTAATAGGTCATTCATTTCTGTTGTATTAGAGTATACAAGTTCACATTATTACAATTATCTATAGATGGCTTTCTGTAGAACTTCATAAATATGAAATAGTAGTATGTGCCAATAAATATTATTATTAGGGGAAAATCCTTTTTATAAATGGAAGAAAAAAGGGGAAGCTAGGGGAGCTATTTGTTTTTAATGTTTTTAATTCAAATGACTGATTCTGGCTGATGGTCCAAAGCACCATCAAGTAAATAGTGATCGTGTAAGGTAATCATTTACATTTATTTATTAAACAACTTAAACTTGGGAATTCAAAGTACCATACTTTGGAGATGTTAACCAACATAGCTTCTCAAGTTTAATCACTGAGAGAAGGAGAAACAGAGGCACATGGAGGAGGGTAAATTAATTTCTCCAGGACAAATAAAGACAGTGGTAGAACAGGGAATATCACTCAGATCTCTTGCACCTCAAGCCAGTTTTTATTGATTACTGTTTTGAAAGGCTTGGTGAACACTTAGAAGCAGTGAGAAGCAGTGTGGTCTAATGGAAAGAGCCCGGGTCTGGAAGTCAGAGGTTCTGGGTTCTAAGCCCAGCTCTGCCACTTTTCTGCTGTGTGACCTTGACCAAGTCACTTAACTTCTCTGTGCCTCAATTCCTCATCAGTAAAAGGAGGAAATAAGACTGTGAGTCCCATATGGGACATGAACTGTGTCCAACCTGATTACCTTGTATCTACTCCAGTGCGTAGAAGTGTTTGATTTATAATAAGGACTTAACAAATACCATAAAAACAAACAAACCATGAGGTAAAAGGCACCTCATTTTCACCAATCTAATAAATTGCAGGAGCCAATCTAATTCTGGGTAGCACCCAGATAATCCTGGAGCAGTGAAGCAACTGTTCTAGACCCCACATTTTCAGAGACCGACCCCCACCAGGGTTAGGAGTTGCCTAGTTAGCTGTTGGGCCAAGCAGCTCCTGGAAATTTTTTTTCCTACCCCAATTACAACTAGCTGTGAGCCAAAAAGTAAGCCGAAGGTGGAACTTCCACCCCTCCAACTCTTCTTCCCCCTCAGCCTCAGTTATAATAATGATCATAATAATTATAATGACATTTAATACGCATATGCTGTGTGTTTAGTGCTCGTGTTGATCTGAGATGATCCACTTGGACACTAGTCCTTGTCCCCCCTCAGGATTCCCAATGGAAGAGGAAACCAGGTGCCCCATTTTCCAGATGAGGAAACATGCACAGAGAGGTTAAATAACTTGCCCAAGGTCACACAGCAGGCCAATAGCAAAGCTGGGATCAGAACCCAGGTCTCAACGCTCGGGTCTGGTGTTCTTTCCATTCCATTTCCATTCCAATGATCCCAGGCTAGGTAGAGGGGTGGGGTGTGGGTAGTCAGAACCATTTCAGGGGAACAGTTTGGTGTGGACTTTTATAACGCTAGGGAAGCTCTGAAGCCAACCCTTTCTCTTGGGTGCCTCTTGGCCAGGCCTCTGGGGCCCCTCCAGGAAGATCCGCTCCTATCCTGGAGCTGAACTAGCCTCAGGGTGGAGGAACCAAACAGAAATATTTGAAAAACAATGACATGAGTACAAGAAAGCATTGAGCAGGTTAGCAAGCCAAAGAAACCCATCAAACTGTGAGCCAAGCCCATCATCACGTTCCTTAACGTATCCCAAGTTTAAATTTCTCGAGTCAACACGACTTCCATCCAAATCATACGGAAAGAAGCTCAGTCATCATAAAACTGCTGGTTTTGCAATGGGGGAAAAAAAATCTTTAAAACCTAGATTTGTGTTGGCTCCTGAAAGGTGACTGATAAAGGACAGTCACTAGCACATGAGGTGGTGGCCTGCAGTCGAAAGCACAAAGAAGTTCTTACCTGACCCTTCCCCTGTCCTTATTACAGTGAAATTTCCATTATTTGAGCAAGTCTCCCTGCTTTAGATTGTAAATTCCCCCTCTAGACTAAGCTCACTGAGGGCAGGAAACATGTCGCTGCCGCTTAGCTGTGTGACTGTGGGCAAGTCACTTAACTTCTCTGTGCCTCAGTTCCCTCATCTGTAAAATGGGGATTAAGACTGTGAGCCTCACGTGGGACAACCTGATGACCCTGTATCTACCCCAGCGCTTAGAACAGTGCTCTGCACATAGTAAGCGCTTAACAAATACCAACATTATTATTATTACCAACACTGTTGTAGCGCACTGTCCCAAGCGCTTAGAACAGTACTCTGCATACAGGAAACAATAAATACCACTGATTTGATATTCTAATCCCAAATTTTTCTAAGCATCTTCTATTGGGGAGCCAATAGGCCCTAGAGGAGCGCTCAAACTGAGAGATATTCCCAGTTATTCCCAGCTTTACACTGTGGGATCATTTCCATGACTCTCCCCAGGCTTAGGGAGGAGCAGCTGCCTAAGTCCCTGGGCAGTGTGCTTACCCAGGAGTGAAAGTTGTATGCACTCTGCAACAGAGTGTGTGTTGGCACCCAATAAAAATGAACTCATTTGGAAACCAAGTCTGAATCACGGTAGTGATTTACTAGCCGCTGTTCCGGAGGCCGTTGTACAGGCCGGGGGAGAGGGCGGGGAGTTCAAAGGACCAGAGTGGAAAAGAGGTGGGATGAGGGGAGGCTGTGAAAGAGCAGCATGGCCTAATGGAAAGCGCACAGGTCTGGAAGTCAGAAAGACTTGGGTTCTAATCCCAGCTCTGCCACCTGTCTGCTTTGTGACTTAGGGCAAGTCACTTCACTTCTCTGTGATTTATGAATGGGGATTATGACTGTAAGCCATGGGTTATGACCAACCTGATTACTTTGTATCTACCCCAGCGCTCAGTACAGTGCCTGCCACAAAGTAGTCGCTTAACAAATGCCATTAAAAAAAAAAGAGAGAGAAAGGGACAGGAGAAATAGAGGGAAAGAAGGACAGGGAAGGAAAAGCAGAAAAAGGGCAAAGGGAAGGAAAGAGGAAAAGAGGAAGAGGGAAAGATCTGGGATTCAAGAGCATCAACAACAGCCCACTCAGATACTTAAGATTTTCAACAAAGATCTCTGGTCGATCCTTGATAAGTGTGTAGGTCAGAGGCAGTTAATTCCATTTTAAACCAGGGAAGGGTAAGCAATGTTTTCAGCGGTAGGCAATCAAGCAGGGCTGTTGGATGGGCCGGGCAGGCAGCCCTACAGAGGAAGGGGCCAGATGAGCGTTACAGAGCCAGGCATCCCAAGGCACTTCCCGGCCAGGAGGATAAGGCGGGCTTGTTCTCTGCTTGAGCACGGAAGGGGTCGGATTCTGAACGGTTCTTACCCCTGGTGAGGCTCCAGGACTGCACTGACTCCACTCTCCTCAACTTGGGATTAGGGGGCAGGATGACAGCAATCATGTTCCACCATAAGAGTTCTTTATTTATAGACCTCTGCTTAAAATAAGGCTTGGACCAACTCCTCAGAGGAGTGAAGTATGTGAATTATGACCTCCATATGAACAATTGGGGGCTCAAGCTTTTATTTTACCATTTTTCTGTCCTCAGACCTTCTGAAAGTTTGATGGCGTATCAGAGTATTAACCCCTCAGGGGATACGATTCTTGAGCACATAGTACAGTGCTCTGCACACAGCACTCAGTAAATACTGTCGATTGACTTCAGTGCAGTCGGTCAGCTCGGGGACAGCACCTGAGCACATGTGCTAGACACCCGCTCGTCATGATCCCCCACGGGCCATTAGCCACACCCTGCGTTTTGGCTTCCAGGGCTCAAACTAGGGCGGCTGCCTAGGGAGAGAAGCCTAAATAAGTGGCACTTTGGGGCCCGGGGCTGGGGTTTATAAAAAACAGAGCCCCTGAGCCCAGGGAGGTGCTGGACCCTAGAACCAGAGCCTTCCAGGTTCTGTTTAGGGAGGAGACCGTTCAAGGCATGAGCTACTGGAGTGGCAGGAAATTCCACTCCAAATCATTCACCCCATTTCCCCACCCCAGAGTCAGCTTGCCCAACAGTTTGCTGTCAGGATGGGGAGAGAGGCCAGGAAATCCCCTGCTTCGGGCACTAGGACGCCTGGCTTCTAAGCTCTGTCACCTGGGGCCCATCTGCCAGCCGACAACCTGGCTTCACTCTCCACAGCTACAAACACTGCTTACCCCTCTCTGGTTTAAGTTACCCCCCTACTCTGACCTAGAATTGGCAGAGGAGCCTGTTTAAAATCTCGTCCCATACTTATCCATTCCTTTAAGTAACAGCTGAACTGGTGATTGTATTTGGTTTGTCAATTATAGTGCTAAAACAGTTCCAAATTACTTAAAATGATTCCTCCCAAATCAGGTTGGCCTTGATATACAATAATCCTCCCCCAATTCTCCTCGATTCAGAAAAGAAAATTAAGCATGTCCCCATTTACCTGACTCAAAGACCCAAATCTCTGTATGCCATGATGCTTATCTTTATAAAGTCATCACCCTGGATATGTTTACTTCCCCCCCCACCTTAAAAATATATATATATATATTTTGGAGGGTGGGGGAGAAAGGGGAGTGTCAGATTGGGAAGAAAGACAGTTAAGTGCAGTAATCAGAGGAGGTGGCAGGTGGAGGCTCAGGGATCCGGAGACAGAGGAAAAAGACATGGGAAACTGCAGCGAGAGGCAGAGGAGAAGGGACCATGATTTCGCACCAATCTTTTCCATGCCAAGTTTTACCTTTCACCCCGTTTAGCCCTCTGGAAGGAGAGAGGGGTGAGAATAAAGGGGGATCTCAGTTATCGCAGTGTCTAATACAATGATTTTGAATGCAAGAGCTAAAAAAGATTAAGATGAACCTTTATCACACCCAAACATTTTTTTCTTGGAGGACTTCAGTGCCGGGACCATGTCTGTTCTTCAGTAAATCTGTTCTAGAATGCTTCGCCACACCGTACACTTGGAGAGCTACTGCGTTTCACATGCCTGTCCTGGTCTGGAGGGAAGGCAGAGGGCTCAAAGCAGAGCAGTCTCTCACATGGGCAGGAGGCCAGGATTGGTGGGGCAGTGTGTTTGGAAATTCATGGCAGACTAAACTGGGGAATGTGGAGTTTCTGCTATACCAACCTGGTGTCGGTAAAGCCTGGGTACACAGTAGGGAGGTGGTGCTGTGGGCAGGTTCTTAGAGGTACATGCCAAGGCAAGCACTGAGCAGTTCCTGATCCAGCCTTTCCACACCCTTCCCCAAAAGCCAACCCAAGAAATAAAGTAACAATGGAAATGGGACCTAGTGCCCAAGATGGGTGCAGAGCTGAAGGGAAGCAGTAGGGAACGGGAAAACAGGATTAAGAATTTACCGTGTTATCCCCACATCATTCTTTCCAGGCTTCCCCGACTTACTGAAATGAACACGGCTTCCTCTTTCTCCTCCATCTTAGACGACCCTCCTAATTTTAAACAGTGCACATCTTCAGTGCTCACGGACCAACGACCAGTTTAACGTAGTTAACCTAGTCTAACGTTTTCTAAAAGTGCTTAGAAGATTTAAAAGAAACATGAAAGCAGATGTCCATGTTAATTTTTAAAATAATCGAACTAATCCATGGGCTACAAAACCAAAGTCCTTTTATAACCAAGATTTTATTGGTTCTTGTTTGGTGATTAATACAGACACTATGAACATATTGTACATTTTTTAATGCTACTACTTTTAAACCTCAAGACTATGTAGCTGTAATCCTTTTCTAAATCATTTTCCAGTGACTTTCCAGCTTAAAGTTGGGAGGCAAGTGGTCCTCAAAGAGAGGACGGAGAGTACCATATTGCGAATATGGACAAGCTGTTAGGTCTTCTATGCAGAAAGTCCCATAGACTCAGTATTTAGTGTCACGCTCACTACACACCCAGTAAGTTTTCCAATCTTTCACAGGACGTTTACAGAAGTATTGGAAAATAACAACTACCTCTACCAATGTTAACAATGTCACAGACAGCACACAATTCTCAGAGGGAGATCCAACACCAGGGCGCAGTTTTATTAAGGAGACAATTCTGTTCAAGACAAAGTGGGTACAGAAGGTAAGTTATTCAAACGTTAAGACATCTTAAATCCACGGTCAGAACTCCAAATTGTGACTGGTTATTTGCCTCTTTTAGGATAGAAAACTGCCCCTCATCATCTATGGAATGTTAAGTCTACAACACACAAGACAGCAGAGCCTCCCCTAATCTAACATTCCATTAATTTCTGGTTGTAAGGAAAATAAACAACCAGTGTATGAATTCACCTCTTAAAAAAAGCATTTACACTTATCTAAATATGTAAAAAAAATGGGATGAGGTGGGATTCCCTCCTTCTTAAAAATGTGTTTCTAGAGCTACTAAAAAACTTGCATTTACAAAATAGTTGATAAAAATATTCCTCTGAATTGTACAAGAAAGGAGGTACGGCGACCACTGATAAAAGACTTGGTTCAAGGTGTTACTCAGACTTGGCTTCTTTCTCTCCGGCAGTATCAGAAGTTGGGGCCTAAAAGAACACGAAACAGAATGATCAATATTGCTCTGTTCTTGCTGATCCTACCCCACACAAACCAGGTGGGACTATTAGCGACGGGTTTTGGATTGGCAACCCCCTCACTGAGGCCCAGGGACTGTGGCAAATTCCCACCCGTGTACTCTTTCCCAGCACTCCGTTCACACAGTAAGCATACCGCTCAGAGTGCTTCGTAAATACTATTTCTACTATTAGCACCTAACAGAAACAAAGGTGGTTAAAATGTGTCCGTGACCAGGAATACATTTCAAAAAATGTTTTTCATCTTTCTGGGTGTCTGCCAAAACCCAGATTTCACAGTGCCTGAATCCCCCAATCTCTACAGAAAATGGAAGGTGACAATTACTTGAAAAGACTCTGAAAAATAAATAAGATTATTAGCTCTGCTATTCAGCCAGAGAGCAGGTAGAAAAATATATCTGTAAAAGACTGACTTGCAATTTTCTCTACCATACTTGAAAATGCCAAGGACCATGCAAGGGAAAATGTTACTGAAATTTCAACCAAAAACCAAAACTCTGATGAGCCAAATAGCAGATAAAGAAAACAGAAGAGGGGGAAAAGAAAAAGGCAGAGTGGCTTAGTGGAAAGAGGACAGATCTAGGAGTCAGAGGTCCTGGGTTCTAATCCCAGCTCTGCCATTTGCCAATTAAACCAATTACAATGTGGCCACCAAGGTCAATTTTTGGCCTTATTGTGAATGGAGAACACTGAAGAATGAATAGAAAACATTGGCTTTAAAAGATCAAAGATGTAGCTGACCAATGACCCAAGAGGTTATGGTAAGTTAAAAGAGATGAAAGGTAAAAAACACAACGATTTTAATGAAACGATGCTTTGAATCCCAAGAGGGCCAAACCACTGAGTAATCAAGTACTTTCAATATGTCCATTTATAACAATATCCAAAACACATGTTTAACAAATTTTGAATTAAAAGAACCCCCATACTACTAAATTACCCTTTTAAAATTCCAGGAAAACTTCCTTCTACAGATAATGTATTTGTGTTTACTGAAACCATAGTTCTGGAAGTCAGGCAACCAGGGGGTTCCAGACCCAGTTCTACCACTGATCTGCTGATACCTTGGGCAAGTCAGAACCTCATCTGTAAGATGGGGCCAATATACCTAACTCGCTTTCCCTCAGGTCTGAACTCTGTGTAAATCATAAAGAAATCTCTTATCCACGCCCAGCACTTGGCATACAGAAAGCACTTAATAAATGCCATGACCCAAAAACCACAGTTACTCCTAAATTCCTGTATATCTGATTTTTTTTTTTTTTAAAAAAAGAAACAACTGTCTTCTCTCTGACCTCTTCACTCTTTGTTTCTCCATTCTCGGCAGGCAAATCTTCTTTAGTTTCTTCTAGGTTTGCCACCTCAGCTTGTTTTCCTTTTGCTCCCTTTTTTCCTTTAGTTTGAACCTTTTTGTCCTCAGATTTATCCTACAATAAAAACAAGGCAGACGGAATAAAGTTCATTTTTCACATATTTTCCGAAAGTTGCTTGATGTTATTCTTCCTAGTTATTAAAAAAACAGAATTTTCTACCATCTGTATCACATAGTAAACAAAGAAAAACTTCCACATGATAAAGAAAACCAGATATACTGATTAAAGTTATTTTTGTGAATGGAGAACACTGAATATGTTGACCTATTTGATTGAAATTCAAATCAAGAGGCTATGGATAGCAATATCTATTTGATTTTTACTGAGCCCTACATTATTTTTCTTTTACTCAACTTTGTTTTCTAAATTATACATAGGTCTAAAAATTCCATGTCACAAAACTGATAATCCCCAGGATGGGAAGTGAAGTGTGTTGGTGAAATGCACCACGCTATCCCACAATCTAATATTATTTCAACCATAAAATCTTCATCTTCAACTAATACTTTAATGTTACCATTATCTCCACTTTCTGTCTACACACATACAACTTTATGAACTGCTATGGTTTAATAATCAAAATGCTTACCTTGAGCCACGTTAGTTTTTAAATGAGTGAATAGCATTAATTTTTCTAAGACTTTTAAGGCGATTTTGCACTAATATTCAGCCATGAGCTATTTTCAAAAATTGTTTGTGTTCCACGGTTAAGGATTATCTCATGGTTTAATGAAGTAATTAAGGATGGACCCAACCACCGAGCAATTGCTTCAAAAAACAAAACAAAAAACCACCTGGTACTGGAAAAAAGATGAAGAAACTCTTAAGAGGTCATAGCTAAATTTTAAGTTGAACAGAAGCTCAGCTCCCCTATTAGGAATACTGAAAAAAAAAAACCCCCACACCAAAAACCCCCCACTATTTTTTGTTTTCCCTCCACCCTGCACCAGAGAATCTTCAAAAGAATGTCAGTGACTACCAGCTTATTCAAACCGTTTTGACAAAGATTCATTTATGGTTATGGAAATCTGCACTGCCTTGGGACATGTAAAGTAAGTTCTCTGCAATGTGAAGTTTTTAAGTTTCTAACAAAACCTTTTCACGAATACTCTGAAAATATAAATTCCTTAAAATAAGCCTGGGTAAGGGGTGTGGGCGCCAATAAACTGACGAACTGAATGAAGTAACGCCAATAACAGCGTGAGAGTGGGGGGGGGAGGGGGCGGGGGAAAGAGAGAGGAGATCATGCAATACAAGTGAGGTTGTACCTTTCCTTCAAAAGCAAGTAGGATATTTATTTTTTGACCCCTATCCGAAGAGCAAACTTGTCAATGCTTATTTCCCAGACTGAATACCAGGCCTATCTTTTAGCCCCATCGCAGATTTTGGTATATTTTTACGTAAAACTGTAAGACTCAAATCGGACCTGCTTTCCCAATCAACGACTGGGGAAGGAAAATCAAGTCACCAATCCACTGTTGTTCTGACTATGCTGTTCAAATGGAGACTAACCCGCTCACACTTCTGGAAGCAAAGGGAAATGTTGACTGGCTGCTTTACTTCTGATGTCACAATCCCACTGGGTACTAGCCCTGAGGTGCCTCTACCCAAAGATTAGGTTCTCAGAATGGCACAAGGGTGGGAAAAAGAAAAAAAAAATGCAGACGGAACAAGATCTGAAAACATCCCATGATTTGCCAATTGGAATTTAGGGGTGGAAAGCAGTAACAAGAGGCCCATAAAATTGATAAGAATGAACTACTGTTTATGTCAAAAGCCCGAACGGGATACTAGCTATAGTGTTCTCTGAACCACCATAAACAAATGAAGCTGGCCATACTAAAACCAAGGAGGGCGTTGAGAGGGTAAAAAAGCTCAGTCAGGTTATTGTAACAGAATAAATATTCTTTTTCTTCTCAGAAGCCCTAGCTTTGCTGGCATGTTACACTCACTTTTCTACAGCTTTTATTAAAATCACACCAAGTGTTTTCAATACAATGCAATTCTACTTAAGACTTTCATAGAAAAGCACTATCTGCACCCAATTTAAATTAGAAAGAGAAAGACAACAGAAGAAGAAAAAAAAACCTTGAGTTTAAAAAAAAATTGTTTTTATTTCAAGACGAATCAACAGTTTGATTGGTGGGATTGGGACATCAGTGGTAACTTGAACGGTTAACCAGCTTCTTTGCACATCGCCCGAAAAGCATTTAAAAACAGAGCTGCATCATTCATCCAACATTTGTGTGCCCAGCACTTATTTGATTTCAAGACAGTGGAGGAACAATATGACTTCCTATTTTAATGAGGTTCAGACTTAACACTGATTACTCAATCCCCTGATACAGATACAACTTTATATCACAGGTACAATTGTGACTCAAAACAGACATCTAACCAGAGACTTTATTCAACAGTTTACAACAGATGCCAGCTCAATGTAAAATTAATCTGGGTTCTTCTGAAAATGAGGAATTACTGTCAGCAAATTGACTTCTAAACACTTAAGAGACGATACTTTCAAAACCAAGAATTCCCTAACGTTTTGCAAGGAAAGGAAAGTTCCCTTGCACAACAGGGATTTCCCCTGGTGACCTTATGGAGCTCCTCTGGGGGCTAGTCAAACTCCACAGCCAAAGAAGTTAATGGATGAATTTTGCAGTACTGATTCTCCCAGTTAAAAAGGGGAGCCTGAATGTACATACATATAGTTGAAAACAGAGTTTATGCTAAATCGGAGCTGCAATTTGGAGCATACTAATAAGACAGTGATTTGCTTTAGAATTTAAATTACTTACACTTACACCCTTAGTCTAAAATGCTTTCCATTAATTTCTTGAAGCTCTCAGTTTTACATATACAAAATGCATCCACAACTTCTTTAGTCTGACTACAAAATCAAGTTGCAGTAAGAAGTGACTGAATGGTGTCCTGCCACCTCAGTGAAAGGACACTCAAGTCTCGCAAAAGCCATCCGGTCGCCAGAGCAAAGCTGTTAATCATTCGGTAGCACTGACTATTAGGTTTCCTAAATCCTCAGTCTACTTGAAAATACACGAACATTTCCAAGTCCAATTTGAATCCACACTCTTTCGCACTCAGAACGGTCGACATTCCCTCAAGTTAATATTTTTTATGAAAAAACGCAATTTAGCCACTCGACGCAAGACACCTGATGCTTTTCCAGGAGTTTACTTTTTTTTAAAAGTTACGCCAGAGAAACTTACCTTGGTTGCCGCTGCCTTTTTGGGCTTAGGTTCAGGTTTTGCGGGGACAGGTTTCTGAAAAACAAAGCGATTTTAAGTACGTGTTTTCCTAACGGAGCTCCAAGCAAAAATACGTAAATAATCCGGCTTTACTTACGGCTGACAACCTGGCCGACCTCCTCTTGGGCTTAAAAACAGAAAGGAGAGTTAGAAAGGTCACGGGGGCAGTTTACGGCCCCCAGATAAACCGCATCGGGCAAATTAGGGGGGTCCGCAGGAAAGCATCCTTACCTCCTCCTTGACTTCCCCCTCGGCGGAGTTGGCCTGTTTTGGGGGGGAAGGGAGAGTTGAGGAGAGCCATCACCGACCCGGAATGTCCTCCCTCCTTCCCTCCGCCAAACTCTCTCTTCCCCTCTCTTCAAAGCCCTACTGGGAACTCATCTCCTCCAGGAGGCCTTCCCAAAGCCCTCCCTCCTCCAAACTCCCTCCCCTTCTTCAAAGCCCTATTGGGAGCTCACCTCCTCCAGGAGGCCTTCCCAAAGCCCTCCCATCCACCAACTCCCTCCCCTTCTTCAAATCCCTCCTGAGTTCACCTCCTCCAGGAGGCCTTCCCAGAGCCCTCCCTCCTCCCTTCCACCAATTCTCTCCCCCTCTTCAAATCCCTACTGGGAACTCACCTTCTCCAGGAGGCCTTCCCAGAGCCCTCCCTCATCCAAACTGTCCCTCTTCAAATCCCTGAGGGCTCACCTCCTCCAGGAGGCCTTCCCAGAGCCCTCCCTCCTCCCAACTCTCCCTCTTCAAATCCCTACTGAGAGCTCACCTCCCCCAGGAGGCCTTCCCAGCCCGAGCCCTCCCTCTGCCCCCCTCAACACTTGTGCATCTCTGCCTCGATTACTTATTACTCTCGTCTACACCTAGGACTCCCCTCATCTTGCTGCCTACTTGCTTTGTGGTCCGTCCCCCCGGGGTGGGACTGCGAGGGCGCTTTTGGTCGGGGATGGTCCCTGCTGCCCAACCGTCCCAAGCGCTTAGGGGAGCGTCGTGCGCCCAGTCAATAGGACCGAATGAATGAGTCGCGGGCGGGGGGGGGGGGAAAGGGGGTGTGAAGCCGTCCCCGGGGGCGCAGCGGTATGTTTGGTATGCGGGGCCCCGCCGCCCCCCGGGCAGCCCGGGGAACAATAGCGCGGGCCCGGCCAGTCCTGGCCAACTCCCGCCGCCCCGTTGGGATGCCAAGGCCGGGAGATGGTCGGCGTCCGGGAGGAACCTTCGAGAAGGCCCCGGTCGCCGAACGCCATTAAGGCGGGAGAAAGAGGAGGAGGAAAAGGAGGAGAAGGGAGGGCGGCCGGTTCCCCCCAGACCCTCGACGCCCCCCTCACCTTCCTCTTCGGCATCTTGTCTCCCGGTGGTGTGGCCCCCCGCCCCCTGACGCTCACGGCTTCCAGGCGCCCGTCGCCCGGGCAGGTCGGGGGGGGGAGGGGGCGGCGGCGGCGGCAGAACTAGATGGAACCGGATCGGGGTCCCGCCCCCTCCTCTCCCCCCTCCCCCGGCCGCCACCGCCCATTGGCCGGTCCCGGAGCCCGGAGGGCCCCCGCCGCCCGCCATAGGCCGCCCCGCCCGTCATTCCTCGCCCTCCTCTTTTCCCCCGCGGAGCTCGGGCGGGGAGCGGGATTGAGGGGGGTGGGGGGTGGCCATGGCGGCCCTCGGCCTCCCTCCTCCTCACGTGGCTTTTCGCCGCGGGGGCGGAGCCCTCCCCCTCTCCCCGGCCCATTGGTGGAGGCCCCGCACGTGATTCCTCCCGAGACTAAAACCGTAATAATGATGTTGGTGTTCGTTTTGGTATTTGCTAAGCGCTTACTATGGGCCGGGCACTGTTCTAAGCGCTGGGGTAGACAGAGGGGAATCGTGTTGTCGCACGTGGGGCTCACAGTCTTCATCCCCATTTTACAGATGAGGTAACTGAGGCACCGAGAAGTTAATAAAAAAAAAAAAATGTTGGTATTTGTTAAGCGCTTACTATGTGCCGAGCACTGTTCTAAGCGCTGGGGTAAACACAGGGGAATCGGGTTGTCCCACGTGGGGCTCACAGTTAATCCCCATTTTACAGATGAGGGAACTGAGGCACAGAGAAGTTAAGTGACTTGCCCACAGTCACACAGCTGACAAGTGGCAGAGCTGGGATTCGAACTCATGAGCCCTGACTCCAAAGCCCGTGCTCTTTCCACTGCGCCACGCTGCTTCTCATAATAATAATGTTGGTATTTGTTAAGCGCCTACTAGGTGCCGAAGCACTGTTCTAAGCGCTGGGGGTAGACACAGGGGAATCAGGTTGTCCCCCGTGGGGCTCACAGTCTTCATCCCCATTTTACAGATGAGGTAACTGAGGCACCGAGAAGTGAAGTGACTTGCCCAAAGTCACACAGCTGACAAGTGGCCGAGTCGGGATTCGAACCCATGACCTCGGACTCCAAAGCCCGTGCTCTTTCCACTGAGCCATGCTGCTTCTCTACTTGTTGAGCGCTTACTATGTGCGGGGCACCGTTCTGAGCGCTGGGGTAGACGCAGGGTCATCAGGCGGCCCCACGTGGGGCTCCCAGTCTTCATCCCCATTTGACAGGGGAGGTCACTGAGGGACAAAGAAGTGCAGTTCGTTCATTTATTCAATAGTACTTATTGAGCGCTTACTATGTGCAGAGCACTGTAATAATAATAATGTCGGTATTTATTAAGCGCTTACTATGTGCAGAGCACTGTTCTAAGCGCTGGGGTACGTCCAGGGTCATCAGGCGGTCCCACGTGAGGCTCCCAGTCTTCATCCCCATTTGACAGTGGAGGTCACTGAGGGACAGAGAAATGCAGTTCGTTCATTCATTCAATAGTATTTATTGAGCGCTTACTATGTGCAGAGCACTGTAAGAATAATAATGTCGGTATTTATTAAGTGCTTACTATGTGCAGAGCACTGTTCTAAGCGCTGGGGTACGTCCAGGGTCATCAGGCGGTCCCACGTGAGGCTCCCAGTCTTCATCCCCGTTTTACAGATGAGGTCACTGAGGCACAGAGAAGTGAAGTGACTTGCCCACAGTCACCCAGCTGCCAAGGGGCAGAGACGGGATTAGAATCCACGATCTCTGACTCCCAAGGCCGGGCTCTTTCCACTGTGCCACGCTGCTTCCCTTGATTCTATTTATTGCCATTGTCCTTATCTGTCCGTCTCCCCCGATGAGACTGTAAACCCGTCAAAGGGCAGGGACTGTCTCTGTTGCCGATTTGTCCATTCCAAGCGCTTAGTACAGTGCCCTGCACATAGTAAGCGCTCAATAAATACTATTGAATGAATGGTCTTTTCTTAATATTCATTCATTCATTCAATAGTATTTATTGAGCGCTTACTATGTGCAGAGCACTGTACTAAGCGCTTGGAATGAACAAATCGGCAACAGATAAGAGACAATCCCTGTCGTTTGACGGGCTTACAGTTTACTCGGGGGAGACGGACAGACGAGAACAATGGCAATAAATAGAGTCAAGGGGAAGAACATCTCACAAAAACAATGGCAACTAAATAGAATCAAGGCGATGTACACTCATGATAATGTTGGTATTTGGTAAGCGCTTACTATGTGCCGAGCACTGTTCTAAGCGCTGGGGCACGTACAGGGTCATCAGGTGGCCCCACGTGGGGCTCACAGTCTTCATCCCCATTTTACAGATGAGGCCACTGAGGCCCAGAGAACTGCTGTTCATTCATTCATTAGTATTTATTGAGCGCTTACTATGTACGGAGCACTGTACTAAGCGCTTGGAATGGACAAATCGGCAACAGGTAGAGACAGTCCCTGCCCATTGACGGGTTTACAGTCTAATCGGGGAAATAATAATGTTGGTATTTGTTAAGCGTTTACTATGTGCAGAGAGCCCGGGCTTGGGAGTCGGAGGTCATGGGTTCTAATCCCACCTCTGCCGCTTGTCAGCTGTGAGACTTTGGGCAAGTCACTTAACTTCTCTGTGCCTCAGTTACCTCATCTCTAAAATGGGGATTAAGACTGTGAGCCTCACTTGGGACAACCCAATTACCTTGTAACTACCCCAGCGCTTAGAACAGTGCTTGGCACATAGTAAGCGCTTAACAAATACCATAATAATAATTGTCCCACGTTGGGGCTCAGTCTTAATCCCCATTTTGCAGATGAGGGAACTGAGGCACAGAGAAGTGAATAATAATAATAATGGCATTTGTTAAGCACTTACTATGTGCAAAGCAGTGTTCTAAGCGCTAGGGGGGGATGCAAGGCGATCAGGTTGTCCCATGTGGGGCTCACAGCCTTAATCCCCATTTTGCAGATGAGGGAACTGAGGCCCAGAGAAGTGAATAATAATAATAATGGCAATTTGTTAAGCGCTTACTTTGTGCAAAGCACTGTTCTATGTGCTGGGGACATACAAGGCGAGCAGGTTGTCCCACTTTGGGGCTCACAGTCTTAATCCCCATTTTGCAGATGAGGGAATTGAGGCACAGAGAAGTGACTAATAATAATAATAATGGCATTTGTTAAGCACTTAACTATGTGCAAAGCAGTGCTCTAAGCGCTAGGGGGGATGCAAGGCGATCAGGTTGTCCCACGTGGGGCTCACAGCCTTAATCCCCATTTTGCAGATGAGGGAACTGAGGCCCAGAGAAGTGAATAATAATAATAACGGCATTTGTTAAGCGCTTACTATGTGCAAAGCACTGTTTTAAGCGCTTGGGGGTGGGGGGAGGGCGGGGAATACAAGGCAATCAGGCCGTCCCACCTGGGGCTAACAGCTTTAATACCCATTTTACAGACGAGGTCACTGGGGCACAGGGAAGTGACCCGTGGCTCAGTGGAAAGAGCATGGGGACTCTGAGATCATGGGTTCAAATCCCGCCTCTGCCGCTTGTCAGCTGTGTAACTTTGGGCAGGTCACTTCTCTGTGCCTCAGCTACCTCACCTGTAAAATGGGCATTAAGACTGTGAGCCCCATGCGGGGCAACCGGATCATCTTGTACCCTCCCCAGCGCTTTGAACAGTGCTTTGCACGTCGTAAGCACGTAACAAGTGCCATCATTATTACTTAAGTCACACGGCTGACAAGTGGAAGGGTCGGGATTCGCACCCATGACCCCTGGCTCTTTCCCCTGAGCCACGTTGATTTGCAGAGTCTTTGAGGGGCCCACCGAGTGCGGGGCGCTAAGCAGGGTGGTACAGATCCAGGGGTCCCTGTCCTAGTCCTGTGGCGGAAGAGAAAACCTCTCTTTCCAGCGTGGCTCAGTGGAAAGAGCCCGGGCTTGGGTGTCAGAGGTCAGCGGTTCGAATCCCACCTCTGCCACTTAATAATATAATATTGGTATTTGTTAAGCGCTTACTATGTGCAAATCACTGTTCTAAGCGCTGGGGGGATACAAGGTGATCAGGTTGTCCCTCATGGGGCTCACAGTCTTCATCCCCATTTTACAGATGAGGTAATTGAGGCCCAGAGAAGTTAAGTGACTTGCCCAAAGTCACACAGCTGACAAATGGCAGAGCCGGGATTAGAACTCATGACTTCTAACTCCCAAACCCGGGTTCTTTCCACTGAGCTACGCTACTTCTCTATGTCAGCTGGGTGACTGTGGCCAAGTCACTTCACTTCTCTGGGCCTCAATTTACCTCATCTATAAAATGGGGATTAACTGTGAGCCTCACTTGGGACAACTTGATGACCCTGTATCTACCCCAGCGCTTAGAGCAGTGCTCGGCACATAGTAAGCGCTTAACAAATACCAACATTATTATTATTATTGTTATTTCCCTTCACTCTTTCTTTCAAGAGACAAGGGGACTCTGGGCCTCCTTCGTTTTGGGGCAGGTCAGCGGCTCAGCCTCCGGCCCGTCGTTAAAAGAGAGAGTCCGTTGTGCGCAGGCGCCGAGGCCGGTCGGGCGCGCGCTCTTCGGTTTCGCAGGGGTCAGTGCGCAGGCGCCGAGGCCGGTCGGGCGCGCGCTCTTCGGTTTCGCAGGGGTCAGTGCGCAGGCGCCGAAGCCCGAGGCCGGTCGGGCGCGCGCTCTTCGGTTTCGGAGGTGTCAGGGCGCAGGCGCGGCTGGGCCGGGCCAGGCTGGGCAGGGCCGGCCCGTGCGCATGCGTCCCGGCGGGGGAACCGGGGCCGCCCAGCCGCCCCAAGATGACCGTGCTGGAAGGGGAGAGCTGCGCCTGGCTGCTGGTGCTTACCTCTGTGTTTCTCTGCAGCCTCTTTAAAATCCTCCTCCCTTCTTTCTCCTCCGTTGTAAGTACGCGCTCCCTTCATCCCGTCGTCTTTATTGGAGCGCTCCCTGGGTGCCCAGCACTGGACTGAGCGCTGGGCTGCAGTGAAGGCGGACAGTCCTTGCCCACCACGAGATCACCGTCTGGGGGGCGGGGGGGGGGGAGACAGGCATCAAGACATCGATGTAAGTAAACAGGCGTCAATCTGAATAAAGTGACAGCTATAAAATAATAACGATGATGTTGGTATTTAAGCCCTTTTAATGTGCCGAGCACTGTTCTGAACGCTGGGGTAGATACAAGGTTATCAGGTTGTCCCACGTGGGGCTCACAGTCTTCAACCCCATTTTGCAGATGAGGTAACTGAGGGACAGTGAAGTGACTTGCCCAAGGTCACACAACTGACAAGTGGCGGAGCAGGGATTAGAACCCACGACCTCTGACTCCCAAGTCGCAGTGGCCCCTGGGCAGCTGCTGCCCCAGGCCCTTCCTCAGCCTTACGGGGGAGCGGCAGGAATTTGCGCTCGCCGTGGATGCGCTTACTATGTGCCAAGCGCTGGGGGTAGACAGTTCCCTCCCCACACTGGAGCTATCGGTGCAGGGGTGAGGAATCTTCAAGCTGCCGGCCTGGGTGTCGGGGTCAAGTATCGGGTTTAAATCCCGGCTCTGCCACGTGTCAGCTGTGTGACTGTGGGCAAGTCACTTCACTTCTCTGTGCCTCAGTGACCTCATCTGGAAAATGGGGATTAACTGTGAGCCTCCTGTGGGACAACCTGATTACCCTGTATCTCCCCCAGTGCTTAGAACAGTGCTCGGCACCTAGTAAGTGCTTAACAAATACCAACATTATTATTATTATTATTAGAACAGTGCTCTGCACCTAGTAAGCGCTTAACAAATACCAACATTATTATCGGAACCGACAGCGCCGGTGGGATTCATGTTGCCCAGTTTCTTAATAATGTTGGTATTTGTTAAGCGCTTACTAGGTGCCGAGCACTGTTCTAAGCGCTGGGGTAGACACGGGAATCAGGTTGTTCCACGTGGGGCTCACAGTCTTAATCCCCATTTTACAGATGCGGTAACTGGAGGAACCGAGAAGTAAAGTGACTTGCCCAAAGTCACACAGCTGACAAGTGGCTGAGCCGCGATTCGAACCCATGAACTCTGACTCCAAAGCCCGTGCTCTTTCCAATGAGCCACGCTGCTTCTCTGTGTGACTGTGGGGAAGTCACTTCACTTCTCTGTGCCTCAGTGTTTGGGGGTTTTTTTTGGTATTTGTTCAGTGCTTGCTGTATATCAAACACTGTTCTAAGTGCTGGGGAGATAAAAGTCAATCAGATGGGACACAGTCTCTGTCCCACGTGGGGCTTACAGTCCAAGTAGGAGGGAGAACAAGTATTCGATCTCCATTTTACAGAAGCACTGGGAAGTTAAATGATTTGCCCAAGCGCACTCTGCAGGCAGTTGGCAGAGCGGGATTAGAATCCAGGTCCCTTGACTCCCACTAAGCCACTCTGCTTGTCAAAAAAGCCATCGAGGAATAGTAGCTTCCTGTGCTCCGATTCTCAGTAATAATTGGTAGCATTTACTTAAGGCCTATTAGGAGTAGAATTCATTTTATCCCCAGTGGGTTAAGAAAAAGTGAGGTGATTTGGTGGGGGATCTTTGAGGGCAGAGATCATATTTAAATGGGGCTACAATCCCCATTTGACAGATGAGGTAACAGGCACAGAGAAGTTAAGTGACTTCCCCAAGGTCACACAGCAGACAAGTGGCAGGGCCAGGATTAGAACCCAAGTCCTTCTGACTCCCAGGCCCGTGCTCTATCAACTAGGCCATGAGGCTTCTCCTGAAGCTGTGTTTATTATAATCACAGATGATGATAATTGTGGTTTTCGTTAAGCATTTACTATATGCCAAGTAGACTGTAGATTAGACTGTAAACCTGTCAATGGGCAGGGATCATCTCTATCTGTTGCCGAATTGTACATTCCAAGCGCTTAGTACTGTGCTCTGCATATAGTAAGCGCTCAATAAATACTATTGGATGAATGAAGTACTTTACTAATTGCCAGGATAGATATGCCAGCATTGCAGTCCCGCTCTACCATGTACCTGTTGTGTGACCTGAGTAAGTCACTTAACTTCTCTGTGTCTCAATTCCCTTATTTCCAAAATGAGGATTCAATACCTGTTCTTCCTCTTGCTTACTCTGTGAGCCCCCAATGGCCTCAAAACTGAGGGTGAGATGGGGTGGAGGTTTTTCTGCTTTCTTGCTGAATTCGGTGAGAAAGTAAAAACAACCAAAAAGACTTCTTAAACTAGAAACCCAAAGGAAACAGACAAAATAGACTGGGCAACGCATGGAGACGCAGTGGTTTTCTTTGCCCCCACAACCCTTGGGAAGGTGAGCAACGAGATGGAGCTTGCCAAAATGGCAGCCTAGGCCGAGATTAACTCTCTCCTTCGCCAGCTCTCCACAGGCATCAGTGGGCTTGGCTGGCTCCCCCCACGCCCCACCTGCCCTCCCTGGGCTCCAGCAGGCCTGTTACAATTCTCAAACTGGGAGGAGACCAAAGGACTTACAGTAGATGAGTTGCCTTGTCACTCTGCCCAGCCATCTTTCCTCCCTGGGCCTGTCCTGGCTGTGTTCTCTGGCCCAGGGCTTCTCTCATGTGCTGCTGGAGCGCTCTGACTGCGGGAGTACATACTCCTGCCTGAATCTCTGGGACTGTTGCTGGGCTTCTGGCACAAAGTAAGCGCTTAACAAATATCATCATTATTATTACAAACATGAATACAAATTAGGGATATTTACGCAAGGGCTCTGGGGCTGTGGAGCTGTGTCTTGTGCCGTCGAGTCGCTTCCGACCCATAGCAACACCACGGACGCATCTCTCCCAGAACAATCCGCTCTCCATCTGCAGTTGTTCTGGGAGTGGATCCATAGAGTTTTCTTGGTAAAAATACAGAAGCGGTTTACCATTGCCTCCTTCCATGCAGTAAACCCGAATCTCTGCTCTCGACTCTCTCCCGTCCCGCTGCTGCCCAGCACGGGAGTTTTGAGCTGAGGGAGGGATAAATAAATGGTGCCAGGATGACGCAAAAGGGAATGGAAGAAGAGGAAATGAGGGCTTAGTCGGGGAAGGCCTCTTGGAGGAGATGTGCTTTTAATAAAGCCCTGCAGATGGGGAGAGGGATGATCTGTCGGATAGGAAGAGAGAGGGCATTCCAGGCGAGAGGCAGGATATTTGATATTGATCCACCCCTAAGCCCACAGCACTTGTGTACATATCTTTAAATAATATACTATAAATTACTTATATTAAAGTCTGTCTCCCCCTCTAGACTGTAAACTCATTACGGGCAGGGAACGCATCTGCTAATTCTGTTGTACTCTTCCAAGCACTTGGTACAGTGCTCTGCACATAGTAAGTGCTCAGTAAATACCAGCGATTGCCTGGGAGAGGGGTTGGCGGCCAGATCGACTAGATTGAGGTACAGTGAGGAGGTTGGCACTAGAGGAGCAAAGCGTGCAGGCTGGGTGTAGTAGGAAATGAGGGAGGTAAGGTGGGGGGTTTGGCGGTTGCTTTAAACCCGTTGGTAAGGAGTTTCTGTTTGTTGCGGGGATTGATGGGCAAACATTAGAGGTTCCTGAGGAGTGGGAAACATGGACTGAACAGTTTCACAGAAAAATGATCCAGGCACCAGAGTGAAGTATGGAGTGGAGTAGGGAGAGACAGGATGCAGGGAGATCAGCAAGGAGGTTGATGCAGTAATCAAGGCGGGATAGGATAAATGCTTGGATTAACATGGTATTAGTTTGGATGGCTCACTCAGGCATCTAATTCAGGGATATTCAATGCCTTAAAACCAAGTAGTAATCTATATGGAGAACTCTGGAAATCAAAGCGAAGCCGAATGAATCTGGTGTTCCAGTTTTTATCACATGAAGCCAGCAGCATGAGTCATTTTGCAAAGCTTCTTGTGAAAATTAAGGACAGGTTTTGATGCTCTGAATCATTCCAATTTCTCATTTATACAAATGTAGACTGAATTCATTTTTTAACTTCACAAATTTGCAAAGCATTGTTAAGTAGCATCCCTTTAGCTGAACTAATCAGCTAACCAAAACATCTTTTTTTTTTCCTTGGGAATCTTAAGGGACCATGTTTAATGCCCACCTGTATATTTTCCTCCCAGTGCTTAGTATAGTGTTTTGAACACAGTAAGGACTTAATAAATGCTACTATTTTACTATAATACTTCTGACCTTTTCTTCTGAAGCACATCCTAGTTCATCAAAACATACAAAAAGTACTAAATCCTTCATTTACAGAGATGTTTAGTTAAAGAGTGAAAACCAGAAATGCCCATTAAAGCAGTATCTTAAAGCATTCTTTGTGATCATAATAACTGCATTTAATCTCTTGTTTTTGATTCAATGGTTCAAGCTATTATAAAAAAAGATTAACAATAGGTCGGTGGATGTTGATTCTTTCATATTTTATTTTTTCATGACACTCGTCTGCTGGGTGACCTTGGGCAAGTCACTTCACTGTGCTTGTTATCTCATCTGTAAATTGAGGATTGAGACCGTGAGCCTCACGTGGTACCCCAGTGCTTAGTACAGTGCCTGACACATAGTAAGCGCTTAGTAAATACCATAATTATTATTTAAACTTTTCCAGGGCAAGTCACTTCACTGTGCTTGTTATCTCATCTGTAAATTGAGGATTGAGACCGTGAGCCTCACGTGGTACCCCAGTGCTTAGTACAGTGCCTGACACATAGTAAGCGCTTAGTAAATACCATAATTATTATTTAAACTTTTCCAGGCTTGAGAGAACCTCTCAGGTTTCAACTGGAACTTGTGTGAATGTTTGTTTTCTTGGATGCAATCAGCAGGATTCATTTTGCACAAAAAAACGACCCAAGAGCTGTTCCAGCAAGGAAGCACATAGACATGAGGCATATTGAGGATAACCTACTGAATACTTACCTTGCTCTCAGATATCCAGGCTGCTACAGAAGGATGCAGAGCAGGAGTCACAGATGAGAATGGAAATTCAGAACATGAAACAAGAACTCTCGACTATTAGTATGATGGATGAATTTGCCAGATACGCCAGACTGGAACGAAAGATTAACAAAATGACTGACAAGCTTAAAACCCACGGTACAGTATGTACTATTTGCAGGACACTTGCTTGGTTTTCAGATTGTGATGGCTTGGTACCAATTGAGTCTAATAAAAGATCCTTTAAAAAGGACTCTTCCCTCTGTGCTTTTGCACATTGGTAGATATTTTTTCTGTTGAAGGAATATAGGAGAGAAATTTCATGTTAAAACCTAATGCTGACTGAGTCAGGTATAGAGGGTGGATTTATAGTTACATGATCACTAAAGTTAATGAAAGTATTTAACCTTGAGTGTAATTATTTATACACAGAAGACCTATAGGAACTCAGAACAAACTTGTTGTTTTGACCGCCATTGATATTTTTTTTTCCTTTATAGTGAAAGCCCGAACAGCCCAATTAGCCAAAATAAAGTGGGTCATAAATATTGTTTTCTACATTTTGCAAGTAAGTGAATGTCTTTTGGTCTTACTTTGGTTGTAATCTGTCCTCTTTGGTCTGCGTTCCTCCAGGGAGTGCTAGTGTAAGTGGGGCGATAGGGGCTGGGGGCAAGCCAGCTGGTGCTGTAGGATACCCCGGGTAATGTGGGCTTGGCCAAGTCCCTGCTCGAGGGCTGGCACCTTCACTTTTAAATAAACACAGGGTTGCCATGACTAAGCCACTCCCAAGTCCTCCTCATGCACCCAACTGCCTTGGAGATAGGCTGACTGGTGCACATGCTGAAAAACAGTCCAGATGTTGAGGGAAATACCCATAAAGACCATACTGTCAGTTCCACAAACTGAAGGGTGCGGTAGACATATAGAAACATATCTCTCTCTCTCTCTCTCTCATATATAAACACATACAAAATATCATGTGCAGAGGAACCCTAGAGGGAAAGACACTCAAAAGAAACAAAGGCAGAGACATCCTCTTGAAGGTTGGGTATTCTCCTATCCTGCACAGCTGTGTTTGGGGAATACAACTAAAGACCTGGAAGGTGGGTCAGAATATGCATCCAATCCAGCGATGTGCTCGCCTTGAGATGACTTCTCAGCTGCTTTTGCACGTTGATGTCCTCTCTGAAGGCACATAGACAAGAGATGTGAAGGTGATCATGACCATTTTAGCGAATCAGCCCACTACTGTCCTTGCTATCTATTAGAGATAATAAGGAAGTTGCCTTGTTAGTCTTGTTTTTTTATATATCGGACCCATTCACAAATCTGAAGCAGCAAGTGTTCTCACAACTGAATCTGGACTGGACCGACTACTAGAATACTGGGTCTGTCGGAGGGCTGCAGTTTTAGGTGGATGTGGAGAAATTGTGGAAAGGAAAGGAGGAAACGTGGTTGAAAGATTAACAGATGGGCTGTATAAGGAACGCGATTTGAGATTGAGCCAAAGCCAAGGTTAAAATGAACCATAATGTTAGATAACAGAATAGGGATATATTTTGTTACAGTTTTCTGTTCTTTCTGAGAGGGAGTGGTCTAGTGGAAAGAGCATGGGGCTGTCAGGTTCTGGAACCAGCTCTGCTACTGACCTGCTGGAGTGAACCCTGGGCAAGTCCTTGACCTTCTCTGTCTCGGTTCCCACACCTGTAAAGGGAAAAGAGAACAGCACTCCCTCCATCTTAGCTTGTGAGCCCTAGCTGTGATTGGTGTGATTATCTTGAATCTACCCCAGCATTGAGTACACCAGTGAGGTTATAATACTACTCTGCTGAAGCATTTTCAAATGATTGGAACCTTGGCTTCACCTATTCTGAATTGTCTTTCCAGGCTGCCTTGATGATCTCACTAATCTGGAAGTATTATTCTGACCCAGTAACCGTGCTGCCAAGTAAATGGATCGCTCCGTTAGAGCGTTTAGTAGCATTTCCTACAGGAGTAGCAGGTAAGAAATCTTGCTGCACATAGAAAACAGCATGACCTGCTGTTAAAAGAAACTTATTTTACATTTAAGGAAGTAACCGACTTTGGTTCTTTTCTGGTCGGAAGATGCAACCCTATACTGAGGGCTCCGGCTCTGCCACTTGCCAGCTGTGTGACCTGGGCAAGTCACGTGACTTTTCAGGGCCTCAGTTTCCTCACCTGTAACATGAGGATTCAATACCGGTTCTCCCTCCCTTAGACTGGGAGCCTCAGGTGGAACACATAGACTTAATCCAGTGCTTGGCACGTGATAACAAAGACCCTAAGGAAATAAAAAGTTAGCCACGTTATAGGGATGTGACAGAAACAAATGGGGAGTTTTAACCCTCACTTTTGGCCATTTTCCGTAATTAATGAGCAGTTCACATGGGCCGTACAGGAAAGGTGCAGTCCAATAGAGGAATTCCACTGAGGCTGAGGGGCACAGACAGTTGAGAGACTTTGTATTCTTAGAATAGAGTTACTGTCCTAGAAGAGACCCAGTTACAGAGGGAGGGTTTGGCCATCCGGGCATTTCGAGGGGCCTGCCTTCCACATCCAGCTCAAGGCTATCCATCAGTGAGTGCACAAAAGTTGTCCATTTAGTGACTCACATTGGGCTTTTGTTGTTTCAGGTGGCGTGGGAATTACTTGTTGGCTTGTTGTCTGCAACAAAGTCGTGGCTATTCTGCTTCACCCTTTCAGCTGAAGAGCAGGAAGAACTCCTCCTGATCAGAGTTAATGTGATTTCAGCTGGATTTCTTTTGATTTACTTTTGTTTTCTCCCTCCCCACCATGGTCTGTCGGGTCTGATGGGGAAGGGGGAGAGGGAGGAAGAATTGTTTACCCTCAGAATTGAGCCTAAGTGATTCTCCTTTGACACGCATCAGAAGGGACCCTGCAGCCCTGGATTGGTGGGCTGCCTTGAGCCGCCATTCCCAGGCCACAGGTTTGCAGTCCGCTTTAACACACTACAAAATATAGTGAGCGTTTCAGTCAGTGTAAACAGTGTAAATTCGTAGACACATCCATACGAAAACCTAAAAACGTGTCTTTTAAATCTGCCGTTTGTGCAGAGTCAGTAATACTAAAAGGATAACACTATTAATAAAGCTTCCGTCTTGCAGTTTACGAACCTGATCTTGGTTCAGTGGAGGAGCTTTGCTTAAGAGCTGCTCAAAAAGGTAACAACTTTAGAACTGTCACTGAGTTCAAAAGTCAGTGTTAGATTTACTGGTGGTGATTTTTTTTTTAAAAGTACTGTTTACTGTAACTGGTAATGTGCTGTTTTGTATGTAAAATGTTTGCCTTTTAATGTGAAGCAGTATTTCACAATAAGTTTAATTTGAAAGGTTGTGTTTAGTTAGAATTCAATAACTTGCTTAGGAAGGTGGACCAAGAAGGAGGGGATATCAGATCAAGGGGTTTGACTTAAATTATTTAACTGGAGGCATTAGGATTTTGCCTAAAGATATAGTTCTATAAAGTCTGTATTAGTAATTTTTTCTGGAAATAAAAGCTTTTACAAAGATCAACTCTGGACTTTAACTGGCAGACATAAATATATAATGCAAACATGGTACAAGAGGTAGCGAATTGCCACTGTAAAACCCATTTTATGACCAGAGCATGCGAATGCTCATTAACGTATACTTATTAGCTAATGATCCCGATGATTATTAACAATGCTTTTTGGGAATTCTGAAATACCAATTGCTTCAAGGGAGCCCAGTATCAGGAGGGTCTCTGCCAATAAAGTTGCTGCACATGTCAGGGTTCCTCCCACTGAACCCAGGCACCCCTTTCCCTCCCACTGCAAACATTAGGCGAAAGGGGCGGGGGGAGGTAGTACCTGCGTCTGGGCGAGGTTCTCCACACGAGCAGCCACTTCACCAAACATGCGAGGTTTATATCCAAGTGTTTTCGAGAAGTACAAAGTTAACTGGATTTAATTCAATCTAACTATGAAATCGTGTATATAAAGGAAGAAGGGACTTGAGCATATGGAGCAATGATACACTGGCACCTGGTTCTGGTTACCACATCCTACGAAGAGTATAACCGTGGAGAAGACAGGCACGAAAACGCTCAGGGTGTAATGAGCCAGTTCCCTCTAGGAGGACAGGGTTAGGGTGAAAACATTATGAGTCTTCCGTATGGGAAAGGGGAATGGCTGAGAGGGTATGTGGTTGAGGCCCGCCCACTCAGAAAGTGGGCAGACAGGTGCAAGCAGAATCGTACATCAGGTCCCACGGCACTGGGAGCAAGGGGGAATCCACTGGAATCTGGCAAAGAATTGTAAGGAAAGAAGGAGAGACCCAGAGTAGAAGATGATGGCTCCAAAGAGAATGAGAATGTGAATGCCAGGTTCTCCACAAACCTAGTGGTAGGGCTGTTTCTGCAGACAGATTTTGGGCTGTACAGGAGGTCTGGGATTTTCTCTGACTGACTCCTGTCACCTTGGAGAGCTGGGGCGTGGCACTGCCAGATCAGCTGGACTCTTGGGGAACACAGGTTGCCAGATTTTCATCTTGAGCACTGGGTGGAGGGGCAAAAATGGGGCTGGGACTTTCAAGGTGGTGACGGCTGGGAGAAGACAGGCTTCCAAGATGTTAATGAGCTGCAAAACCACCTCTGGGAGTCTTTCAGCCCTGACTGGAAACATTCAAGCCTTGTCAGTGATGTGAGACGAGCAAAGCTGGGAGTCCAGCTCAAAAAGCTGGAGGGACATTGGCCTCATAGAGTGGGCACCTCTGCCAAGGGAATATCTATCACTGACTGTCTGCCCAGGGCTCTTTCCAAGGATTGAAGTCTGGCAACAAATGTTAGATTTTGGTCAAAAAGTGGGTTTCTGGTAAATTCAGTCTTAGCTCACATGTGCAAATATGGCCAGTGAGCTTTCTTTCAAATATTTTTAAGATGTCCATCTAGACAGGCAAGCCCAGTTGAGGGATAAAATAGCTCTATATGGTGAAAGAAAGGATATGATCAAAAACCTGGGGAAAGCCCCTCTTCAGTATGTTGGGTTTTTTTTGGCGGGGGAGGGGATGTTCTTTTTTGTTGATGTTGCAGCCTCCTTCCTCTCCGTCCAAAGAACCGCTTCTACTGGGAGTTCCTAGAGATATTCCTCAACTAGATTTAAGCTCCCTGAGGTCAGAGATTGCCTAGCACAGTGCTCTGCACAGAGAAGATGCTCAATAAATCCAATTGATTGATTGTGCACTGACCTTTGCATGGGCAATTGAGGATTTTTCGGTCCATGGGAAGGGATGGGGAAAGGTAAAGTTTTCTGCTTTAAAGATTGGCAAACTTCATTTTGCTGAAAAAGTCGACCTTTGACCTCACTATATAAACCAGATATGGAACTAGGCAGCATGGCCGAGTGGGAAGAGCGTGAACCTGGGAGTCAGAGGACTTGGGTTTTAATCCTGGCTCTGACAACTGTTTGCTGTGTGACCTTGGGCAAGTCACTTAAAGTCCCTGGGCCTCAGTTTCCTCAACTTTAAAACAAGGATTAAATACCTGTTCTCCCTCCTTCTTGACCGAGAACCTCGTGTCCAACCTGATTAACTTGTATCTACCCTAGCATTTACAGGAGTGCTTGACATAGTAAGTCCTTAATATAGTAATAATAATCTAACATATCAAATGGGATTTCCCTACTTTTGAGGCAGAATACAGTCCTATGATACATAATGGCTGCCTGTCAAGATAACATCCCCGTTAAGTTGTCTTGAAATTAAGGCAAAAACTAGCTAAAAATGTTCCTTTTCTAACACTCCCTCTTTTCAGAATAGAATCTGCAGTTTGCCCTTTGATTGCAAACCAAAAATTGTGAGAGCTGTAACTGAATACTACCACAGGTGCCCGGAGTGGGAAGGGACTATAAGCTCCTCTGTTGACTGTATGCTCTTCTTCTGACAACTCTGTGACATGTACTTGCCAAGTGCTTATTATAGTCCTCTGCACATAGTAAACACTCAATAAATCCCACTGATGGATTGGCTGTAGCCAGACAACCTATGAGCTGAGAAATGTCTTTGAGGAAGAGCTGTTCTTTCCCTATTCTCATTTTAAAGGCAGAAAATGGGCAATTTGGGGCCCTAATATCTAGAATCAGGATACACAGTTTTAGGAGAGATGAATGACCTTAACCTTGTATCTGGATCATCACTACACTGTCTTCCTTTGGATTCCATATCTTAAACCTTAAATGGAGAAAATATTCACAAAGCGGGACTGAATGAAAGTAACAAATCAAAATGCTCTGAGAGAGTAATTATATTTAAATCATTAATTTTCCTTTTCCTTCTGAAGGTGAAGGCGATTTTAAAGATTTTACCGAATTTAGTTTAGAATCCCCAAAATTAAGAGTGGCGGTAGCCTGACTTGAATGTGGATTGTGCATACCTTCGTTTCCCAGAGTTTTTTTCTCTTTATTAGATCCTTGAATAACAGGATTTGAAAGAGTGCTTTTGAAGACACAGCCTGACCCAAAGAGTTCTTCCATAAGGCTGCTTTTCCTGTCCTTGAAAGTTGCGGCAATACAGTTTCCACACTTCTCTTCTGGGTTCTGTTGTTGCTTCGGTTTGGAAGTTTTGCCAAACGAAGGCACATAGCCACCCTCTGAACTTTCTAACTTCAGCTCGGCCAGCTCGTCTGACTTCTTTGGGCCGCGACTGTTGCGGGTGGAGGTTGTGGTTGATGTTACCCCAGAAGCAGGCAGGCCTTGGTGCAGATTTTCAATGGCTTCTGTGAATGAATAATATTTTCTTTGTTTAATGGGTATTCTGCTCCTTTTAAGACTGTGTTTACTGGGCACCTCGCCGGCGTCTTTTAGGTGAATGCTGCTCGTTTCCTTTTTTCCCGCTACATCTTGCTCTTGACTATCCTTTTCGGGAGTAATTACATGTGGAACCTGCTCTCTTTTTGCCAGTTTTTCCAGGTCTTCACCCGAGAAGCCAACTTTCTCTTCTTGCTCCTCCTTTGTCTCTATTTGCTCTGCAACCTTCTCCGGGGGCGTATGCATTGCCCTGGGGTGTCTGTCTCCCTTTGGTAATTCTATAGCAAAAAAGAGACAGTTGTCTGTGGGAGAATCTCGTTTGGGGGTTATTGAAAACATCGTAAATCTTCTAAGTTAATACTCCTAAATAAATACATACCATTGGTTGTTTGACAGATTGTTATTTTAGCTGGGCCCCAGTCCTACCTCTCATACGTCTCCAAAGAGGCCTCGGCACCTCTGGAGAGGGTCTCAAAGTACCAAGAATCACTGAATGGGGGGTCTCAAGCACCCAAAGGCACTAATAATAATAATAATTTGTTAAGCTCTTACTATGTGCAGAGCACTGTTCTAAGCGCTGGGGTAGACACAAGGGAATCAGGTTGTCCCACGTGGGGCTCACAGTCTTAATCCCCATTTTACAGATGAGGTAACTGAGGCACAGAGAAGTTAAGTGACTTGCCCACAGTCGACAAGTGGCAGAGCTGGGATGTGAACTCATGATCTCTGACTCCAAAGCCCATGCTCTTTCCACTGAGCCACGCTGCTTCTAATAATGCATAATAATGATGATGGCATTTGTTAAGTGCTTACTATGTGTCAAGCACTGTTCTAAACACTGGGGTAGATACAAGATCACTAGGTTGGACACAGTCCCTGTCCTACATGGGGCTCACAGTCTTAATCCCCATTTTCAGATGAGGTAACTGAGGCCCAGAGAAGTTAAATGACTTGCCCAAGGTCACACAGCAGACAAGTGGCAGAGCTGTGATTAGAACCCAGGTCCTTCTGACTCCCAGGTCCATGCTCTATCCACTAAGCCATGCTGCTTCCCACTCTTTCTACCTGCACAATCTAGTCCTTTTCAGAGCCTACTTGCTCTCAGCCATACCTTCCCTGTGCTTGGTAGTACATCTGGGGGATGTGGGGTGGGTGTTGAGTTTGCCTTTCACCTCTTCTGGCCACCTTTGCTCAGTCCTCCTCATAAGAACCCATCAGAGACTTAAAGACAGTTACTAAGTCACCCTTGAGTCTTCCCTTCACCAGGCTTTAAACCACAACTCCTTTGACATTCACCCTGGAGATCGGTTTTTCACATATACCTCTGCTGCAGCTGCTGTTCTCCTCTGGGCCTTCTTTCGGTATCTTTCCTACAGTGTTAGGGACCAGAACTGGCCACAACACTCTGATATGGACCTGATCGGTGCTGAGTCACAGTGGCGGGGCTACTTACATGCTCTTCTTGTGTGTCATCCTCCTGTTTATAGACCCAGGTATCATGTTGCTTTTTTGAATAATGGCATACAAGTCTGACTCATTTTCAGTTTGGGGCCAACCGTGAGGCTTGTGCCTCGCCAGACTTGCCTCAGTGTGCATTTATGTCTACTTTTTGTCTTTAAAGGTCTACCTTGTACTTGATCCTTTTGAATTGTCTCCTGTTTCCAAGGAACCAATTTTCTAACATCATCATGATCATTTTGAACGTGGTATCAGACCCGCCCCGGCTAATGCCATGGGTGGTCACTGCTAAAGATCATTTTTCATCCCCATTATTGATAAAGATAATAAGAATACTGACTCTCTTGCTGCTGGAACACCATTTATCTAGCTGGACTTAATACATACATACGCATACACACAAACTCTCCAATAGTTCAATGCACTTTTGGTTCACTGATCTTAAGTGATCTTAAAACTGACATTTTCATTGGAATCGTATGAAAATCTATATCATTTTAGAGTGGATAAATAGCAAATAGCTAGGACAAGAGTCTTCTACTTTGAAAACACTATCACCGTCACCATTGGATTTCTTTTCCACAAACATCTCAACTAGACATTCTGGAAGACTTCCTTCCCACAAAAAAATCTTCTATTTTCCCCGAACCCAGTTAGACTCTCGTCCCCTCACTCAGGCCAAAGCGACTGTAGAAATTTCCCATGATACCTGGGACATCCTGAACCTTCGGAATGCCCTCAATGAGCCCCACGTTCCAGGTGCACGACCAAGAGCTCGACGACTGTTCACCTTCTGTTAGGGGAGAAAAATGGAACAAATGCTGAATTCTGTATTACTGAGGAGAGCCAGGTCAACACTACAGTTCAGAATAGGTTTAATGCATCTATTTCATCAATGATGGTGAAAAACATTTTATGAGGAAGGAAAAATCCCTTTTCCCTCAGTGCAATTAAACAGACTCTGGCAACACCAATTTTTATACCTGGAATACTTGTCCTCACAGGACCGTAACTGGGAGCGGGTTCAAGCTTAAGAAAACTGCCACTTCCAGGGCTGCAGGAGACAGCTGGGAGAACAAACCAGGTATCATTGGTGAGGCAGGAGATTTCAGTGGGAGGGTCTGAAGTACGGATTTGAGAATATAACGTAAATGAGCGATCAGTAGCTTTTGGCAAAAATTCCATTCTTTTGTTTTGCCAGAGAGAGACGGTATTTTGTATGTTCAATGACCCCACTAAGGGTACCTTAGTGAGGAAGCCCTGGACAAATGAAAGCCAGTTCGGTTTGGTCATCACTAAGTCTTCTGACAAGCTTCAAGTACACCTGAAAATGATACCTTTACAGAACAGAAAAACAAGATGTTCCTCAAATGGGGAAAAACTGAACAGAAAAAAGGAAGAGTCAAAGAAAAAAATATCCCTCTCTTTATCATCGTGAAACTATCCATGCACAGCTATTTACAGAAGTGAAATCTTGTTTTGAAAAATAAATAAAAAGGCCCACATTAAATCTATGTAATAGGTAAACTGTAACCTCCCCTGTATTCTCCTTAGAATACTTTTCTACACATTCTTGGGATCAAGAAAATTTGATTTCACCACTAATTCAACATTGATTCAAAATGTCATATGATTGAGAAGCAGCATAGCTTAGTGGACAGAGCACAGGCCTGGGAGTCAGGAGGACCTGGGTTCTAATCCCAGCTCACCTCATGTCTGCTGTGTGACCTTGGGCAAGTCACTTAATTTCTCTCTGCCTCAGTTACCTCATCTGTAAAACGGAGATTAAGACGATGAGCCCCATGTGGGACATGGACTGTGCCCAACCTGATTAACTTATATCTATCCCAGCACTTAGAAAAGTGCTTGGCACATAGTAAGGGCTTAACAAGTACCATAATTATTACTATTAATTATTTAATTGCCAGGCCTTATGTCTGAACTTTTCCCTGGAACTGTCCACTTTAAATAATTATAATATTTGTTAAGCACTTCCTATGTATCGAGTATTGTTCTAAGTACTGGGGTACATATAAATCAATCAGATTGGATACAGTCCCTGTCCCACATGGGACTCTGAGTTTAAATAGGAGGGAGAGCAGATATTTCATTCCTACTTTACAAGTGAGGAAACTGAAGCATAGAGAAGTTAAGCAACTTGCCTAAGGTCATCCAGAGGCCAGTGGTGGAGCTAGGATTAGAACCCAGGTCCTCTAATTCCCAGGCCTGTGCTCTTTCCACTGAGCCACACATGGGAGCCTTCCAAGAGTAAGGGTTGATAAAATGTAGATGGATTTGTAAAATAAATGTCATACCATCTATATTCCTATCAAAGAGCCAAAAAACTACAGTTGGGTATTTAAATTCCTTTTCTTTTTTTACACCACTCAGTTTTATGTGGGCTATGTTCCCTTATACCAGACTTTATAGGTTCTGATGAACATTTTCATTTTCAGTTTACTTGGTAAAACTCCTCAGGGCATTCTAAATAAAGGTTCTAAGACAAAAGCAACATATTTATGTCAATCAATCAATCATATTTATTAAGCACTTACTGTATACTGAGCATGAATACTAAACACTTGGGAGGGTACAACAGAACATAACAGACACATTAAGAAGAGTTCATTCCTTTCAGTTGCCCACCAACAAAGGGGATTTTGAAAAATTTGATTATACCTGGTTCTTGTATTCTTTTAAGTTCCTCTTGTTTGGGTGATTTATTGATGGGATGTTTTTCCAGATTTTGTTTTTCTTCATAGCGTATTTCAACTGCTTTTTCTTTTTGCGAGCAACTTTCTGTTGTCTTTTTCCCCTACAGTTCATAGTTCATCAGAGATTTAAAATTATGGCAATCAAAAAAAAAGGGGTGGTGGTGGAGGGGAACCTAGCCAGGAATTTTTTTATTTTGTAAGTAAAGATTAGAGAAATACTCAAACATTTCAAATTTACTTATTTTGATTTTGGTAATAATAATGTGTATATCAATTTACTCCCAATATTTACACAATAGTTTTAAATAGCTTATGAAAGGTGAAACAATACTATAACCTTTCTTCACTACACAGCTGAGAAGGAATTTTAAAAATTAGGAATTCCACACTAGATTTTGATAATTCAAAGATTCAAGTTTGTGGTACCTTAGTTGACAGGGGTGCACTGTCCTTCGTTTCTTTCTTTTTTTGATTTGTCAGATGTACTAATGGAAAACCTTCCTTGTCAGCTTGTCCTGATTTAGTTACTGTAGAATCTGCAGAAATACAGTGTTGAGAACAGAGGTAATAATGCAATTTCAAGCAATGTATATATTGCCCCATTTGAAACCCATTTTAGAAATTTGCAACGTGAGATTTAATGTAAAATATGCAATTTAATAGTAACTCACCTAAAGGAGAAGAGAAATACTAACAGTTTCAATTGCAGGTAACTTCTGCTGTCTTTTCTTTTCTCTTTCCTGCCTCCTGTTTTGCTATAGATGTTTCTGGGTCACTAGTATTTGTGTTGTAATAGCATAGGTGATGTAAAACAAGTCATCACTACTATAAACAACAGTGGTGGGGACTGCAGGGCAGATAATGGAGTTGACACTACCAGCAATTTATCTTGGATCAAAATATATACTAAATAAGACCTCATCTACCAGGTGAAATAGCACTTTGAGAGAGGACTGTTCCAGCAGAATTGGAGAGTACAACAATATGGAATGGAGCAGAACAGAGGCTGAAGATGACAGATGAGCACTGGCATATGGGTTCACTCAAATATATTTCAATCTGTTAAATCTTTGGTTTCTAAAACCTTGAGTGATTTAATTTGTTTCAAAGTGAAGATGCAAAATGGCACCAAGAGTAAACTGATTCAGACTTGGGGGGTTAGTGAAGGACAAAATGTCATTTAGACATGAAACAACCCAAAGCATCTAGTAATTTTAAATTGGCTGAAATGGCTGCTCACGACTGGAAATGACTTACAAATAAATTTGGCTTGTCTCTAAGGGTAAGGGGACCTAAAAAGAGGATGTCTCCAAGGTGAATCCAGCAGCGGAAGCACTTTGCTGTGTGACCTTGGACAAGTCACTTCACTGGGCCTCAGTTACCTCAACTATAAAATGGGGATTAAAACTGTGAGCCCCCTGTGGCACAGGGACTATGTCCAACCAGACTAATTTATAACTAAATCAACATGTAGTACAGTGTCAGAGCACACAGTAAGCACTGAATACCATTTAAAAAAAAAGAAAGCTGTTTCATTGTGCAGTTGTTTGAATCAATTTAAGGTGGGGAATAGGGAGTGGTAACTAGAATTTGATCATCTGGGGAACTGTTTTCTAAAGTTTGATGAGGCAAAGTCACTATTTAAGTGTAATGAAGGCAGTTGTGCCCCCAATTTTTAATCAAAGCCACGACTTTGAAGCAGTATGGCCTAATGGATAGACCCTAGGAGTAAGAAGGGCCTGGGTTCTGGTCCCAGTTCTGCCATTTGTCTTCTGTGTGGCCTTGGGCAAGTCACTTACCTCAGTCACCTCATCTGTAAAACTGGGATTAAGACACATCCACTGTGTCCAACCTGATTAGTTTGTATCTACCCCAGTGCTTTAGAATGGTGCCTGGCACATGGAAGTGCTTAACAAATACCATAAAAATGAAAAAAAACCCCAACTTTATAACTCTGTCAGATTCTTTCATTAGAATGGGGGGAAAAAAAGGAGGGAACTGTTCAATTGATTCAAACATGTCAAGTAGCAAGCTGAATTCCCAATATATAAAATAGATGGGCAACAACATTAGAGATTAAATACATGGTAGTGGAGAACCAGAATTTGGTTGAGATTGATCAAATGCAATGATATAATGATGGACTGAAAGTGAAAAAAACATGAAAAGGCAAAATATTGTGGTGACTAATAGCCAAACCTGGGACTGTAACCAAATGCAGCTGAACTGAGCCAGCAACTGGGGCTGGGGTAGGCTGATGGCTGGGAGCCATCCTCAAAACACACCTGCAGGCACAGAGCAACCTCCTCCTAGGGCCTCCTGTTTGTAATTATGGACAGTTTGGCAATTTGGGGAGGAAAATCACACAGGACTGTAGATTCTTTGGACGGGGACAATTATTAGGCACATTATTAGCAAAGGCCAAAGAGTCACCACTGTTAATACACCATTTGGAAAGATATTGGTTTACAAGGCTGCTCTCTGGGCGGTGGTCAACTCCACAGACAAGCAATAATAATAATGATATTTATCATCATACCATATTACTGTGTTAAGCCTAAATTTGTGTGGGCAGGGACTATGTCTGTTGTTCTGTACTCTCCCAAGCACTTACTACAGTGCTCTGCACACAGTAAGTGCTCAATAATCACTACTGAATGAATGATGAAACGGGATAGTGGTATCAGACACAGTTCCGGTCCCACATGGGGCTCACAGTCTAAGAGAGAGGAAGAGCAGGTGAGGAAACTGAAGCACAGAAAGGTTAAATGACTTGCCCACCATCACACAATAGGTCAGTGGCAGAGCTGGGATTAGAACCCAGGTCTCCTGACTCCCAGATCCATGTATTTTCACTAAGCCATGCTGCTTCTCAGACAAATCTTAGAAGATACTGGAGGTACAAAAGTGTACCCTGATGACCTATTGATCTGAGAAGCATCAGAAGAGGAATGTGATAGGTGGCCTGAACAGACATTGATTAATACAGTATTACTAATAATGGTATTTACTGAAGGCTTACTATGTATCAAACACCAAGGTAAATTCAAGATAATCAGATCAGACACAGTCCCTGACCCATAATCTAGATACATAAAGTATGCATCAAACTAAATAAAAGGAAATGTGAATTTAGACCAAAATTAATTTCATATTAAGGGGAAAAAATAGGTGATGATATAGAAACAAAGCAAAAGAAAATATAGGCAATTGCCACATGTCAGCTGTGTGCCTTTAGGCAAGTCATTTAACTTCTCTGTGCCTCAGTTAACCTATCTGTAAAATGGAGATGAAGACTGTGAGCCCCAAGTGGGGCAACCTGATTACCTTGTATCTCCCCCAGTGCTCAGAACAGTGCTTGGCACATAGTAAGCACTTAACAAATACCATCATTATTATATATCTGTCTGTTCCAAAAGACAAAAATTACAGAAGCCAATGATTGGAATGTGTACCTCTGTTAGAAATTATATTCCATATTTGACTCATAGAACAAAACCTTTAAGGTCTTTACGGAGAAAGAATAAAAAATCATGCAATGGCTTTCAAGGAACATCACCATAAAGTAATCAGAAATGACTAATTAACAGAATACCCTCCTTAATTACGATATATTAACACCACTAGAGAAATCACACAAGGACCTCCAGGACACAGAATAAAGATGAATCTGGCCCAGTCTTCCCATAGTCTACTGATGATGACAGACATTCTCAGAGAAGAAGGCTTTAGCACACATCCTTGCATAAAGAAAATGCCACGTCTTTTTATATGGAAAGTTACTGGCAGAAATTGATCAAAACTCACTAGTACTTTTAAAGAAAAAAACCCATAAAACATAGATCCAATGACTATAAAGGTTATTTTTTTCAATAAGTTATAGGAAGTTGTGCTATGTTTCTGAAAGATCACCAATTACTGCTTACAAACTCTTTACGGTATTTGATGAAGAATATACCTGATGTATATAAATGTAAATGGATTGAAAAAAATTGTAGTGACATAAAGTATAGGAAATTTATGTGCAGGCCATGCACTTTCAAAAGTGATAAGTGAAATTCAGTTGGAAAGGTGGACCCAGGCCTCTGGCTCCCAGGCCTGTGCTTTATCCACTAGGCTATGCCACTTCCTGAAAATATATTTGATTCCTCTCACCAACTGAGCCATTAGGGAGATACACTTTCACAAGTTTAGTACTCTTTCTCAAAATGTGCTATTAATTTCCCATCATATACTGAAATTTAAACCCATCATGGGAAGTTATTGGAAAGAACACTGCTCTGGGAAGCTAGAAGGACCTGAGTTCTAGACCCACTTCTGCCACAGACCTTCTGGGTGATTTTGGTCAAGCCACTTACCATCTCTGGGCTTCAATTTCATCTGTAAAATGGAGATGATCTTCTCGCTTAGATTGTAAATGCTAGTGGGAGAGGGAGTGATTTATCTGATTATCTTGCTACGATTCCAGCACTGGTACATAAATGAGGGCAAAGTAAACGCCAAAGTCACAGTGACTGATAAAAAAAATCAAATCACCTTTGAAAGCTTTAGTGTCTCCTAGATGGTTGCCCTTTGGATGGTTTCCTAAAATAACAAATATTTGGATGGTCTTAATTGGAAATTGATTTTACCTTTCTTTGTCAGGAAATTTATTTTGAATTTAGTCTATAGTTTCAGAAAAGTGTAAATTAAATCCATTTGGAAATTTTCACTTTAAAAAGATCCAGAATCTGTTGGAATCTCCTTCCCTGCAAGTATGAATCTGCATTATTTAGATGTAATCAAACCTGAGGCTTCAGCTCTCTCTTAGATTTCTGATTTTGTACTAAGATATGAAACATTTCACAACACACCTAAACCTTCATGCTTCACTTACTAAGTATTGACACATGATTCATAGTATTTCAAATGCTCTACCTTTTAGTTGACCATCTCTTTCATGAAAATTTTGAAGAATCCGATTAGTATATATATTTTTTATATCAAGTTCTCGATCTTTTTCCTAAAAAAAAGAGTTACTATATCAAACTCTCTAGTTCACAAAATATTAAATGAATTTAAGTGTTCAATTTTTGGAGACTGTTAAAGAAAGAGCAGACAGTCATCTGTACTGTTTAATGATTCACATGCCTCAAGAGGCTGAATACATAGTCCCTTCCAGCTCTATGATTTTATCATTTCAAATTTTGTTTCACTTTGCCAGTACCCCTGTGCCTCAAAAGACTCATCATAAAACTATGGACCCAAATAAAAAACAAAAACAAAAAGCTACTCTGAATCTTTTGGTATTTGAATGATGTTTCTGTTTCATATTTCATATTTCCAAGTGTCTTACATTTAGAGCGCTAATGAACTACTTTAATGCAAGAAGTAAATCTTTTTTCTCATTTGGACATTATATAATGCCATTTTTTCTAATTATTCACACACTCTTCATTGCCTGGTAAGCCAATCTAATACTTTTCATCTCAGGCTGACAGAGAGATAGATTTAGAAGTTAAATGAGTTAGGGGACATGAATCAGGCTAGATGGATGAGCCTCTTTCATAAAGGGTATAAATGTTTTTAAACTTCAACAAAAGGAATACCTTTAGTTTTTGTTGAAGGCATTTTATTTCCATTTGTAAATTCCTGGTAGCTGTCCGGGCTGCTACAGTTTTTCTGTTCTCAGCCGCCAACTGACGACTAAAGGCACTGCTGTTTAACTTCAGCTGTTTTTCCAGGCCCTAAAACCAGAATTAATTTAAACATATACATGTTAGGTATATTGTTAAGTATCAACTTTTTAAATATATGAATTAGTTACAAATCCAATCAAGTACCTTCATAAAAAAAGTTTCAACTCTTTTGAAATTTTTGTTAACTAGAAAAAAGAGGGGAAACAACCAAGTCTTACGGGGGTACTTTGGGGGAGGGGAAGTTGATGTTGGGAATAATAAGTAGCCAGTGAAATAAGTAAGCAGTAGGTTTCAAAGTGAAAGGACACCGTCTGGGTTTTCATTCACCTTTGGAGAATGCAAAGTTAGTGGACACCCAAGCACATCATAAAGATTTGAAAATGAATACTATGGATCGTAAGATCTCTTATCTGTGACTCCCAAGCCCCTGCTTTTTCCATTAGGTCATGCTGCTTTTACTGTTTTACTGGTACAGGAATGCACACTACAGATGAATCAAATGAATTGTGCTCATTTAATGTAGTGTGATCTAGTGTGACTTCAATGAACAGTAACAGTTATAATAAGTTATGGATTCAATCACTTCATTGTAAACACCTTGAGGGCAGAGATTGTGTCCACCAATAATAGAGTATTGTACTCTCCCAAGCATTTAACACAGTGCTCTGCACACAGTATTTGCTCAATAAATACCACTGATTGATGGACTGATTGGTTATTCTGTCAGTCTAAATCTCATATGGTGATATTCAGTTCCTACTGCTCCTCCTATGCAGATAGGAGACAAATATTTTCCATATAAATGTATAAACCATAAACTTCTCACCAGCTAAATAACATTCATGATTACTCAGGGCTTGGAAGTATTTTTATTCTGTTAAGAATATCATCTTAAGCTCTTGCCAAAGATAGGCAAAACTGATAAACTGCTAAGGGAGTTAGTATTTTTCCTGGAATATCATTTTATAGAGAATTTTTGTTTAATATACCAAAAATGATATACCCCAAATATAACCAAAAATCTTATATAATTAATGCAAGTAGGGGTATAGAGATACGATTACTCCATTGCAAAAGTATGGAAAATGAGGTAAAGAAGGGTTAAGTGACTTGTCCAAGGCCAGACAGGCAGTGGCAGAACTAGGACTGGAATCCGAGTCTCGTGATCTCCCAGGCCAGGGCTCTTTCTTTTAAGCTCTTAGTACAGTGATCTACACACAGTTAGCGCTCAATAAGTACCTCTGATTATCATGCTACCTGTATGGAAACTGGGGAGAAAAGTATAGAAGCCAGAACCAGAATGTTTGCAAAACATTTCCAGTTGACAGGTTCACAATTGAAATCCATCTATAGCCTTTAGCATTTATTCATACTGAAAGGATATGTGTTTGCTTTTGCCAGTTATCCTGCAATGTATAGAACTGTACTAAGGAAAGTTATGAATTGTTTGATGGCTAAAGGAATTAAGATCAGAGAATCAAAGCAGATTATTCTCCTCCCAAGTACTCCCTTATTAATACAATTTAACCTGTTTTTAGTGATTATGAGTTTTGCATAGTTTGAACTGAACTAATATTACAGATCAGGCTACTGAATAACAACGTTTTGCATCTTTCCATACTTTCATTTCGCATGGGCCATTAGAGCTAAACATAAATTCTACATCAACTCAACATAAAAAATACAGTGAGACTTTGGTAGTTTGATTAGGGCAGGCTTTTGAAAGTGACAAGGAGAAGAAAACAATGTAGGACTATTCTTTCACATAAATGATTTTCATTAAAATTCTGAAAACAAAATGATATACCAAATACCTGAATTCTTTTTTCATTGGTCTCCATTTTTACGGTAAGGATGGACAACCTTTGTGTAAGCTCCTCTCGTTCGGCAAGATTTGTGTTTTCTGAAAGTTTCTGCAGGGACTGCAAGGAGTCTTTAGTTTTCAATAACTCTAAGTCAACTTCTCTAAGTTTTCTGGACAAATTTTGTTCCTTCTCTTGAGACTTTCGGAGAAGAAACTTTAGATTTTTTACTTCGTTTTGATGTTTTGCCATAATTTGGGGTAAATTGTTTTGTGAATTTTCATATTTTCCAATTGCTTTCAAGTGCCTAAATTGCAGCCGTTTCAGCAGCTGGTTTTCCATGACTGTTGCTTCCAGTCTTCGCTGGACGTCAGCAATTTCATTTTTCAGTTCCTTAATTTTATGTAATCTTGCTGACATTATGCGGTGAGTCAAGGCATCTCTTCTTTTACTAATCATATTGACTTGGGGATTTAATAATGGCATTTTCCAGTTCTGTACCTTTTCAGATGAAGTTCCTTTGGCTCCTGGGTAAAGAGATCATTGAATCCATTACTGGTCATATAACAAAGATAGGGAAATGTAGAAAAAAAGTTTAGCCTTACTGTTTTCATATCTGACTATCCTAGGTGGAGTGCAACTTATTTTTATGGCACAAAGCACCATTTATTGCACTGGGCTAAGTAGTATTTTACTAATCTTGTTAAGGCATTTCCCCAAGGATCTTTCTTTCACCCTGATAGTTCTTGACTCTTTCATGATTTCAAATTGCATGAACAATAGTTTCTCACTTGTTTTTCCCAACAGTTGAAGAATTAGTGTGCCCAGTGACATAAATCAAAATAACACAAATTCAGGCTCTAATAAATCTTTGATCTCCACAAAAGTGCTGCCAAAAATAAACTAACCCATCCTCAGCAGTCCAAAGTAACATTAGTTACAGACACACTTAGAAAGGCTTTCCTTTACAGTTGCACCATAATTTTGGTTTAGTAAAGACAGCAAGTTCTCTCTCTCTCACTCCATATATATATATATATTTCTCTCTATATGCATATATATATAGATAGTATATATATCTATCTATATATATATAAAGAGAGAGAGTTCCCCTGCAAAATTTAATCTGCACACTATTTTTTTCTTTTTTTAAAGGTATCTGTTGAGTGCTTACTATGTATCATACACTATCCTAAGCACTAGGTTAGATACAAAATAATCAGGTTGGACACAGTTCTGGTCCCACATGGGGCTCAACAGTGTAAATGGGAGGGAGGAGGATTTAATCCCCATTTTACAGATGAGGTAAATGAGGCACAGACCACTTTCATGACTCGCCTGAGTCACACAGCAGGTAAGTGGTAGAGCTGGGATTAAAACTGGAACCTACTAACCCCTTTCTCCACTGAAGAACAATTCCTCAGAGAAGCAGCATGGCCTAGAGGAAAGAGAACTGGTTTGGGAGTCAGAGGACCTGGGTTCTAATCCTGCTCTGCCAATTGTTTGCTGTGGGACCTTAGGCAAGTCACTTCTCTGTACTAGAGTTTCCTCACCTATAACATGGGGATCAAATATCTCTTTTCCTTCCTACTTAGGCTGTGAGCCCCTCGCAGAACAGGAACAGTGGCCAACCTAATTAACTTGTACACATAAGAAAGTGCTTAACAGATATCATAAAAAAAATCATGAATCTGCCAGAGGCACCATTTTCCTGGAATTTACTCCCCATGAATGGGGAGGGATAACTGCACTCAGCCTTTTGCTAACATCAATGTGAATTATCCTCAATGACGTTTTGGCCTAGGATGCGTTTGAACTACAAAGATCGTACTAGTAAATTTTATTAATCCATAATTTAATAGAGCATGAAAGCTTTAAGTTATTACTTAGATTTAAAAGACCAATCACATATTTCTGAGCTCATTTACAAGTCATTTCAAAACACTTCTCCTATAAAGAAACTGCAAACCTCTTCACCTGTTCAGACAAAAGCAATTAGGCCTTTTTGGCTGCTGCCTGGTGCCAGAGATAATTAATTTTATGGATGGTATTTTAGATTAATTAACTGGTAAGGATCCCAGCTCTGAGATGGCAGAGTGGTACACTTGGGGAGGATCAGTGGCTCTGCTCTAAAGAGTTTTTTGGAGAGCTGTGCCCATCCACCACAGCCCCCTCTTCATTCCCTACCTCTCAACCATTTCCTCTGGAACCTCCCACTTCCATCCTGGTCTCTTTGGTTCACCGGCCCCAGTGGACTTTGAGGTGCAAAACCACTCCAAATCCACTTCAATCGTGACTTGATTTTGGACTTGGCCTTCACCGATCTTTAATAAGGGACAGGCAAAGGCCATTTCTGGCGGGCATTTCTGCAGAGAGCAGCTTCACAACCATTTTAAGATTCTCCTGATTGCAGGAAGACACTATTCCAGAGAGAATCTTCAAGGAAACGATTCCTGAATTCCACATGGGACAGGAATTGCATCTGATCTGATTATGCTGCAGCTACTCCAACTTTTGGCACCATGCATGGTATAGAAAAAGGGTTCAATAAATACCATAATTACCACTCTCAATCAATTAACTACATTTACTGAGTGCTTACTGGGTGCCAAGAGCTTGGGAGAGTACAATATAAAAGAGTTGGTAGACACATTCCCTGTCCACAAGCAGCTTACAGTCTGTAATGGGAAACGGGCATTAAAATAAATTATGGCTATGTGCATAAGTGTTGTGAGGCTGAGGGTGGAGTGAATAAAGGGTTACTGAACACCTACTCTGTACAGAGCACTGTACTGAGAGCTTGGGAGAGTACAGTAGACATGATCCCTGCCCTCGAGGAGTTTATGATCTAGAAGGGGGCACAGACAGAAGGGGAAGCTGGGGGTTAAGATAACCCTTTGTATGAACTTTACATATTTTCCCACTCCTGGCAAAGTTCAATTTTTCTTTCTGTCTTCTCAATTCCCTCATTTTACCAGATATAATGCTCACACTCCCCTGCAGCAGAAAAATAACATTGGAAAACCTAATCTCCTAGCAGTCTGGCTAACAAAGAAGTTCTAGAACTGTCTCATCTATTTCAAAATATTGTAAAAAAAAATCTACCAGATCCATTATTATGTCTTAAATCAGCCACTCTTAGACTCCCCTTGCACAGCAATTGACCAATGGGTCTGGGGCGGCTCGAGGCTTCCGATCTGCTTCTTTGTCTGGAATGGAAGTCTTGAATTCATAGTGCAACCCTTGAAACTTAATGGAAAATTCTCTTCTCCAAGGCTCTTCTACAGGACAATTCTCATCACTCTCTCCCTCTGAATTGTATGATTCAGTAGGAAAATCTAGAAGCTTCTTAAAATATCAGTAGCTCCAATTAGTTAATATTTAGGGTCTTTGGGGGGACACTGACTACTGTATTGACTGTTGACATGGAAGCCCTCCCTACCCACCCTCTCCATTTTCAAGTACTTTTGTTGCAGAAGAGTGCTCATTAAGGTACACTGCCCACAGTAAGTGCTCAATAAATATCACTGAAAGAAAACTGTTAGGATTATCTGCAGGTGAAAATGCCGCTGACTTTCAGAACAAGCCTCATCAACAGCTGCCTCATCAACAGCTTTCTGACCAATCAAACTTTCTGAAGGCTGGCTAATATGCAGCAGACCAAACCTGGAGACTTTCCCTATGGGATGAGAGAGTATTTTAATTGTCTGTGGATTCAACTGTCTGCGACTGTTCTACTTGGATGAATGCCTAGAAGTCAGTTAATTCTAAGCGGGTCTGTGCTGACCCTCTTGGGCACCTATGGTCTAAAGATCCCCCTCCTCCTCCGGCTCTGCGGTTGCAAAACAAACCTGGCACCTAGTGGTGGCAAGAAGAGCTTGGAGGAAAAGGCAATTTGCAAGTCAGTTGTATTAACTGAGCACTTACCGTGAGCACAGCATTGTACTAAGCCCTTGGGAGAGCATAACAATAAACACATTCCCTGCCCACAATGAGTTTACAGTCTAGAGGGGGAGACATGGGTCCTTTCCCTGCAAGTGCCCCTCCCATCTCTCTCCTTCTCCTAAATCTAAACACAAGAGTGTCTACTCCCCAGTTCCCATATATGACAGGTGTTGGGATTCAAGGAGGCTTTGACTAATGCCACACCAAACGTACCCTCAACATCGGCCTACTTCTAAGAATTCTTTTCTGCAGGTTGCAATGTGGCCACCGAGGTACTAAAATGGCATTGGGTTGGCTCAGTGGACTGAATGAGTGGATTTGTGGGCTGTCAATTCTAACTCTGGCTATGCTCCTGATCTTTTAGATGATTCTGAACTAATCAATCCATTCATGATATTTATTGGGTACTTCCTGGGTTCTGAAGTAGCATAGCCTAGGGGTACGAGGTCTGGTAGTCAGATGACCTGGGCTCTAATCCTTAGATCTTACCAGCTATGTGACGTTGGGAAAGTCTCAACTTCTCAGTGCCTCAGCTTTCTCACTTGTAAAATGGGGATGAAATACCTGTTCTCCCTCCTACTTAGACTGTGAACCCCATGTGGGACCCGATTACCTTGTTTCTACCCCAGCGCTCAGTACAGTGCTTGGCACGCAGTAAAGCGTTTAACAAACACCACAATTACTATGATTATTGTCGTTCAGAGCACTGTACACTGTACTCTTGGGAAAGAGCGATCAATCAATTCTATTTACTAAGCACTTACTATTGTGCATTTACTGATTATCATGCATCTACTCCAGCACTTAGAACAGTGCTAGACATATAGTAAGTCATCAATAAATATAATTAATCATATGCAGAGCACTGTACTAAGCACTTGGGGAGTACAATATAACAGAGTGGGTAGATACAATCCCTGCCTACCAAGAGCTTTTAATCTAGTGGAGGAGTTTAAAATCAAGTGGAACATTTTAACATAGGTTGAGCTTACTCTTCTTAGTCACTTACTCTCCCTATTCCCCAGGTGTTGATTCAACATACAGTTACGATACAAAAATACCAAATAAGAGAAGTGTTAAATAACAATGTACCTGCCACCAGATGCCTTATCTATTTATTGGAAAAGTTTGATGGTCTTCTTACCTTTAGGTTGGAAGACTTTGTGAACAGTTTTCTTTATCTTCTCCTTTGCTTTGCTCTCATACTGCTTTAAATCATTGCCATTATCAGAGACTTCTGAATATTCTGAGAGAAAGTCTTCTGAGTAATCATGAGAACTTAAACTTCTGCTGTAATTGGTGCTTTGATGCGAATTGTCACAGATCCTGGAGTAATCGCCAGAGCCTAGGCTTCTGTTACAGTCGGTGGATTTCTTACCTTCTTCAAATACTACCCGGAGAAAACCGTCATCAATGATTGTCTTTGTTGCATTAACCAAAGACATAGTGAGTAACCTATTAGAAGTCAAAGCAATTTTCAGTTACAGACATGAAGATTGGCCTCTGCTTTTTATTTAGAAAAGGCAATTTTCTTCCCCCCATTGCCCAAAGGCAATTGATGTTAAACTGATTTGTCATCCCAGAGGAGAGGGAAGATCAAAATTAACCACTGACCTAGAAGCTGTGGCAGCTGCAGGCACTTTCTCTTCCAGGAGTCCCTCCCACGGCTTGGTCCAGACAAGTCAACCGCACCACTTTCACCCAAGGGCTCTGGAGCATTGGGTTTGGGCCACCACCTATTCCAATACAGACTCCAGTGTTCGGCCTTTCTTTCGGGGGGAATTCTGCAATTACCTCATAGCCTCTCTCCACTTCCCAATCCTATGATCCTCTTCCATTCTATTATTGATAATTCTTATTATTATCATTATAGTATTTGTTAAGCACAAGACAAGCACTGAATTAGTAGGCACTGGGGTAGATACAAGATCATCGGGTTAGACCCAAACCTTGTCCTAAATAGGGCTCACAGTCTAAATATGAGGAAGAACAGGTACCGAATCCCCATTTGACAGGTGAGGAAACTGAGGCTCAGAGAAGTTAAGTGACTCACCCAAGGTCACACAGCAAACAAGTGGAAGAGCTGGGATTAGACCCCAGGCCTGTGCTCTTTCCATTCGGCTATGGTGATTCTCTGCCTGCCATTCTCCCCCTCAGTTTTTTTCAGTTTTCATCTCCCCCTCTCCATCATAATTTGGCCCGCCCCTACCTTCTGCTGTCCCTATCGGGATACACCTAGGAGTATTTTATTTATGTTTGTGAATGTGCTCCCTTCCAAGTCTGTCTCCAAGGCATGGCCCAACTAGTGCTGGGGCTGGGTGCATCCATATGGACCCAGCGAAAGAGATGACGATGAGCTGCAATGAAGAGAAAGAATGATTCTACAAAGATTTAGATCGACTCTCTGCAAGAGTTCCAACATCTGCCCTACTGATTTATAATGGGTAATTTTACTGCTTGAGCTGTGCCCAAACATGGAAAAAAAAATCATCTAACAAACTGAATAGCCATGGCCTACTTTCACTCAGTGAGGTGCCAAACACCATCTCATGATGTTCAACACCACTTTCCGCCAGCCAAATGGAAGGAAAACATCTCGGATGCATTCACGATCTAATCAGTGACCTCTCACTGATTCAATCACAGGGCATCAAAGGGCCCTTAAGGACTTACAGATCACAGCAGTAAGGCGGGGAGCAGAGTCCTGGACAGACCATCATTTGATATGATCCAAACTCTCACCTCCAAGAGTGGCCTCCAAATCACCCAGGTGGCTAAATGTTAAGCTCCTGACGAAACAAAGACAAGGGCAAGAAATTCCGCACAACCATTACAGACAACCCCAACTACCATCTGAGTCTGAATCTGCTTCACCGCACTACAGCTCATCTAGTCAGAGTGGGGGTGCCCTGTCTAAGCCATTCCCCTTCACTGACAGAGTAAAGCGGGGTTGTATGGTAGGCCCAGTCCTGTTCATTATATGCAAGAATAACACAGTTAAACAAAGCCACATGGTCTGGAAGTCGGTGGATCTGGTTTCGAATCCTAGCTCTGCTGCTTGTCAGCTGTGTGATCTTGGGGATGTCATTTAACTTCTCTGTCTCAGTTATCTCATTTGTAAATTGGGGATTAAATCCAACTCCCTCCTACTCAGACCGAGAGCTCCATGTGCGGACAGGGACTGAGTCTAACCTGATTATCTTGTATCTACCCCAACACTTGTACAGTGCCTGGCAGTTGGTAAGTGCTTAACCCCGTAAAAACAAAACAAAAAAAGGAAAACCTCAGCTGAAAACTGGAGGCAACTGCAGCTGGGACACCTGCCAGTTATATTCTTCTAGGGGCATGGAGAATATGTTTACAGTATCTACGTCTCTTTCTAAATATATATGTGTGTGTCTATCTCCAACTGCCTCTTGCACTTATGTTTATGCCCAACCTCAGCATTTATAAATATATATGTATATATGTATATACACATACGCACGACTAAGTATTTATTTTACTTTACTGGTTTCCCCTTTAGAATGTAAATTCCATGTGGGCAAGGAATGTGTTTTATACTTTCCAGTACAAAGCATTTTACTCAGTAGGTGGCTCAATAAATACCATTACTGCTATTACCTATCTAAAGTGTTTTAACTCAAAATTCCTTTGTATAAACATAGGCAAGTGAAATGAGAAATTGAGCAATTTTCCAGTGTATTTGATCAAAAATAGACAATCTGAACACTTTACAGAGAAATAAAACACCTAACTCCAAACCCTCTTCTCAACAAGATTTTTCCCCAAATAATTTTCCAACTCTCCTCTTTACATTGTACGACTAAAGTCACTGGATGATTATTTACATCATCTTCTGCAAAAATATATTTTTAGATAAGGGTTGAGGTTTATAAGAAAAATTATAATAAAATAATCTGAACATTGGAATGGCAACAGAATGGAAAACTATGAGTAATCATCAAGTATCATCGCTTGTGTGCAATGCTTGCAGTAAATGCTTGCGGGCTTGCAATAAATACCACTGATTGATTGATTACATTCAAAACTAAAGGCTTTCCTGGGAGAAAATAGGTGGAAACAGGGAGGAAGAAAGGAAAAGGAAAATACTGGGAGAGAGAGCCTGGGGGAGATCAGAGGGAAGAATGACCTTGTTGCCCAGGAGGGGCATTCTTAGGAAAGGGACGGAGGAGAGCGACAAGAGATTGGGATTAATTAGGCATCGGGGAGAGGAGTATTGAGAGGAGTCAGTCAGTCAATGGTATTTATTGAGCATTTACTGTGTGCAGAACACTGGACTAAGCTCTTGGGAGATCACAGCAGAACAACAGAACAGAGTATATATTATCTATTACTCTATTTATTTTAATGATGTGTATATACCTAGGATTCTATTTATCTTGATGGTATTGATGCCTGACTACTTGTTTTGTTTTGTTGTCTGTCTCCCCCGTTTAGACTGTGAGCCCATTGTTGGGGGGGGATTGTCTCTGTTGCCAAATTGTACATCCCAAGCACTTAGTACAATGCTCTGCACATAATAAGCGCTCAATAAATACTATTGAATGAATGAATAGTAAGCACTCAATAAAAATGAATTAATTAATGACTGAGCCTGTTATTGGGGAGGGACTGTCTCTGTTGCTGAACTGTCCATTCCAAGGGCTTAGTTAAGTGCTCTGTACATAGTAAGTGCTCAATAAATATGAATGAATGAATGAGAGAATGACTGTGAGCCCGTTATTGGGCAGGGATTGTCTCTGTTGCTGAACTGTCCATTCCAAATACTTAGTCCAGTGCTCTGCACATAGAAAGTGCTCAATAAATATGAATGAATGACTGTGAGCCTGTCACTGGGCAGGGATTGTCTCTATCTGTTGCCGAATTGTCCATTCCAAGTGCTTAGTCCAGTGCTCTGCACATAGTAAGTGCTCAATAAATATGATTGAATGAATGAATGAATGAATGGATGAATGAAAGAATGGATGGATGGATGGATGGATGGATGGATGGATGATGGATGAAATGACGAGAGAGCCTGTGCGTAACAAATACTAACATTATTATGGATGATGATGAATGGATGGATGAATGAATGGAGAGCCTGCACTTAACAAATACTAACATTAACAAATACTAACATTATTATTATGAGGATGATGAATGGATGGATGAATGAATGAATGGAGAGCCTGTGCTTAACAAATACTGTCATTAACAAATACTAACATTATTATGATGATGATGATGATGATGATGATGAATGGATGGATAGAGAAGCAGCATGGCTCAACAGAAAGAGCCCGGGCTTGGGAGTCAGAGGTCACGGGTTCTAATCCTGACTCCGCCGCTTGCCAACTGTGTGACTTTGGGCAAGTCACTTCACTTCTCTGGGCCTCAGTGACCTCATCTGGAAAATGGGGATGAAGACTGTGAGCCCCCTGAGGGACCACCTGATCACCCTGTATCCCCCCAGCGCTCAGAACGGTGCTTTGCACATAGTAAGCAATTAACAAAAAGCAACATTATTATTATTATCCCTGCACTTCTCTGGGCCTCAGTGACCTCATCTGGAAAATGGGGATGAAGACCGGGGGCCCCAGGAGGGACCCCCTGATCACCCTGTATCCTCGCTGCGCTCGGAACGGTGCTCTGCACATAGTTAAACGCTTAACAAATACCAGCATTACTAGAGATGGATGAGTGAATGGAGAGGGTGGCCGTGGTCGGTGAGGGGCAGGAAGGGAGGGCAGTTGCACGGGCGGGCGGGGCCGAGGCGGCTGAGGGAGGGCGGGGGGGAGGGCGAGTCCCGGGGGGGGAGGGGGGGTGATGGGGGAAGGCCTGGGAGGAGGAGGAGGAGGAGGAGGAGGAGGAGGAGGGAGGAGGAAGGAGGAGGGAGGAGGAAGGAGGAGGGAGGAGGAGGGAGGAGGGAGGAGGCCGTTACCTGCGGGACTGGCCGGGCGGGGTGGCGGTGCGTCGGCAGGCCTCGGGAGCGGCTCGGAGGCCGTTCGCCGTTACCATGGGAACCGGCGCGCAAGGCCTGCTGGGCCGGAGCCTCCGGCCTCCTCACTCACCTTTAGGGCGCCTCCTTCGCTTCGGGCGGCGTTAGGGCGCGCTTGACTAGCTACGTTATCTACTAGATATATATTAAAAATATACACACATATACATGCATATATACATACATATATGCATACACACATATATACATGTGCATAGATACATATGCACACACACACACATATACACATGCATATATGCACACATACATATACATATATATACACACATGCATATATGTATACACACACATATATATACACGCATATATACACGTATGTATGTATATGTATGCACACGTATATATGCAAACACACACATACACATATATACATACACACATATATGCATACACACACGTGTGTGTGTATGCACATGTGGGTGTGTATTTATAGATATAGATATCTATATATATTGCATATAACGTGTGTGTATATATGTATACACTGAGCCACGCTGCTTCTCGATATAGATACACTGTATATATCTATATATAGATATATGTGTGCTATATATGTCTATAGAAATATACAGGTATACACAATATATATCTATGTACACTATATCTCTCTCTCTATGTATATCTACATATATATATGTATATCTATCTATATCTATCTATATATATATAGAGAGAGAGAGAAGCAGCGTGGCTCAGTGGAAAGAGCCCAGCCTTGGGAGTCACAAGTCATGGGTTCAAATCCCCGCTCTGCCACTTGTCAGCTGTGTGACTGTGGGCAAGTCACTCCTTTTCTCTGGGCCTCAGTTGCCTCATCTGTAAAATGGGGATTAAAACTGTGAGCCCCATGAGGGACAACCTGATGACCCTGTATTTACCCCAGCACTTAGAACAGTGCTCTGCACATAGTAAGCAGAAGAAGTTAAATGACTTGCCCACAGTCACCCAGCTGACAAGTGGCAGAGCCAGAATTCGAACCCATGACCTCTGACTCCCAAGCCCGGGCTCTTTCCACTGAGCCACGCTGTCTCTCTTACTATGTGCACAGCACTCGACTGAGCGCTTGGAAGGGACGGTTGGGCAACAGAGAGAGACCGTCCCCGCCCAGCAGCAGGCTCCCAATCTAAACAGGGGGAGACAGGCAACAAAACAATTAGAGCAGCAGCCTGGCCTAGTGGCAAGAACCCGGGCTGGGTAGTCAGAGGCCATGGGTTCGAATCCCGCCTCCGCCGCCCATCAGCTGGGTGACCTAGGTCAAGTCACTTCACTTCCTTGGGCCTCAGTTCCCTCATCTGGAAAATGGGGATGAAGACTGGGAGCCCTCTGAGGGACAACCTGATGACCTTGTATCTACCCCAGCGCTTAGAACAATGCTTGGCACATAACAAGCGCTTAATAAATACCAGCATTATTATTATAAGTAGTCAGGCATCAATACCATCAAGATAAATAGAATCTCTGTCTCTGTTGTTGAATTGTCCATTTCAAGCGTTTAGTACAGGGCTCAGCACATTGTAAGCGCTCAATAAATACTAATGAATGAATGACCGTGAGCATGTTATTGGGCAGGGATGGTCTCTGTTGCCAAATTGTCCCTTCCAAGCACTTGGTACAGTGCTCTGCCCATAGGAAGCGATTAGATTATGAGCTCGTCATTGGGCAGGGATTGTCTCTATCTGTTGCCGAATTGTACATTCCAAGCATTTAGTACAGTGCTCTGCACATAGTCAGTGCTCAATAAATACTATTGAATGAATGAAGAGGTGCTCAATAAATACGATTGAATGAACGAATCTATAATTCTACTTGTTTGTAATGATGCTACTGATGCCTGTTGACTTGTTGATGTCTGTCCCCCGGCTTCCCCAGACTGTGAGCCCATTGTTGGGTAGGGATTGTCTCTATCTGTTGCTGAAATGTACTTCCCAAGTGCTTAGTACAGTGCTCTGCACAGAGTAAGCGCTCAATAAATACCATTGAACGAGTGAATGAATGAATAAAAAAATGGGCCTGGGAGTCAGAAGGTCATGGGTGCTAATTTCGGCCCGTTACTTGTCTGCTGTGTGACCTGGGGCAAGTCACTTCAGCTCTCTGGGCCTGAGTTCCCTCATCTGTAAAATGGGGACTGAGACTCGGAGCCCCACCATGGGACAGGGACTGAATCCAACCCAATTTGCTTGTATACACCCTAGCGCTTAGTATGGTGCCTGGCACACAGCGCTTAACAGATACCATAATTACTATTATTTCTTTGTGCAGAGCGCTGAATGGATTAAGCACAACCATCGCAATCAGTCGCCTCCCCCCCGCCACCACCCTAATTTAGAGACCCTTAAACTCCCTCTGCGATCTCACCAGCCGTATGCCCAGCTTTTCCCCACACCCCAAAGGATCCGGGTTTTAGGAACAGCACTGCCACTTTGCCTGCTGTGTGATCTTGGGCAAGTGGCGGAGCCAGGATTAGAATAATAATAACAATTGCGGTATTTGTTAAGCATTTACTGTAATGATGATGGCATTTCTTAAGCGCTTACTATGTGGCAAGCACCGTTCTAACCGCTGGCTATGCGCCAGGCGCTGTACTAAGCGCTGCGGTGGATACAAGCAAATCGGGTTGGACACAGTCCCTGTCCCACATAATAATAATAATAATAATGTTGGTATTTGTAAAGCGCTTACTATGTGCCGAGCACTGTTCTAAGCGCTGGGGTAGACATAGGGGAATCAGGTCGTCCCACGTGGGGCTCACAGTCCCAATCCCCTTTTTACAGATGAGGGAACTGAGGCACAGAGAAGTCAAGTGACATGGGGTTCACAACCTCAATCCCCATTTTACAGATGAGGGAACTGAGGCCCGGAGAAGTGAAGTGACTTGCCCATGGTCCCACAGACAAGAGATGGAGCTGGAATTAGAACCCATGACCTTCTGACTCCCAGGCCTGTGCCTGTGTTCTTTCTACCAGGACACACTGCTTCTCTATTTTGCCATTCATTTTACCTCAAAGTTAAAATGCGGACTGCAATAATAAAAATGTACTGTTTCCCAGTCACGTGTCAAATTCATCTTTTTCTTAGTGTTTGTGACTTAGAAAATGATCTACAACTTCCTAAAAGGAAAGGTTAATCATTCAAACTAACATGGTATCTCACTGAACGTATTCTCTTACAAGTTGATTCTATGACATGATACTATCACAAAGAGAGTAATAGCCACTTCTTCCTCTTGAAGTTATCTTTGCAAAATAAAGGGACATTTAGAGAGAAATTTTTGAATTGTGTATTTTGAAAACTGGCACTTCTTTAAAGTTCAGGATTTCAGGAACTTTTACATTAAGACAAATCATGAAATCGAGGACTAATTTCCTGGTTTCTGGAAGGGAAACATCTGACATCAGTTTTGTAATATTTCCAACTACATACTCAAATTCCAGTGGGATCAACTCTGCCCATCATCCAGTTTGATGAATCTGAGCTATGTTGTTGATGTGTAGCATGAGATCTCTCTAACTGAGACTTCTTAAACCGGAGAGCCCCTGTGACACTTCTTGTAAGTGAAGGCGTTTGTCCTGATGTCCTTGGTCAGATTTCTGGGACCTGATTTCTGGTTCAAAACTCTGGGCAACCCACTGCCACTACTCACTCCTACTGCTAAAAATAACAGTGATATTTGTTAAGCGCTTACTGTATGCCAAGCCCTGGGGTAGAAACAATACAATCAGATGTGACACGGTCCCTGTCCTACAAGAGGCTCAGAGTCTAAGGAGGAGGGAGAACAGGAAATGAACCCCCATTCTACTGATGAGAAAACAGAGACACAGATGGGTTAAATGTCAAGGTCATGACAGCTCTTGCTTTTTTCTGGCCCAATGATAAGGAAACTGTCCAGAAGAACACTCCTCAGTGACCGTCCCTGTTGGGAGAGGTGGGGGCTCCGAGGGTTTGGGGCTTCGGGAGACTTTTCCAGCCAGGCCTGTGGATGGGTCAGCCTGATTCCACAGCATTTAGTACAATGCCCTGCGCACAATAAAGACTCCATAAATACCACTGATTGAAGAGCAGATGGAGTCAGGGAAGCTCGCAACAGAGAACTCATCATCTCAGCACAGAATTTTGCAAAGAAAGGGGACACTGAGGTAACAGCAGGGCAGACTGCAGGAATCCTTGGGAGAGCAGCTGAAAAACAGAGCTGCCGGACAAGGCAGGAGGAAGAATCACAGCGACAAAGGGATTGACTGCCAAGAGCTGCCAATACTCTTGCTGGACAGAAACACTTGGCTAAAAGTAGCACTTCATTATTATTATTCTTATTTTACTACAAATACAACCGATAATGACATTTCTTAATCAATTGTATTCACTCATTCATCCAATCGTATTTATTGAGCGCTCACTGTGTACAGAGCACTGTACTAAGCGCTTGGAAGAGTACAGAAGAACAGTAAACACATTCCCTGTCCATAATGAGCTTACAGTCTAGAGGATAAGCTTACAGCCGAAAGGAGCACTTTATTCAGTGCTTACTGTGTACAGAGCCCTGTTCTAAGCGCTTAGGTTAAGCACCTACTACATGCAGCATGCTGGAAAAGGGACCAGAGTTGGAGCCAAGTTGGTGACCCCAACTCTGGCCTCTGATGGCAGAAAGATGAAGAAGAGAAGGAGGAGAGGAACCTTTCTGCCATCACTGCTGCTTTTCTCATCCTCCCTGGAGGGATGGGTTCAATCAATCAATCAATCACATCTTTTGAGCATACTGTCTGCAGAGCACTGTATTAAGTGCTTGGAAGAGTACAATAAAATAGAGTTGGTAGACACATTCCCTGCCCATAAGGTCAATAATCAATCAGTGGTATTTACTGAGAGCTTACCATGTGCCGAGCAATGTACTAAGCACTTGAGAAAGTACAATGAAACAGAGTTGGGAGACGTGTCCCCTGCTTACAAGCACTTTTGCCTTGGAAGCCCCATCTATCCATCAATCAGTCAGTCAATTAATCGATCACCCACTCCCTGCTCTTTCCTCTCCCCCAACCTTCCCAGGCTACCTGGGAAATCCATCCACTGGGGATGGGATGGGGATCAGAAGCCGGGAGCTGCTGTAACATAAACCCCTTGAGGACACAAAATCACTGCCCTGTTTATTAGCCAGGATCCTCTGACCAGTGGCCATGGCCAGGGTAAAAGAAATCCAGCTCTTGTGCTGTGGTGTAAGTAGTTTTATATGATGATGTGATTGGCGACTGCATTTATGCAGCAGATTCTCAAAGGCAGCTGGTAAACAAAGAGGTCTGCACTCCTTTCTTTCCTCCCTCATTCTTCCACCTAGTTCTGGTATCTAAGACCAACACTATTAATGAATATTAGCTCATTCATCGCTGGTCTTAATCAATCAGTACTATTTATTGAGCACCTAATGTATGCAGAACGGTGGAGTAAAATAGAGATAAAAGATGCCATCTCTTTCAGGAGTTTACATTCTAATGGAGAAGATAACTGTTTTGGGGAGACCGTGAGCTAGAGTGTAAGCTCCTAATTCTACAGTATTGTTCCCTCATAAGTGCTTAGTACAGTGCTCTGCACACGGTAAGCACTCAATGAATACCATTGATTGACTGAATGTACACTGAGGGGGTTTTTATTTTTATTTTAATAGCTTCCTTTTTTCCCATTTTGGGGAGGCAGGTGCTGAAGCTAGAAAAATATTAAACATTTAAAACAGATGAATAAATGATGACATAACAGCTCTTTCAAGAAGCATCTTAACACCACAGCCACCCCTTTTATGAACACTAGATAATCATATATTCTTAAATACTGCAGCTGGTATATATCTATCAGGTGAAGGGGGTAATTCTAACCGAGTCCACCCCCTCGTGAATTTCTCTACCAAACCAAATGAATGCTTGAGGTTCACAAGGCGGCCACAGGTTATTACGCTCCTAACTCTCCCAAAAGACCTTTACGCGGAAACTAGAGCTTGTCTCATTTGAGACCAATTTGCTCGCTTTTTTTCCAGTGGGAACGCGATTCCGGACCAAGCTCTTCCCAGCAGAGCTCAAACTTCAAACCTCAAATGCCACTCTTGTCCCCACAGTGGTGCTTTCTGGGCTTTTCCAGCTCTAAAGATTTCCCTGATCTTCCCTCCCCTCCCCACCCTCAGTGGAGTCCCCTCTGCCTTGCCCCCTTAGGCATTTCTCGGCGGGACTCTGATTGGTGCACAGCTTTCCGTTGCCTTTTAGGGACTGTTCCTGGTCACCTTAGAGTGATGAGGGAAGGGGTCCAGTGCCAGTGGGATAGCAATGACTGCATTTACCAACCAATCAAGTATTTTTGCCAAACACCCAAGAGCCAATGACAGGGGAAGTCCACTAAGTCTGCGTTGGGGAGAGGCCGAGCTTCTCAGTGGGCTGTGGAAGGGGGATGGAAGCTCATTTCGACTCTTGGCCGCTGCTTGCATGTCTGTGTCACTCTCTGGACTCGGTCTAGTGGCCTGGCTTTAACAGGGGTGTGTTCAGGGGGGAGTCCTCCTCCTGGCTGGCGAAATGGTTATCAAAGTTTTTGTTGCCACATCTTCTGGGTCCACGGCGGTAGGTGTCTGCTGGGATCTGTGGGGCTTTCTTCCCAGTGTTCTCTCAGATGATCTGCAGGAGCGGAAAGCTAGAGGGAATGCGGTGGGAATATGTGTGTGTATGTGTGTGTGTGTGTGTGTGTATTGCAATGGTATTGGAAGGAATAGGATTTGGGGGACGGTAGAAGAAGGGGAGCTGGGGCTCGAGGGGCTCACGGCATTTGGTCTGTGTGTGCAGAACGTATGGAGGTGGGGCTGGATAGAATTTAAAATTGGGCGGCCCCGGTGCATGAAGAAGTTTCAATGAGGGGGTGGGTTGGCTGATTTTTGAGTTTCTGAGGAGTAGGGAAATTGTCTAAATATGCTCGACTGTGACTCGGTGGCGCTGCCACCACTCTTTGCAGAGACCAAATGCATCAGAAATAGCAAAGTACATTTACTTTGAAATATTTCTGCAGAAAGTGAATCAGATTCAACTAACTATTTCGGGCTGTAATTTAGTTCTTCCTCTTTATGTAGCCGAATTGTCAATTTATATTACTATTGAATGAATCATTTTTAATGCTATTATTTGGAGAGGTGATGTATTAGAGGTAGGAGTCTACAAGCCTAGACTTCTAGAATCAGGTCAACCCAGGTGCAATTATCTGATTATTTCAGGGAAAAATAATCTCTAAGCCTGTTTCAATTGACCAAAATCCTGGACTAGCCCCATGTCCAATCCACAGGGCCAGTTTACACAAGGATACTCAGAAGTTTGGCCTAGGAGGGAAAGTACATTAAGGGGAGACTCTGAAGCTCTCTTTTCATTATACTTTTTACACCGCTCAGGTTTTGATTCGAGGCTCGAACTGGGTCCGGGGACTGATTCTGTTAAGGCAACATTTTTGTTAACGTAACGGAACTGCGGTGACTCGAAGAGAAAGAGTTGCTAGCCCGGGGAGGCAGGAGCTGGGAGTGAGTTGTTTCCTTTTATATCCAAGGCCTCGGGGAGCTCAGGTTGCAGCCTGATTTCAGCGTGGGCTCTATCGGCGATGACACTCTAAACAAACTGCCTGCTTCATGCATGTAACTGTAATACATAACTGGAATGTCATAGGCCATGCTCTCATGCTACCTCTTGCGTCTTTCTCTAAAGAAGAAATTTCTAGCTTGGGAGAAGTAAACACTAGAGGAAAGAGGTTAGATTATAATTACCCTTATTGCTGACCTACTTGATCAAGCAACACTATTTATTGAACACTTACTTGATGCAGAGCATTGTAGTAAGTGTCTACAATCAAGCAGGGAAGACTAACACTACAATAAATTATAGGTGGAGGGGAGCAATAGAACACTAGGATATGTACATACTGCTGGGAGAAATTGGGCAGTGAGGATTCAGGTATTTTAGGAGATGCAGAACTGCTAAAATCTCAGTAAACTGTTGAAGTGATGTAGAAGTGGTCTTATGAGGGGAAAAGTGCAAAACAGAAACACCTTACAAAGAAACTAGGCCCTCTGATTAGTAATAATAATAATTATAATTATGGTATTTGTTTAGCGCTTACTATGTGTCAAGCACTGGGGTAGAAACAATGTAATCAGTTTGTCCCACGTGGGGCTCACACTCAATCTCCATTTTACAGATGAGGTAACTGAAGCACAGAGAGGTTTAAGTGGCTTGCCCAAGGTCACACAGCTGACAAGTGGTGGACCCAGGATTAATAATAATAATAATGTTGGTATTTGTTAAGTGCTTACTATGTGCCGAGCACTGTTCTAAGCGCTGGGGTAGACACGGGAATCAGGGTGTCCCACGTGGGGCTCACAGTCTGCACCCCCATTTTACAGATGAGGTAACTGAGGCACCGAGAAGTTAAGTGACTTGCCCAAAGTCACACAGCTGACAAGTGACCGAGCCGGGATTCGAACCCATGACCTCTGACTCCAAAGCCCGGGCTCTTTCCACTGAGCCACGCTGATTAGAACCCACAACCTCTAACTCCCAAGCCCCTGCTCCTTCCACTAAGCCACACTGCTTCTTATTAGCCTTAGAATCCTGAGGGTTCCATTTTTGGTTTCATTTTAAGTAATTTTTATCAACTAATACTGTTGAGCAGTGTTTTTGAAATAGAGAAGATGAGGAGACAGAATTACTGCTAAATATAAACACTTCAAAGCAAAACAAATAGCACCGTTAAACTGCCTTTTCTAAATCAGAATCTGCTTTCAGAGCGTTTTTTTTTTTTTGAGTTGAGAGGAGTTGTGGAGAAACTCATTCAGAAAGGAGTAGGATTTAAAGTTGGGCTGGGGGTCAAAAGATATGAGTTTCAGTTCTAGTTGAGCTGAGGATAAACAGAGAAACCTAATCTTTCTGGGCCTCAGTTTCTCTTCCTGCAAAATGAAGATACTCCCTACTCCTGTCTCCCTGACAGGAAGACAGGGAGAAGACAGGGAATAATAAATATAAAACAATGTGACTTTTCTGGAAAAACGGCATCCTATAAATCGGAGATACGATTAGATTTTCTGCCTAAAATACATCCAAACTAATAATGGTGTAGAAATTCTTTCACTGACCTCTCCCAGGTTTTGCTTTACATCATATTCTGTGTCACATGCAAAGCATAGACACCCAATACAGTCTAATCCCCCATGTCCTGCACAATACAGGTGATTGCCCATTCACACCCATTCATTTGCCTTGTATTCTTTTCCTATTTTATCCTCCCTTCCTTAGTGAATAGACCCATCAGATTCTAACACAACTGAATGTACCTGATTGGTTTTTTTCAGCAAGGGGAATTTCTGTGCTTTACCCCTCCTCTCCCTTCTCATTTTCTGAGCACTGACTCTGACTAAAAGCCCATGCTTCTCCCCGAAGTCTGGGGTTGCAGGGGAAGCAGGGGAGACTACGGTCCTATTTGTTGCCTCTGTACCCCCAAACTGGATTGGAAATAGGACCCAGGCACACCTCACCCATCTAACCATATTTTTTGAAAATCTTATCTGAAGTAGAGTCACTCTCAATCCTACTGAAACCTGAGAGTTTATTGCAGTGCAGTGATAAAAAATGTTGAGGTGTATTTTGAGATACACCAGGATCAGTCCCTTCAAAGTTCGGGGAGAATTTCTACCTGCCCTTTATCAGTACTCAGTTTATATTTTTAGGAAGGAGATTACATGGTCATTCAGAAAGCATGGCTACTTCCTCTGTCATTGAAAAGATGTTGGCAGAGCATGAAGAAAGGGAGCCTGATCTACTGTAGTGTATTGTACTCAGATTGTAAATCTCTTAAGTGCTTACTAATGTGCTCTGCACACGGTAAGCACTCAATAAATACCACTGAAGAGCCAGACATGGGAAGAGCCATGTTCTGGACTTCTAGAAGACTTGGCTTCTAGTCCCCACTCTGCCCCTGGCCTGCTGTGTCACCTTAAGCAAATCAGTTAACCTCTCTGAGCCTTAGTTCCTTTATCTGTGCAATGATGGTAATGGGAAAGTGCTTTGGAAAATGAAAGTGCTATTCAAATTTAACAAACAACATTTAAAAGGCACTTGGATTTGTGATCTATGGACATTTGATATTCATCCCTCCCCCAATCCCTCAGCACATATGTACGTATCTTTAAATTATATATTATACATTACTTATTTATTCATATTAAGGTCTGCCTCCCCTTCTAGACCATAGGGTCATTATGAGCAGGGAATGTGTCTGTTGATTCTATTGTACTTTCCCAGATGCTTAGTACAGTGCTCTCCACTAAGTGCTCAATAAATAAGCTGATCCCTCAGTCAAAAACTATAGAGCTACCTCATCTCTGGGGCAAGTAGGACTGAGCCTACCCTGGATATGTGAAAATTTAGATTAATGTTATTATGTCCCTCTCCCTCTTCTTCAAATAATATTTACAAGCACATCTGCTTTCCGGAAAATGGATGAAGATTTGTAATGCCAAAATTTTAGCTTGTGGGTGAGAAATCAAGAACTACTTCTTTACCCATTCTGGCATCTTGCACTGCTGCACTGGGTTATTGAAGCTTGATAAAGTCCTTGTTAGGCAACAGTCTTCTGAATGCCATGCAAATAACATACAAAGTCAGCATCATTTATTTCTAAATTAAGTTGCCTCCCCAGTTCAGCAACTTGTTTGGTTACCACGGTGACTCCATCTCCTTACTGGTCATCAGGTCTTCATTTCTGGATTAGCCAGTGCTAATTCTGATAATAGATTGGGTCTGTACCACAAGGAACACAAGATTGTTGAATAGATAGAATGGTTGATACTGTCACATCTCAGCCCCCTCCCCTAGTCTGGGTTGGCTTCTTGCTTAAAGTGGGATTTGAGAAGGTTTCTGAATGATGGGAAGAGCTGCCTTAACAATCACTTGATCAATCGTATTTATTGAATGCTTACTAAATGCAGAACACTGTACCAAGTGCTTGGGAGAGTACAAAATAACCATATAACAGAGTTGGTAGACAAGCTCCCTGCCCACAGTGAGCGCAAAGCCTAAAGGGAGAGACAGACAGTAATATAAATATATTATGGGTATGTAAATAAGTGCTGAAGGGCTGAGGGAGGGGTGAATAAAGGGAGAAAATCCAAGTGCCCGAGTGACCCAGAAGAGAGTGAGAAAAGAGGAAATGAGGGCTTAATTAGGGAAGGCCTCAGTGTTTGGCCCATAGTAAACCCTTAAATACCATAATTATCATTATTATTATTCTGAAGAAGTGTCTCCGTTTTCAAAAGAAACATTGTATTAAGTCAGAAAAGTATCTAATACCACAGTTTACCAGTAGAAAATCACTGTATAAAGTTATGTGCAGTGAAGGAGGAGGGTTGGAAAGCATTTTTAGTTAAAAAGAACAGCTTCTGTCACTAAGATATTTGTTTAACAAGTGGTGACTGCCCTGTGGCTGATGTTTGATGGGAGCTGAGAAGCTTTGGAATTTGAGTGTCTGTGCAGCACTGGAATTTCAGGTACAGTTTAAATAATCGAGCCTCATTAGTCTTCAACAGTCACAAAGCTCATGGCTTAGGGAGTGTAATATTTTGAGGAGAAATGGGTAGGATTCTTTTGGGCAGGGCATTTGGTTTTGAAATGTGCAAGTCTGTCTTTTAGTGCTTTTTCGCCTATGTAAATTTTTTCAGTGTTATGGTGTTTAGAGGATTGCCAGAGAGTATCTGTCTCTGGGATTATTAAGCAAGCCCCTAATCACAAACCAAGCAACGAGGAGTGTATGCTAAACTCTAAACTAAACTTCTCTCTAGACTGTAAGCTTCTTACAGGCAGGGAACGGGCATATCAACTCCATTATATTCTGTTATATTCAACCAGTGGTATTTATTGAGCACTTATACTACGTGCAGGGTATTGTACTAAGCGCTTGGGAGAGTACAATACAACAGAATTAGCAGACACATTCCCTGCCCATAATGAGCTTATAGGTTTGTAGTCTTCCAGATGCTCAGTATAGTGATTGATTGATTGAGGCATGGAGTTTCAAATTCACTGCCCTGTAGTGACCGAGTGACTGGGCTTTTGGGCTAGGATGACAATAGGGTGGACGTCTGTTCAGTTTTCCTATGGTCTGTCCCTCCAGTCCAGTATGGCTACAGGCCTGGACACTTTTCCCTCCCTCTTTTTGTTTTCAGAGGTATAGATGACACCTGAAAAATGAGACAAAGTGTTGCTAAGAAATTCACTGATGGGCAATTGTTCTGCATACAGATTTGCTCCCCAAATGCTCTGCACCCTGTAATAATAATAATAATAATAATAATAATGTTGGTATTTGTTAAGCGCTTACTATGTGCAGAGCACTGTTCTAAGCGCTGGGGTAAACACAGGAGAATCAGGTTGTCCCACGTGGGGCTCACAGTCTTAATCCCCATTTTACAGATGAGGGAACTGAGGCACAGAGAAGTTAAGTGACTTGCCCAGAGTCACACAGCTGACAAGTGGCAGAGCTGGGATTTGAACTCATGAGCCCTGACTCCAAAGCCCGTGCTCTTTCCACTGCGCCACGCTGCTCCTCTGTAGACTCTAAGCTCTTTGTGGGCAGGGGTTGTAACTGTTTATTGTACTTCCCTAGCACCTAGGACAATGCTCAGTCTGTGGTCAGGTTCAGAGAGAGGAATCTGGGAGGGGAACGGAAAGGGGAAGGGGCCAGGAGTCCCCCACTGGACAAACGTTGTAGGTTTCCACATTTCAGATTTCCACAAACCGTCCCCGATGAAACCATTCTGTCAGGCTGCAACCCTGGAATTGTCTGGGTGTCTGATATTCCCAAGTGCCATCACTGTTCACCGTAGATGACCACAATGGGGTGGTGTGGGAAGCAGAGACAACCTGTGGTAGCTCAGGTTTTGGGAGGGGTTGCAAAGAGGAGGTGGTGCCACAATGGGCCCCCCAAAATCATGGCCTTGTTGGCTTAAAGGAAAATTCAGCCCTGGCCCTCCTGTCCTTCTTCAACCCTTGCCAAAACAGGTGGGGTGTGGTAATAATAATGATGGTATTTGTTAAGCACTTACTATGTGCCAAGCATTGTTCTAAACACTGGGGTAGATACAAGGCTATCAGGTTGTCCCACGTGGGGCTCACAGTCTTAATCTCCATTTTACAGATGAGGCAACTAAGGCACAGAGAAATCCAGTGACTTGCCCAAAGTCATACAACAGACAAGTGGCAGAGTCAGGATTAGAACCCATGACCTCTGACTCACAAGCCCACACTCTTTCCACTGAGCCACGCTACTTCCCCTTAATAGTCATGCAAATGCTTTCTAGTCATTGGTGACCTCAACTGGTGGGCTAAAAAGGAAGTGTTTATTTTCCTTTGTGTTGAATTTCTCTTTCTAGGTTTAGCAAATGTAAATAGGAATGAATCATTTCATCGCAAGTAGTCTTAGAATGAAATAAATGATAATCCTAGGGGGATAGTCATAAATCTGGATCCTAACTTCACATCTCTTTTACACTAAATTTATCTGCCTCTTCCTCAGATGCCTTTATCCTGCATCCTATGTGCAGAACCTTGTCCTAGGCACTTGGAAATAAACAGCAGATGTAAAAGACATAATCCCTGCTCCCAAGCCATTTATAATCAAAGATGTTTCTAGTATTTAGCAATCCATGGCATTTATTGAGTACTTACTGAGTGCTGACCATTGTACTAAGCACAAGGGAAAGTACAATAAAAAGAGTTGGTAGATATAAACCCTGCCCACAAGGAGCTTAGTGTCTACAGGTTGTAGAGATTTTATAAAGCAAATTTGTGTGCCAAACATTTCCCCTTCAATTAATTCCTTAGGAACCCCTTGTCTCATTTTTAGGTGTTTTCTATGCAGCAAGAGTGGAGGGGGGGCAGCCATTAATAAGGACATTTGTCCAGGCCTGTGTCTATGAGAGACAGAGAGAGAGAGATGAGCTGTTGCTGTTCCTAAATATAACTTAGGTTCACAGAGTAATAGATATCAGATGCGGAAAGGCCCTTTAAACCTTCTTGGGCCTGATAGTTCTCCAGCATTCTTTGGATGAACTTTGAACACAGAGATAGAGTTTTATGTTCTGCTATTTCTCCTGCTAGTTCTTTAACCAGAAAAATAGCATAAAAACCACTGGTTTGTTAAATTCCTTTTAAATGCTACTTGGATTTTTTCATTGTAAGGTTTTTTTCATATTATTTTATGATTGAAATTCTTAATATATGGACATACTTTTTCTATTCCAAGTCATTTCTTCTAACACAAATATATTTTACCAGGCTATCTAATTTTTCTCCTTCCTCGATGCTTACAACTTTGGATATTTATAGACAGTTAGCATATTTCTCACTACCGCTTAGCCAAGTTTTATATATTTATCTCTCTTTTAAATTTTCCCCATGAATCTATCCAGGTGCCCACTCATAGTTGTCCTCTTTTTAAAACTCTCTCTACTGTAGTTTGTTTATGGAATAGTAACACTTGTGGTTGTTAAGCACTTACTTAATGCCAAGCACTGTACTAAGTGCTGAAATAGATATAAAATAATCAAGTCCCACATAAGGCTCACAGGCTAAGTAGGAGGGAGAACTGGCATTAAATCCCCATTTTGCAGATGAGGAACTGAGTCACAGAGAAGTTAAATGACTTGCCCAAGGTCATGCAGTAGACAAGTGGCAGAGCTGGGATGTGGGAGATGGATTGAACGAGCTCGTCCCTCTAGACTGTAAACTCGTTGTGGTCAGGGGACATGTCCACCAATTCTGTTACACTGTACTCTTCCAAATACTTAGTACAGTGCTCTGCACAAAGTAAGCACTCAATAAATATGACTAAATGAATGTTTAGATTAGTATTTAAGTGAGCACTCGTTTCAAGCCTTACACTGCAATAGATGTTTGGGAAGTACAGAATAAAGAAGTACTGCGTTCCTTGGCTTCAAGGATTTTACACTATAGCAGGGAAGACAAATTTAAAATTGGGGAGCATTGAGATACGGAGAAGAGCTAGAGGAGGTAGGGCACTATCTTAGATTTCAAGCTTTGAGAAGGCCCTAGGTTCCTACTAGATTGTTGCTGGAATCGCAGATGATCAGTGGAGGAAATGCAGGCTCACTCTAGTTTGGTGCTTATCTCACAGGATGGAAGTGAGACACTGGTGGGCCGTTGCTAAGAGATAGTGCCAATTCAGTTGGCTGCAGAAGAACATCTGCTAACATTTTCCATGGAATAATAATAATAATAATTACGGTATTCGCTAAGCACGTACTATGTGCCAGACAGTGTTCTAAGTGCTAGGGTAAAACAATAATAACAATCACAACAATAATATTTGCCAAGTGCTTACTATGTGCCAAGCACTGTAGTAAATGCTGGTGTAGGTAAAAGGTCAGACACAGTCCCTATCCTACATAGGAATCACAGTCTAAGTAGGAAGAAGAACAGATACTGAATTTTACAGATTCTCCATTTTACAGATAAGGAAACTGAGGCTTACCAAAAGTCACATGGCAGGCAAGTGGTAGAGGGACACTCCTCAGGCACCTCCCAGAGACAGTCTGATCTGTTGTCCTTTATAGTTGTCTTCCTTTGCAATTCTTCAGCCAGTTTCTAGTTCATGGGAAGAAGAACAGGTACTGAACCTCCATTTTACAGGTGAGGAAACTAAGGCTTACCAGTCACACAGCAGGCAAGTTCATTCATTCATTCAATCGTATTTTACTGAGAACTTACTGTGTGCAAAGCACTGTCCTAGGCACTTGGGAGTGGTGAGGGAAACCCATCATATACCTCCCAAAGACAGTCTGATCTGTTTTCTTTCGGAGTTGCCGTTCTTGGCAATTCTTCAGCCAGTTTTAGTTCATGGGACTAGTTCGTACTCCAGGTTCAGTGTATGAACCAGAAGCCAGGCTCAGGGAAGACGTACTCAGGGCTTGATTTCTTCATTACTCTAACCTCTCTCCACTCCCAACCAGCTGTCCCTAGCTTTCTCTTCCATTTCGTTAACACAGCATAACAACTGCATTCTTTTCTTCCAATAGATTAAGAAGAAGCAGCAAGAAGTAGTGGGATTTTTGGAAGCCAATAAAATTGACTTTAAAGAATTGGATATAGCTGGTGATGAAGATAACAGGAAATGGATGAGAGAGAATGTCCCTGGGGAGAAGAAACCACAGAACGGAATTCCTCTCCCTCCCCAGATATTTAATGAAGAGCAGTACTGTGGGGTAAGAAGCTCTTGTAACCTTCAACAGATGACAGTGTGGCCCATGCATAGATTAAAAAATTCTTCCTTAAGAGGAATAGATGAATTTTGGGATCCTCTTTCAGATCAATCAATCAATTCAACTCAGAAGTATTTACTGAGCACTCACTGGGTGCACAGTACTGTATTAAACTCCTGGAGGCAGGGATGACATCTACTAATTCTACTGTACTCTCCTAAGCATTAAGTATAGTGCCCAAGAGAGTTATAATAATAATAATAATAACTGTGGTAATTGTTAAGCACTTACTACATGCCAGGCACTGTATTAAGCACTGGGGTGGATACAAGCAAATCTAGTTGGAGTACAATAGAACTAATAAACTTGATCCTTGCCTTCAGGGAGCTTACATTCTAATAGTGTTAATTGAGCTCCTACTATATGTCGAGTACAGTATAATACAATATACAATAATACAATAATACAATATAATTAATAGATTATTCTTAATCTTCATTGATAATTTCAAGAAATGTTCTGCAGCATTGAGAAAGTACAATAATTACTGAGTTCAGTAGGCTTTTGTGTGCTAATGCTGTTGTAAGATGGTTCATTGACATGATTGATGTGAATTAGAAAGTAGGGGAGTGAAAGTGTATAGCCTGACTCAGAAAGGACCTGGTTTGTTTATTTGGTGAGTCAGAATTTCATTTAATTACTTTCACACAATGAAGCTAATTATGGCAGGCTGTTTTCATACATGCATTGATTTTTGGAGGTGTTTGTTAGACTTTAATGTTTTTGAATACCCAGTTCTAACACGTTTTCATTACACAGTCTGGATAGAACAGGATGGCCGTTAGTTCTGGTATTACATGATCCACAGGTTGGGGCAAGTAGATGAAGTGCAGAAAGCAACGTTTGGGTTTATATAATGTGACTTTGGCCAAGGTGCAATTCTGCTATGTCTCTCAGCCTTACGGTACCTTAAGTTTTTGCAACTTTACAGTATTTAACACAAAATTAATAGGCAGCAAGGAAGCAGAACATTAGGCTAGTGGTGGGTGGAACAACAATCGAGGTATTTGTATTTGAAAAATGTCAATCATGGTGGTACCTTGAAAGCATTTATCCCCAACCCATAGTTCCCACTGAATTATGACTATTCAAATGCGATTTTCCCTGAGGGGTTTCAAGAACACAATTCCCATATAATAAGAGAGTTTCCTGTGAATGAGAAGTCAGTGAAGATTTTCACTGAGGAGTAGGTGTAGAGTTTTGTGCATGGACTGAGGTTGCCTTGGAAATAGTGGGCATTCCTTCCTCTAGACCGTAAACTCCTTATGGGTGGAGCACATGTCTATCAATTCTATTGTATTTTCTCCCAAGTGCCCAGCACATTGCTCGGCACACTAAAAATGCTCAATAAATACCACTGATAGATTCTTTCCCAGCTCCTCCACAATGTCACACACTTGTAGCTCTCACTTCTTTCCCCACATCATGGAGGTGTCATGGACTACCTAGTTGAGCTGCAATGTCTGCCAACGTGGTGATGGCCATTTGCCTCTTAGCCTGGGCTCCGGCTTAAAATAGACTGTCAATTTGTGCCAGTAACCTTTTTTTTTTAAATGGCATTTAAGTACTTATTATGAACCAAGTCCAGTACTAAGTGATTGCTGGGGTAGATAAAAACTAATCAGGTTGGACACAGTTCATCTCCCACATGGGGCTCACAATCCTAATTTCCATTTTACAGATGAGGTAACTGAGGCACAGAGAAATGAAGTGACTTGGCTAAGGTCACATAGCAGACAAGTTGCAAGGTCAGAATTAGAACCCAGATCCTTCTGACTCTCAGGCCCATGCTCTACCAACTTAGTCATGCTCCTTTGGTTCTGATCTAGTCCTGTTTCTATCAATGAGTGACCTCATGGCACTGCCTCAATTTCCTCCATTTTACAGGATTGTTTTGGAAGAATGCTTAAAGACCCAAGGGATATTTACCAGAGATGAAGTCCTGAAAACAATGGATAATTTTTGCAATTCTATTACTCGATTCTCAGCAAAGTAATCAATTAATCATTAAGCATTTATCTGCAGGGGCTTGTCGATCTCTAATGGTGATAAGATGGAGATATGACCTCATCTTGGAAAGTTGGGAAATGTGTGTGGGATGAAGAAGCAAACTGCTTTCAATCTATATGCTGTGCCAGTTATCAGGTGGTTCAGATGAACTTGGGAGGAAGCATTTTATACTTGCTAAATATTTACCTTGTGACCATTCATTGCAAGCCATTTAGAAAATTCTAGGCATGTCCCTTACATGATACTTCAGATCAAGGGCATCTGCTTTGATATTATGTGTCCTCATAATAGCCTGAGTCCTCTTTGCAGTACCAACAATCTCACAGGTTTACTCTGACTCTACTTTGAAAAATATTTAAGAATTCCTCAAGCATCACAGTAGTTAGATGTAAGTGGGGAAAAATGAGTCAACATTATTTAATGAATCGGTCCAAGTCTTAGGAATACAGACGGGGCACTGGAAAGAGCACAGGGTTGGGAATCAGAAGACCCAGGTTCTAGTCCCCTCTCTGCCACTTGCTTGTCATGTGACCTTGAGCAAGTCCCTTAACTTCTCTGGGCTGCAGTTTCAAAAAATTGGGGAGGGGATAGAGGAGGAAAAATACATTTTTCAAAATAATCTCACTTTTAAAGATCTGCCATTAGAAATGTCTCTTCAAGAAGTGTTATGAAATTATATTTGAAGTGAGAGGAGACTAAGTAGATAAACCTATACATTACATTTCATTTTGCTCTTCCATATTTCAGTATTTGTTTTCAAAAAAGTTGTTGAAATGTGAGTAAGAAATTTACTTTGATAGCATCTCAGTCTAAGGATTTGCTTTTCTGCATTTCTTTGAGCCACATAATCACTAGTACACAAGTGTGAACACACTCACACACACACACCACCTCCCACGCCCTTTCCTCCCCCCATTCTTTGCTTCTGAAGATGATGCTCTTCATGGTGAAATTCTGGCCAGGTGCAACTGATGAAATCAATGTCTGACAGAGTCTCTTCCACACTGGGTGTCCGTAGAGATAGCTCTTTTCTGTGCTCACAAGTTTGCCACCTGTGGGGCCTGTCTCTGTTTTCAAACCTTCCTCTTGGCATCCTGATGATCTTTGCAAAGCCACAACTAAAAAAAGAGTTGCCAGGCAGCCTGGGCTGCTGATGCCAGTGCCCCAAGTAGAATGCTAAAAGGAAGGAACATGTGATCTCAGAAAGTGGGGCAGAAAGAATACGTTGGGTGGGCTCAGAGCTGCAAAACTGTCCATGAAGAGTAATAATAACAATAATAATACTTCTGTTATTTGTTAAGCACTTACTGTGTGCCAGGCACTGTATTAAGCACTGGGGTGAATACAAGCAAATCAGGTTGGGTACGGTCCATGTATCACACGGGGCTCAGTCTTAACCCCCCATTTTACAAATGAGGCAACTGAGGCATTTGCCCAGGGTCACACAACAGATAAGTAGTGGAGGTTGGACTAGAACCCAGGTCCTCTCAACTCCCAGGCCCGGGCTATAGATCAGAGAAGAGTTATAAGGTGGCATAATCCTGGATATTCCATCCAAGTCCACTCGGTTCTGCCATAACACATGTCTTCACTGAATATTTTGGCTGTAATAATAAACAAAAATTGTGGTATTTGTTAACTGCTTTCTGTATGCCAAGCACTGTTCTAAGTACTGGGGTAGGTACACCATAATCTGGCCCCACATGGGGCTCACAGTCTTCTACTTCACATCCTATAAACAGTTAACCAGACCAGATCTCAGATTGCAGGAGCAGGTGGACAGAAGCCTTGGAGACCAAGCCGAGCAGTAGATTCCTCCAAGCTGGGACTGAGGGGAGGGATCAGATGTCAGGGGATCCTGGAGAGTACTGAAGTGTCCCTGCCAACAGGGCCCCCTCTACTATATGCAGAACAGATGAGGAAATCGTTCTGAGAGCTTTAGCCCCTGCTAAATAGGGAACGGAGACCCTAAACAGGAAACCAGACACAGAGGAGGCAAGGTTACCACTGACAGGAGAGGAACAGGAGGAAGTCACAAAAACACGCTGTTGACAAGCGGGAATCTCTTCCTCAGAGCACAGGTAGGGTTCTGCCAATGCCTGCCTAAAACCTTAGCAGGCCTCACTCAGCCTTGTCTTACAATTAACCAGGGAAGAAGGAAGCAAATGGGGCTTGCCCTTAGGAGGAGGGGGAATAGGCTGGCCGGGCTGTTCTCTTTCCATTATGGCTGCAGCCCTGGACACCTTTATGTCCGGGACTTGTATTTTCCAAATTCTGTGGCTCGGAAGCAGAGCCTGTGCGTGCAGGGAGCGGGGAGGGGAAACCTGAAATGTAGGGATTCCCCCCCAGAGAAAAGCTGTAGGCTTGGGGGACTTTGGAACGATGTCCGCAAAATGGTGCTGATGAGATCATTACGCCAAGTGGTGTGCCCGGCGTGATGCGTGTGATGTTATTTGGTGTACCACATTCCATATCCTCAAGGGCTGCCAGCATCCACCCTAAAGAGAAGCAGCATGGCATAGTGGCTAGAGCATGGGACTGGGAGTCAGAAAATCATGGGTTCTAATCCTGGCTCTGCCACTTGTCTGCTGTGTGACCTTGTCTAGTCACTTCACTTCACTTCTCTGTGCCTCAGTACCCTCATCTGTAAAATGAGGATTAAGACTGTGAGCCTAATGTGGGACAGGGACTGTGTCCAACCTGATTTGCTTGTATCCACCCCAGCACTTAGTACAGCATCTGGCACATAGTAAAAGCTTAACAAATACCACAATTACCATTACTATTATTAAAATAGAGGAGAGACCTGAGGTGGTATATAGGCAGATCAGGAAGGGCATTTTTCCTAATGCTTAGGGGACAAACCATTTCCTCCTTGTTACTTTCTGTGCTGATCAAATCATTTGCACCCATCTATCAGCATTAGAACTAAGTAAATAACCAGCCTCCCTCCCTCTCCTTAGTCCTTTTGATTCTCTCTGTCTAGCTGTCCCTGCCTTACACGACTTACATGAATACCTCATTGTCACTGAGTTTTTATATAGATCTGTTACTATTCACCCTTCTCTCCAGTAAGGCTCTGCAAGGACTGGGACGATGGAAATTTCTTCTTTGGGAACTTCCACAATTGTGAGCCTCATGAGAGACAAATATTATTCGAATTCCCAACTGTGAATGATCTCCCAGTGCTTACTACAGTACCCTATAATAATAATAATAATGTTGGTATTTGTTAAGCGCTTACTATGTGCCGAGCACTGTTCTAAGCGCTGGGGTAGACACAGGGGAATCAGGTTGTCCCACGTGGGGCTCACAGTCTTAATCCCCATTTTACAGATGAGGTAACTGAGGCACCGAGAAGTTAAGTGACTTGCCCAAAGTCACACAGCTGACAAGTGGTAGAGCCGGGGTTCGAACCCATGACCTCTGACTCCAAAGCCCGTGCTCTTTCCAGTGAGCCACGCTGCTACCCTACACACAGTAAGCATACTGTACTCTCCTAAGTACTTAGTACAGTGCTTTGCACATAGTAAAAACTCGATAAATGTGATTATAATAAACACTTGGTAAATTCTGTTACTACTACAGAGCTTTTGATGAAGATCACCTTCTTAGAGGAAATGGCCTTGGATTTTAGCAAGATGAAGGATAGAGATGTCTGCCAATGTGCCAAAGGAGCAATGATGCTTATGGGGTTCTCTCCACCCGGGGAAATCTTTTAATAAAATTTAGATAATGACCATTCTTATCACTCAATCAATCATTCAATTATCCATACTTATGGAGCACTTACTGTGTGCAGGGCACTGTTCTAAGCGCTTGGGAGAGTACACTATAGCAGAGTTGGAAGTCACATTCCCTGACTACAACAGGCTTACAGTCTAGAAAGAGCTTATAGTCTAGAGCTTATAGTCTTTATGTTTGTTGCCCTGTCCAGATGACCATATTCCTTCCAGCTCTGGGTTTCCGCAAATTCAATAATTTTTTCCACAGTTTCCAGTAGCAAAATTCTCGTGGCTAATTTCACTAAGGTTGCCTGCCCAAATAAGTGTCTAGGAACCGACTGCATTATTAGGAACAGAATAATATATGCTTCGGTACTGCCTTTTTTTCCTTTCAGATGTCAAATACATATATATCCCTGATCTAACGGACTGGAGGGCATTTTGGGGTGTTAATGGCATATGAACAGGCTTAATTATTTGCCCAGGCTACTTGTCCTCAGACTAATTGAGAGGAACAGTTTAGGCAAGCAGATGGATCGATTATAACATTCTCTCTCTCTTCTGTTTAAAGGATTTTGAATCTTTCTTCTCTGCAAAAGAAGAGAATATTATCTATTCGTTCCTTGGTTTGGCTCCTCCCCCAGGCTCAAAGGTAGGAAATGTAAGCCTCATTAGTCTGTGATAAATTTCAAAACAAATCAAAGGAGACACTGTGCTAGGATGCACAATAATGCACTGTGACGGGGAGTGAAACAGAATTTCCCTCAGCCAGTTGTTGTGACACAGACTTGAGGAAAGATGCCACAAATTTTAGTAGTGACATTTCTCCTCCTCCAAGTGATTTGCCATTTCATTGCTGCAGAGTCTATCAATCAATCAATCATTTGTTACTGACTGGCTTAGTATTGTGCAGGCACTGTTCTAAGCACTTGAGAGAATACAATACAATTGAGTTGTTAGGCATGATCCTTGCCTACAAGGAGCTTACAGAGTCAAACCCAAGTTTGGAATTAACCGACTGATTTAACCTAATACATGGCACTTAGACACAAAATGTGACCCTGTAAATCAGCACCTAAATCCATGAGATTGCTGTGGGACGAGGACTTTGTCTGACCTGCATCTACCCCAGTGCTTAGAATAGTGTTTGGCACGTAGTAAGCACTTAGCAAGTACCATAATTAATTAAATTTAGGGTTTGGTGAGCAGATACCTCACATTCATTCATTTGGTCATGATGCAGATTGATAATTCTCAGTCTCCTTGCATCAGAGGAACTGAAATTTGGAGTTGATATATCTGAGAAGTGGGAAAAATGAGTCTGATGATTATGAGGGCTAAAAACTTTGAAGGTCTTCTGTGTCCTCTGGTTTTTCTCATATTTCCTTGGTGCATAATCAGTTAGAAGGTGTTTTCATGAAGAAGGAGGAAGAAAAGCAATGGCATCTGCTGAGTGCAGTGCACTGTACTAAGCACTTGGGACAATACAAATGCAGCCTGAGCCCCAGCCCCTGCCCTCAAGGAGAAAATCAACAGGAAACAGCCCCTCACCACGCTCAGCCACAAGCCAGCACACGTGGCTGTGCTGTGCTGAGGATGTGGTTGGGGATTGTGGCCCTCGGTGAATGTGACCTGGGGGAGACACAGTCTCAGCTGTAACCAGAAGCAGCGGGGCCTAGTGGATAGAGGACGGGCCTGGGAGTCAGAAGGACCTGCCTTCTAATCCCGGTTCTGCCACGTGTCCGCTGCGTGACCTTGGGCCAGTCACTTAACTTCTCTGGGCCTCATTTACCTCATCTGTAAAACAGGGATTAAGACGGTGAGCCCCATGTGGGACAGGGACTGTGTCCAATCTGAGTAATTTATATCTACCCCTGCATTTAAAACAGTGGTTGGCACATAGCAAATGCTTAACAAGTACCATTATTATTATTATTGAAAACCACTGCTACCCCAGCCAGTTTTGCTGCTGCAGCCTAAGCCAGGAAGGGGCAATAGGGGGGCACTAGTCCAAAGGAGAGGTGGTGAAGATGTGGGGAGCAGAGGGGCCGGTAGTTGTCTCTACAGCCTCTTTAGCAACAGCACCCCGCTTCCTGCTTTCTTGGTCGAAAGAATAAACTGGTTTCTAATCTCTGCTCTGCCACTTATCTGCTGTGTGACCCTGGGCAAGTCACTTAACTTCTCTGTACCTTAGGCACCACATTTGTAAAATGGGGATTAGGACTGTGAGCCCCATGAGGGATAGGGACCGTGTTCAAAGCTGTGAGCCCCATGTGGAGCAGGGACTGTGTCCAAGCTGATGAACTTGTATCTAGCCCAGTGCTTAATAATAATAATAATGATGATGATGTTTGTATTTGTTAAGCGCTTATTATGTACCAAGCACTGTTCTAAGCACTGGGGTAGATACAGGGTAATCAGGATGTCCCACGTGGGGCTCACAGTCTTAATCTCCATTTTACAGATGAGGTAACTGAGGCACAGAGAAGTTAAGTGAGTTGCCCAAAGTCACACAGCTAAGTAGCAGAGCCAGAATTAGAACCCACGACCTCTGACTCCCAAGCCCATGCTCTTTCCACTAAGCTACGCTGCTTCTATAGTGCCTGGCACATAGTAAGTGCTTAACAAATACCCTAAAATAAACAAACAAAAAAACTTATCCCCTATCTCTCACTAGTGGAGCTGAAATGGGTATAGCTGTTTTGCTTCCTGAGGTGACAGGGATCATCAGGAAAAACATAACAACTGAGGTATTTGTTAAGCTCTTACTATGTACCAAGCACTGTCCTAAGAGCTGGGGTAGATACAAGATAGTCAGGTCTCTCATGGAGTTCACAGTCTAAGTAGGAGGGAGACAGGTATTAAATCCCCATTCTGTAGACTATGGAACTAGGCCCAGAGAAGTTAAGTGACTTGTCCAAGGGCACATAGCAGGTATGCGATGGGACTGAAGCTAGAACCCAGGCCCTCTGATTCCCAGACCCATGCTCTTTCCAAGCTGCTTCTCTAAGAAATGCACCCCTGCCACTAATAATAATAATGATGATGACAATAATTGTGATATTTGTTAAGTGCTTACTATGTGCCAAGTACTGTACTAAGTGCTGGTGTAGATACAAGATAATCAGGTTCAACATAGTCCCTGTCCCACATGAGGCTCATAGCCTAAGTAGGAGGGAGAATAGGTATTGAATTCCCATTTTACAGGTGAGGAAACTGAGGCCCAGAGTTTAACCTTTCTACCTGGATGACCTCCCTGCCTCCTGTCTCACCCTACTCTAGTCTATACATCACTCTATTACCAGGGTCATCTTTCTAAAATAAGTTCAGTCCATGTTTCTCCACTCCTCAAGGAGCTCCAGTTGTTGCCCATCCACCTCGTCATCAAACAGAAACTCCTCACTATTGGCTTTAAAGCACTCAATCATCTTGCCTCCTATCTTATCTCATTGATTTCCTACTGCAATCCAGCATGCTTGCTCTTCTAACACCACTAACTGACTCTAGGTACTTCAATTTAGTCTATCTTGCCACAAACCCCCTCACCCACATCCTGCCTCTAGTCTGGATCTCCCTCCCCCTTCAAATCCAACAAACCATCACTCTCCCCACTTTCAAAGTCTTATTAAAATTACATTTTCTCCAAGAGGCCTTTCCCAATTAAGCCCTCATTTGCCTTCTTCCTCTCCCTTCTGCACTGCCCCTGTCCTTGGATTTGTACCCTTTATTCACCCCACCCTCGTATGTACATATCCATCATTTATTTTAATGCCTGTCTCCCCCTATATATGGCAAGCTCCTTGTGGGCAGGGAACATTTCTACAAACTCTTTTATACTTTACTCTCCTAAGCACTTATTACAGTGTTCTGGATACAGTAAGTGCTCAATAAATACGATCGATTTATTAGGCAGCTTATCCAAGGTTACCCAGAAGGCAAGTGGCAGAGCCAGGATTAGAAGGCAGGTCCTCTGATTCCCAGGCCCATGATCTTTCCCACAGGGCTTGCGGCTTCTTAGTGTAAGAATTACATAACCAGTTCCTGACTTTAGCCAGGGATTTGAAAGAGAATTTCAAGGTAGAGTTGAGACAACTCACAGGCTTTTGGTTCTATAAGCAGCAAAGGCCGCTGGTGTGGGCAATGAGTGAATAAAGAAAAGAATCTCACATTATGTATAGATTCAGGCTTTGAAATGCATTTCACTTAGTGGTGCCTTTTTTTCCCTTAGGGAAGCAGCCTGGCTTACTGCTGTATGACCTTGGACAAGTCACTTAACTTCTCTGTGCCTCAGTTACCTCATCTGTAAAATGGGAATTAAGACCGAGTTCAACCTGATTAACCTTTATCTACCCCAGCACTTAGAGCAGTGCTTGACACATAATAAGTGCTGAACAAGTACCATAATTATTATTATTTGGGGGATGGTCCCCTAAACTCCTACAATCTGGATAAACATAGAATTAACATTTTTTCCCCTACATATAATAAATGGAAAATGATCATCTTTTTTTGTGGAATATGTGTATTTTCTCCCCCTCTGGATTTCTTTCTATTCTCACATATTGTTGGTTTTATGTGTTTAGGGGGCAGAAACAATTGAGGAAGCATTGACCCTCCCCAACGGTGATACAACGGGAGAAGACCATGATGCCAAGGAAGTAATGATTGCTCATTTCTCTCCTTTTCAGAGTCCTAATCTTTCAGGACCCTCTGTTTCCATTTTCCTAATTTAAATATTTGACTTCTCCCCTGCTAACCACCCCATTTTTCTTCCTTCCCTCTGGCACCTTCCCCTCAAAAACCATTCTATGTGGACAAATATATGTGCACTGTTAGCAAGCAGTAAACAGGACCAAATTGCTGTTTTTCAGAATTCACAAGCACAGAATGCATGAAACACTATATAGTCATTTTTTGGGGTCATTTTCAGATCCTAGACCGCAGACTCCATTCTCTTTATCAGCGGTTTTACAATGTATGCTGCTGGGAGAAAGGGGGTCTGGATGAGAGAGTGTGGATGGCTCAGTGTGAACCATCACTACTAATGCAAAATGAACTCTAGCACACATCTTGATGGAGGTAGGCTTTGCCCTACCCCTTTCAACTGTTGGGACTAAATAGCCAGGCATCAGAAAAAGCACATTACTGCATTTTCGTGGACACAGCAAACAAATGTACAAAACACTTTGAAAGGCAGGCATCTTTGAGCTATAGGATGGTCCTACTAGTTCCTAACCAGTAAACCTGGGAAGAAAAATATCAACCGGCCCAAAGGATTAAACAACTTGAGATGGAATATTGGCTTGTTTTCCTTTAAGTATCCGTGTTAACACTGAGGTAGGTTAATGATTCTGTGCTTTTTTTTTAATGGCCAGGGAGCAGAGATTACTGAAGTAGCGGGAGAAGGTGAGGAGCACAAAAAAGACAGTGAAGATGTGGGAAATCCTTCTGAAACCCAGGAGGAACACGTGAGCATTTCTTTCTTCACTACCATTTGCCTACTTTCCTTTTGTTTTAAGGTATTTGTTAAGTGCCTACTATGTGCCAGTCACTGTACTAAGTGCTAAGGTAGATATGAAGTAATCAGGTGGACGCAGAGCATATCCCACATGGGGCTTACAGTGTTAATCCTCATTTTTACAAATGAGGTTAAGTGCGGAACAGAGAAGTCGAGTGACTTGCCCAAGGTCACACAGCAGACAAATGGAGGAGCCGGGATTAAAACTCGGGTCTGACTCCCAGGACGGTGCTCTATCCATTAGGCCATGCTGCTTCTCTTGCATGCTTTATGAAAAGATTTTCCTGGGGGAGAGGGGAGGAAGAAATTGTCTTTCAGTGCTCTCCCTTCATAGCATCTTTATTTTTCCAACACCCGTTGAGCTAGTGAAGTGGATGTGTTGATTGACCTCAGGGCATGAGTGGACAACACAGCCGCTCTTTTCTCCCTTGTTCTAACCTGAATTAGATAAACTTATTATTGTTCTAACCTGTTTTTTCTGGCTCTCCAGAGGGAATTTTCTGTGCGAAGGGACAAACTGTTTGAACTTTCTGTGATATTATGACACGAAAGATACAGTCAGTTCTTCTCTCTCATGGAGTTTGTGTTCCTGAAGAAGCCTGTGTCAAGGAAAATTTGCTGTATCACTCACTCACACGATCATTTCTTTGGCAGAACTGACCGTACTTTGAGTTTAAAGAAAGTTGTGAAATTCACTGAACTGGTTTTTCATGGATACGTTAATAGATAGGTCAAGGAATCATAGCTGACCGGGGCAAGAGCATTCAAGTGGTGCTACACAAAACATTAGACTAGAGGAAGCAGTGTGGCCTAGTGGAAAGAGCATGGGTCTGGAAGTCAGAGGACCTGGGTTCTAATTCCAGCTCCACCACTTATCTGCTGTTTGTGACCTTGGGCAAGTCACTTAACGGCCCTGTGCCTCAGTTTCCTTACTTGCAAAATGGCGATTTAATACCTGTTTTCCCGCCTTCTTAGACTTTGAGCCCCTTATGGGACCTTCTTATCTTGCATCTACCACAGGGCCTAGTACAGAGCTTGGCACATAGTAAGCACTTAACAAATACCACTGTTATTATTACCACAATTCCACATTGTTACTATAATCAACTCCTCAGTTCAGAGTCTTGGTACCAAAGTCACCGTGACAAAATCAAACCAGTCTGTCAACTTTTGATGGGCGAGTCCATCATCATCATCATCTTCAATATAAATGACATTGATTCTCAATTTAATATCTGGATTCTAATCCCGGATCTACCACTTGTCTGCTATGTGACCTTGAGCAAGTCACTTACGTTTTCTGTGCCATAGTTACTTCTGGAAAATGGGGATTAAGACTATGAGCCCATGTGGGACGTGGGCTGTGCCCAACCCGATTAGCTTCTAGACACCCCAACACTTAGAACAGTACCTGGCAAAAAATAGGTACTTAACAAATACCATAAAACAAAAAACAAAACTCAGCCAAGTACTAATCTGAGGAATCTGGATTTTAAAAGATTTTGGAAGGTCAAACCTATTTTAAACTTCTTTTTCTTATTCAACACACCATCCCAATCAATACTTTCTCTTTGCAATAAGAAGGAAGAGACAACAGAGGCAGGAGAAGAAGGGGAAGCAACGGAGAAGAATGAAGAGGAGGCAGTAGAAGAGGCTGAAGAAGAGGCAGAAGAAGAGGCAGAAGAAGAGGAAGACTCCTAGTACCTTGACTGTCTTTTTCCTTCTGGTTTTCTAGGTAATTATCCAGGTAATGGCTTTGTCTTCGCTGGTGCTAGTACCCTGACAGTGATGCCAATCCAGACCATAATTTGCCACTGGATGGATGTGACCGAAGTCATCATACCAAATGTTCAGTTTTGTTAAGAATCATCCAACAGAAAATTCTGCTGGGTGAAACACTAGATCATCACTGGGACATTCTACCAAGCCTGTGATGGCTAGAACAGCGACCAGCCCATCAAGGAACACTGTTCTGGTATCCTACCTGTGGCCACCACTCCTTCATCTGTCCAATGCATTGCTCTATTTTTCCATCAGCAGGACTTGAGCAGCATAGCCTAGTGGAAAGAGCATGGGCTTGGGAGTCAGAGAACCATGTTCTAATCTCAGCTCTGCACCTTGTCTGCTGGGTAACCTTGGGAAAGTCATTTAACTTCTCTGGGACTCAACACCTGTTCTCCCTCCTACTTAGACTGTGAGCTCCATATCTACCCCAGCGCCTAGTACATGCTGCACATAATAAGTGCTTAACAAATATTATTATTATTAATCTTTGCCCCTTTCCACTAGAGATGTAGTAAACAACCGCCATTGCAGAGGCAAACATAGAAATGTATTCTATGGACTTCGTTTAAAATGGGCAGCCCCTTTTATGGAGTCAGATGCTCCTAGCACAGTGATTAGTTGGGGAAAAGACCCTCCTAGTTCATTTTCTTCATGGACAGATTTAGTTGTTCTTCCTGATAAGGAGGAGCTGAGGTTAGAGCAGGTTGAATGAGTAGGAAAGAAAAAAAAAACCTTTAAATTCATGGAAACAGATCGGGAGTGGATTGAGCATTCACTAGAGTTTCTTAGAGCAATCCTCTGTTTTGAATAAGGAATAACTGTTTTCCTCTTCCTACAGGAAGTTCAAGCAATGCAGCACCACTTCAGCCACCTTCCCCAACGAATAATTTCCCCTAAGAAAATACCTTTGCCTGAGGTTTGGACCTGTTTCTCAGATCGCCAAGGCTCTATTGAGGAAGTGCTCAGCATTTTTAAAGTGAAAAGAATGCGTGAAAGCATACAGAATAGACACACACATAAGTATGCTCACAGCTTTGGGTGTCTGGAATTTCAGCCCTTTGCTCAAGTAGGCCTCTTTGCTCTGGATGTACAGAACGTCTTTGTAAACATGCCGGAAAATTTGATTCCGAAAGTTGTAATCCTAGCTCAGGAGATTCCAAGATGTCCCCCTATAGGTGCCTGATGCTACTTGTCTCAAACTCACTTTCGAAAATGAATGTATTTTCCAGTTTTACGGCAGTATGAATAAATACAGTGACGTCCAATGTTACCTTCGTCCTGAGAGAGATTATTTCCCCAACATATCAACTCAATAAAAGTTCCAGAAACTCTAGTTTCCTCTTGGGTAGTCTCATAGAGTTCCAGCCACCAATTTTTGTCAGCCTTTGCCTTGATGATTTTTATTTCTCTATTGAACATTAGGTTTGCAGAAAAGCATAGCTTTGGTTCATTCAAAACTCTTTTTCCAGTTATCTCTGATGATAGTAGTCATGAGTGTCTGTCTCAATATATGTGCTCATAGAAAGAGCCTGCCTAACATGAGATCTGGAAAGCAGTCTTGGTTTTGTAACCTAAGAGGTGTTGTGACAGGTGCTAAATTGGTTATAATCCTGGCATTGCTTCAAAATCGATGACTTTTAAAACATTTCTTATGTTCACAAGGTGACCGTCCACCTCGAAAATCAGCTTCTCATGGTTGGTTTGTTTTTTTAAAAATAAATGGTCAATTTACGGGTAAGGTCAAATTAAGTTTACACAAAACGCTATGTCTTAAAATAGGGGTGGTGGAGCCAAAGGAACTGAAGAACCACAAACCAAAAACATCATTTGGACGAGAGGCATGAAACAAAAGGAAACAAAAATCTTTCAACCGAAGGGCGATCAGGAGTTATTGGGAGAAAGGCTGGGCTATCGCACTCCCCTCCAAACAAACCCCCCATCTCCCGCCCCCCACCCCAGCCACCCCTCTGGTCCAAGCCCATGTGAGCGCTTGTGCTGCTACCCAGCTTCAAAGGCAGCCATGGTAAAATAGTAAATAATAAAGCATATGTGCATGAGCCACACCAGCAAGGAAGAAGAACCACAGTTTGCCTCCCATGTCCTCAAATACCTAGAGATTTCTTAGACAAATATGTGTTTAGAGCTTTTAATGTAGACACTCCCCATTTTTCAGTTTAAAGTTAATTAATGATAGTAACTTTTAGTACTCTTGACAAGAGATGATGTAAATGTATTTCTGCACCTAGCTGGCCGCTTTTCTCTTTTATCTCTTTTAGGGACTATGTTTGATATGATTGTATTTGATCTACCCTAGCATTAAGCTTAGTGCTTGGCACACAATAAATACTGAAGATGCTATTATTATTATTATTTTCTTAATCCTTTCGATAGCCTACATTATGCTAGGTGCTTCATACAACACACTGTGACCATTAATATCTATTACTAATAAGCATTGTAAGAACATGGAAACTTTCATTTAAATTAATTTATCCTAACACTCCCACACACTTTGTATGTATTTTATTTGTTTCCCTTGGGATGAAGAGTGTTTGTAGGACACTATGAGTCACATTTCAGAAGCTGTTCATGTAAAATAATCCTTGGAATCATGTCCCTATCCATAATTTATTTTAATGTCTGTGTCCCCCTCTAGGCTGTAAGCTCCTTGACGGTAGAGAACATGTTGTATTGTACCCTCTCCAACATTTAGTGCAATGCTCTGCGCCTAGTAAGCACTCAATAAATACCATGGACTGATTGATTAATAGATTGAGTGTGAAATGGAGATGTTTTAGTGACCTGTTTAGCCCTGCATTTCTTCTATCTTGCAGTGATAGAGTACTTCTACTGGATCGAGCCCACAGAAAATTAGGAAGCTCTCTAGAACTATCGATCACATTGGTCGAACTATCTTCCAGAACCAAATATCTTCTAGAGGGAGGCCATCTAATCGACAACCCCTGAACCAAATCCGGTTCACCACCTGTTTAAACTTGGTAATCTACAACTCCTAGCCAGAGGTAAAGACCCTCTGTTTGGGATCAAGCTGGCCACTGGAGTCACTGTTTTTAGGGAGTCAACTGATTCCTGAAAAGTGCATCTTGAGTTGAAACTTAGGTCAGAACCAATTTTCTTATGGGAACAACACTATATATAGGAGATTGGTGCCTGAACTAAGGTTGGATATCCTATTTTTACCAGAAGTACCCAAAATTGGGCACTCAGGTAATTATAGATGATAATATAGCTACATTAATATATTTAAATCAAGTTAGAGAGGTACTATGATAAGGGAGGCAACTTTTAAAATGGACATATTGACCCTCTGTGGTGACCTCACCTAATGATTAGGTTAACCCACTTCCTCTCTGCATCTTTAAACCTTACCCTCCCTTTCCCCCATAGTATTGACTTTCAAAATTGTTCCCCATTTCCCCGCATCTCCTGTTCACTTCTCCCGCCTCCGCCAACCACACACATACCTGGAGCTGCTTCTATCAATCAATCAGTGGTATTTACTTTGTTCTTACTTCTTTGGCAGAGCATTGTACTAAGTGCTTGGGAGAGTACAATAGAAAAAAAATAATTCTAGCAGAGCAGGTATTTACTCTGCTCACAAGTCTAGAGGGAGAAGTAGGCTAGTGTCATAAAGTCGAAACCAATGTTGATAAAAAGGTGAAACGGTGAAAATTTAGAAATATTGCCCTTTAACAGTGTTGGAAAGTGGCAGTCTGATAGGAAATCTTGATTACAATTATTTGGATTTTCTATTTTGTAAAAGACCACGTCTGTGTTGGGTTTTTTTTTTCAAGTAGATTCAAATATTCTTTGGGAAAAGTATTGCAGCCTTTTTGCCTCCAACATTGAACAGAAATACTAAATTTATTTGAAGAGGAGGAATAATTAATTTTCTTCTTGTTTTTACAATTTGGGTTTTGTGAGTTAAAAATCTTCATTGATTTTCAAAACAACCAGGATTGTAAAATTTATAGAGCACTTACTGCGTGCAGAGCACTGTACTAGGTGCTCAGAAAAGTACAATATAGCAGAGTTGGTAGAGACCCCTTTCCAACATGGAAACATGCATTAAAATAAATTAGGAATAGGGAAAATAGTAGAGCATAAGAATAATCACCTAAGTACTGTGGGGCTGGAGAAAACTCCGGAACCTGGATTGCATTTGCCCCTTAAAAATAACTTCAGTTGTCTTGGCAAAACAGCAGAAGGACCACTCAGGGTATTAACTATCACCTGAGGTACTGGAGAAATTTCTCCAGTAAAGGAACTAGTAGCCTGCTAGTTCTGAAAGCTCTTTTGCAGGCAACATTTGACTACCTCGACTATCTGAGGAACTGGATAAATTTTTCCAGTAAAGGAACTAGTGGCCTGCTAGTTCTGAAAGCTCTTTTGCAGGCAACATTTGACTACCTCGACTACTCTTGCACATCAGCATTGTAATGCTGCGGATACTCCATTGGGTGGTGATAAAAGATAAGATTTCAACCTAGGTTGATTGTCCACAAGGACCATGGAGTCTAGAGTATTATGAAATGGAAAGGTAAAGGGTTACGTATTATTTGTATTAATAATAATAATGTTGGTATTTGTTAAGCGCATACTATGTGCAAAGCACCGTTCTAAGCACTGGGGGGATACAAGGTGATCAGGTTGTCCCTCATGGGGCTCATAGTCTTCATCCCCATTTTACAGATGAGGTAACTGAGGCCCAGAGAAGTTAAGTGACTTGCCCAAAGTCACACAGCTTGCAAGTGGCGGAGCTGGGATTGGAACCCATGACCTCTGACTCCCAAGCCGGGCTCTTTCCACTGAGCCACGCTTAGTATAGGATTTGAGGGGAGGGCTAGGGGTTTTCAAGACCTTGAAAGGTCTGTGATTTCTGGGTTGGATTGCAATGTTTGGGAATCCACCTTTTAACCTAAACACTATTTAAAAGAGAAACTCTACCTGGGTTCAGAGGTGCACTGGGGTGTCCGAGGTGGGAGTTTGGTTTACATACGTGATCGTCATGGTCATTAGTAACGACTTTAGTATATCCTAAACCTTATGAAACTCCATTTGGCTCTCTGTGGGAGAACTAATTGTTGGTGAATTTAACAATAAAATTTAGATTTTGTGGTCACTCTCAGACCTTGCTGTAGTCTGAGTCAGATCTCTCTCCTTTTTTCTTTCACTCTCTCTCCTCTCCCTCAAAAACAGTCACTCACCTCCCAGGGTTTTTTTTCCCTTTCTCCTTCAGTTGTTCTGGGAAAGATTAAAAAACCTCAAAAACTAAAATAAAAAGTTAACAAACCACAGGACACACCATCCCAGTTTCAGCTAATACTAACGAAAAAAGAAGCAAACCAACAAACAAAATCCAATCAGATTTCCTTTTCTTTCTCCTTGACTATTGTTACTTTAGTTTTGGAGCCAGATTTAAAAACCTGAAAGTCCACAGAATACCAGGCCTTTAGAATATTTTAGCATGTTCTGGACATGATCTCTACAATGTCACAAAATCCCTGGAAAGTAGGCAGGAAGCTGATGGCCACTTTATTAGAAGGAAGAAGCTGACAAGTAGAAGGCTAAGAACACCGTGTTCTTTCTTTTTCCCTGTCAGACAATTAGGCTATTATGTTTGGAGACCTACACGGAATATTCTTAGACGTGCAACCACTTCATCAAATCAGCCAGTCATTATGCACCAACAATATGACTAAAGTGATGTATCATCTTGAACCAGGTAAACCCTAAATACACTGTCAAAAAAGATAAACAATATCAATAAGGAGCCGGATGCAGTCTTGGAATCCTATTACCTAGGCAGCAAACTGGCATACTGGCCAATAGATATGGAATCAAGAAGGCCAGCACATTCATTGTGAGATTGTCAAACAATGTGGTGGCTTCACACGTTAGAGACATTCCTCTTCTACCCATCTTTTTTTTTTTAAATAGAACCATGATTCTGAACCCAATTTTGAAAGTGGGGCAGACAACAAGCTTAAATATGAAGGATCAAAGCAATAATGATGTTCGCTCTGAAAATGTAAAGGGAGAAACAAAAAAACAGTAGTTGGGTTTCTGTTTGAAAAAGACCCATCCTAAATTTCCCCAATTGGCACCACACCACTTGTATACCACCTGAGCACTTGAGTGTTCACAGCCCCATATAGCATTTTGGGACATATCTTTATAACTCTATAACCTCCTCCTATCTGTAGCTTATTTTAATGACCATCTCCTCTGCTAGGATGTAAGCTCCTTGAGGGCAGGGATCATGTCTACTAACACTATTGAACTCCCCCAAAGTGCTTAGTACAGTGCTCTGTGCCCAGGAGGTGCTCAGTACATTCTACTGATTAATCATTTGACCTCTCAGCTGCCTTTGACACTGCTGACCACCCCCTTCTCCAGGAAATATTATCCAACCTTGGCTTCACTGACACTGTGCTCTCCTGGGTCTTCTCCGACCTCTCTGGCCACTCATTTTCAGTCTCTTTCATGGGATCCTCCTCTGCCTCCCACCCCCTACCTGGGAGTGTTCCTCAAGGTTCACATCTGGGTTTTCTTCTATTCTCCATCTACACCTACTCTCTTGGAGAACTCATACACTCCCATGGCTTCAACTACCACCTCTATGCAGATGAGACCCAAATCTACATCTCCAGCCCTGATCGCCCTCCCTCTCTGCAATTTTGCATCTCCTCCTGCCTTCAAGCCATCTCTATTAGGATGTCCTCCTGTCACTTCAAACCTAATAGGTCAAAAATAGAATTCCTTATCTTCCCACCCAAACCATGCCCTTCCTCTGACTTTCCCATCACTGTAGACATCAAACAGAAACTTCTTACCATCGGCTTTAAAGCAATCAACTTTCCCCTCCTATCTCACCTTGCCATTCTCCTATTACAACTCATCTTACACACTTCGCTCCTCTAATGCCAACCTACCCACTGTACGTCGATCTCGTCTATCTCATTGTCAACCTTTCATCCATGTCCTCTGGCCCTGGAACACCCTCCCTCTTCATATCTGAAAGACAATTACTTTCCCCAAATTGAAAGCTTTTTTGAAGGCATGTCTCCAAGAAGGCTTCCCTGGCTAAGTCTTTTCTTCCTTTTCTTCCACTCCCGCAATGCCGACTTGCTCCTTTTATTCAACTCCCCTCCCAGCCCCAAAGCACTTATGTATATATAGCCATAATTAATTTATATTAATGTCTCCTCCTTTAGAGTGTAAACTAGTTGTGGGTAGAGAATGCACGTTATTATATTGTACTCTCCCAAGTGGCTTAGTGCAGTGCTCTGCACACAGTAAGGTCTCAATAAATATGATTGATTGATTGATGAGGAAGATTGAATTCTTCTTCTAGTCAATATAAGATGGATAATCAGGTCATTAAAATAATCTGCAAGTTTAAAAACAAGGCCCCTGCCAAAGCCAGTTGCATTATCTTCACCATTCCCAGAGTCTAGTTTGAAAAAAGTTTGAAAATGTGAGTGTTGAACTCCCAAATTTGGCAGCTATTGGTCCCCTGAAAAGTTCCTTTTCCTTAATTTGTTGAAATTTTGGGAACTATTTACAGAAATGAGTGACTCTGCTCATTTGCCTCAAATGCATTAGGTAAAATGATTTCCGGTTGGTCATGCAAATGTTCTTCGCTTGCAGAGGGAGGTGCGTGGAAATGAATTCAAACACCAGTAATTTAACTACTCAGGAGCAAAGGTTTTCCATCAGTGGAAGGGCCTTCAATTCTCACAGAGGAAGAATTGAGCAAATTTTGGAGAGCTCCTATCCTTCCTGAGAGCTTCCGTTAAGTCACCAGGGAGGGCATAGCTGCGGGAAACTAAAAAATCTCAAAAAGGAAACTTGTGAAGCTATTATGGGAGTGTGCATCTGGAAATGTAACAATTAAAAAGCAATCCTCTTCAATACTCTACTCAACATTTCCCATCTGAACTTTCAACAGAGATGGTTTTTCACAGATGACTGGAAGATCTGCCTTTCAATTTAGGAACATTTACAGAAGTTAAACTAACCCATTGGAAATGCTTGGACAAGCAAAATGTGGAAGGTGTTTGGGGGTGGATTTTTGTTTGCTCACATCCCTGGCCAAGATGCACTGTACTGCACTGAGGAATTTACCCTGGATTACTCACGTCAGAGTTCCTTCCCTATACCTTTGAACTATCAGGATGCTCTGCCTGCATTAGGAAGAGAGGCAGGATGGTCTAGTGGAAAGAGTAAGGGACTGGGAGTTAGAGGATCCAGGTTTTAGAGTCAGTTCTACCACTGGCCTGCTGTGTGACCTTGGTGAAGTTACTTGATCTCTCTAGGCCTCAGCTTCCTCATTTGTAAAATGGAAATAAGATACTTGGTCATCCTCCTTTGTAGAATGTGAGCCCCAAGTGGGACAAGAACTGTGTCCAACTGATCTTATATCTACCCCAATGTTCAGTAATTACCATGTGCTAAGCTAAACACCTAGTAAGAGCTTAATAAGTTCCATTATTTTGTGTCACTGTTATTATTATTATTATGACATTAAACTCTTCATATGTGCCAAGCACTGTTGTAAGCACCGTCCTTGTAATAGCTGGGCTGAGCCATGGCTTTCTGAAGCCAAGAGCTTTGCAAAAGCAACTGGTGTTGGGTTTACCAGACAAATTTTAAGACTCAAGACTAAATTTCCTGGGTTTTGAATTGTACAAATATTCACAAAGGAACAGCTGAGGCTTTTTAATATTACATTTCTCATGCATTCAAGCACATCTCTTCTGCAGAACTGCTCTGCTTATAGTCTCCCAACTAGATTGATGATTAAAATTCATCTTTTGGATTACTCCCTCTCTTACAATCATTATCTGTAACTTCTCAGTTCTGTCTTGCCACATACCGTCTGTGCTCCCTGCAGCAACCTTTAATTCAATTTTTCCAGAATGTTTCACTGGGCTGTTGGAGAGGTAGTTGGTGGGCTATGAGCTTGGTAACTATGGCAACCCTATCACCCTAAGTGAAGTGTTTTTCACAGCCCAAGAAGCTTCAGTCCTGAGAGGGTAATTCCTGTGACAGTGGCTTTTCTGTATTAAACTGAGACCAGGAAAACAGCGGATTGTAATATTAATGATGGCAAATTTACGACTTGAGGATGAGTGAGGGAAAAATGTGGATCGTGCACATTATTTTCTAAAAGGATTAACTAAAAATGATAAATAATTTACAGTTGATCACTATCTGCACAGAATTTGAGTTTCATGACATCAATAGTCACGAACTAAAATTTTATCCATTGTTTCATTGCTGAGTTTCTGTATCCATGTTGTTAAATAAATGTACTCTCCAAATTCACTGAGGCATTTCATTAAACAGCTTTCATGATCTGAACTCTATGAATGAAATCAAAAGCTGCTTCTAATTAATGACCTGGGATTTGGGGAAAGTACTTTAGTTCCAGACCTGTTTTCAAACAATCCAAACTTCTGGAGTTTTTCAACTCATTCAAGAGTTCGATCCTTTTGTTAGTCTATTTTTATTTTATAATGGAAGTTGAATTAAAAATAAAACAATTAAACCCAAGATGAAGAATAAAATGAAGAACAAAAATTGGGGGGGGGTTCCGAGAAGTGAGGGCTCTGTGCAGGCCAACCTGCTGGCTCCCCCTTCATGCTCATCTTCTATTGGGGATGGCATTTTTATCATTGTGTGTGAATGTAGTAGGAATCAATCAATAATTTAGCATTTACTGAATGCCTTCTGTGTGTCGACCACTGTACTACGTGCTTGGGAGAGTACAAAAGAGATAGAAGACATGATCCCTGTCCTCAAGGACCTAATACTCCATAGGGGGAGAAAAACACTAAAATAAATAACAGATAGGGGGAGGAGTAGAATATGTAAGATATAAGATATGGAGAAGCAGCATGGCTTAGTTGATAGAGCACAGGCCTGGGAGTCAGGGGGCCTGGTTCTAATCCCCACTCTGCCACGTTTGCTGTGTGACCTTGGGCAAGTCACTACACTTCTCTGTGCCTCAGTTCACTCATCTGTAAATGGGAATAAGAGTGCGGGCTCCATGTGGGACATGGACTGTGTCTAACCCCAGTGCTTAGGTCAGTGTCTGGCAAATAGCAAGCACTTAACGAATACCTTAAAAAATCATATTTATTGAGTACCTGCTGGGTGTTAAGCACTGTATTACGAGCTTGAGAAAGTACAACAGAATTAGAGAAGACACAATTCCTGCTCTTAAAGATTTTACAGTTTAGGTTTAGGAGGCACTCAAGTGACTTACAGACAGAAGAAGAGAAAGGAAACAGGATATGTGGATGAGTAAGGACTTGAATAGTAGGACATGTAAATCGATGTGTACAGAAATGTTCCTCATGGGCGTGAGATGTGACCTGGGGAAAGGAAAAATTAATCCATCAATCAGTTATATTTATTGAGTGCTTAGAGTGTGCAGAACACTGACCTAAGAGCTAGGGAGAGTACAATGCAACAGAGTTGGTAGTCATGTTCCCTGCTTACAAGAAGCTTCCAGTTTAAGAATCAGGATTTTGCTCTAGAAATATAGCAGCATCGAGATGGTTAGCATTCAGAAAAAGAAATGGCAAGATGACCTGCCATTGACTCCTAGCCTGTTTGACTTCTGAAAATGTCATTAGTGAAAATTACTCCAAAGCTAGACTTATGGACACTAAGGCTGCTTTAAAGGTGTTATAGGCAAATGCATGGGATTTTGAAAAATTGCTGAAAACTGCCATTTTTGCAATAAAGAAAGTGGAAATTGAAAACTCGAGCAAAATTCACAACACTTCTGTCTTTCTCACGGTCCAAGATGCCCATTTTAGTCAATGGACTTTATTTAGCATTGCCCATTCCTTTGCCTGGGGACAGTGGGAGCCTTAATTCATTCAATTGTATTTATTGAGCACTTACTGTGTCCAGGGCACTGTACTAAGCGCTTGGAAAGTACAATTTAGAAATAAAGAGAGACAATCCCTGTCCACACTGGGCTTAAAAATCTAAGCTCTGGGAGCCTATAACCCCCTTAGGAGCTTTCACTCAATCAATGATAGTTATTGAATGTTTACTTTGTGCAGAGCACTATACTAGGCGCTTGGGAGAGTACAAGAGAACAGAGTTGGTATACACGTTTCCTTCTACTCAGGGAAATTTGCCATGGTTCTAGAGGACAGGGATTGCATTCTTTTCTTCTTTTATAGGTGCCCCCGAGAGAGGGTGGCAGGCCCCTACATGCTATCTTAGTTTGGTGCTGACCATCTGTAGCTGTGAATACCAAAACGTGCTCATTATTCTGGATTGGAACATTGTTGTGTGACTTTTAATCAGCTCTAATGCAAAGAGGAGCCTGGCACTGGTCCCCATTGGATAAAGGACCCTTTGTGACAGCAATCTTGGCTCCCGTCAGGGGGAAGACTGAACCCAAGCTTCCCATGAAGCTACATGGCGCTACTGGGAGTTGGGGAATGAAGGCAGACCTTGAAGGATTCCACTCTGGGAAGAGTGACAATAAACATCATTTAAGGTAGTGCACACAAGAAAGTAACATGTCATAACTGACATATTCTGTCCTTAAGCTGGGCTTCAACACTGCACGGAAGAGGAGAATTCCAGAATGAAGAGTGGGAGGTGTTTTCAAATTATTAATTCTATTTCCTAAATGTCTCATTTTAAATCAGATGGAGATACCAGGAACCATCCTCAATCCCTTGTATTTTTAAGGGAGTCCAGGAAAAGGGAGTGGGGAAGACTTTGGGGTCACTGTAGGATATGAAGCAAACCCCTAGAAATCTTCTAATACCTTGAATTTGTTGAGCCCTTTTAGTTTTTCTAAGCATTGTAAATAGTTTGAAACATCAATTACCCAGTTCAAAACTCTACTTGGCCTGGCTTTATTCTGAGAAGAGCAAATACAGCATAGTACTAGGCATATACTGAGGACAAAATATATACTAATGAGCTAAAAAAGAACCCTATTTTAAGTACAGAACAGTTAAACACACCTAAGCATTTAAAACTGACAGGGAATAGTATTTGTGACTGGGAACATTTAATACAAGGAGCAGAATGACTCCAGGTGGATGGAGATAATTTAAACAAAGCTAGTATAATGTACCAGATTGTTGCAGTAATTAATTAGGTATGCAATAGGAAATCAAAGTCAACAATTGATATTGCAGAGGTAACCACCTGGTGAAGTGGTTCAAAAAAAATAATAATAATAATGGTATTTGTTAAGCCCTTACTATGTGCCAAGCACTGTAGAAAATCAATCAATAGTATTTATTAAGTACCTGCTCTGCAAAGCACTGCACTAAGTGAATGGTGAGAACAATCAAATGAGCAAACCTTATCATGACAGGACAGTGAATACTTATTTCCAAAAAAATAGGGAAGGACTCACCAACCACAAAGGCAGAGACATGGCAGGAGTCCAAATATCTTCCTTTTTTTCAGATGACATCCTCAAGGTTCTGGCGGATGCAGTTGGAAAAATCTAGTAAGCTGATGTGTACATTCAGTATGCCATCTGGAAGATATCATCTGTATACTCATACTTATATTACCTGCATTGGGTAAGGGCCTTTGGTTACTGGAATCCTGTTATTGGTTTAGCAGCGGCAGATGGCGCAAAGCCCCTCAAGGCAGCAAACCCAACCTGGAAGTTAAGAGCAGGAAAAAAAACCCCATCCCAGAAGAGATAAAAAGTTCACAGAAAAAACATTTGTTTACAATCTAATACATTTCTAACATGTGATAGGGAGGAATGGGTTAACTTCAGAGTATGGAACCCCTGAGGCTAGATTATTTTGATAGTGTGATTCCAGGCAGAATATCTGGCAGTCCAATTGGAAAATCCCATCAGGAATTCTGCAGAAAAATATCTGGCTTGTGCCAAGCCTATGCCAGAAAAGGAGATTTGCAAGTTGAATACCACGAAAACCTTTCAGATGAATTTGGCCCCACCAAACTGCCTGGAGCTGTTCGAAGGCCACCTGCAATGACAGGGATGCTGGAAACTCTTCCAAGTCCTTGAAAGGCAAGGTGAGGACTAGAGATTTAATCTAGATTTAAACGGAATGACTTTACTTCCATTGCCTCATTTACTTTCATTTAACATCTGCTTCAGCTGCTAGATTGAGAGATCCTTCAGGGCAAGGGCTATGTTTACTAAAGCCACCAACACAGTGGGAAACCATACGCTTAGTTTAATGGTCCACCCACTAAGCCCTCAATAAATGTCATTAATTGCTTGATTGATGGGCTCTGTCATTTCCCTGCCAGAGCCCATTTCCCTGCCAGACACCAGTCAGCTGTACCCAGGAATCCTGCAGTGGCTGGTGGCTATGGTGGACCACAAGCCTTCCAAACTTTACTTCCTCTGGGAGCACTCAGAAAACACCAAGGGATGGAGAGGAAGGATCTTACCGAGGATCCTGAGGTGCTTCCTCCATTCCTCATGGGCACCGGGCACTGGAGTGGACTAGTAGACTCTCTACAACAATAACAAAAACAACCAACACATTACAAAGCAATAAAGGCAGAGTCAGAGCCTTTCACCTCCAGGCTCCTTTCATGCTTCCTATTTCTCTTGAGTTCTCACCAGGAATTTTCAGAAGCTCCCATATAGTACAGCTGAATAGCAACCAAAACATTGATGTGAGAAAACATTTTCAAACTGAGAACAAGTTTATGTGGGAAGTGGGGAAAACCGTATTCTCTCTCTCATGCAAAAACACTTAGAATCAATAGACCGCATGCTACCTTTAGGGAGGGAATATGTTTTGCTTTTATTGAACTTTCCTAAGCAGTTTTTACTGTATTTTCCCAAGTAGTTAGTACAGTGCATTGAATGCAAAAGCATTGCAAACACACACACACACACACACACACACAAAAACAAAACCAAACAAACTCCAAAACCCACACACATAATAGTAGTAATAACAATAATTATGGTATTTGGTAAATGCTAACTATGTACCAAGCACTATTCTAAGCGCCAGGGTGGACACAAGGTAATCAGGTTGTTCCATGTGGGGCTCACAGTCTCAATCCCCATTTTACAGATGAGGTAACTGAGGCACAGAGAAGTTAAGTGGCTAGCCCAACATCACCCAGCAGACAAGTGGCAGAGTCAGGATTAGAACCCACATCCTCTGACTTCCAAGCCCATGTTCTTTCTACTAAACCACGCTGCTTCTCATATATACTCATTAGATTGTAAACTCCTTGTGGACAGGGAACTTATGTTTTGCTTTCATTGCACTCTCTCAAGCATCAGTTAATAAATCAATCGATTGTATTTATTGAGTGCTTACTGCACACAGAGCACTGAACTAAGTGCTTGGGAAAGTACAATATAACAGAGTCGGTGGACACGTTCCTTGCCCACGACAAGCTTACAGTCTAGAGTACTGAACTGTGCACTGCATTCAGTAGTTGCACTTAGTACAGAGCTCTGCACACAGTAAGTGCTCATTAAATGCCAGATTGATCTCAGTAAATACAATTACTACTACACATACACAAACACATATTAAATTTTAAACGATTCAGTCAAACTCTTTGCAGGTGGGGAACTTGTGTTTTGCTTTTATTGTACACTTCCAGTACTGCGGGTACTCAGTAGTTGGTCAGGATATACCATTAATCAATCAATTGTATTTATTTGCACTTACTGTGTGCGGAACGCTGTACTATGCCCTTGGGGGAGTTCAATGTAACAATATAACGAACAAATTCCCTGCCCGTTATTGCGCTTACTGTTTAGAGGGAGAGACATACGTTAATATAAATAAATTACAGATACGAAGGTAAGTGTTGTGGGGCTGAGGGTGGGGTGTGAATAACGTTCCTCTAAGGCTAACCTTCTCACTGTACCTCAATCTTATCAGACTTGCTGCTGACCTCTCACCCACATCCTACCGCTGGCCTGGAACTCCTTCCTCCTCAAATAAGACAGACAATTCCTCTCCCCTATTTCAAAACTTTATTGAAGGCACATCTCCTCCAAGAAGCCTTCCCTGACTAAGTTCTCCTCTTCTCCCACTCCCTTCTGCGCTGCTCTTACTTGCTCCTTCATTCATCCTCCCTCCTATCCCCACAACACATATGTATCTGCATATATCTGTGATTGAGTGATTGATTTATATTAATGTCTGTCTCCCCCTCTAGACTGTGAGTTCATTGTGGGTAGGAATGTGTCTGTTTCTTGTTATATTGTACTCTCTCTAGATAGTAAGCGTTCAATAAATACTATTGAATGAATGAATACAGTGCTTTGCACATAGTAACTGCTCAGTAAATGAAAGAATGAATGACTAAGGGGAACACTCAGGGCTCTGCAGAAGGGAGTGGATGAAAAGGAAAAGTCAGGGAAGGCCTCTTGGAGGAGTTGTGCCTTCAATAAGGCTTTGAAGAGGGCAGAGTAATTGCCTGTCGGATGTGAGGAGGGTTCCAGGTTGGCAAGATGTGGGCAAGAGGTTAGCAGTGAGACAGATGAGACCGGGAAACCGTGAGAAGGTTAGCATTAGAGGAACAAAGTATTAACACACATACATATACTTACACACAGCTCTCCTGCCCTCCCAGCCTGTCAGCACTTATGTACCCATCTGTAATTTTACTTATTTGTATTGGTTTGTCTCCCCCCTCTAGACTATGAGCCCATTGTGGGCAGTGAATGTCACTGTTTATCGTTGTAGTTTCCCAAGCACTTAGTACAGTGCTCTGCACACAGAAAACACTCAATAAATATGATTGAATAAATGAATCCTATAGTACCGCTCATGGGTGTAAACCCAGGGAATGAATGAGCCTCATATTCTCCAAAATCTGAATTTCTACTGCATCGTCACCTTTAGGCCTCTGTACTCTAGCTCTGTCCTTAACGGTGTACAAGCGATATTGTTTACAAGAGAGTAAATTTGAGCTCCGAAACAATGGCACTGGTTTTGGGTAATGGTGACTGTTACTAGCTAATATTGTTTGCAGTAGTTCAACAGGAGAATACTGGATTTTATTAGGTAAGGCGTTTCATCCCCAGGAACCTGTTATGCAATACATCAAGGTAAAAATAATGCAAATTATTTTTGATGCGTTTTGACTCCCAAGCCCGGGCTCTTTCCACAAAACGACGCTAAGAGGAGTCACTTGGAAGTTCACTTTCGGATATCCTCAGGAGAGAACGGCCAACCCAAACCCAAAAGGAGATTTAAGGGGATGTGGTCCAATTCTTCTCTTTTTTTTCTATTTTTTTGGCTGAGAGAGAGGCGGCTCTTCCCTGGCCCTGATATTCAGCTTGGCCCATTCGAACAGTTCCTAGCTTTTTCCTTCCTGCAGTCCTCCCGGCTGGGTTGGTCCTGCGAGCCGGCTCCCTTCCCTCTCCATCCCTTCATCTTCCTACCTCTCTCCCTCTCCTTCTCCTCCTGCCTCCCTTTCCCTTCCTCCCTGTCCTCCCCTCTCCCGCTCCCCTCTTCTTCTCTCACCTATTGGGCTTCCTTTGCTGCAGCACCACTCTTTGCAGCTCCTCTTCCTCCCTCCCCCCCCCCCGCCTCCTTTTCCTTCCTCCTCCTCCTCCTTTTTTTTTTTCCTGCTCCGCCTCCTCCTCATTTCATCTCCCAAAAGGGGAGGGAGGAGGAGAAAAAATAAAAAAAGCCTCATCCTACCGAGGTTCATCCGGAGGCCGAGGACCCCCGGACGCCTCGGACACCTGGGACCCGGCCAGGTAAGGGCTAGTTCTGGAGGGGAGAGGGAGAATCCCTGGAAAAGTTGCCGGGGCACCCGCGGAGGGGGTCCCGGAAAAGGGGTGGGGGAGAGCAATCCATCCGGCAGGGGTTTACTGAGCGCTTCCTCCAGTGCAGAGCACTGTACTAAGCGCCTGGGAGAGGGCAGTCCAGTGTGGGCCGGGGCGAAGGGCAGCCTCTTTGGACCTCGGAAGGTGGCTGTTAACCTCCCCCCACCTCCCTCCTTGCTGCACACCAAAGCTTCCCCTCTTCTCCTTTTGCAACTTTGGAGGTTCAGCTGCCCGGTGCCAACTGGGGGGCCACCCCAGATGGCACGAAGATAATAATGGAGACATCCGATTCTCATTAAGAACCCGTCCTCCTGCCCCTCACTGTGCCCATTCCAGAAACCCGCCGCCGCTGCACATCGAGCCATGAGATGGATAGATAAATGATCCCAAAGGCACGACAAAATTCCAAACGCCCCCTCACCCCCCCCCCCCCGAAAAAAAAATACCCCGCAAAAGGTATGGGCGAGCTGCCAAGGAGGATTGGCAGTTTGTGATTATGAACAAGACATCTTTGGACAAAGAAATGCGTCTGCGTAGGATTTCTTCAGGTTAGGCTTTAAATACTCTGCTTAACCTTGTGACTGACTAGCCAGAGTGGGAGACAACTAGCCCAGCTCCATCTCTTTGGAGTAAGGTGCTGCAGATACACATCTTCACATCTTTTGTTTCTCTTCCTTTTTTTATAAAATGCCTCTTAATAATATAAAAAAGCTGATTTTTTTTGGCCTCATCTAGTTTTTCCTTTTGTTTGAATAACTAGTCATTAAAAACACTGCCTCTGAAGGAAGAATTTGCCATGACCAATAAAGGAAATATTTCTTCTCCATTTACTGTTCCTAGCTCACTTCCAAAGGTTAAAGATTGAATTCATTTGAGATACAGATCTAGAGGTATAGTATTACAATTGGGCTGGTGTTAGCCAGTAGTTGAGAGTATCATATAGAAGGAAATGTAGCCTTGATCATTTAAGAGAGTTAATAATCTGTCAGCAGTTGGCTTTATTGCTGTTCATTCAAATGGAATGATATTGTTGTATATTTTCAGGGTGGTGAGCCATCCTTCCCCGTCTCCCTCTTTAGTATGGGCCTCTAGGGAAAAAAAACACGGTTATTTCCTTGGAGGGAGATCTCTTTTGTCTTTGTGTATACACATATGCTATTGTGTCCATGCACACCTCTTCTGTAACATTTTCTTTTGCTTCCTCTCTACTTTTTTTCCCTCTCTGATTAACCTTATCACTTCAGTGCCAAATGATAATTTAAGGCTCTCAGAGACTGGCCTTAAAACTGCTTTGGGTGCATGTAACAAATACCGTAATTGACTCATCAAGGTTGATACTAACCTGCACTTAGAAAACAAAGAATAGGCCCTTGATTGGTGGATTTCAGCTTTCTCTCTCCAGACAGTCTGCCCAGGGTAGAAGGGCAATGTGTGAACCAGTACCAGTGTTTCATTCCTCTACTCCTTTTCTAATAATAATAATGTATCTACCCCAGCTCTTAATACAGTGCTTGGCACATAATAAGCACTTAACAGATATAATCATTATTATTATTATTGTTATTAGAAAAGGAGTAGATACAAGATAACTGGATCAGATACAGTCCTTGTCTCACATGGGTTCACAGTATAAGTAGGAGTGAGAACAGGTATTGAATCCCCCATTTTATAGGTGAGGAAACTGAAGCATAGAAAAGTTAATAATAATAATGTTGGTATTTGTAAGTGCTTACTATGTGAAGAGCACTGTTCTAAGCGCTGGGGTAGATACAGGATAATCAAGTGGTCCCACGGGAGGCTCACAGTCTTAATCCCCATTTTACAGATGAGGGAACTGAGGCATAGAACAGTTAAGTGACTTGCTCAAGGTCACACAACCGACTGGTGAGAGAGTTGCGAAGTGACTGTGATAAAATAATAATAATCACTGTGGTGTTTGTTACGCACTTAGTATGTGATAATAATAATAAATAATCATAATTATGGTATTTGTTAAGCATATATTGTGTGCCAGGCACTGTATTTGGCACTGGGGAGGATATAAGTAAATTGGGTTGGACACAGTCCCTGTCCCACGTGGGTCTCACAGTCTCAATCCTCATTTTACAGATGAGGAAACAGGCCCAGAGAAGTGAAGTGACTTGCCCAAGGTCACACAGACACGTGGAGGAGCAGCAATTAGAACCCATGACTTTCTGCTCTATCCACTACGCCATGCAGTTTCTTATGTTTAAAATTTTTGTCCAGAATGCGTCAAGCACTGTACTAAGTTCTGGGGTAAATAGAAGATAATCAGGTTGGATAAAGTCCTTTTCACACATGGAACTCATGGTTTCTAAGTAGGAGGGGGAACTCACTGTGGGAAGAGAATGTGTTTATTGCCGTAGTGTACTCTCCCAAGTGCTTAGTACAGTGCTCTGCACACAGTAAACACTAAGTAAATATGATTGACTATTGAAATCGCGTTTTACAGATGAGGAAATTGAGGCACAGAGAAGCAAGTGATTTACCCAAGGTTCACAGCAGGCAAATGGTAGAGCTAGATTAAAACCCAGGTCCTCTGACTACCAGGCCTGGGTTCTTTCCACTAAGCCACACACTGCTTCTTCTGCCCTTCATCCAATGAGCCATCTTTGGTCAGGTCATTGATTGGAAAACTGAGAGACTTGCTGAAGCAATATGTTGTGTCAAGTGATACAACTCAAGTTCTTCTGCTTACTAGTCCATTTTACAGTTTTACAGTGATCTAGTTAAAGGTTAGGTAGTAAAGCCCTGAATCTCAAGTTCATCCCTCCTTTCTAGGCCAAGGATGTCAATAGCAGGTGAACCAGAGGCTTAAGGCTGGTCAGAGTAGATTGACTCAGGTTAGGTGACATGAGGATTTGAGGAAATTTCCCCATGTCAGTGAGGAAAAAGTTTTTGTTTGTTTGTTTCCTTGCTTTTTCGCGGGAGGTCTAGGGTTTGGTGGGAATGAGGGGTGAGGCCAAGGAAAGGGAAGAGAAAAAGAAAGAAGTGGAGAGGGAGGTAGAATGATCCAGAATGGCCATCCACACTGTTAGAATCATTCCACGTCATATTGCTCCTCCTCAGGGAATCAAGAAGTGTGCTGGAAGTTAATCTCAAAATCTCCAGGCTCCCTGTCCAGCATTTCATTATTTGGAGGAAGGACCCATTAATTAATTGATTGAACCCAGATTGAGTGCTAAGCACTCTTCTGAGCACTTGGAAGTGTAGAACCAGCTCTTTGTGGACAGGGATTGTGGCTACCAACTCTGTTGTACTGTACTTTCCCAAGCGCTTAGTAGAATGCAGTAAATACCATCGATTGATTACAGCAGAAGCAAGACAGATATTCCCTGCTCTCAAGGAGCAGGAAGAAGAGGCAGAAATAATTTACATTTAGTGAGAGTAGGAGGAAAGACAAAGATACAGCAGGAGGTAGTATAAATGTATCAGGATGAAATAGCTAAATCAATAAGTACAAATAAATATGGGAATAAATAAAACTTTACATATGTACATAAAATACCTAAGTTCTAACGATGGGTGTTGGGTTGTTGAGACTGCATTGTTGTAATTAATCAGGGAGGCCTTCTTGGAGAAAATGGGTTTTTTGGCCATTTAGAACAAAAATAAAACTCAAAAGTGGAGGTGACAGAACCCTCCAGATAGTGGTCCGAGTCAATGGGGGAGACACGGCAACATCCTCGTAAGCGGCATTATTGTACCGATCCCTACCTCATCTGGGAATATTAGCAGGAAAAGTCTTCTAATCCATTTCGGTGTGCCCATGTATTTTCAGTTTTATCATTATTTTAATTACTGTAATTAGGAAGAATGATCGTAGACAAAGCTTTCTGGCAGTTAATGGCCAACTGAAACGGCTGACGGCCCCACGCATAGCCTAAGATTACTGGCTATGGAAAGCCTGACCTAATTGCCATTATGGCTATTATGAACCATGAAAATATGAAAGTAATGATCTTCCCAAGGATGGCACCATTAAAATGGTCCTACATCTTGTTTCCTCTCCTTGGCTGCTGTCTTTCCTTGTACCCATTAGGAAGTTGGAAGCAGCTCTCCTTTTTCCATTTCAGTGAAAATAATTCCTATACCTTTTCCACTGTAAATTAATCGATTGATCAATCGATGTTATTTATCGAGTGCTTACTCTGTAATAAGCACTTGGGAGTGTATAATACAAAAGGATTAGCAGACATGTTCACTGTCCGTCACAAGTTTACAGTCTACAGGATTACTTAAGTGGATTGTAAGCACCTTGAGGGCAGTGATTGGGTCTGTTTCATACTACTAATACTAATAATAATGATAACTATCATATTTTTAAGCGCTTACTATGTGTCAAGCACCGTTCTAAACACTGGAGGAGATACAAGGTAATGAGGTCAGACACAGTCCCTGTCCCACATGGGGCTTATTGTCATAATCCCCATTTTACAGATAAGGTAACTGAGGCCCAGAGAAGTAAAGTGACTTGCCCAAGGTCACACAGCAGACTAGTGGCAGAGCCGCGATAAGGACTCTTGACCTCCTGACTCCCAGACCCGTGCTCTATCTACCAGGCTTCACTGCTTACTCTATTATACTCTCCCAGGGGTTACGTATGGTGCTCGTATGAGTGCACAAGACACGGTTCACACTGAGACCAGATGTAAGTCCCCAAGATACGGTTCACAAAGATACCAGTGATACAAGCCACTTGAAGGCTACGTATAATAAGTAGACTTAACAGGGAAGCAATACCCATACCCCGAGCGGTGCAGGGAGACGCCGACACAGCTGCGCAGGAGATTGCAAGGAGCTCAACAGACCCACAGCAGTACCAGTCATAATGACATCTCAATCCTCACATCCTGATCAGTGCAGGGAGACCCAAGCAAAGCTGCACGGGAAACACAAAGGACGGTCTGCAAGACCGGCCATCGGCGGTCTCAGTAGCGAAGGGGAAGCCGACATTTTTAGAAGCTGTGCTGGTTTCATGCACAACAGTAGAGGGAGGGGGAGCTATGGGCGTGTTATCGCCTTGGGAAGCATCCTCCTGACCAAGTCCGGCCTTTCCCTGCAGTCCAGGCTTTTGTGTTTGTCCTTGCTCTGTGTGGTAAGGACTTCACTCCTGGAATTGGGCCATTCTGCACATGCTGCAGGGATGCGGCTTTTCTCTATCAGGGGCTCTCCTCCTCCCAGGAATACGATTTGAGGTGCTCACAGTTCTCATGTCGCACTGGGAGATCGTCGCGTGCTAGATTGGTTAAGTGCCACTGAGAGCCCTCCAAGTTATTCTTCTGTGGTATTCTCCTTATGAAAACTCTGTGGATATACATACCAGAACGACTTTACCGCAGAAGATGGGGCCGTTCTGAAGAGGGTGTGTCTGTGGAGTTGCTATGGGTCGGAAACGACTCGACGGCATTTGAAGATTCCCCATACAGCGCGGCGCACAGTAAGCACCCAATAAATATCACTGATTTGATGATTGATAAATGAGCTTTACAGAGAGATGAGGGAACCCCTTGTATTTGACTGCAACTAATTTCAGTGGCTGACTTTATGAAATATTTTCTTTGTGATCGAACAGTTCCGGAAAGATGTCAAACTATGTTACGAGCTCCCCAGTGAAATATCTGACCCTTGGCGATAGTCGCTTTCTCTAAAATGGGTAGCAGCAAGTTTTAATTGGAAATGATGTATAGACAGCGCTCTAATAATAATAATAATGTTGGTATTTTTTAAGCGCTTACTATGTGCAGAACACTGTTCTAAGCGCTGGGGTAGATACAAGGTGATCAGGTTGTCCCACGTGAGGCTCACAGTTAATCCCCATTTTACAGGAGGTAACTGAGGCACAGAGAAGTGAAGTGACTTGCCTACAGTCACACAGCTGACAAGTGGCAGAGCGGAATTCGAACCCATGACCTCTGACTCCCAAGCTCGGGCTCTTTCCACTGAGCCACGCTGCTTCTGCAAGTCACTAAGATGGTTTGCTTTTTAGTTGATGCGGAAGGATGGGACCCTGTATTTGGGTGAAAAGACTGCTAGAGCTCAAGAAGAACATTTAACAGGAAATGCAAATGGAATAGAGAATGCTCCTTTATTTGCCTGCCCTCAGCAGGTGGGATGAAGTGTAAGAATTTCAACTTTTCTTCCTAGTCACCTGTGTTTTTATACTGACCCTCCAAACTCGCTATTTAGGAAAAGCCCAGAGAATCTGGTCTGGGTTGTGAAGGCAAATAATGGAGAAGGCAAATGCCTGCTCAGAGAATGTGTCTTACTGTTCAGTCAACTAGTCCTTATATGTGGCAACCGCACTATGCTCTGTCCAACTTGGGTTGACGTTTTGGGCTCAGGGAAGGGCATTTTTCCTGGGGAATCCCACAAGCCTTGCCTTTGCCCTTTCTCTGGAGCTCCTTAATTTAGCGAACATGGCTTTCCACATTCCTGAGTTACCTCTGGCTATTGGACATTGGACAAACTCTCACGAGTCCATCCCACTGGACGGAGCTTCCAGATGTAGGATTTGTGGGGATCGGTGGATTTGGGATGGAGGGCAGGGGAGGGGCTCGATGCCTGACTACCTCCAGCTCTCTTTCCTCCCACCCCCTTGGGACCATTCCCAAGGGTACAGGCAAACATCCCTTGTGGGCTCTGGAGTAATAATAGTAATGGCACTCGTTAAGCGCTTACTCTGTGTCAAGCACTGTTCTAAGCACTGGGGTGGATAAAGATGATCAGGTTGGACATGGGGCTTCCAGTCTAAGTAGGAGGAAATAGGAAAATTCCCATTTTTGCTGATGAGGAAAATGAGGCACTGAGAAATTAAGTGACTTGCCTGAGGTCACACAGCAGGCCAGTGGTCGAGTCAGGATTAAAACCCAGGTCCTCTGACTCCCAGGCCTGTGTTCTTTCCACTAGGTCATGCCGCTTCCCTGATGCTTCACATTTCCTTTTTCACAGGTGCCTTGCTTGCTTCCTTTGGGCATAGCTAAGTACTATTTAGGAAATAGTAGTCACTAAGATGGTTTCCTTTTTAGTTGATGCGGAAGGGTGGGAACCCAGAATTTGGGTGAGAAGAAGATTGCTAGAGCTCAAGAAGAGCATTTAACAGGAAATGCAAGTGGAATAGAGAATGCTCCTTTATTTGACTGCCCTCAGCAGGTGGGGTGAAGTGTAAGTCTCTTGTCCTTTCTCTGAGAGCTCCCCCTCAGGAGAAGGGCTAGTGAGCAACAAAGTGGACAAAGACGGACAAAGCAGAAGCAGATAAATAATTGAGAGTTGGATGTGTAGTGCGTACACAAATAGATATTTGAATCATTACTGTTGGCAATGAACTCATCCTTCCTTTCCCCTTTTCTTAAGAGTACACAGCATTCAGTAATAGCTTAAACTCATCACTCCTACATCTTCCTCCCCACCAAAGAAAAATTGATTCTTTAAAAAAAAAAATTAGACTAATGACATTTGTCATCAGTGGCCTAAGTAGAAATAAATGAGAAATAGAAGTCTCCCTCTCCCATATAATTATCTTTGATGTGATGTTTAAAAATTTGAGGAAACACTGTCACCAAATTTTAATGAAAGCATTTTTTTAGTGACCATTTGTTTGGAGGCAGTTTTGGCTACCATTTGTGAAAAGGATAGGGTTTTTTTCTTTTTTTCCTTTTTCAATGTTCCCAAGACTGCAGAGTTTCACATCTGATGTCTTTTAGCTGTATGAAGAGAGAGAAAAGCAGAATTCTCAAACATTCCTCAGTCAAAATTTCAGTTTTCAACTTAGCTTCTGTTGGTTGCTTGCATATGGTTTTGCATAAGGGGGTTCAACCCCTAAATTAGATTGTGAGGACTGGGACAGTGACTAATTCCCAACTGCGTATTCTCTTCTAGCACATAATGCAGGGCTCTGCACCCAGAGAGAGCTCAAATATTATCACTACTCCTAACCCGCCAGTGGGTACTTCCAAACAGGTTGATCTGCAGTCCAATGGAAATATTACCTTCATAGTGCATGCCCTTTTCTTTAGAAAATATCATGTCCACCCTATGGAGTAACAGTAGTGATAGAATTTATTAAGCGCTTACTGGATGCAGAGCACTGTACTAAGTGCTGGGAGACAATACACAGGTGGGAATTAGATCGGGTTCCTGCCTATGGGTCAGAGTGTTCCAATCTCCCAGTACCCAAGATCCTTCTTTCCCGGGGTTAGGTTAGGGACCTCCACAAGAGCATCAAAATCTTCTTTTAGTCACCTGAATCTCCCTCCTCCTCCCTTTGTTCCTCTCCCAAATTTGCTTGGACCCCTTACTGAATGGGAGAACAGTTGCTTCTGAGCTGTGGGCTTCCTCCTCAACGCTGTGGTGAAGTCCTAACCTTAGCATGCCAACCAGCAGAAAACCAGTCCAGCCTGCTCTTTCCTTTGCCTCTGGAGCCAGGTTTTTTTGTTTTGTTTGTTTTGTTTGTTTTAATGGTATTTGTTACGCCCTTATAATGTGCCAGGTACTACACTAAGTGCTAGGGTCTTGCCTTATGTCGTTGAGTTGTCTCTGACCCATAACAACTTCAGGGGCACATCTCTCCCAGAACGCCCCACCTGCATCCACAATCGTTCTGGTAGTGGATCCAGAGAGTTTTCTTGGTAAAAAAATCTGGAAGCGGTTTACCATTGCCTTCTTCCACACAGTAAACTCAAGTCTGCCCTCAACTCTCTCTCAGGCCGCTACTGCCCGGTACAGGGGAGTTTTGACTTGTAGCAGATCGCCTTCCACTTGCTAGCCACTGCCTAAGCTAGGAATAGAATGGGCATGCCTCTGCTTGACTCTCCCTCCCACAGTCGAGACTGGTAGAGTACTGGAAACTTTCCAGATGTGGTCCTGGGAGGGGAAGCGCTAGGATAGATATAAGATAATCAGGTTGGACACAGTCCATGTCTCACATTGGTCTCACAGTCTTGTTCCCCATTTTACAAATGAGGAAATTGAGACACAGAGAAGTTAAAGGGAATTTACCCAATGTCACACAGCAGACATGGCATATTGGATAGAGCACTAATAATAATAATAATAGCAGTGGTATTTGTTAAGCACTTACTGGGTGCCAGGCACTGTACTGAGCACTGGGGTGGATACAAGGAAATGGGGTTGGACACAGTCCCTGTCCCACGTGGGGCTCACAGTCTCAATCCCCGTTTTACAGATGAGGTAACTGAGGCACGGAGAAGTGAAGTGACGTGCCCAAAGTCACAAAAAAACCATGAACTTCTGACTCCCAGGCCGTGCTCTATTCACTACACCATGCTGCTTGTATTAATATTACAAGTCCCAGATCCAGGCAGTTGTCAGGGATGGAAGGGGAGAGTTCAAGTCGTGAACTTGGAAGTCACAAGAAACTGGAAAGGAAAGTAAGTGTTCAATAAATACCATCCATTGAGTGACTGACTGATTGAATGTTTGAGTGAAATCACCACAGGCCCTGGGGCAATAGCCTCAGCTGTTGTTTTGATCATTCTGTTCCCAACAGTCTCTTCTCATGGGTTTAATCCTGATGCCTCTGAAGTGAAGAGGGAAAATATATATATGTATTATATATATATATATATATATATATATAATGAAAGCTGTCCTTCACCTGCAAAGGGATCATGTTGTACTTTCCCAAGTACTTAATACAGTGCTGTGAACTCAGAAAGCACTCTGAGCACATGAGAAGCAGCATGGCGCAGTGGAAACAGCATGGGCTTTGGAGTCAGGGCTCATGAGTTCGAATCCCAGCTCTGCCACTTGTCAGCTGTGTGACTGTGGGCAAGTCACTTAACTTCTCTGTGCCTCAGTTCCCTCATCTGTAAAATGGGGATTAAGACTGTGAGCCCCACGTGGGACAACCTGATTCCCCTGTGTTTACCCCAGTGCTTAGAACAGTGCTCTGCACATAGTAAGCGCTTAACAAATACCAACATTATTAAAGCACTCAATACATACCATTGATGATTGATGAAGGCACTACTAAACAATGAGTGCCTGTTCGTGATTGATTTATTTATTGAGAAGCATACTGGGCTAGTGGATAGAGTGTGACCCTGGGAGTCAGAAGGAACTGGGTTCCACTTCTGACTCTGTCACTTGGCTGCGGTGTGGCCTTGGCCAGGTCACTTAACTTCTCGATGCCTCAGGTACCTGATCTGTAAAATGGGGATTAAGACTGTGAGCCCCATGTGGGATATGGACCCTGTCCAACCTGATTAGCTTGTGTCTACCCCAAAGCTTAGTGCAGTGCTTAGCAAGTAGTAAGCGTTTAATGAATATCATAAAAAAAATTGATTGAGAATGTGACCAAAAAGATCTGCATATGACTGTTATTCATTTATCCAATCAATTATATTTTTTATACTCTCTCAAGTGCTTAGTACAGTGCTCTGCACATGGTAAGCGCTCAATAAATACCACTGATTGATTGATCAAGTATTTACTCTGATCAGAGAACTGCACTAGGTGCTTGGGGGAGTACAGTAAAAGAAAAAAAAAGAACAGTCCCTTGAGGAGCTTACAATTTAAGGGTGTTCACAACAATCCCTTCCACAATGTTTAAGTGGAAAGCTGTATCCTTGCTTTGTCAACATTTTTGACCCATATAAAGCTTATCTCTGTTTTGGAGCCTGCTTCCTAGTAATATCATCTTCATCAATCAATCAATGGTATTTATAGAGCACTTACTGTGTGCAGAGCACGTAGGGAGTGTTCAACACAGTAGAGTTGGTAGAAAGAATCCCTGGCTCCAAGAAACATGCAATCTAAAGCAGCTCTATGCTCCACTCCAGCAACATCCTTCCTTATTGCTGCTTGCCAGGCTGGGGTGTCTGCTGCATTCACAGTAGCAGTAATAGTAGTTAGATGTGTAATGTGTGCAAAGCATTGTACTAAACTCTGGGGAAAAAAGTACATGGGTGAGCTACAGACAGGGAACCTGGCCCCCAGGGGCTCACAACCTAAGAGTAAGGAGACAGAATGGCTAACACCAGATGCATAATGAAAAAAGAAAATGAAAAAATTAAGAGGCTTCAATAAATCCCACAAAAGCAGTAGAGCACTGTAGCTAGAAGAGCAGTTTCAGTCCTTTTGTAGCAGCAGATTAACTGCAGAATCAGCTCTGCAGCTACGGCTATGGTCAACCCATATTTTCGAAAGCTGAGCAGCTTCTCTCCTAATTTGATGAAGTGGAGGTGCCGGGGTTAATGCCTGTCAATAATCCCGCTGTTTCAGTGCAGTGTTTGCTTGAAACTGTTTGCTTAATTTGCCTTTGGAGCCTGAATGGTTCCCCCTTTCAGTTGCCCACAAAGCAGATGCTTGGTTTACCTATCATCCATTCTTTTTCCATATGATCCCATGCAGTATAGCTGGGTCCTGATGAGCTTGTTGCTACTTACTGGAATTAATTAGTACACATTAATATTTTCCTGTCACTGTAGGTGGAGGAAGGAGAATCTTTCCTTTTCTATTCCGTACTAAGTGCTTGGGAGAGTAAAATATAACAGAGTTGGAAGACACAGTCCTTGCCCACAACGAGTTTAGAAATTAAAGAGACTTATTCTGTTATTTTAACTTTTTACAATGATGCAAGTCTAGATTCTTTTGCACTCTCCTTTCGTTTTGTCACCCTAAAATGTTCTATTTTAGGATTGTGAGGATGAATGAATTGATGAAGGGCAACATGTGATCTTTACTAGTGTTAAATCCTTAGAACTGAATTTCAAAGTAAGTGAAGAAACAACTTTTGTTTCTCTCCAAAATAACATCTATCATACAGACAGACCAGATGTAATTTTAGGCCTCACATTCGAAGGAAGAGGGAGAACAAATATTTAAACTCTATTTTAAATGGAGGAAAATGAGGCGCAGAGAAGTTAGGTTTGGTTCCCAAGGCCACATGGCAGGCAAGTGGTGGAGCTGAGATTGGAATCCGGGTTCTCTGACCTGTGGCCTTTTCACCAGTGCACACTGCTTCTCTCCCATGATGGCGGAGTGAGGGGAGGAGGAAAGAAGGAGGTGGGAAAGGGCCCCAGACTCCCCAGGGAGATATGGGGAGCACCAGTCCTGCCCTGAATCCTTCTCAGACCCTTTTTTTCTGTCCGTGCTCTGCCTGTGTCCAGAAAGAGTGGGCCAGTGTGGATTGAGCCTGCTATTTCTGGTTTGGGGCAGGGCAAGAGTTTAAACCACTCCAGACAGATCAAAGCCTACCCTATTTATAAAGACATCCAGAAATGGAAACTCCATGACCCTACTTCTAACCTTGTTCATGGATCTCACAACCTCTAGCCAAGAGGACAACCCTGGGCCCAGAATCTTAACTGATGGCTGGGATGGCTTGCCATTGTTATTTAAGAATCACAGTTTTCTAAGAACCTTTTCAAAATGCCCAAGTCAAAGTTTTCCCCTTAAGAAAATTCTGTCACTGAAATGGGCTTCAGTCAGGGAAAGTGCACATTTACTAACGTTATGCATGTAAATGTGTGCATGTGCATATAAGAGGGTTACTTTGTCCCTGCAATTATTGGCAGCAAAATCACCAACATCAACCAAAAGCTCTTACAGGGGATATGCTGAAGACCCTGCCCTTTCTCTCTCATCTAAAGGGTGAAAAATGATTTTTCCCAGACTGTGTGAAGCCCAGACAGTGTTTGGAAGGGGCATATCTTTGAGTGCTCAGAGAGAGTTGTTTATTTGCCATGTTTTAGAAGCTGTTCTTGACATTTTTAGCTTGGTTCCTGTAACAAGATTTATGAAATCCTTTCGCCATTTTTTCTCTATCTCCACTCCTTCTTTAAAAATTATTATTAACAGGAATGTATTGAACCCTCGTGGTGTGCAGAGAGCATGGGGTTAGGCAGGTGTTAGTTGGGAGGGTTGAGTTTCAGTAGGGTAGACTACTAAGGAAGAGTCTCTAGGACCCTGGAGTTAGAAACTGGGCATTCGACCCTCAGCATTGACCAAACCACTTCAGCTGGCCATAAAGTTCATATGGGGTCTAGTGGCAAGAACATGGGCTTGGGAATTAGAGGTCATGAGTTCTAATCCCACTCTGCCACTTCTCAGCTGTGTGACTTTGGACAAGACACTTAACTTCTCTGTGCCTCAGTTACCTCATCTGTAAAATGGGGATTAAGACTGTGAGCCCCACATGGTACAACCTCATTACCTTGTATCCACCCCAGCACTTAGAACAGTGCTTGACACATAGTAAGCGCTTAACAAATACCATCATCATCATCATCATCATTTTGATCCACCTCAAACCTGCAAGTCCATCTGGGATCAGTTAAGGAGCAGTGGACAGACCTTACATTCCTGGGATTTGGTTTAAGTTGAGCCTGACTGAACCAGGCAGTGATTTCCAGCATATTTATGGGATTCTACTGGAAGGATTTAAAAAAACACACTTCACACTTTGGTTGCAACTGAGCATGTAAAGACTGGAAAATGACAGGTTGGACTGGACTGGGAAGGCAGTTGGGAAAGGGCGGGTGTCGTTGAAGTAACATGGTTGGCAAATATTGCCCAAACCTTTGGCTGTCTCAACCCCCTCTCTGCATCCTGTCAGGCAGCTGCCTGATCATGCCTTAAAGCATTTATTCTGTCTGCAAGCAAAAGGTCAGTCACTTCAGTTTGGTTCTGCAGGTTTTGTATGTCATGTATCTTATGAAGTTAAGATCATATTTGCTATGCTCATTTTCATCTGAAGCCATTATGTGTTTTCGGGGAGAGCCTGGGAATCGTATCCTTAAGTAACCTGTCCGGGAAAACTCTTACTTAAGATGTCATTGGCAGCAAGAAGTCATTTCTTAGTCACTTTTCTGGCGAAGGGGTTACAGCCCTCTGCTGTTTCCTTAATGTTCTAGGATTGTGCATTAGCTCAAAATCAATCCTTTGATCAATCAATTGGTGATACTTATTGAGCACTTACTATATGCAGAACACTCAAGAAAATACATAGAACAGAGCTGATCAGTCCATCAGTGGTATCTATTGTGTGCTTACTCTGTTCTAAGCATTGGGAAAAACAATACAATAGAGTTGGTAGACCTGATCCCTGCCCACAAGGAGCTTACAGTCTACAAGGGAGGCAGACATTAAAATAAATTACAGAAAGGGAAATATTATGGTCTAAGGATATGGGATGTGGGGCTGGGTTGACTGTTAAAGTCCTAAAGGGTAAAAAGCCAAACAGTCAAGCCAAAATGTCCAAGCAGAACTTCCCTTTCTAAGCTCCTCCCTTAGATTGGAAGCTCCAGTCTTTTGCTTGAGTTGAACTTTCCCAGTTGCTTAGAACAGATCCACGCTGGCCCCAGGAGATAACCATGGAGGACTGTGGATGAGCAACTGAGACCCCACTCTGGGGAGGGGCCTGGAGAATGGGGAGGGGGAATACCTGAAACATTATCAATCAATCAATCAGTTCATGGTATTTATTGAGCACTTATCATGTGCAGAGAACTCTACTAAGCTCTTGGGAGAGTACAATTCAACAGGGTTGGCAGACACATTCCCTACCCACAATGAGCTTGCATTCTATAATATATAACTTAAAGATATGTACGTAGGTGCTGTGGGGCTGAGGCTGGGGCGAATATCAATAATGATAATAATGTTGGTATTTGTTAAGCGCTTACTATGTGCAGAGCACTGTTCTAAGCACTGGGGTAGATACAGGGTCATCAGGTCGTCCCACGTGAGGCTCACAGTTAATCCCCATTTTACAGATGAGGTAACTGAGGCACAGAGAAGTGAAGTGACTTGCCCACAGTCACACAGCTGACAAGTGGCAGAGCCCAGGAGTCGAACCCATGACCTCTGACTCCAAAGCCTAGGCTCTTTCCACTGAGCCACGAAATGTCCAGAAGTCACATGTCCATTGCATAGATGATGCAGAAGGGAGAGGGAACTGGGGAAAAGAGGGCTTAATCAGGGAAGGGCTCTTGGAGGAGATGTGACCTTAATAATTTTTTGAAGATGGAAAGAGTGGTGATCTGACTTAGATGGAGGGGGACAGAGTTCCAGGCGAGGGGGAGGATGTGGGAAAGGGCCCTGGGAGGTCAGAGGAAAAGCATTTCTCCAGACTCCTTGCCTTGAGCAGGACAGTCAGGCCATCTGGTGAGAGAGTTGAAAAATTCCCCTCTCCCGGGGCCCTGGTCACAGTTGCTTATCACCAAAATGACACGGAATTATTTGGCTGAAGAGACCTTAAAGGTTGTCTGAACTGGCTGCTCCCTGCCTCCATGGTCTCAAACCAGCCAAGACAGATGGTTGTGTGGTCTTTTTTTAAGAGTGAGACAGTGAAGACTAGCGATCAAACTGGGCAGAAAAGCATCAACCCCTGCCCCCCTGACCCCTTCAAACATCATTAAACTCCGGGTTTTTTCAATGAGTCAGCTGAGGTTCCTATCCTCTACCCATGCCAGATTTCTCAGCCTCTTCTGCCTGAAGATGCAGACAATAGGGGGCAATTTTACTGTCCGGGAAAAATATACTAATTCAATCAATGGAATTTTTTAAATGTGAAGCATTTTACCAAATAATAATTGTGGTATTTATTAAACATGATACTAAGATCTGGGGTAGATAGAAGATAGTCCCTGACCCACACAGGGCTCACAGTCTAATGGGGAGGTAAAACAGACATTTTATCCCCATTTACAGATGAGGAAACTGAAGTTTCAGAGAAATTGAAGCCCAAGGTCACACAGCAAGAGAAGCCAGGATTAAAACCCAGGTCTGTGCTCTTTCCACTAGGCCATACCGCTTGTACAAATATTTAGAAAAGTAAAACAGAAGCAAGACATATTCCGTGCCTTCAAGGAGTTTTGAATCTAATGGGGGTTATAGTCACTCACCGTCAGCCCCTCAGCACTTATGTACATATCCATAATTTATATTAAAACCTGTCTCCCCCTCTAGACTGTAACCTCTGTATGAGCAGGGAACATGTCTACCCACTCTATTTTATTGTACTCCCTCAAATGCCCTGCACACCTTAAGAGGGGGAGACAGACCAAAATGATTTACAAATAAGAGAGATGGAGAAACAACAAAGTTAAACAGGAAGATGAACAAATATACCCTGATGAAATCCTTGATTGGAACATGCTCTGAGAAGCCAGTGTAGGAGGCGTTCTGTGAATGAAAAGTATATTTTATTCTTTTACAGCCTATTTGAATTGTTTACTGCCCCAAAACAAAAACCCTGGACTAGCAAACGTTGTCCTACAATGTTGACAGACACCTGAATATCACAGAACATTTTCTCTGCTTGCCCCAGATGGTTAGGAAGTTATACAGTGTACATTCTATATTGAGGGAAAAGAAACCTTCACGGATTTTGTTGTGTTTTACTATCAAGGACAGTGCTTGGCCCTGGGAATATCTGACAAAGTAATAATCAGAGAAAGCAGGGTATTTTGCTTGTCAGTCCCTGTAGGGCTTCTTTCTGCTGTTTGGGTGTTGGAGTTCAGTGAGGGCTTTCTTCTTTCCAACCCATCTGCTCTTTGCTGCAGCAAAATCCTAATCTGTTGTCTTGGAAATGACCATGACAGCCCAAAATTGGTGTTAGTCTTCACTAAATCAAATGAATATTTGAGAGATTCATATAAATGAGAGATTCATATAAGCTGGGAGAAAGACAATCCTCATTCACAGATGGTGGTGATTGTTTTCATACTTGGAGGATTAAATAATGGCTTCAGGCTTCTGTGTTTTTTTTAAAAGCACTTTTGTGAAATTCCCAACTCAAATCATTTCATCCATTGAGAAAACAGCACTGGCAGCTCCTATTTTTATAATTTTGCTTGTCTGTAGACTGCTGCCTCTCTTAGCTGGGGTTAGTCACCCCTATTTTGGTCATAGTAGAATCAGAAACTGGTAGAATTAGGTCACTAGACAGAAGCTTCTGCTTGGAAACAGTTGCCTGGGTTGACTTAGATGATCAATTAAAATTCACTGATGGTTTATCCAGTACCAGGTTGGCGTCCTGTTCAAATGAAGGTTGTTCAATGAGAATGGTTTCTGAATGAGACTAGGCCAAACAGGTTAGGACTCTTCAGTCCGGGAGGATGAAGGCTGAGAAGGGACACCACTGAAGGGAAAATCAGGGTGAGCACAGCACTGATCTTCATTAATCTAATGTCAGGACACAGGACTATGGTTAGGGTGGCCACTATCAGCACTGTGGAAACCTGGGCACTCCTTTGCCAATTCTGTGGATGTGTTACAATAGTAATAATAATAATTGTTAAGCGCTTACTATGTACCAAGCACTGTACTAACTACTGGGGTAACTACAAGATAATTAGGTCCCACATGGAACTCATAGTCTAAGTAGAACAACAGGTAATGAATCCCCATTTTGCATATAAGGGAACTGAGGCTCCAGAGATAGATTTTTTATATTAATGCCTGTCTCCCACCCAGACTGTAAACTCGTTATGGGCAGGGAACATGTCTGCCATTTCTATTGTATTATACTCTCCCAAGTGCTTTGTACATAATAAGTGCTCGAACAATACCACTGAGCATGATAAGGCCACCATACGGAATGTCCAGGGAGAAGGTTATTCGCAGAAATTCAGATGAGACCTGAGCCTTCTTCAGAAGTTAGATAATTTGTAAAGCCCAAATAATTGCCAAGCATGTTAGGTGGATTCCTGACCCCGACCCCCTTCCGCTGGTCCAGATCTTTTACGTTTCCCTCCCAGCTCCTTGTAAACCCAGAGTCTGAGCCATGGAACCCCCACCATGGCTCGTGTAATCCCCGTCCTCAAGGAGCTAATAATCTGATCATAACTGTGGTATCTGTTAAGCACTAACCACGTGCTAAATACTGTCCTAGGCACCGGAAGAGATACAAGTTAATAGGGTCATTCATTCATTCACTTGCTCAATCCTATTTATTGAGCACTTACTGTGTGCACAGCACTGTACTAAGCACTTGGGAGAGTACAGTATAACAATAAACAGACACGTTCCCTGCCCACAATGAGCTTACAGTCTTGAGGTCGGATACAGTCCCTGTCCCACACGGGACACACAGTCTAAGAGGGAAGGAGGACAGATATTTCATCGACCTTTTACAGAGGAGGAAACCCGCGGCCCAGAGAAGTGAAATGACTTGCCCTAAGTCAATCAAGTGCATTTACTAAGTCACATAGCAGGTAAGTGGTGGAGCCAGGATTAGAACCAAGGTCCTCTGGCTCCCAGGCCCGTACTCTTTCCACTAGGCCATACTGCTTCAGGGACACATTCTTCATGTGCGTGTTTGCTTCTGTCCTTGACCCTAGCATTGTAACATTTCAGCCTGGATAGCTCTGGACAACCAAACAGCTACTCTATTCCCCAGAAGAGAAGGAACCCCCAATTTTTCCACTAACAAAATTAATCTCATTCAGCTATGAGGAAACTAAGGCTCAGAGAGGTTCAGAGATTTGCTCAAGATCACACAGTAGGAGAGCGAAAGAGCAGGAATTGAACCTGGGTCTCGACTCCCAGCCCCATGCCCTTCCACTAAGCCACTGTCCCTCCTGCCTTATGGAAAAATTGCAGTAGTACTCACTCCCGTGTTTATTGAGCGCTTACTGCGTGCAGAGCACTGCCTAAGATGCCTATCCAATCAATAAAGGGTATTAATTGAGCACTTACTATGTGCAGAGCATTGTACTAAGTGCTTGAAGTGCTTGGGAGAATACAGTATAATAGGGTTAGTAAACATGTTTCTTACCCACAAGGGGTTTATAATCTAGAGGGGGAATCCAGTGCTAGATTTTAAGATTCTTGAGGGCAGGGATTGTGTCTACTTACTCTAGTGTACTCTTCCAAACATTTAGTGCACAGAAAGAGCTCGATAAATACCACTGATTAATGCCATACTCATTTGCTCAAACCATATCTTCCAAAATAATGACTCTCATTACTGGAAGAATGTTTCCTAATTCTCTAAAGGCATTCTAATTCAAAAGTGTTATGAGGACAAGGGTTCTTATTTGCCTAGAGATAAAGGGCTTGGTCAGATGAGTCTTAAATTCCTTTCACCAATAGGAGTATGTGATCTAAGAAAGATTAGGGAAAGGAAGGACTTCAAAACTTTTTGCAGCAAATTCAAGCATGAGCATACTATCTTTGGAGTCCTCAAGGCTCAGTTCTGGGCCCCCTTCTATTCTCCATCTACACCCACTCCCTTAAAGAACTCATTTGCTCCCATGGCTTCAACTACCAACTCTATGAGGCTGAGTCCCAAATCTGCCTCTCTAGCCCTGATCTCTCTCCTCCTCTGTGGTCTCATATTTCATTCATTCATTCAGTCGTGTTTATTGAGCGCTTACTGCGTGCAGAGCACTGTGCTAAGATGCCTTCGGAACATCTCTACTCAGATGTCCTGCTGACACCTTAAACTTAACATGTCCAGAGCAAAATTCCTCCTTCCCACCTACACCCTGTCCTTCACTGACTTTCCCATCACTGTAGACAGCACTACCATCCTTCCTGTCTAACAAGCCCGTGACCTTGGCATTATCCTTAACATCTCTCTCATCCAACCATATAGTCAGTCTGTCACCAATTCCTGGCTGCCCAGATCATTTTGCTACAGTACTGTTCAATCCACATTTCCCCACTCAAGAACCACCAGTGATTTCCCATCCACCTTCGCATGTAACAGAAACTCTACTATAGGCTTTAAAGCATTCAATCACCTTGCTCCCTCCTACCGTACCTCCCTGATTTCCTACTAAAACCCAGACTGCATGCTTCACTCCTCTAATTACAAAAAAGAACAAGAAACAAAAGAAACAGAGGAAGAAGACAAGGAAGGAAAGAAGTAGAGAGGATCCCTGTCATTATAGTTTTACACACATCACATCTCTGAAATCATTGGGATTTCATAAAATCCACTACACCTTTGTCACTCAATTTGAAAATAGAGTAAAAATAAATATTTCACCGCTTGCAGGTCACAGGTTCACAGAGGTTCCTGTCTTCTATCACATTCCACAGAGATGTCCTTGAAGTCAGTAGGAAAACTGCAGGGACAGGAAGGGCATAGCAAAATGGGGAAGAATGTGGTCTGGGCTGACTGGGTCTTTGGAATAATAATAATAATAATAATAATGGTATTAGGTGCTTATTTTGTACTAAGTACCGTACTAAGCACTGGGGTGGATACAAGTAAATTGTACTGGACACACTCCGTGTCCCACGTGGGGCTCACAGTCAAAATTGCCATTTTACAGATGAGGTAACAAGCACAGAGAAGGGAGGTGACTTGCCCAAGGTCACACAGCAGACAGGTGATGAAGCCAGCATTAGAACCCACGCCTTCTGACTCCCAGGCCCATGCTCTGTCCACTATGCCACGCTGCGGACAGCACTGAAGAGCTTGGTGGGCTTGTTTTTTCAGGTGAACCCTCCCATTCAAATGCAACATTAAAAGTAAATCCTGTTCCCAAGCTAAGCTCCTACCCAAACCCACATCCCCACTTCTCTTTTCTTCCTGCCTGCCCTGATGCAGCTGCAGGTGGTGATTTTAGCTATCCCTGGGCTAAAATATATCCCAGGGCATAACAGTGCTGTATCCTGGAAGGATAAGAGTGTCCCAAGGCAAGAATGGGGCCCAGTTAAAGATTCAAGAGACCACATTTTGCCCAGGTGTATGTTCCCAAAGAAATAAAATGATTCCCAACGTATTGCATTTTGTCATGTGTATAAACTCATCTACTTAAAAAACAATCAACAACCCAAAAAACAAAGAAAACCCCACTGCTTTCAATGGGTGCTACACGATTTGAGTTACACTGCTCTTTTTGTGTTCCTCTGTAGTCTCTTAAGAAAACAGTATGCCTATTTGGGCAAGCATCACCAGTCCTGGAACTCAGAAAATTCAAGCCTCCGCTTGCTGACTCCACGAGGGACACCTCAGCTTCCAAGTTTAAGGTATTATCTAAACAAGAAGTGAGTCATTTGCCTTCTTAATGCTGTGCTTGTGCAGAAGGGAATATGAATTTTGGTTCATGGTGGAGAGAAGGGCTGACTTTGTCAAAGGGGTCATTCCAAGGACAGAGGTCATCAATGCACATGAACTCTGTGGCCATGATATTACACTGTGGCCTGATATACTTGCTTTACTTTTCATCAGTTCTGCGATATAATTCCTCCCTCTACTTAATGCTAAAGATTATAGAAATTTGCAGATGCTTCTTTGTACCTTCACTTCATTCCCTTACTCCCCCACAGTCCTTTGTGGTTAACTCTGGGGAACGCCCAGCCCATTACCTTCACTCTGATACCAGATAAGTTTATAAGCCACTGACCAAAATATAAAGCCCAAGTTCTAAGAATCAGTTGTGCAAGAGAAGTGGGTGATCTTGATGGGACGTATTTCTTTTTTTCTGCCAGATCATAGAAGCAATGGCAGAACCCGTTCAGGATTTTGAGAGAGAAGGAAAGCAACGTGCCCTGCAGATTTACATTTAAAATGTGTGGACTGTCCCCAATTTTGATGAAATTCCTTTTTGGGTCACCGACATGTCCTGTAGGAAAAAGATACCTGTCAATCTCCCACGCCCCAAATTTCCTGTCTTGGAGCTCCGCTTTGAGAGGGACATACCATTTTAACAGGAGGGGGTTTGAGTGTCTTTCCCCCACCTCAGCAACAATCATGGCTCAGGATTTCCTACATTTCAAAGGGCTGGTTTCATGGGGCACTAATTTCCCTCTGGTTTTCTTTCAGATGGCTTGCTGGAGGTTTAAGGCGATGTATGCTGTTGTTTCCATCCTGGCGGTTTCTGGTTTATGTTTCATCATGATCAAGCTGACTTCGATGGAAATCTTAGGTTTCCCAAAGAATTATGCCACTCCCCCACTTTTCAAGAGAGACATCGGCAGCTTTATTCAGTTGCCGGAGATAGACTGCCGAGAGAGCCCCCCCTTCTTGGTGGTCCTGGTCACCTCATCTCACAACCAGATGAAAGCTCGGAGTGCGATCCGAGACACCTGGGGAAGAGTAAGGATGGTGAAAGGGAAGCAGATAAGAACGTTCTTTCTCTTAGGCATCACTGCCAACCCCAAGGACGACAGTCTGATCCTCCAGGAAAGTGAGATCTACAGAGATATCATCCAAAAGGACTTCATAGACGTGTACTACAATCTGACCCTCAAAACCATGATGGGAATCGAATGGGTTCACAGCTTCTGTCCTCAGTCTGACTTTGTAATGAAAACGGACTCTGACATGTTTGTGAATGTTTATTATCTGACCGAGCTCCTCCTAAAGAAAAATAGATCCACTCGCTTTTTCACCGGCTTCTTAAAAATGAACGAATTCCCAATTCGAAAAATATTCAATAAGTGGTACGTGAGTACATCCGAATACCCAGGGACCAAGTACCCCCCTTTTTGTTCCGGGACAGGGTATGTGTTTTCCAGCGATGTTGCTAGCCTGGTGTATAATGTTTCAGAGAGAATTCCCTTCCTTAAACTGGAGGATGTCTTTGTAGGGCTTTGCCTTATGGAGCTAAAAATTGAGCTGGAGGAACTTCACTGGGAGCAAACCTTCTTCCCAAACAGGCTCAGCTTCTCCCCCTGTCGCTTTAAGAAGATCGTGACGTCCCACTTCGTGAAACCCCACGAGTTGCTGATGTTCTGGAAGGCTTTGGAGGGAGTCCTCAATCAAGAGTGCCACTGACCTCCTGGCCGTGGGCCCTCAGTCGAGACCATCCGGGCCAGTGAGAACATCCCAGATGGCCTACTGAGGCCTCTCAGAGGGCCAGACTCAGGCCTGGGACTTCAGAGAGCTGAGTTGTAATCCTGACACTCCCCGCCCCCAAGGAATCAGTGTCCATTTCACATGCCTCTGGGACTTACTTTGTGACATGAGGGTGATTTCAGGACTGGCTTGCCCACATCGGAGGGTACCGCCCTCCAGTCATTTTCACTTGAAGCTCTTGCTCCTAAAGGGTATAGGTGGGTAGCTTGCAAAATCAGGACCACCTGATCTTAGGTTCCTACCTGAATTTCCCCATTTCACTTCACGTCTCATTTCGTTGAGACCTGGCTGAATAGCGATATTCAGTGTTTGGGGTTCTTTACCTCAGGGCCCAGAGTGAGGGATGGTCTCAAAGTGGGGGTCGCTGTTGGTGGCCTCTCACCTCAGGCAGAGGAAACGTCCACCTCCAAATTCAAGTTAATCTTTCTGGGCAAACCTCCTGCGGGGCTCTCAGAGGACATACCTTTGGGATTAGGTCTCGAGGAGAGTCACTCGTGACCAAGAGTCCCCAAGGGAGCATGCATGAGCTTGTACCTGGCCAAGGCATTGAAGTGGGTCAAGCAGGGTGTTCTGGGGCCTTTCAGGCTCTGGGTAAAATGCTTGTTCGCATTTTAAAGGCAGCTGCACTCAGCTCTGGCACTCTTAGAGACAATTATGGAAGCAGCATGGCCTAGTGGCAAGAGCATGGGCTTGGGAGTCAGATCCTAGATCTGCCACTTGTCTGCTGTGTGACCTTGGGCAAGTCACTTATCTGTGCCTCAGTTACCTCATCTGGAAAATGTGATCACCAAGTGGGACAACCTGATAACCCTGTATCTACCCCAGCACTTAGAACAGTGCTTGGCACATACTAAGCGCTTAATAAAACCACAATTATTATTATTATTATTATTCTGCACTAGGTCCCAGGATAGGTACGCGGTTAAGAGATAGGACATAGTTCTTTTCCCCCTTGGGGCTCACCGCCTATCTTATCCTCATTTTACCCATGAGGATACTGAGGCTCAGAGAGGTTAAGTGACTTACTCAAGGTCACACAGTAGGCCAGTGACAGAGCTGGGAGTTGAACCCGGCCCGTGTTCTTTTCACTAAGTCACACAGCCTCCCTTCTTAATGGCTTCTATGTTCCAATTTAAGAGAACTGAAAAGCAAGGCACTTTGGGTGGAGATGGTATTGTCCTCTGAAATTTATTTCCTTATGCTTGTTCACCCCCCAGGATCAGTCGAAGCCTATCCTAAGAGTCTTGCTTAACCAGGCAGTGAAGAAACTTCCTGGCTGTTTGTTTTCAATTTTTGCTGTACTTTTCCTTTCTATGGATGCTTAACCATATCTACCTCAGGGCTGAGGAGAAACTGAGGCAAGTCACTCCCTTGGAAAACACTTCGAGGTCTCAAAAGGATACACTATGCATGAGGGCCATGAGAACAGTAAATTGTCATTAGAGGAATAATATTCATTAAGCACTGAATGGGATGTGAACATAGAACTAAGCACTGGGAAAAGAGTATACGGATGAGATGTTGACACGGTCCTGGCACCCATGGGGCTTACAGCTTAAAAGTAAGGTCGGGGAGAGGATTGGCAAGAGACACATAAGGAAAAATGAAAACAAAAAGTATTATAAAGACAGCTATTAATATCACAAGAGCAGAAGGGGCCTGTGGGGCCTGTGGCTACAGGAGCAGAGTTTCAGGCCTCTGATGACCCAAGAATCCCAAGGCCATCGTCTTCAAATTTGCTTAAATTTGAAAATTTATAGTACTGAAAAAAGGCTTGGTTTACTTTAGATACATGCACAGCCACAAGCAAAACTACACAATCAATCACCCGTTTCCCTGCCACTTCCGATCTCTGTATGGCTCTTCTCTTCCAAAGCAGTAGTAGAGCCACAATCGTCAACAATTCGGGAAAGAGCAGATGGATATTCAGTTGGCTCGGAGGATTTAAAAAAGCCTCATTCTTCCCCCAACTCCCTCCTTGGAAACTCAGGGAACACACACCCGTATCCTTGAATCAATCTTCCTTTGATTTCTTCTCTAAGTAACATAGAGAAGACATCAAGGGTCTCCTGACCCTTCTCTACTGCAGTCTCCATCCCCTTTCTGCCCACATTTGTCTCTCCATCCGGGGTGGGATGGGAGACAGCAAGACAGAAAACTTTTGCCTTGAAAACTCGAAGTGGTACTTTGCAACGTTGGCTCTTACGAGATAAAAGAGCAATGTTAGGACAGGGATTTTTGAGGAGCTCTAAAACATATTCTTTATAGTGAAAACTAATTTACTGTGAAATTTGCTCACAGGGGAGAAGGTACCAAAGTCTTTCTCTGACAGGACTAATCCCCCAATACTGGTGACACTCTCGGCCTTTGAGGAGGGCCGAGTAGTGGCGTAACCAGGGAAATTCAGATGTTGAAATTGAGGTAGAATTGTACAGGTAATGCTACTGATTGATTGATTGAGATAAGGTAGGAGGCGATACCAGCCTGGCCTATCTTGCATGGTTCTGGAGAATGTCATCTGACACACTGTTAATAGGCGCGCTGCCGTTCCATTTAACAGGACAGCTAGCTTCTCCTTCTAGCTGGCCTTCCTAAACATGTTTAAGTTCTTGGCACACAGTAAGCACTTAAATACCATCATCATCATTTTAATTCTAATAATGGCATTTATTAATTGCTCATTATATGCCAAACACTATGCTAAGGGGGCAGATTTAAAATAGGCACATTGGACCTAGTGCCTGTCCCACAAATTGAAAACGGGGAGAAGAGGTATTTTTTCCCCATTTTAGAGATGAGGAAATTGAGGTCTAGAGAAGTAAAGTGAACTTGCCCCAGGGTACACAGCAGGCCAGTGGTGGAGCTGGGATTACAATCCAGGTCTCCGGACCACAGTGTTGTGCTCTTTCCACCTGACCATGCTGCTTCATAGCTTTTTTGATGTTAAGCACTTCTCACAACTAGTCTAACAATTGTAAGTCAAAGTAAATTAAGGAGGTTAGCATCATGAGGTGGATGAAACATCAGCTTCCAGTGAAATGAATAGCACAAATAGATCTGGAAAAATGTCTCCCAACTCACGCTCCTTTTGGGTTCAAAACCTGGCTAAATAAGATTTCAAAGCAACTTGAAGCACAACTGAAAAGCAATTTCCTAATGGCATTTTAGCAGGGCTAAAATATGCTGTAGTTCAAGAACTTTTTCTACTTAAAAAGGCAAATTATGAAACTCCATTTACAATTACCTTTTCCAATCATCCCTGCTTCCCGGAGAACTACTAGGCTTTAATCACAAATCATGATCTTATATATATGTAATTAACACTTGTTAATAATGAAGGTATTTATTTTTTTATAAAAGTAAAGCCATTAAAATGGTTTGACGCACTTTATGGTTATTTCATTTGCAAAAAGCTAGGAAATTATGGAAGTAATTCTGTGCTTTACATGTTCTCTGCAGAATACTGGGAAAGAAATAAAGAACCTAGCTTTAAAAAAAAAAACTTTTCAATTCAGAAGTAAACATCCTCTAAGAACCTTCATCTACTTTTCTTAGATGAAATCAATGTGTATGACTCCTGCGGGAATTCCTGAAGTGAAGACTGAAATGTACTTTCCTTCTTTGGACGAAGGCTAGCCTGTAGAGGCCCTGCCTATCCAAGTAAATAGGTTTTAGGAAATTTATTTCCTCATATGTATTTTCTTTTAAAATGATTTAGGGCCCAGAAGTCAAATTCCTAATCTAGACCTGAACAGTTTAATGTACCAGTGCTGTACACTTGCATTTTGTTTTCAACAGTGACTCATCTCGTTAGTAGGAAGGACCAAGGAGTTTTAAACATGGTTTGGACTTATATAAATAAAGTAGTTGAAAACTGACTTGGACTCACTCTAATGTGAATGTTCTTATCATGGGTATGGATCCCTATTCAGAAATGGCATAGAAAGCCTACACCTTTCAGGAATGAGTTGGTCATTCCCCCATATCACTGTCCAATGTTTCCCTTCGATGAGCTGGATGTGGTCTTTTTTTTTCCTTTTGTTGTTTTTGATATTTGTTAAGCACTTACTATGTTTCAAGCACTCTTTTAAGTGCTAGGGTGGATACTAATTAATCAGACTGGATACAGACCCTGTTCCACATGGGACTCACAATCTAAGGAGAAAGAAGAATGGGTATCGAGTCCCTATTCTGCAGTTGAGGAAACTGTGGCATAGAGAACTTAAAGGGAGAGGTTGGGTTTTTTAATCGAGTGATCTCCCCAGTACAGTTTTCGTATGATGCTTGAAGGGTGAAGATGAGCTGGGATGCTTTATTGTGCTCTCCCAAGCACTTGCTACAGTGCTCTGCACATAGTAAGTGTTCAATTAATACCAGTGATTGACTGATGCTGTGGAACCATGTCTATCCAGTAATTTTCCATTATATAGTTCAACAGGGAAGAAGCTGGATGAGCTTGGGAGGGGGACTCTTTTGGGCGTCATCTAAGCAACAGGACACAAGTCTCACAGGGTCATATTCTGTGGTGGCCATTTCCACCAGGCCCTTGGGAAATACGGTTGCCAGGGTAGAAATACTATTAAATGAATGAAAAGGTCTGAATGACATGTTTCAGATTCTACCCTGCTCTCAGCACTCCACCATCTAAAATTTCCAGCCCTACTGGCTCCAGATGGCAGGGTGTAGCTGGGAAAATTGAGTGGCGTTATATATTCAGTGGGGCCACACCCAGGGATTATCAACCTTGCAATTTCTCCTAGTGGTACCAGAAGCATTTTGGGCAAGGTCCCTCATCACCATGGCAACCAGATAACACGCAGCATGAAAGCCTCATTTTAAAAACACCTTCGTACCATTTAAGGTGAAATGGCAATGCTTGGGCTAGTGAGGTCTGTGCAAAAAATGCTCTCGTAAATCCTTGTTTATCTCCAAGCCCTGGTCTCCAAAATCGATGCTGACTCTTTGCTCCTCTAATGCCAACCTCTTCACCGTAACTCGATTTCGTCTATCCCACCGCCGACCTCCCACCCGCCTCTTGTCTCTGGTCTGGAATGCCCTCCCTCTTCATTTCTGGCAGGAAATCACTCTCCCTACCTTCAAAGCAATCCCTTAGTACAGTAGTACAGTGCTCAGCACACAGTAAGATCTCAATAAATACGACTGATTGACTCCACTGAGTTGACATAATAATAATAATGTTGGTATTTGTTAAGCGCTTACTATGTGCAGAGCACTGTTCTAAGCGCTGGGGTAGACATAGGGGAATCAGGTTGTCCCACGTGGGGCTCACAGTCTTAATCCCCATTTTGCAGATGAGGTAACTGAGGCACAGAGAAGTTAAGTGACTTGCCCACAGTCACACAGCTGGCAAGTGGCAGAGCTGGGATTCGAACTCATGACATCTGACTCCAAAGCCCGTGCTCTTTCCACTGAGCCACGACATGCACATGCATAAAAAGGATCTGGAAAAATATGGTTTGTTAGGACATCATATGGCATACATAAGGCATACAATACTCTAAAGCATACACCCTGGGATTTCTTTGATTGAGAGAAGTCTTAGCAGGATTCTTGTCCTACTACAATTGTGAGTCCACGGAAGAGCTTGCTAATTTTTTTGGTGAAAATGACATTCGGTGACTCGAACTGCGAGGCAGCCTCTTCCAACGTGAGGAGCTCTTCCTTGACAAAACCTTTATCTCTGGGACATTTCTTTGTGAAGGATCATCATTTGGATGAAAGAATCCAGGCCGCAATAAGGAACCAGTGGAGATGCACCAGTGTCATGGACCGAGCAGTCTGATGATACGTTAATGTTCTCGAATGGTGGGAGAAGCCACAGACAGGCCCCTTTGGCTCAACAGCTCCTGATCAAGTGGCCTCAACCGACCCTGCCAGCGGAGTTACTCATTTGATGCTCCCTGGGAATTGTCAGTCAAAGGCTGTTTTGCAAGAAACTGGTGTCGTCTGAGGAGAGAATCCATGGAACTCGGATTTTGAGAACCCCTTAGAGACGGCTGTCCTCCCCAACCCCATTTTCCAGGCCCGGGCAATTTCTGGGAAGTGCTAAGCACATGCACCTTGGTAGATTCCCAAATTTATCTATCAGCTTGAGGTTTCTGGATATTTTTGTTCTCCTGAAACCACCAGATGCTGAACTGTGCCAGCTGGGCAGGCAACCCATGAAGGTGAGGTAAAAGCTGAAAGGGATGTCACTTTAGCTGCTTAGAAGAAGCAGCATGACTTGATGGATAGGGCACGGGATTGGTAAACAGTAGGATCTGGGTTCTAATCCCAGATCCTGGCAGCGTGACTTAATAGAAAGAGCACAAGCTTGGGAGTCAGAGGTCATGGGTTCTAATTCCGGTTCAGCCACTTGTCTGCTGTGTGACTTTGGGCAAGTCACTTAACTTCTCAGTGCTTCAGTTACCTCACCTGTAAAATGGGGATTAAGACTGTGAGCCACATGTGGGACAATGTGATAACCTGGTATCTACCTCAACACTTAGAACAGTGCTTGGCACATAGTAAGCGGTTAATAAATACCAGGAATATTATTATTTAATAATAATAATGTTGGTATTTGTTAAGCGCTTACTATGTGCCGAGCACTGTTCTAAGCGCTGGGGTAGACATAGGGGAATCAGGTTGTCCCACGTGGGGCTCACAGTCTTAATCCCCATTTTACAGATGAGGGAACTGAGGCACGGAGAAGTTAAGTGACTTGCCCACAGTCACACAGCCGACAAGTGGCAGAGCGGGGATTCGAACTCATGAGCCCTGACTCCAAAGCCCGTGCTCTTTCCACTGAGCCATGCTGCTTCTCCAGCTTTGTGATTATTTGCTTTGTGATCTTGGGCAAGTTACTAAACTCCTCTGGTCCTCAATTACCTCATCTGTAAAACAGGGATGAAGACCATGAGGCCCATGTGGGACAGGGACTGTGTCCAACCTGATTACCTTGTATCTTCCCCAGGTCTGTCTTTCCTTCTTTCTTTTCTTTCTTTCTCTTTCTCCTTCTCCGCCTCCCCCTCCCCACACTTCACCTCCACCGCAATCATTACAGGACGACTAAATCCAAGAACTTCACTGCCCTAGTTTAATACACATATTCAAAGAATCACAACACCAAAATACTTGTACTTTAATCAAAACCAATGTAACATGACTTTTTTTAAACCAGGAAGCCCTTTGAAAAATATATTTGTGCTTTTAAGTGCATCTATGGTGTAATTTTCATCCTCTTTTTAATTTTCTACTCATATCTTGGCTTCAATATTGGAACAGATTCAGTATTGGAAAAGCCCAACCGAAAATACATTTGGAGATCTGCAGGCCAGAACTTGCCCTCTGTCCTTCACCTCTCTTTTTCTTTTATCTTTGTTACTTTCTCCATTTTCTTGTTGTTCCTTTCCTTCTCACACCCTCCTTATCTCCTCCTTTTTTTCTTCCCTGTTTCACCCTCTCTCTCTCCCCCTCCCCTTTCCTTTAACCTCTTCACCTCTTTCTTCTTCAGTGGCACTTACTCAATTATCAGAGACACTACTTTTCTATAATAGGGAAGGAAAATGATCAAGATTACTTGAAGATGAATAATAATAATAATTTGGTATTTGTTAAGCGCCGCTTACTATGTGCCAAGCACAGTTCTAAGCACTGGATAGATACAGGTAATCAGGTTGTCCCACATGGGGCTCACAGTTTTAATCCCCATTTTCCAGATGAGGTAACTGAGGCACAGAGAAGTTAAGTGACTTGCCCAAAGTCACACAGCTGATGAGGGGCAGAGTGGGGATTAGAACCCACGACCTCTGACTCCCAAGCCTGTGCTCTTTTCACTGAGCCTTGGACCAGTAGGGTGTGAAATCCTTTAACAATATTCAGGGGATGTATAAATAGCTCCCTGAAGCCTTTTTTAAAAAAATCACATAAGTATGGGACTCTGAAATTCTGTTGCTGGGAAGGATGTGTCTGCTTGTTTTCAATACACAGGCAACAAATTTGACCTTAAGGCTTCACTATCTGTTTCAAGGAAAGCATTCAACAGCGGCTGAAATTCTGACTGAAGCAGAAGGAAACGGTCTTTGAAATTGAAAACCGCACAGTACATTTAGAGTGAAGATTGCAGACATTACCGAAGGGGTCAGAACAATTTCTCCGATCCCCTGGGAGCTAGGGGTGGGTTCGTAAGTGACCGGAATGTATACCACATGAAACAAAGGCGAGGGTAAAAGTAGACGTGGAGGTTGCTGAATGAAAACCTAAACAAGGATGAATTATTAGGAGGCAGGGTTATGGTGTTCCTACTACGGAGAACTGCTCTGAGAATCAGAAAACCTGGGTTCTACTCCCAGTCCCTCCAGCTGGGGCTCTGCCATCAGCGGTGAAGGTTAACAATCAAAATAATAATGGTATCTGTTAAGTGCTTATGATGTGCCACGCCCTAGAACAGGAAATCACGTTGGACACACTCCGTCTCTCACAAAGGGTCACAATCTAAGTAGGAGGTACTGAATTCTTATTTTACAGATAAGGAGACAGATACAGAGAAGCAAAGTGACTTGCCTGAATTCCAGATCTTCTAATGATAATAACTGTGGTAATGTGGTATTTAGCAATAATAATAATTTGTGGCATTTGTTAAGCGCTCACTATGTGTCAGGCACTGAACTAAGTGCTGGGATAGGTTCAAACAAATCAGTTTGGACACAGTCCCGTGTCCAACATGGAGCTCACGGTCTTAATCCCCGTTTTACAGATGAGGTAACTGAGGCCCAGAGAAGTTAAGTGACTTACCTGAGGTCACAGAGCAGATAAGTGGCAGAGCCAGGATTAGAACCCATGTCTTTCCGTGTTCTTTCCACTAGGCCACTCTGTTCCTCAAGTGAGTCCCTTTTGAACAAAAGTTTTGTTGTCAAAATCCTAAATGTGTATCAGATTGTAAGCTCTTGGAGGGTAGACAACTTATTTCCCTCTATTCAATCAGTCAATCAATGGTATTTATTGAGCCTCTATTGACTACAGAGCACTGTACTGGGGAACAGTGTGGGAGGGCGGTACAATAGATTGACCTGATTCCTGCTCCCTAGGGCTTACTATACCCTTTACACTTAGTAGGTTATAGGACAGTGTTCTGCACATAGTAAGCACTCAATAAATACAATTGAATGAATGAATAAAACTGATTGATTCAATGATTGATCTCTTTCTTGCTGCCAGCCCCAATCTCTCAATTTCTCTGTGACTTTATCTTCCAACCTTGGTCTCAATGCTTGCCCCTTTCTGTCCATCTGTCTCCGCAAGTCTCTACCAGCATCTCTGTTTCCCGTCTAGACTGGGGAAACTGTAAATACCATTAAAAGAAAAAACAATTCATGCAACTAAGGGTAAATCATCATGTGTGGAATTAAGGTGAACCAATGATCAACAGTCAGAGGTGGCAGAGGGCCACCAGGCTTGATGAGGCGAATCAAATAAGAAAGCCCGCAAGTACGGTTAGAACAGAAATGAAATTCCGTTGCAAAAGAAGAACTCCAACCACAAAGATTTATGGGCTTTTGAAAAAACTCTACTACTGCAGCCACAAATAGAATCATTTTGCAGTAATTTGTAACAGGAAAAGAAATCCCATGAACAAAAACGCAGCAGCGGAAACCAGAAATTTAATACAGCAGAGGGTGGCCTAGAGGAAAGAGCGTAGGCTTGGGAGTCAGAAGGACCTGGATTCTAGCCCTGGCTCTGCCACTTGCCTACTGGGTGACACTGTGCAAGGCGCTTAATGTCCCTGTGCCTCAGTTTCCTCACCTGTAAAATGGGGAGAAGATATCTGCTCTCTTTCCCTCTTAGTTATGACATCATGTTTGATGTGGGCTGTTTCTAAACTGATTATCTTGACACACACACACAGTGTTTAGCAAATAGTAAGTGCTGAACAAATACTGTTATTAAAGGATGAAAAGTGCTAGGTGGTTGGAAGGAATGGTGTCAGTGTTGGATAGATTGCCATCACTGACTCAAATAGCTCCAACACTAAAGCCTTTTGGTTACTAATAATGATACCCCAGGTCTCAGAAATGCTTCCAAACAAGGGCCTGCCACAATATTCCTGAGGAAATATGGGTCCGGGTGGTAACCATTTACAATCTATTGTATTTATTGAGCGCTTATTGTGCGCAGAGCACTGTACTAAGCCCACAGAATATAACAGTTTTGGTGACATGATCCTTGTCCAGGAGGAGCTTAGAGTCTAGAGGAGTCAAAGAGTCAAGTCACATTAATCCTTGAGGAATGAGGAAGATATAAATAAGTTGGCTGAAGTGTACTCTCCCAAGCACTTAGTATAGTGCTCTGCACACTGTAAACACGCAATAAATAAATACCCTTGATTGATTGCTAGGGCTCTGAGCATGCTGGGAAATTCAAGGAAGGCTTGTTGGAGGAAGTGGTGTTTTAGAAGGTCGAGTCCAGAGCCCTGCACCCAGGAAGCTCAGTAAAAACCGTTAATGATGTTGGTGACTGATTACAGAAGACGGCATCCTCAACTGGAACTCATCAGGGGCCCTTAGAAATGAAGTTTGCAGTGCTAGCGACAGATGATGAAATGAAAGAAAGAGAACGTTAGCCCTCGGGGATTGAAACAAAGTCTAAAAGAACTTTGTATGAGTTTCTGATTTTGGGAAAGCTTGTTCCCTGGGGTTTTCGTTTTTACCAGCGGGAGGTAAGCCTGGCAGGCCATAATGTTCTTTTCATGTTTCACTTAATGGTGTTTCCTTCATCTCTGCTTACTTCTGAATGTATCATTTACATATCTTGTCTGCTGAAGTTTCACCGATGTTTTTGTTTTTACACCTTACTAAAATTACATTTCCTCCAGGAAGTCTTCCCCCATTAAGCCCTCATTTTCCCTACTCCCTATCCCTTCTGTGTCACCTAAGCACTTGGATCTGTACCCATTAAGCACTTAATATTCACCCCAACCTCAGCCCCATAACACTTATGTACATATCCATACATCCATAGAGAAGCAGCATGGCTTAGTGGATAGAGCATGGGCCTAGGAATCAGAAGGACCTGGGTTCTAATCTTGGTTCTGCTACTTGTCCACTTTGTGGCCTTGGGCAAGTCACTTAACTTCTCTGGGCCTCAGTTACCTCATCTGTAAAATGGGGATTATGACTGTGAGCCCCATGTGGGACTGGAACTCTGTCCAACCCAACTGGCTTGTAGCCACCCCAGGCCTTAGTACAGGCACCTGGCACATAGTAAGACAATAACCAATACCACAATTATTATTATTATCCATAATTTATGCCTGTCTCTCCATCAAGACTATAAGTTCCTCAGGGTCAGGGAAAGTGAGTACAAACTCTTTTGTACTGTACTCGATTAAGAGTGGGAGCCCCATTTGGGCCAGGGACTGTGTCTAACCTGAATAACTTGTATTTACCTCTTGGCACTTAGTACTTGGCACAGAGAAAGTGCTTTATACATACCATAACTAACAGATACCACAAAAAAGTGGGTGAGCTCAGTACAGCGTAGTCTCTCTCTCTTCTCCGTCAAGTTCACAAACTCCTGTTCCCTGTGAAGGGTTTTGCGTCCAACTCTAGTTGTCGATCTGTCTTTGTCAAGGTGGGGTGTCAGAGAATCTTTATGGGAAATGAAACTGTACTTATTAGTCTTAGCCATTAAAGTTGATCATTTTTGTTTGCTGTTCCCATAAATCTTTCCTCCACACCCACCCTCCTACAGAGAGTAATGAAAATCCTGGGGACTGAGAAGCAAATCTGGTATAGTGGATAGAGGCTGGGCCTGCGAGTACAAAGGTCCTGGGTTCTAATCCTGCTCTGCCACTTTGCTGTGTGGCCTTGGGCAAGTTGCTTCACTTCTCTGAGCCTTAGTTACCTCTTCTGTAAAATGGGGATTGAGACTGTGAGTCCCCTGTGGGTCAGGGACTATATCCAACCCGATTTGCTTGTATCCACCCTGGCCCTTAGTACAGTGTCTGGCACATAGTAAGCGCTTAACAAATACCACAATTATTATTATAAAAAGATGAAAACCCTGAAATCAAGAGATCGGTTATGATGAAAATAACGGATGAGAAAGATTCTAAGAGTTTTCAGGTGCCTCCACAGCGCTGCCCATCTGTGTCCCATCGCCCTGCTCCCATTCTTGTCCAAGCTCTTCCAAGGGACCAGTTGTTTACACCTGCTCTCTTTACTTCCTCCCCAATACCTCTCTTCTCAAACTCTGGCAATTTGGAAATGGAGGCACAGAGAAGTTAAGTGACTTGCCCAGGGTCATAAAGCAGAAAAGTGGCAGAGCTGGAATAACCCATGGCCCCTGACTCCAAGGGCCATTCTCTTTCCACTAGGCCATGCTTCTTCACAAGAACATGTTTTGAAGTTCCATGACCCCAGTTAGCCCAGGAAAATGTTGTAGGTTGTGTCCCAGTTGGGCTTAGGGGTAATGACTTTGCCGGGCCATGACAAATCTCTGATCCTGACCTTCCATTTTGATCCATTTGGACGAGGGTGCTTTTAATTGTCCCGGGAAGCAGCCCTGGTCTAGTATAGAGCACGGGCCTGGGAGTCAGAAGGATCCGGGTTCTATTCCCGGCTCTGCCACTTGTCTGCTGGGTGGCCTTGGGCAAGTTGCTTCATTTCTCTGTGCCTCAGTTACCTCATCTGTAAAATTTGGGGATTAAGACTGTGAGCCCCTTGAGGGACAGGGACAGTGTCCAACCCTATTTGCTTGTGGCCACCCCAGCACTTAAGTACAGTGTCTGGCACACAGTAAGCACTTAACAAGTACCACAACTAATAATAATAATAATAATGGCATTTGTTAAGCGCTTACCATTTGCAAAGAACTGTTCTAAGTGCTGGGGAGGTTATAAGGTGATCAGGTTGTCCCACGTGGGGCTCACAGTCTTAATCCCCATTTTCTAGATGAGGTAACTGAGGCACCAATAAGTTAAGTGACTTGCCCTAAGTCACACAGCTGACAAGCGGTGGAGCTGGGATTTGAACCCTTGACCACTGACTCCCCAGCCCATGCTCTTTCCACTGAGCCACGCTGCTTCTCTAACTACTATTATTATTAGCCCTGCACCAGATGCAGAATGGCCCAACTCTGGGAAAGTTGTCCTTATCTCCCAGAGCAAGGACAAGCACAAAAGTCCTCACAAAACTGTGAGAAAAGGCTGGACTTGGTCAGGAGGAAACTCCCCAAGGCGGTAATGCATCCACAGCCCCCTCCCTCTACTGCTGTGCATGAAACCGGCACGGCTTATAAAAATGTGCCGCATCTCCCTTGCTGCTGAGAAGCCATTTTGACTGATTCCGATGTAGGTTTGTTTTTCTCCCTGTGGTCCACCCTTGTGGCTGTATCGCACTCTTTCTGCACTGATCGGGGTGTGAGTATTGCTTCCCTATTAAATCTACTTATTCCTCTGCGTGCCTTCCATCACTGGTATCTTCGAGGAACAATGTTCCGTGCCCTTCAACACCCCAGCTGCTGGAGTCTGGAAGATGTGGTAGAGTGAGAGGAGGAGATGTCTCACCCTGGGTTTCCTCAGGAAAAAAACACACCCACAAAACAACAACTTCGTTCAGAACTAGAAGAAGCAAGACTTCATTACTGGGTTCTGCCACTCTTTCCTTCAGTAGCGTACCACTGTTGAACCATTGACTGGCCTCTGATATATTCCTAGCACACAACATCAAAGGTATTTTTCTTTCAGTCTCCATTCAAAGACTTTTTTTTCTTATTGGCTAGACAAATTCAACTTCATCCAAAGAGAACAAACATTCTCACATGCCGTTATACCTTTAGTTTGGCTAAAACCACAAAAAGGGGTGGGTTTGATAAAATAAAACAATTCAAGGTTGATTTGAGATTCAACAGCAATAGTTACTCTTTAGCGCCGGGTAGCTTCTGCTAACAAGAGCAATTCCAAAACCTCTCTCCCTCACTTCTCTCTCGGCCTCCTAGAAGGCCCGGAGGGAAAACATCACGTAGAAGTTGGACGCGCTGTTGTTTTCCTTTTTCTCTTGGAACTCAAAATGCAAGGAACGTTCACAGTTTGAAAAGCGCCCTCTGCCTCCCTCTTCTTTGTTCTCCTTGACAGTTCTGTGATTCTTCTTTGTCACTTTTGTGAATGGTTTTTGAGAAGGAAAACACTGTAAAATTCTCTCTGGGGCTGTAAGGCTAGAAGAAACGTTCAGCCTCAATTCCTGGGCTGAATATTTTGTGGCTCATTCAAACTCTCAGTCTGCCAGCTTGGTGCAATGTTGCCTCTGGATTTGCTTTCCCCTGACTCAAGCCAGAAAGAAGAGCTGTCCACCGTAATGAGAGGAGAAATAGCAAAACGAGGCCAGGTACTGCATTTTGAAGGAAAACCTGGACCCAACGAGGGTTTCTAGGATTGGGGAAGGGGAAAAGGGTGGGTAGGGAGAAAAGAGGGGGCAGATTTCAAAATAGCCTATTCTTTCCAGGGACATGTAAATAGATCAGCCAGGCAGAAAATCTAGCAGCCCAGAAAATCTATTTCTAGCTTTTCCTCACTTTTTAAAGTCATTCATATTGTAACCCCCAAATCCACTCCACTGAGATAGGGAAACGTAACATCCCATTTCATTCTTTAATTCATTCAATATTATTGAGTGCTTACTATGTGCAGAACACTATACTAAATGCTTGGAATGTACAGTTCGGCAACAGGTAGAGACAATCCCTGCCCAATGACGGGCTCACAGTCTAACTGGGGGAGACAGACAGCAGAGCAAAACAGAACAAAACAAAAACAACATTATCACGATAAATAGAATCAAGGGAATGTGCACCTTATTAACAACATAGATAGGGTAATAAATTATATGTACAAATGAGCACAGTGCTGAGGGGAGAGGAAGGGGGAAGGGGGAGGAGCAAAGGGTGGGGAGGGGAGGGGGAGCAGAGGGAAAGGGGGCTCAGCTGAGGGGAGGGGAAGGGGGAAGGGGGAGGAGCAGAGGGTGGAGGGGGAGCAGAGGAAAAAGGAGGGCCTCAGTCTGGGAAGACCTTTTGGAGGACGTGAGCTGTATTGTACTCTCCAAAGGACTTACTACAGTGCTCTGCACCCAGTAAGCGCTCAATAAATACCCCTGATTTATTGATTTCAGTCATGATGGCAAAGCCTCTTGAGAATCAAAGCCTTAATTTGATTTTTTTTACCAGTGATCTGTTCCCCCATTTTATGGACCCCTCCCTTTCAGGAAGCATAAGTAAGTTTCACTTGATCAAGAAATCCTGGGCAGAAGTCCTGAAGCAATAAAGTTCTTTATGCCAACAAGCCAAGGATTAGATTAAACATAAACTATCCTAGTCTTTCTCGTTCAGCTGGCCAACCTGCAGTGCCCTCAAGCGGACAAAGAAATAACAGATCACAAACGGTGCCCTTCAACCCAAAAGATTTGAACAAACCATTAGATTCTGACCTTGAGGAAGTACCTGAAATTCTCAATTCATTCTCTCTCTCTCTCTTTCTTACCCCCACCCCCCACACCCCCAGGGGAGGCTGTGGTAGAGGAAGAAGGGAGGGATACAGGAAAGGGGAAGAGAGGGAATTCAGGTCAATAACGAGGACCTAGGTATTCAAAATATTTTATTTTTCTACCACAATTTGACATTTTTCAGCTTACTTCAATGTAAAATGGATATGTAGCAAACATTAAGGCAGACCACTCCTCTCTGCAATTTAGGATTCCAGATGCACAGTCTCAAGGCAGTGTTTCAGGAATCTAACCCCCAACCAACACCATCCAAATCTCACTGTGGTTCATTCATTCAATCGTATTTACTGAGAGATTACTGTGTGCAGAGCATTGTACTAAGTTATTGGAAAGTACAGTACAGCAGTAAAGAGAGTCAATCCCTGCCCCCACCAGCCCCTCACTAGATCCTCCAGCACATAAAGAAAAAAACACATTGGCTTTGTCATCCTGGCCCCTTCCTGATTTGCCCCGCTCTGCAAGGACAGCAGAAACCACAGGGCTTGGACCAGGTAGGGGCAGGTGGAGGGATGGAAGGGATCACTCCCTCACACGTCCTGCCCCGGCTGGCTCAGACCGGTGGCTTTGGGGAATCCCCGAGGTGGGGGTGGTATTTTGGGAGGGGGCCACCGGGTGCAAAAATAGGGGAAAAACTGACCAAATAAAAATGGCCTACCAAGCGGTGAGGAGGGACTGCAGGGGATGGAGGGATCAGTGGGGGAAGGGGGGAAATAATTTAGAGAGTTTTGTGTGTGGTGAGGGGAGGGTGGGAAAGTCTGAAAGAACCATGGGGAGGATGGGAGAAGTAGGGCCACGATGAGGGGGAAGGGACTGGATGACAGCAGAGCTGACTTCCTGCCACTTGGGGACACCTGTGTGCGACAACGTGTCACATGTACTTTGGTTAATATTAATTGTGGTATTTGTTCAGTGCTTGAAACAGCGGGGCCTGTGGAAAGAGCATGAACCTGAATGTTGGAGGATCTAGTTTTTAATCTCAATTCTGCCACTTGTCTGCTCTGTGACCTTGGGCAAGTCACTAAACTTCTCAGTACCTCAGTTTCCTCATCTGTAACATGAGGATTAAATGCCTGCCCTCCCCCATCTTAGACTGTGGGTGAGGGACTATGTCTGATCTGATTGTATTCTATCTCAGCGCCTGGAACATAGTAAGGGTTTAACATTATTATTATGATGATGATGATGTATCAAGCACTGGAATGTATAAAATAGAATCAGATCAGAGACACAGCTCCTCTGGACTGGAATGCTCTCCCTTTTCATAACCAACAGACAAATAATTACTTCCCCCCCACCTTCAACGCCTTAAGGAAGACATCTCTCCTCCAAGAGGCCTTCCCTGGCTAAGCCCTCATTTCCTCTTCCCCTTTTGTGTTGATTTACTTCTGATTTACTCCGTTTATTCACCATCACCACGCCCTTCAGCCCCACAGCACCTATGTTCGTAGCCAAAATTTATTTATATTAATGTCTACCTGCCCCTCTAGACTGTAAGCTCACCATGGACAGGAAATGTGCCCATTATATTGTTGTGTTGTACTCTCCCAAGAGCTCAGAACAGTGCCCTGCACACTGTAAGCGTTCAATACTATTGATTGATTGTTGCACATGAGACTCATTGTCTAAGTGGGAAAGAGTTAGAATTGAATCCTCATTTTACCATTGAGGAATCGGAGGCAGAGAGAGATTAAGTGACTTGCCCAAGGTTACCCAGCAGGCATTTGGAAGAGCCAGGATAAAAATCCAGGTCCTCTTACTCCCAGGCCTGCGTTCTTTCCACTAGGCCATGGTGGCTACTCCAAAACAAGGAAAGAATTGAACAGGTATTTAGGAAGACTGAATCATGTCACTGCAAGGATGCCCTTCAGGCTGAACTGTGTTGCTGAGTCTGCTGGGGGATGAGAGGGAAGGTGGAAAGAAGGCTTGGTTGTCATGGTGTAGTAACACTTTCCTGAAAGGGCTGTTTCAGGATGTCCCACGCAACTCAGTGCAATATATCACACTCACTGTTGGATAATAATTATGGTATTTGTTAAGTGCTTACTATGTTTCAAGCACTGTTCTAAGCACTGGGGTAGATACAAATTAATCAAGTTGGACACTGTCCCTGTCCCACATAGGACTCACACTCTTAATCCCCACTTTACAGATGAGGTAACTGAGGCCCAGAGAGGTTAAGTGACTTGTCCAAGGTCACAGAGCAGGTATGTGGTGGAGCCAGTATTAAACCTACGTCCTCTGACTCCCAGGCCTGAGTGCTATCCATGCTGCTTCTCAGAATGTACTTCCTGTTAACTTGGATGGGATTTAAGGGCCAAAAAAAGTCACTTTTTCTAAATAAAATTTCTATCCCTCCTAAACCCATCTTCTTCCCTCCTTGCCTCCCCTGCTCTTTTGTATTTTGATGTTTCATTATTCCAGGCCCGTCAAACTGCATTACCTTCCAGTCCCTTGATGGTTGCCTGGTGAAATACAGACATTTGGCCACGCTTCCTGGTTTGGGAAAACATGAGATAAGGCAGAAGTCCATATTATCTACCAGCTCTAAAAGGCAAGAAAGATGGAGCTGCAGGAGTCTGGACTGTCATTAGCTCGATATTGTAGAATTTTACTTGTTTGGGCAATTCACTGAGGACTCTGTAGTGGTTAGGTTAATGGGGAGTACCATTTTCTAGGCCATCTCTCTTTTTTTTGTCCAGCACTTCATTTTCCAAATGGACTTTGTAAATGTCTCATTTTGATTTCTTTTAGGCTTGCATAGGCTGGCTATTAGTGGTTCCTGTTGGGGGATGTGGCCTGCTTCCAGCAAGAGGGCATGGAGCGAGCTGGAGTCCACAGCTGCTGTGGGAATACTTCATTGAAGATGGGGGGGGGGTGTAAATGATCTCTTGGGAAGGAGTTTGAGGAGTCTGGGAGAGACAAGGACCTGTTACAGAGCTTCTACTTGGTAATAATAGTAGTAATGGCATTTACTGGGGACCCATTGGCTGCCATGTGATGTCCCAGGAACTTGGGAAGGACAAACCAAAAAGTTACACACAGCCTGCCCACAAGGAGCTTACACTCTAACAGTCTGCTTTTAAAAAACTCTGTTCTTTCTACTGCGTCATAGTGCTTCTCCTAAAGGAACTGGTGCTTTATATTTCTGGGGAACTAAGGAGGTGGAAAAAGGTTATGGGTCCCTGGCCATGTGGAGGGGAAAAGCGAATATTCTTCCTTCTTTTTGACCCTCAAAGTTTCACTGGGGTCTTAGACTGGGGCTCTCGCTGTTGGACTTGGAGGAGGGGTGAGGATGGATCCTAAATGAGATGAGGTCAGCACCGAACGCTCAATGGGGCACACGCTTTTCTCAAATCATCATCATCAGTGGTATTTATTAAGCACTTACCCTCTGCAGAGCACTGTGCTAAGCGCTTGCGAGAGTACAAGAGACGTGGTCGGCAAGTTTCCCGCCCACAAACTCAAATCACTCCAGTTTTGCCAGTGTGCGGTTTCATGGCTTTAGCACTGGCATTTTCTTTGATTCCTCCCAATCTTTCAGTTCCAGTATTCAGCCTGTTATCAAGCTCTGTCTATTTTTCTTCAGAGTAGTTCACAATTCTGGCCCTTCTTCTCCATCCAAATGGCCCCCAAGCTGGCCCAAATGTTTGTCATAGCCCATCTCAATCACTGAGTCAATCTTCACCCCCCCTCCAGTCTCTCTCCTCTCCATCCACATTTCACTCTACTGCTCAGATTAGTTTTCTCAAAAATCACTCCTCAAAACCTGCAATCACTGTCCATTCCTTTCTGTATCAAGCAGAAACCCCCAACCATCTGCTTTAAGGTTCTTAATTAGCTGTCTTCCTATTTATTCTCCCTTTTCTACCACCACACTAACTCCACACTTCATTCCTCTCGAGCTAACCTACTCACTGTACCTTATTCTCATCTCTCCTATTGATGACGTCTTATATACACCCCCCTCCCTGCCTTGAACTCCCTTGGATATCTGACAGATCATCGCTCTGCCCATCTATGAAGCCTTTCTGAAATCACATCTCCTCCAAATATAAGGAAGTACCCTTCTCCAACTGATGTCTCATAGGCCCACTTTATTTCTCCCCCAGTGCCACTTCAGCACTCTGTACCACCTAAACACCAGGGTAATCAATGCCCCTTCTCCCTCCTGGGCACGCATACGTACACACCCACATCTGTAATTTATTTCAATGTCTGTCTCCTACCCCTAGATTTCAAACTTCTTGAAGGCAAGGCATCATTATAATAATGATAATTGTGGTATTACTATGTCCCAGAGACTCTACTAAGCACTGGGGCAGATACAGTTGATCGAATCAGACACAGTCCCAGTCCCACATAGGGCTCACAGTGTAAATAGGAGGGAGAACAGACATGTCACCTCCATTTCACAGATGAGACACTAAGGCATAGAAAAGTTAAGTGACTTGCCCAAGGTCACACAGCAGGAAAATGGCAGAGCTGGGATTAGAACCCAGAGTCCTCTGACTCCCAGGCCTGTGCTTCTTCTCACATTACACTGCTTCTCACACCTAATTTTATTATACTCTCAAATCCTCAGTATAGCATTTTGCACATAGACTCATTGAATACTTTTGCCTGATTGACTGTTTCCCTAAGGAGAAGTTTAGAATGACCTTCCTAAGTATCAACTCCTAATGAGTATTATTCCTTTGGTAGAAAACCTAGCTTCCATGGACACAGTTTTTGTGTCAAGAGAGAAAGAAGATATAGAGAAGCGTACGAGCTTCTGGTCTGGATTCCTTCCCTGTGCCTCCTCTCTCTCTGGTAACCACCTCAGGACAGCTGAATCCCATATCAGGTCCACAGTTGAGGCCCTGGGCAAAAATTCAGGATCAAATGGAGGGGGGTTAGCAGTGGGGTAGTGAAACTGGGAGTGGCTGGGGCAGGGGGTGGAGCAGAGAAGAGGAAGAAGAGAAAGTGTGAGTATAATGGAAAGAATGGGGAGAGTGTGTGGGGCAAAGAGGTGGAGGAGAAAAGGGAGGCCAGATTAAAGATACCCTCGTGTTCTGGATTTCCTGTTGGAAAAATCCCCCTAGAATCACACTCTCCCAGAGACCCTGCAGAGATCATATCTATCTGTATTGCCCTTTCCCAAGTACTTAGTACAGAGCTCTGCACACTGTGGGTCTTCAGTTAAGTGCTTACGGTTCATTGATTCTTGCAAGCAGCTTAAAAGTCAGATGTTGGGACAGTCTAGATTTTTTAAGCCTCAAACTTTTATTTTATTCTTCCTGGGGAATTCTGTTTAGACTCTGTTAATCATTAATGATGTGGACTCGAGTGTGTTTCTTGAGTGCAGAGTTTATCGCAGATGCCATCTCCGCATTCAACGCAGTTAGCAACGCCTAAAAATAGTTCCATTAGGACCTCAATGCTGGAGAGGAATTAAACGCTTAAATGGATTTGTGTGGAGAAAGGACATTCACAGCCACAAGCCATGTGGAAGTCATTATTCATGGCCTCTCTGAAGCCTTAAGAAAGTGATTTTCAAGACCAGGTAAGGCGATTCATAGCCAGCTTTTATGTTACAAATGGGGAGTAATGATTTTTCAAATGGATTTCATCAAAAAGCTACATCAGAATTTTTTCCCCAGAGGCAGATAGATCTATCTAATCTGTCACATTTGGGCTCCAAAATTTTCCCTTTGATTGCTCAAGAGTTTTTGCCTTTAAAGGTGACTAAGTAAATGATCTTTGCTCTCCAACATCCTGAATGTCAGAAATTAAAATAGGGTGCTCTATGAAGGGAGTTCAGGGACAAGGAATCAAGACTGGAAGCCTGTGACTTAAGATGACTTGAAGAAGGACAATGAATTTTTCTAAATGTGCATCCTGTTTTATCTTTACAATACACTGCTTTCACCTTTATAGCACTAGCCTTATCTCACCTTGGCTTCAGGGACTCTGTCCTCTCCTGGTTCTCCTCTTACCTCTCTGGCCGATCATTCTCAGTCTCCTTCGCTGGAGCCTCCTCCCCCTCCCATCCTTTAACTGTTGGAGTTCCTCAAGGGTCAGTTCTTGGCCCTCTTCTGTTCTCCATTTACACTCACTCCCTCGGTGAACTCATCCGCTCTCACGGCTTTGACTACCATCTCTACGCAGATGACACGCAGATCTACATCTCCGCCCCGTCCTCTCCTCCTCCCTTCAGGCTCGCATCTCCTCCTGCCTCCGGAACGTCTCCACCTGGATGTCGGCCCGCCACCTAAAACTCAACATGAGCAAGACTGAGCTCCTCATCTTCCCTCCCAAACCCGGTCCTCTCCCAGACTTCTCTATCACCGTGGATGGCACGACCATCCTTCCCGTCTCTCAGGCCCGCAATCTCGGTGTCATCCTTGACTCGTCTCTCTCGTTCACTCCACACATCCTATCCGTTACCAAGACCTGCCGGTTTCACCTCTACAATATCGCCAGGATCCGCCCTTTCCTCTCCACCCAAACGGCTACCTTACTATTACGGGCTCTCGTTATATCCCGGCTAGACTACTGTGTCAGCCTTCTCTCTGACCTCCCTTCCTCCTCTCTCGCCCTGCTCCGGTCTATTCTTCACTCCGCTGCCCGGCTCATCTTCCTGCAGAAACGATCTGGGCATGTCACTCCCCTTCTTAAACAACTCCAGTGGTTGCCTATCGACCTCCGCTCCAAACAAAAACTCCTCACTCTAGGCTTCAAGGCTCTCCATCACCTTGCCCCTTCCTACCTCTCCTCCCTTCTCTCTTTCTACCGCCCACCCCGCACACTCCGCTCCTCCGCCGCCCACCTCCTCACCGTCCCTCGGTCTCGCCTATCCCGCCGTCGACCCCTGGGTCACGTCCTCCCGCGGTCCTGGAACGCCCTCCCTCCTCACCTCCGCCAAACTGATTCTCTTTCCCTCTTCAAAACCCTACTTAAAAATCACCTCCTCCAAGAGGCGTTCCCAGACTGAGCTCCTCTTCCCCCTCTACTCCCTCTGCCATCCCCCCTTTACCTCTCCGCAGCTAAAGCCTCATTTTCCCCTTTTCCCTCTGCTCCTCCACCTCTCCCTTCCCATCCCCACAGCACTGTACTCGTCCGCTCAACTGTATATATTTTCGTTACCCTATTTATTTTGTTAATGAATTGTACATCGCCTTGATTCTATTTAGTTGCCATTGTTTTTACGAGATGTTCTTCCCCTTGACGCTGTTTATTGCCATTGTTCTTGTCTGTCCGTCTCCCCCGATTAGACTGTAAGCCCGTCAAACGGCAGGGACCGTCTCTATCTGTTGCCGACTTGTTCATCCCAAGTGCTTAGTACAGTGCTCTGCACATAGTAAGCGCTCAATAAATACTATTGAATGAATGAATGAATAGCCTCCTTTAAGGCACTAACTCTTGTGGGGAGGGTGGTTGGAGTGTGTTCTCTGGAGCCATGGGGAAATGGAGAAAAGTTTTTAAAGAGGGAAGGGAGGGAGCTATGGAATAGAAGAGGCTAGATAACCTTGAGAAATCACCAGAGAGGATAAAAATTTCTGATGAAGTAAAGGTCAGCTATTCTTTTATGGAATTTCTAACTCTCTATAAATATATTGTGGTAGCATCTAGAATTGCCCAAGCATGTGATTCTGGCAAAAATAAGGCATTCAACCTTGGTTCAATAACTAATCCTCCATCAAGCGCTTAGTACAGTGCTCCGCATACAGTAAGTGCTCAACATATACCATAGATTTACAACTTTTCTTATAGGAAAGCTGGCTCCAATTAAGAGTTTTGATTTAAAACGTGCCTTACCAAGAACCACTTGTTTTCTGGTCAATAACTGTCTGATTAAAGGATCTCACTTGTGGGTTTTGTGGAATTAAACACTAGGTGACCAAGCCATGTTCCGTGAGGGACTTGAGGAAGAGATCTCACATGAATTTGGGCTAGGATAATTGTCTCACCCTCTGGACTGCAAGCGCTCTGTGGGCAGAGAACATGTCTATCAACTGTTGTACTGTACTCTCCCAAGCACTCAAATGGCATTTGATTATTAGAAAATCCATACTGAGAATACGTCTCTCACATAAAGATGATTATGTATATGGTACAGACGTATTCTTTACAACGTTTATGTTATGGAAAATGGTGTTATAGTAACCATTGATTTTAAAGGGAAAGCTGGGATCATGTCTAACTCTAGTGCTCTTCCAAGCACTCAGTACAGTGTTCTGCACACAGTAGGCATTCACATACTATTACCTGATAGACATGGATAATTCAGAGATACTATTGTGACTGACATTTTGCAATATACAGTCTATATTCTTATGTCTACTACAAGCAAAATGCTCTACACTCACCACTCACTACTTTTTATTAGTTTAGATATTATAAACATTATGCCTGTTAAATACTGGGCAAAGAAACAAATCCTAATCCCGGCTCCCCGGTTTGTCTGCTGCGTAATCTTGGGCAAATCACTTCTCCGTGCCTCATTTACCTAATCGGTAAAAAGGGGATTGACTGCAAACAACCATATTATTTTGTATCTAAGCCAGTGCTTAGTAGAGCTCTTGGACATAGTAAGCACATAACAAATACCATTAAAAAAACAAGGCTCAGTCTGGGTTGTGAAACATCAAGCCTCCACCAGTGTCACCTACAGTCATTCATTCATTCAATGGTATTTATTGAGTGCTTACTGTGTGCAGATCACTATACTAAGCACCTGGCTGGGTACAACAGACGCAACCATACATCCGTTCCTTCCCATAAGGAATCTCTGAGCTTAAATACCCCATCAGACATATGTCTTTTCTCGTGTTGTATCCAAACCATGTCTTAACAGCACATGCTAATTCCCCATAAATCAGTGTTTAAACTCATGACTCCCGCACTACAGCCCGCATCCACTGAAAAATGGAATCTCTGCTTCAGTGCCCCAAGGCATCATGAGAGAAGGCTTTGGCAGAGAGCATTCCGGGAAGCTTCTGCTTGCCCTTCATCACCCCTAGCCTGAGGGCCTTCCTCACAGCCACCTGAGGAGCCTTTTGGGCCCTACAGGATCAGTCATGGCCCAGCCGGCTGGGTCCCCTGAAGTTGGGCAAGGGCACCATTTAATTCAGCAGGAGAAGGCTGGCAGGGAATCTCTCCTGTGACTTGGGGAGCCCCCTCTTCCCTGCTCTTTCCCTTAGCTCCCCCTCCCTTCCCCCCTCTCCCCGTCCCACAGCTCTTATGCATAAATCTATAATTCTGCTATTTACTTGTATTGATGTCTGTCTCTTCCCTCCCCCCACCAGACTGTGGGCAGGGTTTGTCTCTCTTTAGAAAAGCAGTGTGGCTTAGTGGAAAGAGCTCGGGTTTGGGAGTCAGAGGTCGTGGGTTCTAATCCCAACCCCGCCAGGTATCAGCTGTGTGACTTTGGGCCAGTCACTTAACTTCTTTTTGCCTCAGTTCCCTCCTCTGTAAAATGGGGATAAAGACTGTGAGCTCCATGTGGGGCAACCTGATTACCTCGTATCTACCCCAATGCTTAGGACAGTGTGTGGCACATAGTAGGTGCTTAACAAACACCAATATTATTTATTGCTGCATTGTACTTTCCAAGCTCTTAATACAGTGCTCTGCACATAGTAAGCGCTTTAGAAATATGGTGGAATGAAATGAATGAACCCTGCCCCTCTCTCAAATTAATGGTATTAATGGTATTAGGGAGTGCTTAGTATGTGTATCCACCCAGCGCTTCGCACAGTGCCTGGCACATAGCAAGCCCTTAAGAAATATCATTATTATTATGTACAGAGCACTGGGGTGAGCTCTTGGGAAAGCACAATACAACGGAATGAGCAGACATGTTCCCTGTGCATAGAAAGCTCTCTTTTTCTTCTCTCTCTCTCTTTCTTTCCCTCCCTCTCTTTTGCTCTCCTCCCCTCATATCAGGTTTTGGTTTCGCTACGTCAGTGGACTGGCTCCCTTCCCTTTCCTTCTCTTCCCTCTCCTCCCCCTCGACCCTGCGGCTGCTCCAGGAAGTGTTTGCAGGGAGCCGCAGCCGGTCAGTCGGTCGGTCGGTCCTTCTGTCCGCCCCATGGCAAGCGCCCTTCCAGCCCCCAAGGGGGTCATCAGGTGGGAGTCTACCTCGGGATTAAAGGGCAGGGGTGGTGGATGGCTTAAATTCCCTGCTTCAGCCCCACCTCAGGTAAAGCAAATACCTCTTCAGGTGCAGACAGACCTTTCAGAGGTTTCCTGAGTCAGACCAATCACGTAGCAGCGAGAGTATCCCTTGAGGACCTTTAATTTTCTTTCTTTTTTTTTAAACTAAGCCTTCTCTCTGTACACCTGTTCAGGTGTCTTTCTTTTTATCAACTTCCTAAATAGGTAGCCCCAAAGTCATCACTTTGGCCCCAGCCTGGCCGCACCGCCTTGGGTCTGAGTTTCCAAAGCGCTCCCGCTCAGTGGACGTGGGCTCAGCCAGCCACATTGACAACCAGGTTAAATGGATGTATGGCTGTTGGAGGATAAAACACTGATATATTCATTTCTGCTGCAATATGATTCCTTCTTGGTTAGGAATACAGGTCTTTATTTGGCCTGCCTAAACACTTCCTGATCTGCTCTCACAATCTCTATAACTGATGTGTGTTTGTTCCTTCTAGGAATCATATGACATTTTGGAACAAATACCCTCTTCAATTTTCACCATTATTTAATAAGTGAGGGCTCCCAAGAGAAACAGCACGCTATATAACCTACTTTAGGAGATCATATGCTGTGCAACTTATGATTTTGGGTTGGGGTTCCTAGGCTTTCTTGAAAATTAGCAGCTTATTTAATGCGTCATTAATTTGTGACTAGCTGGGGTCCCTGTGAATGCATTGCCTTCACTTCTATTTGATCTTTGCTTAGAACTTGATACTGTCCTGTTATTTTTAGACTTCAGCAAATATTATTCCTTGGTTAATGTTCATTTTCAATTCAAGAGTCTTTATAGGGCGGTTTCACATTGGAATGACTTTGCAGCACAGATGTTGTTGAATTAAATTATCTCCCAAAGTAATTACATTTTAGACCAAATAGGCTAAGAAATTGGAAAAACTGAACCTCTTCTTTAAATTCCTGTTATTAAACCCTAAGCAAATGAAAGCCAAACTTCCAGTCTTTCTTTGGATAGCCTGATGACTCAATTTATGTAGCATCTAGCCGGGAGAGTGTCTCCTCCTTGTTTAATTCTGTATCCATCAAGTGGGGCTGTTGGTTCCTTGAATAAAATAAACTGCTAACGGGAATTTTGATTACAAAGTTTCCAAAGGCTTATTAGGAGTGCCACTTGCTACCCTGAGAGAAAACAAAGCCTGGTGGAAAGAACTCAGAACTTGGAGTCAGGAGACCTGGGTTCTAGTCCTGGCTCTGCTACTTGGCTGTTGTTTGACCTTGGGCAAGTCATTTAATTTCTCTATGCCTCCGTTTCCTCATCTCTAAAATGGGGATAATATACCAGTTCTTCCTCCCTCTTGGATTCTGGGATAAGAACTGAATCCAATTATCTTTTATGTACTCCAGTGTTTGACACACTTCTAAGTACTTAAATACTATTAGTATTATTACATTTTAATGTGGGTTTCCTCTCTGGCAACTACTGAGGTATCCTGTTAAGTGCCTTAGGGTCAGGGAATATATTTTGTGCTTCTCTTGTATCTCCCCAGTGCTTAGTCCAGCGTCCTGCATTTAGTTCATGCACAGTAAATGCCATTACTACTAAACAGGGCACAACTGGTGGTGAGGGCTCTTTTAGGGTTAAGAGGACCTCTGTGATTCCCCAGACTCTCGGAGGGAAACCCAGAAGGACTGAAGCATTACTTTTTTCATGATTTGGAGGTCCTTCTTGGAAGATCTCTCTTGGTCCAGACCCCCATGGATGCAATGAAATCCTGATGGGTTTAAAAAGCAAAACAAAACACCCCCCACCTCCAAACAGGAACATCAGAAAAGGCCTATTTTTTTTTCTAAACTTTCATTCATTTTGATCAGTTTCTTTAGGTTTCTAAAGTCTTTCCCCCTCTCCCTTTTTTCCTAGGGTGAAGAAGAAATGCTGAAATGGAAGGAGTGTGGAAATATTTTCTCACCATTTTGCTAGCAGGTAGGGCACTGGCAGTAACTTTTGAACCAGCCATAGCTATTACTATCACTGTGCGCAGAGCACTTTCCTAGGTGAGTTACAACAGAAGCCAAAAGACATATTCCCTGCCCTCAAGGAGCTCATAATGGGGGAGATGCAGAAAAGCCCAACTAATACCTCGGGTTCTCATTTAACGTGGAAGTTGTGTCCCTCATTAAGGAAAACTCATGCTTTACTTTACACCTCCGTCTGCATAGTGCTCGGCATATAGTAAGTGCCTAAGAAACACCACAGTTATTATAATGTCTGCCGCATATGTATGCACACAACCATTTCTTCAGGCACCATAGTAGATACAGGCAAGTGGAGTGGGAAGATTGTCTAATTCCCTAATAGCATTCTAGCCCAAATATATCATGTAATCATGTGATGTGGCAAAACTGAGTACCTATAAACCAAATGAGAGGCATTGCTCTTACCGAATCAGTCGATTGTATTTGTTGAATACTTACTGTGTGCAGACCATTGTATTAAGTGCTTGGAAGAGTACAATATGACAGAGAATAATCTGAATTGGTAGACACAGTCCCTGCCTGTAATAATAATAATAATAATGGTATTTGTTAAATTCTTACTATGTGCCAAGCACTGTTTTAGGCACAGGGGTAGATACAAGGAAATCAGGTTGTCCCACGTGGGGCTCATAGTCTTAATCCCCATTTTAAAGATGAGGCAACTGAGGCACAGAGAAGTGAAATGCCTTGCCCAAAATCTCAGCTGACAAGTGGCAGAGCCGGGATTAGAACTCACAACCTCTGACTCCCAAGCTCGTGCTCTTTCCACTAAGTCATGCTGCTTCTAGTGGAAAGAACACAAGTCTGGGATTCAGAGGTCCTGGGTTCTAATCCCAGCTTTGCCATTTCTCTGTGTTCTGACTTTGGGTAAGTCACTTTACTTCTTGGTGCCTCAATTCCCTCATCTGGGAAGTGGGGATTCAATACCTGTTCTCCCTCTTACTTAGACTGTGAGCCCCGAGTAGAACCTGATTAGCTTGTATCTACCTCAGCCCTTAGTTTGGTGCTTGGCACATAGTAAGTGCTTAACAAATATCACTATTATTACTATGGAACTTTCAGTTTAGAAGGGGAGACCCCTATTAATATAAATTAAATTATGGACATGTCGATAAGTACTGTGGAGGTGAGAGTGGGACAAATAAAGGGTGCTGCAGATGGGGGAGGGAGGAGAGGAAATAAGGACTTAATTCCTTTTGCAGGAGAAGTGATTTTCATAAGGTTTTGAAGGTGGGGAGAGTGGGGATCTGTCAGATATGAAGCAGGAAGGAGTGAACGAGAGGTCGGTAGCAAGATAGATGAGTTTGAGGTATGGTGAGTAGGTTGACATTAGAGGAACAAAGTGAGTGTCCTGGGTTGTAGTAGGAAGTCTGTGAGATGAAATAGGAGGGGGCAAGGTGACTGAGTGCTTTAAAGCTCTTCAGAATTTGTATAAGTGCTGAGGAGTCAAGGAGATAAGAATGGCAAAGGATGGTGTGGCAGGGAGTGGAGGGCTTGGCACTCCTTGGGGAGGTCTGGAAATCATTTGTGGAGGTGGCAAATCACACCCAGAGGTGAGATTTCATCTAGCTAAGGGAAGTGACACAGAGGATGATAGCTGAAAAAGGGAATCCAAAGCCAGGGCCAGCAGCCTGGTTATTTTGGGCTGGGTTAGCATGTAAACTAGGACAGAGGGAGAGAAGAGGGATGATGCGGGACAGTCTTAGCTTGTAAATTTTCCAGGAATCCAGCGGGAAGGTGGTTGAGGTCAAGATCAGACTGTGACTGCAGGAATGGAAAGAAAGCCATGTTCTGGGAAGTATAGGGAGAAGTCTTTATACTGCTCTCTGGCACTGAGTGGAAACCCCAGATCATACTTAATTTTTATGGGAATGGTGCAGCCCCCCTCTATTTCCGGCCGCTGGAGAGGGAGTGGGGGAAGACAAGTTCAGAGAAGGGAAAAAGTTGGGAGGCCATGCTTTTATGGCATTCATTCTTCCAGTTTTGCCCACAGGTGCTGGGCCTGGGCCTCAGGAAGCCACAGCCCAAACCGAGCTCATATTTTTGGGAGTGAAAGCTGGGGTTAAAAAGAGGGGAGAAAGAAAAGGATAGAGAGATGGCTGGATTACCCTTACTCTGCCAAGGCCTGTCATTGTTCTGACCTGTGGTAGAGGGAAGTGAAGTTGAGAGCTAAGGGAGTCAGTCAGTCAGTCAATCGCATTTTTTGAGAGCTTACTGTGTGCAGTGCACTGTACTAAACACTTGGGAGAGTACAATGTAAGACACATTCCCTGCCCACAGTAAACTTACAGACTAAAAGGGGAGACAGGCATTAATATAAATAAAATTACAGCTATGTATGTTAGTGCTGTGTGGCTGGTGGGGGGGGATGAATTAAGAGAGTAAGTCAGGGCAATGCAGTAGGAAGTGGGAGAAGAGGAAAGGAAGACTTAGTCAGGGAAGGCCTCTTGGAGGAGATGTGCCTTCAATAAGGCTTTGAAGGGGGGAGAGTAATTGTCTGTGGGATACGAAGAGGGTGGGAGTTCCAGGCCAGCGGCAGGATGTGATCGAGAGATTGGCTGCGAGATAGCTGAGTTCAAGGTACAGTGAGAAGGTTGGCTTTAGAGGAGCAAAGTGTGCAGGCTGGGATGTAGTAGGAGAGTAGCAAGGTGAGGTAGGAGGGGATGAGGTGATTGAGTACTTTAAAGCCGATGGCCAGGAGTTTCCATTTGATGCGGAGGTGGATGGGCAACCACTGGAGGTTCTTGAAACGTGGTTTAAACAGTTTGCAGAGGCAGCAGAGTAAGGACTGGAGTGGGGAAAGACAGGAGACAGGGAGGTCAGCGAGAAGGCTGACACAGTAATCAAGGCAGGAAAGGATAAGGCCAGCACTTGCTCTTGAAAATAGCTTCCTGTGTGTCTGAGCCAAGGAAAGGATGCATGTGTCAGTATTTACAGCCACCCACTCAAAAAGTGCACTTTGGAATGGAGACATCACAGGTGCCCAGCAGTATTTTACAATGCCACACCTGGTGGGTGTGAGCACTGTTAGGCCTGGATTTCTCCCACTGCTGGGTCAAGGGTTGAAGGAAAGACTCTTCATGGGACTTGGAACCCTGGTTACCAGGAATGCAGGCCTGGGAGTCAGAAGAACTGGATTTGCATACTGGCTCTGCCGATTCCCGGCTGTGTGACTTTGATCAAGTGACTTCACTTCTTTGGGTCTCTGTTTCCTCATCTATGAAACTGAGGTTCGATCCTCGGTCTTCCTCACCTTTAGACTGTGACCCCAAGTGGGACAGAGACTGTGAGTGATTGAATTGTAGTTACCCCACCACTTGTCAGATAGTAAACCAGTGGAAAGAGCACGGGCTTTGGAGTCAGAGGTCATGGGTTCGAATCCTGGCTCTGCCACTTGTCAGCTGTGTGACTGTGGGCAAGTCACTGCGCCTCAGTTACCTCATCTGTAAAATGGGGATTAAGACTGTGAGCCCCACGTGGGGCAACCTGATTCCCCTGTGTCTACCCCAGTGCTTAGAACAGTGCTCTGCACATAGTAAGCGCTTAACAAATACCAACATTATTATTATTAAAAACTTAAATAACACCATTATTATAACTACACCCAATAATCCTCCCTGCCCCCTGCCTTTCCCCACTTGACTCTCTTTCCTAATTCTCACTGTCCCTAAGTCCCATCTCTTCAACCCACTCCTCCCCTCAAAACAACCAGTGTCCAAAGTCATCAGAATGTATTGAGCGTCATCTGGATACGAAATACTGTCTGGCCACCTGGATGCATACCACAGAAGAAAAATAAAGGCCTGCCCCTGAGGAGCTTACACTCCAATGGAGAAGATGAATGAGATATACTACCAACTATGAAGTGGGTAAAATCCAAGCATATGAAGAAGAGGAAATATACTCAATTCTCCTATAAGCCGAGGGTTGAGGACTTGTCTTGGCAAGTCACCGAATGCAATGAGCAGGTGGGAGGTGAAGAGGCATCCCATTATAAAGTGTATATGCCATCCTCACCCATGTTAGCCAGCTAAGGGTAGACTGGGAGTAGAACCCAGGACTCCTAATTTCCAGAGTAGGGCTTTTTCCAGTGACCCCATTGGGGGCCTCACAGTGAAGAATGTTCACATCGTGGCTTGCCTTATCCAATCAGACTCAAGTTGACTGAAGAAACTTTCTTGATTCCTTAACCATGTTCTAGACAAAAACGTGTATTGAAAAACTGACTATATTGGAACTGAACATCATAGTTGGAACTGAACTGGTTCCTTGAAGCACATTTGATAGCACACACAGTATGCAGTGATTGGTGCTTTTTACGTTTTTGTTTTTTTTAAGTTAAAGAAAAGGTAGAGATTTGGAGTTCCAGGCATCTCAGTGTAGTTTCTCCCATTCTCAAAATGTGAAGGAGATTTGGATTTGTGATAATAATAATAATAGTATTTGCTAAGCACTTACTATGTGTTGAGCACTGTTCTAAGTGCTGGGGTAGATACAAGGTAATCAGGTTTTCCCATGTGGGGCTCACCATCTTAATTCCCATTTTACAGATGAGGTAACTGAGGCACAGAGAAGTGAAGTGGCAGACAAGTGGCGGAGCAGGGATTAGAAACCATGGCCTCTGACTCCCAAGCCCGTGCTCTTTCCACTGAGCCACGCTGAAGCCAGACTGATTCCTAGGAGGATCAATGAGTTCTAGAGAATCCATTGCAAAGTGGGAGCTTAGCCTTGCTGGTTTCCTAGCGTGGCCTTAGAGGATTCTGTCGGGTGAGGTTCAGTGGCCCGGGTCCTGGGCTAGTTAGAAACCCTATATGAGGGGCAAAATTGGGAATACTGGAACCCAACCCCCCCAAACTAATTCCTTTGCTCTCTTTTTTTCATCACCAATGGTATTTATTGATTACTATGAGCAGAGCACTGTACTAAACACTTGGGGTAGTGCCCAGAGCTTAGTACAGTGCTTTGCACATAGTAAGTGCTTAACAAATACCATCATTATTATTATTAATCAATACAACAGAGTTGGTAGACATTTCCTGCCCACAGCAAGCTTACAGCCTAGAAGGGGAGACAGACATTAGTACAAATAATATTCCTATGACTCCTTAGAGCCACCTTCTCACTCATCTCCTCTATTGCACTTTTGCACAATTATGAGCATAACCATTTAAGCCATTCTTCCTCCTGTCTCCTCCTGTTAGACTGTAAGCTCCTCGTGGGCCAGAATCATGTTTCCTTCTTCTAGTGTCCCCTCCCAAGCACTTCAACAGTACTCGGCACATCTCAGGTGTTCAATAAATATTACTGATTGACCGGTTTACAAATCTGAATTTTTTTTTTTGGTCTTCAGTATCAGGTTCCTGTTCCCACATTACAGAAGGCCCCCAGAATGCAACAGTCCTGGAAGGCTCTGAGGCACGGTTTAACTGTACGGTCTCACGGGGCTGGCAGCTGATCCTGTGGTATATCAACAACCAGGTCTCCCTGAGCATCACCGTCAATGGACCCATTATTTCAAGTGATCGCATCGTCCCCAAGAGTTACCAATCTGGGGACTCTTTTACCACTGAAATGATTATCCGTGACGTGAGGAGGAGTGATTCCGGAAAAATCAAGTGTGGTCTCCAGAACAGTTCTAAAGAAGAAACTGCATTTCTTTCTGTTCAAGGTCAGTCTACATCTTCTCTTGTTTTTTTTAATAAATGAAGTATTTGTCTTTAATTGTTTATTGCTATATTCTAATGGAAGTCCACACAAGGAGAGTCTTTTTATGTGGACATTTCAGTCAGAATTGTGGGTCCTGCTTTGAACTTCTCCCACATATGCGTGCACACACACATACACCCATAAATATTGTCAGTGTCACCTTTTTTATGTATGCAAGATAAATATATGTGTTAGCTTATATATATGTGTGTGTGTGTGTGTATGTGTGTGTGTGTGTGTGTACATGCACAAATATGTATGTATATGTCACTATTAGGGCTGGAGAAGGTCATCTTCGTTAATCCCCCTTCCTCGATGTAGTTTTTTTTCCTACTGCAGTTAAACAATAAGGTAGACTTTCCTCTTTCTGAACTTAAAGATCTTCAAGCAATGACTCCAATTCAATCCAGAATCAGGAAATTATTTTAAACAAAGTAAACTCCTTGTGTTACGCTTGTCTCCGTAACCAAGGAAGGGAAGAGCATAATGGAGCTGGAGAAGGTTCAGAGAATGACAACTATGTTAATCAGGAAGATCGATCAAAAAGATGAGGCTTTTTAAGGGAGAAAGACTGAGGATAAGTGGGGACTTGATTCAAGCTGATAAAATGTTCATAGGTGAAGATGGGGCAAACTCAGAAATGTTCAGATCCTACATGCAGAATATGAGGGGATCGAAACTGATGAAGATCGAAAGTGGTAGGTTTGAAACAAATTGCACAAAAAGGGTGGTAAATTTAGGAAATTGATTGCCACATCAAGGTATTTGGCCCCCCAAATATTGGTACATTCCAAATTCCTTGAGAGATTGCTAGACTGTAAGTTAGGGATATAAAGGGCAAAGTTAAGGGCATTAGATGGTCCTAAATCATGAGGATGGATGTCACATTCTATTGCTCATTGTCTGAGCATTTGGGTTGAGTGGACCATTGGCCTCACTCAGTATGGTCTTGCTTATGGCTGTGTACTCTTAAGTGACTTTTCTCTTGTATTCTCAGTTGATGGAGTTGGTCATTAAATATGCCATTTTTCCACTCCCTCTCAGCATTCTTTTCAGGCTAAATTATTCCTGGTCCTTTAATCTTTCCCCATAGCGCTCTCCCTTATCAACCCCTTAATCATTTTCCAGCCCTCAGCTGAACCTTCACTGACTTCCTCCTCTAGCTGTACTTTGATTTAGTGCTATATTTTTTGCACACATCCTTTTTCTGGCCCAGTTGTATTTCTTTTTTTTTTCCTAAAGGCCATTCTGATGAACAGTGACTTTCAGAGGCTAATCCTGGAGACCTTGTTATTACATATAATTATGTAACATCCAAGTGCACCCAAAACTTTCTTATCAGAGTCATTGTATGGATTCTGTTTAATGGCTGGGGTTGTGTTTCCTGTCCCAGTGTTGCTCTATTCTGGGAATTATGGTTTGAGGATGCCAGTCTGCTAAATGTACCATGCAATTTGGTCACGTTACTGAACCACCTGATACAACATGGCTGAAACTTCTTGTTCTGACCATGACTTATGAAGCAGAAGCGACTTGATCTGTGTTTTTGCACCTGACTGAATGGGCCATGAGGTTTCTTAACCGATTCGAAAGGACTTAGGAGCTATATTCAGCATTCAGAGACAGGACCAGATCACCAACAACATGGTCATAGGACATAGCTCATGTGCACCGAAACGACGCTCACAATAACCCAGTTCTGCAGGGAAGGAACTGATGTGTAGTAAACTGAAAAGAGGCATGCACAATCTTGGGAGGGCAGAATAAGTAATGTAAAGATGGAGAAGCCCAGCATCAAACCACGTCCACAATGGACAATTGGGAGGCTATTGCAGCAGATAAGACCCGCTTGGAGAGTAGCAGTTGGGAGAGGAGTTTGTTTGAGCAAAGCCTTTGTGTATTAAATTAATGGTATTTATTGAGTGCCTAGTCTGTGTGAAGCACTGTGCTAAGCACTTGGGATGTCAAGAGACAGGCTGTGCATGGGGAAAGAAGAATCTAGCTTTACATGCAAGCAACAGGGAAGAGAATGTCAGTCACACATCCATCTTTTCATTGACTCTTGCCGGTTCTATAGTGTTGTTTTCAAATGTGAAGGGCAGCTTTATTCCAAGATGCTCACTGGCCTCGAAAGGGATCTTACAGTGGAGCTACTCAATTCCTTTTTGCTTTGGGAATACACGGATTAGCATCTAGAAATACCTTTCTTACACACCAGCCCCGAAACCTAGACGGGCTGAGATCAGAAACACAGTAATTCTTTGCCGAAACTTTGAACATCGCCTTCCTGAGCAAATATTTGCCATGGAATCAGAAGGCATTCTTAGAAGCCAAATAGGAAATGCAGTTTTGATCTCCAGCCTAGAGATGCTTCAGGAAACCTTGAATCAGATGCTTTCAGTGGTTCTGAATGTAAGCTGGGTTCTGAATGCATGCTGAAGGCTTACTCTGTGTTGGGCACATTATTTCCTTTTCAGGTTTAATTTTTGAGGATAATAATAATTATACTACTTGTTAAGCACTTACTATGTATTAAGTACTCTTCTAAGTGCTGGGGTAGGTACAGATTAATCAGGTGGGACACAGCCCCTGTCCCTCATGGGGCTGACAATTTAAGAAGGAGGGAGAACAGGTATTGAATCCCCATTTTACAGTTGAGGGAACTGCGGCACAGAGAAATTAAGTGACTTGCCCAAGGTCCCACAGCATGCCCGTGGCAGAGCTGGGGTTAGAACCCAGGTCCTCTGACTCCCAGGTCTGTGCTCTTTCCACTAGGCCATAGTGCTTTTCTGGATCTAGGATTCCCTCAGTATTCTGGTGTGATATTTCAGATTCATCACTGTCCTTACAATATTTGGTTTTTACCTGGATTTCTCTTCCGGTAGGCAAACTAAGAAAAGTTGGCTTTTCTTTACCATGTCCCAAATCCACTCATCCTGCAGATGACTGCCCTAAGGGGAACCATGTTCTCCTAACCTAGACTCAGCCTAAAAAATCCCACTCTCGGTTCTCTGGGGAAGTCAATTTCAAAATATGATTCTTTTTTTAATCAAATTTAAAAAAAATCAAAGTCTGAATAAAGATGCTATTGTCATGTCGTCTGATTTATTTTTTTTTTCTTTCCATAGTCGTTGGGTCTTTGCATATTCAAAATGATAGCCTTGTATTAATTGAGGATAAAGCGCATGAAATTATTTGTGAAGCCTCAGGCTGGAATCCACTGCCAAATATTAGTTGGGTGATCGATGTTCCCGTAAATCACTCAAGCTATTGTTCCCACCCCAAGCCCGGTGACCTTCAAAGTTCAGTGAGCATCCTGTCTCTGATGCCACAAGGCAACGGTACCCTGACCTGTGTGGCTAGCATGGCAGGGTTGCCTTTCAACCGGTCGGTAATGGTCCATCTCACCGTGATTAAGTCTCCCTTAGGTAAGTGCATATTTCCAACCCTCTTGGGGACAAAGGCCTTCCATCGCCCTAACCTTTCGGTTGGGTCGAGTGGACCCAGGGAAATTGGGATAGGACATAATGCTGATTCCTGTGATTTAAGGAAGTGATATTGAATGCAAATGCTCTATTCTGTAAGAGTCATAACCTTGAAGTTTTGTCTGCTTGGCCAATTTTAATCTCTCCCTACTAAGCCACAGGAGAAATATGCAGGCTGTTGTTTAGTACAGTTATTGCTTAATTCAGTGCTCTGGGCTCAATAAATGCCACTGATTAATTATTGTTCCATTAGCTGAAACTCACGAATAATTTGAGGGGATCTGAGGTCTTGGCTTTCTGTCCTCTCCACTTGCCTATTTGCATCTCGCTCTGTTTCCTTTCTGTCAGCCTTTCTTATGCTTGCTTTCCCAACCCCCTTGCTCAAGCCCTCTCTCCTGTTCTGTGCTCCTGTCTTGCTTTATTCTGGCTCCTCTGCCCCCTATTCTTCCTCCTTCCCCTTTAAAGCATACTCAGAGTAGAATTCCTACAGGCTTCAGGCTGAAACTGTAGGAGAATGAAATGGCCAATATTTGAGGAGGCAGCTGAATTTAAAATTCTCTTCACCAGAGCACTGTTCATTAGACTTGGACTTCAGCTGTATATGCAGTATACAAATGTCTTTTCTGGCTTTAATCAAGGAGTGAAGTTTGTCCCCTCCTCTAATCAGACAATTTAGCAGCAGTAATGTAGTTAGTAAGGAAGCAGGGTGGTCTAATAGACAGAGCACAGTTCTGAAAGACAAGAGACCAGGACTCTAATTCTGGCTCCACCATTTGCCTGTGATGAGGTCTTGGGCACTTGACTTGCTTTTTCTGTGCCTTAATTTCCTCCTCTGTGAAATCAACTGTATTTTTTGAATGGCTACTGTGTGTAGAGCACTGTACTCTTGGGAGAGCACAACAGAACAGAGTTGATAGGCACATTCCCTGCCCACAACAAGCCTACAGGATGAAATGGGGGTTAAATAACTGTTCTCCCTCCCCATTAGACCATGAATCCCCTGTGGGACCGGAGTGGGGGAGAGAAGAGGTGAAAAGAAAGGAAGAGATGATCTGGTTCCTGAAACCCACATTGTAGCAAGATAAATTTTAGTGGCCATTGCAGCCCAGTGGGGATGAGGAATGGGCACGCTGAATTAGCCCTTCAAGAATCATATTCTTCAAAATTATGCTGCACTGGATGTAGTTTTCAAATTGGTCTCACCTGCAAAAGAAGTCCAATCCCAGCCTATTTAATCTATACTGGGTTTATGAGACTATTCCAAATATGAGAAAAAAAAACCCATAATTATCCTACGATAGGAAGTAGTGAGAAGCCGCATGGCCTAATGGAGAGAGCATGGATCTGGGTTCTAATCCCTGCTCCACCACTTGTCTGCTCTGTGACCTTGGGCAAGTCATTTGACTTCTCTGGGCCTCAATTACCTCGTCTGTAAAATGGGGATTAAGACTGTGAGCCCCATGTGGGACATGGACTGTGTCCAACCTGATTAGCTTTTTCATTCATTTCATTCATTCAATAGTATTTATTGAGCGCTTACTATATGCAGAGCACTGTACTAAGCGCTTGGAATGAACAAGTCGGCAACAGATAGAGACAGTCCCTGCCGTTTGACGGGCTTACGGTCTAATCGGGGGAGACAGACAGACAAGAACAATGGCAATAAATAGAGTCGAGGGGAAGAACATCTCGTAAAAACAATGGCACCTAAATAGAATCAAGGCGATGTACATTTCATTAACAAAATAAATAGGGTAATGTAAATATATACAGTTGAGCAGATGAGTACAGTGCTGAGGGGATGGGAAGGGAGATGGGGAGGAGCAGAGGGAGATGGGGGGAAAAGAGGGTTAAGCTGCAGAGAGGTGAAGGGGGGGCGGTAGAGGGAGTAGAGGGAGAAGGGGAGCTCAGCTTGTATCTACCCCAGCACTAAATACAGTGCCTGGCACACAGTAAGCACTTACAAATTCCATTTTTTTTAAAAAGTAGCATGGCCTAGTGCAAAGAGCATATAACTGGCAGTCAGGAGATCTGGGTTCTAGTTAATCACAGCTCTATTTGTCTGCTGTGCTGTGTCACTTAACCGTGGCTGTTTTCTCATCTATAAAATGGGGATAAAGTACTAGGTCTCCCCTCCCTCTTGGAATGTGAGTCCACTGTGGGATGGGGGACCTTGTCCAATCTGATTACCCTGTATGGACCTCAGCACTTAACAAGGTCCTTGGCTTATATTAATCACAGGATAAATACTATTGGTTATTCATTCATTCAATCATATTCAGTGCTTACTGTGTGCAAAACACTGTACCAAGCACTTGGGAGAGTATCATATAACAGTAAACAGACACATTCCCTGCCCACAACAATCTTAGTATTTCTGCAGGAGTTGCATTCTAGTAAAACTCACTGAGTCCGATATCACATTCATTTCCACGTGGGATGCTCACAGATTGTTTTTTGTCACCTCAGTGGGCCTTGAATGAGCAGGTTTGGGGTCTGAACAAATTCAGTTCCCTTACTATATTTATCTATGTTTTATGTCTCCCTTCCCCATTTGAATGTAAGCTTCTTGTGGACAGGGATCATGATGTTCCTTTGCTTTGTACTCCCCAATACAAAGTGCAAAGTCATTGGCTTCTATGTCCTAGTTGGTGGTTTCTATATCCCACATTTTTTTTCTATTCTAAGACCAAGTTATTTCCTTACCCATGAAATTCAGCAGCTCTACTTCCACTGAGGCCCACTTGCATGTAAACCCATCACTCCTCGGCAATAATTACGTGAACAATGGATATGAAAATGTGGAATAAATTCAGTTCTGTCTTATTAGGAATGCAAAGGAAAAGCAGGAATGTTCTATCCTGATTCATAATTCACCCTATAAAATGACTTTGCGAAATCAAGTAGCCACTGAACTATTTTTAAGTTTTGGGGAGGTGGGGGTGGAGGCTCCCTTCCTTCTCCCCTCGCTGGTTTGCCAGCAGCTGTATTTAGCTGAGAGCTGAGGAAATGGAGTGAACGGCATTAATTAATGAGCGGGGAGGGAGAAGGCCAGAGAAAGAGAAACCATGGAGACGAAACCAAGGTGGCTGCCTTGCAATGTATTTTATCGGGCTCACTTTGAAAAGGGTAATTTGGTTTAAATTATTCATCCCGATTCAGGGTAGGTGGCAAATACATGGTAGTGTGTTCCACAGCAATCTTATGCAACCAAGCCCTCATTACTGCTCTTGACTATTAAATCTCCGCTGAAAAGTCAGGAGATGCTCTGTGAGGTATTAATGAGCACACTCAAGTTTATGGATGGGGGAATTAATGAGTCTGCAGCCCATTCACCATGCTAGGTGGGACCGATTGGTTGGTTTTGATAAACATCAGTCAACCTCACTGCCTACTTGTTTCTGAACTTCTTAGCCATTTCCCTTTTTCTTTTCTGGTGACCCTCTGAGTCAGAAATGAAGGGGAAATAAATAGCTCATGGAGGATAATTAGTTCTTAATTTTAAAAAATAGCAAGCAGTTCCAGGGAAGGAAAACACTTGGAAAGCTGACAAGTTTTGGGAACCACTTGGAAAGCAGACAAGCTTCGGGAAAGTAAAACCCTACAACGAAAGGGTTTTTTTTTTTTTTATGTACAATAAGTAAATTGAAAGTAATTCTGGGAAAAGGGATCAGTTCATTTACAATAAGACTCTGGTTGGAATAGTGATGTCTCCTGTCCCAAGTACCAGATTCATTCATTCATTCAATAGCATTTATTGAGCGCTTACTATGTGCAGAGCACTGTACTAAGCGCTTGGAATGTACAAATAGGCAACAGATAGAGACAGTCCCTGCCCATTGACGGGCTTACAGATGAGAGTAGGGCCTAGGGCTTCACGTGAAGGAATTGATTATAGTAGCTTTCTCAATGCCACTCATTCGCTGTTGGCCCTAGCGGCCACATTTCCCCTGCTGGGGCAGGGGGGCAACATATTGTAAACTGCATGTGTGGTCTTCACCTACGTTAGCCACCCATAGGCAGCACTGGAACTAGTCACTTAATCATATTTCAGTGCTCACTGTGTGCAGAGCACTGTACTAAGCACTTAGGAGAGTACAATATAACAGACACGTTCCCTGCCCCCAATGAACTTACAGTCTAGAGGGGGTGACAGATATTCATACAAATAAATTGCATATATGTACTTAAGTGCTGTAGGAGGGGGCCTGGGAGGTTTTGAAAAGATAAAGACAAAACAACTGAAGTATTCAGGGTCAACAGTGAACACAAGACAAATTTAGCTCCCTTTGGACTGTAATCTTCTTGGGAGCAGGGAATCAACCCTATTGTAGTGTATTCTATCAGTGCTTAGTTCAGTGTTCTGCACACGGTAAGTGCTCGGAAAATACCACTGATTGATTGACTGATCATACCAACAAGGGGAGAAAGAAAGTAAGCCCGGTCATGGCCCTTATCAGGAGTTGCCTATATTGGTAATAATAATAATAATAATAATGTTGGTATTTGTTAAGCGCTTACTATGTGCCGAGCACTGTTCTAAGCGCTGGGGTAGACATAGGGGAATCAGGTTGTCCCACGTGGGGCTCACAGTCTTAATCCCCATTTTACAGATGAGGGAACTGAGGCACAGAGAAGTTAAGTGACTTGCCCACAGTCACACAGCCGGCAAGTGGCAGAGCTGGGATTCGAACTCATGAGCCCTGACTCCAAAGCCCGTGCTCTTTCCACTGAGCCACGCTGCCTAGTGACTTCTTGGAAGCTCCTGAGTTTGGAGAAGGGCCCATAATCTTGGTCTTTCAGTGATTAGGCAAGGCATGTCAAAGCAATCTACTGGATCTTTCAGCTTGGTCAAGTGAGTGATGTTGAACCAGAGACAGGTGCTACCAGGCCCAGGGCAGAAAAAAGACCTGTTTTCCCTGGGGAACTGGCATGGGGTTGACTGCAGAGTAGGAGTAATGCTAACATTAGCTCAAGGGAGGAGAAATAAGACTCTGATAAGGGAGCAGAGTCAACAAATGTGGCCAAAAAGGGCAGCAGGTGGGTTCTTTGAACTGGTTTGAACTGGGCCTGACAGAAAAGAGGGCTGATCTCTTTCAATCCTCCAGTGGTTAGTCACACTGAAGGCCCACTGGATTGTAAATTCTCTGAGGGCAAAGGTTGTTTTTACCAACTTTATGGTATTATGCTCTCCCAAGCACTGAGTAAAGGGCAGTGCTCACAGCAAGTGCTCAATAAATACCATTCCAGGGAGTCAGAAATAAGTATCTCAGGCAGAATTCAAGATCTATCAATCAGGATGAGAGTGTATTTTTTGTGGAGCCCATTGCTGATCTTGTTGATCTTGATGATCCTGAACATGAGTAAGGATTACCCACAAGCTCTTAAAACAGAAGGGCAAGTGTATGTCTATGTAAAATTACTCCTCTCCCTCAAAGAGTGGACATGTATAGAGTGTTTTTTCCCACGTTCATTACTACTGCGTAGCAATACATTATACAATATGATCATGTGGCCCAAAATGGTGTCCATGGTTTCTAGAAGGAATTCCTTGCCTTTTAACCACAACAGGAAGAACGGCAAGCTATGGCAGCTGAAATGAATAATTAGCATGAGAGAGGGTTTTTTTGAATGGCATTTGTTAAGCACTTGTGATGTGCCAGGCACTGCTCTAAGCACTGGGGTAGATACAACCTAATCAGGTTGGACACAGTCCATGGACCACATGGGGCTCACTGTCTTAATCCCCATTTTACAGATGAGGTAACTGAAGCAGAGAGAAGTGAAGTGACTTGCCCAAGGTCACATAGCAGAAAGGTGGTGGAGCTGGGATGAGAATGCAGGTCTCTTCTGACTACTTGTTTTGTTTTTGCTGTCTGTCTCCCCCTTTAAGACTGTTAGCCCATTGTTGGGCAGGAATTGTCTCTATCTGTTGCCAAATTTACATTCCAAGCACTTAGTACAGTGCTCTGCACCCAGTAAGCGCTCAATAAATATGATTGAATGAATGAATGACTCACAGGCCCGTGCTCTATCCACTAGGCCATGCTGCTTCTGAGGTCTTACAGAGAAATACTGGGCAAAGTAGGCTGAAAAACAAAATCTTATTCCTGGATGGAATAGGATTAATTGCTCAGGAATATGGAAAAATGCAAATGTTCTTACCAGAAGGGATGGCTGGCCACTGATTCCTCTTCTTTCCATTTTATAGAAGGTGATGTATTAAGTAATACATTCCCTACCTGGGCTATAATTCTGCTCGCGGTTGGACTGCCACTGCTTTTGATCCTGGTCATTATACTGGTTGTGTTATTCTGCTGTGGCTGTTCCTGCAAGAAAAGAAAAGGTACAGGATCCTTATTCAAAAGCTTTTTAGTTTTGTGACATTATTCACACCTCTATCAATTGATCGATCAGTGCTATTTATTGAGTGCTTCCTATGTGCAGAGCACTGTACTAAGCACTTGGGAAAGTATAAGTGCTACTTTAAAACTAGGCAGAGCTATTTCAAATATAATTTCCATGTCAGGTCTACATTGGCAGTACTAAATTGTTCTGTTTCTGGGTAACTACAGTCATACCTGAGGCATTTTTATTACTACTACTAATATTGGTTGTGCTCCTACAAAGGCTATCCAAAGGTGCCTCTTTCTATACCACTTAAATTTCCTTCATGACCCGTAAACAGAGGGAGAGACTAAATGTACATTTTGCCCATCCTTTTAAAGAAAGTCCTTGGCCTCAAAGAACTTCATGCCAATAACCTGGGTACATGTAAACTAACTCTGTTGTATTGAATTCTCCCAAGCTTTGAACAGTGCTCTGCACAAAGTAAGCACTCAGTAAATACCACTGACTTAATTCAACCAGAAGGGCTTTCCCTGTTTGGAGGTGGAGATGTAGTAGAAAGGGGTAGGGAGGAAGTAGGTACATCTTGTACTGCTGCGATGTCTGTTCTCACAAAGTAGGTTATCCTGACCCGGCCTCAATCCTCTACTTCCCCTATCCTCTTTTTTCATGGGCAAATTTCAGGTCCAGCTGCCACTGAGCTACCCCACTACTTTCCGTCTCCTCTGCCACCTTCTCCTAGCCCCTGAGGAATCCTGAAATTAGTAGCCAGAGCTGGGCATGCCTGGTAGTCAACAGTGGCCTTAAACTCCAAGGCAAAAAGCCATACCACTTGCCTATCTTACAGGTCTTCTCTGACTGTCTATAGGAAAACATCCAGATTGCTAAGGAACTGTTCAGTTATTCACAGGTTATTATCTCCTTGGGGCTAGAAATGAGGCTCCTGTTTACACGTAGCTGTGATATGTCAAAAGTCCCTGGGTTTTTCCACCACCACCAGTACATTTACCAATGTCTCAATGCCTTATTCTCCCATCCCCAAAAGGGCCAGCAGAAATGAGACGTGAAGACCTTAGTTCTATCAAAACTTTCTTTGAATTGATACATTCACTGATACAGGATGGTTGCTTTCTCTAGGAGAGGCCCTTTATGAAGTTCCGGTATGGTAGGACTGAGTGCTGATTCAGTACAATGCCAAGCGCTTAGTGTAGTGTTGAACTGCTTGTAGCTGCTACTGCTTGACTCTATAGGCTTCTGGAAGAACAGGATTTTTCATTTGCTTCTTAATAATCTCAGGGACCTATATCGAAATAGAACAGCTCTTCCAACTCTGATCTGCCCTTATATTTTATTTTGCAAGAAAGAATACACCGCCCCCTCCGGCTTACATAAGTCTAGAATTCATTCCTCTCCTGCAGAGCAAGTGCTTAATAATCTACTTTTGAGGGAAAGAATGACTCTAATGAAAAGATAATTTAGTCCATAAATACTCCTTGATCTTTTGATAGCTCTAGAATAGTTGACATAAGAACTATCTACCTCCTTTTTTTTAATGGCTTATAGAATGATGGGATTTTAAGTGTGTTAAATTTTCTTAACCTTTTTTTTTCAGAAGCCAGTTATCAAAGTAAAATAAGGTAAGTGGAAAACTGCTTTACAATTTCTCCTAAAGCACCCAAGCACTTTAATAGCCTGATACCGTAAATTAAATCTTGTAAATGACCTCCGAGTGGAAACTTTTCCCCACAAAAATGCAAGAAATGGTGGAGGTATTGGGTGTAGATTCATTTTATGCTTCCAAGAGATTGTTAATGGGATCTCTTCGGGCATTTTTGAGGCTCAGTAGTTACAGCTATTTCCACAAGAGGACACTCTGTTCCTTTCACCGCAACCTTTCACTGAGCGTTAGGAAAGACCAGGTGTCCTCTGCAGCTCTATTTCAAAAAGTCTTGAAATGCTGTATATACCCCCCTATTGGAATGTCTGATACCCTGGAAATGACCAAAGATAAGACAGACTGATGCTATCTGAGATGGACTTAGCAGGCAGATCAGATGTGTACTGTGTTTTTTAGAAGCATCATTTGAATCACACACCCTGAACCCCCACCACTAGCTAGGCCAGAAGTAGCTAAGAGAATTGCCTGTACAGTTATATCAATCAGGCCTGGGTCAGTGGGGCTGAGGTAACAGGGGCGGAAAAATTGGTGGCCCCAGGGAGAGTGAGAGTTAGAGATAGAAAAAAAAAGAGAGAGAGAGAGTGTGTGTTTAAACTGGAAATTGCTGTCCCTGTGTTAGTTCTGCTCTGGAAACCAGCCCCTGCTTGGACCAAGCATTGAGTAGTATAGGATAATAATAATTTGGGGACTTGTTAAGTATTTACTATGTGCCAAGCACTGAGGTAGATACAAGTTAAGCAGGTTCGACAGTCTCTGTCCCACATGGGGCTCACAGTCTTAATCATGAGTTTACTGATGAGGTAACTGATGCTCAGAGAAGTTAACTGACTTGCCCAAGCTCACACACAGCAGACATGTGGCAGACTCGAGATTAGAACCCAGGTCTTTCTGACTCCCAGGCCCGTGCTCTGTCCACTAAGCCAGCCTGCTTAGTGGTTCGATTGCAGAGGGGATAGTTTAACCAAGCGGAACACCTGGAGAGATTCATAGTTCCACTCCTAAAACCCTTTCTTCCTTTCTTTTTATATCTTCCCTTGCTCTCCCACTGCTACTAAGGGGCAGCGTGTAGTGGGTTCTGAAACCAGCTCTGAAGAGGATATGGGCTTTCCTTTCTTGTCTCGGATGCTCCTACACCAATCATCATTTGAAAAAAACTCAGCGGGTTTAATACCTTATATCCTGTCACTACTCCTTTAATGCAGGCTTCATACTGAACACTACTGAGGGAGTTAGGGAATGTTCTTCCAATAAAATCTGCCTGGATAGTTCACACTGCAGTGTAAAAAAAAACAGTTGAATGTAATCCCCATGTTGTTGGAGAACTGACTGCATCCTAGAAACTGGATGTGGGGAAAGGGGTTGGGGGAAGCTATGGATTCCTGGTGACCACTCCTGTGCTCTCTAGGCAGCGGAAGGCAGAGCTAGTGGAGAATGTCAGGAACCACTGAGCAGCTCTCCCTTGAAGCAGCGTGGCTCAGTGGAAAGAGCATGGGCTTTGGAGTCAGAGGTCATGAGTTCGATTCCCAGCTCTGCCACTTGTCAGCTGTGTGACTGTGGGCAAGTCACTTAACTTCTCTGTGCCTCAGTTCCCTCATCTGTAAAATGGGGATGAAGACTGTGAGCCCCACGTGGGACAACCTGATTCCCCTGTGTCTCCCCCAGCGCTTAGAACAGTGCTCTGCACATAGTAAGCGCTTAACAAATACCAACATTATTATTATTATTATATGTCCACCTCCTCTCATCTGGGACCTTGACCAGGGAAAATCCCTAAGAAAGATCCAGATTTGGGGTGAAGAGAGTCACGTTCTCCTGGAAATGTCTCTAGAGTCATATTAAGCGGCAGCATCCGTGGCCCTTGTGTTGCGAAAGGTCTGTGAGAGAGAAAACCATACTTGTGTTCAACAGCTGCCTCCAGAGTTTGTGCAGTTTTCTGTTCATAATTATATCATGGGACATTTGGGAAGTGTGTGTCATATTTACAGTGTTTCTTTTCACTTTCTAGGAACCTTTCCATTTCAAAACCAAATGATGGACCTATTCAGGCCATGGGGAACAATGGCAAAGAAAATTATGGTTATAGCTCAGATGAGCCAAGAAACACAAGTGAGTGAATACATTTATGATAATCTTGTCATTTTAGGCAAATGGGGGATATTGAAAAATGACTCTCTTGGATTTCATGCTAGTCAGAATGACTGGACAGGAGATTCTTTATCTGTGGTATTTGGTAAGCGTTTACTATGTGCCAGACACTGTACTGAATGCTGGGGTAGTTTCAAGATAATCAGTTCATGTTCCACATGGGGCTCACAGTCTTAATCCCCATTTTACAGATGAGATAACTGAGGCACAGAGAAGTTAAGTGACTTGCTCAAGGTCGGCCAGCAGATGAATGGGAGAGCTGGGATTAGAACCCAGGTCCTCTGACTCCCAAGCCCATGCTTTGTCCGATAAATCCATGCTGCTTCCCAGTTTGAAGGAACCGTAGAGAGCAGACAACTTGATTTGGGGCAGTTGAGAGTTTGGGATTGGAGGAGGTGATAAACCAAGTTGGATGAAAATAAGAACAACTTGGGAAGAAGCAGCATGACCTAGTGGAAAGAGATTGGACCTGCCAGTCAACATAAAAATTATGGTATTGGTAAAGTGCTTACTAGGTGCCAAGAACTGTACTTAAATGGTGGGGAGATATGAGACAATCAGGCTGGGCACCCTGGTTCTAATCCCGACTCTGCCACTTGCCTGCTCTGTGACCTTGGCCAAGTTAGTAAATTTTTGGTGCCTCAGTTTCCTCAAGGAACATAGATTGCTTTGCAAAGTCTGCAATCGGTCTGAAGAAGACAAGATAACATATCAGGCAGATTGGGCTTGGGATTTGCAAAAAAACACAAAGATCTTTAGCCAAGATTTAGTGCAGAAAGATGTCATGGATTTCTACTGTGGGAGTACGCTGACAAATTTCATGTTCCATCACATAGAAAATGAAACTTTTGCAACCTAACTGCTAAAAAAAAAAAGTAAGTCAGCTTCAATTTTTAAGAAGCTGTCTTAATTTGAGAAAAATCGTGATTGAAATAAGTCAATCACTCAGTATCTATTGAGAGAAGCAGCGTGGCTCAGTGGAAGGAGCACGGGCTTGGGAGTCAGCGGTCATGGGTTCTAATCCCAGCTCTGCCACTTGTCAGCTGTGTGACTTTGGACAAGTCACCTAACTTCTCTGTGCCTCAGTTACCTCATATGTAAAAGGGGATTAAGAATGTGAGCCCCAACGTGGGACAACCGGATCACCTAATATCCCCCCCAGTGCTTAGAACAGTGCTTTGTACATAGTAAGTGCTTAACAAATACCATTATTATTATTACTGAGCTCTCACTTTGATCAGAGCACTGTACGAAGCACTTGGGAGGGTACAATAGAATTAATAGACCTGATCCCTGTCCTCAAGGAGCTGGCAGTTTAGCAGGGGAGACAGCCAACCAATAATATAAATTAGAGATCAGAGGAAGAAGGGAAAGGGGATAAGTACATATGAAAAATGAATGAATTGGTTTTAAGCAACACTTATAATTTCAAGCAGCAGGAGTTAATTACATGTTCACTTGAGCAGAAACAAGGCTATGGGACAATATAACTAGAATTTGGTCAAGGCAGATCAAATAAGAAAGCATGACAATGAAAGGAGAATGAAAATGGAATTAAATTGTAAAAGGTATGGTAAAAGTAAACCACAAAGATGTCCTGCACTTGGAAAAAAATCTTTCGTTCCTGCAGTGGATATAGGCACTTTGCATTAGTTTGTAATAGAGGAAATACAGGGACCAAACACAGCTGCATAAACAACCAATTAAAAATGAGAGCAGTGCACTTGAACAGCTTTACATGAATAAAAGAGGAGACTGCTGTGTATTTGTAAAGACAGATGTGATGACAGGAAATATACTGGAATGGAAACAGTCCAGATTGGGGTGTAAAACTGACCCTAAATGAATTGATCTATAGTGCTTGGGTGCACCCGCTCATTCAATTACTTCTTCTCTGAACAGAGATTTCATCTCCTCCATCGGTGACCTCCAACTTCAGTGCTTCAAGACAAGGTGGCCAAGTCAGACTGCCTCATCAGGTGATTGCAATCTTTCGAGGTGACATTTTGAGGGTTCAAAGCACCACTCACAAATCAAATTTGGTTGGACTCATACTTAAATGGCAAGCAGAGAAAAATGGTCTTGGGGTTAGTGCTGTAGCACTACTTGCTGCAGTATTTATTAAGCATTTACTGTGCGCAAAGTGCTGTGCTGAGCTTTGGGAAAGAATACTCGGGTGGGAGTTAGACACAGTCCCTGGCCCTTCAGTGGCTCACAACCTAAGTATAAAGTAGGGAAGAGGGGACTGGCGACAAATGCAAGGAGAAATGAGACAGTACTGTAACGACATAAGCCTCAGACAACTGCACATAAAGCAAAAGCCAACGGGACAAAACAAAAGCAGAAAGGTCCGGGGGCTCAAGGGCCTAAGGTTTGGGCTCTTTGTAACTCTAAGTCCAGCAAGTCACAGCCACAGTGACTACCACAGACTACCTAACACACCAGCTTTTGTGGGGACATGCTGCTCCTTTGGAATAACTACAACCTTGGAATAACATGCTGCTACTTTGGAATCCTCCTCGATCCCTCAGCTGCCTTCGACACTGTAGACCACCCCCTTTCTCCTGGAAATGTTATCCAACCTTGGCTTAATGAAGTCTCCTCGTTCTTTTATCTCTCTAGCCGTTCATTCTCAGTCTCTTTTGCGGGGTCCTCCTCTGCCTGTCACCCCCTAACTGTGGGGATCCCTCAAAGTTCAGTTGTGGGTCCCCTTCTGTTCTCCATCTACACCCACTCTCTTGGAGAACTTTGCTCCTTTGGCTTCAATTATCACCTCTAAGCAGATGTTACCCAAATCTACATCTGCAGCCCTGATCTCTCTCTCTCTCTCTCTGCAGTCTCGTATTTCCTCTTGACTTCAAGATGTCTCTACTTGGATGTCCTCATGTCACCTCAAGTTTAACATGTCCAAAACAGAACTCCTTATCTTCCCACCCAAACCCTCCCGACTTTCCCATCACTGTAGATTGCACCACCATATTCCCTGCCTCACAAGTCCATAAACTTGGCATTATTCTTGACTCTTCTCTCTCATTCAATCCACATATTCAATCCATCACTAAATCCTGTTGTTCCCACCTTCACAAAAATCGCTAAAATCCACCCTTTCCTCTTCATCCAAACTGCTTCCACGTTAATACAATCACTTATAGTATCCTCTCTGGATTATTGCATCAGCCTCCTTGCTGACCTTCCAGCCTCCCGCCTCTCCCCATTCCAGTCCAAACTGCATTCTGTTACCCTGAAAATTTTCTACAAAAATGTTCAGGACATGTCACCCCACTCGTCAAAAACCTCCAGTGGTTGCCTATCTACTTCCGCATCAAACAAAAACTCATCACCATTGGCTTTAAAGCAGTTCATCACCTTTCCCCCTCTTACCTCACCTCGCTCCCCTGCTAATACAACCCAGCCCACACATTTTACTCCTCTAATGCTAACCTGACTGTGCCTCGATCTTGCCTCGCCCACGTCCCGCCTCTGGCCTGAAACACCCTCTCCCCTCAAATCCAACAATTACTCTCCCCCCTTTCAAAGCCTTACTGAAGGCACATCTTCTCCAGGAGGCTTTCCCTAAGACCGCTGCCCTGTTTCTCCCACTCCCTTCTGCAACACCCTGACTTGCTCTTGTCTGTCTCCTCTAGACTGTAAGCTTGTTGTAGGCAGAGAATGTGTCTGTTTATTGTTGTATTGTACTTTCCCAAGTGCTTAGAACAGTGTTCTACACACAGTAAGCACTCAAATACGATTGAATGAATGAATATTACAATAAATAGTACAGGAGTCAGATTCTTTTTCCCAGGCTCAAGCTCCTCTACTGCTATAAGGCAACTTCAAAAGGTGCCTGGTTTACATCCAGATTGAAGTTTAATCCTTTGCTGTCAATGGGTTAGCAGTGCATCCTGGAATGAGTACTGTTTACTTACGATCATTTAACACTTAATGTCCAAAGGAGATGGAAAGAAAAAAAAAGCAAAAGAGAATGAATTTGCTCTTAGAAATCTGTAGCAGTTTCCTCTGTTCTCTCCTTAATAATCTTTGCTGTGGCTGTGTATAGCTATTGGGGGAAGAAATTGGACACACATTGGTTCTACTGAATCTATCCCAGTGCTTTGGTCAGGGCTGGGCACATTCTTAAATAGCACACTTGACCATTTTCCAGCCTATTGGCAGGGAGGCTCAAATGAGAAGCCTTTTTTTTTGTGTATGAAACCACATCCCCTTTCAACTTTGTGAAACAGTATACTGGGTTCAGCCCTAATTCGCAGCGTTGACTAGAAACCCATGTTCTCGGGGCTCCATTCTTATAGGAATCTGTTGCAAGTTGCTATTTCTGCTGAAAGTTTTTTTACTTCCAGAATCTTAATCACTCTTTCTTAGGTTGTTGGGGGAAGGGGAGAAAATGTTCGGGTGAGCAGAGGCAGCTCCGAGCCTTATAATGTTCCCCTTGGAAATGACACGTTCTGACAGCAAGGAAAGATTTAACTCAGTATATACATCTCACCCTTGATGAACATACCCCCTCTGGCCCTTTTACGGGAGCAGAAATTGATGCACGGACTAGGTTTCCAGGGGATCGAGAGCATCATTAAGACGGCACCAGAACAGTAGGGAAGGAAGACGTATGAGAGGCTTCTGGCACAAGCAGACGATAGGTCTAAATGACAAACCTGGAGCTTCCAATCAAAGTTCAAGCTGGTTTTCTCAGGGTGCGGTGTCACGAAAATGGAGAGGTGAATTTCCTTCTGTCAAGCCTGCCCTTCTCAGCGCATCCATCTTTTCACACATTTCATCAGGAGCTGGGAAAATGGTTGTTGAAAGAGAGCAGCAGGCAAACGCTGAATAGCTTTTCTCTGTAGAAGAAAGGTGTCAGGTGAATGGAGGAAACAACAAAGCCATCTGAAAGGGAGCAAGGATTCAATTCAGAGTGACCGGAATTGCATAGGTCAGGAGTTACATAAACTGGCACAGGTCACTGAAAGGTGGCCCATTGATTGCTCTGGGGCCTGGGACCTCCTAGGAAGTAGCCCAAAAAGCTTACAGACTTTCTCTTGTTACCCTTCCAGTGAAGCTTCAGGCTGATGAGGCTAACCCAGGGTGTTTTGGGGGAGGTGAGATGAGAGTCGGAGGAGTGAGGGTGGGTCATGATAGGGTGATGCATTCATTCATTCAATTGTCCTTATTGAGTGCTTATTGTGTACACAGCCCTATACTAAGCACTTGGGAGAGTACAGTACAATAAACAGACACGTTCCCTGGTGATATTATGTTGCTTTTGCTATTGTGAAATGGCTGGAAATTCTAAATGTTTTGGAATATAGAACTGGGGAAGGGCATCCAAGGTCCCATGTGGGGATTTTTTTATTTTATTTTTAACAAAAATGAAGTTACCCATTAGACACATTCAGGGCTAAGGAAGGGGAGAGAATTCAAATGGCAGTGGCTATAAAACAATTGAACTGCATAGAAGAACTTGTCAGGAGAGGGCACAGGACCCATGTGGCTGGAAGTCCTGAGGTTTAGGTGTTCATACTGGAGAGCCCTAAAGAGCATTCCATCAAGGTTAATAATAATGATAGTATTTGTTAAGCGCTTATTATGTGTCAGGCACTGTACTAAGTGCTGAAGAGAATAGAAGCAAATCGAGTTGGCCATAGTCCCTGTCCCATGTGGGGCTCACAGTCTCATTCACTCAATTGTATTTATTGAGAGCTTACTGTGTGCAAAGCACTGTGCTAAGTGCTTGGGAGAGTACAATATAACAATCCCCACTTTACAGATGTCCCTTTAGACTGTGAGCCTGTTGTGGGCAGGGACTGTCTCTCTTTATTGGTGTATTTATTGTGCTTTCCAAGTGCTCAGTGTGGTGCTCTGCACACAGTAAGTGCACAATAAATCCCACTGAATGAGTGAACGGACGAGGGAACTGAGGGACAGAGAAGTGAAGCGACTTGCCCTAGGTCATAGAGCAGCCAAGTGGTGGATCTGGGATTAGAACCCATGACCTTCTGACTCCCAGGCCGGTGCTTTATCCACCATGCCATGCTGCTTCTCTACTACCGTACTTCCTACAGGATCCATTCTACCTATAGCTGCCGGAACTGAGTAGGGGGTCAATTAATCTATCAGTAGTATTTTTTGAATGCTTACTCTGGGCTGAGCCTTATACCATGTGATTGGGAAAAAACAATAGAATTAGTAGACACAACCCCTGCCCTCAAGGATCTGGCAATTTTAACAGTGAGCTCTTTTCCAAAAAACTAAGCTATGCTTCTGTGGGACAGGGAGTTTTGGGAGTCCTTCCTTAGAATCCCTTAGACTGTAGCTCTGCCTTCCATTCACGCTCCTCAGCTGTCTCATTCCAATATTTGGTTTCACTGTGTGTGCTTGGGGTGGACTGGTCCCGGACTGAGGCTTGTTTGGATAACTGGGGAGGATAAGCATTTGTAAAACTTGAAACCCAGAAGACATACTCTTTCCTAATCACTCCCCTGTTGAAATAAACATAAATCAATTGTGATAAATTTAGTAGGAAGCAATAGACTTTTAATCAATGAAGGCAGAAGACTAACACTCTCACCCTGGGCGGGGGGAAACCCAGCCCGAGGGAGCTTGTGGCAGAAAGCAAATGTCTTCTATATTTCGAAAATAGTTACATTATTTCAGAGCTGTGAATGAGAGCAATATTGTCCACAGTATTTATCTAACGTTTCTCTGCGTCCTATTAAATAATTCATGTAGACCGTATGCATTATTGAAGATGTTAAAGGCAGCAAACCAAGAGAAGATAGACCCAGTGCACTCCTGTACTCATTAGAACGGGAGACACGTAACAGTAATAATGCTCAAAAGCAGAGCTTAAAACACTCTAGAATATGGCTAAAATGGAGCCAGGGAGAAAGCTGTAGAACCATACTACTAATAAGAGGAGGCTTCCCTACCCTCTCTGATTCTTAGATTGTGAGTCCCTTGGGGGCCAGAGACTGAGTCTAATTCTTTTCCGTGTAGAACAATGTTTTGCATAGAGCAAGCATGTTATAGCTTCTTCTGCTATTGATCCTACTATTACTATGGGATTCAGGATGAATTGAAAATTCGCAATTTTTCCTAGAACACCCCACAGATATTTCAGAAACACTAGGCCACTAGGACCCAAGTCAGGGCTGGATTATGGGTGCCGGTGACCCAAAGCAGATATCTTTTTTGGGTGGGGACTCTGAGGACCACATTGGAGCCAAGATGGGGCTTGAGGCACAGACGTTCTTGTTCCTCTGCCCCGCTACTCTTCCTCTGTTCTCTGAGTGGTATTTTGGCTCATGGTCAGTTAATGTCATAGTGAAAGTAAAAGAACTTCCACATTACTTGGTCTGCACAAGCAGGACTCATTGGACCCTTCTTGGATTGGAAGAGGACTGTCGTTTATTCCATGGACTGTCCCCACCATCCCGTTCAGCCCTCGTCAGGGAACAGGTTGTCAGCATGGCCTAGAGGATAGAACATGGGTGTCAGAAGGACCTGGGTTCTAATCCCACTTCCTCCACTTGTCTGCTCTGTGACCTTGGGCAAGTCACTTAACTTCTCTGTGCCTCAGTTACCTCATCCATAAAATGGGGATGAAGAGAGTGAGCTCCATGTGGGACAGGGACTATGTCCAACCCTATTTGTGTTTAGTACAGTGCCTGGCAGGGAGTAAGCGCTTAAATACCATTATTACTATTATTATTAGTGTTATTAATAAAGATGAATGAATGAAGAGATCCAGGGCCTGCAGCAGTGTTCCGTGGCAACGAGGTCAACTAGCCCTGACACCATCTGGTTTAAGGGACATATAGCTAGATTCACTCTCAAATGGGCACTGCACCAACTGACTCCCACTTTAGAGAGGGAAACTGAGGTAGCTTATCAAAAGGTGTTAGTAAGAAAGAACGAGTGACCAATCTTTCCTCAAGTAAAGGCGTATTTGCCATTCAAACTTCAAAACAATGAGCCAATGCAAATGTCACAGTTGTTCATAGTTTGGAAATTTATATTTTCAAAGTTATTTCCAGCAGAACTCAGGTTTTGTTTCAGTCAAGGTGGCCTTCTCCTGAAAGCTTGCTGTGGGCAGGAATGTACCTATTAACTCTGTATTGTACTCTGCCAAGTGCTTCGTATAGTGCTCTGCCCACAATAAGTGTCACTAAATACCATTTGAGGACTGAAAGCCTTTCCATTTCCATAAAAGCTTAAAACCCTGATGCCTGTATTTTCCTTCCTGCTTTGGCCTAATTATTCACTTAGTAGCTCACACCGAATTGTTTCCCTCTCATTGGATTCTGTTGCTATTTAGATTTACTAATATGCTGCCTCCATTATTATTATTATTATTAGATAAATGAAGAACAGCAGCAGGTCAGAACCGCTCGTTCAACACCCACTGTTTATCCGTCTCATCCAAGGAAGATTCGAAATGCAACTTTGGTGTAGTGAAGATGCTTCTCTTGCTTCGGGTTACATCTGGCTGCTTCCGCCATCATAGAGAGGCCATTACTGTTTCATCGATATTCTCCTGCCCAGACTGAATTAGAAGGTGAATAAAAACTATTTAGAGATTTCTGTTGAATTCCTTAGGAGTTCTGCCCACTCATCTTGCCTGACATTTGTACAGTCTGACACTCCTGAGAAAGTCTTCACCATAGGCTTCATGGATCATGGTTTAACATATATTTTTTATCCTTCAATCATACTGTTCCCAGAAAGTGAGTGTGTAAACATTTTAAATGTTGAATTGAGAGGAAAACAATAGTGAGCCTAAGTTTTCTGATATGAAAGTAAGGTTGAACTCTTGTACTGTGGTGGTGAATTTTTGTAATCTGAGATCTCTCCTACCTGTGGATGTACTTCTCCGCCGTTTCCTCACATTATCAACAGAATTAGAATAGCCAACATTGTACGCTGTTTTTCCCCCAGATGTTTTGAGTACTATTTATTTAAAATGAGATGTGAAATCTGTTAATAAAATTCCTAAATTCACTCTTGTATACTCCCTGAGGAGTGGCTCTAGTCGAGACACAGCTTTCCTGACCTCTACTGGCTAAAAGCATCCTGCGTTCAGCTCTAGTGTTTATTTTCCTATTGGACATATACACCTGCTCCCTTTTTCCCCCTTTCAGACTAATTCACGTGATGTCACACCCCTTCTGATCTATCCTTTGCTAGTTGAACACCATTTCATCTCCTTTTTCTCCTGTCTGCCTACTCTACTGTAGTGTGTTCTCCCAAGTACTTTGTAGAGTGCTATGCACACAGTATGTGCTCAATAAATATCACTGAGTGATTGCTATTTAATTCCCACCTTATAGTTGGGAAACTGGGCACAGAGAGGTCAAGGGACCCACCCAAGGTCACATCAGGCAAGGGGCAGAGTTGGGATCAGAACCACGGGCTCCTGACTCGAAGACCGTATTCCTTCCACAAGGCCACTTCAGAACTCCTCCGTGGCATGAGCTAATCGTCTTGATATTTTTCCTATTTTCAGAAACGAATGTAAAACTGGGAAGGGAAACCATATATTTCCCACTTTAAGGTTGAAGAACCATCTGTGAAAATATGACAAACTCGTACCACAGAGGGATAGGAAACTAAATAGACTTGCAGGCCTGGTGTGGAAAGAACTGCCTTTTTATTGTACATGCAGTTTGCATGTTGATTTTTATTATTTTAACTCTGAAGGGGATCTTCACAGAACACCCAAAACAGTTTCTCATTGCCGTCAAATAATCGCAAATGGCTCTCTTGTTGCCACAGAGAGTTCACTTTCATTACTGTATAGCTGGAAACAAGCACTTCATAGCCACATCTCATTCCAGGAATAAGGTTTCTCTAAGGTGTTCCCTTCAGGTTTCTGTTTTGCCATGTGTTAATAATAGGTGATCTGCATTGGACTCTTCAGAGCTATTTAAAAATAGCCTACACACACTTTGTAAAGGAAATTTCCATTTTGGAAGTGTATATATACACATACATTTATAAAAAAATCCCCTCTATTTCAGACAACTGCAAACCCCCAAATTCTCAATAAACAGTGGGGTTCTGCTGATGTATTTGGCCTCTGTGGGCACCCAGGTTTGTCCAGGGCGAGTATCAGCTAGAGAGAAGAGGTTATTTTGAGGGATGTCTCGGGAAGGGTAGAAAGGTTTCTCATGTAAATGAGTAGTTAATTAAATTGCAATTTTATTACTACAACAAATCCCATGAGGGCCGGAAATAAAATTCCAAACAGCTGCAATGAAGGCCAAGGAACCACGTGGCTCTTCCCCCGAAAGCACTCTCGCACACATCTTCACACAAAACCACGCTTGACCCGGGGCTGCAGCTAAGTCAAAACCTCACGGTTCTACACTCAAATGCCCATCAGTCAGCATCTAAGCATCTAATTGCTCGGAGTTTGGGCCTGGGGGAGGTGATGGGGAATATTTCAAATCAGCAGTGACTTAATATGACTGATGATTGGATGGAAATGCCCAACAAGGGAAGTCTGTCACCCCCCTCACCGAAGTACATTTTGAGGAACATTTGATCCCACCTCCCAAGAGAGCTGTAGTGATGCCAGAGAAGCATTTTTAAAGCCTTAGTGATGGTGGTGGGAAGGATGTAGGAAGAGGGGAGGCTGGGTTATCGTCTCATCAGCCACAGATGCTGTGGAGGCCGACGCCACTGTTTTACTTCCACTGAAGTTAAAAAGTCAAGTCTGCTGTCCCGTCTCTGCTCTCCTATGTCAGAGACCTGTGTTCTTTGTATGGCCAAATGAATCAAGGGATATTTTCATGTGACTGACTCTCAGAGGATCACTGCATTGAACTCTTCTGGCAGAACAAAACAGCCCCTCCTCATAGTATTTATTGCACATTCTTGTGCATACAGTGCTGGTTAAAAAGCTCTCTCTCAAAACAGCCATTCATTTGTTCCAGCAAATGACCGACAGCTTCTCACCTTCTCCCTTCCTTTAGGCTTTGAGCCAGTTGAGGTTATTCAATGGGGAGAGATAATCTGCTTCCTACCCAGTATACCCCCAGCTGTTGAGGTCAAAGTGACTCTAGCCTTGGTGATCCCAGGCATGGAATTCTGCAGCAAGTGTTGACTCTACTGACTGTAAGTATTTAATTCTCACCTAGTGCCGACTGGATTAAAAATCAGGCCTCCAGTTATAGTTTGTATCAAGCATTTGCAAGCCTGAGATTTATGAGGATCTCACAGTTGGGACTGTTACAAAACACGTAACTGAAGCAACCTACAGTGTGTTCTTTAAGAGACAAAACGGGTCCCTAACTTTGTCAGAAGAGGTTACAGCTTTTTCCCTCAAAACTAAAGTGTGCCGTGGAGCGACTTGGGATTGTAACTGAATTGCAATTTTGTAGCTGGGTTATATAGCACTTTACTCCAGCACTGAGTCACCATAGCAGAAAATTTATATGATTCCAGGAAAAAGCCATAGAGAAAAACACCGTGGTGAGAAGCTCAAGCATTTAAACCCCACAAAGACTTTATTGATTACATTTCTCTTTCGAAACCTTAAAAATTTATGACACTTCATAGGGTAACTTAATTTTCAACCGATTTGTAACTTTCACCAATTTCCAGGCTAATAAAGTCTGGAACAGTTCAAATGACAGAGACTAAAAATTAAATGGAAAACCAATTTTTAAAAATTCCACTGATGTGGTTTTCTTTACAGACAGTGCAAATTGGGCCAGATTGGGTGAAATATATGCAGGCTGAGAGCTAAGAGAGCTACTGAGGAGTCTGTTAGCTTCTGCCTTCCATGCCCTAAAATGCTTTAATGTTTCATTCAAGAGATTTATGCCACCTGGAATTGTGCAAAAACCAGAAAAAGATCCCGGTGTAGGTTGGAGAGCTCAGCAAGTTGTTTCCTAAAAAAAATCTCAAGATTCATTTAAATTCTGCTCAGCCCTCAAAATGTGCTTTGTCCCATCCAAGCCATCCACATTATCTTGCTCTGCTGCCTGGAGCAAATCCATCAACCAATCAATACTACTTATTGAGCACCTATTGTGGGCGGAGTTCTTTACTTAGCTTGTATCTATCCCATCGCTTAGTACAGTGCCTGACACGTAGTAAATCCTTAAAAGATATAAAAATAAAGAGGCCTTCCCTAAGCCCTCATTTCCTCTTCTCCCACTCCCTTCTGCACTGCCCTGTTTTGCTCCCTTTGTTCACCTCTCACTCAGCCCTACAGCACTTCATATCTGTAATTTATTTATTTATAGTACTGTATTCATGTCTGCCTCCCCTTCTAGACTATGAGCTCACTATGGGAAGGTAACATGTCTTATGTTTTCTCTCTCCCAAGAGAGTACAGTGCTCTGCGCACAATAAGAGCTCAATAAGTAAAATTGATTAATTGATCCCTGCCCTCAAGGAATTTACAAACCAGCAGAGGTGACACCCACTAAAAGAAACTACAGAATAGAGGAAGTAATAGAGTCTATCAGATGTGTATTTAAGGGCTACATGGGTGTGTGTGAGTTCCTTCGTGCTAAGGTGGCACAGAAGTGCTGAAGTAGCAGTTCAGGGGATAGAAGGTGGGAAGGTGAGCAGTTAATCAAGGATCGTTCCCTGGAGGAGGGGAGCTTTCAGAAGGGCTTTGAAGTTGGGGAGAACTGGTCTTTTGGACTTGAAGGGGATGGGAGTACCAGGAAGAGGTGAGGACATAAGGAAGAGGCAGGCAAGGGGAGAGATGAGAGAGGATAGCACAGTGAGTAGGAAAATCCAGGCAACCACCCACTAGTGACGGTGGAATTTGGAAATACTGGATGGCCCTCTGCAGATCCGGAAGCGCTGTATGTTCCGTTATGTTTGTTAGGTAAGTTATGGAACGTAACCCAGTGGTGTTATGACTCACCAAATGGTTCTTTACAGAAATCCAAAGAGCCTCGACAATTTCTCCAGTGGGAGCCCTGATACCTTCCTGCCCCTGGGGTGGCTGATCAGTGCTCAGTACTTCTTGGAATGTATGGGCCAGACCCAGAATGAATTACCTGATGGTGGGAAAGATGCGAGGTTTGAATGAAGTCCTTCCCACCCTCACCACATTTGTAGGGTTCCTCTCCAGGATGTAATTCAATAGTATTTACTGAGCTCTTACTATGTGCAGAGCACTGTACTTAGCGCTTGGAATGCACAAATCGGTAACAGATAGAGACAGTCCCTGCCCTATGACGGGCTTACAGTTTAATCGGGGATTAGACCATAATGACAGGTGGCTATTTGGTAAAGATAGCATTTTGAAAATTCAGAATTTATAAATGTGGGTATAACAAATCAAATTCATAATATATTATTGATTACATAATCAAGTAGTAATGGAAATATGTTATGGGTGTGCTCTATTACTTTAAAACACATTTATATTCTGGTCAATTTTAGATGAATGCTCTTTAGATTATTTCCTATGAGAAGTAATATTTCATTTAGTGCTCTCTCCCTTATCACTCATCATGAAACCAATTATGAGGACTAACCAGGGAAGCTACTAATACATCATTAATGGCAGAAGAGTTGAAGGCCAGTGATCTTTAAAAAGCAGTGTGGTCTAGTGGAAAGAGATGGGCTTGGGAGTCAGAGAACCTGGGTTCTAATTCTGACTCTACCACTTAGCTACTGTGTGACCTTGGATAAGGCATCTAAGTTCTCTGTGCCTCAGTTCCCTCATCAGCAAAAATGGTTCTGTTCTCCCTTGAATTCAGACTGTAAGCCCTGTAGCACCTGATTATCTTGTATCCACCCCAAGGCTTAGTGCTTGGTAGATATCCCCTCCCCTTCTAGACTGTGAGCCCATTGTTGGGTAAGGATTGTGTCTATCTGTTGCCAAACTGTACTTTCCAAGCGCTTAGTACAGTGTTCTGCACACAGTAAGCCCTCAATAAATGCGACTGAATGAAAATGAATGAATAATAAGCACTTAACACCACAATTATTACTGAAGGGCCCATCTGTAGCTCAATGCCATCTTTACCACACTTCTGCAGGTCCTGCACTTTTTCAATTGTGCTATGGCTCGTATAATGCAGTCATCAGTGTCAAAAAAAGAAACCACAAACGCACTGAATTTCATCTTCTAGGTTCTTGGCAGCTACTCTGTACAGTCGCAGGGAATTGAAGTGAAGTGTTCAGTGACCTGGTGAATTCAACTGTGCAACCCAATAGCCTGGATCAGTCAGCCCCAAATGCCCTCCTTTCTTCAATTTTTGTGGGTCTAAATTATTCAAAGAATTAGACTCTTTACTTTGCTTTCGTTGTGTAGACCTGACTTCAGTTACGTATATAGTTAAAAACTCATTCATCTGGACTCCATAAACTCTGAATTCTTCATTTGACCACCACTCCTTCCTTCACCTCCTCTACTATTGCAAAGACTTGGCTCCCTCTCAACAACCCCCGCTCAATTTTCAAATCCCTCCTAAAATCCCCCTCCTGTAAGAAACCTTCCCCAATTAATTCCCAACACCTCAAGTTGCAACAATCCAGCAGCTTTCCCTAACATTTATGAATTTAACCCCTCCCATAGCAGTTACAAACAGTTGAACACAAAGTCAAATATATATTATTTTTTAGTCTTAGCATATTTGCTGAATTGGTCTTTTGTGGGCAGGGAATGTTTCTGCCAACTCTGTTGTCTTATATTCTCCCAAGTGCTTAGTACAGTGCTCTACACATAACAAATGCTCATAACTACCATTGACTGATTCTAGTGCTCATGATTTTGAACCCCTTTTGTAGTGGAATGTACCTGTGGGCAGGGAATATGTCCTTTCTTCTGATTCACTCTCCTAAGTACATAGTAGGTTGACTCGGGGAGTGTTTAATAAATACCAATATTTAGATCAATAAGGTGACAAAGAAAGACTGTTCATCTGCTTAGTACAGTGCTTTGCACACAGTAAGTCCTCAATAGAATAAATAATTAATAATATCTGCAAAGGGCAGATAGGCAGCAACAGCAGGGAACAGGGAGGAAGGGAGACTGGGTCCATCCTGGTTAACTTGTATCTAACCCCAGTGGTTAGAACAGTGCTGGACACATAGTAAGCCTTTAGCAAATACAATGACAATAATAATAATTTTAATAAGGAGGTGAAGAATTGCCAGAATATTCACCTGTCTAGGGAGATTTAAAATGACAGCAAATGATAGCCCAATTCCAACATTAGGAAGCTGAACTTACCTTCTCAGCACTGATGTAAAACTGCATTTCTCTCACCAACAGTTCAGAATGGACTCCCCTTTTAGTTCTAATTAGTTTGGTTTTACTATACTGGTCTGTGCCACTATGGTTCAAAGTATCTACCTACAGAGCCACTTTCAATGATCCAGAATAGTTATAAAATTCTGTCCCTTAACACAGCAGGCCCATCACTATAAAGCACGAGAAAAATTAGAGAGCAATCTCCTATGGCTGCATGCTTTGCATGAACTTGCTCTCTTTGACTTTTCTGCTGCCCAAGCACAATTGTTAAATACACTAATGACTGCAAGGTGATTTCCCCTGCTGTCTTCCACCTCCTCCTCTCAACACCTGCCCATTATAAAACAAGCTAGGATCCCATCAAGGTCTGAAGGAAAGGCCAATTAGTAAAATCTCCATTGTAAGTAGGTAATCTATTATCCTTCAAACAGCAGTGTTTGATTTCTTCAGCTAATGATTGATTGCCTCAGATTCTGGTTGGAACTGGATTTCATTCCCAGACAACAGAGCAAATCCTACCTTTGAGCAAACATTAGTGGTCTAAGGAATTAATGATACTGAACCTCCCAGGGATGCTGACATTTCTTTCTGAAATCTCAACAAATGATGGTTTGGATGCATAGGTAGGAAGAGCTAGTAGGGAAATGGGAGACACTAGGTGCTTAAAAAATTCCAATTTGGAAGAATTGGGTTTTCTCCAAGGAACCAATTTCAGGCCAGCAAGAGCCACATAACTAGGAATAAAGTTTTTACACGAGCCTGTCAGTTTACGGAAGAGTTGCAAGGAGACAACATCAGTGGGGAGAGGGAGCTTGCTGATAGATTGATCAGGCCTGGTTTAAGTTCAGGTATTTGATGGGAATTGCTGTTTACTGTTATTTTGATGAGATGGATAATGGGTTGCTAATTGTTTGATTGACGATGATATTTGCTAAGCATTTACTATGTGTCAAGCGCTGTTCTAAGTCCTGGGGTAGATACAAGATAATCAGGTGGGACACAGTCCCTGTCCCAAATGGGGCTCACAATCTTGATCCCCACTTTGGTGACTGAGGCCCAGAGAAGTGAAGTGACTTGCCCAAGATCACATAGCAGACAAGTGGCAGAATTAGAACCTGGAATTGCCAGAATTAGAAGCCAGGTCTTTCTAACTTCCCAGGCCCATGCTATATCCATTAGGCTGTGCTGCTTCCCAGTTAGCACTGTTGGAGTGAGTGTCTCAGAAGGCTCCAGTGCAACTGTGTAGAGTTTGAATTCATTGCTTTCCCCACCCTGGTAGGGGGCAATTCAAGCACATTCTGGTCACTGAAAACTCTTCGTATTGGGTGGAAGCTTCCAAACATGGGGCCAGTCAACATTGATGACTCTTGTATTGGGGCGTGGGGGTAACACCCAAGTATATTTTTGTTGCATGTTTCGTTAGTTTTGGTTTTTGATTTCTCTGCTTTCTCTTTTTGTAATTGTGTATATCTATATCTATCCAATCTATCTATAGAAAGATAGATTTATATTCATTTGGGACTCCTCAAAGTCACTTGCATGGGAAAAGAATGATGCTAAATAGGCTTGTAAGATGCTGCCCTCTTCATTCCCCATAATTTCGGTATGCAATCTGTACACCAGTCAAGCCCTCATTTCAAATGCTCACAAGTATAGGACAAAGCAAGCATGACAGAGAGAGGGACCTATGTTACTCATGGCAATGGGCTCTAGGAACAAATTTGCACATTACCCACTTCCATGAATAATGGTGTGTTATCCAACACTCATCTTGAATAGCAAGTGATGTCACGTGGGTGCAATTTTATAATGCCATTAAAATTTTAGCTGCTGAAACTTTAAGGCAAGAGAGATGGTTAACTAAATATTTAAGAGCGGCAGGATTAAATTCCACTCACTGGCAGAAAACCTCCTACCTCAAACTTATAAAACCCAACATGGTTTTTTCCACTTTAAAAATATATGTAATTACTGGATTAATGGATTTCAACTTTTTACTGGGTATGTTTCTATTTGGCAAAACTCAATCTGGGCCTTTATGGTTTAGATTTAAAAACCTGTAAAACATTTACTTTTTCTATTTAAAGCTTAGACCTTAAAAATAAAGAAACTGAGCCAGATTCTAATTCTGTGAATAGTATTTACCGAGTGTCAACTCCGTTCAGGGTGCTGTCCTAAGTGCTTGGGGGAATGCAGTAGAATCAGTAGATATGATACCCCACTCAAGGAGCTTACAGTTTAGCAGGGGAAATGGATATTAAAATAAATTCCAGGTAAGGGAAAGCAACAGAGTTTAAAGACACGTACACAGGTGGTATTGAAGGGGAAGAGGTGGACTGTGTATCCAAGTGCTTATGGGGTGAGGACTCAAGTGGGAACGTGACTAGGAAGTGCTGAAGTGACAGGCGGGGTTAGGGGGATGGGGAGGAAATAGGTGTGGAGATGAGAGATTAATTAGGGAAGATCTCCTGGAAAAGATATTATTTCAGAAGGACTTTGAAGATGGGGAAGGATGGATGGGCCAACCACCTGTGAAGGGGGAGGAACCTCCAGGCAGGAAGGAGTGCATGAACAAGAGGTCAATTGTGAGAACTCTGAGTTTTTTTTTGAGTCCTCACTTTCCAGAGTTTCTCAGTTCAGAGCTGTGATCCAGGATGTCCATTCCAATGGCGGGTTTGCCTCTGCATTTCAGCCTGGGTTCAGTGCAGGGTAAATCGAAAGGGGTTTGCTGGAGATGGATTTTGATGATTTTGGTTTTGCTCGTTTGATTTTGGTATTCAGTGTGTGGGACATTCAGCTCCTTTCTCATCTTCACAGACCATTGGCGTGATGGAAAAAGTAGCAAATGTCAGCTTGATCAATTTTGCATCAGGCTGGGCCCTCTGGTACTGTATGGAGTCTGATGGAGGAGGAGGAAGCTACAGCTAGTGGCTGAAGTGAGCTTTTTCAGTCCTCTGGCAAAGGGTGTCCGCAATCCTAAACTAGCCCATTTCTCTAATGAGACCTGACAGCTTGTAGAAGAATGGAAGAACTCATTTTCCTACTTTTAATGCCTTCATTATGTCATAATACACTCAGTTCTGCCGTAGTGTGTGTCTTCACTACACATATTGGATGAAACTCCGTTGGGAGTTAAGGAGCAATTTTCCTATTACAAATGAGCTTGCAGCAGCTCTATTTAAGCATCCACTGTATTAACTGCTCGGCAAGTACAATCAGTCAGTCAACTGTATTTACTGAGCACTTACTATGGGCAGAGCACTCTGCTTAGTGCTTGGGAGAGTACAATAAAACAGAATTGGTTAGACATATTCCCTACCTACAACGATCTTACAGCCTAGAGGGGAAGACGGATATTAATAGAAAATCAATAAATTAAGGATATGTACATAAATCCTACAGGGTTGAGGGTGGGGTGCATAACAAGTGTTTATAGGCTACAGATCTAAGTTGATGCAGAGGGAGAGGTTCTGGGGGGAAAGAGGGCTTAATTGGGGAAGGCCCGTGGAGGAGATGAGACTTTAGTAAGGCTTCAAAGGTGGGGAGAGTGGTGGTCTGGAGGCTATGGAGGGGAAGGGAGTTCCAGGTCAGGAGGAGGATGCAGAAAAGGGGTCAGCAGCAAGACAGATGATATGGAGGCATAGTGAGCATCTGATGCTAGAGGAGCAAAATGTGTGGGCTATACTGTGGTAGGAGACCAATGAGGTAAGGTAGGAGGGGGCAAGTTGAGTAAGTGCTTTAAAGCCTAGGGTAAGGAGTTTCTGTTTGATGTAGAAGTGGATGGGCAAGCACTGGAGGTTCTTGATAAGTGGGCAGACATGTACTGAACAGTCTTTTTAGACAAATAATCCAAGGAGCAGAGTGAAGGGTGTGAAGGTAGAACCTGTAGGATTTGGAGACAAACTGTCCATGTGGGTGGTATGTGAGAGATGAGTCGAGGATAATGCCCCCGTTATGGTCTTGTGAGTTAGGAAGGATAGTGGTTTAACAGGGATGCAAAATTAATAACCCAAATCTAAATTTGGGGGAGCAGTCCTCCCACTTACCCCCACCTCCGTAGAAGCTGTCTGGGGACTTTCTTGCAGGCTTGCCTCTCTGGAGAACATAGCGACCTTAGAGATCACAGCCTGGTTCATAGAGTCAGGTAGCCATTGTCTACCGGGAAGAAAAGATGGAGAGCAGACAGGGCTTGGGTGGGAAGACAAGGAGTTCTGTTTTGGACACATTCAGATTGAGGTGTTGGTGGGACAAGTAAAAAACAAGCAAGTGGTACATTCCCTATCCACAAAGAGCATACACTCTAATGCAATGCAAAGCTGGAAGAAATGGATGTGCTTGGCGTGAGTCATGGTGTACGTGCGTTATAGCATGAGTTTTTCTTGACAGGGGTTTCTTCAAGAATGTCACCCCCACGTTAAAGGAGATCTGAGTGCCCGCCCCCCAGGGAGTCCCTTGGGGTGAGCACGCCTTTCTGGTCTGGCCATTTCCTCGAATTGCTATTTTCCTAGCAATGTCTCTTACGAAATGATGATCCAAGATAATAAATGCACAAAAATATCGATTCCCATTTTGTGTGATGTGAAAACCAGTTCAGGAGGATGGCAAGCATTTCACTCGACTCCTCTGCTGCTGGGGGTGTTGTAGCAAGCTGTCATTGTTCTGCTGGGATTGGCTTTATGAAGGCTCTAGGGTTTTAAAAAGCCAGCAGCAACAGGAAGTGGCAATACCCGCTGCCAGTCCAGAAGGACTGGGTGGGCAGCAGTCCTCGCTCCTCCCAAGGCTGCGGCATCTTCTGTTCTCACTGAATAAGAACAGCAGACCACCAGTGTCTGGTCACTCGTGTCCTACCCTACCTCCCTGACTCTGTGAACAGGGCTCTGGCCTGTAAGGTCCCCATGTTCTCCAGAGAGGCAGGCCTGCAAGAAAGAAGCCCCCAAAGAGCTTCTGGGCGGGTGGGGGTAAGTGGGAGGACTGGTCCCCCAAATTTGGATTTATTCATTAGGTTATTAATCGGGCATCCCTATTATACCACAAACTAATCTTAAAATAAAGTTGCATGTGGTCAGCAAGAAGCATTTTGTTCTGTTTTTCCTGCTGAATAATTCAATCAGTCACCAGTTCATGCTTAATCAATTTGGAAAAGTAAAAAAAAAAAATCCAGGTTTATGAAGATGGGAAGAGAGCAACCCAGAAGGAGGTTTAGGGAGAGATGGCAAAGTATAAATAACTTCCCAAAAGAGCAGAACAAAGTACCCTACACCCTCAATCTCCTCCTTAGAACAGCAGAATAAACCCACCTAAGGTCATAGAAATGGATGCTGACTTCTGACTGGGAAAACATTAGGATGTTCACGTTGAGCTCTAAGAAATATTTTTTGAGAAGATTTCGCTGGGCTGAAAGGGGAACGTCAAGAGTGAGAAACACCCTTAAAGGTTTAAATTTTGTTTGTTTATAGTATTTGTTAAATGCTTACAATGTACTAGGCACTGTACTAAGGGCTGGGGTAGGAATAGCATGGCCCACTTAGTGGATATAGAGGTCTGAGAGTCAGGAGACCTGAGTTTCTAATCCTGATCTTGCCACTTGCCTGTTTTGTGACCTTGGAAAAGTCACTTCATTTCTCTAAGCCTCAGTTTCCTCATCTGTAATTGAAGGGTAAATATCTGTTCTCCCTCCATCTTGGACTATGACCTCACGTGAGCTGGATTGGGTCTGATCAGATTGTATTGGATCCAGTGCTTAGCACAGTACTTCACTCAGAGGAAGAACTTAGATGCCATTATTTATTTTTTAAAATTAGTTCTTGGGAAGCAGAACTGAATTTGTCATTGATCTAGTGCGGAGGCAAGAGCTCTTCTCAAGGACCGTGGGCTCAAAAACAACACACTCAGAAAGCTTCTTCTCATTCAACATCTGTGTGAGCCACCCCTTCTTTTCAGTTATTTACGGCCTCTCACTTATATCTGAGGTGCAGGCAGGGAGCAGAGGAGGAGCACTGCTAATTTTCCTGAGATGAGAGAAGTAGAGTGGGGAGGAAGAAGGTACTTTTTATCGTCATCCTTCCTCTAAACTTCAGGCAATAATTATCCAGGAGCTTTTTAAACACATAATTCCCTTGTCTGAACAGAGATTGAAAATTGTTAACTGATAATTAATATGCCATTTTACCATTTAATTAAAAGTTAACTGCTAGTTGGTAATTTTTCAGTATCATGCGACCTCGGTTAACGCTCTCTCGTACTTTCAAGACCTACCGGTGATCAGCAGGCAACCACCTTCCCCTTAGAGAACCCAGAAAGGAAGATATATTTATGCAACTAATGGGTTGGTTAGTCTTAAATCTAGAAGCCACAGGCTGCTTCCTATTCTTGTTATTCAAAGGAGAGTCCCAAGATATTTGCTGAAGGAAAGCTAGGATGCACAGTCTCTCAGCAGTGAGTGTACACTGCCTCCAGTTTTTTTGTGTTTTTTTTTATGGTATTTGTTAAGCGCTTACTATGTGCCAAGCCCTCTTCTGAGCCCTGGGGTAGGTACTAGTCAATTAGGTTGGACAAAGTCCCTGTCCTACATGGGGCTCACAGTCTTAATCACCATTTTACAGATGAGGGAACTGAGGCCCAGAGAAGTGAAGCGATTTGCCCAAGGTCACACAGCAGACAAGTGGTGGAGCCGGGACTGGAACCCAGGTCCTTCTGGCTCCTAGGCCCATGCTCAGCTGTGTCTTTATGGCTCTTCCAGAGAGGATCAATGTCCTCTGCCCCCTGCTTTGGCTTTTCCAGGCAGTCTGAATCACACCACACTGGAATGTTCCTGTTCTTTGAGCATCAGGAAGAGGAAAACTAATGGACTCAGTTAAGATAAGGTCTTTGCAGGCCTGAATCCATGCAAGATTTCTGTTAAACGCTCCCTACGGGCCCCAGCAGGCCTCCTTTGGGCAGCAGTGAATCAATATACAAAGTGTCCACTAACCTGACTGGTTAATGGTGCTGTGTCCAACAGAAGCTTCCAGCTGGCTGCTGCGGAGAAAGAAGGTCTCAACACCGCAACTGTCCTCTCTTCCACCTGGTGGGAAAGGAGATGGCAGTGAGTTCTAGAGGAAAGAGCACAGGCCTGGGAGACAGAGGACCTGAGTTCTAATTCCATCCCTGCCACTTGTATTTTGTATGTCCTTGGGCAAGGCACTTATCTTCTCTGTGCCTCAGTTTCCTCAGCGCAAAATGGGGATTAAAGCTGTGAGCCCCATGTGGGACATGGACTGGGTCCAACCTGATTAGCTTCTCTCTACCCCTGTGCTTAGTACAGTGCCTGGCAAAGAGTAAGCACTTAACAAATGTGAAAAAACAATATTTTACAGTTCAAGCAACACTCCAGTAAGGTGATAGGAAGGCAGGTTTCAGCTCTCTCTCTCTGTCTCTCTCTCCCAGGACAGACTTGGAGCCCAGATGAAGCTGTGTTTACTTAGTGTCTTAAATTTATCACTTGGGAATAAACAACAGAGACGGTAATTCTCTTACACCTAGGTTCAGGGCGTACGTAGACACGAGGAGTAAGTCAGAGGAGTGGAAAATGTGCAAATTAGGTGATTAATTTCAAGACTGTGTATTTCTAGGATAAACAGTTGTAGGCACAAGAGTTTTCCCCTAATGGAGGCATTGCCTTTTTGAAGAAATTAGAGTTAAGGAAAACTGGGATTGTAACTCTCACCTCATGTCTGACTCTACACACGTTTCTCTCATCTCCATGCCCCCTGAATCCAGACAGGTGTGCATTACCGGAGGAACATTCCCTAATGCCATCATCCTGTTATATCCAAAATGTGTAGTGAAAACACACTGCTGGATTGTGGTGTAGTGCACTTCAGCAATCAGTCTTGGGTAAGAGCAGTGGGATTTCAAAACGTCCAATCAGGGGCCCTGCTGGAGGCAGAACTGAGTGAATAATGTTCACTTTACGGAAATGGGGAGGAGGCATGTCTGGGCCCCACCGGCTCCTCCGTTATGCGAATCAGTTATTAATATGCCAATGATTGGGTTTCATCAAGAACCTTGCCTGAAAAGTGATTGGTGGAGGTTGGGCAGACATCCTAGCCTTTCTGAAAGTGTTTTCCTGATTGGCCTGGAAGACTGGCCAGTTGTTAGCTGCTGTCAAGAGTGGCGGAGGAAAGGGAAGGAGGGGCAGCTCTTCATTCCTCACTCATCCATCCTTCCTGGGCTTTGGGATGGGGAGATGGGCTTGGGGAAATGAAAAAATCCTGGAATCCTGTCATCAGGGATTTGTGGTTTGAGCAGCCTTCCTGGGTAGTGAGAGAGAGCGGGCCAGTGGAACTAGAATCTATATAAACTAATACTTTCTTCCTGGTACAACCCCGACTTGAGTTTTGATGGAGTTTAGTAATCAATATGGTATTTACCAAATACTTATTATTAGCTAAGCACTGTGTCAAGCGCTGAAGTAGATGTTGCAATCACCCCCCTCCCATATTATTATGCTGCAAATTATCACAAAAGACTTTTGTTTGAGGCTGTCCGACAGCCACTGGATGTATTTTTGCTGTTTATTTTTTTCTTCTGAGAATTTGCAATTTAAGTAACTTCCTTGGTCTTCCCAGAGCCCAGTGTGTAAGTTGGAACAGGGGAAGCCCTTGAAGTGTGCAGATTTAGTGAGGAACCAATCAGTGACCTTTTTCCCATTCTGGGGAAAAAGGCCAAAATATTGATTTTTTAAGGGGAGGTTGAGAAGGCTGAAGTTGTCTGTAATAACTGTCATATCCGTTAAGCGCTTAGAATTGCGAAATGCAATACTCAGTGATGGAGTAAACACAAGATAATCAGATCAGACAGCTTCCTGTCTCATATGGACTCACAGTCTAAGATGGAAGGAGAACAGATAGTGAATCCCCATTTTACAGATGAGGAAACTGAAGTTCAGAGAAGTTAAGTGACTTGCCCAAGGTCCCCGAGCAGGCATGAGAAGCAGAGTGGCCTAGTAGATAGAGTACAGGAGTGGGAGTCAGAAGGACCTGGGTTCTATTTCCAGCTTCACCAATCGTCTGTCTTGTGACCTTGGACAAGTCACTTTACTTCTCTGTGTCTTAGTTACTTCATCTGTTAAATGGGGATTAAAGCTATGAACCCCATGTGGGACAGGGACTGTGTCCAACCTGATGAGTTTATTTCCACCCCAGGACTTAATACAGTGCCTGGCACTCAACAAATACCATTTTAAAAAATAAAGTGGCAGAGCTGGGATGAGAAGGGTCCTCTGACTCCCCTGCCCGTACTCTTTCCACTAGGCCACACTGCTGATTCTCTGGGGAGGAAGGTAAACAATATATGTATTATAATCCCTAATCAAAACTTGGAAATGGACAAAATTTTTATGTTCTCTCAGTGAAATGTGACTCAAAGCAAGACTCCAGGCCCAGAACTGTTTTAATGTGGAGAAGCAATATAATATCTAAAAGTAAAGTTACCTTCTGCTTTTCCAAAAATTAAAATCAGCCAATCTACACCCCCAGTCAACACAAAATCAAGGTCAGGTTGGCTGGACAAATCACTGACTCTTATTGCAGTTGCCTCCTCCACCTTTTTTTCACCCTGCAACCAGAGTCAAGGCTCCTGTGGCTTTCCATTTTCTTACCCCACCAATACACCTCTCCACAGTAAGGGGCCTGGACCTCCGTTTGGTTGGTTAGAATAAATACTGAATTGAGGATAGGGAAACTGGTGGTAATGAGGGAAGAGGTGGCAAAGGGAGGGCGATCAAGACAGAAGACCCCTTCGGAGCTGACAGACCCCCACTGTCTCCACCGTCAAAGCCCTCCCCAAATCACATCTCCTCCATCAGGCCTTCCCCGACTAAGCCCTCATTTTCCCTACTTGCTCTCCCTTCTGCATCGCCTGTGCACTGGGATCTAAACCCCCTAAGTACTTGATAGGCATCCCACCCTCAGCCCCTCAGCTCTAATGTACATATCCTGAAACGCTGACATCTCCCCTATTTTTTAACGCCTCTTCTTCGCTCTGTAATTTAATATCTCTCTCCCCCTCCAGACTGTAAGCTCCTTATGAGTGGGGATCCTGCCAGCCCTCTTGTCTTGTGCTCTCCCTAGCACTTAGTACAGTGATCTGTGATCAGTAAATACCACTGAGTGATTACTTGGGAAGAGAATCGCAACTGTTACGGGCTCCAGTTCCACAACCATCGGTCATCTCCTCGGAGTTCTGCAGCTCGACCTTCCCAGCCTCAACAGAACTATGAGCAGTCTGGGGGCCGGGGGAGCTTCGAGAAAGCAGCTGGAGTTTTTAGTGTCCAGGATGTTTGAGCACTGGTCCTGGCCTGAGAGCTGATTTAGGGCCCTTCCCTCCTGGCATCAGTATCGGTGATTGGCCTTTGAAGAGTCCTTCGCTTCAGCGAATTTGGATCGGATGTTTAATAACCACCCCTGGCTGATGGTTGCTGCATCACGGCGTAGTGGATAGACCATGGGCCTGGGAGTCAGAGGATGAGGGTTCTAATTCCAGCTCTGCTGCTTGTCTGCTGTGTGACCTTGGGCAAGTCGCCTCGCTTCCTCTGTGCCTCAGTTCCCTCATCTGCAAATGGGGATGGGACACTTTGTGCAATGGACAGTGTCTGTGTCCAACCCGATGTGCTTGTGTCCACCCCAGCGCTCAGTACAGTGCCTGGCACATAGTAAACACTTAACAAATACCATATTATTATTATTATTCTGTGGCCGGTCTCGTTCCATCATTCCCTCGATCTCCGATGGGATTCCGATCGATTCCGATTCCTTTCCCTCTGCACCACTAGGTGGCCCTGGGTGCTCTCAGATATGAGCTGAAGGAGTTTAGACAGGTGAATGAATCTTATTGGTTTACTAGAGGCATGATGCTTCGGTGCAGCCCTTTTTAAGAGAAAAAGCTAGGACAGAGCAGCAAGTGCTGTGCCGTTCCCCTCTGGTCTGAGGAAGTGCAGATTGGAAACTGTCCCTGCAGAGACACCATGAGTGAGGTGAGTGAGTGATTTTTCTACTTGGAGAGGGAGCAGTGTCTAGCTGGGGGGGATGGGGAAGGACCCCCAGTACAAGTCTTCCAGTCCAGAGTGAAGGGTTTGGGAGCGATTTGCTAGAGAGGATGAAATTTGAGCACTAACACTCCTTATTCCTCACTGAGAAAACAGCATCGTAGATTTTGGCGGCTTCTCGATGTTTAATTTACCTGCTGAATAGAAACGGGCCGGTCTGAGTCTTTTAACAATAGGACGCAACTTCTGAAACAGCTCAGGGTCTGAAAAATCAGAAACTCAGCCCATATGGTTTTCTAATAAAGATCTATAATGCTTTCCAGTTTCTCTCCTGTTTCTATTTCATCCCTGCTTTAGAAATGTCAACAGGCAGCTCTATCTTCATGGTTCATTTTTCCAGCGACCAAGTGGGAAAATGCTTTGCTGTTTAGCTATGTTTCCTTGACACCTCTATGTAGAACTACTGTCCAGCTGAAATGACCTCTCCGGTTAACTGTAGCACCTGGAAAGAAGACGAAACAGTGTCCAGCAAGAAGGACGCTTTGTGGGAATACTTGGATAGGGAAAGGACAGAAAGATATGAGTCTCTGATGCAATTCACATCTCTGATTCCATTTGTAACTAACAACGAGGCTTTCTATCATCAGGCTGCTGTTTAATTCCCAAAGGAACACATTCTTTCCAAAAACCCAGACAGATCTCAGGTTGTAAAATGCCAAATTCTAATTCAATGATTTCTCTGAGCCAAATCCATTTTAATCTTCTCTTACCCAGCAATGAAATAATTACTTTAGAAGAGATTTCTGAAGAAACCACTGCATTTGGTTTTGACAGATGGGTTATCCTTTTTATTTTTAAGCTGTCTGGAGTAAAATTAACAAGCCCAGAAATAAAGTTTCTGCCCACTGTTTCATCTTTCAGATGAGCAACTCTTTGGGTATAAACATAAGAGGGGGGTTGTGGGGAGAGCACTGCAGCAATCTTAGAAGAGGGGGATTAGTATCATACCAGGTATCATACCAGGATTCAAAGTCAGTTCGAGGGAACTAGCAAGGTGTGGAAAGCTGGGAGGTTAGGTGGGTGGGGGAAATCTTGGGGGCTGAGGTGGAAGAGGAGTTCTTCCTCTTGACATATGCAATGGGAACCACACACAACCATTTCCTGACAGCAGGGGTGTGAAACTATGTGGGCCAGTATATAAACTAGCTTCAGTTAATATTGCCAATTTTAAATCCCCTTTTCTGAATTCCCAGGGTTTACCCAGTCATGTGAGTCAACATAGGTTGTTGAGGTTGGAGAAAAATATCTGGATGGAGAGGCAAGCCTTTCTACAGAGCTCCTCCCCGGAATATGGTTAAAATGGGAAGAGTTTGTTCTTCGGCTGACCACACGAGCTGGTTTGGCCAGGGCAGTCCTGAATTCCCGTTGAAAAAAATGACAACTACCTAGAAGTGTACTCTCCCTCCAGCCCTTCATGCTCATTTTACAAGCTTGGATTTCCACAGCTGGTCTGGGGCAGGCCAGAACCTGCACCTTGTATTTATTTCAGGACTTAGAACAGTGCTTGGCACATAATAAGTGCTTAACAAACACCTCAATTATTAGTATTATTATTCTAACTGTCCCTTACTCTCCACTTGGCTGCCTCCATCCCTTTGCTCACACTCTTCCCTTTGGAACTTCCTCTCTCCCCAAATCCAACAGACTACACTTCTTTTTATATCCATAATCCTCCTGAAAGCCCAGCTTTTCTGACATGGTTTCCCCAAGTAAATCCCAGCACCCCAAATCATTCAAGCCCATCAACCGTCTCTAGCACTTATGTGCTTGTCTTCATTCTCAGCACTTATGCATATGTATTTTTGGATAGTCAATGATTTCTTTTGATTACTCTGCTTGTAAATATTTTTATGTCTATGTGTAAGTGCCTTGCCGGTAGGGAATGTGTTGCTTGCTTACTCTACACTTCTCAAGCGCTTAGTACAGTGCACTGGACTCAATGGGCACTCAACAAATACTATCACAAATGGAAGAGCTCTGTCCTAGAAGAAGGAGGTGCTTTACTTCTCACTTCGCTACCACCACCCTCTCTCTCAGTCTCCCAGTGAGAAGGAAGAACAGGTAGGCAGCACGGTCTTGTGGAAAGAGCCTTCGGCCTGGGAGTTAGAAGATTGAATTCTAACTCCAGTTCTGCCACTGTCCCATTATAAGGCCTTGGGTAAGTCACATTTAGGCCTCTGATTGATCGATTGCCTCAGTTTCCTCATCTATAAAATGGGATGAAGATACTGGCTCTAATAATAATAATGTTGGTATTTGTTAAGCGCTTACTATGTGCAGAGCACTGTTCTAAGCGCTGGGGTAGACACAGGGGAATCAGGTTGTCCCACGTGGGGCTCACAGTCTTCATCCCCATTTTACAGATGAGGTAACTGAGGCCCAGAGAAGTGAAGTGACTTGCCCAAGGTCACACAGCAGACAGGTGGCAGAGCTGGGATTCGAACTCATGACCTCTGACTCCAAAGCCCGTGCTCTTTCCACTGAGCCACGCTGCTTCTCAACCTCTCCTAACCTCTTAGATGGTGAGCCCCATGAGGGACCAGGATTCTGTCCAACTTGATATCTTGTGTCTATCCCAGGGCTCAGCAACTGTTAAGCTTTTAATAAACAGTGCTTGGCACAAAGTAAGCTCCTAACAAATACCATAATAATAATAATAATAAATGCCTTCATTAAACAAGGAGATGGGGATCCAAATCTTGCATTTTTTGATATTTGCCCAGCCTCAACTCCACAGTCCTGGTATACATATCTTTAAATTATATATTTTAAATAATTTACATTAATGTCTGTCTCCCCCTCTAGGCTGTAAGCTCACTGTGGGCAGGGAATGTGTGTTCCAACTCTGTTATATTTTACTCTCCCAAGAGCTTAGTACAGTGCTCTGCACATAGTAAGTGCTCAATAAATACCACTGATTGGTTGATTGATAGTCCTGGCATATTCAAATTTAAACTCACAGTCCATGGGCCACAGAGATGTGCAAATTCTATTAGAAAGCCAGAGGCTCATCAGTGCTTCCCACTGACCCCGCTGTTATGCTCCCAACTGCTGAATGGTCTCTCATAGAGTTGATTTCCACTTATCAATCTTTCCCACCAACATTTCTGTAGCCATGTTTAGGGTTCTATAAAAAAAAACTATTGAATGTGATTGTAGATGAACTTAAAGAAAGCACCATACTGGCCACCAAAATGGGTGTTTTAGTCTGGGGTGCAGACCCACATGTAGCGTCTCTGGTTGGATTATTGCCTATTTCTTTTTCTGATGCTCTTCTCCGGCACTGGGAGTTTGTCCATTCCTAGAAAAACACTACAATCTGCTGGAGAAAGTGAATCAGATTGAACAGCAGAACATTTCTTTGCCTAGCTTTAGCCAAGTGGGGCTAGAATTAATTCCAATCTTCCTTTAATAATGTGCTTTTAATCCTTGTTTGATTAATCTCTACCCCCAACCTAAGGAAGGAATTTATTAATGTCCAATCTTTGACGCTGCTCCATGTCTTCATGGGATTGGCCATAGGGCAGAAAGCCCTAATTCTGGTAGACTATAGTCTAGTTCAGTCATTCTTAGGGGCATCAGTCATCTGGCCTGTGCCCTCTCCTAAATGGTACCAGCTGCTTTTCTATCCATTTCAGAATTTTCGGCTCTGATCCTCCCTCCCTCGTGGCTCTACCTCTGAGAGCCACGGCTCTGAGTCCTGGAACGTATTTCATAGTGACCCAGGGAGAATGCAAGGCTCTGGAGCAAGTTCAGGGCCCAGAGGTTCCCGCCAGAGAAATGCTCTAGAATCACACAAAATTGACACAATTCAGCGAAATGGCGGCTAAGATGGCATCACATTACGGTAGCATACCTGGGGTAGCATGTCACTTGCATTTGCTTGCCCAGTCTTTGGGCAGGCCGTCGGGGGCTATCCTCGTCAGTCTGTCCAACAGTAAGTCAGACGACTGGTCAGGAAGAGCAGGCATAAGGAACATTAAACTGCTCTAGGTTCCGTTCCAGCCATGTGATTCCCAGAGATGGTAGCAAGAATGAGGGAAAGGAAGCTGAAGGCGAAACTTGGCTTTTAAAATGTGTCTGATCTATTTCAACCCCAAAATCTTTTTATCTTCCATAAAATTCAGGAAGGCACTTGATTTGAAAGGAAAGGCTCCCACAGGTCTAAGGACAAGAAGCCCAAAAGAGGGTGGAGGGGGCAGACTGGGTGGAAACCTAATTTATAATTTGGCACTGAAGTTTGTCAGAAGGTCCTGAAGCAATTTTAGAAATGAATTAGGAAGGGGATGATTGATCAAAGTTCAGAGTGCTGGGATAAAATACATTAGCTTGAAACAAAAATCCTTACCCTTAAGCTGTACTAATTGAAAGTGTTTCCCTATTGCATTGCAGTGTGAAACTAGCCAATTCTGGCTGCTTTCACTCCCAAGGCACTGGAAGGAAATAGAAAAAGTAGTTCTACATATTACAGCTATAAGATTTATGTCTTTTCATCGTTTGTCAATTTTAGTTTCTTTTTTTTTTTTTCTGGGGGTGAGAAACAGTGCCTTTGAAAACTAGGGAGCAGGAATTTATCGAATACCCAATGAGTTTTGATTTTATTTAAAATGATACTGTCACCCCCTGGATAAACTGGATAACTGGATAAACTGGATTTTATCCAGTTCAGAGAGAACTCAAGTCAACAATTGGTTCACATTTGGGATTCTACTGACTATATTCCTCCAAAGCCCTAAACCTTCAGATCTGTGGATATTTATAGTTGAGTCTAGGTTTTGAGGGTGCTTGGAACTGATCCAAGGGACTAAATGCCATCACAGGTACTTTGCTACACACAAAGCTCTCCCTGGTGATTGTTTTGGACTGACATGGACTTTATTGAGGACATTTAGTTGTGTCACTTGGACCCACACTCTCCTGCCCTCAGTTTTAGATGAAATTAAGAGTTCTACAGTTCACTCCCTAGAAAAGGAGTTGATAGCAAGGAATAGCTTCATCCAAAATGATATTGGCCAGATGTCTGCCATTACCCATGAAGCATCAAGCATGAAAATGACACTGACCCATAGTGGATTCTGCTGACATTGCCTTCCCCTTTTGTTTTCACTGATGGTGAGTGCCTACACTCTGCAGAGCACCGTTCCCAGAACTTCTGTGGTAAAGTGAGCTGAAGCAGGAGTAAAATTAGGGGCAGGTTTTCCTGTGGACTGGGTTATTCCTTTGTCAAAATATCTATAGGTGGCCTTCAAAGCCAAAGAAGACACCAATGACAATGAAATTCATCTATTAGAGTGAACAGTGCCCGGCACAGTAAGCACTAAACAAATACCATTAAAAAAAAAGTTTGTGATTGAAAAGGTCAATGCAGTGGTATCTTCAGTACCGGTCACACTGGACACCCAAAAGGATTGTCCCCTTTTGTGTTTTCTTGATTGGTGCTGGCATGTTTTTCTCTTTTGCCTCCTTTCTCCCTTTCCTTACGAAACTTCTGATTGAAGAGAGCCACTCTCTTCTTGCTGGCTGTCACCATAGTGGTCTGTCCTTAGCACTTGACTCTCATTTTTCAGCTACGATACAGCATTGGCTGAGGTTTTGTTTCACCGTGTTCTTAAAACTTTCCGCAGCCCTCATTGCTTTTGATTTCCCAATTTCAGCTCTCCAAAGAGCAGCTGGGTATCCTGCTGCTGCTCATTATTTCCACGTCCCAGCCAGTGTAGTACTACAGATTCAATGGGGAATTTCCCAGCAAGCTTTAGGGCCCAGCAAAAGGTGAGGCAATTGGCAATGGCTATTTTTTATTCAACCACCTCATTCTCTCAGTTGGATGGAAACTGTCAACGGAGATGGGAACAGAAATGTGAAAACAGCCTTATGTAAACCTTCCTCACACAGTGATAGACTCATTCTTAGCTCTGCTTGCCTGGTATTGCCAGAAGAATCACCTTTAAAGTGTCAGGAAAAGTTGGATTTCTAGTTAGTCTCCTCTCGACAGTGGGTGAGTAAAAATAAAACAAGCCCTGAATATTTCAGGTGTTGGGGAATTGCCGAAGATATCGGCTTTAAGTAGTTAATATTTCAGCATGGAATAAAGATTCTTTTGGTTTACCCCAACCTCTATTCAAAGAAAATAACACAAGCAGAAATTATATTTACATAATGAAGGAGAAAAGCCTAAATGTCTTCCAATTGATACAAGTTTAGCAGAACGGAAAGGTACCGATATTTTGACCGTTTCTGGTCAAAATGCATTTTGAAATTTCTTTCACAAATTAACACTTCTATCTATAGTGTGCTAGACTTCTTTTTCAAAGTTGAAGTCATCCATAATTCATCTTTAGCTTTCTCTTTCTGGTTAGACTGTGTAAATCATGTGAATGATCTCTTCAACCAAATCATCATTATAGTAGCAAATTCTGGACTTAAAAAAAAACACCTGGGAAAGGAATTTTCCAATTGTGGAAAAGATGGAAGGAAGAAAATCCTTACACTTCACTGGGTTCTTTTCCAGGATTAAGGATCCATTTTCTTCATTAGAATATTCCACGTTTCAGGGGGTATGAATTTGTGATTCATAATGCCACCACCGGGCACAGTTGCCTATTGAGATTTTGGATGAAAGAGGCCTTGAGAGGAAAAGCTTTGTCTTCTGTGAGCCATGAGTTTGTTACAATTCAATCTCTCTGAATGGAAGTGGGAGCAATATTATATACACAAACATGAGTTCAGTGTAGGAGCAAGAAGAGAAGAAAAATATGGATGGATAGTATTCGCCTCAGCATTCATGGAAATGTCAAGGAAAACATGAAATTTGAGAAAGGTATACTGGAGTATTTACTAATCTTTATTTATCTCAAGTGTGGTCTTAATGAACATTCAAGCACTAATACATGCCTGAATGAAAAGTTATTTGCTTCACTATTAGAAGCAAGAAATTTAACCTGCTAACCGTGTACAAGGAAGCAAGCAAGAAGCCTCTAAGTCGTGATCAGCACTTAAGACTTGGCTGTTTATGTGATAGGAATGAAATCAGAGCAAATCCGATGGGGTGGGGGGGTAATATGGTTTCTTTGAAAGTCAGGAAGCACAATATTTATGCGGAAACGAGGAGAACCAGGGGACATCCAGAAAGCTTGTGGTTACTAATAGATTATAAGGTTCTTGAAGGCAGGAGTGGTGACTATTTTCCTTTATTGTAGTCTCCCTATTGCTTAGTGCAGTGCTCTAAGAGTTATTTTTAAGCATTTAATATGTGCCAGACACTGTTCTAAGTGCTGAGGTAGATAATCAGGTTGAACAAAATCCTATCCTACATAGGGCTCACAGTCTTAATCCCCATTTTACAGATGAGGTAACTGAGGCCCAGTGAAGTTAAGTGACTTACCCAAGGTCACACAGCAGACAAGTGGCAGAGCTGCGATTAGATCTCAGGTCTTCTGACTCTCAGGCACGTGCTCTTTTCACTAGGCCTTGCTGTTTATTGAATCAAGTAGAGAGAACGGAGCTACTCCACCAACCACTGAGCTTGGTCCAGCTGGGATCCATTTCAAGTCGCTGGCAGCCAGGGTTTCATTTATGATGCAACTCACTAGGCTTCAGGACTCTTCTGCGATGCCCTGACCTGCTTTCTTGGTTATTCCCCTTTCCCAGGCCCACAGCACTTATGCACATATCTGAAATTTATTTATTTACATTAATAATAAATAATGTTGGTATTTGTTAAGCGCTTACTATGTGCAGAGCACTGTTCTAAGCGCTGGGGTAAACACAGGGGAATCAGGTTGTCCCACGTGGGGCTCACAGTCTTAATCCCCATTTTACAGATGAGGGAACTGAGGCACAGAGAAGTTAAGTGACTCGCCCACAGTCACACAGCTGACAAGTGGCAGAGCTGGGATTCGAACTCATGAGCCCTGACTCCAAAGCCCGTGCTCTTTCCACTGCGCCACGCTGCTTCTCTCATTAACACCTGTCTCCCCCCATCTAGACTGTAAGCTCCTTGTGGGTAGGGAATGTGTCTGTGTAGTGATGTACTGGACTTTCCCAAGCACTTAGTAATGTGCTCTGCACACAGTTAGTGCTCAATAAATACAATTGAATGAATGAATGACTGGTACTTGAGGACAGGATTCCATGACCTGTGTCACTGGCCCAACAATTAGGTGGGGAGGTTTCAGGTTGGTTGGTCCCGTGGTCAGGAGCAACAGGGTCAAAAGAGCCGCAGGAATCTGGAAATAGGAGTGCTGGAAATAGACTGGAGCCCTTCGCTACCTCTTCCCCGTACCTCATTCTCTCCCTGCTCTACTCTCCAGCATCTTGGCTGAGCAGTTACACTAGGCAATGGGAGAGGAGAGAGTTCCTGGACTTTTCTGGGCTCTTCTGTCTTTCTCCCACTTCAAATCAGTATGGCCTAGAGGACAGAACACAGGTCTGGAAGTCAGAGGGTCCTGGGTTCTAATCCTGGCTCCACTACTTGTCTGCTGTGTAACCGTGGACAAGTCACTTAACTTCTCTGTCCCTCAGTTACCTCATCTGTAAAATGGGGTTTAAGACTGAGAGCCCCATGTGGGACAGCGACTATGTCTAACTTGAGGAACTTGTATCTACCCCAGTACTTAGCACAGTATCTGGCACAAAGTAAGCACTTCACAAATACTATTAAAAAATAATAACCATCATTCACAAGAGTAATCAATTCTGCGGCTCTAAGGGTATTATAAATGTCCCCAGTTTACACCATCAGAGGACAGAGCTTTTTCTAAAGCTATCAGTTGCTCCAAATTATAAATTCAGCATCCTTCCCTGAACTGCTTTGCATTAACAGCTCAGCATAAGGTACACATCCCAGGCATCAATCTGCTTGAGTATTGGCTGTGCCTTCCAAGTCGCCCCAAATTTATGCCCCGAGAATTCCTCTCGATTACTTCTCGGCCTGTTTTCTGAAAGGGAGAAGTGTGAATGTGTTTTTAATAGTGCCTTTGGAAAACCAATCACTCATGTGGAGTACGCTGTCACGTATTTTCATACAAACAAAAGCAACAACAATTAGAATCAAAATTTAGATCGATTGATAGATCACACCATCCACATGGAGGGGCTTCTTAGGGGCAGAGGGCCATGATGCTCAGCCCAAAGAGCTGAAGTGAACTGGTGTGACATTTCTTATGAGTTCAATATTCTTGCTAAGAGGAATGGAATTGAAGAGGACTCTCTAGGTTATGTGGTCTTCCTTTTGGTCTAGCTTAGTTTTCAGTGGCTCAAATTGGAGAAGCAGCGTGGCTCAGTGGAAAGAGCATGGGCTTTGGAGTCAGGGCTCATGAGTTCGAATCCCAGCTCTGCCACTTGTCGGCTGTGTGACTGTGGGCAAGTCACTTAACTTCTCTGTGCCTCAGTTCCCTCATCTGTAAAATGGGGATTAAGATTGTGAGCCCCACGTGGGACAACCTGATTCCCCTATGTCTACCCCAGCGCTTAGAACAGTGCTCGGCACATAGTAAGCGCTTAAGAAATACCAACATTATTATTATTATTACAGACACTCTTTCTCTCTCCCTCTCTGTCCCTCTGTCTTTCTCTGCTTCACTCTCTTTTTTTCTACACACAAAAAAATTAGCTGATACAAGCTAATCAGGTTGGACACAGTCTATGTCCCACATGGGGCTCACAGACTTAATCCCTGTTTTACAGATGAGGTAACTGAGGCACAGAGAAGTGAAGTGACTTGCCCAAGGTCACACAGATGACAAGTGGTGGGGTTCAAATTAGAACTCAGGTCCTTCTCACTTCCAGGCCTGTGCTCTATCCACTAGGCAACACTACTCTCAACTCTAATACACTTTACTCTCCCAAGTGCTTAGTTTAGGGCTCTGCACACAGTAAGTGCTCAATAAATACAATTGAATGAATGAATGAATGAACTCTATCCATGGCTTGAATCAAATAAGAACAAGGGCCAAATGTTCTCCCTGTTGGCTGTGGGGCTGCCTCTGGAGAGGTGAGGGGAGGGGCTCTCCTTAAGAGATGGGCTGGGGGCAGTTACTGCCTTTACCCAGTGGATAACCTGGTCCTGGTGTTTAGGAATGTTCTCCAATTTTCAATCCCTGTAAAAATTCACCTCTCCAACCGCAAGCTGAATCACTTTCCAAATAAGATTTTAAACAATTCAATCTCATCATTCAACTGAGCTCGAATTGAGAATGTGCTTTGGCTGAAATTCATGTGAAAGTTCCCCCACATTTGAATTTTGGATGCTGGCTTTGGAGTCCCAAATGACAAAGATAATATTAAAAGCGACGGAACAGAAATTCGGAACTGGCAGCCTTGGTTCCGGGGCTTTTTTTTTTTCCCCCTCTGTTTCCTTTTGTATTCCGAGCTGAAAGTCAAAAATAAACTGAATAGTCAAGTGGCTCCAGCTTCAAAAAATAAGAAATGAGGCAATATAAGGACAAGCGATAGCTCTTCTTCTCTTCCTCCATTAAATCTGCAGTGAATCTCCTTCAAGGTGAACAGAACGGATGAACGAAGACACCCATGATAGTTCCACGGGACTGTTTGGTCCTCTGTTTTTTTGCAGAGTGAGGAAGAGCAGAGTCAGGAAAAACATCATGTCATTATTTCCCAGCGGTCACAGTGACCTTTCTTATTTTATCTATTTCCTTTCCTGTTCACAGAAGGCCCTCTCTACTGCTGTGGCTTCAAGGGTGGCAGCTCCCAGAGCTAAAATCCAAGACCTATCTAACTCAGTTCAACCCCCTAGCCATCCTGACTCTTAATCAGTGCTTTTTTGATGGGAAATCAGAACAAGGAAGGGTTACCTTGCTGGTCTGTTAGAAGAAATAGAAAATAAAACCAAATTTAAATCACTCAGAAGATCTAGAATTGTTATACAGTTGCTAAACAATAATGATGTGTGAAGGAATAAAGCTACTCTGAATTCTAATTTCAAAGCTTAGTAGCGAGGACAAATTTTCTAATTCTTTGAACTTCAAATATTTTCTACCTCTGGAACAGGGACTGTGCCCTACCTATCATGTATCTACCCCAGTGCTTAGAACAGTGCTTGGCACCAAATACTATTATTTTTCCTTCTTCCTTTTTCTTTTTTTTAAAATAATGGTATTTGCTAAGTGCTCAGCCAAGGTGCCAAGTCCCTCGCTTGAAATGCAACCAGAATCTAAGGAGAAGAGGAACAGATCTATTTGCTTTGTTCAATTGAAAAAACATTTTTTTCTTCAGGCTTGAGGAGTCTATCTCAATAAGAGCCGGGATCAATATGTGCAGAGATGAAGCATTTTGGCGGTGTAAGCTTCAGTCGTTAATAACTGGTCCATCCTTGGAAGACAATCTCTAACGAAATTACAGCAGGGTTTGTTTTCCACCAAATTAAATTGTTTGCGATTTCAAGGGGATTTGAAAAATGAAATATGGAGCAAATATTAGGAATGAACTCACAGCAGCCAATGGTTGGACAGCTCTCCTATGTGGGTGTGCAAAATGCATTTTTGCATGCCTGTGAAAGCCGCCTTAAGCTGCAACTAAAATGGGAGTTAGAAGATTAATGGGTTTTAACTAGTCATCTGTAGCACACTTAACCTTGTTTCTTCACAGCCGAGAGTTGGGACAGTGTACACGAAACAAGGAGATAAGAAAACCCCTACATTAGGGGTCAGATCTCTTCATGTAGCCGATTTGGATCCCACTGGAATCCAAATATCAATAGAGTGTATATTTTCTGTCTAGATTAGAACACTGATAATTGTGGCATATAAGTGTTTACTATATACTAAGCCCTGGGGTAGACACAAAATAATCAGACGGCACAAAGCTCCTAGAGGGTTGGGGATTGCTACTTTTGAAGGAAAGAAACAGCACCTCCTCCATATAAATATGCCGACCCAGTTTTTTCTGATAGGACCATTGTTCATTCCATTATCCTTAAACTGTAACATATGTACTCTGGTTTTTAGAGGAAGAGAAGACACTCGTGTGTCTGAAATTAGTTTAAATGAGTGGAAAATACATCCTTGCATCCTCAGAGAATTTTGGAAAGGGAATTGTTTCTCTATCCATCAGTGCAGTTTTTGAGGTTTTGAGGTCTGCAGTCTCCTGAACTGTTAGCAGGAATGTTTAATTTCAAATTAAATCTAATAGTCTGCTGGATGGGGCATTTCTTACCGTTGGTGCAGAAAACAGCTGCTGGATTGAGAAGCAGCATGACCTAGTGGAAAGAGCAGCGGAATGGGAAGCCAGCAGACCTGGGTTCTAATTTCAGCTCTGCCAACTCATTTGCTGTTTGACTGCGGGCAAGTCACTTCTCTGTGCCTCAGTTTCTTCATCTGTAAAATGGGCATTCCATACATGTTCTCCCTCCCACTAGGCTGTAAGCCCCATGAGGGGTAGGGATTAGGTCTGACTTGATTATATTATCTCTTTCCCAGTACAGTGCTTGGAGCATAGCAAGAGCTTAACAAATACCACAATTATTATTATCCAACTGCACATTACTCCCTCTGACACTCCCGGGGCTATTTTTATCTCAGCAGAGGCCTGAGCAGATTAATCATCATTGGCATTTTTGATGTAAAATGGAAAACAGAGGTCGTGCTGCTGGAATTCCTCTTCCACCCCCTCCCCGGGGGTTGGAAACTTGGGGTGCCAGCCCCTTTTGCCCTCGGGTTAAAGCAGTACTGGGTTTCCCAGTGGCAGAAAGCCAAACCACTTTCAGTGCAGTAATGAAGAGATCCTGCAAAACTCACTCATTTCGCCTCTTGGAACTGAAGTGTGCAGTTGAGGTGAAGTCATGAATTTCCCCCGTGAAGCCTTTCAGCGGCCTAGATATTCAACACTCAGCTTGAGCGCCATCCAGCTGCTTGAACTTAATTGGGCACAATAACATAGTGGGGGGCTGGAGTCGTTTGATCAGGGCAATCACCTCTGCTCCAGCTGTTCCCTTTTTCAGGAGACTCTGAGGTGACGGTCCCCAGGGAGGCGGAGTGAGGAAGAAGGATGGAGAAAGAGTGCAGTACTCTTTCTAAATTGCAGGTGCTGTGGAGCTACATCCTTAGAGGAGCTGGTTGGGTTGGTGTTTTCACCACAGTGAAGTTAGAGGCTAATATGATCCAGAGTGCCAGCAAGGTCTGACTCCCCACCCCCATGACTGCCAGGATGCAATTTTGGGCATTTATAGGCTGAGAGAAGGGGATGAACGGGCACCTCCCCTATTCTAAATGACACTGTTCTGCTACACTGTGTGGGCTCACAGTGAATCGTGACGATGTACTACACAAGCCTGTTGGAATCCCAGATCCTACAGCGTGTCTCTAAAAGGACACAGGACTGGAGACTAAGAGACCCGCAGAAGTGGCATGGCCTAGTGGTAGGCCTGGGAGTCAGAAGGTCATGGGTTCTAATCCTGGCTCCACCACTTGTCTGCTGTGTGACCTTGGGTGAGTCCTTTAACTTCTCTGTGCCTAAATTCCCTCATCTGTAAAAGGCGTATTAAGACTATGAGCCCTATGTGGGACAGGGACTGTGTCTCACCCAATCGCCTTGTATCCACTCCGGTGCTTAGAACAGTGCCTGGCACATAATAAGTGCTTAACAAATACCATTATTACTATTACTATTATTAATTCTAGCTCTGCCCCTTGCCTGCTGTGAGACCATGGGCAAGCCACTTAACATCTGTGGGCCTCAGTTTCCTCATCTGTAAAATGGGGATTCAATAACTGTTCCCCCTCCTACTTAGACAGTGAGCCCCATGAGGGACAGGGGCTGTTTGATCTGATTTTATTGCATTAGGCACATAGTAAATGCTTAGTATTATTATTATTACTGCTGTATTTATTAAGCACTTACTATGAGCCCAGCACTCTACTAGGCACTGGCGTAAATACAAGATAGGCAGATTGGACACAATCCCTGTCTCACTTGGGGCTCTCAGTCTAAGGGAGACAGAAAATAGGTATCGAAGTACTTCCTGATGAATGTGGTGGATTCTATTTATCCCCACACGGAACAGGAGCCAGTCTATGCTCTTGGAAAGAGCAGGCTGCAGACACTCCTGCCGCATGGTCACCAGGGGTTCATCTGGGTTTCCTACATCCCACGAGGGTGGAGGGGCCTGAGCACCACTCCCAAACTGCCCTCAGTCAGCACCCCTGCCAGGACGTGGCACCCAGGGGTCCGGGGTTGATGGCCCACAGAACCTGGGCCATTGCTATAGTACTACTCCTCAGCAACTTTCTGGCTGCTTTTCCATGCGCTTCTGTTCTTCCCATGAGAATTATGAAGGAAAAATGTCTTCTGTGGCCTGCCTACAGCAAGCAGATGGCTAAGGCTCCCTCCTGACGTAGAATCCCCTGGGAGCCCCATAGAAGGGGAACAGAAAGGATCGGCAGATTCCCTTTCATGTCTTTTTGGCCTGCTGCCTGATTTTCACCCGACCTGCTGCTGCTGCCGAATTTATTTTAGGCTCTGGACATGTGCTTATTTTCATGGATACATATGTCTGTATTGTCACACAGGCCCATTCCCCCAGCCATAGTTTACGCACACAGCAGGGCTATTTAGTCAGCTCACTCTGCCTCCAGTTTGCGGGGGACGTGAGCCGCCAGTTATATGCACCGGTGTCCAGGATGACTTTATGTAGCTTATGTGGTGGAGAATCATACCCGTGGATGATGATGGTAATAGTAACTGTGAAATTTGTAAAATGCTTTGCTGTGTGTCAAATACCGTGCTCAGTGTTGGGGTAGATAAAGTACAGTCAGATTAGACACAGTGACTATTCCCCCTGGGGCTCACAGCGTAAGTGAAGAGGAAGCACACGTATTTAATTCCCCTTCCCCGGATGAGGAGACTGAGCCACTTTAGTGACTTGCCCAAGGTCATACAGCAGGAAAGGGGCAGACTGGGATTACTAATTAAAGTCAGAATCTCTATTGTACTTGCCTGATGGATCACTAAATCCAGGGGGCTCTCAATAAAAACAATTGATCGCTAATCAATCAATAAATGGTATTCATTGAGTCCTTACTGTGTGCAGAGAACTGTACTAATCATTTGGGACAGTTCAATATGAAAGAGTTGGGAGATAAAATCCTTGCCCATAAGATTCTTAAAGTCTTCAGGATGCAAATAGTGTACAGAATTAGAGGGAAATTTTCAGACTAGGGCTTTTATTGTGGAAGAATTGGAAAAGATTCAAGTAGAGTTATTTAAGCTGTAAATCCTTTCTTTTTTTTTTCAGTTTTAAAAACTTTTCTGGTCAAAATCTCCCTTGGGACAGTAGTTCTCACTCACGGAAGGATTAAATTATTGGTGCCGTTCTTGCTTCATGAGTTTGGCCTCTCAAGGCTTTCCCCACGAATACAAAGGAAAAATGTCAGTGCCAAGAACTTAAACCTGCTGCATTCTTATCATTATGCCCAAGTTTTAAGTCCATTTCCCCTTTAGACAATTCAGAGCAACTTTGATTTTCAAGACCCAATGATCCACAATGAGTTTGATGTTCCACAAAACACCTGGCTAAAAATCAATATGATCCCTAGCACTCACATACTGCCTTTTTCTCCCCTGCCCAACCTGTTGGATCCTGTTTTAATGTACAGATTTGGTGTCAGATTTTTTTCCCCCTCATTCCCATTCAAAGTTTGACTTTTCAACTTGGAGATTGGGGGAAAGCTTAATTTCTGCTTTCAGGCTTCAATATTTGCCATAGAAAATCCTCTGATAGTTTTCAAGTAGGCCTAATGAAAACTGTGTGAAAACATAGTGCTCAATAGAAATCCATTGCTTTCTGTTGCTTTAAGGAGAGGATAAGTAGAATGATTGGGATTATGGCACGATTCCGAGGCAGAGATAGCTCATCCACCTATTTCTGACATTATGGCTTAATTGGTTGCCTTGTCGATGTTATTCATTATTCATTCGTGTACATACAGTTACGTGGTCCCTACTCACAGTTTGCACAGCTTTCGACATGAAGCTCTGTGTTCCTTTATCTCTTCCATCTGAAAGCTGTCCCAGGTGTTGAACTGTTCATCAAGATGACCTCATTTTCAGGCAGGTAAAAAGCCGACAGTCTGGAGAAATGGCAGGCTTCGATACAAATAGTCCCATGGAGTGAAATAAATAAAATGGCTTACAAGGGGATTGATAAATAATGTTTGCTGAGAAGAGTATTGGGGCCAGCAATAGGAAAGAGATGGATTTTTGGCCCTCTCTTTTTCTGAATCCCCTTCCTCTAGCTAATGTACACAACCTTAGTTTTAATATATGAAGATGTCAGATTGGAAGCCTTGGAATGGGAACATGTCATTGGCACTCCCATTTAATCCCTAGAGGCCAAAAAATATGCTTCCCAATAACCCCCAACCAGTGGATAAAACAATTTTAAAGCAATATGGCCTCAATGGAGGAAGCTTTTGGTAGCCATTTATTATTATTTATTTATTATGACATGTGTTAACTGTTTACTATGAGCCAGGCACTGCATTAAATGCAGCTAATCGGGTTGGACACAGTACCTGTCCCATCTGTCATCCCCATTTTACAGATGAAGAAACTGAGGCACCAAGAAGTACGTGAAGCAGTGTGGCTCAGTGGAAAGAGCCCGAGCTTCGGAGTTAGAGAGCATGGGTTCAAATCCCAGCTCTATCACTTGTCAGCTGTGTGACTTTGGCAAGTCACTTAACTTCTCTGTGCCTCAGTTATCTTATCTGTAAAATGGGGATTAAGACTGTGAGCCCCATGTGGGACAGCTTGGTCACTTTGCATCCTCCCCAGCACTTAGAACAGTGTTTTGCACATAATAGGCACTTAACAAATGCCATCATTATTATTATTATTATTAAGTGACTTGCCCAAGTTCACACAGCAGGAATCTAAGAAAGACAAAGTCTTAAAACTGAATTTAGTACCAAAACACAACAGAGCATTGTGGAAAAACTATTTTTAGATGCTTGTCATATTAATATTAAAGTGATTAATATTTGCCACCATTATTATGGTGGCAAGTAGCAGCATTAGAACCCACAACCTCTGACTCCCAAGCCCAGGCTCTTTCTACTGAGCCCACGCTGCTTCTAAGTGGTAGCATGGCTTAGTGGAAAGAGACCAAGGCTGGGATTCAGAGAACCCAGGCTGCTATCCTGGTTCCACCACTTAAATGTTGTGTGACCTTGGGAAGTCACTTAACCTTTCTGGGCCCAGAGTAGTGATGAAATACCGGTTCTTTCTCTTCAATTGTGAGGCCACAATTAGGACAGTTACTAGGTGTGTGATTGGATCTTTCATCTACTCCAGTGCTTGGCACAGTGCTTGGTATATAATACAATTAAGTGTTTACTATTATTGCTATTATCACATCCTGTTGAGAGTAGCACACATGGCCAGGACAAGAGGGTTGACATATTCCCTGAGGAGAGGGAGATGTACTTCAAAAAGAGTACAGGATGGCTCAGTGGAAAGAGCACAGGTTTGGGAGTCAAAGGTCATGGGTTCCAATCCCGGCTCTGCCGCTTGTCAGCTGTGTGACTGTGGGCAAGTCACTTAACTTCTCTGGGCCTCAGTTACCTCATCTGTAAAATGGAGTTTAAGACTGTGAGCCTCATGTGGGACAACCTGATTACCCTGTATCTACCCCAGCACTTAAAACAGTGCTCTGCACATAGTAAGCACTTAACAAATACCATTATTATTATTATTATACATTTATCTTGGTTCAAAGAGAAGTAACGGTATCGAAAGACTGAAAGAGATGCTTTCTTGGCAAGTTTGGAAAGAGACTGTGGTGCTTGGTACCGGGTTTTGTTGTTATATTGTATTATACTCTCCCAAGTGCTTAGTTCAGTAAGTGCTCAATAAATATGATTGACTAACTGACTGACTGAGGCAAGCTATCTAGATCTCTGGTCACATCCAGCTCCTGGAGCTGTTTCATCAGCATTATCCATGAATCATGCTGAGCATCCAGTGGCAGGGCAAGATTATCAACACCCAGGACCCATCATCTACGACCCATGCTCAAATCCAGTGGCACACAAGATTACCAGTAATCGAGTCCTGGAGAACTGTTTGCTCTCTTGTATTGAAACAATCTTCCCAGCAAGACAGATGGACTGGGGCAGGGGGGAGAAGAGTGTGACGAGAAAGGAAAGTGGCAGGATAGTCAAATAGTTATTGTCTGAGGGACTGGAAAAGGGATGCATTTGGGCCATGAGAGCTGAAGAAAACCTCTTAAAGACATGGTGAAACCATCTCAAACACATGACACAGTGGTGAACTGCTGTTTGGCAATAATCTGGCTTCAGTGGCTCAAGTACCCAGTTTCTTCCATGAGTTTTAGATTTTCTTACTCGAAAAAGATCAAGATTTAAAAACTCATAAGTGCTAACTGCTAATTTAGCAAAGAGGAGTTTGCAGACGATCAGTGTACATTGGACTTCCAATAAATTCCACTGAGGGAATTGACAGTGATTATGATACATTTCTTACCTATATAATCTTGTCAACAAATAAGGCTGGAGCAAAAATAGCACCAAGCAAGGAAGGAGGTTGTGGAGTTGAGGGTGTCAAGGAGGAGTTGCTGAAAATAATGACCAAGAGGACAGGCAAGCATGAAAGCTGAAGAAAATAAAATGATGAGGGAAATAGTACACTCTGCCAGAAGTGAATTTAAACAGAACTGTGGAACATTTGGAAAGAAGTTGAATACATCAGCTGAAATGAGTTTGAAGAGTTGAAAGAGATAAGACTGAAGCAAATTATCCCAGTATCACTGGGGAAGATGGTAACCTTAGACAGAAAGATAAATAGAATCAAGATGGATGAAATAAAGGTCAGTGGCATTTTACTGAGTGCTTACTCTGCGCAGAACACTGTACTAAGTGCATGAACTGTACAAAATTCTGCAGTAAAACACTCGTTTAATACCTCAATATGCTAAACTCAATCAGCAATATTTATTGAGTGCTAACTGCAAGAAGAGCACTGTATCAAGTACTTGGGAGAGTAAGTTAGACCTAGTAGATGCAATCCCTGCCCCCAAGGAGCTTGTAATCTAGTGAGGAAGACAGATAATAAAATAATTTATAGAGAGGAGGAAGAAAGAAAAATGAATATGAAAAGGAGTTTAGAGATTAAATAATACAGTTCATAAGATTTCCAAGACAATGTTGCAAGTGGTTGTGAGTTCACAAGTACATAGATAGTCCACAAATGCCAAAATAGTAGTGGGTGAGGGAGAGATGCGTCTTTTGGGGAGCAGCAGAGAAAAAAATCTGGTTCTCTTTCGTGAATTTGGGAAGAAATTGAATTATTTGGTTTGGCCGAGGGTTGGGGGAAGAACAAAAAATAAAAGTTCAGGGAGTGATAACATTTGTTTGGAATATCAAAACAGGATGTCCACATGTACTTCTGTGTTTCTAAATTCCATTGTAAGACCTAGCCTTTCTTTGATTCTGACCAATCGTACAGATGTTCTCTGATTGCGAGATTCACAGACAGCCCCTGTAAAACTCTTGGCTAACTAAGACCCAAAGCAGTAAGAGACTTTATAGAGGCAGTGCTGGGAAATCCCAAGAACGGTGCCTTCCCAACTGCTGAGGCCCCACTTCTCAATAAAGCTTGATGTCATTTTGAATCTGCACTAAGCTGCATCATTTTAGTGATTTCAGATATGCTTCACAATTGATTAAAATCTGGGCTTTGGACTAGAGCATCTGTTTTACTCAGTTAATCTCTATTTAGAGGATTTCACTCAAGTCATTTAGAGACAGAGGTTTATGAGATGAAGGAAAAATTTAAAATTCCAATTAATCTTAGAACTTTGTCAGAATTTAAAATGGTGAGTTCAGTCAGTCAATCAGATGTATTTACTGAGCGCTTACTATATGCAGAACACTGTACTAAGCGCATTGGAGAGTGCAATTAAACAGAATTAGCAGGCATGTTCCCTGCCTATAATGAGTTTGCAGGCTGGAGTTGGTGATTGTTTTGTGCCTGGGTTCTTTTAGTCTGCCATGATAACTTTTTGATTTGAAGATCCATCAGAAATCTCAGTTGATATCAGCTTTCCCCCTGACTGACAAAGAAGTCCTACTGAAAAGAAATTTTAGTACAAATGGCTTTTTTCCTCTCTTACAGACACATTTGCTTTGCTGTTAGTTCTGTTTTGAAGAATGGTATTCAGTGTCTGAATGATGTCAATGTTAAAAGACATAAGGATTCTGGGTATATCTGATCTGCACTTGAAGTCCATTACTTTGTTCTATTCAGTCTTGAAACTCTGCCCACCTTTATTCATTTGAAAACACCCAGGAAGGAAATAGGCTCTTCTGAGTCTTTCATTAAGCACTCAAAAAAAGTTTGAATATTAGGGAACTTGGGGAGTTCGATTCTTGAAATTCTTTTTCTTGACCTGATACTTCCGTTAGTCTTCCACTGTCTGAACCTAAAGCCTTCAACAGGTGGCTAATTTTAACTGCTCTGTTACAGAGGAGATGCTATCAGAGCAAAAAAAGCAAAGGGAAAAGAGTGCCCTTGTTGGAATATTGTACTTTAAAAAATATTGTTCTACAATAACAAGATGGGAAACTGCCAACGATAACTTTGTATTCTTTTCACCCTTGCAGCGACAAGGAGCGGGTGCAACCAATGGAAAAGACAAGACATCTGGTGAGAATGGTAAGATGATATTTTATTTTGTATTGGAAGAAACCAGCAAAATTTAGTTTTCAAAAATCCACTAGCATGAAGCAGGTATTATCATGACTTGCAGTTATTTCTGCTTTCTATATTTTCAAGTTTTTAGCTTCAAGAAATTTGGGCATCTGGATAGGAGAACTGGAGGTCTGGAACCCCCAGATGACTGAAATAAAAATTAAATGCCACAAATGGGGTTCTTTGTTTTTGGGCCAGATGGCTTAGGAAACATAAAAAAATAAAAACCAATGTAGGGCTAACCTGAGAGGTCTTTGTTTTTGGGCCAGATGGCTTAGGAAACATAAAAAAATAAAAACCAATGTAGGGCTAACCTGAGAGGCGAGGCAGTCTCTCATGGGACTAAACACTGTATGCTATGCTTTAAAACTGTTCAACAAGATTGACAATTTTAACCTATTTTTAAAAAAGAGAGGGAGGTAGCAATAACATCATTCATTTGGGGTGAACAATGAACAGACAAAAATCGAGGAGACAGAGGTGGTCCAGGAGAGTGTCCTTCACTTCACCTCACCAAACCACCGTTAAGACCCACCAGTATCTCTGCCTTGAGCTTCTGTTGCCATATGAAGGAAGGTGAGTTTCATCAAAACTCATTTCTAAATCAGAGATATCTATTGAGCGCTTACTCTGTGCAGTCAATCAATTATTGGTATTCATTGAGCACTTCCTGTGTGCAGACCACCTGTACTAAGTGCTTGGGAGAGTACAGTAGAGTTGGAAAACACGACCCCTGCTTTACAATCCAGCTGGGGAGAGAGATGCTGAAATAAATTACAGGTAGGGTAAAAGCAACCAAGTTTAAAGGTAGGCATATAAGTGTGTGGGAGAAGTGGGAAGGCACTGGAGGGGTATAGTTTTAAGTGCATAGATAACAAAAGAGGGAGGGAAATAAGGGGAGGAAATGAGAGAGAGAGAGAGAGAGAGAGAGAGAGAGAGAGAGAGAGAGAGAGAGAGAGAAGAGACAAGGCTTGCTTCCTAGAGATATGATTTCAGTTGGGCTTTGGATCTGGGGAGAGCAGAAGTCTGTTGGATGTGTAGGGGGAGTGAGATCCAGGCAGGAGGGAGGGTGTGACCAAGTAGTCAGAGTCCTTCTTCTGAACAGCCGAGAAAGGGCTTTTGGGGGCATTTCAGGACCAAAAATCCATTGTAAAATTCCTGCTCATAGGAGCTTCTATTATTGTACTGCAGACACCCAAGGACTGGAGAACTCCTGGGGAAGGAAGGGTGAGGGTAATCAAATAACTGCAACCTATTGAAAGTGAACATGGATTCATCCATTCACTCATTCATTCTTGAGATATTTTTTACCTCACTGATTTTCATCATTCTTCAGGTTGCATGTGTCAGTTCATTGGATGTTACTTTTATTCTCAGCATTTTTCCATCCCAGTGCTCTGTTCTACCCCATGACTTCTGTCTAGCTTGTGATTGGGACCTGTCTTGTTTCTCTCAAATAATCTCTGATGGCTAACTGTGATTGGCTACTAGACTTCAGTGGAAACTGTGCTTTGTCTGTTTAGGGATAGGAAGGATCACAGATATGTGGAAAATTTAGGCTGAATGCAAGGCAATTAAGATGGAGTCTTGGGAAGTACTAGGAAAAAAACTCTTTCCTGGAGGAAGGATGGAAAATGACAGATTAAGTTATCTGACCTTATTCTCTGAGGAATAGAGTTCAGAATATAAGGCATTATTACCAGCAGCATGTTTTATTCCTTATATTACCAGGTAGTCACTAATATGTGCTCATTTTAATAATAACTTTGTACTTTTGCCTCCAAAATAACTGAGGAACACTATTAGGTGGACTAGATGAAAGGAAGTTTTTTCTTGGAATTGAAGTGCTGGACTATTCATCCTTAAAACCTCATGATTAACAGACACTCTTATGTTGAAATCCAAACTCTATCATTAAATTTGACCAAAATTCTAATTATTTTACAATGGGACTAAAAATACCCATGGCAATCCCTGATGTAGAAATGTTTCATTTCTATTCATATCAATAGAAGTTGCCTACACAGCCCGAAGTGTACTCAGTATACAAGTATGTCGTATAATGTAGCACAATGCTTCCTTGTTCTGGTGATGCTTAATTAATATTACAAGGAATACTTTCAAATTTCAGTTGTACCCATTGCTACTTGTTGACTTTTTAAACTTAGAGACAAAGGGCCTTACTGCCTCCTTTATTCCCGCCAGCTACTCACATCAACATTCATTCATTCAATTGTATTTACTGAGCAATTACTGAGCACTGTACTAATAATAATGTTGGTATTTGTTAAGCGCTTACTATGTGCCGAGCACTGTTCTAAGCGCTGGGGTAGACATAGGGGAATCAGGTTGTCCCACATGGGGCTCACAGTCTTAATCCCCATTTTACAGATGAGGGAACTGAGGCACAGAGAAGTTAAGTGACTTGCCCACAGTCACACAACCAACAAGTGGCAGAGCTGGGATTCGAACTCATGAGCCCTGACTCCAAAGCCTGTGCTCTTTCCACTGAGCCACGCTGCTTCTCCAAAATGTTGGTATTTGTTAAGCGCTTACTATGTGCAGAGCACTGTTCTAAGCGCTGGGGTAAACACAGGGGAATCAGGTAGTCCCACGTGGGGCTCACAGTCTTAATCCCCATTTTACAGATGAGGGAACTGAGGCACAGAGAAGTTAAGTGACTTGCCCACAGTCACACAGCTGACAAGTGGCAGAGCTGGGATTTGAACTCATGAGCCCTGACTCCAAAGCCCATGCTCTTTCCACTGCGCCACGCTGCTTCTCTACTAAGCACTTGGGAGAGTAAAATATAACATCCAAGCAAATAATGGAAATGAACTAAAGTGTGGATTTAAAGCTCAAATATTTCTTGTCATATGGTATTAAAAATGATGGTATTAAGTACTTTCTGTGTTCTAAGTCCTGGGATAATTCAAGATAGATTAGATCTAGTCCCACATGGGGCTCCCAATCTAAGAGGTGGGAATCTCATCCCCATTTTACAGAGGAAGAAACAAAAGCTCAGAGATGTTCAGTGACTTGCCCAAAGTCACACAGCAGGTCAGTGATAGAGCTGGGACTTGAACCTGGGTTGTTAGACTCCAGTTCTGTGCTGTTGTTGTGAATCCTCCCCAAGAAGAGACCCTCGAGGATCATTTTTTAAGGGCAGGGGACAGTGTTGGGAAGAAGGGGCACAAGAGCACAAGTGTGCCCTTAGTAGAGGAGGGGAGATGGTGCATGGAGGCTGGAAGGGAAGCACCATGTCTGAGGCCACGAGTCCACAGGTGTTCTCTGCTCTGAGCTCCGACCGGCCCCGCTGCATGTGCTGAATACCACCCCGGGGAAGAGCTTCCTCCAAATCCCCCATACTCTAAGACTGCATTTTCTAGAGTGATTAACAGAAGTGGTGTGGTACCAGCATAAAAGTTATTGCTGGGCTACTTCCAATCTGGGAGAAAGAGTGATGAATAATACATCTCCTCACAGAGATTGCTTTCAATTCTTGGACTCCTGTCCGAGTGAAATTGAATCTCTGAGGTTGGCAAGGGTTTCCCTCCACTTGGTGAGATGTGATCTGGGGCTTCATTATTCTAGTCTTGGGGGTGGTAGGGGTTGGGTCCAGGTATATGAATCCACCCAAGCTCAGGCAAAGAAGCTTCCTCTTCCAGAACAATCTGACTTCTTGGGCAACTCCTTAAGGTTGAACTGGCTGAAGAATAGAGGCCAAACCACAGTTTTTTTAATGGTATTTGGCAAGCATTTACTATGTGCTAGACACTATACTAAGCACTGGGGTAGATACAAGATAACCAGTTTAGACATAGTCCCTGTTGGAGGGAGGAGGATTAGATCCCTATTTTAGAGATGAGGAAGCTGAAGCACAGAGAAATTAAGTGACTTGCTTATGATCACAGAGCAGACAATTGGCAGAACTGGGTTTAGAACTCAGGTCCTCTGACTCTCTTGGCCTGTGCTCTTTCCAAAGGCCAGGCTGCTTTCCAGTTCTGCTCCTTATCACCCTTTTCAGCTCCTGTAGCCCTTGGGAGCCAGGCCCCAGGAAAGGAATGGTACTTGACCATTTTAACAGACAGTAGAGAAGCTATCTCTCATTAGGTAGGAGGATTTCTTGTTCACACCACTTGCCTGCTGAGTGATCTCGTCAGGTCACTTCATCTCTCAGTGCCTCAGTTTCGACACCTGTAAATTAGTGATAAAATACCTATTCTCCCTTCTTCTTGGATTGTGAGTCCTGTATGGGTCAAGGATTGGATCTGATATATCTTCAGTCTTCCCTGGTGTTGGGCTCATAGTAAGTGTTTAATAAATGCCATTTTTATTATTGAACCACATGGTCAAACCTTTATTTTTTGTCACCTAAATGGAATCTTTCTTTCTGGAAAGCTGTTGTTCTTAATCCTGAATCAGGTGGTGAGGAGAATAGAGGGTTTGGCGGGGGAGGGAGGTGAGGAAGAGAGAGAGAGAGATAATTGATTGAATGAGCCATGCTGTTCTTTGCACTCTCTGAGTGAGAGATCTTGACAAAGAAACCAATGTTGGCTCAACTCAGCTCAATTTGTGCAATCTGATGGGACCCCAGCTTGAAGCATCCAGGTGGAAGACAGAAAAAAGAAAGAAAACAAGAAGCAGGCATTTTAGATTCCGTTGTTATTCTGATGTCCTGTGGCACCTTGGCGTTCAGAAAGCGAAACTCCATTCCTGGTTCACTGCAGTACCAATCGACACCCCGATCCTCCTGTGGTGTCTTACCGCCCAGATCTTTCGACTCCAATCACTCTAACTCTGAAAAGGGAGCTCCGATGGGGAGAGCCAACAGGAGGCCGCACAAAGGGGAGAGAGACTGAATCAGCCTACAGCACCATAGTCAGAAATTCTCTCTAACTTTAATAGACTGCTCCTGGCAGTGGGGAGAGACAATCCCCGAACTTGATCCATCCCTAATGTGTGCACAGTTTCCCAGCCCAGTGAGTGCCTCGTCTATTGCCTGCATTTGCAGGAGAACACTGAGCCGTGGTCTGCCCAGAGGCCACCCGACATCCACCTCTGTGTTGTGAGCCCTGCTTAGAAGCTGTGCAACTCTTGGAAATGCCACAAACTCATTAAGGTTGTCAAGCTGAGAAATCAAATGATCCCGGGCTCCCCCTGGAGTCCCAGGACCCTTTGCCTCTCCCCTGCTCCCTTTTCCATAGTTGACATAAGTGGAGGTCCCTAAAGCCGGAGAGATTGGCGTACGGATAAGAATTTAAACCACTTCTGCAGGCTCTGCTACCGGCGGCCTTTCCTCCAAAGAATTAATATGCTAGCACAGGAGGTGGATACAGAGGGACAAATTCTGATATTGATCTGGAGGGAGGGAAGATGAAATTGGAATTGCATATTGGGTCTGGGCTTTGATCCGCCAGGCTCTGCAGCATCTTTAATAGAAGACAAAAGCTCATCACTTGGCCCTTCCCGGTGCTGGAACATCACGGCTCCTGCTCAACCAATGACCTTGTTCTGGGTCAAGGCTCCCGTTAGGATTAATGACTGTATTACTGTCCAGTGACATTACCAGCAATAATAGTGTTCTAGAAGGAAAAAACACAGGCCTGGGAATCAGAGGAACTGAGTTCTAATCCTGGCTCCATCAATTGCCTGCTGTGTGATCTTGGGCAGGGCACTAACTTCTCTTGGCCTCTGTTTCCTCATCTATAAATTGGGGATAAGATACCTGCTCTTCCGTCTTTGACTGAGAACCTCATGTGGGACGGGGACTAGGTCTGATCTGATTATCTTGTCTTGACACCAATGTTTAGTACTGCTCTTGACACCTAGTAATAATAATAATAATAATAATTGTGGTATTTGTTAAGGGCTTACAACGTGCCAGGCACTATACTAAGTGCAGGGGTGGAAATAAACAAATTGGTTGGATACAGTCCCTGTCCCACATGGAGCTCATAGTCTCAAACCCCATTTTACAGCTGAGGTAACTGAGCACAGAGAAGTGAGGTGATTCACCTAAGGTTAAACAGCAGAAAAATGGTGGAGCCGGGATTAGAACCCATGACCTTCAGACTCCCACGTCTGTGCTCTATCTATTATGCCATGCTGCTTTTCTAAATAAGCACATGATAAATTCTATCAGTGTCATTTTTAATAGGAATGGTTGCACAATTGAGACCCCGCTTGCATTAATCCCCAGTTTGAGCTTCTCTCATTTCCGGAACGGTTAGCTGAGCTGTTCTCTCCAGCACTGACTGCTTTTGCATAGAAACTTTTCTACACTCCATTTCCACGGAGATAACCTAAGTCTTAATTCTGTTTCCAGGCAGCCAGAGTTCCATCTACTCCCTGGAAATCAATCAATCACTCATTCAGTGATATTTACTGAGCGCTTACTATGTGCAGAGTCCTGTTCCAAGCATTTTGAGAGTACAATACAACAGAATTAGCAGAAAAGTTCCCTGCCTATAATCAACTTAAAGTCTAGATGACAGGAAGAATTGGAGTTTTGATAGGGTGGTCACACCCCACCTGGAAATGAGTGTCAAGTTTTTTTTAAGGTTGTTTGGATAGTGACTTTCTTTTGATAGAGCCTTGTGCTTGCTTTTGAACTGATGTAAATTCTCCAGCAGGCCATTGACTTCTCTCAGTCTTTTTCATTAATACAGATTGGAGATCTGATCAATTCAAATTAAATGCTAAGATTTGGCTCAATACTATGAGCCATTTAATCAAGAAATGAGAATATTCCTCTCCCAGGATGATACTCCCCAGTGAACAGGATACATTTTGTTTTTGCAAATGAATTCTCACACACAATTATTTTGGTGGGTAAGATAAGTATGAAGAAGATGGTATTGGGGCTGGGATTGCTTTCTGGGGAGTTATTTCAACTTGGGGTCAAGGGACTTGGAAAATAAAAATTTCGTGGTTGCTGCATGGCTTAGTGCATAAAGCATGGGCCTAGGAATCAAAAGGACCTGGATTCTAATCCTGGCTCCACCACCTGTCTGCTGCATGACCTGGGCATGTCACTTCATTTCTCTGAGCCCCACTTACCTCATTTACAAAATGGGGATTAAAAGTGTGAGCCCATATGGGACAGGGACTGTATCCAACCTAATTAACTTGTATCTACCTCAGTACTTAGAACAGTGCTTGGAACATAAGCGCTGAACAAGTACCATAATTATTATTATTATTTATTAAATGTTCCAACAGATCTGAGAGTAAAGCAGGCTGGAAGACCGAGCCTTGGAAGACCAAACCACTAGCCTGCAGTGTAACCTTGTTTTGAGTAAAAGTGCCCTCTTCTCCCCTTCCCCCAGAAGCTCAACTAGGAATGACTTTAAGGACAAAAAATAAATAAATCAATATTTCATTACCATACACTAGAGTTGGTGTCTTGGAGAGTATTGTGTGAGACAGTCTAATCACAACAAACCGTTGAAGGTAACAAGCCATTCTTTCTTTTCTAGTCTATATTTATACCTTTCGTCTTTGTAGCTTTAAGCTTCTTTTCAATGTCACCCAGACTAGTTTTTCCACAATTACAGGTTCCTCATTCCTTTTCACAAGATGCATTTTCCTCCTAACACTTAAAAGCGGCCCAGCCATTAACAGGGGAAATCTGAGCAGTTAGCCAGAAAAGGCTAGATTTAAATCTAATTTGTTCACTATCTTCAAAGGAAGAAAATTATTTCCCCAGTATTCATGTTTTCCTTCAGAAAGTGCTACTTTGCACCCTGCATGGAGATCAGAATGATCCACTTAAGTGCCAGACTTGACATGACATTATTTTTTGGCAACAAGCAAAAAACGAATAGATGGGGTCATGATTGCTTTCATTCTGAGGAGTCATGGAGGAAGAAAGATATTTCTGTCTTGCAACAATTCTTCTAGTAACATGGAGAGGGACCAAGAATAATGGCAAAAGCTTAATAAATGTAGTATGCAGCTTTCTAGATGAGTAAAGGCAACAGCATTGTTAACCTGCAAGTGATGATCAATCCATCAAATTTATTGAGAGCTTACTGTGTTCAGAGCACTGTATGGCCTTTGGGAGAGTAAAATACAACAGATTTGATAGACATGTTCCCTGCCCACAAGAAGCTTCCAGTCTACAGGGTTGGGCCACAGACAATAGGGGATGCAAGCTTTTGAAAGGTCAACAGAATCAACTAATACAAGCCTTCAATACTGAACTCTCCTGTCCTGCCTCTGTGCCCTTTTCCTCTTTCCTAGCGCCTCAAGATAATGTAATAAAATGAAATCTTCTAAAAGTATTGGTATGAGATCAAGAAAAAAGTTGCCCAACTTTTCTAGATATTCAGTAAAACCACTGACCTAGAACACTCCAACCCTCTTATTATTAGGTCCTAGAATAGGAGCTGCCAGGACTTACAAAAAGATTGGCCACACACATTCAGAAGTTCAGTGTGCCACTGCTTTGGCATGTATTCATTCATTCATTCAATCTCATTTTTTGAGCACTTACTGTGTGCAGAGCACTTGGGAGGATACAATAGAGTTGGTAGGCACACTCCTTGTCGTCTAGGAGCTTACAATCTAGTGCCTGCTTCAGGATAGTTGGGAAAAGGGGCATAATGATTTAAAGTTTTGCCTGCTTTCTTGTCTCCTCGATGCACAATTTTGCTTCTAGCGTGACAAACAAAATTCTGGGCCATTGGGTCACAAATGGACACATTGGCCAACTCCCCATAAGTTAGATGACTGCCTCTAGTTCCATAAACAGGCCAACAGCTTCACTCAACAAGACAGCAACATGTGACTTTGGATACTGGATTTAGCTCATGGAAAAAGATTTTTTAAAGCAGTCCATCCACATTATTTATTTACTCAACTCTTCCAGGTCTCTGGTCAGCCTCATTTTGTGAAGTATTCTGGGAAGGTTTTCAGATTTGTTTAAAAAAGATGAGGCCCTCTGCTTTTCGACAGCAATTAATCTGCCTGTGTGAATGACATTAGCTACACGGATGGTCTCCTCAAGGGAGGAAAAGAGATGGAAAACGACTTATTTCTGGGAGCGACCCAGTGTCCATATTCCAGTAAAAAGTCTCCTTTGACCACAAAGATGAAAAGGTGGGCCTTTATAATGCTGAAAAAGATGAAGGAGCAAATTTTCTTTCATGTGGGATCCCCTCCAACTTTCTCTACTTGGATTTAGAACAGATCCTCAAATTTCTGGGGCTGCAATTTCATCTCATTAAAATAATCTTCAGAGAAATAATTTTCTTCCCCTTGAATAAAAATAAAATAAAGAAAAGCTCAACTCTTCCCCTTTACTCCCCCAGAAAAGATTAGAACTATTTTCTTGCAAGAACTTGAAACCCTATAAGGAGCACATTCTGCATTTATGAACTCTTATGAAGATAATGTTTTGAAGAAAGGAAAAAAATGAGGGTGAAGGAGCCAGTCTAGTTTTCACGCTCTCTGGCTTGAAGGAGCAGGGTGTACAGTGTTAAACAATTGTGAAATTGAAAATGCAATTATATAGAATCCCTGTATCTCCCAGCCTATCTTTAAAGAAGTGTTTGCTAAAAAACCAGTGTGTGTCTTGCTTTTTTGGCCTTCCATCACTGTCATTAATCCCACTAATTTTTATAACAGCTTGTGCTAAGTGTTACCCTATTATCTTTCACAGTTTTTCTTCCACTTCTATCTTGCTGTTCCATTTCTTCTATCTTGTCATTATCATCATCGTCCCTGATGAACAAGAGTGCTAATTATTTGCATATCTCAGGATTCAATTTAGCTAGAAAGCCTTTTTTTTAAATTAAGTTTCCCTTGAAATTCACCTACATTTAAAAGAAGGGAAACCCATTTTGAGAAACACAGCTCTGAAGAAACTAGTACTATATTTAAGAAAAAACTAGTTAGTTTTTAAATCCCTCTCCCCAATGTCATGTTGTCTCTTCCCTCCTTTCCAACACGCTTGAAGTGATGAGAAGAGTTATCTTTCCATGTACCCTAACCTGCTCATCCCATAGCAGTCCAGAGCCAGATAGACAAACCTTCAACTTTTACATAGACCAGATATCCCAGGTCAGGGAGTAAGGGAGGAGCAATTCAGATGACAGTGACATGGCCTTCATTATTTTGTATATGGGAACATTTCTGCCTGTGATTTATGACTCTGAGAAATGAAAGGTTACTGCTATTTTTGTGCCTGGCACGTAGCTTCAACAAAATTTCGAACAAGCGTTCTTCCTCCTGCAAGATTCTGCCTCTTCTAGATTCAGATGACAATTAGACATTAAGGTATGATAGCAGTAGTCTTATAATATAGTAGATCCTGTCTACTCAGGCTTCAACTTTACATTATGCAGTAAAACTTCTTAGAATATTTGTCTTTTGAATAAAAGTTTCCCTGTTACCATTGATTGATTGATGTTACCAGAAGAAACCCTCCCTAATTCACCTTTAAACAGGAAGGCCACACTTCTCAGAATTCACAAACAACCCAGAGGACTCCACCCCTTCCAAATGGCCTCTTTTCATCTTCCCTTTAAGAGACTGCTGGGCATATCTAAGCAAGCAAAATACCAGTATAAGACCAGTGCCTTGGATTCTGGGGTCCCACTCTTACAGAACGACTCCCGTAATTCCCTAGAACAATTAAGCCAGGCATTGTTCCCTGTTTTCCATTTCCACATTATGTTTCAGGATCATTATTTCTGGTTTAGGGCTTGACCAGGCTGTAGGATTTCTGCATTTCAATTCACACTAGAACTTTCTTGTTGTATCCTTCCTGTATACTCTTGTCAGAATTCAGTTTCTCATTCCTCTGGAAGAGACGCTTCCAGTTGTAATAAGCAATGGAGCTCTTTTCAGGCACCAAGTTCAGCCAATGATGCCAGGTGCAAACAGCAAATGAAAAGCGTGGAAGTTTTCTAGAACAAGATGATTCATCATCCAGATAAATGCAAGAATAGATTGCCTAAAGTGAGCGGGTTTTTTTTCATCTCATTTTGAAACATCAAGGCTTCTGAGGAAATAAATATATCTTGTTCAGTGGCAGATACTAATCACAATTAAAGCCATGTGTCTGTATTAGCTGCCAATGCTATACTTTGATTTATTTCCAACCTCATTTCTCTCTGCTGTGAAATCAGTGATGAAGCTGTTAAGTTGGGCTGGGTAGATTTTCCACGGGAATCCTCAATAGGTTGGATTAAAGGAGGATTTGAACATCAGAACTGGCATTCAATGTCAGTGAGCATTTCTAAGAGGAGTTCCTAAATCGTGCCTGTCCCTTTAAATATGTAATGTCAATTAATCAATCAATGGTATTGATTTGGTTTACTTTATTATTTTAATGTCTATCACCACTCTGGACTATAAACTCACTGTGGGCAGGGAACGTGTCTACCTTCTCTGTTATTGTGTACTCTCCCAAGTGCTTAGTACAGTGCTCAGCACACAATAAGCACTCAATAAATATGATTGATTGATACTCATTGTGTACTTACTGTGAATAAAGCACTCTATTAAGTGATTGGAAGAGTACAATACAATACAGTTGGAGACCCGATCTCTGTCTACCGAGAGCTCACAGTCTAGAGAGGGAGATCGACGTTAAAATGATGAAATAAACGAAATTCTCTGGGGAGAATTTCTCTTTTGAAGAAACAAGCAAACATGGCAGATAGTGGACACGTTCACTGGCTTGAGAAAAATAGGGAAATTCTTCTAGCAGGCATTTTTGAGGGGATTTAGAAGTTGAGACAAGGATTTTTCTTAGGTGCGGGATAAGGCTCATATTCTTTATGGTTGTGTGGGTATGCACTCCCATAACCTAGAGCAAGGAAAGGAGTGAGATATCTGAGATGGAATGGCTTGTAAGTCCGATGATTCCCTGTCAGGTGAAGAATGGATCCCTGTCAGAGGTTCTATCTGGCTCCAAGGGGAATAGCTCAAGCAGTGGCCTGTCTCCATCTCTGCCAGAGAGGGTCCCTCCCTCCAGTAAGCCTCAGAGTATTCAGTCAATTATATTTACTGAGCACTTATGGTGTGCAGAGCACTGAACTAAACACTTGGGAGAGTGTTTAGATACATTCCCTGCCCGTAATGGACCTAAAGCCTAGAGAGAGTGAAAAATTTTTTCCTAACATTTCAGCTAGGTGGATTTCTACCCTACTCTCCCAATTTTCTTCCCATTACTCTTATGTTTTCTTTGTTTTTGTTAAGGGCTTACTGTGTGCCAGACACTGTACTACGCACTGGGGTAGATATGAGCTAATCAAGTTGGACATAGTCCATATCCCACATGGGGCTCACAGTCTTATTCCCCATTTTACAGATGAGGTAACTGAGGCAGAGAGAAGTGAAGTGACTACTTGCCCAAGGTCACAAAGGAGACAAGTGGTGGAGCTGGAATTAGAACCCAGGCCCGTACTCTATCCACTAGGCCATGCTACTTCTCAGTAGTTAATGCTTCCTTGAGGGACTGGATCCAAAACTGCCCTTTTCCTTTTTACATGTTAAAGTAAAAATTAAATTTTAAGATTTTGATACAGGCTGAAATATCCCCATTTCTTCTTCTAGAAAACTGAATTTTCATATCGAAATTTTAATTTCTGGGAAAAAGTGGATTCTTTTCTCTACTCTAAATTTTGTCCAGGTCCACACCCTTTGGTATTGTTTGGTGAATCTGGGAAGGAGCCAGAATACTGTTTCATTTTAAATCTAAGATAATGACTCTTTAGGCAAATGGAGATGCTTTTCTTAACTGTAGTATTTGATAAGCATTTACTATGTGCCCAGCACTGTTTCCTGGAAGTGGCAAAAAACAAGTCCTCGTGGGACAGGGACTTTGTCTGGTATGATTATCTGGTATGTGACTACCCCATGCTTAGTAGGTAGTAAGTGCTTAAGAAATACAATTTAAAGTAAAGAATAATAGTCATCAGCCATTTCCGACAGATTGAGGCATCAAACCACCTGCTTAAGCTGCTATTTTCAGAAATCGAGAGTCCCCACGGGCCCTTTGCCTGAAACCTCACTGTGGCTCTTGCACAGGATATCTAGGTAACTGATTACTGCTGTCAGGGGCTCCCTATGTGTTGGAAACCTGTTTCTAGGACTCAGCTATGAATTGGCTACAAAGAGGCCGAATCTGGAAAGGGCCAGGTTTTATTTTGGAAACGTTTCTTCTAGAGGAAAATTCCTCCTTTCAACGACAATCAGAGTCAAGCATCAAGCATACCTAATCTCCGATGACAAGTTGGGTGAGGGGAACAGAGCAGTGTGGCCTACTGAAAAGAGCACAAGACCTAGAGATAATAGAACTGGTTCTAATCTCAGCTCTGCCACTGAACTGCTGGATGACTTCGGGTAAGTCACTGAACCTTGCTCTGGGCCTCAGTGTATTCATCTGTAAAATGGGGGATTAGATACCTGCTCCCCCTGTCTCTTAAATTGTGATCCTTATGTGAGGTAGGGACTGTATCTGTTCTGATTATCTTATCTTTGCCCCATGCTTAGCCCATAGTAAGTGCTTAATAGAAATAATTTAAAGAAAAGAATGAATAATAGTGTGGTGTTTGTTAAATGCTTATTATGTGCCAAACACTGGGCTAAGCACTGGGGTAGAAAAAAAGATAATAAGGCCAGAAACAGTCCCTGTCCCACAAGGGCCTCACAGTCTAAGTAAGATGGAGAATGGGTATTTAATCCATTAAAATTAAATTAAATTAAATTAAATATCCCCATTTTACCAGATGAGGAAACTGAGCACAGGGAAGTTGTGACTTATGGACTTAGGGGCTTACTACATCTCAAGCACTGTACTAAGTGCTGGGGTAGATACAAGTTAATCAGTGAGACACAGCCCCTGTCCCTCATTGGGCTCACAGTATAAGTAAAATTGTGGTATTTGTTAAACACTTACTATGTGCCAAGGACTGTTCTAAGTGCTGGGGGATACAAGGTGATCAGGTTGTCCCACGTGGGGCTCACAGTTTTAATCCCCATTTTACAGATGAGGTAACTGAGGCACAGAGAAGTTGTGACTTGCCTAAAGTCATCCAGCTGGCAAGTGGCGGAGCCGGGATTAGAACCCACGACCTCTGACTCCCAAGCCCGGGCTCTTTCCACTGAGCCACACTGCTTCTCTGAGAGAACAGCTATTGGATCCCCGTTTTACAGATAAGGAAACTGAGGTGCAGAGAAGTTAAGTGACTTGCCCAAGTTTGCACGGCAGGCTAGTGGCAGAGTTGGGATTAGAACTCAGATCCTCTGACTGGCAGGCCCATGTTCCTTCCAGTAGGTCAGCTAAATCTTCTATTGCGTGTCTCAAGAATTTGGTACAGTACACTGCACTCAGTAGGTGCTCAATAAGTACCATTACTCCTACCCCTGAGTCCATTCTACCTGCCACCGTGGCCTTCTCTGTGCCGTCTCACCATCCCAACACTGTTTCCTCTATTTCCCCAAGGTGAATGGAGGTTCAAGCCCCACTCTGGTCCTGATTTGGGCGGGGGAGCGGGGTGGCGCGTCATCACCTAAGACAGAGGGGGCTCTGCCTTGTAGAGAGAGTTTATGGCATTAATGGAAATTCAGTCTGCAAATTCAAAATGATTGAGGTTCTACTGCAGCAGTAAATCCCCTGTATCATCATCACCACCATCATCTACGGCCACTACTGTTAGCTAGCTGAGTCAGACTCTGTGAGGGCCATTAGGGCACATTCTTGCAAATGGATTTTGCAAATTCCTATCAAATTGATGTTAGTTTTGCCCCAGGCCGACTGAGCCACAGACCAGCTGCCCAAGCAAATACTGTAAAAAGCATCATTCCTTCTCGGAAACTCATCTTAATTATTGTCAAAAAATGTAACTTTGCCTGGGGGGGGGTGGGGGGGGCTTTATTCCCTCTGAAGCCACAAAGGCCCTGGCAAGAGAAGGTCATCTTTAGCTGCATAAGCACCATCTCAAAGAAGTCCCAAAGACACAAGATCTGACCCCATTGTACATTTGCGGGGAAGCAATTTCCCCAGTGACAAAAGGTCTTGAAGTCACGATATGTAGTGTCAAATATATGAGATGGCGGAGGAGGAAAAGGGAGAGAGAGAGAGAGAGAGAGTGTGTGTGGGTGTGTATGAGAGAGACACACACAGGGTCAATTTCTGAATCCTAGAGAAACTTCTGAGTTGAGCAGGGCAAAGCTTTTATGGAAGCTGCTGTGATCATCTTTCCTTTTTCTATGGTATTTGTTAAGCCCTTACTATGAGCCAGGCACTGTTCTAAGTGCTGGGGTAGATGCAAAGTAATCAGGTTGGATACAGTCCATGTCCCACATGGAGCTCACAGTCTTATTCCCCATTTTCAGATGAGATAACTGAGGCAAAAGGAAGTTAAGTGACTTGCCCAAGGTCACACAGGAGGCAAGAGGTGGAGTGGGGATTACAACCCAGGCCTTTCTGATTCCCAGACCTGTGCTCTATCCACTAGGCCATGGTGCTTCGTGCTCTGGGATCTTTCAATCAATTAGTTGGGGATCATCATGTAGTTCTGCATGTGGAACTTCTGTCTGAATCGAGATAGATCATACTCAGGCCCTACCCCATAGCCTAAGTTGTAGGAAGAGCAAATATCCCCATTTTACAGATAAGGAAACTGCGGCACTGAGCACTTAAGCACATACTCAACATCACATAGCAGGCCAGGGGCCTAGAACCAAATGCCTTAACTCTCAATCCAATGCTCTTTCCATTAATCACTCAGTCAATGGTATTTATTGAGTACTTTCTGTATGCAGAGCCCTGTACTAAGCACTTGAGCACTGTGCTAAGCACTTGGACTACATTGCCTGTTTTTGTGGCTTTGAACTTTGGTTGGCATTAGGTTAGAACTGATAAATGAATCTTATGTCACACTAGCCCAGATCGATACCAGCCAGTGAAAGAATAATGATCATAATGATGGCATTTATTAAGCATTTATTACTTGCTATAAGCTAGGGTATATATAATCGGATCATAGTAATTCTACCAACTCTGTTATATTGTACTCTCCCAAGTGATTAGTACAGTGCTCTGCACTCCAAAAGCATTCAATAAATACAATTGATTGGATCAGCCATGGCCTCTGTTCTATTTGGCACTCACAAGTCTAAGAGATTGAGAGAGGCATTTTACCATTTAGGAGACTGAGGCACAGAGAGATAAAGTTACTTACTCAGGGCCACACAGCAGGGCAGGGCTGAGCTGTACCTAAAACCCAGGTCTCCCAACTCTGTGCTCTTGCTACTAAGGAATGCTCTCACCCAAGATGACATGTAGTCTTTAAGCACAGAAAGGGAATAATCAGGTTAGTTGGATTAGAGAGAAGGGCCTGACTAGGTCATGTAAGAGCAGCTGATCAGTTATAGGAGCCATTGAAAAAAAAAATCCAAGGACATTTAAAAACGTCAGCCAGAGTTTAAACTAAGTAGGGGGAGAGAAGTTAGAAAACCATGTTTAGTCAAGGATGACATTATGGAAACAAAGACACTAGGCTGGAAATCCCTTGAGGGAAAGGGATTGTGTCTTCTAACTCTATTGTACCTTTCCAAAACCTGTAGTTCTGTGTTCTGCAACCAGCAGGCCCACAAAAGGTACTACTGGGAGGATCGACAAACCTGTTGTGCAGGATTACCTTCTGTCAAATACCGACCATCACGTCATGGTGGTTTCTACCCTCACTGCCGTTGACCTGCAACATGGAAATACTTGACCAGTCACTGACCTCTTACGAGAACCTTGGGAATTCTAGACACAGTTTCTCCCAACCCTCTCTCCTCCTGAGCCTCTAATCTTTTTATGTGTGTTCCATTTGCTTCAGCTTTGACTCTTCCCTTTTTAAGTGAAGCTTTTTTTAATTATGAGGTTGTCAGGGAAAACTTCCACCCAATGGACTCAATCTGGTTTTCCTATTAATTAGGCTAATTGACACAGGCTTTAATACATTTCATAATTATGATTGCAAGTGATTTAACAAAATTGTGAACCTTTTAAAAAGTCTTTTATCAGGGAGGGTGACGTTTCCACTGATTTAACCTTGCACTCCACTTCTTTTAAATTTCAGAGGTTCAAAAAAAATTAAGGAAGTGAGCAAGAGGCAGGACATGGGGCTTCAGAAAGATTCAGGGGAAGGCTGATGAAACAAGATCATGGAAAGAGAGGAGATGAACGCTGTTGGCGTGAAAGATACAGAAGAAGGAAGGAGATGGTGTTATAAATAGGTCTCAGGGCAGCAGCTGGTGGCTATTGTTTCCCTCCAGGGGGCCGAGAGGTAGAAGCCAAAGAGATGAGAATGGGTCAGGGTTACCCTGCGTGGCCCATGCCTGGATCTGAAAGGGGTCTGGAGTGGTTTCAGATCTCTCTGCCCAACTCCATGTTTCTGCAGGCCTGAGGGACCGAGACTAACTCAAACTCCGTGGTCCATGGAGATTGGGTCGTCAGCACAGCATAGTCTCTTGGGGGCATGGGATACACCCCCACAGCTGTTCAGCCAAAATGACCCCCACCCTAAACCTCTGGGATAGTGAATTGCCACCCTGTTGCATCCAGGTTGGCAAAGGGACATCCAATATTTTCAAGTGCCCTTATTAGCCACTCGAGTAATAAGTATCCTAGTACCTAGTATACCCCATCCCCTAGTAGAGAAGCAGCGTGGCCTAGTGGAGAGAGCACGGGCCTTGGAGTCAGAAGGATCTGGGTTCTAATGCTGACTCTGCCACTTACCTGCTGGGTGACCTTGAGCAAGTCATACAACTTCTCTATGCTTCAATTACCTCATCAGTAAAATGGGGATGAATAAAATGGGGATGAGGATGTGAGGTCCATATGGGACAGGGACTGTGTCCGACCTGATAAGTTTGTATCTACCCTAGCATTTAGTGTGGTGCCTGGAACATAGTAAGTGCTTAACAAATACCATAACAAAGAGTATTTCTGGGATCCCACAGAGGGTTGCCAGTGTCCTCTCAGCTTGAGAGTGGAAATGAATGTTTGTGAATAGGGGGGAGTGTGTGGAAGTGGGTTGGAGGTTTGGGGAAGAAGTGTGTGGTCCTGATGACACCCAAGAATAACGGACCCCTTATGCTGATCCCTCTCTCCCACACTATAGCACTGCTCAGGGGACAATCCAATGGAAAACCAGACTGCACAGTAGGGATATGGAAAAGAGAGGGAGGAGGGAGAGGATGAAGAGGAATGGGAAACAGAAACAGATTTAGAGAAAAGGAGAGACATAAAAAAGGGTAGCCCCTGTGAATGGAACTGCCCACAGTGGGGCAGGGGAAGTGCTAAACTGAGGAGAGTGAGGGAGGCAGCAGATGTGAGTGAGCTCACATTTTGTTATGAGAAGGAAAGGGGGAAATGGGCTATAATACATCTCTTATAAGTCTCTCTCTCTCTCTTTCTCTCTCACGCATGTTCTTTTCTTCCTGTGTTTCTCTCCTATGTGTCTCTCCCTTTACCTGTCTTCCCGTTTCCCTCAGTCTCTCAGCATAGGGCTTTTTCTTCTCTATCTCTCTTCTGCTTGTTCTCCCCACAACTCCTGGACCACCAACTCTCCTTCCATGGAAGCCCTGACTTCACAGAACCCACTTTCCAATTTTCCACTGTGATAATGATAATAATAGTAGTAATAGTATTAATAATAATAATAATAACTGTTAGGGCTTATATGTGCCAAGCACTGTATTAACACCAACTAGGGTAGACACAAGATCAGGTCATACACAGTGACATGGGACTCACAGTCTAAGTAAGAGGGAGGACAGGTATTTATGCCCCATTTTACAAATGGGGAGTCAGAAGGACCTGGATTCTAATCCTAGTTCCACTACTTGTCTGCTATGTGACCTTGGGCAAGTCACTTAATTTTTCTGAGCCTCAGTTACCTCATCAGTAAAATGGGGATAAGACCTGTGGAGCCCCATGTAGACACTGACTGTAACCAACCTGATTCATTTTTCTCTACCTCTCCCAGTGCTTAGTACAGTGCCCGGTACATAGTAAGTGCAAAACAAACACCATAAAAAACCAACAATAACAACCACAAAAAAGAGGTAACTGAGGCCCAGAAGTTAAGTGGCATACACAAGGTCTGACGACAGGCAGTTGGCAGAGCCAATTAGAACACCAGGTCCTGTTACTCTCAAAGTTGTGTTCTTTCCACTAGGCCACACCGCTTATCTATTATAGAAAATTTGAAGAAGAGGAAAAAATAGGCAGGGGGGAGTTCAATTTAAGAAAAAAGTTTCTAACAAGGCTGTTGAGTTTTAAATGTTATGGAAATGTAAATTTTGAACAGAGGAATAAGAGCATATGCAAAGAAACAGTCAGCATGAGAAAAAAACATGGGGTAAAGGTAAAACAGCTCTTATGTTGCTCTTTCTGGATTTTGGCAATATTTGGAGTCAGTAAATCGACCCTTGACAAATGGATTTGTGTAGCTCCAAAAGCAGAGAGCATGCGGTTTTGTGTAGCCCACCTGCTCTCATCGGGTGGCCTACGAATTGGGCAAGGCTTACCCAGAGAAGCAGGTAGCCAGGGTAATTGCCCCAGGCTCTTAGTCAAGAGAAATCTAGTATCCATCTCCTCTGCCTGATTATAAGTTGACTCAGGACAAGGTTCATGTCAGTTAACTTCAGTGTATTCTCCCAAGTTCTTAGTACAGTGCTCAAAGTAGGCCAGTCCCCTCTCTACCTCCACCGTTCTTCAGGCTGGCCAATTCCATCAATCAGTGTTGTTTATTAAGGGCTTTCTGTGTGCAGACCCCTGTATCAAGGGCTTGGGAGAGTCCAACGCAACAGAGTTGGTAGACACAATCCCTACCCCGTGAGCCCAATTGGGGGCAGGGATTTTCTCTCTTTATTGCTCTACTGTACTTTCCAAGTGCTTAGTAAAGTGCTCTGCACACAGTAAGCACTCAATATGACTGAATGAGTGAAAAGGAGCAGCTCAAGCAGGGGATGCCACCAGGAAACAGTGTGCATTCTGGGCCTCGGGGAGGGAGACATCAGCACAGCGCCTTCCCTGATGCCAAATTGCTGCTGGAACCTCCAGACCTTCTGGGATAATGTAGTCGCTCAGCAAGAAACTTTGTCCCCAAGGACACTTTGGTGTGGAAGTTGAGGGGCAGGGGGTGGAGGGGTGTCACTCACTCCCTCCTCTCTAGCAACTTCACTTCACAGTGTCACCTCTAGCACCCCAGCCATCACTGGCCAGGTTTAGTTCCTCCTTTGGACAGTCAGGGTCTTCAACTGCTTACTCTGTGCCAAACACTGACCTAAGCTCTGGGGTAGATATGGATCAGACCCAGTACCCGTCTAAGGGAGAAACAGCATTTCATCCCCTTTTTACAGTTGAGGAAACTGAGGCCCAGAGAAGTGACGTGACTTGCCCAAGGTGACACAGCAGATAAGTGGCAGAGCAGGGATTAGAAGCCAGGTCTCCTGACTCCCAGGCCTATAGTCTTTCCCACAGGGTTCACCGCTTCTAACTGACCATGACTCTGTCGGCCAAATTCACTTTCCTGTGCCTCCATTCAGAATGCCTAGCTTCTAGAGCGAAGGGACCATTGTGCCCTGGATAAAGCTTCAGGACCCAGAAAGCCTCCTGGCTGGTGGGCCGAAAGTAGAAAGAAGTTGGAATTCTATTTTCATTTTTGAGGGAGTACAAAAAAAAGGATGAAGGGAGTGTTGCTGCTTTGTCCCCTTGGCACCTGACTGGGCTCATTAATCTCCACCGCTTAGAAAAGTCTTGGAAAATTGCATTTCCCTGCACCATCGGCCCTCAGTCGATTTGCAGACACAACAGGCACAGGCGAGAAATCCCACTGAGCTTGCGTATTGACTTGTTAGAATTCCAGGCTTCTGCCCAGCAATGGAGCAACGACCTGCAAAGCTAATGAATAGCCAGCAGAAAAGGACACCGTGCCCTTTCTCACTCCTACTTCTAGCCTTTGAGAGGATTTACTAATTGCCATTGTTTTTCCTTGCTGCTCAACAATAAAAGGTTGCTGGGTGCCCGTTTTTATTTTGAACTGTTGTTATCAGTGAGGGAAATGACCTTTTCTTCCACATTGGCAGCTTTGTGTTTGAATTCCTCCTGGTCCCATTTGAGGCTTAAAGGAATAAGCTTAGGTAACTTTCTTAAGCTCAAACCTTCTCCTCCCTTTCTTCCTCTCTGTTTTCCTCCCTCTCCCTTTCATTATAGTATTTGTTAAGCACTACTATCTGTCAAACACTCTTCTAAGTGCTGGGGTATATAGCTCAGGGGTAAAGCATATGCTTCCCATGTATGAGGCCCTGGGTTCAATCCCTGGCATCTCTACTTTATCCCCCCCTCTAGACTGTAAGCTCGCTGTGGGCAGGGAATGTGTCTGTTTACTGATGTTGCATTGTACTTTCCCAAGCACTTAGTACAGTGCTCTGCACACAGTAAGCACTCAATAAAAAAATTGAATGAATGAATGAATGAATGATACAAATTAATTAGATTGAACACAGTCCCTATCCCGCAAGGGGCTCACAGTCTAAATAGGAGGGAGGACAGGAGAACTGAGGCACAGAGAAGTTAAGTGACTTGTCCAAGGTCACACAGCAAGCAATTGGTAGAGCCAGGATTGTCCTCAGACTGCCAGGCCCATGTTTTTTGCATTAGGCCATGCTGCTTCTCACTCTCTCCTTCTTGCCCACTCTCTCCCCCTCTTTCTCTCTCTTCTTTCCCTCTTTTTCTTTCCCCCCCTTTCCAACTCTCTCTTTCTTATCTCCAGAAAGCCAGAGCCGTGATAGCTGTCTTCAGTGAGTCCATTTAGCTTCCCATGAAAGCATATATGTTAGCATTCACTGGCTGTTGGAGAGTCTCTAGAGTTCATGAGCTTGGGAAACAGAGTTGAGGAGAGGCATAAAGAACAGAAATTTCAGGGTCAATCCTCCGAGCTGCAAAAGCATAACTGACAGCTGTTAATTCTTCATAAGGGAAGATTTTGGAAAATGTAGGTTAGTTACAAGAAATCCAATGTTACAATACATGATTCAAAGGGCACCACTGTTATTAGATCTTGGAGCATTTTTAAGTTTAGGGCTTTTTTATGCTGAGATATGGGGCTTAATGCTGACTTTGTTAATTTAGCAAACTCCCACTCAGGTCAATTAAACCTTAATTTACTGCTTAGTCTCTAAATTTTGATTGTCAGCTTCAGGTTAAGAGTGGCAATTTATTCCTATGGGGTGAATTTTTAACATACAGGACTAACTATTTGATATTTGTTTTAAAAACGGTTAAAGACTAACATCCAAGGGAGAGCATTTACCTTGTCCAACTAAAAGAGAAGTGGAGAAGCAGTGTTGAAGAGTGGAAAGAACCCGAGCCTGGGAGTCAGAGGACTTGGATTCTAAACCCAGCTCTGACATTTGATTGCTGTGTGTACCTGGGCAAGTGACTTAAATTCTCTGGGTCTCAGTTACCTCATCTGTAAAATGGGGATTTAGACTGAGCCCAATATAGGACAGGGACTGTGTGTAACCGGATTCTCCCCCTCTAGATTATAAACTCGTTGTGGGAAGGGAACATATCTACCAACTCTGTTATACTGTGCCCTCCCAAGCATTTAGTACAGTGCTATGCACAAAGTAAGCACTCAATAAATATGATTATCTTTGGGGCATATTAGATACAGAAAAAGTGCAGAGAGCCATGTCAAGTCAAAATAAATCAGTGGTGTTTATTGAACATTTACTATGTGCAAAGCACATTATTAAATTCTTGGGAGAGTACAGTACAGTTGATAGGCATATTCTCTACATGGACCTTTCAGAAGGATTTGACTTCATCAGAAGTGTTGGGCTCTGGCAGCTCCTAAGCAAATTTGATTCCCCTGGGAAATTTCTCAGGATGTAAGACTGCCCTTTGATGATAAAGCAAGCCACATCAGTTCCTTTCCCCATCACCAATGGAGTAGAGCATGGTTGAATTCAGTCAGGTTCAACCTATTCTACACCGTGTTCAGTCTGCTTGAGGGCAACACTATAAGGAACAAAGACGCTGGGATTTGAATGCTAACCTGACCCTCTGGCCTAGTAGAAAGAGATCAGCCCCGGGAGTCAGAAGACCAGGGTTCTAAATGTGGCTTTCCCATCTGCTTGCTGTGTGACCTAGGGCAAGTTGCTTTACTTCTCTGGGCCTCAGTTGCAGTGTTGGAAAAAAAGTTGTACACGTGCACGTGGGAGCGGACACCAGGTGCTCTTGATACGGGATTGAGCAAGAATGCAATCCCCTCCTTTTAGGAGACTCTCCTCATGTACATGAGGGATTCCAGGTAGTCCTGGGTGTGAAAGATGCCTTCTCCTTCAGAGCGACAGCAACAGGGAAAACCTCCAGGATCTACAGTGGTGGTAGTGGTGGAGTGAGGGTGATTGGGACCCAAGTGTCACATTCATTGTCTAAATTCAAATGCCTTTTCAGAAGCATCTGTTGTACTTTCCCAATCGTTTAGTACAGTGCACTGCACTCCGTGGGTGCTCAATAAATACCGATATTACTACCACTATTATGACTTCAGCTCGTATGACCAGCCACGTGCCTTCCCTTCTCAAATTCTACAGACCACACTGAAAAATCCCCCTGATAAAACACACACACACACACACACACACCCACACCCCCCTTCCCTCCCTCCCTTCTCTCTCCCCACAGAAGACACCTCGAGGAATTCAAAATGTGTCAGGAATTGGTGAATCGCTATTTTAATCCTTGAAGTAAGCAGCAAGAAACGATTGTTTAAATATTAGCATTGAAAGATCAGAATTTGCCAATATCATAAATGAGGAAAAAGAATCAATAAGTCACTTGTGGCTTGGAATATTAGTTTTAGATATAATTAAGAAATTGATTTTTTGCACCCATTTTTTACTGCCTCATTATATCCTTCCAAGATATACAGAATTTTCTGCACCGCCATTTGTCATACGCCAGAATAATGTTTCTGGTTCCTTACATTACAAGTTAAAAAAAAGATTAATCAGGTATTTAGAAGGCACTTCCTAGGTGCAGCCGCATTTCAAAACCTCATATAGAACTGGCCTTGTCTTCCAAATCAAACCTAATATTTCACATCTGTGAACGTCAATCTGAATTACCAATGGAAAGGTGATTCTAAAAAATAAAAAAATTATTTTGGTGACAAAGGTAGGAACCTTGTCCCAAGTTCAGAGAAGCCGAATGGCCTAATGGATAGAACATGGGCCTGGGAATCAAAGGACCTGGATTCTAATTCCAGCTCTGCGATTTGTCTGCTGGGTAACCTTGGGCAAGTCATTTAACTACTTTGGGCCTCATCTTTAAAATGGAGATTCTGTGCCTGTGCCCCTTCCTACTTAGTGAGCCCATGAGGGACAGAGACCGCGTCCAGCCTGATGATCGATCATCTACTCCAGCACTTAGTTCAGGGCCTGGCACTTAGTAAGTGGTTAAGAATTACCATCATCCTCATCTTTCTGCAGAACGAGCGAGGTCACGGCTCCAAGGTAATGAACACTTCTGCCCTCCACCTGCCACGGGGCAGTGGGCAAACTTCCACCTCTATTCCTGGTTTCCCTTCCACATTCAGCTCAGTCCTCTCTTTTTTTGTTGGTTTCTCCCGAGACAGATGGGCAGAAGAAAGTTCCCGAGGACTTCGACATCGACATGGACGCGCCAGAGACAGAGCGTGCAGCCGTGGCCATTCAGTCCCAGTTCAGAAAATTCCAGAAGAAAAAGGCAGGCTCCCAGTCTTAGTGCTCTCTCTACCTCAGAGTCTACTCCCAACACACAGAATTCCGCCATCCCGTTAGAAAATTAAAAAAAACCAACGATCCCCACCCAAACATAACTGACAGACCTAAAATGCATGTACAGAAGCTCGTGATATTTATAACCCTGCAGGAAGGTGTGAAACAAATGAGCCCGTGAGTGGTTTAATCTCTGTGTTTAGTTCCAGACCCCTTCCTTCTGTAACCGCCTATTTTACTTGATGTTGTAATAAACCGGAGCTAAAATGAGTAATTAAATTGTGTGCCTTCATCTGTCTTTTTATATTAATCCTTGAAGTTCCCCGACGACACAAACGACTCCAGTCCAGATGCCTCTTTTCCTCTCCACTTATAGCCAGGAGCCAGAGTGCCATACCTTCTGTTGTGAGCATTTCATTGAGGGAGGAAAGACCAATTGTCAGTCTCACTTGTCTCATTTGGAGAATGCCAGCAGCCAGGCGGCTCCAGAAACCCATTCTTTTCCCATAACAAGGTCGAGGTGAGGAACTCCCTGAATTCAGCTTTCACTTAAGCTCCCACCTTTTGCTCTGGGGTGCCCACATATGATGAGATGGTCACTGTCACGGGTTTCTGCAGGGGAACCGGAAAGCACCGTTTGAAGTTTGGTTTGGTTCATTCAATCGTATTACTGAGCGCTTACTGTGTGCAGAGCACTGGACTAAGCGTTTGGGAGAGTACAACATAACAATAAACAGACACATTCCCTGCCCATAATGAGGTGTAAGGCACTTCAAACTGCAGGCTGAGTGGTAAACTGCCTCTCCACATCCAACAGCCCACAGATTTCTGAGATTTCTCAGATTTCTGAGCAGACCCCAGAGAAGGTTCTGCTCCTCACAACCGCCACTCTTTCTTGGCTCGGATCATCCAACCACTGACCAGGCGGCCCTGGTGGTTATTGATAACAAAATAATAGCGGAGGGGGACAATAGGTATTCCATCCCTATTTTACAGATGAGGAAACTGAGGCACAGACAAGTGATTCTCCCCAGGTCACATAGCAGGTAAGTGGCGGGGCCGGGATTAGAGCCCTGACTGTTAGTTCCCCTACAACACCCACCCTCCCACTTTAGCTCAATGTTCCTGCAGGTCACATTAATGTTTGTTACCCTTTATGGCAACGTGCCCTGGATTCCAATTTTGATACTCAGCTGGTTGCTTCCCTCACATCCTTCCCTGCACATTTCACAGCTCGAGACTGTGAGCTCACTGTGTCCAGGGAGTGTGACTACTAACTCTGGTGTATTGTACTTTCCCAAATGCTTAGTAGAATGCTCTCCACATAGTGAGCAATCTTTCTCTCACTCTCTCCCCCTCACCCCACCTCATGTGAGGAAACCACAGATGGGGAGCAGAGCTTCCTAAGGCCTGCAGATATTTCAGAAAGGAAAGTGTGTATTAGGGCAGAAATACCTGGATCACTTAACCTTCCCAGCCTGCCCTGAGCTGCAGCCTTGTGCAGGTGGTAGCGGCTGAGGCCATGAGGACCAAAACACTCAGAAAACTTGTCAGCAAAGAGTCAGTAAAAGTGCAGGCAGGTGATGGTCCCTTCGAATGAGAGAATCCACTCCTGGTTCAAGGAAAGAGGAGACAGGGAGTTCTCAGGCACATGCACACACACACGTGTGTGTTGACATGTGTGTTGATCTGTGTGTTGATGTATGTAAGAAAGCCACATTGCACTCCACCTATTTCATCCATGTGAAGGGTTTCAGGTGAACTGAAAGCTTCTCAACAGGTAACACCTAGTATAAAAGGGCTGAGGGGGAAGCAAGGGTTTTTTGGTTTTCATTATAGTTTTATGGAGAGCTTACTATGTGTCAAACATCATTCTAAGCGCTGGGGTAGGTACAGATTAAGTAGGTAGGACACAGTCCCTGTTCTATGTGGGGCTCACAGTCTATGTAGCATGGAAGCTGAGACCCAGAAAAGTTAAGTGACTTGCCCAAGGTCACAGAGCAAGCAATTGGCATAGTTGGGGTTAGAATCTTGACTCCCAGGCCTGTGCTCTCTCCACTTGGTCATGCTGCAATAAGGGTGTTTGGAAGATGGGGGGAATTGTACGAAGGTGAGAGGTTGATGAGGCATTAAGGTGTGCCTGAAGGGGAATAATAATAATAATACTAACAGTGGTTAAGTGCTTACTATGTGCCAAGCCCTTTAGCAGGTGCTGGGGTAAATAGAAGATAATTAGGTTGGGACACAGTTCCTGTCCCATATGGCACTCACAGTCTAAGTAGGAAGGAGAACAGGTATTTCATCCCCATTACACAGATGAGGAATTTGAGACACAGACAAGTGAAATGGCTTGCCCAGGGTCACAGAGCAGGCAAGTGGCAGAGCTGGGATTAAAAGATTAAACTTCTCAGTATCTGGGGATCTCTCGCTTCTGACTTGTCTGAGTCCCAGAATTTCTTGGCTCTCTCTTGGGAGGCAAACAGCTTTATTTACAGCTTGATTGATTTATTATATGTGTTGGATCCACTCCTCACGTAATAGCATCTGGGTGTATTAACCCATTTAAATATCAAAAGACTCCTTGGCACCATTTGGGCAAGTAGGAGAAAGGATTCTCCTACCACTGGTCATATTATACCCTCGGAGAAGGGAATTTTATGGTGACTAATAATTACTTAATTACATAAGATGTATGGGTAAGCAGGGGAGTTTTATGCTGTAGCCTGACATCCTTTGGAGTTAAGTGGCCTGCAGAGGATGAATAATGATATGCATGGGATGCAGTCAGCCTTAGGGAGCTGTTTGAGTACAGGATCTGGGTCTATTGACAAATGAATCATTTGGTGTTCCACAGGACAGTGAGCATATAATTGCTGTTCACATTTCTCCCCTGCTCCAGGCCCAGGAACGCTGACCTGAACGTGAGTCCCTTCGCAGCCGACTGCTACCGATCTTTGCGTTTACTTAGGGAGGCAGCGAGGTGGAGTGGAAAGAGCCCAGGGTCAGAAAGTCAGGGCAGGAGATGGGAGTTCTAATTCTAGATCTACCACCGGCCCCACAGTGGGACCTGTTAGGTCTCAGTTTCCTTCTCTGGAAATGGGGCTAATGATATCCGTCTCTCTTAATGCTGTGAGGAAAGAAGTCAGGTAAGTAATGTGAAATCATTTTGGAAAATAAAAACACTATCACATTCAAAGTAATTATGTCTAAAGCAGAGCAAAGTCCAAAGCAAATTTTATTAGGCCAATTAAGGTGGTTTGGAGGAGGAAGAAAGACAGAATTTTCAACAGATTGGCTACTTGGAGAAGCCAGAAAATGATGATGATGATAATAATAGTGACATTTATTTAGTGTTTACTGGGTGCTGAACTCTGTACTAAGTGCTGAGGTAGAGATGAGGTAATCAAGTTGGACACAGTCCCTGTCCCACATGGGGCTCACGGTCTAAGTAGGAGGAAGGGCAGGGGAAGCAGCATGTAAAGAATATGGGCCTGGGAGTCAGAAGGACCTGGGTTCTAATTCCGGCTCTGGCACTTGTCCGCTGTGTGACCTTGGAAAAGTCACTTAATTTCTCTGTGCCTCAGTTACCTGATCTGTAAAATGGGGATTAAGATTGTGAACCCCAGGTGTGACAGGAACTTTGTCCATCCTGATTAGCTTGTATCTGCCCCAGTACTTAGTACAGTGCCTGACACACAGTAAGTGCTTAACACATATCATGAAACAAGATATTGAATCCCCATTTTACAGATGAAGAAACGGAGATCCTCAGAAATCAAATTGTTTGCCCAAGGTCACAGCCGATGCAGTCTGACTCCACACACTTTGAGAGAGGCCAATGAAGAAACAAGCCTTGTGGCTTTGATTAATTCTTGGAATTGGTAGAAGTGCTGAATCAAGTGGCTCCCCTCAAAGTGTTAGAACCAGTTTTTGGACACTTATTTCTCCTACCGTGTGGAGTTTGACTCTTGCAGGACCCCACATTAAGGAAAACTCCCACTGCATCCCCAAAATCTGACTGCGTACACACGTTTTTTTCCAAGGCTGCATCACACCATATCCACACAGCTACATGTTGTAAGAATTTTTCTTAATTCTGCCGTTGCATTCTAGCCAAAAATCAATGGAGCAAATAAGTGTTATGGTAGAATTAAGTGTCATTCAGAATCAGGAGGGCTTGCTTTTTTTAATAGTATTTGTTAAACACTTACTATGTGCCAGGCACTGCACTAAGCACTGCGATAGAATCAAGGGCTGTCTCTGCCACTGGGGATGAAACTGGCAGCTCTGAGCTCACCCATCACCACTCAAACAACTTTCCCCTACTGGGCTAAGTATCCCAAGAGCCCGATGGAGCAGAATTGAAGGAAATTTGTTTTCTTGCCCAAACCGCCCTCTAACCCTCCCACTCCCGGCAACCTTGTCTCAGCTCTGCTGCCGTCAGCCTCAGAGATGGGAATTAATCCCGCTCTGCCTCCTCCTGCAGCAGAGAGATAAAACGACTTCAATGCAGTGAGTGGGTGTTTTATTTGTTTAATAAACTTCCTGGTTGGGTGCGTGACAGTGAGGAATGCCAGCCGAGTTGCTCTGAGAGAGCAGCTGAGCAGATGCTTTTAGCTTCCTCTAATTGTAAAGGCCCCTGGCAGGGAGGAGGGGGTGGAGGAGAAAACTGTCAGCTCCCACCCACATCCCTGAACAGGCTGGACCCTTGGTTGGTCCTTTCAGCCCTTTGGGTATCTTTGCACACATTTCATGCCACTGCTCTTGTCTCACGTGGCTTTTAATCCTCTTGTGCTCCTGAATGAAGAGGCTGTTTCAAATTGCAGAAAGTTTGGGCTTTTTTCCCTTTAAATTTAAAATTGCTTCTCTCAGCCTGGCCTTCCCAAGCCACAATTATCTGTACAAAGCAGACAGCCAGATCCCCACTTTTAGACAAATTTCCCAGATATCTGAGGAAAAAGTGAGGTTCCCTCCTAAATGATCCAAATTAGCTGTCAGAGCAGTTCATCCTAGCTGGCAGTAGGCATGCCTCCATTTCACTATAAAATATATATATATATATTTTAACATATATTATATACATATATATGTTATATATATATTTAAGCCCCAACTTCAAGCTCCTTGACTATTCAGGAACTAGAGTGCAGTGGTCGATCACAACTTTGCTTTACACTTTTTTTTCTTTTTTCATCTAAACCCACCTCCCTCCCTAACCATGGGAAAAAAAAAATCCCTTCACTTTGATGCCTTTTCTTGGACTTCAACCCCAGTATCGAGTGAAAGACGATTCTTTGATCTCTGAGCTCGGGAATGCTGGCAAATAATATTGTTCTCTCCATGCTTCCCTAAGAGGTTCGATGGCTCAAGGCTCAGTTTTTGTTCCTGACATTTTACCTCTGTGTTGGGCACATAGTAATCACTTACCAAATACCAAATACTTACTAAATACCATTATCATTATAATTACTTTTTTATGATCATTACCTGGAATATTTAATCTTATTTGAATGCTTACTGTGTGCAAAGCACTGTACTAAGCACTTGGGAGAGTACAATATACCAACAATCTAACAATATCTCACGACCTCATAGGAACCTGCCCTTAGAATTTGCAATACAAGTCAGCAGTTCATTTTTAATCAATCAATGAATTTATTTGGGAAGCAGTGTGGCCTAGTTGAAAGAGCATGGGTCTGGGAGTCAGAGGATCTGGGTTCTAATCCTGCTCTGTCACATGTCTGCTGTGTGATCTTGCGAGTCACTTCACTTCTCTGTGCCTCAGTTTCCTCTTTTGTAAAATGGAGATTAAGAATCTGAGCCCCATGTGGGACTGGGACTATTTCCAACCCAATAATCTTGTATCTACTCGGGCACAGTGCCTGGCACATAGTAGGTGCTAAACAAATACCGCAATTATTATTATTTATGGAGGGCTTACACTGTGCAGTGTAGTCTAGAAACAAAACTTCCTTTTATGATGTAAAATCAGGTTCTCTTTCTTTGGATCTGCGCAGCACAAAATACGACCCTATTGTAAAGTAAGAACACCTTTACCCAAGTGATGTTGGCTTTCAACTTCTCCCAGATAAAGAACTCCACCAGTATTTCAGGATTCCAATGGGTATGGACATTCTCAGTTGTCGTGAACCTCAGCCACCTATTCTCCTAGCGGTGCTCAGAACATAAACTCCAAGCGGAGGGGCAAAGTAGAGTGGCCACTGACACTCTTGAGAAAACCAGACACCCCTTTGCCAACTCAGAAAAAACAGATACATGGCACATTATGTGTGTTACGTGGGTTACATAATGTAATATACTGGTTTTACAGGGACACATGAAAATGTTCTTCACCGAATTGCCCTGAATTTGTAGTATACTGTCAGGGAGAAAATAAAAATACCCAGCCTAAAGTCATCCATCCAGTGCTGAACAGGGCCACACTAGCTGCTGTATTCACAATGGACATGGCTGTACTAGGTGAAAAAGGATTGTCCAGTATAAATCCTGACAAATGGCCACCCTGTCCCAATGCAAAGCCCATGAGAATGCCTGACAAACAGTATGTGACAAAGATGGTCACTTTTGGGCTTAATGCTATCTTGGGCCTGAGTCAAACCTGCTCTTCAGAACCTATTCCTGAAGTGTACTGATGAGTCCACATGCCTTTCTCTGAGTTCTCATTAGCAACTAGATATATTCCAGATTATTCTGAATTCTCCCATGAATTCCTAAAGAAATCTTTGGGGTCTTCTTAGTCTTATTTCTGACCTGAATTTGTTCTTCTGTTTCAGGTATGAAGATTGACACTCTCCCACTTCCCTACCTCATCCTTTTAGGAAAAGTATTATTCCAATTTAACTTATTTACTCCAACAAACTATTTTCCATGCAGGTGCGTACCCATGTCTCAAGTAGGTTTCTTATTAAAGATGAAAACCGAAAGCCCTTCGATAACATTGAGAGAATGAGCGCACACACACAGACACGCACACCATGCTAAGGACCATTTTTTCCCTTTTTAATTAGGGACTTTTTTGAGCCTGTATCTCTTCCCAAAGTATGCAAGGTCACCACAATAAACTTTGAGGGAGGGGAGAGGTACAACAGGTCTGAGAGAACAGCAGGAAAGACCATGAGATGCACTAATTTGTAAATAATTAAATCACATAAATAAATAATTTTCTGTTTATAAAACATGCAGTGAGGGGTTTGATTATCAGCAAAAACACACAGCATGATTCCAGGGGTGAAATGAGAGGCAGTGGATTGATGAGCAAAGGCAGCACCTTGAGATTTGGAAATGCATGAAAAATGCCCCCCAGGACTGGAAATGATTCTGAGAAGAGTTTCACTAGCTCCTTGGAGCAAAAGGGGACAAATCAGAAGAAAGGGAAGATGTTGTCTCATTATAATTAGCTTTAATTTTTTGGAGTACAAATAACTATAACCAGAAATTTCAGAACTACCATTTGCCAAAGAATCAGTAGAGGACAATGGAAAAATTTAAGTTTCATGCAAGATAGCAGATGGCAGTTGCAGCGTCAGTAAGCTATCTACTACTGCTGAAGAATTTAAGTCAAATGCTCAAATGTTAGCAGATTTCTTCATTACAGAAAATATTTAAGATCCATAATTGCTTCTGTACATCTGCCTTTCATGATCAAAGATCACAGTGGAATTGCATCTCTCTGTGTGTTGCTGGGACTAGGAAATGTGGACAAATGGAAAAAGGGGCTGCCAGTAGATGAAAGAGATTTAAACGAAACCACTAAAATTTGTCAACCAGCCGAAGTTAATTCACTATTTATGCAACGAATGGGAAACAACAAAAGACAAGTTTATATGCAGGATATCCAGCCTTTGGTCAAAGTGAATCAAAGAAGAAAACATGACAATACAGCGAGAATGAAAATAGCATGATATTGAAAAATAGGTGGTAGGCATCATCTGCAATAAAAAGGCCCTGGATTGTAAAATTCTGTTTCTGCTACAGTTGATAAAATCATTTTGCATTACTTCGTTACTGAGTTTTTCTCCCCGAGCCCAGATGTTAGACTACGCTAATTCATTTCCACCTAAATCAATGCATGTTAATTTAGATAAATGTGATTTTCCTCTCGCTGTCCACAAAACTGAAAACAGAGCCAGTTATGCAACACTGAGATCAATTGGGTTTCATTCTTATAATTTATGTATTTTTACAACTGAATTAATTATTTACCACGTTTTTCATGGATATCAGATTCCTAAGGATCGTTTCAGATAAGGCTGGGCATGTCTCTGAAATAGCTAATATCAGGCCAAACACTCTTATTGAGTTGGAGCAATTTCTCTGAGCCGAATGGTGTACAGAACTTGTATTTCAACCACTATGTGTGATTTCTTTCCTCCCTGGCATTTGTTAAGCACTTACTATGTGCCAGGCACTGTACTAAGCTCTGGGACGGGTACAAGCTAACCAGGTTGGACACAGTCCCTGTCTCATACAGGGCTCACAGTCTTAATTCCCATTTTACAGATGAGGTAACTGAGGCAGAAAGAAGTGAAGTGTCTTGCCCAACGACACACAGCAGACAAGTGGTGGACCGGTGATTAGAACCCAGGTCCTTCTGACTCCCAGGCCCGTGCTCTATCCACTAGGCCAGTCCCTGGCCCAAAAGCTTTGGGTTGGGAGTCCCACTCCTCTTTGACTGACTCAGCATTGCAGGTTGGTACTTGCCGATCTGCTCATCAAAGCACATTCTGCTCCCTGGAAGAAGGAAGCTGGGGCTATAGTAAATCCTCAGAGGCAAATGAATGTCTCCTGCCTCTGGTTTATCTATTATTTAGATAAGTAGCATGATGTAGTGGATACAGCTTGGGCCTGGGAATCAGAAGGTCATAGGTTCTAATCCCGCTCTGCCACTTGTCTGCTATGTGACCTTGGGCAAGTCACTTCACTTCTCTGGGCCTCAAGTATCTCATCTGTAAAATGGGGATTGAGACAGTGAGCCACACGTGGGACAAGGACTGTGTCCAACCCAATCTGTATCCACCCCAACACTTAGTAGAGTGCCTGGCACATAGTTAGCGCTAAACAAATACCATTATTATTATAATCTGGAGAACAAAATGCCTTCCCACGCTTACATTATGCACAGATTTACACCTAGGAGGAAGTGGGGGGGGATGGAAGGAAGAAGGAAGGTGCTCTGAATACTTTGAGGTTCTGCTGACTTATTATGCAACTGATCCTGTCAATCAGTGGTATTCAATGAACACTTACTGTGTGAAAATATTTCGAAAATATAATAGCTTTGGTGGACACCATCCTAGACCATGACCCTCTGAACCGTAGACCAGGCTTAGCTACATCAACAAGCCTCATTGGAGAAACATCAGCAGGTTTTAACACTGACTTGACTTCAGCAAGTGCTCCTGAATTTGGTTTGTGCACTGCTTTACAAACTTGGCATCAATGGAGAACAATCACCACTTGAGAATGGAATACCCAAGAACAAGACAGTGTCATAAAAATGAGAGAATGCTATTATGCTCAGTTGCAGTGAAAAATATCTCCTTGAAGCTTTGTTGCAGAGTCAGGGAGATTATTTTTCCTCCCCACTTAAATGGGCACGTTGTGGTTCAGTTTTATTATTAAAATGTTCAGCCATTACTCAAATTTTCATAATAATAATAATAATGATGTTGGTATTTGTTAAGCGCTTACTATGTGCAGAGCACTGTTCTAAGCTCTGGGGTAGATACAGGGTAATCAGGTTGTCCCACGTGAGGCTCACCGTTAATCCCCATTTTACAGATGAGGGAACTGAGGCACAGGGAAGTGAAGTGACTTGCCCACAGTCACACAGCTGACAAGTGGTAGAGCCGGGAGTTGAACCCATGACCCCTGACTCCGAAGCCCAGGGTCTTTCCACTAAGCCACGCTGCTCCTCTGAGTCAAAGGTTTTTATGAGTCAAAGCTTTAGCAAAGGTGATCTAAAATCACAGATAATCAGAAGAACACCTTGATACAAAACACTTCCAAAATCCAAAAATGACTAATCAAAGGTATTTTATTGAGCGCTCACTGTGTACAGACCACTCTACTATGGTCTTTGCAGGGTACAGTATTAGTACAGTTACTACAATATTTATTCAATAGCATTTATTAAGCACTTAATGTGTGCAGAGCACTGTACTAAGCGCTTGGAATATTGATAGATGCATTCCCCACAACAAGCTTACAAGGCAAATTCATTCGATCGTATCTATTGAGCACTTACTGTGTGCTGAGCACTGTACTAAGCGCTTAGGGGAGTACAATACAACAATAAACACCTTCCCTGCCTACAATGAGCTAAATATTTTCAGTGGCACATCTCAACCACCTTAAATTGAATTATAACCAACAGAAAAGGGTCCTCTTAAAACCTGAATGTAAGGGGAGACGCCACAGGGGTAAATGAGGTGGTGGGAGAGAGGAAGGGGAGGTGCTGGGGCCTAAAGGAGGGCTAAGACATGAAGCCTCACACGGGCAGTGGGAGAGCCATGTTAGAGAAGCCACAGAGGGGAGGTAGGGTAATGGCAGACATTGTGATACACACATTTTCTCTCAGCCTGAGGAGAAACTGGCATGTGGAACATGTGCTGGGTCTTGAGAATTCTTTAGCTCTACTACTGGCCATTTATCACTCAAAGAAAGGCCACTTAACCTTGTTGGGCTACAGGTGACCCAACTACAAAAGAAAAAAAAAATGAACGTGCTTTATAGGGGTCATGAAGATTTGTCAGATTTTGTGAAATACCTTGAAAATATGAAGATTCCTGGATCAATAAATACGATTGATTGATTCCTGGTGTTCTGCACATTCAGCCGTGGCTCTTAGGCTGAAGAAGGTGGTCTTGGTTGGCTCCAGGAAATTCTGGAGAGGGAGAGGGAGAAGGAATGGGAGACATGAAAAGAGAGAGAAAAATAGAGACAGAGAGAGGAAAAAAGAGAAAGAGAAAATACGGTGACAAAAAGAATAAAGGGAGAGAGGAAAAAATGGCGAAAATGAGGAAAGAAAAAAGAACAAAGGAGGAAATAGAAGGAGAGAGTAAAAGGAGGAGAAAGATAAAATAAGTAAAGGGAGAGGAGAAAAGGGAAAGAAGACGAGAGGAAAAAAGAGGAAAAAATAAAAGGAGAGTAAAAGGGAGAGAAAAGACAAAGGGGGAAAAAAAAGAGAGTAAAAAAGGGAGCGTGTAAAAGAGTAAAAATAAAAGGAGTGAGTAAAAGGGACAGAAAGAAAAAAGGCAAAAAACAGAGTAAAAGGGGAGATAAAAGGAGAAAAGGAAAAGAAAGTAACAGGAGAGAAAGGAGGGAAAGAAGTTAAAAAAGGGGAGAGAGTAAAAGGAGAAAAAAAGGAGACAGGAAAAAGGACAGGCAAAATCAAAGGAGAGGAAAAAGCGAAGAGCATAAAAGGCAGAGAGAAAGCAAAAGAGAGGTAGAAAGGAGTGTAAATGATTGCTGAGCCTCAGCTGAGGGCGGAGGATGAGCTGAGTGGCCTCGGCCCCGCCCCCGGGATCTGGTTTCCTCGTGCTGAATTCCTCACCTCCACCCCCCCCCCCAACGGTGATGCATTGTGGAAGCCCCACCTCATAAAGAAGCCAGGAAGATACCCCCCAGAGGGTCAGCCATCTCCTTTCACTTCTAGAAGATTCTGAAAGCAGACAAGTGGGCCTCATCTAGGGGTGTGGTGGGCCCAAAGCCCCCCTGCACCAGTTTTGGCCCCTAACCATTCCCCAAATCCGCCCCGAGGGCCTGCGGAATTGGCTTCATGGCCACCAGCCTGGTCGCCCCTACGGGTTTAGGCTCGTTCTGCCCAAGCAGAGGAGAGAGGGTCAGCCTGGTGGCCCTTGGGAGGGGTCACTTGCCTGGTAGGTCACCTCTCCCCACCTCCCCATAAAGAGCCTGTGGAGCTGTGGCCTGGACTATTATCGCCTGACTGAGCTGGGAGAGGGAAATCAGTGGAGCCCAGCTAATCCAGAATATTAAGAGTACCGAAGATCATCTACAGCAACTCATTAAGCAGCAAATGATGGCAAGTGAAGTGCTATTAATATTAAATGTGCCATTTAGCTATATAGGCTGAGGCAGCACAGGAGCGGTGGACTGCGTGTCAGCTATGAACAGGAGCTGTGCAGGTGGCCCTGTGAAAAGGCCAAATGAGAAAACTCGGGAGGTCTGGCATTGTAAGTAGAACTGGATTTTAACATTCTCTGTTAATCTCTTATTGTTCAAGGACCTGGCACACCGCATCCTGTTCCCCTGGTTTGATTCAAATTCCAGAAACTGTGTCGTACCACTCTTCCCCCACTCCAAGGTCTTATTGAAGGCACATCTCCTCCAAGAGGCCTTCCAAGACTGTCCCACTTGTCCTCATCTCCCACTCCCATGTGTTGCCCTGACTTGCTGCCTTTCCTCTTCTCAACATCTCAGCCCCAAAGCATTTGTGTAGGTTTCTGTAATTTTATTTATCCCCTTGTTCTTTTCCCCCCCTCCCAGCACCAAAGCCCATATGTACATATCTGTAATCTTATCCCTTTGCTCTCCCCACCACACCCCCAGACCCAAAGCACTTGCATATATATCTGTAATTTGATTTGTACTGTTGTCTGTTTTTTCCACCCTAGATTGTGAGCTTGTTATGGGCAGGGAGTGTCACTGTTGTATTGTACTTTCCCAAACTTAGTACAGTGCTCTGCCCACAGTAAGCGTTCAAAAATTATGATTGAATGAATACCATGTGTCATCAGTGGGTTAACTAATATGGATAAGTTGGTAGAGATTTTCTGAATATCATACAATAAAGTCTGGGTTTGTTTGATGTGGTATCTGTTAGGCACTTACTGTGTGACAAGCATAGATGCTGAAGTAGAAATACATATCAGAACTCCAGGCCTCAGGCAGCTACACAATCTAGTTTGGGTGAAGAATGAAAGTGGGTCTTACCTATATTTAAAAAAACAAAATAAAAATGTCAAACATTTGTCTATTAATATGTCTCCTTCTCTAGACTGTGAGCTCATTTTGGGCAGGGAGTGTGTGGTTGTATTGTACTCTCCCAAGTGCTTAGTAAAGTGCTTTGCACAGAGTAAATGCTCAAATATGATTGAATGAATGGCCTCGTGGAAAGAGTATGGGTCTGGAAATCAGGACCTGCGTTTTAATTCAACTTTGCCAGCTCTGTGACCTTGGGCAACTCACTTCTTGTTACTTCACTTGCCTCATGGATAAAATGGGGATTGAATACCTTTTTGGACTTGCCTGGACTGTGAGCCCCATCCATGTTGGGTGGGGACTTCATTCCACATGATTGACTTGTATCTACCCTAGCGCCTAGACCAGTGCTTGACATATAGTAAGTGCTTAAATACCATTAAAAAAACCCCCAAACTCACTGTGCTAGAGGAGGGTGTTCCAAAACTGCCCTGGCCAGCATGTCTGCTGGTATTCACCTGACCACAATCTTTTTCTAGTGGAGACACTTGTGCTGGAGGGAATTAAATCACCACTAGTTGGTGGCAAACCTGCATAAACAAAGAAATCTAGAGAAATGTCATGATGCAGGGCACTAATCCCATTTCAAGTCAAACTGCACTGCAGACTTGACAGTCTGTGCTGGCATATGCAACCTAATTGCAAGTGTACTGTGACTTAATGGTTTCATGTTGCTGCTGTTCTTGGTGAAATCCTCTAAGAGACCATGGCACTAGGGATAATTGCCTGTTAGAGTTTAGGGTTCTCCTAAGCAAAAAATATAGTTCACTGCAAACCCCAAATCGACTAATTCTATCAGTGCCATTACTGCATTTACACTGCAACGACCCAATCTTCCAGACCTGCAGAAATCACAGCATGGCCTATTGGAAAGAGCACAAGGCTGGGAGTCGGGAGGCCGGGTTTCTAATCCCAGCTCCACCACCTGCCTGCTCTGGGACCTTGGAAAAGTTACTTGGCTTCCCTTTGCCTCAGTTCCCTCACCTGCAAAATGAGAATAAGATCCTTGCTGTACCTCCCTCTTAGTCTATGAGCCCTGCTTGCACAGAGACTTCGTCTATGATATGATTTTGTTTCTACCCCAGGGCTTGAAGCAGTGTGGCTCAGTGGAAAAAGCACGGGCTTTGGAGTCAGAGGTTATGGGTTTGAATCCCGGCTCTGCCACTCGTCAGCTGTGTGACTGTGGGCAAGTCACTTAACTTCTCCGTGCCTCAGTTACCTCATCTGTAAAATGGGGATTAGGACTGTGAGCCCCACGTGGGACAACCTGATTCCCCTGTGTCTACCCCAGCGCTAGAACAGTGCTTGGCACAAAGTAAGCACTTAACAAATACCAACATTATTATTATTAAAACATAGTGTCTAAACACTTTTATTCTTATTAATCTCATGCATCCCTAGGGAAAGGTCCACTATCTCAAAGCTTTGAACGTTAAAAATATTGAACAGAAAGAAACATGGATTAGGTCCTCTGGCAGTCTGCTCCACTAACCCTCTCTAGGTGGTTATCTGACCAGCCCAAGGAGCAAAATAATTATTTCCCAACTTATTTATAGGTTGTTTGGTGGGACAGAATCAAAGGCTTTACTAAAATCTAGTGTGACAGACCCTCCTAGCAATAGCTAAAATCTTATAAGAACACTGAATCTTAAACTTTAAATTGAGAAGCAGTGTGGCCTAGAAGATAGAGCATGGGACTGATGGCAAAAAAGATCTGGGTTCTATTCCCAATTCTGTCACTTGTCTGCTGTGTGATCTTGGGCGAGTCACTTAACTTCTCTGTGCCTCTTATTCAGTTCAATCATATTTACTGAGTGCTTACTGTGTGCAGAACACTGTACTAAGCGCTTAAAGTACAGCAGTAAAGACAATCCCTGCCCACCACAGGCTTACAGTCTCTCATCTGTAAAATGGAGATTAAGATGTAAACCCCATTTGGGAAATGGACTGTGCCCAACCTGATTATCTTGTAAATACCCCAGCACTAGTACAGTGCTTGGCAAGTAGTGAATGATTAACACATTTTTTTATCATCATCATCTCTACTCAGGCTGTGGTTTAACCAGAGTGGCCTCTCTCCTGCCTTGGCCTAATCTGGTGTGTTTCTGTCCCTGTGGAACTTTTTTCAAAGACCAGGAAGCATTTTGGATGTGGCTTTTTCCTAATTCCTCTCTCCATTTGGTTCTTTCTATTAATGTCCCAACTGCCCGCTAAAATTTTAGGTCATTCAAACACTAGAATTTTTGTCTCTCTTTGAGTTAAGACCCCCACCTACCCCGAAACACACCCACACCCGCACCCCATTCTCATCACTTTCCTCTGGGTTTAGCTAATTCATTTCTGACAAATCCAAATTAAAATCCTCATCAGTCAATTACCCAGCCTGTGTAAAGATATTGTACCCTTTAAGAAAGCTTTACTGGTGATTCAGGCAGGCATATGGGAGAGAGCACAAGCAGCAAGATAAGAGTGTAAAAGGGACCCACTTTTTTTTTGTGTAGTTAAATTTTGTAAATAGAAGCAACATGGCCTAGTGGAAAGACCATGGGCCTGGGAATCAGAGGGCATATCTAATTCCAGCTCTGCCAGTTGCTTGCTGTGTGACCTTGGGCAATTCATTTAACTGCTCTGTGCCCCAGTTTCCTCAGTTGTAAAATGGGGATTAAATACCTATTCTCTTTCCTACTTAGACTGTGAGGCCCATGTCTGAACTATTTACCTTGTACATATCCCAGGACTTAGAACAATGTTTGACACATAGAGCTTAACAAGTACCATAAAAGTAATTATTTGTTGTTGAGTAAAATAAGTAGTAACTGGATTTATTATCAATGACAATATGCGTATCTTAAAGTTGCCAACAAATTCTCCCTAGGAAGAACATGGTCCATGCTTGCAGATAGATAACAAGGCAGAAAACACAAGACAGGAAGATGCCCAATATGGCACCAGGCGAGAACTGAAAATGGAACACAGACTGGTGAGTAAGAAAGATTTCTCTTTTAACAGGTTGAACAACTGAAAGCACTCAAGTCATCAAAATTAATTGTTAAGATGTTTATGAGCAGAAACCCTTTAAACTTCTTTGCCTTCTTTCTGAGAGTAGTTAGTTAAGTCTGAAAGACAATCACAGGAAGATTATTGGCTTTTTCAGTACTAGCAAGAGGCAAAGTTAGTCAGAGCTTTAATCCATCAGGGTGTGAACCAAATAATTATAACCTAGTAACATAGAAATTTCAGGACTGCTGTTTGCCGATGATGGGGGGCAGGGGTAGAGAGGTTCACATTCTGTGCGAGATAATAGGCCAGGAGATGAAACATTTGCAATCTAATGGCACGGAAGAATCTGTCATAGCTGTTACTTTGGAACTTGGGCCGATTTGTCCAAATTTTGCTAAACGAAAGCTGGTTCCTTCGAAGAAAAATGCCACCTAGGAAATTTCAGACAATATTTTGTGTCATGTATGTCAGGGATTTCAGTTGGCGTCTTTTCAGGCTGTAGCAAAATCCCCCCCTCCCCCAGATCTGAATATATGCTGAAGCTGGCAGATTCCATCTCTGCCTCTGACCCAGCCTCGCTCAGTTAATTCAATCAGGACCATATGGAGCTGTCGAGTAATCTGATCATCTCGACCTAGCTCTGTATAGACAACAATCTTGGGTTGTGTGTGTGGTTTGAGGCTATGGGTCCCTCATTGGCTTTGCCAGCCACACCTGCACTCGTGGAGCCTGAAAGACAGCTATGTATCCTCACAGGCATCTCATGTCTGTCAGAATGGTAGGACTACAGCAGAGGACTATGGGAATTTCATTTGGGGACTCTCTAAGCAATAAAGGCACTTTTCTTAGTCCTGAGGAAACCATTAGTATTAGGAGGTTAGGCTTTTTGTATGCCTTCTGCTACTGTTGCTCTGAGAACCTTTCAATGTTGATGCTCTATTGGTAAGGAGTCAAGGTAAGGCTCTTCTCTATGCCTTTTGGAAATGTGCTGACCTGGTGACTTCCTGCTAGCATCTCAGTTGTTGTTTTTGATGTCCCTACTCCATGGGTTCAGACATAAGTTTTAAACCGTTTGGGGGAGCAGAGAAGAAATTTGAACCTTGATGACTTTCTAAGACAGTTCTCTTGGAGTTAGCAATCTTGACCTTTTTGGATGAATCAAGGGCTCAGACAAAGAAATCAACTACAGACTGAGAACCATTTAAATCTGGTGCACGGAAGTTTTAAAATCCTTTTGGTGAGCAAATATTGAAGTCCTTATTGAAGTATAAATATTCAAATCAATGGATGAACAGGAGCAGAAGGCTGCATCTGCAAACACAGGATACAGAGAAATATGTGAATTTTCAGTTCAGACATTGAACTGGTGGTATTGATAAGAAGTAATACTGGTCTGAATGGCTCTCATTGAATTTCACCCTATTTAAAATGGGTCGCTACCTTCAGTAAATGAGTTCTGTCCCACTCCAGAAGGAGAACTCCAGGTTCTTTCTTTGGATCTGACGGTTAACAAGCGATCAATTTCCCCCAGAAATTCTTATTGCCCCAGCCTCCTGGCCAGTAGAGGTGTTTCGGGATGTCCAGGGAAATCCCTGGCTAGGTGGCTTGGTGGACTTCCATGGGATAGTGGCTAGAGCACAGGCCTGGGAGTCAAAGGACCTGGGTTCTAATCCCCGCACTCCCACTTCTCTGCTGTGTGACCTCGAGTAAGTCACTTAACTTCTCTGTGCTTTAGTTCCATGATCTGTAAAATGGGAGCACTATGTGGGACAGGGACTGTGTCCAACCTGATTAGCTTGTATCTGCCCCAGTGTTTAGAACAGTGCCTGGCACAAAGTAAGCATTTAACAAATACCATAATAATAATTATTATTATTACTACAGAGAGTTTTGGACTGCTGTAGATGAGTTTTTGATGTAAATCTAAAGAAACAGATGATCAGGCAGGAAGGTGATTAGAACTTACCTCTGCCATAAATCACTGGCTGGGGGAATGCACAACTCTGGGAAATCGGACCGAGTCGGAAAAGGGAGCCCTGGTCACCTTTCATTCCTCAGGCTCCCCGGTCTTGAAAGGCTCTGGGAAATAGTCATAGTAGTAATAGTGCTTATTAAACACTGTGTGCAGAGCCCTGTACTAAGCACCTGGAGAGAATACACAGGTGAATACACAGGTGAGAATGGGACGCAGTCGTTCCCTCAAGGGATTCACAATCTCAAAATAAGGGGTGAGGGGACTGGTAACAGATATAAAAAGAGAGTTGAAACATCACAACATAAAGACACCCTCTGCCTCCACCTCACTGCTAGTTCCGAGGACAAGGAACATCCTGCTTTGCCCCGAGTGCTTTAGCAGAGCATATAGTACCCTGTCAACTTGAAGTATTTAGTGCTGCTGTATAGAACTGGGTGGTACTTTGTGTCTCAAGGGTCTTTGGGAGGGCCCACTGAGGCAAAGATTCAGTGTTTTCCGCTGCGGTCTTGGGGCAAGTGGGATTATTGCTGGCTCCTCAGAGTTTGACAGGGTGAAGGAATGGGTATGGGTATGGGTATGACTAGAAGCAGCGTGGCTCAGTGGAAAGAGCATGGGCTTTGGAGTCAGGGCTCATGAGTTCGAATCCCAGCTCTGCCACTTGTCGGCTGTGTGACTGTGGGCAAGTCACTTAACTTCTCTGTGCCTCAGTTCCCTCATCTGTAAAATGGGGATTAAGACTGTGAGCCCCACGTGGGACAACCTGATTCCCCTATGTCTACCCCAGCGCTTAGAACAGTGCTCGGCACATAGTAAGCGCTTAACAAATACCAACATTATTAGGGCCATTTTGGTGTCCTCCTCCAGGTGTTGGGTTGAAGTCTGGATTTGGGAAGAGTCCAGGAATAACGCCTAATCTAGGAAAGAGTAAAGCCTATTTCCTGATCCTGCGGGTATTAGGCTTTGTCTCTGGGAGCCTGAGAATAGGGGGAGAGGCAGTTAAGATCTAGGGATTAAAGTGAGCAGTGGAATAACCAGACACCGTTGCAGTGGGATCTCATTGATGCCATTTGTACACACTGGGAACCTGGGTCCTGTTCAGTTTACTCGTCTCTCAATTCCATAACTGACCCAGTCAATCTCAACAGGACATCTGATGGCAGTCTCAGGGTGGCAGAAGCACAGAGTGCTGCTGCCTCATGTGACCTGGTGACATCATGGGGTTCACCCTGTGATGACATCACATTGTGCTATGTGTGTGACAAAGGCGGGAGCACTGCCTGGGACACCTGCTAGTGTCCCCGGGCTATTTGCTTCTATCCTGGAGGGCACTGGATGCCCACTGAGACCTGGGAGGATGGAGAAGGTGCCAGGGGGTGGGAGGGGAAGTAATTAACATCACTGAGAACCTGGCAATGGTGGTGCCAGAGAGCTGCATCACCACCCACCCCATAACCCACCATGACATGCCTTTCTTGCTCACACGCTGTGGGCTAGAAATCTCGAGGCAGGGATGGTTTTACCTCAGGCAACCGCGAGCTTCTGTCTTTATTCTTCTGATTCCTGCCGTGGCCGGTGTTTCTTGCCCTCAATTCCTTGAGTTACAGAAGCCAAGGACTAGCTCTGGCCCTTGGTGACCAGCAGCCATTCTCTTTCCTGGAGGTGGGGAACCATTCCAAACAATCTTTCCTGTCAGGTACTTCTGGGGGGAGCAGTTTGGCCTAATAGAAAGAGCATGGCTCTGGGAATCAGGAGTTCCAGGTTCAAGTTCCAGCTCCTTCACTTGCCTGCTGGGTTACCTTGGGGAAGTCGCTTGACCTCTCTGAGATTAATTTTCCTTATTTGTAAAATGGGGATAGTACCTGCTCTCCCTACATCTTAGGTGGTGAGCCCCACATAGGACAGGGACCATGTCCTTTGTGATTGTCTTGTATCTACCTCAGCTCATAATAAATGCTTAATAGGCTACCAAATTATTACTATCCTGTTGGTGAATTCCACATCGCAATGGACCTGACGCTCCATCCCAGCTCTGCCACTTGTCAGCTATGTGACTGTGGGCAAGTCACTTAACTTCTCTGTGCCTCAGTTACTTCATCTGTAAAATGGGGATTAAGACTGTGAGCCCCACGTGGGACAACCTGATTCCCTTGTGTCTACCCCAGCGCTTAGAAGAGTGCTCTGCACATAATAAGCGCTTAACAAATACCAACATTATTATTATTATTATTATTATTATTATTATTCAGGGCCTCTAGGAGGCACATTGAATACTGCTGGCAACTCTCCATTAGCCTCTCTTTAGGAATCACTAGCCCCACATTCCCCATAGGTTCCTAAGCACCAGTCGGGAATACCAGTAGCCAGGCTTCTTTCTGAACACAAATAAGGTTGTTCAGTCTGAAATTAGTTTCTTTTTGACAGATGGTTTGTTGCGATACACCGGTAGGATGGGTAGTCCTCTTTAATGATCGGCCAGCAGAAACTCATCCAGAATCTTTGACGTAATAAATTGTTTTTGTTTCTATAAGAAGACCGTTGAACTCCCGGTAAAGGCCACGATGCCCTCTAATGCTTCCTCCATGGGTGAGATGAAACCAGAGAGGAGAGCAAGAAACAAACACCGAACATCTTTCTTTTGAATGGCTCCTTAAAAAAATTACCTTAAACACAGGTCTCCTCTTATCCCTCCTTGCTGTATAAACTACTCACAGCTTTGAGATTGGATTTCCCGGCTTCTTGCTGGAGGTATTGTAAATTGTGGAAGAGGCTAAATTGTTTTCTGTAGCTGTTTTAATCATTTTGGTGACACATTGATTGATTTCTTTAGCACTTCAGTGTAATGGAGGAGTCTTCCCTCTCCCAGGTGACAGAGGTAGACTGGGACCCCAAGCCGCCCATTGTGAGCCCTTTGTCACCAAGCTACTGCTCTTTTTTTTTTGTGGTATCTGTTAATTGGTTATTATGTATCAATCACTGTACTAAGCACTGGGGTAGATACAAAACAGGTTGGAAAATAGTCAATGTCACACATGGGGCTCACAGTCTTAGTCCCCGTTTTACAGATGAGGTTGCTGAGGCACAGAGAAATGAAGTGTCTTGCCTAAGTACTTGCCACAGTAGATAAGTGGTAGAGCTGGAATTAGAACCCAGGTCCTCTGACTCCAAGGCCTATGTTCTAATCACTAGGAAACATGGCTTCTCTTCTAAAGGAGAAGTCAAGAGGAAATAGCTGTCTTCATTCCTTACTATTTTCTACTTGTGTGGAATTAGGCTCCTCCACCAATCCATCATTTGCCCCAGACTTCCATTTTGACCCCTAAATGAGGCAAACCATGATGGGCCATTTGGGTTTCTTCGGTGAGAGAGAAGCTTCATTGCTTAGAATGTTAATGGGCTTACTGATTGCTGATCTGGGAGTAGATGCCTTGTTTCACATCCCTGTTCTAAACCTTTTCCTTTTTTAAAAAAAACACAATAAAACAAAAGCAACTCCCAGTTCAGATTGTCCTTATTAATGGTACATTCAGATTGTGGCCCGTTGCCTGACTCATTGGCCAAGAGTAGAGGGCTTGAATGGCATCAGGAAATGGAAATTGCCAGGAATCTATTTATGGCTGCTGTTCATACTCCAAGATACCGCTGATCAAGATTCATATTGCAGGAAATATGCTTTGTGCTTCAGTAGTCTTCCCCCAAACCCTGAGTACAGTGTCTGGTGCTCACTGGAACTCAATAAATACCATTACTTCTACTGATGGTGGAAATCATCTATGGCCAGGGATAGGACAGAATATAGATGATTATCCCATCTTATGAGGCTCTTAATACTTCTCTGATCAGACCCTATCTCGCCAACCACAGGACATAAGTGGTCTTGTCCCCTTTCCTGTCGTTTCTGCATCTCGTTCCTGCCATGAACGAGTAGCAGATTTATTCCTGTTTTCTGACAGAAGCAAAAACCCCTTGGCAAGGAAGTTCCCCCTGAGTCAGCTTTTTCAAAGACAATTTCATCTGGCACATCCATGCTGGGTGTTGGCTTGATTAATTTGTGCACCTGCGGCTGATGGCTTTGAACAGCTCCCCCTCCAGATGGCTCTCTGCTGTCTGTGTAACTTACCAGGGAAAAATGCCCATCGCTAGCCTGTCTCTGAGGCTGAGGATGTCTCCGCGAAGGATCCGAGCAGCTGAACTACCCCAGCTGTCTGAGAATCTGGAAAAGACCAATCAGCTCATCAGCTGCCCCAGTGGTTCTGAAGAGAACTGTTCCTGAGCCTAAAGAGATTCTTTCGATAGTATTTATTGAGCGCTTACTATGTGAAGAGCACTGTACTAAGTGCTTGGAATGTACAGTTCGGCAACAGATAGAGACAATCCCGGACCATTGACGGGCTTACAGTCTAATCGGGGGAGACAGATGGACAAAAACCAGACAACTTAATCACGCTAAGTAGAATCAAGGGGATGTACACCTCATTAACAAAATAAATAGGGTAATAAAAATATATACAAAATGACTCTGCTTCCTCTTAGGCAAGGGGAAGTTGGGTAATAGTAATAATAATAACTGTGGTATCTGTTAGCACTTACTCTATCAAGCAGTGTTCTAAGCAGTGGGGAAGATACAAGTTAATCAGGTCGGACACAGTCCCTGTGCCACACAGGGCTCACAGTCTAAGTAGGAGGGAGAACAGGTATTATATCCCCACTTTACGGACATGGTAACTGAGGTGCCGAGAAGCTAAGTGACTTGTCCAAGGCCACACAGCGGGCAAGTGACAGAGCCGGGATAAGTATCGAGGTCCTCTGATTCCCAAGTCTTTGCTCTTTCCCCTAGACCACACTGCTTCCCAAGCAGCACACATTTCCCTGCTCCTCAAAACCCTCCCCTGGCTTCCCACATCAAGCAAGGGGCTCCACCAACCGACCCAACCCTATGTATCAGCTATCTTCATTCGCTACTCACCACCCCCTCTCTTGTTCCCCCAAACTAGTTTTGTAATTGAATCTCATTCTCAACTCTCACCTCCATACCCTCACTTAGGTGCATTGGCTGGTTAAGAATTCCCACCCATTCCCTGCCCCAAATCCATCGGATTACAGTCATCCTCTACAGTCAAAGCCTTCCTAAAAGCCCACTTCCTCCCACATTCCTGATTAAATTCCCAGCATCCCAATTTATAGAAACCCATGCACCATCTCAAACATTTAGGAAGTTACTTGCACCCAGCCTCAGCTTTAATGAATGTACACTCATTATTTATTTTGACTATTGTTTATAAATATTTTAAGTCTGTCTTCCTCAGTAGACTGTAAGTCCCTTGTGGCGGGGGATGTGCTGCTTGTTTCATTCTTTCCAAGTGCTTAGTTCAGCACATTAGTCTGTGGGCACTCAATAAATGATTACTACTGTCCTTTGGGGTTCAAAGATGAAAAGGTGTTAGGCATTGCACTCAGTCAATGCCCTGTCTACTTCCCTCATTTTGCAAAGGAGGTGGAGGAGAAAACAAGAGTTCCAGTCCTTAGAGGGCCCTTGGAGACCATTGCTGGAGGTGTCTTGTAATTGAATTTTCCATCCTCCTCTGAGTGGCTTTTGCTTTGCTCCAGTTGTTTTAAGCAGAGACCTGATTTTATTTGGGAAGGGCTAGTTCACCATACAGTCTCTTGGGGGGAAAATATACCTAGGAGAATTGAAGATGGCTCGTTTTACTAACTGCTTCAAAGTCTGCAATGATTTTTCCTTTTTGGTGTGCGTGGGGAGTGTGGGCATTCAGGCTATAGTTGGTCCAACAGAGAAGAAGCTTACTAAACCCTCTTTCATCATATCCCCGTCTTTACCATTTCCCACAACACCATGTGGATCATTTAATTCAGCGCTACCCAACAAGCACCCCTTAAGATAAATCATGGAAAATGTGACCCTCATGTTATAAAGAAGCTTTTATCTGGCACAGTCCTAATAGTCAAAATGGTCAAGAAGCCTTTTAATCAGAGACATTGGTTGCGAGCCAGCCTAACTAGAGAAAATGACCTTTCAGTGGTCATCCATGAAGCTTCTTTGAAGAATCAAACTCAAGAACTGTTTATTTGGCTCTGTGCAACTGGATTTTCCTTCTTGCTCATAATGGCATAATAATTTTCAGTACGATAGCTCCTTATTTTTTTCCCCTCACATTTTTTCCCACAATCATTTCAGGAGTGAGTTCAGTATTAGTTTAGAACTTTGTCCTTCTCCTTCTCCAATTGAATGCTATAAGAATAAATCTGACTCCCCCAAATCTAGTTGAGATGAGAGATGAGCCCTGTAGTCTTAACACCCTCTATCACAACCCACTGACAATACGATGGATGGGTGAAGTCTTTGAGCTAAATCTGGCTCCCAGCTCTTTATAAAAGGCAGGCAGGCACCTTGTGGTATCCCAGGGAAGGTGTTGCAAGTGGTGTTTTTGAGCTTTGATAACACTAGCACAAGCAGAAAAGTGTTGGAGGAAAAATCATATTAAGAGTATTTCAGAAGGCATGAAAAAATAAAAGTCAATTTTGAGGTACCCACAATTCAGTCTTAATATTTTAGCTGAGCAGTAAAATGATTCACGGATGTTGTTTCACTTTGTCACTTGGCTCTGCAGCTCAATCGTTATCCCCCAAAAGGCTAAGTGAGTCTAGCAAATATTTTTCAAGAAAGCATTAGCTCCTCAGGCCTCTTTAACTCGGTTCCACGGGGCTTGCTCACCTCTCAAACCTTAAAGGTGAAACCCTCCAGTCTCCCCTGACAAGTCTCTGAGCCGGTCATTGCGGTGCCTGTTAGATGCTCCGTACCACAACCCCTTCAACCACTTCTCCTCGCCCTTCCACTTCCCAACTTCCCTTCTGCCAATGCCGGATAAGTGTTCTCTGTAACTTTACATCTCATGACACCCTCCCTCCATGGAGAAGGCCAAGTCCAAGGTGCGTCTCCTTTGAGCAGTGGAGCTCACAGGTTGTGATCAACTGCGAATTTCTGCCCACTCCTCCACCTCAGCGGTGCCTACTTGTGTCCCTCCCTTCCCATCCAAACAGCAATCACCCTGACTCAAGCCCTTGTTGCGATAATAATTGTGGACTCTGTTCCCACCCTCTCTTCTTCTTCAGTCTGTATTTGACGCTACTGCCCAGCTCATCTTCCTGCCACAACACTTGTCTCTGCATAATCTGAAGCCTCCAGTCATGGCCCATTTCTCTTCCTTGTTTATCACTCAAAAACTCTTTAGCATTGGCTTCAAGACTCCAGCGCTCTCCATTCTATTTATCAGCTCTCCCCAGCTCACAGTCGCTCAGTGATATTCGTTGAGCACTGACTGTGTGCAGAGCACTGCACTAAGCATTTGGGAGTGTACAACACAGTAGAGTTGGTAGACCCTTGCCTTCAAGGAGCTTAAAGGCTAGTAACTAGCACTCCTGGCTTCTCCCAAGCCTTTCTTCTGGTGGTTCTTTGCTCTCAACTCCCCGGTCTCTCAACTCCCCAGTATTTCCCTGGCCTGGAACTCCCTTCCTGTCCATATCAGACCATAACTCTCCCTGTGTTCAGAGCTCTCCTCAAATTCCACCTCTTCCATGAAGCCTTCTCCACTTAATTCTCAGCGTGCCGAGTATTACCAACCCAACAGTCTCCCTTAGCACTTAGACATTAATCCATGACCTCAGCACTATAGCTGCCCTATTCAGGGAAAAGCCTGCATTAAGGAAAACTGATACTGGACACACGCGTGTGACTGACCAAAGTATTTTTCTTTCAACACTGCCTCATGCTGGATCTAAACAGGCTCATTTTATCAGAAATACATTCCCTATTTTTTTTAAAATAGCCAAAATGTGGAAACAGGGCAGAATCGAATGTATATGTTGATCCAATTATTTATTCTGTTGAAGTCTACTTAGAAGAGGGGCTTGGAAGGAGCCAAGAGTGCAAGTCACTAGACTGTATACTCTTTGAGGTCTGGCATTGGATTTACCAACCCGATTACATTCAAGGAATGTAGAATCCAGTGGGGGAAACAGACCCTGAAGTAAATTATCGGTAGGGGGAAACACCAGTTTAAAGATATACATATACAAAAATGCGATGGGGGGAGGGTGTAACGTGATTGCCCGAGTGCTTAGGGGGCGAAGACTTATGCAGAGATGATGCAGTGAGGTAGGGAAGGCCTCCTAAAGGAGATCTGATTTTAGGAGGGATTTGAAGATGGGGAGAGCAGGAATCTGCCTGGAATGGAGAGGGAGGGAGATAGAGGCAGGAGAGAGAGTGTAAGCAAGAGGGTGAGAGATACAAAAACATTAGCAGTATACACCAGGAACTCTTCTGGATGGATCTGCAGAATTCCAGTTTACTTATGACTCCAGCTAGCTAATGGCCACAAAATGCTAATGTTATTGCTGGATGCATCATGCTGCCTCTGTAAATTATTTCAGCTCCCGTCTGTTGATGGTGTTTGGGTAAACTAAAGTGCCAGTCGAACGGGATTTGTTGTGTTGTTCAACCACAAAAAATATGCTGTAAGTAGGAGTTCTGTATCCTGGAGCGTCTAATTAGGAAAACATAACAGCGGTCTATGTAAATGCTTCCCAAGGAACCACATCTGCGCTACATTCATCAAATGCATATTAAGGATGTGCCGGTTTGGTAGTCGGGAAAACTACGTATCAATCATTAAAGCACTTGAAGCCTTCCTGGTGTATAAAAAGAACCACCCTTTTTGGTTGGTCTATCTTTAAACTCATTAAATGAATGCCTGCTATCCGATGCGGAAGGGAGTGCAGCTTGATGTGTTTCCATGGGACAAAACGGATCCCCAAAGGAGGCTGGCACCACCCGGTTGCAAAGGACATTAGCCCACCTCCACTAGTCGAGATTTGGGACCCAGGCCACTCCCACACTTTGGGTGTGTTGCAGTGGGGAAGCTCTTGGAGGAGATGGACTGTCTCCCTGCACCAATTCATTCCCAGTTGCCCTGCCAGGTTGAAGCACAGTCTGAGGCTTTGTACAGCTGGGTCCTTAAAATGTTTCCTCTGTTCTCCATCCTTCCGGATTCCCAAATTCAGCTCACCGTTTGGGCAGCCTGCTGTCACCCGTTCTCTTCAGGGATCCCACCCAGCAGAGCTGTGTGGTGATGAGCAGGGAAGAATTCTCCAGCCCGGGAGGGAAGACAGCAGTGTGACCATCCTGGGCTCCGCTAGAAGCATTTACCGCTTGTCTTTGTTTATGCATGGGTGATGGTAGATCTCTAAGTCTCATCCTAACCAGATCATTCATTCTTTTCAAAAATGAAGTTCCTCATGTTTATTCCTCCCTCGTTTTTCCCTAGACCCTAATGCCGAGAAACTTGTTTTCCTGTGTGCAAATACTGTAAGATTCATAAGGCAGAAGCATCACAGAAGAGGACTGAATACTGGCTTGTCATTCTGGCACTTCCATATGCAGCATTTTCCCTCCTCATTAATATGGTTCCTCAAAACCCTAAGGCGCTCGGGGACAAAATCAGTCATAATGGGTACTTAGCGAGGCTCAGAGGAAAGAGAACCTGGGTAGAGGAACTGATTAGGGGGTAGTCATTTGTGAGGGGCCGCTTGCCCCTTTTTGTTCCTGCTGGTAACAACAATAATAATTGTAACTGAGAAGCAGCACTATAGCTTCCTTATTCAGGCAAAATCCTCAATAGAGCACGGGCCTGGGAGTCAGAAGGACTTGGGTTCTAATCCCGGCTCTGCCAGTGGCTTGCTGTTTGACCTTGGGCAAGTCACTTAACTTCTCTGTGCCTCAGTTTCCTCAGCTGTAAAATGAGGATATCTGTGCTCCCTCCTTAGACTGAGTCCCTTGGTGGGACAGGGACTGTGAACAACCTAATTAACTTGTACCTTCCCCAATGCTTAGAACAGTGTTTGAATCATAGGAAACGTTTAACAAATACCATAAAAAATTGTGGTATTGGTTAAGTGCTTACTATGTGCCAAACACTGGACTGAATGCTAGAGTAGATTCAAGATCATAAGGTTGGACACATGGAGTTTCCACAGGGGTTCATGGTTTAGTCATTTTACAGATAAGAAAACTGAGGCCCAGAGATATCAAGTGACTTGTCCAAGGAAACACAACAGGCAAGGGGCAGAGCTGGGGTTAGACCCAGATGCTCTGACTTCCACTGGTCCATCACGTTGCTTCTCTTAAGAAGCACTTAATAACTGCCACTGGTGTTATTATATGGTAATTCAAGATCAATGGAAAGGAAATTATATAAAATATATGTGGTGAATTTGCCCCATTTAACTAATCTTCAACTGCATTATTAACTGGTATTTACTAAGTGCCTCTTGAATGTGAAGATGTAAACTGAGTGCTTGGGAGAGTACAACTATAGTAAGACAGATGATCACTACTCTCCAGGAATTTATGATCTAATGGGGTGTAGAGACAGCCGCATATTTACAAAGAATTTTAAATGTATAAGATTTTTGTCAGGCACTGTATTTTCTTTTCAGTAGGGTGATTGTACATCCTTGTTTGGCAGAGACAGTCACTGGGGCAGTATTAGAAAAAAGAAATACCCCAGGTAAGCCAGTCACCCTGCCTGGAACCAATCTCCTATTCACTTTACATAATTCAGTGTTCAAGTCAAGGAAGTCAGCTTCTTAGTACCTGCTCAGCTTTCTGTTGTTTTCTCCTAGATGCTTACTACCGTGCTCTGAAACCAGCAGTAGCTCAATATAAATTATTGACTTAGATTTTATAACATTTTGGGACGTGTGGTGCAGACAGCTCTTAACGTTAAAGGGATTTAATCCATTTTCCCGATCCCTCTCTTCACCTGTTCTCCCACCACTATCTTAACAGAATAAAATAAATCGTTAAATCAAGTGCAGCATTGGTAGAAAGAGTATAGACTTTGGAGTCAGTTCTCATCCCAGCTCTGCCACTTACCCAGTGTGTGATCCTGGGTAAGTCACTTCACTGTGCCTCAGTTCCCTCATCTGCAAAATGGGGATTGAGTACTTGTTCTCCCTCCTACTTAGATTGTGATCTCCATTTGGGGCCTAGTAATCTTGTATCTCTCCAGCGCTTAGTACAGTGCTTGGCATATAGTAAGCACTAAACAAATACCACAAGTATTGTCATTACCCATAATCACTGAAAACCAGGGTCATTACAAAACAAACACAAATTTGTGGTCCAAAATGCACATTTTAAAAAAATAACAGCTCTCAATTCTGATAAACAAACGAATGATGCTCATAATTCTCTAACTTTTCCCTACCCTAATTCCTCAATTGGTTATTCTCCCACAGTACTGACGGGAAACCTGGAAAAAGTTTTAAGGAAGCCTCATTTGGAAATCACCAATGTTCTGTTTGTAGAACAAATGGGGTTTTAATAGCTTAGGCTGTCCTTTGAATATTCATGCTAATAGGCATTTTCCATTTCGAAAATAACCATGTAGTAACCGAGAACGCTGATTAAATCTAACTGCAGGTGTTGATGAGAGTAATTTACACTGATTCTGGGCTAGATGGAGCAAATCACCACATCCTGGAGGGAAATGAATGAATGAATCGATCAAAAGGTATTTATTGAGCACTTACGGTGTGCAGAGCCCTGTACTCCTGAGTGCAGTGCAGTAATGATGGTATTTAAGTGCTTATTATCTGTCAAGCACTGTTCTAAGCAGTAGAGTTGGTCATGATCCCTGCCCTCAAGGAGATCTCAATCTATCAAGTCATCCTTTCTCCTCCGTCTCTTAGAAATGCCCACCCTCTCTGGAGAATCAGTGTGGTCTAGTAAAAAGGGCATGGGCCTGGGAGTCAGAGGACCTGGATTCTGACCCTAGCTATGCCACTTGGCTGCTGTGTGGTCTTAGGAGTCACTTAACTTGTCTGTATCTCAGTTTCTTCCTCTGTAAGATGGGGAATCAATATCTATTCTCCCTCTTAGACTGTGAACTCCTTGTGGGACGGGGAGTCTGTCTAACACGATGATCTTGTATTGGCACATAGTAAGCACTTAAATATTGTGAATATTAGTACTCTCCTCTGTATCTTCTGAACTTGGCGGGGGAGGTCTTTTAAGGGTATTACTGATTCTGTTCCAATCTGGCAATGCTCTGTGTCTGTGGACCGTCACCCAGTTATCAATGATGTAGTCCCAGAAAGGAAAGCTCTATTTAAGGATAAGGATACTTATGCCCTCAGTTCCACTATGAACTGTTTATTTATGGATAGAACTCATTTAGGGAAATTCAGGTGTGTTCCTCTGAAAATGTGAGAATGTTTAGTCTCGGGGGCCGTGTTGTGGGGGAGGCTGCTTGTTCTTGAGAGCATGTGCTTGGCTTTGGAACAACAGGTGCCTACTACAGCATTCATTTTCTTTACCTTGAGGTCATGCAATACTCCAGGCTTGGTGCTTATAGGAGAACCGAGTTATCCAGCGAGAACACTCACCCTAGAAGCATTCTAGTAGTTAGGGAAGGGAAGTGAAAATGAGCTCTCGATGACAGTTTAAGTTTGTCCTCGTCAGAGGCTCACTGACTGGCCAAAATCTGTCCCTTTACGTGTGCAGTGTAGCCTCTTAGCACTTAGTGACATAATAATAATAATAATTGTGGTATTTAAGCACTTACTATGTGCCAAGCAGAGGTTGGGAGATACTTCCTCACTATTTCCTGGTGCCTGTGTTTTGAAAGTATTATAGTTCTTCAGAGAGTGAGCCAGGCTCCTTATTTGTTTGGGTTTCCAAGCCAGAAAGGGACAGACTGCCTGGAGGGCTGTTCCAGTGAATTGACCATTTAGAATAATAATAATAATAACAATAATAATAGTGTTAAGCACTTACTATGTGCCAAACACTGTATTAAGCACTGGGATTGATACAAGATAATCAAGTCTGACAGAGTCCCTGTCCTACATGGGGTTCACAGTGTAAGGGAGTATGAGCCTCCCCTCCCTTCAAGTGTAAGTTCTTTGTGGGCTGGGAGTAAATCTTGTGCTTCTCTAATGGTTTCCCAAACACTTAGCACAGTACATTGTGCCCAGTGAGTGCTCAAAAAATACCATAGCTACAATCACATCATTCAGAGATATCCCCAGAAGCCTGTGAAGCAAGAGACTACTCTTAGTGAGCTTAATAAATAAGAAACAATAAGGGCACACAGCAAGGAGGCTAATGGCTATTTAAAGATTAGGCATGCTTCTTTTAAGAAGATAATGAAATGGTTTCATTTCAAGCACAGACTTTAAATGCAGTAATTCATGCCTTGTTGGCTTAATCCTCCTGAAGGGATTGATATAATCAGCTCAAAGAAAGATCAACCACGAGTGCCCAAATAAACACAAGCCGCCGTTCACAGAATGATACCATACTAAGTTATGGCCAGGTCATCATGTCAGGAAAGTAAAAGAAAAAAAAAATAAAGAAAAATCAAATAGGTGCATGGACTAGGGAAGGGGCATTCTAAAAGGAAGAGCCAACTGAACTAGGAAAACCTTTCTGTATTAGTCTGCAGAGCATCAGGTGGAGGGGAGAGTCGGTCATTTGACCCATATAGTCAATCAATCAATAGTAGTACTTACTGAATGCTTACTCCACTAAGAGCACTGTTCTAAGTGCTTGAGGAGAGCAGATAGAGTAGGTCGACATGATCTCTACTCTCCTGGGGCTTACAATCTAGCCAGGGAGATGGACACCATAAGGGAGGGAGAAGGAAGAGAGTTTAAAGATATGTTTGTAAGTGCTGTGTGGGGAGGGAATAAGGGGAGTATCCAAGGCCTTAGGGGATGAGGATTCAAGAACACAGGTGTTGCAGGAGTTTAGGAAAATAGGGTAGGGAGTGAGAGATTAGTCAGGGAAGGCCTCCCAGCGGAAGTATGATTTTTAGAAGTGCTTTGAAGATGGAGAGTGATGATCTAGATAGATCCAATAGGCCAGCAAAATGGCTCATTCAAGGCCCACATAAGATATTTTGGGTCAGACGGATATGACTTGGCTGCCTAGCGTGATCAAATTTAACCTGCCCCCACATCTCTACTTAACTTTGCACTACAGGATGCAGGCAGTGAAGCGTTTGTTTTAAGTTGATCTTCTGTAGCCAGGGGGTACACTCCCTGACCGTTTGGTGCCAGTTCAATGGAGAAATCCCCCTGCCCACATCTCCCAGTCATTAAAAAGGTGGACCGCTGCCTCAACTTTAGGCTCGGTACCGTAGGTCTCCTAGAAAGCAACGACCAGTTTTCTGAAGTGCGTGGATGGGAATGAACTTGGGGAAGAGAGGCAGATGCATGGATTTTCCAATAGATTTTGAAGAGTAGAAGTTGTTTCTTGTAGATAAAGAAGTAAAAATAAGAATAAGAAGACCAGCATGACAACAAGACGTCTGATGTCATACAGACTAAAAGATCTGCAGAGCAATAATTATGTTCAACCGTCCTGAAATGCAGCTCATGGAATGGTGGATGTGTTCTCTGCAACCTGTCCCCAATAGGCAGGATGTGCAGAGGAGGGATGAAATAGAAGGCAGCGTGGCCTAGTGGAAAAATCAGAAGATGGAGTCAGGTCCCAGCTCCATTTCTGCCACTGGCCTGCTGAATCGATCCATGGTTTTTCTTGAGAACATACGCTGTGCAGAGCACTGTACTAAGCGCTTGGGAAAATAGAATACAACAGAGTTGGTAGACACAGTCCCTGCCCAAAAGAAAGTTAAGGTCTACAAGGGTGAGACAGACATTGCAATAGATGAGAGATGGGGGAAATAGAGTAAATAGAGTATAAGCATATTTACGTAAGTATCGTGGGGCTGGGATGAGTGTGTAAGTCCTTAAGTGGAACCCAGCCAAGTGCAGAGTTGATCAGAGGGGAGGGCAGATAGGGAAATAAGGGGCTTAGAAGGGGAAAGCTTCTTGGAGTTGTGATTGTAGAAGGGTTTTGATGGTGGGAAGAGTGTTGGACTGTTGGATATGAAGGGGAGGGAGTTCCAGGCCAGAGGTAAAACTTGGGCAAGGAGTTGGTGGTGGGTTAGATAACATTGAGGTGCAAAGAGTAGTTTGGTTTTAGAGGAGCAGGGTATGCGGGACGGGTGGTAGTAGGAGAACAGCAAGGGTAAGTAGGAAGGAGAGAGAAGCAATGTGGCTCAGTGGGAAGAGCATGGGCTTTGGAGTCAGAGGTCATGGGTTCGTATCCCAGCTCGGCCACTTGCCATCTGTGTGACTTTGGGCAAGTCACTTAACTTCTCGGTGCCTCAGTTCCCTCATCTGTAAAATGAGGATTAAGACTGTGAGCCCCACGTGGGACAACCTGATTCCCCTGTGTCTACCCCAGTGCTTAGAACAGTGCTCGGCATATAGTAAGCGCTTAACAAATACCAACATTATTATTATTATTAGCTGATTGAGCGCCTTAAAGCTGATGGTGAGGCGTTTCTGTTTGATGAGAAGGTGGAAGGGGAACCATTGGAGGTTTCTGAGGAGTGGGGAGATATGGAATGAACGATTTATCAGAAAAATGGTCGAAGCAGCAGAGTGAAGGACTGGACTGGAGAGTTGCTTGGGCAAGTCACTTTAACTCTCGGGATCTCAGTTTCATCATCTGTAAAATGGGGACGAAATACCTGTCCTCTCTCCGGCTTACACTTTGAGCCCTGTGTCAGGGAAGGAGTATATCCAATCTGATGTTGTTTTACCTACCCCAGCACTTAGTACAGTGCTTGGCACAGAGTAAGGACTTAAAAATATTATTATTATTGATAAACAGTAGTGAGGACTGTAGGGAGAAACTGATGAGTATGTACAAGAGGCAGCATGTTTGCATGCCATGGTTGGAATCGAATTGTTGGTCAGTGCTCAACTGTCTACATCCACACAAAGGGAACAGATATCTCAGGTAGGGGACGTCATCCTTGAATAAAAACAGAGTTCTGTCTACCGACCAATGAGTAGTCAGAGAGGGTTTTGCCAGCGAAGGCGGTGCCAACATCTGATATTTTTTAGCAAGTCAGTGCTGCCAAGAGCAACCTTTTAAGCTTGCTGAAAAGGGCTTTATGAGATACTTGTCTCCCTTGCCCATGGGCTTGCCCCCAAAAGGCCCGTGCCAGTTGTTTGTTCTAACAATAGTTTTGTGTCAGTGAGACAAAGCCAAGAAAAGACACTTCAAGCTCAGAACAAAGGCTGTACATGAGCAATAATGGTGGATCGGCCTCCTCGGTCACTGACGTTGATTTAACTCTCACTAAGCTCTGTGGTGAGCCCGAGAGTTGTTTAAGGAGAGCTGGCTGCTTTGGGCTGACCCCATGGCTGTAGATACATTGGATGAAGCTGACTTTGAGGTTTTTAGGTGTTAATTTATTCATTTGCTTTTGATACATGTTTATTTTTTGTGGTATTAAATACCACAATCATCATGATGACGATGATTTTGTGCCAGACACTGTATCAAGCGCTGGGGTAGATACAAGCTAATCAGGTTGGATACAATCCATGTCCCACATGGGGCTCACAGTCTTAATCCCCATTTTACAGATGAGGTACCTTAGGCATAGAGAAGTGAAAGGACTTGTCCAAGTTCCTACAGGAATCAGTCATATTTATTGAGCACTTACTATGTGCATACTGTACTAAGCACTTGGGAGAGTACAATACAACAGAATTAGCAGACATGTTTCCTGCCTATAATGATCTTATTCTAGAGATGAGCTTGCAGACTAGGGAAGAGGGACAGAGAGAGAAGCTTTTTTTAAATGGCATTTGTTAAGCAGGGAATGCGTCTGTTAATTTGTTAGAGTGTACTCTCCCAAGCGCTTAGTACAGTGCTCTGCACCCAGTAAGCACTCAATAAATACAATTGACTGACCGACTGAAGCACTTACTATGTGCCAGACACTGTACCAAGCAGTGGGGTTGATACAAGTTAATAATAATAATAATAATAATGTTGGTATTTATTAAGCACTTACTATGTGCAGAGCACTGTTCTAAGTGCTGGGGTAGATACAGGGTAATCAGGTTGTCCCACGTGAGGCTCACAGTTAATCCCCATTTTACAGATGAGGTAACTGAGGCACAGAGAAGTGAAGTGACTTGCCCACAGTCACACAGCTGACAAGTGGCAGAGCTGGGAGTTGAACCCATGACCTCTGACTCCGAAGCCCAGGCTCTTTCCACTGAGCCACGCTGCTTCCCCAGGTTGCATATCCAATCAGGTTGGATATGCTCCATGTCCAACAAGGAGCTCACAGTCTTAATCCCCATTTTATAGATGAGGTACCTGAGGCACAGAGAAGTTCAGTCCCCTAGTTTCCACAGCAGACTAGTGGCAGAGCTGGGATTAGAGCCCAGGTCTTCCTGACTGTCAGGTTTGTGCTCTATCCTCTAGTTCATGCTACTTTTCACTTAAAAAGGCTCTGTCCCAATCACGGAGGAAATCAACCTTTCATCTTCCTGCACCACTTTTTCTTTCAGGGAGGGGTGAACAATTCAAATGCCAAGAGTTCACTTTCTTGAGTGCTTGCAGGCTTCCCTCCATCCCTTAGTGCTAACAGAATTCCTTCCTCTCTGATGACCTTTTCAAAGGCAAGAGTTGCAACATTGAAAGTAGAAAGGAAGGAAGAGAAGGCTTTTAGCACAAAACCTCATTGTCCCTAGTCACCTCTTAATAATACTTTGGAAAGCAGGTGAGTTTTGTCTTTACAAAAATAATTGAGCTTGTGGATCAACACAATAGTCCTGTATAGAGTAAATCAATCAATCAGTGGTATTTATTGAACTCTATTTGCAGAGCACTGTAAGTGCTTGGGAGAGTACAACAGATTTAGAAACGTTGCCTGCCTACAACAACCTTACAGTCCAGAGGGAGAAACAGACGTTAATATAAAAAAGTAGTAAAATCCGAAAAGTCACCAATCAGTAATATCTTTATTGAGGGTCCCAAAATTACCATGTTCTGGAAGCTTCCTTCTGCTCTAGAGGTTTGCTCATTGTGATATTTGTTAAGTGCTTATTGTGTACCAAACCCTGTACTAAGGGTTGGGGTAGATACAAGATAAGAAGGTTGACAGAGCCAGGGTTCTGCATGAGACTCAGAGTCCAAGCGAGCAGGAAAACAGATACTTCATCTCCATTTTACAGATGAGGAAATTGAGGCAGAGAGAAGTTAAGTGATTTGTTACAGAAAACAAGTGGCAGAGCCAGGATTAAAACCCAGCTCCCCTGATTCCCAGGCTCAGGCTCTTTCCCTTAGGCCACGCTGCTGCCCTTGTCAAACAGTATCCAGACTAGAGTCTCCTTCCCTATGCAAAATGACCGAAACAAGCTCAGAACTCAACGATGAACAGATAGTTCCCTCTGCGGTACTAAAATCCACTGAGACCTCAGAAAGGAAGACAGTCTACGAAGACCCAGGTTTGTCTCACAGTCCATGCGGGTGACTGCCTAGAGACAACAATCTGAGTAGCCTCTTAATTTGTTTGCCCTTCTTTTTGTTGGGATAAATGGTGGGAAGAAAGGAAGCAAACTATTATCAGTAGTATTTATTGAGTGCCTACCGTGTGTTGAGCAGCTCTAAGTACTCGGGGAGTCCAGTGAGAGAAGGAGGCCCCATCCCTGCCCGTAAGTTCCTTGTCGGCAGGGAACCCACCAACTCTGTTTTATCATATTCTCCCAAGCACTTAGTGCTCAGTAAATATGATTGACTGGAGAACTTACAGTCAAATGGTATGGAAGGGAGAACTGCACAACCATGAGAATCTGTCCCCAAAGAGTCCCGGCTCCCCAGGTTCTCTAGGTACGAGGTCACTCTTCCGCCAGTTTGACCTTGATCCCAAACGATCCTCCTGTGCTTCCTCCCCCTTCCCCAATACCTTTAGGAGATGCTGAGTGCAGATGGGCTCCCTGGCTCGAGTACACATTTCCTGTCCCTCTCAGAATCATGCCTTTTCATTACTCTCCTCCACTGAGGAGAGTCCTGCCCTCAGGGCAGCCCCTGGGTGGGGATTGGTCAGTAGAGGAAGATGGACAATTTACTGCATGTCCCACTCCCTTTCCTCGACTTTCCTGCCTCCAACTCCATGCACACTCTTCTCCTCTGGCTTACAGACCCCTCCCCTGCCTCCCACATCTGACAGACCCTTGCTCTCTCCATCTTCAAAGCCCTTCTAAAATCCCACCTCCATGAAACATTCCCCATTTCATTCACAACGCTGCATTCAGGTAGACCCAGCAGTCACCCTTAGCACTTGGGTGTTTAATTCCTGTCCTTGGCACTCATATACATGAGTCTACTTCTATTCATTTTTGTATTTCTTGGTACATTCAGTTCTCTGTTCAGCTGTTTTGTACTGATGGGTTTCTATTCCATCCTGCTTTCACTGCCTATAAATAATTTTTGCAGGTCTCCACCACTGAGTTATAAGCTCTTTCAGGTCAGAAAAAGAGTATCTTGCTATGGTTGTACTCTCCTGAGCCTTAGCCCAGGGCTTAGTGCCCCACGTTGATTGATTAATCGAATGAACAAGTTTCCATTATGTCCACCCTCCCTCAGATAGACCAGTGAAAAATAGCCAACCTTTCACCTTCCGTAGGATTTCCCGTGGCTGGCTGCCATGCTCAAGTGCCACTGAGATTTTCTCTCCTCAAAAGCTGGCTTCTCTGAGGAGAAACTCTACTCCTTCCAGAGAAAAGAGGTTGGGCAGAGAAAGCTTTCTCTTCCTGTGGCTGCCTTGTTTCCTTAGGACACAACTTGCTCTGGGGTTTTTGCCAGAGAGAAGAAACAGGATCTGCTGGCTGTCTGTTTAAAGTCTGGTGGTTTTTTGTTTTTTTTCCCCTCCAAATTCCATTTTTCTTTCCCACCTCGAGCTCCATGGGCAGAAAGAGGGGGGTGAAAGGGAGGAAGTCGATTCCCTCAAGGAAAAGGGATTTTCCAGACAACCACAAGAGATGGTTGTCTCCACTGTTGCAGTAGAGATTCCAGGACTCAGGTGGGGCTAAGTGGTGGACAAGAACGGGGGAAGCAAGAGTCCCAAGCCTGATCTACCCTCCGTGTATCAGGCGTCACTGACAGTCAATAGTTAATCAATCAATGGTATTTCCCGAGTGCTTTCTGCGTGCAGAACACTGTACTAAGCACTGATTTCCTTTGTTTCTTTACACCCTCAAGATCTTGAGAGAACTCGTAAGTCGCTACATGTCAGTGACTGCAAGGGGCCCTGTTACACTACCTGCCTCTGGGAGGGTTTCTGATCCATCAGTTAATCAATCAGTAGTACTTACTAGGCACCTACTGTGTGCTGAGCACTATACTACGTGCTTGGAAGAGTACAGTCAAGCTAGAGACACAATCCCTGCCCACAGGAGCTTACATGCTTGTTACATGTCTGCTATGGGACCTTGGGTAAGTCACTTAACTTCTCTGGGCCTCAATTACCTCATCTGTAAAATGGGAATTAAGAGCATGAGCCCCATAGGGGACAGGAGCTGTGTCCAACCTGATTAACTTGTGTCTACCCCAGCATTTAGAACAGTGCTGGGTGCATAGTAAGCACTTAACAAGTACTATAATTATTAATAATAATTATTATTACATTCTAGCAGGGATGACAAATAATAGAGTTCATGTAGCAAATACAGTGAAGAGAATGGGAAGATTGTTATGGATTTCTGGATGAGTAAAATGCCTAAATAGTAGAGGATGTAAGTCAGTGAATACAGAAGAGCAAAGGGGGGAAGTGAGTCCCTAAGCGCAGAGGTGACCCAATAGTCTCAAGGTGATAGGAAGATATAATGTGGGAGTAGAAAAATGAATCAAGGATGGCCTCTTGGAGGAAGTGGCATTTTAGAAGGACTTTGAAGTTGGAAGAGGGAGGAGCAGGAGGTGCTTCGTAGCAGATCCTCACCCCTTTATGACTATGGCCTGTTATTGTACGGTTTTCCAGCTCTAGTGATTTCTTGAGGAGAGGAAAGCCACATAATTCCCATCAGACCTTCCCTCTCTCCCTTGGATGCTACTACTGTGAGGGAGGTAGAGCTGGGGCTTGAAGGTCAGCACACTGACTCCCAGTGCCATGCTCTTTCCACTAGGCCACCCCAGACCCCTCTTCCAGGACACCACTGTCATGAGGAGGAAAAAGTGAGACCTTTCCTGCCTTTCCCGGCTGCCTCTGTCAAGCTTGGCCCTAGAAGGCGGCAGCCTGGTGATCTGGGCCAGCCTCAGTGAGGATTACTGAGATGTGTCTGAAAAAGGGCTTTTTACTTAATTGGTTCTGACTTTGCTTCTGGTCCTTTCACTCCCGCTGTATATTTGAGGAAACATTTAATTCCTATTTAAGTTGCAGCGATTTAAAGAGAAAATTGCCCAGGGGCTTTAAAGAAAGATACCATTCCAATCTGAATTTCACTGCAAGGTGAAGTGTAGTTTTTGCCTGGCATTTCTTCCCCTTGAATCTAATCAGTGGAATTTATTGAGCACCTACTGTGGGCAGACCACTATCTAAGCACTTGGGAGAATACAATGAAGTTAGTAGAGGCGTTTTCTGCTCACAAGGAGCTTACAATTTAGAGGGGAGTTTATGCCTTGGATGGTGCCCGCAGCACAGAGAGGACCGTGATGTTTCAAGAGCTTGCGTTCAAAGACTCGCTGAATCCCCTCCTCCTGCTTACTCCGCTCTCTTTCTGCTCTCTTGCTCCTTCGAGGCCCTCCACAATTCTTCAATGCCCTCTGCTGATCTCATCAACAAGTTTCTCTCTTCCCTTGATGCTGTTACTGGAGGAAGCTATGGCGGAGGTCCTTTTTACCTCACCAACTCGTTGATCAGTAGTGGATACTTATGCCTCTCTCCTGCCCTCCCCTGCTACAGCTCTGCTCTGCCATTTACTGTAAGCTCGTGGTGGGCAGGGAACATGCCTGCCAACTCTGTTGTATTGTACTCTCCTGAGTGCTTAGTACAGTGCTTTACATACAGTAAGCGCTCAGTATAGTAAAGACGTTCTAGCCCCTTCACTTCTTTAATGTGCTATTATCCCATCCCCTCACTCAACAAGAGCCAAAACACTGGGAGTCCCATGACTGGCCACCTTTTTATTCCCAGTGAATTTTCTATTTTGGAATATAATGTCTGAAATAGATTTGCCCAGCTGACTGAAGGCTGGGAAGTGTGAGTCTACTTCAGAGAAATTGTCAGAATTCTTTAGGTGAAAGCCAAATGAAGGTGTGAAATGCAGGGAGGAGCTGAGATGAGGGCACAGTATGGTGACCGTCTGGGTGTTTTTATAGGAGGGGTATTTAAATAAAAGAGGATAATCAACCGAGAAAAGCAGGAACACAAGGTTAAAAAAGGTCAAACAATCCCACCAACCCCTTTGTCCTGCCCCCCATCCCTGAGCTGCTCAGTTATAAAAACGCCCCTGTATAACCAGATCCGTGCCCCTCTAGATAACTGTGGTTTCTGAAGAATACAGAGGGAATAGCAGAGGGGTGAATTTCACATCCTTTTTTTTAAATGATATTTGTTAAGCATTTACTGACACTGTACTAAGCATTGAGGTAGATATAACCTAATTAGGCCGGACACCATTCATGCCCCACATGGGGCTTAGAGTTTCAATCCCATTTTTATGGGCAGGGGATATGTCTCCTAATTCCGTTGTACTGTACTCTCCCAAATGCTTAGTTCAGTGCTCTGCACATAGTAAGGGCTCAGTGAAGACCACTGATTAATACAGATGAGGTCATTGAGGCACAGAGAGGTTAAGTAACTTGCCCAAGGTCACACAGTAGACTAGTGGCAGAGCCGGGATTAGAACCCAGGTCTCCTGCCTCCCAGGCCCGGGCTCTTTCCACTAGGCCGTGCTGTTTCTTCTATGAGGTTTGGGATGCGCTGCAGCCCTGCCCACATCGTTGCTTGTTGAGCTCCAGGCCTCAGCAGGAACATAACTGGCAGGGAAGAGAGAGTGCGAATGATATCACTCAAACTGCAAGCCCTAGAATCAATTTTCCTTCACAGGTTCTCAGTCCCACAGCCTTCGCGACTGGACCGAGGCTTGCGTGTCTTAGGATGGGACACTCCACTTCCCTCCATGGGGGATGGGTAGAAAAGCCAGGGCGCTTCTTCACTTTGAACAGAGGAGGTGAAGATGGCATGCATGATGTACTGATCTAAATTACTAGGAAACCTTGTTCACCCCAGGAATACTGATATCCTTCAGGCTGCTAGCCAAATAGATACTTGGGAGAAAATATAGAATTATTTATCGAATCTATGTCCGGAGCCTGTGAAGTATGAAAAATTTATCTTATTTTCTCTCAGACACTGCAATCAATTGTCAACTGTGGACACTCTTAATAGTGCATCCAAAAGTCTATAATCAGGCCCAGAAATCAGCTTGGTGGCAGGAAAATGCACTTCCTCTAGGCGCAAGCGACAACACAGTATTACTACTATTATTATTTTTCATTTATGCTGTCCTGCTTACCCCAAGACATAAAGGCACTTTGCCGGCATTAACTCACCCCATGCAGGACCTTGATGAGGGAGCGTGCAATGTCCTGTATTTCAAAGAATCTCTTTTGAGTTGGAGCAGTTTGGGAGTAATTAGCTCGGAAGATGACAGGGTGTCAGGCCCACTTTACTTGACTCAAGGGAAAAAGCAGTAAATGACTACTTTGCATGCTTGGGCACCACCCACATTTCAGTCTGAAGCAGATGAACACAAATGTAATCACTGAACTTACAGAGTAGGATTACGGCATCTTTGTTCCGAAAGGCTGCTCGAGTGGGAGGATGCGGCCAGTGTCCGTTGACCTCACTGCAGAGTGACCTCCCCAAGGCCGCAGTGTAAGCAGTCCAGAAATACTTTTGATTGATTGCCTCCGCCCTGGAAAGCAAGAGAAAGAGAATCAGTTTCCTGGGGTCTGTCAGGATGGCCCAGTATCTAACCTGTATTCCTTAGAGCATATTTCATTTCAATAGAGAGTGAGTGCTGATATTGGACAGGAGATTACAATTAAACTCCTAGATGATAAATCCAACAGACTAAGGCTTGGCCTGTAGTGATTAACTGGTATCTTCCCCAGCGCTTAGAATGACACATAGTAAGTGCTTAGCTAATATAATAGTAATAGAGGGAACAGTGAAAAGTAGATATTTCTGAGTGGGTGATCCATAGAACAGGGAGAGCAAATGATCTGGGGCACTCGGGCAAGTTACTTCTCTAGCTCATCTTAAACAGGGATTAATACCTCCTTTTTATAGGAAGGAGTAGGAAGACTGGTTAATCTAGCACCTTGGCAATGCTAAACGATTCCAAGTACAAATCAGAATTTATTAGGTAAAAGAAAAGACACCCGTCACTCTAGACTTTAAGCTCCTCCTGGGCAGGGATCATACATACCAATGCTGTTATACTGTACTCACCCAGGACTTAGTTCAGGACCCCGCATCCTGCAAGTGTTGGATAAATAGCACCGATTGATCATTCAGCAGGAAAGAAACATGCTTTTGTTGAACGGCGTCTCTTACTTACGGGCTTTCTGAGGGAGTCAAATGTGATTCCACTGGCTGGATTCTCCATTCTGGCTATGTGAAAATTTTAGTAAACTGGGGTGATGCCACCTGGATTTATGCCAGGGACCCTGGGTATGCAAAATTGGCCCAAGCCACTTCTCTTCTTCCTCTATCTTCGGGGGTGGGGCTGTGTTCTTGCCATTGTCTATACCGTCTACTACAGTGTCATCCCTTAGACACGGAGCCGCCCAAGGGACAGGGCCCAGGCCCTGATTACCCTGCATCTACCCCAGCGCTTAGTACAGTGCGTATAGTATGCGCTTAACAAATACCCCAGTCATTATCGTTCTCTGGCGGGTGCTCAAAGCAGATTTGTAGACCCTCGCTAAGTACTCTTGTCGGAACCGCAGTTGACTGGCTAAGAGGTGGTAGCAGTGCTCTCTCGGGATGGACGTGCAAGTGGGAGTCCAAGACTCTTGCAGCTCTCCAGTAGTCACCTAGGAATGTGCTGGTTCTCCTGCATCCATCCTGCCCCCTCCAAAAGGAAAGGCCACCAAACCAATCAGCCCAGGGGCAACGCAACCAGACAGCAAGGAGAAAGGCAGACGACCTTTTTATTTCGCTTAGACAAAATGCAAAGTGTCTCATTAAATTAAAAAATGAACAAAAAGGAAAGACCAAATTGATTCCCCTTCCGCCCCCACCCCCCCACCCCCCCACGGACGCACTCATCCTAATTAACAGCAGAAAAAGACCGAGGACCCAGTTTCTAATCGGAAACAAATGTGTGCAAACAAGACATTCCCCCAGCCCCAAATCAACATCCCTTCAAATTCACAAATCTGGTGGGTTTTTTTTGTTTTTTGTGGGTTTTTTTGCAATTTTCTTTAATCTTGTGTGACAGAACCTCCAGGCAGAAGGTTTAGTTTAGTCCCCCATGCACTTTGTAGAAAAATCAGTAAAAATGCGACAGCCTGTGAAGATCAGAAAACTGGACGTCTTTTACCCAAAAACCTGATGTGCCCAGTCAGATGAAGCTCACACTCAGACAGGGAAAAAAGCAGGAGAGTCTTTGCACTGTCTGTGGTTTCTTTTTTTTTTCCTTTTTTTAAATATTTTGGCAATCTTCTTTAATTATAAATATTGGGATTCAGTAAAAAAAAGGTAGCTTTGATTGGATTTTATTTTAAATTGTATTTACAGCCACTGTCCAGCCACACACTGTCTGTTATACCAAAGTGTAAGATTTTGCGTAGGGATTGTTTCCTTTTAAATGGCCCCGGGAGTCCAGCAGGGATTCTTGCGAGCTGCTCATTTTGGCCGCCTGTCCCAGCTCCACCCCTTCCCGTTGCGGTGCTGTGGCCCCAACGCCAGGTTGCCAGGACTGTCCTTCTCTGGAGGAGGAGGAGGAAGCGGCCTCCATGGGTATCGGCTCCAAGACCGTGGGGCGCTTCAAGGTTCGACTTTTCTGAGGCTCCAAGCAGGCTGGCCCTAGAGCCGGGTCTCTGCTGGTGCCTGGAGCGCCTCGGTTTAATAAGAAGTCCATTCTGAGATACGGCGGCAGGTGCATGAGGTCACCTGTGAGGAGAGAAAAATGACAGAAGAGCTATTACCTCGACAGGGTCACGATTTCCCAGCCGGGACCAGAAGATCAAACTGGGGGGTTAGGTGAGTTGTATGAGAAGCAGCGTGGCATAAGGGATAGAGCATGGGCCTAAGGAGTCAGAGGGTCATGGGTTCTATTCCTGGCTCTGCCATATAGCTGCTGTGTGACCATGGGCAAGTCACCTAACTTCTCTGTGCCTCAGTTATCGGTAAAATGGGGATTGAGATTGTGAGCCCCATGTGGGACAGGGACTTGGCTCGTATTCCATCCCAGCGCTTAGTACAGTGCCTGGCACATAGAAAGCACCTAAAAAATACCACCATTACTGCATTCCCAAGGTAAGGAGGGAGGAGGGAGAGCTATATGAGATTAGTTCCATTGACACATACACACACACACGATCCCATTCCCAGCTCTGCCTGTGGAGAGCAGATTTCCTCTTGCCCATACGCTTCCCCATCTGATAGCTCCTTCACGGAGCTACCGGGGAACATCAGAAGCAGCATATTGGAAAGAAAAATGGACATGCCCTCTAGGCCATGGAAAATAACACCTCTGAGTTCACAGCAATCAGACGTGGTGCATAATATAAGACATCGGTCTTTCTGAGCGATACAAAACAGACCCCGGGGTTGGAAGGGAGGCACTAGGCTTGATTCCAAACTCTAAGCCCAAGTCTCCCCATGCCTCCAGTTCATCTGTGAAAGGAAGATAATGAGGCTAAAATCATATCTTCCTGTATGGAGCAAGCTCGGCTTTCCATCCCACAGCTCAGTGATGATAATGCTATTCTTATTAATATCATCATCCTCTTTGCTTCCATCTTGCTGGGTCTTTCCACATTTGGTGAGGGTCTTATAGCCAACTTGCTGCCCCTGCTGTTCTAAGGAAGCTCTCTGGAGATTTTAGCTGGATCTAAAATGGCAGCAACAGCAGCAGATTGAAGCAGTCTCTCAAGATTTTTGCACTCTGGTGGCTGTGCCTTTTAAAAACTAGGCTAGTCTAAAGAACTAGTAGAAACCTGTGAAATATTCAGAGCATTTCTAAATGGGCTCACTGCTTCTCTTTCACTGCCTATGTCTCCTAGTCTCTGTGGCAACAATGAAACCTTCTGCTGGCCGCACAGGTGGCCATGGTAACCACCACACTTGAGAAATATTGCTCTGGAATCCTTTCTCTGGGGATCGTTTTACAGGAAAAGGTTCAGGCCTCCTTGCAGGCTGGGAATTTGTTCTGGATGACCTCTCACGGTCTCTTCTAATTCTCTGATGCAATGAATTTAGACTCCTTTTTCAAAATAAATGAATTTAGGTGGAAAAAAATATCCATTTGAATTAAATTACCTGCAGCAGGAGGAATTTAATTTAGAATCTAGGAAGAAGTTTCTGAGTGTCAGGTTTGTAAGACAGTAGTCATGGGGAAAGCTGGGGGATCTCTTTTCTCTGAGGATGGATAGACACCTACCCAAGATAACTTAGTTGCAATCCTTCCTGAAGGCAGGGGAGTGGATTACATTTAGTCCTGGGATGCTGCTTCCAATAGTGAGATGGACTACCAAGTCCAGCCCAGGACTTTTTTCTTTTAAAATAATGGTATCTGTTAAGCAATTACTATATGCCAGGTACTGTACTAAACACTGGGGTTGATAGCAGCTAATCAGGTTGGACCCAGTCTCTGCCCCACATGGGGCTCACAGTTTTTTTCCCCATTTTACATGAGATAACTTCAGCACAGAGAAGTTAAGTGACGTGCCAGAGGTCACACAGCAGACTAGTGGCGTAGCCGGAATTAGGACCCAGGTCCTTCTGACTCCCAGGCCCATACTCTGTCCACTATGTCACATTGCTTCCCTACAGTGATTTCACCACAGTGGCCTTGTGGGATGTGAGTAAATTGTATTTGAGCACCTGTTGCATACAGAGCACTGTACTAAGTGAGCATACAGAAGAGATAGATGAGAGCTCCCTGCCTTCAAGGAGCTTACAGACAAAAGGCAGGCTCAAAATAATTTACAGATTGGAAGAAGAGGAGAATGTAAGGATAATATTAAAAGACACTTCTTTTGACTTTTCCTAAAATCAAGTTTAAAGAATAAAAAACAGTTCCCATTACAATAGATTTGTCCTTTGCTCATTAAGAGAGCTGCAGTTGGGTTCATTTTCAGTATGAACAGCTTCTCTATAGTCGTTATGAATTTGGATAGAAAACTATGATTGTCTAGAAAGAGCTAATGCTCATTTCTGGGTCTCTTGCAAATATGTAGTCAGCAGGTCACAAAAATAGAGATGGATGTGTTCAGGCATTATAGCAGCGAATCTGATCACACAGTCTGGCAGCTAATCTAGTTCAGTTACTCTGGTTCCTGTCAGAACTATCAAAGGTAAGCTCCTTGTGGTTGGGGACAGTGTCTACTTTGTGGTTCTCTTCCATGTGCTTAGTTCATACAGTGTCTGGCACAAAGTAAGTGCTCAATAAATACCACTGATTGATTCCTCAGAAAACTCCCTCCAAACGGCCAGGTGCTTATCTGGGAACATCTTTCTCTATACAAAAAAACCACCCCACAACATTTCCAGAATTCCCAGCCCGTCTCTGGAATTGGAAGGCTACGGTGGGAACCAATGTGCAGGTGGCTGATACGCTAATGTTAAGTAATGCAAATGACTTGCATTTAGTGTGACTTTAGTTGTTCTGCTCCGTGGACTTCATCTATCATTCTTCACTGGGATGAAAAGTTGAAGTGACTGAACTTTGGCAACATAAATGAACAAAACCTGCTCTGCCTTGTGCTGCCCTGTTGAGGGGTCTGTCTCCTCCATTATCTAGTTAGGACTGCAAACTCCTTGAGGGTAGGAATCATGTCTACCGGCTATACTAGTACAACCATCTATCTGGTATAGAACTCTGCACAATCAATTCATTAAGATTGATTAATTGAATGTTAGCCAGTTTATGCAATACTGTTGACTGAGGCTTTTATTTCCAGTCTTCAAAATGCTGGCAGTGAAAACAACGTATATTTTTCTGCTAGATTTTAAGCTTCTTTAGTGCAGGAATCATGTCTACTACTGCTATTGTGCTTTGACCACAGAAGGAGCTCAGCTTATGGATGATCGAACATAAAACAGACATAAACGAAAGAAGTTGAGAAAAGCCTTTAACTCAAAGTGCAGGAAGGCTTCTATAAGCCAATCCTTTGTATCTCTTCTTTTAGCCTGGTAAATTCTACAGGCCTCTTGTAAAAAGTTGGGAATGGTTTTCTCCTCTTTGCAACCTCCCACTACAGTTCACTAAGGCATTTTCCTAATTGCATTTAACATTTGCCTAATTACTCTCTTTGAGACTCACAATACAGAGAAGACAATAGAGAGGTAATGACGAGGATTTCATTTAAGGGCAAATGCAGATTTTTTTTTGGGGGGGGGTCCAAATAAATGAGGAAAGAAGAAAGGAACTATGGATGTGACTTAAGAAAGATCACTATTGGTTGTATTCAGGTTGAAGAGCACATTAATTGATACCTTGCCGGTTCTTAGTTCAGAACTCAGGCAGTAGGAGCCTGAAAAGCCCCCACATGATGAATATTTCTTTAGAAGGGTTGTTGGTGATTGGATTCAGTTATGTCTAAGTTTAAGTGAGGCGTTGAGGCTTCAGGCAAAGACTGTTTTAAAGCTCTTCATGATTTAAATCCTTAGGGCATTAATCCTTATTCTGTTAATGTGAGTTCTAATACCTCAACAGGGGACTCTAACTTTCCTACCCAATCATTTTGTATCTACCTTGGCGCTCAGTGCAGGGCTTGGCTCATAGTAAGTGCTTAACAAATACCACCATTATTATTCCAATACCCATTATCCCTCCTATTTAGACTGAGAGCCCCATGTGGGACGGGGAGTGTCTGACCTGATTCTCTTGTATCTACTCCAGTGCACGTAGTAAACAAATATATTATTATACACACACAAATACATATTTATATAAATATACACACATACACACACATTTGGGGCTTGAGCGTGGGGCTTCATGGGGACAGGATGGGAGGGAGAGAGGAAGAGGAAATAAAATATGAGAAGAGATGAGTGTTTCCACCCCATCGCCTGCCCTTTGAGGCTACACAGTTCCAACTGCAGCTCACGCCCAGCCCTTGCACCCCCAGCTAGGACTCCAGTTCCAGCTGGCAGGGGGAAAAAGATGGAGCTGCCATCTTGGTTCCTAAGGTTGGAGCATGCCTGTTTTATTACCCTACCTGCCCAAAAACCTGTGGGGGCCAAGCTGATGGCATCACCCCTACGATGTCTTGGCCCTCTGTGGTTTCAGCTCCAAGTCTGACCAGTAAGCCGTCTTCCTCTAATTCTTGAATGTGAGTAGGGCCAGAGTTTGCTCCTCACCAAATTTTGGGGGGCTTCAGAGGGTCTTTACTGAAGCCCTCCGGGGGTTATGCAGATCTAACTCGGGTAGGGGGGCAATCCTGACTCTGAAGTAATAGGCATATTTGTCTAATAACTCCCTTTCCCCAAACATTGTGGAGAACATTATTTTTGTCACAAAACTGGACACTACAATTCTTCAAGGAGTGTATACCACATGAACTGTTTTCTTTGGGGGTTGTCTAATAAGCTGAGTCCACTATGTCTCCCAATTCCCTTGGGATCTAATTAAATGACAGGCTACACTCCTTTGCAGTTGGTGAAACCCCTTAGGGAAGAAGAGTGTCCTGCTGCATTTCTCCATCAAATACAGGAACTCATTAAAATGGTTAAAAGTGTAGCAGAGATTTTTTTTAAACCCTCTTTCAGGACTGCAGCTGCATCATGGGTTGTACAAAGTCTTTGATTTGCTAGAACTGATTGAGGATTTTAAGGGGCCTGTGCTTTGGAACTCTCTAATCATGGATTTGATGATACTTCAACAAGTTTAATAAAGAAGACAGTACCTACCTATGGAAGCAGGAAGGAGAAAGCTAGCACCCTAGATTCTTGGAGACAAATTATTTTTCTTTTCCTGTTACTCTGCCAAAGATAATGCAGCTTGAATGCGCCAGGTTTTCAGGCAAAGCTTTATTAAGTTTTAGGATGGTTCAGTGCTTTTGATGCTCTAATTACTGCTTTTCAGCCTTGTGTTCCTGATTAGCACTGAAAGTAAACCTTTCAGCTGTGTGATCACTGCAAATGAGCATGCTTAATAATTCATGCATTTCTGGCTTAAGGAACACAAAAGCACAAGGTAAACTCTGTAAATGCTGGAAAAGCAAGTGGGCTAGTTGCAAAAGGATTTCACTTAAGTACGAAGCATAGCTAATAATAATAATAATGTTGGTATTTGTTAAGCGCTTACTATGTGCCGAGCACTGTTCTAAGCGCTGGGGTAGACACAGGGGAATCAACTTGTCCCACGTGGGGTTCACAGTCTTAATCCCCATTTTACAGATGAGGTAACTGAGGCACCGAGAAGTTAAGTGACTTGCCCAAAGTCACACAGCTGACAAGTGGCCGAGCCGGGATTCGAACCCATGACCTCTGACTCCAAAGCCCGTGCTCTTTCCACTGAGCCACGCTGCTTCCCTTTTACATCTCTGAATTTAGCTGGAAAGTTTCCAATGATGGGCTACAGGCAGCATGTTGGCATTATGGATCGATTAGACTGTAAGCCCATCAAAGGGCAGGGACTGTCTCTATCTGTTACCGATTTGTACATTCCAAGCGCTTAGTACAGTGCTCTGCACATAGTAAGCGCTCAATAAATCGTGGCTCAGTGGAAAGAGCATGGGCTTGGGAGTCAGAGGACATGGGTTTGAATCCCAGCTCTGCCACTTGTCAGCTGTGTGACTGTGGGCAAGTCACTTAACTTCTCTGTGCCTCAGTTCCCTCATCTGTAAAATTGGGATTAAAACTGTGAGCCCCACGTGGGACAACCTGATCACCCTGTATCTCCCCCAGCGCTTAGAACAGTGCTCTGTACATAGTAAGTGCTTAACAAATACCAACATTATTACTATTATTAATAAATACTATTGAATGGTGGCTGCCCCAAAGATTCGGATCAATCTAGCATGCATCCTCTTACCCACCCACAGTCCCTGGTTCCAAGTGCTTCCTTGGCTGAGCTGTGCTGACAATGTCCCAGGAGCTAACACAGTAATAATAATAATAATAATAATGATGGCATTTGTTAAGTGCTTACTATATGCAAAGCACTGTTCTAAGTGCTGGGAGAGATACAAGGTGATCCAATTGCCCCATGTGGGGCTCATAGTCTTAATCCCCATTTTACAGATGAGGTAACTGAGGCACAGAGAAGGTAAGTGACTTGGCCAAAGTCACACAGCTGATAAGCGGTGGAGCTGGAATTAGAACCTATGACCTCTGACTCCCAAGCCTGTGCCCTTTCCACTGAGCCACTCTGCTTCCCAGTAGAGATGGCCCTAAAAAACTCCCCATTTGCACTGAGTCCACAGCTGATAATTTGGTATCAGATCTGTCGACGGCCCCTAATAACCCACTTGGGTGCTGAAAAATGGGTAGTCTGTGACGTGCATCCTAGATATTCCAGGTTCCAATTTGCATTGGATGATGTGATTTAAACAGAGCCTAAAGATGGTCAAGTTAGAACATATTCCCAAACGCTGGTCTAGAATATCCATTCAGGTACTAGATTCCCATTTTCCCCACCCCAGAGAGCAACTGTACAGAAGGTGATATTTTTAAGAGGTCTTGATGAATGTAAATTGGCTCCAGGTCCCATAGGAAACACGATTGTCTGATGGCTGGTTCGCTGTTCAGGAAATGCTACCTCTCCAATTGTCATCTGTGGGCAAAGACGGGGAGGATCGACAGAGACCCGCCTGGCTCACCATTGTTGAACAGATCAGAGAGAAGGTTGGGGAAGCAGTGAATTGGCAGCTTTTCTTGAAGAGCATGTTACTTCTTCCATGGCCTTCACTGCTTCACCTGCCTCCCACCCAAATACCAGACAGTCACCTCGCCCACGCTGCCCAGAACAGTTAGAAGTATTGCCTCTGGACACCACCATTTACCGCACTCATCCTTGTTGGGGAGAGAACAGGATTCCTACTGTTCAGCACATTTTCCCGACATTTTCTAATGCCTTTAATTATTACATGGTTAGATCAACTTCAAACAGGCACCAATTGTTCCGACAGATCAAATTTTATACTTCTGTCCTTTTAAAGGAGCTTCCATACAGGAGATTTTCTGGTACAACTCTGACACAATAAATACATTCACCTTTCAGATCTTTTTCCTCTCTCTTATTGCTTTTCCTAATTACCACAGCTCCAGAGAAGCCCAGAGTCCAGATTTGATGTTTTCTGTATCTGCACTTCTCACAGATTCATTGTGCGAGCTCTGACAAACCATTTAATCTTCCTGTACCTTTTATCCCTAGAATTTTGACTCTGTATATGCCTGGTGGAAATTAGTCATTTGCAGAGGCTTTGCAAAGTTCACTTGAAAGGTTGTAAAAGTATAAATTATTATTGAAAATTCAGTCTTCTGTTTAGTTTTACAGTGGCAAACAGGGACATCACAAATACAATGCATTTTGTGAATTTTCTATGAGAAGTCAGCATGACTCAGCCTCCAATGATGGATAAAATTCCCAATTCAAACAGAGGCCCTTGAACAGCAAAAGAAATGCAGAAGTATATTAAGTAAAGAGAACTTTGCTACAGAATGCACTTCTTCCAGGGAATTTTAAAAAATGTATAAATGAACAAAATAATGTTGACATGATTGTGGGAATAATTTAAAATTGAATATTCAAGGTTTTACATATCTATATATACATATAAATATATGTATATATCCACACACACACTATATATATATATATATATAGAGAGAGAGAGAGAGAGAGAAATAACACGAACCTTGGGAAAGTCACTTAACCTAACCATGGGCAAGTCACTTAACTTCTCTATGCCTCAGTTCCCTCACCTACAAAATGGGGATTCAATACCTGGTCTCCCTCCTACTTATACTGTGAACCCCATCTGCAACCTCATTATTTTGTGTCTATCCCAGTGCTCAGTACAGTGCTTGGCACATAGTAAGCCCTTAACAAATGCCACAGTTACTATTAGAGAACATGCAATGTCTTTTCTCAAGGGCAAGTTGTTGATGTGGGGTCCTATCAATGAGTGTGAGTGGAAAGGACAAATCCACGCGATGATAATGAAATGACTAGGCTGCATTTTACTACATAAGTCATATTGTAGGTATGCATGAACGTGTTCAATATTTCAGGACTGTGAGAGGTTATCCCACATCCCCGATAATGCCTTCCTCTCTTCCTTCCTCGACCCAAGGACTTTTCCTCGGAATCAAAACGACCCCACAATTCCATGAAGCCACCTCCAGTATAGCACAAGTTTTTCCACCCACCCACACACACACACAACTGACCCTCTACAACACTGCATTCTAGTTTCTTTCACTCAAGAAGTTCATCCTAATTCCTATGGCAAAGCCCTTTCTACTGTGACTTCAGCCCTTTTCTTTTTATCCTGCCTCCAGTTCCAATACTCATGCACCCAGTGTTCCTTTACCTAAAACTCAACATGAGCAAGACTGAGCTCCTCATCTTCCCTCCCAAGCCCAGTCCGCTCCCAGACTTCTCCATCACCGTGGATGGCACGACCATCCTTCCCGTCTCTCAGGCCCGCAATCTCGGTGTCATCCTTGACTCGTCCCTCTCGTTCATCCCACACATCCTATCCGTTACCAAGACCTGCCGGTTTCACCTCTACAATATTGCCAAGATCCGCCCTTTCCTCTCCACCCAAACGGCTATCTTACTATTACGGGCTCTCGTTATATCCCGGCTAGACTACTGTGTCAGCCTTCTCTCTGACCTCCCTTCCTCCTCTCTCGCCCCGCTCCGGTCTATTCTTCACTCCGCTGCCCGGCTCATCTTCCTGCAGAAACGATCTGGGCATGTCACTCCCCTTCTTAAACAACTCCAGTGGTTGCCTATCGACCTCCGCTCCAAACAAAAACTCCTCACTCTAGGCTTCAAGGCTCTCCATCACCTTGCCCCTTCCTACCTCTCCTCCCTTCTCTCTTTCTACCGCCCACCCCGCACGCTCCGCTCCTCCGCCGCCCACCTCCTCGCCGTCCCTCGGTCTCGCCCATCCCGCCGTCGACCCCCGGGTCACGTCCTCCCGCGGTCCTGGAACGCCCTCCCTCCTCACCTCCGCCAAACTGATTCTCTTTCCCTCTTCAAAACCTTACTTAAAAATCACCTCCTCCAAGAGGCCTTCCCAGACTGAGCTCCTCTTCCCCCTCTACTCCCTCTGCCATCCCCCCTTTACCTCTCCGCAGCTAAAGCCTCATTTTCCCCTTTTCCCTCTGCTCCTCCACCTCTCCCTTCCCATCCCCACAGCACTGTACCCGTCCGCTCAACTATATATATTTTCGTTACCCTATTTATTTTGTTAATGAATTGTACATCGCCTTGATTCTATTTAGTTGCCATTGTTTTTACGAGATGTTCTTCCCCTTGACGCTGTTTATTGCCATTGTTCTTGTCTGTCCGTCTCCCCCGATTAGACTGTAAGCCCGTCAAACGGCAGGGACTGTCTCTATCTGTTGCCGACTTGTTCATCCCAAGCGCTTAGTACAGTGCTCTGCACATAGTAAGCGCTCAATAAATACTATTGAATGAATGAATGAATGAATGGTTAAAGTCAAAGAGCAATTCCGCCTCTGGCCTTCCCTTCTCCAAAGTAGTATTTCAATTTCGTTAGTCTCCCTGCCTAGAAAGCCTGGTTCCCAAATCTTGGAACATTTTCATTAGTGGGGTCTAAAATCAAACTGAGCCCTCTTAGCCATGGGTGGGGACTGTGCTGGCTTTGATGGGGTCGTGGGAGGGCTGCCTTGTCATTGCCAGCATTCATTCTGTTTCCACCGTGAACTCGTTTAGTACTGTGGGGATTTCATATCGTATGGAGGCTTGCAAGAGTTTATAAGCTAAGGAGGCGGGTCAGGGCAGTAGTTAGAATCAGACTTCTGGAAGTATCCTCATTGGGCCTTTTGGCCCAGCCCTCTGCCTCCCAGGCATGGGAATGACTTAAACAATCCACCCTACAACTCAGAGAAACAGGCATCAAACTCCAGACTTCAGTCTTTTACATCTCCATACATAACTTCCTGTTGATATTTACAGTACCCAATTATCCAACTATTAATTCCCCTAACAAAAAAGTTGGAAAAGACTGTTTGCCAGGGTGTAACTGATTCCTACTGCCTAGATCAACACTTTTCATAATTGTTTGCCGTGCCTCATTACTCATTAGTATGTGATTCATGCTGAAGGCAGGGACTTTTAAAACTGGTTAATTGAGCTGAAAAATCACTTTTTTTTCTCTGATTGTACTCCTTCCTCACAGTTTGAGTAGTATCTAGTTTCTGAAACCTGCTTCCTAATCCCCCTGCTTGAAGAGTCCAAGTTGAGGTCCCCTCAGAATTGTTGAAAGCCTCCACTGAGCCCCTGAGGGCCTCACTGGGTCCGGATGGAATGAGCAGGGATGGGAAGTAAATGATGTTGACAAAGGATAGGGAGAGGAAGCTGTCAGGAAAGAGCTGCCATCTTGTCCCCCAAACCCATCTAAGCCCCAGTGCCCCCACCCTGACCTCTACTCTCCCCCAGGAACATAGAACACAACTCTGCTCTCCAAGGGTCAGTTTTTCACTGGAGCATTTGGTATGATATTGGCTAACAGCAAAAGGGAAGGTGAGAAAATGAGCCATTTTCTCCCCAGCCCTTAGTTTCCAACTTTTGGAAACTTGAAGCTCTCAAACTTCTGAAGATTATCTTATACCATTGTAATGGCCACCTCAGTTTAGGAGGGCTTCCTTACTTTGACCCTCCTTAAAAGTATTTCTGTGCAACTCAGACACATAGTCACATCAAGAGTGTCAAAGAGTGAGTGGCCAAAAGGGGAGACTGTGTGTCTGATAAGACCCTGTTAAACTATACCATGTGAAAAACTTTTCTAGTGCAATATTAATGCTGCAGCATGATATCACAAACTTGTTAATGAATTACCCTATGTAAATCAATCTTCACTCCCTACTTGGAAAAGCCCTAGATAAATGATAGGAGGCTGATAGGAGAGGTTCAGATACAAGGATTCTGTTTCCATTCTTGGCTCATTGGCAAGATGCTGCTTGCCTTTTTCAGAGAACAAAGGCGCATTCCTCTTCTTACTCTAGAAAGAAATGCAAAATACTATTGCAACTATTTAATTGGGGCTTTGCTAAGGGAATTTGAACCCTTGTATTCTGCTGCTGTTTTTCCGGGGAAGTAATCAGCCATCGCCTCAGAGAAATGTGAATTAGCAAGGTTTTTACTGGAAGCTGTTTTATTCCTAATTATACTCATTGGTATTCACTATGTCTACAGGAGGAAGGACTCAGTGGTAGCCAGCAACAGGACCTGTATCTACCCCAGATTCACAAAGAACACTGATTCACTTCCTCTGAAAAGGAACTCCACGTTGAGTGGATCTTCCTCTGTTGGTGAGAATAGCAATCAGCATCAGCTCAGGATCAAAGAAAGAGTCCTATGCAGGAGCCTGGAGTTGAGCCTCTCCTACTATTTGACTCTCACTAAGGAACCTAAAGTCACCAATGGAATGAGCTAGGAGTTATGGGCAAGATGGATCTTGTGGATTAACCCTGGGAACCAATGCCCTGGATGTCCCTCTTTTCATTCAGGATAACATTTTTTTTTTGGCCTGGATGGCATACTACATTCTGTACCAACATAGTATGCCTTCACTATGCGATCTCTCAATGGAATTTATTTTGCACTAATGGTTTGCAGAGCACTGTACTAAGCACTTGGAAGAATTCAGTAAGTACGCACAATCCCTGCCTTACACCATTTGGCTAGAACGTGGTGGTAGGAGTAGGGAAGACTGTAACCCAGTTGTGGGCAGGTAATGTGCCTGCTAACTGTTTCATTGAACAAAGCACTCAGTACAGTCCTCTGCACATACTAAGCACTCAATAAATGCCATTGGTTGAATGATAGGGAAGATGGTCCCAATATGGCCCATGTGTCATTAATCTGGATACAGCATGACAGAGTGTGAGAAAACAAATGGTGAACATGGCATTGGGCAGGAAGAGTACGAGAGCATGAATTTTCCTTAATGCGGGACTTGACAAGAACACAACCAATCCCTGAGTTATAGGAGAATTGAGTGTATATAACAGTACTGGAGATTGACTTGCAAAGAATTCTCCACATTAGGAGGAAAGTCATGAAGTCTGAAAGCATAAGGGGGCAGCAGGGCTTAGTGGAAAGAGCAGGAGACCTTAGTTTTGGTGCCAGTTTTGTCCCCTGGTTTGCTCTGTGACCTTGAGCAAAGTCACTAAATCTCCTTGTTGCCTCACTTTCCTCATCTGTAAAATGGAGTTAAGATACCTTCTTCTCCTTACCTCTTAGGTTGTGAAAGCACTGTGGGGCCAGGTCTGCCTAAACTGATTATCTTGTACCTACTTCAGCACTGTGCTATCTGCTTAGCACAGAGCACTTAATATAGTTAGCATTATAAATAAAAGGAAAATGATTCATGGGGACTACTTGATTAATTGCTGGAGAGCATGACTATTTTGCTGGATGGTGGTTTAGTTAGACACTAAAATAACAGATGATGGTAGGGCGCCTCGGCAGACTGAGAAGGACCTTTTGGAAGAAGGATGGTCTGATCTGATTATCTTGTATCCACCCCAGTGCGTAGTACAGTGCTTGGCACACTGTAAGAGCTTAATGAATACCACTATTAGTATTGTCAAATATGTTTCAAGATGGCTAGGAGACAGCTGCTGCTGAAGGGAGAGAGGCTTGTCTCTGAAAGGAGGCTTCAGCAAGATTGAGATATGATCAGGCAGCTATCAGTAACGGAGTCTGCAATTTTGGATTGGCGTGGCCAATGTCAATCTTTCTAGACCCATTATTTAGAATGGATTATTGATTACACAACAGTCCGTTCTGCCTCACCCGCCCCCTTGAATACGATCTCACCACTGGGAACATCCCCTTTAACTGTCAAGGACCTTGTAGAGGTAGAGAGGGGAATTGCAGATTCCTCATACAAGCACCAAACATCCATCTGTTCTTCTGAATTCTCTACAGACACATCTTGTGGCCCATAAAGCCTCACTTGATCTAACTGGGTTCATGGAAACAGAAGCTACCGTTTGGTTAGGAGAAACATCATGAATAAGAGAGAAGCTGGTCTAGAAACTAGTTCTAAAGCTACTTAAAACTAAGGGAAACATCAGAAACCATGGCTGACAGAGGGGAAAAAGTGATTAAGTTCCATTATTGTTTCTCAGAGGATTAGAGGCTTAAAATGGATTGGAGTAAGTAGAGACTTTCTCTGACAAATAGCCAGGTGCACAAAGAGGGTTTTTGTTTAAGGTATCCAAGTGCTGGAGAGGTTGTGTTAATTAACAATTCAGATACTGTTCTCTTAAAGCCCTGCAACAGGTTTAGTGCAGAAGCTATTCAATAGGTTAGCTCTTAACAAGTGAAGGAATTCTTTCCAAGTCTCTTGAGAAGAAAAGATGCCTCTTTCTTTCAAAGTGCGGCAGAAAATAGATTATTCCATAAATATCTAAAGTAGTATTTTTCCATTCTACCCTTTGATAGTCGAACAGATCTGCAAAGGAGTCATCACAGTTGAAGCAGCGTGGCCCAGTGGGAAGAAAACGGGCCCAGCAGAGGTCCTGGGTTCTAATCTTAGCTCCGCCACTTACCTGGTGTGTGACCTTGGGCAAGTCACTTAACTTCTGTGTGCCTCAGCTCCCTCATCTGCAAAATATGCAAACTTTCGCACTTACTCTATGAGCCCCATGTAGGTCCTGATTACCCTGTATCTACCCCATTGCTTAGCTCAGTGCTTGGCATATAGTAAGCACTTAACAAATACCACAGTTATTATTATTCAATAGTATTTGAGCGCTTACTATGTGCAGAGCACTGAACTAAGCGATGAGGTCACTTAGGGACTGATCCCGGTGTCGAGGAGGTGACAGAAGTGGGAGAGAGACCTTTCTGTGGCCTGAATGTGCTACACTGTGTTAGCTAGTCAGAGGAAAGGCTGTTTTTCAGATGGAGAGAGTTTAAAAGTCTGCCGCCGGTCAACCACTGCAACCACTAGAGATAGTTGCAAATTCAATCCATAGTGTTTGTTGAGCACCACTTATTGGGTGCCAAGCGCACAGTGTGGCAAAACTTGACCCAGTGAAAGGTCCTCGAGAAAAGGGCTTGTGTCTCCCTCTCCCAAGTGCTTAATATAGCGCTTGGCACCCAATAAGTGGTGCTCAACAAACACTATGGATTGAATTTGCAACTATCTCTAGTGGTTGCAGTGGTTGACGGACGGCAGACTTTTAAACTCTCTCCATCTGAAAAACAGCCTTTCCTCTGACTAACACAGTGTAGCACATTCAGGCCACAGAAAGGTCTCTCTCCTGCTTCTGTCACCTCCTACTCGACACCTGGCTCAGTCCCTATCGAAGTACCCACGGGGGACCCAAGGCACTTGGCAGTCTTGGTTTTGGATAATCCAAAATCCTCATGGTTTTTTCCAAATCTCATTAGGAAACAGTTCCGATCTCTCAATTCAAAAGGGATTTCACACCCTGTGGGTGACTTTGCAATAAGCAGCCTCTCTCATTCCTCATTTGGTACATCTGAATAAATGGTAGATTCAAAGTTTAAGGTATTTTTGCAAATGATTCTTGAAAAGGTAGCAGGGTATGCACTTGGATCGGTGACCTTTGGACATGTGATATTCTCCCCACCACCCCAAACCCAAAGCACTTATATAAATATCTTCTTATTATTTACCATGAATTATTCATATTAATGTCTGTCTCTCCCTCTAGACTGTAAACTCATTATGGTTAGGGAACGTGTCTGCTAATTCTCTTGTACTTTCCCAAGCGTTTAGAACAGTGCCCTGCACATAGTAAGCAGTCAATAAATGCCATTAATTGACAAACATTCTGCATTATTTTCATGCATGCTTCTGTAAACTTTATTCCCAGTGTAACTCGCATTTTACCCACTGCAATTAAGCAACTCTTTACCCAGAGGCTGGGAAAACTGTCACTTTTTTCTGTGATTTTATTTTCAGAAGGCACACCAGCACCACAGATCCCAATCTGACATTTTCTCATTCAACTAGGGGAACAGGCTAGATTGGTCTCTGTCTCTCCCGCCTTTTCTCCCCCGGCTCCTTGGAGCCCCTTACCCCGAATTGAAGAGTCAGCATGAAACAACCAGAAGGGTCCATCGTGAACCTGCTTCCTGGGGGCTTGGGGTGAGTCGCTGGCTCTTACCTGGCCGATGTGCCTTTGGAACTGCCATGTTCATCACTCTTCCTCCGTCCTGAGGTTTGGGGGGAGATGCAGTAAACCTGCAGATCCCCGATTCTGAAGGGGTGCTGGAGGTCAGACTGTCTGTGTAGTCGTTAGTTCCTGCCGTTAACTGTTCCGACGACGTGTCCGATATGAAGCACTCCGTAATGGTGAACTTGGCGTGCCTCAGCTGTTCTTCCATCTTGGCGTGCTCATACGCTCTCGCTAGCTCTTCATAGGTGGAGGAAGCGCTTTCTGTGGAGACCATGCTGCTTCTTGCTCTATCTATGCAACAATGACAATTCACATAGGTCAGGTTAACTGAACTCTGGACTTTATTGGGCAGAGCACTTGGGGAACTTCCTGAAAATTCTAGCAATGGTGCCAGATTTGGAGAAGAGAGGGGAGTGAGGCAGAGAGAGAGAGAGAGAGGTTAGCAGCCTACTTCTTCTCCCTTCTGTTTCTCCCTGGCTTTAGATTCGAAACCCTTTATTCACTTCACCCTTAGCCCCACGACACTTAGGTACAAACCTGTAATTTATTTTAATGTCTGCCTTCCCTTTTAGACTGTACACTCCTTATGGGCAGGGAACATATCTACCAACTCTCTAACATCGTACTCTCTCAAGCGCTTGGTGTAGGGCTCTGTAATCAATCAATGACATTTACTGAGCGCTTACTGTGTGCAAAGCACTCGACTAAAGACTTGGGAGAGAACAACAGAGTTGGTAGACACGGTCCTGGCCCACAATAAGCTTACAGCCTTGACAGGGAGAAAGACATTGAAATTAAAAAATAAAATAAAATATGGCTATGTGCCTGAGTGCTGTGGGGCTGAGGGTGGGGTGAATATCAAGTGCCAAAAGGGTACAGATCCAAATGCATTCTGCACACAGCAAGAGCTCAATAAATACAATTGATCGATTGATTGATGGATGCGGAAGAGGAGAAAACAAGAATTCTAGGGTTCTCTGCCTTTGTCTTTCTCATCTTGGCACCACTCTTTATCGACCCTCCACCGGGCCTCTCTGGGCCTGTGGTTTCTCTATAGGGACCTGGATAAAACTCTAAGAGCATCTGTGTCTTTGCTTCTGGGTCCCAGACTGCCTCTCCAACTCTGTATCTGGATCTCTCCGTCTGCCTCCAGATCCATCTCACACTATAACTGGGCCTCTTGTTGCATCTTTGCTTGGGTCCCTGGTCACAGCCCAGTGGGGAGCTAGAATCGTTAGTAGCTGTAATAATAGCATTGAGAAGCAGTGTGATATAGTGGAAAGAGCTATGGGAATGAGAGGACCTGAGTTCCAATCCTGACTCCACCTGCTGTGTGACCTTGGGCAAGTCACTTCACTTCTCTTTGCCTCCATTTCTCATCTGTAAAATGGGGATTCAATACCTGTTCTCCCTCCTACTTAGACTGAGAGTCGCAAATGGGACAGGGACTGTGTCTTTTCAGCATATACCATATCTACTTCAGTGTTTAGAAGGGTACTTGTCACACAGTAAGCTCATAACAAATTCCACAATTATTACTAATAGCATTTACGGACAATACTATTGCTTTTTCCAATTTAACATTTTAAAAGGTGAATCCAAAGTGCATGCCTTTCAGCTTCTCCCACTTCCACCCACCCCAACCCAGAAATGCTTCTAAGAAGGTGAGCAAGGGATCCCTTAATCGTCTTGCTTTCCGTAGCCTCTGCCTGTTTCTTCTCAGGTCTGCTCCTCTGCAATCCAATCCCCTGTGGGCAGGGAGGCCCTGTTTGTAAGTAAGAAGTGAAGAGGTGATTTTTGCATCTCATCATCCAGGGCCCTGGGCCACACGGATGACTCAGCAACCACTCTCTTGGTTTCATCCATCTCTTGCGACAGAGCCCGCACTCTCCTTTCAGGGATGATGAGCAGACGTAGGATCTCAGTAGAATACGCACGGAAAAGTCACACACAAACCTTCGGTCTAATTGAAGAGACTCTTCCTCATCCCTGAAGTTGGGTTTTTTTGGTTTCTTTAAGGGCTGGCTGTGAATCTGGTCGTGGGGCTTGTTCTCTTCCTGAGCTAAGAGTAAACCATCGGGGAAGCAAATATTGGGGGGACTCTGCCTCAACTGGGGGACATTCTAGTTTTGAAGCAGATCACCTTTAATAAAGGCAAAATGGTGTACTCAGATTTGTTTCTGACATTGTATCTCATGATCACTTTGCACTTTCAGGGGGAGGGGACAGGGAAAGAGGAATGCTATTCTCACATCCGTCTTTCTCAGGAGCAAATCCCTGGGGCCACAGGTCCTAGGCAGTTTTTACCTAAGAGTCAACCCATTTGAGACTCAGCCATTCGCAGCAGGCCAGATAATCGTTTCCTGTCCGGGAACGAACGTCATAGGTCCGAGCAGGATGCCACTCCCATTGATCACAAGAAGGTCAGCTGCAATGGCCACAATGGGCTAGAGGGGCCTGTGTGGATACTGGATGTCAAGATGCACGTGATGTCACATAATGACGTTACGTGCACCATTTTGCAGAGGAGCTCCGAGCTTATCTGAGCCCGGAGCGGTTCTCTGGGGGCACATCTGGCCCCCAAATTGCACAGAGCCGTTGCATTTCCCTCCTACAACTCTGGGAATGCCGACAATGTGTCTCTGACACATGGCCGAGGGAGGCTGGATACAGAAAACAAAGATACCAGCCATAAAGGTGTCCAGTACAGAATCCAGAGCAGACAAGGCACGGACCAGCTGAAAACCGGGTAACTGGCCCTGCGTGGACACCAGGGGCATGCACAACAACTTAACTTAGATGCCCCTTAAAAGGGAAAAGTGTGTGGATCAGTTTATGTTCCATCCCGAGCTGGCATCCATTTTTTTGTGGCAATCGCCCTGGGTTGTCGGAGGGGCTACTTTAGCCAGAAAATACCTGTGTCTTGTGAGGGGCTGACGCTGTAGCTGTCGCTCTCCTTGTCCACCGATCCTGCCGCTCGGGGAGTTGGCAGCCTCCAGTCCGTGGTGAGCGTGTGTGCGGAGATGGTGGGGTGGGGTCTGTTGAGAGTCCACTGACTGGCGTATCGGTTGCGCGTGGTGGGTCCAGCCTTTGCGTTCCGCCTGGTGGTGGGATCTAATAATGATAATAATTGTGGAGTTTGTTCAGCGCTTTATTACGTGCCAAGCATGGCACCGAGTGCTGGAGCGCTTGCCAGATCATCAGATCGGGCACAGTCCCTGCCCCACATAAGGCCAACAAGGAAGAATAGGTGGTGACTCCTCATGTTGAAGAGGAGGAAACGGAGGCACAGGCAGGTTATTCGACTTGCCCAAGGTCACACAACAGAGCCTAGGTTAGAACCCAGATCCCTCGACTCCCGGGCCTGTGCTCATTCCAAAGTGGCCACCCTGTTATCTGGGAAGAGTCAATTATTGAATCTAATGCCAGGTGATAATCACACTGCTAAAGTAGGATAATTGAACAGAAAACTGTCCTTTAGGAGGGGGAAGGCTAAGGTGCAGGGAAACATCGATGGTCCTCAGACACCTCAAGGGTGCTTTATGGAGGATGAGAACCACTGTTCCATAGCTGCAGCTGAACGAGAACTGACGCTGATCAAGCAGGGACAGTGTAGATTGAGATATGGTCTGTGGCCTTTGGAGGCTCACAGTATGAAAGGTTTGAGAATGGAGGACAGCCACAAATAATACGGTAGATTCAGCAAGATGGAACAGTCTCGGGGTGTGCACTGCTCCTGGGGTTACATGGCTACCACCTTCCCGATGTTCTCACTGACTCCAAAGGCACCTCACTCTCCACCTCACACTGTCGACCTCACTCTCCATTTCAAGCGTGGCAAGTCTGCCAGCCAGCAATGGGGATAGGGGTATCTTGAACATCCTGTGACTTCTTGTGAACTTCAGAGCCTAGATGATGGAGGAGCTTAGGAGGCTGGGAGCTGCAGGGCAGTAGCTTCCACCCCCACCTCCAGTTTTAGTGGGGGCAGGTAAGGTGTTCTGATCATCAGGCGTTCAGAGACAGATCTTGGCCTCGAATCATAAGACTGCACCCCGTACATCATGATTCCTAAAACCCTCCAAAGGCCCCCCCATTGCTTCTCTGATAAAAAAGATGGTCCCAGCCCTTGGCTGCAGTGATTTCTGTCAGCTGACTCCATCCTACCTGGCTGCACTTTTCTGCCATTCTGCCCCAGTCCAGGCTCTCTGCTTCTCCCATAAAGTCCATCTGTTCCTCCTTCTTGACTCTCCTTTCCAACACTCAAACCATTTCCCTATCTAGAACACCTCCCTCTTCAGGGGCCCCAAAACCATATCTCCCCACTTTTTAAAACCCTTCTAAAATACACCTTCTCCTCCTTTTGTCATCCTCATTTTAACAGGTCCCTAGCCACCTTAGCACTCATGCAATCTCCTCCTGGGTTTATCCATCTGTTATTTCACTTAATTATTGTTAGATCACCATCTTACCAGCACTTATCTTCCCTATAAAGGCAGTTAATGCCCCGAGGGCAGGGGATAGGTCACATATAGAGTGCTTGACACGTAATAAGTGCTTAACACAAAGCACAATTATTATATATATGTATTTTCTATATATACATACATCCCACAGACACCTAGTACAGCACTCTGTACATTGCAGGTGCTCAGTGAATATATATTGTTGTTAGGGAGGATGGTTTTGAGGTTGCTTGCACCACCCAGGCTGTAGATGAGTTATTTAAGGGCAGCACGATTTCCAGGACAACAAGGTGCGTGTGATCCATGTGTTTTTCTGCTGAAGAAAAAAGTCCTCGAAGAGAAAAACCCTTCTTAAAAGAAGGAGGTTAAATGTCTTCTAGCAAGAAGCTCTATCAACTTGATAAGTGGAGCTTATCAAGTGGAGTTCATTTAAATGCTAATGAATCTTTTCTGGAAAATCATCCAGTCCCTCTGCATAATTTTTGACAGTCCGTATTTCTATTCATCTTCTCTTGGTCCGCTACCATCTGACTGGGAAGGATACTTGAGCATTTTGAGAGCGATGGCGTTTCTTTAGTGTCTTAAATGTTCCTCTTGTGTATTCTGGTGCTTTGATTTCCCTCCCTGTTCCCTCTCGCTATTCCGTAGCCTTGAGTGGTCCCTTCCTCTGCTTGGGAGCACGAAAGAAGCCACCCTTACCAAGCCTCTCCAACTTGGAGTTTACTCTCCTTGAAAAATGGATTCACAGCCACCCACTTATCCAACCAGAAATCCCTGAATCAATCAATCAGTCAATGGGATTTGTTGAGCACTTACTCTGTGCAAAATACTGTACCAAGCGCTTGGGAGAGTGCAATATAAATATAATAGAGTCGTTAGACACAACCCCAGCCCACAAAGAGCTTAGACCCTACAGGGAAAGAACCCTAAAATGGCAGCAGCTTCTCTGTGCTTGTTTCTCCCATTTCTTTTAGGTAGATATGACATTCTGACCCATGGCCTGATCATTTTAGTTCAAAAATTTAGATCACAAGTGCCCCATGGCTATTTGTCCTGGACTTCCAGCCTAGCCCATGTCAGCTTTTTATCAAAAGCTTTTCCAGTCAGGGTGGGCAAAAGGCTCCACAGGGCGGCTTTCTGAGCTAATCGCTTTTTGGCATCTGCCCCTGCTCCCCCAGCCCCCCAGCCCTCATCACCCCTAAAACTCTCCACACTGACAATGAAAAGTTGGACCCCTCTGGTGATGATGCTAATTTCTGAGGATCCTAGTGGAAAAAACAATCCCCAACTGAGCAAGCTCCTTTGAGGAGAAATTGTTTCAATCACTGTTCAGTGCTAGGCATATTTTATTCCAGTGCCAGCTTGCTGGATATGTTTTGTTTGGTTCCTAAACTGAAATATTACATATGGTAGTTCCTGAAATAACAGCTAAGATAAAACAGTTTGCTTCTGTTTCCATTTAGTAGAGTTCTTTGTATAACTTACTGGTTAATCCATTATGTAAATAAATGTTTGGATTTACTATCAGTGAATGGAAAGTATTTTGTAAGGCTCCATAACCCCCCAGTGTAAATACAATTTTATGATGAAGCTTCTAGCTTGTTAAACCAGACCAGTTGTTTATAAGCTAAGAAATAAAAATAGCTCACTGACCTTTCGGTATTGGGTTCAAATCCCGATGAAGCTTCTGCATGTGAAATCAAGTTGTTTTATATACATTGTTTACTCTGCGTCAAGCACTGTTTTAAGTGCTGGGGTAGATACAAGCTAGTCAGGTTGGACACAGTTCCCTGTCCCACATGGGGTTCACAGTCTTAATCTCCATTTTGCAGATGAAATAACTGAGGCAAAGAGAAGTGAAAGAACTTGCTCAAGGCCATACAGCAGACAAGTGGCAGAGCCAGGATTAGAACCCAGGTCCTTCTGACTCCCGGGTCCCTGCTCTATTCACTAGGCCATGCTGCTTCCCATGGTCATGGTCTCAGGGGGTGGGAGAAAGGGTATTCTTTCTTTTACAGATGAGGAAAATGAGGCATAGAGTGGGCAGGGATCGGGTCTACCTACTCTGTTGTATTTTCCCAGTTGCTTACTACAGTGCTCCGCACATAGTAAATGCTCAGTAAACACCATTGCTGATGATGATAAAATGAAGCAGACTTGTCCAAGATCACAACAGCAGGCAAAGTACCAAAGTCAGGATTAGAACTCCAGTTCCAACACAGTTTATCCATTAGAGTGAAGTCAAGAGATATGCTCCCTTAGGTGGAACTGAACTAAGAGAATTGTAACAGGGAGAGATGGGCAGTAGAAAACACCTTGGCTCTCAATCAATTAAGTAATCAGTGGCATTTATTGAGTGCTTGCTGTGTGCAGCACACTAAGTGCTTGGGAGAGTGGGTAGACATGATGGGTATGTGTGATAGAGTGGATAGACATGTTGCCTGCTCATGAGGAGTTTACAGTCTAGAGGGCGAGACCGAAATTAAGATAAATTACAGCTAGGTACATAAGTGCTATGGGGCTGAGGGTGTGGTGAATATCAAGTACTTAAAATGGCAGATCCAAGTGCAGGGGTGACAGAGAAGGGAGAGTGAGTAGGGGAAATGAGGGATTATTTGGGGAAGGGCTCTTGGAGAATACCTGTTCTCCCTATTACTTAGACTGTGAGCCCCATGTGGGACAGGGACTGGGTCCACCCTAATTATCATCTATTCCAGTGCTTAGAATGGTGCTTACCAACATTATAAGAGTCTAAGAAATACGATCATCATCAGAATAATGCTGTGAGAAGCAGCATAGCTTAATAGCTAGAGACAGGGCCTGGCAGTCTTTAGAATCTGGGTTCTAATCCCGGCCCTGCCACTTGCCTGCTGTGAGACCTCGGGCAAGTCACTTTACTTCTCTGTGCCTCAGTTACCTCATCCATAAAATGGGCATTGAGTCTGTGACCCCATGTGGGACAGGGACTTTGTCCAACCAATTTGCTTGTATCCACCCCAGTGCTTAGTACAGTGCCTGGCACATATTAAGAACTTAAAGAGCATTAAAAACAGATTTTTTTTAAAAGAAGAGCTTTGAAGGTGGGGAGAGTGGTGGACTGATGGATTTAAGAGAGAAGTATATAGGAAACTAAAGGAAATACTGACCAGGCTTCTTCTTGTTTTGAAATCACAAACAGCTATAATGCCTGAACCCTAAAACTGTTACTCACTGACAGAAGTGTTCTGAATGGAAAGGATGGGGAAGGAAAGCCCATGGGGAAATGGGTGAGGAGGAGAAGGTCTCAGTGGGTATTTCTGCTTAGAACGGCCCTCAGGGAGGGGAGAGAATGAAGAAATGGCAAGCCTTGCCTAGGCTTCACTGATCAGGCAACCAGGCAGAAAACTGAGTGAGAAAGGCAAATTCTTCTTCTTGCATGCTGTGGGGGAGGAGGCACTGGAGAAAAGTAAAAATAGGGAATTAAATTCACCCAATTAGAGGATTGTTATACAGCTAAAGAGAATAAGATGCTTGAAAGGCAAAAAGAGTCTTCAAAAGTAGGCAGGAAGTAGATGGATGCATAGGGAAAAAGGACCCAGAACTGAAAAAGCCAGATAATGCTTGTTCTTTGGGGAAATCAAATAGATTCTCTGATTGGAGGTATGTTATCAAATAGGGTGGCCGTTTGTTTGGCAGCTAGTAAGCGCTTAACAAATACCATCATTATTAGTTGTTGGGTTTTCAGTTGGTCCATCCCGTGTCCGGTATGGATATGGCCCTGGATCGCCTTTACATCTGGTATTTTTTATTTTAAGCACCCTGCTGCCCTCTGCTTTGGTTTCTGCCACCAAGCTTAGTACATACAGTGCTTCACACGCAATAAGAGCTCAATAAATACAATTGAATGAAAAGTTCCACGGCTCCAAAACATCACCCGTGTTCAGATGGACCTGGGAGCGGAGCTCAAAGGCTCTGGAGCATGTGGGAGGGTCTGGAGATGTGCCCCCTACACTCAGGGAAGTTCAGATGAAATTTGGCACATCCTACTGCGGGCCTGGCAGTAGCGCATAGGACGTCACTCGTGTGTGCTGTCCATGACGTCAGCCATCATGTGATCAATGGGCTTGTAGATGATGCACTGTCAAATAAGGGGGCATCACCCTATAGAGTAAGCTCTGCTACTGCCAGAGTGTTCAATGCTCCTGATAAGATCCTTGGGGTACTAAGAAAAAGGGTGCGGACAGAAGAGGCCACTTGAAAGCATAGGATGACTTGGTTTAAGGGTGAGAGGTTATAGTGATAAGAGACAGTTGGGGGAGTTCAGCATAGTTTTAAACGGAGTCCTGCATTTGGAAAGTTGCCTCACAACTATGGCAAAATGCTGTTAAACCAAATCCTAGGAAAATGCAAGTGCACTCTACTCACCTTCCCCTAGAGAAGGAATATTTTATGTATGTGGAAGAATGGGGAGGAAGCCAAGAGAGAGGCTAGATCAAACTAGCCTGTGGATAGATCAGGGAATCAGAGTTTCGTTAGGACAAGAGCTCAAATTTCATGTTTCAATGGGGCAAAATTTTAAAGAAAGAAAATAAAAACCAAAATCGAATTTGACTCACATGAAAATAACTGGCTTCTCGGGGACAAAAAGGGGAGTGAAAGGAAAGATGCATAGCCCGCACGAGGTATACAAATGCCTTCCTTGTACGGTCTCAGTTCACTGTAGTCCTGAGGAAGTGACCCCATCTTTGTGTGAGCAATTTTATCTGTTCAAATGAGGGCTCACCTGGTTGACCAGGAATCTAGAGAACTCATTGTGGACTAGGAAGATTTATTTCAAGGACAAGGACGATTGCCACATCAACACAATCTGCATCCATAAGAAATCCTTCCCTTGGAGGCAAGTAGAAAAAAATGCCTTTTCCTCTTTGTAATAAGGGAGATTTATGTCCTTGGTTTTCAATGGAGAAACATATTACACACCCCTGAATGGGTAACTACAGAGAAGAACTGAAGGAGTTGAAATTACTGTTCTGCAAAGAAAAATAAATCACCTTCTGCAGGCATTGTAGAATTGAAGGATCTGAGAGAGTTGAAAGGAGGTTAAAGCTGGGATCCTGAATGATGTGTGCTGAACAAAGCTGAAATTCTTAGTGTGACATTTATATTGTTTCTGAATCAGGAAGAGTGTGTTAAGTAAGCATGGGTTAATGTTTGCATTAATCCCTGCAAGAGTGTTAAGAAGGAAGGTGTAGGAAAATCCCTTCACGGGACTGTGGAAAGAGTAGGGGAATTGGGAGAGAGTGCTTAAGTAGAAGCCGCAGCTCTGCTCCTTGGAGTGGAAGACAACCGGGAGGCTTTTGTCTCTACTAAGTTGCTTGTTCTCTCTCACTGATGAGCTGCTTTGATTACTGAACTGTAAGAACATTACAACCCGTTAGTATTTTGCTTCCGGGGTTAATCTGTTGCTCCGTTTGTAAATGCTGAGGACGCCTTGGACGTCCTCAGCTTTAAGATTAATGCCTAAGCAAGAGTCGGGCAGAGAAAGGGAAGAGGCAGACAGGCAGCCTACTGAGATGGGCTTTTATTAGGGCAGTGGGCCTGCTCCCACGACACTACATGCCAGCATTCGAGAACACTATGTCAGATTCTAAACGAACTCAGGAGCACGATATCCTTCTTTGTGCTGTTGGCAAGCGTTTCATTCCCTTGTGAGGAAGAGTTTGGTAGTATTTTCTCAATGCCTCTCCACCCAGGCCTATTTATCTCTGTGTGCGGCTTTATATTGGTATCCTTTGTTTTTGATGGTGGTGATTGATAGCCTCTCCACGCGTGTGGACGTGACTGCAGAGACGAATGCAGAACCGACACTGTGATTCGCACCGTGCATGTGGCAATAGCTGCTTGCCGGGCCCAAGTGTTTTCCCCGTTGGCCCTGATTTTGAGATTGCCTTTTGCATTCTCATCTGCAGGAGGGGTCCACTCAAGAAGACCATCTCCTCCCCCAAATGCTGCCCACTATGCTGGTTTCTCTGTAACAGCTGCAGTCTTCCCACAGTCCACCGCTATTAAGAGTGGGCCACAACACTATGCTCCTTTGGGGAGGGAAGCGTGTCTTCCAAGTCTGTCATTGTCTCTTCCTGGGGGGTGCTCGATAAATCCCATTAATTGATTACAATAGTATTTATTGAGTGACTCCCTGGGGCAGGCAACTATCTTATTAAGTGCTTGCGAAATATCAGAGAAGCAAAAGACAAGATTCCTGCCCTCCAGAAGCTTGCACTGTTTAAGCCTGAAGTTCACTAGGTCTTTAAAATGCATATTCTGCCCTCCCATCTTGCTTGGGCTCCGTTTCGGTTGAGGGTTCCCCATCGCTCTCATCACTCGGTCCATCTGGCAAAGTTGTGCTGCTGAGACTATCGCCTCAATGTCCAGGAAGTGTGATCCAAGAGCATCATCCATGGATAATGCTGGTGAAATGAGTCAAGTAGTCGGATGTGTCTTCAGTGGTTTCAGGTGTCCGAGAAGGTGGACCTTCAATTTGATATGAAATTCGATGTCCACTTTTGTCTTACTCCCCAGATCCACACTGACCTTTGTTCCTATTTCTGCTTCTTTGTCTGTCTACCACACATTGTTGGATAGTGCAAAACTCAGAGAGAGTAGCTTAGTGACAGGTTTTAACTCTGCATTGCTTTGAAGCTCTTTGGTTGGGTGTAGGGTTGGCCTAGTCTGGGCTGTGACCAAACCTCAGTTTTCTTTGGGCTTATGGCTTAGCCATTCATAATTCTTATTGTGTTTTTGTATCTTTGTCTAAAGAGCACAGTGCCAGAAAAAAGCAGTTAGGCTGGTGGTCTCAAAGCCTCTTGATGAGACCCAGGTCCGATTGAGCTGAGAGAATTTCTTAGGGAAATGGAAGGATAGTCATTCATTCCATCCTCAAGGAAAGGGGGAAGGCTACGAGCTGGTTGTATCATCTCTGCATTCCCCAAGGGCAAAATAGAGTGGAGACAACACAAAGAGACATGTTGAATGTGTGGCATGAGAAAAATTCTGGTGTCCCTGAACAATTGATTACAGTGGGTCCCATCACTTGGCTTTTTTTTTTTAATGGTATCTGTTAGGTGCTTACCATGTGCCAGGCAAGGAACTAAGCAAGATACAAGGTAATCAGGTTGGACAAGGCTCATCTCTCACATGGGGTTCGCTGTTCTAATCCCCATTTTACAGGTGAAATAACCGAGGCACAGAGAAGTTAAGTATCTAGCCCTAGGTCACACAGCAGACAAGTGCAGATCCCCATTTTACAGATGAAGTAACTGAGGCCCAGAGAAGTTAAGTGACATGCCCAAGGTCACAGAGAAGTCAAGAGCATACGATGCAGTGGGTTAAGTAATGAAAAGGAACTCAAAAACACAAAATTCGGGTTTGGTACCCAGTGACTGCTCTATCGGCCTGCCAGTTTCCCAGTGTCCTTTGGCGATTTGATCACAACTCTCTGGAGGGGGAGATCTAATTCAGGTAGGCAAGTGGGACTGCGCAGACCAACAATCTGCTCAGCAGTAAGTATTTGCATTTGGAAAACAGGGAATCGTAATGAGCCTTTCTTTGTGGCAATGAAAAATCCTTAATGAAAAGCAATTGTAAAAGAATGTCACAAACAGAGTGGGCAATGCAATCACCAAACTAATGAATTTATTTTTCACGAGGGGGGAGGGGAGCCAGAGGTCCAAAATGTGAATTGAAAGAGCATTTAATAATATTATTTGAGGATGCTGATCATGACAAATGAAAAAACGATTGGGGCTATTAATCTGGCCTGCCATAGACACTCAGTCTCCTCCCGGAGCGATCGGTTCTGGAAGGGATCCAAGAACCAAAATCACTGCTCCTTGAATGCACTGGGCACCGCATCCTGCGGGCCTTCTTCTGACGGAGCTTTGTGCTTTTTTGGATCGGGACCAGACTTTCTAAAAACTGTCCGGCCAACTCTCAATTATTTGAGAGCTGATTATCCAAGCTGTGAATTATTCAGTAATCTGGCAGCTCCTCCTCCCTTCCCTCCCTGCCTGGGGCTGTTTCTCTGAAAACACAAGCCAGTGGCACCAGTTGAGATGGGCTGAGGCTCAGGTCTGTGGACTGAGGCTCAGGTCCGTGGGCTTGAAGGCCTAAAACTGGTACCAGCTGGACCGGTGGAGCAGGTGGGACTAGTGGAATGGTTGCCCCCAGCATGTTCTGCTCCCCCCAGCCCATGGGCTGAACTCGCCAAGGGGAGGAGGGTGGACTACTTGGAGACTCCCTGGGGATGGGTTATACAACCCCTTGGTGGGTTGGCAGTGGGGACCCAGGGCACCCCAGCTTGAGCAGGAACTGTTCTGGGGCCTGGGGAAGCCTGAGAGCCATCATCTAGCAGAAGGAACCACAGGACTGGGAGCCAGGAGACCTGGGTTCTAGTCCTCTCGTGTGACCCTGGGAAAGTCACAACTTTTTTATGCCTGTTTCTTCATTTTTAAAATGTCCTACCTCCCTCTCGAATTGAGGGACCGGGACTGGTTCTGACATTTGCCGAGCATGGTAAATCTTAATAAATACCACTGGTGGTGTTCAATTATTATTGAAGTCAAGGGAAAAGCTCTGAACGGGCCCAGAGTGTCACGCAGCTTGCCTCCCACTCCTCATTCTGCCCTCAAGGCTCAGGACAGTGCTCCTTTGGGTAGGAGCTATTTTTCTGGATGGGAGATGTCTCCAGAGCTCAGGACGGAATTGTCCTGGGACCAGAGGCGGCCCAGCATCCTCGCTACTCCTCCGATCCCAGCAAGAACGGCCAATCCGGGCTGAAACCTTGCGCAGAGGTAGGAGGCCGGACTCACACAGCTCAGCGACATGTGATGGCATTCCCCTGTCAAAATGGCATGGCAATTGGGCGGGACCCTTTAAAGGCGGCAATAAAAGAGTTGGCATGCCTCCACCTTACCACCCCCATTCCTTTCTGCTTTACAGTCCATTGGAAGAGGAGAACAGGGAAGTGGGAGGGAGGGCTAGGGAAGCTGCGTAGCCTGGGACAGAGCCTGGGACTCAGGGGACCTGGATTCTAATTCTACCTCTGCCACTTGACTGCTTTGTGACCTCGGGCTAGTCACTTAACTTCTCTGGGCCTTAGTTCATCTGTAAAATGGGGATTCAATTCCTGTTGTCCCTCCTTCTTACAATGTGAGCCCTATATGGAACGTGATTATCTATCTTCTCCAGTGCTTGGTACACTGCTTGGCACATAGAAAGCACTTAACCAGTACCACAGTTATTATTATTAGTGTCATTAGGGCTGGAAGAAGGTCTTGGCACTATTACCTGTGTGTATCAGGAAAAAGATTCCTATTTGAGCCCTATTTGGAACAGTCTGATCGGATTATCTTGTACCTACCCCACACATAATACAGTGCTTGGCACAAAGTAAGTGCTTGACAAGTATCACAGTTGTTATAAATGAAGTCACTATTTGAAGGTTAGGGTACAGATGGTGATTTGAAGGGATGACTTCATTACTCTTTTCTGCAGTTTTTTTTCCCCAGTATCTGATCTACAGCTTCTATAAATTGCATATTCATAATTTGCCAAACTCATCACAGGGGCAAGAAAAAGGGAGATTAAAAGTCCACTCGATATTGTCTTTTCAGACTAGGAAATGAAGAGAATTTCAATAAAGTTCAAAATGATTTGTTTTTCAGTAAATCATATTGCTATTTAATAAGCATCCCCTGGTTTCATAAATATTGCACCAATTTAATGGAGTTTGAAGAATGAATTTTAATAATCCAATATTTATTTAGTTAATTAAATTATGCTAATTAAACTGACTGTAATATTAGAGAAAATTGAGTGATTAGACATTTAAAACCTTGATGTGTAATTTTGTCAAAGATTTAATCAGGATGCCAATTTAATCTGCTTTAAAGGAGTTTAGGAACAATCACTATTAATTATGATCAAAATATCTGATTACTGAGCTCCAAATACATAACTTTTAGGAGATTTAATCTCACTCGAGTTTTTATTTCCAAGTATAAAAGATATGACATTCAAAGGATCAAATGCAACCCAAACAGTTTGAGCTGTTATTGTTTTCCTGGGGGGGTGGGGGGAATCCCACAGTTTTTACCATATGTGAATCGGAATGAATAATATTAATAATTGTGGTGTTTAGCACTTACTCTGTGCCAAGCACTGTACTAAGTGCTCAGATAGATACAAGATAATTAGGTCCCTGTCCCACCTGGGCGTTATAGTCCAAGGGGGAGGGAGATGAGGTATTTAAATCTCCATTATTTTTTTTTTTTTACAGATGATAAAGTTGAAACATGGAGAAGATATGTAATCTGCCTGGGGTCACCCAACAGGCAAGTGGCAGAGCCAGGATTAGAGCCCAGGTCCCCCAAGTCCCAGGCGCTTTCCGTTAGGTCACACTGCAATTATTTTCCACCGGAAGCTGGCTCAACTGTTTGGGAGGCAACATAACCTAGTGGAAAGAGCAAAGACCTGGGAGTCGGGAGACCTGGTTTCTAATTCCAGGTCTTCTACTGCTCTGATATGTGACCTTGGGCAAGTCACTTAACCTCCCTGGGCTTCAGTTTCCTCATCTGTAAATTGGGGTTGAGACCTGTTATCTGTGAGACTGTGGAGTCTTATCTGACCAGCACCTTATCCTAGTCTTATCTGATTAGCACCTTCAGTGCTTAGCTCATAGTAAGTGCCTCGCAAATCATTCTTTTCCACCACAGCTAAATACAAATGGACACAGTCGAATCACATTAGGATCAATGCTCCAATCAGAAATTTGCCAAAATTATTTCACCATACCGTGCTTTCAGGGTTAATATTTCACAGGGACAGTAGAGCCACTACTTACTGGTCCCCGGCCGGGCGTCTGAAACATCCACCAATGGGCCTGTTGCTTGGGCCACAGACTGATAGTGGACTGTGTGAGTCACCGTCAGCGACTTCTGCTTCGCTGCCTCACCAAAGTCCGCGTCGGTCAGCAGGACTGTCGATCGGTCATCTGAAAGGCAACATTGTATTTCAAAATTCAAACCCTCTTCCTCTTTGACCCCGCCTCTGAGCCTAAGGTTTGTTAAATGTGAGCACTTGAAATTTGGCTCTCAGTTTTTGGCCCCTACCTAGATTCTTGTTAACCAACCTTTCTTCCCAGGCCCCTCTAAAAACTTCTGTTACTGTTTCAAATATTCTCTTTGATCTTGAAAAATAACAGGCTCTATTCCCTTGCCCTGAATAGGCAGCTGAAGCTAACGATTGAGGTGTACATATCCAGAGTTGAGAGTTTCTTTCTTTTTCATCAAAGCCACTATGGATTTTTTTTGGCCTGTTTTTCGGGACGCTCATTTAATAGAGCTATAGATTCATGTGTCTGTCGACAGCTTCATCGAAGGCATCATCAATGATCTGAGCGGTGCCCTGGGAATTGGCATTGCCAGTCAACACGTGGTTCTTTTGCTGAGTCACTCGGCACGGACGGCCCTTAAGCCTACAACGCCGCAGGACTTGGTCCCATATAAAAAGTCAAGTCTCTGAGGGGACCCAATCTCTTTGCCAGCATTTACAGCATGCCCTCCCTCCACACTTCTCTTGAACTTTAATTACTCAACACTATCCTTTAACTGCTTCATTCTGAGCCTGCCCCCTTATCCTACTCTCCAGGTTCTCCAGAGGTAGGAACTAGCTAGCTGGCTGGCTGGGAAAAAAAGGAACAGAGTAAATCAGACTCAGATGAGTTCTGTAGGACTCCGTTCATGCACACAAGGAACTGAGCCATTCATGTCATTATAACCTAGTTTTGTTCAACACCATCTGTCACCCAGATGGTGTTGGGTGGGTGGGATGAGGAAAGGGGAGGCTCTCAATCTTCAGATCCTCTGTGCCTGCAAGCAGTGATACTGGGGAGAGCCAGGCAGCAGATCCAGCTGGCAGGTACTGGTTGGGTCAAAAAGGTGAGGCTTGAACTGAATCTCTTGGCTGGATTTAGCCCCGGGCCGTGGAGGATTGTGTGCCAGGCAGGCCCCGAGTCATCCCAGCTCCAGACTCCAGCAATTTCCGGGACAACGGAAGCAGGGGGTTGGGAACCCTGGCTCTATTAGAAACCGAATGCCGGTCTGATACTTGGGTCGGGTCTCTGCGGCTGTGGCCATGGAGGTATCAGAACAACCCCCTGGGAAAAGTGTTGCTTATCACTGCAGAAGGAGTTGGTTTTTCTGTCATTGTCTTCCTTAGTGAAGGCAGCTTCTCACCCCCTTAGAGCTGGGCAACTCTTGCAGGTTAACTATACACATCCAGATTGCCTATCCCAATTTGGGAAAATATCTAGATGGCCTGGATTTGGGGCAGTTCTGGCTCAACTCACCCCCTTGCTTTTAGGGACACCCTTGAACTTCCACTTCCAGACTGAAGCATCCTCAGGGTATGCTCAGTTTATGGATTTGTGTGTGTCGGGGTGTGGGGGCTTTAACTCTATATTGCCCTCACTCCTGCTCATCCAGGTCCCAAGAGGGTCTAGGAGCACAAGCAAGCTTGGGAGAGCATACCAACACCTCTGTTTTCAACAGAAGCATTGCAGTTAGCCCATCTGGACTGTTAAATTTGCTGTACTCCTGACTCGAGACCTCAGTTTCCCAACACTGATCTTCTACCCTAGCATTTCATCTCCTATGTTCTTCCAAAGACTGTTTATTCCTACTGCCCTCAGTTCCCTCCATTCCCTGCTCATGCAGATGTGGGATGTGTCATCGGCCAACAAGATGGTGAGTGGCTGACAGTGTGGGGTCCCCAGTTGCTGTGGCTACTGGGTCCAGTTCTGGACTGGGGCTCCAGAGTTTGTTCCCCCTGGATCTTGACAATTTGCAATCAGAGAGAAAATTTTAAATGTTAATCTTAAGGTTGATGGCTTAGCATAAAACGTGGTGACTGAGGGAATCTGCTAGGAAATCCCTGTTAGATTTCACTTCTGAGATGACATCCTAAGTGAGGAGTTGCAAACCTGTTATCTTGAGCTTAATTATAGTGTTTAGTGAACAACCAATCCCCATGATTTAATGCCACTGTTTTGTAGGGTCAAAACTTTCCATAATTGTTTTAGGAAATTTTCCACTTCTCAATAACTCTTTAGCAAGGCACACATCTACTACAGAAGATAGGGTCCTAAGCCTTCTGCCTGTGATGGTGTTCTAATGATATGCTGAGGCTGATCCACACTTTTTACTTGCCTTGCACCTGACTGAAGAAATTCATGTGATAGATCGCTGACAATAGCATAGTTGGAATTTTGTACCCGAAAAAGGATTCGTACAGAATGAGCCATACCAAGCCTAATTATTCAAGTTCTGGCAAAAGGAGGAAAGCCTGGAGAAGCTGGAATAAGATATGTTGGCAGGAAAATGTGTGCAAGTCTGCCAAGGTGCCCTTTTACACACTTTTAACGGGTCTTTGGTTATAAACTGGGCAGTGTTTCTGTGACAAGCATTTGTTACAGTGGCTGGACTTTCTGGAGAAAAACTTTCTCTACATTAGTCTTGGTGTACAAGAATCCAGATTGATTTTGTTTAAGAGTAATGCCCTCACCATTTCAGAAAGGAAAATCTGCACAATCATGCACCATAGTGTGTGTTCAAAACTTGATTACCATTAGCTACATTTTCTAATGGAAAACAACACCACAAATTGTGTTAATCGACCAAATATCCTTCATAAAGCCATGGGCTTTCTATCAGTCAGTGTTAGGGTAACCAGGAGCAGCAAAGAGCTGCACACATGTGTCCGTTTGCCTCAACCTGACTACAGAGGGAAAGACTGTTAAGGATAGGCCATCACTAGGTTTTAGGATGGATGTCAAGGAGGGCAACCATCGCCTGGTCCCTTCAACTATCCCTAATGGTACTACTGGAAACAAAATGTGGGGCTAAATAGAGCATTGCTTAAGGTGTTATAAGGATGGAATTTTCCAGATTTTCTCTAAGCAGTAGCAGGGTTCTTGATGAACCTCATGTCTGGGAAAATTGTGTTATGGTAATAACCGTTGACTGAATGGAAATTATTGGGTTGGGGGACAAATGGTTAAAATTTCTCCATCATGACTATCATTTTTTTTTCCCATACACATTCAACTCTATTATATCCTTCTCTCCCATGTGCCTAGGCCACTGCTTGGCACATGGTAAGCGCTTAATAAATACCACTGACTGAACGTTATGACCACCACCTGCAGAATGGTTTACATCTTGCCTTTTTGTTTTCTCTTAAATACTGTGAAATACCTAAGTCCCAGAGTACTGTATGGTGTGGCCGAGCCTGGATACCACAGTAGCATCTCCCAGGTGCAGCAAGGACATGGCCATTTCTACCAACACCTTATCCACTTGAGCCAACTCGTGGACTCTGTTACACCCAGGAGAGACTCAGTCGGTGGAAAGAACATTTTCTAATGCTTCCATTGTATTGAATCCAAATCGTGTATTGAGGAACATGTGTTATGGCAGAACTGGCTGCACTTCCAGAAACAGAGGTTCCCTGGTAATCAGTGCATTAATCTAAGTTCCCATAGAGGCATTAAGCTTTTCCCAGCCCCCCAAAAACCTCTCCATTTCTCCCTCTCCGATTTAAAAAATACTCTTCCAAAGTGTGACCCATGGAAGAGTTTATTTCACTCTCCAACCAGAGCAAACTCTCCCCTTTTCATTTGGAGAGTGAATGTTAAGGCCACTTGAACCCCCATATAATGTAACACAGGCAGCAGGATGCCAACTTACCAATAGTCTCCATTGTGTCTCTCTCTTCTATTAGAAGCTGAGCTCGGGGAATATCTATGTGCATTCTCAGAGTCTGCTGTTGCTTGTTCAAGGTGTCCGAAGTCCTGGTATTCTTACTGAGAACAAAACAGGGAAAGTACGTTGATGTGTTTATTGGCCAACCGACGTGGTCTACAGATTACCTGTGGAATGACTATGTCAGAGAAAAAGCAAATGAAATGGTTGTTTTCACATCCTTCGAAGTAAATATGCCCTATTCATTCAGAGCTGATGGCCGGGAGGGAGGGAGATACATTCTCCTATGACAATGTTCCACTTATCGCCCAGAAGCTCAATGCAACTAATTAAGAGTAGTTTGTAAATTGCAGTTTTTCTGCGATCAAAAATAGCTAATGTTTAGTGGTGGAAGCTGAATACAGTGTGAAAATGGGGCATACCAGCTGTTGGTTTGTTTGGGGATTCCACTGACAAGTCTGAAATATGAGATATTTATAGTGGCTTAGGTCGACTTTGCTGGGGAAACAAATTCTACACCTGATTAGCTTCAAGACTCTGGTTAAGTTTTCTCAATGGATAGAACATTTTAAAACAGAAAAAAACCAAAACAAAACAATTCCTATATCAGGCAGGCTAGCACACTTTTATTTCAGAATTTGTGTACCAGAAAATTACTCTTGGAATGAGCCATCTACTAAAAGTAAATGAAAGTAAGTAGTAAAAACAAAGTGGTGTAATAATCTTATTCAGGAACAGCCTGCTGTAAAAATCTCTATATTGTCCTAACATTAAGAAACCCACTGGAAGCCTTAATTAGCCATCTAAATGAGCCAAGTGGCTGTTCAATCTTTTATAGAATTGAAAGGATTCAAGGTATTTTTCACAAAATTAGCAAAAGCCCCTTCAAAAGAAGCAGCAAAGCACCTCTTGGACAATGGAACAAATATGACAATTTCAGCATGTAGAAAACCCTCCTCGTAAAGATATTCTACGTCTGGTTCTTTAACAAGAGGATGGTTTCTTACCTATATTTTAGTTACTCTTAGGAGACACCACAGTGAGGGAACTGATCTGTCTTTTTTGCTTTTCACAGATTCCCAGTAGCACATTAGCTAGCATTGTGCTCTTACCAATCAAGAATATATTTAGTGCTTCTTTCACTTTCTAACAAGCTGAGTTTCAGTGTGGCAGATAAAAACAAAATCTCATGTAAAAAAGATCAGTCTCAACAAACAGCCTGTTTGGTTTTGTGATCTATTTCAAGGTAATGCGATAGAAATTTCATGCTGCCTTTATCAGTGCCCAAGCAAAATGACACAATAAAAACGTCAACTTCTGAGGAACTGCTACACCTCATTTTCAGAATTGAAACCCAGCATGGCTTGGGCATACAGAGCACAAAGTAATGGGGCAGTTGGGTAATTATTTCAGTCAATTTGAGTTTTGTAGACAGCTAATCTGGGCTAATTCATGTCCCAAAGTGTATTTTTGTTTTGGCCTGATTCTTCATTCAAATTGGCCAGTCTACCTGGCCCAAATTCTCTGAACGCTTGCTTGCCAAAACTCTACTCCATGTGGTTCTGTGCTGACTGACCTCTGAGGGTTCAAAACTGTCTAGTTTCGAAAAGGGGCTCTCAGATGGATCCCCAAACACTAGCACTATCACTATTCCCCCCAAAACCCAGGAAACCATTCCTATGAGCTGGGAGCTGGAGCTGGAGCTGGGAGGCCTGTTCAATGGGAGTGGCACTGTGAATCTAGCAAAAATAGGAGTGTAAGCTGATTCTTTTATCAGGCAGCATTCTGAGCTGCTCAGCCCCTTTAGTAGCTATACATCCCTTGGTTTCTGATCCAATAAGGGTAAGTTGCTAGATAAATGGCATAGAGCAAACTGTGCAGTTGCCTTGGGACACTGGAATTTGGCCAGAGACAGGTAATTTGATTGTCCCACACAAAATAAAGTTAGTCAAAGCTGAGCCCGGCTCCAACCTTAAAACTTTTCACTAGGTAGAGACACTTCATCGGATATTACCACCTAGAGGAAAAGCAACCAACATGCTTCAGTATGGAGCAAGAATTTATGCAGGGTGCTTCAAATGCTGGTTTCGATTCCTTCCTTCCAGGCAATTATGCCTGAACTGATATGTGAAAGCGTTCTCCTTTTACGGTGAGGAGATTTATTAGGTTAAAACAAACTGGCCTAATTTTGCTAGCATATTACATACACGTGGTAGTGGTGCTAATTTCACACAGCAATTCCAAAAAATTTGATAGAGCCGTTTAAATGCTGAATAAATACCACTGATTGATACAGCTCTTTGCATATGTATCTGCGCTTTGGAAGCTGCAAAAGAGCAGTAATTCTGTGTATTAAAAAATAAGAGAATTTGATGTGCTATCTTACATTAAATGTCACACCTGCATTCTTTGGATTAAAACCATAATGCACAAATTTCTCCATTTTCATTCCCCTTCACCCTGACATTCTGCCGGGTATCTGGTGATTTTCTCAAATCCTGTGAGTAAATCACGATTTTTGGGGTGGAGGAAAGAGAGCCCTCTCTTTTTGCTGTGAATATGCTTTTATGAGCACCAAATCAGGTAAAATAGGCTGGTAGAAAGGATGCAATCCAGCATTGTGTACGCTCCCCTACTTAATTCTGTGTAAAATCATCTCCAGCTTTCTTCATCTAACCTGAAACTACACCTGCTGTTCTAGTCTTCAGAATATTAATCATGCTGGAAAGTTCAGAGACTTTGTCTTGGAGAGCTGCCTGTAATGAAATTATTCAGGTCTTTTTTTTTTCCTTCTCTATCCCTCAGATAAACACGGGTTGCCAGAAGACAAAAGTGGGACAATAATTCAATCAATGCCAGCTTCACTTCAAGGTAGGCACATTCTATTATGGACAAACACACAGGCAAAGCTAAGTAGGCTGCAGAGAGCATTTTGAAAATAGAGGATTGTTTTTGTACTTGCATTACTCATTAAGTTGCAAAATTGTTCCTTCCCTGCTTGTTATGGAAATGATAGTGTATTGAAAAGTATATAAGCAAAACCCAAAGTGCCTGATGTTAGACTTATTCAAAAGACCATGGATATTATATATGTAGACGTTAAACTGGTTTCTTACCTCATGAGCATTTCAGCTAAACTCTTTGCATCTAGAAGAAAAATAGTTAACATTAAGACCCAGAAAGCATCTCATTATGATTACATTTGTGCTGCTTTAGATATATGCTTTTATTTGGAAAGAAAAATATGGCAAGGATGATTCACTGGTTATTTAAATACCTTTTACTTTTCCCCAGATCGTGGTACTTTCAGTAATAATAAACATTTGACTGATACCTTCCACAGAGGTAGATATTGTCCACAGGCCTGAAAATAAGTCTCAGAAATGAACTGAAGTCTTTAGGGCTAATTATTTCTATTTTTTTGGGGTGGTTGGGGGACTCTAGAAGATTGTTTTATTTAGGAAGAAAGTATCAGGTGAGATGAATAAAAAATAGTAATTTATGTTTTTTCAGTACTGAATGATATTGTTTCCCATACTAAAATGCCAGTTTAAAAAAATTAAGGGTAGTTAGTACAGATGCTTTTAGACCAGCGATGATATACAAAGCTGGAGATCTGTGGGACTCAGTGGACGGGGAAGGGTTATTGAAGCTTCTTCATAATAACTTGGCTGAAAGATCATACTTTCCAAGTGACACTGCTTTATTGGGGACAAAGCCCTATTTACCTGTCTGCTACCCTGGATCCCGTACTGCCAACATATCTTTCTCAAATGCTCCAGTGATATCTACAAGATAATATGAGTAGTACGTCTCAAGAACTGGCTTGGCTGTCTCATAGTTTGGCACCATAGAAGGAGAATACAGCCATCAGAATCTTGAATTTTTATTAGCTGGGCTGCCATTTAGTTGTGCTCATTTATTCCTGCCAAGCAACAGAATGAAGGTTTTCTGAGGCCTGAAAACCTATTGGAATGAAGAGTTTAGTGGGATGGTCTCATTGATACCAAGCTGTTATCTTGGGAACCTCAAAGTCTGGACTGGAGTAACTGGATGGAAGACGTTTGGGAGAGGTAATCTCCCATCCAACACATCCATGGGTAAATGAAGAAAATAAACCCAAAAAAACAGCTTTTGATTCCCCAGTTTATTTCTATATATCTGTAAATTCACAGTTAAATATATAGCATGTTTTTTCTACCAGATGCCTAAAAATAAATTCATATATTTGAACCACCACCCATCTAGAATTCATTAGCAGCCCTGTAAGTGTAAAGCAGTGGATATGTGCGTTACCATAATTAGATACATCTGATAAATACAAATACTTTAGTACTTACCAAGGTTAAAATCATTTTCCTTAAACCCTGAAAAATAGCACTCTCCTCCTACTGGAGCATTCCTTTTCAGATTTACCTCTCACACCACAGATCATCAATGGATGGCCAGTCATTGCCATTTCCTTTTCTTTGGATGAAATCTAGAGAATCCCAGTTGTTTGTGCTACTACTGCAATATCCTCTTTGGCCATCTTTCTAACTACAGGTCTGTTTCCATTTAGTTTGTAAAAATGATTCTCAGTTTCTAGGAAGCAGTGCCACGACTCTCTGTTCAATTCCAGGTCACTGATCTGTTCTCTTCATCACCCCCACTGGGAAATTACTTTTCTTACAGTGGCACCCCTGAAACACTCTCTCTCACTTCAGGGTAGCCTCCGGCTTCTCCCAGCCTCTGTATCCTTCTTCTGTTCCCCCAAGTTTCAGAACTGCTCCTTGCTTCTTTCTGTCCAATTGATCTTGATCCCTTGGAATTAATAGCTTGAGTATTCTCTTGCATACTTTTCATTAAATCCTGCCTTCCTGGGATGCGCAAGAGCGATTTCCTAAATGGGAAATGGAGAGGCTTGGTTGCTCTGCCATGAAACAGTGAACATGCCCAATTGGTAGCAACAGTGATTTTCAAAAAATGAAATTAATATTTTTGAGGCAAAAAGGCCGACCCTGGGTGAAAGCTGACCCAAATTTAATGTCATGTCTGATTTCACCGCTGAATGGTGCTTTTGGTTCCCAGCACCATCCAGAATCAACTGTGGCTTAGGAAATGGGCCAAGGCACCCAGCAGGGCCTACTGCTCAGCAGACACCCAGAGATGTGCTCTTCCATACTCAGGCATATTTCTTTCAACACAAGCAAATGCTCAGTCATGGGAGCATAAAATCCTTATGTTTACAATGCTGGTGACTAAGCCCCTTATGGAAGAACAGTAAAACCCTCTCCAAGAGCCCAGCACTATTGGAAGGGGACCTGACTGGTAGGCATGTCTAGCTTTTAAACTATAAACCTGTCAGAAATCCCATCTCTCCCCGTTGGGGTGGCTGGAGGTCTCCTTAAAGAGGTGTTGCTGGGCATCCACCTCTTACTGCACAGCTCCATCTAAGCTTAGATGCCTAAATACATTGGACATTTAATCTTAAGTATGCATTTTGGGAAGCTGTGTGAATTAATCTGGCAGAAATAAACCACAGATATCTTGACCCAATTAGGACAGCAGAAAAGAACTCCCAGTATCAAACATAAAGCTCCAGGAGGAACCAAGAATGACAAATTCAGATATCCTGACCTGTACCCACTGGAAATTGAGCTTTCTGCCCAGGGTGGGCTCAGAGATTCTTATGCCAGGAAAGGTTGGCGCAGAGACAAAAACCCAACTAGGTGCTAGACTGGCTCTTCTTCCCCTTTGGGAGGCACAGAGAGGATGCTACCCACATGTTTAAGTGTTCTTCCTGCCTATGACTTTGTCTCAGTGGATTACAAAGCTCAAGCTTCAAACGAACCAGTAAATTTCCCCCCCTTTTCAAGCAGAGAGCACTTAGGCTGTTGGTTGCAAGTCCAATGGACATTTAAAGCCAATGCTCCTACAGTGCCGATTCTAAAGCATACGCCATTTAAATCAAAATTTAATTTGGGGTTTGAATGGGCCAGATACACCAATTTCTCTCCGCCTCACTGACTTGGACCCTGAAAATCTGACTTGTGCACAGCTCTAACAGGTACCTCACTGATTTAATTTTGAGCAGATTTGAACTGGTATGTGGGGAATCTTTTAGAAATTATCTAACTCTAAGACGAATATTGCCACTTCCAGCTATTACCCGGACCCTCATCCCTTCACTCCCTTTACTGAACTAGCTCTAGGAGGAATTATTTTCATGGTGCTGGTGTTTTTCTGATAGAGTGATGAGACAAAACATTGTGGGTGCAAAGGGAGTTTTGTGCTGAGCCAATGACTCATGAATGACCTCCTTGTATTTTAATCAAAGTAGCTTGAAAGTTGGGTATAAACCAGGACATAACTAAAAGCCAAGTAGGACTTTTGAAGTCAGTACTTCCGGCTAGGTCTAGAGATAAAAAACTAACGCTGGCAGACGATTTAGCTTTTAAGAGGTCGTGCTATGCTCTAAAATTAGTAATGTGTACAAGAAAGCAGAATATAGGTTGGCTAAATTGTGAGTCCCATTTTCTTCCTTTAAGAACAAATGTATTGTGGTAGGCTAACTGGGTTGCAGAGCTATGCTGACAGAAATGTGAGGATTTGGGCAGTTTATCTGACATCTTATTTCAGATATGTGCATTGAACACACACAACATTCCTGTAAAGTAAGAGTTCAAAAATCCTCCTTTAAGATTTAACACTAAGCAGCCTGCTGACCGAAAATTTGACTTTGCATTCTATTAAAAAAAACTAAACTATATTTGTTGATTGGGGTTTCATTAAAAAGTGAACAGAAAGGGCAGTTGAACCATTACAACCAGATGCAAACTAAAAAAATCTGTTTTGTCCAGGGATGCAATTGGCACATTATGCTGAGCAGGCTGGGAAAAGGAATCACCCAACCAAGTGTGTGACACTGGGGATGTCTGGCATCTGTCATACTGAGCATGCTCTAAAGAAGTCACCAAAGCTGCTCTTGCATTGGCCGATGAGGAAATAATGAACTGGTCAGGGTTTCGCAGAATCCCTTTAATACTGTTTCCAATCCCATCAGTCAGTCAGGCAGTATTAGCCTCCATGGTATTATTGCCACTGAATATTTCCACCCATGCTTCCCAAGAGATGTACACAAACTCTGTTTGCTGCCCACAGCTTTCTCCCAACTCCAGTCTCCTCCTGGGGACAGAAGCAGCTTACTCATTTGAGAATGTTTTGAAGACACTAGCCTTTTGTGCATATATCCAAATCATAATATTCACCAATAGAGATGGACACACTGTCAAAATCCTTGAGGCTAATTTATAGATGAAAAGTCCGGCCTTCAAAGATTTCTCTTGGAGAAAATGACTTACTTTGAATGACCTCCCTGCCACATATGGAAAATTAAAACTACTCTGCCTTTAAAGCAAGGATTACGGGGTGGGGGGAATACTCCAATGTCAAATAAATCATTGGTTACAAATTTAGATGGGTAATTCAGAACTTACTGCACGTAAGTGCTTGCAATAAATACAGAGTGCTTGAAACAAAATCATATTTTTTGGTAACTGAAGAAATTGGAAATGTATCGCATCAAGGTAACTAATGAAAGTCCCAGTCTCACTGCTATAATTCTTTGATTTAATTTCTATTGCCAAGCAATAAAAAAGTAATTATTTCACAAGGAAATCAGATCATCCTTCAGAGAAGGTCCACCTGTTGGAACTGCCTAAATTAGCTGGCAGGAAGGAGGGTGCTGTTGACAAGGTAACCTAAGATTTGGAGAATGAGGGGTGGTGGTTGTTTTTAAATCCCCTTCCGATTATAGTAAAGATCTTGTTGATGGAGAAAGTCACATTTTCTCACACTTCCATTAGAGGGTGAAAGCATTTGTTTTGCAGTTGGGTTGGATCAGGGAAACAAACCAACTTAGCCTCACAAAGCTTTTCATTCTTCATCTCATTCCATGTTCTAAAGTCAGGAGGCAGCGGGGCTTTAGGGAGCAAAGTGGGTCTTTCTTAAACTCTTACCTCGGAGTCTCTTCAACCTCTGCTCCCTTCTCCTCCTCCGCACAACCAGCAGAAGCACAAAGAGCAGCAAGATCCCAACCAAGATACAGGAAATGGTGACCAGCATCTTTAGCCCTTCGTTGGTTGCCAGCCCTTCCTCGCTTTGGACCACTGACTTAATGAGAGGAGGGATTGTACCTGCAAACAGGAGAATGGCCTTAGATTACCAATAATGAAGACACAGACATTAAGTATTCAGGGGGGTGACAATGGATGCAAGCCGCATGCTATGACCCGAAGTCAGCCCAAATGTCTCGTGACGGGGTCTGAGGACCAGGTTAATCCCTAAAGAGACAATGCCATGAAGCTAGTGCCTTCTTACCTTAAATTGGGAGCCCCTGAGGGGGTTTGGTACTTTTCCCCAGCGCATACTTCATAGAAACCACTATTTTGACTAACTCAAACTGAGGGTCGAGAGGATGACTGTTGCGGACACGAAGGATGGCTGGCCAGCTCCCAAGAAAGCTCTCACCCGCTCTGATCCTCTCTCCCTCCCCCACCAACTCCTCTGGCTTGTCCAGGATGGGTTGGGGCATGGAGCTCGGCGGTGTCATGATGTTTCAGCTACAGCCAGAGGGGTTGGCGATGGGAGCGGTAGCCTCCAGAACTGGCTGCAAGTGCCATTCCGGCGGGAGCAGGGAGAGGAATGGGAACCGGTCCGAGCAACGCCCCTGCCACCCCTCAGAAGCCCCTCCTCCTGGAGTTCTTTCCTTCTGAGGGATGGGCATGGGTGTCCCCCTAGTTTATCCAAGGGTAAAATCTGGTCACTTTAGGAAGATTCATTTTTAAACCTTGTGGCTTTTACTGCTTCTCGTTTAAAGTTTAATTTTAAGGGTACAGGAATCAGGCATCCTTTCCAAAAGGAAGAATTTGACAGGCCTGTGAGGTTTCCTTCACCTTTTACCAGTTATTGTTAAACAAACACAATGAAACTCAGATTTATTAGAAGCCAGAGCCATCATATGAAAGTACTGTGAATTATGAGCTATTTAAAGCAGCCTTCTTTGTAAAGATTAAACTTGCTCCCTTCTCGCTGAACTCAGTAGGAGTTGGGAATCACAGGGGACATTTTGTGGTATGCTTCATTATGTAGCATTTTTTAATCACCTTGGGTATTTCAATGTAAAATAACTGGCATAAACCTGATGCTGTTAAGTAGCGTGAAAGCATGGCGATTTTTCCCAGGACATGGCCGTTCTTTATACTGATCAAGTAGAGCAGGAACAATAGAAATCTCAGGACCCTTGCCATCTTTTAAGGCAAAGGAGTGCATTCTTCTTGCACTCTCACAGTGATCCCTGCTAAAAGACCACTCTATTGCAACCAGCATAAGGCACCTTAAGAATAATGTACCACTAGCTAAAGAAAAAGTAGAGGGAACAGCGGATGAAGGAAATGGAAGAGGCCTTTAAGTCCTCTCCTAAATACATTCATTCATTCAATAGTATTTATTGAGCGCTTACTATGTGCAGAGCACTGTACTAAGCACTTGGAATGTACAAATTGGTAACAGATAGAGACAGTCCCTGCCCTTTGACGGGCTTAAATACAGATACTTCAAACGTGGTCTCATTACGTTCATTTATCATGGCCAAAGGAATATTAGACCCATCCCTAGTATCTTCTCTTAAATCGACAGTATATCTCTCTGATGATTCATTTTCCTATATCTTTTCCAAATCATGTAAACTGTGACCACCTAAGTTAATTATGCCTTTTTAGTTTGATAAATACTGTATGCTTCTTAAAACTAAGTATGGGTCCAAAGACTGAATCATACCTAGCCACTTAGAGTTAAGGTCATTTTATTATTTTCCCAGGAATGAGAAAAAATAGGCTTTAATTTGAGAATCAAATTAAGGGTTTAATAACTCTGCAACAGATTTTTGAATGATTCCAAGGGCTGGCAATTCAGGCACTGATGGCACATCACTGATATGTGCATTTAAGCCACAAATTTTAGCCTCATTAAAATTGTAGTGACAGAATCATTAGTATACCAGGGGTATGATTACAGCAATTAAAAATGATGATTCAGAAATAACAAATTTCATTATGAAAATGTGCAGAAGTTAGTTTAGAACTTTAATGGTCAATCAAATGACAAAGTTAAATGGAACTGTTCATCCTTAACAGTGCCTTATGAAAAACCCTATTCATTGTCTTGAGTGGCAGTATAAAAGAGAATTCTCCATGGTCAAGCTTACTTAGGATGAAGCTCAACCAATAGAAAGGAAGCTACCCTTAAAACAATCTAGCCTGGACAGAGGTAGGAGAGATTACTATCAGATTATCACAGACAAATTTTCATAAATCCAGGGCCAGAGCTGAGACCAGGGACCCTGAATAAGTCAGAGGTGCTAGGAAAAAAAATATAGGTGGGGAACACTTTATTGAACATGTTCCTTGGTGGGTAGTGACTTCAGGAAGCAGTTTGAAAAGTGCATAACTGGAGAAAGCCATCTCGGAATAGGATGAGTGGTGAATTCACTATCCTTCTCTTACAGTATAATCCATCACTGCAGGGAGGTTTTCCCAGCTCGAGTGTTTTGGGAAGTAATATTGCATCAAATTCCCATCAGCAATGGTAGAAAAACAGTGGAGCCCACTGTAAATTCCTCTGATATTTACATAGGTTGGCTTTTCTCTTTGGGGGGTTCAGGCCTATCACCTTGGCTATTTGCTGGGGGGTTCTGAGTGGGGTGATCAAAGAAACCAATTTACAAAAGAGAACTTTTTGCAGGCTTGCACTTTGTTTACATTGACATTAAATCAACCTATTGCTACAATATATCTCCACTTGCAGTAACAGCCTTAACACAGTGAAAAATCTATTCCATAAATCTTACTGTTCTTTAAGACCTCCTAAGCTTTTCAGCCCTATAGAAATTAAACGTGTGTACAGTTTAATTGATTGTATTTGAAATTCAGCTTTAAGGGAAATCCTTTTTTTTTTTTTGTTATATAGTGTTGATGGCCTTTTCTCTCATTAGATTGTCAGTTTTGTCTTTAATAAGGTCTTCAAACACCCATGGACTAATGCGTATGTGTTGACTAAAAATGCCATTTACTTTCCAAAGCCCAAAAGTTCAATCCTGCCCAGTCTTCCTTGGAAAGCTTCTGCATAAGCTATAAAGCATCCACTCATGAATAACTCTGCTTCTCCCATCCTATTTTAAGGATTTGACACTCTGTGATTCCATCGGGACTATAATAAATTAAGAGCATGGTTTACAATTTGTGCGCTACCTATTCATCTTTCAATCTACAGGAAATAAATTAGACCTGGTATACATCAAGTTGAGTGGAGGGCCAGGGAGAAAGCACACAGAAGGATTCAAGAGAAGCCAACAAAAAGAAATTACTGTAGGGCCTGGGAGGGAATGGAGGAGATATAACATTTCCTGTTATCAGCTAAGAGTGAATTACGGTCTTTGACGGAAGCCTCAAAGAGTGGGGAGGTGCAGGTTACTAGAACCAAGAGACTGATGTCAGCTCTCTAGTTTGAAGGGGGTCTGTTTTGTCCTGGTTGACTGGATCGGCAGAAGCTGCCTCAGTGTTCCGAATAAAGTCACCAGAAAATTCCGGCCGGAGTAACGCTTAAAAGACTAGCAGATCTTTCTGGGAATGGCTGCCCACCCCTGCTGTCTGAGTGACCTTTTGAAAGTGGCCTAGGAGAGACATTAGGATAAATTCTATTGAATCACAGTGCAGGGGATCGATCTATAGGAAGTTTGCAGACTTACTGCCATCAGAGTTGAGCGTGGCAAACTTGGCTTGCTTCTCGGCACAACCAGCACTGTTGCACACTCGCATCTGCAGCTCATACCAGGTGGCGTCTTGGAGATCGTACAGGATGTAGGATTTAGAAAGCGACGTCCGCTGAGCCGTTGTCCAGACTGTGGTCCCAAAAGGGCGGTACTCCAGGGTAAAGGAGGTGATTGGACAGCCACCGTCATTCCAGCCAATCAGGTTCAACCTCACACGGGTGGTGTTAATACTGGCAAAGAGGTCTTGTTCCTTCGAAAACTGGGGTTCTACGGAAGAAGGTAGATTTAAAGTGAACGAATGAAATCATTCAAAAGTACTTACTGAGCACTTACTATGTGCAGAGCACTGTGCTAAGTGCTTGGGAGAGTACAGTACAATAGAATTAGCTCACAAACAAAGGGCCTCTGTGAAGACCCTTGAGGTTTCTTTCAAGGACGCTAGCTGTTCAGTCAAGAATGATAAAGATCGATTGGTGCCATCCATATGTCAAATTATGCAGCCTAAGAATAGGTGGCGACAGGTTGGGAAGCGAGCCAATATTTTTATGACTGTTTCCCACCATTTATATTGCAAATGAAATGACAACAAAAAGAATATTGAACCAAATTGCTCGTCAGTACAGAGACAACAGTGCTGCAGTTTCTGAAAGAGACAATCAGGAATACACGAGAATCGAAATTTTAGCTCTCATAACTCCATTCACAAAAGGCAGTAGAGTATTCAAGCCAACATACCTTTTCCCAATGTCTTCGCTTCTATGATTTCACTGATGCGCCCTGGACCCACTCCATTCTGGGCAGTAAGGGTAAACTTGTACCAAGTGCCACACTTCAGATTCTCTAGGCGATAAGAACGTTCACTTGGGCTAATTGGAAAACTGCCCCACTGCTCACTGTTGTCTTCGGAGTACTGTAAGATATATCCTGAAAGAAAAGGGGTGGGAGGTGGGGGTGGTAATATTAACCATCCAACTCTGACTTCCTTTAAAGACGTGAGAAGGTGACAGACAGGTTGCACGGGAGGGCACATGGCCTGGTTGAAACAACACGGGCCTGAGAGTTAGTAGACCTGGGTTCTGGTCCCCACTCGGCCACCGGCCTATTGTGTGAATGAGTAGATCACTTGACCTCTCTGTGCCTCAGTACATTTACCTGTAAAATGGGGATAAAATGTCTACCTCTTATACTGTGAGTCCCTCAAGAGACAGAGATTATAGCCAATTTGATTTTCTTTTGTCTACCCCAGGGCTTATTCAGTGCTTGGCACACAGTAGACACGTGATGATGATGATAATACCCACATGGGAACCAGTGTAATGGTACCACCTTATGGGCTCTGATGTGTTTTTTTCCTCTCAGAATTCCGGGGGCCATGGTTGTGACTTAGAAGGCCCAGCAGCAGTGAAGCCTTCGCCCCTCCTACTATACTTAACTGAGCTAGACGGCAACCTAGTCACCTCAAATCTTTTGAGATGACAAAGGAGGGTGACAAAGGAAGAGCCCGGACAGATGAATTACAATGCTTCAGCTCCCCCAAGCCCAAGAGCTTGAAGGCAGCCCTTTGACACACCCATGCCACTTATGTACCTATCCTTACACACTGTTCCTTCCCCTACTTGTAATGTATTTTTTGTCTTCTTCCCCAGACTTTTAGCTCCTAGACAGCAGGGATGATATCTTCCAACTGCTGAACTCCCCCGAAGGCTCAGGACAGTGCTCTGCACACAGAGTAAGCACTCAATAAATATCACTGATTGATTGATAGGCATGGCCTTCAGAATCGGTAATCTTAAAAGGATTTCGAGGTTCTTTGGAGAAAATCAGCACAAGAATAGAACAGAAAAATAAAGAACTGTTTCTCACCCAAACTGTAGCTGTATGATGAAGTGGGGGGGGGGGGGGGGGGAAGGGGGAGGGTAGTATAGTGTAAGTTTAGCTGTCCATGGCCTGCATCTCGTTACCTCTGATAGAGCTACCACCGTTGTCCCCTGGGATCCAGGAGAGAGTAATGGAGGATGACGTGGTTTTGGACACGGTGAGCCGAGGTTGATCTGGTGGAACTAGATTGTTAAAATAGTTAAAACAAAACAGGAAATCAGTTGTCTTGACGAGTTCTTTTTACCAGTCATTCACCCACTATCTTAGGTTGCCCAAAATATACAAATTACTTCTGTCAAAATGTTTGTTTAGCTGACATCCTTGGACGAAACAGGGCGAAGTTCTCATTTTTTTGAAAAATATCCACACAGAATCCATTGCTATCTCTTTGTCCTGCCCTCTAATTTTCTTTAGATTCCTGAATTTCTCATTAAATAGGATCACAGAACCATCATCAAAATGACTGAGAACATGTCAGATTATTTACATTATTTTCTAGCTTTGAGTTTCAAATGTCAGATAAATAGCACAGACTTCCATCTTTCTACCTTTTGGGGATTTATTAAGTGTAAGACAACCTCCAAAAGACACAATCTCACTGTCTTTCCAATCGCTTACCAAGTGAGCTCAGCTCAGGAAGCTACAACTCTGCAGGAGTCAGAAGCAGCCATATGGCCTCACAGTTAGAGCACAGGCCTAGGCGTAAGAGGACCTGGGTTCTAATCCTGGCTCTGCCACTTGTCTGCTTTGTGACCTTGGGTAAGTCACTTAACTTCTCTATGCCTCAGTGCCTTCAATTGAGAAGCAGCGTGGTTCAGTGGAAAGAGCACGGGCTTTGGAGTCAGGGCTCATGAGTTCGAATCCCAGCTCTGCCACTTGTCGGCTGTGTGACTGTGGGCAAGTCACTTAACTTCTCTGTGCCTCAGTTCCCTCATCTGTAAAATGGGGATTAAGACTGTGAGCCCCACGTGGGACAACCTGATTCCCCTATGTCTACCCCAGCGCTTAGAACAGTGCTCGGCACATAGTAAGCGCTTAACAAATACCAACATTATTATTATTATTCAATTGCAAAATTGGGATTCAATACCTATTCTTCCTATTTAGACTGTGAACCTCATGAGGGACCTGATTATCTTGTATGGGGGAATGGGGGAATCACCTTGCACCAGTTAAGGCAGCTACAACACTCTGGAGATGTCTGAGATGAGGAGGGAGTTTGCAATGGGTGGAAGGGGAGAAATCTCCTACCCCCACAGTATTCACTCTCTCAGAAAGAGAGAGGAAAGGGAATGGAGAACATTTCCCCTCATAGGTTAGAGCAGCTGCAGTGCTGGGGTGGGGAAAAAAGAAGGGTCGAGGAGGAGGAAACCAAGGATTGAGGGGGTGGGGGTTAAGAAACCTGGCCTGGATGTCTGATGGGGGAACGATGAGAGTATCCAGCTGCTGCTGGGGGTGGGGAAGGAGCAGAAGGAGAGAGAGAAAGGAAGGATGACTTTGCACAAAGCTTGTCAGATTGGATGCAAAATGGCCGGCGCTAACTCCCGTAGGAGCTAAGGAAAAGGTTTTGTTCATGTTCAGTCTCTTATTGTTATTAGCCGAGCACTACGGCAATGAGTCCTGAAGGCTGGATGGAAAGTGGAATCTGTTCCAAAAAAATCCTAGCACTGTAGAGCTGGGAGGGACCTTAAGAGAGGACACAAGTCCTTGAGAAATGAACACATTCAAAGCCGACACTTTGATATAGCAACTTTTCAAAAAACAGCAACCCAAAACAATAACAAAATATCAAACAAATAAAGATGTCTTCACAATGCAGTTTGGCCTGGGAGGAAGAATTATGTGAAATCTACAAAACTAGGTTGGAAATTTGATTCCAACAGGGAGCCGTGTTTTACTGACACTGCTTCTTATTTCCAGGCTGACTGGAAACTGCTTGCTTATGTCTCAGCTGGAGCAAGTGAAAGGAAAATTCAAAAGAGAAAATAGACACTCTGTAGCTAAATGTTCTCAGAGAAGGTTTAATTTGGGATCCATTTATGATTTGATTAAGACCTTATATTTGTTGATTTTTTTTTTGAGCTGAGTTATCACCCCACTCCTAAATCTCAGGTAGAGATGGGTAGGTAAACACCCCTGCCCCCTAACCTAAATTCCTCTTTCTCACTTGCTCTAATCCTATTCATCAGCACCTTCATTCCTCAAAACAACTGTTCTGCTTCAGATTGTCTTTCCCCTTCACGGCTTTCAAAGCATCACCATTTCAAATGATTTAATTTTCATGATGCCTTTTAGATCATTTCTAATTTCAGCCCAGGTTGGGTTGGATGCTGAAGAAACAACTGGAGATGGAGTGACTTTGAGGATGGCATGCACACATTCAAACATGAGCTCTTAAGTGATGTACTAAGTAGCCTGGTCTATCCAGGCCAGGATTTTGCCTTGGACAGTGGCACCAAAAGATGTTGTTAGGAACAATGGGGGAGTTTAACAGGGGGGTCTTCTTGCCATCCTTCCTGTTGGCCATCGCTGTGCTTTGAAGCACCTCTACCCTTTCCCATCAACACTTCAAACATTAAGCAAAATTGTGGAGGTGCTAATCTCTAGAGAAGCAGTGCGGCCTAGTTGAAAGAGCACGGACCTGGGAGTCAGAGGACCTGAGTTCTAATCCCGGATCCACCACTTGTCTGGGTGACCTTGGGCAAGTCACTTAACTTCTCTGGCCCTAAATTACCTCATCTGTAAAATGGGGATTAAGACTGAGAGCTCCATGTAGGACATGACCAGGTCCAACCCGATGAGCACAAATCTACCCCAGACTTAGTACAGTGCCAGGCACTTAGTATGCATTTAATAAATACCATGAAAAAATATCTTACGTAACTTAGGCAACTGAATAACCGTGAGACTTTGAAAAACACTGTATTGCAAAAGAAAACTCAGTATTGAAAGCTGCACTGTGGCTTGCGGTTCTTTCCTGCATCCTCAGTTTTAGAGTTTCAAAAAGAGAGGTGAGAAAGGGTGACTGACCAAGGAAGCAATTCACTGCTCTCTCTAATAAGCCAGATAACAGCCAATGCTTTCTGGACACAGTACTGTGCCAAATGGACAACTGTGGGCTACTGCAATGGTAATTTAGACTGCAAAGCAGTGGTGTGATCTTGGCTGTACAGTAGATGTAGGAAAAATGAAGGGGCCAGCAGCAAGAACTTCAACTGCCCTCCATACAACTACTTTACAAGTCTTTTTTATACCGTCCATAGTACTGAGCTCAGGCAGCTACTGACCAAGTCTAACTGCCCTGAGATCTCTCTGGAACCCAGGTTGTTTCATGGAGATAAAGTAGATTGGGTCTGAACAACATATTACTCTGCAAATATGTGTTTTCTAAATAACATTTTCCATCACAGTTCAAAAATGTCCCCAGAGGAGAATCCTTCATGTTCAGTGTCACTCTTGTTCCCATAAAGAAACCGTACTATATTTGCCAGTTTCATACTTATTATAGTGTACTCTTACAATGTACACTTACAGTACACTCTAATATAGTGTACTATAGTGTAACCTTGGAGAGTATGAAAAATGCAAAATTTGAACAGACTAGGTACTAATACCTCACTAATCTCACATCTCTAGCATATCACTTTGTAAAAGCACACTCACAAAATCACCTTGGATTTTTTTTTTTTATACATATGGCCCAATTACAGACTTCTTAAATAAGTGAAGCGTTTTATCCACAGACTGTCCAAAAAATAAAAATAGAATATCCTGCCTTAATATTGACTGCTGCGATTCCTTTGATCCCAGCTAAATGTGAAACAGTTTGTGCATGGGCACAAAACCATGGCCCAGAAAAAAGAGGTTTCATCTTCTTACCCCGGTGCTAAATTTCAGGATCTAAAGTGTGTTCTTTTCTTGGGTTTGATTTTACATCCTTTATGGTAAACAGCCCACATATTAAGGGGGAGCAAAAGTGACTTTTAGAGGTGTTGAAAAGTCAGATTCTTATACACCCACAAAAAAAGGTAAAGTTAAAAACAATTACAAAATGGCCTCCAGGCTTCTTACCTTGAACTTGCAAATTCAAAATAATCTCATCTGATCCCCAGTTGTTACTGGCCACACAGCTGTAATACCCAGAATCCTCTGCCTTCACCGTGCGAATGATAAAGCTGCCATTGCTAAAGATGCTTCTTCGCCCATCAATCATTACTAGACTGGGTGTCCCGTTACTACCTCACAGGAAAAAAAATGCATAAATTAAAGAAATTACAATCAAAATTAGACCAAGTTAGGGAAAAAGAAAAGATTCCCACTGATGCTAAATATGAAATTTGCTACTGCTCTGGGGAACCTGATAGTGCGAAATATTCAGTAAATATAAAACTGAGATCCATGATGAGGTTAATAAAGAATTGAACTAACATGGCTGAGGCTGAATAAAAATAATAGTGGTATGCCTTTTTTCAGAAAAACAGATTATGCATTGAAGGGAATGCCTAAAATAGGTTCACCATAAATGCAAGAATATACTTTTCAATGAAGTTTCTTACCCTCAAAACTGACTCACCATAGCTATTTAAAATGATGACAAAAATTTAAGAATATTGTGCCACATTTTCCTCTTCTGCCTCTAGAGAACACACAGCAATGAGACTTTCTGAACCAGGGAGGGAGGGGAAGGAGGAGAGCAGGAGAGGGGGGAAGGGGAAGAAAAGGAGAGGGAAAGGGGAAAGGGGAAGAAAGGGAGAGGAAGCCAGGGAAGGGGAGAAAGAAAGAGAGAGGGAGAAGAGGGTAGAGGGAGACAGAGAAAATCCGCCTATTCAGTCTGTCACCAAATTCTGTCAGTTCTACTTTCTCAGCATCTCTGGACTCTATCCCTTCTGCTTCACCCAAACTGCCAAAATGCTGATCTAAGCACTCATCAATGTTTCTATCAACTCTGTGGCTTAGTGGAAAGAGCTTGGGTTTAGGAGTCAGAGGTTATGAGTTCTAATCCCTGCTCTGCCACTTATCGGCTGCGTGACTTTGGGCAAGCGCTTCACCTCTCTGTGCCTCACTTCCCTCATCCGTAAAATGGGGATTAAGTCTGTGAGCCCCACGTGGGACAATCTGATTACCTTGTATCTATCCCAGTGCTTAGAACAGTGCTTGGCACATAGTAAGTGCTTAGCCAATACCATCATCATTATTACTACTACTCTCCTTAGTACAGTGCTCTACACAAATTAAGTACTCAATAAATTCTATTATTATATCCTGCCTTGACTACTGCATCATTCCCTTGTCTCTCCCCTCTCCACTACATACTTCATGCTGCTTGTCAGATCATTTTTCTAAAAAAATCAGCAGCCCACATCTTCCCCACTCCTCAAAAATCTCCAACAGTTGCCCATCACATCCACGTTGAACAGAAGCTCCTTATCATCATCCTCAAGGCACTCAATCTGTGTCCTCCTACCTTACCCCACGGATATATTACAGTCAATCAGTTGTATTTATTGGATGCTTACAGTGTGCAGGTCATCTTATTAAGCACTTGGGAGGGAACAGCACAACAATATAACGGACATATTCCCTGTTCACAACTAGCTATTACAACTCTCCCTGCGTGCTCTGCTCTTCTAAAACCAGGCTTCTCACTATACCTTGATCTTTGCAAACAGCAAGTGCTCAATAAATACTACTGAATGAATGAATCTCCACTTTCTCGTCACTGACCCCTTGTCCATATCATCCCTTGGGCCTGGAACTCCCTCCCTTTTCATATCCAGCACACCACCTCTCGCCCAGCTTCAAAGCTTTGCTAGAATCACATCTCCTCCAAGAAGCCTTCCTTGATTAAGTCCTTGTTTCCCTATAAAACACTGGGCAAGTCGTTTACCTTCTCTGTGTCTGAGTTTCCTCATCTGAAAAGAGGGGATTAAATACTTGTTCTACCTTCCTCTTAGAGTAGGCGCTCCGTGTGGGACAGGGATTGTGTCCAACTTGATTATCCTGTATCTACCCCAGTGCTTAGCACATATCAAGGGCTTAACAAACATTATCATCATCATCATCATCATCATCATTAAAGGCCTGAGATATGTCAGCAGATGACTGAGGCCACTGGCCTCAGAGGCCAAATGGTGGATAACATTTGTCTACTATATCGGCTGTGACGTTGTACTCATTATTAGAAAACTCCTGCCCACCACAATTATAAAGAATGCCTTTTCATTACTAAAAGTACCATAAGGAGTGGGGAACTTGACATATTGTCTCCTGAATATCTCTGAAAGTTGTCCCACCATCCATGAAAGGGCAAAGGCTCTGCCTTGGTGGCCACCTTTCCTGCTCATCGATAAATAAGTACCACCACTTGAACGGGGCTGCTGCAGGCCGGCATTTATCCAGACCCCCGAGGCTTGTTCCTGGATGCTCAGTTACACAACTTAGATTCCTCCATCTTCCTTGGGAATGAGGTGAAGCAGTAATGCAAAAATGATGCAGCAAAAATGCAGTTCAAATGCTTACTTTTCCCCCTAAATGGCTTCCATTACTTTATGGAAATACTGTGAAAACTGACAAGTGGTACGGGATTTGATATTTGCAAAGTGCAAATGCACTGTCCTTTAAAGTTATTCCTCCCAGAAGTTGTGGTTTTCCTTTAGAGATAGTCTGCCCGGCAGTGGAGGTCAGGGAATTGTGCTCTCCTGCAGGAGAAGACTTGGCTAACATTTGAATGCCGTTTAGGAGCAGGGGGGGAATTGGTCACCTTGGCACCAGCCCACTAGAGTTCTCCTGCCATCCTGGAGAGCTGGGCCAGGCCAGCCTGCTGTAAATTGTGTTGCGGGTTACCTGTCTTTCATCCATTTCACGGCAGGAGAGGGGTCCCCAACAGCTTTGCAGGGGAGGATAATGTCCTTCATCCACGGGGTAGTGACCGTCCCGCTGAAGGTCAGGATTCTAGCGGGAGCTGCAGAAGAAGGAATTGTAAAACCAAGTGGAAAATCCAAATGCCAGGCCGTGCTTCTTCGTCACTCAGTAGGGTAAACAGAAATTCAGTGTTTGGTACTCATACACCAAACAGCTTCTAGCTGTGTTTTCTTCAAAACTGATCATTTTTCAAAGCACGCTCAGGAGTTTTATCAGGAGGCTGAAAGGGACCAGAGGGGAAACGCTTTGCAGGGTCCTTGCCTTCACTGACTGGATTTCTTCCCATCTGGAGACCTGACTTTGCCTCTCGGACCTGGAGGGGTTGTCAGAGACAGCAGCGGCAGAGACGTACCGGGCTGGGGGTTTCCGATGCTATTGCCACCCTCTGCCGCATAGACCGTTCTGGGCCCTCTGGGCTTACGCCTCAGCCGCCTGGCTCAAGCCTCAGGGCTAGGGTAGTGACCAAGCTAGGCAACACTGATGGGGCAGGAACAGCCTGCAGAGAGCAGCACCATGGGGGTGTGGGCCACTTCCTGTCCTGTCCTGGTACCAACACTCAGCTCCGGGGGGTTCTGCTTCAAGAATACTGTTCCCTAATGGAGGCATATTGACTGGGGAACAAACCACCCCCCAAAATTGGGGAAGGCTTGGCTGGAGCTCATCTCCTCTGAAGCCACAGAAACCACAACGTAAAGCCACACACCTCTCTGACTACAGGCGGAGAACCTTCTAGACTGTAAGCCTGGTGTGTGTGGGCAGGGATTATCTCTCTACTGCTGAACTGTACTTTCCAAGCGCTTTGTACAGTGCTCTGCACAAGTAAGCGTTCAGTAAATACGACTGAATGAATGAACACATGCAGTGGGAAGTGGGAATGTCCTTGATGCCAAACAGGGCCCAGCCAGAAACTATGTAAATGAAGAAAAGAGTGAATACTTTGAGGTTTCCCCAGCTAATCTATTTCTCTTAGTTCAGCATTTCACTTACGAGGCAAAAGGAAACTTCAAATCAATTTGAATCAGAGGACTGAAAATCAGTGTTTATTTTGGGCTTTCTTTGTTAAGAGTCTGAGGTTTTTTTGGCGTCAGGTATGGGGAGAGAGAAAGAATTACCTACACTGCCTGCATCTCATTTCCCTTTTGTTGTTCTAGTTGGGATTTAACCCATGAAATTGTCCTGTAAGTCTGAGGACAGATATTTGAACATTAATCTCTGGATACCAGGGGCTTGACTGCGTGATGTGAGAAGACTAGAGGTATACAAACACAAATTATTTTCTCATTAATACACATATTTTATTAGGGTGATTGTATCATACCGAGCAGAATAACTGAAATTGGAAATGCCTTCTGCATATGTACAGCAGTAAGAGCAAATCTGCTGTCTGGGCTGGTCCACTAGAGTTAATGTTTTAAATCCAGCCTCAAAGTGGAAGCATATAAAATGATGGCAGTGGAGTATTATGCCACAATAAGAATCTATTGTGATTCACCAAGCACAGGATTTTACAGCAAACATTGTTATAAAAGTAGGGGCACAGGGTTAAAATTCAAGCTACAGCACCAGGAGAATGTGAATAAATCCCTCATTAACTTTTTATTGTGACATCTAATGAGCATTCCCAAAAAACAGATCTTTGGATGCCAGTGTAGGGAAATAAGAAAAATGGCAAACAACATCAGTAGGACCCTGATTAAAACAAAAAAATCCTATTTAATATCTTCAAAGAAATTTTATATTTGTCAGGCTTGGTCTTGCCTATAAAGTAAATGCCCAGGACCTGGGTTCTAATCACTTCATGTCACTTCATTTCTCTGTGCCTCATTTATCTATAAAATGGGGAATAAACCTGGGAGCCCCATGTAGGGCAGGGACTGTGTCTAGCCTGATTAGCTGGTAACTACAGCAGCGCTTAGTATAGTGCCTGGCACATAGTAAGCATTTAACAAATGCCATAAAAAAATTAAGTTTCACAGATCAAGTGCCAAAGGTTTCAGTCGTACCAACCGCCTTCTGAAGTTTGTCCCGTTCTGAGTGGCGACCAGTCAGACTTCTCCCCAGCACACAGGAGATGATGTCATTTATGCATTTGGCCTACCTTTCGCTAAGGGTTCCACGGTGATGATTTCACTGCTGTTGCCTCTCCCCGCTGCAGTCACGGCCACCACCCAGACACTGTATTGCCTATTTCGACTGAGGTTGGGGATTCTGTAGGAAAATGAGTCAGGAGAGGCTTCAAACTCGCTGATTACCTGCAGCAGGAGACATAAATAAATGTTTCCAAATTCAAAGAGGCATGGAAGTCGCAGAGTGGAGTGATTATTAGGGTGTTACCCCTGAGAAAAACTAGCTATGGAACCAGGGCATGGGTGCTGCTGATGGAGTGTCCCGTCAGAAGCAACAGATGGGTTTTGGTCCCAATCACAGAGAACTCAGGACCGAGACCCTGCGTGAAGGAGGTGACCGTGATGATGGCCGTTTGTGCCACGTCATGTTCACTCTCTTGTCTCTGATGGCCAAGTTCTCCCTGGGGTACTGAGTGCCACAAACGAGTAGACAGGCAAAATCGACTTCTTCTTCTTATTGTTATATGTGGTAAACACTAAGGGACAAGGATGAGAGAGAGGCTGGGAATGGATAGTGGCATGGTTTACTGAGGGTGTCATCCACTGCATATTTCAGCAGGGCTCAAGAAGAAAGGTGTTGTAAGAGAGGATTTGTTTATCATGCATTCAATATAGAGAGAATCATTCTTTATGCTCAAGTTTCATCTATCTTTGGGAGGGACTGCAAAGCCCGATAGGGATTCCACAACCCCTCTACCAACATTCAAGGGGCTGAGGCAGGTTCAGTCCATCCCTTTAACACAGGACTTGAGTCTTTGCAACTTCTAAAATATGCTACTTTAGCCATAGCACCTTAAGAAAGCTAACGATGCATACAACCTGAAACCAATTGGACTTAATAACTGTTAAACGCTAATGCTAATTATCAGAGGTTCCACATACGGAGTATCTTCTTAACTTCATTTTATTTACACTTAGTACCCTGAGCACTGTTCACAACTAGTATTTCCTCCATAGGTTCAAAAACAAATATCTTATTAAATCCTTATTTGCAAAACCCAGAGCAGAGCTAAAGCAATCGACAAGAGATAAGTGACTATGGAATAATTGTTTAAGGTTGAGAAGTAGTATCTCAGGGCGGTAAGTCAGAAGGGTCAAAAGCTTCTTCCTTTAATGGGATTTAATCCCATGGGATGGGATGGAGATTTCTAAATTAAACAAGAAATCTACTACAAATGATGGTTCTTAATTGTTATAGGGAGTGGGGCTGGGATTAGCATTCTGTTTACTGCCACATTCTCTGAACTGTAGCACCAGCCGGCTCCATGACTCTAGCCCTTGGGAAACACCTTAGAGCAAAATACTGAAAGTTAAATTTCTCAAGAAAGGTGTCTTTCAAATTTAGCTTTACCCTGTGATAGAGAATTCACAATGGACTCTAGGAGGCTTTTCCAACTCAACAGGGACAGAGCATCATTTCAAATCTTTGGGCCAGTCATCAGGAGATGTCTTAAGATCATGCTCTAGAAGCACGTGGCTCAGTGGAAAGAGCCCGAGCTTGGGAGTCAGAGATCATGGGTTCGAATCCCGGCTTTGCCACTTGGCAGCTGTGTGAATGTAGGCAAGTCATTTCACTTCTCTGTGCCTCAGTTACCTCATCTGTAAAATGGGGATGAAGACTGTGAGCCTCACGTGGGACAACCTGATTACCCTATGTCTACCCCAGTGCTTAGAACAGTGCTCTGCACATAGTAAGTGCTTAACAAATACCAACATCATCATTATTATTATTATTATTATTATTATTAAAGAAAGAGGCAGATGGATCTATGCTGCTTTCCAGAATCTGCAAAGCACTGGGCTGACACTTGGCCTGGAAAGAGACTGTAGTTTTGAAGGGTTTGACCTTTTAGGATTTAGCCCATCCTCTAACCCCTGAATCATTTTGAAAAAATTATAGTTCTGCTACTTGTCCATTATGTGATCTCAGGCAAATCACTTAACTTCTCTGTGCCTCAGTTACTTCATCTATAAAATGGGGATTAAAGCTATGAGCCCCATGTGGACATAAATAGGGTCCAACGTGATTAGCTTATATCTACCCCAATTCTCAGCACAGTGCCTGCTACATAGTAAACATTGAAGAAATACCATAAAAAATAGAACACCCCCCAAAAGCTCCCTAAACATTTAATTAAAAAAAATTGGTTAGACTGTTTTAAATATTTTCAGAGCCAAAATGAACTCAATTTATAATTTTACTGATTTATCATCCTCATGAATATTATTTTCACTTGCTACTACCTCTTAAACTTCTTGGAACAGCTAGCAATTTGATATTTTACGTGAATCTCATACCTGATGCTCGCTTTCAAATAACCGGAGAAAATCTTCTGAGAAGAATTGATTTTACTTCTAACATTTACCTGGCAATTCAAGCCAGACTAACAGATAAAATGGCTTTATTTCATTGAGGAGAGGGAGGAAATAGAGGGGGGGAAATGCAGTTGTATCCATAGCTGACCTCAGTGAGGAAGCGAGTGAGGCAGTGACCTCAGGAAGTGCTAACAGGGAAAGCAGGGGGTGGCCAGGTTCAAAAATGGGAAAGTATCTAACCTTGTGGAAGTAGAAGCTGTGGATAGACTGTGAGCCCGTCATTGGGTAGGGATTGTCTCTAACTATTGCCGAATTGTACATTCCAAGCACTTAGTACAGTGCTCTGCACATAATAAGCGCTCAATAAATACTAGTGAATAAATGAAATGCTGTGGCTCATGAGGAAGGGGAAGAAAAGTGGCCCAATGGATACAGCAATGGCCTGGGAGACAGAAAGACTTGAATTCTCATCCCAGCTCCACTGCTTGTCTGCTGTATGAACTTGGTCAAGTCACTTCCCTTCCTCTGTGCCCCCGTTACCACATCTATAAAATGAGGAATAGGGCTGTGAGCTCCATGTGGGACATAGATTATGTCCAACCTTGTATCTACCTCAGTGCTCTATACACTTAGCGGTGTTTGGCGAATAGTGAATGCTTGACACATGCGGAAAAAAATCCCTTAAAGATGCCATACAGAATGTTGTATATAAAGTATCTTTGCCCTGAGCATCAAAAATCAAAATTAAGTTGAGCACCCTGTGCTTTCTGTCAGTATAAGTTCAATGTTTAGGGTCTGTAGCAAGGTCCAGCTTCCTTTCAGCTGTTCCTGGAAATTGGAGACTTTTTTAGGCTTTGACTGATGTAACAATTATGATTATTATTATTATTCTGGAATTGATTAAGCCCTCATGAGGAAGGTACAAGATAATCAGATCAGACTTGATCCCATATGGGGTTAACAATCACAAGCTGTAGGAACAGTATGAATGTCACCCCTTTTACAAATGAGGAAACTGAGGCCCAGAGAAAGGGCGAGAGGTTCTGACTTGCCCAAAATCACAGAGCTAGGTCTTGAGTTCCAGGTCCACACTCTTTCCATTAGGCCACCCTGCCTCCCCATCGCCTAAACATGCTTCCAGCAGTCTTTAACTATATATTCCTTCTTATTTTTTCATGTTCCATTACAACCTCTTCCTTTTCCCTGAATTACCTTTATATTCAAAGCCTCCCAGTCCAATTCAAACCCTGTAAATGTCAGGGAAGAATGGAGCTGCCTCAACGTGCATACAGCTGTGAAAGCTGTCTTCAATCAATCGTACTGATTGAGCACTTACTGTGTACAGGACACTCAACTGTCTTTTGGCAAAGCACCATTGATCATTCAGGCTCCACTACCTTAACTGTGTGCAGGACCCATAATCAGGTTAATCAGAGGGGAAAAAAAATTCTAAAAAGAGAATGATTAGCATGCTAAAAATAAGGTAATACAGTCCTAACTATGGTGGCTTTTTGTTACCTTTCGATCAGAGCTGTGATCTTTGAGAAGACTATGGTTCAGCCTGATTCTTTTTCATTATACACATTTCTCCTTCTTTGTGGAAGATATGAGATTTTCAGAGCCAAATTCTAAGGTTTATAAATCTCAAGTTCCACTCCAGTGGAAAGGTCAAGTTAGGCCGCTTATTCCGTTGGCTCTCAGCAAGTGCTGAAAACAATAAACTTCATGGGCAAGGGCAGCCGAGATGATTGGATGGATCAACAGAGGGTTAAGAAGTTCAGTAGGAATGTTGGAAATTTAGTGGCTGTGTCCAGGCTTGCCTCAAAAACATAGTCCCAATAACTTCATTGTACATTTGCACTTGGAGGGAAAGGGCCAACAAGTCTTAGGCACAAACGTGGGACTTTCCAGCCCTGAAGCTGAGCACCCTACATTTGAACCGTCCCAGTTGAAACTGCTCCAGCCAAAACTGAAAAACCTTGAGTGACCCCCTGATATTGGTCACTCAATATCAGAACGCTGGGACTGAACTATGGAGAGGCAGCGTGATCTAGTGGAAAAAACACAGGCCTGGGAGCCAGAGGACCTGGGTAATAATCCCAGTTCTCCCACTAGGCAAGTAATTTAACTTCTCTGGGACTCAATTTCCTCATCTTTAAAATGTAGATTAATTGTCTTTTCTCCTTCTTCCTTAGAAGGTGAGCCCCGTGTGGGACTGGGACTGTGCCTGACCTGATTATCGTGTTTCTTTTTTTAAAAATTACTATTATTTTATGGTATTTGTTAAGCACTTACTATGTGACAAGCACTGTTCTAAGCACAGTTAATCAGGCCATATACAATCCCTGTCCCATATGGGGCTCACAGTCTAAGTAAAAGGGACAACAGGTATTGAACCCCCATTTTTGCAGTTGAGGCACCTGAAGCACAAAGAAGTTAGGTGACTTGCCTGAGGTCTCCCTGCAGGCAAGTGGCAGAACTGGGATTTGAATGGTCCTCTGGCTCCCAGGCCCGGCTTTACCCAATGGGTCAAGTTGCTTCCCATCACTTAACTTAGTAGAGTACTTAGCACATAGTAAGTGTTTAACAAATACCTTATTATTAATATTATTTGGAAAACATATCTGGAGATTTAAAAAACACCCAGACTTCCAGGACTGACATTCTTGCAGAAAGCTCCATTAAAGAAACTTGCATTGTAACCCTCACCACGCCTATGCCACATCGCTTTTTCTTCCTGCATCCAGAGAGATGCGTGGTTTTGGAAGAACGTTCCCTAATTTTGCCATGACATCCTAGCCAAAATATACAGTGCATATGTATGTCCTGGTGGGTCTGGAAAGGCTCCCCCCAGTCTGGATAGTCACTGTGCAGATCCAAAGTGCCACTGCCCCATTATAGGTGAAGGTAGATTTTTTTTAACCTCATAATAGTTTGGACTGGGTAGTCCGACAGACAACAGACTGGCTTTACAAATATGTTCAGAAATATTTCTAGGGCCTTTCACCCTCCCATGCGGAGGAACCTGGACAGTAAAATGAAATGAAAGTGGCATTTTTCTTTTCGCTGATGTGAATCAGTCCTGGCCCTGGGCATCTGGCTAATGGCAAAACTGCACAAATGTAGCCTTTAAAAGTATAACAACTTGTTCGAATCCATATTCTAATGGTGGTGGGGTGAACAGAGGTGAACCATATTCAGGGAGCTCTGTGTGAATGTCTTAAATTGAGACCTGTCTTTAGAGGAGGAGTATGTGGAAGGAACCTAGACCTGGGAATCAGAGAACCTGGGTTCTAATCCCTGCTCCACCAGTTGTATGCTGTATGATTTTAGGCAAGTCATTTAACATCCCTGGGGTTCAGTTTCCTCATCTGTAAAATGGGGATTCAATGCCTGTTCTCTCACATTTAGACTGCAAGCTTCATGTAGGACAGGGACTCTGACTTGATTAACTTGTATCTACCTCAGTGCGTAGCCCAGTACTTGAGGCTAAGTAACCCATACTCTGTATTCGTATATACTCATAGCACATACTCAAAATACTCCCCCAAGCACTTAGTACAGTGCTCTGCACACAGTAAGCATCCAGTAGATCCCTTTGATTGTGAATTTATCTGTGCCTAGGTGGGTTTGCACTACTTTTTGGCTTACTTCTCTCCTCTCTCCTTTACATCCATTCTGATTCATGATTTGCAGTACTGGTATGCATCTTGGTGGTTGGGGGAGATGAAGGACCCCAGTATGGCCCAGGGCCCCAGATTTTGCCAGTCACAAGGTTTGCTGGAGCCCGTGGCTGAGGTCTGGGTTAGCCTAGCCCACTGCTCCTACCGTGGCCACTAGAACCACAGCCAATCAATCGATCGTATTTATCGAGTGCTTATTGTGTGCCGAGCACTGTACTAAATGCTTGGGAGAGCAAAATCATAAAACAGAATTGCTAGACACGTTCCCTGCCCACAATGAGCTTAGGGTCTAAAATCCACTCCAGCCTCGGATGCAGGGGAACCTTCCAGCATGGGGCAACTCTGAGGATGGCACTGTGTGGGCAGAGAAGCAGTGTGACTTAGTGGATAGATCACGGGCCTGGGAGTCAGAGGATCTGGGTTCTAGTCACAGTTCTGCCCCTTGCCTGCTGGGTGCCCTTGGGCATGTCACAACTCCTCTCTGCCTTAGTTCCCTCATCTGGAAAATGGGGATTAAGACTGCGAGCCCTATGTGGGACGGAGATTGTATCTAACCCAATTACCTTGTGTCTACCCCAGAGTTTAGTACAATGACTGGCACATAGTAAGTGCTTAACAGATACCAAAGTTATTACTGGAACTGGATCGGCATCGGGAGGGGATCCACAGTGTATAGAAACTACTGCCCCATTAGAATTCAAGCCCTCAGCCCCTCTTAATAATGTCGGTATTTGTTAAGCGCTTACTATGTGCCGAGCACTGTTCTAAGTGCTGGGGGAGATACAGGGTCATCAGATTCTCCCACGGGAGGCTCACGGTCTTCATCCCTATTTTACAGATGAGGTGACTGAGGTCCAGAGAAGTTAAGTGACTTGCCCACAGTCACACAGCTGACAAGTGGCATAGCCGGGATTCGAACCCATGACCTCTGACTCCCAATCCCGGGCTCTTTCCACTGAACCACGCTGCTTCGCCATTATAGCTCTTCCCTATCATACGGCTCCCAGGCCCTCAGCAATGTGGTCAGCGAACGACCGACTGCCCTCCCTTCCTCCTCCTCCCGACCAAACCCCAAACTAGGAAAGACCCGCTAGCATCCGCGTGGCTCAGTGGAAAGAGCCCGGGCTTGGGAGTCAGAGGTCATGGGTTCGAATGCCACTCTGCCACTTGTCATCTTTGTGACTGTGGGCAAGTCACTCAACTTCTCTGGGCCTCAGTTACCTCAGCTGTAAAATGGGGACTAAAACTGCGAGCCTCACGTGGGACAACCTGATGACCCTCTATCTCCCCCAGCGCTTAGAACAGTGCTCCGCACATTGTACGCACTTAAATACCAACAACAACATCCCTCAGAGTTACAAAGAAGCGAGTCTGGAAAACAGGAGGGGACAGGAGCTTGGACCTCAAGACAGATGACCAGGAACCAATTGGGCATCATCGGAGAGAAGAGGGGAAAGACAAGGCTCTGCACCTCCACCCTCCTCTCCAAGGCTGCTCCCCCAAAGAATGGCCGTGGAGTTGCCGAAGGAGAAAAGGGGTCAAATTGATGAATTTAGAGGAAAAAGAGGAGTGAGGGCGCCCTCTGGTGCCTCTCCTCGTCCACAGACAGAGTCTCACAGGAGGGGACTGAGATTCTCCAGCACAACCTCCCGGCCCCCAAATCAGAAACAATTAGAAAGGTCTCAGACCAGATGTCCCACGTCGGGCGGGGCTGCCCCCAAATACTCCCCTCTCCTCCTATCCCACCACCTGAACGCCCCCCAAAAGTGAGGGCTCTAGACTGCAGTGGCCAGGGCCGGTGACGATCCTGACCACATAAGGATAATAATGTTATTACTCATCATCATGGTATTTGTTAAGCTCTTACTGTGAACCAGGCATCCACACTCCTTTTCCTGACTCTGCATGCGTGTGTGTGTGCGCGCACACACGCATGTGCTCACGTCTAATCCCGGATCTGCCGCTTGTCAGCTGTGTGACCTCGGGCAAGGCACTTCACTTCTCTGTGACTCATTTACCTCATCTGTAAAATGGGGATGAAGACTGTGAGTCCCTTGTGGAACAATCTGAATTCCTTGTATCTATCCCAGTGCTTAGAACAGTGCTTGGCATGTAGTAAGCGCTTAACAAATACCATATGATTATTATTATTATGAGGGGCTGTCACCCTTTTGCCTGTGCAACTCTTCTTTTTCTTTCTCCGACTGCCTCATCATCAGAGCTTACTGGGTGCAGAGCACTGCATTAAACACATGGGAGAGTGCAATAATAGTAATTATGGTCCTTGTTAAGCACTTACTATGTGCCAAACACTGTTCTAATCGCTGGGGTAGATACAAGTTAATCAGGTTGGACCCAGTCCCTGTCGTACAAGGGGCTCAGTCTTAATCCCCACTTTACAGATGAGGGAACTGAGGCCCACAGAAGTTAAGTAATTTGTCCAAGGTCACACAGCAGACACGTAGCGGAGCCGGGATGAGAACTCATGACCTTCTGACTCCCAGGCCCGTGCTCTATCCACTAAGCCATGAGAGTTGTTAGGTACATTCCCTGCCTCAAACGAGCTGCTCTCTGCATCTCTTTTTCTGTTTCCTATCTCATTCTCTCTAGCTTCCTGCCCTGCGTTTTCCTCACCCATGATGCCCAGGCCTGTGGCCCCTCCTCCTGGAAGCCCAGCGCCCTCTCCCACTTACAGCTCCAAAGACTGAGGGCATTTCCTAGTGCTGGATGGGCTCCTTTTAGCAGTCTGTCAAATCTACCTACAGAACTGCGGTGGCTGGAGGAAGCGTGGCTTCCGGCTTCGCCGTCGGTGGCCGGAGTAGCCTCCCTCCTCCTTCCTGACAGCAGGGGAGCACACAGATTCCCCTTGCAAGAGAACAGGGTGGTCAAGTGGTTGGAGCCGAACCCCGACTCTGATCTCCGGGGCTTGCCTGATGCCCGAGGCAACCTCCCCTCTCCTGACCGACATCACGGCGATGCAGATTCGGCCTCCCTCCGGAGTGGGGGATGACTTATTTGCCTTTATGGTATTTGTTAAGTGCTTATTATGTGTTAAACACTGTTCTAAGTGCTGGGCACTGGTCAAAGGCCACTCTTCAAACACTGGGAGGGTTCTGACTGTTTGTTATCAAGAATATGGCCAGGCACTTAATAACCAGAGGACTGCCCCCTCCAAGTACCTACTTAGTTAATGCTCTTAAACGGTGAATGTCAAATTGATTGCTTCTACTGTCTAAAATCTGCAGCCTACAATTTATCCCTGTCTCTCCTCCCTCCTAAACTGAGAGTCCCTTGTGGGAAAGGAACTGCATCTGAACTATTTACCTTGTGGCTCCCCGGGCACTTAGAACAGTGTTTAACTCACCGTCAGAGCTTGATGTAAAAATAAAAATAACATTAATATGAATATTTTAAACCCTTAGTTAACTCTGATAGCCACATTAGGGTTGAGGTGATGATTCCTTAATAAATAAGATGAGTTTTCATTTTCTATTAGCCAAAGATTCCTGTCTACAGCTAAGACAAGAATCTGCCAGAAAGCAAGAAATGAAATCACAGACTGTGAAACTGAATGAGATGACGCCTTGGGTTACTCATTCGTTGTATAGACACAGGTGACAGTGATCCAGCTCTGTTCCCTCCCCTCATTACAGTCAGCAAAGGATCACTTTTCCCACCTTATAAACCCTTCTGAAATCACACCTCCTCCAGGGAGTCTTCCTTGCTTATTTTTCCTCTCTCCACCCACTTTCCCCACCCCCCTACTGCCACTTCAGCTCTTGGGCATTAACTTGAATACTATCCCCCACACCACCCCATTCTCCCCCCATCCTTACCCCCATGGTATTCACGTACATAACTTTAAATCCCGTCGCCTCCCCTTCCAGGAATTTATTTTAATGTCTGTTTCCCCACTGATCCCGGCTGACATTTCCACACTACATCCGAGCCAGGTGACTATCAAACCCACAGCAGAGCACCCAAATGCTGTACACCCACGAGTTGCATTAACTGAGAAGCGGTAGCCAGCTAAGCCAGGCCGGTCATCACACCTTTCCCCTGCATTGATTCCATCTTCTTATTTCTATTTTTGAAGGGCTCTTACTTGGAGGGCTCAAAGTTACGATAGTCTTTTAAGAATCAAAAATCGCTGCCCGGATCATTTTTCTGAAAAAGCATTCGGCCCGTATCTCCCCACTCCCTCGGCTGCCCATCCACCTCCACCTCAAACGGAAACTCCTCACCACTGGCTTTGAGATGCTCCATCAACTCTCTTTGTGCTACCTAACCTGACTGATCTTTTACCTTGGGTAGGGTTGTTACCCAACCCACACACCCCGCCCACACACCCCGCTCCTTTAACACCAACCTTTACCGCAATCTCATCTATCCCTTGGGCTTGAAACTCCCTCTCTCTCTTAATATCTGACAGTTTTCCACTCTCAACACCCTCCTCAAATCCAATCTCATCCAAGAAACCTTTCCAGACTAAGCCCTTTATTTCTCTTACCCACTCTCCTCCCAGTGAGGACTACAACCTTGGCTGTGTACCCTTAAATAATTTTGATACTCACCCCATCCTTATACTCTACCATTTCCCCTATCCCTAATCTATTTTAATGTCCTTTTCCCTCTGAGCTCCTTTGGGCAGGTCACTTCCCTTCTCTGAGCCTCCGTTACCTCATCTATAAAATGAGGATTGAGACTTTGAGCCCCATGTGGGACAGGGAGTGTGTCCAACCTCATTTGCTTGTATCCACCCCAGCACTTAGTACCATGTTCTAAGTGCTTAATACCATTATTTTGGTTAAAGACTGCGTCTACCAACTCTGTCATTTCCCAAGGGTTTAGTACAGTGGTCTGCTGCACACAGTAAGTGCTCAACAAATACCACTGATTGATTGATAAAGGGATAAAATCCAAATCTGGGAAGGTAACCCTTGTCATCTTGAAGGGTTGGAAAAAGGGGGAAGAAAAGGATGTGGGAGACAAATTTAAACGATACTTTTTGAAGAGTTTGTTATTTGTACCGGTTTGTACGCTCCCTGGGGGGCAAGTATCATGTCTTTTCCTGCTTTTGCATGCTGTCTGCCTCCAAAAGGTCCTCGGGATATGCTGCCTCCATTTTTGCTGGAGTACCTCCCCTTGAAGTTACAGATAGTAAAATCATTTGAAGCCTAGAGCCACGATAAGTGTAGTAGCCAATCTCCAAACAATTTTAGAAGATTTCACAGAAAATGATGGTATTTATTTGAAAGTGTAAGGGAGTGACAGAAATAACTCACTGTCATCATTTTATGATTTTTGTCAGAAAGAAACAGGGGCCTGAGGGTTTATGGACCTCAAGTTGGGGAAGATAAAGCGCCTTGAACCCCAGAAACAGTTGAGCTATTCCAAGCATGTACCCACAGTGTCTCTTACTTGGCTCAGTGTGTCTAGGAGGAGGAGGGGGCTGAGGGGTAGAGGCTGGGGAAGAGAGGAGGAGGAGGTGGAGAAGGCGAGCAGTGAGAAAATCACTAGCTGCTGTCCAGAGCACATCAGTGGGCTGCATAATTAAGGCTTCGGGGCTGTGGTTTCGATAGCTGCCAGGTGGCTCGGAGGAAAACCAACCAGCTAAACACAGATTGACTTCAGCAACTGTCCCCCTTAATATGATTCTGTCCTATATTTTCCTGTGAGCCATACATTTGGGCCTTGGAAGACAATGTGGAAAGCGCATTAAGTAGGTGGAAAACCAAGGAACAAACCTCAATCTGTAGAACGCTACAATTACCCCACAGGAAGGAACTCAGCTAACCACAGACGGTTGCCCCAAAGCCACTTGGTGGCTTTTTAACTTACGGTGGGATACGGGTGTGAGCAGGATATGGTGTACTTTCGGATGATGCCATTCAGCTTGGAAGGAGGCAGCCACGACACAAAGACGGTGGAGGCTGAGGCCGCTGCGGCCTTGACTCCAGCAGGTGGGCCTGGAACTGGAAGAGAGCACATGCGGGCTCAGAGAAGGCACAGGTATACCATATGCAAAACGCAAGAATTTCCTGGGTCGATTTTGCAGAAGAGCAATCCTAGGAGTGCAGCCCAGAGGGTAGGAGTCCCATTCAGCTACTTGTTTTTCCCCCTTTCTACATGCTGAGAATGTCTCTGTCATTGTCTCTGCCCCTCCACCGTGCAATTTTCCCCACTCACCGAGCATCATGGGAAAACATCTCTCCCATTGCAGGGAGGCTGCCCAGTCTTGAGACTCTGCCTTTCCTCATTAAAGAAAACTGAATTTTCCAAACTCGAAACAACCAGATTGAACTCAAGGAGTTTCCAAAAGAACATGCAGCGATTTAGCCATTTGACTTTGTGGTGTTAATCCAAAGGTGCCAAGAGCCCACTAGTGTGTGACCTCCTCAAGCCGCCCAGCTTCCCCATCATGATCTACCAGAGGAGCAGTCCTTACCATCCTCTTTGGTGCGAGTAAAAATCTGTTCGCTTCTGACCCCGTCGCCGGCTCGAGTAAACGCCAACACCTGAATGCTGTAATTGGTGTATTTCTCTAGCCCATCTAGCTCCAGGGAAGGTTGTGTAGTGGTGACATTTTTAATCTCTCCCAGCTCTGGAAAGAAAACAAAAAACAAATAAAAAAACCAAACCAACCCTACCATGTTACCAGCAGTGCTATTCTTACCCTGCATTGTACTTTTTGTCCAGTATGGCAGAGTGCATATCCATCTTTAGCACATTTAAATTACACAGAGGGGTAATGCACATTCATTATAAAACACAGAACACTATGTAGCAATTTGGAAAAGATAATTCACACACAAATTGCTTCCCAAGAATCCAAGGCAGAAAATAGGTCTAAACAAAACAGAACAATTCCCTCAAAGCCAAATCTTATAAACCCACCTTTGATGGAGAAAGATTTTTCCATAATAATGGTGCCCCTGCTTAAACTGATTCAGGAAATGTTAAACAGACTCACAGAATATAAAGGACACAGTCCCATCTCAGTGGGCTTACATTATGAATAGGCTTTATTTTTCTACCTTTCTTGTCCACAGAGAATTTCAAGGTCATATCCTAAACTTACCAAGTCAAAGGGATTGCATCCTTGAGGGACATTCTTTTACTCTTGAAAATGACCTATGATTGGCAAGCAACCTTATTTCTCTGAGTGAGCTACTTAGCTTACTCTGCAGAAATGACACTGACATGTTCCTACACGTTTCTCAATAAACTTGGTGTTAACGAAAATGTTTCATTTTTCAGGATTGGAGTAAGCTCTCATTACTCAAAGGTGGAACATAACGCTCACCCCACTTTGCATTTACTGCTACATAATTAAAAGAAATTATAGAATCTCCTAGATAATAGATCACCAGTATCTTGCCTTTTCACCTTTGAAATTCAGAGTAAGGATGAAACCTTCAGAGAAACTTCTCAGCTGGCAGGGTGAGGGGGGAGGGGAGGTCTCAAATTAAAAAAAAAAAGGGCAAATACAGGTCATTTGTCAGCATTTAGATTGAAGTTTGCAGTGGCAATTTACTGGGACTTTGGAGCATAGTTCTGACCCCTCTGCCTCCATTTTGTGTAGTTGCCTAATTCCCAAAACCACATTTGAACACATTTAATGATGGCAAAGCTGGGTACTGAATTTCAGCACAAAAGATTCTCACATTAAGTTCCTAAAAGCTAAATCTAGAGAGGAGACATGATTGCTAAGATTGTATGTTCATTTTTCAGGTTTAGCAATTAACTTCTTGCTTTTTACCTTGCTGAACAGAATCATAAAGGTTAAGTTTGTGTTTGTGATTTTGATGACAACTTAGAATCTTGTCTTGGTATAACTGTAGGGGGAACAGAGTGGAACTAGTTCTAGAAACCAAAAACATGAAGAAACAAAACACAGATAACCCTGCTGGTAATATTAGTCACAGTAAACCCAGCAAGGGGGGAAAAAAAGGAACATTACCTGAAACCTAATTTGAAACTACAAGAATTTGTTTTATGAGTGAGAGTTTTGGAATGTTATTAGTATCACGATGAACAGTAGTTATTGAGCACCTAGTATGCTAAGATCCCTGTACCGAATGCTTAAAGAAATCTGCCAATCACTCCAGAATCTGATTAGCATATCAATATCTCTCAGGCTTGGGTTCTTTTAAATACACACTAAGGGTCACTTCTCAGTGAATCAGCACACTCGGGCAACTTCTGTTTTATAAACATTGAGTTGCTGTGTCTCGGACCCTTGTGCTTTATGTGAATTAGAAGGTCCAGAGCACTGTACTAAGCGCTTGGGAGAGTACACGACAATAGCACTAGAAGTCACGATCTCTGCCCACAAGAAGGGGAGACTGTCACTGAAATAGAGACAGGGGAAATGGCAGTGTATAAGAATCAGTACGTAGGTGTTGTGAGGCTGAGGGTGGGGTAAATATCATGTGTTTAAGGGATACAGGTCCGAGTACCCACGCAATGCTGAAGGGGGAACAGAAGTGAAGGCTTAGTCGGGGATGGACTCTTGGAGGAAATGTGATTTTTGGGAGGGTTTTGAAGGTGGGCAGAGTGGTAGACTGTAGCATATGATGGGGGAGGGATTCTAGGCCAGAGGGAGGACAGGAAAAGGGTTCAGAGGTGAGACAGATGAGACTGAGGTACAGTTAGTAGATTGGTGTTAGTGAGGTGTGCTGTCTCTTTGACCTACTTCCCTCCACCTCTACATTACGTGGAGAAATATGTTGGTTTCATACTGTGCTTCTCCTTTTTTTAGTACTGGGCTAATAACTGTATGTTTACCAAAAGTAGAATGGAATGTTTCTTTCTAATAGACAAAGGAAATAAAAAAAGCAAATGAGGAACTATTAAAGCTCTTTACATGTCCCCTTGTCTCCCCACCCCTGACCTTTTATGCCTTTTCCATTCTTATTCCTTTCTATTACCCACAAACACATTTCTACGGCCTTCTTGCTCTTCCAGCTCTAGCAAGGCAGACAAAAGCAGGATTGTGGCAGTGAAAGAAACAGAATATGGAAGGCAAAATCAGGCAGAAGAGAAGCCTAGGTGGGACTGATACTTCTGAGATTCTCCCCACTCCCTCTCACTCCCAATCCTTGTTGTTAAAACTAGACACAATTAGAATGAAAAACAAAACCTATTTGGGATGATATGACCCTTCTCTGGTGCCTCAGGGCCCACTTTCTTTTTGCATCTAGTTATTTGCAAAGAAAGGAAAAGTGGGCTTCTTTTCACGCACCTAATATTTCAAGAGGAAACATAATGAGAAGTTATGAGCCCAGAATTCTATAATAGTCTCAGTTGGAAAGGCACTGAAAAGCCTTTTTGGATTATATTTAGCACTAATTTTCATAAATGTTTATCAACTCGACACTTAACTCTGTTCATTTACTCCTGGTGTTGTATCATAGGGGTTTCCTGGTGGGTTATTTTGAGGGAGACTGTGTTGTTGCTACTGTAAATGGCAATAAAACCATTTTCTGAAAATAATCAAAAAACATTTTGCTTATGCCAGGAGATATTTAAGATGTAGGTCCCTCCCCAATTCAAACCTACAGTATCATGTGACATCATCATTTTTCAAAACAGGCCAAAAATGGGGCCATCCCACCTCAGCAATAGATAGTGTTATTACTCAAACTCTTTTTTCTTGATGGACCTTAACCCACAAACTTTCAGGATAGGATCTGAGGGCCAAGATGTACTTCATATATTAACTGAATTACAGTGGTTCTCTCATTTGTCCTCTTTTTCACAGTGGCACCATTGGTGGTTTATTACAAAACTAATTGTGGTTTTTTTTGCTATTTCAATTACCGTGAAATACAATTCATCGTGGCCAAAGCCTACGGTTTCAGTAAAGATGCTCAAAAATGTATTCAGGCTAAGAAAAAAAGCACTGAAATCTAAAAAGAACATCTGGATTAACGGCACTCTTTATTCTCCTTAAAGAGCTCAAAATATATTGCCTGACACTCCAATATTAACGGGTCCTAGTATTATTACCCTCATTTACACGGGAGAAACAGAGGTCCAGGATCAATCAGTTCTGGAGTTTGGAAGAGAATCCATATCTTCACTCAGAGTGAAGCAGTAGTTTTACCAGAAGTAGCAAAAGCAATAATTGCTTTGATTTGGCAATTTGTGAAATTTCTTAAATCTAGGATTTACTCACCCAATCTCCACTTACACTCAGTTCTTTCATACCACCAGTTTTTACTCCACAATTTGGATAGGGCAGCATTAGGGAATTGGGGACATTTGTCTGACATCTTTCTGGATGGATCACAACGTGATGTCAGAACAGTCAGTTACGTCCGTGTGTGTGGATCCCATCAAGGATCTCGAACTACAGTGGGAGCTTTCCTTTAACTTGAGATTCATCAGAACTGTAATGTCTGCCAGGAGAGTGCCATTTTCTTTCCTCACAAAACGGACAGTGAATAAACATTCGGTTGCCAGAAATGACCCTGGAAAATGGGGAGGCCTTGAGAAAATCAACATCACTTGAAGAAAATCTAGAGAGTTCTGGAGTTTAGGAATGGAAGGCTCTCCACAGAGCGGAATTTCTCCCCATTACCCAATTGGGCCTCTCCCCACTTCCAAGCCTGAGAGCACAGATCTTAAGCATTCTCCACTGGGCGCACTTCTTCAGGCCTAATGAGAGATCATTCCTCCATGATTCAGACCCCTTGTTCAGTCACCTCCTTGAATCATTCTCGAGGGGAGATTGAAAGGTTTGTACTGCCCGCAGATCCAGAGTGAAATAAAAGGATAACTTTGTAGGGATCTGGTGTTCATGTGGCCTGCCTTAAATTCCACCCTCCTGACCCCAGCAGCAGAATGAATGATTTGAATGTGTAAACTTCCTCAGAGGGTCCCGTTATGCCTGTCAAACACCTGTATGGTTAGAAGATACAGATGGAAAGATGGGATGCCCACCAGACAGTAAGCACAAAGTCAGAAGTCCCAGTCAACGCATCATCCTATGGTACTTTTGTTGTACTCGAAGGAACTCGAAGGACCTTTATTACGGCCTCTTACCTCCATCCAAGAGATTGGCCCAGTAGATAACTCTGAATCCCTGGAGAATGCCATTCAAGGCTTCTTTGGCAAGCGTTGACCAAGATATCGAGATGGTTTCTGGTGACGTCGCTATGGCTTGGACATTTTCTGGGGGGTAACTGGGCACTGAAACCAAACAATACAAACATGAGATCTCGGTGGGCTTCGATTCCAACGTGAGCATTTTGTCTATTTCATCACTGAACCCCGAGAGTCAAAGAATAATGAGTCCCTCTTCCCCTGAGGGTTTTTTTAAAAATGGTATCTGTTGAGCACTTACTCTGTACCGGGCACTGTACTAAGCGCTGAGGTAGATATAAGCTAAGCATGTTGGACACAGTCCCTGTCCCACACAGGGCTTACAGTCTTAATCCCCGTTCTACGGATGAGGGAACCGAGATATAGGGAGGTTAAAGTGACTTGCCCGAGGACCCACAGCAGACAAGTGGCGTAGCCAGGATTAGGACCCACGACCTTCTGACTCCCAGGCCCGTGCTCCAGGAAATGGAGCAGCGAGGGAACTGAGTTCCTGCAGTGACTGGACATCAACGTCGGGTGAGGCGTAAGGATCCTGTGCTACATGAGAAATCAGTGCATCGCATATCTCCGGATTTTGGGTACTGTGGTTGTTTGGAGCCTCACATTCTCAATGCTGGGAAAGAGTTTGGTTTTATGTGGCTTTTCTGTTAATTAAGTGGATTGATCCTTTCTACCCACTGGGGGGAGCTCACTCATTGGGTGAAGTGCGACTTGGAGAAATGCATCAATGCTGAGCTCCCCTGCTTTTTCAAACAAATCCAGCCCTGAAAGGAGAATTCAAAAAGCTTTGTAGATTTTGGGCTTTGCTGGCTAAAACGCACCTCTTGCATCTTTTTTTTTTTTTTAAGTGCTTAATATGTGCCAAGCACTGTTCTAAGCGCTGGGGTAGATACAAGTTTATCAGGGTAGACAGAGTCTCTGTCCCACGTGGGGCTCCCAGTCTAATTAGGAGGAAGTAGGATTGAATCTCCATTTTACAGTTGAGGCAACTGAGGCACAGAGAAGTTAAGTGACTTGCCTGAGGTCACACAGCAAGCAATCGGCAGAGCCGGGATTAGACCCAGGTCCCCCAACTCCCAGGCCCATACTCTTTCCACTGGGCCACGCTGCTTCTCCTCTTAGGGAAACACAGAACTCGATATTGAAATTGAAAGAGGCCAATCAGAAGAGAAACAACGCTCACGCCGAAATGGAGTCACGCCAAGTGATACCAAGAGATAAATGAAGGTGACCCACACCGATCGGTGACCGGCAATCGGAGGTCTGACCTGTATCACCCAAGACCCCTAACGCCCTCCCTCGCTTCCTCACCAGCCGGCTGACTGGGTCCCCGGTGCTCGACCCTTAATGATCCAAGGGCAAGCTGGTGGGCAGATCAGGCGGTCGAGGCATCCAGATCTCTGCTACTTTGGAAGAGAGCAGAAAGGCTGGCCAGGGGTTTCCCTCGCCCAACCGAAACCTACCGTCCTCTAGGGTCGTGGTGATGATTTCCTGAGAAGAAGGTCCCGTCCCAGCCCGGTTACAGGCCTGTACCACCAGGCCGTACTGGGTGAATTTGTTGAGGTTGTCCAGAGTGTAGATCTCACTGTCCCCGGTGGTGTCAATACTGATGATGTTGAACTGGAAGTTACCTCCTGTGCTGTATTCCCGGTATCCTATTTGGTAGCCACGGATTATTCCATTTTGCAAGTGTTTCTTGGGAGCCTGGACGGGAAAAGGGAGACTAGACTTAAGCGCAGGGGCATGGTAACTAGACATCGAACCTCCTCAGCATTTTTATTTCTACAGAGGGTAGCACGGTAAAATTGTTTTCAACCTCACTATTTAAAACTAGGTACATACTATAACTAGTTAATGGTTACAAGTCTCACTTTGATGAAATGGAAATTTTTGTTGTTCTTCATATGCTGAATTGAACAAACATTCAGACCAAGAGCCCAGAAAATGGATACTACTGAGAGTAGCAGAAACCCTTAGGAACATTATCCTTTAAAAGCACTAAAGACAGCTTCCACATAAATTTTATACTAAAAAAGTTTTGTTTTTTCCTAATATCACATGGACATTCAGATGGCTATTTACACAGACACTCAATGATAGGAATAGGAGCAAATCCTAATGCAAGAGTTCATAAAATGCCAATTATAATTGATAGGTATCTACCGTCTTCATTTAGATCGGCAAAAGTTATTCCATTTGGTAGTGAATTAAGTTCAATTAGCGCAAAGATTGGACAGATACTGTTGACGAGGAGACTCTGTCATATGAGTGTAAGCAAAACGCTGGTTAGTTCAGAGAGTCCTCTGTATAGGTCAGAGGTTTTGGACCAGTGAATCAGTAGTATTTATTGAGAGCCTACTGTGTGCAGGACATCATAGTAAGCGCTTGAGAGAGATTTTACCACCCCACTAAGGTATACCCACCTCTCCATCTTGCCGGCATCGCTACTATGGCAGGAAGACTGCCTACTCGGGGGGGGAGCCAGCCTGGAGGAGCTTTAGGGAAGAACAGAGGAGAGATAACACAATACCACTGGGTTTCCCTCCTCTGCTCTTCACTGCTGTTCTTGTTTGTTTCTTTGTTCGATGGTACTTGTTAAGAGCTTTCTATGTGTCGAACACTAAGTGCTGGGGTAGGTACAAGTCGATTAGGTCGGGCACAGTCCCTGTCTTGCATGGGGCTTACAGTCTTAAGTGGGAGGTAGAATAGGAATTGAATCCCCATTTTATAGCTGAGGAAACTAAGGCACAGAAAAGTGACTTGCCCAAGGTAACATAGCTAGCAATCAGCAGAGCCGGGATTAAAAACAAGGTCCTCTGTCCCCCAGGCCCATGCTCTTTTCAACAAGAGCAGCGGCGTGGCTCAGTGGAAAGAGCACAGGCTTTGGAGTCAGGGCTCATGAGTTCGAATCCCAGCTCTGCCACTTGTCGGCTGTGTGACTGTGGGCAAGTCACTTAACTTCTCTGTGCCTCAGTTCCCTCATCTGTAAAATGGGGATTAAGACTGTGAGCCCCACGTGGGACAACCTGATTCCCCTATGTCTACCCCAGTGCTTAGAACAGTGCTCGGCACACAGTAAGCGCTTAACAAATACCAACAAAAAAAACAAGTCATGCTGTTATCTGGGGGTCTCTGGACTAGTGGGAAAACTTGAAAAGTAGGGTCATGCTCTCCCTAAAACAGTGATGCACTGACAGTACATTCAAATTATTTGATTATCATAGTTGGGTCATATTTAAATGATCACCCAGTGTCAATGTCTCTTGTCAAAGATTTAAATCCAGTATTTGCATCCCTCCACTTTTCTGAACAGCCTGCTGCTAATATTATTCCAGTGTATTTTCAATAGCTCCACGCATTTAGGTAGTCAATTTTAGATGATCATTTTTACGTGTATACTTTAAAAATACAGGCCTCTAAAAACCATCAGAATAATGTTAGAGGGTCCATCGTTGGCTCTGAGATGAACTTGATAGATGTTTGTTGGAATGGGGAAGAAAGTATACAACATGACATCTTCAGAGAGCAGCATAACACCTTCCCTCCAGATGGCTTTAAGTATCACATACTGCCCATGCCAAAACTTCCAATGCTCAGGAATAGCAAGCATACACTTCAAATACAATTTCACAAAATTTTTTTTGTTAATAGAGGACTTGGGTTACATATGTACAAGTATGATTTTAGTAAATTAAAAAATGGTTAGTGCACATATCAACAGCCAGGTTAATGTAAGAATGTAAATTCTCCTTCTCAGAAAAATCCCCCAAATTCTCCAATTCATGGGAAGGGAAAAAGAATACTATGAATTGTAGTTTGATTTGAGCTCTAAAAGTTTCCCGATGTAATTTTCCTGTCCCTCTGGCACATGGTAAAGGGATAGGAGTGGATGGAGGGGAGAGATGGATGGCACACAGGAAGAGCCCATCTTGAATCCCATGATCTTCAGGTGACAACCATTTGAAGAAGGGATGGAAACACTGCAGCTTTCCTCTTTCTCCTATATTTTTAAAGTTCATTCTACAGGATTTTCCCTGAGAAAATCTAAGAGGAAAATAACAAAATAGCACTTTAAAATTGCCAAAAGGCTGTGGATCACATCCTAACTCTTCAAACTCTCTCTTTCCTTTGCCACCAGAGACAGTGAATTTAGTTAGCCACAGAAGACCCTCTGGGCACGCAGGTCGAAGAGACCTTCTGGGTCCTGAGGTCATCACCACACTCGACTCGAATGAATTCAAGTTCTAAGCCTCGGTTTGTCTTTCCTTGAGAGAAAACTAGTCTGCTTATCTTTGTAATGAGGGTGGGGGAAAAGGAGAAAGGTAATTTCATATTTCCTATATGCAGAACCAGAGAAAAACCAGAACAAAGAGCGCTTGAGCATCCGTAAAGTCAGATAGCTAAGAGTCTCATGTGTCTCATTAACCCACCAGGCACCATACAGTTTATATAATCAAAGGACATGCTAAACCTGAAAGTTCAGTACAGTCAGTTCTCCTAGAGTACATATTTTCATGTGCATGTTGGCCAGGGTGTGACGGGAAAATTAAGGTTCGACCTCCCCACAACGCACACCTTGTTGGATACCGTGTGAAGGTAGTGGGGGGAAAAAAGGGTTCCAGTGAGAGGGTGGGGTTTTGAACAGAGCAGGGCCGTCAATGATGCCAGTCAACATATGGGGTTCGTCTAGAATGTGGTCCTCAGGTTGCAGGAGAATAGATTGTTAAAAAAAAAAAAAAAAGGAACAATCTGGGAGAACCATATAGATTCCCTGCTGGCAGGGGAAATGTCATATTCTATCTTCTGAAATAGGGACTGCTAGCAGTCGGTGAAAGGGGAGTTGGATTTTAAAAAGAGTATCATTTTTTTTTTACAATATTTGCCTTTCAAGGGATATTTTCCCTTTCCTAGAATGGGGGCAGTTGCAAAGAATTCCCTTTGCTTTCTTCTTCCTGCAGCAGTTGAGTGTGTTTGTATGTGTGCGCCTGCATGTGTACACACATGTTCATGTTAAAGGGTGAAGTTTCTGATGGTGAAACTCCATCTGTGTCTTTGTGCACAGGCCAAACTGAATAGACTCATGCAAGATTGTCGATCCACTCCACACTCGTGTTGAAAAGGATTGCTTTCTGAAAGAAAGCAACCATTTCCGCATTTGGGATGCACGCTAACTGCCTACATGGGATCTAGAATACAGTCACTCACTCAGCCGGTAGCATTTATGAAGCACTGAACACAGAATTCCATAATAAGCGCTTGAGAAAGGACAATAGAAAACACATTCCCTGCCCGCAAATTAGAATGAACCAGGAAATTTAAATATCATTCTGCAGCAAATCCTCCTGACGACTATAGGGAGAATTAACACCATACAAGAATAGTTCTATTCAAATCCAATTCTGTGTGCAAAATATGGGGTTTGCCAAGCTTCTTATGGTTCTCTATCCCATTTCAACCCCACCACTTCAGTCAAGTCTAACCAAGTCAACCCCCATTTCCGTTGCCTTTTTCCCAAAAAAGTGTTAACTCCTTTGCCTCAGCTTTAATTTGTAGGCTCTTTTTAGCTCTCATCTCATCTTTCAGCTACCTCCAGCAGCTATGCCCATTGTTAGCTTACATTTTCTCCTGCAATTGCTCAGAAAAGCCTTCTTTTCTTCCTCCAAGAGCAGTTGCTCCCTCCTTCAAATCCCTCCTTAAATGCACTTCCTGTGAGAAACCTTCAGTGCTGATCTCCATGCCAACTGTGCCTCCTTGCCAATTTGTTTGTATTGTTGTCAAGAGTATTTTACGTGTCCACACAAATTAGGCGGCAAGCTGCATGTCCTTTAAAGTGTTAGTAGAGCATTTGAAAACACACACACACACACACACGCACACACAGAGCTTCATAAATATTAATGACTGGCAAATATATAAATCCCCTTTTTTCAGCAAAAAGCTTTTCCCCAAATGCAGCAGTTAGCGGAAAATGCTTCATTCATTCATTGTCATATTTATTGAGTACTTACTGTGTGCAGAGCACTATACTAAGTGCTTGGGGAAGTACAATATAGCAATAAAGAGAGACAGCCCCTGCCCACAATGAGCTATGGAGGATAACCATGCCACACACTGAAAAGTTCTCCATTCAGCCTTTGGAATAATCTCCCAAGGGTGAAATATACTGAAAACTTCCACTTCCTTCTTGGTGCCTTGTCCAGCCTGCCTTCTGCTAGGACTGCTGATATGGAGGACTCAAAGGGGTAACTAACCCAGCTGTGTGTCCCCCTTATCCATCCCTATAGCTGACACTTCACCCTGCCTCCCCCAGGTCTTTCCTTGGGTCCTATTGGCAAGAAAAATAACCGAATTGTCATTTGTTGCATGGAAGCACCTGCCACGGTTTCTCTGGCTGAATTTTCGCTCTGGTCTTCTAAAGCCTCTGCTTGAGCCAAACAGCCACTCTCCTGAGAGTGGCCATGCTGGGCTGGTCTGTCTGCTACTCCATCAGCTTTTTTTTGTTGTTTTAATGTTACCTGTTCAGCGCTTACTCTGTGCCAGGCACTGTACGGAGCACTGAAATAAATGTTGTTTAAGGCTAGCCTCACTGTGCCTTTTGAAAGACCATTTCCCTGCCCCTCGGACAGGCCTCCACTTCTGATCTCGCTTATCCTCGCCCAGGGAAACTGTATTGCGGCGAGCACTGCCTCATTACCGGGGAGCTGACTGTCCACGACCTTGCTTCTGGGCTTTCTGTTTGCCACTGGAAACTGATGAAGCCTCTCAAGAAGCCGGATGTTCCTTCTGCAGTAGGTCTGGGTCTCCTGGTCACACGGGAGATTGGATACCACAGTGCGGCCTAATGAAAAGAGCACAGGCCAGGGAGGCAGAGGACCGGTGTTCTAATCCCAGCTCCGCCACTTTCCTGCTCTGTCACCTGGGCCAGTCACTTAACTTCTCTGAGCCTCAATTCCCTCATCTGTAAAGTGGAGATTCAACACCTGTCTTCCAACCCCCTTAGACTGTGTCCAACCTGATTATCTTCTATCTACTACAGTGCTTAATATAATGGTTGGGACATAAGTACTTAATACTATTAATATTATTACTACATCCTAGGCTGGTGTAGAGAAGGGTTAAGTGTATGAGGCTATAAAGCACAGAATGAGGGTGCAGAGTCAAAGGAAAGGGATGGTGCAGCACCAGGGAGGCTTGAGACTGAGGAGAGAATGACCAGGATGAAGGAAGCCCAGTGGCTTTGGTCTGAAATACGCAGCCGTTGGGGACTAGAAGGGAGCTGACAAGGGAATGATTCTGAGGTTGGGTCTCGAATGATCCTGATTGCCCTTGATGTAAGAAAACACATGAGCAGATATTAGACCCCCTGACACACATACACTTGAACAGAAACACATTCAGTAAGCATACTGAGTCACAGTACTCACCAAAAAGTTACAAAGGTTACAATCTCAGTCATCCTGCCTTCTATTATGATTGTGCACTCTTACCTTTTGAAAGAATTTGTTGCTAAAATGTTCCAGTTTGTATAAAAAATAGAACCAGTTTTAAGTTTTAGAGAGGCAGATTTACATTCTGAAATAAGTCAGAAAACCCAAGAAGAATGATGATGAACTTTAAAAAAATGTCAGAGATCATTTTCTTTCCAATTTTCCTGCAACCACTCAGAACTCAGAGGAGAATTCTGTGACTTTTCTAGTCAGTATTTTACTTAAAATACCAAAAAAATGTATTCTAGGGAGAAATCAGAGATTCTGAAATATTTTTTCAAAGGCATTTTTCTAAGACTTCAGACTCTTTAGAACTTTCAGAATAAAAGTGGAGATTAAAAAATATATATTGAGGCAAATCACTGTGACTAAGACCATCTTGAAGTAAATGAATGACACTGGGTCTCCTAATTAAGCTCTTCAGAATGGATCTGTCTTTCAACTGTATTTTTCTTCCTTACAATCCATTTTAACCTTCTTTGGTACACTGGAGTGAAGACATGACTGTGATGTGCCAGTTTTCATAAAAACAGATATATGGAAATTTATTGTGGTGAGAGCTCTAAATGGATGAACCTAGTCCATCCTGTCAGGGCAGAATAATTCATTCCAGTTCATTCTCTGGTGCTTCACTTAGCCTATTTTGCAGTCAAGGGGATCAGTCAAGCAATTAATCAGTGGCATTTATTGAGCACTTACTGTGTGCAGAGCACTGTACTATGGGTAAGCTCGTCCTCAACACAGCTCATTTTGGGCAGGGAACGTGTCTACTAACACTGTTATATTTTACAGAGTGCTTTCTAAGTGCTTAATACAGTATTCTATGCCCAGTAAGTGCTCAGTAAAGACAAATGATTGATTGGAGACTGCAACAGAGTTGGTAGACATGATCCCCGCCCACAATTAGCTTATGGTCTAGAAGGATCACAGACATCCCCTTCATTGCCTTACAAAATTTTTCCAAGGAAAAGCAGACTTCATTGAAGGATATTACCCTGGAGATATGCCTAATTTTCCTTTTTCTATTTTATATTATTGTCCTCTTCTTCATTGATTCCCTTCCACATATACCCATGCTACTTTACCCAGTAGGTTTAGTAGAAAGAAAAGGACAAAGGGAGGCCTCCTGCATATATGGCCAAAGGAGAGTTTCTTTTGCCCTTAGCAAAATGACTAACTCTAATTGAAGGATTTGCCAAGGCAGCCTGTCATCTGGGATGTTCGTGGACAGGAACAGCAGGACAGAAGGAATCCCAAAGAACGCAGGCCAGTCTCGTGAAGACCACAGCGGTTCCTGTGGCCACCACCTGCCGGGTTAGGGCCCTTGGGCACAACATTCATACTATTCTGCGGTCACTCTGGCCGTAAATGGATCCAATCTGTAAAATACGCTTTTTGGGCACTAGTGCAGCATGTCACATGCCTGCCTGCCCTACTCGTTTACTGCACTCCATCTCCCAGCAGGAATACCACCGGCAAGAGCGAGACAGTGTGATGGGCACTGGGCAAACCCAATCACTGGGTCTTGTGCACAGTTTCTCAGTCCTCAAAGCTCAGGACCAAAGCTCATCTGTCATTCCCAATGGGAGACTCCTGCACCATCAACGACATCACTGGGTTAAGAGATTTAGATGCCTGCATGCGCAGTGAATCCTTCTCAGTTTCGTAGTTGTAATGGAACACTGGAAGCCTTGATAAAGAGAATGACAACCAGGCTGAATTCTCAAAGGCGGTATTCTCTGAGGGAGGGCTGACATCAAAGAGACCCCTTTCCCAGTAATAATTTTTGAAATGCAGCAGCTTCATTTCTGGGTGTCTTTCCGAGGTTTAATGGGTCAACACACCAACTTTTTCAGAACTGGAGGGTTTTTGAAAATGGTTGTGGGGTGATGCTGCCTCACCCCAAGGCCGACATCCCAGAGACCCTGGGGGATTTTATAGCTTCTAGGATGAAGGGCAGAGTGAGTCAGCATTCCGGGTAAAGTGGCAGAAACACGTTTGGTTTCATAGCTTGAGTGCCTTTTATTATAGCAGGTGGTGGATGTGTTCGCAAAGATGAATTATACCCCTTGCAACACTTTCGGCAGCCTGCTTTATTTGTGCAGCTAAATCAATTTCATGTTCTGCTGTCCACCAGAGCCTTAACTCAGAGCTCTTGCAGGAAATAGCTGACACAAAGGGGCTTGGTGCCTTAGTGTGGGTTAATACAGAGCCTCCTGAACATCTCTTCCTCCCTCCCTCTCAAAGAGTGTTGGAAAGCAACAATGAGGAAAGAATTGTGACTTGGACTTCAGTTACGCCTCACTTACTCCAAGAAGTTTTAATTTGACGGGCTCAAACTGTCCTACTTTGCTGATTTACGAATTCTCCTTAAGTGTAGACCAACTCCACATAATAACAATAATAACATTGGTATTTTTTTAAGCGCTTTCTATGTGCCAAGCACTGAGGTAGACACAAGGTGTTCAGATCAGACAGAGTCCCTGTCCCACATGGGGTTCCCCGTCTAAGTAAGAGGAAGAACAGGTATTTTATCCCCATTTTACAGATGTGGAAACTAAAGCAACTGAGAAGTTAAGTTACTTGCTCAAAGTTACACAGCAGGCAAGTGGTGGATCTGGAATTAGAACCCAACTTCTTAGGAAGGGCAGCTCTACGTGTACAGACACACACACTCTCTCTCTCTCCTCTTTCATCCTTTGCCTGAGAAGGAATTTCATTATATTCAATGCTCAAATGGAGATAAAATGTCAATCTGTTGGCAATCTGTGGAATTTCACCTGCAGTGATCCTAGCTCCATTCTTCAGTATCCCTACAGGCTTCCCACACTTCCTTTCCCCTCCACTTCCAGCTGATGTGGACTAACCTTTGCTGCTCAGGACAAAATTCCTGATGCCCCTCAAGTCTCCAGTGCCATGGTTCTTTCCATCCAGCGAATCTACAGCCATCTGTCAGCTCTTTCCTCTCTTGCTCACGCCCCCACCCTCTTCAACCGCAGCTCAAAAGTTGTGATAGGAATGTCGCGTATATGGATTTCAACCATTGCTTAACCAAAGGCCTGGCAAATTATGGTTTTCTATGGACACATCAACAGATATGGGAAACTGATATAAAGGGCTTGGAACTCTATCTTACAACAGTGGACTTGAATTTACCAGAAAAGTCAGACTTGGGCCTAGAGGTGTTCAACATAGGTTAAAAATGGGTTAGTTCAGAAATGGAGGGATTGATGGAATGTTAGACATTGAAGTCATGAATGGGGACTCTTTCCATGAATTACTAAAAGTCACTGATAAACATTTTGAATCGACCTCAATGATCAGAACTTTCCTAGAGGACCTTCTATTCTTCCCCAAAGAGACTTAAAGTAATTTATTTTTTGCGTGTGTTTTTGCCCCACTTTCAGAAAAACCTTTACCTAAAGAATCTGTAAATTCCACAACATTTTTCTTTAATGAACTTCCCCAGTGCACGAAAATCAGCATGAGTAGAACTTGCTCTTTGACTTTTGTTTACCTTCCAGGTGACCCTGATGCTTTGAGAGGATATGGGCTCTAGCTGAACTTCCTGAGGTGGACCATCAGGAGCTGTAGGGAGACAAAGAATCCAAATGCAGAAATCAGTTCCCAGCCAAGGTGAGCATGGCAATCCCCCTCCCCATCCTTACTTCCCAAATTCCAAGATGTTGCTATGAGAGTATATCCTTAGCCTTGAAGGATTCACAGAGCAGCAGGGATAAACATGACATGTACGTCGTTCTTAACAGAAACAAATGCTATCACTAAAGTCTTCCTCAAACCGTCTGACAGCAGGATTTAATAAACATCAAGATCCAACGTGTTTGTGAATACGATGGAAGGTAGTTAAATGAGATTTTCTTTCAGGGAGCCTTGTTCAGTGACACATATAGAAGGCATTTTTCTTTGCCTTTGAAACCTTGTTTAGTGATATGCCACATGGGTGTCGCTTGAAGCTGCTACCAACAGCACAGAGGCAGCACCCACTGAAGGCTCAGTACTAGAACAGTCTTTGATCTCATCAGCCTACAGCTGCCAATTAAATCCCTTTCGTTAACTATTTAACAAAAGGCACATTTAAGGACATAAGTAGGCACATTTTGGCCAGAAGTTTCCAGGGGCCTGGGAGGCTGTGACACAAAACTTGAAATGGCAACAGCATCAGGTGCTGCAAAACAGAAAGCAGGTTGGAGATCTGGGTAAGGGGAGAGGTGTCTGGGTTTGTGTGTGTATAATAATAATAATAATAATGATTGTGGTATTTATAAAGCACGTACTATGTACCAAACACTGTATTCATTCATTCGGCTGTATTTATTGAGCGCTTACTGTATGCCCAGCACTGTACTAAGCACTTGGAATGTACAATTTGGCAAGAGATAGAGACAGTCCCTGCCCAACGGGCTCACAGACTAAACGACTGTACTAAGTGCTGTGGTAGATACAAAATAATCAGGTTCCACATGGGGCTCAGAGTCTAAGTAGGAGGGAGAATAGGTATTGAATTCCCATTTTGCAGATGAGGGAACTGAGGCACAGAGAGGTTAAGTGATTTGCCCAAGGTCACATGGCAGAAACGTGGCAGAGCTGGGATTAGGACACAGGTCCTCTTATTCCCAGGCTGCGTGTATGTGTGTTTGAATGCGTGAGTGTCCGTGTGCACCAGCAGATGCACAGTATGCAAGGGACTATCTGTCCCATACTGGTCTTTGCAGCAAAATTGACCCCATAGGTAAATGTCACCATCTTTGAATACCGGTACATTTAGCCAGAAGGGCTTTGAGTGAAACCCATGGGCGCATTAAGCAAGTTTAGTTGATATGCCATAGCGCTAAGACATTTATTAACATGCAACTGAGATGCTGTATCTCTGCCCAGCCATTTATTAACATGTAGAATCGAGAGGCTGTACGGTAAGACATTTATTAACACATTCAGCTGATATGTACTGTTAAGGAACTTACTGTTGGTCGGCCATACCAGAAAGACATATTCAATGTTAAAATCTACTTGGCTATCTTAGCTGAAGAGAGTTTAATAGTTTACAGATTAATAAGGAATCCATGAGAGACAGTATGGAACTGGGAGCCAGGAGACCCAGGTTCAAATCCTAGCTCTGCCGCTGATGTGTTGTATGTCGTTTAACCTCCTCGACCTTCAGTTTCCTCACCTAGAAAATGGAGATAATAACTTGATCTCCCCACCTCTTACCCTGTGAGCACCATGAGGGATGAGGACTGTGTCTGATCTGATCACCTCTATTCCAGTGTTTAGACACTTAAGAAATACTTAATAAAGATCACTGACATCATTATTAACAACAAATTATTTCCCTGAATGGGGCTTTGACCAAACGTGGTACAACAAAATGTATAGCATGGTACATGTCTTAGCGCTATGGCAACTGAGAATAAGAAAATACACAGGTGCATATTGTATTCTTCTTTAAAACAAAAAAACACAAATTCAGGTTTGTTGAGACTATTTCTCGAGAAATATCAACCTGATCTAGTAAATTAAAATAATCCTTTGAATTGTCTCTCCATATTTTATCATCCAGATAAAAATAGAAAATTTGCAAGTTATCTTGGTAAATTAGTAGTGGCGGTTATATTGCCCAACTTGCCTTTGGAGAGTTTATGTTACTGATGATTTATTTACATAACGACTTCACACACACAGCCCATTAAACCCCTGCAGCTAGCATTCTGGTTCCAAATTTAAAAAAACTTAAGAAAACCTTTCTTATGTTTAAAGCTTGCGCTTGTGTGCATTGCATGTCTACTTCTACAAAAACCACTTCAATATTCTTGCAAATAACCACATGGGAAAATAAGTTTTAAAAGGAGTCAAATAGATTTTTAAATGATCTTAAAGTCAAATATGTTAAAAGATTTTACAGATAATGGAAGAATTAAATACTGATTTGATATTCTTAGACTAGCGTTTCAGTGAATAAGAATTAAAAAAAAAAAAAAACTACATGTGGCCATTGTAGTAATCTTGGGCCCAGTGAAAAGACTCTTTAAATTCATCTCCTGGATGGTACCTTGTATTAGTTTGTAATACACCACAACAGCCACAAAAATCAAGGATTGTGCCTATTATTGGTGACTCTCTAGAGAATGCCAAGTAGATATTTACAAACCAATGAACCTAAAGAATACATGATGAGACAGGCCAATCAATGCCTGCTGCTGCTAATAAACTAGCTTATTCTGAAATTTGGTTTGGCACAATCACTTGCAAACATTTGAATAAACAGTAGAGCTGTCATCATTGAAAAGCATGGCTCCAGATGGCATTTTCATGGCTGAATTGTGGGTTGCCTACTTACTACCAAATTACCCTCATAAAAGTGGAGCTCCCTTTTGCACATTCTCATAGGCCTAAATGTCTCCAGACTTCAAGACCAAAGCGAAGAGACCGAGACCAGGGAGTGGAAATGCACTGAGACGCTATCGCAGCTATTAACATAATGAATGCGAAGTGTGTGTTATCTTATGGCACTACTGTATTAAAAATGGATTTCACTGCCTTAGGTGGCTCATCATTTGGGGAATTAACAAACCCCACATCCAGAGAGGGCAATATCACCCTGGAGTATACAAACAGTAAATCTGTAGTACCTTAATGACCTATGTGCTTATGGGAATGGTACCCCCTAATTATCTAAGCCTCAGTAGTGCTAAAAGTCAGAACAAATTGGATGGCATCTTCCAGAATCTCAGCTGTGAAATTTTTCTTTGGAAGATGTGTAGAAATGGGGATGAGAAATATATTTTGACTGAACAAGGGATTACCCCCAAGGGTCTAGTCGAGTCACTTCAACTCTCTATGCCTCCATTTCTTTCTCTGTGGAAGAGGGATAAATATCCCTGTCTGTCCTGTCCTCACAGAGATATTATGTAGACAAATGGGCTACTTGATAGAAGGTAGTGTAGACTAGTGTATTAGTACTGCACTGTACTAACGCGATTGAATAGTGGAAAGAGCATGGCATTGGCAGTGACTTGGTTCTTGCCTACTGTGTGATCTTTTGTGTGACAAATCATTTAACCTCTCTGGGCCTCCTCTGTGAAAGAAAGGTAAAATTGATTGTGGAGCCCCTTGGGGGATGGGAACTGCATCTGCTCAGATAACCTAATATATAGCAACAGCTTTACAAGCACCATAATTAAAGTGTTTTGGGAAATAAAATGCTGTATACATTTCTCAGTACATCCACTGACATTCTGAAGAAACTTGAGTGCCCATTCCTGTCCTGAGTCTGTATTTTAGAAAAGCTGAGTTCTGGCTCTTGGGAGGAGAGACCAATTCAGGCTTATTTTCCTAAGCAACCTCAGAAGCTGCATAAACATATCTGAAATTGAGTCTGGGTAGAGAAGGGACATCATGTACCATGGAGCTAGTGACTCTTCTGCTGGAGGGAAGCCTTTCTAAGTTATCAAGAGTTACCAAGAGTCACAAGACTCTTGATATATGCTGTCTGAAGTTACACCACCACCCAATAGCCAACAGCCAAAACAATTCCTTTTGCACTTTTTAAATATCTGTGGTCTCTGTAACTTTTTCGCATTTCAGCATCTATAAACAAGCAGACGGAAACATAAAAGAATGCTGACAAATGAGGAAACTTCTTTGTCACATCGTGACAGACCCAATCAAACCCTGGTTCTTCTCTAATCCTGACCTTTCATTCTCTGATGGGACCCTGAAAAACCGAAGGCTCTCCATTGAGCTTCCTGTATAATCGACCTTTTCCTCTCCCTGGAGAGTTTCATCATCAAAGTGGTGAAGGGTCAGCCGCTCCAAACTGGGTCACAAAGCTCTAAATAAAAATGTGACATTCAGGGTGCAGCTGTTAATGGAGAAGCTCGTCTCTTCATGTAAGGTCAATTAGAGATTCTGACACGTTGATTATCAGTCAAAAGAAAACTGGCAAGTTAGGGACACTCTAAGGCCATTAAGAGCTCATACTGTTAACTCAGAGTGGCTCTCTCAGTATCTCTTTTTGAAAGGTGGGCTTCACGAGGGTGTGGAAGGGTAAGCTCGGCCATAGTCATCTCCTCAGCTACGAAGGTCGCTCAAACGATATCAATCTCTTTAGAAGTCATTTTTTGGAAAAAAAAGACACCACAAAACTGGATTCAAACTTGAAATACAGGCCATTTTGTAAGTGGCTAACAAATCAGGAGTAAATATCTGGTTTTATTATTTTTTTCTTCAAAAAACCTTTCAGGGCCACAATAGCCTAAGAGGAGAGGGGGTAGGAGGTGCCTTCTTCTGTCTCTGTGTATGTGTGAGAGAGAAAGAGAGAGAATGTGCTCCTGTGAATGTGTCTGCATTCACACATTGTACCAAGTGTCTTTCTCCCCTCGCCCCCACCCCCACACACTCTCACACCAATAGCAACTTCAACAGCAGAGAAGCTGGTCTCAGAAAGAGGCCAATTTTCTACAAAACAAAAACTAGATCTAGACTCCTGTCGGTGTTAAAGGGAGCTTTACTCTTAAATCCCTTTATAAAAAAGCTGCAATTTTATAGCCCAAGGCACGGACATCTTTAGGACTCTCTGCTAATACTTCCATCATCCTACCATCTTTCTCCAAGCATTTTCTGTGTCAGAGCCTACCCTCTTCCCCAGTCATCCTGGACACTCATCCCTGGGGACAATGTGAGCGGAGCTGAATGAAAAGCACGGTGCAGGAAAGCAAATTTCCAAACTGACATTTTTCAAATGAAACCTGGAAGGGTCTTAAGAAATGATATTAGCAGTCATCCTCTATTACGTGATTATTTCTGTCTCTGTGGCTGGAGGTACAGTTTCATGGTAGGGTTATGCCTGTTGAATGGGGAAAAGACAGTCAGGAGAAGGCCACCATGTTGGACCACTTTGTTTACCCGGCCAGCGTCCCGGGCCTACTCTCCTGAAGAGAGGTCTGTAGGTGGGAGGAGGTCCCGAAAGGTCCCAACAGCCCAGGGGACATCTGTAAGGGACCAGGGACCATAAAAATGGTCTGAGCTTTTTCCAGGTCAACCCTGAGGAGGTCTCAAGTTGACAGTAGGGGTGTCCCACCACAAGGGGTAGGTAAAACAGGCAGGAGGACTGCAGCCCACTCACTCACCCTGCTCTCTTGCCATGCTGGGAGGTCAAAGGCTGTATTCCCCAGGAGACCTTTTGGTCTAGCCACCGTCCACAGCCAGAGGTCAATGCCCCTCATCAACCCTGGCCCCAGGGGCACTTAAGTGCCCGACCCAAAGCCTTGTGTTGTACTTTCTCTGGTTGGGTGGGTAAGGTTGGCAAATAAAAGACAGGCTTTTAAATGCACCCATTAAGTGAACACAGATGTAGCTGTAGGTGGCAAGGGCAGAGGAAGGATCTACCAACTCGACTGTAGTAATAACAGTACAAAAGCATTTACTGAGTGCCGAGCGCTGTCCTAAGTGCTAGGAGAAAATACACTGGTGAGAATTAGAGAAGGTCCCTGTCCCTCATAGAGCTCCCAGTCTGAGCCCTAAGAGACGGTGCTTTTCCAAGCACTTAATACAGTGCCCTGCCACACAGTAAGCACTCAATAAATACCACTGGTTGACAGAAGTGCCCGGCGGTGAAGTGAAAGTGTAGCTGCGGCTCAGAGGGTCCGTTTGGGGAAAGGCTGTTTACCTGTCCTCTTGGCTGCAGAGAAACGCGCTGCTATGGCAACGACTATCTGAAGTGAAATTCAAAGCAGCCACCTCGGCGGCAACTTGCTCATCAACCTTCCCTGCTCTGCCTTCTACCCTGGACAATTTCAGCCATGAGGTGGTGGTCAGAGAAAGGAGGCGGGTGTTTTTCAAGCAGTGACACTTGGGGTGACCATTCATCTAGCTTTCTACTGAACAGGCAGGTTTTCATACAGAAAAATTTGTGTGAGAGAGAGAGAGCACAAGCAGGTGTGTGTACACATGGGGTTTTTGGGGGGAGTCCAGAACTGCTGAATGCTGTCAGGAGTTACCCCGATGGGCGCTGCATGAGAAGCAGCATCATCTAGTGGATAGAGCTTGGGCCTGGGCTCTAATCCTGGCTCTGCCACTTGTCTGTATGTGACCTTGGGCAAATCACTTAATTTCTCTGTGCCTCAGTTCTCTCATGTGTAAAATGGGGATTAAGGCTGTGACCCCTAGGTGGGACAGGGACTATATCCAACCTTATTATCTTGTATCTATTGCAGTACTTAGTACAGTGCCTGGCACATAGAAAGCACTAAACAAATGAAAACCAAACAAACAAAAAAAACCCCAGTATCGGACACCACACCAGACCACTTCCTTCATTTTTTGGCATTTTGGCAGTGTGCTAGACACTGTTCTAAGCAGTGGGGTGGATACAAGCTAATCAATTTGGACACAGTCCATGGCCCACAAGGGGTCACGCAGTCTTATTCCCCATTTTCTAGATAAGGTAACTGAGGCACAGAAAAGTTAAATGACTTTCCAAGGTCACACAATAGACTAGTGACAGGGCCAGAATTTGAACACAGGTCCTTCTGATTCCCAGGACCATGCTCCTCAGTAGTTTGTTCCTTTTCAGGATCTGAAGTTCCAAGAATCCTATTTCAAGTGAGGGTTAGTTTTAGTGGCTCATTTTCAAGCAGATCTCTGATTTTACAGACACATACAGAACAGTAATTTGTATTTATATAGAGCTTTCTTTCAAAATGTTCAGTGAGCACTTTCAGGTTGAATTCATAAAATCCCAGTGACTCTTGGAGCAACAAAAAAATCAAAGTACCATCATGTCCACTTTGAAGATAGGAGGGATTGGAGATGGAGCAAGTTTAGCTGAAATAATTGAGGTAACAGCAACCAACCTCCAACATAGTTTTCAAGAACCATTAGACCAGATACCGTTTAGCACGGAAACAGACATTGGTCTCTCCTACATTTACTAAAGTCTTTCCCCTGAGGAAACTCATTCTACTGTTCTCCATATCATCAGGCTAATTCAAGAGATATAAGCATCTGCCCTTAAGAAAATATACTGAAAGCTTCCTCGCCCTTGTAAATTCCCAGGAAACAAAGCAAGGAAAGAGAAAAGAAAAGCAGAATATTAGCAATGTCTCAGAGGCCGGCAACTTGACTTTCACTGGATATTACTTCCCGCTTTTTGTAAAAGTCCACTCTGATTTCTTTAAGACTGTGGGCACATGCGCACAGGTCTCCTAAAAGATAAGCTGCAGTCCCTATCCCACATGGGGCTCACCATCTACCTTACCCTAATTTTACCAATGAGGAAACTGAGGCCCAGAGAGGTTAAGTGCCTTGCCCAAGATCACACAGTAAGCCAGTGGCAGAGCAAGAACTCAATCCCAACTCTTCTTAATCCCGGTCCTGTTCTCTTTCCAGTTGGCCATATGCTCCCTCCCTACTGGACCACAATGGCTCATTTTATGTTTTTCCAATTTGCCAGCCTCAGAAACATGCACAAAACTCACTGGGAGAGAGGCAAGTTCACGTTTGGAATCAGAATGTGCTGGGCCCTTTACAGGTGCTGTCTCTAAAGATTGAACTGCTAGTGTGAGGGGGACTTTCCAAGTCCCCAAAGGCAGCTCGAGTCCTCCTTTGATTTTCAACAATAAAGAAGCCGGACTGTACCTGCTTCGTCGGCGGTGATGGTGAGCTCGTTGCTGGCCTCGCTCTTGCCGATGCGGTTTTTGGCATACATGCGGATGCTGTAGGTGGAGGAAGGATGGATATCAATGATGGTGGCCGAGTTCAGCTGAGGGGAAACATCTTTGGTTCTCTGAGCGGAATCCCAGGAATCTTTGTGTGTTTTTTTTAAAAAAGAAGAGATAGAGACTTGAGTTTTTTTTCTCCCCTGCCTTGGAAAGGTCTACAAGTAGGAGTTTATTAACACTGTAACTGCATTCTCCTAAGGTGGTGATATTCCTATTTCTGGGCAATGGGTGGCTCTCAGAGACATAGTTTCTCTTGTGAGTGAAATAAAGGCCCCTGATTTCCCAATGTACTGAATGCCAGGTGGGCTCTGTGAGTGATTTCCTATCCACATACACAGAGGGCCAAGCAGTTTAAGCTACCATGGACACTTTGACTTTAAGACCGTGAGCACACCTGTTGCACTGCTGACAGATGGCTCGGCTTGGTGTGGAGGAGGAGCTGCCTGTTGATTTGACCAGGTGCTGCTGACCCAGCAGAAATCTCTCTGGGTCCACCGGCTGCTGCGGATAAGTGTCACTAGCCCATCTCTTGTAGCATTTCAAGGAGGTTACCGCAGCGGCAGCTCAGCCGCTCGGCAGGCAACAGTTCTCTGATTCTCTGTTGAAGCTGCAGCTCGGCCCCTGGCCTGCTGTTCTGGTGCAGCAATGCGTAACCCAAAATAGATGAGAGGAGTATGTCGGGGGGCTCGCTGCCCCAGATAACGGATTCCTTTCCGGGACACGTACCCCATTGGGAGAGGTGGGAAGGGAAAAGGAACAGGTGGTGGGGAAAGGTTCTGACGGTGCCACTGTGTTCTGTCTCCCAGACCCAGGGTGCCAATTCCTAGCTGCTGAGGGAAATTGGGCTGCGAACCCAAAACGCTCCCTCAATGTGGACTCCAACTGCGGTAAAATGACAGAAGGCCAAAACCCAACTCTAAGGATGGGAGGATAGGGAGACTGGAGAGGCCCCACCATTCAGTGTTAATGCCTTATAAAGAAAATGGCCAAAGACAGGCAGTTAGACTGACAGAAAGACTGGAAGACAGGCAGTAGGATTAAAGGCAAGTATGAAGGAAGGCAGGCAGATGGAGACAGGCTGAAGGGCAGACAGGCAGGCAAGAGGACAGAGAGCCAAGACAGTCAAGAAGGCAGGCAGGAAGAAAGACAGGAATAAAAGGAGGGAAGGAAAGCTTAGAAGGGAAGGACGAAAGGAAAATGGCAGTGATCGGGCTACAGCCTGAGAAAATAAAGGTCTTACCTGATTTATTCTTGCATTCAATATCGTAGCCTGTGATTGGACTATTTCCATCGAATCCCATGGTCCACCTGAGAGTAATGGTTCGTGCTTTCACGTCTTTGATTTCAATTTCAGGAGGATCTGGGGGCTCTGGGTACAAGCAGAAGAAACTCTGGTTTAGGCCAAAATGAGAATGCATCATTCAAGTGGTGCAGAGCGAGCATGGGTCACACCTGAGGTTGTCACCTTCATCTGGTGGCACCGGGACCCTCCGGTTCCTCATGGGGAGAAAGAACACTACTTTAAGAAGGCTCCACGGATTTCCAACTTTCCCTGGATCAGCCTGTGGCCCCACTGCAGTTCTGTCTAGATCACTCCTGCTGATGCTGAAAACTGGAGTCACTGTCCTTTCCTCGTGCAGGTGCTATTCAGTATAGAACACCAACAGATTGCCAGTTCTGACAGAAGGGGCATGGGGCATTCGTTAGCCTGAAAATTGCCAGCATCCGATTTTGATCCTATGTGCTATGGTTCCTATGCTTTTATTTTGTTTCGGACTGACTCTGCAGGACTGCAAAATACTGCAAGGCCACTGGTGTCCCATTGCTTAAACTGGCTCTGAGAATTAGGAAGTGTTTTCAGAAAAAAATTGAATCCAAACAGATTTCTGAGCATGGGCACACACTTACTGTACTAAAATACCTGGGTTTTTTTTCCTTATGTTGTCCTCTTCCTACCTTGCACAGTGAGCTGAATTATTCCACGATCCTCCCCGTAGGAATTGATAGCGTGGCAGGAAAAGAAGCCAGAATCTTCTCTCACAGTTGGCAAAATCTATACGTGAAGAAGAGAAAAGTGCATCTTTACTCAGAAGCATTCACTGATACTTGAAAGAGAATTTTACCTCAAATGTGGACAAAAGATCTGATCCACACTTAACATATTGCACAAGCGCTTCAATGTCATGCAGTCCGAATGAACATTATCACAGTCTAGGGTCTCCTGGTCAAATGAGAACTGCATTTCATAGAGACGATAGGTCAGGAGGCGGAGCTGGAGCAGAACAAGATAGCACCTGGGGCTATGTATCCTAGATTTTTTATTTCCTATCCTGTGGCTTGAGTGATCAAAGTCACTAAACTGTAAGGGAATGGATTCATCAGTGTTATATCTGAGGCTCTATCCTCAGGAATCTCATTCAAATTTGGTCTTGGAAGACTCACAGGAATGGAACCTGGGGATGGAGGGGGTGGCATCAATACAAACATTTGACACAGACAGACTGCTGGAGCACCAATTTTCTGGGGAATGAGAACAATACTTCCCTCCAGCCTTTGAAATAACCAAAAAGGGAGTCAGGGAAAAGTCCTTTAAAGCGGTCAGATCCTTGGCCCATAAGCGGATGGATTTTATCTAAGCACATAATGACTTTTCCCTTTTCCTACACTGCTGATAGTGATTTCCTGAATCACACTTAGGTAGGCCCTACTCTGAACAGAGAATGTTTCACTCCCCAGGGAGAACACTTCCCAACAGGGCTCCATTTTCCTCCTTCAGGGTTACTGAATGACTCTGTTCCTGAGGTGGCTTTCCCGTCTTGTCCGTAATCGTCCTCATTAACACTTCCCTAATCCGCTAGCCCGATTTTTACTGGGCAGCGACCCCTCAGTTTGATGCGGATGAGAAATGATGCTTTATCAATAAACCTACAGATGAATCTCTCTACACCTCCTGCCCCTACCGTCCTGCCAACTGTGGTGATGAAGGAAACGCTCTCCTTCGGTGACAGCAGCTTTCCACCACCAACACAGTCAGAATGCGCTTTGCTTTGGCTTTCTGCCTTTTAACTGTACCTGCAGAGTTGAGATCACTTCCTCTCCCGCCTCCTTGGTGGACACAAGATAGCGGGCCATTTCAGGATTAATGATTCTGTCCTCTTTCTCCCAGCGCACTATAATGGGTTTCTCACCATGAGCCATGCAACTCATCTCCTTCTTCTGACCCTGGGTTGCCAGCGTAGTATTTGGATAGGATGTTATCATCGCAGGTACTGAAAAATCAAACACAGCGACACAGCTGGTCAGCGAGGCAAACACCGCTCGTTCAGGCTTCAGGCATTTTGATATTCGGTCACCTGAAAACCCTCTTAAGTTCGTTTGAAGAGCTGGTTCCAGGTATACGGTATTGGATCAGCGAGAAGAACAAAATATTGGGAAGATGACAGAAAGGCTGGATCGGATGATCTGGTCCCCAAACATAACAATAATAATTATTACAGCATTTGTTAAGTGCTTACTACGTGCCAAGCTCTCTTCTAAGAACTGGGGTAGATACAAGGTAATCAGGTTGAACACACTCCCTGTCCCATGCGGCTCACAGTCTCAATCCCCATTTTACAGATGAGGTAACTGAGGCACAGAAGTGAAGAGACTTGTCCAAGGTCACAAAGCAGACAAGTGGCAGAGCTGGAATTAGAACCCATGGCCTCCTGACTTGCAGGTATGTGCTCAATCCATTAGGCCACACTGTAGTGATCCAGATTCAGGGGCCATTAGAGATATGGTTTATTCTCCTTCAAGCCTCTAGGAAGCAGGATTGTCCTCTGAGATTCCCAGTTATCTTCTCTATAAAGAGTCATCTAGATCCATCCAGAGAAGTGCTCCATCCAGAGAAGAATTTTATCTGTAGGAATTATGGTTTCCTTCTGGCTGCTAAAATCCTACTGGTTTGGATTTTTAAACTGCCAGGTGTGCAAACCTTACAGCGGCTCAACCTTGAGGAATCGCAGTTATAACTGAACTAGGAACATGGCTGGCTGGAGAGAGAAAAGGTTATTGGGACCATCATACAGCGATTGCCAGGCATGGTCTTTTTCAAGATACAGCAGACATGGATACATCAGACAACTCTTTCCCCAGGGAAGCCACAGCCTCCACTGCATCCAGTAGTTGACGGGATTATGCATGGTAGACAAAATCACTCAAGAAAATACACACAAGCAATTCTCTAACTTTATTTGAGAAAGACAGGCCATAAAGAGTAGTGCATACCCTAAGTGTTTGGGATAATTATGTGTCTGTTTTATAAAATGTCCCAAACACTAAGAAAACTCAGAGACACCATGGAAGACGCACGTAAAGAAATATTTTTTTAAGATCAGAGTGAAGAATGCAGCCACCTCTCAAATGAGTGCTACAAACGGACACAGTGGAAAAGTGAAGCTACAACAACACACGAGGATGCTAAAATTTTCTATCATCCAGGCAGCCCCGCCCTAATTATATGCACAATAAGCATTTGAAACATGCTGTAGACTCCTTACTGCTCGTTACTATCATCTGAACTGGAGGTTTCAGCTCTTTTTCAGATTGATATCCTTTGAGGTTCTCCAATTCCATCCTCCTTTTCTTATCCAGCCTCAGTTCTCTCTTCTGTAAATTGACAATAAGATGCCTACCTCTTTGAACTTCGTGAGGGCCAGAAAACTAGATCTGATTTCATAATTCCATATCTCTCTCATTCCTAGCACACTGCTCGGCACATAACGAGAAGCACTGTGGCGTAGTGGAAAGAGCACAGGCCTGGGAGTCAAAGGACCTGGGTCTAATCCCAGCTCCGCCACCTGTCTGCTGTGTGACCTTGGGCAGATCACTTAACACACAGGCAGATCACTTCTGTGCCTCAGTCCCTCATTTGCCAAATGGGGATTAAGATGGTGAGCCCTATTGCAGGACAGGGATTGGTGTCCAACCTGATTGTCTTGTATCAATCCCAGTGCTTTGCACAGTGCCTGCCACCTAATACCTAATACACAACACATACCATAAAAACCAGTAAGCATTTAATACCATCATTACCATTAGATTGGGTACTCTAGGTGGTTATGGATCCACAAACTCCCAGTAGCAGCTGAACCGCTCTTGGGCTGCAATAGAGAGCCATGGCAGCCAGGATTTCCTATTTGCATGAACACCACAGCAGTGTGGGATCTTCCCCCCCCTTCCTCCCTTCACAAACCCCAATTTCACCCCCACCCTCTGCCTCTGTGTTATATAGAGACCATCCCAAGCAACCCCTATGGGAATACCAAAATGTTACAAAGTCTGAACTGCAGAAGTGTTTTTTTTTAAATGCAATCTCACTGCTGCACATCCTTACATCCTTCTCACACTGAAGGTGTGGGTCATACAAAGCCACATCCAGATGGCCTGTCAGACAGAGATTCACCCTCAACTATCATTCTGGGAAGAAAAAAAGATCAGACAGTTGGAGAGGAGGGGGACTGTAGAAGAAGGCTGGGAGTGGGGTGGGGGTGGGGCGGCAGGGAAGCTGCTTTTTCTCTCCCAACTCTGGTGCGGAGGTGGAGAAAAATCTTAGTGAAGGGGATTCAGGCAGAGGGGGAAGGGGAGGTACTCTGTCAAAATATTCAGCTCTTTCTGTTTCTCTCCTCCACAAATACTCCTCGGCAAGGGGGTGTAGGCCAGTTCTAGCTGGGAGAACCCTGAGGTATCCAAACAGATGCCTTGTTTGGACTTGGTTTCTCTCTCTCCCACTTATTCCCTTTGCTCTGCAGTTCTCTCCCTGCCTCTGCCTGCTCTCTTTTCCCTTGGCAGCCATTTTCTCTGGCTTCCTTCCTTAAAAAAAAAAAAAAAATTAAGTACTGTATTGCATCAACAATCCAAATGGTCATTAATTCCAATTTAGTGGGGTCCAAATTTGCAATGTTTTCCTGGACAACCAAGCAGCAGGCAGAAACTAAAAACATATGCTGGGTCTTGAACATTCAGCTCTAAAGCTCTGCCTCCCATTGACTCAAAATGGTCTCAGCCCTTTCTGAAGCAACTCTCAAATATCAGATGGCGAGTGTACAAGTTATGGCTGAATGGGGCCGATTTGGGGCTTTCCACAACCATCTTGAAAATCACGATTGAAATCAACTAGATAGATGCCTAGGCGGTGCGGTACTTGACATTTGCATGAGAAGCAGGTCGGAAGGAATGACTCTTTCCCATTCAGCTTTCGTGAGGGAAGGATGTGAGAGAGGCCTGAGACCCCAGGGCTCTCTCTCCCCTCCCAATCCTTCATGTTCTGGCAAAATGAGAAACAATTTTCAAGATGATGTTTCCTGGCTGGGGCTAGCCTGACCGTGCTGGTTTGCAACTGCATCGCACGGGTTGGATTTTGCTCGACATGTCACTTCGTATTACCTAAAAGCAGCCAACCCACAGGACAAATCGAGCTCTGTAAAAAGCAAACAGAGTTTAGTGGGAGAGACTGTTTTCTCGCTCGGGTTTCCTTGTCTTTGTCTCGTAAGATTTTAAGTCTCTCTTCCTTGCCTCTTGTTGTGAAATTAAGAGACTGGGGCCGTCCGGGGGCCATTTGGCATTTTTGAGTGCACAGCGTGGGGCGGTGAGCAAAGCGAGGGTAAAAATCTGCAAGACCCTCAGCCTCCTGGGTTCTTCTAATTTTCTCGGGCCGCAACGGAACATGTTTCTGCTAGCATGTCTCCCTCTGGGCAGGAGCGGCCCAGTTCAGTTCTGCTTCCGGAGGCAACGCGAGCCAGCCAGCAGAACAGCCCAACCTGGTTCGGCTCCCTCCGGACTTCCCCCCCGAGCCCGCGGCCCCCTCAGCTATGTTGGCCCAGGCCTGGGGAATGGCCTGAAGGAAGCATCTCCACTACTGTGCTCTGCAGTGCTAATGTTGGGTGGCATGACCTTTGCACATGTCCCAGCTATTGATGCTCGGGGACAACGATATGTCAGGATGGCATCTCTTTCCAGAGGAAGGATTTCTGGAATGAGAATGGGATGATTTATCAGGGCTTGACAGGGACAGAAAACTGTGGGGGAAACCCCAACAGAAAGAGAGGATTAACTAGGAAGTTTATTTATTTTTAAGAATAAATGTGTTGGCTTTTTCCCCCCCCACAGGGAGGAAGAGGAGAGGGAGAATATCCTATCATGTGGTTCTTAACTATTTGCTTATGATACAATAATCTCACAAAAAAAGGGTCCGCTGTCTGTAAAAACTACTAAAGACATATGGTAGTGCAGTTTTGTCCACCAAGTAGCAGGTGGACACTACAGTGAGCTCTAGGGGAGCTTCGTCTTCTGGCTCTGGCCACTAGGACAGTGGTTTTCCATGTCCTTTTTGAAAAAGTGTGGTGACAATAAATTGGTTCTCCAACCCACGCAGAGTGCTCCTGTGCTGACGTTAAAAAAACAAAACCCAAAACACCCATAAAGATATACAGTGCTGATATAATCAGTTTCTAATCCCGATGATCTCTAGATTGTCTTTCACCTTACTTGTACTCAGTCTCTCCCCATTCAGTACTTGTATTTTGTCACTGAGGGCACTTGTCCCCTTTAATAATGATAATTATGAGAGAAGCAGTGAAGCCTCGTGGAAAGAGCATGGGCCTGGGAGTTAGAGAAGCTGGGTTCTAATCCTAGTTATGCCACTTGCCTGCTGTGTGCCCTGGGGCAAGTCACTTCTCTGTGCCTCAGTTCCTCATCTGTCAAAAGGGATTTAGTACCTGTTCTCCCTCACATTTAGACTATGAGCCCTTTGTGGTACAGGGACTGGGTTAGACCTGAAAATCCTGTATCTAGCCCAGTGCTCTATACAGTGGTTGGCATACAGTAAGCACCTGATAATAATTATTATTATCATTCTGTTTGCTGTTAAATACTTATTATATACTCAGCACTGTGCTCAGAAACATGGTGCCTACAGGATGAGCAGATATAGCCCCTGTCCACAACGCCACACAATCGAGGGGATAGGGACAGCCTACATCTCAACCCTATTTATCAGATGAGGAAACTGAAGCCAAGAGAAATTACGTGATTTGCCCCTCACAGTGGGCAGTAGCAGTCCTGTGCTCTATTAGGCCACACTGCCTCCCTTGTATTTGAACTTACTAAATCTCACCTATTTCTCCCAAGGCACGTGGAATTCTCCTCCCGCCTTCCAGATTTGGCAATCCTAGATGAGCACATTCTTGATTCTGTCATCCAGGTTATCAATATACACACTCAAGAGAACCTGATCTCACCCTTCTCCATTCCCGGGTGACACCAAGCCAGTGATGAAGATCAAACTCTTTCTAGCTGTTTTTTTTTTCTTTTAATGGTATTTGTTAAGCACTTACTATGTGCTAGGCACTGTACTAAGCGCGGGGGTGGATACAAGATAATTACGTTGAACATAGTTCCATGTCCCACATGGGGCTCACAGTCTTAACCCCATTTTACAGATAACTGAGGCACAGAGAAGTTAAGTGACTTGCCAGAGTTCACACAACGGACAAGTAGTGGAACTATAATATCTTCAAAATGCCATCTGGGACGAGAGATATCCCAAAGGGAGAAGTGGTTGATTCTGTTTATAATCATCCCAATCTTCACCCCAACAATGGATCCTTAATAGTTTTGAAATTCCCTTGCTCTTACTGCCCAGAAAACATACAGAAAATAATCACCCAGGCAGTTTCACAAGCACATCAAACCCATCACGTGTGCAATGTCAATGCTTCATGAGTCTGGGCAGCACTTTGAGAAAGACTTTACAATGCAGTTTGGTCATTGCCTGCAAGAGTTTTAGAGGCAGAGTGATATTCATTCCTCTTAGCCTAAAAAAACCCCCAACAAAACTCTGAACTTCCAACACTATGAGGGTTAATGAGATTATGTCTTGAAAGCCTGTTGGGAGTATCAAAAGGAAGGCAGCATGTAAATAGAGAGCACCATTATCACCACCATCGAATCAAAAATTCCTCCTGCCCAAACATTTATTGTCCATAAAAGTTTCTACAACCATGCTACAACCCCGGGCAGTCCTAATCCCTCTAAAGAAAATGATTTCTCCAGCCAGGAATTAATAAGTTCCCAGCACATACTAGACTATCTTCTCGGCCGGCTTATTACAGTTCCATAATGAAGTTACTTTGATTATAACCATTAATCAAACACGTGTTTCCAAGGCAGAACAGGCCTTATTTGATGTTAAGCCTTAACAAGAATGACAAGATTCTGAGCTCTTGGCAGCTTTGCCAGTGTCTTGTGATGTGATTGAATGTGTCAGGGTAAAGGCTGAAAACATTTAGGTATCATATCGTATTCACTCTGAAGTGGTTTCAGGTCTCATTAAAGGAAGAAAGGTTGATTTATTTTGCATGACAACTATGAATTTTAAGTGCAAGGCACTAAAAAGGTGCCGTTTCCTGAACTCGCAGAGATCTCCTTTGTCCTTGGATTTGCCTTCCTCTGCATTCAGGGCTCCAGAGATGAGAAGGTTGCATATTTTTCTCACTGCCTTTTTTACAGGGCCCAGTTTGGAAAAAACTGACATTTTTCCACCTTGTCGTTTGTGTGCAATCTCCCTTAGGAGGAAAACAGAACATGGGGAGTGGATATGTGTTTGCCTGTCGCTGGTGATTGTAAAACTGGGACATTTGCTGATGGAAGTTGAGAGGAGGTAAGCAGGTGGATGAACTCAAGATGATCAATTAGGAAGGAAAATAAATCAGCCAGTTAAGAGATTGACTTTCAGATTTCCTATTAATATTAAGAAGATTTTGATCTAACTGACTACTTTTCTTAGCATGTCTCTTATGGAGAAGTAACATCTCCAGGGATGTTGTGATAGTGTGTGTTTTTAGAAGTGGAAATAGTGCTCCCTCAGGGCAGCCATAGTGGCTGTTAACTGTCTCTCCAGTGCTTAGTGCAGGGTAGGTGCTCAAACAGTAATAGTTAGCAGCGGGGAGTTGTAAAGTGATTTGGTCAAGGCAGAGCCGGAGGCTCTTCTCCCTGGACGCCCCAGCCCCGGGTGGGATTCCAATCAACCACTCAATCAGTTGGTATTTATTGAGTGCTTACTGTGTGCAGAGCACTGTACTAAGCACTTGAGAGAGTACGATATAACAGAGCTCGTAGATACATTCCCTGCTGCCCTTCCTAACTTAGCTACCTCCATTCTTGTCACTCATCAGCATGGCCTCTGAGCAGGAACTCCAACCCTGCCTCTGAAGGTCAGTGAAGGACTCAGAGTCTCAGCACGGGGCTTCTAGCTTCTATTCCACCCAGGGCTCATTACCTCACTCCAGCCGAATCCAAAAATGGTCAGACGATATCCAAACTCGTGTTTCCTCATTTTCTCCCCAAGCTTGTATCGTCTCTCATGAGCAGCTGACAAGTTACACAATGAGGCAATGCTTCGGGGGAAAATGAACAGCCATTACCATGACCACCCGATCGGCAGGGTCAACTCTGGCTGGTGACTCAATAAAAAGTGACGCACAACTGAGGCACGGGAGGACTGGTTCTGGCTGGCATCTCCCTGAGCTTCTAAACTGAGGGACAGATCTAAGAAATGGTTAGTAGAACAGTGTTCTGGAGGTGCAGCTCTGACTTCCTAGGTCAAGAGACCTCTTGAGAGACCACTTTGTTTACAAAATCCACAAGAATAAAAGATGCACTTTGAAATGAATTCTTATTATCCACACCCTAAGACTGTGAGCCCTGTGGGGAGGGACTGCATCTGTTCTAATTATCTGGCATCATGCCTCACTACTTAATGCATTGCTGGGGGGTACAGTAAATACTTAATAAATACCATAATTATTATACACTTGCATTTAAACAGGTTTTTTACATAATAATAATAATGGTATTTGTTAAGCGCTTACTATGTGCCAAGCACTGTTGTAAGCACTAAGTTACATAAAGGGTAATCAGGTTGTCCCATGTGGACTCACAGTTTTAATCCCTGTTTTACAGATGAGGTAACTGAGGCACAGAGAAGTTAAGTGGTTTCCCCTGATCACACAGTAGACAAGTGGCAGAGCCGGGATTAAAACCCATGACCCCTGACTCCCAAGCCTGTGCTCTTTCCACTAAGCCACGCAGATAAGCAAACGCCTGTTGCCTCATAAAGGACCTCAACTCTCCTTCCTTTGGCTTATTCTCCACAACTTCAAGCGTAGAGCCTTGCGGTAGGTAGGTGCTTATCATATCAATCCACTGTATTTATTGAGCACTTACTGTGTGCTGAACTAAGAGTTTGGGAAAAGTGCAATACAATAGAGTTGGTAGGCACGATCCCTGCCAACAATTGAATGGCCATGAAGGAGAAGGTGGTAAAGGAACCCAGGTTTTCGGGAACCCAGTTGTTCTGCCATTCCTGACAAAAATCAAAGTGTGCCGGGCCTGATTATCTTGTCTCTACCCCTGCACTTCACATGTGTTTAGCACATAGTATCACTTTGTTCTGGGCAGGGAACTTGTCGACTAATTCTGTTATACTCTATTCTCCCAAGTGCTTAGTACTTATTCCACTCATAGTAAGCGCTCAATAAATACCTTTGATTGATTACAAATACTGTTATTATTAGGGAATGATTATGCTCTCCTGTCATTTGAAATACATGTCGCGCAACACTGGAGCTTAAGACAACAGTCTACCTGCAACTGCAAGTATAAAGATGAGCAGCCTAATAAAGCCTTTTGCCTAAAATCCATTCTAACAAGTTGTTTTGTAGTGAAAGCATCCTGCCTCCGCCTCTTTAAGATTGGTAAATCATCTCACGCCAGGAAAGCATTTGGGAGAATTTTCCTCACTCCAGATACCGGCTAGAAGAATCTCTTCAGTGTCTTCTGTGTGTATCTCTGACAGATCTTAAAAAGAACTGAAATACAATAGGGGGCAGAAATCCTCGGCTACCTTCACTGTTAATCAGGGAGATATTTTATGACCAAGCAGCTCTCCGTGGTTTTTCAGATCTCACAGGCTTGTGAAGCGACATGTGTAAATGTCCCTCTCAAGGGAAGAGAAGCGGGCACTAATTGAGGTATTGACAGGTTTAAATGAAGCAGAAACACACTAAGATGCTCCCGTTACAACAAAAATGAGGGCTGCTGAGCAGTGCATGCTGGGACATTAATGGTTTTCATTCACTGCTCGGTCGTGCGAGTAAGTGTACTTTTAAGTATAGTGGCTTAGGTCTACGTCGGCACAGTTTTGAGCTAAAAAGCCATGAAATATGATCTTTTGATGTATAAAAGATCTGGGCTCTTTCAGACTTCCTCTAGGAATGCAGAATGAAACTAAGATTTCATCTGCAAAGACGAAAGCTGGTGAAATAGGGTACCGGCCTACATATTGGATCGCAGTACGAAACAATTAGAATAGTCTAATTAGATGAACCAAAGATGCTAAACTAGAAAGCCCAGGCTTAAGGAAATGTGTTTTCCTCGGGATGGAGGACAACGGAGGGGAACTTCCTAGGTTTTAGATTTTTAATTTTGAGACTTTTGAGATTATTCTTTGCTGTGATCAGGTCATGTGGGAATGCATGTACTGTGGTGGGGCTGGGCTGGTTAGGCGGCCATGGAAGAATGACCCTTTGCTGAACCGTAAATAACGGGTCAATGTTACATGCATCATACAGGTTATTTAATGAAACATAATGGCATTAAAAGGACTCAGGGTAAGGTTCTGGGCATCTCAGTTTTCTCATCTGTAAAAAGGAGACCAAACGGCTCTTCTCCCTCCCCCTTAGACTGGGAGCCCCTTGGGAACTCTGTCTGACCTGATTACCCTTAAGCTTAATACAGTGCTTGGAACATAGTAAGCATTTAACTATTATTACAGTCATGGAAATTGGGGAGAGAGAGGGAAGGAAAAGGGGAAGTCATTTTGTTCTAGGCTGTTCCCATTAGTTTAAGTGAAAACAGTTATGGCTCCCAGAGCAAAAATTCTCCATTTCCACCATAGCTTCATTGTTTGGGTTCATATTTAATGGAGTCAACAAGTCAACTGTAATGAGGTTCATCAGCTAAATTAGTCTCCTGCCACTGACATCATGCCCACTGCAACTCACTTTCAAGTGGGCGAGAAGAAGAGATGACACCAAAGAGCAACAGATGCTGTATAAATTAAAAATAATGAGTAATAATGATATTTGTTAAGCGCTGTACTTTGTGCCAAGCACTGTACTAAGGACTGGAATAGGTTATAAGATAATCAGACACCTCCAAATCTAAGCCTCAAGTCCAGTGGAGCTCAGTCTAAGAGTAGGGAGAAGAGACACTGTATCCCCATTTTTCAAATGAAGAAACAGAGGCACGGAGAAGTGAAGTGACCTTCCTAAGGTCACGCAGGAGCAGTGGTGGAGCCAAAACTAGATCCTAGGTCTGCTGACTCCCAGTCTTCTATTCTTTCCACTAGGCCACGCTGCTAACCGTGAGCATAGAGGGCACAGACCTTAGTCATGTCAACCTCTGAATCAGTGAACTTCAATGGAACAGTATGGTGGAACTGGCCCAAATCCCTGATAACAGCCAGGGCCACAGAAACCAGGGTAGGTGGGAGAACACAGTGAAAACGGACCATTTGGGGGTTGCTCTGCCAATTCTCTCTCCCCCTTCTCCTTCGCCTGGGGGTCTCGCTCCCATCCCCAAAACGTGGGATGGTCACAGTCACACTATACTTTGGGTTTAGAAGGTCAAAATTCTGAGAAGCTACTTGTGTCTACCTTGTACACACTCACAAAATGTTGCTTGGATCTTCCTAATGAGCTCATTCATTCAGTCAATAGTATTTATTGAGCACTTACTATGTGCAGAGCACCGTACTAAGCGCTTGGAATGTACAAATCGGTAACAGATCGGTAACAGATAAGAAAACCCTCCATTTGTCTGGACTCAAGATATTTTTCAGGCTTCACCACATTTGGAAAAGCAATTCACTAGCTGGAACACACTCCCGACACCAGATGGCTGTAGCCAAATAACTCCGTCCCTTCGGACGTTCAGAACTGCACAAAACAGTCAATGCTTTCCCTTGGGAATAGTTCTCGGCTGTTTGGAGAAGGGAGTATTAATAATAATAATAATGATGATGGCATTTATTAAGCACTTACTATGTGCAAAGCACTGTTCTAAGTAGGTAACCCAATTTTCCAGTTTGTGATTTCTGAAAACCTAAGACTCTGACAACATACCTGGGGAAAATCCCGATACAGGCTGCGGACATTACTGCAGTCTCGGGGCCCTCGGTGTGACGTCCGGGGTTGCTGTGGTTACAGCTAACGGCCTATTAATATGGTGACCTTGGCAACTAATACTCTCCCTCTCTCTCATACACACACACACACACACACACACACACCTGAAGACAGGAAATCACTTCTCCACAATTAATCATTGGAACATAATAACCAAAAACAAATTCACTTTTGAGCAATATCCAGAAAAGGAGGCTGGGAGCAGGGAGGGGAAGGAAGGGTGAGGAAGAGTTTTCTGATTTTAGCTCACCGCTACACTGATCCTGGCAGGGCAGAGCAGCATCGTTATATGGCCTGATTCTTGTCCCCTGGGACCTCTCCATGCCCTCGTTGCCTTCCCCGCAACCAGTCATTCTTCCTCTGAGATGGAATAATCCTAATAATAGAACCAACTGTGGTATTGGCTAACATTAACTATGTGCTATGCGCTGACGTAGATACAGTAAAAATCAGATAGGGTATAGTCCCTGACAGTCTAAATGAGAGGATTTAATCATTTTTAAGTTGAATAGTGACAGTGGTTAGATGGCATGGCAATAGTGGCCAGGGATTCCTATCTGCAAGCGGATCAGTTGAAGGCCTAGGAAGCGGGCGGGGTGGGGTCCCGGGCTTGCAATGGCTCATGCCCGCCTCTGACAGCAAGGTAGATAGATGGTCCCTGGGTGGCCCTGCCATTCCTCCATCCCTCACTGTCTCCTGCCACCGTCGGCCTCCCCGACGCAGACTAACCTGAGGGTCCTTCGGGTCACAGTCCCTCCAGCTGACTCAGTTCCCACAGTGACTCTCTGTCATAATAATAATGATGGTGGTGTGTATTAAGTGCTTCCAATGTACCAAGCACTTTGCTGAGGGCTGGGCTAAATACAAGATAATCTAGTTACCGGCAGGGAATGGGGAATGTGTCTGCTAGCTCATTCATTTATTCATTTATTAAACTGTATTTGTTGAGTGCTTTATCTGTGCAGAGCACTGTACTAAGTGCTTGGGAGAGTACAATATAACAATCGATTCGATTATTTGATATTCACCCCAAACCCACAGCATTTATGTACATACCCTATTCTCTAAATCTCATAGCTGTAATTTATTTTAATGTCTGTCTCCTCTGTAGACTATAAGCCCTCTGAGGGCAGGGATTGCCTCTGCCAACTCTACTGCAGCGTTCTTTCCCAAGCATTTAGCATAATGCTCTGCATGAAGTAAGCTCTGAATAAATATCATTGACTGATTGATTACTAACTCTACCGTATTGCACTTTTCCAAGCCCCTGGGTCTCTGGTGGCCCCCAGCATTTTTTTAAAATGGCATTTGTTATGCACTTACTATATGCCAAGCACTGCTCTAAATGCTGGTGTAGGTACAAGTTAATCAGACTGAAAACAGTGCCTGTCTCACATGGGACTCCCAGTCTAAGGAGAAGGGAGAAGAGGTATTGCATCCCCATTTAACAGTTGAGGAAAACGAGGCACAGGGAAGTTAAGTGATTTGCCCAAGATCATACAAGAGACAAGTCGCGGACCCAGGATTAGAACCCAGGTCCTCTGACTCCCAGGCTCGTGCTTTATTCACTAGGCCACACTGCTTCCTTGATAATGTTAAATGGACAGTTAAATATACACCCAGTTCTTCTCAAACACAAAGACTGCATTCTCACAAAAATCTCGCAATCGGGGAAACTAGTACAGTGGAATTTGTGCATCCAAGCCCACAGCCCTTTCTTCCAACACTGCATCGCCCTAGGTCCAAACCAGATCTTGTTGTCAGATCATAACATCCGTATCATCTCCCAGTGTTCTAGCCGAAGCGCAGAGGAAAAGCTCCTCGTGACGCTACTCTCCAAAAATCACTTTCATTCTCAAAGCAAAGACTTCAAGCTCTTTATAAAAGCAACATGACAGACTTCGGATTGGGAGGAGTGAAATTCCCTAACCATTAGGTCCTCAGTGATCGTTTATTCAGGACCCTGATGATTAGAACTTGTCAAAGCGAAAGAAGCCAATCAATAGCAAATTAGTGCTATTTGTCCACAAGGCTAGCACCAAGTGTAAAGCGACTTAATTTTGCATTGGCTTTCAAATTGTTTGAGTTTGAGATTCTCCAGAGCAAGGTAGATCCATTGCATTGAATTTTATACCAATTTCCTTTCTGCAGGACAAAACAAGAACTCATGGCTTTTCCTCAAGGATTCCTATCAATGAATCCAACATATGACTAATTTTCCTAGCAAAGAGTTAAAGGAGGGATCTTTTAAAAGGTCATCAGAAAAGTTCTCGCTGCCTTTGAGTCATTTTGAAATTAGAGAAACTTTGGGAATAAGTAGCACATTTCTGTCTAACTAAAATGGGGAGTGATTGTGGTTGTAGGGCAAGAATAATAATAATAATAATAATGTTGGTATTTGTTAAGCGCTTACTACGTGCAGAGCACTGTTCTAAGCGCTGGGGTGGACACAGGGGAATCAGGTTGTCCCGCGTGGGGCTCACAGTCTTCATCCCCATTTTACAGATGAGGGAACTGAGGCACAGAGAAGTTAAGTGACTTGCCCACAGTCACACAGCTGACAAGTGGCAGAGCTGGGATTCGAACTCATGAGCCCTGACTCCAAAGCCCGTGCTCTTTCCACTGCACCACACTGCTTCCCACTTTCCCTAAGAAAGTGTTAGACTGGCTCAAACTTTAGAGAAAGACATTAGGTCTGAAATAGCAGTTAGATTTGGCTAATTTTGTACATTTTAAACCCAGAAAATCACCTAGCAAAAGGGGCATTAGCAGTAGATTCAGCTGAAAATGCTTTTGTGGCATTTCAAATTCTCTGTCAGCTGCAGCTGCCACGTTGTTAGAGCACATTACACAATGAGGCAGTGTGACAAGATTAAGTGACAAATGGCTCCTCCTGATTGAGAATTTAAAGTCATATGCCACAACTATCAAAAAGTCAGTCTCAATTTGAACAAATAGAAGTGCATGAGAGCAATTAAACAGAAGCAATGAGGCCGTTAACCATAAGAAAACTCCCATTTACCAAATTTTCTTATGAAATGTATAAATTGCCTATCCAAGAGAGATGTTCAGTAGTCTCAAGGTAAATGTTATGATTTCATCACTTCCATATTTGACATTAAAATTTATATTTCAACTAACTTTAGTGCTTGGAAAATTGGGTTTTTTTATGTTTATCAGTTAAATGAATATCTATAATGAGTTGTGGAAGGTTTAAGCTATTTTATTTTGCACAACAGACACTACCAGATCTCGCTTATTCGTATTAATAACTATGCTACATTACAATGTAAAACACATTGATTTCTGATTGAATATCATGTACAATCAATTAAGTAGTCTTTCTATTAGTTTTGTTTCCCCTTGGAAAGGCCTTTTGAAGAAAAAGGATGTACTCTGATAAATTTTAGTTCAAAAAAACCTTCAATTTTTTCCCTGTCCTGCCCATAAAGATCACATAGTCCACTTATTATTATTATTATTGATAATATATTAAGCAGTTACTATGTGCCAAGCACTGTATTTACTGGGGTAGAAGCAGGGTAATCAGGTCAGACAAAGTCTCGGACCCATGTGGGACTCACAGTCTAAACAGGAGGGAGAATATGCATTCAATTCCCTTTTACAGATGAGAAAATTAAGGCAAAGAGAAGTTGAGGATTTATTCACTCCCCAAAAGGAGCTTTCATTTTTAACAGGAGACACAGACATAAAAATGCAAATAGAGTAATAAGATAAATAATGTGCAACTAAATACATGATATACCAAGGGCTGTGGACAGATATGAATAAATGTCTAAGTGCTAACGATGGCTGAGGGGTTGATACCTCCTGGACTGTTGAGGTAATCAGAGAAAGTATGTTGAAGGAGATGGATTGAACATGATAAACAGCAAAAAATTCCAGCAGGAAAAACAGTAGAGCTAAAAAATCCTAAGAAATAACTTTGGACTCCTCTATTTCATGAAAAAAATATTAAATTGGGGGGTTATTACAATAGCCCTTACACTTTCCCAAATAATCATTTTGATAATGTGCTTATCATTTGCTATGAACAGTCTCCATCTCACACTGAGCTCACAAAAACCTACCTTCTACCCATTTTACAGTTGAGGAATCTGAGGCCCAAAGAGGAAAATGACTTGCCCCAAATCACACAGCAAGCCAGTGGCAGAGCTGGGACTAGAAAGGGTCTCCTGATTCCCAGTCCTGTGCTCTATGCAGTAGGCCCACACTAGTACATATTTTCACTCCATTTTTTGGCGAGAACCCAAGGTTAAATTCGAAAAGATTCTTCCAACCACTCAAGTCTGACTGGATAGAACACGATGTGTTGCGAGAAACAGTTGCATGTGTGGAGATGGCACCAAACACGAGAATGCATCTAGGCTGTAAACTCCTTATGACTGGGAAAATGCTTACCAACTGTTACACTGAACTCTCCCAAGCGTTTAGTACAGTGTTTGCACACAGTAAGTGCACAACAAATATGATTGAGTGAGCAAGGAGCAAGGTACGGGTCTTCCTAACCCAGGGATATTCAGGAATACAACTCCTGCCATTACAGGAAAACTAACCACACCTAATTGATAAAATAATTTATCAGAGTCCACAGTAGATGACTGACTGACTGACTGACTGAGCCTCATAGCTTTGATTATTCCTTAGATGTAAAACCAGGTTTCAGACAAAATCCCTTCAAAATCAAATACAAAAATTCCATTGCGCACACTCACTTTATCATTTTCACCCTTCATGAATTTAAAATGATTCAACCTTCTTTCCACAAAGTTTGACCTCATTATGCTTCTTAGATGACATGTGGTAGATCAACCACATGCAGTTCTGACCCAGAAATGCATAGCTTCACGTCTACATTCATCATCTTGGCAGAAAGGGGGAAATATCAGTTAGAGGGTGAGTTAGCTTATCGAGCCTCAAAGTCGTCATTTTTATTTAGCTGAGATTTACCTAATGTATTTGAAGGTAAAACAACAACTGAAAATTTCAGCCCAAGAGGAATTGGTAAACATTTTCTAGCATCAAAAGGAGAATTTTGGTATCTGAATTAATATTTCAAACCATGAACATCAGCTATACCCAAGCACATGTATATCTATGTACCAAAATATCTATGAACCTATTTCTGGCCTTAAGGAATAAATAATAGTTATGCTGTGTCTCTGGGCCTGAACCATTTTTAACTGAGCATAAACTGAAAAACACCAGAGTATGATGTTTCTATTTCCTGAGGAAAACTAAAAGTGCTTCTAAAATCAAGATGGCCAACGTATCCACAAAGTCTTACAGAAATCTCCTACAGTAAAGACTCTTCAAAAAGAAGCCAAATTATGTTTCATGACCTCTTGAGAGAAGAGGCGTAAGCTTGCTTCCACTTTGAGCACAGAGAGTTACATGCACACTTCCTCACATTGCCTTAAGAATCTATTTCTATGGAGAAGCCCCTTATTTCAGAATATGGAGAGTAAATAAGACTAAGGTAAGCAAAATGGATTTTACAAAAGACCCCATAGCATTATTTTTTTTCAGGTCACTATAAAACACTCAATTGAGGCAAAGTATGATGGAATAATGAAAATACGGGGCCGTCAACATGAAACCTTTTTGTTATTCTGCAGTCTAATGGAAAAGGACACAATTAATCTAGCCTGTTTCTTTTTCTAAGTAATTAGGGCAGTGCTAATTGTGAAGAGTGTGTTCTCTCATGAACTCATTATGGCTTTCAGCTGAGCACCGGAGGTTATGGATGCATTATTTAACCCTACAAGATCGTTTCAAATGAAACTTGTCCAAGGGACAATCTATCTTGTCGAGTTGGAAATAGAAAAGGATAATTCATCTTTTTTGTTGTTGTGGCTAGTTCTTTTGGACTGGGTATGCTTTTTCTCTCAAAACACTGGCAGGCAAGAGACGCTAACAGGCAATCATATTTATTAAGTGCTGACCAGGTGCAGGAGTGCTGTATTAAGTGCCTGGAAGAGTACAATATAAGAGCTAACAGCCCAGAAGGGGAGATAGACATTAATATGCATAAATTATGGATATGTATATAAATGCTGCAGAGCTGATGGAAGGGTGAACAAAGGGAGCAAATCCAAATATAAGGGTGACACAGACAGGAGTGGGAGAAGGGAAAATGAAGGTTCCATCAAGGAAGGCCTCTTGGAGGAGATGTGCCTTCAATAAGGCTTTGACGGTGGGGAGAGTGATTGTCTGTTGGATATGAAGAGGAAGGGTGTTCCAGGCAGAGGCAGGACATGGGCAACAAGACAGGCGAGATTTAGGTACGGTGAGTAGGTAAGGAGTTTCTGTTTGATGTGGAGGTAGTTGAGCAACTACTGGTTGTTCTTGAGGAGTGCGGAGACATAGGCTGATTTTTTTTTAAGGAAAACGATCTAGCAGCAGAGTGGCAGCATGAGAAGCATGAGAAGCAGCGTGGCTCAGTGGAAAGAGCATGGGCTTTGGAGTCAGAGCTCATGAGTTCGAATCCCAGCTCTGCCACTTGTTGGCTGTGTGACTGTGGGCAAGTCACTTAACTTCTCTGTGCCTCAGTTCCCTCATCTGTAAAATGGGGATTAAGACTGTTAGCCCCACGTGGGACAACCTGATTCCCCTATGTCTACCCCAGCGCTTAGAACAGTGCTCGGCACATAGTAAGCGCTTAACAAAATACCAACATTATTATTATTAGTGAAGTATGGACTGGAGTGGGGAGAGGCAGGAGGCAGGGAGGACAGCAAGGAGGCTGATTTGGTTATCAAGGCGGGATAGGATATGTGCTTGGATTAACATGATAGTTTGAATGGAGAGGAAAGGGTAGATTTTAGTGATGTAGTGAAAGTTGAACTGACGGGATTTAGTTATACATTGAATTATGTGGGTTGTAGGTGAGTCAAGGATATCGCCAAAGTTACTGGTTTGTGAGATGGGAAGGATGGTGGTGCTATCTGCGGTGATGGAGAAATCAGGGGGAGGACAGGCATTGGGTGGGAAGATAAGGAGTTCTGTTTTGGACATGTTAAGTTTGAGGAGTCGGTGGGACATCCAAGTAGAGATGTCTTCAAGGCAAGAGGAAATGCGAGACTGAAGGGAGAGAGATCAGGACTGGAGATGTAGATTTGGGAATCATCCACATAGAGGTGGTAGTTGAAGCCATGGGAGCGAATGAGTTCACTAAGGAAATGGGTATAAATGGAGAATAGAAGGTGATCCAGAACTGAACCTTAAGGGACTCTCACAGCTTGAGGGTAGAAGGCAGAAGAGGAGACAGAATGAGCTGCCAGAGACATGTGAGAAGAACCAGGAGAGGACAGTGTCAGTGAAGCCAAGCCTGGGTAATATTTCCAGGGGAGGGAGGTGGTCGACCGTTCTGAAGGCAGCTGAGAGGTCGAGGAGGATTAGGATGGAATAGAGGCTGTTGGATTTGGCAAGAGAGGAGATCATTTGTGACCTTGAACAGGGCAGTTTCTGTGGAGTGAAGGGGAAGGAAGCCAAACTGGTGAGGTCCAAGGAGAGAACTGGAGGAGAGGAACTGGAGACAACAGGTGTAGACAACTTGCTAAAGGAGTCTGGAGAGGAATGGTAGGAGGGAGATGGGGCGGTAACCGGAGGGAGACGTGTGGTCAAGGGAGGGGGGAGGAACTTTTAAAAACACTTTAAACTTCTTCCTTCCTTCCTTCCTACAACAGCCTGCAGGAGTTGGTCAGTTGAGGGCAAAGCACTGAAAGGTACATTGAAGAACACATAGCAACAGGAAAATGTGACTATCTGGCAGAGAAGTGTGAAGGACTCCAGGGAAGAGAAGTGATCTACAGTAAAAATTAAAGATGATAATAGTAATAGTAATAATTATGGCATTTGTTAAGCGCTTACTATGTGCCAGGCACTGTTCTATACACTGGGGTAGATACAAGGTAATCATTAAATCAGTCATATTTATTGAGCACTTAAGGAAAGTACAGTATGGCAATAGAGACAATCTCTGCCCACAACGGGTTGGGCACAGTCCCTGACTCACATAAGGCTCACAGTCTTAATCCCCATTTTACAGATTAGACAACTGAGGCACAGAGAAGTTAAGTGACTTGCCTAAGGTCACACAAAAGACAAGTGGCAGAGCTGAGATTAGAACCCAGCACCTTCTGACTCCCAGGGCCCTGCTCTATTCACTAAGCCACGCTTCCTCTCAATATTCTAATTCTAAAGATTAGCCTAAAATCTACAGTCTAAAATTCCTCTAGACTGTAAACTCATTGTGGGCAGGGAATGTGTCTACCAAGTCTGTAATATAGTACCCTCTCAAGTGCTTAGTACAGTGCTCTGCACACACTAAGACATGGCTCAGTGGAAAAAGCCCGGGCTTGGGAGTCAGAGGTCATGGGTTCGAATCCTGGATCTGCCACTTGTCAATTGTGTGACCATGGGCAAGTCACTTCTCTGTGCCTCAGATACCTCATCTGTAAAATGGGGATTACCTGTGAGCCTCTCATGGGACAACCAAATTACCTTGTATCTACCTCAGCGCTTAGAACAGTGCTCTGCACATAGTAAGCACTTAAATACCAACATTATTATTATTATTAAGGGCTCAATGATTGACTGACTCATACAGATCCAAGTGCATAGGCTACACAGAAGGAAATGCTGTTGGGGAAAGGACGGTTTGATTAGGAGGAAGGATAAAAAGTTTCTTTTTCAGTTCTGATGGTGTAAAAACACAGACTTCAGATTGCCCGATCCCACTCACTATATCCAACCAGGCATCCTGGATTTTCACCTACACTACTAGTCTTTCAACATCTTGCTTACTCTCAAATATATATCATGGGCCTGACCTGATTACACTCTATTCCAGAACTTGGCACAGTGTTTACCAAATGCCCAATTATGCTTATTATTATTATTATTGTAACATGAAGCTGCAAGGAACAAGACCCAACACCGGGTCTTCTTACAGCATCACGTTATAATACCCTACTCTTCTCTCAAAAGGACCTTGCTACTCTACGTATAATTTGATTTTATACCTTTTCTACCCTTAGATATTTTACAGATCATTAATACAATGTTTGATAGGCAGCATAAAGCATTTTTCAGGCTATCATTTTTCCAAGTTCTCTTATCACATCTTCTACTTGCTATTCACCCTATATTGGCACATATGATTCCTCTCCCCAGAGGGCTGTCCAATAGTCCAAGTAAGTAAACCACAGCAAAGTACTGAAAACAGGGGGAAGAAAAAGTTGATTCTCAGAGAACAGAATCAATTTTCATGCCATAATTTCCTTGATGTACATTAGATAAATGCCTGCAATTAAGAAAATAAAAGAGAGTCATTTGGATCTCTGTAATTCCCTCAAATCTCCCACCTCTCACTCACACTCCTTAAGGAGCCAAGCTAAAACACATGACAAGGAAAAACAGTTAGTCCTTAATTACCAGTTTGAGGGACAACGTTAGGTACCTCTACATATGAAGGGTAAATATGGCCTTATGTTACAATAATACTTTCTACTTCCCATTTAATGACTGTGTCATTTCTCACTGTTTCAAATGTACTCATTTACTGGCAAATTTATCCCTGCTCTCAGTGACGCGGCAAGTAAGAAGTAAATAATGATGCACCATGCATGTTTTTCCTCTCAGAAAAATTAAATCCATTTATACTTCCCCGAAAGCCATCATCTTTACATAAAGAGCCCTAATATGTTAGCCATGAAATACAAATGTTTTGAGTATTCTTGAGACAACAACAACAAAAATCAGTTTCCTACTGCTGCTGTCATTTTTACATTATTCAGAATTAGAGTTGCTCTGATTGGGGAAAAAAAAAAGGCCTAAATGGAGGCTACTTCTACTTTGGCAATCTATATTTTCCTTTTCTTGTATATGACTGTGAGCTCCTTGAAGGCAGGGATTGTTTGACTTCTTTCAATACGTTTCCCGAGCACCATTTCCAGTGCTCTGCACACAGCAGACGCTCATTTAATGTTGTCAGTGTAAACACTGAAGAAATCTGTAATTTTGTGACCGAACAAGACACCTCTGTAGGCATCACTGCAGATGTAGCAATCGATTTTCACTGGATATCTGCTTTCCCTGGGGATGAAGTAACTTGAACCCACCTAACCTTCTGCAAGTATTATCTACATCCCATAGCTAAAATGCGACCCTATTTGGGAAAATGCGTTCTTTGAATTATGAAAACCTTACTCATCACTACTTAGACAAATTTACAAGCCCAAATGCAACGTGCGTTGGTGCTTTAGGCTTAAATCATATCTTGGCTATATCGTTCTGAAAACAGTGAATTTTGAAATCATAGAATATATAATCCACTATATAATTTCACAACGCTTGCAATCTCCCTATGGATGCCCACAGAGATGGGAACTTCTAATGAACCTTTAGGTATCTAGGGCAGCGCTAAGTGGCTCTACTGGATTATTATTATTCTGATCTTTTATCTCTGCCTAGTCTGCTTTCAAACGTGACTGTCTTTACTAGAGGAGAATGTGGAACATTTTCAGGATTTCAAACACTTGATGAGTAAAGGGAGTGAAGGATCATCCTAGCTCTGGTGAAGGACTCCCTCTTTCGATCTTCTAAGGAGGGAGGAAAAGTGGAAAACTCAAGAAAGGGCCTAGGAAATGAAAATCTAGGTTCACCAAACTGTTCAGAGCCCCAAAACACTGGGAACAAAGCCAATATACCATTATCATCAATAGTAGTTCTTCATACAGCACACTGTACTGAGTGCTTGGGAGAGAAGAGTAGCAGACACAGCATCTGCCCTTGAGGAGCTTACACGCGAGAAAACACAGGCACTGTACGAGACACATTGTGTAACGTAATGACTTCCTATGAATCATTCTGAGAAGTCCATCTGGGTCCACCTGCACGTCAAGCGCTTCTCTGGGGTGGGACCGCTGTGCCTCTCCTCCCCTTTCCCCGCTACCCCACCCCAGGTCCCTGCAGGCTACTTGTTCCAGAGCCTTGGTGTTCCCTTCCCAGGTCCATGTGAACATGGGCAAGACTTCTGAGCCGAAATGTCCCTCTAGTCTGTAAATGCCCCCCTCTGGGCTATAAGTGTTCCCTGGCCAATGTGTCCAGCACCTCTGTTGTACTGTACTCTCCCAAGTGCTTAGCACAGTGCTACAGTAAGAGTTCAGTAAACACCACTAGTGATGATGATGGGACTCGGTGGCAGGAGCCAAAGAGGAGGGAAGCCGGGGGCTGAAAGTAAACCTACTGGACAGAAAGGGGTCTGGGGCTGAAACTGTACTGGACAGGTGAGACCAGCTGGAAAGTAGATTCTCCAGTAAAATCCTAATAAACCTGTTTCCGGAGCAGCAGAACTCCTAGTTTCTAGAATCCTGCACAGCTGAACCAGTTCTGACCAATCCTGCTACGGATGAGGTTGAAAGTGCCCCACTGTAGCTTTCCTAAGACCTACAACGGTGTCTGGCACCGAGTGCTCAACAAATTCAGCTTATGGAGGTTCAGCTCACTGTTCAACAGGCCTGTGGGGTCTGGTTTGGGCTGGAATCTCCTCCGGACACTCCAGGCGAACTCTCCAACCTCTCTGCCCCATGTGCCCTGAGTTCTTGAGACGGAAAATCATGCAGAATATTCTGTACCTGAAGGGTCCAGACTATGAGGGAGGTAAGAGGGGATAGTGGGGAGGGTGGGTCACAGGAAGGTTTGGGTGCTATAGAACTTTTTTTCTGGTCTCTTTGAGGAGAATGGCATCCACTCACCTCGGCACCTGCTTTTCTAGCTCCCACCCAAACAGCGATTAGTGGCTCAAAAAAATGCCTAATTTACAGCCGGGATGGTCCTGACCTTACACCATTCCAAATTCCTCCATTATTTGAGGGTGAGGGTGCCGGCCCCCTTCCATTAATTTCAGTCGTTTTGCAGACTTGCAGTAAGGTTATGCTGGGGATGGGGGACTGAAGCTTTTAAAACCGTATCTCCCAGGCAAGTAGTTAGAAATTTTAACAAGAAAGAAGAGAAAAAACAGCATTCTCCTTTGAAAAGTAAATCGTTTCTTTTCACAGAAGTGTACTCTGCTATGGAAATCTGGCCTTCAAAAGACTATATCTAACCCTGAATACCTTTGGTTTACAATTTTAAAATCTTGAGAAGTTAAAAGAGAAATATTACCATTTTTCACAGAGCCAATTTCCTATCCATTTCCTGTAAAATGGAAGCTTTCCAAGATTAAAAAGCACCCTTTCTTATCTGACTTTATACTCCTATTATAGTCTGATGCCACAGACATTGTGGTGCTGACAGCTGAATTATACTAGAATATCTGGAAGAGAACAGGAAAAAAAAAACCAGAGAGAGGAGCTACATTTCAAACAGCTACCTTACATAGAATATACATTAGTTTCTGCCACTGTCACAGACATTGCATGTCTATGGCAGTCAGAGCTGTGCACAGCTCTAGAAAGCCTCCATCGTCCTCTGCGATGACCGCTTTCCTTTCTCTACCTGAACCTTTCACCCACCCTGGAAAAAAAGAAAAATGTATATCTGGCCAAAGGAAAGCAGCCTCCAACCCTAAACATACTTCAAAATGGATTCTTCAATTCGTATTCAAAAAACCACTTGGAAAAGCGGGTAATCGTCACTGGAAATTCTCCATTTTAAAACAATGCCTTCATATGTTTCATTTCTCATCATACTCGTGCCAATGGAAAGTCTTATCAGTTATTCACAACTGCACCCCAGTTTCCTCTTCTCTATTAGATCATCCTTAACCCAGGTCTGCCGGGCATTTCATTTTGTTCCACAGACCCCATCCACAAATCTCTGAGAACCGAATGCCCCAGGATAGAGGAACCCAGAAGAGGCTTCTACTAGTGAGCCAACAGAACCATCACCTTCGTAGGCAAGGACTCCATCGTGTTTGGAATTCCCTTCCTGGGCTTAGGTGGGAGACGATTTTTTTTCATCTCATCAGCTTGTCATAGATCTAGTTTTGTGGCTAATCTCCGGGGGAAAAAAAGGGGACGGGGGAGTTTCAGACAAGGCTCAGACACCACCCCCCCCAGTTTAGCAAAAGGACTTGGATTTCCCCAAAGCGGAAAAGGAAAAGAGGCCTCTAGAAAAACAACAAAATCCAGTCCCGCTGGCGATCTGCATATGGAAGTGCTTTAAATTCCGTACTGTCCTGCATCCGGCAATTATCTTACAAGACGGTATTCATTTCAGCCAAGTGCCGCAGGCTCGGCACTACGGAGGGGACTGAAACGGCATCGGGATCCACTGGGAAAAGGAGGGATATTCCGGCTTTCTACCAGCTACCTTGAACATACTTCACGTTTAATTTCACCCCGTTGCCACAGGCACTGTGTTGTTATGACGGCTGATCTGCCGCTGAATAGCTGTAAAGGAAAATCAACAAAGGATCGCTTCAGCGACTTTCAGTGCAATTGATTGGAGCTTGTATCTGGCGGCTGCTGCCGCCTGTCGGGGTAATGACACATGATGGGTGATTAAAGAAAGAGTCCTTAAATCAAAGCTGCGCCGATGGTCTGAAGAAGCGGCAAACGGCATCCGGTGCCTATTCATGTCTCCGAGTGGGAGGACCCCCTCATTAGGGCAAAAAGAGGGGCCCGCCACACTAACAAGACCAAGCGCTGGTGTCTGGGGAACCGTCTCAGGTTTCCGAGATTTACCCTTGCTTCTCTCAGTCTCCGCATAAGACAAGAGAGCGCAACACGGAGCACAAGCCACCCCAGCCTGCACGGTGGTGATTGAGGGAGGGGGCCCCCACAGTGGTTTGCTCGCATCTCCACATTCCTCTCCGACACAGAAAAGATAGGCCTCTAATGGAAGTGATGCTTAGTGGGGAGAAGGTTCAAAGCTAAGGTGGTTTTACCGTCACATCCTGCTCCCTCCAAGTCAGCATCGGGGAGCCTTAGATTCATCTTCTGCCCTCTTTGTCCCAGTGTAGCAATGAGGCAGGAGGACGCTGCACACTTCTTCCCATCAGAATCAGCCCTCAAGTTCACTATAGAAGGTTCCCCACCTTCTCCCCGGACAGAAATCCAGACAGGCTATTCAGAGGGGCTTTCTTAAGAAGCAGAAAAATAAAGGCAGATTTAGAATGAGGAAAAGATACTGCCCAGGTGATGCTGAGCAGCCATTTTCTGTACCACTGAAGTGGAAAGAGGGATGGGGCTTAACCTTCCACAGGATTCAGATTAGACAAAAGGAACAACCTGCCTGGCTCTAAAGGGGCTGAGACAAGACCTCGATAAAGGCAGCCTCAAAGCGAGGTGGGAGAAATGTTGAGTCCTCTCGAGAGAGAGATTTTAGAAAAAGGCCCACTACTACCTTGGGTCCTATACGAAAGCTGTCAAGAAAATCAGGTGACTGCTGTAGCCCTCGGATTTACCCTATCCTTGGGAGTCACAGGCTTTATGGATCAATCCATCAAGAGGATTCGCTGAGTGAGGAGCACTATAAGAACCACTTGGGAGAGTACTATAGAATTGGTAGATGTGAACCCTGCCTTCAAGGAGCTTAGAACATAGGACGCAGACACTTAAATAAACTGCATAGAGGAGGAACTAAAAGAGGAGAAACGCATGTACATAAGTGCTATGGTTGGGGGCGGGGGGGTGGTGAGTAGGGGGGTGAGTGTCCAAGTACTTTGGTGGCTCAAAAGTGCTGAAATGACTGTTGAAGTGGGAGGATGGGGTGAGGAAGACTGTGCCACTTCTTTATTCAGTTCTTCCTACGCTCCTTGTACTATTATTATCACCACCACCACTACGACTAGTGGATTGGGAGCAGAGGGTCTTGGGCAGGAGAAAAAACTTGCTTAACAGGGCGTGGTTGGAACATTAGAGGACTTTCAAGGATAACTGCAGAGAGATAGGAGTGGGAGAAACCAGCTCTTTGGGAACGAAAATACAATTTTCTATTTGTCATTGTGAAGCAAATCATTTTTTCCGTATTATGTTCCCTGATTATAAATAAAATGGGTACCGCGAGGTCGGAGACAGAGTAAGATGCAAATCAAAAAAGCAGGTGCTGTCACCGAACAGCCAGACCCTTGCACGTGAAGTATCACCATCAAATGATTGAATCCCCAGGCTGCCTCGCTGTACCCCCCGTTCTTTTGCCGATCTAATCAGACGAAAGGGCAACGCTCACATTAAAAAGCTCTTGAAATGCAAGTGACGTCTATGGGCTCCCTGCCTCATTCCACCGGGTCGTGTGTGACTTTCACCACTGTGCCGTTAATGAGGATATTTGAGAAATTGCTGGCGTGGTTAGGATCCACGGAGCTGCTCCGGAATGCAATTAAATGTGGTTGAAAAGGAAGGACTGCACTGAAACATCTAGAAGACCGAAACATTCCAAGGATTTCCAGGCTGGTGTGCCCCTGCCGCCGCATTTCCCAGCTCTGTTCTTCAGTGGTTATCAAGCAAGGGAGGGGGACTGGTGGCTTCCGGGGACTCATCAGGGGCAGCCAGTGAGTTTCTGCTGTTGTTGGGTTCTTCAACCCACACGCATCTCTCCTTCTGGGAAACAGTGACTCGCCAGTCAAATGCAGAAGAGAGCCAATAAGTAACTTGGCAATCGAAGTGGGAATGAAGCATCTTGGGATTCCAAAATGGTCACAGAGTCCTTTAAGGGCACTAAACCTGATGGAGGGTTCCAGCAGTCCCTCCGTCTGGCTAGCCCTAGTCTTCCCCAAAGAGTCATGGTCTTGGAAATGACTAGAAGGGCCCAGAGTGGGCAAGCTCCACCGAAGCCCTAACTCCCTGGTTCAGGAGGTGTGTGGGGGGGTGGGGAGGTGGGAGTCCAGAACAGGGGAAGAAGGAGTACCTGCCTGCCCCCCAAGACCTCTCTTAAGCACAGGCAAGGCTAGAATGGCCCATGATGCTTGAGAAGCAACATGGCCTAGCGCACGCCTGGGAGTCAGAAGATTCTACTCTCAGCTCTGCCACTTGTCTGTGTGGCCTTGGATTAGTCACTTAACTGTGCCTCAGTTCCCTCATCTGTAAAATGGGGATTATGACTATGAGCCCTTCTTGACTGTGAGCCCATTGTTGGGTAGGGATTGTCTCCATTTGGTGCCGAACTTTACTTCCCAAGTGCTTAGTACAGTGCTCTGCACACAGTAAGTGTCAATAAATATGATTGAATGAATGAGGCTCGTTGTGGCCGGGAATGTCTGTTTATAGTTGTATTGTAGACTCCCATGTGCTTAGTACAATGGTCTGCACATGGTAAGTGCTCAATAAACATGACTAAAAGAATGAATGAATGAATAACAGGGACTGTGTCCAATCCAATTACCTTGTATCTTCCCTAGTGCTCAGGACAGTGCCTGGCACATAGTGAGCGCTTAACAAAGACCACACATTATTATTATCACTTCCAGAATAGCTTGTTCTCTACACGTGACGCAGGGGAATTTACAGTGCACAATCAGAATGCAGGGCACTCTCACCTCCGCCTGGCTCTTCGGTGACTGACAAGCAGCGGAGAGCAGCGTGGACTAGTGGAATGAACGTGGGCCTGGGAGTCAGGGGATCTGGCCTGGAAATCCTTTCCACATTGCAGGCCTCTTGATGTGTCAGTGCAGTCCTTCGGTTCAACCACATTTAACTGCATTCCGGTGAAGCTCCGTGAATCATAACCGTGCCAACAATTTGTCAAATATCCTCATTAGCAGGGAAGTTGCGAAAGTCACACACGACCCGACGCAACGAGGCAGGGAGCCCGACGACGTCACTTGCAACTTTCAAGAGCCTTTTAATGTTAGCGTTGCCCTTTCGTCTGAGTAGACCGGCAAAAGACAGCGCTTTGCCTGCTGTGTGACCTCAGGCATGTTACTTACCTTCTCTCTGTGCCGCCTCAGTCTCCTGATCTATAAAATGGGGTTTGAATATCTGTTCTCCCTCCCCTTTATGCACGGGGACTATGTATAACCCGATAATCTTGTACCTACTTAGCACTTGGCATATAGTAAAGCACTTAGCAATGATCGTAACTATTGAGAGGGAGAAGTCCCTGCTTCAGTTATTGAATAGCAGAGGGGTGGCAGAGAGGCTGCAGTCCTCTGTGCCTGCTGGGACAGGGGACCTGAGGAGAAGCAGCGTGTCTCAGTGGAAAGAGCACGGGCTTTGGAGTCAGAGGTCATGGGTTCGAATCCCAGCTGTGCCACTGCACAGCTGTGTGACTGTGGGCAAGTCACTTAACTTCTCTGTGCCTCAGTTACCTCATCTGTAAAATGGGGATTAAGACTGTGAGCCCCACGTGGGACAACCTAATTCCCGTCTACCCCAGCGTTTAGAACAGTGCTCTGCACATAGTATGCGCTTAACAAATACCAATATTATTATTATTATTACCCAGGCTCATTACTACTATGATCCAAGGCTACCCTCTCCCCCATTCACCTCCCACTGGGCAATGACCTTTATATCCTGCTTTACCACAGGACTACTGTGCAAGGTCTTCTTTTCTTCACCACCTTCTCTCTCATGAGGAGAGTGTTTTAGGGACTGGGAATCAGGAGACCCAGTTTAGCCACGGCCCTGCTGGGTAACTATGGGCACGTCATTTAACCTCTCTGGGCCTCGGTTTCCTCATCTGTGAAATGGAGATATGCCACCAGCTCTAGTTTCCCCCTTAGACTGTGAATCCCATGTGGCACAGAAACCGGATCTGAGTTGATTATTCTTCAACTATTCCAGTGTGTTGCCCAGTGGTTGGCACATAGCAAATGCTTACTAAATACCATTACTGACTTGACTCTTCCGTATTTTTGGGAGTAGCTAAGTTCCAGTCTATAGGAAGGAGTGGATACGGATGCTAATCACCCCTACATCCCATTTAACGTGATCTCTTTGTCATATAAATCCCATATTCCTGAACTGACACACTCATCACACTATGAGAGAATCAAGCCAATTATTCTTGAGAAAGAGAAGCAGCAAGAAGCAGCGAGTACACTGATGGGGGTGACTTTCCACACTGTGCAACACAGTGGCACATTGGCCTTTGCTACGCTATTGGATTTGCTGTCTGTAGCAACTGACCCTCTTTTCAATTCTTCCTTGTAATGTCGTGTTCCTTCCAAAGCTTCTGTTTGGGGGAAAGCGACATTTCTTTGGATTACTGCATTCCGGGGAGCCCCGAGCCAATTAACATGGAATGAATGACAGGGATCTGGAACTAACGAGGGCTTTCACGATGGATTCCCTTTCCTTTTCCTATCCAATGTCCACTGTCCAACCTCCGAATGAATCACGGAAGACACCAAAAAGCCTTCCCCTCCATTTTAAAGATAAATTCATCTCTAACGACCCTCCAGGCAGCGCTATAAGCAAAGAGGTGAAACTGTATCATAGCTCCCCTGAAGACGGAAAACCTATTAACCCACATGTCCCTGCAAAGGTTATAAGTGTACACAATCCTCTTGAGTGAAATCCGACCAGCCCTACAAAATAAAATAGAAAATTTAATGTATTACGCAAAGCTACATTTCATTCCTCTCCTTAGCCTTTACATACTGCTTACAGTTCATGACATAAGCCTAAATCCATATATTTCATTGCATTGTATTATACAGTTATCTTTGCTACAGGTATCACTGAGGATTTTTTTTTTTTTTTAGCATTTCCAGAACAGAGCTAAAGATGCATAGGTGCACCGCTGGTAATTGAGTGGGGGAAAAAATGGCTCCTGAAGGTAGGTACGAGGTAGTCTGAGCAGGTAAGCAGTAACAATTCCCAATATTGCTCTTTTTTCTAAAACCGCCTCAGGTGGCACACCAAAACCTAGACTATCCCTACAAACCCAGTACAAAAACCCATTACATTACCAGAAGACCTGGGCTACACAAAGAGTTCATTAAGATAAGTACTACAAAGAGAAAGGAGAGACCTCTGCAGCCTCCCCTTGGTTGGTAGATATTGAATGAGGGGTTAGGATGGCAATACTGGAAAAGGCCAACTTCTAAACTAAGCCTGGAGTTTCTAATGTAGCTCCTGTTCCCTTCCAACCCTCTCCTCAAAGTTTTCCCACAGCACTTATGTGTGTGTCTGTGTGTGTGTATGTCATTATTTATATTAATGTCATATATATATATGTCATTATCTATTTATATTAATGTCTGCCTCCCCCTCTAGACTGTAAGGTCATTGTGGGCAGGGAATTTGCTATATTGTTATACTGTGCCCTCCAAGCACTCAGTACGGTGCTCTATACACAGTAAGCACTCAAATACGATTGATTGAGTTTCACAAATGAAAGAAAATGGCTGCGGTGGGAGCAATTATAGGAGTAAATGTGAGAAGCAGCGTGGCCTGGTGGAAACTGTATGGGCCTGGGATCCAGAGGGCCTTAGTTCTAATCCTGGCTCACCCACTTGTCTGCTGTGTGATCTTGGGCAAGTCGCTTCTCTGTGCCTCAGTTACCTCATCTGTGATATGGGGGCTAAGATTATGAGCCCCGTATGGGACATGGACTGTGTCCAACCTGATTAGGTTGTATCTACTCCAGTGATTAGTACGGTTCCTGGCACAGAGCAAGGGCTTAACAAATACTATAAAATACTCCTAAGGAAGAGTATAAATTCCAAATACTAACTGTGGTTGTTCTGTGGCTATAATTTGGGATGTTGGTAAATATCTGGGGCAGACTTGATGGAGGTGGGGGGAATTTAGGAAGGCTTTGAAGGTGGGGAGAGTTGAGGGTTGACAGAGATAACAAGGTCTATGTTCTATCTTTGTGCTTTAGATGGAAAACCCCAGGACCAGGGGTGGAGCTTTGATGCTTAATTGTGTAAACACTACCCAGGATCCTAGAGAGTTGAAGCATACAAGCATCCAGACAATTGCAATACAGAAAAGCCTATCCGTTATTTTGTTATTCTATACACCGACCTTAACTTCAGAACTTTTCAGTTTTCTTATATTTAGGCCAGGATGGAGAAGGACTTCATGAAGTGCCTTTAACACCTTTCAAATCACTTCTTTTTTTCCTCTCCCAAGAGCTTAAGAGATAGTGTGTGAAAAGCCCCACATAAAATCTGTGTCCTTGCTTCCTGCCACCCAAGAGCTGTGGCTCTCCCCCAAGCTCTGAGGAGAAAGAACAAGAGCTAAAACAGAACAGACTAATTTGTAAGAAACTTTGGCAGGGGAGCAAGTGTTTCCAAGCAAATCTGACTGCATTTTGGACACTTTTTTTTTTCTTCCTCAGTCAGAAAGGAGCATGTTGAATTTCCTGTGTAAAGGGAGGCAGCTAGGGTGACCTTGCAGAGCTCCAAGAACACATTACGGATGATCGATTGCTAGCAGCCTCGGAAGTATCCAGGGTGGGGAAGCCTGAGTGACGCTTGAGGCTTCCAGGAGGAATCTCTCAGAGTGCTGATGAGAGGAGAGGAGAAAGTGACTCGAGAAAGCGTACCATTGGGGAGGAACTGGATAGAAAGATAATGCAGTTGTGGACAGACCCTCTGGGGACCACCGGCCAGATCACGAGGATTTCTGAAGAGCTGCCATGGCTTGCCATGTGCTGTGTGCAATAAATCAACTAAAATTGGTGACTGGGCAGCAACACAGCCTGAGAGCCTTGGCACTCTGCTAACTTCAATCCAGAAAAAACAAGGTCTTAGTGGATGTTTGACTAAAGCTCAGGCTGAATTTCCTTTATAATGCATATTCACCGCCCTATACACACACAACATAAACTCAGTTTACCATTCAAGGGGATACAAACCTCATGCTGGGAGCTGTGTGTATATTTCTACACATGGATGTGTGTGTGTTGTGTACAAGTGCGCTCTTGAGTGTCAGTGGGTGTCAAGGAATGTGCGTTTGGTATTGGAGAGCCAGAGGGGTCTTCATTAGATTCAAAATGTATTGACTCTCTGGGGAAGCTCCTGCGCCTATTTGATAAGAGATGCTCTTTTATCAAAAATGAAACCGCATGCAGTGATCAGACGGCCACTATGCAGAGTTGCCAACAAAAGGAAAGCTGCTTTTTCATTGTGAGTTACTGAATCACACTGAAATTGCTATATTTGAAAATAGCCAGGTCCAGAAGGGCCAGCTGCACAAGGTCGGAAAATGGATGTCATTTCAGCGCATGGGAGCGACAGTAATGAGAGCCTCCCTTTCATTCTGGAAATTCCATTAGGGCAATTTGACCATTTTGGAAAGAACCTCCCCTCCCCACAGCTCGTGAAAAGCAGAGGTTCCCTGAACTCTAATGATCCAGTAGGCAGCCACAAGGGAGGAGCCTTTAAAACCCAAAACTTCCACTGCTCTGAATTAGACTGTTGATGATAAGACAATGATAATAATAATGATGGTATTAATACTTGTTAAGTGCTTACTATGGTACCAAGCGCCGGGTTGGTACAAGCTAATCAGGTTAGACGCAGTCCCTATCCCACATGGGGTTCATAGTCTAAACAGGAGAAAGTAGGATTTAATCCCCATTTTACAGAGAAGGTGACTGGGGCCCAGACACATTAAGTGACTTGTCCAAGGTCACACAATGTGTTTTCCTTGTTCCACATGTAACGTGATGGTGTGCACATGCACAGTTTGCCATGGGTCAGGACAGTCAAATACCTGATGTTGGCCCTGGCAGCACACCATCATAAGCAAAACAGAGTATTTCTTGCTCTGCTTGCATTTCAGAAGCTGCAAGGTTTGAGAGGAGCCAAAATCTCTTTTTCCCTTCAAATGACACTTGGGGATTTTTCACACTAATCAGACCTGCAGACTCTCTCTTTTTTAACAGCCTCACTATGAGTGTTAATAATTAAAGCTAATCATCTGACAATATGAAGGAAGTTGCTAGAAAAACAGCGAATCATAAATATGAGATTATATGAATTACAAAAATGTAAACTTTCCATAAGAAACCACCAAAGTAAAATTCATACCTAACTACCAGAATAGAAACTGGGTAAGTAGCAATATATTTTTCCCAAATTCAAAAGTTCATTATGGAAAACTAGGTTGGCAGCTAATAAAAAGCTATTCTAGGTTATCAATAATTCCTTTTTATTTTAAATATGCAATAGACTAATTATTAATAATTTATGGTTTGTCAACATTTTCCAGTGGGAGAAAATTTCCTCCATATTTCAAAATGGCTTGAGTTGGTCATTTCTGTATATGAGCAGTTTTGCCCAGTCCTTTACTGTCCCAAAAACCAATTCACTAGAGAATGGGATTTGAAACGCAAGAAAAGATGTTCTGTAAACATAAATCTGAACAGTACAAAACATATCTCCAAAAGACTCCATTTCAATTGCTCCTTTGTTCCAGAAGGTCCAGGTTTAGCAACTGTCTTGCCTGAAGTGTGCACTGTGCTGGATATGACCTACTCAATAGAATATATATTTTTTTTTTAGTGAATTGCAACATCCAGCAGAAATGTCTGTCTTCTAATAAAAAAAAACCTTCACATTTGGACCTCCGTTCTTCAATTCTACCTACTGAGGATTTGAAAAGCATCTTCCTAAATGTATCAGCACCGTTTCGCCATCTCTGTTTCTCATTTCAGGATAAAGATTAAAAACCAATCAGGAGCCAACAAAAACCTTATTTACAGCAACAGAATCAAGATTTCATCCCCCAGAAAATCTGAATAGATACTGAGGCAGCTGGCTAACGTCAACTGGTTGCCACGGTCTGTTTCCCAAGATGCAACAGAAAGTCAATGGAGAGGAAAAAATGAGGTATAAACAGGACAACGGAATTTGGAATTTGGGGTAGAAGGGAAATGGAAACAGTTATGTCAAGATGAGGAACCACTTTTAGCACCACCCTTGGGACTTTCCCACAATCAGAGCTGTGCAAATCAACCTGGGGGCAGAAGGAGGCTGAGTCACATGTGTGACAGAATGGCCAGCAGGAATCTGGAATGAGGAGATTAGTCATTTAACTGGGGGAGTGAGGACACCCCCAACAAGGCCTGAACTCAGTTGCTGAACTGACAGCTGGACTTTATTCTCCTTCTCTTCGCTCTTCTCCAGAGAAACACACTCCCAAAGTCAAATACATCTTTGGTAATGGGATACTCTTGGTAACGGATGAGACTCAGAAAGACCGGGTAGGGAGCACTTCCAGGACAATGGGTGAGTCTGAATAGAAAAGTAACCGAGGCAGCGGCTTTCTTACTTTTAACGGTGAGGTACATGGACTTGCTGACGTCAGCTCCCACGTCATTGCTGACTTTGCAGAGGTAGTATCCGCTGTCTTCTTCTACAACGTGCTTGATCAACAAGGACCCATTTGTGAGAACCTGGATGCGGCCGTTCAAGGCAATGGGCTGGAACTGGGGGACTCCGGCACCTGGCATAAAACCGCAAAGGTGAGATGGACGGCGATCAGGACGAGAGCAGCAGAAGTGGGGTGGGTGCACTGATTACGATGCAGGCAGAGAGGTAAAAAATGAAGTTTATCCCTGCAAACACACCACAGAACAACTGTAACACATACCGAGTCCCTCTTCCCAAGCCAACAGGCTTATGGGAGAGTCACACGCAGGGTTTAAAATGACGGCAGTGCACAGACAGAATATGCAGACAGGACCTGCATAAAATACCAAATTGGTTTTTATGTTTAGTGGCTGATAAATTATTCAAGAAAATCACAGAGGAATGGCCACTGAAATAGATGCCTTTCATGGAACCAAATGAATTTCTGATGTTCCCAGGCAATGATCACTGCTGTAAGCACGGAGTGCTCCAGCGAGGTTGCGTTTAAAGACCCTGTTCCTCCCACCCCAGGCGACATGTTCAAGAGCACATTATTGGAGGCGAATCTGTCTTATTCCAGTCAGAATCAGGTGATGCTATCTATAGTCGCTGTGTCGGCGTAGCCTACACAGTGGCACCAAAATTATTTTGATTAGCTAACTACCACTACCAAAATAGAATTATTTTGATTAGATGACTACCACTACCAAAATAGAATTATTTTGATTAGGTGACTACCACTAAGTGCTTAGGTTATCTTGATTTCTAAACTCTACAGGCCAGGAGGCACAGACCCTCCCATTAGGGACTCGTACTCTAAAAAAGATGGGAAAGATGCACCAGCACGTGCAGATCTCTGCCACACTATTTTCAATCGATCAATCAACGGTATGTTTTGAGCATTCATTGTGTGCAGAGCACTATACTAAGCACTTAGGAGAGTACACTACCCTAGAAAGAGTAGACAGGTTCCCTGCCCGTCCTGGGAGTCGGAGGCCCTGGGTTCGAATCCCGGCTCCATCCGTCACCTGTTGTGTAACCCTGGGCAAGTCACTTCTCTGTGCCTCAGCTTCTTCATCTGTAGATGAGGACTGAATGCCTGTTCTCCCTACTACTTAGGCTGTGAGCCTCATGTGGGATAGGGACTGGGTCTGACCAATCATCTTGTAACTAGCCAGGGCCTATTACAGTACTGTGTACATGGTTAGCACTTTACAAATCTCAGGATTATTTTGAAGTGTGTGAAGGGTTACCAGGGAGAGGATAATCTGCCCAAGGGATGGATGAAGGCTGTAGTCCATCAGGGGCTAGTATGGACATGGAGCATCAGGTGAGAATGGGAGTTCTCTGCATGGACTTGCCACTTGGGACAGCAAGATGGCTACAGAGCTACAGATAGGTAGAAGTTTTCACATTAAAACCTGAGCAGTAAACTCAAACTCTAGAGAAGACAACAGATTATGAAGAGAGAAACCAACTAAAACCAAGAAAATAATCTCCCTAAGCCTTATCTTCTCCACTTCCATTGGCTTCAATTCATTTAACTTTCCCTCTGTCTTAACATAGAAATGTCATCTATTTAACTACCCTGCTGTTTTGGCCCCACTTGCGAACTTTTAAAATGCCGGGACTAAAATAGGCAAAAAAGTCAAAGAAGTTGTGACCCATCAGAATATTACACACAATCTCACGTTTTGTGGGTCAACTTTTAGTCAGTACTCACCTACTGTATGTGAAGAGCTAATTTTCTCACTGTGTCTTGGCTCCCTGTCTTAATGAGGGCACTCTTTTGTGCTTTGATGGCACTGCCCAATGGCTTCAAAGCCTGTGGAGCTCTAAAGGGTTAAGCATAGATCCACGAATGAATATATACAACTGGGTAACCTTGTTTTCCAAATCCACTAGCTTGGACATAATGTAAGCGATATGGATAATATAAGCTAGAAGACACCATCTAGCAACCGGCAGGCTTTAATTAATAAGCTGCCAATTTTCTGCAGGTAGCTAAGGTCAAGTGGGGTCAGTTTTAATGCTCTGTTACAGGAGGAGAAAAATCTTGAAGCATTATGTACAGCACATACTGCAATACTGGGTATGCTAATATTTCCTGACCTCTCTACTCTGTTGCAAAGATATTTCCGGATGGAGTTATCAGTGATTTCTGAGGAAATTGGTCTGTTTTGTAGGCCACCACAATTAAAATAGGACCTTCCTCTTTTCTCCTAAGTTTTTAAATACTTTTCAGGGTTTAACAACAGTATTCAAGTTCCAACCACAGTAGTGAGCAAAGGAACTTATGAACCTATGCTATCATTTAGGAACTTATTTACATCCTCCTTAGCACTCATGCATATAAATACATACATATATTATATGTATGTTAAGCCCTGAATACTGTTTAAAAATTAGGGGAAAAAAGGAAGCTTCTATTTTAATTTTATACATCTGCTTGATTTGTTTCTGACCAGCCTAGTGGCAAATTTTTATTTTTACGTTTGCCTCCCTGTAAGAAGTGTACCTCTTGAGGACAGAGATTCAATCAATTGTATTTATTGAGTGCCTATTTATTTTATTTGTTTTTGTTGAGAGCACTGTATTGAACACTTAGGAGAGTACGTTGGTAGATGTGTTCGCTGCCCAGAAGGAGCAGTGTGGCCTAGTGGATACAGCACGTATCTGGGGATCAGAAGGACCTGGGTTCTGATCCTGACTCCGCCACTTGTCTGCTGTGTGACCTCAGGCAAGTCACTTCATTTCTCTGTGCCTCAGTTACCTCATCTGTAAAATGGGGATTATGACTGTGAGCCCCCCATGGAACATGGACTGCAGGCAAGTGGCACTGACCCAGGGGGCACATGAAAGGGATGAGTTTGGAGATTAAGAGTGGTATGGGAAAAGGGGATGAATCCAACAGGTAAATGTGGATAGGGTCAATATTCACTTTATAAATCGGTGACAAACTGGTTGGCCCAAACAGTCTTGGAGTTGGAACCCGTCTGCAAGACTGAGCTGGTCCTTTACATAAGCAGCGCGTCTGCAGTAGCTTTCAAGATGGAGCAAATTCATACCTTTGGAGAACTTCCAGACAATAGTCGGTACAGGATAACCTTCTGCAGAGCAATTGAGGATAACAGCTTTCCCATAAATTCCATCTTGGTCACTTGGCTGCACCACAAATTTGGGAGGAACTGTAAAGAGAAGAAAGGTTAATGAAAAACATGCCCAGTAAGCACAATGAGGGTACAAATTAATAAAAACTTAACACTGATTGGAAAACAAAAATCTGAGCTTCAGCTGCTTAGCCTTAAAGGGAAAATATAGCGACTCCCTGGATTTTCTTTAGTGGTACCAACTAAAATCAACACTCCCCGATAAAAAACGGTGAGGTTCTTGGCAAAACCAATGTCATGAAGTTGCAAGCTTGGCAGAGCAAAGGGAAGATAAAATTTTCTATCTGGTCCGATGTGATCAACATCCGATATCTATAGCCTATGAAAAAGAAGCAGCAGGGACTAGTGGAAAGAACACAAGCTTGGGAGTCAGAGGACCTGGGTTCTAAATCCTGGCTCCACAACCTATCTGCTCTGTGACCTTAGGCAAGTCAATTAATTTCTCTGTTCCTCAGTTACCTCATCTGTAAAATGGGGATTAAGAATGTGAGCCCCATGTGGGACATGGACTCTGTCCAACCTGATTATCTTGTATCTACCCAGTGCTTAGTACAGTGCCTGGCAAATAGTAAGCACTTAACAAATACCATTTAAAAAATTGGGAAAGGACATCAAAAGTTGTTTTTTTTATCACTAGGAGGCACTTGATAGTGATGAGCTCTGAGGATGTGGATTATAAATCTCTGAGAGGTAAAAAGAAAGCCTTTCCAATGACATTACCTTCACCTCAAAACTGTTATTGGTAAAATGTGTCATCCGGATCTGATGATAATAGTATTTGTTAAGCACTTACTATGTGCCGAGCACTGTGCTAAGTGCTGGGGTAGATACAAGGAAATCAGGTTGCCCCACATGGGGCTCACAGTTTTAATCCCCATTTTACAGATGAGGTAATGGAGGCACAGAGATGTTAAGTGCCTTGCCCAAAGTCCCTCAGCAGTCAAGTGGCAGGTTTATGCTCTAACCCCATCTCACCATCTGGCTGTATAATTAAGTTCCGGGAGAAGGTGAATATTTAAAATCTGAAATCACTCATATTCTATAAGGCCCTCTTGTTTGTTTCCTATCCTTAAAGAGTTTGAATAATCTACAGAGGACGACCATTTGCTCTCCTGGGACCTGTGAAAAGTCAATCACAGACTTTCTGGCTCCTTAGCTTTAAACTTTATCAACAAAAGGTGGTTATTTCTTCATGTATGTACATGTGTTAATTAAAAAAAACAACAACAAAGGAAAAGTGAATGCAAGGTTCAACCTAGAAAATGAAGCATTCCTGGGACAGGCAGGTGAATTCTGTAGATGAATCTAGGCCTTGTGAAACAGAAATGTTGAGAGCTGTCATGACTGTTTCTACCAACTGTACTGTGCTCTTCCAAACAGTTGGTACAGTGCTCTGCACGCAGTAAATGCTCAATATGTATTGCAAATGAACCGATTGATTTTCGGCTTGAGAGAAAAGAGTAGAGGGGCTGGCATGGAGTATGGGTGAGAACTCGATATTGTGGCTCAAAGTCTAACCGGAATTTGCCCATGAGGTGTGTGATGCCATTTTCACCAATTTGGTGACACAAGCTAATGGGAAGAGATGTTGGAATACGATCTTCCGCATGATTGGCCAATCAGCAAAATATAACATGCCTGGGATCTCGTGAAAACAGGCTTCCTGGAAATCAAAACGAGGCTGAAGACAGGACATCCTGTCAGGGCCAGGATAAAGGGGTCACAGGCACTGTCTTCTAGGGAAGCAGATGGAAGGAGCACGGGCCTGGGACACAAAAGACTCCTGGGTTTTTATCCCGGTTCTGTCACTTGCCTTCTGTGTGACTTTGGGCAAGTCAGTTAGCTTCTCTGTGCCTCAGATCCATCACTGGCAAAATGGGGATTCAACACCTGTTCTCTCTCCTATTTAGAATGTGAATTCCATGTGGGACCTGATTATCTTCTCCAGCACTTAATACAGTGCTCAGCACATAGTAAGTGCTTAACAAATACCTTAACTATAACTATTGCTATTATTATAATGTGGGGTAGAGCTATTGTACCACTCCCCAGATGATTCTTCTGGTAAAAAGTTAACATTTTCTGAGGCCAACATAAAACAGTAAAATCCAGCTTTGCTCATCAGCCTCTTACTATCCCCCAAACTCTAGAAACTGGCATCTCTGAAGGCCCACATGAGTGAGCAAATTTAGCGGAGGAAGAATTGTGTTTGAGTCGTCCTTTGGTAAGCAGTTCTTTTGGCATGTTTACACAAACTCTCCTACACAGTCAATTAACAGATTCCAATTCTCTCTCAATCCAGTCAGGAAACCTTTTTCTTAAACCTGGGTTTCTCAAATATTCAGGTTTTTAACCTTGAAAACAACAGAAACTCTTGAATTGAAAAAGCAAACCTCTTCTCGAGTTAAAATAAAAGTTGCTGAGCAGGCAACTGCTCGCTATGGGGTAAAAGCTAAAAAAAACCTCAAAGCAGAATTCAGGAGAGTGGTGATTTAAAAGAAAAAAGCAAATGGCACCAAGCCAATTCCAGGAATGCATCAGGTAAGATGGGTCCGTGATGCAGTCTGTAAAACCAAAGAGACTGTGCAGCTCCATGTGGGACATGGAATGTGTCCAACCTGATTAGCTTGTATCTACCCTAGCACTTAGTAAAGTGCCTGGCACATAATAAGCACTTGAATACCATAAAGAAAAAAATCTGCAGTTTGGTGGGAGTTAGCAGAAAGAGACATAATTTTATGGTCTGCTAAAACGAGCTTCTCCCTTGGGCCTGTGGGGTGGGAGGGGTGGGGGGGAATGGGAAATTTGGGACTAATCCAAGGATTCCGCTTTACCCGATGAATTTTGGATTTTACGTTTAGACTGTCAGAATGATGGAAGAAATGTAATCATCCAGAGCAACTGCTGATGTATTAATGAATGAGATCATTAGGCACTGTACTTTAGCAGAGATGAGCAGTTATTAAGTTTGGTCATCAGACCTACAGAGTCCACTTAGCTGGTTCAGTGAAACCATTTGCTGTGCCAGATGGGAAGAGAGTTTAGGGATGTGGGAAGACCTGCCACTGCCCCTACCTGGGCCACTCTCTGCCCAATATCCCCTTCAAATCCTACTGGAACATTATTCAGTCCCTTCCCCAAACAGTAAGGCCTCTCACGCCAATCCCCACACTGACCCTGGTTCTCAATCCGCCGGACCCCACGGGCAAAGCTGGGCCTCCCCGAAAGAGCCCCCTCTCAGTTCCCATTCCTTCTTGCTCTTCTAACTGCCCGGTCCTGGGGTCCAGGGTCCGACACCCTTTCCTCTGCAGCTCAAGTTTCTTCTTCCCCTCCCTGAAATTCAACTGCTCCTTGTGGGCAGGGATGATGACTACCTATGCTCCCAGGTCCTTAGTACAGTGTTATGCTCACAGTAAGGGCTCAATAAATACAACCGATTGACTGATGGGTTGGGTGATGGCAGTGATGCAGTTCTGCCATTCCCCTGGTCCTGATACTTCTTGCTGATGACGATATTCTAATAAGAATCTCGAAAGCACTGCTATTGATTCCTGTCTACTTGTTTTGTCGTCTCTCTCCCCCTTTCTAGACTGTAAGCCTGTCGTTGGGTAGGGATTGTCTCTATTTGTTGCCGCATTGTACTTTCCAAGTGCTTAGTACAGTGCTCTGCATGCATTAGGCACTCAATAAATACGACTGAATGAAAGCAAATTCTTCGGGGAGGTTATGGAACCTCCAATCTTGGGGTGCCTTGAAAATATGATCAATAGAGAATAATGATAATAATAATAATAATTATGGTACTTGTTAAGCACTTACTATGTGCCAAATACTGTTCTTGTTAATCAGGTTGCAAGTTAATATAAGTAAATCAGGTTGGACCCAGTCCCCGTCCCACATGGGGCTCACATTCTTATTCCAAATTTCACAGATGAGGTAACTGAGGCTCAGAGAAGTTAAGTGACTTGCCCAAGGTCATACAGCAGATATGTGGCAGCATCTGGATTAGAACCCAGGTCCTTATGAATCCCAAGCCTATGCTCTATCCACTAAGCTATGCTGTTTCTCAAAGACAGATAACCATCTTAGTGTTTTCCTGCCTTGGGGCCAAAACAAATGACCTTTTGAGACCTCTTCTAGGTCAATGCTTCTACCAATTTGCAGGCCGTCACGTGAGCTATGACTCTCCAGGTAACTAAACTTCATATTCCCAAACTAAATATCAATGAAAAAGTCAGGTGGGCACAGTCCCTTCCCCTTGGTACTTTCCAGTTACAGGTTTCATTTCCACCTTCAATTATCTCCTAAAATCATAGAGAAGATAGGGTATTCCCTTCTTTTTGGAATTCCTCACTGGATGTTTAACCATCTGGCACCTGATAAGCCCAGAATAAAAACACATTTTGACTAGATACATTAAGGGGGGTTATTAGGTAGTTAAAGACCTTGTCTCACTTTAAATACTTGATAGGGTCAGAGATTTTCCAACTATGATTTATGCACCCTGGGCTTTCGATGAAACCAAAAGGAACATCTGACTCCTTAAACCCTGGATTTCTTCTGCCACTAAGTCTGGTTTTATCCCTTTTTAAATATTGTCGCTGGGTTCTCCAAGGGAGTTGTACAGGTGCTCATTTAAAATTAGGTGTCCATTTAGCTGCTCCTCCATAGACTAAGCGCCCCATTTGGGACAGGGATTGTGTCTGATTTGCTTCTACTGTGTCTATCACAGAACTTTATATTAACAGTAATAAAACCTATTAAGACCTTACAGTTTAGAGAGCACTGTACTAAGTTCTGGGAGAGAGAGTACAGGTGGGAAATAGACATGGACCCTATCCCCTGAGGGGCTCAGTGCTTGGCACATAGTGAGCACTCAATACAAGCATTATTGTTAGACTTCCTCCTTTTCTTACAGAGCAAAGGGGAAAATTGTAGCCCCACTTCAATCCAGGTGGATGTCTGAACTGGACATGTAAGTGACCAGTCACAGAGTTCATTCTTTTCATTGACATGGTCTCAAACAAAGTATCCTCAAGAAGAGAAAACAAATTTCTCTTTTGTGTGTCCTTGTCCCTGGAGGGTGTGGTGGTCCAAGAGAGATGGAAGCTTGAAACTAAGGGAGACAGAAGCTACTGACCTCCTTCAGAGCCAGGGAGAAAGGGGCCCCTTCTCTAGGCTGGGTTTCTTTATTTCTCCTATGGGCGTGTGGTCAATAAAATGACTGAAGAAATTCGAAGGAGTAATGGAATGTATTGCTTATAGAAAAAGAAAAGACCAATAATACTCAGCACACACAAATTCCCACGATTTCGCTTTAAAAAATACAACTTTCAAATCTGCTGTCTGCCTTCTGTGTGACCTTGGGCATGTCATTTAATAGCTCAGGGCCTTAGTTTCTCCACCTGAGAAAATGGTGATAAGATACCTGTTGTCCCTATTTCTTAGATTACAGATCCAATGCAACACAGACTGTGTCTGGTTGGATCATTCTGAATCTACCCCAGGACTGTTCACATGGTCAGTGCTTAATAAATACCATAACTAAAACTGTTACCATCTCCTCCAAGTTAAATTCTTTATTAATAATAATGGTATTTGTTAGGAGCTATGTGCCAAGAGGGCCTCCACAACCAGAAGGGAATGGACCCAAATGGTGTACAGCATCATATTTCTGAGAACCAAAAATGAGAAGGGAAATAAAGAGTGGCTAGTTAATGGCGATTTTGAGAAATTGTGATAAATTAGTTTTTAATAGCATCATTTTGGAAAGTGGAGCTGCTTCAGCATGATAAAGGGAGAAAAGAAAATCAGAGAAGGCTAAACTGGAAACTAGCCTGAGAGCAAACTGCAGCCCTCAAAACTTCGTTCCCAAAGGGTTAGTGTGCTGATGGGTAAAAGCATTTGCTGTGATTCCAGTGATCTAACACATTCCTCCCCCGCATATTACATTGAGCCTTCAGATTATCGGTAAGAAAAATGATCTGAGTTTGTGCTGGGGGAGAGGGTTTTGAGGGTTTTAAATTATTCCCCGCTGATGCGAGACTAGGGATTTGCATAGATTCCAAGTTGCTTTTACTTTCTTTCAACCAGACGTCATGTGAAAATGCTGTTGACTTGTACTTAATTGGTGCCCTTCAGACTATCTACACCTGCTTACCTCTCACAATTAATTGGCTTTGGTGCTCCACAGCTGCTGCATCATTTCTGGCTATGCAGGTGTAATTCCCATTGTGCATTAGGGAAAGGTTAGAAATCCTTAAGGAGCTAGTGAAGTCAATGTTGTCAATGGTTACCCCAAGACTTGCTGGGATTGGCCTGCCATCCTTCTGCCAGGTGATTGTGATGGGCAAATCCCCTGAGACCACAACACATGGAATGAAGACTCTCTGTCCAATGGAGAATCTTGGAAACTCGAAAGGTTGGATAAAAGGTGGAACTGGAATGAAAGGGGGGAAAAAAGCGGTAGGTTATTGCAAATAAACTATACGTCATCTTCTTCCTCCACCTGAATGAAGAGCATTGAAATTCCACAGGCAATCACTCTTGTGGGATAGACACTCCACCCCTATTCATTACAAAGTATCCAACACATTTTCCTTTTATTTCAGTTCTTCCCAATTTCCACAGAGACACAAATTGCAGGGTGTCGCTGATTAAATATCCTTATGCAAATCTACTGGAAATAAACAGAGGAAGGGTTTTAAATGTGTGGAGTTTTAAAACATCTGTAAGGACAAAATGGAGAACACAGACTTCTCATCCCTTCAAGTTCAGTAATGGCAGTAAGGCCAGAAAGTATTCATTGTCTTAACTAAAACTTCTACTTTTCTCAAAATTTTAAGCAAGCAATTAATCCTATGTATTGAACACCACCCTTGGGAAAGTACAGTAGTTAGAAGACATGTTCCCTGTCTTTGAGGAGCTTGTCTACTGGGTGTCCATACACAACATGGCCAATTATTCAGCTCTTGCTTTGAAGGTTCTTATGTTGTCGATGAAACAACATAAACCTCCATAGTAGGTGTTTTGCCATATGTGAGAAAGAAGCACATTTTGCAATAGGCGCCAATGACTTTTTTCTTCCCTTGCTGAGGATTTTTTTCTTAACGAACCATGCATGATACTTTACTGCATCAGATCAATAGCAAAGGATGCTTTGAGGGACACAGAGATGTTTCCCCCACTGAAATCCATTCTTACATTTATGATTAACCTGTGAACACCTCTAAGTTTTACCAATCTACCATGAACCTATTTAGATTTACTTGAGCATCACACACCTTTCAATATCTAACATTTCCTCCAACAGACCATTACAGACCTCTTGATCCTGAATAGGGAAGCAGTGTGGCTTAGTGGAAAGAGCCCGGGCTTGGGAGTCAGAGGATGTGGGTTCTAATCCCGGCTCTGCACTTGTCTGTTGTGTGACCTAGGGCAAATCACTTAACTTTTCTGTGCCTCAGTTACCTCATCTGCAAAATGGGGAATGAAAGTTTGAGCCCCACGTGGGACAACCTGATTACCTCGTATCTACCCCAGCTCTTAGAACAGTGCTTGGCACAAAGAAAGCACTTAAACACCATCATTATTATTAATATAGCTGCCAGTCAATCAATAGCATTTATTGAACACCTGCATCTAGAGCACCCACTGGACCAAGCATTTGGGCAAATACAGTAGAAATAGTAGTCAAGATCCACGCCCTTAGAGACCTTCCAAACTTTTATATGTCATTTGGATGATTTTTCCCTTGGTTCATTCCCTAGCACCCATTGGCTACTTTCTTACCTCATCCATCGCCTCTTGTCTCTCCTTCCTTTGTTTTCTCTTTCCCTTCTTCCCTTTACTCCTTCACCCATTTTCCTCCTCTCCTCTCTCACATTCCTTCTCTTCTCCCCTCTCTTTAGCCCTACTCCCATCCCACTTAAGGTGACCAGTTTCCAGTCACTTAAAGGTGAGACCATGGCAATTCCAGTGGGAATACTTGGCTTTTAGCCAAACAGGGTGATTTGCTGCTTCACTCACCGCAGCCACAGCAGAATCAACCTGCACCGTCCCCTGCCTTGCCGGTGCCCCGCATAACACGTAGAAATCTTTGCCACCTGGGCCTGCTAGGCTGCGGTAAACCACACACACCATCCAGTACACACAGTGGAAACATACCCTTGTCTGAATTTTCAAAATTAACTCTGGTTTATATTTCAGATGCATAATTCACAAAGTGGAAGCAAGAGCATATTCTAAAGTCTGACATCCGCTTCTAATTACTCTAGTGAGGTTGAGCCATCTGTGTGGGACATATTTTACTATTTTTCATGATTCTCTATGTCACCTAAACAAACCAAAGTTTTTCTGACAGCCATTGACACCGAGAGTTTATCCTATTGTGGGAATATGCAATTTTTGAAATGCTAGATGCAACAGGTTTTGACGTTCCCTTTCTTCCAGAACATACATATCTACTAAATACCATAGATAGTCTAGTTTGTACATCTTTTTCTGGATAATAACAGTGCCAAACACATACACACATACAGGTCTCTCCAACCAAGGCAGAGGACGCATGCATGTAGTTAGGTGCTATTTGTTTTCAAAGATGGTCTTACTGGCAGAGATGTAGAATACTATTACCATGTGCCTAAGTTTCTATTCAAGTTCTCAAAGTTTTCCTCTTCCCCCCTGGAAAGTAGAGCCCTCTCCTTTAGCTTTCCCACATAAAAATGGTTGAAGACCAGAAGCAGGTAGAGAAAAGGTGGGATCCAGTCATCTCAACCTTCTCCACTGTCCTGAGCAGTTGTAAGTCTGTGACCCCCAGCAAGGTGGAAAGGAGGAGTCTTCTGGGCCTAACAAGGTTTAAGGTGCCCCCTGAAGGCACTGAGTCCCCTCAGACTGGAACCTCTACCCAATGACAGTGGTGGCCAATCACTGGCTGGAGTCAGGTAACAGGTGAACATGCACTGCAATTCCTTCCTTCATTCGATCTTACTTATTGAGCTCTTACTGGGTGCAAATCACTGTTCCAAGCGCTTGGGAGAGTACACATTCCTCACTCACAACAAGATTTAATGTGTGTGCTGAACCAGTTGGCAAAGTCCCCCTTCTGAACATTTTCACTTTACTGCGGTTCACCTTTTTTAAGGGTTTTTAAGTGCTTACTATGTGCCAGGCACTGTACTAAGCTCTGGGGTACATATAAAATTATCAGCTTGGACACAGTCCATGTCCCACATGGGGCTCACAGTCTTAATTTCCATTTTACAGATGAAATCCCCACTTTATTATGTCTGCATGGGTCATATATTAATCACATTAATGTAGCTACTAAGTAGCTACTCACAGCATACTAAAATATCGGACACCTCTTTGCCCAACTGGACACAACAGAGGTGGAGTATGTAGGTTATGTTTTGGAAATGTGACATTACTGGACACACAGAAAGGTTCTTTGCAGAAATCTCCAGGACCTAGAACGTGTTGCTGAGAGGGAGAGGGGGTCCCTGACTTCTTACCCACTTGCTTCAGAGCTGGCAGCAGGAGCCAAGAGAGAGGGGATGGGTGCCAAAAATAAAAATACAAAGTAATCCAGTTGCTGTAGGGTCATACCAGCTGAAAACGGGAGAAATGGTCTAAATGGTTAACCATCACTCATACTTGTAATTCCCTCCCAATGGGAAGAAACAGATGAATAAACACACCCAATATTAATTAACATTAGAGTTCTCCATGTCTGCACTGTTTCTACTTCATGATTCAGCGTGGCCTAGTGGAAAGAGCACGGGCCTGGGAGTCAGAGGAACTGGGTTCTAATCCCAGCTCCAACAGTTACCTGCCACATGATCTTGGAGAAGTCACAGTGCCTCAGTTTTCTCAACTGTGAAATGGGGATTCAATGCCTAGTCTCCCTCCTACTTAGACTGCATGCTCCACAGGGGACAGGGACTGTGTCTAACCTGATTAACTTGTATCTACCCCAGCGCTTAGAACAGTGCTTGACACATAGTAAGCACTTAACAAATAATTGGAAAAAAAAAAAAAAGGTTGCAACTGCACAAGAGACTGTGGCTTGAGGCTACAACTTGGGTTAAGAATGGCGAGTTTATCCGTTTTCACAGAGAAGCAGCGTGGCTCAGTGGAAAGAGCACAGGCTTTGGAGTCAGAGGTCATGAGTTCAAATCCCAGCTCCGCCACTTGTCAGCTGTGTGACTCTGGGCAAGTCACTTAACTTCTCTGTGCCTCAGTTACCTCATCTGTAAAATGGGGATTAAGACTGTGAGCCCCACGTGGGACAACCTGATTCCCTTGTGTCTACCCCAGCGCTTAGAACAGTGCTCGGCACATAGTAAGCGCATAACAAATACCAACATTATTATTATTATTACCCCACAATTCAAGCATGTGATCAAAGTCTGCAGTCCCATGGTTGACATGAATTGCTCTGACAGTAATCCTGTTCCTGAGCAGTGATACGGTCACTGGTTGGACATGTCCCCTGAGTGCTTATTTAAATAACTTCAGGACAGTGATGTTAAAACCCGGGTCAGGAAAAAGGGGGTGGAAAAAAAAGAACCTCTGCCCAATGGCAAAGGGATGAACAATTTTGCTCTAGAAATACAGCAATTTGAAGGTAAAACACACTCCTTAGCAGTGTTACTGCACAACTCATTTTAGTACATCCTGTGTGGGTCCAATTAATCAAAGGTATTTTTTGAGCACTTACAGGGCAGAGCAGTGTACTGAGTGGTCCATGTCGACAAACACAGTTCTTCAGCTATGAAGTTCTCAGGAAAACACAAAAATTTAAGAGAACCACATTGATGTGCTATAGGGGACTGAAAAACGGTTAATTACACTAGGCCAGAGGAATTTGGATAAGAACAAAGAAAAACATACCAACAGCACCTCAAGTGCATTTCATAACTTGAAATATTTACTTCATCTCTTTTTAAAGTGGTTTTTCACTGCTCTCGTTCTGTCCATAATGAAAATTAGTTACTAGTGAACTAATGTCACTGGTGGAAGGGAAAGGATTTATTAGTATTCAGGAAAACAGTCAAAAATATGCTTTAAAAACTTCTAGAATGCACACCAGTGGGATGGAGAGACAAGTATTTGGGTCAAGTCCCTCAAATTCTTGCACTGATGGTTGCATAAAATATAAATACTTGAATTTGCTATTTGCCCATGTTTGCTCCATTGTCAAAGTCCTTATATATTCTTGTCCACATTAACGTTGTCTCAAGCTGTGATCCTGAGAGGGCAGCCACTGCTTTGTTATTTCTGTTCTATAGGCTTTGGGCTGCATCCTTCACAGGTTCAAGCATGACAAGAGCAGTAAGAGTATTTATTAAACACTTACTGGATGCAGATCAGTCAGTCATGTTTACTGAGTACTTACTGTGTGCAGAGCACTGTATTAAGCCCTTGAGAGAGTATGCGATAACAATATATGAGTTGGTGGACTCATTCCCTCACCATGAGTTTACAGTCAAGAGGAACAAGCTTCGCGTCTAGAATCTATACTAACTGCTGAGAGAGAATACACAGTTGGAAATTAGACAAGAGGCTCAGTAATGCTTTTTGCTAACTACATACGTTCTAGTCTACCCTTCACACACCAAAATAATGAAAGAGAAAAAGGTGTTATTGTATATTGTATATTGTCCAAATTAACCCTCAAATTAGGAAATGCAAAAAGCACTATCTTAAGCTCAATCCTGCTACACTGTAAACTCCTTGAAGGCAGGAAGCATGTCTACTTGCTCTACTGTACTCACCCAAGCACTCACTACAGAGCTCTGCCTGCGGTAATATGACATGGACCCTGGCTTTCCAGGTGCTCACAATCTAAGAATATAAGCGGGGAAAGGGAAAGCTATTGAGAGACACATAAAGGGGGAGGAAACAACAGAACAATAAAATAACAAAGAAGACAAAGACAAATACTCCAAATATATAGGAAACGCCTGTTCCCCCCTTAGACTGTAAGCCATCTGAATGTCTTGTATTTATTCCAACACTCAGCACATGCTCGGCACATAGTAAGCGTATAATAAAATGCCACCCAAATCATTTCTAGCAGCAGATCGCAGAGAGTAAAAGAAACTTGTTTGTTCAGTGATTTTCTGGGCAAGAAACAGCTTTTCCTCTTCCACTAGAGATACTTTCTCTGTCCCAAATGGAGATCAATGAGCTCCCTTCCATGGTGCTTAGTCAATAACTAACCCAACGGAAGGGAGCCAATCAAGTCGATAGCATTTGGGCCCAGAAATACTGAAACACAGGCGGCAGCATGACCACGGGAACCATTTTAAACACTGACAAAGAACTCACAAAAAACTTCTGCATCTCTCTGACCCTGGTTCTCAATAGTTAGCATGTTATCTATGCCTGAAGATCTTTTTTATTCCAGCTGAGGGCAGCAGTGCCTTTGCACATGATCCTTAAGAACATTTCCATTAAATATGTTTTGGCTTTTTTTATTAATCCAAATTAACCTGAGCTTTAGAGTTCCAAAGAAGAGTGCTCTTTGAATCAGCGCAACAAGAAAATTAGGCTCAATGCCTGTGTAGTCTCCCCAAGTAAGGGAAGGCGTGACCCTGATTGACTGTAATTGTTTTATTTTGGTTTCTATTGACTTTTGGTGAAGGCCAGGCTGGTAACTTCAGCCTGAGGTGATGACAGCTAGGCTAAATGACAGAGAAATAAGCTCCATGAAGCCAGTGACAAAATTTTTAAACACTGCATTTTTTTAAAGAGATGCATTCCCATCTCTCTGACTTCTTTTCCAATTAGCTTCATCATCACAAATGACAATAATAGCAGATGATTTCTCTGGGAAGCATTTTCCAAGATGCTAGCTTAAAGAAGATCAGAGCTTCTGAAGTGTTTTCTACACCGAAAACAACTGTAACTATAAATCGTAAGAAACTTTAAGATGCTCCTTCTATGTGCAAAACACTGGACGAGCATATTTTGATGGCCAAGGCAAGAAATAATGGTTTTGGAATTGGAAAATAATGTTTCAGTTCAAAAGCCCAAGATCTGGGTCTTAACATCTGAAAATGGCAGGACTTCTCTCTACAGAAGAGACAAAAATGATGGGCAGTGTAGCCACAATCAATCCACTTAACTTTTTTTTTTAACTGCACTCATCTGCGTGGCAACCTTCAATGAGCTATGCTACTCAATAGCCATCTCAAGGTCACAAAAGGTTGAGAATTGATGGCCATCTAATCAGGGGGGCATAATCGACTGGCCTTTAAGCTTGGTTACTGGATTTGGAAGATTGATGGACACAGAACCTGTGGAAGCTACAATTCCAAAGTTGATGCATCCTCTGCTTTGATTTTATGATGCCCTCCCTCACCCGGCCAAATACCACACCATACGCCTGTGCTCTGACCATAGTTTTGGATAAGAATGACATCACACTTTCCATTGAATAATGTCTATGGTCACCATAACAAATTCCCCTGTCACACTACAGGTAATTAGTTATGGTTTTAATCATCTTTCTTGTGGATAGCCACAGGCACCCTTCCTACATCATGATATCTGTAGCCCTGCAAACCCCCTCATTATAAAAAATCATTTTGTGTCAACAGTCTTTTCAGTGGGAAATAGTGGCCTGAGGGGAAGATGATTTGAAAACAATTGAAATAGTACCTGGCTTCTATCGTGTGGGTGAAATTTGAGAAAACTGTCCAGTTGCTGCTCTATCTTTTCATTGCAGAGATCCCTGCACTGTACTGTGACCTTGAAAGGTACAAAACAAAAAAGTGACACATTCCCTGTCCATGAGGACTTGGTAATTTAATAGCATCAAAAGATACTGCTGACTACGACTCGTTCTCCGGGATGATGGGCAACTCATAACTATCCAAGGCATTGCCTGGCCTTTCCATTGCAGTATGGATAATGTCCCAGTTGAAAATTAAGAGGAATACTGTTTGCAAGTTAACGTCACACTCAAGACTGAGAAAGAAAGGAAGAAGAGTCAGTGAAAAAAAGAAAACAGCCTTTTTTTAAAATGATTTTTTTTTAAATGATACATGTTAAGCGCTTACTATGTGCCAGACACTGACTGGGTGTTGGAGTAGGCACATGATAATCAGGTGAACACAGACCCTGTTTCACATTCATAAGGATCATTCATGGAAAGAAGGCATTCGACCCACTCCCACCAAAGAGACAAATGTTTTTAAACAAAGAATTCTTGCAGCCTGAGAAGCAAACTGCATATGCGCAGGGAGGACAAGAAGGATAAAAAGAGGGTAAATTGGCTAAACTCAGAACTCCACTAGACTCTAGTAGACAAATGAGAAACTTTCAAAACAGAGAAATTAAGGCGGAGTCTAAAGAAATAGCAGTGCTGTGAAGGGACAATTTTTTTGTAAGAAAAACTAAGCCGCAAAGGATATGTAACTAGCAGAAGACGTAAATGGTAACAAATAAAACTTCGATTGCATTAGGCAAAAGGGGAAATAAGATAAATGTCAGCCCTACCCCCAGCAGATAGAAAAGGATAGCTATTAAATGAAAAAGTGAAGGGTTTTTCCCCCCACTTCTGTCATTTAAAAAAAGGGCCAAATGCAACTGTCGACCAAGGCGTGTCCTCGGTGTGATAAAATTCGAAAAGCCAAACTAGATAAATAGATCGTCAGAGAGAGAGTTGCCCTCCCTTTTCAAAGAGGACATTACTGGTGGTGAGAGCCCTGCATGCAAGTGGGACTGAAAAGAGCAGTGCTGATTGATGCTTTTTCCACCCTGTATGAACACAAAGAGAGCTCTTTTTCACTTGGATGTGTTCACTCCACACAGGACCTCTCCCTGTTTTCAAGTCTGCTCCTCGGGATCCCAACCTTTGCTAAACCTGGGCTCACGGAGAGCATCCGCTCTCTCAATGGCTTCATGCTAGGCTGGTCCGTGTGCTGCAGTGCTCTCCACAGTCCACTGCTAGGTCCCAACGTTTGAGGCTGGGCTTCACGATGCCTTTCGGCCATTGATTCTGCCCTCCCTTTCACCAGGTTTCCCTTCGGTTCACCACCCAACAGCTGCTCCAAGTGTCCTATGACTAGTGCTTTGCTTCTCCTCATCTGCCCCACGTACCAGAGCTGGGTGGCTGAGAGTATGGGCTCACAGCTGGTAAACTGCCTGTATCCCTGATCTTTGCTGTGATCCAAACAGTTAAGTAATATTAAAAAAAAAAAAAAAAACTATCAGGAGACCTGAAATGGCCAGTTTAGATGAGATGCCTGGTAGAGTACTTAAGGAATTGGCAGATGCTATCGATAAGCCACCACTTATTCTGTAAAAGCATACAAGCTGGACAGGAGAAGTCCCTGAGGATTGGACAAGGGAAAAATCACATTCTGTCCTTTAACGTGGGCTCATAATTACAGGGGAGTAAACTTAACATCAATACCTGGGAAGATACTACAACAAATGATCCGACAATCTATTTGCAATCACTTAGAAGAGTCTGCGGTACTAGATGGTCCCCACCATGGCTCTCTATGGGAGAAACTTAATTGATGTGAATGATGGAGAAAATGACTCTGGGGGAAGTGATCAATGTGATTTATCTCGATTCCAATACGGTTTCTGACCCACTGCATATGCCATCCTTATTGGCAAATCAGGAAATAGGAAATTGACCAGAATGGGTCCCACCCAAAAGGAGGACTGACTGAATGTTGCCGTCCAGGTTCAGTCTTGGACGCAGTAGTCTGAAAGCTCTGCGAGGGAGGGGATCACCTACACTTCCTCATTTGTACTGAACTCTCCCATGGGGTTAATTCAGTGCTCTGCACATAGCAAGTGCTCAATAAATACCACTCACCGATTGATTGGTGGCGAGGTTCAGTATGTGTACTGATGACCAGGATGAAGGAATTGATTATGCTCAACAAATTTTGGGATAATACTAAGGCAAGGCTGAGAAGCAAGATAAAAGCTCAAAGCAACTTATTTGGCCCGGATAAACAAGAGGAAACTCAATGGCTGAGTGCAAGGCAACACACCCAGTTAATAATAAATTATAATAGTAATAATTATGATATTTATTAAGCACTCTCCTATGTATTAGGCGCTGTACTAAGCTCTGGGGTGGATAAAAGCAAATCAAATTGGGTACAGTGCCTGTTCCAATGCTTGTTTCAATGTGAGTTTCATTATGTTTTGGTGAATATCTTTCAGTACCTCTACTTTTCACGACTGAAAGCTACGCAAACATTCATTTGCCTTCATTGGACGGGCATTTCTTTGGAATACCATGGAGTCATAACCAGAAAGTCCAGGTCTTTGTGAGGTGAAAGGTAATTTGGGAATTACTTATCCCCTGGTCCCCTCCCAGCAATTGAGCCAAAGTGAATGGCCACAGTGGTCATTTCAGTGGTCATTGGCTTGAACTCCAGAAAAATCTTCCTAAATACACGCTATCAACAGCAGTTGGTTAAGATGTCCAGCAAAGCCCCAAGAGTCAATGCATGTGAACGAAATCAGAAAGGTTCTTCTTATTCATCTTAGTCAGGATGCATTGTACACATGATCTACTTATTGATTCCTCAAGTTTCTTCTAATGGGCAATAATTGAAAACAATGGATGTCGTCCATTCCCAAACAATTATGCTGGATAATAAGACAGGCTATTGAGTAGCAATTTAATCTGTGTATTTTTCTCTGGAGCATATGGAAGGGGAATTAAAATGCTTTAAAACTATCTTGATTAAGATCTATTGACCTGGAAGGGCGACCTCTTTCTGATAGCTAAGTAAAAGCTAAGAGTGGTAATCACAGCAAAGTTTGAAGTCTTGGCTTGTGTCTGCCTTGATCCTGAAAATTAGGAGAGAGTTCAGTCACAGCTTTCATTAGGGGGGATGGCAGAGCGTGTAACTTTTTTTTCCCCAAGTCATAGCCTCTCAACTACCACTCCTGCACTTATAAACTTACATCCACCTACATAGGATGTAGGTAAATATCGACATGACTATTTCCAGCACTTATCCATATACTAATCTTTCCAATGCCCTTTTCCTCCTTTCAGGAAATTATTTTCTGTCCATCTCCCCAACTTGACTGTACGCTCTTGAGGGGCAGAAACTGTGTCTACTCACTCAAACGCTTAGTACAGGGCTCTGCACACAGAAGGTGTTCAATTAATACTAAGGATTGATGATTGATGATGGGGGTGGTAAGCCAGGAAACTATCGACATCCAGCCATTTCTGCATTAACAAGTGAAATAGCGGTATGTTTCGGCTAGAGCGCGTATTTTGGAATTAGTGAGCGTTCTTCTGAGAACACTTCTACTTATGTACCATCTGACTCCTAGAAGCGCCTCTTCCTTCATAATAGGAACCCCAGGAAGCTTAGGAGACTAGAGGGGGATGACCCCACTGAGGTTCTACTGCTCTCACTGGGGGCTCAACAAAATTCATGTCAGTTTCCAATCCCCATCAGGTTGAAGCTGATTGATTTTTGTCCAACTTTCCTTGCTTAGCAAGCTTCTTTTTTCTTCCTCTTTACATAGAGGGAATTTTGAACTACTATGCAGAATTCATTAAAATAAAGTATTTATTTATAGTTTTTACCCAAACCTCAGGGATTTCCAGTAATCGAATAGTTTTAAAGGAATTGAATGAACACTCTAACCTTACTGTATACTTGGTTTGTTTATTAATTCACTGTATTAAGCATGGGCAATAACCTAATGGTGATACTTAGGAATAAGTCAGTAATAATTAAGTCAAAATTTAGATCTGTGAAAAATTGGCTCCAACTATCTGGAGAGCGGTTTGGTGACCTTGGGGGAGAGGAATTAGACAAAGTCAAGGCAAAATGCGATAGCCTCAGTTCTCTTCTGATCACTCCTTTCTCAAATTATTACAGGCCCAAAACATTAAATACACTGAGTTCTTGATGGGGGTGTCCTGCTAAAACATAAATCCTTGACTGCAGGCATCACATCTACTTACTCTATTGGACTCTTCCAGGCACCTGTGTCCAGAACTCTGCACACAGTAAGGGCTCAATAAATACAACTGACTTGATTTCTCTCACAGCTCGGTTCGAGGTGAACGTACGCTGTGCTACTCAACTTGCGCGACACTGTCTGCTTGCACATGACCATCACATCCTGAATTCTAACAGGCTTGCGGTACTGGGTGAATGCGCTGTAACCCCCTACAGATGTTTTTAGCCTCAATACATAATGAAAGCACATTTTCTGTCAGAACAGGAATCAGGATCAAGACACCAGCCTTTGCAAGTTATTTGAGAGGTCACTTAAGTGACTATTTGAGCTAGAAGAGACCAGATATGCCTCTTCCCTAACCGTTTCGGCCCTGGTTGCACATCCTGCACCGTGGCCAGTTTGACTTCCAGGTAACATGAGGGCTCAATAACTGGAGCTTGTCAGCTTCTTGAGGGTAGGGATTGTGTCTAGCGATTGATTCGAACTCTCCCAAGTGCTTAATACAGTGCTCTGCACACAGTAAATGCTTGATAAATACCACTGACTCAGGATAATAAATCACCCGGTTCCACAATTGCAAGCTGTGGGGGTGCAGTTAGAATTCAGCCACAGGCAGTGAGGGGTCGCTTAAGGTGCTGTATGGAAAAAATACAATACAACCTCCAAAGAATTGGAGCTAAGCCCTAAACTGAAAAAGGTTTTGTATTCATGTGTCTACGCCTTCTCCCTTGGTTCTGTGAAGCTTGAGAGGGCAACAGTATGCGATTGGCAGTCTAATAACATTTTCATACTTTTCTTTGGAAGTACAGTGGAGGATCTCTCAGATCTGTGAAAAAGAATAGTGTTCTAAATTGTTACATAAAGAAACAAAATTTCCCTGTCAATAAAAGGATTGAGTAAAGCTTTTAAAATCCCATGTGTATTCATAAGAGAAAAATCAAAGCATGAAGCACAAAAAATTGCTACCCATTGCTCAAAAGAGCCCTAATCAATCAATCCAAATCAAAGGAAATCTCAAATGATTTTGAGGACATACTGTAGAATAAAAGACATGCTGCAATCACCATGCTCTTCAGTGGTTACTAGCATAATTCCAAGTATTATTTTAACACTCAATTTAATTGACAAAAATAATTCAGAACTGGGAAGGATTTTTTTTTTTTTTTTACCAAATCGGGCCTTTAGATGAACATCAAATTCCCGATGAGGCTGGCTTGACCCAAGCATAGAAGTCATCTCGATCCATTATCGTAAATCATCCTCAATAGTAACAATAATAATTGTGGCATTTGTGAAGTACTGTTTACGTACCAAATACTGTGCTAAGCATTGGGGTAGATATTAGATGATCAGGTCAGGCACAGGCCCCATCCAACATGAGGCTCCTAGTCTACATAAAAGTTAGAACCGATGAAGAAACTGAGACCCAGGAGAGTTGAGTGACATGCCCAAGGTCACACGGCAGGCAAGTGGTACAGCTGAGATTAAGAAGCCGAGAATTCCTTCTTTAGGGCAAAGACTTTAGTATGAGAATTTATTCTGAAGAGGCCTATTAGGGCCTCAGCATCATGACAAGTGAGTGCAAGGCAGTTGCACATTCATACGGCTCTGGGATATTTGGCCAAGTCAGCTGTAGAGTCATTATCAAAGAACAGCTTTACTCCTACAGCTCATTAAATTCTCTGGGAAACAGTGACCTCCAAATCCCACTCTGTCTTTCTTCATTGTCACAACCTACATCAGAGGAGGGAGTATGATGAAGCGGTAGAGCACCGGTCTGAATGTCAAATGGCCTGGGTTCGAATCCAAGCTCTGCCGAGTGACCGTGGGCAACTCCTTTGACCTCTCTATCCCTCAAGCTGCCGCATCTACAAAATGAGGGCAAAACCCACCTCTCTTGAACTTACCTCACGAGGCTGTTGTGAGGACAATAATGAGACATAGTGTGAGAGCGCTTTGGGTACGGAAACACTAGACGGTAACTAAAGTGTTACTTTCCTTGAAACAAATCATTTATCATCACTAATCCACAGTTCATTCTCTACCCGCCACCTTATTTTTGGCAACTCTGGGCATCTGTGTTTCAGAGGAAGAGCCTGATCTGGTAAGGAGCGTCCCCGAGAGGAGTGTAACGATTACCTTTCACGGTGACGTGCACGCTCTGGCTGGTGGAGAGCTGAGGTTGTACTAGCACGTTGCACATGTACTCCCCCTCATCTACTTCCTTTTGCACATCCGAGAGTTTCAGCGTTCCATTGTTCTCAAATGCCACTTGACGGTGATTGAAGGGGAGAAGATTAGAGTTCTTGTACCATTTGATGGAGTAATACGGATAGCCAATCACACGGCAGTGAATGTACGTGTCCCGTCCTGCTATTGCTGTGATATTTTTCATTGGTCGAATGCTTGCAGGCCCTGAAGACACAGAAAGAAACTCTTGAAAATAATTTAAGGGTACACTCGTGAGGGAAAAATCAGCACTCTTTCCTCAAGGCTTAAATGCTGACGGTGGCTGAAAACTGTCTAGTACAAGTTAACATTTCTTCATTTTAAAAGCATTCTGCCTTTCAGTTGGTTGTGAAAGGTGATGCTTTTTGAGTCCCACCTCTGTCATTTCACAGCAAATAGACTGTGGATGGTGATATTAAAATATCACCAAATGCTCACTGTCAAATGTTTCTGACGTATGAGGTAAAGGATCATTCAGGCTAGGTTACAGTGCACAGCACTGCTAAATATTAAAATATGGGAATAAATGTATCAGATTGACACAGCAGATCAAATCTGTTATGAGAATGGGGATCGATGTCATGTCTGTTAAAAATGCAAGGTTAAATATCGTGTATATGCAGAATTATTATGAATGTAGGAAAACTGAAGTCAAGGACAAAAATAAGAAACATGCAGTGCAAAACCCAGAAAGTTAGTGGGGAGAGGAAAGATTAACTGGCCGGGCCGAGGGAGAGAAGCATCACAAGCTCCCTAAAAAGGAAAAAAAAAAAATCAAAATGCCGTTTCCAGAGTCACTCCATTCAGTGCAATTCCTGAGTCGAGAGAAGAGGGCAGGGAATGGGGGAGAGGGAATGGAAGTAAATTTTGGTATTCCAAGTCTCAGCCCAGTGCATGCAGAGAGACCTTCTTCTCCCCCTCAGTGAGTTATGTGTGTTTTTTTTTGTGGTTTTGTTTTTTTTTTGTTTTTGAGGAGCTGATTTGACAAGCACCTCTTACGTTTATTCGAGCCTGATAGAGGACAACTCCAGCAGAGTTGTTGGCAGTGCAGCGGTAGACTCCACCATCTCGGACCTGAGTGTTTGAGATATTCAGGTAGCTGACCACGTTGCCCTCGGAGGTGATGATCTGGCTGACCCGATGACTGCCGCCTTTGACAATGGGGTCGTCGTCTAGAGTCCACGTGATGGTAGGCAGTGGGGTGCCCTTCACGTTGCACATGAGGGAAACAGCTTCTCCTGGGCTCACTACCTTCTCGCTGAAGGCCGAAATTATTTTGGGAGTTCCGTCTGCCAAAAGGGAACAGAAATTGCCAAACTTTAGCAAAGTGACCCTGGTGGAAGGGACGATAACTGGATTACCTTGGCTTGTCACATAGTAAGCACTTACTACCGCAATTATCATTATACAAATAGTAATATAGCTAACCACATGCGACCATGTATGGCCTTAGTTGTCCTTCATCTTCTAAAAAGACAACACTGAGAATCCCACTTCATGGGTAACATTCATGTAACATTCACGAAAAGTGCAATAAAAAATACCTCCAGTGGGGCTGACAGTCACACTGGTCCCCCAGCCAATCGTCAAGACAAAGGCACACATATATATATACCTAATAATTCTTAGTTAACATAATTAACATTCATTATGCACCCACTAAGTGCTAGGCATATCTCTGATTTATGCTTTTTTTTAATATCCCAAGAGCAATTCAAAAAAGGCATATCCACAGAGTTGCACAATTACATAGAACACAACCAAGTGAAAGGGAAATTTTGGTTGCCACTTCCCCAGAGTCAGCAAGGTTACTGCCTCCAAGGCAGGTGAGGTCCTGTGTGTGGTGGGGGGAGGAGTGGGAGGGAGCAGGGGAAGGGGCAAATAAGGGGAGGAATGGGGAGAACATAGGAATCTAAATGCATAAGCACTGGTCCAGCCACCCCAGTAGTCCATCTCTGACAATGAAAACAGGATGCTTGGAGAAATAGTTTGATGCTGTCCTCCTTGTCGTCCACCCTCAAGGTTATGGTTGTGTCATCCAACATCTCTAACTTTTCTGACTACCTTCCTAATTTTCCTTTCAGTGACCTACTTGGAACCTTTTGTCCATGGATTTATCGCAGTCCTCTTGAACCGGATCATTGCAGCCTGCCCAAATTTCATAAGAATTAACTCCCCCGCCACTTTCTGAGTGAAGAATACTTTTTTTTCTACCCACCACCTTTATGTTTTACCTAGATGCCTCTTCATCTGGGAGTTGTTGACAATGGGTGTCCACAATTCACTGTTCACCCTGAACATACCCTTCATAATTCTGTAAACTTCAGTCAGATCCCATCTCAACTTTTATCTTTCCAGTCTGAAAAGTCCCAGCTCTTTCAGCCTCCCATCATTTTTTTTTTTTTATGGTATTTGTCTAGCACTTACTATGTGCCAGACACTGCAAATTCTCTCATGTGGAAACTCTACCTCTTATACCTTTCCCAAAGGACATGGTCTTGGTAAACTGTCCCCATATAACTAAACGGATCAGCACTGACTACCTCTGAAGGGGAAATCATTCAGAAGTGTCTCTTCACTGGACGGCCATCCAGAAATTCCATTGCCACACTCCGAACCTGCTAAAATACCCAAATCTTTGAGAAAGAACTGTATACCTAGTGTCCACGGTGCCAGTTACCTCTCTTGCCATTTTCCTCTTACACATATGGCACTATATTTTTTTAAACACCAACTCCTTGCTCTCTTGTTACCTCTCCCTTTCTTACATTAGCACTGTCATCTCTCACAAGACAAAAAAAAAAAGCAATGGGCTTTTTATCCTGAATGGAAACTGACACACGACCAATAAACCAGTCAATGTGCTCAGTATGCACCTCTAGCCGTTTTTTTTTTTTATTCCAGTGACAGGCTTTTGGGGAGATGAAAGCAGACATTATTTTCCCAGGGAGACCTGAGTGTCTTTGAAATCTTTCCTGCTGTCGCTCTCTGATAACCTGCACTCCCTCGACATCATTATAGATTATCAATATGCTCTTTAGGCTTTCTTAGTCATAGGAGATGGTTGCCAAGGTAACTAGGCACAGACAGGTAATCTCTTCTTTTCCTATAAAGACACTAAAAATAGTGGCTGTGCACGAGAGCCTCATTAGTGAACTGGCTCTGAACAAATTGATTACTTTCTGCACTTGATTATCATGTGCAACACTGTGTCAGTTACTTAATATGATCACCATGTCTTCAGCTGATTTCACCTCCAGCATGAAAAGCCCAGTGTGTCTGGAATGAAATGTGAGCAACTGAACAACTACATCAGCTCCACAACCCCTCGCCTCCTCTCACAGCATCTTAGCTCAAGTCAGAAAAGGGGCAGCTTGGAATGACCCTTTGATAGTAAACCCTTTAAAACTCATTTTCTTGGACATTTGAGCTTTCATTTTCCTCTGTGACTTGGCTGAAGCCATGTTTGGAAGTCCAGATGAATCTCATTTAAACTTTGAAGCTGGAGTTGGGGGAGGGGGGGTTTCAGGGTGATGGGCAGGACACCCGCTATGAGTTAGCGAGCCCCCTCTTCTGAACGAACTGACAACATGGAAGGCTACATAGCTGGAAGCAAACAACTATTGCAGGTTGGCAAAGCAAGGGGAGCATCACAGTCCAGATGCCCACCTCCCTCTCGGAACTCACAAGTGGTACCGACTGAAGCAGCTGAGTAGGTAGTTTTCAGTGATCCTCGACAAACACAAAATCTTGCCTAACTCTGCCAGGCTGACAGGGGGATGCCAATATCCAGGCCAAATGGCGGTCAAGAAATATAATTCTGACCACATACTCGAATGGCGATTTAAAGAGCTGGAAACCATCCAGATTGTTGGCAAATATCATTTGAGCATCTACGCAAATATCTTACCCTATAACTTTCCTTTCATGCTTCCTCCAATTTTCAGCCCATCTCTCATCCTGAATCAACCCTATACCCACCCTAACAGGAAGTAGGGCAAATAGATCATCTGGTCCAAATCAAGAGGAAGGAAGGATATGAGCTCGATTCACAACTTCTCTGCTTTCCAGACGCCATCGAGAACCACATTCTTCGAGCCAGGGCCACTCACCTTCCAGCACCACTTGAACATAGTCTTGAGCCGACATCTTGTCCTTGCGAACAAAACACTGGTAGGCTCCCCCATCGCTCTTGACCATGTGATCCATGATAAGGTTCTCGTGGTTAATTCCTGTAATTCTCACATTTTTTCCAGGGTTGAGGATTTCACCATTCCGATACCAGGAGAGTTCCTGCTCTTCAGTTCCGGTCACGCTACAGGATAAGGACACCTGACTGCCAACGCTGCTCTTAACTTTGCGTGGGCTGATTGTGGCTTTCAGTGGTTCTGGAGATTTTGGCACAGATAGAAAAGTAAGCTTGTACTCCAAATCACGGGTTATATATATATACATATATACACATATATATTTATATATACGTTTATATACACATTCTATAGATGCAAGTATAAAATCATAAACTCTCAAGGAATGTTCTTTGCAAGGCAAACCCACAATTTCAAACAGATGTCATTCAGATTCACTTAGGCAGCCATACTAAGATGTCCAAATCAATTGATTCCGACAAATTAGTCAGAATTTTATTTTACAAAAAACATTTTTGTAAGCTTTCTTCCCGCCTCTCCCCACTTCTTTCCTCCTAACTCTGGTGTACTAGGGATTAATTGCCTTCTTGCTAGACTCTTGAGCAACTAGAAAGTCTCCTTTTGCACTCGAGATAAAATATGTAGTACTTATAAGCAAATTAACGCAAAGTTTGTGGTCAATCATCTGGGTTTATCTACTTCAAATTTTTAGTTGATTGCAGCGGGGTTTTGCATTTTTCAGGGGGGTTGGAATTCAAGTTGTGTCCTCAAAAACAGTGTGAGTGCAAGCTGAGAATTTAAAGAGAGTTGTCCAAAGGATCCATGCTTACAGAGAGGATCGGAATTTTAAGCCAAGGCTATTTGGTCTAAAAATAAAGCAAAAGACACACCTCAACATCCTCTCTGACATCCTTTAAAATAAGCTTAAACCACCACCAGAGAGAGGGTGCTTTGCAACAGGACTTTTCACATAGAGTGGTTTCATGGTTAGTGGCTCATTATGGGCAGAGGACGTGTCTGCTAATTCTCCCTAACGCTTAGTAGAGTCCTCGGTACGTAGTAAGTGCTCAAGAAATACCAGTGATTGTGCAAGAGTGAGAGCTTTGACCAAGGCTATGGTAATTTCATTTCAACTTCCTGCATATGGCTGTCGCAACTCTCCTCCCCATTCTATTTTTATATTATGAGATCCCTGGCAGCCAGGGACCATGCCAATTCTCACCCATGTATTTTTTCCTAATGCTTAGTACAGTCCTTTACTCTCAGAAGGCACTGAATAAATGTCCTCCACTGATTAGGGACTCAGAAGACCTGAGGAAGACATTGCCTATACTCAGATGGTACCATGGGGTTCGGCTTAACATCTTTTTGCCTTATTTCTTCCCAGACCCCATCCAGACTGCTTCTATCTTGGATCAGGGAGGGTTGGACTCAAGATGATCCTCTCCCCCATTCACTGTTCTTGGATTTGACCTTTGAATTTGCTGACTTCAAAACAGGTAGTTTTTTTGTGGGGGGTGGGGGGAGTTGGGGGGGGGGGGTGGTTGTATGCCTCGACTTAAAATTCCTTTAGGAAAAGGATACTTTTGAAAATATTTTAACTGCACTGCCAAGATGAGGACCAATTTTCCTACGGCTTAGCTGGTTTGAGTGTTTTGTGTTTTTTTATGGTGTTTGTGCAGCGCTCACTATGTCTAACACTGCTCAAACCTCTGGGGTAGATCCAGGTTTACGAGGTTGGAAACAGTCCCTGTCCTGCATGGGGGTTTACAGTCTAGGTAGGAGAGAAAACAGGACAACTGAGGCACAGAGAAGTTTAGTGACTTGCCCGAGGTCACACAAAAAGCAATTGGCAGAGCCGGCATTACAACCTAGGTTCCCTGACTCCCAGGCCCGTACTCTATCCACTAGTCCATACTGCTTCTCGGTATTAATGGAAAAAGAATGGCAGGCAGTCTGGGGGCAGAGAAAACTGTTAACCATTGTCAATTATGAATAGTCAATATCTGAAGCAAATGGAATGAGGGACTGTGTTTGTTCTGCGTGAAGACGGCTGAACTGCATCTTTCAAATGCACATGTCTTAGTGGAAAGAGCACAGGCTTGGGAGTCAGAGGTTGTGGGTTCTAATCCAGGACTCTGCCTTGTAGCTGCTGTGTGACTTCAGGCAAGTCACTTCACTTCTCTGTGCCTCAGTTAGTTCATCTGTAAAATGGGGATTAAGACTGTGGGACAACCTGATTACCTTGTATCTACCCCAGCACTTAGAACAGTGCTTTGCACATGATAAGCACTTAACAAATACCATCATTATTATTATTAATTCCCAATCTGGATTGCTGGGGATTTTACATGATGATTTGGTGAGTGATTGGGCAAAAGATCCAATGGGATTATAGGTATATTATGGCTGCTTTAGGTAGTGGTCGATGCCCCATAAGCCCATCTGGCAGGGTGGCTGGGAAGGCGAGTTCAAAGGAAAGTTGTTCGAGGGCAAGGGGCAAGTCTCTCAATTCTACTGCCCTGTACTCTCCCAAGAGCTTAATATAGTGCTCAGCACACAGGAAGCACTCAAAAAATATTGTTGATTGTACACTGATGTGCATCTGAACGTTCAGACAGAACACTTCACACAGTGATGATTCTTGTCAAATTTTCTCTCTGGTTGAAGGAGGATGTCAAAAGACTGGGATATCTATTCATTAGGAAGAGCTCTTTGGCCTAAGGTTTGTCCTCTCTGGGCCTGAGACTGTCAGCGTGGCCTAGTGGAAAAACACAGGACTGGGAGCCAAGAAAACCAGGTTCTAGTCCTGGTTCCATCACCTGCCTGCTGTGTGACCTTAGGCAAGTTACTTGCCTTCTCTGTGCATCAGTTTCTGGATAATGGAGACTAAAAATCCTTTCTTTCTCCTCCCTTACACTGTAACTTCCATGTGGGACAGGGACTGTGCCTGATCTAATTATACTCTATCTACTCAAGGGTAAGCACAGGGCTAAGCACATAGTAAGCATGTAACATCACTGTAATTATGTAAACAACTGTAATTTATTTATTTAATGTTTGTACACCCTTCTAATTCTAGCTGTGCTACTGATCTGCACACAGTAAGTGTTCAATAAATACCACTGATTAATTGATCACTGTTGTTATTATTACTAGGCAAAAGGTAAGAAGAAATTGGACAATGGATAGTAGTGATAAATGAGAAGCAAAGCCGTTGTAGCCTTTTAAAAGCCTCAGGGGAAGCAATATGATCTAGTGGATAGAGCATGGGCCTGGGAGTCAGAAGGACCTAGGCTCTAATCCCAGCTCTGTCATTTGTCTGCTGAGGGACCTTGGGCAAGTCATTTAAGTTCTCTGTGTCTCAGTCACTTTATCTGTAAAACGGGCATTAAGACTGTGAACCCCATGTGAGACATGGACTGTGTCTAACCTGATTAGCTTGTATCTACTCCAGCGCTTAGTACAGTGCGTGGCACATAGTAAGCACTTAATTACCACAAAAAAGTATAAATACAGCTTCAGATGTGTAGTCAGATACTTAGCAGTTTCACTGAGAAAATAACACCTTCTGAGCAGTTCTGCAACCGACTCTTAGGTCAGTTGGTACTTGGGCATTAAATTGGAAAAGGTGAACCTTCAACCTCAATTCCAGTGCAGCGATGAGATTGTGGGTGGACCTTTTTTAACCGCCAAAGAACCTCTAAGACTAGAAATTATTCCTGAACAAATCCTTCCTGAAGGATGAAAAAACAAAAAAACCTCTTTCATCTGATGCTAGCAGGGAGGCTCAGCACAGCCTTCAGTCTAAAGGCAATCACATAGAATTCTTCAGCTGCATAAAGTAAAAAAAAAAAATTCTACTTTCCATGTCAATTGAGGACTGGCCTGAAGATGCATTTGACTTAATCTTTCTGGAGGTGAAGGGAAATCCTCCTCAATTCCCTGTCGCGACTTTGGCTGTAGACAGCTAAAATCTTCCTTCTTCTACTTCTTTCCCAACCTTACCCTGCCGGTTGGGTCCGGGGTTTCAGACGTTCATAAGCTGCAGACCTTTGCCCTTCTGTGACTCTCCACAAGTTTCTTCTGGGAGAGTCCAGCCATCTTGCTCAAGTAGTGTGAAAGCGAAGCAAAAGTAAAAGCCCTCCTCCAATCAATCAACTGATTAATTGAGAGCATTTATTAATAATTATGGTACCTGCTAAGTGCTTACTCTGTGCCAAGCACCGTTCTAAGCACTGGGGTCCATACAAGGAAATTAGGTTGGACACAGTCCCTGCCCCACATGTCTCTCACAGTCTTGATCCCCATTCTACAGATGAAGTAACTGAGGTACAGAAACTAAGTGATTCGCCCAAGGTCAAAGAGCAGACATGAGGCAGAGACAGAATTAGAACTCATGCCCTCTTACTCCCAGGTTCATGCTCCTTCCACTAGGCCACGCTGCTTACAGTGTTCAGAGGTTTATATCCTGAATGCTTTGGAGAGTCCAAAAGATTTAGAAGAAATGATCCTGCCACGAGGGAGCTTAAAGTCTAGCAGGGGCGTGTGAGAGGGGCAGATGAAAAGAGATAAGGGGGTTGGTGAGGAGAGAATGTAAGATATGTGCCCAAGTGCTGGGGGAGGGCGGAGGGGATGGGTGGAAGGGTAAGCCCTTAGACGGTGCAGAGAGGTTAATGTAGCAGCTAGGAGGATTTCAAGGGTTGGGGCGGGGATTAGGGATTACTTGGGGAAGGTCTCCCAAAGAAGAGGTGATCTCTGAAGGGTTTTGAACACGGGGAGAGCTGCGGACTGTCAGATCTGACGTGCGAGGGAGGTCGATGCAGGGAGAAGGATGCAAGCAAGAAAGCAATGGTGGGAGAGAAGAGAACAGGAAACAGCTGTAAACTCTTTAATGGAGGCTTTCAAAAGAAAGACGGGAGTAGGGAAATCACAGCAGGAACCCAACTGCCAACCTGGACAGGCCTCACGGTTTTGCTAGAAACCTTGGGGTGAGTATTTCCGTGAGGAGATTAACAGACACCATATTAGTAAGAAATAATGACTTACTAAGTGAATATTTACTTAGAGTCGGATTTAAAGAAGGTTTGGACATCAAAAGGGAAAGGCTAAGATTTCAAATCACAGAACCCCCAAATCCAACTCCTTCTACTTTGGCTACCCTCCCCATAAATACAGACGCACTGCATGTCCTCAGGCAGGCTTAGATCATAGGCAAGACCCAGCCACCACCAGCAGTGCCAGAGGGGAAAAATATCAAGGCCCTGGCAAAGCCCCTCCAAGAAAACTCTGGGAGTTAGACTCTGCCCAAAACAATAATAATAATGTTGGTATTTGTTAAGCACTTACTTTGTGCAGAGCACTGTTCTAAGTGCTGGGGTAGATACAGGGTAATCAGGTTGTCCCACGTGAGGCTCACAGACTTGATCCCCATTTTCCAGATGAGGGAACTGAGGCACAGAGAAGTTAAGTGACTTGCCGACAGTCACACAGCTGACAAGTGTGGTTGCTGGGAAATGGGGTGTCAGCCCCTTAACCTAGCAGGAAACAGAGGCTTCTCCTTCTCTCCCCTGAAAATTCCTCACCCACCCTCAGAGAGAGATCTAACCGGGTGTTTGAAAATACAAACCAGCTCCAACCAGAGACAGAGTGATTGTCTTGCAATTCGGGCCAATCTTATGAGCCCCGGGAGGAGAGTGGGAGAGACAATCACTCCCCTTGGCCCCAAGAACCCCAGGGGTTTAAACCTGCACCCCCAATCTCCTTCTCCCTAGAAATCGGCCAGGCTCAAAGAAAGAACAGAGGAGAGGTCAAAAGGAAGCCCGGAACTGAGGCCGGGGCCAAGCAAGAGACCCACTTACGTTTGACATAGAGACGTCCGATCACCTTGGCGGTTCCAAATCTGTTGGACACCTCGCACACGTAGCTGCCTGAGTCTGAAGGACGTGCGTTCTCGATCAGGAGCCCCGTCACGGTCCTCTGGAACCGCCCCACCAGCTCCAGAGGGGTGTTGTCCTTCAGCCAGCGGTAATCTGGATCAGGGTGTCCAAATGCTTTGCAGGGCAGCTCCACACGCTGTCCGGCCATGGCTTTACGGTGCTCAAACCCATCAAGCACAGATGGAGCTGAATTTGCTGGGTCTAGAAAGCAAGAGAGAGGTTTCAGGGGCAAAAAATTCACGAAGAGTTTGCTCAATTTTCCACAGGACTGGGCCCAGGCATTTTAGTTCTTGGGTCCTGGCCCGGATTGCACAGCCCCTTAAAAATAGCAGTAATAATAATATTAATACTGACACATATTAAGAACTTATTCTGTGCCAAGCACTGTACTTAGCACTGAGGTAGATACAAGATAATCAGGCCAGATACGAGTCCCTGGTCCACACAGGGCTTATGGTCTATGTAGGAGGTAGAACTGGTATTGCATCCTCCATTTACAGATGAGGAAACTGAGGCACAGAGAGGTTAGGTGACTTGGCACAGAGAGGTTAGGTGACTTGCCCCAGGTCACACAGTAGACAAGTAATGGATCCTGGATTATAACCCAGGTCTTCTGATGCCCAGATCTGTGCCCCTTCCATAAGGCCAAACCACTTCCACTTCTCTTTCACTCTTTGGAGTGATTTTGAGGGGCCCCACTCACCTAATAAGGGTGTACTCAGCACAGAGTCACCGGAATGAGGCTAGCACACCCCACCCCCGCCTTTTCTTCCTAACAGGCATTACCCCCAGCCTCCATCCCAGCAGCAGGGAATAAGGTTCCATTTATATCCACAACACAATGAAAATTTGTTATTCAAATCTGATCCTAGAGCTTGATGATGATGGTTCTTGTTAAGCACTTAGTACGGGCCAAGCACTGTTTTAAGTGCTGTGGTAGATACAGGGTAATCAGATCGTCCCACTGGAACTCAGTAGTTTGAATCCCCATTTTAAATATGAGGGAACTGAGGCACAGATAAGTTAAGTGCTTGCCCGAGTTCACACAGCAGACAAGTGGTGGAGCCGAGATTAGAACCCATGTCCTCTGACTCCCAAGCCTGTGCTCTTTCCACTAAAACACGCTGCTTCTCAACGTGCTGCAATCACTGCTACTGGCCATACCAATATGTGGCACCGTGGTTATCTATGTATACCTGGCAGAAATACAACCCTGCATATAAGTGGAATGATGCCTAGCAGATCCAAAAATTGTCCCGCTGAACAACTGAGAAGCAGCATGGCCTAGTGAAGAGAACACAGGCCTGGGAGTCAGAAGGACCTGGGTTCTAATCCCAGCTCTGCCCCTTGCCTGCTGTGTGACCTTGGGCAAGTTACTTCATTTCTCTGTGGCTGTTACCACATCTATAAAATGGGGATTAAAACTGCAAGGGTGCCGACAACCCTTGTATCTACTCCTGCGCTTAGTAGAATGCCAGACACATAGTAAGTGCTTAACAAATACCATTGAAAAAAAATAAATGCATAAGAATTCCCAACGGTAGTCAGTGCTCCAAGAATCCTTTTAGACAGTAAGCTCCTTGTGGCCAGGAAATGTGTGTTTAGTTTCTGTTGTACTTTCCCAAGTAGAACGTGTTGCCTTTAGAGGCGCTCAATAAATTCCAGTTTTTTTGGTGTCCTCCAGGACACACCAATGACTGGAAACCTACTGTCATCACAAGGGCAATTTGTACCTGTTTATAGTGTGAAGAATAACAGTGATAAAAATAATAATAATAATACTGGTGGTGGCATTTGTTAAGCATTTACTATGTGCCAAGCAGTACATTAAACACTGGGGAAGATACAAAATAATCAGATTGGACACAGTCCCTGTCTTATATGAGGCTCATAAAATTGAGGTTTGTTTCAAATTCCTCGAGACCCTATCTTTCATTTCATTTCATTACCTTGTCCCAGTTTCCTGGACGGCTTTGTCCACAGACAACACGTAATCATTCTGGCCTAATGGGAAGAGCACTGGTCTGGTAGTCAGGAGACGAGTTCTAATCCGGACTCTGCCCCTTGCCTGCTCTATGACCTTGGGCAAGTCACTTGCCTTCTCTGGTCCCCAGTTTTCTCATCTGTAAAATGGGGTTTCAACACCTGTTCTCCCTCCCTCCAGAGTGCGAGCCTTATATGTAATAGGGATCGTGTCCAATATTTTTAATCTAGCCCAAGGCTTAACACATAGTATGCACTTAAATACCACATAATCAAACCTTATTTGAGTTACACAAGCTTGTATCCTTGGGGAAGGTGAAGATTTGGTGAGATCCAACACTAATTCTCAAAACCAAAATCCAGCGCTTCTTAGTGCAAGATCCATCCCAAAGTTCCCCTCAGGCAAGGGTGAGCTAATCTCCATTATGCTTAGTTATTTATCTCTGCCAGACAGATTTCCTCCCCGAGTTGAAAAAAAGCAGAAATCCCACTCCTCAAGTTGGGCACTGAGGTTTTTCTTCACGTTTTAGCAAAATACAGTAGCCTTGGTGATGTAAAAGCAATCTCCAGTCATTTCATCAGTTTTTCAATGGGTGAGAGCATCCAATGAGTCGGGTGTTATTTGGGCCGAAGGGTGGACCGAATGCACCTTCCCCTGAACTGTGACATGGGGCACATGCCGCCTTCCTGCCCTGTATCAGGGGAGTGGTACACCGTGGTCCAGAATGGGATCAAGGAGCACTCGGGACCCCAAAATCTTTCCCGCTTGCTCTGGGCAAAGGCAATCCCCAACATTCTGTGCCTCGGATTTTGACAGATGGGAAAAGAAAACGGATCTATACTCAGAAGCCAAAAATAAATCCAAGTGACCTTTTCCCTCATTTCATTCAAATTTATTCAAATATGCGGCATGCACTCTGACATCCATATTATCCTCCTGGCAGAGATTATGGAATAGATTTTTGCTCCCAGCTCCTGTACCTAAGCTTCAGCTAGAAAACTACTGCCGTTGCCTTTTATCTACCTGCAATAAATTAAATAGCCAAGCAAGCTATATCAATGCTCATATCTAATGAAAGCCATTCTGAAAAAGCCCATTCAGACTTCTGTGAATTGGTAGTTGGCTGCAGGGTGCCGTCAGCAGGCACAAGAGAAAATTGAGGAGGTAAACATTCCAGGGAAACTGTTTCTGCCTTGAGTTTCCTTTGTGATCAGCAGAGATAGAAGTCCATTATGGTCTTCATGTTCTTTTCATTTCTTCAGTACCTTGTGAGAACACTGAGAATGGGCTGAAGCTGAGGAAACTGAGCAGTGGGACCCAAAAGATTGGCCTTTAGAGCATTTAGAGAAGCCTTCTGGAAGGGTGCAATTCCACAATTAAATGCATTCAAATATTTGGGCTTCATATGTATCGTATATGTCTAAGAAGGCCTCCCAAAGACACACACACACACACATTTTCAAAAATCAGGCTACAGTGAGGTCCTTTCTATGTCTATGAGGGAGGCTGGAAAGATGGATGGGAGACTGTCCCTGCTTTGTGCAACACTGGTTCTCCGTTTTCAAGCTGCCTCCAGGTGTCTATCTTCATGAAGCCTCAACTCGTGGGTGAACACATACACACACATCTCTCTCCATACACCCCTTACTAACATAGGATTGATTTCCTCTCCAAAATTCACATAATTCATTTCTCTGTTCACTAAAAACAAAAAGCGTATGAACACCAGAAGACCCTTCAGCTACTGACGGAATGCTAGGAAAGAAAGACCTGTCCCGTGGTGAGTGGAAGCTAGGAGGGCACACCCAGCCAAGGCCCAGAAGCTCTGACAGCAGTCGGGCCATATGGGTTAGAGAGAACGTTAGAGGTCGGGGAAGAGCCTGGAGGAGCCCAGAGAGAGCTCTCACTCTCACGCAAGACAAGCAAAAGGCATCAACAAGGCTGGGAAAAAACCCAATTGGGTTAAGGTGGTCAGAGGATTCAGTCCAACAGTGGTGTTCATTGAGTGCTTTACTTGAGCACTGTACTGAGCTTCGTAGGTCAGGTCCGTGGGAATCTAGCGATCTCTTCCAGAAGCCCAGCCACCCATCCCAAGAGTAGAAGTGACAGACATTTACCTGATACAAAAAGTCTAGCACTGTTGCTCTGTCGCGTTTCCCCAGTGTATCTGTGCCGTGTGATACATCGGTAGTTATACAATCCATCTTCATTCTGTACATCTTTAATATACAAGGCTCCCGTGGATGTGATGAGAAATCTAGATCCTGAAAGAGAGAACGAAGGAGTCGCTTGAAAAATACTGCACTTCAAAAACCAAAACGAAAAACTCTATCTCTGTTTTCTCTCCAAGGTGGTGCACAGCCAGATTCTGGTGTTCAGACTTCTTTCTGTGCCTATTTTGAACATCTCAAGTGATAGATTCAGTAACTGAAAAGGCTGGATAATTTACCCCGCTGTCTTCATTTAATTCTGCAAGTTCTCAAGTGAAAAATTCCTAATAAGTCATCCGCAAAGTACAAGTACACACTTCACGAGGCAGTCGCATGAACAGCTTTCTTCGCCTATATCTCTATGGTAGGTTCTGAACAATATTTGTCTTTAGAATAATTTTACTTACCTTGACCCTGGCAGGACTGGCCAGTGGCCCTGGTGCTAGGAAGGGAAGCAAACACGGAGGAAGAGCCTAAGCAGCCATAGAGTGAAGAGAATTGAAGGAAAAATCCATGCTGAAGCGCTCAATAAATACTATTGAATGAATGAATGCACCAATCAGCCCAACCCACACAAACCGGGTGCATGCGAATTTACACACAACACATATACGCACACAGGCACAGTGTGACTTTCAGCATGCACGAGATAAGTAGGGCGGATAAGAACAAATACTACATCTGCTGTTCCCACAACGACTCTAATGCCTTCCTAAAGGTTGGAAGCTTCCTCTCAGAGTACGGAAAGAGCTTATCTTGGGGTATAGCTAAGAAGATAGTGATTGGCCCCTTTTCATTTTCATATTCTATTTGTCTGCCCTGGAGTTAATAGGGTATTCATAACTTTTTCTGTTGTATACCTCCTTTCTCAAAAGAAAAACATCCCCCTCCATATGGTGTATTTCGGCAGAAGCATATTAATTATTATAATGGCTCCATCCAATTCCCCTATGTAGCGGGTTTCAGCACACTCCATGGGTGCTCTATAACTATTATGAAACAAAGGCAATAGAACAGCTGCGCATTAAGGTAATGGAAAATTACCATTTTGAGCTCTCAGAAAAACAGCCCACCAACTAAATCTTGCTTTTGTATGCCACTGTTGAAACAGAGAAATGTAAAAACAATCGCCTTCACCCATCTTGAAGACAATCTATCTCTTCTTCAAATCTAAAACCAAGTCCATTAAAGCTAATTCCAAGCAGAGGCAGAGACATTTTCATTTGCCTAAAATCTCTAGGTTTTAGAACTGTGGTTTCCTCCCACCTTTGATTATTTTTTGTTTTGTTTTGTTGGGCAGGGAAGGGTGGAATGCTTGCGCTTGGGAGAAATAAAAGCAGAACACTCTGAAGAGAAGTTTGATGATTCAGTTAACAACTTGGAAATCAGCTGAACAACAGTTAAGAGAAGAGTCTCATGGCAATTAGGTGACAGAATTTTCCCTGTAGGTGACCTAATCCATTCCTAACCACTATTTGGGTTGCTGCCTTCAGTGAATTTCCTTATCTGTGGTGTGAATTGGTTCTGAATGACTCAGGCTTTGGTTTCTCTGAGAAACTGTCCTGGAGGCCAAAAGATCTCATCATTCTCTTTTCCTCAGTTTTACTCTAAAGTTCTCTATACTTAATTAAATCAAAACTATTTGGCCATCTGGTTCTAAGAAAAATCTATCTCCTCCTTTCATGTGTACACACTTTGAAAACATGAATACACACACACACAATTATCGCAATCCAGAGTCCTCTGACAGTATCTGACAAAATACATTAGTGTGGATTCTTGGTATGGCTTATGAATTATAGTTCCCCAGAGAGGTGTGTGAGTGTATGGCTATATACACACAGCATTTAGCACAGTGTTTAACAAACACCACAAAAATAATGTTATATAAAAATGTGATTAATAATGGTATTGAGTATGTACTGTGGATAGAGAATAATACTAAGTGAGTTCTATGCAATAGGCAGACCTGATCCTCAAGGAGCTTACAACCTGGAAAAGGAGTCTGCAATCTAGTTTAAAATCATATATGTGTGCATGTATATGTATATATGCACACACCCATACACACACACACAGACCAAAAAAATATATACACACACATATTTGTCATGTGGGCATATACATTTTGATAAGTCTTTTCTTTATTTAAAAAATTTAGAATTGTTGTGAGAGGAACAAAGGTAAAAGGAATCATCCGCATAATAATAATATTGATGGTATTTGTTAAGCGCTTACTATGTGCCAAGCACTGTTCTAAGTGCTGGGATAGATACAAGGTAATCAGGTTATCCCACATGGTCTCACAGTCTTAGTCCCCATTTTATAGATGAGGTAACTGAGGCACAGTGAAGTTAAGTGACTTGCCCTAAGTCACACAGCTGTCAAGTGGCGGAGCTGGGATTAGAACCACGACCTCTGACTCCCAAGCCTGTGCTCTTTCCGCTAAGCCAAGCTGCTTCTCTAAAATCTAATTCGATGATGACATCAATTTTCCCCACTCTAGAAAAACATGCTAAGACTCTGGCAACCATTCTTTCAATGAAATATTAAATGCAATTATTTGAAAACAATTGCATATAAAACCTTTTATTTTTCAAATAACCCCACGGGATAGTTTTAACAATGGAACCGCTGAAAAGCCTCCCGGTGTTCCGTTATCCATGTAATTTGGCTTCACTCCTCAGAGCCCGACTGAAAGATGAATGTCAGTTGTCACTTGTCATATTATCCCACACAAAGTACCGCTCCCGTTGTACAATGGGTGTAATTGCAGTGCTAGGCATTTCTTTTTTCCTCTTTTGATATATTTTGCATACTTATGTAATCCTTTAATAATCGAAGCCTTTAAACTATCAAATAACAGGCAGAGATGACAAAAGGTAAGAACCGTACATGATTTCTGTCCCATTCCAAACGAGCAATGTTGCCATTAGGCCTGACGGGGCATCGCCGGCAACCACGTCTACATGGGGAAGCTTTTGTGCCAGGTGTTACACTAAGGGTTTAGAATGCCCCAGGAGGGAGAGCCTTATGCACTTCACACCCTGCTGGTCTCCAACGGGTGCTTTATTCTCCAGACACTTTAAACGTAATCACCCTCACACTGCTATGGCAAAAGTCTGCTTAATGTGCTAAATAGGGTTCCTTTAAATCCTTTAAGGAAACTTGTAACTCTTTTGGTCTGTTCACACACACCCCTCCGTTTTTAATTTAATTTTTTAATTCCACAATGTCACGAGTGATGGTTAAAGGTCAACTGGAGAGATAGAGGTGTTACCAATATTCCACTGCATATAAGGTGCCCCATCAGGTTTACCCATGCCACTCACATGTGTTTGTCTCTTGCAGTCCAGTCACAGGTGTGGCATCTACCCTCTTGCTCTCACAACCTACCCGGAGGTTCTTACTCAGAGAGAGCAGGCGACACTCACCCTCTCCCCATCACCCCTCCCTCACCCCTATAACCTTTCGGTTCATATCCGCAATTGATTTTCTTAGCTTTCTTCCCCCTCTAGTCTGTGAGCTCCTTATGGGCAGAGAACGTGACTATCAACTCCATTGTAGTGTACTCTCTCAAGTGCTCAGCACAGTGCTGTACATATAGTAAGCACTCAATAAGTACCACTAGTTGATCGGGAGCAACTCTGCTCTTGATGACATACTAGGGTGCTCTGTCTCCACTGCTCCCCTACCCCAAGATGTGGAAGGGGGGGGGGGGGAACCAAAAACAGTAGCTAAAAAAGAAAGATGTGATAACCCATTCCTTCTGCCTGTGCTTTAACCATGTCCGGTTTCAATTTAATGAAAGCAGCTAATTGACTAGCCTGCTTTCATCCATTCTTCAATAACAACAACAACAACAATAGTATTTGTTAAGCGCTTCCTATGTCCAAGCATTGAACTAAGCACTGGGGTGGATAAAAGGTAATCACATGGGACTCAGAGTCTAAGTAGGAGGGAGAACAGGTACTGAATCCCCATTTTAGAGATGAGGAAACTGTGACACTGAATAGTGCTAAGAAAAGTTTCAAGTATTTACTGAAAAATCAGTGAACTTCGCTCTTGAACAATAAGAAGGTGACAACCAAGATGATTTACTTCATTTCGGCAGTCATTTTCTTGTTCTAAAATAGAATTTGAAACAGCTTGAAAACAATAAAAATTTCTCAGATTAAGCATTTAGAGCAAAGAGAGGCAGCGTGCCCAGTGGATAAGGAGTGCGGGGCTGGGAGTCTACTTGTGGCTCTGCACTGTGACCACGGGCAAGTCTCTTAAATTCTCTGTGCCTCAGTTACCTCATCTGTAAAATAGATGTTAATACTATGAACCCCACGTGGGACCTGCTTATCTTGGATCTACCCTAGAGTTTAGTACAGTACCGGGCACAAAGTAGGCAGTAACAAATGCCATTTAAAATGAATAGAGAGAGAGAGAGATACAATGAGGTTAGGCAATGGGTTCAGTCTCCAACTAATTCACAGACTCAGAGACTGTTTCTACTATTGCAAAATGAAGGACATTACTTGCCCAGGAACGCACGAGGCATTGGCCCTCGTGAATCCTTTTTCAAAGCCTCATTTTCAGAGGGGATTTTCCAAATCATTTACTGTGCCCACATGCTGCCGGTGGAGAAATTACTGCTGGGCAAGTCCTTGCTGACTAAGCCAAGTAGGAAATACAGCTTTTACAATTTGTGGGCCGTGGCCCAAACTCACCTTCACCTGCAGTAGAGACTGATTGAGTGATTGAGTTCTTTGGAAGAATACGACAGTAGCAGAACACGAGTTCCCTGACCTTGAAGAGCCCTCAATATAATGGAGAAGACAAAGAGTAATAATAACTGTGGTATTTATTAAGCGCTTACTATGTGCCAGGCACTATGCTAAGCACTGGGGTAGATACAGGCAAATAGGTTTATTGTGATGGTATTTGTTAAGTACTTACTGTGTGCCAAGCACTGTTCTAAGCACTGATAGATAAAGGGCAATCAGGTTGTCCTATGTGGGGCTCACACTTTTAATCTCCATTTTTTCAGATGAGGTAACTGAGTCCCAGAGAAGTTAAGTGACTTGCTGAAGATCACCCAGCAGTCAAGATGTGGAGACGGGATTAGAACCCATGACCTTCTGACTTCCAGGCCCGTTCTCTATCCAATATGCCGTGCTGCTTAAAATTAATTTAGAAATAGCACAAATAGGGGAAAGAACAAGGATATCAGGAAGTAAAAACAGAAAAGTGTCAAAAAGCTGAAGGAATATCACAGTATGGGAAGACATATACATAAACAAAAATATGTATCCATGAGAGGAGTAATATATATGTGCTTAGAAGAAATTGAAACAAATCAAAATTCCTACTTTTAAATAAATGAATGCCCTTTTGGAAATGAATAATAGCAGGGGACAATGGCAAATTTACTACTTTTGAACTTCTAGAAGATGTCTTCTTTTTATGCCTTAATTGCTTGTTTTACTAATTTCAGGTTTCTGCCCTGAATAACCCCTTGACACTATTAAAGTTTAGCTCCAATTGCAAATTGTGAATTAATGCTTTAATGCAATTAGGAGTCACAAAAACAATCATAAAATCTGTTCTATGTAAGAGTTATTTCATCCATTAATGTGTAACAAAGAATTAAAATGAAGTCTTAGAAATAAAGTTGGGTGGCCCGTATGGATTTCACCGATGAAATAATCCCTGTGCATATTAGGTAAAATATTTTTTACAAGTTTTTTTCATGGAGTTAATGAAAAATATGTTAAGAAAATGAGCATTTTGAAAGGCTTTATTAATTACTTTTTTATTTTGCATGCAGACTTTTTTTTCCTTGTCAGCTATACTGTTCAATTTTAATGGAGGTTTTTAATCAAGGTTTAAGAAGCACATTTGATTTTCACCTAGTGGGAAACAGCTCTTACAGTTTATGTTACAGTGATCTAAATTGGGCTAATAGAAATTAAGAGCAGATGGTTGCTTTAATAAGATGCCAAATGGTATCACAGTACAACTAAACTTTTGTCAGCTGTGCCTGCCACCTCCAATTGGCAAATACTGTTTAGTGGAACTGAGCTTCATACTAAACTATTTTTGATGACACTGTTCACGGATCATAATCAATCAAATCAATCGGTCAGTGGCATCTGTTGAGAGAGTTAAATGAGAAGCATTGTATCCTCATTGGCAGGTAGGTTTACCAACCCTAGTGTACTGTATTCTCCTCGGGGCTTCATACAGGGCACCTCACACTGTAAGCGCTCAATCAACATCATCAGTTGATCACTAAGCACACTGGAGCATACCACAGAAGGAAGACACTTGCTGCCTGTCCACAAGGAACTCCCAATCTAATGGGAAGACTGAAGAACAAAAGGCATTAGACTCTAAATACCCATGGAGTATATTTTAAATGAGGATGTTAAATCAAAGAGAAAAAACTCCTTAAATTGAGAAATAAAAGTACTACACTTTAGCACACTTTTAAAGAAAATGTCTCTTAAGTCTGTCCACACCTTGATTATATTTTACCACTTGGCTTTGTTCTTAGAATAAGTTACATAACCTGTAAATGCACCAGACTGGTAATGAATCATGACTTGATGAATTGATTTTGGGAACAGAACCAGGCAGAAAGGGGAAAACAACTGAGGCAGATTGAGCAGAGAAGATAAAGTGTCCAGATTTACTAGAAGTGTGCTATTAATGGGTCAGAGCAATGACCTGTCCAACATAGTATTATGCCTTGACAGTGTCAGTATGATGTCTGGAGAGTCTTGGGATATTTTTCTCCATGATTCTGAACCAAATATTTACAGATGTGTGCTCTAACAACCCCATCCTTTCCACAACAATTATTATACCATTATTATTACTAATTATTGACACCCGTTAAGTGCTTGCTTTGTGCAAGCAGCATTTTCTGTTTATTGGCATCTGTGTTTTAAGGATCCTGAACAGATACTTCCTAAGCAGAACTGAGACCTGGGAGCCTGATATGTTTTTGGTGGCAAATTAGAGCCATATCCACTATGGGAAGCCAAGAGACAGTAGTGCTGGTCTTATTTTTGTCCAACTACTGTGCCATCCAAGGACTGATTATTCCAAACCACCCTCACTGGCTCCTGGCAAAACTGACTGACATGGGAGGAAGGGATTAGGGAGAGGAAAGAACAGAATTCCTTGGGATTTCGCCCATTAGGTACCAACAAATGTAACAAGTTTCCCTGGACAAAACTACCTAGAAGACTCTTTTTCAATGCAGAACAAATGAGGATGGTAAAGCACTTTCAAGTCTCACTTCAATTTGCAGTCAGTGAAATCATTTTGTGGATATTGGAAGAGACTCATCAGTTTTATTTCTGTTTCCTCTGTTTGTTTTCACTTGGGACTTATAGTGGAATTTTTATTCTCCCATGATTGTCCATCCTATTGGTACCTATCGTACTGGGCGATTCAACTGCAGCTGTGAGACAGTTTCATCTTAAAGGATGGAAATGTCTAAGAGAGGGAGTGAAAAGGCAGCATGAAAAGATTCAGTGTCAATGCATCACTGGTGCCAATGAGGTAGTGTTGGAAGTCACAGATGGCTAGATATCGACCACACTTTCAGCTCAAATCATACAAAACTGCAGGTGTACTGAGGTTAGAATGTTTGAGTTTCATGTGGCTTGATCAAGCAAGAACCAGGAGTAACAGAGATGGTGAATGCTACCTAAGTTTCCAAGAAGCCAATCTGTCTCAATGACTGAATTTGTCACGCAAGGGCAAAAAAAGGGCATCAACACTTCAAAAGATTCCTTGGAGATGGTCAGAATATTAATAGCATTCTCTGGGGCAGGGGTGGGCAGTGAAGGGGGTCAAGCTTTCGGAGCTAGCTGCTAGGCTGTGCTGTGAGCGGCATTGATTATTACAACTACAAAGGAAGCAACTGAATTTTTAAAATAACGTCTGGTTTTTGATGGGCTTTGATAAAGCAGAGTTCACATATCACGCATGGAGGTTTCTCGAAGGAGTTAAAATAGCTTTTCCTTCGGTCACGTTTATATATACAGATCTAACTACGCAGTTCTCTTTCAAAATATACTTGAGCCATATGTCTTTATCTACACAGACACACACACCACACACACAAATATACATATATGTGTGTGAGAGAGAGTGACTGTGTGTGTACTATAGATAGATAGAAAAAAGGGCTCCATCGGAACAATGTCCCATAAGGCCCAGAATTTTATTTCTAACAGTGGAACTCAAAGATATTTTCCTATAAAATGTGCAACGCTAGTTACATAAAAGTAGAGTGACTGGCACATTTAAAGATCCCTTTATATCAACAAAAACTTCTGAATCCAAGTTAATCAATAGAATTTATTGAACACTTGTACTATGTGCACAGCACTGTACGAAGCACTTAGGAGAGTACAATAAAGTAAACCCTCAAATAGCTGAGAAAATAAAACATAAGCAGGGGCGTCTCTAGATTTGTACCAATTTGTACATTCCAAGCGCTTAGTACAGTACTCTGTACATAGTAAGCGCTCAATAAATACTATTGAATGGATTGTGAGCCCCACGTGGGACAGGGACTGTGTCCAACCTGATTAAAATGTACCTATCCCAGCACTTAGAATAGTCCTGGACACATAGTAAGTGTTTAACAAATATCATAATTATTAATGAGAGACACAGTAACTCTACTGCATTGTTCTCTCCTAAGCACCTAGAACAGAATACACAGTAAGCGCTCAAATACCTCTGACTGACCAATCGATTCACATAGCAGGAACACTCCATTTCTTAGGAACTATCATTAGCTTTAAAGTTTAAAATACAGTTACCTTATATCCAGAGTACTTTAAATACTAACACTTACTATTTAAGTGTTAGGATACTTTTTAAGTATACTTGTTAGGATACCTAGGATACTTTTTAGGCCTACCAGCATTACTAGAGCACTAAGAAAAGCACTGCCAGAAACTGAATAATAGCAGTATTAGGCTAAATCAATTATAGTTGCTACAGTTTAATAGCTTCACATGCCTTAAACATGATGCAAGAAATTCATTTTGCTTTAGAACATCTCTCAGGTAGATGCAAACTGGACCATTTAGATTAGGATAAGTGAGCCATCTGAAATTGAAAAAGGTTTTAAATATTTTTTCAGTTCTAAAATGAGAGGAATAAGTTCTTAGAAAACCCTGTTAAGGAAGGCTCACTCTATAGAATTCAAGGTGCCAGACGCAGCGCAAGCACATACGAACAAGACATTTCTTTCAACACTGTGGCATCCATTAATTGAAGGGATGATTGTTCCCTAATTACTTAATGTTCTACTGAAAGCATGTGATGAGAACATTAGCTGTGCCAGAATTTTTTGTTAATGGTATTTGTTAAGCATCTACTATGTGCCCAGCACTGTACCAAGGGCTGCGATAGATACAAGCTAATCCAGTTGGACACTGCCCCGTCCCACTTAGGCCTCATAATCTTAATCCCCTTTTTATAGATGTGGTGACCGAGGCACAGAGAAGTTAAGTGACTTGTCCAAGGTGATATCCAAGGTGGGTCTGGGATTAGAACCCAGGTCCTCTGACTCCCAGGCCCAGGCTATTTCCACTAGGCCATGCTTCATTCTTTGCTCTGCCACTCTTGGTAGTGATCCTAAGACCTGGGGAGAAGTACCTTGTCCAGATCCAGAGAACTTGGAGAAAGGTGATCCTCAGAGCTATGGAGCTGTTTCTGGGTCTCACAATGGGCATTTGCTGGTGTTCATTCCAGGATCCTACTCCATTGCAAATATCCTCTTTACATGATCCTTGCTAACACTCCCACATCCAGGGATGGTTGGAGACAGAGCCCAGTCGCTCGTTTATTACACTAAACTGACTCAAATTCATTTCTACAAGATGGATGGAGTCGTAAGCAAATGCTACTCTCTCCCCTTCAAAGGCTTATTGAAGGCATATCTCCTTCAAGAGGCTTTCCCTCCTTCTCCCTTCTGCATCGCCCTGACTTGTTCCTTTCATTCATTGTGCCCTCCAGCCCCACAGCGCTTACATGCAGATCTGTAATTTATTTATATTAATGTCTGTCTCCCCTTCTACACTGTAAGCTCTTTGTGGGGAAGGAATTGGTCTGTTCATTGTTGTACTCTCCCAAGAGCTCAGTACAGTCGTCTGCACATAGTAAGCACTCAATAAATATGACTGACTGAAGGTCACGGCATTTTTTTCCGTGAGGAAAGGAGGGAGAGAAGGGGGTTCCTTTTCCTCACTCGCCATATGGGTCTGCCCAGAAGGTCTGAGGGGCTGAAAACGGCACAGGCATCAAAGCTGCAGAGTATCTGCTTGCTGGGAACCCGAGCAAGCAGTCTGGAGCATGCTCAGAGTCTGAAGTGGTGATTCTGGGGAAAAAACTCAGAAGCCCCTCTCCATCTGCTCCACTCACAGCTTTGACCCCTGAGCTGGTGGCTCACTTGGCCTGAGCAGGTCAAGAGAGAAAGTGTCTCTGGCTCTCTCAGCTGACAGGAGGCCAGTGTCTCTGTCAACTGGGTGTCAAAAAAGATCCAGAAGGCAGGGCACTTGGCAGTCAATAAATATTCACAGGTGCTACAAGCAAGGAGCACTTAAATTTAGAAACAGTATGTGGACAGAGGAAGAAGTGGCTGGCCACTGGGCCATATATATACCTCTGGATCCATATCTCATCATTTGTCACAAATAGTCAGCAGGCCAGATGGTATATTTTTATTTTGCTTTAACCGAGCCTATTTTGTTTTAAATTACTTTTTCCATATGAAATTACCCTCTTTTTGTTCCATTCATTCTGTTCCAAAGCGACTTGTAGTTTTAACTTTGTAACCCTGAGGAAACAAAAATTGAAAACTAAAACCAACTTTATAAACGCAAGAAGCTATTGGGCCCAAACAGGCACTAATCTTGGCATTTATATAGTCTTTTTCCAGAAATAACAAAGCACTTTAAAGACATTATCTAGCTAAGCACCTTGGGAACAAAGAGTATTAACTCAATTTCACAGTCAGGGAAATTGAGGCAAAGGAAATAAAAGTCACTTGTGCTTAGGCATTTTAATTTGTGCTGGAGTTGGGCAAAGAATATCAAATGACAATCTCCAGTCTAGAATGCTGACAAGCAGAACTATGCAGAGTTCTTCAGCACAGAGAAGCATCTGTGGAAATTGCCTCTTTTAGCTAAAATTTCATCAGCTACACCTTTCGCAGGGAAAACTGGGACTAACAACTACTGCATTCGGGAGCTAGGCAGTCTTTCATCTGAAAACTTGATTTACAAGCTACCTTCCAACACACAGTCAGCAATGGCCAATCAAATTCACCTTCATAAGACGCAGAGTGAAGGCTATTTTCAAGAATAAGTAACCATTTACTCCTGGATGTCTTTCTGAAGCAAAGTTTCAGGGAGAAAATCAAAATCAACTTTCTACTGAAATTTGGGCAATCTAGAAAAAAACATGGAAACCCCAAAGTGCTGCTTCCTGCTTGAGATGTGAACGAGAATACCTTTCTGTATTTCTGTATTTCATTTGGAATTTTCTCTTGGGGTATATTTTGGATATGATTGGCAGAGATGGGCATGAGACACAAGTCTTTTAGGCAACCCTCTCAAGGGAAATCCACATATAAATTTTGGGATCTTAATATAGTTGTTAGGAGGGACTATTCTTTAGCTCCATGACAGCTATGATTAATAAGAACATTTATTGAGTGTCTATTTGGGGCAGAGCACTATACTAGGGGGTTGGGACAGTACAAAAAGAGAAAGACAGTCTTTGTCCTCAGGAATTTACAGTCTAATGGAAGAGACAGAAAAACTCAAATTTTACAGGTAGTACAAGAAACATTGCTACAGAAGCTCATGGCAGGAGTATGGTAGGATAAATAAGTGTAAATTAATATAAGACCAGAATTTAGGTAGGTTTTAAAGGATGCTAAGGGAAGTTGTGAGTCGTTGCAATCTCAGAGGTGGAGTTTAATTAGAGAATGCTTCCTGCAAGAGGTGGGTTTTTAGATTGGGAGCTGAAGGGCCTGGGTTTAAATTCCTATTCCACCACTTGCCTCCTGGGTGACTTTGGGCAAGTCACTAAATTTCTCAGTGCCTCAGTTTTCTCATCTGTAAAATGGAAATTTAGGACCTGCTCTCCCTCCTACTTGGATGTGAGACCTCTGTAGGACAGGACAGACCCCTTGACTGACTCCATGTCCCCAAACCAACACACACACACACTCTCTCTCTCTCTCTCTCTCTCTCATTGGAGAGGGGCCAGACCAGATACAGACCACCCAACTTCTATGTGGCTGTAAGCAAGAGCATCAGGCTCAAATCAATGAATTTCTGACCTTTGAATTCACTCCCAAATCTGAGGAAATGGCTAGAGAAGCAAAAGGCTCAACAACACTACACTACAGCTTTGAAGCAGAGACCTGGGACTTGAAACTTGAAGACAGGGGGCTAGCTGTTAAGAGCTTCTTCCAGAAAGAATTCATATCAACCATACTCAGTGCTGGTGAAAATGAGACAAACTAATAGCTCCTGAGCCCTGAGAAAAGACTTATGAGGAGAGAGAGAACTAGACAGGAAGAGAAAGTTTACAACACATTTTGACACTTGCACCTGGTTATGGTTATTCAAAATCACTTTGCGCCTGAGAGCCAGGGTTGGTTAATAGGGCTGGTTCAAACGCTTATTGAGGTCACATCTCCAAAAAGACTTCCCTGATTAAACCCTCTTTCCCCCCAGCTCCTTATCCCTTCTACATTGTCTATGCACGGTGATCTGGGACCTTTGGGCATTTGATATTTGCCCCACCCTCAACCCCTTGGTAATTCTGTACATATGTACAAAATGCAAACTAATGGTTGTTTCGCCTCTAACCTGCAAGCTTGTTGCAGGTGGGGAACATGCCTACCAGCTCTGTTGTACTGTACTCGCCCAAGTGCTTAGTACAGTACTAGTCACACAATAAATACTCAATATACACCACTGATGATGATGATAACATCCAGGTAGTGTAAAGTTACCAGTAACAACCTTCTTCCCTCTTTCTTGTTTATTTTCCCTGAACATAGTATTTCTGCTGATTCTGTGTTCCACTGTTGGGTTGGGAGTTGGTAGTGGGATATCAATCCCTTCTCATCCAGGGATATATATATTTTTTTCTGGTCGGAGACATGGTAAAGACTGTTTTGAAATCAATGAATTAATCAATGGTAAATATCAAGTGCTTACTGTGTGCAGAGCACAGTAGTAAGAATATTAGAAGAGTGTAATTCAAAAGAGGCGGTAGACTGCTCCCTGTCCATGAGAAGCTTACAGGTTAGAGGACTGAACACAAGTCCTAAAATATACACCTCCCGCTCAAAATGTCCTTGGGGTGGGAGACCAGTGGAAATTATATTAATGTAAAGAATAAGGCCACATCTATCTTTCTCAAAGGGAGAGCATTACAATTATATGAATCACAGTTTTGAATGATGATTATTTTTGTTTCTTTTCTTGGAATTAAATTTTAATTAGAGAACATGCTATGAACAACCTTGGTTTTAAGGCAGGGAATGTCCATACATACCTGCTATAAAAAGAAAGGTAATGTAGTAAAACCTGACAGCTGAGTAGCATGTGACATTTATTTTATGCTAATTTTGCAGAAGTTCAATTGCTTGAGCATCTGCTGCAGTCGATTATATTCAGGTCAGTGCCATATTTCTTGAGTAGTTCAGGTACTTGAACTTAGAAATAATGACAGTTTCTTGTGCCAAAATTTTTCATGCTACTCTTGCATCTTAACCTAGCTCTTATCTATGGTTTTACTCTCTAAACCAGATTTCCTTTTGTTGCATGAGAAAGGTTCGTCAGAAATAACCCAAGAAACACAGAACAGAAAACCCATTATTCCAATTCCACTGACATAGATTCTCTCTGTACCACAGAAAACATGAAAATGCAATACTCAGGGGAGCAGATAGCAGCTAGAAGTTAGCAAACAAACCAAAAAAAAAAAAAAAAAACCTCATTAGCCCCCCCAAAATCAATATTCTGTCTTGAGTTTCACATAAGCATAAAGATCCCACAGCTGGTTCCGTGCTAGTGGCTTCATATTGATCTCTAACAGCTAACCAACAGTTCCCAGCAGACTGATGGGGGCTCACTTAAGAACTTGAATAATTATTGGTCTGTGGCTGGATGGCAGCTGATTGGGTGTTTGCCAATCCCACCTGCTCGGTGTTCTGCTTTTGACTTCATCTTTTAGTATGGCACCTCAAAGATGCCATTTCACACCCAGGCACATCATTCTCTCTTCAGGGAGTGATAGCAGAGTGAATTGCCAATAGTTTTTTTGGGGGAAGAAACTGAGATACAAGAAGTAACAAGCTTACAAAGGAAACACATTCTCTCTAGGTGGTTATTTATTGAGAACTGTACTAAGTGTTTGGGACAGCTCAAAAGAGTTAGAAGATACCATCCCTGGCCCAGTAAAGGCGCTTATGGTCTAGCGAACCAAAAAATCTCTTCATGGAAAATGGGTGTAAGATTGAATCACCACTCTGGTCAGTCGTGAATACCACCCAGAGGAACATCTTCATCATAAGCTAAGGCAAAAAAACCACAAAAAACGTCCTTTTCAACTCTCCAGGCTGGCAGGTAACCCAGAGAGTGCAAGAAGGAATGCAAATGTTCACTTCCCTGATTATCTCATTGTGTGTTTGACCAAAGAGCCAAAGGCACCTCATTAAATCTTCCCAGACCCATAAATCCACAATGGAAACACTAACTAGAAACTCTGTCCAAGGAATCCTGCACTCTGCCTCTGTGTAGCCACGTTACAATGATCATGTGTGAATGTGTTTCAAGTCCCTCTGAATTTCTTTCAGAACATAACACTGGAATCACCCTTATGCTGCCTCCACTGAGGATTGTGGCCTCTCTGAACACTTGTTTCTTGGGAAGACCCACCCCACCTACTCCCCCTTTGGGACTTTTAATAAGATAGTACAAGTGTAAGGGCAGAACAAAAAGCAATATTTACAGGGTAACATCCATATACAAATTAAATGCATTTTTTATTCAAAGTGGTTTTTAGAGATCTGGAAAAACTTTGGTACCCAAGTTTACTAGGATTATACAGTAACTGAAAAAATGATTTGGAAGGAAAGATGATCCATGTACGCATGTCTGTATCGAGAACAAGGTCTCGATGCGTACACTAAATAAGTTAAGGTTCCCGGGGGTGATAAATTATATATCTAATGAATACAACATAACCTGAGACTTCCCTAAGGGAAAAATTATTTATAGAGAGGTGGTGGACTGGTGGGAGGGTGGTCAGGGGAGTGAGAGAAAGGAGAAAGAGAGCAGGCATCCAGCACCATTTCTGAAAGGGGGGTGATACAGACTGCACAAAATAAATATAGTTAGTACTGACCACTTATAAGGGGAGGGGATACGATAAGGTAGTCCACTGACACTTTGAAAGGACTGCTTGAAATCATTCATTCATTCAATAGTATTTATTGAGCGCTTACTATGTGCAGAGCACTGTACTAAGCGCTTGGAATGAACAAGTCGGCAACAGATAGAGACAGTCCCTGCCGTTTGACGGGCTTACAGTCTAATCGGGGGAGACGGACAGACAAGAACTTGGAGGCAGAGGTACTTATATTTTTCCGAAGTGCAGACACATCAGTTATGTCATTTTGTCTTCCCAACATCTCTAGCAGGTAGGGAGGGGGCTAGGTAGACTTATCCCCCTTGTACAGATGAGGACAATGAGGCTCAGAGAGGCTAAGCCACCTAGCCAAGATCACACAGAACCACAGTGGCAGAGCTAGGTCTAGAATCCAGGCCAACTCCCAGACCCATGTACTTTCTACGGGGCCAGGCTGTCTTAAATTCTATAATTATCTATGCCCAAGCAGGAACTATAACTCCTGGAATACAAGAAATGGACAGTTGGATTGGATCGCTTTATTTTGTCATTTCCTGGGAGTTAGTCTACTAGCATTTGTGGAGGTCACATCACCTCTTTTAGGATGTCGATAATACACTTCTGATTAGCGTCTGTGCCAGGGAAAAGCTGACTGATTCCATCTGTTGGTTGGGATCGGCCTTACCCTTGAACAAGGCCTTGTGATCACACGAGATTTGCACCTGCAGGCTGAAAGCAGCCACAGGGAAATCTGTGGGGCAGTGGTAGAGACTCGGGGACCTACATAACTTCACCCAGCATTTCTGGGAGGAGAAGCAGTGCGATCTAGTGGAAAGAGCATAGGCCTGGCTGTCAGGAGAGCTGGGTTCTATTCCCAGCTTCGCCATTTGCCTGCTGTGTGAACTTGGGGAGGTCACTTAACTTCTCTGTGCCTCAATTTCCTCACCTGTAAAATGGGGATTCAATACCTTCTCTTCTTCTCCCTTAGACTGTGAGCCCCAGGTAGGATAGGACTTGCGTCCACGCTGATTATCCTGGATAATAATAATTAATTATGGCATTTTTTAAGCCCTTACTATGTTCCAGGAGCTGAGGGAGATAAGTGGGTTGGACACAGTTCCTGTCCCACACAGGGTTCACAGTCTTAATCCCCATTTTACAGATGAGGGAACTGAGACACAGACAAATTAAGTGACTTGCCCAAGGTCACACAGCAGACAAGTGGCAGAGCCAAGATTAGAGCCCATGACCTTCTAACTCCCAGGCCCATTCTCTATCCACTAGGCCATGGTGCTCTCTAACTCAGTGCTAAAAGTGCTTGTCACACAGTGTTTAACACATACCACAATTATTACTACTATTGGAGGTGCATGTATCTGAATGGATCGGAGAAGCCGTATTTTTCTCATCTCCTCTGCCCTCCCCCTTCTCCCACATCCTTTCCGCCTTTCTTCCGCTTCTCTCCCCTCATCCGCTGAGCTCCAGACTTCCCTGGCAAAGGGAGGCTGAACCACCAGAAAATATGAACTAAGGGATAAGGCAAACACACCAAGATGGCCACCATAAGTAGATATTATCCTGTAAACTCGTTGTGGGCAGGGAACGTGTGCCAACTCTGTTCTATCATGCTCTACCAAGCAGTTAGTAAAGTGCTCTGCACATAGTAAATGCTAAATAAATATCATTGATTGATTGATCTATCAATGCAATCAGTACAATAAGGGAGAAAGGAGAAAAAATAACAGAACATTTCTGGCATTTTTGGCATCCTCTAATTTGACATCCAAATTCAATATAATGATACTATTGAGTTCTAAACTATACATCCCACCGAGAGTTTTTGAAAGTTCCTAGCAATTTGGGGGAAAAAAATCGGCGATCCAGACCTTTTATTTTTGATCTATTCACCAGCTGCCTGATGATATCTTTTCCTCAAGGATTACTACATTTCCTGAAAGAGACCACCTGAGCCTCCACATATTCTGACCAAGCATACCAAGTTCATTCAATTAAGCATTAAATACTACACATTAGCAAAAATAATGGCAGTAGTCACAAGAAATATTCCTAAAACCATAGGTTCCTTCAATCAGAAAGGGGGTTGGGGTCCCAGACAAAGGTGTCCCTCTCCTTGGGGACATCAGCTCTCTCAGCTCTCTGAGCCGGAATCCCAGCCCGGCTCGTCCCGGTCTCAGAGAAGATGCTAGAGCCTCCCAACTGGCTTAAATGACCCAAAACGGTTATTTTTAGCCTGTCCCCATCCCTATTTAAAATCCCTGTCTTTTCATCCACATGTTCAAAGGATAAACTGACGCCTACACCTCCAGAAAGAATTAAGCCCGACCTTCGCCTTTTCCCTCCCTCCTTCCCGGGAACGGGATGCCACAGTTCAGGGTATTACATAACACTGTCAGAAAGTTCTTTGTTACCAAGCCAGCATCCCGCCTGATTATGTCCAAAAACGGAGATGGGGGACTGTTGGTCACTTCCTTAAAATAAGGCCTCACGAACTGAAGACGACAACCGGCCTCCAATCCTTCAATTGCCAGTTGGCCCTGTTTTTGGTCCAGTGGAATGAGCACTGTTCTAGAAATCAGGAGGCCTGGGCTCTTGTCCTGGTTCGGCCAGTAACTGGATACTGTGGGTAAAGACCGCACAAACACTCACCATGTTCTGTTTCCACTGCCAACCTACTTGCCTGATCATGTCCCATAAGAATACGGCTGCAGGGACCAGAGAGTGAGAGTGGCACAGGGCAAGTTGCCGGCTCGATAATCAATCCCTCTGCACAAATTATCAGTCCAGGACCAAGGCCCACCTGTTGTGGCTGATGGGGGACACCACCCATAACTTCCCATTTCATTGAAACTTTCCTCGCCAAGTCCTGTGTTCCAACCCTCCAAACACATTTGCCGCTCTCTTGAGTTCCATCTTCAAACAGTCAAAATCCTTCTTAAGTCAGGGAGCCTAAAGCAAGAGCTGATGCAGAACCTAATGGAAAACGAATCAGTGCTTCCCGCAAACTTCAATCTTAATTATACACTCCACAGAGTGCAAATAAAGATCAATACCACTCCCCTAACCAGGATTCAGGTAAAAGTGTGATCAAAATGAAGAGCCTCCAGCAGTGCCTTGCAAACTGAAAACACAAGAAAATCTTTCCTGATAGTTTGAGAAATACATCAAAAAGATCCCACACTAACACATCCACAGCCACACTTTGATTTTCGTTGGAGAGAACCCACGCACTCGTGTGGGCCGTATTTTGACTCAAACCGTATGTTCTTTGAAATAGATCTTAAAGTGGGTGTACTGTGATAGATGTGTTTTTCTTTGTTAAAAAAGAGAACAATGACATGCTTCCAGGAAGAACCTTTTAATATCTTGTCAACTATTCACCAAGATTCTGTTTTCACCAGCCGAAACAAGAAAATGAAACCCGTAATTATTAAAAAACCACTTAGAAACACAGGTCAGGCGACTGATCCTAAGTGACCGTGGAGAGAATGCACAGTTTTATTGGATCAAGAAGATGGGCTAAAGTCAGCCAGTCTAGCTTACCCTCAGGTAGAGAGTTTGGAAAGAGTTAGGATAAGTTCTGGCCTAAGGAGGGCTCAGTGGAAAGAGCCTGGGCTTGGGAGTCAGAGGTCATGGGTTCAAATCCCTGCTCTGGCACTTGTCAGCTATGTGACTGTGGGCAAGTCACTTAACTTCTCCGTGCCTCGGTTACCTCATCTGTAAAATGGGGATGAAGACTGTGAGCCTCACGTGGGGCAACCTGATTACCCTGTATCTACCCCAGCGCTTTGAACGGTGCTCTGCACATAGTAAGTGCTTAACAAATACCAACATTATTATTATTATTTTTTAAGCATCCGTGCTTGTGACTTTTCACATCTGAATATGGATTGCGGAACATCCTTTGATGTATTCAAATATGGATTTTGAAAGACAGTGATTGGTCTTGGCACATAAATGAATTGATCAATCACTGGTATGTACTGATTGATGGCTTACTGTGTACAGAGCACTGTACTAAGCACTTGAGAGAGTACAGTAGAGCACGTGGGCACGAGAGCTTACAATCTAGTGGGACATTCGAACCTTGTTTCCTCAGACTGGATAGTTTTTATTGGCAACGCCAAGGAAACAAAAATGCACATTTTTTTTATGATCATACTTTTTTTGTCAAATCTTCTAGTAAGTTATAGTGTTTACTGCATGTTAACTCTGTCCCAAACCCTGTGCTACAATCTGGGGTAGATACAAGATCAGAACAGATCCCTCTTCCACAGTCTATGAGGTAGGCAAAGAAGTGTCCCCATTTTACGGATGAAGAAACTGAGGCTCATGTAGGGTAAATGACTTGCCTAAGGAACCACAGCAGGCCAGTGGCAGAGCTAAGATTGAAACTCAGGTCTCCTGACTCACAGTTCCAGACTGTCTTCATTAGACCACCATGCTGCTCTCCTTTACAGAGAAATGTATTACGTGAGAAGGAAAAAAAATGGAAGAAAATGGCTTCAAAAACCAGAATAAATCAAAACCTATTTATCCACTTTCCAGAATATCAAGTACAAACTATACAATAGGACAAGAAGATGAGTCTGAGCAGCAAGAATTGAGAGAACTAGGGATGAAGGATCCTAATATATTGAAAGAGTAATGACTGAGGTCAGTTTTATTGTTTCTAACATGGTGGACTTAGCACTGCTGATTGGTTAGTTTTTAAGGTTTAATTCCTTTATAGCTAATACACTGTTGGAAATAAGCACGAAACACACTCACAGCTTTAAAAAAGGAAGACCTATTTACATAGAAGATGCAATCAAAACTAACACAAATGACACTGTAAGACAGAATACCCTAGGCATCCCTTCTTGGTTATTTTCATTTTCTGAATATTTATGTTTGTCCAAGAGCTCAATATATTTGCTGCATTTGCTTGGACAAAATATGTTTGCACAAACGCCTGTGTTCACTTTGCCACTTCACAAGACAGTAGGCAGAAAATAAAAAGAAATCTAAGGAGGAGAGGGACTGCTCTAGGAGCACTGTGCAGAATCATTTCAGAGTTTACAGGGCAAAGATCATTTGTATGGGGGCAATGTTTTTTAATGAGGATGGTTACATTTCCTTTTACTGGAATTCCATTAAATCCAGAAATTTCTTTTCTTTGGCAAGAAGCTTCTGCTCACTGAGGCCCACTAATAAGAATTAGTTATCTCCAATTCTTTCCCTCTTTTCCCTCTTCATACCAATGATTTTAACTCAGAATAAAGCAAGGAAACAATAAATCACAAGATTTAAAAAACCCCAAATTTCTAGGGTCTTTATCTCCATGTAACCAAAACATGAGGACGTGCACAAAATTTTTCATTGTGTACAAATAGGATTTCACTATATTTGGGAAGTTCAGCTAATTGATACTTGTTTTGGGGCTGTATTTTCTAGTCACAAGGGTGATTATTTGAAAATTTGAAACATGTGTGGTTTAATGAGCTAATTTTAATTGAGATCCAAACTCTAATGTATCAAAAAGTGTTGTTTTTAGCTATTGTTCTTATTCTGTTCCTTGTGTGACATGCAGCTCTCCCTGACCTCCTTTTATATCGGGAATTCCCAAGAGATCATGCCTAAATTACTGCACTTGTACTTTTCTTCAGCTCTCAGTACAATGCTTGGCACAGGGTACGCATTCAGAAAATACTGCAAAATAAAATACTGCCCAAACAGAGTCAAAGACTGACAATAAATTGTCAGTGAAGTGATGCATTGGAATTTCATTCCCTAATTATATGACAATTTTTAAAAATAAATTATTGCAATTATGGCTTTGATAAAATCAAAGAGGATGTGATGACAAACTTTCAAGAACACAAAGTCGTAGGCAACTCCTCTACGCATCTGCACCTCTATATTTACAGGGGTCTATTTTGAAAAGCTAGTTACAAAATGATATGGCAAATACTTAGAAAGAGGCCATGGTTACTTGGGCCAACACAGGGTGAATGTCTTACGAATGAGAAAATGAATAAAGATGGACAGGGAGACTTGGATTAGCAAATTCTTCCTTCAAATGAGACCAAAATTTGTACTCTTGATCACCTACTTGAAGGAAAGCAACAGAAAGTCAAGCCTTTCAACATATTGAATATACCTTGACCTAGTCAATCTCAGCCCTCCCAAACTCCCATCTCCAGGAGGCACTCTCAGGTAATTTTCTTCTCTTTCTGACATCTTACCAATTATTACTTTAGGGTTATGCTCATACAATTACCCACTTGCTGGACTTGAATACTCTACTATTTACACAAAATGCATCTTTCCATTCTCTTTTTCCTCCTATCTGTAAATTACTTTAAATCTCAATACCCCCATTGGATTGTAAGCCCTTTGGGGACAGGGATTGATTATGCCTTTTACCTCTTATATACTCACCCAAAGCTAGGTTTGGAGCTCAATAAATTCAAGCCACTCCAACCGACCCAAATTTGCACCCATATTTGCTAAAAGCCATGGTTGAAAAACCATCAGCTGAGTTCTGTGATCCCCAGAGAGCTGGGCATAATAGACCGAGAACTTGCCTGGGAAGCACCAAGCCTCAAGAAGAAACCACTGGATGTGCACTGCTTTTGGCAGGAAGCAGTTGGGATCAGATGGATGAGCACTGCTGACACTTCCTCTGTGACAGTTCCCAGTTTCCTGGTTCCAGTGTTAATGACTATTTAAATGCTAATCACCAGGTAGGCTGGAAGGCTTTCAAAAATACATCTGGCTCCTTTGAAAGAAGCATAATCTGATCACATAAACCAGAGGGCTCAATAGGAGGGCAGGTACATCTTCTGACCTATGTCTGGCAAAAACTGCGACAATACCAATTCTTGGAGGGAATAAGATGCTCATATCTCACCTAAAATGATGTGCCTCTAATTTATTCTGTCTCGGTTCTTTCAAGGATTTACAGTTACTGACTGAACTCTGATTCGCTTATCTACCTCTGATTACTGGAGCTATGAAGAAGCAACTAAATTGCATTGGCTCTATGGAGATATGATTTATCTATATATGATTGATTCCCATACACTTGACATCCCGCTCCTCTGGAAACACTGTCACAAGGCTCCTTAACTCTGTCTGCAGTTTTGTTCTGCTCTCTGTTTTATATTTATTTTATGCTCTGGCGCGTTGTTGGAAAAAAGGGAATATTGGCACTTACGAAGAGATTGAGTGTGCAGGCTGATCATTTGCCAAGCATTATTAAAAGCTCCCTGAAATCACTCCAGTGCTCTGCCCTTTACAAGCCATCAGCCATCAATTCAGGCCGTCAAACGTGATTACCAGCACTCTTTTTGAAGACACTTCCAAGCCATTAGTCTGATGGAAAAGCTGTGTCTTTGTTCCCAAGTGTATGTAAATCTATCCTACTCTTATTCCCAAAGAACTGGGTAGCTCACTTTTCCTGGGCCTAATATTATACTGCTAAATCCTCCCCAAACCAAGAATTCACTCCAAGTTGGTGGAGAAGATCTTTTTTTGGTAAGTTTAAATCATCAACAAATCTAAAACATCTTTAGTTCACCAGGATAAACTAAAATGGTGCCAACGGATTATTAAAAAAGCAATAAACCACAAGACAACAGTTACACAATATAAAACTACTAGTGTCTTCCATTTCTATCATAGATTGGGCCAAGAATAAATTTCATGATCACGACCATAGTTTGGGCTATTCCAATTATTTGGAGAGTTTGGTCTTGGTTGAAGCAAGTTTGAGGAGAAACAAGATTTGCAGTACTTGGTCGATTCAAACCTAGAGAAAGGCCAGTTTTCAGCCGGACAAGATACAGAGAAGTGGAGAGTAATCAAAAGTGGAAATGGCATACTAGTTATTCCATGAGCCTGGAGATCCAGAAGCAGTGATCTTGGCATCAATGCCAAGTGTTGTTCTAAAGGTTACCTGTCAGTTACAGAGGAAAAGCTTAAGCAACTCTGTTACTGACCAAGATTTCAATTTCATCTAAATCCTACAGAAGAAATAAATTCCAATCCAGGAGAGTTGGTTTCTTGCTCAGTTTTCTACAGTAAAAGTCATCTTATTCTGTCACTTTTTGATCTATATTGATCTATATTATGATACCTACTCTCTAGGATTAATTTAACACTTCACCTCCTCCCCTATTTCCCACGTCCCTCTTTCAAGAGAGTGGTGGAAGGGATTCTGGCTTGGTCTCATGTCCATTATCCCAGTTGAAAAAAAAAAAAGACACAACAGGGCAATAAGCAGTGTCCCCTGTGTAGGACAACAGGCAAAGAAAAGAAATGATTCCACACCCGCTGTGTCTGGTTTCCTATATTTAAGATGATACCATAACTTGAGCAAAGAGAGCCTTTCTCTGGAAATATTTTCGAGGCGCTCAGAAGTGTTAATTCATTAATCAGTTGGGTTTTGAGCCCCCTTCATCAAGAGATGATTGTACTCAAGAGCTTGTGCTAGTAGCTCAAATATAAACTGTTTTTTGACAAAGCAGGCATATAGAATGAGTAAAATTAAAGCCTCCGTTGCCTATGAAAACAAAGCTTTTTTCTATTTGTGTATTTTTAGGCCTAATATTAATTGTAATAATTACCACTGCTTGTCAGTTGATAGATTTCCTTGTCCTATAAAAATAAAAGAACCCCAAATATTTCATTTTTATTTCACTTTAGTTCCTGAATGATTGAAACCCAAACATTTGCAGTGAAACACTTTTTGCATCAATTACGACTGGGGTCCCACGCACGGGATATTAAGTACCAGTTCAGTATCCTATATGTAGGGCACTTTTGATTCCATATATAAAAAAACAAAATCCAAACCAAGTTTTTCCAAAGTTTCCATCTAATTGGGCCAAATTTAAACTTTCTGGTCCATGCCTTATCATGAAATTCTCCAGCTTCGCATAGCTTGGCAGTGTTATTATAACAAGTTCCATCATGAACAGAGGAGGCTACAACAGATTTTGCTAAAAACAGGTGTCAGCAAAATGTGAGGAAAAAACACCACAGGATTAGTCTCTCACTTTCTCACAATTCTGAAGCAGGCATCAAGTGGCCCTCTCAGTATGCTCTAACAGATGTTCATATTTTTTAAAAATCTAGAAAGGAAGATTAACAAAACACACTAGCACCTCAGTAGCCCAACATTTTCATGTCATTTCCTCTTCACCTACTCCTTTCTGTGTCGCCCTGGTGTGGATTTGCACCTTTATTCACCACTCCCTCAGCTCCACAGTACTTATGCACACAATTGTAATTTATTCATTTATACCAATGTCTGTTTCCCCCTCTAGACTGTTAGCTCATGGTGGAGAAGGAATGTGTCTACCAACTCTGTTATATTGTACTTTCCCAAGCACTTTAGTGCAAGTGTTCTGCACACAGTACCACTCAATAAATACGATTGATTGATTGGGCATAATAGTAATAATAATAGTAATAATAGCCTGGACTCTGGTTCGAAGATGACACTGACACTGAGCATCTCTTTGCTCACCTGTGCTCAGGAAAATGCACTCCTTCTCTGTTTCTCTGCATTATGGGATAAGCATTGCTCAGACATCATCATCTAATTTTCAGTTAATGACTGCATGATGGTTTGAAGTTAGTATAAGAATGCTTTGATTCCTACCTGTATGGCGGCAAAATTTGGAGTCCCTAAAATTCCAGGGGCTGAGATTTTCTATCGCTACCATCAAGAACAGAAAGTGACAACTCCAAGGGACTCAAAAGAGGAAATACTATTTTTTAATTAAAAAGTGTTTAAAAACATTTGGTTCAAAAACTCTACTACTTTCCTTACCTTTAATGTATTTTAATACCTGTCTCCCCACTGCAGACTAGGCAGGGATTGCATCTACCAACTCTGCTGAATTGTACTTGCCCAGGTGCTCAGTATGCTGCTCTGCACCTAATAAGCTCTCAATATAATAGCACTCATTGATCCTAAAAGGCAAAGGATTTTGACCCACATGCCTTTTGAAGAATGACCATTTTTTAAATTTTATGGTATTTGTTAAGCGTTTACTAAGTGTCAAACACTGCTCTAAGCGCTGGGGTAGGTACAAGTTAATTAGGTCGGGCACAGCCCCTGCTTGTGGGACAAACATCTTCATGCATGGATATGCTCTATATGACTCGCCAATTCCCTGGGTCAGAGTTGAGGGGAATAAGCAGCATCTGAGGCTGAGTGACCAAAGTTGGTTATCATCATTCATTATTATCATTTATTATTATTATCAATTATTATCATTTATTACTATTATTATTAATTATTATTATCATTTATTATTATTATTATTATCATTTAGACTGTAAGCCCGTCAAACGGCAGGGACTGTCTCTATCTGTTGCCGACTTGTTCATCCCAAGCGCTTAGTACAGTGCTCTGCACATAGTAAGCGCTCAATAAATACTATTGAATGAATCATTCATAACATTAGATAGTGTTTCCCACAGAGCACGAAGCTGTCCTATGCACAGTCCTATAGTGCATCAAACCCAACCCAGTTCTGAAAATCTCGCTAACTAGAGCAGCTATTTTAAATTTAACAAATACACACAGAGAAACAATGAGGTGGCAGAAGATGGAAATGGGCCAGTTTTAACTGGCCTGTCTGTTCGTGGCACTTATGGTTGGCAAACCCTTCCTGCCTAGCCAAGGCTCAGATTAGCTCTTCCCGTTGTCTGGGTCGCAATTTCTATTTTAGAGAAATGAAGAAATCCTAATTTCTAGGATAGTGGATCGGCATGAGCTCTAGAGTTTCATAAATTATGCCCAATTATGTTTACGCTTATGTAGCAACTAAAAGCGATCAGAATGGTATTTCACCCCTGGCTTGCATCAGAAATGTCATTCAAGCCAACTGGATTACTCCTTGTCTCTGCATCAGCCATCAGAGAAGAGATATATGAGGAATTCCTCTCCCCCTCACACACACGCTCAAATACAAAAAGGCACTAAGAAAGAAAAATGAGAGAACACATCCCATGGAAAGAGCCCGGGCTTGGGAGTCAGAGGTGCTGGGTTCAAATCCAGGCTCTGCCATTTGTCAGCAGTGTGACTGTGGGCAAGTCACTTCACTTCTCTGTGCCTCAGTTCCATCATCTGTAAAATAGGGATGAAGACTGTGAGCCTCACGTGGGACAACCTGATTACCCTGTATCTATCCCAGAGCTTAGAGCAGTGCTCTGCACATAATAAGCACTTAAATACCAACATTATTATCATTATTTGAGCAGCAATCAGCATTAGGTTCATGGGTTGTTAAATAAAATCTGTTTTAAAGATGAAGTATTCATATCACAAATGTGTGGCTTGGTGGTACCGTACCGTACTTCGGGAGAAATGGGAACCTGAATGTCTCAGTACAAGGTCAATCACATTAGTCAGGGCTCAAAAGAAAATTACACTTTTATTTAACATGCTACCGTTTAGGTGGTTACTTCAAGATCCAAGGCCCAAAGCTATCTAGGAGCTCTTAGAAGAGTAAATCATTCACTGTGTAAGTGCCTATCTGTTCAAATGATCTGTTATAAAATGTGTGCCCCTGATTCGCTCTGGGATGGTAGGAGGGCAATTTTACTCATTTGTCTTTGATGATGGGAAGGTGGAGAGCAAGAGGCATTGAAAGGGTCTCTGAGTTTGCCTTCCTTTGGCCCTATTTTCCTGGTCTTAGATGGACATGGGCACAATTGTTTCAATTCTCCTCTCTTTCCCCTGTTAGTGCCTTTACTGTAATAGCAACCAAAGGAGGAGTGTGGGATGGAAGAAACAGTGCAATCTAACTCTTTTGAGAATCCCCAAGTCATTGGCTGTAGAAGATTCAAAGTTTTAAGTGCGAACTAAACTGGTGGAAACAGTATTATTTTAATGAGCACCTTGTTTAGAGGCAGATCTCAGTTCCCTTAAGATTGTACTGCCACTGGGTTTTACTGTCACAGTTTCCCTAAGCCCTAAGAACTCTACCATGATAAACAGGAAATGCTCTTACCTTTCTTTTTCCACTATATTATGTATTAAGCACTTACTCTGTGCCAGGCACTGTACTAAGCATTAGGACAGACAGAAACTAATCAGATTGGACACAGTCCATGTTCCACATGGGGCTCACAGTCTCAATCCCCATTTTACAGATGAGGTAACTGAGGCACAGAAAAGTGAAGTGACTTGCTCAAGGTCACTCATTCATTCAATTGCATTTATTGAGCGCTTACTGTGTGCAAAACACTTTACTAAGAGCTTAGGAGAGCATAATATAACAACAGAGACATTCCTGCCCACAACAAGTTCACAGTCTAGAGGGGGAGACAGACACTAATACAAATAAATTACAGATGTGTACAGATATATACATATTTGTTGTGGAGATGGGAGGGAGGATGAATGAAGGAGTAAGTAAGAGCAGCGCAGAAAGGAGAGAGAGAAGAGGAGAGGAAGGCTGAGTCAGGGAAGGCTTCTTGGAGGAAATGTGCCTTCAATAAGGTTTTGATGTGGGGGAGGTCACACAGCAGATGAGTGGCAGAGCCAGACCACCACCACCACCACAGGGAGAAAAGGAGTTCTATCTGGGGTGGTACTCTGCAGAGTGTAAAGCTAGAGAGAACGGCTTCCATATTAGGAGCTATTTTTGCCCAAGAACTACTGACTTGCGGTGATTGCCCTGAAATCAGCCAAGGGTTCCTTTTATTCCTCCTTTGGATCTTTGCCATGTTCTGTCATCACTTGGTTTTTGTGCTCTCCAAGGCAATGTCTGCCTGAGGGGATCACAGCAGCGATGAGAATGTTCAATGATGAGATGACACTGTACATGAATTAATATAGATGGGAACCAATTCCTTGTATTTTCACACTCCTACCCTGGTTTGAAGAGAAACAGCACCAATTTCCTGAAAAAGAGCCCACCTATGATGCCACTTTTTTTTTTTTTTTTAAAAAAAGGGAGAAATGTGTCAGAAATTGGCAGTTCCAAAGCCCTTATAAATTTGACTCCTAAAGCAAGAAACTTGCTAAGATATAACACCACCAATTCAACCTGTAAAAACTGTAGAAAATGGGTGCAACCAATTCTGCTCAGAACCACACTGACAGTTAAAGCCCAACCTTGGCAAAGATACAGTAATTTCATAACTTGGATCGGTGAATAAACCTCCAGGCCCCAGCTGGGTGGGGTGGGAGACACTCATTTTTTCAGTGCTTTGAGAGGTGATCTTATAATCAGAGTCTACTGAACTCTGAAAGGGAGGCAGGAGCTTGTGGGACAGAGTAAATATTCCCCCTGCTTCACTCTAATGGTGACCCTTCAACCCCTCATGTTTGGGAAGTAGCAGAGCATAGTGGAGAAAGCACGTGACTGAGAATCAGGAGGCCTGATGTCTAATCACACCTCAGCCACCTACATGCTCAGGGACCTTGGACAAAACACTTACCTTCCCTAGGCCTCAGTTTTCTCCTCTGCAAAATGGCACTGCATTGTCTGTTCTCTCTCCCCCTTACACTGTGCTCCCCGAGTCTAAAAAGGACTGTGTCTGATCTTACCAAATTGTAGCTACTCCCATGTTTAGAAGGCACTGTGTTTAGAGTAACAAATGTCACAATTATAAATATGCATGTGTCTCCCTGGGCCCTGTCCTCTCAATTCTGTGTCTGGCCAAGGAGGGGCTCTGGCTTTGAATTTATGCTTCTGCTTTATGGCCTAATTGTATGAAGTCCCAGTTTATACAGGATGTTCCTCTGAAGAGGAAGCAAGCATGAACACTATAGCAGAGTATGCTTAGTTCCCTATACTGCCATTCATAATTCTATCTGACAAAACTAGTGCTCTTAATTTGATGTGCTTTTGATTAATGGGGCAGTTTTCTCTATCAGGGAGCAATTTCAGAATAGTCTATTTTCCATGAGTTATGAACATCACTCAATCATTACCACTGGCCCTCATCATTTGTGCAGATCATTAGTAGTCAGGTGTCTCTCCGAGAAAAACAGGCAAGCGTACTACATTCTGTCCCAGTTATTAATGTCAATGACAAAAATACTTGCCATTTGGGCATATAAAGAATGCCTTCTCATATCTCCTGCTTCCACCTCCTTGCTCATGCCCTTCTTCCTGATTAGAGCTCCCTCCCCCTTTAAATCCGCTACACTACAACACTCCATGATATTGTCCCTCTCGTCATCATCACCGTCGCCATCAGCCTCCTCGGTATTTATTGAGCCCCTGTACATAGACTACTATGGTACGCACTTGGAGATCATACAACAGAAGAAGAAAATACAGTCCCTGCCCTGGAAGAACTAATGATCTAATGGATGTGCCAGGAGATGCAAAGTTTAGGCAAACAGGAACTAGAGAAAAAGCATTGCAACTACTGAACTTGGGGCTTTAAGTCTCCATCTGCTAAATGGAACAGGAAAATCTAATTGATAAAGTTGTGTGAGAAATGAATAGCAAAAATGATTGCAATTGCCCTGCATAAACCTCGGTGTGAAGAGCACACAGAAACTGATTATGCCACTGAAGTCAAGCACATGCCTATTTACTATTAAGTGGCCTGGGAGACAGAGGAAATTATCTTCTTGGGAAAGCATTTTACAGATTGTTTTAATCAAAGGAGCACAACAGAGGGCCCTGTCCACAGAATAAGAGAATCAGGATTCAATTAACAGCTTTAAAGTGTTTTATGTACTTAAAAGAACTTGAGACCTTTTAAGTGTTCTGGTAGCTTATTTACCAGAGTAGGACACTGAAAAAGAGCTGGCTTATCTGAATTTTCCCAAAATGTCTTTAAAAATGCTGACCTCTTATTCTTTGAAAAATAATAATAATAATGCATCACAATCTGGTAATCTAAGGTAGAATTCAGCAAATTGGGACAGGGACAGATGATATAAACAATGCCACAGTAGAGAATCTGACATGATGAAAGACTAACGGCAACAGGAGAAAGTTCTCTCATCATGTGATAAATCTAGTATGGTATTTCATTGATAGCTGTAGCTATAATCAGCTTATAAATATTCATGATTAGATGGTCCAATTTATTGTTGTGACTTCACTGATGTATATTCATAGTTGCACCAAGGAGCAATTCCTGAGTGCTCAGATACAAGACTGGACATTTTCTATGATTAAACAATCAAAAGTGGCATTTCCTAGTGGATAGAGCATGGGCTTGGGAGCCAGAAGGACCTCAGTTCTAATCCCGGCTCTGCCACTTGCCTGCTTTGTGACTCTGGGCAAGTCATTTTAACTTCTCTGTGCCTCAGTAACCTCATCTATGAAATGGGGATTAAAACTGTGAACCCCATGTGGGACATAAACTGAACCCCACTCGATTAGCCTGTATCTACCTCAGTGCCTAGTACGTCTGGTACGTAGAAAGTGGTACAATAATAATTATAATCATGGTATTTATTAATGCCAGCAGTTAATGTGCTGCAATATCTGCTCTCAGATTCCCTCCATCAGTGAGGAAGGCTTTCAAAAAGAATAGCTCTGTCCTGGACTATTACTGTGGCAAACTTCCATCAATTTCCTAAAGTCAATGGCATTCTTAATCAAGTGATAATTGGTCGATCAAGAATCCAGTTTTTACTTTGCCAGCAGACTGGTAAACTGTGACACATCCAAAAGGAAAATTACACTACTCCCTACTTTGACACTAGGAGGCAAGATATTTCTCAAACAGCATAAAAGATGAGAATTTCGAAGGAAGCTTACAAAGAGCTTATACTTTAATGAAGGAGATAATTTATCTGTCTCCATGACGATGGGAGGCACCAAGCACAACCCCATCCCCACCCCAATCTACAACTCAGCCTCATAAGTACTTTTCAACCTCTTCCCTGTTTCCACTTTGCCCGGGAAATCAATAAATTGAAGAAATTCTCTTTTTGCTGGTTCTTCGTAAGGAACATAATGCAAAACAATCCAGAACACTGATGTTACTTCATATTTTAATATGCTCTTCCTCTTTTACCTAGCGTGTATTTGGGAATTTAGGTCTGTTTGTCTCCTCTATTAGATTGTTTCTCTCATTGTTGTTGTTTTCTCTCTTACTCCTGAACGCTGCCCTTGGGAAATCCTGTCTCCTCGAAGAACAACTCTGTGCTCCTAATAAAAGATAGGCCCCTATATCTGGTGCTTAGCTGATGAAACCGGTTGGTATCTTGACTCTTTTTATTGCCATTGTTCTTGTCTGTCCGACTCCCCCGATTAGACTGTAAGCCCGTCAAACGGCAGGGACTGTCTCTATCTGTTGCCGACTTGTTCATTCCAAGCGCTTAGTACAGTGCTTTGCACATAGTAAGCGCTCAATAAATACTATTGAATGAATGAATGAAAGGGTAAAATGCGGTGACAAAGGTGGCCAGACATCTAGTTTTACAACAAAGGGTTTAATAAGCAACTGATTTCTAGCTCGTCTGGGACGGATAACGGGCATGAACAACTTCATGTCCAGTACTTCTCTTTTAAATGTCATTTCCAGGGTTCAGGAGGGGCTGTCAGGTAGCTCTCCCGCCCCAACCTCTCTGGAGGAAACCTGTCAGGTCCAGGTGGCCTTGAACAGACTTCTGCCCAATGGTGCATTTGACGTCATTACATTATGCTGAGTGCCAGTTGTAACAGGTGGGACATCACGGGCATCTGTCTGTCAGTAGCCACTCAAAGGTGATCAGAGGAGAAGGGATTGGGTGTATTCTCTTAATGCCTTCCCTTCTAAAGAGTAAACCAAATCAATGGTACTGAGTGTTTACTGTGTGCAAAGCATTGTACTAAGTGTCTAGCTTAGTACAATTCAGTTGAGCTGTCAGAGAAGATCCCTGCCTTCCAAGACCTTATGATCCAGTGAGGACATGCTTAAAACAAAGATATTTTTCCCTTTTTCTGGGGCCCATCAGATTTTAAAATCTAAAACCACCCATCTCTCTCAGATTTCAGCATAACTGCTACCATCAAGTCCCTAAATTTCTTACTGATAGCCTCAGCCACAAGACCTGATCCAACAGAACAAAGTTGTGTTTGCCAACCTTAAAAGTAGGCTACAAAATTAAGCATTTTCAGCCTACTATTCCTCCATCCCCATAGAGAGATTCCACTCATTTTAGTTGTCTCTGAAGAATGCTCTAAGTTTTTCTTTGAACAAATTGTGCTTTCAGAGAAATGGCTAATGAGTTAACTTTGAAAAGATAAACAGCTCAGGAAATTGTCCCACTTATCTTCTAAATGCTGTGGCAATCTGATTCTTTCTCATATGAAATGATCATCAATGACTTTTATCCTTTAGTGCACTGATATCCTGAAAAAATCACATAATTTATCTTGTGCCTTCTAGACACTGAAGTATATTTTGTACAAACTTTGAATAGTGGCAATTAAACACAAATAATCACATCCCCTTAGCTTTCCTGAAAAATGAAGGAGAAAGTGCTTTTTTAACAATTTAAAATTATTCATCAAAAAGTATCTAAGTTAAATAAGTGATGAGCTTTTAGTATAAGATGAGACTATGAATAACGCATGCTGTTGTCTAATAAGGTCTGTTCTCAGTAATTACAGTGACAGAATTTGATCATCAAGGGCTAAGTATCATTATCTGAAAGGGATCAGATGAAATTAGTGCTGATGTAATAAGCACCATTTGTCACTATTAGAGCAAGAGGTGTTGACAGGGTTCTGCTGTTGCTGAGGCAACACTAATGTTATATTTCTCTATGTGTGGGTTTAGACCATAACAAGTCATAAAAGTCCAGAAGGTATGGAAGCTATTGCCAGGGTAACTTAATTACTGTACTCTCTTTTCTGACTTTGCTCATTTAGGTCCTCATGATTTCATCAAATTGGCATTATGGGCTTCTGAAAAATCTGCCAGTATTTCTGCATTTTATGCTCTTCTGCTCCCAGTTGCTGCCCTGGTGAAACGTTATTAATCTCAGAAAATTTGCATTTGGCATCTCACCAGTGGGATCAAGCCAAAACCTCAACAACTGCTTCATCACCCACCCTGTGAGGTTGGAGGCTCACATCCAAGTCTCCAGTTCATAAATTAGCAATCATAATCATAATATACCCTAGCCAATCCCCAACCCAAAGCAAACGTGTCAGCACAGGTCAACCCTGGCTAGAGGTCAAAAAAGTGTCCTAAAAGCTGCTGCCTGGGGGTGGGCTGGATAATAATAATACTTCAGTGCTTACTATGTTTCAGGCACTGTACTACACACGTTGGGGTAGAGACAATATAATCAGGTTCCACATGAGGCGCACAATCTAAGTAGGAGGAAGAACAGGCAGTGAATCTCCATTTTGTGGTTGAGGGAATCAAAGCACAAATAAGTTAAATGACTTGCCCAAGGTCACACAGCAGGGAAGTGGAAGATCCAGGATTAGAACCCAGGTCCTTTAACTCTTAGGCCCGGGCTCTTTCTATTAGGCCACACTGCTTCATCCTCACCAGTCTCCCAGGCTGCCAGGTTTCAGGGGTTGAGGCAGTAGGGAAGGGGGCAGGGCTCAAGGAAGAGAAGAAGCTTGAAATACCTCTTTAAGACAGGTGGATCTGCAAATACCCAGCTTCGAAGGGTGGACCTGGTGGCAGGACTAGTGGGTCATGGATCCAATAAAAATTTCGCTTTTCTGCCCAGGACAATCCTCACAATTGATTTAAAAAATCAGTTCACATTTGGCATCGAGAGTCCACTCTCCCCATTCAGGCCTCCGAAAGATTTTGGTGGCGTTAAATTATCTTGCCTCATCTGGACAGTGTCAAATCCCTTGCTGGAAGTTGCTATTTTCATTAGATTTGGAACCCACACAAGCCAACCCAGCTATGTCCAAAGGCCTTTTAAGGGGCAGAAATGCTTCACAGTGGGGATAACATGACAAAGGGAAGCCCAGATGTTCTTTTTGTCTTTGTAAAGATCCAGGCTTTAATCACATCTCTCTCAAAAGCAGACCTGCACAACAAATGCACAATGTGGAAAACTATTTAAATCTCTTATTTCCTGCAATAGCATGGAGATCCACTGAAAACACTGGCATCCAGCTGGCACTCCCTTCCTTCAGAATTATTCTGTTCTTATATCCTAGCCTGCAGATTTAGAAGAGAAGCAAAAGTGTGTTTCCCCTGAAAGACAGCACGAAATGCCCTTGGAATTTGTTAAGGACTACTATGGCTCCCAGGAGAAATAACTGAAGGTATCTTCTTAAATTCTCATTTAAAGGAGACGCGAGCAGGCCATGATGGGTTTCTCAAGAGAAAGTTAAGGATGTTGATGGAAAAGTTAAGATTGCTAGATTATACAATCCTAAACATCAGGATGAATATTGGAGACAGCAACCACCTCATGGCTTCTCCAGGCAACCCATTTTCACTATGACAGAGAGAATGTTGGGCTGGATTGCCCAAAAAGGCAGGTTTAATTTTTATAGTTAATAATAATAATAATGTTGGTATTTGTTAAGCGCTTACTATGTGCCGAGCACTGTTCTAAGCGCTGGGGTAGACACAGGGGAATCAGGATGTCCCACGTGGGGCTCACAGTCTTAATCGCCATTTTACAGATGAGGTAACTGAGGCACAGAGAAGTTAAGTGACTTGCCCACAGTCACACAGCTGACAAGTGGCAGAGCTGGGATTCAAACTCATGACCTCTGACTCCAAAGCCCGTGCTATTGCCTTTAGGTTTGGTTCAAGTGAAGAATCAGATAATTCATAATTCTGTCAATCTGTAAAACCAAAGGGTGGCACCTACTTGTCAGTGAGCATGAAATAGTATTTATTCTTGGAAATTATCAGATGGTCTAATGAATTCTTCACTTATGCAACAATGACCTTCCAAATACCATCCGGGAGCAGTCAGTGGGGGAAGGTTGGACCAACCCATCAGTCACTTAGTCAATTGTATTTATTTAGCCCTTACTGTGTGCAGAGCACTGTATTAAGTGCTTGGGAGACTACAATATAACAGACATGCAACCTTACCACAACAAGCTTACAGTTTAGAGGCGGGCTTACCCCTTCATTGTTCAGACACATTTGGAAAAGGTGGGGAGGAGGTAGGGGGTAGAATTCCCCCAAGTCCCATTAGCTTTCTTACCTCTTCACACCCCGATTCCTCATTGCTGCCCATTTTAATCTCCACACAGGCAAAATGCAAGTCAATGTCCTCTCCTTTCCTTGGCTACAAAAGCTGAAGCAGACTTGCTCCCAGCTAGAAATAGGGTGGCTACTGACCACACTCAAGTTTACTGGACATGAATACCGCAATACAATGGGGTGGGGGTCATAAGGTCCATTTTACCTAAGTATGACAAGTTTACCTGACCCTGAAGTATTGGCCAGCCTGACCGCCCCTTCCATCACTTGCTCCAGCACGACTGGATTCCCTCCCCAGGCTTGTGAAAACACGGGAGTCCCATCCAAGCCGGGAACTCACACTCAGTAAGTGCTTAGTAAGTATCAGATTGACTGAATGGCGGCCAAGACAGAGGAAGGCTGGACAGTGAAATAAAACCTTCAGACATAAAGTTGCCCAGTGCCGTATCTATCCAGTACTGGGATACAGCGACGGAAAATCTCTCCCCCCAAATCCCTTAGCCTTTCACTTGCTACAGCTGCAGGTGCGCTAACAAACTGCACTGGGAGAAAATGAATATTTGATAGTGGTGAAAGCTTCTTGAGGCTGTGCTGGTCTCCAACTCGCAACATACAACGCACCCATTCAGTGCTCAGACAACGAAGCCCTGGCTCCATCTCACAGACAAGGTTATTGAGGCAGCAGTGGATGAGTTGAATCACAATGTCATAAAATAGAGGCCTAGGCTATCATTCATCTCTTTCATCAGAAGAGGTACCAGTGTAGCCCCAGAGTACAACCACATTATTTATTTTTCATCAAATTATTTTATTCGACATTAAGGGTCGTGGCTTCAAATTGCTGTTTTTGAATGATTTTTGGCTACATTAATGGTTTTGGGGGGATCCGGAACACTAATTATGGCAAAGGGACCCTATTTTGGGTCCCCACAATATATAAGGTATGGGAACTTTTTCCTACCTTTACAAAGAATTGTACATAAATAAGATGAAAGGAAAAAAGCAGATATTTTCTCACATGCAATTTAGAATGTGAAAAATTAGATAATATATTTTTCTTTCATCATCATCTTTATTTCCCCAGTCCCATCTGTCTCCCTTCAGTCATCAGCTGACCCATTATTAGCATTTGCAGTAGTTCAATGCATATCTGTATTGGTTACTGATTTCTGAAATGATATTCAGGTAATTTGGAACTTGCCACATTTTATTTCATTAAAACAAAATGTATCAGAATATAAACAACAATAAAGCTGTCAAGGTTTTGATACCACTACTTATTCATATCATCCGTGTTATTATCGCTAATAAGAGTAAACAAAATACTAAAAGAGTACAAGAGGCCAGTGTTAATTTTGGAAAACGGTTTTGGATTAACATAAGAAAAATAACACAATTTCCTAGGGGGAAAAATTCTGAAACTTTGAAAAACCCTAGTTTATTCTAAGGTAGAAGCAGTGTGGCCTGGTGGAAAGAGCATGGGTTTGGAAGTCAGAGGACCTAGGTTCTAATTCCAGATTCCCCACTTGTTTGCTGCATGACCTTAGTCCCTTAACTCCTCATTCACCTCCTGCCTCTCACAATCCCATAGTGCCCTGACTCTCACTAAGTCAAACATGGAAAATTTACTCCCCGGAATTTTATGTGTCACCCACAATAGCTTAAAAAAAATATTAAGATCGTCTTCTGCCACCTGAGACCCTGAAAAAAATGAAACCCAGTTGAGGTACTTGTGATGTCACTTGTTTCAGTTCTGAAGTTTCTTCCATTTGCATTTCCCTTTGACTACATCATACTTCTAGGAAGGGACTTATGCGGGTGTAGAATTCATCACATGTAACAATACTTTCCTGCTACTTTTACTAGGACAAAACTGTGGTGATTCAGTATCTTGCTGGCCCGTACAGGCATGTAAGCATAGTAAGAAATGTTGTCACTGGAATAAAAAAAAAATAGCAGTGAAAACTGAACTAATAAAGAAAACTCCCCTGAAAGGTCTAATCGCCAACTTCTTTAATATCCTTGAAGTTCCTTTTTTACTAATTCAGACAGATGGATTTGCAAACTTTTTATTTTGTGAAAATGATCTAAGTTCCATTTGGACTTTGTGTTTTGGGGGGAGCAGAAACATTTCATTAAAAACCATGGCTCCAGAGTAATTATCGGTATATCATTATTCACAGCCTCACACAACTGTGGCAATTCCAAAAACACATGATAAATTAAGCTTTCAAGTAGTGAAGGAGAGATTAGCACATAATGTATTCCATGCAGAAGCTAATATTTGTGCACATTACTCACAATTTAATTCTCGGCATCTTTCGGGTAGGATGAAAACCACTGGAAAAACCTTGATTTGCATGACTTAAGTTGTCCTTATAAAGAAGGAGGCAGCTAACATACTTTAAGTATTTTCAACACTCGTTGGGGCATGAAATACCTTAAAAAGAGAGTATTTTCATCAGCTTGGTAAATTTCAGATATTTTTGAAATGACTTTTAAAACTGTTGTTTCTAATCCTATTAGACTGTAAATACGACAGAAGCTTTACCTACAACTTAGAAGAACAAGAAATTCTGTACTATTGAGGTCACTTAGAAGCAGTCTAAAATTATCAATCGACTAATGGTATTTATTGGGCACTTACTGGGTACAGAGCACTTAGAGTAAAATATAATAGAGTTGGTAGATTCTCCATGCCCACAGGGAGCTTACAGTCTGGACGAGGAGGCAGACATTAAATGAATAATAGATAAGGACATAAGTGCTATGTGGCTGAGGGTGGGTGAGTATCAAGTGCTTAGAAGGGACAGATCCAAGTGCTCAGACGATGCCGATGATGAGGGAGAGTTGGGGAAAAGAGGGCTTAGTCGACGAAGGCCTCTAGGAGGATGCAATGGGATAACCTGATTACTTGTATCTACCCCAGTGCTTAGAACAGCGCTTGGCTCATAGTAAGTGCTTAACAAAAACCATAATTATTATTAAGTATGCAATTCTAGGCTACATTCCCAAAGGGCAGCTACTGTGTCTACCGACTCAACTGCAGCCTCCTAAGTACTTAGTAAAGTGCACACTGTAAGCACTCAATAAATACCACTAATTAATTGATAGGGGAATAATGATGATGGTGATAATGATAAAAATGACAATAATATTTAAGCGCTTACTAAATGCTAAGCCTTGTATTAAATGCCAGGGTAGATATAAGATTATCAGGTCAGACACAAGCCCCCTTTCACATGGGGTTCGACTATAAGCTTGTTGTTGGCAGGGAACATGTCTACCACCTCTGTTGTATTGTACTATCCCAAGGGCTTGAGTGCTCTGCATACAATAAGCACTTAATACAATTGATTGACTGTGAATGATTGATTGAGGTCCTCTGACTCCCAAGCACCTACTCTCTCCACTAGGCCACACAGCTTCCTTAAGAACGACTGACAGAGCTGGAAAAGTATCCAAAAAGGACAATGAAGATGAGGGGGAATGCAGTAGCTCCCAAATACCATTAGCAGTAAGCAAAAATGGGTGAAAGTCAAAGTTTTAAGAGTCATCAGGAGGGGCTGTCGAACTTGAGATTAATCTCAAACTCGATCTAGATCAACCCACTTCATCCATGGAGGACACCTTCTAGTGAGTCCAACCAGGATGTTATTCATTCAGTTCTTAATGCTATCCAGGGAAGGAACTTCCGTCACCTTCTTCCCCAGCTAATCTGCAACAATTACTCTTCGAAGAGGGTTTTGCAAGCTTTTGTCTTATCCCCGGCGTGTGACTACAAATTCTCAGGAGGGAGTACATTCCAGGCAGGAAGCTGTAATGTACAACTCTTCAACGTGTACATCGTAATGTACAATGTGGAAGAACATTCTTCTCATCTGGGCTTGTCGGAGTGAGCAACACTAAAAATTCAGAGCAAACACAGAGGTGTCCACAACAGCTGTTCTAACCGAATCACAACGGCTGGGGTATTTGTGGAGGGAGGAATCCCATTATCGTTACTTTGCAATGAAATACTGAAAGCAAACACTGAACATGACACCACAAGAGTACTTTGTATGGGCAAATAAAGTAGAAAGCCCGCAGACAATTGCATAGTTTTAGAAGTCGAATGGGCAAGGGAAAAAGAGCTTTGGGCTCTGAGATCACATGCACATTTGAGTACGAAAGTCACCGGTCAGCAAGTACTTGTTGATCACCTCATGTTCTAAAAAGCACTCAGCTATGACTTCAGAGTTCATATTAATGAATACATGGTGCATCCCTCAAAGAGCTTTCTGTCTAATAAAGGACATTAATCAGCTTAACACTCAGTTCACTTAAAATGTATAACTGGGAACAATAACTGCTGGAAACAAGTGAATTGAAGGTGAAGAGTGGAGTCATAACTTGGGTTTGCTGCTTAGAGAATATGTGGAGTTAGATTAACTCTAATGGGTCTGATAAGAGCTCCAACTTTAATGTTCATAACCCCAGGTACATTATGTGAGAAAAACAACTGTGAGCAGTTTCTCTAATCAAGTCGTCAAGTGGAAATAATTGAACAAAAATAACACAGCATCCACCTCAATTATAATTACAAAGAGCAATTCTTATTACTTCTTACGTATGAAGATGCGATGGGGCTCTGAATTTGCATAGCTATTATATATTATTCTCAATAAATTTTTATTGAACATCAATAATACGCTCGGTGTCATCTGAACAGAGAACTATGTTCTGTGTTTAAGACTGCTGGAGAGGGACTCGATATTCTACACTGTTTGGGGGAAAAGAGCCAGACATTATTAGTTCAGCCCTCCCTATTTTTCAAGGGTCCAAGATGGATATACATCCATCTCAGGAAAAGTTCTTTTGTTTGCAGTTTTGGGGACCAAAAAATGCACTCTTGAATTTAAAGGAGCTTGTGTTTCTGGGTATCTCATCTGAACTGAAAGAGAAATGTGCACGGGAGCAAACCATGATTGATGTGAAAGCCCAGCCATATCTAGTCACCTGAAGAAATAATTTATTGAGCAATTTATTACATGCCTGTTCACTCCATATTATTTATGTGTGTGGCATGACACTGCTATGCTTCCCGATCAATCCATCAATGGTTCTTATTGGGTGCTGACTGGATGCAGAGCACTGTACTGAGTATAGTACAGAAGAATTGTATGGGTAAGCAGTGTGACCTATTGGAAAGAGTACAGGTCTGCGAGTCAGAGGACCCGAGTTCTAATCCCAGATCCACCACTTGTCTGCTGTGTGACCTTTGCCAAGTCATTTCACCTCTCTGTGCCTCAGTTAACTCATCTGTAAAATGGGGTAAAGGCTGTGAGCCTCAGGTGCTACATGGACTGTGTCCAACTGATTAGCTTGTATCTACCCCAGCACTTAGTACAGTGCCTGGCACATAGTAAGCCCTTGTATACCATTACAAAAATAGGGTTGATAGACACGAGCCCTACCTACAAGGAGTTTGCAGTCTAGACGGGAAGCCAGACATTAAAATAAATTAGACAGGGGAAATGGCAGAATGTAAGGATGTGCACATAAGTACCGTGGGGCTTGGATGAATAGCGAAGTGTTTAAGGACTACAGAAGTTAATGCAAACATGACACAAGACAAAAATGCTTGCCTCTGCTTAGTGTAAAGTACTGTTCCAGGAGCTTTGGAGCATACAGAGGAAGTATAGGACATAATTTTACCCTTTAGGAACTTAAAAATCTGTTGGGGAATCCTGGCATGCATATCTATGTCTACATATCTATATATATTTATATCTAATAGAGATATATATATAGCTTTTTCATCCTGCTTCCTCTGTATGCAGCTACCTCACAAGCAAAAGGGAAAAAATAAAGAAATACATAGACGTAGGATAGCTGAAGGGACGACGAAGTCTAAGTTGGTAGAAATTAATTGCGGGATTCCTTTCGGAAAAAGGTGGGCTCTCAGGGGGTCTTTGAAGATGGAGAGAGCTGTGGACTGGATCCTGTTTGGAGAGAAAATCAAGTGAATGTATGGGATCGAGGGCTGGGGTTCAAATACGGAAGAACAAAGTCATGTAATGAATGAGGAAAATCATTAACATCACTGGGTCGGATTAATAGTTGCTCCAGCCCAGTGTTCTCTGTCTGGTGGTGGCAACTGGGAGCTTGGAATAAGATGCTGAAGATAATGTAGGTTGCATTAATCAAAGATCTGCACTGCCTTTTGCTATTTAAACCAACATGTTCTGAGGGGAACCTAGGTCCATGATTTCTTGATACAAGCTCAACTGACATAATGCTAGGATCATTCTAGTGAAGAGGAAGAGAGAAAATATCTTCTTATTTGCCCTTGGTAACAGTCACCTTGTAATACTTATTCTAAAATTTCATTTTCTAGTTGGATTGATTAATTACCCTGTTGGGAAAGCTGTAAAGGAATGTGGCCTCTAAATAAAACTCTTAGCTTAATTAGACTGTCAGGTGGTGTCTGATATCCCTGCCTCTTGCTGGCATCTAGTGGTGTATGTTTATACACCTTTCCAAATCAGAAATGGGAAGAGGGAGAGAGGAAAAGTAGAAAAGAAGGAAAGTTCCCAAGCAGAATCCTAGGCTAATCTCACCGGAAGGTGATCCGAGTTTATAGCTCTGGTCCTGTTACCAGAATCGGAGATATGCTGCAGCACTCAGCAGTTTTTACTCTTCTTGTCCCTTAATTGAGCCTAGATACGATTAAGACATACAGCAAGTTTTCTGGAGCAAAAGGCAAATGAAGGCACTTGGGGTTTGTAGGAAGAACAAACAATTCTGGTGAAATTACTGAAAACATTGAACAGACTAATACAAATGAGCAACTAAAAACCAAAGACACGTTTCCAAGATTGTAATGGGTAGAACGTCGCTTAATTAATATTATAGCAAATGAGTCTATTGTCAACATCTTGATGGATAAATTCAAGGAATATGACACTACATCTTGGTGACGGAGGACAGAAGGGTGTAGAAATGATTCAATTTGGAGATGATACAGATAAACTATTCAAGTTCAGAGAGGATAAATATTTTTTGGGCTATAAGACAAATTGTCGTCTTCTCTCGACTCCATAGGTGATTTGCAGAGTATTATTTACAAAAGAGGGAGAATGAAAGGGTATGAGAGAGCTGAGAAAGAATAATACTCTGCAAACACAAAAGGAGTTCCATGAAATGCAAAACAAGTGGAAGCCAGCTGTTATTCTTCTCCTTTGGTCTTAAATTGCAGTGAAAGGGATTTGGATTCGATTAAGGTAAAGATTTATTTGCATTAGGTTAGAGAAGGGCCCATTCTTTAAAGGTGAAGATTATGAGATTAAATAACTAGTAAAGGTTTTCATTCTATTAATACATTCATGTGGTCCCCCAGTGATCTTGAGGAAAAAAAACGCAGAAAGAAAATATTTAGGCTGAGATACTGTACTGCAGGGGAAAATGGACTAGATAATGTCTAGAAGTTCCTTCTAATCCATGGATTCTACTTGAGTACAACGTTCAGGCCTCATTTTGCACGTGTGTATGTGCGCACCCATTTGCCCAATGGTCTTTTGTAACCTACAGACCATTTTTAGGAGGAGATACTTTTCTCACAGATCTCAAGCCAGAAACACTATTTCCTGTCTGTAGTTTCATCAGCAGTCTGTAACAGAGTTACAGCAAGAGAGAACCTAGGTTTTAAAGAAGAAAGAAGGTAAGGGGGGCGGGGAACCAGACACTACCCTCGGTAAGGCTCAAATAAGAGTGGACCCCCAGAAGGGCAGCAGCATGGTGGGGCGGCAGTCTGGCCCTCACAAAGAGGAACAGGCGGACCTGTTCTTCAGCTCTTCCCTAAGACGGTGGTAGCAGGGTTTTGAGGGGGATGCAAAGGATGGAAGTGATCTGTTAGCAGAAATGGAGATCTCAAGTGTGAGACAGGTGGGGCAGGAGAACCATCTTCAGGTGGCTTTCCAGAAAACCTTGAGTATAACTTCATGTGGAATGGGAGGAAACAGAATTTTTTTCCCTTCCTCAAGGTGGCCAAATATCTCAAATCACCCCTGGTAGCAGAGCATTTGATAGTAACAAATTGTATGATCTTCATTTAGCTTCTTCCACCAGATTAAAATGTTTCCCTGCCTACAAACCAGAGGAAAGTTTCAAGCAGTGCTATAATTAACATCACACTGCCTTAGTCTCAGGCTTTAAAGCATTCAATCACCTCAATTCACGCCACCCTCGGGCCCACAAATAAATATGAATATCTGTAATTTATTTTGATGTCTGTCTGTCTAAACTGTAAGCTAACTGTAGGCAGGGAATATATCTACCAACTCCATGGTGGTGAACACTCCCAAAAGTTTAATACTGAATTACGCGCGCAGTAAGAGGTCAATAAATACCACTGTTTGCTTGATTGAATTCATGAATGAAGAACTGATCCTTCCAGACTTAATGCATAAATCGTTTCTTTGCTGGCTGTTCAGAGAATATTTACTTCAGGAATATTTTACAAGTAATCCAGGTCCTGTCACTTGTCTGTTGTGTGATGTGGAGTAAGTCACTTAACTTCTCTGTTTTTCAGTCACCTCATCTGCAAGACGGGGATAAAGACTGTGAATCCCAAGTAGGACAAGGGCTGTGTTTAACCTTCAACAATGCCTGTTTCACAATAAGCACTTAACAAATATTTAAAAAAAAACACCCACCACTTGTGGGATGGAATCAAATAATAATTTGTTCCAATCATTCTGACTCTCAATTGCTCTAAAATACTGACCTATTTATCTTCACTTATCAAGGGTTAAGAAAGAGGACTGGTCAAGGAAATGTTCTGAAAGAAAATGGATTTTTTTTGTACTGAAAATTTAGCAGAGTAGGAGAGGGCTTCAAGTAAAGATCAACCCAATTTTGCACCGCAATCACTGTATCACTGCAACCTCAGTGCTTTTCACAAGCAGAAAAATACACTAGATGAAAGTTCCTCTCTAATTCTTTCTTCTTGCCTTTATAGTTACAAAGAGAGAATATATACACCTTGCAACTTTGAAATATGCTGTACTCTCCCAGGGTTTAATGATTGATTTAGGAGGAATTTTAATATGGAAAGTTAGAGGTAACTCAGTTACCTAAGTACATAACTGTTTTACAAATTCTAACACTGAATCCATTCAAAATGCCATATTCCTTGGTAAGCCTTAATACGTATTTTTACTTTGTGCTGGTGATGGCTGAATTACAAATCACCAATGCCTATGGTCACAGAAATGAGCTCTTGAGCATAATTTTAGACCTACACCAGCTGAGTCATCAGAACCACTCTTATCTATCCTTTGTTAACCATATCAAATCTACTGCCATGGTCTGTCATACTTTCCTGCCCCGAATCTCGTCGATGCAATGCTTCTCTCAGTCACTGCCTGGGAGGAGTCCTGTCCTTCGAGAGCAGGGCAGAGCAAAATTAACACTTCAGCATACCTTCTCAACTGTTGGGAAGAAGTGTGGCTTAGCAGAAAGAACATGGGCCTGGGAGATATGGGACCTAGGTTCTGATCACAGCATCACCATTTGCCTGCTGTGTGACCTTAGGCAAGTCACGTAACTCCTCTGTGCTCAGTTTGCTCTTTGGTAAGATGGCAATTCTGGGGCAGGGTACATATCTCACCTGATAATTTTGAATTTGCCCCAGCACTTAGTAGAGCGATTGGCACAGAGTAAGCACTTAAATACCATTAAAAACAAAACAAAAAATAGCAAACAACAAAAAAACCCCTACCCAGATGGTAAATCCACCCGAGCTTTCCCAATGTGTATAATATGTAGGTCAGATCCCACAAGGCAAGAATATCCCTTCTTCAGATTCTTCATTCCCAAGGATATACACCAGATGGAACAGGAATACTAAAAGTTCATTTTAAATCCATCATACATGGCACCCCAAAAAACAATTTTGCTCTAATTCAATTTGAATTTGGAGCCAACATGCTGGAGTAGAAAGTCCTAATTCCAGTTGATTTAACTCTAATTTGTGTCCACAAATGCGTGGCATGGTGCACTAGCTAATAAACAATTTTCAATCTCTTCATAAAGCATTTTCTCACCCTACAGAACCTTGTTAAAAAAGAAGGTTGATAAGCAGCTGTGGAGAAAAATCAGTATGGTTTTCCTAGAAAGAGTGGCATATTCTTGTTCTCTATAATGATTCAGGGTTTCAGAGTTCACATTAACTCTGCAGATAATCAGGCTCTCTTTCCTTCAAAGAAAAGGACTCCAATTAGTTCAGAAAATTGGTTTCTTTATCTAATCAAAAAGAAAAAAGCTGTCAGGATTTACAAGTTGCCTAAAGACAGCCCAACTTAAATCTTGGACTGGTGGTTATATTCCCTCAGTTTGATAGGCTAGAGTGAAGGTTAAATATGAGCCTTCTGGACTCTCTCTTGCTGGGTTCAAAGGCCACTAATGTAAGGCTTGTATTAAGAGCACCCCCAAGCTAAGTGACTTCATTTGCTCCTTAAGAACTGGCAGAACTGGCAGAGTGAACTCTGGCACTCAAATAGTTACAGGAAGATGAATCCAGGGTGAATGCTGGCTTTATTAATGACTGAGATTGACATCTGGGGGAACTGGAGCACTTATAGGTCAAGACAACACATCTGCTTTGGGACACAAAGCCAAGTTCATTTAAAGCAAACGCTAGTGCACAACAATAATAATGATGGTATTTAAGACCTTACTATGTGTCAAACACCGTTCTGGAAGTTGGGGCAAATACAAGCTAATCAGGTTAGACACAGTCCCTGTCTTACATGGAGCTCACAGTCTTAATCTGCATTTTGCCAATGAGGTGACTAAGGCCCAGGGAAGTTAAGTGACTTGCCCAAGGTCACAGAGCAGACAAGTGGTGGAGCTGGGATTAGAAATTAGATCCTTTTAACTCCCAGGCCTATGCCCTACTCATTAGGCCACGCTGCTTCTCTCAATACAACAGAGAAGGTAAACACGTTCCCTGCCCACAATGAGCTTACAGTCTAGAAGAGACGAGTCAAGAGGACAGAGGCTTGGAACTAAGGAATTCTGTTCTACAGACAAATTCTCCAGAAGATACCTATTCTGAATATCGCAGGATGCCAGTTTTGTGCCGCAACATAACTAATTCAGCAGTAACAACAAATAAGCTTCTCTACACTTTATTCTTCAGGTTCAGAATATTAAATACGTTTTCCATCTTCCTAAAGGAAGCTGAATGTCCTGCATTAATTTTTATCCATCTATTCACTGAGTAGCATTCAGAGGAACAAAAGACCAAGAAAATATATTTTCGGAAGGTGCAATAAATATGAAAGGTAAATTTCAATCCGGTTTTGAATGTATCTATCCCCTTAAACATCCCTGGAGATTATAGCAACACACTACAGGGTCTTCAATTCCTCTCATCATGTTCTTTGGAAATACATGTTACTTTTAATTATAGTTTATAGAGCAAAAGCTTTATTCTGTTAATAGAAATACCCTCACAATGTATTTCCATTTGAGCCTGAATATTTTGATTAACTCAATAGATCCTAGTAGCTGGGAGTACAATGGGGTGATACCTGAGGCAATCTGAATCTTTTCTTGAAGGCTAGTCAAATCCTAAACTTCAAATTCATTTTTTTTTAATCTGAGAAAATTCTTCCTGCCTTTTATGTCTAGCTGTGTCCAATGAAAAATCATCAAAGCTCCAGTAGAAAAGGTTTTCAGGGAAAATGAGGGGGGAAAAATAACCAACGGGACCTGGAGAACTGAAGAGGAAAAACTCATCTTTTGAATCTGCGTATCAGCCACTAGGTAACTTGGTAACAGTCATCCAAAAGCATTAAATCCTACTTTTGGAACTGGAACAAATTCATGCATTTTCCGAAATGCTTATTATATTCCCCTCCTCTTTCCTCCTGCCCCTCAGGATTTGCCTCTGACCATGCAAGATCAGGTGGATTACCTTATGACATCAATTCAATACACCCTTTAGGAGGGTATATACCCTTTAGGAGGGTATATAGCACATCATCATGATAATAATAATGATGGTATCTGATAAGCGCTTACTATGTGCCAGTCACTGTTCTAAGTGCTCGGGTGGATATGAGCAAATTGGGTTGGACACAATCCCTGTCCCGTGTGGTGCTCACAATCTTAATTCCCCATTTTACAGATGAAGTAACTGAAGCCCAGAGACTAGTGCAGTGACTTGGCCAAGATCTCACAGCAGACAAGTGGCAGAGTGGGGATTAGAACACATGACTTTCTGAGTTCCAGGCCCGTGCTCTATCCACTACACCATGAATGGATTGGTACCCAAGGTACCCTTCTCCTAGCTGATTTGGCTACAGCACGGAGTGGACATCATGCTGTGGTCACATCGTCCTAAGAACAATAATTACGATATTTATTAAGTGCTAAAATAATAGTGAAGGAGAGGGATTTAAAGGCTGTGGGGTTTCCAGTGACCCCAGAAAAAAACAGAGTGCAGAATGGGCCACTGCTGGGCGTCCTCCAAGTGACTACATAACCACTATTTTAAAATGAGGTCTCCAAACTGCTGAGACTGCTCAATGTTAGCTTCCTGGAGAACAAAGACATCTTTAAGGAACTCCAGAGCAGCCTGGTTGGAAGACCTCCATGCACAAGGGGGAAATGTGCCTTGTGCTAGATTTATAAGCTGCTCTGCTCAGTCAGAACATGTCCGCAGGAGAAAGGCCCCGTTCTTTCAAACCGGGGAGGTAATGCTAGAGCGCTTGGTTGGTGCTTGGAGTTGAACTCTTGCCCTTTGGACAAAGCCACTGGGCTGGGATACTGCACATGACAGAGAAGAGACTGGGACAAATCCCTGGCACTTGTGAGCTTGAGTCTGAGCTCGCATTCTGTTTTGGGGCTTCACTGTGTGCGAATCCCTGAAATGTGGGACCATACTAGATAGCAACTAAGCCTTCCTGGACCCCTATCTAACGCAATAGCCCCCTGAAATCAAGAATTTGGGGGTTGCCACTGGGCAGGGAAGTGACCCAAAGAGACATTTCCTGACAAAAAGCATCTCCCCACCATATTAGACCACCTATGGCTGTGTTTATCTTTCGTTGACAAATTCCTTATTTTATTTATTGCTCCCTTTTGCTAGTTGTATCTTTTTTTTTTTTTGCTATTGTACATATTGGATACTTACAATTTGTGTCTGCTTGACATCACTCTTTAGATTATAAACTCAATCAATCCAGCAATCAATGGTACTGGAGTGCTTACCGTGTGTGGAGCACTGGTAGACATGCTTCCTGCCCAAAAGGGACTTAGGAGTCTAGAATAGGACCTTACAGTCGAACAAGGAAACTTGGGAGTTCAGTCAAGTCTAGAGACTAAACTCTTTGAGGACAGAGGACCAATTCTTCTACTTCTCCTGCATGCTCCCAATCACTTTGCAGTGTTCTGCCCACAGTCTGCTTCATAAATACTGATGATGATATATTCTTTATACTTAATGGCCATTATGTGTGGCATCAATGTTAGAATCCTGTCCTCGCCAAAGGCGAAATACATGTTGGTGTCAGTGATTTTTGCTAAAATCCAATTCCTTAAAGAGATGTAAGCTACTTGGGGGCAGGGACCGTGTCTTCCTAAGTGCTTAGTACAGTGTCCCGCACAGGTTAAGGGCTCAATAAATACCACTGATTGAATGATGTAAAAACAGTAATACTGTCCATAGAACATTAGCTCCCCTACAGTCTGGAATTAGCCATACAAGGTCTATCATTAAGTTAGGTAGAAAAAATGGCCCCAGATACGAATCTGAATGGCATTTTATGTAAACTCTGACATTTCAAGTTTGTTTTTTTATCTACTATTATAAGAAAACATAGCCAACTCAATGTTTCAGGTGCATTTTAAAGTGAATGCCATTTAAAAAAAATAGGAAAGGCTAGAGAAATGATTCCCTCTCCTCCTCCTGAGCTCACAATGCCATTGGGTTTAATATTCTTTTCCTCTTTAGGACGCAAACTCTCTTTAGAGGATAAAAGGGAATATGAGAACAGAGAAGCACTGTCCTGTCATGTTGTCTTAGTCTGACATGAAATTCCATGACATGTGACATTAAAAAAGGTCACATTGACAACCTGACTGCTGCAATGCCAGCAGATTTTGTAATACCACTGGCAAATGAATGGCAAATTACTTCCTGACTGCAACAAACAAGACACCCGACAAAATATGATTTTCCTTCTTTGCATTTTAATAAGTACACCCAGTTCTCCTAAAACTTGGGGGCTGCATTTTTGTAAACCCTACGCTAAAGGAAACTCGTGCTATTACACTCAACTGTTCCAACGACGAGAGCAGGGGCCTGCCGCTTAGGACGTTCCTTGGACAATGTGGCACATTGAGCCCAAACAAGCTTGTACACTAAAAACAACTGCATTTTTTAAGTGCTTACCATGTACCAAGCTCTGTACTAAAGTAATTGGGTAGACACAAGAGATTGGAGGTCAGACATGCTGTCTATCCTACCTGGAGCTCCCAGCCTAAGTAAGCTTGGGCTGTTGGAAAAAATATTCCCTACTCACATTCTGACCAAAATGCTCAGTGAAAACATACACTAATGTCTAAACTAAGGACCACAAAAGATTCATTTGATACACCCATTTCCCAGCCCCTGGGAATATATTCTTTACTTTTTTACTGCTGCAGGCTGCCTTTTGCATCTTTGACCTAAGAAGGAAATGAATGATATTTTTCTACTGCACAACTAAATGTTGCTTGGTGGATAGGGCAGAGGAAAATGTGAGAGGCAATGAAGAGAGTGAGAACTAGCCCCTTGGTGAATGAACAGTATTTTTATAGAATCAAAAGCCTTTAGTTTAAGTCCTCTAACTGCAACTCATTTTCATGATTTGCATGACAACTGGTTGCCATTTTAAGACATTTTGTAGATAGCTGTTCTTGGGATTTCAAAGTGCTACAGCTGATAGTGAAATTTTATCAGTGGGTGCCAATTAAGAAAATCCCTTCAACATTTTGTTCCTATACAGCTTACTCCTTGCTACACCGTTGCATTTATTATCCACAATGGCCGGTGCCATTTTCCTTTTTCCTCCTGTGTCCTGACCTGCTAGACACTTCTGTTCAAAAACAATCACCTCAGTGCTAACTGCAGAAAAGCACAACATTTAGAGAAAGAAGACACAAGGGTGATTTAGGAGTTACTGTCACCTTGAAAATTACATTGAGAAAAATAAAGGTGCTGATAATTTCCACTGGTCTTTCAGGCCTGGGCTGCATTTCAGAGAAGCAGCATGGCTTAGTGGAAAGAGCATAGGCTGGAGAGTCAGCAGTCATGGGTTCTAATCCTGGGTCCACCACTTGTCAGCTGTGTGACTTCAGGCAAGTCACTTCACTTCTCTGTGCCTCTGTTACCTCATCTGTAAAATGGGGATTAAGACTGTGAGCCCCACGTGGGACAATCTGATTACCTTGGATCTTTGTATCTATCCCAGTGCTTAGAACAGTGCTTGGCACAAAGTAAGCGCTTAAATACCATAATTATTATTTCATCATCACACTGATCTCCTCTTTTTACATTCAAATTCACATTTTGAGTCTAGTTGAACACTGCTGTCTCCTTCTCAACACTCTATCTTGAGTTCGTGATCCATTTTGGATGTCAACATCATCATCAACATCATCAAGAAGAAAAAAGGTGAGAGACCTGCCTGGAAACTATGAGGCTCCCTCACAGCTCTCTATTCCCAATTAGAACCTAACTAGGGTATTTCTGAAAGATTCCTGAAGCATTTATTAGTGCTTGAATTAGTGAATTACAATCTAGTGAACAGGGTGAGGTTCATGAAACTAAGAACAAGTGCTTAAGTTTATCATTAGGTCAAAAAAGACCATAGGTAATGGCTTTCCAAGGGATTCTGACTGATATCAAATTTAATATTTTCTATTCTGGAAAATTCTCAAGGGATCATCCTCTTTTCTTTACCATTAACCCCAATATCTATGCATAACACTGTTCCCCAATGAATGCTAAGTTACTGATCTTGGTGGTTTTTCAAGAATATTTTAGTATTTACTTGAGATGGATTCCTCAATGCACGGGCTCATATTTGCATACGATATACCTTGATCTTCCAGCAATGCTGCACTTGAATTTTTCTCTATAGCTCAACTCTACCTGTTCTTCAGTGGAATCCTCTTAATCACTACTCTCCATTTAAATGGGCTACCTTGGATGAGACCCCTTCACAACTCAAGATTAGGTCAGTAACCTAAAGGAAAGCAATGCTTCTTCCTTCTCGATCGACTTGCAGAGTCTTTGACTTCAAACATTTAAACTTTCGATGGTGTCATTTTGACCACCAGAGGGCTCCAATATTTTAATCATTAGTACATTAGAAAATATTTGGGGACTCCAGAAAATATTCATATTACATCCATACGATACAACAAATTATAGGTACTTCCTATAACTCACCAAGATAAAGAGTAAATAATTGCTCAAAGGAAAGCTGACAAGGCAGTGTGTTTGGGGGGGGGGGGGGGGGATCAAGAGAGAAATGGGATGAATTTGTCCATGGCTTTGACTGCTGTGTTGCCACTGAACTTTAAAAAAAAAAAAAGATCATAAGAGAATCGGGCTATCTTCCTATACTAAAAATACTAAGAGAGTAAGATGCAGGTGTGTGATAGGAGCAATCTTACTGAGACTGGATCAGGAGAGAATCAAAGCTCACTGCAGGGCTCTGCCTCGGGTAGATATTGCGCCTAGTGGAATGAAACAATTCAACCACTGTAATTATTGACCACTTAATGTGTGGAGAGCATCTGTACTAAGCACTTGGGAGAGTACAATAAAACAGAGTTGGTAGGCATGTTCCCTGCCCATAAGGAGCTTACAGTCTACGGAGGAAAGTCAGGTATAAGTGGAAGGTCAGTAGATATCAAGAACTGGGGATGAAGGCCCTTGTTAGTCATCACTTCTATTCTTCTGCAATAAAGGGAGACCATCAAAAACATTCACAAGGATTACTGTGAAAGTGGTTTGATAGGATCTGATCTGCTCCACATTGTGCTGTTTTTGCCTTTGCCAGAATTGAAACCGTAGTTCATACAGATTTTTCTATCAGCTTTTGGAATCACATATCCACACCCACATGTCTCTCATAAGATCACCTGATGGCTGGCTCTGGAAACAAATTATCCATCTGTGCCTCTTATAAGATTCATATTCTTTGGCCCTTATATCTAGGTTCTTACAAGTATCTAGGCTTGGAATGAGCCTGAAAACTCAAGGCTAGCAAACAGCTCACAAATATTAACTCATTAATTGGGAGATAGAGCAACCCCAGAACACTTTTTTAAATCCACAAAGCAGCCTTTTAAATGTACACTCACAATGAATGTCGATAGTTGGCCTCATGGAATGAGCACAAGACAGAGTTGGGAAAACCGGAATCCAGTCCCGGCTCCACCACTTGCCAGGGGTGTGTAACCTTTCAGCCTCAGATTTTTCGTCTATAAAACGGAGATAAAGTCTGTAAGCCCCATCAATCCATCAGTGATATTTATGGAGAACGTACTGTCTGCAGAGCACTGTACTAAACACTTGGGAGAGTACTGTACAATAGAGTTGTTAGACACTATCCCCGCCCACAAGGAGCTGAGAGACCAGAGGGGAAGACAGACATTAAAATAAATTACAGAAAGAGGAAATGGCCAAATGTAATGATATGTACACAACTGCTGTGGGGCTGAGGGTAGGGTGAATGGCAAGTGGCTAGGGCTACAGATCCAACTTCGTAAGTGACCCAGAGGGCGGGCGAGTAGGAGAAATGAGGGCTTAGTCGGAAAAGCCTTTTGGAGAAAACGTGATTTTAGGAAGGCTTTAAAGCAATCGTGTTTAGTGAGCATTTACCGTGTGCAGAGCACTATACTAAACACTTAGGAGACTGCAATAACATAGGGTTGGGAAACATGTCCTTCCCCACAAGGAATTTACAATCTAGAGGGGGAGACAGACTAAAATAAACTACAGATATGTACATAAGAGCCATGGGGCTGAGGGTGGGGTGAATAAAAGAATACAAATCCTAGTGCAAGAGCGATAGAAAAGGGAGAGGGAATAGGGGAAATGAGGGCTTAGTTGGGGAAGGTCTCTTGGAGGAGATGTGATTTTGGAAAGTGGTGGTCTGACAGACATGAAGGGTGAAGGAGTTGCTTGCTGTGTATCCTTGCTACAGTTGCCTCATCTGTAAAATGGGGATTAAGAGTGTGAGCCTCACATGGGACAAGGACTGAGTCCAAATTGCTAGCTTTTATCTACCCCAGCGCTTAGTAATGTGCCTGGCACATAGTAAGCACTTAACAAATACCATTAAAAAAATTAGAGAGAGCAGGGAGTGAAAATACATTGAAACAGAAAATCAATCAATGGCATTTACTGAATGCTTACTATGAGCACAGCACTGTACTAAGCACCTGGGAGAGTACAATACCACAGAGTTGACTAATTGCTTTCTGCAGGTTGTTTGCTGTAGGGACGCCTACTTGATGCCTACTAGTTTTGTTTTGCTGTCTCCCCATTTTAGACTGTGAGCCCGTTGTTGGGCAGGGATTGCCTCTCTCTGTTGTCGAATTGTACATTCCAAGCACTTAGTACAGTGCTCGGCACACAGTAAGTGCTCAATAAATACAACTGAATGAATGAAAGACAGGCGAGTCCTGATTAGCTCAAAAGTATTCAAAGAGGAAAAGACAAATCCTATATGGTAACTCTTATCTTTTCTCTGTGAACTAGTCATGGCACACGTCATGAAAATAATTTGTACAATTTTCTTTCCTCCCCAAGCCTTTGTGAACCTAGAAAATCAATTTATTAATAATAATAATTGTGGTATTTAAGCCCTTTCTACATGCCCAGCACTATGCTAAATTCTGGAGTAAATGTAGGATAATTGGATTCAATACCATTCCTGACCCACATGGGGTTCACAGTCTAAGGGGATTCAGATGTGAATCCTCAAATGGAATGAAGGTAAGGTATGAATAGTGACAATATTATTACAATTTAATGGTGGAAGCATGCACTTTTTTTTTAACAGCTAGTGAAAGCTTGAGGAAGGACAAACCATATAAAATTCTCCTCCTAGACTACCCAGTCTCGGTATTCAGAAAAAGCAAGAGTTCTTCTGTTTTGATCTGCCCAGAATTGTACTGATTGAGTGGGTGGCTACCTGCAGTACTAGCTCAAAACATTGTGGCCTCCTGCAATACTAGCTCAAATCACACTGTGAGCTTGAAGTGATTTTGATGATCCTTTAAAATTGATGTGTGGCTTACAAAATTGCATTTTCACTGAAAATGGCCCATTTAAAAGAATGATGCTCATTTTCAAGATTGAAAGCTAAAAATATGTTCATTTAAAATGTTCATGAAGGTAGTCATATTATTGTTGAATTTGCTGGTAATGATGATTGTAGAATTTGTGTACTATATGTAAGCACAGGGGTAGATACAAGTGAATCAGCTTGGACAGAGTCCCTCTCCCATATAGGCTTCACATTCTAAGTAGGAGGGAAAGTAGCCATTGAATTCCCATTTTACAAATGAAGATGATGGTATTTATTAAACGCTTACCATGTGCCAGACACTATACTAAGCGCTGGGGTGGATACAAGCAAATCAAGTTGGACACAGTCCCTGTCCAATGTGGGGCTCACAATCTTAATCCCCATTTTACAGATGAGGCACAGAAAAGTGAAGTGACTTATCCAAGGTCACACAGCAGACAAGTGGCAGAGTCAGGATTAGAACACATTACCTTCTGACTCCCAAGCCTGTGCTCTATCCACTACGCTGTGCCAGCTTCTGATTCCCAGGCTCACGATCTATCCACCAGGCCGAGCTGTTCTCTTGAAAGCAAATTGACCCAACAGATAGAGTGAAGCTCAGTCAAAATAGCAGAATGTCCAACTCCTTTCAGGGGCATATTCAAAAACATTTGGACAGAAGTCTAATAATAATAGTAGTATTTGATAAGTGCTTACTACGGGCCACACACTGGCCCAGGGGTAGACACAAACAGGTCACATGGGGCTCTTGGTCTAAAAGGCACAAATGGCATGACTTCTCCCAAAAGCTGATGTTCAGGCCGATTTCTATTTAACGTGCTAAGGTTTCGCACCTTAAAGTGAATGGAAGCTATCCCTCAGATGTGATTCGGGACCTTATGGTTTACCATCCGTAAACCTCAAGACTGTCAGCTCACTGTGGGCAGGGAAAGTGTCCGTCAACTGTCCTGAGCTCTTGACAGCACTCTGCACACAGTAAGAGCTCAATAAATACCACTGACTGATTTACCTATGCGGAGGAGTCATGGGGGAAAAAGCTCTTCAGGTATTCAATATGATAGCAGAAAAGAGAATCACGTGTCTTTCAAAGTTCCCAGGAGGGAAAAGTTTGAGCTGAAAGTGAGTTGGGCAAGCTCCAGGGATTCAGGTCAGTGGGTATGTCTCTATTCTTTAGCACCAGGCATGAAGAAAGGGAAGGGTGGGCAGTAAGCTGGAGGTTGACTATTTCTATCTGCCAAGATTTAAAAATAAGTCTTCAAACCAAACTGTTTCAGTTCTTACCTCTCGCCTTTCCTCCCCACATGCATTCACACGGCCTTTCTGAAAGGTGAGATGAGGTAAGATGTAAGCTATTTATCCTTAACTCGCCATCCCCAATTAGTTGAAAACTTTCTGATGCTATGGCAGATTAGCACTTCAGTCAGTCACTCTGGTCATTCTGAAGTCTGTTCTATGTTACTGGCCTTCAAAATTTCCTTTGATTGGGATTTTAGCATTCAGATGAGTGATGGTTAGGCAGACACCAAAAGAGCCTGTCTTTTGTGGCTGGACTGAGCAAAGATTCCTGACTAAACCTAAAAAGATTTCATTATCATTTCATCATTTCTCATCTCTTTCTTAATTAAATGCAGTGGGAAAGATTACACTTACTGTGGCTTTGGATATCCTTACTAACCTTTGTGGATTAGGTCCAAGAATCTTTTAATATTTACCTCTTAGCCCCTCTCTGAATCTATTATTTTCAATCATTTCTTCTTGCCCTATGGAAGTTCTCGTTTACCTGATTGCTGATGCCTGCCTAGTCCTTTGCCCGTATTTAAGTTCCTCTGATCTCCAATTCCTCACTTACTCAGGTTGTCATTACCCACTTGATACTGGAGCACATGCACATTTAGTTTGATGCTGCTAATTGTTCAAGGTGAACTGATCATAGATACTCAATTTAATACACACTTTAACTGCAAAATCTGTCAGAGAAAGAACTTGAGTTACTATTTCTGAGTATGTGGCTACACAAATGGATGTCTTGTATTCTCCTAAGCGCTTAGCATAATGCTCTGCATACAGTAAGGACTTAATAAATAACACTGAATTGTCAAATTCTGCATTAACACAATTATTAGATACATGGAAATCATCAGCACTGTGAAATTTCTTCAAGAAAGGCTGTCATAGGGACATTACACTTTCATGGAAACAAAGTATTAGTAAAGGGATGTCATTATGGTTATCCATTAAAACATATACAGTACACTTTTATATTACTGTAAACAAATTCCAGGAAGCTGGGTTCTAATCCCAGCTCTGGCACTTGTCTGCTGTGTGACCTAGGGCAAGTCACTTAATCTCTGTTAGCCTCAGTTTCCTCATCTATAAAATGGGGGTTCAACACAAGATCTCCCTCTTACTTAGACTGTGATCCCTGAGTGGAACAGGGGCTGTGTCCAACCTGATTAACTTGTATCTACCCCACTGCTTAAAACAGTGCTGTACATAGTAAGCAGTTACTAAATACCATAATTATTAATTAAAATTATTATTGTTCTCAGTTACTTAGACTCATGGCATTTGTTAAGCCCTAGGGTAAATACAAGTTAATCAGGTTGAACACACTCCCTGTCCCCCATGGGGCTCATGGTCTAAGTTGGAGAACGGGAATTTAATACCCATTTGACAGTTGAGTGAAGTGAGGCGAAGTGAAGTGACTTGCCCAGGGTCACACAGCAGACATGTGGCAGTGCCAGGAGTAGAACCCAGGTCCTCTGACTCCCAGGCCCATGCTTTTTCCACTAGGCCATACCACTTCTCAGTTCTTTTGCAATCAGTTGGAACCCTGGAGGCTTTTCAAGACTTTGGCAACATTAGGAGTAACCGGAGATTGAACGTCTTGAAGTTCAAAATGCGATAAAGCGTAAAAGTTCATCACTATATCCTAATCTTCACTGGCCACATGGAAGATTCAAATGGTGAGATTATTCGTTAATATTTTTGAATAAGATCCGATTTTGCCACCATAGAAATTAGTCTAAAAATATCTGGAAAATTTTTATTGGCAATAATGAGCACGATCTGCCATACGTTCAGGCAGTCGCCATGGTTACAGGCAAGGGCTCCTTATGCCATTTCTAATGTGGTGAATGGCAAGAGGTTTGTGGGTGGCAGTGGGCCCAGATTAACACAATAATGCCTTGTCACCCAGCTTCCAACCCTGCTGGTTGGCCATCCTGTCCTTTGGCTGTGTACAACCGGAGGATTCTCCAAGAAGGACTCCTCGGTTTTGCACCCAAGGCGACAATCCCCTCCGCCTTGCCTCATCCTGGGGCTCTTTCTTGATATAGGCCACCATTCACGTGCAAGAGCAAAACTAAACAAAAATCCATAACTGGGATCCATTACCTTCCCTTCCCTGTGCAAGACCATTTCAGCCCCCTTGGGTTACAAATATTGAATTCCTGTTAAAGGCATGCCTAATGCAAATCATACCAGCTGGGGGAAGTGTTCTTTTCTCCTTTCCTAAAATACTTTCAACTTTTCATAGCCTTCCATTCTGTTATTTACATATTTATCCATTTGCTTTGGACACTGTAAATCTGCATAATCTCAGCACTAAAAACAATTGTGATGCTTATTTTAGGGAATTTGGCAGTGGAAACTATTCCTCACCGGATTTGTCTTCCCCGCGCCTTTCCAAGATCAATTTTCAGGGTAGGAAAGAGTCAATATATCATTGATTCTCACCGATGAGGGGACACTTCTTATCATAGATCTGTTTTGATATCTTTCCTGCTATCAGAAATCAGATTTTTAAAATCATTTTTTGTTTTTGGGAATTAAGAACAGAGTGTGTGATTTTCCTGAATGACACATCATACATGGAGATATTTCAAGAGGAATTAGAGCAAACGAAAACAAAACCCCTGGAAGAAAAACACTGATCCATCTGCAGAACTGTGTTTTCCCTTGTTTATATGACATTTAGTGCACCTGTGTTCTTTTTCCTTTTTCTTTTTTTTTTCTTTTTTTTTTTACCTCCTGAGCATTTCACCAAGACAATTTATAATTGTTAACAAAATGCTGAAAGGCTGTGAGGTGTAAATCAGAGAGCAATCAAGTGAGGTGGAAAAGCTTTCCTCTGACAGATGTGTGCTTGAAAATGAGGTGATAATAGGTAAAACAGTGTTAGGGAGACAAATGACATAAAATAACAAGACTGCCTAATTGTGAAAATTTAATTACGGTATAGTTTTGGTCCTGTTGATCTAATTATTGAAAAACATATCAGGTTTTTTTTGTTCCAGATTAATCCCTACTTTGTATAAGAAATGGTGACAAATTTAAAGAAATAGAACAATTTGCCTAAGTATTAGAAAGATTAGAATGTTTGCAAGAAATGCAGGAAAACCTACACATTTCTCAACTCCAAATACTATTTATGTCACAACCCACTGTTATGGTACGAGACATTATGACACTGAATCAAAACTACAAATTAATCAAGACTATTGAGAGCTGTGTACAGAGAAGTTACAAATGATAAGGCAATGATGTTTTCTGAGGAAAATCGAGGTATTTTAAAGAAGAACTGTTTGGGCTAGTACCAAGTAATGTATTCAGTACTCCTATTGTTGGGGAAATTAACTGGCAAGTACAAAGGGTCTTATCATACTAATCCAGAAGTTTGCAGTTAAGCAAATTTATCAAACTTATCATGGAGTCACATTATGCACTATGCGTTATGCACCAAGAAAATTGATCTCAATAATAAAAACAATTTGCTTAGTTATTTTGAAGTTCACCAGGCAGTCCTATCTTTATATATATACGTGTGTGTATACTATATTATATATAATGTAATAATATAGTAATATATAGTAATGATAATATACACACATATATAAAATAACAATATATATCTTTATAAGCAGCACTCTCTTTATATGAGTATAAAAAAGAATAATTTACTATGGAATGCCTTTAGAGGAGCCAAGCAATTGCCTGAACTAGTCTCTAACTTGCTTGAGAAAGAATTTTCAACGTTTCAGTCATTGCCTGGAAGTGGCCAGGCCAATAATGTTATTTGTTAAGCGCCTACTATGTGCAGAGCACTGTTCTAAGCACTGGGGTAAATACAGGGTAATCAGATTGTCCCACGTGAGGCTCACAGTTAATCCCCATTTTACAGATGAGGTAACTGAGGCACAGAGAAGTTAAGTGACTTGCCCACAGTCACACAGCTGACAAGTGGCAGAGCCTGGATTCGAACCCATGACCTCCTTCCACTGAGCCACGCTGCTTCTCTAACAAATTCAGTTCTGAAAGGCATAAATGTGTACTCAAAGTGGGTACTTTAATTGGATCTTACAGAAATGATCCTAAGATTTTTCTATTTAGAAATACCCCAAAAGCCTACCCTGGGATTTACATTTTAAATAATCATTTACGGGTTTCAAAAAAATCATAAAAATACATTTGTAAAGGTATTGAGGGAGAAAGCAATATTTTGCATTTCTAATTTTTAATGTGTGCACCACTGTATATACTATCCCATTCATTTTCCATACACCTTTTGACAAAGCAAATTTTCTTCCTAATATGAAGAAACTGAACTACCCGATTACTACAGTCACAAACTGAAATGAATCACCCCTATTAAAAGTCAAATTCCAAATACCGACAAATAGCATTTACTCTCTTCCAGCTCTGAAATCAAACCAGATTTTTCTTATTTCGTGGCTCAGTGGAAAGAGCCCGGGCTTTGGAGTCAGAGGTCATGAGTTCAAATCCCAGCTCTGCCACTTGCCAGCTGTGTGACTGTGGGCAAGTCGCTTCACTTCTCTGTGCCTCAGTTACCTCATCTGTAAAATGGGGATGAAGTCTGTGAGCCCCAGGTGGGACAACCTGATTCCCCTGTATCTACCCCAGCGCTTAGAACAGTGCTCTGCACATAGTAAGCGCTTAACAAGTACCATCATTATTATTATTTAACCCACTGTCAACCTATGGAAGACCCAAGTCCATAACACCCTGCTGGTCATACGGTTAAAAAATGAAATTCTCTGAAGTATAATTCTGTGCATAAAATTGCCACTTCCATCAGGCATTCTACTAAACTTTACTACACAGTATCCAGTTGAAAAATTCCCTTGCAGAAAGAGTTCTGTCAGCTGCAGAGGAAATTTAAAGGTCAGAGGTCTTGAACAGAGGCAAGCTCCAAGGAAACAGTCTCTGCAGAGTTTGATACCCTCAGGACTTTAGTCTCCTTGGGCTTTCCTTTTGGCCATCAATCAGTTCAAGATTCATTTATAATGGAGAAAGAGCATGGCCTAGTGGACAGAGCATGGGCCTGGGAGTCTAGAGTTGTGGATTCTAATCCCACATTCGCCTCTTGTCTGCTGTGTGACCTTGGGCAAGTCGCTTAACTTTGCAGTGCCTCAGTTCCCTCACTTGTAAAATGGGGAGTAAAACTGTGAGCCCCTTGTGGGACAAGGTCTGGGTCCAACCCGATTATCTTCTATCTACCCCAGTGCTCAGAACAATGCCTGGCACATAGTAAATGCTGAACAAATACCACAATTATTACCACTACCATTATAGTATCATTATTATTTGGCCTTGACCCGTATATGGGGATTTATTTATAGTGCATGGTTCTGCTTGTTTCCTGGGATGCTTTATCAAGAGCAAAATTATTTTTACAGGGCAGATAAGTGCAGAGAAGAGGGTAAACTCTAGCTTGGAGGACTGTCTCTAAACTATTAAATGCTAAATCAGGGGTGAGGAGCCAAGAAAAAAGGATTTATGTTTGCTGTATTCCCCTAACTGGTTTAATACAGCCCAAATCCTTCTATTGGGCAAATTATACCACTCTCTGTAAGCACTTAACAAAATGGCTATCCGTGGATGAAGTATATTTTGAAGTTCAGGTATTTAGTTGAGAAATTTCCTAAATATGTATTTCTCAAAAATATAAATTATTCCTGAAAAAATGCCTGTATTAGATAATTTGCTCTCCCTGGAAATAATTAGGCATTTATAGCGGAGAGCTAATTATAGTATTTGCTTTACTTAATGCCAATGACACATTTTGCTTTGTTCAGGAAAATGTCACTCAAACCCTACCTAACTGTAGAGTTGTAATTCACACTTAAACTGCAAATGCAAAAAGTGATTCATCAAAGAAACAAGTGTTCAAAACATGATGCCACATAGCTTTCAACTCGTAACATCGAACATTATGAAATTAAATGCTTGATTATATACAGACATATATACATAAATTATATAATACATACAATATACAATACATACAATATATATATTTGAAGAAGCACCATGGCAAAGTGGATAGGGAAGGAGCCAGGGAGTCAGAAGATCAGGGGTTCTAATCCCCGTCCTGCCACTTGTCTGCCGGGTGACCTTGGGCAAGTCACTTAACTTCTCTGTGCTTCAGTTATCTCATCTGTAAAATAGGGATTAAGCCCCATGAGGGACAACCTGATTACCTTGTATCTCTCCCAGTGCTTAGAACAGTGCTTGGCACATAGTAAGTGCTTAACAAATACCATAATAATTATTATCCAGTGCTTAGAACAGTGCTTGGCATACAGTAAGCGCTTAACATCAGAATAAATATATTCCTTTTTGTTTTTCAAAGATGGAAAGCCGGAATTTGAACTCATGACCTTTTGACTCCCAGGCCCATGCTCTATCCACTATGCCATGCTTCTTCTACATCGCTTCGATTCTATTTAGTTGCCATTGTTTTTACGAGATGTTCTTCCCCTTGACTCTATTTATTGCCATTGTTCTTGTCTGTCCGTCTCCCCCGATTAGACTGTAAGCCTGTCAAACGGCAGGGACTGTCTCTATCTGTTGCCGACTTGTTCATCCCAAGCGCTTAGTACAGTGCTCTGCACATAGTAAGCGCTCAATAAATACTATTGAATGAATTCTGCCACTTCACATCTGGTAGATCATTGTTTTCCCCATCTACAGAAATCAGATCTTCTCTAGGGGGTCTTCCCCAATGAATCTCTCCCCACTTCTCCCACTACTGTCATACTGCTTCCCCCCTACACCTATAATGTATTTTTGTGTCTGTCTCCGCACTAGACTGTAAACTCCTTGAGGGAAGGGTTCCTGACTAACTCTACTGTACTCTCCCTGTGCTTATTACACTGCTTTGCACAGAATAGGCACTCAGTGACTACTGGTTGCCACTGTTTTAAAAACGTTTTTTTTTTTTTCTATTTCCAGGTACCCCTTTAAAGTGTTTCCTATAGCAGTCTCCAAAGGTTCAACAGGATTTGATCTCAGGACCTCTTGTACCCAAAGTGAGCATTGTACAGCTTAGGCGGCTGAGCTTCAACCCAGGGTATTTGCTGTCATTTCTCTAAAAGAGGTCAGCATGGTCTTTGGTCAGTCAACCAGTGGTATTTATTGAACGTGTACTATGTGAAGAACACTGTCCTAAGCACTTGAAAATACAACATGATTAGCAAACACAGTCCCTGCCACCAGCTTTAGAATATGACTGCCTGCAGTCTGAACCAGATTGCTCGAGTGATAGATTTGATGGACTTGCATATCACTCTATTAACCAAGGTCAAAACACCATTGTCCTTAACTCTTCTGGGACTAACAAGGGGTTTTTGCTTCACTGTCTGGTCTGATAGTGTATAAGTGCACACCCTTAAATCCCTATATCTGGTCATTCACTGAATGAATCCCACAGACTGCTTCTTTAAAAACAGGGGCCAGGGGATGAGAGAGAAAAATTTACACCAAAAGTTGTAATTCTAGAGACAACAAACAGCTAGCAGCAGAACACATAAACATGCAAGAGGGAGGACAGCTCCCACAACATGAAAGAGCCTTTGGTAAGAGGAACGATATGTAGTCGCTTATTCCATTATCATCTTTATCAAAGAGAAGATTCAAGGCTTTGAATAAAATTATTTAAAATGGATTATCATTTCTGGCAAAAATACTACTGGAAGAGTCAGATTGAAAAAATACAATAATTGGATGTGGAACTAAAGCGTATCACCCAAGGATAGCCCAGAAAGACAAATGACTTTGAAACGAAGGATTCTAATTCATTCTATTTAAGATGGAAGATGAAATCCGGTATTAAAACATGCCGACGGAACCTTCCAAACCCTGTCGATATAAGGCCAACAACAATCACAGCAGCTTCGGCAGTTTTACATCACTCCACTGAAATCAAGCAAACACAACGCAAACGGAACCTTTGGGAGCTACAGTTAGTTGATGCCTCAGATGAAGAACTCTAAAAGCCTGAAAACATTACAAGTAGGAGAGGACCAAAATGAATCATAATTTGGATTGTTAAAAACGTAGACCACATAGCCAAAAGGCAGGCAAAAATGAGGCCTCAATAAATGGAATACTCTTTACTACTGGCTGACATGAGAGAAGGTTCAATTCTGCCAGCCAATTCTGAGGGGGAAGAGCAGAGTTCTTCATTATGGGGTTGGCTCTGCTGCCGTGGTTTCAATGGAATCAATCTTGTCTATGCTTTGGGACACCCCAGCTCACTGCTTCTCTGGCAAGGCTTAGAAGAAAATAGAAGTTAAATTTTTCCATGTTCTTATCCTAGGTTTTATCCAGAAACCACATCTTTAGTTAAGGCACGGGTGGTCAAGGAATAGAGTCAGTCAATCAATGAATGGTATTTATTGAACAATTACTGTGTGCAGAGCACTGGATTAAGCATTTGGAGGAGTACTGTGGTAGGCAAACACCATCCCTGGCCTCAGGTGAGTTTGTCTTCTTGTTCGTTGTTAGAGAAAAGTCAGTTAAAGAATTATCCAGTTTCCACAGGGATCATACTGCTTTGAAAACAAGCCAACCCTACATTGCTAAAAAGCCCCTAAAATACGCCGACTCAGAAAGGCGAAAGAACTTTGCAGAGCAAATCCTTTCTTCGCTGCAGGTATTTGTGCCCCATGTCAGAGTGTCGATGCATATGCTGTGTAAGTGCACTTTCTGGTGGTTTCCTGTGTTCCCTTCTCCTGTTCACATTATTTCTTCAAAGACGGTGGATGCCATGGGGAAAGAATTCTCTGATCTGGGGCTGTTTGGAGAGGAAGGATTTCTCTCTCTTTCTCTGACATTCTCCTACTTGAACAGGAGGGAATGGTGTCCCAGCCTTGAGTATTGCAAAGGGGCTGGAGGTAGGAGATGGAGCCGAGGAGTTGGAAGAAGAGAGGGATTAGGGCAAATGAAGAGAGTTAAGAGCAGTAATGGGTAGAGATCACCCAAGTTGACTCCAAGGCAACCTGTCAATATTTGATGCTGAAACTCATTTTGAAGGGACTATACACAGGTTTGGAGCAGCACAGAGGTTTACTACTGGAAGACTTCAATGAACAGGCACTGGGTCTGATACTAATGGTATGACTGGAAATATATCTCTTAACTGGGTTAACTCATTCATACCTCAGTTCATCACTTCTTCCACTGTATTAAATGGAAGATGGGGAAAGATAGTCTGAAAGATTAAATGGAAGATGGTCTGAAAGAGTTATTTCAATTTTCTCCCTTTGCATTGGTAGTACAATCCCATCATCACAATCTGTGGTGTTCTTTCTGTTCCAGGTCTCCATTCAGTCCAAGGTTCCAGAACCTTGAGCTCCCTATTTTTGAACCTCGCGGCAGTACAGAAAATGGCCCCTGGAAGAATGATCAATGTCATCAGATTTGACAAAATATTCCCCTAAAAGATAATGAATTTTGTGCAACAACGTAAAAAAAGGGTTTCCAAGACTACTCTCATGTTACCTAATAATAATGTTGGTATTTGTTAAGCGCTTACTACGTGCCGAGCACTGTTCTAAGCGCTGGGGTAGATACAGGGTAATCAGGTTGTCCCACGTGAGGCTCACAGTTAATCCCCATTTTACAGATGAGGTAACTGAGGCACAGAGAAGTTAAATGACTTGCCCACAGTCACACAGCTGACAAGTGGCAAAGCCGGGAGTCGAACCCATGACCTCTGACTCCGAAGCCCAGACTTTCCACTAAGCCACTCTGCTTCACCTGCTCTCCCAGGGCTCAAAATAATAATGATGGTATTTGTTAAGCACTTACTAGGTTGCAAGCACCATTCTATGCACCCTGAAGAACATGAAACAAGAAGAAATGCCATTACTGGTCAGACCAAAAGTCTCTCCTGCCTATCAGACAGTGACCTCCTCCAGGGAGCCTCCCTAACTATGCCAGTCAAATCAACCCAGCAGATGCCCCTTAGCACTTTTTTATTCTTATCTCCAGCATTTATGTACAGAACTATATTTACCTGTATATACAATTTTTCTGATTCCACAGTGATGTAGTAATCTACTTTGGGCTCTATCCTTCCTGTGCTCAAACCATATGTGAACAAAGTTTCTAACTTCCCCTAGTAAATTATAAGATCCTTAAAGGTAGGTAATGCATCTTTTTGGTTATTTTGTAGTGTCCAAAGCACTTTGGACCCTGTTTCAAGCTCAGTAAGTGCTTAATACATATGACTGATTGGCAATAGAAAGCTTGGGGAAACCATAATGGACGGCTCTACTTGCCATTGATCCTAATGTTCCCGGATGGATCATCTAATTTTCCTCTCTTTTCCCTTCTATAGTTCTAATTTTCTCTGTAGTAACCCCTGATGGATTATTCATCCATGAAATTATTATTATAATCATTATATAATCTATGATTACAATGTTACGATTACAACCAAAATTAACGCTGGCTTCTGTTCAGAGATTTGCCACACAGTCCCAGGCCAGGAATGAGTATGATGGGATCCTAGAATTTTATTCCTAACCACTCTCCCTTTTGTTCCTGCATTTCACTGTGCTACCTAGATCCCTCCCAAACACAGTCTCACAACTTCCCCCTTCTCCCCTGAGGCTATGTTCTGGGTTGGGGATTTGGATGATCCTTCCATAAAATGTATCTACCAAACTGTTTTGCTTCAACAGGGTGCTAGCAGATGACTGGTTCTTTATTCACTCTCCAGTAAACTGTATTTGCCATCTGTTGATCCAGTTACCTATATGATCCTAATCCTTTGCCGTCTTGTCACATTGTTCCATTCATTTTTCCTGATTGCAGTTTCGGTGCCACTTGTTGACCTGGAGATCTTGTTTTCTATTCTTCATCCTAATAGTCTGCAGCATTCAGTCAAAGCCCTGGAACCGCCCTGAGGGAATGCAGCCCATGGACTACAGATGCAACATTGCATCTTGCCACACTGGGTGCTGTTCTCTTAAGGACAATCCCCGGTGCTACCTAGAGTAATGATTAGATATGGGCTGTAGCACTTTTCTACCCCACCAATATGTATTTACTGGTAAATCCATAAACACATTAGAGGAGCTAAAAAAAGCCTCAGGCCAAAAATAAAATAGAAAAAATCCCACTGCACTTTCCGGGTTTCATGCCCTCGGGGTGCCTTCGATGCTCTGATTTCCAAACAAGTAGTGCGTCAGACAGGTTTCCTGACTGTATGCACTATTTTAGCAGAATGTGGACACAACATACGGCCAAAGAGGGTGAAATTACTCAACAATTCCCTCAAATGGAACTCTTTTGCTAATGTCCTCTCCTCTTTTTCCAGGTTCCAGTTTTCACTTTGAGCCTATTTTGTGTATTTCTTTGTGTTGTAATGTTTCATCACTCCTGATCTGTCTCTAAACCCTTCTTCCCATTTAACCTTTTAGATTGTAAGCCTCAGGAGGGAGTGGGACTGTGTCTAATTCTCACATGAATATTCTTTCCCAGCACTTGGCACAGGGCTCTGCACAGTAAGTACTTAAAAATGTTATTTCTACTACCTGGTTTTAAAGCAATCGCTCACCTTTCCATCTCATTCAATCACATTTATTGAGCGCTTACCATGTGCCAAGCACTGTACTAATCGCTTGGTAGAGTACACTACAACAACAGACACATTTCCTGCCCACAATGAACACCTACCTTACCTCCCTGAATTCTTACTACAACCCAGCCTGCACATTTGCTCCTCTCTGTTCCTTGATCTTATCTGGCTGCTCCTGACCTAGAACTCCCTTCTTCATATCAGACAGATGATCACTCTCCCCATTTTCAAAGCCTTATTATTCGCACATCTCCTCCAGGAGGCCTTCTCTAAGCCCTCATTTCCTCTTCTCCCACTCCCTTTCTGTGTCACCCTGTGCCACCTATCTTTCATTGACCCTTTCCTCGGCCCCACAGTGCTTATATACATATATGTTATTTATTTATATTGTCTGTCTCCCCCTCTAGGATTGTTGAGGGCAGGGAACATGTCTACCAACTCTGTTATACTGTACTCTCCCAATAGCTTAGTTTAAATGCTCAGTAAATATGTTTGAGCGATTATTCCATCTTTTCAGCAGTTCTTAAGGGCCTGTGACTGTTGTACTTTCACAGGCATTGTATTAGGACAAGTAGCCTAGACAATGTGGGGAGAGGGATCTCTGCTGGGCCCCTCCTGGCTATCTCAGAACTGCGGGGACTATAACCCTAAACAAAATACCAGCAATCTTTTGGTCTTGACCTTTAATTAAGAAACAAAAACGAACAGGAGGATGATAAAGAGCTGGAAAAATCTGGCTAATAGAGAGTTAAGTCATCTTTTTTTTTATTTGAGGGCTGGGGATTTGGAGTTGCTCTAATTGCCTGCTTACTCCTTCATTATGGTTGAAGGGGTCTGGTAATTCACCATTATTAAATATTCAGGGCCTGGTCTGGAGGAAACATTCTTTTGGGATTGCTCTCCCCGCTTCAGTGCAAGTGAGAATCCAGCTTTGTGTCTCTTCATGTGTGCAAATACCACTCGGCTTGCTTGCTCGTTTGGTTTTTTGGACTTCCTGCGTTAAAAGGCTTCAAGCATCGTGGTAATGTGAGATTATCTAACAAATTAATACTCGTGAATCCTTCATGGCACTTTTCCCCCTTTATAGAAGCTGGATGTTTACATTTAACAGACTATTGAAAATGCTCCTCCTCCTCCCAAGCACAATTACCCTTTTCCCCTCGCGAGTAAACTCATCCCTGAGATTTTTATGTTAAAAAAGCACTAAACTATATTAGTGGTATGTCTGTAGAAGTATTAGTCTTCTGTGGCTCTGAGTAACAGTGAGCGAGTGGGTGGGGGGAGAATAGGGAGGGGAAGCACCTTTAAAATAATCCCATTTAGAACATTTTAAATGTGAGATTAAAATGCTTTAATGAATGATGAATCAACAAGGAATATTATATCTACTAAAAAAGGATTGATATAATTTGATGTAGTAGACAATAGAATTTAAAAATGGCCCGACATACTCCCTTAATTTGAGGCAAACGTCTGAGAATAATATGTACTTCAGCCATCCGTGGAATGTTTAATTTTCTACTATTCCCCCTTACTCCCGCCCCATCAGGGCTATTAAACACTTCCTATATGAACACCTCTAAAAATTAAAGGTATAAACTTTAAATATTTGTGGTGAAAACTAGTAGCTACTGTTAAACATTTAAGATAACTGAATTTAAATGAGAAATAAAATGGAAAAAAAGTACAGTCCTTATGCATCCTTAGGACTTTTCTTAAAGGATGATTCATTCTTTGAAGTGAGGTATTACCAGAAATTATGCTAAAGACTTGATACCCTTCAATGTTTTCTTAGGGTCTCCCACAAATGAAAGTGTCACTGCAGTAGAACACTTGCATGTTTTTCCAATAGCCTCAAAATTTGAGGTTTCTTAAAATTCCCAAGGTTTTCTTAGTGATGTACCTGACTAGCCTAGAAATATATCTTTGAAATATAAACTCTAGTCACTTCTATCATGAGCCTCCCGCATTTCCTTAGGGAGGCCTATTAACATAAATTTCTGACAAGAGAAGACCGTGTCTTCTGTCACTGGCATGAAATAACCAGAATCAGCAATGAGCAGATGCTAATTTTCTCACCCGTTTGTCATACGTATGCCGTTCTAGCCATATTGGTTTTTTTGTTACCTGTGTCACATACTTGCAAGGGCTCTCGGGTGAAAAAATAAAAATTCAAGTGGCTGATCCCAGCCTTTCATGTTTGTATGCTTCAGTGCAGGAATTTAAGAGATCACATCTAGCCCGAAGATTAAAGCCAAAGGAATCGGGGACTACTGCTTTTTAAAAATTAGCCTCCCAGCTCGTTCAGTTAAATTTTTAGTTGTTTTGGAAACGTTATACGGTCAACTCCCATCAGTCAGGGGCTAGTTTTCCCATCTGTTAGTCATCTGAGCTGTTTGTTTCTGCCCTCCCTTCCTAGTGTCCTTTTCAATGGTCATGAGCAGAGTGATCAGGGTGCAGATGAGGGAACACAGAAGGTAGTAACAGCGCTCAATAAATACAACTGAATGAATGAATCAATGAATAAAAATTAAGTGACAATGTTTCTCAGTGAAGACAAATATTGTGCACCCAAATTGGCTTTAACATGTGTTCTTACTACACAGTTTGGACAACACTATGGAAGAATTAGCAAGCATTCTTCCTACAACGAGGGTCTGTTCAGATTATTACACTATCCACTAACTGGTCCGATAAGATCTGATGAATGAAAAAACTGTTCCATTCAAAAATGTGGTGTCTATCGAGGCTAACCTCTGTCTCATTCTCTTCTGTAAGATAAAGTACTTTGTGTTTCTGCAACTTAATATTTACTACAGTAAAATAGCAAGACGGTGAACCTAACGATCAAGAGAATTTGTATACAAAAATGTTAGTCACATGGTTTCCTTATACCATCTTCCTCCTAACCCATGCATTCTCCTTGAATCAGTGGTTACTTCCCTAGCATAAGGCTCTTCAAAAACTATCCCTCGGTTAGAAAAGAACGCCAGAGAATGGCCTAGTGGATAAAGCACGGGCCTGGATGTCAGAAGGACATGGCTCTAATCCCAGCTCCACCACTTGTCTACTGTGTGACCTTAGGCAAGTTACTTAACTTCTCTGAGCTTCAGTTACCTCATCTGTACAATGGACATTTAGACTGTGAGCCCTATGTGGGACACGGACAGTGTCCCACCTGATTAGCGTGTATCTGCCCCAGCGCTACTACAGTGCCTGGAACATAGTAAGTACTTAACAAATACCATTAAAAACAGGGAGTTGAAGGCAGGTTATGGTTTGGGGAAGAATGAAAACTCAGTGAATCAATGGTATTTATTGAGCACTTATTGTGTGCAGAGCATTGTACTAGCAGTTGGGAGAGCACAAAGAAAAAAAAGTGGCTAGACATGTTCCCTGCCCACAGTGAGTTTCATCCAATAGTATTTACTGAGCGCTTACTATGTGCAGAGCACTGTACTAAGCGCTTGGAATGTACAATTCGGCAACAGATAGAAACCATCCCTGCCCAATAACGGGCTCACAGTCTAAACGGGGGAGTCAGAGAGCAAAGTAAAGCAAAACAGAACAAAACTAATTAATAATCGTGGTGGTGTACTATGTGCCAGACACTTTATTCAGCTCTAGGGGGATGCAAGCATATCAGGTTGAGAACAGTACCTGTCCCACATAGGGCTCTCACAGTCTCAATTCCCATTTTACAGATGGTGTAACAAATTCAGAGAAGTGACTTCACTGAGCCAAAATCTGTTGCTATAAATATACACAACTGCCACTAATACAAATCACACATACTGAGGGAGAATCAAATGGAAAATAATTAATTACCAAGAGACTTTCCAAGCTTTCTGCAACGTCTTAACTAGTTTGTTCCTTATCTCTATAATAACTGCCATGTGCACCTTGCCTATAACTTCCAAATCAAACACTTATGCCCCATTATTTTTCATCAGTTGCAAATAACAGAGTTTGAACTAATCATTGGTTGAAATTTAAATTTTATACTGTAGTCCAGGAAAGAGACTGCAAAGATATGTTCAGTCTTCTTTATACTTCTTATCAACAGAATTGATGATATAGCTTGTATGGCAATTAGAGTTATATTGGAATTTTACTGACATTCTAGAGAACCATTTCTATAACATTCATAATATATAATTATTTCTTAATAGCAAATCTAAATTATTAGAATAGCCTTGTGTTTCAACTGCATATCACAGATATTGTTCAGAAAGAAATATGCTCTCTCATTCGGTCCCTAATAACACTGTATCAGCAAATTAGAATGAACTACAGAAATGAAAGTTTTATAGAAAGTCAGTGAGATGTCAAACTCTTTCCTGTCTTCTCAATTCTACACTGCTTCATTCTGCATCTCCACAGCATTCACATTATACCCATCTCAGACCTTGTTAGCTTCCCTCTTCAGGCTTTCTAGCTAGACAAATACCCAGCTCATTTCACTCCCACTACCATAATGGAAAGAAAAAACAAAGAAAGAAAACACCCAGTGCTAAGGGAATCAGGAAATACATTTAGGCTTGGATACTCAAGCCAAATAGTTGTTCTAATATTTGATCACAACCAGTGCTTCAGAGCAGCTCAGAACTGTTTCCCTGTTGCTGTTACAAAAGTGCCCATAACTAGTTTCTTAATGTTAGTTACAAAGATTTGCTGAAGGAAAAACACATCTTGCTCTTATGATAAAAAAAACAAGTTTCTCATCTGTGCATTCTGGCTGAGCAAGCCTCGTACAATCTGGGGAGACCGGCAACTCTTCCCAACTTCTCGAATCTCAAACGTAATGGGACTTGGGGCAGGGGCTACCTTGTGAGGAGGATAAACCCAACATCTCAGGAGGGGACAGGAAGAGCAGACCAAGAAGTGGGAGCAAGGGGAGGATGAGACAAAAGGGACGAACAAACAGATAATTATTTGCCCTAGGAAATGAAGTGACTGACTTTCTGATCTCTGGATCACACTCTCCTGCTCCCATTTTAAGTTTTTGAAGGGGGGAAGAGTATGTGCCTTCAATAAGGCTTTAAGGAGGTGGGGAGAGTATTGTCATGCCAACATGGTGTCAGGATTCAGAACAAACTGATTAGTTCTGGTACCCAATCTACTACTTGGTTCTGCCTCTTGAGAATACCACTGATTTCTAGAGCAGTTTCCTCACGTCCTTCTCTCAGTCATACTTGGCCTCAAGTAGCAGGGCATTTGATGACAAACAATGAGGTCCAGGCTGGTTTACCAGCATCTATCCATCAATCAATCGTATTTATTGAGCACTTACTACGTGCAGAGTACCATACTGAATGCTTGGGAGAATAACACCGAATGAGCAGACAAGTTCCCTACCTACAGTTGGGGCGGGGGGGGGGGGGGGGGGGCGCGCATGCGAAGAGGAAATGCCTGTCCAATCTTGCCCTCACTTGGTGAGGCTTTCCAAACTGCTACCCTAGTGCTGATGTGGCTGCTGCTGCTAATGATGCTGCAGTCTCCCATTGAAGACAAGGGACAAATGTCACTCCCAAAATTCCAGAACCAAAAATGGGGACAAAGGAATGGATCTTAGGGCTGGCGACATGAGCAGTGTCACGTTTTTGCCCCTGCCGATTGAGTTCTCTTTGGGAACTGTAAAATGAGCTCAATTGGAAAAATGCAAGAGAGGCAGGGCAGAAGAAATATTTGGAAGTGTAAGCCTAGATGATAATCTACTTATTGTTGTGCTATACTCTCCCAAGCACTTGGCACAGTGCTCTGCACTCGGTATGTGCTCAATATGACTGAATGAATGAATAGCATAGTTGCCAAGGGATGCGAGACAGCAGCAAAAGGAAGGTCAGATAGGTTCACCCCTATTAGAATAGAGTGGGATTGGGGTCCGGGGGAAGGGAGGGGAAGGCCAAGGGTAAGATGTGGAGCAAGGCTTCGAGAAGAACATGAAACCAAGAGAGAGGGAAGAAAACAGTGCCAGGCACTGTAAGTAGCAAACACCACAATAATGCAAGGGACAATCACTGGCTATACAGAATGTGCACAAGGTTGTTGATGAAGCATCTCCCTACTTGGCAGCATTCACCTTCAGAGGCAATCCTCCCATTAGTACAGTGCCTGGCACATAGTAAGCGTTTAACAAATACCACTGTCATCATCATTTGTAAACTCTAAAGGACCGATAGATTGATTACTTAATGGAAAGATACAGAGGTAGGGAGAGAGATACTAGTCATTTTTCCTGCCTAGAATAATTCCAGAATGCAGCTAAATGACAGCCAACTAGCTTTCCTCCCACTTGATAAACTCCTGGTTTCCCCCATTTTTCACACCTGTTGACAGAAACCTACACACGTTGCTAAGATATCAGGCAGTTGCTATGGTGTAGAAGACAGTCAGAAAGACCCTTCTAGAAGCAACTCTTCCAATTAAACTGCTCTTCTGGGATTTCCACTCATAACATACGGTCACTTAGAGACTTCCTTAATGATAGCTATATACACTGCCCTTAATTAAAAGTCCTACAACTGTTACTGTCCTCAATCTCTCCGTGCAGAATAAAAACATTCTCGACTTCTAGCGCTTGACCAAAAACTCTGTCAATCACAAGTGCTGTTCTATTAATGAACACAGAGTGGCGGCTATAAATATCTAGCCCTTTTTTTTTTCATTCAATAAGATGCTCATGGTGAGCAAAGGAATCATAAATAAGAGGCTGATGTACAGCCACCAAAATGAATTGCATGGGACTGGTGCTACTGTGGAGCACCTTTATGGCCTTTAGGAGAAACATTCATTACCAGGCACCACACTCATATTTCATTAATATGTTACCAATTTACAAAACTACTCTGTTAATCCTAAAGACAAATGAGTACTGTCAGCTTTGTTAGAGACTTATCTCTACCCCCCAAACATTCATGCATTCGAACAATAACAACATACCCCCACATCTGGTTTTGAGACCTATAATGGCGAATGAATATTCCAACTAATTAAATCCTAAAATTGAAAGGATGAGCTCATTTTCCAGGACCCTCTGTTAGAGGTTGCACTAATGATGAACACAGAAGGCATGCCAAATTCTGGTGCTGATCTAAATAAATCACTTAGAGGGAGGACAGAGGGACCAGCAGCAGTGATTTATTTCCACCATTTTCCCATCTGAAGACAGAAGTTTGCCTAGCTCAATGCAAACACTGCACCAAAACCTTTGGTCAAATGGTCATTCCAAAGGGTAAAAATTAGTACAGAAAACACATTGCTAGCAGTCTATGAAATATATGCGGCGAAGTAGGTGAAAAGCCGATTGGAAAGCGGGGGGAAGAGAGCAGATGCAAACACCAACCTGCTTACTGTGTCTCCATCTCATCTCCCTCACTGTGGATCCCTTGCTCTTGATCCTTCCCTCCTTGCCTGGAATTCCCAGCCCTTCAGATGGCCTCCCTTCCAATTTTCAAAACCCAACTGAAACTTTAGCGTCTCCCTGACTAACCTCTTATCTCCTGACCCTAATCTCCCTCCCTTCTGTGTCACCTAGTCTTTTGGGTCTATAGGACTAAGTACTTCCATATTCATCCCAACCCCACAATACTTATGCACATATCCTTAGACTCTGTTGCTTCCTCTACTCCGTTTATTGTAATTTCTGGCTTCACCACTAGATCGCAATATTCCTTGAGGGCAGGAATCAGATCTAGCACATCTGCTGCACTCCCAAATACTGAGTACATTGTTCTGCCCCCAGTAAACACCACTGATTGATTGTCTGAGACCAAGCGAAGCAGCAAGGCCTAGTGGAAAGAGCATGGGCCTGGGAATCAGAGGACCTGCTGCCACATGCCTGCCGTGTGACCTTGAACAAGTCACTTAACTTCTTTGTGCATCGGTTACCTCATCTGTAACATGGGTCTTAAATCCTGCTCCCTTCTACATGTCTGCTGTGTGACCTTGGGCAAGTCACTTAATTTTTCTGTGCTTCAGTTACTTCATCTGTAAAATGGGGATCAAGACTGTGAGCCCCATGAGGGACAAAGGTTGAGTCCCACCTGATTAGCTTGTACCTACCCCAGAACAATGCTTGGTGCATAATAAGTGCTTAACAAATAGCACAAATAATATTATTACTTAGACTGTGAGCCCCATGTGAGACAGGGACTGTAACCGACCTGATTAACTTTTATCTATCCCAGTCTTTAGAACAGTGTTTGGCACATAGTAAGTGCTTAACAAGTACCAAAACTATTTTCCTTATTATTATTCAGCCAAGTCAAGGATTTTGGCCAAACAGGGGGGCAGGAAGATGGAGCCAGGAGCTGGGCAGTATGGTAGGGTCAAGGGAGGGTTTTTTGGTTTTGGGTTTTTTTTTTAAGAATGGAGAGACTTGACTTTGAAGTCAGAAGGGAATCACCCAGAAAAGAGAACCAAAGATTTAAGATATAGCCATAAGAAAGGGGAGGTCGGTGAGAGAGAGTCAAAGGGGAAGGAGAAAGGAGAGTGCGAGTGAGGGGGTGGCACTCATGACCCAAACAGAGGAATTAGGATTTAAGAGCAGGTGAGAGACCACTTTTTGAGAAAGAGTGCTGGGAACAAGGGAAACAGAGGTATGGGCAAGCCCTTTTTGATGATATGAATTAAGCACTTATTATTGCCAAGGTTGGGCTAAGCACTGTGCTACGATACAAAATAATTAGATGAGACCACTCATGTCTGATGACCCCTATCTTTCCAGCAAAGTAGTTAGCAAGGTCATCTGGATTATCAATCAGTCAGTGGTATTTATTCAGCGCTTACTCTTTGCCCAACACTGCTTAGAAAGGGAGGGGCCTGGAACGTCAGAAGAAAGTTAAAAGATCTAGGCTGCGCTACCTCATACTGACTCTTCAGGGGTAGGATGCCTAAATCTCTCTCTCTAAATTCATTCTGTTCTAGAAATTTTTTATATTTCATTTAAACTTCTGAGGTCACCCTGAACTGGCCCGCATATTTGCTTGCTTAATAAAAGTCTTTCAGGAGTACCAGAAAAATGGGAGCAAGTCGCAGAACAGCAAAAGATATTTTCCAAAAAGGAAACCTATAAAATGGAAACTGTGTATAGATTAAAAATGCAGATGGCTTTGAAAACAATTCACTAAGTAATACTGCTTAGTCTCAATTTAGTTCCATTACAATGGGAAATAATGTAATAAATATAATAAATGCAATAAATGTAATGAGGCAATATTAAATCAACACCAAAGATTGTTTTATCATTTCAAAGAAGGCAATATACTTATTGCAATTATTCTCTCAGCACATTCAAATAAGTCTCTTTTCTTACATGATTGAATGTTGCATTACAATTTATTTCACTTAGTTTGTGGTATGTCTCTTTCTAGACCAAAATTAATCTGAATTCTTAATTGTTTGAAAGAGAAAATGTCAAAATTATCAGTCTGCCATTTTATTAGACTGAAAAGGAAAAATGTAACCTGAAAAAAATGCTTTCCTTATACATCATTTCTTCCCAAATCATCAAGAATTATGCTTAGTGATGGGTGAATAGTAGGGAGTAGGTAAAGGTCTTCCACACTGATCTAGGAGCAGAAAAGCCCAATATTAATTGGAATGAACTGGAGACAGGCTAAATCCCAGTTCTGCTTCTCCTCTTCAAATTCAGGAGGGATGGGAGAGGGAGGTGGCAGGTTGGGGGGAAATTAACTTCAAAGAGTAATTTATTGCTGAATGGACAATTACATTAAAGGTACTGATGTTAATCAAAACATCTTCAAGAAGGGCTGGGATCAAATTGAAAAGTCGAGGCAGAGACACTTTCATCTGAAATCCAGTTTAAAAAAAAAAGGAATAGCAGTCTTATGACTTGGAACATCAACAATACTTATTGCTGCAATACACAACTGTTTAGCCAGGAATGGAATAAGGATGAGAGTTTCTGAGAACAGTAACGGATAGCTCTCGTGGATTTCGGATCCAGGGGAGCATGAGTTGCCACACATTACGCTAGCATACAATTTTGCAAAAGTTGGCCTGAGAGACCCATTGATAGGTGGAGTATTGCGCTTTACAATTCCAGAGACCAATTTTGCCAAATATTTCCCTAAGAAAATAATGGAATGATGTTGAAATGACAACTGCCCAGTGTGTTTTAAACAGTACTACGTGATTAAAATTCTGTGTCAAACTGCACTTGCTCAGAAAGAATGACTTTAAATGTGCAGGGCAAAGAGTACTGATCAGAATTTATTATCCAAAATAGAGGATGACTTCTCAGCTCTTACTGCATTCACAGTAGCCTCAGTACTCCTACTGAGTCACACAACATCCTAAACTATTCAGTTTGACTTAGAACGCTTATTATTAAAGACCTTTTAAAATGACTGTTGAAAAATATTCTTCAAAAATAATTTTCCCGAAAGACTCTTTGCTCCAGAGGATTTGGGGATACAAATCGTATTTGTTCTCAGCCCATTCTGAAAAATAAGAACACGGGGTGGCACTCTTGCAAAAATTCAAGTTAGCAAAGCTCACACTGTAGTGTTCACTGTTTTTGCGACTGCTGGTAAACACATGCCCACAAGCTGTTTCTTTCAATGTGACAGTGTACTCTGTCCAAACAGGACTGGCTTGCCAGATGAAAATTTCCTTAATTCCCCAACAATGCTTCAGCTGAAACACTGGATTATAAACTCCTCGAGGGCATGGATCATTTCTACCAAGTCTATTGAACTCTCCCAAGCTGTCAGGACAGTGCTCTCCACAAAGTAAGTGCTGAAGTAAGTGCTCAATAAATACCACTGAACGCAATGAAAACAAAACATTACTGCACACTTGACCTCATTTTGGGGACCTTTTGTGAGCTCAAAGAGAAATAGGGCATCAGAGAATTCTGATGTGCAGAGAATTCATTCAATAGTATTTACTGAGCGCTTACTATGTGCAGAGCATTGTACTAAGTGCTTGGAATGTACAAATCGGTAACAGATAGAGACAGTCCCTGCCTTTGATGGGCTTACAGTCTAATCACGGGCTTACAGTCTAATCGAATAAAGAAAATAGTTTCATTTATTTCCATCAAAGGGGAAGACAAGAGGGAAGACTTGAAACAGACTAAAGTTGAGAGGTAGGAGACCAAGAGTTGGATAAGATGGGGAGAGGGGATACAGCAACATGTTAAGTAACTGAACACCAGAGATGAAGGGCAGGAGAGTACAAGGGGATAAGGCAGGGGAGAGAAGACAGAGGTGGGAAAGGGGGAAAGATAATGGGAAAGAGAGAAAGGACAGCACAGGGAAAGCACAGGCATGAAATGAAGCCTTCACGGTAGTCCATTTCCATTGAGAAACTAGATTTTATTTTTAAAGCACTGACCATACATCTCAAGTATTAATTTTGAATGCGGGGGTGAGTGAGGGACAGGGATTTCAGTTGGGAGGTTGACTGGGAGGGGGAAGACTTGAAAGAGTTATAAACCAGAATCTGGGAAATGGGGATTAAGACAGTGAGCCCCACATGGGACAGGAATTGCATTCAACCTGATTAGTTTGTATCCACCCCGGCACTTGGAACAGTGCTTGGCACATAGTAAGCAGTAACCAAATACCATCACTATCATTATTATTAAAAAGCCACCATTTTCACAGGGAACCCTCAGGTCTTGTCAGAGACCCAGAATGAGAGAAGCTGGCTGGGAATACAGCTCAAAGGCTGGGGGGGTGTAAACACCACCACCCCTAAAGGAGTTGAACTCCTGCACTACTGACTTTTCCCCTAACATAAACCCAATTTCCAAAAAGAGGTACCTTGGATTATTATACTTCTCGTTAGGCATTTAGAATAGCTTAACACCCACAACGACAGAAGTAGTATTTACATAGAAGTCTCTGAATATTTTTTTTCTCATGGTAATTAACCTAATTTGATACAACCGTGAGGCATACCATTCTCCCTAGATTAGGTGGCAGAATATCAAAAAGTCATTTCACAGTATTCTCTTTTATACAAGAAGCCCTCAAAGCACTAACAACATCAAAGTCTGCACAAAGCCACTGATAGTGTTGCAGATTTTAATAACCTGTGGAAAGAACTCATGATGAACAGAATTTCAGTGTTAAGCTGATTTTGAAAATGCTGAATACCCCCCTTTATCCCCCCCAAAATTACAATACAATTAAACCTCAAACTTGCTTAACTCCCCTGACCATTAATTTAAAATAAACTGCCTGGCTTTGCCATTGTTTCTTTCAAAACTTAATTAATTCAAAGTTTAAACACATGTAATTATTAAAAATCTCCTGAAAAAAACCACCTGGTACCCATAGGGTGAATATATCTTATATGCACGCCAATTGAGCAAATGTTATACCAGACCATGAAAACGTGACCACTATAATTTTGTCTTTTTTCCCCTTTCCAGAATTGTTGCTTCCCCCCTTACCAAAAAAAAAAAACAAAAAAAACCAGGAAGACAAGCACATCAGCAGTCCATTTTCCATCTTTAAGTCATCTTTCTTTCTTCCTCTTTCCCATCCCTCTCTCACTTTCTTCCCCCATCATTTTTCCTCAGTTATTTTTGGCCCCACAACTGCAGCACAAAGAGCCTTCAGGAACTTTCATTTAGTCAGTGGCCTAAGTGGCAGCTGATATACCTGCAGAATGTGAATTGATGTTGCCATGGAAATGGAATAACTCTTTCTGGTTCTGTCAAAATCTATTTGGATCTGCAACCAGACAGAGGTCGGAATGGAAAGTAGCCGCAAGAGTTGCTGGGAAAGGACAGTGGGAAAAGATTCTCTTGAGGATTATTGGAGCCTGGATTCTGCAGGGCATTACTACTGACAAATTTGCACTTTTCTGCTTAAAGCACAAAAAGTAAAATTCCAAATTGCTTCAATCCGAGAGGAAAAACAACCTAAAGGTTTAGTTTTCTCCTGACACGATTTAGGTGAACAAATTTCACCCCTCTTGAAGCTTCAAGAAAAAGGCTTCACAGGACTACAAGTAATTGTGGTATTTGTTACGCACTTTCTGTGTCCAGGGTAAAGAAAGGGCAATAACGATGTACCTACTTAATTAAGAGGGTTTTTTTTTTTTACAGTATTTGTTAAGCACTTACGTGTCAAACACTGTTCTAAGCTCTGGGTAGATACAAGTTTGTAAATGAGGACACAGGCTTTTTTCCAGATGGGGCTGACGTCTAAGTAGGAGGAAGAATAGGTACTGAATCCCCATTTTACAGTTGGCGAAACTGAGGTACTGAAAAATCAAGTGACATGTCCAAGGTCCCACAGAAAGAAAATGGCAGATCTGGGATTAGAACTCAGGTCCTCTGACTTCCAGGTCCCTGCTCTTTCCACCAGGCTAAGCTACTTAAGGGAGAAGACTGACTAAAGTTATTTAGTGAGAGGACATGGAAACATACACCTTAGATCTTTATGCATCACCTCCCAACTTAGATCTAAGGGAAAAGATAGATCTTCCAGCCCGATGATTTCAGTTGTATTTTCTACTTCCCAGTGGGAAGACGGATTTGGGGATTGTTCATTACAACAGTTTCCACAGGGATGAAAATAGAATACAAAGAATCACTCAATGATTTATTAGCTCACAAAATTTCCATAAGCCTAGTCCATATTTACATTGCCTTTGCTTTCCCAGATGAAAAATACATTAAAAAAAGGTATATTTCTAAACCTCTTAGTTCAGTGCTCTTTGTTCTTCTTTAGATTTTCAGCCGCTTAAGGGATATGGCCTGTGTCTAATTCCCACTTGTACACATTTTCCCAGGTCTTAGTAAAGCGCTCCACCCACAGAAAGTACTTAAACACTATTACTAATACTATTCAGATAGACATTTTTATCAATGCTAATCAAAATTATATTCTATATAATTTCCTACACCTTTAATTTTTTTCAAATCAGGATTTAGAAAATCACACTTTGGGATGATTATTCTGAAAATACTGCAAATTGAGTATGAAAACTATAGGTCATAGGGGCAGTCTGTAAAGGAATGTATGAACTAACATGAAGCATTATTTATCATCCCTTTCCCTCCCCAAGCCCTGGCACCCTATCTACCTTGTCCTATCTGTGAAATCGGATCTTTCTTGAAATACATAAATTCAAGTCCCAACCAATATCACTGGGTTATAACTAAGAACTCCAACACTTGTAGAGTGAAAACTTCACTATGACAATAATACTGTAGGAGATGGAACCGGGTCTATCAGCTAACCCCACCCCTGAAGGATCAGAGAGTCTTTAGCTAAGGTACACGGACTGCCCCAACTCCCACCACATACTCTGTTTGATGTGTCAATGGGCCTCTGAGACACAAAAAGGGTGTGGAGATATACCAATGTTAAAGCTCCACATCCCTTTTTGAAACATAGCCAATACCTCCAATGACTCCTGCCAGGCAAAATGAACCCTTCCAATCCACTCATCAAGGAAGGCATAAACTGAACCATCTATCCTGAATTGAGCAGATGTATTTAGAAGGCACTTAAGAGAATTCACTTTCCCACCCTTCAGACTGTGGCCTTCAGCTATTTTGCTGTCACTTGGGACCTGGAGAGAACACTGGTTTAGGATTATTCTGGTCAACTCTAGGTGTTCTACTCTGCTCCGCCTTCTTTAGCTCCTGTGTACACGAGTACCGGAATTGCATTGTGGATAGCTGTAACAATGACCACCATTTGAAAAAAAAGGTCTCTGTTTCCACAAATAATCTGGGAAAGGTCACAGAAATCCAATTTTCTCTGAATTTCAGGAAGGGCTCCTGGAATCTCAAGGGGGGCATTCAGCTCAATAAGAATTGTTAGGTTACCGCTTTGGAGTATGGGCTAAATATATTGCATAATAATAATTCTGGTATTTATTGAGCACTTCAACATCCTGGGGTAGATACAAGATGAACAGATGAGACCTAATGTTTGAACCACACGAGGGATAACAACAACATGTTCAGTGTGTGCCAAGCATTGGGCTAAGAAGGGGGGTAGATACAAGGGTACAGTCTCAGAGGAAAGGAGAGTAGCTATCTCTCAAATGATCATGGATCCGATGGCTCCAATCAAAAGCTGGAAATAGTTTGCAGAAAAATAACTTTTTTCATTTCTTAGAAAATGTTTAAATTTCCAAGTTAAATTGAATTTTGGAAAAATAAATTCATTTTTCCCACCTATATTTGAAATTGATCTTCTGTATCATAGTTCCCTTTTCTCAGCTCTATGAGGCAATACCATCTGTTTGACTTTCTTCTGAACCTTCACAAAATGGCATTTTCTTTTTCCTCGGAAACTACTAAAAATAATTAATATTGAACACCATAATCCTTACACAGCTATGAGGCTCCTAAGGGAGGATTCCAAGGTTAGAAAATGTCAAAGGAATATGAAACAACTTTGCCACCTGGGGTCAAATTTGCTATTTCAAGCCATTTCTAACAATAAAAAATGAATCCCACAATGTTACTTTCAGCCTGAAACTTGAAAAAGTCTTAAAGTCTAACGTGGCAAATTACACCATGGGATAAAATATTACATTTTGCCAATGTACTAGAAAGTGTTTTAAGATTTCTGATTTTCCAGTTGGTTGAACTAGACATTAATATGGTTCTTGGATGAATTCTGAATATCATAAATGGCATTACTGGGTCATGACCAGGCAATGGTGTACCCCATCCAGGTCTCTTATAGGGGGATGTTCGGAGGAAGAATGTGTAAGTTGCCCTTCTTGACATCCATTCCTAACTTCACACTTCGAATTCCTATTAATCGAGCATCCTTTTTGGATGATTCACATTTTCCATCACCCTCTGCTCACTGTGTTTCTTGACTGAGGGAAAAACGACCCGGATACAGACCTGAAAAGATTACAACTTCAGAAATACCTTTAGGCTCTTTTTTTTAGACAATTTCTTATTTCCTCACTGCCCCAAAAGTGGTTCTCCCAAAAATAAATAAATGAGTAAATAAATAAATGAACAAATAAATAAAATGCCACTTTCTCCCTTTTGTAAAAAAAAAAAAAATCAAGGTTACTTAATCTGTTCATAATTTTAAAAATCTGAATCACTCTGGAATCAGTCCAAACTATATGAATTCTCCTGACATCCATAAAAAAAAAATACCTGTTTTAAGCCCTGATCCCAGAGCAGACTTTTTCCAAGTTTTAAATGGACACAGTCTATTCAGACAGCTATGATCAAACTGCTTGAGAGCTTTAATTTTGTTTCCGATATGTCTAGTTTTTCTTGCTTCCCAGTATTGCTTAACAGAATACTCATATAGCATTGCCAATACATTCAAAGTTGCTTCGGTTGTCTGTAAATCACACCAGTGGCAAAGTCATGAGTTTAAATCAGAGCCAGAACACAAATCTTAAAACATTCAACTGATTTCCACTGAAAATAATTCCTGAAATATAGGTTCAACACCACACCGGAATTAATTCCCTAAACATGCGGTGTTTGAACTTACTAAAAATGGGATTTCTACTGTATTTTTTCCCTAGCTCACCCCCTTCCACTTCTCATTCTTTCTTAATAATAATAGAAGGACCAATCCACATTTGAATAACCATCACAGGGGAAAGAATAAATGGAATAAGAGGTGCTCAATCTAGTTCAGTCCTTGAACCTCTGTTTCTCACAAACAATGAGCAAAAAGCCATTTATTATCACCTCTCACACTGGAGCACTACTCCTCATCAAACTGCTTCACATAATGAGGAAAATGGATGATAAGATCTCTGAGCAGTTGCTGAAGTGTGAACTGAAATGGGGCATATACAAGTTAGGAGGCAGACAAATGCTTTTTAAAGACACATAAGGCACAGTCTCGATGTGATGTGAGCAGCCATCATTCAATCAATGGTACTTATTGAGAGTTTACTGTGTGCGGAGTACAATACAACAGAGTTGGTAGATACTTTCCCTGACAACTGCAGAGACACTAACTAGTCTGGCACCTAGCAATCAGGAGCAGGATTCCCACTGGATTCCCACCTCCAGGAAGGATTAAGGATAAGGTGTGAAACCAGTACCTTTAGCAGGATCTTCTAATAGATCGCACAGAGATGCAAATTGTTCCAAACAGTCTCCCAATCTACAGGCTGACTTGACTTGATAATTTGAGTCTGCATTTTTTGATGGAATCTGTTAAGCGCTTACTATATGCCAGGCACTGAAATAAGCATGGGGTATCCACAAGCTAATCGAGTTGGATAAAGTCTACATCCCACACGTAGCTCCCAGTCTTAATCCTCGTTTTAGAGATAAGGAAACAGGCATAGAGAAGTCAAGCCATTTGCCCAAGTCACACAGCAGACAAGCAGTGGAGCCAGGATTAGAACCCAGATCCTTCGGACTCTTAGGCCAGTGCTCGCTTCATTAGGCCATGTTGTTTCTTGTGAATTCACAAGCGCGGAGGTAGAAACTTGTGCCTGAGCACGAATGATGAACTTCAGGATCTTTAATGAAGAATCTCTCACTGACAGAGGGAACATATTCAGGTATACAATTCCACTTCCTTCATAGCTGGACAACAGTAAACCATACCATACAGTACCTTCAATGAGACCCATATGGAAAATTAGTTTTTCATATCATTTTTTCCCACTATTACTATAAAACCTATTGCCAGACCCACTCCTTTTACTCCATTCAAGAAAATTTTTCTTCCTCATCTGCATGGACTCCTCTGGGCAGGGACTGTCTCTCTTTATTGCTGAATTGTATCTTCCAAGCACTCAGTACAGTGCTCTGCACACAGTAAGCGCTCAATAAATATGACAATGAATGAATGAAAGGGAAGCCAACATGACTATCTTGGACTGCAAGAATAACTCTTTAGAAAGGCAAGAATCCTTTTCCTACTCTTTACACTGGTTAACTCTTAATAGAGAGTGTGAGGTCTAATTTTGACCACTGCATTTTAAGAAGGATGTAAAGATATTGGAGAGGATATAAAGAAGATTAAAGGATTGAAAAGATGGGTCTTTGAGAGAAATGCTTACAGAATTGGAATAGTGTAGATTAGAGGAGACTATGAGGTGATCCAACAATTATCTTCAAGGCCAGGTTATCAAGTCTCCATTCTTGGAAATCTTGAATAAGAGATTTCCATTTGCCTGGATGGTTTAAGGATTCATCTCACGAATGGAGGGGACTGGATCAGATGACATCCTGATGGTCCCTAAGAATGCTGAAAACCATACACCTTCTTAAACAGCACATTTACTTCTAAGGAGTGACTTGGGGTTTGGAGAAAAACCTCATGCTTTAAATGATAACGATGGCCTGCCTGCTTGACGTACTAGATTAGCTTAAGTGAAAAATGAGAGAGGAAGATGAAATAGGTTTACAAATAAAAATTTCCCAGAGTCTAGGAATTTTTTTTTAATCGTGGAATCTAAACCAGACACACCCTCAGCACTGTGCAAATATCTGTATAAACAGGCCAAAAGGTGAAAGGTGGAGAGTAAGTTATTGTGAAAGAGGAGATTGGCCACCTCAAATGGCAAAGATTCTGTTGTGGGGTGGTAATCAATCAATTCATCAACGGTATTCATTTTAGAAAGTACAGTACAACAGAGCTGGTAGACATGATCCCTGCTCACAACAAGCTTACAATCCAGAAGAATCATTTATTTATTAAACATATGAGATGCACATGTCTAAGAACAGTGTCTGTGCTGCTGTACAAGTTTAAAAAAAATTACTCGCTCAACTCAGCTCAGATCCCAGAGAGCGCTGCAGGATGAAGTCATCAAAGGACAAGACTTTATGTACTCTGGCTTACCTAAATCCCAGGCATTGTGGACACAAGCTTATACTACACTCTCCCAAGAGCTCAGCGGAGTGTTCTACACAGAGTAAGCGCTCAATAAATATGATTGATATGAATTCTCCCAGGCGCTTTATGCAGTGCTTTGCACATAGTGGCTATTCAATAAAGGCTAGTGATTAAATATTAGCTTTACAATGAGTAGGAAGAGGGTAGAGAGGCCATTTGTCCACTTGTGTACTGAAAAGTCTGGTCTCCATCTGGTCTATTCCCTCTGGTACAGATATGGCACTGAATGGCTTTTTGTCCAGAATTATTTTAAGGGGCCAGGCTTCTCCACCTCCTGTTGCTGAGTTCCATGGCTTGGAAGCAGTGCCCATGTTCACATAACCTGAGAGAAGAATACGAACGGTTTGAAGTGGAGGGAGGGAGGGAGAACGGCGAGTTGGGAGTCCCCCTGGAGAAGCACTTCAGGTTTGGGTGACTTCCGCCATATGCTCTGTGTGGTGTCAGTGTGGTACGCTGTATACCCAGCATTACACATGGAACATCATGTGCTTCTGGGTATCTGCAAGTGCCATTAGCTGCCACATTAGGGAAATCATTTGGGCTTTATTTTGGCTTATGTTCTCTACCATTTCTTCCCTCTCCTATTGCTAAGCTCTAAAATGACCAAAATAACTGATCACCTAATTTCCACATTGCCAGAACTTATTCACTAAAGTTCAGTTTATCCCAAGATCCCTAAAGCTGGCCTTCTTTGATTGGAAGATGTCAAGAATCCCAACAACATAAGATGTGAATGCTACAAAAAGCAGTGATTAACCATACTGGGATCAAGAGTATCTTTCTACTAGAACAACTGTTCATGTTCATTTATCCAGCAATTCAGCTCATCACATGCCTCTCTTCTAAATGAGAGGACACTTTCAGAAAAATACTACAGATTCGAAATGGCCACACCTCCTGGGGCTGACCAACACAAAACTACTGTTGGAAAACGAAGATCCTGTATATGCAGGGAACCATGAAAACCTTATTACATAGATGAACAACTCTACAGGGCAAATAAGAGCAAGAGGAGACGATCCCAGAGCTCAAATACAGAGTGAAGACCCATGTTTCTGAGACAGGAACAATTTTATAGCGGTTTCCTAGCTTTTTCTTTTTGTTATGTAGTGTGTCAAGGCATCTCTGATTTCCTAATTAATTTCAGGATAGGGACTTCCATTTCTAAAAATGGGCATTCCTCAATGTCAAATGGCATTAAATGCAACTTCATTACTTAGAAAAGATAAAAGGTACATTTAAAAGCATTGCTGGAAATGTCCTTTTCAGTACTAATTAACATCACTGGTCAAAGCAGCTAGAAGAGAAGGCGGTACTTGGTGAGGTTGAGGTGGGGAGAAGAAAAGCCAAAAAGAAACAAACCTATCTGAAGTCCTGACAGAACTGTTGCCCGTCAGATTATGTTGCTGGATTTGTTTGTTCCTTTCAATTGCCAATTTTATCCTCCAAAGGCATTTATTAAGAACTCACCCATGCATGGCATTGTACTGAATGCTCAAAGTAAGTTTCTTAGAGTTAGTGTTAATGTGGAAAATGAAAAAAAAAATACAACTGCGCAAATATCACACATAAGTGTTCTACACATTTTCATCATAAATGCAGAAAATGCACACATCCAGCATATTTGGTTCCAAGGGATTAACAATCAGGGGATTGCATATTCAAAAAAGGGCTAGGGGACAACCTCTAGTTAAAAATTATAACTCCGGTATTTATGAAGCACTTAATCTGTCCAAACATAATTGCTAAATTTTGGAGTTGATACAAGATTATCAGATCAGATTCCATTCTTTACCTATACAGGGCTCACAGACTAATAATAATTATTGTGGCATTCGTTAAGCATTTACTATATGCCAGACACTGTACTAAGTGCTGGGGTAGATACAAGCAAAACAGGTTGGGACACAGTCCTTGTCCCACATGGGGTTCAAAGTTTTAATTTGTATTTTACAGATGAGGTAAATGAGGCAAAGAGAAATTAAGTGACTTGCCTATGGTCACCCAGCAGAGAAGTGGCGGAGCTGGAATTAGAACTCAGGTCCTGCAGACTCGCAGGCCCACTCTATCCACTGGAAGAGTACAATATATTTAGGAGGTATTTATTGAGTCCTTACTATGTACAGAGCAATATATTAAGCATTTGGGAGAGTACAATACAACACGTCCCCTGCTCCCAAGGAGTACCAACTTACAATTAAGAAAAAAAATTCCTTTGCAATTCTGAAAAATATCTGTACTTATATGCCCATTGATTTCAACGTTGCTCTATATAACCAGTCACCAGGAGTCCCAGGGACACACACAAAAATATGTTGGTGCTTCCTGGTATCTATGATCTGTTTTATATCTCTATAGAAAAGTCATTTCACACATGACTAAGAGGCAGCTACCTCCCCTGGGATTCAGCTACTGTACCTGATACGAAGTTTCTTCAGGCTAATAAACTGAAGGTCATTTCCTGCAGCAAAACAACATAGTTCTCCGGTGAGACCTTCTTAAGGGTGTGCAAACTCCTGTTTCCCCTTCCCCTTAGACTATAAGCCCCACGTGGGACAAGGACTATATCCAACCTATCCTCTATCCCAGCACTTAGAACAGTAATAATAACAACAATAATTATGGTACTTGTAATCACTTACTATGTGCCAGGCACTGTTCTAAGTGCTGGGGGTAGATACAAATTAATCATGTTGGACAGTCCCTGTCCCAAGTGGGGCTCACACTCTTATCTCCATTTTACAGATGAGGTAACTGAGGCACAGAAAAGTTAAACGATTGATCCAGGGTCACACAGCAGACAAATGGCACTCAGGATTAGATCCCAGGTCCTTCTGACTCTCAGGCCTGTGCTCTATAATAATAATAATGTTGGTATTAGTTAAGCGCTTAATATGTGCAGAGCACTGTTCTAAGAGCTGGGGTAGATACAGGGTAATCAGGTTGTCCCACGTGAGGCTCACAGTCTTAATCCCCATTTTACAGATGAGGGAACTGAGGCACAGAGAAGTTAAGTGACTTGCCCACAGTCACACAGCTGATAAGTGGCAGAGCCAGGATTCAAACCCATGACTTCTGACTCCCAAGCCCGTGCTCTTTCCAAAGCCACCCTGCTTCTCTCTAATTAAGCACTTAAATACCACAATCATTATTACTTCTCAAACAATCCATCCTTGTGTAAATAAGGATAGTGAAATATTGATAAGCACATTTGAAGGTTAAATTCACCATGTAAAACCGAGAATGCAAAATATACAGGTCTGACATTCTCTCAGGCCAGAGAGAAGTCTAATTAGCACCACAAAAACATATTGGTTGGTAAAATATTTACTTAGTGCTATTTTCTCAGAAACCTCCAAGTGCTATCCAAATATTCATCCATAAATCTTCACAACTTCCTGCTACACGGGCCCCGCTGTGGCCTCCATTTTGAGAGTCTTTTCCTAAACCAAAGGAGCTGAAACTGTTATGATTACTTCAATACCTTTTTAAAATGATCTTCCTCTACCATATAATGATTTTAAGCTTCTCAAAACCCTGTGTGCCAATACATACTACATTTCCCAGCCCAGCAAAATAAAGTCCTCACAAGCCACGGAATGCTTTTAGTCCTCAGGAATTGAATTCTGGATCTGTGAAAGGTCCTTTCCAATAAAAACACCAAGGTGAGATTTCAGTTGCATTTCCCAACAGAAACCAAAGGAAGAGACCGACCTAATCCATCAGTCAATCAATGGATACTATTATCGAGCACTTACAACCTGCAGAGCAGGGTACTCAGTGCTTGGGAGAGAGCAACGGATAGGATCCTTGCCCCACAATCTACCAGGGAGACATAATCATCAATCAGTACTATCTGCTGAGCCTCCTACTATGTGCAGAAAACTAAGCTAAGTGCTTGGGAGAGTCCAACAAAGGTACAGGACAGACTCCCTTTGCTCACAAGGAGCATTCAGTCTACTAGGAGGTAACACGTGCCATACTCTAATAAAACAAGATGGTGTTGGAAACGTAACTTGGTACAATTCATACAGCTGGCCATTTTATGAGATTATCATCCCAGCAGCCCAAATCTACAGAAGGCCCAATTCATGATTTTCTAGTATGGCCTAACGGATAGAGTGCGGGCCTGGGAGTCAGAAGGACCTGGGTTCTAATCCTGGCTCTGCCACTTGTCTGCCGTGTGATCTTGGGTAAGTCACTTCTCTGTGACTCAGTTATCTCATCATTAGAATGGGGATTAATACTGTGAGCCCCTTGTGGGACATGGACTGTGTCCAACCTGATTAGCTTGTATCTACCCCAGCACTTAGCACAGTGCCTGGCACATAGTAGCACTTGAATACCTTTAAAAAAACTCAAATAACCATTTAGGGCTCAAGCCAACTTCTTGGCTACTCCACTGACAACTGTTGTATTTCTGTCTTGCTCTCCCTGTCAGCCTATTCTATCCTTCGGAAACATCTGGACCACTGGAAGACGTGACCTCTTGAATAGGAAGAGAGCCCTATTCAAGGGACCCCAGCCCCTTTAAGTGTGCAGTCGTATTAACACATGCAACCAAAAGAACTAAATAAAAATCTTCTCCAAAAGGCATGATACCAAATGACAGAAAATGTAACTGGGGAATAACTTCCCATTTCTCCTATGTGGCTGAAAGGAAAACCCGGCCCTAAGCTCTAGCATCATATTTTCCAATATTTCCAAATGGCAGGTCAGTCAAATCACGTGTATCCAGCAGCAGAGCACTACACCAAGAAAAGAGAGTCAACGGAATGACAGGAAAGTCCAGTTATCAGAGATACTTTCCCTTCTCCCTGGGCCCTCCGCCCCCCAAAAACCATCTTTCCCTCACAGGGGCTCGGGAAAAACGAATAAAATTTACAGATAAGGGGAGGAAGGCCCAGCCTTCCCAGAAGCTCGTGCTTTCCGGTGACATTCCCTCGGATGCCAACATTTCTCTCGATAGCACCTAGTGGGCGGAAGAAAGATTCTTCCACGTGCAATCGGCAAGGGGGTCCCTGTAGAGGCAGGCTGGCATATGGTGTCTCAAATTTCTCCGTGACAAGTGGCATGTTAGCAGAGCAACAGAGTAGCAGGGAAAGAGACATTTTGCTAATCACTCCCTGTTGCCTCCACCCTCAGGCAGAATCATATTGCTTTATGCAGATGAGCTCGTAACTGTTTCTTCAATTTAGCTTTTATATAAAAATGTGCCAGCTCCGATCGCTGTGTCAACAGGCACCCGAGGGCCTACCACTTTATACTGCAAGTGTATTACTATTTAAAGACAAGCTTTTAGCTTAACATCAGTGCTCGCCTTCAGAGTTTAATTACCGCCCTCCCCATGGGGCCCAGTGAGGCATCCAAGGGAGTTCTGCTTGGTGATGATCTTTAACTAAATAAGTAAATGCCAAATAAGCCCTTCTTAAAGCCACAGTGTCTTATTTCCTACTCTACTTTGAAGACGGCACGAGCTGCACTGGGCCCATGGCTGGTTATGAGCTAGGAGGCGTTTAGAAACCCTGGGTGATTAATCTCAGCCCGAATGCAAAGCAGTGAGACAATCTGAAAAGAAAATATTGCTTTTGCTTCTTTTTCTTAATTGCTTGAGAGAGTGTTAGAGAATCAGAAGGGACAGGCTGAAATCTAGCACATCACATGCTATTTTCCTCCTAGAGGTAGATGGACAGAAAGTTCAGAGACCTGGAGAGGGTGGCCCCTTGCTGTCTTCCCTCCAACCCTCCACAGATTTGATCAAAACCTTCTTGTAAGCTCAGTTAGATTGTGCTAGTATATAAAGTTTGCTAGGTTATCTCCTTGAGGCAAAAATTTTGCCTGCCAACTATAGTGTACACTCCCAAACACTTGGTATAGTGTTCTGTCTATAGTAAGTGCCTAACAAATACCACTGATAGACTAGAGAACTTTCGAAATTTCCAGTAATCCTCAAACTCATTTAGCCCGGGACGTCTCCACCTGGATGTCGGCCCGCCACCTAAAACTCAACATGAGCAAGACTGAGCTCCTCATCTTCCCTCCCAAGCCTGGTCCGCTCCCAGACTTCTCCATCACCGTGGATGGCACGACCATCCTTCCCGTCCCGCAGGCCCGCAATCTCGGTGTCATCCTTGACTCGTCCCTCTCGTTCACCCCACACATCCTATCCGTTACCAAGACCTGCTGGTTTCACCTCTAAAATATCGCCAAGATCCGCCCTTTCCTCTCCACCCAAACGGCTACCTTACTATTACGGGCTCTCGTTATATCCCGGCTAGACTACTGTGTCAGCCTTCTCTCTGACCTCCCTTCCTCCTCTCTCGCCCCGCTCCGGTCTATTCTTCACTCCGCTGCCCGGCTCATCTTCCTGCAGAAACGATCTGGGCATGTCACTCCCCTTCTTAAACAACTCCAGTGGTTGCCTATCGACCTCCGCTCCAAACAAAAACTCCTCACTCTAGGCTTCAAGGCTCTCCATCACCTTGCCCCTTCCTACCTCTCCTCCCTTCTCTCTTTCTACCGCCCACCCCGCACGCTCCGCTCCTCTGCCGCCCACCTCCTCGCCGTCCCTCGGTCTCGCCTATCCCGCCGTCGACCCCTAGGTCACGTCCTCCCGCGGTCCTGGAACGCCCTCCCTCCTCACCTCCGCCAAACTGATTCTCTTTCCCTCTTCAAAACCTTACTTAAAAATCACCTCCTCCAAGAGGCCTTCCCAGACTGAGCTCCTCTTCCCCCTCTACTCCCTCTGCCATCCCCCCTTTACCTCTCCGCAGCTAAAGCCTCATTTTCCCCTTTTCCCTCTGCTCCTCCACCTCTCCCTTCCCATCCCCACAGCACTGTACTCGTCCGCTCAACTGTATATATTTTCGTTACCCTCTTTATTTTGTTAATGAATTGTACATCGCCTCGATTCTATTTAGTTGCCATTGTTTTTACGAGATGTTCTTCCCCTTGACGCTGTTTAGTGCCATTGTTCTCGTCTGTCCGTCTCCCCCGATTAGACTGTAAGCCCGTCAAACGGCAGGGACTGTCTCTATCTGTTGCCGACTTGTTCATCCCAAGCGCTTAGTACAGTGCTCTGCACATAGTAAGCGCTCAATAAATACTATTGAATGAATGAATGAATTATTTGAAAGGTTAAAAAAAAAAAACCAACCCACATGACCTGACAGCAGTGTCCACATTTCAACAGAGGCAATAATGATAGCAAGGCTACTGAGGGCCTACAGAATGTGATGCATTGTACTAAATGCTTGGGAAAGTACAACAGCAGCAAATGGCAGGTGCCCTCCAATAAGCAGTTCATCAACTAATGGGACAGGAAGATATATTTTAAAATATCAGGAGCAATAGGGAGAACAAGGTTCAGACAGGGAGAGGAGAGAATATGCCAGGATGAACGATGAGAATCAATGAGAACGACTGTTCAAACGGCTGCCTCAATCTACATGAATTCCTGAAGGCTGTACCATTCCATATTCCCAGGAACCAGGGCTGGCTGCCTGGTGGGGAGCTGATAAGGGGCTGGGGACCACTGGTGAGGAGAGCCTTTTGACACCATCAAGAAAGAAACAAGAACTTGGGCACAAGAATGTCAGAAGTCTAGGCAGGTGGAAGAAGCTTTGTAAAATACAGGGCATTTCAGTGAAAAATTTACTAACGGTCTTTTTGAACTCGGCAGGGTAGATCCACTGTGAAAGTCCAACCACAAGAAGTTCCTTCTTGGGTTATTATTTTCTTGATATGATATTCAAGGAATTAACAGTAATATTAATTGTGGAATTTGTTAAGTGCTTTCTCTGTACCAAGCATTGGGGTTGAAACAGGATAATTAGGTTGGACACAGTCTATGTCCCACTTGGGGCTCACAGCTTATTTAGGAGGGAAATTGGGTATAGAACCCCCATTTTACGAAGAGGAAACAGAAGCACAGAGAAATTAAGCAACTCTCTCAAGGGGACACATTGGGCAAGTGGCAGGGGCGGAATTAGAACCCATATCCTCTGCCTCCCAGACCTATGCTATTTCCATTAGGCCACTGTGCTTCCCCGCTATACTGTAAGGTCACTTTGGATAGGGAATGTGTCTACCAATTCTGCTATATATTACTCTACCAGTGCTTAGTACAGTGCTCTGCACACAGTAAGCGCTCAATAAATATGATTAAAAACTACAAAATATTCTGGTGTATTCTCCTAAGCACTTAGTCTAATACTCTAACCACATTAGGGACTCAAGAAATTAGAGAATCAAGAATCTTACCTTGAATAATGTCATTTTACTTCTCTGTGCCCCATTTGTTAAATGGGGGATTAAAACTGGGAGCCCTTTGTGGGATATGGACTGTGTCCAACTTTATTATCTTGTATCTACCCCAGTGCTTAGTACAGAGTCCGGCACACAGCAAGCACTTATATACCATTAAAAAAAACATAGTGATGATGATGGTGAATGCCTGTTAGTTTTCTGAAGGCCCAAATTATTTGGTAATATGAATGAACTACCTCTGAAGAGATAAGAAATGTTAAGCAGGGCTTGTTCCCTGCATAGGCTGGGGTCTAAATACTGACTGCTTTTAAAATACACCTATATAGGGAGTTCTCTCCTTGGAGATATAAAGTCCAATTCAGGACTGGGTGAGTGCTGAGTTCACAGAGGTAACCCCAGCAAGTCTTAACAGAGATCCAGAGTTTTTACGGTTTCTGATGGGTATCGAGAACTGGCTTCATATATGCCCTTGTAACTACCCTGAATGGTCTGCCCCTCCCCGTTCCATCACCAGGACACGGGCTGTGATATGAGAGGTGCCATATTAAACGTGCAATGCCTATTTTGTGTCCGAGGCTGAAAATCCAGCACCGAATCTCAAACTGACCGTACAGGTTAAACTTTAGGGGATTATTCCTTTGCCCTTCGGCTGTTTCATGGGATTTAGAGGAGAGAGCTAAAAGATAAGTCAAGCAGCACAGGACTCCAGAACTTTGCACCCACGTCACCGGCCCAGAGGATCTGCATTGAAGAGACCAGATTTTGAGAGGGAAACGGTCCAGCGGGAATTGTCAGCTTTAGAGTTATAAATATGAAATAATAACTGCAATCATTTTATCTTTGTATTTATAAGGAATGGGCATAAATCCATAAAATGGTGACACTGTAAACCAGTGATGGTGGAGATGGGCTCGGAAGGAGAGGGAGAGAACAAACTGGCCTGGTGTGTGATACTGAGCAAGTCACTTAACGTCTTTTTTCTTCCATTTCCTCATTTGTATAATGGCATTAAATACCTTTTCTCTCACCCATTTAGAACGTGAGCCCAGGCTGGGACGGGGCTTGTGTTTGATCTGATTATCTCATCTCTATCCCAGGACTTAGCACATAGTAAGTACTTAAATGCCACGGTCGCTGTTATCATTACATTAGAAAGGGGAAGGAAGAGAGAAGGAAAAATTCAGCTCAGCACATTTTTCTCCAATTACAACTTAATTCAGAGCCCATGTCTTCAGAAAACAGAAAAACCATGTAATGATATCCCAGCCAAATATGCCACCAGTTCACAGAGGCTGAAATGCCTGGGATACCCTGCAGCCCAATCTTAAAACCTCAGCTGTTCATTTGTCACAAATATGTCTAACCTCCTCTTTTACGGCATAACAGACTGACTCAATGACTACCTGCTTGCTGCTGTCAAAGGTGAACTGTTTCATCTAGTTCTTTATCTGAACTAGATCTCCACCTAAATTTAAATCTAACGTTTCTGATCAAATCTGTGGGGAATTTCTTTTTCTCTCTTTAGGTCTAAAAAAAAAATTGGCACTTAGACTTTCTTTAGCTAATGTTCCCCTTTCACCTAGCTCTATCGAGTCATTTTTCCATGATTTAGGCCATATAAAGCAGAGGTTAAAGTTCCATATAGTATGTAGCCTTCTTAAAAGATGAATTCTATCACTGAACATTATAATGGACATTATTTTATATACTTATATATTACTAATGTATTTCAGTGAACACAGTAAAAGAACATTAAAGTGCAGATAAAAACAGATTTCTTACTTTTTAGGCATGGATTATGGTTAAAATCCAACCCGGAAATTGAAGCAGACCTAAGCATCCTTGTTTATCTGTATTATGGCTCAAAACCATCTGTGCTTAATTGTAAGACAACAAATTGAGTAACAGTCAGCTAGGATTAAAGGACCAAGCCTCTTATGAACAGTTTATATTAGTGGGAGCTGAAAGCAGCAGACTTCTCAGCATCCCTTTCGGATTTTTAAAAATTCAATCAAGCCCTTCCGTTATATATTCAGTGGGTGGTTTGTACTGTCTTCTTGGAACGTGTATCACTGCCACAAACCTTAAAGAGAGCACAGACCTTGTTCAGTCAGCTCCTCGCTTCTGCCTATGCCTTCAAGGGCATCTGCCAATCTGATACAAAGAAAAAAAAGTCACTCTAGGAGGGAGTGGGGAATTTAAGCTTAATGAAAAAAAAAAGATTTGAGTGCCTTCTTCCTATAAGAATCGAAGGCAAAAATACTCACACTACCTTCCAATCTTGTATTTTTCCACACACCTTTTGCGTATGTTCCATTCATCTGTCCCTTCTTATTAGCTACCCAACTTCTCTGTCCACTTCCTTCCCACAAACACCCCCTTCCCAAGTCCTGCTGTGGGGGTAGTCTTTGACTACCAACATCTCCTTTCCCACATGACCAAATCAGACATTTTCTGCACCAAAACCAAAGTTAAACTTCAGTGGTGCCGGGTGTAAATCCCGGCTGGACATCAAACTGAACTCTAGTCCTTTCTTCACTGAATGAATCTAGAAGCCGTGATGACTCTAGGAGACGAACTGAGAAAGGATACAAGGCACTGGGACGGGAGGCCTAACAAGGCAAGAAAGCTGACTGAGAAGATTTTAAAAAGGGGAAAGGGATGCAGCCTGCTTTCTGAGTCACTTTAGGGGCAGTGCTAACTGGAGGTGGGGCTTTGCAAGATATCTGTCAAAAGTATGAGTTCAGTAACATTAATCAATCAATAGTATTTGAGTGTCTGTATGTGAAGTGCTGAACTAAGCATTTAGAAAAATAGAACACTAGGTCCCTGCCTCAAGAGGTTTCCAATTTAAAGGGGAAATATGTTTGTTTGCCATCCTTGAGCTGTCATGAAACACAATCAGGCCCAGTACAGTGAAAAAAATCTTTCTCCACAGCATCAGTGGGAATGGCATCAGAATAATATTCACAGGTCTAGGAGTGCTAAAATGCATTTATAAATCTCCAAAATGGGAAATCATCACATGGTAGAGGACATCATCTAGTTCTTGTTGTAGTAATATGGCATTTACTGAGTACCCCCTGGTGGCAATGCACTGTACAAAGCCTTGGGGAAATTCAAATGAAACGTCTCTTGCCATCAGGCCTTTACTTCAATGGAGGAAGACAAACCAAAAAATGTTTACAGAGTAATCAAAATCAATAACAATGAAAACGTGAATAAACATAAAAACACATCATTTAACATCAGAAATTCGACAAACTTCCACTGGCCCAATAATTAGAGAGAGTAAAAGCCAAGAAACTGAATACTAAATACCTGTCCAATCAAGGACAAAATTCCATTATGACAACAGGCTCAATAAGGCCAAGAGCTAAAACATTCTGATGAAGACGGCTACAGTGATGGACGGAAACTTCAGGGAGGGGAGTAGCGTGGCTCAGTGGAAAGAGCCCGGGCTTTGGAGTCAGAGGTCATGAGTTCAAATCCCGGCTCTGCCACTTGCCAGCTGTGTGACTATGGGCAAGTCGCTTCACTTCTCTGTGCCTCAGTTACCTCATCTGTAAAATGGGGATGAAGTCTGTGAGCCCCACGTGGGACAACCTGATTCCCCTGTGTCTACCCCAGCGCTTAGAACAGTGCTCGGCACATAGTAAGCGCTTAACAACTACCATCATTATTATGAATCGTCCAGTGATGGATGGGTAAAGCAAAATTATTCTAGCTGTTAAATTTGTCAGATGCCACCTTCCCGGCTAACGTGAGTCATTGGTCATGTAAATCATCAGCGATGCTCTTTAATGATGGCTTTATTTGAGCGACACGTACGGAGAACAGAAGACAATGCCACATAAAGCTGCTCTCTATGGAAACTATGAAGCAGTGGTGGGTAGAATAAGCACTTATTCTACCTATTCAGGGAAGGGCAGCCTCTCGGAATGTGGCAGGGCATCTGAATGGAGTGAGGCAACTGCAGCAGACAGACCAGCCTGCCAAGCTTTGTTCAGGAGCAGAAGCTTCAAGCGGATTTAAAGGCAATCAACAGACTTGCCCTGAGGGCCTACTGTGTGCCAAGCTCTGTAACGGAGCACTTGTGACAGTACAACAGAGTTACTAGACAGTAATCTACCAGGGGACGCGAGATCCCAAAATAACTTACAGTCAGGCAGGAGGAAAAATGGATCTAGAGGTGAGTACTTATGTAAGCAGATATGTAAAACTATATGCATTGAAGTGCCGAGGGTGATTGTGAGTGAACATCGAACAGCAGAGTGAAAAACAGTTCCAGAAAATGCCAAGCATATTGGCAAGACAGAGAAAGGTACATGCACGGTGGAGTAGGGATGCCTGGTTACATGGTGGCCTTTTTTTTTTTCTTTAAACACACTGAAAAAGGAGCAAAATTGTTCATCAGCATGGAACACAAAGGAAAATTACACAGAACTCAATGACATTATGTTCTGGAAGACAAACAGTTGAGAAGCATTTTATAGCTGGAATATCTCTGAAACCAGTATTTTAGAATTATTATTTTCCATTTATTATCCAAGCCTCTATCATAAAGAACCATTTTGTTCTGCTTTTAAAGACAAAATTCTGCTTCAGTCTGGATTCTACCCAGGTGGTATTAACCCCTATTGGAAATGGTTTTAAAACTTGATTGTTCCTGGTTTCTCAAAGAAAGAAATGTCCTCCATCAGAGACATCAAGACAGGGAGAAGAATTTACGAGCCAATGGATGAATTTGATGAGTAGACAGAAACCACTTTTATTAAGTACATAAAATGGTATTTAGATTAAAAGATGACCACATTTTTCAACCGGATTACCAATCTACCACTCCTGACAAGAGACTCTAATGTCTTTATCACCTTTTTAAAGCTATCATAATTAAGCTCTGATCAAATTTTCTCTTGGAAATGAAAACTCTTCAAGCTCAAATCTGTTAGGCAAGCATGTAAATATAGGATTGGAACTGCTATTTTGAGTACGCTGAGTTACGAAGCCCATCAGGCCGATCCAATATCCCTCACAGGCCAATTGACTTTCAACTGAAAGACTCCTTGCACCCATCAATTCACTGCTGGGGTACTTAAAATCCCATGGTACTTATCTGAGTTGACTCTCCAGCGTCACTCCTACCTCAGTTATCAATGAGGGTGACTCTCAAACAGAGCACCTACCTTTCAAAACTCCAAGACATTCTGAGGAGTGTCACAAACCTGAGCTGGCCTGGAGCCTAACTCCTCCATTTAGGATCCGATACCCTACTGATAGATAACTAGCCCACCTGAATGTTCACTTATGAGGAGCAACCTAAAGCCCACGTGCAACAGTTTTCTACCATACTATAGGAGAAAAAGAAAGGCAGATTATTTTGTCATCTTAAAAATTTGCAGCTCTTTTGTCAAGCCAACTCTGTTACACTGTACTCTCCCAAGCACTAAAACAGTGCTCTGCACACAGAAAGTGCTCAATAAATACCATTAATGAAGCCATCCTCTTGAAGACGTTCAGATGCTGCATCTCAAAAAATTATTGAGATGCATCACTGGGACATCCCAAAGTGGAGGAGGATGGGACACCAAGTCCACAGATGTCTACACAACCCACAATTTAACTACTGTCCCAGGAAACTGTAATAGTGAGTGGGAAGGCACTGCTGTAAAACTCATTCTGATGCTTGAAAACTCATGAACCATGGCTCTACCACATTTCCCTCAAAGAAAATCCAAGAAACACACCAATCTGATGCCTGTGCTGAAAAAAGCCCAAAACCAACCTGTCCTACAAATCACGAGAGAGAGGAAGCAGGAGCTGCAGCGAGGACCTGAAGAAACTTTAGCAGAGGACTGATTTTGGGAGGGTGCTTCTTGCAGCTGAGACCGTGAAGGTAGGTTATGGGGCCTGTGGTGGGTAGTCCAGAGAACAACAGGCTCAATTCCCAAAGAACTGAATGATTTGTTTCTGGCTCCCCATTCTCCTCTCCTAGGAAACCCTGAGGATCAATGGCAGCGGTGGCCAGTGTGTCCAGGAGAGGCAAGGCCATAAGGTTGGCCGACAACTCTAATGATAATGATAATAATTGTGGTATTTGTTAAAATGTTTACTATCTGCCAGGCACTGAACTAAGCGCTGAGTTGGATACTAGCAAATTAACTTGGACACAGTCCCTGTCCCATATGGAGCTCACAGTCTTAACCGCTATTTTTACAGAGGAGGTACCAGAGGCACAGAGAAATTAAGTAACTTGCCCAAGGACAAACAGCAGACAAATGGCAGAGCCGGGATTAGAACCCAGGTCATTCTGACTCCCAGGTCTGTGCCCTATTCACTAGGCAACACAGCTTCTCTGTCAACAGATGGTCAACAGAAAGCCCGGACACTTACCTTTTGAAGCCCCAAGATGAAAAGCTCAGCGCTCATTGCCTGCTGGTTCTTGACCCAAATCCAAGAGGGGAAATGTCCCCACCAACTTCCTATTCAGATTGCTACAGCGGCAAACCTCTATCATCTCCCAGCCTCCATCTTACGGCAAATGAACTACGGACATTTTCTCTTCCTATACTTTTCCTGGGTTTCATTCGATCTTATTTATTGAGCGCTTACTGTGTGCAGAGCACTGTACTAGCACTTGCAAAGTACAATTCGGCAACAAATAGAGACAATACCTACCCAACAACGGGCTCCCAGTCTGAGGACTCTTCACCTCAGAGCTTAGAAACACGAATATCCGGGAGGTTCGGGCCTTGTTTGTTCTAATTCTTGTAATAGTCAACCTACACTTATCCACCACTCAACAGTATTTACTGAGCACCTACTGTGTGCAGAGCAATGTACCACACACTGGTAGAGTACAACAGAGACAGGAGACAAGATCCGCACCCTCAAGGAATTTACATTCTGATGGAAGAGACAAGTAGAACATTAATTTACAGATTGGCAGAAGAAAAGGCTAAAAAGATACATGTGGAAAAGAAAATGTTTACATGGTAGTTGGTGCAAACAATAATAATAATTGTGGTATTTGTTAAGAGCTTACTATATGTCAGGCACTGTATTAAGCGCCAGGGTAGATACAAGATAATCGGGTTGGACACGATCCATGATCCAAATGGGGCTCACAGGCTTAATCCCCACTTTAAAGATGAGGTAATTGAGGCCCAGAGAAGTGAAGTGATTTGCCCAAGGTCACACAGCAGACAAGGGGAGGAGCAAATCAATACGTAGGGGAAGCAGAGTGGCCCAGTGGAAAGAACACATACCTGTGAGTCAGAGACCCTGGGTTCTAATCCTAGCTCTACTTGCCTGCTGTGACCTTGGGCAAGTTCCAACTTCTCTGTGCCTCAGTTTCCACATCTGTAAAATGGGTACAATGCCTGTTCTTTCTAATTCTACAAACAACAAAAAAATAGGGCATACTGACATTACATTATCAAGGAGAAATATCAAAGGACATAAAACTCTCTTCTTTATTTCTTCACAGAACATCTTGACAAAGCTATTTCATTTGAGCAAGAGAAGCTCTTTAAATAAAAATTCTCATTTCTTTTTTTCCCCTTATTTCTGGGATATTTTGTTTTGCTATAGAATGTAGGTGACAGTAAATGACACATACCAAGTTGGTAATTTATTCCTTTTTGGATCCTACTTGGAAGCTTAAGAGAAAATAATGAAATCTGACCAGGGCATGAGTCCTAGAGGGGAACTGGTTAGAGGTTCAAGATTCCTGTTAAAGTGCTAATGATTTCACTTGTAGGGACAGATGATAATGCAAGGACATAAGATATCAGTGATTTAGGTTAATAAGAGATGAACTAAAGAGCAATTTTGTAGCAAAGGCTATTTCAGATAGTATAGCAAAAAGATTTTTTTAAGGAATATTACTAGCTCATTCAGAATAATAGGTCTTTTACATTATATCTCTAATATCTAGCAGGTCATCTTTTCCATTCCCATCGATACAAAAGTATTTTCTAGTGTACTCAATAGATTGTCAAGTTTAAAATGTTGAAAAGATGAGTCTGCTGACAATTCTAGGGGAAAATTATTACTAGACAAGAATAGAGCCAGTCACTGCTACACTGTAACAACCCTGAGCACAAAGTGAGTGTGCCAAGCCTAGGAACTGTGTGTCAGTTGAACATTTAGAACTCACATCCATCTTCAGTGTACATGCGCAAAAACACATACACCACATACATGTATACACACACAAGTGTACATTCAATTATTATTTAGTTATTTATTTAGCTAGTCCACCTTCACATAGTCACACTACTACTTACTGTATTCTTGTTCTTCTGCTCCCACAATTTGCAAAAAGTGTACGTCTGCCTGTTTCCCCCATTTAGCCGCAAACTCCCTAGAAGGCAGGAATTATGTCTCTGGTTTCTAGAACACTTTCCCAACTGCTCTGCACTCAGTGGGTGCTCAACAACTTCCATTAATTGACTGACTGGAGGACCAGTGGATACATTCATAATTCCTTTGGAATCTGGGGGGTTATAATGCAACACACTGGACTTGAGCCCATTCCTTATCTGAAATCCTCCACCACAACTTTCATCTGTTCTTCTGCAGTTAGAGAGAGAGGAACCCAAGCACAAATTAAACACTTTGCAGGAAAGTTAAATAATCTGCATGGACAGAGAGGAACTGTGCAGCTAAAACAAAAGGACACACAATCCACACAGGGTGGATGGTGGGAGGATGTGACAACTCTGGCATTGGTTGGTGGGGCGGACACAGCCCCCCTGGGTCAATATAAGTCTACTGTATCATACATCAGGTGTTCAGGCACAGGGCAAGATCAGAGAGAAAGCAAACTTGCCAGCAGGCGAAAGCTTAAATGTTTCTCTGAATAATGTGACAGGGGATGATCCACCAGGCAGGCAAAATCCTCTCCTGGCCCACTAAGAGTTCACTTTATGTGTGCAAATGAATGGGTTCTTCCACACAGTGGGTGGGAACAAGCATTTTTATTCCATTTAAGAGGAAAAAATTGAGTTCAATTTTAATGGCATGTCTAGACCGAGCTAACTAGGTGGTGGCAAAGCTTACAGGGAAATCAAGGGTGTAACAGTTGGCCAGGTAAAGCCAACACAAATAATCATACTTGTCTCACAACGGATATCTAAGCAAAGTACCTATGCCTATAAACACTCTTGTATTTGGGGGGGGGGGTCTCAGAATGTACGGCACTCCATAGGTGCTCAATAAATATCATTAATATTACTGCCCCCACCTGTCAATAGTGAACCCCTGGATATTTCATGATTTCTCCCTTACACTGTTGGGGAAGATGTAAAAGACCTCTTTGTATTTGAATTAAATTCTCTCTCAATTCACAAGCAGCTTTGTAACAATGCTCTACTTGGGGGAAAAAAAAAATCAAATGTTGTTTATCCCTGGTATTTCCAGTTTGATCCTCTCACTGAAGATGAAATACTCATGGAAAAATCCCGTGTCTTGTTTATTTCCATTTGCTCTTTAACATGTCTTTGGCCTGATCCAGATTTCTTACTAGATGGGCTCTTGGATGGCACTCTCAATGGTTGTTTTTAAGGAGATGTTTTGACATCACTGATCCAAAATGGAAGACTGCTTTACTCCTCAAAACATAGACCTTCTCATAAGTCATTCAGGGGTGTGTGTGGAGCCAATCTAAGATGGCTTCTTGAGGAGCTACTTGACTTTTTCCCTCATCCTCACAAAGACAGTTAAATAGTTCCCCTGCCCTGCTTTCTCTAAATTAAGCAACTCCAGCTCCTTTAACCTTGATATGTCTCAATTTGTGTGGAGCGAGGGTCTGGAATGTGGGAAATCAGGAATGTGGTGCCTCTCCCAGTGACACTGTCTCTCCTTGACTCAGCGGGTTTGAGAATGGAGGTGGAGAAGGAGCAGGAGGAGAAACTGCGGAGGAGCTGAAGCCATATCATTTCCTCCCACCTCTGAGCCCGAGCGACCCCAAAGCTTCTTACTGACTCTTAGGGTCTCGGCTCAAGGTCATCTCAATTTACCTTTGACCAGATCAGCAACGCTCCTGACACTGAAAATACACCCTCGTCTCTGGAAACAGGTTCTAGGGCTGAGCTGGCATAAATTAAGCACTGAAATTCAGAGTTTTATCAATATTACATTCTTATTCATTAGCCTTACTCGTTTATTTCTTTTTTTTTTTTTTTTGGTGTTTACCCAATTAACTGCCCCAGGCAGAGATCTCAAAACTCCCTGTACATCTCCGCTCATTAATTCTTCCACAGTCAGGAGGTGGCAGGGGTTACTACCGTTTGAAATGGGGAGCAGCAGGTACACTCACTGTCAAGTGAATTTCTGATGGTCAGAGGAAGTCATTGCCAGAGTCAGAAATGACAGAGTCTAATCTGCAGACCCGCTGCCGAGGAAAGTCTCTGTGGTAACTGCCGCCTTCCCTCCAGCCACTGAAGATCCATGCGCCCATCATGCTCTGTGCCTTGCCAGGACAGGGATGAAACTGTTCCCGTGAGTCCCCACAGCATGGGGCCTCCACAAAACCCCAGGAAGACTACAGGCGTGCCCTGACCTCTGAAATTCTGCTCCTCTAGCCATGACACTTAATTTTTATTATTATTATTTAGGGCATTTACCTCTTTTGTGTTTCAGTGGGTCCTCATTCCTGATGTGTCTGTCTCTGATCCCTTCTCCCCACTTATACTCTTTGACAGTGAACCCCCTGAGGGACAGGGACAATGTCTAATTCCTAAATATATATGCTCTCCCAGTGTTTAGTAAAGGGCCCTGCACACAGTAAGTGCTTAATAACTACCATTCCTACTACTTCTCATGCTGTCCCACCTATCTGAAACAGGTGGCAAAGCAGCATAGCCTAGTGGATAGAGCACAGACCTGGGAGTCAGAAGTGCCTGGGTTTTAATCCTGGCTCTGCCACTTGTCCACTGTGTGACTTTGGGCAAATCACTTCACTGCTCTGTGCCTCAGTTACCTCATCCGTAAAATAGGGATTGATATCGTGAGGCCCATGTGGGACAGGGACAATGTCCAACCTGATTAACTTGTATCTATCCCGGCACTTAAAACAGTGACTGGCAGAGTAAGCACTTAACAAAGACCATTTAAGAAAACAAAAAACACCCTCCCTCTTCACCTAATCTGACAGCCCACAGCTTTTCCCCAACTTCAAAGCCCTCCTGAAGAACTCCTTCCTCCAACAAGTCTTCCACCTCAAGCCTGTGGCAATCACCCAGTTTACATACTTATTTATACCCACTAGCACTTACGTACTTGTTTATACCCATTCTGAACACTTAGGTTCCGATACACGATTGACTGTATGGTCAAACTATTCAGAATGTAAATATCTTTAGATCTATTTACCCAATTAGGATGCAAAAGCTCCTTGTGGGCAGCAAATATTTAATTCCACTCTAACAATAATAATAATAATGGTCTTTGATAAGCGTTTATTATATGCTGTTCTAAACACTGGATATACTTCTTAAGCCCTAAGCACAATGCTTTGCACTTAGTGGGTGCTCAGTGAATAGCTTTATTCTACTAGCTGAATCTCTTGGACTTTTATCTATTACATTTTGAATAATCACCACCATTGAGGTTTCTAAGCTATTTAAAAGCTCTTTGTGGCTAATGGTAAGTGAAATAAGTGACTGATTTCTTCTCCAACATTCCCGCATTCAAGTCATGCTCCTTTCTCTGATGTGAATAATAATGATAATAGTGATGATAATAGTGGTACTTGTTAAGCGCTGACTATGTGCCAAGCACTGGGGTAGAAATAAGATAATCAGGTCAGCCCTCAGAATTCCATGCGTTAAGACCCGGAGCACGTTCTGACAGCTGAATTGAAAAGCTGTGTGGGGCATGTCCCTCAGAACTAGTTCTTCCTATTGCCATCTCTCTGCCCTTTTATGCTCCTCACATTCAACATTTTTTTCCCTGAACTTGTCACTGCCTCTGAAAATATCAGCAGCTAGAAAGTGATCAAAGCTCTAGTGGGCAATTGCATATAATCACTCAAAATGATACAGCTCTCAAACCATATGCTCAGCTAAAACAGTAAGCACGTATAATCGGAAGAACTAACTTGACTATCGGAGGTCTCACCGAAACCTCCCTGAGTTGTGTGCAAAGTGAGAAGGGAGGGTGCTCCAATTTCTCTCTCGCAATCTCCAGCTCAGGTCTTGTGGGAGATCCCATGAACAAAGAAGCAGCTGTTGTGTGAGAGGGATCATTGGTGGCATTTCCGGGGCTGTCTTACATGCTCTTAGAGAGAATACAGAGACAGGAGACAGAGCTAGGACATGGCATTCATTCATTCAAGAGTATTTATTGAGCGCTTACTATGTGCAGAGCACTGTACTAAGCGCTTGGAATGAACAAGTCAGTAACAGATAGAGACAGTCCCTGCCGTTTGACGGGCTTGCAGTCTAATCGGGGGAGACAGACAGCCTAGAACAATGGCAATAAATAGAGTCAAGGGGAAGAACATCTCGTAAAAACAATGGCAACTAAATAGAATCAAGGCGATGTACATTTCATTAACAAAATAAATAGGGTGATGTAAATATATACAGTCGAGCAGACGAGTACAGTGCTGAGGGGATGGGAAGGGAGAAGGGGAGGAGCAGAGGGAAATGGGGGGAAAAGAGGGTTAAGCTGCGGAGAGGTGAAGGGGGGGCGGTAGAGGGAGTAGAGGGAGAAGGGGAGCTCAGTGTGGGAAGGCCTCTTGGAGGAGGTGAGTTTTAAGTAGGGTTTTGAAGAGGGGAAGTGAATCAGTTTGGCGGAGGTGAGGAAGGAGGGCGTTCCAGGACCGCGGGAGGATGTGGCCCAGGGGTCGACGGTGGGATAGGCGAGACCGAGGGATGGTGAGGAGGTGGGCGGCAGAGGAGCCGAGCGTGCGGGGTGGGCGGTAGAAAGAGAGAAGGGAGGAGAGGTAGGAAGGGGCAAGGTGATGGAGAGCCTTGAAGCCTAGAGTGAGGAGTTTCTGTTTGGAGCGGAGGTTGATAGGCAACCACTGAAGGTGTTTAAGAAGGGTAGTGACATGCCCAGATCGTGGCAGTTTGTGGATTTTCCACTAAGGCCTTGCCCATAGAGAGGCAGGTGGAGGCTCACTGTTCCTGCTGTTTTCCCTCCAAAAAAAAAAAAAGGGGGCACTTTTATCAGATACATGCAGACACATGAAACCCTCTCCACCCCCTCACCTCACTCCTCAGATGACATACTGCAGAGCAGGTCAGCAGCTCATGGGCAGTGAGTGGAGCCCATGGATTGGCGGGATCAATCCTTGCCGATGCAACCATCAGAGCAAAGTTGGGTCAATATCGCAGGCCAGAGGAATTTTGGGAAGGGAACGGAAAGGCGGGGGTGGGTGGAGAAGGAAGAATAAACCAACCTGGAATTCTGACCTGACTGCAGTACCTAGGGAAAATATCCCTCAGGTTTAAATCACTGACTGAACTCTTCCAGCTCATTAAATAAACCGCGACTTTGGAGTACACATTTTAGCTGCAGAGTTGGGCAAATGGGGGAGCCAAACACAAAAAGGATCTGCTGAACAAAGCAGATTTAGCATTTCTGTGATCAGCCCTCCAAAATATGGTCGCAGAGATAACCAGGAGAAATATGGAACAGCCCCGGCAGGCTTCTTTCCGTGAAACCTGAGAGCCGGAGGGAAGGTACAAAATAATTGCTAGAAATGAAGAGTCTTGGGGTAAAGCTCATAATGGATGATCGGAAAAAATGATTATAAGGCATGAATTTCCCCAGCAGGAACAGCAATAACAACAATGGCAGTTTTCAACTTCAAAGCCCTTTCCCCAGATTATGTAATTAATCTTTGCTGCAGCCTTGAATATAGCCTGTACTTTACAAATATGGGGACTTGAGATGGAGAGTGGAGATTGGCTTTAGAGCTTAATTTGACTTGGTTCTGCATAAAAGCTCACAGCTCATCACATCCGTCTCTGCTTCTTTGGTCTTATTCATGTGGCTGTCGAGGGCACGTCAATCGATCAAACAATCAAGTTATTGTAATTATTGAGCAGAGCACTGTACCTGGGAGAGTAGAGCGTCTTAGACACCATCCCGGGCTGGTAAGTGTTCCCCAAGTTTCAAATTGTTGTGCCATGACATTTAGGAAGACACAGCATTCTTTTAGTATTCCATGAGGTGGGGCAGTGAGTAGCTTTGAGAGGACTGAGATATCACAGGAACAACTCTGGCTAAATTTGCCCTTGGAACCCAACACTTTTTTTATGGTTCCTGTTTCTTTTCTTTTTTCCAATGGCTCAACTGGGTAATGACCACAGCAGCAGTGGATGCAGGGAAAGGAGGGAATAAAGAAGAGCTCATGGGAGTGGTAACTTGCAACCTCCTAGAGTAAATGAAACATTGAAACATAGCAACTTCACCTTCCCCTCTTCCCTCTCGGCTCCAATCACTATCCCCAGAGCTCCACGGAGAAGAGGAGGATGGCAGGGAAGGGTGACAACAGGGTGAGAGAAATGCACCACCTGCATATCTGTCACCTCGTGCACATGTGACTCAGAGGAAAGGGCCTGGGAATCACAGACCTGGATTCTAATCCTGGCTCTGCCTCCTGCCTGCTGTGTGACCTTGGGAAATCATTTAACTTCTCTGTGCCTCTGACTCCTCATCTGCAAAATGGGGATTAAATACCCAATTCTCCCTCTCCCCTAGGCTGTGATGCCGATGTGAGAGAAACTTTGTTCAAACCGATTAGTTTATATCAACCCTGGCACTTGACCCATAGTAACTGCTTAAATATTATCATTATTCTCATGCACAGGGCTCCATTTGCAATTGTGCTTCCAGGGTTCCGTAACTGTATGTACAAGGGGCATGCCCAAATCCCGAGCCCCGATGCTTCTTAGTGATGCAAACTATCTTGCTTCCTTTTCACTCCAACCCACATCGAATTCAAAGATAGTCAAACATCTCCCAAATTCTGCATTCGGGAGACTTTCAAATTAATCACTCCTCTTTGTGCCCTTTAGGTGTGCTGGAAAGAGCCTTCCCAATCCTTTACAGACCCAATTCTACTCTACTCTGTGAAAATGGGTAGAGCAAAACAATTTGAGCTCAGGAAATTAAAAGGAAAAATCTTATATGACCTCTTCCCTTTTGAGATTGGCAACTGACACCTACCAATAAAAGCTATAAAGTCAAGATATACAAATCAGATTTAAATAGTGACCACAACCTCTTTGTGGGCAGCGATCACATCTACCAACTTCGTTCTACTTTCCCAAGTGCTTAGTACAGTGCACTGCACACAGTAAGCACACAACAAATTCCACTGATTGAATGACAGAGGACTCTCTATGAGAGAAGAGGAACCCAACATCACATTTAAACCCAGGCTCTTTATCCCCCTTGCTAAATCATTCATTTAACTGTAATTCTTTTCCTATTTTCACATATATTATTGTCCTAAATTTCATGCTTGAGAAGTTTCCAATTAGTCGGTAATAAGGGTGGAGCTCAAGAAGGCATGTGAGATTAGTTTGGCATTGTTAACTAAATGTAAATGCTGCAATGGAAGACACTGGGACAGCCGGATTTATTTTGCAAAAGGGGGCCAGAAGTCAACATCTGACCATTTTTTCCCCACTACCTTTTGTGAAGGGTGTATGATAGCGAAACTATCAAATGATACTTTTACACTGTAAGCTCCTAGTGGGCAGGGAATGTATCCACTAACTCTATTATACAGTACTCTCCCAAGTGCTTACTATAGTGCTCTGCACACAGTAAATGCTCAATATAACTTATTGATAAATGGGTGATGAAACATTTATGGGATAGAATAAGCGATTACACAGGAGTTGTACAATTATAACTGTTTACAGAATGCTGCATACTGCAATTGAAGGAATCTGATTTTATTCTAGATGTAAATATCTTTATGTGTCTCTCCCTCTTAAGAGTGTAAGGTCCTTGTGGGCAGGCAACTTGTTCTCTCTTCATTCTGTACTTCCTAAGGGCCCATTACAAGACACTGGACCAGGTTGGAGCTCAACAAATGGTTCTGTGAAGGTTCTCATGCATTCATTCATTCACTCGCAATGAAAAAATGAAGTTGGAGCCCAATAAATGATACTACAAAGATTCTCCTTAGCATTGCAGAGATATTAGAGCCAAATAGGAACCTTGGATACATTTATCCACAATGCTGACTCACTGAGGACTGTAGGAAAGGCATCAGTTTTCCACTCCCTTGGAATCTACATGCTTCTCACGGGAAACAACTGTAGTATTAAAAATATGTTCTAATGCAAAGCTTCTCTTTTAGCCAATAAACTCCCTTACAAATAGGGTTCCAAATGACAATTTTGAATAGTAGACTATATGTTGATACTCTTTAAAAAAAATATTTATGGGCACATCAGCAATCGTGTATTTTCTTTTCCCAGAGTCAGATTATGCGTTCCACGGAAACTGATTTTTAATTTATTTGTTCTGCCTCTTACAGTTAATTCCCAAGTTCCATATGCTAGTAAGATTAGCAAATGCTAGTGAAATCTGGATGAGACACAGAGGTAATTACTTTGGCTAACTGTCATTCTGTGGTTTAGGATTAAAATTCTGAGAACCAGGGTTTGACAGTTCATCATTAAAAACAGTTTCAGTTGGCTATCTGGTTGTTGGAACGATTCACAGTGAAACTCAGCAGATGCAATTAATCCATAAATCCACTTGTGTGTGTGTGTGTATATATATATATAAAACACAAAGCATATATATTCACACACACATATTATATATAATATATGTAAATATGATAACATGTCTAAGGAAAGTTTCTCATGACAGAAACTTGATTATTCCTACTAGAAGGAATGTTAAAGGAGGAATGGGTGTTAACAAACCAAGCTGACTTGGGAATTCCCTTCACCAACATGTTATCACCAGATTTAGCCCTTTTTCAGTGAAACAAAGGGATGGCATATTAGCTGCTGACATCCAGGGGACACAGAAGGTTATCAAATCCCATTTACTAGAAGAGGAAAGCAAAACAAAACTAGACTACACCCCTACCCCGCCCCAAATCACCTATACACCTGCCGCCTCACCTCCTAAGCACTTAGGTATTCACCTAACCCTTCTCCCCACAACAGTACATATGTACTCACTTTGTTGCTTTCCCTACCTGAATTGTAATTTTAGGTCTGTCTTCCCCACTAAATTGTAACCTGCTTGAAGGCAGGGACCATCTCTATTAACACTATTGTACTCTCCCAAACACTTACTAAAACAGTCTGGACAGAATAGTATTGATGTACTGACAATAGAGTCCAAAGTAGCCCTAGCACATAACAAGAACAACATTTACAGATCTCACTTCAGGGACTTCCACTAACGTTTTAGATTTTGTATTGAATTAGTCACACCAAAACATGCCAAGAAAAATGCCTGAAAGTTATTTCAGTGGGTGAAGTCCATTTCATGGGCATAGCAACGACTCAGAGAAATTTAAACTTGCCAGAAAGGGATCTGAAGACAAATCACTGGAAAATATTGTATAATAGCTATTCAAAACCTCAAATTAGCATTTTCCTAAAAAAAACCCCAAAAGAACTAGGCTGCTGAGAAGCCACTTGGCCAAGTCACTTTAGCCAAGTGACTAAAGCCTGGGCCTGGGAGTCAGAAGGACCTGGGTTCTAATCCCAACTTCACTGTTTACCTGCTGTGTGATCTTGGGGTAAGTCACAACTTCCCTGGGCCTCAGCTACCTCCTCCGTAAAAGGGGGAATAAGACTGTGAGCCCCATGTGGGAAAGGGACTGTGTCCAACCTGATAAGCTTGTATCCACCCCAGTCCAAAAGCCAGATGGGCAATGCAGTTACCAATTAGGGAAACATAATACCAACTAATGCCATTCTAAATAGGCAGGGACCACTTTACATGTCTCTCTTTAGGTCTAAAGCAAGCCACAAAAACGCATCCTTGTTAGCGTCAAAAGCACTAGAGGGACGATCTATCCAGGAAGTTCTTACACCACCACCAATACAATTAACTGCAATTACTCTCCTGACAAAGTCCCAGAAGAGGTGCCAGTCATTAAGTGGAACCAATTGAACTACCACCCTTTCCCTGAATGATTTCTTCAGTTTAGGATTGAAAGACTTGGACAAGCCACTTGAATTTTGCTCTGACATGGTCTGCTAAATGGGAAAAAGCAGTTCTTTTGTCCCTAGTGCACCATCACCCAGCAGAAACCTCTTTCAGAGAAGAAGACATGAGCGTGCTTGCAACGGAGAAGACGTAGCTCACTGTGGCTATACCATCTCAGATCCCTTATAAATTGATTCTGAGCTATAAAATTCTGGTAGCAAAGGCAGATGATCCTGGTGGGTAAGGCCCATAGACACTTCAGCTCTTCCAAAAGGATCAACACTCTCTCTTTCTGACGGTTCCCCAAACAAGCCCAAGCTTCCACTCCCCCCAGTTCTACTACTCCCATCAAGTGTGGAGAAGTGACAATCCTAAGATACTAGATCAAGAGAAATGGGGAGAAAAGAAGAATGACCAGTGGACTGATGAGAGAGATGACAGACACATGTAGCATAATGATGATGATGATGATAATGATGGTATTTGTTAAGGGCTTGCTGTGTGTCAAGCACTGTTCTAAGTGCTGGGGTAGATACAAGCTGATCGGGTTGGACACAATCCCTGCTCCATATAAGGCTCACAGACTTAATTCCCCATTTTATAGATGAGGGAACTGAGTCATAGAGAAGTCAAGTGACTTGCCCGAGGTCACACAGACAAGTGGCAGAGCTGGGATTAGAACTTGGGTCCTTCTGACCCCCCGGGGCCTGTGCTCTATTCACTAGGCCAGGCTCCTTCTCTTAGAAACAGGAAAGACAAGTCATCCTTTCTCTCCTTCATTTATCTTTTCTGATGCTAAGTACCAGATTTTGAGCCAGTCATTTTGCAGCTATGGCCAAAATGGTTTTGAAGCAATACAATTTAACAGTGCTTCAGCGCACTGATTCCTATCATTGCAGGATATCTTACAATGGTTTGGAAAGTTAGCACAGAGTGTTATGTGGAAAATACCTGCTTACGCCAAGATATAGTATTAGCACTGTTATTCTGCTGGGTCCGATGGCAATAATCCAAAATCAAACAGCTAAAGGTTAAGCATTGACAAGTGTGTGTCACTGATAGAGTGAAAAAAACAGAAATGCTATTGTGAACATAAGCGATCAATGAAAAACAAGGGTCAAAATTATGACCACAATTAGACCTAAACCTCACCCTAATGGTGAGAGCAAGAATAATAGTCCCAGGGTTAAAGTAAAGGCAATCTAATCAACTGCCCCGTTACCTAATCAGTGATGAGCATGAATGCATTCTAAGGTTGGTTTGAATCAAGTCTGCCATTGCCATACGATGACTTTACCAATTCTGTTATATTATACTTTTCCAAGCACTCAGTACAGTGCTCTGCCCCCAAAAAGCACTCAAATATGATTGATTCGATTGATTTACTCTGCATTATCTCCAACTCTGTTATGTCCTTTTGAGGATGTGAAGAAGCAGTGTGGCCTAGTGGAAAGAGCACAAGCCTGGGAGTTGATTCATTCATTCAATACTATTTATTGACATTGAGTTGATGGACCTGGGTTCTAATCGCTGCTGTGCCACTTACCTGCTGCATGCTCTTGGGTGAGTGACTACTTTTCTGTGCCTTGGTTTCCCCAATTGTAAAATGAAGATTCAATCCCTGTTTTCTCAGAATGTGAGCTCCAAGTGGGACAGTGTGTCCAACCTGGTTAACTTGTATCTAACCCAAAAGTCACAGAAGTGTTTTCCACATAATAATCATTTAACAAATACTATAATTATTAATCGTTATATGGCAAACAGAGCTTCTGGCAGCGTTCTGGGTGTGGGCATAACAATTTTATATAAGGGTAAAACAGCTCACCAGTCCACCCACCATTGCAGATGAGGCAATGTAAGACCCAGGGATAATTGCAAAGCATAGGGATCCACAGTTTCCCCCTCATATGTACGATGGGAATTAAATACCTGTCTTTCCTCCTCCTAAGACTGTAAGTCCCCCATGGGACAGGACCATAATCAACCTGATTATCTTGTGTCTACCCCAACGTATAGTACGGGACTTGGCACATTGTGAGGGTTTAAAAAATAAAAATCACAACTATTATTATTTTGAACAGCCACCACACCGCAAACTACTGTAACCCAAGTCTCCCCTTAGGACGCCGAGCATCCAAGGAAGGCCATGGTGGGAAGAACAATGAGGAGCCATCAGGTTCTGCTTATACAGGCATATCAATATTGGTTCAAGTTGCAACTTTGTTGTTCTTAACTTCATTCTCATGGCTCTGTGTCTCCCCTCAAACAAGGACTCCCAGGTGGGATATGAACCATGCCTGATAAAATTATAGTTTCACTAGTGTTTGTCACACGGTGAGCTCTCCGTGCTAATTTCGCTTTGTTCTCATGAGTGTTTTGGTGAGCAATTTAACCCGTACGCATGTAAAACAAAAATGAAACTGCTCTTTGCAAAAGGAAAAATAGGAGAGACATGCATTGAAGACTACTGGGTATTTCCACTAATCCATTATGAAATTACTGAGGGTGGTAATACTCCACTTCTGACCACCTCCCTGGAAAGATCATGGAAGTAAATATTATTCACATCAGAAAAGCAATCTGTCAACAAGTCTCTTTTTCCACTGAAATAATCAATGAAGAAACAGCCACATACCCTGCGGCCTTATGCACTCTCCAACATCTAGAATGAAATCTCTACACCTTGGCAGTCAATACAGTTCAATTAATGTTTAATTCATGTTTACTTGCCCAAATGAGATGAACAGACAGGGCATTTATCAATGGCAGAGCCTCAGCAACACAGGCATTACCATATCTTTGAGATGCAAAATATCCGAGCCAAGAAAAGCTAAAAATGCATTTTAGGTCTGCCAGGCTCTTTCCACTAGGCCAAGCTCATTTTAAGGATTATTTGTCTTATGCCGTCGAGTCGTTTCCGACCCATAGCGACTCCATGGACACCTCTCTCCCAGAAGGTCGCGTTCTCCATCTGCAATCATGCTGCTAGTATATCTGTAGAGTTTTCTCGGTAAAAAATATGGAAGTTGTTTACCATTGCCTCCTTCTGCTTAAGGATTATTCATCAATTTAAGCCTGTTCACCCTCCCAGCAGACTGTAAGTTTCTTGAGGGTGGAAATCACATTTTTACTTCCTCTATATCAATCTAAGGACATCTGTCCCCAAGGGTATAAAGCAGAGCTCTCCACCACAGCAGGCAATCAAATATGCTCTGTTTTGCCACGGTGTGTATTTCCAATACACCGCTAGATTCAAATGTCCTTGGGGAATTAGGGAAGGTTCTTCCCACAGTATCCTCTCCCTGGATAAGGCAAGATTCAGCAGCAGCAGAACAGTTGTGTGCATGTTGTATGACATGGGTACTCAGCACGAACTTTCCTTTATGCATGTTTTGGTGAGATAACAACCCTGGCATCACAGAGAAACTGACTGCATTGTTGATGATGATCAAACTTAAGAAGATGAGTCTGAAAAAAATCAGGGTAGTGAAACCATTTAACAGTTCTAAAACCAGGGCTCAAATATGGCCGACATCCGTGGTTCTCATGAAGTTTCATTTTCCTGTTTCACAGCCGATATTCTTACACAAATTAGCAGAACCTTTTTACAAAGCTAAAACACCAAAGGTCCGTCAGGAACATTTCTCTGTGCTATTCTGAGGCCTGACCTTGCCTCCTGACAAAATAACAGCAGTGCAGAAATTAACACAACAATGTTTTTATTTTTTCAGAAAATGAAATTACATATACCAATTCATGTCAACTGAAGGACTTCTTAATGAAATATGCACAGTATATAAAACAAGCATGCTCCCAGGTTCAAAAAGCCCGTGAAAATCCCAAGCAAAGAGATTTTTGGTCCCTTAAAGGGCTGACCATCAGATGGAATCTCATGTTAGGTAAATCACTTTGTTTCTTGGGAAAGAAAAAATTTCAGCATTTGCTTGCCCATTCAGTTGATGTTTAATTCACTGCCTTAATAGCAAAATTAAAAGAAAGAACCATGATTAGTAGGAGGTAGGGGAAAAAAATCCTACCTCACCTACTGTGGTCCTAATTTACAAGAGAGTTGGGGTCCAAATTCTGTGAAAAGATGCCTTGCAAAGGAGGTTCTGGTGGCAAAACATTTAAAAAACACAACTGGGACACAAATGTCACTGATGATAAATCCTTTAGGCAAAGTAAAATTTATGATCTGGGTAAGATGGAGTATCCTGGCACCTAATGTCATCATAGTGCTAATGGGATATCTGCGGCAACAAATTGCATTCTCCCACAAAATACATTATTTTGCAATTTTCTTATTTCCCAGCTTGCCTCTGGTTCCACTGTAGGCAGGGCTAACACCACAGTCCATTGCAAGCACCTCGTTTTTTTCTGGAGTCGTTTGCAAAATTCATGCTTTTGGAGGCAAGTTAAAATGGAATAAGTACTGATGGGAAGAAACACCCAGTGCCGCACAGATCAACCCAACTGACTCACTGGTTCCGGAAGGAAGGACGTAAACAACAGAGAAAGGCATTTTTGGAGGCGGCATAAATTGGTGTTTGGAGACATAGGAAAAAGGAAGTTTTAATCATAGACTTCAAGGGACAAATTTTGTACACTGTTTGGGTATTAATAGTATTGCTGGCACTGACTTCCTGATGAAAACCTCCGCCCACTGAACAGGAGCAGATATCGACGGGGAGAATTTTAAGCTGATCTCATCTCTACTAAGTCCTGATTTTCCGCTTGCAGCATAACCAAGGTGGCGCTTGATACATGCCTAGATACTTTCGGGGTCTTTAATGCTTCCCGCCGCACACTACCGCAGAAACAGATAAACCTGACGTGTCAGATTAGACTTCGGCCCAGAGAATCGGCAAGGCACAGACTGTCAGTCTTCGATGTGGTAAAAGTCAGGGAAAGGGAGCCCCGGCTACCTGCTGTTTGCAGAAGTAGCAGAAAGCAAGATGACCATTTTTCCTAAATCCATCCCTACCACAGCCACCAGGCTGGCCTTCCCTCCTCCCTTCCATGTCCTTCTCCACTCCCAACTCCCTCCCCAACCTATACAAATGCCAGGAATGCAGGGATCCTGTCCCAAATGATTCCGCTTCCTAGAGTGACAGCTTGCAATAGTCAATTTCTACACAGTTACTTATCACTGGAAGATGACAATCATTTCCGTTAGATCAAGAATAAAAGGTTGGCCAATTGCAAGGTGCTTGAGGGCAGGAATTTTGCCTTCTGAGTAAATAATAATAATTGTGGCATTTGTTAGACACTTACTATGCTAAGCACTAGGGTAAATACAATCAGCTTACAGTTCCCGTTCAGAAGAAACAGAGGTGTCGTCAACAGTGTTTGCTTTGCTCAAAAGACAGAGTGAGGATAATGACTTGGTAGATACCAAACAGCAAGGGATGTTTGGCAAAATCAAAACACGGACTCAGAATAGGTAGCTTTCCTTTTTTAAGTGGATATTTTATTATATTACATCAGTTTATATTCAGCGACTCGCCGTGCCTTATTGGACAAAGTTTGGGTCTGAAAGTCAGGACACCTGGGTTCTAATCCCAGCTCTGGCACTTGCCTGCAGGCTAACTTTGAGCGAGTCACTTAATGTCTCTGTGCCTCAGTTTCCTCATCTGTAAAATGGGGCACGCCCGTTCTTCTCAGGGGCCTGCCAGGGGAATACGATGGACTTGGGAGTACTGGGGAGATCAGGGAGAGTAATAATCACTGTGGTATTGGTGAAGTGCTTATTATTTGCCAAGGACTTTGCTAAGCGCTGGAGTAGGTCCCAAGATAATCAGATCAGATACAGTCATTGTCCCACACAGGGCTCACAGTATAAGGGAGAAGAACACAAACGTCATTTCTAAGCTATACAACTCGGTGGCCGAAAATGAAGAGGAAGGAGGGATGTCAAATTACAAATATCCGAGATGAAGGAGTTCAGTGCCGTACCTCTACCAGCCAGGGGACAGATCAACTGAAAGCCAGAGAGCCCAGTATCACAACAGATTACTGACATCTTATCTTTTCCTCATGTTCCTCTCCTCCCAACACACACCACTCACATCCCCTCTAACAGCCCATCTCTGGGGCAGATAGTCAAAGAACACCATCTGGGACAATTTGTTCAATAGTTCCTGTAAGTTATTTATATTAACGTCTGTCTCCCCCTCTAGACTGTGAGCTCACTATGGGCAGGAATGCGTCTGTTGTGATATTGTACTACCCCACACACTCAGTACAATGTCTTGCACACAGTAAGCGCTCAGTAAATACGATTCAAAGAATGAATGCCATGGCTTGCTATTTTCTTCCACACAAATTTCCAAAAGTCTCCAGCTTTGGCTGCCACCTCTGCCACAAACTGAGAGAAGATTTTAAAATCAACTTGTCTAATGACCTTTTGAAAAGAATCTTCAAGAACACTGCTATTATTTAGCACTATTTCAGAGAACTGGTAAAATGGTCATAATTACATATATTAACACTTTGAAACTGCGGTTTAATAAGTGCTCTAGAACTCGTCTTAAAAGAATGCAAAGAGCATCATATTTATAGCTCCTTTTGACGGGACTCAAAACCCATCTCCCCTGCCCCTCCTAGTTCTCTTAAATTCCAAAGTGGTATAGAAAACCTCAAAACTCACAGCAATTTCAGGTTTGCAGCAAGTAGCATTCAAGACGCCCTATCAGCCGAGACAGGAAGGTAAAAATAAAATTAATAGCTGTTCGGTTCTCCCCTGACAGGCCTTACACAACACATCTCAGCCATTCTTCAGGAAACGAGAAGAACAAAGGAGATGCTCGGCCTAAGACGGCCAACTCTGTTGTCCGCACACCCACCACGCCACCAGGGCCGTGGCCACGATCCTTTTCGGCTCATTCGTCCCCAGTTTGGATACGGTATCGGCTGCCATCATGTCTGGCATTTCTAGTTCTAGCATCCAGCTTCCCTCCATCTCAGCTACTGCCGCTGAGCGCCACGGGTTGGAAGCGGAGCCCGGATTCACAGCATCCGGAGACGGGAACACAAAGGCTCTGGAGCAAGTTGGTGGGGCTCAGGGAAACCCCTCTGGAGAAACGCTGTAACTTCCAACTGATTTGGATGGGCACAGAATGGTGCCTGGGACACATCGTGTCATGTGCCCATGTAACCATGTGCCTCCCATGACCATGAAAAAGCCACTGACCTAGACAACAAGCAATAATCATAATACTGATATTTGTTGAGCACTATGTGCCAAGCACTGAACTAAGACTGGAATAGCAACAAGTTCCACATGGGACTCACATTCTAAGGAGGGAGCACAGTTATTGAATCCCCATTTGGTGGACGAGAGAATTAAGGCACAGAGAAGTCAAGTGATTTGCTCTAGGGCACAGAGCAGGTAGTGGCAGGGCTGGGATTCGAACCCTGGTTCTTCTGACTCCCGGGCCTGTGTCCTTTTTCCACTAGACCATGCTGCTTCTCACTATTCCGGCTTTCAAGCACCCTTGCCACAGAGAGGAGTTTGTTTTATTCAAGGACATCCTGCTTAACATACACCTTTTTCTCCTGAAAATGAAATGGAGAAGTTGGTGGAGACGTACTCATTTCAAGAAGCACATTCACTTTGAAAATATTCTTGAAAGATAAACTACAGACACAAATATCCTTTTTCTTTTTTTCTTCCTCAAGACAAGAAAGCACCACAGAGAACAGCTTCGCATCATAAGGGGGAAGACAAGCAGGAAAGCTATGGAAGAAAGAAATGGAAAAAAAATTTCAAAGCAACTCTCAAATGTCATAATCCTTTAAACTACTACGCTGTTCCTCAAGAAGTGACGGAAGCTGGGTGCTTGGAATGGAGTCTCTCTTTCCAGGAAGTCATTTGTCAGTCCCTCTTCCAGTGTGCCAAATTATAATCTTGTTCAAGGGGAGGCAGGTTCTTTCCTCCTGGAAGCCTTCCCTGATTAATGCACAGCCTCCTACATTCATCACCCAGACTAAGCCAGTTATATCCCCTATTTGGCTGCTCCTCCGCATCGCCTTTGACTTGGCTGTGTACCCCCTTAAGCATTTTGATGCTCACCCAAGTCATACAGTATTTAGTAAATATTCTTATACTCTACTTTTTCAGCTAATCCTGATCTAGTTTAATGTCTTTCTCCCCTGTAGAGTGCACATCTACCATCTTTGTTGTATTCTACTTTCCCAAGCACTTAGTACAGGGTTTGCACACACTAAGCGCTCAGTAAATACCACTGATTGATTCATCACCCCATCAGCTACCAAGCAACATGGCTTAGTGGATAGAGCCCAGGCCTGGGAGTCAGAAGGACCTGGGTTCTAATTCCAACTCTGCCACATGTCTGGGATGTGGCCTTGGGCAAGCCACTTCACTCTTCTGTGCCTCAGTTACCTCATCTGTAAGATGGGGATAAGAGTGTGAGCCCCTTGTGGGACGGGGACTGTGTACAACCTGATTAACTTGTATCTATCTCAGGACTTTGAACAGTGCTTGGCACATAGTAAGCACTTAATAAGTACCATACACTCTGCTCCTCTGCTGCTCACCTCCTCATGGTCCCCCCGTTCATGCCTATCCCGCCATCGACCCCTGGCCCATGTCCTACCGCTGTCCTGGAATGCCCTCCCTCCTCATAATCGCCTAACTCTCTTCTCCTCTTCAAAGCCCTACTGAGAGCTCACCTCCTCCAGGAGGCCTTCCCAGACTGAGCCCCCCTTTCCCTCTGCACCCTCTCCCTTCCCCCCCACCCTCTGCACCCTCTCCCTTCCCCCCCACCCTCTGCTCCTCCCCCTCTCCCTTCCCCTCCCCTCAGCACTGTGCTCATTTGTATATATTATTTATTACCCTATTTATTTTGTTAATGAGGTGTATATCTCCTTGATTCTGTTTATCTTGATGATGATGTCTTGTTTTGCTTTGTTCTGTTTTGCTTTGCTGTCTCCCCCATTTAGACTGTAAGCCCGTCACTGGGCAGGGATTGTCTCTGTTGCCGAATTGTACATTCCAAGTGCTTAGTACAGTGCTCTGCACATAGTAAGTGCTCAATAAATACTACTGAATGAATGAATAATTGTCATCATTATGTATTTTTTCTATCCTATAAGAATTATGTGCCCTTGCATATTTATTTGAATATTCAATCATTTGTTCAGCTGTTTCATTCCAACATCTCTATTATACTACCTATTACATCTCACAAGCCCATAGTCTTGGCATTACCCAACACATTGCTCTCACGGCCCACACGTTCAATCTGTTACCAAATCCTGTTGGTTTTACCTGCACAACATCACAAAAGCATCCTTTTCTCCCCATCCAGACTGCTACCAAGCTGATCCAAGCACTTACTCTAGTTGATCCGGACTACTGCACCAGGTTCCTTGCTGACCTCCCCACCTCCTGTCTCTCCCCAGTCCAGTCCGTATTTTACTTTGCTGTCTGGATCATTTTTCTAAAAATGAATTCAGTCCACGCCTCCCCACTCCCCCAAAATCTTCAGTGGTTGCCCAACCATCTACATCAAACAGAAACTCCTTACCAACTGCTTTAAAGTACTCAATCAGCTCTCACCCTATCTTATTTCACTGATTTCCTCTACAACCCAGCCCGCACACTTCACTCTTTTATCAACCTATTCTCTGTACCTCAATCTCATCTATCGAGTAGTTGACTCCTTGCCACTGCCTCACAGGGGCCTGGAGCTTCCTCCCCACCTCCATAGACAGTAGACCACAACTCTCCCGCCTTCAAAGCCTTGTTTAAATCACATCTCCTCCAAGGCACCTTTCCCAACTAACCCTGGATTCCTCTACTCCTTCTTCCTTCTGCCTCACCTCAGCCCATAGTACTTTTATACATATCGGTAGTTTATTTTAACATCTGTCTACCCTGCTGAACTTTAGGCTCATTAATAATAACAGTACTAATAATAATGGTATTTGTTAAGGACTGTCCATGTGCCAGGCACTGTACTAAGCGCTGGGGTGGAAACGAGCAAATCAGGTTGGACCCAACTGCCTGTCCCATGCAGAGCTCGCGGTCTCATATCCCCATTTTACAAATGAGGTAATTGATCCACAGAAAAGTGAAGTGACTTGCCCAAGGTCACAGAGCAGACAAGTGGTAGAGCCAGGCAGCAAACACGCTGACCAACTCTGTTGCATCATACTCGCCCAACCGCTTAGTACAGTGCTCTGCACACAGTAAGTGCTCAAAAAATACCAGTGATCGACTGCTTCGCAGATTAATCGGGGAAGGCTTTGTTGAGGCCCGATACTGATTCTGGTGATAGTCTAAATTGCAGTATTACACTACTGCTTGGGTTGCTAATGTCTAGGCCCACTCAGTCACAATAAGCTCCCGAGGTTGCTGTAGGCCTGCGATGAAATCCAGCATGCACGTCTGCTCTGTTAAGCGAAAGATTTTCTAGTTGGGAGAGCTAAGTTCCCATGGAAAGAAATATGATCATAGTATGTAGACCAGCTGCCAAGAGATCGCATGTCAATAGAGACACATGGTGTGCATCAGTCACTCATCTCTTCTCTCAAGCACAAAATACGGACTGCCCGATGAGAAAACACCCACCATCTGTAGTCAAACAGACCTACGTTTGGGGTGCCAGTTCAGAGAACTTGCAAGAAAATATGAATGTCATGTTTATTGCAGAGCTAACATTTTCTCCTTCCTCCCAGAAATCAAGCCCGTCGACAAACCCGGCGTGATACAGAATGTAAAATGAACGTTACGGGGCATACAGTGTCTTGGTTCTGCACTGGGGAACACCAACAGTGCACAGAAAACCACTAAAGCACATGCAAAAGAGCCTAAAGAACCAACTGCATGCTTCAAGACAGTGCTCCAGGCTGCCACACTGTCTGCCTAAGGTAGCCATACTTTGAGTACGTGAGTCCAGACACAAAATGTTAGTTGCAGTTCATTTTTGTGGGGGTGTGTGTGTGTGTGTGCGCGCACGTGCTCACCTGCAAGTTTGCAAACTTTCTATTTTAAGAATAGAGTAAAAAATATGATCATTACACCTGGTAGAAGACTTCAAGTGAGACTACAGCCCGCGGCCTAGTAAGCCAAGACTCCATTATCTGAATTGATATTTCTGATGAACTGAGTTTCAAACATCGCTACAACAACCACCCTGAAGTGGCCGGCCACTGGAAGGGAGGTTTTTCCTGTCTTGAAACTGCTCCCAGAATCAGCTTGGGGAAAATGTCTTTCACCAGTCCTCAGTGGATTATGCTAATAGGGAAACTCAGATGTGTCCATATTTGCGGGGAGAGAGAGACTGAGGGGCAGACTAACAGACAGAGAATTCATTTCTGACTCTAACTCCCAACTCTTATCCTTCACTTTTCTTTATGTGTGTTAGGCAAGAGACAGATTTGATCCTGAATTATCCCTTCTTTCTTACCCCCCCAAAAATCTAGTCTCAAAGTCTGCTGACTGGGCCACATTCTGAACTGCAGCCAGTTCTGCCAGAACATAAGGATTGTGTTCTTGCCAAATCCTGTGTTGAGGAAAATTTGCACTATATAATCTCACCCGTTCTGGATGAAAACACACACACACACACACACACACACGCCATCCCCTTCCCACCCTTCTCCCAAAACCTCACCTTGTCAGATGATCATTCCCCAACTCCCCAAAAATGTTTTAGCAAAAAGGCATAGTGACTAGAATGTAAGCTCATTATGGGCAGGGAACACGTCTGCTAATTTTTTTGTACTGTACTTTCCGGAGTGCTTAGTACAGTGTTCTGCATATAGTAAGTGTTCAATAAATACAACTGATTGACTGAAATCACATATTATGGAAGAACTGAGCCTGTCTACTATTGTGGACATGGCATGGATGCCATAATTGAGCGTGGAAAATCATTCCCAAAGAAAAAAGGCCAACAAGAGAAGTAGAGAGAACAGCCAAAGACTTCTGATCAGAGACAATGGAAGAGTTGAGAGAAAATGGTCACAAGGGATTCCAAGCCAAACAAAGCATCAGAATGAAGCTGTGTGACCTAGGTTAAGCCATGTCATTTCTCTGTGCCTCAGTTACCTCATCTGTAAAATGGGAACGAAGATTTGCGAGTCCCATGTGGGACATGGACTGTGTCCCACCTGATTAGTTTGTATCTACCCAGGGCTAGGGCAGAGCCTGGAACCTAGTAAGGGCTTAACAAATACCATAAAATAAAGGAAGACCAAGCAGATTGATTCCTTTCAATAAAAACCCTACTTCTAACCACTCCTTTAGAAAATTAAAGTTCAATATTTCTTTCTTTATCTGAGATTGCTTTATAATCGATCGACCTAAGTAACAATGATTTTTTTTTAAATAATCCTACAACTAACTTCCCTAGAATTTGAATATTAATCAAAAACACACAGAGCCATCATGACCAGGCTGCATTTATAATTCATAGTGATTTTAAACAAAAGTAGAGCCAATGGAGATTGATATTTTCAGAAATGCTATTTTTCATAATATTGCTGAGGGAAATTACTACTTAATTTTCCACTTCTCATTTTGGGGTTTTATATTCCTTTTTTTTTTTTTAAGTCACAAAATAAGCTGCACCTGGATTTATTTCTCAAACACTATAGGGAACCGCAAACTGGTTGTAACTTCGCATGGAAGAAATACAACACCAGAATATTAAAATGAAATAATGTGCTTTGTCAATTTTTAGCACAAAACAGATAGGAGGTCACTGGAAAACGAATAAAAAGTACTAGATGTTCAAAGCTGGGGCTCAACAGAGTTTCTATATTATATGAGTACGGTCATTTTCCATTATCCAAATTATCATATTTATGCAAATAGAAGGGAAAATCCTCTATTTTCATGAATCCATTAATCCCAATCACTTAAGTGGCTCACGTAAAACTTGGGGAGAAACACAATTTCTACATCCTGGTGGAAAGGTAGTTGTGGGAATGGAATTTACTGCATGTCTGGGAGCATCAAATACTGTGTTTAGTACTTGAGCACAACAAAACAAAAAAAAAAGAGAAGCACAAGGCACATTCCCCGCCCATGAGGAGGCAGACAGACATAAATCAATCAATGGTATTTAGTGATTGTTTACTGTGTGCAGAGCCCTTACTCAGCACTAAGGAGAGCACAAAGCAGATCTGATCCCCGCCCACACAGAGCTTTCCGTCTACACGTAAATACTGACGTATCTCTTCTTCCTTACAGTCAAAATGCACCATTTGGCTTTCATCATAAATTTAAATGTAACAGGAGGGTGGAAAGATAGAAGATAGAGTGCTAATGGGGTATTGGTACATTTATATTGAACCTTTACTGGGCCATAAATTGTTCTTTCAAAAGGACCCATTTCCTCCACGGCACAGAAAGAAGCCAAGAAGAAGACTACACTGCTATGTATTTCTATTCTGGGGGGTCCCTATTTTCCTTTATAAAAATAAATTTCAACAGAGCCTGTTCCCAGTGGAAAGACAACAACTTGTCTCAAATTAACTCATGATTGTTTTGAAGAGCTTAGAAGAGGAGCGGAAATGTATTACTGGCTCTGAAATTCCCAGACTTTCCAACTGCATAAAAACTCTTAAGTCATCATGAGGAGACATCAGAGAAATTAGGGTTACTTTGCCCCAGAATTCAGTTCAATGAAAGAAAAACCGCACCAGTCCATCCTAGACACAAACAGGAAACGAGGTCTTTAGAAAGGTAAAAAGGATCTTATTGTTTGAAGTACTAAAATAACACAATAATATTTTGAATTAGCATAGCACTTTTCTTTTCAAAATGCTCTGAAGGTTACAATACTTATAATGAGTACTGTGTTAAGTGCACGCAATCAAATCAACAGAAGACACTGGGGCTGGAGTGGTTAAGTGACTAGCCTAAGGCCACCATTAATAGCTGAGAAAGTTGCTCCACACCACCAAGACTTGATGGCCATTTAAATGGTTTCAGGGACTCCCTAACACGGACAAAGCATTGGACCCCATGTGTACTTCTTGGAGCCCACAGACACCCAAAATGCATCAGAAAGGCCTTTCTAATGGAGAGGTGGGCAATCAATGAATTGGTGATATTTCTGAGTGCCTAGGCAACTGAGCCACTGTGTTAAATATTTGAGTGAGTATAAGGAAAGCAAAACACATGCTGCCCCCAAGGAATTTATAATCTAATCGAGGAGTCACAGAAAATGATTATCTTCAAATAATGGGAGCAGAAAGAAGAAAATGGGCTTAGCAGCAAGTAGTTCAAATACATCAGAAAAATAATGGAATTTATTAACTGCTTACCATTTGAATAAATTATTAAATATATAAATGTGATCGCCCATTCCCAAGAACACAGAGAGTACAAAAAAGAGGAATAAAAGATTTAGGTAATAGGCTCTCTGGAACCTGAGAACATAACATCATCTTGGTGTTCTTAGATCTCCTGTCTTTCCCAAAGAAAGGTACAGTGCTTATTTCTTCAGAAAAAAAAACAAGTGTAATTTAAGGATGCAAATTTCTTGTCAATATACAACATTAGCAAGGACAGTGGTCATTGCTGGTCTCTACCGAAAAGTCCATTAAGTGATTTAAATATGAGGCTTTCCTCAGTGATCACTGCTTTTGTTAAAAGGAGTTATGAAGTATGGCCTCTTGGTGGCTTGGGTGAATTTAATGCCCCCTCTTTCCCCCCTGAAAATGATATTTATGCAATAGCTTCCAGCAGGTTGCTTTCTCGATCTGCCAATCTGGTGTGGCATTAGAAAAAGTCTAGCCTGAGCAGGGGAAAAAAAAAAATCAATGTCAAGGATGGAAGGTGGTGTGCTTTTGTGGTCGTTTCGGAATTAAACCTCACTAGGGCTTTCATTGTACAGATAAGTTTGTTTCAACTGACACATTAGGCATTCAAGATCAATAGAGAGTTTTCTACAAAATAATATCCCTGTTTCCTGACAATATTATGCTTCACTAACATTCTGGGTGCTAAATTAAGAGCTGTTTGGGGAGGATTAAATTGTGGCAATGCATTAAGGAATTAAAAAGGTGATCATTCAAAAGCATCATCTTTCAATAAATATATCTGATGAAAAGTAAATTGCTAGCTAGTGCATGTAAAATCAATAGGCTTCTTAATGCACTTCAAAATGTATGCTCCCTTTTCCTCGAAGGCAAGCTGTGGGCAATGGTTTGCATAATTTTCTTTTTTTCTTTTTGTTCCCCCCTCAAATACAGTTAGTGAAACTACTTGCGATATTATCCTTTCTTTGGCAACTTAACACATGCCCCTTTAATATCCATCAGACAATATTATGCTTCATTAACATTCTGGGTGTTAGTGAAGCATCTCTTTCCATCCTCAAAGCTCTACTAAAATCATTTCTCCTCCAGGAAACCTTCCTTGATTAACCTCTCCTCTCCTCTCCCTACTCTCCCTTCCCTCTGCTTCACTATCGCCTTGAGTCCATACCCCTTAAGCACTTTGATAGTCACTCCATCTCCACCCCACTTACATGCATATCGTTATACTCTGCCATTTCTCCTATATGTATTTTATTTTCTATCTTCCTCCACTATGAATCAATGGTATTTACTGAACGCTTACTCTATGCAGAGCACCGTACTAATCACTTGGGAATGTACAATACAACAAGAGTTAGCAGACATGCCCCCTGCAGATTATAAGCTCCTTGCAATTCCACTGTACTCACCCAAGTGCTTAAATAATCACGTTGGTATATGTTTAGCGCTTACTATTCACTGTTCATTCCAAGCGCTTAGTACAGTGCTCTGCACATAGTCAGCGCTCAATAAATACTATTGAATGAATGAATACTATGTGTCAAGCACTGTTCTAAGCACTGCTTCTGCACACCGTAAGCATTCAATAAACATCACTGATTGACTGATGCCCCTAGTGACTGTTTTATTCAAATTCACAAGACGGGTAAAGAGGAAAAATCATTTAAAACAGTCCTATCACAAACCGTCAAGTATTTATATTGTAGACGCAGCTTGTGTAGATGCATTTTCAATGTATAAAAACAGACCGTTCAAGAAATTGATCCTTCTGCCCCTACCCGTTCCCAAGCAGAAACAGATGGCGGGGGGTCTCAAGGTATATAGCAAGGTTGGTCCCTGGGGTGATAGCAGGCCTGAGCTGCCCCCAAAGGGCAGTAGGATGGCGAGGGGCTTGGGTTGGCAGTGGGGTGACAGAGGGGAGGATGGTGGGGACTACATTCTATTTAATCAGGTGGACTTTCTGAGATAGGTCAAGATTCCTGGATAGAGCTCAGAGAACGGACCGGTGGTATGTGGCTCTTTAAATAGTAACTCAAACCCTGCTACTCTTAGCTTACTAGGACATTACACCTCTCTCAGGATGGCACCTGGAAAGTTTCCAGTACTCTACCAGTCTCAACTACAGGAGAGAGAGTCAAAGCAGAGGCATAGCCATTCCAATCCTAGCTTAGGCAGTGGAAGGCAAGCTGCTACAAGTCAAAACTCCCCTGTGCTGGCAGGCAGCAGCAGCATGGGGACGGGTCAAGGGCAGAGATTCATGTTTGCTGCACGGAAGAAGGTGATGGCCATATTTTTCCCAAGAAAATTCTAAGGATACCCTAGCAGAATGACTGCACATGGAGGTGGAGCGTTCTGGGAGAGATGTGTCCATGGAGTCGCTATGGAGTCGACAGCATAAGACAAGACGAGCACACTAACCAAGAAGATCCGAGTCCCTGATGACCTATTCTGTAGGAAAGCTATCTTTAACAAGAGAGTTGGCATAGATGGATATTGGCGAAGCTCTTCTTATAGCTCTTTCGAAGAAAGTAAAGCTACTAAGCTCTAAACAAGTTCGCTGGGAAGCAGCACTGTCCAGCAGACAGAACACAAGTCGGGAAATCAGAGAACCTGGGTACTCACCCCGGCTCCACCATTTATCTGCTGTGTGAACTAGGGAAGGTAAGAACTTCTCTGTGCCTTATTTATCTCATCTGTAAAACGGCGATTAAGACTGTGAGCCCCATGAGGGCCAGAGACTGTGTCTAGTCTGATAACCTATCTACTCAAATGCTCAGTACAGTGCACGGCACATAATAAGCACTTAACAAATACCATAAAAATGTAGGCACTACTAGCAAAATAAGAATTAAAGGAAAGATAAAAGGAGTTTCTCTGACCCTGTGACAGGAATGATGATCATTTAGGCAGAAGAGCCACTGAAATAGCTGGAGGAAGCTACCCAATACTGGGTGTTCACTGCCTAAGCATTTCCTCTATTTGCTCTCCCCTCTGCGTCACCTATGCATTTGGCTGTGTATCCCTTAAATACTTTGACAGACATCCCAAACCCAAAGGACTTATGAAGATGTTCTTATTCTTTACTAATTCCCCTATATGTACTGTATTTTCATGTCTGTCTCTCCTTGTACACTGTAACCTCTTCTTGGGCAGACATCAAGCTTATCAACTCTATTGTTTTCTCCCAAGCGCAGAGAAAAAGCATCCTAAACCCGTTAAGTGCTCAGCAAAGACCAATGAACCAATGATCAAGTAGTAATTATTATTGTATTACAAACTTTTCATGTTGTAGCATGTCTTTCCAACACTAATTCCAATGCTAATCTATTTAATGAAGACATTCTTATGTGAATGATACTACATAGATTTTGACTTTTGCTGGGCACAACTTCAGACAGGATGCTACCCACAGGTAGTCAAATGTGGTCCCGGGCCGTGTTTAGCCCAACTCACAATATATCACACCTCTCTCTGGCTTTCCAGATGGCTTGGGCTAGGAGGAGTCTATTCACCAAGAACTGGATGAAAGCATTTATACGAAATACTCACAGAACCTTCCTATTCAAGGTTAAATAATGGAACTTTTTCATTTCTACTATTTCCAAATTTAATAAGCACATTAAAGTAGCAAGAATGTATTTAAGACATGGGAGATCCGGCAAAAGTGGGCTAGAAAAATCAATAAGGCAACTTTTTGACAAATGCATTTTGAGCGATCAAAAGAATAGCCTAAGAGGTACATAGAACTGATCTAACACTCATCACATTATCATTTCAAGGAAACATCTTTTGCAACTGAAAGGTGATGTCTATCTATAATAAGCTCCTTCTGAGCCAGTAACAAGGCTGTCTTTAAAATTCAGAGACAAAATAAACATGTGGAGTACCCAGGGGAAAATTAGAAGCAACAAACCAATGGGTTTCTCTAAGGAGGAGGCTCCACCTTTGAAACCAAAGGCTGCTTTAAGAGAAAGTAAATGTACAAAGGAAAGAGCACTTCAAGACCCTTTTCACAAAAGACAAAAAAAGCTACAGAGATGTTTGCCTTAGGGATATGTTTTTGGTTGGGGGATGTTTTTTTTAAGCAGCGGCACAGTGCATTGAAATGCTGAATACTGTGCAATTCATCTCCTACTAGATGTTGGTTTGTGGCATTGGGGTGTCAGCTGGTGAGAAGACCTCTTCTCAAGCACTTTGAAAAACCACAGGTCCACAGTTTTCCAAATAGCCACAGGACATAGTGGAAAAGCCCGGTGGCGGGGCAGAGGGTGGGGGAGGTTGGAGTAGAGTCTTTTTAATTTCACCCCATTGTTAGAAATCATAGGTTAATTTTTTTTTACGACCCTAAATATTTTCTTTTATGCTTGGCCTTCAGTCTACCCATACAAAGCCTCTTGGGAAAGTACAATATAATCAAGAGTTTAGTGCAGTGCTCTGCACACGTTTAGACTGTAAGCCCGTTATTGGGAAGGGATTGTCTCTACCTGTTGCCGAATTGTACATTCCAAGCATAGTAAGCGCTCAATAAATATGACTGAATGAATGATTCCGAGGGCCATGCTTTTTGGTCTTCTGTATTCACGTCTCCAGGTATCCTTTCCAAAGCCCCTTCCAGACCCCAGGGAACTAACCCTCATTCTTGGCACATAGTAAGTGCTTAAATATTATTATTATTATTTATTTTATTATAGTGCCTGGTACATAGTAAGCACTTAAATACCATCACCATCATCATTATTTATTAATATAATGCCTGGCACATAGTAAGCGCTTAACAAATACCATCGTCATTATTATTATAGACCTTGGCATATAGTAAGCACTTAAATATCATCATCATAGCACCTGGCACATAGTAAGCACTTAAATACCATCATCATCACTTTCCTCCCCCAGCCTGACTGGCTGTCTTTTGGTACTATTGCCCTCTAGACTGTAAGCTCGTTGTGGGCAGAGAATGTGCTTATTTTGTTATATTGTACTCCCCCAAGCACTTAGTTCAGTGCTCTGAACACAGTAAGCTCTCAATAAATATGATTGACTACAGAGGGGGAAAAGAAAAATTCAAGCCGAAAACCTCCATGGGCCAGGATTTCTGATGAAATTTCTACAGTATTCCCCTGTTTCATCTGAAAAACAATCCCTACACATGCAGACTGCCCCTCTGATGGCTGTAAACAATCTACAATTTGCCAACTTGCACAAATAAGAGAAAAAAAAAAACCCACCCACCTACACACATTAAAATGCCAAATTGGGAAAAACTTCAAATACCTTCCAGAAAAGATGAGAAGGTTCAAACTATTTGACAACATTCCAACTAGCTTGACCATCCCCAGTTGCTTTATAAAAGCTTCAAGGGAGACATTAAAATGTAGTTTGTCATAGTATGCATTCTGAACTGCTGATGCAATATTTCATTAAACTACAGACCGCACTTGCCTGGTTTCTAGTACTTGCACATCAACATGTCATTTTTTTAAAGACTTAAGATCTAGAAATTGCCCAGAAGAGTTAGATCTTTACTTTCTCCCTATGTGTATTCCTTCAGGGATGTACTGTATTGAGAGACTTGTGAATTTTTTTCTAAACGACTGAGAATCTGTGATGATGAACTGACGAAAATGAATGCAGGCATTAAGTTTTCAAAAGACACAAAATTGAGCAGGGTCACTAACACCTAATACTCATGAGAGAGCTCTGAAAGTGCTTTGGATACATTAAATAAATGGTAAAAAAAAAAAAGTCAAGAACAGAATAGTGTTCAATAAGGACAAGCAATTAGTTGAATACAGATGAAAAATGATAGGCGAGGCATAAATTCAGTGGAAAGAGATCGGGGTAGGTTCTGACAGGCCTTTTTTTAATGGTATTTGTTAAGTGCTTACTAAGTGCCAGGTACTATTCTAAGTGATGAAGTAGGTACCGAGTAATCACATGGGGCACACTGTCTTAATCCCCATTTTACAGATGAGGTAACTATGGCACAGAGAAGTGAAGGAACTTGTCCATGGTGTCACAGCAGACAAGTGGCATTGCTGGGATTAGAACACAGGTCCTTCTGAGTCCCAGGTCCATGCTCTATCCACTAAGCCAAGCTGCTTCTCTGTTAAATTAATTCATCAATCAAACCATACCTCAGCAATGTAGTACAGGATTCTGTCCAATGTAGCCTGAATCCCCAAATCCTGGATGGCTGGGAAAGCTTCCTTTCAGTAAGGCTAGTCACAAAGTGAAAAAGGCTACCCGGGAAATTCTTGAAACTTCCAATCCCCCAAAACCACAAGGGACCTCAAATGTACAATTGCAGCTCCTGGATTTAGTCCCTGGATGATATCACAGACCCTTCAAACTCCAGGACTGCATGATTTCATACATATTCCAACTGTAGCAAGGACCATGAGAATAATCCTATGGATTGAAATTCAATATTGTTGACTGCAAAGCAAGAAGACTGTAGTGTTCTCCATAATTTATGACCTGATGATTCCCTCTTCTATCCTTGCCACGATATGAAATGCCAGGATCAATGTTTTAAATGAATAACTACCCAGTATCTTTCCTTCACTGATCAGTTGGCTCTATCTCATAAATACAGCCGCCACTGCTCAGGGTTAAACACAATGGAAAGGCTTCACTGGTACCATCATTAGCCCTATTTGCTATTCTTTGTTCCATCACCTGAATAGGATGGCCAACAGCTGACCACTGCAAAACCCATAAGCAGTAGAACTCTGCATGGCTCCATCATGACATACGTGTTCCCTAGAGGAAAAAATATTCCTGCTCCTTGCTCTGACTCAAAGACCTCATAAGGTCAGGGAGCATACAGGCACCTTATCTGAGGGTGAAAAAGCCTCCCAAGGGAAAATAAAAATGGTCCATCTGTCTTCCTCATTTGTTCATATGTATTATACCTCTACACTGTGTTAGAAATACCTTTATCTGTAGCTAATTTTGGTTGTGCTGTTCACACGTGAATTACTTTGCTACTTTCCCTCAACCTGGTGTCCTATAATGTTGGCCTTTATATAAAGCCACTGATAGCCATAAAATTTGTTGAGTGGTCACTCTGTAATTTTGTCCCAGGCACGATGATACTACTTTAATTTTGCGATTAACATGTTTCACAAGAGTCTTTGGCAATTAGTTGGCAGTTCTAAAATCTTATAAGTCCGTAAGATTATGTTTAGAATACTTCGGGGAGGGGAGAAAGAAGAGAGCAGGAAAGAAAAGGAACGGAGGAAGGAAGGACCGGAAAAGGAGAGCAACTATTTTCTCCCAAAAATGTGAAGTCTTTTTTCATAACTATAATAATGGTATTTAGTAAGCACTTATGTTCCAGGCACTAAACACTGGGATACCTGCAAGATAATACGATTGAACACTGTTCTTGTCCTTCGTGGGGCTTACACTTTTAAAGAGAAAGGGGAGGAGGTATTTTGTTCTATTTTTTGAAGTTGAAGAGAGTGAGGTAGAGAGAAGTTTCCCAAGGACATACATGGCAGGCAAATGGTGAGACCAAGACTAGAACCCAGGTCTTCTGTGCTTCTTTCCACTAGACCACATCACTCAACTGAAATTAAACAGAAAGCTTTAATTTCTCCCTCTTACTAAGAAAATATACAAAAAGGAAAAGGGGAAAGAGAGCTACTTGGATGGGTGCTGTAAGGTCAGTGTGGGTAGGGAACAGGACTATCAACTCTGCTATACTGTACTCCCCTAAGCACTTAGCACAGTGTTCTGCACACAGCGTGAACTCAAATACAATCGACTGATTGTTCGATTGATGCCATGATCCACATGCCATTCTCCTATGAGTCTGGGAGATCTGGTCGTCCCAGAATGCGGGATCAGGTAGGGAGTAAAACAAATGTACCATAATAACATCAGAAGAAATCCAAATTAAAAAACAGAAAGTGCAGTTGAGTATTGATATATATTTAATTGCTGACAATAAATCCAAATACATAATTGGGAGCATTTAGGCAATCAGCCCACTGAAGCTAGCATATTAGTCTGTGGATAGGAAGGTTACTAGCTGTAAATCTAAGTTATTTTGGCAGGGCTTCTAATAGAAAATGCCTTGTAGAGGACACCTTAGAAAGGATATTTAGTTGATTTGGGGATGGGACTCAGAAGAACAGAGGCCTGGAATCCCTTGGATCAGTGCAATAGGAAAAACTTTCTGCTCACACACTACTGAAGAGGAACACAATGGCAGGCTCCCTGTTGTAAACTGCTTCCCTTTCCTCCACTGGTGATTTGAGAGTTGGCATTCTTTGAATTTAGAGAAGAAAAATTGTCCCCAAGATGGAAAAGCAACACAGCAGACATCCCAAGACATCCACAAGTTTGGTCTTTTCTCTGGAGCAGCAATGCTACTCTGACCAGTGCTCTTCTTGAGTTCTCACATCAAAAAGGGTATTGCATTATTTACACGGGACGGTAGACCTCCCAGTGTCCCCCAGTGCCACAATCTGTGGCTCGAACCCCAGTCGGCCATCATCAACAAGTATTTATGGACCCCCACAGGGTGAACGCACTGCATTCGGCAGTCGCCAACCTGTGCCCAGTCATTCTGAATTATTACCACCATACATCTTTCTGCCTCCCTCTGCCAATTTTAATATCGCCAGCACAGCTTCTCATCCTAGCATATTTCCAACCTTCAGGTCATTCCAAAGCAAAATAATGTAGCTACCACGCTGGTTCCAATGCCTTGCCATTTGTTTCCTCTTTCTGAAATAAACTGCCCCCTTTGCAAATTACTCCTTGATAATTACACTACTTATTTATCCACCTTGCAAGTTCACAATCGCCTCTCTGAGCTGTCATGATTAGTTCTAGTGGCATGATTTCTCAAGCTTTTCTCATCAAGTATTTTTTATGTCTTTTAAAGAAAACAGATAGCACTTGCTAGACAAGACTCTTATGTAATTTCCTAAAACAGTCATGAGACTGTTTGTCAGCACCCTAAAATTGCCCACCCCTCTCACTTGAACTTCAAATTTCATTTTATCTTTCTCATATGATTTCCACCAGGCATTTCTGATGACAGGACAGCTTTAATCATGCTCCTGTGTCCTGAGCATTACACTAAGTGCTGGGGTACAGTCAAATTCACAGTTGAGGGGCAGTTCCTGCCCCTAAGGGGTTTACATTCTAAAAGGGCAAGGACAAACAGAAAAAGGAAAAGCTTCAAACATTCATTGTATTCAGTCTGCTACCATATACTGATTCTGTCTACACTGTAAGCTCCCTGTGGGTAGGGCACCAACTCTTTCATACAGTACTCTCCCAAGTGCTTAATTCAGTTCTCTGTTCACGGTAAACACTCAATAAATACCACTGATTGATCGATCCCAGAAAGGTTGGCAAGGGCCAAGACTTCCGACAAGGTGCCCAATTCCTTTGTGGAAAATAACATTTTACCAGTTTTGAGGGGTTTTATCCCCGCTCCAAGAATTTGATTTGATTCAATCCACAACTGAATTTTTGCTGCTTTATTTTCCCTGTCTGGACCTTATTTAAGCTGGTAACTCTCATATGTGCTAAGAATCCATCCGATAGCTGACTTTGATAGCTGACTTCTTAACGTGTCCCCAGAGTATGGGTAAATGTTGCGGTCACTAATTTAAAAGGCATCGCCAGTGGCAAGCTCAAATATAATATGCATACCAAATTTCTTTATGATCATGTCCAGGGTAAACAACTTTCCTTTGATAACGTTTACAGTACAGCCGGGTTCGAATCCCGGCTGTGCCACCTGTCAGCTGTGTGACTGTGGGCAAGTCACTTCACTTCTCTGTGCTTCAATTACCTCATCTGTAAAATGGGGATTAACTGTGAGCCTCACGTTGGACAACCTGATTACCCTATATCTACCCCAGCGCTTAGAACAGTGCTCTGCACAGAGTAAGCGCTTAACAAATACCAACATTATTATTAATAAAATCACTTTCATTTTTGGATGGAGATCTCCAGCTGAATTAAGCAACCATTTTCCAACAATGCATCTGGATAGACTGCATTAAGGTAATAATTATTGTGGTATTTATTGAACAGTGTGAATACTCCAATGTGAATTTTCTTAATAAAAGATTTTTCAAGAACACACTTCCCTCATTACTGGAGAACTATGTTGCTATTTCTGATATTTTTGTGTGTTCCTGACGGCTAAATTGTTCTGTACGAAATTTAAACAGACTTCATGGAATCAAACAGCTTGTCCACATTCCCGAAGCAAATGGGGATTTCAGGTAGTAATTTAATTTATCCATCATCATCAAGAACAGTAAGCTCCTTGTGGGAAGGGTATGTGTCTACCAACTTTGTTATACTGTACTCTCCCAACTGCTTAGTATGGTGCTTCGCACACGCTAAACACTGAGATACGAGTGACAGAACTTATTGAGCATCTTTCCATATTAGGCACTGTACTAGGAATATATAATAGAATAAAGGAGAAAGAAACTGTCCCTTGTCCAGTTCTAATTAGTTCTAATGGAGGGGAATCCAGTGCTGCTGACATACCTTCCTGGATTTGTCTCAGACAGTGGTTCTTTTAAAAATTCTACACTTTTTTTAAAATTTCCCATAAGCTTATGGAACTCCTGTGCAATTCCCAAAAGACCTAAAGTGGTTTTCCTATTACAGGATCCTGTTCACACTCTCCCTCATTTGATATTTTTCAAAAATAATTTAAACTCAAAATTATATAAAAGTATAGTTCTGGTTGCTAAAACACTAATATAGCCTCCAAGACTTCATCTTCATTAAGAATTGTTCCACTAGACCATTTCTGTTTCCTCTACAATGGAGTTTTAAATGTTTACAAAATTCTGACATGATATATTTTCCTGACACTACTTTGTATATTTAGATTGAGTGCCTAATGATTCAGGACATTTTTCAACCTAGAAAGATGTGCTGATGTTTGTGTGAGAAAAATCAGCACACTGGCTAATTGTTTCCAGCTGTTTAGAGGCAACATTCTTTGCCAGTGAATAAAGTCCTTGGAGTCTAGAGCATTTTAGGGATTTTTTTCATGAAAATTCACAAGAAAATCACTATTTAACACCAATTTTCAGACCTTAGTCCCACTGCCAAAATAGACTGCCCACACACCTAAAGAATTCTTTAAATGTTACGCTGAAAGAAAAAAAAATGAATATTTGGGTTTTCCAGGAAACAACTCAATGACAAAACTCCCTGGCAGAAATCAATCAATGGTATTTATTTAGCTCTTACTATGCATCAAGCACTATACTAAGAATTAGGTAGAGTATAATGCAAAACAATTAGCAGACACGCTCCCTGTCCATAACAAGTCTACAGTCTAGAGGATGCTCTCACTATGTATTTTGCATACAGAGTAATGGAAGCGTAATGGAAGAATTAGGTAATATTCTTCTGACACTACAAGACTGCCTAGATAGAGTGAAACATGGTATTGGAAGCACTCGCACTATGGAGAAGCACTATGGAGAAGCAGTGTGGCTCAATGGAAAGAGCACGGGCTTTGGAGTCAGGGCTCATGAGATCGAATCCCAGCTCTGCCACTTGTCCGCTGTGTGACTGTGGGCAAGTCACTTATCTGTGCCTCAGTTCCCTCATCTGTAAAATGGGGATTAAGACTGTGAGCCCCACGTGGGACAACCTGATTCTCCTGTGTCTACCCCAGAGCTTAGAACAGTGCTCGGCACATAGTAAGCGCTTAACAAATACCAAAATATATATATACACTAGTTGTAGAATTGCACAAGGTATCAGGCACAGGGTATGCACTATGGTGCTATATTCCCTTAGAACCGACAGATGCAACAACGCAAGCTACACATACTAGAAGAATGGGGGGGGGGGGGTGTCCAAGAAAAGACAGAAGTGTGAGGGAGTCGGTGTGTGAAGCTACAGTTTCATAAAGAAGCCATCTGCTCTTTCTCCCTGTTTTTGAATGGTACTTGCTAAGCACTTATTCTGCTCTAGGCCCTACACTGATAGCTGGGGTAGATAATCATGTTGGACACAGTCCCTGCCTCACTTTGGGCTCACAGTCTAAGTAGGAGGGCGAATGATAGAATCCCCATTTTTCAGATGAGGTAACAAGCACCGAAGTTAAGTGATTTGCCAAAGGTCACACGACAGACAAGGGGTGGAGCCAGGAATAGAACACGGGCATTCTGACTCTTTCCATCGAGTACGCTGCTATCCTATCAGGCAGTGAGTCCTATGGTAGATAGGGGCTTCGATTGAGCTGATTATCTTGCATCTACCCCAGAACTTAGTATAGTGTTTGGCACATAGTAACCACTTAATATGTGCCATCATGATTGTAGAGATTTGCTTGTATACACCCCAGCACTTAGGACAGAGCCTGGTACATAATAAGTGCTTAACAAATACCATCATTCTTCTTAATATTAAAATTCTATTACCTCTCACCTGCATAGATTCACCACAATATAATGAATATCAGACTATCAGAGAAGCCGCCAAGAAGAACAGAACCAAGTTGGAGTTCGGTTCCCAAGGAAGAGAGAGCTTCCTTCCTGGGAACACTGGAGAAGAGAGACGCCTTGTGAAGTGGGACTAACGACAGTATTTTTATTATCGAAAAGTACATAGTAGCACCTAATGCATACAGAACTCCACAGTGGGGCCTGGGAGATGTGTCAAAAAGATGTAATCCCTGCCTTCAAGGAGATTACAGTTACCATCAAAACCCTACTTTCACCATTCTCAGTGCCTCTGGTCAGGTCTCCCTTATTAATACATCTCTATACGGGTTAAGAGGGAATGCCCAGTGATGGTGACTTGAGTCAACTCCAGTTCGTTTGATGACTCCAGTAACCTGGAACAGTTTGGCGAGTCATACTCTGTTTATAGACTCTAGCCCTTGAAGGAGAGTTGCTCATTGTGGGTGGGGAATGTGTCCATTTACTGTTCTATTATACTCTCTCTCAAGCTCTTAGTACAGTGCTTTGCACACAGTAAGCGCTCAGTAAATATGACAATGAATGGATGATTGAATGAACTTAGTTGGGTCATGCATTGAGTTGGCCCAGGAACATTGTTCCAACTGAGGCCCCATGGAAAGGTTCCAGAAGTGGCCACCTTTGATTGTTCTACTCAGGACTCTCCTTCCTCAGAAGTACGCCACGCGCTGCTTGGAAAAGCCAAGATGGCAGTGCTCCGACCCAGGGATGCTGTCTTCACAAGGTATGGAGACCCTCTGCCCCACATTTCCACTATAGGTGAAACAGTAGGGAGAAGACAGAAAGATTTTAATCGTCTTGCCCTAAATTAGGTGTGCTCTCCACCAAGAACAGTGGGCAATCCTTTATCCTACAGCTTCCTGCAGTTCCACGACTGAAAAACTAAAACTAAAAAAAAACCCCAAAACCCTACATTGTTTCATTTTTGTATAGATTGTCAGAGACCCGACCCTCCTCCGCCTCGTGCCCACCCACAGTTGCATAGAACTAGGTTGAAAAATCACTAGGCTAAGTCATCCTGCTTCTTCTGTTATATATGTTAGTAGTTCCTAGCTACTTAGGGACAAAATCATTTGTCTTAGTGAAAAGTCTTCTTAAGCAATATTAGAAGGACACTTTCCTTCCCCCTAACTGATTACAAACCAAAAATGTTTTATCAGAGCAACTGAATAAATATTTAGAAACACAAAGTTCATTCTCCCATAAGAAGCTTAAGGTCCAAGGAGAGGAATTCTATTTGCCTTTATTTTTATTAGATACTTTTTCTTCTTGGTCCAAGGACACTGGAAATTGAAACCACAGCATCCATTTACCATTTAATTGCAACTGTAGAAATATGAAGCTTCAAAACATTAAGTCCTCCCAATTCAAATGCTTTCATTTAAAATAGTTAGAGGACAGTCAATACATTCACATTTTAAGGTTGTCAAGTGGGGCTTTTGAAAGAAAAAAATAGAAAGGGGTGGGAGGAAACTGTAGGTAAGAACAATTATGGGTTAAAGGCTTTAGCCCAGTCTTCACCTAGTCTATTCAATCCCACTTCTAAATCTATGAGGGTTGCTCACTATTAATTGTTGCTGGACCAGGTTCAGAGGAAATGGGGTTCTTGCCACCTAATCTTTATGGTGTGAATTAAAATACCACCCATATTTAGCATATGGCCCATCTGTGCCTGCTAAGGGAGAGACAAAGGTTAAATTATCTTCAAATTTGTCTTTAGGTGTTAGACCTTTCAACCCACTTCCTTCCCAATTTCCAGTAACTCTTCTCTACCTTTGTTTCCCCTGCTGCTACAATCAAGCTTCATTTTTTGTCTATTTTTCAAGATTTTTATGGGCTTCATAATTACAACATAAATGTGATTCTTCAGCTCCTGGGCAAGTTTTTTTGTGGGTTTTGGTTTTGTTTTTTTTTTAACCTCACAATAAATTATTCTTACTGAATCATATGCAGGAGTCTAATTCTATGGATTCAATTCCCCAGAGGCCATTAAAAAAAATTAAAAACTTTAATCTGGGTACCTGTAACTGGAGAGTTAAGAAAGGGACCTTCAGTATGGTTAAGTGTTAATAGACTTAGCTGGCACTTATGTTAGAAAGAGTTCCTTGGCTTAACTCCAGCATGTTTTCCCCCTATTTAGGAAATATTTTAATATATTTTAAGGCCCTAAAGGCATTTTTAGTACTTCGATGTTCAAACTACAGAAGAATCCTGAAAATCACTTTCAGTGCCCCGGGAGGTAGGAATTGGCTGGGGAAAGCCTCATGGAGGCAACAGATTTTCAGGAAGATTTTGAAAATAATAATAATTCAAATATCAATAGGTTTTGTTAAACTGTGACTATGGGCCAAGTAATGTACTGAGCACAGGAGTAGATACAAGGTAATCGGGTCAGACACAGTCTCTGTCCCTGGCTCACAGTCTAAGTAGGGAGGACAAGTATTTAATCCTCATTTCACAGATGAGGAAACAGACACAGGGAAACACGAGCCGAGAGGAACGTAGCTGACGAGAGGCAAGGCAGGACTAGAATTCAAGTCCCCTGACTTCCACTCTCTACATGGCATAATGGATAAAGCACTTGCCTATGAGTCGGAAGGTCATGGATTCTAATCGCATTCCACCACTTGTCTGCTGTTTAACCTTGGGCAAATCACTTCACTGGGCCTCAGTTCCCTCATCTGAGAAATAGGGATTGAGAGGGTGAGCCCCACATGGGACAAGAACTGTGTCCAACACGATTTGCTTATATCTACCCCAGTGCTTAGTACAGTGTCTGGCACACAGCAAGCACTTAAATACGATTGAATGAGTGAAAAACCAAAATTACTATTATCATGGATAAGGGAACATAAATAGTTTTAATTATATACATGCATGAATATATACACACACTCTTGTCCATTCAGTTTTTTCATTCAATTGTATTTATTGAGTGCTTAATGTGTGCAGAGTACTGTATTAAGTGCTTGGAAAGTACAATTCGGCAACAAATAGAGATATTCCTTCTGATGCATCTGTACGACTTTGCCAACTCCTTTGTCCTGCTATCACTATCTATAAAGACTTCATCCGTCTCTTCCACTACACCACATTTACTGAGCACCTTTTGTGTGCAGAGCACTGTAGCTTACATCTCTGAGAATGTCATCGAAGGGGCATCATATGAGAGCTGGTGCAAGGGACACTTTGGAGAGTCCATCATAACAGAGATGGTAGACACATTCCCTGCCCAGCACAAACTTACTGTCTACAGGGGAGGGCAGACATTAATGTAAATCAATAAACTGCAGATAGGTATCTAGTGCTGTGGAGCTGAGGGAGAAAATCAAGGGGGGGGGGGGGGTCCACGTGCAAGGACGAGTATATCTGCACTCTAACATATACCTACAACCGTGCTCAGCACTCAATAAATGGTCCTGATTGATGGAGTGATTGTGGAGGGTTGGAAGGGACTACTGGAAGTAGCTGGCGCAGGGAATGGAATAAGAAATGGGCTAGAGATGGGAGGGCTGAGAGCGAGGTACGGCAATTACTGTGTTAATTTGATCGGCTATTTTAAGTCCTAAAGTAGATCTGCAAAGCCCAAGTTACTCTAATTGCCAACATTTGAGTTCACTTCTGTCCTGTGCGGACCTTATAAGTTTCTTCTTTGCCTTATGTCTTTCCCTCAATCACATGGTATTTCTAGACCCAAATATCATTTCAACAGCCATCAGAGTGTTAAAATAGCTATTTTCTCAACTACAATTTGCTTAGGGTTGTGAAATATACAAATGTTTGATCTCTACCATCTAAGGACTAGGGTAGAAAGTAAACATACAGCTATGTCACTTGCGGTCCACTAAAGAACAGAGAGAACAAAAGCTAAGATTTTCTGCGGCATAAGCGTATATATTTAAAATTAAGGAAATTTCATTCTATTGAACCGAAGAGATGAAATAAAAATTCAATTGGGGGGTGCAGGGTGGAAATGTGAGTCTTAATATTTTCTACATAGATTTTTAAAAATAAGATAAAATGATTGAAAGAAAGCTGGGTAATACTAGAAAGATTATGCAAATAATGTAATTATTTCATTTATGTGCTTTCTGGTGAAGTATCATCACTATTTTTAAAGCTGCGAAGCCCCAGCCCTCTCTATCTCGGCCACACAGCTGGCAGGCATATCTAAAGGATTTTGAAATAATACGCATGTGAGCTCACCAAGCAAATAACATTTATTCCAAGCTGAAAGGCAGCCAGGGTGCTACAAACCTCAAGGCTTAGAACGAAGATCTCTAAACACATTTCCATGATTTTTACCCCCTTATCTCTATCAAGGGGCTAAGTTATCTCCCCAGCACACCGCAGGAGAAAGAGAGGCTCCATCTACTGCTAAGGTTTCAAAAGAATGTAAGATTTTCCTTATAGGATCTAGTCAATAGTCTTTGGGCTCCTCTTGTATGTTTCCTGTTAATGGAAAAATCAAAATCTCTCCCTCTCTCCTCCATCTCCCCTTAACCGCCCCCATCCCAGCAAACCCCCCAAATGCTAATTTTTCAGCATCGCACAAGGCCCATACACATTCAGCCTGACTAAAATGAACGCACTAAGCAGGATTTCCACAGGCTTTGTTCTGCCTCATTAAGTATTATGTTAGCTAGAGAGAGTCCCCTGCTGCCCCCAATATTCAGTCAGGGGATTCTCCTGGCTGCCACTTCACATCATCTTGCACACTAAATGTCCCACAGCTTGACAACACACCAGATGCCACTCAGTTGTTGTTTAAAGAGGGAAAAAAAAGCTGATTGCAGTTAAAGCTTTCGGGTCTGGACTGGGTATGCGAGAGAAATTCAGTTATTTGGGAAGTCCTTCAGGGTGCCAAGTCCCTGAGAAATACTGCAGATGGGCCTCTAGCCACAGTTCCCTCCTACTTTTGGGGGTCTCTGACTATAGGTATCACTGTCCTTGCCTTTTATATTGTCTTTTTGCTTTGTTTCCTCTTTGCTTATATTTCTCTACCCTGAGGGGCCTAATGTTTTGTGCATTATTTCAGGCGTGCAGTGTCAGATTAGTGACATTCGAAACATCTGGCTAGAGTCCACCCGAACTTAGGGTGCTTCTCAAGGGGCACCCCTGATTCCCCCAACTCGCCCTAGCCCCGTCATATTCCCCTCTTGGGTTCTTGTGAACACAGGTGCTGATGTTGAGCCACGGAACTGGTAGCAAATGACCTGGTGGAGGGAGGCTGGACATTCAAAATAAAAATACCTGACATGAAGGAACAGACCAACTGAAAACTTGGACCTACCTTGGCCTGGCCCATCCCCACTCCTCTTTCTCCTGTTTGTCAACTAATGAATAACACTCATAATGGAGGGGGACAGTTTGTGGGGGAGGAGGGGAGGGAAGACAGGAAAATCCACTTCCCAGGACCCCGTGAAGTTGGGTGTTCAGTATCAATAGGTCTCAAACTAAATTCCTCTGCTTCCTTCCCAAATCCCAGGAGGAGGGCCCAACAGTGCCCAAGTAGGCTTTAATCCCTGCTCAGCCACTTGTCTGCTGCGTGTGCTGTATTTATTACGTATTTTCTGTGTGCAGAGCACTGTACTAAGAGTTGGGAAAGAAAGTACAGGTAAGAATTACACAGGGTCTCTGGAGCTTGTGGGGCTCACAATCTAGAGAGGGCTGAATGGGTACAGCAGCTCAATTCACTTCAACAATCCAAAATAAAACAAACCACAACCCATTTGAGTGGGGTACTTAACATTTCCTAACACAATACCAAATTGCACTGCACAAATGCAGAGAAACAGATTTCAGCCCATGCTTCAATCAATAGTATTTGTTGGGCACCTGCTCAGTGCAGACCATTACACTTAGTGCTCTGTTAGATTATAAGGTTCTTGAGGGTAAGGATCATGCCTACTGCCTCTCTCGTACTCTCTGAAACGTATAGTAGTGTTCTGTACACTTGAAGCACCCCACAGAAATGCCTGATTGAGTGATAGATTTAGTTCAATTCACAAGTTAGAATGAACTTTCCACCAATATCTAAATAAGCACGATGCCTCCTCTCCATACTCGTTCCCGTACATCAATCGATTGATGATAATTTATTAGGATTAGATGCCTATAATTACCATTGTGTCAAAGACTACAAAGAGGGCATGGGGTGTTCTTTCTGGAACAAAAAGGCCAATAGGATTACAGAACAGAAAAGGCCAAGAATAAAATATATGCACTTTTCCAGAAAATGGATCCAAGATCATTTACCCAAAGTTAAACATTAAAATAGTCCCCAGGGTCTCCTTTTAATAGGTGTGGTTTAACTGCTGCTTTTTGAGGAGAGTAACAATAAGATTAAATAGCTGTCAAATTTTGGGAAGTGAATCTCAAGTCTGAAGGGTCTGGGAAACTCAGATGAAATGGATGGTTACAGTTCTACTTAACCAGACAGGGTTAAAACACAACACAGACTCTTGCATATACAGATTCTTTTCTTGCTTTCTCTGATTTCAAGCTGAGTAAAACAGGGCTGTAATTAGAGAATGGGTAGTGGGCACTATTTGCCAGTTGTGTGTAAGCTTTAAACTAATAACTCAGCAATTAAGAGAAAAATGAGCAGTAATTACACACATTCTACTCACTGATAGACAGATGGAACATTTTCTCCTCATTATTGGCAAACCGTCACTGCGTTTATTTCATTTTTACTGTTTACTGTTTGTTGTAGCTTGATTAAGAGTAATTACAGGCTACGAAAATATGAAAGAATGAATTTCTTTGGGGGGAAGAAGAGAAGGGATAAGGCCCTTCTCCGTGACTTGCACTGACAGAATTCTCATTCTGTATCATTATTACAATGACATAAGCATCCTTAAGAGGCTGAGAGACCTGGCCCATTACTACAATAGCATTTCACCATCAGATACTTACATTTAACAACTGTTCAACTGACCCTGTTAGTTTCTAATAGCTTATTCTGTTCCCATATAAACCAACACACCCTTCCCCAGTTCTTTACCCATTCACACACAAACACACCATTACTTTTCATAAAGTAAAATGAGGAGGAAGAGGATCCTGTCAAGAAGCTGCCTGGCCTAATGAATAATGAACGGGCCTGGGAGTCAGAAGGACCAAGGTTTTAATCCCTGCTCAACCACCTGTCTGCTGTGTGACCTTGAGCAAGTCTCTTCACTTCTCTGTGCCTCAGTTACATCATCTGTAAAATGGGGATTAAGACTGTGCTCAACCTGATTACCTTGTATCTACCCCAGCATTTAGAACAGTGCCTGGCATACAGTAAGCACACAAATACCATAAAAAATGCTTAAAGAGAAACAGGAACAGAATCTGCTGCTACGACCAAAATGGCTTTCTGCGAATGAAAAGGTGAATCCCTTTGTAACAGGCCAACTAGATTGTAAACTACATAAGAGCAGGAATCGGTTCACCCACTCCACTGCACTCTCCCAAATGTTGAGTACAGTATTCTGCACACAGAAAGTGCTCAAGAAATATCACTTACTGATTGCTTGCTTAATCTAGGCCTGTAAGACCTACAAAATGGAGGGTCCCATTTACTAGGAAAGGCACATCCGAAAACCCACTGGGTTACTTACAACTTTCAACAGATACTCTGGGTTACGGTGTAGCTGCAGACAATGAACTCTGAAGAGGCACATCTGATTGGCCCTCAAACATCAGTTTACTCATTTTCCCAGCAATAGATTGAGCGTGGAGTCATTTTAACCTACATTTACTGCAGGGTAATCTTTTCCACAAACATCTCCATGTACTTGCCCTCTGCTTTTACCTCAAAATCCTAGATGAGATTCTAGGGTTGGCATTAAGGAATATGCTTTTACCTGGAGGAGACAGGGACCATGTCAAATTCCCACGTGTGTATTCATTCTCTACCAGCGCTAAGTACAATGTTCTGCACATAAGTGCTTAATAAATACTATTATTCCTACCACCTTTCTTCATATTCCTTAATGCCAACCCTAAATGACATACTTGGCCTGGGTGGGACACCATCTCTCATCACTGTGATGACTAAATTCCAGGAGAAATTATAATCGATCCCCATCCCCTCTGTACACATGAATGGAATGGGTTTTCCCTAGCAAAACTTGGAAATTTTTCAAAAGCATTTCCTTTTGTATCACTTTCACTCAAATGGACCATTCTCCTCCCTACACTGAAAAAAATTAGGTCTCGCAAAGACTGCATAGTGATCTGTTTAAATGTCAAGACTAATGCACCTACCTCCTTATTAATGGCAGCCTAGGCGATAATCTTCTCTCCTCCTGCAGGGTACCAAAATGATTCATTTTTTTAATGAGCCGTAGATTATAATTCTACATGCCTGGGGAAGGGAGTATGGCAAGTTTCCTAGCAACTAGAATCTGGTCATCGGGCAAGCCCACAAGGAACTAAGTTCTATATAGTCTGGGAATGCCCTGGGTGATTTTTTTTTTTCTTTTAACAGAGAGACAACTTCCAAGACCACACCTGTAAATCAATACGACATTCCCTGGAGAGCAACAACTTAGTACATTGCTCTACATACAGTAAGGGCTCAATAAATATCACTGATTGATGTATTAATATACAGTGCAATTTAGGTAAGAAATATTTTCCCAAAGAACTGGCTACCATGACATTATGAGAAAGAAAACTGAACATGTAATATAATTCTTCCAAATAACTGTGGTATTGTCCCCGGAAAGAGGGCCCTATAGTCCACACCAATCAGTGGTATTTATTGGGCACTTACTGTATGCAGAGCACTGTGGAGTAGGATCTTGAGAGAGTACAATACAAAAGAGGTGTCATACAATTCCTGTCCCACATAGGGCTCAGGTTCTTGGTACGGAGAATGAGTACTGAGCCTCCATTTTACAAGTCAGGAAACTGAGGCATCGAGATGTTGAGTGACTTGTTCAAGATCACAAACGTGCGGGTGGCGGAGCTGTGATTAGACTCCTCCCCTCAGCACCCATGTATCAATAATTTATTTATATTATCTGTCTCTCCGAGTCCAGACTGTAAACGTGATGTAGGCAGGGAATATGTCTACCAAATGTTATACTGTACTCTCCCAGGCACTTAGTACAATGTTCTGCACTCAATAAATAGGATTGATTGATTGAATTCCTGCCCTCAAGGAAATTACATTTTAGTGTAAATTACATTTTGGTGAGAACGGCAGCAGAGAGCTGATTAACTTTTACAAATGCTGAACACTTACTGTGCTGAGCTCTGCATCACTTGTTGAGGGAGCTTTGGAGCACATACAGAACACCGATGCCAGCTTTAAGGGATTTACCATCTGAAAGGGCACCAGGTACATAGACAATTCAACTATTTTGAGTCCCTTTTAAAAATAAACAGTGAGGATGTCAGTGGGCCACAGGATCGAAGAAGTGTGTGCTCACTTGGTCACTCAGACAAACAGACTATGGACTTTTCTAACTGGATGGCTTGTGTTTCTGTAAGGGTGAATGAAGCACACTTAGGTGTTAAAGGTTTAGATTTGAGGCAGATATCCTCCAAATAGTAGCATCTCTAGCCTGCGATGATTTACATCTGTACATGCTAAACTCAGATGAAATACACTGAGTTAAATGAGTAGCGGGAAGGATGCCAGACTGTGCTCTAATTAATCTAATTAGGCTTATGTCCTTTGAATTTTCCTTCAAATGGTATTTTAATTAAGAATGTGAGCCAGACCTTATCTACAGATTCTTTTAATTGGTGCTGTGTTGTTGTCTTTCAAAGAGACCAGTCGACGAGATCTTACCTTAATACAAATCAAGATGGCTGAGTGAAACCAAGACTCACCATAGGCCGATTCAGCAATAGGTAATCAGAAGTCACTGGGCTTTAAACAGCAACTCAGGCATTAAAACACCCAACACAAGAGGCTTTAATCTTTTCAATAAAAATAGTCACTGAAGAAGGAATGGGTAATACTCAAAACTGCAAAAGCGATTCAGAGTTCCCATGGAGCTCCACGCCTACATCTGCTAGATCTGCGGCAGAAAATTGCTGTTCTTACATACATTCAATCACATTTATTGACCACTTACTGTTTGCAGAGCACTGTACTAAGGGCTTGGGAAAGTACAATACAACAATAAAGGGTGACATTCCCTGCCCTCAGCGAGCTCACAGTCTGGAGTGTCCTGGATGACTCCCCGTTCTTTTTGCTCTCTTCTCTTCCCTGCCAAATCACAAAGATTAAAAAGATGAAAGGCCCATGCCTACAATCCTATAGATTGAAAACATCAAGTGGGCAAGGATTGTATATTGCCTTTCTGTTCTCTTCCAAAAGCTCACTAGGATTGGTAATACTATGAGTCAGTAAGCGCTTATTATGTACAAAGCACTGTGCTGAGCAAAGAGATAAGAAGTAAAAAGAAGCTAGGGCCTGTCCCACCTGAGACTCACCATCTAAATACTGCTACTGTTGATAGCTCTCCCATCATATAAAACACAAGATACATTATTACAGCTGCTGCAGCTTTGCTCCTTGAGTGTATTTGTTTAAAAACATTACATTCCCCTGCACACTTCGTTCTTTCACACTACAGCAGAACTTTAGGGATTCTTCTCTGGACTTAGAGGACAAATCTAAAACAGAGGAATGAAACTCATTCTATTTCTCAAGTTGGGGCCAAAAAGAATATTTTTCTTGTAAATTCAACTGTCTAGCTTCTCTTCTGTTTTGAAAGAACTGCAAGCAGAACTTCCTTATTGCTTTAAGGAGATTTTTCTTTTAAAGTTAAATGATGAGAGCTCCATCATTTGTTCTGGTCTCAGACTTCTGTATTAGAGAACTTGATGAGTTGTCAAATAGAGGGTATTCGCCAAGTATAAGAACTTAATGGACTCTCTTTCATGAAGAATTTATGGGCTGTCTTCCTGCATCTTTTCTCCTTAATATTTTCCTCCTCTGCTCTTTTTCGCTATGGTTGCTTGCCTTGGTGAATGTGAAGGCAATTACAGAATCCACAGTGGCAACAGAAACTTTAACTAGAGGCTTCAACCTGGGCTCCAATGACTGTGTGTTCTACACAGAATCAAAACTATAAATACCAATCAATCAGTATTATTTATTGAGCACTAATAATTATCATCCAGGTTCAATCATGTTTGCTGCATCAGCAACCCTGCATAAATGGCCTTTCTTGCTATGCCTATTTTCTCTGCCTTGGAAAAAATACACAACCAGAGTTAACCCCAAAGAGAAAATAGGGCAAGGGGGAAAGGAAAAAGAAGTATTAAAAGGGGAGGGGTTGATGTGTGCATATGTTGCAAATAAATTACTAGTGTGAAGCCTCAATGGAGGGAAAAACATTTTCCCCATGCTCAGAGCTTCCTTGCCAATTCTTTCAGATTCTGCAATTAGTAATAGTCCTGTACTCCTGTAGGGATGCAAATATAAGTGTGGGCAGAAGTTCTTTTCTTCTCCCATCGTGGAGTTCAGATGCCCTCTGGCCACCTTCTACCTAGGTCCTCATTTCCCTGCCCCAAGACTGACCCAGTGTGTAGTGAATGCCCATCACCCTCTCTAGACTGTAAGCTCAATGTGGACAGGGAATGTGCCTACCAACTCTGTTGAATTTTACTCTCGAGCGCTTAGAACAATGCTCTGCACATAATAAGTGCTCAAAAAACAAGCTTGAACGGGAATAAAAGCTGTCAGACATAAAAGAAAATGTTCTGCTCTGGGTTCTCTAAGAAGAAACCGTCAGGGCCATGCCAGTTAGATTATAGACTTTCCATAACACTTGAGGACCCCATGGGACAGAGTAACTCTTGACTGTAACAACAGGCCAATCCCACCTGGCCCAGATGGATTAATTAGCACCAAAGCACAGCCTCTTCTAATTCACATCTTTATCAAAATTCTCATTTTAAAATGCATTTGAGGAATGATTAGAAATTGTAGTTGAATAATCCTATGCTACCCTTTAAAAATCTGATTAAACATCCGATCACTGAACTGATGATATAAACTTGAAGCATTATGGGTAATTTTATGCAAAGTTCATTATCATTAGAGCTATCTGGCCAACTTCCCAGAAATTTCAATAAAAGCACACTAGGCAAAAGGCTCTTCAGTCTACCAATCCTAAAAAATACTGAAGCAAGGAACCAAGATTTTAAATGTCATCTCAGTTGGAGAAGAAGGTATCAGTTACAGGATTTTGTTTTAAACATTTGATGTCAACTGGACAACTCTTTTCAGTGGAGATGTGACTTCCATCTCTGATGGCCTTCAAAATATTAACTAAATTAGCAAGATGCAGCATTTTGCTGGTACTAGCAAAAATTCGGAGTTGTCCTCATCAAAAGGTACCAATCAGGCTCATGCTCAACAAAGGAATAGATAAGTTTGTGATGTTGGGAAAAATTAGGGTTGATGATCAGGTAACCGATGTAAAATGAATAAAAACAAAGGTAGCAGTTAGAGCGTTATCAATGGAGAGCAAACAAATTACAAACAACAAAGTTAATCTAAAGACAGCACAGGAGCAAAACTAAACTGGTTGGGAGGTGGCCGGGGGCGTAAGGGGATAGCAGAAAGTGGAGGGATCCTCTAGACTGTGAGCTTGTGAGCGGGGAATGTTATATTGTACTCTCCCAGGCGCTCAGCACATTGAACTGCACACAATATGGGCTCAATAAATATGATTGATTGGGAAATCCAGATATATGGGCAGTGGAAGACATAAGCACACACTCCAATCTCAGAAACAGTCACCTAAAAGACATTTTCAAAAGAGATCAAGCAGCAGGGTTTTTTTGTTTTATTCTAGATAGTTGTTAAGTGCTTACTATGTGCCAGGCATTATACTAAGCACTGGAGCAGATGCAAGCTAAGGATGGATACAGTCTCCAAGGGGCTCAGAGTCTCAATCCCCAATTTACAGATGTGGTAACTGAGGCACAGAGAAGTAAAGTGACTTGTCCAAGGTGGCACAGGAGACAAATGGCAGAGCTGGGATTAGAACCCAGGTCCCTCTGACTCCCCGGCAGATGCTTCTCCACTAGGTTAGGCTGGTTCTCTGTTGCAGTACCTCCCCTTGCATGGCTGCCCTTCTTCAGGCTGCCCCACGGCAGTTCCCTTTCAGTCTAGAGAAGCAGCGTGGCTCAGTTGAAAGAGCCCAGGCTTGGGAGTTAGAGGTCATGGGTTCGAATCCCAGCTCTGCCACTTGTCAGCTGTGTGACTGTGGGCAAGTCACAATTTCTCTGTGCCTCAGTTACCTCATCTGTAAAATGGGGATTAACTGTGAACCTCATGTGGGACAACCTGATTACCCTGTATCTCCCCCCGGTGCTTAGAACAGTGCTCTGCATACAGTAAGCGCTTAACAAATACCAACATTATTATTATTATTTTGCATGGGGCCCCATCCTCAGCAAAATCATCAAGGGGGCAGTCCAGGAGCTCCCATCAATACTATTATTGCTCATATTCCTACTACTAACATGTAGTCAACACATACAAGGTGCTGGCATTGCATTAAGCCCGGAAAATTTATATACAGGAAAATCCAGGGCCCAGGGTTGGATGAGACTGTAAGCCTGTCAAAGGGCAGGGACTGTGTCTATCTGTTACTGATTTGTACATTCCAAGTGCTTAGTACAGTGCTCTGCACATAGTAAGCGCTCAATAAATACTACTGAATGAATGACAGTCTAAGAAGAGATTAGGCAGACGTGTACGGCAATACGAATATAGTTCCATTCATTCATTCCATCGTATTTAATAAACGCTTTGGGTGTGCAGTGCACTGTGCTAAACGCCTGGGAGAGTACAACAATAAACAGTGTCTTTCCCTGCCCACAGTGAGCTCACAATCTAGACAATACAAATAAATGAAATTACAGATAAATACGTAAGTGCTGTGGGGCTGAGGAGTGGGGGGAGAAGAGCAAAGGGGGCAAGTCAGGGCTCCTTCTACAAGCCAGCCCACAGCCCACATACTTCGGTCCTTTAGTGCTATCCTTCTCCTTGGGCCTCCGTCTCCGCCGTCTGGCCGCCGACCCCTCGCCTCGGTCCTGCCTCCGGTCTGGAAGGCCCTCCCTCCACAGATCGCACAGACAATTACTATCCCCTCTTCAAAGGCTTCCAGGAGGCCTTCCCAGACTAAGCCTCATTTTTCCTCATCTCCCACTCCCTTCGGCACCACTCTTGCACTTGGTTTTATTCTCCTCTCCCTCAGCCCCACAGCACCTAGGTACATATCGATAGTTATTTAATTACATGTCTGTCTCTCCCTCTAGACTGTAAGCTCATTGTGGGCAGGGACTATGTCTTTATATGAGAAGCAACGTGGCTCAGTGGAAAGAGCTTGGGCATCAGAGGTTCGGAGTTCTAATTCCCACTCTGCCACTTAGCTGTGTGACTTTGGGCAAGTCACTTCACTTCGCTGCGCCTCGGTTACCTCATCTGTAAAACGGGGATTAAGACTGTGAGCCCCATGTGAGACAACCTGCTGTCCTATCTACCCCAGCGCTTACAACAGTGTTTAACACACAGTAAGCGCTTAACAAATACCTTCATTATTATGTCTGTCAACTCTGTTATACTGTGCTCTGCACACCATAAACGCTCAATGAATACGACTGATTGATTAATCCATGCGAACGGATGCATTTCAGGACCCTCCCGTGCGAAGTGGGATTCAGGTCACTAGTAACGATGTAATAATTTGTGGTATTTGTTAGCGCTTAGTATGTGTCTAGCATTGGACTAAGTACTGGGGTTGATAGAAGATAATCAGATTAGACACAGTCCCTGCCCTACATGGGCTGACAGTCTAAAGCTGGGAAAACTGGTATTTGCTCCCCATTTTATAGATGAGGAAACTGAGGCACAGAGAAGACAAGTGACTTGCTCAAAGTCACACAGCAGGAAAGTACCACAGGAGGGATTAAAACGTAAAGGGAAAGGTGCAGGCAGGGTAATTTCTCTAGTGAACACCTTTTTCCTTTTTTAATGACCTCTGAATGGCTTTATTCTCATTGTGAGCTTTGGAACTGAAGTTTGAAAACGAAGCTGTAAAGTTATTTTATATTCAGCTCATTAAAATGCGTTATGAGCATGCCAAGTAGGTTCATACTGTCATTTAATTTGTAAAATTAAAACCGCAATTTGTCGCTGAATTCCTATAAAATAAATTGAAATAAAATTTTGAGGCATTGGCTCAACATCAGTGGAAATAGAGCAGGGAGAGGAGGAACTTACAGAATTAAAATGAGCTAAGAGAAATCATTTTTGTAGCAAGGTTGGAAACCTAATCCTCCTAAGACCAAAGCTTTGTGTTTGGGAAAACGTTTGGCCGTCTCTGAAATGAATTAAACCTGCTTGGCGTCTCTCACATTTTGAAGGGTGGATTAAGTCTCTAACATGGAAATGTGGCCCTCCTGTAATGCAGCTCTGTAACCCCAGCTCTGCCACTAGCCTGTTCTGTGACCTTGGGGAAGTCACTTCACTTTTCGGGGCCTCAGTTTCTGCATCTGCCAATGGGGATTAAATACCTGCTCTCCCTCCTACTTAGCCTGTGAGCCCCAAGGAAAGCAGGAACCTGTATGACCTGCCTACCTTGTATCTACCCCCAGTAAAGTCTTTGGCACATAGTACACACTTCACAAACACTACAATTATCATATTACTGTAAAATCACACATTAAAGCAAATTTGAGCTATTGTACTTGTTCTGGCACCAGAGGTCTTATGCTGTCAAGTGAATATTCCCCAATTCCCTAACAACATTTTTTGCTAAATGCACAGTGAAGTCACACACTCTGGCCCAACTGAGCATATTCTGGTCCTGCTCCTGTCAACCGTTCTCGCTGTGGCCAGGAATGGGTCCATTTGTTGTTATATTGTACTCTCCCAAGCGCTTAGTACAGTGCTTTGCACACAGTAAGCACTCAATCAATACAACTGAACGAATGCATGAGTCGCTCAGGAGGCACCATTCGCATCATCTCAGTAGTCTGTGTCCATATGGTTTCTCCCTAGAAGCGACATGGAGTTTACATACATGGGAATGAGAGGAAAATGGCATGAAAAAGCTCACATGAGTAACTGGGGTGATAACTTCCAGCTCCATCCATCCATCGATCCTTTAAATGGCATTCTATGGATATTATCTCTGCACAGTCCAGAAGCTTCACGGATATAGACATCTTCTTTCCAGCAAAACTAAAATGTCTGAAAGACTTCCCTGATTCCAAGCTCCAGCAGAATCCCCCTCTTTTTTAAAAAAATTCTCTCCCTTCTGGACACAAAGATCTTCCTTGAATAATTCAAATTATTCCTAAAATTATGTGGCACCAACACTAGTCTGGCCCAGAGTCTGCTTTCTGAATCCAAATAGTATCAGTGATGAATGGACGTCCAAATTTGTTAGCTCAAAGCCGGGCTTCTAAATCATATCAGCTTATATTTGCGTTCCGTGACAACGGACTTCTAAATCTGTAGCTTGACCTCACTCTTTCTACTTCAAACTGCTATTGGAGGACTATCACGATCAAAAACATTAATTTAGCAACTAATTGTGCTGGGCACATATAATCCCTACCCTCTGTAAGGTTACACAATCAACATTAGACAATTCTGTCATGGTCACAGCATTCTTGGATCCACCCTTTCCTCTCCATATTTCCCTGTCTCCCCCCTTTCTTCCCAATCACTCGGACCTTGCTCTGGTCCACACTCGTGACACCTCCCAACTAACGTTGTATTATCAGCCTCTTCAATGGTCTCCTTGCCTCCCATCATAAAATGCTCCAGTAAATATTACACTCTACTTAAAAAATTGTTTGACACAATAATTATGGTACTTGTCAAGTGCATACTATGTGCCAAGTACTGTTCTAAGCACTGGGGCAGATACAAATTAATCAGGTTGGACACAGTCCCTGTCCGACAGGGGGCTCACGGTTTTAATCCCCATTGTATAGATGAGGGAACTGAAGCCCGGAGAAGTGACTCGCCCAAGGTCACAGAGCAGACGTGTGGCAGAACCAGGATTAGAAACTAGGTCCTTCTGACTCCCAGGCTACTAGGAGTCAGTGTTCTATCCACTAGGAAATGCTGCTCTCCACTCCTCCCCCATCACCCATGGTGGTTCATTTTCCTTGCAGCAAGTAAAAACTCGAACTCAGACCTCAAGGCTGTCAGTTCTCTTCCTCTTGTGTGATCTCTTCTCCCGCTGCTCCCCAGATTACACTCTTCACTCCGCTCAAGTTAGCCTTACTGTGCTTCACGCCCTATCCCCTACCTACAAATCTCTCTTCAAAACAAGACCACAGTTCTACCCATCTTCAAAGGGCTCCTGACTTCCAATTTTCTCCAGGAAGTATTTCTTGATTAATTTCTGCAACCCAAAAGTCATGCTATCTCAACAGCCTAGGTACTTGTGTCCATGTAATCATTCTTAGCAGTTATTTATATGGAAATCCATATTTTAGTCGATTCACTTCTCTAGCTATTCATCGTTCTAAACTCTGGCTCTAAAACTGTTTCTGGTTCTTTCCTCTCCTCCGATGACTTAGAAATACATATAATTTTTTGCCTGCCTCTCCCCCACATTAGATTGCAAGCTCTCCTGAGGGGAGGGAATCTGTCGTACTCTCCCAAGCTTTTACTATAGTGCTCTGCACACAACAGATGTTCAAGTAAATGCTACTGATAATATCAATGAGACACAAATGACTTCAGACTTTTGAATCAAATTTTTCTGCTCAACCCAAATTGAATTCTCCCTCTTAATTGTTGTTGTTTTTCACTTTTGAATCGATGTTCTTCCCTGTGAGCTTGTTTACATTTTATTTCACCCTCACAATTATGGACAAGGGATTCTTTACAATGCCCCAAGAAATGTCACAGTGCCATTAAATAAGCACCTCTGATAAAATATTTCCAGCAGCCTTATAATTTGCAGGAAGCACAGTCACACTGCCTAATCAAGCTGGGTGGACATTATTTCTTTCCTACTTTCTCCTCTGAAAAAGAAAGAGCTAAATTGCATTATTACAGACTCCAGGGCGAAGAGACTATCTCTCTGTAAGACCCCACCACTTTTCTTGTTTCCTCTATCTTTTTTTTTTTTTAAAGAGAACAAGACTTCTTATTTTTTCCAACCACCACCTGCACATTTCTTTGTCTTCCTTCTAGTGGCATCTGTCCCAGGAAAACTGTGGTGATAAATTCCGTCTTTCTGCATGGCTAGGATACAGGAAATTTTAAGGATGAAGTGTAATTATGCATGAAATATGCCCAGAGAAGGACCTAGCCTGGCCCTTATGCTATTATAAATTTCCAGGTCGGGAAGGATGAAAATAGGATACAAGCTAATGTGGGACCCCATCCCTTCATAAGTTATGTCAAGGCATGACACCAGAATGGATCCTTGAATGTTTATAACAGATAATGGAAGTAGTTACTAAAAATAAAGGAAGTTTCTGGTAAAAGATTATTAGATTGGGTCTACAATCATTAAGTCGAGCCCCTGCTTCCCCCCCACCCCACCCTTCCCCTTAATAGCAGCGGAGAGGGAAAAATATAAACCCTCAACATTTAAAATGTCTATATTTAATTCTAATCCTCAAAAGGTTTTGAACTGAAAAATCTAATCCTGCTATTATTTCTCCCAATACATGACATCTTCTCCCTCCTACTTAGACAGTGAGCCACATGTAAGACAGGGACTGTGCCCGACTTGCTCAACTTGTCTCTACTCCAATGTCTAGAACAGTCTTCGATGCTGAGTTGATGCTTAACAAATGCCATAGAATACCATAATAATCTATACCTCCCTCCATTATTTGGACATTTTACCCCCAACCACCCCATAACTCAGGTTTTTTCATCCGTTGCCTATTTATGGATTGATTTATTATTTCTATATATCTACATTTTTATTCCTTTACCTTTTTTTTTTTTGGTATTTTGCATCTTCTTGTGTCCTCCATTGTTACCTAGCTCTACCAACTCACTGGCAAGATCAGCAGAGTGTTTGAAAGAGAGGCTGAGTCTGCTGACGAAGAATCCAATTTAAGAGTGAAAACTAAAGCCAAGATGCTCACATCAGCACATCTGCTGATGGCCAGAGATATTTAAGACTTTTCAATTCTCCAGTTCTCTCTCCCCACCCTGCTGTTTCCACAGAAGGCACTGGGGCAGGTTTCAGGAAGCAGGGGTGGATTACTGATGGGGAAGGGAAGCTCGACACCCCAGGAATGATATGAGAATCAGGAGTTTGGGGTGAAATTTCTAAGTTCCCCACTAAGGACTGTTCTGCCCTCAGAGCACACACATTCATCGAGCCACATCCTTCCTGCCATACCATATGAGGTAGGACTTTATGATCAGTCTTCAGAACCCATTTAACTTTAAGGTCCTCCTTTACAATGTCATCCTAGTGGCTGTCCCTCAGTCTGGCCTCATCCCTTGATGACCCCTTGTTTATACCCCCACCCCCACCATTCTTGGATCTCCCTACACAGCTGACAAACCACCGATCTCTACATCAAGGCCCTACTGAAACCCCATCTCCTCCACGATGCCTTCCCTGCTTAATCTCTCATCTCTGCATTCTAATTTCCCTCCCAATTGCCTCACCCATGCACTTAATCCCACCCTTAAGCACTTAAATACTCCCCCCACCCCCGCTCCAAGCAGCATTTGTGTATATCCTTACACTACGCTTTTTCCCTTATATGAAACTTCTTTAAGTCTGTCTCCCCTACTAGATCCTTGAGGCCAGGGATCGTGTCTACCAACTGCACCATACCACCCCAACTATTTAGTTCAATAATCTGGATTAAGTAAGAGCTCAATAAATATCACTGAATGACTGATAGTGCTGGCACTGTCCTTGATACCTGATGGATCATCTTTAAATAACTGTTGACCACGATGATAAATATCTCCAAATCTTAGCACAGTGCCAAAGCTCCTGCACCTCTATAAAAGAATCATGTGCGAAGAAATTATAGATATTATACCTAAAAGTCAGCTCAATGTTGTAGGTGATGGAATCTCCCACTGTAAACAATGGGCCACCGTTGGTACTGCCAAAGAGATTTTTGGACTGAGTAACAGCACAAAGGAATTGATTATAGTGCTAATGGTTTATATATTTAATGTTTTAGGTAGCTGTAACACGGTGGCTGCTGATTTAAAGGACAGATAAGTAAAATGCTTTCAAAGCCTCAATCAAAAAAAATCCACTGGTTCATTTTCTCTTATTAGACAGGACTATTCAAAGGAATGTTGAGAGAAAAATTTAAGGTAACCAAGACAGACTTTCCAAATGTCCATGGAGTACAGGTTCATGCAATTAAAACACATATAGGAGTAATATTCTATACAGGCAGGATCGAAAATCTGCAAATAATATTAATTTATTAGAAAACTTGGCATACTTTGTGTCAAGCATCGTGCTAGGCCCTAAGATGGACTGAAGGTGACCAGACAAAACACAGTCCTTATCCTACAAAGGGCTCACAGCCTAAGAGGGAGGGAGAGTAGTGATTTTATCTCTATTGATAGATGAAGAAACTGAAGAACAGAGGGATTCAGTGACTTAACCGAAGTCACACAGTAGGTAAGCCTAGAAACCAGGTCTCCCGGTCCTGAACTCTTCCAGGCAACTGGAAAATCACACACAAAATAAAACTCTGCATTTATTTAGTGCAAATACCATAGAGCAGGTACTCCTCTCTAGAATTAATTGGTCTGAAATTAGTTTCTCCGAACATTAGTTCATGTGAACAGGATACCCAAACAGCCTGCAATTTCCCCTAGTTCGCTCGTTGTGGAATTACAAGAAAAGAGTTTTAGCAGAGGCAACCCACTGAGAGAGAAGAGCTCATTCATCTTAAGAGCAGACGCAAAGGCACAAGAGGTCTCCGTGGAAGTCAAAGGTTTTCGGTCAGAAGGAAGTCCGGCGTTCAATTACTATGAGGTTGGCTCATTTGGAGCTTTTGCAAATCACTCAACCAACTGCAGTGAAAGATCGTTTTAGAGAGAGAACTGTTATGGCGAGGTCTCAGCTGAAGCAGGTTTTAAAACCCCTTCAAAACAACAGCCTTTACGGGAAAAGTGCAGGGAAGAAAGCAGGATGACAAAACTATTTTGCAATAGGGCTAGTTTTGCCTACAATTCCCAGAAGCTATGGGGATATTTCATGGGGAGGTTGGCTTCTCCACCAATAGTGGGAGAACTCCACTCCCTAGGAGCAGATCAGAGTTTTCCTCATGGAGAGTTAGGAGAAGCAGTTAGTCTTACCTTCCTGTGCTTCCCTGTCTCCTCCTCCTCCCTATAAGCTAGACGACCACCACTCTCCCCACCTTCAGAGCCGCATTAAGGTCACATCTCCTCCAAGAGGCCTTCCCCGCTTAAGCTCTCGTCGCCCCGGCTCCCTAACCCTTCTGCGTCATCTGTGCACTTGAATCTGTGACCTCTGTGTCTTTGATATCCACCCACTCTCGGCCACACAGCGCTCCTGTGCATATATATTACATACTATAAATTATTCATTTATATTAATGTCCATCTCCCCATCTAGACTATAGGCTCACTGTAGGCAGGAAACATGTCTACCAGCTCTGTTGTACTCTCCCAAGCCCTTAGTAATAGTGTTCTGCAATCAATAGGTGGTATTTAATGAGCGCTTATTATATGCAGAACACTGCATTAAGGTCTTGGGAGAGTACAATACAGAGTTAGCACTCACCTTCCTTGCCCACAACAAGTTTACAGTCTAAACGGGGAGACGGAGAGTAATATAAAAATTTATATTAAGTGCTTGGGACAGTGCTCTGCGCACAGTAACTGCTCAACAAATACCATTGATGACGAAGCTGTTCAGAAGCCCAGTCAGAAGGAATTCCATGTGGAATAAACAGGAGATTAGGATGAGCTAACTTGGGGTTATTTCAGTTAAAACCCTTGTCCAGCCATACCTTTGGGTGGCCAGGAGTTCAATACGGAATGATCGGCTTCTGGTAAATCAGGTAATCAAGGTTCTCGTGTTCAGCTTTCAAGCTCAGTGACTTACCAAAGCTTGACGTTTACAGAATGACGGGTATCTTCCGTTAGTCTTTGCATTTTGGCCATCATCCTGTTTTGGACAGTGGTGCAGTCACGATTACTGGAGCCTCTGCAGAAGCAGTATGGCCTAGTGGATAGACGATGGGCCTAGGAGTCAGGAGGATGGGTTCTAACCCCGACTTGGCCCTTTGTCTGCTGAGTGACCTGGGGTAAGTCACTTCACTTCTCTGGGCCTGATCCCTCATCTGCAAAATGTGGATGAAGACTGCGAGCCCCATGTGGGACAGGGACTGCGTCCAACCTGATTAGCCTCTATCTATTCCAGCGCTTTAGAAAAGTGCTGGACACACAGTAAGCGCATAAGTACCATCATTATTATTATCAGTTAAAGAACTGGATTGTGACCGGAGTTTCTCATCGCACCATCTCCTTGGACTGTTCCAAGTACAGGATGGTGAACCTCAGCCCTTGTCCGATGCTTAACCTCCTACACCCGAAGCTCCTGAGTGGAAATGGCAACTCTTTAAATGGCATCTTCTCCTAGTTCCCAGCAGTAGCATTTGGTTCCCGGCCTGAATTGAATCTATAAAGACCCTGACCTTCCCGTTTTTACTAAGCCCTTAGGAAAAAAACATGCCTTCCAGACTCAATCTGCCAAAGGTTTAAAAACGAACAAATATGTGGTTTGCGCTTCTTGAGAATCAACATCATGTTGCAATTGAGCCAAAGTGACACACTAATAGGTCACAAGATGAGCAGAGATGGAATTTTATTGCAAATCCTCACCATAGGGCATCGTGGGAATTCTACATGAATCTTCATATTCATGAAGCTTAATTATAGCAAAATTGCCAATCTGTAAAGTACAGCTACATTCAAGTACTGCTTTCAAGTCTGAGATGTGAACAAAGAGGATATGGTTCCCCTGAGAAGCTTCTGCCGTATGTGCAAGAGAGCACCAATGTACGCGAACAAAAAATAAAAAATAAAAGAGCAGACACTCTACCCTGAAAAACTATATGCCACCTCTACAAAGGTTCAAATATGGTATTTTAGTTTATTCAAATCCAAAATCGTTCGTAATATTTCAATTCGGTAAAACACAAAACCCAAACACAATCACGCATTTCAGAGGATAAATAGGACAGATCATGTAAAAGTCATCTCCAAGTCATGGAGAAGCAGCGTGGCTCAGTGGAAAGAGCATGGGCTTTGGAGTCAGGGCTCATGAGTTCGAATCCCAGCTCTGCCATTTGTCGGCTGTGTGACTGTGGGCAAGTCACTTCACTTCTCTGTGCCTCAGTTCCCTCATCTGTAAAATGGGGATTAAGACTGAGAGCCCCACGTGGGACAACCTAATTCCCCTATGTCTACCCCAGCGCTTAGAACAGTGCTCGGCACATAGCAAGCGCTTAACAAATACCAACATTATTATTATGTAAAACTACTTTCATTTACTGAAATGGATAAAGTACTGCAAAAGATCTGTTGCCCCCACATATACAGAATAGACCAATATGATACAGCTTTCTAACCACTTTGATCGTCAATTTCTGAAATACTAGCACTCATACGGCAGCGTGGGAACATATCAGAATAAGAGACAGTGTGATACTTGAGATGTAGAAGAACGCGTGGGGAGAGCGGCCATAAGTAATACATTCTGACTGTCACCAGTTGGAAAGAGGACCCAAGTCTTATAAATACTTTAGATGACAATAACAATAGGATCAAAACTCATTTTTTCTTGAAAGAACATGGTGGAACTGTCCATTTCTGGGTCCAGTATTAAGTGGGAGCCTGTCCTCTGGCTATTCAGCTCTAAAGAGAAGTTGCCAAAAAGACCCACCCACAGCCTGGATGTCTCCTCTGAGCCCGATTTGTAGGCTTTGACCCCCACAGATCAGTTGAGGTTCGTCGGTCTCGGGCCACGGCCTAGAGCCTAAAAGCTAAGTGCAGCTTCATCTAAGCTCCCTGGGTGGTAGAGAACTATTTGCATTAGGACCACTGGTTGTTGGGAATACATGATGGCATTTATTGGGTGCTTCCTGTGTGCCAACAATGCCCTGTGTTGTGCCCTGGGGTATACACTGATAAAATGATAGGACACAGTCTCCGGCCCATGTGGGGCTCACCCTCAAAGAGCAAGAGGAACAGCGTGGCCTAGTAGATAAGACCGGGGGCCTTGGAATCAGAAGGGTCCGAGTCCTGGCTCTGCCACTATTTGCCTTGTGACCTTGGGTAGATCACTTCACTTCTCTAATATTAATAATTATGGTATTTATTAATAATGTTGGTATTTGTTAAGCGCTTACTATGTGCAGAGCACTGTTCTAAGCGCTGGGGTAGACACAGGGGAATCAGGTTGTCCCACGTGGGGCTCACGGTGTTAATCCCCATTTTACAGATGAGTTAACTGAGGCACAGAGAAGTTAAGTGACTTGCCCACAGTCACACAGCTGACAAATGGCAAATCCGCAATTCGAACCCATGACCTCTGACTCCAAAGCCCGTGCTCTTTCCACTGAGCCACGCTGCTTCTCTAAGTGCTTACCAAGTGCCAGGCACTGTTCTAAGAGCTGAGGTAGGTACAAGGGAATTGGATTGGACGGAGTACCCGTCCCACACGGGGCTCATAGTCTTAATCCCCATTTTACAGATGAGGGAACTGAGCACAGAGAAGTTAAGTAACTTGCTCAAGGTCACACAGCAGACAGGTAGCAGATACCTGGATGACTCAGCTGTTTCATCTGTGGAATGGAGTTGGGGGCTGTGAGCCCCGTATGGGACATGGACTGTGGTCCAGGCTAATTGCTCCAGCGCTCAGAACAGTGCCTGGCACATAGTAAGAACTTAACCAATACCATAAAAAAAAAAAAAAATGACTAAAAACTGTGCAGAGTCTTTTGGGGATACTAATAGTATCAGTAATAATAATTATGGTACTTGTTAAGTGCTTACCATGTAAATGAGGGGTTGAAGGAGAGAGCAGAAAAAGCAAAAAGTTGTTGGGAGGGAAAAATCCCCAACTTTAAATTTAGAAATGGCCCAGCACCTGTCATCCTCCCTCCTGCCTACTGCCCGGGGGAGTCCTCACATTCTCCCACCACCCACCTTTAATCCATCTTATGCTTCAGAAGGGGGGGGATCCTGCTGGAATCCCTCTAAATTTTTCTCCATGTTTCAACAAAGTTCATGTTTCCCTACTTTACCCATGAAATAGAAACCATTCAAAGCTTCTAAGACCATGACACTGAAGAATGGGGTGAACTCCTTTGGGTCACTAATGGAGGATAGGAAGCCACACAGATTTTAAATTTGTCACAATGGTTTCACCATTGCTCCATCAGCTCAGAGGAAAATGGCGCTTCTGGGAGTCAACAGCAGAGAGGTGCAAAGAGGTCAAGTATTAATTTTGGATTTAATGAAATATAAGGCCCTGTGCACGTGAAAATGTAAGATATTAGAGGGCTGAAGGGGAAGCTTAGAAAGTAATCTTCGCACCAAGGTCAGAGGAGACTTTGTTAATAGCCCTCAAGTCTCAACTGTAGAAAGCAACATTTCATGAATGCTAATATGCAGTGGTATAGGTTTAATTATATAAATAATTATTATGGTATTTGTTATGTACTTACTATGGGTCAAGCACTGTTCTGCTTACTAGAAAAGAAAAGATAAACAAGTCAGAGAGCCCCTGTCCCACATGTCCTACAGTCAAAGTAGGAAGGAAAACAGGTACTGAATCCTCATTTTGCAGATGAGGACACTGAGGCACAGAGAAATTAAGTCATTTGCCCAAGGTCGCACAAGCGCCAAGTGGCAGAGCCAGAATTAGAACCCGCTTCCTCCAACTCCCACGCCCACGCTCTTTCCACAAGGCCACATGAGAGCAAAGTAATTTCACATTACATGTGCAATATAATATTGCAGTGAGATCCTAATATTCTTGTGGGGAATGAACATGTCGCATGCTGCCGCTCCATCTCGAAACATTTTAATATCACGCACTGCATGCAGAGAAGCTTAATAATGACCATTCCTCCAACTACAGAGACACACAACACTGTGGGGCTTGTAAGGAATGCCGAAGTTTCCAAATGGTCTTGCCGAACATTTACAGTCTTAACATCTTTCATCGGGAAGGCCCACGTGTCACAGGGAACGCGAGAGTATTTGTGCTGCTTCTCAGGGATACGTGAAATTTTCATGGTTGGGTGAAAGACGTAACATGACAGAGGGTAGAAAAAGGAGAGAGAGCACTCTGGCTGCCACTGATAGTTTGACAAAGACTAGTTCTACTGCCCGAGCCAAGCGGTTCGATGAAATACTGTTCAAAGACGTTAATGTTATTCTAGGAGCACACACCTATATTGTTTTTCTGATACTATGAAAACTAATGGCTGCATTAGAAAGAGATTCCGCTGGCCGCGTCTGAGCTATTTTTCTTTAACTTTATAGTAGGTATCAATCACGTGGAGCCCATCAGATAGTTGGGCATGCCAACCAAAAAAAGATGGCCAAATTTAACTATTTTCCTTGTGACAAAATTGACCGCTAGTTTCCCCAAAGTCATTGCACTCATTAGCAGGAACTCTTCCATATCTCCTAGGGAAAAAGCTGCAATATTAGATAAGCCCTGCATCATCCCCGTGCCCAAGGCCAGCAGAGACATGCTTTGTCATGCCAGTAGGGAGAAAAATGAATTCCAAAGCTGCTTATTTTTTATGAAAATTAGTTCAGACCAGATTACTATTAGCAGAAACATCCCAGCCACTCGCATCTGTCATAATGGGAAACTGGAAACAGTCAAGCCCCTAAGAAATCCAATTGCGATCTGAGCCATGGAGGCTTAAGGGAAAGCAGCTCCTGCAGCGTGGCTTATTGGGAACAGACACTGAGCTAAACCTTTGGAACTGACCCCAGTGACAGACTGGTACCCTCTGTAGATTTCAGAGAACAGGGATATTTAGAGAAGGCAACAATCAGCTTCTCCTTGCAACAATCCCTTCAATCCACCCATCAAACAATGGTACCTATCGAGCGCTTTAATGGCTGCACAGCACTGTTCTACGCATTTAGAGTCGGCAGAGATGATTCTTGCCCTCAAGGACCTTTCAGTCTAGTGGGCAAGACAGATGTCAAAATAAGTTACAGATGGGAGAAGCGGCAGAGAATAAGAATGTGCACTAAGTGCTGTGAGAGGTAGGGTGAGTATTGAAGTGCTTAGGGGGTTTGGACTCAAGAGCACAGGCCAAGCCAAATAGAGGGAGAATAGGGTGGGGAAAAGAGAAGTTAATCGGGTAAGATGGAGGAGATGTGATTTTAGTAGAGTTTTGAAGATGGGGAGAGCACTGGTCTTTTGGAATTGAAGCGGAAGGAAGTTTCAGGAAGAGGGAGGACTTAAGAGGCCTAAGGCGAGTGAGTGAACATCAAGGCACAGTGAGTAGGTTGGTGATAGAAGAGAGACTGGGGGATGTAAAACTCCACCACATTCTTCATGAACTTGTTAACTTCTCTCTCCTAAAACAGCCCTGCCTCATGTTCACCCTCTAACAGAGTGCAGATTGGGAGCTACCTGCTCATTCCTCAAGTCTCTCTAGTGCAGAGCACTGTACTAAGCACTTGGGAGAGTTCAATATAACAGAGTTGGTAGACATGTTCCTTGCCCGCGACGAGATCAGATTACCTTCCATCTACTCCACCACTTTGCACAAGCACCAGGGACACAGCAAAAGCTGGAAAAATTCCACAATTAACCAACCCTGTGGAAGCGCTTAGATCAACAGTCAGAAGGCCTAGCTACACTCTGGAGAACGGGGTACAGGGTGTTAAGGGGTAGTAATAATAATAACAGCGGTATTTGTTAAGTGCTTACTATGTGCCAAGCATTGTTTTAAGCACTGGGATAGATACAAGATTATCAGGTTGTCCCATGTGGGGCTCACAGTCTTAATCCCCATTTTACAGATGAGGTAACAGGCACAGAGAAGTTAATTGACTTGCCCAACATCACACAGCTGACAAGTACTATGTGCCTAGCACTGTACTAAGCACTCTGGTAGATACAATACTCATTCAGATCAGGCACAGTCCCTGTCACAGAAGGGGTTCTCCATCTAAGGAATGAGCCAAACACCACCTTCCTGGTGCTTCTGGGGAGGGGAAGTGGTGAGGCAATTCCACAATCTCAGAAACTGACCACTGATGCTCCCTGGCAACTCCAGTACCAACCAAATCACTCTGAATTCATTAGGAGCAAGAGATAAGCATTGTGTCTCAACACCCACACTCACCCTCAAATATGCTCCTTCCACAGGGAGACATTAATGTGAATGTTAGCTAGAGCACTGCAAAACTTTCCAACTAAAACATATGGGAGAGTAGAGCCAGCTGAACAAATATGGGCAAGATTAACTGGTGGTTGATAAGTGGGGAAAGATATGGAAGGCCAGCTTCTGCACTCCACTATCTATGGGGTCTGTGGGTTTTTTTTTAATTTTTTTAAATGGTATTTGTTAAGCGCTGATTATGTGTCAGGCACTGTTCTAAGCGCTGGGGTAGATACAAGCTAATCAATTTGGACACAGTCCTTGTCCCATGTGGGGCTCAAAGTCTTAATCCCCATTTTACAGATAAGGTAACAGGTTCAGAGAAGTGGTGTGACTTGCCCAAGGTGTCACAGCAGACAAGTGATACTGTGTTTAATATTCAGAGATGTAATCCTAGTCAAGGAATCTCAGCACAGCTCTATTAACCCTTTTGGGGGGGTTTTGGTGGAGATTACAAACATACGATCCAATGGCGAGAAAAACAAAATAATCTGAGAAGCAACATAATCTAGTGGAAAAAGCCAAGGAGTCCGAGGAGTCATCTACCAACTGCTTGTTGTGTGACCTGAAGCAAGTCAGTTAACATCTCTGGGCCTCTGTTTCCTCAACTGTAAAATTAAATCCTACTCCCTCCAATTCAGACTGTGAGCCCCAAATTGGAACAGGTTTTCTTTCCAACCTGACTTCTATCTACCCCAGTACTTAGAACAGTGCTTGACACACAGTAAGCACTTGTAAACCATAAATATATTGTAAATATTGCAGAAAATAAAAGTCCTTATATGTGAAAAAAGTGCTATGGGAGGGCATAAGTGTTCAGCTCCCTTGAAACTGTACGCTCATTTTGGGAAGGAAATGTGTCTACCAACTCATATAGTGCTCTGAATACATTAAGCGCTCGATAAATACCATTGATTGAGATGAAAGAAGTCTATTAATCAGGGAAAGGAGCTGGATTTCAGAAGTATTTTGAAGATGGGGAGAGGTAGGGGTTTGGAAGATTTGAAGGGGGTGGGAGTTCCAGACAGGATGGGTTCTGCATTTTAGTGTCTTTTTCTGTAACCCCTAATGAAAAACTGAGAGAGCTTGGTTTTTTTTGTGGATAAGTGATAAGAACATTTTCAATAACCAGCTCACTTCTTTGGCTGCCCCACTTTTACAATTACATGATATTAACCTGATTTCTTCCCCCACTCTCCTCTTCAATCTTAAAGAAAACCACATTTGTGCTGCAAGGGGGGGTGGAGGGAGGGAGAGGAGGAGATTTGATAAAGAGACCCACTACTCAAATTTGGGATTAAAGTCAGAGTTAAGAAAGTGATTAAATTAATTATCAGCCTAAAGCTTTGCTATGAGTGCATGAAATCCTTCATATTATTCCAACAACTAGTGGTACATACACAGGCTTAAATTCCTATGTACCATTAAGGAGTTTTATATTAAGGATAATGAAGAGATTCAAAATTATTATTTTGAAACAAATTCTAAGTGTTACCTTAGAAATATGGATCTTGCCATTCAAGTCTATGAATATTTCTCTCTCATGAAAATTTTATAAGCATTCCAAAATTTTTTCCAAGCGTAATGTTTAAATGATGTTAACGAAATTAAGAATTTCCTTGATAAAAGGCATTCAAAACTTATTTTAACTCACTTTTTAATTTTGATTTTTTGCATGTCAAATCTGAGTTTAAAATATATCACATATTTCACATTAAGTGTTTGGGGGTTGGTTTTTATGCTATGAATAGTTACCCTTTTTTGCTAAAGGGAGAAAATTTTATATCATTTCTTTAAAAAAGAATTATGTTGAAATTGCTTGTGTATAGGTGACTCATCTTTCTTACTCAAATCACATTAAGCTCAAGAAAGATGGAATAGGTCATTTCTTCTCATACAATCGAGGCAATGAGAAAATACCTAACCATAACCAAAATAAAATTTCAATTTCATCTATAAAAAGAAAATTATAATGGTCTGAAGGGAGAGAGGAAAAGCAACTGAGAAAGGGACTACTATGTGAAATGAAGAATTAAAAAAAGAAAGGAAAATTTATTTGGGCATATATTCCTCTTCATGGGGAATACACAAGGGGCCGGGAAGGGCGGGGGGGGGCAGTTTATTTTAACTACTCTCACCAATTATTAATTCTTTCAAAATTGAAAACTGTTTTCCTTACCCCAACCTTAAGGATAAAATGATAACATTTGCTTCCCTCAGTTTTTACACTTAGTAAGCATTACTTATACTTTGTGGTCCATCTGGATTTTAATGCCAGCAAGATGGCTATTCATTAAGCATTGAGATAGTGACTTTAAGTAACTTAACATATATTATACATTGATTTCTTTTCAGCAGAGTTCCAAGACAAGATGGGTGGGGACTCCAACAAGCCCAGTGTCTTCTACTGGAGGTCACAAGGTAATATCAATGACATAAATGAGTCCCTTTTAATTATTTTAGGGCTCTGTGGTTGGAAACAGGCCTGAAACCTTACTGGACTGTATAAGTCCCTCAAGAAAGACAGAAAGTCTCCAAATGAATCAAGCTCCACCAGATGATGTTCTCTAAGCAAAAAGCACAAATATGCTCAAGCATTTCCACAGGTCAGGCTCTCTCAACAACGTTTGACCCTTCTAGGCACCCATCTCCAGATTCCAGAACACAGAGCTAATACAGAGCTTACTTTAAAAATCAAAGCAAAAAAACCCAAATGGGTTTAATGTAACACCAGATTTACTCCATTACTAGAATTACAGGAAAACAACATTCTGGCTAGTCAAATGATAAATCTGAGACCTAAAAGCGATAACCAGGATTTCTCTCATTCTTCAGAAATGATGACTTTGTTAACAACAACCCTTCTCACTTCCCACCCAACTAATATTAAAGTGTTTAAATCATGGTTCTGGCACTGCCTATCAAACAATCTCACGTGTCCGAGTGAACTTGTTTTCCAACTGGGATTTGACTGGTCACCTCTGACACAGATTCAGTGTCCTCCAACAGTGGTTTCTCCCTACAAAGGCCTGTCCTGCGATGGTCTAGACTTACAAGGACCATCTTCCCTTTTCTCCTTGCCTGGAGACATCAAGTTTTCTGTGACATCAGAAACACATCTTTCACAGTATGGACATCAAAGGCCCAGCAGGAGGGTGTCTAGATGCTGAAGTGGGGTGGGGGCAGCAATTTCCACTTATAAGCACTGGATGGCTCTTCCTCTTTGGAGTGTTAGCCCACTGCTTCAAAACATCACCTCCTTTTAAGACAACCCAACAAGAAAGGGACAAAAGGGATTCTACCTGTCCAGCCTCATAAGCTCTTCTGTTTCCAGTAATGGAATTGAAGGCAAGGTGCTGTTTCCCACCAGACTCGACCCAGGTGGGTAAAGAAATCAGGTAAAAATTAAAGAATCTCTTTAAAAAGGGTCATGGGTTAGCCCCACTGAGCTCAGAACTGGCCTTTGTGAATAGCACACTGATTTGCAGCACAGAAAGGTGGAGATCTTTGGCCTAAATATGTCAACTGAACACAAGATGAGGTAATTAAGCTTTCACAAAGCAAAACTTGGTGGCACAGAAGACAAAGTACCATCTGGGTGGTCCCATTTGGCACCAACCATATCTGAAAATACAATTTTCTCCATTTCTAGGCCACCTATAATTAATTACTTGTAAAGCTAACCAGGGATTTCAAAGATACAGGAATGCTTGTGACAACGGAGTTATTTCTGACAGTCTTAAATGAAATATCTTTCCTAAGCACTAGAGACACTTTGAACAACTGAAAAAAAGGGATTACAAACAGACACTAGCCCCCTTTTGCAACCCGGGATGTCGTTTCAGAAGTGGAGGAAGATTACAACTAGGGCTTGTGTCAGAAGGAGAGATATAAATCTCTACAGACAATTGCCTTTCCAAAGTAAGCATTTTCCAATAATACTGTATTATTTACCGCTACCACCCAATTCTCTTTTTCTCTCTACCTGCCTGCTTACAGACAGGGTGTTAGAGTAAAATGACCGGGGCCATCTGATTTTGCCCACCGCCTGTCATCTTGCTACCTGAAAAAAAAACACCAGGTGACAGGATTTCCTGAATTTCGCTTTTAGTTATAGAGACAAGGTTGACGGGAGTCTAACAAGGAACAGAGTAGCAACAGAGAAGGATCACAGAAAAGTAACAGCCACCACAAGCCACCACTGGCACGACCAACCTCACCGACATATTCTAGGTGGCAGCCAGGACGACAAGTGTTGCTACCTTGGGATGTGACCATAGACTTGCGTCTGTTCTGGCCCCTCAGGCTGTGCTCTGATGGCTGCAGGAGAAATCGGAGCATTCGGCTCCCCTCAAGCAGCAGGGATGGTGGATGGTGGGCAGCAGAAACAGCCACCGTTCTATCAGGCAGGTGGCAGAAGATGCTTCAGCCTTCTCTTCTCTGCCCCGATCCCAATGACAAAGCGAGTGTGTGCTCTGGCGTGGGTTTTTGAAGAGGTGAGCTCCTGGGGTCATCCCACTTTGTGCTCCAGAGGATAGGCTCAAATTCTAGTTAGGACTCTCACCAAACTTTTGACTGAAGGCAAGGTGGAAGGCCTAGGGGAAACAGTTACTTGACAGGATTTAGAAGATCTGGCTTCTAGTCCAAGTCTCTTTACCTCTCTGGGCCTCAGTTTCCTCATCTTTATATTGTCATTTAAAAAAACCTGTCCTTCCCTCCTGGTCCCTCTCTCTCTATGGAGCCCGCTGTGTTTCTAATGCAATTATCTTGTACCTTCCTCTGTGCTTCGCACAATGGCTGGCACATAGCAAGAGCTTTAAAAGTCCCATCATTATTGTTACCAGAATCGATTCCTAAATTCAGAAATTACAACTCATCCCCTCCCGCACCAATTAATTCCTTCCCAGAATACTTGTTCCCTGATCTGTAGTAATAGCCTAAGTTTATCACTCATTACATTTGCTAACTCAACTGCCTTCTATAAGTAATGTAAATGCCATACTACAAATGCAGGGGATACTTGGCAACCACTGGAAATAAAGGTCATATTAAACTGAGTTACTAGCATACTAAAATTAACTCACTAATGGTACTCTGGAAGATACGTAGTAAGCAGAAAGATTATTAATCATTGCAAATTTCAGAATAAAACGCAACTATCCTCTCCATTCTTCTCAAAATAGAATCCTAAATGTTTGGTTGAATTTAACATTGTTTTGGGGGCTTGCTTGACTCATTAAAAGGCACATATCACCTAATGGATTGAAAATATTTTTGCAAATTAAATGTCCCTGTCTATACCCTCAGAGGCAACCACTAGCAGTGAGATCGATTCTACTACACATAGTGCTACAGTTTCAAGTTCTGCCCACGCATGCCACTTTAGATAATAATAGTGGTGGTTAAACAGGAATCAAATTGAGTGTCTACCTGCCGAGTGAATTGATGGGTTCAAGAGAATAGTGCAGCTCCTAAACTCTCCTCTTAGTTCTCTGCAAAGTCTGAAACTGGTGCCATTTGAACCCGGTGACTGATTTACCTCTAACTGGGCAACCTGGCCTACCAAATTGTGTTTGTTTTCCAGAGTTTGGTCCAGTTCCTCTGATGGAGCTGCTGTAAAACAATCCAGGTGGGCGACTCATTTTGACTTCTCTCTTGGCAAAGGAGGGTTGTTCTAGAGTTCACTGAGCCAAAGCTAGCTCCTCTCCAACACACTGGAACTTTCACCCCAGAGACACAATGCCCCCCTCCTCTTCCTTGCCTTGGATATCTTTAAAGGGTCTTTCAGTAGTTGCTTTGGGGTCCCTTGCTAGAGACAACTCACTCTCCTTGGGACCTGCTTAATTTCCTGTTTATGCCAGATTCAGAGAGGCAGTAAGCAGTCTAAGAACAAAGCCTGAGGGAGAGTCAGAAGTGGATAGTCGTTTTAAGTGTTAAAGGAAAGGTGAAAGAGATTACACTATGACAGACCAAGAAATCATGTCCTAGAGCTTTTATCCCTTTGAAAAGTATTGCTTATTTGGGGAGTGCACAGAAATTTAGTGTTGCTTCGGGCTTTGAGGAGAGAGATCATATTCACTTTATTTCACTCTCCCAAGAGCTTAATGCAGTGTTTTGCACACAGTATGTGCTTAATAGAGTCGATTGATTTAATTCATTAAGTCTGTTGACATCTGTATACGAACTCTGGAACTCCTACCTCTTTCTATTACAAAGCTCCACCCCAGCGGCCTGAAACTCATTGTTTTGGGAATCTGACTAGCCATCATTTATTGGTAAACACATTTTGCCCCAAAGTCACCCAGGTTGGGCAGTGGAGGAAAGTGGCAAGTGGCAGTAGATGACCATGATGACAGGGATGATAGTGATCGTTTCCCTAGAAGGAAACCAAAATACTCAATTGTTAAATCATGAATTTTGGAATGTCCCAATGTTTCGCCAACTTCCTCACTAGAAAACAAAATCTTAAAGTGTCAAAACAGTCAAAATAAATCCATTGCTAAAGTAGATACTATTGGACCTCTCTCCAAAAATCGGGGTTATCAATTTGATGCTATATATGGGTTCTCCTGAAAACAGGAAGTTTTGAAAATAATAATAATAATGTTGGTATTTGTTAAGCGCTTACTATGTGCCGAGCACTGTTCTAAGCGCTGGGGTAGACACAGGGGAATCAGGTTGTCCCACGTGGGGCTCACAATCTTAATCCCCATTTTACAGATGAGGTAACTGAGACACCGAGAAGTGAAGTGACTTGCCCAAAGTCACACAGCTGACAAGTGGCCGAGCGGGGATTCGAACCCATGACCTCTGACTCCAAAGCCCGTGCTCTTTCCACTGAGCCACGCTGCTTCTCTAAAGAAAAGAAAGCCCCACAGATACTTAAGAGAAATATAATTGCTAGGCCTGTGATGGTGAGGGAAAAATGTCCAGCAGGGAAGAGTGGGCTACTTAATGCCAAATTTTGATTATGATTATGAAAAAGCAACTCAACCATGTTACTTAACCTTGCACAGATGACCACACTTCATGTTGTTTTTCCCCAAAATGGTTTGTCAAGGTCATTGTTGCGCCCTGGACCAATCGGGGTCTCTGGTTCATACGTAACAAAACTAAATGGGAAAAACCACTTGTGTGTTCAAGTGAGCGGGTTCCCATTAGGGAAGCAAAAATAGAATTGATTTTATTTAAGAAGAGCATCTAAAATTAATGGTGCAGTTAAACTGCCAGGAAAAAGTAATCGGAACTGTAGCAATTTCAATTCAAAGAAAATAGAAGGGTCTAAATTAATGTTCTGTAGGAGTTAGTTAATGTACAAAGCAAGCTACCATTATGACTGAAATATCTGTTTATCCCAAACTGGAATTTGACAAAAGGTAGCACTGACTAATTAAAAAGAAAAACTGATCAGGGAACCTAACTATAACAGATGATTCCAAGACCAAATAGTGTAAGGGAGGAGGGCATGCCACTTAAAACAGAACAAATATGACTGACAAAACACAGAAAACCATTTGGAATAGGAAAGCGAGTTCCATTTGTAAATAGTGTCTCCGAATGCTTTACACTGGTTAAATCGAGCTCATTCTTCAGGGTTTAGGGACATATTTAGGGCATTTCACTGTTGGGTACAATCTAACTACATAGTTCTTTCTTCCATGGATTTATTAGGCAAAAATCACCCAGCCAGAGAAAAGAAAAACAAGTGAAAGTGAGGCAACCAAATGAAATCACTTTAACCTTCTTAATTTAGGATCTGCTGCCTATCAACTATTTCTCTCTCCATTTTCTCCCCAACATGAACCTAAGTCAAAGCAGCCTTGTTTCCCCTTAAGCAGTAGAATGGGTTCCTCACCAAATGCAGCTCACTTTATGTTTTTGTTGGAGGAGATAAAGGGTGTAGGAAAACGATTTCACTCTCTTGTAGGTCCATTTCAGCCACTCCAGATGCAAATCTCTTTAAGCTCTCCTCCCAAGCAAAATGTTAGTAGGCAAAAGGTCGGAAGCTGAGAACACTCATACCAGCACCTGTGCCCAACAATTTACACGGAAAATAGCTTATTTTTTAGGCAATGCATATTCTAAATGCTAAATCTACTTAGGCATACAGAAAGAGCTACGTGGATTTATTTGGAGAAACTTGGGAAAGAGTCAATTTGGATAATCCTTCTTAAATCATCATACTGCCGCATGTCTTAAAATACCACACTAACAGTAGAATTTGCACAATGCTAGATTAGTATCAAAGAAAATCCTTAAATGCCAAGAACTTTATGGAAGGGGCCAGGCTAGGAGTATCTGTAACACATATACTGCGGCCCTGCGCACTCTTTATAGAAACGATAGGGAAGGTTTTATTCTGCTCACCAGGGAGAGGAAGCATCCTTCAATAACAAGACTTTTGACATCTAGGGAGAATAAAACGAGAGGCACATTTCTAGCCTAAATCTCTATATTTAAATTCTGGGCAGGTTTCTGTCACAGTCACATCTGCCTTGGTCCTGGGTCCACGGATTCATGCACCATGCAGATCCACTCCAACATCTTACTCAGCCAGGTAGGGACATGAACAGTGTGTGTCCATTCCCTCCTAAAGCAGTGACAGGGCCGGATGGGAAGAGGGGACCACAGGGATGGTGGCTGGCCGCAATAAGTGGGCTTCCCTTGGCTCTATAAAGATACAGATATATCTACATTGATATAGGGGTTAGGGAGAGGTAGGACTGAGGTGAGGTCAGAGACCTTGCACTCAGATGGGTGGACTATTAGCAAGAGCACGGGCCTGAGAGTCAGAAGACCTGGGTTCTAATCCTGACTCCATCACCTACTGAATGTGCAAACTTCTCTGTGCCCATTTTCTCTTCTGAGAAATGGGGATCGGAAAATACCTGCTCTCTACCCCTTAGACTGCGAGCCACATGTGGGACAGGGACTGTGTCCCACCTGATTATCTAACTCGGCATTTAATATAGTGCTTGGTGCATAGTAAGCACTTAAATACCGCAGTGATGATAATCACAATAATGGTATTTGTTAAGCACTTACTTTGTGACAGGCTCTACATTAAGCACTGGGGTGGATATGAGCAAATCGGATTGGACACAGTCCCTTTCCCACATGGGGCTCATGGTCCTAATCTCCATTTTATAGATGAGGGAACTGAGACAGAGAAGTGAAGTGACTTGCCCAAGGCCACCCAGCAGAGAAATGGCAGACCCGGGATCCTCCTCCCCTCTTCCCATCACAGGGAGAGGGTGGTATATAGGAACCCTATGGTTCCTAGCACTCTAATGTATTTTCCCAAGCGATTAGTAGAGTGTTCGGCACGTAGTAAGCATTCAAATAAATACCATTGATTCTCCCTGTTCCCCAATTCTAGGCAGCCCTTGTCCAAAGTTTGCTCCCACCCATATCCCCCTAGCCCTGGGCTAAACCTGATAACTTCACTAGCCTTGCACGTGTAACTGAAAAGAAGCCACACAAGGAGAACTACACAGAGTTCCAAGACCGCTGCTAATTTGCGCTCATTCATTCAATAGTATTTATTGAGCGCTTACTATGTGCAGAGCACTGTACTAAGCATTTGGAATGTACAAATCGGCAACAGATAGAGACAGTCCCTGCCTACTGATGGGTTTACAGTCCAATCACTCCTATTCAAAGGTGTAGTATCAAAGTCTGAACGATAAGTACTAAAAGTCTTTTTTTTTTTCCTTCACTCCATGTTCCTTCTACTGACTCCCTTGTTCCTACCTGGAGTTTTACATTAGCCACCTAAATTCAGCCACTCTCTTAGAGGGATATCCTTAACACAATGTGCACAACTATACTGCCGAGTGACCTGCTCAAGTTTACAATAATAAATGGAATTAATTAGGTTCAGGTATGGTCTAGAGTCGTCGGGATTTTCCCCTACGCCTTGAAATTCATTCAGGCACCAAATGCGACTGGCACAACTGTCTGAGAATACGAACTAAGAAGCTCCATATGAAATTGCACTTGCTGGAAAGAAAGGTTCTTTAGGTGCTCTCCCCGTTTGCAGAGTACCCGCCCATGACGAAACTACATTTTCAAAGACCCCCACATCATTTTCTCTGTTGTGATCACATTCTTGAACTCCTCCTCCACTACAATTGTTCATGGATTGGAATGACATATACATACACATATATACATATATATAATGTTTAATAAAAAGCTCACATCAAATCAGTTTCGAATTACAGACAATATTACAAAAAGGCGGCCGCTCTTTTTTTAAAAAGAATTTACAGTGAAATGTGCAATTCCATATATTGTTCTCTAGTCAAATCAAAGCCCTATTATTTAAAAATGAAACTGTGCTTGACTGTGTGCAGGAGTGATTCTCCAGTGGAAGAGAGCCAAGTTTGAGTCCTACATGGTGAGCCAAAGAATACATTCTTCTGGCTGTTCGGATGACAAATTTCACCTTCTCAGACACGTAAGAAAAGCAAGGGCTTATTTTCATGGTCTCTGCATTCAGCAATTCTGCATACTTGCGTACACCCAGAGTATAAATTTCGCATTAAATCTGGTGAAATTTGAAAAAAATCTTCAACAATAGAGGATCTGGGAAATCATTCATCAATTTCAAAAAAGATAAACCTAGCGACCAGATTTCTGATGATAAGAATAATGGTATTTTTTAGCGCTTACTACATGCCAAGCACCCTTGTAAGCACTGGGGCAAATACAAGGTAATCAAGTTGGACAGAGTCCCTGTTCCACATGGGGCTCACAGTTTAAGAATAATCCTCAGTTTCAGATGAGGAAACTGAGGCGCAGGAAAGTTAAGTGATTTGCCCAAGGTCACACAGCAGACGAGTGGTAGAGACGGGATGGGGACCCAGGTCCTCTGACTCCCAAGCCAGTGCTCTTTCCACTAGGGCACACTACTATCAAATATTCATTTCAAATTTAGTTTTGCTAAGACAAGCTCTTGTGTCTATATTTTAAAAGATTCCCTGTGAATGCCGTGTCTTCAGACTTCAAGGCAAAGACTTCAGCTTAGTCTCTAATAGCCTTGGTCACCTTTTTCACCTTCAGGGAGGCCACTGAGAAAAGGGTAGTCAGTTCACAAACTGGGACCTTAATTAATGCAAAGGTGAGGCTTACAGTGGGTACGTTCTCTTAATAACTAATTCCTATTCCACCCCCTTTGCTAGAAAAATGTCTGAGGAGATGACAATACAGAGCCTCACCTAAGATAACAATAGCCTAGAAATGCATTTTTCCACTTCTGTTCCAGGCACTGTCCAGGATTTGTAAGAATAGTCATATAGAGGATACCCTATTAAGGAGCAAAAGCCACCTGGACTTATGAATCAAATATCAAAAAGCAGCCATTAACAAAGTCAACTGTTCCCCAAATCTAAAATCTAACAGTTCTTTCATTCCAACCACTGAAATCTGCATGAAAGGAAGGAAGATGAAGGGTCAAAAGTGGTTTAAAAAAAACCAACAAAAAACAAAAGAACCGGGGAGAGAGAAAGGATAGTTACCTAGGTCTAAACTGAACCTATATACTTCACTTCACGCGCCCATAATTTCTTCTGGCAGCTGCATGATTAATTCAAAGATTTATTGATTTTTTTTTGCTTTGTGCTATCCTGCTGACCTCCTTTTGTTGACAGGACTATGTGGATCACACTACTCTGCCAGTTGGAAGTGTGACACCATGTCAGTCTATGTGATCTGCAACAAATATTTTTGCCGGTTCAATATTCATAGCATTCGAGAGTGTGATAAACATACGCCTACACAACGTTTGCTTTCAAGTGGAAGAAATGAACTAAGAACCAGTACCTTCAAGCTTGGAACAATTAAAAATTATTCTCTTTTACATGTCGAGTGATTAATTTGGGGAAGGTTTTGGTTGTTTTTGTTTTTTGCTTTTTTTTTTTTTTTTACAGTGCCAACTATAATTGAATAATGTTGCAATAAAAACATTCTCTCTTCAAAATGAGCTCTGACTACATAGTTAAATCAGGGTCCTCAAATCCTCACCAAGTGAGGAACGGATTATGACATATTCTTTGACAATTAACGGAACTTGTTTGGGGGGCGGGGGGGGTGGCAGTTGGTCTTTTTCTGCACAGTCTAATGATTGCTAAACATTAGGAAAAATCTGAACTTTCACCACTGGAAGTCAATTGTTTTCTTTACCATCTTCGTTCTATTAAATTCTTCTTACTCTCTGTAGCTTTACAGAATCTAAACAGAATTTCTTTCAGGGCCACCCTGAAGACAATATGCATAACTACACCACTCTGACAGAAACTTTAAATAGAGCTTTTAATATCAGTGATGCAGTGATGTTTTCTATCCACTGATACGGATGACTACAAGTGAGTTAAAAATGATTCTGGGCCCATGTGATACATATGAATGGGCTAAGTGCCTATCAGGCCAGCAACTAGTAGAATTTTCTGAACACCTACAGTGTGCAGAGCAATGTATTAAGTGTTTGGAAGAGTGTAATACCACAGAGTTGGTAGAAATATTCCCTGTCCACAAGGAATTTAGAGTCTAGAAGGGGAGACAGGCATTAAAATAAATTATGGATATCTAAATAATAATAATGTTGGTATTTGTTAAGCGCTTACTATGTGCAGAGCACTGTTCCAAGCGCTGGGGTAGAGACAGGGGAATCAGGTTGTCCCACGTGGGGCTCACAGTCTTCATCCCCATTTTCCAGATGAGGGAACTGAGGCCCAGAGAAGTGAAATGACTTGCCCAAGGTCACACAGCAGACAAGTGGCAGAGTCGGGATTCGAACTCATGACCTCTGACTCCAAAGCCCGGGCTCTTTCCACTGAGCCACGCTGCTTCTCTATGTAACTAATACATAGATATTCTCTATCTATGTAACTGCAGTGGGGCTGAGGGTGGGGTGAATATCAAGTACTTAAAGGGTACAGATCCAAGTGCAGAGGTGACTCAGAAGGGAGAGGGAGTAAGGGAAATAAAGGCTTAGTAGGACAAGGCCTCTTGGAGGAGATGTGATTTTAATATGATAGTGGGGCCCGGCACATGAGAGTGTCACGTACAAATACCATGCTGATTTTGATTTAAGTGATCAGGAAGGTAAAAGTCATTAGGCCCAGATTAGGTATTTCCCAGGAGTCAAAGGTCACCAAGAAGAATTTTAAAAACCTTCCAAATAGAATAATGGTATTTATTGAGCACTTACCGTGTGTAGTGCATGGTACTAGGCACTTGAAAGACACAATCCCTCCCGTGAAAGCTCTTATGTAGTGGAGCTGAAAATCTAGAGGACAGGGGAGAATCTATGGCAGCTGAGATCTAGAGGACAGTTGTTGAAATAATATACTGACATAGGGAGAAGGTGGCCAAGCTGCCCCAAGCAGCATGGCCTAATGGACAGAGCACGGGCCTGGATGTCAGAGAACCTGGGTTCTAACCTCAGCTCTGCCACTTGCTTGCTGTGTGACTTTGGGCAAATCATGTCTGTTTACTGTTATAATGTATGCTCCCAAGTGCTTAATACAGTGGTCTGTACACAGTCAGTGCTCAATAAATATGACTGAATGAACCTAACACCTTTGGATCCATTTCCTCAACAGTAAAATGAGAGTTCATTACCAGGTCTCCCTCCTACTTGGACTGTGAACCCCGTGAAGGCCGATGACTCTGTCCGAACTTATTAGCTTATATCTACACCAGTGCTTAGAACCCTTGCTTGGCACATAGGACACACACAGATATCAAAAAAATATTTTAAAAACCTCACGTATTTGTCCCTTATTTCACCATCCTGACCCACTTTGAGGAAGTTCCGTCCGTTCCGCATTTTCCTTGCACAAGCTGTGCCTCATCACAAAAGCAGAGGGGAAGGGTATTGGAATTGCAGCAAGTGTCCCAAATTGTGAAAATGGAAAACAGGCCATTGAGAGGCTGAGAAAGCTTCTCTCTTATTAAGCTACTGCAGCACTCACCTTGTGACTTTTCATCTCAGAAAACCTGCAAAGATGTGGGAAATAATGTAACTTCGAATAAAATGGAGCATATGTATTAAATTAGATCTTCAAAGGCGGGGACTATGTCTATGTCTGTTAGACTCTCCTGAGGACTTAGTACAGTGCTCTTCAGTCCTCTAGACCTTAAGCTCCTTATGAAAGGGGAATGTGCCTACAAACTCTGCTAGACTGTACTCTTCCCACCACTCAGAACAGTGCTCGACAAATAGCAACTGCTCAGTAAATCCTAACCCTGGTTCACTGCTTGTCTGTGTGACCTTGGACAAGTCACTTAACTTCTCTGTGCCTCAGTTACCTCATCTGTAAAATGAGGATTAAGACTGTGAGACCCATGTGGGACACAGACTGTGTCCAATCTGATTGTTTTGAATTCTACCCCAGAACCTGGTAAAGTGTCTGGCATAGCAAGTGCTTAAATGCCATTAAACAAATACTACCATTTGATTGATCCGCTTAAAGTCGACCCTTACTGATTTTTTTTCATTCTCAATGCCTAATACATTTCAAAATATATTTCAAAGTTTCAGTGACTAAAAAGAAAACAGAAGACATTACTTTTGATCCAACAATTAGGACAATTTCATTTAGGGCAGGTTAAAATTGTCTCAAGCAGGTATTTCACCAAGTCTGGACAACAAGAATTCCACATTGAGAACCAAATGGTTTGCTCAGAATTAAATTCAGGACACTTGCCTAGTTGGTTGCCAGAGAGGCTGTTAATGAGCAATCTCAATTACCATCATCACTCCTGACCAAGAAAGTAATTCACCATGTTCTCTTACTTGTAGAGATGACGTGGGAAGATACTGTTTAAAGCAGCACAGCAATCTCAGACGAATCGGTTGGAATTTTGGAATTTTAGGTCTAGCTTTACAGGGTGACAATTCTTGGTTTATAGTCAAGGTAGCAGTCCATCATTACACATAGTGCAACCCAATAGATAGTCTCACTTGAAAACACCTTGCTGATTAAATTCGCTGTCTGGCCATTGTGGTCTCCTTGCTCACGAATCTGTTTCCCAGTGTACTAAATACATTTTCTTCATCCCCAGTCTTCTTTTTCTGCAAATGCTGCTAGACCATAGGCTCCCTCTAGACTGTAATCTCCTAAATGGAAGGGAACGTATCTACCCTTTTGTGTCGCACTCTCCCAAGTGCTTAGTAGAGTGCTCTGCAGACAGTAAGCGGTCGATAAATACCACTGATTGATTGATACCTTTAAAGCAGTCCTATTCTATAGCTCTGCTCTTCGAATAGCAATTCCAATCCTCCTCTTCCTGTCGCCCATCATTCTGTTCTAACTGACCCTACCCAAGAACAATTTGTTTTGTGACATTTTGCATCAGTACCCTACAGGGGGAGTAACAGCTAAAGTGGACATGATGGCTTTATTATAAGGTCTACTTTCCTGCAAATCTACCATTACATACAAACATTACCTTTATGCCTTATTCTATTCCACAAGGTCTGTCCTCTTCTGAAAGTTTAACCCAGCCCTACCAGACTGCAGTTGAAATATCTGAGAATAAAAGGATTCTTGGTCCTAGGAGACATCATTTAAATGCTCTGTGATTCAACAAAGGGTTTTCTTTGAAAGGCTTCAAGCCAAACCATTGAGTCCCTAATGAGATGATAAAGGGCCTTTAATACATTTGTGATTTCAAAATGTGTATTTGAGCAGCAAATACAAATCAAGCTGCTTATGCACGATAGTGTCTTACCTTCCTAAAATTTACCTGGTAATATATTCCTAGGGGACACTCACAGAGGGGAAAGTTTAACATCCTTTACTTAACAGATCCACACAGACAGAATATTCAATCATATTTTTGAGTGCTTACTGTGTGCACAGCATCATATGAGGTGCTTGGGAGAGTACAATACAACAATAAACAGATACATTCCCTGCCCACAGTGAGCTTATATTTACACATAATAGACAAACAGGCAGCGGTGGCTGATGAGATGGGATGATTAAAAGGGCGAGGAGAGTAATTTTTGATTAACTACCCACAGGTAATGAGAAATGAATCTCTACAGTGTATGGGAAGGGAGTTACCCTTTAAAAACATGGAGGTGTCCTGAAAAGCAAAATGTTCTAGAGAAAAGTTACAATATACACATTATTCAAGAAAAGACTAGTTCGGTAAATGAGATGCCATCTTATTCAGAATTTTCATAGGAAACGTCGATATGATCCTTGGAACCTATTTTATCTAAAGGTGGAATGGCATAAAATAATCCATTCCATTAAAGGCAGGTCATAATGCACCACTGGCCATCTCAACCCTTGACTCATTGTGCTTAAATGCTTTGCTCCTCAGACAGTACTGGGGTTCAAAGATGAGATACATATCACACCTTAATGTCCGATGGAAACTCTTTTCAGGCCCAGTAATCATTTACATATGCACACTCTCTTGAGAAAAGTCTCCTACTAGTAAAATAGGACTTTAAATTTGCTCTCCCCCCAGCACATACATTCAGAAATATTTCCACTTTTTCTTTCAACTATTACAACTCCCTCCCATCCGCCAAGAGCTCTACCTTGCAATACTGAAATCGGTTTTGACTCAGGGATTTTCTTTTCAGGGCCTCCATGAAATCAGACTGTCAAGGCATCACTCCCTACCCTAACTCCATTATAGGATCAACCCGACCATGGGCTCTAAGGCACTCAATCAGTTCCTTCCCTCTTATCTTTCCTCATACTTTGCCTCCTCCAACCCGGCCCACACACTTCACTCTTCTACTTCCAACCTACTCAATGTGCCTTAATCTTGTCTCTCGCTGTTAACCGCCGTCCCTCCAACCTACCCTCCCTCATATCTGACAGACCGCCACTGTCCGCATCTTCAAAGCCCTATGAAAATCCTATCTCCTTCAGGAAGCGTTACTTCCCTGAGTAATCTCTCATCTTCCAACTCTATTCTCCCTCCTTTCTCCACAGCCTATGCTTTTGGGCCCAAATCCCTTAAGCAGTTTGATACTTACCCATCCTGATCACACATATGCACACACCCTTAAAATCAGTTGCTTCCTCTATCTGTACAAATGGTTAACACATACCAAGTAAGCACATAGGACTCTGCACGTAGTAAGCACTCGATAAATACGACTGATGGATAGGTAATTTATTGTAATGTCTGTCTCCCTGACTAGACTGTAAGCTCCTAGGGAGATGGAATTGTGTCTACGAACTCTACTGTTCTCTCCCAAGTGCTTAGTAAAGTGCCCTGCACACATTAAGTGCTCAATTAATACCAATGATTGATTGATTTAAATCTCTTTAAGTATAAATAATACACCCAAGTGAATAAAATATTCTCTCTCTCTGAACTATAGCATGTTAATCAATTTGAACATACTGTCTTTTCCATTACATTCTGAGCTACTTGAGAGCTCAAACACAGGTGCCAACTTTTCGTTTTGACTGAAGGAACAAAAAAGGGTAAAAGATTTTGGTGGAGAGGAAGTGGAATAGAATTTGGGAGGTGCTAATGGGTCATGAAAACCTGATTTGGGGTCTCATAAGCTCTCAGGTCTCATTGGAGTCCTGAGGAGAGTAAAATTGTGGGCCTTTTCCAAACAGCTTTGGGTGAAAGCAATGGAGTCACTCTCGTAGCAGGAAGTCTGAAGAGGGATTTGCTCCAATTGACCTATGGAATTATAGCTTCTGGCCCCCCAGGTTCATGGATTCCCCTACAGAATCCACAGGATGCTGTGAGACCCTGAAACTGAGCATGCTCTGAACATTCTTGGGTCTGGATGCCTGAGCCAAGGTGAGCAGCCCCTTTACATTTTTGGACCAAGGAAGCAAAGAAGGTGTTGGTGTAAAGGAAGACTACCCAGACAACACATATGTCAATTCACCATTAAAAAAAAACACCTCACGACTGTGGCTTCGAAGAATTTTGCTGTGGCCAAAACTTTTCAAAATTAGGCTAATAATGAAAAGTGATATTAAGTTGCAGGTATCTAGATGAAGAACAATTTAGTAAGGCACCTATAAAATAAAGTGTTCAATAACAGCACTCATATTTTAATTATTAGTGTTTGATTTTGTTTATGGCATTTGTTAAGCATTTACTGTGTGTCAAGCACTGGGGCAGTCACGAGCTAATCAGGTTGGACACTGTTCACGTCCCACATAGGGGGCCCCACTTTTAATCCCTATTTTATAGATGATGTAACAGACACAGAGAAGTTAAGTGTCTTACCCATAGTCACACAGCAAACAAGTGGCAGAGATGGGATTAGAACCCAAGTCCTTCTGACTCCCAGGCTCATGGTTTATCCAGTAGGTCATGCTGCTTCTCACTTACAATTCCTTTGACAACAGAGATGGTGTCTACTAACTCTACTGAGTTAGAGTTACTGTACTCACTATACACCGTACTGTAGAGTTACTGTACACTGTACTCACCCAAAAGTTCAGTATAGTGCTCTACACACAATAGGTACTTAATATATACTCTTAACTGATTGCTATCTGCAATGTGTTTGTCACTGCATTACAATTACTGTGATAAAAGGCTTGAGAATCACTGACAGATGCTTGAGTTACTTTATTAGAAGGGTTTCACTCATTTTAAAGGATTGATACTTTACACCACACCCACTTGGGAAATTTGGAATTTTCTTCCTAAAATAGCGCATAGACAGGAACCATGGCAGATTCAACTGCAAGTTTGGAAATACTTAGAACCGTGCCTGGCATATACTACGTCCTCTACAAATACCAAAATTATATAATTATTAGTAAATGATTCAGGCAATTTTCCGGCTTACAACCAACACTTATACACAAAACCACTTTTGTCCACTACCCAATGCCAGTCATTAAGCCAGAATAAAAAACAACAACAACAAGCAGCCCCTCTCACAGCTTCTGAATGAAAGAACTAGCAGATATACTACTCCAACATGGTTCATGCTTATCTCACAGTTTCCAATTGAGTTATCATTCAAGTCTAAGTATCCAAAGTTTCCCTTTCAAAGTCCCAATCATTTGAAGGTTACATCCTGCTAAAATTGCTCAAATTAGTCAAACACTAGCAAATATGATGCCATTCTCAAAACACTGGTGCGTGGCTCAGTGGAAAGGGCAAGGTTTGGAGTCAGAGGTCATGAGTTCAAATCCCAGCCCCGCCACTTGTCAGCTGTGTGACTGTGGGCAAGTCACTTAACTTCTCTGTGCCTCGGTTACCTCATCTGTAAAATGGGGATTAAGACTGTGAGCCCCATGTGGGACATCCTGATTCCCTTGTGTCTACCCCAGCGCTTAGAACAGTGCTCAGCACAAAGTAAGCACTTAACAAATACCAACATTATTATTAAATGAGCAAATGGCACAGAAGAGACCAAAGATATGCTAGAAAACATCTACAAAGCCTTGTCCCATGTCTTCCTTGCCTTTTACCTTTCCCCTTTTTTCTTTCGACATTCCATATCTTCCTTACAATTTATAGTTCTTTAATTATAAAAAGGACACTACCAAAAGGATTCATTGAAAAATCAAACTGTCTCCAAATGTTTATATGATCATTGATGACTAGTTGGGGTTTTTGCAAATTTGTCCAGTTTCACTGGTTTCCACCAACAAAAACTGAGGAAATCATATCTTGAAGCTCCCTCTACGCTGTAAACTCATTAAGGGGAGGGAACTTGTCTGCTAATTCTGTTGTATTGTTTTCTCCCACCCACTTAGTGCAGTGCTCTGCACATTGCAAGTGCTCAATAAATACCACTTACAGATTGGAAGCCTTAAGGCCAAGAAAGTCTTAAGGCCAATCAAATTAATGTTATTTTAGTAAGGGGAGGCATGAGAATTTCATTCTGCATGTCACCGTCTCAAATGGGCTAGGGAACATAAAATAAGAATAAGAACGCCAAGCAAAGGAATTTCAATATTTGGTTAAATATGAGAACAACCCTGCCATACTACTACTTTTAAACCTTAATGCCTTGCAAGTCGTGACTGAGCTCAAACCACAGAAGCAGAAGAACAGCTCATCAGCTAGATTAAATGAAGACTCTACCAACTCTACCCCAGGATTACTTCTGGACTGATGTCTTCAGTTACTTTTTGAAGATGGTAGACACTGGATTAGGTTGGGTGAACTCACAAGTTTGTTGGGGCTAATCTAAACAAACCACCTCCAATTGGAGCTATTTTAAATGGGGCTAAAGAGAGTATTACAAGGCAATAGGCTCTATGATCACCATTTAATACCATGCATCATAATGCTTATTGTTATAACAATGTTTGCTGTTGTACTCTCCCAAGTGCCTAGTACTGTGCTCTGCACACAGTAAGCACTCAATAAATACAAGTGACCAACTAATCATGCCATCACAGGCTTTTGCTCAACTACAACTAAAGAAATTGAACTCTTTATTACAGACACTGTTCCATCCTGAAATGTGACAATCTAAATTAAAAATCAAAATACAGCCCTGTGGCAAGATCCTGAAATCATTCCTCTGAGCAATGGTTTGTTGACTTTATCAACAAATTCACATACTTCTACACTATGAGAAAACAAATGCCAAACAGCAATGTAAGCTCTTGTCTCATGTTACTTTCTGTTAATTTCAACATTCCTGTTAATTTGCTCCTAGGCACAAACTAGATTTCTCCTTCCTATCCAGGTTCCTAATCCAGGATTAAATTATTGCTGGGATGCATTAATGCCTTAGGGAAAAAACACTATTTCTAACCTCGGAAATGTTTTCCAAAGTCTTTCAGAAAAGTTGCTTCATCATAAGAGTGTATTTTTAATCTTAGAAATTCTCAAAATATTGATCATTAACAGAAAACAGAGCAACAGTTCTGTTATGCCAGAGCATCATTTGATGAAACAAATTCATCAACAGTGGGATTCTGAGATCATGGGGTGAATCAATAGCCCCCATAAGAGTTCATGACCTTATTACTGTGGGATTGATCACGACTAGGACTCCTTGAAATTGTCTTCCTAATCTAGTACCTCATTAAACTGTTACTGTATATATTTTCGTTACCCTATTTATTTTGTTAATGAATTGTACATCGCCTTGATTCTATTTAGTTGCCATTGTTTTTACGAGATGTTCTTCCCCTTGACGCTGTTTAGTGCCATTGTTCTTGTCTGTCCGTCTCCCCCGATTAGACTGTAAGCCCGTCAAACGGCAGGGACTGTCTCTATCTGTTGCCGACTTGTTCATCCCAAGCGCTTAGTACAGTGCTCTGCACATAGTAAGCGCTCAATAAATACTATTGAATGAATGAATACTAGAATATTGAATATTTTCACAATACAATCCACTTATTTCAAGTGACCAAATGTGTCTGCGTGTTCGCCCATTCACTACTAAATATATTTTTTAAAAACACCAATTCCATTACCAACACTGGACCCTATTTCCTCATTAAAACCTAGATGTCCTCTAACAGAATACTGATCACACTTTGATGGGGGACACTTTGATGGGGGACACACATGTCAAACACATGGAGCTCAACTGATGCCCTAGCCTACTAATCAGTAGTGTGAGCAGCATCAAGATGATAGAGAGGATGAGTGTGTGCGTGCATGCAAGTGTATGTATGGGTCGGGGAGACACATGAGACGAAAGATGGCCAAACCTTCAAACACGAGAATGTGGATGGAGGTGAGGCAGATTTCAAAGAAACAGCCACACAGTGTGCTCGACATCTCTGAAATCTCTGAAATCCACCCATCTCTTGAAAACTCAGCCCCCAGTGACTTTTTTCCTTTGCTATTTTAATCCTTCTGGTATTGGGCCTTAGGGACAAGAGACCGTCATCGGAGCTGAAAAAAAGAATCACTTAAGACCTATCTGCAGCCATTCAAAATTTGCCTTTTCTATTTCACTTTCATGGGCATTCCAAATTATGTCTAGCAGATTTCTGCTGTCCCCTAATAGATACTCCTGTAACATAACACATTGTTAACCTATGGAAAGAATCTATTCCATTTAAAAAGTCAGTTATTATATTTTATTCATGAACACATGTAGGCCACTTTCTGGATCAATTCTTAGGAAAGCTATGATTAAAACAAATGGTCCCATCTACTTTATCCCCAGGTTTGATCAAGCATTATTAATCTCCCTTAGCAATGAAGTACCAAAGATAACATTCATCCATTGTCATTTATAATAAGACTGCGTCTATTTTCAACATCTGCATCATATACAGAGTTAGCTACATAAGCTCCTTCTTCCTCTGGGGTAGATGAGGGTCAACAGAAATACAAGAAATGTGCAAGAACTGAATTACCATTTTTACCTCGACTTTGGCACACAATAATGTATATACACCGAGACATCAGACTCGATGATGATATTTCAGTACAGGGAGTGGAATGTAACTCCCATTGCATTTAAGCTGATGAACACAGTGTTTTGAAATAGCCACCCAAGTGTCAGCTTGCATGGAAAATGTCCTTTTTCTTTTTCCCCTGGGGATCTCACTGTGTGCCCACATCCTTGGCTATCTTTTTACTCCCTTTCCCTTCCCACCACCATTGTCCTGGACAATCAGAGCACTCCCCTGAAAGTTGTGTTCACTGAGGCAGTCTGAGCTCCTGCAAAAACTCAGTAGCTTTAACTGCAGTCAGACCATTCAGATCAGACCCTTTGTTTCTGAGTAAGGTTCTTTTATCTCCGCCGAAACATTGCAGAATGAATGGTTCAAAGACTGGCTCACATTTATCGTACTTTTGAAAGAAAGCCTTATTAATTTCTATCTCATTCAATAAAGTAGATCATTGAGCACTCATATTTCCAAATAGGAAGAAGCAGATTTTTATTGGCACCTTCAGCCATTATCTAAAGGATAGACAAAAGGCATTCCTAATTAAATTCACCTGCAAGAAATAATACCATCAGGAAACAATCTGCAGTCATGCAGGATAACAAAGCTGACACTTATCATTTCTAATTCATAATTTCTGCAAGCCACAGAAAGGTATTAGTTTCAGAATGAATATCTTTATTGAATACACAAATGCATAATAAGTCTAGTGCAGTAGTATATCTTACTGAAATATGGTCTTAATTTTGTTCGTATAAAACCTTCATGAAGGTCATTAAAAAATCAGGGAGGTAACTGCTTCCAGCATAAAAATGAATCATCAAATTAAGGAAAAAAATCAGAGTTTCCGTTATCCATAAACAATATTACGAAGAATCTTCCACTTGTAAATCTCTCCCAACCAAATAAGCACATTATGCCATTCAAAGCCAAACTATAAACAAGAGTTTGCTCATAAAAATCAAGTTAATGCTCCACTACTGTGCTCAGAAATAATTTCCCCCTGCCTGCTATGAATCCAAATGCATACTGATTCCCCAGGCAATGCTGGAAAAAACCAATAGATCTGAACTGCCTAGAGTTTCACATCCCAGCAAATGATAAAGAAATATCACTGCTCAATGAATTGCCCCCGAATTAATGTTGGAAGAATGAAATACCATCCGGCTAAGCTGGGCCAAAGAGAGAGAGAGAGAGAGAGCGCCCACATCCTGGAGATCAGAGTGAGCCACAGAAGCGAGGGCCTACCTGAGACAAGTGAGACTGTGTCTTTCTCCCACGAGACGACAGTGATGTATGCCTCCACGGAGGAGGGGATAATGCACTTGAAGACCGCTACATTGCCTCTCACGGTTTTCTGGTCCTCCACACGGACTGTATAGGGTTCCCGTAAGACTAAAAATGGAAGAACACTGGTCTCAGTAAAACAGGTTAGACTGCACTTTTATCACACAATAATCACAATATTATATTGCCAGTCAGGTGAGAGAGTGGTGAGCCCCATCCTCCAACCTACCCAAATATGGGAGTAAAAGGCAAGTGGTCTTTTCTCAAGCTTGAGAGGGTAAGGGGAGGATTGTGGATTTAAAAAAAAAAAAATCACACCTCATCCTGAACCCTATATAAGAACTCTGAGCATCACCTGCCACTCGCCTGCTCTGAATTCGGACCAGTCACTTGTGTGTGCCTCAGTTCCTCATCTGTAAAATGGGGATTCAATATCTTTCCTCTCTTCTGCTTTTACTGGGAGCCCCACAAAGCACAAAGTAAGCACTTTCACACCACAACCATTAGTAGTATTATCATCTGTGTTCAGACACAGCCTTGGGCTGGCCCCAACTGTATTCAGCTCCATTTTGAGATAAAGGCACAGTCAAGCTTGACAGAAGACAATGAGAACAAAATAATCAGGGAGCTCAGAAAACATCTGGGAAGCCTTCCCAGTTCACACATCACAGCTGATTAAGAGAAGTGCTAAAAAGGATGAATAATTTCTCCTCTAGCAAGCAAAACTAAATTGATCAGAATAATAAATTTGTGCACCTAACAATGAGCTGCTTACTTTTAAACATCATAGAGGAATACAGAAAACCTGGAGAAGAAAAGTTAAAGTCAGGGCTTCTGAATAATTAGAAAAATGTTATCAGTAAGGAAAAAAAAAGAAGTTAGTGTCAGGGAGGATACCCTGAATGCTGGTAAAGTTCTGGGAGTCTACCCTGAAGTAGGGGGATTGCAAAGAGAGAGAAATACACATACCAAACTGTGAAACTTATTTCAGAATAGTGAAAATGTTTATTACTGAAATACTTGAGTGGAAGTAGATAGCAATTGGAGCTATTATTTATTGCAATTGTTGGAATGTCCCAATTACTCAAGAACCTCATGATAACATGTGCATATTTTAAGACATTTTGTGAGAATACTGCACAAATCACAAGGATGCTGAATTTTATATGTGGAACAGCTTTACTAAAACACAGCAGTATTACTAATCCATCAGAGCATTTATCAGTGATGAGGAGACTATGCAGAAAAGGGAGATGAGAGACTGTGAATGCGATCATAATTTGGAGAATGTGATCTATGAAGTCACAAAAACTGACCTCACCTTCCAGTTGCAGCAATGCCATACTGATGGGGACAGACTAGAGGACTGCCTCATGAAGAGGAGGGAAAGGGCTGAGAAATGGCAGGGGAGAAATGGCAGGGGACCCACAAAGGGTGTAAGTTCAAGATGATGCATCCAGGGAAAATTATCCAGATGGTAACGGTGTGAGGATTCAGAGCTGTCAGTCAAACCCAGGAAAGAAACTTCAGTCACCGTTCACTCTACTTTTAAATCATCGGTCCAATAGGAGACAGCGCTCTGGGATGGATAGACACACTAATGGCACTGCTTATATTCTAAGTTATCACAAACCACTATTTTGAGGGTCAGATTTATAGTAAATAAAGATCAGATTATTAAAGAACTACTCTAAGGGCAAATCTCACATCCTTAAGCTTCCCACTCTTCCCACAGTCCAATAAATGCAAAGCAAGAAAAGTCACTTCAGGTTAAAATACAAAAGTTAGCTCAATATTGGCTACAATTAATCAATGGTATGTATTAAGCACTTACCGTGTGCAGAGCACTGTACTGAGTACTTACAAGCATGCTCACTTCAGTCCTCTAAAACCAACCTACTCACTGTACCTCAATCTCATCTAGCTCACTGTCGACCCCTCGCCCACATCCTCCCTCGGGGGGGGGGGGGGGGGAGGGGGCGGAACTCCCCCTTCATATCTGAAAGATCACCACTTCCCCACCTTCCAAACTTTATTATACCAATTCTCCTCCAAGAGCCTCTCCCTGATTAAGCTCTCATTTCCCCTCTTCCCTCTCCCTTCTGCATCGACTTTTGGGACCTCGCACTTAGATTTGTACCCTTTATTCATCCCACCTTCATTCTGTCTCCCTCTCTAGCTGGTAAGGTCCCTATGGGCAGGGAATATGTCTACCAACTGTTATATTTTGCTCAAGGGCTTAGTACAGTGCTATGGCCCCAGTAAGCGCTCAATAAATACTATTGACTGACTGTAGGCCAATCATTGTACTACAGGCTGAGGTAGATACAAGATGATCACAGTTATTTCAGGTGACCCAGAGGTTTGATTTGATAAATCGTGGTGCAACACTGATAGGGAGGCCATTTCACATAAAATCAGACGGATAATGACAAAGCGTTGGCTGTATCACCCAAAAGCTGCAGTGTAGAAGAGGATCACTCTGCCAGACTGAGGCAGAAGCGGCATAATTAACATTTACAACCTGCATTCCTCCCAAGCAGCAAAGCTGTGGAACTGTTCTTCCCCAGCGGGATTATAACCTCTATAAATTGGCAATTAAAAACTGACCCATTTCACACCACTAAAACTGACACAGGTAGAGGATGACCTAGAAACACGCCTACCAACAGTTCAGGAACAGAATCAAACTGGGAAATCCAAAGATCTGCTTTGACACTTAGCCTCATCAGCTCAGTCAAAATTCTGGTGTAAACCCTTGCCTGATTTGTTGCTAGCTGGAAGGAGCCCCTGCAATCGGGCGATAAGCGCAAAAAATTATTGCAACTATAAAGTGAACCAAAATGTACTCATCTGATTAGGGCAGACAAAGTTTGGAAGCTACTGGGGCAATTGGACAAGTAATTGGGAAATGGGGCTTTGGGAGGGTGGCCTATGTTGGTTGTTGATCACATGGACAGGCCCGAGAATGACACTTCCATTGTCCTCCCTCAACATTCAACGCCAGTTAGTTCACGGATTACAGACTGAAGAATGCCATGGAAAACAGCTGTTTTACACTGGACCGAGGCAGTGAAAGGTCATCAAATCCTGGCCAATAAACCGGGAATTCTGCTTGGTATACTTAGATAACAAATGGTTCCCCTAAGCAAAAAATATTCCCAGAAAACAACAAGATAAATCCAAACACTAGTCTGGTAGAGAGAAACAAATCCACTGATTGAATCCATTGTAAAATAAACAGAGGAGGAGTCCCAAATCTGTTAAACTTGAATGCTGCACTAACTTTTAACTGATCTCAATTCATCCAGAGAATATTCCATTTCGTCTGCACCATCTGAATTAGCCCTACCTATATTAACCAATACCACACCTTCCTTTCCAAACTAACTTTCCCTTGGCAGCTCTCCCTATCACTGGGCTAAAATAGAACAAACGCCTGTCAAAAGTAAACAGTAATTGGGACATCTGTTCATTATTATTCTGATTATGGTATGTTAAGCACCAATGTGTCACGTACAGTTTTACGGGATAGACACATTCTAACCAGGAAGGACACAGACCTTTCTCCATATGGGGCTCACAGTCAAATCAGGAGGGGGAATAAATTATCTGAATCCCCATTTTACAGACGAGGAAACTGAGACAGAGTGAAGTTAAGTGATTTACCCAGGGTCACCCAAAATGCAAGTAGCAGAGCTGGGATTACAATCCAAAACTTCTCAGTCCCAGGCAAGTGATCTTTCAATTAAGCTATGCTGCTTCTCCATTCCATTCCCCAAAAACCCAGATTCCCATGAAATAGAAAAGGAACAGAAGACAGCAGCAAAATTATTCATTTTTCCTTTATGCCGACCACCTTGATTTCCCAAATGTCTGACTTCCTTGGGTCAGCACTTATTTGGTTCCTCTAAAAGGAATCAAACTATTACAAAATGTCAAGTAAAAATATTAAATAGCCATAAAGCAGAAACAAACAGCAGTTATGGATTTCTGTCAAGACAATTAGAAATGATAAAACTTGAAATTCTAAATATAAAAAAATTGAAGGGAATTAACCACCTTAAAAATTCCCTTACCATAATGACAAATGAGAAAAGAAAATTTCCATGTAGCCTGCTGATGTGGAAGGATCGCCCTTTTTTTTTTTTTTTTTTTAAAAAAACCACTGGGCACACAGTAAATTGTTATAATCCTATTTGAAGGGAAAGGACTGCCTAATTCAAGGTCTGGCACCAGTGCAACCCGAGGGCAAGCAAATAATTGCTACTCTGAAAAATGTACAGAAAAAGCATGACTGAACATACTTCCCGTCCAAATAAAAAGCAGGCGGTTACGGCCCTCTTCCTTCTCTTCTTCCTCTCTCTCCTCCCCTTCCCATTTTCCAAGGTCCGGTGATCGCAGATTTCATTGGGTAAAGAGTAATAATCTTTGTGGTATTCATTAAGCACTTCCTATGTGCCAAACACTATGCTAAGCACAGAGCATTCCATCATTTTTCCTTCAAATGTATTTATTGAGAGCTTACTGTGTGCACAGAACTGTACTAGTCACTTGGGAGAGTACAACAATAAACAGACATTCCCTTCCCACAGCGAACTTTCAGTTTAGAAGGGGAGACCTTGGGCAAGTCACTTAACTTCTCTGAGCATCAGATGCAATTCGGTTGGATGAGAAATCTGATCACCGGGGGTCAGAGTCAAGTGGGAGGGAAGTATTCAATTCCCTGTGAAGAAACTGAGACCCAAAAAAGTTAAGTGGTTTGCCGATGGTCACACCACAGGCAATGACAGCCCGGATTCAGTCTAGACCCAGATCTGACACCCAGTCCTATGCTCTTTCCAAAGAGAAAGACCAGTTCCAGACTTACCCAGAAGCAGTTCTGGGTAAGTCTGGTCCTGGGCTTTCTCTTTTCGGGGGATGACTGATGAGCTTCTTCCTCTTCTCTTTCATCCCCACCCCCAAATCACGAAGTCTACTGTCCTGTTGCCTTTAGCGTTTGGTCGAATCATTAAAGAGAAAGTGGTGAATTTTTCAAGAAACCTTCAAAAGGATCGATATGGTTTTCATTTTAAAACGAGTTGATAAGGTCGGCAGAGCAAACCAAAACTCATTGGCAAAGAAGATTCCAATTCACGGCTCCAGGCAAGTCACTCAACATTATATCTGTCTCCAACCCTTCTTTTTCTAACCACTGAAATAATTAGGTTCCCGGAGGATTCCGAACGGCCATCTCTCCCTGAACCACCCCAGGCCGGCCTGGATTACTTGTTAGAGGGCTCGGTGGAAGAAATGACCGAACAGTCTCTGTCACTCAAGGTTGCATCGTTAAAGAGCAGGCTGCCACAGTACGTCCGTGAAGGACAAGTACAAATGTCAGTCAGGATGGCAGGGAGAAATCAAAGGTTACCTAAAACAATCTGCCTGGAGTTGGACTAATGGGAACATCGCTCAGGGTTCTAAGACAGTGTCTAAATATTGCAATATATTTTTCTCTGTAGCTTATGCGTTTTGAGATTCGTGTCCACGGCTGCACATAAAGAGAAAAGAAACAAGGCGAGAGGAATCAATTAAGGCGGCAGAACTGCCCGCCTACGAGAGAGGTCACATACAGGAGGAGGAGAGAGCGGACCAGGGGTTTAAGATAAATCTTTTAGGGGTGGAGGATTGGCACCTTTGTTGGGGGCAAAGCGACGGTGCTTCTTAACTGCCATCCGGTGGCTAAAGAGTAAATGTGATGGAAGCCAAATAGTGCCACTGCCTGCATGCAGCTGTGCTGGGGTTCTTGGACAGGAGAAGTTCAGCAGAGCTGCTCTGCACACAATAAAGCAACACGACAGCAGTGCGGCCTGGTGGAAAGAGCACAGGCCCGGGAGTCAGACGACCTGGTTTCTAATCCCGGCTCTGCCACCTGTCTGTTGTGTGACCCTGGGCAAGTCATTTAACTTCCCAGTGTCTCATTTTCCTCATCTGTAAAAGGGGGATTCCTGTTCTCCCTCCTAGTCTGTGATCCCCATTTGGAACAGGGACTGTTTCTGACCTGACTGACTTGTGCCTACTCCAGCACCTAGAACAGTGCTTGACACAGAGTAAGCACTTAAATACCTTAATGATGATAAAACACTCAATAAATACCACTGACTAGATGAATTAGGATTTACCCCTCACACTCCTGGAGGTTGGAGAGAGGGGGTGTCTCTTTTCTCTCTCTTCCCAGATCCCAGAATCTCCAACATCAATGCCTTCCTGAAATCCTCCTCCTTCCAGGAGACATTTTCCTGTTATCAGTCAATGATATTTACTGAGTGCTTACTGTGTGTCCACCACTGAACTAAGCACTTGGGAGGATGCAGTATAAGAGCTGCTCAAGATCACTGGAACACCGTTCTAGAATCGAGTGAACGCCATCAGATTTCCACAAAACGTAATGCATGACTTAATGACCTCGTGCTCCGGGCAAAGGCCTACTGGATAGAGCACGGGCCTGGGAGTCAGGAGAACCTGGGTCCTAATCCCAGTTCTGCCACTTGGCTGCTGTGTGACCTTGAGCAAGTCACAACTTCTCTGTGCCTCAGTTCCCTCAACTGCAAAATGAGGATTAAGTCTGTGAGGCCCATGTGGGACGGGGACTGTGTCCAAATTTATTAGCTTATACCTATCTTGGCGTTTAGAACAGGGCCCGGAACCTGGACAGCGCTTAAATACTGTAACACACACACACACACACACACACACACACACACACAGAATCACATATATCTGTCTGCTATGCATGGAGACTGTCAATGGCCACTCTCCTCCACATCCAGGGTGTGCTCATCGGCCTCTCCCGCTTTACCACCGGCAATGACCGAGTCTTCACACGCACCCCCGTCGACCCCCCGCCGCTTAGACAAAAACTGAAACTTCGAGGTCCGATGAACTCACCAGCCTTAATGTGGACATCCTGACTTCTGATTTTCCCTGAAGGATTTTCAGCTGTGCAATAGTAAGTGTTATCATGGATTAAGGTACTAAAGCTTGAAGGAGGGAAGGGGAAAATTTGGAGAGTGCCATTGGGGTGGACGTGGCGGATCCCTGGGACATCGTAGATCTCCTCGCCCGTTGCTAGGTACCATCTGAGTGTCGCAGGAGGGATCCCTGCTGCGGGGCAGGGCACCAGTGTCCCCGTGGTGCTGGCAAACACTACCTCTTGCAGAGATGCATTGACAAAGTACAGGCTGGAGTGTAGCTCCTCACCGAACACTGCAGAAACAAAGAAGACCGAGAGGAGGGAAAGAGAAAGCACGGTTAGTTGCGACAAAAAAATTTTTATCACTCAAGGAACAGTATTTGAGAGCTTGCTGTGTACTGTGCACCATCTGTTAATTGAGACTGATTTGATGTGGCACATAAAAAGCACTTAAGTACCAGAATTATCATTCTTATCTCTCATGTGTGCCTAGCTCCTCACTACAAAGTAGTTTCTTGAGGGTAGGGATAGTTTACTTCTGCTGCTCTCATCCAGGTGCCCGGTACAGAGCTCTGTACCCCATGGGGGCTCAATAAAACTACAACTCAACTGAATTAAGCTCATTTCATGAGGCGAGCCAAATAAATAACCATGAAGCATGACCAAGGAAAAAAGTCAAAATCTGTTTATATATGCTCAAGATGGTCATCCATAATAGAAAAGGTGGATCCAGAGCATGAGGCTTATTTATATCATTTTGTCCTTTCACACTTAGAAAATGAGTCTGGCTCAGCAGCAGACACGTCGGTTTCAGAATTCCTAACCAGAGAAGGGCATCATAAAAAAAACCTCTGACTTGCCTGGCTACTGCCAGGCAAAAAGCTACCACCAGAAACATTGTCATGCGCAAAGCAGAGGCTCTCTGGACAGCCACGGAGGGACAAGCCACACAGTTGCCTTCTATTAGTGACCAAAGTCTATTCAAAAGCCTGCTGGATTCCCCAATTAACAGCCCCTTAAGCAAAGAACATCCCCCTCAAAAAAACTTCCAGAAAAACACAAAAGCAGATATAAGCAAGCATATCTCTTCACACACTCTCATAACCCCAAAATGCTTCATTTCATCATCCCTATTTATTAGTGAAAGAGGAGTAATCGGAACAAAGATTAGAGCTCATTCAGGATCCTCTACAACTACGGGTATATGCAAAGTCTGCTTCAGTACGATATCTCTATTTCTATGTTGAAGAAAAAAATCATCCAGAGATGACCTTATTATAGTAAAACACAATTTAGTTAAGAGAAATACCAAGAAAAGGCAATTAAATGCTGCTCATTCTAATCCTACCCTACAAAGTTCTTCTTTCATAAAGTCTGTGAAGGTAAGACTCATTATGTTTAGGATATATTAATGACCTTTCACATTTTTCTAGAAGATGGCTTCAAAACACTAGCACTCCAAATGAGAAAAATGAAAAATGCTAAATTTCAGAACTATAAACTTCATCTCCATCCTCTTCCAGTAGTCGACATGCATCTCTTCATTTAGAGAGTTCAATCTAATGAATATTCATGAGATCAGCGTGCTAGGTTAATACATTTGGGAATTAGAGAAAAGTTCCTTGTTTAAAGACTATTTTGAATTACAGTATGTATTAATGCAGAAGAGTTTACCAGAACTTGATAGAGTTTATAAATAGAATTCTCTTGGGTTTCCCTGCAAATTGATTTTTAATTGAGGACTTCATTTAGTGAGTTACAATGCTTTGGTAAGGGAGATGTACCTAGGTAACAAAACAGGAGAGGATTAGTATTTATGCAATGCTGCATGGATCAGGTTTTTGAAAAACAATTCAGTCCATAACCTGCTCCCAATCATCCTCAAAACCCTTCAATGGTTGCCCATCTACCTCCCTAACAGAGACTCCTTATTATTGACTTTCATTGATTTTATTGACTTTTTTATTTAATTATTTTTATGTCAATTATTTTATTGACTTATAGCCCTCCATCAGCTCACTCCCTCCAGAAGCAGCGTGGCTTTGTGGAAAGAGCATGGGCTTGAGAGACAGAGGACGTGAGTTCTAAACCCCACTCCGCCACTTGTCTGCTGTGTGACCTTGGGCAAGCCACTTAACTTCTCTGTGCCTCAGAACCCTCATCCGTAAAATGGGGATTAAGACTGGGAGACCCACATGGAACAACCTGATTACCCTGTATCCACCCCAGTGCTTAGAACAGTGCTTGGCACATAGTAAGTGCTTAACAAATACCATTATTATTATTATTATTATTATTACCTAGGCTTGCGAATTTACTACTACAATCCCAACCACACAATCTGCTCCTTTAACACCAACCTACTCTCTGTACCTCTCATTTACCCCATCTCTGACCCCAGGTCCACATCCTCCCTTCGGTTTGAAACTTCCTCCCCATTCATATCTGACCGTTCACTCTCCCCCAAAACGGCTGGCTTGGTCTTTCCTTTTGTTTGCTTGAATCCACGTCTTCAAATTTCAGTGCCTGTCCTCTCATTCCAAAGCCGTGAGAGGTTTGAGCAAGAATTCACTGTTCATATTCTTCCAGAATTTGGAGATTTCCATCAAGTTCCCTCTCACTCAGAATTGCCCCTAACTTAAACGACTAAAAATAATAATTTCAGCTCCCCACTAATCAACTTTATTTAAAAAATGGTATTTTCTAGAGTTCTCTGTTAAGGTCAAACAACAGATAAGTGGCGGAGACAGGATTAGAACCCAGGCCCTTATGACTTCCAGCTCTGTGCTCTTTCCACTAAGCCACAATACTTGGTTGCCCTTCTCCATACCTCTTTCAGCGTCATTATACCCTTCCTAAGATGTGGTGACCAAAACAGCACAGGCATGTTTCAGCTTCGAATATACACGGGTTACAGAATGGCAAAGTCGACAGTTGATTAGACTGTGAGCCCGTCATTAGGCAGGGACTGTCTCTATCTCTTGCCAAATTGTACATTCCAAGAGCTTAGTACAGTGTTCTGCACATAGTAAGCGCTCAATAAATACTACTGAATGAATGAAAAAATCATTTTTTTGTTTGTGCGCTTCTTTTTCTATTCCCTGCCAGATGATGTCCTGCATTCCCTTGGTCTATCTGGCTGCAAGTACATACTGACTGGGTTTTTTTTTTTAAAAAAAAGTCAACAATGATTCAGAGCTTTCTTTTCTGAGCCAAGAGTGACATCTCAGAGCCCACCATCATGAAGCTGTAATTTGGGTTATTTTTCCCCAGGTGCATTACCTGGCACTTACTCGCACCGACACTTACCTGCCATTTTTCAGCCCACTCACTGAGCTTTATGAGCTTCTGCCTGGAGTTTATGCCTATCTTCATGGCACTTTACCACTTAGAAGAGCTTAGTAACATCTCAGACCTTGAGATTTCACTGCAGCGTCCCCCTTCCAGATCATTCACGAAGATGTCACAAGCTTGCCTATATTTCTCTCCAGCTAAGCTTGACGTGGTTTGGAAAAGCGCTCACTGGCTAATTGTTTCCTCGCTACCCATCCTGAACTTGGAATGACACGACCTAATGGAAGGCAAAAACCCAATTCTGAGCTGACTTCAGAAAACCTGCTCTATTTCCTGGAAAGCATAAGGGAAATCTTACATCCGACAATCACTCTCCCACCTTCAAAGCCTTATAAAAGCACATCTCCTCCAAGAGGGCTTTTCCAGCTAAGCCCTCACTTTCTCACCTAGCACTCCCTTCTGCATCACCCTTGCACTTGAATTTGCTCACTTTATTCATCTCCTCTTCAGTCCCACAGCGCTTAATCCTAATTTATGTATTTCTATTAATGCCATCTTCCCACCTAGACTGTAAGCTTGTTGTGGGCAGGGACTATGTCTACCAACTCTGTTATACTGTACTCTCCCAAGCCCTTAGTACATTACTCTGTACACAGTAAGCACTCAATAAACATGATTGATTGATAGGGGAAAATCCAAAGGGGTCATGAAAGATTCTAACCAAAAATTGTTCTCTCGGAATCATTTCAACCAACCACGATTTGACATGTATGAGAGCAGAAGCCACTAACCAACCAAATGCATTTACTGAGTGCTTACTGTGTGCAGAGCACTGTACGAGGCGCCTGGGAAAGTAAAGTGTAACAGAGTTACTTGACCATGATTATTACCATACTAATAATTTTGGTATTTGTTAAAGGCTTACTATGTGCCAAGCACTAAGTGCTGGATAGATACAAGGTAATCAGGTTGTCCCATGTGAGGCTCACAGTCTTAATCCCCATTTTCCAAAGGAGGTAACTGAGGCACAAGGAAGTTAAGTGACTCGCCCAAAGCCACACAGCTAAGTGGCGCAGCCGAGATTAGAACCCATGACCCCTGACTCTCAAACCCATGATTTTTCCACTGAGCCACGCTGCTTCTCAATTCTATTAATTCTACTGTCTTTTCCCAAGAGTATAATAGTGTCCTGCACACAGTAGGTGCTCAATAAATGGTAATGATTGATCAATAACTCCCTGACCCACTTGCCCATTCAGGATAGACAAAGTCGACTTTCTTCCATCAGATTCATGTTTTATCCCACTTTGGTCCCGGTGGCTCAAAAAATAAACAAAAACCTGAAGACCGCTGACTCAAAATCCCAAAAATCCCTTCCATGAAAAATACTCATGGATCCTTTGCTGAGAGAAACTTTCTCATCAGCCTTTGATTGGTTTTGGTGATGCAAGTGATCATTTCCAAGCAATCTCTTGAGGTGACCGTTCCTTATCAGCTAAGATGACTCTCCTCTCCCTACTCTCTTCCTGCCACCATTCAGTTGCCTTAACTCTTCTGTTTTCCTCACTTTTGCTTGTCAAGCTGATGCTGGGAGAGAATGGTGTATCAACTTCTTTAGAGACCAATTCCCTCTCAGACCGTGATGCTCAAGTTTTGACTTTACCTTGAATGACTTCATCGTTTAGCCATGTTTTATTGTGGAATTTGGGTCCTTCCCCAAATAAACTTGAAGAATAGATCCTCAAACTCATGCTGGCACTGACTGCGGAGGGATGGGCATGCCCATTTAGGAATGCCTAAGTAGACGCTAAGGGAACCCACCCCCACATCATGCCGTTTCCAAAAAAGTTCTCTCAAAATTTTGACTAACAAATGATTCTCTCAAAATATTGACTAACAAATTATGTACATATATACTTCCACAGCCCATTAACGTTTCAGAACTTGGGAGCACAATGGTAACATAAAAATCAAGCATTGTGGCAGTTCCAAAAATTACCCTTTTTTTTTTTCTAATTCTATCCTTTACAAAACTTGGCTGGCCACATTCATTCTAATTTTTGATTTAGAAATCTCAAAAGTGATTTGTCTAATGAAGGCAAGGACCGCTAAATTAAACATGTCTCTTCTGTCATTAACTGTGATAAAGTGATAAAGTTTTAGCAAACAGGAGAGTACTGCTGACTTTGCTATTGGCGCATAAGGCCGAACCAATTCAGTTCACTCTCTGAAGATGAATTGGCTCTGCGATGCTAATGGCAGTGAAGACAGAAGAGTTTATGGAGCAAAGCGGGTGGTTAATAATAATAATTGTGGTACTTTTTAAGGGCTTACTACATACCAAACACGGTACTAAGCGCTGAGCTAATGCAGTCATTGTCTCTTAATTTTCTGTTGATCGTCACCAAAATGGTCAAATATGGAAGTCATATATATTCTGATCAAACACACTTTATATCTCAGTTTTTGTACTCCAGAAAGAATGACACCATATTTCACAGCTCACCTGGGAGTAAAATCAAATCACTTACTTCATCAACCTTTATAAATTCAAAATAAAGTCAGATGCAATCCTTTCCAGAAACAAGAATTATTATTACATTAATAATAATGGTATCTGTTAAGTACTTACTATCTGCCAAGCACTAAATGCCAGGGTAAATACAAGATTATCAAGTGGGACACATTCCCTTTCCCATAGGGTACTCATAATCAAAATAAGAGGCAGAATAGGCAATGGATCCTCATTATACAGATGAGGAAACTGAGGCAGAGAGAAGGTAGGTGACTTGCCCAAGGTCACACTGCAGACCAGGGGCACAACTGGGATTAGAACCCAGGGTTCTCTAGGAAAGAAGGATAGTTACAAGAGTTGGTATGGGGTGCATAGGATGTGTATCTAAGAGTCCCCCAAAACGAGTGGAGGATCAAGGGGAGCCCAGTCTGCTGCTCTCCAGCCCCCTCTCTCTCCTGGGGATATAGGAGCTCTGCCTGAATCACCCCTTCATTCATTCAATTATGTTTATTGACCATGTAAGTGCAGAGTTCTGTGCTATTAAGCCCCTTGACAGTGTAGAATAAAAGACACCTGCCCTAATTGGAGGCAGACTTGTTCATCTAATGGGTTAAGGGACTTTCCTAAATTCACATAAAGTGATGAGGGTCAGGATTTGAATCTAGGTATTTCACTTCTATATAAGTTGTATTTGTCAAGCGCTTACTATGTGCAAAGTACTGTTGTTCTAAGTGCTGGGGGATACAAGGTGATCAGGTTGTCCCATGTGGGGCTCACAGTTTTAATCCCCATTTGACAGATGAGGTAACTGAGGCATAGAGAAGTTAAGCGATTTGCCCAAGGTCACACAGCTGACTAGCGGCGGAGCCAGGATTAGAAGCCGGGACCTCTGACTCCCAAGCCCACACTCTTTCTACTGAGCCACACTGCTTCTCTATATAAGTGACCACCCCACTAGAAAATCTGTGGTTTAACAGACAGTGCTAACTAAAATTTAGCCAATATTGGGTCTCTACTCTAGACCCAAGAAGTACAATGGGAGGTTTTTGTTTCTTTCTAAAAACAAAACCCAAAAAAAAAACCAAAAAAAAAAAAACCAGAACAAGCTTAGCCACATGTATAAAACATTAACTGGAGCCAAAGACATATAATTATGCCAACCTCCAAGTTCCCCCTCATCTTTACATAAATCCTCCCCAATGAACAACAGCTATTCATTAATATGCACCAGTCCCAGAGGAAACTAAGGAAATCACTGGAATGATTAAGAGAAAATGTCACCCAAAATATATTTGTCCAGATAATGAGAGACATAAGTACTTATTTTTGAGTGCCCATATTATTCTTTAATTCTTGCCCATATCCTACCATTTACAAGAATAAATCCACCACGTTGTCCCATTTCATCACATATTCTACATCTTTACTTCATAATAGACCAACTGCTTAAGTAACCTCTTCATTTTCAGGTCATCTCAAATACATTACTAAATACATTATCTTCTCTAATTACCAGAGGTTGTTAATGAGTTAAAAATGACAAAATTTCTGTAAATAAATGCAGAAGCACAATATAAAGACAAATAAAAATCATGCCACAGGTTACCAAAAAGTTAATTGTTATCTTGATGCAAGGAGTGTGCCATCCTTCATTCAAGTCTTCTCCCCAGTGCTTTATAACTAAATGTCACCACAGTAAATCAGAGGCAATAAAAACCACACATAGAAAAGGAAAATGACTCTGGGATGAAGTAAAAACGTTGAAGGTTGTTGTAGGTACGGTTTAAAAATACAAACCGCCCGATGGCCTTCACGGACACAGGATATCTCACGCTTTACACAGTATGATATGATACCATATGCACAATTCTGCGGCAGTCAGCCCAAAATCAATTGAGAAATCATTTGAGAAGCAGCATGGCTTAGTGGAAAACGCACAGGCTTGGGAGTCAGAGGTCATGGGTTCTAATCCCAGCTCTGCCACTTGTCACCTGTGTGACTTTGGGCAAATCACTTCTCTTCTCTGAGTCTCAGTTACCTCATCTGTAAAAATGGGATTAACACTGAGCACCCCATGTGGGTCAACCTTATTACCTTGTAACTACCCCAGTGCTTAGAACAGTGCTTGGCACATAATAAGCGCTTAACAAATACCATCATTATTATCATTACTGTTAATTAACCATACTTACTGGAAGCTTACTGTGTGCAGAGCACTTGGGAGAGTATCATCATCAACGGCATTTACTGAGCACTTACTGTGTGCAGAGCACTGTACTAAGCATATGGCGAGTACAATAAAACAGAATTGTAGACATGGTCACTGCCCACAAGGAGTTTACAGTCCAGAGAAGAGCTTAGCATCTCTCTGGCAGATGGGTAGGGAACGGCATACATAAATCAATGGTATTTAGAGAATGGAGTGGAAAAGCTCAGCCTCTATGTGAACAATCCTATTATGAAACAATATTAGGTGATAAAAAGCCCTGCTGCAAACAGTATACAAAAGAGTCAGAAAGTTTACAAGCTGTGGCTGAATAGATCAAATCTTTCATCTGCAGTCCTGAGAGTTTAATGCAGCCAACATAAATCATTCTCTTGCTTACAGTAATAGATCCTGTATCGTGGGGCAGCGGCTAGCTAAAGAAAATGGTCTCCATCCAATTTCCCTCCAGTAATTTAAAATTTGGCAACCACAAGAAGAAAAGGTGATCAAATGATACCAACAGAAGGCCAAGAATAAACATTTTGGAGGGATTATGACAGGCACCCAGGGATGAGATTTTACTACTTCACGTAAGAAAGTTCTCTTTGCCCAGCGCTTGCTGCTGCTTTTGAAGAATACTCAGTTTTGCTCACTCGCAAAACCTCTGGAGAGAGGGAAGAAAAAAGTAATGATTTAGCTAGAAAATGTGTAAGTACTGTTTGCTTTCCCCTTTTTGAGGAATACTGCTGTGCACACTCAAGGGATTCATTTTATAGGTAAAGTCTCTTTCTGGCAGAATGCATAAGCAGAACTCTCATTAACTTTGCTAGGATTTAGGTGCATATCTTCAAAGAAAAACACGGACCTCCATAATGAATAATAAGTTTGCTCCTTTCCAGGTCCCAGCATTTACATTCTGAATCCAAAGGTTTCAAAGGTATCAAAAAGCCTGTGATGTAAAAGCAGCAGGAGATAACTTGGGGAATTACATTTATGAGAAGTCAAAACTGTAAGAGACAAGAATAATGGAAATAGCAACTTCGAATTTAGGAGAGAATAAAAAAAAAATGAATGGCGAAAGAAGGATCCTGGGGATTCCTGAACTGATTAGAAATTCAGGAATTAGAAAATCAGAAATTCAGAGAGAGAGAAATCAGGGTCAAATAGTGGTAATAAAAAAAGGAGAAGGGAGTGAGTGGCCCTATAGATTAAGGAATCACTGCAGGAGGATGATGTAAAGTACTGAGAAAAGAAAAAGTGCACTGGTGACCATGATGTGATACAAGCGAAACAGGACACATCTAAAATTACCGTATTAAGAAAATACAAAAAACTAAAGAATAAACAGTCTCAAGTTAAATAAATATGATGAACTCTGAAGGGGTAAAAAACTTTTAGAATGAGCAAGACTGTGTTGGGGATGGTCCTAAATCTAACAGATTTAGGAGTCATCATCCTCGCCCTCAAGAAGTTTCCAATCTAGAGAGATCACTGATGCCTTGAAGATCCAGTCGAGTGCCACTGGCCTAGTGGAGAGAGCACTAGGAGTCAAGGAACCCGAAGTCTAATTCTTGGCTCCACCATTTGCCTGCTGTGGGACTTGAGACAAGTCACAACTTCTCTGTGACTCAGTTTTCTCATCTGTAAAAATGAAGGCCAATACATGTTTCCCCTCCCACTTAAATGAGAATCCACTTGAAACAGCGACTGTGACCTGATGACTGTTCACCTACCCCCAACATTTAGCTCAGTGCTTGGCACAAAGTAAATGCTTATTAATTATTCTTTTTATTACTACTGAGAAGCCAACATTCTGGAATTACAAGCATATGACTATATTCTGCCCTGGCCAAACCCTTGAAAGAATTTTATGTCCACTTTTAAGCATCATACTTTATAACACAGAGACACAGAGGGTCCAGAGAAGGAGACAAAACTCATTAAAGGGATTGAACGTGAGCCTTTGGAGAAAAACATTAAGAATTGTTAGCCTACAAGAGAGGTTTTTTCTTTTTTTATTTGGTTTAAGAAAAATCTTTCTTCAAAAACAGTTCATAAAAACATTACATTAATAAACTGTTATAAAAACAACAGGGTATCTAGTTCTGTTGTCTTCTTTCCCAAGTTGCCCTCTTGCTCGAGGCTGGTTTTGAAGAAGAGGCATGGCTTAGTGGAAAGAGCATGGACTTGTGAGTCAGAGGTCATGGGTTCCAATCCCAGCCCCGCCACTTGTCAGCTGTGTGACTTTGGGCAAATCACTTTGCTTCTCTGTGCCTCAATTTCCTCATCTTCAAGACAGGGATTAAGATGGTGAGCCCCACCTGGGACAACCTGCTGACCTTGTATCTACTCCAATGCTTAACAAATACCATAATTATTATTATTATTGTCCTCAGACCTGCCTCTAAAAACTTATTTTTGCCAGCTCTGTTGATGCCCAGATGTAGTTTTGAATGCAATCTTCAGTACTTTAAAGGCCTCATGTATCTTGTCCCTGACCGTGAACCCCCAAGCTCTAGCTCAAAGCCCTGCATGAGTCTTCAACCAATTGGCATTAGGGCAGAATGCAACCCTGTGTTTTGAATTCCTGTCTCAGGACTATTGGTGTATCTCCACCCCTTCAGTCTAAAATGAGATTGACTAACCAATTTGAAGGGTTTTTAATGGGGAAGATGTTGACTGTTTGCCCTCCTTGTCCACTGGAGGCTGAACGAGATGAAAGAATTTAAATTAAAGCAGGAAAAGCTTTGGTTCAACACCAGTAAGTGTGTTGGCTACTGGGGTGATGATACATACAGAGCTCCTTTCAGCTCTATGCTTCTTAGATTCTCAGTGCAAATAAGTACCAAAAATGCAGCACTTCTACAACGCTATGTGGCACTAATGTTAATTCATAACTGCGCTGGACATTTCACTGATCTCACGTTTAATTCATTCATTCTGGCAGTTCACCTATCACACTAGACTGGATTGCCTGAATCATATAAACTTTCCAACAAGGGAAAGTGACTCACTACTTGTGTTAAATGTGGAGAACACAAGTCTCAAGCACATAGTTCCACAGATTACTCAATGGTAACGGCTCTTCTTCCTCCCAAAATTTTTGGAGATAGTTCTTTATTCTGCACTTCCCAAGCAAACAGTACGATATACCACACCAAGGAGGCATTTGATAAATGCTATTACTAAGAAAATATAAACGGAACAATCCCAGCTCTGCCATTTGCTCGCTGCCTGTGACCTGATTAAAATTCCCAGCTCTTCCTTTGCCCCGGGGCATGGCATTCCATCTCTGGAGTCTGTTTCTCCAGGGTGGGGTTGAGGCCCCTTAGGTTGTAGAGCTTGGGACAACTGCCTCAATTAGCCCCGCCTTAGGGGTTTGGAAACCTTGTAAATTGCTTCTCCAGGGGTCTGTGGTGTTTTCAATGTTACAGCCTTAAAAAAAAAAAAACAGTCCTGAAATCGTGGGCACAAGAGAATGTATCTGAAAAGCCAGCAATGGCTCATTTACATTAAATTCTTAGCAAAAAGCTTTACACGTGACACTGCGCTCGGAAAAAGAGTCCTAGAACAGCTTGCATATGCTAGACTGTGGCATCTCGATTCTAACCTGCCAGGATGCTGCAGATGAGGGTAGAAATTGCTTCTTCATCCTGGCTTCCGTTTTTGCAGGGGGAAGAAAAGAAAATTGAAGCCTTCAACAGCTAAGAGTGTTATTACACTACATTAAATGAAAATGTGGGAATCTACATATTATCCTTTCAAAGCTGGAAGAGTATGATGAAGAAACTGCTGCTCATCACATGTTAAGAGGCAGAGCAAATAATTTTTTTTAAAAAAAGGTAAAAAAAAAAACCCCACAAGGTCGTTTAGGGTACTAGTACTATCAGCAGAAAACATGACACATGCTATTCTGTCTTGGTTATGCAAGGCCTCCTGCACCAGGGTAACCTAAGATGATTCAAACCGACTTCCCCTGCATCCCATTTCAGACACAGTCATGGGTCTAACAGTCCGAGCGCAACCCAACTTGTGCACGATCCCCGGTTGCCAGGGCAACAGGATGTAAGGCTTGACTCCTGCACAGGTCCAGCCATCCAAGCCTCTGTGTCACCTGAGATGACTGCGGGGACCTGCAAGCACTGCAGGCTGAAGCCACTTTGAATGACAAAGGGCCCTGGATAATCAGGGCTCCTTTAATATCCACAATCAGGGATGCAAATCTGAGCACCCAGATCAGTGTGATGGGAAAAAGAGACAGTCCCTGATCTCAAAGGGTTTGCAACGTAATGGGGAGAAATGATTGGCAAACAGAGAATTATAAACAAATATATATTATATACACATATATGGATACAAGTATTGATGACTAACCACAGAAATAGGCAGGGCTTAATTTCTGCTTAAGGCTCACAGGGGATCCGATTCAACAACCCTGATAGTTCCGGGCTCTGTCAGGTGTATGATAGGTTTCTGGGGCACTGTGCTCTTCTTCAGGAACCTCCACCCTCTGTGCACAGTAAGTGCTTAATAAATACGACTGAATGAATGAATGCAGACCCAGGAATTAAGCAGCGTGGCTCAGTGGAAAGAGCCCGGGCTTGGGAGTCAGAGGTCATGGGTTCGAATCCAGATCTGCCACTGTCAGCTGTGTGACTGAGGGCAAGTCACTTAACCTCTCTGGGCCTCAGTTCCCTCATCTGTAAAATGGGGATTTACTGTGAGCCTCACGTGGGACAACCTGATTACTCTGTATCTACCCCAGCGCTTAGAACAGTGCTCCGCACATAGTAAGCACTTAAATACCAGCATTATTATTATTAAATGGAATTCAGGTTGAGTGTTCAGTGTTGTGGCTGGCAGGGAGAGAACAATGAGACTTTTTTGCAGAAGAGATTGAGCTCTTAGTGAGGATTACTGAGCACCCCCCCCCCCCCCCCCGGGGCGGAGCACTGGACTGAGCACCCGGGGACGGGAGCCCAAGTGGCGGCGAGGGGCCCTCCTGTCTCCACTGCCAAAGTGACCGTTCCAAGCGTTTGGCACAGTGCTCTGCGCAGGGTAAGTGCTCGCTAAATAGGATTGAATGACTGCAGTGCACGGCGCAGAGGAAGCGCTCACTAAATACGATTGGATGAGTGCGGTGCTGTGCACCTAGTAAGCGCTCACTGAATAACATTGATTACAGCGCTCTGCACATAGTAAGCGCTCAATAAATGCGACTGAATGAGTGCAGTGCTGTGCACGTAGTAAGCGCTCACAAAATACGATTGATTACAACGCTCTGCATATAGTAGGCGCTCGATCAATGTGATTGAATGAGTGCAGTGCTGTGCACGTAGTAAGCGCTCACTGAATAACTGATTACAGCGCTCTGCACATAGTAAGCGCTCAATAAATGCGACTGAATGAGTGCAGTGCTGTGCACGTAGTAAGCGCTCACAAAATACGATTGATTACAACGCTCTGCACATAGTAGGCACTCGATAAATGTGATTCAATGAGTGCAGTGCTGTGCACGTAGTAAGCGCTCACTGAATAACATTGATTACAGCGCTCTGCACATAGTAAGCGCTCAATAAATACGACTGAATGAGTGCGGTACTGTGTACGTAGTAAGCGCTCACAAAATACGATTGATTACAGTGCTCTGAATACAGTAAGCGCTCAATAAATACGATTGAATGAGCAGAGTGGTCTGCATAGACTAAGCACTCAATAAATATGATTGATTACAGTGGTCTGCATATACTAAGCGCTCAATAACTACAATTGATTACAGTGCTCTGCATATACTAAGCACTCAATAACTACGATTGATTACAGTGCTCTGCATAAGTAAGCGCTCAATAAATACGATTGAATGAGCACAGTGGTCTGCATATACTAAGTGCTCAATAAATACGTTCGATTACAGTGGTCTGCATATACTAAGCGCTTAATAAATACGATTGAATGAGTACAGTGGTCTGCATACTAAGGGCTCAATAAATGATTGATTACAGTGGTCTGCATATACCAGAGAAGCAGCATGGCTCAGTGGAAAGAGCCTGGGCTTGGGAGTCAGAGGTCATGGGTTCGACTCCCAGCTCTGCCACTTGTCAGCTGTGTGACTGTGGGCAAGTCACTTAACTTCTCTGTGCTTTGGTTACCTCATCTGTAAAATGGGGATTAACTGTGAGCCTCACGTGGGACAACCTGATGACCCTGTATCTTAGAACAGTGCTCTGCACATAGTAAGCGCTTAACAAATACCAACAGTTTATATACCAAGTGCTCAATAAATACGACTTAATGATTACAGTGGTCTGCATATACTAAACGCTCAATAACTACGATTACAGTGCTCTGCATACAGTAAGCGCTCAATAAATACGATTGAATGAGCGCAGTGGTCTGCATATACTAAGCACTCAATAGATACGATTGATTATAGTGGTCTGCATACACTAAGCGTTTAATAAATACGACTGCATGAGTACAGTGGTCTGCATATACTAATAATTAATAAATACGACTGAATGAGTACAGTGATCTGCGTATACTAAGCGCTTAATAAATACGATTGAATGAGTACAGTGGTCTGCATATACTAAGCGCTAAATAAATGATTGATTACAGTGGTCTGCATATACCAAGCGCTCAACAGATACGACTTAATGATTACAGTGGTCTGCATATACTAAACGCTCAATAACTACGATTGATTATAGTGCTCTGCATACAGCAAGCGCTCAATAAATACGATTGAATGAGTGCAGTGGTCTGCATATACTAAGCGCTCAATAAATACGATTGAAGGAGTACAGTGCTCCGCACATAGTAAGCACAGAATACGATTGATTGAATGACGGCAAAACTGGAGGGAGAAAAATCGATCTTTTCAGAGGTGGGAGGGGGGCGTTTTAGCAGGGTTTGGGGGTTGACTTTATGACTGTCTTAAATGGGGCGGGGGGGAGGGGGTCGGCTCTGAAACAAAATTCTTTATCTTGATGATGTGGCCTTGTTTTGTTCTGTTTTGCGTTGCTGTCTCCCCCCTTTAGACTGTGATCCGGTCCTTGGGCAGGGATGGTCTCTATCTATTGCCGAATTGTCCATTCCAAGCGCTTAGTACAGTGCTCTGCACATAGTAAGCGCTCAATAAATACTATTGAATGAATTATTATAAATAGAAAATATACCATGAACTGCTAGATTGTAAGTAGGCTCTAAACTCCTCCAGGGCAGGGATCCAGTCTACCTACTCCATTGTCTTCCCCCAAGGGCTGAGTGCGGTGGTCTGAACACAATAAGCCCTCATAAAACCATTGATGGATTGACTTCCCTTTATCCTCAAAGAGCTCAAAAATACTGAAAGACGGCTAGCAAAGTGTCATAGGCTGCATTTCGGGAAGTTTTTCTATGTGATCAAAGTAAGGCTGTTAGAATAGAGTTTACTCTGGATGCTAGTCCTACCTAAAATTACTTCCTGGTAGAAAACGGACAGAGAGAAACATAGCAGTGCTTTGTGAGGCCTTAACTGAACGCACAATGGTATTGGCCAGCCACACACTAAACTCTTGCCCTACTGATAAGGAGTTAATGCTCTTCCCACAGAGCACTGTTCTCTGGTTGACTGGAATCTCTGTTTACAACAAATGTATCTTAAATTTCTTGTTTGCCTTGTAACTCACCATCTCAAAGCGCTCCCTATCCTGTTGACTTGACTAAGGCCCTTGTAATGAATGCTCAATTAGTTTGATTTTTTTTTAATGGCTAGAATAATTAAGGATGGTTAATTGAATGACTTCTCCAAAATGTGACTTTCAGCCCCTCAACAATGTTAATTAAAATACCTGGGCCATGTCATCTGAGGCTGAGTAAATTTTGAGCCCTCGTTTAAAATGTAATGAAAGAAGCCAAATTTTGAGTCAAATCAAAGGCCTGAAACACCCTCCCTTTTTATATCCCACAGACAATAACTCTCTCCACCTTCAAAGTCTTATTGAAGGCACATCTCCTCCAAGAGGCCTTCGAAGCCTAAACCCTCTTGTCCTCTTTTTCCATTCCCTTCTGTGTCACCCTGATTTGCTCCCTTTATTCACTCCTCCTTCAGCCCCATAGCACTTATGTACATATCCATACTTTATTTATATTAATGTCCTTTTCCCCCCTCTAGACTATGAGCTCACTGTGGGCAGGGAATGAGTGTACCAACTCTGTTATAGTGTACTCTCCCAAGCACTTAGTACAGTGCTCTGCACACAGCAAGAGCTCAATAAATGACTGATTGATTGATTATGCATTCCTAATTCCTCTATCCCACATATTAAAGGAAAAAATGAGGAGGTGGGGGAGAAACAGTACAGATCTGCTCTCCCTAATGTGCCTAGTACAGAACTCTGTACTCAATTCAGTTGATCCACCTAAATCTTCCTGTAAGTCTCCTGGGGTGGCCCCATCTTTGGTGTGAGCCATCAGTGTGCCTTCTGTTACCCTACTTTGTGATCTTCACACAGACTGGGACTCAGCCAGCTACTGGTGACTCAACTGGCACCCCTAAGGTCCCCACTGCATATGGTACAGTGCTCTGCACACAGTAAGCGCTCGATAAATACAATTGAGTGAATATGGTTACCCAGGGAAAATTATAGGGAATCAGGTTGGTTATGGGTAGACCTAAAAGGACTTGCTACGGTAGCCCCGACTGAAGTAGTCTGGAAACAAGTTTGATCTTAGAGAAGCTTTCGGTAGTGGGAAGTGTGCCTTAAAAAAAACAAACAAACAAAAACACCCAACCCCTTGGAAAAGAGGTACCTCTTTCCTTGGGAGACTGAAAACCCGTATCATTTGGCCATGGCCCACACTATCCTAGGGTGACTGTAGTTGCCCCACCTAATTTGGGTTCTGAGAGGACACGAGGAAGGAAATGAGCAAGAAATGGGTGGTGATAGGGACAGAATAACTACACAATATATGCAATTGAACAATTCTGCACAATGAAATCCAAACAGAAATCAAGTATTCACTGCCTAGGCCTGGGACATGTTAAACCCTCTTTAAAATGGGTACTATTTTTTAACCTTTTGTTCCTTGGGAAACTACCTTTGACTAAATGAAATGCTACCTTGAAAAACTGTTCTCTATGTACCCACCGATTCTTCTTAGACACTTGGAACCAAAAACCTTGACATCTACATCATCTCAATAAAATCATATGGACAAGAGAGGGATATTTTATATATGCAAAAGCATGACGCCTTATTAGTTGCCTTGAGTTTGTTCCTTGTGGAAATAGAAGAGGTTTGCCAAGCTAAAAATCCCACCAATAATAAAACAAATCAAAATCAGAGCTGAGAAGAAATAATTTCAGAAACCACACTTTACAGAACAGATTAATAGCTAAATTGCACCTGTTTTCATACATTCTTGATTGACTGATTTTGATTCAATCATTCAATGGTTCAGCAGCCATTTTAGGTTGTGATTTCTTGCAAGTGTCTTTTCCTGAATAAGAAATCATTTCTTCAGTTTCTTGCTCTATGCTGGCCCTAGGCAGTCTTTGTCCATCTTATTTCTAAATAGGTCAATACGGAGGATGACCTGTTGGGGTTTTAATAAACACACAACCGAATGTTTTGATTTACAATTACGCCTAGATTTTTAGACCACAAAATGGAAGTCACAAATCCCCAAAGTATAAAAAATATTTTCGATACACGTCACTGCTCTTAACCGTGAAGGCATTCAATAAATAGTATTGATTAATGAGTCAAAAGTCTCTTCAAGGACTTAATTTCTCAAGGACTACATACACCAGTACCTTGAAATCACAGAGAACATTTCTTGTTTTATCCTCACACCAAACCTACGAGGTAGGGAGAGGCAGGTATTATCAGGGCCCTTCCCTCTTCTCCCACTCCCTCCTGCATTGCCCCGACTTGCCCCCTTTATTCATTCCACCTCCCAGCCCCACAACACTTATGTACATATCTGTAATTTATTTATATCAATGTCTTTCTTGCACTCTAGACTGTAAGCTCACCGTGGGCAGGGAATCTATCTGTTCATTTGCTCGGTGCTCTGCACACAGTAAGTGCTCAATGAATACGATAGCATGAATTAATTTACAGGTGAAGACAGAAAATAAGTGAGTTGTTGAAATCACACAGTAGTTCAGTGGCAATAAAAACAGTGATACTTGTTAAACCTTAAGCACCGGGGTAGAATCAAGGTATAGTACAACTACGAAGAGACCTATTCCCTGCCCACAACGAGCACAATTATTATTATTCCCGCAAAATAATTCCACTCTACCAGTTACGGGGAGGGAGCAGAGAGCAGGGACAAAACAACAGAAAGAAAAATCCCTCGGATGATAATTCCCGAATTTCTTCCCGAGAGGATGGCCACTCAATACCGAATCTGCATCTATGCCTGCCTTTGGGCCAGTTTCAAATAAATCCTCAAACTCGAGAAGCCTGGGCCAGAAAATTGGCAAGCAACACACTGATTCAAGGCCACACGGTTTTCTACTAACACTAGCCCGGGCTGGGGGAGAAGGCCTCAATTCCATTTTTGCCTAATCGAGTTGCCCGAAGGAGCCTTCCCCAAAAGCACAACTTGGAAAGTGTCAGCTAAACACTCTCCGCCTTTGCTGCGGGGTGGATATAATGAGGTTTCTTGTGCGGGGCGGCATTTTTGCCATTCATTCAATCGTATTTATTGAGCGCTTCCTATGTGCAGACCACTGGACTAAGCGCTTGGAATGGGCAATTCGGCAACAGATAGAAACGATCCCTGCCCAACAACGGGCTCCTAATCTAGAAGGGGGAGACAGACAACAAAACAAGTAGACAGGCCTCACTGCCATCAGAATAAATAGAACCATAGATATATACCCATCATTAATAAAACAGAGCAATAATATATATACGAATATGCATATGAGCTGTGCGGCGGGGAAGGGGGAAGAGCAGAGGAAGGGAGAAGGGAGAATGGGGAAGAGGAGCAGAGGGCTCAGTCTGGGAAGGCCTCCTGCAAGAGGTGAGCTCTCAGTAGGGCTTTCAAGAGGGGTCTTGCACCGACCAGCCGAGTAGGGAGAGCCAGGGCAGAGCCAGCCCTCTTTTCTTCTCAGAAAAGGAGGACGAGGAGGAGGAGAAGGAGGAAAAGGAGGAGGAAGAGGAGGAGAAAGGAGGAAGAGGAGGAGAAAGGAAGAAGAGGAAGGAGGAGGAGGAGGAGGAAAAGGGGGAGGAGGAAAAGCAGGAAAAGCAGGAAGAGGAGGAGGAGGAAGAGAAGAAGGAAAAGCAAGGAGGAGGAGGAGGAGGAGGAAAAGGAGGAGGAGGAGAAGGAGGCCACCGCGCCATCACCAACCGGGGATGCTTCTGTCGCCGCGGAGGCCCGCCCGACAATCAGTCCGACCGTCGGTCAGGGAGGCCGAAAGGTTTCTCCGAACAAAGCAAGTGGGAGTCGGGCGGCCCGACCCCGGCCCCTTCCTCCTTTTATCCGGAAGCGAGCCATCAAAGGCTCCCGGGAGGCGAGGCCCGGCCCGAGGCTAAGCTGATTGTCCTCAGCTGGGGCTCGGGGTAAGCACGAGGTTTGCCAACCCCGGGCCAAGGCGCGAGGCCCTCGGGGCCCTGCCCACCCTCACCACTCTAGGCAGCAGCAGCAGGGCCTGACTCAGTCCTATTTATTGAGCGTTTACTATGTGCAGCGCACTGGGCTAAGCAATTGGAATTCGGCAACGGAGACAGACGATCCCTACCCAGTGACTGGCTCACAGTCTTAATAATAATGTTGGTATTTACGCGCTTACTAGATGTCGAGCACTGTTCTAAGCGCTGGGGGAGATACAGGGTAATGAGGTTGTCCCACGTGGGGCTCACACACTTTTAATCCCCATTTTATAGATGAGGAAACTGCGGCACAGAAAAGTTAAGTGACTTGCCCACAGTCACACAGCTGACAAGTGGCAGAGCTGGGAGTCGAACTCATGACCTCCGACTCCGAAGCCCAGGCTCTTTCCACTGAACCACGCTGCTTCTCCGAATAATAATTATAATAATAACGGTATCTGGTAAGCGCTTCCTATGTCCGAAGCACTGCTCTAAGCACTGCGGGGGGGGGGGGAGAGGGACATACAATATTAATAATAGTGGTATTTGTTAAGCACTTATTATGTCCCAAGCACTGTTCTAAGCACTGGGATAGATTCAGGGTGATAAGGTTGTCCCAAGTGGGGCGCTCAGTCTTCAGCCCCATTTTACAGATGAGAGAACTGAGGCCCAGAGAAGAAGAATAATGGTATCTGTTAAACACTTACTCTGAGCCAAGCACTGTTCTATGCACTGGGGTAGATAGAGGGTAATCAGGTTGTCCCACGTGGTGCTCACAGTCTTCATCCCCATTTTACAGATGAGGGAACTGAGGCCCAGAGAACTGAAGTGACTTGCCCAAAGTCACACAGCTGACAAGCGGCGGAGCCGGGATTAGAACCCATCACCTCTGACTTCTAAGGCCGAGCTCTTTCCAGGGGTTGGACCGCGGACCTGGGAGCCGGAGGGTCATGTGTCCATTCATTCATTCATCAGTTCATTCGATTTTATTTGAGCGCTTACTGTTCATTCAGTCGTATTTATTGCTTACTGAGTGCAGAACACTGTATTAAGCACTTGGAATGTACAATTTGGCAACAGATAATAATGATGATGGCATTTGCTAAGGGCTTACTATGTGCAAACCACTGTTCTAAGCACTGGGGAGGGTACAAGGTGATCAGGTTGTGCCACGTGGGGTTCACAGTCTTAATCCCCATTTTACAGATGGGGTAACTGAGGCACAGAGAAGTGAAATGACTTGCCCAAAGTCACACAGCTGACAGGGGGCCGATCAGGGATTTGAACCCATGACCTCTGATTCCCAAGCCCGGGCTCTTGCCACTGAGCCACGCTGCTTCTCTTATAGAGACAATCCCTGCCCAGCAACAGAGCTGGAAAAGCATCAGGGCAATTCCATAAGGCCAGATGGGTAAATTTCTACCCCAACTGTGATAAATGGTGTCAGTCCCTTTCTAACCATCTCCAAGGATAGTGTGGGCCCATGGTGAATGCTTAAAACACCAGAAAGATTTGCTTAAAAGTCACCAGTAAAAGATGCGAAAGCCAGTTTAACTCGGATCAGTCGATCCTATTTATTGAGCACTTACTGTGTCCAGAGCACTGCATTCATTCCGTCATATTTATTGAGCATTTACTGTGTGCAGAGCACTTTACTAAGTACTCGGGAAAGTACGATACAGTAATAAACGGTGACATTCGCCGCTCACAGTAAGCTTACAGTCTAGACGGGCAGACAGACATCGATGCAAATAAATGAAATTACAGCCATGTACATAAGAGCTGCGGGGCTGGGGGCTGGGGGAGAGCAAAGGGAGCAAGTCAAGGTGATGCAGAAGGGAGATGAGGAAAAGCAGCTCTTAGTCTGGGAAGGCCTCTTGGAGGAGAGGTGCCTTCAATAAGCTAAGCACTTGGGCGTGTACAATGTAGCAGTGTAACAGACCCACTGCCGGCCACGAAAAGGAGGGTGGAAATGAGAAGAAACTGTTTAGGAAGAGAAAGACAAAGATACCATTTGCTCCCAGAGCAGAGATTTGTGTCCACCCACCAGGTGGACTGTGTCTAACCTGATGATCTTGTATCTGCTCAGTGGTGAGTACCGTGCTTAACAAATACCACCATTATCATTCAATTATGATTCCCAACTCTATTGCATTCTCCCAAGCATTCAGCACGGTGCTCTGCACACAGTAAGCGCTCAATAATTGCCACTGATTATTGAGGTGAAATTTTTAAAGAAAAATGAGATAGAAGACTGAAGAAAAGTGACGATGAACTCTCACCTAGCCTTATGGAACAAGCCGGGGGAGAACATTCCTGACAGTTTAAAAATTAAACTGACAAAGTACTTTAAAATAGATCTTGGGGAAACACTGTTCCCTGCCTGTAAAATGGCCTAAGTGGCTTGAAAGCCTGAAAAGACATTCACTTTTTCTCAATCTTTCAGAACTAATGGAAAAACACTATCATTGTTCAATTCCACCCTATAATGAAAATGCATTTGCAACTTATTGTATTTACATAAATGTGTTCCCAAATAGAGATATGATGACACAGATGACTATAATAAACACAGTGTATACCAAAACCTTGGTCAGGAAATAATAAAAATACACTGCACAAACCCATCACCAAGGGTGTTGGTTTACTGGAAACTCCCTCACAGGAGTCATGAGCTTTAAAGGAACTTTAGGGCCTGGGGTTTCTCCAGAAATACTTTGGGGGAGGGACTGTGAGAATTCAAGTCAGAAGCCAGGAAGAATCCAAACCCCAGAGCTGGAAAAGGCCTCAAGCAATTCCCTAAGGCCAGATGGGTATATATCTACCCCAACCACGATAAATGGTGTCAGTCTCTTTCTAATCATCTCCAAGGATGGTGAGAGCTCAACCTTCCTTCCCCTTTTCCAGGGTTTGATCATCTTGACAATCAAGAAATCTTCTTTGTATTCAACCCAATTATCTCTCCTCACAGCGAGGCCAAGACTTGGGGCTTTCATTGCCATTTTCGGTCACACACAGATACATCAGTTAAATGAATTTCACCACCAGTGGCTGCTTGAATATGAAGACTGCTCTCTCTTCCTCTCTCTAGCTACCTCTCCATCTCTCCCTCTATCACATACATATATATACACTCAAATCAATCAGTGATATTCACTGGGGTTTACTGTGTGCAGAGCACAGTACTAAGCACTTGGGCAAGTACAATATAATAGGCATGTTCCCTGCCCACTACAAATTTACATTCTAGAGGAGGCCTTACTTACAATGAATTAGAAGCATATTGCAACAAAGGGATTTCAATTCAAGTGAGAGAGATTTGGAATGAATACAAGGAATATTTTTTTTTTTTGACTGTCAATGTAATCAAACCCTGTGAAAAGTGAAGTTGAGCCCTGGCAATCCTTGGAGATGGTTAGAAAAGCCCTTCCTTTCTTTGCTAGGTTAAACAGTCCCAATTCTTTTTTCACTTCTCTCACAAGAACTATTTGCTAACCTTTGAATCATTTTTTGTATCTTGCCTCTGGCCCCTCCCCAGTGGTGCTGAAAACTGGACACAATATTCTACAGAGGATCTGACCAATGCAGAGTTCACATAGAATTATCAATGCCCAGTGCATGTGCCATATTCTGTTGATAAATCCCAGTGCCATGCTGACTTTCACATGTTAGCACTGCATGATAATGTGCTTCTGGTCAGCTAAGTCTCCTTCTCTGTAAGTCTGCAGGTGTGCCATCTTGCACTTCTGCCAAATGAACGTCAGACTACTCTGCCAGCCCTTTTTCTAATGTGTTCGCCATTTTAATAATAATAAAGATGGTATTGGTTAAGCGCTTACTATGTACCAAGCACAGTTCTAAACACTGGGGTAGATACAAGGTTATCAGGATGCCCCACCTGGGGCTCTGAGTCTTAATCCTCATTTGTAACAGAGGCACAGAGAAGTTAAGTGACTTGCCTAGAGTCACATAGCTCACAGTGGCGGAGCCGAAATTTGAACCCACAGCTTCTGACTCCCAAGCCCGTATTCTTTCCATTAAGCCACACTGCTTCTCATTTTGCATTCTACTCCTGTCTCCCAAAGAGTTTGCTGCCCTATCAATCATATGTACTGAGTGCTTAGGTGTGGAGAGCACTGGATTGAGAGCTTGGCAGAATGTAAAAGAATTGGTAAGCATGTTTCCTGCCCACAAGGAACTTCTAGTCTAGAAAGGGAGACAGACATTAAAATACATTATGGATATGTACATAAGTGCAGTTGGCTAAGGGTGGGGTGAATAAAGGGTACAAATCCCAATGCAGAGAAGCAGTGTTGCCTAGTGGATAGAGCACAGGTCCGGGAATCAGAGGACCTGAGTTCTAATCCTGGCTCCGTCACTTGTCTCCCTTCCCATCCATATACATCAGATCACCACCTTCAAAGCATTATTAAGGTCACATCTCCTCCAAGAGGCCTTCCCTGATTAAGCCCTCTTTTTCCCAGCTCACTCTCCCTCAGTGACTATGCACTTGGGTCTGTGACCTTTGGACATTGGATATTTGCCCCACCGGTAGCCCCACAGCTTTTATTTTTCATATCTTGAAATTATATATTGAAAATGATTTATTCATATTAATGTCTGTCTCCCCCTCGAGTCTATTAGCTCGTTATGGGCAGAGAACATCTCTGCTAATTCTGCCATATTGTACTCTCCCAGGCACTTAGTACAGAGCTCTAGAGATAGCAAGCTATCAATAAATATCATTGATTGATTATCTGCTGGGTGACCATGGGCAAGTTACTTAACTTCTCTGTGCCTCAATTACCACATCCATAAAATTGGGATTAAGACTGAACCCTTTGTGGGATAAGGACTCTCTCTCTCTCTCTCTCTCTCTCTCTATATATATATATATGTAAATTGTTTATTTACATTAATGTCTGTCTCCCCCTCTAGACTGTAAATTTCTTGTAGGCAGGAACGTGCTTGCCACCTCTCTTGAATCATACTTTCCCAAGTAGTTAGTACAGTGCCCTGCACACGGTAAATGCTCAATAAATGCCATTGATCATCCAACCCAATTATCTTGTATCTCTCCCAGCACTTAGGACAGTACCTGACACACTTTAAGTGCTTAACAAATACCATAAAAAGGGGTGTTGCAGAAGGGAAAGGGATTGGGGGAAATGAGAGCTTAGTTGGGGAAGACCCACCCAAATTGTTTCCATCTGCAAATTTAGTGAATGAGTCCTTGATTCCTATATCCAGGCCATGAATAAGTACTGTGGAGCAGATAGAATCAACCAACCCCAAGACAGATTCTTGGGGAAAACCAAGTCACTTGAAGAAGGAGAAAGAAGCAAAAAGGGGGTAGGGGAAGGGGATCCGGATAAGGGGTCATGTAGGAACCAGTCTTAAAGGTCAGGGAGAGAGTCAGTCCAGGAAAGAGTCAGCCCAGAGACATTCTCCCAGCTTCTGCGGGGAGGTTCTCTCCTCTGCTCAGAATCCTATTTCTCCTTCCCCATGCTTCCCTGGTATCCTGATCTCTCTGGCCAACTCCTCCCCCATCCTCATCTTCCTCATCCCACACCATGGCTCCTCACCCATCTTTAACCACTGCCCAACACTATCCCCACCACCATCATCAGGATCTGGGACCTCTGGACCAGTCCTTAGATAAATTCCTAGGTGTGTATTCCTACCACAGTAGCCTGAGGCAGCACTTAAAACTAAACAGTGGTAATTACTTTGAAATAACCTGAAATATAATCATTTTATACATTCCCTTCTCCACCATCGACATTATGCCGTAGATCAACTTAACGGGAGCATACACCCTCTATACACATGAAGGACGAAAGGAAGATGTGAGTAGAAGTATGAGAGAAAGACAGTGATGAAGAAAAATGAGAAGGGAGTTCGAGAAAAGGAAGGGAGCAAGGAAACCCACCTTCTTTTCCAGTTTCCTTATGGTACATAAATCAAAATGGGATCCACAGTCTACTTGTCTGACAAGACGTAGTCAGGCACAACCAAGGAGCCTCTAGAAAATGGCATCAAGAGAACCCAGTCCCCTTCCCTCAAACCTGGTCCCTGTCAGATATATCTAGGAAACAGCTTAACTTTGTGGAAAAACTAAGCAAAGAAAAAATGCTTTGACTAGGAAGAATGCCAGACACCTTATCCAAAGGTTTAAAAGCAGGTTCAGTAAAAGCCCAGTTTTTCTCCTAAGCACAGGAGGGGACAAGAGTACCCAGGGTGGATTTCTTTAAAACTATCCACTCTGTGGTTTCTCAGCAATTTGCCACAGGAAAACAATGAAAAGCAAAATTAGCCTTCAGCGGCTTAATTTTTTTTTAATCCCTGGCATTTCTCCTAAATTTTTCTTTATCCGTTTTCTAACAGTTGGTAGTCTCATAATCAGTTTCCTTGTGATGTACTCCTGGAAGGGTCTCCATTTTGATAATAGGTGTCCTAACCTAGCAAAATGAGTCTTTCCTTGGCCTTAGAAATTTGCTGAAGGGAAAAAAGGGGCTTAAAAAGGAACGGCATCATCGGAAAAAAACCTCATCCACTGGGCTTTTGAAAAGAAAGCGGGCTGATTATAAAGTTAATGCAAAATTCTCTGCCATTTCCACTTTTTCAAAAACAACAAACAGCCCAAACGCTGCTGTTAGGAGGACCGGGCAGGGGAGTCCTTATGGTCCACAGGGCCTGAAATGACTTCTCCGATGGACAGGTGAGCATTTTAATTGAAATAGATGTTGACCTACAGCACCGGTACTGGATTTCTTCAGTCTAAAGGTTCTTCCTGGTCTTAGAGGTTGGATTGCTCTCATACATCGTTAACTGACAGAAAGGCCAGGGAAAGGATTGCAAACTGGTTAAATCATAGTAGAACTTCCCTTGGGTTAGAAGAGAATGCTCCTGAGGGGACAATTAGAAAACACAGAACTGTACCTTTTCAGGCCCCTTGTCACTTGGGGTGAGCATTGCTCAGACATCAGTAGCTGAGGGGAATATGTATGTTCACCTACCAGCAGCACATATGCTTGAGTTGCTTTTTGCATTAAGGTTGATGGTTTATCACTGAGCTATTCACTGCCTTCCCACCGCCTCCCCCACGGCTCCCCCTGTGCTCCGGGGCATGCCTTGAGACGTGGCTTGACAGATAATAGCAATCATAAATCGTGGCATTTACTAAGCATTTGTTACATGCCAAGCAACGCACGACTCGCTGGGGTAGATGCAAGTTAATCAGGACAGACACAATCTGTGTCTGACATGAGGCTCACGGTCTAAATGGGAGGGAGAACAGATTACAGATGAGGAAAATAGAGGTACAGAGAAGTTATGACTTGCCCAAGGTCACACAGCAGGACCTGGAGTGGGGTTTGGAACCCAGGCCGTCGGACTCCCAGGCCCTTGCTCTTCTCACTAGGCCACGCTGCTTCTAAAGACAATGTGTTGAGTCTGTGATTATGAGACCTCATCAACTGCAAAGATCACTGTGTTTAAACACAGTGTGTTCGGAGGAGTCGTTTTGAACTTAGGGGCCCTTCGTCATCCTTCCCAGGGCAATGTCTGACTGTAGCCCTAACAGGAAGGACAGGTTAAGCCTTGGAGACCAACCAACACTCTGCACCCCCACTCCTCACAGAACGCCCAATCGATACCTACTGAGCATTACTGCAGGCAGAGCACTGTATTAAGCACTTGGAAAAGAGCAATACAACAGATTTGGTAGATGCGATCCCTGTGCACGAGTAAATTTACAGTCTAAAGGGGAGGACTTACCTACGACCTCTGCTCGGGAGACCTTTCCAATCAATCGTATTTATCGGGTGCTTCTGTGCAGAGCACTGTACTGAGCACTTGGGAGAGTATACTATAACAGAGTTGGTAGGCCTGCTCCCTGCCCACAACAAGCTTACAATTTTCCTTCAGACCAGCTGTGTCTCAACTAGACCATTCACGTCCTTCCAATGGCATTACTTAGACCTGATCGTAAGCTCCTTGAAGAGAGAAATCACATACGCAAATCAAATCCTAAATTCTAAGCAGAGTTCTTTGCACATAAGAAGTGCTCAGTAAATACTCCTCATTGATTACTGCTTACCACTGTGGACCATAGTTATCTTGGGGCCTGGGGGGACCCAAAATATCTCCTACACTAGCCTCATCCTTTAGTTTATCTATAAAACAAATTCCTTCTCCTCCGTAGTGCTAGCCATTAGAATTGAAGTCCTGTTCTTGCACTATGACTCACCCTGAGAAACTCTGTCTTCCCATATGTCAAGTATACTGCCAAGCAGACGTACAACATGACAAAAATACACGTGTTACTTTTTGGGAAAACTAATTTTACTATAGAGTTTTATGCCTGTTGGCAGGCAATCCACCAAAAATCAGACTCTTTCCCTTCCTGCACTTTGGATTTGAATCTTTCTAGAAATAGCGCTCTGCCACGCAGAACCATTTTTGGCTACAAATCTGATCTGCTTGGGAACAGGCCAGCGTGCGATAGCAGTAATTCAGGTTGATAGTGGGTCTTTGCCTCGGTGCCAACTGTGTTAAGTCCAGCAGCAACTGGCTTTGCATATCTGTTTCAACATATCTGTTTACTGAACATCTGCAATGTTTGAGAGCACTGTACTTGGGGAACATATTAAAGACATCAAAATGCAGTCCCTTATAATCAATTCTGCTTCCTACTCTTTGCCTCTAGAGCGAAGTCAAAGGGTGTTGATGATTCCATCAATGTTGCCCAGAGCCACCACAAAATGAACCACAGTTAAAAAGGCTCGGGGCAATTATCACCAATGAATCAATGTCCATCCTCTTCACTGGAGATTAAGCCAATGTAGACAACTTTTCAAAACTAATATTGTCTTTCTAAAAGCCTTTTTAAGGCTTACTTATACCGTTATCCCCAAGTGGGAGACGAACTCTGTCCAATCTGATTATTGGTAGCCTTGCCAGTGCTTAGTACAGTGCCTGGCACATAAGAAGTGCTTAATGCCATTGTTATTTTTTTATTAAATAATGGTTGCCGCTCCCACCGGTCTTGACTGTGATCCCAACCCCGTTCCATGCAAGAGAAGGTCCTAGGATCTAATCCCTGCTCCGCTACATGTCTGCTGTGAAACCTTGAGCAAGTCATTTTCCTTCTCTGGGCCTCAATTCCCTAGTCTGTAAAATGGGGATTAGGAGTGCAAGCCCCACGTGGGACAGGGACTGTGTCCAATCTAATTTGTACCTACCCCAGCGCTTGGAACAGTGCTTGGCACATAGTAAGTGCTTAACAAGTACCATAATCATCGTTGTTATTATTAAGAAGTCCTATGAATACAGTACTGCTCCTTGAACCAGGAGACTTGGCTTCTATTAGAGTAGTACTAATTATAATAATGGTGACAATAAGAAAAATTGTGGTGTTTGTTAAATGTTTACTACATTCCAAGCACAGGATGAAGCACTGCAGCAGATACAAGATGGGTAAGATACAGTCTCTGTCCCACATAATGATAGTGACCTAAGTAGGAAGGGGGAATGAGTATGTAGTCCCCATTTTACAGCTGACAAAACTGAGGCACAGAGAAGATGAGGGACTTGCCCAAGGATACACAGCAGAGATGTAGCAAAGTCAGGATTAGAACCCAGGTCCCCCGAATCCAGGCTCGTACTCTTTCCACCAAGCCATGCTGCTTTCACTTCTTCTATTGGCAGCATTATGCCATCGGAGGTGAAGGTTTCTGACCAAAGAATCAACTAGGGACTGCCCCAAGGTGAACAGGTTCATCAGAAAATGTGAAAATAGCTAGATAACGTGGGTGGCAAAGACCAGAACAGCTCTCCAACTGCTTTACTGGTTTATACGACTGGTATTAGAGAAGCAGCATGCCTAGTGGATAGAGCCCGGGCTTGCAAGTCAGAGGTCATGGGTTCTAATCCTGACTCCTCTTGTCAACTGTGTGACTTTGGGCAAGTCACTTCACTTCTCTAGGCCTCGGTTGCCTAATCTGTAAAATGGGGATGAAGACTGTGAGCCCCACCTGGCACAACCTGATGACCTTGTATCTACACCAGCACTTAGAACAGTACTTGACACATAGTAAAGGCTTAACAAATACCCTCATTTTTTAAATTTTATTTTAACCAAAGCTCATTCATCATACTCAACAGGACAATTAAAAAAAAAAAGAAGGGGTTCATATACCAGGGTTCCTTAGGCCAAGCCTACTACCCATGCATGGCAAGCAGTCTCAGACAGCCAAGATGACACAGATTCCTGCTGCCATAGTATCCACACACTGTATTAAAAATGGTCGTGTCTTCATTAGTTTTGTACTTTCCCCTCCCAATTGTTGCACTGCTTCTTGGTTCACACCACTGGCCTATTGCAGGGGAAAATAATTAGCTTCTCTCTGCTAAATGCTAATTATTGAGTGCGTAATTTACCAAACGACATACATGTTCTTTTTTTGCCCCACCTCCTGCCCTTGCTATCCTAAGCACATTCGGAGGCAGACAGTCAATGGCTTACCAGTGGCAGCTGGCAAACCAGCCTCTGGGAATAAAACATTTTAGCACTTCATAAATTTCTAACAAGGTTTCAAATTGCTGCCGTTTCCCTCCTCTCAGCTTTGTCAATGGAGCAAAAGGGGAAAGAACACTAATTAAATCCACAGTAGGAAAGAACTAGTGGTAAAATTGCTACTTATTAAAAATAATGAACTATTAGAATGCAACTACAAAGAAAGGTGGAATGTCCCCCTCAACAGATAAAATAGGAAAGACAAATTATGTATCCTGATTATAATAATGATATTTGTTAAGCACTCACTATGTGCCAAGCACTGTTCTAAGCGCTGGGGTAGATACAAGGTAATCAGGTTGCTAACAGTCTTAATCCCCAATTTACAGATGAAGTGACTGAGGCACAGAGAAGTTAAGTGACTTGCCCAGTCACCCAGCTGACAAGTGGTGGAGCCAGGAATAGAACCCATGACCTCTGACTCCCAAACCCGGGCTCTTTCCACTATGCCATGCTGCTTCCAGAAGAGTTGCTATATGATGGTCTTAAACTTTCTAAAACTAGAAATGGAATACATAATATCAAACATTAACATAAAAAAATGCATTAAAAAATAAGTAGTTTCCAAGTTCTCCTATAAGGTGTTCATTGGAATATAATGATTACTGGCATGGAATCAAATAGGGGAGAACAGGTGTTGAAATTGATAATTTACAGAGATTAAAATACCCACAAATTAGATGGAGGGAAGGAATTTATAAACCGTACTGAATTGCCCAGTAAGCTCCCCGTGGGCAGGGAGAGTGTCACCAACTCCCTTTCCCAAGCAATTAGTAAGGGCTCAGTAAATACCATTAATTGATTGACTGATGGTTCTGACATTCACTTATCTGGAGGCAGAATGTTGAACCAGATGACCTCGAGTTCTATTCTGAGAATACATATAACGCATACTAAGTCACATGAACGAGCCGTTACCATGTTTAAAATTGAAATTCCTGCCCCATTCATTACTCATGTGAAACTAGCATGGGTGAAACACTTCTGAAAAAGAATAAAATTCTCCTATTATGTTTGGGAGCAAACAAAATCAACGCTAAACCTCAGAATTTTCAGAAACACAATCCGTCCCCTGACCATGTTGAGCTTGGAATCGGTAGTCACTCATTTCCAGATGATCTACGGATGCCTTAATTCCAAACTTGCTAATTAACCAAACTAGCCCAGAGTCATGATGGCTAATGGAGGGTATGAGATGCTTGTTCAGCTAGCATAAATCCAGTAAGGCTTTCAGCTCCTCGGGTGCGGGGGAAGGGAGGGAGAGCCCTGGAAGTCCTGGTGCCATCTGATACAGTTAAGAGAGACTGATCTCATCGTCTGCCATGCTCACTGGCTCTATGGCAAGGCATCTGTAACGTGTGCTTTTTATTCCAGGTATCTCGAGAAGATAGGACCACTTCAGGAAAGAAGCCAAAGAAACAGAATGATGGATAGAGGAAATTAAATGAGAAATCAGTCCCGGGCTTCACGACGAGCTTCATGGAAGCACAAAGGGCAAAGGTTTTGTTTCTTTATTTTGGTCAGGAGAACTTCATGTTCTCCCACACCAGGGACAGAGGAAGGATATTTATGGATTTTCTCCCTTTTGAAAAACAGAAACACAATTGATTTTCCCCAGCACAACCCCCAGATTGCTCGGCAAGAACGAGGCTTTGAAGGAAAGGATTTTCTCAGTCACAGGGCAAACTCCGATTTCCAATCCTCCTAAACAATTCCAATCAATAAATCAATGGCATTTACTGAGTGCTTACCAGGTCCTGAGCACACTACTAAGCACTTGGGAGTGTACAATACAATAGAGTTGGTAGACATGATCCCTACCCTCGAGAAGTTTACAATTTAGTGAAGTTTTATGTCCTTCAGGCAATGTTATCCCTACATACCCGAGGCAGAATTTAGCTTTGAGTAGCTGCATTTCCTTGCCCGGAAGGCAGTGTGACCTAGTGGAAAGATCATGGGACAGGGAAATTAGGAGTCCTGGGCTCTAGTTCCTGCTCTGCCATCTGCCTATGATCTTTCATTTTTTACTTTTTTGTAAGGGTATTTGTTAAGCGCTTACTATGTGTCAGGCCGAGTCCCTTGCCATGCAGAGAAGTTTGCAGCACCTGGCATTGTTGATACACTGGTAAGGAAAGGGGTATTGACAAAAAAATTAAAGTTTTGAGATGGAATAGCAAAGTTAGTACAATGTTAGTACAAAGTTAGTACAATGATAAAGGAGTGAGTTTTGGCAAGCAAAAGGGAAATGTGCCATGAGACCGAAAGAGGAGGAAACGGTGCTATGTTTTCAAACAGATGTCAGGGAAAGACGACATATAAGGAGATGAGAAAAACAGCTAGAGATCTACAGTGCAATCAATGGTATTTATTGAGCATTTAATAATAATAATAATAATAACAATAATAATAATAATATGGGCATTTGTTAAGCGCTTACTATGTGCAAAGCACTGTTCTAAGCACTGGGGTAGATACAAGGTCATCAGGTTATCCCATGTGGGGCTCACAGTCTTCATCCCCATTTGACAGATGAGGTCACCGAGGCCCAGAGAAGTGAAGTGACTTGCCCAAGGTCAGAGAGCTGACAAGTGGCGGAGTTGGGATTAGAACCCATGACCTCTGAGTCCCAAGCCCGGGCTCTTGCCACTGAGCCACGCCGCTTAGTGGGTGCAGATCAGTGTATTAAGTGCTTGGGAGAATACAATAGAGTTGGTAGACACAATCCCTGCCCTCAGTGTTCTTACAATTTAATGGGGGAAGACAGACATTATAAATAAATTACAGATAAGGAAAGCGCAGTCTAAGACTAGGAACATAAGTACTGTGGGGAGTAAGTGGGGATCGAAGGGCTTAAGGGGTACAGATGCAGTTGTATTGATTGAAGGCTTCCTGAAGGAGATACGATTTTAGTAGGGCTTTGAAGACGGGGAAAGCGGTGGATTGTCAGATATGAAAGAGGAGGAACCTCTAGGCAGAAGGCTGGATAGGAGCAAGGAACTGACATCAAGACAAAATGAGACCAAAGCACAGTAAGTAAGCTGGTGTTAGAGGACAGAAGTGTGTGCGTAGGGTGGAAATGGGAGAGGAGTGAGGTTAGGTAGTATGGGAGAGCTGATTGAGTGCCTTCAAACCAATGGTCAGAAGTTCAGAAATATAAAGGCAAGTGTCAATCAATCAATCAATGATAGTATTCTTTTCAATTACTTAACTTCTGGCAATAGGCTCCTTATGGGCAGAGAACCTGTCTGCTAATTCTGTTGTATAGTACTCTCTCAAGTGCTTAGTACAGTGCTCTGCACCTAGCAAGCACTCAATAAATACCATTGATTGACTGATTCTAGCCCTGAAAAATAGGAAGTGCCATACGGCACTGAACCCCCAGAAAAAAAATCCCCCCTTTCTGCTTCATTTTCCTCTTTCTTTTTGTAGCTACCCCAACTAAAGCAGAACGGAGCAGTTCCCTGACTAGACTAGACATTGGCAGGGAGAATTAGATGGCTGTCGATATTACCAAGGGCTTGGGGGCAGGAGGGTGGACCAGGGAGATAGAGAAGCAGAATCTGGGCTGCAGTGTTTTCTCAGTTTGCAGTGATTGGCTTCAAGCTTCATTTCCAGACAAATAATGCCTCTGAGTAAATCAAGCCCATTCAGAGGGAAGGATGGGGAAGCTACAAGAGCGTTTAATCCAACTTGGGAAAAACAATTTTTATTCTCATTTCCTCCAGTAAAACTTTGAAGCCAATTTGTTTGATTTGTGGTGCTACAGTTGCTAGCTCTGAAAAATTTAATTTGGAAAAGTATTTTAAATAGGCACATGGGGAATGCAACTTAAGGATCCAGTTGGTTCAATTTTACATACAGATTTCATTTCCAAGAAATAAGCATCTCTCTCCCACATCAGCCCATGGTGCTTCTTTATTAGAAAATGGGAGGAATTGAACCTATGGAGAAGAAAGCACAAGCATATAAGTGTCTAGGAAGCAGTGGCCTCTCACTGGTAGGTCAACAGTAAAGGGGTTTTTATTTCTGCTGCTCTTGGCAAATGCAGAAGGATCAATGGGGGATGAACTTGCCCCATGAGAGCCCCATTATGAGAAACATCGACAAAACGTCCAATGTCATGACAACACCAATTACACTCTAATTGTGAATTCAATTTGTGAATTCTTTCGCTATCAAGAGATGACTTTTGTGACTCTACCAATAGGCAGAGATTAATGCTTTTACATGATTGAAGAAGTGACAGGGGAAACTGCATGGCCTAACGGAAAGAGCACAGGTCTGGGAGTCAGAGGACCTGGGTTCTAAACTCAGCTCCACCAATCGCCTGTTGTGTAACTTGGAGCATGTCACATCTTCTCTGTGCCTCTATTTCTTCAACTTGTAATATGGAGATTCAATACCTGTTCTCCCTCCTTAGACTGGGAGCCCTGTATAGGACAGGGACTATGTCCAACCTGATTGATTTGTATTTGTCCTGGCCCTTTGCAGAGTGCTTAACAGAGTAAGGACTTAAATTCTCCATATGTATATATATATATATATATATATATATATATATATATATATATATATATATATATATATATATATATATTTACTTATACAGTACAGTATATAGTATATATGTACTTATATAGTACAGTATTTAGTGATATATATATATACACACACACGCACATATATATATATATATCTCACACACACACACACTAAGTGCCTAGGAGAACATTGTGTGGCAGATATCATGTCCACTGCATCTACAAAGAGCTAGCAGCCTGCATTAGAAAAATAAATGTCTTCATTTGCTTTGCCTGAAATCTTTGGGGTCCTATGGTATTTCTCCTTGTACTGTTCATACTCCCCTTATCCCATGATACTTTGCAAGTACACATTTCATGCATTTCTATTAAGATGCTGAAATTTCTGCATTCCAAAAGGAGGTTAAAGAATGGCTTCCTGATTGGCAAATACACTGCTTGTCAAAGAACAGCTTCCGATGAGATTTTGGAAGCTGAGAGAGAAAATGTCAGTGTGCCTGTCTGATGAAAGAGATTGTTTACTTAACTATAGAGATGGGCTCATGGAAATGAAGCAAGCATCCTAATAACTTCAAATCTTTTTTTTTTTTCAGCAGGGGAGAAAGTCATTTCCCAGCCGTACTCAGATGTCTATCTAGACTCCTTCAAGCATTCTTGGTTTCTAAAACAGCGTCTCTCAAACCTGCTGAGACAAGTGAAGATAATATCGACATTAGTCCTATTCTCTGCTGTATCACGAATGTGACTTCTGAATCGAGGGATACAGCCACAGGTGCCAACTTCATAGGGGTGATAGAGATGATGGGGGTTAGCTGGACTCCCTGCCATGTTCATTTATGATGAGACCTGGAAATTTCCAATCGGGGCTGAAAGAACAGTGACTTTCTGGCCTGTTAGCTTTCTGAAGCAGACTGGAGAAGCCGGGTGGCCTAATGGAAAGAGCACAAACCTGGGAATCAGGAGACCTGGATTCTAATTCCAACTCCACCACTGCCACTGGCCAGCTGGGTGACCTTGAGCAAATCACTTCACTTCCCTGTACCTCAGTTTCCTCCCTTAGAAAATCAAATCCCTGTCCTCTTTCCTACTTAGACACTGAGCCCCGTGTGGTATCTTGAATCTACTTCAACACTTAGTATAATGCTTGCCACATACGTGCTTAACAAAAACCACAATTATTATTATTACTTTTTTAATTCTTGCACGGCCCTCCTATTGGAACAGTGAGTGTGGCTGGCAGCCCACTTCATCCACATGTGAGTTCTGGTTCTGGTCACTGCTCAACCCCAGGCACAGCACACCTAGGTCTCCCTGGGCCCACAGTTCTACTCATTCTACTTGGCAGGGGCATTTGGGGAGCTCGGGCTTCAGAGCAACGACCTGAACTTGGAATTGGCCTCAGAGCCAGGCATATATGCCCCTCTGCCCCCATTCATCCTTGGCCCCTCTGCAGCATGGAACCCCAATCTTTTTGGGTTGCCAATGCCTGAACTGGACCAGAGTGGTTATCTGAATACGTTCACACCATCTTTGTCTCAGGCAATCCCAATGCACAGAACCCTCACCCCTCACAACCGATGGCAGACACATTCTACTTGGGCTGAATTCTTCCCCAGTGCTCCCAAGGTTGCCCTGACACCCCTCCAGTGGGGCAATGGAAAGCAGTCTTTCTGTATCCCCACTTAGTTAGAACCCCACGAGAACCCAGGCTGACCCTGCAATCAACTCTATTTAATCAATTTAACCAATCAATTGCATTTATTGAGAGTTTACAGGGTACAGAACACTGTACCAAGCACTTGGGAGAGTCCAACATAACAGAGTTGGTAGACAAGTTCCCTGACCCCAGTGAGCTTACAGTCTTGAGGGCTACATCCAAGGGCCTGTGTGGACTTTGGTCCGGGCACCCAAGAGCTGTCAGAAGTGGATTGGACAGGGATGGATTATGCCCGGTGGAGTTCCTCTACCTCGAGCCTGATACCCTGGCCATGTGTCTTAAAGATGGGAACCAAGGCAGCAAAGTGACTGTTTTATTTGGAGGGCGGGGGCAAAGAGAGACAGTGACTCTAGCGGAAATGGTTGGAGACAGGGAGGAGATGGACTTCAATAAGAAATTGTAATCACTGATTATGTGCCCAACAGCCAAACACTGGTAAGCGCTGGGGTAGATACAGTTTAAGCAGATGAGACAGTCTCTGCCTGACACCAAGTTCCCTGTTAAAGGGTGTGGGGAGAACAGGTGTTTAACTCCCATTTTAAGCCAAAGAAAATCCCCACAGGACTCTGATTTTAAGAAATCAAAACATACTTTACTTTTTGTAAAGTGCTTTTATTTTTTCTTAGTTCTTTCCCTGCAGTAATATTAGAGCCTCACAACATCCCTGTCATTCCGTTATTCATTCTGATTCCTCCGTGTGTCACCCCCATTTACAGTGAAATCCTCCTATAGGCAGAAAAGTCTGCCAACTCCCCTATTCCATAAGCTCTTCGTGGGCAGGGATCGGGTCTATTGTACTCTTCCAACAGTTTGGGGAGGCTGGCATTATTAGCCCCATTTTACAGGTGAGGAAGCAGGCCCAGAGAAAGGAAGGGATTAGAACCCAGGTCCTCTGACTCCTAGGCCTGTGCTTTTCCCCTACTGATCATGAGCAGGATTGGGCAACAACTGATGTTAGGTGGCAGCGAGGAAGGCCCCGGGCCTGGTTCGTCCCAGGAGGCAGCGACGTCTGCCTGCCCGCCCGCTCGTCCGTCCGACAGAGCCGGGAAGGAGGTAGCGGAGCAGTCAGGCACCAGGCCGGACCTGCCATCGATGAGCTCGCTGCACTCAGGCAAGACATCTAGCCATATTCTCTCTCTCCCTCTGCCACTGTTTCCCATCTGCTAAGGGGAAATTAAGTTATGGCCACCTATTACCTCCCAGGGAGATAATGCCATGATTAATGCAAATTTATTAAGTACTTAAAGCTCCTCCTGGGGAAAAAATAAGTCCTAAGGCAGAGAGCTCCATATTTTTCAGTGATGGAAAGTATCTGGCTTGGTTACTTTTCTGAAGTCAACACGATGCATCTAACATCCATTCCTGGTTAGCCCAGGGCTGCATTCAAGAGCTACTTTTCTTCCAAGGTGCCTGGTCTTTGGTGACCCTCTTTGTTCTTAGGGGGAAAGAGCATGGTCTAGTGGCAAGAGCATCGTAGCCAGGAGTCAGGAGATCTGGGGTTTATCCCAGCTCTGACCCTGGCCTAGTGGCTGACGTGGGACAAGTCACTCAACCTCTAAAGGCCTCAGTTTCCTCATCTGTAAAATGGGGCTAATAATGCCAGCCTCCCTGAACTTCACAGGGAGAGAATATGTCTGCTAATTCTGCTGTATTGTACTCTTCCAAGTGCTTAGTACAGTGCTCTGTACATAATAAGTGCTCAATAAATACAATTATCACCTCTCGCTTCCCTTTTCTACAGCAACCACGTCCTCCTTGCTTTTCTCTCTCATCGACCCCGTGAATGAGAACACAAATATATTTGGAATATTGGCATTCTCGGGATATGTGAGGGCGTCAGCACTTCGACGAGTGCATTCTTGGAGAGTTAATTCAGGGAATTCTCTCAGGAAGAACAACAGGAACAGAAAGGATGGTTAAGCACTTTCTTCCCAGATTCACCATCAGCGTTTTAAAATAACCAGAGGATAAAACTGCTACTTGAGCATGGAACTGCACAGTTACCAGTGAAATCATTTTCTACCATGAACAAATGAAAAGCTATTTCCACCCTCTTAACCAACCCCTGGATCTAACAGGCACATTCCAACTACATTAGTGCAAGGTCAAGCAGTTTGTTACGTGTGAAAGTTTTGTTTGGGTGATTTATTTTTTGGTGGCGGGTGGGGGGGGGGGGGAGGAGGCGTCTGAGTTCATAGAAGAGTCAGAGGCCTGGATCCCTCTCTCTTCTGCAAGCCCCTCACACTTGGCTCTGCACCCTTTATTCATCTCACCCTCAGCCCCACAACACCTACGTATATTTCCATAATTTTTTTATTTATATTAAAGTCTGTTTCCCTCCCACCTCTAGAATGTAAGGTCCTTGTGGGCAGGGAATGTATCTACCAACTCTTTTATACTGTATTCTCCTAGTACTTAAGTTCTCAATAAATATAATCAGTCGATTGTTTAATGGATAAAGCCTATGGGGTCTGGCTGAACTAATCGAAGTCCACTGTCCTAGCTGCATTCAATAGGTTATAAATATATATGAGATGGATTCACAGAAACCTCTACCATCCCAAATGGAAATATGCCAGGTTTGGGAAATAAAGAAGTCTTGGGCCACTGGGGACATTGTTCATTTCCTGGGGTTAGACTGCCTTAGAAATGTCCCCCAGGCCAACATTACTGTAGCAACTGAAGGGGTGAATTGGGGCAATTATCCAAATCACTCAGATGGAAAATAAACTGGTGCCTCAATTATGAGTATCTTTGGCACTATTTTTTTGGTCTGGCTTTTCTCCCAAAACCCATTTTGAAAGATGGGGACCTAAACAAAATGAATGCCTAAAATCTCATTTGAAATGTCAACCACAGACAGATTCTGAGTGCTCAAAACTCTGTCCCTTTTTGCCCTTCGTCTTGATTGGCAGGCATCTCTCACAACACCGCCTTAGTATGTGCCTGGCATCTCCTTTGATTTCCCAATAGCCTAGGAAATAATACAGAACTGAAGTCCAGAGACAGCAAATTTACCTTTACCAAAAGTGGTCCGTTCCCGGGCGAGGCCACAGGGTGGAAACTTTCAATCAAGCCAAAGCTCTCTTTTAGCCTATAAAGACATTCCATTTAAACCTCCATTTCTCATAGACACCTGCACCCTCGGGGGATTAAGTATTATTACATAATCACAGTAATATTCTGCTGATTTAGAAAAGTGGAGGCCGACTAATATTTCCTTTCAGAGAAATCATCCTCGTTTGGGAATAAACCATCTCTAGATCAAACTAAATTAAATTTCAGACAAATGTGCCTTTGCCCACACACACACACTCTCTCTCTGCTCCGCCCGGGCCCTTGGTGGGGATCAGAGTTGCGACCAGACCACCATGGAACAATTTGGGCCATGGCAGTGACAGAGCCGTGAGGCGCCTGGAACTCTGTTCCTTTAATCACAGAGGCCTACTGTTCTTGCTATATTTTTACCATTGTCCTTGTCTTTTGAGGGTTTATAGTTTTCCTTCTTTCGTATGCATCTGCTGCCAGACTCCCAGTGCCCCTGCCCACCCCCCATTCTTAAATTGTGAACCCCTTAGGCCAGACACTATGTCTAACTCAAACTTGCTTTTGTTCCAGTTTTTAATACAGTTCTTTGTGCACAATAGGTACACAATACCTTTTTTTTATATTGACTGCAATGAGCTGAGTCACCTAGGGACAGAATAATAATAATAATAATAATAATAATAATGATGGTACTATGTACCAAGCACTGTTCTAAGTGCTGGAGTTGACATTTCTCTAGTGGAAGTCCCATTCTCCTCATCTACCAGCCAGTGAAGTTGGATTTTCATCTTCCCCGTAAATCTAGACAACATTAAAATTCAAATATCCTACCTTGCACTCTTTAAACCTACTACCTAGAGCTTCCATTTAGCCATCAAATATTAACGATGCTTTTAGGATGTCTTAATCTCGAGACAATAAAGACTGAAGAAAATAAAAATAGCTAAGATGTGTGTCTAAAACGCTTGAGTTATTAATCTTTTATTCTATAAGAAAAAAGAGATAAGTTCTTACACATGAAAGAATTCAATTTAAGAATATTAAATATCTGGGGGCAGAGTACAGATAAAGTGAGTTATTGATAGTGACTAAGATTCACAAGTATGGATTTGCCCACATTTGGTAACAGAGAGAAAACAGAGCCATAAGAGTGGGGAGGTCATTGAGGGGAAGGAGTGAAATCCTCCCGCAGGCAGAGACGTCTGTAAACTCCTCTAGTCCATAAGCTCTTTGTGGGCAGGTATCCAGTCTATTTTACTCTTCCAATTACTCAGTACAGCGCTCCGCACACAGTAAGCACTCAAACATCACCGATTGACTGCAGCATAGCTTGAGATTCTCTTGTACTTTCCCAAGCCCTGAGTACTATGCATGGCATTCAGTGGGTGCTCAAGAAATATTACTACTAATACTGGAAAAAAATAGGGAAGCAAAAAATTCTAGGCACCTCAGGCTCTGAAACACCACACACCATAGTTTTGGAACCAAGGAACGTTATCAGCATTGACTGTCAAGTAACACCAATTTGTGTGGTTCTAGAAAGGTCAGTGTTATGTAAACTGATCAGACTTAAAAACATATCGTGGGAAACCCAAACGCACTTTGGGACTACAATGGGATTTAAATGGCTATTAAGCCTGGCAAATAATTGGGATTAAAATTCCACAACCACAGCATTTCCTTCACGATGTACTGATGAGCTGTCGAGGTAATTGAAATGTCATACATGATGCAGTGATGTAGATCGATTTTCTGCTCTATTTTGCCAAGTTAGACATTCGTTCCCAACCTCAAACGTCAATTCCCGTCCATGTGCCATCCACAGAGCTGAATGGGTCCATGGTCCAGTCATTATCACCACGTACTAAAAGGGAAGGGAACTGTAGCGCACAGACTCTTCTTTGGTAGCAAAACTCAAAATTGGCAAGTTCATTTTCCACCCGAAGAACAGAGCAATGATAAACCACCAGATAGGCCTAATAAAAACTACCAATCCTATAGCTATAAGAGACCCTTGGGTGTGAATATTTAGCTTTATCAAGCTGATCACAGCCAGCTTCTCTCTCAGGCCCTGATTAAATTCCACTTTGTCTTAAACTTAGTGGAACTGTATTGGTTGTTGCACTTTGCTTTAGACTCTGGGAGGGAATTACTTTCAGGATTCATCATCGGTCTTCATTTTGACACCTGGTACATATCGGATGGCCTAAAGGAGAGTAAACTACCTCTGTAGGGCCTTATGTGGCTCCACTTTACATCACACCTTGTTATATCAAATCATTTAAAATGGAAGCCGAGGTTGGAAGCCTCTTCAAGGAAAGGAATTTTTCCTGTGTGTGGATCAACTGCAATAAAATCCCCTGCGCATTTGTGGTGCTACCAGGCAGAGATAATAAGCAGAACAAATAAGGATTTATAGTCCTATATAAGGTTCCCTACAGCCCATGCAAATTGTATAGTCCTCTTTTTCCTCTCATGCTCCCTCCCTCACACCCACTGTGACTATACACTGAAATGAATCTTCTTTTACATCAGCATAAAGAAAACATGACCAGTGTTTGTGGCTCGGCAAATATCAACTATGCAACAGGACAACAAAAAAAGATAAATAAAGCATGTGGAACAGTGGAAAGAGCCCAGGCTTGGGAGTCAGAGGTCGTGGGTTCTAATCCCATCTCTGCCACTTGTCAGCTGTGTAACTTTGGGCAAGTCACTTCACTTCTCTGTGCCTCAGTCCCCTCATCTGTAAAATGGGGACTAACACTGTGGGCCCCATCTGATTACCTTGTATCTATCCCAGCACTTAGAACAGTGCTTGGCACATAATAAGCACTTAAATACCATCATCATCATCATCATTATTGTGACCCTGGACAAATCGCAAGTTCTCCGTGCCTTATTGTTTCCTCATCTGTAAAATGGGGATTAAAATACCTGTTCTCCCGGCTAGTTAGACTGTGAGCCCCGGGTGAGTCAGGGGGCTGGGGCCAATCTGATTATCTTTTACAGACCCTAGGACATAGCAGAGGGTTGGGCCCATACTAAGTGCTTAATAAGCCAATCAATCAATGGCATATATCGAGTGCTTACTGTTTGCAAAGCCCTGTGCTAAATGCTTGAAAGAGTACAGTACAACCGAGTTGGGAGACATGTCCCCTGCCCACTAAGGGTGTACAGTCTGGAGGGGGAGATAAATTGATCCTAGATATATCTTCTCTATGTTTTTGGGCTTTATAGGTTTTACTTAGGGTTACGGGGGCTCTTCCTGATGTGGTTTTGGGTTGAAAATAATTCCCTTAAACACCTCAACTCAGAAGTCACATCTTGGAGGCTTGCAGGTTGCCAATCATCAGCTATTTAAGTGACCTCAAATAGAGCATGAGGTTAGAAACCTGCGATACGACGAATCCACTGCAGAGCCAATGTGGGAGCAAGAGTCCCAATGAAATGACTGCCAGTTTGGATTAAATCCAGATGGACTGGGGGCAGGAAACACCCTCTTCTTATAAGCATAAGGACCAGCCAATCAATCAAGTTCCCTTGAGATCTGCCATGCTGCCAAAAATCTAGAATGGGCCAGAAGGGAGCAGTGAGCCATCCCCCCACGCTTTTGAAATTAAGTTCTGCAATTACACCCACTTCCTAACTTTCACATGAATTTCCGGGAGACAGGATTCATTTTGTTAGGTTTTGGGTTTTTTTTTTTTTTTTTTTTTAAAGTTTGCTATGCACATGTGTCTTGATTTACTTTAAAATAAGCAGAATTCCTTTGGGAAAGGCTTTTCTTGGTGTAGGCTCTCTTTCTTGCAAGTTATTAATTTCTTTTTAATAGGACTCCTACTGTAAAATCAAATTTTTATATCACAAAGGGCTTTACATTCATCTTGAACTGCACAGTGCTTCGTGGACTATCAAACTGAGTTTAAATTTCTAATTGAAATAATTTTTCAAGAGTTGAGCCATAAAAGGGAAATAAGTGATACATTTGAATTATTTATCCTTCTTATTTATAATTAATTAGGTTTTTTTCTCTATGCACAGCAAGGCTACACTGATGTGTTTGATTTTTCCAACCTTCTCTATCATCAGGTCACAACAGAAGTGGCAGGTTTAATACGACACTTTTGTTTTAATGGTCTCGGGGGAATCAGATAACTGATTCCACTCACTTTTGACTTTCATCCATTAGCTATATTTTGTAATATTTCAAAATACATAATAATGATACTTTCAAAAGGTAGTAAAAGATGTGGAAAGGTTCCAGTAGCTATTTGCAATAGACTAAGAGGTACCATTCACCCATCCATCATTTTGTGCAGAAACACTTAAAACGAGTAGATCTTGTTTCTTCTGTAAACTCTACTTGAATGCACCCTTCAGTTTCACAGCCATACTATCAAAGAAATATAAAGTACTAACATAAATGGGGAATTTTAGATGATTCAGGGGACAATTATCTGATGTGTGGATAATCCAATCTTTTATTTCTCTTGTTTGGCTATTTCACTGATCATTCACACCACTGACAATGGGTGAGCTGGAAAGAGAAAAGCAGCAGAATTCAAGTCAGCCTGCAGCCGTGGTTTGACCGGAGACAAAAGTGAAATTATCAAAATTTTTGGATTATCTGTGGATTGCAAATATTTTCAATACGATGAAAAAAAAAATCAAAGATTGACTATTGCCATAATATGAAAACCAAACTGGAGGAGTTCATTACAATGGATGCACAGGACTAATGAGAAGCAACGTGGCTTAGTGGAAAGAGCACGGGCTTGGGAGTCAGAGGTCGTGGGTTCTAATCCCAACTCCGCCACTGGTCCACTGTGTGACCTTGGGCAAGCCACTTAACTTGAGAAGCAGCGTGGCTCAGTGGAAAGAGCACGGGCTTTGGAGTCAGGGCTCATGAGTTCGAATCCCAGCTCTGCCACTTGTCGGCTGTGTGACTGTGGGCAAGTCACTTAGCTTCTCTGTGCCTCAGTTCCCTCATCTGTAAAATGGGGATTAAGACTGTGAGCCCCACGTGGGACAACCTGATTCCCCTATGTCTACCCAAGCGCTTAGAACAGTGCTCGGCACATAGTAAGCGCTTAACAAATACCAACATTATTATTATTAACTTCTCTGGGCCTCAGTTACCTCATCTGTAAAAATGGGGATCAAAAAATGTGAGCCCCACGTGGGACAACCTGATTACCCTGTATCTACCCCAGCGCTTAGAACAGGGCTCTACATATCATAAGTGCTTAATACCATAATTATTATCTGACAAAAACTATTAGTGGTATTAAGTGCTTACTATGTGCAGAGCATTGTACTGAGCACTTGGGAGAGAACAATACCACAGAGTTAGCAGACACTTTCCCTGTCCACAGCGAGCTTACAGGCTAAAGGGCAGAACAAAAAATTAGTTGGTCTCTAGGCATGAAACTTATAGCAAACGTTTAATTTGCATACATAACACAGTGGTAACAGCTATCACAATCGTAGAGAGACTATGACGACATGAAAAGGGGAGGGATCATCAGGGAACAGGGGAGAGAGGGAGAGACCTGGCTTTGTGTAACAGAGATGCCTTAGTCTACCTAGGAAAATGTTCCGTAACAGCAAACTGTAAAAATTATAAAAGCAAAAGCCTGTCTGGGCCTCTTTCACCACAAGAATTCATCAAGTACTATATATTCAAAACTTGAAAATGTCAAAATTATTTCTGAAAATCTTTCACGTCTGGCACCAAAATTCTACTTTCCAGATAATCACAAAAGCATCTTCAGAGCCTTCAACTGAAACGAGGCTGAGTCCACCAATCCCAAACTGGTTTTCATGTTGCCTTTACTATTCCAGTCATGTCGCAACTTTTTCTTAAACATCAAAATGCAGAGACCCTGACCAGACCAGGACGGAACTCCTCATCTTCCCTCACTGCCTATCTCCTCTCATCTAACTTTCACCACCCTCCCTGACCTGCAATCTTGCCTCCCCGTTGTCAATTTGGAGTCCCCTCGCTCTTTCATCACCCACATTCGAAACTCATCTGTCTTGCCGGTTCTTCCGTTACAATATTTCACAGCTCCAACTCTCTCTCTACCCGTACCATCACCCATCTGGTTCAAGCCCTCGTCATCTCTCAGATGGATTACTCTGCCAATCTTCTTATTGCAGGCCTCTCCTCTCTTTAGACTGTCTTACTGCTCCACGTGTATTCTTCTGAAAATGCTGACGAGAGCACATCGCTCCCCTGAACAAACATCACCAATGACTGCTCATTTCTTATCCCCTAATTAAGAATTCCTTACCACTGGATTCAATGGTCTCCATCAAATGACGATTTGTTACCTATCAAGAGTATCTACTGAACACAATGGGCAAAGCATTGAACTGCGTACTTGAGAGAGACAGAATCGAGCAGTGTAGTCTAGTGGAAAGAGTATAGGCCTGGGAGTCGGACGGTCAGAAAAGTTAAGTGACTTGCCCGAGGTCAAACAGCAGACCAGTGGTGAAGCTGGGATCTGAACCTTCACCACTGGTCTGCTGTATGACCTTGGGCAAGTCACTTAACTTTTCTGTGCCTCAGTTACTCATCTGTAAAATGGGGATTAACAGTGTGAATCCCGTGTGGGACACGGACTGTGTCCAACCTGATTACCTTGCATCTACCCCGGTGTTGAGCACAGGGCCTGGAACATAAGTGTCATTTAACAAATACCAGTGGGAAAAAAATAAATTAAGAGCCCAGCCCTCAAAGAACTTACAATCTATATCCACTCTTTCATCATGCTACCTTACAACTCGAAACTCATTGCTCCTTACAAGCAAACCTCGTAACTGTATCTCCCTGTATCTGTTACCGATTTGTACATTCCAAGCGCTTAGTACAGTGCTCTGCACATAGTAAGTGCTCAATAAATACTATTGAATGAATGAATCTCCCTCAAAACTTTCATGTCTTCAACCATCATTCCTTGCTCCCTGCCGGGAATGCCCTACCTCTTAGCATCCTTCCCCTCCTTTAAAGCCCTTCTATATAAAGTCACGTCCTCCAAGAGCTATTCTCTGACTGATCCTCCATCTTCTTGATCATGCCATCTCATCAGTCACCTTAACATATTCTCACACACACCCACCCCCCACCCCTCCCAGACTGTGAGCTCGTTGTAAGGATTGTCACTGTTTATTGTTGCATTGTACTTTCCCAAATGCTTAGTACAGTGCTCTGCACACAGTAAGTACTTAATAAATACAACTGAATGAGTATACATATAATTTATATAATAAATCTATAATTTATTTACTTTAATCCATTATCCACATCTATTCCCTCCTCTTGAACTACAGGATATTTGGTAATTTAATGTCCACTCATCTCCCCTATTCGACTGCAAGCCTTTCAAGGGCAGGGATTGGGTCCTTTACTTTCCATTAGTACCTCAAATGCATCATACAGCACCGTTCACTCAGAAGACAGCCTATAGATACAAAACACCTTTAGCCAAAAACCTCTTTAGTAAAACGTTCTGTTCTATAGGAGAATCACTCATATTGCATCTCCTTTAAGGGATCTGGAAAACATCTACAAGATAAGCACAGTGAAATATGCAAAGCTAAAGAACGAATATACATTCAAGAGAAGCAGTGTAGCCTAAGAGAAGCAGTGATGCTTAGTTAATATAGTACAGGCCTGGGAATCAGAAGGAACTGGGTTCGAATCCCTGCTTTGCCACTTGTCTGCTGTGTGACCTTGGGCAACTCACTTCACTTCTCTGTGCCTCAGTTACCTCATCTGTAAAATGGAGATTTAGACTGTGGGCCCCATGTGGGACATGGGCTGTGTCCCACCTGATTAGCTTGTATCTACTCCAGCTCTTTAGTCTATCAGTCAATCGTATTTGTTGAGGGCTTACAGTGTGCAGAGCACTGTAATAAGCGCTTGGGAGAGTACAATTAACAGATGCATTTCCTGACCACAACAAGCTGACAGTGCCTGATATACAGTAAGCACTTAATACCCTAAAATACATAAGTACTTTTTGTGATACATTCATCTTGCATCATACATCCTAAACCAAAGAAATCACGTTCTCTGTCATCGTAGTCTTAACATTTATTGAGTACCTACTGTGTGCAGAGCTCTGAAATATCTTGGCTCTGTTTTCTTCTCTATTTACCCCCATGACCTGCGATGTTCCCACCATGTGCATCCTGGTGGTTAGAGATATGAATCCGCAAAGACACCGATAAGACTGCAAGATGTGAAGGTAAATAAAATCACACTCCATGGTTCTGAAATGCTTCCCATTCAAATGCTCTGGGTTTGGATGGGAAACCTGCTCTGCTTTATGAATACATTGGTACAATGGAGGGGGGTGTTTTTTGTGGGTGTTTTTTCAGTCTGCTAAAAACTATTTTCAAATGAAGTCATCAAAATTTCTACAAAACCTGAATAGCTGGGGGCCAAAAAGGTGCCAGGTAGGTGGGATTCATTATAAGTTTCTCAGTGTGCAGCTTTCCCAATTTTATAAACATTTGTTGGGAATTGGTTTCACTACGGCTGCAGTCTAAACAAAGAAAGAGCTGAATGGAGATATTCCAGGACACCAGAGACCAATTTCACTTGCTTTTTCATTGTCATTAGAAGAAAACAATTATGTGAGGGGGTTTTTGGGGGGGGGGGGTGGGGGTTTCAGGGCTTTGGGTTTTGTTTTGCTTTTCAAATTTTCATCCACTGCTCTGGAGCCTGAATACAGACTCATGGTTTCATCTTGTAAATAAAAGAAAATAAGAAAAATAATAATCATGATATCTGTTAAGCATTTACAGTGTGCCAAGCACTGTACTAAATGCTGAGGTAGCTGCATGACAACCAGATTGGACACAGTCATTGTCCCATATTGGTTCACAATTTAAGAGAGAGAGGGCATATAATCCCTATTTTACAAATGAGGAAACTGAGGCACAGAAAACTGACATCAAATTCACACAGCAGGCAAGTAGAGCTATCCCAAGGAAACTAAATAGCAGCTAGAGTTACGTAAAAGCACATACTGTGCCTTTGCTCACTTTACAACTCACAACTGAAATTCGTACATACGTACGCACGAGAATATTGTACGAGCCAACGTGTCAATAAAGCGTGGCACTTGGTGATGACATTTAAAGCCTGCGGATAAGGCATGAATCTGGGCCTGCTTTTGACAAACGCTCAAGAAATCCTCCTGCTGGCAGGCCAGTTTTCTGATCTAACCTGCTTTGCTGGCTAGGCTATTAGAGAGTTCAGGATGAAGACACCCCACTCACCCTCCCTATAACACAAACATCTTAAAATGTCTCAACTACATTCAATTTGGTTCATTAGGTGAGCATTTCTCTATGTGAAATTCTCTTGGATATTTTTTCAACCCTGTCCTAAAGGATCACTTTGTGGTTGGATGCATGTGTGAATATTCATTCGTTCATCCAATCGTATTTATTAAAGGAGACTGTGACTAACCTGATGAATTTATGATAATAATAATAATGTTGGTATTTGTTAAGCGTTTACTATGTGCAGAGCATTGTTATAAGCGCTGGGGTAGATACAGGGTAATCAGGTTGTCCCATGTGAGGCTCACAGTTAGTCCCCATTTTACAGATGAGGTAACTGAGGCACAGAGAAGTGAAGTGACTTGCCCACAGTCACACAGCTGCCAAGTGGCAGGCAGAGCTAGGATTTGAACCCATGACCTGACTCCTAAGCCCTGGCTCTTTCCACTGAGCCATGCTGCTTCTCTAATTTATATCTTCCTGAGTAATTAATTCAGTGCCTGGCACACAGTAAGCACTTGATAAATATCATAAACAGTTTGGTAGGCACAATCCCTGTCTTCTAGGAGCTTACACTCTACTGGGTGCAGGGCACTGTACTAAGCACTTGGGAGCATTCAATACAAGTGGGAGACCCAATCCTTGCCCTCAAGGAGCTGGCAATCTAGTGGAAATAGCACTATCTCCATGGCTAATCCTGGAAAAATTCTCAGGGTGGAATCAGGAATACGGCATCCTTGTCTGAAATTTAGTCCTTGAGGAGGCACACCCAGTCAGGGATCACTGGAAGTACTAAATTCCCTGTGACACGTACAAAATTCAAGCCTGCATTAATGGAAACTGAACATCCAACAAAGGACAAAAGAAACCAGATATTAAAATTATATCAATAGTAGGAATTGAGCCCTTTCTGTGTGCAGAGCACTGTGCTAAAGTGCTTGGGAAAGTACAACACAATGGAGCTGATAATTTCTGCACTCAAGAAAGTTCAATCTAGTGTGTTTGTATGTTGTACCGTACATCCACAAGGGTCCTACATAAGAGAATTTGCCACCTTCCGGATCACCACTGCTGACTGAATTGCAATTGGTGAGGAGGGCTGGGTGAGGGGGCACACACTCCTCCTCCTTCCCCCCCTCCTCCATTTCTAGACTGTAGGCTGACTGTGGGAAGGGAATGCGTCTGTTTGCTATATTGTATTCTTCCAAGCGCTTAGTACAGTGCTTTGCACCACAGTAAGCTCTCAAAACGACTCAAGTACGTATTTCTTGAACGAATATCATGTCTCAGTATGTCCACGCTTTTGCCTCCCCTCCTGCTGCTGAGCAGTGAAAGCCCTTGAAGTTGTACTCTCCCAAGAGCTTAGTCCACACAGTAAACGCTCAATAAATGTCACTAATGATTTAAGTTAACACTGTGTTTCTGGGTGGTCTTCAGACCATAAGCAAACAAGGCGATTGTCCTAAGGTCACCCTATGGCCTAAGTTATAATTCCTCCCAAAATACCTGTAGACAGTAAGGTCCTTGTGGCCTGGGATCCTGTCTCCCAAATCTATGGTTTCGCACTGTTGTACCAAGCACAATTCTCTGCACCCAGTAGGCGTTCAGTAAATACCATCAATTGCTTAACTTACTACTGGGAGTAACTCTAGTTACTCCTAGTTACTCTAGGTACTGGGAGAAGTTGAATCTGTTGATAACTCAGAACTGTACATATCGAGGATATGCATAACAGATAATTTCATAAAATAATTACTTTTTAATGTGAGTAAAATTAAGTAAAGTTATGGGTAATAACATGACACGTAATGAAAACATTTCTTCCCAGCATGGTGTTTAGAAACTGCTAGATGCCGTGGGTGGCATGATGCGTGTTTGACATTTCATTAAGAACGCATAGGAACATTCCTTTTTCTTATTTCTCTTCTACAGATCATCAATGACTAGGGTACTGACTCCTGATTTCTGGCCAGGTGACAGTAACACAACCAAGGGGCCCTAAGCAGCCACTCTAAGGTGCCATTAACTGCCAGTTTCTCGGTTAAAACTGTCAAACTGTGGCTTGTTCTGTCAAGATTGTGGACAAAGCAGGCAACTGGAATTGTAGTTTTTTGGGGGGGTTTTCATCTGAATGTATTCATGCACTCCTACTGGAGCAACAATGACCGATTTGGAACTGTGACCTTTGGGCACTTAAGAATCACCCCACCCACAACCCTACAGCACTTCTCTATCTTTAAATTATAAATCATTTATTTACATTAATGTCTATCTCCCCCTCTAGACTGTAAAGCTGAAGCTCGCTGTGAGCTGGGAACGGGTCTGCCAACTCTGTTGTACTATACTCTCCCAGAAGCTTAGCATTCATTCACTCGTTCAATCATATTTATTGAGCGTTTTCTGTGTATGCAGACCACTATACTAAGCGCTTAGGAGAGTACAATACAACAGACACATTCCTTACCCACAACAAGCTTACAGTCTAGAGGGGGGCAGACAGACATTAATACGAACAAATAAGTACACAAGTGCTGTGGGGAGGCGGGGGGAGAAAAAAGGGAGCAAGTGAAAGTGACATAGAAGAGAGTGGGAGAATAGGAAAGGGGGGGCCAGTCCGGGAAGGCCTCTTGGAGTTTTCTGCAATCAATCTTATTTATTGAGCACTTACTGTGTGCAGAGCACTGTACTAGCACTTGGGAGAATACAATACAACAACGAACAGATACTCTTCCTGACCACAACAAGCTCTGCACATAGTAAGCACTCAAACACCACGGATGATGACGGTTTGGCAGAGTGAACTGTGTCATGCCATCGGCCCCAGTCGGCAGTGTCCACCTAACCTATATACCATCCATCTCATCCATCCATCCAATATATCCATCTCATCTTTCTAAAAGAAGAGATTTCATCTATCACTTCCTACTCAGAAACGTTTAAAGCTATCCATTTCTTTTGGCATAACACATACCTTCTGACCCCTGGCTCCTTCCCTTTCTTTCTACATCCCAGTTCATGCTCTTCATTCACACCAAGTAAACCTGACTATCTTGTTCACAACCCTCCAATTTCTGACTCAAAGTTTCCTCCCTAAAAGCAACACCTCCCTCCATTCGCTTTAACAAACCATGGTCCTCTCTCCTTTCCCAGTAGACTGTAATCTCTTTGAGGGTTGGGGCTGTGTCTACCAACTCTATTCTTCTGTACTCTCCTACAGGTGCTTAATAAAGTGCTGTCAACACAGTAAGTACTCAATAGATGCCATTGATTCCAAACCCTCCTAAAAAGTCATCTCCTCTATGAGGCATTCTCTGATTAAGCCCCTTCTTCTTGCTCATGCCTCCCTCAGCCATCTTGGCATTTTTATACTTCTTAATTTGCTCTTTAATTTCTTACTTGGATTTAGTATTTGTCGCTTTTTTTCTCAGGCAATTCGGGTCTGCTTGTCTCTTCCATCGAATTGTACACTTCTCCAGGGCAGCAACTGGGCCTTCAGCTCTATCATTCGCTCACCAAGGGTCTGGTACCGAGCACCATAGGTGTTCAGAACAGTCTGAGGAGGACCTTCTCCATATTTTAGCAAATAAACGGAGGCCAGGTGGGGCCAAGGTCAGTGGGGAAGGCCTTTGATCAGTGTAAAGCGCCTAACCCCATTCTTCAAGCGTCACCCACCTATGGGCACCTAGGTCTTTGCAGACAAGACACCACCTCCATCCCAGAGTGACAAAGTGAGGGAGAGCATGAGAGAGTGAGACGCTAAGCTCATTGTGGGTTCGGGATGATTCTACCCACTCTGTTATACTGAATTCTTCCAAGTGCTTAGTATGGTGCTTTGAACACAGTAAGTGCCAAAAAACACAACTCTGACTGAACACGAGAAAGCTAGAACGAGAGACAGCGAGAGAGAGAAATAAATCAGGCAAGGTCACATGGCCAAACAGCAACAGAAATAGAGCTAAAATCCTCATCTACTGAATCCAAATCCATCACTTAAGCCACAGGGTCTCACATCACCCACAGGAACAAAAGATGGATCACTAATAGCTTGGCTCCCTTGTTAAAATAGACTGCACGATAGCATAAAACAGCTTTATTTCTGTTGAGAAAAATGTACTTATTTATGCCAATGGTGCAGTTGTCCAATGCAAATGGATACGGTTAAAAAAAAACAACAAAAAGAAATGACTGCACTTACACATCATTAGTGGGTACACACTCATGGATACAGTCTCACCATCAGCAGCCTAACCTTCCAACTACAGGACGACTCTGCAACCATCTCCTCATTCTTGAGAAAGGAACGGTGCTGAATACATCACGTCAGAATTCGCGGGCAACAAAATATCACTTCTCTTCTGGTGTTGTGTTAAATTTGCAGTTTGGCTATATTTTGAGATGCTTGTCTCTACCTCTGTTTTGCTCTAAGATTGAGCTGCAAAACTGATGTAGAATTAATCCTTACAGTCGATGAGAGTTTACTGTTTTTTTAAGCTGTCCTAGGGGTAGTGGAGAAAGAATTCATAAGGGAAGAAGAAAAAGACGAGATGTGAAAATGAGAAGTTGACGGCTTGAAAATGACAGCCCTTCCAGCTAGAATGTGCAGAATAAAAGGAAAATAACACACACTGTAGGCAACTTAAAAATTCTGACAAAGATACAGGAACATGTATAGTAAGTTACTGAGCAGGGACAAAGACAAAGGCGATTTGAGCATCTGACTCATGTTCAGAGATCTCCAACAATTAATCACATTTTTGGAACACTTACTGTGTAGGGAACACTGTCCTAAGTGCTTTGGAAAGTAAAATATAGTCAGTAACTACAATCCTTACCCTCAAGGAGTTTACAGTCTAACGGAAGGAGTTTAGAATCTAATGGGGAAGACAAACTTTTCTTTCTGGACACACTCAATGGAAAAGTTTGGACACCTCTAAAAGACCATTTGAAATTTAAAAAAAGGATCCCTGCCTAAACAGCACAAAAGAATTCCCCCAGCATGAACAATGGAAGATATCCTTTGGCTAGTTAGGAAGACTTCTGGGTCAGGTGTGTTTTAAGACTTGGACATGTCATCATTTGAGGCCAGACACATTCCACAATGCAACATTTCTCTGGATAATTTTGTGTTACTTTGATTCTCAGCTTGAACCACAACAACCAGAAGTCTAGCTGTGGAAACTGTGCCATGCCACCCTCCTTTGCCCACCCCCGCCCCCACACTTACACCCAACACACTCACAAAACACACTCTGATGATGTAAAAATATCCAGTACAGCTTCCATCTGAATGTATCGATTCCTTCTCCATTCAATCATTCAATTGAATTTGAGCACTGACTGTGCAATGCACTGTACTAAGCACTTGGGAAAGTAAAGCACAGCAATAAACAGGGGCATTCCCTGTCCACAACGAGCTCACCGTTTAGAATGGGGGAAATAGATATCAATACAAATAAAATTACAATGGAGGAGAAATTTGGGGTTCATTTTACAGGTTTTACAACTGCAACATTCACCTAGGTCAGTGGCAAACCAAAGAGATCTGAAATAATCTTCTTTTAGTTAATAATGTGTTATCCTTCTGGGAAAGATTGGCTGTAAATTGGATTTTCTTTTTTCCAGAGTCAACAACGAGGAACATACACTTCCTGTTTCTAAGCAATTTCAGGTTTAATTAGGATTCTCCAAATTCCATTTGTCTTCACAGTCAGAAAGCTTTCCCCTTCCACACCCACACTTTTACTTAAGTACATTCTTGTCCATTTATAACATTTTCTCTGTGAAAATGCCATAAGGAAAGGAAGCAGGAGTGACATCAGATCAGCTATTGCACCTCTGAAATGCACCATCTCTGAGATACCTTTGAGAAAGATTGCTTTTCCCTCCACTGGTTATTGTCTAGAAGCTAGCTACTGAAGTGAATTATTAAAGTGTGCAAGTTTTGGAGTTTCCAAGCAGTCCCCGAGTACTGGAGAAACAGTCTGGCCTGGTGGAAAGAACACAGGCCTGGGAGTCAGAGGATCTGGCTTCTAACCCAGCTCCACCACTTGCCTCCTGTGTGACTCTGGGCACATCAAATTCTCTGTACCTCAGTTCTCTCATCTGTAAAATAGGGATTAAGACTGTGAGCCCCATGTGGGACATGGACTGTGTCCAACCTGATTAGCTTCTAACTCAGCACTTAGCACATTGTCTGGCACATAGTAAGCGCTTATCAAATATCATTAAAAAAGAAAAATATGACATCAAAATGTGATTTTTCCCGGAGCTCCCTCTGTGTGCCCATTTGCATCACTCATCATCCAGAACAGGCGTTTGAAAAGCTGAAAGGCAACTATGATGCGTGATGCATAATAATTAAGCGCTCAGCCTACCTCCTCCCTCCCTCCTTCTCCCAAGATTTAAAAATCTCTACAAGTAAGCATTTTGTTCTAAAGGATTTGACAAAAATGCCATTGAGGGACTTCCGAATTTATGCCGAGGCAATTTGTCATCATTTACATTTGGAGGGAAGAAGGTGAAAAGAACACAGCCTCTCATGGTTCTCCCTCCCTAAAGCTCTCCCAGTTTAGCAGCCCTAAAAGTTATTAACTCATCCTTAAAGACTGAGTTGATGCATGTTGTCCCCGCTGGGGATTTTTTTTCCCCTCCCAGCAGAATCACATCCAGCTTTCAATGTTTAGTCATCAGAAGAACTATTTGCCTTTGGAATATTGATTAAGACTTGCCCTTTTGGAATTATTTCACTTTTCCACAACAATTTAAAGATCCGAAAAGCGAGCCTCAATTCAACTTCAAATTCAACTTTAAAAAAAAAAAAAAAAAGAGAAAATCCTCGAAGTTGAATTGAGGATCACTGGGAAAATTTTTTATCACAACCATAACTTGGTGTACAACAGGACTATTAAGAATGGAGTGATTGGAATACACTGTTAAACCATGTGACCACAAACACACAACCACAGACAATACGAAAACCAATGATATTTATATCTGTATGAAGCTCTGCCCAAAGTAAACATTTGATAGCATTATTACTGCTATTCTGATCCCTGGCAGTGAGCATAGATTATAGCAACCAGGTCCATTTTAAGGCTTCCATCACCATTCTCTTCTCTCTCCCCCAGCATCCCTCCTCCGAACATATACTTGCCACATATTAGCAGGACAGGGGAGAGGGAATGCGACATCCAAATAACCTGCTGGACAACACTGCCCTTACACACTAATTCCCACTCCCAACCCAGTGGGTCAACAGTTCACATGGAGGTTCAAGGTGACGGGGAAGGGCAGGGAAGGGCAGGGAGGATTTACATGAAACCCAAGCCGAGTCTCATCTAGAAAAAATCAAGCATGAATATAATCCTGCCACACCTCTTCCGCTTCTCCTACGCGACCCACATGCCCCTGGAGTGTGCAGAAAAGAAGAGATGAGGGAGACCGAGAGCAGAGGTAGGGGTACTAAGCAAGTCCCAGGCTGAACCGGGACAGAGACATATTCCCTGAGTTGGGAGCCCCCGCTGCGCACCAGAATCAGCTGGGAGAAAGGAATGCCCGGGGAGATCAATCACAAGCCAACTGGGCTAGGGAACTGGACTGGCCTTAGAACAGGTCTTCCACATGGCAGCTAATGGTTCTCACACAGAATGACCGGTGCATGCAGGAACTATCCACCAGTCATGTGGACCTTAAAAGGGAGCTGCCTCATTTGACTTCTTGGTTCCAGATAACCCCCTATAGAGGACTCTTTAAGCTCCCCGAGTAAGAGGTGAGTGGAAATGGAGGTGTAGAGGTATGGGAAGAGGCACACTAGTTGAAATTTTTTGCCTTCTGCCTTTGACTCAGATAAAAATAGCCCAATCCATCCAGTGTGTTGTTCTCTGAATAATTATCATCAGGAATGAGATTTCCAGATTGCAGTCATCTGAAACAGTGAAGTCAGAATGGTAGCCATGAGCTTCACCTGAGGGACAGAGGGGAATCGGTCTGCAACATTGGATAAATTACTCTAAAAGTTTTAGTTATGCCAAATCACTTGCAAGCGCTTGTTCAGGTAAACATGAATGAGTCATAAATTTGTCTGGAAAGTCACCGTTCAACTCTATAAATAAGCCTAAGCTAAAAAAAAAATGTTAATTTAAGTGATGTAATGATTGGGTGATTCCTGAACTCAAAAAATCCTGCTAAAATTTACTAGGAGAAATTTCACTTGGGCAATTTATGGCTCAGAGTGATTTCCTACCAACGGCCTCCGAGCAATGAGCCAAAATGCTACCCTTAATCTTCTGGCTCATCTTCCCCAGACTTGGCTTCTTTCTCTATCAGCCAGTCTCGTCCCCTTTCCCTCTGATTAGAAAAATCACACTGAGATGTGGTTACAGCAAGTGAGACTCTTCCAGACATAAAAAAAATCACACTGTAACTGAGAGACACAGAAACTCGCAGAAGCTAATAAAACAAAGTTTGGAACCTGCAACTTCCCTCTGATATATACAGGGTCTTATCAGGCAGACAGATAACGCTTCACAACGGGAAGAAGTGAGAATGGGATTTTTCAAGGAGTTGGATGGCATTTCAGAATCTCTAACACATTTACCTCAAGATACTTCTGTCACCACACATGAAAATATGAACACACCACGCCCCCATTTAGCTCCTCTCCACCCTGAATACAGTCAGCTCTCACCACAATTCATCAATGATCAAACTGGCTCAATCGGCTCCTCCTAAAACCCTGAGCAGTTATCACTGATTCATTGGCTAGAATCTTAATTTTTGACTCTAAATTTGGGATAGGCAAATCGCAAGTGCAAGCAGATCAGGTTCTAGTTAACCAACTCCTATCAAATCTTTCTAAAGATTTCTGGCCCATGAATCGCCAGAGAGAAGGAAGCTATGAGTGTGAGCCCCTAATGTTTGGAAATCTACTTAGTAGCTTCCTTCAGAGGGCACCTGTTCCAGATCCTCTAGGGAAATAGAATGGCGCACACTTTCTATGTGCAATAGAAGGGCAAAGGTGGAGATGGAGAACCTTAGAACTTAAAGCGGTTCTAAGGCAAGGAAAGGCTCTTCATTGGAGATGACTATTCCCACTAACCAATGACTGTCATTCTAGAGAGATGGAGAGAACCTCAGATGGGAGTCTCCCCTATTCTCCATCTGCACCCACATCCTTGGAGAACTCACTCACCCTCTTGGCTTCAACTACTATCTCTGTGTGGATGATGCCCAAATCTACCTCTCTCCAGTCCTGATCTCGCTCTCTCTCTGCAGTCTCTCATTTCCTCCTGCCTTCGGACGTCTCTCCTTGGATGTCCCACTGACGACTAACTTAACATGTCAAAAACAGAACTCCTCACCCTCTCCATTTGAACAGCTCCTGCGATCAGAGCACTTATCATACCCCGCCTTGGCATAAACCTCCTCTCTGACCTCCCCGCCCTCTTGTCCCTCCCCATTGCGATCCATACTTCACTCTGCTGCCTACATCCGTCTTCTAAAACGAAGTTCAGCCCATCTCTCTCCACTTCCCAAGAACCTCCAGTTGGTGGCCCAACCACCCCCTACAACAAACAGAAACTCCAACCCATCAGCTTGAAAGCAATCAATCTCCCCCTCCCACCTTACCTGGCCTATTTTCAGCCTGCCTACTTTACTTCTCCAGTGCTGTACCTCGATCTCACCTACCTCTTGCCGATGCCTCTCTCGGGCTTAGAACTCCCTCCCTCTTTATCATCGACAGTCCACTCTCCTCACTTTCAAAGCTCTATTAAAATCATCTCCTCTCACAGGTCTTCCTCGATTAAGCCATCAATTCCCCTACTCTCTCTCCATCAACTGTGCACTTAGATGTGTACCCTTTAAGGACTTGATACTCAACTCCACTTACATACATATCCATAATTTGTCTATCTCCCCCTCTAGACTGTGAGCTCTTTGTGGGCAGGGAACTTATCTACCAACTACATCCCTCCCCTTGGTTCCAAATCCTCCAGAAAGTAACCATCTCCAGGAAGCCTCCCCTGATCCCCACCGTCCCAGTTATGACACCCTATCAGCTCCTCAGCACTTCCATATTTATCATTTTATTCACTCTTTACATATTTGCTCTTCTCTTTATATCTGTTTTCTTACTCTTCACCGTATTATCTTTATGAGTGTATACCTATTTTCCCCTCTAGGTTGTTAGACACGAAGTTAAGGATTGTATTCTTCGCTTCTTTTACATGAACCTCATACACTTTGAGCAGTAAGCACTGTTTTTTTCCCCTCAAAACAACAACGAGGAGGCAAGCATTTAAATTTGGACCGGTGCAACTTTTCAGCCTAACTTTAGGGCAAGTAATCTCCCTGCTTCAGTGAGGCGGCATGGTATCACAGGGTCAGGAAGAGAACTCAGGGAATGCATCTGAATTCAACAGCATGGCCTAGGGGAGAGAGCACAGCCCCGAGAGGCAGAGGTCCTGGGTTCTAATCCCACATCTGTCACTTGTGTGCTATGTGACCTTGGGCAAGTCACTTCACTTCTCTGTGCCTCAGCTCCCTTATCTGTAAAATGGGGATTAAGACTGTGAGCCACAAGTAGGACATGGACTATGTGCAACCTGATTATCCTGTATCTATCCCAGTGCTTAGTACAGTACCTGGCACATAGTAAGCGCTTAAATACCATTAAAAAAAGTCTGTGGAACTCACTGCTGTCCAGTAAGCCTGGAAATAGTCCAGTGATGACAGAGAAGGGAATCTGTGCGGCCCACCTGACTCTCCCGCTACATCCCCCCGGGGTGCAGGTCTCTCGAAAATTATAATGGTGAAATTTGTGAAGAACATAGCTCTAACCTAAGTGATGGGGTGGGCAGTTTTGCCATCTCTCTGTAAATTTCTGTGACAGGAGAGACCTCTGTTGCTAGCTAATGTTAGGGTGGAAAACCAGTAAAGGAGGTATTGTTCTCCATGAGGATCATTTGCCAATCTATTTCTCCCCCTCCAATTTTAATCTAAAGCATATAATCATATACTGCAACACTTGGCGGGGGGAGGGAACGACGTGCGGGGAGGAGCAGTTTTACAACTGAAAGGCATTAAGTAAAATTCATTAACCTTGATTACTTCACAACTATTCAACCCAAATGCTCAACTAAATGAATGTCAATAATGCCAAGGCAGTAATGCAAAAAAGCATTTAATCAGGCGAAGAGAGAAAAATGGGGCTCACCTTCTCCCCTTACTGGCCCAAACCAAGCCCCAGAGGAATTACTGAGATCAGCTCTTCCTTAGAAAAGTCAAAGGGGAAACAAAAATCTTGCCTTTTGTTTCTTTCACTCATTTGCCTTAACTTGCTGAAACTTAAAGTTCTAATAAATCAATGGTATTTGAGTGCTTACTGTGTGCAGGGCATCTTTTTTCGGTATTTGTTAAGCACTTACTACACAGCCAGGCACTGTACTAAATGCAGGGATAGATAATGGCAGAGGTCTTGGGTTCTAATCCCAGCTCCGCCACTTGTCTGCTGTGTGACCTTGGGCAAGTCACTTCACCTCTCTGTGTCTCAGTTAGCTCACCCGTAAAATGGGGTTTACCTTGCACTTACCCCAGTGCTTAGACAGTGCTTAGCACATAGTAAGTGCTTAACAAATACCATTATTATTATTATAATTGTGGTATTTAAGCGCTTACTGTGTCAAGCACTGTTTTAAACACTGGAGAAGATACAAGGTAATCAAACTGGCCAAAGTCCCTCTCCCACATGGGGCTCATAATCTTAATCCCCATTTTTAGATGAGGTAACAGGCACAGAGAAGTCAAGGGGTTTACTCAAGTCATGCAGCAGACATGGGGCAGAGCTGGGATTAGAACACACATCCTTCGATTCCCACACCCGTGCTCGTTTCACCAGGCTACGATGCTTCTCAAGATGATCAAGCTGGACACAATCTCTGTCCCATAAGGGGCTCTCTTTCTTAATTCCCATTCTACAGATGAGGAAACTGAGGTCCAGAGAAGTAAAGTGAGTTGACTAAGATCACACAGCAGCCAAGTGATGAAGCCAGATTTAGAACTCAGGTCTTTCCAACTCCCAGGCCCGTGCGCTACACATTAGGCCACACTGCGTCTCTGGACAATACAGTAGAGTTGGTGGACACAATCCCTGTCCACAAGGAGTTTATAGTCTACAGGGAGCTTACAGTTTGAGGTAGGTTGCCGATATCCTATGGATTGCTCCCCTCCACCCGCTTTCCCTTATTTCTATGAGATGACAAACTGAATACCTAACCTAACCTTTAAGCATAAATTCAAATGTGATAATATAAAAGGATACAAACTTATCCCGATTATTTGTGTGTTTGTCTTTCCCTATTGGAGTGCAAGCAGGAAATATTTTCCCCTCCCCATTGTCCCTACTCCCTCCCTCTGCTCTACCCCCTTCCCTGCCCCACAGCACTTGTGCATATTTGTACATATTTATTATTCTATTTAGTGTATATATCTATAATTCTATTTATCTATTTTGATGCTATTGATTCCTTTCTACTTCTTTTGTTTTGTTGCCTGTCTCCCCCTTCTGTGAGCCCATTGTTGGGTAGGGGTTGTCTCTGTTACCAAATTGTACTTTCCAAGGGCTTAGTACAGTGCTCTGCACACAGTAAGCGCTCAATAAATACGACTGAATCAATGAATTTTATGGTATTTATTAAGTGCTTACTCTGTGCCAAGCACTGTACTAAGACCTGGGGCAAATACAAGATCATCAGGTCCGACACAGCCACCCTCTCACACAGATGTTACAGTTTTAGGGTCTTGTTTTTGTCAAACTTTCCCAAGTGCTTAGTATGGGGCCCTGCCTGACAGAGTGGGTGCTTCGTCTTATTATCATCATCATTATTATTTCCCTTTACTCCCAGTTAGGTTCCTGGAACCAGGCAGGAATTTGGGCTGGGCTAGCAACCTGGGATGACCCTGATCACTTGCTCCCAAATTGGTTACATTTGAGCGCAACTTCGACAAAAATTTCTCAGTTGTATTTACTGAATGCTTATCGTGGGCAGAGCACGATACTCAACAGAATTGGAACCCAACAGAATTGGAAGACATTCCCCGCCCACACTGAGCTTACGTTCCAGAGAATGAGCTCACGATCTACAGTAAGCACTGGATAAATAAATTTAACTGATTGATTGGCAGTCACGATCTTTACCCACAAGTAGCTTATATTCTCTAAGGGAAAACAGCATGTACACTCTTGAAATTAAAGAAAACTCTATAGTGCTAATAAGTTCGGCTCATATTCCCAACAGGCCTATCACCTTATGTTAAGTATTTCTCCTCCCTTTTTAAAAAATAGAAGATTGGAAGGAATAAGTCAATCACAGTGAAACTTGTCAAATTGGGAACTGAGTCATGTTAACCTATCTCTCACAAGAGGCACTTTCATAAAATCACTGTCATCAGAATCTTTAACTTATGAAAATATTTTGCCAGGCAGGCCACCTCTTCAAAGATGAGAAAACACATTGTGCAGCTAAAACTCTCTTTTAACTGTACTTACTAAGATAATCGATTCAATCTGCCACCTCTCACTACAGACCATTTAAGGTTCACCTTCTGACCCACAAAAATCCAACCTTTGTTTAAAAAAAAAAAAAAAAAAAAGGAAAACAATGAGGATGAGGCGTCTTTTTGAGCATTCAACTTGAGACCCACCAAAAAACGTTTCTCGAGCAGGGTTAGCAACTCACAACTAGGAAGTCCCCGATACGAGATTACATTTAAAGCAAATGCGGGCATCAATTTAGCACAGCTCCTTTCCCTTCAACTCTCTCTCAACATCCTATAAATTCAGATAATTGGGGCTTCTTTGCTCAAGACTCCGGATTCCCCCGTGATCTCCATTGATCTGCTTTCCGCTCAGGAGGATGGGTCACGGAAACGTCCCAGCTCCCCATCACCAACGGAGACAATCGGCAATGCTTGAAAAACAAAAATCCACATCCCCAGGAAAGCCCGGGGCCGCATAAAGGGGTGCATTAAGCACAAGGCGACAGAAAATGCATTCAGAGCGTTTAGCACACAGGATTAATCAAATTATAATTTAATCATCTGATCAAACACTAATTAGAATAATTACTTTAGGGGAAAAGCTGCTAGAAGAGCAGATGAAGGAACACCTTGGGCATCCAGCACGTTAATGACGAAAGATGTTTCACAGATTTCTTTGTAGCTGTTGTTGTTAGAGAGAGAAAATACAGATTTACAAGGCAGTTGCATCAATTTGGACAAACACAGGTCTTGCTAACCGATCTCTGCCAAATTTTGCTTTCACAGAGAGAGAGAGACCCTCAGTCCACCACCAGGGCTCACTACGACTCCGACGATATTGCAGGTTAGCGCATTTCGTCGGCTGTCACCTCTCTGTCTTTACCTCCCAAGTCCTAGACTATCTGCCTTCCCGGCAAATACATGAAGATAGCACACTCAGTATTGTGGATTTCCAGTCATTTTAAAGGAACATTCTCTGAGAGCTGCTTGAGGTGAAGAGGTCCGCCCCTTCGGACCAGTGGTAAATCAGAATTCAATCAGCTCGAGCAGGAGTATAGTAAGTGATACATTCAACTGCTTCAAGATGATAAAAACTAAATAACGCCACACCTAGTTTCAGTTCTACAGCGAGGCGGAGTTGCAAGCTTTTGCAGGAAAATCTCTAAGGTCGCTCTGCGGAAAAGCAAGTCCAAATTAAAATTCTAGCCTCTCCCGGTGAGGGGGAGATAAGTGGCATCCTCGACTTCTAGAGAAAGGCTTCCGAGCTCCGGGGTCACAAAAGCTTCTCTCCTCGAAGGTAAATTGCATTCTGGGTGCAAGAACAGCAGAGTCATCAGGGCAGCGCTAGGAAAGCAGACCGGGTTTCCGTGATCCTGGGTTCCAGGAGTCACCCGCTCTATAGAACTGAGCTACCTTTGTCTAGGGGAAATAAACGGAAATGGGGAGTGTCGTTCAGAGGCCATTGAGCTGTGGCCGTCCACATGGAGAGCCTATTTTTAAACAAATCAGTCGAAAGATGCATTTACAAGCGCCTGGTGGGTAAGCAGAAGGAGGCAAGGAAGGAGAACCTTAAAGAAACATTCCTGCAGTTTTTCAGGTTATTAACAGAGATGCTTCAACAGGCATCTCCAAAGTGGCCACAAAACAGATTTGGTCATTTGTCAGACAACAGCTATTAGTATTTTGGGGGAAGGGTGGGGAGGCGGGGGTCATTAGAAACCAAAGAAAAAACATTAAAATACTCAATATGGACAGGGACTGTGTCTATTTGTTGTTGTACTCTACTCTCCCAAGTGCTTGATACAGTGTTTTGCACACAATAAGTGCTCAATACAGTTGAATGAAACCATTTCATACAATGTACCAAGGTGATTTGTTCTAATGTCATAGTGAGCCTTATATTGTCCTTTCTTTGTTTATATAAAGGCAGCTGCTTAACCATTTCAAGTTACAATTGCAGCACAGGTTATTAAATCTTCAGGTAGTACTTATTTCTTTCTCATAAGGGAAAAATGAAAAAGGTAATACGGACCGCATTGCAACACATTCAAAGTAAAAATCACTTGGTGCTATACCTCATAGGTTAAAAAAATTCCAAGCCAACATGAATCTTGAGCTATTTTAAACTGATGTTATCTCCTTCAAAAATCTCCCTTGCTAGTCCCTGAGCTTCTCTAGCAGTGAGAATTTAAGGAAATAAAAGAGATACAGAAAGGCATCATCAGCCTAAACTGGAAGTTCCTCAGTTCTTAACTGGGATTTGATATTTAAGATTTCAATTCCTAATAATAATAAAAACAATAATAAATTTGCTAAGAGCCCTATATTAAATGTCGGGGTAGATACGAGATAAAACCAGCCTCGTCCCTGATCCACACAAGTTTACAGTTTAAATAGGAAGAAGGAGGGATATGGAATCCCCATGTTACAGATGAGGAAACTGAGGCACAGAGAAGGTAAGGAGCTTGCCTAAGTTCCCCCAGGAGTCAGGTGGCAGAACCAAAATTAGAACCCAGGTCCTCTGACTCTCAAACCCATGCTCTTTCCACTAGGCCACGCTGCTTCGTGTAAGAAATCACACACAACACACCAAAAAAAAAAATCCCTGATTTTAAATGTCAGGTTATAGTGTTGGCATTATCCAGGAAAAGATTTCAGTGTTGGAGAAGCCGTTAAATTATAGCAGCTCTGATTCTGGATCAGAGTGAAGCACCTGCAGACAGAATTCCATTCCAAAAACCAAGCTGAAGTGTCAGGAGGAGAGAGTTTTTGGCTAGCTTGGGAACTCTGTGCCCAAAAACTCTATTTGCAGAACTTATGCACCAGATGGTCATGGAAGATGATTACAACCCATACCTATCCTTCTCTGACCCTTTTCCCCGCTGCTTTCCTCCACCCGCCAAGAGTACGCACATCCGCAGGCTCTATTCCTCCCCCACCACGACTTCCTCCCGGGTGGAGTAAGAGCAGAGTTTAGACAGGAGAAGACTCTCTTCTGAGAGCAGCTGTGGACTCTTCCACAGTCCGGAGTCAAGACTGTGTTCCGATGATAGCTTTGGGGTACAAGCCAGTAAGGCAAAGTTACGCTTGGAAGAGCCCAAATGGGAGAGGGGAAGGGACAAACGAAGCACGAGGTGGAGTCTAGGGGGATGAGATGATGTCAGAAGAGAAGGGACAGAGTGTGTGCTCCAAAATGGGGCCTGTCCTAAGTGTGCCCATCCAGGGCTATCCCACTGGGTACTCGCGTCGAGGGGGAGAGTAGAATCCTAGCCGCGCACCTGGAATCTTACCACAAAATAACACAGATCACACAATAGATTGGTGGGGAAAGTGCGGATGGGGATTTACGGGGCCTATAAATTTTGTTTGCACTCTTTACTTTGGTCCCAATCTCACCGATGTGACAGGTGAGGAGCCTCTTGCAGGTGAGCACATCCTTTCATGGCCTGGCTGCAGAGATAGAGATCTCCCCTATACCTGCATTTTCCCACCCCTTTGCCCCCACCATTTCCTGAGCTCTCCAGCCTGGGAGATGGGAAGCATAGGTAGATGCCACTCCCACCTGGGCTAGAGAGGTCTTTTGGGTCCAGATTCACCACCCCCAACTCCAACTCCAAGACAGCACTACTTCCTGTCCAGAAAACCAGTCCCTAGGGAGGGCAATGATGCCATTAAGCTGGTGTCACACCAGGCCCCCAGGGTCAGAGACTCAATCCTGAACCTCACTGCCGGCCCCCTGACCCCGATGCCTCCGTCAAGAAGTTTCCACCCCCTTATCCTCTCTGCCCACCACTTTCCTCAACCACAACACGAGGATATGCCTACTTACCTCTTCCTCTACCTCTCAGAAATGTGGGAAGGACTAAACTAGCTTATTGATGCAACAGCACTTTGGAAAATTGGAGTGCTTTACCAATTCAAGGTATTATTGCTATCCTTAGTATTGATCATGGCCCTAAGATCTCCCAAATAATCTTTCAACACAGCGCTCCTTTTCCACTGGGAACCAGGAGTGAGTTGTTATAATCTCCAATATATATGGAGAAATAAAACTGCAATTTAAACAGACATGCTTTCCGGATGTTCCGCTCCCTATGAAAGCACAGAATCGAGATGTTCCGTACTGTGGCAACTGTCGAATGAAGGAATAATGCTTGCAGCCCCATAATAGGAATATATGCACCCTACAGGCCAAGTACTTAATTAAAAACTAACATAAAAAAACCCACATATGTTTGCAGTTGTGTGAGATCCTCCACATATCTATTTAAGTCATTTTACAGTCGCCACAGCTACCTCACTGGTGGTGTATCCACCTGGGATGACGACTCATCCCACCACTCTCCCAGATCAAATGATCCGGCAATGAGGTCAGCACAGAATAGGTGGGGATTTTCCGGGGAGATCAACAGGCTTAGTCACAGAACAAATTAACCAAGCAAAATGGGGCAATTATCCCATTAGTTAATGGCTGAAAAAAAATCAACTTTTTTTTTCCCCCAGACTCCCATTTGTGAGTAGGGCTAGAGACACAAATGAGGGACAATACTCTTTGAGAACTGGCAAGTTTCCTCGGGAACCCTCTAGTCAGTTCGTCAATAGTATTTGAGTGCTTACTGTGTGCAAAGCACTGTACTAAGCATTTGGGAGAGCACGATAAAGCGGACAGACACATTCCCTGCCCACAGTGAGCTCCTCCGACCCAGCCACCTGGTCATACAGAGGTGTTAACAGAAAAAGGGGAGCAACCTATTTGTATCAAGACTAAGAGCAGAGTCTAAGGCTCAATGACACACAGAGCTCCCTTTTCTACTCTCTCTCCTGGCCTGAATACACATAAAATTTGAAGGTAAAGTTCTCCCTCCAGGGCTGCCGCTTTTCAAGACAAAACCACTCTGGATGATCTGGATTAGGGACTCCGAGATTTTGTTAACCAAATCTGCGGTGGAAGCTACACAGGGCAGGGTGGTCAATCCACAGGAAGCCAAGACTAAATTCAGAGCGGCCTAACTGAATTGGGTGAAAGGATCCTACCCAAGCAGAATGTGATGCCATAAGGACAAGTTGTTTGCTTAGAGGTTGGTAAAGGAGTTGGACAGACAGGAGGGAGACCAAGCTATACACGGGCAAAGCAGAAGGACATCTGGGAGAACTGGAGAATGACTCATCAAGGTAAAGCTGGCATTTGAGAAGTAGCGAGGCCTACTGGAAGGAGCATGGGCCTGGGAGTCAGAGGACCTGGGTTCTAATCCTAGCTCTGCCACCTGTCTGCTGAGTGACCTTGGGAGAGTTACTTAGCTTCTCTGTGCCTCAGATGCCTCACCTCCAAAATGAAGATTAGGACTGTGAGCCCCATGTGGGATCTGGACTGTGTCCAACCTCATTAAGTTTGTATCTGCGCCAGGCACTGTACTAAGCCTTGGGGTAGAGTAAGTGCTTAATGATGCCATAAAAAAAAAATTAGAAAGGTGGATCACAATTAGCCTTGATTCCATTGCCTTTAAATACTTTTAATGCCTGCCTCCCTGATAAGAGTGCAAGCTTCTCCTGGGCAGAAAATGTATCTAGAACTTCTTTGTTCTTTCAAATAATTACTGCAGTGCACTGCACTCAATAGACACATTATAACTACTAGTATGACTACTAGTCTATGATACCCAGATAACACTCTCCAAGTTCTGGATCCAAATAAATCCACTCGGGCAGTCACCCTCAGGAACTGTTCTGATCATGACAAGTAGTGGCTCCCTTCCCTGGGGTCACAAGGCAACGGGGAGGTCATCCGACTGGGGAGGACAGTAGAAAAAAGAAAGCGGTAAGTATAGAGGAGCATTTGGATTCCAAGATGTAACTACTTCTCTTTTAGTTTTTTCCAGGCACATTCAACTGAATCCAGCTGCCAGTGGCAACATCACCTGTCAATTCTCCCTGACAAATTAGGAATGTTTATGCCACGATTTAAATCTCCAAGATTGAATATAGAGTGAAGTACCATCAGAAGCTACCAACCCCAGGCACTGTTCTCGATGGAAAAAAAGTAATCACTGTTGTTTCCAAGTCTCTTCACTCTCATTCATTCATTCAGTAGTATTTATTGAGCGCTTACTGTGTGCAGAGCACTGTACTAAGCACTTGGAGTGTACAATTCGGCAACAGATAGAGACGATCCCTGCCCAGTAACGGGCTCACAGTCTAAACGATGTCTGGTTTGACTCCTCTTTGCAACACTGTTATTAAATTCACAATCATGAGCACCCTCTCTAGGAGATGTGTTACTCATTCAGAGGCTAGAACAGTGCCTTCAACCGTGTGCCTCTCTTCTGCATTAGCCCGTCCCAGAGAAAGCTTTGAGATGTCCCTTCCAAATATACAATGGTGGCCGTGGCCACCCCCAAAGTCAAGCAGGCCTCAAACTCACATTCCCACAGCCGTTCTAGAACATTCCATTCCTCACCCAAAGGAACTCATCCACGATTCAACCGAGATGCCTGTGATGCTCCCGCCAAATTATTGGGACTCTGTTGGGAGTCACCCACTTGGTAGGGAGGGACTCTTCATTCTCTCTCCCTCTCTCTCAAACAGTCATTGCATTTAAACGTGGCTTTCTATAAATAAGAGTGCTGGCTCACTTTTCAATCTCACTGCCTTCTGAGCAAAAATAACTCAATGGAGTTGCAGGCAAGACATCATTAATCTCCGTCATTCTGTCTATCCGTCCAGCAGCTATGAATTTTCTTTCCATCTTGATAGCTATCTTTTCTCTCTCTCCCTCTCCCTGCATGACAAGGATCTATATTTACATAATCTAGGGCCCCTCTGAGTCTGATGAGTAATCCAATTCTTGCAGGAAGGAGAAAAACATTTCTGAAATGATGAATTTCGACCAGCACAGGATACCTGAAGGTCATGAAAATTAATATGAAACTGCAAAAGAAACAGACTGGTGGAATATGGAGCTGAAGTCGAATAGTACAAAACAGAAACCCTATTCAGTGATGTGACTTGAAGGATGAGGTTCACAGTTTTGTGTCTTACTTTCCCATGCTGCTCCGTGGAAGAAACCAATTCTTAAATGTGGCTCAATTAAAAAAAATGGATGAAGATAATTAAGATCAATGACCTTATTAAGAAAATAAGGGTGTGGTGGTTGCCTGGTGAGAGACGATGGATGTTCTTTACTTTAAGTCTGAAAGCATTGGTCTATAATCAAAATTTTTCTTGAACTGGAAAAAAACTCAAAATATTTGGGATTTTAAGTATAAAAAAGCCTTGGAAATCTTTCCAGATCTAAAATCGTATCATGTATGTACTTGTTCCCTAAATATTTACCTCATTTTCCAAAACGTATTCCTCACAATTGGGAATAAATGCATTTTTTTTAATTAAGGTGATTTAAATGACAAAACTATGATTTTCGGTATTTTGACCACAAAGCAAGAAAAATATCTGCAATATTTCTAGTATAAAACTTTAAATACTCATCTCTTGTCCATATTTTAATAAGGGGGTGCTATTTAAATAAAATTCAGGTAACCACTTCATAATACAAGTGAAAGTTTATGCCTCTATTTTAGATAATTTGCACTCAGCCTATGGAATCTATCTGTTGCCGAATTGTACATTCCAAGTGCTTAATACAGTGCTCTGCACGTAGTAAGCGCTCAATATATACTACTGAATTAATATGCTACTCTCCTGCTACTATTACCTGATCTGTGGGTGAAAGCCAACTAAATTTCTAATTAGATTTCAGAAGAAAGATTAAAACATGTAAAGGAGAAAGTGCTGCTCACAGTCATGACAAAATGGAGCGTCAGTCCTGGAGAATGGGCAAAAAGGTGCTACCCAGCCTGCCATGGAGTGAATTACCGTCCACTACCGTCTGACTCACTGACGGCTTTTGCGTAAGATTGTTGGACTTGAATCGATGACTATCTGTCCAGTAATGATCACTTCTAGGAGTCAGGGTTGCCTATAATGTCAATAGGACGTCAGTCGATCAGCAACCCAATGGGGTCCCAGACATGGCAATTAGCCCTAGCGTGGCTCAGTGGAAAGAGCACGGGCTTTGGAGTCAGAGCTCATGAGTTCGAATCCCAGCTCTGCCACTTGTCGGCTGTGTGACTGTGGGCAAGTCACTTAACTTCTCTGTGCCTCAGTTCCCTCATCTGTAAAAAATGGGGATTAAGACTGTGAGCCCCACGTGGGACAACCTGATTCCCTTATGTCTACCCCAGCGCTTAGAACAGTGTTCGGCACATAGTAAGCGCTTAACAAATACCAACATTATTATTATTATTATTCTTGTTTTTTGGGTTTTTTTTTTGTTTAAAAAAAAAAAAGAGGTTCCAGTGGGTAAGCAGATACTCTTTCAATAGTACTTATTGAGCGCTTACTATGTGCAGAGCACTGTACTAAGCACTTGGAATGTACAAATCAGTAACAGATAGAGACAGTCCCTGCCCTTTGACGGGCTTACAGTCTAATCGGGGGAGACGGACAGACAAGAACAAGAGCAATAAATAGAATCAAGAGCAATAAATAGAATCAAGACCTGAATATCTTGTGGCTACCCTAGTGCTTAGCACAGATTAAACACTTAGCCAATATCAGAGTTATTACTATTATTAACTAGGGTATGTAAAGCACTGCACTAAGCACTTGAGAGAGTATAATATTAGACAATAGAACCCCTGCCCTCAAGGAGCAGACAAGCTAATGCATATTAAAATGGTTCCAAGATGCACATGCACCCCTCTTCTAAGGGGGAGGTAGAGTGGGTGAAAGCATATGCCCCCCACCATATTTGATCACAAGCCTCTGCTAACCACTCCTGTTCTGAATATGAAATATTTGCGGGCTAAAAACGTCTCTCGTTTTAAACGTGAACACGATCACTTCCATAGTCTCCCCTATTTTTCTTCCTATCCAATGCTCTTGGAAAAGCCGAGCCATGTGCCAGGGATCTGGAGAGATCGGCCTTCTAGAGAGCGGCAGAGGAAGGGCCCGGGTATTCGGCGTACCTAAGTGCATCCCTCTGAAAATCGAAAATATTAGTTGTTCAGTGTGGTTTGCTGCCCACTAGTGTCTTATAACAGTGACACACTTGACATGTAAATAGCGTGTCCCAATCGGGCTCTGTCACTTGGATTAAATTACTTGTGAATCCTTCATGTTCAGCAATGGGCTACCTTCAGAAATCTTTCTCGAAACTGTGTTAAAATAGCCCATGCTCATGTAGCGTACAAGAGAGTACCTCCATACCCCGAGAAAATGAGGGTATTCACAAGGGGAAACCCTTTTAAGCACCCTACCTAAGGCAAAGGGCATTTATTATCCATCACATATCAAATTAGCAATTGCAGAATCTACTGATAGAATGAATTCACAGCCTTAAAGGTAAGGGACCACCAAATCCACAAGCGAAGTGTGTGTACCAGAATTTCTGTTCACACCTAACTCAGAAGATGCTGATTCATTTCACTTTTAATTGATCTCTAGCATTAATCCCTGCTGCCAGGTAGAAATAATAAGCTTCTCCCAGTATAAGACTTGTCTGTTTTTCTTTTCTAGTGTTTCTGGCAGAATTATTGCTCATCTATTTGTCTCTTTTCAAGATCCTTGCTTTTGCATACAGACACACACACACACAGCAATCAGAACAACAGATATGTTCACTTTAAGATCCATACATTAAGGATTCAGATGGTCTTTTTTTTAGTGGAATTTTTTCATAACCAACATGATGTTCTGTTTCAGTTCTACCTTGTTATTCATTGAGTTCAGTGAAGTAGCAATGAACCATGGCAACACGGGAGTTGCCTACAGTAAAGAGGAATGAAAAGAAGAGAAGCAAGATAAGTATATTCCTTCCTCCTAGGCTGTAGACGATTCGTAAATCTAGAAAGCCAAAAATATAACCTAGACTTCAAATTCTGGCATAAATTCATGACCTTCCAAAATTAAAGTTTAGTAGCCTAGTACACCTGAACTTGGGTATTCATTGCTGGTATATATGACATCTTTTTGAAGTCCTTGTCAGTGGTTAAGTTAAAAGAAAATGAAATTTGGGAAGAGGGAACTTCAAAATCAGATCGTTACGCAGTGAAAGGCTTACCTTAGGGGCTCATTGTATTGAGAAAATAAAATAGCAAGATCTCTGCTGGATACACACTTTTTCATTCTCTACCAGATGAGCTTGATGACTTGAGACTTAGCACATCCTCCCCTTCCCCACCCCCCTCAACGGCCCAAGCCAAGAGCTCTTTCACCACTAGCCAATTTCTCCCCAGGCCTATGGCCCAGCATAATCCAAGTGAGAATCCTCTGAATCAGAGCATTCTGTTCCAAGGGTCAGGAGTCCTGCTAAACAGATACTAGCCAGTTAGTCAGTTGCCTATCTATAGTAATTTGCCATAAAATGGCACATAACCCCACTGAAATGTACTTTACAGGTGAACCAAAAAATCAGTATTGGATATAAAATATCGTTATGAGAATGATTCATTATATTAAGATAGCCGGAGCTGGGAGAATTTTTCCTTACTCTGCAATTGCAGCTCTGATTCATAACATTCCAAAAGCTTAATTGCTATGTTTCAATAAGGATGGATGGATCACCTGAGAGGGGATTGATTAGTTCAAGGTCACACAAAACTAAAGAGTCTCTGGTTCTAGGCCTTTGCCCTAAAACCTGACCACGCTGTCCAGAAATGATGCCTCTACTGGCTAGTAGATAGCGACAAGGGGGAACTATTAAAGGCTATGTATCCTCTGCCTCAAAATAATTTTATGTACATATCACCTCATTTCTCCTTTTGCTTTCATTCTATATTACCCATATCTGCCATTCTCCTGGGTTAGAAGGTAAGCTCCCTGAGGACAAGGACCAGGTCTTCCAATTTTTTTTTGTATGCTAAGTAGCTAGTGCAACACTCTGTCTACTGTCTCTTTGCTGAATTGTACATTCCAAGCACTTAGCACAGTGCTCTGCACATAGTAAGTGCTCAATAAATACTATTGAATGAACGCCTGGTTTTAACAAAACACAAATAATATGCTAGGTCAGACTTTAAGAAAAAGAGCATTAATCATCAAACTAACAGCCTTTGGAGTTTGGGGTCTAGAAGATAGCCATGCCACTTCAGAAGTTAAATATTCAAGTAATTAAAACAATAAATGAATCAATCAGTGGTACTGACTGAGCACAAAGCACTGCACTAAACACTTGGGAGTAACAAGAGGCCTTCCCAGACTAAGCCCCACTTTTCCTCAGCCCCAGACTCCCTTCGGCATTACCCTGACTCACTTCCCCTTCTTCCCACCCCACAGCACTTACATATATATGTATATATCTATAATTCTATTTATTTATATTGATGTCTGTCTCCCTCTTTAAACTGTGAGCCCATTGTGGGCAGGGATTGCCTCTCCTCATTACTGTACTGTATTTTCCAAGCGTTTAGTACAGTGCTTTGTACCCAGTAAGCACTCAAATTCAACTGAATGAACATAGTTGATATTTACAGAGATTGGAAATATTTATTTTCCTTTTTCCCAATGATGTCCAATGAGTAGCCTATACATCACACAGGACTCTCTTTTTTCTTTTTGGTTTGACCCTAAGATATAGAGTATGTTCCCATGTATATTACAGTGTTAGCAGTATCCATTAGAGGGTTCTGCAAAGCAGGTCAGATAGTTGAAACCTCAATAGTTAGTTTTTTTAGGTCTCATCATATAAAGAGAGTGCCACATTCATATAAGATAGATATATTGCCTCCTGGCAGACTGTAAATGAAAGGGCAGCCCAGTATATAAAATCCATTTGTATTTGCTGAATATGCCTTGGGATGGATAATATAGCTGAAGGCCTTAAGACACTGATCATTGTGCTGATCAATATCTTAAAAAAAAGGGATCTTAAGAAAGATGAAGTACGGGACTACATACAGGAAAAAATATAAACACATACACACAAAGGCAAGTGGATATTCATGTATCTAGAATTTGATGTACCCTATACTGTATACCAAAATATGTATTCCTACAAAATGAATTTAAGAAATTCTAAGGTTTGAATGGTATAGAATTTCCAATATATTTACATGCTGATTCAGAAAAAATATACACTCATGGATAGGACCTCTCTGATTCTAAATTTAAAAAAATAAAATTCTTCCATGTTTGATTGTTAATCCTAAATTATTCCTGTTGAAACTGAAGAAAAGCCACTGGCTCTATTGCTAGTAGGGGAAAATTGATGCATATTCTTGAAAAAATATATATATATATATATGCACACTATATACATATATACACACAAATATATACAATATATACAAATGTGTATACATACACACACACTTTTTTATATACACACATATTTGGGTGACCCTTAATTTGAGTAATTTATGTGGAATTTGGTTAGGAATTTACTGGCAAATGCACTTCCTAACAAGGACTTGCAATCAGATCTTATTTTAATATTCTGGCTAAATTCACATCAATTGAACAGCAGTAAAGAAATAACTTCCACGACACTTCATTGTGTAAGCAAATACGTTCCCCAAGAATTCCCACAGAGGATACAGAAAAGGAATGGTGCCCCCTGGGAAAAACCAAGATGTAACGCCAGCACTTGTTGCAATGCTTCACTGCTGGGAAAATTTCAAAATAAAAGTTTGGGGAGATAGTGCAACGGCCAGGATATTCCAGCTTCTTTCACTTACGCCTCCATTTCCCTTTTGACATTATTTTATTGCTCATTCCTTTTGACTTTAGGACAGTGTCACCCAGCCGGGCCTTATCTTGGCATGATTTTCCATCCACTGTTTCTACAAGGGAAAGGGAATATTCTCTCATCCTGCGTACATCCTCCTTCCAGTGGTTAGAAGGCTTCATTCTTGAATCTTCCAGGAAAATCTGACTTTTTTTGCTTCTCGTTCTCTCACAGGGGCAATATTTTTCTAGCTTCACTTCTGGCTGATTTGCATATCGTGCCTAATTGTTCCATCTTAACTGGCAGTATAATATATTTTGGGCAGAACCGTGTGCAGAAATTTGACATGGGCAAATAACATTGGAGCTGTTCCCTAGCCTTGCCAAAGGATGGAAATTTTCTCCCCTTGCTGTAGGTGAGGAAAAGCCTTTCACAGCCATGCTCCTATTAATGTCATGATACACAACTTAAGATACAGTATACACGTTAATTGTGTGTGACTAGTTAAATAGAAAGAACTATTAAAATTCTTATAAAGAAAACCCTTCAAAATGTTGGATTAAGTGGAAATGTTCAAAGACAAAGGGTTCCATTTACATCTCTGCTATTTAATTTCTCCAACTTTATAAATGCCTGAAAATTTTCTTCAACATTTCAGATGATGTAATGGTTATCAGTGCATATTTTTCCATAAATGAGTGTGAGGAAGACATAGTAGCACCCCGCTGAAGAGAGGGAGAGAAATGGAATATATAGATTTTTTTTTTTTTTTACAAAGGCTTTATTAGGATGAGAGAATTAAATGATGCCACAATGCTAACACAATTTTTTTTAAAGGTGAAAAATATAAAGATTTAAGAAAGAACAGCTTCAATTTTAATCCATTACATTCACCCACATCATTTGATTTATCTCCCCTTTGGTTTTAATTTGTACAGGAAGTATATTTCCCCCATCTATTTTTCTCTCAGGCTTAGATTTATTCTGAATGAGATAGCTACCTACTAATGTAGTTAGGCTATGGGATGTCACTTTGCTAGGTAAAGCTAGTTTAAATGATTGCAGGACAATTCCCTCCCCCCCACACACACTTCAGACCCTTTTCTCCCTCCCCCCACTTCTCCCCACCACACACACACACACACCCCTGCTTTTACAAACGAAGCAAAGATTTAAACGCAAAAAAAAAAAAGCATGAAAATCGTCCAGTTCCCTAGGTCACCCTTGCCAATTAGAAGGAATTGAAATGAATCACAGACTAAAATATTACATTGCTCACCATTCAAGATGCTCTGGAAGAAGAAGATAGCCAATATCCACATGCCCCTGCTCCTTTCTATTCTCCCAGCTATGTGCTTGGCTTTTCCACTCTTCCTTTGCTTTCTGTTTCCCTATTTGTCAACTGCAAGGTTAAAGCTGCAAGCTGAGAAGAAGATCAGTCCAGCTTATTTTGCTGGGAGCTGCTTGGAAAATGCCTCTGTGTGTCTGATTGTCCTTTAAAGCGAGTGATCTGTCTCCCTTTTCGCTCCTGTGCTCCACTGACACTTGCTTACTGGCTTTCTGTTTCAGAAAGATGCAGCTAGAGGAGAGAGGGAGGCGGGTGCTTTAAGCCCAGGTGTGCTGTTAGATCAGGGAGATACCAGCAGGTTTGCAGAGGCAGGTCCACAGGTGAAAATATCCTCAAACACAAGCAAACGATCATCCCTGGCAACGGGCACCCCCAAAAAACCGGCAGAAATCAGGTTCCAAATCCACCACTCTTCACCCACCACATCCAGGCAGCAAGCGGGCAGACAGGCACATCTTTTCTCTCCTACAGCTTTAATCACATTGATCCCTCTGCTAACCTTCTCTGCCTCTGAGCAGAGCAGAGGAAAGTATTAACCCTATCTCACACGCTTCCGACAATTGTAGCACTCTGCAGTCTTAAAGCAGCAGTAGGGAGTCACCACAGCAGAAGAGGGGGCAAAATCAGAGGGGAGAAAGCACATCCAACATCCCGGTGAGACGGAGAAGAATGTCACATAGGCTCCAGTCATTTTTCTCAACTGCAGATTTCTGAAGGAAATTCCTTTCCTGGCTGCTGTGTGCTGGTGGGAGGGGACAAGGGGGATGCTTCTGGAAGGTCACAACCTCAAAGAAGAAGGACACAGAAAATTGCCAACTTCGTGAACATCCACAACCAAATGAACATTTTTAAATCTGCAGGCAGAGTTCGGGTCTACCGTCGATACTGTATTCTCCCCAGTGTTTAGCACAGAGTTCTGACCCCAGGAGATAATAAATAATACTCATTGATCTGTTCATCAGGGATGGATACAGTACTTCATATCTCTAAGGGGAAATATCAGTCTCTCCCCTCATATCATCTGCCAATATAATACTTTCCATCATGCTAGGGCTGCTTTTAATTAACTTGAAACATTTCAGTGGAAAAAGTAAATAGCTGATATTGCCAACTGGACAATGGGAAAAAAAACCCAAAAAAAACCAACAAAACTAAACCAGGGTTACTTTTGCTGATGAATTTAAAAGAACTCACAATTCTCCCAAAAAGGAGGAGGCCTCTCTTTCACAATATAAAACAGCAGGAGAGCAATGGGTAACTGTTAAAATGTCTATGAAATATTTGCCCGCATTCAAAAGGTCATAGGTATGACAGGATAAAACTTTACTACTACAGTGAGTACTAGTGAAGTAGGTGAAATACAATTAAATTCCACTTCCTTCAGCTCCAGCTTGTCACCAGATCTAACTCACTGTGGTTAGCTGCTTTCGGGGGGTTCCAGTTTTTGCTCCTGTGACACAGATCAATCACAAATCAACAGTATTTGCTGAGCTCCTGTTCTCCCTCCTCCTCAGTAAGACCGTGAGCACCTCGAGGGATAGGGATTATGTCTGACCTTTCAATAGTACTTATTGAGCGCTTACTATGTGCAGAGCACTGTACTAAGCACTTGGAATGTACAAATCAGTAACAGATAGAGACAGTCCCTGCCCTTTGACGGGCTTACAGTCTAATCGGGGGAGACGGACAGACAAGAACAAGAGCAATAAATAGAATCAAGAGCAATAAATAGAATCAAGACCTGAATATCTTGTGGCTACCCTAGTGCTTAGCACAGATTAAACACTTAGCCAATATCAGAGTTATTACTATTATTAACTAGGGTATGTAAAGCACTGTACTAAGCACTTGAGAGAGTATAATATTAGACAATAGAGCCCCTGCCCTCAAGGAGCAGACAAGCTAATGCATATTAAAATGGTTCCAAGATGCACATGCACCCCTCTTCTAAGGGGGAGGTAGAGTGGGTGAAAGCATATGCCCCCCACCATATTTGATCTGCATAACGGAAATCAGACCTGGGAGGAGAGAAAGAGGGAATGGGTGGAGGGGAAATATGACTAAAGAATCATTTTCCTCTCCCTTGCCTGGCAGGAGGTAAACTCTTGTAGGGGCTATCAGGGAAACCCCCAAGGAGCCAGAATTTTTCAGGGGGACTCTCCAAAGGTGAACTGTGAGCAAAGGACAGGCATATTCATTCTCATTCTCTCTCTCTCTTCTCTCCCCTACCCCGCCCCCCAAACTGGGGAGGTTTCACTATCACTAAATCCCAAACTTCTCTCCCCAAATGAATACCACAAAGTCACCTAATGAAGGGCAAGGAGTTTTTAAGACCCGGGAAGGAGCTGAAGGCTGTGAAAAGCAGGGCAGCAAATACTTCCAAATGGGACTGAAATCAATGGTATTTATTGAGCACTTCCTGTGTTCAGAACATTGTACTAAGCACTTGGTAGAATACAATACAAAAGTCAGTAGACAATCACTGCCCTTAAGGAGTTACCATTCTAGTGAGAAGTTTATAATGTAAAGAGCTCTTCTCTGATAAGCCAATCAATGGCCATTAGTGAGTGCTAGGTACTCAACTCTTGAGAGAATAGATCAGTAACAAGATGCACATTCCCTGCTCTCTTGGAGCTTCCGATTTTATTGGGAATATAGGCCAGAAATGTATACAAAGAATAAAAGTCAAAAGAAAAAAGAATAATTTGACGATCCGTGCAAGCACAGCAACACTAAGCAGCTGATGAAATAAGTGAACATACAACGAAATACATATTATATTCAATTAGGAATCAACCAAGGAAGAGGAACATAAAAGGAATAAAAGGACAAAGTCATGACCCAAGTAAAAGGACTCAAAAGGGGTTATGGCAAGGGTAGGCCACAACTGGCAGGATGCTAACAGGGAGCAGAGAAGGGGGCCAGGCCCATGTAATCAGATAGATTCCCCCTCTGCAATGCCATCGACGCCCTCTCAGCCAATCAAAATTAACCAGTCTGATCAACTTTTCATCTTTGGATCTTTTGATGAATAGAATTCCAAACCCAAGGAGAAGACAGCCGATAGCTCCCAAATGCTCCCCGTAAATTTTTCCAAGGAGGGAGAAAATTCTCATCCCATATGTGCTTCTGAACATTGCTTTTTTGATGTGTTTCTTCCCTTTGTTCACATAAAGATCCATTACCATAATTAGCACTCAGGGGCTAGACACATATTTCTGGGTAATTCAAAGCCTGAGAAATACACTTTGACTTCCAGATTGTTCAGGCCAGAGTGATTACAGGCCTCAATGCCCTGGGTGATTTGACTATGTAAAGCCCTGCTTGGGTATGCTATTTCAACACAATTCAAAATTCAAGATGGGTGGGGATCAGGGAAATCAAATTTAAAAGGGAATATTCTTGGATAGCTATTAAAGAGCTACCTCTCCCTCTCCCAAATTTTTAATGAGAAAGAAACCCAAATAGATTTTTGTGGGGAAATTCAATGCTATTTATTGAGTGCCGGACAAGGGCAAAGTACAGTACTGAGTGTTTGAACAACTAAACCTTGTTGAAACGATGAAACTATTCAAACACCACCCTTCCTATTTTCCATAAGAACAAGGAAAGGAAAGGGGGAGGGAGAGAAAAGGAATGAGAAGAAGCAGAGAGGCGAGGAGGGTGGAGGAAGGAGCATCAGCGAAGCATATTTGCTGCCATAGTTCCAGGTCATGTGCTTAGGATGGATGACAAGATATTTTTGCCGCTCCACAGAAACCTATCCAGATATGCAGAACCCAGAACTACTCCAAATCCATAGACCTAGCAATCACCATCTTGCCTTCTGATTTAGTCAGGGAGGAACTATGACTTGTGAATAAGGACCATGTGAGAAGAAACTTCCTGAAACAAGCACCCAGCTCACATGATAGGGTAGGTTAACAATTGCTGCTCCTTCAGCTGGAGCTGTGTGATCATCCTCATAACTCTCTTCCATCTCTCCCAGCTGTTATTCCCCATGGCTCTCAAAATACAATCGGTTGTGCCAGAACAAGCCTCTGTGGGATTAGGAAATGTCTGTCCGCCAATACTAGCCTGTCTGTACGTAGCACGATGATGTGTTACAAGTAGTTTTGCCCACGTGCACAGTTAATGGTATTTGTTAAGCACATACTATGTTTGCCAGATACTGTACTATGCACTGAGGTAGATACAATATAGTCAGGTTGGACACAATCCATGCCCCAAATGGGACTCACAGTCTTAATCCTCATTTGACAGATGAGGGAACGGAGACACAGAGAAGTGAAGTCATTTGCCCAAGGTCACAAAGCTGATAAGTGGCGAAAATGGGATTAGAACCCAAATCCTTCCGACTCCCAGGCCCATGCTCTATTCACTAGGTCATGTTGCTTCTCTGCAGGTGTCATTCATGGGATGGAAACTACAGTGTCAGATGTCCTTACCTCTGGGTTCTGATTTCACCATTTGCAAATATTCTTGTGTACATCTTGGGGTGTAGGCTGTTATGGGCAGGGATCATGTACCAAGCTTCTGTTGTACTTTCCCAATTATTACAACGCATTGCACCCAGTGAGTTTTCAGTCAATACCATTACTTGTGTGTTATGGGAGAACTGGGTGTACATTTATGGTATAAGGTTTGCCTAGTCTTTGTATTTGAAATTGTGGATGTGAGCTCAGCTAGCTGAATAGTCAAACCTGGGATATTTAATGAGACCAGAAGCAGATGCAAGCAAAGCGATCAGGCAACATTATTTGAGGGTCCTTCAAAGTACAACTTCAAAAAGATGGAAAACAGCCATGGACTGCTGGGAATGAGAGTGGCAAACAGTCAACCTGAAGGGTATTAATTAGCAATCACAGAAAAATCCAATCATAAAGCTAAAAGGAACCTGAAGAGGTCATCTGGTCCAGCCATCTATCTCCAGACAGGTGAATGGCTAAGTCAACAGACCAGAAAATAGTAGTGGGAAGAGTGGAACCTCAGTCTCCAGTGGAAGCCCATTCCAGGATTTAATTAACCTGAAACCAACATGGTACATCCTAACCATGTGGATTTGCATTAAAGCTACCATAATATGATTCCACAGGCTTCCTTATTGCCCATATGAGAGACAGAATCCTAAGAATCATCCGTGCAACCTAGCAACAGCAGTGTTTATGGTCTTAAGATCTTCGTGTCCAACCCATGTTTTTCCTATGTTAATTTATTTCTTCTTGTAAGGTTCTCAAAATCCATACATAATGAGTATGATACTAACAATTATTATTAGGGTATTTGTGAAGTGCTGTTTGCCAAGCACTATTCTGAACACCGAGATACATAAAATACAATCGGATCAGACACAGTCCCTGTCTCACTTGGGAGTTTAAACAAGGGGAGAAGAGGTAGTTAATCCCCATTTTTCAGTTGAGAAAACTGAGGCGCCAAAAAGTTAAGTAATTTGCACAAAGTCACATAGCTGGTATTTGGCAGAGCCGGAATTGCAACCCAGGTCTCCTGACCCCCTGGCCTGTGCTTTTCCCACTAGGCCACTCTGCTTCTTCATCCTTCCAGCAAAAGCATTCATCAATTAATGGTAATAATTGAGAACTTACTGTGTATAGAGCACTGTACTATGTGCTTATGAAAATACAATACAAAGTTGATAGATATGATCCCCACCCACAGGCTTACAGTCCAGGAGAATTTGAAGGCTTAAGTATTCACTATGTATAATGTATATCTTCCATATAGAATTACTTCATCCAATCTATCATTTATTTTTGTGTCTGCCTCACCTGCTAGATTGTGGGGCAGCAAACATGTTTGAGCTAATCATTTTGTATTTGACATCATCACATTGTAATGAAGTTTGATTTACGTCTTCAGTTCTATTGGCACTGGACTAGTTCTTCCTCATCTTACTTTTTTCATGCAGGACAAATACAAGTAGCATTTCTTGATACCCATTTGAGGCAGTGCTCTAGACCAGGCTCTTGGGAAGTACAAAATACTTCCCCGCCTACAGGTTCCCCGCCTACAAGGAGCCTGCAGTCTAATGGAGGAGGCAAACAAAATAATTTACAACTTGAGAGGTCAAAAATAAAGTAGGCACATACATGAATGCTAAAAACTGTGACTAAATTCACTTCTCGGAGTAAAAACGATAGCGATGGGGCTTAAGAGCTTACCATTTGCCAAATACTAGGCTAAGCGCTGGGTAAGATACAAGATCTCTGTTGAATTTTCCCCTGTATTATAGTAATATTTCCCAATTTGTCTTGTTCATTTTGAGTTTTAATCCTCTCTCTCCCTCCGTGTTAGCCATCTCACCCAAGTGCAAATTTCAAGAGTGTTCCCTTGATTGCTTTTTTCAGGTCACTAGGCAACAGAAGAGTACCAGGATCAATCCTCTGGGACCCCACTCAAAACCTTCCCTCTGTGTCGACACTGAGCCATAACTACCTTGGGTGTCAGCTACGTTCAAAAGGGGCAAAGCCGTATTTTCTTAGCTTGCCAGTGTGGAAGGCAAATCAAAGTCTACATTTAAGTAAAGTTGTCAACAAGAACTTGAGTCTAGGAAGTAGTCACGGATACCACCGGGGTCTATACGCTGTAGTGAGACTACCTGAAAGATTATCACCAGGGAACTGGCAATCCTCAGAGTGGAAATGGAAGGAGAAATTGGCAGAAGGGTGGGGAGAGCAAATGTTTCCAAGGAAGCTGCATGGTCTGGTGGAAAGAGCCCCGGTCTGGGAGTCGGAATACCTGGGTTCTAATCCTGTTTCCTCCACTGGCCTGCCTGGTGACCTTGGGCAAGTCACGTAAATTCTCTGTACCTCAACTGGCTCATTTGTAAAATGGGGATTAATTACTACTCCTCCCTACTGAGACTGAGTCCCAAGGGGGACAGGGACTGCACCCCACCTGATTATTTCGTAGCTAACCTAGTGGTCGGCACCAGAGTAAACGTGTAATACCATTATTTCATCGATTACTATTATTATTGTAGTAGATTGGGGAGGAAACTGGAAGTGGGTGATTGAGGGAAGGGGGAGGTAAAGTCAGTGGAGTGTTGATCATTGTGGGAAAAGCCATAACCATGCCCTCCCCAATTCATACAAACTTCCCCAAAGAGTCCCTCGCTCAACTTGTCGTTCATTCAATTGTATTTATTGAGAGCTTACTATGTGTGGAATACTGTACTAAGCACTGGGGAGAGTACAATACAACAAGAAACGGACAAATTCCCTGCCCACAACGAATTGGGCACATGGTTGATTCTTATCTGAGCTGGGCAGTGACACTTCAACAGACCTGATGGTTGTTCCACAAACCAAAGGAAAAGGTTTCCACATGCTTAGGCTAAGCTACTAACAATAATAATGAAAACAACAACAACACTACTTGCTTAGTGCTTACTATGTGTCGAGCACTGTTCTGAAGCACGGGGAAGGTACAAGTTAATCGAGTCGGACACAGTCCTGGCCCCACATGAAACCCATAATTCTAAGAAGGAGGGAGAACAGGTATTGAATCCTCATTTCACAGATGAGGAAACTAAGGCACAGATAAGTGAAGTGACTTACCCAAGGTCACTCAGACAAGTGGCAGATCTGACAATAGAACCCAGGTCCTAAGACTCCCAGGCTCTTTCTACTAGGCCATGCTGCCTCCCAATAAGAATATCTGCATTTCATTTTTAGGCACACTTACGTATTGCCAAAGATCAGCATCAATAGCCATGTATTTTAAAGTGAAGGACAAAGGAAGCCTTTGGATATACGTATTTTTATAAGCACCCACAAGAATACATATTAGGAACAGCTTTTTTTTTTTTTTTTAAAATCAAGCACGGGGGAAATGGAGGTGATGATTAATCAAAAGTGCTTAGTTACTTAAGAGGCAGGGTTAGCTGGCTGGCATCTTTGAATAATCACAAGGAGGGTGAGTTTCCCCCAAAGGTTTGAGATGAACAGAAAACCCTGGCCCGGCAGACTGTATTCAAAGCACAATTTGCTGATCAGATTAGGAGATGAGCTCCTGTTGGAACTGTTGGAAAACTGTTTGCAAATCTACTAGAAGAACTGCATACTCCCCTGTCAGGGCTCTGCAAGAGATTACACACTGAAGGAGGAGACTCGAAGCTTTTTACTAATTAGTTTAGCAAAGGTTCCTGATCAAGATGATCCCCGGGCGGGGGGGGGGGGGGGGGGGGGGGGGGGGGGGGGGGGGGGGGAGAGGGAGGTGTGGCAGTGGGTTTAGAAGAAGTGGGGAGTATCTTGCAGTCCTCAATTTTTAATATTAATAATAATAATGTTGGTATTTCTTAAGCGCTTACTATGTGCAGAGCACTGTTCTAAGCACTGGGGTAGATACAGGGTAATCAGGTTGTCCCACATAAGGCTCACAGTCTTCATCCCCATTTTAAAGATGAGGTAACTGAGGCACAGAGAAGTTGGAGAAGCAGCGTGGCTCAGTGGAAAGAGCCCGGGCTTGGGAGTCAGAGGTCATGGGTTCGAATCCCAGCTCTGCCACTTGTCAGCTGTGTGACTGTGGGCAAGTCACTTAACTTCTCTGTGCCTCAGTTACCTCATCTGTAAAATAGGGATTAAGACTGTGAGCCCCACGTGGGACAATCTGGTTCCCCTGTGTCTACCCCAGCACTTAGAACAAGGCTCGGCCCATAGTAAGCGCTTAACAAATACCAACATTATTATTATTATTATTATTATTAAGTGGCTTGCCCACAGTCTCCCAGCTGATGAGTGGCAGAGCGGGGATTCAAACCCATGACCTCCGACTCCCAAGCCCGGGCTCTTGCCACTGAGCCACATTACCCCATGTCCCATCTAGCTGAGTTGTTATGGGCATCACTGCTTCCATGGCGGGGAGCTGACTGTATTCCAGGGCGTCATGGTTGGTGATCTTACAGTGCCAGTATTGAGTAAGGCCTTCGATCAACTAATCAATGGTAATTACTGAGCACCTCCTGGGTTTTTTTGTAATGGTATTTGTTAAGCACTATGGGCGAGAAGCACCGTGGCGCAGTGGAAAGAGCACGGGCTTTGGAGTCAGGGCTCATGAGTTCGAATCCCAGCTCTGCCACTTGTCAGCTGTGTGACTGTGGGCAAGTCACTTCACTTCTCTGTACCTCAGTTCCCTCATCTGTAAAATGGGGATTAAGACTGTGAGCCCCACGTGGGACAACCTGATTCCCGTGTCTACCCCAGCGCTTAGAACAGTGCTCTGCACATAGTAAGCGCTTAACAAATACCAGCATTATTATTATTATTAGGCACTGTTCTAAGCATCGGGGGAGATATGAGATTATGGTAATAATAATGATAAATATAATTATGGTATTTGTTAATAATGTTGGTATTTAAGCGCTTACTATGTGCAGAGCACTGTTCTAAGCGCTGGGGAAGATACAGGGTAATCAGGTTGTCCCACGTGGGGCTCAAAGTCTTAATCCCATGTTACAGATGAGGTAACAGGCATAGAGAAGTGAAGTGACTTGCCCACAGTCACACAACTGATGAGTGGCAGAGCCAGGATTCTAACCCATGACCTTTGCCTCCCGAGCCCAGACTCTTTCCACTGAGCCATGCTGCTTCTCTAATCTCATTCCTCTCCCTGTGTCCCCAGACAGTCACTCCAGCCCTGCCTCGTCTCTTAGGCATTGGCTACTCATGCCCGCCCGCCTACCTTATCGCACTTCTGTTGATAGCTTTATACATCCTCTTATCTGTAATTTACTGCCATGCGTCTCTCCCGCTAGATCTTAAGATGCTTGAGTGCCGGGATCAAGTCTACTAATTCTCTTGTATGCTCCCAAGGGCTCTAGTTCAGTGCTCTGCACAGAGGAGGCTCTCGATTAACAAGTGACTGATTAGTAAACACCACCATCCTCCCTGTCTCACCAATCCAGAACCTAGGCACCATCCTCAAGTCAGGTCTTCCATTCTACCACCTATTCAATCCGTCACCAAATCCTGGCGGTTCTACCTCGGCAGCATCTTGAGAATCCAGCCCTTCCTCTCCTTCCAAATGGCTACCAGGCTTATCCAAGCATTTAGCTTAGATCGCCTTAACTACTGCGTTCTCACTGACCTCCCTGCCTCCAGTCTCTCCCCACTCCGTACTTCACTTTGCTGCCCTGATCGTTTTTCTAAAAAACTGTTCAGCCAAGAACCTCCAATGGTCACCCACCCATTTCCGCATCAGATAGAAATGCCTTATCGCTGGCTTGAAGCCACTCAATCACTTCTCCCTTTCCTACCTAATGTCGCTAATCTACTACAACCTAGCCCGCACACTTGGCTTCTCTAACATCCACCTACTCAGTGTATCTCAATCTCTAATCCGGGCTCGCCACCGACCCCTGGCCCAAGTCCTCCACTTCGGCATGAAATTCTCTCACCCTTCACATTTGACTGTCCACTACTTTCCCTTCCAAGAGAAAAGAGGCCTTCCCTGGCTAAGCCCTCATTTCTCCTATTCGCCCACGCTTCTCAATTGACAATGCGCCTGGCTGGGTACACCTTAAGCACTTTGATACTCACCCCTGCTCCACAGCACTCAAGCACATATCCTTATATTCTGCCATTCCCGCTACCAAAAACTTATTTTAACATCTGCCTCCCCCACTAGAGTGTAAGTTCCTTTTTTACAAAAATGATGGTATTTGTTAAGCTCTATGTGCCAGGCACTGGACTTCGAACTGGGGTAGACACAAGTTAATCAGGTTGGACATAGTCCCTGTCCCAGATAGGTCTTACAGCTTTAATCCCCATTTTACAGATGAGTTAATAGGCACAGAGAAGTTAAGTGACTTGCCCAAGATCACACAGGAGACAAGTATAGGCACTGGGATTAGAACCCAGGTCCTCTGCCTCCCAGGTCTGCACTCCATCCACGAGACCCCACTGCTTTCATGAGGTCCGGGATCAAGTCTACCGATTTTATTGTAATGTACTCTCCACGTGTTTAGTACAGTGCTCTGCACATAACACTCAATAAACACCACTGATTGACTGACTGTAGGCAGTGCTATCACATCCTCTTTTAAACGTCGCGACCAAAACTGGAGCTTGTATCAAACAGGGATCTGACCACTAAAGAGGAAAATGTGGTACCAATATGGAATATTTCTGTTGATACCTCCCATGTTCATGTTGGCTTCCATAATATTTTGGAATTTTCTTGGTGGCTGCTCCTGGACGGACCTCACATCGACCTACTCTGTTGTAGTTTACCCTCCCAGGCACTCAAATACCTTTGACTGACTCCTATTTAAATTGGGTTCTACTTGGACTGCCCCCCAAATCTTTCTGTGGTCTATCCAGTCTGGCCCAACCTGAAATTGTGATATTTGTTTTGGTTTTTCTGTCCCTGAGTGAACCATCTTGCATTTCTCTCTATTCAACCTGTGTTATTAATACCATTTCTTCTCAAAGTTCTATTAATAGTTCCCCCGACTTGCTGTTCTTGAAATTCGAATAGCACATCCCTACGTCTTTGTATCTCACACTAGGTCTGACCCGACAGAGGGCTGCTCGACTAGCTTTCGTGGTCAACGACGAGATCCCAGATGAGGCGCCTTGCTGAGGTTATAACGTTTTTTTCTGCAACTTGTTGGTGTTGTCTTGAAAGCAGCCTTAGCACTGGAACTTTATTTCTGCTCTTTTATTTTGCTTGCATCTTGAGGCTGCCATAGCAAAGGGCAAAGTTGAAACAATAATCAAAATAATTAGCGAAGAAAAACAGCACCTGCCACACATGCTTGGCAGGTGCACGTACCTATTAAGAAGAGACATTTTGCTTTCAAACAGACTTTTACCCTTGGAAATCTGGCGATTTGGGGATTTATGATATCTCCAATTAGACATTGGCACGTGAGAAGTGATTAACAAACAATCCCCAAAAGCCTCTTCCTACCTTTGTTGACTTGGGTCCCTTCAGCACTTTATCCTGGGAATCCAGTCCAATTACGACACCAGGGGCCCTAGAGAACTTGGTATATTATAGAGAGTCTACTGCATTTTACCATTCAGGGCGCTGATTAAAAATAGAAACAGTAGCCCAGGGTAGCCTTTCAAATATAGAAAAACAATTTCTGGGCTGGTCGTTTTTCATCAGTTCTCCCTCCTTCCAGGATGAACACTGTTGGCAAAGAAACTCAAGGTCACATTTTTCCCTCCCTTCTGACCCCAGATCATTTTCTGACATGGGCAAGGTACAAGACAGAAGACCCGGGTTACAATAATGGTACTCGTTATGCGCTTACTCTGTGCCAAGCACTGTTCTAAGCACTGGGGTAGATACAAGCGAATCAGGTCGGATACAGTCCATGCCTCAGGTAGGGCTCACAGCCTTAATCCCTATTTTACAGATGAGGTAACTAAGGCACAGAGAAGTTAAGTGACTTTTCATTCATTCATTGACTTGCCCAAGGTCACACAGCAGAATGGCAGAGCCGGGATTAGAACCCAGGTCCTTCTGATTTCCAGGCCGGTGCTCTGTCCGGTAGGCCACACTGCTTCCCGAGTAGATATCCTGCCTGGATCGAAGGAGCTTACAACTTAGAGGTGAACCTGGGCACGCCAAGGTCATTGCAGCTGCAAAACCAGGGGGGAAAGTGTGCCAACCACCAAGCCTCTCTATTTTTGTGTGTATTTTCAGTCCTGTGAGTGCAAAATCCCAGTGGCCCACAGGGACACTAAACACACGCAAAAGTGCCGCATTCACCTTGTAGCCTCCGAGCTCTGGGTGTTCAACAGTGCTGAAACTGCAGGTGACAGTAAAGGAAGGAGTAAAATGGAAAGGCAGATAATAATCATAACAACAATAATAATAATAATACCAGTATCTGTTAAGTGCTTACTATTTGCCCAGACTGTAACTAAGCACTGGAGTATGTTCAGGAAAACCCGGTCAGACCCTGCCCTACAGCGGACTCGCAGTCTAACGGGAAGGGAATCTTGTACGATTCTCCTAAGTACTCATTAAAGACCATTAATTGATCAACATATTTAAATCATCTTTGCAAGTATTTGCTCTATCCATAGTGTTTAATAAATTCCATAATTATTACAGCCTTCCACTGTCAACTCAGTTTTCCAGTGGTCACGAACTGAGCCCAGCACCCTCTTTCCTGGTCTCTCAGACCACGGCCCTCATCGTGAAAGGGCCGGCAGGCGCGCGGGGTGCTGTTGTCGGAGACCAAGGAACGCCATCTCGCCGTCCACCATCTTAGCAGAGGGCACTGCTTTGCTCTCATCCCCTCTCACTTCCGCCGTGAAACGGCTGGGGCTTCTGCTATTTACAAGGTACAGTATTACTCGCATGCTTATTTACCCAGTGTACTGTTACTTGAATAACCCAGCGGGAAAGTCACGCCACGGATTGTGACACAAATCCGCCTTTGTGTTCGAAGATGACACTACTGACAAGGTGATTTTCTCCATACGTAGCGGGGTGGCCCGCAAACACCGACGCAGGGCCGACAGAACCATCCACACTGTTTTCACCTAAGGCTCGCTCTTTGCCGTGCTGCTGTTTTTGCTCTCCACAGTGCCGGGTGCCGCTCGTGCCTCGGCTTTGGTTATTTCCTTTGTATCGGTAGTTTTCCTTTTCTTTCTGCATGACAGAGCGGTCTGCTCCATCCTCCTAGAACACGGGGGTTGTGTTCTCGACAAACCCCGCATTCAGGAGAGCTTGTGCCGTGACACTCACCTTGCCTGATGCTTTGTGCATTCACGGACACGCACGCACGCTGCTTCCAGGGAATACTGAATCGGGACAGGCTAAGGTTATAGACTGACCTCTCCTAACGTCTTAACGGGATTCTAAACCAGAGCGCCTAGGGAATACACGTACTGCAGCAGAACCGAGGGAGAGTGGTTGTGGTCCTCTGCCGGCCTGAATGGAGTGAAGCAAGCAATTTCTAGGCTTTTCTGACCCTCTCCCCGGTAGGTGGGCAGAGCATCCCTGAATAGTTCTGCTTTTTGCTGCGTATAAATCTTCCTGGTGGGGACCCGGGCAATCCTCAGTCCTCAATCAAGGATGCTACAAGAGTTTTGACTTCACTAGCCTCCTTCATTGCAAGGGAGTGGGTGGTGGGGCAAAAGAAGGGAACTGACGCCAGGGTCTGGGGGAAGAGAGCACTAAGCGACATGGCACAGTGCCAAGAGCCTGGGCTTGGGGGTTGGAGGTTGTGGGTTCTAATCCTGGCTCTGCCACTTTTCTGCTGCATGACCTTGAGCAAGTCACTTTGCTTCTCTGTGCCTCAGTTACCTCATCTGTAAAATGGGGATCGAGAATGTGAGCCCCATGTGGGACAGGGACTGTGTCCAACATGATTACCTTGTATCTACCTTCAGACAGAGTCAGGGAGGACCAACACATCCACTTTACACTTTAAATTTATGTATTTATATTGTCCGTCTCCCACTCGACACTGTAAGCTCACTGTGGGCAGGGAATGTGTCAGTTTGTTATACTGTATTTTCCCAAGTGCATAATAGAGTACTTTGCACAACATAAGTGCTCAATGAATACAAACGAATGGAGTAAAAAATCAGCTATCCAATCATGAAACCTTTCCAACTGATACAGATAATTCCTTGTAGCTATACTCCTCATCTATAACGGATTGAAAAGACAAACCTAGGGAAAGTGGGTAAAAACAGGATATATGACTTTGCATCAAGGACTAAGCCTCCATTTCTAACACTGCCCCTAAAAGCAAAATTAATTCCAATGTCCAACAAATAATTTCAGACCATGGTGGTTCTTGAAAACTACATTTTTCAGTCCAAGGAGAGCCAGCCGGCACTAATCCAATGTGCACGCCACCTGGGTCATACCAAGCTTTGGTTTGACTGTCCCAACCTGTGGGACCAGGTTAATGTTCCCCCGAGGAAGCAATTTCCTTCCTCAGCAAACTCCCTTCCCTGAGGGTCACCACCCACTTTTTCCTCCACTTTCTGCTCCCTGAAGCATCATCTGCTCCTGCTCGGAGCTGAGGAAGCTGCGCCCGGAGTTTCCAGACATTACATTCTCCCAAGCTTGGCAGGGTTCCACAGTAACTCCAGCTGCCCTGCCTGGGCACTTTCCCAGATCTCATTTTCCCCGCATGGGATGGGCTCTGGCCTATCGCATTCATAGCGTTTTACCTGAATCAAATGAAAAACTGGAAAAAAAATTTAAGAATTCACACAATTTAAGGCCACTGATAATGATAACCATTCCTCACCTCACCTGGGTCACCAGCTAGGACAGAGCTGGCGATGTCCAGGATCAATTTTCAGGTGAAGCGGCCTCCTGATCTAATCCCAAACTCAAGCCAAGACCATTCAGTCACACCATCGCCCCAAATTCACACCCAGTAATTAGAAGTGGGGAAAAAAAAAAATCTAGAGACTCAATTCCAAGGGATATTTTACATGTAAAAGAGGCAAAGTGTTAATATTCTAAAATTTGAAATAGTTTCTTTGGATGTTTTCCTTAATGTTTTGAGATAAAAAAGATTTTTATGCCTACGCACATTATGCATCACTGGGTACTTTCGTCGCCAATAAATAATCATAGAGGGAACTTGACAAAAATAGTCAATTTAACATATTTCTCTCCTCCTTTTTGTAATAATTACTATTGCCTGACTTCACCATATGCTCGAACAAACCCACACTTTTCTTCTTATGCCAAGACTCCACGGATGTTGTCTTTAAATTAAATCCAACAGTGGAGTGAATGCAAATCAAATTGCTATATTCTACTGGTAAGTGTGCACTTTTTACCACAATTTAGAAATTTAAGATTTAGCTCAGACATAGGACAAGAAAGTTTTGGGGGGCAATAGTTGGGGGAATAAAGGAAGACTTTCATGAATTCACTGAATTATATTGAAGAGCTGTTAAAATACCAACTAACTGCCTCCCCAGAAGGAAATTTTAGAGTTTCTCCGTTTCTGTTCTTTGCTCACCTTCCGAATGCCCTCGTCGTCCACTCTGGATGCCCTCTCCCTTTTATCTGCTTATCTTATTCTTCTCCTCTTAGTCCACCCTGTCTCCTGCTAAGCTCCTCTAGACCGTAAGAACATTGCAGACAGGGAATGTGTCCGTTTGTTTTATCGTTCTCTCCCAAGAGCTTACTACAGTGCTCTGCACGGAGTAAGAGCTCAATAAATATGACTAACTTTCTCTGAATTACCCTTCTCCTCTTGGGTTCCTCTCCCAGACTCTCTTGTCCTCACTCTACCACCCATCTCCCCTTTTCTCCCAGCTTCATTCTCCTTTTCAGCCACTTGGTCATCTTCCTGGCTCTCCATGCACACCATCCCACACCTCTTTTTCCTCCACCCTCTCCATCCTCTCGTGTGGTTTTTCTCTTCCAATCTCTCCTTCCAGTCCCACGACTTCAGGGCTCTGAACAGTGCTTGGCGCGTGCTAAGCGCTAAACAAATACCATCATTATTTTTCCTTGAATCCACATCCCATTATCCTTTATCTTTGCTGGTCCTCATCCTTTCCTCCTACTCCCCTTCCTCCACTTTCCTTCAACCCCCCATATCCTCTCTTACCCTTCTCTTCCATATCCTTCTCCCTAGCCTCCGTTCTCTCCTCCCACCTCTGTGTTCAGGTCTGCCCACCGCTGGGCTCTCCCGGGTCTCTGAGCACTCATTTCAGCCTATCCTGGAACCTAAGGCTGAGCTTACCCTGAGCCTTGATTTCTCCAGGCCTTTTGGTAGAAAGTCAGGCGCAGCCATCTCTCCACCTCCCCTCGCTTTAGCCTCGTCCTCGCTCCACGGGCAGCAAAGATAGGCAGAATGGAGACTTTGAGTGATACAGATTCTTAGGGAAAGCTACCACTATGAGCAGGGAATGTTAATTTTATCATATTGTACTCTCTCAAGTGCTCAGTACAATGCTCTGCACATAATACATGCCCAATAAATACAACTGATCGATACTTTGAAAAAGGAGAGGGATTTCTATGGGTAATAACTACCACCTTATGTGGCAAACAGATGTAAAAGATTACTGTTCAATGCCTCTATAGTCCCCCCACCCCCGCCCACCTCAATAAAGCAAGACTGAGGAGTGAATTTGGTATAAAAACAATTTCAGGAGATTTTTACAAAAGAAAATAATGAACTAAGAATTCTGCCGCTCACCATTCAAGATGCTCTGGAAGAAGAAGATAGCCAATATCCACATGCCCCTGCTCCTTTCTATTCTCCCAGCTATGTGCTTGGCTTTTCCACTCTTCCTTTGCTTTCTGTTTCCCTATTTGTCAACTGCAAGGTTAAAGCTGCAAGCTGAGAAGAAGATCAGTCCAGCTTATTTTGCTGGGAGCTGCTTGGAAAATGCCTCTGTGTGTCTGATTGTCCTTTAAAGCGAGTGATCTGTCTCCCTTTTCGCTCCTGTGCTCCACTGACACTTGCTTACTGGCTTTCTGTTTCAGAAAGATGCAGCTAGAGGAGAGAGGGAGGCGGGTGCTTTAAGCCCAGGTGTGCTGTTAGATCAGGGAGATACCAGCAGGTTTGCAGAGGCAGGTCCACAGGTGAAAATATCCTCAAACACAAGCAAACGATCATCCCTGGCAACGGGCACCCCCAAAAAACCGGCAGAAATCAGGTTCCAAATCCACCACTCTTCACCCACCACATCCAGGCAGCAAGCGGGCAGACAGGCACATCTTTTCTCTCCTACAGCTTTAATCACATTGATCCCTCTGCTAACCTTCTCTGCCTCTGAGCAGAGCAGAGGAAAATATTAACCCTATCACATGGCTCTGACACTTGCAGCACGAAGCTGCCTTAAAGTGACAGTGGACAGAATCCACAGTTAGGATGTTGGAAATTATTGGAAAAATCCCAAAGAAAAAACTAGGGACGCATTTCTTGTTCGTTCCATTGAGAGCCATTTGAGGGGTATCCAAGTGAACGTCTTTGACTGTTGTGAAGATGACACGACTGAAGGTGTGGGGTGTTCGATATGCGGGTGGGCCAGGGGCGGCGAGGAAAGTCGATGCATGACAGGCATTTCGTTCCACACTGTGTGCACAAAGAGAATGTCCTTTGTTGGGCTGCTGTTTTTGACCCCGCCAACCTTTTCAAATCTGCATTCCGGTATTCCAACCTTACCAATGGTTCTGCTCATAAAACTCAATAGTCCTCCTGATTGACGCATGCCAAGGCAGGTGTCTCGCTGCTGCCGCTCTCCCACAGGGCTTGGGACTATCCTGAACCTTTACATTTTTGTCCTGCTCTTTCTGCTTCCACACACTCCATTACTGATCATCTTGTAGTCGCCGCTTGAATATCACATTCCTCTCAAGCCCCCCTCCAGAGACTGAAGCTCCTTTTGGGTAGGAATCATGCCTACCCTGAGCGTTCGTTAGTGCTCTGCACACAGTAAGAACTCAAAAAAAGACACCCCACTGATTGATGTCCCACTCAGGAAGGCCATGCTATAATGACTGCAGGGATTTGAGGGCAGGGACTGAGTCTATCTTCTCTGTGCTACTGGACTCTCCCAAGTGGTGAGAGTGCTCTGCACACAGTACTCGTTCAGTAAATACTTTTGACTCCTGCCTCAATATCGGTGATCTGACCGTATTCTAGAACCCGACTGGGGGCCATCATGTCTCCATATCTTAAGTTAAATATGAGTTGTAGATGGCATGGATGACAACTACTGTTTGAGAAACCAACTGGCTCAACCACCGCCCCTGATGGAGACATTGCTATGAAGCTTGATGCCTTCTTGTCAACACATTTTGTCCAGTGATCTTCTGGAGAACACACTCATCGAGGATTCTTCGTTTCCTATTTTTCAATCTGTTCCTGCCTCATTCAATCGTATTTATTGAGCGCTTACTGCACGCAAAACACTGTGCTAAGCACTCGGGAGAGTACATTACCACAACCAACAGGGATACATTCCCTACCCACAGCGAGCTCACCACTTAGTTCACCGTGCAGGGTGTCTGCACTGGGTGACTGCTTTAAATTCTGCGTTACTGCAAAAAGCCATCTCGTGGAGCTTTTCACAGGCGTAGATTGGTACCTAACTTTGGACTATATCCATTTTATTGTCAGTTTTTATTACTGCGCTAAATCCGGGTAACAGTTCCTCACCAAACTCCAAGTGCCTCCAGAGCACTGGTTGGCCAGCAGCCTTCATGGTATACTGTGGTGCTCTTTTGATGACGTACACATTTATTATTTGTGGGGCTTACAGCCTTGATTTTATGCATCCAAAATCAGGAGGCTGACAGTAAGGGAGGCCAAAGAGGCAACAAGCTTGACACTATACAGCTCTTACCCCTACCTCTTCGACAGTCACGGGATCCAGCTTCTAATCCCAGCTCTGCCATTTCCCTACTGTGTGGCCTTGAGCAATTTATTTAATCTCTCGGTACCTCAATTTCCCATCTGTAAAATGGGTATCAAATACCGGTTCTTCCTCCTAGTTCATACATTCAATCGTATTTGAGTGCTTGCTGTACTAAACATTTGGAAGACAATTCAGCAATAGGGAGAGAATCCCTGCCCATACCAGGTTTATGGTCTAAAAGACTAATCTGTGAAACCAAGTAAGACAGAGACTGTCTGATGATTATCTGTATAATAACAACAATATTAATAATGATATTTGGTAAGCATTTACTATGTGCCAAGCACTGTTCTAAGTGCTGGGGTAGATACAAGGGAATCAGGTTGGACACAGTCCCTGTCCCACATGGGGCTCAGAGTCAATCCCAATTTTACAGCTGAGGAATCAGGCACAGAGAAGTTAAATGACTTGCACAAAGTCACACAGCAGACAAGTATCTACCCCAGTTTTTACAATAGTGCCTGATACATAAGCTGCCCTAAATACCATTATTATTATTAGTACAGATTTAAAAGCCTTGTGGATGTTGAGAACTATTAAATTAGTAATTTTCATTTCATTTAACCAGGCCTATAGTCTGTTAAAAGAAAATTACATCATTGGATAGAGTCTGTTCTTCTCAGGACTGTGATTATTGCTCAAAATGTTGGGTGATTCTCGATATCTTTCCAGTAATTTGGGGGGTGAGGTTCAGTAAATGGGCACAGTGTTCCTCAGATTTCCCATTTCCTATGTTTAAAAGATGAGTAATATATTCCCTCCTGATACCCCCATATAACAACAACAACTGTTTTATTTGGTAAGTACTTACTATGTACCAAACAGTGTACTAAATAATAATGATAATGTTGGTATTTGTTAAGCACTTACTATGTGCAGTGCACTGTTTTAAGCACTGGGGTAGATCCAGGGTCATCAGGTTGTCCCACATGAGGCTCACAGTTAATCCCCATTTTACAGATGTGGTAACTGAGGCCCAGTGAAGTGAAGTGACTTGCCCACAGTCACACAGCTGACAAGTGGCAAAGCCAAGATTCAAACCCATGACCTCTGACTCCAAAGCCCAGGCTCTTTCCACTAAGCCACGCTGCTTCTCTAAGCAAGTCAAACACAATCCCTGTCCTGTGTGGGGCTTTCAGTCTAAATTGGAGGGAGAACAGGTATTTAATCCCCACTTTGTAGATGAGGACACAAGCACAGAGAAGTTAAGATACCTCCCCAAGGTCACACAGCAGCTAAGCGGCAGAGTCGGGATTAGAAACCAGGTCCTCTGCCAACTAGGCCCATGCTCTTTTTACTAGGCCATGTAGCTCATCCATTTTCAATTATTTCTCAAAATGGCAGTTAGTGGCTCAATGACAAGTAGTCAGTTCCCTAAATAATGCAGGCTTTAAATCATCTGGACCCACCAATTGTGAACACATCTGGTTTTCTAAAGAAATTGCTCAATCTTACTTTTCCTATTTCTGTGTCTTCCTCTCTTCTCATTCCAGGTTTTGTTGCTGTTTCTTTGAAAGCAGCTTGACTTTTCTTACGGGAAGCTGGTAGAGTCAAAAAGGGGCAATAAAAGCCTGTTTTTTTGTGTCATCTATTATTGTTTTTCTTTCTTTCTCAGAATGGCCTGTGTTTTCGGTGATAGGAGGTAACCTAATCATGTACCAAGTGGAGGTAGGTGGCAGGACCTTGGGCTATCCAAATTCCATCCAGAACTGTCATCCTAAATTTATAACCCTTTACTTCTGGCTGACGAAGATTTTAAAGTGATGATCTAAGTCTCCTCTATGCCTTTTGCAAGTTCTCTCATTTCGATCTGGTTTTCCAATTATTTCTCACCTTTAAAACTATATCTTCAGGCCACCTCCTACTAATATTACCATCATTATCAGTCAGTGGTATTTACTGAGTACTTACTGTGTGCAGAGCACTGTATTAAGTGCTTGGGAGAGTACATTATAAGAGAATTGGTAGATACAATACTTGCCACAAAGAACAGTGCCTAGCACATAGTAAGCACTGGCATTTACCCCGTGCTTAGCACGGTGCCTGGCACATAGTAAGCACTTAAATACCAACATTGTTATGGCATTTGTTAATAATAATAAAGACCTTACAGTCTAGAGGGGGAGATGGACATTAAAATAAATTAAAGATGAGAAAAACGGCAGAGTATAAGGATATGTACTTCAGTGATGTGGAATAGGGGCGGGGTATCAAACTGTTTAAAGGGTACAGAACCAAGTATAAAAAAGTGACACAGAAGGGAGGGTGAAAAACAGTGAGGGAATGAGGAGTATCTTGGAAGACATATGATTTTCTTAGGGCTTTGAAGGTGGGGAGAGAGGTAATCCTTTGGATATGAAGGGGAGGAGAAATTGGAGATTTCGCCAAGTTGTTGATGGAATCTGTTGTCAAGAACTATGGCTGGGTCATTAGTATTTAAGGGTTTACAGTATTCATTCAATAGTATTTATTGAGCACTTACTATGTGTAAAGCACTGTACTATGCATTTGGAATGTACAATTCAGCAAAGAGACAGTAGACAGCATGTTGCACTAGCTGCTTAGGAGCATACAAAAAAATTGGAAGACCTGGTCCTTGTCCTCAGGGAGCTTACATTCTAACCCAGGAGACTGGCAGATATAGGTAATAAACACAGAATGAAAGCAAAAGGAGAAAATAGAGACAACTGGTAATAAAAGTTAAATATGAATAATTAAATGATAAACCAATTACAGGTGCTTTTTCTGATGCATTAAAGGCAAGATTTCCTTCTACCCTTCATAATTTTTACTAAAAAGTCCCTACTTAATCTTCTCACCTCTTTTCCCTCCCTAAATTTCTTTTTCATGGAACTCTTCATTTCTCTAAATGTATTGTAGTTCACTTTCATGAAATTAAACATCAGCAGCATCTTTACGGAATAAGCATTCAACACGTTCATGGCAAGGTAGTAGATGCTTATACAGAAATGCTGTAGAATTGAAAATCCAAATCTAGAATAGAAGGGGAGCTCTCGGAGAAAATCCCACACATAGATTATTCTGTACTAAGAATATAACTAGGAACATATTTGGATATGCTCACACCTGGGAATTTTCAATTATGTAACCCAGAATTCATTCCATGCACTCCAAGAACAAATATATTTTATCCACATTTGCAGCTAGAAAAAATATAGAATTGATATGTCCCCTGTGGCAGTGAGTGGAAAGATGGGATAGATCCCAGGCCTGGGAGTCAGAAGGTCATGGGTTCTAATTCTGACCCTGCCACTTGTCTCTGTGACTTTGGGCAAGTCATTTCACTTCTCTGTGTCTCAGTTACCTCATATGTAAAATGGGGACTGAGACTGTGAGTCCCAAGTGGGACAGGGACTGTGTCCAACTTGATTTGCTCATATCCATCTCAGCACTTAGTACAGTGCCTGGCACATAGTGAGCGCTTAAATACCATTATTATTATTATGGGTTTGGTAGCAGAGAAAATAGGGAAGTAGGATGGGGAGGGGTTGAACTGAACCATCCGGTGCTCTGCTTGTCCTCGACCCCTCATCACCACCTCCCTCCGCTTCTAAGAAGAATCAATGGTGATCCCTCCTAGGATGTGGGATGGAAGTCTCCCAAGAAGGAAGGGGACTCTCCTCAAGGTGCCGACTGTCAGGGAGAGAAAGAGGCACAGTGAAAGCAAGAAAGTCTGATTTCGCCACTGCTGAAAACTTAACTATTAGTGTTATCTTGCCCTCTCTCCCCAGGGTGGTTAAAACCCACATTTGGACATGATCTATGCACATATAATGGATCTAAGCGTCTTCCATTCATGGCATTTCATTACATTGGATTTGATATGATCCTTTCAGTTTCTGAACATCAGAACGTTGGCATTAGAGATCATTACCATGTCTGAAGTTTAATATGACAGATGTTGCTTTTGAAAATTAAATATTAACTCACTTATTGCCTGAAATTTCTGGTCTGCAATATGTCCTGCCAAGAGAACTTTATGGTTTTACTGCAGGATACGTATTGTTCGCCTACTTGATGTTTCCAATCAAATTAGTCAACTTACTCCTTTAAACATTCACCTTTGGAAAGGTACATAGAAATGTGTGTGTTCGCACACCCAGATAGCTTTTTATCCTTGGTACTCAAAGACTCCACTGCTGCACTTCCTATAGTACGAGAAACTGTACAAACAACTGAATAGATTCTCCACCCTATTCAGAAGCAAAGTGCAATAAAGCACACGACTTGCAAACGTACCAAATGGTAAAACTGATGTCACACAGCATTTTGGTTGATTTCACTCTTGTCCTTCTTAATGCAGTGTCATCATTGCACTCAGATATTGTGTGCACAATTCAGTGCTCCAGATATCCTAGCAAAACTATGTTTCAACACTGAAAATTATTTCTAAGCTGCTGTTTTGGCTTGGAATTCTATGGTAAAAGAGTAAATTCAATCAGGCAGTAGTTTGGAGCCTCCATTTTCCACCACCATAACTCCAAGTCCCAGAATTCTCCAGGTGGAATAATCTGAAATCCAAATAGCTCAGTTCTCAGCATTATGAGGCAGGTCGTTTACGATTACACCATAGCACTCGTGGTCTAGTAGACCCACACTTATTCGACATTGCCAGAAAGCTGCGTTTATAGCTCCATAAGTAGAATTAGGGATCACATGCACTGCTGGTATTTGATTTAGGTAGAATGAGTTAGGTTTCCTTCCACAGCCATCAAATTACCCTCACAGGCATATGCTTTTGGAAAATGATATTAAGTCAAAGGCTCCATATGTATAAAATTCCCAACAACTCAAAATCTAATCTGTTTTTCACTTCAGTGTGTATATCCCAATTTCTTATCACTTCGGTCCTGGTAAGATGTTGAGGTTCAATCGGCATTCATCTGTCCACATACAACAAAAACATGTTTGAAAAGGCAAGCCACCTCCAAAAAGTCTCTTTCTGTTCAAAGAAATGTTTCATATTCTTCAGGCATTCTCTTCATTTCATGAAATAAACTACCTAAATCCTAAAAACAAGAAACTGCTTGCTTAGTAGAACGTGACCTCCAGCCTAAATTCATCCATCATATGCACATCATTATACTAAGCGCTTGGAAGAGTACAATAAAATAAGCACACTACTTAGACTGTGATCCCCATGTGGAATAGGAACTATATCCAATCTTATCTTATACCTATCCCAGCATTTAGTATAGTGCTTGGCACATAAGTGCTTAATACCACATTATTATTATGAGACATCACGCTGAAAGTACATTAGAAGTCAACCAAGGCCCTTCCCTAGGTAGGATCTACGCTCTGCCCACAATACTATGCATACCCACCCCCACCCCCAATCTCCATGACTCCCACATTTCTTTGGGTTTCAGGTGTTTCAATATTCCAAGCCCATTACCCAAACTGCACTTAGTGGTCTCCCCCGCTGGTCACCCAACAAAATATCACCACACGGACTCCCTTCCTCCTACTAATTAGGTTCACGGCATTTGAATCTCTTGGGAATTTTGCCATGGCCCAAACTGGTACAATATTTACCGGCCTTCAACTGTTGGTTGGGTGAACTAATGTGTAAAATATTAGACAGATTGCAAGTGTTTTTGTTAACGACAACCCTAAGGACACAAATTCTTACATCCTTCACTGTATTACAGATGTCAAACCACTGGCTGCAGTGAATGTTGTCTTCTGTCATCATCCTTGGTAAGACTGAGTTTTACATTATTAGAGTTTTCCACAGTTTACTTGGTTCCTGATTGTGACAAAACAGACCACTAGCTTCCAGAGAATTACTGTTCTCTCAGGGCTCTCATTTCAAGATGGTCTCCTTGAACTAGCTAAAAAACACCACCTTGAAAAAGTACCGGTTAATTCATCAAAGTCAAATTTTAGTATTAATAGTCCCCTTGACACTGATTCTTTACCAAATATCACAGTTAGTGGCTGCTTTGTTAGAGTGTTAATGGATCATTAGCTAAAACCAGTCCCTCATTAACTGCTGGTGTAATCACTTTCATCAGGATTTATTAAAGTAGCTTAATGTATTATTAAAAGACAAAGTTCTTAGACTTAAATCATGAAAGGTTGACTTTTCAAGTTTTCACCTCCTCTCCAAGTGCAACTCCACTTGTTACTTTAAGATTTTTTATAACTAAAATATAAAATGGGTAATAGAATGTCTGTAAAAACGATAATGTCATCCAAATTTTGTACACGAGATTAACAATCCCCCTCATGTGAACACGAACAAATCAAGCTAATCTAAATTGCATCAGAGGGGGGAAAAAAGCTGATTTACGGACACAGTTAGATTACTAACTTAATTCTAAATGGCTCAAATTACATCCTACATTGTAATCTGTGGATGACTCAATGTTATTTATGATTGCCATAATTTTTCAAAATTGCTTTTTATTTCAGATCTGCAGGGCACTGCAAAGAGGCATCAGAGTACCAGAATGGTTGTGTGTTCATTTGTTTCAAACAGAAAAAAACTTCCAAAATCCCACGCTAAGGGGTATCTATTAATGAGTACCAGATCCTTTGTTTCCATTAGGCGAAAAGTAAAAGGATGGTCCTTCAGTAGATACCACATCCCTTGCACTTTGCCCCCAAATGACTGCCCTCTTTTCAAAATTAATCATTAAAATTGTGCAGCTCATAGTGGGCTAATTTTTGATATTTATTGAATCCTCTCCTTTTGTCTCTCAGAGCCCGCAATCCAGAAATGCTACCCTACAAATCTCTGTGAATCTTTCAAGTAAGTGAAAGTATGTGTGAAATCTTCAAATCATAATGATGGTATGTTAAGCGCTTACTATGTGTCAAGCACTGTTCTCAGCACTGGGGTACATACAAGGTAATCAGGTTGTCCCAGGTGGGTCTCACAGCCTTAATCCCCCTTTTACAGATGAGGCAACTGATGCACAGAGAAGAGGAAGTGACTTGCCCCAAGTCACTCAGCTGACAAGTTGCAGAGCCAGGATTAGAACCCACAACTTCTGATTTCCAAGCCCTCACTCTTGCCACTAAGCCATGCAAAGGACTTCCACTTCTCATTCCACGCTCATAGAGAAGCAGCGTGGCTCAGTGGAAAGAGCCCAAGCTTGGGAGTCAGAGGTCATGGGTTCAAAATCCAGCTCTTGTCAGATGTGTGACTGTGGGTAAGTCACTTCACTTCTCTGGGCCTCAGTTACCTCATCTATAAAGTGTGGATGAAGACTGTGAGCCCCCCATGGGACAACCTGATTTCCCTCTATCTACCCCATCGCTTAGAACAGTGCTCTGCACATTGTAAGCGTTCAGCAAATACCAACATTAATTAATTTGCAGCTCTCTCTAGTTCAGATCCTCCTGAAGATTATCAATCGATCCTATTTACTGAGGGCTTACTGTGTGCAAAGAGCTCTGAACTACGAAGCACTTATGGGATTACAATACAACAAAGCCAATATAAAGGGGGAGGAAGTTCCATGCCAGAGACTGGATGTGGGCAAGGGGTCAGCAGTGAGATAGAGATTAAGGTTTGGGGTACGGGTTGGCATTAAGGCAGTGAAGTATGTGGGCTGGGTTGTAGCAGGAAATCAGCGAGGTCAAATATGAGGGGGCTTGAGTGCTTTCAAGCCAATGGTAAGGAGTTTGATCCACTGGTGGTTCTTGAGGAGTGGGAAAACATGGACTAAATGTTTTTTGCAGAATAATGATCAAGGCAGTAAAGTGAAGTCCGGACTGGAATGAGGAGAAACAAGAGGCAGGAAGGTCATCAAGGAGGCTGATGCAGTAGTCAATGCAGGATAGGATAAATTCTTGGATCGACATGGCAGCAGTTTGAATGGAGAGGAAAGAGGGATTTGGCGTGGTTCCCTTCCCCCCTTCACCTCCCTCCAGCTAAGTCCCATTTCCCTCTGCTCCTCCCCCTCTCCCTTCCCCTCCCCTCAGCACTGTGCTCATTTGTATATATTTTTATTACCCTATTTACTTTGTTAATGAGGTGTCCATCCCCTTGAATCTATCGTGATTATGTTGTCTTGTTTTTATCTGTCTCCCCCGATTAGACTGTGAGCTCATCATTGGGCAGGGAGTGTCTCTATCTGTTGCCGAACTGTACCTTCCAAGCACTTAGTACAGTGCTCCACACATAGTAAGCGCTCAATAAATACTATTGAATGAATGGTCTTGTGGATAGGCCACGGGCCTGGGATTCAGAAGGACCCGAGTTCTAAATCTGGCTCTTCCACCTGTCTCCTGTGTGACCTTGGGCAAGTCACTTAATTTCTCTGCGCCTCATTTACCTCATCTGCAAAATGGGGATTAACATTGTTTCACCAGCCTCTATCACCTTTTGCCACCATAACATCTTTCTGAACACCATCTCCCCCAGTCGCCCTTACGTGCCCAAGTGGTTCTGACTGTTCTGTTGAAGACTGAGGTCCTAATTATTCAGGCTGACCCTTTAAACATAGCAATAATAGACATTTTAGTCCTCAGGAGGATTATTCTTTATGTCTTTTCTGGCCTAGCGTGAGTTGTAACGTGCATTCGTACAACAGCTGCAGTGTCTGTCAGAATGGATGCCAGGACCAGCTCCAACTAGCCAAGTCCTCATGTAGCACCTGGGCAATAGTGAGGGCCAGAAAAGATATGGAAGAAAAGCAGCCTCCCCATTCAGGGGCATAACCGACTGGCCTGAGGGAACTTTAGCTTTCGTGTTATTCAATAAGGCATCCACCCTGGCAATTGGCTTGCAGAAACAATTCATACCACTGTAAACAGATTACTGGAATGCAATTTCTTGAACATTTCAATTTCCATCATTCCAAATGGATGCGTAGTTTCCGTTGTTACGGAACAGCTCGATACTTCTTGGGAAAAGGAAAAGGGAATCCCGAAGGGCTTCCGGCCACGCTGGATCGTGTTCTCCTCTCACCTTCCGGTCCCTATCCCCACCATTCTGTCACCCCGACTTTTTTGTTTTGTTTTTGGAAACAGACTCACCTACTTCCCAACTTGGTTCCCTGGAGGAAAAACAGACTTATGCTCTTGAAGGTACACTGCATTTTCCTAATCAGCAAAGAGGAAATGTAAACTGTCTAGGAGAACCAGAGAAAGCCTGTGGCTCTTCTTATCCTACATTCTCAGCTGGTGAATTTTGACACGAGCTGCCTGGGGCTGTGTAAGACATACCGAAAGAGACGACGACGCCGTTTGAGGGGGAGAGAGTCACCGTCACTGGGAGGCGGCCTCTGCTGATTTCCTCAGAGAAGGACTAATTAATATACATAGCTACCAGCTTAGACGCTCTCCTAGAAGTGGGCTCACAGCTATCTTACCTGATCTCGCTTGCAAAGGAGGCTGCAATTAAGTGGTATGGCATGACAAGGAATGTAACTACTGGCATGGGATAATCACATCCTGAGGGTGTGATTGAGAGGAAGGAAAGGATGAGTTTGGTTAATCCCCCAAGGGGGTGATTACCTTATGATAGCTCTACTCACTAGAGACGCCAGAGTCACTTTTTTTTTTTTAATACAAATACCGTTACCTAAGTGAATTCACGGGAGCACCTTACGCTGCCATTTTGCATTAGGATGCTTGAAAAGACAGTCAGTGGTACGGGTTAGAGCCGTGTCAGGCAGGAACGCACGGATTCTAAATACTGCAACAAGGGCACAAAAGCCTCCCGCTCCGATCCAATCCCGCAAGCGAGGGCCGAGAAGACTCCCGGTGAGAGTCGCTCCTTCAAGCCCGGGAGCTTCATTAGAGCCATCGAGAAAGCTCAGAAGGAGACAGGGGTGGAAAGAAGTAGGGCAAAAGAAAATGATAAAAAAAACCAAAACGAGTTTCGTCTAAAGCAGCCGGGGAGAAGCCCCGAGGGCTTGGATAGCAGGCATCGCTGATGCACAGAGGATGCGCTGTCGAGGTCGGGCAATGTCACCTAGGGAAGACCGAGAAATTCCGGTGAAGGAAGGAGGAGGTGATGGTGAGGCTCTGAAGGTTCGGGTAAATGAAGGCAGGGGGCCCGCACACCTCTTCCACTTAAAGCCGCTTGCCAATACTGATTGCTGCCAGACAGACGCCTGCTGGGTGTTTGAGTACCTACCCTATTCTTCTTACTTCTCCTCCTTTGATTAATACGGTTCCATTAGCTACCAAAGCCATTTCAAATGTCGTTTTAAACAAAGTGAACTGAAATGCCAGTTTGAGGGCCAGGAGACTACTCAGCCCCTGAAATCCAAATTCATTTGTGCACCTGAAGAAGTGGAGAGAAAACACTTCGGTTTTGAGCTTTCATTCAGTGAACTCCCTAGCCCTCTCAATCAATGGTATGTATTGAGTGCTTACTAAGGAAAGACATTCTTGTCTTCAAATTAAAAAAAAAAAATCTTCCCCCTTTTTTTCCTCTCTCTTTGAGGGTCTTTTCCACTGTGCTCCAGAAAGTGCATGCATTTTCCTAGTCAGCAAAGTGGAGATTTGAACTGTATGATAACTATCTGGATATTCTTGCCATCATTAGGCTGACCTGTTTTTCCCCATCAATTGAACTGTTAACCCTTGAGAGTCAAGTCGAACTGGTTGTCAGCTTCAGTTCTCTTAGTAAAGAGCTGATGCTTCTGCTTGTCTCGTCTCCTTTGTCCCCAGAAACCTGAAATGAGTAGTTTGGGCTGGGATATTGACTGTTATTTTCATTGTGGATGGGGTACGTGTCTACCAACTCTGTTGTATTGCTCTTTCCCAAGTGCTTAGGCACCGTGCTCTGCACACAGTATGCACTCAAATAACACTAAATGATGAATAGTGTGCCCAGTTAAACATATTTTATGGGAAGGAAGAACAAAGAAAGAAATGACCTTCTGAGAGTTAGGTAGCCATTTTATCTTTGTTCCATTCAGTATTTTAGGTCATATATACACACACACACACACATATAAATAACAAATCCCAGATAATCCTCCCTGCAGCTTGATAGAAGGTTGAGAGGGACAGGAGAGCATGTGAATGAGAGCAAGTTGTCTTAAAATAAAAAAACACACTAATTTCCTGGCATATGTCAGTTGCTTGGTCTTTAGGAAAGAAAACAAACCATTCTGGTAAGTGAGAAGAAAAAAGGAGAGTGAAAATACCCTCTGCTTTGCTTTTTAATACAACACAAAAAGCTGTCCTGGGGAGTTAAAAAGGGTGATAGATACTTCCAAGGAGTTGTGGGGGAGGTGGACGAATGATATGCCAGTGACTATGCAAAGTCCAATATGCCATTCAATAAATCAATGGTATTTTACTGAGCACTTCCTACTATAAGCAGAGCATTGTACTAAGCCCCATTTGCCAATATTTTATCATCTGTGTCCTGTGAACTGTGGACTGTACCTAACTTGGTTAGTTTGTATCTCTCCCAGCACTTAGAATGCCTGGCATACAGGAAGGCCTTAAAAAATATCGTTTCATTAAAAAAAAGTGGGTGCTGTGCTTCACATCCCTGCCAAACCAAGTCCATTGGTAGATCTAAAGGCCTAGCTCACAGTTCGTTGGAAAAATCAAGAGATAAAGAAACAACTTGCCCCAATTACTACTCTAAGTAGGAACGTGCCTTCTCACACCACCAGGGGTTAGAGATTTCTAAGGAAGGAATCATTTAGGATGCATTGAAAAGCATCCCGGTAGAAACAAATCTCAAGGATTGATTCAGAGAAGAAGTGGCAGATGGCTAATACAATAGCTAGGGGTTGGTTCATCTAAGAACAGGCAAGCCAGGAGAATGCCCAGAGCTGCAATTCTGAGGCAGAATGAAGAGAAAAGGAAAATCTGTCTTCAAGGACTGGATGAGAGGGGGCGAAGGAAGGGAAACATGCAGCTGAGCACCTGGAATACTGATTGTCAGCCACCGGCCAATTAAAGTGCTCTCCTGACAACAGCCCTGGGGCGAGTGGGGACTCAAGACTGATTTGATAGGGGAGCCCACAGTCCTTTAGCTCATTCCTCCATGATGGCAGAATTACTCTGAGATGTAATTTTGTTATGTTTTTAGATACGTAAAGCAGGCAAGGCTCATTTATTGCCCATCCGTGGTGTGGATTATATTTTCTCAGTGCCCAAATCAAAGGAAGCTTTGAACTTCCAGTTCTGCAAACTCCGCCTGGGATCTGATCATAAAGCAAGAGGTTTGGTTCCCCCATCACGCGAAAGATGACCCGGCTGCTTCTTTTAGTTGAGGAGAGAAGGACTGGGGCTGGATTCCCTTTCCATAGGTGAATCGGCTCAGGAGAGCTAGTGGCTTTAACACTTGGATTTTGTCAGTGGGTAAACAGAAGTGAACTGAAGGCAGAATAGATAGCTGTGTACCAAGGGATAATATTAACATTCAGTTCCTGACTTGCTATCTGAGTTTAATGTTACTTAAACACTTTCTTGGTGTTACATATTACATGGGTGATATAATATGATCCTGCAATTCAGGATTCTACATTCCATTATTAGATTTCAAAGCTATTTAAAGCTCTGTCATTACAGAAACATGAACATCCTGCTGATTTTATAAAACAGAATTTACAAGATGTGCTTTGACATTTGGTTGTTGTATTTGCTAAATAAGATTTTTGTGGAACAGATTCCCATCTCTTTTGTTGCTTCTGTAGTAAAACTCTACTCTGTGGCAAGATCCTGGCTAGAATCTTTCTAGACTAGTCATCGTGGGCTCCGGAATCACCACAGAGATTTAGACCTCTTTGTGGTAGATGGGCTTTCCCTGCCCAAGAGATAGGGGAAAAATGCAAGGAGCATCACCAAGACCCATGTTGAAGCAGCACAGCCTAGTGGCAAGAGCACAGGCTTGGGAGTCAGAGGACGTGGGTTCTAATCCCAGCTCTGCCACTTGGCTGCTGAGTGACCCTGGGTAAGTCATTTAACTTCTTTGCCTCAGTTACCTCTTCTGTAAAATGGGGATTGAGACTGTGAGCCCCACGTGGGACAACTTGATTACCTTGTATCTACCCCAGGCTTAGAACAGTGCTTGGCATATAATAAGCACTTAAGTTCCATAATTATTATTATTATTATATGAACTAAGGTTAGCTAGTGGTACTAAACAGGTTTGGCTACCCTGAGAAGTTCAATGATGGTTTGGCCAAACATGTTAGAGTAGAATGTCTCACCAGCTATTCTCCAATGCTATGGAATGATGCAAAAATCAGTTCTACAATCAGCTTGGCACACCACTGCTCAAAGATGCAGAGGGAGACAAAGGAGCTGATCTTAGTATATACTCTGCTTGCTTTCTCTGAAATTTATTTTAAGTGTCTGTCTACTCCACTAGACTATAAATGACTAGGGGGCAGGGATCAGGTCTACCAACTATTGTTTTGAACTCTCCCAAGAACTTAGCACAATGCTCTGCAAACAATAAGTGCTCAATAAGACTATTAATTGGTTGATTTATCATCTTTTCAAAGCAGCCAAACTATTTTAGAAGTTCTCAGAGGGCCAGGCTGGTGATGTCAAATGACTTCACTGCTTCTTCCAGATCACCCTTCTTACAAGAGATTTCTGCTTAGATTTTTCCTATCAATAAGGGATCCACTTGAATTATTCCACCCATTGCACCAATAGCCTATTTATCAGTTCCTTGAGCCAATCTGATCGTTTCCGGGCCCTTCCAGGGGTCAACAGGAAGTGGTGAGAAATGATTAGCCAAATTAGGGGTGCACTCGTGGTCTTGGGACATCATATCTCTGGGTATCAACCACAGCGGCAGGTACTGCTGGGTGTTGTGATTTGCTTCTTAGATAGTTGGGGGGTGCTCTATTCAATTATAAGCAAAACCCTGGAGTCTTCTCTATATAGTAGATCAATACACTTGTTATATTTGAACCCAGAAGACATGATGAGAACAGCAATTACCCAAGCAAATGTACCTTTCAGGAGCCATCTGGAATCTAAAAGGTTGCAAAGCTTTACTAACCAGCTACCAGGTCTTCTCTTCAGATGCTCTCAAATTCACTAATTCCCTGCTAATTCTTAAAGATCGCTTCACTGGGCCTCGTTCCTTATCTCTCCTCCCACCAACCTGGTATTTACTGAGAGGCCAATTGGGGCTTGGGAATAAAGAAGTATTAACCCTGCCCAAAGGAGCTTACCCTTTAATGAAAGACATGCTTATAACAGAGCTTGGCACATAATAAGCGCTTAACAAATACCATAATTATTATAAATATATTTACAACTAGAGTGGCCTAATAAATAAATAAATAAATACACATAGATGCCCACAAGGACTGAGGATGGGCATGTAAAGAAGTTCTTAAGGGTTGGAATTGCTCACACCCTCCCTCCTATTTGGAATTTCCCTCCGCTTCACATCTGGCAAACTACATCTCTCCCCATCTTCAAAGCCATTCTAAAACCGCACCTCCTCCAGGAGGCCTTCCCTGATTTCTCATCTCCCCAAATTACCATTTCAACACTTTTATGCCAGCTGAGCATTTGGTTGGCTCACAACCTCTTGTAACATTCATACACGCTTAGTCCCTCCTATCTGAAATGTATTTTAGCATCTGTCTCCCCTACTAGATTGTAAACCCCTTGAGAGCAGGGATCATGCCTAATTTTACCATACCACCCCCAACAAGTGCTCAGCACACAGTAAACACTATTGATTGAGATTTTGACACCTAAATTAGTGTCCACAGGGGAGAATCTATTCTGTATTTTTAAACCTCCTTAGAAGATTCTACAACCACCCTCACCATTAAGAAGTTGATATGGCAGACAAGAATAAAGTACCAATTTTTAAAGGTTGCAGTCTTAGCAAATGATCGGAACGAATCAACTTCCCTGGACTTCAGAGTATATCAGTTCTCCTCTGAAAGCAGCTATTTTCCAAAGGGGGAAAAAAATAAGGAGAGAGAGAAAAGAATACCACATTAGGTCCCAATTATATGGTGCAATACCGAGAACAAAGTCTTTAATGACTAATCTTGTCAATTTGCTATCATTGTTTCTAAGAACTAGATGATGAAAAGAGGGCACCGGATTGAGACTTGTATCTGACACACAGTCTGATTGGTCACGGAAAAAGGGGCTTGGACACCGTGCTCCAGCACAACCAGAATATGAGGCTGCGGGTGACTAGGTTCAAGCGTTCCTTCTAATCTTTCAGGATAAATTTCTCCCTAGTGTATTATTAAACTGTCAATTCAGAGTTGATCATGGGATATTTAGTATCTGTTTCAACTTTCATCTAAACTTCATAAATTATAAACACTAGTTTCCTACAACGGTTGTGTATAATATTCAGTCTGGGGAATTCTAGCTTTTTTTTTTGGTAATTTATGGCACTACGTTTTATTCAGAAATATTTTAGGATTTTTTGGCAAAAATTCATGCCATTTTGAAGTAATCCATGTTAAAAAGAAATGACTCGTGAATGCCAATGATTTAAGTTTTAAATTAAAAATGCCAACACCACATGGGAGCACAGACTATATCAATTGTACTTGAGCATTTACTGTGTATGCAGGGCACTGTATTAAGTGCTTGGGAGAGCACAATATAAGCATTAGTAGACAATCCCCCTCTGGACTAAGCTCATTGTGGGGAGGGAATGTGTGTGTTTATCATTACATTGTAATCTCCCAAGCACTTAAGTACAGTGCTCTGCACACAGTAAGGGCTCAATAAATACAGTTGAAAGAATGAATGTATGTTACCTGCTCACAATAAACTTACAGTCTATAGGGAGCTTACTGTCTAGTTTATATTCCATATGCCGCTTTAACTCGTTGGCTTGATACAGTCTAAAATGTGCCTTTTGGTGTCACAGACCTTCTCTAATTTTTCCAGTGCTTCCTTAAGTTGTCTGACTTGATACTGAAGTCTCTATACTGTCACTAAATCTCCTTTGCCTTAATAAAAAAAAAAACACGGATTTATTTTCTTTAATTTCTGCCTGGAGATAGAATACAGATTGAGTGTTTCTTATTGTATATAAGAATGCTTCCTATCCTGAATAAAGAATATTTCAATTATCACTTGATATTTAATTTCTAGGAGTCAGCCTATCTTTTAATTAAAAGTCTTTGACAGCTAATTTGCAGTGTCACTAAAAATAAGTAGGTTTCAAGCTTTTTAAATGTCAACATTTCATTTGAATTTAACAAGAGCAACAGATACCTTTTCTGCAGATCACTTGTCAAGGTTTTGATCCGTTTAGTTATTCTTCATGAAAATGTATGTAATTTCTCAAACTTTGTTTTCCTCAGCATTCAACTATTCTCTCTCTCACACCTCAGTATTCTTGTTCAAGAAATTACAAGATTTTTTTCCTCCGGCATCTTGAGTAAAATCCCATATACATAGTAATAATAGTACCTTTTAAGCACTCACTGGGAAGTTCTAAGTTCTAAGCCCTGGGAAAGAGTGGACAGGTGGGAATTAGACCAACCCTGTCCCTTGAGGGGCTTCCAATCTATGAATGGATATGTACATGTGGGATTCTAGACCCACCAGTGCAGCACACACACACAAACACTTAAAATGCAGACGTATCAGACACGCTATGTATACAGTTAGCACTCTTACAGTGGGAGAGGGGTTATGTCTGACCTATTTAACTTGTATCTACTCCAGTGAGTAGAACAGTGCTTGAGACATACTAAGTGCTTAACAAATGCCATAATCATCTTTAGCACATGTGTGAGAGGCCTGATGCATATTCAAGCACAAACACACACACATATGGCATATGTATACACACAAAAACATATGAATACACATCCCGTACATACTTAAATGCCATAATCATTATGTCTGTGCCAATCCTAGTGCATATATGCGTATTCAAACACAAATACCCAGACATGTATATTTACATTATATATAAAATACACACTCCACACGAGTCCACAGTGAACAAAGCAGATTTTTTAAAAGGGTTTTTCAGGAAGAAAATGGCTCCTGACCCCCATCTGTATGTGGTAAATGAAACCCTGCAGATCAAAATAGAGCTTGGAGGGGGAAGGGGACCACTGCAGACTTGAGGAACACCTTTGAAACCTCTTGATGCTTCAAGTCAGTAGCAGCTGTTGCGTCCTGGTTGGGAAACACCCCGGAGGTAAGCTTTGAACTGTGTGGCTGCACAGGAGCTGGTGGATTAAAAAAAGAGCCTTGAGCAGGCTTTGAACTCCTCAGAAGCACATAGACAGGAAAAAAAGAAAAAAGAAACTCGGGAAGGTTAGTGGTGGGGCAAGGGTCATTTCCTTAAATGTTGATTCCGAGACAACGGTTTGGGGAAGCTGAAAAATAGCATCAGGTCCACCTTGGTGTCAGAACATTATGGTAACTCATCAGCATCAGGATTCATTGAGCTCCTGGGTGCTGAGCACTGACTTGGACGCTTGGGGGAATACAATAAAACTGCAGCTCCTGTGGTTGAGGAGTTTGTAATGCAATAGGAAAGACAGGCATATAATGATACAGTGGTAATGAAGTAAATAACAGATCTAACTGGTAAAAACAAAAGCAGGCAAAACATGAATAAATGATTAAATAACTGGACTAGGTAAACTAACACACGTAGAAGGATGGAAGATGGTCGAAGGAATGGCATGGTCAGGGAATGGGAATTAGTCAGGGAATGCCTCCCGGAGGAGGTGACTTTTTCGGAGGGTTTCTAGGGTGGATAGAGTTGGAGCAGGGAAGGAGTTCCAGATGGGGTGGGTATGTCCAATGAATTGGAGATGGCAGAGTTGAAAGGGAGGTACAACAAGGAAAAGCGCAAAGTGGGATTTGGGGGAAAAGAGAATAAGAACGTAAGAAGCAACTTGTAGGGAGCCTTAAAGAGAAAAGACAGGAGTTTCTTTGGTGTAAAGAGAAGTGGGTAACCTCTTGAGGAGAGAAGCTATACATTGTGAATGTTTTAAGAAGATGATTTGGGCACCTATGTGAAGAAGGGAGGGGCTGGAAGCACAGGGAAAGCCAATCAGGCCCAGAGGGATTAAATAGGATTGATGGATTTAATAAACTCCTTAATGGCCACGGTCAGGTCTACCAACTCTACTCTAGTCTCCCAAGAGCTTAAGCCAGTGCTCTGCACACAGTAAGCACTCAAATACATTCATGAATCAATACGAGGCTGGTGCAATAGTGACGCTGAGAGGCTCTGGCCATAAAGACAAGGAGGACCAGATACAGAAGATATTGTAGAAGAAAAGCTAGCAGGATTTAGAAACAGACAACGTGGGAGGTGAAAGGCAGGGAGGAGTCAGAGATGACACTCTTGCATGATTTTGGTACTGAAATCAATCAGTGGTATTTGAGTGCTTAAGTGTGCAGAACACTGTACAAAGCACTTGGGCAACACAGTACATAGACACGATTCCCAAACACGGTCAACCCCTACTCTGCAAGTGTGGGAGGTGCCGTCTCAGAGATCGTCTTCAATTCAGAGAGGTGGGTGGCTACAGCAACTCCCATTACCCCTGTCCTCTCAGCCCCACGGCTGGACAGGTGGAAAGACCACCGCTCTGGGAGTCAGCGGTTCCGAGTTCTAGTCCCGGGTTCTGCCCACCGGGGCTGTGCCATCATCGAAGGTTTCCGACCAAAGAGTCACCGGGGGAAGTTCCGTGAGATGGATGGGCCAGGCAGGAATCCTAAAAAACGAGCTAATGGGGTCAGCAAAGACTGCAGTGGTAACCAAGGCAACCGTCTGATGAGTTAGGACGCTGTCACTCTGGGCAGAACACTCCTAGGGAACCTTCTTCTGATAATGCGTGTCTCTAATGCCCTGGATGAGATGCCATGTCAGAAGAAAAGCTTGCACCAAGTGAGTTTTCCCGAAAATGTGAGAATTGTCAAGAGCATATCCGTCACATTACAGGCTAGACTATAAGCTCATTACAGGCAGGGAACACGTATGCTAATTCTGTTGTAGCGTACCCTCCCAAGTGCTTAGTACAGTGCTCTGCACATAGTAAATGGTCAATAAATAGCCACGATAGACTGACTACAGGCTGTTGTGTATGTCCTCATCTCTAAGATCCTTGGAAATTCCCCTAGGGAAATGTTAACAGAGCATTTTGCCACAAGGAGCTTTATATCCCCAGGTATCCAGAAATGTCTCGATTTGATTCCGCCCTACTCCAATCCCCTTCTTATTCTTTTCATACTCCATTTGCGATATTTTTAGCTCAGTTTTAACTGGTGCATCCCTAGATTTCCAAACGATTCTCCTGTTTGACTTAGCACAAAATGTTTCCTTCATCAGGTAAATGTAATAAGAGGACAGTCACTAGGTGACCCAACCACTGAGGCTAAAAATAGAACAATGAACTCCTGCCCAGGGAACAAAGTGAAATCTAATTCAACGCGCAGCTGCCAACCCCTTCTGGCCAAGTAGAGGCAGCATGGCCTAGTGGATAGAGCACAGGCCTGGGATTCAGAAGAATCTGGATTCTAAACCCAGCTTCGCCACTTGCTTCTGTGGGAGCTTGGGCAAGTCACCTCACTACTCTTTGCCTCAGTTACCTCATCTGTAAAATGAGGATTAAAACTGTAAGCCCCATGTGGGACATGGATTGTGTCCAAGTTGATTAGTTTGCATCTACTTCAGCAGTGCCTGGCACACAGTGTTTAACAAATATCATTAAAAAAATAGAGGAAGCCTTAGACACATGAAGACACTGGCTCTCAGCAGCAGCCCTAGTCCCCATTTATTAAGCAAACCTTCATTACTTTGCTTTCTTTTTTCTTTATGGAACTTGTTAAGCGATTATATGTAAAAGCACTGTTTTAAGTGCTGGGGTAGATGCACGTTCATTAGGTTGGACCCAGTCCCTATCCCACATGGGTTCATGGTTTAAGTAGGAAGGAGAACACACAAGCCACACAAACTATTTTTCATAATTTTCTCAAGATTTTGCCACCCATCTTCTCAGGGGTGTTGTGTTTACCCAGCACTCTGGTCTAATTGGCACTACAGAGTGCTAAAAAAATATTTCTCATTGCCTAACTTTTCCCTTCCCTATTCTTTCCCAGGCATCTCTTCCCTGGCTCTCATTTCAAATGCAAACTTGGATTTTCTTTTGCTTGTAAGCCATTAAGTCATGCTCTATAAATCCAAGCCAGGTATTTCCTTATCTGCGTTTAAGAGAATTTTACTTTTCTGGACTGTAATTAGGAGTAGAATTAGAATACTCCAGCCTTCCACATAAGGTGCATTTATGCAGCTATCAAGTTATTCCCGCTTCAGGATCTCCTTATGGATCAATCGGGAGTATTTGAGTACTCACTGTGGGCAGAGCACTGTATTAAGCACTTAGGAGAGAATACAAAAGAGTTGGCAGACGCACCTCCTGCCCACACAGAGTTTAGAGTCTAGAGAGGAAGATAGTAAATTATGGATGTGTACATAAGTGCTATGCAGCTGAATATCACGTGCTTAAAGGGTGCTTATCCAAGTGCACGGGTGACGCAGAAGGGAGAGGGACTAGGGGGAAACAAGGACTCAATCATGCAAACCTCTTGGTGATGTAGTTTTAGAAGGCTTTAAGGAGCATGGCTCAGTGGAAAGAGCCTGGGCTTCAGAGTCACAGGTCATGGGTTCGATTCCCAGCTCTGCCACTTAGCTGTGTGACTGTGGGCAAGTCACTTCACTTCTCTGTGCCTCAGTTACCTCATCTGTAAAATGGGGATTAACTGTGAGCCTCACGTGGGACAACCTGATTACCCTGTATCTACCCCAGCACTTAGAACAGTGCTCGGCACGTAGTAAGCGCTTAAATATCAACATTACTGAAGGAGGGGAAAAGAGATGGTCTCCCATGTATGAAGGTGGAAGGAGTTCCTGCCTAGTCATACCTATCAATCATATTCACTGCACATTCACTGTATCCACAGCACTGTACTAAACGCTTGGGAGAGTACAGTATAACAGATACACTCCCTGCTCGGCCCTTGTCAATACTACTTTAGAGAAGTTAAAATTTTGAACACTTTCATGTCCTGATGTTCAAAGGCCATTCTCTGAAAACAAATTAGTATTCTCTCCCCCCTCCCCGCAAGCCCACTTTTGGGCACCTGGCCTTATATCAACATACAAGAATCCTATCGCAGGGATTTATTCCTCAAGGTTTGTCTTGTATGAAAACAATGAATTTCAAACTTCTGGGGATCATTATGTTATAAATTTCATCACATTACCAACAGACACTATAACAGAGGTCAATTCTTGGGGTGGTAATTCCAGCCCCCGATTGTAAGCTCCTTGTGGACAAGGATGGCATCCATCAATTTTATTGTATTATTCTTTCCTAAGCACTTGGAACAGTGCTCTGCACACAGTAAGCACTCAGTAGCTTTGACTGATTTACTGATATAGTTTGATCAATGACAGCGGCCTCCACAGCCTCAAGAAATTGTTCTATATTTTATCACAGGGTTATGTTTCATGTGATGTGGAGCTGTGCTCTGAAATGGAAGAATTGGCTTTCAGATGAAATCCACTCTCAAACCCACAAGCTATTCTGTTCAAGGTTTTTAGAAAGGCAGTCTGGTCTAGATGAAAGGAACTGAGGGAGCTAAAAGGATTTGAGTTCCGTTCCCAGCTCTGCCACTAAGCCTGACTTTTGATTTAAAAACTCACATGATCTCTCTGGGCCTCATAATAATAGTAATAATAATAATAATCATAATAATAATCATGGATTATAACATCTTCCTCTCCTCACCTCACAGGGGTGAGAAGAGAGCAAAATGAGAGGAAAAGGAAGCAAGGGAGCCTAGTGCAAAGACCATGAGACAGGGACCCAGGAAGCCTGGGTTCTAATCCCAATTCTGCTGCCAATCTCAGGCAGCACTTAACCTCTCTGGGCCTCAGTTTCCTCATCTTGTAAAATGAGGATAAGACACCTGCCTTCCCTACCTCTTAGATGGTGGAGTCCCTGGGTAGAGCAGAGACTACATCCAATCTGATTACTTTGATCTATTTCAAAATCCTGTTCAGCGCTTGACACTTAGAAAGCACTTACAACCTTTATTTTGAATAATTAGGAGTATGAAAGCACTAGGGAAAGATAAAAATGTTATACAAATTCCAAGCATTTTTTATGGTTCTTTAAATCTCTAAAAATGGGGGCCAATCCTATCAGTGAGAGGTGGCAGGAGCAGTACATGGATCATTGGGGGAGGAATTGAGATATTAGGGAAGGCCTCCTAGAGGAATGAACTCTCCTCGGGGTATTGAAGATGGGGAGGGTGATGGTCTGTCGAATTTACGTTGGGGAGGGATTTCAGGAGGCCAAGGCCGACAACAGGATGCTCGGGAATGAGGCCCAGTGGATAGGTTGGCTTGTGAGGAGTAGGAAAGCTGGGTGGTAACCGGGAGAAGGGAAGCAGTGTGGCCTAATAGAAACAGCCCGGGCCTGGGAGTCAGAGGACCTCAGTTCTAATCCCACCTCTGTCACTTACTTGCTGTGTGACCTCGGGCAAGTCACTTCATTGCACCATGGGGAATGAATACTTGTCCTCTGTCTTAAACTGTGACTGTGGGACCTGATGACCTACGTACCCCAGCACTTTCAGTCCTTGGCACCTAAGTGCTTAATACCACAATAATAATAGTTATTGCTATTACCAGCATCTCCATGCAGCTATTTTCCACAGTCCACCAAAGTCCATTCAGGGGCAGCCATTCTGCTACTTTACTATAGCCCTGGGTGCCCTTCCTTTTCCCCCATGCCCAACTTTCCCAGCCTTCTTTCCCTCTAACTTCTAACCTCTTGTGAGAAGACTGGCAGAGTGCCCTGGACCTAGGGAACTCAGTGCAAAGAGAGAAACCCCACTCCCGGGTCAATGAATTTTTTTTTTTTTTTTTAAATCTCATAATGTGGGTTGGACACGCTGGCTCTCCGCTGCTAATTCTCTCGTCCCTGATCCTTGGGCAGCTATTAGCTCCTTGGACTGTTTTCCTGCAGTATTTTTAGAACTATGGATCGGGTATCTTTAGTGAAACAGCAACGTAGCATCCTGGGGAGGAGGGAAGAGGCTCTTCACTGAAAAGCGCTCACATTGGGCTCATTACCGGTTGGCTCAGAATAGAGAGGCTCCAGTTCGTCTTTTATCACTCTAGGTTCAGCTGCAGAATCAGAGATTCCTGGAACTGGAAAGGACCTTGGGAGGTCATCTGGTCCAGCCTCCTGTCTCCTGTCATGGGAATAACGAAAGCTCACAGGCCAGATGAGGGTATTGCTTATTTAAACATCAAAAGGGGCAGGGTTTCCGTTATCTCCCTTGTTGAAAACCATGCCTGTGACTTATCACCCCAGGAATCAAACAGTTCCTCCTCATGTCTAACTGAAAGTTCTTCTGCTTTATTTTAAGCTCATTTCCTCCGGCTTGGTCCTCCGAGGTCGGGAAGAAAAATAGGTCGGCATAAACACGTTTCAGAGAACCCGTAGCCAGAGTTAGTCCTTAGCTTTCTCATCCCTAGACTAAATAACGCCCATTCCTTGCACTATTTCTCCTAGGACCTTTAATTCCACCTCTTTCATCTTTTGCATGATTTGGGCCTGCTCCAACTTCTTCAAAGCCTTTCTCCTAGGTGAAAAACACAATCTGAATATTGGTCACAATCAACCCATCAGTGAAAATTACTGGATGCTTTAAGATTCCAGCCATTAACTGCTAGATTCAGTGTGGCAAGGCAAAGTACAAACCCTCAAGCGTGGCAGTGTGCCTTAGTTACCAACAGTCAGATTTGCTCTGTTACATCCTTGGATGAAGTGTTCATGGCTACTCCGGACACACACTTGTATTCCAAAGGTTACCCCAAACCTGAAATCACCATGCTGTTTACAGGATAATCTTACGCATTAGGTTACACTAATTAGGTTGCTTAGGCTAAATTGAAATGTTTCAAGACAAAAATAAACCTCCTTTTAAAATCCCTCCAAATTACAAATTTGTTAAATATAGTTTAGATCTCAGCTGCAAAGCTCTCATCTGCCAGGGACAGATGCCACAACCTTAAAGAGTGGTTGCTTCTCCAGCATCTACTTTAATCTTGAAGGGAGCCCTTTTATTTTTCCAAAGTGCTTTCACCTTAAATTATCTCATTTTATTCTCCCAACAAGAAAGGCTGACCTTATCTCCATTCTACAGATTTAAAAAACCAAAACCAAAAAACCGAGGAACAAAAGTAACTCAGTCATCAAGTCCAGGCTGGCCAGACAAAGGGAAGCAGAGAATTGAAACAAACATCGAGATTGTTCAGGTAAAATTATGATTGTGGAGACCCAGGCTGACGGATACTGATCAAGAACCTCCAGTGGTTGCCCACCCGCCCCTGCATCGAACAGAAACTCCTTACGTCTTGCCCTCTTACCTTACCCTCGCTGCTTTCCTAAATCAACCCAGCCCGCATAGTTTGCTCCTCCAGTGCCAACCTCCATCTTGTCTATCTAGCCACTGACCTCTCGCTCAAGTCCCGCCTCTGCCCTGGAATGCCCTCCCTCCTCAAATCTGCCAAACAATTACTCTCCCCCCACCCTTCAGGGGAGGCACAACTCCTCCAAGAAGCCTTCCCAGACTAAGCTCCACTTTTTCCTCATCTCTCACTCCCTTCTGTGCCACCCTCACACTTGGATTTGCGCACTTTATCTACCCCTCCCTCAGCCGAGACAGGTAGACTACTGGAAACTCTCCAGGTGCAATCCCAAGAGGGGTTCTAAGCACTTGCTATGTGCTAAACTCCGTTGTAGATACCCAGTCTCTGTCCCTCACAAGGCTGTCTCATTCCCATTTTAGAGATGAAGAAACTGAGGTCCAGAGAGGTGAAGTAGCTTGCCCAAGATTACCCTGTGAGTAGCAAAGCTGGGATCCCAACAGGGATTCCCGGACTCCAAGTTCACTAGGCACTGCTGAAAGCAACATAACAGTAACTGTGGAATTTAAGTGCTCACTATGTGCCAGGCACTGCACTGAGTGCCGGAGTAGATGCGGGATAATCAGGTCAGAGACCCTGTCCCACATGGGCTCACAGTTTAACAAGCACTGGGACAGAGTTTGCCACGAATAATAATGTTGGTATTCGTTAAGCGCTTATTATGTGCAGAGCACTGATCTAAGCACTGGGGGAGATACAGGGTAATCAGGTTGTCCCACATGAGGCTCACAGTCTTGGTCCCCATTTTACAGATGAGGGAACTGAGGCTCCGAGAAGTGAAGTGACTTGCCCACAGTCACATAGCTGACAAATGGCAGAGCCGGGATTCAAACCCATGACCTCTGACTCCCAAGCCTGGGCTCTTTCCACTAGGCCATGCTGCTACATTTACTTCATGAAATCTCTATCAACAGCCAGACAGTTAAACTAAGAATCAAAGAAAGCATTTTAGAACAGAGGCCCTTACATTTCGTGACGTGGAATTTTGACCTGAATTTGAATCCCAAGATTCCCATTCCATATACTAACAGGCTCTGTGATACCCTTGGCATGGCAAAAGGCTCATAAGACTTTTGGGACATGCAATAATGCAGCCCTACATCATTCACTGATCTTAAAATGTTGTTACCCAGATCTAGAATGTTTTGAAGCAGATGACTAGATAAATTACCTAAACTTAGAGTACCATGTTGTGATGGTGGAGTCCCTTAGTGTCTATACAGCAACAGTTTTGACATCTACTAGCGATGGGCAGGACACCCTTTCCATCATCTTCTCTAAGAGGATTAGTGTCGTTTACCCCCTGTTAGTCACTATCTTCTTTGCAGCTGAAACAACTGCTTTGATTGCCTAGATTGGCCAATTCCAGGAAACTTTCTGTCCCTATCATTAAGCCTAGATGGGCATCGGGAGGACACACACAAGACTGAGCACTCATCCTCCTTGGAGTCAATCTGCTCATCTGAGCAGCACAACTATAGCGCTCATTAGTTTCAATTAAGCATTCATTACTTACCTGAATCTGCTACTTTTGAAAGTAATCAAACCCTTCTTCCTGTTTCACAGAAACCAGTTGGTACTCTGGAAACTAAAATTGGCAGCCACGTGGCTAAAATAAATGAACTGGTCTCTTCTTTTACACTGATTTTCTGCACTTTTGTATTAGCCCTCCAAATACCCAAGGAGAATATCAGTCAAGCAATCAATGGCATTTAGTAATAACAACAGTCATTAAGTACCTAAATGCTGGAAAGAAATATCTGGGGACAATCAGACACAGTACTGGGCCCCCAAGGGGCTCACAAACTAAGAATAAGAAAAGAACATGAAACACAAAAACAGAAAAGACAAGGCAAAAATAAAAACCAAAGAACAATAGGTTACTTTGGTTAGAGGAGAAGAGTTTTGGGCTCCTTGAAGTTCAGAGTAGTCCTGACCACAGCTCCAGCAGCCTCCATCATTTGCCCAACATTTTAAATCTTGCGGAGAGGCCCAGAGAGGCAGCGGGGACTGGGGGTGCTGGCATGACTAGAGAGGTCCTGTTGTACCCAAAGTGCTGAAATAAGTACTTGGGAAAGTCCAAAAAAGTGAAGAGACCGTTTCCATCCTCATGGAGCTTACAACTTATCTAGTAAATGTGAATTAAAACTATCAAATGATGAAAGACCTAACTTTAATGTCTTCAATCTTAATTGAATTTTCTGATTTTCCAGAAAGACATGAAAAGCTACTGCTCATATCTAAAATGATTTTCTTTCATTGTAACCACCAATTTATTCTACAAAAATATTCAGAACGTGCTTCTACTTAATTTTCAAAATTATTCATCTGCTTGCCTTTTAAGTGCTTACTATAAGCCAAACACTGTATTAAGTGCCAGGGTAGAAACAAGAAAATCAAGTCGGACACAGTTCCTTGTGTCCCATCTTCAAACCCACAACACTTATGCATATATCTTAAAATTATATATTAGAAAATATTTATATTTATGGCTGTCTCCCCCGCTAGATCTGAGTTCACTGTGGGAAGGGAACACGTTTGCCAATTCTGTTGTACTCTCCAAAGCATTTAGTGTAGCATTCTGCACACGGTAGGTGCTCAGAGTAGAATACTGATGGTTGAAAATTATTAATTAAAACTTAGTGATTATAGACCATTTAATTTAGCATAGGTAATGGCAGAACTAGCAGCCAAGATCATCAAATCTTTAATATGCTAGCACAAGGTGATTTTTTTTCCAGAATAGGATGTGAAAGATAACACTTTGGAAATTCAAATTGCATTCAATATAGTTAATTACTGGAGCAGACTTACACCACTACTTGCTCATTTATCTATATTGTGTTTGTCATTTTAAAAAATATGCGCACGTATTTTGAAACGCAGCAAGGTTGGGGAGCCCATTCCACCCATTTATTCTCGTCTTCCTCGGACGAACAACTGTACACGGCGAACTAGTCTGAAAGCTATTATATAGTCCCAGTTGCTAAGGAAACCTTTGTCCCCATCGTCTGATATTAGTAGAAGTTTCCGCAAACTAGTTCTGAGCCACATCCGGTGGCCTATTGGATTTACAAAGGTTACTATGTTCTAATGTCAATAGTTTAATGCCTAAAACAACCACTTAGGTCTTTTTTTTCCTTGCCATTAGATGTTTTTCCTCCCAGATTCCAACTAGAAGACAACAGTGGTACTCTAAGAACTTCTAGCATATCCTCCTTAGTGAAAAAGCTGGATAGGGTATTTGCAGAGAATATTCACCTCTAACCACTGACTCAGCTGGCGTACTACACAAGATTAGCACATAGCCAACTAGAAGCTGAGTAATTTTCCGGCTCAGTTGATGGTGCTTATTTGAGCGCGGGGCACTGAATTAAGCACTTGTATTGTACTTTCCCAACAGAGCTCATAGATACTTTCCTTGCCCATAAGGAGGAGGCTGAGGGTAGGGTGAATAGGAAGTGTTTAAAAGGGCAGATTCCAGTGCACAGACTATGTGGTTGCTTGTAGACAGTGATTATTGTCTGTCTGAATGACTGAAGTACTCCAATTACCTCCCCCCTCCACTGTTTGAATAATTCAGGATTTATTTTCTCAGTTGGAGAGTTTTAGGTATATGCTCCTAGCCTCTCTCCCACAGGGTGGTTTAATCGCCATTTCCCATTTTGTCCTTATTGGAATAAGTTACAAAGAGTAGGATGAGAGAATCTCTAGATGTTCTCTTATCCACACGTTGGTTGCGAGAAGTGAGATAAGGATACGTCAATCGGGAGTGTCCTTAACTGGATCCTGGGACATCCAGCTGTGTAATTGCCATCATTATTTTTATCATCATCATTATCACCACAGTTCCTATGCCTTGCCATGATTAGTTGTAACAATAATAATAGGGACTTATCAAAAAGCAGAACTCAGCTGAGGAGTCTGGCGTGCAAACTCATCTGCTGGTTTTCTTCGCTCACCAAGGTCTTGGGGATCCATGTTTAGTAGTTTGTGTACTGTTTTGGCTACCTTTTCCTGTCCCTGTCAAGCCTGCTGTGCTTTCCCTGTCCATCTCTGGCACACCAGGGCCATGCTATTCTAACAGTAGCTCGCCGGTATTACGCGGGGAAATTACTGTCTCGGCTGGTTTTAGGGGCAAATGAAGCCATCCGTTGAGAATGTTACATTTTGGAGCTGCCAGAAAAAATTCAAGTTACTGACTTGATGCAAACTCACCCTCTCCTTAGTAGGAAATGTTTGTGTCACATTTATTCAACACTTATTGTGTGCAGAACACTGTACTAAGCTTAACATTTGGTAGACACATTCCCTGCCCACAACGAGCTTACAGTCCTTGAGGCCAGCACCTGTTAAAGCTAAGGGGTAGGAGTTATGGTACTATGGGACTCAGATTTCCCTGGAGTGTTAAACTAAGACCAGAGGTCGTAAAGGGTTTTTTTTTTTTTTTTTTAAGAGGTTCACCAGATACGAAAGGCCTCAGTAATTCCTTCAGTTTCCTGATCTCTGATGAATCTTATCCTTAAACCCTTTCAGGTCTGTGAAGAGAAGTCATTTATATTTTACTGGATTCATTTTCCTATCACTGGACTAAAATGAAGATCAATAAAGTTTGGATAAGGGAGACTTTAAAAGTGACATTTCCAAAACAAGCAAAAAAAAAATCATCATCTCAATGTCTTTTTGACTGGAGGCTGTAGAGCCCAGTAAAAACCCCAAATAAAATGATATCTATATTCATCCATTACATTAAATTATCTAAATTCATTGTACTGGAGAACTGTTTTAATTACCCATTTTCAGGGTTGTGAGCTAAATATTACTCATTTGTAGGAATAAAATGTTCCAAAAGATGATATTTTTCCCATATTTCAGATATTACCTCTCCAATTGGAATACTCATCTATCATACTCACTGGAGCCAATGCAGTTGATGTTTCCAAGGGTTCAATAGCATATCTCCTAAGCTAGATAAATTAAGTCTCTCGTGTGAATACACCTCCTAAGATGATTCATGCTTTACTGAGACAACCAGGGAGATTTAAGTATTCATTCAGTTGGGAAAGAACATGTGTTTTTACTACAAGTTTGAAAAGGACTCAGCAACAGAATTAAGGAATGTTCTGATACGGTGGCATGGTGTCAGAAGGAACAGTCGTACACATCTGCGGGGTGTTTAGATGGCACATGTTCAACTGCAGCATGACTTGGCAGTGATCCTCAACAATGCAACCTCCGCCATAGGAGAAACTACACGGTGAGGATTGTCACTCCACGGATTAACACTTGAAAATAAAGTACAATGCACGGGCCCTAGTTTCTTTCACTAGCAAATCGGAATGGAGAATTCAGCCATTATCTGAAGCCTATCAATGTGGACTCCTTCTCTGGGTTAAAAGAACATCTTCTTATGAGAGAAAATATGGGTTTTTTTGGTTTGTCTAGGATAATTTGAACCATCACCTGACTTTGCATTTCAGTTTGTCTGTGCAGACAGTGTCTGGGTTCCAGTTTCTACAGCCTTAAAGCAGGCAATTAATTCCAAATTGTAAAATCCTTGAGGACAGGGTTTGTATATGCTAGCTCTGTTGTCATCTCCCAAGTGCTTAGTACAGTGCTCTGCCTAAGGTTCATTAAATAATACTGATTCTGTGAAAAGACCTTCATGGTTGTAGTGTGCCTGTACATTTATCTAGACTTGTGGGCTTTCAAGGGGTGAGGCTGGTAAATCCATTCAAACACCGACAAACCTAACACATAACTTGGGAAGCAGCACGGCCTGATGGATAGAGCCAGGGGACCTGGGTTCTAATTCTGGATCCATGTGACCTTGGGCAAGTCACTTCACTTCTGTGCCTCAGTTTACTGAGCTGAAAAATTGGGATTCATACATGATTTTTCACTCCTGCAGGTTTAGCCTTGCCCCTAGTATCTCAACTGATCATCAGCCGACATCTACATCAGTCTTCAAGCAAGGGGGGGGGGGGCCCTTTCTTTCCCTTGCCCACTGTAGAGGAAACAGAGGTTAGCCAGAAATGATCAGCTGCAGTGTTTACCCTGAGGGGTTCGCCTTCCTGTGCCTGTGGAGAATTTCACAGCTTTTCTTTATGCATTTTAATAAATTCTAAGCTACTTACAAATATGCACAGTTACGTTCTGTACTTCTCTTTGTAATAAGATTTAATGACTGTGCCGTAATCCTCTGGGTGAACACAGATAATCAAACTGCATGATTTAAATGTGAGGTTTGGCAGGGCAGAATGGAATGAAATGAGGAATTTTGTTTTAGGTGATAGGATTTTTTTTAAAGTCAAAAGTTGAAAGTTAGCTATATTTATCATTTTTTAAATGGATCAAGATGATTTTTTCTGATGTCTGAATAGAGGAAGATGAGAGCAACACATTTGATTTCAGCCAAATCTCACTAATATAGACTGGGGCGGTATTAGCATTGAAGCGCTTTTGGATCAGGGGGATGTCTTTAGACCCAAAAGACACCAATAGGAGTGGAGCACTGAGAAAGCTGAGAGGCAACCCTTTGTGAGTCCTTTCCCAAGACATGTTGCCGGAAAAACAAATCCAGAAAACTGGGATGTCTACAATGGTGAAAACCATAGAAAGCTGATGAAATAAAGGCTGGAAGGGAACTTGAGAGGTCATAGATTTCATCCTTTGAGAAGCAGCATGGCATAGTGGATAAAGCGTGGGTTTGGGAGTCAGAAGGTCATGGGTTCTAATCCCAGTTCTGCCATGTGTCTGCTGGGTGACCTTGGGCAAGTCACTTCACTGGGCCTCAGTTACCTCAACTGTAAAATGGGGATTGAGACTGAACCGCACGTGGGACATGGACTGTGTCCAACCTGGCACTTAGTACAGTGCCTGGCACATAGTAAATACTTAACCTATTTTCCTTCAAGCAGGATGATATTCAGGCCATTCTAGAAAGATGAAAATCATTTTTCAATGCTTAACCTACCAGGAAAGTATACCTTGTTTCACTGTGTTAAATAGCTCAGTAATTTAACAAGTAGGTAATATAGGTGGCAGATAGGACCCTGTTTGCTACTGAACCCAGGGAAGGATGGCTATTCATGCTTCAAGACTAATTCTATCAAATGTGAAAACCATCTCTGCAGGCATCACTTGACGATCCGGGAGAACTTGAAGACCACTACCACCAGATGTTTGCTGGACCCCCTTTTTGTGCATGAAGTCATTCATTCAGTAGTATTTATTCAGTGCTTACTATGTGCAGAGCACTGTATTAAGCGCTTGGAATGTATAATTCATCAGCCCTGGGTCTTCCCTAACAAACAGTGACATCAGGCCTCCTGATAGTCATCCTTCCCATGATTCTCAGCATCAAACAAGCCTAGCCTAAATCTCAGCCCCTGCCCCAGGTGAACCTGTAGAGGATAGTGTTAAAAGAAAGAATAGCATTTATCCAGAACCGACCAAGTCCAATCCATGGCATTTATTGAACCTCTACTATATGCAGAGCATTGTATTCAGTGATTTGGGAAAGTACAATAGAGTAGATTTACAAGACAATCCCTGCCCTCAAGAAGTTTACAATCTAGGAAAGGAGATAGACAGTTAAATAAATTACAGATGAGGGAAAAGCAGAGTGTAAGGATATGTACCCGAGTTCTAAGGGGCTGGGGTTGGGTGGTGAATATCAAGTGCTTAAGGAATACAGAGCACTGTACTAAGCACTTGGGCAAGTATAACATGAGAGTTGGTAGACACCTTCCCTGCTCACAATGAGCTTACAGCCTAGAAAAGCACCTAGACCCTTGATAACGGCATTTACAGCAGCCTACTGAATATGAGTGCCATGTCAATTATACATTCAATTATTGATTCAGCTTCCATTGTAAATATTTATGTCTTCCACAGAGTGGAAGCTCCTCGAGGGTTGGAAAATGTCTTTTCCAGTGCTTAGTACAGTGTAGTGCAACTATCTCACAGTTGTCACAGCTCAAACTAAGGTCGTGTGAACAAGGGTGTAGGAACGGATGAAATGACCAGAAGTTGAGTCCTGTTCCATTAGCCTCCCCCCAACCCCGGCAAACACAACACTTCATACGAGAAGCAGAGACAAGCAAACTTCCTTTGAAGCATGTAGTGGAGGCCACAAAACTTTGGTTTAAGTCAAAAGCAGAGCCTCTGCCATCTCCCCTACCAAATCTATAGGCGCCCTGATTTCCAATTCTGCTAACGTCTAGCATCTTCCCATGTTGAATGCTCTACAGGATTTTTTCCGGAGAGAAAAATCCACCTGGGAGACCACACGTTGGTCATTTCCTGAGCTTTCAAATTTTAAAAAACGTTGTCGCTTTAGAGTCATGGAAATCAGCTGTTGTATGGTCCAGGATAAGAAAGCAAATCAAAATGCAAAATGGCAGTGCAAATGAAATCTATTTTGTGGGTTAAGAGTCTCTAGGCTATAAGCTCCTTGTGGGTAGGGAATGTGCCTACCAACTCTGTTTTCCCTCAAGGGCTCAGTACAGTGCTCTGTACTTAGTAAGTGCTCAAATACTTTTGATTAATTGATTCCAGGACCTCCGATCAGCTTGCCCAACCAAGTCGTTGGAGAATGTGGTCAGTGTATTGGCTGAAACAAGAGGTCCCTTTTTATAATACCTTCATCTTTCCCTTAGTTCTCAGATAATATCAGATATGGATCCACTATGGAATACCAGTTCCCTGTTCCTAATTCCATTTAATGGTGCATTGTACAAATTCCCCCCTCTATTCCATGGGCTTCCTCTTCTCAGCAGAACTTCCTATTTTCCAAAGAGAAACGGGAACTACTTCTTGATGATAAGTCACATTACAATGGGAAAAAGTGAAAAACTAATTTTTAAAAAGCCTGCCTGTCATTTTTATGAGCTATTTGATATCTAGAGGAAGTTATTGCCACTGCTTTTAGGGCTGGGTGTTTCTGCTCTTCTGGATGATTTTCACTCCATTTGCAAGTGTTCTCATTATCTGGGACCACTCATAAAACTGTGAGAATGACCCTTATTTTCTCCAGAAATAAACTTTGAGGTGTGGGTTCTCAGTCATCTGATAGTTCTCACAAGAATATCATGGGGCTGGGTTAACAAATATTGACATCGACATCTCACAGTCAGAATTTTACTGGTGGATATACTTAATGAAAATGCAGCAGATCAAGGAAGTGACCTGAAGGGTAGAATGGGGCAGGATTAATTTGGGGCCACAGATCCGACAAATGAGCTTTCGGGGAGGGAATTAACAGATTCATACAGGCATAACTACTATTTTCTTAACATGGAAACTCTGCATCACAGCCAACCTACTCACTGTGCCTCACTCATCTCTCTCACCATCTACCTCTTGCTAATAATAGTGGGATTTGTTAAACACATACTATGTGCCAAGCACTGGGGTGGACATATGACAATTGGGTCAGATACAGTCCCTGTCCCACATTTTTAAGTAAGACGGAGAACTGATATTTAAATCCCCATCATGAGGAAAAAGGCACAAAGGAGCAGTAATAATGGTATTTAAGTACTCGCCATGGTGCTTAATATAGTGCTCTGCACAGAATAAGCACTTAAATACTACTGATTGACCTAAACATGTGTTGGAACTGCTGGACACTGGAGAAAGATTTTTAAACCCCTAAATTGATCCTACCTTTTATAACCTGGCTAAAAATTACTAGAGAGGGAACTCAGACACTTGGAGTCAAATGCAGGAGAGCTTGGAAACGATGTTGTATTTAAAAGACAATAACAAAAAACCTGGACTCCATCCCAATCAAGCTAAAGAGTGTGGTGATATGTTTCTTTAGAAAGAGATGGTTAAAGCTGGGCTTGCGGGTCCAAGAAGAACAGACTCAAGACTAGCAAGCAACCTATGGATCCCTAGCCTTTAAAAGTCTTCACTTTCGCTTTTGAAAGAAAACCTTCTCTACTTTCACGCAGTATTTGGCTGATATAAAAACCTTCCCAGATTGCTTAGCATCCTACAGAAAGAACTTTGCGGGAAAGATGTTGGGGTAAAACTGTTCGTCGCTCCATCACCCCCAGGGTTTTCAGTAGACCCGTTGAAAGTTTTGAAAGAAAACCCTGCTACTCATATTTGATACCTGAACCTGCAGCTTCTCTTCAGGATAGAATTATCAAGGTCCCTAATATCTCGTGATCCTTGGGTAAGTCTCCAACCTTAGAGAGTACCCAGAATGAAAAATCGCTGCTATATTGGTTTGTCTTACAAGTCAGTCTAGACCTCAAATCTTTTAACTGTCTCAGGTACTTCACACGATCATGAAATACCACCAATAAGACCACCATCCGCAAAACATGGACTCAGAGAGCAAAGAAGTCAAGAGGTTGTCTGGTCCAGGTCCCTGAATCCCAACAGGTAAAAGACAAAGCTCAGCTGGCAGACAATTCTTTTTCTAAGAGATCCCTTTCCATATACACCAGACCACCCTTCTCTCCACCTTCAAAACTCTATTAAGGTCACATCTCCTCCAAGAGGTCTTCCCCAATTGAGCCCTCTTTTCCCCAACACCCTCTCCCTTAGGCACTTGGATCTGTACCTTTAGGCCACTTGGTATGCACCTTGCCCTCAGGCATATATTCATAATTTGATATTAGTGCCTGCTCCCGCTCCAGACTGCAAGCTTATTGTGGGCAGTGAAGGTGCCCATCAACGGCGTTGTATTGGACTCTCCCAGGGCTCTGCATACGGGAAGGTTAATAAATCCCATCGATTGAGACAGCCTGAACTTCAGTCTGTCGTCTAGCTGCCCTCCCCCTTGCCACCACCATTTTAGCAAGACAAAGCAAGAGGGATAAAAAAAAACACCTTCTGTCATCCACACTTCTTTCAGGCTGGAGAGCTGGCCACAGGCCCTGTTCCCAGTAGATGGCTCTACTGAAAACGGATTTGCTAGAAAGGCTGGAGGTGATCCTGGCTCCTGCTCTCCCCACTCCAGTGCAGACTTCGCTCTGCTGCTCAGACCTTTTTTCTACCAAACGCATTCAGTTCATGTTTTCCCACTCTTCAGGAACCTCCAGTGGTTGCCCATCCAGTTCTGCATCAGATACTCCTTACCACTGGCCACAAGGCACTCAATCACCTTGCCCCCTCCTACCTCAAACGACTCTCCTACTACAGCCCAGACTGCACACTTCACTCCCTTAATGCCAAGCTACTCACTGTACCTCGATCTCACCACCGACCTCTCGCTCACATTCTGTCTCTGGCCTGGAACGCCCTCCCTCTTCATATCTGCTAATTATTCTCTCCACCTCCAAAGCCCTACTGAAGGCACAACTCCTTCAGAGGTCTTCCCTAAGCCCTCATTTCCTTTTCCCCCCACTCCCTTCTGTGTCTCCCTGAATTGCTCCCTTTATTCACATCACCCTCCCAAAGCACTTATGTGCATATCTGTAATGTGACAAAATAATGCCTGCCCGCCCCCACTTAGACTCTAAGCTTGATATGGGCAGGGAATGTAAAATTGTGTTTTACTCTCCCAAGCGGTTAGTACAGTGCTCTGTATACAGTAAGTGCTCAATAAATCGACTGACTGATCACCACCACTGCTCCCACGTATTCAGGCAACAGGGCATCAAGTAATTTCCCCTCAGGATGTAGGCGGAAAGATGTAGAGGACCAACTAATTTCTTCCTCACTTTTTTTTTTTTAGAAAGTAAAATCCAATCCCTCCCATGCCTCTACAGGGTGCTGGGATAGTCACAACCTGGATTCTGAGCCCGTTCCTCCTCACCCTCCCCCACCAAAGTAATTCTATTTTAATCTGTAGCTGGTGATTATTAATTTTCATTGTAGATAAAAATTATGATGAAACAGCAAGAAAAAACCCACCACCACAGCAGGCAGAGTCACATTATAAAGAGCTAGGGAAGGAAGTGAAATATATGATCTGACGTGGGTCAATAGAAGTTTATCATGTCAAGATCTAATGCAAAGACACAAGACTTGGTGGAAAGCAGAAAAGCATCCTAACAAACCATCATTTTTCCAAGGAAAAAGCAAAAGCTAAGCTAGTGGGATTCCTGAGTGCCAAGTTTTCAATTGTGTGTCCATGTGTACAGAGCACTGAAGGAAGTAGAAACAAAAACATTGAGACTCAAAATGGCCCACAGCAGAACACAAGTCAAAAAAGCAGAACAGCTGGCATCATCTCTCCCACAGCATGAAAATTTCAGTGCTACAAAAATTCCCTTGCAGGCAGTGGCAGATTTCCCAATAAGCTCTGGTGACCTAAAGAAACTTTTTTTGGGGGAGGAAGAAATTAAAGTATTTTAGGAGAAGAGAAGAATGGAGAGGCAATATTCCACGAGGAAGAGAGCAATTTTTAGATTAATAATAAGGTCACAGTATGCATTATTTTCAATTTCACTTCACAACTATAAGTGACCTAATCAACTGAAGGAAAGCTAGTCAGGTGAAATGTGGCAAGAGCCTCACTGGCATTTCTTATGAGAGTATTCAAGTAATGGCAGCTTTACCTAGGGAAAAAAGACTGCAAGATCGAGAATAAGGAGACCCACATTTGAGTCCTGCCTCCACCTGTCTCCTGTGTGACCTTTGGCAAGTTACTTAACTTCTCTGTTTCTCAGTTTCCTCACCTGCAAAGGGGGATAAAGTACCTGTTCTCCCTCTCTTTTACATAGCAAGCTCCACTTGGGACAGGGACAGAGCCTGATCTGATTATCTTGCATCAATCCCTGTACTTGGCATATTACAAACACTTAACACAATCATTATCATGTTTACTACTAGAGACACAAACTTAATGGGGAAGACAGCGGACAGAAATTGCCAACATACAATGTGAAACCAGAGTCAAAGCGGAGGTACCCCTGATCAAAGTGGGGACAAAATATACAGAAATAAGTGGAATAAACCATAATACATCTGAGTGCTAAGGTTATGGGCCCAACAGGGAGGAGGCATTCAATCAGCCAATGGGATTTATTGAGCATCTACAGTGTGTGGAGCAATATACTAGTCCCTTGGGAGAGTATAATACAGGGACTGACCAGGGCATCTAGGAAGTAAATCACTCCAGGTAGGCATGCTTGCATACCTGTTTGTTGTTTTACAGCAATGTGTGGTCGGAGGGGGGGAAGCACTTGTAAGCAAGGTGATAGAAGGAAAAGGTGGAGAGGGGAAGGTGAGGAGGGAAGGACAGACACCAGGAAGTGAGTTATGTTGGGGACCAAAGTCTATCCTCAGGAGAAACTACCTACAACCCTCCTGATCAGTAGCACACCATTGGAAGTGCACCCATTAAGGGAAGGGGGAAAAGAAAAAAAAAAGTCAAAAAACCCTCTTTTTAGCCACCATCTTGCCTTTTCTCAGATATCAAAGGAATATTCAAGGGACAAACTGGCTTCATGACCACAGTCTTCAGGATGCACTATTATTTCCCAGGGCACATGCTGCAACTCTTCAAGCGAAAGAAATCTAGGTCCACCCTCCTCACAGCTCCAAAGACCAAGAAATCCTTTACCGTGAGACTTCTCGGGGCAGCGTGTAATAGAGAAGCAGCCTGGCCTAATCAAAAGAGCACAGGCCTGGGAGTCAGAGGACCTGGGTTCTAATCTCCCTTCTGCTACAAGTCTGCTGTGTGACCTTGGGAAAGTCATTTCACTGGGCCTCCTTTATCTCACTTGTAAAATAGGGATTAAATCCTATTCCTTAGATCGGGAGCACCATGTGTGAGAAGGATTGTGTCCACCTTGATTAACTTGGATCTACCCCAGCTCTTAGAGCAGTGCTTGACACACAGTAAACCCTTAACAAGTACTGTCATCATAGCACTTCACGGAGAGCATTTTTAGAATAAATACTAGCAGCTGCACTTGTGCTTGGGAAACACGCAAATCCCATAACCTGCCATGTTCTATTGTATTCTACAAAAAAAGTTCTTTCTGAAAACAGATGCAGGTCTCATGCATCACTGCAATCAATGATATTTATGGGCATGTACTGTGTGCAGGGCACTCTAAGCATTTGGGAGAGTACAGAATTGGTAGCTACATTGTCTGTCTGCAGCAATCTTACAGTCTACAGGGCATAAAACCTTAAATAGTTTTATGCAGTACGCACTGATTTTAATTACTTTTTCTTAGAAGACAAAACTAGGGGAAAACCTCTTTGGAGCCAAGAAATGTGTGCCAATTACATTCCAGCTCAGAGTGAGTTAGAATGACCGACTCACTGTATCGGCCTCTTGAAGAGGGCTGTTATAATTGAAACGCCAATAGACCCTTAGGTAGGGCAGCCTCATTGGGTACCTCAGAAATACACTAGGTTTTAATTGCTAACGCTGGCATTTTATGTCACTGGTCTGATTTATGGACCTTTTACGACTATTTGACCACATATCAGGAATAAGTTTTAAAAAAATAAATCGCCTGCATGACCTCCTTTGCCGAGCAAGCTGTGTTATTTTTATAGATATTCAATATTTAAATGTTCATGAAGACAGGCCTCAGTCAGCACACGGATAGAAGCTAGGTGAAAGGAAAGAGAAATTGATTTGGAATAAACAGATCGACCTGGAGGAAGACACGACAAGAAGAGGGAGAACTAGCACAGAGGTGAACAGATGGGACGTTATCCAGGACCTAAGACATCTAGAAAGCCAAGGCAAGGACACGGGGACAAATAATCAAATGGACCCATTGGCAGGAGAGACCGGGCACAGGAGTCTGCATTCATAACATGCTGAGAAGCAGTGTGGCCTAGTGGATAGAGCACGGGGCTGGGAGTCAAGGGGACCTGGGTTCTTCTCCCGGCTCTGCCACTCGTCTGCCTGGTGAGCTTGGGCAATTCTCTTAACTTCTCTATGCCTCAATGACCTTATCTGGAAAATGGGGATTAAGTTTACGAGCCCCAGGTGGAACAACCTGATTACCTTGTATCTCTAGAGAAGCAGCGTGGCTCAGTGGCAAGAGCCCGGCCTTGCGTGTCAGAGGTCATGGGTTCAAATCCCAGCTTTGCCACTTGTCAGCTGTGTGACTTTGGTCAAGTCACAACTTCTCTGGGCCTCAGCTACCCCATCGGTAAAATGGGGATGAAGACTGAGCCCCACATGGGACAACCTGATCACCTTGTATCCTCCCCAGAGCTTAGAACAGTGCTTTGCACATAGTAAGCACTTAAATGCCATCATTCCGGCCCTTATATCACTGCTTGGCACATAGTAAGCACTTAGAGAAGCAGCATGGCTTACTGGAAAGAGCACGGGCTTGGGAGTCAGAGGTCGTGGGTTCTAATCCCCACCCCGCCACCTGTCTATGTGACTTTGGGCAAGTCAATTAACTTCTCTGTGCTTCAGTTACCTCATCTATAAAAATGGGGATTAAAAAAATGTGAGCCCCATGTGGGACAATCTGATTACCCTGTATCTACCCCAGCGCTTAGAAAAGTGCTCTGCACATAGTAAGTGCTTAACAAATACCATAATTATTATTATTAATCCCCATTTTACATGAGGGAACTGAAGCCAGTGAAGGGAATTGCCCAAGGTCACATCACAGCCAAGTGGAGGAGTGGGCTTAGAATCCAGATCCTTTAGACTCCCAGGCCGATGCTGTAGCCACTAGACCATGCTGCTTCTCATGCTGGCCAGGGATTGTCTCTGTTGCCAAACTGTACTTTCCAAGCGCTTAGCACAGTGCTCTGCACATAGTAAGCGCTCAATAAATACAAGTGAATGAATGTTTTCACTTCATGGCTACACATGGGCTGCTCTTCCACCTGCTGGCAATTTCAGGAAATGCCACAGGAAGACGGTCAACCGACCCTTTCCTTTATCTTCTGCCAGACGCACGTTTATCCTACCTCATTGAGATTCATTCAATAGTATTTATTTGAGCGCTTACTATGTGCACAGCACTGTACTAAGCGCTTGGAATGTACAATTCGGCAACAGATATAGACAATCCCTGGCCACTGACGGGCTTCCAGTCTAATCGGGAATGTCGGTATTTGTTAAGCGCTTACTATGTGCAGAACACTGTTTTAAGCGCTGGGGGAGATATAGGGTCATCAGGTTGTCCCACGTGAGGCTCACAGTCTTCATCCCCATTTTACAGATGCGATGAAAGATGTGGGCTGAAAAGATGCTGAGGAATCCACACTCAGCCCCACTGGAAAGAAAAAAAAACTTCCCATATTTGTTCCTTGTCTTGATAATGGCATTTATGAAGTGTTTATTACAGACCAAGATGGAAGGTTATAGACAGACACAACTTCTGTGGGAGGGAGAATGGGAATTTTATCTCCCCGAGGCACAGAGAGGTAAAGGGACTTCCCCAAGGTCACACAGCACTATTACTCTGTGGCACTACTTATGAGAACAGAGAACCTCACGGCTGCAGTCAGTGGTATTTATTGAGCACTTACTGCCTGCAGAGCACTGTACTAAGGACTTGGGAGTCAACAGTTGGCAGATATGTTTCCTGCCCTCCTACCCACCCCCAACCAATGGAAAAAAAGAAAATGGGCCAAAAGATCCAAGTGAAATGATACAACTTAATCGAGGCTGCTGAGAGGCAGCAGTGATGACTGCCAATCGGAGGTCCTGGGTTCAAATCCCCGCTCTGCCACTTGTCAGCTGTGTGACTGTGGGCAAGTCAACTTCTCTGGGCCTCAATTCCCTCATCTGTAAAATGGGGATTAAGACTGTGAGCCTCACGTGGGACAACTTGATTACCCTGTATCTCCCCCAGCGCTTAGAACAGTGCTCCGCACATAGTAAGCGCTTAAACACCAACATTATTATAGGGGCTTAAAATGTGCAGAATGTGGCCCTATCTTGTCCAGGAAAAGAGAGGCTGATCTCTTCTTGTAGAAGGCAAATTTTTGGAAAGTTTTGAAAGTGGGGAGGGACTTATTTTGGAAACTTTGAAAGAAAAGAGTCCCATGCCAAGTGGGGAAGAAGTCAAAAGAGTAAGAGGGCACCCAGCACAGTGCTCTACACACGGACTACTTTACACTCTCCCAAGCACTGGGCACAGAACTCTGCACACAGTTAAGTGTTCAATAAACATGACTGAATAAGCAATAGGCATTCAATAAATACCACTGAAGTCAGAGGGGGAAAAAGGTGGGAGCAAATATTTTTTAAGAAGTGAAAAGTCCAACTCGTAGGCTAAATTGGTTTCCCTGCGCTTAGTACAGTGCTTTGCAAACAAAAAGCTCTCAAATGTGACTGAATGAATGAACTGCGGGAAGACCTTACTCCTGATAAGACAGTGACAATGTTGAAAATGGCCCCAAATCAGAGTTCTAACTGGTATCTTTTTAACCCTCCTGCTCATCCCACTAGATTCATTTAGGTAGCCTGGCGGGGGGAGAAAAATCACAATATTCCAGAACAATTCTAAGAGGCTTATCCCCCACCTGCAGGTCAAGGCCCCAATCTGTTCCACAGCAGGTCCATATCCCTAAATGTTATCCAGGAGGAAGCCAAAATTGTCTCCAGCCTAAACCACCACACCAGCTCCCCAGAGACCTCCCCTCACCAAGAACCAGGAATGGCAATGCAGCAGATTTCTATATTTGGAAATATAGTTGAATTAATGGGCCTGATATGTCTTTCAGATGTAGTGGGATATTTCTGGCTGCTTCCCTCCCAATTAGTATATTTAATCAGGATATGCAATAGTTACATATTAAGTAAATTAGGAAAGTTTTGTTTCATAATAGTGTCGGTATTTGTTAAGCACTTACTACGTGCCAAGCACTGTTCTAAGCATGGGATAGATGCAAGGCAATCAGGTTGTCCCACATAGGGCTCACAGTCTTAATCCCCATTTTACAGACGAGGTAACAGGCACAGAGAAGTCAATAATAATGTTATTTAAGCACTTACTATGTGCAGAGCACTGTTCTAAGCACTGGGGTAGATAAAGGGTAATCAGGTTGTCCCACGTGAGGCTCATAGTTAATCCCTATTTTACAGACAAGGTAACAGGCACACAGAAGTCAATAATAATGTTATTTAAGCACTTACTATGTGCAGAGCACTGTTCTAAGCACTGGGTTAGATAAAGGGTAATCAGGTTGTCCCACGTGAGGCTCATAGTTAATCCCCATTTTACAGATGAGGGAACTGAGTCACAGAGAAGTGAAGTGACTTGCCCAAAGTCACACAGCTAAGTGGCGGAGCCAGGATTAGAACCCACAGCCTGACTCCCAAACCTGTGCTCTTTCCACTAAGCCACGCTGCTTCTCAACATTCTTGATTTTTTTTGTGTTAGAAAAAATATATGTCCTTAGTTTCCCCCATCCCACACTTAGTTTCTCTTTTTTTGGAAATGAAATTGAAGGGTATTTTACAGAAATCTTACAAAGCCACATATTCTATAAACTAAGCCCCAATGTCAGATACTGTTTGTGCTCTGAAATCTGCTCCCAATTTCTCTGTCCACTTTTTCCATGAACATTCTTAAGGGGTGGGGGTAGAGGAGAAGGAGAGAGGAAAAAAAAAAACAAAACCACTCCTTTCCAGAGTCAGTTTCTCCTTTGTGACTACAACCAACTGCCTGGTTTGTGCCAGACTTTGTTTAAATGATTTAGCTGTACAGTAGCTTGCTGAAAGCCTTGCAGTAGCTCTATTCTTCATCTTACAGCAAAATCTATAACTCTCATATTTTGGTGATAGTGGTCGCTCCAGGAAAAAAAAAATATCCAATTTATAGCAAAACATTTTCTGAGAATTTAGTGACTGCGGAAAGTTGAAATATCATTAGAGAAAATTCACAGCAGAAAGTTATTCTGTTATGCCCTATAATACTCACAACTGTGAAATATAAATCAGGACTAATCATACTAGGAAATTCATTCCCAGAAGCATTCTAATAAAAAGTGACGGTTTAATTTTGGAGAATCTGTTTTAAGATTTCGATTGGAGCATTTTTAAGGTGGGGACCCTAGCATTATTGGGATCTATCCGTTGTATTTGAGCCCTTGCTGGGTGTAGAGCACAGTACTGGGAGCTTGGAAGAGAATACAACAGAGTTGGTAGACACATTCCCTGGCCCCAAAGAGCTTACAGTCTAGAGGAGGAGATGGGATGCTCCACAGGAAGTCTGACTGCATATATACCAGCAGTGAGATAATTAATAATGCACTGTGTTTTGTCCTTTGTGCTTCCTACATACTTTCATGAGGCAATCTGAGAACAGTTAAGTCAAATACAAAAGTGTGTTCCCTAAAATGCGCTTCACTTAGTTTGAATATTGGCAAAAGCAATTTTCTCTTACTGTGAGTATATCAGAAGATAACATTTGCTCTCCTAGTAGACTCCAATTTCAGAAATTCCCTTTACTGAAGAACTTACTGGCATGGAGAGCAAATTTCAAAAGATGGAGCAAAACCATGCATTCATCCTAACAGTTAAAACATAGGCACTTGATCATTAATTCTCAGCACCATGTACCTTATCTGAAATTCACACACTTGGATTACTCTCCGTGGTTTTGAGGGTCAAAATGCACTTGTATTTCTGACTCCTGAGATTCCACTTATTTTAAAGAATCAAACTCCCATCACTACAGAATTAATGAAATGAGTCACAGAATATGAATGACATACACAAGCAACTAATCTCTTATATTAACTGCAATTAGTAAAATACACTACTAAAATATTTGAAGACATCTTTCTCCTGAAGTAGAATATACCCTCTTTTCCCCCTTTCCCTCTGCTCCTCCCCCTCTCCCTTCCCATCCCCTCAGCACTGTACTTGTCCGCTCAACTGTATATATTTTCATTACCCTATTTATTTTGTTAATGAATTGTACATCGCCTTGATTCTATTTAGTTGCCATTGTTTTTACGAGATGTTCTTCCCCTTGACGCTGTTTAGTGCCATTGTTCTTGTCTGTCCGTCTCCCCCGATTAGACTGTAAGCCCGTCAAACGGCAGGGACTGTCTCTATCTGTTGCCGACTTGTTCATCCCAAGCGCTTAGTACAGTGCTCTGCACATAGTAAGCGCTCAACAAATACTATTGAATGAATGAATACCAAACTAGATCAGACCTATCAATCAAGTCTCCTTTAATGAACACACATTACACAGCCATCTCAAATAATAGCAGCAATTTCCGATGGTCACTGCAACCTCATTTTGTGGCTTTTTATTAATTGACTTTTGGAAGAAAAATTTAAGCTTCCAGAGGGATGGGATCATGCTTTTTAGTTGCAATTGTGATATTCATTAAGATATATGCCAAGCACTACAGTAAGCAATGGTTAAGGATCAGGTTAGACCCAGTTCTAGTCCCACACTGGGCTTTCAATAAAAGAGTAAGGGAGAACAGGCATTGAATCCCCATTTTAAAATGAGACAGGTGATGCACTGAGACATTAAGTGACCTGTTCAAAGTTACATAGCAGTCAAGTGGCAAATTAGAACCCAGGTCACCTGAGTCCCAGGTCCCTGCTCTTTCCACTAGGTCTACTAACTCTATTTGAAGGGATTGTAAAGTGCTATGCACACAGGAGGGGCTCAGTGGACACTCTAAGCAAGAGAGGGTCAGTAGACACAATACCAGACTAGGAGATATATTCTAGTTCTGGCTCTGCTGCTCAACTGTGTGACCATGGACAAGTCACTAGATTTCCTCAGTTTCCTGAGCTATAAAATGTGGATAAGATACTTATTCCTCCACCACTCCTTTGATTGAGTGCCCCTTATGGGATGGGGACTGATCTGATTATCTGTAACTACCCCAAGATGTGGTACAGAGTTTGCATTTGGTAAATTGTATCAAATATTGATAAGTGGTTATAAACAAGTTTCATGCCTGAAGTTTGTGCACTTTAAAAAAGCCAAGTTGAAATTTTCATTAATTCACTCATTCAATGGTGTTTGAGCCCTTACTATATGCAGAGTACTGTACTAAGCGCTTGGAATGTACAATTTGGCAACAGATAGAGACAATCCCTGACCAATGATGTCTAGTGACAGTCTAATGGGGGGGGGGGGGGGAGGCAGTCCGATTAGACTGTCCCTCCCCCGATTAGACTGTAAACCCGTCAAACAGCAGGGACTGTCTCTATCTGTTGCCGACTTGTTCATCCCAAGCGCTTAGTACAGTGCTCCGCACATAGTAAGCGCTCAATAAATACTATTGAATGAATGAATGACAGTCGGCAGAGCAAAACAGGACAAGACAAAAACATGAATTCTGACATGATTCTTGGTCCCCTGGGTGGGGGTGGGGAGGGGGCGCTCCCTCAGGAAGCTCCCAGCCTGAAGTGATTAACAGACATAGGCAGACAACAAGGTAAATTCAGCAAGAAGACATTCAAGAAAAACCCTAAAGCGCAACAGTCTCCATACTCCTCACCACCCCCAGCGAAGCCATCTTTGCCCCGAAGCACCAGAGTCTTCCAGGATTTTTACTTGACAAGTCACCCACCCTTAACTCCTGTCCTCCACACTCCATAAAAAAGTTCCCTCTCATGCCCTTTTCCCCACCTCAAAAGTGGACTAGGCTTTTCAGCCAAAACACAGTGAACTGCAACACTTAACTTTAAACTCATGAAACACAGGAATCATTCTCCATGTTACTACCATCTGCAAAGTAAACTATTATTAATCTCTGAACTGAGTTTAGAGTTTTGGTTCATAAAAGCATCCCAATTTTACAATATTTAGCAAAGCTCTTACTGTATCAAAGCTCAAGGCCCAAATTGACCTAATTATGTAAGGTTTGACTGTCTTCCTTAGCCTGATTTTAGGCCAGCCCTGTGGGTTAGAATATGGTTACCAATTATCTGGGTTGTTCCCCTGCCACAACCCCCCACTGAAAGAGTAATGTAATGAGAATCCAAATGACAGCAAAAGAGAACAAAAAAAAATTCTGCAGTTTGGCTGTTCAAAACCTGTTCAAACTGACATTGTGGCTATATGCTATTTTGATTTTAAAGGTGGCATTTTTACAAAACAACCCCAAATGGACATACAGAAAAGTCATTCATTATGTATATGAAATTAGGACAGAATAGCTTATGTTAATAAACTCAGAGACACTCTTCTGGGGAAGACCACACACCCCTGGAAACAGTGTAAGGTGAGTCTTCTTTACTCCCTGCCCACCTCCCTGGCTCTCGATATGGGCAGCTCACCCTTCGGTACGTGCTCTAAAGCCTGCTAGAAAACTCCCCACTTCGTTCCCCCACCCAGCAAACCTCTTACCTCTAAGTACATGGAAAGTAGGTGGGTGTTCAGATGCTCTGGCCCAGAAACTGATGCAGAAACAGTAGGGTCCTTTGGTACTAAAGTGATGCTCCAACATGAGCCTGCATACGTGAATGGAAGGGTCTTTGAGAGAGACTCTCTTGTATGTTGAGCCCATTAAAGCACAGTAGTGCGGAGGCAAAATTAGAGCAGACTCTTCTTCCTGAGAGAGAAATAAAGAGAGAAAGAACAGTTAAGTAGCTAGTCCATGTTTCAATAGCAACTCTTGCCATCTCTCCTCTCTTCAGGAAAAGGGTGATAATGCCCTGCCTCTGTGATTTAATCCTAGGAAAATGGAATTCATGCCAAATTTAAAAAAATGAAAACATACCAAGAGAGTTACCCAAGACGGCAGGAGCTGAGAAGCCAGCAGGAGCTGAGGAGGCAGCCATTCTAACCCCTCAGCCATCTTTGACTCAGCTGTTGCCTCTTGCTTTAAGTACCCACCCCGGGAGAACCAAGATGATTGCAATTGGCAACTGATATCTCCCTGCTAAGCGTGATCTAGCTTTCACCTGCCACAACCAGCCCTCCCCCACAACTCCAGTTCTGGAAGAGAAAGGGTGTGTGCCTTTTAAATTAGGTCCATTTCATAAATTATTTATTATAAATTTATACTGATATCTGTCTCTCCTCTCTAGACTGAAATTCTCACTGTGGGCAAGGAACATGCCTGCTAACTCTGTTGTAGTGTGATCTCCCATGTGTTTAACACAGTGCTCTGCACACAGTAAACACTCATACATCATTGATTGCATTTTGAGGCAACTATGCAGAACAGAAATTTAATTTAGTTATTTATTAGTTCTGTCTCTTCAGGAGGCAACAGTGGCCTACTGGTAAAAATGCAGGAGGGGGAGTCAGGAGACCCCTTAAATCTTGGCTCCATCACTTACCCACTGGGCGAGTCACGTACCTCTGTGCCTCAGTTTCCTCATCTGTAAAATGGAGATTAAATACCTGCTCTCTCAGACCGTGAGCCCCTGAGGTACAGACTGTAGCCAACCTGATTATCTGGTATTTACCCCAGCATCAATCACCATGCTTGGCACATAGTAAGTGCTTAATAGTGACACTAGTAATAATAATTATTAAGCACTAGCTGGATGCCGAGCCCTGTACTAAGCACTGAGAATAAACACACAGATGGGAATTAGACATGGTCCTTACCCTCCCAAGCACTCATTATTATTATTATCATTATCTGAACTAGCCACAGCCCGTCACTGAGTGTTCTTACAGACATGTAGCCCTTACTGGTATTTAGCACATCCTTTGAAAAATCCCACTGGATTAAGGCTATTCCCACACTAGTTAGCCTCAGTGGGTGTGAAACGCTTTGAAGGAAAAGACTGAATTAGGACACCTGAGGCAATGAGAGATTCAGCTGCAGCCTATCATAGGTGAGGCCAGGAAAGCCTTACCTTTCGCAGTCTGTATTTCTCTCAAAATTAAATATAGGCCAGAAGTCACGATTTGAAAACTTTTCAGGGCAGCCCAAGGTTTATTGAGAACCTGAGGATGGGGCTGGTGGTAGCAAAATTGAACAAGACTTTGAGACTCATTGAGTAAAGCAAATTTTTATTACAGGTTCAGTCTCTGGCAACCTCTTTTATAAAATCATGCTGGAGGGCACAATAAATACATTAGGTAGGTTATATTTGGGCCTTTCTGTATTTTTTTTTAGATCATTCAAAACTTGCAGTACTGACTGTTCTGTATTTTTCATTTATCTGATACTTAAAGCAGCCTTGCTGATAAATTTAAAGCAATTTTGGGCTGGCCCATAAATCCACATTCCCACATCTAATCTCTCTTCAGGCCTCTCTCCGACTGCCCATATCACAGTGCTAAGAGAATACGAGTCTCTTGATAGCAAATACACAGTCCTCCCTTTCCCTCATCCCCCTCTAATTCCATATGTATATGTGTATATATATGCAGCGTGGCTCAGTGGAAAGAGCCTGGGCTGGGGAGTCAGATGTCATGGGTTTGAATCCCAGCTCTGCCACTTGTCAGCTGTGTGACTGTGGGCAAGTCACTTCACTTCTCTGTGACTCAGTTCCCTCATCTGTAAAATGGGGATTAACTGTGAGCCTCACGTGGGACAACCTGATTACCCTGTATCTACCCCAGCGCTTAGAACAGTGTTCTGCACATAGTAAGTGCTTGTTATTATATATACTGTCTTCTACTTTCACCAGGATGGAATGGAAGAAAGGGAATGGAAAGGAGAAGCTAAGTTTTGACTTGCCGCCTGATTTTCTTTGCACTCTGGACCTGTGCTAATTTGCCTGGCTGATTTTCCTCCCATTAAAATTTTGAACTGAGCAAGATGACTGCAGAACTTGGTACTATTTCTCAGATTATCTAACTCTTTTTCTTTTCATCCGAAAAGACAATATGTAATTCTTTCCTTCATCTAGTTCTCTGAAGAGAAAGGAAAAGAATGGGAAAGAAGTTACAAGTGGGTAAAGCATTTAAAAATGTGTCAAAAACAAGGTTGATAAAATAAGCAGCCAAACCATTTGTACTAGAATTACAGTATTTTCCATTTAGTGAAGTGAGACAAGTTAATTGCATAGTTACCGGGGAATAAACTACAGAGTAATTACACTGTAACTCCTTCAGAAACTATAGTAATTACAATGAGATAAAGCATTCCAAAATAGAGCTCGAGTTCTCAAATTCATTTGTAAAGGAACATGAAGCAGCATGGCCTAGTGGATTAGAGCACGGGCCTGGGTGTCCGAAGGACTTGGCTTCTAATTCCGCCTCTGCCACATGTCTGCTGTGTGACCTTGTCCAAGTCACTTAACTTCTCTGGGCCTCACTTTCTTCATCTGTAAAAATGGGCATTAAATCTTACTTCCTCCTACTTTTAGCTGTGAATTCCACAAGGGACAGGGACTGTGTCTAGCCTGATTTTCCTGTATCTACCCCAGTGCTTATTACGGAGCTTCACAAGTAGTAAACGCTTAACAAATACTAATAAAAACAAAAAAAAAGCCCCCCTACCCCTCCACTACTTTTAGGTTAACTACATTTCAACACATGAGATCTTCAAATATCAGCATATTTACAGAGAGGCAACACTGATGGACCACCAGTCAGAAGATTTGTTATAGACGGGCAAAGTCATTCTGAAGCCCAAGATGAACCTCGATTTTTCCCTATGGACAAACAGAGTCATCGAAGCATATCTCATTCTCATGGGTGACGGGGGAGAGGCCCCAGAAAAACTTTGCCCTGGGTGTCCTCGGATCGCCATATCAGGATTTAACCACCTAGCTTCTTACGCTCAATGGGAGACAAGCTGGAAAAAGAAGAAAATCATCCGATCCTTTACCGCTTCTCTCTTCCCCCCGAGAGGGATTTTTCTGGGAGACTCACAAGACCTGTCGTGCTACAACCTTAGAGCGTATGTTGTCAAAATGCATTGGGGTTAACTCTGAAGTGGATCTTCTATTTTGGCCTCCGGAATTCTTCAAACAGCCTTATTCTTTCACCCTCTTTGCTTTTAATCGTAGAGAGAGACCGACAGACGGGGTCTTCTCCTTAGGGCATTACCTGTTTTCAAATAGCCTTCACAAGTGCAGTCAATAGCGAGGGATCACTAAAGGCTGGTGGCCATTTTGAAAGCCCACTGGCCGGCACAGCAGGACCTGAACTCCGGAACCTTCCGATTTCCTCTCTTTTGCCCTGATGGTCATTAGAGCTTTCAGCCAGGGTGGAAATGAGTGGTAAATGAATTGTTACAACAGCATCAGGGTCTGGGAGAGGAGGCTTTTGTGAAGGTGGACGCCACTCTTACCATTATGTACATCCAGAGCTCTTTGATACTGTGTGCCTGACTCTCTGTTGCTTGGTAACTGGTGCACCTAATTATGCTACTAGGAGGTCACCGAAATGTCAGAAATTCTATGCCATAGACCAAAAAAGTCAGAAAGAAAGGATGCATTTGCATAGGTAAACGTCATATTTTTATACTGGAGGGAAGGGAAATAATAATTCAAAAGTTTAGGGTTGGAAATGGAATCCTGGGCTACAAGATTGTTGGGGGGCTGAGGGGAGAAAATGAAAATCAGAGCAGTTCTTCTGAAATGTCCACGGAGTGGCGGAAGTGGATATTTCAAGATGGAAAGTCTTTTTTCATCTGCCAGATAATGAGCTGTTTTCTGCTGAAGGTTGTTAAGGACCAAGCCATTTTTTTTCTTCAGAGCGAATAGTTACACCCTGCTAAATCTAGGTTATCAAGTTTAGAAATCATTTAGGTGATCATTTTCTTTCTTCCGTCTGCAAACAGAGCAGTGTTTATCAGTGCTAATGTTTATCCCGGGCTAAAACAGAAATGCCATGCTTCCATTTTCTAAACCTCTTCCTTACAGTCTGTGATCCTTTCAACATCTTCCTTCTAATCCCAGCAATTGGTTCCAAACACACTAGCTACCTTCCTAGAGTACAGCAAACAAGTCCCCGGAAGCACTCTCTAAATTCTTCACATTTTAAGAGAAACCGTTTCTTGTACGACAGACTAACACTTAATTTCTGAGACCTGGAAATCTTTTCTCCTCTCAACAAATCAATCTCTTAAGAACAGTCAAATAATACTGAGCTTCAAACTTTTCTCTGGCTTATAAGAATGAAATAAAGCTACCTGTACATTCCCACAGTTTTCCTTAAGCGATCGGATGCTTTATCATTTGGAAATGACTGATTTCTTCTTCCTGCAATAGGGATATAACCCTTCCCTTTTTTTCTTTTCCTCATCTGTGCGATATTGGCCCTGGAATGGGGCGGCTCGCCCAAAAGGATTGATCTACTAGCCCCCTCTTCTGGTTCCAAAATATATCCTTCAGTAAAACCTGCGGTACATAAATTCCAAAAAAACAAAAAGGTTAAATAAGTATCGGTGCCCGTTGATTACCAAATGCCCCGCCTAACTTATTTATTGTCCCTGAAGCTCCATTTTTCTCTAGACAATTTCACTTTAAAGAATTACCTTGGCCAAAGAATTTCATCAGTGACTGACAGAAAAGTGATTACATTTATCGACCGGGACGTATGATTGAACACTACAGAAATAAAGACTCCCTCCTAACATTTGTCTACCCGAAAAAAACGGCGACCACAAGGAAGTTTCCTCATTGGAAGATTCTGCAATTTGCGGATTTAATGTGTTTCCACGTCATGGGTCCCTCACAGCTTTATGTGTGAAGGATGTGTCGCTTGGGCGCCCTTTAGATAGGGGTTTTGTTTTTTTTTCTCCTTAGGCGCCTCCTCTCTTGTGGAATTTCTATCATAAATGCCAGAAAAAGAAATAAAATGAAATTTGCAAAGGTAGCGCATTCTTTTTTAATGAGAGAAACAGAAAAAGTGTGAAACGCTCACCTGGTGAATTCCTAATTTATGTTTCATTATGCTGTTTTTAAAATGTTTACTATGTGGCAAAGCAGTGTGCAAAGTGCTGAGGTAGGGAAAAAATAATCAGATGAGACACAATCCTTGACCCGCCCAGGGTTTGGTACACCAGGGAACTGAGATTCAGAGAGGTGAAGTGACTTGCTCAAGGTCACACAACAGGCCATTAGAATCTGGGTCTCCTGATTCCCCGACATTCTGTTTCCACTAGGCCTCGCTCAGTATATGTCCATGATCCTTTCCACCTGCAGCATCCGTAAAGATTTGGTAAAAGACCATCAGTAATGCTGGTTAACTGGTCAGCCCCCATTCAGCTAACCAATCAATCATTCAGTGATATTTATTAAGCACTTACTGTGTGTGAAGCACTGTGCTGAGCCCTTGGAAGAGTACACTACAATAGAGTTGGGAGAGGGGGAGCTTGCAGACTAGAGGGGGAGACAGACATGAAAAGAAATTACAGAAAGGGGGAACGGCAGAGCGTAAGGATCTTCTGTGGGGCTGAGGGTGGGGTGGATTTATATTTATATTTATGCTACTGATGCCTGTTTACTTGTTTTGATGTCCATTTCCCCCCTTATGGATTGTAAGCCCGTTGTGGGCAAGGGCTGTCTCTATTGGTGAATTGTACTTTTCAAGTGCTCAGTACAGTGCTCTGCCCACAGTAAGCACTCAATAAATATGATTGAATGAATGAATGAATATCAAGTTCTTAAAGGGGAACAGATCCAAGGGCAGAGGTGACATAGAGGGGAGGGCAGGGAAGGGAAATGAGGACTGAGTCTGGGAAGGCAAGACACTTAGCAAGAATTTTGGGGGGCTACTGGCCTGGCAAGCCGAGTGGTGATATTCCACTATCATCAGTGGGGGTGAGCTGCCTCAGGAAATGGATTTATTGCTCTACCTTGGTCAGCGGTTTTAATTGGTTCCATGAATATGGGATGTTAGATGAGACAGCGCTAAATGAAATATGGTTTCCCATAGGAAATCACGGTAAGTGTATCGACGCATTCCCAAGATCCAAAAAACTGACCGAAACAATATATTTAAATCTGTGAAGAACACAATATAGTTACATGATCAAGTAGCAATGCAAATTCTATACCAACAATGAAAGGTTTTGAATTAGATTGGGGTTTTTTGAAGGGCATGTATGTATCTATAGTCCTATAGTCCGCCCCACAAAATCCAAATCAGAATATTTGCTGTACTTAATCTTCAAATGTGTTTTATCTTAAATCCTAGTTAACAAAAAGGCAATTTTGAACCAATAAATCTACCATTACCTATGCTAAATAGATCTCTGGTCATTATCCAGTGTTAAATTGAAATAGCCTTTATGCTCTTTATCAAGCTGGTCAAACTACTTCAAATGGGGGGGGGGGGGGCGCAGGAAATGTTTAAACCAAGATAAAACTTTGCAGTAGGAGTCGCCTCTAGAACATCAGCATAAACTTCTAAAGATTAATCAGGGCACCAAATTCCTTAAACTTTTCTTTGAAAATTGTCTTTCATTTTCAGTTAGATGTGGCTAAAACTCCTTGTTTTAACTTTAACTCCTACCATAAGACCAAACTCCCAGCCAATGTGGAATGGATTTTCATATCCATCTGGAATTTGGGCAAATGCAAAAAAAATTAGTGGTATGCCCCTATTTTTCATAAAAAAATAAATTCTACACGGCTCCTGGATTTCCCCAGTATTCTCTCTTACTAAAGGCTTTTGTGTAAAAATATTGTCCGTATCCGTTAATTTGTTCCCCACCTGAAATCATAATTCTTTATTTCGATACCTCAGCTGGTTGCCCTGGAAGGGATTATGATGCTACAAATTTAGCCTTTAAAATTCACCTTGTGAATAGATGAACTCCTAGGAAATTCAAATTATATTTTCTCGCAAATACTCCATACATTTGCTTAACAAAAGATAATCTTTACATGACTTCAGTGGGGAGTGAGGTGCTGCTTGATCAAAGGAGAAGGAGTGGAGGACAATAAGGAAAGACATCACTAAATACAGAAAACATTAGGTATTAGAATACAATTTAATCAATATTATTTTATTGAACTTTTCCTCTGCAGAGCAGTGTACTAAGCGCTTGGGAGAATACGATAAATTTAGTACACATGGTCTCATCCCTCAGGTGCTTACCATCTAATGAGGAACATAAATACTAAAATAAATTACAAGTAGAGGTTCACAACAGAATTTAAAGATTCCTTCTTAAGTGTTACAGGGCAGGAAGGGGTGGTGGAGGCAGTGAATATCCTAATGCTTGGGGTACTGTGAAAGTGCTCAAGCAGCAGTTTTTTTGAAGGGTATTTGTTAAGCACTTTACTTGCCAGGCACCGTACTAAGCACTGGGGTAATAATAGTAATAATGATTATTATGGTATTTGTTAAACGCATACTATATGCCGAGCACTGTTCTAAGCACTGGGATAGATACGAAGTTATTCAAGTAGTCCCACGTAGGGCTCGCAGTCTCAATCCCCATTTTTACAGATGAGGTAACTGAGGCACAGAGAAGTTAAGTGGCTTGCCCAAGGTCACCCAGCAGACAAGTGGCGGGGCTGCGATTAGAACTCACATCCTCTGACTCCCAAGTCCTTGCTCTTTCCACTGAGCCATGCTGCTTCTCTGAAATCCTCAGAAAAATTTCCTCTTGGGTGTTCTTACTCCTAAAAGTATTAATAATATGTCCAGAGCTAAAATTGACAGTAACCTATTGGATTATAAGGAGATGTACGGCCTAGTGGAGAGAACCTGGGCCTTGGAGACCCAGCTCTGCCACTTGCCTGCTCTGTGACCTTAAACATGTCACTTCACTTCTCTGCACCTCAGTTTCCTTATCTACAAAATGGGGAGTCAATACCTGTTCTTCCTTCCCTTTAGACTCTGAGCTCCTTGTGGGACAAAAACTGTGTCCCATCTACTTACCTTGTATCTACCCCAGAGCTCAGAATAGTGTCTGGCACATAGTAAGCACTTAAATACCATTTTTAAAAAGCCATTAACAAATATGACTATTAATGATGAAATTTCCTTTATTACTCTCATAATCACCATTATGATAATGCTAAATAAAATTTCACCATCAGGTTTGGTTTTGCCTTTGTTGAAATAAGGCCGATTATCACAGAACCCAAGTGCTTCTATAGTACGGTCCAGCTTTGTAAATAACGGAAAGCACATTCGATCCAAGAGCAGTGTGAATCTTTTGCTCAAGGAGGGCCTCTGCTCTAATGATTAGTGCCCACCAGGCTAGTTTATCTACTGCAGTCATTCTAGTTTATCTACTGCAGTCATTCATTTATTCAGTCGTATGTATTGAGCGCTTACTGGGTGCAAAGCTTGTTAGGCAGTATTCTTCGAGACCGTGTTTCACTGTGTCTTTAAAGCACTTGTTCTGCCCTCCATTCATTCACTTACTCAATCGTATTAATTGAGCATTAATATACAAATGAAAATTCTAATATAAAAATATACTATATACAAATATATTTATCCATATAATCTCCTGAGATGTATGAGATTTCTCCTTTATTTTCAGAAGTGGAAACATGTGGTGGAAGATTAAATAATATCCCTTTAATCCCCCAATGTTGAGCTTTTCTGCTATAATTACATACCACCAGACACAAATGCCACCAGATGTTCTTTGCCCAAGCCAAGAATTGTACTCTTGACCAATATTTTTGTGATTGAACACGCCGATTGGATGGTTGGAGTTTACATTTACACTACATGACAAATTGAAAGATATGGGGGGCCTGGGTGAGGGCAAGAGTCGAATATGAGTAGAAAAAGCTAACCATTATATAGGGGACAGCTACAAAATGTGTGAGTGTTAAACTGTGTTTAATTAAAGTAATTGCTCCATGCCTTATACAAATCTAGTATCTTTTCAGTATTCTCTCTGCCTCCTGTTGCTGCGTTTCCCATACAATACTGGAAAACATTCCTCTACGACCAAGACTATTTTACAGGACTAAAAGATTTCAATGAGAAGCAGTGTGGCCTAGTGGATAGAGCGTGGACCTGGGAGTCAGAAGGACCTGGGCTCTACTCCCAGCTCCGCCACTTGTCTGCATGTGACTTTGGGCAAGTCACTTAACTCCTCTGTGCCTGTTACCTCATCTGTAAAATGGGGATTAAGACTGTGAGGCCCATGTGGGACAGGGACTGTGTCCAACCTGATCAGCTTGCATCTACCCCAGAGCTCAGTTCAGTGTCTGGCACATAATAAGCACTTATGTACCATTAAAAAAAACCAAAATCTGTCACCAAATCCAGTCAGTTCTACCTTCACAAAATACATTTCCAGAATCTGCCCTTTCCTTTCCACCCAAAATGCTGCTACATTGATCCAAGCACTCATCATTTCCCACACTCCAAGTCTCCTCACTGACGTCCCTGCCTCCTGTCTCTCTCTCCCCACTCTCACCCATACTTTATAATAATAATAGTAATAATACTAGTGTTGGCATTTGTTAAGCACTTATTATGTGCAGAGCACTGTTCTAAGCCCTGAGGTAGATACAGGGTAATCAGGTTGTCCCACGTGGGGCTCACAGTCTTCATCTCCATTTTACAGATAAGGGAACTGAGGCCCAGAGAAGTCAAGTGACCTGCCCACAGTCACATACCTGACAAGTGGCAGAGCCGGGATTCAAACCCATGACCTCTGACTCCCCAGCCCGGGATCTTTCCACTGAGCCACGCTGTTTTCATTCTGGTTTCTGAATTGTTGTTCTAAAAAAAAAAATTCAGTCCATATCTTTCCACTCCTCAAAAACCCCCAGTGGCTGTCCATCCACCTTCACATCGGACAAAAACTCCTCACCATTAGCTTTAAAGGACACGATCAGCTCTCTCCCTCCTTCCTTACCTCACTGATCTCCTACTACATCCCGGCCCGCACACTTCAATCTAATGCCAATTTACTCACTGTACCTCACTCCAGTCTATCTAACTGCCATCGCCTCGTCCATGTCCTCCCTTTGGCGTGGAACTCCCTCCCCATCCCTATATGACAGACCACCACTCTCCTTTCATCCAAAGCCTTCCTTAAATCACATCTCCTCCATGAGGCCTTCCCCAACTAAACCCATACTCCCTGTCGCTTCCACCTCACCTACAGACTTGATATTCATTCCACTCTCAGACCCACGGTACTTACGTACATATCCTTATACCCACGGTATTTACGTACATATCCTTATACCCTTCCATTTCCCCATCTTTAATTTATTTCGATATATGTCTCCCCCTCTCTACCGTAAGCTCCTTGAGGGCAGGAATCATGTCTACCAACTCTATTGGACTGTACTCTCCCAGGTGCTTAGTGTAATGATCTGCACACAGAAAGCCCTCAATAAATACCATAGGTTGACTGACTGACTGATGATAGGAAGAGCTGGGGTCTGGTCAATTTACAGGGAGAATGAGTTCCAGACAGGAGGACGAGTGTGAGTGAGGGGTTGAAGGTGGAAGAGTCACGAACAAGGCACAGTGAAATGCTGTGGTTGGAATGAAGGGTGCAAGCTGGACTGTCATGGAAGAAGAGGTGATCAGTGGAGGGAAAATGCTGACGGAGTGCTAAATATAAGGAAGGACTTCCATCTGTTAGCTTGATTACATTTTGGAATACGCTACCAAGAGAAACCTTGAATTCTCCATCCCTGGAGCGCCCTCTTACAGTAAACTAGAAAAACAACAATCTGGGAAGGGCAATTTGGGCATAATACAGCCAGGGGGACTCAAACAGATCTTTTATTAGGAGGTTATTTGGGTTCTATGATTTTTGAACACAGAGGGTCATCCCCCTGAACCTTAAAAGCTCATCAATATGGGAAAATAATTTGCCTGCTGGGGTTCTTTTCCATTTCAGAGGCGTGTGGGGCAACGAGGTCTTCACGGTCTCTCTTTTCTGGTTCTGAATGTACACTACTCTTCGACTAGAAAAGGGGGAGTGGGTGAGACCCTCCTCAGAGCATTTTAATGAGTTCTGGGGACTGCTGCTTATGGATGCAAGGCATTCTCTCCCCCTGGGGGAAGACCCACGGGCCGACACAGAATTCCAAATTCTTGCCAATTTGGAGAGCACGAAACTGGTACGATGAATCAAACGTAGTCCCCTCCAAGGAAGGGCAGATCATTACCACTAGGCTCCTGGGCCAGAAAAAAAATATACCATTTTAAATATTCATAACCGCCAATATACAGAGCTGCAAACACACTTTGCTTTATGGGATTATGACTCATCATTCTAGACAAAAATCGCTGTATTTACAATATGACTTTTCAAATGCAACTTTAAAAACATCCCGAATGCATTATCTCTGTGCATATGGATATAATGAATATGATGTATAACAGATAATGTAATGTATACAATGAATATTGCATATAATCCACCAAAAACACACGCAGACGTTTTTGAATGCATTATACTGTATATCCCTGCCAGTTCTTCTGACAGATCTGCAGATGTAGAAGGCACACACTAAATAGTTGACGTTTAGAACTAATGCAAGCAAAAAAGCATGAAACCAAATTAATAATTCCAAAGAACATAAAAATAACGATAGTTTTCAGGAAACAAGAGGAAGCCGGATTATTGAGCATTTTATCTTTCCTTTCTGAGAGGGCACCGGGAGCACACTGTATTTTTTTTTTTACATTCTCATCAAATTAATCTCTCCATCGACTATCAATTCAAGCCTCCACTCTGGCTGGATAATCCCCTGTCATTAAAATCGCCTGCAGGGTAATATTTTCTGCTGACTTGGATTTTTATCAATTAAGCGGGGTTGCTAATCTACTGCAGGCACCCCACTGATAGATCCCGCCATTAGAGATCTTGTCATTTTACAGATATTTAGGAAATGTGAAGCTTTTCCTTGTCCTCCCCGTCAGCTCTTCCGCCTCCTGTTTTAAGTGATTGTACAATGCCTTCTATTTTTTTTTTTCAAATCACTGACCCAACTGCTGAACTCTTTTCTATGTTGGCTCCTCAATCTCCATTTTCAGCACTGTCTCCATCTTTTGCCAGGTCATCCGTATACAATTACCCCCAGAACTAGAGCATCTGTGTACATATCGTGGCTTCCCATATCTGGAATTGATTTTTAATTTCTGTCTCCACGACTATATCGTAAGCGGTGGGGGAGGTAGATCATGTCTACCAACTGTATTGAACTCGCCCAAGTGCTTAGTCCAGTGCTCTGCACACGACAAGGGCCCAATAAACACCCCTGGTTAAGTGAGCGATATCTGCACCTTTGCAAGCATCTCCAATAGCTGTGCTGTGGGAAAAGGTAGAGGCTGATGGGGCAGGAAAAATATACTCAGATCGGACAGCGTCCCTGTCCCCGCCGACGCTCCCAGCCTGTGACGAAGAGTGAGGAGGTATTTTATCCCCATTTTACAGATGAGGAAGCTGAAGCCCAGAGAGGTTAGGTGACGTACTCTAGGGCAACAGCAGGCCAGTGGCAAAGCTGGGTCCAGGACTCTGGTTTCTTGGCTTCCAATCGCAGGGTGCGACGATATCACACCTGAGGTAAAAACTGTGTAGTACCCTTCCAAGAATTGTGTAAAAGCAGGCCGGGAGCACAGGTGGAGGGCAAATTGATGCCCGGGAGCAGAAGGAACGTGCAGCTCTGGCCCCTCATGGCTGCTGCCCTGCTGCGGTGAGGTTGGTAGTATGGCAACAGGGAAAATTGGCAGTGAAGAATGCACAAAGGACAGCAGCAGCAGAAAAGACATCACGTTTACACCCACAACAAAAATAAAAACAACTACTTTTGGGGTCCCCTAAAAATGGAAGCCAGGGACATGTTAGGAGTGGGTAATATTTGAGGCTTTCTGCAATATGTCTTACTACAGGGTTTCCTTTATGGTGTACCAGATATCAATGGAAGATGTCACTAGACATCATTAGAGAAACAGCGTGGTGTAGTGGATAGATAGAGCAGGGGCCTGGGAGGCAGAAGGTCATGGGTTCTAATCCCAGCTCCGCCACTTCTCTGCTGTGCGTCCTTGGGCAAGTTGCTTCACTTCACTGTGCTTCAGTTACCTCATCTGTAAAATGAGGTTTGAGACTGTGAGCCCAACATGGGAGAGGGAAAGTGTCCAATCCAATTTGCTTGTAACCACCCCTGCGCTTAGTACAGTGTCTGGCATAGAGTAAATCCCTAACAAATACTATTATTATTAATAATTATTATTATTCATAATAATAATATGTGCCAAGCACTGTACCAAGTGCTGAGGCAGACAGAAGAAAATAAGATTGGACACAGTTCCTGCCTTAAACGGAGTTCACAGTCTAAATAGGAGGAAGAACAAGAATTGAATCCCCATTTTACAGATGAGGAAACTGAAGCATAAAGATGTTAATAATAATAATACTGATGGTATTTGTTAAGCGCTTACTATGTGCCAAGCACCGTTCTAAGCACTGAGAAAGATACAAGGTAATCGGGTTGTCCCATGTGGGACTCACAGTCTTAATCCCCAATTTAAAGTTGAGGTAACTGAGGCTTAGAGAAGTGAAGTGACTGGCCCTAAATCACACAGCGGACGAGTGGCGGAGCTGGGATTAGAACCCATGACCTCTGACTCCCAAGCCCTTGCTCCTTCCACTGAGCCATGCTGCTTCTCTGACTTGTTAAGCGACTTGGCTAAGGCCACAGAGCAGGCAAGTGGGGGAGCTGGTATTAGAACCAGGTCCCCTGATGCTGAGCCCTCACATTCACTCAGAGTCTTTGTTTAAGGTTTGATCTTTTCAAATATTGTTCTTAAATGTTATCATTTGATTGTGTTTTCCCCCTAAAGGAAATGTGCAAGAGCCTTAGAAAATAGCAAGAACTTTCAATAGCAACCACTGGATTGAGTGGCTGCAGACTGCACTCCCTGTAGATTTTTCTCCAAGTAATTTAGAGAGTAAATGTGTTATTTGGCATACAACTCACTCTGCATTAAGGCTCTCGATTAATAACATAAACATGTATTTATGAAAGTCTATAAGTGGTTCTGGGAGCTGTAATAAGGTTTTAGAAAGGATGTGTTGCTTATTTGGTGAGTGTTTATTAAACAGTTCATCATGTTTAGTGGAAATGCTTGTAATGAAGTTGTAACAAACTTCAACACACACAATTAGCATAATCCACCACATTTTAAAAAATCTTGCCCAGAGTCACAGCACTGAAATAATGAATGTAGGAACGGAGTTCGTTTGGAATCCCCATCGACAAGGCCTTAGTGGAAAAGAGAACTTTGCATTCAAAAAATGAACTTGCAGTTCTGATATGAATTGTAAAACAAGATGGAGCAAGTATGTTCTGCAATAGTTCAGGGGGGAGGTTCAAGTCCATGGAGAAGCGGTGAAAAGCAAAATCAATATGAAGGGAGGGTCTGGGAAGATAAGGAAAGGACTAGAACTACAGAGAGTGAGTTGCTCTGGACAATAACAGGGACAAGTGGAGGCACATTAGAAACAACAAATGATTGAAAATTGTTAGTGAGAAACAAATATACCTGTTTATAGTCATCCTAATTTTCCAACTGAGAGTAATGGAGCACAACTGAACCAGCGAGAAGTTTGGTGAAACTACAATGAAAGAATACGAGTGGTGAAGAAAATTAGACTGTGCTAAGTCCCCAAAGTGAAGAATTAGAAATCCCACCTCCTCTCTCACTGTATTATTATTAATAAATATAATATTAAGTGTTACTTGTTAAGTGCTTACTGTGTGGGGTTGATAATCAAGTCAGACATAGTCCCTGTCCTAAATGGGGCTCACTGTCAAAGAGAGAGAGAGAGAACAGATATTGCACCCCCAATTTAAGGTACTTGTAAAGTGCTTACTATGTGCCAAGTTAATCAGTTAATCAGGTTGGACACAGTCCCTGTCCCACAAGGGGCTCACACTCTTAATCCCCATTTTACAGATGAGGTAACTGAAGCCCAGAGGAGTTAAATAACTTTCCCAAGATCACACTGCAGACACGTGGCAGAGCCGGGATTAGAACCCAGGTCCTTCTGACTCCCAGTCCCACGCTCTATCGACTAAGTCATGCAGCTGTCAAGTGAGGAAACTGAGGGACAAGGAAATTAAATGACTTGCCCAAGATCACACAGTAGACAGTGGAAGAAATGGGACTGAATCCCAGGACCTCCAACTCCCAGGCCTGTACTCATTCCATTACGCCACAGTGCTTCTAAAAACACCCATAACAATAATAATGATGATGATATTTGTGAAGTACTTAGTATTTGTCAAGCACCATACTAAGTGCTTGGGTAGACACAAGATAATCAGATCAGACTCAGTCCCTGTCTGACGCAGGCCTCACAGGGAAGGAGAAAACAAGTATTTAATCTCCATTTTGCATATGAAGAAATTGAGAGGCAGTTTGCCAAAGGTCATACAGCAGGCAAGAGGCAGAGCCAAAATAAGAACCCTGATCTCCTGACTCTCGGTCCCGGGGTCCTAAGGACCCCAAATAGACTTGGGTTAGAAGAGGTATCCTATAAATTACCCGCCATGAGAACTCAAAAAGGGCTCAAATGAGGATCGTTTCTAGGAGAATTGAACTCATGGTGCTACAACTAAAGGAAAACTATCGATTGTGAAGATAATCACTGCATCATGGGACAACAGGGTATTATGGTTTAGAGATCACAGAGACCAACTAGAAAGGACAACACCGAACTGAGAACATTTGAGGTCGACCTCGTTGCACTGAGCAAAAACTACCTGACGAAAGTGACCGAGACTATAATTTCTCAAGGTGACAGATATGAACAGTAGCATCTGCAGGCTATAATTTTGGAGCTCCATCCCCATTCCACCCCCGCTTCCAGATCTGGTCCTGCGGGAGCCCTTTATGGCTTCAATTTCCTCATCAGCAAAATGGGATAGTAAGCCTCGTTCCGACCTGAGCCCTCACGCCGGGTGCATTAGTGCCTTAAAAGGTGTGATTGAAGTTATCGATGTTTCCCAGATGAGAGCTATGTATCTGACTCATTTAGAGAATGTCTGGCGAGCTGGCCTTTTGAAAGTGGGCTACCGTCAGCCGGCCAGAATGTGACATCTAGGAAGTCTGATTTAGAGGTGTATAGAAGTGTTCAGTTCTTCTGAAGCATCGGAGCTCCTAGTAAGGCAGATCATGTTCTTGCTTATGACCTGGCAAACAGTGAGGGCTTAATAAAGATCATCATTACTACTGTAATAATTGTGCGATTGGTTAAGTGCTTACTATTCGCTGGGTGATAAATCCTGGAGCAATAATAATAATAGTACTTGTTAATCACCTATGATGTACCAAGTACTTTCCTAAGTGCTGGGGTAGATACAAGGTAATTGGGTTGAACACAGTCCCCGTCCCACCTGGAGCTCCCGGTCTAGGGTAAGAGGGAGTAGGATTTAATCCTTATTTTACAGATGAGGTAACCGAGGCACAGAGAAGCTAAGTGACTTGTCCAAGGTCACACAGCAGACATGTGACAGAGCTGGGGTTAGAACCGAGGTCCTCTGACTCCCAGGTCCGAGCTCTTCCGCTGGGCCATGCTGCTTTTGGAGTAAACACAATTCAGTCAGATCAGACGATTTAAGGGGAAGGGAGAACGGGTATCTTATCCTCATTTTACAGGGGAGGAAACAGAGCACAGAGAAGTTAAGTAATTTGTCCAAGATATTTTTAGCAGGCAGGAGGCAGAGCCCGGGATTAGGACACAGGTGTCCCGAGAGCCAGTCCTGGGCTCTTTCTACTAGGCCATATTGCTTCTCAAAAGAGAGCCCGGAATGTGGGCTCCAAGAACTCCTACCCTAGCAGAACAAGCCTCATTCCTCAACTCGAGCTAATCAGAAGTGAGGAGTGGAGGGAGGCCTGCTGCCAGCCCTGAGGGTGGGAGTATCGGGGTTTCAAGGGTCTGGGGTCTAAGGACCTCAGCAGGGGCTTGTTGGGAAATGCCTAAAAGAAGCCATGGCCAGGAGCCTCACCTCCTACTCCCTTTACTGCCATTTCCCCCCTCTTCTGCCTCCCTCACCACCACTGCGCCTTCCATACAGCCCCACAATCTCCCCCTCTTCCTGTACCACGCTGCTCCTTTCACCCCACAGACCCCTATCACGTCTTCCCTCTTGGCTTCTGGTCTGACTGCATTGTATCAATCGGTCATATGTATTGAGTGCTTCCCATATGCAGAGCACTGTACTAAGCTCTTGGGAAACTACATTAAGCATCTACCCCACTGCTTAGACCAATGCCTGGCACGTAATAAAGGTTTTACGGATAGCATTTAAAAAAAAAAAGTTGGTAGACACGTTTCCTGCCCACAAAGAACTTATAGTCTAAAGACTCTTGTCCTACAAAATACATTTAATCTGCACTGCCATTTCCCATTCTTTACTCTTTTTCTAGCATGGGCAGAGATGGTGAGGGAGGCAGAAGAGGAGGTAATAATAATCATGGTATTTGTTAAGCGCTAACTGTGAGCCAGGCACTGTACTAAGCAGTGGGAACGGTAGGAGAGGGAGGAAGGAGGGAATACATAAACCAAGGGGTGATAGTAAATCATCACCATCATCAATGATATTTTTTGAGTGCTTACTATGTGCAGAGCACTGTACTAAGTGCTCGGGAAAGTACAACAATAAACAGTGACATTCCCAGTTACAGCCTAAGTAAGGAATATTAGAAACTAGGAGTGGCAAGTAGAATGAAATCTGAATTGTTAGAACAGTTAGTTTGTTACCGGCACTGGAAATGCAGGTCATAGAGATTAGATTTTTCATTTGTTTTTTATACCCAATTTCAAAAATGTCAAAGCACTGCAGCTGAAATGTCATTTTGACGATACGGTACGTGGCATTGCCAGAAAACACTGCTGCTCCTGTTGTAAGTGAAATTATGCAATGGGAATATGTAAATATGCTGTGATATTGTTTTCTCTTGGCCCGCCTGCCTTTCGTCCACGCAGTTCCTGTTCAGTTCTGTTCAGAATGTTATCCTACTGTCAGTGGGGAGTTGGGTTTTTAATGAAAACTATAGCTTTTTCTACAGGCTCCAACCAGAGTCCCTCTGAAAGACGTCGTGGTGGCTTAGAAGGGAGATCTGGTGGTCTGTTAAGGGCAGTCAAGGCTCTACGTGAGCCTATCCCCTTTTCCCCGAAGCTAATGGCTGACCACCGATCCTGACCCTCGGCTTTATTCAATTCTCTCCCTCCTACATATCCTCACTCCTGTCCCACCCCACCCCAGCTAACATGTTTCATTCCGCTAATGCCACCGTGCCTCACTCAGGTCTCTCTCATCATCGACCTCTTACTCACACCCTCCCATCTCCCTGGAACTCCCTCCCCCATCAATCCAACAGACCACTCTCTCCCCCTTTTCAAGGAGCCACTAAAATCACATCTCCTCCCGGAAGCCTTCCTTGACTAATCTCTCATCTCCCCACTCTACTTTCCTTCCCATCACATCGTCTCTGCCCTTGGGTTCCCACCCTCTAAGTACTTGGGTATTCACACTCATCTCTTCCCCATAGAGCTTACGTACATACCGTTAAACTCTTTAGCTTCCCCTCCCCGTAATTTATTTTAGCGTCTGACTCCCCAGATAAATTTGCAAATTTAAATACCCCTTCTAGACGGTAAACTTGTTATGGGCAGGGGACATGCCTACCGACTAGGTTGTACTGCACAATGATGCTGACGATCGATTGACTGTCGAGAACAAAACACAGAATTTTCTGCAGGATCGTTCCTCTACAAAGAAAAAAAAACAAAAAACACGGGCTCTTGGCCACTCTCTTTGACACGCTTGCAGTCGGCCAGTGACAAAAAAGACAGACCGCCCATCTCCCGCTAGCTAATTTGTAAGTATGTCTGTTTTATACATTTCAGATCGATGTAATTAGTGTGAATTACAATCTCTTTATATACATTATGGGAGATGGCAGATACCCTGGAAAGATTTTGGGGGAAGCCATATGGCAGTCTGCAAAGTCCTGGCCCAGATAGGTATATGGAGACACATTAAGAGAAAAACCACAATCTGTATTCAAATTGCCACTGGTGATGTTCAAAATGACCCTCAGATGCTTGAATAATGAAGGCAAACCCTGCAGGTCAGCCCAGTAATCACAGTATAATATCTCCACATCCAGCAAAAGACCCTCACCCACTGGGGCAGGCCAAGAGGGGATCCAGCCCACGTGTCCATTCCCAAAGACCTCTGCTGGAAACATCTGGCCGGCCCAGAGAAATGCCCTGAATGGACCCACGTTTCGACTGTCAGGAGTTAATGAAAATCACATTACGGAGCCCTCGCTGGAGGAGAAGCGGGAAAGAAGTTTCTGGCTGCAAACCAAAAGCAAGCTCACTCCCAGGCTTCTCTCAACCACTTTCCAGGATCGCTGTGTGCAATGGGGCCTTTCTCTCTGAACAAATTTAATTTTCAGCACTCTGGAAATAACAGGAGAGAGAGCTCCTCCCACCCCTTTCTTCTCAGGAAATAGGAGTTGTTTTTACAGACACAGGACACGTTAACTTTCATGTTTACAGCAAAATGAGTAGTCAGCCAACATGCGTTGGAAGTGAAAATGAAATTGAAATGAGGGAACCGAATCACAGAAGGGGAAAATTGTGTTAAGGACGGGGCCATTAGGTATTATCCTGGTGCAATCTTCTTGTTTTTTTCATTTGAACAAGTATAAGTCTCCGAACAAAACAGACGGAGGGCCAGTCAAAACTGTTTCTTGACTAAGACTGCGTGTGAACACCTAGATATTTGGGGTTCATCATGAAAATGCTTGAAAATCCACAAAACCCCATTCTAAGTCAACCTGCTTCTCCTTCTCTTTTTCTCCCTCTCTGCATATTTGAAGTACAGTCAAATAAGAACTTTAAATAAAAATGGATATAAATGAAAGAAGACAATCCTTTGAAAGGAATGCCTTTGCAATCATTCTATGTTTTCTTTCTAAATGTATCTATCACCAACCCTCTACCTTTTATTCTCCCCTTTGGGGCCCGAAGATCACGTTTACTCCTCCCCAAGAATGTTTTCCTAAAGCTCAACACACATAAGCACTTTAATAAGAGCACCATGTAAAAATGTATGTAAAAATGGATTTTCATGAAATTCACTCCTAAAGACACACGTATGGATGCAGTCCCACTGATGGCAGTCAGGTGGGCAACTCTACTATATATACATGCATATATACATATACCTAGGTACATATATCCACACACACAAGAATTAGCACGGCCTTTTGGAAAGAACACAGGACTGGGAGTCAGAGGACCTGGGTTCTAATCCCAGCACCGCCGCTTGTCTGCTGGGTGACCTCGGGCCACCAAATTAACATCTCTGTGCCTCAATTACCTCATCTATAAAATGGAGATTAAGACTGTGAGCCCTATGTAGGACAGGGGCTCTGTCCCACCTGATTAGCTTGGATCTACCCCAGTGCTTAGTAGAGTGCCTGGCACAGAGTAAGCACTTAACACACACACATACACACAGATAGTATAGCATATATGTGTATATATATAGTTATGTAATATAAATATAATAGGGGGTGGGGATATCTTGGTATTTGAAGATGCGACGATGGGTGAGGTAGGTGGGTGGGTGGGCCCGAAGTCCACAATGCATTTCTTTGCCCGCCAAGGCAGAGCCATAACCCAAGGAACTACTGGCCTGTGGATCTAATACTTGGCACTCTCCCACCCCGTTGTTTTTAATCGGGCAGACTTTAAGCAAAGCACAGCCCCAACGCAACACTGAGGCTGTAATCTCTTCCTAATGATGATGACCTCTTGTCTTTCTGTTACTCATTCTGTTGAAAAACAACCTGTTTCATAAAAGCCAAACTATCAGATAGGAGTTGTGTAAGGAAGGAGGCCTGGCTGGAGCCCAGAGGAAGACGTAGAGGGAGAAAAGAAAACTTCTTAAATAGGCCAACTTATTTCCAGTGGGTTTGTTAATTATGGTTTTTATTAAGGTTTACTACGTACTGAGAACTGGAGAACTTCAAGGTAATCGTGTCAGACACCGTTCATGCCCTTCACAGTGTTCACACTCTAAAAGGGTGAAAGAGCAGACGTCTTATCCCCATTTTACAAATGGGAATAGACTGTAAACTTGTTATGGGCAGGGAACATGTCTGCTAATTCTGTTGTGTTGCACTCTCCCAAACCCTTAGTAAAGTGCTCTGGTAACACAGCAAGTGCTCAATGCCTACCAGTGAACGACTGATGAGGAAACCGAAGCTCAGAGAGGTAAGTGATTTGCCAAATATCACACCGTAGGTGAGTGACAGAGCTGGGATTAGAACCTAGGTCTCCCGACTCCCAGCCCTCTGCTCTTTCCAGCACGACATTCTGCCTCATGTCAGGGATGAAATGTCCTAGGTTAGAGTTGTAGCCTTGCTGAGAGCACTTGGCTTTTTTTATCTTATCAAGCATGCAATGTTTTAAGAGTATATGAAAATCCTATCTTCAGCTGATGATATCTGGATTTTCTTTCTTCTTATGGCACCTGAATTAGTTGGGGCTGCTTCAATATTTAGGATGAGAACCTGAAAGAACATGGGTTTGGGAGTCAGGAGACCCGGGTCTTGGTCCCAGCTCTGCGACGGCCTACTGGGTGACCTTGGGCAAGTCACTTTCCCTTTCTGGTCCTCAGTTTCCACATTTGTAGAATAAGGCTAAGACCCCTGCTCCCCTTTCTTCTCATATTGTGAGTTCTCAGTAGGACAGGGAGTGGCTCAATCTGTTTATCATGGATCTACCCTAGTAATGAACACGGTACTTGATGCATAACAGGAACTTTATAACATTATTATTATCATTAACGTTGTTGTAAATGGTAGGTGAAGAACATCTATTGGGCAGAGGTTGCAGGGGGAAGGGATTGGGGTGGGGAGATGGCTAAGGAGCCCAAGGCATGGGAAGACCCAGAAAAGCTTAGGCCAGGAGATAAGTCATTGGCCCAAGGCATCAAGATCACAAAGCCAGAAAGTAGACTGTAGTGCAGCAGGTCTTTGACAAAGTTATGAGAATATTTTGCTATACTAGGGAAACAAAAGGACACTCTCTGGAAAAGAGATTTTTTTTTTTTGCTATTTAAGCGCTTACTATGTGCCAAGCATTGTTCTAAGCGCTGGGGTAGATACAAGGTAATCAGGTTGTCCCATGTGGAGCTCACAGCCTTCATCCCCATTTTACAGATGAGGTAACAGAGGCACAGAGAAGTGAAGTGACTTGCCCAAGGTCACACAGCTGACAAGTGGCAGATCCGGGATTAGAACCCATGACCTCTGACTACCAAGCCCGGGCTCTTTCCACTGAGCCACGCTGCTTCTCCAATTGGGAGAAGCTGATTGGGAAGGGAGCTTGAAACAACTAGTAAAATATCATATCTTATCTCTAAACCAAAAAAGCCTCTCAGGGAATAGCCTATCAAACGTGTCAGAACAAGAGACTTTAATTTAGAGTGCAACGTGATTTCCAGAAAAGAGTGATGACTTGTAAAACTGAAGGTAAGCATATGAAGGGTTGGAGTAAATTATAGGGTATGAGAATAGAATCGTAGCTGCCAGATTTATGGAAAAGAATCCCACCACCACCCAGAGATCTCTGGAAGGAGAACAAAAGTCTCTTTCCCTTAGTCTGAATCATAGCTATGATCAATCGATTATATTTACTGAAGACTTACTGGGTGCAGAGCACTGTACTAAGCACTTGGAGAGTACAAAATAATGGAGTGGGTAGATATGCTCCCTGCCCTAAAGGAATTTACAGTCTAGAGGCTTGGTAAGTATATGAGACTATGTAAGTCTCCAAAGTGCACTGTGGTGACATTTTAATTACTCCACACTATTCGTAGAGCCTCAGTTGCTATACTGTAGGGTAAAACTAAACATTTTTGCCAAAGGTTTTCTATTGCACCATTTCTTATGGAAATCTTTTGTATTCTTTTCCTCTCACTGTAATCCCTATGGTATTTTCTTAGTTTTCTCTTATTCTACTGCTATAATCTTGTAACACAATTTGGGTATTAAAAGTTTCATAAACTGTAATTTCTGTACACACTGTCTCCTGGAATATTTCTGAGCACTGTCCCACTGCGCTTTGACTGCCCCAGAGGGGAAACGTGGACAGTTAGGTAGCTTCTCCCCTCTCAGGCTCTCACCTGGAGAGTTTCCAGCACTCTACCAGTCTCGAACATGGGAGGGAAAGTCAAGCAGAGGCCTACCTATTCCATTCCTAGCTTGGGCAGTGGGTAGCGACTGGAACGTAACCTGCTAAAGTCAAAACTTTCCCGGGCTGGACGGCAGCAGCAGCATGGGAGAGTCGAGGGCGGAGACTCAAGTTTACCACGCGGAAGGAGGCAATGGTAAACCGCTTCCGTATTTTTAACCAAGAATACTCTAAGGACCCTCTACTAGAACAGCTGCAGACGGAGGTGGGGCGTTCTGGGAGAGATGCGTCCGTGGTGTCGCTATGGGTCAGAGACGACTCGACAGCATAAGGCTACAGGACAGGTAGCGAAGGTTGTGTTTGCCCAGATGGTAGCTCTTTTCATCACCGCCGCTAACGTGGATATCTATCTTCCTGTCTACAGTGGCACCTTTTAGAAAAAGAGGGCTGTCGTCGTTTATACCACCAATAGCACTGGCCTGGCACTTGACACTGGGCTTTGCCCAAGTAGATTTGGGACAAAAAAACTATACTTTCCTGAAAGATGTTTTCCATAAAGCTTGTTACCCATCTGCGTCTGCTTAGGTGGCTCATCGCAGTGCAGGTGGCTGGCCGCTACCACAGAATCAATCAATCGATGGTATTTATTGAGTTCTTACTGGGTGCAGAGCACCGTACTAAGTGCTCGGGAGAACGCAATACAACCGAGTTGGTAGACTCAGACCCTGCTCAAAATGAGTGTAAATTCAGCCTGTAGAGGCAAACCAAATGTCTATGTGAAATATCTGGGCAAAACCCACAGTTGTAACTAAATCTACTTCCCTGGCCAGTGAAAGTAGGCGGATTTGCCACTAGTTCTAGTTGTTGCAATTCAATTTGAGGAGCTAGAAAAGAAATAGATTGAGGTCAGGAGGGTTCTTCCCCTTGAGATTATGTCCTGGTGTTTGCCTCCTTATTATTAGCCCACGATGTAGTCAATTAACTACTGTGCAAGGATGTGTGTGGCTTGTCCTCCCTCTTTCCCAGCTTGCCCTGGGAACCCCCAGAAATGAGGAGACAATGAGGGGGCAGTGGAAAATCCCAGTCTACACACACTTCACTCCTCTAACACCAACCTATTTACTGTGCCTCCATCTCAATTCCCTTGCCAATGACACGTTGCTCCCTCCCTCCTTCCTGTCTGGAATTCCCTTCCCCTTCACATCCAAGAGACCACCACTCTTGCCATTTTCCAAACCCTACTAAAATCACATCCTCCCTAGGAAGCCTTCCCTGACTAACCTGGAGGAGTAGCGTGGCCTAGAGGATAGTGAACGGATCTGGGAATCAGAGGACCTGGGTTCTAATCCCAGCTCTGCCACATGTCCTGTTATCTTGGGCAAGTCACTGAACTTCTCTGTACCTCAGTTACCTCATCTGTAAAATGGGGCTTAAGACTGTGAGCCCCATGTGGGACAGGGACTGTGCCCAACCTGATTAGCTTTTATTTACCCCAGTGCTTTGTACAATACCTGGTACATAGTAAGCCCTTAACAAATACCACAAAAAGAAACACTTTCATGTCCCCATTCAATCCTCCCTCCCTATGTATCATCGAATTTAAGTCTAGACCCCTAAATGCTTTGATACCCATCCAATTCTCTCCCCCACAGCACTTACGTACCTATCCATTTTCTCTGCTGCTGTCCTTTATTCCTAGTTTATTTTAATGAATCTTTCCCCCACTGCTTTGCAAGGTCCTTGAGGTCAGGATCATGTCTATCATACTGCACTATTGTACTGTACCAAATACTTAATACACTGCTCTATAATCAATCCATGGTATTTATTGAGTGCTTACTCTGTGTAGAGCGTTGTACTAAGGGCTTGGGAGAGAACAATATAATAGACATATTCTCTGTCCATAGAGAACTTAGAGTCTAGAAAGGGACACAGGTATTAATGTAAAAAAATAATACATAGATAAGCATCACAGGGTTGAGGACAGGGCGAATACCAAGTACTTAAAAGGTATAGATCCAAGTGCAGAGGGAGTAGGGAAAACCAGGGCTTGATCGGGGAAGTCCTCTTGGAGATGTGATTTTAATACGGCTTCGATGGTGGGGAGAGTGATGGTCTGTTAAATGCGGAGGGAGAGGAAGTTCCGGGACAGAGGGAGGGCGTGGGCAAGGGATCCATGGTCGGTAAGCACACAGGAAGTTGGAATAAATACCATTGATTGATTGATTGAAAAACCTGAACTATAACCCGTCAAATAGATGGACTTCCTGACCTCAGAGGAACTTGGCTCTGAAGATATGACAGCTGCATAGAGCAACCTTGCCCATGCTAGCTTGGTGAGGTTTAACCAGGATGAGTATGTGATCATAAAGAAATCGATTTAAACCAGGAGTCCTGCAGAAGTCACAGCAGTGTGCCCTCCTTTCTGAAAATGTAGACTCCTGGGATTGTCCCACTGGATCGATAGGCATCGTTTGTCCCTGGGTCTGTTCCTGGTTGGTTGGAGTCAAAAAAGGGTATTTTCCACTGTAAGATAATACGCCAGGCCCCGGGGAAGCTAGGGCCAGTATGCTATTTATTTGTTAAAGCTAGTTGTTAAATGGATTATCATTATCATGAAAATAGCGAGGGCTGTTAAGGGTGAGAAGAGAATTGCTTTCTCTGGGGCTGCCGGGACCTCTTTCCTTCCCTGGCCCCGACTTGGAAGGCACCAGACTGGGTCAGTGTTTCCTTCAGGCAGCTTCAGGGCAAGTGGAGGAATTAGATCTCTGATTCCCGGATCCCCTCATGGGGGATGGAGGTAACATTCTCTTCCCCAACCGGCCTCCATCATCAGTGGCCTGAGAACTCCCAAGCACTTATTACAGTGCTCTGTCCAAAGTAAGCCCTCAGGAAATACCAATGACTGTCAAAGACTCCTGGATCCCGCTTCCTCCTCTCACTGCTCGAGTCAGAACTTGCCCCACCATCTGACTGCCCTCTGTGATGGACGCTCCCTTCTGCTCTTGCCCCCTGCCTCTGGTGCTCTTTGATGAAGACTAAAAGATGGAGACCATGGATGTGTTAGGACCAGGTGCATCACACAAGGCAGTAGTGACAGTCTATGGTTTATAAATCTAGAGGATAAATATAAAGGTAGAAGTTACAAAGGGGAAGCATATTTCCCCATTTTAGATCTATTAATCCATACTACTTATTGAGCACCTACCATTTGCAGAGTACTGTACAAACCACTTGGGAGAGTACAAACCGTAAGCTCCCTGACCACAAAGAGCTTACAATCCAGCGGCCAGACTGTATTTAAGGAACACGATGACATTTCCCATAGTCCCTCTCCTACAGAAGCAAACAGCGGGGTTGGGAGAGGAGAAGAGGTGACTGTAGTAAGCTCCTTGTGGGCAGATAACGTGCTAGCTGACTCCGTTGTAGTACACGCTCTCAAGAGCTTAGCAACGTGCTCTGCAGATGGGAAGTGCTCAATAAATATGGTTACTTACTCTTCAGGATTAAAACAATTTCTTTTAAAACTAATAAGCTCTATGTTCATTCTGTGCATACAATTTTAAAATTTACCATCTCCACAAATTAGAGAATCACACTGCAAGACATAAGCAGTGATGGACCTCCACCTGTGACCTTGATGGCTCAGAAGAAAGCTCGCTCCAGGAACGCTACAGTCATGCGGGCGAGAGAACAGGAGTTAGCCAAGGAGCAAACCCACCTCATCTAAGAGGTCGGGGCATATCCTGCTGGCTTGACCCTTGAGATTCACTCCTACCTGTCTGAAATTCCAGGCACTATCCTCAAAAATGGATTTTCCACAGTTTGAAGAATGTTCGTATGGATGCTCGCGTATGTGTATTGTGTATGTGTATGTATGTATGTGTATGTGGCTTTGGAGTCAGGGCTCATGAGTTCGAATCCCAGCTCTGCCACTTGTCAGCTGTGTGACTGTGGGCAAGTCACTTAACTTCTCTGTGCCTCAGTTCCCTCATCTGTAAAATGGAGATTAAGACTGTGAGCCCCACGTGGGACAACCTGATTCCCCTATGTCTACCCCAGCGCTTAGAACAGTGCTCTGCACATAGTAAGCGCTCAACAAATACCAACATTATTAACATTATTATGTGTACAGTTGGAGTTTCATATTCTTTGGACAGTTCGCTGCGGTTTAGGGACCAACCTGCCTGAAAGATGGATTTTAATAGAGCTGAACAGTGGGTGCTTTGAAGTCGTACTCTATTAAACCTACATTATACTGACATCTGCTGGACATGTAATTCATTTAAAAGTCTTTTTTGTGGCTGTCTTTCGTGTGAGCTATTAAGGTAGTTAGGGCCTGTGAGGATTATCCTCACTGTAATTGCAAATAATTTTTTTTCCTGCTCTAATTTTAAATGCCCCAGCTGAGACGCCCCTACTTTCCATAGAATACTTCCCAGAGTTCAGAGACACTCCCGTTAGGTAAACTACAGTTGCATCTAGCCGCTAATTTCCCTCCACGCTTCTGTTTACGTTTCTCCGGATGACCTTAAGTCATCCCGTCAAGCTACCTCTGGGTGTTTTGAGTGTGGAGAGTAGATAAACTCTCAAAACTATTTCCCATTTGCCTACATTCTCATGAATTTTCATTAACATGTTTTTCTTCCTTTTCGAGATAGAGCTCCTCCGCTCCTCAGAAGTTGATCTGCTGTAAAAAATAGGAGTGTGGGTTGGAAAGGACAGAAACTCCTATTTCACCTGTCAGATTATTTCCTTTCTCTCCATGTTTTGCCCAGTTAACCAAAGTAGACTGTTAGCTGTTAGAGGGCAGTGACCAAGTGTTCTGTTACTATTGAGCATTACCACGCGCTTAGTAATATACAGAGCAGATGCTCAACAAAAACTGACAAATAAACGTACAGAATTATGTCCTAAGATGCGGGTTGCTATGGTAGGTGAGGCTTCTGTCATTTTTCACGTTTGCCCTTTTTCATTTCATGGATTTCATTCCTCATGGATTTGTTTTTTATTTCCCCCTCCCTCTTAGACTTTGAGTCTAATGTGAGGCAGGGTCTGTGCCCTATCTGGTTATATCTCTCCCAGCACTTAGTAAATATCACCATTATTGTGTGATTTTGTGTGTTTTTTTCTGGTATTTGTTAAGGGCTTACTATGTGCAGAACACTGGGTAGATACAGGATAATCAGGTTGTCCCACATGAGGCTGACAGTCTTAATCCCCATTTTACAGATGAGGGAACTGAGGACCAGAGAAGTCAAGTGACTTATCCACAGTCACACAGCTGATAAGTGGCAGAGCCGGAATTCAAACCCATGACCTCTGACTCCCAAGCCCGGGCTCTTTCCCCTGAGCCACGCGTTATGATTAGGGTTAGCGGGAGACCTGATATGTGAGAAGCAGCATGGCCTAGTGGAAAGAGCACGGGCCTGGGAGTCTAATCCCAGCTCTAGCACTTGTCTGCTGTGTGACCTTGGGCAAGTCATTTCACTTCTCTGTGCCTTAGCTCTCTCATCTGCATAAAGGGGGTTCAAAACCTGTTCTCCCTGCTACTCAGACTGTGAGACCCATGTGGGACTTATCTTGTAACTACCCAAATGCTTAGTATGGTGCTTGCCACATAGTAAGTGCTTAAGAAAAAAATACCATTATAATTATTATCGGTCTCACATTTGCTCGTAGACTTCCAGCTGACCCAGAACCTCCCAGAACTGTTGCTGGTTATTTGAAAGATCTTCCAAGTAAACTAGGCCTTCCGAGGTTCATAGCTCCTTCTATCATGTGCCGAAATGAATCAGCTGTTCCAACTCCATCTTACACTATCATCTCAGATCCGCCAACTAGGAACCTCTTCCAGTCACCTTAAAGAATCTGCTAGAGCTCCTTGTCTTCCTACTATGTGCTTTCTGTAGAAAACCCCTCCAGATCTGGTCCTTCTACCCCACACTTAAGTAGAAATGATAATAATTGTATTTAAGTGCTTACTATGTATCAAGCATTGTACTAATCTCTCAGGTAGATATGAGATAAGCAGGTCAGATACAGTCCCTGTCCCACACGTGGCTTTTGGTCTAAGGGGGAAGGAAGAGCAGGTCTCTAATCCTTATATTTACAAATGAGGAAACTGAGACACAGAGAAGTTAAGTGACTTGCCTAAATGACACAACAGGAGAATGGTGGATCCAGGATTAAAACCCAAGGTCCCCCTGACTCCCAGGCCTGTTGGAATCTTTCCACTAGGTCATGCCGCTTCCCGAAAGGGAAGAAAAAAAAATAGGATCAGTCTCATGACCAGTTCCAGAACAACAAAGGAAAGGGAAGAGGGCAAACGGAAAGTGTATAATGGAGGGCAGTCAAAAATTTGAAGAACCCTGGAACAATAGCCATGGCATGGATATACAAAAGCTGTTTGCAGATAAGCACAAAAGAATGAAAACACAAGGTTCTTTCTCCACACCTAGAGATTAGAGAGGAAGTATGGGAAATTAGAAGGGCTTTTAAAAAAATGCATTTATTTATACTTCGGTGGTTGCTAAATCCAGGATCAATTAAGAAATATGCAGAACAGAAAAAACATAATGCTAATCTCAGAAGTAAACCTTGAATCTACTACCTGTTTTTCTAGTTGAACTGGCTCACGACCTTTTGGAAAAGTGGGCACATTCCCTGACCCCGTCCTGTGACTTCTCCCTCCTTCTTTCTGCCCAACCCTCTAGCTTCCTCTCTCCTCATCCCCCGACCTCCTCTCTGAATTCTCCCGGTGCCCATTTCTTTCTCCTTCACCCATATGGGAGCTGCTTTGTATTTCTTCCCCTCCTAGGACAGGGGCATCCACACCTAAAAGCCGGCACCCCTCCTGGAATTCTCCAGCACAATGGACCTCTCACTGCATTTTCCCAGAGCTACTCTGACCTCTCTGATCTTTTGGAGAGTTTCCTCAAAGCTGGCTCAGAGGGAGGCTGGCTGGTGAGCCCTCTCCTTCCCTTCCAGGACCAAGCCAGGATGCTCTGAGTAGAGGGAGAGGGACTATCGTGCCTTTTGGGAATTCATACATTAGTCTTGAGGTCCTGAGGTCTGCAGCGTGACTTGGACTAGCAGACCAGGTCCTCGCACCTGGGAGTCTGGGGATCTGTGTTCCAGTCCTGGCTCTGCCACTTGGCTGTTGTGTGACCTCGGGCAAGGCGCTTAATTTCTCCATGCCTCGGTTTCCTCAATTTAACAACGGGGATTAAATACCTGATCTCTGATCCTCCGACTGAGCTCCCCATGTGAGACAGGGATTGTGTCTGGCTCGATTATCTTATATCTAGCCAGCATTTACTACAGTGTTTGGCACATAGTAAGCCCAAATACCACAATTATTATCACTAGTCTCATTATATTGAAATAATGTGGCCTAGCGTATACAGCACGGGCCTGGGAGTCAAAGGGACCTAGGTTCTGATTCCGGTTCTACCACTTGTCTTTTGTATGATGCTGGGCAAGTCATTTAACTTCTCTGTGCCTCAGTTACCTCGTCTGTAAAATGGGGATTAAGACTGCGAGCCCTATGTGGGACTTGGGCTGTATCCAACCTGATTAACTTGTATCTACCCCACTGATTGGTAAAGAGCTCAGTATAGAGGCTCTATACTGAGTCTTCAGGCTGAGACCACAGCAGTGGTGAGGTGAGAAAGAGAGGGTATTTGCTCAAGTTTTCCAGGCAATTTATCAAAAATATTTATTGAGGGTCTACTGCATGCAAAGTACTGTACTAAATTCTTTTTAAGAGTCCAATAGAATTAGTAAATACGATCTCTGCCTTCATGAAGCTTTCTTTAAGTGGAACAGCTGCCACATCTATTTAATGGGAACAGCTCATTGGGGGCACAGAACGTGATTACCAATTCTGTACTCTCTCAAGCCCTTAGTCCACGATTCTGTGTATAGTAAATGCTCAATAAATACAATTGATTTTATTCATTTGACCGATTCCTTGAATTCTCCACCTGCGTCAGTATTTTCGGGCTAAAACTGTGCGTTCCTAAAGAAGGGTAATGGGAAATGCTCAAGTCATATGGTACATCACCTAGCAGGAGTGGCGAGCACAGAGTGCTCTCGAGAAAAACGCCTAATCCTCGGACCTGCTCAACCAAACTTCTCCATTTGCCATATCACAGCTACTCACCCTAGAGAACCCCTAGAAATATCAGCAAAGGGCCTCCACCACCCGGAGATGAGGGCAAGGCTGGGAAGCGTTAGTTCTCTCCGAAACTGAAGTTAAATAACAGCTGGGATCTCAGAATCATGACCTTTTTGGAACAAGTGAAGAAACCAGAGCTGGAAGGGGATTGCTTCCTCTTATTTGACTCCTAAAGCCCTGTTTCAATACAGGAATTAAGTCTGAAAAAAAATGCTGGGCTAGTGACACTGGAGGGGTTGTATTTCAGCAGAGAGTAGATGTGAGGAACAGAAAGTAGTAGAGCAAATAGGGCAGAAAGAATGGGCACGGGAGTCAGAATGACGGCTCCACAAAGCACCCAGAGCCCCTTTACACTTTTTGCGCCCAAGTCCCATCAGCTCCACACCCACCCTTTGCCCTTATGCGCTTATTCCTATCCTCAGCACTTAGGTCCATTTGTATTTATTTGCTGTTTATTAATGTCTATACTGGAATGATCAATTATTGATCAGGTTATTTCATCCTGATATAGTTGTACTACTTCCTGCCCTGCACATAGTAAGCACTTAATAAATACCACCGATGATGTAGCTTTGTTTTCCCTCCTGATCCCATTATTCGTCAATAGGTTTTGTCTGGCCGTCTCCCCATCAGATTATCCGATCCCTGAGGGCTGGGAATGTGGCTCTAGCTTCTTTCGTACTCTCCCGAGTACTCGGTAGGTGTTCAATGTCACTACTTATTGTTGTATTGTACTCTCCCAAGCGCTTAGTACAGTGCTCTGTACACAGTAAACACTCAATAAATACGATTCAATGAATGAATAAACTTTACTGATCAGTTGCTTTGTTTTCTAAAGTTTTCAAAAAAACCACAAACCCCAAAATACATAGCTGGCGTCGAATAAAATGGGGAGTGATTTCAGTCAGTTTCTTTGGGGCCAGGAGCATCCAAGTCCCTCCCAGTCCCACTGTATCCATCCGTGCCAGTCCACTTCCAGGAGTCTGACCCAGGGACTGCGTTTCCCAGCATCTCCCCTGCTCCCTTCATATCCTCCCCCGTCTCCCGCTGCCAGGAGCCCATAGTATCCCTGGAGTTGGGCTTTCCCTCCTGGCCACGTCCAGTCTAGACTAGAAGTCTGTAAGCTGTTTGTGGGACTGTTATGTGGAAAAACTCAAAAGCCTTAATGAAGTCCAGAGATAGATGACATCGATTATTTCTTCCTTCTGCCCAGTCCATCCCTCTCACAGAAGGAAGGAGAATTGGCCTTGTCATTCAGCCAGGACACATATGGCTCAAACATGGACAGGATAGGGTATTTCAATCTCCCAAGGCAGATCATTCAGCCTCCCTTCCACCAGCTCTTTGATCTTTTTTTTTTTGATGGTATCTGTTAAGCGCTCTGCACACAGTAAGCAGTCAATATATACGATTCAATCAATGAATGAATAATGAAAATATTACCAATCAGTTGCTTTGTTTTCTAAAGTTTTCAAACACCCCCCCACCAAAAAAACCCCATAGCTGGCGTCAAATAAAATGAGGAGTGATTTCAGTCAGTTTCCTTGGGGCCGGGAGCATCCAAGACCCTCCCTGGGAGTCAGAGGACCTGGGTTCTAATCCCAGCTCCCCCACATGTTTGCTGGGTGACCTTGGGCAAGACACATAACTTCTCTGCACCTCAGTGACCTCATCTGTAGGATGGGGATTAATAATAATGTTGGTATTTGTTAAGCGCTTACTATGTGCAGAGCACTGTTCTAAGAGCTGGGGTAGACACAGGGGAACCAGATTGTCCCACGTGGGGCTCACAGTCTTAATCCCCATTTTACAGATGAGGGAACTGAGGCACCGAGAAGTTAAGTGACTTGCCCACAGTCACACAGCTGACAAGTGGCAGAGCTGGGATTCAAACCCATGACCTCTGACTCCAAAGCCCGTGCTCTTTCCACTGAGCCACGCTGCTTCACAGACTATGAGCCCCATGTGGGACAGGGACTGGTTCCAAACTTTTTAGTTTGTATCCCGGCTCTGCCACTTGCCAGCTGTGTGACTTTGGGCAAGTCACTTAACTTCTCGGTGCCTCAGTTCCCTCATCTGTAAAATGGGGATTAAGACTGTGAGCCCCACGTGGGACAACCTGATTCCCCTGTGTCTACCCCAGCGCTTAGAACAGTGCTCGGCACATAGTAAGCGCTTAACAAATACCAACATTATTATTATCTATCCCAGCGCTTAGTACAGTGCCAGGCACAAAAACCATAAAACGAATATAGCTAATTCAAGAGAAGAGGGAGCTTAAAATTTGCAATGGAATGTAGACAGAATTAACTGTACCACTGCATTCCTTACAAAACGCAATGGTGTGGTAACACAGAGTACTTATCGGGACTACTTTGAATTGGGGGTGGTAATAATGACTGTGGGATGAGTAGATTGCAGAAGCAGTCAATAGCCCAAATAGCTTGGAAAGACACCAGAGGTTCTAAGGAATTTATTTGGCTGTCAACATTAAACACAAATGGGAACAGTCCAAGGTCAACCACACATCCATTAGGACCAAAGAAAATAATATGAGATAAACCCTCGCCCTTTTCTCTGAACTTGCTAGCTAACAAAAAGACAAACTCAATATCAAATCACCACATAAATAACAAACAGAAAACCCACTGCCTTTCAAGGACAGTTAGTGACACCCTGCCTTGATCCCCCCTACCCTCCCGGGGGGGCGTGGGAGGAGACTGCGACTTGATATTATCTTAAAGTGGAAACTCATCATCTTTCTTTCAACACCAGAAACCCACTTCACATTTAGAAGATAAACATGCTCCAAGAAGAAAGGAGATGAAACAAGAATATGAAGGAAGAAAAACAAATCTGCAAAGTAATAGAAGAACCTCCAGCCCTGAAACTTTTCCTGATGTCCTTTGAATCTACTTTGATTCACCAGAAAAAGTTAGTGAGTCTACTCTTTTTCTGAGTGGGCTGAGTCCTCTTTTCCAGATGAGACAGGCATAATAAAATAGTAACCCTCCTTCCTCCCCCACCTTCATAGACTCACACTGTGACCTCACTGATCTGTGCTTATCCATAATTCATAACTGCATTTTCAAGTTGCTCTTTCTTTCTTCCTCCTCCTTCCTGAAACACACCCTCTCTCCTTCTCTTCTTTTCTTTCTGTCTCTGTCACTCTCTCCCTCTATGAGTCTCTCTCTCTCTCTCTCAACTTCCACGGGAAAATTAAATGCAAGAGGTGTCTGAATCTGAAAATTATCTTCATCAAGTCAGAAACATTCTTTCAGTTGAAACAGTCCATATTTCTCCCTCCCCGAAGCTACTGCCAGTATAGAAAAAAGACGAGGAAGTTAGTGAGTGACCAAGATAAATATATATTAAAGAAAGAAGCTTATGCAGCTAAATGATTCACTCTATGGCAAGCAGTCAACTTTTGATTTAACCACTTGTAGGTCTTTCACCCATGATTTCATCATTATTATTATTACCATAATTTAGCATTCATTGGAAAACAGCCTGCTAAGAATACCAATTGGATGTTAAGTGCTGTATAGAAGAAGATCCAATTCCACCAAAAGGCATTAAAATCAAAGGATTTCTCAAGAGAAGTGGATTGGGGGGAAGGATTTGAAGAAGCGGTTGTCTCGGGGGTAAAAATGGGACATTGTTCTCATAAGTCTGGACTAGGAGGGAAGAAGTCAGACTTGAGTGGAAAAAGGAGAACAGAAGGATTTACAATTGAATGGAGTGGAATCTCTGAAGGAAAATGAGAAAAATTGTAGAAGAAGGAATAAGTGAAATTCAAGTCCTTTAAATGAGCCAGTTGAGAGTACCTGATTTAAAAATCAGAAGCAACCTATCAGTTTACTATGCTTATGAAAACTTCCATGAGTAAAACCTTAGAGTATCTGAGCGGGGAATCAAGAAAGCCACGTGACCTTAGTTACTCCCGTTTTGCCTCAATAACTACAAAATACTATCTTCCCAGGGATTACTCTCTGTTGTCTTGTATTTCCTCCTGCCTTCAGGATACCTCTAATTACATGTCCTGCCAACACCTCAAACTTAACATGCCCAAAACAGAACTCCTCATCTTCCCACACAAACCCAGTCCTCACCCTCACTTTCCCACCCTTGTAGATATCACCACCATCCTCCCTGCTTTACAAACCCATAATCTTGGCATTATTCTCAACTCATTTCTTGCATTCAACCCACATGTTCAATCTGTCACTAAATCCTGACGGTTCTACTTTCACAGCACTGATAAAATCCACTCCTTCCTCTGCATCCAAACTGCTGCCGTATTATTCCGAATACTCATCCTATCCCACCTTGATTGCTGCATCAGCCTCCTTCCTGATCTCCCCGCCTCCTGCATTTCCCCACTTCAGTCCATACTTCGCTCGGCTACCCGAATCATTTTTCTTCCAAACCATTCGATCCATGTCTCCCCACTCTTCAAGAACCTCCAGTGGTTTCCAGTCCACCTCCGCATGAAACAGAAACTCATTACCATTGGCTTTACAGCACTCAATCACCTTGCCTCCTCCCAATTTAGCTCTCTGATTTCCAACTACTACCCAGCACCCTCACTTTCTTCCTCTAATGCCAACCTACTCACAGTTCCTCGATCTCGCCTATCTCGCCACCAACCCCTCACCTCCGACCTGCTTCTGGCCTCGAACTCCCTCCCCCTGGATATACAACAGATGATCATCTCCCCACCTTCAAAGCCTTATTAAAAGCACATCTCCTCCAAGAGGCCTTTCCCGGCTAAGCCCTAATTTCCTCTTCTCCCACTCCCTTCTTCATTTCACCTGCAGTTGAATTTGTACCCTTTATTCACCCCACCCTCAGCACTTACCTACATATCCACCGCTCATTTTTATAAATGCCTGCTTCCTCCTCTAGACTATAAACTCCTTGGGGCAGGGAACGTGTCTACCAGCTCTGATATACTGTACTCTCCCAAGTACTTAGTACAGTGCTCTGCACACAGTAAGTGCTCAATAAATATGACTGATTTCCAAGGATGATGTGTGTGGATTGCTAAAAGGAAACTTGCTTTGACATTCTCAGAAGGGAGGCACTATCCTAGGTATTTTTATTGAGAAATGACTGGTGATTTGGTGGGGAGTAAAAGAAAAGTAGCTATCTTGGAATGAACTGTAATTAGCCAACAGGGTGTGCTCGCTCAGTGCAGACGCTGAACTGCTAAAATCCCACCTTCTCCGTGAAACAGCTAGGCCAAGTGGAAATGAATCAACTGTATTTACTGAGCACTTACTATGTGCAGAGCACTGTACTAAGCATCTGGGAGAGTCCAGCAGAATTAGCAGACATATTCCCTATCCATGACCTTACAATCTAAAGAAAAGTCCACAGGTCTGGGATTCAGAGGATGTGGCTTCTAATCCTGGCTTTGACAACCTGCCCGCTGTGTGATCTCGGGCAAATCATTTGACTCGTCTGTGCCACCTTCGTTTCATGATCCGTAAAATGGGGATTCAATACCTGCTCTCCCTCTCGGTTAGATAGTGAACCCCAGGCAGGACAGGGTCTGTGCCCAACCTAATTATCTTGTAACTACTCCAGCGCTCGACATATAGAAAACACTTAAATACCACAAATGATGATTATTATTTTAAAACCTTCTCAGATTAGGTTCATCTATTTCTGATCTCTGACAATTCCAGTGGCTCACCTAAGAAACTGTCTGTAAATTATGAGTATGTTCTTCACTTATTTGTGCTCCTAGAGTTATATTATCCATTTCTGTCACATGCTCTATATCTGTACATACATGGATTCATGTATGTCCTGTCAATTATTACTAATAATAATAATAATAATTGTGGTATTTGTTAGTACTTGCCATGAGCCAGGTAGACACAATACGAACAGTTCAGACATGGTCCCTGTCCTGTAACGAGGCTCACACTCTACAGTCTAGAGAAGCTGTAATGGGAAGAGTATAGGCCAGGGAGTCAGAAGACCTGGGTTCGAATCCTGCCTCTACTACTCTCCTGCTGCGTGACCTTGGGCAAGTCACCAAACTTCTCTGTGCCTCAGTTACCTCATAAGTAAAATAAGGAATAAGACTGTACGCCCATGCGGGCGACGGGCTGTCGATCAATCAATCCTATTTATTGAGCACTTACTATGTGCGGAGCACTGTTCTAAGCACTTGGGAGACTACGATATAACAATATAACAGGGTTGGTGGAGACATTCCCTGCCTTGGACTGTTCCCAACCTGATTAGCTGGTATCTATCCCAGTGCTTAGTACAGTGCCTGGCATGTAGCATGTGCTTAACAAATACCATAAAAAATGATACACACATAATTAAGATACTATTTTTGAGGGCCACAACTTTTCTTGCACCTGTAAAACTTCCCTTTTTAATTTCGACTGTGAGGAGAGGAAAGACCATGAATATTATGAGGGGCCGGTCAGAGCTAGAGCTGACTTTAAACGTGGGACAAGAGGAATGAAAATCAAATCGGATGCAGTACGTTCAATCTGGAGGGAAGTTAGGATACCACCTCTCATCATCATCAACATGAACAAAGCACTGTAAGTAGTAGGAACTTACGGAATAGAGAGATGAAGCACGATGGCTGACATGAGGCTTAGTTGCTGGATCACGTGACTGGGGTTGTGGAAGCAGCGTGGCCTAGTGAATAGCGCACGGTCCTGGGCGTCCAAAGGACCTGGGTTCTGATTCCGGCTCCGTCGCTTGTCTGCCGTGTGACCGTGGGCAAGTCATCTCACTTCTCTGTGCTTCAGTTACCTTATCTGTAAAATGGTGATGAAAACTGTGAGTCCCATGTGGGACAAGGACTGCATGCAATCTGATTAGCTTGTATCTGCCCCAGAGCTTAGTACAGTGCCTGGCACATAGTAAGTGCTCAACAAATACCATCAAAAAACAACTCCAGAGCCAGAGCATGTTACCTGGACGGACTAACAATACCAGAAACCTTTAATACTGTTAAAACACTGAGTAGGTTGCTTGGTTTTAACTAAGAGCTATTGCCTGGAGCTGTGAGAAAGGTGAAGAGCATGAGAATTCCCCTTTAAAATGACCAATTTACTTACTGATACACTGTTATTGTAGATTCTTAACCTGCATATTAAATCTGTAAACTGTCACTCAACCTCATTTTCACTGCTCTGCATACCTATTGATCGCCACTTAAAATGTAAGATAGAGACTGGGCCTGAACAAATGATTTTGCATTTACCTCAGCACACAATAAAGTGGAGAATACACAATTATGGAAACAATGTTTATTAAGCATTTGTGAAGTGAGTGTAGAAACTGGATAGTGAAAAGAGTAACTAGGTATGGAGATTCATAAAACCACTGACTTGGTGAACTAGGTTTTTGAGGAAAAGAGAATCAAACAATCAGTGATACTTACTGAGTGCTTACTGTGTGCAGAGTACTGTGTTAAGAGCTTGGGAGAGTACACTACACATAATGGAGCTGGAGAAATTACAGAGAAAGGCAGTCAAGACTATTGGGAGGGAATGGAGAAGCTGCCATGTGAAGATAAGCTAAAAGAATTAAGTCTGTTCAGGAAGGATGGATGCAGTGGGAGAGAGAAATGTTTGAAATCTACACGTTCATGAAGGCAGAATTGTTCACTAAATTCCACAACGCCTGGACAAGGGGACAGCCACTGAAACCTGAAAGGGGTGGTTCCGAACAAACAACAGAAATTTCTTCATATCATGAGGAGTAATGCTCATGGAATTTGCTTCCAGAGAACGAGGTTGGGAATGGGGGTGGCGGGAAAGGGGGACAGGGAAAGCGAGATTCATAATTAAATTTGTTACCACAGAAAACAGCACAGGTTCAAGAGGGGTTGGGTTAAATTTACAGATAAGTGGTCCATAATGGGCTAATAGCGGGGAAATTAGTCCTGTTGGATAATATAGATGGCTAAAAAATAGGATGGATTTCAAAAAGGATGACTCTCACGTGGTTTCTCCAAGCATCTTGTCTCCACTCTTGGAGATGGAAAACGGAGCTGGTCGGACCACTGTTCTGATCCAGTAACGACACCGCTCATCATGTTATGTATTGAAATCAACATTTCGGAATGGTTTGGCAGCAGGGTGAATGACACTTTGCCAAATTCTGAATGAGCCAATTTCAATCGACGAAAACTCCAGTTACTAAAGATGGAGAGAGAGAGAAAAAACTCAATGTTTTTGCTTTAAAATAGCTGACAATACAACCGGGGGAGGGAAAAACGTTTTTTCTATTCCATTTTAGTGAAAATCAATGGATTTTTATCTTGTGTAATTTTTCCCCCCTCTCGTAGAGAAAACAACATAGCACTTACAGACTGCATTAAGGAATACATTTCAGTGGCTGTGGGTCGTTTTCAAGGGCTTTATAAACAATAATTAGTTAACCTACAGTGAGCCGGGTCATATTGGTTGGCCCCATTTTACATATTCATAATTTAAAATGCTCATACTTAACTGACTGGGTGGCTGGCAGCCAACCTCTGAGTTGACCTGGGGGAGTCTGTCTTTTGAGTGGTGAGAAAACCTCTCCAAAAGCTGCCATCATAAGGGGTCCAAAGGCAGAGACAGCAAGGCAATGCGGGGTTACCGGGGTGGGGGTGTGGGGGGGACCCCAGCCCGAGATTCTGGGCGGCCTCCTACGGAACCTACCATCAATAGGATCTGAGCACCTTCTCTGTGCACAGGACTGAGCGTGTGGCAAAGTACAGCAGTTGGTAAACACAATCCTGCCCTCCAGGAGTTTACAATCTTAAGGGAGGAGGCCGGCAGGAAAATAAACTTCAGGCCGGGGAAGCAACTGGGTCTAAAAGTGGCTGGAGTTAGAGACAGCGAGGCAATGTAGGGTTATCCGGGGGGCGGGAGCCCGTGATTCCGGGTGGCCTCCTACTGAATTTACCATCAATAGCATCTGAGCACCTACTCGGTGCACAGGACTGTACTGAGCGTGTGGCAAGCACACAGTAGTTGGTAAATACAATCCTGCCCTCCGGGAGTTTACAGTCTTAAGGGAGGAGGCCGGCAGGAATCAACTTAAGGCCGGGGAAGCAACTAAGTCTAAAAATGGCTGGAGTTAGAGACAGCGAGGCAATGCGGGGTTACAGGGGGGACCCCCGCCTGTATTTCCGGGTGGCCTCCTACTGAACCTACCTTCAGTAACATCTGAGCACCTTCTCCGTGCCCGGGACTGTACTGAGCGTGTGGCAAGCACACAGTAGTTGTTAAATACAGTCCTGCCCTCCGGGAGTTTACAGTCTTAAGGGAGGAGGCCAGCAGCAATAAACTTCAGGCCGGGGAAGCAACTGAGTGTAAAAATGGCAGGAGTTAGAGACAGCGGGGCAATGCGGGGTTACGCGGGGGACCCCGGCCGAGATTCCGCGTGGCCTCCTACAGAACCTACCTTCAATAACATCTGAGCACCTTCTCCGTGCCCGGGACTGTGCTGAGCGTGTGGCAAGCACACAGTAGTTGTTAAATACAATCCTGCCCTCCGGGAGTTTACAGTCTCGAGGGAGGAGGCGGGCAGGAAAATCAGTTACAGGCCGGGGAAGCAACTGGGTCTAAAAGTGGCGGGAGGTAGGACTCCACGAGGCTGTCTGAAGGCAGCGAATAACAGGATGTGTCCGTCCAACCCCATCCTCGGCAAATATTACCCTAGGGAGGGTAAAAAAAAAAAAAGACAGTGGATTAGTAACAGGGGTGTGAGCGCGAGAGTCAGAGACAGGAGGGGGACAGAGGAGGCGGGGACTCCGCTCGGGGAGGGAGGCTTCGGAAGAAGAAGAGGGCCGGGCTGCTCGGTGGTTAGCGAGGGGCCGTTGTTCCTTTAAGGTTTGGGAAAGTTTCTCCCGCCCCCCTCCCCGACTATCAGCTCAGCCTCGTCACATTCGTGGGCTGGAGCCCGGGCTCCGAGCTGGGGAAATTCCTAGACATCTGGTTCCTGAGGAGGAGAAGGAGGAGGAGGAGAGAGAGAGAGCGGGAGGGAAGGCCGGGAAAAGTTTTTAGGCGCGGAGGAGAGGGAGAGGGCCTGGAGGGCAGCGCCTTGCCCGGGCGGCGAGATGCCCCCGGGGGCTGGGGGCTGAGGGCTGGGGGCTGAGGGCTGAGGGGAGGGCCTCCCTGGCCGCTTTGTCTGCCTCCACTTTTCCCTGGGCGGCCCGTCCTGCGTCCGGCCTCCTCCTCCCGCCTCTCGGAGCGGCTGGTCCTGGGGGGCGGCCCCGCCGGCGCCATGTGCCCCTCGCCGCCGCTGCTCCTCCCGCTCCTGCTCCTGCTGCCGCCTCCTCCCGCGGGCCTCGTGGCCGTGGCCGTGGCCCCGCCGGCCTGGCGGTGGCCCCTGCGGATGGCCCCGGCCAAGGCCTCCGGGCCGCGGCCGCCTCCCCCGGGCCCGGGGGCCCAGCCGGCGGGCGGAGGGTCCGGCCGGCCGCCCCGGCCCGCCGACGGCTTGGCTCTGGCCCTGGAGCCGGGGGCGGACAACTTCTTGGCCATGGTGGACAACCTGCAGGGAGACTCCGGCCGAGGCTACTACCTGGACATGCTCATCGGAACCCCCCCGCAGAAGGTAACCCTTCCCCTCCCTTGCTCCCCAACACTCCTTCTCCTCACCTCCTTTCTCCTCACCCCCTTTTTTCTCCTCACCCCTTTTTATCTCCTCACCCTCCTTTTCTCCTCACTCCCTTTTTTCTCCTCACTCCCTTTTTTCTCCTCACTCCCTTTTTTCTCCTCACTCCCTTTTTTCTCCTCACCCCTTTTTATCTCCTCACCCCTTTTTTCCTCATCCTTTTATCTCCTCACCCCCTTTAGCTCATCCCCTCCTTTTATTTTCACCCCCTTTTTCTCATCCCCTTTTTCTCACCCCCCTTTTCTCCTCACCCCTTTTTTCTCCTCACCCCTTTTTCCTCCTCACCTCCTTTTTCTCCTCACCCCCTTTTTCTCCTCACCCCCTTTTTCTCCTCACCCCTTTTTTTCTCCTCACCCCTTTTTTTCCCTCCCCAGCGCTGCGTCCCTTCCCCGACCCTGAGGATGGTCCCCTCTCCCCGCGGCTCCCTCATCCCCGGGCCCTCCCGGCCCCTGCAAGGATGCCGCCCCGTCCCCCCGCACCCTCCGCTGCTGCCCTGACCTGCCCAGCGCCCGAGGAATCCGAAGGAGGCAGAGGGCACGAGTGGGTGGCCGTGGCTCGGCGGGCAGGCCCCGGCCCCAAACTCTTCCCCTCAGCGGGGACACAGCGGGTGCCAAGTTGCTCGTCAACTTATTTACCGTATTTTCCTCTTCCCTCTGTAAAAAGTGCGTGCTGTGTGTTTGTGTGTGTACGTGTGTTATTGCAGACTCCGGGCTCCCACGGGGTCCTCCCTGCCAGCCGGGCCCACGTTTCCTCCCGTTAAGTGATGGTGAGGTGCCACCGTGACAGGGACATTTCTTACCGCATTAATATATATACATATTTTTCTCTCCGTGCCATCATCGCTTAAGAGACCTGCAAAAGCGTTGGGGACCAGCGCCCAGACAAGAACTACTTTCCGAAAACAGCCTCCTTTCTGCGACCGAGGGGAACCCCTGAGGGTCACCACCTGCCTCATGTCGGGGAGAAACCCCCGAGAAAAAAGCTCCTTTATTGCGCTTTAAAACTCTCCAGTCGGTCTGCCGAGCGGTGGGGGAGAGCTATAACTGCAGGGACTAGGTTTCTAGGTCTGCTTCCTTTTTAAATTGAAGACAGAAGTGGGGTAGCTCTCTTTCCAACTCGAGAAAATGACAAGATGATACCGGATCTTGAATTCATTCCAAGTCATGTCAAACATCGTTCCCATTTTTCTGAAAAGCAGCACTTTTCATTCACCGGCACTCTCTTTTTTTTTTGAAAAGATTCTCACGTCCCCAGGCACAGCAATTTAAAGTAATCCTATGGAGCTGGTCCCACTTTTCTTTCCCCCCTCCACTGGTCTGTGACAATGGCATTAAAGTTAAATTTTCTCTCATTTAAAGGTAACTCGCGTAGTGCTTTTATTTTCAGTGTCACCCGTTTGGATTGTAACGGCTAGATGGCAGCTACCATCTACCATATGTAGAAAATACTTTTAATAGCATAACATCATACGCTCAAATTACTTTTAACAAACTGCTAATGGATTCCCATCTTTCTGAGAAACGACCAGCTCTAAACATTTCATTTTTCCTCTGTGTATCGGGACAACTCTCTCTTCCAAAAAAAAAAAAAAGGCCTTGTGTTTTTAATAAGTACCTTCTGTTTTCCATACTTCAAAAGTTTTGTTTTACTCAAAGGTTTGTTTGATTCGGTTACCCTTCATCCGTGTCATGGGATTCCAATGTGAGTAGTTGGCTGGTTCCTCAAGTCAGGAGGGGGAGAAAGATGAATGGGTGTGAGCAGCTGAGGAAGCTTAAGTGAAAAGTTTAATTTCTCAAGCTCACTGGGGATGTCCAGCTGAAGAGCAGCAGATTGCTGTGGATGTGGAAGTCACTTCTCTATCTTTGGACAACATTTGGTGAATGTTCTGTGACCAGTTAAGTATTCTGGCGTGCTTAAAATGAATCCACAGCTAGGAAATGGAATTTAAAGAAGAGTGTGGAATCATGGGCTCAGAAAGCATTCCAGTTGTAAATTCCTTGTGGGAAGGGAACGTCTTCTCTGTTTAATACAGTGTGTTAGGTCCAGTGGTCTTTTTTTTAATAGTATGAAGCACTTATTATATGCCAGACACTATACTAAGCACCGGGGTAGGTAGAAGTTAATCAGGTTGGACACAGTCCATGTCCCACCTGGGTCTCACAGTCTTAATCCCCATTTTAGAGGTGAGGTAAATGAGGCACAGAGAACTGAAGTGACTAGCCCTAGGTCACAACAGATAAGAACATGGCTCATGGATAGAGCATGGGCTTGGGAGTCAGAAGGACCTCGGTTCTGGGCCCCACTTATCAATCAGTCATATTTATTGAGCACTTACTATGTACAGGGCACTGTAGTAAAAGCATAATAAATATGACTAATTGAAAAGCGGAGAGTTGGGTTTAGAACCCAGGTCCTCCTGACTCTCAGATTAGTTTTCTATCCTCTAGGCCATGCCGCTTCCACTTAAAAATATTAATTGCGATATTTGCATAATTTTTACTACGTGCCAAGTGCAGTACTAAAATTTGGGTAAGATAAAGGCAGATCAAACCCAGGTCCTGTCCCACATGGTGCTCACAGTGTAAGGAGGAAAGAGAACAGTTCTCTGCACATAGTAAGCACTCAATGAATACAACTGAATGAACGGTATTGAATCCCTATTTTACCGATGAGGAAACTGAGGCACAGCGTGATCAAGTGGCTGGCCCACGGTCACGCAACAGACAGGTTTCCTGCCTCAGTTCTATGCTCTTTCCACTAGGCCATGCTGCTTCTTTATTACCAGCGCTACTTTAGGTGGCTTTTGAGAAATATAAAATCTGTCCTACCAAGGTGAATGACATTTGAGTGACACTGGTGCTCTGGGGAGCAAGAAGATGCACTTCTTCTCTTCCCCCACCCCTCTTTTCAGAGAACATAAAGGAGGTAGTGAGGAGAAAGGAAAAAAAAACCCAGCTGAAGGTCTACAAGGAAACCTCTCAAAAACATCCCCCCAAAGAGCCTCCAGGCTATTACTAGTTTCTTCACTCTTTCTCCATTGCCCTTGGAGCAGAAAAGTCCCGAGTTCCCTTAAATAGACATTTCTGCCCATTTTCTCCAATTATTTTAAAGAAAACCAACTTTTAAACAATGTTTGCAGCTTCAATTGATATTTATTGAAGTGCCTATTGTGTAGAGAACTGTAGTAGACACTTGGGAAAGTACAATGTGATAGAATTGGTACTTAGAGTCTACAGAGACTAGTCTAGAGGGGTGACTGACATTAAATTACAACTAGAGAGTTTAAGGATATGCATCTACGTACTGTGGGGCTGGATTGAGTATCAAAGTGCATTACCAAGTAGATAGTCAACAGAGAGGGGAGGGCTTAGTCAGGGAAGGCCTCTTGGAGGAGCGGTGATTTTTTGAGGAGGGTTTTGAAGGTGAAGATAGTGGCGGACTGTTGGATTTGAAGGGGGAAGGAGGATGTGGGCAAGGGATCACCAGCAGGATAGTGAGATTGAGGTCGAGAGAATAAATTGTCTTTGAGGAGTGGAGTGTGCGAAATGGATTGTAGTAGAAAGTTCTCAAAGTAAGGTATTCATTCATTCAATAGTATTTATTGAGCGCTTACTATGTGCAGAGCACTGTACTTAGCTCTTGGAATATACAATTTGGCAAGATAGAGACACTTCCTGTAGAGACACTTCCTACCCAGTGACAGGCTCACAGTCTAATCTGGGGAGACAGACAGCAGAGCAAAACAGAACAAAACAAAAAAAATAAAAGGAGGGCAATTGAGTGCCTAAAAGCTAATGATAAGGAATCTCTTTTGCAGGGAGTGGGCAACTGTTGGAGGTTTCTGGGGAGTGGGGTGATTATAGCGTGACTTAGTGGAGAGAGCATGGGCTTGGGAGTTAGAAGAACCTGAGTTCCAATTCCGGTCCCACCAATTGTCTTCTGTGTGACCTTGGGCAAGTCACTTAACTTCTCCGGGCCTCAGGTACCTCATCTGTAAAAAGGGGATTCGGAGGGCTCACGCTGTGTCCAACTTGTATCTACCCCAGTGCTTGGACAGAGTAAGTAACTAACAAGTACCATAGTTATTATTATACGGATCGAAAAGCTTTTCAGAAAAGTGATCCAGACAGTCGAGTGAAATCCGGAGTGGCGAGGGGAGAGACAGAAGGCAGGGAAGTCAGCAAAGAGACTGGTGCAGTAATCAAGAGTTTCCTCATAGCAAAAAACCAGTTTAAATGAGGCTTTCTCAGTATTAAACATTAACGGATCTAGAGAGGTCATGACTGTATATAGTCTCATGCCCAAGGAATGTGTGTTGCATATCTATTTTTGTGCTTGATTTAATTATAAGCTACAGGTAATAAAGTCTCCAATTCTAGCATATAAACACTGAGACTGCCAAAAGGAAGCTTAACTTCTTCACGTAAGTTAAATTTTCATCTTCAAAAATTAAGGATGGCTATTCAATTCAGTACCCCCCCCCCCCCCTTTTCACCACCAGAAGGTTATTTGCAGCATATTTTAAGGGGCGAGGTAACTGTGATAGTTGTAAAATGATCCAGTTATTTTTGTTTCTATTAGTATCACACAGTCTGTGCTTATTCTCTAAAATGTGATGCTGTCCCAGTAGATCGTTATATAGCTAGCTGGTAAATTCAGCCGGTCCACTGTAGCTATGTGTTGTATATCGCTTGAAGGAAGGATTTCATCAGAGTTACCTGCTTTGTTTGTGGTGTTCTCTGAATAATGGGCAATTCCATAGTGCCTTTCAATTACAAAAAGCAAAATATCCAGCCCTGGGGAGTTGATTGGAAACAGAGCAATCAGATTTAGTAGTTGTAATAGTATTACTAAGCTCTTACTGTGTGCAAAGCACTGTACTAAGTGCTGGGAGAAAATACAGAGATGGGGGAAAAAGATGGGCTCTGTCTCTCGTGGGGCTCACATTCAAAAAGATTCATGCACAGTGAATTCAAACTCCTGTTGCTATTAACACAATAATAGCATGGATAGAAGTCATGAAATGTTACTCTGTAATTTGGGCTTATTACTGATGATTATAATGGTGCTCCAGAGTGATTGAAATTATAGTACATTTTCATTATCTTTGACTAGATTTTCTTGGAACTGCTGACTAAATCCAATGCAAGATGCTGAAAGGTGTTCAGATAATTGTGGGAGATTCAAAAAGGTTTTTTTTCTCTCCCTGCAAGTGGAAGATTTATCAGTTATTATTGTAGTCATGTCTCTTAATATGGGGAGATAAAATGAAATTACACCTTATAGGTTACATGGTACTCTTTAAACCCTTAAACTATTTGGGGGTGAGTTGTATCCTGATCATTGGTTCTTATCATTTGTTAATCACATATTTTACATTAGTGGGGTGTTCTTGAGATTGGAAGTAGCTTCCTATTACACACTTCTTAGGAATTTTAAATATTTTTAACTAACCTGCTCATCCTTTAATGCAATTGAGTTTACTGAGTGTTCCTGGTCTCTGTTTGGAAACTGAAAGAAAATAGTGTTGATTGGCCAAAGGAAATGTGATAAAGCCAAGAGAAGAGATAACTAATAAAAAGACCGAGAAGTGGAAAGATGTGAGTGAAAGGGCATAATATCCAAAAATGACAGAAAGGGGGTTTATTCTATTAAGAAAAGATCAATCTTATTTTAAAATCTGGTTAAATAGTGAGAAATGATCTCGGATCAATCTTGGGAGATTGGCCTCGGTTTTTGTATCCATTTCTTTGTCACTTGGTGCATTTCACTGATGCAGCATCTGTGTCCCCATGAAATAAATATTTCCTCTGGAAATATTCCACTGTGTTGCTAATTTGGGGAAGGGAATTTGAATGACAAACTATAACTTTGATTACCGACACGACCATCAAGTGGTGTTTCAGTTTTGCCACAGTAGGATGAGTTAAGCGTACTGAGAGAAGCGGCGTGCACCGGCCTGAGATCCAAAGGTCCTGGGTTTTAATCCCAGCTTTGCCACTTGCCTATTATGCAACCATAGGCAAGTCACTTTAACTTCTCTGTGCTTCAGTTACCTTATTGGTAAAATGGGGATAAATAGCTGTTCTTTCCCCCTCCCTCTTAGAATTGTTCTATCCTCATATTCTAGCTACCCCAGTGCTTAGCGCAGTAATTGGCATGCAGTTAGCACTTGACAAATACCGCAATGAATATAAGAATAACAATTCCTTTATGAATAGGCAGAGTTTTATAATAGAATTTCACAGTTAGTATTGTCAGCACGATGGCATAAAACGTGTGATTCAGGGATTGGATGTTTCTCTTCTTGTTTACGGTCTTTCATGTTTTCTCAACCCCTCAAAATTAACAGATTCCAATTTAAATAGCCACTTTAGCACCCGCAGGAATTGAAGAATTTCAGAAGAATTAAATCAAAACAGAAACACTGGTTCAGCCTCAGCAAAAATAGTTAAAAGAGGCAACGTTGGGAGCAAGGTAGATCCCATGGGGAAGGTTTCGGGCGACACCGCTCCATCTAGGTCACCCTACTTTCAACTCCATTTGTCCCTTCAGGCCGACAGTCGAATGTGATGCATGTAGTTGGGCATGTTTGTTTTCAGTTTTTCTCCCTTCCTCTCTGGATAGCCAAGTTCACAGGAAGCTTCATTGTTCCACACTGCCTGCAGATAATAAAGCATCTATTCTGTCAGACGTTGGCCCCTCCGTACAACATCGTCAGCATCACTGGACTTGAGGTTCTGGATTTCCCCACGTGATGTGAGAGAAGGGGTAGAGGGAGGGCTGAGATTGATTTCTTGGTCATCCTAGAGAGGTCTTCATTGATTTTTTTTTTTCTGCCCAGAAAGAGTGCAGTACAGTACTCCCATTGCTTAGCCACTGTGGAAGGGTGGAGAAGTTATTTCTGTGTTCAAGATAACTTCCTCCGTCATTGCTGTGGGATTAATCAATCAATTGTATTAAGTGTTTATTGTGTGCAGAGCACTGTACCAAATGCTTGGGAGAGTATGATATAACTGAGTTGGTAGACATATTCCCTTAACCACGCTATTGCTAACCATTCACTGCGCTCAGGAAACATAAGCAGGAGATTTTGTGTCTGAAGTACTGTAAATGCTCTAAATCTGCCTCTGTCCGTCTTTTTTATCAATTCACTCATTGGAAATTAGCGTGGATGATGTGCTAGGCAGAGAAATAGGGGCTCTTCTATACTAGCCTAGGTGAGCCCCATACTTATAGCCTTGGAAAGATTGATCAGTCAATCAGTAGTATTTATTGAGTTCTTACTGTGTGCAGACCACTATAGTAAGTATCCGGGAGAGTACAGTACAGCAGAATTGGTATACACGTTACGTGACCACAAGAAGCTTACAGTATAGAGGGGGAGAGACAGATGTAATATAAATTACAGATATGCAGAAGTGCTGTGGGGTTGAAGGTGGGAAGAATATCAAGTACTTAAAGGGAACAGATCTAAGTGCCTAAGCGGTGCAGCTGGTAAAGGGAGTCGAGGTCAACAGGGCTTAATCAAGGAAAGCTTCTAGGAGGGGATGTAGTTTTAATTAAACTTTGAAAGTTGGGAGAGTGGTGGTCTGGCACATATCGATGGGGAGGGAATTAAAACCCCATTCCAGTGAAGTAGGTAAATGTTATTCCACTTCAGTCGACCACAGGTATTTATTGATAACATGCCGGATGCAGAGCACTGTATTAGAGATTTGGGAGAATACAATAAATTCAGAAAAACTCTACTTTAAAATCATCTCGAGCTGGTCCCAATCACTTCCTCTGGACTTTATGCTAAGAATGCCTGCCCGAGGCTTGGGATGGTGAATGGGCCTTTAGTTAATGTGTTGGCTATTCATGTCTCCTTTCTCCAAAGCGAACACTAAACTCGATTTCATTAATAATTGGAGCTCTGTAAGTCATGGGAAGCAAATTAATTTACTTTAAACAACTGTCTCCTCTTCCATGGCAGAACGAGCTGACTTGGAATCTGGGCTTGGATATGCTGATATGTATACAATAATATGCACCTGTTCTGTCCTGGATTTTTCTAAGTAAAAACATTCATTCAAGAGAGAAGGCCAATTGACCGCCTTCGAAATGTAAATGTTCTGCTAGAGGATAGTTATTGTTGCTGTCCCAAACCAGGGTTTACTGTGTAAACGTGGATCTTGGAATACGTCTTTGGTTTATTTTCCTGGAAGGTAGACCATAATAGTGTTACCTAGATAAATGCAGACCCTGCTTCCTGTTCCAAATCATAATCTGAGCAGTACTACTTTGGAATGTAACAGGATGCTCCCTGCCTCCTGACTTTCCAATTTTCGGGTCTCGTAAAAGGCAGAGAAACCACTCTTCCCATTTAATAATAATGTTGGTATTTGTTAAGCGCTTACTATGTGCCAAGCACTGTTCTAAGCGCTGGGGTAGACACAGGGGAATCAGGTTGTCCCACGTGGGGCTCACAGTCTTAATCCCCATTTTACAGATGAGATAACTGAGGCACAGAGAAGTTAAGTGACTTGCCCACAGTCACACAGCTGACAAGTGGCAGAGCCGGGATTTGAACCCATTACCTCTGACTCCAAAGCCCGTGCTCTTTCCACTGAGCCACGCTGCTTCTCATTTCACACAACTCTGGGAATGGCAGTGGATGTGAACATACCTGCTCGAACTTCTCAAGTGCTGCACCCTCGGCGCTCAGCTGTGACTCAGGAAAGGAATCTCGGGAGTCATCTTCAACTGTTGTCTCGATTCTTTGGTCCAGTATTCAGCAGCAGATAAAATGGGTCAAATGTGGCTTTTCTAAAACCGTGGTGCACTTAGTTCTGGAATATTAGTTGAAATTCTAGTTTCTGCATCTTAGAAAGGGCATAATAGAGCTGAAAGTGCTATAGGGGCTGAGTCACTAATGAAAGGAAATTGCCCTTTATCTGAAAACTTCAGTGTCTGATACCCACTTCATGCAGCCATTTTGCAGCTTACCATTGTCAAATAAAGACCTAGGGCTGATCTGAAGATGCTGAGCTTCCCTAGGTGGCTAAAAGGCAGTGGATACTTTGACCCCTGGGGTTTCCACCAAGTCTGCCTGGAAGCATTTAGCATCTTCCACCACCTCCTATAAATGGACATCCTTCACATTTCTACTTCAGAGCATGCTTATTACAGTGCTCTGCACCCCATATGTGCTCAATAAATTCGATTGGTTGATAGCTGTGTCTGGACAGCTGAGGTTGGGTTTTAGGGCTTCAGGAGGTGGGAAACTCAATCGTCGGCCTTTCAGTCTTTCATATTTATTGAGTGCTTACTTGTTCAGCATACTGTAGTAAGGGCTTGGGACAGTACAACACAATATAAGAGACACATTCCTTGCCCACAACACACTTTCATTACCTGCATTTCCATCACGAACAGTTTCTTGTTAAAATTTATCTGCCACTCTCCCTCCTCTCTCTAAGGACTCCTGTCCTCAATCAGTCAATAGTATTGATTGAATCTGTGTGGAGAGGACTGTACTAAGGGCTTGGGAGAGTACAATAGAATTAGTCAATCTCATCCCTGTCCTCAAGGAGTTTACAATCTACAGTCATCCCTGGTTTCCCAAAAGACTCAAGAGTTTCCAAAAGGGGATGAAAAGATCGAAAGTCAGTTATTTCTTACCTATTAGTTCTTTGAAACTCACTTGCTACTAGTATGTTACATACTCTATGTTCCATCCCCCCCAAAACCCATTGCTTTTTGCCCCTGTACTTAAAATGAAGAGTTGACCCCTTCGTAACTTTTCCTTCTACTTCTTAAACTGCCCCATATCTCATATCCTTCTCTCATGTCCCATTACAGACTTTTTATCCTTAAGATTATCCAAATTCTTCTTGGACCTGCTATTTGGGGGCTTGTGCAGTTAATCCCGTATGCTTAGATCACCTGTGTACCTCTTTCAGGTTTTTACCTTGTTTTGCCATGAACCTTCCGTGTCAGTAGGTTTCCCTCCAGTCCAAATGGTGTGAGATTTGGTTGAGAAAAAAAAACAAACAAGCTGTTTGCTCTGTTCTCACCTTTCCCAATTTTTTATTATATTGTACTCACCCATGTGCTTAGTACAGGGGTCTGCACACAGTAAGCGCTCAATAAATAATAATAATGATGATGGTATGTGAGCCAAGCACTGTTGTAAGTGCTGGGGTAGATACAAGGTTATCAGGTTATCAAATACGATTGATTCTCAGGTTTTTTTAATATTCTGTTCTCATCTGAAAGTTGCTGCATCCCCCTGCTTATTCTGTTTTTGTTCAATGCTGCTAATTTGATATGTGGCTTTGAGCTCAACCCTTTGTCCCGTATATGACAAGCTCCTAAATCCAGGACTCTGCCCCTTGTAAGTGTTCGCTAAATGTTTTGTTGATCCAAAAAAATGTGTGTAGTTATATAGCCCGAGATGAGTGAGTTTCTATGGCTGAGTTGGCCCATGTAAGTCTGTGGAGAGCGGGAAGGAATGATTCTGACACATGTCTCATTTTGTTCCAAATCCCCATGGGGACAAAATTAGGAATGTTCATTGGAATAGCCCTGGGCAGACAGAGACCATTTATGGAGGCATAAGCCTCTAATCCTGCCTCAGTTTCCTTGATGTCGGAGGGTCACACACAAGCCATGTGCAATTTGGGGTGACCTGGGGGAGTCTTGGGAACAGGGCTTTGTGATTAGAATTGCAGAAGAGATGGGGGGAGACCGCTTGAGAGCCTTGGGGATGGAGATTTAAAAGAGCTAAAGGGCAGGTTGGGCAGAGAGAGGAAAATCAATAAAAGGGTTTACCTCAGTGACAGGTGGCAGCATCATGCTGAATTACAGGTGGTTGGTGTGCAACAGGAAGTGGACAACTCCCCACTGATGGTCACCTTTGTCTCTGAATCCTGCGGTTAGCATGCCTCCTTTATTTACAAAATGCATGTCTGACTTTTCCACCCACCTTCAGGTGCCTTGTCCTATCACTGACCTAGAAAAGCTCTAAGAGAACAAAAATCCAGTGAGTCACTGCTTTTGCTTGATTTGGAATGGGCCCAAAAGAGAAGAAACAGCAGAGGAAAGTAGATTAGAATTAGCAGGATTTCATCCTCATCCTTAAAGCAAATTAGGAACCAAATTCAAAGTTTCAGGGTCCCAGGATACTAAACTTCCCATTAACATTTCAGAGAAATAAAGCTAAGCTAATCATGGCTCGGTGGAAAGAGCCCGGGCTTGGGACTCAGAGTTCATGGGTTCAAATCCTGGCTCTGTCACTTGTCAGCTGTGTGACTGTGGGCAAGTCACTTCACTTCTCTGGGCCTCAGTGCCCTCATCTGTAAAATGGGGGTGAAGACTGTGAGCCTCACGTGGGACAACCTCATTACCCTGTATCTCCCCCAGCACTTAGAACAGTGCTCTGCACATAGTAAGCGCTTAACAAATACCAACGTTATCCATAAGTATCATAAACCTTTTCCCCTCAAAAGAGTAGTTTCATCCCATGTAAACTCAGGCAAAGACCATGGTTTCACATGACTGTGAGGTGTTGGTTTCACATGACTGTGAGGTATTTTTCTCTTTCTGGACAGTGCAAATGAGAAAATATCCAGCCTCAGTTATCATTTTTTCCAGGATGGGGTTTCAATGAATGTTTGTTGAGGATATCTAAAATTTGAGTGGATTAAGGGGATTTAGGTGAAAGATGAGTACCTTGGAATTTGGACAGACTTAAAAACGTCACAAAACTACTCTCCTCCCCTTTTAATCAGTAGTATTTATCAAGCATCTATTGTGTGTAGAGCACTGTATTAATTGACTGGGACAACCCAATAGAATTAGTAGACATTATCCCTGCCCTCAAGGAGTTTACGATCTGGGAAAATGACAGAAAAATAAATTACAGATAGGAAGAAGGGGATAGTTACACCTCACTTATGTACATATCGTTTAATCATATAATTTATTTATTTCAACGTCTGCCTCCCTATTAGGATTATCAACTCATTATGGGCCGGGAATGTGTCCACTGTTGAATTGTACCCTCCCAAGTGCTTAGTACAGGGCTCTGCACTTAGTAAATTCTCAATAAATACCATTCGCTGATTGAGTCAGTGCTTAAACAATTGGTAAGTAAAATATGTACAAAAAAGTGCTAAGGGAGTTTGTGAATATTTAAGTGCTTCGATGGCACCAGGAGTCCAGAACAGGGGTAGGGACGGGATATAATGGGCAAGATTGGGAATTAGGGAAGGCCTCATGGAGGAGTTGTACTTTCAGGAGAACTTTGTAAATGGGAAGAGAGCAGTGGTTTGTCTGTTTTAAAGGAGGAGGGAGCTCCAGGCAGGGGCAGAGGTGTGAGCCAGGGGTTGGCAGCAGGAAAGAGGAGAAGGAGATACAGTGACTAGAAGAGTGTGAGCTGGGATGAAGTGAGAGAATCAGGAGGATAAGTAGCAAGAGAGTTGACTGAGGATCCTAATGGCAATGGCCAGGAGTTTCTTCTTGGCATGGAGAGGAACTGATAGTCATTTGAGGAGTGGAGATTTTATGGAGTGACTTTTTTTGTTATTTAAAGAAATGTTGCGAGAAGTGCAATGAAGTTTGGCCTGGGGAGGGGAGAGACCGTAGGCCAGAAGACCAGTGAGGAGTCTGATGCACCAATCAAGTCAGGTTATGACAAGCACCTGGATCAGCAGAATGGGTTAAGGTTGGGGGACAAGGGGCGGGACTTCAGGCCCTTGATTTCTGGCTGGAAGATTAAGTAGAATCCTAATTTTCCCTATTTTCTCCATCCAGTTCCCACCAGGGGACCTTTTTCCCCATTGTAGCCTCTCAGATCACAACATCCTTCCTGTTTGCTGGCACTTAGCAAATCCTCCAGCCCAGGACTCCCCTCCCAAACCTTTGCTGCACTACTATGGACCTCCACTCTGGTTCTAGTTCATGGCTTTTCTCCTTTCTTCAAACCTCTAGCACTCGTATGGATGGGAGTCCCTTGGAGTATCCATTCACTGTGCTTCATTACCCCTTTAGGAGTGTAAATTCCGTTGTATGATTATGAAAGGAGTAATTGGCCAGTTACAGATCTGCATTGCAGTAAAGGCAGCCATTATGGAGACAGTCTTTTAAAAAATGATAAATCGAAGTGTAATCACTTTGAGCTGTAAAGTGGAGGGAAATCCTGACCCACTGGTGCATCAGAAATCTCCAACTTTCTCTTCTTTATAGAGCTGGTTATCCAAGGACTAAGATCATTTAGCTGGAGCACTTGAGACAAAAAGAATTGGAATGCTCAGTACAAAGTCTAGCACTTAAAAGTAGGAAGCTCTCAACTGTGAATCTTAGGGCCTCATCTCCGTCTCGGAGGTTCATTGATCTACAGACTTGGCAGCGTCCTCGGGGTAGAGAAGATTTGAGGCTGGACGGCTTACACCAGCTCTCCATTCATCTAGGAATAGAAATGAGCAGTTTGGGAGCTCCTTCAAGTCTATATATAGTTACAGTGGGAAACTATTTTCATTATAAACTAAGTGTTCAGGAGGGTTTTGTTCCTTTAATTTGTTGTGAGACTTTTATTGGCGGCGAAGTGTTTGAGGAAAATTCATCTTGGAAGATGGGAAGAGTTGCAGCACATTAAAAGTTTAGGCTGTTTCAAATCAATATCTTCCAAATTTATCAAACTGAGCTATTTGAGGCATTTGAACTAACTGGACTGTAACACTTTGGGTCCACATTCATTTTCCTGGAGGTTAATGATCGAGGGGCTGTGTCCAAAGTCTGATAGAGGGGGGAATTAATTTTTAAATGGCCTTAAGTCATTCAGCCTGGCATTTGTTGCTAGAGCGAGGGAAAAGTCTTATGAACTGCAAATGTAAATTGTTTTTTACATGATTTTGACACTGATCTTTAGGTCATGCCAGGGTGTATTTTTTAAAAATAAAATTTGGTTAGGAGATTGGGATTCTTGTAGAAATTCATGCCACATGCAACATGACAGGTCAAATGCAACTGCATTTGGATTTATTTCACGATAAATGTCAGCAAAGAAGGGCAACCTGACCCAGTGGTAGGGAACGGCCCTGTCTGGGGCTCTCCCTCGCCTAATACTTCGGGACGTGCGTGACGTATGTGATTGACCTAATCGTTTAGCTCCTCTGCTCCCATCCCAGGTGCAAGATGAAAAACATTAACAGGTAGTAAAGATGCTGTTTTTTTAAGCATTTAATATATGACTGAGTACTAGGGTAGATACAAGATAATTTATTGGACTCAGTCTCCGACTTGAGACTCTGAGTCTGAAGGTGGGAGAACAGACTTTTGACCACATTTTACAAATAGGGAAACTGAGGCACAGAGTGGTTGGGGAAAAGAAATGCCGGGGACATACAAAGTCACATAGGCAAATGGCAGAGCCAGGACTAGAACTCAGATCCCCTGATGTAAGTCACTTTCCACTAGGCCATGTTGCTTCCCCAAACTCTTATGGAACAGTATTAAGCAAATGAATCTCCTAGAGTTTTGCTGGGGCAAATATATTCTAAAAACGGAGAGGATTTAACCTTGTCCCATATTCACGGGGCTCATTTCGCCTCTAAAAAGTTCAGATCAAATCTGGGAAAGAAGAAAAGGAGATTAGGAAGATCACATGAACAGTAATTAGAAAAAGGTCTGTGTGTTACTGGAGTGGAAGCGGAAGATGAGTTTACCTATCTTATCCAGTCTCACGCCTGAATGGGTGGCTAGCGAGAGGCTCCATAACAGGCAGGGGATATTTTTTACACCTATCCCAAGACAACTGACTTGGGCAGTTTTTTTCATGGAATACATTATTTTTAACCCAAGAATATTTCTTAATTCAACATGTGCCTATTTTAAGGGGGGGAGGGGTTACCTTGAAGGTCTTGTGAGCAAGAAAAAAAAACCTTAAAATCTTTTATGAGCCCCATTGAAGGAGGATGTTTTCTTGAATATCTGATCTAAAATTAGCAAGGATAGGCTATCAATTCAGTTACCTCCCTTCTGAACATTCCAGATGTGCACTGATTAAATCAATGATTAGCTCTGTACTACAGAGCTCAAAATCCATGTTTTAAGAGGACTTCTAAGTGGACTCTTTTCCCAACTTACCAAATATAGTTGAGTGTTAGCTGATTTTCAAAGAGGCATTAATATCCTTCGATGTGCTTACATACTAAGTGACTTTCTAAAGTTATTTTTAGTTCCCCTTTTCTCCCTCTCTACCTCAGCGCCTCCTCTCGGCTTCTCCCCAGCTAACCTCTTTACCATTTCCTGCCCTTAATTCTTCCTCCATCTCCCTCCTCCAATCCGTTGGTCATGCTGCTCACTGTTCCCCCCTGGAATGCGGTTCTCCCCATATTTCACCGAACCACTATTCTCCCCTACCTTTGCAGAAAACCTGATTAACCTCCCCCCTCCTTCCTCTCCCTCTGCTGCCCTGATCACCTTATCTACAACAGCTACCTCAGCACTTATGTACACTTCTGTAACCTTTTGTGTACATTTCTGTAATTTATGCTCTGGCACTTTACCTAATTGTTCATGTTTTGTATTTGTCGCCCCCAATAAATTGTAAAACTCCTTGGGATTGGTGACCTTTCCTTTTTCTTCTTTGGGGTATTTTCTTCATTGGATTGCCCTAACTAATTCAATAAATCCTATCGATGATGATGATAGGAAAATTTCAAGTTCAGCTGGCAGTTGTAAGCAGTTACACCTCAAAGGCTCTCTGGTGACTGTGTGCTGGAAATAGAGACGTTTTACTCTCTCTCCCCAATTATCTGGTTCCAAGCCAAAATAAAAGACAGAGCCCAGAATCCAGAGATTAAAGGCTTTTGAACATTCACCTGACAAGTTACTACTAGATGTGGAATAGAATCCAGTACAGGGAGATCTTTAGTTCAGGAGGAAAACAAAATGTAGTTTGTGAATTTGTGGGTGTATGTCCCTGTCATTTATTTTCCCCTCCCACTCCATACCTGTACCTACTTAAAAAGAGTTTACTCATGCCTTCATACCACTTAGACCATTTCCTAATTTCTAAGCACTCTATAGGCCATGTTGGTTCTGACCTAAATCTGAGCCATTGCTGAATATTTTAGTCCTGTAGAAACACAATATTACTGTGGTATTTGCGTGCCTACTGTATGCCAAGGACTGCTCTGTGCTGATGTAAATACAGTAATATGAGATTAGACTCAATCCCTGTTCCCCATTGGGCTCATCATCTATGCTGAAGGCCAACAATATTTAATCTCCATTTCACAGATGAGAAAACTGAGGCACAGGAAAGATAAATGACTTGCTCAAGGTCACACCAGGAGGCCAGTGGAGGAGGTGGGATTAGAACCTAGGCCTCCTGTTTTCCGGGTTCATTTCCCTAGGCCACAGTGCACCCATAAAACTTATGCAATATGCTGCTTATATAAAACTGAGATACTGAGTCTCGGCTTTTCAAGTCAATTGCAAGCAGAGTGTATGTGTAGTGTTTTCAATAATGGATATGGAGTTTGAAAAAAAAAAAGGGAGATTAATGTGGTTCCAGAAAAGCCTTAAATGTCGTTGGGGGTGTCTAGTGCATTGATTAGAAATAGCCACGGTACTCTTTTGAGACTGTGTAATGGGGTCGGACCATCATCTGAAATAGCACAGGGCCAGAGTCCTAGGAGACTTGTAAAATTTCAAAGAGAGTGTGTCTTGCTGCCTCCGTGGGAAGGACCAGACTGACCTAACTCTCTCTCTCTCTCTCAAACGTGCTTTTTCATCTCCTGTGAAAGAAAGTGAACAAAGCCATGCGTTGTCATTTTTAGCCTTTTGGTATGGATTTCCTTTTTCTCGAGGCTAATAAAAAATATTTCCCTTTGAAATCCAGATGCAAAGTCTCAATGCAAGGGTGGTAATGTCTTCTTCCTCCCTGAAGAGAGGTTCAGGAGCCAGTTTGGACCCGTGGGTCTGGAATTTTGCATCTTTCTTCCATCCCCAGTGAAAACTCCCAAAGCACACAGCTATAGCTATAAACAAAGGTCAATGATGGAGTGGTTTTTAGAGAAGCAGTTTGGCCTTTTGGATGGAGCACTGGCCTGGGAGTCAGAAGGATCTGGGTTCGAATTCCGGCTCTTCCACTTGTCTGCCATGTGGACCTTTGGCAAGTCACTTCACTTCTCTGTGCCTCTTTTCCCTCATCTGTAAAATGGGTATTAAGGCTATGAGCCCCTTATGGGACATGGACTGTGTCCAACCTAATTATTTTCTATCTACCTCGGCACTTAGTTCAGTACCTGGCATATAGTAAGTGCTTGACAAATACCATAATTATTATTATTATTTTCTTTCTAGGCCTGGCCATAAGTAGCCAATCTTAAGCCTCATAGAGGGGAGCCCATAACTTCAGCACGACTCTGTGGTGAAAACCTCAGACTCGATTCCCCAGTCCCAATAAAAACTTGGAATCGAAACAATACACTAACCACATGAGAAAACTGAGTCAGGACTAGCCGTAGGAAAAGATGATATAGCCCTGGAAGCCTCAGATGTCTGTGAGATCCTAGATGATCCAGTGCCCATATGTGGGTCAGACAAGGCAAGAGGAATATTTCTGGCAGCAAGAATGCCTCTCTGCCTGGGGAAATTGAACTGGGCATCAGCCATGGCACAACACCTACAGGAGATGAGAATAGCAGCAGCTTTGAAGGAATCCAAACCATCACCCAGCAGAATCCACTCAGTGGCAGGATACTTGAAACCGAATAGCTGAATGTGCCTGAATTAGAGATGATAGCCAGATACCCCTCCCTCTAACCCCCTTACCCCCCAAAAAAAGCCTGTAAACCTCTCTTGGACATCAGGAGGATCTGACAGGACCTCAGAGCCTTCCAGTAATGTCAATTAGCAATATTTATTGATGATCAACTGTGGGCAGAACACTCTATTTAGCACTTGGAAGAATACAGGAGTTAGTAGACATGAACCTTGCCCTTTAAAGAACTCAGTCTAGCAGGGGTCAGACACTAGCCAAAGTGGCAGTTGGGAGGACAGAAGAAAAGTGGGTAGGTAGATAATTAGTGCTTATTTACTAGGGTAGGGAAGACACGTACAGAAGTCCTCTGAGTGGCTGTCACTTCACAACTGCGTAATTGGTGAGGTGCTGAGGTGACAGTCGAGGACGTACCCTGGAAAGAACCGAAATTAATCGGTGGAGGCCTCCTGGAAGAGATGTACTTTCAGAAGGTCTTTGAAGATGGGGAGTATTGTGGTCAACTTCCTGACCATAAGGAAAGTTGAATTGTATGATTCACACCACACTGGGTGGAAGTGGTAATGGGATTCTCCTTCATAACTGGATTACAAGGTTTTTAGTACAAGCAGAATTGCCCCCTGAGACGATACAGCCAGTAAGCACCAGCCTCACCAGGCTATTTAATCAGAAGCTGAATTAAACAGGGGGTGGCCATCTCGTCTGTCCAGTGAACCTGAATGTCAGTGTAATGGCTCAAAAAGGTCCTCACCAAAAATGTGAGCCTTCTATATGCTCACGTCGGTGTTTTTTATGCGTGCACACACACACACACGTAGGCCTGCAGGCTGGGGCAAAGTATAGAACATCTATCTTTTAGAAAATTAATCATTTTTGATTTTTTTTTTAACTCTGATTTCAGACTGTCAAGAAATGGTGCATGGTAATTATTTCTGCCTTCTTCAAAAAGACATGTTTAACTGAATTCATTTCTAGAATTGAAATCCTGAAAGACGCTGATTAAAAAAATCAGTGCCAGTAATAACATGTAATAACTGTGGGCAAACAGCATCTAGTAGCTAGGGCAGATGGGCTGGTAATGTAATTAGGAATCGTTGTGTTAAATGAGCCATTATTTAAATTAGCTCCTAATTTTCCTATCTATTAACCTACTAAAAAAGAGACAGTGATAGCTGAGAGATCTCTGGTTGCTAATCACTAACTAGGAGCCTAACAGAGGTTTTTTTTTCTTTTCCCCCTCCATTAATGCAACATTTTCCTGTGATGAAGCAATTAGCCAAGGCTTTCAGTTGCGGTTATTATCAAGTTCACCGATTCTAGGAAACTAAAGGATGGTGGGGGATAAATATGTCTGCATTTATTTTGAAGACAGGTGTTGGATGTTTTACCTTCAACAGAATGGTGTGCTGACCAGAAAGTCTCGGATTTTCTGATCACTCAAATCTCATTTGGCTACAAACCTTCCGTTAAAGGAAACTGAGCCTTTGGGGAAGATAGCGTAAAAATCCGATAAGCGAATGGATCTCAGTGAACCTAACAAATGGATTGTTTGCTTCTAATATCTTTACCTCTGTGTTTTATATTCAGAAGGTGGGTAGTGTCCAGGAGATCTTCACTGGATTTGACAGTGTGAAAGTCTCCAGCTAACACCAGGAAATCTGAATTCTTGCCACTCATCCTATGGTGGTTTACTGAATCCTAAATTGGCACATAGGTAGAGCCTGCTTCCTATTGCCAAATTTACACTCTTCTCCTCAACCAGTCTTTCTGCAAGAAGAGGGGATTCCTTTTACATTATTCAGAGTTTTATACCAGGGCCTAGTAAAGAATTTTGCAGATGGGGCCATTATGAACACTATATTAATACGAAGCCTTTCAAGGTGCTAAATAGAATTAAATATTGGCTGTCAACCCAGCAATGTATACAGAGCCAGTTTTAGGGGTGGATGTGGTGGAAGCATTTTTTGGTTTTGTTTTTTTAGTGGTATTTAAGCGCCTGTGGGCCAGGCACTGTACTAAACACTGGAGTAGATTCAAAGTAATCAGGTTGGACACAGTCCATGTCCCACATGGGCTTCACAGTCTTAATCTCCATTTTCTAGATGCCGTAACCGAGGCACAGAGAAGTGACTGGCCCAAGGTCACACAGCAGACAAGTGGCAGGGTTGGGATTAGAAGCCAGGTCCTTCTAACTCCCAGGCCTGTGCTCTTATCTACTAGGCCATGCTCCTTCTCCTAAGGTTAACTTAATGAAGGTTATTTGAGGGTGCCGATTTGAGCCTCCCCCCCCTCCCCCCCCAAAAAGGCTACAAGATCCTCGAGGTCAGGGATCATGTCTAACAACTCTGTTGTTTACTCTCCAGGTGCTTAGTACCGTGCTCTGCATACAGTGTAAACATTTCAGTAAATACCATTGGTTGACTGTATTTTCTGCATTTATGAGTAGCAGATGTCCAACGAGGAGACTGCAGAGGGCTCTCCCTGTCCCCGCTCTGATAGCATAGGTGTCCGAGATCCCCAGAGAAGCAGAGATTTCATTCATTCAGTCAGTCATATTTATTGAGTGCTTACTGTGTATACTGTGTGCAGAGCACTGTACTAAGTGCTTGGAAGAGGACAATGCATCAACAGACACATTTCCTGCCCACAGCGAGCACCAGGCTGGTGGAGATGGCTAAATGGGACTAGCTGCTTCTGCTTTTCAAGTACTATTATGGTATTTGTGGTTGCCTATCGACCTCCGCTCCAAACAAAAACTCCTCACTCTAGGCTTCAAGGCTCTCCATCACCTTGCCCCTTCCTACCTCTCCTCCCTTCTCTCTTTCTACCGCCCACCCCGCACGCTCCGCTCCTCTGCCGCCCACCTCCTCGCCGTCCCTCGGTCTCGCCTATCCCGCCGTCGACCCCTGGGTCACGTCCTCCCACGGTCCTGGAACGCCCTCCCTCCTCACCTCCGCCAAACTGATTCTCTTTCCCTCTTCAAAACCTTACTTAAAAATCACCTCCTCCAAGAGGCGTTCCCAAACTGAGCTCCTCTTCCCCCTCTACTCCCTCTGCCATCCCCCCTTTACCTCTCCGCAGCTAAAGCCTCATTTTCCCCTTTTCCCTCTGCTCCTCCACCTCTCCCTTCCCATCCCCACAGCACTGTACTCGTCCGCTCAACTGTATATATTTTCGTTACCCTATTTATTTTGTTAATGAATTGTACATCGCCTTGATTCTATTTAGTTGCCATCGGTTTTTACGAGATGTTCTTCCTCTTGACGCTGTTTAGTGCCATTGTTCTTGTCTGTCCGTCTCCCCCGATTAGACTGTAAGCCCGTCAAACGGCAGGGACTGTCTCTATCTGTTGCCGACTTGTTCATCCCAAGCGCTTAGTACAGTGCTCTGCACATAGTAAGCGCTCAATAAATACTATTGAATGGAATGGAATTTGTTAAGTGCTTACTATGTGCCAGGCACTTTAGTGAGCATTAGGGTGGATCCAAGCAAATCGGGTTGGATGGGGCTCGGTCTCAATCCCCATTTTGCAGATGAGGTAACTGAGGCCCGGAGAAGTGGAGTGACTTATCCGAAGTCACACAGCCGACAATTGGCAGAGCCAGGGTTAGAACACATGACCTTCTGACTCCAGGCCCGTGCTCTATCCACAGTGCCTTGCTGATTCTCATCGTTCCCCATTCTGTGAAATTAGCCTAGGGAAGTATTAAGTGCAAAACTAGGGAATCCGACTTCTGGGCCATAGAATGCTGGCTTTCTCCGAGCCACCAGACTCCTTGTGCTGGCCCCGAATCGTCCTCCAGCTTCCAGCAAACAGAGGGAAGCAGAGGAGCTATCTCCTCTCTGTTGTAGGACTGGTGTTCCCATGGATCTCCTGGGTAAAAACCACAAAAAAACACCAAAAAAACCACCTGCAGCGAGTTCAGGCTTTAACTCACCTTTCCCTGTTGAGTTTTTAAAAACACAGATGGATGCCCTTAAACCAAAGAAATGCAAGATTTATAAATCTTCCATTAACCCTGGAATGCAAAGAAGATCTGCTCGTACTTCTCACTTCTCCAATACTTTCCTTTCCCTCCATCTCATGCCCCAGTATGCTTATTATAGACGCATTCAGTTCTTCCGAACTCAGATTCTCATTACATTTTGTACATAGAATGCTTTTAGGGAATTTAGGAAGTTAACCTTTGACAACACATGTCTATGAGGATAGGATGTAATGTGGTGTTTGAAGCAATGGTTGTGCTTTGCATATATACCATGCATTTTCTGTAACATGGGGTTCATCAGGGATGGGACCCCTGAGGTGTAGGAGATCCGAGTGTAAATGAGATGTTTGTAAGACTCATACTCACAATTTTCTTTATAAATATAGCTGTTGCCTTCAGGGCAGGGATCAGGTCTGCTAACTCTACTGAATTCTCTCCCAAGCATTTAGTACCATGCTCTGGAACACAGTAAGCACTGAATAAATAAATCTATTGATTAAGGCTGTCGGCGTTTTTCCATTTTCCAGGAGATGTTACAATTCTGGAGAAAATAATTTACTTGAAAATAAATTTATAGGAATGGGACTTACTTATTCTCTAACTTTCCTTAGTGGATAGGAAAGTTATAGTCGTCTGCATCATTGGTTGAGCGAGGCTTTTGGGATGAGGAACTTTGTTAATCAGCTCTTTAAAAAAAAATTGGATAGGAGAGGAAACATGGAGGGGGGAAATCAAACAGATGGACAGCTGACTCATGTTACTCCAATATGCTTGCAGACAACAGAAAATCATTTGGTGCTGCCAATTTTGAGAAAACGACGGGTGAAACTTGATTCTGTCCTCTCCCACTAGGAACATCTTTGAGAGGCTATAACGTCGGCGATCGGGTTAGAGTTGATAGCATTCCGGTGATTCGGTCCATTTCGAGAAGGTGGCCCATGGAGAAAAAGCAGTGTTTGTTGAATGGGAGTTCTGGTGAGACAGAGCTTTGCAGCAAGCCCAAGGGGGAAAAGGGTGGTTTGGTATTTAGTGTACAAAGGCGGCTGTGTCCTTTCGTGAACTCCCTTTACATTACCGAAGTGCTCGGCCTAGTGGTGAGCGGCAAAGTTACTGAAATTGGACCAAAGTTGTCACTTGGCCAGTGAAATCGCTAAATGACAAAGGGAAGTGTGCTAGGTTCAGGATGTTGAGATGAACTGATCCATTAAAAGAAACCCCTGTTCTTTGCGTCAGATGTTTTAGTCATTTCACAGTGGGTCGTATTGAGTTCCTAGAGGAAACATCTTCCAACCTACGTGAGGTCCTTCCCATATGTGGCCCAAGAAGGTGAAAACTTGGACTAAAAAGTAGAAATCGTAGACACAAGTAGAGAAATATCTATATTTAAGTGTGTTGTGCCAGAAAATGATGGTTGCTTCCATTTTCCATTTGGAAACATGCATTTTAACCCAGGAGGCTCAACACTAGCTGATCTCCACTACCCCATTCTTCTGGAACTTGGGTGGGGGATTTAGAGGACTTTAGCTTTGCACACCCCTGAGATGGTGGGTAGATTTGGTGAGCTGCCTTGAATATCAACTCTATCTAAAATGTCTCTGTGGCAAATATTATTACCCAGTGCCTTTGGAGTTAGAAAAAACACCTTAAGACAGTTATAGGGCAGTCATGGCGTAGTGGGAGCAGTGTGGCCTAGTGGCTCGAGCACGGGCTTGGGAATCAGAAGGACCTGCATTCAAGTTCTGACTCTGCCACTCGTCTGTTGTGTGACCTTGGGCAAGTCACTTCATTTCTCTGGGCCTCTGTTACCTCATCTGTGAAATGGATTATGACCGTGAGCCCTGCGTCCAACTTGATTACCTTGTATCATAATAATAATAATGGTACTTGTTAAGTGCTTAGTGTGTGCCAAGCACTGTTCTAAGCTAAGGGGTAGATACAAGTTAATTAGGTTAGACACAGTCCCTGTCCCACATTGGGCTCACACACTTAATCCCCATTTTTTACAGATGAAGTAACTGAGGCACAGAGAAGTGAACTGACTTACCCATGGTCACACAGCAGACAAGGGTTGGAGCCAGGATTAGAACCAATGTCCTTCTGACTCCCAAGTCTCTGTTCTATCCACTACACCATTCTGCTTCTCATCTACCCCAGCACTTAGAACAGTGCCTGGCACATAGTGAGCGCTTAACAGACACCATAAAAGAGGCTTTGCTTTGGTAAAAGCTGGCTCTGCCCCATGTCATTGGCCTCTGTTAAGTGCAGTGAGCCGAGAAGCACAAATGAGATTTCATATTTTGGCCAAGTGAAAGGGTTCTCTTCATGATAGGATGTAAAGGGGGTGGGGAGAACTCCATACCAAGAAAAGAAGCCTCAAATGTCTCCTCAGAAAAGTGCTCCCCGTCACTAGGGCCATTGTGAGCCCTACAGTGTTCCTGTGTCTGCTTCTCATTGTGTCTACTTATGCATAAGCCCTTAGTGTTGCTGCAGAATGTCAACTTGAATAGCAATTTGTTGTGTGAATACTGGCTATATAGGAGTGGGTTGGGATTTTCATACATCTTACTGGGCTTTAGTTTTGTTTGTGCTTTCCAGGCATGCATGGTGGATGCTTTGAGTGAATACGCTGCTTTCACAGCCTGAAATTTAGGGGAAGAAGATAGTTCTTAGTTGGAACTTGTGGACTTTTGTGAGCCTGCCCACTCTACTGACTTATTAAAAACTGTCCCATACGATTAGAGCGGATGGTCTCTTTTTGAAAAAATCAGCATCCCCCTCTTTTCAATGCCTCTAGTTTTCTCATTTAACACCCGCTCTAAATGCTAAACTCTGAACTCAGGTTTGAGATCTTTTCTGGGTAGCAAATGAGATAAGGGATCTATGGTGTTTTGTTGTCCTCATTGTTTTGTTTTAATCTATCTCAAATGCACACACTTTCTTTTTACAAATAGGAGATTGTTGTGATTGTTTTACATACAATATGCATGATCCAGTCTTTTTAGGTAATAGGTACAAGGACTAAAGGTCACCTATTTCTCAATACCAAGGAAAAGAGCCCACCAATGTATGTTTTTAATAATGTGCAGAGTTACAGGCTTCGTTCTTTTCTTCTGGACTTTAAGGTGATTCTCTGGTTGTTCAGCTATGGCATTGTCCCATACTTTTGAAGAAATCCTGAAAACGTTTTCTAAAAAAGGAGGGGAAAATCCTCCCATTGTCTTTACACCGTAGTGAAATTCTGGGTGGAAATACTATGGGCTCTTAAAAATCTTTTGGCAGAGAATCTCAGGAAAATATAAGAGAAGCAGCGTGACTTAGTGGGTAGAGCACGGGCCTAAGAATCAGAAGATCAAGGGTTCTGATCTCGGCTCTGCCACATTTCTGCTGTGTGGCCTTGGGCAAATCACCTCAATTCTCTGGGACTCAGTTACCTCATCTGTAAAATGGGGATTAAGAGTGTGAACCCTAGCACGGAAGCAGCGTGGCGCAGTGGAAAGAGCACGGGCTTTGGAGTCAGGGCTCATGAGTTCGAATCCCAACTCTGCCACTTGTCAGCTGTGTGACTGTGGGCAAGTCACTTAACTTCTCTGTGCCTCAGTTCCCTCATCTGTAAAATGGGGATTAAGACTGTGAGCCCCACGTGGGACAACCTGATTCCCCTGTGTCTACCCCAGCGCTTAGAACAGTGCTCTGCACATAGTAAGCGCTTAACAAATACCAACATTATTATTATTATTATGTGGGACAGGGATGTGTCCAACCTAACTGACTTGTATCTACCCCAGTGTTTAGAACAGTGCTTGGCATATAGTAAGTGCTTAACAAGTACCATAAGTATTATTATTGTTATGATAAAGAAATATTTCTGACAGTGAGATCAGAGAGATGATATCATTGGGAAGCGATGGAGTATTTTAAGCCCTGTGATTTTGGCCCTGATTCTCCCCTCCCTGCCCCTGACCCCAGGATAGGATGCAGGCCATCTGCTCTTCTCTGCTCTTTGGGTTTTTTGTTGGTTTGTGTTTTGGTCAATAGGAGAGGAGGAAGGGAGGTAAAGTGGGGTACAGGGATCAGGGAAGCAGCATGGCCTAGTTAAAAAAAAAAAAAAGCACAGAACTGTGAGTTTATTATGGACAAGGCACACTTCTGCTAATTCTGTTGTATCAAACTCTCCCAAATGTGAGAGATCCCTGTCCCACGTGGAACTCACGGTCTAAGCAGGAAGAAGAAGGCAAGTAGCAGAGAAGGGATTAGAACCCAGGTCCCCTGACTCCCAGGCTCATGCTCTTTCCATTATGCCACAATCTCTGAATTGTTTTACAAATTTGAAAAATAAACGTGAAATAGAAATGGAGAACCCTAAGGGGGCCCACCAAAGGCTAAACCCAACCTTGTGGTCTTTTTGCATATGTGGAGAATGAAACGCAAAGGTAAGAGGATGAAGTATGGGAGCTGGCAGCTAACTGCAGCCTGCCATTTGGCATCTTGATTTTTGAACGCCTGGAGCCGGATATGCTGTTGGGGAAACAGGGCACAGGAAGCATAAGCAAAGTCCATGCCATCTTGCCAATTTGATTTTCCAAAGCTACTTTAAGGTAATAAAAGCTGGAAAGGGTAAGGTTGCTTTGGCAGTAGCCATTGCTTACTAGAATTTTCTTTGCTTAGCCATTTACAATCATCCTCAGTAGCTGTTTCACACAACTCTGTGAGGCAGGACTTGTACCCTTTTTATGGATGAAGAAAGTGGAATTTAGAAAGTGTAAGGAACTTGCTTGAAGTTGCCCAACAAGTCACAGGCTCTGTATCTTAAACCTGAAGTTTCCCAGGCAAAGCCTCGTCCTTCAAGTCACATTAAAAGCTTATGGGATGTACTTATTTTGGGTTGCCTTTATCTGTCCCCACCCACCAATCCTATGCCCTCTGCATCTCTTTGAACCCAAGCCAAAATCAGGGCCTAACTTGTAACCATTAAAGACCCCATACACCTGCACAATGTTACAGGCATACGTTGTGTTTCCTACTGTGTCATTTTGCTCATTCTTCCTTGGAGTCTGTAATATGGCCATTTGGCAGCAATTTCCATTTTCCCAAATAAAGGTATCCAGATTGAGAATGTTAGCTCCTTTTGGACAGGAATCATGTCTACCGTTTCTACTGTAGTGAACTCATCCAAGTGCTTAGTACAGTGCTCTGCACAATAAAAAAAAATCCTTGACTGATTACGTAGATTCTAAAAATTCACAGATGCTTTCTTTTCCAGGTACATACGTGTGTTCCTAACCCAAGTGTCAAGTTCATAGCCCCAAACCCCTCCGATGTTTAGTCAGTAGCGATGGTTGGATATCTGTCATTGACAGAAACTCATAGGGAGGTTTTGTGTCATTCAGAAGTCATTTTCCCTCCGTTTAACCCAAAAGCTCAAATAACATCCATTCTATTTGGTTTTCTTCCCCTTTTTTCACAGATGCATATTCTGGTTGACACTGGAAGCAGTAACTTTGCAGTAGCAGGCTCCCCGCATTCAGACATAAGTTCCTATTTTGATGCTGAGCGGTGAGTGCTGAATTTGGAATGGAGATGGCATCTTTGGTGTTCCTGGGAATTGAGGGGTAATCCTGCTCCTGCTGTGAATGGAGGTTGAGGTCGTCGCAGTCCATCAATCAATGGAATTAATTGAGTGCTTACTCTGAGCACTTGGGAAAGTTCAGTACAATTAAAAAGACTGAAAGTAGACACCATCTCTGCTCATGTGGGGCTGACAGTTTAAGACAAAACCAAAACCGAGAGGGAACTATGCTGGCGAGTTCATTCCAGCGTCTTATGGGTGTTTTCAAAAAGATTTAATAAGGACCAAGGCTTTACATTTATCCGGCAACCTCGGTGTGAGGCTACGAAGGTTGAGGTAAGGAGAGAGCAGGGAGCATAGTCTTCAGCGGCACACAAACACACTGTGGAAGGAAGTGTATTGGACTCTCCCAAGCACTGTACAGTGTTCTGCACATAGTAAGCGCTCAATAAATACCATTAATTGGTAGACTCTCATAGATAATTATTTTTAGCCACACCCACAGGTGTAATAGACATTCTTATATGGAGAGAAATGGGTTTGTTCCCTTGCCAAGGGATGCATGTGCAAATAGTTCAATCAATTTTATTGTGGTACTTATTAAGTGCTTATTAGGTGCCATGCACTGTACTAAGTACTGGGGTAGGTACAGAATACTCAGGTCAGACACGGTCCCTGACTCACGTGGGTCTCACAGTCTAAATAGGAGGGAGAACAGGTGAGTCCCCATTTTACAGATGAAGAAACTGAGTCACCAAGAACTGAAACAACTTGCCCAGACTCACTCAGCCGGCAGAGCTGAGATTAGAATCCAGGTTCTCAGACTCCCAGACGTGCTCTTTCCACTCACTAGGCCATGTAGGGTCCAGTGCAATGTTTTGTACAGTGTCTTCTCTCTCCCAAGAGAGGCCTTAAAAGCCATAAAGGGCCTTACAATATCTTAAAGGCCCAGATAACAAATCCTTAATCTTAAAAATAATTAATCTGGCCTTGCATGAGAAATCTTGGGCATAATGCACACATCCCCAGAGCCAGAATATAGAAAAGAGAAAAGGGTCTGGAGCTCATGAGAAGCTAAGGGAGCCAGCAGTGGGCTGAGAATGAAGTGAGACGGTCTCAGCTCGGGCCTCAGCCTCACAGTGTGGAAAGCAGAATCATAAACTCCATCAGTGGGTACTAAACTACAACAGGGGGACATCAGCAGAAGCAATCATACTAATCAATGATATTTACTGAGCACTTACTGTGTGCAGAGCACTTGAAAGAATGCAACGCTCTAGTATTAATAAATATGATCCCTGTCCAAAAAAGTGCAGGCTGCTCTCTCACTCTCGCTCTCTCTCTTTCTTCTCTGCACTTCCAGATTCAAACTGAACTCCTGCCTCACCTACCAAGGGAGAAAACACTGATCTACTATCACATTCTTTAAGTCTTGGAAAAAGATTTTGGCTTCAGGGAGTAAAGGAAGGAGAAACCTAGATGGATTCTTTCTGCCTGCTATTGCAGACTGAATAATATTCTAGTTTATATTTTTGGAGAATATCAAAGTTTCATTTTTCTCTTCCTGACAAATGCCATCTTACCATCCACCTGTAAAGGTGGATTTTACGTTTTACATTTTACAGTTGAAGAGACTGAGCAAAAGCAGTTGTTCCTCACCTAAAGTCCCACAGCAGAAGCAAGTATAAAAGACCCAGATTTCTGAGCCCTAGTAAAGTGCTGTTGTAGCCACTTTACCTATACTCCCTTTCTGACTTTTTAGTTGTAGAATTTGGTCAACTATCTTTTGTTCTCTCCTATCTCTCCTTATCTCAGTTATCTTTTGTTCTCTCCTATCCCTCCTTATCTCAGTTTCTGCGTATTCCATATACCCCCAGGGTGGTCATGAAACTGAATTTAATTCTGGTAAGAAATTCAAGTTCTTTGCAAGGTGGAGCACTTTAGAAAGTGAGTTAATAAAGATTTGGGATGATTTTTCTGGAATTCGTGGCCATCATAACATTCAGTTTTCATCGATGATCACACACATGAAAACCAATTCATTGGCAACTTTAGGTGAATTCAGGAATGGCTTCTAGGAGGTATTTGAGCATTTTCATAAAAACCATATGAGAGCCTCCTTCCTCTCTTGGTTTTCAGTAACTTTGCTTTCTAAAGTGAAACCCAGGGTCTTCCAGTGTTCCTGCATTTGCTTGGATCCTGAGTTCTTTTGGTCATAATTAGGCTTCTGGCTAGGCTGTCTGCTTCTTTTTCAAGTACTGAGTCTTTAGATATGCCACTCTTAATGTGCCCTGGGATATTTTCTAGTAATTGGCTATTTGGCTTTGGGGGCCTTGACAGGGCCACGTTGATTTATGAAATGAGTAGTTGTGTCACCATTAGTCATTTGTCCGGCTTGTCCCCATCAGAAATGTTCATTTCATTATGATGAATAACCCCGAAAGCCTCAATACAGGGAGAAGGTGCTGGGAGAGGGGCACTCTTTTTTTCTCCCATTTTTAGTCGAGCCAGTAGAGAAACCATAGCCTCCAGCTGAATGGTTTAGAGGAAGATCTGAACCTGTCCTCCTCAGCCAGGTCTTCTACCATTCCATTAAGAAACCTAAAATCCTTCTATTATCATCATTCCTCACTTAGTCTTTTGAGCCTAATGTGCTACAGTAGCAGATAAGAAGTGATGTGCTCTGCCTGTTTTAGGTCCAAACAGGCAAAATGAAGTGGGATAAATTAAATTAGTGACCCCTAGTGAGTACTTAATAAATACATGTTGACTGACAGGAAATTAGACTGGGTAATTTAGATCAGAACATCTAATTTTCCCCCCTTAAGAGCATGGCTTTTTTTTTTTTGGCCTGCATTGTCTATATAATAGCTTCAACCTCCACTCCACTTGTCTAGATACAGCTTAAGGAATCAACGATTGGTTGTAGACATCCACAGATGACTGGAAAGTCCCAGTGTATAATGAGTATAGTATCCACTGGTGATCTGTCAGGTTGATAGGGGGTTTTGCGACTGGTCTCTAGAATGTACACTCCTCCTCGCGGGCAGGGAACGTATCTACCAACTCTGTTTTATTGTATTCTCCCAAGTGCTTAGGGTAGTGCTCAGCACACAGTAAGGTTCAATAAATGCAATCGATTGGTTGGTGTCCGGTCTGGTCTACTGCACGCTGAGCCTTATGATGTCTCTGCTGTGGCTCCAGTGACAAGTCTCAGGCCAGTCTCAGGGTAGATCCTGGAAGGGGCCCAGGGGCCTAGCCTAAGAAAATCCCTTGGTCAGTCATCCCTCCAGAAACCACAAAACCCCTCCAGTCTGAAACCAGTCAGAGTTTGGGGTACATTTCTGGCTGAGTCCAGAGTTTCCCAGGTAGCTCTGGGGATCCAGAGCCAACAGGGACCCAACATGCTCACGTGCCCTGTTGGACCCCATAATTCCTCCTCCAACATCTGCCAAGGAGACTTTCTCCAGGCCATTGTTTCGGTGCTGTAAAGAAGTGCCAAAGGGTCCCACCTCCATCTGACCTTCTCTCTTGTCTGAGCGTCTTGACTAGCAATGGGCTCCTTGGGAATATAAAACTCTGAGAGCTCCCTTCTTTGGGAGGTTAGAATTTATCGAGACATGTGTGTAGAGGACTGTTGGAAGCAGTTGTGAGAATGTAGTGAAAGTCAAAGATGCAGTCCCTGCCATTGAGGAGCTTGCTCTCTGATGGGGGCGGACCTTCGGGCATCATTTTCTCTGCACCCTGCAGAAGAGAAACGTGCTGTGTTTTGCCTTCGAAAGATAAGGTCTTAAATTGGGAAGCAGGCAGAAAGGTGATTGCCTATCTGCAGCTAGAGGGAAAGACATAGGAGGCCAACTGATATGACATTTTGGCAAAAAGTCCAAGAGCATCATCGAAAGGTCTTGAGTCTGTCGAAAAGGAAGTCTTACCCTCTGATTGTGCCCTGAAAAAAATCACTTTGAACTGCTTTTTGTACTTCACAAAGTGCTAGAAGTTAGAGACAGCCTAAGATCTCCACCCCAAGATGGAGCTGATTGATGTCACCAAATTCCGCCACTTAGAGTCCAAGGGCTAGTGATGCAAGAACGGACAGAGTACAAAACCTGAATCAAATGACTGCCACATCCAACTTCTAGAAAGATTTCATTAGCATCGCATGTGTGCCATCCTAGGCTTCTCTAGCATTGGGAATTTGTTGAAAATCACTAACCACTGACTTCTGTGCAATAATTTAATGGTTCTGCCAGTATAGTCCACACTGAGTACCCAGTTGATGCAATGCAGTGTCGTAAGCACTTGGCAAATACAAACCAAAAATGTGATACCTTCGACCCCCACAAGGAGCTTTCACTCCAACAAAGGAGTCACGCATAAAAATATTTACAAATAAAGTAGTCAGGATAAATAATTGAGTATACAGTAAAATTACCATTCTTGCAAAATTGCTGGGGAAGGGAATAAGTGAGTTCATAGGTGCTGGGGAGGATATTAAATAGTGCCCATACTGACCTGAAAAAGTTAAAGCCCCTCCACATGTTTAGACCCAATAGAGAGAAAACAGCCCAGCATGTCATAAGTGGTATTCTTAGAAAATAAAATAGGATTTCTCTGTTACCAGTATGTCAGATCCACCTAGGGGAACTGGAAATGTAATTATGCAGGCACTGTATCAAAACTGTTAATTAATAAGCACTTTTTTTAATTAAAGGTTAAAGCATTTCTCTTTTAGAATAACTTTTTTATGGTGAAGAGAAATCTTTTGCTCAAGATTTGTGCAGAATGAATTGATTGCTGAAACCAAATCACTCGATCTTGGTTAAAAATATCTCTGCAGTGTGAAATGTAGCTAAAGTAAAATAGTTTTATCCAAGTTAATGTAGGTTTTTTTTTTCTCAAAACTAGGCTGGGAACCCAGGAGAGCCAGAGAAGAGTCCTAGGGGTTTGTGAAGACCAAAGCAGAGGGACTGTGGGTGACAAACTGTGGGTTTTGGAGAGAGTGGGGCAGTTTGGGGGTTTTGGCTTTCCCCAGTTTCCTGATCTTCCCTCCCTTGAGTGCCCTCACAGTCTGTGGTAATGCTAAAGGAGGACTGTGAGCCCTATGTGGCAATGGGGCCGTGTCTGACCGAATTAAATTCTGCCTATCCCAGCACTTAGAAGTGTTTGACGCATAGTAAGTGCTTAACAAATACCATAAAAAAAACACCTGGGCTTATTTTTATGTTGATGGGGTGAAGATAATAATAATTGTGGTATTTGTTAAGTGCTTTAGTAGGTGCTAATCATTAGAGTGGATACAGGATAATCTGACCAGACACAGTCCCTGTCCCTCTTGGGGCTCATAGCTTAAGGGGAAAGGAGTAAAGGCATTTTATTCCAATTTTACAAATGAGGAAACTGAACACAGACAATTTAAATGACTTCCCCAGGGGCAACCAGCAGCAGATGACAGAAGCAGGATTGGAACCTGAGTCTCTTGACTCCCTGTGCTCTTTCTACTAATTCCCGCTGCTTCGTGTGACAGTTTGGGGAGCTTTCAGGTGGATTGCCAGATGAAAAACTATGAAAATCTCAATCCTATGTGCTCTCTCCATTTTTTCCCCTTCTTTACAGGTCCAGCACATACAGTTCTAAAAACTTTGATGTCACTGTTAAATATACCCAAGGAAGTTGGACCGGATCTGTTGGTACAGATGTTATTACTATCCCTAAGGGATTCAATGGGTCCTTTGTCGTCAACATTGCTACCATTTTTGAATCGGAGAATTTCTTCTTACCTGGGATTCAGTGGAATGGGATCCTTGGGCTGGCCTATGCCGCTCTTGCCAAGGTAAGTTGTTCCTTCTGAATTCAGAAAGAACTATGGAGACCACCATTAAATTACAGGGAGGATCGTTAAGCTTGGTGAGGAGAAATGCACTGTTTCCCATATGAGATTCAGTTTCCAAACCAGTACAAATGATCCAAGGGCAGAGTATGGTATAAATGAACGGATATATCCCTCCCTTCAAAGTTCTATGAAAAATATACCTCTTGCCGGAAGCTTTCCCACATCAACTCCCTCTTCTCCTTGCTGCCCTGTGTGGGCTGTCTGTTTGTACCCCTATCTACGTGTACATATGTGTTCATCTATAAATCATGTGAATATTATCTGTGCTGTTTGTCCATGGGTCATATACTTGATTTAATGTTATGGTTTATGTTTGTGTCCATCTTCTGTTAAACTGAAAGCTCCTTGAGGGCAGGAACCATGTCATCACCTTTTTAATTATTCCTTCCAATGCCTAATGTGGTGCTCTGTGCAAAGCAAACCCTGAGTCCTGTCACTAATGTGGGACATCACTAAAAGAAAAGGAGTAGGTGGCTAATAGATTTTATTTTTCCAAGAGAAATTTTTAAAGCTTAGTTGCACCTTCGGTCAACCAGTCATTCCAGGGTATTTATTGAGTGTTTACTGTGTGTGGAGCGCTGTATTAATAAGCACTTGGGATAGTAACTTTTTAATATATAATTGTGGTGGTTTTTTAAGTGCTTAATATGGGTTAAGGGCCATTCTAAGTGGTGGGTAAATACAAGTTAATCAGGTTGGACATAGTTAGTCCCTGTCCCACATGGGACTCACAGAGGGAGAACAGGTATTGAATCTCCATTTTACAGTTGCAGAAACTGAGACACAGAGAAATAAAGTGACTTTCCCAAGGTCACACAGCAAGCAAGTGAAAAATATGGCATTAGAACCCAGTACCTCTGACTCCCAGGCCCATCTGTTTGCCACTAAACCATTCTGCTTCATTTGATAGACACAGTCCCTGCCCTCAAGAAGCTTTGAATTTACATCTCTCGACAGTAAGATGGATGTCTCGAAGGGACAACCGTCATGCAGTTCCTCCAGGAGTCCTGTTGCTCTAGTCAGAGGTGAACCCTTGATCTGACCCAGTAATAGTATTACTTATAGTCTGATGTAAGCAGCAGAAAGGTCAAGGAAGGTCAGGGGAGACTTCCTAAAACTCTAGACTAATGCCTGTCTAAATCTCAATCCTTCTTGGAGAAACATGTGTAAAATTAGATTCAACTACCTCCCTCTGTCATCCATTTTCACTCTCTCAGACATGTCTCTCATAGTGTTATAATGATAATGTCTGTGAAATTTTACTTGGGATAAATGTGAAATTAAAATACTGTCTCATATGTCTACATCCATCCAGCCAAACAGGAAAGTAAATGAAACAGCCATTCAGTTTAACAGCCGAATTTGTTTAATTACAACTTGTGCATCATTTTGTTGTGAAAATGCAATGTAACATGAAGGATAAATGAGCTTGTGGAAATGATTTGCTTTGTATCATATTGTAATTTAAGCAAAAATCAATTGTTCTTTCCTTTTTTTTTTTTTGCTGGTTATAGCCATCGAGTTCCTTGGAAACGTTCTTTGACTCCCTCGTGAAGCAAGCCAAAATCCCCAACATTTTCTCCATGCAGATGTGTGGGGCAGGATTGCCAGTGGCTGGTACTGGTATCAACGGAGGTAGTCTTGTGGGTATCTTTTATTCTTAATGGGAAACAAAATGGGATTTGGAATGATCCCCCCCCCCCCAAAAAAATATTTTTGCTGTTTTCATTTCTGAGTATTTATGCCTGTAGGTGACTCTAAAATATGGAAAAAATACATACAGGCTAAATGAATGGCCCCTATTTAAAAAAAAAAATTGGACACCTGTGACATGCTGAATTTCAATTTTATTCCATTTTCCCAAATCCCTCTCCTCAACTTTACTGTTGTGAATTCTCTCCTTCTACTTGATTTGCCATGAAAGCCCCCCTTTATTTTTGCAAAGCAGACTATAAACCTAAATAATGAGTTTGGGCCTGGGGGTCGGAGGGAGGATTTCACTCTAAAGAGGTAGCGGGACGACTAGATCTGGGTCTAGCCTTCTTCCCCTGGACCAAGAGATTGCTGGGCATGTTAATTGAGCCAATTCCTCAAACCCTGACAGGTTAGTGGGAGATTTGTAAACTCCATAATAATCCCACTCACGGAGCGCATACGGTATCTGATTAGATGCAGAACTGTGTATCCTATAATGCTGATGGAACTGCCGCCTGAAATGTTCCATCTTAAGTGGGAGAGGTGTCAGGGGACTCTGTGCAAGACAGATCTTGTTGATGAAGACCAGCGGCCAGTATCTCTATCTGCTTTCTCTGGGAGGTCGGTTCAGAGCCGTTCTGACCCCAGACATTTCCATTTACTGATAATGCGAATCCTGCTGTTTTCCTCTAAATGGATGCCGATGTTTCACAGAGGGATTCTTTGGAATTGTGGGTTAGGATCAGTGATTTAACCAAGTGGTGTTGGAATGGGCAAGCCAAACTCTTTCTCCCCTTTTCTTTTGAGTCAGCAGACCGAGGCCTCTCAGCTTCGTTGGTGCCATTGGGAGCTTGATTAAATGCTATTAATTCGTGGAAAGAAATCTGTCGGGAAGAACCCAGTTCCTGAAACCTCAGTCTTATTTCCTCCCCTTGGAACAGGGGGAATCATTAAAAGCCGCTCCAGGTTGCAAAGCCAGACCCATTGCAGTTTGGAAGGGCTATAAGAGAATGCGTCATCTCATTCGGTAGGATGCGCCATTGGTCTGATGAGCATGAGACACAGGGACAGTGATCATCTGAACCTCTGCCAGGCTAATCCATTGTTGCCTTTAAACGGTTCCGAGCCTTCAGCGTGTTTGGCAAGGGACATGTGCTTCTCTTACCCTAGGAAATCTTTTTCTCCTCAGGTCATGGGAGGTATTGAATCAAGTTTATACACAGGTGATATCTGGTACACCCCCATTAAAGAGGAATGGTATTACCAGATAGAAATTCTGAAGCTTGAAGTTGGAGGACAGAATCTCAATTTGGACTGCAGAGAGGTATTGACAAAAGGATAACCTTTTTTCTGGGGGGTGGGGAGGAGGGGGGAACGGTGTGCAATCTCCTGCTTCACACAAAATTGGGTGAAAAAACAAAAAAAAGGTAATTGTCACATCTGGTAAGCACTTACGATGGACAAACCACTGTGTTAAATGCTCTGCTGGGGGGTGCAATACAATCAGATTAGGCAATGATTATCTTCCATGGGGCTCAGGGTCTAAAGGAGAGGAGAGAATGGGTATTTTTCATTTTTCAGTTGAGGAAACCGAGGTCCAGGAAATAAAATGACTTGCCCAAAGTCACCTGCAGAGAAGGGACAGAACCGAGGACTCCCAGTCCTATGCACTTTCTCCTAAAATGAGTCCAACATATATGACGTATATGTATTGAACGGGAGTATTTTGAAGCCAACAGTCTGCAGACGAATTGCTCATCCCTCCTCCCTGTAGCTCTGCCTAGTAGGAAGACATTATCTTGAGGGAGGTGGGGGACATTTAGTAGCAGGCCAAGTGGTGATCCCAAGTTAGGTCCACAGATTCTTGAGAGGTAGGGAGATGCAATTTTCTAGTGTGAACAGCAGAAAAGTAAACAATCCATTATCCCCTGAATCTGTTTTAACTTTTGTTTCCCTTGAAACAAAGTATTGAATTTAGACACTTGACTCTGGGTTTTAGATCATATCCAGGAGAGGGGAGATTCTTTTACTGAAAGAGGGTGTTTGTGTGGAAAAATACCTATTAAAAGAAACAGCATTTCAGGAACCGGTTTTTTCTCTTACTTGGTTCCCAAGAAGTGCATTTAATTCAGGCATAAGGACTGGTAGAGAAAGAAAAGGATGTTAAAGAGAACTGGAGGTGTTTCCAGTGTCCCGCACCTGATATCATACTAGAGTTGCACAGACATGTATTTCAAACTGTTGGAGAATCCATCTCCAGTTGTATTCCATAGATCAGAGTGCACCTCTGTACCCACTGATGTTGCAAGGATTCAGTCTAACCTGATCCAAAAAGGTCCCTCCTGCCCTTATTTCATATGACCCGCCGTAGGCTTTAAGCTCCAAGTGGGCAGGGATCGGGTCTACCAACTCTGTGGTATCGTATGCTCCCAAGCACATGGTGCAATGTTCTGCATGCAGTAAGCTCTCAAATACCGTTGATTGGTTGGGTCTGGGAGGGCGGGAGGCTGTATGGGTCACCCGCCTTGGTCTATGTGGAATGGGATGTCTAAAACCAACCAAATTCCAAGTTTTCCCTGGGTTTGATCACCATGGGCCTTTCTCTCCCCCATTTGTAGTACAATGCGAATAAAGCTATAGTGGACAGTGGCACCACGCTTCTTCGCCTGCCGCAGAAAGTCTTTGAAGCTGTTGTGGAAACAATCACCAGCACATCCTCGGTAAGTTGGAGTCACAGGTGGACTAGTCTGCTCATTGGCTCCTCTAAGGGAAAAGGAGTAGATGTCTTATTTTTTATTGTTTTTATTATTATTAATAGTAAACTAGGCCTGGGAGCCTGTTGTTGGTCAGGGATTGTCTCCATCTGTTGCCGAATTGTACATTCCAAGCACATAGTACAGTGCTCTACACATGGTAGGCGCTCAATAAATACGTTTGAATGAATGAATGTGTGTCTTTTGGACACTCAGTTCAGCACTGTGCCCAGGTGGGTGCTTTTTAAGTGTTATTTCATGCTCTTTAGTGTCATCTAATTTTTATCATCAATAATAGTAGTGGAAATTAAGTGATTACTATGTGCCCGGCACTGTGCTAAGCACTGGGGTAAGGTTCAATGCAGTGAAATCAGACACAGTCATTGTCCCATGTGGCCTACTGGAAAGAGCACAAGCCTGGGAGTCAGAGGACCTGGATTCTAATCCCAGTTCTTCCAGTTGCCTGTTACGTGACCTTGGGCAAGTCACTTAGCTTCTCTATGCCTCCATGTCCCCACCTGTAAAATGGAGATTAAATGCCTGTTCTCCCTCCTTCTTCTTAGACTGTGAGCCCCACAAGGGTCAGGAACCATGTCTGACCTGATTAACTTGTATCTACACCAGTGAGGAAATTGGAGGGGGCTGAGGAGGGTTGCGGTGGGGGAGATAACATTTCTTCTGAGCACAGGTGGAAGCCTTCTGTTTTCACCTAATGAAAATTATGTAACTGATACTTTCTGCACCATATAAGCAAGGGCTAACAGGTGAGAGGTCTGTCTTCTTTTTAACCCGTGAGCATGCATCGTCCTCAGCTTGACTTCTGGTCGGACTGAAGTCTGCCAGACCACTACTACCCTCCCCAGATGAAAACATAGTCCAGAATCTAAAGCAATGAAAGCTTGGGAAAAATGGGCTAGTGTGACTTTACTTCATCTCTGTTTAGGATTAGTAATTCTCATCTGAGAACTGAGGAAACTGTCATTTTATCTGTTATGAGGAATCAGAGTAGGGCTTTGGTCATGGGGAGCAAAGTGTGAAACGGCAGTATGAGTTGGCAGGAAGGACACGGGGCTGGGAGTCAGGAGACCTGGATTCTAATCAAAGCCCTTTCGCAAGCTTTTAGTGTAGCTTTCGGTGAATCAAATGCCCTCTCTGCCTCCATTTCCTTTTTTGTGAAATGGAGGTAACTCCTGCCTTTCCCTCGCTGGTGGAGTTGTTGTGAGGACAAAAATGAGATCATTAATGAGTTGGGAAAGTGCTTTGGAATGGTAAAAACACTCCTCAAATAATAATTATGGTATTTATTGAGCAGTTAACTGGCATAGATCCAAGGTAACTAAGTCACATCCAGTTCCTCTCCCACATAGAACAATGCTATAAGAGGGAAGGGGAGGAGAGCTTATCCGCATTTTATTGGTGATGAAACCGAGGCACAGCGAGATGAAATAACATGCCTACTGTCTACCAGCAGCCCAGGGACCGGAAACGGGTTTAAAAACTGAATTTCCTGACTCCCGGGCCTGTGGCCTTTCCACCAGGCCACCCTTAATATATAAAGAGCAGTGATTAGGAAGCCATGCTGCCTTCAGAGTCTCTGTGACCATCTCCGAAGTGTGAGAGTTGGCAGCAGCTGCAAGTCGCCTATGCTCTGAGGAACTCGTGCTAACGTTAACCTTAATGCCAGAGGTTAGATTTGTGCCATGAAGATTCAAGGGAAAAATAAGTTGTTAACTTCTTAAAAATAGACCCAATCGGTATGATCTTGGCCACTTTGTTTACGCTGTGACTTCAATCAGTCAATCAGTGGTATTTATTGAGTACTTATCATATGTAGAGCACTGTACTAAACGCTTGGGAGAGCACAATTCAATAGAGTAGAGGTAGACCACAATCCCTGCCCACAAGGAGCTTACAGACTGACAGTAAAATAAATTACAGATGGATAGGTACATAAGGGCTTCCGGGGTGGGGTGAAAATCAAAGTGCTTGAGGGGTCCAGATCCAAGTGCGTAGGCGACGCAGAAGGGCAGGCAAATCGGGGAAGCGATGAGGAAGGGAAGGCAAATGCAGGGGAGGGCGCTCTAGGATGAAGAAATGTAAACTTATACTAAATATTTGCGCAAAGAGGTGTTTCATCGCTAGAAGAGTGACATGGAGAGGAAGAGCTTTAAATGATCTGGTTTGATCATTTCACTCTCCACCCCTCCCTTTTCCACATCCATCTTTAAAATGAAAATTGCTCAAGTCTGAAACCTATCCAGAATGGATGATGGTGATTAATGGTATTTGAGTGCTTACTGGGTGCCAATCACAGTACTAAGCACTGAGATTGATACAAGATAAACAGGTTGGATACTGTCCCTGTCCCTCTTGGAGCTCACAATCTAATAGGGAGGGAGAATCGGTATTGAGTCCTTATTTTACAGATGAGGAAGCAGAGGCCCAGCGAAGTTAAGTGACTTGTCCAAGGTCACACAGCAGGTCAGTGGCAGACAGGATTAGAATCCTAGGGCCTGTGCTCTATCCCCTAGGTCATGCTGTATCCCATTATGATTTTGCTTCATTTGCTCTCTACATGGAGGCAGCATCTCCAAAGAAATGAATTGACTGTCCTGCCGATGACTATTTCAGATGCATTTTTTTTAGGAGGGGTTTCAGGTAACCCTTTATCAACGATGACTCCTTCCTTGGGTGGTATCAAAAAGGGCCCTGGTCACTGCTAAAAAGATTGCCACTGGGAAAGTTCCGTGCCCTTTCAAAAAGTGATGTTTACCCAAAGCATGTTAATATGAAATTATTGACATGAAGTAAAATTTCTCTGGAAAAAGCTTCGAACCAGTGGCTTCAAAATCAGTGTTAAATTTTTTGCCCTAAAGTCACTTCAGGCTACATAATCCCAATTCCGGAGAATCTGGCTTTAGTTCAGTATGATGAGCGCTCGATAGTTTCAAAGAAAAACTCATCTTTATTAAGGTCTTGGGTACGCCAAGCAGTTTCTCCGTAACTCATCGTCATCTGCGAAGGTCAAAGGAGGAAGAGTTTTCTGGTCCTCAATGACCATTTTGTTTCTCTGAGTTCACTCTCACAGTGTGTGTAAAGTCTGTAAGAAAATACCAGGCTGAAAACCACCAGTAAGGAAATAATGTTCCTGTTTAAGTGTATGTGTCAGTGGGGAGGAATGAGGGAAGGGAGGTTTGTCTTGGGAGGGGACAGGGTGTGCATTTGTGCTTTATTCTGAGGGTGGATTTACTCAGTCAACAAGGTTCAACTCTGACTTAATCCAAAAGACTTGTCCCTTAGACAAGTCCCTTGTTTGTTTGTTTTTGTTCTCATTTGTTCTAACTGGTGGAGAGGCAGAGATCAGTGGAGAAATTTGAAGGAAGAGGCAAACAGAAAAGTGCGGTCCCCTTATAAGCATGGTTTGTTCAGAGAGGCTTAAATTTTGAGCATAATGATGATAAGAAGTAATAACGGTATTTGGTAAGTACTTGCTATGTGCCAGGCGCTGGGGCAGGTACCATAAAATCAGATTGGAAACAGTCCCTGTCCCATATGGGACTCACAATCCCAGATGAAGGAGAACAGTATTGAATTCCCATTTTACAGATGAGGGAACAGGTACAGAGAAGTTCAGTAACTTGCCCATGCCCACCCAACAAATAATTGGCCTAGCCGGGATTAGAACCCGGATCTCCCAACTCCTGGTCCTAGACTGCACTTGAACTATTTTCTTCCTCTAACCTTTGCCCCCACCGCTGGCCGAAGGGTAAAATTCCTCGGCTCCATCCAGCCCCACCACCGTCGATCGACCGATTAATGGTACTAATGGAGTATTTACTATGTGCAGAGTAATAAGAATAACTGTGGTGTCTGTAAAGTGCTTACTATGTGCAAGGCTCTGTACTAAGCACTGAGGTGGATACAGGCAAATTGGGTTGGACACAGTCCCTGTCCCACATGGAGCTCACAGTCTCAACTCCCATTTTACAGATGAGGTAACTAATCAGTACTTTACTAAGTGCTTCGAAGAGTCCATTACAACAGGATTAGCAAACACGTTCCCTGCCGTGGTAACCTAGGCCTAACTTGCCGCAGATCTTGGCCTAGCAATTGTCTCTCTCCTTAGGATCCCGTTCAAGTGGATCAAATGCTTTAAAAGCAAAGGAAAGAGGAATCCAAAGTGAAACCAAGAAGTAGTATGCTCTCCTGACTATCTCTCTCTCCGTGTTCATGTGTCGTGAGAGAGTGGAAGCTATTTATAACTGTGTTCAGTGCCTCGTGTATTTTGGGGAGAGTCAAAGCCCAACGAGAACCACGACCATCAGGCACGAGCAGAACAGTGCACACCACTGGTGCAGTCATCAGTTCTCCCCTCGTAAGCTCTCACAGAGCTCATCTGTCGTTCCTGGCGGGAGACTTCCCCGATCTTCAACCGATATTCATCACCACCCGGTTGTTCATGCCAGAACCTCAGTCCGAGGCTGCGTTTACTTTACAGTATTTGGCCTGCTCAGTGGTACCTTCCACCCAGCTGCTGGGGAGAATCCACCATCTAGTAGGCACAGATCTGTCTCCCAATTTTCATTACAACAAGGCACATTTTGCCTTATGGATTTGTGGAGCGGTTAAGTCTTTAGTTTCACGTCTCCGCCGTAGAAAGTTGAGATGACCTCATCGGTGGATTAGGGAACGGGCAAACACCGCTGTCTTTCCTTTGATTAAAGACTAACCCTTCTATTAGATTGAGGTTCAGATCTGTCCTAATATAACATGAAGATCGTTCAGGTAATTGGCAAGGAGCTGAAAGCGACACCAGAGACGAACTAGTCAGAGAGGATTCACAGGCTGCATCACTGCTTTTTACACAGTGTTGTTGTTTTTTCCTCCCAGATTCAAGATTTTGCCGAAGGATTCTGGACCGGTTCCCAGCTTGCGTGCTGGAGTAATTCTGACAAGCCCTGGTCCCTCTTTCCCAAAATTTCCATTTACCTGAGAGATGAGAACTCAAGCAGGTCATTCCGCATCACTATCCTTCCTCAGGTATGAGCTCAGTGGAGCGTGTTTTTGGCAAGGATGCTTCGTTTTAAAGTCTCTCTGTTAATTATTATACAGTTAAAAAAGAAAACCGAGTTGCCCAGCGTTTGTCGATATTCTGTTATGCATAAAGTGATTTAAGTAAATACATATTCCATTCATTGTTCATAAATATGCTTTTGTTATGATGAAGGCCATCCCTCTGGGGAGGGAGTGAACTGGGAGGATTTGAACTTCCAGGCAGCATTGGTAATGATCAATATTATCCCATTTCCACCTTTGTATTTGTGGGTTTCATGGAAAGAAAGATCTGGAGATTCCCATTAGACTATAAGCTAATTGAGGGCAGGAATCATGTCTACCAACTGAAGTGTACCCTCCTGAGTGCTTATATACAGGGCTCTGCACATTGTAAGCACTCAAATACCATTCATTGATTGATTGGAGCAGTGTGGCGTAGAAATAAGAGAGAAAGGCACGCTGATGTTCTAGTTGTCAAACCTGCTTGATCAGGAAGGAGAGAATTGAGTTATAATCTCCATACTTCCCTTGACTTACTTCTATGGCTTTCAGCCAGTCACTTTAGCTTTTCTGTGACTGTCTCCCTAACTATAAAGCAAGACTATTAATACTTGCTATCAGGCATTTTAAAAAGGCCATGATAACTCTGAATGAAAAGTCCCACATAACGTGTGGTGAGGATGATACGTTTTCAGGGCATTTAAAATAACGTGCTTTTTCTGATTAAATTGTGTCCCAGGAAATAATAGAACTTACTGTATTTGGTCAATGTGAAAAAACTCAAGTAGAAATCTAGGCGGCGGTCCAGTTGGATCTTGTATCGGCCCCCTGAAAAAAATCAGAGGAGCGGGGCAGAAGTTGTGTAAGGGATCTTTAAAAGGAAGGAGCGGTGATGATGACACCAGTCCCCAGAGCTAGCAAATGTGCTCTGTAGACCGAACCCTGAGCAGTGGCACTCTCCGATACCCATGGCCCCTAAGGGGGCTCCCTGGAACACCAAAGCGTTGGCAGTCTATGCAGCTGGAATGAAAGGTTCCACCAATCAATGGAATTTATTGAGCACTTATTATGTGCAGAGGACTCTCCAAAGCACACAGTACAGCAGAATTAACGGACACGTTCCCTGTCCATAAAGCGTTTACGTCGGGGGGAAAGCCTGCTTCTATGTTTCGACCCAGATCTCTACAGGACACCACCCCATTCCTGGGGGTGAGGGGGGAGATAGAAGTCCAGGGAAATTCTAGAACCACTCCAGTTCCCCATCCCTCTCCCCTCCCACTGTCAGGGGACTGAGGGCTAATGACCCCGCAGCCATGCCTCATCTGAAACTCCCAGTGTGTCTGCCTCCTGGAGCTGGTGCTCCCAGCCACCCAGGGCCACCCCAAATGCCTTGGGAAATCTCAAATGGATCAGTAATCACATTGGGCACTTACCGTGTGCAGAGCATTGCACTGAATGCTTGGGAGAGTACGTTATAACAGAGCTGGTAGATGCATTCCCTGCCCACAGTGAGCTGAATTGGTGGGATTCAGTCGTGTCAGAAAGATCAGTGTTGACGGAGGGAAGAAGCGCGGCCTAGTGGCAAGAGCACCGGACTGAGAGTCAGGAGACCTGGGTCCTAATCTTGGCTCCATCACTTGCCTGCTGCATGAGACCTTGCTCAAGTCATTTGACTTCTCTGTTTCCTCATCTGTAAAATGAGTATTAAATACCTGTTTTCTCTCCCTCTTAGACTGTGAGTCTCGTGTGGGACAGGGGCTTTGTCCAGTCCGATCATCTGCCCCCATGCTTGGTGCACAGTAAGCGCTTAGCAAACACCACAAATGTTATCGTCATCGTCGTTATTATCATTGCCATGCATTCTGGCATTTGTTCCAACAGGGCAGCCTTCAGAAACCTGATGGTGAAGCTGAATTGTGCTGTCTCCCCCTAATAAGAATAATAATAGTGGTATTTGTTAAGCATTTACTATGTGCCAGGCACAGTACCAAGCTCTCAGGTAGATACAAGGTAATTGGGTTGGACACAGTCCCTGTCCCACTCTGGACTCTTAATCCCCTTTTTCCAGCTGAGGTAACTGAGGCCCCGAGAAGTGTAGCGACTTGCCCAGAGTCACACGTAGACATGTGGCAGAGCCGGGATTAGCACACCAGGTCCTTCTGAGTCCTAGGACTGTGATCTATCCACTAAGCCACCTCTTCAATAGATGGCTAAAGAGTGGCATCCCTCAGCTCCTCCCTGTTCCCATCTTTCAGACTCTTTGGACTCTTTTCAGGTCATCTGTCTCCTGTTGCAAAAATTAAGCCTCCGTCTCACTAGTCTTAAACTTTTATACTTGAAATGATGTAACAGAAATTACTTGTTCCTCTGGTTTCATGTTTACCTAAAACCCCACCCAGGGTGGAACCACCCAGTTTACTCCAGTTGAAATAATCCACTATGCTTTGAGAAGTCAGATGAGGCACTACGATGTCTTTTCGGGAACTCGGAATGAATAAATTTTGCTGACACCCATGTATTATTTAATACTTAGACAGAAACACACATTGTTCTGTTTGCGGAAATTGTCTAATGGTTTTCTTGCCTTTCTTTTCTTTTTAAATCACCAGCTTTATATTCAGCCCATGATGGGTGTTGCTTCGAATTACGAATGTTATCGATTTGGCATTTCATCTTCCACAAATGCTCTGGTTATTGGTGCTACAGTGATGGAAGGGTTCTACGTCGTATTTGACAGAGCTCAGAAGAGGGTGGGCTTTGCAGTGAGTCTTTGTGCCGGTAAGTGATGTCTGCCGTGAGGAGTTATCTGTCTAGAATTCCTTTTAACCTTCCCTGAGCATGATGATGATAATAGAAGAAGAAAAGGGTTACCTCGTTTAGTGCTGTAAGTTTTCCCGAGTGGTCTCACATCACGGCGGATATTTCATTTTATCCTCACAACAACCCTAGGAGGTAAGAAGAGGCAGGTATTATCACCCCCATTTGGCTTAGGAGGAAACCGAGGACCAGAGAGGGTCAGTGCCTTGCCCAGGGTTGCCCAGCAGGGTAGGGTCAGAGCGGGGATTAGAACCTGGGTTTCCTGTTTCCCAGTCCTGTGCTCTTTCCACTAGACCACACTGGTGTATTACAAGAATACTTCGGGTAAATTCATTGACTTGGAAATAAGTACTTCTCGGAAACAAATCTCAATCATTTGCAAAACGTCTCAGCCAGCCTTTTTTGTGGGATGGAAATAGACCACAGGGTCAAAAATCCAGTTCAGAAACCATTAATGCCTATTACCTGCATGCCACATAGCAAAAAACAGTCATCCGTGAACTGAGATAAAGCTGCATTCACTTGGTTGGATGCCCAGATCTAAGAATTCTTTGGAAAGAAAGTCCTAAATGTCTGCTTTCATAGAGTACATAAAAATTTGACGAAATAGCTCTTACGGGTACTAATAATATTTGTAGTATTTGTTAAGGGTTCACTCTAGGCCAAGCACTTGGGTGTGTCTGTGTATATATATATATAATAGAATGGGATCGGACATAGCTCCGTCTCTCGTGGGATTCACGGTCTAACTGGGAGGGAGAGCAGGTATTGAATCTCCATTTGGCACATGAGGAAACAGGCACAGAGAAGTTAAATGACCTGCCCACGGTCATCACAAAATACAGGTGACAAACCCGGGATTAGAACCGAGGACTCCTGATTCCCAGTCCTGGGCTTTTTCCACTAAGCCAGGTTGCTCTGTGGGATATCGATCATCATTTGTAAATGGATATTAATAATGCTAATAGAGAAAAGGAAATACACTATGGATAAACCTACTCCATATTGGTACTAAACTTAGGGCTTTGAGAACTGTTAAGAGTATTTTCTAAGTGTCTACAAACATAAATATAAAAAAAAAGTGCTTTTTCATTTAAAAATCTCCAAACCGCTTTCGAAGCATACCTTATGCCCTCGTGCAGCGCTATGCAATGAGAAATGCTGCCCTGTCACCTTTCCCCTTAAACCCCAAGTAATGAGAGGAGAAGCTAATTTTCCCTGTAGCTCCTTGGAACCTTATATTAAGGAGCCAAAGAGACGAACAGAGCAGCAACACTTTTGGAAATGGAGTGGCAACATGCTGAAACTGAGGCACTCTGGGATCTGTGGGTACAAAGTAGATAAAATAGAACATAGGCAGATTATTCAATTTTCCGCCGATACTGAGTATGTTGGAAAAAGTGGGGAGAGAAATCATAAGTGTGGTATTTTTGAAGCACTTACTGTGTGTCGAGCATTGTAATAAGTACTGGGGTAGATACAAGATAATCGGGTCGGAAACCGTTCGTGTCCCACCCGGGGCTGACGGTCTAAGGCGGAAGGAGAGCGGGTGTTGAATCCCCATTTGACAGATGAGGAAACTGAAACATCGGGAAGTTGTTACTTCCCCCCGGTCACACAGTGGGCAAGGGGCCGAGCTGGGTTTTGAGCCTAGGTCTCCTGACTCCCAAACCCATGCTCTTTCCACTAGGAGACACTGAGAAGTGATGAGTCATGGGTAAGAAGAGAGGTAAAATGTGGTGAGCTATAAGTAATTTGGGTTTAGAAATGTCGCATGCTGTTTTTGGTGTTAAAATATAAAAGTGGCTGAAATAAATGTTCTTTTAAAGATAAAGAGCATTCTTTTAGTGTAAGAAATCATGGCATTTATTTGGGGATTTAAAACCTTTAAAGAAAACCTAAAATTGGTGCTTATTTAAACATGTAGTCAGTGCTTTTCTAATAGTACTGCACAATTTTGAAAAGTTAAAAATACTCCCTTAAGTGGGGCGGGAGGGGGAGGGACAAGGGAGAGGGAGTGAAAATGCGCTTAGGGAAATAAATTTCCATTATCTCTGTCCAAGGAGTCTTTATTGTTAGTAACAACTTAAAAATACCCTATGTTCTATTTAGATAAAGCCACTGAACCCAGAGTACATATTGAATATGAACTGATGCTGTTCCCAAAATATCTACGTAGGCTTCCTTCGGTTTTGTTTTTGAAATAAATATCGAGCAATCTGCAGCTCTAAATCTCTGGACACTTTTTAGCCTGGTCTCACGAATGAATCGGAGGTAACTGTTAACTCGGGTGCCTTCCATTAATTCTCCCCAGACACTGGCTGCCATCTTATCTAGTAAGTTATTTCTTCAAATCCTAAATCCTACTCCTGGCTGAAAGAGTCAATAAGACTCCAAGAGACTTGTTTTCTCACCGATATAAATAGACCTACTAGTATTTTCTGCAATTTTGGCTATTGATGAAATCACATTCTCAAAATATAAGGATTTCCGTTACTGTGGTAACATCTTTTTATTGCTCTTTTCCCTTAATGACAAAGGGGCATGATCATTGCATGTTAATTATATGGACAATTATTTGAAACAGTTTATTGGCAAGCATTCTTGAATGCATTTCGCAACTTTCCACTCTAGGCCTAAGTTCTCTGAAATGTTCGCATGTGAGTGTTTCTTAAAAAAAAAAAAAAAAAAAAAAGACCATAGAATCTACTTTGACGAAACTTTGGAGCAAATAGCATTTAATTTTATTATAGGTGTAACATTCATGCAGATTGGGTTCCCAGATGATACCAAGAAAAATTAAATGAGCATTTCAGTCCTATTTAAAAATTAGGGTTGGTTTCTCACCTTCCACCAGCGCCGACCCAAATATCTGAGTGGAGATCCTGGCTTGTCTGCATCTTGGAGAGAAATCGTCTATTTGGGAATTTATAATCTGGTCACCACAATGTGGTCACCAGATCGATCCTTTTGTTCCATAGGCAAAGACTCCTCAATAGTTATGGCATTTATTGAGTGCCCAGTGGATAAAGTGCCACTGTTCTGAGTGCTTGGGAAAGTGCAACAGGAACCTAGAATGTGTTTCCTCACCAAAAGGAGGAAAATACTTACAACCACTGGAATTAGATTATATTTTTTATGGTATTTACTAAACACACTCTTTAAGCCCTTCAGTTGGTAAGATCCTTGAGGGCAGGGATCGTACCTAGTTGTTATATCGTACTCTCCCAAATGCTCAGTACGGTGCTCTGCCCACAGTAGACAGGCAGCCTCGTAATTCTTTGAGCATCTGTCAGTCACTATCACCAGTCAGTGACTACTACTGGTCAGAGAGCCACGAGAAGAACAATTGATTGACACACATTCCAAGGGCCTAAAAGGGATCGGAGCCTAATGGGAAGCATGCAGTAGCTCAGAATGAAATTTAATTTCCTCCGTGATGCCTTCCTGTTGACTTTTTGCTTTGTTTTCATAGCAATTTTTTTTAATGGTATTTGTTAAGCACTAACTATGCGCCAAGCACTAAAATACGGAAGTTAATGCAAACTAAATCCATGTCCCATTTGGGGCTCGCAGTCTTAATCCCCATTTTACAGAGGAGGTGATTTAGGCACAGAGAAGTGAAGTGATTTGCCCAATGTCACACAGCAGACAAGTGGCAGAGCCAGAACTAGAAGAACCCCGACCTTTCTGACTCCCAGGCCCGTGCTCTATCCACTTGGTCACCTGGCTTTCCCTATTTGCTACAGGCAGAGACTTGGGTTTTCTGAGCCTGTGTTGAGTGGTAGAGGGGAGCAAGAGAATATATGGAGAGTGATAAAAGGTGGCAGGGATGCAGAAATGGAGATAGAGTGGGTTTGGTTAAGTTTGTGACAGAGTACAATGGTAAAGGCTTAAAATGATTTGCAGTGTTAAAAATTACTATCCGGTGATGTGACCTCGCCTATCAGAGTTATTGTTTCAAGAATCTTTTTCCCCCTCCTCTTCCTATCTCTCGATAGGTGCATTTAAACCACCTCAGTGGATTCTTTGTGGAGTGTAAACAAAGTAGGGAGATGCGGTCTTGGAAGACATTGTAACCCCACCTTGTAGATAATATTCAGACTCCTACGAACTCCTGAGGAATAGGAGATCTGGGTGCTCTTTAGTGAGCCAGCCCGGCTTTCCTTCCCCCACCCCCAAGCTGGAGACGAGATCTGTGGCAACCAGCCATGTCCCGGGCTTGATCCTCCTTCCACTTTGGTCCTATGGACTTGCTGGGCTCTGGGTCTTATCTCAGAAAAATGACTGGAGTTTCCAGGCACCTGGTAATGACCTGAACATTTTAGTCATCAGAATCATGGTGTCATGAGGTTGTTTCTCCCAAGTGCTAATGAAGTTGGGCACATAGAAACCTATCAGATGCTCCTACTTAGATGTCATTTACATTTATCAGCCAAGCAAATTATGTGACTTTGGGGTCCCGGAAATGCAGCAGACCTAGTCTGGTAACGTCAGTGTTGAAGTCCTATTCAAAATGGGACATAGATGAGACTCTTAAGCATTTCAATATTCACTTCTGCCCCAGCCCCATAGCACTTGTGTTCATATCCATCTGTAATTTATTTTAATGTCTGCCTCCCCTTCTGCTCTGAAACTTCATGGGGGCAGGCACCAGCAATACCCTCCCTTGTTTGTATCGTGCTCTCCCAAGCACGTGGTAGAGTGCTCTGCACATAGTAAGTGTTCAATAAATACCATCGATTGACTGTGTTACTAGCTTAGGACACATTCACCTCTAGAACCCCGAAGACTCCTAACGGCTACATGTGCCTATGTCTTAGAGCTAGGGAAAGTTTATTGGGATGCACTGATTGTAATTAATGCAAATGAATATTTACCTTAAACAACTAAATATTCGAAGCTAAATATAAGGAACCAAAGGACCTTCTGGACATCTCTGAACACAGTTAAGGGAGATTGCTTCGGTCGAATACATTTTACTGGGTCTACTTTACACAATTTGACTCGCCGCTGATCGTGACAGCATTGTCATGAATTGTAGCCATAATTTGCCACTGACTGCTAGATAAAACTCCTGTCCATTGATGCCTACACCATATCGTTAAGAACGGAATATTCAGGAACTTTCTAGCCTGCTCCATGCAAAGGGAATAGCCCAAGTGTCAAAGATTAGTCTGTTATATTCCCCCAAGCACTTGTACAGTGCTCTGCACACAGTAAACGTTCAGTAAATACAATTGATTGATGGATTAAGGCTGTTCTGGGGGACTCTAAACCACTTTGCCCTGCCAGTAGAAGTCCCATTTTCCGACTCCTAAATTCATGTTCCTCATCATCTGCCAACCCTTTCTTGCTCCCAAAGTGACTGACATCTCATTTAATATATTTTTTCCAATCTCCCCAGAAGTTGCTGGTTCTCCAGTATCAGAGATTTCGGGACCTTTCCCAACAGATGATGTAGCCAGTAACTGTGTCACCACATTGCCTTTCAATGAGCCCATTTTATGGATTGTCTCCTACACTCTCATGAGCATCTGTGGAATCATCCTCCTCGTTTTGATCATTCTGCTGCTGCTTCCACACCGATGTCAGCGCCGTCCTCGAGACCCCGATACCGTCAATGACGAATCCTCTTTAGTTCGGCACCGCTGGAAATGAAGACCTAGATCAGAGCCTGAGCAACCTTGAACTCCACCGTGAGCCCAAGTTCAGTTACACAAACAAGGGCTGAAAGCCAAAGCCTTTTTCTTTATACATTAGTCTTAAATCACTGTTCCGCTGTTGGATATCCTCCAGATTCACTGTACCTTTATTTTATAGCTTTTTCTTCCACCCCTCAAAAAAACTTTGATTATGAGCCAAAGTGTTAGAATCAAACTTGAGAGCCCGCTTGATTGGTTCAACAGTACCATTCTATGCCAAGTCTCTGACTACTGCTTTTGGTCCTGCGTTGGTTGCACGGTCTTCTCAACCCATCAGAATCCTTCACAAACTAGTATTGGCGGATTCTTACACCTTTCAAACTTCAGCTTCAAGGGCAGAGCAGGAGTTTTTATATTGAGCACATTTAATTGGGTTTCCTTCAGTCTTCAACACATCCCTCAAAGGGACAAGATGGTGGATCTTCTGTAGCAGGAAGAGGAAGCCAGGCCCAGTGGCCCTGCTCTCTTCTGAGAGGAAATTGGGTCATCGAGAGGACTGTGCTCAGTCCTTCTCTCTCCAGCGGCTGGGATCTGACCTCTTCTTGAAGAGCATCACAAGAGGCCTTGTCAGCATCTGGGTGCTTAATATGAAGATGAAGTTGGCATTTCCCTGCCAACTCCCAAGCCAATTAACTCTCGATTAAAATGGAGGGAAACAACTGTTACTCTTGGGTATTTCCTGTTTAACACTACACAGCTACCTCCTTTGAGATTTCCACAAGGGTGCCATTCCAGAGAGGGTTATAATAGCCTGACCCTGGCACTGCGTCTGATGCTAGAGAGATCCTTTACCGACAGTCAACAGACACAGGCGCTGATTCCCACCCATGCCTGTCAGAGTAGTTCTGCCCATAATCCAATCATTGAGAGACCCGCAGTTAGGAAAGAAACTCCTCTCTTTCAACTGCTTTTTGTTTGTTTGATGATTCCCTTTCTATATCACCTGAACTGCAGAAGGTTGGAACTAAGTCAGCCCATTTGGCAGTGTCACTCGAGTAGGGAGTGGTAACTTTTTCGACCTCCGCCTTCAAACTGTACCTGGATTCCAGGTAGAACCGCGGGTGTCCGTGACACGAAGGTGAAGGATTGGAAGGGGAAATGGCCAATTCATTCAGTCCCTTAGCTTTGAGGGCCTGTCTTCCTTCGCAAGGCTCAGACCCAACAATTCTGAATCCATTTGCCAAGCCAAATCGCCTTCAGGGCTGATATACCATGGGTGAGTATTTCTGTTGGGGAAAATCCAGGGTGCTGGATGGAGCACAATGAGTGGGACCAGGCTTTTATGGGTAATACCACTTCCCCTTAAGCAGCGTAAAATCAGTTTAAAAAAAATCCCCCCCTTGTTCCTTATCTTGCCTTTTTCCTACTTAGAAATGAATATAGCCGTCAGACGGCCTGCATTAAAAGACCTGGCTCAAGAGAGGCAGTGAAATGTTTATTTTTCTATATGCCACAGTGCTTGGCCCACTCTGTTCAGCACAATGTAATGTGGCTTCAATGTCTGGGTGGACTGAACACATAATAAAAATAATCCTAAAAGGTCCCAGGGCTTGAGTATTTCCTCTGGCTCCAGTTCCTTTTGCCTTTAAAAAGGGCTGAATTTGTCCCCTTCAAGTATGTCGTCCGTACGCACAACCTCCACTGGCTTGAGGGAGTTCTTTACCGAGCTGGCTAATGGAAGAGGAATTCAGCCTAATGATTTCTCATGGAATCTGATTCAGGAGTTGCCTGACTGTTACTTGCCTGATTGTTGCTTGTTGTGCTTTGGAAAGTTGGAATTTAGACAGGAGTTTGTACTCATTGGAAAATGGGGGGAAAAGGGCACTTTTCCACCCTGTAATAGTTTCAAGTTTTTTTGAGCCAGTGAAAGAGAGGCAAGACCATGTGTGTGTAAAAGAGAAATAAAGAGATTATTCACTTGGGAAGGAGGGCTCAAGTGTTTTTACATTACATTATCTAGCTTTCTGGATTGACTTAGTTTTCTATCAAATTTCAGAATCAGAAACATTACTAGGCGAAGCACAGCATTAGGGAAGGAACCTTATTTGTTACGTTTGTCTTTTTTTTCTTACACTGACTTTTAAATTCCACTACTTTGGAGTCCTCCACAGAGAGCCCAAACCAGGAGCCCACAGCTGAAGAGAAGGAAAAAGACAGAAAGTGTCTTTTTTTTCCCTTGCTCTGAAACTCATAAACCCTTGAAAGAAAATAAGAAAATTACAAGTGGATTTTGATCATCAGCTTTACTGCCTATTCAGCTGAATTGTCTTATTTTATATTTACTATGTCACTGGATTATGGAAGGAAGAAAAAAATCCATTGTGATCAATTAGCAGGCTTTGTACCCAGCAGATTTTCTAATAAGTTACGTCTCCGCACTGTATTTCAAAGAAGTTGCTTTAGCGCACTATGTCATAACCGTTAGATTATTTTTCCATTGGATGTGGTCACATCATTGATGTGACTTTTTCATAGAAATACTTGAATTACATGAGCAATAATAAAATAACAAAAATGAAATCGATAATTGCAAACTAATGATATTTTCCTTGGCGAACACCTCCACCAGAAATTCATCTGGCAACAGAAATGCTGTCAGTGCTTCCCACTAGTAACTCCAACTTAATCTAAGTTTATAAATTGATATTTAGCAGGCAGATTTTCAGGTTGTGTCGCTTGGGTAAACAGTCCAGAGTTTTGTTTTTACCCAGCAGTGCACTCATGAGAAAATGCTCACATGAATCATTTTCCTTCACAGATCTTGTTGGTTGAAATTTTATAAACTTTCTTAGGAGAAAGGAATGCTTTTTCTGCTAAAATAGTTTTTTAAGCGTGCTTTTTAAAAAAATTCCTGGGAACTTATTTTGGGGACTGATTCGATTTTGCCAGTGGAAAGTAAGAAAAGCACAAGTGTCAAACTCGTGTGTAGAAATAGTAATTCTGCATTCCAATTTGTCTTTGACTGGCAAACGACCTAGCATCCAAGAATGTGGGCAAGATGAATTCCTCTACAAACAATGCTGCCTAGTCACTTTCAACAACTCCACCTGGTTTGAGATGCCGCAGCCTGATTGTACCCAAGAGTGAGGCTGGCCCGGGCTTTGGGAATGGGAAACCTGATAAGCGATCCTATTTTTGTTGTTATTCAGACCCATTCATAAGCTAACCGAAGCACGCTAATTCTAATGGAAATTGGACTTAATTGTCTGAATTACACTTTTCATTTTCTTACTATGTTGCACTTGTTTAATGAATGTTAATTCCAAGATCTAAATTCATTTTGAGTTCAGCATTTTGGTCTTGTACAACTTGCTGCCTTTGATAGTAAATCCTAGATTGGTACTTTCTTTGTTTTGGGGGGATCTTATCCAGAAGAAGCAATAATTCCATTTAATGGATGCTTTATCTTTAGTAGTGGAAATCAAGAAATTGGGAGAGAGCCCACTGTGGGTTTTCTTATTCAGATGCACTTAGAATTGATTGTAGGATTTTTCAGGAGAAAATCTAAGTCTTGTCAATGAAAGCTGAGAAGAAACAAACATTTATTAAGGGCTTTCTGGGAACAGAGACTGTACTAAGTGCTTGGGAAAGTACAGTATAACAGGGATTGATAGGCATGTTAAATGACATAGCATGAAAATTTCTGATTTTTGCCCAAAAAACCCATAAGTCCCCAAAACCAACAAAATATCATGACCTAGAACTTATTATGGTCCTTTAAAGATCTTGTCTCTGAGTTACCTATCAAGTATTTTGGCCATCCCATGAACAAACGTCATCATTTGTGACATTTAGCGCTTATTCTGTGCCAAGCAGTTTCCCTCTGGGTATGAATTGTCTTGCTGTGTTAAGAGTAGAAGGAGTAAGAATAAAATTAATTAAATGTATGCTAATGAGTCAGAGCTGGCTGTTTAGTTAACTACATATATTTCCAATTTTTGAATATTACAAAAACTACTGTTTCTCCAGAGATGATCTCATGGACAGACTAGGATAATAGAAGAAGGCTGTAGAGCAGGACTTTGGGAGCCAACCTTGCCAGGCTGGGAGCAGGTTGATTGAGGAGACCTTTGTGACAGAGAAGAGAGGTTTTATCAGCAGGACTGCTAAGAGTCAATTCCCACTTCTAACAATCAGGGAGCTTGTTTTTCAAGGGCACAGCTGTAACTTCCAACTAAAACTTTCCCCTTTCAGAGCAGTCATTAATTGTTCCTCATGGATTCTGATTACGATAAATTCCAAGGTGGGCACTGGCAATATGGAGGGAATGTGGGGGTAGAAGAAGAGATCCTACTGGGACTGCTGACGGAGTGCTTAGCATTGCCCCCCGCCACCCTCCTGAGCAAAGACAGAATCAGAATGGGGGCAGGGAAGAGAAGAGAACCGGGGCCTCCAGCAGCAAACGGAGGAAGAACACTGAAACTCTTAGCCCCTGATGTGGAGTGCAGGGCTCATGCTGAATCTCAGTTCTCAGTGTAAAGCTCATGCTGGATCCAGTTCTCCATGGGGTCCTGGGAATCATTGTCCCAAAGGGTTTCTAGCTGTTTCACAGCCTGGACTCAAAGCCTTGTTCAACCCTTGATCTCTTGACTGAGCCCAGGACCTTTCAACCATGGGTTGAAAGAGCTGTGAGTTTCCAAGTGAAGCCAAAAGACACCCCTCTCCCTCCCCTCCAAAAAAAAAAAAATGTTTTTGACCCATTACCTCTTGGCAGTCTTCCACTCCAAAACTCCATCCATTTATACCTTACTCCCTAAACCTTTTTGCTTATTTGCCCTGCACAAGAGATTAAAAAGTTGCTAGAACCAGTCTTGGGAGGGCCCAGCTTAGTGGCCTGATGTGCCATCTTCTTATTAGTCCAAGTGACTGCCAACCCTCGTGAAATAACTCCTTACACAATACTTTAGTTCCTCTACTGAAAACAATGTGCTGGTTCTTACAGGCTACTAAGTACTTGGCTAAGGGATGTGCAGGGAGAGGAATTAAAAAAATGAAATGTCACCACTGCCTTAAAAACACGACCTCACCTAAAGTGTGTGGTTGGGCATTCCTTCCCTCTGACCAGCGCCAGCAGTGGGAAATCAACTGATGGCATTTTACTGAGCACCTACTATATGCGGTGCACTGTACTAGGCCTGTGGGAAAGTACAGTAGACTGTGGTGACCCGATCCCTTCCCTCAAGGAAAATGAAGCTTCAGGATACTGGCATTATAGATGCGAATTCCACTATTAGCCCAGTGCTGCATGACATTCCATTCAGCATTCTGGGACTTAGTTTGAGAGAAAAACAGAAATTCTGTTCTATCTGTGTTAGCCTGCAGTTGTGCATCTGAGATTCCAGGATGCAATAGGAAAAGTAGCTTTGACATTTGTTAAGCACTGGGGTAGATACAAGATAATCCAATCAGACATGGTACCTGTCCCCCATGGGGATCCCAGGAGAAGAGGCAGGGAATAATAGATGTTATACCCCTTTTACAGATGAGGAAACTGAGGCATAGAGAAGTTGAATGGCTTGCCCAAGGTTACAAGCAGGTCAGTGCTAGAGCTGGGAATAAAACCCAAGTTTATAAATATATAGAGAGTTTGTTAATTGCTTACTACATGCCAAACACTATACTAAAAACTGAAGTAGATACAAGCTAATCAGGTTGGACAAAGCCCATGGGGCTAACAGCCTTAATCCCCATTTTACAGAGGAGATAACCGAGCCCCAGAGAAGTAAAGCGATTTACTTGCCCAAGGTCACACAGCGGATGAGTGGCGGAAACGGGATTGAAACCCAGGTCCTCTGACTCAGGCTCTTGCTCTTTCCACTAGGCCACGCTGCTTCATCGTTCCCCAACTCCCAGCCCCATGTTCTTTCTTAGGCAGACGATACTAGGTTGGCCTTGGCCTGACTTTCCAATTTGGGGTCTGTAAGAGATTGATATCCAAGAGCATCACACCACACCCCCAAGCCCTCGCTTCTCCCTTCTTCTCTCCCCAAGGCAGCCAGTGGACTGAGGGTGAGGAGAGCAGAGCATTGGTTTCCTGAAGGTTTGTTTCTCAATTTAAAGTTAATTTTTGTGAATTTTCCCTGTAGGATCATTTTCTCCTCAGAGAGATAGTAATTTAGCAGTGAAAATCCCTGGAAACTTTAAATGTAGGCACAAAGAGTGGAAAATCTTTATAACCATACGATAACTACCGTTTTCCTACTCCCCACTGAGCTTGGCCTATCCTGGACTCTTTCAGAGATTGGAGAATTTCAGCCCCCAAGGCTGTTAATGCAACTAATCTGGGTTAAGGCTTGTATAAATTGTACTAAAGATTCTATCCCATTGTGAATACCTTAGGGGAGTCAGGAAATATGTGGTTCAGATAAGGTAGGGTTTTTTTCTTTTGAAAGATCTAGTTATAGAAGGAATTGAAATCTTCTAAATAAATCTGAAAGGTTTAATATCTCAATTATTAAATTGTTAATGGTTTCCTCTAAATGAATAATGCATGCCAAATCCCCTTAACGAGGTATTGAAAAAACATTTCAAATAGCAGGTCTTTCTTGTTCTTTTCTTGTTCCTGTCAGGTAAAAAACCTGACAAACTCCCAATTACATATCATCTTTCGTACATTCCATTAAAATAAAATAAGTTTCAGTTTCACACATGGTTCTGGGGAAAATTGTTTGCAGTCATGGATGTGGTGTTATGTTTGACAGTTTGAAAAGCAATATTAATTTTCAAACTGCCATAATTTGCACAGAATAAGGTGACTTCCTACTATTTGATGTATTAATAATTAATGTTATAGAGTGTTTAAGTATTGTGCAAAGCCTATGAAATGGTTTGCTATTTGGTGAGCCCCCTGCAGTGGTAAAATTGTCTCTAACGGTGTTAGCTAATTTCTCAGAAATTTACGAGTGGATGCTGTATATTCTAATGCAAGTAGTTCAGCTGAAAAATATGCCTGAAAAAGAAACTGCAAGTCTCTCTTGCCTGATAATGCTATTTGAAGTATTATAAAGATGTAGAGCTTAAAATGATTCTCATTTAACAATCTAAATTTAATGAAAACTCTTTCAGAAAGTGATTTGATTTATGAACTCGTTTCTCTCTTTAGAAATTGACTTTTATTTCCAGGGGACCAAAATGAATTGCAATTAAAGGTTGATAGGACCAAGAGTTGGTGAAAGGGGATATTTTCTGCATTTTGGAAGCTGCTCTCCAACTGTTATAGAACATCCACCTTGCAATTGTGCTGCAGAACTGGATTTTTCTAAAATAATCTTATTTTTGTACTTGTAGGTTCCACTGTTCCAAACTGTGCACTATATGCAAACCAAATACTTCAGCTTGTTTAAATAAATGAATAAAGCATAAGTACTTCTAATCTGCTTGGATATTATCTCTTCTCCCTCGGGGTGCCCTTTGTACGATATCTGAAAATGGAAACTTTTTCCACTCGCTCTTGTAACATGAACAAAACTCTGTCTCCTTATTGGAGAAAGCAGGTGTACACTCTCTTTGGGGTTAAAAGAGGGAGCGAGGAAGGAGATGGCAGGCTGCCCTGGAATTAATTTGCCCTTGGTTTCTTTAAAGCAGCTTGTTGATCTTGGAGGAGGTGGAAGGGGAACCATACAAGACATATTTATTTGCTTTGGCTTATTTTGAGGCTTAACTTAGGATCCCGCTATCTGGTCTTCCCTGGTTTATTGCACTCCACGTTTTATTGTCTCAAATAGAGACATCTGATCCAACTCTAACCTAAATCTGTGCTGCTGTACTATCAAAGTGGGCTTGTCCTATCTCCTTTTTTCCCCTGTCTGAGCTACTCTTTGTACATCCAGATGTGAGGGAGGAACTCCTCACAAAAGAATGCAATTCCAGGTAAAATGCAAGAAAGTCATTTGCCAAATCTGGCAAATTCAACTAGACCTCCTTCTGACAGGAACAGCTATAAACTCACAAGGGCTTGGACACTAGGAGTAATGGTAAGCCCTAATTGCGGGCAGAACGCAGAACTAAGTGCCGGGAGAGAATACCCAGGTGGGAATTAGGGAAAGTGCCTGTCCTTCTAGGGGCTGAGTGAGAGAGAGATCCCTTTAAGTAGTCGTCTGAGGTGGATTAGCCTTGTGACCAGAGCATGGTGTGAGCATCAGTAGTTAGGGGTTCCGTTAAAAAAGCAGTGTCATCTAGTGGAAAAACCACGGGACTGGGATATGGGAGACTTGCCTACTGTGTGATCTTGGGCAAGTCACTTGACTTCTCCGTGCTTCAATCTCCTCATCTGCCAAATGGGGCTGAAATGCCTGTTCTCCCTTCTACTTAGACTGGGAGCCCCATGTGGGACAGGGAATGTGACCTACCTGAGTAGCTTGGACCTACCCCAACACTTAGCACAGCGCTTGACACATGGTAAGCATTTAAATACTGTTATTATTCTCATTATTACAGTGTGTGGGTAAGGAGTCCAGGGTTCAGTTCCACCACTGCTTTATGACTAGGCAAGCTTCCCCCCTAGACTGCCAGGTTGTTATGGTCGGGGGAACATGGTCCAACTGTAAGCCCATCACCGGGCAGGGATTGTCTCTATCTGTTGCTGAATGTACATTCCAAGCACTTAGTGCAGTGCTTTGCACCTAGTAAGCGCTCAATAAATACTATTGAATGGAATACTATTAAATGAATGTCCACTAATTTTGTTGTACTGTACTCTCCCAAGCGCTTATTACAAGGCTCTGCATGTAGTAAGTGTTCAGTAAATACCACCGATTGACTGCCACCTTCCCCTTAAGAATACCATGAACATGGCTGCAGTCTTACCATTACATACAGTGAAGACCATCAAAGCCGAAAATGGGAAGGTATTTCCTTCTAATAGTAAACATAGCAGACACTGACCTTTGTCACCTGTGTTAATTTTCTTGAGTTTCCGTATGTGGCCTTAATGCCACGTAATTTTTCACAAATGGAGGGTCTGTGTGAAGCGATTGGGTCAAGGAGTATTTTAGGAAAGTTTCCTGGTGTGAGATTATTTTTAAGGATTTGACTTTCGGTGTTTAGGCCAAGGCTAAGCCATGTGGTTTACACTAGATGGAACTATTGTGCAATGATATTAACCAGGAACTCCACTCTCTTCACCTCCCACCTCCCCCCACCCACACATATACTCCTTTCATAGCTGCTTGGCTGTTTCCGGTTGGCTCCTGTTAATCAGTGGTATTCATTGAGTGTTTTATAGTGAGCAGACCTCAGTACTAAGTGCTTGGGTAAGTCCAAAGCAACAGAATTGGTAGCTGCAATCCCAGCCCGTAAGGAGCTTACAATCTGCAAGGGGAGACGGACATTGAAATAACTTACGTCTAGGGGAAATAGTAGAGTACCTGATTTCTGGTCTTTAAAGTAACCATAGACATTTTCTAAAGCTTTGGTGTGTAATTAGTTTGGATCAGCAGAAGTAATCCCTAGAGCAGGTACCCAGTTTTCATATTTCAAAGTTCTACTCATTCATAGAATCCGAGACCTGGAAGAGAGTCTAATCCATCCTACTGCGGGGGAAATAGTAGAGTACCTGATTTCTGGTCTTTAAAGTAACCATAGACATTTTCTAAAGCTTTGGTGTGTAATTAGTTTGGATCAGCAGAAGTAATCCCTAGAGCAGGTACCCAGTTTTCATATTTCAAAGTTCTACTCATTCATAGAATCCGAGACCTGGAAGAGAGTCTAATCCATCCTACTGCTTTCCTTCCATCCTCCTGCCTCCAGGCAGATGAGAATTTATCCCAGTCTAACAGCTCTCCAGGAAAGAGATTCCACAACCTCCCTATAGCAACCTCTCCCAAGGTTTATGAAAACTCAGTCAAGAAGTTCTTTCTCCTCAAGGAATCAGGTCAGTATTAGTATTTAGTAGTAATGGTGTTGGTTAAGTGATTACTTTGTATGGAACACTGTACTAAGCACTGGGAAATTGTACAAAGGTAGGAATTAGTCACAGACCTTGTCCCTCGAAGGGCTCACACTCCGAGCCCGATGTTGGGCAGGAATTGCCTCTATTTGTGGCTGAATTGTACTTCCCAAGCGCTTAGTACAGTGGTCTACACACAGTAAGCACTCAATAAACATGACTGAATGAATAGCTGATGGTAATCTCCTGTAAGAAGGGAGTGAATTTTAAATCGATCTTTGAGATGCTAGAAGACGATGATCAGCCCATTCTAGTGACAGTCATTCTGAACACTTCATCTGATGCCCTGAGATGCTCCGTTATGTCTTCTCTCTCTTTGTCAGTGGTATGCAATGAAAAATTGACATGATTATATCAATTATGTCTTCCTTAACCTTTTTTTTAATCTTAAATCATACAAGTCTTTCAGGTATGGGCTTGGCAACACTACGTCCTTCACCTTAAGTACATTAGTATGTACAACAGAGACTTGTGAGTCCTGAAAAACATCTTTAACAACTCACTGTAAATTAGGTAAATGTCTAATTTAAGCTCCTGCCTTTCGGTTCCTCTGAGCTGGGGAAACAAATGTTAATAACCCCTCTGGCCTCCATAACTGGTCAGCTCCGGGGCTCTTATTGCCAGGAAACGATGACCTTGTCAAGCTTGCTGACGTTTCCTGGAAAGGACCGTTCCCAATGTGATATTTTCGTCCTCAGTTGGGCTTTCCTGATCATCGACTTGGCCTTTTCCCTCCCCGACCCTGATATATCCCTGCACTTTTTCTCTTTTGGAGCAGAAACAGAGAGGCAGAAAGAGAGGGGGATCGAGGAACCCAGAGCCAGGCACATTGACAGATTCGTACAGGTAAGGACTCTGAGGGAGCTACCTCGCCCCACAGCCCTCCCTTTGGCTACGTCCAGCCCCAAAGCGGCCTCGCTGGCCCTGGGTTGGCCTTTGTCCTGACAGGTGGTGAAAGGTCTTCTATTTCCAGAACCAAGCACTGCAGGCCTTACCAACCCCTGGCCAAGAGGAGGTATGTAAAGGGAGATAAAATCCTTTTAATAATTACCTAGGAGCATATTTGGGATCTAAAGTTTCCCAAGCCACCGCATCAGCCCTGGTGAGTCTGTTTCTGTTGCAATCTCCCACCTCTGCCCCCATCCTCCCACCTTGCTCTGCACTAAATGCTTGGGAGAGTAAGCTGGAGTTAGTAAACAGGATCCCTGCCCTGGAGGCCCTTACAATCTAGGGGCCTCCAGGGGATATAGTTTGGGAGCCTTGCTGAGGGGTTCAACCCCGGTGCCAATCACCAACTTTATATTGTACTCTCCCAGGTGTTATATTGTAATAATAATGAATGATGATGGTATTTGTTAAGCACTTACTATGTGCCAAGCATTGTTCTAGTGCTGGGGTAGATACAGGGTAATCAGGTAATGCCACGTGGGGCTCACAGTCTTAATCCCCATTTTACAGATGAGGTACAGATGTACAGAAGCACAGAGAAGTCAAGTGACTTGCCCAAAGTCACACAGCTGGTAAGTGGTGAAGATGGGATTAGAACCCTCGACCTCTGACTCCCAAGCCCGTGCTCTTGCCACTAAGCCTTGGCGAGTCTGGAAGTGTTCCCACGGTCTCCATGGAGACTCCGGGCTCTGTCCCTGTGGGCCGGGCAAGGGGCCCTGAAGCCTGGGTGCATGAGAGACTCCCCCAGGGGGCCAACAGAAGGAATAGGAAGGAGGTGAGGCTGCCTCCAAGGGAGACAGGTTCCCAACCCAGTGAGTCACGTTCAGCTGCCCCCTTGGCAGTCCTTTCATCTCATTTTCTTTTCTATTCTTTTGGCCACTCCTACACAGAAAGAGCTTGGTTTTTCACTAATGGGAATTGTTGGCTGGAGCTTAAGAAATTAAGAGTAATGCATTAATCTGGCAGGAATTCAACAGATAAAGAATCACAGGCTACTCTGTCTCTGTATGGGGTGGGCTCATGGGGTGGGCTCTCCCAGTCCACACACTACAGCCAGGAGAAGCAGCATGGCTTATCTCCCCCATTTAGACTGTGAGCCCGTTACTGGGCAGGGATTGTCGCTATCTGTTGCCGAATTGTACATTCCAAGCGCTTAGTACAGTGCTCTGCACATATTAAGTGCTCAATAAATACGATTGAATGAATGAGAACAAGCCTGGGAGTCAGAAGGCCCTGGGTTCTAATTCCGGCTCTGCCACTTGTCTACGTGACCTGGGCAAGTCATGTCACTTCTCTGTGCCTCAGTTGCCTCTTCTGTAAAATGGACATTCAATATCTGTTCTCCCTCCTCCTTAGACTGTGAGTCCCATGTGGGACCTTATTACCCCAATACTTAGTTTGGTGCTTGGTACACAGTAAATGCTTAACTAATACTAAAATTATTATGCATATTACTATAATATGAAAATGGACAAGTTTGCAAAAATAGCAGCCGGACCCAGTGGAAAGAGCCCCAGCCTGGGAGTCAGAGAGCCTGGGTTCCAATATTAGTTTCATTATTTGCCTGCTGTTTGACCTTGGGCAAGTCACTTAACTTGTCCACGTCTATTTCCTCCTCGTAAGGAAACCTGTTCTCCCTCTCCGATATATTGAAATTCTTGTTAATGTAGGTGCTGCCTCCAGCCTTCCTCAAGATTACCTATTTCCTACCTTCTTTACAGTTTCACTGTTTTACATTTTTCTTCTGCACTTCCTGAGATTGTGAGCCCCATGTTTTTGATCTGATGACCTTGTATCTACCCCAGGGTTAATACCCCATATACCCCCAGGGTATATGGTAAGCACTTAACAAATGCCACAGTTGTCATTATTATTGTTATTATTATTATGACTTTGCAAGCTTTCTTTCCTGGGATGGTCAACTGATGGTGGCTTTAATGGTTGAAAATGGAGGTACTGGAAATAGTGAGGATAATGGGAACAATGCACCTGTTTAATTTGCATTATCCATTCATTAATGCAATAGTCAGTGGCCAGGCACACTTCAGAAATGAAATGGAAGGTACGGAGTGTCTTCCCCAGCTCTCCTTTAAGTCTCAACCCTCAAGGGTTGTATTCTGGGTCATGTGACATCGATCAATCACAGTGCTTATTGGGTCCTTGGGAAAGTACAATACAAAAGAATTGGTAGACCTGGTCTCTGCTCACAAGGAGCTTACAATCTAGAGGGGGAGATAGGCATTTTCAAAAATTACAGCTAGGGCAGATAGTAGAACTTAAGGATTTGTAATCAGTCATTCCATCAATGGTATTTACTGAGCACTTGCAATAGTGCAGAGCACTGTACTCAGAACTTGAGAGAATGCAATGTAACAGAGATGGTAGGTGTGTCTCCTGCCCGCGAGGAGCTTATAGTCTAGAGGGGGAGACAGATGTTAAAACAAATTACAGATATGTACGTAAGCGCTGTGGGACTAAGAGTAGGGTGAATATCAAGCACTTAAAGGGAACAGATCCAAGTACATAGGTGTGTCAGGAGGGAGAAGGAATGGGGGGAATGAGGGTTTCAGTCAGGGAAGCCCTCTTGCAGGAGTTGTGATTTTTAAAAAGGCTATGAAGGTGGGGAAAGTGGTGGTCTGTCATATATGAAGAGAGGGGGAGTTTCAGGCTAGCGGGAAGATATGGGCAAGGGTGTGGCAGCGAGATAAAATCGAGGTACGTTGAGTAGGTTGACCTGAGAGGTGCCAAGCTTGTGGGTTGGATTGTAGTAGGAAATCAGCAAACTGAGATGGGAGGGGATGAACTGAATGAGTGCTTTAAAAGCTGATGGTAAGGGAGTTTCTTCTCGTTGCGGAGGTGGGTGGGCAACCAGTGTAGGTTCTTGAGGAGTGGGGAGATGTGGACTGAATGATTTTGTAGAAAAATGATCCAGGCAGCAAAGCAAAGTAAGGACTGGAGTGGCGGGGGGAGAGAGGAGGCAGGAAGGTCAGCCAGGAGGCTGATGAAGTAGTTAAGGCGGGATATTGGTACATGAATGCTGTGGGACTAGGGTGAGTATCACCTTAATCATTGTTTCCATTCGGGATGGCATACCATCTTTGGGAAATTCCTGTTAATGTAGGCACCGCCTCCAGCCTTCGCCAAGATTACCTATTTCCTACCTTCTTTACAATTTCACTGTTTTACATTTTTCTTCTGCACTTCCTTACACTCAGTAATTGATTCATTCTGTCACAGATCGGGACCGGATCCATTGCTTCACTGAATGTACAGCGACTTAATCCTAAATATACCTCTCTCTGGCACACCCTGTTCCTCCCCTCTCCTTGCTTAAATTCTAAGAATGACAAGAATCTTTCAACTGTCATTCAGTCAATTGTAGGGTCAGGGTCATTCCAAGAACAACACATTGGGCCGACACGGAATTTCCCGTTTGGGGACTGGTTGCAAAAAGCAGTGGCTATGTTGCTACTCTTGAAGAGTTAGTGGGTTGGGGTGAGGTGAAAAGACACTGGGAGGGGTGGACCCCATTCCTTAAGTGGGGTTAATCAATGAATGGTATTTTTGGAGCACTTACTGGGTGCAGAGCACTGAACAAAAAGCTCGGGAGAGTACCGTTCAACAGAGTTGGCAGACACATTCCACCTTTGTAATCCCAGGTGCCAAGCTGATGCGAGGGTAGGAGAACATCAAATGGCCTCAGCAGCTGAGAGAACAGCCTGCACTCCTCTGTCTTCCCTCCACACATGCACCCACACAGTCTTCTCCCAGGGCTGCCAAATTTCCAGGCCCAGTTCCCAAGGCCCTCAGGAAGGCAGAAGAATTTGAGGAAGTGGGAGTGGGAACAGGAGGTGAGGAGGTTGGGGAGTGGAATTAGAGAATTAGCATGGAGTGGGGAAAGGGAAGAGGAGAGAAACTCAGAGATCATGACCTATTTTGGGGGACCCTATAGTTAAGTCTGCATAGCAAAATTTGAGTCCGGGAAGGGAGGGGCAGTGGAGACCTAATTATAGGAGTGTTGCCAGTGTTCTATCGGCTGCACCGGTTGTTCAAACCAGTTTCAATAAAGCCTTTTTGTTTCCCTGGATTTGGATTCATGAGGGCTTTGGTCACATGTGATGCCTCAGGCTTCATCCGCAAGACTTCCTGAGGGGTGTCTGCAAGGACATTATCCCACTGTGATTGAGTGGAGAAAAGAGAAATCCCGGCTAAAGGCTAAATCTATTGCCAGTGATCTCTTAAGCTTAGTTTAAAGTAACTTTTGCTATTTTCTCGGCCACCCGGAGAAGCCATTGGAGTTTAAGGGAGCAATTGGGTCAGAAGCAGCAGCAACAGGGAAATCTGAATTAATCAGTCCATCAGTAGAAGCTGATATAATTTCACCTTCTCCTTCTCATGAATTCTGCTTTATGATGAGCGGTCATTTTTATGGTCCCCTTTATCTGACTTCTTCCTCTCTCCGTGTTTACTTGCTTGTTTTATAGTCACTATCCTTATGGTTCCTGGCCTCCTGTTTGCTGAGGATAATCATTTGCTGCTGTTCTTTAAGACTGCTTCGAGCTGGTCTCATTACTCTCCCTTTGTTGGCTGTTCACAATCTACTAACCTCGAGGACAATCACTCTTGCTCCCCCACTGCTGTCGATCCAAGTGGTGCCCGAGGCATCAACTTTTCATTTTGCTCCGAGGGATAGTGAGGGTTTAGGACTTCCAGGGAGAGACTCCTGGGCCATGATGAGAAAAGACCACAACAGACATAGCGAGAAATATGGGGAGCAGAGCATGTAGAGTAGAAAAAGGCAATCGGTCAGTAGTGTTTATTCATCCAGAAGTATCTATTGAGCGCTTACTGTGTGCAGAACACTGTACTAAGCTCTTGGGGGAGTGCAATGCGACAGTAATCAGGCGCATTCCCTGTCCCCAACAAATTGACTGTTTACTGTGTGCAGAACATTGCTGTGTGCCCGAGAGCAAGTCACCTAACTTCTCTGTGCCTGTTACCTCATCTGTAAAATGGGGATTGAGTGTGAGCCACTTGTGGGACAGGAATCTGTGTCCAACCTGTGTCTAACTTGTATCTACCCCAGTGCTTAGAACAGTGTTTGGCATATAGAAAGTGCTTACCAAGTACCATAATTATTATTATTATATTACGACAAAGTTGGTAGATACAGTCCCTGCCCACAAGGAGCTTACAGTCTAGTGGGAGTAGGCAGATATTAAAATAAATTACAGATAGGGGAAACATAAGAGTATAATTGGCTGCGGTTGGGGTGAATGTCAAGTGCTTAAGGAGGACACAAGCAAGTGCTTAAGTGATGCGGAAGGGAGGGTGAATAGGAGAAATGATTTAGGGAAGGTTTATTGGAGGATGTGATGTTAGTAAGGCCTAGGAAGGTGGAGAGAGTGGTGATCTGTTGGCTGTAGTCTGTGAAATGAAAATTCAATACCTGTTCTCCTTCCCCCTTAGACTGTGAGCCCCAGAGGGGACAGGGACTGCGTCCAACCTGATTATCTTGTATCTACTTCAGTGCTTAGTACAGTGCTTGTCACATTGTCCACGCTTAACAAATTTCAGTATCAGCATCATGAAGGGGAAAGGAGTTTCAGGCCGGAGGGAGGTCGTGGGCAAGGCGTTGGCAGCAAGCAGATGAGCACGAGGCATGGTGAGTAGGTGGCCACTAGAGGAGCGACGTGTGCAGGAGATGTGTACAGGAGAGAGATCGGCAGAAAGCAGAGAGAGACGGACAGGAGATAACCAGGACACAGACTGAAGAAGAGCAGAATAGATCCAGGGAGAAGTCCGGGATCCAGGTTGTCGGGCTGTTCCGTCCAGTGTCCTGCCTAGCAGGGATTGTGCTTAAGAGAGTTAATGTGGGTCAGAGCTTCTCGGGAACACGGGAAAGGTCTGGCAGGGGCAGTGAAGCTAGTCCAGGGTCACTGCTGGGAAGGGTAAGAGGCAAGGAATTGGGCAGAGCCGAGCCTCTTGCCGGAGGTGTCACCCGTCGCCGGGGACAGGTTCTTTTGGAATCGGCACGGCGAGAGAGAGAGAGAGAGAGAGGCCAGGGATGGAAAACCTGAATTTTGTATAGAATCTATTCCGTGGGGCGAATTGAATTAATTAACTATTTAGACGCGGCAATCGGCCTTCCCTTTGGGGGAAAATATGGTGTTAAAGCTTCCCCTTTTGGGAGGAATATGGTGTCAGAGCTTCCCTAACGGGAGGAATACACTGATATGTTACTCACGTGTGGGCGGACACCCAAGCCCACTTATGATTTACTCACAACGTGGTGAGGTGGCTGGCTCCCACCATGTGCTCACCCCACCCGAGAGGAATCCACCTTTGCGTTAAATACACTTATGCGTTGAACACTGATGAGTTACATACACATATGAGTTACATACAGTTATGCGTTAAACCCAGTTATGCATTACCCACTTATGGTTACTCGCACTCGGTGAGGCGGCTAGCTCCCACCTTGTTCGCGTCCCCCTGGGGAGGCACCCACTTAGACATCAAATCCATTTAAACGTTACATACCCATGGTGAACCATCTGGCTTCCAACCCCACAAGCTCTCAGCAGGGACAGGACACTCACCCATCCCACGGCTCCTCACTCGGTGCAGGCAGAGCGGCCTTCTCACGCTCTGGTCAGAGGCGACCTGCAGCCGGCTGCTGCGAATCCCATTCCTCTGCACAGAAGGTTAGAGGCGGCAGGTGTTTATCACCTGTGCCCTCCGGCCATTCCAGCTTCCGGCCTCAGTTTATCCGATCTCTGCCCTCCCCTCTCCTCCATTCCTAATTTGAGGGGCACCTTCTGTATTCCCAGCTTGGGCCGTCAATCTGGCAGTTTCGGTTGTGGGGGCGGTGTCCCACCCTCACTTCCGAGTTCCGCCCGCCGGCTCAGGAGGTCACGAGATAGCATTTGACCTTGAGATGGTCGGTACCCCAGGGTCACCTTGGGACACGGGAGGAGAGGGCCAATCCAGCAGAAAGAGAAGACAAAGGCTTGGAGGCCGGCCACTTGCGATAAAGAGTGTATCTGCAGAGAAATGGCCCTGTCCAACCTTCTCTGGGGCTGGTCCATTACCAGAGATCCCAGATGGGCTTCTAGGAAAAATCCTATCAGTGCCCTTCGCAGCGTCCAACAGCAAAAGCAAACGCAAAGGTCTGGCAACCCATCCTGCCCGACCGCAGAGGAAGCAATGCTGCTTGTATCTTACGTCTGCTGAGCATGGCCCAGAAAGAGAACGGATAACCGTGGGAGAGTCAAACCCGTGCTCTGAGCTGAGATGGGGTAAATGCAAACAGCGTAGCCAGAATAAACACTTTAAAAAGCAAACTGAAGGCTCAAGCCAGGTGGCAGAACAGTGGCTTGGTGGGAGACGTGTCAGCTTGGCCGGCAGCACCCAGAAATGGGGTGACTTCGCTTTCTTAGGGCGGAGGCTGGGGACAGATGTGAACCTGAGGAGGAGAGAGTTAAGTGGCTCCGGGCAGCGCTGGGTAACAAATATGACCGTTCAGCAAGGGCTAATCTTCAGGTACATAAGATGCAGTAGGGCCTTAGCCACGCTGGCACACACTCCACCTCGACCTGGCAGGACAAGTACCGCACATGTACACGGGACAGGTGAACACGTGTGGAACGGCTGTATGCTTATGGGACGAGTGCATGTATATGGACAAGTATGCATCTAGGGGAGGTGTTTATGCGAGAGGCAGATGTCAGTCTATGAGATAGGTGCAAGCGTAAGGACAGGTTTACGAATACAGGGCAGGTGTGCGTATATGGGACGGGGATAGGTGCATGTAAATGGACAAGTATATTTATCTAGAATAGGTATGTGTATATGCGACGGGGACATATATCTGGACAGATCTGTGTCCGTGGGGTGGGGGGAGGAGATATTTAAGTGCTTACTGTGTGGTAGGCACTGGGCTAAGCACTGGGGTGGTTACCGAAATCGAATTGGACACAGTCCCTGTCCCTCGCCACTTCAATCCATTTTCCAGATGAGGTAACCGAGGCCCAGAGAAGTGAAGTGACTTGCCCGAGGTCACCCGGCAGACCAGGGGCAGAGGGTTGTGTTCATTCATCCGTATTTATTGAGCGCTTACGGGGTGCGGAGCACGGGCCCGTGTCCCCAGGGCAGGTGTGCGTATATAGGACGGGTGCTCAGTGTCAAGCAGTGGGTGTCGTCCGGACGGATAAGCAAGGTGTCCGGTCACCCACCCGGGGAGAGCAGTGGAAAACTGCCTTTTCTCTTCTCTCTGCGGGAGCTGGAGGGGGAGGGCTGCGTGGCGGGGGGACGGGGGTCCCCGGGGCGAGGTCCCGCTCCGTCCGAGGGGGAGAGTTTAACAGATGCCATCATCATCAGTATTATTATTATTTGCCTCATTCTCTTCCCCTCTTCAAATGAGCTTCCTCTTTTCCCTCCGCTCCCTCTCTGCTCCCCCTCCCCCCTTCACCTCCCCTCAGCTAAGCCCCCTCCCCTCAGCACTGTGCTCATTTGTATATATTTTTATTACTCTATTTATTTTGTTAATGAGGTGTCCATCCCCTCGATTCTATTTATCGTAATTATGTTGTCTTGTTTTTGTCCGTCTCCCCCGATTAGACCGGGAGCCCGTCACTGGGCAGGGATGGTCTCTATCTGTTGCCGAATTATATATTTCCAAGCGCTCAGTCCAGTGCTCTGCACATAGTGAGCGCTCAATAAATACTATTGAATGGAAATCCCTACTGAGAGCTCGCCTCCTCCAGGAGGCCTTCCCAGACTGAGCCCTCTGCTCCTCCTCCCCATTCCCCCTTCTCCCGCCCTCTGCCCTTCCTTTTTCCCCTCCCCACAGCACTTGTGCATATTTGCCTATATTATCGATTACTCCATTTCTTTGGTTAATGAAGTGTCTATATCTATGGTTCTGTTGATCTTGACGCTATCCAGGCCGGACTGCTTCTTTTCTTTTGCTCTGCTTTGTTTTGCGGTCTGTCTCCCCCGTTGTTGGGCAGGGATGGTCTCTCTCTGTGGCCCAAATTGTCCCTTCCAAGCGCTCAGTCCAGCGCCCTGCACACAGTAAGCGCTCAATAAATACGACTGAATGAGGGGAAGGAGGGGGCGGGCCGAGGCCAGTACAGTTTGGCGGGGCCGGGGGCGGGGCCTGCGGCGGGAGGAGGAGGAAGAGGACGAGGAGAAGGAGCGGGACGGGTGGCTGCAGCAGCGGCGGCGGGTGCGGTGAGTCCGGCGACTCGGGTGGCGAGGACAGCGTCTTGCCGGCCGGGCGAAGGAGGATGCGATCAGACGCCTCTAGTGAGTGCCCATCCCACTGCCCACCCCACTGCCCATCCCACTGCCCACCCCACTGCCCATCCCACTGCCCATCCCACTGCCCACACCACTGCCCATCCCTCTGCTCATACCACTGCCCACACCACTGCCCATCCCACTGCTCATCCCACTGCCCCTCCCACTGCCCCGGCTTCGCTGTCCCCCAGGTCCCCAGGACACAAATGGGAGGCGGGGAAGCGGCAGACCTTTCCCTCCTCTTTCCCTCCGTCCTCCTCTTCCCCCCGCCCCCCGCTGCCTTCTCCCCCACCTTCCTCTCCTCCTACACAATCTTCTTCTCTCCCCCCTCAGACCTCTTTCCCTCCCCTCAGACCTCTTTCCCTCCCCTCAGACCTCTTTCTCTCCCTCTCAGACCTCTTTCCCTCCCTCTCAGACCTCTTTCCCTCCTTCTCAGACCTCTTTCCCTCCCGCTCAGACCTCTTTCTCTCCCTCTCAGACCTCTTTCCCTCCTTCTCCCTCTTTCCCTCTCCCTCTTTCTCCTTCTCTCCGCCCAGGCCTCCTTCTCTCCCCCCAGACCTCCTTCTCTCCCCTCACACCTCCTTCTCCTCTCCCCCGCCCCCGCCCCGGCCTCCTCTTTCCCCCCTCCTCCTGTTCCCACCTGTCCTGCTCTTTCCTCTCCTCCTCTTCCCCCTCCTCCTGCTCTTCCCCCACATCGTCCTCTTTCTCTTCCCCCCAGTCCCTGCTTTCCCTTCCTCCCCTTGCCTCTTAACTCCCCCCTCATCCCCATCCTCCTTTTCCCCTCCATTTCTGTCCCCAGTGGAGTCCCAGGTGGGGCGGTGGAGGTGGGACAAGGCCACTCACCTACCTCTTTGCCACGGGTGTCCCATGTGTCTCCTGCCCCCGTCCACCATCCTGGCTCCATGGGTCTCCCCGGGCCCTGCATCTCTGTGGGCCAGGGATCTGTCCTGAGAAAGACTGGCAGGAACCACAAGGGTTGTGGGGGTTTGGTGTGTTGGAGAGGGTGTGTGTGTTGAGGGGGAGACACAGCCCTGGTGAACATCTCCTGGGTCACAAGCCCGAATCCTTGGCGTTACCTTTGACCCCCTCTTTCTCTTTCAACCCACATTTTCAATCCATCACTAAATCCACCTTCACAACATCGCTAAAATCTGCCCTTTCCTCTCCATCCAAACTTGGTCGGAGTGTACTCCCCCAAGTGCTTAGTACAGTGCTCGCACGCAGTCAGCGCTCAATAAATACGACCGACCGACTGACATCTGAGGTCTCCTGGCCGAGGGGGAGAGAGTGGACTGCAGTGCCATGGCTGGCTCCGTGTGCATGCGTGTGTGTGTCCGTGACACCCATCAAAGGCTACGACTACTACTTGAGGAAACAGGAAGTTGGAAATTATAAAATAGCTAAGACGATAAGAAAGGAGCCAAGGGGAGAAAGAAAAGAATTCTGACCCTGAAATGTTACAGTTTGCTTTCAGTAGTGCAGGCAGGGGGCCCAAAAAAAGGAGAAGCAACTTCTCTGGTTTCTTCTTTCGTAAAACAGTGTGGGTTGCAGTCGAGAAGGTTCCATTGTCCTCATTACGTTCTGGTACCTGGGGTTTTCCCTATGCCTTTCCGACGAAGTCTAGGGCACAGGCATCCTTGACTGATAGTTTACATCCTATCATCTCTTGGCAGGGATGAATAAACAGCGGAGTTAAACAGAAGCAGTCAGCGGAACATCCTTGGTCCATCTAGTCTTGCTAAATTGTGTAATATCATTGCCAACTACTTTTCTTCCCTTAGCGTTCTCTCCTTCCACCTTCTTCCTTCCCCAGGCCAGGCTACTTCAACTCTACCTTCTCTCTTGAATTCATGCCCTTTTCGAGGATTTTATTGGTAAACCAAAAGTACTAGGTCTCAGCATCATATGTGCAGAACACTCTACCAAACACTTGGGAGACTACAACAGAGTTGGCAGATGTGTTCCCTGCCCATAATAAGCTTACAGTCTAGAGGGGGAGACAGATATTAATATCAATAAATCATTTATAATATATAATTTAAAGGGATGCACATACTCCCTTCCTCCCATCCACCACAAAAGAGCCTAGAAGAGAAGCAGTGGAAAGAACACAAGGTTGGAACTTAGTTCTGAGTTCTAACCTCAACTCTTCCACCTGTCCGCTGTGGGATCTTGGGCAAATCATTTAATTTCTCAGGACTTCTGTTTCCTCATCTGTAAAGTGGGAATTAAATATTTGTTTATCTTCCCCCCTGTGTGGGTCAGGGACTGTGTCTAATCTGACCCTATCTGGCTCAGGGTTTATTACAGTCCTTGGTACGTAGTAAGCACTTTACAAAAATTACAGTCATTAGTCAAGTCAATCGTATTCATTGAGTGCTTACTGTGAACAGAGCATTTTTAGACTACACTATTACAATAAACAGACACCTTATTATCTGAGGTACGTTATCATTTAAACTCCACCACTTTCTACCTCAGGGAGACAGAGCATTCTCCCTTGAAGAGGGGTAGACCCTACTGGGGTAAGGAGAGAGATAGAAGCCTTCAGGATCACAAGCAGGTGAAAAGTTCATTACCAAATGCACCACATCCCAGTGCTTAGGACCCGTTAACCAATTGGCGGTATTTATTGAGCACTTCTGTGTGCAGAACACTTAGGGGAGTACAGTACAACAGAGTTGGTAGACATGTTCCCTGTCAACTGACTTCTTGCCCAGAAAAAACTGAGATAACCCACCTAAATTTGAGTGTCTGTTTTGCCTTCATTAGTCAAACATCAATAAGAATAGCTCAGACATCATTCATTTGTTCATTCAACCGTACTTATTAGCGCTTACTGTTTGCAGACCACTGTAATAAGCGCTTGGGAAAGTTCAGTACAGCAAGAGAGACAGTCCCTGCCCACCACAAGCTCAAAGTCTAGAGGAAGGGAGACAGGCATCAATATAAGTAAACAGGCATCAATATAAATAAATAAAATGACATATATAAACATAAGTGCTGTAGGGCGGGTGGGGGAGGGGAGAGCAAAGGAAGCGATGAAGTGAGTCAGGGTGATGCCGAAGGGAGTGGGACCTGGAAGTCGTTAAAAAAAAATCCCAATCAACTTGATGCACAAGCTTCTTGGTGATGACTATGATCTCTTCTTAATCTGAGTGTTCCATTTGGCACATACCCGGGGTGACATAGAATAGATGTTGGTTTAGAAGAAATACCATCAAAAGAACAGCTCTCTTCAGAGTTTCCTACTCTGTCCCCACCTGTGATTCACTCAAACTACAGCTAATCCTTTTGCAGTAATGTCCTGGGCTCCTCACATGCATTTGTGCAGGTGTGAGATTTCCTGACTCCCTTGGAGAGAGATGGATAAATTATCATTATCTTTATCTGACTTAATTCTCTAACAAGATACAATTTGTTTAAAATTGTTATGCCTGATTTGGCGGTTGGTGTCACCGACACATCAGAGAGACCCAGCAGGTAGTAAATTGGGCACGATTCACTTCCTGTCACCGTCGGCTTCTTTCCCCAGGCGCCGCTGCCTACCTTTGCCCCATCCTCCACGCTCAGTCTTCCTCTCTGCCTCCTCACACCTGGAATTGGCATTGGTCCCAGCTTTTTTCTTTGGTGAATATTCTAATTATTTTTTTCCTTTAACTGCCACCACAGCCCCTGCACTGGGGGTGGTGCCAGTGGTAATCATCCAGTTTTAAAAAAAAACCAACAACCCACAAAACTTTAAAATCAAAAGAAAGACAAATACCTGAGCTGACCCAGAAGAGGAACACAGGAATGTGGGGAGGAGGTGTTTGGGTGCTGGGGAGGGTGGGCTGGAGAATTGCCGACAGCGACTAAGAGAGCAGGAAGGGTGGTAGTGAGGAGAGGATGGAAGAGGGGCAAGGCAGGGGGTGAGGTTGGGGGTGGGAAGGGACTGACTTACCTGAGTGGCCAAGAGGAAGTCAAACGCATGTCAGCTTGTCAGGAAGCGATTTTTACCAGGCTGTCCTGGAACCTCTCACCGAGCTCTGCAGCCTGAGATACTCAATAAACGCGCATCCCCTTACTGATTTTGTTCAAACTGTCACCTTCCAAGTTAGCATTTGGACTAAATTAATGATTTATTCTAAGATGTCCATTATCAAATCTTTCAGAACCAGTTGAACAGTATTCCTACCACTTCTATAAATGCTGCCAGTGAAAAAGATTGAGAAATTGTGCTATTGTCCTACTTAATGACTTATTAGAATAATAATTTTAAAATAATTATAATTGTGGTGTTTAAGTGCTTACTATTTGCCAGGCACTGTACTAACTTCTGGGGTAGATACAAATAACCACATCAGACTCAGTCTCCATCCTACCTGGAGATCCCAGTATAAGGGGGAGGGAGAACAGATACTGAATCCCTATTTTCCAGATAAGGAAACTGAGGCACAGAGAAGTGAAGCAACTGGCCTAAGGCCACTCAGGAGGCAAGTGGCAAAGTTGGAGTTAGAACCCAGGTCCTCTGACTCCCAGGTCCCTGCCCTTTCCAATGGGCTAAACAATCCATATGTACAATAAAATCAGGGATTCAGGTCAGAAAGGAGATTGTCAATTGGCAAAATGGATTCCATAAGTGGTGGAATTGAAACATAATTTCATAACAGGATAGAACCTGAAACTCTGAAGATGATATCGTGCAGGCTGAAAATAGTAGATCTGAGAAGGATCTGAATACATTTAAGGATGAAAAATATAATGGATTTTTTGGAAGGAAAGTTAGGGGCCTACAGGAAAAGTTAGGGTTGTTAGATGGTTATCAGTGGGAAGATGAAGTAGAGAACCTCAGGAGACCCAGGTTCTAGTCCCAGCTGTGTCACTAGCCCGCTGGGAGATCTTGGGCAAGTCACTTAACTTCTAAGTTCTTCTATTTCCCATCTATAAAATGGAGATGACATTATCTGCCTCTTCCAACATCACCAGCCTGTGGAAAGGGTGACGTAAGTAATAGAAAATCCTTTGGACAAATAAGGGCTATGTGAATCCACATTATATTCTAATCATTGGAGTGGATGGCAAGGAATCCATTACTGAGTTCCTTCTAGTACCTTTCTGCCACTGTCATGGATTGACTACTGTGCTATATGGACCAGGGGCCTGATCCAGCACATCTCCTCCAAGAAGGCTTCCCTGACCAAGCCCTTATTTCCTCTTCTCCCACTGTGTAGTCCTTGCATTTGGGATCTGCACCTTTTAGTCACCCCTCTCTCAGCCCCACAGCACTTATATGCATATCTGTAATTTATTTATATGAATGTCCATCTCCACGTCTAGACTGTAAACTCATTGGGGGCAGGGTACATGTCTACCAACTTGGTTATACTCTACTCTCTCAAGCATTTGTACAGTATTCTGCCCACAGTAAGCACTTAATGCAATTGATTGATTAACTGATTTGATCTGGTAATTACTTATGTTTTTTAGAAACCTGGCTTGTGGAAGGGAGTGGTAAGACTTTATTTGCTGCTTTGGGTGATGGTTTGTTTCTTAGTCAGTGGTATTTGAAAACTTACTGTGTGCAGAGCACTGTACTGAGTCCTTGAGAGAGCACAATAAAACATTCGGTAGGTCCGTTCCTTGCTCACAAGGTGCTTACAGTCTGGAGAATTATTAATTCCATGCTCATGCTCTTCCAAAAGCATTTTTCCATCTAACAGTTAGATCCATAACTAGGCATGTAGAACCTACCTGGCACCAGAGGGATATAGAAGAAATATATCTGGTATATAGAAGAGAGTACACAGTTATGGAGATGTAAACTGTAGTGAAAGCCTCCCCATTGATGTGAACATAATACAACATGAGAAAAAAAATCTTATGTCCCAAAGCAATTAGACAAATTCCTCACATTCCATTTACTCTGTCAAAACTGAATAAATCCTGTAGAACAGCAGTTTAGTCTTCACATTTAGGCACAAGCGTGACAAGGTGTTCTGTATCACAAGCTTGTTTTGTGCCCAAGAATAAAAGGTTCCCTTCCTCTATAAGTCCAGAAAACTTGAAGGAAGAAGATAGGAATTCCGAGACTGGCAGACTTAGAGAAACTGTGATGATACCAAATTTCACAGCTTTGGATCATCTCCTGAGAAATCTCAATGCTCAGGTCCTCTAAACCGCGAATAGCTAACTACCTTCCCCAGTCTCATAGCTGGCCCAGATAGGCTCTCGAAGCCAAGTTCACCGGGCCTTTAGTCAAAGGCAGGTTTTCTGAGTACAGCAGGGATTCACTGAGTTCCTGCCCTAAGCACTTAGTACAGTGCTCTGTACCCAGTAAGCGCTCAATAAATAGAATTGATTGATTAATAGAGGAATTAAGGCTTTGTTTGCTCCACAGGGTGAGGGAAATGGATCCTTCCCCATAGTTCAGTCATCAGCAGTAGTTTGACTCTACTCCAAAAGCTTCCTTGTAGAACTGTCGGACCCCAGCTGCAGCAGCACCCTCTCCCTGGAGCCTGGCTTGGGTCCCGCCCCAATCCTCCCTAGGGACTTAAGGTGGCTCCAAGTGGCTTCTATCTGCCTCCATTTCATATATCTAGGTTTTGAAAGCCCTTCTGCAAATAGCTGCACCTCTCCTAATTGCCCTAATTATCTCATTGTCCCAATAACCCTCCACTCTTGTTTCTCTCTCCAGCCAAGCCAACCTGTCTGCCACTCTCTGCACTTGGCTTTCCCTTTTTTTTTCTTTATTTATAATATTTGTTAAGTATTTACTATGTGCCAGGCACTGTACTGAACTCTGGGGGAGATCTAAGCTAATCAGATTGGACACAGTCATTCATTCATTCAATAGCATTTATTGAGCGCTTACTATGTGCAGAGCACTGTACTAAGCGCTTGGGATGAACAGGTCGGCAACAGATAGAGACAGTCCCTGCCGTTTGACGGGCTTACAGTCTAATCGGGGGAGATGGACAGACAAGAACAATGGCAATAAATAGAGTCGAGGGGAAGAACATCTCGTAAAAACAATGGCAACTAAATAGAATCAAGGCGATGTACAATTCATTAACAAAATAAATAGGGTAACAAAAATATATACAGTTGAGCGGACGAGTACAGTGCTGTGGGGAGGGGAAGGGAGAGGTGGAGGAGCAGAGGGAAAGGGGGAAAAGAGGGTTTAGCTGCGGAGAGGTGAAGGGGGGGTGGTAGAGGGAGTAGAGGGAGAAGGGAGCTCAGTCTGGGAAGGCCTCTTGGAGAAGGTGAGTTTTAAGTAGGGTTTTGAAGAGGGGAAGAGAATCAGTTTGGCGGAGGTGAGGAAGGAGGGCGTTCCAGGACCGTGGGAGGACGTGGCCCAGGGGTCGACGGCGGGATAGGCGAGACCAAGGGACGGTGAGGAGGTGGGCGGCAGAGGAGTGGAGCGTGCGGGGTGGGTGGTAGAAAGAGAGAAGGGAGGAGAGGTAGGAAGGGGCAAGGTGATGGAGAGCCTTGAAGCCTAGAGTGAGGAGTTTTTGTTTGGAACGGAGGTTGATAGGCAACCACTGGAGTTGTTTAAGAAGGGGAGTGACATGCCCAGATCGTTTCTGAAGGAAGATGAGCCGGGCAGCGGAGTGAAGAATAGACTGGAGCGGGGCGAGAGAAGAGGAAGGGAGGTCAGAGAGAAGGCTGACACAGTAGTCTAGCCGGGATATAACGAGAGCCTGTCCCACATGGGACTAGCAGTTTTAATCCCCATTTTACAGATGGGGTCACTGAGGCACAGAGAAGGTAAGTGACTTGCCCAAGATCACACAGCAGGCAAATGGCAAAGCCAGGATTAGAATCCAAGTCCTTCTGACTTCCAGGCCCATGCTTTATGCACTAGACCACACTGCTTTCCCTTCTTTGGGCCGCTGCTCATTCTGCTCTCCCTACTAGGAACATTTTTCCATCTCCTCTCCACCAGACCATGTCACTTCCCTCCGATAAAATGCCGTCCAAATCTGCCTCTTCCGTGGAGCCTTCCCAGATTTTCTCTTCTTGGCTCCGGTCAGCCTGTTCCTCAGCCTCTCAGAACTAAAGGACATCTCTGAAAATGAAAGTATAAGCTTCTTCGGGTGGGATTCTTATGGATTTTTTTCTTTACGCTCTACTGCTTACATTCCTTTTCCTTTTGTAGTTATATTTAGTGTGCGTGCCATCTCTCTGGTTCAGTTGGAAGGTTTTTTAGTGTATGTAAGCCACCTTCTCCCTTGCAGAAACCAAAGAGCTCTAACAGGACTTTGCACTCAGCAGACTGCCAATCTGGCCAGCCTGCCCTGTCTTTAGCTCTCGGTTTCATTTCCCTCCTTTCCCCTCCCCCATCCCAGGAACCGACACATAACCGACATACCCTAGCTCAGAGCGCCTTTACCTTTTATTGCCCCCAGAAGTGATCTAAATTGCCCTAAAGTTTCAGGAATTAGATAGCAAATGAGATCAAGGTACAAGGCTAAGAGTTTGGTTTGTTTTCCTTTGAAGGGCTTTAGGGAAACCCACCCTTTGTCTTCAATATGACAGTTGGAAAGCCTACCTATGAAATGTTCCTGGCTGCTAGGAAAGTCAGCAGAGATCCAGGCCTAATTTGGCTTTCTCCGGCTTTGACCCACAGCGTGGCTTAGTGGATAGAGCATGGGCCTGGGAGTCAGAAGGACCTGGGTTCTAATTTCGGCTACACCACACATCTGCTGTGTGACCTCGGGCAAGTCGCTTGACGTCTCTGGACCTCAGTGACCTCATCTGTAAAATGGGGATGAAAACCGTGAGTCCCACGTGGGACAGGGACCCTGTCCAACCTTTTGAACTTGTATCTACCCCAGTGCTTAGAACAGTGCTTGGCATTCATTCATTCATTCAATTGTATTTATTGAGCGCTTACTAGGTGCAGAGCACTAGTGCTTAACAAGTACCATAATTATTATCATTATTATTATTGTTATTTTTAGCTCAGTGCTCTTCATCAGCGGTACCTCTCAAAAGCTCCTTTCCCCTCCCCATCCAGGAGCCACCACCCAGATCCCGGTCTAATTCCAGCCAGATTGGTGTCCCAGCCTCCTTATTAGCTTCCCTGTGGAATCACTGTATGGGTCATCTTCGCCACACGCACTCTGACGTCCTCATGACAGCCCTGGTGCCAACTGATTGTCAGTGAGAGTGGGAGGGCAGGGGAAGGGTGGGCCCATACTGTGCATGGATCCCTCATTCACCAAGGAGGCAGTGTGGCCTAATGGCTGGGAGTCAGGAGAGCTGGGTTCTAATGCCAACTCCACTACTTGTTGGCTGTGTGTGATCAGAGGGAAGTCCCTTAACTGTAAACTCCTTGTGGGCAGGGATCATGCCTACCGACTCTGTCGCGGTGTAATCTCCCAAGCACCAAGTACAGTATTCTGCGCTTAGTAAGCACTCGATAAATGCCATTGATCTGATGCTCCCATCTCTGTTTTCTCTTCTGTATAAAGGAGATAAAATACCCGTTCTCTCTATTACGGTATTTGTTAAGTGCTTATTATTTGTCAAGCTCAGTACTAAGCACTGAGGTAGATACAAGATAATCAGATTACAGGTGAGGTAACTGAGGCATAGAGAAGTCAAGTGACTTGCCCAAGATCATGCAGCAAACAAGTGGTGGAGGCAGCATGAGAATCCAGATCCTTCTGACTCCCAGGCCTGTGCTCGCTCCACTGGACAACACTGCCTCTACTCCAAATACCACAATAATTGCTATTATTCCCACCCTGGCTTTCAGATCCTCCCTTCCATTTTACAGGTAAAGGGATAGGTTGCAGGGGAGGTTGTGGAGTTTCTCCTCACCATCCTGCCACCTCGTTGGGTGGCAACATTTCAAGCATTTTTTGTGTTAAAGACAAAATGGTCACAGTGCCACTCCCCCACTAGAGACAGCAAAATTTTAAAACAGCTGCAGGCATCTTTTACATTATCTATCTATCAGGTAATGGCCCTATTCTTTGTCTCTAGGTGTTGTGAAGGGTCTGTTCCTTATATTTGCCTCCATATGTGCCTGGTACTTCGGATACCTGTTTGCAGAGATCATACCAGAAGACCATCTGTCTAGTGCTGTTTACAGAATTCAGAGCATTGGTGAGAAACCAGTCATCAAGGGTAGGTGATCTTATTTCTTTATTTCCTGTGGGCAGTGAAATGGGTTTTCAGTCTGCAAGCCTGTTTCTAAACAAATTGATTCACTCTTCAGAGTGGTGGTGATGATAATGACAGCATTTGTTAAGCGATTACTTGGTGCCAAGCACTTTACTAAGCTCTGGGGAATATACAAGATAATCAGGTGTGGGCCCAGTCCCTGTTCCACATGTAGACTCACAGTTTAAATCAGAGGGAGTAGGATTTAATCCCCATTTCATAGATGAGGCTGTTGAGGCACAGAGAAGTGAAGTGACTTACCCAAGGTCACACAGCGGACAAGAGACGGAGCCGGGATTAGAACGCTGGTCCTCTGACTCCCAGGCCTGTACTCTTTCCACTAGGCCACGCATCTTCTCTTAAGGTTATCTCTAGTGAACGTTATCTGAGATTGTCGATCTGAAGCACATCTACGGTCTAAGTAGGAGGGAGAACTGGTATTAAGTCTCCACACTGTAAGCTCCTTCTGAGCAGGGAGCATGTCTACCAACTCTTGAACTCTCCCAAATGCTAAATACAGTGTTCTGCACACAGTAAGCGCTCAGTAAATATGACTGATCGATCCCCAGTTCTGGTTCTGCCTGCTGGGGCTCCGTCATCAGCGGTGAAGGATACTGATCGAATCGTTTAGGGGACCTGGCCCGGCGGGAATCCTGAAAAACGATTGGCTCACGTGAGCAGCCCGACTGCAGCTATCACCAAGGCAACCACCCACTGGGTCATGGCCGTAGGGCCCAGCATCAACATTGCACACCCGGCACTTCCACTCTTAACGGGCCACCCTGCAAGCAAGTGGCAGAGGCCGGATTAGAACCCAGGTCCTCGGACTCCCAGGCTCGAGTTCTTTCCGGTAGACCCTCTTCCGACCCACCCATTCAGTGGCCGATGATTGTTTAATATAGGAGCTGTAAAATCCTAGAACATTTGCTTGCCGTAGTCTCTTCTCTGAGGATATTGAGGAAATTGCCTCCGTGGCAGGAGGAAATGCAAGCCTGCAGAGGAGGAGAGAGGGAGGGGCTAGCAATCCAGGTTTGGGGGTCAGTCACATAGCGGCCTCTGGAAAGATTGTTCTACTCCTCCCGCCCCCCACTCTCCCTGGCAACCCCTACATTTACCAACAGTGCCTTTGCTTTCTTTCCCCAACGAGGTAGAATAGGGAAATGTCACTGACACGATTGCTCTGTTGGCTGGAGTGAGAGCCCTGAGGCAGGAGAAGGAAAACATTAGACCTTGCCTGTGCTGTTCCCCTGGAGAAGGATCAGCGAGGCTGGGAGCATATAAGGAAGCCAAAGAAGCTCATGGGAGAGAGGAGCCAAACCCAGTGGGTGACTTTGGTTGTGGCCTGGCTCCTGCTAGGTCTGCTGGGAAATAAGGAATTTAAAGCCCTAATTGATTTTTTATGGAATCTGTTGATCGCTTACTGTGTGCCAGGGACTGTACCAAGTACTGGGGGTACATACAAGCCAATCAGGTTGGACACAGTCCATGTCCCGCAAGGGGATCGGTCTTAATCCCCTTTTTGCAGGTGAGGTAACCGAGGCACAGGGAAGTTCAGTGACTTGCCCGAGGTCACACAGCAGACAGTGGTGGAGCTGGGATTAGAACCCAGCTCCTTCTGACTCCCAGGCCCGTGCCGAATCCATTACGCTGCTTCTACTGAGAAGAGTTGCACATCCAATAGGCCTGAAATTGTTCTGAGTCCTTTTCACTCAGAAGAGAAAATGCCCAAGCCTTCCTTCCCATGGTTTATGTATTCAGGATCAGATCTGAAAGACAGCTCCTCTTTACCACTGGACAAATGGCTAATACAAATAACTCATTATAACCAACAAATTCTGAATCCTGGGCCTTCATATTTACTTCACCTTCCTTTGCTCCTGGCCTGATTCCTGATTGGTTTCCCATTTCAGTCCCAGCCTCCCTCTAACGCCTGTCTCACGTTCACTCCAGGCTGGACTATGTTATTATCTTGGGGAAACCCAGGTGGTTTGCATGGGAGGCAGAGCAGAAATGGGGCCTCTGATCATGTGCGGTGTTTAATGGCTTGTTCCTGTTTCTCTTAGCACTGTTCTCGGGAAAGTAAGAAATGGGAAAATGATATCCCGGTGGAACAGCCATTCAGTTTTCAAGTTCAATCGATTCTTCCACTTCTTCAACCCCTTTCTAATTAGATAAAAGCACTAGCCCCCACCTGGGTCTCCCCCTCCCCTTCCCTCCTCCCCCTGCCAGAGGCAGCTTGGCATTCCTTCTCAGTTGGTTTTAGCAGGTCACAAACCTGTGCGAATGGGCAAATGGCTTTGCATCAGAGTCTCTCGTGCTTAGGTGTTGTAGTATCTGAGTGGTCAAAATTTGACTAGAAAATGCCAAATCCTGCATTCCCTGCCTTCTAATCAGGAACATATAGGCCTCTAGCCTGAGCTCGCTGTAGGCAGGGAATGTGTCAGCTAACTCTGAACTGTATTCTCCCAAGCACTTAATACAGTGCTCTGCGCCAAGTAAGTGCTCAATAAATGCCATTGACTAAAGGGGACCACTGTTGTTCGAGGCAGCCAAGCCCATTTTCCCTAGAATGCCCAACAAGCCTAGACCGTCCTTCCATTAACAGAGGAAATGGAATCTCTGTCTCCTGCTTTGGGCATGCCCACGGGCACCAGAGTGGGTAAGCACAGAGATTCACGTTCACAAAGAGACAAAAGCATCTCATGGGTCAGAGATAGGGGAAGAAGAATGAGACAGACAGACACCCTGAGGCAGAGAGACAAGATGGAAAGAGGCAGAGACCAAAACATAGAAACGGAGGCTGAGGGAGATCCAGTTCTCTCTCTTGTAGGTAGGGAGGCAAAGGGAACACAGGGTTACTCATTATAATCACTGCCACAGCGTGCCCTAATGGATCACATTTCCTAAAATCTGTTTCGGGACAATCTCAGCCCCCTTGCTTACAAACTGAAACCCTTTCAGAATCATTACTGAAGACAAAGGTCTTAACAGATATGAGTCCTTTGTAAGTAAAGAGAAACGTTCTGCAGGATTCAGCTGAGAATGGCCTAGTGGAAGGAGCGCGGGCCTAGGAGTCAGAGGACCTGGCTCTAATCCCTGCTCTGCCACTTCCTGCTGTGTGACCTTAGGGAATTTCCTTAACTTCTCTGTGCTTCATTTTCCCCATCTGTAAAATGGGGATTAGGACTGTGAGCCCCAAGTGGGATAGGGACTGTGTCCAACCCGATTATCTGCAGTCTACCCCAGGACTTAATATAGTGCTTGGCACATAGTAAGTGATTAACAAGCACCATTAGAATAAATGTGTGTTGTGTGATGTGACCACTAATGAGACCTTATCAAATGGTTTCCCTGTGATGTTCTTTGAATCTGCTCCCTTTGAAAACCTTTTAATTTTGATGCTTTCATCTTTGTGAACCAAGATCTTTCAAAACAGGTGGTGGGGGTCCCAGGCCCCCTAGGAGGAAAGGTCAGATCCACCTGGGCGAAGTTTTAAATGCTTCAGCAGATGCAGGCAGCAGAACAGAAAGACGAACCAGTGATGAGCAAAAAGAAAGAACTGTGGGTTGTTGGTTCCATTAGGGGAAGGAGCCAACTGAGGGCACCGGGAGAGGGAGAGGAAAGAGACAGACAGAAACACAATGGAACAGCATTCGTGGTAGCCTAGGAATGATGTGATGGAAGCATGCTCTAGTGGAAGAAGCACGAGCCTGGGAGGCGGGAGACCTGGGTTCTCATCCCACCTCCACCACTTACTGCTGCGTGACCTTGGGCAAACCACTTAACTTCTCAGTTTCCTCATCTTCAAAATGGGGATTCAATACTTGTCCCCCTTCCTACTTAAACTGGGAGCCCCGTGCGGGATCCGATTGTCCTGTATCTACTCTAGCTCTTAGTGTGGCTCTTGGCATTTGGTAAACGTTAAGGCGTACCACATTTATTATTATGGTTATTATGATCATTATTGTTACATTGTCCTTCCTCCCCCACTAGACTGTAAGCTCCCTGAGGGGAGGAAACGTTTGCCTTGCTTCCATGGTATTCTCCCAAGCACTTCTTAAACAGTGAACTTCTTGTGGGAGGGGAACATGTCCGTTGGTCGTTGTATTTACTCTACCAAGCACTTAGTATAGTGCTTTGCACGCAGTAAGTGCTCAATAAGTACAACCGAATGAATGAACTCAATCAGTGCATATTACCCAGGAGCTCAAAATATACCTTTGATTCATAACCTGCCCTCCTCAGATCGGCTCTTAGTGGTTGAGAACCCTTCCCGGGGACTCTGAATCAATCGATCCATCGGTGGTATTTATTGAATATTCACTGTGTGCAGAGTACTGAGAGCTTGAGAGAGTATAATACAAAGAAGAGTTCAGGTTATTTGCCTTGAGGGTATAACAGCCAACATCAAAAACCTCATTAGGTGTACATCTATCCCAGTTCATAAACTAGCAGCGGGCTCCCATACTCAGGGGTCTTTCCGGCACTGATCTAAAGACGGAGTCTCACCCCACGGTTTGGTTTTCCAGCGCCGCCCCCGAAGAGACAGAAATGCGATCACTGGACTGCTTGCCCTCCCGACACCTATGCCTACCGGCTGCTTAGCGGCGGTGGAAAGGATAATTTTGCCAAAATTTGTTTTGAAGACGAGCTGTAAGTACCATAAAATGCCCACTAAGTTGTTTTTGTGATAGTATTAGAAGTAATAGTCATCATAGTCGACGTTGTAGAGTTGTCTTGTGGTTCTAAGCTGAAAAAATGAGTTTTCTGAAAAGGTGGATTATCTTTTATGCCAACCTGGAATGGAACTGCAGAAGAAAGGGTGCCCTCTCACTCTTCAGAGAAGCACGAAACCAAGTTTGGCTGCTGCGGTCATTAGGTTCACTGCAGTCAGAATTAGCATCTGCGGGTGTTCCGCTACAAAAAGCTGCCTGGGTACCTGCATCGCTTCAAACACCCGGGTTGATCCGTGTACAGATTTAACGCTCCAGAGAGGTAAATGAAACTCTCCCACCCTGCCTGTGGGCTGAGAGGAGACAACCCAGACTTCTTAACCTTGACCTTGAACCCGATGATAGCTGCACTTGTCCCTGTCCTTACTGCAGGCCTGGCTCTCACCTGACAGGGATGTTGTAACCCTATCTGGAGGCAGGGGTATGGCTTAGTTGACCTACTCCCTTTCCGTGGGTAAAAGCTATCAAGCAAATTTTCTTGAGTGACCCAGTGAGGACAAAATACCAAGTGAAGCTCACTGTGAACCAACGTCACGGTTCCCATCAGTGCTGTTTGACAGTGGGAGCTCTGGGGAAGCCCGAAGTCGTTTGCTCACGGAACGGTTAGCCGCAACAGCTTGGTTTCTTCTGGTCCTGGAGTCAAGGCTGAATGTTTGGTGGGACAAAATTCAGATCATCGCATTTCCCCTGATGTCAGGGACTGATCTTGCTTCAGAACCTCGTCCCCTTTCTCCGGCCTTACAGGAACACACTGCTCAAACAAAAACACTTTGAATTGTTCTGGGCCAGCTCCGGTGTTTAACAGATTCCTCAATTTGATCATTAATCTCAGAGGGGGTCAAAGAGGGGGACTGGAAACAGGATTCGTAGTCTTGGGCCTGTTCCTGCAGGTGAGTAGAGAATACATTGGTCACAGAGTTACAGAGATTCACTCCCTCTTGCCTAGGTGAGGGCTCTTTGGAGCAATGGAGCTATAGTTTAGTATTTATAATTATGCATTCAGTAAGGATGCATACTGTGTGCTAAGCACTGAGGTTCACGCAAGATGCTCAGTTCAGACCAGTCTCTGTCCAACCTGAGGTTCGCAGTGTTCGAAGGAGGGAGAACAACTATCTTATCCCCATTTTAAAGATAAGGGAACTGAGCCCAGAGAGGTCACACAACAGGTCAGGGGCAGAGCTGACTGTGAGCATGGAGGTCTGAAGGAATTCATGGACTTTCAGAAGGGGAGAAACTCTCTCTGATTCACTAACCAAATCAGCCCATCCAACACCAGACCGGGATTTGATGGACTGCTTGACTTTTGTATTGCAGGCTCATAGGCGAAAAGAAGGGTAATGTGGCCAGAGGTATCAACATAGCCATTGTGAACTGTAAGTTCAGCATTATCTACCCTCCCTCTTCAGTCCGTTTTGTAAGGATAAAATCTCAGTCACTCATCAGGATCCTGTGACTGCCTCTCTGGTCCTCCCTAAGTTTCAGTGCATTTAAAAGTAATACTTCCCACAATGTAAAACCTCCATCATTTTATCATCTTGAGCTGCTGCTTCTAAAGCTACACTAATGTCTTGAAAGTAAGTGCTGTGTGAACTTTAATTGAACTAAATCCTCAAGTACAATAGATGGGCGAGAAGCGTGAAAATGCTCTTTCCGTATATAAAGACAAGAGCAGAGATGTTTAAATCGGTGAGGGGATCTTAGGGTGACTTCAGCAGCAGGGAAACATTGAATGCATCAGAAGGATCCTTTATGAAATACCAACCTCTGCAGCCCTGTCCAATCACTCCCAAAAGTATGTTCATCAATGGTATCTATTGAGTACTCCCTGGGTGCAGAGCACTGAACTAAGTGCTTGGGAAAGAATGATACAACAATACGATACAATTTTGTGCAGAGACTTAGAGCTTCTGCTACTTAACAATAATAATAATAGTAATGATAAAGGTATTTAAGTGCTTACTATGCACCAAGCACTGTTTTAAGTACTGGAGTAGTTACGAGGTAATCAGGGGAGACTCTGTCCCCACAGAGACATTCTAAAGGGGCGAGAGAACTGATATTCAATCCCTACTCTACAGATGAAGGAACTGGACCATAGAGAAGGCATGTGACTTTCCCAAGGTCACACAGCAGACAAGTGGCAGAACTGGAATTAGAACCCAGGTCACCCGACTCCCAGGCCTATGATCTTTCCACTAAACTGTGCTGCTTCTCAATTGCGCTATTTTGAAGATAGATTCAGTGCTAGGAGAGAGTAGAAACGGGGTGTACCGTGTGCATTATTCCAATTGAAGAAATAGAGAGGTGAAATGATTGAGCCACAGTCACAGATTTAATCCCTCCCCCGCCCTCCTAAAAGAAGGATGTTCATTTCAGACTCTCTTAAAGAGGGCAACTCAATCAGCATTTTGCCTCAACCCATAACACTTCAGCACTAAATAGATGTCATCATGAAACTCTAGAGTCTTACAGTCATCTCAGATTTTACTGGGAGTTCCCCTTAGCTCTTACTACCTTTCTGCACTTTTTTTTTCCAGACAACACGGGGAAAGTTACACAAACGCAATATTTTGACATGTATGAAGGAGGTAAGAACATGGAAGCTGTTGACTCCCAGTGAAAGCTGATGTTGGAAACTCACCCAAAGTCCGTTCAATTTGAGTCTAAAATAGTAGTCATGGTATTTGTTAAAGCGCATACTGTAAGCACTGGGATGAATACAAGCAAATTGGGTTGGACACAGTCCCTGTCCCACATGGAGCTCACAGTCTCAATCCCCATTTTACAGATAGGGCCCAGAGAAGTGAAGCGATTTGCTCAAGGTCACAAAGCAGGCAAGTGGCAGAACCAGGATTAGAATCCATGTCCTTCTGACTCGCAAGCCCGTGCGCTGTCCAGTACACCATGCTGCTTCTCTGACTTAAAACTGACTTCAGGGTATTTTATGAGTGTTTACTGTGGGCAGAGCAGTGTACTGAGCTCTTGGGAGAGGACGATTGAGTCGGTAGGCGTGATCTTTGCCCTTGAGGATCTTACAGTCAAGTGAGGGAGACCGACGTTAAAATAAACGACAAGCAGGGGAGAGTTAATGAATTGAGAGGTACTCCTTCGTTTATCACTTAAAATGATCTTTTCCATAGTTTAAAATGAAAGAAAAAAGGAAGTGGGTGGATTTGGTCTCCTTTCAAGTGGCCATTAATCCCGGCAGAGATCTAGGACCTCTCTCTGGTAGCGGTGGTGTTAGTAATAGCAGTTAATGATATTTATTGAGCTTAATGATATTTATTGAGTGCCTACTGACTACAAAGTGCTGTACTCAGTGCTTGGGAAAGTAAAGCAAGCGTAAAACCCATTCCCCACCCACCAGAATCTTACCCTTCTCCAGATGCTTAAAGGCTGCCTAATTCCTGGCATAAATCTGGCTTGTTTCTTCACTGGTAAGGAACACGTCCATCATTGAGGCTCACTTCTTAAGCTCTGAACAACTGGCATTTTGACAGAGTGTGAACGCCCATGCCATAGAACACATTACGGTCAGTTCCGCTGTTCTCCCTATGTGTTCCTGGAGGTAGGGTGTGGTTAAGGGAAGGAGGGAGTCTTTATCCAGCAATGTGGGCCTGTTTGAATACAGAACATCGCAGTGTCAGAAGAAATGCGTGTGTGTGTTGTGTGTACATGTGCATTTCTGAAGTGATAATATTAATAATTGTGGTATTTGTTAAGCTCTTACTATTGCCAGTCATTGTACTAAGCACTGGTGTGAATACAAGTAAATCGGGTTGGATACAGTCCCTGCCCAACGTGGGGCACGCAGTCTCCATCCCCGTTTTACAGATGAGGGAACTGAGGCCTGGAGAAGTGAAGTGACTTGGCCAAGGTCACGCAACAGACACGTGGCAGAACCGGGATTAAAAGCCATGACTCCCAGGGCTGTTCTATTCATTATCCCTTGCTGCTTGTGCATCAAGTGCACCACAGCTCTACATTTTCTTAATGAGATCTTTGGGATTTGAGGAAAACTGCAATAAAAGGAAACTATGATAGGAAGAATGTTCCGTACCTTAGGAAGATTGTGAAGGTGGTGAGTTGGCAGGATGGTTTCAGGCTTTCCTAAAAATGAGAGGGAAAATAATAATAATTCTGGTATTTGGTAAACACTTACCATATGCCAGGGACTGTACTAAGCACTGGACTTTCTGGCTCATCCTCCCCCTACTTAAAGAACTGGCAAGTACGACTGGTATTTTTGTAACAGAGTGAAAGGAGTCCTTTCAAGTTGTCAAGTGATCAACAATCATAGCAAGTTTGATGAAATCGTATTAGTAATAACTGTGGTAGTTTTTAAGGGCTTACTATGTGCCAAGCACTGTACTAAGTGCCGTGGTAGACACAAGATCATCGGGTGCCATATGGGGCTCGCGGTCTAAGCAGGAGGAAGAACAGGTTCAAATCCCTAATTTGCAGAGGAGAGAACTGAGGCATGGAGATATTGTTACTTTCCTAAGGTAACGTTCCAGGCAAGTGGCAAAGCCAGGATTAGAACCCAAGTCCTCTGACTCCCAGGCCGGGGCTCTTTCCACTGGGCCATGCGGCTGGAAAACCTGTGCTGAGAGGAGGAAGCCAGAAGTAAGCTTGCTGTCTGGCAAGAGGATAGCAAGTCCACATTGGTCCGTGACAGTTGGAAGGATCCACTCTCTGTGGTCATTGAGGGCTTTGAGATCAGAAGGCCCAGCCTATCCTGGGGCCCTCAATGGAGCGGGACCAAGGGCTTATTCATCCTGATCCTGCCTCCCTCTCCCCCCACCTGCAATTTCTGGAAGAACCCAGGATCAAACCAGTCTCCCAGGAGTTCCCGGGACCAGAATGACCAGGACGAGGGTGGCCATCCAAAACTCCAAGAATTCCAGGCACCACTTGGCTAACTCCCCATCACTTCCATTTAAATAAAAAAACAGCAGGATTAAAAAATCAAAAATAGCAACCAGGATGGATCTTCCTTGTGGGAAGAACTTATGTTTTTACTTCTGCCTATTCCTGGTGCCATCCTTAGGTTCTTTTGTTTTGCAACAGATGAGAAAGAAATCGCTTTTGCCGGCCCTGCAGCAGCAGGAGCAGGCACCAAGAGAAGCACTGTGACTCAGTGGTTAGAGCACGGCCCCGGGAGTCAGAAGGCCCTGGATTCCCTTACCCCTTTGCAAGCCTGCTAGTTCGAGGCCTCCATTTTTTTGTTGTTCTTGCTTATATGGTATTTGCCAAGTGTTTACTAGTTGCCAGGGACTGTACTGGAATTGGGGTAATTAAGGGATAATCCATCTGACACAGTCCCTGTCTCACCTGCGGCTCACTGTCTAAATTGAGGATGATGGTATTTAAGTGCTTACTATGTGTCAAGCACTGTTCTAAGCGCTGGGATGGATTCAGGGTAATCAGGTTGTCCCATGCAGGGCTCACAGTCTTAATCCCCATTTTACTGATGAGGTAACTGAGGCACAGAGAAGCGAAGTGAAACTGGAGGCGGGAGTATTGAATCCCCATTTTAGACCTGAGGAAACTGAGGCTCAGAGACGTTAATCGACTTGTCCGAGGTCACGCAGCAGTCAGAGGAGCAGGGCTGGAATCAAGCGTGGCTCAGTGGAAAGAGCCCGGGCTTCGGAGTCAGAGGTCATGGGTTCGACTCCGACTCCCGGCTCTGCCACGTATCAGCTGTGTGACTGTGGGCGAGTCACTTCACTTCTCTGTGCCTCAGTTACCTCATCTGTAAAATGGGGATTAACTGTGAGCCTCCCGTGGGACAACCTGATGTCCCCTGTATCTACCCCAGCGCTTAGAACAGTGCTCTGCACATAGTAAGCGCTTAACAAATACCAACATTATTGTTGTCCTCAGATTCCCACGCCCGGCTTTTTTCCAGTTGTTTTGCTCGGTTTGGTTTCGTTGTCTGTCTCCACCGTTTAGACTGTGAGCCTGTTGTTGGGCAGGGATTGTCTCTTTCTGTTGCCGAATTGTCCAAGCGCTTAGTCCAGTGCTCTGCACACAGTAAGCGCTCGAGAAACACGATTGAACTGAATTGAAAAGGCTGCTGCTTTTCGGGGCTCAGAGCAAATGAGAGAGGTGCGTTACCCTCGTGTGCCACTAGGGGGACGTCTAGCACGAGGAAAGGGTCGGTCCTCCCTAAGCGTTGCGTTACCCTCGTCCGCCACTAGAGGGGGCGTCTAGCACTGGGAAAAGGTCTTTTCATTCACTCAATAGTATTTAATAATAATAATAATAATAATGTTGGCATTTGTTAAGCGCTTACTATGTGCCGAGCACTGTTCTAAGCGCTGGGGGAGACACAGGGGAATCAGGTTGTCCCTCGTGGGGCTCACAGTCTTAATCCCCATTTTACGGATGAGGTAACTGAGGCACTGAGAAGTTAAGTGACTTGCCCAAAGTCACACAGCTGACAAGTGGCGGAGCCGGGATTCGAACCCATGACCTCTGACTCCAAAGCCCGGGCTCTTTCCACTGAGCCACGCTGCTTCTAGCGCTTACCAGAATGGTGGTATTTGTTAAGCGCTTACTAGGTGCAGAGCACCGTTCTAAGCGCTGGGGGAGATACAGGGCCATCAGGTTGTCCCACGTGAGGCTCACAGTTAATCCCCATTTTCCAGATGAGGTCACTGAGGCCCAGAGAAGTGAAGTGACTTGCCCACGGTCACACAGCTGACAGGTGGCAGAGCCGGGAGTCGAACCCATCACCTCTGACTCCGAAGCCCAGGCTCTTTCCACTGAGCCGCGCTACTATTCATTCATTCAGTCAGTCGTATTTATTGAGCGCTCACTATGTGCAGAGCACTGTACTAAGCGCTTGGAATGGACAGTCCGGCAACAGAGACGATCCCTGCCCAATGATGGGCTCCCAGTCGTGGCTCAGTGGAAAGAGCCCGGGCTTGGAAGTCCGAGGTCATGGGTTCGAATCCTGGCTCTGCCACTTGTCAGCTGTGTGACTGTGGGCAAGTCACTTCACTTCTCTGGGCCTCAGTTACCTCATCTGTAAAATGGAGATGAAGACTGTGAGCCTCACGTGGGACAACCTGATGACCCTGTATCTCCCCCAGCGCTTAGAACAGTGCTCTGCACATAGTAAATGCTTAACAAATACGGACATTATTAAATGGGGGAGACAGATAGTAAAGCAAAACAGAACAAAACAAGACATCATCATCAAGAGAAATAGAATCATGGAGATATACACCTCATTAACAAAATAAATAGGGTAATAAATAATATATACAAATAAGCACAGTGCTGAGGGGATGGGAAGAGGGGAGGGGTCCTCCCTAAACATTGCCTTAGTGCTAGGGAGGGCATGAGTGAGTGAGAGAAAAGCTAAGACCCCCATCACCATTCTGTGTGTTCCCAACAGATAACTCTGGACCCATGACTGCTTTCATTAAAAACGCCCCCGAAAGATCTCTCCTTCTTATGGTTACCCACGATGATGGAAGCACCAGGTAAGAGCGCTGATGTCACCTTTTTTAAAATGGCGCCTGTCAAGTGCTTGTTTTGTGCCAGGCACTGTTCTAAGCACTGTGGTCGATACAAGCTAATCAGGTCGGACACATGTCCCACATGGGGCTCACAGCCTGCATCCTCATTTTACAGATGAAGTCACTGAGGCACAGAAAAGTGAAGTAACTTGCCCCAGGTCACACAGCAGACAAGTGGTGGTGCTGGGATTAGAACCCAGGTCCTGACTCCCAGGTCCATGCTCTATCCACCAGGTGCTGCTGCTTCAACAGCTCGTTTCACTCCAATACCTGATTTGCCAGAGGTTTCCTTTGAGGTAGAGCAGGTAACTTATTCCCATTTTACACATGAGGAAATAGGTACATAGAGAAGTTAAATGACCTGACCAGGCAGGCCAGTGGCAGAGCTCAGACAAGAATCCAGGTCTTTTCAGTAGACCCTGCTGCCTAAAAGGTGCCCACGGGGTAGAAAAAGATCTACTCTTTTTCTTCTTTCTATCGGGGACACAGACAGGCTTGCTTTGAGCACAAAGCAGTATTTATGTTCCATGACCTTATCCAACGATAGGAAGAGTCTAAGGAATAAAAATCAACAAATGTACTAGAATTCTTCAGCAATCTGTGAACTTCATGGAGAGACATGGTTTTGGTTTCCTTGGCATTGACACAACTGAAATCGTCCAGAAAAACACCCCAAACTCCTGGAATTCTGTGACTTATCCAAATTTATTTTTCACTTTCAGGATGGTTCTTTTTTCCTCCCCTTCCCTTTCTGGATTTTTTTTTGAATGGTATTTGTTAAGCACTTATTTGCCAGGCGTTGTACTAAGCACTGGGGTAGATTCAAGGTAAGCGGGTTGGACTCAGTGCCTGTTCCACATAGGGCTACAGTCTTTATCCCCATTTTACAGATGTGGGAACTGAGGTACAGAAAAGTTAGGTGACTCACCCAAGGTCTCACAGCAGGCAAGTGGCAGAGCAGGGAATAAAACCCAGGTCCTTCTGACTCCCAGGCCCAAGCTCTATTCACTAGGACGCGCGCGGCTTTAGTTCTAAATTTAAATGATTTTGATGACCATGGTCCAGCAGGATTGTTTTTTGTATGTCGATGTCTCTTCAGAAGACAAAGGGACAGATGTTATTGGTCTTTGTGCACAGAGAAACAAGAGGGTCAACAAGGCCAGTCCATAAAAGAGTAAATGCTGGGGGGCACAGTTGGCCACAAATAGCCAAAGGAACTTATTTAAATCATAGCAACATTCCAAAACCCCTTGGGCAACTCCATCCAATGGTTTGCCCCAAAATGAAAAATTTGGAAACATTTTGGCATATTCTTTTTGTGAAAAGGACTAGTAGTAATAATGATATTTGTGGTATTTTTAAGCACTCTCTATGTGTCAAGCTGAAGGTCAGACACAGACCCCACCCCACTTCAGGCTCACGATGAAAGTGAAAAGTAGAACAGGACCTGAATCCCCATTTTACAGATAAGGAGACTGGGGCACAGAGAAGTGAAGTGACTTGCCCAAGCAAGGTCACACAGCAGGCAAATGGCAGAGCTAAATGAGTATGGGGAGTGAGCTCACAGCTTTAAAAGTTTGGTCGATTGAGAAACTCACAATCCAGAGAGACTATAAATTCCCATCAGAGATTGTTATACTTAGCATGGATTACTGTGACTTTCACTTAAAGTTGTTGAATTCTCACTCTTCCTCTAATTTGGGGCAGATTAAAGAATGATGCCAAAAGTGCCATAGAAGCCCTTGGCAGTAAAGAAATCCAGAACATGCGCTTCAGGTCAAGTTGGGTCTTTCTAGCTGCAAAAGGCTTTCAGCTCCCTGACTATTTGCAGAGAGAAAAGGTAAGTTGTTTCTAAGTGGTTCTGCCCCAGTGCCGTGACACCTCTCTTAACTGTCAGTCTTGTAAAACCCTGGGTCAGGCTGTGTTGAGAGTAGCTGCTTGGAGAAGGAAGCCCAGTTCCCCAAATGAGATTGTAGGCTCCCTGAGAATATGGGTTTTCATCAGATAACAGTCATAGACATCCCTATTTCATGGAGAAAGAGATAAAAATGTACTTACTCTGTATGCAAAAAGAAAACCATCCGAATCTTAAAAGTTTACAAGCAAATGTGTAAGCAAGCTTGTGGCGAGGGAGGGGACACTGGGAGTACAGACCAGCTGAATCCACAGTTAATCAGTAGTATTTATTGAGCGCTTACTGTACACAACAGTGTGGGTAGATAGATTTCCTGTCTACAACAAGCTTACGGTCTAGAAGGGGAGACAGACACATGAATCAATAATTTATCACCCGAGCACAATGATCAGCATCATCATCATCATTATCAATGGCATTTGTTAAGCACCTATCAAATCCTGTTTGGGAGAATATACCAGAAGTAGGATCATTACAAAATCCTGGAGGGCAATCTAATCAGAAGATCCTCAGAATTAAAGGGAAGAAAACAACCCCAGACCATTCTAACTTGGCCCTATTGACTTCAGTCGCACACTGACCGCACGCTCAGGATCCAAGAGTCGCCATAACAGATGGTGACACAAGGAAGCATTTCTTTCCCACCCCAAAATTAAGCAAGCTCTTTACTGTTGTACTTGTGTATTTTCTCAACAGATCAACCATTCTGACAACGCAAAGAACAGGTACTCCGGCTGGCCGGCAGAAATCCAGATAGAAGGATGTATCCCCCGAAAACCCAGTTAAAATATGTGGCTTTTTAAAGAAATCTACCTTCTATTTTAATATGGGCATTGTTAGATCTGCTGAACTCATGCACGAGGAGGTTAGGAGCCTCTTGGGAAGTCCTGAACCCACACGGAGAGCTTCTAACCAATCAATGTGCTTCCCCGAGGATGAGTAAAAGGGTCTCTCTGTGGGCAGGGAATGTGTCTCCTTATTGTTCTATTGTATTCTCCCAAGCACTTAGTACAGTGCTCTGCACACAGTAAGGGCTCAATAAATACGACTGAATGAGTGAAATCAGGGAGGGAGGGTCGGGAGGAGTAGTGTGTGTGGAGAGCCATTATCTTTCTATCTTGGCATGGGGCACTGGGGTGCAGTTGGCAGAGATGGGTCTTTCCCCTGTCCTCCTGCCTTTGGCTTCGTCACTCCAAAAATTATCTCCACCCCGGCTGGTCCTGCCTCCTCCCCGGAAGCGTCATAGCTCCGCCATCGGGTGTGATCCAAAGAGAAGGATTTAACGAAACTTGTACCTCAGACCTCTTGTAATTTTTCTAAAAAGAAAGTTCTCCTTATTAAATAAATATATTCTTTGGGATTTTACCCGCTGTTTTGGTGTGTCGGAACCCAGTCGGTCTATTCGCATCTCATCCGAAATGTGGACCTGCACAGTTTTCCAATCACACGTTTGGCGAGTTTACTACTGAATTCAGAGGAGAGCAGTGAAGATCGTTACAGATTGGAAATCGGGACGCCGTGGGGTGTCCTCTTTGGGTAGGATGCAAGCTCCACCCAGTTAAAACCTCAAAGGGAGGCATAGGATTTATTTGAAAATAATATCCTGAAAATGCAAGACCCATCTTTTGCCATCTGAAAAGCGGGCGGTACTCTAGTCATCGTGGGAAAGTGTTATCAGTCCATGAGAATACCCTACTGTCCTGTCTTGCTTCTTTTCCTCCAACCTCTCCCTTCAGGTGTTCCTATGGGGCCCATTCTGTGATACTTGAAGAGAAACTTTTACTTGTTTGGTAAATGCACGGCCAATTTCAAGTGCACATTTTAACTACTTCAGTATTTTAATGTTTGTCTCCCCTGATGGAATGCAAGCTCTTTTTGTGGGGCAGAGAACACATCACTTCTTTATTCTGTACTTCGCATAGACCTGGTTCACTATTCACCTCCTTTTCTTATCATTACTATTCATTCAATGATTTTTAGTGAGCACTTACTGTGTGCTCACTGTACTATTAAAGAGAGCTCAGCTTGTACAGCTGAGAGAGAGAATTCAGGTGTTCATCTCAGGCCAGGCAAGAATCACTTACTAGCAGCCAGACTTTTTCCTGGTTTCACTTTTTCTGGACCATCAGCCAGGAAACACATCTGAGCAGCTCAGGTAAGTGGGCTTGGATGCCTTCTCCTCCCAGCAAAACCTTCCAGAACACAGCCACTCCTTCCTGGAGGGAGCAGAAGATTCCCATGGCCCAACTGCTCACAGGTAGGATTCGGTGCCGGGACCGCTAGGATTCTCCAGCTCTAGAGTGGACATTTGTGTGGATTTATATGACAGTCCGGTTTTCAGCTGGTCTGTCCGCTGTCCGGCGCCGTGTGTGGGGAGAGAAAGGGGTCGTCCAAAGGGTGTCCGGGATATTGAGTACTGCAAGTGGCCTCCACTGCCAGCAAACACCCACTCAACATCCCGGTAGCCAGCGGCATGTTGGTTTGCAGCCGGGACCCCAATCTTCTCGGTTGTCACTATGGTGTACTGGATAGAACACGGGCCTGGGAGGCAGAAAGTCACGGATTCTAGTCTCGCCTCTGCCACTTGTTTGCTGTGTGACCTTGGGCAAATGACTACTTCTCTGTGCCTCAGTTACCTCATCTGCAAAATGGGGATGAAAACAGTGAACGCCAAGTGGGACAGGGACTTTGTCCAACCTGATTTGCTTGTATCCATCCCAGAGCTTAGAACAGTGCCTAGCACATAGTAAATGATTAACATATACTATACTTATTAATAACAGTAATAATAATAATAATAACTCTGTCACGGGCCCCAGGTCTCCAGGCCCAATGCAAGGCCGCCCCAGCCACCCAGGACTTGCCCCGTTCCCCACCCCGCCCCCAACAGTGGGTGTTCAGCAGTGAGTCCTAATGAGGAAGGAGTTGGTCGGATTTCTGCACTGGCAGAGATCTGGTTGGGAAGTCACTGACACAGCACTCCAGCCTTCTGTTTTTCATTGTCTTTGGCCCTCTCCCTAGTGAGGGTCTGGGATTCCTACTTTCTTTCTCTTTCCTTCCTCTGTCAAGGCGGAACGGGGAGTAGGAGACAGTATTCCTACGCTCGAGCCTGATTTTTTGTGTGGTTTTTTTTAATGGTTTTTGTTAAGTGCGCTGAGGTAGATACAAGCAAATCAGGTTGGTCACAGTCCCTGGGGCTTACAGTTTTAATCCCCATTTTACAGATGAGGTAACTGAGGCTAAGAGAAATTAAGCGACTTGCCCAAGATCACACAGCAGACAGTTTGTGGAGTCAGGATTAGAGCCCAGGTCCTCTGACTCCCAGGCTTGGGATCTTGAGTTCGTCCACTCCTCCCATGATGGCACTGCCTTCTCCCTATTGGAGAGAGGAGACAGTTTATTCATTCATTCATTTGTATTTATTGAGCACTTACTGTATGCAGAGCACTATATTAAGCACTTGGGAGAATCCAATACAACAGTGACTGCATTCCAGAAGTACCCCGGGAAGAAACGTTCAAATATAGCTGGCTCTATCCCTGTCTGTTCTCACGAGTTTAGAATTCCCCTTGTCTCAAAATGGCTGAAATGGTGCCCAATAAAGTCTTGCTTTTGTACAAAAGAAAGAGGGCATTTTATAGCAAGAAAACATTCCTAAAGCATTTCAGGCAAAAGCTCTAGGAACCAGCAGAGAGTAGGATGGGGTTCCAACATCGAAAGTTTCCACCTCTCTGTGCCTTCTTTCTGGCCCTTTCTCACCTGGTTGACTGTTAAAGGGATCCCTATTTGGAGCATAAAACCAGAACTCCTTGGGGCGTAAGAACGGTGTTTTATTAGAAACGGGAAGAACAACAGGAGCTTTGTGTTAGCATAAGGATATTTGAGGTGGAAAAAGTCCAATGAGGAAGTGAGGTGACTTTTGATTAGGCCGACCTGCGAGAGCCAATTCTGGGAGCAGTCACCCCGTTTGGATGGTAACTGATGGCGTACCCCCCGGCCCTCCGCCTCTTCTAACCCGGAAGCAACAGACGTACATTACAGTATATGTTACAGTCTACACTAGGTAGGTTTTGCCACATGATGTTATGACGCCGTAAAGATGCCTGCCCGGGTTCTTTATGGGAATCTTCAGAATCTAAAGGGTGTCACCCCGGGGGCTGGAGGGGGCTACCATCCACTCCCTCCCTCCAGAGCCAGTGTAAACACAGACACCGCTTCTGAGCCGTGGAGCTGTTTGTTTCATTCATTTCATTTTGGGTATTTGTTAAGTGCTTACCAAGGGCCAGGTGCCATACTAACCACTGGGGTAAAAACAAGGTAATCAGGTGGGACATAGGTGAAGTCCCCCATGGGGGTCACAGTCTTAATCCCCATTTTACAGATGAGGTAAGTGCGGCACAGGAAGTTAAGTGATTTGCCCAAGGTCACACAGCAGATGAGTGGTGGAGCCGGGATTAGGACTGCGGGGCAAGAACAAAGCCGGGTGTTAAAATACAAATACCAGGTTTAAAGGCATCTGCTGCGATATTAGAACCAGACAGGAGACAGATTATTCAGTGAGTGCTTAAGAAACACTATTGATTGTAAGATTTCTTCTGCAGGCCTTTAAAACCAGATTTATCATCTATCAGAGAGGTTTGAAATAAGTGCCAGATTCAAAGCATGTGATTAAATGGTCACTTTCGGACCACATCTCTGCCTTTGACTGTAGGTTCCAAACCCTGAAGTTTCACTTTACTCAAATGGCAAGTAGCTCAGTTTCGGTTCTTTGCTGTGTAGTCAGAGAGATGGGAGGGGCTTCCGAAATTCTCCATAAAAAGGAAGTATGAGTTTTTCACATTTATTTTTCCCTATCCATGAAAGTATTAGGTAAGAATTTCTTTCTTTTGGTTTGTTCATCGCTGTCATTTTAGTAGATTTATGCAGTTTTCTTTGCAGATTTAGACTCAGGTAGCTGTGTATTTTCTCTTTGTTTTTTAAAAAAAGGCATAAAAATGGTCATTGTTATGTTGCCTTTCTTTGAGGCCAGGCTGGTGCGGAGACATCAGGTTGTGTGTGGTGTGCTGTAGATTCAGGGTTTAGGTCTAGAGCAGGGGAGATTGGCACAATTCTGGAAAAACAGAATGAAGGTCAGTTCAAGCTGCCCCTTGAATTAATTCAGTGATTTTCAAAGGTCTCTGGCAACCCCTTCTAGCTCAACCTGTTTTTTTCTTAAAGTACTCAAATATAGCAACAAAGTCTTCTTTGTCATGTGACCACTGTGTTACCCAGCTTTGCCCCGACCAGTGCTATGCTCTTTTTTGGCATTTGGGGAAATGTCTGTTCTCTTACTGGTGAACTGACTGACTGCAGGAGCCGAAAGTTGGGGAATGCCACCTCTTGCAGTAAATCCTCACAGCTGGATGTTTTGGAAAAACAAGAATCTATGAGAGGGGCCGATGAATAAATAGCCTCATGGTAAGTTATAGGAAAATGACCAGCCCAAGAATGATTCACCTGCTCAGGAGGATAAGGCAGCCTTAATTGGATTCCCTGGGAAAATTTTCCCAGGGAAAATTCTTACCTCATCCCCAGAGGGTCTCCTGGACTGTCGGCAGGGAGCAGGGGCAAGGCAGGGGGATGGATCAACTCCCAGAAGTTGGGACCAGAGGAGAGGAGCCTTGTGAGCAAGAGAGAGCCCTGTGGCCATGATAGGTGGAGGTGAAGGCAGGGAGGGGGCCAGGGTCCTGCTCCCCAAAGAGCGGACATCACGATTTCATCTCTGGCCCCTTTCTGGCTCCTAGAGGGCAAGATGGGTGGAATGAAGCAGTTTGGCATAGTGGATAGAGCATGGACCTGGGAGTCAGAAGGTCATGGGTTCTAATCCCGGCTCTGCCACTTGTCTGCTGTGTGACCTTGGGCAAATCACTTCACTTTTCTGGGCCTCATTTAGTTCATCTGCAAAATGGGTATTGAGACAGTGAGCCCATATGGGAGAGGGACTGTGTCCAACCTGATTTGTTTGTATCCACCCTGGCTCTTAGTACAGTGCCTGGCACATAGTAAGTGCTTAACAATTACCATAATTATTATTAAGCCACCTTCAATACAGGGGCTAAGCCATGGGCCCCTCGTCTTCCTCTATGGAGTGGGCTCCCCTGTCTGCAATCATTTTTTTCTTACAAAAAGGGTCCTAGAATTTTTCATCTGCTGGACCAGGCCTGGCTGTGAGGTTGAGGTGAGCCCAAGATGCGTCGATAACATTCGGTTCTGGAGATGTAAATGGGGGAGCTCTGGCTGCCTGGAGGAGCGTCGCTTCTCAGCCCTTAAAAAAATCTCTTCCTCCTCTTACCCTTTCCCTGGTTTAAGAGGATGTCATCCTGTCATGGCTGCTGTTGTCCAACCTCGCCCCCTTGCCCCAAATAATATTTTTCCAGGGCATTTTCACCACGTACTGGGCAATGACCACTGGTTTTCTTCTTCTCTGCTAATAGTGCTAACCTACATTTACAGAATCCTCCTGTACCTCTCCATCTCTCGACAGTCTTGACCAGTCAGATAAATGTTCAAGACCCGTGATAGTTCAGTAAAAAAGTCTCTCAGAAGAGGAAGGAAGATGACGTTTTCTCAGCCACTGAACAAGGTGTCAGACTCTCCAATGATGTCAGACTCTCCAATGACCTTTGGACTAATGGCGAATCTCCAGTCACTGACCCTGAAAGATTCCAATGAACATTTTCTAAACGGAATTTCATTCGGGACTCCATTTCCCATGATCAGTAACCAGAAGGAGCAGAAGATGAAGGTGAGTCAGATGCCTGATGATTGCTACCTAATATTGCTAAGAGAAAAGCAGTAAAGCAGTGTGGAAAGACCTCAGGTCCAAGAATCAGAAGTCCGGATTCTTATCTCTGCTCTATTATTGGCCTGCTGTGAGCCCTTGGCCGAGTGGTTTATGCTCTCCGTGCCAAGCACCATGTTAAGCCCTGGGGGAGATATAAGATAATCAGATTGAATACAGTCCCTGTCACATATGGAGCTCATTATCTAAAAGGGAAAGGGAATGGATACTTAATCTCCAGAAGATACCTCCTCTTCCTCTCCCTCCCTCTCATGTAGAATGGAGACTGTGTCTCACCTGCTATCTTGTATCCATCCCGTCACGTAACAGGAACTTAATAAATGTCATAATTATCAGTCCATCATCACCATGACCCCAGTTGTTAAATTCCACCACACTTCTCTTTCACACGCACAAGCGCTTCAAGATAAAATAGAAGTATTCGGCGAAAAGTCAATCGTGTCTCCTCCCAAGCGCTTAGTCCTGAGCTCGGGCCATAGGAAGTGCTCAGTAAATACCACTGATTGACTCACTCATTCAATCTTTGGGGATGCCATCCGTTTCTGATGAAATGCAAGCCAAGGTGGATTTGGAGTAAATGTTTTTCAATTCTCCAGGAGACAGAGACGTCCCTCTTGTACGACCAATACGAGGAGAAGGTTCGCCCCTGCATCGATCTCATCGATTCTCTGCGAGCCCTGGGGGTGGAGAAGGACATGGCGCTGCCCGCCATCGCCGTGATCGGAGACCAGAGTTCTGGGAAAAGCTCTGTCCTGGAAGCGCTCTCTGGAGTCTCTCTCCCCAGGGGCAGTGGTAGGTATCATTTGGGGAATGAGGATGGTGGGAGGTGGATGTTCAGGTGGGCATCGCCTTTTTCTGCTCCCAAGTTTTCAAGGGGTTTTGGTATTGGAACCACCAGGGAGAACTGTAAGCTCCTCGAGGGCAGGGATGGTGTCTACTGAGTATTGTACTCTCCCAACTCTCCTTAGTACACAGCACTCAGGAAATACTATTTATTGATTGATAAGTCTTTCCTCCTTGGAGAGACTGGTCCTCTTCCTCAGTACTTCAAGAAGGTGGTGAACAGCAGAGACTTTTTTGCAGCTTTAGAGATCCCGATTTCATGTAGCACATCAGGCTCCTTATTCCCCCCGAAGCTACTCTCGATTCCTGGTGACTTTCCCCGCAGGCACTGAAACTCTGGGAATGAGTGGCAGGTGGGTAAGCTAGTAGGGGGGACAGAGAGGAGAGAGTGGGACAACTGGGAATGCAGGATGGGGAAGGAGAATTACAGCAACCTGACTGTATTCACTTGATCCCTTTGTGACAGTGCTAACTAGAGAATGCTAGAGAAGCAGCGTGGCTTAGTGGAAAGAACCCAGGCTTGGGAATCGGAGGCTGTGGGTTCTAATCCCAGCTCCGTCACTTGTCTGTTGGGTCACCTTTCATTCAATAGTATTTATTGAGCACTTACTATGTGCAGAGCACTGTACTAAGCACTCGGAATGAACAAGTCGGCAACAGATAGAGACAGTCCCTGCCGTTTGACGGGCTTACGGTCTAATCGGGGGAAGTTACTTCACTTCTCTGTGCCTCAGTTACCTTATCTGTAAAATGGTGATTGAGACTGTGAGCCCCAAGTTGTACAACCTGATTACCTTGTATCTACCCCAGTGCTTAGACCACTGCTTGTGGCACAGAGTAAGTGCTTAACAAATACCATCATTATTATTATTAATAATAACTCTTTTTGGAAATGGAACCCTAGGTATCGTTACTCGGTGTCCACTGGTCCTGAAATTGAAGAAGCTGAAGCTGCAGCAGCCATGGAGAGGGAAAATTACTTACCGGGCACAGGAAATTGAACTGCAAAGTTCCTTGGAGGTAGAAAAAGAAATAAACAAAGGTAAGCGTTTGGATTTTGCAGCATCATGCCTGTCTCCTTCTGCTGTGTGACCTTGGACAAGTCACTTCACTTCTCTGGGCTTCAGTTATCTCAGCTGTAAAGTGGGGATTGAGACTGTGAGCCCCATGTGGGACAGGGACAGTGTCCAAACCGTTTCACTCGTAGCCACCCCAGCGCTTAGTAGGATGCCTGGCACACAGTAAGCGCTTCACAAATACCACAATTATTATTGTTTTAGATAGTGTCAATTTAGCGATCCACTGTCAGTAAATGTCCTCTGGGGGCATGGCACCATACTCAGTGCGGTAACAGTTGTGATAAATGCCCCGAATTAAGGTCTCAGTGGAGAAAAGAAATGATGAGCCCAATTCTCCAAGTGCACTGTAATAATAGAGAATACTCGAAAGCTTATACGATCAGCTCTCCTATACCGTGGGGGTTCCGTTCTAGAAGGAGCCCAAGTTAAAGAAAACCTGCGTTACGGTATGCCTCGACTGACACTCGCGCATGTGCGCGGGCCATCTTGCACATTGCGATCCATCCGAGTAGACATGTGCTGTCAGACCAACATCCCCTACCTCCCCACTGTGTTCTGTCCAAAATCTGTAGAGAAAACACGAGTTATTAGGGAACCGACCATAAATGTGTTCCTAAGGGAGCTTGTTATTCATCAGATCGGAATTGTTTCAACAGGAAATGAGAGAATGGCTTCCAAGCCCCTGCACCAAACTCCTAACCCTATATTAATGTAATGACAAGAACAATAATAGTGGTTGTCGCTTAGTATGTACCAAGCATTGTGCCAGGTGCTGGGGTCGATACAAGCTAACCCAGTGGATACAGTCTCTGTCCCATAGGAAGCTCACAAAGTAGGAGGGAAAACAGGTGTTTCTTCTCCAATAAAATGACATCTCCTGCAACAGCCCTTCCCTCACTAAAGCCCTCATTCCCCCTACTCCCTCTCCCTTCTACCTCACCTATGTACTTGGATCTGTACCCTTTAAGGACTTGATATTCATCCCACCCTCAGCTCCACGGTACTTCAGTACACATCCATAATTTACTTTAATGACTGTAGATTGTAGATTGTAAGCTCAACGTGGGCAGGGAACATGCCTATCAACTCTTTTGTACTGTATTCTCCCAAGGGCTCAGTACAGTGCTCTGCACAGAGTATGTGCTCAGAAAACACCGTGATTGATTTCACTCATCCACCGTTTAGTGGAGAGCCAAGCCCCTTCTCTTGCAGCGTAAGCTAAACGTGGCAGTTGCTTTCTCCCGCTCCGGTCTGTAAGCTCACTGTAGGCAGGGAATGTCTCTGTTGTTGTGTTGTACTTTCCCAAGCTCTTAGTTCGGTACCCTGCATACAGTAAGTGCTAAATAAATATGACTGATTGCCTTATGAGGACTATCCCTCTGGTTGCATCTATTTCCCATGATTTCCTAACCCATCTGTGAGTTTTTTTCTGCCTTTTTGTTTTCCAGCTCAGGACGTTATTGCTGGAAAAGGAGTGGGCATTAGCTATGAGCTAATTTCACTAGAGATCAGCTCCCCTAATGTCCCAGATCTGACAATGATTGACCTTCCGGGGATCGCCAGAGTGGCTGTGGGTAATCAGCCCCTAGACATCGGCAAGAAGGTAGAACTCTTCACTGACTTGGGGGTTGGGAGGGCCGACTGGTTTAACACTGGGCACAGTCTTCCAAGACCTCAGATTTGGAGCCCTGGTCTAGAGGTCTGCATCTCTTTGTGGACTCATACAGGAGAAAGGGAGGGTGGAAGTATCTTGTTCCTTATGGAAAAAACTCACTGCAGCCAGGAGACCAGTTCAGTACGTAGTTCATTCATTCAGTTGTAGTGATTGAGCACTTACTGTGTGCAGAGCACTGTACTAAGCCCTTTGGAAAGTACATCGTACAATAAACGGGCATATTCCCTGACCATTCCCTGACCTGGTAGGATGGTAGGCACCATTTGACCATGATTACTGGGATTAGTAAGTGAAGTTTCAGGGATCTGAAAATGGAAGGCCATGTTGAGGGAAGAGAAGAGCTTGGTTTACCAATAGGCGGGAAGCCGAAGGCCCAAGTAAGGATTCGGAATTGTGAGAGTCATGAAGGATGCAATTTTTTTACTAGATTATCTCAACCAATCGATAGTATTTGTTGAGCATCGACTGGAGAGTACAATAGAGGTAAACAAACAAACAAACAAACAAACACAACCACTGTCTGAAATGAGCTTTGTCATGTAGTGATCGGAGGGAATTATTGCCATTCCTAGAGTTGCCTAATTGAAAACCAGGGAGTAGCTTGGGCCTGTAGATCCCGGGAAACCCGGAAATAGGTCAAGCTTTTTGTCAAACTGATTCTTCCATTTCCCTGCCTTTCCATCACAGTTTCAAAATCATTCCTCTGATCTCAGTACCTTAACTTGATGCTGGGTGAGTGGTTCTTGGCGGGTCCGGTTCTGCAAGATGACCTCTTTCTGTATGCCGCATTCCCATTGGTGTGTTTCATTCCAGATCAAATCGCTAATCAGGGAGTATATCCAGAAGCAGGAGACCATCATTTTGGTGGTAGTGCCAAGTAACGTGGATATAGTGACCACAGAGGCGCTACGCATGGCACGGGAAGTGGACCCCAGTGGAGAGAGAACTCTGGGTAAGAATGGGAGCTCAGTTTCTCTACACAGAGCAGAGGAAATACTAAATTTTGCACAGTATTTTAATTGCCAAAGTTCACTTGAATAGTCAGAGTCCCTATAAGGGAGGGAAAGTAGGGGTGACTGCCGTGGGCCCCATGATTTAAGTCCCCCTCCCTTACCTCCTTAAGGGGGACAGCTATTCCACCTGGGAAAATTTGCTGATGACAGACCAAATAGTCCCTAGCAGATTTATGAACCCAGTGATGGTTCCGACGGTTTTCTCCAACTACTTCTTAGGAATCCTGACGAAGCCAGATCTGGTTGACAGAGGCACTGAGGAGAACATCGTGAATCTGATTCGAAACCTCACCGTCCACCTGAGGAAGGGCTACATGATCGTGAAATGTCGGGGGCAGAAAGACCTTCAAGAGAAACTGAGTCTGACTGCTGCAATTAAAAAAGAGAAACTTTTCTTCGAAGAGCATCAACATTTTAGGTAGGTTGAAAATGAGAAGACTGTCTTGGATTTGCTTCCGATTTTAAAAAGGAAAGAAAATGGAGGAGAAAAAAATGAGACAGTCTGTAGATTCGCTGCTTTGCATAGCACCAATTCATTCATTCATTCATTCATTCAATAGTATTTATTGAGCGCTTACTATGTGCAGAGCACTGTACTAAGCGCTTGGGATGAACAAGTCGGCAACAGATAGAGACAGTCCCTCCCGTTTGACGGGCTTACAGTCTAATCGGGGGAGACGGACAGACAAGAACAATGGCAATAAATAGAGTCAAGGGGAAGAACATCTCATAAAAACAATGGCAACTAAATAGAATCAAGGCGATGTACAAGTCATTAACAAAATAAATAGGGTAATGAAAATATATACAGTTGAGTGGACGAGTACAGTGCTGTGGGGATGGGAAGGGAGAGGTGGAGGAGCAGAGGGAAAGGGGGAAAAAGAGGGTTTAGCTGCGGAGAGGTAAAGGGGGGGTGGCAGAGGGAGTAGAGGGAGAAGAGGAGCTCAGTCTGGGAAGGCCTCTTGGAGGAGGTGAGTTTTAAGTAGGGTTTTGAAGAGGGAAAGAGATCAGTTTGGCGGAGGTGAGGAGGGAGGGCGTTCCAGGACCGCGGGAGGACGTGACCCAGGGGTCGACGGCGGGATAGGCGAGACCGAGGGACGGTGAGGAGGTGGGCAGCAGAGGAGCGGAGCGTGCGGGGTGGGTGGTAGAAAGAGAGAAGGGAGGAGAGGTAGGAAGGGGCAAGGTGATGGACAGCCTTGAAGCCTAGAGTGAGGATCATTTATCGAGCACCAACTCTATGCAAGAGCACTGGTAGAGAACTTCTAGAGCCGAAAGAAAGGAATTGCTGCTTGAAGTTGAGGAAAATTGGGTAGCCATTAGAGGGTTTTAAGGAGTGGAAGGACTTGTGTGACCACCAAAGATTTAGAAAAAAGATTAGGGAAGAGGCTGGAGGTGGGAGACAAGAGGGTGGAGGCTGATGCCTCAGTCTAGATGGGAGATGATGAGAATTTGAATAAGGATGGCCCCTGTTTGGGACAAAAGGAGGAGCTGTTAGTACAAAATAAATATAAGGATAATTATGGTGGGGTGCGGGGCGGGCGGTTATGGTTTTTGTTATGTGCTTACCATGTGCCAGGCACTGTGCTAAGCTTCGGGAAAGACACAAAACAATTAGATCGGACATGGTCCCCGTTGCAGATAGAAACAAAAATACACACATAAATACAATTTGGACACAATCCCTGTCTGGAGGACACTATTTTTATAGGTCCAATCACCTATAGAAGAAAGCAGATATTTGCATTTGTTTTGTGAATAAAAATTCTTACATGCATTCTCTCCCATTGCACTGCAGAGTCCTCCTGGAAGAAAAGAAGGCCACAATTCCCCTCCTGGCTGAGAGATTGACTGCCGAACTCATCGAACACATTAACGTGAGCTATTGTTGTATTGTCCTCTCCCAAGTGCTTAGTACGGAGCTCTGCACGTATTAAGCGTTCAATAAATACGACTGAATGAGAAACGCAGGAGCGTCCCACCCTCCAAGAGGGATCCAGCTCCCTTCAGAGCTGGATCTAATCGGAGAGTCAGGCATAAATTGTATATGTACAGGCAAGAGGAAAAATATAGAAACTTTTGGTTGTAGCTGATATATGAAAAAAAAGAGAATTTATGTCGGTATATTTGTAAGCTCTAAGGGCAGCTGAAAGGTGTTACGCATTAGTTGGGCAACACCTTCTGGAGAAGGGTTTTCAGGAAAGTTTTGGAGTTGGGGAGGAGGGATGTGATCTAGCAGATTTGAAGAGGGAGATAATCTGGCGGGAGGAAGGGAGTGAGCATGGGGTTGGAGGCTGGTAGGCCAGCCTAAGTCAAATAAAGAATTGGTGACAGGGCTAACAAATCTTCAAAAATCAATCAATCGAACATTGGAAAAGCAGGTAGGTTATTGTCGATTCTTGACCCCCATGGAACCCTGCAGCCTGTTTTGTTTGGCACCGTTTCATTATTCTCATTGTTTTCCTCAGAAATGTTTGCCCATGTTAATGATGCAAATAAAGGACAGTCACCAAAAAGCCATTGAAGAACTACGCAAATGCCACACCAGTATTCCAGAAGGAGAAGGCGAGAGGATGTTTTTCCTGGTGGATGTGAGTATTCCAGGCAACACTGTAGACTGGGGGCTGGGATTGACAAGGCATTCACCTCCTGCATTTTCCCACTTCCATTTCCTCTGCCCCTGACAGGAATGCCACCTCATCCTCATAGCCTTAAAGCATAGTTGAAAGGCCCCCCACCCCCACCCCAGCCCGCAGCTCCCAGCACGAGTTCTCCCAGCATGAGTCTAGCCATTCCGCTCCGTATCCCTGTATGAGTTGCCACATAATAATCATAATGTTGGTATTTGTTAAGCGCTTACTATGTGCAGAGCACTGTTCTAAGCACTGGGGTAGATACAGGGTAATCAGGTTGTCCCACGTGGGGCTCAGAAGCAGCGTGGCTCAGTGGAAAGAGCCTGGGCTTCAGATTCAGAGGTCATGGGTTCGACTCCCGGCTCTGCCTCTTGTCAGCTGTGTGACTGTGGGCAAGTCACTTTACTTCTCTGGGCCTCAGTTACCTCATCTGTAAAATGGGGATCAACTGTGAGCCTCACGTGGGACAATCTGATTACCCTCTATCTCCCCCAGCGCTTAGAACAGTGCTCTGCACATAGTAAGCGCTTAACGAATACCAACATTATTATTTACAGATGAGGCAACTGAGGCACAGAGAAGTTATGTGACTTGCCCACAGTCACACAGCTGACAAGTGTCAGAGCCGGGATATGAACCCATGACCTCTGACTCCCAAGCCCTGGCTCTTTCCACTGAGCCAAGCTGCTTCTCTATGTGACATACCTACTTCCCAATGGCACCTAAAGAGGCATGAAATGTTCTTTCTTACCCAGCAGGCAGTCTTTAGGCTTAGATTGTTGTTTTATTTTCTCTCATTTACAGAAAATTAAACTGTTTAATCAGGACATCTCCGCCTCGATACTAGGAGAAGAAACTGTGTATAATAATGAGAAACGGCTATTTACAAAACTCCGAGTAGAATTTAGAAACTGGGGACAAAAGCTGAAAACCAGTTCTGATACCGGTAGGTCCCACAGGAGAAGCGACAGCTGATCCGAAAAGCAACCCTCGACCGAAGTAGCGGGCCCGAGAGTTAAAGTTTAGTGACATGAAGCCTAAAGCCAGAGTCCTTGACATGGGTGGTTCTTTCAGGACAGCATGTTGCATCTGAAAACATTAATAATAATAATAATGATGGTATTTGTTAAGCGCCTACTATGTGCCAAGCACTGTTCTAAGCGCTGGGGGAGTTTCCAGCTGATTGAACTGCACTGTGCTTAGTTCAGTGCTCCGTCTACAGAAAGTGCTCAATAAATAGCATTGATTGTCAACCACGGGTTGGTACTTGGCAAAGCAAATCGAACTCACTCTCACTCAGTAAAACTCCACATGACTGTTTGGCAAATGGCTTCTCACCCTCTTGAAAAATACCCTGTGCTTTTATGTTAGCACTTATACTACAGCAGTTTTTTGACGTTTCCAGATAAAGGATTAGAAATGATTTTATTTAATTTCATACGATGGGAAACTGGGTTGGGTGACAAGTACTTGAAATGATATGTGGAGCTATTAGAATAGCACATTACACCTATTTTAATGTCACAGTCCAAAAGTTCACAAATGAAGAAGTCTTGAAATATGAAAATCAGTATCGTGGCCGAGAGCTCCCAGGGTTTATCAACTACAGTATGTTTGAGACCATTGTAAAGCAGTACATCCAGGAGCTGGAAGATCCAGCGATTGATTTGCTTCAGGTAGTGGCTGGTGAGTTTCTTCTTCTTCTTCTGGGTTTTTTTTTGTTGTTTTTAATTAAATCCTTAGAATTACATCCAGTGATTGTCTAATGGGAGGGATGGAGGGGCAGAAGTAGACCCCCAAACCAACTGTGTTCTTCCACTGTGACAATCGGTGGCTTTGTGGGAGCTTTGAGAATTCAGTAGTAGTAATTGTCTGCCTCGTGACCTGGGGTGAGTCATTTCACTTCTCCGTGCCTCCGTTACCTCATCTGTAAAATGAGGACTGAGACTGTGAGCCCCATGTGAGTCAGGGACTGTGTCTGCCCTGATTTGCTTGTATCCACCCCAGCGATTAGTACAGTGCCTGTTGCATAGTAAGTGCTTAACAAATTCCTAAGTTTCTGTGATTATTATTAATTGCATTTACGAAGCACTTACTGTGTGCGTAGCACTGTACAGAGTGATGGGGACGCATATAGAGATGGAAATGAGACTTGGTCCCTGGTTCTCAAGATGCTCACAGTCTAAGAAAATAAGTGGAGAGAGGGAATCGGCGAGAGACATAGCAATGAACAGTAAAATCCTAAAACAATATAAAAGGCATGGACAAATGCGCACAATATAGACAAAAAGCAGTAGGATACAGTGGCTAGAGGAGCAGAATTTCAGGCTCCTCATGGAGCCTTCTCCAAGTTTTACAGGGTCGCCGGGTGTTCTTCCCACTTGGGGCGCACAGTCTTAATCCCCATTTTACAGTGGCCTAGTGGAAAGAGCCTCGGCCTTGGAGTCGGAAGGACCTGAATTCTATTCCCAGCTCTTCCACTTGTCTGCTGGGTGATTTTGGGCAAGTCATTTAACTTCTCTGTGCCTCAGTTGCCTCATCTGTAAAATGGGGATTCAGACTGTACGTCCCGATTAGCTTATACCTACCCCACATAGTAAGTGTTTAACAAATACCATAAAGAAAAGCAGCATTCTGGAAGCTCTGCAGCTGTTTTGCGCCCTCCTGCTAGGGTAGGGCAGCAGGTCCAGGAGAGATGGAGAAGACGTCCCAGGGAGTAGAATCGTTTTCAGACATCTAGACCCCAGGAGAGAGGAGAACGCTTAGCTCCACTGTCACAAAATGATGTCTTACAGAGAGCTACCCGAGTGTTTTTTTGGGTGGCGTTTGTTAAGCACTTATCATGTATCAAGCACCGTTCTAAGCGCTAGAATAGATAGCGCTAAATCAGTCAGGTCAGACACAGAGAAAAGGTTTGGAAACCCTATTTTACAGTGGAGGAAACTGAGGCATAGAGAAGTTAAGTGACTTGTAAGTGGCGGAGCTGGGAGTCGAATCCAGGCCTTCTGACTTCCAGGCCCAAGTTCTTTCCACTGCGCCATGCTGCTTCTCTTACCGCCTGCTTACCATGCTTTCCATCTGAAGCTGGCACTGATAAGTGGACAAAAAAGACTCTATTTGGGTAAAAGCAAAGAAGAAGGGAGAAAATATCCTAAATCGCAGCCTGAGGCTACGAGAAGCATCATTTCACCTCCTCCTTCTTCTTCTACGGTATTTGTTAAACACTTGCTATGTGTCAAGCACGGTTTTAAACGCTGAGGTAGATATGAATTTATCAGGTTGGACAGAGTCCCTGGCCCACATGGTGCTCACAGTCTAAGTAGAAGGAGCTTTCTGTCCTGGTCTAGACCCTGAGTAGGGACTTTCTACAATGGCAAGATTCTTTCTCACACACACAGACACACACACACACACACACACACACACACACACACACAGACTCAAGTGCACAACATTCTCTATATCTTGGGGTTAACTGGGATCCTGCCATCATTAAATTAAATTTTTACCTTTGATCAGAAATTGTCCAGGAGACTTTTACAACTGTCGCCCAGAGAAATTTTGAGGATTTTTTCAATCTTCACAGAACTGTTAAGGTAAGAGACCTGAAATTATCTGCGGGAAGTCAGTGATATTTATTGAATGAATATTATGTGCAGAGCATTGTACTAAGCACTTGGGGGAGTATTATACAACAGAATCAGCAGACATATTTCCTGGGCATAATTAGTTTACAGCCTAGAGGGATAAGAAATCTAGTTTCCCGCTCTCTTTTGATTGTGAGCACCAGGTGGTGAATTGAAAGGAAAATAATAATTCTTCCTGACTCGCTGATGGCTTCTGATGTCAGCAGGATCTGCCGGTCAGAAGCGGGCAGAGCTTGGGTGGGGCCAGGGCCAAGGGGGTTCCCCCTTTTATCCAGCACTACCTGGGTAGGGCAAGTTTGTCTTGTACCCAGCTTAGTGCCTAGCACAGAGTAAGGGCTAATATAGACCAAAAAATATAATAATAAAGGAGGCCAGATGACCAAGCATCGTTTCCCACTGTGAGTAAAAAGCCTCTCCCCAAATCGTTGTTTACCTCTTATCTAATCAGAGCAAGATTGAAGACCTGAAGCAAGAACAAGAGGAAGAAGCAGAGAGAATGATCCGACTGCATTTCAAAATGGAAAAGATCATTTACTGCCAAGATCAAGAGTACATCCGCATTTTGCAACAGATCAAGGGAGACCCCTCTAAAGATAATGGACCCTTCGTACTCACCCAGAAAAATAACTTCTTTTTCCATTCGGCCTTAAACACTCCTGATTCCGCACTGGGTCAACACCTAAACGCCTACTTCAAGGTGAGTTTGGAGTTGCATTCTAACTTGTTTATAGCATATGATTTTGTTCTTTTCGAGGTGGAATTTGCAGGCTGAAATTATGTGACTGCCATGGTATTTTTTACTAAGTCAACATAGAATAATAAGCAGCTCCACTCACTTTCAACATTTCCCCTTAACATCCTATAGGACCTAGAGAAGAAGTAGCAATAAAATAGTAGAAGTAATAGTAAATAGTGCAAGTAATAGGAATAGTATTTATTGAGCTTCCACTGCTCTTATTATCGTTGCCATTATATTTCAAATAATTTTTTTATGGTATTTATTAAGTGCTTACTTACTTTCCTGCATGGGGCTCACAGTCTAAGGAGGAGGGATAACAGGTATTTAATCCCCATTTTACAGTTGAGGAAACTGAGGCACAGACAAGTAACGTGACTTGCAAAAGCAAGTGGCAGATCCAGGACTAGAATCCAGATCCCCCGACTCCCAGGACTGAGTTCCTTCCATTAAATCACGCTGCTTTTGACGTATATGATTCAGCAGGATACATGATTAGGAGTAACTAGCAATGGAGCAGTTGCATCGTCCTCCACAGCAGAACACCAAAACCTCTCTGGTGGGTCTTGAAAAGGACCTGAGGTAACACAGCAGACACCGGGCCAATCCGGGATTAGGTCCCCAGTCCTCCGACTCCCAGGCCCGTGCTATTTCCACTAGGCCAAACTCCTCCTCAATCAATCCACCAGTGGTATTTATTGAGCACTTACTGTGGGCAGAGCACTGTAGTAAACTCTTGGAAGAGCACAGTACCACTGGTGGACACAAGCTCTGCCCTCAAGATAGACTTTGGCCTTTTAACGTCTCCGGGTTCTTAAATTTCTCTCTGTTCCAGGAGGCCAGCAACCGCCTCTCTAACTACATCCCAATGATGGTTCAGTTCTTTGTTCTCCGGAGCTTTGGCGATCGCTTGCAGGAAGAGATGATGATCCTGATACAAGACAAGGAGAAGTTGGATTGGCTGCTTAAGGAGCAGAACGACACGGTCACCAAGAGGCAGTTCCTGAAGGAGCGGATCAGGCGGCTGACTCTCGCTCGTCGCCATCTGTCTAAATTCCCAGGCTAAAGGGGTTATTATGATGGGCAGTAGCTCTGGCCTGTGATTCTTTCATCTGCTGCTCTTCGTGGATGTTGAGAAGTCGTAAAGGTAGCGTTTTCCTCTCACAGTTGGCCGACTCCATTTTCCGGGCTCTACACTCTAAACTAGTTTGTAGCTAATGGACAGCCTGGAGTCCTGGGCCAGCCAGATTGGGTATCCGAACTGAAATTTCACTGTTTGCCCCCACTGAGACCTTGGTTCTCCTCCCCTCAGCCTCCAAGGCTAAGGCTAGTCCATCTGGGCCCTTCCTACAAATAGACTATGCGCCTGTCACTGGGCAGGGATTGTCTCTGTTGCCGAATTGTACAATCCAAGCGCTTAGTCCAGTGTTCCGCACATAGTAAGCGCTCAATAAATACTATGGAATGAATGAAGGAGCACTCCAGAGCATCTCCAAATCCGCCACCTTGGGGACTCACCTTCTCACAAAGCCCTCTCGATGGGACTTGTGTGCATAATGAGAGTATTTGTTAAGCCCTTAGTATGTGCCAAGCACTGTCCTAAGCGCTAGGGAAGTATAAGATAATCAGATAATTATAATATTAACAATAAGTATAAAATAATCGAGCCCCGGTCCCTTTGGGGTTCACGGTCTGAGGGAGGGAGAGCAGATGTTTTATCCCCACTTTATAGAGGAGAAAATTGAGGCACAGAGAAGTTCAATGATTTGTTCAAAGTTCCTAAAGCAAGCATTGCTAGAGCTGGGACTAAAATCTGGGTGCCCTGATTCCCAGTTCCTTGCTGTTTCCGCTAGGCACGGGTACCTCAGGCCCTCGGAGGGGAGGGAGAGAAAACAGGAATGTGGGGAGCATGTCTCTTCCACTAGCTCCATTATTGCCAACCCAGTGCCACTGTTAACTGTTACCCTCCATTAGATCCCAACTGTGTCCCTGCCATACCCAGTGTCCACCCCTCTGCTTCCCTCATCCATCCCCCACCTTGTCACCCCCCTTCTTGTCCTCCTTTCCCGTCACCCCCTTTTCCTGCAGATCTCTCGTTTCACCCCCAGTTGTCCAATTGCTTTGTCAAATTATAAAATTCATGTACTCGATTTGCGTGGTGTGTTATTGGTATTCATTTACTGGCACTGAGCATCTAGGACAGATACAGGGCGATGAGAAGCAGCGTGGCATAGTGGATAGAGCATGGGCCTGGGAGTCCGAAGATCATGGGTTCTCATCCTGGCTCCACCACTTGTCTGCCGTGTGACCTTGGGCAAGTCACTTCACTTCTCTGGGCCTCAGTTACCTCACCTGTAAATTGAGACTGTGAGCCTCACATGGGACAGGGACTGTGTCTATCCCGATTTGTTTGTACCCACCCCAGTGCTCAGTACAGCACCTGGCACATAGTAAACACTTAACAAATATCACATTATTATCATCATCATCATCATTATTATTATTATTAATACCATAAAACCCACAGGGATTTATACTCCAATTGGGGAGGCATATCTAAAACTCTAAAATGGGAAATAAAGTTGTGAGCCGCATGTGGGACACAGATCAGGTCCAATATGATTATCTTGTATCTTCCATAGTGTTTTATTCACTGTCTGGCACATAAGTAAGCACTTAACAAATAGCATTAATTTTTTTTTCATTCTAAAAACACAAATACACACAAGTGCTGAGCATAAATATAAATTGGAACCTCACTGCTCTCGTACTACAGCCCAGCCCAAACATTTAGTTAATGCCAACCTAGACATCTTGAAAATCTTACTGGAGAAACAGCATGGCACAGTGGCTAGAGCACAGACCCGGGAGTCAGAAGGTCATGCGTTCTACTCTAAGCTCTGCCACTTGTCTGCTGTGTGTCCTTGAGCAAGTCACTTCACGTCTCTGTGCCTCAGTTACCTCATCTGTAAAATGAAGACCAAGACTTTGAGCCCCACCTAGGACAGGGACTGTGTCTAACCTATTCACTTATATCCACCCCAGCGATTAGTACAGAGCCTGGCATACAGTAAGTGCTTTACAAATACCATAGCAATAATAATTTCTCCTCCAAGAGGCCTTTCCTGACTAAACCCTCCTTTCTCTCCTTAGCACAGGAATTTGCTCCCTTTAATCACGTCTCAGCCCCACAGCACTTATGAATATAAATGTAATTTATATTAGTGTGTGTGTCTCCCCCTCTAGAAAGTGACTGCCAACTCTGTTGTTACAAAGAACTCTCCCATGTGCCAAGTACAGTGCTCTGCACACAGTAAATGCTCACTGGAACAAAAATGCTAGAGATGGCTGATGGATTGATATAATTTAGTGTGCTGGGAATTAATAGGGGAAGGCATGTTGAGGGAGTTGGACTTTGAGGTAGGCTTTGAACAGGGGGAGAGTGTTATCAAGTAGCCACCTGTGCAAGGGCATTTTGTTCATTGATCCTAGGTGAGCTGGGCTATTTTACAGAGTGGGAACCTCAGGACCTGTGAAGGAGCGGCAGTATGGTTTAATGGTTAGAGCATGGGCCTGGCAGTCAGAAGGACCTGAGTTCTAAAACCTGCTTCCTTGGGCAAATCACTTCATTTCTCTGGGCCTATTAATCCCCATTTTATAGATGAGGTGAGATTATGAAAGCCATGTGGGACATGAATGGTGTCCAACCTGATTACCTTGTATCTACCACAGCACTTACAACAGTGCCTGGCACACAGTAAGTTCTTAACAGAAACCATTAAAAAAAAATTAAAAGGAAACTTTGAACTCCAAGCTTGCCTAGAGACGTGCAGATAGCTGGAAGGAAAGTTAGGGATGTAGATGGAAGTTTGGAATGTGCCTTAAAGTTGGTGTAAAAGTGGACCACTAAGCACTCACTAGGCACTCAGGCATTACTTTGCTGATGATGAGACAAGTGGCTCCTCCTTCTTCTTGTTGTCTGTCACAGGTGGAACCATTTTTCACAGACTTTACCAGAGGAAGAGGAAGATGCCCTGCCTCAGGACTGCACTTTGGGTCACTCCTAATGAATTCAGCTTTTTTGCCATTTGAACTACCATTCCTGTATTTTGAGTTCCTGCATGTCACGGTAAAATCTCTATCTCCTTTATCAATTAATCCACTGTATTTATTGCGTGCCTACTATGTGCAGAGCACTGTACTAAGTTCTCGGGAGAATACAATACAGCAGAATTAGCAGACATTCCCTGCCCATAATGAGGTTACAGCCTACAGAGGGGAGACAGATATTACTATGAATAAATCATTTATAATATATAATTTGAAGATATGTACATTAGTGCTGTGGGGTTGAGGGTGTGGCAAATATCAAGTATCTAAACATCACAGATCGAAGTGCATAGATGATACAGAAGGGAGAGTGAGCCGGGAAAAAGAGGGCTTAATCGGGGAAGGCCTCTCGGAGGAGATGTGACCTTAGTAATGATTTGAAGGTGGTAATGCTTTGATATTTCTCCTAAATGTGATTCTTTAGCCAAATTGGTTTTACCCTGGATATATTGATAGTATGAGAATTTTACCCAGAATGGTCCAAACAATAGAGAAGCAGTGTGGTCCGGTGGATAGAGCACGGGCCTGAGAATCAGAGGACCTGGTTTCTAATCCCAGTTCTGTCACCTGTCTGCTCTGTCATCTTGGACAAGAAATTTCACTCCTCTCTGCCTCAGTCACTTCATCTACGAGCTGGGGATTACAACTGTGAACCTCATGTGGGAGCTGGTCTGTGTCCAACCTGATGGGCTTGTACTTACCCCAGCGCTTAGTGCCTGGCACATAGTAAGCACTTAGAGAAGCAGCATGGCTCAGTGGAAAGAGCCCAGGCTTAGGAGTCAGAGCTCATGGGTTCGAATCCCGGCTCTGCCAGCTGTGTGACTGTGGGCAAGTCACTTCACTTCTCTGGGCCTCAGTGACCTCATCTGTAAAATGGGGATTAACTGTGAGCCTCATGTGGGACAACCTGATTACCCTGTATCTCCCCCAGCGCTTAGAACAGTGTTCTGCACATAGTAAGCGCTTAACAAATACCAACATTATTATTATTATTAGATACCACAGTTATTACTATTAGGTTCTACATGGAGGGAAATTTTAAACGTAACAATGACAGGCCTGGGCCCCACCTAGTCTGAGTCAGAACGGCCTTTCATAAGGGTGAGAGCCACCTTGGTGAGTATGTGGATGTGGAAAAGTTGACTAGTCCACTTTTTATTTATGTATGTATTTATAGAGAGAGAAGCAGCATGGCTTAGTGGAAAGAACATGGGCTTGGGAGTCAAAAGTCATGGGTTCTAATCCCAGTTCCACCGCTTGTCAGCTGTGTGACTTTGGGCAAGTCACTTAGCTTCTCTGTGCCTGTTACCTCATCTGTAAAATGGGGATTAAAACAGTCCCACGTGGGACAACTTAATTACCTTGTAACTACCCCAGCGCTTGGAACAGTACTCAGCACATAGTAAGCACTTAACAAATGCTATTATCATTCTATTTTCCCCGTGCTTAGAACATTTATTCATTCATTCAATCGTATGAATTGAGCGCTTACTGTGTGCAGAGCACTGTACTAAGCGCTTGGAATGTACAATTTGGCAACAGAGACAGAAGCGCTTGACATATAGTAAGCGCTTAACAAATATCATCATCATGAGGTATTTATGTGCATTTATGTATTTCTGTCGTCCCCATTTAGACTGGGAGCCCGTTGTCGGGCAGGGATGGTCTCTATCTGTCGCCGAATTGTCCCCTCCAAGCGCTCAGTACAGTGTTCTGCACCTCGTAAGCGCTCAATATATAACACAATGACGCAATGTGTATATGCAATCTCGTTTCCTCCCATTTTCCTTGAACTTGGGTCCTGCTCCTCCCCGGGCCCTCTTTAGATTTCATTTTCCCGGCCGTTTGAGTTTCCCTTTTCATGGAAAAAAAAAAAGGAAAGCGAAACTCCAGCGGCGGCCGGGCGCCAGGGGGCGCCAGGGAGGGGGCGCCGGGGGGGGGGCGCGTGCAGGAGGGCGGGAGCAGGTGCCGCTCGTGGCGGGGGGGGGGGCCTTAGGTGGGGGGGGGCTGCAAGAAAGACGGAGCAGGCAACCAATCAGTGAGCGGAGAAAGAAAAGGGGGTGGGAGGGGAAGGCTGCTCGGCCAATCAGGAGCGCGGAGGCAGTGGGGTGAGCGGGGCGAAAAGCCACTGGCCAATGGGGTCCGAGCTTGCCTCAGAAGCCCTGGAGGCGTGTCTTTGGGAGCCCCCCCCCCCCCCAGGGGGACCCCAGGTTTCATAATAATGTTGGCATTTGTTAAGTGCTTAGTAAGTGCTGAGCACTGTTCTAAGTGCTGGGGGAGATGCAAGGTCATCAGGTTGGCCACGTGAGGCTCCCAGTCTTCCTCCCCATTTTGCAGATGAGGTCACTGAGGCCCAGAGAAGTGACTGGCCCACAGTCCCACAGCTGACGAGTGGCAGAGTTGGCATTCGAACCCATGACCTCTGACTCCCAAGCCCGGGCTCTTGCCACTGAGCCATGCTGCTTCTCTAATAATAATTATAGTATTTGTTAAGCGCTATGTGCCAAGCACTAAGTGCTAGGGTAGATTCAAGGTAATCAGGTTGTCCCTCGTGGGGCTCACACGTTTAATCCCCATTTTGCAGATGAGGGAACTGAGGCACAGAGAAGTTAAGTGACTTGCCCAAGGTCACACAGCTGACGAGTGGCAGAGCCGGGATTAGAACCCATGTCCTCTGACTCCCAAAGGCGGGCTCTTTCCACTAAGCCACGCTGCCTGGTCTCATTGCTCACTCTTATGGTGTTTCTTAATAGTAATGATGCCATTTGTTCAGCACTTACTATGTCCCAAGCACTGTTCTAAGCGCTGGGGGAGATCCCAGGTCATCAGGTTGCCCCACGTGGGGATCCCAGTCTTCACCCCCATTCTGCAGATGAGGGGACTGAGGCACAGAGAAGGGAATAATAATAATGCTGGTATTTGTTAAGCACTTACTATGTGCCGAACGCTGTTCTAAGTGCTGGGGGAGATCCAGGGTCATCCCACGTGGGGCTCCCAGTCTTCATCCCCATTCTGCAGATGAGGGGACTGAGGCACAGAGAAGTCAAGTGACTTGCCCAGAGTCACACAGCTGATCAGTGGCAGAGCTGGGATTAGAACCCAAGGCCTCTGACTCCCAAGCCCGGGCTCCTTCCACTCAGCCATGCTGCTTCTCTTAAGCTCTTACTGGGTACTAAGCACTGCATTAAACATTGGGGGGCTAGATCTGTTGCCGAATTGTATTTTCCAAGCACTCAGTTAAGCACTGTGCCCAAAGTAAGCACTCAATAAATACGATTGAATGAATGAATGAATAACAATAACGATGGTATTTCTGAAGCGCTTTCTATGTGCCAAGCACTGTTCTAAGCACTGATAATAATCATGATGGAATTGGTTAAGCACTTACTATGTGCTGAGCACTGTTCTAAGCGTTGATAATAATAATGATGGGATTTGTTAGGCGCTATGTGCCGAGCACTGTTCTAAGCGCTGAGATAGATACAAGGTTATCAGATTGTCCCACGTGGGGCTGACGGTCTTAATCCCTATTTTACAGATGAGGGAACTGAGGCACAGAGAAGTGAATTGACTTGCCCAAAGTCACACAGCTGACAGGTGGTAGAGCCGGGATTAGAACCCACGATCTCTGACTCCCAAGCCCGGACTCTTTCCACTAAGCCACGCTGTTTAGATACCATCGAATCATGTGGGACCCATTCCCTTTCCCACGAGGGGCACACAATCTTAATCTCCATTTCACAGCGGAGGCGACTGAGGCAAAGAAGGAAATAATAATAATGTTGGTATTTGTGAAGCGCTTAACTATGTGCTGAGCACTGTTCTAAGCGCTGGGGTAGACACAGGGGAATCAGGTTGTCCCATGTGGGGCTCACAGTCTATATCCCCATTTTACTGATGAGGGAACTGAGGCCCAGAGGAAGTGAAGTGACTTGCCCACAGTCACACAGCTGGCAAGTGGCGGAGCCAGGATTCGAACCCATGACCTCTGACTCCAAAGCCCGGGCTCTTTCCACTGAGCCACGCTGCTTCTGACTGGGCCATGGTAATAATAATAATAACAATAATTGTGGTATTTGTTAAGTGCTTACTATGTGCCAGGTACTGTACTAAGCGCTGGGGTGGATACAAGCAAATCGGGTTGGACACAGTCCCCGTCCCCCGGGGGGCTCACAGTCTCAATCTCCATTTTACAGATGAGATAACTGAGGCACAGAGAAGTGACGTGACTTGCCCAAGGCTACACAGCAGACAAGTGGCAGAGTCAGGATGAGAACCCATGACCTTCTGACTCCCAGGCCCATGCTTTATCCACTATGCCAGACTGCTAAGCGCTCAATAAATACTACTGATCGACCTAGTGCTGGGCCCTGCACCCAGTGAGCAGTCAATGAATGTTATTACAGTGCTCTGTACTAAATAGACACTCAGTAAATTGATTGATTGAACTAATGAATTCCCAAACAGGAGAGACTAGCAGCATCACAGAGGATAGAGTAGACAGAACATTACCCACAGCAACAGGATGAGGTGGGAGTTGAGACACAAGGCCGAGATGATTTGCTACCTTGCCCCCATGGAAGTGGTGCCGAAGATGTGAATCAGAAAAAAATAAAAGCTAAAATCAAAAGAAAAATAATAAAATAAAAGCTAAAAGAAACCCAACCTTTTTTTTTCAACATTTTTGAAGTGTGGCCGAGTGGGTAGAGCATGAGCCTGGGAGTCTAAGGGACCTGGGTTCTAATCCTGACTCCACTTGTCTGCTGTGTGACCTTGGGCAAGTCATTTCCCTTCTGTGCCTCATTACCTTATCTGTAAAAAGGGAATTGAGACCATGAGCCCCATGTGGGACAGGGATTGTGTCCATGTGGGACAGGGACTGTGTCCAGCCTGATTTGCTTTTCTCCACCCTATCACTTAGTACAGTGCCTGGCACACAGTAAGCATTTAACAAATACCACAATTATTATTATTATTGAAAATAACCCAACTCACTAGAATTTTTTTAAAAAGAAAACTCAATTTTATCCCCAAATTACATATTTGAAAACCAATTCCTAAATAGATTTAATGAGCTCCAGTGGGGTTTTTTTTTGGTTCTTTCCTTACTTTAACAGATGTATTTTCAGGCCTCTTGAGAGATCTCTTTAGAATGGAAACAGAATTCATTTCCTTCCTTGCGAAAGCAAAGCTTCAGTTTCATTTTTTCAGTAAAGCACTTAAAAAGAGGGGAGGAGTTAGAAGTTGTAATATAAGTAGAAAGTAACTGAGCCAGCCTTGACTATTTGCTTCCAGTCCTGAAGAGCTGGTAAGTGTTATTTCTTTTTCAAATAACTTGACCCTTTATTTAGCAAACCTCTCATTTATTTATGCTGAAGACATAGTGAATAGGGTGAAATGATGCTTGGCGGCTAAACCTGGATTATTAAAAGGGAGAGCATGGGATTCCCGAAATGTACTCCGAATCAGTAACTTAGTATCTAAGGATTATTAAAACGTGGAAGGAGAGGGGCCCCCCCAAGTTTCCTGATCCTGGGGCTCCAAAGTTTTGGGGTGCCTCCATACCTCCAGTGCTTGTGGAGAACTCCCCCCGTCCATAAACCCTAGATGTAGAGATTAATTTAGTGAGATAAGGACCTTGGGACAGTCAAGAGGACAGGGGAGGAGAACCACTGGTTCTCAGCAATTAATCAATGGTATTTATTGAGCGCTTACTGTGTTCCGAGCACTGTCTTAAGTCTGCATATAGTAAGTGCTTAACAAATACCAACATTATTATTACTAAGCACTCAGGAGAAGTCAAGCCAATAGAGCTAGTAGACCTGATCCCTGCCCACAAGGAGCTTTCAATCTTGCACGATCAGTCTATCGATGGTATTTAGCGAGAGCTTACTATGTGCAGACCACTATTCTGTGTAACAGCAGTGGATTAGTTTAAATGTTGATGGGTTATCTTTGCCTAATTGTCTTTTCTGGATTTTTTTCCCCTTCAGGATTGTGATTTCGTTGTGAGCAGGAACTGTCTTCAGTGAAGGGCAGTCCTAACTCTGCCACTGGCTTGCTGGGTGATTTGGGTAAGTTGCTTAAGTGCTCTGGGCACCAGGTTCCTCATATGTAAAATGGGAATAAAACAGATACTATGGGGTCCCTCTTTTTTATGGTATATATTCAATGCTTACTATAATAATAATTATGGAATTTGTTAAGCGCTTACTATGTGCAGAGGACTGTTCTAAGCACTAGGTAGATACAGTGTAATCAAATTGTCCCAGTTGGGGCTCACATTTTTAAATCCCCATTTTTACAAATGAGGTCACTGAGGCACAGAGAAGCTAAGTGACTTGCCCAAGGTCACACAGCAGACAAGTGGCGGAGCTGGGATTAGAACCCACGACCTCCGACTCCCAAGCCCGTACTTTTTCCACTGAGCCACGCTGCTTCTCTATATATCAAATAACATTCTAAGCGCTGGGGTAGATACAAGTGAATTAGGTTGGACACATGCCCTGACCCCCCCAAAAAGCAAAAAAGAGAGAAAAAAATGCAATAAGGTAGGGCTCACCAAAGAGAATTGTTCTGAAGATTCTTTGCCAGTGTAGTAAGAATTGTACTATGTTACCACTGATGTCCTTGGGGAACAGAACCGTCCTGTTAGTTAACCATTACCAAAGTGACCACACACTGAGGTCATGGTTTCAGACAGATCCTCTTTATTAAAGGGACCCAGTGGCCCCCCATATGCCAGGATACAGCATCCTAGCAATGTCTGGTAGACATACACCTTTACAGCAAAGCCCTGGGACCTTTATAGCTCAAGAAATCCCGATCTCCAACTGCTTCTCAGACTTCTCCCCTTAGTTCCCAGTCCACCTGGCCCTGCATATCGAGCAAGTTTCTCCTTCCTTTTGCTGATGGTAAGGGGGAACATCTCTTCTAAAAGAAGTTCCTCTTCTGATGAGGAAAACAGTATAGATTTCCCCTCCTTGAGTTGATAAGTATGCGGGTACACTTTCCTTGAGAGATCTTCGTTTTGTGGCTAGGATGTGGGAACCTTCTCCTTGAGCAGTTCCAGAGATGAAGACATCATCTGCTCAGGACTGGTGCAGGCTCAATATGGGGTATTTTAATCTATTGATCCGTTGATGGTATTCACTGAGTGCCTACCGTGTAGAGAACCTTGTACTACGCACTTGGGTGAGTACAGTAGAACAGAGTTGGTAGACTCGTTCCCTGCTATGGTGAGCTTACAGTCTAGGAGAAAAAAAAAATCTTGCTGCTATTATTCTGCACTTGGCCCACCTTGTGACCAGTAGCCCCCAGGGATCTTTGGTAAAACATACTAAAACCAGATACTATCATTTACATTCTAGAGTATAAGTCTGCTGTGGGCAGGGAATGTGTCTGTTATATTGTACTCTCCCGAGGGCTTAGTACAGTGCTCTGCACACAGTAAGTGCTCAATCAATAAATCGATTATATTTATCTTGTACATTCCAGGGTGCCCAGAAGAGAGATCTGCACAATACGGCAATCCGTAAATATTTTTGATGGATTATTGAGAAGTTGTGGCATCTCCTTGCCTGGAGGATTTAAAAAGTAGAATAGAGTTGTTTATGCTTGGGGTGGTGTAAAATATAGCCAGACCTGAAAGCAGGGGGCAGCCAAGGTGACCTCTCAAGATTTCTTCTAGCTCTATCTGGCTGGTTTAGAATGAATAGCTGCTCCTATTCACCTGTTTATTCTCTTTGTTGATAGGAAAAAGATGACAACCCCATGTGAGAGAAAAGACATGTCCAAAACGATGCCCTTCCTAGAAGAATCCCAGTTGAAAAATGGAGGCAGCCCACCATCGAGGAAAAAATCGAAAAAACAGGTTAAAAAAGAAATTTTACATTGGACAGATTCATAAGTTTCAGCCTAAGCCAGGGTCCTCCCGCTTTAGCACGCATCGCCCTTCTCCGTAAAAAAAAATGTAATTCTTATATTTTTGGATGGTTAATCTAGGAGAGGGTAGAAGAGATGGAAGAATTAATGGATGGAGGGAGAAGAGAGGGGTTAGAGAGGAGTCTGGGGAGGGAGAGGACATTTAAGAAGGTTGGAACAGAGAAGGGAATCAGAGCGGGGTCTGATTGGATTCTTTTTTTTCCCCAGGTACGGGGGGAATGAAAATAGGGGGAGAAACATGAAATTTTGCTTGTCTTACTGTCGTGTCAAGAGTTAGGGAGGGACTTGGGGGGAGGGTAAGTGAAGCCGATGGTTAGAGGGACAGGAAATCAAGGACCAGGGAGGAAGAGGAAGGGGAGCCAGCTGGCATTCATTCAGTCCCCAGTCGCTACTGAAGGTGCTTCTGCCATGGGCACCTTCCCTCTGTTCTGTCTCTTGGAGACAGGAACCCCGGGCTCGACGGGGAGTTGGCAAAGAGGGCATCCGTCCCAACGGGGCTCCCAGACAGGTCCCCAAGGTCACTTGGCCAGGATCGTCAGGGCTAGATGGCAGTTTAGACAGTCTTCTATCACCCTCCCCCATGGCAAACTGGGGATGGGGACCCCAGGAGAGGCCCCAGGGGAGCTCCATGGACAATCCCAGAGAAGCCGACCAGTGGAGCTCTGGGCAGTCGGTGGGAAAGCCTACTTGCTGGCTCTCCGCACGGGGTATAAGAAAATGAGAATGGAAGCAATACCGTTGCTGGAGCAGACCAGTACTGATTCAGTCTCTCATAGGGCAGCAAAATGGTTGGGGACCCGGGTCTTTCATATCCATCCTAGCGTGTAGTGGGGTGTACTGTACTATCTGACCATCCGAACTTTTCCTTTCTACATCCCAAAACCCTCTCCTTCTTATCACCCCGTTTCTGGCATTGCGGAAGTTCCCACCCCCAGCTTGCCACAGAGAGGGGTGATGGAAGGATTTTTAGGATGTGCTGAGATGCCAAGAATGAGTTAAATGGGAAGCAGGGTCTGTCTGGGGTCACAGGCTGAATAAACTGCTCTGCATGTTCAGAATTGGCTTAGAACTTCAAATTCCCGAGAGCGTGGATGATGCCTCCTGGTGGGGTCTCGGTTCTTATGCCGAGCCTCCCTATTCCTTCCCTGCGGTCCCAGACAGGAGGGGGGACTTGGGCCGCTGGGTCTGCTTCATTGCCTACGGGCTCAGCCCAGCCCCCATTCTCAAGGCTTCCCACATCCCAGCTGCCCAGTAAAATGGAAGCCAAGCTGCTTTTACTGTGGATGTGGGGAGGGGGAAGGAAAGGGCGTGTGAAGAGAATGAGGGAGAGTGGGCCGGGCTGAGCCGAGCCGAGCCTGGAGGCAGACTGAGGCCTGGAAAGCAGACCCTTTGGTGGCGGGACTGGAGCGTCGAACACTCCGGCTCCTGCCTCACTGGCTTCAGGTGGCAGATGAAGAGTAACCAACTTAAGTAGTGCCCGTGGGAAGAAAGGTGGTATAGTCTAGTGGAAGGAGCACAGCATTGAGAGTCAGGACGCCTGGGTTCGGTCCCAAATCTGCCCCTGGCCTACTGTGTGTCCTTAGGCAAATCACTTAGCCTCTCTGGGCCTGTATCCTCATCTGTCAAATGGGGGTGAGATCCTGGAGTGTGAAACATACACTGTGTCCATTCTCCTAACCTCTCTCCCCAACCCAACCCCCACACTCCACTCCTCCGAACACCACCCGTCTTCCTTCTGGCCTGGAACTCCCTCCCCCTTCATATCCAACAGTCCGTCACCCTCCCCACTTTCAAAACCCTCCTAAAATCACATCTTGTCCAAGGGACCTTCCCTAACTTAGCCCTCATTTCCCCTTTCTACCCTCTCCTATCCATCAACTATGCATTTGGTGGTGTATCCCTGAAGGACTTTGACTCTCACCCCAGCCCCGCTGCACTTATGTAAATATACTTTCGACTCTACTATTTCATTCATTCGTTCATTCAAGAGTATATATTGAGCGCTTACTATGTGCAGAGCACTGAACTAAGTGCTTGGAATGTACAATTCGGCAACAGATAGAGACAATCCCTGCCCAATGACGAGCTCACAGTCTAGCCCCTATCCCTGGTCTATTTTAGTGTCTGTCTCCCCCCTCTGGACTGTAAGCTGGTGGTGGGCAGGGAACAGGTCTACCGACTCCCCTACAGTGTACTCTCCCAACTCTCTGCACAGTGCTCTGCACACAGGAAGCAGTCAATACGCTCCATCGATTGTTGTCCCAAGCGCTTAAGGTGCTGTGCTCTACATACACAAGTACTCAGTAAATATCATTGATTGACAAGCCCCAGCTCTTAACACAGAGCAAGTACTTGATAAATGTCATAGTTGCTTGAGGTGCTGAGATGGCTTAAAGACTGTAAGCCCCATATGGGGCAGGGACTGAATTGGACCTGATTCTCTTCTATCTACCCCGGTGCTTAATTAGTACAGGCAATAAGGGCTTAACAATGCCACTATTATTATTATGCTATTATTATTATGCTGCCATCAGCACAGCCACTGCTGTTCAATTCCCCATGCACCACGTCCTCGATACAGCTTAAGAGCCTCAATTAATCGATCAGTCAAACAATCAATGATTTTTAAATGGTATTTGTTAAGCGCTTACTATGTGCCAGGCACTGTACTCAGCACTGGGGTAGATACAAGCTAATCAGGTTGGACACAGTGAATGACCCACATATGGCTCACTGTTTTAATTCCCAATTTACAGATGAAGTAACTGAGACACAGAGAGGTGAAGTAACTTGCCCCTAGTCCTATAGCAGACAAGTAGAGAAGCTGGGATTAGAACCGGGTCCTTCTGGCTGTAAGGCCCATGCTCTATCTACAAGACCATGCTGCTTCTCTATTATGGAGCGCTTACTGTGTGCAGAGCACTGTGATAAGAGCTTGGGAGAGTACAGTATAACACAAATGGTAGATATGTTCCCTGCCCACAATGACCTTACAGTCTAGAGGGGAAAGCAGCATGGCTTAGAGGATAGGGCATGGACCTGGGAGTCTAAAGGAACCCGGTTCCAATCCCGGCTCTGCCACTTGCCTGCTGTGTGACCTTGGGTAAGTCACTTCACTTCTCTGTGCCTCAGTTACTCATCGGTAAAGTGGGGATTAAGACTGTAAATCCCATGTTGGACATGGACTGTGTCCAACTTGATTAACTTGAACCTACCCCGGCGCTTATTCATTCATATTCATTGAGCACTTACTTTATGCAAAGCACTGTACTAAACAGTACAATGCCTGGCACATAGTAAGCGCTTAACAAATACCATTAAAAATGGGGCAGGGGAGACAGACATTGAATATAAATAAATGAATTTCAGATATTTACATAAGTGCTGTGGGGCTGAGGGAAGGGTGAATAAAGGGTGCAAATCCATGTGCAAGGGTGACATAGAGGGAGATGAGAGGAAAAGAACTGAAGACCTAGTCGGGGAAGGCCTCTTGGAGGAGGTGTGCCTTCAATAAGGCTTTGAAGGTGGAGAGAGTGATTGTTGGATATGAAGAGGGAAGGCGTTCCAGGCCACAGGCAGGATGTGGGCAAGAGGTCGGCGGTGAGGTAGATGAGATGAAGGTTCAGTGAGTAGGTTGGCCTCAGAGGAGCGAAGTGTGCAGGCTGGATTGTAGTAGGAGAGGTAAGGTAGGAGGGACAAGGTGATTGAATGCATCAAAGCCAATAATAAGGCAAGAGCTACACAGGGGAGGCTAGATCCAGCAGGGGAAACCAGGCTGAATCCAATAGCCATGGCATGGGAAACCAGCCTAGGACCATCCAGGCTGTTGGAAGCAGGAGCACTGGGAAGCGGGTCACGCGAGGGGGACCCGTCAAACAGTGTTATATTTCTTTTTCCTCCTGATCTCAACTAGTAATGCCCTCCATGCTCCAGCCCTCCCCTCCCGTCTTCCACAAAGTAGCACGAGGAGTTAGCTAGGAAACACCGTATCTGATCTTCCGCTACTTGAAACTTGGGTTCTGAGGCACAGTAAACCCTTTACTTTCCAAAAGAAAGCAACACCCTGCTTGTACGACGAATACGAGGAGAAGGTTCGCCCCTGCATCGATCTCATCGATTCTCTGCGAGCCCTAGGGGTGGAGAAGGACCTGGCGCTGCCTGCTATCGCCGTGATTGGAGACCAGAGTTCCGGGAAGAGCTCCGTCCTGGAAGCGCTCTCTGGAGTCTCTCTCCCCAGAGGCAGTGGTAAGAGCTAATTAATGGAGCTTCCTGAGGGAGTAGGGCGTGGGCAGAGTGTGAATGGCGTGGCTGGCTTCAAAACAGGCGGGCTGTCCAGATGGGGTTTGAGGTGTGTGCTACCCTGCGTGACCCAACGGCTACGTGGATTCTTAATCGATCCGATCTACTGCTATCCATGACTTTCTGCCCAAATAGTTCCCAGCCATTCTAAGAGCTGGAAGGAAGAGGGGGGATCCTTGGAGTAGTGGGGATTGGCATCGTGAGGCCCTCTAGCAGAGGCAGAAGAGAAGCCCCTTCCATCTCTCCAAGCCCACCCTGACGTAACCCATACCGTGGGCATTTCTGTCGGCTAAAATCCACGTGGTTTCTCCCCACCACCAGCCATTCCCCGAGTTGGGGATAGATGTCTGTGACTCTGCGCTCTCTCCCTTCGGGCAGCGTGAGAGCCAAGAGTAAAGTGAGAGCCAGTTTGCCATTTTATCAGTAAGACTTACCCTTCCCTGAATTGACCGCACATAGGCATTGTCACCAGATGCCCCTTGGTGCTGAAACTGAAAAAGCTGAGCTGTGACCAATGGTATGGGAAAATCAGCTATCGTGACCAAGAAGTTCTTCTCTCAGATCCCTCGGTGGTGGAAATGAACATACATCAAGGTAAAAACCCTGTGTTTGATAACTGTGCCACCATCTTCCTTCTCAGGAAAATGCAAGATTAAACTCTCTTTAAATGCAAGATTAAACTATCCCAGTTGAGATCACAGCTGCATCTTTACTGTGATCGGAAATGTGGTAGCAGTAGGGGAGGAAGATGAATACACACATCTAGTGTGGGGTAAAGCAGAATGCAGAGCCTTGCACACAGATGTTCAATATTATTTGAACTGTCATGTGCAGTTTGATAGTGAAGAAAGCGCTCAGTACAGTGCTTAATAATGAAGCAACTTAGTACAGTGCTTCCCAGTGAAGAGCGGCTCAGTAAATACCATTGGTTGGCCTGAGGCTGCCATGCCAAAAATGCATTCCTGTGGAAGAAGTCTAAAATCAAATGCTCAAATGAACCATTTTTAGAAACTGGGTTGAAGACTTCCTCAGGAAGGCAGCTTCAAAGTTCCTTATATACACATGGATTGCTTCCTACCTTCATAGTACATAGGGATTTCTTAGCATTCAGAAGAGATAGATAAGCTGATGGATGTCTCTTTCAGTGAATAATTTTATTTGTATTAATGTCTGTCTCCCCCTCCAGACAGTAAGGTCGTTATGGGCAGGGAATGTATCTGATTATTGTTATATTGTACTCTCCCAGGCACACCCAATAAGCGCTCCATAACTACGATTGACTGTCTGAATATATATATTGCCCTCCTGAGTCAGTTACAAGTTATTTTCCCTGAACTGGTGTTGGCTTTGCATTTAAGCTCTCCTCCACCGTTGTTGTTTTTTAAAGGCTTCATTTATGATCACATTCAGTTGAGGTGTTTTTCCTTTCAAAGTTAAAGCAGGAGGTTAGATTTTAGAAGAACTTCTTCACCAGAAGGATTTTTCAGACAGTGGGATGGGTGATTTGACCAGACAGGAGAGGCTCTTGCTATGAGAGTCAGCTAATTCTATTCTCCTGCCTGGGATGGGGGGTTGAGGGGGCAGTCTTTCTAGCTGGGAGGGGTTCAGAGGGCCTGCTGAAAAATTACTCAGATAACAGATTGACATAGAACTCCTTGGAAACAACAGGTACCTTGTAAGATCCTGGAGTTTTGCTACTTGGTCTGATTCCCTCTGGCAATGGTCTAATTGGTGACGGGACCGGGGGGTGCCATCTTTTCTTTTTTTTCAGCTCAAGACATTATGGCTGGGACAGGAGTGAGCATTAGCGATGAACTAATTACACTAGAGATCAACTCCCCTAAGGTCCCAGATCTGACCCTGATTGACCTTCCGGGGATCACCAGGGTGGCTGTGGGCAATCAGCCCCACGACATTGGCAAGAAGGTAAAAGCTTTGGGCCCATTACACCAGGTGAAGCAGGCTTTTGTGAAGGGGGGACAGGGTAGCCCAGAACGATCACTTTGGTTGACGTTGCACTGGGATATTTTGTGATTCAGAGTTCCTTTAAATAAGGAGCTCGTCACTATTGGTCATGGTCTTATTGACTAAGGGTACAGAGCCAGGCATTCAATCATTTGTCAGTTTGGAAATGCACCTTTTTGAAGACCAGTTATTTGCCACTTTTGGATCTCCCAAAATCAATGGAACCCAAGCCTGTCTGTCCAGGCAGGTTGGAGAAATGTCCTGAGGCTTAGCTGTTAAAAAAGGAAAAAAAAAAGCCACATCTTCCACAGATTTGGCCACAGGGAGCTGTAGCTGACAGAATAGACCTTAGGGAAGGCGATAGAGAAGAACAAAGGGCATAGCTATGACTACGGCCCATGGGAAATGAGGATAAATGGGGAGGTTGACGTCGAGGTCCATTGTTCAGTGAGCAGGCGGAGGAACCTTGGCATGTAATGTGTCCATTGGAAGAGTTGACTCCGAATAACTTTCGTTTTGCCTTTTGATCGTCTAATTTGAGATTCAAGCAGCTAGCTAGTTGCCTCGAGGTGAATAAATGAGATTTCCAGCCAGTCTGGTCTTGGGGACAACCCAGCATCTTTATCTCTTAACCACTCAATTATATTTATTGGGTGCTCAGTGTGGGCCTAACAGTGTACTAAGTGCTTGGGAGGGGATACCATGGTTGAATGTTGTTGATGCAGATCTCTCCCCTGCAACAGGGTAAGTGTGCCCTCTTCATGAAACTCTTAATGGCCGGGGGAAAATAGCACCACACAGACACAGAAGCAAACAGAAAGGCTTTTCTCCTCCCCTTGCACCCACCGACTCTTACACACACATGCATACGCACATGCATGTCCATGCGCACGCACGCACACACACACCTCTCTTCCGCCCTGCCCCCAGTCCTATCCTCATCGGTATGTTCCATTCCAGATCAAATCTCTCATCCAAAAGTATATAAAGAAGCAAGAGACGATCAATTTGGTGGTAGTGCCAAGTAATGTGGATATAGCGACCACGGAGGCTCTGAACATGGCACAGGAAGTGGACCCCAAAGGAGAGAGAACTCTGGGTAAGAAAGGGTGCCTAATTTCACTCTGCACCAAGGGGAAATTGAAAGATGTTCATGACCATAACACACCATAACACCTAAGTGGTATGCATTCATCTGACTTCAAGTTCACTCTAACCTGGAGTTGAACTTTGTGGAATCTTAGCTGGTTTTCTTTTTTTTTTTTTTGCAGGGGGGGTGGGGGAGAAAGAGAGAGGGAGAGAAAGAACATATGTACATACCATTTTGCGCAGTCATTTTCTCTTATTTACTCTGAATTTGCAAATATCTCCTTCAGGACATCTGTACTTGGATGTCCCGCTGAAACCTCCAACTTATCCAAAACAGAACTCCTCATCTTCCCACCCAAACTCTGTCCTCCCTGTGACTTTCCCATTGATCTAGACAATGCCATTATCCCCCTGTCTCACAAACCCATAACCTTGGCATTATCCTCAACTCATTTTTTTCATTCAATCTTTCACAAAATCCTGATTGTTCTACCTTCAGAACATTTCTAGAATCTTTCTTTTCCTCTCCATCCAGACTGCTACCATGCTGATCTAAGCACTTATAATTTCCCAGCCTGACTACTGCATCAGCCTCCTTGCTGACCTCCCTGCATCCTGTCTCTCCCCTCTCCAGTTCATTCTTCACTCTGCTGCCTGGTTCGTTTTTCCTAAAAACTGTTCAGATGGTTGCCCATCCACATCCACATCAAAACAGAAACTCCTTCCATTGGCTTTAGGGCACTCAGTCAGCTCTCTCCCTCCTACCTAACCTTGCTGATCTCCTACTACAAACCCAACCCACATACTTTGCTCTTCTAAAATCAACCTACCGCCTGCACCTTGATCTTGCCTATCCCATTACTGACCCCTTGCCTATGTTCTCCCTTGGGCCTGGAATTCCCTCCTCCTTCATAGCCAACAGTCCACCACTCTCCCCACCTTCAAAAACCTATCAAGTCTCCAAGAGGCTTTTCCCAGGCTGATCCCTTTATTTCCCCATCCACCCACCCCTCTGCATCATCTACGCACATAGCCATGTAACCCTTGCACTTCGATACTCACCCCAGCCCCAGAATACCTAAGTAAATATTCTTTTATGCTACTCTTCCTATTCCTGATCTTTTCTAACGTCTGTCTCTGTCTCTAACTCTAAGGACTAAGCTCCTTATGGGCAGGGATCGCGTCTACCACCTCTTCTCGGCTACTTTCTCAAGTGCTTAGTACAGAGTGATGCACACAATAAGCACTCAGTAAATGTCACCGGTTGAAGGATTTCCTCTACTGCTCCTGCTCACAACATCAGGAATGACAGTACATACTGAGCCAGGCCCAGGAGCATGGAGGAAGTGAAGAGAAAGAAACTTACTGCTGCACTGTAAGCGGGGTCCACCTCAGGAAAGAGTGGAGCCCCAAATTGTTCCTTCCTTTTACCCCTGCCTTCCATGGGCAGAAGTGAGGACAAAACATGCCTCCCACCCTGAAATCACTAGCTCGCTGAACTCACTTCCCTATAAACCTACCTACTTCCGTTGTCCACAAGACAGCGGTCACTGGAGATCCCTGACCTCCATCATGTAAATAAACGTGGTTCCACGAGCCCGAGTCTGGAAAGACATTAAGCCAGGCCCAGAGGAAGTCAGGTCCTCTCAGGATCGCACCTGGAGAGTTTCCAGTACTCTACCAGTCTCAACTACGGGAGGGAGAATCAAGCAGGGGCATTCCCATTCCATTCCTAGCTTGGGCAGTAGCTAGCAAGTGGAAGACAATCTGCTACAAGTCACGACTCCCCTGGGCCGGGCAGCAGCGGCATGGGAGAGAGTTGAGGGTGGAGACTCACTTTACCGTGGGGAAAGAGGCAGTGGTAATCCACTTCTGTATTTTTACCAAGAAATTCTATGGATACACCACCAGAATGATTGCAGGTGGAGGGGGAGTGTTCTGGGAGAGATGTGTCCATGGAGTCGCTATGGGTCAGAAATGACTTGACGGCACAAGACAAGAGGAAGTCGGGCTAGAGGCAGGAGCTTGGTAAGAGAGAAGAGTAAAGAGGTAGAGAGGAGTCGAACAGAAATCCAGGTGGATAAAGCAGAGAACCACCTCTTTGAAAAACTGCACTTCCTCTTCCAAATGAAAAGGTAGAGGGATTCAGTCAAAGTCTGAATGGAATTTGCCTATGTCCGAGGCAGAAGATCTTTAGCCCTGGGTGTCTCACCTATCGAGAGACATTGAATCATGCTTGGAGTTAAAGCAGTGGGAAAAGTTCAGAGAAGGTGAGAATTTGGCTGTGAATATTTGGGAGGGAAACTATCAGCCTGGTGATTTGATTGATGACCAAGTGCCTTAGGAGGGAAAGGACTAGGATTTTATCCAATGATGCTTAAGTTGGTTATGTGAGCGATCTTGCCACTGTTTCTGTACCTGCAGGAATCTTGACCAAACCAGATCTGGTGGACAAGGGCACCGAAGAGAGCATCGTGAACGTGGTTCGCAACCTCACCATCTTCTTGAAAAAAGGCTACATGATCGTGAAATGTCGGGGGCAAAAGGATATTCAAGACAGAATGAGTCTGGCTATGGCAATCACCAACGAAAAGATATTTTTTGAGGAGCATGAGCACTTCAGGTAATGCCCTGAGCAAGGCCGTCCTTGGGTGCTCATATACAAGTTATTGCTGCTACCACCGAGGATGGGAAAATATGACCAGGAAGGTGGACATTGGCTGGGAAACGCCACGTGGAGAAAGTGGCCCTGTAGTAGGGCTTGTGGGGTGGGGACGGAGTTTGGTGCAGTGGAAAAGGAGTGAGCAATGAGTTGGTAACAGGGTAGCAGAGAGGGCCTGGGAGTCTAATCCCAGCTTTGCCATTTGTCTGATGTGTGATCTTGAGCAAGTCACTCAATGTCCCTGTGCCTCAGTTTCCTCATCTGTAGGCTGCGGATTCGATACCTATTCTTCCTCCTATTTAGACTCCAAACCCCATGTGAGACAGGGACCGTGTCCCACCTGATTAACTTGTATCTACCCCAGTGCTTAGAACAGTGCTTGCCCCTTGTCTTGTCTTATGCGGTCGAGTCATTTCCGACCCATAGCGACACCTCGGACGCATCTCTCCCAGAACGCCCCGCTTTCCATCTGCAATCGTTCTGGTAGTGAATCCTTAGGGTTTTCTTGGTAAAAATACGGAAGTGGTTTACCACTGCCACCTTCCACGCAGTAAGCTTGAGTCTCCGCCTCGACTCTCTCCAATCCCGCTGCTGCCCAGCATGGGTGAGTTTTGACTCAAAGCAGATTGGCTTCCACTTGCTAGCCACTGGCCAAGCTAGGAATGGAATGGGTAGGCCTCCGCTTGACTCTCCCTCCCGAGGCCAAGACTGGTAGAGTAGTGGAAACTCTCCAGGTGCGACTCTGAGAGGGGGTGCTTGACGCTAGTAAGTGCATAACGAATTCCATAATAATGATAGTTACTATTATCATTACTATTCTTATAGTCATGAGCGAGATCCAGTCAGAAGATTAGCTTGGAAGTAATGAAGAATGCTAGCTGGGGTAGAAAAAAGTGTTTAGGTATGGAGGATGTGGACGGGAAGAGTCTTCGATCCAGTGGTTAGGGGTTCTTTCTAATGCAGCGAGAAGTGGGTGGCCAATGGAGGTTTTTGAGGAGGGGAGTAATGTTATAAACAGCATTTTTAAGATGATAACCCAAGCAGCTTTTGATAGAATAGACTGAAAGCTTACAAAAGAGGCCACAGGCGGGAGACTTGCCGGGATAGACTGAAGAGGGGAGAGACCAGTAAGACATTGTTCCACTAATCCATCTGGGAGGCGACGAGGGCTTGAATTCACTAAGAGGCCATAAGAATGGAAAGGAAGGGGTGGATATATGAAATATGCAGAGAAGGAAGCAGCAAATTTTGGACAGCCTCAAAACGTGAGTGAGCCATCAAAGGTGACACAAGGTGGGGGCCTCTGGGACAGAGAGGATAGCGGTGGCGTTGACAGTGACGGGAAGGATAGGAGAGATTTCGGAGGGAAGATGTGGAGGGCCATATGGAGTGCAAGGTGCAGTGACGTGTCCAGGAGATGCAAGTGTGTAAAGCAGGTGAAAGGTCAGGCCTGATGAGGTAGACCTACTGGACTTCTGTCCACATGGAAGTGGGAGCTGAAATCATTCGAGCGGGGCAGTTCTCCGAGAGAGCGAGCCTGGAGCGAGAAGAGGAGAGGATCCACAACCTCCTCGATTAAGAGTGAGTGACTAGAGCATCATGGAGGAGAACTAGGAGAGCACTGTGTCTGATCTGATCATCCTCGGTCTACTGCGGTGCATGGCGTAGGGTAAGCGTGTAATAAATACCGTGATTAGGGGAATCCTGGCATTTCTACAAAGGAGGAGCAGTCACCAGTGTCAGAGGTGGACAGATTGGAGCCCACTGGATGTAGTTAGAAGGTCGCCAAAGTCCAGACCAGGAGGAAGAATGGTTGTGGGGCCGGCAGAAGAGACACACAGGCAATCTAGAAAGGGGACCTTGCTGAGGTGATGAGTGGGGAGGTGTCAGGGAGAGAATTTAAAGTCACCTTGACACCGCGGCGGCGCAGAGCTTCTGCTTCCAAGTATTTCCTGGCCTAGGCCCAGTGATATGTTGGAGGGATTCATCTTCATCAGCACTGCTATTGCTCTCCCCGAGGCTTCCTTAGGTTTTTCACACGATCAGTCATATTTATCGAGTGCTGAGTGCAGGGCACTGTACTAAGTGCTTGGGAGAGCACAATATAACAGAGTTGATAGGACACGTTCCCTGCCCACAACAAATTTACGGTCTAGAACTCCTCAGTGTTCTTTCTCTCATTTTACCTCTCATTTATTAAGTGCATACTACGTGTCAAGTACTGTTCTGTATGTTGGGGTAAAATACAAATTAATCTGATTGAATACTGTCCCTTTCCCACATGGGGTTCACAGTCTAAGTAGGAAGGAGAATAGGAATTTAATCCCCATTTTACAGATGAGGAAAATGAGGCACAGAGAAGTTACGTGACTTCTCCAAGGTGACACAGCAGGCAAGTGGTGGACCCGGCATTAAAATCCAGGTCCTCTTTCCCCCTACCCGTGCTCCTTCCACTAATCAACGTGCATTTACTTTATCAATGAAAACATAAATCTAATCTCTTGCAGAGTTCTTCTGGAGGAAAATAAGGCCACAATTCCTGCCTTGGCTGAGAGACTGACAACTGAACTCATTGAGCACATTGTTGTAAGCTAATGCAGGAGGGTCACTTGTTCCCCATAAAACATCCAGGCCCCCTCAAAACAGAGCTGAGGTTTCCTTGCCTGTCAGAGATATCCTGCAGTTCAAAAGCAAGGCCACGTTCATGTCCTGCCCTAGCAACAGAAATCTGACAGCCTCCAGTCAGCCCTCCCGAGAGGCTGGGGTTGCGTTCCCAAAGAACCCACCTTCGGAAAAGTCACGGTCCAGAGCTCACGCCTTGAGGACGCCGTGCGGGCCGCCCTGTCTACAGACAGACGCGCGTTGGGGGTAGAACGTAACCCACACTCCTCGACAGCTGGCAAGCAGAGTGGGTTATGAAAACACACGTTACAAGAGAACAGGCTAGAGTTCATTGTTTAGCCCTGTCTTCATTTATTCCCACCCGTCTCTTCTTGCCTTCTCTTCAGAAAGTGCTGCCCACATTAGAACAACAGATAAAGGATAAACTCCACCAAGCTACCGAAGAGTTACACAAGTGTGGTGCAGACCTTCCGGAGACAGATGAGGATAAACTCCTCTTCCTCATCGACGTGAGTATTACAGGGTGACTGCACTTGCCTGGGGATACGGGAGGGAGGGAGATCATGACAGAGCCCCAGAGCCCGCTGCTCTCCAAAGCGCTTGGTATACGTTAATGTCTATCTCCCCTTGTAGGCTGCAAGCTCGCGAGGGGGCAGGGAACGTATCTGCTGATTAGGTTTTGTTGTACTCTCCAGAGTGCTCGGTACAGCGCTCTGGACATAGGATTGATTGCTCTGCATACGGTAAGTACTCAGTAAATACTGTTGATTGACTGATCTGTCTCCTTCCACCTGATACCGCTGTGGCTTCAAGCACCTTTATTAGCAGTATTAGTATTTATCGAGCATCCGTCCGGTGCAGTACAAGTGACTTGTCCCCTGCCCACAACTTACCCCCTAACGGGAGAGGCCAACAGAAAAATATCTCGAGTGGTCCAAAATAAGAGATGGACAGATCTGCCTATTTGTATATAGATATAAAGTTATCAAGCTGTTCACGGTCCCTGGTCCACTTGGGGCTCATGGTCTTAATCCCCCTTTTACAGATGAGGTCACTGAGGCCCAGAGAAGTGAAGTGACTTGGCGAAGGTCCATGGGCAAGGTTGATCCAGACGGTCGGATCAACACAAACAAGGGTGCCGAGGCCAGGTAGCCAGCAGCTGCCCGCTATCTTTCTTTGAAAGTCCCAGCCTCCCCTGGAATCAGCTCCTGCCCAGTGGGTCCCACGGGGTGGACCTGGCGCCCAGAGGGACGGGGACCTAGCCTGGGAAAGGCAACGGCCGTGGAGCGGGCCAGGCTGTGCTACCGGCCTCACGGACCGTGGCTGCTTCTGGGCTGCAAAGGGAGCTCGCTGGCACCACGGGTGGCCATCGGCCTTCTAAAACAAACCCTCTTGGGTCCCTCGGCCCCGTGGCAGAGACGCTGCCCGCTGACAGATCTGGCAGAGAGGCAGCGAGGCCGAGCGGGAAGAGCCCAGGCCTGGCAGTATGAGAAACAGGGTCATAATCCCAGCTCCATCACGTGCCCAGTGGGGGGACCTGGGGCAAGTCACTTAATTTCTCAGGGCCTCGCTTTCCTCATCTGAAAAATGAGGGTTCAATACCTGTTCTCCCTCTTCCTCAGACTGAGAGCCCCATGTGAGACTCCGCATCCAACCCGATCAACACCTATCAACCCCGCCACTTAGTACGGGGATTGGCACGTTAGTCAGCGCCTAATAAATACTACCGCTCACTAATATTAGGTGCCCGCACAGGCATGGATTCTGCTAGGCGTCCATCTACCCCTTTACCCCAAGCAAGCTGCTGATGGTGCACGCTGCCACTGCCCCCGTAGGAAACACCACGTGCCCGCCTCGGGACTCTCTATTTTCATCGACTCGGGGTGGTTTCTCATCTCATTTCCAGAAAATTAGAGCCTTCAATCAGGACATCACCAACTTGATACAAGGAGAAGAAACCGTGGCCGAGGATGAACTCCGGCTGATCTCTCAACTCCGACAAATATTCCAAAAGTGGGGAGTGACCATGACCAAAACTTTGCAGAACAGTAAGTCCCGGGGCCGAGCTGGCATCTGCTCATGGCGACCACTCGGCAAAAGTCAGAGGCGGGAATTCATCTTCACAGCAGGGCAACCCACAGGCATTAAGGTGTCCAGATACAGTATCTCTCATCCCCGTCTCCCCGTGGCTTCCATTTCCCAGACAGAGCCAAGCTGCTGTCTCCCACTGGATTCAATCAGTGGTATTTACTGAGCGCTTGCTGTATGCAGAGCGCTGTGTTGAGACCTTGGGAGAGAGTTGGTAGACTCGTTCCCTGCCCCCAAGGCGCTTACAGTCTACGGGGGCGAGACAGACATTGAAAGAAATTACAGATAAATGAGCGACAGTCTCACCTCTCTGTGTTCACTCCCGGCATTTCTCCTGCCTCCGAGGCCACCTCGGATAATCTCCCGTCGGAAGCGGCGGACGAGTCTCGGTTCTGAAACTTGAGGCCCGAGAAGCTGCGCGGCGGAGTCGATTCTAGTATTAGTGCCTTGGGCCACGCCCCCCTCGAGCACTCTCGTCCCTGCCGGTCACATCCCTGCTGTAGGATGGAGTGTTTCCGGCGGGCCAGCAGCCAGAAACGGGACGAGAACCCAGGTCTCCCGCTTCCCAGAGCGATGCTCTCTCCAATCAGCCCATGGGGTTTATTGAGCACTTACTGTTTGTGGGGCTGTGAGGCCACTCAAGTGTTCTGCCATAGGTTCTTTCCATGGAGAAATGTTCTATAGTTTAGGCCTTCCTACCCCTGATCTGACTCCCTGACTTTGGTCTGTGGCAATTTCAGAAGTTGATCTGGTGAACTAGGTCATGCTTTTGCTTCCTTTTAAAGCACTATCAGGAAATAACTCATTGTTCTTTACCTTATTAGCCCAAAAGACTATAATTTGGAAGATCACAGAATCTGAAAATCAGTATCGGGGCAAAGAGCTCCCAGGATTTGTCAACTACAAGACGTTTGAGGCAATTGTAAAGCAGTGCCTCCAGCAGCTGGAAGAACCAGCTGTCGATATGCTCCACAATGCAACTGGTGAGTGTTTTCTGTGTTTCCTTCTACATCTGTCTTAGCTGAAATCGGAAATGAAAGTCTGAGTAACTTCTCTCACCAGTCACCTTTGTTTTCTGCCTCTGTCCCCGCTGGTCATAAGGCAGGGTAAGTAGGGCCTTCCAGGCTTATCCTCACTCACCTTACCCCTAAGGCTTTTTTGGTCCCTTTCCCAGCCTCCCTGGGCCCTCCACAACCTCCTCACTTTGGAGCTCAACTCCTCTTAACCCTTCTCGTTTGCTCTGATAATGACCTAGGACCAGACTGGCACTCTGATAAAGTTTGGGGGTGAGGTTGGCGGTGTGTCCAGTCTGCTGCGGGCGTGTATAGTGAACCCCTGACCCTTACAGATGATTCCCTGTCAGGGATAAAGATAGGTCTGGCTAGTGCAACTTTCTATATGTATGCCCAATTGGGCCAAGGGGAAGGTTAGCACCAAACTTGTTCCCAGACCCAAAGTAAGGCACTGAGTGCCATTCCAAACCCCTGAGAAAGTAGAAGGTTTGTTGGGGAGAGCCTTGGAGAAGAAAGAGTGATGGCTGATGGAAGGAACTTAATTCTGATCCCATTAGAAAGATGATGTCGATGATGTCTGCCTGTCTGTCTCTCTCTCCCTCCTCCCTCCTTTCCCTTTGTTCGCCTCTCCCCATCCCTGAGTCTGATCTTTTTCTCAGCTCGGATCTTTCCTCCTCCTTTCCCCCTGAACTTTCTCCCATCCCCTTTCTAGTCCCTCACATCTGCTCTCCATGATCCACTTCCTCCTCTCCCCTGGTCTCTTATCTCTCCCTGGGACTGTTTCTCGATTTTCCTCTTTATCCAATGGTACTACTTATTCTCCACACCCCCACCTACACATTCCCTCCCACCTCTTCCACTTCGGTACTCGTGTCTTCCTCGTCTTCTACAGTAGCTATCTCTCTTTAGGCCAGGTTGGCTTTCAACCCTGATCCCTTCAGTATTTATCGAGCACTTACTGTATGCAGAGCACTGTACTAAGCGCTTGGGAGAGTACGATAGCGTGGTTTAGTGGAAAGAGCACGGGCTTGGGAGTGGGTTCTAATCCCAGCTCCACCGCTTGTCAGCTTTATGACTTTGGGCAAGACACTTCACTCTCTGTGCCTCAGTTCCCTCATCTGTTAAATGGGGATTAAGACTGTGAGCCCCACCTGGGAAAACCTGATAACCTTGCACCTCTCCCAGCGCTTAGACCAGTGCCTGGCACAGAGTAAGCGCTTGACAAATACCATCATCGTTATTATGAATGACCGTAAGCAGGCACATTTCCTGTCCCCAACCAGCTTACTCACGCTCTCTCCCTTCCTCCTCCCCAGCTTCCCTGACAGTTTTTCTCTTCTCTTCTCCGGTTCCCACCCCCAGGTTTGCCCAAGAGCCCTGTTACCACCATGTCACCTGAAGCCCTGTCTTTAGGTGAGGGATGGGCTAAAATTAGTCCCCCTTCAGGCTGGCGATCCAGGGCCCCTTGGGTCTCTTGTCTCATCCTGGGCAGTCTGACAAAGGGCCTCCTTCCAAGGCTTGACTATCACCAAGCTCCTGATTTCACCCTCCCGTCACCATTTTTAGAGTGAGAGGGTTAAACTGGAGGAGGGAGCCCCACATAAACCTTTACCAGTTTCAAAGCCCCAGCTTCAACGGAGGTAGAGAGCGCCACTGTTCGTGGCACACAAATGGGACCCAGCCATCCTCTCCCGTCCCTCCCCCAGCCAGCCCTGCCCCATTTGCCGCCTCAGATCGCAGACCAAGGAGCGACATGGTCAACTCACCTCTAGCTGGCAACCTCAGCAGGGCTCTGCTAGGCGGAGACGTTACTGGATCTGCTCTTTAATCTTCACAGCTATTCTCTAGAGTAAGAAGAAAGCCATTAGTGGATGAACTGGAAGCCTAGTGCATATATTATACTACGTGTTTAGAGTAGCTAAATGGATAGAGGTGTCCTTCAGAGGGGCAGACAACAGTGAGACTGCACCTTTGAGGGGAAGTAACGGTATTTACTGAGCAACTTGAACGCAGCTATCTCTTGTATACTTTGTCCATGAAAACACGACATCCCTCAAGGATATTTACTGAGCGCTTACTAAGTGCAGAGCACTGGACTAAGAGCTTGGGAGAGTACAGTGGAGTTGACAGACACAATCCCAATCTTCAAGTCTGGGGACATGCCAGGATTGGTGCATTTAAAGTAGGTAAATAAATTGGGCTAAACTAAGCTAGGCAAGGGACCGATCAGTAATATGTGTTTGTAAAGTCTCAGCAAAAAGCTCTTAAAAGATATGGGATCCATTAGCTACTACAGCTACGATAATAATTGTGGCATTTGTTACTGCAGCTACGATAATAATTGTGGCATTTGTTAAGCGCTTGCTACGAGCCAGGCAGGCACTGTAATAATATTGTTGGTATTTGTTAAGCGCTTACTATGTGCAGAGCACTGTTCTAAGCGCTGGGGTAGATACAGGGTAATCAGGTTGTCCCACGTGAGGCTCACAGTTAATCCCCATTTTACAGATGAGGAAACTGAGGCACAGAGAAGTGAAGTGACCTGCCCATAGTCACACAGCTGACAAGTACTCCACTGTAGTAAGTAGTGGAGTTAGACACGAGCTAATCAGGTTGGACAGAGTCTTAATCCCCATTTTACTGATGAGGGAACTGAGGTCCAGTGAAGCAAGGCGACTTGCCCGAGGTCCCAGAGCAGGCAACTGGCAGAGCTGGGATCAGAAGCCAGGTCTTCCTGACTCCCAGGCCCGTGCTCTATGCGCTAGGCTACACTGCTTCTCACGCACCTAATGCTTTCCCACCAACTCTCACCAGGGGCTCTGAGGGAAGGCACACCCTGGATGTAAGCCAGGACTAGACTGATGTCCGGTTTATACCGGCGGGACTTAGCTGGTTATTGGGATTCTAATGCTATTACATTGAAATCACGCTCTTTCCTTCTTCAGAAATTGTCCGAAAAACATACACCAACATAGCCCGTAGTAATTTCGCGGACTTCTCCAACCTCCACAGAGTTGTAAAGGTAAGAGGCTCTTCCATATAAATTATAACTAACGCTGGGGGTGGCGGGGCTGGACCCTGTGCTGAGCCCATTTTCATTTGCAAAGAGGCCTTGAAGCACAGAGATGAAACTAAAAGTAGGAGTTGACAATACCTGGGAGAACAGGGCAGTCAAACAGATTGCAAATGGAATCTAAAGATTTGGACACGAAGCCAGCTCCGAGGAGGAATCGATGATGATGATGATGATTATGGATAGTAATACTTTTTAAGCGCTTACTATTTGCCTCTCGTTGGGATAAGTGTCATAAACAGATTGGACACAATCCCTGTCCCTCATAACTTACGGGAGAGAATAAGTATCTTCTCTCCATCTTTACAGATGAGGCAACTGAGCCACTGAGAAGTTGTGACTTTCCCAAGGCCACACATTAGGCAAGTGGCAGAGGCAGGCTTAGAACCCAGGTAATCTTAGCTCCCAGGCCCAGTGCTCTCTCCCCTTGTGGCTTTGCTGTTTCAAGTTGATCTTTGGTTGGATCTGGGAAAAACATTCTGAACTCCAAAAACTCAGATCTATTTCTAAAGACCTAGGGGATCAAAAGTTCTTCGTATATGAGCAGAACTTTCTGAAGAAAGTTCCTGTCAGGCTAATATAATTGATTTCCACTCCACCTCAGAGTCTAGCACATGGTACACAATAATAATTGATAATTAGGGTATTTATTACAATAGGACCACACCACATTCACACCTATATTACACCTGTGGCTCACAGCATAGGGTTAAAAGCTAAAAGCAGAGGATCTAGACCAGAAGTCACCAACCTTTTTCACTCAGAGGTAGCAGCGGGATCCTTCACCTCCTACCCCTCCTCGTTCTTTCCCCCGGTCGGCGGCGTCGATCCTACGGGTGAGAGGGAGGCCGTACCGGGGGAGAGTCTAGGAGGCGGAGAAGACCGGTTCATCCCACGGCGAGGAAGACACCGGCCGACCCCGGGGAAGCGTGGATACTAGGACACGGCAGCTTCCGCGGGTGGCGAGTGAGAGCCGACCGTATCGTCGCCGCCGTCGACTTCCTGTTTCTTAACCTGATGCTGATCCAGTCTTCTACATCGCCTACATTTTATGCAAAAGTCAGACACGGCGGCAGTCCTCGCTTCTTGAATCTTGAAGGAAGGGAGTAACTTTTCCGTTCATTTTGATCTTCCCAGAGCAGACTCGAAGACCTGAAAACCATGCTGGCTAAGAAAGCCGAAGAAATCATCAGACTTCAGTTTCAGATGGAACAGATCGTTTTCTGCCAGGATGCCGTCTACAGCAATATGCTGAACGAGGTCAGAGCAGCGACCGCCCAAGAAAACAGCGAAAAGAAGAACCCGGCCTATCAGGAGAACTGCACCTGGGCCGAAATGAGCGAACACCTGAAAGCCTACTTCAGGGTGAGTGTGTGGACCCGACCGTTTGGGAGGGGCCCCCACGGGTTCACGGAACCCACCACCTGGCGTGCCCTCTCTAGGCTACTTAAATATCCTCATAAAGGTGCTTCCCTTTTGAAACGTACTGGCTTTTAGGGAGCTACGTTCAGAACAGAGTTTCACAAGAAGGCCTGGCTGTCGCTTCTTCTTCCCCAGACCTAATTTCCAGCCACGGTAGTAGAAGGGAACGAGGCGCCCGAAGCCGCCGCCGCCGATAACGACCGCTTACTAGGTGCCGGGGTAGATCGGCCTGAGTCCCCGTTCCGCCGGGAGACTCGGTTGGGGAGAGGGAGGGAGGATCTCATCACGGATTAGGAAACTGAGGCACAGAGAAGTGAAGGGACCTGCCCAGAGTCACACGGCCGACCGGCGGCAGAGTCGGGATTAGAACCCGGGGTCCGCTGACTCCTAGGACTGTGCTCTTCCCACCGGGCAACCCTGCTTCCTGCAAGTCGCGGGCAGGTTATGGGTCACCGGGAGGCTGGGAGTAAAAAGATCTCACCCGGCGATTCGCCGGTTGAACCGCTAGAGTTCGGAATTCCCCCACCTCCTTCGCCGGGTATCCCTGCTGCTCTTCTTGACGGCAACCCCGCATCCCTCGGATGCCCCGAGAGGAGGCGGGGAGGCGGGAGAGAGGGAAACGGGGAAAGGATAAAAGGTTTTGCAAATGCCAAGACCTGCTAATGTAGTTTCCAAAGGGCCCGGGGTCCTTGGGAAGGCTTTTTTCCGGAGAGAGCTGAGGTATGGTGCCCTCTAGTGGCAGCAGGCCTTACTGCCCAGGACTGGCCTCCAGAACCATACTTTCACTGGAAAAAAAATAAATCGATTATGGTATTTGTTAAGCGCTTACTATGTGCAAAGCACTGTTCTAGGCGCTGGGGGGACACAGGGTGATCACGTTGCCCCACGTGGGGCTCACAGTTTTAATCCCCATTTTCCAGATGAGGTAACTGAGGCCCAGAGATGTGAGGTGACTTGCCCAAAGTCTCACAGCTGGCAGGCGGCGGAGCCGGGATTAGAACCCACGACCTCCGACTTCCAAGCCCGGGTTCTTTCCACTGAGCCACGCTGCTCCTCTGTACCGCATTAGGGCCGAGGCTTGAGCCAAGCCAGCATCAGTGATCCCAATTCACCCAGTGCCTGAGTTTCTCCATCGGAGTAAGCAGCGTCTTGGCCTGCTGGGAGACCCTGGGGGAGTCACTTCACTTTTCGGTGCCTCCGTCTCCTCATCTGTAAAATGGGGATAAAATACCTGTTCTCCCTCCTACTTTTTAGACTCAAAGCCCCATGACCGGATCTGACCCGATGAACTTGTATCGACTCCAGTGCTTAGAACAGTGCTTGACACCTAGTAAGCGCCAAACGAATGCCCCTTCTTTAAAAAAAAAAAAAAAAGAGGACCAGGAAACTATGCCCTCTTTTGCACTTGGATCTGTACCCTTTATTCATCCCACCCTCAGCTCCATGTACCTAGCCATAATTTCATGTTTTTCACCCCCTCCTTACTGTCAGGGAACGGGTCTACCGATTCTGTTGTGCTGTGCATCTCACGAGCGCTTGGAACGGTGGTCTGCACGCAATAGGTACACTCCAAGAGCTTAGTACAGTGCTCTGCCCAGAGTAAGCGCTCAAATTCGACTGAATGAATAAGTGCTCAGTAAATACAATTAACTGATTGATTTTTGGCCCCGTCCCCCTCCCGCCAAGCCAGGGGCTGCCACCTTCTGCACTGTAAAGTCGTTCTGGGCAGGGAGCGTGTCTACTAATTCTGTTGTGTTGTCCTCTCCCAAGCGCTCAATAGAGTGCTCCGCACGTAGTAAGTGCTCAATGAATACCACCGATTGAGTCCGGGGGAGGGGAAGGGCGCTGGACTTGGTTCTAGTCAATCAATCGATCATTCAAGAGTATCTGAGTACCTTGTGTGCGTAGAGATGTCTTCGCTCCCGGCTCTGCCTCTAATCTGTCCGGGTCCTTAAACCCTTCTCCTCCAGGAGACCGACAACCGTCTCACCTGTGAGATTCCAATGATCGTTCAGTACTTTGTTCTCCAAAACTACGGCAATCTCTTACAAAAGTCAGCGATGCAGCTGTTGCAAGAGAAAGACAAACTTGACTGGCTGCTTCACGAACAGCCGGACATAAGGGACAAGAGGAAATTTCTGAAAGGGCGAGTAGGGCGCCTGAATCAAGCTCGTCGCCAACTGAGTCACTTCCCAGGTTAAGGCAGATGGCAGGCCCAGAAGGGACTTCCAGGGGTCATCTGGTCTAGCGTCCTGCCTCCAGGTGGGTCAACACCCATCCCTATCTAAGACAGATGCTCTACAGCCTTGGAGTTGGCACGGGTACCGTGTCTAAATCCCACCTGGGCAGTCTTTTCCTAGTGCTCCGTATTGTGCTCCGCACACAGTACGAGCTTAATGCTGTTCCCATTCTTCCCGAGACCCCGTAGCATGAAATCACCCTGTCGGTCCACTGAGTTTTCTTTGTCTCCATTCCCCTCTTCCTTACCTCTCCATTTGGAAACTGGAGGAAGCAATATTTTATTATAAAACGAAGCTCACTTTTTCCTCCTGTCCTCGCTTTCTACTAGGCTGCACGAGATCGCGTTTTACTCTACTGTACACTCTCTAACACTCTGTATGGGCCTCAATAAATAGCACTGTTTGAATAGTTGAAAAGGAATGTTACTTGGTTTTTTGTCTTTCTGTCAACTTGGGCCTCTGATATCCATCCCCGTGTAAGGCCTGTAGAGACGCCTGGAGGGGTGAGCAGTGGCGGTCAACTTACATTCTCTAGAGGATGAATTTTCAATTTGTAGGTGTGAAGGTTGACCAGTCCGCCTTCCACCGTGGTGGAGAGGGAAGCAGGGGAAGGGAGAAGTGAGATGGCCCGAGACAGGAGAATCGGGGCCTAGGCACAGCCGAGGAACGGAGGAATTTGGCCACTCCCCTGCCTCAAACCCATAGGTCCGGCCCGATTCCCCTCGTGGAATCTAAACTCTGCGAGCCAAATGGAATCCGAAACCTGGGGGCTATTGGGCTGATGGATAGATTGACCATTAGGGTCTAATGGATAGTGGAAGCTGCAGCCTGCAGATCTGGGCTCAGCAGCCTGGTTTAGCGGAAAGAGCCCGGGCTTGGGAGTCAGAGGACGTGAGTTCTGATCCCAGCTCCGCCACTCATCTGCTGTGTGGCCTCGGGCAAGCCACTTCACTTCTCTGGGCCTCAGTTACCGCATCTGTAAAATGAGGACTAAGACTGTGAGCTCCGCGTGGGACAAATTGATTACCTTGTATCCACCCCAGCACTTAGAACAGTGCTGGGCACACAGTAAGCGCTTAAGAGAAGCAGCGCGGCTCAGTGGAAAGAGCCCGGGCTTGGGAGTCAGAGGTCGTGGGTTCGAATCCTGACTCCGCCACTTGTCAGCTGTGTGACTGTGGGCAAGTCACTTAACTTCTCTGTGCCTCAGTTGCCTCATCTGTAAAATGGGGATTAAAACTGTAAGCCCCACGTGGGACAACCTGATCACCTTGTATCCCCCAGCGCTTAGAACAGTGCTCTGCACATAGTAAGCGCTTAACAAATACCAACATTATTATTATTAACAAATACCATAATAATGATGAGTAATAATAACAAAAACTCCAGAAAATAGCTGGCTTAGGTAGGTGGCGAAGACCATGGGAACCACTGAGGTGGTTACCCGGGCTAATCCCGCTAAGACATCACACTGCCACGGTGCAGCGGTCGCTTTGGAGGTAAATGGGTTTGGTCCGTAAAATCTTTGGGTGGCTGGCTGCAGGATACCAGAGGCCTGCCTCATTTTCTCGCCGCAGAAACCCGAAGGGCAGGGACGCCTATGCAGACCACTTCCCCTCCGATCCATTCCTTCTCGCGGGGTCTCATTCCTGCAGGCTTGATTAGACAAAGGCTCAAACGTTATGTATGAGGGTCACTGGGGGAAGCCTTGACACGCTTCTTATGGCAGCATAATTCCAACCTCAGGCGAGCAACCCACTTTGGCCTTCGGCAAGTCCCAGTCCTTAAACTCACCGGACTGTAAGCTCCCGGGGGACAGGAATCGTGTTTACCAACTCTATTGTTTTTCTCTTTCCCAAGTGCTTAGTACAGTGCTCTGCGCACAATGCTTCTCATTGGTTATTCAGCAGGAGCTTACAAACATTTCCCGGGGCCAGCACGGCTAGCTCACTCTGGTTCTTGCTCTCTCTCTCCCCGCCCCTTAGTCTTGCTTCCTGGGCTTTGCTTTGTGAGAGACGGACTGTGTGGGATCTCAGTGTCCTGCATTTACCCCAGTCCTTGGCATATGACAAAGCGCTTCACAGATACCACAGTTATGAATATTCACAACTCAATACAGTCCCCCAGCACCCAATCAATCAGTGGTAAGTACTTGGGAGAGTACAATACAGCAGAGTTGCCAGACATCTCCCCTGCCCACAAGGAGCTTAGAGTCTAGAGAAGGAGACCACCCCTGCTACTAATACTAAAGAACTGGCATTACCGTACTCACGCCGGGGCCTCCACAGCACACACGCGTACTTCTCTCCGCATCGCGTTCTTCCCAGACAGACGTGCGTGGACGGCAGAACGTTCCCTGATTCCCAAACAGCTTCCCAGTCGAAGGGGGAAGGACACCTTACGGTACGCTGGGGTTTCTGACCGATCAACGTCTGAGGAAACGGACCTTGGCTTTACCGCCTGGGCGGTGCTCGGCTCGAAACGCGGACCACGGTGTTCCCCGACTTCTTTCTGAATGGAAAATACAAGAATTCACCTTACATTTAGAAACAAACGGTAGGAAGACGCATCCCCCCACCAGCCCGCTCCTCTGCCCATCCCAGATGTCAGCAGTAGATCAGTGCTCCCCCGGAACTTACCGGGTGCGTCTGGGTCTACGCACACGTGCCCTCGTCCACAGATATAGATTTCATGTCCGCAACAGGCAAACTCCACGGCTCTTGAATACGAAAAGGAATCTGAGCGGATACCTTTGGCTGCTTGACGGCTGTTGTGGTTCCAGTTTTGTTTTCCAGCTATTGAAAGGAGGATCGATAACTAGTATTTTTGGTCACAGCTCAGCACCGCCTGGCAGATGCTAAGATGAGCCCGGAGGAGCCAGACGTGGGACAGCTGGCATTATCATCGTGGTATTTCTCCAGCACTTACTCGATGCCAAATACCGTGCTCGAGTGCAGGTGCGGAGAGAAGATGATCCCATTCATCCCAGTCTGCGCTCCACATGGAGCTCGCGATCTATCCCCATTTTACAGATGAGGAAACAGGAAACCCAGGGAGAGTAAGTGACTGGCTCAAGGTCACTCAGCAGGCCACTGGCAGAGCTGGGACTAGAACCCAGTTCCCCTGACTCCCGGTCCCGTACGCTTTCCCGTGCGAGGTCACTTACCTTCCGGCTGACGCCTAGGGTCCCTGGTGATCCTTCCCTAGCCCTCCGTGCCCTGGCCACCAACCTGCCTGGGCTCCGGGGGTGGGGAGGGAGGGAGGGTCTGAAATGCTCTCTGTCAATCGGGATGACTTGACGCGCAGAGGCGAGTGGGGCTACTGGGAGGAAAGAACTGGTGAGCCTTTTGCCAAGATGGACTGCGGCTGAAACCTAAGCAGGGCCTCCCTCTCTACATCTTCCTTGTGATTTAGCATGCACTGTCTGTCTTTTTTCTCCCTTTAGATTTTTACATTCCTTAGGAGTAAAGTCCAAACACTATACGCATCCACCAAGCACCCTACGCATGTGTTTCGGGCAAAGTCGGGACCAAAATGAATGCCAAATAAAACTATCCAAATTCCACAAACATTTGAAAAAAAAGTATATAATTTATTTGCACGATAATACGCAATCGAATTTTACAGTTTAAAATGATACAAAACATTCGACAAAATTATTGGTCACATATAAATAAAAGTAGGCACTAAGGAAGGGAAATGTTTTCTCTGTAAGAAACCATTAAAAAAAAAATCCTGCCTTGATTGGTTGGCACCTTGTGATTCACTGCTTTACAGTCTCGGAGAAATGTGCATTTCCCATCTCCCTCCTCCTCCCCACCAAAGGCCAAACGATGCAACTTCTCCCGGACAAGATCTCCACGGCAACACGGGGTAAGAGTTAGTTGTGGCAAAGCAAACATTTAATCTCACCAGAATCAGGGTATCCGTGGGAAAAGGAGAGAGAAAGTGAAATACCGACACCAGGCCTTCTTTCTTGAACCGCCCCGGATGGCGACAAAAATACTGCCCCTTCCCCGCGGTGAAAATTACTGTGGGGACAAGGCATCACCCTGTATCCCCCTTTAGTATCTAGTATCCCGTGGTGCCCCGGTTTCTTTAATTACTATCCTTTCCCATTGCAAAGCCTCTGATTGAGAATGGACACCAGAGGGTCAGAATTTTCCATGGTGCCAAGGTACGAAAAGCTGGATAATCGGTTTAACGCTGAGGTAGTCGCATATAGAAAACGTGACGTGGAAACAATACACTGGCAACCGCGGGTCCCCGATTGTCAGAGCCGGCCCCGATCTGTCTAAGATCAGCAGGCGCGAGAGGAGGGGAAGGGGTCCTGGCCATCCAATGACGTGGGCTGGGCTTCCACTGACGGTCACGTGTCACTTCATCACTTCACCAAACTAGGCCCCTGCTAAGTCCTGTTCTCGTCTACTGGCCCGGAAATCACCAAGACGGGTCAGCCCGACCCGGAGCAAACAGCAGGACAAACCCCCCCGGGGGTGGGCCCACCTCCTCCCTGCCTACCTGCCAGGGGCCAGTCCCCACCCCACCCTCTACCGCGAGAGCTCACGAATTTCCACCCGGAGCCGGCCGGCAGCCGAGAGGTCCGGAGCCGCATGGACGGCGACGGCCTCTGAATCGACCGCGGCCGGTAGGCTCCGCTTGGGAGAGAAAGAGGGTCACGCTCGGAACTCTAGAATCTCCACTTCCCGGGGTGGGATATTCCGATTGGATAAAGACCCCGGGCGCTCCGAGGAGTCGTTTCGTTTCTGACCACAGCCACTGCATAAAAACCTAAAGTGCTTTTGAGATCTGGGGCGGGGGCGAGGGAGTGGGATGAGGAAGGGAGGAGGGTGCGGGGGGAGAGTTATGTTGAGGGAAGGTGGTGGGAAGAAAGTTTCTGCAGCCTGCACAGAACTGGGAAGAGTGCAAAGTTGGTCACATCTGCTACTCAATTAAAAATAAATGTCAGGACCTCCAAATTATTGCTTAATTCACACAGAACATTCAGGACCTTGATTGACTTGCTGATGCGGAGGCCCCAGATCAACTGTAAGCCTGTCCAAAAAAAGGAGAAAAAAAGTTCAGTCGTCATTTAGCGCCGAATCGAGGGCCAACCTGCCGGCTGCAGTGCCCCCCGCCCGAGCAGATGCATTTCCTGGCTTCCTCGAGGAACGAGACAGCTCAGCCACAGACTGGCCTTTCCGGTCGCGCAGGTGGCTGCTCCCCCGGGCCAAAGGTCGGCAAAGGGCCGAGGTCCCGGGGCGGGCCAAAGCAGCCAACGACGTGGGCGGTCCGCTCGGCTTTGTTTACTAGCCAGGATCCGAGGCCCAACCCAGCCGGCACAGCCTAACCCCGGGGAAGGGTGACGCCGCTTGCAAACCAGGGGACGTAAAAGATGGGAAAAGTGGGAGGCGGCACATCCTAGTGGAAAGGGCACGGGCTTGGGAGTCAGAGGATCTGCCACATGCTGGCTGGGAGACCTTTGGCAGGTCACTTTACTTCTCCGTGCCTCAGTTCTCCTCTTTTCCCTCCTATTACGACTGTAAGATTGTAAGTCCCTTGTAAGACTAGATCGCAAGTCCCTTCTAGACTGTAAGCCCGGGGATCGTCTTTCTTGATTGCTAAATTGGACTTTCCAAGAGCTTAGCACAGTGCTCTGCACACAGTAAACACTCAATAAATATGATCGAACGAATGAATGAAAGCCCCAGGTGGGACAGGGACCGTGTCCAATCTGATTAACTCGTATCTAGCCTGGCGTCCCGTGGTGTTCGACCCGCCAAAAGCGCTCAACGAACACCGAACAAAAGTCTGGCCTCACCTGCATCTGACGGTAAATCCAGTCGGTAAATAGGGTCAGGTTTCCATAGACTCCAGGTCTGTTGGCCTTGGCGCAGCCGGATCCCCAACTCGTATCCCCAACTAACCACCATAGGGCATCTTTCTCAGTGACCAAAGGGCCTCCGCTGTCACCCTGGTCGGAGATGGACAAATCAGAAGGGCCGAGTCAAGAGGTGCTGTTGCAATACTCAGAAGAGAGGACAGTGGTAGACCGTGAGTTCCCCTGTGGGCAGGGGACGGGTATACCCACTCTATTATGCTGTACACTCCCGAGCGCTCAGTACGGTGCTCTCTCTGCCCGAAGCAAACGCTTAGTAAATACCACCGATTGATCTGAGCGGGATTACTAATGCATTCGCCAGCAAGGAATGGGCATGCCCATGGTGACCATATTTGCCGAGGTGTCTTTAACCGAGTAATAGTTTTAAGAACCAAAATCCTGGCTCGGTTAAAAATATTTTGCATTGTGGGCTGAAACAAGAGTTTCTTTGGACTGAAAAGCATTAAAAAAAAAAAAAAAAGAGTTCCCAACTTCCCATTAATCCAACACATGGGTGACCCTTTGAGTGAAGTTGGGAAAAACTTACTGAATGATACTGGCCGGAAAGCTACCTATGTTCATCCCCCTCGGTGATGGTTATTTATTGAACGCTAGAGCGTAGAGCACTGGTCTAGGTGCTGGACATAATAAAGTAGATATAAAAGTCCCAGTCCCTGCCCCGGAGGCCTTTGCAGTTGAATAAGAAAGACAAGAAAACTGTAGATTGTAAACTCCTGGTAGATTGTAAACTCAGTTGGATTGTATTTTCCCGAGTGCTTAGTACAGTGCTCTCCACATAGTGAGTGCTCAAAAAACACCTTCGACTGAATGACGAGAAGACGCGAGCTGGATTACAAACTCCTAGAGGACAGGGATCATATCTACTACTTCTCATGTGCTCTTCCAAGTGCTTACTACAGCAGGGATTCAATTCTTTTGACTGGTTAATTTTATACGCTGTGCAGAATACTTTTGCAGTTGGGTACCCCAGTATAAATGTAACCGGTACATATGTGTTGTAAAATATTGGGACTTAGTAGGATGAAGATGGCATAGATGTTCAAAAGGTAACTACTTACCTGGCAGGAATCAATCCCTCCCTTGAGATAACCTGCACAAATCATGGCCGGTGTGATAAGGTGATTGTAGACGTATCTACTATTGCATTTCCATGGTTCTATAATTGGTACCGTTACTGCATTCAACACGTCTGAGGTTTTTCCTACATGGGAAGCACACGGTAATAAGTGTCAGACAACAGACCCACTCCCACCAAAGCCTGACGTTGACATTTTCTCCTGCACCGGGGACATGAGTGTCTGACTCTTGCCTTCTCTTCCCACACCATTCTTTTCTTTTCCCACCTTTCCATCCCTCTGACAAATGCCAATGCTTAGTTTTGCACTAAGGAAAGCTGATTATCACAGTCTAAATCGGAGGGAGGAGGACTGAGTCCCAATTTTACAGATGAGGTAACAGGCAAAGAGGATTTAAGTGAACTTGCCCGTGGTCGCATAGCAAGCAACTGGCAGAGCCGGGATGAGAACCCAGATTCTCTGACTCCCAGGCCCGGGATCTTTCCACTAGGCCCGCTGTTCCTCACCCGTTCCTCCAAATCTTACCCTTTTCGTGTGTGGCGCCCCATCCAGATATCCAGCACTGCTGATTGGGCTCGAACATCATTCCGGGGTTAGGCAGGCACACCGGTCTTACGTTCTCTGTTTAAGTCACGAGAAGAGAAAATATGTTTGCTCCGGCCTCGGGCACCGAACACAACCGGCGCGAGAGCAAGGTGCCTTCTCAAGTGCCTACCCCACTGCCCCCACTTCACAAGTGCCAGAGCTTCATCCTTTTCCTCCCTCGGTTCTGACTATCCCAGTGCTTAGAACAGTGCTTGGCACATAGTAAACGCTTAATACAATTATTATTATTAAACCCTCTGTCTGAATTTTATCTTCTTAGGTCCCAACCCTGAAGTCCAAATGACTTCTACAGCTGAATTTTGGTCTACGCAAAGGTTGCAGTTGTCCCTACCATTGAACGTTAATGGAGCTTGCAACTTCATAAGGGCGATGTCGTTGTTCTTTGACTTGGTGTCGTAATTTGGATGAGAAATTATTTTCTGCACTTTGTATCCACTCCCATAGAACATGGCAGATTGTCTCAGAATACCTGCAAATACTGTCCAGTAACGTGGACTGGAAACAGGTCTGAGGGTTTAAAAATACAAGAGTAGTTGATAAGCAGGAAATTCATTCGAGAGTCACTTTCAGTCAACCCATACAGCAGTCAAGCAACGTGGCTTAATGAAAAGAGCCCAGGAGGGGACCTGGGTGCTAATCTCACACTTGTCTCCTGTGTGACCCTGGGCAAGTCACTTAACCTCTCGATGCCTCAGTTTCCTCATCTGTAAAACGGGGATTCAGTCCTTTTCTCCCTCCCCCTCCAAACGTACACCCCCCGTGTGACAGGGACTGAGTCCAACCTGATGATCTTGCATCTACCCCAACAATTAGTACAGTGCTTGGCACATAGTAAGTACTTAACGGGTTCTATTATTATTATTTTTATTATTAGTTATAATCATAACAACAATAAAGAGTAACTTCTACAACATTCTGTTTCTTTCTTCCTCTAAAATATAGCTTTATCTCCCTCTGGATGACCAGGGGATTTGGAGTCTCCCACTGGGAACAATGCAAGAGCTGCAGCTCAGCCCAGCCCAGCCCTGCCCTGTCTTGCCCTGCTGTAATGGATGTCCGTGCCTGCCCTGACCCCAAAATACCACCTAGGGCTGTCCCAGGTGACAGAGTGTTGCTGGGAATGGAGGTTGCCTTCTCTAGGACCCCTGACTACTTTCCAGGGAACCCATTTCCATCAAATATCTAGAAATTCCTGAAATGGAGTCCTGCTATAGCACCTCTTCTTCCTCCTTCCTTTTTCTCCTCCTTCCCGTCACCCCATTTCAATAAATGATCTGAAACCTGGAAGAAAGGGACTGCCGAGAACAAATGAGTCAAGTAGGTGCCTCTTCTGCACTTATCTGTTTATCGAGTAGGACTTTCTTTCAACCAGTCATCTAACAAAGCTCACCTTTGTTCACTGTAAACTGAGTTCTTATGAAAAAAACAATATACCCATCCCCATGCCAGGGGCAGCTTGGCCAACACCCTCATCACACCTCATTAAACCAAGCTAGGCCATTCAGAGCCACCTAAGCCACTGGTGGAGACAATATGTGAGCCCACAGCTAAAGATGGGGGAAGGTGGATGGGGGAAGGTGGAGGACGGAGGAGGAAGAGGGGGAAGGGGAAGAAAAGGAGATGAAGGGGAGTGAAAAAGGAGGAGAGTGAGAGAGGCATAAGGAGAGGAGGGAGAGAAGAGGAGAGGGTGGGAGGAGGAGAGGGAGGGGAAAGGAAGGAGAGGAGAGAGGAAAAAGGAGAAAGGAGGAGGGAGGGACAAAAGAAGTGAGGGAGAGGAGTGGAAGAGAAGGAGGGGGATGGAGAACAGGAGGACGGAGGAGAGGGAGATGGGAGAAGAAGGGAAGAGAAGGAGAGGGAGGGGGAAGAAGAGAAGGGGAAGAGGAGAAGAGGAAAGGGGGAGAGGAGGAGAGAGTGGGGAAAAGATGAAGGAGGAAGGAGAGGGAGGAAAAGCAACGGGGGAGAGAAGTGCACAGAGCCCAAGGGAAAGAACGGTCCGGACGTACTCTTCCACGCAGTGAGCTGCAGTGACGATCCATTCCGAAGTGATGATGGAGCCGCCGCAGACGTGGACTCCTTGGACGTGCAAGCTGACCTGCCAGGGCCACTCCCCCGGGCTTGCCACCGCCCCCCCAACGATCCGGTTCAACTGGCTCGCTCTGGAGGCCGTGCCGCACTCTGAGAGAGGGAAGGAATGAGGGAGAGAGGGAAGAGGGGAGGGAGGAGAGAACAGCCAACTAGAAGCAGGGAACTCCCCAAGTCCCAGCGCCGAGCGGATGCTGCCCAAACAACAGGCCGAAGCTCACCTGAGGCCCCTCCTGAGCCTGGCCTGTCATGCCACGCCCCCGGGGGAATGGCGGCAGAGTATGCGGCCCGCTCCACTCCCCTCATGCCCCGCTCTGGTCCGGGCAACAATATTCCTGCCACCCAGAGAGGGGCCGGTGACTTGCTTCCCTCTGCCTCCTGCAAACCCCCTATCTGCCAGCTCCCACCGTCCCTTCTAATGGTCACTCTATGTCCCTGCTCCCACTTCTGGGCCTGAGACACCAGTGGCAGTCTGAGACCCTTTTGCACCCTTTCGGGCTCCTTCGGGCCATCAACCAATCCATCATTCAATGGCATTTACTGAGTGCTTAGTGTGTGCGCAGCACTGGACTAAACGACTGGAAGAGTACACTACAATAAAGTCCGTAGACACGATCCCTCACCGGAAGGGGTTTACGAGCTAGTAGGGAAGCTTATATCTGTCTGAGTCTGCCTCCTCTCAGGGGGGCAGGGGCAGCGCCATCCCCCCAGTGGAGCCCTGCCCCCCCAACCCTGCCCCCCTCAGCCCCTCCCAGCAGGTGACACTCTAAACTCCAGCAGCCGTACTGGGCGCCGGTCAGGGAGAGGACGGAGACGAATCCGGGCCTCCAGTCCCCGAGAATGGCTGCAGGTGCCAGGCATCCCGCTCCAGGGGAGACCCCGCCACCTCCCCACCCTCGGCCACCCGACCAGTAGGCTCCCCCGGTGATCCGGAGAGAAAGGAAGCAGACAATTGGTTGGGTCCACTTACCTATGCAGCGCAGAGACACCACCATCTTGGAGGAACAGACGTCACTGGGGAAGGAGAAAAAAAGTCACATGGACAGACAGGGGCGGTCTGGATGAACTTCGCCTAGACTGTGAGCCCTTTATGGGACAGGGACTGTGTCCAACTTGATTAACTTCTATCTACTTCAGTACCTGAACAGTGCTTGACACATAGTAAACACTAAACATAATAATGATATTATCAAGGATCCAACTCTTCCCTCCTGCAGGATGGCGAGCAGACCCACTTTCACTCTCCACACCCTCACATAAATACAAACTCCACTTCCCCTTCAGGGTGGTCTCTCTACCCAAGCGCCTGTCAGCCCCAGAAGGGGCAGCGGGCCTGGGGGGTGGTCTTGGGTAGGGAAAGCAGACGAGACAGCATGTGAAGTCGGCGATCCTCCGGTGCCATCCCCTTGCGTGTCCGAAAGGAAATGATGAAATAGCACGGCCTAATGGAAGGAGCACAGGCCTGGGAGTCAGAGGACCTGGGTTTTCTAATTCTGACTGCCCCTTGGCTGCTGTGTGATCTTGGGCAAGCCACTTAACTCTCCTGTGCCTCGATTACCTCAACCGAAATGGGGATTAACAATGTGACTCCCATTTGGAACAGGGAAAGTGTCCAACCTGATTAGCTTCTATCTACCCCAGCACTTAGTTCAATGCCTGTCACATAGTAAGCACTTAAAAAATGTCATTAAAAAAAAAAGTGGAGGTTCCTAGATGACCAAAGATGGGAGCTAAGCAGCCTGAGCACTGTCCGTGGGGGAGGAGCACAGGTCTGGGAGTCAGAAGGTTTGGGTTCTAATCCCAGTTGCGCCTCCTGCCTGCTGTGTGACCTTGGGCAAGTCCTACGCTTCAGTTTTCTCATCTGTAAAATGGAGATTTAATAGCTGTTGTCCTGCTGCCCATGTGGGATAACGACTGGGTCTGGTCTACCCTAGCTCACCTGGCCTACCTCAGTACAGTGCTTGGCACATAATATGTGTTTATCAAATACCACTGTCATTATTATTATTCACTTAAGGATGGGCAAGGTGAGGAACTGGGTGAGGGCTAGAAGAAGATCTTCTCCCTCGATCCCATGGGGAGTGAGTGCCCCCTAGTACGAAGGTTGAATCCAAGGAAGCAGAAGTCTTTTTTCCTTCAGGGGGTGCCTGTGCCCACCAGAGTGAATGCCCAGGCCTGGGAAGAGGGGGATGGGGTTCATTCAATGGTTGTGTCCCACATCTTACTTTTACTGCAGCCCTGTCCCCTCCAAAACTAACCCAGGAAAGCCGGGGAAGAAGGGGTGCGTTGGGAGTGTGGGATCGATTGTTTCCTGGCGGGAGGGGAGGATACCAGCCTCGCCCTGGCCGTGGCCCGTTTCCACCGCTCAGGGCCAGGGTAGAACCCAGGTCCTCTGACTCCCAGGCCCGTGCTTTATCCACTAGGGCACGCTGCTATCTCAGCCACTTGTTACACACTCACAGGGATCTACTCTTTAGTAGAATTATAAGATGGATCAGAGCATGCAAACATCAAGCTCAAATTCTATCTTCCTAAACCAAGAAGTGAGAATCCCTGATCCACTGCAGTGCCTTAGGGTAGTAAGGGCAGAAACAGGGCTTTCTTTTCTTTAGTTTCCTGAACTCGCTGCCACTCTTCTGAGTTCTCAAGGGACCGCGATTTCTTCCCTCTCTCCTCCCCTTGGTTTTTCTTGGCTTCAGATCTGTGTATGTAACTGAATAAGACAAAGGGACACTCAGAGCTCAAAATTAGCCTGACCAGCTGTGTTTTAGTTCCCGGGCATGCAAACCTGCGGGCCAGCCATTTAGCAGGTACACCTGCACACATGACCGAAATCTCCCTCTACGTGACCGGGACTTGTTACCTTCCCGATGGCAGCTGAGGGGTTGAACTTGGGGTAGCTGAGCCTCCGGGGTCCGCAGAGAAAAGGCATTCATTCAATCGTATTTACTGAGTGCTTTCCGTGTGCACAGCACTGTACTAAGTACTTGTATACCCTAGTTCTGGCCTAGCTGGGGAAGTAGCAATCAATCGATCCAGAGTATTTATTGAGCACTTACTTTGTGCAGAGCACTGTACTAATTACTCAAGAGAAGACAATGCAACAGAATTGGTAGATAGGTCCCCTGCCCACAAGGAGTTTACAGTCCAAAGGGGAAAATCTCTAATAATAATATTATTCATTAATAGGTGTAGCAGATAGAGCACGGGCCTGGGATTCAGAAGGTCATGGGTTCCAATCCCGGTTCCACCACGTGTCTGCTGTGTGACCCTGGGCAAGTCAGTTCACTTCTTTGTGCCTTAGTTACCTCATCTGGAAAATAGGGATTGAGACTGTGTGCCCCAAGTGGGACAGGGACCATGTCCAACCCAATTTACTTGAATCCACCCAAGGGCTTAGTACAGTGTCTGGCACATAATAAGTGCTTAACAAATACCATAATTATTATCAAGTGCTTACTACGTGCCAACCCCCAAGCTATATGCCAGGGTAGATATAATAGTATCAGATAAGGCTCTGTCACACTCAGGGCTTACAGTCTAAGACGGAAGAAGATGAGGAAACTGAAGTATAGAGAAGTTGGAGTGACTTGTTGATGGACACACAGCAGGCAAGTGGCAGAGTCAGGATTTGAACCCAGATCATAACAGATCCAGCCACAGAGAAAGGCAACGGACAAGATCCGAGAACTGCAGGAAGATGCTGTCAGCAAGCCATGTGGATAAAGTCTTAGAAAAGCTACCGATCCCCACCTATAAAGCACCTGGAAAATCAAACCAATGAGACACGCAAACCATTCGACTTGCCCAGGGCAAACTCCCAGTCACCCCTTAGGATAAGCCAAAAACAACCCCGGGTGAAGGTCAGAGTGGAGGTTGGGGAGATCATTTTGTCCATCCACCAGTTCCAGAAGCTATTCCAGCTAAATCTTCAGTGAGTCTTCAGACTTAAAACAATAACTTGCTTAACAAATGCCTTACAGTAATTGTAAGCTGATACTGGCAATTTCCGGAAGGACAACAAACAACCTTTCCCTCTCAATAGAAACCCAGCACTTTGTGTGGCTTTTGGGGGGTTGGGGGAGGGGGGGAGGCGTGTGTAGGAGGAGGGGTTTGGAGGTGGCCTTTAGTCCTTATATGGAGCCTAATACGAGACACTGAGCTTTATCAATCTTGGTTGAACCCTAATCTTCCCCAGTAACCAAGCCCAGCCATAAAGGTGCTTATGCTTATGTCATTAGTACTTAACTCGCTAAAAGGACTCTGAGGCATTTCCTCAGTGCCCCCACAGCACTGAATTTTCAAAAGAGAGAAAAGTCAGATACCTGTTGTATAGCTTCTTATACAGATCTATGTTCCTGGAACTCATGTTCAGCTTCATGAAACTTGTAGCACCACTGGAATCGGTTACTCCGTGACTCAAGTGGAAGCTATTCCTGCAAAAATCATTCAGAGCAGAAAAATCTGAAGAATCAGCCTCTAGGGACAAAGAGACGGGACCCTTTTCTCGCCCATAAGAGAAAAACTGGAGAGCAGGGAGGCTGGTTTCTATTAGAGAACTTGGACAGGCGTCTGTGAGAAGACTGGAGAGCAGGGAGGCTGGTTTAAAGAAGAGGAGAACTCGGATGGAAGTCGATGAGAAGACTAGACAGCAGGGGAGACTGGTTTATAGAAGAAGAGAATTCGGACAGGAGACGGTGAGAAGACCGGAGAATGGGGAGGCTGGTCTGAATAAAAAGAGGACTCGGATGGGAGGTGGTGAGAAGACTGGAGAGCAGTGGAGCCTGGTGCATAGAAAAGGAGAACTCGGATGGAAGTCAGTGAGAGGACGGGAGAGTAGGGGTGACTGGTTTGTAAAACTGGCAGGTGGGGACACCGCTGCTGCTGAAAGACGTCCTTGTGGTTTGAACATCGTCTTGGTGCAGCAACACTAAAAGTGTTCATTTCACATGGTCCCTGGGAGAAGGAAGGTTCTCTTGTGGCAGGAGTTAGAAACCATATCCCACCTCCATGTTTCTCCCGAAGGACCCCTACCATCACACTCTCCTCCCTCTTGAACCTCCTCCTGCTCCCCCATCATGGCCCCCCACTTCCATATCTCCTTAATCTTCACTCTAAGAACTCACAGAAATGTCTCAGGTACCACAGAAAGTTCAAAAGGAAACAGCTCCCAAATGCCTCTGAGACTGGGGCACTGTTTAATGAATCAATCAATTATCCATTGTTGAATAAATGTTCTCCACTCCTTTTATTACCGATTGTATCTCTCCTTTCCCTAACTGTAAATACTTCAAGTCTGCTTGTCTCTCCCATGAGACTAAACTCACTATGGGCAGGGATTGGGTCTTTTCAAACTCCCAAGTGCTTGAGTTGGTGCTCAACACACACTTCTGATTCAATGACAGACAATGAGGGAAGCCCTACGACCTAGTGGAAAGAGCCTCAGACTGGGAGTCAGAGGACCTGGACTCTAACCTTGGCTCTGCCATTTGCCTGCTGTTTGACTCTGGGCAAGTCACCTCACTTTTCTGGGCCTCCATTTCCTCATCAGTCAAATGGAGGTCACACACCTGTTCTCCCTCTCCCATAGACTGTCAGCCCCACGTAGGACAGGGACTGTGTACAACTTGATTATCTTGTATCTACCCCAGCACTTAGCCCAGTGCTTGGCACACAGTAGGCACTTAAACACCATCTAAAAAAAACAAAACAAAAAACTCCTAAACACCCAACCCAAACACTTTTCACCTGCTCCTGATTTTCTCCTCTTCCATCTCCAGGGTCTACTAAAATGGCAGAACACTCTTTAATGCTCTGAAGTTGCCCTTGGACAGGATGGATGTGTCACAAAGAGATGCTCAGTAGTATCAAGAGGAAGGGGAGGGGGAAAATAATACACTTGGACTCCAGCTGTCATTTTGTCCACAGTTTGCTAATGTGGATCCAAGCAAGTAACCTATAAAAAAATAGGTTACCAGGTGCAATCCACCAAGAGAGACTGTCAAGACAAGCAAACCACAAAGAACTATCTTTACGGACCGTCAATCACACATCGCTTGCTTCAGCTTCACTTAAGGAAATAGGATCTCATCATTATCAACATGGTCTTCAATAATGAAAGCTACCTAAATACACACAGTTGTATATCTAATATACATTTATATGCCCTTCTGTCACCTTCCCAGCACCATGGCCTAGTGGAAAGAATCCAGGCCTGGGAGTCAGAGGATCTGGGTTCTAATCCAGCCTATGGCCAAGTGTTCGCTGTGTAATTTTGAGTGAGTCACTTCACTTCTCTGTGCTTCAGTTACTTCATCTGTAAAATGGGGATTAAACCCTCCCTGCTCCTACTTGGACTGTTAACCCAATGTGGGGCAGGAACTGTGTCCAATATGATAAATTTGTATCTACCCCAGCACTCAGAACAGTGATTGACACATAGTAAGCGCTTAACAAATACCATTAAAAATATACATACATATATAAGGGATCAGAGAAAGGTGAATTTCCATCCCTTTCTAGCACTGTAGGTCTTGACTGCTTTTCTTGAAAACTCCCGACAAGACGATTTCCTCACCTGTTATACCCCATGTCTTTACATGCTATCTTCCCATAATCATCATTCCAATCGTCTTGGCAGACAGGATACCAGGATTTGTTTTGAGATGAGTAAACCTGAAGGACGAACTTTGGCCCATAGAGACGAACTGCAGCGGAAGAAACAATAAGCGTAAGGATACCTTCACAATCCACCACGCCGCATGCTAAAGCCTTATTTTGTAAAGTTCTGTGTGAGGCCTTCGTGACTCATTTGATCCAAGTCATACAACAGTCTTAAAGCAAACCTTTGTGGCAAAATTTTCAATCACCTCTAGCCTAATCACTCAGCCAGAGACAGAAACCTGTTTGCAGCCATCCCTTCTTTTGAGTCTGGAAAATATGCTGTTCCCACCCTGTGGGGTACTGAGCCGTGAAAGTTACTCCAAGGGCTTGCAGCCCTGCTGGATTTTCCAGCCCAAGACCCTTTTCCCGTAGGTGTGTTGTGAACACAAAGGCAGCTAATCCCTGGGTCCACAGGATAGAGATTAAACGGGTCTAGGGCTGAAAATATAATAGGGCACCAGGAAAAGGAGGATAATAATGAAAGCAAATGAACTAGCTGCCCCCTTAGAAAGCACAGAAACTTAGAAAATATTTTGCTCCTTATACCTAATCATGAGAGTAGCCAGGCTAAGATCCCTATACATGCCTGTTCTTTTTATTACTCAAAATCCATAGGCTCATCTATTCATCTTGTCTCTTATCGTTCTGGCATTTTCCCTTTATTTTACAGTCATTCCTTAACCCCCAAAGTAGATCTGTACTTTGATAGGATTCTGCCTGGGTTGTGCCCTGCCAATGCCCAGCTCAGGGAGAATATGTCTGGCCTGTTTCAAAGACCAGAACAGTAAGGAACATATGGGCAGCCGTTAACCTGGAAGACAGATGACGGAACCAGGATTAGAAATTAAGTCTCCTGGCTCTCAGTCCTGTGCTTTTTCCACTAGGCCACACTGCTTCCCACAGTTTTTTACAGCAGGCCCCAGCCAGGAAACAGAAGCTAAAAGCAGGAGAAAGACCCAGGCAGCTTTGAACCTTGTACTTACAAAAAAGCAACATTGTGCTTTCTTTTTCAGTTTGAGGGAAGAAATGAACAAAACTGCTTCAGTAAAAATCAATCTATCAAAGTGGACATAGACTGACCCTTGCCACAACGCTTAAATCAGAGAGCCAGCTGGAAACATATTTCCTTTCATCGAGAATGGATTCGACTCAGCATCCTACAACCCAATATTTCAAGAATATACAAAACCCCAGCCAACTCCATCTATCACACCACCACTTTAATGGGAATTATAGTTATTATTATTGTCATCTCAAGGATAAAGAAACTTCCTTTGAGATCCATAAAATGGTCTGTTTTCCACTTTGATTATATAGAACAAAACTTCTGAATGCTAAGTGTCCTAAAAAACCCAAAAATGCTACGGAAATTTTCTGAGAAGCAAGGGATGAGACGGTCTTTGGGGAAGCCTTGTCCATAACCTTGTTTCTAAGAACACCTACCGCAACGGTTTTCATCTTCGCCACTGGGGCAATGGGATATGCCATCACACCAGAAAGAGGGACTGATACAGGTCCCTGATGACCCGCACTCTATTCCAGAGCCCGAACACTTATTTTCAACTGGGGAGGGGAGAAGTGAGAAAGGGACAGAGTCATTTCATTGTAAAGGGAAGAGAAAAAAAAACAATTAGAAAGCAAATTAAAGACAGGGTTTGGGAGAGCACTTCTCTGTTACAAGTTTGGCTGTTGAGGAATGGGCTCATACCTGTCCGCTAAAATAAGGCTTTTCGATAGTTTCCTCCTTACCTGAGTGAGAAAAATAATATACCTAAAGGTGGGCCCATTCTGGGAGCAATGACCCCCAGCATTAACCCAAGCAAGTTGGCAAGGTGTTCAACTTCACAGCCTGAGAATTTGGACTGGAAATTTTAACACAATAGCTACACGAACTGAACATTTTTCACACTTGCTAGTGAAATACTGATTTGCCCAAGGGTCTCCATTTGCCAGTTATCTAGATAATTAAAGCCAAAAAATTAACTTTGGCTGGAATAACTGGTCATTACAAGCCAAAAGAAAACCAAATACATAAAAGCCTATTCATCTAAAATATCATGGAAATTGAAGCACAATTGTCCACAGTTTGCTAATGTGGATCCAAGCAAGTAAAGGGATCCAACATAGGACTTTGGGGGTGGAGGGGGTGTTTCTCCTTCGCTCTAGCTCTGGCTCAGTGAACTGCTGCCTTTCAATCAGAACAGAGTATCAAGAGGAAGGGGAGGGGGAAAATAATACACTTGGACTCCAGCTGTCATTTTGTCCACAGTTTGCTAATGTGGATCCAAGCAAGTAACCTATAAAAAATAGGTTACCAGGTGCAATCCACCAAGAGAGACTGTCTAGCATCACACCCTCTGAACAGCACTTAGAACATTGCCGGTGCTAAGTAAACATGAAATATTACACCCAAAGTGGAAAGGTTTTGTGGGTGGGGAGAAGAAAGAGAAACTCCAGGTTCCAACTGTTGAGCAACTAGGAGAAATGCAGTTTAAATTCAGCATAATGACATATTGGCACCCAAGCAGAGGTGAATTAATGATTTTTAAGAATTTGGTGAAGAAAATGAGAAGTAGCACCAGCTTGACAATAAAGGCTCAAATAAGGGAAGCATTTTTTAACAGGGCATCTGGTGGCCACATAGGCCAAATGCTTTGGGGAAAACACAAATTCTCAGAACTCTCTCAAAGATGGTTGAAATGGCTCACATGAACTGGGTCCCAAGTTTGTGAAAGGTTTCTCCAACAGTTATTGAACAGCTTTGCCCCAGTCCGGATCTGGGGCACAGAACCACTTCTCCCCTACTTTCTTTTCCTGCAGTGGCCATGGCCACCCACCAACCACTCTCCTGCTCACCCACCAACCCCTTCCTCCCTCTCTCAGTTGAAGGAAACACAAAAACACTTACAAAACTTCCAGATAAAAATGGCCGCAATCACAGCACCAATTAAAAGTATTGCAACTGAAAAGGCAATGCATATCGCCTTTTTAGCCTCTGAAAGAGAAACAGAAATGGTTGGCGCATTAATACTTTATATTAATTTGTCCTTGTAATTTATTAATTTGTACTTTCTCTTTTCACGACACACAAAGAAGCTCTTTCTCAACCATTATCCTTAGCACTTGTGTATATATTACTTATTCTGATTACTTTAAGCACTTGATACTCTCCCCCTCAACCCCACAGCATTTATATACCTATATATCCATATATAGATATCTGTAATTTTTTTTTTTGTATTAACGTCTCCTCCACTAGACTCTAAGCTCTTTGTGGGCAGGAAACTTGTCTACCAACTCTTGTATTGTACTCTCCTAAGTGCTCAGTATACTGCTCTGCACACTATAAATGCTCAATAAATACCACTGAATGATTATTCTCTATTTTAAGCTATTTTTATATGTCTCCCTTACTAGAACATAAATTCCTTGAGGGAAGGGTACATGTTTTGTGCGGTTGCTGAGCCTTCCTAAGCCCATAGAAAAATGTATTGCCCTCAATGAGTGCTCAAGGATCGTTATCAATGCCGTCTTCTAATTTCTCAAACGAGGAACTACGTGAAGTTCTTCCTTTTTAACTCTCAGTGCTCGGCACAGTCCTTGCCACATAGTGGATGCCGAATAAATGTTATTGTTGACTGACCACTTTCTAAATGTGGCTAATAAAGGAGATTTATCAAAACACTGTTGCAGAGTTTAAGGGCAAAAACAGATGTAAACACTAGGAACTAAATTCTTGACTATACAATGTCCCTTAAAGGATTTCTAACATAACCAAAATGTAAAGGATAACTATTACCTAAGCAAAGCTACCTTGTGGGAGTAAAGTCTTCCCTAACTAAGGAAACAAGTTTCGGTGAGGCTCTACGTATAAATGTTAATCCTGTTGTCGTTATGCCACCAATGAGGAAGCTGCCTCACTCAAGGTTACTCGGTGAAATTGGGGCAGAGGAGACACTTGAGCTCAGCCTCTGAGCTTCTAGGCTGAGAAAAATCACAGAGCCCCTAACTGCTACTCCTTTTGGGTCAGTCTCACCACTGCCCTCCACCCCTGCACCCAAAATGGTGGCATTTGTTAAACCCTTACTGTGTCCTTATAACTGGGGTAGATATGAGAGAGTCAGTTCAGACATGGTTCTTGCCCCTCAAGGAGCTCACAGTCCAAGAGGGAGAGAGAACAGGTGTTTAATCCCCATTTGATAGGTGAGGAAACTGAGGCCCAGAGAAGTTAAGTGACTTGCCCCAGGATGCACAGCAGGCAAGTGGTGGAGCTGGGATTAGAACCCAGGTCTCCTGGAGCCCAGGCCTGTGCCCTATCCACTAGTCCCGCCCCTTCCGCATTCATCAGATCGGATGTTTCCGACAGGACGCTGCCTAGGGAAACATTCCAGTGAAGTCGGGTGAGGGGGCTCGTACTTGAGGTAACCACGATCCCGGATGGCGGTTTGGGTTGAACGAGGACTGAGGGTGAGGAACTGTGCGTTAGGACCCTGGGGATGTACTGAGGCACTGGAGAAGGATAGTACGGAGCTGGGTAAGGCACATAAGCAGTGGGATCTCCAGGATGCCTTGGAGGAGAGAAGTTTTCGGGCTGATAACCACGGTTTTCATAATAGGGTCCGTATGGTGGTATCCCCTAAACAGCACAAGTGGGGGGAAACAGAAGAGAAAAGCTTATTATCAAAAACCTTAAAATGCAGCATTATATCAAATGTCACCAAAACATGCACAAGTGGCATAGAATATGTAGTAGCAAACAGGCTAATCATCACTGTGGTATTTACTAAGCATTTACTATGTGCCAAGAGCTGGGAGAGATACAAGATAATCAGTTCGGTCACAATCCCTCTCCCTCCTTGGATTCACAGTCTAAGAGGGAGAACACAGGTATTTAATCCCCATTTCACTGATGAGAAAACTGTGCGGCACAACACTGAAGTGACTTGTCCAAGGTCACACAGCAGGTGAGTGATGGACTTGAATTTAGAATTTCTGGCTCTGGGTCCTGTGCTCTTCCCTCTGGGCCACACTGCTTTCCTAAGAAGCAATGGGCTTCACCTAACAAAAGGTTTGTGATTCACCCAGTTGTAAAAGGACAAGGGCCTGTTCTTGTAAAACACCGCCTTAAGGAAAACTCTCACTGTCTCACTCATTCCAACAAGTCACACGCAAGGGCTCAAAACACTTCTTCTGACCCCAAGGGCTAACATCAACTCAGCTCCTGGGGCCAGATGAACGTTCCCCAATTCCTGACAACATTCTAATCGAAACGTGGGGAGAAAAGACGAATGACAGTACTGATTGCATCTTTTTTCTTCTCAAAAAAAGGGCAAACTTTTCGGCTCTTCCTTAATTCTCCTGCCACCCCTTTCCTCAGCACTGCTCCCTAAGTCTCTCATCTTCCAGGGATGGGTTTCAAGAGGCAATATTTAAAGTCTACTCTTTGCTCTCCCATTTTCTCACCAGCAGCTGGCTCTTGTCCAGGAAGACACTTAGGACTTTAGAACCAAAAGAACATTACCACCCACAGCAGGAAAGGCCCCGGCTCCTTCAGGACAGCTCAGAAACTCTACCACACTGCAAATTACACTGAGGCTCCAGGTTCAAGAAAATCACTTCCCCTGATTCCACATCAATGCTGGAGAGCAATTGCAGGGCATCCTTCAGGGTTCAAGGGAGTGAAAAACCCCCTTCTGCTACCAGATGGAGTAGAAAGTCTCTCCCAAGAGGCAGTTAGCCTCTAAACTTTAAGCTCCGTGTAGGGGAGGAATAAGTCTACTGTAGCATTCTCTCCCAAGCCCCTGGTATAGGCTCTTCATACAGTAAGTCCTCAATAAGTACCACTGATTGATTGACTGAATGGCCTGGCTGAAGTAGGGCAGTGAAATACCGTAATCTCCTGGTGGCAAATGTAAAGTACAGTCAGTCGGTCAATCGTATCTACTGAGCACTTACTGTGTGCAGAGCACTGTGCTAGGTGCTTGGGAGAGTACAATATAACAATATAACGGACACGTTCCCTGCCCACAATGAACTTAGAGTCTAGTGAGCACAACGGTGCGAGTGTGTGGATGGCCAAAATGGCCTCTGCTTCTCCACCGACCTACTAAGGGTCACGGTCCTTTCTAGAGCTCAGCCATTCTCCACAGGGATGGGGAAAGAGATGCCATTCCCTTCATTCTGGGAAAATATGCACAAGGGCGACGCCTAGGGCAGCTCTCTGTATCTATACCAGCCCCCATTCCCCAGGGAATGAGCAGGTGGATTGATTAAGAGATCAGAATGCATATTAGCCTGCTACAGGTTTTGTGCAAGATCCTATCAGGCATGAGAGAAGAAGGCTTGCAGTCAGCGTGGTAAAGGGACATTTTATTTCTGTTCTAATGGAAAGTGAAGTTGGGGTTCTGAAACTGTTACATACTCTGTACTCTCTCTTGATTGTATCAGGTGTGCTCATGATTTGGCCCAATGCCGTCATTCCCAGTGGTTGCTTCCTTCATACATAAGAATTAACCAGAGAGTATTTTTGATAAAAGCCCTAGCAGAGTGTCATTTTCTGGCATTTTCACGGCTTGTCTCACTGAGGCTCTGGTCAGCTGTGGGACAGTCGGTCCAGTGTTGGTGCCCTAGATCAGGAATTGTTCCTCCTGCCCTCCCTCCGACTCCCTCATACTGCTGAGGGCTGTTCAGAGCCCCAAAGTGGCTATGGCAATAGCTACAGGAGGAGGTAAATGGTGGCAAAATGAGCATGGTGGGGGGGTCTCAATGGACCCCTGAAGGAGACAGACTCTCCTGCCCACCCCCAGCCATCCTTGCAGGCAAGGGGAGATGCCCCAATCTGCTCAGTGGTTGGTTTCTTGTGGGCTGTTCTCTCCACATAGCTCAATGAGGTAGCATAACAAACACTAATGATCAGGTCATTAAAAAAACCAACCTCCCCTCAGGCCAGTATCTTACTGAAGGATTAAATAACACCTCTCCTTGACAGTTAACTTCTGCCAAATGGCTCTCCAATACATCACTCAGTATAGTCCAGAGATTATAATCACAAACCACAGTGTGGGGAAGTTAGGGAACATTAAATTTAATCTTTAATCTCAATGGGGAGCAGTGCGCACAGCAAAATGGACGAGGGTCGAAAAACCCAAAACTGAACTTGGAATGAAGGAGCTTGAGAACATGGAGTTCAAGAGGGAAAATACCCTTCTAAACGACAGCAGCGTGGACTAGTGGGAAGAAGACAAGCCTGAGAGACAGAGGACCTGGATTCTAATCCCAACTCTGTCAACTGCTTGCTGTGGGACCTTGAGCAGGTCAATTAACTTTTCTGTGCCTCAGTTACCTCATCTGTAAAATGGGGAACAAAAACCATTGACTTACACTAATTATTCGATTTGTAAATAGACTTGTGTCTGTCTCCCCTTTGGGGGGTAAGCATCTTGTGGGTAGAGAATGAGTCTTACGTTACTACTATTCCTTACTACTTGGACTAGCGCCTCTGTTGTACTGTACTCTTCCAAATGCTTAGTAGAGTACTCTGCATACAGTAAGAGCTCAATAAATACCACAGATTGACTAATTGCAGCCAGGGGATGCTCAATAAATACCATTACTACTAATAACAAAGGCATGGAAGGCAAACACAGCAGATCAAAAACAGGAAGGAATCTCAAGAATTCTCAAAATGTATCCCTTTCTGGCTGGTCCTGATTCTCGAGAATCCCACCTTTCTTGTTTCTCCTTTCTGAGGAGCAATGATTTTCAACATGGAAAGTTACTAAGAAAATTTCTTGATTTTTATTATACTCGATCTTGTAACTATTGCCCAAGTTATTCAGCAGATGGAAGAGAGAAGTACTGAAAGAAAGGGCTAAACAGGTAATTATTAACCACTTACTGAGTTTAAAGCCATCTTTGTTTTATCGGTAGCATCAAGGTAATGCGAAATATTTGGAGTGCCTCTGAGCGACCTAGGAAAAATAAAAACAGTGTTATATATTTGTACTGGTTGGAAATGAGAAAAAAAGGATCTGGAAAGAAGCTGTACATGTTTTTAAGACCTATTACTTCATTAAGCCTCAGCAACACAATCATCCTTCCCAGCCCCTGATATAGACAGCCAGAGTGAAGAGGAGACAGACAAAGCACTTAGCATTAATCTAGTTTATCTTGTTTAAAGGCCACCAAGAAATTGCTAATTTGTCACACACACACACACGAACCCACACACACAAACATCTCTCTTCCAAACCAAAACCAAATCGAGGCCAGCTGTCTCAAGCCGTTGGAGGAGAGAGACTGGACAAGGTCCAGAAGAAAAACTCCAGATTACTTTTCTTACTCATAGGCATTTTTGAACAGCTAATGATCAGCAATGGAGAGATTGAACACCACATCTCTACAGTTCTCTGAGGTGGCTGGTAATTCCAATTATTTTAGTGTTCATCTAGATAATATCATCGGCCCTTAATTGCACAGCTCACTTTTCTTTTCCCCACCTTGAATTTCATCTGAGACTTTACAATCTACAGTACCAAGCTAAAATCTGTACCACTAGTCAAAAAACCAGCACTTTTCTAACTAAGGATTGAGATCTCCAAGTCATGGAGAGCAAGAGAATCAGGAATATTCAGAGGGGTAGCAGGCAATCGCAAAGTGTGGAGAGGTAGACTTTCAGATAGATGTTTAGTGGAGGTTGCAATGAACTGTGAATTGTGTGAACGGGGTGGGCCAAAGGCTTCTACCTCCTGGATCCTCCCACCCCCTAGATCCTCCTCCAAACTCTGCCCTGCTTCCATTTGCTACTGGCCTGATCCTATGGAGAACGGAGTCAATCAGTACCAAATTTTTTTTTTTCCAGAGGCAATGCCCATTTGACAACTGCAGGCATCTTTGGAATTCAAGGACTGATGGTGGAAGAGAAGGGAAAGGGGTTATAACCAAAGTTTGAAAAGGGTTACAGCCAAAGTTTGGTAGCAAATCATCTTTAAGCTTCAGCTTGGGAGTCAGAGACTCTGGTTTCTAATCCTGGCTCTGCCACTGTCTGATGTGACCTTGGGCAAGTCATTTAACTTCTCTGTGCCTCCATTTCCTCATCTGTAAAATGGAGATTAACTCCTACTATTTAAACTGTGAGCCCTACGTGGACGGGGATCATGTCCAACCTTAGTATTGTGTCAGTGCTTGGGACAGTGCTTGGCAAACAGCACTTAACAAGTACCATAATACCATCTACTTAAGAGGCACTTTCAAAGATGAGCATTTCCGCAGAGTAAAAAAACGAAACAAAACAATTATGAAGATAAAATATTGTGCTGCTTCCAAAAGCACCATACTGCATTTCTTCAGCTGAACTTCCATAACAAAATGAAGTCGAGGCAAGGCAATTCTTGAGGGGTGGTGTCAGGGGAATCATTACCAAGGAAGCAAAGCATTTTTCTTTTGGCCTGAATGATCTAGTTTGGTGAACTACATTAACTACTAGATAACTATTTGATTCTTCACTTCCCTTTGCCTCTGCGGACTATCCTTAGAGCTTACTCTATAACACAAACTGGTGGTGGTAGGTGGTTGTTTTTTTTTTTGAGCTGATACTTTCTCTGAATGTGAGAGATACAATGGAGAAACACTCCCTTGACTGGCAGAGACTGTTTTTTTTAAAAAAAATTCACAGCAGTCACCCTGATAATGTGATTATCATCAAAACCCCCGTAGGACTACTCTGTAAAGAAAGAGAGCAGTGAATCTGAGAGTAACATAATGACTGCTTTTCTTACAACCAATTTGAAGGGTGAAAAAAGAAATCGGTGCTTTACCAAAATTACTTTCAAAGAGTCTTGGGGAAGCAAACAAATTCCCATTAATCCAGTTTCTCTATACTCAGTGATGCTCTGATTTCCTGTAGCTTTCCACTATCTCCCAGGGTATAGGTTTGGTTGAAGTTTCAGGAAATGAAAATTTGATCTCACTGGCCGTCTTCCCAGTTTGGGTGGCCTCCGAAAGGTATGACGAATCAATGCTTCAAAATCCACGTCTGTTATTCATTCAAGATCCCTAACAGTAAGAGATGAGGAAGAAGCAGCAAAGGAAAACAACGGGGAGTGTTCAACTCAAACAGAACAGGGCCCGAAACCAATCTTGAATCACATCTAATTCAAATATCCCATGCCGGTGCAAAACATTAACTCACATATTAGTGAGGGAGCTCGCGATCGCTTAACAAGGTCCATGGGGGTGGAGAAAGGCACTAGTGCTGGGAGCAACTTTTGGGCTTGGGGCGGGGGGGTGGGTGAGGGGGAAGAAGGGCTCTGTTTGCAGGCACGGTTTTTTTTTAGAGGGGAAAACCAAATGAAAGGGATCTGATTTAGGGCATGGTGCATTCTATTACCCTTTCCAAAACAGATAATTGCCATGCCCACGGCTGATACAAGAAAATCTCATTAACTGGCTTCTGAAAAGAGTAAGACGCAGACCAAATAAAGCTCTCCATTTAGCTGGCATCCTTTTTCTCCCTGGTGAGTTCACTGTGTCTGCCATTGAGAGGAGGCAGTTGAGTTCCCTGGCTCTTTAAGGGTGCCCAAAACGTGGTGGCAGACTAGAGGAGACCATACCCAAATGCCCTTACCTGCAAGTCAAAAAGCAGCCAAAAGGATGTAAAAGCTGATTCCAAGCAAACTTCCATTTTGTTCCCAGACATACCCCAGGAATCCCAATATTTTCCACTCACATCCAGCAGGAGAACCATGCTCCAATCCCCTCGTCAACAATCGATATGGGGCTCTTCCTTTCTGGTTAAGGTGAATCACATCATGATTCACATGCCAGGATGGCCACAATAAAAGAATAGCATAGACTTCATTACAAGTCTTATGACCTTTTTTTAAAAAAAAAAACAACAAATAACAGCAACATTGGTTTCATCTTGTAGTTTTAGATAGATTACATTTTCTCATTTATCTTGAGCATGCTACACATATCCACAGCCACTGAAGAAAAACATGCCATGTCAAGAAATACCTGAACTCTCACAATGGTGAGGAACAGAAATACCCCACAACCTTCCAATAACCAAATCTTAAGTTTTGGGGCCTCTAAATATGGAATTTAGCACCCCAAAAATTTACAGTGGGATTGCTAACATGCTCAGATGAAATCATCTGTATTTTCACAAAGGCCTCTCAAAAAAACAACTAAAGACTTTAAATGTAATTTAAAGACCACAGATTAGCTGTAATCATGATGCATACTACATCCCCCTCCTCGAAAAAAAAAGCCATATTGGGGTCCAAGACCTTAAGGCTGAACTTTCAAGAGTGTAAACTCATGTAGCAGCAGCCAAATCCAAAAGAATGTTGGGGAAGGATTTATCCCCAAAAGGCCCTGAGCAGTGTGAATATTCCTGTCTCTCCACATCGGAGCATAAGCTCCTTGAGAGCAGAGCTTCTGTTGAATCAATCAACCTATCAGTGATATTTATGGACCACTTACTGTGTGCAGAGCACTACACTTAGTAAGTGTTTGGGGCAGTATGATACAACAGAGTTGGTATGCACAGGACCTGCCCACAAGGAGCTTACAGCCTGGAACCTCCCAAGTGCTTAATACAGTGCATTGCCCTCAGTAAGCTTAAAGTAAATTCCTTAGCACAGGACCAGGATTCAGGATATGGACCGATTATAGATTATGTCACGGATTTGTTATAAAATTACCTGAGGGAAGCTATCTTACTCTCCTCTTAAGAGATCCATCTTATGGATAGAGATGAGTAGATATTTTGTGTCTGCTTCATTTCCCATTTTTTTGCCTCAGAGCCAAAATACCCTCCCAAACACTTAGTATACAGTAGGAGCTCAATAAACTTAACTGACTGATTAACTATAAGATACTGGGTGGAAGGCACTAAAACAAGTTAGCAAAAGAGGTGAACCCATTCCATTTTTCTATTAGGATAATTGCTGGAGTTGCTGGGGTTCATTAAGGCAGACTTTAGCCATGATGAGAGTTGAAAGAAGCCAGCGGAATACTCCTGGGCTCTGAGGAACATCAAAGAAGTTTGCTTTTGTCAGTCACCTACTCTTGCCTTGGGTAGGATGTAAAAGGTGGTGAGAGACTTGACTACTGCATCAGCCTCCTCACTGATCTTTTTTTATGGTATTTGTTAAGCACTGACTATGTGCCAGGAACTAGACTAAGCACTGGAGTAGATACAAACTAATCAGATTGGACACAGTCCATGTTTCACATGGGGCTCAGTCTTAATCCCCATTTTACAGATGAGGTAATGGGCATAGAGAAGTTAAGTGACTTGCCCAAGGTCACAAAGCACACAAGTGGTGGAGCCAGGATTAGAATGCAGGTCCTTCTGACTCCCAGGCCCGTGCTCTATTCATTAGGCCATGCTGCTTCTGAAGGCTGCTCTAAACTGTACTCTACATACATCTTCCCATTTTGCACAAAACTCAAATAGCTATGCATTGATCTCTGCAACAAGCAGAAACTTCTGATCACTGGCTTTAAGGCACTCAATCAGCTCTCCCACCTATTTAACCACTCTGTTTTCCCACTACACCCCAGTTCACACTCTTCCTTTCCCTTAAATCAATCTACTCAATTTGTCTCACTTTAGTCTCACCCATCACCAACCTCTGGTATGCTCCCCACTACTCTCCCAGCCAGTGCTTTGAATTCCCTCCCCCTTCTAAAGTTACACCTCTTACTGCCTTCTCTGATTTATTTCTAGTATTTCCTCCTATTGCCAGTTCAGCATTTTAACCTCCGCATTCGAGTACTCCCAACCACTCACAGCACCCCTGTACATATCTTACATAACCTGCTACCAATCAATGACATTTATCAATTAATGGCCTTTATTGAGCATTGTTTATTGGGCATTATATTATTCTATTGTACTCTCCTAATAAGCGCTTAATAAATATATGGAGCACTTATTGTATGCAGAGCATTGTACTAAGAACTTGGGAATGTACAATACCTAACTCACATACATAGCCCCTTGTTCTTCTTCCTCCTATCTGAAATCTTAAGCTTTCCCTCCCTCTGCAAGATCAAAAGCACCCTAGCTTCAAAAGCACCCTAGCTTTGAGTACAGTGCTTTAGATCCAATATGCAATGAATAACTAAGCCAGATTGATTGAGTGCTGAGGTCCCTTCCAGCCTGCTTATCAATTTTTGATTCATTTCCCACCTGGGTTTCCATCTTCAATGACTCACTCCTTTAGTATTGGTCTGGGCAGTTTGGGACCCTCTGCCATCCTCACAGCCCAGTTATGAGCCCCTCAGCTTTCTCCTCTCAGATTTTTCTTCAACCACTGAGGAGTTATCTCCTCTCTCCTGCATTCCTCCTTCCCCTCAAATCACCTCTCCTTCATACTTTGCTTCAAACTCAAGATAAAGTGAAAATATCTATGCTCCAAATTCTTCTGAGTTTGGCCTTCTCTGTCACATGGGTGGTGTCCCTGGTGTCACCTCCCATCCAATCCTGACACTTCTTCCTTACAAGCCCCATCTCCCACTCCCAGCTCCCCAAAACAGCCACTTCCTTTCCACACCTTAATTCAGCCTTTGTCAATAGATTAAAGTTTCCTTGAGCTGGAGCAAAAGAAATTCACTGAGGCCTCTGGGCACATTCCCTGCCTTGGTGGGGGTGAGGGGTATTCCCAAACTTTCCCATAGTTCCTAGATGCATTGGGGAGGGGGGGGGGGGGAAGGGGTAAGAAAGAGAGTGCCCCACCCCACCCCAACAGGAACACCTGACCATCTTGCTCAAAGACTACTAAAGAAGTCCCATCTGTCAGCTACTGACATTTCCACAACCTTTTCCACTTCTTTCCTTCTTTCCACTTCTTTCTAACTGCTTCACTCTTGGTCAGTTAACATCACTCACTTACTCACAGGGATCCCATCCTCTTCACTAGCTGCTCATTGCCTCAACATCAATTTTTAACTACAGCGATTGGCCCCTATCAAACAGTGACCACTCCACAGTCCTCTACTCCTGCCCAGCTACAGCAGACTGGGTGGTCCCTAGATTGACTGGGGTTGGTGGGGGAGAGAGAGGGCAAGGTTGCCACAGTTTCAGAACTTAGAGCCCCAGTTCCATAATAATGATAGTATTTGTTAAGTGCTTACTATGTGTCAAGTCACGTAACTTCTCTGTGCCTCAGTTATCTCATCTGTAAAATGGGGATTGAGAACATGAGTCCCACATGGGACACTAATTGTGTATGTAGGTATGTACCTCACCACTTAATACAGTGTCTGATAGTAAGCATTTAACCAATACCATTTAAAGGGGAAAAAAGAGTCCATGGTTCTCCCCGATGAAGACCACTTCTGGTGCAGGAGCTCAGAGGGTAGTGATCTCTCAATGTGAGTCCCATATGGGACATGTACTATAACCAATATATTTAGCATATCTCAGTGCTTAGTGCAGTTGATTGTCAGGTAGTAATCCAAATGTCACAATTATTAGTAGTCTCCAAAAGTGCTCCTTGCCCCAGGCTGCTCAAGAGAAGGTGCCACACTGGCTAATAGAAACACAGTCTAGGATGTTCAGATCTTGTGCTTTGTGGTGTAGAGTTTGGGAAGGAGGCACTGGGCTCTTGCAACATGAATCGATCAAAAAACCCAGACCTTGAGTAACATTACTATCATTTTCCAAGTGGGTCACACTAAAGCTTCTGGTTCCAGTACAGGGTACATTTTAAAATCAGAAAGATGTTAATTTTGGTGACTAATCTGTAAAACGGGGATTAAGACTGTGAGCCCCCTGTGGGACAGGGACTGTGTAAGTGCTAAAAGAGAAATATTCAACTTTTCCGTCACCTTACAGCCACTGCAGATGGTTCCTCTGTCTGAAAGTCATTCCCTCATTATAGTCCTTCTGTACCCTTCTCTCTCTCCTGCCTCCACAACCCCAAAGATAACAGTAATACTAACAATAATAATAGTATTTGTTAAGCATTTACTCTGTTCCATGCGCTGGGGTAGAGACAAGATAATCTGGTCGGACACAGATCCTGTCCCACATGAGGCTCACAGTTTAAGTCAACTCTCCTTTCTCTATCAAGACCAGCCTAGGAGCCTTTGGAGGCAACCACACAGGACTCAGTGGCTCAAAGCCAAGGCCTAAGGTGTCTCGAGTTGGTGGGGGTTGCACAGATTAATGACCCTAAAATCAGATATCTGCCTGACTGCCTCTTTCCTCCTACTGTATATCCCAAGTCTGCGCCCAACCTGCACACTCCTCAATCAATGGTATTTATTGAGGGCATCCTATGTGCAGAGCACTATACTAAGCACTTGGAAGAGTACAATACAACAAGAGTTAGCAGACATGGTCCTTGCCCACAATGACCTTTGGGCCCACACCATTGCTTCCTAACCTTGTGGGCTATAAGAATAGTGCACTCGCCATCCTTGGGTGTAAAAGGGGAGGACAAGGGCTTTAAACGATGAAGCAGGCACACAAGTCCACACAGGCCACCCTTCGGGCCACTTTTCGTTGTGGGAACCTCCCTGTGCTGCACAGGTGACTCTATCCCTTCTGTACTTACATGGCATCACAGCATCATTCTGCCTCACTCGGCCTCTCTCAGCAAGAGATAAAGAGCTCGATGCCCAGGTCGACCCCACTTGGGCTCTGGCGACCAGTCCACATGTCTGGCTAGGCTGGCTGGCATGCCTGGTTTCCTACAACCATCGTCTGGGCCTGGGCAAACTGCCCATGATGGTGGAAGGCTGGGGATTGGGGTGGAGGAGAAGCCCCATCCAAGCCCTTATCACATAACATTAGTTACTTTCCTGGAGCAGTGGGGTCCAATCTGCCCATTATCAAAGACCTGAGCCCAAGCCTAAGGGGGAGAAGTGCTGGGGATGTCAGTGCCGTGTCCGGTGAAGACGGGGCCCAAGGCTGGACTGTGGGGCGGGCAAGGGAGTAGGGAGAAGAGAAGTGCTGGACGTCAATGCCCCATCCAGCATAGACTGTAAATCTAAGTCCCTCGGATAACCCGGCGGGGCTCTCGGTCCACTGGGTCACCTTTCCTGGGCTGGGAAAGGTGGAACTTTGGTTGGGTTTAGTTTGACTTATCCGAGACCCGCTCCAGCCTTCCCTTCCCGGGACAGAAGGGCTCTCCTAGGTCCTCGGCCCCAAAGTGGAGTGCCCTCCCCCCCAAAGTCCGGGAGGCGGGTGTCACGGAAACCACAGGGACAACAGTAGCTAACACAGCCTCTCTGGCTCCGACGGGTGTTTGCTCCTTTTCCACTGCCCTTCTGGCTCTTTATCTCTGAGGTTGGCTCTCCTGACCACTCGAGCCAGCGCTCTGAGAGACGGCCGGGGCTCCCGAGCGCTGCCCCACCGGCTGCCCCGGGCCTCCTCGTCCCCGGAAGGTCTGGTAGGGGTCGGCGGGGAGATGACCACCCCCACCCAAAAGGCCCCCTGCCCCACCGGACGGTTTTTGGGCCCCAGGAGCGCCTTCCATCAGGATCCTCATCCCCCAGAGGCCACGTGGGCGGCTAGGTCCTGGCGTCGGCCATCGGACTGGCCCCCAAGGCTCCTTCTCCCACTGTAATTCCAGGAATTCCAGGAACAAAGGCGCGGGCAGGGGATCCCTCTCCCCCTACCCCAAAAGCACAGGCACACACACATACACAGATCCTTCCGACGGCGCGGGCCCGCCGTCCGGCGAGCGCAGGTGACCAGGACACATAGTCGAAGGGCAAAGACGACCCCGACCCTTCTTTCTCTTGCAAATGGACCCTCCGGAAGGGCTGATGGGGGGGACGGGAAGGGGGGGACGGGCGGACGGGCAAGTGTCCCGTCCGGCGAGCGGTCAGCGCTCCCTGGGCAAGGGGCGGTCCTCAGGTGGCTTCCCTCCCCCTCCCACCAGGCAGAGCAATTTACATCTCAAAATCCGGCTACCAGCCCCTGTCCCCCAGCCCGGCCGCTGCCTCCGGGACAAGTGGCCGCCGACCTGGGCCGGGACAATGGGGCCTCGCAGTGTGTGTGTCCGGCTAGTGGCTGGTGGGTCCGCTCGCCCCCCCAGGAGGACCATCCCTGGCCCGTCCCCCCCCGGCCCCCGCCCCGACAGCTGGCTCGGGCTGGCGGGCGGATGGGGGCAGGGGCACACGGCGAGCGGCGCTCAGTACAGCAGCGCTGACGGCCAGTTGGCTCCGCCCGGCCCGACGCGGCCGGTCCTTGGGCCGCCCCGGCCTCCGCCCCGGGCCTCCCCCCGGCCTCCGCCGCTCACCTGGGCCGGGGTCGGGCGGGACACCGAGCCACCCCGGCCACCGCCGTCGCTCCCTCCTCCTCCTCCTCCTGCCGGTCCTCCGCCGGTCCTCTCCCGCTCGTCGTGGCGGGGTGCGGGTTTGTGCGGGTGCCCGCCCCCGCCCCCGCTCCCTTTTTGTAGCAGGAGGCGGCGCCCCGGGGCCCGGGGCCCGATCCCGCCCAGCCCCGCCCCCAAACAGCCGCACCGACCACCCCACAGCGGGCAGGGCCGGGGGCAGGGCCGGGGCTGGAGCTTGGGGGCTGCAGCTGGGGGCCGGGGGCTGGGGACTGGGGGCTAGAGCTGAGGGCTGGAGCTGGGGACTGGAGTTTGGGGGCTTGGAGCTGGGGGCTGGGGGCCGGGGGCTGGAGCTGGGGACTGGGGTTGGGGGCATGGAGCTGGGGGCTGGAGCTGGGGACTGGGGTTGGGGGCTTGGAGCTGGGAGCTGGAGCTGGGGGCTGGGGGCTGGAGCTGGGAACTGGGGTTGGGGGCTTGGAGCTGGGGACTGGGGCTGGGGGCTGGAGCTGGGGGCTTGGAGCTGGGGGCTGGGGCTGAGCCGGGGCTGGAGCTGGGGGCTGGGGTCCGAGCCGGGGCTGGGGAGGAGTTTCCTCCGGGGACAAAGCCGGCGACGGCTAACTAACTGTCCGCCACCCGCGAAGGCCGGCCCAGAGCGACAACCCTGCCCCGCCGGAGGGGAAAGGGGGCAGGGGTCTAGACATTGCCTCGGGCGGCTGGGCAGACCCCCAACTCCCCCTCCCCGGCTCCCGCTCCCCTCGGCCCCAAGGTGCCCCGAGCGGCCGGGGTGGCAGCCAGCCAGCCGCTTGCAGAGGACCCTGCGAACCCCGCGGCTTGGGGCGAGGGGCACCGGTCCCGACCCCCGGCCCTCCCAGACCCCCAGGACCTCCAGGACGGGACGGACGAGGGGCCCACGACCCTCTCCTCCTCCACCGGCCCCTGCCCCTCTGCAGGGAGGGCCCGGACACGGACTCCTCGCCGCCCTCCTGAAGCTCCTCAATTGTCTCTCTCCCTCCTACCCACCCAAGCCCCTCGCCCACCACATCCCAGCTGCCACACTCCTTCTTTCCTCCAACATCCCCCCCACTCCCCGACCCTCTTCCTCCTCTCTCTCGCTGCCGACCTTTCACCTCTCGGTTCTTAGGAGAGGCAAGCATGGTCTAGTGGGTAGAAAAGGGTCCTGGGTTCTAATCCCGACTCCACCCCCTTACTTGCTGGGTGACTTTGGGGAACTCAACTTCACAGTCAAGCTCCTGTTCAACTTTTAAATGGAGATTAAGACCGTAAGCCCCATGTAGAACATGGGCTAGAGCCACCCCGAGAAGCTTCTACCTACCCTCAGCACTTAGAAAGTGTCCAGTGCATTATAAGTGCTTAACAAATACCAAAAACACAAACAAACAAAAAATAAACATCTTCCTTCCTCCCTGGAACTCCCCCCAGCCTTCACACCCGACAGACCAGCACTGTCCTCATCTTCAAAGCCCTTCTATCAACCCATCAACAGATTTATTGAGCGCTTACTGTGTGCAGAGCACTGTACTGACAGCTTAGGAGAGTAGGATGCAACAACATAACAGACATATTGCCTGGCCAAAACAAGCTTAGGCTCTAGAGGGGGAGACAGACATTAATATAAATACATCACAGACACGAGCATAAGTGCCTTAGGACTAGGAGGGTGGGATGAATAAAGGGAGCAAGTCAGAGCGACGCAGAAGGTGAGAGAAGAAGAAAAGAGGGCTTAGTTGGAGAAGTCCTCGTGGAGGAGATGTGCCTTCAATAAGGATTTGAAGAGGGGGAGAGTAATCATCTCTCTGAAATGAAGAGGGAGGGTGCTCCAGGCCAGAGGTAGGACTTGGGCAAGAGGTCGACAGCGAGATAGATGAGATCGAGGTACTGCGAGTAGGTTGGCATTAGAGGAGAGAAGTGCAGGCTGCATTGTAAAAAAAAGAGAACAGCCAAGTGAGGTAGGAGGGGGAAAGGTGATTGGGAGCTTTAAAGCTGACATTAAGGAGTTTCTGTTTGAAACCGAGGTGGATGGGCAACCCCAAGAGGTTCATGGGGAAACATGGACTGAACGTTTTCACAGAAAAATGATCCGAGCAGCAGAGTGAAGTAAGGACTGGAGAGAGGAAGGACAGGAGGCAGGGAGGTCAGCAAGGAAACTGATAGATTAATCGAAGTGGGAAAGGATAAGTGCTTGGATGAATGTGGTAGAAGTTTGGATGGAGAGGAAAGGGCAGATTTTAGTGATGTTGTGAAGGTTGAACCGACAGGATTTAGTGATAGATTGAATATGTGGGCTGAATGCAAGAGAGGAGTCAAAGATGATGCCAAGGTTATGGGCTTGTGTGAGATAAGAAGGATGGTGATGCTCTCTATAGTGATGGGAAAGTCAGGGGAAGAGTAAGGTTTGGGTTGGAAAATAAGGAGTTCGGTTTTTTGACACGTTAAGTTTGAGGTGATGGCAGGAAACCAAACAGATGTCTAGAAGGAAGGAGGAGATGCAAAACTGCGGAGAAGGAGAGAGATCCTGGAGATGTAGATTTGGAAGTCATCTGCACAGAGGTGGTAGTTGAAGCCACGTGAGTGAACGAGTTCTCCAAGGGAGTGGGTGTAGATAGAGAATAGAAGGGGACCCAGCACTGAACCTTGAGGGACAAGGGGGTGGGAGGCAGAGAGACTGAGACTGAGTGGCCAGAGAGACAGGAGAACCAGGAGAGGCCAGTGTCAGTAAAGTTGAGGTTGGAAATAGGATGAGAGAATGAGAGATTAATCAGGGAAGGAGGCTTTCTGGAGCAATCCGCTCCAAACTCCTTGAGTTGGCTTTAACCAACTCTGCTTTGTCAACCCGAGTCCAAATTAAGACCACTGTTAAGAAGTCTTTAAAACAACCAAACTTTTCCAGCAACCGAACCATCTTTTTAGGGAAGATGCTTTATGAAAATTTCTACACACCCCGGGCTATGAAGTGGAGATTATTGTATGGGTATGTTGTCAAGATGAATGAGAGTATATCCCGAGGGCCTTGGAGAGCAGACCCTGAGTAACATTATACGGTAGTAGTGAACTCGCCGAAACATGACTCTGGGGCTAGAGGGCTGGTAATACCAATGGAGGGGATCTAGACCCCATTCTCAACCCGCTCTTGCTGTCCATTCCCTCCCATTTTCCTTCACCCCTCACCGTATCCACCTGCCTCGGCAGGGAGCTCAGACAGTGGGGTGGGTTGCAAATATTTTCAACCTGCAAAAAGCTAAAGAATGACCAGGAACTTAAATTCATTTTTCTCTATCCTGAGGACAGGGACATTAGGCACTTCAGAAGAATCATCCCGTGTTTGTTAGGCGTCTCCCGCTTAATTCAGAGATGTAATATTTAATTCAAAGTAATACTATTTGAATGTTTCATTCTACTATTCTAGTTTAATCCTTTATAATAAGCCTTAATTACCTCTCATTCAATCCATCAAGTAACTGATTCGTTGATCCAGAGAAAAATAAACAGATCGGTAAATAAAAACACTGAAACTCACAGTGTGTCTCATTTTTCACACTTTGTTTTCAGCAATTAGTGGAGTCGCCGCTACATGGTTTTATATAGAGGTAGAGTTAAGCCTTTTGATAATGATGGTGATGATAATAATAATTAATAATAATGACAACAGACTCTATTAGGTCCTTGCTATGCGCTGAACTTGGGGTAAGTACAAGGTTTTGAGATCGACCACTGTCCCTAAGCTATTTTATCCCCATTTTACAGATGAGGGCACTATGGCTCGGGAGCGCTACGTGACTTGTCCAAGGTCACCTAGTAGGATGGTGGTGGAGCTGGGGCGAGAAGCCAGTCCCTCCCTCACAGTCCCAAGCTCTTTCTACTACCACTCAATGAAGGTCAGACACTACCTGTGTTCACCAATGCTATATCCCACCTGCCAAACAAGAGAAAAACAGCCCGGATGCAATCCATGATCTAAATGGTGGCATCTCATTGAGAACATTATAGTGAGGCAGAGGAGTCTTAAAGATGGGCAGATCTTGGCAGCCCTTTGTGGAGCAGACTGCTGGACAGAATATGGGTCTGATTTGCTTCAGGCTTGCAAACATCATACAAAGTGGCTTCCAAATGGTCAAGCCGGCTAAACATTAGGCTCCTGGCCAATAAAGACATCCTCGAGGAGCTCCGCAGAAAAATTACAGCAGCCCTGCTGTAAAAGGGAACCTCAATCGCCAATGTAAAGGATGGGGTGGGGAGGTGAGGAGAGGAGGGACGTTCCTCCACAATACTGCCTACCAGGCAGACGTCAACAATGGGTATGGTCAGGCAGTCACCGAGATGCAAATGACTCAGAGATAGAGTTCTTGCTGCAAAACAAGTTCTGCACCAACAACGCCTCAAATCACCTCATGATTCAGGCCCAAGAGAGGTGTGCAGAAACCTACCTGGTGACATGCAAATTAAGATAAGGAACATGAGCCACAGGCAGTGAGATGTCAGACTGGAGGAAAATCCAGTCTATGCACCTGGCCAACAATAATCAAGAACTTCAGCTAAAGTAGGTACCAGAATGCTGCTCTAAAGGTATTAGAGAGCTTATCATTTGGGAGGATCCCTTGGGTGGGCTGTTCTTTGGTGACCAAAACAGTTCAACAAGGAACATTCAAGTGCCCCTTACACCTAATACACATGTAATATGTGCTTAAGGTTCTGGGCTTCATCATCACCAACCACATCAATCAATTAATGGGGGTTTACTGAGCTACCGGTGAGCAGGATGTCCAATATCAAGTACTGGGGAGAATACAACTAAAAACACACCATCACAGCCCTTCAGAAGTTTACAGTCTAATAGGGAAAAAAGAGGAAGCTGATTTACGAAGAGTGGGAGCCAGAAGAATAAGCTTATAGCAGGAAGTGGGACAAATGTATTAGGATGAAAACAGTGAATAATTGTTTAAATAAATATATGCTCACCTCCTCCAGGAGGCTTTCCCACACTGAGCCCTCCCTTTCCCTCTGCTCATCCTCCTCTCCCCATTGCCCCTACTCCCTCCCTCTGCTCTACCCTCTTCCCCTCCCCACAGCATTGTATATATTATGCATATTTATTGCTCTATTTATTTTATTAATGATGTGCATTTATCTATGGTTCTGTTTATCTATTCTGTTGGTAGTGATGCCTGTCTACTTCTTTTGTTTTGTTGTCTGTCTCCCCCTTCTAGACTGTGAGTCTGTTGCTGGGTAGGGAGTGTCTCTATCTGTTGCTGAATTGTACTTTCCAAGCACTTAGTATAATGCTCTGCACACAGTAAGCGCTCAATAAATGAGTGAATGAATGAATGGGTCCACAATGGCTGAGAATCAGCATTTCCACAGGGCACTTGCATAAGGAGACAGTTACTCTTCTTGCATTTGAACCAATCTACAGAAGAAGAAATCAGCTGATGCAGGTAATAATAATAATAATGTTGGTATTTGTTAAGCGCTTACTATGTGCAGAGCACTGTTCTAAGCGCTGGGGTAAACACAGGGGAATCAGGTTGTCCCACGTGGGGCTCACAGTCTTAATCCCCATTTTACAGATGAGGGAACTGAGGCACAGAGAAGTGAAGTGACTTGCCCACAGTCACACAGCTGACAAGTGGCAGAGCTGGGATTCGAACTCATGAGCCCTGACTCCAAAGCCCGTGCTCTTTCCACTGCGCCACGCTGGGGTTCTGTCATTGCTTGGGGTCTTTTTAGGAATATATCATTGCCAATGGAGGAAACCACACCTAGCACAAACGCATCTGACCAGGGGCTCTCACTTCCTCTACTGGCCCTAGGTGATTCAGTAGAAAACGCTGATGTAATGACAGAAACTATTCCCCATTGGCCGATTCTGGAGTTTTCTTACATGGAGGAGGCTCACTTCAACCACATCCTGTGGATTTGTTTGTTTTCTTAATCCACTTTCTGGGCACTTTATATACCCAGAGGTTTACAGCTCTTTTTCATCCCCTTCCTCACATAGGCCCGGTCTAGTTGCCTAGTGCTAGCAGTTATGTTTGACAGATGAGAGACCTGGAGACTAGAAAGGTCATGGAATTACTTATTTATATTAATATGTCTCCCTTTTTATGGTATTTGTTAAGTGCTTACTATGTGCCAGGCACTATTCTAAGTACTGGGGTAGATACAAGCTAATCATGTTGGATACAATCCATGTCTCACAAGGGGCTCACAGTATTAATACCCATTTTACAGATTGGGAACTGAGGCACAGAGACGTTAAGTGACACCCAAGGTCAGAAGAGCAGACAAGTGGCGAAGCTAGGATTAGAATCCAGGTCTTTCTGATTCCAGGCCCGTGCTCTCTCCACTAGACTTCACTGTTTCAGAAATCACTTCGCCAAAAGCAATTTTTATCACTGTCACCTGGAGACTGAGCTGCTCCTTTATTTGCAGAAGGATTTCAACTTCTTTTCTATCCTGTGGCTCCCTGACTTGCTTTTGGAAACATTTTTTCCTATTGTTTCCTCTTCCTGAAACCAGAGAGTGTTTCGATTTTTTCTCTCTGGTTTTTCCTGTTGGACAAGAAGCACATAGGCATGGGTATTAACCTCCTGGGGGTTCTCTGGAGGGCGTCAGTCCCTCAGGGTGAGAAAATGGACTGATTCAGTAAGGGATTCTGCACTGCCACTATAATCACTATCGTGGTAGTAGGATATGTTGAGCGCTATTGTCCAAGCACTAAGACAGATAAACGTTAATCAGGCCAGGCCAAGTCCCTGACCCTCACGGGGCTCACAGTCTAAGCAGAAGAGAGAACATGAGGTTTGGTTCGCGATGATTCACCATGCCTTTCTAGAGCTAGGGGCTGACCCTGGTTTTCTGGAGCTTGTATGAACATTCCAGCACAAAAGGCAAGAACTAAAGGAGGAGTTAGACTTTGGCCTGAATTAAAATGATACGCCTGGTATGCCTCTGAAAGAGGGGAGGGATGTGGTTTGGGGATGATATTCCAGGAGAGGGGGATAGAAGTGGGCAGTGACCATCAGTGAGAGTATCAGGACAAAGCTCACTTAGAAGATTTGCTTGGGAGGAGCAAAGATCCCAGGGTGGAGCGCAATAAGACCTATCAATGGCACTGTACAAAACGCTTGGGAGAGTACACTATACCAAGAAGAGAGCAGATAGGTCAGAGGGAACCAGCTGGTGCTGACTGGCTGGAAGAAACCCCTATGTGGCATTGGAAGTTTCTGGAAAACTAGCTCACAGCTGGAGAGAGAAGAGGGACAGAGAAGAGAGTTGGCACAAGGTAGGTCTGGGGAGGAACTGTTAGAGGGGTTGCCTAATGGATAGAGCACCAGGCTTGGGAGTCAGAAGGACCTGGGTTCTAATCCTAGTTCTGCCACTTGTCTGCTGTGTGTGACCTTGAGCAAGTCACTTAACTTCTCTGTGCTCAGTTACCTTATCTGTAAAATGGGTATTATGACTGTGAGCCCTATGTGGGACAAGGACTGTGTCCAATCTGATTAGCTTTGTATCTACCCCAGTGCTTAGAAGAGTGCTTGACACATAGTAAGCACTTAGAAAATACCATCACCATTATGATTATGATTATTATTATTCTTTTCTTCTGGGCCCTCCCAGCTGTGTATCTCTTTGTGATCCTCTTCCCCTACTCTGGACAGCTCTCTGGCTGCATGTCTCTTCCCATTCCCACTGCAGATTCCCACCAAAGCTGCCACAGTTTCTCTAGTCTCCAAGCAGCTATTCCTGTAACCACTGGCCCAAAAGCTACTTCTCTAGAGAGGTGTCCCTAATCATAGCAAGACCCAGACAACCGCAGGTGGTCCTTGGTGGGGGAGAAACTACCAGAAGACAAGACGAAATGCAGGATGGCATGAAAAGTCTCAGAGCCATGATGAAATGGTGGCCAGGCTAACTCACAGGGGAAGAGAGAGCTGAATCCAAATGCTAGCTCACAATCTGGACCGCTCTTTAAAGAAGAAATACACTTGGGGGAATAGCCTATTGCTGCTGGCCACACTTGGATAATCCATATGGGTTAAGCGCTTAGTACAGTGTTCTGTACATGGCACTCTATAAATATCAGTCAGTCATATTTATTGAGCACTTACGGTGTGCAAAGCACTGTATTAAACGTTTGGGAGAGATCAATACAGCAATAGACACATTCCCTGCCCACAATGAGCTTTCTGTCTAGAGGGATCAACTGAGTCTCCCAAATTAGCTTTCCCTTTGAGAACCATTATCCTTTTCCAAATATGTATTTCAAAATATGGAAATCATTTCACATGCAATCACAGACTGTTATACTGAATGTTTACAATGCAAGTTTTTATTTGTTCTCTAGAGCACCAAGCCAATGTGCAATACGCAAATGATCCATGTGATCTGTGGAGCTGGGGATGAAAACCCATTAAAAGAACACAAGTTAACAAGGGATAGTTTGGGGGTACTGTACTCTCCCATTCACACCTAGATATTTACCAAGCAAAAATTACCCTGCAAAACTGAACCAGACAATGGCTTCAATCCCTCGGATTGCAATCGTGGTAGTTACATCCCAACTGGAGATTTGCAGGTCATTTTTTTTAGTTCATTTTGATGTTAATTCTGAGGGGAGGAGCCAAATAGCACTTGGTTCCCCAGCAGTAAAATGCAAGTCAAACTGAACTTGTAACATATTGTACATGATGAATTTAAAAATTAAAGTCAATTGTCCCAATTTAAAGGAAGAAATTGGAGATAGAGAAATGACTGAGGAATGGAGTTAGGTGAGCTTCTGAAAAGAGATAGAGGAATTCTCCTGGAGGGAAGACCAATCATTATTTATCTCTGTGTGCTCCTGATTAGCCCAAACAGAGCAGCCTGGGGTTGAGCAGAACAAATGACAAATATTTGAAGAGCCTCATGATCATTGTTCATGGATACAATGAGAATCACTGCTCATTTGTGCTTCTTCAGTGCCTCCATTTGCACATCTCGGTCTGAAGGATTTTCTGGAGGTGACTTCTGAGGTTAACTTTAAGAGTTCCAGCTCCCCAGAAACAGCAGATTTAGGATTGATCCTGATTTTGAAAAACTGGTCCTGCTGGCTCTGTCTCTAGTCAAATTATCCCAGGGCACCGTCCCTGATTAGAGGCAAGGAAAAGGAGGAGCTGACTCAGCTCCGGCACTGTCTTGGATGATTTCAGGATAATCCATTCACTGTCCAGGGGCCTCTTCCTATCGGGAATCCTAGGGTCAGCAATCTGCATGCCACAAAGCCCTATGGAAATACTTAGGTGACTGATGGGTATTACTGTAGAAAGCGGGGGGCGGTCAAAGGTCACCAAAGGGCCCTGGGCAGGTCTGGGATAGTCATCAAACATTTGGGTGGGTCCTGAAAAAGGCACAATAATTCTTGAAAAATTCAGCAATTTAAGATATATATAAATCTGTATATAAACTTATAGGTACACAGCTCTATCATTGTAGTATTTATTAAACACTTACAACGTGCCACACATTGTGCTAAGCACTTTCAGATGCCGAGGAATCACAGTCTAAGAGGTACAGCGAATAAGGACTTTGTACTTTATACTTTATACTCATTGATGAAGGAACTGAGGTATAGAAAGGTTAAGTGACTTGCCCAAGGTCACCAACCTTAGGTCAGTGGTAGAGTTGAGGATTATAACATGGGTCTTCTCACTCTCAATCCCATGCTCTTTCCCCTATGTTACATCAGTTTCTTGTCTCTGTCCACTTGCCAGTTTTGCCCCAACTAAGTAGCTTTTCGACAAATAAGGATGCCTGAATTTCTAATCATTTGCCACTATCAAACTTACAAACTTCAAAGGCCAGTAAAAGCTTGCCAATGTATCCAAAATTATTTTCTTCAATGTCCATCTCTCCTGCTAGATTGTAAACTCTTTGAAGGCTGGGATTGTGTCTGTTAATTCACCGGTACTCTTCCAAATACAGTGCTCTGCATAGAGAGGGCACTGAATAAATACTACTGATTGAATAAACACTTATCAGCATTCCTATCAACAGTATTTTCTATGGTATCTGTTAAGCTCTTACTATGTGCCAAACACTGTTCAAAGCACTGGGGTAGGTCCATGTTCATTAGGTTGGCCAGAGTCCAGGTCCTGCATGGGCCTCAAAGTCTAAGTAGGAGGGAGAAAAAGTATTTAATATACATTTTCTAGTTGAGGAAACTAAGTCCCAGAGAGATTAAGTGACTTGCCCAAGGTCACAGAGCAAGCAATAGGGAAGCAGAGTGGCCAAGTGGATACAACACAGGCCTGGGAGTCAAAAAGATCTGGGTTCTATATCCAGCTCCGCATCTTGTCTGCTGGGCAAGTCACTTCATTTCTCTGTGCCTCAGTTCACTCATCGGTTAAATGGGGATTAAGATAGGGAGCCCCAAGAGGGACATAGACTATGTCCAATATGATTAGTTTATATCTACCCCAGAATTTAGTACAGTGCCTGGCATATTGTAAGCACTTTACAAAAACCATTTAAAAAAAGACACTCTTTACAAATATCAATTTAAAAAAAGGCGGTTGGCTGAGCTGGGATTAGAACCCATGCCCTCTGACTCTGCCAGGCCCGTGGTCTATCCATTAAGCTACACCGCTTCTCATCGTGGCCTGGTGGAAAGAGCACTGAGCCTGGGAGTCATAAGGACCTGGGTTCTAATCCCAACCCTGCCACATGTCTGCTGTGTGACCTTGGGCAAGTCACTTAATTTATCTGTGCCTCAGTTACCTCATCGATAAAATGGGGATTGAGACTGTGAACCCCATATGGGACAGGGACTGTGTCCAACTGGATTAATTTGTATCTACCCCAGTGCTTAGAACAGTGTTTGGCACATAATAAGTGCTTAACAAGCATCAGATTATTATAATTATTATTTCCCCAGTATTGAGGGTCTACTACATACCAAAACACAGTTTTAAGCACATGGAAGTAAAAAATAAAACCCATAAATTCAGGAACCTTTCAAAATACTTGGCTGATTAAATGGAAGGATAAAGTGACTGAGAGAAAAGTAATTGAGACAGAATTATTTCCCATCCTACACTTTAAGAGATTCAGTATTGCCAGTACACATGAATTCACAACAATCCCATGAAAGCCCAAGGAACGACCCAGGAAGGTCCCAAACTTCTCATTTGCATTTTCTGCCCAAGGAACCAAGCCAAATAAGAAGCAGGGTGCAACTGAAAGGGTTTGAGCCCTGACAAGCCGCCCCTAAACCAGGGATTGAATCCAGTTTGGGCAGAACCTGCCCCCCAATTCAGAAACCAGTTTCAACCGGGATTGGTTGCTAGGCAAACACAAGCACAACTCAGCCTAAAATGGAGAGGGTTTATGCTGCATACACACCAATTATCACCAATTATGGTATTTATTGAACGCTTACTGTGTGCGGAAGACTGAATTCTTGAGCGTACAATACAACAGAGTTGGTAGACAGATTCCCTGCCAACCATGAGTTTACAGTCCAGATTAGGGAAAACCTGAAATATCATATTATCCATCCAATTCCAGATAATACACTTAAAAACTTTAAGTAGTCAGGTCTCCTTTTATGTGGGGGTTGTGAGCTAACACAGGGATCCCCATACTTCAAGCAGAGATTATGCTGAATTGCTTACCCAAAGCCTAGTGTGGAACAGAACCGTTTCTTCCCACCTGACATCATGCCGTATCCAGAGAGATGTGTGAGGTCAGAAGAAGATTCCCTAATTCCACAATAGTGTTCTAGCCAAATCAGAGAATGAAAGCCCACGTTACCCCAAATGCCAGTGTGTTCATAGAGACTGCCTGCTTTGGGGGAGGGCCATGGATTTGTGGATTTCTCCTGGTTGAGAGCAGCTTTGGTTGACATTTTGCCCAAGTTTTATTGTCCAAAGTGAGAATGGCTCTCTCTACTGAACAGTGACTCATGAGTCACCTTGAAGCCCGGACAAAGAGTCACCTGAAGCTGCTGGCTTAATGAGGCTAAGGAAGAAAAAAAAAAACCCAAACTAAACACCTAAGTAAGCCTTATTGAGGGGAAACATGTAGAATTTTTTTTTTAACACCAACTTTCTAAAATTGTTTATTCACCGATGGTTTTTAGCTGTTTGTGGGACACGACTTCACAGTGATGGCCATTAAAGGAGATAACTGGGATTTATTCACATTTTAAGACCTTGGGCTGGCCCAGATGTCCCCAGAGGTCATTTCTGGGTAGCCACCTTTTTGGGGGGGAGAGGGGGAGGGGGCTCACCTGTTTCACCTCCTCCCTTCCCCTCCCCCCAACTCCTCACCTCTCCTTAGGTCATCTCTTCCCCATACACAAGTGCCATTGCCTTCTGGAAGACTTCCCAAAGACCCAAGAACCCTAATAAATTTTCCTGGCCCTTTTACCTTTAGTTCCTCCATTCTGAGACTGAGAATATTGTTTGGATAATCCCCTTAGATGGGGGTGAAGAATGTGTGTAAATATATTAAAAGTGTTTCGGGTTCCTTAAAATGAAAATTGCTAAATCAATATTACTCAAATTCATACCCAGTAAAGGGAAGAAATAAATGGAGTTAATTGAGTCTTGACTAACGATTCAAGACTGCTTGAAAAGAAATCTTTTGTTCAAGCCTCCAATGTTTCCCCTTGGTTATTTGCTTGTCTTAGTTAAATATTGCTTCATTTTAATAGAATTCTTATTTGTGGGTATGATTCATGGCTATCACATTTTACACAGTTAAAATAGTGAGTAGTATTAGCTAGTGAATTTTTCCTGGACAGGAAATGAAACCATCTTTTTAGAGATTCTTAATGTTTTTATGAAAATCTTTTATCTTTTTCATAATTATCGTATTAGCTAAGCACTTACTATGTGTCAGATGCTGGGGTTGATATACCTTAACCAGATCAGATACAATCTCTATCCCTCATTGTGCTCTCAATCTACAGAAGAAAGGGAACAGATATTTACTCCTCATTTTACAGATGAGGAAACTGAGGCACAGAGAAGTAAAGACACTTGCCCAAGGTCATCCAGCAGGCAAATGGAAGAGCTGGGATTAGAACCCAGGTCTACTGACTCCCAGATCCATGCTCTTCCCACTTGGCCACCCTGCTTTTCAACTTCAGAGATCAAGATATTGTTAGATCAGAAATCCTTAAAAATATCTGAATTGCTTAACAACTCTTTTTTGATCTGACATTATCTGCTATAGTCCTCTGAAACCATAACAAATATTTTTGACCACATGTTAGTACCAAAGAGGAAAGAATCTCCTTAAATGTCAGCAGTTAAGGAACTGAAAATTGCCAAGGATATATGGAAGATACACAAAGGCAGGACGGATTCACAGAGACTGAGGTACTGTATGCTTGACTATTTACAACTATTTTTCTATTCTAAAACTTCAGATTTTGTGGGGTCAGTGTCTCAATGTGGTTTCAAAGCTTTTGAACTTAGCTAAGTAAAATTTTCAAAACTCCACAAATTTATATTTGCCATGTCCTTCTTAACTATTGGATGTAGAAGTGGAATGAAGGGGGCTAGGGGAAGAATGGAGAAACACATTCTAAGGGGGACCAATATGCAAATCATTTAACAGTGCATAAATAGATGCATGCTAATAATCTAAGAATTCTTTACACCATTTCCTCTCTATCTCTCTGGGACATATCTATATAAAAAAAATCTAAGCCATGGTACCTTCTTTTTTTTTTTCATTTATTCTTGTCCTTGTGGAATGTGGTTTTGGCGATTGCTGTTTCATTTTTTCTTCTGTCTGTTTGCCACTCCCCTCTCAGCACTTTAATCTTAGATTGAGAGCCCTCTGAGAGCCAGAGATCCTGTTGAATCTCACCTGTGTATCTTTTTCCAGAGTTTACTTGAGTAAGCACTTAATAAAACACTACCACTGCTACTAATCCCTGAAGTTACGGAATAATCATGAATTTAAATAAATGCTTCTTTGTTAATAACACACATCTCGATTCAAAGTGTAGAACTGGTCACTGAGTCTTATCAGTCCTTCAGCCAGATCTTGCATATAGACACCATCCCTTGGCCTCAAAGAGTTCCCAATTTAAGAGCCTAAGGCTGAGGGACACAGCAAGAAACTCTTGGTATATGGAGGTTGGATGGTGACTCCACCTCCCCTCCAAACCCACCCCACCCCACCCAGGCAAATTATTGGAGGAATTAAATTATGCTGTCCAAAGAACTAGTGATGTTGAAATTTAAATTTTGATTGTCACTGCTTACCAGCCTCTCCGCTCTGCTGGTTCCCCAAGCCTTCTCTCCTCCCCTAACCCATGTCCCTTCAATCCTTCAGAACACAATTTCCTTACTTCTATTTTCCCATTATCACAGGGTTGAAACTGGTGCCTTCTTAGAACTACTTCATGTTTAGATACTATTTCAGAGACATTTAAAACCCTCTCTCTTTTGACTTTACTAAAGGAAGGGGATTCAGCTGTTCAATTATGAGGTTTTTCCTGTTCCTGATTCCCAGCAGTCATGGAGTTTTCAGAATCAGATAATTTCCCACCCTTTTTTCTTCCTGTTGATGCTTCCTGCCCTTCTTTCAGTCATCAGATGATTTTCCTAATGTTACCTCAACATCTCAGTCAGTGCTTAGTGAATAGAAGTTGCTCAAATAACTGTTGCTGACTGACTGATAGTAACCGTCCTCGTCCTGCTCTTATTGGAGTGGCCGTTCTACCTTTCTGACCTGACCGTGTCCTTCTGTTCCATTTCATTTGTTCCTTAAACCCAGCAACAGCCTTCTACGGCTCAAAAATGTTAAATTAACAACCAATCAAATGTGTTGAGCATTCACTGGCCCCTGGAGCTCCGCTGGGAACAGTACCCACTCAGGAAGAGATATGCTAAGGGCAGAGTTGACAAGAGCTGCCAGTCCTTTCACAGCCCCTTCCTTTTTTTTTTTTTAATGGTATTTGTTAAGCTTTTGCTATGTGCCAGCCACTGTTCTAAGCAATGGGGGTAGATACATGCTAAACAGGTTGGGTTGTGGTTTTTTCTATGATGTTTGTTAAGCACTTACTATGTGCCAGGCACTACACTAAACTCAGGGCTACATACAAGATAATCGGGTTGAACAATGTCCCACATGAGGCTCACAATCTTAATTCCTATTTTGCAGATAAGGTAACTGAGGCACATACAAGTTAAGTGACTTCTCCAGGGTCACACAGCAGACAAGTGGCGGAGTTTGGATTAGAACCCAGGTCTCTTTGACTCCCAGGTCCATGCTCTATCCACTAGGTCTCTGAGCCTCCTCAGTCTGCCTCTCAGTCCTTTCATTAGCCAGATGGAATAAATCAGATGGACTCCTTTCTCCCACCCCTTTGCTGCTGGGCTTCGGTCAAATGGGAGACCGATTCAACAGGCTCTACTACTCAGCTCATGGGGATGGCCCAGGTAGGAGTGGCATTGTGCAGGGAAATTCCTCTTCCCTGCGGCCAGAGCAGGAGAGATTCATAAAAAAATTCCAGGGTGTCTGGCAAACAAGTTAACTCTGCAGGATGTGTGTGATTTCAGAGCCTGAAGGTGCACTGAAGTGGTGATTACATGGAGAAGTGTATTTTTGTTATTTCTACTCCTGAAAACATGCTCTGGCCGCTCCAGAAGAAAGCAATTTTCTTTGCTTTGACCTGCAAATGGGGATTCTGCTTTAATATTAGCAGTAATAATAACTGTGCCATTTACTAAGCACTTTCTTTATACTGTGTACTGTCCTAAGCCCTGGGGGTAGATACAAATCAATTAGATGAAACAAAGTCCCTGTCCCAGATGGGTCTCACAATCTAGAGTAGGAGAACAGGTATTTAGTCCCCATTTTGCAAATGAGGAAACTGAGGCACAAGGTCACACTGTGGGGAAGTGGCAGAGCCAGGATGAGGATTTGTGGCCTGGATGACTGTCTAGGTGGATTGGCTTGGAAAATTCCTGTTGAATGTAAAGCCCAGCCTGGTAGAGAGACCCTTTCCAGCCTCCCCAAAAAGAGAAAGTCCCAAGAGTACACTACCTTCTCCCCAAGTGGGGAGACCACCCCAACAAGTCAAGGCCCAGCCCCCTGACCAATGAGTTGGAAAACTGGTCCTCACCCTCATTCTCTGAGGTGCTCCTGTCTCGCCTCCAACACTCATATCACTGCTTCCACTTCTGGCTTTACTAAAACCACATCTCCTCCAAGAAGTCTTCCCTGATTAAGCCCTCATTTCCCCCTACTCCCTCTCCCTTCTGTGTCACCTTTGCACTCGGATCTGTACATTTTAGGCATTCGATATTCACCCTAACCTCGGCCCCACAACTCCTATGTACACAGCGTGGCTCAGTGGAAAGAGCCTGGGCTTCGGAGTCACAGGTCATGGGTTCAATTCCCGGCTCTGCCACTTGTCAGTTGTGTGACTGTGGGCAAGTCACTTAACTTCTCTGTGCCTCGGTTACCTCATCTGTAAAATGGGGAATAACTGTGAGCCTCACGTGGGACAACCTGATTACCCTGTATCTACCCCCGCGTTTAGAACAATGCTCGGCACATAGTAAGCGCTTAACAAATACTAACATTATTATTATTATTATTATTACCTATCGATAATTTATTTTTTCTGTCTCCTCTTCTAGAGTACAAGCTCCTTGTGGGCAGGGAATGTGTCTTCCAGCTCTGTTTTATTGTACTCTCCCAAGGGCTTATTAGGTGCTCAGCACAAAGTAAGCATTCAATAAATATCGATGATTGTTTAGGGATTTCCTCTCTGCCTCCTATGGCTTCTTGCTTACATCCTCTCTCTTGACTGAAGCTCCCTCCCCCTTCAAATCTGGCCAACTATTGCTCTCAATCAATCAATTAATCAATGGTATTTTTTGAGCACTTACTGTGTGCAGCTTCAAAGCCTTTCTGAAATCCATCTTCCCCAGGATGCCTTCCCTGACTGATCTTTTGACTCCCTAAGTACATCCCCCAAACTTTCACTGCAGCACTTAATAGATGTCAAAACTATAATATATACTACTGATTGATGGAGGTACAACAGAAACATAAGACCCATTCCCAGTTCACAAGGTACTCACACTCTTACTGGGAAGACAGACAGAACTAACAAATATACATATACACACAAAATATAGGGTTATCAGGGGAGGGACAAAGATGAGGGAGAGAAATAGAAAACGCTTCTCCAGAGCCCTGATAATATGAACAAATCCTTGAGGATTCCTGAGAGAAATTATTTTGTTCTATTTAAATGGATTCATGTAGAAGCGGGGAGGCCTAGTGGAAAGAGCCCAGGCCTGGGAGTCAGAGGACCTGGGTTCCAATTCCACCTCCACCAGTTACTGCTGTGTAATTTAACTTCTCTGTGTCTCAGTTTCCTAATCTGTAAAATAGAAATTCATTACCTGTTCCCCTTCCTACTTACACTGTGAGCCCCATGTGGGACCTCGTTATCTTGTATCTACCTCAGCACTTTCTACAGTGCTTGGCACATAGTAAGCACTTAACAAATCCACACTTATTAAAGGACAACTGGCACCTTTATTCAGGTTCAAGTACAAAGCAGTGCAGTCTAGTGGATAGAGCATGGGCCTGAAAGTTATATCACCTGGCTTCTAATCCTGGCTCTGCCTCTTGTCTGCTATGTGATCTCAGACAAATTAGTTAACTTCTGTGTGTCTCAGTTTCCTCAGCCCACCCCATACCTCCATTCCTCTGCCGCTAACCTCCTCAATGCTCCTCGTTCTTGCCTGTCCCGCAAAGGAGAAGAGCAAAGGGCAGGAAGGGGAGAATGGGAAGAGGAGGAGGAGCAGAGGGAAAGAGGAGTTCAGTCTGGGAAGGCCTCCTGGAGGAGGTGAGCTCTCAGTAGGGCTTTGAAGAGGGGAAGAGAGTTAGTTTGGCAGAGGTGAGGAGGGAGGGCATTCCAGGACAATAGTAGGACGTGGCCCAGGGGATAGGCATGAACAGGGGACGGTGAGGAGGTGAGCGGCAGAGGAGCAGAGAGTGTGGGGTGGGCAGTAGAAAGAGAGAAGGGAGGTGAGGTAGGAGGGGGCAAGGTGATGGAGAGCTTTCAAGCCAAGAGTGAGGAGTTTTTGTTTCGTGTGAACCAATCAAGCTAGCACTCGCACCCGACTTCACGTAGCCTTCTACAAGAGAACAGAGTGATCCAGAAGACTGTTTGCCTTTGTTCTAGGTAAGCAAGAGACAATGAAATTGCAATCCTTAGCATTTACGTATGTGTCTAAATGTTTTTCACTTCAGTCTGTCAATTGTGCTTTCTGCACCTTTATTTATGCCCATGCAATTGTATCTGTTCTCTTTACCCCATTCGATCGTTACGCATCTCCTCCTTCCTTAGTGACTCTCACAATGCCAAGGGGAGTGCCACGTACACGGTGGCTATTCAAAACCCTCTGCTGACTGACTGGCCGTCAACAAAAATAACAAGGATCAATTATTGATCGAAGAGGCAAAATGAATCCAATTGGATGATGGCTTCCAGGATAACTGCTGTTTTTCACTGTCGGCTTGAGAGCCTCGAGGAGGCTGGAATGGAAAGTTTTTGGACTGTTACACTCCTCTGTAGGGCTTTAAAATCCAAAGCTGGGGTAGAACATTCCTCGATCCCACTAGGCTGTAGTGGAGTGGTCCATCGGAGTCTAGACTAGAGTAATGTAAGTTCTGGATTCCCTGTCCCGCCTTCCCACCCTCGAGAAAACTCCAACTGGGAAAATCCCCAATGGAGGATCAGATACCTCCACTCCCCGGCCATAGGGAAGCAGTGTGGCTCAGTGGAAGAAGCACAGGACTGGGAGATAGGAGACCTTGGTTCTAAGCCCGATTCCACCACTTGCCTGCTGTGTGACCTTAGGCAGTTACTTAACTTCTCTGTGCCTCAGTTACCTCATTTGTAAAATGGGGATTAGGACTAGGAGCCTCATATGGGACATGGATTGTGTCCAACTTGTACTCACTCCTAGTGCTTAGAACAGTGCCTGGCATGTAGTAAATGATTAACAAATACCATTAAAAAATTAAAAAGAGTAGGAGAGAGTCAGGTTAGGCCACCTCCCAATAGAGCCAGGCTCCAAGCCTTACAGGAAAGAATAGGGGCATGGCCTAGGACCTGGCCCTGGATGTGAGCCAACATAACCAGCAAAAACAAAAATACCAAGAGTAAGAGAACCAATCACGGAACTCCTTTGGATAAACATTCCACACTTAAATACAACTCTCCTAGGAGGAGCATTCTATGCATCACCTAACTAGGATGATGAAAGTGTTCAGAAAATGTCAGTAAAACTGGGGAAGCTATGACATACAGGTCCTAATAGTGAACAGACATCAATTATTCTTGCACAGATTGACTGACAAGTAGGAAGAGTAAAGGAGAAGAGAGAGGAGGGGTGCTGAATAAATGTCTTTCGCCGAAACAGCTAGTCCCTGAATCGGCAAGGAGAGAGAACATTCTGGATTTAATTCTGAATAGTGAACAGGAACTTCTGCAGGAGGTCTTCGTTAGAGAGAAACTCTGCAATAGTGACCCTAGTTCAGTACCTTGCTCAGAGTTGAAGGGGAAGGGAGGGGAAAGCCCCTATCTAAAATACAATATGAGTATAGTTCATTTGGCAAAAGGAAACTGAAAAGAAGTGGGCCATAGGAAAATTATGGAAGAAGCTAAAATTTAAAAAGAGACCTTACTAGAACCTGTTAAACAACAATTTGGGAGTCCCAATAAACAAACCAACAATCAAAAAAAGGGGGAAAAAACAAAAGCCTTGAACTGCTAACTGGCAAGGTACAACATGAAGTTATAAGAGGGAAAAATTAATCATTTCAAACATGAAAAGGTCACCCAAGTGAGAACTAGAGTCCAGAGAGAATAACAGGAGAAGTGGAAATACAAAATTAGATGGGGCAAGGAGCTCAATGAGCACCTTAAAAGGAATGCCAAAACTAATGATAAAAGATTTGCTAAGAATATCAGAAGCCAGAAGCTGGTTGTACAATCAGTGGATAAGGCATTTATATGGGCAGAGGAGTCCTTGGGAATTAAATGGAAATAGTTTGGAAGCTCAATGAATTCTTCAGTTCAATTTTTACTGGGTAAGATGTAAAAGAGACCCCCCGCACCCAATTTATTCTTTGCAGTTGAGAGAGCATAAAACCTGCATGGAATCATGATGGCCACATAAGCTGTTTTAGTTAAAACTGATAAAGTAGACCACTGCAAATCATCAGGATGGCATCCACCCTGAATCTCTACAAGATCTTTGAGAAGAGGTTACACCACTACCAGTAAGAGTAACACAACTTTACAAATGGTCTGTGTCCGGGGGCTGATGTTGCCAATTTTATCCAACTCTAGGAAGCCTTCCCAAGGTAGTCTTGACACACCAGTGGGTTCCACATCTAGTCCTTGCAAATTAGATGAGTCTATAATCTCAGTCATATAGCACTTATATACACATTCATAGTTTATTTTAATGTTGAGCTCCCCCCTAGAGATAACTACCAACTCTACGGTACAGGACTCCTTCTATTGTTATACTGTACCCTCCCAAGCACTTAGTACAGTGCTCTGCACAGAGTAAGCACTCGATAAATAAATAATAATAAATTGATTGATTAGTTCAGCACTCAGCGGGAATTTGTGGGGAAAGAAAGTAGCGGGGAGGGGGTACAGTAGAGGCTATATGGCCCAGAGAAGTTATTTGCCTCAGGTCACAAAGCAGAAACAGGGGCAGAACTGGGACTAGAATCCAGGTCTCAACTCCCAGAACAGTGCTCTTTCCACTAGATTCATTCATTCAATCGTATTTACTGAGCACTTACTGTGCACAGAACACTGTACTAAGCACTTGGGAAAGTACAATATAGCAATAAAGAGAGACAATTCCTGCTCACAGTGACCTCACAGTCTAGACCACGCTGCCTCCCCAACTTGGTTATAGGTGGGTATTTCTTTGAGGGATAAAATTGGTTATAAAAGAAAATTTAGAGGCCGAAGAAAGCCTTTTAGAGTTGTGGTGAGAAAGATCTTTTCTGGCTAGCATGTGATTTTTCAGAGCTCAAAAAGAAAGTTTTTCTTCCTGATCCTGAAAGATTCCTTGAGTAACTGCAACACTAGTCGTTTAAAAACCTCTTAGAAATGTGAGCCATCTCATTTACCTTCTAATCGGTAAAACTGCAATGCAAATGTGATATTTGCTTGGATGTTTCCTTTGATGTTTTCCAATTAATATCTTACAAATATCCTTAGGTGTTGTGAAATGATACATTTTAGAGGTCTGATATAGCCCGTAATGGACTCGCTGTATCAATTTTATACAGGAGTGTTAATAATTTACATTTAACTAAGGGTAACTGTTGACACAGAAAGGGAATGAATAGCAGAAAGACTTTTGAAAGAGCCATTTCTATCACTAGGTAAATAATCCTGGGTAATCTTTTGCTTACCCTGGGACTCAAATATCTTGGAAACTTTAAGGCATGCCCTTGGGAAAATCAGTCGGTGGCTGTTTATCTGTGGCCACAGACTCTGCCAAAGCAGAACACTTACACACACAAAGAGGATTACGGGGGAAGGTGTGGGCAACCAGGTTCCGTTAGATGTTCAGAGAGGCAGACGCTAGAGCTGCAGGTGAAGGCTGCAGGGGAGACTTTAGGGTTTCTATTTGGTCCCCACTTCTGCACGCATCTTCATTTAATGATGCTGTCTGGGTGCTTTGTAGAACTGTTTGTGACAGGCCCTCTAAAGCTTGTCAGCCCTATAAGAAGCAGGGTGGCCTAGTGGATAGAGCACAGGCCTGAGAGTCTGAAGTACCTGGGTTCTAATCCCGGCTCTACCATCTGTCTGCTGTGTAAACATGGGCACGTCACTTTACTTCTTTGTGACTCGGTTAACTCATCTGTAAAATGGGGATTAAAACTGTGAGCCTTGTGTCCGTGTCCCAATTACCTTGTATCTACCCCAGGGTTTACTACAGTGCCTGGCACATGGTAAGGGCCTAACAAATATGACTATTAACAATAATAATAAATTCATATATGCTCCTTCAGGAAATCTGCTCTGGCAGAGCCTTGTCCCAGCACACTCCCTCTCTTCCCTCAATGCTCTCCACCAATCCCCCCAAGCAACTCTTCTTCAGGAAAGAAGGAAGAAAAGAAAAAACCTTGAAAAAGCATTCTGTCTAGGTTCAGGACAGGAATTTTTCTTGTCTTGATCGAAAGGCCAGTCAAGGAAGGAGCCTCAATCCTAGAATTCTTTTGGAGAGGAGTATGTTTGTATGAATATGTTCTTCGGTTTCAGTGCTAAGACAGTACTCGCGACATAGTAAGAGCTCAACAAAAACCTCAGTGATTATTATTCTGATAAGCGGACAGTGATGACAGGGTTTGGTCAGCCTGTGGGGAAACAAACATTCTAGATTTCTTCTCTTTCCACCTTAATCTCCGGGGCTAATGAGGACATAATTTTGGATAATAAATGCAACATAGGAGGCAACTATTTTTATCTTCATTTTGCAGGTGTCTTGATAGATCTAGAGAGGGCTTTCAGGGGAGAAAACGGAATTTGGATGGGAAGCTCTTCCAGTAGAATGTATGCTTCTTAAGGGCAGGGATTGTGTCTACCACTCCATTTTATTGTACTCGCCTAAGCACTTACTAGAGTACTTTGTATAAGCATCTAGTACATACCTTGGATCAATTGGATCGCTTACTCAGTACTCCCAAAACTGAGAAAGCTGTGGCTCAGTACAAGGGGTATGGTGGTGGAAACCACTCAGGATAAGACACTTTTTTTAAATGTATGTGTTAAGCACTTACTATGTGCCAGCTATTGTACTAAGCGCTGGGGTAGACACCAGCTAATCAGGTTGGACACAGCCCAAGTCTCACATGGGGCTCACAGTTTTAATCCTCACTATACGGAAGAGGTAATTGAGTGACTTGCCCAAGAACACAAAGCAGACAAATGGTGGAGCCAGGATTAGAACCCATGTCCTGTGACTCCCAGATCTGTACTCCTTCCACTAATCCATGCTGCTTCTCTGAACTTTCCACCAGAAGGATTAAAGTGTAAAATCTGGATACCTATTTCACTCTGACCCAGATATGGCATCATCACCATCAGTATTTAATGGTTATCTGCTGTATGTGGAACACTTACTCTCTGCCCTTTTAGGAGCTGATAATCTAAGGTAGGATGCCTGTTGACTTTCTGGGAGTCAAAAACTAGCTTTCTTTTCATGACTAAATAATTCAGCTTACAGGGAAGCAGCGTGGCTCAGGGGAAAGAGCACGGGCTTGGGAGTCAGAAGTCATGGGTTCGAATCCCGGCTCTGCCACTTGTCAGCTGGGTGACTGTGGGCAAGTCACTTCACTTCTCTGTGCCTCAGTTCCCTCACCTGTAAAATGGGGATTAAGACTGTGAGCCCTACGTGGGACAACTTGACCCTGTATCTACCCCAGCGCTTAGAACAGTGCTCTGCACATAGTAAGCGCTTAACAAATACCAACGTTATTATTAACATCTGTTCCAACCAAGTGGAACTACTACAAAACAGGAGGAATTAGCTTGATATATTTCCCCCAGCAGAGGGCGATATTGTTCCATCACTTTAACTGACTTCGCCTGTCCGAGGATTCCAATATTTGGGGGAAAAAACCCCAAAATCAGTTCCCTGCCCATAAGGAGTTTTCTGTCTAGAAGGAACTTTCAGAACTCAGATCAATCAATCAATTGTATCTACTGACAACGGCTTACTCTGCAGGGCACCGTACTAAGCCCTTGGGAGAGCACATTACAGTTAACTGGCATGACACCTGCCCTAATAATAATAATAATAATGTTGGTATTTGTTAAGCGCTTTCTATGTGCAGATCACTGTTCTAAGCGCTGGGGTAGGTACAGGGCAATCAAGTTGTCCCACGTGGGGTTCACAGTCTTAATCCCCATTTTACAGATGAGGTAACTGAGGCACAGCAAAGTTAAGTGACTTACCCAAAGTCACACAGCTGACAAGTGGCAGAGCCAGGATTCGAACCCAAGATCTCTGACTCCAAAGCCCGTGCTCTTTCCACTGAGCCACGCTGCTTCTCTTAAGGAATTCCTTAAGGAATTTATAATCCAGTGGGATAGATGGACACCAATATAAATTACAAGTAGGGAGAAGCAATAGAATTTAATGCTATGTAAGTAAGAGCTCTGCAAGTGTCCACCTGAGGACTTAGGGGACTCAGTGTTGAAGTGGCGGGGTGGGGAAAATAGGGTGGAGAGATGCGAGATTAATTAGGGAAGGCGTTTTGGAGAAGATAGGCTTTCAGAAGAGCTTTGACAATGGGGAGATATTGATTACATGACATGACTATCCGGTGTTAATGGGATGGCTACACTGGGTGTGTGTTTAGCCGAGACATAGTTATTTAAGGGAAAAGGAGGGAGTACTTTGGATAATCAAAAACTTGTTCAACAAGGAATGGTTAGTACGACTCACTTGTGGAGTCTGGAGAGGTAACAGTGTTCACTCTGAATTGGTGTCGGGGCTGTGGTTTTTAAACACTAAATGGAAAGTAAATCCCTTGTATCTTTTCTCCTGTTTCCTGTGACTTTTTTCACCTTTTTTTAAAATAGTATTAATTAAGCGCTTACTATGTGCCAAACACTGTTCTAAGCACCTTGACCCACACAAAACCTCACAGCCCTTAACTTTAAATAGATCTCAACTGTGTCTTAAAATTGAACTAGGTCCTTTTAAAACAAAATATCCCTAGAGATCATTTCCTTCTTTGTCCATCTAAGATCAGATATGGGGAATTAGTACTTTCTTCTGTACAGTCCTGAGGAAGGACTCTGTGCATCGGAAGCAGGAAAGGCCACACCTTCCATCCCCATTTCTGAAGATCACCAAGTCCCCAAGACTATTTTCCATTTGCTGTGACTACGATTCTGGCCCCTAATTTTTCATGGCAGTGGGTTAAAAAAAAGCTTATAATTCTAAATGGCTTAAGATGAAGGTGTCAAGCCAAATAACATAGAATATAAGAAAAATGAAATTTCCATGAGGATGCATTTGATTTTGTAGGTTGTTACCCCAAACTTATGGCTATGACACGGAAGAAATTCTGAATGATAATAATGGTAGCATTTGTTAAGCACTCACTATGGACCAAGCACTCTGCTCAGCACTAGGGAAGATTTAGGATCAGACACAGCCCTTTTCCCACACGGTCTCACAGTCCAAGAGAGGGAGAGCGGGGATTGAATCCCCGTTTTACTGATAAGGAAACTGAGGAGCAGAGAAGTGAAGTGACTTGACCAAGGCCACACAACAGGAAAGGGATGGAGCCAAGATTAGGATCCAGGTCTCCTAACTTTCAATTCCTTTCCATGAGGCCATGCTGACTCTCTGAAGAATGTAAGGTTCTAGAAGGAAGGGATCCCTTCTATTTCCTCTGTAACCACCCTCCCCGCTAAGTATAATAATAATAATAATAATGTTGATATTTGTTAAGCGCTTACTATGTGCCGAGCACTGTTCTAAGCGCTGGGGTAGACATAGGGGAATCAGGTTGTCCCACGTGGGGCTCACAATCTTAATCCCCATTTTACAGATGAGGGAACTGAGGCACAGAGAAGTTAAGTGACTTGCCCACAGTCACACAGCCGACAAGTGGCAGAGCTGGGATTCGAACTCATGAGCCCTGACTCCAAAGCCCGTGCTCTTTCCACTGAGCCACGCTACTTCTCCAAGTATGCCCTGCTTCTCCATATTAGGCTGCTTCCTGACCATTTGCCACAGTCAATCAGTGGTATTTATTGAGTGCTTACTATGTGCAGAGCACTGTGGTAGACAGGCAATCCTGTCACCTAAATCTGTTCTGGGAAGGACCAAAAACCCTTTCAATCCCTTTCAAGTCGCTCTTGAAGTATGCTCTTTATCATAAACATACATAATATGGCCAATCCTGTTTAGACTGCAAACAGTTGCAACAACTACCATGAGGACCTTCGGGTACTTTTGAAGTTCCAAAACCATTCTTCTAGACTGTAAGCCCAGTGTGGGAAGGGATTGCCTCTCTTTATTGCTAAACTGTACTTTCCAAGCACTTGGTACAGTGTTCTACACACAGTAGGTGCTCAATAAATATGACGAAATGAATGAATTAATGCATTTTTCCACCAATACAGGAAGACGCCGTTTCTCCTCACCCCCTGGTAATAATAATTCTTGACACTTACCGGCTTCTGAGGTTGTGGGTTTGGGGGTGAGGTGGGAGAGGGAAGATGAAGATTCTCAAGGGTGTTACAATTTGTCCGTCAGGAAAAGAGGCAGCTGCCTGGAAGAAGGGAAAACAGTATTCAGGGTGGACACTAGGAGGCACTTTTATATCAAGAATTAAACACGAAAACCTCTGCCATTCTGATGCTGAAAAAATTACTCTAAAGGAAGGTCTTTCTAGTTTGCCAGGGTCTTTGGAGGAGATGTCCATACACTGGATCCTCATTTTCTTTAAGGGAAAGGGGAGGAAGGGGAGAGGGTATTTTCAGTTGCACTCATTGAACTTTCACCACTACACTGGTTTAACAGGAAAAGAGGCAGCGTGGCTTAGAGGGTACAGCATGGGCCTTGGAGTTAGGGGACCAGAGTCCTAGTCCTGGCTCCTCAACTTGCATGTTGGGTGCCCTTGAGCAAGCCAGTTAATAGCACTGGGGTCTTAGTTTCCTTACCTGTAAAATGGGGATTCACTATCCACTTCCTGTCCCTTAGACAGAACTTCTCAGCACTTTGCAAACAGTACACACCTAACAAATACTACAGTTATTACCATCTTCCCAGTGATTAACCCCTCTATCGTGTGACCAGCATTGTACCAGGCGCTGAGGGAAACCTACTGAAAAGTAGCAGACACGAACCCTGCCTCGGGGGCTCAATCTAATTTGTGGGTGAGCAAGGAGGAAGTGAAGAGACACCAGACAAGGGGAAAAAAAATCTAACTCTGGAGAACTTCTGATAATGGACAGGAGAGGGACAACTATCTTGTATCTACCCCAGTGCTTAGTACAGGGGTCGGGACATAGTATGTGCTTCAAAAATTCCACACTATTATTATAATTAATCAAGAACATCCAAAATAGTTCAGTCAGGAGTTCCTGCTCAGGGCCCTAGTGGCCCCCATTTTCCTATCGACCCTCATATTCCAATCATATTAAAGGTCACCCCATTACCCTATCCTCTCGGGGACTGGGAGTTAAGCAATCTCTTCCTTGAAACAGTGGTGAACAGGGTGTGGGAGAGGGGCTGAAAGATCTCTAGCACTTACTCTCCCCAATCAGTCAATCAATAGTGTTTATTGGAATTTACTATATGCAGAACATTGTACTAAGCTCCTGCTCTCCAGGGTTATTGTACTAAGCACATAATAATCAGGTCCCACAAGGGGCTCACAGTCTGAGTAGATGGGAGAACAGATACTAAATCCCCATTCCGCAGATGGGGATGCCCATTCAGGCAGAGGAAACAGACTCTAAAATTGATTACACAGAGGGAGACGCAATAGAGTGTAGAGAAGCAATGTGGTCAATTCGATAGAGCATGGGCCTGGGAGTCAGAGGGACTTGGATTCTAATCTGAGTTCTGCTGCTACACTTCTGTGTGACCTTAGGCAAATCATTTTACTCTTCTGTGCCTGAGTTATCTCACCTGTAAAATGGGAATTAAGACTGTGAGCCCCACTTGGGACAGGGACTGCGTCCAACCTGACTAGCTTGTATCTAGCCCAACGTTTAATGCAGTGGTTGGCATATAGAAAGCTCTTAACAGATACCGTAAGTTGTACAAAAGTGCAGCGCTGATGGCATGCACTGGGGCTTGAGTCTCCAAGTGTTTAGATGACACAGAAATGCTGAAGTATCAGTTGGTGGGGCCGGCGATATAGAATAGGAAGATGAGCGGTTAATCAGAGAAAGCCTCCTGGAGATGTCATTTCAGGAGGACCTTGAAAACGGGAGAACTGTGAAGGGGGAGGGAGTTCCAAGTAGAAGAAAGGTATGAGTAAGAGTTCAGGAAGCAGGCTGGCTTCAGAGGAGCAGAGCATGCAAGCTGAAGTCCTTTGGCTTCAGAGGAATCTGGGACAGCTCCTCCGGGCTTTCCCTTAAGATCTCTCAGATAAAATTCAGGCCCTTGGGTCCCCAAATCACTTAGCTCCGCACACCTGCTTTTTCTGTAAGATTTAAGGAGTTAAACAGCTTTACGGCTTTCTGGCCCTCATCAGAAAGTTTCCCTGCCAAAGAGTACTCAGCATGTGCCGCCCTGAGGCAGGTTTAGCTTCATGAGCTGGAAAAGTGATTTTGACGAGATGGTTAGATACTGAAAAATACTGTGGGAAACTCCATCATTTGGAGTTTTGTGAAACAAGACCAGGCAAAGCACCGGGGCAGGAGCGTGTGAAGAACAGTCAAACCCTGTGAGGGATGTGGGGGGGAAAAGAAAAAGGAAAAAGAAAAAAAAAAGACATACTCCAGCTTCCCTACTGCCTCTCCAGCTCCTGTGATCTGATTCCTGGGCAGACAGGGGGTGGTTAAATGGCCTCGGAGCCTGTCTTAGCCATGAAATTTTCTGGGACCAGGGGCACAGAGATGACATAGGGAGAGAATGCCTAAGGGGCATATTTCCCACTGGAAGGATACGTGATTTTGCCTGAGGTCATGCCCAGCCTTCTCCAGGAATTCATTTCTCTCCCTCTGCTAATGTGGGGAATTGAGTTCATCTTCCTTCAAGTCCAAACTGGAAAAGTTCTTCATTACCTCCAGCTTACTTCCCAAGCAGATCACATTCTTAACGGGACTCATGGAATTTAAGGGACAGCCCAGAAGTGTTCAAGCTTTTGCCTATGAAAAGCCAAGTTACAAGCTTCAGGCAACTACTGTACATACATTTATTCAATTATTTACCTTGATTACTCTATAAAATATTTTGTCTTTCCCCCTCGCTACAGTGTAAGCTCCTTGTAGGCAGAGGATGCATTACTTGCCTGTTTGGTATTCCATAAAGGTTTAGAACAGTATTTGTTGTGGGGATGGAACGTGTCTACCAACTCTGTTATACTGTACACTCCCAAGGGCTTAGTACAGTGCTCCACATGTACTAAATGTTCAGTATATATGACTGATTGATTAGCACCCACTGGACATTCAATAAATGCTATTGCTATTTCTACTTCTGCTACTATCTATTCAGATTAATCTGAATTTACGTCTATGCCGGTCTCCCACAAGAGCACATAAACTCCTTGTGGGCAGGGATGGTCTTATGTAATCGTCAAAGAGCTCAGGATAGTGTATTGCAACCATTGAGCACTCAGTAAATTCCACAACTAGGAGGACTAGCCAAGAAAAGTGCTACTCATCAAGGTGGCCATTCATCTGGTTTTCTCCTGAACAATCTGTTTTTCAGCTGGTCTGCCCCTTGGGCAGTAGGGATGTGGCCACCTGTTTAAATCAGGCAAACTCTGACCATTTGTGAGGATAAAATCTCTTCCAGGAAGAGAAATGGCAGTTATAGACCCAAGATTGGGGGGATGCTTTCCCCACACCAGACCTCTTGTTCTCCCTCACCATTCCTTCCAAGGTTTCCAGATTCAAAAGAGTTCATTTTGGAGCAGCCCTTCCCCTCAAACACCAACTCTGACTCAAAGTTTTGGAAATTCCCTCATGTTCTTCCTCATAACTCACTGGGTGGAGGTAGCATGATCCCTGACTGCCTATTCATTTGATGCTGAGTCAGGAGAGCAGCCTCCTACAGCTAGAAATACATATGGACAAAAATATAACCAGGAGCCAAGGAATTTTAGAGCAATGTAAAAAATGTGGGAACCAGAGCTACTTCAATAATCCAGTTATGCTCACAAATCTCCAGATACTTTACCCTAAAATCCTACAAAATATTAGCAAGGGACAGGTCCTTTTCTAGGAGAAGGGAGGGAGCGAGAAGGGGGAGAATAGAGGGAGAGAGAAAGGTGGGGAAAGGGAGGGAGAGATGATGGGGAGGGGAAAATGTTTATGTAATGACCTGAAAAAAAATTGCAAGGACTAAGAGGAGCACTCTTGGGATGCATGGATTACCCATGATGCTCTTCATAACTGCACCTTCAATTAATCAGTGGTATTTATTGAGCACTTACTTATGTTAAGCACTGTACAAGCACCCAATTTGAGAAGCAGTGTGGCCTAGTGAAAAGAGTACAGGCCAAGGAGTCAGAGGACCTGGGTTCTAAATCCCTATTCCACCTCATACCTGCTGTGTGACCTTAAATCACTTCATGTCTCTGTGCCTCGGTTCCCTCATCTGCAAAGTGGGAATTCAATACCTGTTCTTCCTCCTACTTACACTGTGAGCCCCATGTGGGATCTGATGATGCTGTATCAACCCTAGCACGTAGAACAGTGCCTGGCACACATCCCTCTGTCAGCAATATCTTTTCATTATATCTCTAGTTCTTTCCTTCAAAAGAGACTCTTCAACCTTGCCAGACAATCCAGTCCAAAGAGAAACACTATGGTAATATTCTTTAGTGATGCTACCTGGCCAGATGCTGGTAGAATCAAACACATGTTGCCTAGAAAAACATGGCATCTGGGGAATAATTCTCTTCCTAGAGAGTGCAACTTAATTAGCAGATGACTTTCTTTTAACTGGCAAAGTCAGTGCTGGCATCCTTGCTTAGTGTTAGATAGGGTAGTACAGTAATCAACTGATTGATCATCTTTATTCTGCAGTTTTGTGGGTGAAATCCCAGAAAATTAATTTTAATGAAAATCTAAACCAACAAAAAAAACCCTTCCAATGTTTTCCTGGTATGGCAATGCATTCCACTTACGATCATATTTTTTCTATTATATAAGATATGTTTTCAGAGCACTCTACTAGGTACATGGAAGTATTTAGTAAAAGCAGAAGACACTGTCCCTGCTTTCTCAAGGTGCTTATATTCTAATGATCAGATTCCCATTTGTGCTTACGTATTTAGTACTCTGGCCCTCGCTGCCTTATTTTCTCCTGTTCCTAAGTAACAAAAGTCTTGAACAGGGATTGTGTTCTTCTTCAGGCTAGCTACATGCTACAGAGAGAATACAACCATCAAAATTGCTAATAATGAACCAAAGATATGTTCCATCAGTACTACCGACATAAACTGCTTTGAAGAAGGAACCCAAGATACGTGCAAGTCTGATTGTAACCTTGAAATATAGGGCAGGACTTAATCCAAGGTCTTAAAGCAATTGGAAACCCACCTCTCTCCCATCATATGTTAATACATAAGTTAACATGGACTCTTTCTTGATTTGTAGCTTCAGGAAAACTAAATGTGAAAAAAGTTGGAAAAACCACCTTCCTACAGATCATAGAATTGCTGAATCTGAATGGACACTTTTCTTCTGCCGTTACACTTGTGGATGCTCTCTAATCTCAGTGAAGAATGTACCAGAAGGGCGTAAAGCCTCCAGTAACTCAGTGCAATGAAGTGAGGGAAAGGAAGCCATGATTTATCATTAATCTTCCTGAGAAACAGGCTTGCCCGTCCACTCATTTCTTTTGGAAACAAGAGGTGAATCACTAAGCGCTTTCAATAAGGATGACAAGACCTTTCTGAGGAAAACATGTTTGTGTTCATTTGCAGAGACCACACTAAAAACAAGAACCTCACCCTTTTCCCCCCAAAAGAGTCAGTCAGCTGGGGAAAAATAAGGCTTTGATTCAGTCCTCCTTACCTATGGGAAGAGGGCAAGCCACTGAATTGAGAAGCCACATATGTTGGAGTGCACAGTTACATTACTGAACAAAAATTGAGATGAAAGTTCTTGTTTCATCTATTTGGTGGCCATAAGCAGACTGCTGCCATTTATAAAACCCATCCCCCTCTAGGTTTTCCTAGCCCAGGAGTTGAGTCTCCTGCCCCTCTCTTCAGAGTTGAGAATTAAGAATCTACTGAGCGCTTCTCTCCTTCACATTAATAGAGGCCCTGGAGTCCCATTCTTGTGTGTCCCTACAGGAAGGTTTGGTCTTAACCCATCCCTTATTAGGGACTTAGATTGTGGTTTCCTCATTAGAACCAGTGAAAGGACCTAGATTGCAAATTCTTCAGGGAGTCTAATAAATAAAAAACTGGGGTGCAGGAAACAGCCCCCATAGCTCTGCCATTTTATTTGGCAGAATGACAGAGCTTGGGTTCTGCTTGAGTTCTGCTGAAGCTAGTGAGATCCGATTTGGTAGCCAGTTTATATCAAACATAGCTGTAATTTACTTCTACTAATGTCTGCTTCCCCCTCTAGACGGTAAGCTCACTGTGGGCAGGGAATGTGTCTACCAACTCTGTTGTATTGTGCCCTCCCCAGAGTGTAGTACAGTGACTTGTACATCTTAAGTGCTCAATAAATACCACTGACTGATTGAACAGATTTGCTACCAGGGGTAGAATGACCACTGGGGCACTCCAGTAGAGGTTTGGGGAGCCATGCTGGGCAAAGAGCAGACCCAATGGACATCGCCTCCAATCGCTGGTTGGAGATTGGCATTGGGACTCCTCACACTCATTCCGGCAAGCACTTTCAGCTACCGTCAGGTGGTTGGCTCTCTCAGCCCCTCCCTTCTCTTTCCAGACTAACCTCACATGGCTTCCGTCGCTCCAGTAGACCCACCCTTCCCTTCTGCATCCTTCCCTACTCCCTGATTCCTCAGCTCCTACACAGCACCCTACAGGTGTCGTTGGCTGGCAGTCTTCAGCATTTAACTGAATGCCCACTATGGGCAGAAACCTGCACTGGGCAACTCGGGCGCCAATTTTCCCTTGTGAGATTGGGAGTTGGGCGGGGGGTTTGTTTCCGAGAATGGGATAGAAGGCCAGAAAGGGGAGGCAGAGTGTGCCAAGGACACACCCAGAGTCAAAGAGACCCAAATTACAGCATGATGAAAACCAGGAGACAGACAAGAAAGAGACAGACAGACAGACACGAGTGATATAACTAGCTTAAGCTTGGAAGAGTCACTTAACTTCTCTGTGCCTGAATGACCTCATCTGTAAAATGGGAATTAAGACTATGAGCCCCATGTGGGACAGGGTCTGTGTGCAACCTGATTAGCTTGTATAATAATAATAATGATGGTATTTGTTAAGCGCTTACTATGTTTCAAGCACTGTTCTAAGTGCTGGGGTAGATATAAACTAATCAGGTTGGAGACAGACCCTGTCCCTCATGGGGCTCACAGTCTTAGAACCATTTTGCAGATGAGGTGACTGAGGCACAGAGAGGTTAAGTGACTTACCCAAGGTCACACAGTAGACAAGTGGAGGAGCTGGGATTAGATTAGGTCTAATTAGGTCTAGATTTAATTAGCTGGGATTAGGTGCTGCTGGCTCCCAGTACTATCCCAGCATTTAGTACAGAGCCTGACACATAGAAAGTGCTTAACAAATATCCCTCCCCCCCCCAAAAAAAGTGATGAGTGATGGAAAGGAAACACAGGCAAATTCTGCAAGCTGGGTGAAACTGGGGTAAGCCAACGGCTTCTCTTACACTACCTGCAGTATGCTCCCATAAAATTGTGCCTCAAACTCAGTACTGGTGGGAGTAGAACAGATGATTGAACCCCTGTATCTAACCAAGAAGGAAGTATAGGCCCTGGTGGAGTGCACCTGGTAGTGGACCCTCAGTAAATGCTACCACCATAGGGCAAATTCAGGTCCTCTCACTCGAGGACCAGCAATGGGTTGGCCAACCAATGTCCTGCTACAAGAACTTTGCCAATATTATTCCTTAAAGAAGTTCCAAGAGGAGAAACGGGAGATTTCTGGTCAGCCCAAACACCACCCATCACCTCGGGCAATGGGGGAATGCAATGGCCAAAGGCATCAAAGTGGGGTAGAATAAACTGTATTGCCCAAACTGGATAAACAGTTGTACTTAGTGAAGTCAATTGTAGACATTAAGCAGGTGAAAGCAAGCACTGTTGGCATCTGTGAAATGAGGAGATTCAAAGAGCTGGGTGCCCAGGGGAATGTGGCAACTCACTGTTCCTCTGGAAATCAGGGAACAGAGCCAGGCATCCGATTTAGTGCGAAGAAAGGTAGCCCTTGGTAGGGAACAGTGATGTCATTTCTCCAAAATTAGCAAGGCACATCCTGTGCGCTGAATATCACGGCCTGTTTGAAAATCATTCAGGCATTTAGCCTGATGCACAGGTCGGGAAAAGGGAATGGAAGGATTCTGGGAAGAAGCAGAGATATGTCTGAAATTGGCCAACCATACTGGGGTATGAGGGGACTTGTGTATTACTGTAGGGCAGAAAGAGAAGGATCAAAAACGTTGTCATTTTACAAGCTTGCCAAGGAACAGTGTAAGCAGCCTGATTGGTCACATGCCTAGACCAACTGCCTATGCATCACGAATACACTATGTTCACCGATAAAAAGAATGAAACCCCTAGAACTGGACAAACCCAAGGGAATCACCCCGAACCAGACTGAAGAACTACCGACAGACACAGAAAGAATCTTTCAAAGCCGTGAGAGACAAAGTAAATTGCATATATGTGGGAGTGAACCTAGATAGAACTAGTTTGGGAAATACTTTGAAGAAAGAGACTGGAGAGATTTCCAAAGCTAATATCTAATGACTTTCCTCTCAAGATATCCAGTCTTCAGAGATACCACACCAAATCAAAATGATCTCAACATTCACACCAGTAGTGAACAGGCCAGATTCTGCTCAGGAGACTCACATTCTCTTCCTCAAGTAGAAAAAGACCAAGATGACTAAATCCCAGATGGTTTTATAATTGTTAATTATAAAAGAGTCTTGGACAGTGGAATTAAATGCTGTTTTCAATGCACTCAGTGAAATTGAAATTAATTTGATGAACACAGGCCTCCACTGGAGATGAGTTACATTTGCATCAGAGAAATTGTGACGCTCCAACAAAGTGTGTATATAAATCTATACAAACGAGTCGAGCCGACTAATCCAATCTTGCCTCAGTTCTGAAGAACTACCATTCCACAAATGCAGTTGGGACATGGAAAATGATATTGGGGGAGAGTGGCTGCATAACTCCTCCCTGATGACAAATATATCTACAACCAGTAATATTAATAATAATAGTAATAATTATGGTATTTGTTAAGCGCTTACTATATGCCAAGCACTGTTCTAAGCACTGGTGTAGATACAAGATAAACACATTGACCCATCTGTGGCTCACAGTCTTTATCACCATTTTGCACATGAGGTAACTGGGGCACAGAGAAGTTAAGTGGTTTGCCCAAGGTCACACAGCAGACAAATGGCAGAGCCGAGATTAGAGCCCACGTCCTCGAATTCCCAAGCCCATGTGCTTGCCACTAAGCCACGCTGCTTTTCGTAGCAGTACAGTGGAATTACACTGAATTGTAATCGTCCTTCCAGTACAGTGGAATTGCTGAGGAAAATGCAAAAATTGCCGATGCAATCCCATGAAGCTACGTAAGAATCTCATAAGGTCCCTGGATGTACACGTAACTGCCCGAAGGATTCACTGAGAAAACATTTGGAAAAACTCAGGAAATGGAAAGGCACTTCATCTTGGCTGGGAAACCAACCAGGACAACCTGTCTGACTGTGGATGCAGCTGGAAGAGGAAATCTGCATGAATCATTTTTGGTAAAATTATATCGTCACTGGATGGTGAACAGCCCATGAAGGCAAAGGGAACGTCGCAATCTTCGGCTCTGACGTGGTATTTGGATTGGAATGTTGATCAACCACATGTTCTAAGGAAGAGAAGAGGGTGGGAACTGACAGCTGAAGACACTAAAAAGGGTTCCTAAACCTAAGAAACGGTGCCGTCATTAATGTGAAGCAAGTAAAAAGTTAACGGACAAGTCGGGGAGTTTGTGGGGGTTCAACAGATGAAACTCTTAATGAATTGGACTCAGAGAGGCAGAAATATCTGAATAAAAGGCAGAGAATGTATGGGGCAGATCTAGTTCCTGCATCCCAAGTTGTACAAACCCCCTAACCCCCTCCAATTTACAGGCTGTGTGATCTTGGGCAAGCCACTTAATGATAATAATAATAGTAACAGTAATTAGGGTATATGTTAAGCACTTACTATGTGTCAAGCACTGTACTAAATGCTGGGGTAGATACAAGATAATCAAGTCTGACACAGTCCCTGTCAGACAAGGGGCTCACAGTCTCAGGGGGAGGGAGAACAGATATTTAATCCTCATTTTATGGATAAGGAAATTGAGGCACTGAAAAGTTAAATGAGTTACCCAAGGTGTCGAAGCAGGCTAGTGACAGAGCTGGGATTGGAACTCAAGTCCTCTGCCCCACCAGGCCTGTGCTCCTTCCATTAGGTCATATTATAATAATAATTATTATAATAATATTTGTTAAGGGTTTACTTAACATCTCAATGTGTCAAGCACTGTTCTAAGTGCTGGGGTAGATACAAGGTAATCAGGTTGCCCCACGCGGGGCTCACAGTGTTAATCCTCATTTTACAGATGAGGGAACTATGACACAGAGAAGTTAAGCAGATTGCTCAAGGTGACACAGCAGACAAGTGGTGGAGCCGGGATTAGAACCCACGTCCTCTGACTCCCAAGCCCACGCCCTTTCCACTACGCCACACTGCTCCATTTCCTCACTGCAAAATAGGAGTTCGATATGTTCTCTCTCCTACTTATGTTGGGAGCCCCATGAGTGATAGGGACTGTGACTGACCTGATTATCCTTTACCTATCCCAGTGTTTAATACAGAGCTTGGCACATAGTAAGGACTTAAGAAATGCCACAATTATTATTCTTATTTAGTTCCCTCCGACATCTATGTAGTCCGAGCCTCAGCATCTTGTATATATGTCTACTGACTTATATGGTCAATTATTTCCTTTCATTAGTCTATATTTATACCTGTAAATATGTTTATGTCTCTCTCCTCTATTTGGTGTGTAAGCTCCTTGTTGGTAGGGAACTTGGTCCTTCTCCCTTTGTACTTCTCAAGTGCTTAGTACAGTGGATGCCCTTTAAAGAATATTACTGATGACAAAACTTGGGGGGCCGGAATAAAATGGGGTGTTATGCTAATGAAGGAATGATTGAGGTTGAGTCAGATAGAAGAATAAAAGGATTTGACCACTTGCTTTAATATTTGGGGTGGGGGGAAGAGAGGGTTTAAAGGACCCCTTCCTCAAACTTCAACTTCACCATGATAACTGAGGGTGCATTTTTTAGTCTTTAAAAAAGCTAGACCTGGGATCACACGAGATTTTCCCCCAGCCCTGTCCGTTTAAAAAAAAAAAAAATTGTACCTGTAAATATTTCTAACTTGCATTCCTGTACACATGACCCTGCACGTACAAAATGGAATTCCATCATCAGAATGTACTCGGATAAACTCCTGAGCTGTTTCAATTATCTAGCTCCAGAACCGCTGGATACAGGGAATTCCCAGAGTCAGATTTTCGTAGGGAGGGGCGACCTTTCCATTTGCAAGGACGTCCCAGATTACTCTAGTCCTGTTAATGCCAATGTGGGGTGATCAGGTTGGAACTGGCTCTAATTGCCACTCCTGAGAGCTGTAACATTCCTCTGCTGTGGCGGAGTGCCACTTACCAAAGGGAGAAAATTCTTTCCCACCTTTGAAAACATCAAAGAAGAATCAATAAAATTAAAAGAAAAAAAAAGACCAACTCATCCAATCCAACTCTTCGAGTCAAGCAGCTGCTGACCGGGTCTGGGAGGGGCCAGCCAGCTCTCTACGACAGGAAACACAAAAGTCAGGTTGAAGGGGAAAGGCCGAAGAATCGGCTGTTAGTGAGCCCAGGGAGAGGATTTAGATGTGCAAACAGAGAGGACAGTCAGACCACGGAAGGGGCAGGGCATGAATTTAGAGGAGATGTAGAGACGCCGGGCAGAGGGAGAGGAAACCCTTCGATCTGGATCTCAAGACTGGAAGATCCTTGTGGGCGAGAATTGTGTCTACCAACTCTAGAGTATTGTACTCTCCCAAATGCTCAATACAGAGCTCTGCACATAATAAGCTTTCAATAAATACCACTGATTGGTTTATAAACCTGAAGCTTCCTGACCTGGCAGAAGAGACAAACTAGAATGGAGGAGACTTCGTAATGCCCAATCTCTGAGAAGAAGGTTCTGAGATAGAGCTGAGGGATGAAGAAGGAACAATGGGACAGGGAGGAGAGAGCGTGAGCCAACATATGTCATCATAATAACAATCACTGTGATTTATTAAGCACTTACTAATGTGCCAAGCATTATGTTAAGCACTGGATATACAGTTAGATCAGACAGTGCCTGACCTACACGAGGCTCGCAGTCTAAAGGGGAGAGAACAGGTATTTAATTCCCGTTTTACAGATGAGGAAACTGAGGCACAGAGAATTTAAGTGACTCACCTAAGGTCACCCAGCAAGTAAATGACAGAGCCAGAATTAAAACCGGGGTCTTCTGACTCCCTGTTCCATGCCCTTCCCGCTAGGCCATGCTGCTTTGCTGTAAAAACAAACAATAGGTACACTCTACTAACGATTTTGTTCTTACAGTCAGGGGCAGGCCTCAAAAGTTCTAAGGAGAAAGTTCTCGTGGAGTTGTGCAGTTGCCCCACCCATCTTGGGCCGCTGTTTCTCTCCCTCTCGCTATCCATGCCAGCAGCGAAACACATAGGGTTAATGACCGGTTGTAAAAATCAAGCAGCAGCTTGAAAAGTGAGTTCTAAATAGGCAAGTTCTATGCCTCCTGGAAGCCTTGGAAGTAAGCACCATGTTACCCATCAGATGACAAGAGGAAGAATGAAAGGACATGTGTGTAACTGCTGCATGGCTGAATCCATCTCTTCCTCTTTAGCCATTCTTTGATACTGATTCACTCTGCAGCAAGACAAAGTCAGGGCCTCAGGACTGGCCAAGAGGCAAGATGACCCCAGAGAAGCTTGTCCCAAGGCCTGCGATGCCAATGGTCCAGTGGCCAACTGCCGGGCCCAGGGCCATGCCTGACCTCTTAAGCATGCACACACACTCACACAGCACTCTCCTTCACACTCTGCATGCATCCTTTACAGTAGCAAGGTTGGGATCACCCATGGCTGGGCCTGCCCCCCAGAGGTATGCCACTCTTGCCCTGTCCCCACTCAGCATGGCTGGGCACTGACCCATTTTTCCCTTGGCTGGTTATAGAAAACATGGCAGATAAAGTTTTGGAAGGGTGGGCACCCCCCCAGCCCCAACCTTCATTCTCTTTTCTGCCATCCTGCATTTGCAGAGTTTGAAAATGGCTGCCCCTTCCCTGCCAGATGGGAGATGGATGGAGACAGCACGATTGAATTGCTCCTTCCTTCTCTGGTGGCTTGAAAGCGTTCACGTGTGAACTTAGGCGGAGGGGAGGAAATGTGCCCCGGGCTAGGGTTGATTGGTCCATCTGGAGACAGTCTCAACGGGTAAGTGTTGAGTTCCCCAGGCCCTCAGAGACCCTAGGGATTTCACTTGAGGGCACGAGCAGCTAAAGAATGTGCAACATTTTTCTCATTTCGTCTGAGGTACAAAGAGTTCTCTGGAGGTAAGTGTGCCAGGCTCCTCCCTGCACCTTTACACACACAAAAAAAATCCTGTCTGACAAGTGCAGGCTTCCATTTTTCTACTCTAAAGAAGGCAGAAGAATAACCCCTTAGGTGGGTTCTCTGTCATGGTCTCTATCCAGTCTCTCATAGTAATAATAGAGGTACCTGTTTAAGCACTTACTATTTATCACTTTGCAAAGCATAAGATAATTGGGTCAGATACAAGCCCTGTCCCATATGGGGCTCACAGTTTAAGCCAGAGGGAGAACAGGGAGAATGCTTACTCCTCATTTTACTGATGCATAAACTGAGGTACAGAGAATAATTATTATTATTATGGCATTTGTTAAGCACTTACTATATGTCAGGCACTGTACTAAGTACTGGGGTGGATGCAAGCATATTGGGTTGGACACAGTCCCTTGTCCCAAATGGGGCTAACAGTCTCAATCCCCATTTTACAGATGAGGTAACTGAGGCACAGCGAAATTAAGTGATTTCCCTAAGGTCACAAAGCAGACAAGTGATGGAGTTGGGATTAGAACTCATGACCTTCTGACTTCCAGGCCCTTGCTGTATCCACTATGCCATGCTGCTTCTCTGAAGTTAAGTGACTTGCCCAAGGTCACATGGCAGGCAAGAGGCAGTATCTGTATTAGAACCCAGGTCTAATACAGGCCTCCCAGACTCGAGCTCCTTCCACTACACCAGGGTGCTTATGGGCCTTCAGTAAGAGAGCTGGCCTTTTTAACCCTTTGAATCTTACTTCTCAGGGCGGCTGAGACATCTTTGATCAATCATTCAATTGTATTTATTGAGCACTTAATGTGTGCAGGGCACTTTACTAAGCACTTGGGAGAGTACAACATAATATAACAGATACATTCCCTGCCCACAGTGAGCTTAGACAGACAATATAAATAAATTACAGATATGTACGTAAGTGCTGTGGGGCTAGGAGGGTAGGTGATGAATACAGGCAACACAGGCCAATCAGGGCAACACAGAAGAGAGTGCTAAAAGAGGAAATGAGGGCTTAGTCAGGGAAGCCCTCTTGGAGGAGATGTACCTTCAATAAGGCTTTGAAGGTGGGGAGAGTCACTGTCTGTCGGATATGAAAAGGGAGGGCATTCCAGGCCAAAGGCAGGATAAGAGTGAGAAGCTGGCAGAAATATAGATGAGACTGAGATAGAGTAAATAGGTTGGCATTAGAGGAACAAAGTGTGTGGGTTAGGTTGTAATAGGAGAGTAGCGAGGTGAGGTAGGAGGGGGCAAGGTGATTGACTGCTTTAAAGCTGATGGGAAGGAACTCCTGTTTGATGCAGAGGTGGAAAAGAAACCTCTGGAGGTTCTTGAGGAATGGGGAAACAAGTGCTGAAATGCTTTCGTAGAAAAATGATCCAAGCAGCAGAGTGAAGTATGGACTGGAGTGAGGAGAGGCAAGAGGCTGAGAGGTCATCAGGGAGACTGATACAATAAGATGGGAGAGGATAAGTGATTGTGTTAACACAGTAACAGTTTGGATGGAGAAGAAAGGCTGGCTTTTAGAGACATTGTAAAGGTTGAACTGACAAGGATTTAGTAATAGATTGAATAATGCAGGTTGCATGAGAGAGAGGAGTCAAGGATAGCGCCATGGTTATGGGCTTGTGAGACAGAAAGGATGATGGTGCTGCCTACAGTGACGGGAAAGTCAGGGGAAGGACAGGGCTTGGATAAGAAGATAAGGAGTTCTGTTTTAGACATGTTAAGTTTGAGGTGATGGCAGGACATCCAAGTAGAGATGTCTTGAAGGCAGGAGGAAAAACGAGACTGCAGAGAAGGAGAGAGGGAAGCCTTTTGGTGGTGGGAGGTGCGGGGGTGGTGGAGAAAGGTGAGAAACCAGTTTTAGAATCAGAAAAACCGAGCCCCAGTTTTGCTGCTGATTCATCATCTGATTTGTGAAAAAATCACTTAGTTTCCACAGGTTTTTGGCTTTCCAGGTCTGCAATATGGGGCTGGGGCCCCCATGACCTCCAGAGACGGTGGGAGAACAAATGAGGTTGATGCTCTCTGCTCTTACAGCCTTCAATCAACAATCCCAGACAGAAGGCCCTGAGGGCCGGTTTGGGCTAATCACCCTAACTCCAGACCTGACAGCCCCTGAGTCACTGGCTGACCTCCAGCTAGTCACCTAACCTCTCCGTGCCTCAGTTCCCTCATTTGTTGTGGGCGATGACAATAAGCTATTCCCCCCTCTCTCCCTGGAATGTTGGGAGGATTAATAACTTGGTTAGCTGCTTTGAGGTTCCAGGAGAAAGGCGCCATATGAGTATAAGGTATTATTACTAGTAATTGGTTTAAAGGCTTCAAAGCTGTAATGGCACAGTTATTTTCCCCAAATTCACATGGTCTCTGTTGTCCCTTCCAACTCCCTCTCCGATACTTTCCGGTGCCAGGTTTTCTCTTCCAGTTACCCAACTTCAGAAGTGGAATGACTTCGACCGGTCCATTCAGAACCCACCCGCTCCCGCACCCAGTAAAGCTCAGACCCCTCTCCCCTCCTGGCTCCCAGAGGGCCACCTATCAAATAGCCTTACTTTTGTGAGAGTAAGCCACAGCCCTAGGAAATTCCCATTCTGAAGAGATCAATCAATCTTATTTATTGAGCACTTGCTGGAGGGAGAATAGAGAAAGGAGGAGGTGGGAGAAATATGAGGGAGTGAGGGGTTTTTAGGGTACAAGGATAAGTACTGGATGGTTGGGAAATCAAGGATGAGTCTGAGAGGGAGGGTGAGAACCAAGGTCCCAAATACAACTTTCCCAATCAATCAACCAGTGGTGTTTATTGAGTGCTTAATGTGTGCAGGTAACTGCATTAAATGTTTGGGAGAGTACAATACAACAAATTTGGTAGACACATTTGACACAGTAAGTGCTCAATAAATACAATTAATTGAATGAATGGATGAATTCCCCACTAACAATAATAATAATAATGTTGGTATTTGTTAAGCGCTTACTAAGTGAAAAGCACTGTTCTAAGCGCTGGGGTAGATACAGGGTAATCAGGTTGTCCCACGTGAGGCTCACAGTCTTAATCCCCATTTTACAGATGAGGGAACTGACGCACAGAAAAGCTAAGTGACTTGCCCACAGTCACACAGCTGCCAAGTGGCAGAGCCAAAATTCGAACCTCTGACCTCTGACTCCCAAGCCCGTGCTCTTTCCACTGAGCCACGCTGCTTCTCAAGGAGTTTATAGCCTAGGGAGGGATGGGAGGCAGCGAGGGGAAGGGCTCTTTCAGGGTGGGCCCCTACCTTTGCGGAAACCTTCCCCTCCAGGTGTGAGAATGCTTGGGAGAGTGGGGATGGGGGAAAAGGGGAGAGGTGACAGTCCTATGGGCTCCCTCCCAGATATATGAATGCCTTCGGTTGCAGTAGGACATTCTGAATAATCCTCTTTCCTGAAAATGTTGGAGCTTACTTTTCAATAAGTCATATGTATCGAGTGCTTACTGTGTGCAGAGCAGTGTAGTAAGCACTTGTGAAAACCCAATATAAGATAGTTGGTAGACATGTTTCCTGCCCACAGTGAGCTTATGTCTAGAGGGGAAGACAGAATTCATATAAATAAATTATGGCTAAGTAAGTGCTATGGGGCCGAGGGTGAGGCCAAAATATCATTCTGGGGATTCACAGTCATTACTAGTCTCTCAGCAATTCCCTGAGGATGGGGGCCATGATGACAGCCATCCAATCTGGGGGAACTCTCCAGTGAAAGTTTTACACAACGTTCCACCTAAACTTGGTGTTCCCTTGAGATAACTTCCAGAGTTGGACTGTAAGCAACTTAAGGGGAAGGATCAGATCTAACTCTACTGTATTCTCCCAAGCCCCCAGCATGCGTTCAATAAATACCATCGACTGAAATAAATGAAGTTGAATCAAAATAAGGTCTCTGGATTTTTCCGTCCACAGAAGAGCAGTGGAACATCTGCAGTGGAACATCTGCATTTCATCTCGTCAGCGGGCCAATCCAGACCAGCTCATCACTCTCACCTCTGGGAGAAGTTTATCTGCCCTTAAATCGCAGTCTTGAAGAAAACATGCCTCTTACTGGAAATCCTGCCCTGAACAATGGCTTCATTGATCCGGATCTCATGGCCAACAGAATGTTCTTTGCCTGCCAGTCAGATATGATCAGTGAGAATGCAGTATCTCTATTTTACTTCCCATAGCTAGAAGGAAGTTGGTACTACGGTCTTTTTGTGAGGCAATGCAGAGAGAAGATTAAAAATCCTGGCTGAGGGCCCCTGACTCCAGCTGTGTTCTTACTCCCCTCAAAACCTGAACTGAGAAGACAACAAGCCACTGAAGAACACACAGCTTGTGACAGGAATTTCAGAGCCAGGGTTGCTCTTTGCTATTCACAATAAGTGACTACACAGTGGAAGTCATTCCATGGGAGGGCCGGGGGGGGGGGGGGGGGGGGGGCGTGGGTCCTGTCAGTTTACAGTCATGGCAGGGATAGACCATCGTTGCCCCCCTGCAGCTTTCTGGGCTCAACCCCCAGCCTCATTCACCCCAGGTGACTATAAGACTGTCAGCTCGTTGTGGGCATTGAACAAACCTACCACCTCTGTTCTCTTGTACTCTCCCAAGTGCTATATACAGTGCTTTATGATCATTTGTATTTATTGAGCACTTATCGTGTGCACAGTACTGTACCAAGCACTTGGGAGAGAACATGTCTCCAAACTCTAGGCCCACCTGGTTTGCTCCTCCCCTACCTAAAACCCACTCCCACCTTTTCACCTCCATACGCCAAAGGAGAAGTTGGCACCTGGGAGGGAATATAGTTCCTTAAAACAAGTTCTTGTTGTCACATTAGATTAATCTGAAATCATTTGGAAGGATAATATTTACTTTTTAGCCATTTCCTGCTCACCTAAAAGAGGTTCAGCACCTCAAAACACTTAATTAATCACTCTCACACACATACACACTTCACAATGCTTTGCTCTCACTAAATTGAAAATTCGCTTTCAAAAGAACATTTCACATTTGGGCCTAATTGAGGACGAGAATTGTTTGGACTCAGTGGGGCTGCAGCTTGCTATAATGTCCTGGGGGATGCTCCAAAATTGGTTGTGGATGCTTGGGGCAGGAAAGAGAGAGGAATTGTACTGCCCCAGCCCCACATCACCACTACCTCTACAGAGACCAATCTGGCCAAGATGTGGGGTTTCCAGGATGAGGCAGCCCGGCCTCACTGTGGTATCTGATAGACTCTTTTGTGAACCAAGTGCTAGGGGAGACACATCATAAACAGATGGGGCACAGTCTCTGTCCCACATGGGACTCAAAACCTAAGGAGGAGACAGAACAGGAATTTATTTCCTATTTTAAGGATGAGAAAATTGAGGCACTCTGTGTAAGTTGCTTCTCTAGGGACAGGAGAATCCCCAGAACACACTCATCCCTTATCTGGTCTTCATTCACTCCTGTGGTTGACACTATCTTTCCTGAAGCTGTGACCTCTGGACAGTCTCAGAAATTAAGGAAAGAAGAGACCAGTCTTGAAGAAGGTGGAAGACTGTTGGAGAAGCAGGAAGAAAAACTACCCATTAAGTAGGGGAAGTGATGACTTGTTTACTAAGGAGAAAGAGGTCTTGGAAAAAATGATTTCCCCTCCTCTCCCCTATTTTTCATGTCTTAGCCAAATCCATTGCAGGATGGGTAGTTACAGTTCATTCGATTCCTCAAATTCTCCCAGTTGATCTCAAAGAAGAAATAATCCCATGATCCCTTTAAAAGCTGCTTTGTTGTGGTTCTGGCACAGAACAGCTGTTTTTCTGTGATGGGTAAAATGGCAATGGTAATATTATATTTATATTCTATTTAGCTGTGAGGAATGCCAACAGACACTGTCTCATTCATCCTTTCATGTCCCGAGGGGCAGGTAGTGAGGCATGGTTTGTAGCACTCTGTATATAAATCCATTTACGGCACTCTACTTATTCGATTCATCTTTCCTTACCCTGGCTCTTACCAACTGTATCTTTGTTCTTCCTCCTCCTCCCACTCTTTGTCAATTCACTGAGTCCTCCCATAATGCAAAATTTATGTGCTCAATAATAATTCTGGTATTTGTTAGGCCCTTACTATATGCCAGGCATTGTACTAAGCACTGGGGTGGATACAAGTAAATCGGGTTGGGCACAGTCCCTATCCCACATGGAGCTCACAGTCTTATTTCCCATTTTACAGATGAGGCAGCTGAGGCATAGAGAAGTGAAGTGACTTCCCCGAGGTCACACAGCAGTCAAGTTGCAGAGCCGGGATTAGAACCCATGATCTTCTGACTCCCAGGCCCGTGCTCTATCCACTAAGCCATGCAAATAGCACTATTATTGCAAACCCACAAATATTTCTTCCCCTGGATTGCAAGATCTTTGTGGGAATCATGTCGACCAACTCTACTGCACTGTAACTCTCCCAAGCATTTAGTACAGTGCCCTGCCCATAGCAGGAACTCAAATATCACTGATTCTCACATTACTGTTTTCTATCCACTCTAATGTGTGTTGGTGGAAGGAAGTTCCCTGCTTTCCTAAAGGCATTCTATCTATCTAAAATGTTTGGGGAGGACGCACGTTTTGGAAGAACTAAGTAAAAGATGTGCCTTTAAATTGCAAACTCCTTGAGGGCAGGGGCCATGTCTTCCATGAGACAGCCCCCTCACAGAGCACTGTCAGATGGGTAGAGGTGGCTACATTAAAAATGTGAAAGCACCTGGCCTGAGTGAACAAAGAGCTAAAGGCATTTTTCACCTTGCAGCCATCTTGTACGAAACATCCTTCACTCCATTCATTCTTCACAATCCTGCCTGAACTGACTGGCACTTATCAAACTGCCTTTAACAAAAGTTCTGAGCAGGAGATATTTTTTATATCACTTTGCCCACCCTGGCTAATCAATCAAAAAGTAAAAGCCGAATCAAAAAGTTTCTAGGGCCGCTGAAAAACAAGATTCGAACCTACTGTGGTCTAAAAGAGTAATATGTACCATAAGCATATTGAGGGATCCTATCTAAGGGCACTTGATTTACACAAACTCTGAAGAAAGTCAAGATCAACTAAATACACCATTGCTCTTTGAGGTAGGTAAATGCCCGTGGTGGAAAGAAGTATGGCCTAGTGGGAAGAGCACAGACCTGGGTGCCAGGAGACCTGGGTTTAAATCTTAGCTCCACCACTCACCTGCTATATGGTCTTGGGCAAGTTACTGAGCTTCTCTGTGTCTCTTTAAAATGGGGATAAAATGCCTGTTCTCCCTCCCACTAAGACTGTGAGCCCTGTGTGGGACAGGAACTGTGTCTGATCTGATTGTACTGAATCTGCCCTAGCTCAGTGTTTGGCACACAGTAAGCACTTAAATACCACAATTATTATTATTATTACCATTATTAGAGAGAACCCTCAGCAATAGATCCTGACCTAATAAACTGTCAATGACAATCACGAAATAACACAGTATGCACACGTTAAGTAATATTGACTGATTATAGATATTGGGTGCCAATTCTCCTCTCATAGGAATATGTGACTCCTGTTCAACTAAGAAGCAGTTCTACACCTGAGGGGGGGGGGGGAGTGCATTTTCAACTCTTTGTACCACATGAAAGGCAACAAGAATCATTCCCAAAGACTCCTGGCAAGATTGCGGATGAAATCTGCACACAAAAATGTGGCCTATTTTAACCTCTCTTCCCCACTCCAAGGGGAAAAAAATCGTAGAAACAAAGAGTGATTTGAAGGGTCTGTCTCTACCTTAAGCCTGATTTTTCTGGAATGTTGGCAGGTTTGATCCAAGTTGATCAAACAAAGGAGCACTATAACAATAATTTAATTGCTTGGTGATGCTCAAGTTAACCCTCTTACATAAGGATCTATTAGAATCCCTAACCCTGCTGTAGTTCAGTAGAAACAGCCAGGTCGGGGAATTGGGAGATCTATGTTCTAATAATAGTAACTGAGGTATTTATTAAGTGCTAACTCTGGACCTTGCACTGGTGTAAGAGCTAGGGTATTTAAGATAATCAGGTCAGACACAGCCTGACCACATGGAGCTCACAGGCTAAGGGAGAGGGAGAATAGCTATTTAATTCCTATTTTACAGAGGAAGAAACTGAGGCCCAGAGAAGTTAAGTAACCTGCGTTACCCTACATAATAAGCAGGTGATGGAGCTGGGATTAGAACCCAAGTCTCGCGATTCCCAAGTCAGTGCTCAGTCAGTCAGTACTATGTTTGATGCATAGTAAGTGCTTAACAAATACCATTAAAAAAAAAACACTAGGCCACACTGCCATCTCTGGTCATGATTCCTCAAGTTAGGAAATATCTAGTGTGGATATGCTATAAGAGGGGAAGGTTTCTCAGTCAAGGCACATAACCCGTACATATCAGCTTTACCTTCCTTCCACCTTACCTCCAAACAATTGTAGTGTCTGTCCTTCCAGCTAGACTGTAAACTTCTTGAGGGCAGGGATTACACCTAACAATTCTACTGTACTCTTCCAAGTGCTTAAACTGGGCATAAAAGGGAATTTTGGAATCAAATTGCGTAGATTAACTGGGCATAGAAGGGAATTTTGGAATCAAATTGGCCAGTAAAAGGTCCACAATTGGAGGGTCCTCTTTTGGATCTGGGAGTCAGAGGACCTGGGTTCTAAACCCAGCCTCACCAGTTGCCTGCTATGCGCACTTGGGCAAGTCACTTCACTTCTCTGTGCCTCAGGTTTCTCATCTGTAAATTCAATACCTTTTCTCCCCTCAGCCTGGGAACTCCATGTGGCACCGAGACTGTGTCCAACTTGATGATCTTGTATCTACTCCAGCACTTACTACAGTGTTTGGCACAGAGAACGTGTTTACATATCACAATTTATTTTTTTTTGGTGGTGGTGGGGCAGGGGGGAAAATCAAACAACACTGAATATTAGTACCCAAATAGGTCCCGACTTCTGGGATAATTTCTCTTTGGAGAAGGAAGGTTGTGACTTGGCTATAAAGCTTTGACTGCACCAGCCCCCAAAGGGTGATTCTCTGGGGCGTCCACAGAGCATGGCAAGACAAATTCCTTTTCTCCAAAGAAAGGGAAAGCCTCGTCACAAGTGCCTTGGCCCTTGTTCCTCAGAAGAGACCTTTGGTTGTTAGGTGCAGGGTTGGCAACAGAATGCCCTCGAGTACGACCAGTGAGGGCTGGATTCAAGCCAGGACACCTGAAGACAGGTGACTGGGCCTCAGTTTTGGAAAACCAGATCAGACACCTGTTGAAATAGACAAGCTATTGTTGACGAACGGATCTTCTCATTGCCAACCCCCTCATGGGACATGCGCTCTCCTCCACTCATTCTAAGTGCACGGGGCGGTGGGGAGGAAGGGGATGGCAGAAATCACAGCCTGGAACTGCTCAGGGGACAGGGTAGGATGAAGTTAACACTTTGTTCTGCAGAAACCTATTTGCGGCTCCAGAAGACAATGCCAAAAGGCGTGTCTTTCCCCTCTTCCTGAGAACGTGGAAGAAATGGGATCGCCAAGAGCATGTGAACTAATCAGACTTCGGTCAGGTCCTTGCCTGAAAAGAAAGTCGTGTTCCAGGTTGAAAGCGGGAATGGGGTTTTTTCAACATGATGGTGGAGAGCAGTTGACCTGTACTCAGTGGCACCAGAGAACAAGAGAGCGTGGGCTTAAGGTATCTGAAGGGATTTTAGGCTAGACACTTGGAAGAACTGAAGAAATTGTAAGGCCCAGTGGTATGTTAAGAAGGGAAGCTGGGGAGTCTCAGAAAATTAAAAAAAAAAACAAACACAAAGGTGCAGATCACTTGGTGAGATGATTTAAAGTTCATCCTGCCCTCGGGCAGGAGGATGGATGGATCAGGTGATTCTTCTTCTAATTCTATGGAATTCGGAATTCTTGGAACAGCTGGAAGGTGGCTAGATAGGGACTTGTATGAAGGAGGCTCGGTCAAGGCCAGAAAACAAAGAGCTTCCTAAAGCTAAGACACACAGTCCCCAACAATGAAGTGAAGTAAAAAAGGGAGCCCTGAGGAGAACCAGAGAGGCGAAGTCATCCCAGGCCCTCCTTGTTGGTCTTTCTCAGGGAAGAAATTATTGGCTGGTTGGATCACACCCGAACCTCTTTCTCCTACCTATCGATGCAGCCTCTGTGCTACAGCAGGGCACCTTCTTTCTCACTGTTCTGGTCTAGGTGGGAGAAGATAATAATAATAATGTTACTATTATTGTTATATTTAAGTGTATATTATGTCCCGAACACTGTACTGATTGCTGGGACAGATAAACGATAGACGGGGCAGACACAGTCCCTGTCCCACATGGGGCTCGACATCGAGTCAGGAGACCTAAGTACTAAACCTCCTCTGTGACCTTGGGAATGTAAACTGCTCCATACCTCAGTTTCCTCATTTATAACATGGGGAAGACACCGCGGCTTCTGGCCACTCGGCATCAGTGGCAGGAGAAGGGGGAGAGAGCCAAGCCCCCCAGGGCCACTGAGGAATCAGTCATCTTTTCAGGACATGGCACTGGGGCCAGGGATCCTCTTCCCCACAGTTTCTGACAGGGGAAACAGAGGCCCCCATTGCTAAAGTTACATCCTCTCTTAGAGCTCCATCTCCCCCTTCCATGGTAGCTTCTGTATCTGCCTTCCCGACCAGAGCCCAATCAATAGTATTTACTGTATTAAGCACTTGGGAGAGAACAGTGTAAGAGAGGCCAAGCTCCTTGTGAATAGAGAATGTATCACTTTGTCATTCGGTACTTCCCCAGCACCTAGTACAGTATGCTGCACAAAATGGGTGCTCAATGCATATTACCACTACTATTCCCCTGCTCTTACCCTCCTCCAAGAGTAGAAGGACAGCATAGGGAGCCCATCATCATTAAGGGCTGCCCACGTTACTGATACATTAGGAGAAATGGCACTCTCTCTGTGCTTTCCTCCAGCGGGCAAAGCACTTTATAAACATTAAGTGTATATGCCTCGAGCCTGGTCCAAGGTCCCAAAACAAAGCAGTCCTCACTGCCCTCATTCAAAGCTCAACTCTGGCAAAAGTTCAGACAGGCACAACCTCACTGAGCCCTCTCTGAGCAGTGGCTCTTCTTTTTCGTTCTTTTTAATGGCATTTTTTAAATGCTTACTATATGCCAGGCACTCTTCTAAGCGTTGGGGTAGGTACAAAAAGTAATCAGGTTGGACACAGTCCATGTCCCAGATGGGGCTCACAGTCTTAAACCCCATTTTACAGATGAGGTAACTAAAGCACAGAGAAGGTAAGTGACTTGTTCAAGATTACACAGCGTAAGTGGCAGAGCCGAAGTAGAACCCAGGTCCTTCTGACTCCCAGGCCCGGGTTCTACCCATTAGGCCACGCTGCTTCTCTAGCAAAGTGGGGTCTGAGCTTAGAACTGGGGTCCAGCCCTTCCCAGCTTTGATTCTAGGTTCACGCCTTGCTGTGGGGCTGGAAAATAGGGTCATAATTCTTACCTCACAAGGATAGTGTGAGGATTAATTGCTTGATGTTTATAAAATGCTAGGTAAGCCTCATTAAAAGGCACCTGACGTGCCTCTGCTCCTTCTGGATGCTGAATTTTAAACTTTAAAGGCCGTGCATGCTTAGACACCTGCAAGTCTGACTAATGGTTTGCTCCAACTCTCCATGTTCCAGCCCCTTCCCCTGCCTGCCTCCTCAGACAGTGTTTCTCATCCATGGCTGACTCTTTTGTCTCCCTGGCGTTTTAGTCACGGCTTCTTTCTGAGTCTATCCCACCGAGTTAACTCTTTGTTCTCGCTCAGTGTCCATTTTCCTCATGCTTAAGTGGCAAACACTGAGAGAGCCCTGGTTCATTCTCTGAGCATATCTTCAGAGAAGATGGGGATGGGTAAGCTGGGAGAGGTGTCGGTGTCTTCCATATCTCATGAGCCCTTAGCCTTGGCATTCTCCTGACTCAGCTCTCATTCAACTCACATATTTAATATGTCACCAAATTGTCAGTTCTACCTTCACAATGCTACTAAAAATCTGCCCTTTCCTTTCCATCCAAAGCACCATACTGACCCAAACATTTATCCTAGCCTGTCTTTTTCTAAAAAAAAAAAAAAAAAGACAAGTTCTTAAGAAGTCCAGAAGGAACAGGGAGTGAGGAAGGGAAGAAAGATGGAAGGAGGGATCCATCACAACTCAGTCCCTCTCACTCTGCTCTTATCCCCGAATCCCACAGCTCGGACATGGGCCCCATGTTTACAGGAGCTGGGAAAGGGTCAAAGGTCCCCCCTAGGGATACTCAGAAACTACATGGGTTCTGTGGATTTCCCTTGATGAACCTTTTCAAGTCTGTCCTGGCCTGGCACATTACCTGTTGCTTGTGTTTTGATGAACACGAGAGAAGAAGCCTTCGTATCCATTTCACACCATAAGAAAAAAAGCCTCCCTCACTGGGAATGGACATAAGTAGAAACACCGACTGTTCCCACAAGGTAAATGCAGGCTGTTTTTATTTCAACAGTTGTTATTTAGTAGACAAAAGAAACTAGGTTGAAGGGCTGGGGAAGGAGCCATCCAGAACTTCTATGTGCCATCAGGAGTTATACTACCTGAGGGGAAAGGGGCGAGAGTTAGCTTAGACCAGGCCCTGTGTGGGCAGATGCTTGTGTATGGAAGGATTCAGTTTGTTGGGTATTAGCTCCTCTGTGGGAAGTTGTTGAGGTGAAGCAGGTGATGTCTCAAAACGTTCATGTCTTAACCTGTGCCTGAAGGATCTGCTTCCATGACTTTAGCCAAATCCCTATTTGGAACTTAAAAGCCCAGCAATGGTTAGTGATGTCTTCCTTTCTCACTAGGAAGGCGGCTTGCGGGTCTGTGATGATAACTTAGTGCTCTGAAACTATCAAGTTGGCCACATTTAGGTTGGTTCTTTTGTCCCTAATACAGACTGGCAACAGAGACTCAGGAACGACATCTGTGGTACTGTTAAGCGCTGTGTGCCAAGCACTGTGCCGTGCACTGGTGAAGATGCAGAATAATCAGATCGAGCAGGGTCTGAGGGAGAACAGGTATTTTAATCCCCATTTTACAGAAGGGGAAGCTGAGGCACAGAGAAGTAAATTGACTTGCCCGAGGTCACACAGAGCAGGTAACTGGTGTGAGGGAGATGAGGGTCTCCTGATTCCTAATCCTGTGCTCTATCCCTTAGGCCACATTGCTTCCCAGTGGTTTATCAGTGACAACTCTTGTCCCAGAGGTAGAGCAGTACGGTTGCTCAGGATCAATCAGTGGTATTTACTGAGTGTTTACTGTATGAGGAGCACACAGTACTAAGCACTTGGGAAAGTACAATATAACAGAGTTTGGTAGTCAGTTCCTTGCCCATAAGGAGCTTTCAGTCTAGAGGGGGAAATACCTCTCCAGCACAATTACCTTCCTTGGTATTCCGAGGCCTACTCTTCTGCCTGACACATATTTCTTTCCTCACCCCTACCCCCCCCTTATCTTTCTAACTAAGGACACTGACTTACTGAAAATAGCAGAGGCATTACTGTGCCTTTAAGAGTTGGTAAATGCTTCTGACTTCCCATAAGAAACAAATGTATGGCTAATGGGTGTCATCGTCATGGTCATGCCAGTGCTGAGCATTTCTACAGACACCAAGACTGACTGGAACATGCAAGTTGAGTGAATTCCTCAGGCCCGCTCAGCCAATCAGGGACTCGGCTGGGCCCAGGAGTCAGAGTTTTGGGAGTGTGGGCTTTATCACAGTCAATCCATCACAGGGCAGTCAGCGTGGACATGTCCCGATGTGCAGCAGTCACCGCCCCCCACCCTCAAGGGGAAGGGCCCCAATTCTAGCATTTGGTTTAAAAAAAATCTGTGCTCCTCTTATAATTATGTTGTTATGGGTGGAGGTGAGTGCTTTATGGTAATAACAGCCTGGATTTTATGAAGGCCTTTTCCCCGCTGAGTTGCAGGGTGCTTTACAGACATTGCCTTATTACTCTTTCCAGTATCCTTGGCAGGAGTACGGAGCAACGGATAACAATTCATCCCACTTTAGGGTTAAGGAAGTGTGACCTTGCTCTGGGTCACTCGCTGAGTGTTAAACCTGAGGTCAGGTCTCCCGGCTGACTTACTGGAGCTCAATCCTTCTTCACTATTTCTCATTTTGAGGTTAGAAGAAGCAGGTGGAGAGCTAGACACTACTAGGTTGCAAACTGACACAAGGATATCTGAGAAAGTTACCAGATTCTGAGAGATTAGTAACGAGAGCAGGAGACCAAGGATTCAGGAGATCCGAGTTCTAGTCCTGACTCTGCCACTCATTTGCTGTGTGACCTTCGGCAAGTCGCTTGACCTCTCTGGGCTTCAATTCTCTCATCTGTAAAATGGGGAAGAAATATCCGTTCTCCCTCCCACTAAGACTGTGAGCCCCATATGAGATTAAATTGTATCCAACCTGATTCTGTATCTACCCCAATGCTTAGCACGTAGCAAGCACTCAACCCAATCCTATTGTTATTATTAAGACACACCATGTTCTCCTAAAATGCAGTTTTAGTCAAATGCAAAATTATGGAAAATTTGAACAGTAGAACTGGGTCCTACTCTCTCTTCCAATGCTCCAGCTTCCTATATCGGGGCAGATACACATTGTTGATGAATGCCGGGCCTTAACTGCTTACCGACGTTCTAGCCAAGACACACGGGGCCAATATGCATCCTGGCAGAACTGGGCCTACTGACTTCTGACACCTGCCTCTCATGTATAAACTTGCCTTCTCTTCCCCCTGAGGAGAGCCTGACGGACAGAACTGTCTTCAGAAATTCTTCCCAACATTCCACGAAGCTACGATGAAGTCTATCTTTAGGGCCGAGCGCGTGTCTACTTATTCTAGTAGACTCTCCCAAGCACTTAGTACAATGCTTTGCACAGAGTAAGTACTCAATAAATACCACTGATCAACTGTTCATCAGAGGCTCCCATACTGTGCCATCCGGGGGCTGAGTTTGTGAGCAAAACATTACTTTTCCCTATCCAGCCAATCTTTCCCACCACCCCCTATGAACAAGGAGCATCCCAAAGAAATACTTAAGGGACTTCCCAGACAACTAAGCTCCTTCCTGTGGAGGAAAGTGACCTCATTCAGGGTGGTTGCTTTGTTTGTTGTTTCAGTCAGTCTTGTTTATTTTGGCTTTTCCCTTTCATGGAAAGTAGGGACCAAATCTAATAATCTAATTATATATTCTAAATAGCACCCAGTAATGAGGAGGCATTAACAAATGTTAAGTAATCCCAATTATCATAACTGAAGAGGGACTCTATCTCTCTGGACTTGTTATGAGGTTTGCGCAGATAAAGTCTCCAAAGCTCCCTCTGGACTGTAAGCTTGTCTTCTAGACTGTAAACTCACTTTGGGCAGGGAACGTGTCTACTACCAACTCTGTGTTGTACTCTCCTGAGTGCTTGGTACAGTGCTCTGCACACAGTAAGCTCTCAGTAAACACCATTGATTGACTGGTTGATCCTTACAGAAAGCATTTCCCCCCCTAGACCGTAAGCTCACTGTGGGCATGGAATGTGTCTGTTTATTCTTGTATTGTACTTTCCCAAGCGCTTAGTACAGTACTCTGCACAAAGTGCCCAATAAATATGACTGAATGAATTTCTATGGAATATATATGTAGCTTCTCTTCCTACATCGCAGCTGCTCTGGGCCCAGGCTAGCAGTCAGTATTTCTGTGCAGTAGTGATGTCAGAGGGCTGAGCATGTATTCTAGGAAATCTGCTGACATTGAGGAACTTGCAGGAAAGCTCGTTTATTGCCCCAGCATGGCACTCTCAGCATTTCCTCTTACCTTCCCCACAGTCTGGACATAGTGCAGGATTCTTCTCCCTCCCCGACCTCCTGGATCTCCCTACCCCCTTAAGCTCTAACCCTCAGACTGCAAAAGGTAATACTACTTAAATACCACAATTATTAGTAGTATTTACTGTGTGCTAAGCACAGCGGGACAAAAATCAGACTGGATACAGTTCCTGTCCTACATGGGGCTCAGAGTCTAATGAGGAGAGAAAGTACCTGTTAAAGCCCCATTTTGCCCCACGTCATACAGCAGGTGGGGGTAGAGACAGGATTAGAACCCAGGTCTCCTATCTCTCACTCAGTTATATTTATTCAGCACTTATAATGTGCAGAGCACTGTACTAAGTGCTTGAGAAAATACAGAAGAGTTTGTAGATCCAAACCCTGCCCAAAAAGAGCTTTCAGTCTAGAGGGTGAAGAGTCCTGTGTGCTTTCTACTAGGCCACGCTGCTTCTCTGCTGTCTGCATAGCTATCCCTTCACTATTTTGTATTTCCCAACCATCTACTACAGTGCATGGCACCAAGTGGGTGCTCAGTAAATGCTACCACTCCTGACAGCTTGCTCGCCACCAGAAAGCTCCCTGTGAGGGCTTAGGGAGATGGGTACCTGAGCCAGCCAGCCCTGATCAGGATGCCCTGTTTGGAATTGTACTCTGTTAGACTGTACGCTTGCCAAGGGCTTAGTACTGTGCTTTAATAATAATGTTGGTATTTGTTAAGCGCTTACTATGTGCCGAGCACTGTTCTAAGCGCTGGGGTAGACACAAGGGAATCAGGTTGTCCCACGTGGGGCTCAGTCTTAATCCCTATTTTACAGATGAGGTAACTGAGGCACCGAGAAGTTAAGTGACTTGCCCAAAGTCACACAGCTGACAAATGGCCAAGCCGGGATTTGAACCCATGACCTCTGACTCCAAAGCCCATGCTCTTTCCATTGAGCCACGCTGCTTCTCACTGTGCCACTGTGCTCTTTGTACATAGTAAGTGCTCAGTAAATATGATTTATAGATTGGTTGAATTGGGCACAGTCAGGAAGCAGAGCTCCCCAGTTGAGGCGGTAGAGTGACCCTCTTCTCAGCCTAAGCCCTGCTTTTTCCACTCTGAGCCTGGCTTCTCTGATCTGGAAGTCATAAAGAGACCAGACTTTGGGGTTTGATAGCAACGGCTTTGGTCTCTTAGTTGAATAACAAAGGCGGACACACACACTCACACACAAAAGAACAATTTGTACTTCAAAGTGAGGGAACAGTATTAGTCTATCACTTGTAAAATTCAGGACTTTTCAGATGTTTGGGAAACAGACCGGGCTTTGAACAGTGCTTACATCAAACACTGCAGGTTCTCTGGGGAGGAGAAAATGAGGTGGGTTGGGGGGAAGGGCTGAGCTTCACCTTGAAAGGGAGGACTCAAAGGAGAGAGTGCAGAGAAGAGGCCCGCGGTTGAAAAGCTGGGTATGAGGGGGCGTTTGGGGAGAGGTGGAGGGGAAGAGAAGCACCATGACTTAGTGAATACAGCCTAGGAGTCAGAAGGACCTGGGTTCTTATTCTGGCTCCACCATGTGTCGGCTGCATGACCTTGGACAAATCACTTCACTTCTTCTTCACAAAGCACTGAACAATATCACAATCATCATTACATGCCCAGCACAGGGAAGCAGCATGGCTTCGTGGAAAGAGGAGTCAGAGTTCCTGGATTCTAATTCCACCTCTGTCATTTGCCTGCTGTGTGATCTTGGGCTTCACTGTTCTGTGCCTCAGTTTCCTTATCTGTAAAATGGGGCTTCAATACCTCTTCTCCCTCCTTAGACTGTGAGCACCCTGTGGAGCTAGGACAGTGTCCGGCCTGATTATCTCATAATTGTGCCAGCGTTTAGTGTGGTGCCTGGCACACAGTACATGCTTAACAAATGATACAATTGGTTTTCTTCTAATGCACAGAACATCACGTGTATCTGTGTGTCACGTAACCACAAGTGCTGTCCACTGCTCTTCCCCCTCACCCCCACTCAGGATAATCTTTCCTCCCCTCTCCACCTTTGCAACAAAATGGCATCATAACTCTGGGTTTTGCCTTTCTTGCCGAGAGCTCACTGAGGGCAGGCAAAGTCTCCACACTCTGCCCTGTAGAGTATGTTAGGAATATCACCCAATAACCTACAAGTCTTAAAAAAGGTCACCAAAAACTTGAAAATCAAATACACCAGTGAGTGCTTCAATGAGTTAGGTTGACTCTCCCTTTTCAACATGTTTCTCCCATAAACCTGCTCATCCAAGAGTCTTCTATTGTGGGTTTGGGGGAATAAAAGGATTATTCCCCACTCACCAGAGGCTGGGAGAGGGAGCAAGGAAGGAAGATTGAACAGTTCTTTGTGTAACTCTTCAAGGGGAAGGCTCCCCAGGAAAAAAATACTAATATCAAGGGAATGGAATAATCCTCACACTCAAATATCCCTGTGAGTTAGGAGAGATGAGAAGTAAGGTGGCCTAGTGGAAAGAACACGGGAACAGAAGTCAGAGAGCCTAGGTGCTAATCCTGGTTCTGCCGCTTGCCTATTGGGTGACCTCAGCAAGTCATTCAACTTCTCTGGGCCTCTGTTTCCTCATCTGTAAAATAGAGATTAAATACCTGTTCTCCCTCCCCTGTAGATTGTGAACTTTGGGTGGGACTATGTCCAACCTGTTTATCTTGTATCTGTCCCAGGACTTAGTACAGTGCTTGATTCATAGAGTAAGAATTTAACAAATACCACAATTATTACTATTATAAGAAGAATTATTTTCTACTTTTTTTTTTTTACAAGCAACAGGAAAGCTATTCTTCCAAGGTCACACAAGGTATCAATCATATTTACTGAGTGCTTACTTTTGTGCAGGGAGTGAAGCGAGGGAATGATGACTTTTTTTCTGAAAAACTTTGAGTCTATACCGCCCCACTACTCAAAAACCTCCACAGTAACCAAATGCCTTCCCATCAGCTTTAAGGTGCTCAATCAGTTCTCTCCCCCTTACCTAATGTTGGTGATCAACTACAACCCAATCCACATATTCAGCTCCTCTAATGCCAACCGCTCCACACATCAATCTTGTCTATCTCTCTGCCAACCTCTTGACCACGTCCTCCCTTGGGCCTGGAATTCTCTCCTCCTTCATACCTTGCCAGTCTGCCACTCTCTCCTTCAAAATGCTCCTAAAACCACATTTCCTTTAAGAGACCTTTCCTGACTAAGCCCTCATTTCCTCTGTGCACTTGGCTGTGTACTCTCTAACCACTTTGATACTCACCCCCTCAGCACTTATGTATATATCCTTATACTTCTACCGTTTCTCCTATATGTAATTTATTTTAACGTCTGTCTCCCCCTGTAGATTGCAACCTTCTTGTGGGCAGGGATCACATCTTTTAACTCTACCGAACTGCACTTTCCCAAGTGCTTAGTACAGTGCTCTGCACATAGTAAGTGCCCAGTAAATACCAGTGATTGATCTGATCAGAATCTGAATCTGTGCTCTCCTCCCAACCCCAACAACTCAGACCACAGGATCCATGTAAATATGGTTGGGGAGGGGCCAGCTTTAATGCTTCCTCTGCCCAGTCAGACTAATTATAGAAATGGAGTCCAAATAAGAGATGAGTCTCTTTGCCTGGGAGGGGCCCCCAGTTTATCAATGGCAATCAGTCACTGAAGAGTCATCACAGCCTTGATCGAAGTCATGTCAAACACGCCTACACTCAAAGACCTGGGATTTCTCACTTCTGGTGAGCAATTTATGGAATAGTTTATGGTCCTCTCTACTTGCTGGGAACAATTTCCTCAGCCAAGAGGGTGCCCCAACCAACCTGGTTCTTCTCACAGCCCAACCAGACTACTATTTCAGTCTCCTCACTGGCATCCCAGGATGCCAGGATCATTTTTCTGAAGAGACATTCTACATACATCTTCCTATTCCTCAATAACCTTACCTTCCCCTCCACATCACGCAAAAACTCCTGATAATTGCCTTTAAGACAACTAATCGATCAGTGGTATTTATTGAGAGCTTATTGTGTGCAGAGCACTGTGTTAAGTGCTTGGGAGAGTACTTCCTGTCCAAAAGGAGCTTTCATTACAAAAGGGAAGATATTAACGTGAATTATGAATTTCTTCGCAAGTGTTGAGGGTGGGTGACTATCAAATGCTTAAGGGGCACAAATTCAAGGGCAACCCAGAAGGGAGAAGGAGTAGGGGAAATAAGGACTTAATTGGGGTAGACTTTTTGCAGGAGATGTGATTCTAATAAGACTCAGAAAATGGGGGAGGTGGTGGTCTGTCATATATTAAGAAGGAGGGTGGTTCCAGGACAGAGGGAGGTCACGGGCAAGGGGCTGGCAGCAATATAGAGAAGACGCAGCTCTCTCTCTAAATCCATGGTATTTTTTTAATACCTATGGCCTATAGGGCATTATACTAAGCGATTGAGAGAGTACAATAAAGTAGACCTGATCTCTGCCCTCAAGGAGTTTACAATCTAGCAGAGGAGAAACATAAAAATAAGTTACTGGTAGGGGAAGCAACAGAGTTTAAGGATATCCAATTAGTCTTTTCCCTAACGCCAGCTCAACACTTCTGCAATACCTCTGCACTTAAGGACTCACAACCACCCAAGGCCCTTCTGTCCATTTCCACTTACATACATTACTATTTAAGGACTTACTCATTATGTTTTCATTCTCTTCTTCCCACTGGTAATTTATTTTGTTTTTGTTTTCCCCTCTCATCCCCCAAGATCGTAAGCTCCTCCAGGACAGGGATCTTATCTACTAACTCTATTGTATTCTCCCAAAGCTTAGATCAGTGCTCTGCACACAGTAGGTGTTTAGTAAATGCTATTGCAGGTAGCTTCCTATTTTAATGGTTTTGTTAAGTGCTCACTATGTGCCAAGCACTGTACTGAATTCTAGGGTAGATACAGGCTAATCGGGTTGGACACTGCCCCACACAGAGCTAACAATCTTAATCCCCATTGAACAGATGAGGTGACTGAGGCACAGAGAAGTGAAATAACTTGCCCAAGGTCTCACAGCAGACAAGTGGCAGAGTCGGAATTGGAACCCAGGTCCTTCCGACTCTCAGTCTTTTGCTCTATCCACTAGCACATTCTCACCACCTTCAAAGCGCTACTAAAGTCATGTATCCTTCGAGAAGACTTCCCTAACCTCTCATTTCCTCATCCTATTCTCCATCCCTTCTATCATCCTTGAGGCCAGGGATTTTGTCTACCAACTCTGTTTATTATACTGTATTGTCCCAAACTGTCGTACAGTAGACTACACAAAGTATGTGCTCACTAAATACAGGAGATTAGAAGAGGCATTCCCAAGGCTGAAAACAGTAGTCAGGTAAAGTGCTTGGTTGACCATAAAATGAAGGGGAGACAAACGCACACTCACAAAGGGAAGAGGCCTGAGGGCAAGCTCAATCTCTGCTAATAGTCAAAGGATGCATTCGCGGCAGGTAGGAAAGTTCAGATGCCAGTATTAATAATAATAATAATAATGTTGGTATTTGTTAAGCGCTTACTATGTGCCGAACACTGTTCTAAGCGCTGGGGTAAATACAGGGGAATTAAGGTTATCCCACGTAAGGCTCACTGTCTTCATCCCCATTTTCCAGATGAGGTAACTGAGGCACCGAGAAGTACTCTTTCTTACTATCAGAGCAGAAAGAAGAGCGTGAGAGAGAAAAGCGACGACATTATGCGTAGATGTGGGCAGCCCGGTTGGGCCCGGGGGAGTTTTAGCACCCTGCCTTAAACCGTCCTTTCTCACCCAAGTCTACCGAAATTGTCCCACGGCAGGGATGAGTGTGAACATCACAAGAAGAAAGGGTCTCAATCAGCATAAGACAGACGGAGGCTCGGCGAGGAGAACCCCCTGAAGGCTCCGCAGCCTGGGGAGGGGAGACGGGGAAATCAAAGGCAAACCCAAATCTCACCTGGAAAGGTGGGAGGTGCGCTCTTCCGGCCTGCCCCATCCAGGACCACCCCCGCCATTGGGGGAGGCAGAAGCGGGGAGCTCGGGGAGAGGAGGTAGGGAGCGGAGATGGGGTGCGAAAGGGCCTTCTCCCTCCTCCTCCCACGGGCTCTTCTTGGCCACCATTGCTGCTTCTCCTTGGCCACCATTGCCATGGGGCAGAGGCGCGCAAAGGGTGACGGGAGCTCCCTTAGGGCCGCTCCCCGGCCCGTGGAGTGTCAAGTGATGGGCCCGGCCACGGAAGGCGTGCGAGGTCCTTGGGTCGGCCATCGGGGACCCATGACTCACGAGAAGCGAAGAAAAAGGTACGATCAAATCCTTTGGTCGGGTTGGTTGCGAGGGCCGCCGATCCTGCCTGTCGGATTTACGAGTCCTCGGATTATTGGCCCCCAGCCGCCCGGGGCCCAGACCCGGAAAGCGTCTGGAGTCACAGGGCGAAAAATGTAACATTTTTCATCTGTAAAATGGGGATGAAGACTGCCGGCCCCTCGTGGGACAGCCTGATTGCCCTGTATCTACCCCAGCGCTTAGAACAGTGTTCTGCACATAGTAAGCGCTTAACAAATACCAAAAGGGGGGGGGGGTGAGGCGGCGGTAGCCGTCTCTGGCATCCTTAAAGAGGAAACGCAGCCGTGCTAATCGGAGGGTATAGTCTGCATTTCTTAATGCACTAAATGGGGAAGAACTAATGGTGAGGTGGGGAGTGGGGTGGAATTCTTTTTTTGTCCCGAGGTTTGTGAGGACAGGGCCGGCCTGAGGTATTATCTGGCTCAACGGGTACTTTTGGTTTTAAATCGTCCCCATCCGATTAGTCAACACACAAAAACACTTGCTTTTTGTTTGTTTTAATGGCACTCCTTAAGTGTTTACTTTGTGCCAAGCACTGCACTAAGTACTGGGGTAGATAGAAGATCATCAGGTTGGAAGGTGCTTGCAGGGGACTAAGTAGGAGCCACTCATCTGGTCCCCACGTGGACAGATTTGAACCCAGGTTCACAGTGTGATCTGCAGTCTCCTTGAATTGTACATTCCAAGGGCTTAATACAGTGCTCTGCACATAGTAAGCACTCAATAAATTCCACTGAGTAAATGGAATGTCGATAGACGGCACCAACAGATATGATTTAATATTCAGTTGTCCTCTGTAAGCGAGGAGCCCCGAAGGAAACAACAGTGGCCCAGTTTGCCCAGAGTCTGGGCCAGCCTCCGGGCAAAGGGAGTTCAGATGGTTCTCAGGAATGTGGGTGTTGGGAAAGTTTTCATCCTCTTTGCCATCAGATAAATGTGAAATATTTACCCTGCAGAGAAGCAGACAAAGGTGCCACGACAAAGGTGCCACCCCACTTTCGAGCCCTCCGTGTCGGCCGTGAGCTAGGCGGGACACGTACTTTGGGCCTTGGCACGTGGTTCTACCGTCAGCAGGCCTCTGACAGGGCCCAACTTCTGGATCTCGCACCCTCTGGTCAGCAAGGCCACGATTCGGCCAAAATAGATGGAACATTTTTACTAAATATCTGCCTACTTGGTTCTTAATCTCTAGCGTTACTCATCAGAGTTCTCGTCGCAACCTGCCCTGGCTGTAAGCTATATGTGTTTTCTTCCTTCCCTTGATATTTGTCCGCCTGAGTGATTTATGCGCTTAATGCAGACTGACAGAGATCTGACTAAGGACACGGAGGGAACAGACTGTCTCATGGTAAAAACACGCTTTAGTACCTCCTCCGTGGAAAAACTTTTGTTGAAAATTGAAGGGCTGGCAGCAATTAGGTGAAGGGGGAAAGGTAAGGTGGTGGGCTAGGGCTAGGGGGACATTAATCTCTGGATCCAGCCCTCTGCACGGGCTCTTGGGTACATTCATGTGCCCCGGTGTCCATTCCAGATAGGGCCACCGGGGCCAACATGAGACGTTAATAGGTTGCGGTTTTCTGTTTTGTTTTTAATGCCATTACGAGTCATGCCAGTGATCCATCCCTCCCAGTATTCTTTGTCTGTGGCAACAGGATACCTTAAAGAACCACGTGCTGATTGCCCTTCATGACATCTCTGCTAATGGTTGATATACCATCTGACATGCCTTGTCCTGTCTTCTAATAATAGTAATAATTGTGGTATTTATGAAGTATTTACAATGTGCCATGCACTGGGGTGGCTGCAACCTAAGGAGATTGAACACAGTCTCTGCCCCCTAAGGGCTCCCAGTCTAAGGGGGAGGAAGAACAGGTATCTCATCCCTAGTTAATAATTATTATTGTGGTATTTGAAAAGTGCTTAGTACATGCCAGGCAGTGTACTAAACGATAGGGCAGATACAAGATAATTGGGTTAGACACAGTCCCTGTCCCACATAGGACTGATGGTCTTAATCCTCATTTTACAGATGAGATAACTGAGGCACAGAGAAGTTTAAGTGACTTGCCTATTGTCACACAGCAGATAAGTGGTGGATCTAGGTTTAGAACCCAGTTGCTTTTGACTCCTAGGCCCTTGCTCTATCCACCAGGCCACTCTGTCCTGAGAAGTTAAGTGGCTTGCCCAGGGACACACAGCAGGCAAGTGGCAGAGTTGGGATTAGGACCCAGGTCTCCTGACTCCCAGGTCCAGGTTCTTTTACTAGGATTATGGTCCCTTCATCCACACATTTGTCCAAACACCCCTCCCCCCCCATCCTGCCGCCTTCAAGTTCCTTTAACAATGATGTCATCTGTTGTTATCATTTATCTGTTGTGAATCAATCCCATTAATCCTCTGCAGAAACTCCACAGAATCACTCCTGCAGAATCACTCCCGGGAGCTCTGTTTCCCAGAGCAAAGACTTGGGACCAGGATAGAGATCCAGACTGCAGTGAAGAGCAACTTTTTTTAGAGCAACTGGTCCCCTAAAAGAATGACAAGACCCAGCTAGGTTCCTGTCTCTGGTGTCAGCTCAGGGGTGGTGTGAAGAAAGGAAACTGGCCGGGACCCATTGAGGAATTTTTCTAGGTATGAGGGGGGCCTTCCAGTTAGACTTGTAGTGGGGCTTAGTGGAAAGTGCATGGACTTGGGAGACTGAAGGCCAGGGTTCTAATTAGGGCACCACTTGCCTGCTGAGTGACCTTGGGTTAGTCACTTAACTTCTCTGTGCCTCGGTTTCCCGATCTGTACAATGGGAAATAACTGTTCTACCTCTCTCAGACTGTGAACCCCATGTGGGTCAAAGACTGTTTCTTATCTGATTATCTTCTATCTACCCCAGTGCCTAGTGCAGTGCTTCACACAGAGTGCTTAACAAACACCATAAATATTCACTAAACAACCGGGTACTGGAGCAGTAGAGTAATTTACTACATATAATTGTTCACTAAATACTAAATACTCACAAGGGTTTGAAGCAGACAATGAGTTTTGGAGCACCAGAGCAAGTTGAAATGACCCCTTTCGATTGTAAGCTCCCTGCCTTCCAAATCTATTGTATAATACTCTCCCAAGCATGTGGTACAATGCTCTGCACATTAAGTGCTCAATAAATATGATTAATTGATTTATCGACCCAGTCTCTGCCCCCCAGGGAACTCACACAAAGACCACATCTACACCGTCCAAATTGAAGGGAGAATTATTATGCAAATTATCCAATTTTCCAAATGATTTGATAAGTTACCACAGGAAGGCAACATAGGTGGAAAGAGAGTCAGGAGACCCAGATTCTAATCCTGGCTCAGCCACCTGCCTGTTCTGTAACCTTAGACAAGTCACTTAACATCTTGGTGCCTCAGTTTTTCTCATCTGTAAAATGGGGAGAAGATGCCTGTTCTCCCTCCTTAGAAAATGAGCCTCACGTGGGACACAGGCCTTGCTGGATCTGATTCTCATGCACTCGGCTCAGTACTTGGTGCATAATAAGCTCTTAATAAATACCATCAATTATTATTATCGATGGAGACACCCAATCATTAAGTTCCCTGAAGTGGATTCTTGCAACTTGAGTCATCCGGCTTGCAGGCGCACAATGACAACTTAACTCAATATTCCCCGTTTCTCTCATCTATTCAATATTAGTCCTAGCTACAGACAACAATGGAATACTAGTCTAGACATCTTTAATAAATGCAAGATTCTTTGCAGAACTCCAAGCATTTAGTCCCGGTGATTTGGGGGAAGCGGGGAGTGGCTTGTTGGAGTGGGTGGTGGCATGTATCCTTGAAAGGAAGGAGGTGATCCCCTCCCTTCCAGAAGGCAAACTGCTCTTGTCATCTTTTCAACTGTTGTGGTGCAAGTCCTGGAGACATAGAGGCTATGCCTGGAAAAAATAGTCATAAGTGGACCAAAGCTGTCTTCTACTGTCGTAATAAAAGAGGTCAAAAATACTGAGGGAGCAAGACTGTTGACAGAGGACTCAAAGCCAACTCTTTTCTTTATGATTAATTTCCAGAACAAGATCCATTTATCCTAAAGTCTGAGCTGTGGCTTAAAGATGATTTTCAAGTATGTGCTTCAAGGGTGGTTTTCCCCGGAAAGGAGGAAGGACCCTTAAGTGAGAGCAAAGCAGGAGGGACCAGGCTGAGAGGATTAGGGGGAAGAGAACAGGGACGTTGCTTAATTTATCTGGACCTCCGTTTTCTTCCGTAAAATACCTGTTCTGCTTCCCTCTTAGACTTGGAGCCCCTGGGAGATGGGGACTGTGCCCAAGGTCAAAGAGCAGGCAAGTGGCAGAGCCAGGATTAGAACTTAGGCCTCCCATCTCCCAGTCCTATGGTCTTTCCATCAAGGCTTGAGGATACGATCCCAGTGGATGAACTTCAGTGTCCAACAATCCCTAATTGGGGCCCAGGGAAGTTTTGTGGGTGGGTTTTTCCTTGTTTTTAGGTACAATCACTGATATTGAGAGTCTTCTAGTTATTTATGGCTTGATTATGTAGTCAGGGAGTTGAATTATTTGGGCCCTTTGTTCTCTTCTGCCTTCCTACAGTTTAACTGCTCTTTAGATGCAAGGAGAAAAGGTGAGATTCAAATCAGACCAGTATTTGCTTCCCCTAGTAGTTTAGTTAGGGAAGGAGAAAATCTGAACCTCAATGGCTGTGTTATTCATAAATTTCCATTTCCCATTCTCTCCAAGACCCCTATTGCCATAAATAATTGAGACTAATCAGTAAGCTCCCTGTATTGCTCCCGAAACATTTTCCCTAAGGGAAATAGAAAAAGAGCTGATGCTCTTCTGTTCCTCTTCAGGACATCAAAAAGGGGTCAGGAGTCTTCCTTAGTGTCAAGGCCTCCGTGAAGAAGAATAATAATAATAATGTTGGTATTTGTTAAGCGCTTACTATGTGCAGAGCACTGTTCTAAGCGCTGGGGTAAACACAGGGGAATCAGGTTGTCCCACGTGGGGCTCACAATCTTAATCCCCATTTTACAGATGAGGGAACTGAGGCACAGAGAAGTTAAGTGACTTGCCCACAGTCACACAGCTGACAAGTGGCAGAGCTGGGATTCGAACTCATGAGCCCTGACTCCAAAGCCTGTGCTCTTTCCACTGCGCCACGCTGCTTCTCATAAAGTAAAAGTCGAGGGGAAGGGTGCCAGATATTAACCAAGACACTTAGAGATAAGGATCCAGATAACTAGGGAGCAGTGACCTGAAAAGTGATTGGATGTTGATATCAGGAGAGTGGAATTCCATTCCTGACTCACCTGCTGCCACTTGGTGGAAGTTACTTAGCTTCTCTATAGACCTCAGTTTCTCAATCTGCCCAATGGGAACAAAGAGAGCCAGGGCTGATTTTTTGCTCCAACCAAAGGACCCAAACCTCAAACTTTGCTGAAGGGGCAAAAGAGGTTGGGTTAGATTTGTTGATGATAGAATCTGGGAGATCAGAGCCAAAGGCAATTAAACCACTGTGTTGTGCTGGCCAGAGGCTGGCAGTTCTGTAAAACTTTCCGCCCACACTTCTGTTTTCCTAGCTCAGATATTTACTCTTCCCGATGTTGACTGTTGATTATTGAACACTTCACTGCTCCATAGATCAGCCCCTTCCAACCCAAAAGAGGTGTTTGAAAAAATCATTATTAATAATGATCATAAAAGGTGTCAAATCAATACTATTAGGCATAAAAATATAAAAGAGGGAAAATGGGAAAGCAAGCACCAATATATCAGTGATATTTTTGAGTGCTTATTGTGGAGGAGCATCATCATCATCAACAATGGTGTTTATTGAGCACTTACTCTGTGGAGAGCATTCTACTCAGCAATTCTATTCATTTTGAAGGAGCATGACCTAATAGAAATAGTACAAGCTTGGGGATCGATCAGAGGACCTGGGTGCTAATTCCGGCTCTGCCATGGCCCTGCTGTGTGACTTTGGGAAAGTCATTTAACTTCTGTTTCTCAGTTTCCTTATCTGAAACATGGGGATCAATACCTTTTCTCCTTCTTCCTTAGACTGGGAGCCTTGTATGGGACAGGTTCTGGGACCTGACTATCTTCTATCTACCTCATGACAGAGGAGACTGCTTGGGACATAGTAAGCACTAAACAGATACCACAGTTATCATTAACAGCATTTACTGAGCAGCTCCTATTTGCTGAACCCCATACTATGGACTTGGAAAGTAACAGATTAAAGAGGCTATTCCTGTCCTCAAGGAGCTTATGTTTAAATATGGGAGAAAAGCAACAAAAATTGCCAAATAACCAATACATGAAAGAGGAAGAGCATATAGTCAATTGGTAAAAAGAAAGAAGATGTTAAATCATTAAATAGATAATGTTTTATATTATATATATAATATTACAGTCTGTAGACTGTAAACTCATTATAGCAGGGAATGTGTCTACCAACTCTGTGGTACTCTCCCAAGCACTTGGTACAGTGCTCTTGCTTGGCACATTGTAAGCACTTACAAATACCATCATTATATACCATTGATTATAATAATAATAATGGTATTTGTTAAGCACTTCTTTGTGCCAAGCACTGTTCTAAGCCCTAGGGTAGATACAAGGTAATCAGATTGTCCCACGTGGGGCTTAATCTGTAATCTGTACGTGGGACTGTCCCACGTACAGTCTTAATCCCCATTTTACAGATGAGGTAACTGAGGCACAGATAAATTAAATGGCTTGCCTAAGCTCACACAGCAGACAAGGAGCGGAGCCAGAATTAGAACCCAAGTCCTCTGACATCCAAACCCGTGCTCTTTCCAATAAGCCCTGCTGTTTGATATATGTCAACACACACAGTGTCAAAGTGACTGAGTAGATGAGGGGGACAATCAGGAAATGTCTCTTGAGGGAGGTGGCTTTTTCTGAGGGTTTGGAAGGTAGGGAGGGATAGTCCATGCATGGAGAAAAGCATGAGCAAGAGGTTGGAGACAGGAGAGAATAATAATGCCAGTATTTATTTTAACGCTTGCTATGTGCCAGGCACCATGCTAAGCACTGGGGGGTAAATACAAGATAATAAGATCAAACCCAGTCCCTGTCTCACAGGAGACTCACAATCTAAGAGGGAGGGAGAACATTTCAGAGATGAGAAATCTGAGACACAGAGAAGTTAAGTGACTTGCCAAGGTCACCTAGCAGGCAAGTAGCACAGCCAGATCCAGAAGCCAGGACTCTCTTCCCTCTAGGCCACCCTGGAGAGGGACGGTTAGAAACTTATCTTGAAGAAAAGGAAGTCTAGCAGAAGAGGAGAGTGAATAGGAAAGAGGGAGACAGCTGGTGGAGAGCCTTGAAACCGATAGAAGATTTTGTTTTACACAAGAAGTAATGAGGTCAGTCCAAGTTGTGGAGGCGGGGAGTGAGGCTGAACCCAAAGGGGCCCAGGACTGCAATTGGGTCAACTCCAGCCAGAGCAGAAATGGAGGCCTGGGGTCACTTGCCCACCCTGGGGATGGAGGGGTCTGACAAGTTCAGACTTGCATTACACTATGACCAAAAGTGGATGTTTCCCACTGCCATCCTTAGCCTCAAATTTTCTTGTACCCAGTTACCGGTTTTGCGTCTCGGGGTGGAGGGGTAGAGTGGCTAGAGAAACGTGTGATGTTGTAACTTTCCAGAGAAAGCAGCAAGCAGACAGTCTCTCCTATCCCCCTCTATCTTCCACCTCCCTGGACTTGGTCAACAGCAAACAACCGCCTCTCCTGTTAAGAACCATAACAGACTAGGAGCACAATTGGTTTGGAAATAACCACGGAGATGCTTAATCCCATTAGGATATCTCCATCCTTGGAGATCCTCCGATGAAAGGAGCTCTTGAAGTACAAAGTACTGTGTTATTAGTATTATTATTAGTTCCAAGAATAACTGTCTGGGCCTTGCTGCTGCTACTCTGTAATTAGCTCCCAACCGGTGGGTAGAGGGATTTTCTCAAAAATTACTTCCACTACGTTGAAATCACCTCTCACCAGACCTAACTCCCTACTACCTGGGTGTCCCAGGCTTTCTCTTCCCATTGACAGGCTTACCAAAAAAAAAGCAAATATTTGTCACTGTATTTTGTGACTGAAAGGAAGAAATGACTACAGCCCTCTGTCACCTGGGCTTCACCACATTTTAGAAAATGGAATTCTCGAGTTGGTGCAAAATCTTTTTCTATACAGGATCCTCTTTGGCACTTTTGTCTGTTGGGGGAAAAAAGTCCATGTTCTATTTTCTTTCTTTGCCTTTATACAGTGCCTTTTTTGGTGTAGTTCAGCTTTATCTCATTTCAATAGTGTATGTCATTAATATTAATCACTCCAGCATCTCTGGGAGATAGGGAGAGAGGAAGATACATTATTATTATTCCCATTTTCCAGATAAGGAAGTCAAGGAGTGGAGTAGGTAAATGACTTGCCCAAGGTCACTCAGCAAGTGACAGAGGCAATTAGGCTTATCACAAGAAGCATTTGGCTACTGTATTGAGCTTCATTATTTAGAAAGGGATGATTCTAGGTTGAGGAAGGATTTTCACTGAGCCACAGGGCAGCTATTTTCCACTCACCAGCACCTTGGCCAAGAGAAAAAGATTCCCATTCCAAAATTCACCTGCTGTTCAGACTGACGTCTCTCCGCCTTCCCTCATTTTCCACTGCCAAAATGATGATACCGTCTGTGGCATGAAGACCAACTCCACGGGCATGGGCAGCAGCTTCCACAGCTTTTCCAGCTGGACTTTCCATCTCACTAATCAGTCAGTGGCATTTTTTGAGTGCTTACTGTGTGCAGAGCACCAGGCTAAGCTCTTGGTCTCTGACAAGACCTGAGAATTTCCACCAGGACTGAAAAGATCCAGAATGGTGGTTTTCTGAAGCCCCTCTCCTGGTCTGAGCACCAGAGTGAAAAGTTGGCACATGTGATCTGTGGCAAACAACCAATTGAAAGTATTTATTAAGTACCTCCTGTGGGCATGCAGTACTTAGTGCCCAACTGAGAAAGAGCATCCCCACCCAGGAGTTTACAATGAATGACCAATTGACAATTAGCCCCTGAAGGAATACAGGGTAGGGTGGCAGAGTACCTACTTACTCTGTTAAATCCTGGACCTGTGAGTCCTTGCTAATAGTGCAGCAAACACAAAACCAACAAGTTTTTCCTCCCAGGTTAACTGCTTGACAGACTTAAATGATCTAGGCATTACACTGAAACCAGCAGTGAGCTCACAGCCTTGTTCTTTGCTGTGGATAAAAGGGATATTTTTGCCTGGAGCGAATAGACAGTCTTCCATCATCCACTTCTGTTTTGGGGCTGGGAAGAGGTGACCAACAGCTTCCCAGAGACAGATTCCTCAACTGGATCCAATTCTCAAGGGGTTTGCTTTCTCAGGGGGTTTGCTCCATGGAACTTTGTCTTGCAGAGAAAATCACTAAGACTTAACTTTAAATTGAGAAAAGGAATCTCACAAATCCATAGCTCACCTCTCTAACCCACATGGCTTAGTGGAAAAGAGCACGAGGCTGAGAGTCAGGAAATCTGGATTCTAAATCTGGCTCCATCATTGGAGTGCTGTATGACTTTGGGCAGATCACTTAACTATTCTGGGCCTCTGTTTCCCCATCTGTCAAATGGACTGTTCTCTCTCCCTTTTTCACTGTGAGTCCTGGGTGAGACAAGGACTGTGCCCCCTCATGATTATTTCTGTCTGTCCCAGTGCCTTAGCACAGTGTTTGACACCTACTAAACACTTAATAATCATATTTACTGAACACTTACTATGTGCAGAGCACTGTATTTAGTGCTTGGGAGAGTGCGATTTAACAACATAGGTAGACATACTCCCAGCCCACAAGCAGCTTACAGTCTAAAGAGGGAATAAATACAATAATGATAAATTGAAATAATTATAGATCACTGCCCCTGGGAGCCAGGGAGCAGGGGGAGGTAGCAAGAAGTTGGGCTCCCAGTAGCCAAGCATATCTAAAATCCTCCCACCTGAACTGCCGGAGATCAGAATAAACATGATTAGCATAACAGAATCTTCTCTATTTCCCTTTCACTTCTATCAAACTTCACAGGGACTGGATCCACACAACCTCTGGTTGTTGAATTTCCGGGGATAATGCCTGATGTGTGGTGCTTAGAAGCCCTGTCTGGAACCTAGATCCATTTGCTCTTGGAGAGTTTCATTTGACTTTCAAGAGTAGTACCTGGAATAATAGGTATCGTAATAAGTGTTGTCCTGTCGTTGGAGGCATTGTATTTATTCAGTGCTTACAAGGTATCAAACAGTGGTCTAAACTTTGGAGTAGAATGGTATTGACTGTGAATCCCATTTGGCATAGGGACTGGGCCCAACCTGATTAGCTTGTATCTATCACAGCGCTTAGTAAAGTGCCTGGTACATAATAAACAGATTCCATTAAAAAAATAATAAATGTAAGGTAATTAGGTTGGAGACAGTCCCGGTCTGTCATGGGACTCACAGTCTAACTAGGAGGGAGAACAGGAATTGAGTCCCCATTTTGCAGTTGAGGAAACTGAAGCATAGAAAGGTTGGGTGACTTACCCAAGATCAAACAGCAAGTGAATATCAGAGCTGGATTTAGAACCCAGCTCAGCCCATGCTTTTTCCACTAAGCCAAGTTGCTTTGGTGGCATTTGTGGTATTTGTTTAGTATGTATAACATCACTGTACTAGTCCCTGGGGTAGATGTAAGATAATTAGGTTGGGCACAGTCCCTGTCTCACATAGGACTTACAGTCTAAGGGAGAGGGAGAGCAGTTATTGAATCCCCATCTTACGAATGAGGAACCAAGGCACTGAAAAGATAAGACTTGCCCAAGGTTCACACAGCAGGCAAGTGGCTGAGCCAGAATGGAACCCAGATCCTAAAACCCCCAGGCCTGTGCTCTTTACTCTAGGCCATGTTGCTTTTACTCCTAGAATCCAACAAGTTTGTCGCTGTTTTCTTTCCTCGTGGTATTTGCTAAGCAATTTCTATGTGCCAGTCACTGTTTTAAGCACTGGGGTAAGTACAAGGTAATCAGGTCGGACACAGTCTTAATACCCATTTTACAGAGGAGATAACTGAGGCACAGAGAAGTGAAGTGATTTGTCCAAGGTCAACAGCAATCAAGTGGCGAACCCAGGTCCTTCTGACTCCCAGGCCCATGCTCTATTCCCTAGGCCACACTGCTTCTCTGTCAGCTAGCGTCGATCTGGGCTAGATTGCTTTTGGACTCCTACACATTTAATTGTATGGGAGGAGAGTGTGGTGGGCTTTTTCGTTATCTAGCTCTCTCTCTATTTGCTCCTCTCTTTCCTTCCCCTTTCCTCACCTTAGTTTTCTGAGAAACCCCAGGTCTGCTGCAGGATCTCACCACAGCACATCAATGAAGAACAATTCTGTTCAGGGCTGAAATCCGATCCAGTAGACTGTTGGCTATTTTCCAGGTTGTCTGTGTTCAAGAACTGATATTTAATCTGATTCTAATCCTGGCTCTGTCACTTGCCTACTGTGTGACTTTGGGCAAATAAGTTAATTTCTCCATGCTCAGTTTCCTCAACTGTATAATGGGGATTTTGATACCTGTTCTCCCCCCTACTTAGACTGTGAACCCCATATGGGACAAGAATTGCATCTGACCTCATTAACATGTATTGGCCAGTCGGTGGTATTTATTGAGCAATTACTGTGTGCACAGCACTGGGCTAACCACAAAGGAGAGTACAGTATAACAGAGTTGGTAGAAATGTGCCCGCCCACATGGAGCTTTCAGTCTAGAGGGGGAGATAGGCAGACATTAAAATAAATTATGGTTATGCACATAAATGTTGTGGGGCTGAGGATGGGATGAATAGATGATACGAATCCAAGTACAAAGTGAGTAAGTTAATTTGGGGGGAGCTGGAATAAGCAGAAGAGTGTGGATAATAAGTAGGACAGAGAAAGCTGGTTTAGTCCCTTTAAAATAATATAATAAAATAATTGTGGTATTAAATGCTTACTATTGTCAAGCACTGGAGTAGATTATAATTATATCAGACACAGTCCCTGTCCCATGTAAGGCTCACAGTCTAAAGGGGAGGGAAAGCAGGTATTGAAACCCCATTTTACAGATGGGGAGACTGGAACTCATGGAAGTGAAGTAACTTGCCCAAAATTATACAGCAGATAAATTTTGGACCCAAGATGAGAACCCAGGTTCTCCAATCTTCCAGTCTTGAACTCTTTCCACTAGGCTGTGCCTTAAATAATAATAATGGTATTTCTTAAGCGCTTACTGTGTGCCAAACACTTTTCTAAGCGCTGGAGGAGATTCATCAACATAAATAATTAAATGAATATATATATGCATTATATATATACATAAGTATATATGTGTTGAAGATGGATCAACATCATCGGTGTACATCAGTGTAAGAGATGGCTGATGGATTATGTGACTTGGATTGCTGAAAATTAATTGGAAAAGACATGTTAGAAGTCTTGGGGTTTGGTAGGGGTCTGAATATGGAGAGGGATGGTTTGTCAAAGCCAGTGATCAGGAGTCTAAGTTTGATGCAGACAGGAATGGGCAAGAATTTGAGGAGTTGGGGAGATGTGTTAAGAACAACGTTTTAGAAAAATGATCTGGCCAGGAGAGTGAAGCGTGGACTGGCGAGGAGAAACCTGGAAGCAGAGAGATCAGGGAAGAAGCTGAAGCAACCGTCAAGCCAGGCTTTGACAAGTGGCTGGACCAGGGTGGCAGCCATTTGGATGGAGGGGAAGGGAAATGTCAATAGGATTTGGTGACAGACTGAATAAAGGGGTTGAATCAGAGAGTTGTGGGATTTAGTGACCAACAATTCTATCTTCATTCTTTCCCCACCCCTCATGGTTTTCTAGTTTACAACAGAGTTCTTTCTCAGCCTTTGTCTTTCCAAACTAGAATCATAATCATTTCAATCTGTCTTCATTCAGAAGCTGCCCCAGCTCCTGATCTCCAAGATTGAAGAGAACTTAGTGTTCTTCCTGATGCCAACCAAAATCTCTCATGCAGCTTAAAGTACATTCCACTTTTCCGCTACTCACATTACTCCTTCAAATGGCACTGTGGCTGTTATCCATGGAATACTGATGGGAGTATTTCAGAGAAGCTGTGTAACTTGCCCAAGGCTAAGTACAGTTAGGCCTAAAAGGTGCAGTCTCACAGTTATAATAATAATAATAGTAATAACTATGCTATTTGTTGAGTGCTTACCAAGGCTGTGAATGTGTGCAGAGCACCGTACTAAGCGCTTGAGAGAGGACAGTGCAGTGAAGTTGATAGATGTGATCCCTGCCCACAAAGAGCTTACAGCTCTCGTTTTTGCAAACCTCCTCTTCCTTCTCTCCCCCACGTGCCTCGGAACCCCACCCCAATTCAGGAAAACATGGTTTTGTTTTTCAGAAGTAGTCTGACTGAGTGAAAAGAAAAGAGATGCAGGGAACTGCATAGCGCTGCCCAACAATCTATTCCAACCATATGATAACTGATCAGTGGTATTTATTGAGTGCTTATCTTGTGCAGAGCACTATACTAAGTGTTTGGGAGAGTACAGTACAACTGAGTTGGCAGACACATTCCCTGTCCACAAGGAGCTTACAGGCTAGATAATGATGATAATTGTAGTGTTGAACACTGTATGCTAAACACTGTCCTAACTGCTAGGGTGGATAAAATAGGAACTGATCAGACACAGTCCCTCCTGCATGCGGCTCACAGTGTAAGGGGGAAGGAGAACAGGTATTTAATCACTGTTTGACAGATGAGGAAATGTGAGGTCCAGAGAAGTTAAGTGACAGGCCCCAGATCACACAGCGGGCAAGGGGCAAAACTGGCTTTGGGACAGGATTAGAACTTCTGACCTACAGCTCAGCCTTTACTTTTGACTGGTCCTAAAGACCAGGGACACCACGTTCTGTTACCTTGAGTTAGCGGATTACTTGACTGTAACAATGTCGAGTTGAGGCTGTGTGATACATCCCGCCGTTCCTGTTGGGCGACTCATATTTTCCATGACATCAGTTTACTGCTCTGTCAATAATGTCCCACAGCCAAGTCTTGGCGCTTACATATTTCCACCCACCTTTCTCTTCCCTACCTCCTTCTCCCCACTCTTCCCAGCAAATTGAGCAAATACCTTTGTATTGCCAAGACATTCCTTTCTCTCAGGTGATGACAAAGAGATAAACAAGGGTGATTTGAGAAAAGCGTACGATGAATCTGTTTCAGTCGGCCGCCAGGGTGAGCCTGGGTCGAAAGCTGGAAGGGAGATGTCCTTTGTTGGGGTGGGAATGTGTGTGTGCATGTGCGTGTGAGTGATGACATCGGGGACGATATGGCCGTCTGTAGCTGTGGTTGCTGCTGAAAAGATCAGAAGTCCTGCCCACCCTGCAAATGCATGAAGAGTGTCCATTCTCCGAGACACAAATTTACAAGGGTCTGTTGGAGTGTGAGGCTCTGTCTCTCTGCCTCTCAGGCTCCTTGATGCCTTTGGCTCAAAAGGAGCCTCCCTGACTGGCCCATCTACCTCAGCTGAGTCCCAGCATTCTCCAACTACTCTGTGTGCTCAAAAGTTGTCTTTCACAGCAGTGTATCTCGTTCAACTTTCTTCTCCTCAGCGAGAAGCAGTGTGGCCTAGTGGATAGAACGTGGGTCTAGGAGTCAGAAGGATCTTGGTTCTGATCTCAGCTCTGCCACTTGTCTGCAGTGTGAGGTTGGGCAGGTTATTTCACTTCTCTGTGCTTCAGTGAACTCCTCTGTAAAAATGGGGATTAAGACTTTGAGACCCGTGTGGGACTGAAATGAGTCCACCCTGATTAGCTTGTAACTTGTCTTATGCTGTCCACTCTACTCCAGCACTTAGTACAGTGCCTTACAAATGCCACAGAGAAAAACCAAAAATAACAAAAAGCAATGTGTGGTCACCTCACTACCCCTTCCATTGTAGCAGCTGCTCGAGTATCCTGCTGCCATCCACCTCTGCACACGTCCAGGCTTCGTGAGGTTTGTTTGGGGCAGTGAAGTCTTGCTTCGGTGGTGGTAAACTGGCAGGACTCTAGGACTCCATTGCTTCTGTCTTGCCCCCGAACTTCCTGTTTGGTCTGGCTCACTTCCAGACGGCAACTGCACCGGGCCGAGGGCCCCAAACAGGGAGTTCCCAGCTGCCACCTGAACCTGGCTCAAGCTTGGACAAGTCAGCTTGACACTGGCCCAGCCCTGAAGGGGACCCACAAGCCCCTGAAATCAGTCCATCAATAGTACGCATTGAGCACCTACCTGGGGCAGGACACTGTACTAACCATTTGGGAAACAACAGTGCGGTAGAGTTGGTAGACACGATCCCTGCCATCAAGGACTTTACCAGTCTTCCACACGGGCCTCTCTCACACCGGTCAATGTGGTGGATGGTTGAGTTTTGCTGTAGCTGTGGATCTCTTCATGCAGAGCCCTGTACCATCCCACTATCAGCCATATGTGTGTTGTTGTTCTGTGGTTCTCTACGGTGATGTCCATTTTGCAAGTCTCACGAGAAATACAATGTAGCTGCAAGTAGCTCCTTGCTGCCTGGGTCCTTGTGGCCACCAGGGCCAAATCGGTGTCTCGGAGAATTCCCCTCCCCTCGGCTAGCGCTGATCCTCACGCCTGGTATTTCGTGATACGAGGAAGGTGTCATTTCTTGGTCCTTGTCCTGGTCTCCGCAAGCCTCTCACTTGGCATCATTTCGGTAGGCATCTTGCTATGTACAGGCCAGAGCAGAAGATTTTAGAGAGTTACTAGGCAAAAGTCAGTTGAGTTCTGGGCCCTCCCGTAGCTATGAGAATGTCCCTCAGACTCTCCCAAGTGCTTAGTGCAGTGCTCTACACATAGTAAGTGCTCAATAAATGCCCTTGATTGATTTACTGACCCTGCCGGAAAGTTGTGGCGTAAGCAATAAGATGCCGCTGTGTAGGTCTTGGATACCACAATGGCTCCTTCCTCCAATCAATCAGTGTTTTTATTGAGCAGTATGAGTGTGTGTATGAGTGTATGAGTTTTTATTGAGTATGTGTGCAGAACACCATACTAAGTTCTTGAGGGAGTGCAGTGGAATAAGTAGACATCATTCCGGCCCTCAGTTTCAGTAGAAGATGTTGGTGCCCAGGTGATGCTTTACCCACTTTCCGTGAAGGGAGACACCATCACACCCCTGCCGTCCAGTCTTGGGAGCCGGGAGAGGTGGGTGGGGATGACAGCCTAACTTGGGGGACGCAGGGATGGAGTTGAAGGGGGGATACCATTGTCAATCGTGTTTCCAACAGCCATTCAATTGGGCGTGGCCCATCCGCCTTGCAGTGCCCTTCCTTCATCATTTCTACCACAAGTCCACCAAATAAGGAAAATGGGAAGCGAAAGAGGAAAGTTTTGACCTAGGTAATCATCATCATCGTCATCATCGTCATCATAGCAATAATAATTGTAGTATTTAAGCAGTTACTTTGTGCCGAGCCCTGTGCTAAGCACTGGGATAGATGCAATATAAGCAGATCACACACACGGATCCCTATCCCGCATGGGGCTCACAGTGTAAATAGGAGGAAGGACAGGTATTGAGTCCCCGTTTTACAGATGAAGAAATGGAGGCCCAGAGAAGCAAAGTGACTTGCTTAAGGTCACACAGCAGGCAAGTGCAAGAGCTGGGATTAGACCCCGGGTTCTCTGGCTCCCCTATTGGCTCTCTTTCCACCTGGCCAAACTGCTTCCCAACAGAGAACGTCAGACTGCCCAGAAAGTGGGGACCGTGCATGTGCCATATAGCGCCTAACCCATCAGAGCCATATGGAAGCTTCAATAACTATAATTGACTCTGATTATGGGAGCTTAGGCTGTTCTAGCTCTGGGCAATAGTTTGAAAACCGTGTGCCCTTGTCAGTCATTGCGTGCCCAGTAGCCTCTGATTGTACACCCGGATTTAGAAATAATCCAGCCGAGCAAACAAGGAAGAGGACCAGCCGGCATCGGGCCCACGCCCATTAGGCAGTGGGAACACCCACGGCAGGGGGGAGAGCCCAGCCTCAGGCTCCAGGCAACTGCACACGCCCAGACAATGAGGCGGGCATTGGGAAGGCCCGGGCCGGGCTTGCCCGGGACCCAGGGGATTCCAGGAGGTGGGCAGTGTCCCCGCCGGCGACAGCAGGCTTCTGTAACGGTAGGGTGGGGTCTGCTCCTCCAGAGTCTCACTGGGTCGTGAGCAGACCACTCCTAGCCATTTCCCTCAGCAAGGCCATTTGCAGATCTTTTGAGAAGGTGAAGAAAGAAGTAGACTTGGCCCTCTTAGGTTAGCCCTCTTCGGTTAGCCCTCTTCGCTCCCTATCTCGCTCCCTATCCGGTTCGCTAGTTCTTTTTTCACCTTCTCAGGTGCTCACTAAATGCGATTGACTGAGTGATGCCACTCCGTCAGCTCCAGAAAGGTTTTGCGGTGTTGCCGTTTAGGGGCACGATTACTTCTGGATGGTGACAATTTTCAGGCTTGACTTGGGTTGGCGGGATGAGGCAGGGAGGTTAATTTGGTGCAGTCAGTTTTTCTTGCCCTTAACTCAATCCATCAACAATATTTCAAGAAGGAGCATGTCCTAGTGGATGGAGCATGGGCCTCAGAGCCAGAAATCCCTGCTCTGCCATTTGTCTGCTCTGTGACCTTGGGCAAGTCACTTTACCGCTCTGTGCCTCAGTTACCTCATCTGTGAAATGACGATGAAGATTGTGAGCTCTGTGTGGGACAGGGACTGAGTCCAACCCAATTTGCTTGTATTCACCCCAGTACTTAGTACAGTGCATGGCACATAATGAGCGATTAACAAATGCCACAATTATTATTATTTGAGTTCCTGCCGGGTGCAGAGTTAAACACTTCCGAGAGTACAACAGAAACACTCAGTACAGTGCTTGGAATGCAGTAGGCACCCGATAAATACCACTGTTCGTACTAAGCTCTTGGGAGAGTACAATATAACAATAAACTGAGACGTTCCCTGCACACAACGAGCTTACAGTCCAGAGAGGGAGACAGACAATAATAAGAGGGGCAGTATGAAGATCAGTGATCAGAAAAATAGAAAAGTGACTACGTTAGGATGACCTATCAGAATAAATGTATGTTTAATAGCAGTTGCAATAATATTAAGCACTACCTGTGTGCCGAGCACTGTACTAAGCACTTGGAGAATACACAGATGGGAATAAGATATGGTCTCTGTTCCTTGAGGTGGGGGGGGGGGTCATAATCTAATGGAAATAGCACTAAATCAATCAGTGGTATTTCTGGAATGCTTTACTGTGTGCGGAGCACTTGGGAGAGTACAAAACAACAGAGTGGGTAGACGTGTTCCCTGCCCATACAGAGTTTACAGTCTAGGTGGGGATACTGACATTAATATAAATAAATAAATTACTGAAGTCCAGAATTTCTGTGTTGGGGTTGTTACCAATTAACCACGTAAAAAATAGCAATGTTGCATGTGACATAAAAGGCAATATTCTAGTCAGTGCTATACCAGAAGCCAGAAATAGTCCCAAGTATCAGCCAAGATAAATACCCATCAAATTCCCGGTGAGACACAAAAGAATATGTCACAGAGGTAATCATTACTGCAGGGCTTTTCTCAGTATCCACAGCTCCATTAGCTGGAAGGAGGGAAGCAGCCTTTTAAAAAGGACAACAACCAAGCAATACTGTGTATTGACCCCTTCCCTTTAAGAGAAGCAGCATCGCCTAGTGGATAGAGCATGAGCTGGAGAGTCAGAAGGACCTGGGTTCTAATCCCAGCTCTGCCACTTGTCTGCTAGGTGACTTTCGGCAAGTCACTTAACTTCCCTGTGCCTCAGTTACCTCTTCTGTAAAATTGGGATCAAGACTGTGAGCCCTATTTGGGACACAGACTGTCCAACCTGATTAGCTTGTATCTACCCCAGCAATTAGTACAGTGCCTGGCACAGAATAAATGCTTAATGAGTACCATAAAAAAAATCTTTCTTCTAGCAAATCTAACTTCTTTCCTCCCTGATTGGCTATGCCTCACAATTGTGTCTATCCCTTTCCCAGCAGTTTCACCTTTGATGTGTTTGTTCTGCTTCTTGCATTACTCTTATTCTTCCTTTGGCCTTCCCTAGCTGTAAATCATTTTATTCTTTGTCTTTCTACCGCCCCCCCCACCCCTTTTAAATTGTAAACTCCTAGAGGGATGGACCATGTTTCTTGCTACTATGGCACACTCTAAAGTGCCCAATAGGTGTTCAACAAATACAATTGATTGATCTCTGGGAAGCTATAGCTCAGATTGGTTCTGAGATTTAACACCTAGAACCCACACTCAGAGGTGAAGTTGGAAACAGCGAGAGGCAGCGTGGTTTAGGGGACAGGAAACCTGGGTTCTAAACTCAGACAGGTCTGCTGGTTATCTGCCGTATGATCTTGGGAAGTCACTTAGCCTCTGTGCCTCAGTTGCCCCATCAGTAAAATGGGGGAAAAAAAAAACCCGTTTCTCCCATCCCCTCCAACTGGGAGCTCCTGTGAGACAGGAACTGTCAAATCTGATTATGTAATCTACCAGTATAATGCTTGACACATGGTAAGTACTTAGTAAATACCACTATTATCATTATTATTACTATGATAAAAATAATAGCACTTAGCACTTTGCACAGTATTTGGCACATAGTAATCACTTCATAAATATTGTCATTGTTGTTGTTATTAAGCAGCTGTGGGGCTCCTGCCCCTCCCAGTAACCCTACCGCCCAATGGCACCATTGTTTGCTTTGTCTTTGCCTCAATTAAAAAGGTAGAGCCTAGTAAAATTCTTCCTAAATCTGGATCTTGATACAATTCTGTGGGATTCTCATGTGCTTTCCTGCCTGAAACACCCACCTCATCCAACTGGTTTCTGGGCTGCAAAGTTTTGGAATCAGTAAGAACTGACATGCCTCTCAGAACAAGGAATTATGGGAAACCTGCCAAAGGAAGGTTTAGCCTGTTGCTGTGCACTTTGACTGCGATGAGCAATATTGAATGCTGAAATGCGAATGACATAATCAGCCAAAAAAATGTATTTCAAAGCATTTCGGTCGGTCAGTAGATCGTATTTTTTGAGCCCTGTGTGCAGAAGCACTGAACAAATTAAATCATTAGCCTGAATTTTTGCCCAACTGGCTTTCTAGGAGAATTAAATGAAATGTTTTCAGAAATTGGGGAAATATGGAACTTAGTGGAAAGAACTTGGGACGGGGAGTTAGGAGAGCTGAGTTTGAACTCTGTCACCGACCTTGGGCAGGTCACTTATTCTCTCTGGGTCTCAGTTTCCTCGACTGTACATGTGGAGAAGATAGATATTAAGTCCTGTGTGGGATGGACGTTTTGGCAGACTTCATAATCTTGCATCTGTCCCAGCTCTTAGTGGGGGCAAGCGCTTAATAAAAGCCATTAGTATTAGGAGCCATTTAATCACTTCTCTCCCTTTCTCCTTCATGGAATTACTGTACATTCAAAATGAAAAAAAAAAAACCAACAGGAAATCAAATGGCAAAAGCTATCTGATGGATGGTATTTTTGGAACTGGCAACAGGTCAATGAATTAGGCCTTGAGAACCAGAGCAGTGCCTTGTCCCTTCTTTGGAAACCAAACAATTCATGCAATGGTGTGGCCATTTCATTGAGGAAAATTCGCAAGACCAGGGTAACTGACTTTATTATTATAGACTATATTCAGCATTTACTAGTTGCCAAGTACTAAGATAGATACAAGATCATTTGATCAGTCCTTATAGCACAGTCTAGGAGGGAAGGAGAGCAGGTATCTTATTCCCATTTTGTAGGGGAGGAAACTGAGGTCCAGGAAGGTTAAGTGACTAAAGGCCCCCATTAGAGCAGTGGCAGAGGCCTGATTAGCATCTGGGTCTCCTGTCTCCCAGTCCTAGCCTCTTGACACTGGGCCACAAGGCCTTCTTCCACTTCTGAATGTTGTCACCTAATCCTAATATTGATTCATATTGATTTGTAGTTGCTGCATTATCTTCTCCACAAATGTAAAGCAGTTTGGCTTGGTGGAAAGAGCACGGGCTGGGAGCCAGAGGTCCTAGGTTCTAATCCCAACTTCACCTCTTGCCAGCTGGGTAAACTTTGGGCAAATTACTTCTCTGTGCCTTGGTTTCCTCATCTGTAAAATGGGGATTCGATACCTCCCTCTTATTTAATGCTGTGAACCCATGGTGGGGTAGGGGCCGTGTTCAACCTGATCACCTTGTTTCTACCTCAGTGGCTAACATAGTGCTTGAACAGAGTATGTGCCGGCTTGCTGTGACCCCAAGCAGCTCACTTAACTTCTCTGTGCCTCAATTACCTCATCTATAAAATGGGTAGTAAATGCCTGCTCTCCTTTCTCCTTAGACAGTGAGTCCTGTTTGCGAAGGAATATAGCTGTCCTGATTATCTTGTGTCTACACCAGTGCCTAGTACAGTGCTTGGCACACACATACCACAATTATTAGTATCATTATCAAGCGGGCCTCCCACCCCCACCCCAAACACACACACACACAACACACACAGCCCTTGGCCTCACCTCCAGGCTGCCCGGTTGCTGGGGAGTGGAGCCGCCTGCGGAGACTTGTCTCATCTTTACCCCCCAGTCCCCACCAGTGTCCATGCAGTTGCTGTGGGGGGTAGAGGGAGGGGTGCATGAAAACTAGGCACAGCCTGTCCTTCGTGACCCACCCTCAGCAGTGTGAATGGTCCGGAGCTTGATCCTCAGCCCCTGGATCCTTCTCCCACTCTGTATGGCGGGGAGAGAGGGGAGATCGTTGAGCTCTCTCTCCTCCTGGCCTTCCTGAACGTCCTTCTCTCTACTGGGGCGGGGGGAGAAGGGCTAAAACTTAAAGGATGAAGGGAAAAACTGCTCTGGCTTTTGTTTGTTTTTTAAGGGAGTTTTTTTTATTTTCTCAGGGAAACATTCTACCCAATTTTTAAAGTGATCGAGGTAATAAAATTTGCCCAAGTTTTCAAATGCTTTTGCAGGACAAGACTCTTTTAAATTTCCTTTCTCTGATGGCTCTCTCCAAAACCCGTTAATTGATTTAAGCCTCCCAGAGGCAGGAATGGTTCCAGGAGGGAGGAGAGGGGGCGATCGAGGAGACTCTGTAGACTGTAAGCTTGTTATGGTCAGGGACCATATCTGCGCAATCTGTTGTATTCATTCAATCATATTTATTGAGCACTTACTATGTGCAGTGCACTATAGTAAGCATTTTGTACTCCTCCAAGCACTTAGTACAGTGCTCTGCACATAGTAAGAACTCAATAAATACCATGGATTGATTGATTGGGACCTAGAATTATAAACTATGAGCCAAGGACTGTGGAGAAAGCAAACAACAAAAAAATAACTAGAAAGAGCATCAGACAGGATTCGATCTCCCAGTCCTTGTCCTGTTAGGGCTCTCATTCTAATGAAGCACTCAATAAATACCATTGAGGGGATGTAAGGAAGGACCCCAAATGAGGTCTGGGAGGGGGATGGGAGAGCCAAGCTGGACCAATCCATCAGTGGTATTTATTGAGAGCTTACTGAGTGCCAAGGGTTGCTTGCAGCTCGCAGCCTTAGCAGTGCAGGACAGAAGTGGGGAAATGTCTGGGCTTGTTGGCTTGGTTGGGTGTTCAGAGCTGTTGGATTGGCTCTGTGCCAAGCTATGGTAGCTTTCTGTTGCACGTGAGTCTTGCCAGAGCCCCTCAGAGGATTCCTGGGGTAGGATCTCCAGGGAGAGTGGGGAGAGAAGCCAAAAGACCATATACGTTTGTAGGAGTAAGAAGCACTGTGAGTGGTTATTTTGTGCCAAGCACTGGACTTAACAGTGGGGTAGATACAATCTGATTGGGCACAGTTTCTCTGGCCCAAGGTGCTCTCAGTTCAAATGGTGTTGAGTCCCCATTTCACAGATGAGGAAACTGAGGACCTGAGAAGTTGAGCGGGCCAAGGCCACTAAAGTCTCCTGACTCCCAGTCCTGTCATATTTCCACTAAGCCATGCTGCTTCTCATTGTTTGTTCTCTGCTTCCTAATGCCAGCTCTTAATACGCTTAATACGGTACAGTGCTTTGCACTTAATTGCACACAATAAGTGCTTAATAAGTACCACCACTACGGCTACTTTTAGGATAGATGCAGGGGGTCTATGGTTCCCATTACTTGCAGCCTGCCCTTAATGTAAGGAAAGCAATCCTCGTACAGTTTCACAACACCTGGTCATGTGTTCACTTTAACACAGCCTCAGCTGTGCCATTTTCTCCACTCACTAAAGCAATAGGTCAGTCGGTATTTATCGAGCACTTGATGTGTACAAAGCGCTGAACTGAGCCCTTGACAGAGTTGGTAGACACGTTCCTACCCACAAAGAGCTTACAGTCTGGAGCACAATCAAATTCATTTTCCTCAACCTAGAGTTCAAACAAGGAGGTGTGGTTTCATTGTCCGCCCCAAGGACTTGGAAGAGCCATCATCCCCTTGGGAAGACCAGGACCCTGGAGACCGGGTGCCAAGTCTACCCACTCCTCCAAGAACCTCCAGGGGTTGCCCACCCTCCTCTGAAACTCCTCACCATCGGCTTTAAAGCGGTCAGTCACCTGGCCCCCTCCTACCTCACCTCGCTACTCTGCTACTACAACCCAGCCCCCACACTTCGCTCCTCTAATGCCACCCTACTCACTGTACCTCGATCTCGGCTATCTCACCGCCGACCTTTTGCCCACATCCTGCCTCTGGCTTGGAACGCCCTCCCTCTTCATATCAGACGGGCTATTACTCTCCCCACCCTTCAAAGCCTTATTGAAAGGCACAAAGGCACATCTCCTCCAAGAGGCCTTCCCCAACTAGCCCTCTATTCCTTTTCTTCCACTCCTTTGTGCAAGCTCTGACTTGCTCCCTTTATTCATGCGCCTTCCCAGTTGCACAGCCCCTTATGTACATATGCATAATTTATTTATTTATATTAATGTCTGTCTACTTCTCTAGATTATAAGGTCATTGTGGGCAGGGAATGTGTTTGTTATATGGTTATATTGTACTCTCCCAAGCGCTTAGAACAGTGCCACGCACACAGCAAGAGCACAACGTGAGCCTCATGTGGGACAACTGATTACCCTGTATCTACGCCAGCGCTTAGAACAGTGCTCTGCACATAGTAAGCACTTAACAAATACCAACATTATTGTTACAGTAAATACAATTGATTGACTGGGCCCGTTGCCATCCCCACCCCAAAACAATCCCACCTGTCCCCAAGCAACTTGCCCTAAGTCACTAAAAGTTCCTGGTCAGGTACTTTATTGCAGTTCTAAGGACATATAAACAGAACCTTTGCTCTTTAAGATTTCATCTGCCCATTCTCTTCCCACAAGCCATTATCTTCTATTTATGAAATTACACTCTGTTGCTGAGGAGATGATGACATCAGGGATGGAGACCTTTGACCAGCTAGGGTAGGAGGTGTATGGCATTTTCCAGGAAGTCCTGCAGTTTTCATGATGTCCTTATCAATTCCTTTCCCAGAACAAGCCCAGTTGCCCAGGGACCGGAGTGGGGAGAAGGGGGTTCTGTGAACATAAACATGTCCTGAGAGTGGACTTCTACGGATACATTTGTCCCCCTGACCTGCCATGCCCTGGTGCAGCTCACTCAATCAGTCGTCCATCAATAGAATGTACTGAGCACATGTATGCAGAATGCTGTACTAAGTGCTTGGGAGAGTACAGTGGCGCTAAAAGTCACAGTCTCTGCCCTCAGGCACTCAAATAGGAGAAAGAGAAAATTACTGTTAGGAGGAAGGAGAGAAGGGAAAGATGGATCAGTGAATATGTGCTTAAATTGAAGACTAGATAAATCATCTATAACTGTGGCCTAGTGGGAAAAGCATGAAACCGGGAGATAAGGCACCTGGGATCTAATCCCAGCTCCTTCACTCGCCTGCTGTGTGATTTAGGGAAGCCAAGTAACTTCTCTGTGCATCAGTTTCCTCATTTATAAAATAGGGATTCAATACCTCTTCTTCTTCCCCAGAAGACTGTGAGCCTCAGTCGGAACAAGGACTGCATCTGACCTAATTATCGGGTATCTCTCCCAGAACGTAGCACAGTGCTTGGTACATAGTAAATACACTTATAATACCACAATGATTATAATTATTATATTATTATAACTACTATGGGATGCCGAGGTGATAATTAGGAGGATCGGTCAATCATTGGTATTTACTGAGTGCATACTGTGTGCAGAGTGCTCTAGCAGCGTGGCTCAGTGGAAAGAGCCTGGGCTTCGGAGTCAGAGGTCATGAGTTCGACTCCCGGCTCTGCCACTTGTCAGCAGTGTGACTGTGGGCAAGTCACTTAACTTCTCTGTGCCTCAGTTCCCTCATCTGTAAAAGTGTGTGAGCCCCACATGGGACAACCTGAATACCCTGTATCTCCCCCAGCGCTTAGAACAGTGCTCGGCACCTAGTAAGCACTTGACAATACCAACATTATTATTATTATTATTACTCAGTGCTTGGGAAGGTACAGTATCACAGGGTTGGTAGACAAGCCCCTGTCTTCCAGGAGCTTACAGTCTAATGAGGGAGACAAAACTTAAAATAAATTACAGATAAAGGAAGCAGCAGTATATATAAAGATGTACACATAAGTGCCTTGGGGCTGGGGTTGGGTGAATATCAAAGTGCTTAGGAGGTACTGACCCAAGCACATAGGTGACACAGAAGAGAGGGAAAATAATGTGGGGAGATGAACGGTCAGTCAGGGAAGGCGTCTTGGAGGAGATGTGACTTTTTTGTAGGGGTTCGAAGGTGGGGAGAGCAGTGGTCTGTCGGATACAAATAGGGAGGAAGTTCCAAGCAGGAGGAAGGATGTGAGCAAAGGGTCAATGATGAGGGAGATGAGTTAGAGGCACAGCAGCAGCATCGCTTAGTGGATAGAGCATGGGCTTGGTAGTCAGAAGGACCTGAGTTCTGGTCCCGGCTCCACCACTTGTCTGCAGTGAGACCTTGGGCAAGTCACTTAACTTCTGTGTGTATCAGTTACCCCCTCTGTAAAATGGGGATTAAGACTGTGAGCCCCATGTGGGTTAGGGATTCTGTCCAACCCAATGTGCCTGTATCCTCCCCAGTGCTTAGTACAGTGCCTGGAACACAGTAAGCACTTAACAAATACCACAGTTATTATTAGTAGTATTAGTAAGGTGGATATTAGAGGAGCAGGGTGTGCAAATTAGGTGATAATAGGAGATCAGCATAGAAGGGGGGAGGGAGAAAGCTGATTGAGTGCCTTAAACCCTCAGGAGTTAAGGAGTTTCTGTTCGATTTAGAAATGAATGGGCAGCCATCGAAGGTTTTGAACAGCGGAAGACATGTCCTAAACTGACCCACAGGAGAACCCAGGGAGGCAGACTTGAGGAAAAAGGCCAAACGTATGTGGATCTCTGAGAACAGACCACCGATCCACCCTTCTGGCCACTTCCACCAGGTCTCGGCGAATGAAGGAGAGGGAGGGGACAGCGATGTACTTCTGGAAAGAACCAAGATTGATTCTCACAGAACCGCCAAGGCAGGCCTCTTTCAATGACCAGGAGTCCTGCGGGCTGGCAGAGGGAGGAGGCGGGGGTGGAGGGGGGGATGACAGGCTATTTTGAAAAGCCCAAGTTGGGGAAAACAGACTGTAGGACAAAGGCCCTGCACCTACGTGTGGAAGTTGATGTGCAGGTTAAGTCAACCCAAGCACTTCCTGGGGCAGGCTTGAACTGGTCGCTGTGTTGATAAGATAAATGGAGGAAAATGCACCTGGTTCAGTGAGAGATTTTTGGGGTGGCTGTGGGGTTTGTAGCCCAGGTGGAGCTGGCTTGGCTAGCCACCGTAACTCCCTTCCCTTCCATGTCTTCACCCTTCCCACCTAGGGCAGTGGAGTGGCCTCGCTCTGGCCCTTAAAACTGACCTCCTGGGAGAGGGAAAACATTTGGCTTTAAGGATGAGATCCGGCTTGCCCACCAGCGATTATCGCTCACCCTCTCCTGCTGCTGCCATGTTTGGCATCTGAGCAGGGCCGAAAAGCCTCCTGGCTGCTTTAGGGTGGAGCAAAAGGAGGCTGTACCCAGACACGCCCTCGGGGGACCCGCTGTGGCTGTCTCCGCAGTGGCACCCCACCCTCCCCACCCACCCCTACCTCGACTGCGGTGGCAGTGCCGGTCTAAAAATAACCAGGGAGCGTCAGGGAGGAAGCCCTGGTGTGGGGGAAGGGGCGATAGCCTGGGCCAGGGCTGGTGGCGGGGAAAGGGGGGATGCTTGGTGGATGCCCCCAGCCCCCCAAGCTCTCGTTGCACCTGCACCTCAGAACCCTAAACTGATCCTGAAAGGGCTCTGCGGTAGCCCCTGTTGCCAGGGTTTTTCTCTGGGAGCCGATCAGCCTTGACCGGGCCTCTGTCTGGTCTGAGCACCTGCTGGAGGTCCACCAGGCTTCCCAAAGGTGCCCTCAGGTCGGCCCTGGTCCCTTTTTGGTCAGCCTGCCCTGGGCTCCGGGGAAGGTCTTGAGCCCCCCAGAGGGACAGAAGAAAGAGGCAGGAGGCCCCCGATTGGGAGAGTCTGAAGTGTTCTCCGGATGTGATGATGTCACGCTTCCTGGGTCCTGCTCTAAGGCAGGATTAGCAGCTCCAGAATAGTAGTCTCAATGTCTGACTAGGCCAGTCCCTGCTAATGGAGGTTAGAGTTCCATCTGAACCAAAAGGAATTTCCCCCTGGAAAAATCAATGCCTGTCCTTTGAAGACCCGGCCTCTGGGTGCCATCTTGAGGTAGCCATCGCCCCACCAGCACCACTCAGTTTCTGCAGTTGGGCATCTGGTGGTTCCCCTTCCCAAGAGGGAATTTTCTCCCTCTCGCAGACTCCCGACATTCCAGAGGGATTGATTCTCTACCTGCCTTGAAGCTGTGTAGTCGAAAGAGATGGGAGAGTCTGGGAGATCCTTTCTTGAGAGAGGCGAACCGGCCAGTGGAGCCAGCCGGAAACCAGCCTCCCTCTAAGTCGGCTCTATCCCCTGTGGCTCCAGAGGTGTTTGGCCTGTTGAGGTCAGAAGCCAGGCCAGAAACAGGTTGGGACAGTTGTCTCATTAGCACCTCATTAGCCACCAATGTCAGAAGGAAGAGAAAGCCAAAAGGAATTTGCAGGTCTGTCCACCACCCCCCCCCCACTCCCCACCCCGTTACAAAATGGATTGTTTTGGGCCTCCTTTTTTTCCTCATGAGACCGAAAGTCATCATTTTGTCAAAATGCAAATTACCCGCTGACAGTGATTCAGGGGTTGGTAATCCAGTTGGTGAATAACTCTGGGCCTTTCACTCTTCCTCCTGCTGCTGCTATCACCGCCTCCTTTTCTCCGGGTTCTTCACCAGAGGTGTTCTGAACTAGAGGGAAATTACAGCTCATGGTCTTGGCTTCGCGAGACCTGGTTCTAGCCCCAGCTCTTTTTCGATCACTGGAGTGGTGAGGAACGTGGACCGGTCACATAAACCAGATGTGCCTCAACTTCCTCATCTGGAAAGTGGGGATAATAATACCAGCCCCACCCAACCGCACAGGAAGTTGTGAGATAATTGATGTGAAAGCTCTAGACAGATTCAAAGTCTCATTCATCAACTGTTCCTGACTAAGCCGTGATTTCCCCTGTCCACCCTCCTCTCTGAGTCGACTGTGCATTTGGCTATATTGTTATAACCCCGTAAGCACTTTGCCACTCACCCTAACCCCACAGAACTCATGTACATATCCTTTTACAATAACCATAAGGATACATTCTAAGTGTATTGAATCCCCATTGATTGACTGATTGATATGCAGGTGAGGGAACTGAGGCCCAGTGAAGTGACTTACCCAAGGTCACCACACAGGTATGTGGCAGAGCTGGGATTAGAACCTAGGTCCTCTGACCCCCGGGCCCGAGCGGTTCCCTGGGAAAGCATTGCCGGAGTCAGACCGGTGGCTTACAAAGCTTTGCCCATCCTGAGTACTTGGCAGCCCAATCAGACCAGACTCAGCTGTCCCTGTCCCTCATGGGACTCATGGCCTAAGTAGGGGCGAAAGAAGCAGCATGGCCTAGGGGATAGAGCACGGGCCTGGGAGTCAGAAGGACCTGGGTTCTAATCCTAGTTCTGCCACTTGTCTGCTGTGTGACCTTGGGCAAGTCACTTCACTTCTCTGGGCCTCAGTTACCTCATCTACAGAACCGGGATTAAGATTGTGAGCCCCATGTGGGACTCAGACTGTGTCCAACCTGATTAACTTGTATTTACCTTAGTGTTTACTACAGTGCCTGGCACGTAGTGAGCTCTTAACAAATACCCCAGTGATTATTACTGTTTTACAGTGCCTGGTTCATAGTAAGCACTTAACAAAAACCATAAAAAAGAAAGAACTGGTATTGAGTGCCCGTTGTACAGATGAGGAAACTGAGGCTCAGGGAAGCCAAGCGATTTGCCCGAGGTCGGACAACAGACGAGTGGCGGAGCCGGGATCAGAAGGCCGGTCTGCCCACTCCCCGTCTCGTGCTCCTTGCAGTAGGCCGCGCTGCTTCTCCTTCAACCGAATCCAAGGGTCAGAGCCGGGAGAGTCTGGTTGATTCAGAATGAGTCCCGGGCGACGGCCGCCGCCCACACCCCAACCTGCCACCCCGGCTCCCTCCCCGCACGCCCACACGGCCGTGAGGAAATGCCATTAAGGCACCAGTGATGTTGATGAGGTGCGTGCCGCCCTGCCGGGCCCAACAACTTCCTAAATGATTAGAGTGCCGTGAGTCATCTTGGGCTTTGGGCCCCGGTTCAGGCCAGGCTACGGTTGGGCCCTGGCCCACAGCCACTGGGGCGCAGGGGAGCGGGAGGCAGGCAGATATCTGGACGCAGACTCCCGGCCACTGGGGTAGCCCTGCGAGGAAGGGCCCCGGCCCCGGGGGGAGACGTGGGGAGGGGGAGGGCCTCCCCATCTTGGCCACCGGCCCCGCTCTCTCCGGCTGAAGAACAGAGCGCAGGTGCCCAGTGGGACGATGGGGCTCCCTCCTTTGTCAGAGCTCTTTCTGAAGCCACCTAGTCTGCCGGTAACCATCTGGCACTCGCTCTCCCTCTCTCTAGTTCTCAGAGATCTCCCGTTCTTTCAGGCCATGAGGATTTTGGGAGCCACAGTGTCCCCTGGGACACACACATGGCAGGGGCGATGATGATGGCATCTCTTGTCTCTAACAAGATCTGACGGTTTCTACTTGGGCCCGAAGAAGACCCAAGAGGGTGGCTTTCTGGCCCCTCCCAGACCCCGTCCCTCTAAAATCCTCACCTCCTTTTGCCGGGCTCTCGAAAAGATGGCACTTGGTGTCTCCCGGGATCCTGCGGCCACAGTGAGAGGCAGAAGCTGGGGTTAGAGGCGTCGGGGTTCTGACCTGGGGTGGCTCCGCTGTCTGGCAGGGCTCTGTGGTGGTGAGAAGAAGCAGAGTGGCCTAGTGGAAAGAGCCCGGGGCCTCGGTTCGACCACTTGACGGTTGCGTGACCTTGGGCAAGCTGTTTCACTTCGCTGTGCCTCAGTTCCTTCATCAGCAAAATAGGGATTCAGTACCTGCTGTCCCTCCTACTTAGACTGGGAGCCCCATGTGGGACCTGATTATCTTGTATCTACCCCAGCGTTTAGTTCAGTGCTTAGCACATAGTAAATGCTTAACAAGTACCACATCTATTGTTAATATTTAAGAAAAAAGTGTTGGGATGCTCAACCTTCCTCCCTGCCACCATGGAAAAGAAAGAGTGGGATATAAGGGCAATCAGTGATATTCACTGTCCTCTTACTCTGTTGCAGAAGACTGCACTGAGCACTTGAGAGACTATCATAAAGGGGAGACAGCGGGAGGGAGGCCTCCGGCCTGGCCAGCCTGAAGGGAATTGCTTCCTCTAGACTGTAAGCTCCTTGTGGGCAGGAAACGTACCTCTTTCTTGTCCTATAGTCCTCTCCCAAGCGCTTAGGACGGTCCTCTGCCAACAGAAAGTGCTCAGCAAATATGGTTGACTGACTGACTGGAGGATTTTGGCCTCGCCGGACAGGGCGAGCCTCTCACTTTTCAGAAGGGGGAAGGAAGCAGCCAAGCGGCGCCTCCCTCCTCCGCCCCGAACGATTCTGCTTTCTCCCGGCATGTGGGGAGAGTCGGCCATCCGGGGCTGGGGCCACCACCACCTTGGCCGGATCGAGTTTTTCCGGTCGCCCCGTGGTGTCGATTCGGGGTGACGCAACCAAGAAGGGAGAAGGCGAGGGTCCCCCGGGGAGCTGTGCCACCTCTCTGACCCCCAGCCCGCGCTGCCCCCATCCCTCCTGTCCCCCTATCCGTGTCCGCTTACCTCCCAGGTGTCCACAGTGGATGATGGATTCTGAAGAGAGGAGGAGTAATTATGCCCCCACTGGCTGAGGTGCATTTTACCCAGCATCTGGGAAAGTACAACAGAAGCATGACTGTGGGCAAGTCATTCCACTTCTCTCTGCCTCAGTTTTATTGTCTGTAAAATGGGAATTGAATACCTATTCTCTTTTCCCTTTGGGACAGGGACTGTATCCAAGCTGATTATTGTGAATTTACCCCAGTGCCTAGCACAGTGCTTGGCAGATGGTAAGGGCCTCTTAAATACCACAATTAGTATTATTATCACATTATAGTCCCTGCCCACAAGGAGCTTACAGTCTAATGGGGGCAACAGACATGAAAACACTTACACAGAATGGTGCTTAACTAAAGGCACTGTTCCCATTCTAAGTTGCTTTTGAGACTGGATGAGCAACACTATCTGGAAGCAAATTGGAAATGTATTTGTCAGTCTCTAAAATGGTACCTCACCGCCACTGACTCATTTAATAAGTGTGAATGCCGTCTAGACTGTAAGCTCCTCGTGGGCAGGGAATATGTCTACCAACTCAGTTATACTGAACTCTCCCAAGTGCTTAGTATAGTGCTGTGCACACAGAAAGTGCTCAATAAATGCCATTTTTGGATTGATGTAGAGCCTAAAAGGGCCCCTGGGGATTGGTTGCCAGAACCCTGCTGTCCATCCCCTCCTTCCCTCGCAAAATCTTCCACCAAAGCCTGTAAGCTCGTTATGGGCAGAGAATGTGTCTGCTAATTCTGTTGTATATTGTACTCTTTCAAGCGCTTAGTACAGTGCACATGGTAAGCGCTCAGTAAATACCATTGATTGATTGACTGATCAATGGAGTAGGTAGACAGGATGTCTGCCCTCAAAGAGCTTAGGGTCTCCTTCCTTTCCGTCCCGCCTCCATCTTCACCCCATCCTGCAATAGCCCAGATCTTTAGCTCCGGAAATGCTTCTCCTTTAACGTAAATCTCTTTGCTAATAGATACTTGGGGCTGGAAAGAACCACAAGAGATCCACTAATCCCCACCCCTTCCTCGGGAGGAGCCTATGCTATAAAAGCCAGGCGGGCGTTTGTGGGTTCCCAAAATCAGGCCATGCAAACCTTCCCTCCGATTGCCCTCTGAATCGGCATTATTCCCCACCCCCCGCCCAGATTTCTCCCTGTAGCCCCATCCTCCTCCCCAGCCAGAGAACACCAGGGTCCTGCGCAAACAGCTGCTAAGCATTTGGTACAATGCTAAGCACTCAGTACAGTGCTCTGCACACAGTAAGTGCTCAATAAATACGATTGAATGAACGAATGAATGAGACTCCTTAAAAAGAGGCCAGGAAGGAGAAGATGAGCAGCGGCTGGTCACTGCTTGGTTTCAGTTGGGCCGGGCTTGGCTCGTCTTCCGGGCTGGCCTAAGGCCTCCAGACCCAGAGCGTTTCCAGCCTTTTCTTCCCACTTCCCTGGAAATGTTTCCTGAGGCTCAGGGCAGCAGCGGCAGGGTCAGGCGGGAAAGCCCAAATGAAGCTAAGCTCAATAGTCTCTCCTGCTGCGGTTCTGAGATGTCCAGGTTTCCCAACAGTGCAGCACTGACCAGTCTAACGGCAGCAGGGACTCTGGTAGGCAGTGGCCTAAAGGTCTCGGAGGGGCTTCAGTGGCTGTCCATTGGGCGACCACAGAGAATCTCTTGCCCTCAAACCTTCTGGACTGGAGATCCAAAGGATGGCAGGGGCCAGGACCACACATGGAATAATCACAGACCTGGGAGCCAGGAGACCTCAGTTTTAATCATGGGTCAGCCACTTGCCTGCTCTGTAACCTCGGGCAAGTCACTTAACTGCTCTATCTCTCAGTTTCCTCATCAGTAAAATGGGGATTCAGTCTGTGTTCTCCCTCCTCCTTAAGCTGTGAGCCCCATATGAGACAGGGCCCGTTTGCATTGTTATCTAGTCCAAAGCTTGGCACGGTGCATGGCACATAGGGATTGTCTCTATCTGTTGCCCTGTCGTACATTCCAAGTGCTTAGTACAATGCTCTGCACATAGTAAGTGCTCAATAAATACTATTGAATGAATGAATGAACATACTAAAGATTTAACAAGTACCATACCTAACCATTGCTGTGCTGCTGCATTTTAAATACTCTCCCCACTCCTCCCGTCAACACGTGCGTGCGCCCACTCTCCCCCTCTCATCATCCTTAGTGGAAACAGAACAGCAGCTGCCCTGTGCAGTGTCCCTTCAACTCATGATGACCGTCATTCTTCTCGCCGAGCTTCTCACATTCTTCCCCGCATCCCTCTCTCCCAGCATGTAGCACTTCAGACCTCCTTTTATGCCTGCTGCTCCCCCGATTTTTATTAATCGGCTCCCGGGAATGGGCAGTTTGGAGAATAATTGGTGCTTTTCGGGCTGATATAATAATGATGGGATTTGTTAAGCATTTACTCTGTGCCAAGTAGTGTACTAAGTGCAGGGGTAGGTATGAGATAATCAGGTCAGACAGTCCCTATCCCACGTGGAGCTCATAGTCCAAGTAGAGAGAAGACTCCCCATTTCAGATGAACAAACTGAGACACACAGAAATGAAGTGACTTGCCCAATTCCGGGTCTCGCCATCCAGGTTCAGGCTCGGCCCGCCCTTCTTCTGGGGCCGAGACCGGCAGCCTGTAGAGCCGCGGCTCAGACTCCCCTCCCGGACTGTCATAGATCTGCCCCTTAGACCGTGAGCTCCCTGTGGGCTGGCATCGCAACTGCCATGCTGTTGTATCATACTCTCCCAGTGCTCTGCACACAGCAAGAGCTCAATACATACCATGGAAGCCAGCACAGACGAGCTCCGGCAGCCTGGGGTTGGCAGACTTTTCTCAGCCAAGGACATCCCGTCGGTCTCCGTCCCTCTGCGGGACCTTGAGGGATGGTCAGGGTTGACGGCCTCGTTTGAAAAGGCAAGGAAAGCACCATCCAGGAAGACAGAGTAATTGGCCCGGGAACCCATGAGACTGGGTATCGGCATTGGACAGCGGTAGAGGTCACTAAGGGGCAGGGGGGTCACTAAGGAGCGATCATCTGGCCTATCAGGTCGCTCTGATCACTGGTTTTGCATGGTGGTAATCACCCATCTCAGGGGAGTTTGCACATCTGGACCCTCCTCCCCCATGAGAAACCTTCAGGCTATGGGGGGGGGGGGGGTGTCCCATTCCACTCCTCACAGCTGCACCACCCTTTGGGGCCATTGGTCTGTGACTCAATGTCCAGCCACTGGGAAGGGGGTGGGAGGCCCCGTTACAGACACACATACACACACACACGCACGCACTCTCTCTCTACCCCCCCTCCCCCCACCACCCTGTGGAGCTGGAGAACTGGAGTAGCTTGCCGAGCAAGAAATAAGGGATAAAAGTGGGGAAAAAATATGATTTTGTAACATGGAATGATGAAAGTAATGTTCGCTCCCTTACTGTAGTGCAGACTGTGACTAAAGTGGTATTGGCTCACCGTGTTTGGTTTGGTAACTGCAAAACCAGGTCAGTCTAGCTCTAGAGGAGGGCAGGTCTGCCATGCAGCCCTTGGCGGGGGGGCCAGGTGAGGGAGGAGATCATCTCGTCTCCTCTTTGTTGGTTTGTTCCAGTCCTCTGGAAGGCCCAGAAAGGACAATCAATCAATTATAAGCAGCATCGTCAATTGGAAAAAGAACGGGCCTGGGACTCACAGGACCTGATTCTAATCTGACTTCCACCTGTCTGCTCTGTGACCTTGGGTAAGTCACTTACCTTCTCAGTGCCTCAATTTCCTCAAATGTGAATGATGATTCAATATATTTTCTCCCTCCTACTTAACTAGGAACCCCATGCGGGACAGGGACCGCGTCCGACCTAATTAACTTGTTTCTACCCCATTGCCTAGAACAGGGCTTGAAATAATAATAATGGTACTTGTTAAATACTTACTATGTGCCATCTACTGTACTGAGCACTGGGATAGTCACGAGATAATCAGGGTTTAGGAGTGGGACTAAGTGTGTGGGTAAAGAAGGAGGGAGGGAAAATGGGATGGAGGAGATGAGGTTAATTAGGGAAAGTTTCCTGGAGGAGATGTGTTTTCTTAGGGTCCTGCAGAGGGGGAGAGCAGCAGTCTGTCAGATGCCAAGGGGGAGGGAGTTCAGGGCAGGATGCGAGCAAGCGATCCATGGTATCAGCAATGAGAGCGAGGGACAGTTGGGTTGGTGTTGGAGGAGTGAAATGAACAGGCTGGATTGTTTAGAGGGAGAGGAGCCAAGTTAGGCAGGAGGCGGGGAAGAGCCCATCGAGCGGCTTACGGCCAGGGGTGAGGAGTTCCTGCTTGCTTCACATCTAGAAAGGCTGTTGGCCCAGGTAAAAGGAAGAACTAATTTTCCATCCTCTGCCGGTTCTCAGCTAACTGCTGCTCCTCACCCTCCACTCCCCAAGGCAAAGCCAGCCACCTCTGCCTCTACCTCTGCCAGTATCACTGAGAAGTCGAGATCTCTCGAGCTTCGTTGCCCGAAGCTTCCTTAAAAAGTTAATGCCACCAGAATCGAGCAGTTACGTGCTTTATTGAGATGGATCTTGGAAAAACAGGCACAGGGCATATTAAAACATAGCCAGTTCTAAACAGCTCCAATATTTTCTGTCATAGAAAATATCACGTATACAACCGGTAGAAATACTCTATACACAGTATATTTATAATCTATATATTACACGTCAGTTCATTCCATGAGGACAGACCCAGTGGAGGCAAGTTCTATAATAAACTCATTTCAGAAGGTTTCAGCAAGTTCTGGGTTACTAGAACAGTTAACTAACTGCGGGTTGCTGTCGCATTTCCAACACGCTTCAAGCTATAAACTTTTTGTTGCCTCGTATCACCTTAAAAAAATGTAAAGACATGCATCCATTAATATTGACACTATTGAGTTCTCATAATATATTAGCAATCTTACACTAGTTACAAGGTGGCCTTTAGAGGTCACCTAAGGACCCCCCGCCCAACCCCGGCCCAGCCCTGTCGATCAAGTATCAGCCCATCTTGGGGGGCTGGGGTCAGGAACGGGGCTGCCCGTCCACCCCGCTTTCTCACGGTTTACCGTGGCCAAGGCCCAATGTTTCCTCCGCATACATGGCAGCCTGTGCCGAACTGGGGGTGGGGGGCACGACATCGAAATGATCCAAGTCCGGCACCTAGCTCCACCCGTTCGGCCGATTCGGACGTAAGGACCCAAAAACCCTCCGACCACGCTCCCTTCCGCCGGAACCCCGGAAGCCGGCCCCGTTCCCGGGCCGGAGCGGGGACGACGGAGGGCGGGCGGAACTCCCGTTCCCCGAGGCCCTCGCCTCTCCTCCCTCTCAGCGACGGCTCCGCTGACCCGCAGGACCCGAAGGTCCGCGACCAGTGGCTTCCGGCTCGAATGTTCTCTTGGATTTTGGACCTAGAGTAGACTGTAAAAGACCCCGTTCCCCGGGCCGCCCCTCCTGCCCCCTCGGGGGTCCCGTTCCCCTCCAGGTGTGGAGCAGTAAGACAGCAGGGCCCGGGGGCGGCCCGCCTAAGTGTTCCTGCGCCGCAGCAGGGTGGCCACGGGACTGTTCCCCGGCAGCAGCGGTGGGGCCTGGGCGCCGAGGCTCTGGAGGTTGATGCGGGCCCCGTGCTTCAGCAGGACCTCCATGGTCTCCGCGTGGCCCCCGCGCACGGCCAGGTGCAGCGCCGTCAGCCCTTCTCGGTCAGCTGCGTCGATGGCCACGGCACCGAGCAGCTCCTCCACCACCCCCGCGTGCCCGTTGGCGGCGGCCAGGTGGAGGGCGGTCCGGCTCAGGGGCCCGGCCCCCAGGACGTCGGCCTTCTCCTCCAGCAGCAGCTTGGCAGTGGCCAGGTGGCCGTTGCGCGAAGCCAAGTGGAGGGCGGTGCAGCCCTCCACCGTCAGGGCCTCCTTCTCCGCCCCGCGGTTCAGCAGCAGGCGCGAGGTGCTGGTATGCCCTGTCTCGGCCGCCACGTGGAGGGGCGTCTGCAGGAGCCGGTTGCGGACGTTGACGTCCGAGCGCAGGTCGATGAGGATGCGGGCCACGCGGTAGTGGCCCCGCTGGGCCGCCATGTGCAGCGGGGTCCGCCCGTCCAGGGTCTGGGCGTTCACGCTGACGCCCGGCTGCTTGGCCAGGAGCTTCACGATGGGCAGGTGGCCCTGCCAGGCGGCGTAGTGCAAGGGCAGCCAGTCGTCCTTGCCCTGCGGGCTCACGTCCACGCCCCTCCGCAGGAGGATGCGCACAATGTTCTCCTGCCCGTGCTGGCAGGCCACGTGCATCGGGGTCCGCCCCTCAAAATCCACCTCGCTCGGGGAGGCGTTCTTCTCCAGCAGCAGCCGCGTGCTGCACTCGTCCCCGTTCTGGGCGGCGAAGTGCAGGGCCGTCCACTGGTCCTCGTCTTTGGCGTTGACGTTGATCTTCCGGGCCAGGATGAGCTCCACCACGCTCCTGACCTTCTTCTCGATGGCCACGTGCAGAGGGGTGGACCCTCTCTTGTTGGTCAGGTTGGGGTTGGCGTTGTTCAGGAGCAGCCACTTGACGCACTCCTCCTGGCCCGCTTCCACGGCCAGGTGCAGGAGACTCGATTGGCCGTCGAGGACCAGGTCCACGTCCTGGGGTTGGAGGATCTTCATCAGCTTGCCCGTGTCCCCCGATGTGATCGCCTCTGCCAGCTTTCTCTTGTGGAGGTCGGTGGTGCTGATATCTGGGGGAGAGAAGTACACCCGGCCCTTGAGTCCGTGGGCACCGACTGGGCGTGGGGCTCCGTACTGCACGTTTAGAAAGATAGGGGTAGGACCCTCTGACACCCGGAGACCCTCCCCAGCTGGCAAGCGAGGTCCTCGGTTCTGGGTACGGAGCTTCCTGTCACTTCCCGGGCCCAATCTGAGTTTGAGAGGCGCCCCTGTCGGGAACTACTTTGCACCCCGGAGTCTGTCGGACAGTTGATGGTATTTACTGAGTGCCGACTGTGTACTATGCACTTTGGAGGGTACGGTAAGGTGGTTGGGCACAGTTCCTGTCCTCTAGGGACGTGCAACCCAGGCAGGGAGACAGACTTTAAAATAAATTAGATAAGGGATACAACGAAGTATAATGATCGATACATGAGTCCTTAAGGGGTCCAGACCCAGGGTGAAGCTATGAGAGGCCAATGGGGGAAAAGCTCTCTTGAAGGAGATAGGATTTTTGTAGGGTTCTGAAGATGGCAAGAGTGCTGGTCTGTGGGGCGGGAAGGTGGAGGTCGTGAGCGAGATGGAGGCACGGTAAGATGGTGTTGGAGGAGCGGAGCGGGCCGGCGCGATTGTAGTGGGAGAGAAGCCAACAAAGGGAGGGGGAGGTGAGCTGCTTGAGGACCTTAAAGCTGAGGGGGAGGAATTTCTGTTTGAGGCAGAGATAGATGAGCAACCACTGAAAGTGTTTGAGAAATGAGGATTAGGATGCGGAATGGCCGTTCTTTAAGAAAAGCCATCTGGACAGCAGTTCGGGGAGAGGCGCAGGAAGCTCCAACAGCCCCGAACTCTGAGATCTATAAAATTTCACCTGCCTATACAGAGATGTGGCCAAAGCTGCAGAATTACGGGAAATAAAGACCAAGCCTCAACACGGGCCCTCAGCCGCCTCCTTTTTATAAGGGTACAAAGCGAGAAGCCATTTGGCTGCAAAGTTTGGCTTCAATGGTCCCTATAAACTAGGTCATTCTCCTGTTACAGTGAGAAGGTTTATCCCGCGGATCACTGCAAAGTTTGCGGGATTGAAGATTTTCATCAACAAGGATCTTCTTTCCTCAGATAGGTTCCTCTTTCAGGGAGCTTATCACTGGAAAAGGAGGGAGAAACAAAACAAACCAGATCTTTCTTTTAAAGAATGGAAGTTGGGATGGTCTGCGACCTTGAGCACGAAGCCAGAGAGGCTTTGGGAAGGTGTCTGTCCAATGGGTGGCCTAGTAGAAAGAATTTGGGCCCGGGAGTCGGATCTGGGTTCTGATTCCAGCTTTGCCACTTTGCCCACTGAGTGACTTTGAGCAAGTCATTTAACTTTTCTGTGCCTCAGTTTCCTCATCTGTAAAATGGGGATCCAGTACCTGTTCTTCCTCCCCCTTAGGCCGTGGAGCCTGTGTGGGGCAGGGACTGTGTCCAACCTGTTTAATCTTGTAACTACCCCTGCTCCTGGCACACTGTAAGCGGCTGAAACCACTACCACCATCATCATCTCGGGGAAACTCTGACTTCTGTCCTCTTTCCTCTGTGCTCTTTCTCTAGGGTGCACCGATTAGCAGAGAGAGCGAGAGGGCAGAGAAGGCGACATCACAGCGACAGATGAAACCAAGTCCTCAAGTTTGGAATGCTTCTCCAGGTTGCTTGGCTCAACCCAGCCCCCCAAAGCCCCTTAAGTCCACTCATCCTCCCCACCTTCATTCCTCTTTCCTCCGGGGACCCCCGCTGGCTCCACTTACCACTCACTGAATTCTCTCTCTCAAACGACAGGGATAAGGAGCCCCGAGAGGAAAAGGCAGAATCCACAGAGGACACCCCGGAGAGCCTCTTGCCGCTGCTGGTTGACACCAGCTTCGATTCAGATGAACTCCGGCTCAACTCATCCGGGCCTTCCATCGTCTGGGAAGTCTCCGAATCCAGTTGGGACAACAACTCCGAGAGGCTGTAGTCGGCATCAAATGCTGGCGCGGATGCCCGCTTTGGTGCAGGTAAGGCAGGCATTTCCTGTTTTAAAAAATGAGAGGTAGAGAAATGAAGACCAGTTGATGATGATGATGTTGGTATTTGTTAAGCACTTACTATGTGCCAAGCACTGTTCTAAGCGCTGGGGTAGACATAGAGGAATCAGATTGTCCCACGTGGGGCTCACATTCTTAATCCCCATTTTACAGATGAGGGAACTGAGGCACAGAGAAGTTAAGTGACTTGCCCACAGTCACACAGCCGACAAGTGGCAGAGCTGGGATTCGAACTCATGAGCCCTGACTCCAAAGCCCGTTCCTCACAGGCCAGTGATCTGTGCCCTTGTCAGGGGCAGTGATATTTTTTGGACCTCTGGGGATGGCAGACCATGTAATGTGGTTATGAGGGTGAAACCAAATTCACATTTAACAGGTTCCCTTAAAACCAGTGGATCATAGGAATCGGCTAGTAGATTCAGACTGCAGGAATATAAGAATATTCCCATCAACTGACAATGCAAATCTCAATCAATCAATGGTATTTATTGAGCATTAACTGTGTGCAGAGCCCCATACCAGTATATACAACAGAGTTGGTAGACATGTTCCCTGCCCCCAACAAGCTTACCATCTCAAGACAGAGGCAGACATTAACATAAGTAATTTATAGAAATGCACATAAGTGCTATGGGGCTGAGAGGAGGGGGAAAATGCCAAATGTCTATAAAGGATACAGATTCTATTTTCCCTAGCCACAGGTCACTGATGGCTCTACCGGCCTCAAATGCACCATCACAGAGACAAAAATATGATGAAAACCTGGCCAATGGAACCAATCAATCAATGATATTTACTGAGCACTTACTACATGCAGAGCAGGCCAATGGAACCAATCAATCAATGATATTTACTGAGCACTTACTACATGCAGAGCACTGTACTAAGCTGTTGGGAGAGAACAAGAGAGTAGATAGACACAATCTCTGCCCTTGAGCTACCTTAGAAGGGGTCAGACTGGCAGGGTTTTGAGAAATCTAAATCGTAAGAATTAAATTAGGAGGTACATTAAATATGTGTTACCTGTTCAAAGCAGCAATGCAGAATAATGTCTTTTTTTAAAAATGAAATTATGTCAAATACTATGGTGCAACCTCTTTAGTCACAAGTAGGACGTGCAAAAACTGCTCTTCTTCAGGACGTCACCTCATGTGTGCACATAATCTTAGTCAGTGAAACAAAAGATGACTCAAGAGCAAGGGACCCATTAGGACACCACTGGTAGCCAGCACGGCAAGTAAAGACAACTCGATGTTCTGAAAAGCCACTTCATCGTGACTGTGATAGATGAGTGATGGATTATGGTGTCAAGGGGAAGGAGGCTTGGTTTTGAGATGTTGAAGGAAGAAGCAGACCCTGTCGGGGGAGGATGTCGGGGTGTGTGTGTGTGTGTGTGTACTCACCCAAGAGCTTAGTACACTGTTCTGCACACAGTAAACACTCAGTAAATACCACTGGTTGATTGATCAATAAGGCTTCCCTTCTTAGAGAAGTCCCTCCTCCCGCCCAGATCTGAATCCTTCAAATCTCTGTTGGATATTTTGGTTCACTCCCAAGCAGCACGGGGTTATAGTATTTGAACTGATTGGTTATAGTGCTTTTAAGAGTTACAGTTCAGAGGGTAATTCCTAAGGTGCAAAAGTGCATAAAGCAACCAAGGGTCACGAACAGGGGTAGGAACGAAGATGACTTTTATTAGTGTGAGTCATCATCACCCTCCTCCTCCCCAGGAGGCATTGCCCTGATGTTCACTGTGAACTAAGCCTTCAAGAGAAGTCTTAGGCCTGCTCTGTAATAGATCTCAAGTAAAAAGTGTTGTGCAAAACGCCAGATAAAAGGTTATAAAATTGGGTTATTGCTCTTACTTAACAGATCTGCCCATAATCTTACAGCCTTCAAGTTATTTAAAAAGCGATTTAGAAGTGATCCCATCTTGAACCGATTTCTTTGAAACAGAGTGTGTCTCCTGGCAGCGTTCCATTTTTGCAGTAAAAAAATGGATACATTTATAGAGTATCTTAGACCCAGAAAAGCCAGATGAGTGGCAATCTGGGCTCATTTGTAAGAGGCCCGGGGACAGAAGGAGGAGGAGCTATGCAGAGCTCTCTCCCTCATCACCAGGAGTGCACTTGAGCCCTGACTCCCGAGCCTTCGAGGATTCACCCAAAAAGCCCAAACACCTGCTGAGGTACAGAAAGAATAGCTGCCTTGGTAAGGAGAAGAGCAGTGTGACTAAGGGAACTTGTGAGAGAGGCTGCCCTCATCAGTAGAAAAGCCTCTTTTTCAAAATTCTATCTCTGCATGCACTTGGAAAAAATGTCATTTTAACAAAAAAAAGAATTACCTCTGTTTTTGGCTCATGAGGATTTTTGATGTCCAGCTCCTGAGTCTCCTTGATCTCATCGTCTGGCTTTTCACACAGGTCCTCGGTTTCAGAAGTAATTTCTTTGAAAAGGCCCCAACAAGCTTGGTCATTATTTAGGTTGAGTTTATACACGAATGGCTTCGAGTCATCATAAAAAGCACTCAAACGTAATAACGGTGGCATTCGTTAACACTTATTATGTGCCAAGCACTGGGGTAGATACAAGATAACTGGGTCCCAAATGGGGCTCACAGTAGAAAGGAGAACAGGTATTCCTCCTCTTCCTTATTTGAAGATGAGGGAACTGAAGCACGAAGTTAAATGGTTCCTGATCCCTCCATCTACTTTCCCATCCTGTTCGGGTTGTTGGGCCTCAAGTGGAGATCAATTTTCGAGAGCTGGGGTCTCACATAAGCCTTGGAGGAGAAAAGGACTCTAAGGCTAAGGCCCAGCCAGAGAGAAATGTGAAAGCAACTGTCCCCTTGCGGTAAATCAGGTGAAGTTACGTTAGCAGTAACTGTGGTATTTAACTGCTTTTTAAGGGCCAGATACTAGGGTAGATGCATTATAATCGGATTGGTCAGAGGCTCTGTCCCACAAGGGGTTCCCCATCTAAGGGAGGAAGAGCAGGTATCTTCCGTTTTACAGCTGAGTAAATCGAGGCCCAGAGAAGTTGTGACTTTGTCCCAGGTCACGGAGCAGGCAGATGGCGGAGCCGGAATTAGAACCCAGGTCTCCCGACTCCCAGCTGTGTTCTCTCCCCTAGGCCAAGGCTTCCCCAGCATGCCCCAGTTAAGCTGGGATATGATGATAATTTCACTGTATTTGAAGCCGACTTGAATTTCTTTTATGTTATCACCTGCCAGGACTCTGGGCACCCCCTGCCAGCCTCGTCCCAGCTCCCCATGGCAGCATGAATCACATGGTCTACACAGCCCCCGGCTCAGCTCGGCTTTAGAAATCCCCAGGCCGCTTCCTCTCCCGTCAGTTGGCACCTTCGCCTCCGACCACCCTCTCGGGCTTCACCGTCCCCCTTGGCCGGCTCCCACCCCAGATTTGTTGGTTTTACATCTCGCCTCTGAGCGATCACCTCCTGTTCCAACGGTGCGAGGAGCAGTTACAGGCTAGCACCCACACCACCGAGATGGGCCTCTGGAAGGCCAGGGAAGTTTACCTTGAAAAGTTGGCCGCTCCCGGGGATTGTCCCGCCAGCACTTCTGCATGAGTCTGATCAAGTTATTGCAGGAGCGAGGTCTGGACTTGGAAACGGGTGGCAGCTCCGGGCGATGGCCTTTTACTACTTTTACCATAATGTGAAGAATGTTCTTTTCATCTGGAAAGCAAGGTGAAGGGATGCAAGTTAGAACAGCTCAGCATAATTGGGGGAAGGATTTCTTATCTTTAGGGGGAAAAAGATAACTGTGGGAAAGAGCTCGGGGAAACATTAAGTTTAGATTACCTGTGCAGTTAACAGAGCCCTGGCAGGGAGAAACTGATTTTTTTTGGGGGGGGGGGGGAACCAGTCACCAAAAGCTGCTCTACTTTACCACATCTCATTAACCCCATGCCTTCTGTTCCTACTTTATGCTTTAAAAACAGCATCTGCTTCCTGAAGAGCTAATGACCGTATTTATTAAGCACTTATTAGGTGCCAAACAGTCCACAGTAAGAAAACTGGGGCTGAAAGGCATTAAGTGACTTGCCCGAGATCTTGCACAGGAAGCAGTTAGCCTGGGCTAGAAGGAGGGTCTTCTTGACTCCCATCCCCTGCTCTTTCCACCGCTACCTCTGTGCTGTGCTTTGAATAGTGGAAGCGGACTGTCGCTGGCCCCTGCACAATGTTCCTCCACAAAAAGGAGTGGCGGGACTAGAAAGGGGAATGTTAGGAAGGGGACAGAGCAGAGGGGGTCTGGGCCTCGGGGGAGATCAACCAAGCAATCGGTGGTATTCCGTGAGCATTTACTGTGCGCAGAACACTGGACTAAGCGCTTGGGAAAGTACAACATAGAGTCCGTAGACACGTTCCTTGCCCACAAGGAGCTTGTGGTCTAGAGGGGGAGACCGAATACGTAAGTGTTGTGGAGCTGGTAGTGAATATCAGGTGCTTTAATGAATACAGCTCCAAGGCCGGGGACAATGTAAGAGGGAGAAGGAGATGAGCCCTAGTGAGATCAGAGGGGTTTGCGTTTGTGTCAACTCGAACAGGGGAATGGACTGTAGGAAAAAAATTCCCAGCTCCCATCCCTGGGCTACAGAGCCAGCTGGCTCTGGGTGGGAGAGGGGCGGCCTCTCCTCAGTAGTGGCAGTTGAGACTCCTGCCTCCCTTGGAGGGAGAGAAGGGAAGGAGCCGTGACACGCTCCTCTGGTTGGGGCTAAAAAGATGGGGAGACAGAGCCAGGCACCGAGTCCTAGCCACTTGGAAGGTAGGGCTAGTTTGGGAGACCTTCGTGCTTCTTCAGACCTTTTGTCCAAAGACCTAAAAGGCGAGAAAGTACTCCAAGTGGGAGCCTCCAGAGTAAAACGTGCTTCGCTTACACCCCGTGGGCAGTATTCTAAACGAGCAACTTAGATCCCGAGGACAACTCGAATTGAAAAAGAAATCAATAAATACAACTCACTGATTGTTTACTCTGTGATTACCATGGTTTTATTCATGGTGAGAAGCAGTGTGGCCTAGTGGAAAGAGCACGGGCCTGAGAGTCAGAGGATCTGGATTCTAATCCCAGCTCCGCCAGTTACTTGCTGCGGAATATGGGGGCAGGTCACTTAACTGCTCTGGACCTCAGTTTCCTCATCTGTTAAATGGGGATTCGATACCTGTTCTCACTCCCCCTTAGACTGTGAGCACCATGTGGGACAAGGAGTGTATCCAACCTGAATATCTTCTCTGCCTCAGCACCTGGTAACAGTGCTTGGCACACAGTAAGCGTTTGAAACAAATACCACTGTTGTTGTTATTATCCTTGTGCAAATTTAGTCTTGAAGTCTCAATTACTTTTTATATCCTCTAAAACTTAAAAACACTAACAACAGATACACTCTCTAAACATAGACTGGAAACATTTTCCTCCTCCCTATCACTGATTACTTTGTTTCATGAAGCAACTCTCTGCTCCTGCACTTTGAACTCCTGTACCTACATGGCAATAAAACTTGAAGGCTTTTATTCTTGACATTTACACTTATGTACCTCAGCTTTGGGTGGCATTTAGGGCAAAAAAACCCAAAAAAACCTTATGTAAAGCTGGAACGCTGCCATCTAAAGAGTTCTAGGACTATGTGCCTCAGTAAAGGAAAGGGGAAGGGAGAAAGGCACGTAAAGATGGCAGAAGATAATGAGCACCTCGATCTTTGGGCTCCCTTTCTGACCCAAAATGGTCCCGACATCCCCCTCCTTGGGTTAGAAATAGGATGGAGGCCACCCCTCCGTACACCCAGACCCCCAGAGAGAGACCACCACAAAAAGTAACTTGCCCCCATTTAGAGACTGGGCCCTCTTGCTTTCATGCTGGACCCCAGGGGGGTACTGAAAGAGGTCCCTGAGAACCCTACCCCAGGGTCAGAAATGGGACCCAAAGATCAAGGTGCTCATTATCATCTACCACTTTTACGTCCCTGGACCCTGCCTAGCCCAAGGAAGCAGGTGATCAAGGTCCCATTCCACCTCCAGGCTTGGAAACAGAACCCAAGCACCCTATGCTCCCCCCCTCAGCCTTGGCTTCCAGGTATGAAAATGGCTTAAATACCCTACTGAGTCAGATGCCCACTTTGCAGAGAAACAGATAAGCAACTATTCCATGAAAGCTGACAGTTTATATAGTCCAAACAGACACAACATTCACTCTCCCCGAAAAAGCCTGCTTACCTGCAAAAGGTTTTTTCTGTGTCAGCACCCCCCAGATAACGATGGCAAAACTGAAAGGAAAAAAAAAATGGGTCTGTTAGCTGCCTATTTGGGAGCTAAAGACACAGCCAAAGGGCTCAAAACAACCCACCCGGGAGTGTCAAAAGTGAGTTACTGTGCTACAGGTTTTTCGTCAAGGGCTCGGGAACTTGCCAGTGGTCAGGTGTAGCTCTGCTGAGCCAAGAATTGCGCTGTAAACACACAACAGTGTGTGGAGGCAGATGGGGTAAAGGTCTAAGACTGAGGCATCCGAACTCCAGCCCAGGATAGAGCGGTAAGGCTCCGGGCTTGGATATGCACAGAAAAATTTGATCCTGCTGATAGTCACAGAGACAGTTCTGAGACCTCAAGCATTTGGGACTTGGGTTTCAAACTACATGAAATGAAAAAAAATTTATTTTCCCATCTCCCACCATGCCATAAAGCTGGTAAACTCGTGTAATTCAACAGTGGACAAAAAACTGACAGGTACAGCCGAGAACATGTAGAGGAGATTGTCAAACCCCATTACGGCCAAGGTTCTATGCCACACAAGAGGTCAGATGTAGTCAACCGTGGAGTTAGAGCCACAAAGAGAAGAGCTCATGACCCCCTTTCCTTCCTCTGTCCCATTCCCTGGTGAAGGCCTCCCAACTTTGAGAGAAAGCACGGAACTAAGTGATTTAGGACCCCCCAAAAGAAAAAATAAATTCAACAGTGGGGAAATCAGCACATAAAGATTTCCGATCACTAGTCAGCAGTAATCCAACTATGCAGGACAAGAGATGCTAAGTACCAGGGACTACTGACCCAGTCGTAGAAACAAAGAACACATTTTGGAGAGGTGGGCCGGCAAACGCTGTCAGCCAGAAAACCGTAAGTTTCTCCAATCAAAACATTGAAAAAATGAATTCTGCATTTTGCAAAAATGCCAAGTCTCTTTAAATGCCAAAGTTGGTCAGTCAAGTCACAACTGGCTCTAATTGGCACTCCCACAAACCATTAACATTCCTCATTTGTGGCTCAGCAGCACTTAAAATAAGCAGAAATTCTCTAGTACCCCTGGGAAAACCACCCGTGACACACACAGACACACATACAAAAAGCCCTTATGTGACACGCATAATTCCCAACCATTCTGGCCCATGTTTTAACTCCTGAATGGCACCTGTAGATGGCCAGGCCCAACAGATCCTTCAGGGAAGAAGGTAGTTGGAGTGGCAGAGATCACACCAATCACTGCACCTAAGCACTCTGAACAGTGCCCTACAAAGTAAGCGCTGAATAAATACGACTGCCGCTAAGAGTCAGTACAGCTAAAAGCATTGCATGAGTTTAAGACAATGACACTGCAGGCGGTTTGTCTGTGAGAGTCGAGCCGGCGCAAAGTGAAAGCTCTGCACCAACCTGTAGACGTCGTGCTTGGTATCAAAGAATCTGTTCTTCTCCTTAATCCGTTCTGGAGGGAGGTACGCGATGGTGCCGCAGAGTCCGTCCATGCTCAGATCGTGGGAATGGGAAAGCCCGCTGCATTTCGCCAGGCCAAAATCCGAGATCTGCCAAACAAAGTGGCCCGAAACTCAAGGAAACTGATCACATTTCAAAGCAGCGTGACTGGTTAACAGTCTGTCGCGTTCACTAAATTTGTAGCTACAGACCACCTTCTCTGTGTCGGACAAATAACCTCCCTCCAAAAGTAAACCGGAGGCATTGTTCTCTTGTTATTGAAAATAAACACCCACATCAGTACATCTGACAGAATCTAGTTGAGAGTAAGTACTGTAGTTTTTTTAAATCACATCTTTTTTCTTAAGTTAAAAAGTGTTTTCCTTCTTAATCCAGAATGAAGATAGCATGCTCTTTCGCATATGAAATTTAAAGGGAAATCATCTTCCCTGGCTGTCTCTAATAGCAGAAGCAGCGTGGTCTAGTGGATACAGCATGGGCCTGGGAGTCAAAAGGACCTGGGTGGTTCTAATCTGGGCTCTGTCACTTGTCAGCTAGATGACCTTGGGTAAGTCATTTCACTTCTCTGTGCCTCAGTTCCCTCATCTGTAAATGGGAAGTAATGCTGTGAGCCTCATGTGGGTCATGGACTGGGTCCAACCTGATTAGCTTGTATCTTCCCCCAGTGCTTAGAACAGTGCTTGACACATAGTAAGCACTTAAATGCCATCATTAGCAGTAGAGGAGGAGTAGCAGCAGGAGCCAATAATAGCATTTATTAGACACCTGTGACGTGCAAAGTGCCCTACTAAGCATTTGGGAAGAACAAACAAGCAAGTGACATTCCCCTTCCTCAGAGATCTTACACTTCTAACAGGGGAGCCAGAGATAAAATCATTTCCTGTGTTATCAAAATAAATAATCAGATGTACAACTGAACAGACAGAAGTGCTGGATCTCCGACTGATATTGTACAAAGTACTGGGGCAGTTACAGGCTAATCAAGTCCCTGACCCACATGGGGCACACAGTCTTAATCCCCATTTTACAAATGAGGTAACTGAGGCACAGAAGTGGACTTGCCCAAGGCCACACAGCAGACAGGTGACAGAGCTGGGATTAGAAGCCAGGTCCTTCTGACCCCCAGGCCCGTGGTCTATCCACTAGGCCAGGCTGCTGATTTGAAATTAAACCAGGCTGGGGCTCAGAAGTGACTGATCAGTCTTGTTCACCTCCCAGGCAGCCAAACTAGTACTGAGGGCTCAATAAATATCTCTGATCGAACACCTATAGGGGAGTAGCATGGCCTAATGGAAAGAGAGCAGGCCTGGGAGTCAGAGGACCTGGATTGTAATTCCAGCTCTGCCGCTGGTCTGCCGTGTGACCTTGGGTAAGCCACTTTCCTGTGCCTCAGGTTCCTCTTCTGTAAAATGGGGATAAAATCCTTCTCAGATTGCTAGCCCCATGTGGGATAGGGACTGTGTCCAACCTGATTATCTTGTATCCACCCCTGCACTTGTAAGCGCTTCCTATCGAGCACTTTCTAAGTACTATTATTATTGTTAAGAATAATAATCCTCTTGTCCTTTTAGGATTCTAATGAAGTGTGTTTCATTGAGAAAAATGGATGTCTTCAGAACAAAGAATACTGTGCAATCCAAAATGAATTGTAATCTTATTTTTATGAAAGCACCATGACAGGCATCGTCCGAACAATGTAAGACAGAGCAGGATTATTATTTTTTTAATAATAAAAAAAAAAAACGACTGCCTCAATCGGTGAGGTTATGTAATGGGACCAGCTAAAGTAGACAAGTGGCAGCAAGCTCTTGAAATGGAAACGTGCCTTCAGTTGCTTTTCAAGACACACAGAATACACAAACCAGGCAGCATCTGCGAGATATTCCATTTTCCACCCCACAGTCTTTTATATATATGATTCATGATCGATGGTCTTCTTCACCATCACTCCCTAAAACCCCGTGCAATGCTTTGTTCGGCTCGTCATGTTTGCAAACTGCAATCTCAGCAACCTCCTCCAGATTCGGAAAGAATCCTTTTGCATGGGAAAGGTGAAGAAAAAGAAGATAGGAAGAGAAGGTTTGGAGAATCACTGTGATTCCCCCCAACCTCCGGTAACAAAGACGACTTTTAAAAATGGTGTCACTTAAATCTGGATGATGAAATTCAAGGGACTGGGATTTTTTTTTTTTAACAGGCAGGAGTCTACTAAAAAATGGAGGCTCTAGAACACCTAAACCCAGGGGGCATGTCCTGCTCATACTGCCAGCCTTTGCTGAGTTTTCCAGCTTTCCCGGGGTTTAAATTAGCCCCTTTGATGTCCAACTGGTGCACGGTGTGTGGGATTAAGTCACAACTCATTAACATTAATGGGAGTCTTGTTACACGTGGAAAATGCACCCTTTATACTCTCCTTCAAGGGTTTGGGCTTTTTTTTTTTTAAAGCCTTTTAATTAACTCAGGGGACTCCTCCTTGAACACACCTATTCAATGGTAGGAAATGGGCCTGAGTCATGAAATTTAATACAGTGTGTGACTTGCTCCTGGGTTAGCAACAGCTAACTAGCCAATGGACATTATGTCATAATCAGCTGAACTGCAAGAGTTTGAAACGCTCCCCTTTATTCAAGGAATCCTTTTCCTCATCCCTTAGGAGTGCTCATTAAGAAGAAGAAGAAAAAAACATCCCAGATGAGGATGGTGCCTGATTTTCAACATTGGTTATCAGTTCATGTTTGAGCAGGAACACTTGCCTTCGGTGTTAGTTTGGCCGCCTGGGGAGGTGAACAAGACCAATCACTCACTTCTGAGCCCCTGCCTGGTTTAATTTCAAAGCAGCAGCCTGGGCTAGTAGACAGAATACAGGCCTGGGAGTCAGAAGGACCTGGGTTCTAATCCCGACTCTGCCACCTGTCTGCTGTGTGATCTCGGGTGAGTCACATAACTTCTCTGTGCCTCAGCTACCTCATCTGTAAAATGTGGATTAAGAGTGTGAGTCCATGTGGGACAGGGACTTGATTAACCTGTAACCACCTTAGTGCTTAGTACAGTGCCTGGCACATAGTAAACCCTTAACAAATACCATGAAAAAAACCAAAACAAAAAAAACCAACCACCTATCATTGGGGAGTTAGCCAGTTCATCGGTGTCTGGAAGAAATGTGTCGAACCTATCGAAGTTGTTGATGGCGCATTTAATTCTGTGGTCCTTGGATTAAAACCGACATGATTTTCAGGAAAGAGGAAGGTGGGGTGAGGGGAGAATGGAAGAGGGTGAAAGAGGAAAGGGGGTAGAGAGAGAGAGAGGACAAATGGAGGCGAGACAGGGAAAGGCTGAAGCCAGATGGTTGTTGTATTGTTTCTACCCTGGCTAGGCATCCTGCCAATCCTCAGCTCCTGCCACACTAGTGCCCCTCAATCCCACACTTCCGTAACCTCCCTTCCAGAGCAGCTTCGCGGGCCCAGGCTGTAGTCACGCCGCTTAAACGGTGGCAAGGATTTTTCAAGTCCTCTGAAGAGAAGCTGGATCACATTCTACTTCATCCTGCCCCACTTCAAACCCTGATTACTTCACTCACCTGCCCTGGACTTTAGGTACCTACATTTTGAGAAGCAGTGTGACTCAGTGGAAAGAGCCTGGGCTTAGGAGTCAGAGGTCATGGGTTCTAATCCCAGCTCTACCACCTGTCAGCTGTGTGACTTTGGGCAAGTCACTTAACTTCTCGGTGCTTCAGTTCCTTCCTCTGTAAAATGGGGATTAAGACTGTGAGCCTCACGTGGGACAACCCAATTACCTTGTCTCTACCCCAGTGCTCAGAACAGTGCTCGGCACATAGTAACTGCTTAACAAATACCAACATTATTTTATTATTATTCTACTTCTTCAGAATAAATGGGAGCTGGAAAAGGGTTCTGCTCACAAAAATACCAACATTCCTGAAAAATGTAACCCATGGGCCTCAGAACTACAGTTTCCAAATGGGAGAATTCAGGGCCCCGAGTGGAGGTGAATTTTAAAATTCCCCCCATAAAGTCAACCATGGGTATGGGAATGAGACCCGGGACACCTGTCGGTCAAGCCCCTTTCTTCTCAGATAAAACTTGCTTATTCCAAAACTACTCTAGATTACACTTCAGGGATCAAACCCAACAAGGCTTGCTAACTCAGTTAAAGTCTTTGTTTCATGGGCCCTCAAAAAAAAATAAATTTAAAAAACCTTCAGTATTGCAGCAAACGTTTTTCATTCAGAAGACCACATGCACTTTTCAAAAGATTCCTGGCCCAAATCCTCTCAAATTAGTCCTAGAGGCTGGGATAAAGAGATTTTACCAGACTAAGTTCCTTGCAGGTCCCAAGAAGTCTTGAAAACTCCATGGTTTTTGCAACAGTTGGCAACTGTCTCTGCACCAATAGGCATTTTAGCTTGGGTTTTTCTACACCCTTAGGTCCTTCCTCAACAACAGACACACCACACACTGAACCTTCTGCAAGGGCTCCGGCACTGAACCTTGTCAGCCTGATCTGGGCTAGTTGCGAAGGAATGAGATGTCCTAAAAATGGCCCAGTATGTGAACTTGCTTCCTTCTTTGGAATAATTTGGGACAGTGAGCTCCCAAGCAATGGGGGAAGAGAGGCTACCAGTTGCCTGGAATAATGATGATTATTCCAAGATGTTTTTGGTTTTTCAATTTGTGATTGAAGTTGATTCAAAGCTTTGCATGTACACAAGAACTAGGTTTTTTAAGGGAAATCTCATGGCATTTCAAACATGTTTTTTCTGCTGCCCTTTCCACCACCCAGTTAGCTATCTCCAATAGTTTTTAAAAAAATGTTATGTAAACATTTTTTTGTTTGTTTTGAGGCACCTAAAAGGATGACTAATATCCCCTGTTAAGGGTGTTGCTCAAAAGCTAGTTATCCCTACTTGACATTTCAAAGAAATATTATGTTCACAGAAGAGCTGTGCAAGTTACAACTACTCTTGCCATGGAAGCATTACCAGTGTTCTCTACTTAGAACTCATTCTGTTTCCTGTCAAGTGCTTTGTAAAGAGAGCTGTTCCCATGAAGTGTTTATCCCCGCTCCCTTCTTAGTCATTTTCAGCCTCTTTATTAAATCATCTTTCAATTCTTTCAGGAATCCTCACCTGTTAATTAAAGTTGGCCACAAAATAAGTCAGGGCTTCAAATTCATATACGCCATTCCATTACTGATTCAAAAGTATGGTGGGGGAGGGACGAAGGGAGAGAAAGTCTGGATTTCCCAATTACAACCACTGTTTTTGTCTTAAAGAGTAAACCTGTCACTGTGACTGCAGAGCTGCTGGTGTAAGAGACCGATTTTTGAAGATTATTACTAAGCTGTGCACCTGTTGTCTCTCAATAAACATGAATTTAACTGACTCAAATCATCCACAGTTGCACTGGCTTTTTTTTTAAAAAAAAAGCAAAAACAAAAAACCCCTCCAAATAACTCAGTTTTTGTGTGGGTCCTCAGTTTGTCAGCTACAAGGGCAGAGATCTCATCTTTTTATTCTCGAAGCGCCACCTCTGCACCCACTGGGTCCGCGGCACTACACGCTCTCGGTTTATTGTTTTATCCATGGATACCCCATGCTTTGTTATTGGTTTATCCGTGCCTTTCCTGTTGCAGTGGGGAAGATGGGAGCACACCACAGCTGATGGTGGCAGGGTGGGGTGTATGTGGTGAGCAGAGCCTGGGGTAGCCATCCCCACTCCACACTATGACTCCTGAGGTCCCCTTTCTCTTCCTCCCTCTCTGCTCCTTCCATCCATCACGGATGACAGATGTGTGACCCATTGGGAGCAAGGATTCCCCCAAAAGCTGCACGGCAAAGGTTCGGTTTTGCCACCCAAGAAATCTTTTGAATTTTCTGTGCTGTTTGGTCTTCCCGGGTCTCCTGATCTGGAATTTGAGTCAGAGTGGAGAGTCGACGGACTGTTGGGGATTTCAAGGACTTTCTGAAGCTTTGTAACCTCCAAGGCAGTTTCTGGGATAACTTTCTATAAAAAGGATCTGGGAGGGAGCTGGGGGCAAACTCTTATTTACACTTGCATGACACTGACATTGGGATACAAGAAAAACACAACTACTGACCAACCTCAAGCCCAGCCATCTTTGAGCACTTGAGGACAGGTATTTCCCTCATGAGCCTTTAACACTGCCCTTTACACTTCTTAGTCCTTTCCAGTTGTGTTCTGTGGGTTTTACTGGTGGGCAGGGGAGGCACGGGGGGAGGAAGAGAAAAACCTGACAGCATCCAAAACCTAGAATTCAGATTCTCCAGGACAATAATGACCCTCCAGTTCAGCCTTGTCATCCCAGAGATGCCCCCCGAACCAACACATTACTGGGAGTCTTCATACTGCCCTGCCCCCCACCCCCGCAATCACTGCCCAAGGTGACAGTCAACTGGCTGCATGTCCATCCTGTAGAGAGGAGGCTTTAAAGAAAGCCTGCTGTAGAGAGTGCATTGCTAGAGGAAGCGCTCAATTCATGGTGTAAATGGGGGCCGATTCAGAGGCAGACGAATAATCAGATTGGCACAATCCCCGTCCCCCACAAGTCTCTCCTCCCCATTGTTCAGAAGAGGAAACCAAAGCCCAGAGAGGTTAAAGTGATTTACTTCAGTCACAGGGCAGGCAAGTGGGAGCTGGGACTAGAACCCAGGTCTCCTGACTCCCAGACCCATTCTCTTACCACTAGGCCACGCTACTTCATGAAACTATCCGCCTCTTAGGACACAATGATGCAGTGATCTCCGCGCCTCCCAACTACTGCATGAACCCTACTCAGTGGAGGGGCCCGTACCTTGACATGGTAATGTGCATCGAGGAGAATGTTGGCAGGCTTAAGGTCCAGGTGGAGTAGGGGTGGGGACATGCAGTGCAGGAAGTTCATGCCCACCGCCGTCTCATGGATGATGCGGAAGCGGAGCTCCCACGGTAGTGGTTCCGAGGCCAGCAGTTTCTCCAGGGATCCCGTCTCCATGTATTCCATGACCAGGCCCACGGGATCCCTGCAGATGCCATAGACTGGCAGGATGTAGCGGAACTTGGCCATCTCCATCTTCTTTGCTTCTTCCAAAAGCTCCACTCGATCCCTAGGCAAGAAGGTAACAGAGACAGTGCTTTAACAGCCCAACTCAGACACAGCACCAAGAGCTCCTGAGATCTTGGTGTTCTGCTTTAAGCCGCCAGCGACGAGAAATGGCCACGCAACAGGCCATAAAGGCCGGCTAGGCCCAAAAGGGCTCTGCCCTGTTCGCGTTAGAACCTAATGCGTCACTACATCGGAGGTGAGCGTGTGTGTGCAGATCACCCACTTCTAATTTCACATAATTAAACTTGGCTCTCTGGAGATCTTCAGTCCTAAGGCTACTGAAACACACCGATGCATCATGGGGCTATTATAAATGAGGTGGAGAGAAATTTCTCAAATTACCTCAATCCCTTCAGATAACGCCAAGTCAACACTAGAGCTTGGCAAATGCGTTGGTGTCGCAATAATTGTCTACTGCCCCCCATCTGGGGTGGGAGACCCAGAAGCCAAGGAAAATTTATAAAGTGATTGTACCAGGAAATGGGCTTGGTTTACTTGTTGAAATCCAGTCTTCCATCTGGCCAGTGACACTGGCACCTGCCTCACAGCCCAACCTTCTACTTCAGTGAAGGGACTGAGAATGCACGTTCACTGCCACGCTCTGCCTATGGCCAGAGTTACACGATGAAAGTGACAAGAATTACACAGATAGACTTCCTTCTTTTGGTCCTTCACTCTCTGCAATAAACCGTAAACTCCCGTGGCCAAGGAACAGGTGTCTTGCTACCGTCGTATGGTGCCTAACAATCAGTTGGGGTGCAAAAAACCTCGGTGACCGATACTGAATGATGGAAATAGTCTGGGAGGTCTCAATTATGTCCAGGAAGGAATGAAGCATCCCGAGGAGAATCATCTCTGAGAAATACTCTGTTATAGGCAACAAAAGGAGGAGCCGATGTTAAATAAAGTCATCATTTAGTACCTATTGGAATGCCTTATGTGAATAAGCACTTCCTACCAATATTCATAACTTCAGTAAGTTACAAGAATTGTAATCCTTCAACTTCGAATTAGCGACATGAGTTTTTACATTTAGGGCTGACCATGTCGACTTGTACTTATTTGTAGAACATCTACTCTGGGATTACTGTTAAGAATCAGCAACAGTTTAAAAACTTGTTTATGCCGGCTTCTTCCTCAACATGCTGGAAGATTCATAATCGGACCACCAAGGTAGGAAACAACTTTTTTTCAGGTTTGTGTTGTTTTCACTCAGTAATAAAACTTTCAAAGAAAAAAATGGGTTTCTCCTAATAAAAAAGCAATTCTAACAATAAAGGGATTAGTATTCTGGGAGGAGGGAAAAAATCTCATTCATTCCCTGCTTCTCCAGAAATTGTCATGTTTTTCACTTCAATGTGTGTAACTGCCACTTGGGAAATTCCTAATCTGTTGCTGAAGACTGGAATCTAAAAACCCTCTCAATTTAGGTCTCTTCCTCCACTCCCCACTACTCATTTTAATTTTGCAAAAATAAGAAGTTGCATATACAGTACCGTGGATGGGAATTCAGCTCAGAAAACCTTAGAACAGTCAGTAACATAATTCTTCAGTTGAACTCATAGCAGACTCAGCCTGTCAGCAACGGGTTGGACCTCTGGATAAGGCTCTTTGTATCACTGCTAGTCTAACTGGCCTATCAAATGATATGGGTGTCGGGGGGGGGGACGACTGTGATGGCAGCAGAAGCCACTCAGGAGAGCATGGAGGGATGGGGTGGGGAGGAGAAGGACAGAAGGAGAAGGACAGGAGGGAGTCCAGCTCCTGAAAAACAGAGACTCTCCACCCACCCCCCTCCCCTAAATGTGCTCACTCGCTCTGTTCCAGAAAATGGGAAATGTGTGAGAGTCGGGGAGAGGGGGTTGGGTAGAAAAGAGTGACAGATCTGATGTTGATTGATCAAATATTTCTAACCCTCACAAGAGTTTCTGGTAGCCAGTCAACCTCCTTGCAGTGTTAATACCGCGGGTGGTTAGTGGCTTGAAACCCTAACAGAATGTCAGACAAGCTCTCTCTCAAACATGGTCAGATGTTATTTACAGCTCCCTTGGGCAGGAAGTGCAAATGGGTGGCACAAGTGAATCACTAAGCCACTGCAATTCTGACTGACCAAAGACTCTGCTGCTATTAATTTTCTTTGCTGTCGTACTGTCACCCATCAAATGCATCACAACTTTCAGAAGAGGGTGGAAGTCTTAAACTAAAGCTATTAATTCTGGGCTGCCGTGTGTGGGGCTGAGGAATCGGACTCCAGCCTGTTGCTGGAAGCTTTTCTCTCCCTCCTGATTTTAAACGTGCAGCTTAGCATGTCCAGACTCCTGCAGTCTTGCAGTGACATTTGCTGCTTAAGGGACCTCCAACTTGGAAGCCACCGTCACTGTGGCCAAGCACTGTGCTGGTATATCAGGGGAGAGAGGGAGAGTCATCAACCCCTTCCCCTGCAGACACAAGCATCATCCAGTGCCTGCCAACTTCGGAGGCCAATAAAACACAAGATCCACCTAAGCACTCCAAAACCTGTCCCACCCTACCCCCAGCACTGCGTAAGAACTGTACTGCTGTTCTGCAGGTATGTTGGCAAAGGTTCGGGGTCCCTGAGCTAGCCTGATAGGACTACCAATTTAGCTGAAGCTCTACGAGCAGAATCAGCAATAACAAAACTAGTCTGGGTGTTGATCAAGTCAGTGTCAAGTCCCATTTAAAACGAAATTTTTTAATTAAAAAAAAGGAAAAAAACTAAGCGTCTCTCTTCCTCTGAGCCCTCCTAATTAAATTTGATATTTGGCAAATTGCGGCTGATGGTCTGTATTAGTAAAGAAAAAACTAGGACTGTTAAAGCTAGTGGCTATTAAATCATTCAATTCTCTCCATCCAACTTTGCCAATCTGGTTTGTTTAAGAAGTGAATGTGCTGGTGTAAATGAACGCTTCTAAAGGAATCTGTTTATGTTCCTAGCATTTCCATTCAAACAGGTGTTCCAAAAGTTGCTACAGTGACTTAGGCTTGACTGTTGTTTAACAAAGGAGCTAAAAGGCAAAGGCCAGGAGAAGGAGAGGCAAGACATCTTTCATAAGCTCTGGTGGGCCTTGGTCCGCTTTCATTTGCCAAAAGCCTTTGCGATGCACATCTAAGCCCAGGTGATTCTGTCTGTGATCATTAGTGTGTCTTGAACAGCATGCTGGCATCACATCATTCCTCCAACCTGCCTTCCTTCCTTCAAAGAGTTCAGGGAGTTCTTTCTTCACCTGCCCCGCAGTCCTGGGGCACAAGGTTGGAGCCAGGGCTCCTCCTCCCTCCTCGGCAATACAGACCCTAGTTGCCAGGGGAGCCCTGGGCAGGGCACTGGCTGCAAATTAACGGCAAGGACCGCCCAGTGGCCCCGGGGAAGTTTAGTCCTATGCCAAAACACACTTTGAAGGGGCTGGAACCCAGAGAGACCTACAGAGAGGATTAGAATTAGGGTCCTCCTCCTGATTGAAAGGTTCTTAACTATATTTTGGACGGTTTGGATATTTTGTAGTTCTTAAAAATAACTCCTTTTCAACACTTAGAATTTGTCGCAGATCCTACGGTTCTCTGTCAGAAGTAAGCTGTTACTTTCAGAGGTCCACTCCTGTACAGCCTTATACTGTTTCAGACTTCAGGGACACTTCTGATTTACACACCCCAAAATAACACCACTGCCCACTCCCCAAACACGTGTGTTTTTTCAAGCATTCGATTACTATGCTTACTTTTGATTCGGCATATGTAAAGGCACAAAAAAATTGAAGTTTTTTTTATTTGCTAGTACTGGTTGTACTGCTGAATCAAAATCCCAAACGTCGTACTTTTCTGTAACATAAGAACAATTTATAGCTCAACAGTGAAAAACCCTGGAACGCCCCATCCTTTTAACAGAGGGGCACTGTTTCCTCAAAAGGTGAAATGGCCTTTGTTCTGCCTTCAAGCTCCATCAGAAGAAACATCGGTGGTGAAGAAACGGGGCCTTTTAAAGCCATCCGTTTTTGATCAACCTGTGCTGGTAAACCCATTTTCCCTCCAACATACTATGTCTTCGTTTGCCTTCCAAAATGAATTTATAGCCCTGCAGTCCTCCAATACACCATGCAGGCTTACACTGGGGTTGACTGGTAGAAACGGAGATGGAATTTTAAAAAGATGTCCAGTAAGATTGGCTTCTCCCTGCTCAACTGAGGCCATGGTTCTGGGCTCTTCTATCAATCAATGGTATTTTTTGAGGAACAGTACTAGTAGAAGTACTCAAATTTATTAAGCACTTACTGTGTGCAGAGCACTGTACTGAGTGCTGGAAAATAATACTCATGCAGGGGTGGGGACGGTCATCACAATTTGCTCACAGCTCACACAGGGGAGTACAACAGTTGCGAGAAATGATCACTACCCTCCAAGAGCTTAGAGTTTAGTTGGGAAGATAAACATCAAAATCAATTACAAGTAAGAGAAGCAACAAAGTACAAGGATATGTACACACGCCCACAAGAAAGGCCTCTCAGACCCAAATTGTAAATGTTCTTTGTTTTTAGGGGTGGGGGGGAGATCAAATGGGAGGACATATTCACTTTTGATGGGATCAGATTCGGTTTGAATTCCTTTCTAGACAACAGCCTCTGGAGTCAGGAGGCTTGGGTTTTTGCCCCAGTGCTACCCTTGGCCTGCTGCGGGCCTTTGGGTGAATAACTTAACTTCTGTCTGGACCTCGGTTTCCCCCTTTGTAAATCGGGGAAAATGATACCTGTTTCACCTTACCTCTCAGGGATACTGTGAAGATTAAAATTCAAGTGATTGACTAAAAAGCACTTGGGAAAAAAAAAATAAAAGGACTCTACAGATTTGAGGTATTACGATTTTTCAGTAAAATTTTGTTCTAAAGATTCCTCGACTGAAATTTGGTCAAACCTGCCAGGTTACCCTCAGTGATAGTTTATGGCTATTAACTGACAAGGCAACACTTACTAGGCCACTGGGAGATCAACTTTTAAAACCAGCCAGTTTATATGCTTTGGATCTTGGGAATTTTGTTGCTAACAGTCAACCAGAAAAACGAATGAAGCAGCTAGGCCTAATGGAAGGAGCTCAGGCCTGGGAGTCTGAGGACCTGGGCTCTAAACCCCACTCTGCAATCTCGGGCAAGTCATCCAACTGCTCTGTGCCTCGGTTTCCTCATCTGTAAAATGAGAATTCGACACTTGTTCGCTCTCCGCCCCCCCCCCCAAGTGGGACAGGGATTGTATCCGACCTGATGATCTTGTATCTACTTCAGTGCTTAGTGCAGTGCTCAGCTCATAGTAGGCACATAGCAACACCACAATTATCATTATTATTTATAGTGCATAAGTTGACAGTAGGAGATGGTGGCAACCCAGCACTTGATGGTGCTCAGGGATGAGAGAAGACAGATCGATGGTCGTGGGTACTCCCCAGTTCTCCCTCACAGGACTCTGAATGTCTTAGGGTCAGATGAAGTCCTAGACACATCCTGCGTTGCTCTTCAGTAATAAAACAATAGAATTTCTCCAGCAACTCTACCCACTCCTCAGCCTGAACCATCCCAAAGGCTCTAAAGAGCCAGGGGATCATTGTTCCTGCTGCAGAGCTACAGTTCAATCAATAATAATAACAAAAAATCAATAATAAATTATGGTATTTACTAAGGACTGATTATGTGCCAAGAATTGTGCTGGGGGTGGGGATGCAAGATAATCAGATTGGACACAGTCCCTGTCCCACATGGGGCTCACAGTATAAGTGGGGGGAGAATGGGCATTTTATCCCCATTTTTCACAGAGAGGCACAAAAGTTAAGTGACTTGTCCCAGGTCACCCAGCAGGAAAGTGACTAATCAAAAATATTTACTGAGCATTTACCTATAATATTTATTGAACTTCTGTGTACAAAGCACTGTACTACACGCTTGGGAGAATACAACAACAGAATTAATCTACATGATCCCTCACCTCTTACTCCCAGGTCAGACTACTCTATCTTCCTCAGGTTTGCTTCCGCTTCTATTTTATGGGAAAGAGCAAATTTAAACTCTTCAAGTCCTAATGGGGAAAATCAATCAGTGGCATTTATTGAGTTTGTACTCGTGTGCAGAGCATTGTACACTTGGGAGACTACAACAGCGTTTGTGGACACAATCCCTACCTACAAGGAGCTTACAGATCAAGGGCAAAAGTCTCAGCTTCATTATTTGGTTCTGGTGGGATAGGTGGGGCATCTTGAACCTGTTTCTTAACAACTGATGTTCGGAACATTTGCTCCAAGTAACAGTGCACAGGGAAAATTTTAGCCTGAGAAGGGCAATAAAGTGAAATATTGTACAGCTGTATTTCCAAAAGCAGTATAGGGAGAACCTCTTTGGCTCCAGTAGGATGGAGAAAGATAGTCCACTGTAGGGGAGAAAAGAAACTATTGTTATTTGTCTGGGGACAAGGAGTCGAGCTGGGCCTTTAGTATTTTGGAGGCCAAAAACATGCTGACCAAATAGGAAGGACGGTTGAAGGATTATAGTGGTTGGTAAGCAAATTCCACAAAACTTTGTGGAATGTGGGTTCATCGGAGAAATTAGGGTTTTATTTTAAACACATCCAGTTACAGTCTCCGGTTCTCCAATGAGCCTCACCGGCTTTCCGGATTTGCTATTTTTATATTTCCAAGGAATGGGCTTGCCTGGTTGATGACACTATTGTGCTCCAGTTACAAACCCACAATTTAGTCAGGCTAGTCTGAACTAGCTGAGTCGTTAACTAACACTAGCTTCTTCCGTGAATGGGTGTCTAAGCCATAATTTGTATTTCTTTTTCTTTTTTTTTTTTTGGCGTTGCAGCAATCACCCATTAGCGGAGATATTTAAGAACCGAACCAAAAAAGTGGCATCTCATTTCCTTCCCTTAATCACCCGCGGTTCTTGCAAGGTGCAGTGGTGATTTATTCACACCTAGTCTTTGAACTGACAAGGTAATGCCAAGAAAACGAGAAGGGGTAAACACTATTCGGACGACCTCTGAGGCCACACATTCCACTGCCACAATTTGCATGTGTGATGTGGTGATATTTTTCGGATTCTAAATCTTTGTTTTGCTGCAAATTTCACTTTCTCTGGCCAATTTAGAATCTAAAGTGCCTATAGACGAATGAGTAGCAAGTGATGATTCCCAGATTTTCCTGCACAGGATTCCTTTACTGTTGTGAAGTGCTTGTTAAGCACTTACTATATGACAACACTGTTCTAAGCGCTGGGGTAGACTAGTTAATCAGACTTGACAAAGTTCCGGTCCCACATGGGGCTCACAGGCCAAGCAGGCTTCATTTCGCTGTTCCTCTAACCCTCCCCCTTTGGCTCTTTCAGAAGGTTTTCCTCCCTTCAGGTTCAACAGATTTTCCTTTCCAAAGGCTCTTCTTCCCTCCCATCCTCCAAAGCCATTCCAAAGCCCACTCTCGGGCCCCATGTCACGCTCTGAGGTCCTTCTGAACCCCCCTAACCCCCACCCCTGGGTGGAAAACACCAAGATAGGCTGCCTGACACCCAGGCAGGAAAATTCAAAGGAAAAAGAAAGATGGAGGAAATTGGGTATACCAGTTTTCCTGAACCTCAAAGTCTGGAAATAAAACCTCCTACTCTCCTCTAACCCCAATCCGGGCAAACTGAAATGCTATAAAAGATTGTGAACCAAAACTGTGAGTAAGAGAGAGAATCCTAAACATGTTTCACTTTTCCCCCAGGGGTTGGATACCCTGGTGGAGGCCAACTTTCATGGACAAAGGACCAGATTCCATCCTGTCCTCTCTCGTTCACCCTTCATAAACTGCGAGTGGTTCGGCACTTCCTGTTCAGCAGAGCTTTCTGACCTCCAAAATTGCACAGCAACACAAGGCAAGCCACCACCTGCCTGATTTGGGCAGGGCAGGAAAGGCTCCCAGCTAAAGGACAAAACATGATTAAAACCTAGCTGTGCAATGGCCCAGGTGACCCGCCTTTAAGAGGAGAAGCCGTACCTTCAAGTAGGAGAAGAATGCAATAGAACTGTTGCTGAGGAAAATTGCTAAAGACGCAGGCTACGTTTCTAATAAGCTGATTCTGTATGACGCCAAATCCGCCTCTGCTCACAAAGCTGGGCCTGGTTTAAAACACCGTGAGGGTGTTATTTGGGTAGCTCTCCTGGTTACTTGTGAGGATCGCTTGACTCGTATTCACAGCTAGGCCCCAAAAATTGAGTCCGGAGGCCTAGGAATAGTGAAGAGTCCTCCCTGACACCTTTTCTCTAACACACAATACCTTTTCTCTTTCTGGGACAGGGTCTGTGTCCTATTTGACTGGCTTGTATCAACCTCTGAGCTTAGCATGGACTAAACGCTCAGAGACCATTATTGTTATTTTTGGAATTAATACAAATAAAATCATTTTAAGAAGCCAGCAGCCAAAATCAAAAGGTGACTTGCCATCTGCATACCCTAAACATGTCATATCTGCAAGCATTTACCCTGCTTGCTTTCCTTTAATCAGTAATGAAAACTTTATGACATTAAGTCCCTTCAGACCCAGGCCTTTGGGAATCAATCAATCAATGGTATTTATTGAGGGCTTACGATGTACTTAGGATGTGCAGAACGATTAGAAGGTTCGGGAGAGTGCAATACAAGAGAATTAGCAGTTCTCCTCCCAGAATGAGTTTACAGTCTAGAGGGGGACTGGGCTAAGCCTTCTATTCAAACCTACAATCTCTCCAACAGAACCTCTACTGTAAATGAAACTGAAGGTACTCCTTGGGGCTGTCCGAAACGTTACAAGAGTCGCTTACTTTCATTATCTTAGAGTTATGCAGGGCAATCTGTTCTGGTGCATTAAGTGAAATTTCAACAATGGCTTTAAAGAGATCTTCCGAATCCTTATTGAATTAAAAAAAACTTCATGGGCCCCGAAGATAACCACTGAGACCTACCTATCAACCAGGGGAGAGAGAGGCCAGGAATTATCCTTATTATAAGGTGGGGGAACCCGAAGCCCATGAGAGGTGTGGCTGTAAAAGAATACAAAGCCAGACAAAGGAAAAAATCAAGGCACAGTGATTATTCTACTGTTACATCTTGACTTTGCACCGTTCTCACTGTCTCAGGTGTGTTCACATCGGTTCTCGTTTTATCCTCACCACATTCCTGGGAGGTAGGGAGAGGCAGCTATTATTATCATCATCTCTATTTTACAGGTGAGGAAAAGAACAATCTTCCATTCATTTGTCTGCCCTGTCTCAAACTCAAGAATTCTGGAACATTGTCTCGGAAAACACTTAATAAATAAGATCTTTCATTCAGTGTTTCGGCCTCAGTTGCGCCAGAGATTTAATGCAGACTTTCCCCACGGCTCACATTCGCCATCCTCAAAAGCCGCAAGACGCGTCCTGCAAATATCTGGCTTTAACCAAGTATGTGGTCGCAGGCTGCTTCCAAAACAGGTAATCATCCTCTTACCCCAATTTGTGTTTAAAAAGGAAATTATAAGGTCGATAAAACCAAGTAACAAGGATGACAGCCTCTAACGAACAAGGGCCCCGCACGGTGTATTTTCGTAATGTTTGGGCACAAAAGTCGAACCCACACCGTACACAAAAATGACCAAAAAAAAAAAAAAATCCCGGGCACCGCGTAGGTAAAGACATTTTTAAAGCTCCCATCCCTCCGCCGTTTTACGTGGCCTGTACTTGTTTTCTTTGAAGCCAGGTTCTAACATGATTCTGATGAACATTTTCCAGCCCTGGCCGTCCGGGCTGGCACTTCTCAAGCGATCCCTGCAGGACCCAAAAGACGCCAAATAAAACGCCAACTCCGGGAGGAGGGACGTGCGAGGCCGGTGGCAGGAAAAAGCTGCTATTTACGGGGTCCGGGTGAGGGACGGCAGAGACTCGTTCATTCAATCGTATCTCTTGAGCGCTTCCTCTATGCAGAGCACTGGACTGGGAGCTTGGAATGGACAATTCGGCGACAGAGGGAGACGGTCCCTGCTGCCCACTGACGGGCTCAGAGAGAAGCAGGTTGGAGCCTCACGGGGAAATGCCCAGGTTTTGGACTCACTCACGAAACAACACGGGGGTATTTTTGTGTTTGTGTGTTTCTGTGTGTGTGTTGGGGGGGGGAGAGGGAGTGTCTAACGACACGAAGCGAGGCGGGTTGCGGCGTTGGAGGTGGACGCTCTGCACATAGTAAGCGCTCAGTAAATACTACTGAATTAATTCCAAGCGCTGAGGACAGTGCTCCGCACATAGTAAGCGCTCAGTAAATACTACTGAATGAATTCCAAGCGCTGAGGTCAGTGCTCCGCACATAGTAAGCGCTCAGTAAATACTAGTGAATGAATTCCAAGCGCTTAGGACAGTGCTCTGCACATAGTGAGCGCTCAGTAAATACTGGTGAATGAATTCCAAGCGCTTAGGACAGTACTCTGCACATAGTGAGCGCTCAGTAAATACTACTGAATGAATTCCAAGCGCTGAGGAAAGTGCTCTGCACATAGTGCGCGCTCAGTAAATACTACTGAATGAATTCCAAGCGCTTAAGACAGTGCTCTACACCTAGTAAGCGCTCAGTAAATACCAGTGAATGAATTCCAAGCGCTGAGGCCAGTGCTCCGCGCATAGTAAGCGCTCAGTGAATACTACTGAACGAATGAATAAATGCCACCGACCGACCGCCTGAATGCGTCCAAGCGTCGGTCGGTCGGCGGGTCGGGGCCGAAGCGGCCCGGCGCCGGCGCTGGTGCGGCGGGGACGGACGGACGGACGGACGGAGGGAGGGAGGGAGGGACGGAGGGAGGGCGGGCGGCACTCACTTGTCGTCCACATGCAGTCCGGGCGAACACTTGATGGCCAGCCAGGTTTTCCAGTGAACGTGGCGGACTTTGTAGACCTGTCCGAAGCCCCCCGAGCCGATCTTCTCCCAGCTGACGAACTCGGCGGAGTCGAAGGCCCGGAGCAGCCCCATCTCTCCGGGGCTGCCGCTGCTCTCCTTGTCCATGGCGTGGGGCGGCGTGGGGCGGCGCGGCCCTGCCCGGCCCGGCCGCTCGCTCCCTCCCTGCCTCCCTCCCTCGCTCCCTCCCTCCCTCCCTCTGCCCGCCTCAGCCCGGCCCAGGTGACTCAGGTGAGGACTCATTCGCCCGCCCGTGACGTCACTTCCGGCCCCCCGCCCGCCCGCGGGACCCCGCACCTGCGCCTGCGCCTGGCGGGGTTTGATTGACATCCCCCCACCCCCCTCAGCCGAGCCCACGCGCCGCTCACCGTCTAGGGAGGGGAGACCTCCCCCCGCCCCCCCCACTAACTCATTCATTCATTCAATAGTAGTCCTTATTGAGCGCTTACTCTGTGCCCAGCACTGTACTAAGCGCTTGGATTGGACAGATCGATAACAGATCCAGTCCCTGCCTTTTGATTACTCTGTGCAGAGCACTGTACTAAGCGCTTGGAATGGACAAGTCGGCAACAGATAGAGACAGGCCCTGCCCTTGGACGGTCTAATCGATGGAGCGCTTACTCTGTGCAGAGCACTGCACTAAGCGCTTGGAATGGACAAGTCGGCAACAGATAGAGACAGGCCCTGCCCTTGGACGGTCTAATCGATTGAGCGCTTACTCTGTGCAGAGCACTGTACTAAGCGCTTGGAATGGACAAGTCGGCAACAGATGGAGACAGGCCCTGCCCTTGGACGGTCTAATCGATTGAGCGCTTGCTATGTGCAGAGCAAACTAAGCGCTTGGAATGGACAAATCGGCAACAGATAGAGACAGTCCCTGCCCTCTGACAGGCGTACAGTCTCATCGGGGGAGACAGACAGACAAGAACAATGGCAATAAATAGAATCAAGGGGAAGAACATCTCATTAGACTGTAAGCCCGTCAAAGGGCAATGACTGTCTCTATCTGTTACCGATTTCTACATTCCAAGCGCTTAGTCCAGTGCTCTGCACACAGTAAGCGCTCAATAAATACTATTGAATGAATGAATGACACTATGACATCAAACACATTCCCTTCCCCCTTCCCCTCCCCTCAACTAAGCCCCCTTCCCCTCCCCTCAGCGCTGTGCTTATTTGTCTATATTTTTATTACCCTATTTATTTTGTCAATCATCCCCTTGATTCTATTTATCGTGATTATGTTGTCTTGTTTTTGCCTGCCTGTCTTCCCCGATTAGACTGTGAGCCCATCATTGGGCAGGGATGGTCTCTATTCGTTGCTAAATTGTCCATTCCAAGCGCTTAGTCCAGTGCTCTGCACATAGTAAGCGCTCAATAAATACTATTGAATGAATGAATTCCCCACCCACAACGAACTCACGGCCTAGAGATGTAGTAGGGCAGCACAACTCCGGGTCCTGGGAGTCAGAGGAACTGGGTTCGAATCCTGCCTCCACCACGCATCTGCTGTGTGACCCTGGGCCCGTCGCTTCGCTTCTCTAGGCCTCACTTACTTCGTCTGTAAAATGAGGACCAAGACGGCGAGCCCCATGGGGACATGGCCTGTGTCCAACCAGATGAGGTGGTGTCTACCACTGCACTTATGTAAAAAAAAAAAAAAAGCACGGTGGGGCTAGGATGAAAACCTAATAATAATAATAATGTTGGTATTTGTTAAGCGCTTACTATGTGCCGAGCACTGTTCTAAGCGCTGGGGTAGACATAGGGGAATCAGGTTGTCCCATGTGGGGCTCACAGTCTTAATCCCCATTTTACAGATGAGGGAACTGAGGCACACAGAAGTTAAGTGACTTGCCCACAGTCACACAGCCGACAAGTGGCAGAGCTGGGATTCGAACTCATGAGCCCTGACTCCAAAGCCCGTGCTCTTTCCACTGAGCCACGCTCCTTCTCCAAAACCTAGTGCTGAGTGGCATCAATCCAAGTGCTTAGGTGACGCAGAAGGGAAGGCAAATAGGTATTCTAGCTACCCTAGTGCTCAGCACAGGGCTTGGAACATAAACATTTATAAATACCACACATTATTCTAAGAGGACAAACTAACATTATCCACCTGAGCACCTTTTAACCTCCTCTTCTCTGTTAACAAATATCACAGATACTTGTTATAGGAAGCAGCATCGCTCAATGGAAAGAGCCTGGGCTTGGGAGTCAGAGGTCATGGGTTCGAATCCCAGATTTGCCACCTGTCAGCTGTGTGACAGCTCTCTGTGCCTCAGTTACCTCATCTGTAAAATGGGGATTAAGACTGTGAGCCCCACGTGGGACAACCGGATTATGCTGTATCTCCCCCAGCGCTTAGAACAGTGCTCTGCAAATAGTAAGCGCTTAACAAATACCAACATTATTATTATTATTATTTTTATTAAGTGTTGACTATGTGGCAAGCACTGTTCTAAATGCTGAGGTAGATACAGGATAATCAGATCAACTGTTAGACTCAAAAGCCCAGACACACTACACTAATAAAAAGGGCCTAGGTTCTGGAGGAAAGAGAGAGATGCTTCGGGTCTCTGGAAAATTCAGCGGAGCAAAAGGAAAAGGGGCGTTTCACCTCATGAAAACTTGCTGATCAGTGTTGCTACCTCTACCACGGAGATGCCGAGGGACAGATCATTTCTGGACAAAAATGTCTGCAGGATTCATTAAGTCATATTTATTGAGCGCTTACTCTGTGTAAAGCACTGTCCTAAGCACTCGTCAGCGGTCAAATGTGAAGTTTACCCATGCCATACTGGAATTGTGCTAAAGGGACAGTTTAGGGTGAAGCCTGAAGACCATTCATTTCAAAATCAACCAAAAGCCAACTCTGAGCTATAGTCCATAGTACTTATTGAGTGCCTCACGTGCAGAGCACTGTACTAAGCATCTGGGTACTCTCGGGGAGTTTACAGCCTAGCGTAACAACTTAATCTTGTAAATTCTTGGTGCCTGTTTTACAACGAATATGGATCCTCTTTAAGTAAGAACTCACAACGGGTCCACATACACCGGTCCTGAGCCCCAAGGAAAGAGCTGCTCAGCACCAGGCCACCAGGAAATCCATCAGTTCCAGACCAGTCCTGGAAGGGAGAGGGAACTCCTGCAGCCTGAGGTCTTCTCAACTTTTAGAGCATTGGGAAGGTTGTAGTTGTCTTCTGTCAATCAATAACACTTACTGAACACTTTGTGCAGAGGATGGCCTGGTGGATAGAGCCCAGGCCTGGGAGTCAGAAGGACTTGGATTCTAATCCCGGCTCAGGCAGTCAGCTGGGTGGCCTTGAGCAAGTTGCTTAACTTCTCTGTGCCTCAGTTTACCTCATCTGTAAAATGAGAACCCCAGGTGGGACAGGGACTATGTCCAACTTGACTAGCTTGGATCTACCCCAGTGCTTAGAACAGTGCTTGACACATACTAAGTGCTTAACAAAGACCATCATCATCACTTTATTAAGCACTTAGGAGACTACCATAGGGCGAGTAGGCATGATCTTTGCCTTTCCCTGAGTTCACATTCTAGGGATCTAGATGGTCAAACACTTCCGTAACCTAGTGTGACTCCTGGACCAAGTCAGAAGGAGGCTGAAACTCTGCCACAATGCCCTACTACTCACTGTCCTTATGTCTTCGTTTGTTTTTTATTGTTTCCTCTTTCCAACTTTCCCTCTTCCTACGTTCTTGGATTCTAAGCTCCTTGACGGCCAAGAACTGTGTCTAATTCTCATCTATGTAGTTTTTACCAGTGCTTAGTATGAATCAATGACATTTATTCCGCCCTTACTGTGTGCAAAGTACTGCATTAAGGGCTTGGTACGCAGCAGGCAGTTAATACAATCACTACAACTACTACCTTAATTCTTAGAAAATTGTTCTCCTTCAAAGGTTCTCACAGAGACAAGCAACACAAATGCAAATACTTGGAAGAATAACAATAGCAGAGTCTGGGTATCGGAGCAGGAACGTGGTCTTAAAACGTGTATTAACGAAATTCAAAACACTTGAGACTTTGGTCTATTAAGGTTAAACTGGGGGAAGTGAAAGCACATAACATGAAAATGAGCCACTTTAGTGCTTTTTGCTCAATTACCTCACCCTCCCCTGTATGTAAAGTCAGCTCTGGAATTTCAAAAGAGTTGCAAACAAAACACAAAATACCACAATAGGTACCATATTTGAATCTAGATAGCCTCCTAAATGAATCCTCGGTCTCGCCTATCCCGCCGTCGACCCCTGGGTCACGTCCTCCCGCGGTCCCGGAACGCCCTCCCTCCTCACCTCCGCCAAACTGATTCTCTTTCCCTCTTCAAAACCTTACTTAAAAATCACCTCCTCCAAGAGGCGTTCCCAGACTGAGCTCCTCTTCCCCCTCTACTCCCTCTGCCATCCCCCTTTACCTCTCCGCAGCTAAAGCCTCATTTTCCCCTTTTCCCTCTGCTCCTCCACCTCTCCCTTCCCATCCCCACAGCACTGTACTCGTCCGCTCAACTGTATATATTTTCGTTACCCTATTTATTTTGTTAATGAATTGTACATCGCCTTGATTCTATTTAGTTGCCATCGGTTTTTACGAGATGTTCTTCCCCTTGACGCTGTTTAGTGCCATTGTTCTCGTCTGTCCGTCTCCCCCGATTAGACCGTAAGCCCGTCAAACGGCAGGGACTGTCTCTATCTGTTGCCGACTTGTTCATCCCAAGCGCTTAGTACAGTGCTCTGCACATAGTAAGCGCTCAATAAATACTATTGAATGAATGAATGAATGAATTGAGACTAAACATTCAGACGGCCACTTCACACATTCTCTCAATAGTCACTTTCCCAAGGCAAATAAAATCCCTGACATACAATTTATTTTAATGTCTCTCTCCACCCCCCTCCAAAGATTGTAACTCTCTGGGGCAAGGATCATGTCTAAGGATCGGTGCTCTGCACCCAGTAAGCGCTCAATAAATACGACTGAATGAATCTGCTAACTCTACTGAACTCCCACAAATTGACCGTACAGTACTCTGCACAGAGTAAGCGCTAAAGAAATTCTATTCATTCATCAATTAATTGATCAATAGAATTTCTTGAGGCCTACTGCACAGAAGATTGTACTAAGATTAGGAGAGAAATAATAATAATAATATTTGTTAAGCACTTACCATGTGCCTAGCACCATTTTAAGTTCTGGAGTAGATAACAGGTAATCGGGTTGGACAAAGTCCCTGTCCCCCAAGGGGCTCACAGTTTAAGTAAGAAGGAGAACAGATACTCAATCTCCAATTTATAGATGAGGAAACTGAGGCCCAGAGAAGGTAAGTGAATCGCCCAAGGTCACATAGCAGTCACTGCTTCTCCTAGAGCACGACTGCTTGGATCAATGCAATTAGTAGACAAGATCTCTTTCCTTGAGGAATTTACATTTAAGGAAAATATGGTTATTCTAGCAAAGTAACCATAAGCATTTCATTTATTTAAACCATGCATCCACATACTGGACAAAAACAAAATAAGAATGCTGGTTCATTTTTTTGATGGTATTTGCTAAGCATTTACCCCCACTCTAGACTGTAAGCTCATTGTGGGCAGGGAATGTGTCTGTTTACTGTTGTATTGTACTCTCCCAAGCACTTAGTACAGTGCTCTGCACATAATAAGTACTCAAAAAATACAACTGAATGAATAAAGTGAGTCAAAGTCCTTCATCCAAACTGTTCGGGATGCCAGGATCTGCCACAAGGGTGTACCACAGACCCATAGACCAAAATGGAATAATCCCCATATGGAAGGTATTTCCTAGGATCTCTAAACTGTAAGCTCGTTGTGGGCAGGAAACATGTCTATTAACTTGGTTATACTGTACTCTCTCAAGAACTTAGAATAGAGCTCTGCACACAGCAAACACTCAATAAACGGTCCTACTTCCAGAGGTTGCCACTTGTACCTTACTGCTGAAGTGACCACGACCAGAGGTGAGAAAATGGAGGAAGGTCAAGGTTTGCCCAGAGATTCTCACAGCAGACCCAGGAGGCAGGAAACACTTATGGAGTAAAGTAGTGGTGTTAGATCTATTCAAGATGGACACCTAAAGCAGGCTCAAACCCCTAGACAACCCCAGAATCGGCCTCCCCAGGGTTTTTGGACAGAGAATTCACCCAGGGCCCTCATTTGGATACCAACTCCTATGGCGTGGGTGAGCAGGTATGAGAGATGTTCCACTGCTTCCCTTGCAGAAACCAGGACATTTGGGCACTTCTCTGATCACGCCTCTGGGTACAACTGTTTTTTGAAAAAGAAAATGAATTTCTTGGCAAGGACTCATCTGAACTCATACATATATATGCATAAATACCTACAGCACTGATGTATAGATACTCTTATTATTCTATATTAAATCACTAATTTTATATTTAGATATAAATAAAAATAAACATAGGTGGGGCCTATGTTTGTGTGTGAATCTCTGTTCTTCCAAATCTACTGCACTGTAGTTTCCTAAGTACTTTGTACAGTGTCCCCCCCCCCAGTAAACACTCAATAAATACCACTATGTATTCAGGGGGTAAGGAGCCTACCCAGAGCCAGGAGGGCTGAAAAATAAACCTCTTCTCTCTTTTTGCTCAGAACCATTTCCTTCCATTTCTATATCTTTCCAATTGGCATATAACTGAGCGTGCTCCTCTGGGCTCTCAATCCTCATTTGAGGAGGTGAAAAGTGCAGAGCTCCTTGGATGACCTAATGTTCACGTGGAGTCCATTTTTCCTGTTCTTTTTCTCTCCCTTTGATTGTCACCCTCCCTATCACACAACTCACCTTCTAATCCACAGCTCCCCCGTTTTCCCGATTTGCTCAACTGATAATGAGGCATGCTGAACTTTATTCTTCATCTTTATGCAACCTCCTTACTACTGAATGGGACTACGAAGACAGGAATGTCTGTCCAGAGTGGAGGGATAATGGGCCCGTTTATCTTCCAGCGGTTTTGCCCAGACAAAACAACACTAAACTTGCAAGGGTCCCGCAAGCACAGACTAGCTCATTTTACCTAGTGCAGGAAAGTGCAGGGTGCGGGTGGGTGGGTGAGTCGTGGGAGACAAAATTTAGGGATTAGATCACTTTCTGTAATCTCGGTTCACCTACGGGGCCTGACAGGATAGGGGAGGGGGAAAAAAGGCTTCTAATCTGCTCCCTGCGGGGTTTATAATAATAAGGGAAAAAAACAGTAGTCTGGTTGATGGAAGGGCAACTATCTCCTAGACCACCCAGTACTTCTGACTTTGTCACGTTGAGGCAGTACTTGTTTTTAAAAGGAAGTAGGGGCAGAGGGATTTAAAACCGTAAGACAACAAAGATGTGCTAGAATAACATAAAAAGACCGAAAAATGTTGAAAACAGACATGGATCCATCTTCCCCTCAAACTTCACTCCCCACACTCCCTTCAAACCCCCCGCCAGGTTTTCTGGTTCTCACTCTCGGGCGCTACTTAGTATGTCAGTTCAGAGACAGGGCGAGGCAGCAGTGGAGGAGGGGAAAGACTTTTTGTTCCATAAATGTACAGGGTGTAGGTTCTCTGTAGTTGTTCCCATGCTCTAGCCTCTACCCTGAGCCCTACTCCTCCAGGCTAAGAGACTCTAATTTTACATTTCTGTGCTGCCTACAGCTACACCTTGCCTCCAGGAATGTTTGAATAGTTCACTTAGTTCACTTTTCCCAGCATTTGACATTAACAATGCTCAGCTTCACTCCTTGGCCCCTGCCTTCCCAGGGAGTTGGGGGTGGGGGGCGGGGGAGAAGAGGAAGGGGGTGGCGGTTGGTTCTACCCACGTTCTTCCCCTCCTACAAAAATTCATTTAAGAAACCCACTTCTGGCATGCCACTAGACTTTAAACTCCTTGAGGGCACAGGCTGTGGGGGCTCCCATTTACTGTACCTTTCCAGGTGCTTATTACAGTGCTCTGCACACAGTACAGCAAACAATGTGGTCTAGTAGATACAGCATGGGCCTAGGAGTCAGAAGGATCTAAGGATCTGGGTTCTAATCCCAGCTCTGTCACATGTCTGTTGTGTAACCTTGGGCAAGTCACTTAACTTCTCTGTTCCTCAGTGACCTCATCTGTAAAATGGGGATTAAGACTGTAAATCCCATGTGGGACATGAAGTGTGTCTAACCTGATTACCTTGTATCTACCCCAACACTTAGTACAAATGGCTGGCACATAGTAGGTGCTTAACAAAAACCAATTTTTTTTTTAATTTGATGGATGTGACCTCCCTTTGCTACTCTAACCACACCAGCACCAATCACTACATCTTTCACCACCTCCTGAGATGGGGGAAGGAGTCCTTAGCAAATGGTAGTCCTATTTAAGAGCACAGAATCTATTAAAAATAAATGCAGTGGCACCTTTCACATCTACCCCTCAAAAAATAAAGATGAAAGTTACTAAAACAACATTTCCTGGAAAAACAAAGGCAGTCCAAGCAGGGGGAGAAAAACAGACTCTCGGGAATTCCTGAAATACAACTGTACCATAAGCCCCTGACCTAAATTCCGTAACCTTCATATATATATATAAATATATATATATATAAAAGGGTCAGTAACTTAACAGTAAATGTAAAATATTTAAACAGTACTTAGTTGCGGCATTTATTAAGCACTGGTCCTACCACACAGCAGGCCAGTGGCAGAGCTGGGACTAGAACATAGTTTTCCTGAGCCTCAGTCCCATATTCTTCCCATTAGATCACTCTGGATTCCCATGGTCATCTTTCTCCCAGAGCTAGCAAGAGGATCTGGCCTCTCAGCTACCGAATAAGCTCACAGTGGCATCAGGAGCAAGTCATCATTGCTGGGTGCCCTACCAAATCCGTTTAGGCCCTTAAATGCTACTGGCTTGACCCCACTAGCTTTTGTGTGTGTGTGAATGTGTGTACGTGGTTATAGGGAGGAGGAGGAAGGGGAGGGGATAGAAGACACAGCCAGTTGTTCATTGACAAGTGTTAAACTCCTGAACAACTGTACTGGATGGGGCTAATGCCTCAATTTTAATTCTTAATCACACTAATTAACTGATTTCTAGGTGATTATAGTAATACTGATGTTATTTCACCAACGCAGGGTTCCTTCCCACCTGTAGTACCAGTAGCATATACTGGTCTGGAATGGATACTGGTCTCAAAGACCCAAGTCAAAAGAATGGAATTTGGTGACTTGGGCTATTTGGCCGCAAGGTTGAAATGAATATAAACGCTGATCTCCACTGTTGAAAGCTCCCTTTGTTCTTCTCGGGGCTAGAAATAGAACACATTTCATTCTCTGGACCAAACTGCCTGCCAGACTTCTCATTTTGAAAGTGGGGGCAAAAAGGGGGTTGGGATTTTAGCCTGGATATAGACTGGGAGGGAACAGGGTTCAGAGAGCTAACAAGGTCTCTCATCATTCTCAGTCCTTTCAAGCCTTGATGGGCAACACTCCAGTCCTTCTCCAAAATCTGGGATGGCCAAGTCCTAGACTCCCGCTCAAAAAGCCCCCATGGTGGTAAAGGTATTTATCGAGCATCCCTCCAAGTGCCATGAACTGCACTAAGCGCCACAGGAAGTACAACAGAAACCTAAGACACATTCCTTGCTCCCGAGAAGCGTACAGGGATGGACAAAAATCCCCTGTTCGGGCACAGAGAGGACAGCCTTGAGAGTGGGGAAAAACTCTGGGAGCCCAGCCATGGCAGCAGGAGGAGGTAGTTAACACAGCAGGTAAGTGAGGGAGCTATGGGGTGCTCAGCTCCCCAGAGTTCCAGCTACTGTTTCCATCTCCTCCAGCCCCAGGAAAGGGCAGTCGACTAGCTACACATTGGACGCCTAGAAGGAATCTATGGTGAGCCAGGGGTCGTAGAAGTGTGTGCTTGGTCATTGCTCCTGCTGTTCAGTAACTCTGTGTTAGATAGTAACACATGGTGATCCACATTCATTCATGTACCTGCCTCTCTGGCCGTGTGGGCATGTGTGGGCATGTGTGTATGTATGTGAGTGAGGGGTGACTGTCAGCCCTTTGTGGATGTCTTACTCTGTCTTTTCTATTTTGTTGCCCTTCCACAATCCTTGGATACCCAAAGCTGAATCAATCAATGGTAGTTATCGGAAGCTTATTGAGTGCATGACACTGTATTAAGCGCTTGGGAGAGTACAATACAACAGAGTTGGCAGACACGTTCTTCCACGAGCTCTGAAAAATCTGGTCACCTTATCCATTATCCCAGTTTTAATTTTTACTAACTTTTACAAAGTGCCTACAAAACGGTCTGCACAAGGCACTGGGGAAAATAATAAATTCAAGAAAATCAAGCCCTGCTCCTTCCCCCCAGGGATTTCACAACTTAACTGGGGGAGGATGGGCACAAATAACAATAGGAATATAATCAAAACAATAATGAAAATAAATTAATATTCAGCAATCCAAAACATCAACAGTAAACAAAGTAAACACTATGAAGGGATAAATTTTCTCATTTTTGAATAGCCAGCCTGGAGCGCCTTTCTCTCTACACCTGGGGAGAAATTAAACACCCATTTCATTTATTCTGATCCCACTCTTTGAACATACTTTAGCCTGCTTCTCTCACTACACTGTAAGTTCCTTGTGGTCAGGGAATGTGCTTTGGCTGTACTTTTTGAAGCTCTTCACACAGTGCACTGAAATCAGTGGGTTACTCAGTGGTATTTATTGAGTACTTGCTGTGTGCTGAGCACTATATTAAGTGTTTGAGAGAATACGATACAACAGAGTATCTGCCTGCTCACTGGCATTTACAAGTCTAGATCTACAGTTAGCTCTGTGCCAAATTCTAGGCTAAGCAATGGGGTAGATGCAGATTGGACACAGTCCCTGTCCCACATAGGGCTTCATAATCTAAGATGTAAAGTGCACAGGTATTCGATACTCTCTCCAAGCGCATATTACAGTGCTCTCTCTGCGCTAAACTTCTTTCCCATTTATGCTACGTGTGTGTCTGAAAGAAACCCAGTGCTGAGTATGAAGCCTACCAGGTGACTTAGGTCAGTGCTAGGTGTTAGTAGAAAGGGACACAGTGTAAACTCGGAGCAAATAACAACCAAACTCACTGGGGAATCTTCCTTTGTATCTACCCCGCCTGGACTCCTATCGTCCCAGGGTCCAAGTAATGAAAGATGTAAAATGGGATCCCATCCGGGGTTCTTCAGGCAACTAAGTAAACTGCAGGCACAAACCAGCCTCATGTGAGATCAGTGTCTGAGACAGACCTTAACCTCTGTTTATCGAGAAGCAGTGTGGCTTAGTGGATAGAGCATGGGCCTGGAAGTCAGAAGCACCTGGGTTCTAATCGTGGCTCTGCCACATGTCTGTGTGACCCGGGGCATGTCACTCAATGTCTCTGTGCCTCAGCTACCTCAACTGTAAATGAGGATTAAGAGTGTGAGCTCCGTGTGGGACAGGGACTGTATCCAACCTGATTGACTTGTATCTGCTCCAGGGGTTAGAACAGAGCTTGGCACATAGAAATACTTAACAAAACAGTAATAATTTTCAGATGAGAAACAGAGGCAATGAGAAGTTAAGGGACCCGTTCAAGGTCACACAGCGAGCAGGAGCACAGGTGGGATGAGAAGCCAAGAGTACACACTTCCAGCCCCATGCTCCTTCCACAAGTCCACACTGTCACCCTGGAACTACCATTAAACAGAATCACTTTTGAGTTTGCTATTCTCCTTGCACCAGTTCTCTTCTTTCAAAGCGAATCGTTCTTGCCCACCACGGATCTTACAATCCAAGTACCTACAAGTTACGGTACAGCTGGGATCTCTTCTATCACAATTCCCAATCTATATTCCCGGCCAAGTCTTTTCTTCTCAAAACAGCTAGGCGTAAAACTATTTTAGATGGGTTTTGTTTCTCACACACACCCAGTTTGGTGCCTTGGCCAAGTTATTTGCCTCGGGTGTCTTCCCTTGGTACCCATCTGCCACCTGTTGGCCCCATCTCCAAATAGCAGCTTCGATAGAGGACTAGTAGCCCAAAGCAAGAAGAGTAGCCAACTGCACCACACGAGCCAAGGTTATGAGCTTTAGAGGTGAGGCTTTTTTTTCTTTCCCCTCCAGTCAGCACTCACTGCCTTCCCCTCTGCACCTGCATCTTTAAGAAATATATGAAACAGAAAACCAGCCCCAGGCCCATCACCTGTAAATAGTATATAACAACGATGTTTATGAAACGCTTAACTAAGCTAAGCACCAATATAAGCACCGGGGTAGTCACCAGATAAGATGGGACACAGTCCCCTTCCCTAAAGAGGCCTATTATCAAAGAGGTAAGGAAGGAGCTTTCACAAATGGAAGCATAAAAGCAGAAGGAGCAGGTGCGTCAGGAAATTGACTGCAGCATGGCTATGAGAAGCAGCATGGCTTAGGGAAAGAGCACGGGCTTGGGAGTCAGAGGTCGTGGGTTCGAATCCCAGCTCTACCACTTGTCATCTGTGTGACTTTGGGCAAGTCACTTCACTTCTCTGTGCCTCAGTTACCTCACCTGTAAAATGGGGACTAAGATTGTGAGCTCCACGTGGGACAAGCTGATAACCTTGCATCTACCTCAGTGCTTAGAACAGTGCTTGGCACATAGTAAGCGCTTAACAAATACCATCATCATTATTACTTACTGGGGAAGCATCCAGAGGCAGTGTGTTCTAGTGGAAAGAACCCAAGTGCCTTAATTTCCATCAACCATCCCTCTTCTTACACTCCCTCGCACCCACCTCAGCTCCTCGCCACTCCCTTCTTGTGGCCCTCACCCTGCCCTGCCCTCCCTTGCCTTTTTTCCTGCTGCTCTACCAAAATTCTATCCTAGTGAATGCAAACTAAGAAAAGCATTAAAGGTAAATGTAGCTAAAAAAGAACCAGTAGGTCAGATATTAAAAACTTAAAAGTTACATTTGCCAAGACATCTCTTAGTTTAAGTGGTCCAGGTTTAAGCTTTTTGAGGGCAGGGGTCATACCTTTTCAATTCGGGATAGTTCCAAACGGAACACCCCCACTCCCTGAGGATCAAAACAATGAAGGTTGGAAGGATCAAGGGAGGAAAGATAAGAACAGATACAATTTCTGCCAATCATTTAGTTCATATCTGATCCAGCCTGCCACTTAAACAATACCTCTTACTCTCCTCCAAAAAATGTGTGCCAAAACCTACAGATAACTGTCATTACCTACAGAAAGGGAGACCTGTTTGGAGAACTGTCACATCTCAAACCACATCTCTTCCAAGAGGCCTTAATAATAATAATGTTAGTATTTGTTAAGCGCTTACTATGTGCCGAGCACTGTTCTAAGCGCTGGGGTAGACACAGGGGAATCAGGTTGTCCCACGTGGGGCTCACAGTCTTAATCCCCATTTTACAGATGAGGGAACTGAGGCACAGAGAAGTTAAGTGACTTGCCCACAGTCACACAGCCGACAAGTGGCAGAGCTGGGATTCGAACTCATGAGCCCTGACTCCAAAGCCCGTGCTCTTTCCACTGAGCCACGCTGCTTCTCTAACTAAGCCCTCATTTTCCCTACTCCCCCTCCCTTCTGCATTACCTACACACTTGGATCTATACCCTTTAGGCACAGGATACTCACTCTACCCTCAGGCCCACAGTCCTTATGTCTTGTCCTATGCTGTCGAGTCATCTCCAACCCATAGTGACTCCATGGACACATCTCTCCCAGACTGCCCCACTCTCCAACTGCAATCATTCTGGTCCTGTATCCATATACTTTTCTGGGTAAAAATACAGAAGTGGTTTACCACTGCCTTCTTCCGCAGTAGCCTAGTACCCAGTTCTTCAAGATGGGACTTTGTTAAAAAAAAAAAAAACAAAATTAAAAAACCTAATCATCATCATAGGGATTTTTACAAATTGATCCTTTATGTGCTAAAATTAAGGTGATATCCTTGAGCTATTTTAGTAAAGTTATTGAAAACTGCCATTTCAACTCATGCCTGTAAAAACACCCTTTAGGGCCTCGCTGATCTTCTTCAATTGTTGCTCATAGAGGCTAGAATGTTTTTCCCTTTTTGAAATACATATTTTAAATAAAGAAAGCATGTTCAATGGAAATCCAATTCCTAATAATGTGCTGTATGAAGTTATTTAAAGAAAAGTATCTTAGAGAAATGACTCATAAAACATGTGCTTGGTGGAAACGAATAGGTAAATGAATTCTAGAGAAAGCAGTAATTATACATGTTAAGCAATAAGACAAGACAGGGCAGGTTACTTGGCTGCAAGCAGTCACTGAGTGTATCTTTTAGAGCCAAGAAAAAAAGTCTAAGAATCAGCTACATAGGTAGTTAACTGTAGCCGAGTGCGCATGTAACTGTCTTTCCCTCTGCAACCATTTTTTTTTTTTTAGTCATGATACACTGGATTTGTTTTGCTCTTTCCATGAGAGATTGGTAGTTTTCTTGATTTTACTGTAAAAGCTCTTTACAGAAATGTACTATCACAACAGCTATGAACTAAGAGGAAAATGCTGATTGACAAGAACTCTGCAATTTCTGCCATGGCTCCTAGATGATCAATTACATTTAAATCCCAGATCTAAATCTCCTTATGGCGTGATTTCCAATGCCGGTGAATGCAAAATTGACGGTGTTTTTTTGGAAACAGATATCAAATAGCGGATGTTTATTCTGCTAAGGGACAAGAAACCCACATGTAAACCCACAGGGCAAACTCACAAACTCAAAATACTTACTTCATATATAAAATGGAAGAAAGCTCCAAATGAATAATAATGAACCTGTATTTCAAAACAGAGCTCAAAAACTAGATGTTTGCTTTCCAAATGCTTCTTCCCTACTGTTTTCAAGCATGCTCAGGTATTCCATATCCTAAAAAAAAAATAAAAACAAAAACTCCCTGGACCCCCAAGTTCCCTCCAGTTATTTTCCCCTCTTCCTCCTACCATTCCCATCCAAACTCCTTGAGCAAGTTGTCTACACCTACTGCTTCCACTTCCTCTCATCCAATTCCCTCCTTGACTCCCCTCCAATCTGGTTTCTATTCCCTTCATTCCTCAGGAACTACTCTAAAATCAACAATGACCACCCTCTTGTCAAATTCAACAACCTTTACTCCATCCTAATCCTTGCTGACTTTCAGCTCTCTCAGACATCGAGGGCCACCCCCATATCCTGCAAGAGGCCTTTTCCAACTAAGCCCTCATTTCCCTTTCTCCCTCTCCCCTCTCTATTGCCCATCCACTTGTATCTGTACCCTTTAAGCACTTGATATTCATCCCTCCTTCAGCCCCAAAGTACGTATCAGTAATCAATTTTAATGTCTGTCTCCCCCTCTAGACTGCAAGTTCCTGGTGGGAAGGGAACATGTCTCTAACTCTGTTGTACTGTACTTCCCCAAGCTTGTACACAGTAAATGTTCTGTACACAGTAGTGCTCTGTACACAGTAAATGCTCAATAAATACCAATGACTGATTGATAGCTACTTGTAGCAAGTTTTTCATCTTTCTTCTCATCATTTCCCTCTCTGGGGTAATCTGACAACCTCTGGTACATTTTCCAAAAATTTATATCACAACATTCATATTCATAAGTAATCTCTCACAAAATGAGAGTGATTTTTCTTTCCAGGTGGGCCATTTAATGTTTACATATAGCTAAAAGGGTCAGTCTAAGACTGGCAAGATACTGCGCATTCAGTTCTCCCGGTAACTAGGTACTACGTTCCTGACAAACCCTATTAATGTAAAAGTTGGGTGTCTTGGGCAGTGTCCTGCACAACCAATGCTTCCACTGTCACATTGTCTCCAGAGAGCCATGTTGTCAAAAGAATGTTCCCTAATTCCCTACCAGTACCCTATCTCAAATACGCTGGGAAAACGTTTACAGAGGAACTGCCTGTACTTTGAAAAATTAGACTTTACTACCTTTTAAACCATTTCTCCTGTCCTTGTCTGAGGCAGCTCCCTTTGCTTAACTGGAAACCCAGCACTTTTAGTTCTGGCTCTACTACATCCCTCCTATGTTACCTTAGTAAGTCACTGCTCTGGGCCTCAAGTTTCCTCATCTGTGTAATAAGAAGGTAGTTGCTCACCCTACTTCTAAAGTTGTGAGTCCCACATGGGATGGGGACTGTGCCCAGTCTGATTTTTATTTTTTATCAGCACTTGGCACATAGTAAACATTTGGTGGGCACCATCGTTATTATTTCAGGAAACGCTGATCCTGTCCAGTCCAAAGAAACACATTTGACAGCCTTTGTCTAAAAGATACAGGATTCCCACTGTAAGAAAGAAGTTGCTTTAATATTGTGTGCCTCTCCTCCCATTTCAAAGGCAGTGGTGTTTTTCCAGTATCTTAAGATGCCTTCTCTATGCTGTTCACGGCCCAGCTCCGCCCAGTAAAATGGGGATCAATTCAGGTTTGCTTTCAAATGTACCTTCACAATCCTCCAATGCCTGCTGCTTCAGCTACTATGCAACGAGTCTACCAACTCTGTTGTATAGTACTCTCCCAAGCACTTAGTACAGTGCTCTGCATACAGTAAGCACTCAATTAATTAATCAATGGTATTAATACCACTGACTGACATTGTTGTGGCTTCCTAGATATGGAAATAGTTGCCTTAAAGGTGAAGGTCTGTTCATTTTAACCTGGTTTGAACTAAAAGCTAAATTTGCTGATGGTACCCTAGGGAGTTCACCTGGAAACAGATCGCCAAAGCCACCTATCCCAAGGTAGATGAAAAAAGACCATCATTTAACATTACCAAAACTAAGGCATATCATCAAAAAGTGCTCAAAAGGCAAAAGCCAATCCCAGAAATTCTGATTCATTGTGAGGCACTACTGCAATGGAATATTTTCCACTCCAATACTAGTTACTTAGTAATTATATCGGGTAGTGGAGTGCTTTTGACAGGGCAAGGGAACTACTTTGAAATAATTCTAAACTGTTCATCACTAGTCTAAAAACATTTGGGATCTTTGATCTGCATACAGGTATTAAACACCTCAAATTGTATGGATTTAAAAATTATAACACATACTTCAAAACAGTTCATACATTTTATTAAACACGCCCTAAACTTTATATTAACAAAATTAATACATTTATGTATGGATGAACAAAGTACTTTTAGAACCACATTCATAAACTAAAAACTCAGTAGCTTGTGATGAAAATATGCTTAACTTCATATATTACCAGGTTTTATGAATGAAACTTCTATCACTATTTCTGCCTTGTCAAGAGTCGATCGAGTGTGTGGTTATTTTATGAGCATGCCACACCATAAATCCGAACGCAGGCCACCAGAAATGAATGCCTTCTCATTTAGAAAATGTCCATCTGAGTACTGAATGTGCTTATTTCACTGAATCATACCAGAACTCAAAACCTGGTAAGATGACTACAGCAGGAGAATTTTCAAATCACTGCACATGACTGGGCAGAAATTACACATGCATCCACACACAAATCTTTTCTAGATAGTTCTATTAAATTAAACAGGAAACAAGCTCGCAGAAAAACACTGGAAAGAACTTCTTTAATATCACATACAGCTAAAAGAATAAAGTTGCAACAGCAGGGAATCTAACTTTCACCCAAAAAGTCCCCCAGGGCAAGGGGACCTCCAAAAAGCCTCTCCCTATCACTAGCATTTTCATCTTCTTCTTTGGGCATGATCACACCTGGGCACAGTATCGGTGCCCCCAGCCCACGAGCCGCCTGTGGGATGGCAATAAGGGAGAATGGGTGTCGAATCAGATGCATCAGCACCTTCCTCCACAGTTGGTAGAGGCCCTTTTCCTTGGCTTGGTTGGAGGCCCAGATCTTACATTTACATCACTGGATAACAATCTACATGCAGCATAACATAATGGGTCAGATTCTGCCAGGAAAGAACTCAGGCACTCAGCACACTACACTGATGCCATTGGGCCTTGTGCCTAGCTGAATGCCATTGAAACTACCTTCCCAAACTGGGAATGGCCACAATGAGTTCTCAAGAGGATTTAGTGCAGTGATCTAGACACACACCCTTCCGCCCCTTTCCCACTCCAATCTTATTTATGTTACTGAATTGCGGGACAAGAAACTTAGAAGTCAGGAGAATAACTGGAGAAGGGGAGAAAGGAAGAAAGGTGGGTTGTTGCTTTTTCTTCCTCTCCCTGTCCTTAACATCCCAATCTGGACTCCCACTCAGAGCTGACTCCCTGATGCTGAAGAGGAGTTCAGTCAGTTCTCTAAGAATGCCTCAGTTATTTCACATAATCCATCCTTGCCCCGATTAATGAAAATTCAGGTTATAGCACCTTAATACCTTGACCTTCACCAGGTCCATGCACACCGCCAGCTCTTATGACATTTTATTCTATCCGGCAGTTGCAAACTGTCAGAACAAATAGCCCCGGAATTCCCTAACAACCTACTATCCAATGCGCACAGTGGAAAGACACATTGAGGAAGAGCTGATTGCAATTTATCACAAGTTACTGCACTCCTAGGGAATGTTATCCTCAACAAGATATGGAGTTTCTCTTAAAACAGACTAAGTTCTCTCCATAAGAGAGTGCTTTTTAAAATAGTCTTTCTAAAGAGCCATCTCAAATGTAAAGACCTGAATCATCTCCTCTATTTTTTCCTTTGCACCAAGTGTCATGGTTTCATCACACTCAGTGAAACATGAAGATTTTTCAAGAGCCATTGGATCATTCTGAAGCTCACAGTATACAGATTCCCTTAAAGAGGTCTCCACTTCTGGGGCTGGATTTTTTGCTGGAGCTTCTGAAAGAAGCGAAAAGGTAGAGGAATGCAGCCCCATAGATGAAATTCTTTCTTGGCAAGGGGCAGAGCTCTCCAGTAGTGAGCTAGTATTATTTTCGCCTACTGAGGCTTTCTTTGCTAACTTATGGTTTTCAAGACCCTGACTTAAGCCCAAGTTGAGTTGATAATTAGTTACATTCAAGCTCCAATATCCATCATCATCTTCTTTGTACCTTCAAAAACAAAAGACTATATCAAACCCATGAAACGTAAAAGGGAAACCATGAGAGTGGGTCCACTTTTACAGACTGATCAATCATATTTACTTAGCACTTACTGTGTGCAGAGCATTCATTCATTCAATCATATTTGTTGAGCGCTTACTGTGTGCAGAGCACTGTATTAAGCGCTTGGAATGTATAATTCGTCAACAGATAGAGACAATCCAACAACGGGCTCACAGTCTAAAAGAGCACTGATCTAAGCACTTGGGAGAATAAAACATAACAGAGTTGGTAAATACATTCCCTGCCCACAGTGAGACTGCAGTCTAGTGGGAATGAAAGGTGACTCTACCCACCCATTCACCATGAATTCTTGTTTCAAAAACACCACTGTGGGTTTTTTTATTTTAGAAAATATTTTTAAAGTGTGCATGTGTTCATCAAATAAGCAGCCCATTTCAGAACTACAAATTTTCGGATTAACAAAGATAGATCTAGAGTACTGTGGGGTTTGACAGAACAAGAATTTACAGTTCATCATGTAACATACAATTTAAGGGTGGAGGAGAGTCTCTCTCTAATTGGACTAGCATGAACTACACACATAATAATTTATCTTTCTTCCAGAATTATGCCCAGTTTGAAAAACTAAACCTCTTGACAGAATGAACCTAATTGATTTTTGGACTGTGGCAGGCAGTTTTCACAGTTCCACTACGCAACAATGAACTGATAAGCTCAAAATACATACCTGAAGCGAGAATGGCCACTTAGTTGATGTATCTTGCGAAGATGTAAAGTCAAAGAGTAGGACCATGAAAAACATTTCTGGCAGATATGGCATTTGTACTTTATAGTGCCATTACTCTATGTGTAAAGGGAAACAAAATTACTGAGGTAAAAATGAAATTATTTTATATCGAGAAAACCTTTGGTTCCATTAAAACCCCAATTCAACACAAAATAAGAAGTCTTTCTTATGGAAAGCTCCTCTTAATAAACATGGCTTTCTATTTGCTTACTTACCTTACTCATTTCATATAACTATAACCTCTTCAGTTGAATTTTCATATTGAAGACTGTAATATATATACATATATATATATACATAATAATAACAATTTAATAATAATAATAACAACAATAATTTAAAGCTACTATATATGTACATATATATACTATATATATATATAGTAGCTTTAAATTATTTAATAATTTATATATATACTATATATATATAGTAGCTTTAAATTATTGTGAGGGAAAAACAAAAAATCATACAACAAACCTACAAATTCTAGTCTACAAAAATCCAAATCCTTTTCGCTGCCAAGATCACTTCTGTTTATTCAAGTATGGCATCACAAGATTATCTAATTCTACAAAAGGAACATTATGGTTTGTAATTTTTTTTCATATTTTCAATCGTATTTATTAAGGGCTTACTGTGTGCAGAGCACTGTACTAAGCATTTGGAGAGTACAATTCAGCAACAGATAGAGACAATTCCTACCCAACAACGGGCTCACAGTCTAGAAGACGGGTTCACAGTCTAGAAGATAAATTTTAAAGGCTGTTAGGAAGCATTGGAAAACTACTTCTTTGTTTTCTTAATTAATAGGCCTGTTTGATGTAAAGGCAAAAAAAAAGAGACAGCTGTAGATCCAAGTAATAATTGGTGTCTTACGGATAAATTCTGTGGAAAGTAGTTTTTACTCTACTTTTTGGATACCTACCTCATGTACTCTTCGGTAATGCTGTCTAAAAGTCTGCAAGGTGCGAGAGGAAAAATCACACCTATTAACTTCACAGCAGTAGGCAGATGAATCATTATGTGTCTCAATATGCTTACGCAGATCATAAGTATTCTTAAAACTGAATAGAATAGATAAAAACAATTTTACTTACAAAACCCAAGCTGCAATTAATTTTTAATAAGACATCTGCACTAGGAAAGCACTTCAATTTTCGATTCCTTATTTAAGCTTACACAGCATGGCTCCAGTGATACGTTATAATTCTTTGACAGCAAAATAAACAATTCTTAATGACTAGGGGAATTACCCATTCTTTGATTGAGCTATAGAGATAATGGTTCTCCGGTTGCACAGCTTCTACAAACAGCCCAGATTCTGTTCAGGCTGGAGCTGCAGAAGAGCAAGGGGATGCTGGGTTCCAGTTTCACACCCTGGGAATTAAAGGAGTGGCCTTCCAACAATTAGTAGACTAACCCTCCAGATTATGAGCAGGGGACATGTCTACCAACTCTGTTATACTGTTACACTGCACTCTCCCACGTACTTAGTACACTGCTCTGCACCCAATAAGCACTCAGTAAATGATTGATTGATCTGAATCTGGGATCTAAAATGAGATTTGGGCATCCTGCAGCCCTAGGGTCTGGAGGCAGAAAGTTCCAACCTGCCAAACCATTCATTTGGTAGAGACCAAAGATGTATGTGTTGGCAGGAGATACCTGAGTCCTGTCAGACCATGGGGAAGTCAAAGGTCCACAGATCCATGTTATGGTTGGCAAATGGTTCCAGGGATTCCTTGGACCCCCAACACCCTCTAGTCTATGCCATTGAGCTTCACCCTTAACTTTGAGACACTTAAACCATCTTTTTTTGGGTAATACCACTAAGTGCTGGACATACAGATGCAATTTACAACCAATCCTGAATTATTTTCTGTAGTTTGTGTGGCTACCCCAACATTGACTCTTACCTACTGTCGCAAAAATCACAAGGGAAAGGACGTTCATTACTGTGCCGGAATCTGATGTGTACCTTCAGTGATGAAAGGTTGCAACATGTCAGGCCACACAATGCACATTTAACATGGCTTACTGGGGAGGGAAGAAGATCATATAAGCAAAATTCAGGCAAACTTCAAGCCTCCTCATTTCTTTACAAAGTGAAGTCACCTTTGCTTTAAAGATTCATCCTTTAGGTCACATATCAGAATGACCCAATAACATTAACTCTTCCAAAGATAAATTCATTAAATTTCAAATTTTTTTTCAGATTTTTTAAGTCAGAATTCCTGTTTTGTAATTTCAAACCAGTAGAACTGAAGTTATTGGCAGTATGGTGCAACTAACTGCACAGATAACTTAATACGTAATAAATTTATGGAACACATGCATTCATAAAATCTTGACTCACCATGTACCCTGACGTGGTCTCGTAGAAGTCTCTCACTTGCAAAGTGCTTGTTACAGTACTGACAAACAAATACTTGCTCTGAAATTAAATAAAAATTAATCAGTGACATAAGTGGGTCTAGATTACTTGCTTTTTAAATTAGTTTTTTTCCTTTCTTCTCATAAAATTAAATGAAATACCAAAGAATCATGAAACCAATACACGGAAAAGACATGCTTATAAGTAATAGTCAATAGTTGAAACAAATAATCTAGTTGCTGAAAATAAGTGACAGTAAATCATCTAATGATTATAGCTGGGTTTAGAACTATCATTATTTCCATAGGCATTTCTCTTTGGGTAAAATAGCAAATTTTGGCTAAAAAATACCACTAGTCACAGAGAGACACAATTTCCAGCAAGGAAAAATTAGTTCAGATGAATCTTTGGGGAATACTCTCAGAAACTTGGAACCTTTTAAGGAAACTAATAATTGTGACATTAATGGGGGAAAAAAAGAATGTCTTTTTCATTCTTTTTCCCCCCTTACTGACACTTTTCCTTCTAGGGAAACCATAGTGTCCACGGTGCATAAGGCTTGATAACTGGGGAAGCCCCAACAACTTGCTACCCATATCCTTTTTCATGGAGGGGATTCTCCCGCTCTCCCATTCCCCACCCGACGCTCCTGGGAGTATCACTGTCAACTCCAAGCTGTGCTGGAGAAACATACTTCCAATGCCACAGAACCAGACCCACAAAGGGCATCCTGGGAACTAGGAGATGGATTTTTAAATTAAGGATTTAATAAAAACAATAACCCTTCAGAACACTTCATAGTCAATTTTCCTATAACATGGGGTTTAAATTAGGTTTGCACTTACTACTAACATGACCCCACCATACCTCTATAGCCAGACAAGGATACATTATTGGAAGAACTTTCTCCAATTCTGTTCTTGGGTTTTAAGCCAAAATCCAGAGGAGAAATGCACAGTAAGGAATTAGCCTCCTAAATGGCTATTAGGAATCAGACCAAATCATTTTTTTCTAAAGCAGCAGATTGAGAAAATTTACTTACGATCTTCTGAAATCTGTCGTTTGGCATGATCAAAAAACTTCGTATTGTTGGAAAACATCCCTCCGCAAGAGGGACAAGCCACGACTTTTTCCTGAGTGTGAGTCCTTAAATGTTCCCGGAGTTTATGCCGACTCCTACATATGCCTTCACAATCTAAAGATAGCAGTCAGTCAATATTCATGATATGGGTCACCTCTTCCTTTCACCACTCTGAATCCATCGCCTATCATCAAGGGTGCATCCAGGGTGGGGCAGGAGTAGGGGGGCTGGGCCAAAATCTCTATAACATCCAGCTGTGTTACTGAGGCCCTCGTTATACAGGTCTTTCCAAGGACTTGGAAACTCCAAAGTACAGTATACCAGACATCACACATATTTTTGTCTTTGGATTTACCCCCACTGAGAGCATATTATTCATGTGCCAATTTGACGGTGTAAACATCACTGTGTTGGCTGGACTAAATTAACCCTCATTGGGAAAATCTTCCTGATTCCACATCTATTCTAGTGAACACAGACTTTTATTTCATGTCCTGCCAGATGGTACAAAGGTATCTTTGAATGTGTGAAACAGGTTGAATAAATGAAGGGCTATTATCCAGAGGATGAGAGCCTGTTTATTACCATCTCTTCTACAGACAAAGAGAAACAGGGATTTAGGTTAGAGCCATCCCCTCCAACATCGAACCAAGGGGGCTCAGTACAGGGTTCAGCACAGAATAAGCATTTAATAAATACTATTACTACTACTAAAAAAGTGTTATCCCGAGTAAATTGCTAGGAGAGACTGTGGAATCTTTAAGGTATTTAAAAACAGAATGCTCATCTGCTTATCGATCGTATTTATTGAGTACTTAATATGGGCAGAGCACTGTACCAATCATTTGGAAGGGTATAATGCAACAAAATTAGCACACATTTCCTGTCCATAATGAGTTACAGTCTAACCTTGAAATGACTATGCTTGGTCCTCTCCAAATCTCAAAATGATAACCAAGTGACTGCTGTGGAATGCATATTCAATTTACAGGTTGAGTTGAGGCATAAAGAGCACGATCCCAGGCCCATTTTTCTGGAGCCAAAAAAGGGTTCCCATTAGCCAAATGGGACTCTCAGAAAAGTTTGCTCCAAGGAACAGTAATAATAATAATGTTGGTATTTGTTAAGCGCTTACTATGTGCCGAGCACTGTTCTAAGCGCTGGGGTAGACATAGGGGAATCAGGTTGTCCCACGTGGGGCTCACAGTCTTAATCCCCATTTTACAGATGAGGGAACTGAGGCACAGAGAAGTTAAGTGACTTGCCCACAGTCACACAGCCGACAAGTGGCAGAGCTGGGATTCGAACTCATGAGCCCTGACTCCAAAGCCCATGCTCTTTCCACTGAGCCACGCTGCTTCTCCAACATTTGTGTTCTAATCACATGCAGGTTCCTTTCTGGTTATCTGGTTCTGACTGAGCACTGCCTAACTGCTAACAGTGTGCAAGAGAATTCCATCCTGACTTCCAATACACTTGTACCAGGACCCATGAGTAGCTCACAGTTAAGCATCTCCTCACACACCACCCCACCTACTGGCAAAGTGTGTGTCAGGGGAGGGGCAATCAATGAATGGTACTTATTGAGCGCTTACTGCATGCAGAGCACTGTACTAAGCACTTGGGAGAGTACATTTCAACAGAGTTAGTAGACCTGTTCCCTGTACCACCTGAACAACTAAGAGGAGTGTCCTGGTTTGTCACATAGAGCCTCCAATCTCCCACCGAAGGTTTCAGAAGAATGGCTGCTAAAAAGGCATCAGGGTGGGTCTCCCCACTCTAAGATTTTTTTAGCAGTATAAAATCAATAGTATTGAGAGTTTGTGTGCAGAGCACTGTACTGTCACATGAAAAATTCTGCCACCAGAAGCCATTCAACACACTTTATAGCAACAAAGGATATACTTTATATTTTAATAAAATAAATTGGAATTCTACCTTTCCAACGACAGAGAATGGCTTTTTTGCTTTCGGAAAGACTTTGTTTCTCAGCACAGAAGGCATGCATGTTAACATGCTGATAGAACCATTCTGGGTTATTGATGGTCATCTGAAAACAACGCAGTTGTATAAATTCAGTCAAGCAAAGAGACAGAAGAACATATACTGTGGCACTGTAGATGGGATTTTAACTGAAGGGAAGATAATTTATCCTTGCATGATCCTACATGCAATACCTCCTACAGCAAGAGCTGTTGTCAAGGATATAGTTTTAGAAAATAAATGGTCTACACATAGCATTCTCATCCCAATTCAAATTTAAGAGAAAATGAAGGAAAGAGAATAAGTAGGTGCTGATATGAACTAGTGATTAAATGTGGAAGCTTCCATTCTCAATCACCTAGACCATCTATTCCTCACAACATGTGTGAAACAAACGGTATGCCTAAACACACACACAAAATCAGTGTTTTTGTTTTTCCAATTTCTTGAACTAAAGGTAGTTTGTGCATATTTCTGTTGGTAGTTAAGGGCTTATTCACTACATTAGAACTTGTCTGCTTACCATAAAATTGAGTATGACAAGTTCTAACAACACAAGAAAATTGCAGTGGCTCATAAACCTGTCAGTACCATTGTCAATCAAGAAAATGTCCCAATAAAGCTAACCTATTTGCTTTGTGTCTTAAGTTAACTGGATGTATATGCAGTGTATAATTTAGCAAAGTATTACATTAGTCATTCTTTTTTAAGCCCTTTTTCAATGCTGGAATACCCTAAGTACAGGAGGAATAAAATAAACCTACCAAAACATGGACTTTCTTCCCCAAAAGGCAAAGGTATAGCCAGTAAGGTGGGGGTGGGTATAGAAGGGGGGTAAGGGGATAGAGGGGAAGGAATCAAATTTTAATGCTTGACTTACATCACAGTGTTCCCAGTGGCAAACAAATTCTTCTGTAATCTCTGGAATCACATTTTGGCTTTGAGTATTTTCTGAACATTCTGGAAAATCTTCGTGGGAAGCTCTGATCTGAGCACCAAGATATTTCAGTTTGGTATGGTAGCTATGGAAATTCACATGAATCATCAATTCATTGGAGCCAATTGCCCAAAATTCACACCTTCTCCAAAGGCACAGGTAGTGCTCTAAATACAAAAAGAAGACAGATACATATACTACAACACCTATGGAATTACAGATTTCATAGATTAGTATGTGAAATATGGGGATGCTTTCCAAACTTTTTTCTTCAAAAGTATTAACAGGATTGTTTCTGTACTGGCATTAACTGCCAGTGAGTTCCAAATTCTGTCCTGAAAATATAAGCTTTCTTATTCCCATAGTTCTTGTACTTGATTGCCCATAGTGTTCCCATTTTAAGAAGCAGAGATTGGTGCACAGAATCCCAAGGGATCACCTAGTCCAGCTTCCTGACTCCAGGCAGGTAACTAAGCCACCTGAGGTAAGTAGTTCCTATTATTCCTTAAAGATGTTATAAGATTTGATACACTCCTCCCCAGCAGTCTTTTCTCATGTTTTATTACCCTGACAGGTCAAAATCTTCTTCCTTCTGGCCAACTCAAATCTCTTCTGCTTTATTTTTAGGGCTGCTTCCTTTTCACTTGCCCTCTGAGGACATGGGGAATAACCGGAACAGAATTTCCCCAAGAAACTCCTTTGTGACCTTGAATAAAACTAGTACATCATCACCTAGCCCTCTCAAGTCCCGGTTCAACAGCCTCAATTCTTTTCCTTATAGTAGCATTTTGGTCACTCTTCTCACAACCTTTTTCTCCTCATTCTTAATGCACCGTGACCAAAACTGAATACAATTCTCAAATCAGGAATTTGGAATGCTCATCTCCAGTTGTTTGCAGAATATCATGGAAGAACTACTCCCCAGTGGAGCAGGAACTAGAATTTTGACATTCAAAGATAAGCACATTTCCTGGATTGTCTAACTTACTCAGTTTTAGACCAGGCATCAGCAATCCCTGGCATGTCCCCCGGATGGTGCATCCCAGCAGGTTCTGTGGCAGTTTATGGCTCAAGTGCTAGGAATGGCCACTTTCAACACAGCTCTTGGGTCTCACTGAGTCTCAACGCTGACTACTACTGCCAGTCTCCTCCACTGATCCAGGTGCCCATCCCACTTTCTCCTGTCCTTCTGTGCCTCTTTAATGGCAGAGAAATGATAGGATTCAGGAGCAGAAATCCTCAGTAATTGCTGGCCCTAGCCCCACCCCTCCCCCCAATCCAAAAGTCTGTTGCACCAGAGGCAGTATGTGGCTTCCTTTCCTCTTCCCACTAACCACTTAGGAAACAGCACAGCAAGGAAAAAAATTTGGTAGTGCCCATTCCAGATTACCGTCTTTTGCTAAGAGAGACTTTTTTAGTTCTTATATTTATATCTCAGATGGCAAAGTTCAATGCCAACAATCTTCAACCTTTGGTGACTAAGTGTGAAGTTTGTGTCTCTAAGAGACACAGTCTTGTTAAACTTTGTCTCTGCTGTCAAGCTTGAGGACCAAAAGGAACTGGAAGTTGGTGTTAGAATATTTTTCTAATCAGTCCATATTTCCCCCGTTCCTCAAGGAACTCCAATAACTGCCCACCCACCTCTGCATCAAATACAAACTCCTTACCATCAGTTTTAAAACAATCACCTTGCCCTCTCCTAACTGATCTACTAAGCCCAGCCTGCACACTTAGCTCCGCTAGCATCAGCTTACTCACTGTGCCCCACTCTTCGTCTATCTTTCTGTCAACCTCTATCCCATCTTCCCCCTAGCCTGGAACTCCCTTCCCCTCCAAAGATGACAGACTACCTTCAGATCATTATTAAGGTCACATATCCTTCAAAAGGCCTTTCCTGATTAAGTCCTCTTTCCCCCAGCTCCCTCTACCTTCTGCAGCATCTATGCACTTGGATCTGTGAACTTTGGGCATTTGATATTCACTCTACCCTCAACCCCACAGCACTTATGTACACATCTTTAAATTAAATATAAGAAATTATTTACATTAATGTCCGCCTCTCCGTATAGGTGGTAAACTCATTGTGGGGAGGGAATGTGTCTGCTAATTCTGTTGTATTATACTCTCCTTAGCACTTAGTAGTGCTCTGCACATAGTAAGCACTCAAATACTATTCACTGATTGAAAAGGGAGGAAGAATAGGTTTTAACTCCATTTTTCAGATGAGGAAACTGAGGCATAGAGAAGTTAAGTGACTTGACCATAGAACCCAGGTCTCCTGACTCTCAGGCCTATGGTTTGTGAGTCTCTGGTTTAGAATAATAATAATAATAATTAGTGGTATTTGTTAAGAGCTTACTATTTGCCAGGCACTGTACTAAGCGCTGGGATGGATACAAGCAAATCAGATTCAACAGAGTCCCGATTCCACATGGAGCTCACATTCTTAACCTCCATTTTCAGATGTGGAAACTGAGGTACAGAGACATGAAATGCCTTGCCCAGGTTCACAAAGCAGACAAGCGGTGGAGCGGAATTAGAACCCACAAACTATTTAGAAAAATTATTTACTTATGAGTCAGTAACTGGATTTGATTCATGTCATCCCCTGACTAAAGCTAGGGCAGAGGTGGCATATTGTTCTCAGCCACTTTTACCTAACTCAATGCTGACTGCAGATGGCATCGGCAACCTCCAGACACAGTGTGGGTGTTGAGTTACTTTAACAGTACCTGTACTGTAACTCTCAGTGCAATCAGAAAGCATTCAATGAATACAATTGATTGATTACTGTGGCTGGCTCAGACCCAGTAGGAGCCACTGAGGGTGAAAGTAATGCACTTCATTTGGGAGGACTTTGTGACTTTATCCCCTTCTCAAAAGGCCCTAAATAGCCATTTGGACAAAACGGCCTACCTATATTCTCGGGAGATACACTGTCTAACGTTTCTGTGCTTCAATTTTTCTAAGGGGCAACTTTCCAAAACTCAAATCACATGCATTGACTTTCTTCAATTAAAAAAAAAAAAGAAAAATCCCATATGCCCTAAAATTATCTATCTGGATGCCTTCATTTTAAACAAAGATCACACTAACATTTTTTATAATATACAGGTACTCCAATATTTTACCTAGAAATGGTTTCTTCATTTGTTCTGGAATCACAATAGCAATGCTTGTACATAGCTTCTGTCAGAAAATAAGTTTCTAGGGCATTTTCACATTAGCTGTCTCTAAAAAACTTTCCAAAGAGCTAAGAGCATTTTCAAAGTAGAAATGTTTACCTGTTGTGATCGGTTTACATCAGTACAGTAATGCCCTTCAAGTCGCTTTTCTCCAGGACTTTTCCAACTTTCTTTTGCATTTAAATTGGGGTCATTAACGGCTGTTTTGCAAGTGCGAAAGCCCCCAATCGAAACAACCAAAACCAAAATGATTTGGGAGACCGACTGTGTAATTGCCTTCAAAGTCGAGCCATAGAAGGGGAGTAATTGATTTGTTTTCCCTAACGATGGTCTTGCATCTGTTAGACACGGCATATGCCAATTAAAGCAGATTTGCAAAGCCGTTGAAGGGATTAACGGGCTCAAATTTGGCTTTAACGATGGTGCAGTCTCTGCAACTTTAATGTAGTTTCTTGGAGAAAAACCGTGGGGTTCATTAAAAAAGGATATATACATATGTGTGTATATATATCCACTCATTCAATAGTATTTATTGAGCGCTTCCTATGTGCAGAGCACTGTACTAAGCGCTTGGAATGGGCAATTTGGCAACAGATAGAGACAATCCCTGCCCAATGACGGGCTCACAGTTTAATCGGGGGAGACAGACGGCCAAAAACAAGACAACATAATCACAATAAATAGAATCAAGGGAATGTACACCTCATTAACAAAATAAGGTAATATATAGATATATATATATATATTTGTCTCACATCCACCAGACTCTCTTCTCCTCTTCAAAGCCCTACTGAGAGCTCACCTCCTCCAGAAGGCCTTCCAGACTGAGCCCTCCCTTTCTCTCTGCCCCTCCTCCCCTCCACACAGCACTTGTGCATATTTGTATATTATTTCTCTATTTATTTTGTTAATGATGTGTATATATCCATGGTTCTATTATTCTGATGGTAGTGATGCCTGTCTACGCGTTTGGTTTTGTTGTCTGTCTCCCCCTTTTAGACTGTGAGCCCGTTGTTGGGTAGGGACTGTCTGTTGCCGAATTGTACTTTCCCAAGCGCTTGGTACAGTCCTCGGCACACCATAAGCGCTCAATAAATACTATTGAATGAATAAATACGACTGAATGAATGAATATATATATATATATATATATATATATATTTTGCTCCCTCTCTGCCTCCCCTTCACCTCCCCTCAGCTAAGCCCCCTTTCCCCCTGCTCCTCCCCCTCTCCCTTCGCCTCAGCACTGTGCTCATTTGTATATATTTTTATTACCCTATTTATTTTGTTAATGAGGTGTCCATCCCCTTGATTCTATTTATCGTGATTAAGTTGTCTTGTTTTTGTCCGTCTCCCCCGATTAGACTGTGAGCCCATCAATGGGCAGGGATGGTCTCTGTTACCGAATTGTCCATTCCAAGTGCTTAGTCCAGTGCTCTGCACATAGTAAGTGCTGAATAAATACTATTGAATGAATATATATATATATGTATATGTATGTATTCTTTGTAGCTCTGGCACTTGCTTCAGCGCAACCGCCCCCCCAACGGTATTGTTGTTTTAGGCCTCATTTTAAGGTATGTAAAAGCCAATATGTCCCACAGCCCGGTGGGCAAACTTTGGGCAAGTCACTTCACTTCTCCATTACCTCCTCTGCAAAATGGGGATTAAGGCTGTGAGCCTCCCGTGGGACCACCTGATAACCCTGTATCTCCCCTAGCGCTTAGAAGAGTGCTCGGCACATAAGTAATGTTGGTATTTGTTAAGCGCTTACTATGTGCCAAGCCCTGTTCCAAGAGCTAAGGAAGATACACGGGTAATCAGGTGGTCCCACGTGAGGCTCACCATTTTAATCCCCATTTTACAGATGAGGTCACTGAGGCACCGAGGAGTGAAGTGACTTGCCCCAAGTCACACAGCTGACAGAGCCGGGATTAGAACCCATGACCTCTGACTCCCAAGCCCAGGCTCGTTCCACTGAGCCACTTTGCGTCTCTAGTAAGCGCTTAACAAATCCCCACATTATTATTATTATTATTAAGGTGGTCACTGCCCCTTTACCTCGTGGTCCCGACGGGTCACTCAAGTGCTCTCTCGAGTGACCGGCAACGTGATTACAAAATTCGTCCATGCCCTTTCCCACAAACGTGCAGCCTCCCCACTCGCATGGCAGCACGAGGTGGGCGAGTTGGGGCTTGGCCCTGAGGGCCATTGCCCGCCCGCCCGCCCGGGGGCCTGCTGAGGGGAAAGAAAGGGAAGGGACGAGACGCCGAGACGGGAAAGGGCAGGGGGCCCCGCAGGCCCACGCAGGACCGGCGACGTGGGACCGTTGACGTAAAGACCCTGACACCGCCCCCCGCGCCCCTGCCCGCCCTTCTACAGTTGGCCCCGCCCACACCTCATGCCAAGCTCACGCACTAGGCCCCGCCCACGCCCACTCCCATGCCCGTGCACTATTCCCCTCCCATGCACTATTCCCCTCCCACACCTCAGGCCCATCCATGCATTAGGCCCCATCCACCCCTTGTGCCTCTCCCACGCACTAGGCCCCGCCCACTCCCATGCCCATGCACTATTCCCCTCCCACACCTCAGGCTCCTGCCCACGCAATATTCCCCGCCCACACCTCAGCCCCACCCATGCACTAGGCCCTACCCACACCTTGTGCCTCGCCCACGCACTAAGCCCCGCCCACGACTCAGATCACACCCACGCACTATTCCCCTCCCAAACCTCAGTCCCCGCCATACACCAGGCCCCGCTCACACCTCGGGGCACACCCACGCACTATTCCCCACCCACACCTCGTGCCTCGCCCACGCACTAGGCCCCACCTCAGGCCACACCTATGCATTAAGCTCCACCCGTGCCTCAGGTCACGCCCACGCACCAGGCCCCACCGACACCTCAGGCCACACCTATGCACTACTCCCCTCCCATACCTCATGCCACGCACTAGGCCCCACCCATACCTCAGGCCATACCCACGCACTAGGCCCCATCTTTGTTTTAGGCCCCACCCACACCTTAGACCCCACCCACGCACTAGGCCATGGATAGAGAATAGATAGACCATGCATGGAGAAGCAGCGTGGCTCAGTGGAAAGAGCCCGGGCTCGGGAGGCAGAGGTCGTGGGTTCTAATTCCGACCCCGCCGCTTGCCAGCTGGGTGACTTTGGGCAAGTCGCTTCACTTCTCAGGGCCTCAGTTACCTCATCTGGAAAATGGGGATTAAAACTGTGAGCCCCACGTGGGGCAACCTGATCACTTTGTATCCCCCTGCGCTTAGAACAGTGCTTTGCACATAATAAGCGCTTAACAAATACCACCATTTATTTTATTTAGGCCCCACACCTCAGGCCATACGCTAGGCCTCACCCTCCCCTCAAGCCAGGTCGACGCACCAGGCCCCGCCCACATTTAAATTGCCACATGGTCCTAAACTCTCGCCGTTAAAACTAGGGCGGTGAGGGGAAGGGGAGGAAAAAACAAGGAGACATAAAGGCCATAAATAAGAAGGAAAAAAAAACCCAGAAAAAATTGGAAAGGACCCTACAGAGCCCGACAAGTCTAAACAGAGAAGCAACATGGCCCGGTGGAACGAAAACACACCTGGGAGCTGGAGGACCTAGATTCTAATCCCTTTTCTGCCACTTCTCTGCCGTGTGACCTTGGGTGAGTCATTTCACTTCTCTGTCTCTGTTACCTCATCTGTAAAATGGGGATGGAGGCCGTGAGCGCCAAGTGGGACATAGACTGTATCCAACCTGATTATCTTGCGATGTAGACTGAGCTTGTTCTGGGTAGGGATTGTCTGTCTTTACTACTGTATTGTACTTTCCCAAGCACTTAATACAGTGCTCTGCCCACAGCAAGTGCTCAATAAATACAATTGAATGAATTTACCCCGGCACTTAGCATGGTGTCTGGCACATGGTAAATACTTAATAAATACCATTAAAAAAGCGGGGGGGGGGGGGGGGGCGGTGTTAGGAAGCTTAAGGAGTGGAGGAAGAGATGGGCTAAAAGGTGTCTGGAGAGGCTCACTTGATATTCGAAACTGATAAGATGTAAGCAGTTAATAATCAATCCTCTTTATTGAGTGCTTACTGTGTGCAGAGCACTGCATTTTTGCTGCTTTCTTTCAGAGGATTTTGGCTATCATTTGGGGAATTTTACAAAGAGGATTGAGAAGTCAATAGTATTTCTTGAGCACTTACTCTATGCGGAACACTGTACTACTTGCAGGCAAAAGTCACGTAGAGTTAGTAGTCCCAATCAATCAACTAAAGAAAATCCACTAAAGAAACAATGACCTTCACACACCTCTGGGTTCCTTGTTCTCATCATTTTTCAATGTAGTTCTTTTAACAGAAGGTATGTCACAGGGGACTGTGAACCCCATGAGAGACAAGGACTGTGTCTAATTTGACAGTACTGTATCTATCCCAGCACTTAGTACAGGGCTTGGCACATAGACCCTCCTGCCCCCCGCCCCTTCTAAACTGTGAACCCATTGTTGGGTAGGGATTGTCTCTATCTGTGGCTGAATTGTACTTTCCAAGCGCTTAGTACAGTGCTCTGCACACAGTACGTGCTCAATAAATACGATTGAATGAATGAATGAATGAATAGCAAGTGCTTAGCAAATGCCGCAATTATTATTATTACCTATTCTGGGAAGAATACCCAGTACTGTCTCTAAGGTGGAACAGCGTGATGTTGCCCTCCACTATCATGATCATACCAACATTTGTTGAGCACCTACCATGCAGAGCACTTTGCTAGTCATTTAAGGAACATATGGCAATAAAGTGGTTCCTGCTCTTAAAAGAGTCTTCAGTAATATAATGAGAGGTTTTTCAACCTCACTGTTAGAGTCTACATCCAATCCTCTTATTGTATATAGCTTGGTTCTTGGAAAAGCTCACATTGTAGTACTCACTCAATCTGATAGTGTGCACAGGCAGTTTCTTCAGTAATACAAAATGCCCCCAGAGCACTTGTGTGCCCATCTTTATACTCTTACTTCCTCTTATTTGTAATTTATTTTAATGTCTGTTTCCCCAACTAGATTGGAAGTGCTTTTGAGGGCACGGACCATACCTACTAACTGTATTGAACTCTCAAATGCCTAGTATAGCACTCTACATAGTAGTGTTCAATAAATCCTATTAATTGATTAATTGAAAACACCAGGTTCAGATTGGCTTCCCTTGTCGAAGAACATTCCCTAGTTTCTTAAGTTCTGCTGCAGTGAAAGAGCTCTGCAAGATAGAAAACAATCGATACTATTTATTGAGTGCCTTCTACGAGCATAATACTGTACTAAGCGCTTCGGAGAGTAAATACAGTAGTAGATATGATCTCTGCCCTCAAGGAGTTGACCGCAGTCTGATCAGACTCTGAGATTTGCCCAGAGGTGAATTGTCTCCATTCCCGCGTCATGTAGAGTGGCTCCCAAAACATAAATGTTTAACCAGTCCTTTCTGGATTATTCCTAACAATGTGCCGCAAGCTTTATGCTTAGGTGGCCTCACATCTTTTATCTGTTCATTGCTCAAGTGCTTAGTAAAGTGCTCTGCACACAGTAAGCGCTCATTAAATACGAATGAATGTTCTGATTGGTTCATCCAGGACTGCTAGTAAGTGCTGCAAGATGTGTTCAGCTGCCTTTGCGGTGCTCAGTCTTTGACTAAATGCATACTTCTGGCTAACATAAAATTTGTAAGCTCATCATGGACAGGCCCTTTACCTCTACTGAACTCTCCCAGGCATTTTATACAAGGCTCTGTCCACAAGCACTCAATAGATACTAATGGTTGATTTAAAGAAAAAATACAACTAAATCTCTTCAGCAGTCAAAATCATGGCCTGTTGCTCATCTGTTTTGCAATACATCTCTTTGGCTTGCTGAGCTACTACTGACTTTAAATGAAGCACAATAGAATACCAAACAGATATGGAGAATTTCCATCACCAGCTTCTCTAATCGTGGGCCCTTACAAGAGATGATAGGCAGACCTACTGATTTAAAAAATAAACAGCATCACACCTTTTTATTTAATTATGATAATACAAGCCCATGAGAATTCACATACACCTACCCTCTCAAAATAAACTTAAATCTCCCATTTTTATTCAGTGAGAAAATAGCTATCTTGGACTACTGCCTTACAACACTAGGCCTATACCTTTGGAGAGGAAGAGAAACAACTGCTCTGTAATTCTTCTGTATATGAAATAACACTTTCCATACTTGGAATTCTCTAAAACAGTTTAATATTAGACACAGTGTAATGGCACTTGATACAGTACGTTTTCCTGAGAGAACTCATCACACACTACAACCTTTTGGGATACATTAATTCATGTTTCTCCTCCACTTAACATGTAGCACATAATCAATGTTAAACAATTGTACCCTGTGTTAGGTTTCCCATAAGATTTACACTCTCATGGCAATAGAGTTATGTAGCATGTAATTTAATGGAATTCACAGGCAAAAAAGAAATCCTCATGATTTATTCATTCACAACCAAAAATGGGTTCAGAACTAGTAGACACATCACTACCTCAGTTTCTCCTCTGCAGCTATGCTTTTGCACCATGGAAAAGTTTTTTTTTTTAACTAAATAGAATACTCTTATCAATGTATAATGATATATACACAACAATATACACTTATCACTATTTTGGCTGAGTAATTTTTTGCTGTCCAGTTTCTGATATGCAAAGTCACAGTTATAAAATAAAAAAGGACCAGATATTGTAAGATATCATGTGAAGTCCAACTTAAAGGCACCTTGCCCAAAACAGTGACCTCATTCAGACAAAGTGCATTGGATAAATCTGGGTGACTTTTCTGAAATATTCTGACACCTCTCAGAAAAGTGTATATTCTTTAAATACACACTCACTCATGCACACGCGCGCACACACACCCACATACACACACACACAGAGTGGCACAATCTAGTCACATTATTTAAATTAGGCTCTCAAACATTTTTCCACTAGACATCAAAAACCTTCCTTATGCGATCAAGCTGTACTGAAAAAGGCCTTTATTTGACAAAGGAGAGTGAAGAAATGTATGTTTTCCACCTCAACATGGGTTATTTTTCTTTTTAATTGGGACATTTGCACTTTAGATTCAGCTAATGGGAACAACTCATTAAGTCAATGAATTCAAATTGCTAAAGAACCCTGGAGCCTTTTCAAAATCCTTATGACTATGGAACCCCAGCCTACAAATGATGAGTGTAGGGCATTTAAAAAAATTAACATTCCATTGAACAATCTAATTTAATGAGTCAGTTGAGCCATCTTTCATCATCTCTACAAATATAAATACAAATGTTGCTTAGCTTTTTGTGGCTGGTAACGTAGAGGCTGCATATTTTTGGTGTATGTTGCTTTGGTTCCCTCAGCCCTGAACCGAGAGCCACCCTGAAGCAGCCCTCGGGCAGCTTACAGCAAAAACGCCAGGCCTCCACATAATGTGTGTTTCTGTAGATACACATCACAGGTAAAACACAGAAATTCCCACACCGCAAAGTACCCCGAAAATTCTTAAAAGGATCCTTGAATAGCTTCCTCGGGATCATATGTATTCCAAAATCACAACATGGAAATACCACTTAATGGTGTTCTTCCTATTTGGTAAATCTCTGCCATAGAGGATGAGGATCAAGTGAGGTCCAGGCTTGATAACACTCGTCCTTTGCAGCACTTTAAGTTTAGGATAGGTACACTAACTTGTCAGGGGTGGTTTAGGTACAGTTGTACCTGGAGGAAGTAGGTGATCAATTTTCAAATCTCCCCAAGATTTTTTTGGTTGGGAGCATATTAAAGCCAGGATGATCATGGCAAGCATTCCATCATCCCCTCCTTCTGTCTGAAACCTGAGAGCAGGAAGATGTTGTCAGATTGCCTGCCCCTTGTAGCTGCTAGTCCTTGGTTCAGACTGTCACCATCTTTGATTTTACCTCACAGGTGCCCTCACACTATCTTGGCCCAATCCAAGAGTACCAAAGCTACACACCTGCCACAGTTAACATTAACAACCTGGAAACCACCTGGAAACCTCCTAGAAACCACTGGCCTTGAAGACTTGTTTTCAAGAACCTCTTTTCCCTTTTCCTCTTTCCCTTTGGAAAAAAACAAAACACAAAGAACAAGGTATATGCATTACTTACAAAGCTCTGACCTTGGGATGGAACCTAGGTTTAATGCTGAGGGGCATACAGTTGCTCAACAAATCATACTACGTGTGTCTCACTGAAGTCACCAACGTTACAAGGGACCCCATTTTCACTGATGATCTATTCTTAACATTATTGTCAAGAGAGTGTGCTAAGCCCGCTTGGTTTTGATCAGCATCAGAATAAAGACTCCTTCTACTGCCCATGGCAAGCGCTCCTCAGGCAAGTCTGAATTTTTATTTCAGACAGAGCCCAGAAACATCATGTGGGTGAAAAATGGGTTTTGCTCTCCACTCACATCTAGACAGGAGACCTATCTGTCAGGGTTCCGCTGCCTTAGGATAAGCATCCATTAGTGTGTCTCTCTAAGCCTTCTGAAAACATTGCCTTCCAAGAGCATCTCCTCTCAGCAGAAGATAACCCCATTTCTCAGCTCCTACTAGCGGGGGCGGGAGGCAGATGTTGTATTTACCATCAGAAGAAGTTGATGAGGTAGTTCCAAAGTAGAATCTGGAAATGGCAGCATCAGTTTTAATAATGTCTGCACTATCACCTCAGGTCCCCCACAGGCCAACAGCATGTCCTAGTGGGTGAGAAACAACATCTGGTTCATTGTTTTGGGGGTCCAGTGCCTAAGTAGTGGGACAGTTTTTTTTTTATTTGCAACTCAGATGTCCCTCAGATTTGTTGGAATGGGGAAAGCTGGTTTTACAGGGCAGAAGCTCTCCTTCAAAGTGGACAATCGAGAATAGTGAGTCGAGGGCATTGAATACAAAATGGTCCCCCTGGAATATCCAGGAGATTTAAAAGACCATATGGCAAAATTTTAGTAATAACTTGTTCAATGTGACTTCCTTTGTCCACATTGCTTAAACCTTGGAATTTCACACACCTCCTTCTCACGTTCTGATTTAATTCAAAGTTGTAGACAATTTAATTCAGAATCAAATACCATTAAGAACAATAAATATTTTAAAATCCTTACTTTCCTATTGTTTTGGAAAAAGTACAGATTGGTGAGAAGAGGTTTCTTCATCACTGCAAAGTAATGGTTTCATGAAGTGCTTGGTGCATCCAGAAAGCGCTCAATAAATACCATTGATTGACTGATGAAAGTATTGACTTTTATGCCATATCCAGAACCTTTATTCTGTCACTTAACCTCCTTTTTTGGTCAAGATGTGCCATGTAAAACTGCTTGGGTCTGATGCCAATCTACCTCTCTTTATCCTTAACCTTCCCATCCCCATCCCCCCAAAAATCAAATGGGATTTTTTTTTCCCACAAGGTTTCCAGTGCTATTTACTCTCTGCAGTTTTTCTATGTTATGTAAGGTAGGAGGTGGTCCCACTGCTCAAACTTACAACTTTTAATTGCCAGGATACAGCCTTCTTGCTGCTGAGTGAGGTGGATGGTTAAAAAAAAAAAAATAGATGATGCAGGGATTTGGAAATAGTTTTGCAGTAGCATGGCCAACTTGTACTTTCAATATAATGAATGAAAAGAGTTTTTTTGTGGTTTTTTTTTCTGTTTGGTATTCAGCAACAATCTTGAAGTTTTCCAAGACTTTTTTTTCTGTATTTAGACCATCTAGTCCTCTGAAAGATTTTTTATAACTAATAGCTGTACATCTGCTGCTGCTGCTCAGTCTGAACTTGTGGCTGTCCTGACTGCTGCTGTGCTTGCGGCTGTTGCTGCTGCTGGGGCTGCAGGACGTCAGTCTGAGGCACTGCCCTCCACGTGAGGGGGTGCTGTTCACTTATGGGGTTTCCTAAGGGAGTGATGGAGTTCACCAGGGTCGTGAGGTTGATAAAATGGGCGACCGACTGCGGGTTCGAGGCTTCTGGCTGGGGTTGGATCTGGATGTCGTTCTGGCGGTTGTGGAGCATGGCAGAACCGCTGACCGTATCAAATGTCACTGTCAGGATCGAGTTGTCCAGTTGCAACTGACGTTCAGGGGTGGTGAGATGGCCCACGGCCACTGGCTGGAGGTTTGTAAACTGGGTCCCGGCTCCGGTGGTGATGGGGGTAACGGTAATGTTGGTCAACCCGACTGAACTAGATGGAGTCGTGACATTTGGATCGCCCAGGGTCACCACCACCTAGAGACGAACACACAGTCACTTTGTTTAGTTTCACCCCTTCTCTAGCAACTCTAATAACCATTTAAAAAATTCCTCTGCTGTCCATTTGTATACTATATATTTATAATAATAATAATGATGATGTTGGTATTTGTTAAGCACTTACTATGTGCAGAGCACTGTTCTAAGCCCTGGGGTAGATACAAGGTAGTCAGGTTGTCCCACGTGAGGCTCACAGTTAATCCCCATTTTACAGGTGAGGTAACTGAGGCACAGAGAAGTGAAGTGACTTGCCGTCAGTCACACAGCTGACAAGTGGCAGAGCCGGGAGTCGAACCCATGACCTCTGACTCCGAAGCCCAGGCTCTTTCCACTGAGCCACACGTGTGTATATAAATATATATATATATATATATGTCTCTGTGTGTGTTGGAGCGGGGGTGTATCTAGATTTGCCCTTTGTCTTTGAAGACACCACTGATAATGAAGTTCATCTATGAGTACTTAGACTGGGAGCCTACTGTGGGACAGGGATGATGTCCCACTTGATTAATTTATATCTACCCCAACCATCAGAACAGTGTTGGACACACAGGCAGCATGAGAAGCAGCATGGCCTAATGGAGAATGCCCAGGCCAAGGAGTCAGAAGGACCTGGGTTCTAATCCCGGTTCTGCCATTTGACCTTGGGCAAGTCACCTAACTTTCTGTGCCTCGGTTCCCTCATCTGTAAAAGGGGGATTAAGACTGTGTCCAACCTGATTAGCTTGTATCTACCCCAGGGCTTAGTACTGTACCTGGCACATAGTAAGTGCTTAACAAATACATTAAAAAAGTGTTTAAAAAATACCATAAAAATAATAAGTGAGTGTCTAAAAACATCAATGTGGGATCCATGCCAACTACACTGGGCACACAAAAAAGTTGTCCGTTGTTCAACTTAACGTTTGTTGCATCTGGTCCTATTTTCTCTTTTGCCTCCTTGTTTCATGATCCATGCAAAGCTTTTGCTCACAGAGAACTGCTCCCTTCTTGATGGCAGTATGCCAGACAGGTCTATCCTAAGCAACTGACTCCCAGTTTTCAGCTGGGAAACAGCCCTGTCTGAGGTTTTGGATAATATCACATTGGAAAAAGTTAAACCTCAGACTCAAAAGAAAAGCAGAAAACAAAAATATTGAACTCAAAAATCTCTAATTTATTCAAGGGTAGTAGCACTGGTGACTGGGAAGGAAGGGGAAAGAGAAAATAAGGGAGGAATCTGGGAAAACACACAAAACTCTTCTAGTCCAGGAATCAGAAACAGAAATGACAGAGTAGCACAGCATTATCTTCTCATCAGCCTTCTTAAACTCATCATTAGAGGGTGGAGTTTCCGGTCCCGGTGACAACTTTACCCTAGATCCAGCCCAAACTATCCCATCTGTCAGTCAGCATCTGCCTGTTCAGAGCGGTGACAAACTGTGCCAACAGAAGTGGAATGGCTTATCATGCTTGCAATCCCCGAGAGCAAGACAAAGAGAAGTAAATTGAGACAGAGTCTGAAGAGGATCCTTGGGCCTCTAAGTCCAGTTTGATTCATAGCTCCAGGGAAAAGGGGGTGGATTAGCTGGGCCCATCATTCTCTTTATCCCTTACATCTTTGCCGCAGTGTCTTTGTTGGCTAAATTCCTAAGTCTCCGACCCTGTCAGCAGATGTGCTTGACTCTCCCCAGCCTTTCATAATAAGGGAGCACTGACCTGCTGAATGCTCTGGACAGCCGAATTGGTCTCGTCTCCTACGTTCCCTGTGAATTCGGCTTCTTTTTCGCTGAATTCAGTGAACGCCGGATCCTCTGGCACTGATGCTTCCTCCTCGTCATCTGGTTTTTGCTTTCGTTTATGAGCTCGTTTAGCAGCTTTCATAAGTTTCCCTTCAGGTAATTCTCCCTGTTCTAGAGCGAGTTCAGGCTGCAGAAACAGAAGAGTTCCAATAACTGATAGGAAAGGCTCTCCTCTCAAGAGTTTTAAGCACCTGTGAACTCAGCACAAACTAACATTATCAAACACCAGCGACTACATAAAAAAAAACAGTCAAAATATTAATGCCGTCTTAGAATTTCAAAGAAATAAGAAAGCAGTAGATCAATTCTTCCATGTCACTGAAAAAAAAAACAGGACGTTATGTCAATCATTGAGAAGAAAAACTTTTTTTTTGCACTCAAAAACATTTTTCTTGAATTCTTCCAACAAACAGGAAACAAATGGGCAGAGATCTGCCTTAAGAAGTGAAAAAACTTTTGGGCCGTTGACTAAGTATTCAGGTAGAAGGTACATAAAAACATTCTGGGAAACATTTCTGGGTCGAATCCTCAGAGGTAGTTCAGTTTACTATTTTGGGACACCAAAATTGAAGAACTGCTTACTGATTATAAAATACCACAGTAAACCCTTTACTTTAGCAGATTTTTTACCCGCAATGCATCACAAAGAAATAATGAAAAAGACTCCTGAAGGAAAGTTTAGAACAAAGGGCAATGGAATGTGAACCACACAGAAAAAGCAATAGAATGGCTCCAGAGGCTGATACGTGGATTGTACCGACCCATTTGTCCTTGTCATTGGTCCCTGAAGTCAATTGATTCTTATGCTGGTTTTCTAGGCTTCTTTGAGGATGGCTTGTATTCACTGTCCACCCAGGAAGTCTGCACTGGTTGGAAGGGGCTCTGGGGTTCTGGTCTTACCTGTACAATGCCAATGGAGGAAGCGTCGATAGTTGTTGTTTCTGGGAGGTGCTCTAAGTCCCCAATTCTAACGGAAAGAACCTACATATAAAAACAGAAGCTGTGGGCCTGCATGTTACAGAATTTGAGAATGGTTGATTCTAAAGTCCTGGCGAACTGCAGGACAGAATTATGTAGCCTACTGTAATGCAAAAGTCATGATGAGCTTCCATGAAATGGTCCTTTCCTCAACAGGGACTGCGATCACTTTGAGCTCCTCAATCCCCATTTTAATCCCCATAAGTGTGGCCACTGGCACCAAGGATTCAAGATTGAATTGCATAGTGTCACCCTGCCAACACATTTTCTACATAGCTTCAAAGAGTAACTCTGCAGGGTTATCAAAGGACCCTGAGTAAAACTAGCTTGAATGCCATAATACCTTTTTATTCTTGCTTCTCAGCAGAAAAGCCTTTTAAATAGAAAGATTACAAAGGGAATATCTGCCATGCTATCTCCAAAGCCTCACAATTGGCTGACAGAGCTATAATAGGAATTTGGGTTAGGGTTTAATAGGTTTGACTTAAATGAACATTTAATGAAAGCAGCATGAAAGCCCATCACTAAGAAGCTATAAAACACTGTAAATCCTAGAGCCTTCAGAATGAAAAGCTGTTCAGTGTTAAAGCCAATCAAAATATGAACTTTGGACAGTAAAGCTCACTTCCTCACAGACTCTCTATTGCAGGATAATCTATCCAGCTCCCCATATCTACTGAATGAGGGCACAGAGGCAACCTGGACCACTGAAATGGACAGATAAGCCTGACAAGTGAACTTCAATGAATAGTTTTGGCTTGCTCTCACCAAAACTTTTCCTACCAGAGCTATGAGGCAAAATCAATATCACTTTGTTCCCTTTGCTTTTCCTCCACCTTCTTTCACCTACTTTTCTCTCTCTTCGCAGGTGTATGTGTGTGTGTAAAGAAGACAAGGGGGATATAAAAAATTAGAATAAAATAATAAAAATAAGAACACTAAAATGGTCAAAAGACCAGCCAGAACAGAAGCTCCAAGTAAATCCACAACACTGACAATCAGTGGAGGACTGTAGTGATCAGATGCTTTGTATTCATTTCTGTGGCTGTGTTCAAGTTTAGCCTGTAAAACCTGGACTATGTCTTTCTCTGAATGGCAGCTGTTTCAGTGCAAAGCTTCAGGAATATCCATGCTCCTGGAGGCAGGAGGTTTGATTGCAGACAACATCTACTCTAAAACTGTTGAGGATAGAGAGGAAGGAGTCAACAATCTAATACAGAGTTTTGAATCCATCACCTTGCTATCACCGGCTGCCTTCCAGGGATCTCGCCTTTCACCAACCCATCCACCCAATCAATGGTATTTATCGAGTGCCCAAGTGCAGAGTGCTGAACTATGCATGGCTGAACCTAAAAGTTCACCTCTAGACCGTAAGCTTGTTACAGGCAGAGAACAGGTTTGCTAATTCTGTTTTCTTGTACTCTTCCAAGCGTTTACTACAGTGCCCTGCACATAGTAAGTGCTCAATAATTACCATTGATTGATTGACTGGTCCTGAACCTTAGCAGTGCAAACCTTCTCAACTTTAGAATGCCGGGAAGCTGAGCCACCAGGACCAGAATGAGAGAAGAGCTTAATGGATATTTACAATCGTGGAAGTGACATGGATAACAAGGACTTGATCTTCCAGCTTGGTTTCTTATGTAACATTACCTGATATTCAAGTATGCTGTAGAACGTTCTAAAGAGGGGAAGGGAGGAAAAAGGAAAGGGGAGGGAAGAAATAGGAATGGTGGTGGTAGGAGAATAGGAGAGGGGAGGAAAGGAGCAATAAAGCAATCAAGGATCTGAGAAGACTTACACGAGAAAGTGAATAAAAAAGGGCAGGTTCAACCTAGAAAATATGATGGCTCTCTTCAAATAAACGAAGCGGGGAATGAGAAAAACAAAGAGGTAAAAGAGGTCAAATGGGAACATGGTAGAGGAGCCATATGGTAGAGCATCTGGGTAAGCTTCATCTTGAGACGAGTAAGAACCAAAGGAAAAAAGGTTTATCCTGGGAGGGATCAGCATGAAACCATAGCTCCCACCCAGTGAGTCACAGTCTCGCAGGGCTCCGGGGATATCAATTTGTTTTCTAACGAGCAGATTTGCTGGATTTTAATGCTTAGCTCACGGTGTAAGATCAGACGTAAGCTTAAACTAGGGAAATGTTTCAGCCATTTACTCTCTGTGTAAAAGGATGGAGAGACACAGACAGACATGCCATTCCCTAAGATACCACAGGCTAAAATCATCTCACCTCTGGGTGTTTGCGTCTCATATGCCGACTCATTGATGCTCTGGTTGAAACTTTCGTCCCACACAATTGACAACTCTGCGCTTCTATCTTGTCGTGAGTTAACTGAATGTGTTTTTGAAGCATATACTCTGTGACATATTTCTTGTCACACACAGAGCAGGTCCACTGTTTTCCCACTTTTAAGGGAAAGTGAAAGAAAAAAAAAGAGGGGGTGAAGCAATGTATACACTGTCTCCCAACAGAACCACTGTGTTGTTATTAAATAGAATGCAGGCATGTTATTATTTCAGTTCTGCAGAAAGACTATTAAATCAGCCTTACAAATTAGCACCATCCTAACACTTCAAATGAAAAATAGATAGTAAAGTAGGAGAACTTTCTTCTTCCTGTGTACTGCAAACTACTGATGCTGGTTGCCAGTGGTACATATGGGATCCATAGGTGAAAATTCTGCAGATTGCTAACATTTTGGGCGCTGACAAAACTATTTCAAAGTGGTGTAGTTAAGCTGTTTTTTTAGTGTCCAATAAAACCAACACTTGATGAAGACAAGGTACTGATTCAGGCAGCTTTCATCATCTTGCCAATCTGAAGTCAAACTTTGCTTCAAGAATTCACTTAGTGCCTTATAATGTTATTTACCTGTGTGAATAAGCTTGTGGGTCTCCATTGTGTTTCTCTCACTGAAGGTCTTTCCACAAAGTTCACACATGAAATCTTTAATCCCTTAAAGAGAAAAGCACATTTAACAAGATACTGGCAAGAGCCAATGAAACCTCTTCCAAAACAAAAATGGGAAAATGCAAGCACATAGCATTGAAAAACAAACCAGCAACCCCCAAATATTAAACTTTCAGGTTTGCTCTAAGACATACTTTCATTATACTATTTGTCAAGAATGCTACTGATAAATTAGGGATATCTTTCCCACAGTGACTGTCTGTCTTGGATATAGCATGGTCCACAAATTGGCACAAATGGAGATTCAGTGTAGGATAGAATGGTTGTATGGACTGGTACCATCTTGTCTAAGGCTTCCAGCTGCCTCAATTCCTGGCCTCTGGCCTAGCCTTACTGCACTGTACCAAACAATATTTTGTGTTTCTGAACTTTACAGTACTTAAAAATACAATAAAATAACAGTGAGTGGCAGGAGTAGAGTGTTCTGCTACTGATGGGCATATCAATAGTACAGGAATTCGTAGAGAAAATGTCAGCCACGGTGATATCTTTTACCCAGTGACTCAAATCGTTACTGCATGATTTTCCCATTGCGTGAGATCCTTCAGGAACACAACTATTGTATTTCAGCGGAACTGAATGGTAATGTTCATCTCAGAAATCTAGGTTGAGAAGAGGCCTTTAAATGGCCATCTAGTCTACTCATGTGCCTTTACGTGCTACTATCCCCCAGCCATCTAGATAGACGAGATCACTCCATAAGGTGGCAGAGATATGTTATCTTCCCAAGAATTAAAATGTAAGGTCCTTGTGGGCAGGGATCATATCAATTCTATTGTACTGCACCCTCTCAAACACTTAGTAGACTGATCTTCACACAGTAAGCACTCAGTAAGTACCAGTGACTGATGAATCTGCTCACCAGTGTGCCTTTTGTAGTGTTTCAGCATGTTGACTTTCTGTGCAAATTTCCGATGGCATTCTTTGCACTCATACTCCTTGATACCTTTATGGAGCTTCATATGGTGTCGCAGAGCATGCTTGGTCTTCATGCCTGTGACAAAGGAAGAAGTAGGTGAGGGAACAGAACTCAACTCATCTCCTTAACTGACTAGGCAGGAACAGAGAAATCAGTAAATTGTTGCAAATTAATATCAAGCAAACTCCCACATTCACTGCTGGGACAAGATATGCCAGAACCAAATAACAGTAATTAGCTCAGGCATAATGTAAGCTCAAGGTGGTTTTCAATGAGTTTTATTTAGAATTTTAAAACACCTAGAGGTAATTAAAAAAACACACACAAAACACATGGGGCCTCGTGAAAGGCACCAACAAGAGCGATCAAACTAAAGATAGCCCAATTAAATAATTTAATGTTAATCTTCAAACTGCTTTAAAACTGTTCCAATCTGACAGAGCAACCACTGGACTATGGATGTGAACTGCCTCTCTTTAGAAGCAGATGTGAAAATCTGCCAACACTGCAGTTGCTGCTAATCAAACAGTATATCGGGTGAGCTGGGTTGCTCTGGAGCACGGGCTTGGAAGTCAGATGTCATGGACCAACTCTTTCAAACCCTTAGTACAGTGCTCTGCATGGACTAAGCACTCAACAAGTACCACTGACTGACTGATGAAAATAACCATGAAAGGGAGCCTGCAAATGATTTTTGGTTTGTTTTTTGGAGGATTAAATGGGAACCACCAGCTCAAGTGATCAGTGACTGGCTAGGAAAAATCAATCATGCATAAATCAGGTTACAAAGCAATCCTACTTTTAACACAAGATCTCATTCTCTGTAAAGGTTATTGGGAAGGGCTTAGTCCTCAGGCCTAAATCATAGTGATCAGTCACATCCAGTGTCCAAGCCAATCAAGGGTAATGAGGCTCAGTGAGCCTTTCTGTGGTTTTTCCTGTCAGAATCAGAGGTCCAGTGAGGTGGAGGTGGTGGTGTCATTTCTTACACATAGCCTTAATAGCATTTTTGATTTTAAATATGAAAACCCTACCACTTTAAAACTTTCCCCCATTATTTGTAGTAGCCTCTCCATAAAAAGGAACCAGTAATCCTATTCTACTCAACTGATTAATTGATTACATGCATCTAAAATGCCTCAAGGCATACTGGATACTGCCTTACCTTTCCCACATTCTGCACACAGGTATTCCCTGATGTTATCATGCACTCTCATGTGCTCTTTAAGCATGTCCTTTCTGGCAAAGGATTTACCACACTGCTCGCATGCATGACTTTTGACACCTTAAAAAAATACCACAAACAAATCGATGAGTGCACCAAGTGGAGATAGCCAGAGATGTTGACCCTTCCCCTCCTAGGTAAAGCTGCTCTAAAGGGAAGTCTTTTTGGCGCATTTCTCATTACCTGCACGATGCAAATCCTTCTGTGAGGGACCATTCGGCTATTTGAGGTCCTTGGGTGGGTGGGGGGTGCTCAGGAGGAGGGTGGCAGGGGGCTCACCATCAAAGGGAAGCAGGAATTATCACCCATTACAGATACAGTGAGCTTTAAATGACAATTACCCTGGGGAAAAGAAGTCATTTCAGGGAATGTTCTTTAAAACAGTTGACTACTTCAATCATTTGCCTCCCGAATGAATTGTGACAAAAAGCTACGGAACCCCTGGTAACAGCCAATTAGAAGAGAGAGTCCACAACCAGAGGAAAGCCTGGGCTACCTGTATGTATGAGTTTATGCCGCTCCAGGTTTCCGATGCTGTTAAATATCCTTCCACATATTTCACAAGGATGAATGTACCTAAAACAAGAGTAGAAGCCTGTGGGCAGTGCGTTCTCACAAATATACAAAGGTGTTCTCATTTCAACTGAAACAGGCTCCAGGAAGTCAAGAGAAAGAGCTTGGGAAGGTGGGGGATTGAGGGGGGTGGGCAGTGGAGAGAGAGAGAGAGAGACAGAGAGAGAGAGAGAGAGAGAGAGAGAGAGAACCCATAATATGCTCTCCTTAACATTGTCAACATTCAGAGGTAGCATGGCTCATGGAAGGAGCATGGGCCTGAAGTCAGAGGCCCTCGGTTCTAATCCCAGCTCTGCCACTTGTCTGTGTGACCTTGGACAAGTCACTTTAATTCTCTGTTCCGTAAAATGGGGATTAAGACTATGAGCTGATGTGGGTCACGGACTGTCTCGGGTCAGAAACAGGAGTTCAAAATGAGGAAGCAAGATTGGGGAAAATTTAAAAAAGACCACAAGCTTTATTGTCTCCCATACTTTAATCATTTATTGCTGCAAAAGGAGTGCAATGATGACTGCTTGTACATGCATCTAAAATTAGCTGCTTGCAATTTAAAGCTTGCAATTTAAAGCTTGAAGAGCTGTAAGGAAGAGAAAAGGTGATTTCTCAAGGTGGCTGAACATTAATAGGAAGAACATCTATTTCTGTGCGGATATGGTGAAATTAAAATAGAAATGTCAGATTTGGTTACTGAGAGGTAATCAAAATGACATTTCTAAAGCCTCTTCTTGCCCTAGGCTCCATCAATCCAAGTGCCACCAGTGTTCCACAATACGGGGGCTAATAAAACAACTCCCACTACCTCATTATTCTGCACAAAGCCTTACTTCTGCACATTGGGATCAGGTAGGTTCTCCCGGTGAATGACCATGTGTGCATGGTAAGTTGCTTTCAGGGCAAAGCGTCGATTGCAGATGCTACAGCCGTAACCTTTCTCCTTGTGAACATCCATGATATGCTTGAGATATTCTTTTCCCCTGCCGAATGTCAGCTGCAAGATGAACCAGTAATGAACATACAGTGCTTAAATAAAATAATAATAATTAATAGGAGACCATGAACCAGGAGTGTTATTCTGGATAAGCCCCTTTAGCCCTCCTCTAGGGAAAGGGATCACATTTCTCTGTCCCGGACCTGGAGTACAAGAATCCACATCTCTTTCTTAGGGGAATCTAAAGGCATAACCACAAAGGGGCTCTGACATTCCTGGTGGGGGTGAAGTTGGGGTCAGGCCAGAGCTCACTACAGGACTTGAGTAAAGCACCAGCTGCTTTTTGGGGATTTTCCCAAAGAACTATCATACTGAATTAAATCCAAGGGAAGATTCCTCATAATAATAGCAATAATAATAATAATAGTATTTGTCTAGCATTTAGGATATGTCAAGGACTGTGCTAAACTCTGGGATGGATACAAGATAATCAGATTGGCTAGAACACCTGTGCCACATGGGGCTCACACTCTAAAGGGAAAGGGGAGGGCAAGTATTGAATCCCCATTTTACAGATGAGGAAACTGGTTCAGAGAAGTTAGGTGACTTGCCCAAGCTTACCCAGCAGGCAAGTGACAGAAGTAACATATTTTATGAAAAGATCACAGAAATTGGTGGCCTTCCTCCCACTCCGAGACTGCCAATATCTGGGGATGGTGGGGTCCTGCTTGCCCCTCCCTAGGTGATGAACTGTTGTGGTCTGCCAGTCAGGCAAGAAAACTGAATTCTCCTTGGATAATATGATTGCTTTGGCCTTCTACCATTAGAGAAATCTGAAGCCCTAGATTTGGGATTGGCCTCTCTTTACTCTTAGGTCAGCAGGGAATGAGAATTCTACAGTAGCAAAGGTGTCCTTCCCACCTTAAGACATTTGGGAGAGAGGCATCCTGTCAATTAACATTCTCTCTTTTGTTTTTTTTTTCATTTTAATGATTTATTAGGCACTTATGTGCCAGGCACTGTACTAAGCACTGGGGTAAATACAAGAATCAGGATGGACAGTAGTCCCTGTCCCACATGGGGGCTCACAGTCTAAATTGGAGGGAGGAAAATTTAATCCCCATTATAGAGATAAACTGAGACACGAAGGAGTTAAGTGACTTGCATAAGGTCACACAACAGTCAAGAGGTGAAGCCAGGATTAGAATCTGGCTCCTTTGACTCTCAGGCCTGAGCCCTTTCCACTAGGCTGCGCTGCTTCCCTAAGACGCTAACTGTATTTCAAAAGCTATGATGAGTTCCAAAGGGAGATTATTTGCTCTTTCACCCATAAACACTTGCTGACAGAGAGGCAGCAAATGGGGAGGATATTTGAGTGCCTTCAGTGAGGAAAACTGGAATGACGATAATAATGATGATAATAAGAAAAGTTGTGGAATTGGTTAAGCACTTATTACGTGTAAAGGACTGTTCTAATCACTGGGAAAGCTACAAGACTATCAGGTCAGAGTCCCTGTCTCACATAGGGCTCATAATCTAAGCAAGAGGGGCACAGGTACTGAATCCCTAGTTTACTGATGAGGTAACTGATGCACAGAGAAGTTAAGTGACTTGCCCAAGGTCATACAGCAGGCACATGATGGAGCTGGGATTAGAACCAGGTCCTCTGACTCCCAGCCCCATGCTCCTTCCACAAGGCCATGCTGCTCCTCTAAATTTGTGAGGTAGAAGAAGGAAAGAGAAGATTTCTTCATGCATTTGGGTCAATTTCATTGCTCTGCTCTTACTACTTCAATACAAATCAGATCCCAATCCTTCCCAACACTGAAAGCAGTCGGTTGGTCCACAACATTTGTTGAGCACTAACTAGGGACCGAAAGGATTTCTGTCTCTCAAATATCTCCTCTACTACAAAGGCAGATTGAGGGCATCGGAAGCTAAACCTTCAATCAATGTATGCAATTAAACAATGGCACTAAAATTTTGGCCTGGGTAGTTCTCATAAAGCACAGTATTAATGGTGCTTCTCTGTGGCTTTAAATGTAAGAGGTAAAAGGAAAAACACCACAGAAACACTTAACTGTTCTAGAGTGTCCTAAACTCATGGATTTCAAAAGACACTACAATTATCCTTTAAAGGGGGTAGTGGTACTGTTTTGCATCAGTAGCCTTGGCTTTCATTCAAAAAAAAAGATCTAGTTCAGATCTTGATTCTTTCAACATGGAAAGATCATCAAGCTTGGCTTCTTGAATGAGCTTTAGATTTTCCAAGTGAGAAGAAGCATGATCTGGTGGAAAGATAACAGGGCTGGGAGTCAGAGGACCCAGGTTCTAATCCTGACTCTGACACTTGTCTGCTGTGCAAATCACTTACCTCCTCTGTGCCTCAGTTGCCCCTCATCTGTAAAATGGGGAATAAGGCTGTGAGTTCCATTTAGGACATGGGCCATGTCCACCCTGATTAGTTTGTATCTATCCCAGAGCTTAGTATAGTGACCAGTACATAGTAAGCACTGTAACAAATACTAATTAAAAAAAAAACCTGTCAGTTTCCATTGAAGAAAAGCCTAGGAATTTAAAAGTAGAGTAAAGCTACCTGGCACCTTTTGCAGCTATACTTGTGTGGTTCTGAATCTGCGCTTTCATCAGAGTTCTCATCATTTTCTTCTGACGAGATTCCAATTTTACCAATGAACTCTTCCCTCTGATGGTCATCCATTAGTGCAATGTCCTATAGAAGGAAAGTGTGATGGTTTAGTATATCTAACAGGGACACAAAGTTTCATCCCTACACATTTACCATTGCTACTAATTAAATTCAAAGGACAAAGACATTATTTTGCTCATTTAAGAAATGTGAACAGCAAGTCTTCATTTTCCAGCCAAACTTGGGATTCCCCTCAAAAGAAAACAGAAACACCTGTGTAAAATACTGAATGTCCTTTTTCCTCAACTCCAAGCGATGAATACTGGATCCTTTAAATGCCCAGAGCATAGGGGTAAATTTCTTACACGTTAGCTTCAGTCCAGGAAATTCCATGGAAAACTTGTTTGAATCCAGTTAAACCAGTAAGGGAGATTAGGTTTGCCTGCTCATGTCTCTTTAGAACTGCTGGGCACTGAGCCCTTTTTCACTATGGCTGCTCCACCTGTTCATTCTTATTTCAGGGGGAGGGAGAGGGTGGTGTCCACAGGGGAGCTTCAGGAAAACTATTGAAAACTAATCATCTGCAAGGAAAGGGGTGATAGAACAGACTGTTCACAAACAAAAAACTCTGGCCACCATTATCTTACTACCCTTAGGGCAGTGTTTTTCAGACTGGAGGTCAGAAACCTCCATGGGTTCATAGAATAATTCTGAAGCAGCTTTGGAGGCTGGAACTGCAGAGGTCTGAACAGCTGTATGGGAGGTGGTGACAAGCAGTAAATTCTGGGCTGTGTGAACAGGGAGAGCCCGTCGCCTTCAAAGGGAAACCTGCATCACACTCCCTTCCTCTCAGATTCTAAGATCTGCTCAAGAAGAAGACAGGGACTCTTCTTTAGTGAAAGAATATGGCAGGGAATGGGGAATAGAAGGGGTTCGTAAGAGCTTTCTGAGGGAACTTGGAATAGAAAAATCACAGAACCACTGACCCAAGGGAACATGGATGCTAGGAAGTCAAGAGTTCAGCACTACAGACATTAACAGTACTGATTTAGCTTAGGTTACCCTTTGCAATGCAGAGCAAAAGTGTTACGTGGGCTTAACCTGGTTACTTTAACCAATCTTCCTTTGCTGTGGGGGTTGGTGCCATTTCCACGGCTCCTATCTCTAACCATTAGACTAATCCCTTTCGACATGAAACGCTGTGGGGAGATTCTCAATTCATGTTGTGGAGTTGGGCTGCAACCAACCAGACCTGCTCCTGCGATACTAATACTGAAGTTGGTTACAGTTCTAGTTTCTTTCTGATCCAGTTAATAAAATGCAGGATTAAAAGAACCCTCAATAGATCATGCAACAATACCTTAAAATGAACATGAATATGATCCCTAAGCACATCCACTCGGAAAAATTTACGACCACATATCTCACAGGTATATTTTTTGTCTCCATGGGTCAGTAGGTGCTTATTCATATTGCTCCTACACGAAAACACCTACAGAGAAAAGAAGTGACACAGTGAATAATACTTTGCTTTTGTTTTTTCATAAACTGCAATCAGGCATGTAAATGGGCACCAAAAAAAAATCCATATTTGTTGGTTTTTCCTATGATGTCAGTGTAGTGCTGCAATTGGTTGGGTGTGGGAAAAACAAATTCTCATATACCAGAATCTAATCTTTCTCCCAGCATCAACTTTTTGTATTTTTCCTGGCAATATTCCGTAGTTGACTACGTAAGCCACCCTCTGTAAGCTCCTCATGGACAGGGAATATGTCTACCAGTTGAATAGTACTCTCCCAAGTGCTTAGTCTCAGTGCTCTGTACTACTGATTGATATCAGAAAAGATTAAAGTTTTTTGATAAGAGAAGCTTGGCGAAAAGTAAGATAAACAATGCGCTTTGAATTTACTGGAAGGTAGTGGATTTTTAATATACAAAAATGTTTGTGCTTTCAGCTTAAAGAACGCTATCCAAAAAAACCACCTAGAAACATTGTCACGTAAGAAAATTCCCCAATTATTGAAGTGACAAGACTCTTAAAACTTGTAATTCACTGGCCAAAGTCATTTATGTTTCTTTAACTTACCAGTTAAAATTGAGCTCCTATGATAATGCCATGTTTTTTGTATAACACTTTTGTTTAGTGCTTTCACATCAGTTGCCTCATTTTATCTTCCAAATACCCTTGAGGGGATGGGGAAAGCAGGTATTATTATCCCCATTTTACAGATGAGGAAACTGTGGCCCCCAGAAGTGACTTACCTAAGGTCACAAAGCAGGCCATAGCAAAGCAGGGACTAAAACTCAGATCTCCTGATAAACCCCCATGCCCTTACCGCAAAACCATGAGGCCTCCAGTACAATGAACTAGTGGAAAAGCGAAACTGATCATTTTCTTTTCAAGTTCATTATTCGGCAGACATATGGGAAAACTGTGCTAACACAAAAATGAAAATGTTTTGACACTAAGTTTTAAAAAGTTCTATTGCTTAAAAGAACATAAAATCTAACTTAAACCTAAAACTAGCTTACAATGTTACTTCAGGAAAAAAATTTGCAGACAGAATATGGGAATGTGAATCTCCAAACTGGTGGACTTAAAGATTCCATTACAATGTCAGGGCCTCACTAGAGACATAGGTGCTTTCCAGGGCTGCAGCTCTTGAAATAAATAAAGGGGTGATTTGCTAGCCACAAAAACAAAGACGTCACTCAGTGCCCTGATCATCCTGATTGAGGAAAGTACCAGTCTTCTCCATCACTGTGAGAATCAACTGAGACACTGTTATATAAATGACTGTGAATACTGCCTACTGTTTCCTTCAGACAACTCCAAGAAGCAAGAGAAGAAATAATTCCCTGTTTGGCACCAATGCCCCAGAAGGAAACATATGAAAGAGAAAAAATAAGGACACATGTAAATTATCATTCTAATTTTAACAGGATTGATTTTTCTGAAAAATTTTCAGGGCAATGTATATTTTCTGAAAATAATCTGAAGAATGTAACCATAAGTAAACACTTCTCAAGGAAAATCTTTTGGAAAAAAAAGGAATTAAACAATTGCATGTGAACGGGGACAATGTATGGAAATATCAACCAACCGTATTTCACTGTTGGGGCCACTCAAGGTTTTTGACTCTGAACAAGCCCAAATGAACAATTCTAATGACCTAGAAGAGTCTGTGTTGTACTGTTGTAATAGAAGAAAAGCTGATCTGGTAGGCAGAGGTGCCAACTTTTTCTTTTGAGTGTAGGGATGAAACAGTGGGAATTTGAATGGGTGAGGGGCATGAGAACTAGGAATACACAGGATTTAGAGAGCCAGAAAGCCACCATTTTGGGTCTTTTCAGTCCTTCCTATTAATCTTGTCTGTCACCTGGAATAAGAGAGGATGGGAGTCCAACTGAAAAAGAGGAAAGATGGAGAATCACCATTGCTCCTAAAAAGCAGGCATTGACTCAGGCAATAGCTTTGGAGAGATCCAAATCTAAAGGCTCACTGAAAGACATTCCAATTGTCTTTCCCGCCTGACATCTGTGTCTTCTTGAGAAAGGACATAGGGTGAGGGATGGAAGAGGTGGTAGAGGTTAAAAATAAAGAAAATAAGTGGGTGCTCAAGGTCGGGGATGAGAAAAAATTTAAAAACTCATTTTAAAGCAACCTCAACCAAAAATACCAGAAATAAAACTGGGCAAACACATTAGAAGACATCAAGAACTTGCATCTGCAATGCCAAACGGTAAATTTCTTCACCACCAATAAGCCCAATTGTTCCACAATTCATAAATATCCTTTCAACTAATACGATGAACTTGTGTATTTCCAAAGCACTTTCTCCCCTTAACATAAAAGGAGTTTCTTATTACCTCCAGGTCAAAATTTCTGAGTGTTAAAGCCTGAGCTTCTGAGGCCTGAACCTGGAATACAAAGCTCTAAATTTGCCTGAGCTGATAACGAACCGTTAGTATTACCTTTCCACAGACAGGACATCCAGAGGGCTCTTTCTTGTAGCGGACCATGCTCTCTCCACTGGATTCAAAGTCTTCTCTTTTCACCCTCCGCACTCCTGAAATTACCAGCCCCCCACAAAGCCCAAAGGAAAAAATAGTCAGTTTTGCTGTCATTGAGCACTTTTTCCAATTTAGCAGGTGCTTTTTTTCCACAGGTGTATGGCAGGTAAAAGTCACATGCATAGGAATTGGCTTCCATTTCATTCATTAACTTCCAGGAAAAGGTAGTTTGGGAGCAGAATGTCTAGGACAACATAGTTCTTCTTTACAGCATTATTCAATGTCTGTGGGAGTTAACAGTGAGCATGAGAAGTAGCGTGGTTTAGTGGAAAGAAGAGCACAGGCCTGGGAGTCAGAGGACCTGGGTTCTAATCCCAGTTCTGCCGACTGCTTGCTGTGTGATCAACCTTGAACAAGTCACTTAACTTCTCTGTCCTCAGTTTCGTCATCCATAAAATGGGGAATAAATACCTGCTCTCCCTCTTACTTAGACTCTGAGCCCTATGTGAGACAGGGACTGAGTCCAACCTGATTAACTTTTATCTACCCCAATGCTTAGACCAGTGTTTGACATATAGTAAGTGCTTAATATATGTCACTACTATTATTCAGAGCAGGTGCTTCCTTACCACTAAAATATTGCCCACTGATGAATGTAAGCTGAGAGGAATAACATCGAGCCCTGACTTCAAAGTGTCTTTACAAAAACTTTATCAAAGTAAAGGAAAAATCAATTGTGTGTCCCTTCTCAGTGTTACAGCCAAGAAACGTGATCTCTGGATTCTCTTCCACTGACCCAAATCAGTGATTATCATTCAACATTAATCAATCTATTTATTGAGTGCTTACTATGTACACAACACTGTACTACGCACTTGGGTGAGAACTATACAATAGAATTAGCAGACGTGTTCCCTGCCCTAAATGAGCTTACAGTCTAGAGGGTTAAAGAGACTTACCCACTTCACAGAGATTTTAGGGAAGAAATGCTGGTGGTTTGCTGTTTCTTGACTGAAAGACAACTGACAGAATTTTGCTTCCCCGCCCCCCCCCGTTTTCCAGTGGATGTAAACATAATTCGCTAATCCTTTCAACATTTGCCACATACACTCATTTTATTTTAGCAGAATTCAATACAAAAAATCAAAGGAAACAATATATTCAAGACTTTGATACTCACCCCAGCCCCAAGGCACTTATGTATGTATCCTTATACGCTACTATTTCCCTTATCTGTAATTTAGTTTAATGTTTGCCTCACTCTGTAGACTGGAAACTCCTTGTGGGCAGGAATTATGTCTACCAACTCTATTGCACTGTTCTTTTCCAAATGCTTTGTATGGTCCCCTGCACACGTTAAGTGCTCAATAAATACCACTGATTGATTCACTTTCACTGATAAGAATGGTACCTTCCCTTACATAATTCCTCTTCATGGTTTAAAATTATTCCAGGTACCTCAGGCTTGCAATTTCTGCCTCAGCCAGGAATTATGATGGCTACATCAGGCCAAGATGATTGCTGTGTCAATCCTCAGGATTCCTGCAGAAAAGTTAGGGTGTGTGGGTTTGAAGTTGGGAGCCGTGCCACGAAACACCTACCACTGATGCCCTTGGATTTGGGTCCCTTCCCCAAAGTCCTATTGGCGGGTCCGCCCTCAACACGGAGACCCTGCCACTCGGTCGGGGCAGTGCTGAGGAGATCCAGAGGCTCCTCACAGGAACTTAGGAGGGGCAACCTAAACCTGGCGGTGGGCTTCAAGCAGTAGTGGAAGCAGTGTGGTAGCCCCTTGTTTTGGGGATCAATCTCCAACTATAGCAAGAGGATGGGAGGTCCGGGGTGCCCTATGGGATGTGTGCTATGGCTGGCACCCCCCAGCCTCGACAATTTGAAATGCAGAGTTTGTGGAGATTGGGTGCCTTATGAGCTCTTTCTTTTAACTCCCTATTTTTACCCAACAATCTTCTCTATTAGAATTTCCTACAAGGTGTTTGATTCCACCCACCCTTCTACAAAATCCTGATGGAGGCTTATAATGTAACTTGACTTACTGAATTCACTGAATTCAATTCGTTCTCTTCTGGCTATCAATAAGATGCTGCTGGTGCTCATAACAGCACACTGCTTTATGAAGGACCTCTCTCAAGGGGGAATTGTGGGCAGGAAATGTGTCTGTTATATTGTCGTTTGTACTCTCCCAAGTGCTTAATACAGTCCCCTGGCACACAGTAAGTACTCAATAAATAGTTGATTGATTGACCGGTTATTACACTCATGAATGCTCACAATTCTCCAGGTGTATTGAAAAAGGGCTGAGATCTCTTCCCTTGCTTTTCAACAGTGGGCAAAGAAGATAGGAGAAACTGGATTACCAAAGCTCACAAGGTAGTGATAAAGCTAGAACTGGGATGTGAATTTTGTTCTAATCGCCAAATGAAACTTGTTATGAAACAAGATCCATTAGAACAATACATAATAGATTACTACACTTACTTGGAGGATGGATGGATATTTTTCAACCCACTGAATAGTTGTTTCCTGCATTTAGTGCCTTAAACACTCTCCCAGATAGACACGGTAGCCTCCCTGCCACAAGCTTCTTATGAATGAATGAATGAATCGATCAGTCAATTTGCCAAGAGCACAAAATAATCACATCAGACACAGTCCCTGTCTCACTTGGGGTGCTCAGTCTAAGGGGTAGGGAGAACAGGGGTTAAATCTCCATTTTACAGTTGAGGAAATTGAGACACAGGGAGGTTACAGTGACTTGCCCATGGTTCTGATGCAGGAAAAAATATTTCCAAAAGGAAATAATGAAAGAATGATTTAAGCCTCTAGGACACTGGTTTCTAAGGATCAAATCAAGCACCCTCCAAATGGGCTCTCACCTTCCAAGTGCCGCCTCTGGTGATCCAACATGACATCCTTCCGATAGAACATTTTATTGCATATCTCACAGGCAAACTTCTTGTCCCCGTGCTTCTTTTTGTGTTTTGAGAGATTACTATTTGTAGAAAAGAACCTGAAACACATCTCACATTGGAACGTCTTGTCATCTGTCCGAGAGAAAATGGCATTTTAAGATTAAATTACTATTTTAAAACTGCATGCTCCCCTCCATGAGTTGAGCTATGGAAGCTTCTATGCTTTAGGGTATATAACAAGTTTTAGAGCCAAGGAAAGTACAAGAGGTAAGAAAGTTCATTAAAAAACAAGAATCATTTAGGTAGCTGGCACACCATGAGGAAAATATATATTTTAAATTTTCATCTACTCATACTCTTGAGAGCAAAAAGCATCCAGAAATCATGTTTTAAAGAACAAAAATGAAAAACTCCAAAAACGTCAATTTGCAGTATATTTCAATCCTGACTTTACGGTGACCAGGGCAGGTTCTTCCCTTTGTGGAAAAATCTCTCAGAATGATCCATTTTAATGCCTTTAACCTAGGGCAGGACAACCTTCTTTTCCTGAGATTTAAGTCCTAAAACATTTTAACAATCTCTGCAATGCACCCCAGGAGTTGGGTCAAGTCGGGAGCCCAATCCAACAGTCGGTCAATTGTATTTATTGGGCACTTACTCTGTGCAGAGCTCTGTACCAAGCACTAGGGAGAGTACAATATAACAGACACATTCCTTGTTCACAACCAGTTTACAGCCTAGAGGGGGAGATGCTCATTAATATAAAGAAATAAAATTACAGCTATGTACACATATTCTGTGGGGCTTGGAGGGGGGATGAATAAAGGGAGCAAGTCAAGGTGGTGCATAACGAAGTGGGAGAAGAGGAAAGGAGGGTTTAGTGGGGGAAGGTTTCTTGGAGGAGGTGTGCTTTCGATAAGGCTTTGACGGTGGGGAGCGTGTCTTGTCACTTAATGTCGCTGGTCTCCCAGTTCCCCTGCCAAGGATAGGAACTCAGTATCTGGGATGCTGAAGATTGACCTGGGATTCGGAACTGGTGGGGAAGAGCTTGAGGGAGAAGAAGGTCCAACAAGCACAGGCTCTGGGATACCCCTGGGGGCTCAACAGAGAGCCAGGAACGTGGCTGCTCTCACCAACAGAAAGGAAGATTTTCTTGAAAAGATCTTGTGAAGCATCTTCTTGAATGAGAGGTGACTAGAAAGCAGGCAGTGCCCCCTGCAGTCTGGGCCCTGTTCAGTCTCAGGCGTCCAGGTGGGCCTGCACTAGGAGAAATGTTCATCGGTCCCTGGCGATTGAGCCAATTTGCCAGGCTCCCCTTGGAATCAGCACGTTTTAGCTGGATTTAGCTACAACTACTGCTCAGTAAATGAGCGCTCAAGGCCAGAGTCTGGACCTGAAATCTTCGTATTAGCATTAGATCTCCAAGTAGAAAATGCTAGCTGTTAGATATTCTTCAAAATAGCTTCAAAAGATTACTTTTTATAGATTAAACTACAGAATACACAGCCTTGGAAAATTATTCTAAGCTTATATGGTCATAGTAAGAAGAACAGTGCCAGCCTATGCTTGTCCACTTGGCCCTGCATTTTGTCTCATAGATACCAAGCCTTTCCTTCCTGATATCCGATTACATGATTTATCCAGTAATGGGTTCTAAGCCATTTGTCCACAAAATTAGCCAATTTTTGAAATCCATGGATACTTTCAAGCTGCACAACTTCTGTTGTGCTCATCATCCGTCATTGTAAAAAATGGTTTGAAACCTACCATCTCCAACCTTCAGTGGACAACTGAGCCTGGTGCTGGGCAATAAGAAAACAACTCTGTGCTCATCTCGTCTGACTCCCTTCATGATTTTGTCAGTTCTATCATGCCCTGTCCCCACCTTCTTCTTTCCAGACCAAAGAGTCCTGTCCTTTTCTGCCCTCATTCTGAAACTGTTCCACCCTCTGATTACTTTGTCCTTCTCTGTTCCTTCTCCAGTTCCTATTTTGTCTTTCCTGAGACACAGCAATCAGAACTCCAGACAGTACTCCAGGGGCCATTAACATCATGGTTTTGCCTAGGGGCAGAATGGTGCCTTTCGTTTGCTCTTTTCTGCCCACGCCCAATAATTTATTAGGGTTGTTTTGTTGTTGTTTTTGTGATCGCCTTCTCCCCATCACTGTCACCGAAGCAACTTGGGTCCCCACCCCATCACCTTCTGTAGCACTTATGTAAATACCTTTAAACTCTGTGGCTTCCTCCCTTATGTAATACAATGTCTGTCTTCCCCACTAGATAGTAAGCTTGTTAGGACGGAGAGCCTATCTACTAACTCTAAAGTAGCCTTGCGAGGGTTCAGTTCAGTACTTTGCAATAGCATTACTGATTGATTGATATCAATAGTATTTACTCTATGCCTACCGTGTTTAGCCAATCAGTCAAGTGTATTTACTGAATGCTTACTATGTGCGGAGCACTATATTAAGTGCTTGGGAGTGTACAATGTAACAGAGTTGGCCGACACGTTCCCTGCCAACAAGGACCTTACAGTCCAGAGGGGGAGTCAGACATTAAAATAAATTGCATATTTGTACATAGTGTTGTGTGGCTGAGGGTGGCGTGAGTATCAACTTCTTAAAGGAAGCAAATATCAAGTGCCTTGTTCTAGGCACCACTGCACGTCAGAATAATAACTGAAAAGCACAGCTGACGACTCTACGATCTCTCTCCTGAGTCATGTCTCTACTAACAACAACCGATGGAAAATATCTACATACTGCTGAAGTGCAAACACGGGTTAAATTAGATTAGGGCAATAGAATGAGCATAATCCACTGGAATGGGTTCTCATCACCTGTTCGGCAGTTATGGAACTCCAGAGCACTCTCTATCCGAAAGGCTTTTTCACAAGTTGCACATCTGTAGCGATATTCATTGTCCACCTGGAAAGCGCAAAGAGGAAATACAATTACGAAGAAGAGGAAACAAGAGTTAGAAACAAAAAATGAAGGAAAAGAATAAGGACCTGACTAGATTTCTCAAAAAATTTTTTGTTACATCAGTTTCTTTCAGTCAATCCATTTTGGTAATTAATTTTGATTGTAGGGTTTGTGGACATTCTGGGTTTTTAAACTTTTTCAAGCATTCTGTATTTTACAACTTTTTCTGCTGCTTTCTTTCCAAGGGGCAACTGATTTGATAAGAGAAAGACTTTGTAATTTTAGCCATCAAAACAACCTGGCATCAAATTACAGTCAAAAGAACATGCAGCTTTAAAGCAGTAGTGGTTATAATATAATAATAATAGTGTGATAATACTGTACTTCCCAGACTCTACCCACTTTCAATTCCTTTATCCTCTGATACCTTCCCCTGGCACCATTTATATCAAATGCCCCAGTAGCCTTCTACTAGTCCTCAAATGCAACTTCCATTTCTTCCCCAGGTACAGTGTGAGCTAGTTAAGTGCTTAGTACAGTGCTCTGCACATAGTAAGCGCTCAATAAATACTACTGAATGACTGAATGAATAGTGGAAAGAGCACTGAACTGGGAGTCAGGAAAACTGATTAGGTACGGCTCTGCCACTTGTCTGATGAGTGATCTTAGGCATGTCACTTAACCTTTCTGTACCTCAGTTCCCTCATCTATAGAATGGTGATAAAATATCTGTTCTCCCTCCTCCTTAGAACATGAGCTCCATGTGGGACAGGGGCTGTGTCTCATCTCATCTTTGCACCTATCCTAGTATTTAGCGCACTGTACAGGCTTCATAAAAGCCATTATTATTATCATCATCAATAAAAACTGCAGAGCAAACTGCCTGTTTCACTGGCATATACTCAATTCTGCCAGACCTTGTGCTTTCACAACACCCTTTGGTTGAAATGTTCTTAGGGAATTAGAGAACATTGTTCTAACAAAACCCAGGTTCTTGGAATATGGCAGCCCATGTCGATGGAAGAAATGGCTTGTGAGTACACGTGCAGCATAAGAACAGGTGAGCACTGAAGCGTGAGTTTTTCCTGGATGCAGAGTTCTGCAAGAACGCAACCCTCGCTTTACAGGAGAACTGGGTGCAAGATAGAAAAAAGACCATCTGGCTGTTTCCACCCACCTCATTTCTGCTGTGCTTGTACGAAACGTGTTGCTTTAAACTCTCTTTGCGGCTGAATAATTTTGAACACTCCTCACACTTAAACAGCTTGTCACCTGAAAGATCAATCAAGAATTTCACAAAAAGCCTTAAGCAATTTAGCTTAAATATTGGGGATTTTACCTCACACCTCCAAACACACAAGGGAAGTTCCAAACAAGCCAGTATGCCTGCCCTTCGATTAGAAAAAAGGAAGCAGAATTCTTCAAAATGTCCCCATGTGCACCCCAGCTTACTAGCCAGAGGGAAAGAAAGAAATGAAAACAGCTACTCCTTGATAACTCTTCCAAGTCCTCTCTTAAATTCTACCCAAGGTGAAGATGAATACCTTGGTGTGATATCACATGCTAAACAACTCACCATGAGAGCGGATGTGCCTGCTGAGGTTGCTGCTGTTCTGAAAGTTTTTACTGCAGATGTTGCACTGATAAATTCTTTTGTGTTCCCCAAATTGCTTGATCAGTTTCCGCCGCATTCCATGTCTGCTCGAAAGTATTAAACTCCTCTTGAGGGACATGGAACTCTGGTGATGAGTGAACCTTCTGGAGAGCGAAAAACCCCAAAACACATACTGGGGTTAGGAAGCTAGAGTTGAAAGGTTAACTGATTTGGTCAATGGGCAAAAATTGGAAATCAATTCCAGGTTTGAGCAGCCTTAGAATACCCAGTCCCCCAAAACTCTTATCCATCCATCCAGCTGCAAACCAGTCAACATGGCTGCTCTTCTTACAGAATTAGGAATCAGAGCTGAGCTCAAATAGTGGAGGGCAAGAGGGAAAGAAGAGGGCTAAAATGGCAGTGGGGGTTCACATGGATGATTCCACTTCTCTCCCTCCCAAGTACTGGCTCGAAAGGCAAGCAGGAGTTGAAAGGAAGACGATACCTGGAACAAATGATGGCCACTCATTCCCTCCTTTCAGGGGTCCCCGACAATGCGATACTCAGAGATCTGTGTATTGTCCTCTGGTAGTAAACCCCGGGAGGGATGGTGGGGTGCTACTTCCTGTGGGACTATTTTGGTAAAATGAAAAGTTGTTTCTTGGTGATTTTCCCATAGAACACTGTTTGACCCACAATGAATGGGGAGGCCAATGTTAGTCTTCTGATATTTAACACCCCACCCAACATGTTCCAAACATGGTGGGAGGCCTCCAGGAACTTCCCCTCAGACTACAGTCTGTCCGGACTCAAAAGGCTACTCAGTGGCCTCCTCCGGGTAGTAATCAGGGAATAAAATGCTTAATCTGTGACTTACGGTGGAACAGAACTTATGTTGTTGGTGGTGCTGGGCAGTTTTCCTAAAACCAGCTCCATAATCCGCTCCTCTGTAGTTGGGTTCAGGGTCTCATCAGGTGGGATCTCCGTGATAATTTCTGCTACTCGATCTGCTGAGAACATATTACCAAAATGTTATTTAATGCTTAGGTTAGGTCAGGTGTGAAGAGAGGAAAATAAATGAACATTAAAATAGTGTACTTGGACCTGGATCTGGATAGTCTTTCAACCATTCAGGAAGCCAAAATAAAAAATATTTCCCAAATTTGGAGCATTTGGAGAGGTCACCATGGAATGCTGGCTAGATAGCAGAATCACACCTGGAATCCTAGCCCTCATCACGTCAGCCACTATCCATTAGATGATCTTGAGCAAAACACTTAAAACCTCTGACACAGTAAAGTCAAGATAATAAATCAGAAAAATAATAAATAGAACAATCTAAATATTGGTGTTTCAGATATGAGCTTCATGGGCTCTTGCAGGACATGAGAGAAGCACCAACCTGCAGATGTGGGGGTGACTATTTGTGAAGGCTCATTTTGGGGCCTGCTAACATACAAGGGTCTGCAAATTCCTTTGTGGGAGGATACAAGCTTTCTGCCCTGATTTGGGTACTTTGTAGAGATATATGCTCGTGAACCATTAATTTAAAAGCAATCTCCCTTCCAGAAAGTGGGGCTTGGTAGGTTTCCCACCTCACCTGTTGGCTCTTTATCATCAATGATGATGAGGGGAGGTTCTGGTTTTGAAGCTTTGGGCTTTCTGCCCCTACGAGGCTTTTTCTTTGGTTCTCTGTTGGGACTGATGCCCTCAGGGATGACAGGTGTATCTTCAGGAGGCAGTTCTGGCTCTTTCTCCAGAGTCACTTCATTCTGGTTGCTTGTGGGGGCACCTTTGGCTTGCTCCAGGTGGCTCAACAGGTGCTCTGCCGAGGAAGAAGAGTCTTGAAATGAGTGGGGAAGAGTTGAGGCTTAAAGGGCCTATCTCTGCATTTCTTCATTTTGCTGCTCTCGAATATCCTATGCACTGGGATTAGACAACTTCCATTTTAGAACTGAAAATGTCACTGCAGAGAAGAGGGAATGAAGATACCTTCACCCCTCAAACCCCACTATTGCAGCTTCATCATCATAATAATTGTGGTGTTTGTTAAGTACCTACTTTGTGCCAGGCACTGTACCAAGTGCTGGGGTGGATACAAGCAAATTGAGTTGGACACTGTCCCTGTCCCACATGAGGCTCACAGCAAAGAAATGTAAGACTGTAGACTGTAAGCTCCTTGTGGTCAGGGAATGTGTCTACCAACTCTGTTGTATTTTAGTCTTTCAAGCACTTAATACAGTGCTTTGCATACAGTAAGCACCAATAAATATCATTGACTGATTGATATCCCAGCACATTTCACTTCATATTAAACAAGCCTCTGGATGCAGCTTCTGTAAACCACCTCAAAGTAAAAAGGAGGAAGGCTGTAGAACAGAGGCCAACCCAGAGAACTCACATGTTGGGCCTATTAGATTGAAAGAGTCAGTCCCTGGAAAAAGAGTGAATTATACTTCAGGAGAGAATGAGGACAATATGACGCAGAGTTCAAGGCATACATCAGCAGTATATTTTTCAAGAGGCCAAAGATGGGACTGGGTGAGTTACTTAGGGAACCGGCTAACCAATACCTACATCAGAAAAGGCAATAAAACTCCTGTTGCTAGTTATTCAAACATAGAAGCCAATCCCTGTGGGGCGATGGGGGTTAGTGCCCCCATTTTGTCCCCTCGACTTTTTCAGCTAGTTTTCCTAGCCCTGAACCTAGGTCTCCCATGAAACCTGAGGGTTTCTGAGTGGACTGAAAAGGGTTGAAAATGTGCAATTGGGGGCTGATCCAAGAACCAGGTCTTTCTGACTCCTTATCTCTTATACATCTCCTTGACTGTGCATCAAGAGAATCACCTTTTGAACAACTGTCCTAACATGGCTGCATTTTTTGGAGCTTCTTAGAATAATCACCACTGCATCCCTAAACAACACCGAAATAGTTCCATCTCAGTTCAGTAAAATTAGTGAGCTTTATCCTTTTCCGCGGAAACTTGCAGCCTTAAAAAAATTCTAACAGCTGCTTTGTTATTTATACTGAAGTGATGGGTGAAAATGCTTCCAGCAACAAAAAGAACAAACACATCTACAAAGATAAACACCAAGAAACACATCAGACAAGAATGATTCCAAATCCCCTCTGAATTCTTCCTGATTAGCAATCACATATCAGGAAATCTGCTAGGACAGCTCAGAACAATCTATGCCCAAAAACTCAACCTTATTATTTCTGCCACTAAAACTTGTCTGGAAAAAAAAATCCCTCTCAGCTCCCAGGAAGAGTCAGTCTAATCAGTAATCTGAAGATTAAAAACTTGAGTGCTTATTACTAGGGCTCCCAAGTCAAAAACAGTGCACCTTAATTATATCCACTTAATCACTGCCTGAAACTCTAGCCAAAGTTCAATTTTGGCATTACATATTGTACATTGGTCAAAAATCTAAAAGGCCAGGTTTAAATGTAGCAACTTTTAAAGACCGCATTCCTTATTTAACTTTAAAAAAAGATCTTTTCACAAGGGATCACTACAAAGAGAAGAGGTAGAAGGAGTGGGAAAACAGGGAGAGGAACTGATGGAATGGAGTAGTGAGACTGCACAAAGCAGAGCTTCCCCATGCACAGTTTAAAATCTCCTTTAGATGCATTCCTCTTTCTTTTTACCTGTCAGTAGCTGAGGTTCTTGAAATGTAGCTGAACACACTTTACATGTCCACTGGCTGGGCTCTGCTTCAGTAGGCACAGTGTTTTCGGGAACGCTTGCTAATTCGGAGGACAAAGGAAGAAGCAAGGTGAGAAGAGCAAGCAAACACCTTCACAACACAAAACCCCACCCCACAGAACAGATCACAAGCTAACACGAGTGAGGGATACAGGACTTGAAACCTGGCAAAATTCTGGGAATGGATAAAAGTCCCTGTCTCTCCTCTACGCAGGAGTTACACTGGGCAACATCTCAAATAAATCACAAATCCCAAGGCGAGCAAAGCTCCTTATAGGCAGGGAACGGGTGTTTTACTTTCGATGGACTTTCCCAAGCGCATCAGAGAGCCCAGCACTGACTCACCTTCAAATTCAGCAGCTGGCACAATGCACTTCTTGCTCTTCCTATTGGAGGAGGCTGCATTTGGTGGCTTAGATGTGATTTTGTTTCCTTCCCTGTCACACTCCATCCTCGCCAAACAGGCATCTGAAGAAAAGCAAAAGGTTTTCAATCTAAGGAAGTTATTTCTTTGCACACAGGAGAGATGACCCATCACCAGCCTGGGCCCGACCCTGACTTTTAGGGTCCTTGCCTTGGTTTACCTCGAGAGAAGCAAAACAGCCTAGTGCCAAGAGCACAGGACTGGGAACCAAGAGGCCCAGATTCCAATCCTGGCTCCTCTATTTGCCCGCTCTGTGACTTTGGGCAAGTCACTTGACCTCCATGAGCCTCTGACCTCACCTGTACCATGGAGATAAGATACTGGCTCGCCCCACTTCTAAGATTGTGAGTCTCACATAGTGTGCAAGAACTGGGTCCTATCTGATTGTCTGTACCCAGTGTTTAGTGCAATGCTCTGGCACGTAGAAAGTGCTTATTGAAACAACAATAATTCTCATAATACAACATACAGCTAGTTCTCTAATGTGGAGACAGGTGCTCTTGCAGAACCCTGGGTTAAGGAAAATTCCCATTGCAGTGCTTACCATGTCTGGCTTCAAGCACAAGCACATGACCTTTTCTTCCGACAATGATTTTTGCTTTATCTAGGCAGGCTCAAACTGTCGAAGACTGATTCCTAATTCTGCTGGTATTCTGGTAAAAATGCATAGTGAAAAAAAAACCAACAAAAGCAAAACCATCTTCTGGCGTGACTATCTCCCCCTCTAGACTGTAAGTTCATTGTGGGCAGGAAATGTGTCTACTTTGTCATACTGTACTAACTCAAGCACTTATTACAGGGCTCTGCACACAGTAAGTGCTCAATAAATACAATTGATTGATTATCAATAGGCTCAGAACAGCTCCAGATAATATAAAACTTTCTAAACTCTGTTGATACTTTCTGATTGGATAGAACTGGTAGCTATTACTTTGTATGCTACTGTTTGCATGAAATGTCCATGCATGATGAGTCTATAATAGGTTATTTAGAGGGAAAATTTAGAGACGTTAGAAGGCACGTTCCCTAACCATGAGGATGACACCATCACACGGCTCCTCCAAGCATCCTTTGTCAGAAACAGACCCCAGTCTGGGGTGACATTAACTGGATTCTTCAATCATATTCACCAACCGGGGGATGCTGTAGTTGTGTCAGGGGAAAGATACATATTACTTTGCGAGGCCTATATTGTTTCTACAATGAATTCACATGCATTTTCTAGGAGTCTCAATAATACCATTAAAGAAAAATCTGTTTGTCAGAGTTGTTTCATTAGGCTGCAAAAGCTAGAGGGCAACTGCATGAATTCATTGCCCTGGTCCCATCTTTCGCATTCCAGGTGAAATACGCTGGAGAGGCATAAAAAGACTAGAGCCTCATTTAAGACCACATACGTCCAATTAGAACCTAGCTTCCAAAAACCGGTGTTAACCCACAGAACTGAATCCCCACATGAAAGATGTCATGTAACCTTGGGCAGGATAATCCAGTTCATTCTACAACTGATATCGAAAATATATTTTAAGGATTACGTCCCCCAACCTAAAACATCTTCTAGGGCCTGAAATCAATGGTATTTATTCGTACCTACTATGTGCATAATCCTGTACAAAGCCTTTGGGAGAGTTTAGTCCAATAGGATTGTTAAGTATGAGCCCTCTTTTCAAGGAGCTCACAGTCAGACAGTAAAATAAGTGCTTAGGAGGTGGGGCTAAATCCATGGGAACGGCAGTAGGGAAGAAAAATAGGTTGGGGGAATGAAAGCTTAGGCCTGGGAAGTTTCCTGAAGCAACTATGATTTCAGTAGGGATCTGAAGATGGGGAGAGTGCTGATCTGTCTGATATGAGTCAGAGTGAGTTTCAGGCAGGAGGGAAGCTGTGAGCATGGGGTCAATGGTGAGGGTGAGGTACAGTAAGTAGATTGGTATTGGAGGAGCAAAATGGGTAGGCTGGACTGCAGTAGGAGAGCGAGGATAACTGGGGGGAGACCTCTGAATCAGATGGTGAGGTATTTCTGCCTGATACAGAGATGGATGGGCAACAATTGGAGGCACTGGAGCAGCTACAGCCAGCGAGTACATTTTTCCTTCAATTTTTTTCATCTCAAAGCCTGAATGTTCCCCCAGACTGCTCAGCTAGATCACCATAGAATTCCCAAAGCCAGTTCTGACCCTCAGGGCACCAATTCCACCCTAGCCGTCCTGCACCACCTTTTCCCCAAGACCTTCATTTGCTGGACCGCATTCTGCTGCTGCCTTTTTCGGTCAGGTCTGCCTTTGGGGGGTCATGCCCTACCTTTGAGACAGCAGCTGCTTCTCCCCAAATTCCCCTAGAACAGACACCATCATCACCAGCTATCCCCATAAATGGTGAGGCTGGTGAGGATGCTCTGCTCTAACTAAAATGAATGCATTTTGCCTGGCAGGCTAGTAATTAGTAGTATGGCATTTTGTTAAGTGCTTACTATTTACCAGGCCACTGTACTAAGTGTTGGAGTAGATTCAAGCTAATCCAGGTGGACAAAGTCCCATATCCCACATGCGGCTCACGGTCTTATTCATTCATTCGATTGCATTTATCCCCATTTTTCAGATGAGGTGCCTGAGGCACAGAGAAGCAAAGTAACTTGCCCAAGGTCACAAAGCAGACAAGTGGTGGAGCTGGGATTAGAATCCAGATCCTTCTGACTTCTAGGCCTTAAACTCTATCCACTTGGCCATGCTCCTTCTTACAAAAAAAGAAAAAATAAATGGAACTGCTTGTATTTCCTTGTCTTCTATTACTACTTAGTTTCCAGTTACACAAGCGAGTACACTCCAAATTAAAATATTCTCCTAAAACTTTCAACTAGAGGTGGCCAATACACATGTGATTATTGCTAGCATAACTACATAATTTCAGCATCATCGAGTGGTATTTATTGAGTGCTTATGGTGTGCAGAGCACTGAACTAAGCGCTTAGGAAAATACAACTGAATTGGTAGACATGTTCTTTGCCCACCACAATCTTATAGTCTAAAGGGTAGACAAGAATAGAAATAATTTATGATATGACAAAAGCATAAATTATACAAATAGCATACACACACATTTTAAAATATGAGATAAATGATGGAACTAAATGAGTAAAACCTGGGATGCAAATTGGCAGCTGAACCTTCCACTGCATTTCCAAGAAGTGATTTACTCACGTGTCCAGAAAGGAAGGGAAAAAAACACCTAGAAAAATACTTAAGTGGTCAGTCCTCTAGACTGTAAGCTCTTGTGGGCAGGGAACATGCCTACCAGCTCTCTTGCATTGTACTCTCCTAAGTGCTTAGTACAGTGCTCTGCACACAGTAAGCACTCAATAAATACCACTGATTGATTGGCTATCTGTCAAGAACTAATTCAACCTTGGTGTGTTTCTGAACAATGATTTCAGTACTGCTTCTACAAAGTCACAGGCTCTGCTGGCGGAGCTGGCACCTCACCAAGAAATCAAGGTTAAATTTATCCAGACTTTGTTAATTATTCCAAACCTGGCTCCCAGACTGAACAGTGAAATGTTCTCTAGTAAATGAAAAACAAATCAAGCATAAGCTCAAGCTCCTTTTCTTTGGCCTAAACCTTGAAAGGTGGAACAAAGAACCATAAGGTCATTGCACTGGTCAGACCAGGGTGATAGCAAACAGGAAAGAAAAGTAGGTGAGTGGCTTCTTGACTGTTGCACATTCCCACAATAGAGTTCAGTCATTTTATTCACATTAATGTGTCTCTCCCTCTAGACTGTAACTTCATTATGGGCAGGGAGCGTGTCTGCTAATTCTGTTGTACTCTCCCAAGGGCTTAGGACAGTGCTCTGCACAAAGTAAGCGCCCAAAAATACAATTGACTGATTGACTGGATGACTGTGGAAGTCCTGGGAAGATGAAAGACCTGGAGACAGCGGGCTGCTGTCAAGGTTTATCTGGGGTTTCCGGTTGGCTTTAGGGAAGACTGGGGTTCCAGAACTGTAAAATGGCTCCCTAATACTGTAGAACTGTTCCCTTCCCACCTTCTTATCACCAGTCAACAAGGAACTGATCCAATTTCCATCGAGTTCTTTGGATGGAGAATAGTCCAAGGACAGAACAGGTTAACCCTGCAGCCACTCCCTAAACTCTGGGTCAGCCCTTGTCTATGTTTGGGCCAGAAGGTCATTGGCTTTGGTATAACAGATAAGCAGGGCACCAGACAAATCAATACTGAGTTCGTTTCCCATTCAGTCCACAGATGGCAGCAGGAGAGGGAAAGAGTTTTCATTCCTGAGGGGGATAAAAACTCTTGGCTTGCTGAGGAAGCCCCAAATACATACAGACCTGCTCATCCATCTACTGCCCATGTTCCCTGGCAGCAATAACCACTGCTTCTGGAATAACAACTTGCGGAAGAACAAAACGCCATCACAGCAATGAGACCGCATGTAACTCAAAAGACTTAGTTAAACAATAACCCCGGGTTGACATCTTTTCACTTCCCCCTTAATGCATTGGGCGCCTTCACCCAACCCAGATCGCCAGACTCCCAGATATAACATATGGAAATCCTAGATGTATTGCACATCATCTATGGCAATTATGCATCCATCAAATGGAGTGGACGGGAATTGTAAGATTGCTCTTCTGCACATATGCCTGGGGGCTAGTAATGAAAAGGAAACCACTGGGACTGGAGTAAAAGCTTGAAGAGTTTTAGCAATTTGAGAGGCAGAGGCAGGTGTCTTGTTTTGCCTACTGATGGGTGGCCCGTTTTAAGCAATCAGTGGTATTTGAGTGCTTACTGCAGGTACAGGCACCAGAGCAAGTGCCTGGGAGAGTACAACATAGACGTGGTAGACACGTTCCCTGCCCACAAGGAGCTAACAGTCTAGAGATCTATTTTACCAGAGGAATTATCAGTTGGACAATACCCAAAACTGACCTGGCTTCAGGGATAAGAGGAAAGACTCAAGCTTTAGAGTCAGTAATTGAAACAGTCATGCAGATAGGTCCAGAAAGCACACCAGCCTCCTCCACACAAAACTACACAAAAAGTGGTTGGCTCCTTCCACCCCTGCCCTCAAAGCTATCTTGACCTCCATGGAAAGAGCAAGGGGCCTGGAAGTCAGAGGACCTGGGATCTAATCACAGCACCAACATTTTTTTAAATGTCATTTCTTAAGTGCTTACTATGTGCCAGGCACTGTGCTACGCACTGGAATAGATGCACTCTAACCAAGCTGGACACAATCTATGCCCCATATGAGGCATGCAGTTTTAATTCCCATTTTACAGATGAGGAAACTGGGGCCCAGGGAAGTTAAGTAAACTCGCCCATAGTCACACAGCAGACAAGTGGTGGAGCCAGGCTAAGAACCCATATCCTTCTGACTCCCAGGCCTATGCTCTCTCCGCAAGGCCATGCTGCTTCTCTGTTGTCTGCTGCGAGACCCTGGGCAAGTCACTTCACTTCTTTGTGCCTCAGTTATCTCATCTGTAAAATGGGGATTAAGACTGTGAGCCCCATGTGGGACACGGACTGTGTCCAACCCAATTAGCTTGTATCTACTCCAACACGAAGTGCCTGGCATATAGTAAGTGCTTAAAAAAAGCACTTAAAACCAAAATTAGCTCATCACTTCAGTCACCAGGCCGCTTCTGAGCAACAAGGCACCTGGCATTCATCACAGAGCCAAAGAAAGATCCAAGACTGCTTCCCCCACCTACCGCTGCCCACTGTGACGGCCTGTTTCAACACTGGCTTCTCCATCTTCTTGGCGTAGAAGGCCGCATACCACACGCGCAGTTCGGTGCCCGGAGGGATGTCACGGGAAGTGGTGAAGTAAATGTCACTGTTGTGCTGAAAGGCTGTCAGGTTCTGGTGCTCGTATGCCGCCGCTGGCCTCACCATCATCATCCAGTTGCAGTCATCCTCGTTGGAGGTGTCCAAGCAACCGGAGGCCGTTTTTCTGGAAAACCTGTGGGGTTAAACCACACCCAGCACCCATCAGCCAGAAAGAATGCCAAAGGAACCGATTCGTCACCATGGGTACGAAAAAGCAATAATGATAATAGTCATGGTTCTGGTTAAGCCCTTACTAAGTGTCTACCACTGGGGTAGACAGAGTACAATCAGATCAAACCCAGTCCCTATCTCATATGGGGCTCAGAGTCTAAGAAGAAGGGAGAATGGGTACCGAATCCCCATCTTTCCCAAGATAACACAGCAGGCATTTGGTAGACCTGGGGTTAAATTAACATTAATATACATAAAATATTTGGGAAGTAGCATGGCCTAGTGGAAAGAGCACAGACCTAGGAGTCAGAGGACCTGGCTTCTAATCCTTGCTCTGTCAAATGCTTGCTGTGTGACCTTGGGCAAGTCACTTAACTTCTCTGTACCTCAGTCCTCTTCTCCCAGGTACTTAGACTGTGAGCACCATGCGAGATCAGGACTGTGTCCAACCTAATTAACTTGGATCTACCCCAGCGCTTAGAACAGTGTTTGACACATAGTAAGCACTTAAAAATACCATAAAAATAATGTATAATATACAATTTGTACATAAGTGCTGTGAGGCTGGGGGTGGGGTGGTGAGGATACCAAAGCCCAGAGGTCACAGGTCCAAGTGCAGAGAACTCAAGAAACAAAATCTCCATATCAGAAGTGGGCTGTGGGGAGGGAAGACTTGACAGAGCCAGGAAAAGGGTGAGAGTGGAGAGACAGATATAGTGACAGGAACCAACACTAAAAGAATGACTAATAATCAAATCGTGGTTTGGAGAACACTAGCCTAGAGGAACCCAGGTTGTGGGCAGGAAACGTGCCTACCAACTCTGCTGCATTGTACTCTCCCAACTGCTTAATAACTGTATTAATAACTGCCCTGCCCAAAGTAAGCACTCAATAAATGCCATTAAGTTGGGCAGGAGCACCCAGTATTTCAGATTCAATTCTCTCCCATGGTGGGAGAGGGGCCCCCAGCTGATCCAGAGAAGAAAGGAATCTAGTATCCTGGATTGTGTATTTTTAAGACCCATTAAAGTCTCGAGGTAAATGAATTATGAGGAAACATAAAAATGAATATGAAGATGAAGCTTCAAAGGGCCCTCAGCTAAAAGCTGGCTACCCAATTGTTAAGCTGTGCCCACAGTTACTGTGTACACCACTAGCCAACAGTATCTTCAAACAGAACCAAGCAGTCGAATCTCTTTCTGAAAATTTGGTTTTGCGCCTTCTCCATATCATTCTCTCCCTTCCTTTCTGTATCTGTCCTTTCCTCTCTCTCTTTGCTAGAAATTCAAGTCCATTTCTTAAAAACAGAAGCACAAGGAAGGGATAGGAAGGAGTCATCTAATCCATCCCCCTGTGTCCAGTCCAGAAAATGTATGTGTCTCACTTGCCCTCCATCTCCAGGGATGGAGGTGGAAATTATAATCTAAACTAAATCCCAGCTACTGAAATTCCATTTTAGCTTGTTTTGTGTTTAGTAAAGATGGAGAAAAAAGCTAGTTTTCTTCCAACTAGTTTCCTTTTGAGAGTCTCCAAACCTTCATGTGTTGGAGCTATTGCATGGTGTTTCACAGTGGCCTGGAAGAAAAATGTGGTCATTTTTCAAATAGCTTTGCAAGACAAAAATATTTAGTACGGGTGTGATGGAATATATATATATATATATATGTATATACTTATATATTCACATACATATATGTATATAATATACATATATGGAGAAAATTGAAAGTATAGCCACTTTGGAGCTTTCAGATTGACTGACAGACTCCTAGATGGCTCTCCAGCCTGTAATTCGCAGCATTATGGATCCCCATAACAACCGCGCATGGCCCAAAACGGCATGGGTTACGTATGGCTTACGGCAAGGGACAAAATGGAGTTTTGAGCCTCTGTCATCAACACACCAATGAGATGCCCAGCTCTGGTGTATGTGAGCAGGAATGATCAGGTTTGTGCCAACCTGGGAAAATAGTGGCACTGGATGGGGGTAAGTCAGATGGGAAGAAAAGGAGGGGAAAGGAGAAAGAACAAAACTCAAGCAATGGTATTTTTGGAGAGCTTACAATGTCCAGAGGTCTGTACTAAGTGCTTGGAGAGTACAATTGAGAAGCAGCGTGCTTAGTGGAAAGAGCACAGGCTTGGGAGTCAGAGGTCGTGGGTTCTAATGCCAGCTCCTCCACTTGTCTGCTGTGTGACCTTGGGCAAGCCCGCTTAACTTCTCTGTCCTCAGTTTCCTCATCTGTAAAATGGGCGATTAAGATTGTGAGCCCCATGTGGGACAACTTGATTACCTTGTATCTAACCCAGTGCTTAGAACAGTGCTTGGCACATAGTAAAGCACTTATAAATACCCATTATTATTACAACCAGAGTTAGCAGATACATTCCCTGCCCACAATGAGCTTACAGTCTAAAGGAAGAGAGGGGAATCCTGGGCCAAGGAAACAAAGTCCCATACCCTACCACCCTGGCACTTGGCATCAGTGGGCAGCAGGAGTTGGTCTGACCTGGGGAAAGCAGCCCAGGATTGTCTGATGAAGAATTAGCTTGGCCTAGTGGGAAAGAATATGGGTTTGGGAATCAGAGGACCTGGGTACTAATCCAGCTCTGCTCTTGACTGCTGTGACTCAAATAAGTCACTTGGCTACTCTGTGCCTCAGTTTCCTCCTCTGTACCACAGGGATTTAATTACTTGATCTCCCTCCCATTTAGACTGTAAACCCCTGTGGACAGGGACTGTGCCTGACCAGACTTATATTGTATCTCTTAAGTGTCTTAGTACAGTGCTTGGCAATAATAAGCGTTTTAACAAATACCCGCAATTATTACTATTGTTATTTAGCTGGGTGCAAAATAATGCTAGCCTTATTTTAAAATGGCTGTGATGCTGGGTCACATAACAAGCATGCCCTCTTCTTATGCATATACACTCCAGAGCTAGATCTTGAGGGCAGGCTGTATCTTTGGCTCTCTGGAGCTAGCAAATGTGCCCACCAAATGTGCCCGTGCTCTTTCCACTAGGTCCTGGAAAGAGGGACAAAGGGGAGGGACTGCAAAATATGCCCCAGAGGTCAAGAATCAGATTCTCCCCTTAACTGGCAGTCTGACAGTGTGTAACTTGTTCAAAGACCTGGGGAAGTCACTTAAACTTCTCTGTTGCCTCAGTTCCCCTCATCTGTAAAATGGGGATTAAGAACCGTGAGCCCTATATGGGACAGGGACTGTGTCCAACCCGATTATCTCGTATCTACCCCAGTGCTTAACGAATACCCAATGCTCCTGACACACAGTAAGCACTTAACTAATACCACAATTATTATTAATAATAACTGCTTCTTCACATAGTGAACACCTGCAAAAAATATTTACCAGTCCACCTCTCCTTTGCTTAAAATTGGCCCACCCAGGTTGCAAAATGAACATCACCAGCATTATATTTCCACTTGCTCTGCATGAATCATTTCTTTGACTTGGTGAGGTACGAGTCTCTATAATGTAAAGGATGTTAGCTTACATAGTGCTACCGCAGAGTATGACCATCAGGCTTTTGAGACGCAGCACGACCCAGTGGAAAGAGCATGGGCCTGAGAGTCGAGACCTGGGTTCTAATCTCGGCTCCGCCGGTTGTCTGCTGCGTGACCTTGGGCAAGTCATTTAACTTCTTTTTGCCTCAGATTCCTCATCTGTAAAAATGGGGATAAGAATACCGGTTTCTTTCCCCCTTTGACTGAGAGCCCCATGTAGGACAGGGTCTGTTTGAGTCTGCTTATATTTTATCATCCCAACGCTTGGCACCAAATAAAACACGTCACAAATTCAACCATTATTATTTATTATTACTACAGTTCCAGGAACATCTCTAAGCCCTGTGCCTCACCAACGATGGGGACTTAATCTTCCCCACCAAACTCCATAGGGTACAATAGCTTGGCCTTGGCACCTATGCTCAGGAAGAGAGGGAAGGAGAATATTTTCTCGCTACTTTCTCCTCCTGAACCAGGCTTACCCCTGGAAAAAATCTGCCTGAGAGCCAGCAATGCAGCTTCCATTCGCCTCCTAAACAGCAGTGGCTGCCGTATATTGCCACCATTCCATTCCCAAGTGCTGACAGACACCATTAACACTGGTGCCGAGGCCTGCTGCCTTCAGCATGAGGGAGAGACTACAGATTGTAAGGAAGAGACTATAGACTAACCTCCCCCCGATCCCGAGAAAAACCACAGAATCCGCTCCTCTACGAGGCATTCCCAATCTGCTCTCCAGCCCATCGCAACCTGGTCTCATTACAGCATACAAACTTCTTTCCCCTGCCCGGGTATCACCTACAGACTCAGCCAACATCTCACTGCGCTTGGGCTACTGCCAGACCGTACTTCAGTGGGAAAGCAGCCTCCTTCTCCCATTTGGCAACTCTCTTGGAATTCAAAAAGGGCCAAACTGGGTTCGTTTAACCAGCTGAGTGACTGCAAATACACCTTCGGTGGCATCTTCCAGCTGTTTGATCTCTAAATTGGAAGGAAGGGATGACCTGGGAATCGAAACAAAGCTGTGATTCAAAGAGTAGGACATCTGACCATTGACCATTACAATGAAGAAATCAGCACCTCTTAGCTGACAGCGGGCATCCAAATTCATTATACACATGGCTACTTGATGACAATAAAAATAATACAATAATTGTGGTATTTGTTAAGTGTGTACTATTTGTCAGGCACTGTTCTAACTGCTGGGTAGATACAAGATAGTCAGCTAGGACACAGTCCCTGTCCCATACGGGATGTACAGTCTCACAGGAGGCAGAAGAGGTCTCGGATCCCCATTTTTATAATATGAGGCACCTGACGTACAGAGAAGTTAAGTGACTTATCCAAGGTCATACAGCAAGGCTGCTCCTGGAGCCCACTGGACAATGTGAATCAACAAATGGTTTACAGAATTTAGCCCTGCATGGGCTAAAAACGCAGTGCTTCAGCCGGAGCCTCACCTCAGGAATGTGGCATGAAGGTCTGGTCCAGCTTGGATGGGTAAGCTGTCCAGGCTCTCTTTGGGGATGGGGAGCTGGCCTCACACAGATGCCTGGGCAAGGAAGGGATGGCTTAGACCTGGAGTTTCCAGACCATTCTATGCCTGTGTGCCAACGATTTCTTGGGAATGTGGCGTGAAGAGGCCAGGCAGGTTGATGTTGGTTGGACGGATGCTCCTTAATTCCCTGACTGCTCACCAGCCAGAATGCGTAGTGAAAACCCAACTAGGGAATAACCAAGTATTTCAATATACAGCTAGCTCCTCAGCCCATCAAATACTCCCTTAGAGAATCCCAGTAGATACAAAAATAATGCTTATGGTAATGATAACCACTGGCACTACCCACCTTCACTCAAAAAAAATGAGAGCTCACATGGGACCCGTGACTGTGCCGAGTTGATTATCTGTACCTACGCAAGTGCTTAGCACAGTGCTTGACACAGTGCTCAACAAATACCAAAATGATTATTACCGATTCATGAATACGACCATAGTAGCCACAATTTAATCAAGTAAAAGGCCAAAATTCAGGTTAACCATATCTAAAGTCACGTCACTTCCTGCCTTGGAGGTGGGCGGGGACCTCCTCTTTTCTGGAGAAACCCAGCCATAATAGAAGAAACTTATCCAGGGACCCATGGACCAGACTCAGAGGGGGCACATAATCAATGTTAACACAGATAACCCCTTCCAGGAACGAGGAGGAAAAGGTGTTTTCCAGAAAACATTAGCCACGCCTCCATTCTAACTCTTTTTTTAAAACTGGAATTAATTTAATGCCACCTCTCCTGCTAGACTTGTAAGCTCCTTAAAAGCAGGGATTGTGTCTACTAAATTTATTGTATTATACTCTCCCGGGGCTTTAGTACAGTGCTCTGCACAGAGTAGTTGCTTAGTAAAAGACTAACTGAATGAACTACTTCTGATTTCTTAATATTTCAGACAGTGATCATTCAGTCAGTTGTTTCTGGGCACAGGAGAGAGCAAGAGAGAGAGGGAGGGGAAGGAAGGAATGAGGGGAGGTTGGGGAAGGAGAAAACAGACTGATGCAGCTTGGTAGAGGTCACTCACCGAGCCCTGCTCAACACGAAGGAATCTTTAACCATAACGACAGGGCCCAGCTCTGACATTCTGAATCCGTGGTACTGACCACAGTCTTCACACCCTACAAGCAGAAAACAAGCAGAGACAATAAGCAAAGCTTCAAAGCACATAATGCACAGTTCTTGACTAGCAGTTATTAAGCTAAACTCCAGGGAATTCACCAGCACTATGCTGAAACAAAATGGAAAGAAAAGACACCAGCCAAACTAAGAGATCCCACCACGTTATAAAAACAAATCAGAATAAACGCAGATGCTCTCTATTACCGTATATCATTTAAAATGGGCATTGTTTTCCATAAACCACCCCCAAGACGTTTTCCTTATATCCATGCCTATGCACAAAAATATATATATAAATACAGCATTCCATTAAAAATATAAATAATAATGATAAAAAGATTTATTCTTTTAATCTCCAGTAACAGATTCATTGGAGACATTTGAGAATCATTTGCAATTTCTTCTTTGGGAGAGGAGAAAAACCCTCCCCAAGAAAGGAGAGCACATGGAAATGTAGTCTCATCAACATATCACGCATAAATCTGACAAAAACGTTTCCCTCACTTCTAGCCATAGTCACTTCCTGAATCATAAATAGGCTGGTAAAGTCAATACATCCTAGTATCCCTGCTGCCCAGCGTAGATAGCTGAGAGAAGGCTGTGCTATTCGTTCTAAATCCAGGCAAGAGCCAAAGCGTTTTTCATCCAGCAAGAGCGGATATGTAGAGCTTGTGAAATTCCCTTTCGGTTTTTCAAAACACAAAACAAAAAACAAAAAACACACCCCAACCATCTAGGCTTTTAGATGTGACTTTTCATTTTTAAAAATTATTTTAAGTATCTTTAGGCAGCACATAGAGCCCATTTTGCACCTGGGAAGGAAGTTGCATCTTAACCCTCCCCACGAGAAACATACTTACAAATAAACATAGTCTCATCATTCCCATCTTCAGCCATCTCTGGAGCCTACCAAAAACATGAGAGGGGAAGGGAGAGTAAGCGGTACTTGCCAGATGAGACATTAAAGCAAGATCGACCTCTGATCCTAAAGAATCCTTGGACCCTCCGAACAAAGGCAGTAATTCAAAGCAATGTGCATGAAGTTTCCTAATTGTGAGTTTCAAAGGGGGCAGGAGGGGGTGCCTAGGTAACCTTAGGATTCATGTGACTCTTACCATCCATTTTAATGTATCAACACTGTATATATCACTATCCAAAATAGTCCAAAGAATGACTAAAGTCTTTATTATGTTCATCTCTGCATATCAATTGACAGCTTCTAAATTCTTACAAATCATCTTTCAAAATACAGGCAGCTCAGGAGAACAACCAAGAGGCCCATAGGATCGCAAATAAATAGGGCACAAGTTCCAACTGAATTAGAAAGGAACAGAGAAATTTAAAAAATCCATGATGTGGGGAAGGGATCATTTATCTTTCAGCCATGAATCTTCAATGGAGGATCAAATGAAATCCATGAAAAGGGACAGTGTGGCACTAAGTTTATCTCAACCGTGGGTAAGTCACTTAGATTCTCTGTGGCCTCAGTTCCCTCATGTGTAAAATGGGAATCTTAGACTGTGAGCCCATGTGGGACATGGACTGTGTTCAACCTGATTACCTTGTATCTCTCCCAGTGCTTAGTAACAGTGCCTGGAACATAGTAAATACTTCACAAATGCCATAAAAAAAATGAAGCATGAACACTTTTGATCATTGCCATGGCAGTACAAGAACTTTCATTTTCAGGGGTTCTCCTCCCAGAAAATATACCCCTACCACCCCTCCTCCCGACTGCTCCCTTTCTCAAGAAAAAAAAAATAGCCCCCTTCCTAGCTTCCCAGTTTCTCTGGCTAAAGGACCACACTGATTGCTTACTTCCTGATCCAAACTGAGTTTTTCCCCTCGATTGGATGCATCCTTATGCTAATGCTTCCAAGCTGAAGGCTAGTTTGAGACCTGGTCATGGTCGTTGGTGAGGGAGGGTGGGGTTTGGGGGAAGTTGGAGGAGATGGAGAGAAAATAGAGTAGTGGTGTGATAGAAGAGTGAAGTGGAAGGGACAAGTTAAAACTAGCTCATCTCAGGAATCTTGACCTGCCACCTAAAAGATAAAAAGCAACTTTGCTAACCTGGCATGAAACCCATGCCCACCTACCTGTGCCAAACTCTTGGTAAACAGCCAATTCCCAAGTAGCATTTGCATCTAGAATAGGCTTCTAGTCACGAGCTTCCAGTCCAAGGAAATGTACATAAGGTATGAAATTCTCCACAGACCTCAGACCTCCACCAGCCACTTGCCACAGTGTACCTCTGTATACTATTCCAAACACTCAGTATAGTGCATTGAACAAAGTAGATGCTCATAAATACTACTTTTTATTATTATTAGGATTAGTCGTGGTAGTAACAATAATAGTAATTATAATAATAATAAAAATTCAGGAGAGGGAAGAAGCAGGGTCTTCCTTGCTTTGGTGGCCTGTTGTGGGACTCCTAGGACTATTCAACAGTATTTATGGAACACCTACTCTATTAAATGCTTAGGGCACTGTACTAAATGCTTAGATGAATTCAAGAAAGTAAATAGGCATGGTCCCTTCCCTCGGAGAGCTTACAATTTAGTTGGGGAAAGTACCCAGTTCTCACATCTCTTATGTATCTCTGGGACAGGCAAATTTTGCTCTCCCAAGCCAGAAAGTCTCAAATGGTAATAATAATAATAAAGAACAAGTTAAGCATTTACTATGTAAAACGCACTGAATTAAGTATTGGAATAGTTAACAACATTAGCAGGTTGTACACCTCCCTGTTCCACATGGGTTTCACAATTTAAGGTGAAGGGAGGACAACTCTCTCATGCCCATCTTTAACAGATGAAGAAACTGAGGGCCACTTGCCCAAGGACACACAGCAGGCAAATGGCAGAGCTGGAATTTGAACCTAGGGCTCCCTCTCCACCTTCTGCCAGGGCTCCAGTATCACTGGACTGGCTACGCTGGCCCCTTCTGACCTTCTACCAAGTCACTTCAAAGAGGCTACTGACAGAGCAGAGAGCAAGAGGCAAGAGAAAGAGCTAGGTTCCAGATGACTGATCCAAAAATGCCTGCACCAAAAGCAGAGAAAACAAGGGACAGCAAGGAAAAAAAGCCAGCATTTAGGCCCTTTCACCCACGTTGCCTCATTTCACTGAAGCAGCTGAGGAACCCAAACTAGAATATCCTTTAAAAGGTCACTTGCTTTACAATTAATCTTCCCCTAGAACAAAGACCACTGCCACCTTCTTGCAGTCAGTTACATAATAAACTAAACGTAGGATCTCACTTTAAAGAAAAACAATCCTCCAAGTTCTCTTGTGCAAACAGCCTTTATTGATCTGAACAGTTGTTATAGAAGCTGACCAACTCAGATAAAAGCTCCAGATTCTAAAATCCAACCAAGATCGTGGTGGTTTTGCTTTTTTTTGAGGGAAGGGGGTGGCTAATACATATGGTCATTGAGTGAAAGTTAACAATTTTACTACCAAATCCTAGGAAACTAGCCTAATAATCTATTTCTATTACTAGTACATATTAGAAGCAGTATGGCGTAGTGACAGAGCAAGGACTGGGAATCAGGTCACGGGGTTTCATTCTGGTTGTGTGACCTTGGGCCAAATCCTTTAACTTCTCTGTGCCTCAGTTACCTCATCTGTAAAATGGGGATTAAGATTTTGAGCCCCATGTGGTACAGGGACTGTGTCCAATTTGCATTACCCTGTATCTACCCCAGCACTTAAAACAAGTGCCTGGCACATAGTAAGTGCTTAACCAATACCACATTATTATTAAAATTATTTCTCTGTTGCTTGTTTCCTCCTCTGTAAATTGGGGAGTCAATCCCTGTTTCCCCTCTCCCTTAGACTGTGGGCCACATGTGGGACAGGGACTACAATCAACTTGATTATCTTGTCACTACCCCCAAGTGCAGTGCTGAGCACATAGTAAGTGTTCAACAAATGCCACAATTATTATCATCACCCCTACTCTTCTTAAAGGGACCAGATTTTCTTGAATTCAGTGTGGGCCGGGGAGAGACTTCCAAGGCACCAGCCCATTTGGTTAAGCATGTGGAGGAAAAGGGAAGGAAAAGGGGCTGGGGTGAGGCAAGGAAGGACGATGGAGATAATGAGATATAAAAGTAGAAATACTCAACCCACATCCATTTATATCCAAAAAGAGCAGGCCCAATTTGCACCGAGTCAAGTGAATAGCAATATCTGACTGAAGTCACCATCACTGGTGGCCCACAGATCTGGGTGCAGCTGCCTCTCAACAACCGATCAGTGGTATTTATTGAATGCTTAAGTGAGTGCGGACCACTGTTACTGAGTGGCTTGGGAGATTGCCCTATATCAAATTTGATAGACCTGTTCCCTACCCACAAAAAGCTTTGAAAGGGGAGCTTAGAGTCTAGAACAGTCTTGTTCCTTCTCCTGCTGTGGGTATAATGATCAGCACTGGCTTTCCAACTTCCTCCATGCCTTTTGGGATCATTGGGTAAAACTGGTAAAATTATTTCTCTGAAACAAAAGTCCCTACATTGACTAAGTAGGGGTGTGTGTTAGAGAGAGGGAGAGACAAGGAGGGAGGGAGAACGAGGGAGGAGAAAAAACATTTCCAAGATGTCAAGTGCCAGGAGCTACCAGGAAGTTGAAAAAAATCTCTAGATTTTCCCATTTCTAGATGGGAATCTCATCTCCCCATCCCCCAGGAAGTGATTTGAAAGCAGAGGTTGCCCACTGTCTTCTCTTCCACATGCATACATGGTGTTTTGGAAGGTCCAGAGGGCAGACCACCCTGGAGAATAGAGTAGAGCAATATAGAGGAGGCAATTCAGAGCTTTTTCTGAAGTAATGGTACAATATTTATATGAGTAATCAAGATCACTGGTTAAACAAACTTATTCCTAATCTCCTGTTTACAAGGAGTTACCCTGCATAATGTTTTCAATTCCCTAAGGGAATCCTGCTCATTAGATCTCAGTACAAAGGGAAAGGAGGCTGAGGCAAACGCACACTTCTGTAAGCCACAGCAAGAGATACAGTTTACCAGGTTCAAACACTCTCAGGTCACTGGCTGAGTGGTGGAGAAGAGGAGATCTGAATGAGAGAGTCCCTGGGTCCAAAAGGGGGTTCTTTATCCAATTATAACGCCCAATTGTCTGAAGACCAGATCAAGCCACAAGTAGCCAGCTACGTTCTAAGAGCGCCCTTTAGGGAGATGGGCAGGGGTAGCTAGGTTCTCATCAGTGGCTAATGAAATCACTGTGCAGTTTTCATTCATTCATTCATTCAAATAGTATTTATTGAGCGCTTACTATGTGCAGAGCACTGTACTAAGCGCTTGGGATGAACAAGTCGGCAAACAGATAGAGACAGTCCCTGCCGTTTTGACGGGCTTACAGTCTAATCGGGGGAGACGGACAGACAAGAACAAATGGCCAATAAACAGCGTCAAGGGGAAGAACATCTCAGTAAAAACATGGCAACTAAATAGAATCAAGGCGATGTACAATTCATTAACAAAATAAATAGGTGGTAATGAAAATATATACAGTTGAGCAGGACCGAGTACAGTGCTGTGGGGATGGGAAGGGAGAGGTGGAGGAGGCCAGAGGGAAAAGGGGAAATGAGGCTTTAGCTGCGGAGAGGTAAAGGGGGGATGGCAGAGGGGCAGATAGAGGGGGAAAGAGGAGCTCAGTTGGGAACGCCTCTTGGAGGAGCGTTGAAGTTTTTAAGTAGGGGTTTTGAAGAGGGAAAGAGAATCAGGTTTGGCCAGAGGTGAGGAGGGAGGGCGTTCCGGGACCGCGGCAGGGAGGACGTGACCCAGGGGTCGACGGCGGAAGGCGAGACCGAGGGACGGTGAGAGAGGTGGGCGGCAGAGGAGCGGAGCGTGCGGGGTGGGCGGTAGAATGAGGTAGAAGGGAGGAGAGGTAGGAAGGGGGCAAGGTGATGGAGAGCCTTGAAGCCTAGAGTGAGGAGTTTTTGTTTGGAGCGGAGGTCGATAGGCAAACCACTGGAGGTTGTTTAAGAAGTTTTGTTGATTCAAAAACATAACCCTAAAATAAGGTGTGCTGGGGACAAAGGAAACAAGAACTTGGATTTGGGAAACTCATCTAAAAAACCACAGCGGTGCTGCAATCTTTCATAAAAGCAAGTTTAGTGGAAAACTTACAATCCTTTCTCAACACTGTATCACTTAGAATTGATTCACCATGTGCCTGGTAAAAGTACAAATGAAAACTCCAGAATTTTGGCATATGCCAAACAAGACTTATGCAATATCCCCTAGACTGTAAGCTCCTTGAGGACAGGAAGCCGATCTGACTATACCTGCATTCTCCCCAAGTGCTTAGTTCAGTGCTTTGCACACAGTGAACACTCAGTGAATATCACTGATCCACTGGTTTGAAGAAAAAGGATATGGGGAGAGAGACAGGGAAAGAGGCTCATAAAGGATCCTGAATCCTTGGAAGGGAGACTGAACTCAATTGTGGGTCTTTGTTGGCTTCCGGTGCTTCCCGAACTAAACTTATAAAAATGTTTTACTTTGATGTAAACCGTCAGTGACAAGGTTTTGAAAAGACTTTCTCCCACTGATGAAACTGAAGGGTTTTAAAAACATTAACATTAAAACTTTATTCCACTCAAAACACTTTACATCACAGGCTTACGAAATAAAAAAATAAACTTAAGGAAAGAAATGAGCGGCAGCGGTGAGGGAGTGGCAATATTTCAGCGTGGAATGAGTACACCAGGCCATTCAGCACCGGCTCATGAATTTCCTGACAAGTGAACATTCCACTTTCAGTGAAAAGATCCCTGGACTAGGGAAAACCCCATGAGGCTGGTAAGCCAAAGTTAGGGCTGCAGTTGGATATAGACTAGGAAAGATGGAACAGCAGCTTGTTGCATCCATAAATCGAGGCTGGAACATCCCACCATCCCCTCTGGCACACGAGCCTCTGCCAATCAGCTTAGGCACCGATCCCTATATTACTGTTTTAGGGTCAAAGGCCAACATTTTTGGGCTCTTTACTTCTGCTTTTTTAGCCCAGACTGCTGCTTCCGGCCACTTCACAATTCTTCGGTTCTGCCCTGCTCAAGCTGTAGGGTTGTGGGGGCGAGATCCTGGTTGGCGTCATAGGTTGTCATGGAACCTGAGAGGTTGAAAGCTCCAGGTTAGATCGTCAAGGCCTTGAGGGCAGGGGTCGTGTTTACTTAACTCTACTGTACTCTCCCAAGTGCTCTGCCTCCAGTAAGCGCTCGGTAAATACCCACTCATTGATTTTTGTACTTTCCCAAGTGTTTAGTTCCGTGCTCTACAGCAGTAAGCGCTCAATAAATACCGCTGGCTCACTGATTGGTAGATGTGACTGTGGTGTGGCTGTGGGTGCTGAACTCGAATCTGCCCCCAGGAGGCCTTCCTCAATTAATTTCTAATCTCCCCTAACACCCATTTCAGCACTCACACTACTTGAAACACTTGAGTCCTTGCAGTCCCACGATCTTACATCTTCTACTGCTTCCTCCTACCTGTAACTTTTCTTGGTGTCTAGTGTTCCCGCTAGTCTGCAAGCTCCTTGAGGGCAAAGAACATGTGTTTTGATTCTACTGTTACTCTCCTTAGTACAACAGTGTTTAGAAGAGTACTCCACTAACAGTAGGTGCTCAGTAAATACTATTGTTTGATTGGCACACAGATCCCTAGTTCTACTTTTACACTAATCAGTGAGAAGAGGGGGTGTTGCCAAAAGCAATGCATGCACTGACTTACTGCAGAATTTTAAAACGTTGACCGAGACTCTCTGAAGCTGGGAACAGTTCCATCCTTAAATACTGGAGAAGTAAAATGACAGGGATTAGGGGCAGATGAAATTGTCATTCCTGCTAATCCCTCAGACCACGAGCCCCAAGTGGGACGGCGATTCTGTCCCATCTCGTTATTCTGTATCGACCCCGGCATGCAGCACAGTGCTAGGCCCAGTTCACTGACAAGGGTAAACTGAAGGAATTACTCTTCGAAGGGAACAATTGGATTCATAATAACAACCTCATCTGGAAAGATTCTTCAATTTGTTGGACAACCATTTGGCGTGAACACCTCCTATGCACTTGCCCAATAAGGGCCAGGCGAGACAAGGATGAAAAATTTGCTCTTTCCTTTCTCCTTTGAAGAAAATGGTTTAAAACAAAATTAACAATCATATACGGAGCGTACTTCTCTGTGGGAAAAGATTACACTCAATATAATTCTCTCCTTAGGATCTGTACTTTTTATCGATTACAAGGACCTGACAACTCTGTGGTGTCTTAAAAAACATGGAGCTTTAAGAAGTAGCGATATCACTTTCAAGGACAATATTCCTGCTTTTCGGAAGACAAGTCATTCAATAATATTTATTGAGTACTTAAGGTGTGCCAATCACTGTGTTACAACCTGGGAGAGTTCGAAGAGGCCAAAGGCACAATCCCATCCCTCTATAAAAGGGTTGCCCCTATAAAAGGTAACTATGAGGAGACACAAAAAAGGGGGCACTTACATGTTCAAATTTCAAGTTTGAACCAACTGCAGTTATAACAACTGGTCCACCTAATAGTCAGGTATGCAAATCATGATTTAGACATTCTCCACCCTTTAATATTCTTTCAGTAGTGATGGTGATTAAGTGTATCAAGCACCAATGGATCACATGTGTGTTGAAAATCAAATTACAGAGATATAAATTCGATTTTTAAATTGTGAATTGTGCCAAAGGCAATTTAATTGTAAAATGACTGAGGCAAATCTCAAAAATAAATAAAAATGGGGAAACAATCAGACCTGCTCATCCAATTCTGTGTTTTAGCTGCTAATGTCCTAGAGGGTGAGGATCTCTAACTTGCTTTCAGCAACACCATGGGGGGAAAGCAGCTTATAATGGGCCCTTCACAGGTTCTTTATGGGTGATGATGGAACAAAACAAATAGGAAGGAATTTGAAAAGCAAATAAAAACACCTCAAATCACAGAAAACAGTATCTGCAGGAATAAGTGCCTTGAGACGGCATTAAAAATAATTTTGGGGAATCCCAGATTCCAATTCTGAATCGGTGGGTCAAATCTACCTTTTAATCAGATCCTAAATACGCTGGAAAAAAAGTGAGGTAAGTGATCCCACAACTTGGTTTGTAATCAGGCTCAAGGTAGTTCCCAATGTGAAATGAGAAATCATTCTTTCAGAGAAGGCAAATGGTTCAGAAGAATAAACTGTACTTTAACCCCTAGCTTTGGAATTTAGAGGGCATTGGGGACAAAAAAAAAAAGTCAATATTTTATCTAATTGGCATTTTGGACTCAACATCATACACTCACTTTCTACTTTAGAAATAGAAATAAAAAAAGGCAAAATAGGAATCAATTACTATTTCAAAAATAAAACTATGCTTGTAATTTCAAGAGAGTGTTAGAATTAAAGAATCAAGGATGAAATGTTCTTTTGGGTTTGACTTGAATTCACTGAAATTAAATCTAAAGTGAAAATATTCTCCAAAATGAGATAGAAGACCTTTGCCTGGGTCATTTACAACAGAAGTCGCTAAATTTAGGCTATGTCTCCTAACCCAGATGGCATTCCTCTCCCCCAAATTATTCCAACTAAACCTTTAATTCTGGTTTAATTTTACTGCTTCTTTCTTTTAGGTTTGTATTTACACTGTTTTGGCACTTTCTCTCAGGAGTATAAAAGCTATTTTTTTGCGCGAATTGAATTCACCATATAAAGGAGAAGACTTGAGACTGCATCACACACTACCTTCCACATCAGTAACCCCCAGCCTTCTCTGCCCCTATAAAAGGTAACCATGAGGAGACACAAGAAAGGGGGCACTTGAATGTTCAAATTTCCAAGTTTGGAAATTGGGATAGGATGACATTCCCCACTCCCTCTTCCCTGTTAAAAACTGGCAGGACAATTTTCATTATTGAAACCGTAGTCACCAACTGGAATTCAGATTGTACCTCAACATCATTTTCTTGCTTTTTAACTCGACACCAAACCCATCACTTTCAGAAACGACAGCCCTTTTGGGCCAAAATAAAACAGAGAGAGGGGTATAAACTTAATTGAAAAACCAATCATCATTCAAGCAAGAGGGGATTTTCTCTCTGATCTGAATTAGGCACCCAACTGTGCCTTCACTAACCCTTCACTCCCACAAATCTCAAACTCGAAGAGGTAATTTGGCTAAGAAATCTTCCTTGGCAGGGATGGGCCAATTGCCGGGCATTTCTGAAAGCCCAGCAAACTGAAACGTTCATTCATTCACTCCTTCAATCGTAATTATTGAGCACTTACTGTGTGCAGAGTACTATACTAACAATTCAGCAAAAGAGAGAAACAATCCCTGCCCAAAACGAGCTCACGGTCTGGGGGCAGGGAGAGACAGACATCAATATAAATAAATAAAATTTAAAGGGGTGGGGGGGAGTTCACAACAAAGTCAAGGGCCTCCAAGCGGGGCAGATGCTGCAGTGAACTGTCCACTCCATCAAAGGGTTCCCGATGGTCTCCCCAATTCGTTGCCCCACCAAATAAAAATAGTAATAAAAAACCCCAATCTTGCTGGGCCAATTTTGGGTCAGAAAACAGGTCTCTCACCAGCGCCTGTGGCTTCGAGACTTCGGCATGGCCTAGTGAGTAGAGCCCGGGCCTGGGAGTCAGGTCATGGATTCTAATCCCAGCTCTGCTACCTGTCTGCTGTGTGACCTTGGGCAAGTCACTTCACTGGGCCTCAGTTACCTCATCCGTGAAATGGGGATTGAGACAGCGAGCACCACATGGGACAGGGGCCGCATTCATTCATTGAATCATATTTATTGAGCGCTTTCTGTGTGCAGAGCACTGTACTAAGCGCTTGGAATCCAAACTCCATTTGCCTCCACCCCAGCGCTTAGTACAGTGCTCGGAACACAGTAGGCATTCAACAAAACACCATTATTGTTATTAAGTGTGTTGACACCTCACCTTTCACGGAACGATCTCCTCCGATTGTACTGCCTCTGAGCGCAGCGCAGCACACAGAGTGAGCACCGGGGAAACCCGGTAATTGCTATTATTATTATTATTGCCAGACTACTTGTTTTGTTGTCTGTCTCCCCTTTTTAGACTGTGAGCCTGTTGTTGGGCAGGTATGATCTCTCTCTGTTGCCGGACTGTACACTGCAAGCGCTCAGTCCAGTGCTCTGCACATAGTAAGTGCTCAATAAATACTATTAAATGAATGAATGACTATATGCTCAGTATAATTATAAGTCCATCTCATCCCATCTTTTTCCTCAAGATGATTAAAAAAAAAACACCCACCAAAACCCGTTTGAGGGAAACAGGAGGGGAATGCGTAAAACAGCTTTGTCACCACTGTCGCCGCCTGAGGATGTGCACCGGCCCGAGGAGGAGTCGCGACAGGGACGGGGTGGAGGGCACGGGATTGGAGGGCACGGAGGGTGGAAAGCATGGGGTTGGAAGGTATGGATGGTGGAGGGCACGGAGGGTGGAAAGCATGGGGTTGGAAGGTATGGATGGTGGAGGGCACGGAGGGTGGAGGGCATGGAGGGTGGAGGGCACGGAGGGTGGAGGGCATGGATGGTGGGGGGCTCGGGTTTGGAGGGCATGGATGGTGGAGGGCACGGGGTTGGAGGGCACGGGGTGGTGGAGGGCAAGGAGGGTGGAGGGCAAGGAGGGTGGAGGGCAGGGGCAGGTGGAGGGCAGGGGCAGGTGGAGGGCATGGGGCAGGTGGAGGGCATGGGGCAGGAGGAGGGCACGGATGGTGGAGACCATGGGGTGGTGGAGGGCAGAGGATGGTGGAGGGAGGGCCCGGGGTGGTGTCAGCGCCAGTGTGTTGGCGCAGGCCGCCGGGCAGAGGCGGGAGAAATGACATCAGTGTCCGGGCAGCGCGGCCCCGCGGCCCGCATCGGTTTCTCTCTCCACCCCCTCCTACAAAACGGACAAGCACACCACACCAGAGGAGAGGGGAAAAAAACCCACCGACAAAACCGGCGGGGGGAAAGAAAGGAGGTGCGGGCAATGACTCCGCCCGCCCGGCCCGGCCCGGCCCGGCCCGGGACGCCTGGCAGTCCGGCCCCAAGGACCGGCAGAAAGCGGCCCGGACCTGTCGCCCCCCTTTCTCGGTTCCCCCATCACCCCCCGTCTCGCTTGCTTTTTTTTCTTTCTCTTTATTTGGGGGGGGGAGGGGAGTCGGCGGTGGGGCGCCCTGAGCGGCGGGTGCGGGTGGGGGGGGGGAGGGGTGCGCGGGGCTCCGGCGGGGGGATCCGGGAGCCGCTCGGCTCCGCTCTGCCGGGCTCCGATCCTGCCGGGTTTTTCCTCCCACCTCGGGCCGGGGCCCCGCGGCCGCCGGGAGGTAACAAAGAACGGCGGGCATGGCGGCCGGCCGGGCTGGGGGCCGGGAGGGCGGGCGGAGCGGGGAGCCTTGAGTGCGGGCCCGGCCCGGCCCGGGGGGGCGCGGGGACGGGAGGCCGAAGGGGGCCGGGGGGGGGAGGGGGCCGGGGAGGGGGGGGGGTTACCTGCCTCTGGAATGTGCAGGCGGGGATCGGATCCGGACTCCAGGTCGCGATCCGCTCCGGAAACTGCGCAGCACCGGAAGCCGGCGGGCCGCCGCTGCATCATGGGACTTGTAGTTTCCCCGCCCGTCCTCCCTCCCTCCCTCCCTCCCTCCCGCCGCCAGCGGCCCCCAGGGGTCCCCGCCGCCCTCCCCCCTCCCCCGTCCTCTCCGCTCGCCTCCGGCTGCCCCGGGAAGGACGAGGAAGAGGTAGGTCGAGGCCCCCCCGGGGGCGGCCGGACCCCCCCCCCCGGGGGCTGGGCGGGCCGGGGCACGGCGGCGTGCGGCGCAACAACCGTAATTACGGTAGCCGTTAAACGCTCACTCCTTCACTCGGGGGGATCCCTGGAGCCAGGACTCTGGGCGGAGCGCCTGGAAGGGGCGGTTCGGCAATAGAGACCATCCCTGCCCCATTCATTCATTCGATACTCTTTCGTGAGCGCCTACTATGTGCGGGGCACTGGCCTGAGCGCTTGGAAGGGACAATTCGGCAACAGATAAGAGACCTTCCCTACCCCACTCATTCATTCAGTAGTATTTATCGAGCGCTTACTATGGGCAGGGCACTGGACTGAGCGCTTGGAAGGAACATTTCGGCAATAATCATAATGTTGGTATTTGTTAAGGGCTTACTATGTGCCGAGCACTGTTCTAAGCGCTGGGGTAGACCCAGGGGAATCGGGTTGCCCCACGTGGGGCTCACACTCTTCATCCCCATTTTACAGATGAGGGAACTGAGGCCCAGAGAAGTGAAGTGACTTGCCCACAGTCACACAGCTGACAAGTGGCAGAGCTGGGATTCGAACTCATGACCTCTGACTCCAAAGCCCGGGCTCTTTCCACTGAGCCACGCAATAGAGACCCTCCCTGCCCAATTCATTCATTACTCTTTCGTGAGCGCTTACTATGTGCAGGGCACTGGACTGAGCGCTAGGAAGGAACAATTTGGCAATAGAGACCATCCCTGCCCAATTCATTCATTCAGTACACTTTCGTGAGCGCTTACTATGTGCAGAGCACTGGACTGAGCGCTTGGAAGGGACAATTTGGCAACAGATAAGAGACCATCCCTACCCAATTCATTCATTTAATAGTATTTATTGAGCGCTTACCATGTGCAGAGCACTGGACAAAGCGCTTGGAAGGGACAGTTCGGCAACGGATAGAGACAACGCCTGCCCAATGACAGCACACAGTCTAAACAGATAATTACGTGAGGCACAGTCAGTTCCTGTCCCATATGGGGCTCGCAGTCTTAATCCCCATTTTACAGATGAGGGAACTGAGGCCCAGAAAAGTGAAGTGACTTGGCCAAGGTCACACAAATGTCGGAGACCCGCTGGGGTAGATACCAGATCATCAGGTTGTCCCTCGTGGGACCCCCAGTCTTAATTCCCCCTTTTACAGATGACGTAACTGGGGCCCCAGTCTTAATCCCCAGTCTACAGATGACATCACTGAGGTAACGGAAGCCCAGAGAAATTAAGCGACTTGCCCAAGGTCACACAGCAGACTACTACTAATAATAATGGCATTTCTTAAGCGCTTACTATGTGCAAAGCACTGTTATAAGCATGGGGGTAGATACAAGGTAATCAGGGTGCCCCACACAGGGCTCACAGGCTTCATCCCCATTTTAGAGATGAGGGAATTGAGGCCCAGAGAAGTTAAGTGACTTACCCAAAGTCACACAGCTGACAAGTGGCAGGATTAGAATCCACATCCTCTGACTCCCAAGCCCAGGCTCTTGGCACTAAGCCATGTTGCTTCCATCACCCCGGTTTTAGGGTCCCCATCCCTCCTGGCAGGGGGGCAGGATTTATTAATAATGATGATGATATTTGTTAAGTGCTTATTATATGCCAAAAACCGTGCTAGGCATTGGGGTAGATACCAGGTTATCAGGTTGTCCCACGTGGGGCTCACAGTTTTAATGCCCATTTTACAGATGAGGTAACTGAGGCCAGTTAAGTGATTTGCCCAAAGTCACACAGCAGACAAGTGGCAGAGCTGGGATTAGAACTCACGTCCTCCGACTCCCAAGCCCGTGCTCTTTCCACTAAGCCATACCACTCCTCTAGGAGGCTTTTTACCCCCTAATGCCGCCCCATCTAAGGGGCAGCGAGGGCCATCAGTCCACAGGTTGGCAACTGGCCGCAGTTGTGGATGTGCTTGATAGAGCCGGCGATTTGCAAAAAACAGTCATCCTTCCTTGAGAGTGGTGGCCCCGTTCTCGGACTCTCCCAAGCCCTTAGTAATAATAGTTATGGTATTTATTAATAATTATGGTATTTATTAAGTGCTTACTGTGGGCCAGGCATGGTACTAAGTGCAGAGGTGGATACAAGCGAATCAGGTTAGACACAGTCCCTGTCCCATGTGGGGCTCACAGTCGCAATTCCCATTTTACAGATGAAGTAACTGAGGCACCAAGACGTGAAGTGACCTGCCCAAAGTCACACAGCAGACAAGTGGCCCAACCAGAATTGGAACCCATGACCTTCTGACTCTTAGGCCCGTGCTCTATCCACTCAGCCATGCTGGAGAGTAAGCACTCGATAAATGTCTTTGTGTCCAGGGCTAGGTGTTCCAGAAAAAGGCCTTTCCACCTTCCCCTAATGAGATCTCTGTCATTATGAATGTAACAAACTTTTTAAATCTACCCCAGCATTTAGGCATTTAGCAAAGGGTCATTAAATACTAATACTACTGATAGCATTTGGTAAGTGCCTTCTAGGTACCGAGACACAAGATAATCACAAGATAATCATGGGGCTCACAGCCCACAGCACTTCAGTACAAATCTGTAATTTCTTTACATATATTAATGTGTCTCCCCTTCTAGACTGTGAGTTCGATGTGGCAGAGAATGTATCTGAAACTCTGTTGTATCATACTCTCCCAAGCGGTTAGTACATTGCTCTGCACGTCCTAAGTGCTCAAAAAGTACGATTGAGGGAGAACAGGTATTGACTCCCCATTTTGCAGAGAAGGGAACCACAGAGAAGTTGTGACTTGCCCAAGGTCACCCAGCTGAAAAGGGGTGGAGTAGGAATTAGAACCCAGGCCCTCTGACTCCTAGCCCCGTGCTCTTTCAACCTCATTGCTTATCATTGTTTATTAATAGTAGTACAATAATATGAAATTACAGAAAGGCTGAATATTCATGCTTACTGATGTATAACCAAGCAGGAAGAGCCACACTGTTCCTGAAAGTTTAATGCAAAGGCTGAACACTGTCACAGGAAGACAGAATTAGCCTGTGGCTAGCCATGTTCAGTGACCATAAAATGAAATTACCTTTGAGAGGGAAAAAGTATTTTTAGATCAGCATTCACACCCCACTCAGGGCAAATTCAAACCTATGAACAACAGTTTCATTGATGGGCCAAGATTAAAAAAAACAAAAATCAAAACAGAACATAAGTCTTTTCCTTTAACCTTTTATCCTGACTAGGATCAAGTTCTTCCTCTTAGAGAGGCATCATAGTCAGGGCATAAAGTGTTATGTATTACAATCCTTGAAGCCTAAGGGAATCAATTCATTTAAAGTACATTGCCTGAATCGAAAAGAGAATCTCGGTGTACAGAATCCATCAAATGAAGAGAGGAGTGGTTAAGATTTCATGTATACTTTTATTAAAAAGCTCTTTCATGCTTCCCATCCATATTTATACTAGTAAATCCATGCAGATCGTAACTGCACCCAATTTAGTGAACGGCTGTGAATAAAAGTGCTGTAGAGGATTACAATCAGTAGACAAGTTTTCTCAAAACTTGATTATCAAGCCATTGCACACTCTCAGCAAACTTGGAAGGTTGTGGAAGTGACCTGGAAAAAGCCACAGGCTAATAAACCTATCAGTGGTATGTTCCTGAATGCATTAGGAGTCATGCCACCATATGGAACAGTCCTACCACATTATTAGTATCTCCCCTCTCCCCCTTCCACTTGAGCAGAAAAGTGGAGAAAAATTAAATGAAGGTAACCTGAGTTTTCTTTGCAAAAAAAAATCTGGAATGGCCCTGTCGGTCACTCTAATACCCTGGTTGGTTTGGAGGTCTCAGCACTGGCTGGGTGCTAATAGTTCTAGCTCAGATTTAAAGATGTTCAGCTTGCAGTCATCGTTTCCTGTCATCTTCATCTCTTAACCATCTAACTCCATATGACTTTGAAAAACATAAACCCACTCTTTTTGAGCAAGATGAGGGAGAAGCCAATGAGACCAGGGTTTCAGCCACTGTATAGGCCTAACTGAAAAACTCAGACCCTTCATTCCCAGAGGAATTAGAGGCAAATTATGAGTCCAAAACCAGTTCAGATGAGGTGCTTACACAAAGTGGGAAGTGAGCACCTGTTGAAACCAAATAAATCAAGAGCCAGCCATTTTACAAGTGACGATCACAAGAATGCTTTCTGTCACTTCGAACGGACTGGGTTTGAGTTGGGACTGATGTGTACGATGCCGTGCTCTACAACCCATCTCCAATCAGCTGCCCCATCTAAGCCCTGTAAAAATCTTCACTTTAAGCAGTGAGATAGGGTATTCCTTTAACATCTTTCTGCATCAGTAGATCACCAACTCAGTGAAACTGTTCTGAGGACAATGTGTCCTCCTCCCCCTCCAAGAGAAAGACATTAAACAAAGTAAACATTACACAACAGGGTTATCAGCCCATTAAAACATGTGCGCACCACACTCCCTTTGGATACACAAGGATGGAAACATTATGGGAAGAACACAAATACAATGCTTGACTAATTCCTAGAACCCAAAAAATTCTTTTAAGCCTCTTCAAAAAGGCTTACAAAGCCAAGAGAAGCACATGAAAAAATGTGATCGATTAGTATTTAAAGTTTTGATGTATAATCCCATTTCCAACTTAGCTTCAACTATACATACACACAAACCCCTCCAGAGACAGCAAATCTCCTAATAGGGTAACGACTCGATGTAGACAAATATTCACAGTATCAATATGGGAGCCCTGTCATCCTGCACACAGAGAATCTTTCGGATGATTCCCCAAAACGTAAACCAAAGTGGCTCCAGGACTCAACATTAAAGGAAGCATCTCACATAATGATGTTACTTATTAAGAGCTTGCTATGTGCCAAGCGCTGTGCTAAGTGCTGGGATAAATTCAAGAGTACTCAGCTTGGACACAGTTCCCGTTTGTCATGGGACTCGGTCTAAAACATTATAGGGGGAGATGGGTGTTGGAAAAACATAGTTCAAAACTTCTTTTAAGTCAAGTGGGCGGGGGGAAGGGACTTTCAGTAGGGTTCCAAAAAAAAAAAAATAGCAGGATACTTTGGGAATACCTCAAGTGCTAACCATTTATACAAACACCCTTCTGAGCCTAATGGAATGTGGTACGTACAGGCTAACAAGTAGGATGAAAAATCAGGGCAGCACAAGGGGCATTCAGTAGCTCCTGAAATTGTTAGTAGTACAAAAAAAGTCAGGAAAAAATAAGAAGTAGTTATTTGTGAAGGATAATAACACAGTAGCAAAGAGGTGCAAAAGAAGTAGGGAAGGTGCCCAGTCAATTTTGAATGCAAAGTATGTTTTTACTCCACATTTTAGATGTCTATCAACTGGATATGACCCCGATGTGGGAATTGGCTTTGTGCACATGTTGGCAAATACGGTGTGCGTACTACAACTCAAGCAATTTATCTGACCCTTGAGATTCCTTAGGACCAATAAGCCCTGCATATAGACAACTTAATTATTTTCATTTTAATACCTAGAAAATAAAAGCCAAAAGCCTATCCTCCAAAACTCAATCTGATGTGCTTTCACTCTAGAGTGTTTCGGGATCCCACGTTAAGGCTTGAAAGGCAAGATGTAAAATTTTGGCTAAAATTGTCTTTGGTGTTCAAATATTAGCTGTTGATTCTTAAAGGATCATTTGGTTTAATTTACCTTTTCTGATTCAAGTTCTCTCTCATACCAGTTAATGGCAGTTTAGAAGATATGTTGGTAGCGAGGATACAATAAAGCAAAGAAATAAGTACTGAATCCTAACTTCTCACTTGGTGGTGGGGGGAGGTCGGAAATGGCCGATTTCCCAGTGAGGGATCCTTATGCATTATAATTTATCATGAGACATCTGTAGTGTCTTAGGTTGATTTAGGGTACGGTGTCTTGGAGGATACTGTAGAGTGACAAGGTAGTGAACCCAATATTTTCATAAATATATATTTTTCAAAAATGCAGAATATTTGTTATAAAAAATTAGCTACAATTTTTATTTGTTCATAGAAAATTTCTGCTAATCGATACCCTTCTCTTGCTCTTTCCTCTGGTTATTTATGGAATATAGAAGATGGGTATGGACCAGAAGCCCATTTTAACTAAGTGTATTTGGTGGTACCCCAGAGCTCATCTTTTCTAACTCAAGTACTTGATTTAATTAAAAAAAAAATATTTCCCAGTAATGTCTTTTTAATTATTGAGAAAGATATCAGAACCATACTAAACAGTCACAATCCTTTAACTTAAAACTCTGGTCATTTGTCTTTACTGAACATGTCAATAGAAGAACTGTATGGTGTTTTTTTAACCTCTAGGCGTATTTTAAATAAAGTTAGATTAAAAAAAGAAATTTAAAAATACTAAGAGATAGGCATCTAGGCTACAAAATATTTGTAAATATTGAAATTCTGGGTCCTGATTACAAGATACTCACTAGCTCTGGAAAAAAAATTTAAATCCACTAAAGTGTTCTCAACATCAAAGCTGGAGTTTGAGAGGAGATACCAGAAATTCATGGACAGAAGTGAAAATTTTAATTTTTACCAAAATGATTTTTTTTTAAAAGGCTATTATCTGTGAGACAAAATGATGTTAAGTGTTCTCCAAACTACTCAGTTTGTGGCTTTTGGTAATGTCTGGCAAATGAACTATGGGCTAATGAAGAGTTACCTACATAGGGATAACATGCTGAATTAAATATGTATTATTGCTCGTAGCTTCAATTATGATAGACTTGTTAGGACATTGGCTTGACAAGTATTCTATGTGAATTTAACTACTGCATTGGCAGTATAGCTTTTGATACAGTAGAGAAAAATGTAAAAATACTAAGAACTCTTAAATGCTTTTCATTTGCAAGTAGGCTCAAAGTAAACCTAGAAAAAGATGTTTAGTATCCTATATGCATAGAGTATTAAGTAATTGCATAATTTATCAAGTTTAAGTTATGGCTAATATCAAAGGCAAATCTCCTTCTACATTTTGCCTACTATATCAAATCGCCAATCTATATTCCCATTTTTATTGTTTCTGGACATCTTTTTATCAGCCCCTTTTTTTCTTCACTAAAGGTCTCTCTCTCTCTCCCCACCTCTCCCTCTCCCATATGATAAACCAATTCCAACAGGGCAGAAATGCATAGCCCCAGAGACCTGCCACCTCCTTATGTTAGGGTCCAGATATCTAACACGCAGCACTTCTCAGAGTTTACATTTGGGTCAATGCTGACTCTTCAAAATCAGATTAGATACAGTAAGATTATATCCTTAGCTTAAAAAAAAAAATCAAACCCCTCTTTGCTCCATCACGATCACAAAATTAAATTTTTGGTAGGGAATAAGTTCTCATTGAACATTGTTGGCCTCCAGGCTTTTTGGACATTATCTTCAAAAAGTCCATGCCAAACCCTGTTTTGAGCTCTGGTCTGTCTTCTTTTTTGAAGACTATGGTTTTGGAAAGCAAAGTTAGCCCATTAGGCAGTTTATTACTCCTGGATCACCACATTAGTGGGTTACATTAATGCCTGTCGAATTGTACGTTCACATCTTCTAGTGTTGCCTTGTAAACAGCTGGTCAGTTGACGTGCAAGTTCAAGTAGTCAGCAGCACTGGGCTTTATGTACTGGGATCCACAGAAGTGCCGTTCAATTTACTCTTGCTCCTGTGCTTGGAAAGTATCTTCCTATTCAAAATCCGGGATAGCGTCGCTCCCTTTCTTTGCGCCTCATTTGGCTGCTGGAGGAATACAAGGTCATTGTGGGACTGACTCATCCCGGGATCCTTCTGATGATGTCGCCGTCGGAAGAAGAGTTTCGCCCCCTTCCTTAACATTCCACCTGAAACAGAAAAGGATGGTGGGGGGTGGGGGGAAGAAGAATAAAATGGATTTAGTTGGACCAGGGGACTGAGCTCTTTATTTTGCATTTACTTTGGTTCGTGTTAATGAAAACACCCTTTACCAACTTGGGGTGCTCATATTAGTTACTACTCCTTTAGTATGATGCAGAGACTGTGAGTCTATTGTGGGCAGGGATTGTCTCTCTTTATTGCTGTATTGTACTAATCCGGTGCTCAGCACACTGTAAGTGCTCAATAAATACGACTGAATGAATGAATGAAAAAGAGACTACAGTTGAAACTTGAACTGCCCAAGGACAAGGGTATTCCAGAAACCCTGGAAAGCAGACAAATAACATGGAAACCAAGAATCTCTGAAATGAGCCTCAGGCAGGGTGGTAGCATGATTATCCCACATAAAATGGCCATTTTTCATATCAATGGTTCCTCCCTGTGCTCTACTGAGGAAGTTCTGTTTTTTTCTTTAAATACAATTTTAATGAGACAGAGACTCATTGTATTTGTCATCACCAGTTTGTGCAAGTTCTATAGTTTAGTGGCCACTAATGGACAGAGACCTTGTATTTTCATTGTCCATGCCACATGTGGGCTGACTGGCTTCAGTAGACATTTTTAATAAGGAGCAAGCCACACCCCAAAACCAGTCCATATATGGGCTTTGTGGCTTTATGAAGTACAGATATTAGAAACTTGCAAATAAAAGGAGACCCCAAAATGAGTTTACATAGAAAATATATATGCCTCTATGCCCATCCCCTTCCAACCACTCTTCTTCCCTACCAGTGGAGATTTGGAACAAAAGTGACATATCACTACAGACCTAAGGGTAAAATGTATTTGACATACTTCAGCAAATGCAAAGGAATAATACAGAAGGAATAGGTCACCTGTCTGAAATAAGTTAGGTGAGAAGGAGGGAAATGGATTAGATTGGCTCAAGGGCTCTTCTATGAATCATTTTATAATCAAAAGGTACTGAAGTAAGGGAAGTCTTAATAGGATAGAGCTGGTTCACTTATTAAGATCACCACTTCAGAAAAGAATAGGAATTGATTTTTCAAGAGGATCTTTTGAGGTATCTCAGACAAATGGGGACACTGGAGAAAGGAACATGAAAACAGAGGTGGGAAACCACAGAAATTCCGATCCAAAGACCTCTAAAACGGGGATAGAGAAATTTTTGGCTTCATCCCCAAAAATAGTTGAGATTCCCACATAAAACTATTTTACTTCTTACCACTGGTTCAGACTTAGACAAGTGGGGAGAAGAAAGGGGTACATACAGTTTGACTGGGTTTTTCATGAGGCAAGATGCATTTTAGGGAAAGGATTTTTCCAACTGAAAATTCCTCACCATCCAAATCTTCATGGGGTAAACCTAGCCTTTAACCCCTGGGATTGTTCCAGACTGACCTGGTTGCTGTTTTGGGTACATGTAGAACTCATGGTGACATTCTTTGACATCACTTTAACTGTCTGGCAGCCTGACAATGACTTGCCCAAGGTCACAGAGCAACGACTGCAGCCCAGGTCCTCTGCCTCCCAGACCTGTGGTCTGTCCAGCAGGCCACAATGTCTCCCAATTGAAGCTAAAAAGATTAGGACCAAAGAGCTAGATTTTGCAGTAGGACTGAATTTCTGGTAACATAGCAATATTTTAGATTGGAGAAGCCAAAAAAACACTTTGGGAGCAGGCACAGCCATTTGTTGTTACAATCCATAAAGCAGGCTCTCTCTGGTGGTTTCTGTTCTCTGCCTTCTGAGAAATGTGCCAACCTTTGTGGATTACCCAGCAAGTTCCTGGTCAGAATGGGAGTACCAGATCAGATGAAAAAGCAAATAAACAGCAAAGGGAACAGGCAGAGGTGACTAATTTTTCAAAATGCTTTCAAGCCACCCAACCATACTTAGAAAATGTATCTTAAAAATCCAAAACAATCATCTCTATCCAGATGAGACCAATTAAACTTTTCATAATCTCTGCCTTTAGGTCACGTGAAAAGATAAGATCGTCAAAAAGGATAAAATTATCAATTTTAACCTGCCCAACTTCCAACAGCAAAAACTGCTAAGTCAGGAAGCCTAGAAGAAGCGCAGCCTGGAAAGAGCACAGGACTGAGGGTGCCCGATGCGTGACCATGAGCAAGTCATTTCTCTGTGTTCTGTTTCCTCATCTGCGAAATAGGTATCAAATACCTGTTCTCCCTTTCCTCTTAGACTGTGAGCCCCATACAGGAGAAGGACTATGAGACTGATCTGATTATCTTGCATCTACCCAGTGCTTAGCCCATAGTTAAGTGATTAACAAATACCACATTTATTATGTCAAATGAATGTTAGTATTGAAATACGCACTGGAGGACTCAACTTCCCTTGCAGAAAGGACAACCACAAGGACTTCTTCCTTTCTGTGTTTAAAGAAACGGCAACTTAGGGTCCTTTTTCTTACTGGCTCTCTGATGCACTTCCCCTCTCTCAGTTGGGGACCTGAAATTGGACTCTGAACTATTTTCCACCAAAGAGTTCCAGAGCATGATTTTGCATATTAGTTCTCTGCTCTTGTTCCCTTTCTAACCCAGCAAAGACCGCTCCCCCTATCCACCATTTCTTGCCAAAGTGCTTTTCATAACCACTTCTGACCTTGCTACAGTCTATGTGACCTAAAATTTCCCTCCTGAGCGAACAGGGACACTTTGTCCATCAATCAGGGGTATTTACCGAGTGCTTCCTGTTTCCACTCTAGCGCCTTAACCTGGTCCCACTCCCGGCTCATTTTCTACCACAAGCAGAAGAGTGCCCACATCCTCAACAGAAATTGATTTTGTTTCTTATGCTCAGTTGCTATGTCAGTCACATCACGCATGAGTAAGCCTGGCAGGGTGCATGGAATCCAGGTGACACGTTTTCTATCTGAACTTGACCACCAACAGCTATTGGCTGGGGTCTGCGTGTCTTCTTTTCCTACTGGATTTCTCACACAAATGGTAGAACGGATTCCTAAGGGAGACTGATCAGGAATAGCTAACAGACCACCATTACCCATTTCACAACATTTTTTTCTGGTTCTTAGTGGAAGGTGAAATAACAGCATTGGTCTCGCTGAGAAGCGGTGTGTCCTGATGGAAAGGGCACAAGACCGGGAATCAGGAGAACTGGCTTCTAAACCCAGCACCAGCACTTGCCTCCTGTGTGACCTTGGACAAGCCAGTTAACTTCTCTGTGCCTCAATTTCTTCCTTGTTCTCCCTCTCCCACTTTTAGACTGTGAGCTGTATGTGGGACAGGGCCTGCATCTGAGCTGACTGTCTCTGCCCAGCACTTAGCTCAGTGCTTGGAACATAGTAAGTACCCAACAAATACCAAGCACTTACCATGTGAAATAATCTACATGAGGCCTTGCAAATAAAGCAATATTTTAAGGATTTTTTTGGTACCAGTAAGGAAGCCTGGAAGAAAAAGGAGGGAAGCAGGGAAGAGGAATACAGAGAGAGAAAGGAAAAGAGCTCACCCACCCTCAGCCCCACAAGCATTTATGTAATCTGTAATTTATTTATATGTCTGTCTTCTCCTATAGACTGTAAGCTCCTTGAGGACTAAGCTTCTACTTTAGACTGTAAACCCCCATGGGGGACAGAGACTGTGTCTGACCAAATTAACTTGTACCCACCCCAGCACTTAGAACAGTATTTGACATATAGTAAGCACTTAACAAGTACCAAAGAACACAAACAAACAGGGAATGGGCATATCAACTCTGATGTACTGTCCCAAGTGCTTAGCACAGTGCTTTGCACACAGAAAGTTCTCAGTATATTCTACTGATGGATTGATGGGCTTTTTGAGGTGGTGGCAGACAGCAACTTTAAGCTCTTTACAATGGATGTGTGTTTTGCTCCCAAAAAGGCTACACTTTGTTATAAGAGGAAAAGATGAAAGAAAGAAACTTACTGTGTAGGTAATTAATTCTGGTTGGTATAGCAGTCCTCTAAGTTAACAAAGGAAATGGGTAAAAAAGATGGAATCAGAGAAGTAATAAGAGGTAAAAGAAAACAAACTCTGCAAGAGCAAAACAAGACTGAAAGACAGTATGAGTTTTTGAACGATTTACATTTACATACATGAAGTCTTTCTTTAGAACATCTGGCAAAAAGGTTTTTTTTTTTTTGGTGGAGCAGGGGGAGCAAGGGAAAAAAAACTTTGCCAATACTTTTTCAAAACCAAACCAAAAAAAACCTTAAATTTTGGCAATAGCTTTCCCACAGTAACTTCAGTGTGTCACTGTAGATTATAAAATTTGGGAGCAGGTATCATATATGCTAATTTTATGATACTCTCCCAAGTGTTTAGTATGGTACAATGCAGCCGGTAAGAGCGTAATATATACTAGTTATTAATCAACTAGGACTCACAAAACCGAGGGAGAATGGTTTTATTTTGTAACTAGGAAGGTTCCCGACAGTGTTTTATGGAACCCCAAGCACTTTAGTGCAGCCTTCAAAATTCCTAGTTAATCAATCAAAATGCAGTCTTTGAATCCAGGTGAGAGCCACACTGAATCCTTCAGAGAAAGATTCAGTTCTTCACATTTTGCTAAGAATATAAGACTGTTGGGTGAGATAACCCTAAGTTGTTGAGCACACAGCCCATGGTGAGCGCTCAATCAATCAGTGGTACTTTCTGAGCGCTTACTGTGTGCACTGTACTAAATCCTTGCTGATAAACATGATCTCTGCCATCAGAAAGCTTATGAAGCTTACTGTAAACTCAATAAATGTTTAAAACTCTATCAGACTCTGCAATATCATGATCTAGTATGGAAACTATCCATTTATGTGGAGAGTTTGCAATTGGATTAATCAACTATCACTGGAATGAATGTATTCTAAAGAAAAAAAAAACCCCTGCCAAATATGTTCTCTCCTAACCCTCTATTCTATGCAGCATGAAACGCTCTATGTTTAAGCAGGAAAAAAGATGCATTCCAGGAGACAAGTCTGTAGAATGGGAGAGGCTACCACATGCTGAAACCAAGTTCCATAAGCACTTCCTGCTGGCCAGTCGATATAGCCACTCAAGCCTTTTATGGAGCTGTTCATCCACTTGCCATTTCAAGAAAAAGACCCAAACAGACAGCTGCTAACAGAAGCAACAATGCAAAAACACAAAGAGAAGAGCAAACTGTCAAAACCAAGGACCATGAAGACGATGGGCTCCATCCCCATGCAAGTCTCTGGCATTTTCAGAACAAGCAAAGGAGGGGCCGACCACAGCCAGGTCGGGAAAGTGTAAGTTTGGTTTCAAGCTAAGATGGTTGGGGGCAAAGAGGGGAGGGAGCGGGATACGCAGAGGCTTTTTGGCAGCTAGGCAGAGGTCAGGGTGACAGTGCACCTTCTTATCCCATGCACTCCCAGAGAGTCTTCTGTCCTCTGGCCCTTCAGCCCACTGCATGTACCAGCCTGGGGCCAGATGGGTGAGGGCTCCGAATACCACACCCTGACATGGCTCATAAGAGGGTGAATCCAAAGCTTATCTCAAATAGAACAATTTGCTAGAGAGAGAGAGAGAGATAGGGGAGCAGTACAGGTGGGGTGAGGGGAAACCAGCTGAAGCAGGTCCCCCAAATTCATGTTCCAGGGCCAGATACATACTCTGGGCAAGGCAGTCGATCCCTCAAAAGAGCAGCAAGTGGGTTAGTTTTTGTTTCACACACATAAATACACACCAAAAGATAACGACCACTTTTTTTTTCTCCCAAACACTGGTATTGCAGGGAAGAAGACAGGATGATAAAAACCAGAAAGTGGAAAGGATAATAAGAACTGAAGCATTGTAAGCATGGGCCTAATGCAACAGGAACGAGTGGATGAACACTCAAGAGGGCATACGGGGAGCCAGAAAAAGGAAGGAAAGAGAGAGAAACAGCAGAATGTGGCTTACCAAGTTGTACCGGATACTGGAAGTGAGACGAATCCTAACATTGAAATGCAAAGGAAGCAATTTTCCACGAAAAGGAGGGGCTGCCTGGGATGTGTGAAGTAGAAGCCAGGACCCCAGGTCTGGGCTCAGCAAGCTAGGACCAAGTTCTCTTCCCCTCCATTTCTGCATCTCCAAGGCATACTTACCATTCCCGACTCAAAGTGCCCTCGGGAATTATCATACAGAACAGGGATGGTCTTGAATGAAAAGCCCTAAGGAAGTGGCACCACGATTGCATTTGGGAGAAACACGGCTCAGTGGAAAAAACACTGTCCTGGGAGTTAGAGGACCTGAATTCTACTCCCAGTTCTGCCACTTGCCTGCTTTATGACCTTGGCCAGATCACAACTCCTATGGGCCTCAGTTTTCTCTTTTGTACAATCGGGATTCAAAACCTGTTCTCCCTCCTAATTAGACTGTGAGCTCCATGTGAGACCGGGACTGTGTCTGACCTGATTGTCTTGTACCCACCCCAGTGCTTAGTACAGTGATTGGCACATAGTGAGCACCTAATTCCAATACTATTATCATTATTATTTTGGGGGATGTTCCTTATTAAGGTTTTTGCCATGGGAACTCGCACCTCAGCAAATCCAGTAATGTGTCAGCACCCCAATCAAGATTCATAATTCTGAAGTTCATGAACTCCATTTCTTCACAAAGTGTGCTGCCACCACTTATGGTTATATTACTGGTCATTTTAACCTGCCAGACTTCTATGATGCTCAGATATCTGGTTTGGACAACTCCTTGTAGTTCTAATTAGGCAAAAGTCAACAGAAGGAGCGGAGGAAGAAAACTGGAATAGAGAATGGGGGTTAGAGGAACTACAGTGGAGAAATGTGTAGAGGCAAATCTGTATGAAAGTAGCCAAGAGAGCCAAGGGGGAAGAGGAAGATGGTACCTTTGGGTTTCTTTAGAACTCCTGGCTCAGAGACACTTAACGAACTTCCAGACATCTCTTCAACATCCTGGTCTGACTGGATATTACTGTTCCACTCCCCAGATGGGATGTCCTTCTCCGACTCCCAGTCACTGAGTTCATTTCCCTGGGGATCCAGGGCAGGTAGAGTATGGGTCGACAGTTTTTCATCGGCAGGGTCAATGGCCACAGCCTCCCCGTGAGGAAAAGGGGCTTCCTGTTGGCCTGGGCTGTCCATTGTGGCCGCATAGTCCAGCATCAATGCAGCTTCACTGTCCTGAGTTAATGAGGTCTGCCAAAACCACAAAGAGCAATCATTCAGGAGGAAGTAGGGGTAAAGGGACATTTGGGAGGCAGAAATGGGCAAGGGAAAGAGGAGAAGGTTTGGTGGGAGACTGTGTTCATTAATTAATTAAATTAACTGTGGTATTTGTTAAGCACTTTCTCTGTTTCAAGCAATGTCTAAACACTGGGGTAGCCATAAGTGAATCAGATCAGACCTTCCCTATCCCACAAGGGGCTTTACAGACTAAGTAGGAGGGAGGACAGATAGTTAATCCCCATTTTAAAGGTGAGGTAACTGGAGCACAGGAGTTAGGTGACTTGCCCAAGGTCACAGAGCAGGCATGTGGAGGAGCCGGGATTAGAAACTAGGTGCTCTGATTCCCAGGCCCATGCTCTTGCCACTAGGTCAAATTGCTTTCCTGTTCATTAATTTTATCATTTATCATCAATTTTTCTAAGTTTCCATTTGCTTGGAGGGGGAGATTTCACAAATTCATTAACAACACTGATTAATTGGCTAACTGATAGGTGTGGGTAGGGAGTAGGGTTTGAATATTTGTAATAGGGGCTTACTGTAACATGATCAAGTGTCTATCTCAGTTTCTACAGAGGAAGTAGGGAGAAAAAAGAAGCATGGGAATTTTCACACATGTAAAATGTCACCGAGAGACTGAGACAAGCTTATAACCACAAACACAGATACACAAACACAAAGCATTAAATAAGGATGATTGTCCAAATTCACCTTTGACACCCCTGATATGATAAGAGTGCTCTTCTTCCTGGGAGACTTGAGTTTCAGCTTTGAAGATTCACTCAGCTGTCGAATAGCTACTTCGGCCACTGGATCGGAACCATTCAATACCAAAAGCTCTGTGGAAAGGGAAAATAGGATTTGGTAAACAGGGCAAAAAGCTACCACTATAGGTTATTTCAGCCCTGACTGAAAAGTTTCAGATCTCTTCAGAGACCTGGGATGAGTAAACCTGGGAGTCTTAGCTCAATTCGCTGTGGGAGTGGTGGCCCCCATCACCCGAGAAGCAGTGTGGCTTAGCGGAAAGAGCATGGGCTTGGGAGTCAGAGGACGTGGCTTCTAACCCGGGCTCCGCCACTTTTCAGCTGTGAGCAAGTCACTTAACTTCTCTGTGCCTCAATTACCTCATCTGTACAATGGGGATTAAGACTGGGCCCCACATGGGCCAACCTGATTACCAGTGCTAAGAACAGTGCACAGCACATAGTAAGCGCTGAACAAATACCATTATTATGATTATGCCTTCTACACTGCTCTCCAAAATTAACGATACAAATTCAAGTCAAACTCAGGGAGTGAAGAGAGGGTCAGAGAAAACTGGCATGGCCAGAAGGGGGCAGAGTCAGTACAGACACAGGCATGCGGACCAGGATGGGGATGAGGTTGGGGCCCAAAACACAACATACCTAATGGAGAATAAGACAGGTGGAAGTTACAATAGTGATCTACCTTCCCCATTAGGACAGTACGGTAGATCACTAAGCGTTCTGAAGGTCCCAGAAGCCAAAACAGTGGCAGCAGAACAAAGAGAGCAGAAATAAGCAGAACAGGGAGGAGGGCTTGGGGGAGATTCATATGCAAAGAGTAAAATCTTTGAGATACACAAGCTATACGGTGCCAGGAGTGAAGCAAAACCAGGCTGTATTGGGGAGCTGCAGAACTAACAGATCCTAGCAATGCATTTAAAAAAATCTGCGGTGGACAGTATTTATGCCTAGAAATCCCCATTTCTTCAGAAATTTGACTTGTTCCAGAAAGGAACAATTTAGTGGACTAAAATCTAAAAGAGGGTCTTCAGGAGGTTGCAGCATTCAGTAGGAAAAGAAATTGTCCCACAGTTTAGCAGTTTTACCTGCTCAGAATCTGGTGAGAGGATTTATAAGCTAGGAGTCCAGAGATTTGGGGGATGGTATTCAGATCTGGAAACAATATTCCATTTGTGGATTCTTGCAACATATCAGTTCAAGTTTTGAAATAAGAAGGCAATTGTACAATTTATTGCTGGAAATTTGGGAATTACAAACATGTTTAATGTCTGTATAATTTGCCTCAGGAAGGTGGTGTAAATATATTGAGGGCAAATTTCAAGAAGTATTTGAAGGCTTAGAAAAGGTAGGAAGCTATAAAATTGAGTTTGAAGATTAATTTTGGCCATAAGTGCTCAAAGGAATGTATCATTAACTTGAGGGAAAAATTTTAAGAGGAACTTAGAATACCAAGGAATGTAAAAAGAAACACGCTACATTCTTTAGTAATAGCAGGGGAAAATGATGGCTCTCTTAGATTGCATTTAGATCCCAAAGAACTAAATAGATATATTAAAAAAAGTCATTTTCCCCCATCCTAGGAGAGATGAAATGTTTGGTCAAATGGCAGGGCCAAATGCATTTCCTCTCTGGAAGCATCTTTAGGGTCCCAACAGATTCATTGGAAGACTTTGGGAAGCCAATTCGGTAGACACTATTTTCCAAAACTACCATTTGGACTGTACTCTGCTCATACTGAGGTTTTTCAAAACGCCCATAAAACAAATATTGCAAGATGTAAAAAAAGTACAAAAGTTTAACTGATGACATTGTTTTGGGACACATTATTACAGGACCTGGACAAAAGACTAGAATTCACATGGGTTAAAATTTATGTGAAGAAGAAACTGAAGTAAATGTAAATTGGGTTTGAAAAAAATTTCATGTTTAGGGGAAAACTGGCTGGCACGGTTGTGTGATATTTGGTAAACACAGAATATAGGTAATTACAAGCATGACTGTTCCAAAAGACATGGAAGTGTTACAGAAAATATCAGTCATGTGTGGAACTGCAGATAAAACACTGAAGGTCTTAACTAAAAAAAAAATGCAGTGGTGTTGCGGGGAGTTAGACAGCTTGAAAGAGTCCCAGCACGAAGGTATTCTGATATTGGGATAAACAAAAGCACAGAGCAAAAGCTCCATCTGATAAGCAATAAAATGAGAAGTGCAACAAATCTAAGAAACCATTATACCATTTGTAAAGAGATATCAAAATCCAAAATATACATGCATTTTATTTGCAGGTTACTAAAGTAGGATTTTATTAATAATAATAATTGTGGTATTTGTTAAGCACTTAGTATGGGCCAGGCACTGTACTGAGTGCTGGGGTGGATATAAGCAAATCAGGTTGGACACAGTCCCTGTCCCACTTGGGGTTCACATTCTCAATTCCCATTTTACAGATGAGGTAACTGAGCCACAGAGAAGTGAAGTGACTTGCCCAAGGCCACTCAGCAGACAGATGGTGAAGCCAGGATTAGAACCCATGGACCTTCTGACTCCCAGACCCATGCTCTATCCACTACACCATGAATGTGCTTATAAATGGAGAACTACCAAATTGTAAGACTCAATCAATCCATCACTAATATTGAGAGCTGGCTGTCTACTGAGTATTGTACTAGATGCTTTGGAGAGGACAACAGAGTTAAAATAAGAAGAAGAATAATTGTGGTATTTGTAAAGCACTTACAATGTGCCAGGCACTGTACTAAGCGCTCGGATGGATACAAGCAAATTGGGTCAGACAGTCCCACAGTCTTAATCGCCATTGTACAGATGAAGGAACTGAGGCACAGAAGCTAAGTGACTTGCCCAAGTTCTCACAGCAGACAAGTGGTGGAGGCGGAATTAGAACCCAGGTCCTTCTGATCCCCAAGCCCGAAGTCTAGGCCACGCTGTTTCTCTGACAAGATCCCTATGGTCAGGGAGTTCTCATTAAACTCCTCAGCTGTTTCAAAAGGTAAACAATGGTCTCAATCAGTCTCATTACCTGTATCTGAAGAAGATAAAGTTTTACTGACTGGAGCACTGTGGCAAGAAATTGCTTGGACTGATATATCTTTTTCGATCACCTTCACTTTAATGGGAGTTTTCACAGGAGAATCTGCCAAACAAAATGCTTAATTATAAATAGCATTCAATTGGAATTTGTAGCTTCATTTAAAAAAATCTGCAGATTTCAGTTTATAATTTGTGTTATCAATTAGGGCAAAATTCTCATTTTACAACCATGTAAAATCAGGGTGCTCTGACTTCAGGCCTAGTTGGTCTCCTTACACAGTACAGTGCTCTGCACACTGTAAGCGCTCAATAAATACGATTGAATGAATAAATTCCCAGTGGTGAAGTAAGAGTGGAGGGTGGGGAATGGGAGAGAAGAGGAAAGGAAGTGGTGTTACACAAGCTCTGGGATCTGAGCTCCCCTGCCGGAATATAATCCCTACTATCGGACTGGCTTGAAACTGTGCTAAATGTGAAAAGGATTATAGCAAAAATGCATCTTTAAGACTTGCAAATATCACATTAAAAAAAAATCACACAACCCACAGAGAACTGGCAGATTGACAAATATAACACTCTCAGGCATTCAAAGCAATCGGAATGTAGCCTATTTCAGGTTACCGGTGTTCACGCCGCTCTTAGTTCTCAACAGCTAGAGGAGCCTTGTTTCAAAGGTTTTCAATTCAATTTGCCGCCGAGATAGCGTTCATAAACACTTTGAACAGTGTTCAAGTTTTCCCCCTCAAAGGCAACTGCTGCAAACAGGTCTGATTGGACTTGAAGTACAGGCCTGGTCTACAGTTCTCCAATTCGTTTGCCACCTCACGAGGATTCAGGTTACTTTTGATGGCTCTGGACTGTGTGAGAATTAGTTGGCCTAACAGAACACAGGGACTGCTTTGTTTCTTTGAGAAAGAGGAGGGCAGGAAGCCTCTGACCTCCATCATCTCTGATGACACTGCTAACAACATTTTTGAGAGGGTTAACTGTCAACATTATTTTCTTGTATGGAGATAGTTGTGTGTGTGTGTTGATGGGGGCAGTCCTCAGGGGAGAGTGGGTGACTGATTGAAACCTTGCACCTGCAGGGGGGCAGTTCCTAAAAACAGCTAAAAGTCTCTTCTAAGCAATGTGGAGTGGATATTTTTTCTTAACGGTATTTGTTGAGCGCTATGTGCCAGGCCCTGTACTAAGCCCAAGTGTGGATAACAAGATAATCAGGATGGACACAGTTCACGTTCCACATGGGGCTCACAGTCTTAATCCCCATTTTACGGATGAGGTAACTGAAGCAGGGAGAATTTAAGTGACTTGCCCAAGGTCACAGAGCCGACAAGTGGTGGAGCTGGGATCAGAACTCAGGTCCTCTGACTCCCAGGCCCCAGCTTTGTCCCTTAGGCCATGCCACTTCACCTGCTTTTCTTTATCTCCAGCGTCAGGAACCCTGAAAGAGCCTGAACGTTTTCACTCACCAGAGTTCAGTGCCGACGACCGCCCCAGATCCACACGTGGTTTGGTTTTCACAGCAGTTACAGTAGTGACCACAGTTCCACAGGGCATTACTGTCCGGTCCTTTTCTACTTTTGCAGCAGGAATAGGGAAAGGACCTTGCCAGGACTTTGACTCGTTGGGTTCTATATAAGAGAACTGGAGAAAAGTCATGCATTTTAAACTACTTCACTATGAATTTGAGACTCTAAGCACTGCTAGACTGGACCAGACCAATGGTCCATTCAATCAAAGGTATTTATTGAGCCCTTATGGTGTGCATAGCACTGTGTCAATCAATTGTACTTGAGTGCTTACTGTGTGCAGAGCACTGTACTAAATGCTTGGGAGAGTACAATATAACACTTTCCCTGCCCAGAGCAAGTTACAATCTAGAGGGAGCTTGGGATAGTACAAAAGAGTTAGTAGACAAGTTCCCTGCCCAAGGGGACCTTAGAGTCTAGAGGGGGAAGCAGACATTAATATAAATTAATAAATACACAGAGAAATAGTTTTGGCTTAGTGCACAGGATTGGGAGTCAGAGGACCTGGGTATTCCAGCTCTGCCACTTGTCTGCTATGTGACTTCAGGCAAGATACTTAACTTCTCTGTGCCTGTTACCCCATCTGTAAAATGTAGATTAAGACTGAACCCTAAGTGGAACAGGATCTGGGTCCAACCTGATTATCTTGTATCTACTCCAAGGCTTACAGTGTCTGGTGCACAGTAAGCGCTCAACAAATACCATGAATAAATACATAGATAAATCCTCCCAAAATCATCTCTGACACTGGCAAAAGGATGCTGGGAGGGTTGTGTGTTGGTTGCCGTGACATTCATTTTAATGCCTAATATTCTTAATTTTTCCTTCTAAGTAGCCTATCATTCATCATTCTATTTAACTCCACTACTGCTTTTTAACACCCCTTTCTGTTCTATATCTCACTTTCCCTCTGAGCCATCATTGACTTCTCCCTGAATTTACATCCTCCTCAAACCTATATTTTATGTTCACATAACTTTCTGTAGTTATGAAGTTCAAGCACTCTCCCCTGCTGGGGAAGATATCTTTCTATTATCACTCCCATTAACATTAAAAGTTCCTCATATATATCCACACGTCCACAGATATCACCCTTGGAACTGAAGAGGACACAAGGGTGTCATTCCCACCACAGGTGGGTATGGCTGGATCAATGGTACGGAGTGCTTACTTTGTGCAGAGCACTGTACTGAGCACTTGGGAGAGTACAATACAATCAAGTTGGCAGGCACATTCCCTACCCACAATGAGCTTACAGTCTAAAGGGGGAGAGAGACATTAATATAAATAATTTATAGGATATGATCTGTAGATATGTACGTAAGCGTGAAAGAGGCCAATGACTGTCCAATAGTCCTTGCCTTCTGTTAGCAAGAAAAGCTTTAAGATACACTTCTTACATAGCACCTCTGAGAATAATGCCTGAAAAAACAACTACCCTTTTGTGAAGGAAAGATATTCCAGTTCAGTAATAATAATAATTATTATGGTATTTGTTAAGTGCTTACTATGTGCCAAGCACTGTTCTAAGCACTGGGGTAAATAGAGGATAATCTGGTTGTCCCACATGGGGCTCATGCTTTTAATCCCCAGTTTACAGATGAGGTAACTGAGACACAGAGAAGTTAAGTGACTTGCCCAAGGTCACACAGCAGACAGGTGGCAGAGCCAGGATCAGAACACATCTTCTGACTCCCAAGCCCGTGCTCTTTCCACTAAGCCAGCCCCGTGGCTATTATAACTCCAGCTACCACTAGGAATATGTCTCTAGAAATTATGTGCAAAGATTTTAGTTCATTCTCTTACTTCTTTTGGTACTAGACATTGGTGTTTTATATCTTCCTGGGTATTTTGTACTTGTGTTTGCCCTGTCTAACCCCGTTAAACTGTAAACTCATGCTCTGTTCTCAGCAGACTGCTCATGCTCTGTTCCCCTCTAGATTGTAAACTCCGATTTATTGTACTCTCCCAAGCACTCTATACAGTGCTCTGCACACAGTAAGTGTTCAAAAAATACTGTTGTTTGAATAGGCATTTGTTAAATTGTTCAGCCAAAGGTATTCAACACTACTGAGAGCTGTATGCAGAGCACTGAACTTAAGCACTTGGTAGAGTACACTAAAACAGAGTTGGCAGACATGTTCCCTGCCCACAGTGAATTTACAGTCTAAAGCAGGGAGACGGGAAGGCAAGTGACCGTAACTGAGGTGGAATTAGTGCTCAGAGTTATCAGTGGGCACTGCTACGCATTCCTGCATTTTGGCTTTGAGCCAGCCCCCCTACAAAGAGACCATAGCTGCAAGGGAGGAGGAGTCTGAGTCCTGTTTCTGAGCTTGACATAGGGACCTGAAGAGTCCTCCTGATGCTAATCCATGGCGGGAAATGAGAGCCAGATACCCCACCACACCTGAACAGCAGCACGACCAGAGAGCAGGTAAGTGACAAAAATCACCAGATCCACTTTGGCCTTTCGAAAGTTCAACTTGAGCACTGGGTAGGATATCGAAATGTAAGAGACCGAAATAGCCCTATCCAATACGCTCCTGAGACACTGCCGGAGTCTGGAAGGAGCCCTCTATCTATCACGTTTTGAAAAATGCAGTCAGAAAAATAAAACAAGTTCAAACACCTATTCTGAGATTCGCTCCTTGTTTCCACTAAGGAAGATAGGAACAGATTAAATCTGGAGAAGTGACAGGCAGTTCATGCGCAGCTCAATCCCTCCAGGCCTTTGACTGGGAATATGGCCATGCCAAAGGGGCGGATGTCCTACCTCGGCAGTGACCGATCCCAAAACGGGGCTTTTGTCGCCAGACACGTTGATCAGGGCAAAGCTCTGGGGTCCAGAAGGCTGTTTCTTGAACAAATCCAGAGGAATGGTTGCCAGAGCAAAGAACGGACCTAAAATAAAACGGAAGATACACAGTGAGAGCTATTAATTGTTCACGGTTAGAGTTGTTTGGTTGTGGACAGGAATCCGGATTACGATGAAGTCTTTACCACTTTGGTTCAGAAGTCCAGGAGTATTTACTGAAGAGCTCCCTTAAAACTTCTAATGGGGCCCACGTTGTTCTTGTCCCATAGGGTGGGGGTGAGGTGAGTTACGATGGTGACTGGCAGAAGCGATCACAGAGATCCTGAATCAGTCAACTTCACTCCTTGTGCCGAACTGACGACACCCAAGGAAACTCCACCCAAACAGCACACCCTTTCACAGAAAATTAGTTCTCATTCCCAAGGGCTAAGACTGTGTCAGCACAAAACCACATGAAAATTCTCAGGGGAAAATGATCCAGTTGCAAAGTCCTGCTTCTGCTCCATCACCCTAGCTGTATTTGCTGGCATAGGTACACATTAATTCAGTTGGGCACAGTCCCTCTCTTGCATTTGGGAAGTAGTCTCACAGTCGAAATGGGAGGGGAGCATTTTAGTCTATGAGACTCTGAGTCTGTGCCTCAGTTTCCAGAACAGCTACTGAAAGTATATCCCAGGACATCAATAAGCAGTTGCTAATATTTACCTTCTGAGGACTTCCCATCTTCTGAAATATGCAGTTGTAACTCCTTTGATTTGGCATTTAATTCACTGTGGAAAGAGTAAAATGGTCAGCCTTCACTCTTCACACTGGAATGGATTAACTCTTAATGACAATAATAATGGCATTTGCTAAGCACTTACTATGTGCTAGGCCTGTATTAAGCACATTGGATACTGTCCTACTGGTATCAAGAAAATTTCTTCCCCGCTCTCGTTCTTCCACTGAATTCACTAAGCTGACCTTAAACAAATAGTGTTTAAACATTTACATCTATGCTAGAGTAGGAATGGCCAATCTTCCTGGAGAAAGGAACACTAACATGATTATCTTGGCTAGGGAGGAAGAGTCAAGCAAATGGGGCCACAAACTTTATGTCACGATGGAAAGCACCATACTTAGCCTCAGGCTTTGGTTACATACCAATTTCCACGGCTCTAAGGAAGTAGAGATTTGTTCCTTTGACAAAGCAAAGCTTCAGGAAGGGACTTCCCTCTCAGAGGCTCTTTTCTGGACCGAGCCCTATTGTGCTTCCATAGCCATTTCTCAGTGTTTTACATTCAGTACTTTCCTCTAGTTCTTTTAAATTAAATATGCATGTATTCTAAACGGGCTAAAATGGATGCATGTATTTTTAGGATACTTACTATAATGACCATTTGGAATGGGTTCAAATGGAATCTTTGCATTGTAACTGGGAACTCCGAATTGTTCCTAGGCTTCCTGGTAGCTCCTTGTGAGTTTCACATAGGAAAAAGCCCTCAGGTTACTTCCTTCATTGTCCCTTTGAACTGATTTGCGTTTCAAGTTTCCCTTGATAAAGCTGATATTTTGTTAAAAGGAAGGCAGCAAGCCTAATATGAATTCAATCTTGAATTTGAGTTCACTTTAAAATTATTATATGGCGGGGGGAAGGGTGGGGGGACAGTGGAGTCAGGCAATTTCTTCCAAGTCCTGGAAGAAAAAGCAACTCTAAAAACTGATGGGACTTAATGAAGCAGCAGATAATTCCATCTTGTTCTGAATGGCTTCAAAATCCAAGAATGCGTGTGACTGTTAAAAGTTCCTTTCCTCTCCAAATCTTTACAAATGCTGATATGGGAAAACTACTGAGTTTTTGCCTCATTCATCGGTGAAACACAGCATTGCTTCAATCAGTGCCATACAACACTGCAGCAGTTTGAAAAAGGAAATAAATACCTTATTATTCAAGCAGCACTGCAAGGGGAAGTTTAGATATTTGAACGGAACTTGGAGGGAATCTGGTCAGGACAGCGGGACTGACTTCTTAAGAAAAGTTACCAGGTTGCCAAAAACAGAATCCTTCATTCAAAGCAACAGTGAGCCATGTTTGAGGATTGGCTTACCAATATTTTAGCACTGTGGCCTGCCAACATGAATGCTTTAGTCTTTTTAGATGACTAGCTGGTGCAATTTTCTGAGTAAAGGAAGACCAACCATGACACAGCCTTTAAGGCTATAACAATCCTCGCTTTATATGTTTATCCATAGAGAATACGCAACCATCTATTACCAGAATGAAAAATTACTCATACCTTAAAAATATAAACTGTAGACTGCAGACTGTAAGCTCTTTGTACGCAGGGAGTCTATCTCCCAATTCTGTTGTGTGCTCTGCACACAGTCCTCTGTACACAGTAAATGCTCCATAAATACCATTGATTGATAAGGAAATAGTGATTATGGTAATTAATTAATTGCATTTATTTACCAAACACAGTTCTAAGCACTGGGGCAGATATGAGATTATCATGTAGGATACAGTCCCTTTCCCTCCAGGGCTCATACTAGAAGAGGTAGGGAAAGCTGGTATCAACTCCTATTTAACAGATAAGGAAATTCAAGTACAAAGAGGTTACGTGAATTACTCAAGGTCACAACACAGGCCAGTGGCCAGTGGCAGAACTTAGCGCAGTACTTGGTACATACTAAGTGCTTAAGCAGCATGGCCCATTGAAAAAGCACAGGCTCTAAAGTCAGAGGACCTCGGTGCTAATCCTTGCCTGCTGTATGTGACCTCTGTACCTCAATTTCCTCATCTATAAAATGGAGATTAAAAAAACTGTTCTCTCTCCTACTTAGACTGTGAGCTCCATATGGGATAGGGACTGTATCCAACCTTAGTATCCTGTACCTCCCCTAGAACTTTAGTACTGTGCTTTTCACATAGTGAACACTAAACAAACACTGTTATTTTCACTAGTAAATACTACAATGCCACAGTGTAAAGTGAATCAGATCAAAATCAGATCTAAGAATCACTGTAAAGGAGAATTTACACCACCTTTAGCAGGTGATTTTAATTGTCAATAACAATTCACAGAGCTGCAAAGACACCTGTAGAACAGATATCTCTGGAGAACTGTGATTCACCAGCCAAGTTCCCTGAACAGTTACCATGTCTTCCAGAAAGCCAACAAGGAAGTGTTTCATACCTCTTTTTCCTGCTCACCTGAAAACCTGAGCCTTTAGCAACTGAATCATGCAGTATATATGACTGAGAAAAAAAGTTTCTCAAGGTCCCCACACTGGATTCTCCTTTGTTCATTTGCAAAAAAGCAAGGGCATAACCTTTCAGCAACCTGACTCCAATGAATCATGACTTTTTTCTTTTTATTAATTGTATTTGTTAAGTGGTTACTTTGCACCAGGCACTGTACCAAGCGCTGGGGTAGAGACAAGGATGTCAGGTAGGACACAGTCCCTGTCCTGCATTGGGCTTATAGTCTTAATCCCCATTTTACAGATGTAGTAAATGAGGCACAGAAGTGAAGTGACTTGCCCGAAGTCTCAGAGCTGAGAAGCAGCAGAGCCAGGATTAGAAGCCACTTCTTTCATACCCCCAGGCCTGTGCTCTACCTATTAAGCCAGTCCCTATTTGAAAATATCTTTCCAGATCTGAACAGTTTATCTTGTAGTAGCCAGGTTATAAACTCCTTGAAGGCAGGGATTGTGACCACTAACAACTGAACTCTCCCAAGAATTTAGTACAGTTCTGGAGAAAGCGCTCAGTAAATGCTATTGTTGTATTGTTCCCCTAGCACTTAGCATAGTGCCTGACACACGGTAACTGCTTTAAAACATTCCATTATTAACTCTCCTCTAGAAACCACTTTATTTGTACATTTCAAAGTATGCTTGAAAATTAATTAAGACTTTTTTCAAAATGGTATTTAAGTGTTTACTAAGTGAAAGGCACTATATTTCCTTCCACTTTTAGAAATATCTGTCAACCAATGCCAAAAAAATAATCAATTCTGAAAATCGTCTTCCCATTAGGAACATCACTAACACAGATTTCAGATACTAAACAAGATGCCTCCCTTTCCATTTCCATTTCTCTCAGATCCAAACATTTCTGTGAAGTGTTTTGGGATGTGGAAATCCAGGGCAGAGTATTATTATTATGGTATTTGTAAAACACTGTGTGACAAGCACTGTTCTAAGCACTGTGGTATACACAAGTTCATCCAAGCTCTTTCCACAAGGCCATGATGCTTCTCTGCTTTGTGGAAGGCAGATCTTCAATGCAATGGGGACCCTGCAGGACCTTAAAAAGAGATGTACTTACAAGGTGAACTCCTCATCCCAAGAGAGGTTTGTGGTATTTTTGGCTACAGAGCTGGAGAACTTCTGCAGAGGATCATTTAGCTGAGTTATGCACACTGGGTTAATGCTACCTATAATGAGGTAATGAGCAGCAAATGTTTTAAATTACAACAGACATCCAACGTATGGAATAGCTCTAGCACAAACCAAAGAATCAACATAATTGGTACAAGCTTAGCTAAAATAGTAGGCAAGACCATGTTTCATATTCAGTTAAACCCTTCAAAGCCATCTTAACAGCAAAGTTCTCACATAAAGAAGATTTCCCTGATTAGGAATTTTAGTAGCTGATCATTTAAAAATGTTTAAGAGAATATTGTTTTAGCACAATTATCTGGGCTAAAAAAAAGGATGAAAAATCTTGACTTCCTATTTGGCGGCAAATCTTGGGAATAACAAATGAAAAATGAGCCATATTGTTAACAGGTGTTTCTAGAGTTTTGAAACACTTGGAATGCCTTGCAAAGAATAGCTTATTTTCTCCAGATCCTCCCACAAAAAATAATATTAGCACTGTAAATTAAGCTTCAAAAAATAAAGAGTCCTCTGTCTTTCTATTTACTCCCAACTATTTTACATACTTTGACACCGCAGTACCCGGTGTTGAATATGCTTCTGAATGACTTTAAAACAAACAGCAGTGGAGTCTCAGTATTTTCTTTAAATTGAAATACTTGTGGGTTATCCAAGGAGAAGATAATCTGAGATAATTCTCAATCCGCAAAGAAGCTAATGATTTGGGAAAATGTGAAGCCCTTGAAAAAGTAGAAACCTTTGGAGAATCAAATAAAAGCAAGGGGAGTATTAACTATTACCTTATGTAATGCCTTGGTTTTTGTATAGCGCTTCTTTCCCAAGTGCTCTCACATTACTTATCTCATTCTTGCCCTCATTACAACCCTCTGAGGCAGGTAAAAATAATCGTAATTGTGATAGGTGAGGAAACTTGAATAGAACAGAATTTTCTGAGGGTAGCAATTTCAAAAAAAGGATATAAACTTCAACTAAGTCTATTAAAAACATTTATCACTGTAAAAAAAAGAAAATTAACAGCATTCGTTTTCCTTGGAACAGGAAAACCAACAGAACTAAAACCTCATCTGTTCTCCTCTCCTTTTCTTGCAGGGCTACGCAGACTTCTAGCTTACAATATGAAAAAACGCTAAAGGAAGTGATGGAGTCTTAAAGACATTCATCTGTGCTGGTAGCTGCATTATTCTGGGAAGAAGGCAAAAGGTAGCGGGCTGAATTTATTTGACCCCAGGGAGGATGTAAATGCTGGAGCAGCAAGGATCACTCCTGGCAGCATTCAGAGAGGCTTTCTTAACGTCCCATTTGCTGAGTTCAAGCCTTCCAACGGACACATAGATTGGAATTCTGAAGACCAGACAAAATGAACTGCCCTAGCAATAACTTAAGCCCTGAAGTTGTTCCCACTTTGTGCCCTGCCTCGCCACAATGCTTCTATGCCAACTGGCCCGGGATCATTTTCAATTTTCTAAAAACCTTTGGGTTTTCCCTACCTGCAGTCCTGACTTCGGCCAGCAGCCTGGCTTGGATGTTCTTTACCCGCAGTTTTAGTTCATGAGCCCTTGGGGGCTTAGGGGGGCAGGTGCCTTGGGGGATGGGTGCTGTGTGGTGGGGAGCCTGTGGAAAGAAAACAAAAGCGGAGTGATCTACCCTCGTATTGTGGAGCAGTAGTCTGTTCTTGGCTTGTTCTATTGCTGGACCCTCTCCCCCATCTCTATTGGACTATTGGCCCTATTTCCTGAAAGTCTGGTGTGTCTGCTGCTTTCAACTCCAGAAAAGTCTATTTGTTGTACTACTCTCCTCCACACCGTGGGTTTTGGCAACTCATGCCACAGCAGAAGAGCTGTAATCTTACACTTTGAGGCCCCTCAGCCCCTGGCCCCATCATTTGTTACCCACTTTTGGGATGCTCTCCTGTTTTCAGCTGGCCTGACTTCCCTACATATCGCTTGGCATCCCCACTGACCCCTTCTCGGAGGGCTTGACCTGGCCTTCACCAAGATCTGACCTCAAGACACCTTAGCTCTCTCCCAGTCTCTCTTCCCGGCCACCACATACCCATCTGCAGGTGGCACAGTCCTGGGGAACCCTGGGGCCTGTTGCTGGTTTCTGCACACTCCAGCTGGCTTCCTGGGACTGTATAGTCTGTTCCCCTGGACACAGCTTTTTGAGAGCTACCCCGCTGATCATTTTACAGAGTAATTCCCCTGACAGATAAATGCCTACCCCAAAAGGAGACAGTGAGCCCACCTGGCCAAGATTTACCTGTACATCCCTCACATCTGTAGGTTTGGTACTCAAAACCACTGATGGGGAGACTGAGCTGACCAGATTTTTCAAAATGTCTTTAAGGGTTTCAGACACTGCATTTGTCCCAGCCATATTGCCCTGATGAAAGATAGAAGCGTCATTACTAATCATTCAGAGAAATGAACATGATATACCAAATTTCAGCTACATCCCTTAGACCCAGAGCAGACTTGGCTTGTCTCGTCTATCTCGCTGCCCATCTCTTGACCATGTCCTGCCTCTGACCTGGAATGTCCTCCCTCTTCATAACTGACAGACAACTGCTCTCCCTACCTTCAAAGTCTTATTGAAGATACATCTCTTCCAAGAGGCCTTCTCTGACTGAGCCCTCATTTCCTCTTCCCCCACTCCCTTCTGCAAAGCCCTGGATCTTGGATTTGTTCCCATTATACACCCCTCCATCAGTCCACAGCACTTATGTACATATCCATAATTTATTTATATTAATGTCTGTCACCCCTCTAGACTATAAGCTTGTTGGGGGCAGGGAAAGTGTCTACCAACTCTATTATCCTGTTCTAGTATACTCTCCCAATATAAAATTCAAGGGATCGAGCCAATAAATATGATTGATTGGGTGCGCAGCAGCACTCCAGTGCCAGCAGACAGGATGGAAGGAGTCAGAAAGGAGATATTAGTTTGACCTTTTATTTTATAAATAAGTTAAACAGACATAGCTCGTCTGTTTTTTCCATCATTGGCAGAATTAAGGTAAGGAGATGTAATCACAGCTTTATTTTCTGTAAGGAAGTCCAATTACTTTCCCCAAGCTTGGTTCAGATGAGATCGTAATATAGAACAATCTGTTCTATATCATTCGGTTAAGTACAAAATCTCCTGAAACCTAAAATGCCAAAGCACCTTAGGAGGAGCTTTAATTCTTTCAGACTACTAAAAGACAGTTAGCCATTCTTGAACAATACCAATCAACGAATCAGTTAATAGTATTTGTTGAGTGTTTACTGTGTGCAGAACTCTGTACTAAGCACTTGGGAAAGAATAAGACAAGAGAGTTGATAGACGCATTCCCTACCCACAGTGTAGAGGGGGAGAAGAATCTGGAAAAGTCCTGACCATGGGGCACTTGGTTTTCTTCGCTGTCACTTAGTCCCTTGCCAAACCAGGAGGAGTCCCAGATAGGGGGATTCTGAGTCTGACAGCTTCTTACCAGCTCCCGAAGACTCCCCCGTCTCTCTGAAGTTCTTGTCCCAACTGTCTCTGAGCCAGTAGAGACACTGACTGGTTGAAATTCCAGACCTAGGCGCAGGAGTTTTTATAAAGCCACCAGTAACCACGCTTTGCTACCCGAGAGGATGAACCCTTTGCAAGTTCAGCTTCTGCAACTGAAGTTGTGACCCTGTGAGTGCTGCAGGCTCCCCTCAGATCAGCTGAGCAAGGAGGCAGGAAAAACAAGGTGAATAAACTATTGCCAGGATGTTCAATTAGGTCCTTTGGTTAATCTCTTAAAAAACCAAGAGTTATTGATCTCTCTGACAGCATCCTGAGTTTTTTCTCCTGCCAAGCCACAGCACAGCTCTTAAGGACGTAAAGGATTTGAGCACCAAGGAAGTTCAAATGAGAACTGGTATGGCACTGAAGAGGATGAGACTCTGTTTCATTCAATCCAGAACCCTATAGCTTGTTCACCTTTGCAACAGACTGAGCTGCTAATTTGGGGCTATTAAAGTCCCTAATGAAATACTGCCCTGGTCTCACGTTTTACAACAAACTCGAAGAAGCTATAGAATGAGTGTCTTCAGGAAAAGGAGAGATGCCTTTGCCCTTAGGGAAACTGAATGAGGAAAGCAGTTTCTTAATAAATATCCTTGGAATACTTATACTCAATCAAGGAGACAGGCTTTTAATACACTGAGAGAACTTTCAAATAAAACTAATGTTGATTCAACAAAATAGTGATCTTGAGGACAGGAATCATGTCTACTAATTCTACTGTACTCTTCCAAGCACTTAGTCTAGTGTCTATATACAGTAAGCCCTCAATAAGTACCACTGATTGAAGGCATTATGACCTTACGGAAAGAACACAGGACTAGGAGTCAATAAACCTGGGGTCCAATCCCAGCTCTGTCACTTACCGACTGTGTGACTACATACAAGTCACTTCATCTCTGTGCTTCAGTTTCTTCATCTGGAAAATGGGGAAAAGATACTTGCTTTCCCTCCCTCAGACTCTGAACTCCAAGTGGGACAGGGATGGGGTCCAATTTAATCACCTTGTAGCTGCCCCAGTGCTTAGTATAATGCTTGGCACACAATAAGCACTTAATACTATTATTATTACTTTTATTGTGGGCACAGAATGTTTCTGATTGTACTCTCCCAAGTGCTTAGTACAGTGCTCTGCACACAGTAAGGACACGATAAATACGATTGAATGATTGATGACTGATTTATAACACAAAGGGTCATTCTGCTAAAACAAAACTCTCTTATAGTTAAACCCAAATTTGCTGCAAAGAGTTAGTGCATGAAGCTGGGGTGTGACTGCAGCCCAGCAGAACAGCTACAAAAGAAAGGAGAAAGGTCTTTGCAGTTGTGGTCTGACAGTGCTGTGACGAGAGATATGTAGAGACTGTTTTCAAGTAGAAGAATAAAAACTTACTGACTGACCTCCTGCACTGCTTTAGGCTGGATTTCCACAGTCATTTCTGGGGCATTAATGAAGGACCAATTTATCTGGATGTCTTCCCGTTTTTCTTTCATATTAAGTTCCAACTGTCAAAAAGAGAGTTGATTACTAGATCAGGTGAACCAAAACCACCATGAGGTTACTGACTTCAATTTCATCAGGTCTCTCAGTCTTTATTAATATTGCAGTGGCTGAAAAGGCATACCTACAACTACTTCACCATACCCATAGAAACTACAGGTACAACCCGGTCACCACAAAATTCAAGGGATCAAGGAAACACTAAAGCCAAATGTCATGCCAACAGGGATACTGCTCCATGTGGCATCTTTTGGCCAATCAAAGGAGCAAGACTGTGGAAGAGACTGTATCAATTCTGTCAGTGCTCCCTAAGAACTGTACACTCATTGTGGGCAGGGAATGTCTGTTATATTGTTCTCTCCCACAGTAAGTGCTCAATAAATACGATTGACTGATTGACTAGAACACTGGGACTCTTCATTCTCACAAAATAATTTATGACACGGAGACCCTGAGGTGTATTTTCTACTCTGCTCAAATGTCCATCTCCCAGCCTCCACTATTTTTCCTCTATAACTCCTAGAATGATGCAAGACCAAAAACTGTAGCTCCATTAACAGTAGCAACTCTGTAGCAAATTTAATCTCACAAGAGGTCAGGATATTAGGAGCTAAAGTCCCTTTGATTACCAGTACCATTACATCTTTCATTACAAGCACACAGGAGAACTGGGAAATACAACTTGCTCTTAGCATGAATAATTTATTGAGTCTTTAAAAAAATAATAAAACAAAAACAGTGGTGCTACTACCAACCAGAAATGAGGGACAGCTGCTCGGTACTCAGGTGTATGATGTATTTAAACTGTTTAAAAGCAGTGTTTTCAGTGTGGAAAATACCTAACACCCCCAGCCTCATCTGAGGCTGAAGACCCCCAATCCTGGGTCAGAAAGGAGACCAGTCTCAGGTTACTCTGGTCTCTAGCAGCATAGGAAATGGACAGAAGGTGAGAGGAGGAAAAATATAATCTATAATTGCTCTGGTTTGGAGCTGCTGTGGGGAGTGGGGATGGAACGGGTTCTTGGCTCTCCTTGCTACGCAGCAGAGCATGACTCAGAGGACAGGGTGGGAGCATTAATAAATCACCTCCCTTTCTCCCCCCCACCGCCATTCCTTCCCACTCCCAAATCCTGAATCACAAATCCAAGCAACGGACCTTGGTTGGATTTACCAGCAACCAGATGAAGTGGCAGGAAAGTCCCAAATATCGGGACTTTCATGGGCAGACTGGGGTCGAAGGTCACACCCTGCTCAAGGAAGCCATCCTACCCATTTTCTTGGCCCCAAAAATGTGTTCTGTTTGTATGGCTCAGGCTAATCTGTCCCACTGTTCTTCCAGGACCAAGATAGGGAAATGAAAATCAGCCCACTTTACCTGCAAATGAAAAGGTGCTAGCAGCACCCTGAAAGCTTGGTCTCCTGAGAAAGCAGGGGAAGAAGGCAGCACGTTGACAGTGAACTGGATCGAATCACCTACTACATTACAAGACACCACCTTAAGAAAGAAAGCATTTAATAGCAAATGAAACTCTTCTAGAGGATGACTATTAAATAAAAACAATTTAAGGTACATTATTTGCATTTGGGGTGTGGAGGAGAGAAGAGGGAAATCAAAATCATATAATGTATTACGGACAAGAGTTTAAAATCTTCAGTTTGATGCATTCTATCTAGTATTCATTCAACAGTATTTACTGAGCGCTTACTATGTGCAGAGCATTGTACTAAGCGCTTGGAATGGACAATTTGGGAACAGATAAAGATAATCTAGTATGTGGTTCTACTATACCGGGGAAACAAATGTCAGAGAATTCTCACTGGCTGATTTTGAAGGTACTCTGAAGACCACTTCCCCAACCCCCATTTCTTCCCCCGACCTCCTCCTAATGGAGGCAACACCTTGTATCTCTAGATGCCTTAGAGAGTCCCACTTTTAATATAGAAAATGCAACTGGTCATCTTATCTCTCCATACAAAAGGGCCCTACTATATTGACTCCAAGACTATCTTGTTGTAAAGGATAAGAATGTCTGCTGTGTGACCTTGTGCAAGTCACCTAACTTCTATGTGCCTTAATTTCCTCAACTGTAAAATGGGGATTCAATACCTGTTCTTCCTCCTACTTAGACTGTGAGCCCCAAGTAGATCAGGGACTGTGTCCAACCTGATTACTTCTGTCTACCCCTGCACTTAGAACAGGGCTTGACACATAGTATAAGCATGTAAATACAAATACATACATATATTTATATAATGAATTCCACAGTATATATTCATTCAGTTGTATTTATATATGATATAGAAACAAAGATGACTACTAAATCCACAGTTCAGAGTTTATATGAAGTTCCTGAATTTCCTTCACACCACACGGCCAAACCCCAAGGAAATGGGATTACAAGGATTACAGAATTATCCACAGGATTATTCTCATAGGAAAGACAGCAAGAAACCATAAACTCAACTGACTTGGGCTGTGAAGATTTATTTTTGGTTACCAGAGGACTGAGAATCAGCAAGGCACATCCCTATAAAAAAACTTCAAGATGGTGAACAACATCTAGAAATTTATTGGATAGAGAGAAGAAAGAAAATCAAGATGTACGAATCATCTGGGACAGCATTTCCCAGGATTAAAAAATGTCCCAAGTGGGAAGTTACTAAAGCCTAAAAACAAATTGTCTAATTTACCCCAGAGTTTCCTTCTGAAAAAACTCCACCCTCTTTCCCTATTTCAATCCCATGCCCTTCCCCACGTTTAAAAATTACAATTCATTGAAAAAAAATTATATAAAATCCAAATGATTACACACAAACCCATTTATTGGAAGGTGATAATAATGGGGCAGATTCCATCCTATTGAACCAGAGGGGACGACAGTGTTACGCTGAAGAGAAATTGGGGGGAAAAATAGGGGGGAAGGCTTGATTTGAGTAATAATAATGATGGTACTTGTTAAGTGCTTACTAAAATGCAAAGCACTGTACTAAGTGTGAGGGTAGATAACAGTTAAGCAGGTTGAACACAGTCCCTGGACTTTTTGAAAGAGAGTAAAGTTTATCAAAATGGACAACTTCAAACAGTCTAATATGGCCCATCCTCTGTGCTGACCAAAGGGTCAAATTTCACTCCTTAAATAAATCATGTCTCTAGAGAGTTTGCTTACATAATCAAACTCCTCCCCCCAAGGGAAAGGGGCCTTCCAGAATAATCATCCCTGTTTGTAATGTTCCCATCTTCAGATAGGGCTGCTTAGCTTAACAGAACATTTACACAGCCTTCACAGCCCAAGTTTTCAAATCTCTCTTGAAATAATTTTGTGGCGATGTCAATACGACAGCCAGAAAAGCCGGGGGGTAAAAGCACCATCCAGGGCTCAGAATGCATGGCTAGTGCCCTTGGGTTTGCCATGTGTCACGCAGCCATGCTAATAATATTTCCTAAATGTTTAATGAGATCATGAACCGTGGGAATGGCAGCACCTTTGATAACTCCCATGCTCCTCTCGTGCAGCGAGAATGTTTACAAAACAAGCAGGGAGAGCTCAGACCTCCTGCGGCACCAAACACCAAGAACCCACTATCCACAGAAAGAAGATGGCTAGAGATGGGAGAGGAGGTCAAAGTTCCACGCCAGAAAGAACCATGTGCTGGTTACCAAAAACATCTAATTGTTCAACCAAGGAGGCCGGCCACCCCCTTATTCAATTCGTTTCTCCACTACGTTGGGAGGCGTTTCTCCCTGAAGTGGTAGAGATTGTGTGTCACTCCATTTTTTAATCTTGGCAAATAAATCGGGAGAGGAGCAGCAGTTCCTCTCTTGGATTATTGTTTTCTCTCCCAGAATCTGACTTGGTAAAACTCTCTGGAGCCAAAGAATTTCAGGTTTCTAATAGTCAAAGTACTGTAACTCTTTGTTTCTCATAAAACTGCTGCTTTCCCCAAAGGAAAACTATGTCATCTTGTAAATTCCCAGCGCCCCTTATGTTCTCCTTCTCATTCCTGCATTTTTATGGGCTCTAATACATGCTTTTTCAGAGGAATATATTGTTTTAAGAGCTCCAGAGCCAGTCAAGCCAGTGTTGTCTATAGAAGGGGGTTGGGGGTAGGCAGAGTTATGAGGACTGTGATATCAAGATGTCGCACTCTAAAATGGTGTGATCTCCGCCCCCCATCCTGGGTTTCTGGCCGGGAAAGCCCAGACAGAGGTGAGCAGATAAAACGGCAACCTAGTCTTGGTTGGAGGTGGTGCTAAACTGAGGACAGTCATGACCCTTTACCTCCACGGCTGCCTGCTTCCTTCGGATGCCACCTCCACCCCGGCCACAGCCCTAGTTGCAGAGGGAGCCACCTGCATAGCTGGGGACAGTGCCAGAGATCATGGAGAGAGCAGCTGGTCTCTATAGCTCAGGGACACTTCTCCATTTTCCAGGCCATTTGGGGCCTTGTTTGGTGAAGGCTAAAGGCAGCTGCCCCACCCTTCCCCAGTCCTAAAAATTTCCCCACATCTTTCCTCCAAGAGAACAGACTGGAATGTACACTATAAACTTGTTCTACTGACTTACAAGCAGCATGGGTTAATAGAAAGAGCCAGGGCCCGGGAGTCAGAGGACCTGGGTTCTAATTCTGGCTCTGCCACTTGTGTGACCTCAGCAAGTCACTTAACTTCTCAGTGCCTCAGTTTCCTTATCTGCACAATAGGGATTCAGTACTCATTCTCCCTCCTACTTAAGACTCTGAGCCCCAGGTGGAACTGGATTATCTTGTCTATAACCCAGTGCTTGGTACATGCTTGGCAGAGTAAGCACTTAAATACCACAATTATAATTATTTCTGTACTCCCCCGAGCACTTTTGTAGAGTGTTTTGCACACATTAAGCACTCAATCAATACTTCTGATTGACTGACTGATGAACAAAGCACTGTGTTAGCCTCAGAAAGCCGAGGGATGGACAGGAAGAGATGTTAATAGTAAAAGTGGTTTCAATCTTGGGGCACCGGTGAGTGGGGGGGAGGGGTGGGCGCAGTGGAAGTACCAGATGGCTCTAGGCTCTGAAAGGCAAATATTTTAGGTAATTTTCCTAATTTCTGCTTCCAGGACACTTTTCTCTTTTATGATCCAAAGCCTCTTGTAAGCTGATAAATACTATGAGCCTCCCCTCCCGCTGCCTAGCTACTAGTTCTTTTCCCAGAACCCTCTAGAGAGCTGAAAATAATTTAATTATATTCTTCTCCCTGGGGAACAAGAAACAAGCTTTAAAAATAAACCTAAATGGTATATTTTATTGAATATTTTGCACTTAAATTTAATTATACTCTCCCCAGAGGACTGCCCAAAAGTAAAAACTCTTCAAAATCCACTTACACTTTTGAATAAAAAAATGTTACTTTCCCCCATCTTTTCTCACTCCAAAAGAAGTCATATTGGTTTTTAATGAATGGCATTGCTTCTCTAGAATCTCACCTTTAAATCCTCCCTTTTTGATGGACCACACTGTTATGTGCCTCTAAAACATCTCACAGAATACATGGTTACAGGTAAAAAAGTTCTGACTAATAAAACCTCACTCTAATGATTACAATCCAGTTTTCCCTTGGGTACACACAATACTATTGCAAGGCTAATGCAAAAGGAAAAAAAACCTTGGAATTTTATTGGTTGGGTTGTCTATGATGCAACTTCAAAACCGAAAAACATCACATCCTTCTGGCCCATTTGTCAATCTCCTTGGGAAAACATCCTCTCAGGAGGTCAGGTTTGTCTGGCACTGTTCAGTACAAGACTATAAATGCACCAGGGACACCCTGGGATATTGTGTATATAGGTGTTTTCATTTGTACACTCAGCAGCATGGCTCAGTGGAAAGAGCCTGGGCTTCGGAGTCAGAGGTCATGGGTTCGACTCCCGGCTCTGCCACTTGTCAGCTGTGTGACTGTGGGTGAGTCACTTAACTTCTCTGTGCCTCAGTTACCTCATCTGGAAAATGGGGATTAACTGTGAGCCTCACGTGGGATAACCTGATTACCCTGTATCTCCCCCAGCTCTTAGAACAGTGCTCTGCACATAGTAAAGCGCTTAACAAATACCAACATTAATTAATTAACTTTTTCAGCTATTTCATCTTGATTCATTTGTACTTCATTTTGCTATACCGTTGTTCTTTCTTCTGCTCCCTCTATTTGTACAAATTTGTCTGCCCATTTCATTCATTTTTAAACTTCTGGAGGTCAGGAAACATGTGTCTTGTTTCTGTTGTCCTCCCCCAAGTGTTTAGTACAATGTTCTAGACTCAATAATAATAATATCAGTTATTATTAAATGCTTACTATGTATCAAGCACTGTTTTAAATGCAGGGGTAGATACAAGATCATCAGTTTGGACTGCCTGTCTCCCATCTGGCTCACAGTCGAAGTAGGAGAGAGAACAGATACTGAATTCCCATTTCACAGATGAGGAAACTGAGGCACAGTTAAGTAACTAGCCCAAAGCCGCACAGCCAGCAAATAGCGTCACCAGGGTTAGAACCCAGGTCTTCTGACTCCCAGGCCCTTGCTCTTTCTACTAGGCCTCACTGCTTTCCCCCTCAATCAATACTTTTCGTGTTGATGATAGTTCTCTCTGGCCAATACCAGGTAACCCCTGCCCTTTACAGGCATGTTGTATCTGGGAATCCCAGGGTAGACTAATAACTCAAGAGTTTCAGACTAAAATGTATAGCAATATATACTCCTGGGAAACAAGTCGCTTTTTCATAAATGAGAAGGCAAAAACTGTCATGCAGACGAAGTTCACTTTGCCCTGGTGAAGCAGTCAAAGACAGGTGATTGTCAAGTGAATCCTTGTAAAATCAATCGAGCATTTACTGTGTGCACAGCACTGTACTATGCACTTGGGAGAGTACAACAGAGTTGATAGACACATTACCAACTAGAGATAAAATCTGGCAAGAAGGAGGAAGTCATTGGTGACCTTAAAGAGAGTAGTTTTGCTAGAGAAGCAGTGTGGCTCAGTGGACAGAGCACAGGCTTTGGAGTCAGAGGTCATGGATTCGAATCCCGGCTCTGCCACTTGTCAGCTGTGTGACTGTGGGCAAGTCACTTAACTTCTCTGTGCCTCAGTTACCTCATCTGTAAAATGGAGATGAAGACTATGAGCCCCACATGGGACAACCTGATTCCCCTGTGTCTACCCCAGCGCTTAGAACAGTGCTCTGCACATAGTAAGCGCTTAACAAATACCAACATTATTATTAGTTTTGGTGGAGTGAAGGGGGTGGAAGCCAGATTGGAGGGGGTCAAAGAGAGAATTGGAGGAGAGAAAGTGGAGGGGAGGAGGAAGAGAAACAATTTGCTCAAGGATTTTGGAGAAGAATACTAGGAGGGAGATAGGGTGATAACTGGAGAGAGCCGTGGGGTCATGGGATGGGTTTTTTAAGGATGGGGACACATGAGTGTTTGATAGCAGTGAGAAAGGAGTCAGTGGGGTGAAGATGGTAGTCAGGGACAGAAGGGAGGGGCTGAATTTTAAGTACTGCCTCTTGACCTTTTATTTCTTTTTTTTCCCTCTCTCTCCTTCCCTCAAGGAGTAGAATATAGGCAAATCCATACTGGATTGAACAGATGCCCTATCCACACTGATGATCTCTCTGACAGGTAGTAATAGATGCTAGGAGAAAGGGACTAATGGGCTGCCTCCTTATGGCTCCACAAACTCATCAAAAACATGAGAAGGAATTTGGAGAGCTATAAAACTCTTCCACTTTTATTTCAAGTAACAAAAGTACTTTTTCAAGGGCTTAGTACAGTGCTGCATACACAATTAGCACTCAGGAAATAACACTGATTGATTTTTTTAAAAAGGAACTTAAAACTTTGACCCACAATAGTATTAATTTGAAAATCGGAAGTCATTGCTTCACATAAACTGTTTAAAAATTGCCAAATGAAGTAATGTCCTCAAACTCCTAAAGAAAAATGGAAGCTCTAGCTGGACCACTGAATGCAATCAAATCGATCCATCATCTTTATTGAGCACTGTGTGCAGAGCACTGTACTAAGCGCTTGGGAGAGTATAATATAACAATGTAGCAGACACATTCCCTGCCTGCAGTGAGCTTCCAGTCTTATAGCTTACAGACTAGATTTACTAGTCTAGTTGCAACAGTGTAGTTCTGGGCTCACCCAGAGTTTTATTGCAGGTGAAATATATGTTTCCTCAAATAAAACCGCCTCTTATTCCCAGGTTTATTCCACAGATTCTCTACACTGCAAATACAGCTCAGTTGAATTGTCCTCTTCCAAGCACTTAGCACACAGTAAGCACTCAATAATTATGATGCACAGGGCAACAGCACTCAAATACCACTGATTCAATGTTTCTCGAACTGGGGATTCCTTGAGAAAATAAAGAACACTCAAAACCACTGTCCAAGTAAAACATTCCAACATTCAAAACGCTGAAAATGTGGGGTTTGAGTTTTCCAATAAGTACATTTTGACCCTGCCATGCTTAGGCCTTCAATGATCAGCTTCAGCCATGTTATAAATTCCAGGGAACATGGTCTGGTAATGGAAATGCTGAGGAGCTATGATTTGCTACCAGAAATACTCTATCTCCTTTAAGTATGTGCAGAAAAGCTTTTTGTTTCTGGAACAAATGTTCTGGTCCCATTTTCTCCCAGGAAGTGGTGGGGAGAAAGTAGGAAGAAGCCTGCTGCTTTGATACAGCTTCAAAACTCAGTGGGAGTGAAATAAAGTGAATGCAGGATTGGCTGGAGAGAAAAAGACAGAAATGTAGCAATGTGTTTTCCCTTTAACCAGGAAGCAGATTTGCCGATCTGCATAAAGGAAGGTGAGCAGTGAGGCTTAGTAGAAAGAGCACACGACTGCAAGTACTGAGTCCTGAGTTCAAATCCCTGTTGCACTGAGTGTGACCTACCTGCGGGGTGACTTTGGGCAAATGACTTAACTTCTCTGTAACCCAGTTTCCTCATTAAAATGGGGATAAAATACCTGCTCTTCCACCTAATTTGACTGTGAGCCCCGCGTAAGATGGGGACTGTGTCTCATCTGATTGCATTTTATCTTGCCCATTGCCTAGTATGGTGCTTGGCACATAGTAAACTCTTAAATACCCCAGTTATTCTATCACCACCACTGAGCAACTGAGTCCTTATTCTAGAGGTCAATGCAACTTCGGGAAAATTTGGTTTCTGATTTTCTGGGCAAAAATGTATCTTTTCTGGGCAAAGATAAATAAAAACATCCCAAGAATCAGAGAGTTGCTTCATGAGCATTAAGCCCCACACAGCAGTATTAGAACTCAATTAAGTGTTGGTTTGCAAAGACAAGATCGCAGACTTCAATCAATGCCATCCCTCTCCAGCATCCTGACCAACTCAACTGGAACCTAATCACTAGCAATGGAATGAAGAGGAAATCACACTTCCCATTTCAAAAGTGTCAAAAGCTAAGGTCTAGAGGTAATGCCGTGAGAAGCAGCTTGGCCTAGTGGATACAACCTGGGCCTGTCCGTCTCCCCCGATTAGACTGTAAGCCCGTCAAACGGCAGGGACTGTCTCTATCTGTTGCCGACTTGTTCATTCCAAGCGCTTAGTACAGTGCTCTGCACATAGTAAGCGCTCAATAAATACTATTGAATGAATGAATGATTCTAATCCTGCCTCTGCCACTTGTCCGCTGTGTGGCCCTGGACAAATCCAAACTTTTCTGTGCCTCTCACCTCATCTGTAAAATGGGGATTAAAAATCAGAGTCCCAAATGGGATATGGCCTGTGTTCAACCTGATTAACTTGTATCTACCTCAGTGCTTAGTACAGTGCATGGCACGTATTAAGTGCTTAATAAATACCACTTAAAAAAAATAAAGATTTAAAGAAATAATCGATTTGAGAAAAAAAGAAAATCCACCAAGAAAAAGAGTTTGCACATATGTGTGCATGTGTGTATGGAGAAGTGATGCAAATCACAGCTATATGGTGTAAATGACTGATGGTTTAGGTACCCAAGTAGTCATTGGCATATAAACAAACCTTTAGCCAACTGAAAGATGCTCTTTGGCACCACAACAAAATGGAAAGAAAGAATGAACCACAATTCTTAACGTATCACATCATTAAATATGAAAATTAGGTGAAGGGCTGTATTTAAGCCCCATTAGCTGTTTAAAGATTAAAATGAAAGAGGAAAATGTTGACTCCACCAGATGTTTAGAAAGGGCTCATCAGAGGGAGCTGTGCTGCTGATGAGCACATCACAGCTATTACTTTGCACTTCTTTTGCATGCATCAGAGAGTATTCAGGAATCAAGTCACGCAACACGCCTGACACAAGTCAAACAGCATCAATCTCGCTTGAGGGCTGGATCAACAGATGGGATGGGATCAAGTCATGCTTAGGGACACTTTCAGAAACAGAATATAAGAAATCCTAGCTGTCTATCCCCCCCCCCCCCCCCCACCCATAACGAGCTGACAGTCTAGAGGAAAGGAAAATGCCCGCTGATTCTTTTGTATTATATTCTCCCAAATGCTTAGTCCAGTGCTCTGCACAAAGTAAGCACTCAATAAATACAACTGACTGACTGAGTGATAGGGAGTAGACCAAACTCTTAACTCCTGGTTCCTTGGCTCAGAATCTTAACAATTCTTACATGTTCTACCAGTCATCATCATCATCAATGGTGTTTATTGAGAGCATTTACTGGGTGCAGAGCACTGTTCTAATCACTCAATTGTATTTATCGGGCACTTACTATGTGCAGAGCACTGTACTGAGCACTTGGGAAAGTACAATAAAAGAATAATAATAATAATAATAATAATAATAATAATAATGATAATATTTGTTAAGCGCTTACTATGTGCCAAGCACTGTTCTGGGCACTGCGTTAGATACATGGTAATCGTGTTGTCCCACATGGGGCTCAAAGTTTTAATCCCCATTTACAGAAGAGGTAACTGAGGCATAATAAAGTTAAGTGACTTGCCCGAGGTCACACAGAAGACAAATGGAGGAGGTGGCAATAGAACCCACAACCTGACTCCTAAGTCCGTGCTCTTTCCATTGAGCCACGCTGCTTCTCAAGAAACAAAAACACATTTCCTGCCCACAAGGAGCTTAAAGTCTAGAGGACTGTAAGCACTGTAAGACTGTACAAAGCCCTTGGGAGAATACAATCCAATGGAATTAGTAGACATGAGCTCATAGTCCACTGGATGTAAAAAGAAAAGAAATTGTGGACATTGCCCCAGAAAGTCTGTATCCAGTACCTACTCCTGACATCTTCAGTGAGTAATACAGTGACTGGGGTGTTGTGAATTAACCAGGGAAGGCTTCCTGCAGGAAGTGGGATTTGGGGAGGGTTTTGAAGATGGGGAGAGCTGTAGTCTGGGAAATTTTTCTGGAGGAGAGAAGGGGTTCCAGGACAGAGGAGGGAAAGTGCCTCTACTGCATGTGTAGTTAGAAGATGATCTGGGGATATATGAGGGGCTTCTTCTGATCTCTTAGGTAGTGAGCTCTAAATGAGGCAAAGACTAGGCTGATAACCTTATCTACCCCAGTGATTAGCACATAGTAAGCCCTTAATAAAAACCTACAGTAAAGAGAGTGGTAGGTGGGGCTGGCTTAAGTCTAGTTAATAATAATAATAATAATAATAATGTTGGTATTTGTTAAGCGTTTACTATGTGCAGAGCACTGTTCTAAGCGCTGGGTAGATACAGGGGAATCAGGTTGTCCCACGTGAGGCTCACAGTGAATCCCCATTTTACAGGTGAGGTAATTGAGGCACAGAGAAGTGAAGTGACTTGCCCACAGTCACACAGCTGACAAGTGGCAGAGCCGGGATTCGAACCCATGACCTCTGACTCCGAAGCCGGGGGTCTTTCCACTGAGCCACGCTGCTTCTCATAAATAATTTAAATAATCATGGTATTTATAAAGCACAGACCTCATTCCAAGCACTCAAGCAGATACAAGATAATCAGATTGAGTTAGAAAAGCAGTGTGGTCCTGTGGACAGAGCAAGGACCTGGAAGTCAGAAGGACTTGGATTCTAATTCCAGCTTCTTCCTCAGTTACCTTATCTTCATTCAATAGTATTTATTGAGCACTTACTATGTGCAGAGCACTGTACTAAGCTCTCTGTACCTTATCTGCAAAATGGGGATTAAGACTGTGAGCCCCATGTGAGACATGGACTGTGTCCAACCTGATTAGCTTCTATCTAGCTTGGTTCAGTGCCTGGCAGGCATTAAGTGCTTAACATACCTGAGAGGACTAGGAGGGAGAACAGATATCTTATCCCCATTTTACAGATGGAGAAATTAAGGCACAGAGAGGGGAAGTGACTTAGCAAAGGTCACAGGACCAGAAAGTGGCCAACTTGGGATAGGAACCCAGGTCCCCTGATTCCCAGCCCTGTGGTCTTTCCACTGAGCCAGAATCTGACATTGCCTCCTGTCTCTAGGGGTATTTTCAGCAGTGCAGAGGGCTCAGTAGGAGGGAGGGGGCAAATGTTGCGTTGGGCCTTCAGACCGTCACACAGGTATACACCTTGCTCGACCTACCGAACTGGCCATTTTTCCCCACCTTGTGTCCCAATTCTGCTGGCCATTTACTGAATGTGGAAGGGAGGAAAGGAGAGGTGGTAGATGCTGACGGCAGTGGGAACCTGTGACCTCCTTCTGTGCCCCTCTCCCCACTCAGAACCAGAGAGGGGAGCCTTTTTCCAATAAACCATGGCATGGGTAGCATAAGCCACCCTCAACAAAGCCCCAGGTTTGTTAGTACCATGTGCTTCCCCCATTACAATTCTTAAAGAGCTCCCAGTTCATGAGTAATTCTCAAGGCACCCTTCCATCAAGGGGACAGGTCAGCCATGGGAGAAAAGTAATTCAGCCCAGTGGTCTCGCTTGACCTCCTCTGGCCCCTTTCACCTGCACCACGTGAGGGGCAGAATTCACTGTATTTCCTCCTGTCTATGGTTGGGGGTTATGAGGGAGAATTTTACAGCCCCAAATCCCAGGCCCAGCGCAAGCCAAACCCTTGGAACGAGGATTTGGGTGAGACCCAAAAGCTGGCCAAACCCAGGTAGCCCGGGCCTCTCTTTCCCAGACGGTTGGCAGGGTGAGGAAGAGAAGAGGAAGCTGCAGTGCGGCACAATGCGAGCGTGTCCCCACCAGATTCTTAATCCCCAGGAGTACAGCCTGGCACAGACTGGATTTTCCCCGTCTGGCTCACTTGACCCAACCTGCTCAGTCTGAGCCAAGGCAGGCCTAGCATTCCAGAATCCAAGTCCAACCTTGGTGCAGAAATATCACAGGAGAAAGGGAGTGTACCCACACCCAGTGTGCAGTAATCGGGAATGGTTTTCCCCAGGGGCTGCTGGGAATTAAATGGGGTAGGAGAAATTAGGGAAAGATGGGATAGGCTACAGGGTCACTAGGGCCTAGCCCACCCCAGCCCAGGCCTAGACAGATTTGGAAAGAGAGTCCTTGCCCACCTCTGAGTCATGGGAAGCAACTTGGCCTCGGGGAAAAAGCATGGGCCTGGGAATCAGAGGACCTGGGTTCTAATCCTGGCTCCACCATTTTCCTATTTGGCCAGTCACTTAACTTCTCCATGCCTGTTTCCTCAGCTGTAAAATGGGGATTCGATGCCTGACACACAGTAAGCATTCAACAGATACCATAATCATCACCAGTTCACAGAACATCCACCTCTTTCAATGCATCGATTATTTGGTATCAATTTAAAGCAGCAAAAACATTACAAACATTACAAAAACCGAGATCAGCTCAATCTGAGGATCAATTGTTGGCAACAGTGAAGCTCTATAATGACTGCAAAAATTCATGAAATCCAGAACTTTGCTAAGACTAGAAATCCTTTCAGCGTTCTACCCGCAAGGTTTCCATGTCTTTGGAATCTGCACACCCCAACATCTATCCATCATCTTTAAATAAATTCACCCTTGGGTCCACCAGCCCAGATGGCAGCTCCAGGCTCCACTTACCTTCTCCTGGGCAGACTTGACAATGCTCACAACTTGTCGGACAGCTAGTTCTAAAGGTGGTTGAAGCTGGTCCTCTTCAAACTTGAGCAACAGCGGGCCCTGAGACAAGGCAGAGGAGAAAATGAGGAATTAAGGGGATTACCTTTCTCTCTCCCCACCCCCGACACCACACACATTATAAATTCCTAGAGGCCAGTGATCTCATTTATCAACTCTACTGTACACTCCCAAGCACTTAGAAGAGTGCTCTGCACAGAGTAAGTACTCAATAAATACCACTGACTGACATCCTGAATGTTAAGTTTATCTAAAGTCATATTATTAAAAAAGCCACCAGCCGCCACAGATTCTGTTCCTTAGGTTTACAATTCATTTAGACAGACACAAAAACAACCAAAGGGATGATGGGAAACACATAAACAAAAGGCAAGTGTCCACAGCTAAAGAACAAGGAGTTACCCACTTGTGACCAAAAATGTAATAACAAGAGCACTTTGAATCCTAAAAAAAACCCAAAAAACTGCCTTTGGGGGAATGGAGTAAAAAAAAAAAAAAATCACAGGAAATGGCTGCATAAATGTCAAAAAAGACCTAAAGCTGTTATGAATAATTCTGGTTATAAGCCATTAACCGTTAAGAAGGCCAAATGGCCAACTTAAAAGCTAAAAGGTTCAAACTGTTTTCATTTACATATTTTTAGCCTTACCCTGCTGCAATGATTTTCCTGTCTCTTGCCCTTCCCATCCCCTTTTCACCACTGCCCGCCCCCCAAAAAAGTCAACGAGACAGAAATGTATTTCTTCAGTGTGAATCATGTTTTCTGAGAAAACAGTAATTGAGATGACAGTACTTTGCAATAGGGTTGGCTGCTCAACTGATCTCTTAGGGTTGAGTTTTGTTTTGCTGAAGCACACAAGCAAAGGAATGTCATTAGCTTTGTGATGCTGCTGACATTGTTTTGTAAACTGGGAAGCTTGGCTGGGAGAACAGAAACAGAGCACTGTGCCAGGCAGAGAATGTATTAAAAGGAAAGACTAGCCCTGATATCTATTGGGTGTGTGAGACAATGTTACCCTCTGTATTAATCTCTCAAAAAAAAAAAAACCTACAATATTATTGCAACATGGGGAACACATACATTTGCAAATGCTTTTAAATATTTTAAGATTTTTGCCACTGAAATCCTGTGTTTTTTTATGGTATTTGTTAAGCACTTGCAATGTGCCAGGCATTGTACTAGTTGGTACCAGGGTAAAGCTGGATTCACTTAATAAAATTACCAATGTCTCCTCACTTTCCCCTACTGTTTTTGCTTTACATACAGAGGCAAGCAAGTTAAAGGAATAAAGTTTACTATTAAGTCCACACATCAGTTGTGTGCTTGAGGGATGAAGTAGCCCCATATCCTGGATTTTTTTTTACCACCTGTGTTGTGGAGTTTTGTTCTTTTTTATGGTATTTGCTAAGGGCTTACTTTGTACCAAGTACTGAACTAAGCACTGGGATAGGTACAAGACAATCTTGTTGGACAGTCTCTGTCTCTTAGGGATTTAGTCCCTATTTTACAGAGGAGGCAACTGAGGTACAGAGAAGTTATACAAGTTGACCACCTCTGCTGTAGTCCAGAATCCAATCAAGAAATTTTAGATTTTTGGGAAGGAATCCAGAGAGGTCATTATGCTCAACTTTGGTTCTGAAATGTTGGGGTTTTTTTGTTCCATTTAAAATATTTATTTTCAGAATGAACATAAGGCAAAGGACATGGCTATAAATAAAATAACTTTAATTTTATGTATTGCTTTTCCTCACAAAGAACACACCGTATTTCATATATTTTCCCTCATTTGCCCAGGGGACAACCTGAAAGAATCTGGGAAATGAAGAGTGTAAAGGCCAGAGAGGTTACGTTTTCTCCAGAATCAAACGTACCCTCATTTAGAAACAGTGTGGCCTAGTGAAAAGGCTGGGAGACCTGAGGCCTAACCCCACCTACACCATTTGGCTGCTGTATGACCTTGGTCAAGTCACTTTGTTGAACTTCAATTTCCTCATTTGTAAAACGGGGATTAGACTATGAGCCTCAAGTGTGACAGAGCCTAATCTGATTGTTTCTACCCTGGTGTTTAGCACAATACTTACCACATAGTAAGTGCATAACAAATACCACAATTATTATTATTATTACCAGTTCTCTAAAGCCTGAAGAGACAAGATTGAAGCATACAGGCTATGATAAATGACAAAACAACCCATTTGGGACAGTTTGGTTAAAGAGGTGTGTTTTGTCACCACCTCTTTTTCAATGCATGTGTGGGATTTGAGTCAATGACCAGTGGCGTTCAAAAAACAGGACACACCCAAGATCTGCAGTAGGTCAGAGTTTAGGTGTTGGCCCTTGTTCCAATTGATGCACGTATCACATGCCATTTTTTAGATTTTTCAAATATTCCCTAACCTCCTACCCCCCCATAATCGGTCATCAAATTCCCCCGGGGAAGGATGCTGTAGTGGTTTTAAAGATCTTGGAAAAGCTGAGGACCAAACACCCCCAATTCACTAGCCCCAACCCAAGATGGCTGCATTTGAGGTACGGTCACAGTAGGAACGGATCATTTGGATCTAAATGAGTGGAGATAAAGTCCAGTTTAAAGTCTTTCCAGGCATAGAAAAAAGTGCTAGTTTGTAGCTGACAAACATAAAACAGTTAGTTCCTGACTGATCACTCAGTTTCCAGCAGTTTCCTCCACAGGTCTAGAACAATGCTAGCCAGTTAGAGTATTTGCTAAGACTGCATCCTGACTGACTGGCTTTGGGGTCAACAATAATTTCCTCTCCCTCCCACAACTTCATCCTCTCTCTGTATTAAAAAAAGGTCTCGGTTGCCACATCTGAAGGTTCTGCTTGGCTCGGAGAGCTTCCAGGAGGAAGATGGTTGGGAATGGAGAGGTGTACATTCTCCTCTCCCCCTTTCTCCCCAACCCCTATCCGAGTTGGGTTCCTGCAGTACTGACTTCTGACAGAGAAGGCTGTGGTTAAAATGGCCTTGAGGAAGGTGGCAAAGGAAGGTGGCAATCTCACTCTTCCCGATCATGGCTGCCACAGCTAGAAGAGTTTGGTTTCTGAGCCTGGCAGGATCTGTAAACATTCTACTTTCAGTCACGGGAAGCAATGTGGCTTTGTGGAAAGAGCACGAGACAGGGAGTCCGAGAACCTGGTTTCTGAACCAGGCTCTGCCACTTCTCTGCTGTGTGACATGGGCAAGTCACTATTCTCTGTGCCTCCATTTCCTCGTCTGTAAAATGGGATTAAATCCTACCCACTCCTAACTGAACCTGAGTTCTATGTGGGACAGGGACTATGCCCAAACTGATTATTATGAATCTACCCCAGCTCCTAGTACTGTGCTTGGCACATAGTAAGCACTAAATAACAATAATAATAATAACAGTAATAGTTGTAGTAATACTAGTAATGGCCATGTCAGTCATGATGGTAGTTGCATCAGCACCGTGAAGCAAACAGAGAATTAACCATGAGTCCTTGAGAGCATCCCTCTCACACCTACAAAAAGATGTTTTTTTAACCAATTCTTTCTTATTGAATGTTTTAAAGTGCCACTGAGATACATCTCTGATCTAGTCATTTATTTTTCAAGAAATACAATCTGAATTGGCATAATGTCTTCCTTTGAGAAATTCAAAGAGCATTACAAAATATGCATCTCACAAATCTTTAAGAACATGGTCCCTCCTGCTCTCCTCATGACTTAAGAAAAAGAAGTCTAGATCGCCATTTGAAAAAGCACGGGGTTTTATTTATATACTTTTGCCTGTCCCTGACAGTTGACTTTGGACATAATAAAGAGGTCTACTGGCACTCTCTGATCATGCTTCTTGTCAAAAACCACATGGAAAAAGTGAATCATAGGAAAGGTCATGAGAACAGACAGTGTTAATGCATGATAGATCAATAACGGATTATCAGAGGAAAAAGAAGGCACATGGGAATGGATGTCAAAGAGGACAGCCATCCCACTGTTCTTCCAGTGATTCTGTTGCTTCAACTGGAACTGTATGAAAGGCTGGGAGCAGCTCTGTTCTGACCCAGAGTACGTTTAAATTTTTAGCTTTAATACCTCAAGGGTAGTTTGGCTTAATTTTCCAAATATTTTCCTCAATTTCCCACTTCACTTGCTAGAGACCCAGACCATAATAGATACTGGAAGTCATCATCTTCTAGGTCCTGCCACCTCAACCCCGTTTATGGATACAAATGCTAGATCAATGGAATCCACTCCCATTCAAAATAAGTAAATGTTTTCCTATTTATTCTGTTACCTGGTTCTCATTCTGTCATTATTCAGAAACGGTGCTTTCTGAAATATTCAAAACCCCAGCGCTGGTGACCCGTAGGGCCAGTGAACAATGAAAACCTTTATAAAAACTGCAAATACATTCCAGGCTTGCATTCTTCCCAGCATGGTTATAGTAGTAGGCCATGTAACTAATGGGATGATGTCAGTGTCAACAAACCACTCCCAGGAACTAGCCCCTATATCCCCAACCCCCAGCATTGTTGGGGAGGGTGCTGATGGTGACACTCACCCCTCTCAACCTTGGGCCTCTGAGGTGACTAAACCACCGAGTTTATACTCTCAAGCTGCCTAGAGCAACCCTGCACGTCACTTCAAGTGGGACAGCTTGTTGCACCTTGTACCTGTGCAGTTCCTCACCGACACTGGAGCAGGGGCTAATGTGGAGAATCAGCAATATATTTTCAAAATAAATATCCTAGAATCAAAATCAGCATAGATCTCAAACACCCTTTTTGTCAAGGATGATGGGAAAGTTCTCATTCTTTTTTGAAAAATCACACCAAGGAACTTAGAAGATGCGATCCCATGTGAAAAATAGATCAGTAGTGTTTATCGAGCACCTAACTCTGTGCAGTACATTACGTTAAGCACTTGGTATCCTGAAATTCCAACTAAACATCAAGAGAATGTGGGCGAAGCATAAGAGCATAAGCAGTGCCATCGCTGTGCTGAACCAATAATCTAACCCCAGTTCTGCTCTTTGCCTCCCACAGTGTTTCTTAAGTTACTGAAATATGTAACATAAAGTGAAATATTACAAAATTGAGAAAAGATGGCTAAGTAGCTGAACAAGCAGGCTATCCTACTGTAGGAGAAGGTTGGTTTTGGCTACTGCAAATTAGCAGATCTTCAAGAGGGAAAAATTTTGGGCAGTTATGTTAAACAGTGGCAGGACAAGTTACATAATGTAAAGGGGTTTCTTGGTGAAGTTCAACTCTCAGGAATTGGAAGATGCCATTAAATTAAATTTAACATGCCCAAAGAAAATAAATGCGAGCCCATGAACCGGCATTTTAGGAAATCTCATTCAAAGGCCATGCATCTTGAAGAAATCCGCCAAAGAAAGACTGGATACGCAGTAGTTTCGGCAACTTGCTTTGGCCCTCTTCACCTTTGACCTCATTCACCTCTTTGTGTTGGATTTCCCCTTCCTCCTCAAGCTCTTCCTTTCTCTCCATTGTCTTTTCCCCTTCTCCCACATTTTCTTTCACTCCTTTGGGCACGCAGCCTCGGCCCCCGCTTCCCTCCCCTCCAAATAATAATCGTAGTATTTGTTAAACGCTTACAATGGGCCAAGCACTGTACTAATCGCTGGGGTGGACACAAGCAAATCGGTTGGAGGCAGTCCCTGTCCCTCTTGAGGCTCACAATCTTAATTCTCACTTTACCGATGGGGTAACTGAGGCCTACAAGTGTCGTGACTAGCCCAAGGCCACAGAGCAGACGAGCGATGGAGCGGGGATTAGAACTCATGACCCTCTGACTCCCAGGCCCGTGTACTATCCACTTTACCGTGCCACAAACCCCGTCCCGGGCTTCACTTTTGTCTAAGACTGTGAGCCCCACGTGGGACAACCTCATTATTCGTCTCTACCCCAGCTCTTTGAACAGTGCTTGGCACCCAGTGAGCGCTTAACAGATTCGACCATTATTATTTCAAATTACCATTAAGCTAAGGCCCCGCCGGTGCCCCTCCAGTGCTCTCCGGCGGGCGCCAAAGGCGACAGTAAAACCAAATAACGATAAACAAACAAGCCCAAAAGAGTCAGAATCTCCTGGGTTCTAATCCCGGCTCCTCCATCTGTCTTGTGTGTGACTTTGGGCAGGTCACTTTGCTTCTCCGGGGCTCGGTGACCTCATGTGCTACACGGGGACCGAGACCGTGAGCTCCGGGGGGGGGGGGGGGGGGACGACAGGGACTGTGTCCGACCCGATCTGCTGGCATTCAGGACACTGCCTGGCACCAAGGAAGCGCTTAACACCTTGTAGCTACCTGGTGCTTGGCACACAGTAAGGAAGGGCTTAAGACATACCATTGTTATGAAGGGCAAATGCCATGAGGGCAAGACTGGTTATTATTAGGGATACAGGCCACGGTGGGCTCTGCATTTTCCGACTCACCTCTCGGCGCTGGGCTTCGGCATTGAGGGCTGCGATCCAAGCGGTCCGCCACTGGCCGGTCCAGCTGTTGAGGGACAGCACCCAGCTGAGGAGCGAGTCCGTTTCCCGCAGCCGGTCGGCGGACGGGGGGCCTTCGCGCCTCCTGCCCCGGGGTCGCGCCGCGGCCAGGACATACTGCACCAGGTAGGTGCCCACGGTGGCCAAGGCGGCCAGGAAGAGCGTCACCAGGACCGGCCACTGGACCTCACCGAGCCAAGAGCCCAGGCTCGACATGGTGGGACATGCTCGGCCGCTCTCGCCGCCGGTCCCGGGAAGAAGCGGCGTGGCCGGGTCGGGGATCCTCTCCTCTCCTCCCCCGGGACGGGGGTCCGGGCGTCCGCTTCTCCGGGGCCCGGGGCCCGTCGCCTGAACGCCGACTCCCGCAGCTGCAATGAGGAGGAGGGTGCGGGGCGGAGAATAGGAATGACCACGGTTACTAAGAGGCTCTACAGAACCCGACCCCTCGCCACCCCCGGGACTGAGGTTCGGCTGTGCTGGGGAAGGGAGTCGGCGCGGGAGGTGGGTGTGCAAAAGAGGGAGAAAGAGGAGGAGAGGAGGGGAGGGTCGCCCAGAGAGCCCCCCGCCCGCCCCCCAAAGAGCTCGCAACCGAGTGGCCAGGGCGGAGAGGGGAGGCAGGCGCTCACCCGGCGCTGGGATCCCGCCGCCCCCGCTCTGGGGGTCGGGGGAGCTCCTGGGCGAGGAGCTGGTGCAGAGAGAGGGGGAGCCCGGTGGCACGGAAGAGCTCGGCTGCGGGGCGTGCAACTGCTGCCGCCGCCTCCTCCGCCCGCGGCGTCCTCTACGGTCTGGGGGCGGCCAAGCAGTGGGCGCGGGCTGCGGGGGCGGAGCCGCGGGGGAGCGCCCCCTGCAGGCCGCGGGGAGCACGGGCCGGGCTCGCCCCTCCTGCGGCCCCGGGCCGGGACCAGCCGAGGGGTCACGGCCCGACCCCGCCGGCTTAGGGGCCTGGTCACCCCCTCCCTCCCTCCCTGCTCTCCCTCCCTCCCTGCTCTCCCTCCCTCCCTGCTCTCCCTCCCTCCTTTTCTCTCCACCAAGAACCGGGAGAAGCGACGGCCACAGCCCGGCCCTGACCACCGGCTCTTCAACACCCCGAGGCTGGGCTGCCCCCGACCTCCCGCAGGGCCACGGCCACTCACCGCCTCTGCCCGAGCTGGGGGGGTGTGGGCTTATCTCCGCCCCGCAACTCTTTATTTTGGGGCGGTGCACGCGTGGCATTGCGCCTAAGGGGGTGCGGGGGTGCGGGGCTTGGGCCCAGGCTTCATTGCTTTAGCGCTTCTTCCTTGAATCATAGTTGACACGACTCCAACGTGACGTCGTGGGGCATGAGGCCACGGTGCTTTCCCCGAAGAAAAGAACACACACACATCACAGCCACAACAATACAAAGCCTAACATCGACTCTTTCAGATACTTTTAGTTTTATTATTGTTGTTATTATTTCCAGGGTGGTTTCCTAGAAAATCGTCCTCTGGCGAGAAACCGTGTGGGATCGCTTAGAGATTCAGGGAATTCCCTGGAAATGAATAACCCCCTCAGGGGAGGGAACCGGGAATTTCTACTTGTAAGATGAGAGCAGCATCTTTAAACTCAATTATATTTATTGAGTGTTTACGATGTGTAGGGCACTGTACTAAACACTCAGACTGCAATATATCAGAGCTGGTAGACACGGTCCCTGTCCAACCTGTAATTGATACTTCGTAAGTTGATTTCGCTAGATCGTAAGCTCCTTGGGGTCTGGGAGCAGGTCTTCTAACTCTTGCATTCTCCCACGTGTTTACTACACTGCCATGCACGGAGCAAGCACTTACTCAAATCAATACTACTGACGGAGAAAAGGTTGATGATGCTGGATTTTAATGTCTTATTTTAAGGCTCTGGATTACTTTCTTTGAACGAGCCAATGGTGTCTTTTCCCTTACCCACACCGCCCACCCCGAAATTGCAGACTCTAAAGAGAAGGCACTGAAAAACCCACTGAGTTTTATTCAATTTTTGACTATGAAAATGTAAAACAATAGTTCATGCTGTCTACTGGTAAAGTATTCATCCTTTGACCAAGACTGTTCATATTAAATTCAGTACTTTGTTTTTCAGTACTTGGGCCCTCACTGAGTGACCTTGAGTGAGATACTGAACTTATACGAATTCAGTTTCTTCCATCTGTAGCAAAAGATATTTCTTTGCACCTCACTGAGTTAATGAGATTAATGACCCTAATATTAGGAATAATCTTATCATGAAGCTTGAATAATGATAAAACAAAATTTCAAAGAAATTCTTTACCTTAGACTTGCTAAATTTTGACATTTCACCCTGAATCAACTTCTTGTAATCCATCTTCATTCCCTTGTGGTAGATAATTGATTCTAGCAATTCTTTTAAATCTATTTTTAGGCTTCTTCCTGAAGATTCACTCTCAGTGATGCACTGGGTTTTAGATCTCAGCCCACAGATGAACTTTGCTAGTATAAATAAGATGACCAAAGTCACTTCTTTTTACACATTCATCATTTAAGTATTAACCAGGACCCAACATTAGAAGAATTTTTGCCAATTTTTTTAAATTTATGTAATTGGGAAATTAAGCAGTAAATCAGCTCGACAACTCAGTTCCATGCAGCCACGATTATCTGAGTAAAAGAAGAGGAACAAATAAAAAAATCCAACATCCCAAAAATCTTTTTCCTGAAATACCTAAATATCTGCAACTCTGTAGCCTGGGTCATATATTTATACTTGTGTGTTGTTTCCAATGCAGCATTTTTTTTTCAAATGGTTAGGTACATATTTTTGGCCCCCAAGATGAATCCAGTAAGTCTAGGACTTCACTCAGTCAACAGTATTTATTGAGCTTCTACTGTGTTCACAGCACTATAGTCGGCACTCAGAAGAGTGCAATTGAATTACTAGACATGATCCCAATCCTTAATGAATATATAATCTAGCTCACATTACAACTGCAAACGAGAGTCACATAAAAAGTTTGAAGTGTTTTTTGGAAAGACGTATCAGAAACTACACAATTCTGGAACAGTGGCATTGCACAGGAGGAAAAAGATACAAAGATAAAAAGATATAAGATGTACAATTTAGTAATAAGTAAAATGAGGTTATTACTTCTACAGTGAATTTAAAAACTATTTCTGTCACTCCTTTGAATGTATTTAACCTGATGAAATGAAAATGTTCTCTGTAAGTTCTCAGCTAACAATAAAAAAGAAATTCATCGGTAGTACTTAGCCTACTGTATGTAGGGCATTATACTACTTACTTGGGAGAGAGTACAATAGTAATATTTATTAAGCAATCACTAGGTGCCAAACACTGACAAGGGCTCAGTTAGAAAATAATCTAATCAGTCCCAGTCCCACACAGGGCTCACAGTCTAAGAGGTTGGGAGAACAGGCCTTATCTGGATTGTCATGGAGGTAAAGACCAAAGTCAAAACAGTGCGCCTGGTGCAGATCTGAAATTGGCATCCAGGTCTCCTGACTCCCAGACCCATGGTCCCACATGATTTCCTCTGCCACCCATGTAAACATGAGCTCTGCTCTCAAGGAGTTTACAATCTAATAGAGGAGACAGACACTGAAATTATTTAGAAATAGGTGGAATATCCTGGTGAAGGAATGGCTGCATTTACTCCATGTCATGATGCTTTGGAAGCTAGCTAGACACGTCGCTGAATTCTCCAGTTCTTTTCGGGGTTCCTGTCTGTCAGAGCAGCTTCCAATCAGCAAGACTGCAGCTTTGCACGCGAGATATTGCCCTACTTTTCACCTAGTGGAAACCCCAGGCCCCCAAAGTCATTTCCAAGAAAGGATAACTGCTGGTTATTTCAGATGTCTGGCAGATCAGAAAAGCAAGAGGGAAGACTTGTGGCTCAATGGACACATCCATTTCTAACATGACAATCCTCAAATGATTTTGAAACAGCTGCCTGTGAGCAGGGGCGGGTCTCAGATCTGCAGTCGTGGGACTGGGTAGGAAACAAGTAACACTGGAATGCATGGCAGTGCCGTTCTGCCCTGGAAAGAGGTCACTATCATTTAGGCTTGATAGGAGAAAACCCCTCTACTCCAATGAGGCCAGCATTTAGAATGTAATTAACTAAATATTAATATAGTGTGGTTCAATCACAGCCAAGGACAGTACACACTAGTTAACCAGCTCTACTTTAAAAAAAAAATAAATCCCCTCACATCCAAAAATCATTTCCAACAGCTTTTCTGGGAGTCTGGAATTTACAGTGTACAAGGGGGATGCTTGGCCTTTTCTATTCTTAATTTTTATATAAATCAATTATGGCAACTCCAACAGCATAAACTGCTTTACCACCTTTGACAAATCACTTAGCCTGAGTTTGCCTCCCTTTTCCCTTTGAACACTGTCACCCACTTGCAAGCCATGGGACTTGGTGACAGGGGCTGTGGCATGGAGGATTGGGTGCTTACAGAGAAATACTGGATGTGAAGGTATCCGGTGGCATATCCATACTGGACACAGACAGACCCGCTAAGACATAGATTGTTCAGTGTGAGACTGTATGAATGGCCTGCTTATATTCGCAGTTAACTCATTATCTTGCTTTTATCTCATCTCTTGCCTCCTCCATTGTCTGTCTCTGGTTCAGTTTCTTTTCTGGTATATGTTGCCCTTCTTGGCCCCTCAGAGATTTCCTTCTCTTCTCCTGAGGCCCCCCATCTTGGCTCTTCTGGCCCTCAGAGACTCCTACCCTATGCTACTTAGCCATTCTGAGAGCCCACTACACTCTGCTTATTTAACTCTGACTTGAGGTAAGGCATAGTCAAATTAGGTTTTTTTCTCTTTTCCCTCCTTTTCCTCCTCCTCCTCTTCATCTCCCCTGCTCCTTGATGATTCATTTAAGGTTCTTTTTCTCATCTGTCCTCCCTCTCCTCCCACTGTCAGTAGAGATCGTGACAGGTGATTCTTTATTACTGTATTTACATAGAAATGCCAAACCTTTAAAGTGTTCCAAGTATCTTGGAGTTGGCGCTATGTAATTATCCATTCATAATAAATCTAATTTGTTAAACCAGAATGGGGTGGATTGTTTCATAAAACACTTAGCTAGTGGTGTTTATTATTCTTAGCTTACCTATGAATATAGGTATAATGCTGATAGGAATAAAATAGAGTACATAGGTACCAAAATTAGTTTGGAGGTTTCCTGGAGGAGGTGGTACTTACCGGTGAAACTTTGGAATGACCCGTTTGACCTATGTAAGTGCAGTAGGAAATGTCCTGACATTTGGAGGGGTGACTTTGGGCTAAACATGACCAAGTGCATGGGGAAAAAAACAAAAAACAAAAAACTGACAATTCACAATAGAAAGTTTGGGGTGGTATTCTGTGCACCTAGAAAAATCAATTATCATATAGTGAGGGATAAAATGGGCAGAAGAGGCAAACATCAGCATTGACATTCCTGGAGATTTGAGGGTTAAAGATTATAAGCTGTAAGCTTCTCAAAGGCAGGGATGTATCGACCAACTATTTTGTATTCTACTTTCCCAAATGCATAGTACAATGCTTGGCACAGAGTAACTTCTTAATAAATACTGTAATTATGATTAATATTAATTACAAATACCATAGAATAATTCACCAAAAAGATTTACTGATGTTTGTTTTTGAAAATTCAAAGCCATACAAAGGTGAGGAATTAGCCAAACAGCCCAAGAAACTGATGGTGGGGTGGAAGGGAGAGGAGGAAAAGAGAGATTGGGTCCAGGAGGCAGGGAGCAAAAGTGGTAGGGAGTCTGGCTACTTCTCCCCTATCTTTCGCACCCAACCAAGCAGATTCTGTTCTCAGGAGCACAGCAAATGACATTTTAGCCTTAAAGCCTCCATATGAGAGTAACCTAATGTATTTTAATGAAATAAAGCACATGTCAAATGGCCCTTAGGAATACTGAAAAGAATAACAAACTAGGTATGCTGAGTCATCAGAAGCCACTCCTTAAGTGAACTGGGAGAAAGCTGTAACTGAGGAGACTAAATGGACCCAGACCACCCTTGTTTTGAATAACTGGATTACTTGCTTCTCTGTCAGCCTCCATTATCACCTGGATTCCTCTTTGACTTTTTTTTTTTTAACTCTCCCATTCCCTCCCAAGCTCCTTCTGGTTTTCAAATTTTTATGGCTAATTTATATGGAACTCTATGAACAGCAAGCAGTTGAGACTCTTCAGAGGAAAACTGCCATAGAAAGCAAATAAATGCCTTCTCCAAGACACTTGTTCCATTCAAGTGACCTGTAAAACGGCTAAATGATCATGCTGCCTCAAAAGAACTGAAGGAGCTACCTTTGACTAATATTTTCACACACACCCCAGAAATTATAAATGAATTATGATGAATTGCTCCAAAACCCTACCAATGAGAGACACTTAAAACTCAAAAGAAACGAAGTATAAATTTATTGGACTCCAACAATTTCAGTCAAGATCTAAGCAAAGGAAACAACACAGACAGTAGAAAAGTGATACAAAGAAGCAATGGATTAACATCAGATTAAGAGAGTAACCTATACTTATAAATTTAATTCAAAAAACTTTATTCCTAATTAAAATTCAACAATGATATACTATATCAAGAAAAATATACAATAGCTACAAAATATACAGTATTATAAAATTGCTCCCCTGATTTGACTTCCTTTCATGACCATTTTACTGAAATTTAGAAATAGTGAAGGTAATTTCAAAAGATTTTTCACTTGAAGATTGGTTTTAGGTTAGGTTGTGTCTACACAGTGGCAACCTCTTAAAAGAAAAAAAAAATTAACCAAACAGTACTGAATCATTTCTAAAAGGGTTACCATGAGACACTTGAGAGTTGTCAATAAAACGTTTGACAAAACATAATATAATACATAGATAATATCATGAAATGAAAAAGGTCCAGTAATTGACCTTTCCCTAGGAGTACTGAATACCCTTCACAAACTAGGGAATTAAACTAAACAAAATCAAAGCAATGAGCTAACTTACGCTAGTCAAAATGAGTAAAATGTAAATAGGGAGAAAGCTAAATTTTGAAACTTTTTTCAAGTTTAAAAGTTATAGTATTATACAGAAGAATATTTACTAAAATCATTTTTACTTCAATGTCCCTTTAAGTTTTAAAAAACGGCAAATATACATTAATGGACATTAAAAACTAATACAATCATATTTAACTCAATGCCAATATACTAAGTGCAATATGCCAAAATCTATTTCTGCATCGCATTGTCATCTTACTGTGGTGAAAAAAAAAATCTAGGTAATCATACCTTAAAAGGTACTGGACTATCCTAAACCCTATCTTTGTTCCATATTGAGCCATATTCTACCTTTGTTCCTCATCCAGTCTCTTATTAGTACCCAGCAGCAGTTTCATGCAAAAATATTATTAGAATTTAGTTTCTGGAACAAGAAGACTGGAATTACATTCAAATTCGACCCACTGCTTCCCAGAATATAACGGCTGGAGACAAATCATCTATTAGTTAAGGCAAATACAGTGACGTACTCCTACCAGAATGTTCTCTGCATACTTGGCAAAATTTTAAATTTATACAATAAACTATAGGATTAGCTTTAAATGAAACACTCAACTGCATGAAATTTCTAGTGTTGCTCTGTTAAACCCACCAGTGTTCAGTTATATTCCTTACTTTGAATGGTTGATATAACATTGCAGGATTTGTCATAAGACCTTTTTTGTTTTTGTAAGAAAACAATCATTCAGGAACTTAATTCTCAGTGTAACAAATAGATATGAAAACAAATGTATGCTCGTCCCATAACACTTTAAGAAACAGGCATCCTGAATAACCACAAGGAATAATATAAGCTCTGTATATTTTTAAAGGTAATAACAGAAAAGGAAGGCCTCACCAAGTGGACATTTTAACATCAAAATTAAGAATTACTGAATTAATGAGAGACAACTTCTTTTGTATCAACAATCTGCCTTTTATTCTGGTTATGGCCAAGCTAAACATCCTTAAAAGCTCTTTACTGAATAATAAGCAGTTAACATTTCTTTTCCATTATTTTACTCTTAAACATTAAAATTACACAAGTGGAAGCATATTTAATTTCATATTCTCCAAAATAAACACACTCTTTCAGCCCAATGCCTTTAAGGTACTGTATAAAAAGCAATAGAAAAACCAGAACTATGTATAAATGTTTCAGATTCAAAATTCTATTTGGAGCTCCTGTGTTCTTTGACTGGACAAAATCGGAATTAATTTATGACACAAGGCAAAATATCCCCCAAATTAGAAACTTTTTCAAATCTGACAAACTGAGAGACTATTTAGATAAAAAATATTTTACAATACATATTACATTTGAAAAAAAAATATTCAAAAATGTGGCAAAGTTTCAGGTCCCTGTATTTAGAATTCTACAAGGCCAAAGATATAGTATCAAAGAATTATTCCAGATTAAATTAATCTGATTTTAATAATTACGCTGGTTATCTCTCTGAGGGTGAGAGATCATTTTTGAGGCTAAGCATACTCCAGGTTTACTAAGAATACAAAGTAGGGTTTATTGAAGTGAAAACCCAGGGACCCTCTTATTTCTCAAGAATAGCATGTCTTCCAATTTTTTTCTACCTGATGCATAGATTTCTTCTCCCGGGCAATTGTAAAAATGGCAATTGTCAAATCTGGCTAAAATGTGGCTTAGTTTCACTCTCCTATAAATTAAACTTGTTCTTATACAAAAATGAGTTAAAAGTAGGAGAAAAGAAAGGGATGTAATTATTTTATGTGGTGTTTTGACATTCTATTGCATTAGTTTATTTCAGGGAAAGTATGTTGTTTCATCTGCTATTGTGAAAACATAATGAATTCCGTCGTGCCTTTTCCCCAAAGATCCTGGTGGATACTTACTGAATTATGTTTTTTAAAAAAGCCTAATAGTTTCTTCACACCATTGAACTGGAATGTGGGGAAAACTTGAGATAGGCGTAATGTTGGTCAGCCACAGCAATAGCTTCGTAAGCACAGAAAATTATTTCCTAGCTACAGCAGTTTCTCATGCATCTGAGAAGCATCTGAATTTTAATCAGATTGGGCTCTAGTATTACTTGTGTAGTGTTAATTGTACTATTTTAATTTTATTCCACCCCACTCCATCTTAAAGCCTAACTGGAATACCGAAATGGATGACCATAGTTATGCATCATTTGCAATAGACCGCATCGTTTTTACTCAGTATATTTCCATACTGCCAGCCACACCTACAGAAACGAGAAAGACTTGGCTAAAATTGACGGTTCCAATCAATAATGGAAATCCAAATGAATGGCAAAAACTAGTTTTGGACGCATACTGTTGTTCTAGCAATACCTATAGCATTACTAACGTTAACTTTTCCAGGTGTGACTCGGAGCAATAGGATGGTATTACAGTTTCGATATGGAAATCACAATTGTTCCTGTGATTTAAAGAAACCAAAAAGATACACCAGCAAACCCTACAGTATAAAATTTCCAGACAAATGACAAAATGTGGCAGAAAAAAACTTCTCATATTTTATATATGGTATCTGAAAAACATAAAAACTTGTAGTGTGTTTTTCCTCTGCTTGAAGCTAGATATGTAAAATTATTAGAAAGTCTGATAAATTATTTTATGCAGGGTAATGTCCGGTATCTCCGCCAATACCTGTTCCAATCTAGCCCTGGAAATTATTCTTGGTAGTCTTAATCAAAATTAGTGCCCCATATAAAGGTATTGCCTTTTGTTTCAAGGCTATGTTGTGCATTTCAAGTTACTGTTTTCATACATTCCACCTCAAAATTCTTAACAGAGGAAACACAAAACTTTTCTACCTATCCAAATGTTATTTTGCATTAATAAACAGAACCATAGCTTGTAATAGGACAACACAGCTGAGTCACAGTGCTGTTTTGTTACAATTACTATAGTTACTGAGGTGCCTACAGTTAAACTGGCCTCAGGCCTTTCACAAAACAGTACGTTTTCATTTCCAGAGTCTTTCTTAGAGTTTGGCCATTTTAAATTATGGTATTAAAAGCTGACAGGTGTTCTGCTCTTTGTATATAAAAATCCAAGTATTACTATTGCTGATGTTAGCTTTTTCTAAATTTTGCACGATGTCCATGTGATAACAAAACAATTTCACGTGACCTTAGAATGCCAAACATTCATTTTCCTTAAGTGTCAGGTGAACTCCTAAAAGTTGAGGTTTATATTTATTATTGCTAAAGGATACTAACTCTAAATCAGTACGGCAAAAATACTCCAACAACTTCTTCCCTAGAAAGTCAAGACTCCAAGTGCATGGCTTGGATTTGTATGGAGCTTATATGTTTAATAGAATCAAAACAAGAAGTCTGTTACAGAATTCCACTAAATTTGAACGCACGGTCAAAAGCCAAGATTTAAAAATATATACTGATACCATGGGACGTGGAACCATGCATACGATCAGGATGTGATATTTCACCATTATATTAAATCATTCTGTTTCTAGAAGGTCCCAGATCACAATACTTTGTTTTTCAGAAGTTTACTTAAAATTCTACTTAACTCCATCATTACCCCAAATCGTAAATTGAAGCAGCATAACAAGTTCTAACCTTTATTTCCCCGCCCGCCCCCAAACACACATTTTGGGCTCTTACCCATTTTGCAACCCATAGCACAAAACTTCTGAAATATCTTAGAAACGGTCTCTCCGATTCTTCGACAGCAGGGAGAAGGTGCCTGGCTCTTTCAATTGTGCGTCTGCTCGTGACTCCAAAGGCTAAATGCAGTCTTGAATGTCCTGTGACAAAGTTTACACATATACTGCCTTTTAAATGTGATGGCCGAAAGGGGAGGAGCATGGTAAAAGAGGGTATCTGACTCTTGGGGGACGAATAATTTCTCAGTAGTAGTTGGACCCTCGGTCATCCCGGTGGGACTGTCAGGCTCCAGGGGTTGAATTTTGGGCAATGGTGGAGGTGGAGGCAGAGGTGGCGGAGATGGTGAATTAGCGGGGGGACACACCTCGGGTTCTTTCTGCCCAGGATCTTCCGTAGCCTGAGACATGTGGGACTGGAAATGGCTCCAGAGACGAAAGTTGGTGCGAAAAGCTTTGTTACACACGTGACAGATGAACGGTTTCACGGAGCACAGGAGCTCTTGGTGCCGCTCCAGTTGCTTGTGAACGGTAAACATTTTTCCACATTTTTCACAGGGCCATAACCCACTGTCCTTACTGGGGGCAGCTTCCTTGGGCGCTGCGCTGGTTTCGGCCCCGTCGTCCTCCATGTCGTCTGCGGGTTCCTCTTTGATTTGAATTTTGAATTGCTTGGAGATGCTCAGGTCTTCCGGGAGACACGAGGAATCCTCTGAATCAAAATTGATCTGTTCCGAAGAATCGCTGAATACCCCGTCTTCTTTTGGGGTGGCAAGGTGATTGATCTTATTAGGCTCCGATTGGGACTGTAGCCTTGAAGCGGTAGGGACTTCACCGTTGTGGTCGAGGACGGGTAGGGGGAAATTTTCGGCGGCCGACATGGTGTTCTGATTATGAACTTCGACCTGATGACGCCAGATGCTAAAGGAAGATTTGAAAGTACGCATACACTCAAGGCAAGTCAGCTTCTTGTACTCGCACTTGCTTTCATGTTCATGCTTCAGCTCTGGGGAAAAAAACCTAAGGCTACAGTAAGGACAGACGGTTGCGTTTCGGCAGAGTCGCTCATGGTTCCCCTGTTCTACGAGAGAGGAGAGCTTCGCGCTGCAGAGGCGGCACTGGTAAACCTCCTTGCTTTCAACTGGATTTTCAAGGCGGACGTGCTCTTTCTGCTTCGCCACTTTATTTACAGCGATTGGCTTTTCTCCAGGGTGCATTTTTATGTGCTGTTTAAACTGGGAGAGGAAACGATAAGCTTTCCCACAATAAGTACAAATGTAGGCTCCTTTGGTTCTGGATCTCAAGTTCCTTTTGATGACTTGCTGTGCTTGTGAAGTGGACTGTCCCTGAAAGCCTTGCTTGCCCCGCCTTAGCTTTATGATCAGAGCTTTTTTGATCTCTCGCTCTCTCACGATATCAATCAGTTTTCTTTGGAATTTCTCATCCAAGATCGCGTGTGAGCTGGAGGCTGGTGATGGATTCTTCACAATCCCATGTTGTGTCTGGCAATGGGTCCACACCTTGAAGTTTGTGTGAAATCTCTTGTGGCAAATATCACACGCGTAGGGCTTCTCTGGATTGTGGTACATGTTGACGTGACGGTGAAGACCGGCGGTGGATCTGAAAATCTTAAGGCAATGTTTGCATTTAAATTTCTTGTTTGGCCTGGTTTCTTCCAACTCACTGTACTCATCTTTACTGACGTCAGAATCTGGGAAGTCGGCATCGAGGTGAGAGGGGCTGGATCCTTCTTCGAAATTATCCTCCGATCCGGGAGAACCCTGCTCGTTCACCTTCAGTTTTTTTAACGGTAACCTCCTGTCTGCTTGAAAGCGCCTTTTGGCTGGAAGTCTACTGATATCCCTGTGATCGTCTTCTGTTTTAAAAGAACAGTCTTTATTGGCTGACGACGAAGCATCTCCCACCGTGACTCTGATGATTTCAGAAGGATCAGGGAGCGGGCTGCTCGGCTCGGTTTTTATTCGGACCTCGGTAACGGGAGATGCTCCCTCCCTGTCTGTCGACTGAGAGGCACTGAAGGACCTAAGGCGATGGGGGTGGACCACCTGGACCTTGTCATCGGGGGCGGTTTTCTCTGCAGGATCTTTGGCCAACAGCTTGTGGGATGCCGCGCTAAATGGGTTCCCCGGTGAGTCGCTTGTCCCCAAAGACGAGCCTGGCGCCGACTTCAAATCGGCTGAAGGTGAATACACAGGGACCTGGCTGTCCATCGACAATGACCTTCGGAGGAGGCTTTTGACAAGTGGCCCACTCCGGTCGATACTTTGGCTTCCAGGACCAGACCCACTAGATGGGATCACCAGTCCTAATTTGGAGTAGTACAACAAGTTTCTGTTTTCTCCTTGATCGTTCCCTTTGCCCACTTCTCGCAGCACATATGGGGCCTCGGCCGAGCCACGGAGAGTCAAAACCGGTGGCCGGGACCTCTTGGAGGACAGCTCCACAGGTTTCCCTCTGGGGAGCTGGCCACTTCCACCTGGTTTTTCATCTGCAGTTTCTCTGTCCTGTAGAGGCTTCAAAGGCAAGGCTGCATTTCTCTTCCCCAACCCACTTCGGTTCGGATCTTCCAGGGACGCAGGAGGGTCGGGAAGGCTGCCGTAGCTGACAGAACCTTCCTTTGACCACCTTCTTTCGCCGACTGCCGTAGTGTGAAGTGGCTCGCTGGGTTTGGTCACGTGGGATCTGCTAGCATTAGTCTTGACGGCAATGCAGGGTGGAAGCTTTAAGGTATGGCTTAGGTCATGTTGGGCTTGATTGACACTCTTCCCTTGTGCTTCATTTCTGCTCTGACAAACAATGACACTTCTCTTCTGAGAGCTGCCTTCATCCTCTTCTTGAAATGCTATTTTTTTACTAGGGCAGGTTGGAAAAGGGGCTTGAGGTGTCTTGGAAACAATGTTAGTAAGAAAGGAAATACCTAGGCTGTAACCCAGTTCTTGTACAGCAGCAAGACTGTTTTTCTCAACAAATAAAGATGAAGAATAAATGTAATTTAACACATTGTCAAATGCATCTGGTTCACAGAAGTCAAGCTGAAACACTGACTGGGTTTCATTCTCCTTGTTTGTGAATAAAGTCTGAAAGTATTCACTGCTGGCAGCCAAGACATTTTTATGAGCTCGAAATTTTTGATCTCCCACTATTAGAAGAACATCACACAGTTGTCCTTTGAGACGTTCCTCATTTAGTGCACTTAAGAGAGAAATGGCATGTGCTGGGTTTATATAGTGCAGAAGTCCCTCCATTGTTTGGCTTTATCTAAAAGACAAAAGCATTCAGTGTTATGAACAATCCGACAAAAAAAAATCTGTGACAGCGCGTGTACATAAGAATTCAAAGTTTTGGATACAGACACATTGTATCCCAAGCTAACATTAACACTGAAGAATCCAAAGAACTAAAGAATGATAAATAGGACAGTGGGCTTAGAAGGGGCTTAGTACAGTGCTCTGCACATAGTAAGCACCCATTAAATGCCACTGATTGATTAATAACTGTGGCATCTGTTCAGCATTACTAAGTGCCAAGCGTTCGGGTAGATACAGCATAATCAGATTAGGTATAGTCCCTTGTCCTACATGGGGCTCACAGTCTAAGGTAGAAGCGAGGGAACTGGAGCAAAGAAAAGTTAAATAACTCACCCAAGATCACATAACAAACAAGTGTGGGAGCCAAGAGCAAAATTAAGGCCTCCAGACTCCCAGTCCTGTGCTCTTGCCACTAAGCCACACTTCCACTCCCACTTAAAGATAGTTTTAAAGAAAGGCTGAATATAACTAGACCGCAATCCCTTCTGCCGCTCCCAATAGACTCTGAGCCTGCCGCAGGGGCACTCGCCAAAGCCTTGCCAGGTCTTTCCCAACGCCCCGAAGCTGCTGTTGCAATTGGAGGCCCAAGGTTCGGAGGTAGCTGAGGTTTGAGTGGCAGATTTGAAGCTGGTTAAGGCCTGCAGCGGGTGGAAGTGCAGTAGCTTCTGGCTCTGAACCTGCCAGGGAGGAACTGAACAATCCCTGCGTGCTGCAGCCCCAGCGCTGAGACAGCCGAGGTTCGGGACTGTTGAGGCCGTACTGAAACCAAGCAGGTGAGACGGAGAAGAGGAGAAAGCGTGGGATTTGAGGAACATCTTATGGGCATTGGACTTCTTCTGTCTCCTCTAGGCAGACTTCACACCTATGGTATATCAGACATCCTTCCTGGGTACAGCCGGACGTTGAACTTGAGTTGTATCGGGGACCTAAATCAGGTCTTGGAGGTAGGAGCGGAGGCACAGTGAAGGAGCAGCCGCGGGGGGAGTATAACAGGTTCAGCATGTTTTATATACACTCTTTAGCTTAGTTTTCACTTCTGGAAAATTTAGAGAGGGTGAAATTATGGCTGTCCATCAGCGACATTAGCTGAAAGTCCACTCTGGGCAGAGCATTCTATCAGACCCCATGAGGTTGAACGAAGGAAGGAGAAGAAAAAGTTTTTGCTCCCAAAGAGCTCACGGCTCATTCAATGATGAACACCCTTACATAGAACTTTTTGCATTTTTTCGGAATACTTGTAATGCAAAACCATATTATTTGCTTCATTTTATAACTGGGAATTAAGAAGTTAAGCCTCAGGGTCTCCAATTAAAAGAATGGACAAGCATTTCTTAAGAAATGAACAGTGTATTCTTAACTTGATTTTTTTTCTTTATTTCTGTGTTCGTGTGTCTGCTTTTCTAGATGAATTCTTGGGGATGGGCTTTTTTTTGTTTTGTTTTGTGGGAGGGTGTTCGCTGTGTACTGCATCAAGTAGGAAAGGTCCTACTCACGTCCCCGCTTATCTGCCATTTTCTCTGATAGTCTCTTTTTAAATCTGGGTGAAAAAGTGCTATCTTCACCTCTTAATTATAATCTGTAATTAGGATTCTAAATTCTGATTTTCTTTGGAAAGTTAGCTCACTCTCCACTGAAATCTTGTAGTAGGGCCTGGGTATTAGGGGACCTGGGTTCTACTCCCCACTCAAACACTTGCCTGCTGTATGCTGTGTGTAAGTCAATTCACTTCTCTGTGCCTCGGCTTCCTCATCTGTAAAATGGGGGATTTAATACCTGCTCTCCATCCTTCTGAAGATCCTTCTGTCCCTATGGAACAGGGACTGTGTCCAAACTGATTATCATATATGTGTGTGTGTATATGTCACACACCCTAGGGTTTAGTACAGTGCTTAACACATAGTAAGTGCTTAATACCATTATTATTACTACAATTATCATCTGAACTTGGCTGAACAGGCTTAATTCTCAAATCTTTGTGAGTCCTCTCAAAACAGAATAAAGGCCAACTTGAACACTGCTGGGCTTGGCAGTGCGTCTCCTCACCCAACTGTCATGCTATGAGTACAGTTAAACTTATGGTACTTGACTTTTCAGTTTCACAAGCAGACTTCAATTTATGCTCCTACCTGGGAGTTAAGGTGATCTGTTCACTGCCTGATGTGTGGTGAACTTGACTGGCCCTCTCCTCTGACCAGAAATTATGTGGTCGAATAATTCTGTTGATGAAGTCTTGGGGCAAGTAACTGTTTACAGTCCTCCAATTACTTCATTTTATAATCTTATTTCTTGTTACATCATGGATGCACTTGGTTTCTTTGCCATTCTAATGACACTCGTTTACATTGAGATAGGAGAAATAAAGTTCTCTCCTTTTTGGGTGAACTCTTCCCTGCAGTCCTAATGGAACGCCTCATACCCTGACCCACATACCATATTACACAACTAGCATCCTTACAATATATTCTCTATCCTTCTCTGAAGCTCTAGGTATTGTCTATTGCTATTAGTGAGAAATCAAGACAAGATATACTAATATAGCGCATTCCTGGTAACCAATTTCAGTTTTGTTCAATGGTAAAGACATTCCCCTTTATTCTCCTCACCCAATAAAAAAACTAAATCAGAGCTCAGAACCCGTGAGAATCTACCTGAATCAAACTCTTAACTTAGGCATTTCTCCCTCTCAGGAAGATCTTAAGAATTAACTTATTGAATATTTTGAAAACGAGGCACAGAACAATAAACATTTTATGATAAACTAAATGGGGATGGATTCTCCCGTTGAGTTTGGTGAAAGAGCCCGAGGCATCAGGTTGAAGACCCTGTGGGAAGGAATTGATTACAAACGCTAATGGTTTGCCACTTGTCTCCGCCAGAAGTGTGCAGGATGCTGGAGCAGCGAGCTAAAATAAGTGAATTGCCTAAGCTATTCACAGCTACAAAAGCTATACATTTTTAATCCTATAAAGAAGTGCAACTCTTCATTACAAGGATTATTCATCGCATGATTAAAAACTTAAGTATTTTACCCTAAAATTAAGTTTAAAGGACAAAAACCACAAACCCTTACACTTGCTACTGCTATTATATACTTTCCCTGTGATTGTGACATAGTACATATAAATGTTAGGTGTACTCTGGACTGTAGTCAATCAGTGGTATTTATTAAGTGTTTTCTATGTGCAGAGCGCTGTACTAAGCGCTTGGGAGAGTACAATTTAATAAAGTTGGTTGACATGATTTCTGCCCACAAGACCTTTACAATCTAGAGGGAAGGCTTACAGTCTAGTAGGATTAGTCAATTGCAGATGATCTCCTCTCCCCCACCAACACCCCTCCCTTCCTGCCACCTCCCCCCCCCCCCATCCCACTGGTTATAGTCACAATGTGATGATGTAACCAGACAGTACGGTCATAGTCAAACCAAATTAATCGACAGTATTTATTGAGGGCATAATGTGTGCACACACTGTAATAAGGGGATGGGAAAATACAACAGAATTAAGTGAGCATGATTCCTGTTCTCCAAGAGCTTACAGTCTCGAACGGGAGGCAGATACTAAAATTAGAGATAGAAGAAATAGGGTATGAAGATAAGTGCCACTACTGTGTGAATGCCCCAGTGTCTCAGTAGTAGGAATAGCAATTGTATTTATTAAGCACGTACTGTGATCAGAAAACTGTTGGAAGCACTCCCGATCAGATCAGACTGTAAGCCCATCAAAGGGCAGGGACTGTCTCGTCTGTTACCGATTTGTACATTCCAGGCGCTTAGTACAGTGCTCTGCACATAGTAAGCGCCCAATAAATACTATTGAATGAATGAATGGAGGAGAATACTCGGAGGGGAATTAGATCTGGTTACTGTTCCTCGGGGAGGGGGTGGCTCACAAGCCAGGAGTATAAGTGGGGAGAAGGGACTGGAGACAGACACGTCAGTGTTAAGTAGGGGAAAAGTAAAGCGGGGGAATTAGAAAATCAGAGACAGCCTTCTGGAGGGGATATGCTTTCGGAAGGATTTAGAAGATAGGGAGCGCTGCGGTTGACAGATGAAAAAATAGAGGGGATTCCCACAGAGGTGTTTTAGGCGGCTGTATCTTAATTACTAAAATTTAATGTCTACTTTTAAATATACGATTGTAAAATCAAACATTAACAGGCAGGCTCTATGATTCTCAGCTCTCCCCCAAACACTCTCTTAATAGTTCAGATCCACCCTGGTAATCTGCGAGACATTAAAACAACTTCTGGGATGAGAGGTGGGTGCTACCCCTATTCAAAAGGCAACTCTGCCTCCTGAAATTAACGAGCAAAACCGTTCGCTTCTGGATCTCCACGGTATCACCTATCCGAATAAGGTTTTTGGAAGCAGCAGGAGGGGTAGTTGGTATTCTTCGGTTAGAAGGGCAAAATGTCACTGTTACTATTTTTTTCCAAAGTCTCACTGGGTTGTTCACAGCAGGACGGGGCTGAGGTTGTGGCCAGTGCGGTAACCGCCATCGGAGACGGGGCTGGATCCCGGCCTTTCGACTTTTTAAGATGGGTCTATAGATTTATTCCAAGCCTTAAATGACCCACTTGGAGGTATTTTGGGATGCCCCACGCCTCGGGGACGGGTGGGTTACAACCCCAAAGGGATGGTGGAGAAGTTACTGATGGTGGCCACCGCCCTGCTCCGAAGTTTGGGGGGGTGGGACGGAGAGGCTGGGGTTCAGGGCCCCCCAAACTTCGCCTGGGGTGCAGAACTCGGTCCTGGGGTGCAGAACCAGGTCCTGGGATGCCCCTTACGCTGACCTGAGTTCGAACTAGGACAGCCCCGGGAGGACAGGGCACTTGCTGACCCTAAGGGGAGGTAGGGTTGCCCCCTAAGAGTCTGAGCAAGACGAATTGGGGGGGGGGGGGACCCCGAGGAGGTCCGGCCACCTCATCCGCTCGCCTGCACGGTCTCTGAGCTGCTGCTGCAGAGGAGGAGGAGGAGGAAGCCGGGTGCAGGAATGAGAGCGAGCAAGACTGCAAGGAGGCGTCTGCGGGGTGGAGGGGGAAGAATGGAGCGATGAAGTTGGACGAGACCGTGGCTTAATGCAAAGAGCCCGGGCTTTGGCGTCGCAGGCCGTGGGTTCTAATCCCGCTCCTCCACTTGGCTGTGTGACCTTGGGCAAGTCACCTAACTTCTCTGGGCCTCGGGTTCCTCACCTGGGAAACGGGGACTGTGAGACTGTGGACCACCTCATGACCTACCCCAGCGCTTAGGCCAGGGCTTGGCACGTAATAAGCGCTTAACAGCACCATTATTATTATTATAATCCCTTGGGGAGATTGTTGGGGGGGGGGGGAACCTCTCAGGCCATTAACACAGAAGGTCCCGCGCATGCCCAGGATGCCCCTGCCTCGCTCCCTGGCGGGGGCGCGCCGCGCGCCCCTGCGCTCTTCCCTGCCGCGCGAGCACGCGCCCCGCACATGACGGCGTTTCAACCGTTCTACGCAAGGGGCGCGCGCGCCGCCAGCCCGCGGGGGAGGGAGGGTTAAGGGGAACTGGCTCAGAGGGCGGGGTGAAGCCCGGTAGGGGAACGGCACATGCGCACTAGGAAGGACGAAGCCCGCTGAGGGCACCGAGCCTGCGCAGTAGGGCCGGGCGAGCGCGCGTCGGGCATGCGCACGCGTACTGCGGCCCTCGGGGCGGGAGGGGGGGGCGCCGCAACCCGCCGGTGGCGAGAAAAAAGAGGAGAGAAATCACCTCAGAGTTACGTCAGGAAAGGCCAAGCCGGCCGGGGAGGCCGGAGCCGACTCCGGGGCCCCGCCGTTCCCCGACCGCGGCGGGGGGAGGGAGGGGGGACACACGCGCGACGCGGCCGTTACTCACCGACCCCTCGGCGGGAGGCGGGTCCCGTCGGGCTCAGCCCGCGCGCGCCGCAGCCGCCGCCGCCGCCGTGATTCCATCCATCTTGAATTTGACGTCATCCCACACCAGGGATGAGGTCATCGCCGGCAGCCCTCGTCACGTGCGCGGCGTTCCGATTGGCCGGGGCGCGCGCGCGCGCGCGCGGGCGAGGGGTGGGAGGGAGGGGGCGCGCGGGCGGCCGCTGAGGTGACTCCCGCCGGGCTGAGGGGGCGGCGAGGACCGGCCCCGGCCCGGCCCCGTCCCGGCTCCTCGACGACCCCCACGGCGCCGCCCCCCGCTCCCCGAGGCCGTCGGTCGGTCGGTCGGGCCACCCCCTTCGAGGCCCGCCCTGCTCCGGCCGCTGCTCTCGGCCCGGGGCGGGGGGGAGCCCCGTGAATGGCGGCGGCCCCGTCCCCTCCCTCAACCGGCAGCCGGGTTATTCGAAAAGAGAAACCCGCCCCGGCCGAGCGAGCGACGATCCCCACGGCCGCTAAGCCGGGCCCCGGACCGCCCCTCCCCCCCCTCCCCCCCCCGGGGGACTGGTCCCACGCAGGGCGGCTTCGGCGAGGCCGAGAAACCGTTGGCCGACAGAGGAGCGGGCCGACGCCGAAGCCCCAACCGCAGCTTAACGGTCAACCCTTCCCCACACGAACGGCAAGAGGACGAGGCAGCGGGGGCCGGCTGCCTTCGAGAACACCTGGAAACCGCAGGATTTCGACCCCCGGCCTCGCTCAGAGCTGCAAAAGCCGCCCCTCCCTCCCCCTCCCCGGGGGGCCGAAAAATCAGGAAGCCCCCAGAGCGGCACCGCAAGATTTTCAACCCCTCAGTGAGAAACATTGGGGCTCAGTGGAAAGAACCCCGGCTTGGGAGGCAGAGGTCGTGGGTTCGACTCCCGGCCCTGCCCCTTGTCAGCTGGGGGACTTGCCCCTTCACTTCTCTGGGCCTCAGTGACCTCATCTGGAAAATGGGGACTAAAACTGTGAGCCTCTCGTGGGACAACCTGATGACCCTGTACCTGCCCCAGCGCTTAGAACAGTGCTCTGCACAGAGTAAGCACTTAACAAATAACATTATTGTTATTATTATAAGGACAAGGGAGAAGCAGCGTGGCACAGGGGAAAGAGCCCGGGCTTGGGACTTGTCAGCTGTGTGACTGTGGGCAGGTCACTTCACTTCTCTCAGCCTCAGTGACCTTGTCTGTAAAATGGGGATTAACTGTGAGCCTCACGTGGGGCCACCTGATGAGCCTCTATCTACCCCAGCGCTCAGAACAGTGCTCTGCACCTAGTAAGCGCTTAACAAATACCAACATTATTATTATTCTCAGTGCCTCAGTTCCCTCATCTGTAAAATGGGGATGAAGACTGAGCCTCACGTGGGACAACCTGATGACCCTGCCTCTACCCCAGCGCTCAGAACAGTGCTCTGGATGTAGTAAGCGCTTAACAAATACCAACATCATTATTATTATTATTCTCAGTGCCTCAGTTCCCTCATCTGTAAAATGGGGATGAAGACTGTGACCCTCACATGGGACAACCTGATGACCCTGTATCTCCCCCAGCGCTTAGAACAGTGCTCTGCACAGAGTAAGCACTTAACAAATACCAACATTATTATTAAAAGGACAAGGGAGAAGCAGCGTGGCACAGTGGAAAGAGCCCGGGCTTGGGACTTGTCAGCTGTGTGACTGTGGGCAGGTCACTTCACTTCTCTGAGCCTCAGTTACCTCATCTGTAAAATGGGGATTAACTGTGAGCCTCACGTGGGACCACCTGATGACCCTGTATCTCCCCCAGTGCTTAGATCAGTGTTCTGCACATAGTAATTGCTTATTATTATTAGGAGTCAGAGATCATGGATTCGACTCCTGGCTCTGCCATCTGTTAGCTGTGTGACTGTGGGCAAGTCACTTATCTGCACCTCAGTTACCTCATCTGTAAAATGGGGTTTAACTGTGAGCCTCACGGGGGACCACCTGATGACCCTGAATCTACCCCAGTGCTTAGAACAGTGCTCTGCACATAGTAAGTGCTTAACAAATACCAACATTATTATTATTATAAGGACAAGTGAGAAGCAGCGTGGCTCGGTGGAAAGAGCCTGGGCTTGGGAGCCAGAGATCATGGGTTCGAATCCCGGCTCTGCCACCAGGCAGCTGTGTGACTGTGGGCAAGTCACTTCATTTCTCTCAGCCTCAGTTACCTCATCTGTAGAATGGGGATTAAGACTGTGAGCCTCATGTGGGACATCCTGATTACCTTGTATCTACCCCAGTGCTTAGAACAGTGCTCCGCATATAGTAAGTGCTTAACAAATACCAATGTTATAAGGACAAACCCTACAGAGCGGGGAGGAGGTCAGAAGTGAAATGCCTGGAAAATAACAATGATGATGGTGGCATCTGTTAAATGCTTACTCTGTGCCAAGCACTCTAATAAGTGCTGGGGGTGGGGCGTGGTACAAGGCGATCAGGTTGTCCCACGTGGGGCTTGCCGTCTTAATCCCCATTTTACAGATGAGGTCACTGGTGGTGTCTGTTAAATGCTTACTCTGTGCCAATAATGTTGGTATTTGTTAAGCGCTTACTGTGTGCAGAGCAGTGTTCTAAGCACTGGGGTAGATGCAGGGTAATCAGGTTGTCCCATGTGAGGCTCACAGTCTTCATCCCCATTTTACAGATGAGGTAACTGAGGCACAGGGAAGTGAAGTGACTTGCCCAGTCACACAGCTGACAAGCGGTGGAGTAGGGATTTGAACCCATGACCTCTGACTTACAAGCCCATGCTCTTTCCACTGAGCAACCAAGCACTCTAATAAGCACTGGGAGGTGATGCAAGGCGATCAGGTTGTCCCACATAGGGCTCACCGTCTTAATCCCCATTTTACAGATGAGGTCACTGAGGCACAGTGATGTGACTTGCCCAAAGGCACCCAGCTGGAAAGTGGCAGAGCGGGGATTGGAACCCACGACCTCTGACTCCCAAGCCCGGGCTCTTTCCATTGAGCCACCGGTAGCTTTGCATCCCTGAAGCTCCCAAATTTTGATTGCGGAGCCACCAATAGGTGCTTTGGCACGTAACCTTTTCCTACTTTTACCTGGCTTGGTATTCCAAGATGAGAAAACCTGACAACTGATTTGCCGCCTTTTGGGAATCTTTGAGGATAGAACTGAAATCCAGCGTCGCATTGTATGTTAGTAATCAGGGACCCACCCTGTCTCCTTGATGAATAGTTCCTAAAGTCATTTCTCCAGTATTTTAATCCAGACATATCACCACCATTTCTAGCGAGCACAGGAACAACGAGTTTTGCCTTTTTTCCCCCTTTTCCTCATTGATGGATTCCCTCTAGAGCTCGATGAGTGTGAAGCCCCAAGAGATACTAGGAAGTTCAGTTTGTAGGGGAAGTTTGTAGGATATGGAGCTGGTTAAGAATTAAGTCTTGAGATTTCCCACTTCGTCCTGAAATTTTCTGGTCATCCGAAAGGACTGCCTGGTGTAAAATTTGGAGTAAACTAGTAGTTTTTCAAAATTTGTAATCTTACTTGCCCAAATTTGACCTTCCTTGGGTTTGCAACATGCAAGCTATATTGCTTGAGACCACCTTCAATTTTACCTATCTAGGCATTTGTTTAAGCTAATAAAAATGTATGATACATCAATGTGCAATCAATACTCTTTGCTTGCTATCCATTTTATTTTCTAGAATGCAGCTTTGCTCAAATAATTTGATTCACTCATTTTTACCCATTTTTAATGGTTTTTCTTTGGCAACTTGATTAGAAAACTCAGGGTATTTCTCTTCAAAATGCCAAACCAGAATAATTAACATATAAGAAGAAGGAACTAAAATACCCTTGTTTAATATTAGGCTAACTGAAGATTATAAGTGTGGTATTCAAGTGCTCAACTGTGTACCAGGAACTTTACTAAGCCCTGGGGTGGATACAAGCAAATCGGGTTGGAGATAGTCCCTGTCCCACTTGGGGCTCAGAGTTTCAATCCCCATTTTACAGATGAGGTAACTGAGGCCCAGAAAAGTGAGGTGACTTGCCCAAGGTCACACAGCAGACAGTGGTGGAGCTGGGATTAGAACCCCTGACCTTCTGACTCCCAGGCCCAAGCTCTATCCACTATGCCATGCTTCACAATGAAGATGATTTACTGTGTGTGTGACTTTGTTACTTGATGGTGTTATTCAGATAAGCATATGTGTGTGGAGGGGGATGGCTAGTCAGTAAGTGTTTTCAGGTGTCTTGGCGGAGAGAAGCCATCTGCCGGGTAGCTAGCACCTGGACAATATTAGGATTTATAGGTTAAAATGAGGTTTTCACATATAGATTAAATTGACTCCCTTCAGGGTTCAGAGCCAAATGTAATGTGCCTCATGCAGGAAATACTCGTAAACAAATGGGCACTATCAGATCAAGGTTCTGTAATCTTCAAAGAATACCAAAATTACTATATGTTAACAGTTTCCTAGTTTTGCAAAAAAGGCACTAAAATTGAAGTGAAAAAGATCAAGTAATTTCAGATTCTTTAAGACGATTTTGTCGTGTTAGTGAGCTAGGCAATATAATTTATTTTAAGGTGAATTTTTGAACACAGTATTAATTAATTGACACATCGGTTGTGATTAAGTATATTGGTGTGGGAGTTACGTCATTAATTAAATGTTTGAGGGAGTGAAACTTTGGATTTTGTAGTAAGGCTTGGATTTAAGACATTATGGACCTTAGAGCAAAAGTCACTCCCTCCCTGTTGATGCATTAGATGTTTTGGAAAGTGCTGAAACTTTTAGGCTACTAAGGGTACAACTTAGAGTGTTCCAGTACCTCATCATTCTGAAAGAGCTAAGAGTGTGGGACAGAAATGGGCAACAATTTTTTTTTCTTTTTGTTTTACCAGGCTGAACAGAGAGGGTAGGGTTCTGTCAGGACCAGGGTGGCGGTCCCGGGAAAAACATGTAGTTGGAAGAGCTGAAGGAAGTATGATTGCCACCCCCTCTTGTACTGCCATTCCAAGTTCTTGGAGTGTTGCTGTAGGGACTCGTGTCCTGAACCAAACTAGGAACAAACTGGCGAGAGTGAGGTGTCCCGAAGTGGCAGTAATACAGATGGTGATAATACTCAGGTTTGCTGGTCTAACATCCACTGTTTTCTGACAGGCTGGCCAGGGGTGCACCTGTGAACACGTGTGTGTGGGAGAAAGAGATCACACAGTGGAAAGACTTGGAAGGGCAGTTAGGGACAGGCGAAGCTAAGGAGGTCTCTGTGCAGTTGGCCAGTGTAGCCATGGACAAAAGGAGAATGGAAAGGGGGTAGCTTTGATGCCCTTAAGGGACTGTCATCCCTTTTAACATCATTTGGAGAAAAGAGTGCTTGCTCCCACTGCTGCTTCTGAACACTTCTTCCCAGTATCCTACCCTGTCTGTACCCATCCACTAGATCACTCACCATTCCCAGCTTCTGATAATAATAGGTAAATGCAAAGTATGATCAGGCCACCGATTAAATGTTATGGTTTCATTAGACATTAAAATAGGACCCAAAGATCATGCTTATTTCAACTATCCCACTCTGGAGCTGAAGATAGTACATCCACATCCAAAACCAAGGAGTAGAAGGTATGTCATTTGGGGAGTTCAAATAATTTTCAGGAAAAATAAATATTGTGAGGGGACAAAGTCAGCCAAGTGCCCTGCACATCACCAAACTGTCAGTTCAACCATAGAAGCAAAGATGGCCCATCGTCCTCCCCTGAACCTCTCCCCAAACCAGTCAACAGAATACCACAAAGTTCTGGCTTTTTTTTTTTTTGGTGGCATTTGGATACCCTTTAACATACAACATCAGTAACACCTTACAAGTAATCACACTTTCCAAAGCACTAAACCAAGTGAGCTTTATTTTAAAACCAGAAAAAACCGAAACCATGAGTTTATGCCAATGTTTTGGGTCTTTCAAACTTTACCCACCCACATAAACTCAAATCTGTTGAAGAATATTTTTTTCTTAATAGTTAACATTATTGCATTCTGTCTTGGAAGTCCCAGACAACAGGTCTCCCTGGCTATGTAAACTTGCAGGCAAGGGAGGGATATTGTTTGTACATCACGATTTTCAGTCATCCATGTGCACAAAATGTCATAAGTGTCACCTTCAAATGTAGGGCCTAGCAAAGAAGCAGGGCTGGAGAGATCCCAATTTATTCAGTTCTTGTCTTTCTTGGCGGGCACCTCATGGTTGATTTTAATTTCTAAAGGCTCAGGTATTTAAACTGATGAAGTGCCATAGAACTTAATGTAAAATACCAAGAGGACTGATGAGTTTAAAGTGAGAGCTTATCTTCCCATTAAGCCCAACTCTTTCATTAGTTTTTGTAGTTGTGATGGCACTGGAGAGAATACTAAAGGGAAAATAGAGTTCAAAAATGATTTTGGACAAAATAATCATATATTCAAGAAATGGAAGGAGAAATCCATCATCATCAGATCCAAAGCCTTTATTGAGTGTCTAATACATGTGTAGCACTGTATTAGGGAACATACCATAGAAATAAAGATAGAGGACCTATTTTGGAGGAGCCTCTTTGGGAAAAGGAAAGAGCACAGATCTGGGAGTCAGAGGACCTGGGTTCTAATTCTTGTTCCTTCACTTGTCTGCTATGTGATCTTGGGGAAGGCACTTCACTTCTCTTTGCCTCACTTACTGCATCTGTAAAATGGACATTAAATTTTCCTCCCTCAGACTTCGACTGTAAATACCAGCATGTCAGGCACAATTAGTTCTTGATCCTCAAGCAGGTGTATTCTCTTCAGGGAAGGAAGTGTGAACTGGAGAAGTTTGGAGAAACATTTATCGATGAGGCTTTCAGGGATGTTTTTCCCGTGACAGTCTTTAGACCACCGAGGAGAAAAAAGCCCCAGAAAAAGAGACTACTTAGTGCAAAATAATAATTACAGTATTTGTTAAGCATTTATTCTGTGTCAAACACTGTTTTAAGCACTGGGAGAGATGCAAATTCATCAGGTGAGATGCAGTCCCTGTCCCTTGGCATGTCAGTCTAAATAGGAGGGAGAACAGGAACAAATTCTTAGAGGTGCCCCACCCTCCGGCTGATATCATAGTGCCCTCTTGCACGGAGGGCACAACTCCAAGAAGTGTAGGAGGGAAGGGGAAGTAGGGGAGGGAAGTCCCTACAGGATAGACAGAAGCAGAAGGTTGCAATCGATGCAATCATTAGACATCTATACAACTAATTTTCAGTTGTCCAAAAAGCTGCGTGATGATGTGCTATTTGGGTGCCAAAAGAGTGGCCCGTCTGAGGCAGATAGACTGTTAGAGGTGCCTGGGGAGGAGAATCTGCAGGTCATTGTTGTCAGTGCCGTCGTAATAGCGTTGAGGACAGTATCCAGTGCTGGGAGAGAATACCCAGGTGGGAATTAGAAGTGATCCCTGACCTTCGATGGGACTTGCAGTCTCTTGGTACCAATAACATTGAGAAAGGAGATACTGGAGGGCAAATTTAATTTGCTAGGCACGAGACCTTAGTCAAGGTTCTCCAAAATATTGCCAGTCCAACTTGCAACCTGAGAGGCCAGTAAGAACTCTGAAGTCTCAGTGCGTGGATGAGGCAGTGAGGCTGTAGATACAAAAAGTCCTGAGAGACTTTGGAGGTTAGGTGAAATTTATATGGGAAAGACGGACTCAACCCGAATTAAAATATCTTGATTTAATTGTAGCACCTTTATTGCCAAAGCACTTTCACATCACTTAAGGTAATTTTTGTCCTTAAAATATCCCTGTGAGATAGGAAAAGGTAAGTGTTGTTATCCCCATTTTGTAGATGAGGAAACTGAGACTTGAAGCAGTTAAGCAGCAAACAGGATGTGGTAAGAGTTTTTTGGGTTCTCCAGTTCCCAGACCTGTACTCTTTCCACTACAATAACACCTGACTGCTGGAATTAACCATTTGTAAGTGGCAGGACAATTTCTAAATGGGAAACCAGGGGGAAATTGGTGAGGGGAAAAGCACAAGACCTCAGATTGACCCAGTTCCAGTGAAGTGACTCAGTCTAGGAGTACTGGATATGGGAGGGGGATCCAATGGGACATTTGAGGTAAATGAGGAGGGGCAAAGAGTCTGCATCAAATAGGAAAATTGATAACAAAAACAAAAAAAAAGATAAAAGTCCAAATATACAAATGTTTCTACACTGCTGAAGGCTGAAAAACAAGACATGCTTTTCACTGGAATAATTGGGATCCCTGAGATTTGGAGGCTGTCTTAAGGCAGAGACTCTCAGGTCACAGCACTGAGAAACAGAAATAAAAATGGTTGCCAGCCCCATGACAGTGAAGCCATTCTTCACTGCCTCAGTACTATCTGGACAGAGCAAGAAATCTCAGACAAGTGCAGCTTTTTATTTAGTTATTTATTTTGGAATTGAAAACTCTCTCTAAAAGGCCTTCAAGCTATTTCTTTCTACTAATGGAAGGGCACCATATCCCTGAAAGGCAGCTAATAATAATAATAATAGTATTTGTTAAACGCTTTGTGGCAATCAATCAATGGTCTTTATTTAGCACTTACTATGTGCAGGACACTGTAGTGAGCACTTGGGAGAGTACAGTACAGTGGAATTATCAGACATGTCTGCTGCCTATAATAAGCTTTCAGTCTAGAGACATGAGCCAAACACTAGTTGGGATAGATGCAAAATAATTAGGTCAGACACAGTCCTGGTCCCACATGGGGCTCATAATTGGAGGGAGGACAAATATTGAATCCCCATTTTACAGATGAAATGGGGGGCACAGAGAAGTTAAGTAATTTGCCCAAGGTCACACAGCAGGCAAGTGGCAGAGTCAGGAATAGAACATTCCATTAAGAGTCTGCAGCCACAGCAGTCAATTGGTGAAATTGCTCTCGAAAGCAGTCTAAAGATTGGGCCCCTGGTGAAATCCTGCTTGATTCCATTCACAGATCCCTCTGTTTGACATTACCTCCTTTGCTGAACAAGCTATGTATTTTCCTATAGTCATGTGCTGACGAGGCCTTTCCCACTAGGGTGGCCAGCAACAGCCAATGAAAAATCTGGACCCCGACATGCATGTGAGTTGACACAAGCTACACCAGCTTGTAGTGTGATGATATCACGTGGCTGTCATTTTACAGATGTCTGCCCAATTCAGCTACAATTGGTCCTAAACAACAGTGTTTCTCTAGGGTACCCTGACATTTTCCCCCACCCCGGACAACTTCTTAAGAGGTATGAAGTTTCACTCCCCGGTCCGTGTGAACCTGGACGCTGCATCTGAGCCACAGAGCTTAGCAGCAGGTTGCTAAGTGCTGAAAGACAGGATGTCTGATATAAAAGTGTCTGGCACCATATAGATCAGTACCAGGCAGGGGCCCAGGCCAGTTGAAAACTGGGATGCCTCATAGGAAACTGGATAAGTAGCTACCCTATTTACTTACCATCTTTGGAGAAATTCACCTGGAGATATGTTTCCACTGAAATAACACAGGCCATCATTGACTTCTTCCCTAACCTTTATGCTTTACTATTCTGTAAACTGTTGCTGTACAAAAATACAGCACATTAATAAAACCGTAAGAACTTCTGTAAGCAGTTTTTCAAATATCAACTTCAAGAGTCAACCGATAAATGAGGATTGTACTCAGAGCAGAGTGGCTCTTATGTTTCGACCGAGACAATGGGCTTGTCAGTGATCTCTCTTCCAGTGTTTCTTGCTACCAGTTACCCAGCTTCTCCATCATATCTTGATATCATGGCACTGTTTTACTTGCTGAACATGTTTGGCTTTCTGACGGGGTTTTCTTTTTCCTTTTTTGGAAAGGATAGGGGTGCTGAAAATATTCCCCTGAAAACCATTTTGAGGAGTCTCTGCAGACCAGAATGCCAACCTTTGGTGTTGGGAAGTGGCATTAAATAGAAGACTGGTACAACAGTACAGAATGAGTCTTTGGACATTCTACAGTAAGTAATTAATAGTATTTATTGAGCACTTTGCGTAGAGCACTTTACTAAGCGCTTGGGAGAATACAATAGATTTAGTATATGTGATCCCTGCCTTCAAGGAGTTGAGCAAGTCTAGCAAGGAAGACGGATACTACCAAATTCCAGGTCGGGAGAAGAGTCTAATAACATGAATGTAAGTGCTGGTGCTGGGGGTGGGTGTTGGAAGGTGAGAATAAATATGAATTAACAATAAGTGGCCATTTAAATCATGAACCTGGGTGGGATAGGAACCAAGTCTTAACTGATTTTTGTGGAACTACAATCTTAATAAAGAGCTTTGCCTATTAATAATAATGTTGGTATTTGTTAAGCGCTTACTATGTGCCGAGCACTGTTCTAAGCGCTGGGGTAGACATAGGGGAATCAGGTTGTCCCACGTGGGGCTCACAGTCTTAATCCCCATTTCACAGATGAGGGAACTGAGGCACAGAGAAGTTAAGTGACTTGCCCACAGTCACACAGCCGACAAGTGGCAGAGCTGGGATTCGAACTCATGAGCCCTGACTCCAAAGTCCGTGCTCTTTCCACTGAGCCACGCTGCTTCTCCAACCTGCAACTCTATTGCAAGAGTTTTAATAAGTAATAGTGGTGGTGATAATAATAGTAATAAATAGCATTGGGTTCTGTTCTTGATCACCATTCTTGGCCCCGCCCATGCCACAGTCTCTTCCCCTGTAGGTTCTCCCATAAGATAATTTGCCTTTCTTGTTTGGTGATTGAGCATTTGTTTGGTAGATTGAATTGGTGGATGCAGTACTGAAAGAAGTGGATTTGTGAGATTGCTCTCCAGAAAGTGAAAAAGGCTTAAAATGGTAGTAGTACCCCAACTTTCAAACCTTTTTTACTTTCCATGTACAAACACCTTCCCCACTTCAAAATCCATGGACAGTGTGAAGAATAACATGGATATGTATTGACCTCTTCACTTTCAAAGGCCTCATAAGACCCCACCTTGTCCAGAAGCCCTCCTCAGTTAATTCACCATCCCAGAGCCAGGCCAACACTACAACCATTTTAACACTTTCATAGCTTAGTCCCATCCTCAGCATTTCTGTACATGGGTATATTCAGTGAATTATTTACTCAATTCATACTGACATGTTTGTACTACTCCTATTATATGCTTGGTTTTCCTCCTGTTCTCACTCTTTGTCAACCGTGTTTTGACTCTGCTTCCCCCTTACATTGTAAACTCTTTGACTGACAAAGAACGTTAGTCTTGCTTCTGCTGTCCTCTACCAAGAGCTTAGTACAGTGCTTTGTGTTCAGCAGATCATCAGTAAATACCATTGATGACGATTGCTTTTAAAAACAATCAATTTCTTGGATCTTTGTGGATTAATTATGTGTATCTTTTCTGCAGTGAAGGGCTAATGACTCAAATTGCTTGCACAGATTACCAGGAATACATCTCATTTGTCTCAAGAAAGAGTTTATAGATATTATTGAGCTAACATAAATGAACATTTTAAGACATGAGCTTTTTCCTTTCTCTAATACCAGCCTTTCGCATTGAACTCAAATCCTAGTTTTGGAAGAGAAAAGGGTTTCTAATGATTTGAAGAAGGACTACTGTGTTCATCAATGTGTGTATTATCCATCTGGGTTCAGTGGAGTATTCCAAATGGAACTATTGTAAATATTCAATTCTTTACACTAAGAGGATAAAATGATTTGTTTTTGTGAAGGCAGTCCAATTTTACAATTCTCTTATGGTCCAGTTGAGCACAGAAGCATTACCCAGAATGTCTAGTAAGGGAATGTTGGAGTGTGTATCTTCTTTGCATGTTAAATACCCATACTCACAGACAAAATATTGTTAAACATTTAGCAGCCCTTCTCAAATGCCAACACAGACATTTCTATAAGAACTTACGAGTAGTGAAATTGGCTTTGTGAACTCTGGCTTCAGTGGGATTGAATGAAAGAAAGGGATGGATTCCAACCCCCTCCACGACTGCTTCTGCACTTGCTTTTCCAGATGCTATAGGCCAGATTTTGTCGATCAGTTCTTTAAACTGATTTCCGGGTGGACTCCGGTTGGGTGGAATCTCCTAATGAGGAAAACTGACAAGGCTTAGTCCTGAGACTTCAGGACTGAGAACCTGTGTAGAAGAAGAGCTTAGCCCACGGCTCTTTCTGCATACTGTAAGCACTCAATGAATGCCACTGATGATGATGAATAATTTTATAGTGCTAGTGGCTTGCATAAATGCCACTTGTGCTCTCTTGTCATTGCCAGTTGTATTTCCACTGAGATGTGGATTGCAACGAGTGAGTAGGTGGGCAGAAGAACACCACGTAGCAAAGTGCCTGAAAAGGGTGCTTTTTTATGGTATTTGTTAAGCACTTACAGGTGCCAGGTACTGTACTAAGCACTGGGATAGATACAAAATAAACAGGTCGGACACAATCCATGTCCCACATGAGGCTCACAGTCTTAATCCCCATTTTACAGTTGAGGTAACAGAGGCACAGAGAAGGGAAGTGACTTGCCCGAGATCACACAGCAGACAAGTGGTGGATCTAGGATTAGAAGCCAGGTTCTTACTCCCGGGCACATGCTGTAGCCATTAGGCGATGCTGCATCCTGTGCTGCATCTTCTGTCCTAGTAGAGGATGCTACATACAACTCAACGTGCCCCAGTTCCCTGCTTTGCCCAGAGGGATAGAGATCTTGAGCTGTCATTTATCTGCTCCATCTAATGGCTGCTTCTGCCAGCCTGGGCCAACTGGACTTCCCAGGATCTGACCCCGTTGGCCATCATAATGGCTGTCCCTCTCTAATGCTTTGAAGTATCCCTAGTCATTTACATACTCTGAGCTATTCCAAGACAAAGAAGTAGAAAAAACAAATCAGGAAAATCGGTGTGCCCCCTGGGAGAGCATGGTGCCCTCTGAGCATTGAGCTTTAGATTAAATAAAAGAGCTGTAGTACAGTCCAACCTTCTGTGTGGCAGTGAGATCAGACCCAACCCAGGCATCCCATCGAGTTTCTAGAGCAGTTTCGTCACTGTCACCAGTGAGCCAAACTTCACGTCCCAGAGGAAGGCCGGATCTCCCGTTCTGAAGTTCTGGAATGCAGTCAGCCTACCTACTCATCTACAGTGCTCACCTCATCACTTCACAGGGTTGAAATAGGGATAGAATGAGCAATGGCAGGTAACCAAAATGGCAGCTCTATGGAGAGCTGAAATGGGGTGGCTCAAAGCAGGGAGGGCAGGGTAAACTTTAAAGAGGCTCTGAAGTTAGAGAATGAGCCTTGGAGTCAAGAGGCCCAGGTTCTAATTAACCTGCCAGTGCAAGTCACTTAACCTCTCTGTGCCTCAATCACCTCATCTGTAAAGTTGTTCTCCCTCCCATTTTGACTGGGAGCTCCAGGTGTCACAGGTAGTGTGTCCCATCTTCTGCTCTTATTTCTACATCAGTGCTTAGCACAGTGCATGGTACTTTGTAAGCATTTAACTATTTTAATTCTTATTATTAATAATACTAGCTTCAGGCTCTGATTATGGGAGTAGAATGTTAGAGTCTGGTGAGCTGAACTCAAGGAAGATTGGCTCTTTGGGAGAAGTTTTAAGAGGATTGTAAGCCTAGAAGCAAATCCCAAAACATTGCCAGGCGCTTGAAATGGTAAATGCCTCAACTTTACAGGTAATGGCCTTTACGTGTGCAAATTCATCTTCAGATAGAAAGAACATTTAGGGAATTAGATACCACACATATAGCCTGGCTTAGAAAAGCTAGTGAAGAGCAGAAACTGATGTCAGATAGCAATTTGCCCTACAGCTGTCCTCCAAGTGTCTCCAATAACTTGGTTTTGGAACCCAATGATTCACTGAGCATTGATGCTTTATTACCACTTCACTGAAATGGGTGAAAGGTTGTGGGTGTGAATGACTGTAATGATAATTTATCTGCCCTGAAGTGGATCGAAGAAGGGCAATTGGAATGCCCGGCAATATAACATCCACATGAGCACCCTGGCAACAATAGCAGCAGTGGGGAAGCAAACTAGAGCCTCACTTAAGCCAAAATGTCTTGTAGGGGACCAAACCTGGAGGTCAGACCATGAAGAAGCAGGAAGAAGCTTCGGGCGTTGTCCAAAAGACAAGATCTACATGCAGTCCACCCGACAGCCTTTGGCTATCATGAGAGACCCTGATAACTCCAGGAAGCTGCCAGCTACATACCCAGTAATGACGCTCTTCATTATTGGCCATGGGCAGGTGGATAGTCTGATGATCAACCAATTGTAAGTCAGTAAAGAGTCATATCTTTGATCCTGTTTCCCGTAGGTCCTCCTAGTTACAAGGAGAGCAGGCATTCTTAAAGCCAGCAAGAGAGCTGTAGTCAGCTCTGGGCTTCTGGCTAAGTTCACTCCTCCAGTCTCGGGCCCCTTATGAGTTCCACTTGCTGGTCCTCCAGGAGATTCACTGTTTGCCTTTTCTCTGTTCTTGCCAGACATTTTGAACTCACCCGTTGATGATCTCTTACTCTCTGATCCCACCTTTGCCTCCTCCTAAATCCTACTCTGTTCTCAGGGTTTTTATATGGGGAAGTTGTTGGTCATGTTCAACGGGATGGATTTGTTTGTGTGTGAGGGTCGCAATAGGAAGTAATACCCCAATTTACAAGCTAATGAGCTGATTTTTCCTGGCTCTGTGGGCACAGCAGTTCACACCAGGCCCAATCTTGTGCAGTTTGGGGCAAAAATTCCTATTGGTTTCCCAGGACGAACGTGGAAGTAATATGTTCATTTCAGTAGTAGTTCAGCTTGAGCCAGGTCTGCAAAATGAGAGGCAGCCAAGCCTTCTGGCAAGAACATGGGGCTGGCAGTCAGGGGACCTGGGTTCTAAATCTCAGCTCGTCTACCGCCCTCCTTTGTGACCTTTGAGAAGTCACTTAACCTCTCTGGAACTCAGTGATCTCATCTGTAAGATGGGGCTCAGGTAGCTGTGCTCTCTACCTCTTAGACTGTGAGCCTTACATGGGACAGGGACTGAATCTGATCTGACTTTCTTGAATTTATCCTAGTGCTGAGCACAGTGCTTGACAAATGAATAGACATACAATAAACCACATGACTATAACTAACTAGTTCAAAGAAAGCACTTGGCTCAAGTGCTCCAGAATTCTAATCTCCAGGCATGGATAACATCCACAATAACATAAGTCATGGCTTTCTGTAAACTGTAAACATGGTTGTTGTAAACTGCCATTGACCTTATATTAAAGTACATCTGCACCCACCAGGGCGAACAAGGGATTTAAGATCTTAATTTACACTAATACATGTTTACAAGCAAGCAGAGGTGACATAATCACGTGGAATTTTTGAACCATCGCCAGCTCATCCTTTTCTGCAGTGGTTGCATCATTTGAGTCCCTAGCTGCGGGCTCCTTCAGGCCTTGCCTGAGCCTGCTGCCGCTGCTTTTAGTTAGGTGCGGTGAGCAGTGGGAACCAAGCCCAAACACATCTTCCAGATTTTATATTTAGCAGGGCGACTCTGTTGAAATTTCCAAGCCGACAAAGGCACTAGGAAGCTAAGCACAGAATTAAGATGCTACAGAAATATGTTAGTTTCTCCTTCCTTTGTTAGTTGAGGCCCTAATTCAATTTGGTAGGTTCCTTTTTTTTAATGGTGTTTAAGGGCTTACTATGTTCCAGGCAGTGTACACAGTCCATGTCTCATATGGGGTTAATTCCCATTCTTAATCCCCATTTTACAGTTGAGTTGACTGAGGCACAGAAAAGTTGAATGATTTGCCAAAGCTCACACAGGTACTTCTGACTCCCAGGCCTGTGCTCTATCCACTGGACCACACTGCTTCTCCAACTGTAAGATCACAAAAGACAGAAAAAAAAATCCTTTCCCATTTTAAATGAGAGGGCAGAGTATAAGAGGCTGCTATAATCAGTCAGTCATCAGTAATATTTACTCAGCACCTACTGGGGGTAGAGTATTGTAGTAAGTGCTTGGGAAAGTACAAAACACTTAGATTAGAGAGTCAAGGGCAGGGATCTTGTCTGCTAAATCTGTTGTACACTCCCAAGCATTTATCCCTGCCCTCAAGGAGTTTACAAACTACATTCTAGCAAATCACTTGCATAGCATTGCTGAGAATCATATCTCATATTCCTTACTCCCAGGGTTGGCCCTAGAGATTTGGTGACTCTCGCTTGATCATCCAAATTTACAGCCCTACATCTGGATTGGGCCCAGTAAGAGTCTGATAGTGAAGGTGGGCCTTGCAGTAATGCTCGAGGGGTGACATTCCTTAGCGGGGCAGGAGTTCTTTTCCTTAAAACACTACCACCCCCTCTTTCCCAGACAGATTCTTGGGACCTCATATATCTCGGGGTCCCCCCATACTTTCCCGATCACCATCCCTAACAATTGCCCACTTTACCTAAACCCTTCTCTGTTTGTACCCTTTGGTCTTGGAATGATTAGAGCAGCAGCAGCAGGCCCTAAGACTTTGAGGAAATCACTGCAGATCACTTAACTGAATCTGACAGAATCTTTATGGAGATTAAAATAGAAAGTGGTGCATTTTCCATCGCGCAGCGATAGAGACATCAGGTGATTAAACATTTCAGAATCAAACGCATGTTAATTATCACATTAATCACTGTGCCAAAAAGCAGAAATCCCTCCCCAACCCCCCATCCCTCCCACAAGCCTGCAAAGACTGCAGTTTCCAGCTCCTCCTCCTAAGCCCACAAAGACAGTGAAAACAGCATTCATTCCTTGCATTTCTGTAGCGCTTCCAACAGTCCGTCACGCAGAAAACAAGTAACGAACTGGATCTGAGACACAGTGAGATCTTAGCTGGGGTAAGCACTGGATCCTGCTCAAACATGTAGCACTGACCTTTCTTGATAGGAGGGGAAGGAAGCAGCATTGCAATGTATAGCTCTCCCATTATAATCATCATCATCATCATCAGTATTAATAGCATTTGATAACAATTAGTGTACTTCTTCTGTGACAAGCACTGTTCTAAGCGCTAGGGTAGATACGAGTTAATCGGGTCGGACACAGTCCCTGGCTCATGTGGGACTTAGTCTAAGTAAGAGGGAGTAGGATTTAATCCCCATTTTACAGATGAGGTAACTGAGGCACAGAGAAATTGTGACTTGCCCACAATCAAACAGCAGACACGGGCTGAACCGGGATTAGAACCCAGGTTCTCTGAGTCCCAAGCCCGTTGTTTTTCCTCTAGGTCACGCAGCTTCTCAGTGAGCACCTTCCGTGTGCAGACCATTGTACTAAGTGGTTGGTGGAGGGCAGAGATTTAGAAGATGCCATCCATGACCTCAAGGAACTTACAATTGAGCTAGGGAGACAGGTGCTAAAATAAATTGCAGGTAGGGGAAGTAATAGAATTCTTTCTGCTGAAAGCTGAAATCCCTTAATGATTGATTGAACACAGCTCTTAAGTTTGTAAAAACACTAACTTTAGAATGTGTGGTAGGATCTCTGCTTCTGACAGAGGCAAAATGTTGCTTTAAAATGAGTGTAAAAGGTGAGAGATGGATTTAAAGCCTTGATAGTAGCGCATTGTTAAAAGTGATTCTTATGCACTTGTGCAAATTTAAATTGGCAACTAAGGGATTTTTACAACAAAGAAGAATAATATAACTGTGACAGAAGGAGAGTTTACCGTCAGTTTAATAGCATGTCTGAATAGAAAGACTCAAATTTATACATCTTGGTCTTTGACTAAGTGATGACCAAGCATAAAGAGACTGACAGCAACTGAGCTTCCTGGCCCAGTATCCACACATTCCTCCCCAGTGCTACCTGTCTGCTCTACTCAAGTCTAGAGAGAGAGCCAGGTCACCAGGTCCACAAGGTAGCAGAACAAGCATCTCCTGCCCTCTTCCCAATCCTGTCTGGAGAGAGAGTGACAAACTAACATTTCCTTCCCATCAATCCTTCTGGAGTCTTGTAAGCCAAAGAGACAGGACCAGACAAGCTACCATTCCCCAACGTTTAGCCACAGTGGTCTTGTTCCAAGATGACACACCTGATGCTGAGACTGTAACCATGATGGTAACCATGGCAAAGGATCCCTTGTATATGGTATCTCTGAATGCGCAGTAATGAACCTTTTCTGGCCTTTTGCCATTTGAAGTGAGCATTGGTCTGATAGGAATGATTAAGAGGGAAAGGTCTGTCCCACCACCAGCTGGGCATGCACTTGAGTTGCTTTTTCTTCAATGGGGATGGTTTGCATTGAGCTGTCCCCACTTCTGTGCCCTGCGAGCTGGCCGGTAGAGAGTAGTTCTGCTCTCAAACCAATCCCCAGAGAGAATTATCTACAGAACACAGAGCTCTAATAATAGTGGTAGTAATAGTATTTATTAAGCACCTCCTAAGTGCAAAGCACTGTACTTAGCACTGGGAATAAAGATACATGGGTGATAATGAGACACTTTCCTTGGCCTCTTGAATATGACTGATTTATTGATAAATTATGCTCCGAGCAATAGGGGTCCTTGTCACTGAAGAGCAGGCACTCAGGAGGCTCAATCAACAGAGCTCTGGTGGGGCCTTTCTTCCTGGGGAAATACTAGGTGATACTTAGCACAAAACAGAATTGAAAATTTCTTAAAAAAAGCTTAGCTTCTCCTCTCTCCTGCCTGTCACCTCTTGCTTACACCCAATGTGGAACTTCCTCCCTCTTCAGATTCACCAGGCCACAGCTCTCCCCATCTTCAAAGCCCTACTGAAATCATATGCCTTCCAGGAAGTCTTCTCCCCAGGTTACAGCCCCTCAGCTACCCCTTCAGGACTTCTACATCAGCTCCAGTGACTGACTACTTCTCTACTTCTCCAGTTTACACACCCTACATTGTAATCACCAACTCATATTCATATGAGGCTTCCTTCCATTTATATGTTATTTCAATGTCTGATTCCCCTTTAGATTATAAACTCTTGGAGGGCAGACATCATGGTCATGAACTCTGTTGCACTCTCCTAAGAGCTATTTGTCCTATGTCCTAGTCTCCTTTGATGTTCTGCTCACTGAAGGTGTTCAATAAACACTGTTAATTGAATGTGTCTGCTAATCAGGTCTTTTAAAAATCTGAACAGAACTTCAGCAAACATGTGGATGCGGGGATAAGAGTGGTCCCTTGAATTTCACATTCAAATTAAAAAATTCAAACCTACCCTCACTGGGAACTGGAAATGGCAGCTTCAAAGAAAAAAAATCTAAAATAATACGAATGACAGACGTGGGCCCTGTTCCATGGTTTGAAATGATTTATTTTGCATATGCAGTGAAATGTTGGGAATGCTCATTAAATCTAGTGTAATCAAACAGCGAAATTCATCGAGCAGACTGGAGAGTTGGGTGAAGTGTTTTTAGATTGGAGTCTGTGCCTGCCTATTGATTTTCTCCTGGCTATATGTTGCAGATGATTAAATTGGGTAGAGTAGCAAGAAAAGAAAATCCCACAATTAAAATCAAGACTACTCCTTTACCAAATGGATCTTCGAAGTTTATTTTGATAAAAATGTAATTTAGTTTTAGATATTAATAGTAAATTCCCTGCAGCTTATTTACCCCAGCAGGATAAATGTACCCTGTAAGGGGAGATGACAGAGAAGAAGTCACTCCTAGCATTGAGATAGTACATCTTTCCTGACAATTGGAGGGAGGCCATTATTTGTAAAGCGTTGAGGTTAATCAGTGAGGAGAGTTAGAACTAGTAGGAGCTGGGCTCTTTCCTCTAGATAAAGCAGCCTCTCAAGAGTCATTTGATAAAGCTTTTAGTGATAGGGTTCAGGTTGTTATGAGTGCTGAGGTAATGCACTGATTGGAGCTGTAAAAATGCAGAAGGGAGACTGTGGCCACATTTATTTTCCCAATGAGTTCACAGTAACAATCAGATTGATTTCCTGCTTTAAGGGCAACCTCAGGTTACGCAACTTTGAGACAGGGGTTGGGGTGGGGGGTGGCTCTGGCAACTTGCCTGAGAGCTTCTAACTGACCTATGTTTTATATAGTAAAAAAAGAAATGGACCAAACCACAATGTTTGCCTGTCCTTGGGCCCTCCCCAACAGGCAAATTGGTTGCCTGACTGCACCAGTAGGAAACATCTAGCTTCGTACTCTAGTCCCAATCCGGGGAAGCCTAGTTTTGCTTTCTCTTCCTCCTCTTCCTTCAAGTCTCTCCTCCAGATTCTGAGAAGTATAACACAAACCAGCATAGATGCTGGAAGGCATCTGGAATTGATCTCCCAAAGCTAGGATTGATGGGCATATGCTGTCATTTTCCTATATAATTGCCTGCGTAACCAGAGACTCCCTCCTTCACCCCTACTTGTGCCCCCAAACTATGGGTGTGAAACAGGTTCTCTTGGCACTGGACTGTGACCAGGCCGCCAAAGAACCCACATCCAGTTCAGAGTTTGGAGTTCTGGCCAGCTCACCCTTTAGGCAGCCAGGCACGTCACCTTTTCTAGAATTCCCCTCGTGAGCATAATGGCTCTCACATTTAGGGAAAGTACTGACATCCAGGGAGGGATTCAAAAGGCAAGACATATCCCCGAATCAGAGCCAAGCATCTGGTCACTCATCACCCTGCACAGAGAGGCTGCTGGCAAATCATGTCGCCTCTCACCATCCTTTTCTGTGCAGGGCAGTTGGTTGAGAACTTTGAGAACGAGTCAATGTCTTTGAGGGATGGGCGGGGGGCACCGACCTGAAGCCGAGTATGATTGTCGTTAGTGGTTTGTAGAGAGTTGGGCCAAGCAAGAGGAAACCGGGCCACTCACCCTCAGCTCAGCCGGTAGGTTTTCATTCCTTTCCCGCTCCGGGTGGCATGACAGAGGATTGTTGGGATTGACGAGGCTGGACATGTGTCTTTGACCACAAAACTTGAGATTCTTGAAGCCAGAGCTTAAGAATCTGAAATTACCAAATCATGTTGGCTTATATTAGTCATATGCTTTAGACATGTTTTTCTTCTCTAAAACAAAAGCCTCATCCTCTGAGTCAAAGTGATAAGGTCAATGCCAGGGAACCTGTTCTATTAAATAATTTTACTTTACATTTTGTAGAGTGCTTTAAGGAGTTCTCAGAGTTTAGTAGAAGTAGTAGATTTTGTGGGTGCCCTCCTCTTTCAATATGTGGTTTCTGTGCCTTTAGGGAATGTGGCTTTGAACAGCATATTAGTGGGATCTGTCTTTTTTCTGAAAAAAGCAGCCGTTTATAAATCCTGAAAAATGTGAAATCAAAATGCATCTGATTTTATCCCCCAAACCCTACTGAGGGTGACCCAATTAAATGTAATCTAACCTGAGCTGCATTCTGGGGAGCACTGTAGGCTGACTGGAAGGGATAAACAAGTTAATGAGGTGCTGTGGGACCTGTCTTTTCACTTCACGTGTAAAGACTTGTTAATAAAGCAGAAACAGGTCTCCCAGAGCTGTATGGGTAGGTGAAGATTTCAAGCGAGTGTTTACAGAGACAAACCTCACAAATATGCTTTGTCACTTCTTCATTGCCCTATTCACAGCCTTTCTTTGCAGTGAAGTGAGGGAACTTTGGCTAGTGATGATTCAGAGATTTCCAGTGTGGGCTGGAGTTGAGATGGCATTTTGGTTGGATATCCAGAATCAACCTCCTGGGAGATGTGCTGAGATAGACAAGAAACTCCCAGGACGGGCCCCAGGCAGGTGCTCTCTGCCTGGGCAGCATGCCATGGGACGATATCTTTACCCCTATTGCTTCCCTTACTTTTAATTTATGTTAGTATCTGTCTACCCTGCTTGGATTATAAGCTCCTTGAGGGCAGGGAACATATCTACTCTTATTGCTCCCAAGTGCAGAGAAGCCACATGATTTAGAGGAAAGAGCACAGGACTGCACTGCATTCCAATCACAGCTCTACCACTTTCATAATAATAATAGTAATGATAATATTTGTTAAGCACTTTCTACATGCCGAGCACTGTGCTACGTGCTCAGATAGATACTTGATAATCAGGTCGAACACAATCCCTGTCAAACATGGGTCTCGTGGTTTTAAATGGGAGGGAGATCAGGCATTTAATCTCTATTTTGCAGATGAGGAAACTGAGTCACAAAGAAGCCATGACTAGCCCAAGGTCACCGAAGAGGCAAGTAGGAGAGCTGGGTTTAGAACCCAGGCGCCCTGGATCCCAGGTCCATGCTCTATCTACTAGGCTATGCCATTTCTCTTCACTTGCTTGATATACGACCCTGAGCAAGACACTCAACCAGCCATGAATAATAAAAGCTCCCTCCCCATTAGACTGTGAGCCCCAAGTGGGATAGGGACCATCTGAGTCTGATTGTTTTGCATTTATCCCAGCACATAGCCTGGTGCTTGGCACATAATAAATGCTCAACAGAAATAATAATTTGTACAGTGCTCTCTCTAGAGTAAACACTCAATGCATATTCTAGATTCGTTGATTGATATACCCAGGAAAGCTCAATATAGAGATAAAATGAGCATAGTTTCTAAAACTCAAAGTGGGACAGTGGGGAAGGGAGAAGTAGGAACTTTGAGGGATGAGTGATAATAATTATGGTATTTGTTAAGTGCTTGCTTTGTGCAAGGCACCGTGCTAAAGACTGGGATAGGTACAAGGTAATTGGGTTGGCCACAGTCCCTGTCCCATATGGGGCTCACAGTCTCAATCCTCACTTTATGGATGAGGTAACTGAGGCACAGAGAAGTGAAGTGACTTGCCCAAGGTCTCCCAGTGGACAAGTGGCAGAGCTGGGATTACAACCCATGACCTTCTGACTCCCAGGCCAATGCTCTCTCCACTACACCATGCTGCTTCTCATGCTGCTGCTTCCCAGATCAGTATCTGGGAATAGGGCCAAAGGGAGGGGAAAAGAGAGTGGGAAATAGAGAGACCCAGAAAAACAGGGACACAAGCAGGAATGACAGACACACGTTTAGACATTCGGGCCCCAAATAGGCATGAAATACATACTAACTGTAAACAGAGCAGCAGCTGCAGGAGGAGGTAAGAGGAACAGCAGCTGATGCAGCCCCTGTCAGTGGCACTGCCAACTGGCTAAAGTTTCTGCCCTGGCCCCTGGAGTGGAGCAGAGTTGTCGTGTGGAGGCAGAAACTCCAAGCAGGCAGAGGCTGCAGTCCCACGGTGCCAATGTGTAGGGGGATGAAAGGGTAGTGACATCAGCTGCTGTTCCTCTCTTGCTGCTCTTATTCCTATGACTACCACAGCTTTGGCTGGCTGGAAGAGGGTCTTCTGAGGGGCCTGGTGGCTATCTTTTTGGAGGTAGAAGTCCAGGGGTGAATCTGCTGTTCCCACTTCACATGGGCTGCTTAGTCATCTGACACATTGAGTGCTCAGGAAACGCCACAATTGGCTGACAGCTTCCTGATTGACTAGCCTGTCTCTCTTTTCCTCTTCTAATGGTTTCTTGGCCCAGCAGGGGCTTCTTATAAGGTAGTACAAGGCTTCCTTTTCACAGGGGTCCTCCTGGCCCCTGGGATACTCTCTCTTCTCTGTTAGACGTGTTCCAAGTCTAAGAGCCAATTTCAACCGCTGAATCAAGGTTTTATAAGTGACCACAGTCCAATTTCTGCCTCAGCCATTCGGTTCAACTATTCAGGATTGTGGGGCCAGTCTTGGGGCAGGGGGACTGCACATTGAGGGGGCATTCATCATGCTTGCTATTTAGGTTTGTTTTGGCTTCCCCATGATCTTGCAGCTCAGGAATGAGAGTCTCCTCACTCAAACGAGCCTCAGTGACTCAGCTTGTGAATAACGTCCTAGCCGGCCCCCAGTGGGCCTTATTCAAGCTGAACCATAGTCTCTGCTGTTTCTATTTTTTCGGACCCACTTCTAAATACTCTCCATCACTTGGGTCTCTGTGTGTGTGTGTGTGTGTGTGTGTTTGTGGGGGGGGGGGGTCAGAGGGGTTTTTTTGGAATTTAAATTCCAATAAATCACCCGAATCCAATTGCCCCTCCTCATCCAATTTTCCCTTCATGCAGCGTTTCTTCCCATCTCTTGCCTGCTGAGCCAAGCACACAGGTTCCACAACAGAAAACCTTTGAATGAGGGCAGCCAACATCCAGGATATAGAGTATGCTCAACAATGGGGTTGCGTGTGTGTTATTGATTTCTGCAGTACTACGGACAAATGGCAGCCTGCAGTTTCTGGTAGAAACTCATTGCACAAAAGAGTAAGAAGTGACAAAGTAAGTCACATGGAGAGGTACTTCTCTTTGTGGGTCTCTGAGAGCTTGGAATGTGTTCTGGGACAGAGAATCAACCCCCACCATCCACAACTAACATAAAAGGGCTCTTCCATCAGAAACACATTTTAAAATCCCCCCTAGTAGGAAGATTTAGCAGAGCAGCATTGACTAAGTAGCCCTCCTCTAAGACAGCTGTCCCTCTTATAGAGCTGATACAGTAAAATGTGTCTTCAGAATCTTCCTCTGCAACTGTTTACCTGGGTCAGTCCAGTGGTAGAGCTTTCCTGGCCCTCTTTGGATTCACCCTGGTTTCCTTTAGGAAAAATTGGGAAACTTCACTTGCAGTTCCCGCCAGGGACAGGCACAGCGATGGCAGAGGAGGTAGCTGCCACTTGTTTCTCTGAGCATCTCTTTGGGGACACCTGAAATGCCACACGTTGCAGAAATGTATATTCGCAAGGCCACATCTTTCCTTTGGCTTTGGGATTAGCATTCAAGCCCATTTTCTACCAGTTGGATTCTGATCCCAGCCGCCCGTATATCACCCTCTTTTTCCTTCCTCCTAGTTCTTAGTACTGGTGTTTTAGGACCCCATCATGGGGATGGCCCGGGTGACCCAGGCTGCCTTTCTCCTCTCTGATTTCTATGGTAACAGCTGCAAAGACACCAACCATTTACCACTTCAAAGTACTTTAGAGTCATTCCCCAAACAGCTCAGTCAGTGAGGAAGGCCAGCATTAACACTCCCACTTTACCAAGAGAGATCCTCCGGCAAACAGAGATTAAACACTCTTGTTCAGTCACCTAGCTAGACAGTGGTAAATCCAGATTAAAGCTCAAAGTACCTGATGTCCAGCCTCCTGCTCAGTCGACGCAACTTCCTCCCATATTGTTTTGACTGCTGGTTCAGGGGGGTTGTTGGTAGATCACGGAGACAGAGAAGGCAGTGCATCTGTTTTATCTCCGATCTCTAAGCATCTTTTTTTTTCCTGAGGACACAGACCTTGTGCTTAGAGCTAGTAAAATCCCACTCTTCATTCGCACCATCTTCTTCAAAGTCAACATCAGTCTGGAACTCTGTTGTACTCTCCCAAGTGTTCTGCACATTAGTAAGTGCTCAGTGAATACCTTTGATTGATTGATTGACAAGTTGGGGCTGGTAATTTGGAGAAAAGCCCCTGCATCAGAAGCTCCATCGCATCCCATCAGCTCTTCCTCTAGGACCTGGAGGTAGACGCTCTTTGTTGTGGCATGCACAGAGCCAGAGAATGCTAATTAAACCATCTTCGTGCCATAATATCACACAGCAAAACAATGTGGAGGCAGCATCTGTCCTGGCAAAAGAAGTGGAAGTTCCAGTATGCAGTTGAGGTATTTAGAGAGAGTTGTTCACCCACACTGCAAAAAAGAGAATCAACCAAACAGTCGTATTTATTGAGCACTTACTGTGTGCAGAGCACTGTACTAAAAACTTGGGAGAGTACAATATAACAGAGTACAAGCTGGGCACCCCGTGCTAGTAACCTTCTCTTTGATACTGAGAGGCATGCAGCGTGCCTAGCTTGTGCCCAGATAACAGATCAGTCAGTCAGTCGTATCTTTTGAGCGCTTACCGTGTGCGGAGCACTGTACTGCGAGCTTGGGAGAGTACAATATAACAGATACGTTCCCTGCCCACAACAAGCTTAGACTCTAGACGGAGTGGCAGGCATTGATATAAATTAATAAAATTGCAGATAGGTACCTAAGTGCTGTGAGGCTGGGGAGGGGGAGGCGATGAATAAAGGGAGCAAGTCAAGGTGATGCGGAAGGGAGTGGGAGAAGAGGAAAGGAGGGCATTCTCTTTGCTCTCCTCCTCTCGGAGGAGATTGCTTTCAATAAGGCTTTGAAGGTGGGGAGAGCAAACTGTCCGTTAGATATGAAGAGGGAGGACATTCCAGGCCAAAGGCAGAATGCGGGCAAGAGGTTGGCAGTGAGTCTTAAGAGATTGTCTTAAGTCTTATGAGATTGAAGTACAGTGAGAAGGTTGGCTTTAGAGGAATGAAGTGTGTGGTCTGGGTTGTAGTAGGAAGGTAATGAGGAGAGGTAGGCGGGGGCAAGGTGATTGAGTGCTTTAAAGCCGATGGAAAGGTCATTTTTAGACCTATGTATGTGTGTCTAGGCTGAAAGCTCCCTTGAGACTGTAAGCTCATTGGGGGCAGGGAAAATGCCCACCAATTCTATCGTACTCTCCCATTGACTGATTATCTAGTCAAAAAGGCAGGATCCCTGTGCCCGTAGCAGGTTTTGAAATTTGCGGCTAGACCTTGTTGAATGTGTTGGGAAGATCATTTTTATTTTGGGGACCTTTTACTTTTCCCCACAAATACTGCGACAAACAGAAGCAGGGTTGCAGAAACTTGAGGGAAGAGGGCTCGAGATTCAGTTGAATTATTTAATGCTCAAGTCTACAGCTGAATGTAAGAACAGATGCAATGGACTGATAAATTAGCAGTGGGCACTTTATCAATTAATATTTAGTATTATTGAATAATCATTAATAAAATATGACATTTGTAAGTAATATTTGTTAATGTCTGTCTCCCCCTCTAGACTGGGAGCTCCTTGTAGACAGGGAGTGTATTCTGTCCCAAGCACCTAGTACACTGATCAGCACATAGTAAGTGCTCAGTAAATACCACTGGTTGATTGATGAAATCCCATACTTCGCTAGACTAATCAATCAAAAATATTTACTGATAGCCCTCTGGATGCATAACAATGTTCCGAGTGCTTGGGAAAATCCACTAAAGGAAGAAGTCATGATCCCTGCCTTCAGAGTGCTTACATGTCACGAGAGATACAGACTAAAATAATTGCCTCCAGCCTAGTATTTTGACTGACAGTGGAACCAAGAGAAGTAAAGCTATTTATTTCCAATCTTCTGTTGCTAACTTTCCTTTCTCTGTCTCCCAGCTACCTACTTTCTTGCTCCAAGAGTTTTACTACCATAGTGCTTCCTTTATGTCTCTTTTCTTTCAATTCAATAAGCAGTATTTATTGAGCCCTACTCTATGCAGAGCACGATACTAAGCATTTTTGGCTTGAATGCTACTTCCCTCCTGTCATTTCCTAATATATTTGGTGTCTTGTCTGCCTTGCTGTGAATATTGACTTACAATTTCATGCCTCAGATCATAAGCTGATTGAACCTGTGGGCACATTCTCATATTAAGAGTGCCCATGAAGTTCAGTGGTGTTTAGCTAGAGACTGGGCTGATTTTGGAGAAAATCAACCACGTGCCTCTCACTTTCATCATCCAACTGATATTTCAGATTAAATTGATTTTTTTTTTGAAATGCACAAATTTTGGGGGGTAGAACAATTGTTTTTGACAACTCTGGAGCATTTCAGGTACTTGACTTTGGGAGGGAGTCAAAGGGACTCACTTGTGAGTGTGTAATGGATGAATTTTAAAGGCGAAAACAAAAGGAACTGCATCCTGATTCAGACTAAGTCATTTTGAAAGGACATTTCCTAGCCCTGGTTTCTTTCCTCCATGCAGAAGGTGCCAAGTCTGAACTCCTGAGTGGTCCTGCCCCTCTTCTCCCCACTATTGACTGTCTTCTTCTGTGTTTTGCTTTTCATTGCTTTTGCTTTCATGTTCTGTTTTCACATTTTCAAAACATCCCTCTGAGATACTCGGAGACAGCTTTTTCCCAGAGATTGGTACAGTGGCTAGCCTCTTGATTCCAAACCAGCCCAGCGAATCCCTTGGAAGGAGGGCTGGAAATTTTGCGTTTTCAGTTTCCTTCTAGACCACAGAAAGACTCTTCCTACTACTTTCTTCTCTAGCAGACATTTCAAGATGATCTTTTCTTCTTAGTCTCTTTAGTCAGCAGTCATGTCTTTTCTTTACACAACCACCAAATCGCTCAGAACATTTTACTTAACAAACATTCTTTATCAAAGCCCACTGACCTCTTCTCCCTAGCCTCTTGCAGTCAGTCCAAAGAATGTCAAAAAAACAGGGTGGGGGGATTATCTTCACATACTTTGAGGTATTCTGAAGGGAACAATTTCCCCCAGCACTACTTAAAACACATTTTGGAACTAAAACCTCCCCTAACACTGGATAATCCACAAACTTGCTAATGAACAGTGAACATCCAAGTTTTAAGAACTTGCAAACAAATCCCTCATGGTGGTTTTCAGTCAGACTTTCCCCCAGTGTAATAAGAGTGGAGAAACTCACCCCATTGCATAATCTTTGAAGGACCCAGGTCTTTTCCATCACAGAAACTGGCAAGCAGGAGAGCTCTGCTGGACAGTCCAAATTCAGAGTTTTGTGCATTCTGAAAACTGACAATCCACCTTTCCAAAGGAAGCCAACTAGGAAGATTTTACATTCATAGTCTAATGGAATGAAAAGCTACAGTTTGAGGATGGTTTCCCCTCTCTGTATGTTGCTCTACAGAAGGATTGTGGAAAGCTAAAACCTGCCACTTTAGACATCTGTGGAAAGATATTGTTTATTGCCAAACTGAATTTAGAAACAGGAGAGCTCTGAGAGCTCATCTGAGTCATGAATTACAGGAATGAAAAATTTTCCTCATGGCCATTTGAACAGTTGTTGTTCACCCTGGGAGCTCTGAGTGCCGTTATTTTATTCTATGAAATGATAAGCAATCAGTGGTGTTTATTGAGTGCTTAGTGTGTGCAGATCTACTTAGAGCACGGAGGTCTTGGAATTGGGTATCTTTGTACTTTCAGCCATCTCCTCCTCCTCCTTTCCCCCCTCCTCCCACCACCTTGGATTTACTTGCAGTCTGCAGCACATTATTAAAAGTCACAAGATTCACAAGATCAGACTAACTGTACCTAGCTCGAGTGCTGTCCCCAAAGCAAAGTAACAGGAACATGCACCTAACAGTACTATTCACGCATGACACTAGCCACTTTAACACTAGTCAGGCACAGCCGGAGTTCCAAGCTTCAGGGTAGGAACATGTCCCAGTTCAAATGAGCTTTCTGTCACCAAACTGGTTGCCATTTTGTCATTGTCACGTTCTTGCCCTAGGCATGTTCCTGAAACCAAATCCAGCCTTGGATGCTAGGACTCCTTCCTTTTCCAGATCACAGGGCCATCAAGGGTCCATGGGTCCATTTTCTCACTCCCAATCCCAGGTAAATTCAGCTAGAGTAACCTCTCTGTGATTTTTGTCTTGCTCTAAAAGATCTCCAAGGGAGTAGATAGCAGGAGCTCTCTTGATAAATCATTCCACTGCTTAACAACCCTGATGACTGACCTATATTCCTTCTGCTGTAGTTGAAGCCCATTTTGTTGATTATAATGAAGGGCTGGATACTGTTTTCTTTAGAAAAACCTTTATGTAAGTTCTGTCTGCAGGGTAAGTGATTTGTGCTCCTTGGCCAACACAGCCCAAACAAAACCTTTGTCCATCTGGAAGCTAGAAATAGCCAGCCACTATTGTTAAGTGGCTAATTCCTGTTTAAGGGGCAGAAAAAGCTTTCTGCAAACTTCTCCCTTTCCCCTTCCGCCTTCCCTTCCTTGTAAGCCATTTTCTATAGTGGTCAGGACCAGACAGGTCCAGTAGCTGAGGCAGATTTTCATTGCCAGTAAGAAACGACAGCAGTCAGTTACCTGGTTATTGTGGGGACAACCTCTCCCACAACTGTCTGATATGGGCTTTCAGCTTCGGCTCACCACAGATCTCCAATGAGACCTGACACTTCCCAGGAAGGGCTGAAAAGACCCAAAATGGTGGTTTTCTAGCCTATTAACTCTTTGAAGCCTTCCTCTCCTTTCTCCGTGACCCCATATCCAGTCTCTGAAAAGTCTCTGCCCACTTTTCTTCCCCATATTTCATTGAAAAATTGGGACCTCTGTTTACAGCAACATCATTTTTACAGCAACATCATTTCTCACAAAGCAACCCAGACTGAAACTCCCTTTCCCTCTGCTCCTTCTCCCCTCCCCATTTGCCCCCCTCCCGCCCTCTGCTCTTCTCCCTTCCCCTCCCCTCAGCACTGTGCATATTTGTATATATTATTTATTACCCTATTTATTTTGTTAATAATGTGTATATCTCTATGATTCCATTTATCTTGATGATGTCTGCGCTAGACTGCTTGTTTTTTGTTCTGTTTTGCTTTGCTGTCTGTCTCCCCCATTTAGACTGTGAGCCCATTATTGGGCAGGGATTGTCTCTGTTACTGAATTGTACGCTCCAAGCGCTTAGTACAGTGCTCTGCACATAGTAAGCGCTCAATAAATACTATTGAATGAACCATCTTGCTCTCTCAAACTCCTTCAGAACAGACTGGCTCCCACTTACTTAAGTAACAGGCTTTTCTGGGCCAAATTGGTTTGCAGTTAGTACACCTCCACCCACAAACTACCGCCATCTTAGTTCCTTTTGGCTATCTGCAGCATGAGTAATGGCCATATCCAGAGCCTGGAGAACAGCTTCTCATAATCTAATTTGCCTTTCTTTAGTCCTCAGGGCAAATCCCTACGAGTTAGGATCTCTCACCCCAACTTTCACTTTGATCTACTACTCTTTTCTCTCCCACCTAATAGACGGTGAGATCATTTTTAATTGCATCTCCAAATATCAGATAGATTGATGGTGTGAGATGGTTAGGGGTAAGCATTGTGAGTCTGCAGGAACGATTCCCTATGCTCACTTTGGAGTTGCGAGAAAATACAGTCTTTCATTATTCCATGTAGCTGGAAAGGAAGGTTTATGATACCTGGATTTCTCTGTGGCATAATATGCAGATCCCTATGTAGGGACAGGAGGACCTGGACTCCTCCCTCCATCTGTGCCACCCCTAAGAGTGGTGAAGTGGTGACCAAAAATTCCTTCCACTCAGTGGATCAATTGGGATATAGTGAGAACAATTCTGTTCTGGCATTTTGGGGGTTAGCTAATGATTGCCCAGTTTTTTAAAAACAATATATAAAAATCCTCTCCATATTACCTGCTAATTATTATTGCCGTATGCTACAGGGATGTTGAATCCCTCCCCAAATGATTCTTAGGCAAGGCAAGAAGGGCAATCCCTCAATTTCCACCTTGGGAAATTTGAAGCTCTTGCAACAGGAGAGCAACTAAATACTTTTAAAATGGAAACTAAATCAAATAAGGCTGAGGTAAAGTATATTTGCAAAAACCCTAATATTTGGGCATTTGTATTTTGAGTGGGTGGGGCACCTCTTGGCAGAAAAGGGTCATGCATAGAGGGGTGGTGGGGAGGAGGGAGGCAGAGAGGAGAGGATGACTTTTTCCAAATTCAATTGAGAGAAAAAGGGTATGGGCCTCATTTGAAAGAGGACCTAAAAGAGAGATTCTATTTATTTATTTATTTATTTATTTGCTACTCTTGGGGACACAAAGAATCTCTTTAAGGAAGACAGCCTGTGGGGTAACCTGTAGATAGTGTTTGAAAAGAAAGGAACAGCTATAATTTGTCAAACAGTCATGGTGTTTCTTAGTGGCACTTGATCTTTTCTTTTCTCCCAGCCAGTGCGTTCATCCGTTCCTTCCTCCCTATCCCCCACCATTCACGTGGGGATGAACAAATGCTCAGCAGTCAAGTAAAGTGGAGGGCACGGTCCAAGACTTCTAACCAACTGTGCGGTGTTGAGCCTGGGTCCAGGAGAGCGATTAGGCCTCTGTCATGCAAAAACTATCCTAGTTAAAGGGATGGGCAATAAGCAGCAATGACCAGCGATGAGGTACAAGCAGTCACAATCTGAAGCGGTAAATAGTATTTATTAAGAGCTTTCTAATAATAATAATAATAAATGATAATAATAGAGAAGCAGTGTGTTCCAGTGGGTAGGTAGAGCATGGGCCTGGGAATCAGAAGAGCCTTGTTTCTAATTCCAGTTCTGCCACTTCTTTGCTGGGTGACATTCGTCTAGAAGTCAGTTAACTCCCCTTGCCTCAGTTACTTCATCTGTAAAATGGAGATTAAGAAGGCGAGCCCAACGAGGGACAGGGTTTATGCCCAACCTGGATTTGCTTATATCTCCCCCCACCCAGTGTTTAGTACAGTGCCTGGCATATAAAAAACTCTTCACAAATACCACAGTTATGATTATAATTATTATATGAGTTGGTGCTTAAATAGTCGGCTCTGTAAACCGATAGGTACCAAAATGTTATGAGTACACAAGTGCAATGATTTGGGCGGCAGAGTGAGGTATGGACTGGAAAGGGGAGAGACTGGACAAGGAGGTCAGAGAGGAGGCCGACGCAGTAGACAAGGCTGAATATGTGCCTTGGAACAGCGTAGTAACAGTTTTGGAGAGGGTGGGTGGATTCTAGAGATGTGACTGACCGAATATGTGGTTCGAATGAGAGACGTGAATCGGGGAGATGAAATGCTATGCCTGGGCCAAGGAAACAGGGAGCTCCTCTAAGTGGAAGATACACTTTAAAAGAGGACTTGACTGCGGCTACTTCTCGCCGACCACTTGAACAGTTATGAAAACGTTAGACATTCCGATAGGTTGATGATGGAGCCTCCCATCGAGGAGGTCAGGACTGAGAATCTGCCTGAAGAGATTGATTAAAGAGCTAGTGGTTCTAACTGAGCTACTTGTACCATCCGGTCCCTGCCAGCCACGTTCTTCCTGGGGCACAGAATGCAACCGTCCAGTAGGCGGGCAAGGTGCGGCACGTTGTGAAGTCAGTGTGTCTACCAACTCTGTTCTATTGCACTCTCCCAAGCACCTAGTACAGTGCTCTGCATACAGTATTCACTCAATAGGTTTGATTGATTGCACCCAGTTTTAATGAGCAGGACCCCCATTAAGGCCAAAGTGGCTGCAGCACAGTGCCAGAGCTAGGCTGAACTGCCATAACCTGGCAAGTGGTTGCCTTAGTAAATGCTGTGCGCTTCACTGCCCTTGTAGTCAGCTATTTTTCAGAATTCCTGCTGTGCCTATCCCCCTCACAGGACACCCCAGTTGGGTCTTCAGTTTCTTCAGGCAGAAGCTTTCACTACTGATGGCCTAGGCTCAGCAAACGCGACTAGTAATAGATGAGGATATCTTTGAAAGAAGGAATGTTCCAGAGGCAGGCAGCAGTATTGAAGCAGGAGAGACTCACTTGCACACAATTAAATCCTATAAAATAAGCAAGTTTTATATTCAGTAAAACATGTAGAGACTGGATTGATGTTCGGTACAAATGCCCCGTCCTTTGGGCACATCACGGGTGTCAGAACATAAACCGATTTGCCAGGTTAGGAAGTATTTCCTCGTTCCAACTCCAACTTTCTCTTTTCCCTCAAACTGTGTAGTCTTGCACATTTGGTAAGCTGAGGTATGTGTGCTTTTATTTCTCCAGGTCTAGTATTATATTGGAGTCAAGACACTGAATTCAATTTGCTACACTGCCCACATACACTAGATTTTGTACGCTAGACTGCATATCTTCACCGGCATAAGCACACCACACTAGTCTAGACAGTCAATTCCATGTTCTTTTAAAGGGGATATGTCAGTTATCCAACAGCACACAAGCACACTGCAGCAGCTTACTACAAGATGTGAGAAAGAATACAGACAATCCTGCTGTGAGGGGTCATTTTCTCAGAAGAATGTTTACACAGAAAAAGCAAATGTGGAAAAACCCCATTACACTCATGTGGAAAATATGCATGAATTACCCCAATGATCAGAAGCAAAGTACTTTCATTTAGATTAAAACAAAATGTGTGCGTGCCCGTGTGTGTGTGTATGTGTGATCCTGTGTGAACCCGGAGCTATTTTTTGTTGTTGTTGCTGGCTCACTGTGGGGTTTTAGTGAGTTGTAGCAACAGTGTGATTGCAAAAAATAATACACTGTTACAAGACATTTGTTTTTAACAAGACAAAATTTAGCTAGGCTGATTATGCTTTTTCTGTTTATTGGATTTGCGCTAATGAAATTTCATCTCCTTTATGAAACTTGCAGTTTCTGATATTTTTAATACTGCTTTCCACACCCACTGTACTCTATTTTATTTTAAGATGTTCCCATGATATTAGTGCCATAAAGCAGTGAGCACCAAATGACCCTCTACCTTACCTTGGAAACAAAGCACCGTGACCCAATCACCAGTGCATACACCCTTAATACCAAAGAGGAGCAAGAAAGATTCCAAAAGAACTCCTCCCAGAAATAACGTTGCCTAATGAATTGATTTTCCTGGGTTAGTTCAGTGTACATGTGGGCAGTCATGCTGCATTGTGGAGAGGAACCATTGGATAACAGGGAATTGGAAAAATGAAACTGCATTGTCCAACTCCTCCTCAGTGAATGTGCCAAATATTAGCTCGTGACGACCAATGGAGTTTTTCACTTACTAAATAATGGATCATCCTACTCGAACTCTCAGCGACCTTCGACATTGTGGACCACCCCCGCTCCTTGAAACTTTATAAACCTTAGCTTCGCTGACACTGTCCTCTCCTGCTTTCTTTCTCTCTGAACCTGCCCCAGTGCTTAGTACAGTTCTTGGCACAGGGTAAGCTCTTAATTATTATTATTGTTGCTCTGACTGAGAGATCAGAGCTCCCAGCCTTTTCACCTCCTCTTTTATCTTTCCCCTCCCCAAAGCCAGTCTCGGTAGACTCAGATAAGCTCCCAAGTCCAGGCATCCCAGGGACATGACCGGGGAGGGGGTGGGTAGACTGTAAGCTCGTTGTGGACAGGGAACGTGTCTACCAAACACTGTTATATTGTAGTCTCCCAAGCGCTTAGTACAGTGGTCTGCACAAACTAAGCTCTCAACAAATATCATTGTTTAGATATGGTTGCAGTAGGGTTACCTGAATGTCAGATATCAACTGACAGTCATTCATTCTCTCGGACCAGTCTGGAGGCACACATAAAGGTCATTTGTCCAATCGGCATGCTGCTCTAGCTCTCCAATCTAACGGGAAGCTGTGTTGAATTGGGTACAAAACGAGGCAGGGATAGCCACAGCCATTCACTGTTTTGTTCAACCCAGACACTGTTGGCTTGATGCCGATAAAATAATTAAATGCTTTGCTGAATTTTTTTCTCCCAACTTGATTTTGAGATTCATTTCTCTCTCGCCAAGGCCAAAACCCCATTTTACCTTTATTGAATGAAGATAATTTATGTGGAAAGAGGGTGTCTTGGACCAGACTGCCCTAGAAGACAGGGAGAAGGATACGCATTGTTTGGAAACCAGCGACTGCAGTGGTTGGTGTGATCTGCATGAAAGGAACAGGAGCTCCCCGGGGAGGTGATCGAGTCAGAGGTCATTATTGAGGCAATATGAGTGAAAAGCTCCGTGGATTCTCACTTTCATTCAGTCGTACTTATTGAGCGCTTACTGTGTGCAGAGCACTGTACTAAGTGCTTCTGAAACAAGTAGCTGTCACCATTCCTCTAAGGTGAAAGGCTAGATGATTTTCTTCTGACTCCATAGAGCTGGATAAACCGCAGTTCAATAAAATAATCGAAAGACTGAGTCGTCCGGGAAGGGAGGCAACAACGTGAAGAGGCAAAAGATGAGCGGGATCATGGCTGTCAAAGTGTTCGGCTTTGGGGAGCACCATGGGGCCAGGAGAAGCCCATGACTTCACAGGTGAGGAGAGAGTCTGTGTAGGTTCAGGTGGATGACTTCAGGCAGGACCACTGGAGATGTCAGGTTCCCTTTGTCCTGGACGAGTGAGCTCTATATGTCTTCTCTTTGAGGAACCAGCCTGCTCTCTTTCTGATGGGTCATGGCAGTCCTTCAACCTCCTCTACACTCAGCGTGGCTCAGTGGAAAGAGCATGGGCTTTGGAGTCAGGGCTCATGAGTTCGAATCCCAGCTCTGCCACTTGTCGGCTGTGTGACTGTGGGCAAGTCACTTAACTTCTCTGTGCCTCAGTTCCCTCATCTGTAAAATGGGGATTAAGACTGTGAGCCCCACGTGGGACAACCTGATTCCCCTATGTCTACCCCAGCGCTTAGAACAGTGCTCGGCACATAGTAAGCGCTTAACAAATACCAACATTATTATATATTCATTTATAATCCTCCTCAGCACCTTAATATAATAATAACAACAACAATAATAATAGTGGTAATTATTAAGCACTCTCTATGTGCCAAGCACTGTATTAAGTACTGGTGTAGATGTTGGATAATCAGGTCCCACATGAGGCTTACAGATTAAGTAGGAGGGAGAACATGTGTTGAATCCCCATTTTGTAGATGAGGGAATTGAGGCACAGAGAAGTTAAGGGACTTGCCCAATATTACACAGTAGGTATAATTTATACCTACTAGTTGGAATACCTATTAGTTGGTATAATAATGCCAACTAAGGTGAAAGACACTTGGGCTATAAATGTGTCTGGCAGTAAAAAAAACCCCTTGGTGGGCACTATGAACTTCCCCCAGGTTCTCGGTCCTAAACTCTGAGGATTGAGGCCCATCCGTCGGTTTCGACAGGAGACCATGAGCCCCGCGTGGGACATGGACTGTGTCTAACCTCATCAGCTACCTCAGCGCTTAGTTTAATGCCTGACAAGTAGTAAGTGCTTAATAGATGCCATTAACAGAAAAGGAGACTGCATCATCACTGTGTGCCGAGTGTTGGGCTAAGTGCCTGGGTAGGTGTAAGACAATCAGGTCAGACTGCCTCTGCTCCACCCAGGGCTCACGATCCATGACATTCTTGGGCTTTCCTAAGAAACGAGGGGGGGCTCAGATAGGATTTAAAAAGAGCTCCTTGCAGGGGACACTTCCAAGTGTCCCCGTTGCACCCTGGGAATGATCAGACTACACCAATTTGCTAAATGGGCCAAACTGCATTGAGCAACAGTAGTCCCCAGGAGAAGCGAGCCCTGCCCTGTTTGGGGTCCAACTGGCACCACCTCCCAATTTACCATGAAGTTGGTTAGAGCCGAGCTGAGAGTCCCCAGGGCACTCCCATTATTCCACGCAGTTTGACATGGTTAGTAAATTGGCGTCCTCTGATCATCATTAGCCCCAAATCATCCAGGCTTCTCTTCCAGACCTAAAAGGTTACTTTTAACTGTCTCCAAGGCTTTATTACCATTCCAGAACAAACTGGCAACTAGATGCAGAATCAGGGGCCCATGGGGCGGGCTGTAGGTTCTTCCCCCGCTGGGCTGTTTGGCAGGTGTGGAAACTGCAAATTACTCTTTACCCTGCTGTGATGGCATGTTCCCTGCCATGATAGCCTGCACCCTGCCAAGCCTCAACCTTTTTTATGGTACTTATTAAGCTTCTATTATTTGCTATGATCTCCTCCTACACCCCAGCCTGCTCACGTCGCTCCTGTAATGCTCTCTTACTTCACCGTATCTTGATCTCATCTGTCTCATTGCCTACTCTTTTGTCTATATCCTCTCTGTGATCTGGACCTTTCCCCTCCACCCCCCCCTCCATTTAAGACAGACCGCCACCGTAACCACCTTCAGTGATTTATTACTATAACACCTCCTCCAAGAGACCGTCTCTGACTTAATCCTTCATTTTTCCTACTCGCCCTCCCTTCCGCATCACCTGTATACATGGACCTAAAACCCCTAAGCTCTTGATGTTCACCCCCCGACCTAAGCCCTTGATGGTCATCCCTCCGTCAGCCTCACAGCATTTATGTATTTATCCTTTCCCTCTGCCATTTCTCCTGTGATTCATTTTAATGTTTGCTTCCTCTCTAGACTTGGGCAGGGAATGTGTAGACACATTCTACACACTCTGTTATATTGGATGCTCCCAAGCGCTAAGTACAGCGCTCCACATGCAGTAAGTGCTCAATAGATACCACTGATTGATTGAATTTGGAAGACTTTATAGACCTGCCAAATAACCTGGTTTTAGAACTATTTTAGAACCTAGGTTGGCTCTATAGAGCCATGTTGATTCACTATGATTTCTTTGTAGGCTGAGTGGTAAGTGAGACATCCAGTCTGAAAAGTAACCGTGGGCTGAAGATATTTTTCAATAGAGTTCTGGGCCAATAGACCCTGCCGGTAATGGTTTTTGTGGACACTAATCATTATTGCAGTTATTAATTTTCTTCTATTTTGATATAATAACTTTTTTGGTGCTTCCAGGTGCCAAGATGAATCATAGGGGCCCGTAAGAATGCAGTGAACTCTGCTTAAAGAATGAGAGGATCCTACACCAAAATGCACAAGCGAGACATGATCATCCTCTATGTTAGGGGTTTTTGCAAGGAAGGAGATGTCTTGGCACCAGCAGCAATCTACTCTGATGATTGTCTTTTCTTTGTTTTTGTTCTTCCTCCTCTTCTCTCCTACCCCAGAGAAAGGCCCCTCCTTACTAGGCTATAACCCTTGCAACTACAGTGTGACCCAAAATGTCCACCCAGGGGTGACCTTTCAGAAGTCCTGTGAGACGCGCACTTCCTATAGAGCCTGGATCCGGCTTCTTTTGTGTCCCAAGACGTATTATAAAACACAGTTCCACACTATTGAAGTCCCTGAGGCTGTGAATTGAACAGATTGCTGCGAAGGACACGAACAGATCGAGCTCCACTGCGAGAGTAAACTAGACCAGGCAGGTACCATATCTGCTCCCCGGGAACCGTCAAATGCACCGTTAGCTGGTATCCTCACTTTCCACAATTACTCTTCATGGGGACCTTCCTTTTTTGGGAGTACTTTCCTGGAAATCGATCAGGGCTCAGAAGCAAAAATGGATGAAAAGAGGCGAAAAGAAAATGTGAGAAATGGTGGGCAATATCAGAATTTATTTGAAGGTGTGGAAGAACATCGTAGAGACGGGCTAAAATTGCAACACACCACTCCTGAACTGGAGTTGTTGGCTGGGATTCGTAGGTTACGACTCGGGAGGTGAAGGGGGGTGGCGCAACGTTCCGTTAACCAGCCTGAGCCCTACCCCTGGGGCAGAACAGGACTGAAGGTCCTCCGCCTCCTCTTTTGGGGATCTGAAATAGCTGAGTAGCCAAATATTTGCAGTTCCAGCGTTTGATGCATGAATCCCGCTACTGGTGTTCATTTTAAAATCTCATTTGAAATTTGAAACAAAATATTTGCATAACCTGAAATTCAGAAGAAAATGCAGCAAAAACTGATATTTTCAGCAAATCCTGGGAGTTTTCTGAAAATTAAACTGAAAATGAAGGATCCTAGTTATTCACTATAGGTCAACAGATTGTGATTTTAAGGTGATGTGCTCTAGCTATTGTAGAGAACGATTTGGGTCTAAATAGCAATGAGAAAATATGAGGCCTGTCCCTGTAGTGGGCAAGATTGAGTTAGTCAATGTCTGGGGAGTTAAGTGGTCCCTCATGTGAAATGAAGGAACCCTTCCAGGCTCTGAAGCCTCATTTGGTGCAATGCCTTTTTCACTAAACAGTGGGAAGTGGGTCATTTGGATACTGCAGCAGTATATGCTAAGCAAGCCAAAGTGGTCTCCTGGTGGTGGGCAGACACCCTTTAATTTGCAAGGAGCAGGGGACCAGAGATGGATTGGGCACAGCCCCGCTCTCCTCCCACCATGGAATGCTATAAAGTGCTCTTGACTACATTCCATCTGGCTTATCCATTGAAACAGCACAGTCTTTGGGTGAGAACTCATCTCCATCGCTCTCTCTAGGACCTCCCTGCAAGGAGAACGAGGGCCCTGGACCATTTTCTATCTCTGGCAATGGTGGAACCTTTAATGATAAGGATGGCTTTTATTAACGGCTTACTCTGTGCCAAACACTGAGCTAAGGGCTGGGGTAGTTGCAAAACAATCAGTGGAGAGGGATCTGAGGTTAAGTGACTTGCCCAAGGTCACACAGCCAGAAATTGCAGTCGAAACTAGAACCCAGACCTCCTGACTCTTAGCCTCGTGGCCTTTCTACAGATTAAGACATTGTTGTTTACTAAAGAGTGGTGATGTCTGGGGCTGAAGCTGACTGTGAGATTGCAGGTGAGGGGGCGGGAGTGCGTGTGTGTAAGGAGGTTGATATTTCTCAATAACAGTGGTCTTGGGGCCAGGGGACTCTGAATAGCTGTCTGTCTAGGGTCAGTGGCGGACGAGCTTTGTAAAAATCTTCCTCCTGTCTTTTATCTTTCCCTAGCCTAGCATCTGATTCTCCTGGACTCTACCTCTGTTGTTCACTTTGGATATTGGATGTTGTGGTGGTGATTGTGACTGTGGCTGGAGACCAAACATGGCCCGGATAAACAGATGGGCTTGCGACTTGCTTTCAAACGCTGTTAGTTTAGCCAGTTTCACGAACATTAAACACCCATCTTAAAAAGGTACAAACTCACCAGGTTCCTTTCCCACTTGAGGGAAAGAACGTCAGGCTGTCGTTCTTCAGAGAGCTGGGGTTTTCTCCCAGGGGTCTCTGGGAAAACACCTCCACAGCTTTGCCCTAAAAACTGAGCCACCACAAGACAGTTGAACCAGTTTTCATGAGCCAGACCTCATATATCTGCCGTGCTGTGGCTGACAAACATTCAGCTGTGGCAGCAGTGACACGTGACCTCTCTTTTGTGCTGTGGTCACCTTACTTTCTCCCCACCACCCCTCAGTTTCTCTGTCCCTAGCATTTCGGAGATCTGTAGTCTTAGAAATGCAGTCGACTTCCTGGATAGCATTATTAGGAATACATTGCCAAGAATTGCTTCTTCAGCAGATGCTTTCCCTTCCATCCAATCTCCTGTTTCATATCAATCAATCATTAAATCAAAAATATTTGTCGAGTGCTTATTCTTCTCAGACCACTTTACTAGGTGTTCGGGAGACTACAGTAGAATTAATTGGGCATGGCCCCTACCCTTACAGAGTTTATAATCTAATAAGGGATAAAATAATTTACAGGTAGGAAGATGAAGGAAAAGTAGATCTGTATATGTATATGAATTACTGTTTGAACAGAAATGTTATGGAGGTTGTGAGTACCCAGCTGCATAGTGCCTAAGTAGCAGTTGGGGAAATATGATTAGGGGAGAGGAGAAATCTCCCAAACATAGAAATAGTTTCACCCAGGTGACGTTAGCTTCACTGAAAAATGAAAGTGTTCTTTGACTTTGCCACTTCAGTCCCTCTCTGCTTCTCTCCCCCAGCTGGGATGTGGGCCTATGTAAGGAGGTCTTTCAGACCCAAAGCCTAGGGCAAAGGGAAGAAGCAGCCATAGAGGATAACCTATGAGTTGGAACAATTTACTCTTCTAACCCAAATTTTTCAATTTAATTGCACGTTCATCTGGAAATTTCCCGTTGATGGGACTCAGACATGGCTGACTCTAAGATAAGATACGAAATTACCAAGTGTGTATTTGTAGTGTGTTCTGCCGTTTGTCCCAGAGGGAGTGTCAACTAGCTAAAGTGGGGTATAAAAAGCTTTTAGCATGGATGGACCTCTGTAACTACTCTGCTTCCTTTCCCTGGAAGAGTATAGCCTGTTCCTCAGAAACAGGATTGAGAGCTAGCACATTTCTTGGCAGCAACAATATTTGATTATTTTTCAGATCATGTTTGTCAAAGAACAATGTACTTTTTGGAAATAGGTCATCAGAAACAATGGCAAGAGAGTTTCTGAATGACCAGAATGACCAGAATCTCAGACTAAACTCCATGAGGGCAGGGATCAGTTCTACCAACTGTATTGTACTCTCCTAAGTTCTTATTACAGTGCTCTGAACACTGTGAGTGCTTTATACATACCAATGATTGATTGATCTGGTCTTTTATTTCGGTTGTCTCTTGACATGTGGAAGCCCACTTCTCCTTTCTTTTATCGGGGGAGTCTTTCCTTATCTGTTGTACACTTTTCTGTAGGAGTTGTATCATTTAGCATTGGAGGTGGCATGAGAAGAAGCGGGTTTGACTACCTGATGCTCTCTTGCCGACTCCAAAGACAGCCTATCTTTTCTCCAACTCTCCTCACGAATCCAGCCCCCTCAATTATCCCCCACTTCCATCCTCAAGACAGCAAGCATTATAACATCCCCAAACTTTGGTCCATGTGGGGTGAGCAGGAGAAGAGGGACAATTTTGAGAACAGCCTGACTTCATGTTTTGACCAGGTCAACACTGAAGGGAAAGAGAGAGAAAGGTTTTGTTGAGCTAATATGATGTCCCTTAGCATCGTTTCCCCAGGAAGCTGCTGATTCAGTCGCTGAAACAGAAGTTGCTGTTGTCATTCGCAGTAAGTTGGTTTTTAGCTATTGGTTGCTAGGCAATGGGTATTTCTGTCTCATTATTTGGGTAAAGTTGGAGAAAGGCAAAGAGGTTTTGTTTCCTACTAGTAGAAGGATATTGGTGGGTGTTCCTCCTATGGCAGAGTGTTTCTTAGCAGACAGTTTGGTGGTGGTAGATTGTTGACTCTTTTGCTAATCTGAATTAAATCAATAAGCTAGCTTCAAAAGCTACTGATATGATTAAACTGAGATGGTGCACGATACCATTCTTTCCCTCAGCCAGTCACCTCTAGAACCTGAAGAAATGGCCAGCAGGCTTCAAAGCTTGTATTCAGTAGCATTTCCCTCATCTGCACTGTTTTCTCGGACTACATATGACTCACAATTTAAGTCACAGTCACCCACCCAATACACTTTCATGTTTAGCACATTGTTGTCTGTTTTCCCCCTTCTAGACTGTAAGCCTGTGGTTGGGTAGGGATTGTCTCTGTCTGTTGCCGAATTGTACTTTCCAAGGGCTTAGAACAGTGTTCTGCACACAGTAAGCGCTCAATAAATACGATTGAATGAATGAATGAAATTGAAGAGTTGTACCGAAGTGGTTTTCCAAATGATGACACTCAGAGTTACTTCCTTTTAACAAAGACCGTATAACTTTTGAAAGGAGACTGAGGAAAACAGATCTCAAACTTAACATCCAGATAGCGTTCTTCAACAATGGGGGGGAGTCAACCCAAGTGAAAAGTGAATAACAGCTGGCCGTTGCCTCTGTCCTGTCAGTAATAATTGCGATATTTGTTAAGTGCTTACTATGTGCCAGGCACTGTAATAAGTGCTGAGATGGGTACAAATAAATTTGGTTGGGCACAATCCCTGTCCCATGTGGGGCTCACAGTCTCAAACCCCATTTTACAGATGAGGTAACTGAGGCACAGAGAAGTGAAGTGACTTGCCCAAGGCCACATAGCAGACAAGTGGCGGAGCCAGGATTAGAACCTATGACGTTCTGGCTCCCAGGCCCATACTCTATCCACTACGCCATACTGCTTCTCAATTGGGCCTTTTTTCCAGCTTATGTGTAGAAACACACCACAAAGTGTAGTTGCTCATGGGATGCTTCTTGACATAATTCTTTTAAGTAATGTTTAAATTTTGTCAGAAATGTTTGCTAATACAGAGAAATTGGTATAAAAGCCTGAGCCCTATCCCCAGTACACAGAGGCCTTGGGCCAATTCATTCATTCAATCAGTGGTATTTATTAAGTGTTTACTGTGTGCAGAGCACTGTACTAAGCACTTGGGAGAATATATTACAACACAGTTTGAGGCACATTCCCTGCCCACAAGGAGCTTATAGTCTAGAGGTCAGATGACATTGTTAGCAATCCCAGGGGCAGGTAAAACTTGACCTCTGACTGCTGCTGTTTCCTGCTCCCTAAGTAAAATAACAGTAATTGTGATATTGGTAAATATGCACTTTATGCCAAGCACGGTGCTAAGGGTAGATGCAAGATAATTAGATGGGACACTTTTCTTGTCCCATATGGGCCTCACAGTCTAAATAGGAAGGAGAGCAGAACTTGAATCCCCATTTTACAGATGACAAACCTGAGGCCCAGAGCTAAGTGGCTTGCCCCAGGGCACCCTGCAGACAAGAGGCAAAGCCAAATTAGATTCAACCAATCAATCAATCAATCAGTCAACATCTCAGTCCTGTGTTCTCTCCATTTGGCCCAAGTGCTTCTCCTTCCTCTCCAAGAAATTTGCAGGAGCCTCCTGTAGTGGATACTGAGGGAGGTGACAGTCTAAGAAAGGTCCAAGTATTGGAGGCATCTTATACAGGAGGAGGGAGGTGGAGGTGATGGTAGAATTCAGGACCAAACTGGCCCACTCATTTCCCGTCCTGACTTGGAGATCTTCTCCTTGGTCCCCCAGTTTAGCCCCCTTTTTCACTGGCTTAACAATCCTCCTTTCAGGGGTTCTTGGGGCCTGCCTCCCCAAACCCCACAGGCGTGCTATGGCTCAGCATGGCACCTTTTTAACACTCCAGGTGTATTCCTCTCTTCACTTCCAGGCAGAAGCCAGACGAATTACTGTAACAATGTGACCATCCTGATGAAAATAGATTTCAGCGAATTGAAGCAAGTGGATCCAAAGTTTCTGAACCATTTCTGTCTCTTACTTGTCATGGTAGGTATGAGAAAAGTCAGTCATGTACGAAGATTTCTTTCACTCCTTGGGTAGCCTGATCGCCTTTGGGTGGATCAAGAGAACACAGGTTAGCGATTTCAGAAGCAAACAGTGCATGATGTGAATCTCAACTAAACTCAAGCATTCAACCAGTGAGGGTTCAGCACACTAATGAATAAGAAGGTGCAATAATCTCAGACGAGAATGTACCCAACTTGGACTATGGTTTGCAAAAGGAATTAGTTCCATAACAGTTTGTGTTGGCCCCATCTCTTCTCCCAAGGCCACTCCTGCTCTCTAAACCCCCACACCTTCCCTACACCCCCATTTCTGTTGCTCCCCAAAACATCAGGCCAAGAGAACACAAACATCAGCCTGAAGCAAACACATTCAGTGTCCCCCCTGCTGCCATCCCCCATCTTCAACCAGTTCCTATGAAAACCAAACAAAATGGGGAGAAAATTGTAAGGCAGTGAATATTGAGTTTGTTAAGGGTTTCTTATTAGGGGTCTCTGGATTCTCTTTGTCCAGGACCTATAGGCAGTTTCCCCAGAATTGTGGTAATCTGGCACCACCCAGAGGGGGTGTTGAATGATAAAACTGGAGGGATGTGGGCTGGTCAAGCACCTGGCAACCAAAGGCAGCCTTCTCCTCTATTCTCAAAGGCAGTTCCAGGGCAGTGGGTTCAAGCCAGGGTAAGGTTCAGGGAGTCAATTCCAACACACCATTCCGGGAGGGCATCTCTGGCTTCCAACTGGCTCAGGAGGACAAGAATTGGAGTTGGTTCTCGGTCCTCCTGGTGGTTTGGAAATGCTTCGGCATAGTGGATCTGAGGATTCACCACTGAACCAGCATCCCTAGAGAGACAGGCACCTGTTAGGGCAAAGACCCAGAATCCCTCAGGGCAGAAAGGCTTAAAAGCCAAGATTACCATGGGCTGAGTTAGAAGTTGAGAGGGCCACCCAAGCTATTAGAAATGGGGGAAAGGGAGAAGAGAGAGGCGAGAGGCAGCTCCTAACCCCCAAGACTATTGAGCTGCAGTCCAAACTACAACATAAAACTCCAGGGAGGTTAAGCCTTGTAGGGAAGGAGAGGAGAAGGAAGGAAGAGCCCTCTTTTTTAGCATACCACCTTTTCCCACCACCTTACCTCAATTCCTCAAGAACAATAGCTGCCTTCCCTTTCCTCAAAATCTCCAGAGAGTATTCTACTAATTCTCAGGGGGAAAACTTCCAGGCTCTCACAAGCTTTACCAACATGATGTTCTTTCTAGTCCAACCTTAATTCCTCCCACTGCAATCTCATCTTGCCTCGCCTTAGCTAGGAAATGAGAGTGTAATTTCTTGTGAGTAAGAGGACGCATTGCATCTTTATTTTGCGTTTAGAACTGTGAACTGCATTCATTAGGTTTTTTTTTGAGGGAGGATGGTGTTTTATGGTATTTGTCAAGTGCTTACTATGTGCAGAGGACTGTATTAAGAGCTGAGGTGTACAATAATTGTGGTATATCATTAGTTCTATTACTGCCTTATTAAATTTCTCCCAATAACTTCCTATTGTCAATAGGATTGATTAAGAACCTACTTTGTGCAGAGTTGTGTATTAGATGGTTTTTCCTCAAGTTAAATAATACCTCTGTTACCTTTAGTTTCCCAGGGCCCATTTCCAACTTTTTGGTTATTTTTGTTCCTCTCCTCCGGAATCCCTCTAGATTCTCTGTATCTTGAGGGTGCATGTGAAGCGTAGTTTCCTGCCTTTGACAATGGTTGAGGCCCTGGCAGAGTGCAGTAGGTCAGCAGGATATGGCCTAGAAATCCTCTGCATCCTCTTGAGAACCTTTCAATCAAGCGCCTTTTTCCTTGCCTGGGTTTCTTCTTGAAGTAGCAATCTCCCAGATCATCACTGCTCTTTAGAAGTATTTGCCATGCCGGCTTCTTGGCAAGCATTAAGGCCCCAGCCCTTTCTGAAGGCCTCCCTCATCCTGAGCAGCCCCACATACTGCTGCTCTCCACTTTTTTCCCAAGTTTCGGGATTCTAAATCAACTTCCTTCTGGAGAGCTTTCAGAAGCTGGGCCAAAAACATCCAGTGGGGCTGGGTTTTTGTGTGTGTGTGTGTGTGTGTGTGTGTGTGTTTGTGTGACAGACAGAGGAGAATTTCATTTTAAATTGCAAATGCAGTCCAGGCCCCTTCAGGAGTTTGGTGCTGCCTGCCATCTGATGCATTCTCATAAACAGTAATAATCATTATAATATTTGTTAAGGGCTTCCTATAATAATAATGATGGCATTTGTTAAGCCCTTACTATGTGCCGAGCACTGTTCTAAGCGCCTGGGATAGATACAAGGTAATCAGGTTGTCCCACATGGGGATCACAGTCTTAATCCCCATTTTACAGATTAGGTAACTGAGGCACAGAGAAGTGAAGTGATTTGCCCAAAGTCACACAGCTGACAGGTGGTGGAGCCAGAATTAGAACCCATGACCTCTGACTCCCAAGCCAGTGCTCTTTCCACTAAACCACGCTGCTTCTCTACAATGATAAACCTTGGGCTAAGTGCTGGTACAGATGCGATATAAGCAGTTTGGACATAGGTGCTGACCCATATGGGACTCGTAGTCTAAGGGTGAGGGAGATCCCCATATTGTCGGTGAGGATATAAGGGTGAGGGAGATCCCTATATTGTCAGTGAGGAAATTGCAACATAGAGAAGTGAGGTGACTTGCCCAAGCTCACAAAGCAATGTTAGAGCCAGGATCAGAATCCAGGTCTCTCAACTCCCTGTTCTATGCTCTCTATGCTAGGCTATGCTGCTGGACGCTGTTAAAGGGGACGTGACCGTGACCGTGACGTGACCGTGACATTTGATTTTCCGCCCTCCCTGAACCGCCAGCCGTGAATCTATGGGAGGCCACTGTGTGTAGAGCACTGCACTAGGGATATGGGGAATTTCAGAGAAGGACAAAGCAAGGCCCATACTTGTGAAGTATTGGCACTGACTTGTTTTCTGAAAGAAAAATCAAGGCAGGAGGACTCTTTTGATAGAGGGCGATAGGTAGGAGGAATTGCTTAAAGCCAGTTAAATGAACACAGGTTATTTATCTCTCATGCTGAAAAGTGCCATTTGGCTATGGGATTCCACCATATATCACCTCCTCTCTGCCAGGGGGGAGCCCTCTACATTGGCATCCCAGCTTCTGCTGGAATTGACCCACCCAGTGCCCCAGCAAATGTCTCTTTGATGCTGGAAGACACTGAGAAACGGGTTGGTGAAGTCATCAGCCTCCAAGTGAAAGGTTGTATTTTTTCCTCTCCCTCCCTTGTGTAGGGAAGGCATCTAACCTCATGCTGCCGATGCTAGAGGCAGCACTTAGACACTCAAGTATCATAGACTTTCTTTCTGGGGCACTGGTACTTTGTGGCAATATAGTTGCCTGATTTTCAGTGTTTCTTTATATACAAATGGTTAATGAAGCAATTTCCGTGATAAGCAGTTTTGTAATGAGAAGTGTATCACAATGATGCCAATGTTTTTTTGGCACTAAGGGAGCTCTTGTGAAAGCATTTATTTCCCCCAAAATATGCTAAGGGCTCCCAAGCCAGGAGTGGTTTCTATTCTGCAGAAGTGTTTTGGTATGACTAGCCCACTGCTGCCTGCCTGCCTGGGGTTATTGTTGGAGCAGGGAACTTTGGATCAAGGGCTTTGAGCTAAAGATGTTTCTTTACTCTGGGCTATTTAGTGATGACAGAGTGCCCCTAAGAGGTGATGAGTCAGCTAAGTTTACTGTCTAGCAGCCAACAATACCCTCAAGAAAAGCATATTGCTTTGTACTGAAATATCTAGATGGAGGTCTCTTGATTGGAAAGGTGGTCAAACTGAAGCAGCCTCATACCTTGTCTTCAAACATTCTCAAAACAGACCGTGGCCCAAAGAATTTCCTCAACTATGAAATTACGTCTTGGAGAAGTTGGAGTCGGGGGGCAAGTGGGGGCTCTCTTGGAAGCAGTAATAGTTGGAAAGGCTTCTGGGAATTCTCTGTTAAACTGCTTTTTCCTTTTGTAGACGTGGATGAATGTGACTACCCTGAACTCAATGCTCGCTCTGGAAGAGAACGTGGTGTATACCTTTAAGAGCCTACAGATGTGTCTGTCAGTACCAGTATATTACGCTGACCCCAGGTGAACAAGACAGAGGATGTAAAGGTAAATTAATTCCCTGAAATCTCTCTTGGGTAACAAAGTTTTCACTTATCGATGAAACAGGCCCTCCTGATTCAGAAAAGGCCCCAAAGCCTTCTGTTTTGCTGGATTTTTTAAATAGTATTTGTTAATCAATCAGTAATATTTATTAAATGCTTACTATGTGTAGATCGCTATACTAAACATTTGGGAGAGTGTAATACACAGAATTAGCAGATACATTCCTTGCCCATAATGAGCATACAAACACTGCGTGCCAGGCACTGCCCTAATCTCTAGAGTAGATACAAGCTAATCAGGTTGGACACAATCCATGTCCCACATAGGACTCACAGCCTTAATCCCCATTTGACAAATGAGGTAACTGAGGCACAGAGAAGTGACGTGACTTGCCCAAGATCACACAGCAGGTAAGTGGCAGATCCAGATTAAAGCCCAGGTCCTTCTGACTCCCAGGCCTGTGTTCTATCCACTAGACCAAGCTGCTTCTCAACAGTACTGCTTTAGAGTGACAGTATTTGAAAGAGCAGAGTGAATTGAACCATATCCAGTAGACAGGAATGAAAAACTAGGTCCTTCAACCCCTTCAGTGAACACACAGATGTGTAGTTGGAAGCTCTGGATTCCCAGGGAGCAAGAAAACGAAGGTAATTTCACATCTCTGATTAATTAGAACAGTGCTTGGCACATAGTAAGTGCTTAACAAATGCCATTACTATTAAAATAGCTGTACACTATACTATACAAAGGCTTTGAGTGGCTGGAGGGAGGAGAAAGGTGCTGACCACCTGGAATTTTGCCTAATTTAGGAATCGTTTTTATCAGTGAGCCTAGTGGTATTTTAAATAATAAATGATAATGATAATTGTGGCACTTAAGTGCTTACTATGCGATAAGTACCTTCCTAAGTGCTGGCATAGATATAAAGAAATCAGGAGATTCAGCTCCTGCAGGGGATCATTTCTACCAACTCTTTTGTATTGTACTTTCCCCAAAACAGTGCTCTGCACAAAGTAAGTGCTCAATAAATACCATCAAATGGTTGATTGATGGATGTGGATGGATGGATGAGGAATTTTAGGCAAAGGGAAATTAAGTGATTCTGCTCAAGGTCACACAGAAGGGAAGTGGCAAAGATGGGATTAAAACCCAGGTTCTCTGACTCCCAGGCCTATGTTTTTCTACTAGGCCACACTACATCCACTAAAAGCCTTTTTCAAAGGTGTCATATGAAGTTTGATTGTGAGTTGGGAACAAACTTTTTTTTTTAACACCAACAATATATTTTTTTTTTCAAATCAGTTTTCTACAAACTTTGTTCCTATTGGTATGAGTGTCAACAAATTTGTTTTCTGGTACAAGAAGTCACCAAATTTTTTAAAATAAATATATATTTCTTAAATACGAATATGAAAAATTGGCAATGCCTAGTCCATCTTTCTTTTGCCATTCTTTATAAAGCAAAGAAATGCAACATACAGAAGAGAAGCAGTCAACCATTGGATGACAGAAATTGACCGAGAATTTTGGTCATCAGTCAAGGAATTGAATATTTTTTGGATTGAGTTTCTAGTAAAAATGAGTAATTTGCTCACATAAATGGCAAGAAGTATAAATCTGGAAAACATGGCACAAATTTCAAACAGCTTTCTCATTAAATTAGTAATGTGTCTAAGACACTAAGCACAGCTCTAGTAGTCCATAAAACAATAAACATTTGTTAAAAAAAAACCCACCTGCACAATTGACTCAGTAGCGTATTAGTGGGCTTGGTTATTAGATTGAAACTGCATATCCAAGAATCACTCGATTGGGCCTGGCAGACAGTCATTGCTGGTTGGAATGTGATAACTTGATAGTAATAAGGAAACATTATTCAAAATCAACAATTAGAACATAAAGGTTGTCACTGGTAGAGCCCTCCCTAGGGCAGGGAGAATTATGGCAAGAGTCCCTGGCCTTAGCGGGGTTTCATCCTTCCTGGCAAGAGGCACTGTGGAGTGAGCTCTACCACCACATGGGAAGGTGGGAAAAAGGTGGGTGAGGCCATATACTCAAGTCACATGACTTAGAGGATGGAGCACAGGCCAGGAGTCAGAGGACCTGGTCCTAATCCCGGCTTTGCCTCGTGTCTGCTTTGTGACCTTGGACAAGTCCTTTAACTTATTTGTGCCTCAGTTTCCTCATCAGTAAAATGGGGATTAAGATCGTGAGCACCGTGTGGATGGACTCTGTCCAGACTGATTATCTTGTATCTACCCCAGTGCTTAGTGAATGGTGCCTGGCACCTACTGAGTGCTTAACAAATACCATTATAAAAAAAAGTCACCAGTGCCTCAGCCAACTTTCTGCACTTCTTCCCTGAACAATGTGGGGCCGTTGTTTAGAGTCCTCCTTGCAGGGAGGGTCATGGGCCCCTAGGGCACATAGCCCCAGGTCCTCCCAGAGAATTTTGGGGGTGAGGAGGGGAGATTTAAAGGTAGAAATTCCCCTCTTTAAATCCTCACCCCCCCATTTCTCCAGTTTGACAGAGCCCTCCTCTGGGCCATTTGCTCTTGGTCTCCCTTTGAGATGCTCTTGGTCTTAGGACCTGAAATATCAGTGAGAATTCAGGACTAAAGACATTAAATTTAGCTAAGATATCAAGTCAGACCACCCTCTCCTTATAAAGGAGACCAAATGCTCTCAAATTCCAAAGGATTAGTGCCAAAGATCAAAATCTTATCATATTTTCTTTTCAAGGATTCATCTTTATAGTTCATAAGGGGCAAAGAGAAAACATACAGTCATAGCAAAGACAATATGTCTAGCAGTGTCTTGGTTTTCAAACTGAGAGAGGTTGAGGGGGGTGGTGCCTAAGCCAGGGTGGTCCAGGATCTATTCCTGTAGCCAGAGATCTGCCAAAATCACTCCAGGGGGGTAATTTGGATGCTACGATATGGGCTTCCTTGTGGGTTGATGATTCTGCAAATGGGTTAGATAGTGAACACTCCAAGAAAAGTAATGGAGACAAGGGCTGGTTCTCTGTTCCTCAGGATCAGCTCCGCACCTGGGGCGATGTCTTCCTGGCTGATTTTCATCTTCAGGACTCTATATCTCACTCCTTCTCCATTCCTGGTTCAAGAAGTGGGAGTCCGGAGCAGGAAATGTGCCTCCAGAGGGATAAATTGTCCATGAGACACACATCCTTGATGTAGTGATGGGAGTCAAGAGAGGGCAGTTTACCTTCAGGGCCCCTGGCTTCTGGGGCCTGTTTGAACATTGGCTTCAGAAGCAAGCATGGGTCTTCACCCTTCCACCTAAGCTGGGCCAAACCAGAAGTGACCAGAGAAGAACCATATGGGCCATTTGGTTGGGGACAGGCAGTAGTACTTTTTTATTGTATTTGTTAAGCACTTTTAACTAATCTATCCAGTAGGCCATGCTGCCATTTCTGCTGGACCTTCTGTCCCACTGACAGAAGAAATTCCCAGCTAGTCTCAGGGTTGCTTGTTAGGAGCCCTGGACACCTGAAGCATCCATATGGTTGAGGGCCTAGATATTCACATCATAGTTTCTCTGGTTTGGGCTTGGTACCCATCCCACAGTATTTATATTTGAACAAGGTGCAACCGGTGATGATTTTCAGGCCGTGACTGTGACTGATTCAAGATCAACAGTCGTTACTACACAGGACACCTATCCTCTGTTGGGCTGGCGTTGCTTCTGGTTTTGCCTTTTAGTCTCACGATCCTCTCGAAGCTTCAGCTGCAAAGGAGCTGCTCTGTTTTTGCTTGCCCTAAGCTGGTCTGTGGTTGTAATCATTGTCAGAATCTTAAAGTGTTTCTGACACTTTGTCTGGCCCTTAAAGGGCTTCCTCCATTCCCTGTGCTTTTGGCTGCCCCAACTCAGCACTGTACAAGGCTTCATGAAAGTTCTTCCATATTTTTTATGGTACTACTTAAGCGCTTACTATTTGTCAGACACTGTTCTAAGTTCTGGGGTAGGTACAGGTTAATTAGGTTGGACACTGTCCCTGTCCCTCATGGGGTTCACAGTTTAAGTAGGAAGGAGAACAGAAATTAAATCCTCTTCTTATAGTTGAGGAAACTGAGGCCCAGAGAAGTGAAGTGACTTGCTCAAGGTCACACCGCAAGCAGCTGGCAGAGCCAGGATTAGAGCTCAGGTCTTCTGACTCCCAGGCTCATGCTCTTTCCTCTAGGCTGTGCTTCTTCCCCATGTTGAAAGGTTGATGGCTTCAAGCCTGTCTATTGTTATATTGCATTCTCCCAAGCACTTAGTATAGTGTTCTGCACACAGTAAGCGCTCAATAAATACTATTGACAATCTAACTGACTTTGTTGGGAGCCCTCTACCCTTAACATCACATCCATGAGCTACTTGGGGTTTCCTTGGTGATTTCTCATCCAGGAGGAGAAATACTGTACCTATGGGAGTTTCAAAGTCCTGCAAACGATCATGGTCCTTGCCTCTGCATCTCAATCTGATGGACTGTAAGCTTGTTGTGGGCAGAAAACGTGCCTGCCAACTCTCTTATATTGCACTCTCCTAAGTGCTTAGTATAGTGCTCTGTACACTGTAATTGGTTGATTGATTAAACACAGCAATTAGATGAGTGAATTGGAAAAACAAAATGCAAAAGGGGCAATATCTGGCCCAACAAACCCCTGACCTCCTTTCATGAACACACCCTGGATCCATTTCAAAAATGTAAGTGTATAAATTTTGTTCCGCTCAATTCAGGCACAGCTTTTACAATGTCTGCTTTTAGCCTAGTTTTATTGCATTTCATTGGCACTTCTCTCTGTCTTCAGAGTGACACACGCATCGGCAATAAAACTCATCTTAACTCCTTCCCATCCTATCGAAGCACTTAGAACATGGTCTTTCCCCCTAAGATTCACTTTCCAAAGGGACATTACGAGAACATGTTTCAGAGAGTGGTGTGAAAAGAGTGAGCGCTCGAAGCTTGTAATTGTTAACATTTGAATGGCACTTGATAATCACACTGACTTTTCACAATTTAAGAAAAAAATCATAAAATTGACAGACAGATTCTTGGTTGATGAAACATCGCTTTTCTCCATAAAAACAAAATCAGCAATTGCTCAACCAAAGGCTTTCTGAAAGGTTAGAAAAAATGGTAAAGCTATTCATCAGTGAATTGTATTAAAATGGCATATTTTTCTGTCTTTGTTTGGATTCATCAAGCAAATAATCCAGATCACTGAGGATTAAACATACACCCAACCTATGTTGGTATTCTTAGAATTATCTATGTAATTCATTTCCATTATGGTTCTAGTTTAAGCCTCAAAATCTCCATGTGCCTGAAAGAGCTGGGTGATTCTGACCAAAAAGTGTGTTTTGGCAATATCTAAGTGTCAGTGTCAACGTACTCTATGTGAGAAGACATATGTTATATCAATCAGGGTAGTCTACAACAGACTTCTGTAGCAGGATGCTGGATGGTTGTCAGAAACTCATTTTCATGCACTAGGAGCTTGTGGCCAACCAACATCCATCCTGCTACTCTCCCAGAGGAGCTTTAGAGTTCAGGGGACTATTTCAGTCAGTCAATCCACCAATCAGTGGTATTTATTGAGCACTTACTGTGTGCACAGCAGTGTATTAAGTGTTTGGGGTGGTACAGAACAATAAAGTTGGTAGGCATGATCCCTGCCCATAAGTAGCTTTACAATCTAAAAGGGTGACAGACCTTAAAAAAAAGTTACAGATGGGGGAAGTGGCAAAGTATAAAGATATGCACATAAGGCCTCTGGGGCTGGAGTGAGTATCAAATATGATTAACAAGTGCTTATCCAAGTGCCTCGGTGACACAGAAGGGAGGGCAAATAGGGTGAGGTTAATCAGAGAAGATCTCTTGGAGGAGATATGATATTAGTAGGGCTTTGAAAATGCGGAGAGTGGTAGTCTGTTGGCTTTGAATGGGGAGGGAGTTCCAGGCCTGAGGGAGGATGTGGGCAAGGGGCAGTGTGAGCAATCTCTCTATCAGTGGAATAGAGAGATCGAGGAATAGAGAGTGGGTTGGCATTACAGGACTCGAGTATGCAGGTTGGGTTGTAGTAGGAGATCAGTGAGGTAAGGTAGGATGGGGAGAGCTGTTTCCCTGCTTTAAAACTGATAGTAAGCAGTTTTGGTTTGTTGCAGAAGTGAATGGGGAACCACTGGAAGTTTTTGAAGAGTGGGGGGATGTGGACTGAGTGGTTTTTGTAAAAATGATCCAGGCAGCAGATTGAAGAATGGACTGAAGTGGAGAGAGACAGGAGGAAGTGAGGTCAGCGAAGAGACTGATGCCGTAGTCAAGGCAGGTTGTGATAAGTGCTTGGATCAGCGTGATAGTTTGAATGGAGAGGAAGGGGTGGATTCTAGAGATGTTGCAAAGGTAAAACTGGCAGGAGAGGGTGACATTGAATATGTGGGTTGAATGAGAGAGATGAGTTGAGGATAATGCCAAGGTTATGGACTTGTGAGATAGGGAAGATGGTGGTATTATCTATTTCAGTGCTGAAATGACACCATGACACCCTTATGGTCTGAAAGGGGTCATGATGCTTCCAGATTAGCAGAAGCTGGTTTAAAGCCAGCCAGCCTTCTTTCCTTAGATAGAATCTCCTTCTTGTTCTTGTAAGCACCTTATACAGCACTGGTCAGATATAATTTCTCCCCACTCAGAAAGCTGAAATTATTTGTGAGTTTTAAGTGACACTATTGGGTTGCTTACATCATAAGTTCCAGCTTTTCATTTTGAGGGTGATGTTAAGAAGGGGACAGGAATTTTAGTGGGGGATGAGCCCTGGGAGGAGGCAGGCTTCAGAGACCTAACAGGCCAGAGAATCACCAGTCTGGGTCACCTCAGGCGTGACAGGAAACTCTCAGGTCTTGTCTGAGATCTGGGGTGAGCGAAGCTGGGAGTTCCGGTCGAAGAGCTGTGGGGTGTGATCACCCCAAAACTCTTGTGGTCTTAAAAAGCTTAATATTTTTGTTCCCTTTGCTCCGCTTCTTTTTCTTCTGACTGCTTGAGCTCTAGAGATCTTAATGAAGTCTTCTGGATGCTGAGGAATTGTTCTGAACCAAATCTGATTTTCTGGGTGCCAAGAACAAGTTATAAAGAATGACTTCAAGTCATTAAGACCTAGAAATCTACCCATATCTCTGACTTTTACATCTCTTGCTGCCTTATATGTGCAATTCTATTAAAAAACCAGAAGCAGAAACTTCAGTCATATTAGAACCGCTATCATCTCAGTGCCTTTTTCTGTTTTTTTTTCCTATGTCGCTAGGGCTGAGAATTGTGATGCCCAGTGGTAAAAATAGCTAAAAGGGCCTTATGTACCTGTAAAGGTCAAGGGAGCATTTATTCTTAGAATAATACATCTGTCTAATTGAAACTGGTCTCTGTAGTGAATTATTGCTTTAAAAAAACTTTCCATCCTTCAAAAGAAGTTTTGTTCATCTGTCGTAGCTCTATTTTGGGTGAATAAGGGGTTGGAATTGTGATTGGGTGGTGCCCTTTCCTGCTACTGAATGTTTTTGGGATGTTTATGCACTTGTCTGAATTAAAAGGTCTTCCTAAAGATCCTCAGAGAACAGGCTTGGGAACCCACGGGCCCAGAAAGGCCTATTATTCAGGGGAGCATTTCTGATTAGCCTCCCAAGGGCAGGAGTGAGGGCTGTTGGTGGATGGAAAAGGAATGCTCATCGTTGGGAGATGAGGTGACTGTGGTACACCTTCACTGTGTAAATAAAGAAATAGGAAGTATATTTATGCCACTCGCTCAAGTAAACAGAATGCTTCTCTCTCATTTTTGGAAACAATCTCTTGGTTTTTTATAGATTGCCCTCCAATTAGAAACCACCGGATCTTCAGTCTTACCAATTTCAAATGTTCTGGGTTTAAATTCCCCCCTGAGCCACATAGTCCACATCCAAGTGTAGAAGGACAAGGAGTTGATCAGAAGTGCAGTTACCAAAGGGATGAAGGTAGAGGTATTGGGACTGAAAGCGGACAGCTAAATACAGTGAAGGTCAGCTATGAAGCAGCATGGAGCAGTGAATAGAGCATGGGCCTGGGAGTCAGAAGGTCATGGGTTCTAATTCTGGCTCCGCCTCTTGTCTACCGTGTGGCCCAGGTAAGTCACTTGACTTCTTTGTGCCTCAGTTACCTCATCTGAAATGGGGTTTGAGACTGTGAACCCCACATGGAACAGGGACTGTGTCCAACTTGATTTGCTTTCAGCGTGGCTCAGTGGAAAGAGCCCGGGCTTGGGAGTCAGAGGTCATGGGTTCTACTACCGCCACTGCCACTTAGCAGTTGTGTGACCTTGGGCAAGTCACTTAACTCCTCTCTGCTTCAGTTCCCTCATCTATAAAATGGGATTACATTAAAATATGAGCCCCACGTGGGACAACCTGATTACCTTGTACCCTGGCAATGCGTAGAACAGTGCTTGGCATATAGTAAGCGCTTAACAAATACCATCATTATTTATTATTATTATTATTATTATTATTATATTCACCCCCCCAGCGATTAGTACAGTGTCTGGCACATAGTAAGCACTAAAAAAATGCCATTATTATTATCCATTCAGAACATCAGCACCAGTAAAAGGTATTTTTGCCGTTGAGCTTCCTCAGGTCAGGGACTCTGTTCTGTTCTTCCCTTAAATTCCTCTTGGCACTTGGTTTTGATCCATAAATATCAGAACTGACCGATAATGACAAGATGGTACACTCCTAATGGTGACAGCCAGGAAGCCAAAATTCCTTTTCTGTTTAGGTAACCAGCCCATTTACCTAAACTGTTCTACCCCCTCTTTATTCACTCATGTCCGATTAAGGCAGATCAATCACTTCTTGACTCTGTCCTGCCTCGTGCTTGGCATTTGTTTAATGCAATGCCCTCCGCCCCCACGACTTTGAGTTCAATAAATATGGACTGGCAGGGCATTGAGCTACTTTTGCCATCCTGGAGAGTTGACCATTCTGGGCAAGATTTTGTGAGAATTGTCAGATGAAAAAATGTCTACCCTGAACTGATAAGGAGTATTTACCGAGTTGGTGAAAATATCAGCTATTATGGTTTTCAGAGGGGCTCCAAATGGAAAATTCCAAGCCACATTTCTCAGCCTTGCAGAGGTAACAAGCTATTGTGACAACATTAACTTGCTGATCCCAAAGCTTCCTGATTATCCAAACTTGAGATAGAAAGCACAGTTAACTGATATTACATGGAAGGGGCTATGAGGGGAGAACCGAACCCTTCTGTGCTCCCCATCTGCTGTTTTCAGCCAATCAATGATTCACCAATATTGGTTTTCTGTGGGGTTGTAGAAACAGAATGAACTGTTTTGTTGCAATCTTAAGACTAAGGAGAGCAAGAAATCCAAGGCTTGAAGGTGCCTCCAGAGTTTATGTAGTCTCTAAAGCAGGGCTTTTATAATGTCCCTGTCCCCCATAAGGCTCACAGTCTTAATCTTCATTTTACAGATGAGGTACAGAGAAGTAAAGTGACTTGCTCATGGTCACACAGCAAACAAGTAGCCGAATCAGGATCAGAAACCAAGTCCTCTGACTCCCAGGCCCATGCTCTTTCACAAGGCAACACTGCTTCTTAGCTTATGAGCAGGCTGTCTTTGGGTCATGGAAATCATCAATCAGTAAGTTTTCACAGTAAGTACTTAGTACAGAGCTAGCCACATAGTAAACCCTTAGCAAATACCATTATAATAACGAGTAGTACCAGCTTCAGGACCAACCCCAAGGAACACCGCTACCACTTCTTGTGCCTCCCCCTCCTCAGAGGGCACCTGGCCATCTCCTGGTGGTGCTATGGTTCACTCACTCTACTCAGCGATTAGCTGCAGTCGATTTTTTGGTACAGAATTGTTTCTTGTCCATGGCGAGATATAGCCCAACTGTGACTTTCCCCTGACCTAAGAGACTCACCATTCTGCCATGGGCAATAATTAATGCTACAACCTAGACGATTTTTGTTGATTTATCCCACTTAGCACAATTGGTCTTTGGAAAATGATTTATTATTCAGATCAAAGAAGCAGAAGGTGACTGTCTGACATGTTTCTCTTTAAAAAAAAACCAAACCCAAAACTCTACATCACATTGTTGGCCTGATTATCGATGAGATAAATTTCTAAAAATAGTAAAGGATTCAAGTCAAATCCAAATAACTGAGTGTAAGCTTGCTTCATGGTTTAATTTAAAAAATGATACAAAAACAGTTCTTGATGATCTTTTTTATTTTTCTTGCCTCAAAGTGATTATTTTGCCCATTTGCCTACAAATCCATCTGCCTATTTTTCTTTTCCAGGAAAAATGTATATTATAGTACATTTTAACAGAGAATGTCTTCTCTTCTGACCAATGCCTGCTACTCTGTATTTATTGCCTCCTTAGGTACTCAAAGATTTGATCTTACAGTAAGGATCACAAACTGCTACTTCACTGAAAAGTTGCTCAACACTAGCAGTGTGGAATATCAGGACTTCTCAAAGCTGTTGTTTCATGAGGTAACTAAGCCAAAGATGTGTCCAATCACAGGATTTCCTTACCATCGCTTACAGTAAATTGACTTGTGTGGCACTTTGTAACCATTAAAGCCCAGCAAATAGCCACAGGACAGCTGAATTTATAATTGTGGTGAATTTATTAATCAAGGGCAAAAAAAGTAACCTCACAGGAGAGTTACAAAGGAGCTTTGGTTCTGGAGCAAAGTGCTAAACATTGGTTTTTATTTTTATTTTTTGATCTATATTTCATCTTTACTTTGGATGAAGGTGATCCAAAGTTCTTTCTGATTTCAGATTTTTGAGCTATGTTGTGGGAAGAAGGAGAGGGTGGAGAGCTTATGATTTAAAATGAATATAGGAATAATATTCCAGATCCAATTAAACTCCACTTGACTTGAGACCTGATTTTCAAGTGTTGACCCTGCCTTTGATACATTGGAGTCTGTTAACACTTTCCTTTCTTCTTCAGCTTCTGCCTTAGGGGAAACCCGAATTGCTCTTCTAAATGCCTTAATTAGTCACTATGGTATTTTTTTGGTATTTGTTAATCACTTACCATGTGCCAGGTCCTATGTACTAAGCGCTGGGGTAGATACAAGCTAATCAGGTTGGACACAGTTCATGTCCCACAGAGCGCTCACATTCTCAATCCCCATTTTACAAATGAGGTAACTGAAGTGTAGAGAAGTGAAGTGACTTACCAAAGGTCACACACCAGACAAGTGCTGGAGCCGGGATTAGAATCCAGGTCCTTCTAACTCCCAGTCCTGTGCTTTATCCAGTAGTCCACAATGGCTTCTTTACTCCGGCTCTTCCATTCCTGAGTAATTTCCTTGTAGCTGGAGGGAGTCGTTTCTTCCTAGAGATGGAAGAATTAGATCAACATGCCATATCATATAGCTGGGTGACTTCATTCTGAGCTAATAAAGACAAAATGTTGGACACTTATTTAAGTAAATAATAAATTCCCTCTCAGGGCCGCACCTGGAGAGTTTCCAGTACTCTCCCAGTCATGACTATAGGAGGGAGAGTCAAGCAGAGGCATTCCTAGGTTGGCCAGTGGCTAGCAAGTGGAAGGCAATCTGCTATAAGTCAGAACTCACCCATGCTAGGCAGCAGCAGGCAGGGGAGAGAGTTGAGGGTGGACATTCAAGTTAACTGCACGGAAGGAGACACTGGTCAACTACTTCGGTATTTTTACCAATAAAACTCTATGGTTACACTACCAGAACTATTACAGATGGAGAGTGGGGCGTTCTGGGAGAGATGTGTCCGTGGTGTCACTGTGGATTGGAAATGATTTGACAGCATAAGACAAGATAAGACTCTGTCTCTGGCTTTAGGTTTTGTTGAATAGTTCTTGGAGCATTTTTCTCATTTACCTGCTCTCATTCCATTCCAAACTGCATTTCCTCTCCTTCATCCTCCCTTCTTGACCTGCTACAGTCTGGATTCCGCCCCCATCACTCCACTGAGACCGTACCCAAGGTCACTGATGATCTCCTCCTTGCCTATCTAATAGGGTCTAATTTATCTTTTTCTTACTTGACCTCTCGGCCATCATTGACACCGAGGGCCACTTGCTTCTCCTGAAAATACTATCCAACATAGGTTTACTGACCTCAGTCTCCTCCTGCCTCTCTAGCTGCTCCTTCCTCTTCTTACTCCCTTTCAACTCTCAAAATCTAGCTCTAGCTAAATCCTCCCAGTTTTTCCTCCCCAACAGTTTTCTGACCTGCCTCTCTTTCCAATTGTTCATCCCCTTGGTCTTGGTCCCAAGTAGTATTTACTAAGCACTTTCTGTGTACAGAGCACTGTACTAACCACTGGGAAAGAATGCACAGGTGGGAATTGGGGGTTCACAATATATCAGCCTCCTCAGTGGCCTTCCTGTCTCTAGCCTCTCCCCTCTCCAGTCCTTATTCCTGCTTCTGCCCTGATCATCATTCTGCATGTCGCCCCTCTCTTGTTTTTTAATTGATATGTAAATGCTGACTATGTGCCAGGCACTGTACTAAGTGTTGGTTTAGATACAAGCTATTCAGGTTACACCCAGTCCATGTCTCATATGGAGCTCACAGTCTTAATCCCCATTGTACAGATGAGGTAACTGAGGCCCAGAGAAGCGAAGTTACTTGCCCAAGGTCACACAGCAGACAAGGGGTGGAACGGGCATTAGAACCCAGGTCCTCTGACATCCAGGCCCCGGGTTTCCACTAGGCCATGCTGCTTATCCAAAAACACTTCTCTCTTCAGAAGTCTTCAGTGGTTACCCATTCCTCTTTGCATCAGACAGAAACTCCAGAGTGTTGGCTTGAAGTCTCAGAGCCATGGCTCATTTATTAATGCAGCGTGGCTTAGTGGAAAGAGCACGGGCTTGGAAGTCAGAGGATGTGGGTTCTAATCCCGGCTCCGCCACTTGTCTGTGAGACCTTGAGCAAGCCACTTAACTTCTCTGTGCCTCAGTTACCTCATCTGTAAAATGGCTATTAAGACTGTGAGCCCCACATGGGACAACCTGATTACCTTGTATCTACCCCAGTGCTTAGAACAGTGCTTGGCACCTAATAAGTAATAATGTTGGTATTTATTAAGCACCTACTATGTGCCGAGCACTGTTCTAAGCGCTGGGGTAGATACAGGGTAATCAGGTTGTCGCGCTTGAGGCTCACAGTTAATCCCCATTTTACAGATGAGGTAACTGAGGCACAGAGAAGTTAAGTGACTTGCCCACAGTCACACAGCTGACAAGTGGCAGATCCGGGATTTGATCTCATGACCTCTGACTCCTAAGCCCGTGCTCTTTCCACTGAGCCACGCTAAGTGCTTAACAAATACAGTGACAATAATAATAATTATTATTAAAGTGGCTAAGGCTGAGGGAATCAGTGTTAACCCTTAATTGTCTGTTGCTAAAAGAGAAGCACTGGACCAACCAAAATTTGGCAGCCTCGGGCTCAGGGCATAGCGGAAAGTTTAAGGTGTAGGATGATTACTCCATCTAATTGCCTTGTTCTGGAGGAGGAGGAGGAGGAGAAAGAGAAAGAAGAGGAGACACTGACTGAGTGCCTACTTTGGGCAAAAGAACTGAACTAAGCACTGATGACACTTAGACCTAGTCCCTGGCCCCCAAGGGGCTCACGATTTAAGAATCAGTAGAGGGAAAGGGTTTGATGATGGAAAATAAGAAATAACGAAAAATAACAATATGAAAGACAAAGGCTATGGTGCTTAGACTTGGAGTCTCATACGGGTCGGGGACTGTGTCCAGTTTGATTATCTTCTGATTAGTACAGTGCTTAGCATATAGTAAGTGCTTAACAATACCGTAATTATTATAAATACTATAGTAAGAGCGAAAGGGTATTGTGGCTAGAGGGGCAGAGTTTCAGGCATCTCATAACTCAGCTTACACTCTCCCCTTGTCAGATGGAGCCTGGGGTGGGGTGGACCTGCAGAAGCTATTCCTTCCGTTCTTGGTCTGGGGTGAGGAGAGTCGAAGAAATGGAACTACTGATGCAACAGATTGCTTCTACTCGCTAATCTCCACCCCTAAGCCCCCAACAAGCATCGCAGTTGTACTACTACTACTAATAGCGATATTTGTGGAGACTTCCTGTGTCTGTTGAGCACTGTGCTAAGTTCTGGGGTAGATACAAGGTTAACAAGTGAGACATAGTTCCTGTTCCACATGGGCGTCACAGTCTAAGAAGAGGAGAGCCCAGAGATTGAGCCCCCGTTTTACAGTTGAGAAAACTGAGGTACAGAGAGGTCAAGTGGCTTGTCCATGATCACACGGCAAGCATGTGGCAGATCCAGAATTAGAACCCAGCCCTCTGACTTCCGGATCTTGTTCTTTCCACTAGGTAATGCTGGAATGCTAGTGCCAGCTCTTCCTCTTTATATAGATCCAGCGGACCAATGCATCCTGTGCATTCCCATCCTATGGAAAAGGGGAGTGTCACCTGCTATCTGCTCTATGTAGAAAACAGAGCTTTTTTAACTTTGCTGTTCACATAGAAACGGTATTGTTACTGCAATCAAGGAATCCTGGGGTTATTTTGGAACAAAAACTGACAGTGAGTCAATGTGTTCAAATCCCCTGAAATTGTGGTTGATTGGAAGCCAGTGTAGGAAACCATGTTACCATTACCTCATGCTTTTCCTCGACCCAGTGATTCCCCCACCCCCTCACATTTTCAAGTCAGTGATTTCCCCAGAACTTGTCACTGAGCGATCGGAACAGCGGGCTAGGCACATGCCACCCTGGGGGGTGGGGGGTGGGGGGGCGCTCTGCCTTAATAATAATAATAACAATGGTATTTGTTAAGCGCTTACTATGTGCCAAGCACTGTTGCAAGCGCTAGGGTAGATACAAGGTAATCAGATTGTCCCATGTGGGGCTCACAGTCTTCATCCCCATTTTACAGATCAGGTCACTGAGGCATAGAGAAGTGAAGTGGCTTGCCCGAGGTCACAGAGCAGACAAGTGGCAGTGGCAGGATCAGAACCCACATCCTCTTTTTTTCTGACATCCCATTGTGGTTATTCACTCCTTCGCTTTAAGTTTTGCATCCTGAAGGGCAGATTTAAAAGTCACTGGCCCTTTCTTCTTAATAATAATAACAGCAAAACCGATTTAAACATGTTCTGTTTTTTTAAGCAATGAGGGAGATAAAATGTAATCAGATTGGGCACAGTCCCCATCCCACTTGGGGCTCCTGGTCAAAGGGGGATGGAGAATAGGCATTTTATTTTCACTTTACCGACGGGAGACCTTGTGAAAGAACATGGCCTAGTGGGAAGAGCACAGGACTGAGATTCAGCAACCCAAGTTCTATTCCCAGCTTCACCATCTCCCTGCTGTGTGTGACCATGGACACTTCTCCTAACTTTTTGGTGCCTCAGTTTCCTCACCGGTAAAATGAGGATTAAAGACCTGTTCTGCTTAGATTAAAAGACCTGGGTGGGACAGGGACTGCGTCCAATCTAATTGGACTGCATCCACTCCGGTGCTTAGCGCACAGTAAGGGCTTAACAAATGCCAAAATGATTATGATTTGCCACTGAGGTATTGACTTGTCCAAGGTCACACAATAGGCAAGTGGGAAAGTTGGGCAAACAACTCGGGTCTTCTGATTCCTAGGCTTCGGCCTCTTCCCACTTTGGCACACTGCCTCCCTAGCATCACTTAGTCCATTGCTTAATCCTCTTCAGTCAGACCTTAGACTCAAAACCCTTGGGTTCAGACACTGTCAGCTAGGGAGCCTATCCTCACCCTTCGAGCCATGAGATCCCAAGGATCAAGCCAGCAATATGTACGTTCCGTGGCAAGAGGAACAGCCCCTGAAACGCCCGAGAGTGTATTTGCAGATTCCTACTGCAAGCAATGTAGTTACGTCAAATTATTTAGAGAGTTTATTCCTGGCTTTGTCTCAGGGATTATGGACTCATACTAACAGTTTACCACATGTTGTGTTTCCTTTAACCTGGTTCTCTGTGTCTCTTGCTGCATCGCGGAGGCTGTTGACTCAGTGTCTTAGTTCCCAAACTGCTTTAACCCAAGTCCCCTTGATGCTCTCAGATAAGTAGAATGCTTTTTAGGAGTCTCTCTTTTGCAGTCTACTTTGATGGGACCCTAGTATTGTAATTTCTCCAGGAGTAATGTTTATTTAGTAATGTCTGGACTAGATGCTGAGAGATTTGGCAAGAGAAACATACTAGGTCTATTAAAACGTGGGAGTTGTGTTCTCACCCCCCTTAATGTCAAGGAAAACTGCCGCCATCACAGTGAGTGTCTGACGCTCTGAGCAAATTATGATATTTGTTAAACCACTATGTGTCAAGCACTGTTCTAAGTACTGGGGTAGATGTAAATTAATCGATTCAGATCCAGTCCCGGTCTCACAAGGGGTTCACAGTCTAAGTGGGAGGGAGAATAGGTATTGAACCCCCATTTTACAGATGAGGAATCTGAAGCACAGAGAAGTTAAAAGACTTACCCAAGGTCACACAACAGGCAAGTGGCAGAGCCAAGAGTAGAACCCACGTCCTCTAACCTCCCCACCCGGGCTCTTTTCACTAGTCCATGCTATGTCCCGGCTTTGCATGTGCCAAACCATCTCTTTCGGCACTGTGGTGCCTCTGTAGCCAAACCGGCTCCTGTCGTTGGATGAACATCCCCCATTTCCGTAGCAACAGCTGTCCCTAACAACGTGCTAAGCAAAACTCATAATGAAACACACATTCTGGTAGACTTGCTGTATAAGAAATCAGATCACTGATGCTATCTCTGGGCCAGGGAACTAATTAGCATCTTCAATCAATCAATTGATGGTATTTATTGAACGCTTAGTCTGTGCAGAGTACTGTAGTAAGTGCTTGGGAGAGTACAGTATAGCAAAATTAGTGGACATGTTCCCTGCCCATATCGAGTTTATAGTCTAGAGAGGTAAACAGACATTAATAGAAATAAATAATTTATAATATATAATTTAAAGATATGTATATAATGTAGAAGTGTGCATCTTAATGGCCCGAGACAGCTCAGGTGACTTCCCCGGCCATTCAGGGAGTCTTCTTGCCTGAGAGACTCTGGCTCCCCTTGGCTAATGGTCTCTCCTGTGGTGGATTTATTTGTAGGAAAGATGGGTCAGTGGAGCTATGATAGTGTGGCCAATTGTCTGGCTTGATACCAAGCAGTCAGGGATCGCCTGCCTCCAATGTGGATTTAGCACTAGATAACTTTGTGTTCAGTATTGTTATTTCAAGAGTCCAGCCTCCCTGGCCTTCAACTCCTCTTCTCTGAAGTGGTGCCTGTGTTGTGTTGGACCTGGAAGGGGAACACAGTGACTCTGGTGTGAATTGGAGGAATCAGGGTCCCCATGGAGACTTGCTGTAGGTTCAGGCGAGCTTGGTGTACTTCTGCAAAATGGCACCTCCGGAATCATGACATCACCCGGCGTGCATGGCGTGACGCATATGAGGTCACATGTGTCTCAACATCCGATACTACGATGTGCCATCAGTCAGTGGGCACGCTCGGCTGCAAATGCTACTGCTTTTTCAGGAAGACCACATTTCCTACCAGTTCTGCCTTGGCTTTTCAGCTACTGGACCACCATGCTAGGGCTACTGGGAGATGCAGTCTCAGTCTCCATCTGGGAAGGCAGATGAGGCTTAGAGGTGGCAATCCGGCACTGAGCTTTCTCCTTCCTCCTTCTCCTTTCCCCTCCTGGGCCAAGATAGTTCACCATAACCCCCATGTCACCTTCTGCCTCCTCCCCACATTCCTCTTCCCGTCCTCTTCTATTCCCTCCCCTACTCCTCTCAATCCCATAACTTTTTAGCAGAACAACCCTTTCTGTCATATCTATTTGATTAAACTCCCCCAGGTGACCCTTTAGCCACTCAGTGGGTAGGAAAAAGTCAAATTCCCCTTGGTTCTCCAACTTGCATTTTGAAAGGACAGTGATCTGTGCACCTTCCTTCTTGCCTTTCCAGGGGACATTCTCATCTTGACCCCATCCCACTCTGTCTTTTGATTTTTTCATTCATACATGATGTATTTAGGTCATTGTAGGACTAATTCTCCCAGTGCCTTAAGCTACCCTCTGGTGTTTTCTCTCAGTCCATGAGGGACTTTTTAGGGCATCATTGTAAGGTCTCACCCAGCCTCAGAGGTCTGAAATAGTGAGTTCTCCTCCCGAAGTGTCTAAGTGACAAACCAGGAGTAGCTTTTGCCACTGGAACAATTGGATTCGGTGTGTCCTCGGGCCTTTCCTGAAATGTTTGGCTGCTTTCCTCCATGCCAGCTGCTGCTCCAGTCTAATATTTATTCAGAGAGGTAAATTCAGAGGAATTTTGTGTCCCAGACTCCCAAACACCTCAGAGCTGATGCTGACGGAAAAGCCGAGGCCACCTGGAAAATCAGACCCCCTACTGTTGGTCTTTCCCTCTCAGGGGCCCTCATTTTAGTTTGATAGCCCCCCTCAAGACCACCAGCTACTTCTACCTGACTGTGTCTGTTCCCTAAGAGAAGCGATAGAACAGCCTTTTCCGAAGCAGCCTGGCCCCACTAAGTGCAGGGTGATTTTACTTTTCAGTACACTCTCTGTTCATTTGCCCACAAGGGCAGAGATGGGGGTAAGGGCTTTGCAGTGTTTGACACACAGTAAGCTTTCACTAAATAGCATTGATTGATGTTTGTAAGACTGGAAGTCCTCTGAGCTGCTCGTTGCCAGTCTTCAGAGCTTGTCTGATGACTGATGGGTCTGAAAACCCCTCTGGGGCCCACCTCTCTAGAGCCGTTACTGACAGCGGGAAGCTGGAGGACCTTTCTGTCAGAAGGGCACCTGGGTGGGGGTCTGCCTGTCAACTGCGTCCCTCGGCGGGATCTTTGGGCTGCCACACTTATCTTGCAGTTCCCCTTTGGGAGCATTTACTACAAGGTATCCCAAGGTAGGTTAATCCAGAGGCTTTTCTGTTCTAGAAAAAGACAAAAACCTAGAACAGGAAACTTTAACATTATGGTCCTTAAAGGTCTGTCATGGGGAGATGCCTCAGAAATTTACAAAAGCCTAACCCTGGGCTTCTTTCCTGGTTCTCTGGTATACAAAAGGCAGTGAAAGTGAAGATGGAGGAAGCAGCATTTGGGTGGGGGGGAGTTCAGGAAATGGTTAAATAAAATAAAAATTGTGGTATTTATTAAGTGCTTACTGGTGCGAGGCACTCTTCAAAGTGCTGGGGAAGATACAAGTTAAATCATGTCAGACACAGTCCCTGTTCCACATGGAACTCACAGTCCAAGTGGGAGGGCGAATGGAGATCGAGTCCCCATTTTACAGATGAGGAAACTGAGGCACAGAGAAATTAACTGACTTGCCCAAGAACATACAGCTGGCAAGCAGTGGAGCTGGGATTAGAGCCCAGTTCCTGAGCCGGGATTAGAGCCCAGGTCCTCTGACTCCCAGACCTATGGTTTTTCCACTGGGCCAATCCACTCCTCACAAGCCATGCTGCTCCTGCATAGAACCTGGAGCCCCAATCATGGAGGGCCTTCAACTCCTGCATGGGGAAGGGGATGGAGACCAAGAGGCAAGAAGAGCCATGGTCTCAATCTTCAAGAAGCCGCCAATATTGATACTGAGATTTACTGATAAAGATTTAATTCATCTAATGGTTGTAGCCCAAGACTATAGAGTCACATTGAGATTCCAGAGTCCAATATTAATAGCAGCTCAATAGAATGTGTAGTACAAGGACAGTGCTCTGCCCACTGAAATGGACCTCCCAGGAGTGTGTGTATGTGTGCACGTGTGTCTATAGTTGTGTATCTATCTTTCATTTGTGACCTTGGAGAAAGTTACTTGTCCTTTATCGCTTCAATTTCTCCATTAGCTAAAAAGGACTAAGTTAATGTTCCTGAAGTGCTTCAAAATCCTGGGAGGAAACCTGTCATCGAAGCCTTGTCCCTGTCACTGTCAACCCCTCCCTCCTGTCCTCCCTCCAACTGGAAGCGTGGCCTTCTTCCATTCCTTTTTGCCAGTAGACATTTTTGACAGGAAGTTGAGGAGCCAGTCTTGTGTCACTTTTCTTTGCTGCTAAAAGTCCAGTATTAACCTTTTGTGGCTGGCTTCAGGAGAAGCCGGAGCAGTCATGCGACCCTGAGATTATTGGACTAAGCTTCCTGTAAATACCGCTAATTTATAATTTAGCTTCAAATGCAGACATGCTGCAGCAGGATCTATTGGACTGTGGCACAAGAGCATTAATATTTGATGCTCCGCATAGAGTGAAAATTCCTTTTGTTTTCATCTGAGAGATTTGATTGATTGTAATTTCTCCTTCTCGAAACTTCCTCACAGGGCCTGTCCCCATTAAAAGGATCTCGGTCTCCAATGTGACCAGCACTAGCTTTCACTTGGTGTGGCCGGTGGATTTTACTCAAGATCCCTCTCTCCAGTTTGCGCTGTTTCACCAACATGACCTCACTTTGACCCTGGAGACTCAGAACAGGAGCCTCACTCTCACCCAGCTGGAGCCAGGGCTCCTATACACGGTTCAAATTCTGACCAGAGCTTACGGAAACCAACCTACCAAAGTGTTCCAGAACATAAAGACCGGTAATTTTGTCTAGAAACGCATCTTGTAGTTTGTTCTTTAGAGGCGGAAAAACGTAAGGTGAAAAGAATTTTTAGCTGGAGAGAGGTTTGTTTGAAAAGAGACGGAAACATTCCAGAGTCATACATTTCCATTCAGTTGCTAGCCCACAGTCGTCCCCTCATTTCTTCCCTGGAAATGTTAGGTAAGGAACATCTGGAGAAGTTCAGATCTAGGGGAATCCTATCTGAGCTCGGGTCTACACTGCACTGGGAAAGGGAAAGTTGAGCTGACAACACAGAGGTTTGTTCCTGAATTATCCAGGAGCAGAATTTGCCTTAACCTTTTATTTCCCTTACTGTAGTTGAACATTTTGTCTCAGTTCAATCCCGACGGGTTTAGTATCTTAGCTCATTTAACGATGTCCACCCTCTTGCCACTCTGCCTTCAAGGCCTTCTTCACACCCAGATCTCTCTGGCCAAGCCCCTCTTGAGAGCTGTCTCCAGTCACCTGAGCTTCCTCAAGTCACCAGGTTAGGTGAGAGAGTGGGACCAGGAGTGGCCAAAAGGGAGCTTTGTGGCAGCAAAACCTTTTGAAATCTGCCCTTCTCATGTCACAGAACTCTGAGCTTGTAGGTGGGAATATAGGCTGTGTTTGACTTTTGATCTAGCTTCACTGACAGAGCCACAGTGGCGGGATAGACAGCTGCAACTCAAAATGGAGGAAAGAAACTTACATATCTGAGTGTGGAAAGGGAGGGAGTGGCAGAAGAGAGCCAGGTGTATGTGGGCGCTTAAAGATTAGATAGTTCATTTCTTATCTTACCAGTTCAACACTTGCTAGAGTCACCTGGCTGTCCGCCTCTAGGCTGGTGGCTTTCCTGGGTGTGGGGGAGTGACGGCTCCAGGGCCCGACTAACTAGTTTAGCTTCTTGGAAGAAGGGAGTTGGGATGGGACTGGAAATGACTTCAAAACTGGGAGAAGACATCCTAGGAGAGCTAAGAAGAAAGCTAGTTTTGCTGATAGCAGCAGCAGTAATAGTAATGGTGTAGAAAGACCACCTGTGGATTTCAACAGACACAAGGCAGCTTTCCTGCCCATGAGGAGCAGAGCACCGTACTAAGCGCTTGAGAGAGTATAGTATAACAGTAAACATACACGTTCCCTGCCCACAATGAGCTTACAGTCTAGAGGGGGAGACGGATATCAATATAAATAAATTACAGATATGTAAAAACAATAATAATGGTATTTGTTTAAGCACTTACTGTGTGCCAGGCACTGTACTAACTGATGGGGTGGATACAAACATATCAGGTTGGACACAGTCCCTGTCCCACATGGGGCTCACAGTCTCAATCCCCACATTACAGACTAAGTAACTGAGGCCCAGAGAAGTTAAGTCACTTGCCTTAGGTCACACAGCAGACAAGTAGCAGAGGCAGGATTAGAATCCATGACCTTCTGACTCCCAGGCTCGTGCTCTGTCCCCTATGCCATGCTGCTTCTTGTACCTAAATACATAAGTACATAAGTGCTGTGTGGCTGGGGGTATGTCCCTGGTGTCCTGACGTATTTTGGCACAACTAGAAAACCTAATGATTGGGAAATGACCTGGAATTAAACACCCTCAAAATAATGGAATCCCTTAAAAGAATAATGAAAATGAATTGAAAGGACAAAGTTGACCCCAAACAAGAATTCCCTTGCCCTGGAGAGTTGGGATTCCTGGGATATGGTTTCTCTGGGGTGGACTCAAGTCTACCAATTCAGTGTTTGATTAATTTTCTCAGTGGTCAGAAGGAGAACCGTATTTTCCATGCTGAAACTTTATCTCTACTAGAGCAGATATGCTTAAGTTCTCAGTATTTTTCTTCTTGTTTTGCAGTGGTCCAGAAACCCAAAGGACTAGTGAGAATAACAAATGTCAGCTATATACAAGCTCTCAGTAATTCAAGCAGCAATGGATATCCAGATTTCACTCAGCTGTTCCTTCGGACTGTAAGTAGTAATAGGAATAATAGTAGTAACGGTATTTACTGAACGCCTACTGTGTGCAGTGCACTATACTAATTTCTTGGGAAAGTGCAGCACAAGCCAAATAGATGTTCTCTGGTCACAAAGATCTTGCAATCTAAAGAGGTAAATTGATAATTCTACTGCAGAATTGCACTGTCCTATTCCAGAGGAAATTACAGTATAATTGGAAAGACACAACCCCTGCTAAAAAGAAGCCCAGCAGAAATAATGACATGAAGCAGGGCCATTGGCCTGGGATTTAAAGGCCTTGGGTTCCAATCCAAGCTCCACCACTGTGTGCTGTGAGACCTTGGGCAAGTCACTCAACTTCTCTGTTCCTCTGTTACCTCATCTGTAAAAAGGGGAATAAGAATCTGAGCCCCCGACGGACATGAACTGCATCCAACCTGATTAGCTTGTATCTACCTCAGCACTTAGTGCCGTGCCTGGCACATAGTAAGCACTTAAGAAATACAATGAAAGAAATAATTTCCATCCCAGTCTCGGTCAGACTGGACAAAGCCAAACACACGGATGAAAAAGTAGAACCTGTCCAGGGAATCTGCTCTGCATCATGTTGATTTGGTATGTAGGAATTGCGTGGGAGAGGAGAGCTGTATGGTGCAGCACTCCCTTGTCTCCTGACACCTCAGCTTCCTTGCAGATGTTCTCGATGCAGACGTCAGCCAGCGAGCAGGCTGATCGGCTCTCCTAGAATGGGCACAGTTGGTCGGCTTCAGGAAGAACCCCACCAGCACCCCTTCCCCCCCCACTTCTCCATTCCTCATTTTCTTGAGAATTGGGCTATTTCAGGGTCTTTGCTCCTTTTGTCTCCTCGCCCATTTGTGACATTAGCTGGAAACATTCCTTATCTAGCTCCCAGTTGTCAGTCATTGAAGGAGGAGGGCGGGGCTGGAGAATGGCTGCATCCCCAGTTCCTTGATTGGGTCACAGCTTGAAAGGGGCTTCGCTGCCTGTCTGTCCGGCCCAGGCTGTTAAGGGGTGAGCCGGCCGCCCGGCCCGCTGGCTGAGGGCATTGGGACAGATGGCATGACCAGGCAGAGCCTGCCCTACAGGGCTGGGGTGGGGTTCTCTCTATTTTCTTGCCTCATGGGAAGAGTCAGGAAAAGTCTCCAGTTTCCAGGGAGAACACCAGAGAGACTGGCTTTGTATCTATCCCAGTGCTTAGTACTGTGCTCGTTCCTCGGTGCCCATATTTCAGTCAGCATTGTCGTAATGATTTATACAGGAAACAGAAATGCACGTGATGTGTTCATCACCGTGCCTGTAGTCCCGACCCTCGCGGTGACCTAAATTTCTTCGGGATAGCCGCTGTACTCTCCCCTCTGGTGATTTTCTTGGACCAGCCTGAAGAAGCAGCCACTCTGCCACCCCTTTCACCGAGCAGTGAAGTTGATAATTGTGGAATTTAAGGGCTTATTATGTGTCAGACACAGTTTTAAGCACTGGGGCGGCTCTAAGATAAGTCCCATGTGGGACTCATAGTCTAAGAAGGAGGGAGAAGAGGTATTGAATCCCCACTTTGCAGATGAGGGAACTGAGGCACAGAGGAGTTAAGTGCCTTGCCTGAAGTCACACAGCAGACAAGTGGCAGCCCTGGGATTAGAACCCAGGTCCTCTGACACCTAGACCCTTGCCCTTTAACACTAGGCTCTGCTGCTTCTCAAGATAATCAGTTCCCACATAGGGCTCACGGTAAGTAGGAGGGAGATCAGGATTGAATCTCCATTTTGCAGATGAGGGAACTGAGGTACAGAGAAGTTAAGTGAGTTGCCCAAAGTCACCCGGCAGATGGGTCCGTGCTTTTTCCACTAGGCCGTACTATTTTGTGATGTTTTCAAGTCCGCAGTCTCACAACTCGAAGCCACTTTCGTGTCTCTGCCATAGCCCTGCCCCGTGGAGTTATCTGTTGGAAGGGGCGCACATCTCCTTTTTTTAATGGTATCTGTTAAGCATCTACCATGTGACAGACATGGTACCGAGTATTGGGGTAGGCTCAAGCTAATCAGGTTGGACACAGTCCATATCCCACATGAGGCTCCCAGTCTTAATCCCCATTTTACAGATGACATAACTGAGGCACAGAGAAGTTAAATGACTTGTCCAGGGTCACACAGCAGAGAAGTGGCAGAGCTGGGAATCAGAGCCCAGGTCCTTCTGACTCCCAGGCCCGTGGTGTATCTAGTAGATGATGCTGCTTCTCTTGCAGGCACAGAAGCCAGTCAAGCAGCGTTTCCCTCCCAGACCTGTCCTCCTCCCCGCTCCTTGTGGCATTACTGGGTGCAGAAGGGCACCCGGTGGAGTTGCTGCTTTCCTCCCGAAATGTGCGTTTTTCGTCTGCTGAGCTAACGTCGCATCCTCCCAACTGAGCTCAGCCCGGACAGGGAGGCCGATACTTCTTGGTGGGTTGACGGTTTTTCAGGGGTGGTGATCTGAAGCAAAAATTTCCGGCAGAAAGGTGGGTTTTCCCTCCAAGTCGGAATGAAAAACTGCATTTTAGAAATGACAGTGTGGAAGAAGAAAGCCCCCCCCCCCCCCCCCCGGTGCTTTAGCCTCCGGAAAACCTGCGGTGGGGTTTGTTTAGTGGATACAGAGTTAAGCAGTGTCCTCTAGTGCCTGCACGGGGCATAGCTGATGGATGAAAAATGTGTACAGCATGCCCCTTAAGATAAAAAATCCATCTCCCAGTGGACAACAGAAACCATTTGGCAGTGGAGCAGGAATACTGACAGAAAGCCCCCCCGCGCCCCCCGACCCAGTCTTGCCTCAGTTTTTCGTGTCCAGAAGTTTTGAACGGCAACCCAATGCAGTAGCCGGATGGTTGGAGAACAGAGGGCACGTGCGCAATCCTGATACAAAGTTCCGGCCCCAAACGAGGCAAAGATTCCCCTGTCCTGGTCGGTCCCACGTTTTCCATGTGGTGGCACTCTCACGCCTCCCGTAGTGAGAAACAACCCCCTCAGCGGTCCTTCCCCACTGCTTAGACCCGGGCACGGACTGCGTCGTTCTCATTGCATCGATTATCGTGGTATCGGTAAATGGCCATTTCGCCGTTTCTTTCATTTCCCTTATAGATTACAATAAGCGTGAACGAAAAGAGGGTGACATCTGTGTTCAGATGTCATTTTAGGGTGTCCTGGGACACTCGGTCAAGGTCATACCGGTACAATATTTTGTTTCGATCGAAATGCCGACAGTCTGTTCGGATGGTTGCTAGTGCAGAGTCTTTGCAAAAGAAACTGGGAAAATTTTTTTTAGCTTTTTCACATTCCCCGGCCAGTCTCCTAAAATGGATGTAACATTTCCCGTGCAATAAATGTGAGCGGTTATTTCCCACTTTGCCTTTCCCAATGCTGTTTATACAAGAAATCCAAATAGAGGGATTTGGATTTGTATGCAGAATGTGGCAGGCCACATTCCCAGGTGGAAGTTTTGAGGTCAAAATATTAGCATCTTAAAAACTGAGTCCCTAGAGCCAATAGTAAATGGAAAGCATCTTTATATAGTGGTGAAGGATAATGGTATTTTCTAAACGCTTACTATGTCAAGCACTTTTCTAAGTATTGGTGTAGGTGCAAGTTAATCAGGTCTGACATATAGTCCCTGTCCCATATGGGGTTCAGAGTCCAAGTCGGAGGGAAATCAGGTATTGAATCCCCATTTTACAGATGAGGAAACTGAGGCTCAGAGAAGTTAAGTGACTTGCCCAAGGTTATTCCAGTTCCAAGGAAGTGGATTGTTAATCATCTGAGAATCAGAAGACCTGGGTTCTAATCCTGGCTGTTCCAGTTGTCTGCTGTGTAACCTTGGGCAAGTCAATTAACTTCTCTGAGCCTCAGTTTCCTCATCTGGTTAACCATCTCCATCTGGATACAAAAGCAAAATAGATAAAAAATAATGATTAGAGTAATCATTTAGGAAGAACGTAATACATTCTAAATGCCAGGCTAGATACAAGATAATAGATCAGTGACAGTTCTGGCCCCAAATGGGGCTCTGGATCTGAAAGGGGAGGGAGGTGGTATCTTATCCCAGTTTTAGAGATGAGGGAATTGAGTCACAGAGAGGTTAAATGACTCTCCCAAGATCACCCAGCAGGCCAATGGCAGAGCTGGGATTGGGTCGCCGGGCTCTTGTTCAAACCAGCAAAAGACTCCTCAGTTTTGATTCCAGACCATTCGTTCTTTTGTGTTTATTTTTCCTAGAAGTTTGCTATGATAATATTATTCCTTATAGAAGAATGCAGAAAAGTCACCCCCAGTTGAGATTAAACCCTGACCAACCATGTGGTTAATATTCTGTAGTTTACCTGATTTTTATCTTTTTTTATAAATTTGCGCCTCTAGCTGTGATACAGAAGCATGCCAGTATGGTCACAATCTGTATCCCTGCCCCTCACGGATAATTCTCCCTCCACGCTAACCAGGGCTCCCACCCAACGGAATCCAAGCCAGCCTTCTCCCTCAGCCCCTCGCTGCCTCTTGCGGTCCTCCCACAGAGGACGAACCTCTCAGGATCATAAACAAATAGGTCCTAGATTGCAGGATGGTCCATCAGTATTGACACGATGCTCATCACTACTCACCTGTTTTAGAAAGTCGGTTTTGAGAGGATCGGGTCACTAAGGGAAAGAAACAAAAATGGCATTAGGCCCTGTGGATATTAAAACAATGGAGCCACAAGGGACATTCTCGTACTTAACTTCTTCCCTCTTCCTCATTTCCCCGGTTCTTCCCTTCTCTCTCTGCTGCTCAACCAGGGACTATACTTGGCTGCTGCCTCTCCCCCACAGTATCCCAAAATCTGATTGCACCTGAACCGGGGTTAGATCCAGTTCCTCCCAGACTCATCGTGATGGTGGTGGCAGTGGAGGGTGGAGGCAGGAGTCCATGCTCTTGGATTGTGGATTTGTGGGTCAGGATTGGACCAGGTTCTCCCAGATTCAGGTTCCAATTTAGTGCCTTGGGGCCCACATCATTCCAGATTCCCATTAGGGAGCATCCCAGAGCCAGCATTTCCCTCAAACCTTCAGTTCTATGTATGCAGAAGCAATAGTTTAGTGTTTAGTGCCATTGTTCTTGTCTGTCCGTCTCCCCCGATTAGACTGTAAGCCCGTCAAACGGCAGGGACTGTCTCTATCTGTTGCCGACTTGTTCATCCCAAGCGCTTAGTACAGTGCTCTGCACATAGTAAGTGCTCAATAAATACTATTGAAAAAGGTTGCAGATTTTCTGGAGGGTTTTTAAGATGGGGGAGAGCTGAGACTTGGTGGATTTGAAGAGGGATGGAGTTCTAGTCAGGAGGAAAATGGGAAAGGGGTCAGAGGTGGGAAAGTCAAGAAGTCTCAGTGAAAAGACTAGCATGAGAGGAACAGAGTGTGAACTGGGATATAGTGGAGAAGAGAGCTGATAGAGTGTCTTAAAGCCTCTGCTTAGGAGTGTCTGAAGCCCAGAGGAATGGTCAGCCATTGGAGATTTGTAAAGAGTGGAGAGGCATGTGAAGAATGATACTTTAGAAAAATGACTGGGGCAGCAGAGTGAAGTTTGGATTAGAGGGTGAAAAACTTCAGTCAGTAAGGTTAGTGAAGAGGCTTATACGGTATTTTAGCTTGAACATGACAAGCAACCAGGATGGCGGTTGTTTGGATAAAAGGGGAAGTGGAGGAAAACCAGCAGGATTTAGAGACAACCATTACTATTTCTACTACGATCGCTAACTCTGTAACTATTACTTCTATTACTATTATTATCACTATTACTTCTTCAACTCTTATTACCAGTGTATACTTTTGAGGACTGCCCTAACACCCCGTATCTTAATCTCTTTGTGGTGACCTATATCTCCTTTCCGAACTGTCCATTTATTATTGAAATGTAGGTCACATTTGTGTACAGCGTTCTGATTACCTTAAGGAGACTTACCTCATGGATTCAGGTCTTCGTCAGAGAACAGGTGGAGGCAGCCACTGTTCCCATTGTACAGGGGAGGAATGAGGCCCAGAGAGGTGGAGTGATTTCCCCCAAGTGGCCCAGCAAGTCAGTAGTATCTGTAATTTGTAATCTGTAATATGAATGTCTGTATCCCCCTCTGGACTGTGGGCAGGGAACGCCCCAACCAACTCTGTTGTATAGTGCTCTTGTGGATAGAGCATAGGCCTGAAAGTCAGAAGGTCATAGGTTCTAATCCTGACTCTGCCACTTGTCTGCTGTGTGACCTTGGGCAAGTCACTTCACTTCCCTATACCTCAGTTACTTCATCTGTAAAGTAGAGATTAAGACTTTGAGCCCCATGAGGGACAGGGACTGTGTCTAACGTGGTTAGCTTGATCTAACACTCAGTAAGTGCTTAACAAATACAATTATTATTATTATTATTGCTCTCCTAAGCACTTAGTACAGCAGGCATTCAATAAATACTACTGATTGATTGACGGAACTATGGAGAACTATCCTGACATGAACATCCCTTTTAAAAGAGTTCTCAGATATTTCTATTGGTTACTAATATTTATAGAATAAAAGCTTCCAAGAAATCAGGGAATCTACATATAGCCAGATTTATTATATTAATTTTACCAGTAAAAGCAAGCTCTCTTGAATATCTTTCAGGAATAAAGAAAGGTTACCGCTTGCAATTAATATTTTGCTTTATACATGAAGGAAACACTCATGAATACTTTTAATTTAGGTATATTATTCTTAAAGAGTACCTTTATTTTTAATTATCGCTATAAAAGATAATTGTCAATAATGAGAAAATCTTTACCTACTAGAGACACTATTTTAAAATGTTTTTCTGATAAAAAGTGTTACAAGCAAGTTTAACATTGATTTCTGGTACTTTCATTTTAATCATTTAACTTCCCTCCATCATCACTCCAGCAGCTGACTTGCATGGCTATTTTGAAGGATCTGGGAGAGGAATGCAACATGTAAAAATGATAATAATTTTGGTATTTTTAAGTGCTTACTTTGTGCCAAGCACTGTACTAATGGGGTAGATAAATGTTAGTCAGGTCAGGAGGACACAGTCCCTGTCCCACTTGGAGCTCAAAGTCTAAGTAGGAGGGAGAATAGAGAGAAGCAGTTTAGAGAAGCAGCGTTGCTCAGTGGAAAGAGCCCGGGCATGGGAGTCAGAGGTCATGGGTTCGAATCCCAGATCTGCCACCTGTCAGCTGACCGTGGGCAAGTCTCTTAACTTCTCTGTGCCTCAGTTACCTCATCTATAAAATGAGGATTAACTGTGAGTCTCACGTGGGACAACCTGATTACCCTGTATCTACCCCAGCACTTAGAACAGTGCTCTGCACATAATAAGCGCTTAACAAATACCAACATTATTATTATTACCCCAGCGCTTAGAACAGTGCTCTGCACATAGTAAGTGATTAACAAATACCAACATTATTATTATTAACAGATATTGAATCCTCATTTTAAAGGAAGAGCAACTGAGACACAGAGAAGTTAAATGACTGACCCAAGGTAACAGCAGGCAGGTGGCAGAGCTGGGATTAGAACGTGCATGGCACATAAGCATTTAACAAACACCACAATTACTTTTACTAGGGTAGGACAGGAGTCTCCCAGGGATCTTGGGGATTCTAGGGTCTACCGAATTTTATAAAAGGTGTCATATAACAGTATGTTACATGACATATTCTGTATATTTCAATGACATGAAGTATCCACAAATCACTCAGTGCCTTCCCCAGTCACAGCCCTTATCAACCGACCCTTGACTTCAAGCATTTTTGCGTAAAATAGTTAAATAAACTGAATCTCTGTTTTCCTTTCCCTCCAGCTACTTTTCTGGGGCCTTGAGTGTAAAAATGATGGGCAAGAATGACTGTCAAGAGCTGTGCATATATAATAAGCATTTACAAGTAATAAGAAAGGAAAAGCAATCAAATTACAAATAGAATATATGAAAATCTTATGCTATTTCCACGGAAGGGGGCAAATTATTTACAAAAATCTCAGGATCACAGAATACATTCTCAAATAATCTAGCATGCTTATGTAGGGTTAGAGTAGAGTTTAAACAGCATTAAGTCTGTATTTGTTCGTTTAATACAGCACTCAATTCAAAGCAAATGCTCCACAAATGGATAGTCACCCTATTAATATTCAATCAAAATATCAAGTCATCCAAACCAAGTTAATTCAAATTTCAGTCTTTTCCTGGTCATTGTGTTTCAAATTAATAAGATTTTCCTCTACGACGCCTCATTTTATAGCCTACAGTTATATACTAGAAACCGCCACTAGATGCCGCTGTTTAAATCAGTTTCTGTTCCCAAAATAAAATAGTGAAAATATTTAAATTATTCCCGGGGGCTTTGTTGTGGGCATTGACTAATTTTCACTTTTAGCTCAGTTTAGATGGTTTCCATATGTGTGAAAAAACTAAATCCTCAATGACATATTCACCAATTCCAACGTTTAAAGCTAAACTAGAAAGAGAAATGGTAGATTTTAAAACATCTATGTATCTCCGTATCGATCTATCTTTCTATCTATCTAATTATGTCCTATATAGGAGCCATCTTATGCATAATATAAACTTGGCAGAGAGAGATTTGTCCTTTAGTAACCCTCTCCTGTTTTCTGTGGTGACAATTACATTGTGTAACGTTATCACATGGATGATTACATCATGCTTATTTTTAAATAATACCCATTAAGGCATAATAAGGACACCAAATAATAGTTTTTCTTTTTATATACAAGTAATGTACTGAAGAAAGAAATTGTAAGTGGAAATATCTTATATGTGAGCATTTTCAATTAATTTAATGAGCTAAATGCAGGTAGAGCAGCAATTTTTCCCAATTTAATTGGACAGTAAATAACACTTTATGATTGAAAACACCAAGCTAACTCTTTGGGGAGCTAGATGCTATATTATATTTCTTATGGATACACATTAGAGTTCCTTAACCCCAATCTTCATCAGTGTGAAACAACAGCTTAACATAGGAAATGAAGACTACTTTATCCTTTTGATTTCTTCTCCAGGATAAAGTAGTCTTCATTTCCTACGTTAAGCTGTTTTAAGTGAATACTATGTGCTCTACTTTCTTAATTAACTTTCACAGAAAACTGTTGCTTAGAACTGATGAACTCCATTAAGTGAGGACTGGGGAGAGGCAAAGGTACGTTAAATTTTGAGCTCTCATAGATGTCATTAAAATTACTAATTTTACCAGATGATTCATGATTTTGTTAGATAGATGGAATTAAGATAGAAGATGGGTATATTATAGAGGGGGACAGGAGAGTAACTACATAGGGTATATTATTTGTAGAAGTTAAAACTCCTGTACAGAAACTATTTGGAAAATCAATTTTGATACAGAATCTACCAAGTGGCATTCAAATAGTGCCACCGAACCTCAGACCTTTTCCTATCCAGTCTTACTCTCCCTCAACCACGGACGAATCCATGATCTCCTACCCATAACGCCTGTCCTAGTCTGTGTGGGTCCAGGACACATCAGTCAATAGCTTTCACTTCTGACCTCCCAAGTAAATGTATTTATTTGTTGTACTTATTAAGCACTTGATATCCACTAAATTGTGGGACAGATACAAGATAAGCAGATCAGATATATTTCCATTCCTCCCCGGATCACAATCTTGCCTGTCCTGCCGGTCACCCTTGCCCAACTGAGCAGTCCTGGCAAGGAAGAATGGACAGGGGAAGTAAGGCTGTACTCTTGGCACAAATATTCGAAGGGGCTTTCTGCGGTGACCCAGACCCGCCTTGAGGAAGAGGACTTCCTCTGTCTGTTTATTTCCCAGCTGCTTTCTCCAATCCCATTCCAACTCTGCTTTTGTCTCCAGGCTTTCTACCCTGTGTTTGGGCTTTGCTGGTGAGTTCTCATAGGCCAATGATGTTTATTCTCTTCTGTACAGGGAATGATTCTTGGCCCTTTGCCAGCCCTCCTGTGGCATACATCAAGTGATAAAAAATGGAAAACCTTGCTTTCATTCTTTTAAACTTTAAACGCCTACCTTTTCTTTTTGCACTTGGATCTGTGACCCTTGGACACTTGATAAATCACCCCATCCCCAACCCCACAGCACCTGTGTACATATCTTTAAATTATATAATATAAATTACTTATCTATTCATATTAATTTCTCTCTCCTCCTCTAGACTCTAAGCACATTATGGGCAGGGAATGTATCTACCAATTCTATTGTACTCTCCTGAGTGCTTAGTACAGTGCTCTGCACATAGTAAGTGCTCAATAAATGCCTTTGATTACTTCTTAAACTTTTAATCATCTTTCTTATTCCCTCCTTGCATCTTGAATTCCCTCCTTTTTCACCTTTCCTCCCTCTTTCCACTTTAGATGGTGTTCCTGTATTCCCCCTCTTCACTTGTTCCTTTTCTTACCCTTTTGTCTCCCCTTCCTACACTTCCTCTTTCCTTAGAAGATGTTCATTCATCAGTAAAATGGATAAATGGGACAGAAATGGTAGCACAGTCAGTTCTTCTATAGTGCATGTTTTTGTTAAACGTTTTGGCCAGGACATTGTTGAGGAATATTCTTCCCAAAATGCACATCTGTCTGGATAAAGGCCGACTTGGGATTGGAAGAAACAGTTTTGTGGATATATGCAGCATCCGTCAGGGTGTGAGTACTGTTATGTGAGTTTTCTCTAATGCCAAATTCTTCAAAAACACAACTCCGGGTAATAGAAGAACTGACTGTACTACAGAGTGGCATACGGCTGGCCACAACCCAGGTCAGCTACCTCTCTTTCCAGTTGTCATCTCTGTCAAGTGACCTGTATTGGTGGAAAGATTTCCAGAACATCTTTGCAAATAACAAGGAAACTATCCTGATAAACTGCTACTTACCTGCCGTGTGACCTTGGGCAAGTCATTTAACTTATCTGTGCCTCAGTTTCCTCGTGGGCAGGGAATGTGTCATTTATTGTTGCATCGTACTCTCCCAAGTACGGTGCTCTGCACACAGTAAGCGTGCAATAAATACGATTGACTGACTGATTCATCTGTAAAATGGGGATTCAATTCCTGTTCTCTTCCCCTTTAGGCTCTGATCCCCTTGTGGGACAGGGATTGTGTCAGTATCCAGATGCTCAGTAGAGTGCTTGGCACATAGTAAGTGCTTAAAAAATGTTCTTATAAATAAATATATCTCCTATGGCTCCTTTGCTCTCCTTTTATGTCTCCCATTTTTCCTCTTGCCTATCCACTGCATTGACTCTTTTGGGTTGTCTTCTGCTCCTAGTTTTGTTCAGAAGAATAATATTTCAACTTACCTTTTCTTACAACCTCTATTGTATCTTTTTTTCCACCTCTCACCCCTATTCTAGGCATAGACAAAGAAGGAAAAATGTACCACATCATTTTTTCCAGTGCATCTATTGGGTAACATGTATGTCTTTCTCTGGTAAGGACATCTAACTGGGATGGCGCACTCTCCCTCCCACCCCTTCCCAGCCACCATAATCATCGTCGTCATTCATCCTCACCACCAACAATAGCATTTAATGAGCAGCTACTGCGTGCAGAGCACTGGGCTAGGCAACCAGGAACTGACAGTAGAAGTAAAAGATAGGGTTCCTGGCCTTAGGAAGCTCACAGTCTAAGGGGGAGTAACAGATATATATTGCCAAGTAAACCGCTGGTCAAAGAGTAAGAATGACAGTAGAAGTAAAAGATAGGGTTCCTGGCCTTAGGAAGCTCACAGTTTAAGGGGGAGTAACAGATATATATTGCCAAGTAAACCGCTGGTCAAAGAGTAAGAATAGAGATACAAATGATACAAATGAAAATAAGCAAGTTATTGAAAAAACAGATACACATAAACACTAATGAGACTGGTAGGACTGCATTACCAAGAATGCGATAGCTACTCCTGAAGGGATGGGAGTATAAAATTGGGAGGTGCCATGTGGTAATAGGGTGGGGGAGAGGGAAAGTGGTGGAAGAGGAGGAGGAGGCTCAACCAGGAATGGAATGCAGGACAAGAGGGCAAGCAACCGTGAACAAGAGAAACTAGGCAATTATAAGTGGGAGGATAAGAGGAGAACAAGTTAGTGGCTGTGATTACATGAGGCAAAGCTAACATTTGTTTGAAAAAAAAGCCCCCTCTCCCCACCCCCCCAGCTTTCTTAATGGTGCAAACCTTTACTCCCTCATTTACCGTGAAATGACTGGGGGTGCTGATAAGCGCTTTTGGGGCTGGAATTATGTCTACAAACTTTATTGCATTGTACTCTGGCAGGTGCTTATGGTTAAGATTTTTGGTTTTCATTTTACTGGATTGATTGAATAGCCTGAGCCTGTACTGATGGGGATCTTTGGCAGGGTGGTTTAGGACTTGTGAGAGCAATCCAAATTGGCCTTTGGGGTGCAACTGATCGACAGTGACTGCCTAAAGGCATTTAGGGGTTCCATGCTGCTTCCTTCACCTTCCACTGCCAACTACCTGGACTCAGGGGCCTATCCCCAGACCCCTCCTCCTCCTCCCAGGAGGCAGCAGGGTAAGGGTAACAGTTGAAAAAGTTGATATTCTATCCATCAGTCAAGCAGATGTTCCAATGTCTTAGTTTTGGGGGTAGATTTACTTTGTTCCTCAGATGGTTCTCTGTTTTCCCCTCAAATCTGTCTAGTTTTGACCCCATGTAAATCCTCTCAAAAAATGTAAGTACCTTGTGTTTGATCATATCACCCAGTGCCCCTGGGCAGTCAGTGATCGAATCAGTCAGTCAATAGTATTTCTTGAGCGCTTACTGTGTGCGGTGCACTATATTAAACACCTGACTGAGTACAATGCAATAGAGTTCATAGACATAATCCCAGCCCCCAAAGAGTTTACATTCTACCTTAGAATTTTCCAATAATTCAGGTGTGTGTTCTTGCAAAATCTGGCATTAAGGAAATTTGTGTTTTAGTATTCACTAGGTCAAACACCGGCTGCCGGCACCCAGATCATCCAAACCGGTTCATGTTGTTGGATGGACTTTCCTTAATCCCCCAAGAATATTCTAGGCAAAACACAGAGTGAAAACCCACATTCTAACAGAACTCAGTGGATAGAGGGGTGGTACTATTAGGATGCGATTGTGTTGACCAAACTCTGGTGGAAGATATAAGGTGAAGAAGGACTGGGGAAATATGGGATCTTTCCTAAAGTAAAGGCTTTTGGATCTCTCTGGACCACCATCCAGGCTGTGAAAGAAGGCTCTTCTCCAGAGTCCTAGGCTATGGACATCAGCCAGAAGCCCCTCTGCTCTGTAGAACCTTCAGAGTGGTTTGAACACTGGAAACACTGCAGCAATTTGCAACCAAAGACTGAGCTTTGGTGCTGGGCGAACGGAAGACTAGACTCTAGGCTCCTTGAGACCAGGGAATGCTTCTATCAAATCTGTTATATTCTACTCTCCCAAGCGCTTAGTACAATACTCTGCACACACTAAGTGCTCAGTAAATACAACTGATCTTCCCTCCAAGGACTGCGTTTAGTCATTTCGTTTTCCATTATTATCTTGGATTGTTGATCCTCAGGACTCCTCCAGACTGTAAGCTTGTCATGGATAGGGAATGTAGCTGCTAATTCTATTGTGCCGTAATCTCCCAAGCGCCTAGTACAGTGCTGTGAACATAGTACGTGCTCAATAAATACCACTGATTGATTGATTTTGTGGTTTACTGTTGTCATCTCGTATTTTCCTACCATTCTTCTATGGGACCGCTTACTCCTTAGACTGTGAATCCCATGTGGGGCAGGGACAGTGTTACCGTTCTCTCCAGTGGACTGCCAAGAAAAACTACTGGGAACCCTTGCCATGTTCCCATCATCACATTCAGGAGCCCCACTCCCAACATTCCCTGAGCACAATAATACCAGTAACAATAGTGAAGATAATAAATGGTAAATATTATCATGAGAAGCAGCATAGCTTACTGGACTGAACAGGGGCCTGGGAGTCAGAAGGCCATGCTTTCTAATCCCCACTCTGCCGGTTGTCTGTTGTGTGACTTTGGGCAAGTCAGTTACCTTATCTATAAAATGGGGAATGAGCTTGTGAGTCCTACGTGGGACAGGGACCATATCCAACCTGATTTGCTTGTATCCTCAGCACTTACTACAATGCCTGGCACATAGTAATGGCTTAACAAATACCATTATCATCCAAATATGGTATTTGTTAAGTGCTGGGCATGTGTCACTCACTCTTCTAACCACTGGGGTAGATACAAAATAATCAGGTGAGACTTAGTCCCTGTGCCACATGGGTCTTACGGTTTAAGGAGGGAGAACAGGTATTGAACCTCCATTTTACAGAGGAGGAAATTGAGGTCCGGAGCAGGTAAGTGACTTGCCTAAGGTCTCTCACACAGCAGGGCCGGGGTTGGAATCTAGGTCCCCTGATTCTCAGGCCCGGGTACTTTCCACTCGCCACACTGAGTGTGCAGGGCCACAGGGGATTCAAGTTGCAGCAGCATGAGGCCTCGACACATTTTAGCACATTGGGAAGCTGTGATTGTGTGTGGTCTCTCGATGACTTGGGTGACTGCACCCTGAGCTCTGAAAGGTCCCCTTTACCACGGGACTTGTTGACTCTGAATTATCTCTTATGTTGTTTTGTATTTATATTATTTTAACCTTCCTATTGTGTCTGTCCTCATATCCATCCTCACTTTAATTTTAGTGGTTTATATTTAGATTCCCAAAGCTTAGTAGAGTGTTCTATGCATAGAAAGTGCTTAAATACTATCACTACTATTATAATCACTCCAGAGATTAGCATTGGGCTTGCACAAAGCGTTTAACAAATATCATTACTACTTACAGGATTGCTTTTGAGCAGAAGCTTTGAGGTGATTTTGAGACAGAGGCAAATGTGAAAAATAACATTAGGTGCTACAAACAATGAAGACAAGAGCACAACAGAGGACAGCCATTGTATATGTGCCATTGTCTGAATTAGCTATCATGTGCCAGCTGCCCTATTTTTATTTTTTTCTCAAATTTTTTAAATAGGTAATTGTGGAATTTGTTGCGTGCTTACTACGGCACCAAGCACTATACTAAGTTCCGGAGTTTATACAGGAAAATCAGGTTAGATTTAGTCCCTTTCCGACCCGGGGCTCATAGTCTAAGGGAGGGGGGAGAATAGGTATTGAGTATCTTACAGATGAGGAAACTGAGGCACAGAGAGATTAAGTGACCTGCCCCAGGTCACACAGTACGCAAATGGTGGAGTCAGCTTTAGAATCTCGTGCTCTTAACTTCCAGGCCCGTGTTATTTCTATCAGGCCGCATTGCTTTTGCCCCACGGAGAACATAGCGCTGCAGAGTAAATCTTTGGAGATCCCTCTCTGTCTCTTCCCTCATCTTGTAACATTGATTCACCCTTTCATTTTGCTCTCACCTTTCCCTGCGATTATTGGTGGAACAAGGTAATGCTTTCCAAAACTAAATCACCAACTTCCTAGGCTTTTCCAGGCCCCTGAACGCACAGAGCACCCGAGGCACTGTTGGAACTTATCAAACTCAACAGTCGGGTAGGTCTCATTCCAGTACTCATTGGTGAAGAAGATGAGTTCAGCGGTTTGACTTTGGACAAATCACCTCACTTCTCGGGGTCTCGGTGACCCCCATCTGGAAAAGGGGGACGAAGACCGGGAGCCCCCGGGGGGCCAAACTGATGGCCGGGGGGCCTGTATCTACGCCAGTGCTTAGTGTGGCTCAGTGGAAAGAGCCCGGGCTTAGGAGTCAGAGGTCGTGGGTTCTAATCCCGGCTCCGCCGCTTGTCAGCTGTGTGACTCTGGGCGAGTCACTTCACTTCTCTTAGCCTCAGTTCCCTCATCTGGAAAATGGGGATTAAGATTGTGAGCCCCACGAGGGACAACCCGATCGCCTTGTATCTACCCAGCGCTCAGAACAGTGCTTGGCACATAGTAAGCGCTTTACAAATACCAAATTATTATTATTAGAACAGTGCTCGGCACATAGTAAGCGCCGAAGAGATACTGGCATTATTAGTAGTGTTATTATGGTGCCGTGACACTGATTAATGGGGGAGAGGAGGCAAAAAGGCTCCTTGCAGGGAAGGCCCCCACCACCTCTACCTGGGGAGAGGGGAGGAGGGAGGAGGAGGGGGAGGAAAGGAGAGGAGGGGAGGAGGAGGAGGAGGAAAGGAGAGGAGGGGGGGAGAGGAGGAGGAGGAAGGGGAGAGGAGGAGGAGGGAGAGGGGGAGGAGGAGGAGGGAGAGGGGAGGAGGAGGAGGGAGGAGGGGAAGGAGGAAGGGAGGAGGAGGAGGGAGAGGTGGAGGAGGAGGGAGGAGGGGAAGGAGGAAGGGAGGAGGAGGGAGAGGTGGAGGAGGAGGAGGAAGGGAGGAGGAGGAAGAGAGGAGGGAGGAGGGGGAAGAGGTGGAGGAGGAGGAGGAGAAGGGAGGAGGAGGAGGGAGAGGTGGAGGAGGAGGAGGAAGGGAGGAGGAGGGAGAGAAGGAGGGAGGGGAGGAGGAGGAGAGAAGAGGAGGAAGGGAGGAGGAGGGAGAGGAGGAAGGGAGGAGGAGGAAGGGAGGAGGAGGAGGGAGAGGAGGAAGGGGAGAGGAGGAAGGGAGGAGGAGGGAGAAGAGGAGGAGGGAGGGGGAGGAGGGAAGAGGCCCCGCCTCCCTCCGGCGCGGCCAATGAGGAGCGAGCGCGGGGAGGGAGAGGCGGCCGCGTGCACGGGAGCCCCCGCCCCCCGCCCCCGCCCCCCCCCCCCCCCGCCGTTACCACCTTCGCCGGCGGAGCGGCCGGAGCCGGAGCCCGGAGGACCCCGCCGCCCCCCACCCCTTCCTCCCCGCCCCATCGTCTGCGCCCCGGCCGCCGGCCCCGGGGCATGGCATGTCTGATGGCAGCTTTCTCCGTCGGCACCGCCTTGGTAAGTCTGCGGCCCCGGCACGGGAGGAACCGCCGGGGCTCCCCGCAGCTCCTCCGCTGCTCCCGTCCTCCCGTCCTCCCGTCCTCCCGTCCCGCAGGTGCGGCCGGGCCGGGCCGGACCGGGCCATGGGGGGCAGGACCGGCCGCCGTCGCCCTCCAAGGAGAGGAGGGCCGGAGGGCAGGGCCCCTCTCCCTTCTCCTTTCCTCTGCTCCCCCGCTCCCCTCCTTATTTAGAGGGCTTCGGCCCTACGTCCGAGGAGAGATCTCCCCCGCGATGCGTCGACATCGCGGTCGCCTCCAGGCTGCTCTTTTGGCCCCCCCGCTTGACGTGCAGAAATTCGTCCGAGCGGGGTGGATCTTTCTAAGTGGCAAGATGCTTCAGAGCTACGGGGGGGCGGTTGGCAGACAGCGCACACGATGCGCCGCTTTTTCTTTTTTTCGGAAATTCATTTATAGCATCCTGTGTTTGAAGTCAGCTGCACCCGGCGGGATCTGACCGACAGTTACCTCTTGCTTTGAGCACATTAAAAAAAAAAAAAAAAATAGACTGTTTCCTGGGCATGCTCAGTTTGGCACATCTGCATCCTGAGATTTCCAACTAGGTTTGTCGGGGAGCTGTATTTTATAAGCAGATATGTACACTCGCCTCGCCGGCACATTTTACAGTGGTTCTGTAGAAAGCTGACGGAATTGAGCGGGTGGCAATTTTTAGATAGGTCGGATGTGAAGACGTCGGGATGGCAGGATTTTAAGGGCAGCATCGCTCCTTGGGAGTGTTCTCGAGCTTTTATTGTTCCGTTTGTTGTCGGGAGGAGATCGGATAGCAAATTTCTTAGCAGATCCAGAGGAAATGGTTTTTAGTTGGATGATGGTCTCGGGGTTGCCATTGATGAGCTTATCGGTGCTCGTTTATCTCATGAGACACACTGTCCCGGATTCCTAAATTGTTCTGATGGGATCCTGGGACAGCTGTGAAAGTAGCCCGTAGCTATGAAAACGTAGAATTCATATTTTATTTAGACGTAAGGTTTTTTTTTATGATTACACGGTGGTCACACAACTGAGATGTTTTGTTCTCAATAGGGAAACTGTGGGGTTTGTTTTTTTTCTTCCAGTGAAAAATGTGGTTGTTTTGGGTTGTGTTTTTTTGGGGAGGGACAGTGATCCTCACTCTGAAATTCCCAGTTGATGTCTGTGGCCCTGGTTGGTGACGGAGGCGGGGGGGGGGTGGGGGGTAGGGGGTGGTGGGGGGGTAATGATGGTGATAGCTCATTTTTCAGAACTACTGTCTCAACCTGCTTTTTTCTGATTCGGCCCTAAAAGCCTTTGTGTAAAGCATAAGCCAGATCTAGAGCAAGGGCCAAGGAGATGTGAGCAAAAAATATGCAAGATAAGTGATCCAGAGCCTGCTAGTGGCTAATGAACTCAGTTGAACGAAGAAGTTCTGACCTAGTAGAGAGAGAAGAGATTGTTGACTGGAGGGAAAGAGAGTCGGTAGACTGTGTCCGACCTGATAATCCTCCGTCTACCTAATTGCTAAGGGCGATGATTGGCATAACGAATACCGTAATAGTAATTATTATTGTCTGTCATGCTGCAGAGAACTTTATCGAGTGGGGTGTCAGGGGAGGAAGTTCCTGACCACTTTGCTCTAGGTCCGTCTTTGTTCTGCCTTCTCCTCACCTTGTTTCCAGCGTAATGCTATAAAATAAGTTATTTTACTTCCCAAAGAGAAGAGGTTCAAAGGTCCCTCACTCAACTGCCCCACCCTCTCACCTAATGTTTCCCCACTGAGGCAGTAAGTAGGTGGGAGTGGATTGTTTGTTGAAATATTAAACCATCTTTGCTAGTTAGCCAGGTATCCTAATCTCCCCCCAGATTTTGCTTGGTACCCAAAGAAATTCCTTTTTAAATAAGCAGGCAGGAGTTGGACCAATTTTAGTCACACTCAGGCATGTTACAAAAGAATTGAATTATCACTGCTCCTACCTTTTTTTTTTTTTCAGCTCACACAAGTGAAACGGGGGGAATAATAATAATAATAATGTTGGTATTTGTTAAGCACTTACTATATGCAGAGCACTGTTCTAAGCGCTGGGGGGAGATACAGGGTAATCAGGTTGTCCCACGTGAGGCTCACAATCTTAATCCCCATTTTACAGATGAGGAAACTGAGGCACAGAGAAGCTAAGTGACTTGCCCAGAGTCACACAGCTGACAAGTGGCAGAGCCAGGATTCGAACCCATGACCTCTGACTCCCAAGCCCATGCTGTTTCCACTGAGCCACGCTGCTTCTCTAACAGCGAAGCATACACCAGAGAATGGCAATAGGATCAACTTTTAAAAACTGAGTGTCCTTAATGAGCTTAGGAAATGGGAGAAAGGGCCAATGCCCTTAAGAGTTGGGAACATTTTGCTAAGAACATTCTCCCAGAAATTTGGTCTGGATTTGAGTGGCAGAATACTGTGTTGTAGCGTATTTTATATGTATATTCATGATTTCTTTAATTCAGGTGAAGTCACTCACCATTCTGATTAAACAGCCTGGGAAATGTGCAGTCTGCCTATGTCAGCAAAACTATCATCCTTGACTGCGTTTTTTTCTTGGGAGCGGAGATTTGTTTAGGGGTCAGTGTGACCGTTAGTCCCATGGAAAGAAATTCTCAACCCTGTAATCTGAAGATGGAGGCTCATCAATCATTCCTGATGGGAGAGTCCATCATTGATTGCTCTGTGGGGGTGAAGGGATGTTCTCTGATGACAGTTCTAAATAATGCTGTGGATAATCTTCTTTAATGGATCCTCTCCCAGTAAGGGTCGAAAAGAGCAAAATTTCGCACACTATCCATGGCACAGAAATAATTACCAACAACCTCTAAATCTCCTACATAAGTGAGTTTCCAGCGGCGATTCTGTTCGTGTGGATTTCTTTGAATAGAGATGATGCATCTTTTGGAATTCATTACAGTAGTAACCATCAACTACTTAAAGTCTCAACAAAGACCCTGGTGCATCTGCTGGCTTGGCAGATAGATGGGTTTGATTTTGAGTGCTTCATGAAAGCTCTTGCTTACTTCACTCCTCCCCAGGTATGGGCACTGTAGGTCTAAGGGCTTCCCTTGATCCAGGGAAATTATGTATGTGTGATCCAGTGGCAGTCCAGACTGCCTGAAGTCCAGCAGCCCTTGCCAGGAATCTTATTCTAATTCAGGATCAATAAATCAGGGCTTTGGTTGAGTGCTTAAAACACTTCAATTGCTTTGGACCTGGCAGAAGCCATGATTTGTTTGCCATATTTTCCTCCTGCCTTTGGTTCTTAGAGATAGACTGTATTTCCGTAATAAGCCGTGTTTTATCCTAAAGGGTTTTTTTTTTAAATTATTCATGTTAGCTAGCTGAAATGTTGCTTGGTCAAGACTCTGGGATTGTACAGTCTCTTTTTATAAAGTTTTTTCTCTTAGGGTTACAAAAACACGATTTTCTATGGACACGGGGATTTTTATGGTACTTGTTAATGCTAGGAAGGAAAATCTCATGGAACAGGAAGGCTTTCTCCAGCAGAATGGAAAAGCTTTATTACCCCTGCGTTCTTCTGGAGATCTAGCAGCTGCCTCTACTTGACAGTTCTTGTTAGTCGTATGTGTACTGTAAATACAGAGTAGTACAATATCTGTCCAGGTCTGGGGTCCTTTCAGGTCGATTGAGATGCCAGAGGTTTTGTGCATTGGTCTTCAGAAAGTGACTTTTCCTTGCATCTTAATCCTTAGCACTTCAAGTACTGCGAAACCGCCACCAATGAGCGGGTATATCGCAAAGTTAATCTCAGAATGAGACACTCAATAATAGTATTTGTGGTATTTTTAATGCTTTCTCTGTACCAATTACTGCACTAAACACTAGGGTAGCCACAATAAAAGCTGATGAGGCACAGTCTCTGTCCCACATGGTGCTCACAGGCTAAGAGGGAAGGAGAACAGGTATCGAATCCCCATTTTACAGATGAGGAAATTGAGGAACAGAGCCATTAATGGAGTCAATTTTACTTACAGTGTGCAGAGCACTGTAGTAAGCCCTTGGAAGAATACAATATAGCAATGAACAGACACATTCCTGCCCACTACAAGCTTACAGGCTAGAGGGCCCCGCTGCTTCTCTTGTTATGACTGATTCCATGCAAAGGGCAACCAAAATCACCTAGATGCCGATTAGGAAGAAAATACAAATCTTTCCAAATTAAATTTTGGAGAGAGAACTGCTCAATGTGTGCTCTGTGCAGTTGACTCTCTTCCTTAGAACTTGGATGTGTTTTTTCCACGTTTGAATCTAAAAAGTGTTAATCAGAGAGTAAAAATCCATTTACATGGCAATTTTCTGGAATGCGTGATAACCAGTGACTAATAACAATTCTAACTGTGGAATTTGTTAATAAATTATTATTGTACTTGCTAAGCACCTACTATGTGCCAAACATCCTGCTAAGCGTTGGGGCAGATACAAGTTAATCAGGTTGTTAAGCATTTTCTCTGTGCCGAGTGCTGGGTTTAATACAGTACAGTACAGTCAGATTCCACACGGGGCTCATAGTCTAAAGGGGACTGTGCCCTATGGACTGTAAGCTCATTGTGAGCAGGGAACATGTCTACCAACTCTACTGTTGGTACTCTCCCAAACACTTCATGCAGTGCTTTGCACACAGTAAGTGCTCAGCAAATACCATTGATTGATTGAAGGGGGAGGGAGAGCAGGTATTTAATCCCCCATTTTGCAGATGAGGATATGGAGGCCCAGAGAAGTTAAGTGATTGGCCCACGGTCACACAATAGGCAAGTGGCAGAACCGGGGCTAGAGCCCGGGTCTTCCTACTTTCAATCCTGTGCTCTTTCTGCCAGGCCCTGCTGCTGCTCCCAAATGAGAAGCCAGGGAGGCCACGTGACCACGTGTGTTGATGTGTTTAACCGCCTGTCCTTGTTTCCTCTTTCTAGAATGCCATCAATTCCTCCACCACCATGACTGAGCCCAAGTCGGTGTGCGTCTCAGTGGACGAGGTGGTCTCCAATGGCACCGAGAACGCGGAGACCCATCTGCTGAATGGACACTTGAAAAAGGTGGACAACACTCTGACGGAAGCTCAGCGTTTCTCCTCGTTGCCCCGGAGGGCGGCAGTGAACATCGAATTTAAGGATCTCTCATACTCCGTCCCGGAAGGACCATGGTGGAGGAAGAAGGGTAAGGAAAGCTAATCGGGTAATAGCAACATCAGGAGCAACCAGCCCCCGGGTTCTGTAGTAGTTTGTGCTGGTTCATTCAGGATTAGTGTCGTAGACTGACTTCAGCAAAGCCAAGGGACAGAGGGTTAGAGTTCAGATCACTTTTGTTCTCATTATAACTTTCCTTTGGTTTCTTTCTGCTGGAGTCTAGTTCACTAATAATGATGGTAATGATGATAATAATAAGTGTTTACAATCAGCTAAACACTATGTAAACCTTGGGTTTACAGTTGAAGAGGGAGGGAGATCAGGTATCTTATCTCCATTTTTACAGTTGATGGGAGGATAAATGACTTGCCCGAGGTCACATGCCATCACACCATTGACAAAGCTGGGACTAGAATCTGGGTCTCCTGATTTACAGTCCCATGTTCTTTCCCCTAGGGTACATTGGTTGGCAGTGAGCTCCTAGTTCCATTTTTCAGCACTATTATTCAGCGTTCATTTTTCCCCCTACTAAGTCCAGCAGTTCCACACTAACCATTCAGTTGGCTCATGTGAGACAAAACACAGGTGAAGAAAATCCACAGGCAATCCAAATCCCCCATTTCGGCCAGTAATTTCCACCTGCTCTCTCACAGTACTTTTTTTGTTACCAGTTGGTTAACTGGGAGCCCAAGGGGCTGATTGACCTGGGTTTCTTCTTATCCATCTTCCCCGGGAGGCACCGCTGACTGCCAGTGAAATGTCCAAAGGATGGTCCACAGGGGAGAGGAGAAGGGAAACTTGAGTAATTCCCCACTGGAACAATTAGCCCCATGTCTCCTTGTTGGCTCTGTGAATTAGTGACTTCATGGGAGCAACAGAAGACAATTAGAAGAGGGTAAGATTATGGGGGAACTTAAAAAAGGGGGGCCTAAACAAAAAGTCTTAAAATGCAGAGAACATATGTAGCTTTTAATAGTGTGGTACTTTTGGATGTGTAAGCGTGGTTTAGAGGTGATCAATGATTGGTAGGATCTGGATCCATGGGGTTTTTTTCTTTGTTTTAAACAGGAAAACTCATGTTTGATTTTTTTTTTCCAAATTTTATAATTTAGTGATTGCCAGGTGGGCCAGTGGACTTGCACTTCCTTTTGTTAGAAGAATCATTTTCCCACATTCCCGAATACATTGACGGCAGGGAGGCCTACCTAATTTTAAACGTACAAAATTAGTGACCTAGAGTAACCTACTTAGAAAGTAATAGCCTAAGATCTTTATCTTTAAAAGGCTCTTTAGCAAGTGGTGGAGTGTAAGTATAAATGAGCAGCTTGGAAAGCAGCAAAATAGGAAGGGTGAGTGGCATGGAGTGTTTGTGAAAACCCTTCTAGAAAAGCTGTGCTGCTTGTGAGTTTTTAGCAATTAATCCCTTTGGTCTACAAGTAGATTCGACTCCTGCATTTCAGGTCTGTCACAATGGGATCACCAATGGCTCTTCATTATTCATAAATCAATAGTATATACTGAGTGCTTACTCAGTGTAGAGCACTCTACTAAGCCCTTAGGAGTGGACAATAGAGTTAGTAGAAACAATCCCTAAATGCTGTGGTGGGGAAGGGACAGGGTGAATACCCAACTACTCAAAGGATGAGTACTCACCTGCATAGGTGATGCAGAAGTATTGAAATGGCAGTATGGTGGGACGTAGCATGGGGAGATGAGTCAGGGAAGTCTTCCTGGAGAAGATGGAAATTTTGATTTTGGCACTTAAGTACTTACTCTGTGTCAAGCACTGTTTTAAGCACTGTGAAAGAAACAAGTTAATCAGGTCAGACAGTGTCCCTGTCCCACATGGGGCTCACAGTCTAAGTAGGAGAGAGAAAAGGTATTGAATCCCCATTTTACAGTTGAGGAAACTGAGGCCCAGAGAAGTTAAGTGACGTGCCCAAAATCACACAGCGGGCAAGTGGTACCCTGGCCAAATGTGGACGTGTTGGAGTGGGGGGAAGCAAAGGGGTGGGGCCCTCTGAGATGGGGAGCCTCAGCGACTGCTCACTTGGAAGCAGTTTCAGTCGGTTCCAATGTCTCTGCTCACCTCTGGCCTGACAAAGCCGCCTCCCCACCACCCCCAGGGGTTGAAGTACTGGGCCCTGTTCCCTGGCTGGAGCCCAACTCGACGGTCCCCTTCCCTTCTCACTTCCCCTCTTGGTGCCCTGGTGATATGAGCAACGGACTCAAGCAGGAGAGAGGATTGTAGGACCAGACTCGCGGAGCGGGGAACCACGAGGCATATTGAGACCAGTTGATCGTGTGCCAATATGCTATCTGGGTTTGACTTCTCAGACAGTACAATGTCAGAGGGCCGGCCTTCTTCACCTCCCACAAGCGGTTCTGTTACCCGACAGGCCTTGAGATTGCCCCCGATTGAGTGCATTGGATTTCCAACCCGGATGCTGCACCTTGTACTTCTCCAAAGACAAGAACTTTCATGATTAAATAATCATGATGGACTGAAGTGTGCACCTGAGGTCACATTTGGCCTGTTTTCTCTAAATCAGATGGCGAGCTTGGCCCTGTGAGCTAGCTAGAGCTGCTGTCTTAGGTTGTTAGATTTATTTTATCCATTATTTTTAAAAAATGAAAGGGAAGTCCCTGGAACACTCTCCAGGCTGGAAGTGCTTCAACCAGCACGGTGCAAAATGAAATGGAGGTGGAAACCGTGGCCAGTCAGTGCCCCGAGAGCCACACCTACTGTAGGGTTGGAGGCCCTGGCAGGTTGAGTGGTTGCCAACTTCCAAGGGCTCAAGTGAAGGGTTAGAGGAGAGAGGTTAGGAACGCTGGTGAGAGCAACCAATTGTATTTATTGAGTGATTACTCTGTGCCGAGCACTGTACTGTAAGCTTGGGGAGTACAGTAGTTAGACATGATTTGCATCCTCAGAGAGTTCAAAATCAAGGGGGATCTGCCACTGAAGGAAATTTAGGCTACGGGAAAACAACTGAGTTTAAAGCTCTGCATTCATTCATTCAGTAGTATTTATTGAGCACTTACTATGTGAAGAGCACTGTACTAAGCGCTTAGAATGAACAAGTCGGCAACAGATAGAGACAGTCCCTGCCGTTTGACGGGCTTACAGTCTAATCGGGGGAGACGGACAGACGAGAACAATGGCAATAAATAGAGTAGAGGGGAAGAACATCTCGTAAAAACAATGGCAACTAAATAGAATCAAGGCGATGTACATTTCATTAACAAAATAAATAGGGTAATGAAAATATATACAGTTGAGCAGACGAGCACAGTGTTGAGGGGATGGGAAGGGAGAGGGGGAGGAGCAGAGAGAAATGGAGGGAAAAGTGGGTTAAGCTGCGGAGAGGTGAAGGGGGGTGGTAGAGGGAATAGAGGGAGAAGGGGAGCTCAGTCTGGGAAGGCCTCTTGGAGGAGGTGAGTTTTAAGTAGGGTTTTGAAGAGGGGAAGAGAATCAGTTTGGCGGAGGTGAGGAGGGAGGGCGTTCCAGGACCGCGGGAGGACGTGGCCCGGGGGTCGACGGCGGGATAGGCGAGACCGAGGGACGGCGAGGAGGTGGGCGGCAGAGGAGCGGAGCGTGTGGGGTGGGCGGTAGAAAGAGAGAAGGGAGGAGAGGTAGGAAGGGGCAAGGTGACGTAGAGCCTCGAAGCCTAGAGTGAGGAGTTTTTGTTTGGAGCGGAGGTTGATAGGCAACCACTGGAGGTGTTTAAGAAGGGGAGTGACATGCCCAGATCGTTTCTGCAGGAAGATGAGCCGGGCAGCGGAGTGAAGAATAGACTGGAGCGGGGCGAGAGAGGAGGAAGGGAGATCGGAGAGAAGGCTGATACAGTAGTCTAGCCGGGATATGACGAGAGCCCGTAGCAGTAAGGTAGCCGTTTGGGTGGAGAGGAAAGGGCGGATCTTGGCGATATTGTAAAGGTAAAACCGGCAGGTCTTGGTAACGGATAGGATGTGTGGGGCGAACGAGAGAGACGAGTCAAGGATGACACCGAGATTGCGGGCCCGAGAGACGGGAAGGATGGTCGTGCCATCCACGGTGATAGGGAAGTCTGGGAGAGGACCGGGTTTGGGAGGGAAGATGAAGAGCTCAGTCTTGCTCATGTTGAGTTTTAGGTGGCGGGCCGACATCCAGGTGGAGACATCCTGGAGGCAGGAGGAGATGTGGGCAAGTCACTTAACTTCTCTGTGCCTCAGTTACCTCATCTGTAAAATGGGGATTAAGACTGTGAGCCCCACGTGGGACAACCTGATTCCCCTGTGTCTACCCCAGCGCTTAGAACAGTGCTCTGCACATAGTAAGCGCTTAACAAATACCAACATTATTATTATGCGAGCCTGAAGGGAGGGGGAGAGGACAGGGGCGGAGATGTAGATCTGCATGTCCTCTGCATATAGTGCTGTGGGTAGGGGTGAGGACCTGAATGCTTAGCGGGTGAGAACTCGAGTGCATATGTGATGTGGTGCAGGGGGTGGGTGGGGCGGGAAGTAGGCTGGGGAAAAAGAGATAGTTGGAGAAGACTTCTTGGAGGAGATAACATTTTAGTAGTGCTTTCAAGCTGGGGAGAGCAGTGGCCTGCTGGATGTGAAGGGGAAAGGAGCTCCAGGAAGGAAGGAGAGTGTGAGCAAAGTAGTCAGCAGGAAGGGAGCTCACCTTGAGTCACAGTGATTAGGTTGGAGTTAAAGGGCGAGGTGGGCGTCTTGGGTTGTGGTAAGAGAGAACTGGGGATAAATAGAAGGGAAAGAGAGCCAATTGAGGGGCCTAAAGCCAAAGGTTTTTCCCAGTTTTCTTACATCTTCCACTATCTCCTCCCATAGCTGTGAAAGCCGGTTGCCCGGCCCCTGGGATGGGAGGCTGTGGCCTCCATGGGTTTCAAACTGTCCCCACAGCTTTTAGATTTGCTCATGTCGGGTCTCTTGCAAGGTCCAAGAGCCTTGGTGTGGAATGAGCAGAGGAGAAGGCTCTGTGGGGACTGAAAGGACTCAAATTGGGCTTTTAGGATCCATGGCTCTTTGAAATCTTCCTCCGCCTCCCAAGCTGGGGAATAATTTTCTCCTACTCTCCCCTCCAACTCTTGCCCCCCTTTCGCCCCACGTTCAGAATGACGTCAGCCCCTTCAGGCTTGTGCATGCAGGGCCAAAGTGAGACATTTTGAAGAGGAGACTCAGGTTAAAGTTTTCCCACCTGCCTGCATGTTAGATAATGGCTTCTAAATTGGAGAGAAAGATTTTTGGTATCTATTCATTGCGCTATCGGACCAGGCAAAAACCTCTTTTTTACCTAGAGGTAGCTGAAGCAGTCACTTCCCCTGGCAAGCCCTCCAGATGTGGGGTGAGACAGTCAGTGTGGCACAGCCCATTGTTCGGGTTTCCCGAGTTAGAGAACTTGGGGTCATTTGAACCACTCGCTGCAGAACACAATCTCTTGACCCTGGCAGCCAGAGTGCTATCAGAGAAATGACTCTCTGGGAAGCTGCGCTCCTCAATCTATCAGTGGTATTTTTGAACACTTTCTATGTGCAGAGCACTGTACTAAGTGCTTGGGAGAGTACAATACATTCATTCAATCGTATTTATTGAGTACATACTGTGAGCAGAGCACTGTACTAAGCACTTAATACATCTGAGTTAGCAGTCATGTTCCCTGTCCACATTGACCTTATAGTCTAGAGGGGGAAACAGACATTGACATAAATAGTTCTGAGATTGTAGCATCAGGGAGAGCTCTGTTAGGTTCTGCCCAAATCTGTACGCTACTATTCTCCCTATCCCAAATCTTTTTTTTTTTTAGTGGTATTTATTAAGCGCTTACTATATGCTGGTTACTGTACTAAGCACTGGGGTAGATACAAGATAATTGAGCTGGACACGGTCCCTGGATCACAGGGGAATCTGTTGTAATCCGCATTTTATAGATGTGGAAATTGAGGCACAGAGAAGTGAAGCGATTTGCCCAAGGGCACACAGAAGACAGTGGCAGAGGCAGGATTAGAACCCAGGTCCCCTGACTCCCAGGCCCATGCTTTTTCCACTGTTTTAACATCTGTCTCCCCCTGTAAGCCATTAGCTCCTTGTGGGCAGGGATTGTGCCTGCCAGTTCTGTTGTATTGTACTTCCCTAAGTACTTAGTACAGTACTCAGGACACAGGAAGCACTCAATAAATACCATTATCTCCTTGCAGGCCTTTACACTGCAGCTTGGGAAACCTTGAGTTACCTCTCCCAGGGGTGAAATCCTAGCAGCATGGGATTGAGTGCTCAGTTTCTCATCTGTCACTCTCACTTGGGAGTTTCCCAGCCTCCGCAGTTTCATTTTATGTTGATAACGTGTTTCATCATCCGTGGTATTTGCCGAGCTTCAACTCTGTGCAGAGCACTAAACTAAGTACTTGGGAAAGTACAGTACAACAGAGTTGGTAGACTTGTTCCCTGCCCACAGTGAGTCTATAGTCTAGTGTTTTGAACTCCTGCTAATAGCACTCAGTCAGTGGTATTTTTTGAGCACTTACTCTGTGCAGAGCATTGTATTAAGTACTTGGGAGAGTTCAGCAGAATTAGTAGACACATTCTCTGCCCATAATGAGCCTACAGACTATTCTCGCTAGTGCTTAGTACAGTGCTCTGCGCACAATAAACGCTCCTTAAATATGATGGACTGAATGAATGACTTTTTTAACTCCCCGATGAATGGACTAATAGTTTGTTCAGTACCCAGCCCAGAGTCTCAGCATTCTGCCATTGGAGTGCTCCATTTTGCATTAATTCCTTGGCTTCAAGGTTGACTCTGGAACTACAAAGCCCTGATCAGGTGCGGGTGCCACTTTGACCAAAGTCTTTCACCCTCGTTAGCTATGTGATTGCTTCTTTCTAGTTCATAGCTGATTTTTTCCTTTTGGTTACAGTTCCCCCAACTCCCAGCCTATCTCCTCTGCTCTCTCGTTCTCTTTATTCCTTTTCAGTCACCTAAATGATTTCCACAAGGATCTGTAATTAAATAGTTGAGCTGTATTCATTTTGTGATTTAGTGGATTTTCTTGTTAATATTTTCAGACGATGGATATAACCCTTAAGGCAGCAACTGTCATTACGTGAACTCCATCTCCTCATATCAGATGAGTTCCCGGGGTTCAACACTTTATAATTATTGTTAAAATAATGTCATCCCTATCAGAATGTCTGTTCAAGAAGGTCCCGGTTCTCATAAGATGCAGAGTGGTGATCCTGCAAAACCCCTCAATAAGGAAAAAGCCGAGGAGTAGCATTTCCAGTGCCTGATGCTGATTACGTGTCCGGTGCCACGATATTGGAAAAAGCAGCGTGGGTGCTTGTGTGCACCGACCATTTCTTCTGACGCCGCACTCTGCTGTCTCCTCACTAGTTAACACTGTTGGATGGACATTCTCCAACGCCTGACCACATTTTACCCCAAATGGGGATTGAAACGCATGGAATAGCAGAGCTGAGTGGGGCTGATAGATGGATGATGCAGATTCAAGAAGTATAACTCTGAATGAAAGATGGTATTCTGTGTTTGTGTGCCTGATCACATTATCTACATATATATAAACAGCATCTGTATGTGTGTTTTATATATATATATATATCATACATATATATATATATATATATATACATGTATATGTATGTATATACACAGAGAGAGAAAGAGCAAGAAGCAAGCAGTATTGCATTATTTATAGAACACCATTAAATTCTGGCCCAGATTGGGAAGCTGGAAAATCCCTATGGGCTGATGCCCATGAGGGCTGCTCCATGCCATGCCTAGCTGTGAGTAGCCCCTTGCCAAGTGGGAGAGCAGTGGATGGAAGCAATGGAACTTCAGTGCCGTTCCAAACTCCCCCCTTCTCCTCCACTCCCTCTCAAGCATTCACACTGGGACTTCCCGGGAATGATATTGAAGCCAGCTTGGCCCTGTGAGAAAATCTTGTGGTGGCCTGAGGAGAAGCCTAATCTGTGACACCAAACACAGCATCTTGCATTTTTGATTGGAAGACACATTGTTTACAGATGATTAAGGATCTCTTTGGAGGAAAAAGTGGTTTATATAATAGATTCCTAATCAAGAACATAATTCTAAAAGGAATTATTCTCAAGAGAAAAAAGTAAACTCCAAGGAGAGCACCATATACTTCTTGTGAAATAATTAATTTACTACAGGGAATTAACTCCTATCTGGAAGAATGTTTTAGTGATCACATATCCCCTTCAGATGTAAAAGATGACTGATTTTTTTTGACGACGTGGGCAGTTTTCTTGCTCCTAACATGAACTGCTGTGTCAAAGTATCCCCATCAGCTTCAACTTCCTTCTACGAATAATCTTTCCAAGAACTTTACTTGGTCACATATGGGTTACAGTCAGCAGCTTCTTTTCGAGTAGCCACAGTGAGCCTGCACTGTGGGTGTGGCACCCATGTGACAGGCACAGGTTTAGTTTTATATTGCACAGTCTGTTTCTTAGCTGTTCACTCCCAAGTGGAAGCGTTGGGGTACCTAGAGTCTTTATGTCTGATATTTTTGTTTTAGACACTTGGCTTGGCAGTGGGCCTGTGTCTCTAGGAATAGGGAGGGGAAATGGATGGCTCCAGGACAAGGGATAGGGTTAGGATCTACCCAGCGACATGCTGTAGGTTTGGCAGATTTCTGCAAATTTCCATCTCTTGAGCCCATTTATTGCTATTAAATATGTAGCCCACGTTCCGAGTGTAGCATGCATTTGCTTGTTGTTTCCCGGTCGGCAAAGGGGTGTTCCTTCCCCTCCCCTCCCACCCTCTGGTCCGATGCCATTGGATTGGAGCCCAGGGGGAAGGGGAACTAGGAGCTGCCCTGTTGATCCCCCAGGATTGATTGATTGGTGACCCACTCTAAGATCTCCTCTACCTGCACCACAGCCATAACCAGGGTTCCACTGGGACAGGGAAGGTGATCCAGAGAGTGGGAAGCTTTGCCTGCTGCCCTTGACTAAGCCCTCATATCCTTTTCTCCCACTCCCATCTGGTCACCCTTGCACTTGAATTTACACCTTTTATTCACCCCTTCCTCAGCCCCACAACACTTACATACGTATCCCTACTTTATATTAATGTCTGTCCCCCCCTCTAGACTGTAAGCTCATTGTGGATAGGGAACGTGTTTCCCAACACTGTTCCATTGTCCTCTCCCAAATACTTAGTACAGTGCTCTGGACACAGTAAGTGCTCAATAAATATGATTGATTGCTTGCTCCCCACCCTCTTTTCTCGGCTAGGCTCAGGAGAGGCTTAATCTTGTCCAGGTGGAAAGCTCTTTTGTGGGGAAACTAACAAAAGTTTTGCTAGTGTGGATTTCCTCTCCTTTACTATGTGTATTAGAATAATTCCTGCTTTTAAAATAATGAACATCTCAATAGGACTTCAATTTCAGAGTAGAATATTTAAGCGGGTTGGGGAGTTTTAGTGGCAATTAAAAAAAGTAAACAGGGATACCTTTGTGTGTCTCTTTTCTTCCAAGCAGCTCAAAGCAATTCCTATGCTTATCTGGTTTATCCTAATAACATTCCTGTGAAGCAGGCAGGGGCAGATGAGGAAACTCTAGCACAGAAAGGTTTTGACTTGCCCAATGTCCCACAGTCATCAGTGTCTCATTCTACCAGGCCAAAGAGTGACATGCCCCACAGCTTGGCCACTCAGCCTCTGGAATGAGTGCCAGGGGTGCTGGTTTTCCCCACAGCTCCAGGATTTCATGCCACCCTGAAGGCTCTTTTGCTGCACCTCCAAGACCCCTCTACTGATCGCCCCCACCTCTATGGCTCTACAGGGCAGCTCTTTTTCTCTAAAGTGTTTTCACATCAGTTATATACTTCATTTTGCTGTATTCTTGGAAGGTGGCGATCCTCCCCATTTTGTAAATGAGGAAACTGAGGTCCAGAAAGGATAATGGACTTGCGTTAGGCCATGTAGTGGTCTGTGGCAGAGTCAAGACTAAAATGAGGGTCTTCTGATTGTCAGATGTGATGATCTTGCCCCCTTCCTCCCTCCCACCCAAGATCTTGCTGCCTCCTGCGGGAGGGAGAGAGGTTTCTGGAGCCCCAGGGCCTAGAAGCTTGGCCTTGGAAATGGCCACCCAGTGACCAAAAGCTACTGCCTTGAGAACGACATGCCCCCGGCTTCTCCCCTGCCCCTTGGGCCTCCTTCAGGATTGACCCAAGGGGAAAATCCTACACCACATCACCTTCTTACTTAGGCTTAGTAGTTATTCTCAATGCAGCAAGCAAGGTTCTGATTTCCAGATCTCACTGAGTTCCCTGTCCACTGTCAGGGCCAGGGAAAGAAACTTTGATCAGAAAGTGGTGTTGACATATGACCCCACTTACAAAGAGACTGGCTTGAAGGATTTGGTGTTCTCAAACAAATAAATCAATAAGTCTTCAAAATTACATGCACCTCTCCAAACCACACTGGTAAGTCTCAGGTTAAGAACCAAACTAATTAAAGAGAACATTCCTTGACAAGTTTGCTGTGATACCATTCTGCCAACTTCATTGTTCAAGAACAATGAAAGCCATATGGCCTGTATTATCAACCACCACTTTGAAATCCAGCCACCCAGTAGCGACTCTGCCAAAAACCAGAGTTTACAGGACCATGGCCGCCTAGTCACAGTGTCTTTATTGGTTTGCCCCGTCAACTGTAAAAATGTTCTTGAATGTCTTTCTCCTGTGGCAGCTTGCTTTCTTTTTCTTTAATGCAACATATTTCTTTTTACAATCGTTTCACAAGGCAGGTGCTTGTAATAACAAGCTCATTAAAATAAATGGAATGCACCATTAACAAATCCCTCTTAGGAATGCCCCGAGGAGGGCATTGGCTCCCAACCAGGCTTGTGGTCCTTCGGTCCAGCCCGCTTGAAACGGGATCTTCATCGGGAAAACAAGTCAAAGGTTTGCAGAGTGAAACCTCTTAAGATGTGTGGATGGGACTAAGATGATGAGAAGAGACTGGTCCAAACATCTTCTGGAGAGGTTAAAAATCAGATCAGCCAGTTAATCGATGGTATTTATTGAGCACTTACTGTGGGCAAAGCACTGTACATTGGAAGCGTAAAGAATAATAGAGGTGGAAGACATGTTCTCCACCCACAAGGAGGCAGGAACCCCACCTGCATTGCCTCTTCAGAGCTTCAGCTACCCAGCGTGCAGCACTGTAGCCTCAATCAGTCAATCTCTGTGCAAAGCACTGTGCTAAGCACTTGAGCAAGTATAATACAATAGAGTAGGGAGAGAAGATCCCTGCCCTCTAGGACCCTACAGAGCAGAAGGGGAGGCAGACACCAAAATAAATTTCAGATGAATCTGAACAAAAGTGTTATTGGGTGGGAGCTGTCCTTCCTTGGCATGGCCCGGCGGTGACAGATGGCAGGGATTGCAGCAGTCACTGGCCGTGGAAGTTTCCCCCTCCTCCAACCTCTATTCCTATCACCCCTGTTTTCCAACTTCCCCTTTCTCTTTCCTGCCTCTCTCTTCTCCTTTCCTTTAACCTCCATTCCCCCTTTCCCACTCTTCTTTTTCCTTCTGCTTTCACCCCTTCACCTCCCGCCTTTGTTCACCCACTCCCATTTGCTGTGCCCTTATCTTTCAGAAACAATATTTTTGCCATAGACCAGCACTGAGGGTCAAGGAATCCTAAAGGTGATATTTTCAGTTGATTTAAAGAGAGCACATGTGCTTATGTTTTTGTTTTTCATCCAGGGTATGTGAAGGTTATGAGCCGGGTTACATAGTTCTGAGAATCTTATGCTTCTTCAGATACCGTGATGGCCCTATGTCTCCAAACTAGTTGTAGCAGTCTTCATTTCCCAATTCTCAAGGGGAAATAGCTGGACTCATACTCTGCATTTTTTAAATTAGCAGAAGTACCAAACCAGTGAAGGGTCTTTTGCTCCAAAATCCATCACTTCTCCAAATGACTCTATTGAGTTCCGGGGAATTCCTTCTCCCTCTGCCCTCCTCCCTGACCACACACAAAAAAATTAGACCAGTAAATGCACACTCTGGAAAAATGTATTGATTTTTGGCTGCCTGTTTCCAACAGGAAAGCCTCAGATTATTTCCACACTGGGCACCCACAGCTCAGGAGAGGATTGGACATCTGTTTGAGGAAATATTACAGCCCTTGGGGTGCACAGCCCACTTTGATAAACTCACTTCCAGCCCCACAGTGTAAACTCTGGAAGAGGAAGAGGAGGAGGACAGAGAAACTAGAAAGACAACTTTGATTATTTTTGGCTGGCTTTTAGCCCATTTTTATCCCTGGAAATTGGCCTTAAAAATAAAGTGGGGAAAAAAAAACTAGCTACGCCTCCCCCCACTGCTTATGGAAAAACACACTCAGTAAAATAAGGGAAAACAGAGTGTATTTCTACTCATCTGGCAGGTACTGTTGCTTGCCTTGGATGAATAATAAAATGATAGTAACTGTGGTATTAAGCACGTACTAGGTACCGAGTTCTGTGCCAAGTGCTGGGGTAGAGACAAGGAGGTCATAACAGACACAGCCCCTGTCCCACATGGGACTCATAATTTAAGAAATAGGGAAAACAGGTGTTGAATCCCGGTTTTACAGATGAAGAAATGGAGACGCAGAGAAGTGAAGTGACTTGCCTAAGGTCCACACAGCAGGCTAGTGGCAGAACTGGGACTAGAACCCATCTTCTGACTCCTGATGCCGTGCTCTTTCCATCAGACCACACTGCCACCTGGCCCCTTTCAGAATGCCTATCGCTCTTTGCAGAGCTGGTTGCTCAGTCGCCGATGGGGCCACAGCAAGACTCAGCATCATTCCGAGTAAGTGAGCGGCCCCAGAGGGATAAACTGGTCACCCCAAGTGGAGCAGGGTTTGAAAAGGAGTCCTAAACCCTGCCTACCTTCCTCACCAATCACCGGCCAGGGTCACTAGAAGGGACCATGTCCAGTGAACCTGCATCTGGCCATGTGGCTAAGATCTTCCTGTCTGTATCATACTCCGTTGACTCCTCTGACCTGTAATTTATTAATACCTTTCTCCCCAGCTAGACAGTAAGCTCCTTGAGGGCAGGGATTCCTTTTTACTTTATCATACTTTCCTAAGCACCAATTACAGTGTTCTGCACTAAGGACTCAATAAATGCCACTGACTGATTGATAGCATCATCTTCAAGAACAGAGTCCTTAAATCTGATGTCCTTTTACCTGGATGAAGGGGAATGCAGCTAATTTCCTCTGTCGAGAGAGAACATCTCCTGTCTGATTCAAGGTTGTCACTGTAGCTGAGAGGGCAAGTCAGTCTCCCTGAGAGATCAAATATATTTTCCTTCTTCCTTTCTTTCTTGGTCCTGTGGCCACCTCTCTACCCAGTTGTCAACTGGCCAGAACCCAAAGGTCGCTCACTGGTCCTACCAGCCTCCTCTTCTACCGCCGAGGTGTCCTTATTTACTCCTACCCCCCGGAGGAAGCTTCATTTCAAGCTCCTTTCTAAGCCTAAGCATCACCAAGACCCACCTGAAGGGATCTAGAGTTTAATCCTATTTTCCTGGACACTCTGCCAGTCTCTAGTCAGCAGGGGAGGCAGCAGGATCTAGTTGCCAGGCCATGGGGTTGGGAGTGGGGAGGCTCGCTTTCCATACTGTCATTTTTCTGCAGCCGTATCCATTTAACCTGGGACACCCAAAGCAAACTCTTTGCGAATCCGCACCTTCTTCAAAATCCTCCCTCTTGCTCCCCTCTGGACTCCCACGGTTGACCTCACACTCTGCTGGCCAAGCCGCCGACCAGTCCCTCAGGACTTGATTTCCTTTGGTCGTGCTAGGGTCCACTCCTGACTTTTGACCCGTTCACTTCAGCTGTTCCTCATCTTTGTCACAATAGCTCTGCCGTACTTTGTTTGAGAGCCTGCTGCTGGTGGATTGAACAGATGTTTTTTGGGGCATCTCCTCTTTTTTTCCTCTGTCCTCTCTTCAGACTGGGTGATATTGTGATTAGATCATCACCCTTAGGGAAATTGGAGTTGCAGAATTTAATCTTTACCAGTTTATTAAGGTAAGTCGTAATGACAGAGGTGAAATGCTAGCAGTTTTGCAGTGATGAGTTCAGGGACTTTATCCTTGTGGTAACCCCATTCTGCTAAGAGCGTGCAAAACATAGATGGCTTGGGCTGAATCCTACTGTCACTGTATCCCAATAAAGTGAAACGGAGTAGGCTCCCTCTAATTCTCTGCTAGAATAATCATCACAGATATATCTAGGCACAAAACGTTCATTGCGCTGTGGGGGTGGATTTAATTTTCCAGTGCGTTTTGGGGTTCTGGATAATCAGAAATAGCATTTGCCCCAGATGATGTGCTAACCCTCAGGAGCGAAGTTGCTAAAAGCTGGTCCTCCTCTAAGCAGGTGCATTGCAGCAGAGGTACCGCATTTACAGCCTCCTCCGCTTTCATTCTTGCCAGCTTCCCCCGGTTACTGCCGGTCAATGCACTACAGTAACCTCAGGTTGTGATGCATGAGCTGGAGGAAGTAGGTTTCATTGGCAGATAATCTGCACTGTTGCTAAGATGGGAAGGAAAGATGCTAAACAGTAAGACCCAAAACCTCTCTGCTCAGTGTAGTTTTTCCTGCCTTTATCAGAGCAGATGGATAAATCGTTTTCCCCATATTTAAGCAGGAGCTGCATTTTTGCATAATAAATGGCATAGGATATGTGACTTTTCCAGACTCACATGTCCTGAAGACCTGGCATGTCTAATCTCAGGACTAGTAAGCAGAAATGACATCCAGATATTTTTAATTTATTTTCATAGTGATTTGCATTATATTTTTAGTATATGTGTCAGTCCCCCCTCCCTTACATTGTGAGCTCCTTGTGGGGCAGGGATCATATCTTAGTTGATTTTCTTGTAATTACCCCAGGGCTTAGTGTGTTGTTTATGCCTTTTAAGCACTTAATAAAAGCTGGTAGTAATAACTTTACCATGAGCTTAATTTTGCCCCACCTGGATACCAACATTGACTTGATGAATGGAAATATGTCTTACTAGATGGTTCTTTCTGTGTTTACACTTCCATTTGGGATCCACTTAAAGACTAGGAGTAGACAAATGGTTACAATAAGAAGTTTTTTAAAACTAGCAAAATCAGAGAAATTGTTTGTGCTTAGTTGCACCATTTTTTCTTTCCCATTCTTGCCACTTGAGTTGTTTTTAGTAAAACGCATACTGTGAGACCGTTTAAAGGACTCACAGCTAGACCACAAAATGCTTTCCCCCTCTTATAGCGAGAAGAAATGGTTATGAAATCTAGACCTACAAAATTATTGTTTTATGAATTTGGGTTGGAAAAAGATGGGGTGATCGAAGAAGGGGTAGCAGCCAGTAGAACAAACAGCTTTAGCGCGTCCTTAAATATTGGAATTATGGTAATCTTTGTCTGAGCAATGAATGGGCTAATTGGAATTGGGGGAACTGTGCCAATTCTATTGTCATCTCTTCATGCTCGGTCAGTTGAAAGACATGAACAGTAGATAACGGTGATCGAGGCACAACAATTAAGTCCTTTTACATTTTCTCAAGGCATCACTTAGAGTTGGAGGAACTTGATATAGTAAAGCTTCACACTATCACCTGCCTCGAGTCAGGTTCAGGGACATAATTTCCATCAGCCTTTTAAATTTCCCAAATTATTATTATTATTATTATATGCTTTTGTGCCAGGTACTATGCTTAGTCCTAAGGTGGAGTAAATGCATAATTAGATCTAACACAGTCTGATCCAGGCTCTCTTTAGGACCTGGGAAATTGTTGATGGAACCCAAGAAAGTGAAATGTGTTGCCAGCTTGAGGGAGGAAGGAAGGGAGACAGACAGACTGACTTGATTCTGACTGTTTTCACAGTGTTTAGTTTGAGGGTGTTGCCGAAGTTCACCTGGTGTAAAGGGCATTCCCTAATCTTCCAGATTCTTTATTTGAGTCAGGGAGGTTTGAAGGGAATGGTTTTGCTAGGATTCAGTGGATTTTTCTGCTGGGCTTGGTAGGTTGGGGAGGGGAAATTTGAATTGCACTTCTATGTGTGTGAAACCAGTAGATGAAAATAGCCAAAAATGGAAGCTCAGAAGTGTCTGCTGGCTGTGGTAAAACCCTAAATGTACTTTCAACTACAGGAAATTAGGCTTTCTGTTCTTGGTGGTTTTGAAATGTACTTTCCAGATCATTCTGAAGGATCCACCTTTGTCCTATTTAGGCTTACGCAAGCCTCCCTCACTCTCAGCTTTCTGTAGTGTTGGTTCAATAAAGTGTGGCCATCTCAATGGAGAACTGGGTAGTGCAACTTTAAGCATGCAGGACACTTTCTCTCAGCAGAAGGCAAGACCTCTGTTATTGAAAGGATAATAATAATAATGTTGGTATTTGTTAAGCGCTTACTATGTGCCGAGCACTGTTCTAAGCGCTGGGGTAGACAGAGGGGAATCAGGTTGTCCCACATGGGGCTCACAGTCTTAATCCCCATTTTACAGATGAGGGAACTGAGGCACAGAGAAGTTAAGTGACTTGCCCACAGTCACATAGCCGACAAGTGGCAGAGCTGGGATTCGAACTCATGAGCCCTGACTCCAAAGCCCATGCTCTTTCCACTGAGCCACGAGAAGCCAAGGTGCCACCAAATGGACTGGGCCCCACCAAAACGGCAAGCCTCAGTTAGGTAAATCAGTTGCATTTATTTATCACCCGTGTAACCTTGGGCAAGCCACTTAACTTCTCTGTGCCTCAGTTCACTCATCCACAAAATGGGGATTCAATATCTCTTTGCCCTCCAGCTTAGATTGTGAGGTCTGTGTGGGACCTGATTATCTTATATCTATCCCAGCGCTTAGTTTGGTGCTTGGCCCAAGTAAGTGCTTAACAAATACCACAAAGATTGAAATTATTATTGAGCTCCTCGGAGTACCGAGCATTGTATTAAGCACTTGGAAAGGTACTACCGAAGTAACATAAGCTAGCTTTAGCTTGTCCAGTTTGCAAAATCTGTGAAGGCAAAGTGGCAGTACAATGAGGGACCCGCAGGGGAGGGTGGTTTAAAGTTTTTATTTTTTTACAAAACATTCACCCTTCCTCATCCCAGGAAGTTGGGCAGGAAAGACACTGTGTAGGAAGCCCACCACCCGGCCAGCAGGTCTAGCTGGCGGCAGCGGAGACAGGAGGAAGGAGAATGTTGTCTCAAACGTACCGGTCCCCATGGTGGGCTTAAAGAGACTTTACTTCTGGGCATCTCGAGGTGTCGAGGGATTCAGTAGGGTTGTGCTACTCCGTAGTTTGTTTCTCCTGGCCCTGGGCCACCAATGCTATATGTGGTTAGCTTCTGGGGTAGGGGAAGATGAAACCTGCAGGGTGGCGAGGGAGCCGTGATGATTGGTAGTATTTATTAAGTGCATATTGTTTGCTAAGCACTGGGTTGGTGCAAAAAAGTCAGTTTGGACACGAAGTAATGATTCAGCTGTACAGTAATAATAATTGATAATTATGGTATTTGTTAAGCTCTTACTATGTGCTAAGCACTCTAAGTGCTGGGATAGATGAGGTAATCAGGTGGGACACAGACCCTGTCTTACACGGGGCTCACAATCTAAGTGGGAGGGAGAATGGGTATTAAGTGCCCATTTTATAGATGAGAAAACTGAGGCCCAGATAAATTAAGCAAACTTGTCCAAGGTCACACAACAGGGAAGTGATCCAGCGGATCCTTATATTGCTTTTGTTATCTGTTAAATAGCATTTCATAGTTTGCCAAAGAGATAAGTAAATATTATTGTTTTTAGGGAGGTTGTGAAGCTCCCACATGGCCAAGCAACAGGGCAGAGATGTGGAGTAAATGTGGTCTCTTCCGGTCTTATTCTTCCTTAGTATCAGGCGGCCTGCTTGTGGAATCTGGGGCATCTGTACTGCGTGGGATCCAATTTTTTTCTTTAGCCCCTTGCACAAACTCCCTCTCTGTGGAATACATCCCTGATGCCGCTTAGAAGTAGACTTGTTTTTAGACTTGCTTTTCAGCTGGGACAAGTTGTGGGACCTCTTGGTCCCTCGGGTTCCAGGGATATTATTTCAGTAAGTGGCATTTTTTGAACATGAACTGTGTGCAGAGCACTGTACTAAGTGCTTGGATGAGTAGAACAGAGTTAGGAGGCACGACCCCTGCCTTCAAGGAGCTTGCAATCTAGTCAAATAATTCACCAGAAGTTGATCTCCCAAGTATCTTTCAGATAGTTTCCAGTTCCAACCTACCTCTAGGATGGAAGACATATTCACATGTTCTCTCCTATCCTGCTTCTCACATTTTCCATCTTTGTCATATTGTAATAAGGTCTCATCAATCTGTAATACACTTATAGTTATTATTGCTCAGGGTAGCAGGAGAGTTGTGAAGATGAAGGTGTTTTTAGTTCTGTTGGATGATGACTTTGGTTGTAGTTACTTTTTTAAGCCTCGGAGGGTCTGAGAGCAGAGTGTTTAAGCCATCTTATTCATGGGGTTATAAAGGAAATTTCTTCAATTGTAATTTCTCTGCCCATCTCTTTGTATTTGCAATTGAGACCATTTTGGCATTTAGAATAGATGAAGACAAGTTACCATGGGAGGATAGTAGATTTTACTAGCTCTTGAGAAACCAGGTTTGGGGTTTTTTTTGGTTTATTTGTTTTTGTAAAAATTTTTGAAGACTGGGGCTGAATTTTTACCAAGTGAAAATTATATGTTCATACAGGCCCTGCCCAACTGATAAGCAAATAGAGCAGCCATTTTGAATTGTGCCTGTACCCAGCATGGGGCTTGTTAGCTCATGTCCCTGATTAATTTCATGTTAGGTTTTATAAATATGTTGAAACTGGCTTGTTTCAATCTTGGGCAAATAAAAAGGTTATTTTCAGCCTTCCTTTTTAGTTATTCAACATTCCAGTTTGACTAGAAGGTTAAAAGAACTATTTTTAAAAAATCCCTTATTCCCCTTTAATAAGTGAAATGATTTCAAGTCCAGATTCTTAATCTGCATTGAACTTCAAGAGTGACCTGGGATAAAGAGGCTTTTGTTCATAGTTAGGTTTTTCTGCCTTTCCATTCCATTATCTGTTATTTTTCAAATTTTGGCAAAAGCTCAGTATTTCGTTCCAGTAAATATGGATGAACTCCAGTTCCACTGTACATTTTTATAGTGAAGTGATTATAAGAAGGCAGGTCATTTAAAGATGAACCGTGATGGATAAAGTGAGCCACCGACCTGTCACCTTAACGTTATTAGTTCTAGTGGAAAAGATCGGACTAACACGTAGCCATGGCCGATGGCTGTAAATGTTTGTGTCCAGAACACTTTCCTAACTTTCTGCGCCCATCCACTTCCTCAGCTTGAGCGGGAATTGAGAAAGAAAGGGAAATATCAAAGATGACTTCACCAACCCGTGCTTGGAGGCCCAAGGCTATGGTAACGTCTCCCGTGACAACCTACCAGGTAGGGTGAGTCTAGCAGATGAGATGAGGAGCTTCCGTCTTTGCTTATCTGCAAGTTCCTTTGGGGTGCCAACTGGGGACAGTGTCCGAAAGACATGCAAGTTGGGCAGGACTAGTGGAGAGCAGGGTGGGGCTTAGAAACGAAGATCTGATAAATGAGAGAGGGGTTGGAGTGGGTGAAATCCCCCAGGAGAGAAGGTAACACAAGTCTGAAGATTTTAGGACAGAGCCCTTTGTTAACCCAGATCCAGGCATTTTATTTTTTATAAAGCATCCTTCATCCAGAGTCTCTCAGGGGGGCATAAAATGAGAAAGAAACACTAATACTTCATTGCAGGGCCAGGAGACAAATCAGATGAGCTTGGCTAATTTCCAAATGATGGAACTCCCCCAGATAAAATGCACCTGACCTGACCTAGATTCAAATTCTTGCACACTCTCTGGAGAGTCAGTGAGTTACGAAATCTATACAGGTCTGTAGAAGCCAGAAATGCCTTGGATCTCCTTGGATCCATGCCGACTCCTGGTTCTGCAGGCTGACAGCAGACAGTTGTTTTAAGGAAAATGCTAGCCAGCCACTTTCAGTTTCAGAGAAGGAAAAGAGGCAGTAAGGAGAGCTTCAGTGAAAGTAGGGGAGCTGGGGAGACTGGAATTTCACTGGCTTATTTGTGCTTCTCCAAAGAGATCATCTTTTACTCCTTTGTCCCCATGTGCCTCAGTTTCTCTGTCTGTGCAGTGGGGAAATTATGATTGCTATCGATAGCTTTGTGAAGTGTGTTGATTTCCTCAAGAACTTCCAGTGATTGTCCATCCACCTCTGCATTGAACAGAAACTCCTTACCATTGGCTTTAAAACATTCAATCATCTCTCCCTCTTCTAGCTCAATTCCCTGAACAGTGCTTGGCACATAGTAAGTGCTTAACAAATACCGTCATTATTATTACTATAACCCAGCCTAAACTCTTCACTCCTCTAATGCCAACCTACTCACAGTACCTTGATCTTGTCTGTCTCTCCACAAACCTCTCACCTGTGTCCTGTGTCTGGCCTGGAACTCCTTCCCCCTTCATATCCAACAGACATTCACTCCCCCTTATTCAAAGCCTTATTAAAATTGCATCTCTCCAAAAGGCCTTCCCCAACTAAACCTTTATTACCTCTTCTCCCTACTCCCTTCTGCATCCCTCTTGCACATGGATTGGCACCCTTTATTTACCCCATCCTCAGGTTCACAGAACTTTTGTTCATATGCGTAATTTATTTATTTTAATGTCTGTCTGCCTCTCTAGGCTGTTAGCTCATTATGGGCAGGGAGTGTTTCTATCAAATCTTCTATACTATACTCTCTCAAGCTCTTCGTACAGTGCTCTTGCACATAATAAGGGCTCAATAAGTATGATTGGTTAATCGATTAAGTTCTTGACATGAATTAACAGTTAAATGGGGCATGGGCTTCCTTTCTCACTCCTGTAGGCCTTAGCAATATTCTTCTGTTTTAAAACTTACCACCATATATCTTAATTTCCCCACGTGTTTTCCTTCAAACTTATGATGACCCTTTTTGTGAATAGAGTAACTTTCTGCTTATGTTAAAGCAAAATGAGATTTGAAATAAATTATCAACCTGTGAGCAGCCACTAGCACTATGAGTTTCCTGTTGTGATACACTGGCCGTGTTTCCAACTTGCTGTTGGAATGTGTGAAAACCAGAATAGGAATGCTGAGTGGAGATCTGGCAAGTGGTCATTCATTCAGTCATATTTATTGAGCACTTACTCTGTGCAGAACACTGTATTAAGTGCTTGGGAGAGTGCAATATGACAATAAAAAACACCCATTCCCTGAGCACAGTGAGTTTATAGTCTTGAGTGTTGATTTGGAAATGCAGGACTAGGGCTAAGACTGGGATTTATTTTCATTTTAAAAATCTCACAAAAGCATGTTCAAACAGCATGATGGTTATTTTATCCATGTATACATAAATATAGTTGCTAAATTTTGGGGGTGGTTTTTTTTTTTTTGTTGGGGAAGGGAAAGCAAAGAGTGTTTTTGGACATGAACCCTGTACTTGAATAAGAAATGAAGGCAGCCTCGCTTAAAGAAAGAGCTGAGGCCAAAGAGTTAGAGGACCTGAGTTCTAATCAATTGTATTTATTGAGCCCTTATTGTGTGCAGAGCACTGTACTAAGTGCTTGGGAGAGTAAAGTACAACAGAGTTGGTAGACACATTAATACAATGAGCTCACTGTCTAGAAGAAGAGACACAATGTGGCAGAGTCACAAGAGCCTGCCACTTACCTGCTATGGATCTTGGGCAAGTCACTTAGCTTCTCTGTGTTTCGGTTTCCTCATCTCTAAAATGGGGATTCATTACCTCCTTCTTAAACTATGAGCCTCATGCGGGAAATGGACTGTGTCCAACCTGATTAACCTCTATCCACCCCAGAGTTTAGGATGGTGTTTGGCACATAAATAAATTATTAAGAAATGTCCCAATTATTATTAAGCCATGGGGAAAACATTCTCAGTAGAGTATATGAAATCTCAGTGAAGAAAGGCACAGGCTCAGGATCTTTGGGGTATCTTTTTTTTTTAGGGATTTTTGTTCCATTTCGAGCCCTGGGAGAGCAAACTCTTGACAGCCTCACTGTGTGTCCTGTAGTGGCATCTCACTGGGGCATCTCATTCCTTCCCAGTGAAGTCACATTCTTACACTAGTGGTCCATGAGGGACTCCCCTTCACCTTTAAAGGGAGTCATTCACTTGTGCCTGAGTATTTGACTTTGCCTGAGAGGCTTTGTTCATGTCTGAGAGGATCTAAAGAAATAATGCATTTGGAGCCAATGAAAGTGAAGTGCCTTTTGGTGCTGTACCTGAAACTTCAGTAACTGGAATGAGAAATTACCTTGGCTGCTATTCTCTAGGCAGCAGAGGGAGAAATAAGAGTGGCTGTCACAGTAAGCCTTGCTCTTGTGACTCAGAAGAGGCCCTAGCTCTCAGGATTTCACAATCTGATTTCCTAGAACAAGCTGAGAGTGATCGCAGAGTCCTAAGAGGAATTGGCTAAGAATTGGGCATGATTGAGTATAAAACAGAAGGTGAAGGTTATAGTCTACTGTGCCCTACCAAAAAATACTGAAAACATTTCTCATTCCCTTCCCCTATCCCCCTGCCCCTTCACCATCCCCACTGTCTTTTTCTTCAGCCTCGATGGTATCTAAGGACCAAGCACATTCATTCATTCAGGCATATTTTTTGAGCGCTTCCTATGTGCGGAGCACTGTATTAAGTGCTTGGGAAGTACAGTTGGGCAACACATAGAGACAATCCCTACCCAACAATGGACTCTTCTGGCACTTCTGGGAGTTACTTTGAATTTATCTCTCAACAGGGAATCTAGGGTTCAAGCTCATGAATATTAAATCAGAAGTGCCCTCTCAAAGTTAAACTGTTTTAAGGAGGTGCAGATTTAGTCCTTATCTTAGTCTAATCAAGGAAGCGTTATTTTTAGTGAGGAATTTGTCTGACTGTATGAATAGGTGGCAGGATCATGTGGGCCAAGATGAGTAACCATTCAAAGAAAAGCAAATCACAGAATAATGTTCCCTCCCTGTCTGTTTGTGGCTGAGAAAGAAGAATGCTGAAATCCTTTTTGGCATCTAATTGACCCATCAGCTAGCCTAGTTCTTATATGGCGTTTTGACAACTGGGTTAGAGTGTAGGACCTTGTTAGTTTATAGGCTTGCAAGAACAAGAGATTAGCTAGGACATGGGTTATCAAAGGAGCTGTGGGGTTTGAGAGCCAGGCTCTGGGTACTTCCAGATCAGATAGGCTTTGTCATAGGAAAATAGATGAGAGAAGTAATCCCAGGCAGATTCAAATTTGAGTAAACCAGGTGAATTCACCTGCACCCCTCCCTGACCCTCCCCGTCCTCCTTCACAAGCCAGTGATTCTGAATGGGAAAAAAACTGCTGCTTGTAGTCAGGAGTATTTATGGAATCCTTTTTCTGCAGAGCACTGTGCTAAGTATTTGGGGGAGTACAACAGGGTACTTAATTGCTTTCCAACTAAAATGTGACTTTGAGTAACAGGATTCTTTTTGTAAGTAGGAGCAGAGTGGTGTAGTGGATAGAGCCATGGGCCTGGGAGTCAGAAGGACCTAGGTTCAAATCTTGGATCCTCCATTTGTGTGCTGTGCGATCCTGGGTAGATCACAACTTCTCTATGCCACAGTTACCTCATCTGTGAAATGGGGATTAGGACTGTGAGCCCCATGAGGGACAGGGACTGTGTTCAACCTGATTAGCTTGTATCTACCTCAGCATTCGGTCCAGTGCCTGGCATGTAGTAAGCACTTAACAAATACAAAAAAAAAGGAAAAGCAGGGTGTGAGGTCTTTCCACTCACGGACTAAGGTTCTATGAGACATAAAGAGCTGGACCATTGAGCCAATTAATCTGCAAGCTGGATCCTGAAGGTGTGGGCACTCATGAATAGAAGTAGTTTTTAATTGAGTACCCACTTGATGCACTGCACTGTAGTAGGCACTGGGGCACTAGAAAAGAAAGTGGCATGTTGTCTGCCAGCAGCAGCTTACACTCTAATGGGTTAGACAGTTACTCCTGGGATCCTTTTCTCCCTCTCTCTTACCACAACTTTGGACCCCCTTCTGGGACTAAAAATATAAAAAATCATCCTGGTAGTGTTGGGGAGGAAGGGAAGTGGCAGTTCTGGGGTGGGAGGCTGGCCTCTAGGAAGGGGAACCAACTCAGAGCACTACAGTTCCCTTTCACCCTCCCCAATCCATGTACTTAATTTGGGCCCGAGACCCTGCAGGCCAACTCAAATATTTGGAGCCTGATTATCTATTGAGTTGATGAGCTATGTCATGGATTTTCAACTTTTTCTAGAAATTATCATCCTTTTTCTCAAAATCTTACCTGAATTCTTCACCTTCCCACTTACTCCCTAACTCAGTACCTTTTCTTTCTTCTATCTTCCCTCCTCAGATATTTCTTTCCCCTACATACTCCCTCTCTCTCTTGCAGTAGCCTCTGGGTAGAGTAGAGAGCCGAAGCGATGGAGCACCTAATGAGGCAAAACCTGCTACTTTTCACTGAGTTCCATTACCTGACTCCACCTTCAGGACTTTGAAATAGGGTACCAGAGAGAGGATGTATCCAGTCTAGATCTTCCTGGTCTTGGCCTTTTGCTTCTTCCTTTCCCCTCCTGTTTGGGTTTACTCCATTAACACCTCCACCAGGGTGGGTAAACCAGAAAAGCATCGTGGCTTAGTGGAAAGAGCTGAGGCTTAGAAATAAGAGGTGGTGGGTTCTAATCCTGGTTCTGCCACTTGTCAGCTGTGTAACTTTGGGCAAGTCACTTGACTCCTTTGTGCCACAGTTACCTCAACTGTAAAATGGGGATTAAGACTGTGATCCCACTTGGGACAACCTGATAACCTTGTATCTATCCCAGCACTTAGAACAGTGCTCATATAGGACAGAGATTGGGTCCAACCTGATTAACTTGTATCTACCCCAGCCCTTAAAACAATATTTGACAAATAGTAAACCCTTAACAAATACCATAAAAAAAAACATGGATGAGATGAAGTCTGTCAAACATTTGAACCAGCCCATGTTTTGGTATTACTGTGCCCAAATGAAAACCTGTCCTATGCCAGTTGGAAGATTTGGGTTCAGTCATTTTGGAAAGTGGTGACAATTTATATATGGCAGTAGTTCATTTAGCATAAAATAGGTTATTATTAGGTCATTAAGGGTGTTCTAGGTATCAAGAACAATCTTACTGGCGTAAAATCTAAAATAATCAGACTAGACATAGTCTCTCTTCCTCGTGGGGTCTACAATCTAAGAAATAGAAAGAATTGATCTCAATCAACCATTCAATCAATCGTATTTATTGAGCACTTAATGTGTGCAGAGCACTGTACTAAGCACTTCGGAGAGTACAATATAACAAAATAACAGAGTTGGTAAACATATTCCCTGCCCACAACGAGCTTACAGTCTGTATGGAGAAATAGACATTAAATAAATTACAGATATGTGTACAGAAGTGCATAATAATAAAGGAAGAAATCAGGGCAGTACAGAGGGAGTGGGAGAAGAGGAAATGAGGGCCTAGTCAGGGAAGACCTCATGGAGGAGATATGGCTTCAGTGAGGCTTTGAAGTTGGGGAGAGTCATTGTCTGTTGGATATGAGGAGGGAGAGTGAGCCAGGCCAGGTTTCTTGTCCAGTTTTGCACATGAGGCCCAGAGAGGTTAAGGTCACGCAGCAGGCTAGAATCAGAACTGGAATTAGAAACTGCATCTCAATTTCCAGTCCCAGGCTGCATCTCTACTTAAGGCTTCCTTAGAAAATAGAAATCTCCATTTTCAACCGAAAGGATGATTTTTCAAACTGAAAATTCAGAGAAATTCTGAGTAGGGGTTGAAGGCCCAAGCTGCAGATCGCCAAGCAGCTGTTTTGTTTATGGCAGCATGTGGTCCCTCTGTTTCCCCTCCTCCCCCAACTCCTCTCTTGGCAGCACTCTTCCCACGGCCCTCGCCTGCCTACCCCATTAGGGGAGGGCATTTCTCCCCTTTTTCCCTTAGCCATTTCAGAGTTCCTGGTCCTCCATTTTTCACACCATCCCTCATCATACCCCATTGTAGTTCATTTCCCTCCCAGTGAGCCTCACTGATGTAAGCCTCCTTCTTCCCTTGTCAACCCTGACTTACTTTTTCTTCATGCGGAGTGGTGATATTGGGGCAGGAGTGAATGCTGATGTCATGGGATCAGAGAGTTTGAGAATCCATGACCTGGAGTTACCTCTGCATTTAGCAATCATTCCAAGCTGTTACACATTCCGTGCATTGGTTTGCGGGTGCCTAACAAAAGATCAGCAGTTCCCAGGAAACCCAGCAAAGCTGGAACCACAAAGTCAGCAGCATCCTCATTTAGAGACTCACGGGATCACAGTTGATCCTCTGATATTTTCAGGCAACCTTTCATTCCCTAAACTGGGATCAGTACCCCTGAGCTGGGCAAAATCTATTGCTGCCTCACTGTCATGGCCCTGTCTGCTCCACTCCATTGATCTATCCAATTATGCCCCTTTCCAGCCCCTTTCTTTAGCACCTTTACCACAGCCAAACCTCAGTGTCCCACAGGAACTCCAGGGATCCTAGGGAAAATATCAGAGAAAATTTCTCAAGAATCAGGGAAGGAATAATTGCAAAGCTATGTCCATTGTTTAAAGGTGGGAGGTTAGTTGGTTTTTTCTTAAATAGTGTTTATTAAGCACTTACGGTGTGCAGAGAGCACTGTACTAAGAACTGGGAATGAATATGCAGGTGGGAATTTGACACAATCCCTGTCCCTCAGGAAATAAAAATGAGAGAAAGGGGACTGGTGTCAGGCCCAGTGTTTAGGAAATGGTAGTTGTCGTAGTTTTAAAATACTGCACCTGCACAATGCTGTCTGTGCCTTGAGGTGAACTAGTACGTAACTAAAAGTCTTCCTTAAAGTCGGGGAGGGGGAAAGGGAGGGTGAAGCCCATTTTAAAAAATCATCATCTTAAGCTCCTACTCTGGGGAAGGCTGATTTTAAATAATAATAATAATAATGGTATTTGTTAAAGTCTTACTAGTGCCAGGCCCTGTATTAAGCACTGGGCTGGATACAAGCAAATTGGGTTGGACACAGTCCCTGTCCCAATTTGGGCTTTCAGTCTCGATCCCCATTTTACAGATGAGGTAACTGAGGCACAGAGAAGTTAAGTGACGTGCCCAAGGTCACACAGCAGGCAAGTGGTGGAGCTGGGATTAAGAACCCATGACCTTCCGACTCCCAGGCCTGCCCTTTATCCACTATGCCATGCTGCTTCTCGATGCCGGCCCCTGCAGGGCAGCAGCCTGGTATCCTGCCCCACCGCAGAACACTGGAAAGTCCCCTAATAAGGAAAGGAGAAATGAACATTTCTTTAAGGGAATCGGGAGCCAACGGGGCCGAGACCAAGTTCCAGTTTAAATCTGAGGAGGAATGGGAGGGACAGCTCTGTTAGAGCCATGAAAGCTGAGGAGTCGAAGCTGAGGCCGAACCAACAACTCCACAGTCAGACCACAGTGAGGTTTCCTCAGTAAAAACAGCTATATGGGTGAAAGGAACATGGCAGGGATACAGAGAATTGGGGCTGCCATTCTTGAAGTCATTCCACTGACATACCAGCTCCGGTTGGGTCAGGGAACTACTGTTTAAATGGCCCTGATAAATATGTCGTTAAATCAGTTCACACAGGCTTATAACAATTGTTCAAAAGTGTGGCGGTCAACACCCTTCTTACAAGTGCCTCCCTTCAATAGAGGAATGTTCTAAATTAACCAAGAGTCCTGAGGCATGAGAGTTACGAATGGGACACAGATTCCTTGTGACAGGTGGATGGAAATGTTTCAACAGGCCCGGCTGGTAGGGAGAGGTGGTAGCTGTGGGCTAGTAGATATCACCCACAGGGGAGGAGTGAGGTTCCTAGCCCCACAGGTGACCGGCTGTAATGCCTTGGGCGAGGCCCTTCAACTCCTATACGTCAGAGACTGGGTTTGTCAGGTGATGGAGCCATTGTGTCGACCAGGTTACTTTAAGTCAGATAGATGAAGGCTATTCGGACTGCGACTCCTTACTTGAAAAGTCAGGCCTTAGGTACAAAGCACTATTGTTTATGTTATGGGGAAACTTCCCACTTGACTAATACCAACAGACCAGATAATAATAATAGTAATTGTGATATTTGTGAGGCATTTAGTATGTACTAAGCACTGGGGTAGGTGCAGTCAGATCAGCCACGGTTCTGAGCTCCCGTGGAGATCACAGTGTCAGGGGGATAGAGAGCAGGTAATCAATTTCCATTTTGCAGGTGAGGAAATTGAAGGACAGAGAAGTAAAGTGATTGGCCCAAGGTCACACGGCAGGTAAGTGGCGGAGCCAGGATTAGAATTTGAGTCCCCTGACTCCCAGGCTTCGGTTCTTTCCACTAGGGCACACAGATTGGGTCCTGGGTTATGTACCCCACTCTCTTCTTCCTTCCTCCAGGCCTGGATGAAACAGAGTCTGTTTTCCAAAAGGGGGATGTATATGTTATGATGCTCTTTTCCTGAACTAAATACAGTGTAAACTATTGAGTCCTCATAATCCACTCGCCTTGTTGAGCTGAGAAAACCAATGAAAAAACTCCACATATGAATCCTTCTCCACCTGCATTTACATTGGTTGGATCACCCAGTCTCATATCTTGGACATTGCTATAAGGTTTGAAAAAGTCGGAAGATTTGTTGAGCACCTATTTTGGGCAAAACACCATGCTGAAAACAGAGGAGAGTACAGTAAGAACTACTAGTCTGACTAGTAGTTCTGATCCCTGCTTTCAAGGAGCTCACAATCTAGTGGAAAAAAATTCCCAAATAGCATACTGGGAGAAGTTGGTAGCCCTTGTCTTAAGACTAATAGCATGGTAGCATCATTTTACCCTAGACAAAAGGGAGTAAGTCATATGAGGCTGAGCATTTTGCAGCCATGTGTCTTACACTTCTGACTTTTAACTTCAAAAGTGAAAGCTGCTTTCAGGCTGAGCAAGAGTGTCAGGAATCCTGTACAGTTGGTTCTTAGCGGGGCTTTTTCATCCATCTGGCAGAAATATGCTGATGGAAAGAGTTTTCTTCACACCACAGGGAGCCTACTGCAGTTCCTCTCTTTCCTCATACTTTGTTCTTAAGAACGTTCGTCGGTCTCAGCTCCCGGGCAGCCCAGGGCATCAGAGGGAGGTAGCGGGCCCAGAGCCAAGCTTGGTGTCGGTGATGAGGTGATGGTCTCACTGGCACAGTGGTAAAGGTCTAGGAGGAAAGGTCAATTTGACCACATGGCCATTCCTCTGCTAAGCCCTAAATAGCATCTTATTGAAGTGCGGCGGTGGCCTGGAGTTTGCCCCTTTGATGCTTTTCTTCTCGTCTCTCTTGATTGCTGTGCCGGGTTTGGGAGATCCCTGAGGCCTGACGATTTTCTTAAATGCTGAGGCTTCCCGACATAAATGACGGTCAAGCCTCGGTCCGGTCACTCAGACTTCGGGACCGAGGAGGGGGCGGTGACTGTAGTGATAGAGGTTTTTCTGGGGCCACTGACACTCTCTCAGCCCTGTCAGTCATGATCCTGGTTGGGGCGGCGGGTACCCCAAACGAGTAGGCTGGTAGAGGTGCAGCTCACAGTTCAGTGCACACAATAATTTTACCCTTACCACCCTTCAGAGCTAAAGTGACAACAACATTGTGCCGACACCATTCCAGAGTGCCACAGATGAGCGGGCAGTTGGCAGGAGAGACGCCTTGGTATCCGCTGCAGGCTTTGCTGCCCAAGTCTGCCAGCTGGGCCTGTTCACAGGCCAGATGCTCTAGGTGGATCTTTGGTCAGACTCCTTCACCACTGATGGCGCAGCCCCAGCAGGCATTTCCCCTGCTTCTGTGACTGTTTCATTCCCTCTCCACAGCGATGTGTGTGGGCCGGGCTTTGGAGGGAGGGAATGAAATGGCAGGTAAAATACAGTAGCAGTCAGAGAAACCGAAAGTCCTTTTATTTTAATCAGTCAATTAACCAGACTTTTTGAGTACTTTCTGTGTGCAGTGCACTATGCTAAGCACTTTGGAGAGTAGACTATAACAGAGTTGGTAGATTTCAGAAGTTTGGAGGGTTAGGCTGGCAGGGAAGATTTCACAGTTCAAACATCAAAGAAGCCAATAAATGGAATAATGAAAACATTTCATTTTTATTGTTTTTAGTGGGAATGTGTCAGGTTTCTCCATTGTGCATTTAACTTCTCTTCATCTTCTGAATTAAATATCATAAAGGTGATTCACATGCAAGCGTCAGCTACTGGTTTCCATACCTGTGAGTATTTGTCATGAAGATTGCCAAAATCTGAATCAGAATTACTCTTATCCTCATCAGTTGTTGAACACAAACAAGGGGTTCTGCAGCACTTCATTTAGACCGCAGCACCTACCCCAGTGCTGGGCAAAAAGGAGGTCTTCAGGCTATACCACTGATAGTTGAAGATGATTCGATTCACTTCTTACTTAATGAATTTGCAGTCTAAAAATATATTATTTACTGTTTTTTTCTATAAAAAAAATCAAAGAAACAACCTTGACCTCGAACAAGATGTGGGAAAATAAATGAAAATGGAAATGACCAAAATCTAATCGTGAATCCCACTCTTAGGCCGTGAGCTCCATGTGGGACGGGGACTGGGTCTGATCTACTTATCAGTGCCAGTGCTTATTACAGTGCTTGGCACACAATAGGAGCTTAATATAGATTATAATTGTTATTATTGAATGAAAGTTTGTGCTCCCAGGTTTACAGAATAACAATGTAATGAAGTGTAGAAGTCACTGTTCATAAAAAAACAGCAAAGTTTTTCCCCTCAAGAGTTTGCTTTCCAAGAATATTACAATCCCATCACTCCGTAACTTGCTGTGTAGAAAACACTAGTCTTAAAATGGTATGGAAACTCAAAATAGGCCAAGGTTTAGATAGGTAATTATCCCTTGTTTCTTAGTCACTGATCAGATTGTAGTTTTGGACCTGTATTGCCAGGAACTAAAACAGTGGTCTCCATTAGGGTTCTCCCAGGGCCTCATCCGTGTGTAAGCAAGTTCCCTAGACTGTAAGCTCACTGTTGTCAGGGAATGTGACTGCCAACTCTGTTGTATCTTATTCTCCCAAGAGGTGAGAATAGTGCTCTGCCCACATTAAGTGCTCAACAAATACCATTGATGATGATGATTTTGAAAGGGCCTCATTTGTCTTTTTGTTAAATTTGTGACTATATACTTAGTACTCACAGAGACTGAGTGGCTGATTCTTTAGTCATTTTCAAATTAAAATTATTTTGTTTCCCTTAAACTGGCTAAAAAAAAAAATCTATTCTTTCTTACCCACCCTCTGTTTAGGGGTAATTAGGCAAAAACATCTGAAGGGTGGAATTCCCTCTGGGAGTAACAGGTTCTCTAAAGTACAGTACTGTTCTTCCTCAGAACAGGAGGTGAGAATCAAAGCTTTCGAGCATATCATTATCAGCCAATCCAAAGCACTAATCCATAATAGTGAATGTGGGTCAGCAGAGGCTCTTACAAATGGATGGAGACCCAGAAGTTGGTTTAGTCTCAGTAGGCACCCTGATGCTGTTGCCAGGTTGACAAAGATGAGAAAGCTGCTTATTTTAACGCCATTGTAGAAATTCTAGCTTTATGCATAGTAGATGTGGTCCCCTCTTACCTACAACACACTTGCTAAACATGGCAATTAACATTCTATTCCAGTATGTTTTGGAGGGGAATCTGGATGGTTTGCTCTGCACCCAAATGTCTTTTGAGACATTTCATTTATGTAAATATGGAGTAAGAGAGAGAAAATTGGAGAAGTAAGAGCACAGTTTGAGTCCTGGAAACTATCCAAAGCTACCTGAACAGATTTTTGCTATTTTTCAATACATTTTGGGGAGCACAAACACAGTAATTTTATACCTGTGGGATAAAGATGTTTTTGTTAAATGAACCCTGTTTTCCATCACTCCTTTCTGTGGCTGGAGTAAGCAAAAACAGGTGCAGTTGATTTGGGAAACTTCAGCATTCACTTCTGGTTGGGGTATGTAAGCAGACCCTGGCTCTCAGGAACACTTAGCCGACTCTCCTTTCTCCCAGACACGGCAATGACTCTTGTGACTTCTGCATATGTGACTTATGGTTTTGTGTTCAGTTGAAGATGAGGCTGAACTCCAGTAGGTTTGTGATGGCAGGGATAATTTTGGGCTGGTGAAGGAGCACTTAAGAGAAGGCAGAGAGGCCAAAGAGAGTGGTGAGAAGACCAGGCCTACCTCTCCAGTAACGTGAGGGTCATGTTCTTGCAGAACCTCACATTCAGGAAAGATTGTGCTATAGAACTCCTGCCATTTTAAGGCACCATGCCTGTGCCATCTTCTCCATAATACAGCACACTGACCTCAAACAGGCTCACGATGTCAAAGGAACATTCCCTAATTCTCTAATTACTTTCTAGCTAAAACGTGTATTGAAAATGCGGGCTATGGCTGAACTGTGGGTACTAGGAAAGGAGATAGAGACCAAAGGAACAACAGAATAGTGGAGGACTAGAAATACAAATACGATGCAAAAGGCAAGAGAAAGATTAAGATGCAGTTAGAAAAAATGGGGAGGTTTGGGTTATAATGGTATTGAGTATGTTGTTTGATTAAATCGCTTTACCAAGAACATAGATGTGAAACCCTGTTGCTTTGTTACTAAAATTGACTTTGAGAGTAGAACACTGGTTTGAAATCCAATAGTATCTTTCATATCCAAACAAATTAAATTATTCTTCTTAGACAGGAAATGACTACAATGATCCAGGGACTTGTTGCAATAATAACATATTTGGAATAGATGTGCTCTTTTGATTGTCTTTTGAAAGACAGATAGTGGAACCCCATTTTTCCACCATGAAAAAAAATCCCTTCTGTGTTGGACACTCTAGTCTCCACTCACACTTTATCAGGTTAATGGGGATACTTTTATCAGCCATCTTACCTAGAGCATAGAGAGTGTTGTCTCTCTGTCTTTGGAAAAGAGCATTGACCTTCCTCCAGTTATAAAAATGAAATGGAGAGAGTTCAGTTGCCAATGCCGTTATCTGGGAGAACAGAGTCCCTTGATCAGACAGGAATTTTGGCATGAGGGTTTAGAGGCTGTGGTGGGAGGAGATGATATCCAAGCTATAAACTCTGCCCTCTCCTATACTGCACCAGGACCATGGGCTGCAAGAGCATAGACAGATAGTGAGGTCTATTGGTTAGAGCACAGGCCTGGGAGTTAGAAGGACCTGAGTTCTAATCCTGGCTCCGCCACATGTCTGCTGTTTGGCCTTGAACAAGTCACTTCATTTCTTTGTGCCTCAGTTATTTCACTGGTAAAATGGGGATTCAGATTGTGAGCCTGATGTGGGTCAGGAACTATGTCCAACTTGATTAGCTTCCATCTACCCCATTGATTTGTACAGTGCCTGCCACGTAGCACATAACAAATACTTTTTTTTTAAACAAAAAAACCTTCTTTGTCCCTTTGAATTTTGGGTTCTGTGGTCAGCAGCACTGGGGCAAGACAGAGGTGGCAGCAAATGGTTCTGTTTTTTGGGTCCTGGTAGCCTCAGAGAAGTTGATGTTTTGGATCAAAAAGTCAGTCAATTGTATTTATTGAGCACTTAGTGTGTGCAGAACACTGCACTAAGTGCCTAGAAGAGTACAGTGTAACAGTAAACAGACACATTTCCTGCCCACAATGAGTAGAGAGGCAGTGTTGCCTAGTGGAAAGAGCATGGGTCTGGGATTCAGCTTTGCTTTCCTTCCTATTGAGAGGTGGCTATGCCACTGGCTACCTGCCTGCTTTGTGACCTGGGTAAGTCACTTAACTTTTCTGGACCTGGGCCTCAATTTCCTCATCTGTGATTTGGGATTAAATGCCTGTTTTTCTAAACTCATTGTGGACAAAGAATGTGTCTACCAACTGTGTTGTATTGTCCTCTTCCAAGTAGTTAGTACAGTGCTCTGCACACAGTAATCACTGTGGATAGAACACAGGCTTGGGAGTCAGATCCAATTCCAGCTCTGCCCCTCAGTTGCTGTGTGACCTTGGACAAGTCACTTAACTTCTCTGTGCCTCAGTTACTTCATCTGTAAATTGGGGATTAAGTCTCTGAGGCCCATGTGGAACAAAGACTATCTAACCTGATTATCTTATACCTACCCCAAAGACATTTATCCCTTACTAGAACAGTTTTAATAACTAACATATGGAAACTCTAATAGTTGGATGGATTGAGATATTTTTTAATTAAGTGGCTTAAAAATATTCTATGTTTTAGAAGCTCATGAATAATACTGTTTATACTTTTAGAAGTGTAAAAATTTCACAGTGTTAGGAAAATGCCTTCTGCTTAGCTGGCATGTGAAGTGATTTTCATTTTTATTTTAGAGTCTGCACTATAGTTTTGATTCTTCTCTGCCATTTTTTTCTAGGAACATGTGGGTTTTTCTGTGTTGGGTAGGTTTTCGCTTTTGTCTCTTAGGTGGAGTCTTTAGAAGGAGTAAAAAGATAAAAAAGCTTCTAGGGTTAGAAAGTTAATTTTTTTCATATGTTTCTCTACAAAACAGTTAGGTTTAGAGTGCTTTCACCGTGGCCATTCTTAGGGAGGAATTCCCAGAGCCTTTTTTTGGCCGGGGGTTGGGGCGTGATTGCAAAGGGCTTGAGCAAACACATGAACATACTTTCCAGACAGACTCTCATTTTCTCTTGCCTTCTCACTCTTTTTTTCCCCCTCTCCTTCTATCTCACCTTTATTAAGGGTGAAGGGAACTCAGTGCAGTTTTACTCTTCCTTTAAGGCTTGCTGGTTCTGTCCTTCAGCTCTGTGGACCAGAGATTTGAATCGATTGGACTTTTGAGACCTTTTGCCAACCAATTTTCCGTTGGCTCGTCCTTTGTTAGATAAGCACCCTGAATCTCTGGGGCTTATCCAAGGACTCCCTACTTTGTGTTATAAGGACCCGTTGATAATGGTGTTGGATCTATACACCAGCATGTCTGAGAAGACAGAGTTTGACCAGGAGTCCTTCAAGCGCATTGGACACTTATGCCTTCCAGCCGAGGATAGTAAACACGGCCAAGTCTCAACTTCTCAGATTATCACAGCTGGGTTCAGGTTTTCTTTGGGTGTAGCCTTTGTGCAAGATGGGTTGTACATCCACTCAACTAGTCACCCCAGCCCTGTTCCCACTGCAATCCCATTTCTGCTACTCCTCCAGAAAGAACATGATGTCACCACAGAGTCATATAGCAAAATGCCCCTTGCTTTGCTTTCCTTCCTATTGAGGAGTGGCTATGCCATCAGACTTCTTTTCATGGTTCTGGTGGGGCAGCCGTGGATTTAAGTTTTCTCTAGTGTTTTCAAGATGATTTCTCAAGTCATTCATTGTTTCTGAGATTGAAACCATTCATTCATTCAATAGTATTCAATAGCATTTATTGAGCGCTTACTCAAGTGGTGCTCATGAGTCAAGCAAAGTAAATATCAGGGGTCTTTATTGAGCACCTACTGTGTGCAGAGCACTATATTAAGCACTTGGGAGAATACAATAGATGCAGGAGACATAATCACAACCTACAAGTAAACAACATCTTCTGGAGAAACTGAAAAGAACTTATTGGGCCAATACATCAGTTTCCCAGGAATCTACTATATATAGGAAGCTTTTCTGGTGACCAGCAGTCCTTTTTAGGGATATGTCAAAGTCCTCATAAAGCATGCAGGTACTGGGTATTTGAGAACCACTGCAACCCAGTGTGACATTGCATGATGTGTTGAAATTTCAGTCCAGTACTGTTTTACAGTGTAGTTCTCACTTCAAATGTAAGCAGACACCAAGAAGATTCTTCCTTCAAGGCAATATCTTGTTTCTGTAGTTGTTCCCCTACAGAAAGAGCCACAAATACTTTCCTAGCTCTGGGTTATTGTATTCTCTTAGATCCTTTCTTATCAATAGCAAATTCCATAATAGATTTTACCATTTGCCTGGATTCACTTTGAAACAGAGAAATAGAGCTAAGAGAGAGGAGTCTCCCAACTGTATGTAGGAGCCCAGGGGGCCTGGTCTAAAGGCAGCTCTAAAACCATAGAAACTTAATCTTGAACTGATAGATGAGAATCTCCCAAGCCCTTAAAGTACTGTGGGCATTTAAGAAAGGTGACAAGTAAATAAGCACCCAAATTAATGTACACAGTATTCTTTCTTTGCACAGCAAAGAGTACTTATGCAGAAAATGTGAGTATCTTCATCTGTCAGCACTGTGTATGAATCACCAACTGGGTGCTGGGTTTAAGGACAATAAAGTGCAGATTAAGCTCCTTGCAATCAGAGCCAAACAACACTCATGAAAACTTGTAGAGAAGGACTTTTTCATAGAGATCTCAAATCAACCTACGCAACAATGGAATTCCTTCCCCCAAATTGGATGACATAAGCCCTCCTGCAGTATTGTGCACTTTTCATTCCACTTTGCTTTCTTTGCATTCCTCCAGCTGAATGCCATTTCCTGCTTCTTTCAGAAATATTGCAAATAACATGGAATGACAGTGTCGTGTGGCTAAGACCACCTTTTGATAGGTATAATTTCCATTCCTAGCAGATTAGCACTCCTTTCCGTCAATATGGTACAAAACATGTTTGAAGATTCCATTTCAGCCTTGTGAATGGGAAAGCTGTAGGTACCTGCTGTGGAAGCCAGTTTAACTATTTGTAACTGGTGTAAACCTGTATGTATGGTAGGTTCAGACTCAGTTCATCCTGCCTGGAATACAAACTAACTTCCACATGTGATTCCCAAATTCCCAATAAGTACATTCTGTGGGGTCATATGTTGGTTTGTTGGGTTTTGAAAAGATTTGAGATGATGTAATCTGAAGATCACATCTCTTCCAGAAACCTTCCCTGATTAATCTTCTTCCCTGCCCTGCAGTCCCCTTGCGCCCACCAACTGCCATCATTTAAGTAGTTGGATACTTACCACCCCCAGATTAAAAGAGTTGGTATTTGTTAAGCACTTAGCACTTAACACTCGTAAGATAGCACTCATGAACCCACCTTTGTACTCTACTGCTACCTCCTACCTGTAATATATTCTAATGTTGGTCTTTCCCGTAAGTTTTTTGAGGACAGGGATTGTGTTTACTAATTCCACTGTACAAAGGCAGCATTCCCCCAAATGTCGCCTACAGTGCTCTGCACACAGTAGCTGCTCAATAAATACTGTCGATTGGCCTACTGAGGAGAGACGGCAAGACGGCAGGACACAAGCATGAGCTAGCTAAAGAAACCTTTTACATGTATTGAGCCCATAAACACAGGAATTTGAACACAAAACATTTAAGTAAATTATTCTTCATCTCCATCCAGTTGAGTTTTAGAAAGTTACTCCTCAGCTCCTATCCCTCAGCTTCCATAAAATCAAGGAAAATGACAACACCCAGTGGCTTTTCCCTCATAATTAATTACCCTCTGGCGTACTGTGCCAAAAGAAGCTTGTGTTGGGCTTTTTATCTCAGCTGGTGACACTAGGCCATTTATTCTTCTTCTGGCTCTCATTATGGCTATTATTATTATACAGTGCTATTTTCACACACTTATATGAACACTGCCAGGGCTCTCAGTGATGCACAATGACACAAAAGCAAACAATTCTCTTCTAGAAGACATCATAGGAATAGTAGTCTAAAAACCACTGTGAGTGCTTTCATCCCACCCAGTGGCATTTTCGTGATCTCAGAGACCTTTCCGTGAGTGGAGTGTTGTTCAGCTTTGGAATATACTTAGTAAGTTCCAGAAGTCTATTTGGCTCAAGTCGATTTTCCCTTTTCAGGAATTTGATGCCTTGGTAAATGTGGTGTTGCCTGTGGCTTCTGCTGTGTGTGAAGTAGGGGTTTATGGAATAGTAGTTCCGATAGATCAATCATATTTATTGAGCACATACTGGGTGCAGAGCAGTGTACTAGGTGCTTGGGAGAGTCCAGTATAATAGAGTTGGTAGACACATCTTCTGCTCACAATGAGCTTACAGTCTAGAGGAAACTGTGTTCTAAGGCCAGCTTTGTGGGCTCACTTCTCCCCTGGCTAAAATGGGAGTAGGGTCCCACTAACAGCTGCCCCTGGGACCACCAATGGGTTGAGGTCACTATCTGTTAGACCTTGAAGTTGGAAAACTTACATGTAAGAGGTCTTATTTCCCCAGCAGGCTGTCACAGCTAGTTACCCCATAGGTGAGCATTGTGGTTAAATTACCAAGGCCTAAGGGAGACTGCTGAATGGGGAGTTCACATCACATTCAAGACGCTCTTTCTGGAGTTTCAAATGCCCACCAACTCTACTTCAAATTTTCCTAATCAGCAACATAGGTCAGTTTCAATGTCAAGTGGAAATGTAATGTCTAATTCAGATGTCATGGAGGCCAGAGAAGGACAAAAACATCTTTCTAGCCTCATCAGTATTCTACAATCTGCTCCCTTAGTGTCTTACAGTTACTTAACTTCGGCTGGACTTCCCACCCCCACACTCCCATTGCTACTCCCACAGTTCACCCATCAGTTGTTCACTAACTTCACCAAAGTGAAGTTGCAAGATGAAAATATCCTCCAGGATTTTGCTGCATGCCCCTTATATCATGATAACTTCTTCACTTTGTACACTTCCTCTTGATAAAGGCAAAGTGGTTTTTGTCACTTGGGCGGTACCTACTTCATCCTCTTGCACAGTGGGAATTCAGAACCTTTTCTTTGAACAAACCCTCTTTGCGTCTCCCTGTGTTTTAACCAGTTTTTACAAAGTGGATGAACAAAAGGCTAATTTCCTAGAAGGAAGTATTAGAGGGACAGGGAAAATAAAGTGCATGGGTTTTGAGCGAGGCATGTAGGTAAGAATTGCATGGAGCAAGTATTGACTAGCTCTGAAAACAGCAGCCCCCCTTCTTCCTGGCTTTCTGCCTGTCCCGCATTTGAAGAAATTCAGTGGCTCGGGTAACATTCCCTTCTTCTTAAATACATCAGATGTTAAATGGTTGGTTCTGATTAGGTGCAGAGAAATCATGGCTAGAAGGAGTCCTGTCGAATCCAGTCTACCGCCCAATCTTTATTTGAGCCATTAGAACCTTCACAGATACAGGCCAAAGAGCAGGGGGTGAAATCTGCCATCTATTCTGCTGCTGGCTAACAAGCAGTAGAAATGGTACTTGTTAAGCATCTACAACGTGTCAAGCACTTTACTTAAATCTGGGGTAGATACAAGGTAATCAGGAGCCACAAGAGGCTCACAGTCTGAGTAAACCCAAAGTAGCTAAAGTCAAGTGGCAGGATCCAGGCACCTAATCAGAACCAACTGTTTAACATCTGATGTATTTAAGAAGGCAATGTTACCGGAGCCACTGAATTTCTTCAAATGTGGGACAGGCGGAGAGCCAGGAAGAAAGGGGACTGCTGTTTTCAGAGCTAGTCAGTACTTGTTCCATGCAATTCTTACTTACACGCCTCGCTCAAAACCCATGCATTTCATTTTCCCTCTCCCTCTAATACTTCTAGAAAATTAACCTTTTGTTCATCCACTTTGTAAAAACTGCTTAAAACACAGGGAGATGCGAAGGGGGTTTGTGCAAAGAAAAGGTTCTAAATTCCCAGGGATCCTTGAGTTTGTTGACTGTTCTCCCCCATTAGACTGCAGGCTTTTTGAAGTCAGGGGTCATGTTTACGAATTGTACTGTACTCTCTCAAGTACTTATACAGTGGTCTGCACAAAGTAAACACTCAGTAAATGCTAGCGGTTGATTAATTAATTGCTATTGAGAAAATGTGTAGTGCAGTTCACTCCCACCCCAGTATTCCTCCAGAATCCCTACAGGATAGTTAAATAGATGCAGGGCCCCGTTCTTGGGCAAGGCAAGGATGAGCCCAGTCTAACTCAGGTGCAGTGTTTGCAGAAACAGTGGCACAGCACTTACCGATAAACCTCGGGACAGCTTCGTGGTCAGGGTGGGACATTAATCACCCTTGTTTACAATGGGAGGAAACTGAGCCCCCAAAGAAGTCAGATGACTGGTTTGAGGTTTCCCCAGACACCCAGCCGCTGTGCTGCTGAACTTCATCTGAGCTGCTGCCATCTCTCCATCTTGCATTTAGTGCCTCTCTCATCTTAAGTAGCCTTCAGTAGACTGGACCCTCTCAGAACTTGTTTCTGGGCCTTTTTGCTTGTTATAAGGCACATAACACAGCATCCTATGCCTGCCCTGTTTTTTTTTCTCCTTCTTTTGTAGAAAGGATGATGCTGCTTCTTGGAGTGAAACACTTAGAGATCCTTAAAACCCTCTGAGTTGCTCTCAGTACCTTCTACAGCTACATTACGATGCCTGCTATCATGGTGGTGGTTCAAATTGTTTTTGCATTTTGAGGTGGAGGTTGGGTTTTTTTTTTTTTCAGTGTGATGGGAAGGTCAGAACCCCAAGAGGCCAGTAAGGTATATATCATTTCAAACTGAGAAAAGATGTTGCCATTTTTGGTGAAGGAGCCACAATCCAAGTATCCACAACTCGGCATTGTCACACAATTCTCCTTTGCCTTGTACAGGCAGGGAACCAAGCCCGCTAGCAGAATCCACTTTGGAATCCATTCTGCATTCTGGCCCTTTTCAAATGGGACCCATCAATTGCAACGTGGCTTCGACCGAAACACTCTGTCCAAACACAGACATCACTCGATTGTCTGCTCAACAGTTAATACCCCTGGCAGGTTGATGTCCTTTGGGCAGACAGTTTTGTACACTGAAGACTGAAAATTAGGTTTTTGCTGGTAAGTCGTAATTGTAGAGTTTCCCAGCATTTCTGGCATTGATTTATAACCCCAAATTTTTTTGCTGAGGTAGGTGCATATTTCAGGTGGCATGAATACATAACGTTGCTTTACTCGCAGGGTTAGGGTGGGATTTTTCCTCTTAGAATATAAGTGCTATGTGTCCAGGGAATGTGTCTCATGGCTCCTCTGTATCTGTCCAAGCACGTGGTGCCTAATACTCAATAGGTGCCATTACTCCCAGAATAACTGGGACCCTATCTGCCCCTAATGGTCAAGTGGAAAAAGGAATTTTGGACTGCTGTGTATGTGTGCCTTCAGGAGGTAGGAGGTTTCCTGGAGTGTAAAGGCAGAGAATAGACCAAGGGCGTGAGTTAACAGCTCTTGGGAACCGGGATCTCAAAATGCCATACCGTTGGGACTGACCACCAAGCCTGCCCTCTAAATAGTTGCACACCCACCTGTTGATCAGATCCGAGTAAATCTTGCATAGATCCGTTTGCAACCCCACTTAAATTTGCCACTTCTCAGGGGGCTGGATCGAGCACCCCACAAAAAGGTGATCTAATAAGTGGATTATGAGGTGCACGGGGAAGGTTGAGGGAAGGGGTATCCAGCAGAAGATGGTGCCCACTCCCATTGTCTAGGATTGGCCCTTTCCTGCCTCCCTCCCCACCCAAATCCGTGTCCCCATTTTCTCTTTCGAGGTGAGTCTCCAGTGGGTCAGTAAAGTGCTGTACAGGTTGGTTGTTGTCTTGGAAGGGGGAAAATGAATGATTTGTTATCAGGGATGGAGATTCTGCTGCTTTTAGTACCCTGTGGCTTTGTAGGCTGGGTTTTGACAGCTCATTTATCTCAGCCAAACAGTGATGCACTTAATGGGAAATGTAAACAGTTTAGCCCATTCTCTTCCTTGCCGGCTGCCTGGATGCTGTTCTGTTCAAAGCCATCCATCTTCTTGTCTTAGTGAGTAACTGCTCCAGAGGTCTTTAACTGCTCATCTGGGTACATAATGATGCACTATGGAAAAAGGTGTCTTGTGGAGTTGCCACAGAGCTATTTTACATCAATGCAGGATTCCTTGTTGCGTTCTTGAGACACAGTAGAGTAATTTTAACTCAAAGTTAAAAAACAAAGCAAAGCAAATATCACTCTTTGGTAAGAACAGAGAAGAACAGATTCTTCTAGCTCTCAAGCTTTCCCAATTTGTTTGTGTGGAAGGCAAGATGGAGGGAGGGAAAGTAGAGAAGGAAGGGAACAGTTTACTCTATTGGTAGGCTCCATGATTCACAGCTGCTCAACTATGAACCCCAGCTCTCTTATGGCTGCACTTGGACCTTAGCCTACCCACCTGCCCCCAGACTAAAAGATTTCATCAGGGGACACAACCTCAACAGGGATAAGTGCAAGGAAGTGTGTTCAGGGATGAAAAATATACAATTTAAGCCCAGTACCCACCACTATTTCCATCATCAAAACCCTAGTAAGAGAAGCCCTTCCAAGAGGCCCTCCCTGATGAACCCCTCATTTCCCCACCTTCTTCACCCTCTGCCCTCTTTTGAGTCACCTACACACTTGGGTCTGCACCCCTTAAAGCACTTAAATAATCCACTCCCACAGCACTTATATATCCTTATACTCTGCCATTTCCCCAAGCTGTAATTTATTTTAATTTATCCTCCCCGTCTAGACTGTAAACTCTATACTTGTACTTTCCCAAGCACTTAGTAGGGTGCTCTGCACACAGTAAGTGCTCAGTAAATGCCATTGATTGACTGAGGGATTGTTTGAAGGCTCGATAGGCCCAAGTGTGGTAGAAAAAAATTCAGGACCGTAGGAACAGCTGAATGAGTCTTCAAGGCTGTGCTGATATTAAAAAAAAATATTGTTACATAGCAACAGGAGTGCAACATGTATAGATCAGCTCTAACTTAAACAGGTTAAACACATCCTCTCCAAAGGATGTGGGGAGAAACAGAGAAGGGAGACCAGAATGATAGAAGGGATGGGAAAATAGGTCCTTTGAGAAGCAGCATGGTCTAGTGGATAGAGCACTGGCCTGGAAGTCAGAAGGACCTGGGTTCCAATCCCAGCTCTGCCACTCATCTGCTGTGTGATCTTGGGCAAGTCACTTCACTGCCCTGTGTCTGTTACTTCATCTGTAAAATGGGGATTAAGACTGAGAGCCCCAATGGGGACATGGACATAGTGTATCTATTCCAATGCTTTGTACCGTGCCTGACACATAGTAAGTACTTAACACATACTGTAAAAAAAATACCGAATCATTTGTGTTCTGAAGCTTTAGAGAAATGAAAACTAAAGTGACTTAACGACCATCTTGAAGTCATATCATTATCAATCACATTTGTTCAGTTCCTATTGTGTATTGAGCATGGTAATAAGTGCTCAGGTGACATTCTGTAGGAGTAATAGGTCATGTCCCTGCCTTCGAGGAGTTTATAATCTGAGGGCAGAGGTTAGAAGATCATAAAAATGGCAATACATTGTGCACCCCACCGTAATCTCCTTCACGGCCCCACATTTCATGAAGACTCCAGCATTTTATTTTTTACCGAAGGACGTACACTTGTGATCTTCATCCTATTCCCCCTCATTCCAGCCCTCTAATGGAAATTGCAGAACAGAGGCAACCCAAAGCAAGGGCCAGAGAACACTGGGGGCTGACAAAGGAGCAAGGATTGGTAGGGCACCTGAGGATTTCTCCCCTCCTGCTCTCCGCTCTCATCCCTCTCCCAGAGTGGGAGAACTCCAGCAGCAGCCACTGGGAGCTTGGATAAATGGTCCGGAGGTAGGGAAGAAGTCCTTCCAACCAAAAAAACCCCATTTGCCCAGTGCAGTGCCTGAGCCGGGGGGCATGCAGAATTGTGCCTGAATCCTAGAAACTAAATACAGCATTAGAAATTCTCCAAGGTGAGGGTTTATAAGGGTGCCACCCAGCCCTTCTCCCTCCCCACCAAGGGCCAATGGAGGAAACGTGATCAAAGCCAGAAACGTTGTGGTTGGGAAGGAGGAAGACCTTATGTCTAATAGTGTGGTAGCACAGTGCAGTTTCCTGCCAAGGGAGGTAGTTGAGATCTCTGAGACAAGGTTAGGCAACCACCTGGCCTAGTGGTTTAATTATACAGTTGCCCAGAGTCAGCCCCCTCTAGCCCTAGGATATTAGGGATTCTACTAGATCTGTAATTCTGAAATTTAAACACCAACAGGTATGGACTCGTAGCTATTTCAAGGGGAATAAAAGCATTTTAATCGGGTACTATTAGCCATTGATGGCTGTATGACTGAATGATTTTTAAAGCAAAAATCAGCATTCATGTGAGAAGTCCAACAACATCTCCAGATTTTCAAGTGAGAGTCAACTGAGAAGAGAAAGGTAATCAGGGCTGACATTTATTTAGTAATTCGTAGGAGAGTGGTTCTTCAATTTCCCTGCAAAGAGAAAAGAGTAGGTGGTGTTTACAGAGTGCTGGGGTGTGGTTTTTTTGTTGTCTTAAGGTGGCCTTCATTTCAATGCCCCGGTGGCTCAGCCTTGCCTCTGATCTAGAGTTGAACCAGTGTTGGTGGGGATTTCAGTAATGTTTTAGTATGGGCCCCTCTGAATGCTAAGCAGGTTCAATAGAAGAAGTATGAGGCAGTGTTGCCTAAGGGTTGGACCGGGCTTGGGAGTCAGAAGGATCTGGGTTCCAATTCCAGCACTGCCACTTGTCTGCTGTGTGACCTTGGGCAAGTCACTTAACTTCTCTGTGCCTCAGTTCCCTCATCTGTAGAATGGGAATTAAGACTGTGAGCCCCAAGTGGGACGTGGACTGCGTCCAACCTGATTAGTTTGTATGTATATATATATATACCCCAGCGTTTAGAACAGTGCCTGGCACACAATAAATGCTTAAATAAAAAAAAATTGACATAGGGTACTAAAGCTATTGCTCTTTGCTGATGATCTCTTGAGTGAATTCCTTGGGTGTATATATACTGCTTCTAGCTTGGACCTGGTGGCCTTGTAATTTTGGAGCAGGTGCCTTTATCTCCGTTGTTTCAAAAAAATCTCAAACTGTGACAGAAACAGTGTTTCCCCTAAGTTTGACAGTTGCCAAATTCAGAAGGCAAGATTTGGCATTTCTGGCCTGAAAAATTATTCCTGATTTGCTGGAGGACTTTTCTGGGCCTCGTTCCAGTAGGTGACAATGATATAATCTAATGAGAATAGTCTATCTTAGATAGGGCAGGCTTCTAAAATTGCAGTTTCTCTTATATACATATGTATATATGTGCTCAGCACATATTGAGCGATTAACAAATACCATTATTATTATAATAAGATCGGGAATGATTATATATACATACACATGTATGACATTAAATTATATGTATGTATGTATATTTCACACACATGTAAAATAATGTCATTCTCCAAATGATGTCAGTCAGTCTTCAGGATGTAATGTGTGCCAAACATTTCTCTAGTAATTTGGGAGAACATTGAATAAGATAGGGTCCCTGCCCTCCAATTCAATATTGTACTTTTGCTAAGACCAGCAGCCCAGTCAGTATACCTTGGATAGGATCAAGTAGAACAAATAAACATAACAAAGAAAGAAAGAAGTGGACTAAATCAACGGTTCCTGCCCAGGTGCTCTAGTGGGATGATAAGATGAGTTGGGGTTCAGTCAGGGAAGACCTCCTGAAAGAGGAGATCTTTTAGAAGGGCTGTGCAGGTGGGAAGGGACCCATCTGTCAGATTTGAGGGAGGAGGGACATTTCGTAGTCTCAAACAAATTCCATTTTTATCCTTTCTTGTAACATTACTCCCAAGGGCAAAATTAGCCATTGGGGTTTCTAGGTGAGAACTCAGATTGGGGCAGTTCTGGGCTCCCTTCTTAACCTATGATTACACCCTGTGAGACATGGAGTTCATCCAATGCTTGCCTCCCAGGCCCCATTCCAGACTGGAAAATCCATAGCAGACTTCGGTTCAATTATATGTTTCAGATGAAAGTAACAAGACTAGGGTGGTGGGGCTCATGTTGCCCCCACTGAAAATGGGGCCTGAAAGTGGGCCCTTGGCTTTATTTTTAAAGTTTACTGTTACTAATGTGCAGTGGTTTCATACGCAGAGGGCTGTAGTCCCTACGGTTAGCCGGAGCATTTGCGTAAAAGCATCGTTGCGTGGTGGATAGTGTCCTGACTGTGGTGGCCCAGCCCCAAACCCATATACTCCCCTCTGAAAGGGAGGGCAGGGGAAAATGTTGGGGCCCCAGTGCTCTAGTCTCCCTTTATGTATCTGTCACCAATCCTCATACTCCCTTCATATTTTTAGATTGTGACCCTCCGTCCCCGAGGTACAGGGTCTGTTTCCAATATCCACCTTTGTATTCTTTCCAAGTGCTTAATTCAGTGCTCCGCGCACAAACAGTGCTTAATAAATACTATTACTACTTCTTAGAGTGGAAAAGGCAGGGATAGGAGAGGGAGGAGGACACTGGTACTTGCTGGGAATCCATGTTTTAGTTTTTTGATTCAGAGTTTGTGCTTTTAGGTGGGGTCAAGGGAAGGAGTGGCTTTCTAATCACCAGGAGGTAATCTGAGCACCGTCACATCTCGGGCCAGAGCTGTAACTAGGGCTACTTGCAAGTCCCTTTGCTTTTCTCCTCTCTTGTCTTTGTTTCCCTTCTCCCCCCTCCCTCCTGTTTCTCTCAGCCCGTCTTTCTCCTACGTGGGAAAGGAAAGGAGTGGAAGAGGAGCTGTAAATAAAGCTCTTGAAAATACTCCTCCAGAATATGAAGAACCACTGGGGAAATGCTTACAACTTCCCTTCCCTGCCCAGTACCTGATCTGCTCTCTTGCCATCTGTTTCATCCCCGCTCTTTCTGGCCGACCATCCCTTCAGGGTGGGGCTCCTGTTTGGTTTTCCAGCAATGCAGTAGAACTTCTTCCTGGGTTTAGCGACAGTCCAGGCATTTAGGAGCTTGACTTAGGGGGTAGAGCACAGGCCTGGAGTCAGAAGGACCTGGGTTCTGATACCAGCTCCGCCGCATGTCTGCTCTGGGACCTTGGGGAAGTCATTTCACTTCTCTGGGCCTCAGTTACCTCATCTGTAAAATGGGGGTTGAGACTGTGATCCCCACGGGGGACAGGGAGTATGTCCAACCTGATTTGCTTTTATCCACCCCCGCAATTAGATCAGTGCTTGGTACATAGTAAACACTTAACAAGTACCGTAATTATTATTACAGTGCACCCAAATAGAAGGGCAGAACACAGCTCAGTAAATGAATCCAGCAATAGGATTTATTGAGGTGCTACTCAATAGATAGCTCTGTATTACGCATTGGGGAAAAAAAAATACAAGGAGATAATTGGGATATGCAAAGACCCGATGTTTTAACTCTCTACTGATACCTTGTTTTGCTTCTATAGATTTCTCCTTGATGATTGCATCCAAACTGGCAATATGTTTCCTCTTTTTATGGTATTTGTTAAGCACTTACTAGGTGTCAAACACTTGGCATGGCAGTATGTATGCTGTGACCATGGGGTTTGCCAAGAGCAAAACTCCCTTGTTATAGGAGGGATAATTAGTAGTAAGAAGGAGAATAATAATTGTGGTATTAAAGTAGTTACTGTGCACCAAGCACCATACTAAACACTGGGGTAGATATAAGATAATCGAGCCCCACGTGGGCTCACAGTCTAAGGAGGGAGAACAGGTATTTAACTCCCATTTTGCAGACAAAGGAACTGAGGCACAGTGAAGTTAGGTGGAGTAACCATGGTCACACAGCAGGTAAGTGGTGGTCAAAATTAGAACCCAGGTCCTTTGACTCCTAGGCTTGCAACTTTTCACTGGGCAACACTGCTTCTCAGCATTTATTTAGTATAGTATTTGTTGAGCTCTTACTCTGTGCAGAGCACTGTACCAAGCACTTGGGAGAGTACAGTAGGGTTAGTAGACATGATGTCTGCCCTCAGGGAGCTTACCCTCTGGCAAGAACTGGAGAAATGTGCATGTGTCGGTGTAGTTGTCGTTCATATTCAAAGACACTACAGGATAGAGGTCAGGCCAGGGAGTCAGAAGGTCATGGATTCTAATCCCACTCAGCCACTTGCCTGCTGTGGCCTTGGAATTTCACTTCACTTCTCTGGACCTCAGTTACCTCATCTGTAAAAATGGAGATTAAGACTGTGAACCCCATGCAGGACAGGGACTGTGTCCAACCTGATTTCCTTCTATCCACCCCAGTGTTAAGTACAGTCAGTGCCTGGTTCACAGTAAGGATTTAACAAATACCACAGTTATTATTATTAGAGTGACAGCGTGTGGAGCCCGGGGGGAGCAGTAGGGACCCACTGCCTTGACCACAGTGTGCCGGCTCAAAGACTATCCTTCTTAGTGCTGTCATGTTAGTTGATTGCAGTGCCTGATGCTGTTGGACTACCAATCGTCTCGAAGTTCTGCTCAAAAAGAGCCTCTCCTTTCTCTGTTGCAGTAAGTCCTATTGGTCTGTATGCCACCACTGCCTTCCAGATTTCAGCGGTGGAAAGGAAAACCCACCCTCTACTTTTCCTGATGCTCTTTGTCCAAAGAACTTCCCCTGGAAGGAGAGTTTGAAACGAAAGCAGTTGGATACCTAATACTCTGTGTACTTGGAGGGCTTTGCTTGTTTTAAATCATCAAGTAAGATTCATTAAGGAGCAACCCTTAACCCTGTTTGTTTATGGTGATGCAAGCAGAGCGGGGTCAGCATATATAAGATAAGCAGGTGAATAAGCAGTTACACAAATCTGACTTACATATTGGAATCATGCAAGTAGAAAATCACCTCTCTTCCAACTTTTGATATATGGGGTGTGTATGCCTATATCTCTAAATAATGGGACCTTAGAGAAATGTATAGATGAATCCAGAGGCCTATCTCTCACTTTATACTAGTGTGTGGACATCACACGATGCTTTTCTAAGAATTCAAGATGATTTTCCAGTCAATTTTCTTAAATTCTCTCCACCAGAACCGTGCTGATGATTTTTAGTGTCCCAGGTCTACAGGCTGGTCCCCAGTAGTTCAGAGAGGTCCTGTGATTGACCATGGTCCCAAAGAGTCAGTGATCGAGGGGAATTTTCATTTAGGATTTCCCCGTCTTAGTCCAGGTTCTCCCTAATGTTGTCTCTGAATGTGCTAGCAGTTTTACTGGGGGTTCCTTGAACACTGTTTTCATAAAGCTGAGGAAATAGGAGCTCAAGCAGCTGTAAGATCTTAGAACACTAGGGTAGTTCTTACTTTCAGGGTTACAAATGTCAACTAAAATTTGAAGGCTTGACATCCTCTAGATAGTGAGCTCGCTGTGGACAGAGGATGTGTCTACCAACTCTGTTAATTGTACCTTCCCAAGGGCTTAATACAGTGTTCCACAAATAGGAAGCGCTCAATTAATATGGCTGATTGATTGCTGTGATGTTATCATCTAGTGGAAAGGGCAAGGGGTGGGGAGTCAGGAGACCTGGGTCCTAGTAATAATAATAATGTTGGTATTTGTTAAGCACTTACTATGTGCAGAGCACTGTTCTAAGCGCTGGGGGAGATATAGGGTAATCAGGTTGTCCCTCATGAGGCTCACAGTCTTAATCCCCATTTTACAGATGAGGTAACTGAGGCACAGAGAAGTTAAGTGACTTGCCCCCAGTCACACAGCTGACAAGTGGCAGAGCCTGGATTCGAACCCATGACCTCTGACTCCCAAGCCTGGGTTCTTTCCACTGAGCCATGCTGCTTCTCTACAGCACTTGACACATAGTAAACCCTTAAAAAAATACTGTACTGGTCCTAGCTCTCTCACTGGCCTGTCTTGTGATCCTAGGAAAATCAGTTAACCTCTCTGTGCTTCAGTTTCCTCACCTGTAAATTGGAGATAAAGCACCTGATTTCCCTATCTCAGAGATCTTGACTGCCTTGTGAGACAGGGGCTGTGTTCAATCTCATCATCTTATAACTACACAAGCATTTAGCACATAGTAAGTGCTTAATAAATGCCATTATCATCAATATGATTATTCTTATTATTATTAACAAAATTGTTCTGTTCAGTATTCCCGTAAAAAAAACTAGTGGAACCCGGGCCTTTCAAACCTCACCCCAGGGTACTCGAGGGCAAGGAGCTGCTCCCAATTTTGAGTTGAAAGGATTGCAGTCAGGATTGCAGATTATGAAGAGAATCCAATTAGCCAGTGATAGCTAGGGGTTTTCCATCCAAGTACAGTGCAGCTTTGGTTTTAAAAGTGGAAGTTAACTGGAGGTCAGCTCTCAACATTATTTAGAAAGCAAGCTTTTGCTTGGAAGTAACCTTGAATTTAAGTCTCAGTAGGCTTGAAGCCTTTAATGAGCCCCAATCCCTATGGTCTGGAATTGGTGTCTTTAATTTTCCCTTCTTAATGTCATAGATGTATCCAGTTGGCAGCATACTGCAAACTATGTATTCCCAATCCTTTGTCAAGAACTGCACAGTTATGACCTTTCATCCTTGTCAGAGAAGCAGTGTGTCCTAATGCGTCAAACACAGACCTGCGAGGCAGAAGGACCTGGGTTCTAATCCTCGTTTAGCCACTTGTCTGCCATGTGACCCTGAGCAAATCGCTTCACTTCTCTCTGCTTCAGTTACCTCATCTCTAAAATGGGGATTAAGATGGTGAGCTGTATGTAGAACAGGGACTGTGTCCAACCTGATTAACATGCATCTACCCCAGCACTTAGTACAGTGCCTGGCACATAGTAAGTGCTCAAATACCCTAAAAAAAAATCGTAGGTCATCCAATGAGAGAATGAAGACAGTAGGAATTACTCCTTCTGATAAATAGAAATGAAAGCAATCAATTGAGCAATGGTATTCATTAAGCACTTACAGTGTACAGAGCACTGTACTAAGTGCTTGGGAGAGTCCAATACAGTTGAGTTGGTATACACAATCCCTGCCCACAAAGACCTCACAAGTTGGCAGAAAGTAGAACTCCATCCTCTACCATCAATTCATGATAGGGAGAGAGTGCTAGCCTATTAGGTACTTATTAACCATAAATTATTTTTGTGATTATTTTACCTGTTGCTTTTTGGTCCAGCCTGATGTTCTGGATAGAAACTCTCCCCAACACTGCCCAAGTGACATTCGCTCTCAGTAGTGAGGCAGGATAATGGGGCAGGTTCCTGCCTTGCCCTGTGCTCTTCATTCCTCTGAGCATCTCTTGGGGACTTCCATTAGAAACCACTAGAGTGTAAACTCCCTGAAGGAGGGGGTCATGTCTTAGTTGTACTATACTCTCCCAAGTATTTAGTACAGCAATATTTAGTACAGCACTCAGCTCAATAAATACTATTAATTGATTGAAATCTGTGGCACTGCACCTAGGCTTGGAACGAGAAATAGAAGTAGGCTTTGTCTTCTTAGGAAGACTGGAGAAGGGTAGGGAGTTGCAATCTATTCTCATGCCAAAATTCTCTGGGATCTAGGGAAGGCAAATGCTGGATGTGCAGGTAGGGGGAATTAGAAGGAAAACAGTCCGTCTTACAGTCGGTCCGGCTCCCTGCCCGCCCCCCTCCTCCGCCCCCCCTTCAAATCCAGTGAAGAGGTTGCTTTGCTACCCCTTTGACATTTTGAGGAACAAGAATACCTTTTCCATTAAGTGTTATATAGATGGGAGACGTGGAAAAACTTCCAGCTGTTTGTTTTTAAAATATGGTATCTCCCAGTTTTGCTCTTCACTGAGTTTTTAAACCATTTCTGTTTGGCAAAATGAAGATTGCTTGTTTATGTCTATCCACAGCAACCCAGAGGAGGTTTTGTTTGTTTTTTGTTTTTGTTTTTTTAATAATCGAGAGAATAAATGCTTAGAACTGAAAATTGCCCTGGAAGCAACTCCCATGCTACTGAAATTCAAGGGCAAAGAAAACCACTTAAAGAAATATCAGGGTCCCTCATTCCTGGCAGGAACTATCATGTTGCATGGGCATTACCCATTTTGTTCCAGAAGTTGGCCACAGTGTTGATAACTTCTCCATACTGTGGGGCAGCGATTTTGGGGACTAATTCATCTGCTGTGAGAGAAAGAGTGTGTGTGTGTGTGTGTGTGTGTGTGTGTGTGTGAGAGAGAGAGATGTACACACCCAGTGTACTTTAAATAACACACAAGCGTCAGTGGTGGTTGAGACCAGGTTTTCTGTTTTCTTTCAGGGTACAAGACCCTCTTGAAAGGAATCTCGGGGCGGTTCAGCAGCGGAGAGCTTGTTGCAATCATGGGTCCTTCTGGAGCCGGAAAATCTACCCTCATGAACATCCTGGCAGGCTACAGGTTAGTGCAACAGCAGCAGGAGGACCTTTTGTCCAACAATCTAGTAAATGTCTCTAGAATAAAGTGAACCCAGTTTACCATGAGATGTTTCTAGACGCACTCTGTGGTTTTCACTCATGAGTTATCTAATCCTCCCGATTCTAAGCTCAACCTCTAGACTGAAAGCTTATTGTGGGCAGGGAGTGTGTTTACCAACTCTGTTGTACTCTCTCAAGTGGTTAGTACAATGCTCTGTACACAGTAAGTGCTCAATAAATGCTACTGATTGATTGATTGACTCTTTAGTGTGGAATTAGGAAAACTAAAGTCAGAGGTATCATAAATATGAATTTTCTGAATTTCTAGAAAACAAAATCCTCAGAAGTATTGAAATGGTCTGGAGATCGCTCCCTTTTTGTTGCAAAATTGCAATTTTCACCAGATCAGTTAACATTAGAAAGTAGAATACCAATACCAAACACAAAACAAATCACCATTCTTTGATTTAAGGACCAGGAGAAAAAGATCCAGTCTCCTGACTGATTTGGCACAAGGTTTGAACGTTAACTTCTCAAGGCTGAACATTAGGTTAAAAAAACTAGAGAAATAACATGGCCTAGTGATTGTCTGCTTTGTGACCCTGGCCAAGTCACTTAACTTCTCTGTGCCTCAGCTACCTCAACTGTAAAATGGGGATTACATTAGAGACACAAACTGTGTCCAATCTGATTCCTTGTATCTAGACAATAGATTGTAAGCTAATTGTGTCTGTTATATTGTTATATTGTACTCTCCCAAGCTCTTTGTAGAGTGCTTTGCACACAGTAAGCACTAAACAGTACTCTGATTCATCTACCCCAGCACTTAGAACAGTGCCTGTCACATAGAGAGTGCTTAACAAATATTATAAAAAAAGAGCAAACAAAAAAAACCCTGCAAAACCCACTGTCACTCTGTCATGATCTGAGTAGGGCATAGTCCCAAGTTATAACATTTGCACTTAAGAGTCACTATTTAAGCTCTAGAAAGCAATTTAGCATCCACACAAGCGGGAATGTTTTACCTCTATTCTTCCAAGACTCCAGAGGGGAAAAAATACAACTAGGGCAGTGGGGCTGAAGGAAAGGTCTGGAACAATCGGTCAGGAACAGTATACTCATCTAGTAAGTAGGTCAGTTCCAGTGAGTAAGAACCATGCACCTCCTCCAGAAAGCATTCCATGGTTGATCTCATCAGCCACCTCAGGATTCAAGCGTTGTTGTTTATTCACTTGTGTCTATTGTGGTATTGGATTCTCTCACTCTCAACCCAAGCATATTTGCTGATTTCTGCCTACAGGCAGACCCTCTAGGTTGTTTGGTTTTGGGGGGCAGGATTCCTGTTGTTTTCTTATGTGTTCCCCAAGGGTCTAGTACACACACAGGTACTTATTCAGTAGTATTGAGAATGACACGGTTGCACCACGTCTCTGCACCAGTGATTCCAGGTGAGTGCAGGATGCCTGTTGGCCAGAAAGAAACAATGGGTTGTAGCTGACCATTTTCTTCTGGAAGGAGTCCCCTTATCCTGTTGCACTGCCATGATTGAAACCTTGACAGAGAGTCAAATTGGAAACTAAAACTTCTCTGGGGTAGGGGTTGGTGGACAGTCAGATCCTAATTTCTTTCACAGGGCCCTGGGCAAAGAGCCCCCCACTGACCTGGATTAGACCTCAGGATCCAGTTCTTCATTTTCCTTATATATATTTTCAAACCAGTCTAAGTCCCAAAGAAGCCACACTGCCAACTCCACCCTCAGGGATAGCACATGGTGATTGGATCGAAGCATTTAGAGAGAGAAGGCACTCCTGTTTTCCTATGAAATATTCTGAATAATGAGAATAATAATAATAGTGGTACTTGTTAAGCATTTACTGTGTACCAAGCCCTGTGCTATGCACAGGGGTAGATACCAGATAATCAGGTCGGACACTGTCCCTGTCCCACATGGGACTGGCTCAGAGTCTAAGTTGGAGGAAAAATGGGTAATGAATCCTCATTTTACAGAGGAGGAAACTGAAATCCAGAAAAGTTAGGTGGCTTGCACAAGATCCCGCAGCAGGCATTGGTGGAGAGAGGATTAGAACCCAGGTCCTCTGACTCCCAGGCCTATGCCCTTTTTCACTACACCATGCTGCTTCTCTGTACCTGTTCAGTGTCAGATGTCTTGAGCCCCTGGAGACATTATTCATGAGCCCAGGACAGTTACGATGGAAACCTCAGTATGCAGCTCATGGCTAAATGTTCACTAAGCATCTGTTAGAGCAAAATGTAGTGTAAAATCCATGGGGGATGGGGTGGGGGTGTTCCTCTGGATTGAAAGTCTTTCAAAAAAAAGTGGACCACTTTGGTGTTATTTCTCCCCAATCTATATCACTGTAGGCGTTCTGATGGGAAAGAAGAATAGCTAATATTCCTAAAATGGAAGAGTAAATCAACATTTAGCTGGGAATAAACTGTAACAACAAACTACCCCTTCACACAGAAGACTCAACATTTATCTAAAGTAAACCTGTAAGTGAACAGGTTACCTTCATCCTGCCTTCATAATGCACAAACTCCTGTGGGTTTTTTTGATAGTGTTTGTTAAGCACTTACTGTGTGCTAAGAGCACTGTACAAAGTGCTGGAGTAGATACAAAATAATCAGATTGAACACAGTCCATGTCGTACATGGGGCTCACAGTCATAATCCCTATTTTACAGAAGAGGCAACTGAGGCCTAGAGAAGTTGAGATTTTGCCCAAGGGAATTCTGCAGACGTGGCAGAACCAGGTTTAGAACCCAGGACCTCTGACTCCCAGGCTTATGCTCTTTCCCATACGCCACACTGATTCTCAGTGATTCTTGCCACGTTGCCCGGGATGGGCAGGAAGAATCACTAGAGGAACATAATGGCCCTTGTTGAAAAGCACCGGTGAACATTTAACTTGAAGACTGTAATGTGTGTGACTGCAGATGTCTTTCTGTTGTGAACAGTGATCTTCTCTGTACTTTCTCCCTTTAATTTCCTTCTCCAACTGGCTGCAGAGCGTTCTAGTATCTCCCGTGCCCTTCTGGCCTGAGGGTCTCGGTTGCCTGGGGCCCAGGGAACAGCAGGTGCCATGGGCGTCCCTGGGCCCTCGAGGCAAGAGCGGCCCAATATGGAATCGGCTGCTGTGTGTGGCTGACTGGATCCTTGTCCCATTTGTGTTCCAGAGAGACGGGGATGAAGGGCACCGTCCTCATCAATGGGCAGCCCCGAGACCTGCGTTGCTTCCGCAAGGTGTCCTGTTACATCATGCAGGATGACATGCTGCTCCCTCACCTCACCATCCAGGAGGCCATGATGGTGAGTGTCCAGCCCACATCCCCAGACCCCAGGTTTATGAGTAAGGCTGTGGGAAGGCAGCCAGTGAGCCCACAGCATCATCCTCATCCCCCAGGGAGTAAATGTTCAGAAATGGAGAAATACACCAGCCACTTGGGAACTTTTCCTATGTCTTAGTGAATGGGGGTGGAGGGGAGAATGCTTTTGTCATGCTAGCTCTAAGAGGATGCCACCAATTGTGAAATTCACCTGTCTTTTGGTATTTTTAAAGTATTCACTATGGGCCAGGCACTGTTTTGAATGCTGGGATGATCTTATATTGTACTCTCCCAAGCGCTTAGTACAGTGCTCTGCACACAGTAAGCACTCAATAAATACGATTGACTGACTTATTTTACAGAGGAGGTAACTGAGGCACAGGAAAGTCTGTGCTTATGTGACTGAGCTGGCTAATGTGGGACCCACAGTCCTGATCCTATTGAGCCCTTTCAAAGATTATCCTGTGAACTTTTCTGTGCTGCACAAATTCTGGGGCTCCTGAGATGTATGTTGCCAAATCCAGGTTTTGGTGCCAACAACTGGGCCTTTGGGAGGTTAGCCTGAAACTTGTGCCAGCTTCCTACTGCCCCAAAGGTTCACTATTGCCCTGCTGTGGTCCAGCACAACAATGAATGGGAAGGTTGGGTAACTGTGTGGGTAATCAGGGAGAGCTCCTAGTTTGCTACTCATGTACACCTGACTGTTGACCCAAGTTTGTCCTCCAGTTTCTGGGCTCGCCATGTATGGGGTCATTTCATCACAGCTGATTTTGGCCCTCGTTGCTGCTCACCCTGTCTCCAAGAGACTCATCCATAGCTCCTGAAGAGGTAACCACATGCTTCTGTTTTAGGTGTCAGCGCATCTGAAACTTCAAGAGAAAGATGAAGGGAGACGGGAGATGGTGAGTATGTCTGCTCTTCCTCTTCCAGGTTGCCTTGTGGAATCAGGAATAATAGTAATACTAATAATTGTGATATTTACTAAACACTTCAGTGTGCCAGGCACCGTACTAAGCCCTGGGGTACATACAAGATAATCAGGATGGTCACAGTCCCTGTCGTACATGGAGCTCACAGTCTAAGAGGATAACAGATATGTAATCCCCATTTTACAGTTGAGGAAACTGAGATTCAGAGAAGCTGACGACTTGTACAAGTTCACTAGGCCATTTTATCATATCTTTAGGCCCAGTTAGACCTTTGGACGAAAAGGCACAGCTTCCCTGTATAGAGGGTGGAAAATCAAGGGCAAAATCAGACCCTTCAGTGTTTGATCCAAAATGGCACTGAATGGACCCAGTAGGTATATGTTAACTTGTAAGGAGGAAATACAAACAGTGACTCCTTTATGTAAAAGACCAAATGCCCATGTCTTGCATCAAGGTTCAGTGGTGGGTTTTCCCTTTCATTATGGGGGATTTTAAAACGTGAGTTAGATTCGCAACTCATCCCAGTGTCTTTGTGTGGGTGAAGTTCAAGGAGTATGAAGGTACATGTGACAGGGACTGATGCATGATTCAAGCGAAAGGCAGCTGTCCTTGCTGTGGCAGAGCGTCTCGGAATCAAATATGATGGTAGTGTTTAAATTGGAGAACGCAGGCTGGGTAGAAAGAAATCCATAGATCATAGCAGATCGCAAACTGAATCTCAGTCATCGATCTAGTTCTGTGTGGGTTTGTTTTTTTAACGTCAGGCACAATGCTGACAGAGATGCATGAATAGAGCATGAACGAACCTTGAAGTAAATCTCCTATTATTCTGAACATGGCCCACACCTTTACTTTGGCCTTGGGCGCAGCCATGTTTACGAATGGAGAGAAGGTTCAGAGGAGAGAAAATCAGCCTTATGATGAAAGGCTAGTGGACTTGGGATTTTTTTTCTCCTGAAGAGAAGAAACTGAGAGGTGACTCTGAAAGCAGTCCAAGAATGCAGGATTGCTGTACAGAGATTGTGAGCACCTCTTCTTTTATTTCCACTGACAACCAAACAAAAGGGAATTATGTTGGAGCATGAAGGATTTAGGTTAGACTGAGGAAGAATATCAGGTCAATGAGGGATTGTCAGTTACCAAGGCAGCATCTCTTCCCTTTGAGAAACAGGATGTAGTCATTCAGATTGGGGAGTAATAATAATGTTGGTATTTGTTATGCGCTTACTATGTGCCGAGCACTGTTCTAAGCGCTGGGGTAGGTACAGGTTAATCAGGTTGTCCCACGTGGGGCTCACAGTCTTAATCCCCATTTTACAGATGAGATAACTGAGGCACCGAGAAGTTAAGTGACTTGCCCAAAGTCACACAGCTGACAGGTGGCAGAGCCGGGATTAGAACCCATGACCTCTGACTCCTAAGCCCGGGCTCTTTCCACTGAGCCATGCAGCTTCTCTGGGAAACAGTCTATGATATCTCTCCAGGTCCTTTCCAGCTGTCTGATCTTGGGCATGTGACTTCACTCTTCTGGGCTGCAGTTTCCTAGCTTCCCGAGTGATGGGACTGAGCCTTCCCACCCCTTTCCTCCTTATGGGGATGTTGTAAAGCTAAATTAGATAACGTCTGCCCACCACTTGGAGTTCATTAGAACAAATGTGTTCCATAAATACAGTGGGGCAGCAGGCCCCTCTCGTCTTTTTCCAAATTGACCACGTTCTGTAAGTAGCAGCATGAATACTCGCCTCCACAAGTGGGTTTTATTGAAAAAAGTGTGCACTTGTGAACTCCACTGAAAAAATGATTTCTCAAGTTGCAGGCAGATTCTCTCCCTCTCTGTCTCTATCCTTCTTTTTAAATGGTATTTGTTAAGCACTTACTATGTGCCAGGCCCTGGATTAAGCACTGGGGTACATACAAGCTAATCAGATTGGACACAGTCCCTGCATGGGACTCACAATCTTAATTCCCTTTTTACAGTTGTGGTAACAGAGGCACAGAGAAGTGAAGTGACTTGCCTGTGGTCACACAGCAGACAAGTGGTGGAGCCAGGATAAGAACCTAGGTCCTTTGGACTAGCAGGCCCATACTCTATCCACTAGGCCATGCTGCTTCTCAACAAATGTTTCTGTCAGTATAGACTGCCTCATCTGACATCTGCTAGGTGCTGCTTCTGGCAGCCGGTGTTGGCTAACTGAATATCCAGCCCTCAGTAAGGCGGAGGTTGCTATCTAGGAAATGAGATCAACAACTGCTCACTGGGCCCACAGGTAGCCATGGGACCAGCTTATCTGCAAGCCAGATAGTACGTGCCTGTATTTTATCATCTATGATTCAGGACTAAGAACAAGGGATCCCAGCTGGAGGAACAACGTGGCTTTTACTGCCGAAACCTCCGGGTAGGAGTAAGCATTGGTTTCCCTGTGACGAGAAGGATGCATTCTCTCAAACGGCCCTACTATGTGCCTACAGACTGTGCGTTGGCTAAGTACAGTATTCATCTACTTTGCTCTTAGCTGTTCTGCGGCAAGAACTCTCACCCCCAAATCTGTGTCGTTCAGTCATGGCTGAAGGCGATAACTGGAAATGGTATTTTTCTCCTTCTGGGGAATCATGGGACTGACCAAGTTTGGATGGATCCAGGAGGTCCTGTTGTTTTGGGGAATGTTGCCTATTGTAGCAGAAAAGGTGGAGCCGACTCACTAATGTGACATCTATGGTTGGTGTTTACTGGCCAAGACCTTTCTTCAAGGCTCCTTTGAAGTCTTGCCATTCATGTATCAGTGGACCTATTCCAAAGAGATAGTCATGGATTTCAGGTCCTTTAATCATTTTCCTCTTCCTCTCTCCCTCCCGACCTGCCATTCCTCCAAATCTCCTGTCCAGGGTAAATAGGTACGCCCCAGCTGTTTGTGTCCTTAAGGGACACAATAGAGGGAGACACTGTTACCCAGAGTAGAATGTGTTCTGCCTGCACCTCCTGTTTCCCAGAAAAGCTGCCTACACCGGAAGCTCTTCAGTGTGTTCGCTCAGAAGGAAATGCTCTAGGTGTTCATGTCAGCAGCTCAAGGCTACTGAAGCAGACCCAAAAAAGATCCCTTCAGCTTGTGGGCAGGGAAAATGTCTACTACCTCTGTTATAGTGTATGCTTCCAAGCACTTAGTCCAGTGTCCTGCATACAAGAAGAACTCAATAAATGCCACTGATTGATTAAGCATTTAAGGGGGTGGCTTAAAGTTTCTAACTGCATAAACTAACATGGCCCATTGATTTTGTTTTTCTTTCTTTATCTCTTAACGGTGCACATGAAGGACAGGAGTTGGGGTGTCTCTGAAGCTTCACTTTCACCTCAGAGACTGCTGGAGAGAAGGATTCTGACGAAATTGAGTGTAGATCTATGGGGGAAAGGAAACCTTTAGGCTTCCTTTGTTCTCGTTTTCTTTCTCCTTTACATAATGCTGAAGTGACTAATTGAAGGGTTAGAAAGAAAAAGCACTTGGCTCAAGATGAATGCTTTCGATTGGTCTAATAATCAGACTTAGGAGAAAGGTTTGAGTTGCAGTCTCTTCCCTTGAAGTACTCTTGCCCTCCTCTCGCCCCAGAATCCTGAAATCCCTTTCAAATATGAGGGATGTGTATGTGCTCGTAAGTGCAAGTTCACGGACATGCATGCATGCACACACATACGTATTTCCTCCCTCCTTTCTTCCCTCCCTTTTCTCTTCCTCCCCCCCCCCCCAGCACCCACTCTGGATTCTGAGAACTGCGCAAGGCCGGTCTCATTTCATCACATTCTTCAGAGAACTGAGTCCCAACAAATCAAGGACTTGGATCTTGTTCAGGAGACCCTAGTGAATATTCTTTTTCCAGGGCACAGACAGTCCTATCAGTTATGCAATATCTGCTTTGACACAAGCTTCTCTTCTGTCCCTGGCAAACTTATTTACCTACTGAAATTCCCAGTAAACAATGTGTAATAAAACGGTATTTATTGAGAGCTCCTGGAAAGAGCAGAGAACTAGATATTTGGAAAACATACAAACGCCGCAAAAAATGTGATCCCTGCCCCCGAAAAGCTTGCAGTCCAAAAGAAGAGACAGAAATCATACTTTTGACAGAATAGGGCATGGTTAAGAGCAGTGTAGTAGACATAAATAATAAAGGCAGGTGAATAAACAATTAGCAAGAAAATAGATCAATGAAAGAGTGCCATGACAGATGATGGATTAGCCTGATGGAGAAGGTGGGCAGGATTAATAGGAGACTGTGTTTTTCATTCCCTGACATTAACGGGATCCCTCAGGATCAACATCCTCAGGATGGAGTTGTCTCACCTCTGTCCCCAGCTTGGCCCCGGGCATGGCTAGAAATGTAGATCAAGGCAGTAAAGCAACAGGGGAGTTGGAAGAGAGTGGTAGATTGCAAGATCTTCCCACTAGATCATGGACTCCTCCCACAAGATTGTAAACATTTTGAGGGCAGGGAGCAGCTGTCTTGCTTCCTTTGTACTCTTTCAAATGCTTAGAATGCTTAGAGAAGCATTGTGGCTTAGGGAAAAGAGCACAGGTTTGGGAGTCAGAGAACGTGGGTTCTAAGCCTGGCTCTGCCACTTGTCTGCTGGGCAAGCCACTTCTCTGTGCCTCAGTTACCTCATCTGTAAAATGAGGATTAAGACTGTGAGCCCTATGTGAGACATTGATTACCTTGTATTACCTTGATTACCTTGCACCTTAGAACAGTGCTTGGCACATAGTAAGCGCTTAGCAAATACCATAATTATTATTAGAACAGCACTTGCACTCACAAGGTGTCCAATAAATACATTGAGTGAGAAGCAGCATGCCCTAGTGGAAAGAGCATGGGCCTGGGAGTCAGGGGACCTGATTTCTAATTCCAGTTCACCACTTGCCTGCTGTGTGATCTGGGTCAAGTCATTTAACTTTTGTATGCCTCAGTTTCCTCATATGTAAACTTTGGATGAAAGTATCTTTTCTCCCTCTCTCTTAGACTGTAAGGGATGTTTAATTACATTTGTCTTCTACTACCCCACCAGCATCTAGGACTGTATTTTGCACCAAATTGTGGCACAACTAACTGCTACTTCTATTGCTAAAAAAGGCATGTCAGTTTTCCCTTGCCTGGGCCTTAGAGAGGCAACTCTAAGATTCTACTGGCCTTATATGTACAAAAAATAGGTGGTATTGGTTTTTTTAAAAGCCCAGAACTTTGTACATTGTTGAAAGACCTCAGATAAGGTGACAGGAGAGGAGAAAATGTGCCCAGTACAAAAATGTGTACCAGCTTTGATGGACAATAATGGATAGATATTATGGATGAATATGCACAATTCTGAACTGAATTTATAGAAGTGGGTGAGAACTGACCTGGAGAAGAGCTCAGGTAGATAACTCAAAGATCAATCTTGATATCCGTCTTTCTGCCAAAATAGATGTTGTTTGTTGCATGAGGGCCATTTATGGTGACCGTCTAATGACCCCGGTGCCTTGGTTTTCCTAGGTCAAGGAGATTCTTACTGCCCTGGGTTTGCTGGCCTGTGCCAATACCAGAACTGGCAGTCTATCTGGGGGCCAGCGGAAGCGCCTTGCTATTGCTCTGGAATTGGTCAACAACCCACCTGTCATGTTCTTCGACGAGCCTACCAGGTAAGAGTGAAGCGACCGTAAGTGATGAAGGAGCACTGAAACCATTCATTCATAGGATCGTATTTATTCATTCAGTCGTATTTACTGAGCGCTTACTGTGTGCAGAGCACTCTACTAAGCGCTTGGCAAGTACAATTCAGCAACAGACAGAGACAATCCCTACCCAGTAACGGCCTCACAGTCTAGAAGTTGAATGCTTATTGTGTGCGAAGTACTGTACTAAGTACTTGGGAGAGTACTAAGCAAGAAAGGGTTGACTGCTTGTCTCAAAGCACCAATTCCACCCGCCATATGGCCCCGATGGGTCCTAAACTTCTCCTAGCATTCACCTGCCTCTATCCAAAGGCTGCCTGGCATTTAACTAGCCTAAGAAAAAGGTTTTAAGTTGTTCATTGAGTTTTCATCTCAAAGGACTTGGCTCAGGTGGCTGGGGGACATTACGTGATTTCATTATAATTGGGTCTCCCTTTTGGTCCATATTGCAGCCCCAGTTGAGAAGGAATCAAGGAACGGAGGAGTGGGGTGGTGGAAGCCAGGCAGCAAGGTTATTTGCTTATGGAATGAAGGAACTAGGCACTGCCAGCCTCCAGCCCTCCTCTACTCCATGTTTGATTCTGACAGATAACGTTTAGAGAAGCTGGCTCCAAATTCTAGTTAAATTTTAATAGAAAGCTGTTAAAAACCTTATAAAAACATGAAATGGACCATTTCAAATAGCATCCCCAGCAAAAACACCATATCGATCCGGGTCGGTTGGCTAACTCCCTGGGACTGCCTGTCTGGGACCTGACTGAATCATCCTGTCACTAAAGGAATTGAAGTGCATGTAGTGAAGAGGAAATGGAGATGGGAGACAGGAGGGGAAAGTGGCCAGTGGAGGCTCAAGGGCCAATATTCCCTCTTCCCTGGCACTTGGCGAGCCTGCTACCACTGTTAACGATGCACACCACGGGGGCGTGGATGACTGGAATATTAGAATTCCATTCCTGGTAGATTTGGGGGGAAGTTACTCAAGCTCATCAAGCTGCTGGAGTGTCCTGGTGCCAGGATCACTGTGGGTTCTCCCCGTCATTCATCTTGTCAGCAGGAAGAATATCGGTCCCTCAGTTTCTGTCGTTTGTTATGAAGCACCATTATTTTAATTGAAAAGAAATTGAGTGAGAAATAGGAGACACGATACTCCCTGGCCAGAAAACCCTTCCAGGGTGGTCAGGGAGAGAGAATCGCAACACTGGCGCACGTTCCAAAGCCCCACAGGCAGGGTGCCAGGCCATCCTAGGGGATCTCCGGAGAACCCATCCACTCCAAGAAGTCTTGGGGTGGGTGGGGAACAGTGAGCTATTAGGGTCCTCATCCTCTGTCCTTCACTTTCAGTGGCCTGGACAGTGCATCCTGTTTCCAGGTGGTCTCCCTGATGAAAGCATTGGCTCAGGGAGGCCGGTCTATCATCTGCACCATCCATCAGCCCAGTGCCAAGCTCTTTGAGCTCTTCGATCAGGTACGAGGGGTTCTGCCTCATGAGTGGCTATTTGGGTGAGGGAGGGATCTTCATAAATCATACGGGCAGTGGACCATTTGAGGTCTTCCCTAAATAGCAACTCTCAAACACGACTCCCTTCCCAGTCTGGAAGAGCCAAAAGACCTTCTGTAGATGACTGTGACTGGAAATATTTTGGGACTTTTCTGCTTCTTGGGACCAGGCAGATTGCTTTGACAGAGTGCTGACTGACAGTGTTTCTAGGAGAAGATGGGGAAGAGGGAGGGACAATCCCTTGATCAAAGTCCAGGCTTTTCAAGGCTTCTCACGCTAGATCTAGATCCTAGGCACCCTGCCTTCTAGCATGATCCGGGGAAGAGGCCCTTGGTGTGCAATAGTCTTTGCTTTTATACTTGAGTAGAAGCCGAGATGTAAAATTTGAGGTAAAATTTTGCAAGGAGAAGCTACTCTCTGAGTTCCCCACCTAACAGGGGTGAGCTTAAAGGTCACAGCCTCCTCCCAAGAAAGTCAAAACTGACTGCTGTCTTAGAAATGAAACTTAAACTGACGGTACCAACCTTTTCCGGTCTTTATGACTTCCTCGCCCTCAACTTCCCACTGCCCTCTACCCTTGGACACTTCTCACTGGACCAAGCCCTGGGCCTTCTCTGTTCCAGTCTCTTGATATTTCTATGACCACACCGTCTTCTTGATTCCTTGTGAAGTTGCTTCAACCTTCTCACCCAAGAGGTATTTTACAAGGGGAGAACCAGACTCGGGTCCCCCTTGCCTTATGGGAAAACAGGTACTCACCCAAGGTCTTCTTTTTTCACACCACCCCCTTTTCTTTTTCAGCTCTATGTCCTGAGCCAGGGACAGTGTGTCTATCGGGGAAAAGTGTCCAATTTAGTCCCTTACTTAAGGGATTTGGGTTTGAACTGTCCAACCTACCACAACCCAGCAGACTTTGGTAAGTACCACAGGATGACCTTACCTTTCCTTCCTTCACTGCTGACTAGCAGAGAAGAACAGAAAAGGAGAGGTGGTTCTTCTCAATTTTAACAACTGCCTGGATGCCTCAGAGCCAGTGAGAGGACTTTTAGAGTGTCTGAATGCCTAAAGTGCCATCTTGTGGTGGAATTGCAAGCGAGCTGTAGTAATGGCGCATTTCTCTCTAAAATGGAAATACTTCGGAATTGAGAAGTTTCAGAGAAATTTCAGACTTAGAGGGAGCTCTGGAAACTTAGCACCCCAAAAGACCTGATTCCAAACTTAGTTACAAAGAGTTTCCTCCTCCCGAGGGAAATGTCAGTGAACATTTAACTGGAAGTGGTGCATGTAATATTCGACTAATAATAATAATAATGTTGGTATTTGTTAAGCGCTTACTATGTGCCAAGCACTGTTCTAAGGGCTGGGGTAGACATAGGGGAATCAGGTTGTCCCACGTGGGGCTCACAGTCTTAATCCCCATTTTACAGATGAGGTAACTGAGGCACAGAGAAGTTAAGTGACTTGCCCACAGTCACACAGCCGACAAGTGGCAGAGTTGGGATTCGAACTCATGAGCCCTGACTCCAAAGCCCGTGCTCTTTCCACTGAGCCACGCTGCTTCTAATAAAGCAGCCCACAAGGGGAACCATCCCCACTTTTTGCCTAAAGCCAGGTTCTTTACCCTGTGATTATTATGGACTTGCAGAGTACTCTGGGCAAGTACTTAATAGTCATTTATTAGTAATACACTAGTAATCCTCTGTGAGAGGGGCAGGTTTTATTTCCGTTCTAATTGAAGTAATTATCTGCTTCTTTTGTATGTCCCTGTCAGTGCCCAAGGATTCGGTTGGTATTATTTTCGGTTAACTCTCTTTCTCAGAAATTTCATGGCTGTTAGCTGGGTGTGTTGGTAATTGAGAAGATCATTTCTAATGATTTTTTTTTCCAACAATGACTACTCTTAGAGTGGGTTTGAAAAGATGTAACGATTTAGGCTGCAGTCTCACTCCATATAGTGCGACGCAGGCAGGCAGGGAAGTGGCAGAGAACGAAATACCTGGTTTTATGGTGGCTTTTTTCTAGAAATCATTCAAACCAATTCATTAAATTGTATTTATTGAGCACTTACTGTGTGCAGAGCACTATACTAAGCACTTGGAAAGTACAATTCAGCAGTAAAGAGAGACAGTCCCTACCCACGCCGGGCTTCCTGCACCACCATCCCTCTCCCAGCCATTTCTCTGAATAATTTTTTATTATCTGGCAGCTTCTACTCTGGCTTCAAGCTGCCCTTGCTTTGTTGTTAAAATAATGTAAAAATCCATGACACTTTATCTTGTCCAAGCTCCTTCAGGATGTCAGATAATGATTAGAAACTGGGGTCCAAACTCTGAACAACTCCTTCTTAGATCTCCCAGAGATCTTCTCTGGGATCCTCTCTCTTAGGAATCCTTTCTCTCTTCACTCTAGCAGATCATGGCTTTATATCTGACCCTGACAGCAGTACTGCATCTAAGGAAATGTGAACCACCTTAACTCCTCCTCCCCACATTCGTTTTATGGAGGTTTTCTAATGTGGGAGCTCTGTGTGGGCGAACCAGCTCAGTCCAATGCAGCAGTCTAAGATGATGTTTCCTGGACAAGTGGGATGTGGTTGACATAGTGCAGCCACAAATGGCAACGTGGCCAAATGGATAAAGCACGGGCCTGGGACTTAGAAGGTCATGGGCTCTAATCCCAGCTCTGCCATGTGTCTGCCATGTGACCTTGGACAAGTCACTTCACTTCTCTCTGCCTCAGGCGGCTCATCTGTAAAATGGAGTTTGAGACTGTGAGCCTCATGTGGGACAAGGAGTGTGTCCGACCTGATTTGCATGTATCCACCCCTGTGCTTAGTACGGGGCCTGGCACATAGTAAGCACTCCAACAATTGCCATCATTATTATTACTACCTTTCTAAAGCACTTATTATAGGGCTCTGCACATAGTAAGCACTCAAGAAATACCATTGATTGATATCTCAGCATTATGATCCTGTATTTTCTTAAAACCCAAGTCTCGGTGTATAAACTTTCAAGTGTGCATGCCCGCTTCCCCCACTAAGACATGCCTTCCTCCTGGGTAGCCATGGAGTGCTTGGACCATTAATACTGTGCAGACGGTGAGCCCCCTTCCATGGTCCCTGGGACTAACTCACTATTTCTCAATGTTCTGTGCAGTCATGGAAGTCGCCTCCGGCGAATACGGTGACCAGAACAGTCGCCTGGTGCGAGCAGTGAGGGAGGGTATGTGCGACACAGACTTCAAGCGAGACCTGGGGGGCGACCCCGACTTGAATCCGTTCCTTTGGCACCGGCCCTCCGAAGAGGTAAAGCAAGCAAAACGAATAAAGGGGTTGAGAAAGGTAATGCGAATCGCGGGGGTAAACCAAACCAAGGCGGGCGCGGGACGGGTTGGGTTTTGCATCCCGCTGCATGAGATGAAGTTGCAGAGTCTCTTAGCGAAGGCGGGCCGCGGCTCTGCCGAGGGCCTGACTGGTCTCTCTGCCCTTGCCCCCTCAGGACTCCACCTCCACCGAAGGCTGCCACAGCTTCTCGGCCAGCTGCCTCACCCAGTTCTGCATCCTCTTCAAGAGGACGTTTCTCAGCATCATGAGAGACTCGGTAAGGATTTGTGTCAGTACCTATATTCTTAAGGAGCCTCCGACCGTTTATTCAGCAGGTCTGCGTGCCTTAGCCTTAGCTTGGTTCCAGGCAGCATTTTCTCTGGCGGGGACTTTGGGAGAGGTTTGGGTTTGGGGGTGGAAGCCCGGAGGCTACTGCCACAGAGTTGGGCACAACCTCTTCACCAGTGCCCTGCCTGCTACTCTGTCAGCACTGTCTACCTCATTTTCTAGCCATCGTCAGTCAGCTCCCTTCCCATCCAAGCCACCTCTTCTGCGTGGTCAGTTCTTCCCCTACCTCTTGGCCTTCCCCATCCCTCCCTGCACTTCTCCAGTGCAACCCTTAGCAGGACAGATCAGAACACCTGCTCAGAGCTCCTTCTGAAATGGGTGAGACCAAGGAAACGTCTCTCCTTTCTGCCACTCCGCACCCACGGGAAGCCCCTGCTGTGGTTTCCAGGACTGGTCAGTTCACCGGGTCTTCCCAGTCTCCATAAGAGCTAGGATTTTGGGGGGCAGAGGGGTGGAGGGAGAGGGGAGGTTTGAGGTTGATTTTTCAGGAACTGTCCAAGGTGAGGAAACTAGGAAGTGTTGCTGTTGATCTAGGCCGTAAAGGACCAGCTTCTAGGGAGTGGCATACTCTTCCAGCACTCAGAAGCCAATATTTCAGAATAGGTTTCTTGGACCGTGCTTCATAGACTCCCAAGAATCCCTGGAATAACATTCCCAACACGAACTGTGCTCGCCCGCAGGTCCTGACACACTTGCGGATCACATCCCACATTGGAATTGGACTTCTCATAGGCTTGCTATATTTAGGGATTGGAAATGAGGCTAAGAAAGTCCTGAGCAACTCTGGTTTCCTGTTCTTCTCCATGTTGTTTCTCATGTTCGCTGCTCTCATGCCCACCGTCCTCACATGTAAGTACCTTCCATCCACAGCATTTTGACCCAGAACTTCTTGTGATTCCTGATAGTACCTATGGCTTTTATTAAGCACTTAATTTATGCAAGATGATAATAATAATTATGGTATTTGTTAAGCACTTACTATGTGCCAGGGACTGTACTAAGGGCTGGGATGGTTACAGGCAAATTGGATGGGACACAGTCCCTGTCCCACATGGGGCTCACAGTCTTAATCCTCATTTTACAGATAAGGGAACTGAGGCACAGAGAAGTTAAGTGACTTGCCCAAGGTCACGCAGCAGATAAGTGGTGGAGCTGGGATTAGAACCCATGACCTTCTGACTCCCAGGCCCATGCTCTATCCACTGTGCCATTAAATTGGATAGTCCCTGTCCCCCTCTTCTTTCCTCCGTGACCCTGAATCTATTTCAACCCCATTTTACAGATGAAGAGACTGAAGCCCAGAGAGGTTAGGTGATTTCCCCAAAGTCACCCAAGAGGCCAGTGACACGGTTGGAACCAAAGCCTGGGGTTTCTGACTCCCTTTCCACTGAGCAACATTGCCTCTTAAATGACTTCATGATATTTATGTGTCCCCTGAGAACAGGTTTTGAAGTGGGGAGGGATAGTTTTTCAACTCATCATGTGAGTGCAGTGCTCACCCAGGGAATGAATCGCTTTGACTGGAGCTATGTGCTTGTGGTGTCTTGTTTAGATGATGGTTTTCACCCAGCTCTGCCCAGAGTAACCTCAGTAATGAGGTGTGAACAGGACAGCTCCTCTCTCTCTACTCTTCTCCCCAGTCCCTACTTTCTTTGGAAACTAAAATGGCATTTCAGGTCGTGGGATGAATCGGAGACATAGGGTTGTTCCAGATACGAAAATTAGTAAAGCATTATTAGAGAATAGATTAGTAAAAAAAGTTAGAGAAGTACTGTGGCCTAGTGGATACAGCATAGGCATGGGAATCAGAAGGTCCTGGGTTCTAATTCGGACTCTGCCACTTGTCTGCCTGTGTGATCTTGGGCAAGACACTGAACTTCTCTGTTTCTCACTTCCCTCATTTGTAAAAATGTGGATTAAGACTATGAGCCCCAGGTAGGACATGGACTGTTTCCAACCTGAATAGCTTGTATCTACCCCAGTGCTTAGTATGGCTTAATAAAGCTTAACAAATACCTTGAAAAGAATCTGGTAAACCATCAGGCTGTGGACAGGTAGAAATTTAAATTTAAAATGTAGCAGTGCCATGCAACACTCATAGGCTTTGGGATTTTGAGGCTCACTGCTATTGATGCATCATTGATATTTAGAAGTAAATTTTTTAAAGTCTAGTTAAACCGCTCAGGCTGACTTGAACTACAACCTTCAGAGCCTTAGGATAGCAGTGAATCTAAGGTTCACAAACCCTACTCTAGACATCCATGAACTGAATACTTGCTCTGCATCCTTCCCTACCATATCTGATTTCTAATTTTTATCCTTTACTTAGTTCCTCTTGAGATGGGTGTTTTTCTGAGAGAACATTTGAATTATTGGTACAGTCTGAAAGCCTACTACCTAGCCAAGACCATGGCCGATGTTCCCTTTCAGGTAAGTTAAGCACACAGAGGACATTTGTTCTCAGGGGAAACCTGGCATTCTTTCATCGCTTCACCCACACCTCCATAAATACAGAAAGGATGGAAAATGTTGAATTATTTTGGGCTTGTACTCTCCCAAGTGCTTAGTCCAGTGCTCTGCACATTGTAGGCACTCAATAAATTTGATTGATTGATTGCTTGGCTGATTTTAGACAGCAGTACCTCAGGGTTGGGGATTTGACTGAGGGAAGAGGAAATAAAGACCATGGGAAAGGACATGGAATTTTGCTGGTTTTCCTGCTTTGGCTTTTATGAGGGAACCATGTGAGATCTTCCCCAGTTCCCAGCAACTGGGAATGAGAGATTTGACAGGATGTGGTTGCTGGCTGGACCAGGCTAAGAAGTACCATCATGTCTCAGTAGTGGAGTTAGAAAACAGATGTGATTTAATTAGGTCATATTCATTTAAAAATGGGAATTCAACCTAGCATGGGAAACATGCGTTTTATTAACTTTTCAAGACACTAGTCTGTGTGAACTAAAGGCCGTATTTTCATTTTCAGATCATGTTTCCTGTAGCCTATTGCAGTATTGTGTACTGGATGACTTCCCAGCCATCTGATGCCCTGCGCTTTGTCCTGTTTGCAGCTCTGGGGACGATGACGTCACTGGTGGCTCAATCTTTGGGTCTCCTGATTGGAGCAGCATCCACATCATTACAGGTATTGGGCGTGGCTCAGTGGAAAGAACCTGGGCTTCGGAGTCAGAGGTCATGAGTTCGAATTCCAGCTCTGCCACTTGTCAGCTGTGTGACTGTGGGCGAGTCACTTAACTTCTCTGTGCCTCAGTTACCTCATCTGTAAAATGGGGATTAAGACTGTGAGCCCCACGTGGGACAACCTGATTCTCCTGTGTCTACCCCAGCACTTAGAACAGTGTTCGGCACAAAGTAAGCGCTTAACAAATACCAACATTATTATTATTAACTCTTTGAACTGGGCGTTTCCCCAGCATCACAGAGTGAGGGGACTCCTGGTGGGACAAGAGGGTCCACCATGGCTGATCAGACAGCCTTCCTCTTCTAATCAATTAATAGTATTTAGTACAGTGTGTCGAACCCAGTAGAACCTCAATAAATACTCCTACCATCCATGGCCCTACCACTCATTCCCTCTAGGTCTCATCAATCTCAAGAGTCAATCTGCTGGTGACTCTGAACGGAACCCTGTCTTAGCTGTAAGATGGAGGCAAGTTTAAGCATGCTCACAACATCCCCCAAAACCCATTATCAGGGTATTTGAGATGGAGGCTTTAGAAATCTGCAGGAAGAGCATGTCAAAGAATAAATCCTGGCACTATAATAGCCAAGAAACCACAGTTCTCTTAAATATATATTTTTAAATCAGGATGAAAAAGGAAGTGTAAGAGATCACTCTGATAATGACTGAACCAAAGCAGCATTTAAATGCTTTTGTTCTGAATACTGTTAAGATCTCTCTGTCTAGCCCTGTTCTTTGGAATATCTATTCTCTCTTGTGATTTAGAAAGTGGTTCCCCCAGCACCATGTTGCAAAGAGAAGATGGTGGTTAAGGTAGGCTCAACCCGTTCTATGGATACCTACTCATCTCTTTCCCTTTTCCCCTCCTCTTTTTCCAGGTGGCCACATTTGTAGGTCCTGTTACAGCCATCCCGGTCCTCCTTTTCTCAGGATTTTTTGTCAGTTTTGACACAATTCCAGCATACCTGCAGTGGATGTCCTACATTTCCTATGTCAGGTAATGAATGTGGAACCAGCTGCTCTGTGACTTCACTGTCTTTCCTCCCCTCTTTAATTTTCTGTATAATTACTGACTGCTGCAGTGTTTCAAACCAGCCATAATCCCTTCTTGGACATCAGTAATAGACTGGTCCTCTCAGTCAGACCCTCCCTTTGGGACACCGACAGGGATGTGAGTGGAAAAATAGTAGAGATGAAATCAAAGGGCTTTAATGTTTGTTTCTTTTTTAAAAAAATCCTTTCCACCCCCAAAAAACATTTGGGTCAGGATCCTAGTGGTACAAGAGGGTCTTTACTTCACTGCACCTTCCTTTGTCCGTGATTTACATGGATAGATTAGTTCCTCCGGGATTTTGTAATACAAGTTGAGACAACTTCCCCATGACTTATAAGTTAGAAACAAACTATTCATTTCTAGAAAATTCATTCAAGTAGGACTATCCTGAAGTGGGCGAGTGGGAGGCAAGGAATGAGGTGGAATGAGAGAGGTACAGTTTCAGCTATTTGTCTGCTCTCCAGGCCCAAGAAACTAGAGACCGTTGGCTTTCTTTTCAGAGTGTGTGTTACTGCCCATTGGACAATGCTGTGGGACATGAAGCAATTTCAGCTATTGTGCAACACCAAATCTCAGAAAATAAAGACAGGGAGGGTATACTTCCCAAGGTCTCGAGTTTTATCCCTCCATAATTAAAAACAATATGAAGGTTCTGCTGGATTAAGGCATATTGATTAATCTTCGTTATGGGCAGGAAAGCACAGAAGGGAAGGACTTAGAGGGGCATCCAAAGCACTCAAGGTAAGGAAAAATGGAACAGAGTGGGTGGAACACACCCTGAAATATGTCCTCCACCCACTGGCTTTGTGTCTAAGACTTCAGATTAGCCAGAATGTGTAGAAAGTCATTTGTTGCGTGGTGGTAATCCATACTCTCCATTCATCCTTACCCTTCTTCTCAGGTATGGGTTTGAGGGCGTAATTCTCTCCATCTATGGCTTGGATCGAGAAGATCTTCACTGCGACCAAGACGAAACCTGCCACTTTCAGAAGTCAGAGGCCATCCTGCGAGAATTGGATGTGGAAAATGCCAAACTTTACCTGGACTTTATTGTACTTGGAATCTTCTTCATCTCCCTGCGCCTCATTGCCTATTTTGTCCTGAGGTACAAAATCCGGGCCGAGAGGTAAAAAGGACCCAATTCCAGTAGGGAGAGAAGTAGACTTCGCAATAGAAGGCACTTGTTAAAATTGTCTCACGGGGCAGGCCGGTGCCAGCTCCTCAGCAACTGTCCTGACCCAACTCCTAGAAACCATATTGGGTTTGTGGATGTCTAGTGTTCGGCTAATCAGTCCCTTTGGGCCGGGCCGCTCTCTCCTCCACTGCCCTTTCTAGCTTTAACTAGGAAGAAGACAGAGAAGGGAATTTTTACCATGCAGAATCAAAACTCCAACATGGTGCACCTTGCACGGTGATGGGAAGTTGGGTGGGGTTTTTGTTCTTTTTTTTCCTTGTTTTTGCAAAGTCCTTCTTTAACGAGGTGAACTTTTAGTCTGGGAGTGGACTTATACAGTGACCTTTTCACGAAGTGATTCTGTTTTGAAGGGTCACCATGTCATAAACCGGGGACCAGATACAGAGATGGGGGGCTTGTCTCTTCTAGTTAATCACTCAGAGTTTCATCTTTCTAAGGTTGTCTGTCTCTTGGCAACTGTTTCCACAAGGAGTCACTTTCCAAGCTGAAAGTGTGAAGACTGCGTTAATGTTCCCACAAAAGTGTCTTTTTAATTCCATTGGGGAAACATTATTCAGGGCAAAGAATCTAACTCTGACTGTCCAAAGGATTCTGGCATTTTATTCAATGAGCTGGTCTCACTTAGTCATAACTTGCCATAGGGTGAAAAACACAAATTCACAGTGATGACTATGAACTTTGAGCCACATGCTTAAAACAAATTATGGAAAGCACTGAGGATCAAAATTTTTTCAAAACTTAGGGATATAAAGATACAACTTGGTTAGTTCCCTCCATGTATTTTATCCTCCAGAGAGTTTGATTTTTATTTCAACTGCTAAACCTCCTAGCATCTAAAAGGAAAGCGTGTCATGGTCCAGTGTGCTATCCTTCAGGTTGATGGCTCTTTCTTTGTTCACCTTCTTCTACTTCAACTACCTCCAATGCAACTAGAAAAGTTCGCTCTCAGAGGTCAGTGTCATTGAAAACTGTGAAAGTTAAACCTTGGACACCCCTATTGTAGGAGTAACTAAAGGTATATAAATCTAAAATATTAGACATTGACTCAATCACATCCCTACCTAAGGCATTTACATTATACCAGTCAAGGTTTTACTACCCAGCATTGGATATTCTCATTTTGTCAGAACCTATATGCAGGGTGGACACTCGAGGGGCAAGAAGACAGGGGCAGTAAGCTGGTCTGATGCCCAGCAATGAAACCAGGGGTGGTGCCCTCCCTTGCCCAGCCCAGGACAGCATCAAGTCAGAATCCCAGCTGAGTGGCTAAGTAGCAGAACTCCTGTCCTGGCACACTGTATTGCATCTTAGTCTTGCCCATCATCAGTGGGCAAGTTGGGCTCAGGCCCCTGCCTGCCTAAGGCACAGGCTATCATTTCATGTGCCAGTTCTGTTGGTAAAACTACACTCCAAGGTCCAAAAGTTTGAATGAGTGATTGCTTTCTCGGATGGCACGGACTCTTTAAAAACATTCAGGTATTTTCTGACCATTGGCAATGTTTCCTTAAATCAAAGACAATCCTTTATGTGATTTCATGGCCTGATTCAAACCACAGAGTGGAAAACAGGTCCCAGGAGAGCTAGTGCTCTCTGAGCCCTTGAATAAATAGAATGAAATAGTTATCATCTCTTTAGGTTCTCATCTCTTGGCCTAACCCCCTTAGCCATCACAGGGGTGAACATTCACATCAAAGTAAACTTTAATCTAGCAGGGACTGGGAGTCTCTCCTAATGTTGCATGCAACTATACTGTTCCCCTTTAAAGCAGGACTGCTTCCTGCAAGCATTTTCCACAGGACAGTGGATTTGTTCGGAGATGATCTTTCCAGTTTAGGTAATTTTACCCAAGAGCAGACTCTAGCAAGGTGGTCAGCTTTGCCTCTCTTGTGGGCCAGATTGAGACTCCACTGGGCCTGGTTCAGCAGAATCCTGATCCTGAGCCAAAGAAGGCCCCTTTGAGTCTTCTCCAACACACACTGTGCTATCTTGCTTGCCTTTCCCTCTCTGACGTGGCTGAGGCGTCTCTTAGCTTTGGTAGTAATTGTATCACAGGCCCTCCAAAAGCCAGGTGACGACTCACAACACAGCTCTAAATCACCACCCACTTCTTTGTGTTTTTTCCAGAATCCTCAAAATACCAGACACCAGGCCCTGTAATCTTAATAGCTATAGAAAAAAAATGTTGATTCTTTTAGAGAATTGGGGAAGTCTAATTTTACTACAGCAGGTGTGATTTGCAAATTCTTGAAGATCACCTTTCCACCCAGGAGGTTGTTTTAAGGGACCGAGTTTAAGTTTGTTGGCTAAAAACAACCAAAGTGAACCCTTTGTTTTTTGGCAAAAGTAGACTCGGATTCAAGAGGTTGCTGGAGTTAGAGAATCTGATTTTGGCCTGAGAAATCTCAAGCTGATAAAAAACACAAACAGTATTAGGAAGAAGAAATTCATTGTTCATCTCCCAGATTGCTTTAGGTCATTTTTCTAGAATGCTTTGCTTTGGAATGATGAAAGATTTTAATGTGCATCATTGCTGATTTGGGGCAGTAAGTTGAGCAAGATAATTCTTCTGTGGGTGTTCTGCAGTCTGTAACCTAGAAGACAATGCAGAAGGTCCTTTGGTTTTCCTTTACAAAAGCCAGAAACAGTCCCCCAGGGTGAAGGGCAAGGCTTTGCTGGTAGACTTTGACTGGTAGAGGAAACATAGATGTGAATTCAAAATGTGAACAGTATTGTTTGAGAGTATTTTGTTAGAGATAGCCAACTGAAATATAAAGTATCGTCAAGTTAGAAATCAATTGTGAAGAATAACTTAGTTCAGTGTTACTCATCAGGTTTCTGCAGTTTGGTGCTTGTTGGAAATGGGCAAACCTCAGAAATAATGATTAGCTTGTCTACCCAGGACATTTTGGTGACAGCGCTTTTTACCTGTACTTCTTTCCCCATTTCACTGAAGCCTCAGCCTGTAATCTAACTTTCTTGTTTTATCTGAGATAGGATTTGTCAGTCCTTTGATTTTGTTGATGTGCATTCAGTGTAGTGGGATTTTTAGAAGATGTGGCCTTGCTAATATCATCCTATATTGTTTGGTTGTCCAAGTGCATGTTTCTTTTGAACCAGTTTATTGTTCTTTACTTAACACTTCCTTCTAATGCTATACCATAACATCTTAACTAACCAATAAGGCATTTCTTCTGAAACTCACCACTGTTATTCCCAAATTGAAAACCTCAATGGGATTTCTTTTTTCTTTATTATCCTTTTTTTTCCTTTTCTGAATGTTGTTATAGAACCTCCTGGCCTCCTTTTCTCTTTCTGTGTGCCTGAGAAGGCAACAGTTAAATTGTTACGGCAAGATTGTCAAACCAAAAAATATTCTACTTTAAAAAAAAAATTCCCCATATCTAGAATTGTTGTTATGTACTTTGCCAAATGGCTTAGTACAGCCCTCTACACACGCTCTGAATATTTCTTATTCTTCCTCAGATTCCCAACCCTAACTTCCATACCTTCCTGTCTTGTGTTGAAGATCCTCAAAACTGATGAGGATAGGGACTTTGATTTGCACCAGGGTATGCCAGCTTATTCCACATTTTCCCCCTGATTCTTCTCCCTGAGATTACAATGGTCAATCAGTGGTATTTATTGAGTGCTTACTGAGTACAGACACGGTACTAAGCACTTGGGAGAGTCGTATATAACAAGGTTGATAGACACGTTCCCCACCCAGCGGTCCTGCTCATTCATCGGGATGAGTCATTCCAGTTCAGTGCAAGGAGGGAAACATTTCTGTCCTGTACCAGTGGGCTCTGGTGATGCAGAACATCCATTTTTCTGGTCTTCTCATCATCAAAACTAGTTGTTGCTTGAGGGACAAGCCCGTTCTTTGGATTTTATGGGGAGAAATGTCACTGAGTCATCATAAGACCCGTGATAACTCCGTGGTATTTATTGAGGCCTTACTGTGGGCAGAGCACCGTACTAACACCTTGGGAGAGTACACCACAACAGAGTTGTTAGAAATGCTCTATGCCCCCGAGGAATTCAACCTTATCATGCACCTATACCAGTGAGTCTAGAAGACTGGGGCCATATGGACCGGTGACTTCATCCTGATGTAGTGCTAGAAGAAGCTTTTCTTTACAGAACAAGGGGGTGGGATGGGGTAGGAGGACAGGGAGGCACTACCCTTTGGGTAACCCAGTGTGGAATAGGCAGCCAAAAGAACTGGACTGATTTCAACCCTCCACAGCTGTCCACCGAGGCAGAAAACCTCTTGCATGAAAAAGCATGAATTCAGGAGATTTGTGAAATATTTCATGAATATTTACATTTGATTGTAAACCAAGAAATATATTTGCTACTCCTAGACCAAACAAAGCATAGAAATGTTACATTTGAAACAGACTGAAACACACTGACACACTCTGTTCTTCCCCGGCTCTACAATGAATGAGCATGGTACCCGCGAGTCTCATTTTTAAGAGATGGCAAGCGTAAACTTGACGGTCCTTTTGAGCTGTGCTCCACTGGATTCTTTTGGTTCAGACGTGATCTTTGGAGACGTGAATACATGATTTTGTATACCACTTTTTATTCCGCAAGGTCAGCTAAGAACATGAAAGTCCCAGACAAACTTACTTTTCCGTTGCATAAAAGGTTTGATGTCATCATTTACCTAATGCCAAATGTCATTACTTCAATGTAATAGCATCCGAGGGGCCATTATGATGACTGTATAGTGCTGGGGAACAGCAGACCATCCCATTCATAGCTTGCTCTATGAAACTAAAAGTATTCGATCCTAGCCATGAAAGGACCCCTGAAAGGTTATCTCCAATAGGTGAACCACTGCCCACCCCCAGAGCCCAATTGTAATAGTTTAGATGAGTGTGTACATCATTGTCCTTTACACATCCAGCTGAATTCTTCACTGAAAAAATTGGGTCTAATGGCTAGATCTCTATGGCCTCACCCTTTGTCTCTGTATGTTCTGTGTGGACCTGCTAATAGATTTCAGGAAACAGGGTGGGCAATGATGAGGTGGGAAAATGGAGGCTGAAGAGAAAGGAGTCTTTCATCAGAAGGAGTCCTTCCCCAGCCATGTGGATTAGGAGTGCATCATTAAGACCAACCCAGTGTCCTCTTGGCTCTTTTACTGCCCTCATCTGCCAGAAATCCTGGGGCTTGCATCCAGGTTCTCTCACTCAGCTCATTACACTTTGAGAGGGCAGGTGTTATCAATCCCCCACTAACTGCCAAAGGAGAGTGGTCTCAAGGCTCAGAGACAGAACCTGAACTCCATAGGACCAGCAGATAGACAAATTTTTAGCTCAAAGCCGTCATGCCCTGAAATTTCCAAAAATGCTTTTTTAATGATCATGGTACCTTTTTTGTTGTAGTTTTTGAATAGGCAATGGAACCTGGTCACTCTGCAAGAAATTGGGCTGTGGGAGTTTAGCCCCTGATTGATTTATTTTAAGAAGTTTGGGGGGCTAAGATGTTGGCAATTTTTAAGCCTTTATCATCTAAACTGCTATTGAAAATTAAAGTTATGAAGTTTCACTTATATTCTCCCTCTTAGAGGTGGGGAAGGATCATTTTTAATAATGACCATGTATGTTTCAAAACATAGTGGATGTAACTGACGCTGTCTCCTTAAGTTATTTTAGAATTATGGGTGCAATACTTGATCCCAGTTGAGCTCTTTAGTGAAATACTTGATTTGGTTAGGAGTTAAAATTTGAGTTTTCTTCTGTCCCTCCTCCAAAAAAGCAAGAGTCAATGCAAGTAAACTTTTTAATCAGCGTGCAAAGGTGTGCATATACTGTATATCTCTGATAATTACATAATACCTGTTTTTATGATGCCATCTGCATTTCTTTGAATCAACTTTGTTCTCTTTCTGCTGCTTGCACGCTGTGTTATATTTGCACTGTTGTAGATATTATATATATATATATGTAAAGATAACATTGTCTCTTTCAGGTCGCTTGTTACCTCTGTAGCTTGTACTCATTGGAACAATATACCTGAACAACTTTAGGATGTGGGGCATTCTAACTACATATTAAAAAAAAGATGGTTCATGCTTTGTATATTTCTGTATAGTTAACTCTGGTAGAAGATTTGTACGTGCACCTTTTCCAGATTAGGGCTTTGTTTTCTGAAAATAGACATTTATGATAATGTGACAGAATCAAATAAAACATTATTATTTTCAGACTTCTGCTTTTTTCTCTGTTCACACTTCACATGCCTTGGAGGTTGGATGTGGATGGAGGTAATTCTTTTGTATTGTACTCTCCCAAGTGCTTAGCAATAATAATGTTGGTATTTAAGTGCTTACCATGGCCCAAGCACTGTTCGAAACCCTGGAATAGAGACAAGGTAATCAGGTTGTCCCACATGGGGCTTACAATCTTAATTTCCATTTTACAGATGAAGTAACTGAGGCCCAGAGAAGTTAAGCGGCTTGCCCAAGGTCACACAGCAGACAAGGGGTGGAGCTGAGATTAGATTTCATGTCCTTTGACTCCCAAGGCCATGTTCTTCCCATTAAGCCACGCTGCTTCTCTCAGTCCTCTGCACATAATAAATGATCAATAAATACCACTGATTGATTGATTGGAGGGCCTCCAGGAGTTTCCCTCTCTGAATTGAAGGAATCTGGATCCTTTCTAAGTGCTGTGGAGGGAGCTCACTCTTCTGGCTGTTCTGAGGGAGGCTATCACCTCAGGTATGGCTTCCAGAAAATATAAGTTGTTTTATGGTATTTATTATGCTTTTACTATGGGCCAAGCACTGTACTAAGCATTAGGGTAGATTCTCTGTGCCTCAGTTACCTCATCTGTAAATTGGGGATTACAACTGTGAGCCCTTTGCGGCATAGAACCACGTCCAACCCGATTAATTTGTAAAAGTTCCCTCTAGACAGTGAGTTCATTTGGGGCAGGGAATGTGCATACTAATTTTGTTGTACTCCCTCAAGGGCTCAGTACAGTGCTCTGAACATAGTAAGTACTCAATAAATACCACAGATTGATTTATCCCAGTGCTCAGGAGAGTGACTGGCACACAGTAAGCACTTAATACCATAAAAAAAGTGTGTGTGAACACAAAAGTGGGAGCATACACACAATTAAGGGCGAACACACTTCGCGGGCCTATCCTTCATTCAGTATAGTTCAGCTTGGAGCCGCTCTTCACGTTCCAGGACGTGTCAGGAAATTCTGTGGAACCTGCTCTTATTAAAGCCTTTGCTGACTTCAGGTCTGTATCCCGGGAGAAATCCAATAAAATGTTAAAAAAAGAAAGTACAATAGATCAGCATCCCTTTGCATCCAAGAAGTACCATGTTGGGGATAAAAAGCAGAAATGAGTTCAGCAGTTTCCTTGAAGTTTCCCTAGTAGTACCTTGAGCTTTAACTCCAGATACCACTAGGGGAATTTCAAGGGAACTGGAGCTTGTGTGTGTCTATATTTTCATATAGACACACACGTGTATATATATATATGTATATATAGAGACACACACACGTGTATGGGGGTGGGAAAGGTAAGGGGTCATTGGGGAATTTGACTTTCCCATCCGGATGCTCCAGAGGCCTCTCATTTCATTCATTTGATCGTATTGTATTCATTCAATAGTATTTATTGAGCCCTTACTATGTGCAGAGCACTGTACTAGGCACTTAGAATGTACAAGTCGGCAACAGAACGAGACAGTCCCTGCCCTTTGACGGGCTTACAGTCTAATCGGGGGAGACGGGCAGACAAGAACAATGGCAATAAATAGAGTCAAGGGGAAGAACATCTCATAAAAACAATGGCAACTAAATAGCATCAGGGTGATGTACATCTCATTAAACAAAATAAACAAAATAAATAGGGTGATAAAGATATATACAGTTGAGCGGACGAGTACAGTGCTGAGGGGGTGGGAGAGGAGAGGGAAAGGGGGGAGAAGAGGGTTTAGCTGCGGAGAGGTGAAGGTGGGTAGAGGGAACAGAGTATTTATTAAGCGCTTACTGTGTGCAGAGCAGTGGAGTAAGCGACGCTTGGGAAAGTACACTACAGCAGAAGGGGACAATTCCCTGCTCAGAGTCTAGGGTGGGGACGGGATAATGTCATCCCATCGGAGCCTCTGGGCGAGGAGGCGGTTGGGGCTCAGCTGATCCCCCAGTTGCCCTATAACGATGCCAATTTGCCTCACCTGCCTCAGTTGCCCCCACTCCCCAGCGAGCTGTGGAGGAGGGCGGACGGGTCACCTGAGCTCGCTGCGATTAACAAGAGGAGCCCAGGAAGGGAGAAGCCTTCAAGGGATTTAAGGCATGAGGGAGGTGAAGGGATTTTTCAGCATTTTTCTGTCAGGGGGGGCAAGGGCCGCGGAGGATGGTGGGAGAGCAGCGGCCACGACGGGGACAAAGCCAGGCCCCGCAGGGGCGTTGGAAACTTTACCTCAGGCGCTCTCCTTCTCAAACCCGCTGGCCCCACAACCCGCTCCTCCAACGCCCACCAAGGTGGGTTCCGCTTCTGCTAGAAGTTGAGGGGCCTCGGGGGGCAGGGAAGCTGTCCTCTCCTCACACATCCCGCCATTGCCTCAGGACCGGACATCCTTCACCCCCAGGCCTCGGGGCTGCCGCAGGTGAGGCGTCGCACAGAGGGCCGGGCCAGGAGCAGCTTCGTCCACTCCTGGGATTTTCTAATAACCTCCATCGTCTCATTATTATTAATTATTATCGTCTTGTCGAGTCTCTGCTGAGAAGTAGCGTGGTATAGTGGGAAGAGCACGGGCTTGGAGCAGGAGCTTCGTCCACTCCTGGTATTTTCTAATAACCTTTATCGTCTCATTAATTATTATTATCGTCCGGTCGAGTCTGTGCTGAGAAGTAGCGTAGTATAGGGGAAAGAGCACGGGCTTGGAGCAGGAACTTCGTCCATTCCTGGTATTTTCTAATAACCTTCATCGTCTCCTTATTATTATTAATTATTATTATCGTCCTGTCGAGTCTGTGCTGAGCAGCAGCATGGCTTAGTGGAAAGAGCACGGGCTTGGAGCTGGAGGAGGAGCTTCGTCCACTCCTGAGATTTTCTAATAACCTCCATCATCTTATTATTATTATCATCATCATCATTCTGTCGAGTCTGTGCTGAGCGTCAGTGTGGCTTAGTGGAAAGAGCGCGGGCGTGGGCTTCGTCCACTCCTGAGATTTCTAATAACCTCCATCGTCTCCTTATTAATTATTATCGTCCTGTAGAGTCTGTGCTGAGCAGCACCGTGGCTTAGTGGAAAGAGCACGGGCTTGGAGTTTCATCCACTACTGGGATTTTCTAATAACCTCCATCGCCTCATTATTATTATTATCGTCCTGTCGAGTCTGTGCTGAGCAGCAGCATGGCTTAGTGGAAAGAGCACGGGCTTGGAGCTGGAGGAGGAGCTTCGTCCACTCCTGAGATTTTCTAATAACCTCCATCATCTTATTATTATTATCATCATCATCATTCTGTCGAGTCTGTGCTGAGCGTCAGTGTGGCTTAGTGGAAAGAGCGCGGGCGTGGGCTTCGTCCACTCCTGAGATTTCTAATAACCTCCATCGTCTCCTTATTAATTATTATCGTCCTGTAGAGTCTGTGCTGAGCAGCAGCGTGGCTTAGTGGAAAGAGCACGGGCTTGGAGTTTCATCCACTACTGGGATTTTCTAATAACCTCCATCGCCTCATTATTATTATTATCGTCCTGTCGAGTCTGTGCTGAGCAACAGCGTGGCTTAGTGGAAAGAGCACGGGTTTGGAGCAGGAAGAGGAGCTTCGTCCACTCCTGGTATTTTCTAATAACCTCCATCGTCTCATTATTATTATTATTGTTATCATCCTGTCGAATATGTGCAGAGAACTAGTGTGGCTTAGGGGAAAGAGCACCGGCTTGGAGCAGGAGGAGGAGTTTGGTCCACTCCTGGGATTTTCTAACCACCTCCATCTTCTTTTAATAATAATCATGTTGGTAATGTTAAGTGCTTACTACGTGCAGAGCACTGTTCTAAACGCTGGAGTAGATATAGGGTAATCAGCACGTGAGGCGCTCAGTCTTCATCCCCATTTTCCAGATGAGGTCACTGAGGCCCAGAGAAGTGAAGTGACTTGCCCACAGTCACACAGCTGAGCAGTGGCGGACCGGGATTCGAACCCATTACCTCTGACTCCCAAGTCCGGGCTCTTTCCACGGAGCCACGCTGCTTCTCATCATATTATTATTAATTATTATTATCGTCCTGTCGAGGCTGTGCTGAGCAGCAGCGTGACTCAGTGGAAAGAGCATGGGCTTGGAGCAGGAGGAGGAGCTTCGTCCACTCCTGGGATTTTCTAATAACCTCCATCGTCTCATTATTATTATTATTAATCATCATTATTATCATCCTGTCGAATCTATGCAGAGTAGTAGTGTGGCTTAGGGGAAAAAGCTCGGCCTTGGAGCAGGAAGAGGAGTTTCTTCCACTCCTGGGATTTTCTAATAATCTCCATCTTCTTATAATAATAATAATATTGGTATTTGTTAAACGCTTACTACTTGCAGAGCACTGTTCTAAGCGCTGGGGTAGATACACGGTAATCAGGTTGTCCCACGTGAGGCTCACAGTCTTCATCCCCATTTTCCAGATGAGGTTACAGGCTCAGAGAAGTGAAGTGACTTGCCCACAGTCACACAGCTGAGCAGTGGCGGACCGGGATTCGAACCCATGACCCCTGACTCCCAAGTCCGGGCTCTTTCCACGGAGCCACGCTGCTTCTCATCATATTATTATTAATTATTATTATCGTCCTGTCGAGTCTGTGCTGAACAGCAGCGTGGCTTCGTGGAAAGAGCATGGGCTTGAAGCAGGAGGAGGGGCTTCGTCTACTCTTGGGATTTTCTAATAACCTCCATCGTCTCATTATTATTATTATTAATTATTATTATCTTGGCGAGTCTGTTGTGAGAAGCAGCGTGGCTTAGTGGAAAGAGCACGGGCTTGGAGCTGGAGGAGGAGCTTTGTCCACTGCTGGGATTTTCTAATAACCTCCAACGTCTCATTATTATTATTATTATTCATAGTTATTATCGTTCTGTCGAGTCTGTGCTGAGAAGCAGCGTGGCTCAGTGGAAAGAGCACGGGCTTGGGAATCGGAGGTCGTGGGTTCTAATCCCAGCTCTGCCACTTAACTGTGTGGCTTCGGGCAAAGTCACTTCACTATGCCACAGTTACCTCATCTGTAATAATAATAATGATATTTAAGCGCTTACTATGTGCCAAGCACTGTTGTAAGCGCTGGGGTAGATACAGGGTAATCAGGTTGTCCCAGATGAAGCTCACAGTCTTCATCCCCATTTTACAGATGAGTTAATCGAGGCACCGAGAAGTTAAGTGACTTGCCCAAAGTCACACAGCAGACTAAGTGGGAGAGGCGGAATTAGAACCCACAACCTCTGACTCCCAAGCCCGGGCTCTTTCTACTGAGCCCCGCCGCTTCTCCGTATCTGTAAAATCCCCATCCATAAAATGGGAGTTAAGACCATGGGCCCCACGAGGAACAACCTCATTACCATGTATCTTTGTATCCTTGTTGGAGAAGCAGCGTGACTCAGTGGAAAGAGCCTGGGCATGGGAGTTAGAGGTCATGGGTTCGAATCCCGACTCCGCCGCTTGCCAGCTGTGTAACTTCGGGCAAGTCACTTAACTTGTCTGGGCCTCAGTTTACCTCATCAATAAAATGGGGACTAAAACTGTGAGCCGCACGTGGGACAACCAGATCACCTTGTATCCCCCAGCGCTTAGTACAGTGCCTTGCACCTAGTCAGCGCTTAACAAATACCACCACCATCATTATTATTATTGTATCTACCCCAGCGCTTAGAACAGTGCATGGCACATAGTAAGCGCTTAACAAATGACATCATCATCGTCAAGCAGCGTGGCTCAGTGGAAAGAGCCTGGGCTTCGGAGTCAGAAGTCATGGGTTCGACTCCCGACTCTGCCACTTGTCAGCTGTGTGACTGTGGGCAAGTCACTTCACTTCTCTGTGCCTCAGTTACCTCATCTGTAAAATGGGGATTAACTGTGAGCCTCACGTGGGACAACCTGATTCCCCTGTATCTACCCCAGCGCTTAGAACAGTGCTCTGCACATAGTAAGTGCTTAACAAATACCAACATTATTATTATTTATTGATGTGAACTAAGCCCAGACTGTAAGCCCGTGTCAATGGGCAGGGGATTGCCTCTATATGTTGCTGAATTGTACATTTCAAGTGCTTAGTACAGTGCTCTGCACATAGTAAGCGCTCAATAAATACTATTGAAGGAATGAGAGTGAGAGGAATCGCCAACATAGCCCATCCTCTGTCTCTCCGCACGGGCCCATTCGGCCTCTTAGTTCCCGTTGTGGGGAGCAGAGCCCCTTGGCTCGGGTTGTTCCCTGGAGGGTTTATTTTTTGTTTGAAGCACGTGCCCTGGACGCGGGCTATTTGTTGGACGCCTGGGGCTACGCTTTGAAGTCCTTGGAAAGGCCGAAAGCCTGCCCTGCGCCGCTCGTCTATTCCACTAGGTGGCGCCGTTCAGTCACTAAACGCGGCTTCCAGGATCTTTCCCGCTGGAGGCCGGAGCGGTGGCCGAGGGATCTGGGAATTGGTCTTGGGGAATGTTGTTGCTTTTGTCGAGACGTGCAAACTGTTGGGGTTTTTTTAAAAAAACATTATAATTGCTATTAATAATAACTACAATCTTAGTATCAGCATGTTTATTGGCAATAGCAGCAGCCTTTAACATGTATTGGCACCCACACCTCTTTAAGAGCAAAGACGATTTGTGTTCCATTAATAATAATGTTGGTATTTAAGCGCTTACTATGTGCCGAGCACTGTTGTAAGCGCTGGGGTAGATACAGGGTAATCAGGTTGTCCCAGATGAAGCTCACAGTCTTAATCTCCATTTTCCAGATGAGGTAACTGAGGCACCGAGAAGTTAAGTGACTTGCCCACAGTCACACAACTGACAGGAGGTGGAGCCGGGATTAGATACTCTCCTAGTGATTCCACATTTTCATCTGGGATCTGAGGTGTCAGTTTCACTTGCCTGCATTGCAATAGTGAATCAGGTAAGTTTGAGAAAAGGCATGAGAAATAGAGATGTGAGTTTTCACAAAGTGCAAGTGTGTGTCCTTGGAGACGGCCATTAATAATCAACCGTATGACATAGATCCGTTGTGGTTAAAGTGCTTTTGGTTAATGTTTAAATTCTACATTAGCATCTAAAAGAGAGCACCGGGCCTTTTGGGGGTAGAAATAGTTACCTTTCATTTCTCCACTGTGAGAGAAGCGTTAGGCTAATTAGCCCAAGCCCCATGAAAATACTATTTTTGGTAAGTGGTGGCATCAGTGTGCTTTTGAGAGATACCTGAGTTCTAGTAAAATACTTTTGGAAATCTGTGCTATGAGTCCGACTCAATGTATGCAATAGAAGCAAATCTAATAAGACAGATTCAGTTGACTTTTAACTCAAGCCAGCAAGGCAGTAGGCCCTTTTGTGGAGACTGGTCAGGTTTAGTGAGTGGCAATTTGGGCTTTGTTTAAATGAGGATGAGGGTGGAAATTAAGAAGCTGCTGGGATTTCATAGGGAAAGTCCTGAAGCAAGATTTCATCTGAGAAACTGATTCGGTCAATTGGATTCATTGCATCAGTTTTCTTTTTCTTTCCTTTGAATGTACCCCCAAACACCCTTTCCACTGAACCAACCTTGCAAAGTACAAATCCTGGACCACAGGCTTCCCTGGCCAGCTTCCTTCTTTGCCAGGTGATACCATATCATAAATATGGTATTCTCAATGTGGGGGCCAGGGGAAATTGTGCTACTCTAGTGGGGAGCTTTCTGCAAGATTACCCTGAGCCCTTTACTGTCTGTGTTGTTAATATTCAGAATTCCTTTTATGGCATTTGGCTTCTCAAGTGATATTTCTCAGTAATACCAGCGGTATTTACATGCTTACTGTAGTGCCAAACACTGTGGAAAGTAGCTTTTTGCAACACTACCCCAAACCCTTCTTTACTATCCGAGTTGTTAATTTGGAAGACTTCTTTGACTTTGGCTTCTCAGGAGGCATTTCTCCCCATAATAATAATGGTTATCGTTGTAATATTTGTTGTTTGTTACCGTGGGGCCAGCACTGGGGTCAATACAATGCAAACAGATACCATCCCTGCCCCTCATGGGACTTACATTCTGAGAGGGAGGACAGGTATTTTATCCCCATTTTATAGATGAAGGTAACAGACATGAGGAAGTTAAGTAACTTGCCCAAGATCGCAGTAGGCAAGTGGTGGAGCTGGGATTAGAAACCGGGTCTCATCCTGTACTGTTCTTTCCACTAGACTTCGTTGCTTTTCATAAGGAGGCTTAGTAACGGCATCTCTGCTCCTTTGAATGTCATATTGCCAATAACTCCTGCTCCCTTCCCTACCCCACTGAGGAGACCTGGTAAAACCAGATCTTTATAAGAGAGGGAAAAGCACCCGGTGGGAAGAGAAGAATCAAGCATGATCCAATGCTAAGGTTGCCTCCTTTATTTATTTATTTTTTTTTAAACACGTTCTCCCCAAATGAAATATGAAACTCCTTTTTTCCCAAGTCAATGCTCTGAAGAAAAGGGTGAAAATATGAGAGCCGAAATGGCTCTGGAATCAGCAGAGAATGTAGATGGATTATTTTCACAGTGGAAGATTTTCAGGAGGAATGAGTCTCTTTAAAATATGCATTCTGAAAACAAAACAAAGAGCCATCAGTTTTCTCATCCACATCCACCAGGCGGCATTCTTCCCTGGGCAACAGCCGATGCCAACCGCCAAAGCCATGTTTAAAGATAAGACCCGTAATCATTTTGTTTTCCCCAAGCAGTAGTGCCGCCTCCCACCTTGGGAGAACACCCACTTACTAAACTCCAGGTATTTTCAATTGCCATATGGTGAGAGATAAAGCAGGTGAGGGAGCCCTGCTTACACAGGTGCTATATCAAAGGCCAAACTGTCCTTCGACCCTCTCAGTCAGGGGCAGGAGTGATGCTTTTCTTAGTACCAACTCTGCTTTGCCCACCTGCACAGCATGGTATAAGGAGCCTCTCCAAGAAGCTTCAGTTGGTACACAGTAGACAAGTGGCAGATCTGGGATTAGAACCCATGACCTCCTGACTCCCAGGCCGTGTTCTGTTAGGGGAAGCAGCGGGGCTCAGTGGAAAGAGCCTGGGCTTCAGAGTCAGAGTTCATGGGTTCGACTCCCGGCTCTGCCACTTGTCAGCTGTGTGACTGTAGGCAAGTCACTTCACTTCTCTGTGCCTCAGTTACCTCATCTGTAAAATGGGGATTAACTGTGAGCCTCACGTGGGACAACCTGATGACCCTGTTTCTACCCCAGCGCTTAGAACAGTGCTCTGCACATAGTAAGCACTTAACAAATACCAACATTATTATTAGAAACATTGCGGGAGATGGCATCATGGGATGAAGATGACAGAGAAGACCCCACTTGAAATCAGTCCTTCCTCTTTCCCCTTCCTCCTTCCTTCCCCCTTCTTCCTCCCCATCTCCATCTCCTCTCAGTCTTAAAGATGAAAGCAGGCGCTCTTACAAAATAACAAAGTGAACCATCTCTCAGGGTCTGAGCAATCAATCGTAATGGTAATAATTGTGGGATATAAGCGCTTACTGTGTGTCAAGTGCTGGAGCGGATACAAAATACTCAAATCAGCCACTGTGTCTGTCCTGCATGGGGTCACTGCCTAAGGATGGAGGGCAGGTATTTCATCCCCTTTTTATAGATGAGGAAACAGAGGCGCTGAGAAGTTAAGTGACTTGTCCAAGGTCATTTAGCAGGAAGAAGGTGGACAGTAGGCTTAGAACTTAGATCTCCTGACTCCCAGGCCTGCACCCTTTCGAGTAGGCCAGTGCAAGGGTGTGCACTGGAACTCATTTCTGAGGAGGAATGGAAATGCAGGAAGTTTAGCTATTGGTGTAGGGCTAAAGGGAAGATGCCGGAAAAGATGGTGGCAGAAATAATTAGGGATTAAAAGGGAACAAAAGTCATCTCAACACCCATGTACACTTTTAAGGTTGAAGGAGTAAGCTCAGAAAAAGAGAAATCGGGTGCAAGAAGTAATTTGTCCCATATTGAGAAATGTTTTGTTATGGACTCATCTTCCCAGAGGAAGTGTCTGAAATCTAGTCCTGCACCCCACCCAACTGACAGGATAAAAACTCTCCCCATGATGTCCTGTGGAGTTGGGGAGACTGCTGAGGGGGCTATTCACATGCCCCAGGGTGTGGGCAAGTCAGGGTAGATATTTTCCATTTCCTTTCAGAACATCTGTCCAGTAAACCAAGTCTTTAAAGCTGGATGTCTTATCCTCTAGTCCTAGATAAATTGCTATTTTTTTTCAATCACAGGTGAAATGGGAAGGAGGACTTTGTTCCCTGTGCCCCGGACTCAAAGATAGGACTACTGAGGGCCATTTCACAGGGCTCAAGTGTTCTTTCAGACTGATGGAAAAAGATTGCCCTTGCATCGTTTGCCAAGTGTCCTGATATTTGCATCCAGGTGGGTAAAACTCTGAGAGAGGGCTATTAATAATAATGTTGGTATTTGTTAAGTGCTTACTATGTGCAGAGCACTGTTCTAAGCGCTGGGGTAAATGCAGGGGAATGAGGTTGTCCCATGTGAGGCTCACAGTCTTCATCCCCATTTTACAAATGAGGGAACTGAGGCACAGAGAAGTGAAGAGACTTGCCCACAGTCACACAGGTGACAAGGGGCAGAGTCGGGCTTCGATCCAATGACCTCTGACTCCCAAGCCCGGGCTCTTTCCACTGAGCCATGCTGCTATTCGACAGAAGATGTAGAGTCAATCTCACAGTGGCTGAAAACTTTGTGTTTCTGTGTTGTGCTCTGAGGAAAAAGAACTTTAGAAAACAATCCTTAGAGTTGGGGTGCATGGGGATGTACCAAGTTCTGACTTATATTGTGAGTCCCTTGTGGGACATGGACTGTGTCCAATCTGATTAGCTTATATCTTCCTCAAGCACTCAGAACTGTGCTGGACACAGTAAGCGTTTAACAAGTACCATGAACAACGGTACCTCAAACTCCCACTGCCCCCAGTGCTCAACCAATAGGGCCCCACTTCCTATCCCAGGTAGGTTCAGGCCATTCCTGGCCTGTGCTCCCATTACCTTCTTCCTGGAGCGGAGAGTAGCACCAGGGGACCTCGGGCACGCTGGAATCAAAGCAGCATCCTCTGTTGTTGCACTGCTGTGGGGAGACCCCAGGATAGGCACAGTCCACTCTCATATTTGGTGGGACGGCGCACTGGTTAGGGGCTGAAACACAGGGCGAGTGAGGCCATCAAACAGTCAGTCAGTGGGACTGGGTGGAGCATTTGTGCTAAGCGCTTGGGGGAGTGCAATACCACTGAACTGGTAGACACAACTCTTTGCCCACAAGGAATGTACAGTCTACAGGACAAGGAGCTTCCTGCTTACTTTACATTATAATTATTATGATACTTAAGTGCTTACGATGTGCCAGGCTAGATACAAGTTAGCGTGGACACAGTCCCTGTACCACATGAGGCTCACACTCTTAATCCCCATTTTACAGATGAGGTAACTAAGGTCCAGAGAAATGAAGTAACGTGCCCAAGGTCACACAGCAGACTTGCGGGGGAGCTGGGATTGAAACCCAAGGCCTTCTGACTCCCAGGCCCATGCTCTGTCCACTAGGCCACACTGCTCCTTTTGCTTTGTGTCTGTCTGCCACCCCCATCCAATCCCCTCTTTGCACTTCCTCTGCAAAGGTGGTCTTCTGTCAATAATTAATGAGGGGAAATTACAGAAGCAAAGCCACTCCACTACTCAAGACAGGACATTGTGGCCTAGTGGAAAGATCAAGGGCTTGAGAGTCTAATCCCGGCTCTGCCACTTGCTTGTTGTGTGACGCTGGGTAAGTCGCTACTTCGCTGTGCCTCAGTTACCTCATTTGTAAAATGGGAATTAAGACTGTTGCACCCATGTGGGACAGGGACTGTGCCCAACCTCATTAGCTGGTCTCTACCCTAGCACTCAGTACAGTGCCTACAACATAAGCACTTAATGAGTACCATCAAAAAGAAAAATCTCTCAGCTTTGGACCCTGCCAGTGTAGTAGAGGAACGGTCATGCTTTGCGTTTAATTCTATGATGTTGATGAGCAGGGTGGGCAGGTCAGTGCTCCCCCCCGGCCCTCCTTGCTCTGCCCCTGAGGGTCCTTTTCTGCTTCAGCCTGCAAGTTTCTCTCTTTCTCATAGCTCCATCAGAGACACCCAGAACGCCCCATTATTCTACACTGAGTTTGTAGCTACCCTAGTTCAGGTCACACTGGACACCCAAAAAGGCTGGCCCTTGTGTTGACCTGTTTGACCTTTGCAGTAACTGGTCACACTGCCTCTGCCTTTCCAGAAGCCATTCCTCGATGTGTGTGTGTGTGTGTGTGTGTACACCTCTCCACACTGAGGCAACCGAACAACAGCAGTGTCATATTTTGGGGGGAATTAGGTCATGCCCTGGTAAAAGGATTCTGCAGCCTAAACCTACAGCTGGTTTTAATGATGGTGTTTTAAATACTTTGTGTGCCTAGTGCTGTAGTAAGCACTGGGACAGATAAAAGATAATTGGATCAATAATAATATAATCAGATCAGATAAAATCTATCCCACTCAAGACTCACAGTCTGAGGGAGAGCAGGGATCTTATCTCCCATTTTATAGATGAGGAAACTCAGCCACAGAGAAGTAAATCACGGCCCAAGAAAATAGCAGAGCCAGGATTAGAACCCAGGCTCCCTGTCTCCCAGGCCTGGACTCTTTCCACCAGACGGTTCTTCCATAGAATATGTTTCCTTCCTAGGTTTTGGAGAGAGCACTATCACAGGCCTCAGGACCATTCTTCCACCCAGACCCAACACAAAGCGATATTAAAAGAAATGGTCTATACACGTTTGTGCCAAGGGTTGCCCCAAATTCTGACCAGGCAGGCCAAGCAGAGCAGTTGAACCTCATCTTGCCAGCATGGCTGGAATTTGGGAACCCCGGGGTGCCGGAATTCTGAGTAGGGAGCAGGTTGAGAGATGGGGATGGGTGGCCATTTGCCTGGTTTTATACTGATAGTCTAATGGTCAGCTGATCTGGCCCCTGGCTGGTACTGCTCTATCAGCAGCTACACTTGTGTCCACTCTCTCTCTTTCTAATGCCCGGCCTTGGTATAGGTCCTGCAAACTCCCACAGAGAACCTTTTCTGGGTAAGTCCTTATTGGTACCCTTGCTTATGTAGCACAGGTAAACTAGGTCTGCTCCTTTCACTGAGATTAGAAGAATCATTCAATCAATGGTATTTATTGAGCACTTTGTGCAGAGCACAGTATTAAGTGCAGGGGAGAATACAATAGAGTTGGTAGGCAACTCTGCACCAAGCTTATGGCTAAAGGGGAGACAGGCATTAATATAAATTTATAAATTATAGCTTATAGTGATGAGGGGGCAAATACTGAATGCCCAAAGGTCACAAATCCGCGCGGGTAGATGAGCATTGCCTTCTTATCAGTTTCAAAATAAAGAAACCTCTGATTTAGTCCAGGAGTGGGCTGACAGAAGGACAAACCCGAGGCTTTACCACCAGGAAACTACACGTTGGCTTTCTATTTTAGATATTTTAATAGTTGCTGCTGATGGACTTAAGTAAAAACATGAAGAGGGGAGTCCAGGATTCTTGTGTGCTGGCTTAGGCCACACTAGTGTTGCAGGAGAAAGACTGGGCATTTTATTTAATTACCGAATCCTAAGACCAGCGGCCCAGGGGTGTTTAGGTAGGTACTCTGTAGGTGACCAGCAACCGGAAGGAATTCAGTCAAATTCAGGGTCTCCAAAATAATTCTATGACAATCCCAGAGTGCCTGGGATAAGGAGCAGTGTTTGAGAAAGAGGCCAGTAGCCACATGTCTCCTGGAAAGAGCCTGGCCCTGCGATTCAGAGGACCTGGGCTCTGATCCTGGCTCTCCCACTTGCCTATCATGTGACCTTGGACAAGTCACTTCTCTGCATGTTTCCTCATCTCTAATATGGGAATTAAATGCCAGTTCTTCCTCCCACTTAGACTGTGGGCCCCTGGCGGGACAGGGACTGTGCAACTGGATTATCTTGTGTTTAGCACATTAGGGAGCTCTTTACAATTGTTGTTATTCTTATCGAATGTGCTCTGAAGAGCTGTAGGCCTAGTGTCTCTAGGGTCCCAGGAAGTAGTGATGGATCCATAGTACAGCATAATAAGGATAAAATAAAGAAAATTAGCATGTCAGTTTTATTTCAATTGTTTATTTCCTTCCAGGTTAGTGGTGGAAGTTAACGTTAAGCTGCCACTTTAGGGGAGCAGGGAGAGGGGATAGTGGGAGCCCCTTATCCGGGCCGGATGGGACGGGGAGGGGGAGAGAAGGAGGGGAGCAGTTTCCGAGCTCACAGCCCTTCCTCGGGGCTGCAGGTGGGCCCCCCCCTCGGCCTCAGTTTCCTGCTTGGTTCAGGTCTCCTGGGTTCTCCTGTTGCTGTGGGGCATCACCCCACACATGCTCTGCTGTAGGGATGAAATCCAGCAGTAGCATTTACTGAGCGCCTACTGTGTGTGTGCATGACACTGCAGTAAGTGCATGGGAGAGTATAGTAGGCTTAGTAGGTAGGATGCATGTGCTCTTGGAGCTTACAATCTAGTGGGAGAAACCAACATTAAAATACACTTAAGGCAGGGGGAAGAAATAAGGTACAGAGTATACTCTGAAGGTATGTGACTATCCTCTAGACTGCAAGCTCGTCCTTTTGACTGTAAACTCATTGTAGGCAGGGAATGTGCCTGCTTATTGTTGTATTGTACTCTACCAAGTGTGTAGTACAGTGCTCTGGACACAGCGCTCGATAAATACTACTGAGTGAATATCCAAGTGCTTAGGTCAAGTGTAAGTGCCCAAGTGCCAGTAGTAGGGGAAATAATAATAATAATAATGTTGGTATTTGTTAAGCGCTTACTATGTGCTGAGCACTGTTCTAAGCGCTGGGGTAGACATAGGGGAATCAGGTTGTCCCACGTGGGGCTCACAGGCTTAATCCCCATTTTACAGATGAGGGAACTGAGGCACAGAGAAGTTAAGTGACTTGCCCACAGTCACACAGCCGACAAGTGGCAGAGCTGGGATTCGAATTCATGAGCCCTGACTCCAAAGCCCATGCTCTTTCCACTGAGCCACGCTGCTTCTCCAATAGAGTGGGGAGACGAGAGTGGAGGAGATGGGATTTTAGTTTCAATTAATCAATGGTATTTACTGACCACTTACTCTGTGCAGAACACTGTGCTAAGCACTTGGGAGGGTACACTAGAGTTGGTAGATGTGATCCCTGCCTGCCTTTGAGGTGCCTCCAGCAGTGATCTGTCAGATGAAAAGGGGGAGGGAGCGCCAGGCAGGAGGGAGGGCAGGTGGGCATTGACAGAGATGAGAAGCAAGCAGCTTGAGAGGCGTGAAGTGTGCAAGATGGGGTGAGGTGGGAAAGGAGCAAGGAGTGAGTAAGATGCCTTTAGCAAACTGCAGTAACATCGTCTCCTGGTGCTGCCACAGACATGGCACCTGTCTGTGAAATAACCTGGCCCTGATCTTGGAAGCAGCCTGATCCTGGAATCGTTGCTTTTCATTTGCAGACTTTATAGATTTGAACCACCAAATTGATTCAAGTTAATTTAAGCCCAGAGAAATGGAACTGTCATTTTTTCCAATACTCTGTTTCAGTTGTTAACAGTTTCATTTTGCCTAGAGACCATTTAAGTCATTTCCAGTTTCTTTTTATCCCTCCCCCTCTGCCCATCTTCCTTTGTCCCACCCTCATTTTCTTTATGATGAGAGCAATGCTGTCCCCCTGGGAAACGAGAAGGTGCAGTGGTACTTACAGAGTCCGACGTATTCAGTAGAAGTGCGCGAGAGTCCTGAAATTAGGACAATGGCCAAGAACCAGAAGCCTTTGAATTCCATTGTCACTTGCCACCCTCTCACCCAAGCCTTCAGATCCCAAATTCGTGGGGAATCATATAACCTAAGGTGCAAAATCCTCAGGTGAGTTATTTATACCCCTGGTGTTTGCATAGTCATTTTCAATAATGTTTATCTTGGGAGGGCATTTCTCTTCATAACCTCCCTCCACCTATTTGTCTTGGTGCTTTTTTAATTCCACCTCAAGTTAGTGGTCCTGCAAGAATTTACGTTCCCCAAAAGGAAAAATCTGTCATGTGCATTTTATCTTGGTGCTAGAAGATCTGTGAAGGTAACTTGAAGGGCTTGGCTTAAATCCCAGCTATTTTCACAAATTCTCATTTCCTAGCAAACTTAAAAAAAGAGGTCGCTTTGAGGTTAAATATGGGGTGAAGTTCTATCCCTGTGGCTGTATCACAGACTTGAGGATCCTTTTGAAAGAAAGCCCTCTTGTTTTACAGAGGCCTGTAAAAACGGACTGAACAAATCAAGATTTCTTCTATAGGAAATCACACCTAAGCAAAATTATAGTTATGGAGGCATACAAAGGTTTAAAATAGGGTGGGTTAAACACAATACTCCGAATATGACATGGCTACCCCGCTTACAGAACTCCACGCAGAATAGACTGAGAATTATCAGGGTGTTATGAAGCTATCCAGTGAATCTTTCCCTGCCTCTGTTTCCCCATCTTTTCAATGGAGCCCCTCTGCCTACTCACTACCTTTTTCACAGAACCCCTATTAAGGATGGAGGTATGTATGGTGGGGGGACGGGGAAGGATGCTTTGAGAACTTTAGCAAAAAAAAGTTGCTCTGTTAAGTCAGCAAGGATTGATCGCCTCAGTGCAGGAGGTGATTATTTTACAGGCATTGTGTTTATGGAATATTGCATCAGGCCCATCTGCTGTGGCTGCAATAAAAACATATCCCAACGCCCTGAGACCAGGATACCAAAAAGGCATTGTGTCGTTCAGGCCATCAGTGCTGATAACTGTGGCAGGTGTGACTGAGGCATTCCAACTCTCTTTGGGAAGTTTAAATAGAGAACAATCGCCCTGCTGCCACGCACACGATTCAGCAGCGGCCTCCGGCCAAGGAACTCGGGCTACAGCCCCCGTGGATGCCCAGCCAGGCTTTTGGCGTAGGCGGCAGAGAGAAGCTGCCTCAGAGCCCCTCTGCTCTCTGAATCAGTTAATCTTATTTATTGGGCATTTACTGTGTACAGAGCACTGTACTAAGCGCTTGGGAGAGTAGACAGCTCAATATGGGCAGGGAATGTGTCTCTTTATTAAGCGTTTGGGAGAATACAGTACAACAGTAAAGTGCTTTGCACACAGTAAGCTCTCAATAAATAAGATTGAACTGAATACGATGTAACAAACAGGCACATTCCCTGCCCAGAAGGAACTTACAGTCTAGAGAAGGAGACAGACATTAATGTAAATTCAATTGAATGAATGAATTGTCTGCTTTGTGACCTGGGACATTGTCCTTAAATTCTCTGTGTCTGTTACTTCATCCGTAAAATGGGAATTAAAACTAGGAGCCTCATGTTGGACAGGGACTGCATCAAACTTGATGATCGTCTATCTACACAAGTGCTAAGCCACGCTGCTTCTCTATCATACTATACATGCTGATTAACTTTTCCCAGTTCAACACCTGCACGCTAGCTCATCTCTAGATTTTAAACTCATTATGGGCAGGAAATGTCTATTATTAATAATAATGATGGTATTTGTCAAGCACTTACTACATAACCAAACACTGTTCTAAGCACTGGGGTAGGTTCGAGGTAATCAGCGAAGAGAGAAGCAGCGTGGCTCAGTGGAAAGAGCACGGGCTTGGGAGTCTGAGATCATGGGTTCTAATCCCAGCTCCGCTGCTTGCCAGCTGTGTGACTTCGGGCGTGTCACTTAACTTCTCTGCGCTTCAGTTACTTCTTCTGTAAAATGGAGATTAAAACTGTGAGCCCCACGTGGGACAACCTGATCACCTTGTATCCTCCCAGTGCTTAGAACAGTGCTTTGCACATAGTAAGCACTTAAATACCACCATTATTAATCAGGTTGTCCCACATGGGACAACCGACAGTCTTCATCCCCATTTTCCAGATGAGGTAACTGAGGCACATAAAAGTGAAGCAGCTTGCCCAAGGTCATGCAGCAGACAAGCAGAGGAGTCAGGATTAGAACCCACTGTGGTGAGCACACAACGAGCTGCCTTAATAATAATGATAATAATGGTATTTGTTAAGCTCTTTCTGTGTACCAAGCTGTAATCCATAACTCTTTTTCATATTAAAATGTGCCCAAATATGTCATGAGGAGAAATATTCCCTCTCAACCAGAATGACCCTGGATTTTCATTGGGTAACTGGTCCCAAGAGTCAGGTTTTTTCATCTTCTGTCAGGGGAAGGTGCTCATTCTAGACTGTGTAAGCTCATTGTGGACAGGGAACATATATGCTAATTTGGTTGTACTCTCCCAAGCACTTAATACAGTGCTTTGCACACAGTAAGTGCTCAATAAATACGATTGAATAAATGAATTCTTGCTCCAGGACTCCAGTCCAGAAACCCTAGATTGAGAGGTTAAGCTTTGAATCGACAGCAGAGCCCGCTACCTTGAATTAAACATGGTTGCCTTAACACATGTGGATCTGTTTGCCAATAGAAGGTATGTCATTGATCATTCATTTTGCCACTTGCTTCGTTTACCAATGCCAAGCAAGAGTGATGCTGACAAAGAGCCATCTGTCACACAGATGTTACTGCGGGTTTGTCATCAAAGGAGAAGGTAGAACAAGCCTGAAGTAATTTACATTTTGAAATTGAAATCTTGTTTCTGCCCAAATTAACCAGCCCCCAATAATTATCCCCTGAATTACTATAAAAAAAAAAAAGTCCAAACCATCCTTGTCTTAGGGATAGCCAGACTAAGTGAAAAGACGGAAGCAGGAGCAGAATAAGGACATAAGCAGTGCCATTACTAGGTCAGACCATTGCTCCACGCAGTTGTAGGCTCTGCCTCTGACCCAAGTAACAGGATGTCTGGTTGACCGATACTCAGCTAGGCACCCATTCTACAGTTTAGGGATGTCCACCTAAGACCCCTTACTTCTAAATTTCTGTGTGTAACTGTCCTTGGCCTTTGAAAACACTACGAATAGAGAAATCCTTTCCATGCTTACAAGTGTGGCTACAGATCCTGTCATGTGACTGACACTTCCTTTCATGTCATTTGCATATAAGGTTGGATCCTTGCTGCACTAATGTATTTGTGCCATTCAAGGTCTGTCTTCTTCAAACAGCCAGGCCTAATGGATAGAGCATGGGTCTGGGAATTGGAGGGACCTGGGTTCTAATCCAGGCTATGCCACTTGTCTGCTGAGTGACCTTGGGCAAGTCACTTAACTTTTCTATGCCTCAATTTCCTCATCGGTAAAATGAGGATGAAGAATGTGAGCTTCATGTTGTGGGGCAGGGACTGTGTTCAACCTTATTAACTTGTACCTACTCCAGGACTTAGAACAGTGCCTGGCACATAGTAAGTGCTTAACAAATACCATAAAAAAAAATCTATCAGTAGTGTTTGTTGAGCAGGCACTCTGGCAAGAGCACTGAATTAAGTGCTTGGATAAGTACAGTAGATTTCAAAGACTTACAGTCTAACAGGGAAGACAGAAAAATTAATTACAAGTACAGCAAAGAAAACAGTTTAACGAGATGGACAAAAATGCTATGGGGGACAGGGAGGTGAGGATGCAAGTGTCTAAGAGATGTGGAAGTTCTGAACGGGCAGAAATAGGGTAGGGAGATGAGAAATTAATCAGGGAAGGCATCCTGGAAGAGATGGGCTTCAGATAGGGCTTTGAAGGTGGAGTGATAGTCTATCAGATATGAAGGGGGAGGGAGGTATAAGTAGAAGGGAAGCAGGAATTTGGCAAGAGAGAGGAGAGTGAGGCACAAGTGAGTAGGTCGGCTTAAGAGGGTCGCACTCCAAGTAACTCCCAACATGCTGAGTTATATCAATCCAGCTGATAATTCTGTATTTGAGCATTTATATTTTTCTTAAGTAGTCACTCAGTGGTATTGAGCACTTACTGAGTGCAGAGCACTGTACTAAGTGGCTGGGAGAATATAGTAAGATCTATATAAGGGGATCATGTCTAGTCAATTATTCCGATTATTCTATTTGTAAATATATTTTTTGTCTGCCTCTTTTGTTAAGCTCTTCATCTCATATTTCTGCGACACTTTTTCCAGTGTTTAGTTCAGTGTATGGCACACAGTGGGAGCTTAATAAATACCTGTATCCCTACTCCACTTAGGGGGGAAAGAACTTTACACTGGCTTCTGGTGTACTTTCTCAAGCACACAATAAGTATCACTGATGATGATGAGTCAGGAGACAGGGTTCTAATCCTGACCCCACCATTTATCTGGTGGGCCACTCAATTGACATCTCTACCTTAGTTTCTTCACCTGTAAAATTGGGATTAAATACTTGCTCTCCCTCCTTCTTGGTCTGTGAGGGCAGGGACTCTATCTGACCTGATTAATCTGAGTTGAGCCTAGTGCTTAGCACATAATAAGCATTTAACAAATGCCACAATTAGTATTTTTACAATTCCTCTTCAAGGGTTTCTATGGGATCTGTTGCCCGAGTTCCTTAACTTGGAAAATCCAAGTTGATCTGCCCAACTGACTATGATGGGCAGTATTGCAACGATCTAATGACCGAGATTTCTAAGTGCAACTTTGATGCTGTGGACCCAACAAGATAGCACATGTGTGTGTATATGATGATGGTGGTATTTCTTAAGCGCTTACTATGTGCCAAGCACTGTTCTAAGCACTGGGGTAGATACAGTTTAATCAGGTCGTCCCAATTGAGACTCAGTCTTAATCCCCATTTTACAGATGAGGGAACAGAGGCACTGAGAAGTGAAGTGATTTGCCCAAAGTCACACAGCTTGATCAGTGGTGGAGCCGGGATTAGAACCCAAGACTTCTGACTCCTAAGCCCGTGTTCTTTCCACCGAGCCACGCTGGGTATATGCTTACTGAGTCCCTGGAAATACTTCTTGGAACTGATCGATATAAATATTAGCCCCTGGTGTAGTCAGTTTCTGAGGTGAGTGAAACCCATTGTTTGCTACCAGGAAATCACACTTTACACTGGCAAGTAACGGTAGCCAAAGCAACCATATAAGCAAATTTAACAGATTTCATTTTCCAAGGTACCAGCCCCTGGTTGTACTCTGCAGAACAACAGGCATTCTGTTGGAATGTAATGGGACATTCGCTTGGAACACAGTGTTTAGTCAGAAAAGGTCCTGTGGCTTCAACAGTTGATTGGGTCCTCTCGGGGGGGCTGGGCTCAGCAGAAAGACCGCCTCTACAGAGCCCGCTGCGGGCATCAAAGATTGCAAGTCTCAGTTTCCATTTTGTTCCTGCAGTGGAGTTTAGCAACTGAGACCAGGCATTCAGAGCGGATGCTTGGTCTCTAATCTTTTATTCCCTCGATTGTAAACTCTCTGTGGATAGGGACTGCCTCTAGTTTATAGCCTCTTTGCAGATAGCACTATAATAAAGACTTAAGGAAAACACAAAGAGGCACTCAAATGCTGATTAATGATAACAATAATTCACTGCTACTTGCTGTCTGATAGGAGAGCTCAAATCAAGTAGTGTTAGGACTGTCACCCAAGTAGCTCTTGCCCAAACCCACTTAATTCTCTTTCCCTTTTTTAAATTTTTTGTGGTGTTAAAGTGCTTACTATGCATCAGGCTCTGTATTAAATGCTGGGGTAGATGCAAGCTAATCAGGTTGGACACGGTCCATGTCCCACTTGGGGCCCACAGTCAATCCCATTTTGCAGGTGAGGTTACTGAGGCCTGGAGAAATTGTGACTTGCCCAAGGTCACACAGCAAAGTGGCAGAGCCAGGATTTAGGATTCAGGCCCTCTGACTCCCAGGCCGTGATCTGTCCACTACGCAACACTGCTTCTCTGCCTATCACAGGCCAGGAGAAAGCCCTAAATAAGTATGGCATGTTGAAAATGACTTTTTTAAATGGACTGTGTTCCTGCTATCTTTGTCTCCTGGGCAGAGAGTGTGTCTTGTGCTTCTGTTGTATTTCCTAGGTGTTCATTACAGTACATTGCTTCTAGCGAATATTTGCTGAACATCATCACTTCTCTCGTACAATTACATCACCTCCTTCTCCCCCTCAAAGCACTACCTTTAGCAACATTGTGGGCAGGGAAAGTGTCTACCAACTGTGTTGTATTGTACTCTCCCAAGTGGTTATCACAGTGTTCTGCACACAGTAAGAACTCAAATACCATCGAGTGATTGAAAGAGTCTGATTCTGGGTCCATAGGAACAGATTCTTCTCCCCTGAAGAAAAGGACAAGTGCTTTTTTGGCATCTGAAAAGAAATAGGCTGTGCTGTCACTTTTTAATGTGATTTTTCAATTCCCTGAGACTTATCTTTCACACATTGAGGTCACTCTTCAAACATCCTGTTCCTAGTTTGCAGTCCTAAAACAAACCTCTGGGTGTCCAAGACTGAATTAACTCTCAGGAACCATCTGTGGCTGTATGTTTCTTGTACAGAAGCATTCATAAAAGACTTAGATTGTGATTTCCTCCCTGGAAGGACAGGGATTGTGTCTAATTCCCAAATCTGTAGTCTTTCCCAGCACTTAATACAGTGCTCTGCACAGTAAGTGCTTAATAAATACTGTTATTATTACTGCTGGTGTAGCTAGGTTGCAATCCCTCCCCTTTAAGGCTTCTGTCTACACTGGAGGTGGGGGAGGTAAGGAAAAGGGCAGGTGAGATTACCAACACCCAGAGTTCTCCAGGTTAGAAAGAGCAAACATCAGAGGAACCCAGCAAACAGTGAAACAAAGCAAATAGTCTCCCCCGCCACAAGGGATGGATCGAGGAACTCTGTTTCTGTGCTGAATACTGTCTGCCTTGGGAGCAGCAGGGCAGATGGAAATAGGGGAATTGCTTGGCTCTCCAAAGAGGTGACAAGAAAACCCACAGAAGCAAGGAGAAAGGGAAACAGAGAGGTGTCACAGACAGAGACAGGAAAAGGCAGCCAGTCTGAGAGGAAGAAAGACTGAGGGGAAAAACAGAAAGATAGAGGCAGATTGACAGGACGCTGACAAAGGCAGAGAACAAGTCAAAGAGACGGAGACCCTGAGAGCAGAGAGACAGAAACCAAGATGGAAACATTCAGAGACAGAAAGAGGCAGGGCCGTTGCAGAGGTAGAGAGGCACCCTGGAGAAGGACCGGAACGGACAAGTAGAGACCCAGAGACAGGCAGAGTGGTGGAGACTGAGGCACAGAGAGGAGGGACAATGACGCAGAGAGACTGAGCCATAATGGCAACCAGAGAGAAATTCTAAGACACAGAGAAAGAAGCAGATAAAACCCAAAGAGGTATAGGCAAGATGGAGTCAGAAGAGAGACACAGGAGGAGACAGAGGGCAGTTGGGGAGTAGGGAAAGTGCATGGCTCGCTGGCTGGAGGGACTGCTCTCCACTAGGGGACAGTCTGGCCTTGATTGTGTTTTAACCCTTGTGGTTATAGGACCAGGGCAAGAAGTAAGGTGTTTTCTGTCTTGTCAGGATAGTGATTTCTGGACCTATTTTTAGCTTCCCTTCAGGGGCTCCTGAATTCCCTTTCCCACTTTTTCCGAAGGCTGTGTTGGCATCTATGAGGCAGTAGCTTCTTGCTCTCCTCTGACAGTGTCTTGCTGTCCGGTAGAGTGGAATCTTTTAATTTAGTCTCTGGTTTTTCTCCCCGTGTGCCCGAGGGGGCTGGTATTTCTTGACAGTGGTATTTTCTCCCTTGTTAGTCTTGTGTGTGCTCTCTCCCAGCTGTTGCAGTTTTTACCCCCCTGTGCTGGGTTTTCTCATCCAGTCCAATAGTGCTTTTTCCTCTGACAGAGACCCCAGAGCCCTGAGGAGAATGGGTCGGGGGAAGGCTCACCTTTGGAGTGGAAGCACCCACTGGTCAATCTCACTCCTTCCTCCCTCCTCCTTGACCTCAGAGCTCTGGTATCAGGCTAGGAATGCTCAGGGGATGTTTCTCTTCCACACACTCCCCCTAGAATTGTTACTCACCTTCTCTCCTCCTTTCCTCTTCCTGATCCAGTTTACACAGCCAGTGGTGACAGTCCCAAAGGTATAAGTACTTGACATGGAGTCTCTCCTCCGGACAGCTCCCTGCTCATGATGGGCAACAAATGAGCCTCGATCTCGTGCTTAGTCACACTCCGTCCAAGCTCAGGGGTTTCAAAGGAGGTGATATCATTGCCTTTACATACTTAACGTTTTAGGTGTTTAATTATTAAGGAAAGAAGCAAAATTGAAACAATCACATGAGGCTGCCAAATGCATTAGAAGGTTGATTTCTCGATTTAGCTATTACCTTATGTACCCACTTCTGAATATTTCTAGTGGCATTATTTTGAGTGCTGGCAGGCAAACCCATAAATCAAGAGGTGTAGTAATAACCAGACTAAATTCTTTTGTGGCCCCTTGTCTGCAAAAGTCTTAAAACCTTTGTCAGTACGGTCAGACAGCTATTGTTGATTGCTTACCCACTAAGAATATGGAATATTTACTAGTTGGGCGCATTCCTGAGCAAAGGACTTGAGTAGGTCACATATTGTCTCTCTGCCTTGGTTCCCTTATGTGCGAAATGGAGATTCAATATCTCTTTTCCCTCCTACTTAGACTGTGAGCCCTATGTGGGACGTGATTAGCTCGTATCTACCCCAGAGCTTAGTACAGTGCTTAGGACATAGTAAGCGCTTAACAAATACTATTATTTTCATATTATTAAAGATGTCATCCAGTGAGATTGAATTTGAGTGGACTCAGAGTGTAATACTCCAAAGGAAGCGGGGGTCGGGATGTGAATGGAGGGAGGGAGAGGGAGGAAGATGGTATTTATTGAGCACTTTCTAGGTGCAGAGCACTGTACTAAGCTCTTGGGAGAGTACAGTATATCAGAGTTGGTAGGCATGTTCCCTTCCCATAAGGAGGTGACAGTCCAGAGGAAAAGATTCCAGGTGCTCCGTGTGAGGATCAAATTCACGACCTTCAGATTATAAGACTGATGCATTACCTACTGCACTAATGAGGCATCAGCATTAAGAAAGGTTTGGAGGAGAGAGACTTGACGGAGGCATCTGAAAGAGAGATTTGGGAGAGAGGACAGAAGGATATTGGAGGATCAGAAAGCAAGTCTGTCCACGGATTGAAGCAGCATTTGGGAAAACCCAAGTGGATAAAGGGATGTTTCAGTTGGTCATTTGTCCAGTTTTATACTTAGCCATGCAGTTTTCAGCTGGTTGGTCCTCTGTCCAGTCCTGGGAGGTGAGGTTGGGAAGGTGGGGTAGAGGAAAGGGAGTTGAGCAAAAGGGACATCCAGACTTGTGTGCTGCTAGGGACCCTGCCCCCCACTCCTCCTCCCACCTTGTCCTTGCTCTCAGGCAGAATTCTTTTTTGAATCATATTCATTAAGCACTTACTCTGTGCCAGGCACCAGACTGAGCCCCGGGGGAGACACAAGCTAATCAGGTTGGACACGGTCCATGTCCCACATAGGACTCAATCTTAATCCTCATTTTACAGATGAGGTAGTGGAGAGGTAAAGATTACACAGTAGACAAGTAGCAAATCAGGGATTAGAACCCAGGTCCTTTTGGCTCCCAGGCCCGTGTACTATCCATTAGGCCATACTGCTGCTTCTGGGAATACCCTAAATGCAAAGAAAGGATGGGAAAGGCAGGTGTCAGCATAGTTGGAGTTTCTGAAATGTCTGGCTTTAGAATCAGCAATTAATCAATGGTATGTACTGAGTGCTCACTGTGTGCAGAGCACTGTTCTAAGCACTTGGTAGATTACAATACAATCAAGCTGCTAAGACATGACCCTTGCCCTCAGCCGGAGTAAGTGGAAGGACATGAGGTATTTAGTACCCACAGGAACCGGAATCCGTGGAAGCATTTGGGGGGTTATAGAAATGCACTGAAAGGGAGCAGGATACGACACACAGTAGAAATGAACTAATTAGCATTGATGTTGGCAGGGCATATTTGTAGATTAGCGATAAAGCAGACTAGACACTGCAGGTTATGTGCTCTGTTCATTTCCTGTAATGAGTTGTTCCATTTTAATGGTTCCCCTTGGGTCATACCTCAGTGACTTAAATGAGTTGTTGCAAATTTGGTAAAATCCTTGCAATCTGGGCAACTCGAAAGTCCCTTCATAACTTGCAGCCGCTAAATCTTTGCTGAAAAGTAGGGCGCGAGCTCCTAGCCCCTGGCCTAGATGAGATAAGCAGCGTGTCCTAGTGGATAGAGCACTAGCCTGGGAATGAGAAGGACCCCTAGCTCTGTCACTTGTCTGTTAGGTGACCTTGGGCAAATCACTTCTCTGTGCCTCGGTTCCTTCTTCTCTATAATGGGGATTAAGACTCTGAGCCCCGTGTGGCCAACCTGATGATCTTGTATCTTCCCCAATGCTTAGAACAGAGGCTGGCACATTGTAGACACTTAACAAATATAACAATTATGATTAGATTTGCCAGTGAGTGTGGTGGCGTGGGCTGGAGCATGGGATCCTTCTACAACCTAGTCCGCACACTTCACTCCTCTAATGCTAACCTTCTCACTGTGCCTCGGTCTTTCCTTTCTCACCGCTGAACCCTAGCCCACGTCCTGCCTCCTAGAACGCCCTCCCTCCTCAAATGTCTACATTTTCTGCCTTGTGGTGGGCAGGGACACGCTGAAGAGGCTGAGTGTTCCCTCCAGGGGAGGGCAGTGGTGCTCCACAAAAAGCCACACAACAGACAAGCATTCAGCCAAACTCTTGACTAGATCAGACAAGAACAGCGGGTCTGCACAGGGACTGGTAAGGATTCGGATTCCAAGGCTCTGTCCTCCAAGCCAAATAACCAATTTGCCTGATTAAAAAAATAATTATTTTTGTCGTATGTACTGAACAAGCACGATGTTATGCTAACCATCTTTGAGACACAGTTCTCTGCCCTTCATGAACTCACAAATCTTTTTTTATATTTCTCACTGCTGGTGTAATGTCCAGTATTTTTCTTGGTTTGCTCTGTCTAGCCCAGGTTGGAAACTTTTTGAGGCAGAAGAGCACACAACATGAAACCTTTGAGCAGTTAATGCGCAAAGGACCAATCATATAATGCAAGTGCACATAAAACCAATCGTATAGTTACATGCATATTGAACAGTAAGCATTTGAGGTACAAAAAGCCAATCATACAGTACAAACATACATTACCATGTAAAACCAATCATAGTTACGTACAAATTAACCACTGAGCATTTGTTGCCCAAAGAGCCAATCTTACAGTTTAAATACACATAAATATAGCTTTACTTCACTGTGAATCTAACAGATTAAAGTATCTTGCTTCCCCTCTCCAACTCCATAGCCCATTTAGTTCCAAGAAGAGATTGTGAGCCCCAGATGAGGTAGGGATTGGGTCTGATCTGATTATCTTGTATCTTCCTCAGTGCTTAGCGCAGGACTTGGCAGAAAACAAAAAAAAATTGTTATTTTTTATTACTCTGTGGTGAATGTGGACAAGTAAAAACACCCAAGAGGCATTTCTCTGTTACAGGAAGAGAAATAAACTAGGGGCTGTCAGATTTCATCAGAAGAAAGCTAGCAGTAGCAGCATGTGAAGAAAGAAAAGGCCTCACCTAGTTTAGCTGGCAGGATCTTCTTTAGTTTATCGGAACTATCTGAGGTCACTGTGCTTCCTTCAGAAGGAAGCAAGGAACTGGTAGCAAGACACACAACTTTAGAAAGTGGTCTTTCCTAATGCTCTGTACACAGTAAGCACTCCTAATTGATAATTATAATAATAGTGGTATTTGTTAAGCACTTACTATGTGCCAAGCACTTTAGGTTGGACACAGTCTACTAGGGTGAACAAGGTATTGAATTCCCAATTTACAGATGAGGGAGGTGAGACTCAGAGAAGTTAAGTGACTTGCCCAAGGACACAGAGCTGGGTTTAGAAACCAGGTCCTCTGACTCCCAGGACCGGCTCTGTCCACTAGGCCATGAAGTGATCACATGGAATGTGAAACATTAATGCAAGGCAAAAGGGTTGTATTCATGTGACCTTATGCCTAACTACTTGTCTGGAGAAGTGACAGAGGTTTGAGGTGCCAGTATCCAAACAAAAATGCTGTGGGGCTGACTCCTTGCTCTCAAAACCCCTAGGCGCCTTTCAGGCTTGTCTAGTTGAGGGCCGCCTGCTGGACCATCACGAGCGGCCGCTGTTGGCTGGGCAAAAGGAAGGAACAAGAGCTGGAAGAAATGCACAGAGAGATGAGTGCTTCTGGCAGGCATGTTCCCTCCTGTTTCTTCCCTCCTATCTTTTCTTTTCCTCCTTTTCTCTGTCCTTCCCTTTCATCTCTTCAAGAGTGCCTCCTTTTTCTCTTTAACCCCTCATCCTTTTCCCTTTCCTGTTTCCTCTTCTCCACCCCACCCCCCCAGCCCTTTCTGTTCCTCTCAGTCCTTGCCAATCCTACCTCCTTCGATCACCTTAGTCCCAGAGCGTTCTGCATTCTCAAGGATGTGGTTGTAAACAAGACACAATTCTGTCCCCACAGACTCTGCTCACAGAATTCAGGGGCAGTCGGTGGCCATCTATACCTTGTCTCCCTTGTCTGAAACTAGAATCCTTCTTTCGGTTCCTGGCCTCACGCCATCTTATGCATTAGAATTTTGGCAATCAATGAATGAGGTTGATTAGCTATGTCTATGCCCATTTTACATATGGAAAAATCAAGGCTAAGTAAGGCAAATTCACCTAGTAGCAATTTAGTGCCGGGGAGGCAACTGAGAGCAAGGCAAAAGAGAAAGGTAGCCCTCCGTCTCCGGTAGGCAAGTACTTTGCACCCTCAGCCCTGTTCTTCTCTCTCCACCGACCCCTTCATTTGCAGTGGGTTTTCTCCAGGTATGTTAGAAATCAGAGCAGGGACTTATTGTAAGCTGCTGTTAATTTTGCCTTTAAAAATCAAACATGTAGAGCCACTCACCCAGAAATATGACTTCCCTTTTCAGGGCCTCTTACCCCAAATATTGTGGGGCACCTTCATTGATTTATCAACAGAAAACAGTCTGAGAACAAAACATGGCCAATTATCTGCAGGGGGGCTCTGAAGCTATTTTAAGGGTCCATGTCTTCCAAACTATTTTGTAACAAAATCTTGCTACTGATTGTGAAATATTTCCTCAGTCTAAGAATTTGCTATTAGCAGTACAAGCCAGAGCCCTGGGATTTTAATGAGAATTCCTAGGTGTGGAATAACTAGTGATGCTAGCTTCTACATAAACCTCATCTCTTCTTGTATTAGTCATTTTTCCCCCTGGATTTACAGGATTAACGAAACACATGCCTCTCATGAATACTGGGTCTGTTAGCTACAATGAAATATTTCCCTTCAGAAATAGGCAATGATTTTGTTTAAAAAAAAATATGCCACCGCTTTAAGGAAGACAATCAGAAACCATGTCAAACTGACACTCAGCACGCATTAGATACTTTATTTGAAGATGCCATGTACCAGATTATTGAAAATGATTAAAAAGGAGAAAACCAAAGGCAGAAATGTTGGAGAAGTGAAGTCTGAGGGCATGAAGGTGATCTGTTTCCATCTCGTTTCAGACCTTCTGGTGGAGAGGCAGCCCACTTGCTTTAATAAGAACATTCTGGAAGGAAACCCAAAGGAGACCAATGGTGAGTAAGAGACAAAATTAATTTAAACCTGCCCTCAGGAAACTTAAGGGTCCAAGCTTCTCTCAGATGATAATTGGTCTGAGACAGTTCACCTAAACCGTTTCCTTCTGTTTACTCTAGTCCTGGGGTTAATCTGCTCAGGCAGGGATTTTACAAAGAGAATATTATGCTTTTATAAGAACTGGGACATTGCTATGTGAATTGGAACAATAGTATAGGGCCTGGCTCCCCCCAACCCTCCTCACTTTGAGGTCACCCCAAAGGATCCTAATGTTAATATGCCCATTTGCCCACTCTTCCAGTAATCATGACAGTAAGAATTCTTCTGGAGTGGTTGTCATCTTTCTCAGTTTTACTAATCTGGACACCCTATTCCTCCTCAACTTACTTCACACTAAAAAGGTGAGGTGGATTACTGCCTCTCAGACATTAATTTACCAAGGGTGCAAACAAAATCTGACCTAACAATCCATCCCTCCTGTTGACTGCAGACATGATTTTTCCAAGGTAAGAATGTTGCTAAAGTTGGTGTCCCAGAAAATAGTATCATGTGGGACCGGGGGTCTAGTGGATCAACAAAGCCGCCTTTCAATGAATCTGAAAGAAATTGATCATCTGTTTCCAGGGAGACCCGAAAATTATTTTCAGGTACTCACCTCACTCTCGTTGATACCTAAAGTCATGAAATAATGACACCCCAACATCAGGAATTAGGTTTGCTAGAGAAGGATGATGTTTCAAGTCTGGTCAGCAGTTATCTTGTGAAACTACATCCTGTGACTGAGTTCCCAATTTGCTTGTCAGTTGGAAACGCAGGAAAATTTGACAAGACTTAGATGGGACACTTGGAGAAATGGAATTCCCTGAACTGTCCTAGGAATCAGGACCACATGGTCACCTTCTCTATTCCCTGCCAACTTGGGAATGAGGCTAAAGATGTAAGTGCTTTGTGGACAGGGATCATATTTACCAACTGTACTGGCTTCTCCCAAGCGTGTAGCACAGTGCTCAGTATAGAGTAAGCACCCAATAAATACCATTGAGTGTAAGTTAGAAAGCCGTAACACTATCAATCTACTCTGCACCTTCTTACTGCTTGTCCCAGCCTTCCCCTGGTCATCGTGGCCTAAGTTCAGTACATGTCTCTGTTCAAGGACAGAGGGGTTATGCAGCTAGTTAGCCACATTACCTTCTTTGGGAATTGGATAGAAACACCAGGGGACTTCTGGAACATGGTCATCAAAGCAGCACCTTTTCTTCGCACAGGCCTCAGGAGAGATCCCAGGAAACCCACAATTTCTTCTTGCTTTTACTTCCATGATACATTCCTCTGAATCTGGTAAAATTGGATCAGGATAGAGAAAATGAGTGATGGGCAAAAATATTCCACTGCTATTTCTTCTCCTCCTACTTCAGAAGGGATCAGTAGTCTTGTGTTTGGGAAATGTTGTTAAAAGTCAGAATGCTGTCTTAGGTGGTTGTTTTTTTTTAATTCTTACAAGCGGAATAGCAAACATCGCTATTTTTATTGCCAAGGCATCAACTCAGCAAATATGCACAGAATCTAAAAAATAGTAAACTGGATTTGAGAAGAAATCAGCCTACGAACAGGTATAGGTTTTGGAAAAATCGGTAACTCAGGGAGACAGCTTAACCTAGTGAACGTAACTGTGATCTGGGAGTTGGGATACCTGAGTTCTATTCCCAGCTTGCCGTTAACCTGCTGTGTGACCTTAGAAAAGTCACTTAACCTCTCTGGGCTCCTATATGCCTCCTCTGGAAAATGAGGATAAGATTGATTGTGAGGCCAGTATGGTAAAGGGACAGTGTTTGATCTAATAATCCTATTTCTACTCCAGGGCTTAGCACATAGTAAGTCCTTTAATAAATGTAATTATTATTGTGATTTACCACATCCGTGCTATATTTCTTTGCTACTCAGTTGAAGTGATATATAGGAAACAACTGGAGAGTAAACAGCAAAACTAACATCCAATTTGCATTTAAATCTGTGATCTTTGGGCATTTGATATTCGCCCCACCATCAACCCCAAAGTATACTTTTAAAATCATATATTATAAAGTATTTATATTAATGTCTGCCTCCCCCTCTAAGCTTATTTTGGGCAGGGAACAGTCTGCTAACTCTGGGTTGTGCTCTCCCAAGTTCCTAGTACAGTACTCTGCACATTTATAAATGCTCAATAAATACTATTGCCTGATTGATACAAGCTTTGGTTCTTGTGGCAATAGGTAGGTAGGCAAGCATGCCTCCTTTCTTTATTGGGATTCATTGCCTTTCTTTGAATTCCGATGGCCAGTCAACAGGTTAAAAAAAATCTTAGTAGCCCTCTCAAATTTATATCGGTTCTGGCTCCACATCCCTCTGCCCTACCAGCATAATAGTGGGTGTGAGTGAGCAGGTGAACCTCAGTAAGTACAAGACAATTTGGTTAGGCTTAAATACATAGGAAACATTTCAGGATAGGCAGAGATGTATGTCACTTTATGAAATTAAGCTGCATCCAAGAAACAGTAATAGAAATCAAAATCAAAAATTGACATGTATCTCTGCCTATCCTGAAATGTTCCCTATGTACTTAAGCCTATACTATACTGAATTCAGTTCTATCAGAAATGCCCTCCTCCTAGAAAAAAAGTAGGTTATAAAAAGAATGACCTGGTCATTGACACATCCAGATTAAATAGTTGCCCGTCAAAGGGCAGGGACTGTCTCTATCTGTTGCTGATTTGTACATTCCAAGTGCTTAGTACAGTGCTCTGCACATAGTAAGCGCTCAATAAATACTATTGAATGAATGAAATAGTTCCTGTATGTGTATAAATATCAATCAATGGTATTTAATGAATGAGTGCTTACTCTGTGCAGAGGACACTGTACTAAACACTTAGGAGAGTGCAGTACAACAGAGTAGGAAGGCAAGCTTCCTGCCAACAGTGACCTTCCAGTCTAGAGATATGCCTATGGGGGAATAGATTTAATTATATGGAGACTCATATCTCCTTTTTGTATAGATCCTAACCACCTACCTGCCTGCAACCTTCCCTGGCTTCAATTCTGATATAGGAAGTACCAGTTGAAATTACTCGTGCTCCTTGCAAGTGTGAAAAAAGGAAAGAGATGTATGCTAGAGGAGAAGTGATGGTTAAAGGTCATTTTAGATGAGTAGGGATTTATTTTCTTTATGGGGGAAAAAGGTACTTCTTGTAAGTCTTTTTCCTAGGCAGAAAAAACAATACTGCTGTTCATTGTTATATTGTACTCTCCCAAGCACTTAGTACAGTGCTCTGCACATAGTGCTGGTTTGTGGCAACATTTCTTCGGATTATTTTCCCAGATTATTTTAAAGAGGATGACGGCTTGCCAAACATTACAGATACTTACAATTAGGCCTCTTATCAGTGGACCATTGCCATAGTGAGCATCTTTATTATCTTGGCCTTGGTTAATGACTCATTGACATCTGGGGTACCCATACACAGGTCGAGAATTCTGGCATCTATAGCTCAGGTGTACATGGGGCTATTGATCCTTCAGGAGCTCATACTGAGTGCAGGGTATATACTGTGGTATATGTGAAGCGCTTACTATTTGCCAAGCAGTAGGGTAAAGGAAAAGTCCCACGTGAGACTCCTGGCCCAAGGAGGAGGGAGGGCAGATATTGAATCCCCACTTTTCAGATAAAGGAACTGAGGCACAGAGAAGTTAAGTGACTTGTACAGGGTCACACAGCAGTAGGTGGTAGAGCTGAGATTAGAACCCAGGTCTTCTGACTCTGACCAGTGCTCTTTCCACTAAGGCATGCTCCTTGTTAGTACTTGGTACTGAGTACAGGGTACTGTACTAAGCACTTAAGATATACCACAGAAGCATAAGAGATGTTCACAGGCCACAAGGAGCTTTGGGTACAGTGGTCTGACTATAGATTGATAATTATTGTGATATTTGTCTAGCTCTTACTATGTGCTAAGCACTGTATGCAACACTGGGGTAGATACAATATAATCAGGTCAGATCTGGTTCCAGTCCTGCGGGAAGCTTACTATCTAAGCTATGAGAAGCAGCATGGCTTAGTGGATAGAACATGGGCCTGGGAGTCAGAAAAACCCTAGTTCTAATCCCAGCTCTGCACTTGTCTGCTGTGAGATGTTAGGTAAGTCACTTGACTTCTCTGAGCCTTAGTAACCTCATCTGCAAAATGGGAAATAATAATGATGATGGTATTTGTTAAGTGCTTACCAAGTGCCTAGCACGGTTCTATGCGCTGGGGTAGATACAAGATAATCAGGTTATGCCGCTTGGGGCTCACAGTCTTAATCCTCATTTTACAGATGAGGTATCTGAGACACAGAGAAGTTAAGTGGTATGCCCAAGGTCACACAGCAGATAAGTGGTGGAGCAGGGATTAGGACCCACGTCCTCTGACTCCCAAGTCCATGCTCTCTCCATGATTAAGACTGTGAGCCCTATGTGGGGCAGGGACTTTGTCCAGCCCAATTACCTTGTATCCATCCCAGTGCTTAGTACAGTATCTGGCACATAGTTAGTGCTTAACAAATACTGCAGTTAAGGGGGAAGTTTATAATCCCCCATTATAGATGAGGTCACACATTAGGAAGAGCTGGGATTAGAACTCAAGTTCCCTGACTCCCAGTCCTGTACTCTTTCCGCTAGACCACCCCGCCATGTGCATGTAACCCCTAGGTTGCCAGAACTTTCAGATTCCATGGGGTTGAAAAATAGAAGTGTCCATAGTCTCCAAACTATCTGGGCTGGGTCAACCAACAGCTACCTTTGAAGGCTTTTTTTTTTTTTGCGGGGCAGGTGGAGGGGGCCAGTGAGGGTATCTGTGAAATGCTTACTATGCATCAAGTATTGTTCTAAGCACAGATTATTCACTCCAGATACAGTCCCTATCCCACATGGAGCTCACAGTCTAAATAGGAGGGAGAACAGGTCTTGATTCCCCATTTTACAGTTGAGGAAACTGAAGCCCAGAGAAGTTGTGACTTTCCCCAAGTCACACAGCAGGCAAGTGACGAAGTTGGGATTAGAGCAAGGTGATCTGGCTCCCAGACTTGTGCTTTATCCACTAGGCCAAGCTGCTTTCCATTAAAAAAGTAGGCAAAAAGGTCTTTTACTACCTATTTTTCCTTGGTTCATCCCAAAGGTTCTGCTGGATTAAGGAAAAGGGTTGGGTCATGATGGCTCACAGTACTTTGAAAGACAGTAAGTGCTCAATAAATACAGTTGAACGAACCCAGGATCCATTGAACTCTCCCCTTGCCAACTCCACTTAAACACTGACTGCTCAGGGCTAAATCCTTGTGCGCTGGCAGAGCTGGTGTGTGGCAACATTTCTTCGGATCATTTGCCCAGATTATTTTAAAGAGGATGACGGTTTGCCAAACATTACAGATACTCACAATTAGGCCTCTTTTCAGTGGACCATTGCCATAGTGAGCATCTTTATTATCTTGGCCTTGGTTAATGACTCATTGACATCTGGTGTACCCATACACAGGTCGAGAATTCTGGATTGGGCCCTGGGAGAAACCTCCTTCACTTCTGGATGCCAAATCCCATCCCTCCAAAAAAAAAAAACCTGCCTTGCAGTTTATTTCGAGAGTAATTTCTTTGATTTTTTTTTTTTAAAGCAGCAGTCTTTTGAAATTCAGTGGAAGGGAAAGGTAAGAAGAGAATCCAGGGAAGAACAGATCACAAAGGAACAAAGGCTCCAAGTGGTTAAAATAATTCTGAATCCGGAAGTGGGTTTCCCAGGAGGAGAGTGAAGTGCAGATAAATGAGAGGCTATTTCAGTAAATCAGTGGTATTTACTGGGTGCTTATTGTATGCAGAGCACTAGTATTATGCGCTTGGGAGAGTGCAATAAAACCGTGTAAGAGTCGGTGGACACATTCCCTGCTGTCAGGGAGCTTAGAGAATAGAGGTGGAGACGGGCATTAATATGAATAAAATAGGGATCTGTATATAAGTGCTGTGAGGCTGAGGGGGAGAGTGAATAAAAGGAGCAAATCAGGGTGATACAGAGGAGGTGGGAGGAGAAGAAATGAAGGCTCAGTTAGGAAAGGCCTCTTGGAGGAGATGTGCCTTCAATTAGGCTTTGAAGGTGGGGAGAGTAATTGTTGGTCAGATATGAAGAGAGAGGGCATTCCAGGCCAGAGGCATTATGTGGGCAAGAGGTCAGAGCTAAGAAAGATGAGATCTAGGTACAGTGAGTAGGTTGGCATTAGAGGAGTGAAGTGTGCAGGCTGGACCCAGAGTGAGAAGCAGTCATCTTTGGGGAGGGACAAATTTGGGGAAACAGGTTGTCAGAGAACGGGTGGGGTATTGGGGTGGTGTCCTGGAGTGCCAGGAAGTCCACCAATCCCAGTTTGTCATGATGGGAGTTAGCACCACCACCCTGCTCTCTTTCTCTTCCACCCACCTGGCCCTTTCCCAGCCCTGATGGTGGTGGCAGCCACAGATAATCACATGGTTGACATCCAAACCAAATAGGCAGCCAATGGGCCTGGACTTGAACTTTCAGTCAATTTCCTTGTTCTGTCTCTAAACAAATAATTTCAGCCCTAGAGATTGTTCCAAATCTTCCTCTGCTGTAGAGAAAGAATAAGCCACTTTCTCTGCTGGAGAATAACACTGAACAAGTGGGAAGTGGGAGAAACAGCCCTTCAAAATTGTGGTGGAAAATGACGGGTGGAATGCCTCCTGCTTTTGGGCCCAGTGGGGGCAGGTGATGTCCAGGGACCTCAGAGAAGTAGTATTAATTCTTGCCTCTGCCCCCTCAGCAGACATGATTTGCTCTGGGAAATTGAAGCACAATACATATTGAAGATGCTCTTTTTTGTATATCCTTGTCTTAGTAGGGAGATATTTTCTGGGGAGAAAGACAAAAGGTGTGGGGTGATGGCAGTAAAGGTGTCCCATTCAGGGTCTCGCATCTTTATGGCTTTTGTGAAGTAGTTATCGTGTGCTAAGGTTATGAGATTGGGCACAGTCCCTCATGGAACTCACCATCTTTCTTATCCTCACTTTTTCAGATGAGAAAATAGGCCTAGAGAGGTCAAATGACTTGCTCAAGATTGCATAGGAGACCAGTAGTGGAGCTGGGACTCGACCCCAGATGTCCTGACTCCTATCTCTGTGCCCTATCCACTAGGCCATGAAACATCGCTTCTTTTCAATGTTTGTCTCTTTCTCTTCTCAATCTCTTTCTATTGCTACCTCTTGGCTTGCCATTTTCCCAGTCCTCCACAGCTGAACCCTGACTCCACTGCCGTTAAGATCCACTTGTGCTTATGGGGGTGGGTCGGTTCTATATCTCTCTTTCTTGCACTTTATCTCTTTTCTCAAGTTATTTATACATGAAACTACACTAAATATTTTCCACATTTTATCTGTCATCACCATTACATGTTTGACTGCACTTGCATGGAGGAGGCACTCTGCAGCCGCTACAGATTTTTTCCAGATGCAGGCTATCTTTGTGGTTGATAACTCCTACCACATTTTTTGCAGTTGGCTGTCATTTCTACTCTCATTGTCTGCTCGTGGGCCTATTTAACCACCTCAACCAAATTCTGGTTATTATCTGCCACACAACCTTGTTTATAATTGTTGGTTCCCACCCAAGCATACTTATTTATCAGTTTAAGCTCTGTGAAGTATATTAATGGTTTTATCTTGAAGCAAATTTAGCTTCTCCAGTAGATTCACATTTATGTAGATCTGCGTTTCTTAGACCTGCCATTGCCTGATCTCCAGTGTGCAGTTAGCTGGGACTCTAAACTATAACTTGAACTTAATTACTCTCACCCTGTTGGATTGCAAAGGTTTCATCTGCTGCTTGATAATCATACTTGAAACATGTATAGTTCAACTACTTCCATTAATATCTGCTGAATTGCAAGCTCCTTGAAGGCAAAGATAGTGTCTTCTTACTCTTTCCTCTCCCAAGTACTTAGAATAGTGTTCTGCACTCAGTAAACTTGCAATAATTATCATTGATCATAATAAGTAATCCTTAAATTTCTGCCTTACCAGGTTATAGAAACTCTTTTTCAGGCCCTGAGAGCTCTAAGGGGACAGCTATTCCCTTGCTATATTAAGGAATTTGCAACCTTCTGGGCATCTTCTTTTAGACCCTGTCCCTTTGGGCTTATAAAACAATACCAATCCTAAGAGGTGTTAAATTTAAATACTTAGGTGCTTCTGGCTGGCGCGGAGCCAAACGGACTGTTTTTATACTCTTCAAAATATATTTGGTTTCAAATCACTTCTGGTTCCACAAGTTGTGTATCCTCCCTGGTAATCACATCCTTACATGATTCAACTTGTGTGTTTAGATAATTTCATGCTGTCCAAGTGTGTTCCATTCTCTGCTCGGTGGCTGCTGCCGGCTGGCTCCCCCAGCACTTCCTTTCCCTCTTGAAGACATAATTATAACCGACTGAATGTGGTTTAGGTTGGGTTTCAGTGCTACTCTAACTCCAAGCAGGCAATTGAGCGAAAAACTTTTATTCTTTCTCATCGATAGCTGGACACCACAGAAGTCTGGGACTCTGTCCGCTTTTGAGCAGGTGTAGATGCCCAAAGAAATTCTTGACAATGCTAAGGCTTTTCCAAGGTGGAAGTCTGGTTGGGCCAGGGTGCATGGTACCCAATCCAACCCTTGGCCAATGAGGTGGAGTCATGTTTGCAGTCATGTTCATTCAATCGTATTTATTGAGAGCTTACTGTGTGCAGAGCACAGTACAAGGGTACTCGAGTACACAACAAACAACCCAGAGATCAAATCCTAGACCTGGCTTTCCGATCAGGAACTATTTAGATGTGGCTTGTGGAACTAGCTCAAGCTTTGTGAAGAAGCAGAATGAGGGCCCAAGTCATGATTAATTCATAATTATTATAACATTTCTATGTAAAATACTGTAAGCTCCTTGAGAGCAGGGAAGGTGTCTACCAACTCTGTTGTATTGTACTCTCCCAAGTGTTTATTGCAGTGCTTTGCCCCCAGTAAACACTCTATAAATAGCTTTGTTTTATTAGAATAGATAATTATGGTATTTATTAAGAGCTTACTGTGTGCCAGGCATTGAACTAGGTGCTGGGGTGGATAGTCCCTTGTCCCACGTGGGGCTCACAGTCTCCATCCCCATTTTATAGATGAGGTAACTGAGGCTCAGAGAAGTCAAGTGATTTGCCCAAGGTCACACAGACAAGTGGCAGAGCTGGGGTGTACCTATTAAATGCTTATTAGGAGATAGACACTTTGCAAAGTGCTGAGGTAGATACAAGAAAATTGGAGACCATGCTCTGTGGTCCATATTAGCTAAAGCTATCAGTTAGGCAGTTAATTGTATTTATTGAGTACCTATTGTGTGCAGAGCACTCTACTGAGTGCTTGGGAGAGTTCAATAGAATTGGTAGACCCAATCCCTTAAGGAGCTTGCCATCTAGGGGGAAAGTGGGCATTGAAATGCATTATAGATGGGGAAACAGTATAAGGATATATACATAAGCATTTTGGGGGTGGAGATGGGGTGGGGAAATGATTTTAGTTTATGAAAAAACTAAAAAGCTTTTGCTAAAGTTTTCTCTTCAAATATTGCATGATTTCAACCAGGAAGGAGCCTAGTCACTGGGCAGTGAAACCTCATTCTGGTTCTAGAGTTATAGGCTGAGGAAGGGAGCACTATGGGCTGTTAGCGACCTTGTCATCAAAGCTGCGGTTTTTGACATTGCATTCCTCTGGGATGACGTCTGGGTGGGTAACAAGAAACTGCAGATCCCAGCAAGGAAATAAAAGACATGTAAATCTCAGAGCTCCTCTCTTCTTTAACTTAATCTTAAGATACTAGGCAAATGTCCTGTTATTCATTCATTCATTCAATAGTATTTATTGAGCGCTTACTATGTGCAGAGCACTGTACTAAGCGCTTGGGATGAACAAGTCGGCAACAGATAGAGACAGTCCCTGCCGTTTGACGGGCTTACAGTCTAATCGGGGGAGACAGACAGATGAGAACAGTGGCAATAAATAGAGTCAGAAAGCAATCCACAAAGTTCAAGCAAGCTTATACATTTCACCAAGAACGGTAGCTTGATTGAGCTCATGTCCACCTGGGGACAGGACCCTCGAGGGTGGCCTCCCTGGTGGCAGGTTTTGGTTTATTGAGCTCTTACTGTGTGTAGAACACTGTACTAAATGCTTGGGAAAGGGCATTTGAACTAAGAAACATAATCCCTGCCCCAAGGAATTTACAATGGAGCAGGGGAGTCAGACTTTTGCTTTCCTTTGGACTGTTTCCTTTTTTGAGAGGGACATTTAGCTGGAAAGCCACACCTCTAACCTGAAGATTTGCCTAAATACTTCAGGAAAAAAAATCAAGATGGTTTGATTTTCCTGCAACTGAAATAAATTTAGCTCATTCCTTTTAAGTTGTTATTGCTAAATGAGTATCTGGGAACATGATGCTTTCCACTTAGTAACCAAACTAGGCTTGTTTCCGGGGGTCTTATAAGTGCTTCTTTGTATAGGTCCCTCAACACATACCTTCCATGACTCCCCCATTGCCATAGCAGGACCTGTGATTTTGCAAAAGACACCCACTTATGGTGACCACATAATTATTGCTTTGGAGCTTAATCTGCCTTTCAGTTTTGGTAAAATGGAGAAAAAGCAGATCTAAATATCGAAGGTACTCGACCACCCGTTTAGCAACTTGCAGATTCAATTGTGGAGGAAGAGGCTAGGTTGATGACTTTGCACCCCTAACCCTCAGTTTGTCTACCATTCGGTATCGCTTTTAGGAGAACTTCCTCTCACCACTGGCTAATATCGCTGGCCCTCTCATGGCAGTTGCGGAAGCGGAAGGTGACAGGGGCCCAACTTCCCAGTCAGTCTCCTTGTGGAGCCTGTTTCCTGAGGTTATTTCTCCATGGGGCTGATGATGCCTGGTCACCCTCCAACCCTAAGGCATTTTCAGCCAACCTGTATTTAGCCATCAGAAGGTTAGTGACTTTGGGTTAGCAAGGTGACCTCACCTAGGTTAGATTGACACTATGGAAGAGTGCAAAAACTCTTTAGTTTATTGCCCAACATCAAACTACTTAGCCCTCCACATTCCTTTTATTTGAAGAGTAAACCCCTGCCTGCATTGATTTTTATGAAGTGGAAGAAGACAGGACATTTATAACAAAACCAGAGGGACAGATCTCCTCGAGTCATTCGGAGGAAGCCACGATGTTGCTATAAAAATAATATCGTCCCCTGTCAAATATTTTAGTTTTATGGTTTGAATCAATGACACAGAAACTTCCAGCACAGAGATGATGGGTGCCACAGTGAATTAGATGGTTCGTTGCTTGTGCTGGTTGAGATGTTGTTAGATATCTTGCAGCGGGACTGTGCTGTGGGCTGCCCTGTTTTAGGTCTCTACTACTGAGTAAAAGCAATTGTGGTATTTTGAGAGACATTCTAGGTGGCAGAAAAATTCATAATCTCTGATTGACTAGAACCATTTTGACCTTGGGCAAACAATCACATGGCCACGTTTTCTGCAAGATCCGGGAAGAATTAAGCTTGTGGTTTCTGTTTCCATGAAGAAGTTTTGAGTAATGGCCAAACAGATTAAGGTTTATCAGCACTTTGGAGGACAAACCCTTTACAAAATCCCAACCTAATCTAATGTTGAAATAAGATCTCAGAGTATGAAAGTTTGAGTTTGTTCCTGCTCCCTAAAGGGGAAAAAAAATGTAGCCGGAGGAAGGGTAGAAGGCACTCATTTAAATTACCATTGCCTTCTCTTTGAGTTCTTGCAAAGTTTTTGTTATTTGTGTGATTGGGGGTGAGAGGAGGGGGAGGTGAGAGGGAGTCCTTCTTATTGTGGCTACTATCTGCCTTTTCAGCTTTCATAGGTTTTCTGACATTGTTGCCTAGATCTACAGTACTCCCCCAAGCACTTCGTACAGTGCTCCGTACACAATAGACACTCAGTAAATACCATTTTTCTCCTGTTTGAATGCAGTCCCAAACCAGGAAGAATAACCACAGTATTTGGAAGTCAGCTTCCATAGCCCAGTGTGCTCTATGCAGGTGACAAGGTTGCTCTTCCATCCTTTTGGCTCTTTTTGTACCAGCAAGGGAAAAGCAAAGGCATTTGCTCTTAACAAAGAGTTTTGTTTTGGGGTCGGAGGTAATGAAGAGTGATTTTTTTAGTTGTTGCTTTTTATCTGCAGAGCAGGGGGGCAATCAGGATGAAAATGCAATCCGGCGGTTCACCAGTACAGTCTTCAGGTTTTCAGGTCTCTCTAAAAATAGAAACACACACATCTCCTTTCAGAAGATTAAAGCCTTCTCCAGAGTTCAGTGCAAGGGGCTGCTGCACTGAGCATTAGGTGAGGCTCCAGCTTGCCGCTGAAGGTTCGTCTCAGTGAGGATGCATTTGGAGGGGCAAGTGTCCTGCCATGTAACCCACCCTAGCTGAGGGTTGCAGAGGCTTCTTTGTCCCTGTCTGAAGGGAGAGGGAGCAAGAGCGAGCTCCAAGATGCCTAGAGGCAAGATCAGAAAATTCCAAGGGATCTGAGAAGCCAGGCCCCTCTGCATGCAGGCCTTCTCGGGAGCTAGGCCACCTGGTCCTTCTGACAGGGGTCTGTCTGCCCTGAAAATATTCTGAAGAAGGTCTGCCCATGGGCGGGCCACCATTTGCCTGTGGCCTGTGCAACCACCCACTCTCTTAGGATCTATTAGTCAAACATATTTATTGAGTGCTAACTGTTTACAGAACACTGTACTAAGCTGCTTGGGAGAGAGTGTGGGTTTGCCGTCCTGGCCTTTGCTACCCACCTTCCCGTTCCCTTGGGCTGCTGCCTTCACTCTGCAGGTCTGGTGGCTTTGAAAAGGAGGCAGAGTTGCCTAGTAGAAAGAGCCCAAAACGGGGAGTCAGAAGATACAGGTTCTAGTTTCGGTTTTGTCACGTGCCTGCTGGGTGTCCTTGGGCAAATCACTTAACTTCTTCATGCCTCAGTTTCCTCCTCTGTAAAATTCAAAATCTGTTTGTCCCCAAGTCTTAGGCTGTGGGGTCCAAGTGGGACAGGGATTGGGTCCAATTGAATTATCTCATATTTTACCCAGCACTTGGCAGATAGAAAGCACTTAATGAATACCACTGTGGTTATTTGAGGTCTTCCTTCAGCTCTGGGCTCCCTTCCACCTATTGATCCAGACATTCCTGACTCCTGGCCAGTGTCCAACTAATCCCTGGCCTCCCACTTCCATTAAAAAAAAGTAAATGAGAAAGAGGAAACGCGAATCCTTTAACACATTTGGGACTCATGGGAGTGTGGCCCAGTGGAAAGAACATGGCCTGGGACTCGGAAGGCTGATTTTTGTCTGGTATTTACCCCAGTGCTTAGTGCAGTGCATGGCATATAGTAAGCACTTACCAAATACCATTATTAATAGTATTATTTAATTATCCTGATGTAGCCAGTTTCTTTAAGAGGCTATTTAACTGATCCCACACTATCAGGAGTGAGATTGAACTCTCCTAAGTACAATGCTCCGCTCACAGTCGGTACTCAGTAAATACTACTGTTTAAAATCAGGCCTAAAATATTTTCACTCTCTACCACTTTGCCCTCTACATGTTGGATGCCTTTCTGGCCCTGCCCCTGGCCTTATTTTGAACCTTAATGATAATATTTGTTAAGCACTTACTATGGGTCAAGCTCTGTACTGAGTACTAGGGCATATATAAATTGATAAGTGTGGACACCCTGGGCTCACAGCCAAATAAATAGGAGGGAGAGCAGGTACTGAATCCCTATTTTACAGATGAGGAAACTGAGGGACAGAAAAGTGAAGTGACTTGCCCAAGGTCACACAGCATGAACGTGGCAGAGTCAGGTCCTCTGACTTGAACTCGGGTCCTCTGGCTCCCAGGCCCGTACCCTTTCCACTAGGCCACTCTGACTCTGTGAGGAAGGTGGGCATTTGAACTCCAGAATATTTTGGTCAGCAATTATGAATTCTTTTTTACCAAGAATGCTGGAGATTCTTTACTCTCAATTAAAGACGCCTCTGAAGTAATAGTGGTAACATTTGTGGAGCTTCCTCTGAGTGCAGCGCACAGTGCTAAATGCCTGGGAAATTGCAAAATTGCAACACTAAGAACGGTCAAGGAGTTTACACTCCAATTTCCAGGGAAGTAGAGGGAGCTGGTTAGAGAGTTGAACACCAACCTCCATCTGTTCATGTATCCAGTCCAGGAAAGAGGTGATGCGACTGTAGACTCCCGGTTTATTTACGTCGGCACAGCCGATCCCAAAGCTGGTAGCTCCCACCAATTTCCAGACCCTTCTGTCTTCACATGCCAAGGGTCCCCCGCTGTCACCCTGGAGGCCCAAGGAAACAAAAGAAGTGTCCATTGCTTGCAGTGTCTGTGGTGAGAGTGTGCTCTGTAGAATGGGGCATTGCCCAGGGACCCACTACCTCCCTTGGAATTCCAAGGGGACACGGAGAACAAAAAGCTTTCCAAGTCATCTCAGGGGCTACATGCATGCTCAGTTTGGAAAAGATCTCTGTGGACCCTTAGGAGCCTGGCCAGGTCAAATTCGGTCAGCATCCACAGGGTAAGGGGCAGGCCCCCAAAGTATTTCCCTTCTAAAGGTCAGAGGTTGGGAATGGGGCTCACATTTTGGTTGTATGGGACCATTGCACAGAGCCAAACACTTTGGCTCTGGCTGCTCTGGGGCCTGCTGGAAACCTGCAAGCTGCTTGCTTGGATTAGGGTGATTTTCTCCCCTTCGCCCCTCCCGTTACCCCCTCCCTGAAACCGGGTTTCTCCCTTTGGAGTTCTAGTTGAAAGGGAAGGTCAGCAAGTCCCCACCCAGAAAAAAAACCCTTGCCTCCCAGCACTGGAGAAAGTGTCGCTCAGACAGGCTGGAACTAGGCATCTGTGCACTGGGCAGAGCCCAGAACCGCCTGATCTTCCGCCGCCTCCTTCCATCTCCCCCAGCTCCTTGTACCCCTCCCCACCACCATCCCCGGCAGGTCTAAGTTACCAGCCAGTACAGTAGCAGTTAAGTCCACCCTGAGGGCAAGGATAAGGCTGCCGATGCTACCCCCGGCATCTTTTGTCCCCTCCCTCACACGGGGCTGTATTTCTGGAGCTCATTTTTCGTGGGTGCCCAGTTAGACATGGCATAGGCAGTGAGGGCAGGGAAGAGGGATCAACTACTCACCTGAGAGGGCCACACCCTCCCTCACACCCACCACCCAGCAGTAAGGATGGGGACATGCATTTAACCCCAAATGCATGGCAAGCATGACATTTACATCACCGTGGTTGTTAGTAGGAACAGGTTGGGTGGGATTATCTCCCGTGGATAAGAAATCAGGGAATATCATTCTCTGGTAAATGTCCCCTTGGCCGCTGTGCAAATTGGCTTTTGAGCACTTGCAAGGGAGTCCATGCAGGAGTGTAACAGCTCTGGGGTAGGGTGTATCTGCATGTTTGTTTAAAATTTTGGCCAGTCAAGCTCCCAACTAATTGATGATCCCGACTCCCTCAGCTAATATTACCACCCTTGTCGTCCAGTGAACGATGGCATAATAAGTTGTCCCGGGAAACTTTCCTTACCTGGCAGCTGTCCACCCCTCCCTGTAAGTAACCTGCACAGAGCATTGAAGGAGCGATGATTCCTCCATAGACATCCCTGTGATTGCATACTTTGTTGGAAAGCAAAGGGACGGCAGCGTGGTTCAGCTCAGCTGAAGCTTCACCTGTGTCGGAAATGCAAGAGAGGAACTTGTTGTCAAGTTCATTCCCTTTGTTTCAAGTCACTCCTTGCCCCCAAGGCCAAAGCTCCGGGTTTGAGGCAGACAGGATGGGGAGCTACATTCATTTAGTCACTTGGTAATATTTATTGAGTGCTTACTGTGTACTGAGCCCACTATACATGTAAGCAGTCACAAACAGACCACATCTAATGGTTTTAAACATCATCAAATCCAATCATTGATCCAAAGCAACACTTCACCAAAAGTCAAATTAGTCCAAGCCCAACCGTAGCTCTGATGCAATCAATAGTATTTATTAAGTGCCTTCTTCTTTCAGGACTAGAGTTACTAAACAGAAGCAGTGGGCTCTAGAGTAAAGAGCATGGCCCTGGGAGTCAGAGGGCCTTAGTTCTAATCCCACATCTGTCACTTGCCTGCTGTGTGATCTTGGGCAAGTTACTCAACTTCTCTGGGCCTCAGTTCCCAGGACAACATGGTGCTCTTCTGTAAAATAGGGTTTTAGTACCTGTTCTCGCTTCTCCTTAGAAGGTGAATCCCATGTGGGACCTGATTATCTTCGCTCTACCCCAGCGCTTAGTATGGTGCTTGGCACATAGTAAGTGCTCAACAAATATCACAATCACTTAGTCCTTAATCTGAGGGCTACTCTGTGTGACCTGGGGCAAATCAAATAACCCTTCAGGGCCTCTTTCTTATCTGCAAAAAGCCAATACTTGCTCCCACCTAGCTTAGAGGGAAGTTGGGATGATATGGAATCATAGATGAGAAAGTGTTTTGAGCTTCTCAGACAATGGCATTATGTTATGTTGGGTTATATTAAGGTGACCATTATTCTTCCTTCATTCCATCGTATTTATTAAGCACTTGTTTGTGCAGAGCACTGTACTAAGCGCTTAGGAGAGTACAATATAACAACAGACACATTACCTGCCCACAGTGAGCTATAGTGGGCTAAGTGTTTAGAATGCTTCATGCAGAAAAGGCAAGGTAGAGTGTGGGGATCCTATTTCCGCTCCAGAAAGGGCATTTAATCACCCACCTCCATCTTCTGTGGCCCCCCATCCCGATGTCCAACACACTTTCCCAACAGGAAATCGCTCTTCAGAATTGGGCAGGCAGATGGGCTGGATCAAACCTATTGATGGGAAAAAATATTTTATTTCAATCACAACTGAGTAAAATTTTTTTTAAAAAGAGCCTAAACTTAGTTTCTTTTGGGTCTGGCATGTTTCTCTGTGGTGGGGAAAATAAACTTATGTGAGAGGAATGAAAAATTACTGTCAGTTCATAGTTCAGAGCCCTATGACTTTGACAGTAGCCCTATGGAAGAGGGCAGTGCAGATGACAGACGAATCAGTGCACTGGCAAGAAATTCCTGCTGCAGTGTTCACAGATTGTGTCTTTCTCTTTCTCTATTTGTTTCTCTTTCTCTCTGTTTCTACCTCAGTCAGTGTATTTGAGCGCTTACTAGGTGCAAAGCACTGTATTAAGTGCTTGTTTGAGAACAACACATTAATAATAATTGTGGTATTTAAGTGTTTACTGTGGGCCAGGCACTGTTCTAAGCACTGGGGTAGATACAAGATAATTGGGTTGGACATAGTCCCTGTCCCACATAAGGCTCACAGTCTTACTCCCCATTTTTTAGATGAGGGAACTAAGACATGGAGAAGTTAAGTGACTTGCCCAAGGTCACATAACAGACAAGTGATGGAGCCAGAATTAGAACCCAGGTCCTGCTGACTCCCAGGCCCGTGCTGTATCCACTAGGCCACAGTAGAATTGTTAGACATGATGTCTGCAGAAAGAGAACTTGTAGTCTATCTTTTTCCTTCTCTTTCCATCTCAGCTTCTGCCTCTCCCCTTCTTGGTCTCTCTGTGTCTCTTGTTTGTTCTATGTCTCTTTCTACCTAGGCTGGTTCCTGTGAGTTTTGGATCTTAAGCAGATATTTGTATTTGCCTGTTGAGCCCCTCTTTCAGAGAGCACTGTGCCTTCTACCTGCAAACTTTAGGGCAGGTCTTTTAAAAAGAGAGATTTTCTTTATTTAACTTTTCACCAAAAAAAAAGGTTGAGTGTTTTTTGGTTTTTACCTGCAAGGCTATGTTAAGAACTAATAGCCTCTGTAATGGCTGATGGAAATCCTGACTGATTAAATTTGAAAGAAAGGGAAAGTAACAGGAGCGAAGTGGAAGATGTTACCATTGAAAGTGAGGGGTTCAGCTAGCTTCATCAGTGCTATGTCATTTCCCAGGGTCTTCGGCTTATACTTGCTGTGATAGATGATTTTTTTCACCAAGCGAGGGGTGCCTGGAGTGTCCGGCAGGATGACCAAACCCGCTTGCACAGTCCAAGATTTAGGAGTGTAGAGACTGGAGACAAGCGGGTGATGAGCAGAAAGAGGATTCAGAACACTACTAGCAAACCAGTTTCTCTGGGCCCCATAGAGCACATTTGGCTTAGTGACCGAAAACCTGTGGCTGCTGCATTTTATTGAACTGGTGACTTCACACACCAATTCACCCACGACTCTTTGCTCCCCCGAAGGGGTTCTCCCCGACTGCGCTCATAGTATGAATCTGCTTGATGTGAAGACCCAGACGTGAGGCAAACAGCAGCCAAGGTGAAGCCCGCCCCCAGGAACCTCAGTTGGAACTGGGCGGGAGCCCTCTGTATAAAGGCCTCCTAGCTCTCTGTAAGCCTCTTGCATGCGAGACCTCTTTCCCACATCTGACACCTGGCAAATTTGGGCAGTTTCAATTTTAATACCCTCGCTGGAACAATAAGATAAACTGGGGTTTCCAAATTCATTTTCTTCTAAAGACCATTTCCTGCTCCCTGGTTTTATTTTTTTTGAAAGAACTGCCATTTGCAGCTGCAGTTCTAAACGTGTTGAACTGGATTTGGTATCATTAGCCTTCTCCAAACAGTTGAGGGGAGATCGAGGAGCCACCACAAGGAGTAACAGTAATAATAATTGTGGTATTTGTTAAGCGCTTACTATGTGCCAGGCACTGTACTAAGCGCTGGGGTGGATAAAAGCAAATCGTATTGGACACAGTCCCTGTCCCACTTAGGGTTCACAGTCTCAACCCCCATTTTACAGATGAAGTAACTGAGGCCCAGAGAAGTGAAGTGACTTTCCCAAAGTTACATAGTAGACAAATGGTCTCTTTGTCTCTCACTTTCCTTCTGGTCTCTTTCTGTTTCTCTCTCTCCCTCTTTAGCTGTCTCTAACTTTCTCTGTCTCTCTCACCCAGAGGTTTACTGCATGAGAACTCAACACGCTGCTCAGAGAGCTGTCTTTAATCCTACTCTTAGGATCCCCTTTCTTTAACCATCCCCTCCTCAGTGTAGTTAAAACATTCCCCAGAGGACTTTGGGACATTTCCGGTGGAAGGCAGAGCGCAGAAGGGCCTGCTGCTGAGCTCCACCTCCTTGCCCTTTATCACTTCACCCCATGATGACATCCCACAAGAAACCCTCAGTGGCTTGGTGTCATGGCACATGCCCTAGGTGATTTGGCCCTATGCCTGCCCCCCCCCCCCCAGGGAAGAGCAAGATAAAATGGCAGAGACCTCTACTCACTCAAAAACGCAGTGGGCCGCTGTGACGATCCACACAGGTGTGATGAGCGATCCACCGCACAAGTGGTAGCCCTGGAACTGGAGACTGACCTGCCAGGGCCACTGCATAGGCAATGACATGTTCCCACCAACGATACGGGAGGTGTAGCCAACCCTCAGACCACACGCTGAAAGGAGACATGAAAGATGATGATTGGCCCAGAAACAGCAGACAATTATTTTTCCTTCTTGAAATACAGAGAACTGCAACCTCTGCCATTTCCTTTCTATAGGCTTCTATGCCAAGACCTCACAGCCCTCACTGACAGGAGATGGAGCCTTATTTCTTGCTCAGGCTTCACTTTAAGTTCATTTCCTTCTGAAATTGGAATGGATTACTGTTGCGTTAGGAGAATCAAAATTCTTTCCTTCTAATCCTGAGAGGTTGATGATCATTCAGTTGGGGTTTCTTCAAATCTACTTCAATTGTGATTTTCAAACACTTACCTACACATTTTAAGATGATTGCTTGGGCAGAAGCACATTCCTCTCTGAAATGGAGAGAACAGTATTAACCCATATACAGATTCAGTGGATTTTCAAACAAATGTGCTCTCCTTAACACATTTCATGGTGTAGTAGTGCAGTAGAGGATACGTTAGAGGTGATAATCCGGCCTAAAACCCTTGTTCAATACTGAAATATCATGTATATAAATTACACACACTTCAGAGAGGTAGAGTACAACTTCCCTATGAGGATATACATATATCTTTATATATATTCATATATATACACGTATTTTTATGAAATGCATTATATATAAATGACATATTTATAAATATATTTTATATATGATATACATGATAGAGGTGTATGATACTGTAACATAGGTGGGTATCCATTCCCTTAGGCAAGGTAGACTCATTTCCATATTAACTCTACTCATTGTTCTGCATCCCTGCTTACCCACTTCTTGAATTCACTCCCAGTGAGAATCCATCTGACAGTAATGAGAGTCAGTTCCTCTGTTCAGGTTTTTGGTTGTGTAGTCCAGGTGACTGGAGTCAACCTCATCTGCCGCTTAGGATGGTAAAACCCCAACAAGTCTGCTTTCTTGGTTGCTTTGATCCCTTTGGGAATGAGCCCTCCAAAACAGGGTAGCCCCCCAGATGGATCTCAGATCCAGCTTTGCTCTGAGGAGGTTTGGGAAGAGGCTGCTGGGAAATGAGCTCTTCGAGGCCAGGAATGGAGACCTGGGCTGGACCTTCCAGATGCTACTATTATCAGGGAGAGCATTTCCGCTAGGGTACCCAAGGCGTGGCTCCCTGGGGCCTAGAGAAAGGGTGTTTCTTATGCAGCATTCTTTCCTAAGGGTCCAGGGAATGAGAGTGGAGGATCTCAGTCTCCAAGGAGCAGGCCTTAAGCATAGACACCTGAACCCTCTAAACATCCCTCCTGGGGCCCTCAGCAGGCAAGGGGGCAGATGGTTATTTTATTTCTGATGAAGCTCCTCACTATCCTTAAGGGACTAGCTTAATGTTGACTAGGAATGCCAACCTGAAACATACCTTAAGTACATTGCATGGTGCAAGGAGGTGACCTGATTGTCTGGAAGCCAGTGATTGATGGAAACAAATTCAGCCCGAAACTCCTCTTCTATTGCACCCATGCGAATGGGACTCGAACTTATATAGCTGCAAATAAATCAGAAATTTAAGCCACTGGTCTGTTTGATCCCACTTCTCCCAGTGCTTGAAATAATTTCACTTGTCCTAGCAGAAAGAACACGGGACTGGGAGTCAGGAGACCTGGGTTCTGGTTTTGGCTCTGCCATTTGCCTGTTGTGTGATTTTGGGTAAGTCATTTGACTTCTCTGTGCCTGTTTCCTCATCTGTAAAATGGGGAGTAAATATCTGTTCTCTTTTTCCCTTAGATTGTGAAGTTCATGTAGAACAGGAACTGTATAAATCAATCAATGGTATATATTAATTCAGTTGTATTTATTGAGCACTTACAGTGTGCAAAACATACTGGGCGTGGAGCACTGAAGTAAGTGTCCGGAAGAGTACAATATTACAGAGTTGGTAGTCATGTTCCCTTGCCACAATGAGTTCATGGTCTCAAAGGGGAGACGGACATTAATATAAAAAATGTATAGATTTGTACATGAGTAGTATCCGATCTGATTATCTCGTATCTACCTCAGCACTTAGCACACTGCTTGGCACATAGTAAGTGCTTAACAATACCACTGTAACTGTTATTACTGTTATTATATCACTAGGAATTATAGAGCAGCTCTCTGCGACAGTCAGCCCTTGTTCTTTCTTATTAAAACTGCTGTGGGTGTAGAGGACAATTGTGAGGAGCAAAAAAATGGAAACCACAATGAAAGGTTATAAGAGGAGCATCACTTATCCTAGAGAAGATAAAGCTGAGACACAGTTGAATTGCTATCTTTAAGTGTCAGACAGAGATGGAGGCCAGCGCCCCTCCATCCCCACTGAAATAAATATATATAAAAAAAAGAAAACAGAAAAGCTGCCACCTCTTTCATTCAGGTAACTCATCTGGTTATCAGCTCTGACAATTTCACCCAGTTACTTTAATTGCTTTGGGCGTCCGCTTATTTAGAAATTAAAACTGAAAGCCTCTTTACTCCACATGCCACACCAGACTGTCAAACTGAGGTTCACGAGGAAGCTCTCTGTACTTCAAGAAGGGAACTTATTTAGAAAACAATACATTCAACCTTGGGTTCCAAGGCAGTATTACTAGGGCAGTGGTTAGCCTACTTTATGGCCACCCAAATTCTAAGTATAATCATTGCAAAAGCCATTGTTGAGTACATTGAAAAAAATGATTAGGTGTATAGAGTGCCAAGCCCTGAGGCAACTGTGCAGGAGGCGGGACCAGAAGGGGAGGGGGTGGAAGAGGCAGGGCCAGAAGAGGCAGGTCCATTGCTAGGCTTTGCCGAAAGATCCCTTGTGCCCTATACAACATCTGAACATTAGTGTTGGGCCAGGACAGCTCAAATTTTTGGACCCATCATAGCAAACTGGCTGAGGTCAGTGGAGAAAATGGAAAGATAGGGGGAAGTAGAAGATGGAAGAAGAGAAAGATATTGCCCATAAGAGAAAAACATAACAAACCCAGGGATAGACAGCAGCCCTAAATTATTTGCAAAATGAAAGATGGAAAGGAGATTCTGGGAGAGACCAGGGGACCATAAGTTTTTTCAGAGAAAAATCTGATCACCCAGCGAGAACATAGGGTGTTACAAATGGAAAGTGAAAAGGCACCTTAGCTCCTTTTCCTCAGGCTCATCAATAGGTATAAGTGCTACCTCTTCCTCCATCACCTGTCAAAAAAAGTTCCAAAACTGAGCTCCTGGCAGGTGGAGCTTGAGTTAAGCCCGAGAATAAGAACCAAAGGTGAGTGATTGCAGTGAGGAATGGTGAGAGATGGGGGACAGGGGATGTTTGACTTTAGTGAGATGGACAAGAAGAAAATGGAAAAGAAAGAGAAGTGAACAGCTTTGTGGAAAGTAACTAAAGTAGAAAATTGTTTATGTCTGTAAATATGAATGGATGACATGACAAACTCAAAATCTTCTATTCGTCATCTATAACAAGATTCCTCTGATATTTCATAGTTTTATCTTACTTGGTTTAAAATCCAAAACAAAGCCTGTCAGAGTGGGTGAGAAATCAAGATATGGTCATGTTGATTGCTTTATTACCTTGAGAATCCTAACTGGGAGCAGGCTACATTTCCATAATGATCTTTCCAGTTTTCCGAACAAACAGTCCTCCAGGAACCAGTCACGAATACCTGAAGCACAGCGTTCCGACCACTCACCCTGGCTGGATGTAATAAAAGAAGAGACATGGAGGATGGTGGTTAATCAAGATTAAGAAGATTGACAGAGATTTTTATTGTGTCTCAGAAAAATGTGTTTCACTGCATTCACATGGCACTTTCTATTGTCTGAATGTTTGGCAACTGCTTTTATTTGTGAATCTTCCCAACAATCAATCCATAAGTAGTATTTATTGGGTGCTGACTCTGTTCAGAGCACTGTACTAAGCACTTGGGGAGTACAATGGAGTTTTTAGATTCAAACCCTGCCCTCAAAGGAGCTTACAGGATATAGGGGGAGGCAGACACTACAAAAAATTACAGGTAGGGGGAATACCACTATCTATTATTTTTATTACTATTGTTATTCATCTGTATGTTACCCAAAGAAAAGATGAGGGCAGAGCGCAGACCCTTTCTAACCCCCACAAAGAACAAGCAATTAAAGGAATAGGAAAGAACTGAAATTACCACATCTGTATTCATCCTCCCCTTCTTTACAGTTGGAGATGCCATCACACCTGGCTGTCAGCTGAATACACTGAAAGGAAGATCTGCACCTGTACTTCCCAGAACAGTTGAAGTGAACTGAGGGAAATCGAGGAGAAGGTCAGTACATCATTGTTTACCCCCATCATATATGGGCCAGTACATTACCACCTCTGTAGTTTACTAAATGAATTAAATGCTAGTGGCGGCCCGAGAGGGGAGTTGCTGCCCACCCATTCTCCGCTGGCAATGAAACGGCTCTCACACAAGCTTTTTTAATGCCACCATCTTCCCTGCTTCCTCACTTCTATTTCATAATGGAATCCTGTCAGCTCACCTTGGAGGGCAAACTGCCTGTAGCCTACAGCCAATAGGTGCACTTTGATTCTTTGAATTTTCAAACAGAGAATGGGGAGACTTGAGTCTTCTCAGATTGGCTCAATCTATGGTATGTATTAAGCGCTTACTATGTGCAGAGCACTTAGTACTACTAAGCACTTGTAAAAGCACAATAATAAATTGAGGTATTTGTTAAGTGCTTACTATGTGCCAGGCACTGTTCTAAGCACTGGGATAGATCCAAGGTTGTACATAGTCCCTTTCCCATACAGGGCTCACAGTCTTAATCCCCATTTTACAGAAGAGGGAACTGAGGCACAGAGAAGTTGTGACCTGCCCAAGGTCACCCAACAGACAAGTGACAGAGCCAGGATTAGAACCCAGGTCCTTTTGACTCCCAGGCCTGTGATCTATCCACTAGGCCATGCTGCTTCTAAGGTTGGTAGATACATTCCCTGCCCATTACAAACTTACAGTCTAGAGATGATCTTAAAGTGTAGATGGTAGGAATAGGTGCAGCAATGAGATCTTGGACCCAGTCCACTTCCTGTCTATTTTACGGGGGTGCTGGGATAGAGAAAGTGGTGGGCCGTGTGAGAATCGCCACAGGGATCATTTAAGGGATAGCTAATTCTGTTGTCTCATGGGGAAAGGCAAGAAGTCCTAATCTGAATCAGAGCCCCAAAATACCTTCAGAATAACGACACACACTTAGTTCCTTAGGACAGAAAGGGTCCTTGGAGAGTCCATGAATGAGACTCTTTGTGACGAGGCACTGAGACCAGGATTGCTTAGATTGCCACCATCTTCAATTACAGCCAGAGACTTTACAAGCCTCTTACTGTTTCAAGTTCCTAGGTTTCGCCAACAGTTCCCATTATGCGTGCCAAATCAATTTTATTTTATATAGGCAAATACGACTTATTGAAGTCAGCAAACCCAAAGGCTATTTGGCTTCAGTAATCAAGCTTTGGTGGCAGGAGAATTGGAGTCGCAGGAGGAAGTGCATGAAACTTTTAAGCCCTTGAATGGTTATTTGAGTACCTGCTAAATAATAGATTGTACTTACAGCCCAGCCCAGTGGCCACAGCTAGGATTAGTGCAATGATGCCAATGACAATGACTGGAAAAAACTTCAGTGGGATTAAGGATAGTAAGTGGGCAGCTACTGCATCAGCATCTACAACAGAAACAGAAAAGAGAGACTGAGCTGGTCCAGTCATAGCTATCCACTCTTTGGTGGGTGGGGGGTGCGGGGATGTTACGGGAGAGAGGGTCCCCACAGCTCTGTGGGCTGGGCTTCCAGCCTCCCTCAACTGCGACTCTGACAATACCTGTCAGCACAGGAACCCCCAGGAGCACTGATCGTCTAAGTGTCCAGCACTCGTTTGTGGAAGAAAAGCAGCCCCACCTGGTCCTCCTTCACCAGAATCCATTTTCGAATCGTCTAAACCAAAAATCGATTTAAAGGAAAAGGGAATCTCAGCTGCTTGCAATTCTTCTTCGGGCACAGAGACTATTTCAGGACTTCCAGGGTTAGGTTCTGCCTCCACTGCCTGTGCCAGCAAAGAACATAAATCATTTTCAAGTCAGTGGCTTATTCCAGTGCCCCCATGGTACATTTCTTTTAGAAAAGACAGTTTCTGTCAATGCTATGCATGTGAAATAATTTCCTCACAGGGGAATTTAGCTCATTCAATAAATCAGATTGACATGGCTGCAAACTCTCTCTCCAAGTGACCGATTTCCTCCCCAAAATGTCACTCTTTTGGCTAGTTGACAAATATCCTAAGAAAACCCAGCAGCCAAATAGAGGCTTGCCCTGTGTCCTTTCTTTAGAAACCATTATGGACAAAATGGTGGAGTTTAGGGTTTTTTTTGTTCTACCTAATGCTGCAGTGACAGCTCTCGGGGAGACACTGTGATCTAATGTAAATAGCCTAGTTCTGCTTCTGGCCTGCCATGTGACTCAAGGAATAATAATAATATTAAATGTTAAGTGCTCACTATGAATGAAGCAATCATATACTCAAAAAGCTGAGGTAGCTATAGTACAATCAAATGGGACAGAGTCACCCTCCACAGGCCTCAGTTTCCTCATCTGTGGTATGGGGGAAAAAATAATACCTGCCTCTCTTGACTGGCATCACAAGGATACTATGGGAATCAAACCAGATAACTCATGTGAAAACACTTTGGAACAATTCCAGACCAAGGTATTGCTCCCTAATACAAGAATTCCAGAGAATTTTTTCTGTAAAGGCCAAAGACTTCTTACCACAACACCTTGCAGTGCCATGGAAAAAAAACAAACTGCAAAATGAACAGAATTTCCCAAATAAGGTCTGTTCAGCCACACCAGTTTTCAAACTAAATTTGACTCAGAAGTATCCCTAGAAATTACTCGGCAAAGCACCAAGTTCCATAGAGCTTTCAAATGGCTGATGCAATGGTGGCTCACAATTGTTTAGCTTTAGCTTTGTTTTCTACAGCTTAGACGTTAACAGTATTTGAAAGGATTTATACTTTCAAGTCCAGAACACATGACACCCATAACATGGTGTTTAAAGTCATAGAGACATGCAAGGAAGCGTTATCTGTTGCTAATGTTTTCTTTATCAGTTTTCTTTGTGCTTTCCATGCATGTTTAGAAACTAATAATGCTTACATTCAGAGATGATCATCATTTAACAGTATTTATTGAGAGCTCACTGTGTTCAGAGCTTGTCCTAAGCTTTTGGGAGAGTACAGCTGAGTTGGTAGGCACATTCCCTGCCTATAATGATTATTTTTAAACCTGTGATACTACCTACCACAGTAGACATTTTAAGAATTAGACATGCAGTTGAAAGAAAGGACAAGCACTTCCTGAATTGCCTAACTTGCAAGTATGGAATTTCTTATGTGGAATTACTTTCTAAAGCAGGTTGTCTGTAGACACATCAATAAATATTAGGAAGTCTTTTACAAGAGAGTTAATCCTCAGCGCCATCTTACTCACCATTTCTGGAGAATCCATCACTAAAAGCTAAAGGATTTTTCCCTTTTCATGGTAAAAATGAGCCCAGCAAAAAGCAAGTTGCTAACAAATTAGTCCATTTGGGAAATATTTTCACCAAGTTACTCAGCTTTGCAGGGTGAATCTTTGTAGCAGAAGACATTATTGCCGTAGTCCGTGTAACCTAACCTAGTCAGAGAGATCAAGTAGCTTTTGGTGGCATGACTACAGAGATCGGGGAGGGAAAAAAATCAGCCATTCTTTTAATTAGGGTAACCTACGTAAAGTAAGCAAACCTTTTGAGGTACTTTTTAAAGGGACTCTTAAACACAGAGGAATTTCCTTTAATTTCTGGGCCCCGGGATCATGATGAAATCTGGGCAGATTCTTCTATCCCTTCACTTGACCGATTCTCTGCTTGACAAATACCATCGTTATTATTAATAAAGATAAAGGTGGGTTCAGGGCAGAGGACACTTCATGGTCTCTCTGTAGTCCCCTCCCATTCTCTCTTGATGCCCACATCCTTCTCCAAAAGTGTGCCCCCTTCTCTGATCCTTTGAGGGTTATGTTTAGACCTAGATGGTAATGATGGAGGTAAGAGCGGGAGCTTAGGTAGCTCACAATCTAAGACTAGAGGGCTTGTACTAATTTGCTTGGTTGTTTTAATTTTTTTTCTTTGTTTTTTATAAGATGAGATCCTCCTGTCCCTCCACTCAAAGGGCACATCCTGCACCTTTTCACTTGATTTTTTTAAAAAAGATCCTGTGAAGTCTCCCTGCCGACACACACAATGTAAGCCCCACTGACTACACCTTGTGAGTTCCGAGATCGGACTGAATGTGCCACTCTGAGGGAGACTGTTGCATCCAGACATCTATCCCCTCTTGCCTATTCAGCTTCTCATCTCGAGCAATGCTGGTTTTCTTCCAGAGCGGCACGAGCCCCAGCGACCTGACTCAGACTTGTCGACTTTTTTGGTTTCAGTTTGGTCGATTTCACTCCCACTGAATTTGGTCGATTTCACTCCCACTGAATTTGTTCATTTTCACTCCCACAGAATTGCATTTAATGAGCCCAAGGTTCCCAAATGAAACTCAATCTGGGTACAGGAGGAGAGGGGTCAGGGTTGGCCTGCTTTAAGTCCATAGGGGAAAAAAAGCCCTCACACATTTGTTTGGTATTTTCATGGAAAGTCAGCCACAAGATCATTCCTGTAATTCATAAAAGTCCATTATCATGATCATCAGTTCGTGATATTTATTGAACACGTACTGGGTGAGGATATTGTACTAAGTACTCGGGAGATTACAGTACAACCGAGGAGGTAGATGTGTTCCCAGCCCTCAAGAAACTTACAGTCTAGAGGGGGTTTGCTTAGTGTAGTGCCTGGCACACAGTAAGCGCTTAACAAATGCCTTAATTATATTAAAATATAATGGTACGTAAGTATAATGGTACGTAAGTGCTTGAGGCTGAAGGTAGGATGAATATCAAGTGCTTAGAGGGTACAGATCCAAGTACATAAGTGATTCAGGAGGGAGAGGGAGTAGGGGAAATGAGAGCTTAGTTGAAGAAGACCTCTTGTAGGAGATGTGATTTTAAGAAGTCTGTAAAGGTGGTGAGAGTGGTGGGCTCTCATATATGGAGTGTGAAGGAATTCCAGGCCGGAGGCAGGACGTGGGCAAGGTGTTGGTGGCGAGATAGATTAGATTGGAGATACAGTGAGTAGGTTGACATTAGAGGAGCGAAATGTACAGGCTGAGTTGTAGTAGGAAGTCAGCTACGGTAAGGTAAGGTAGGATGGGGAGAGCTGATTGAGTACTTTAAATTGGTGGTTAAGGATTTTCTGTTTGATGCAGAGGTGGATGGGCAACCACTGGAGACTCTTGAGGAGAGAGGAGATGTAGACTGAACTTTTTTTTTTAAGAAAAGTGATCCAAACAGCTGAATGAAGTATGGAATGGAGAAGGGAGAGACAAGAGGCAGGGAGGTCAGCAAGGAGACTGATGCAGTAGACAAGGATAATGAGCAGCATTAGCTCAGATTACTCCTTAAGGTCATCTCCAACATCTGCTATGGAATTTAACCCATCTTGGCTCCTCTCAGGTTTGTTCCAGTAATACGGCTTCCTGTGAGGGGAACCATTGGCGAAGTCTCAGCTCTAGGGCAGTGTGCAGACTGGTCAACTAGAAAGCATCCCTTCTAGCAGAATGTCAGAAGTCCCACCTGCTGCAGCCTCCAATGTGGAAGACAAGTAAGGGAACGGAGGTATGATGGGCGGGGCTATAGAGCAATCAGCAGCCACATCCTATGGCAGCCTAGGAAATCATATGACTCATATAGTGCAGAATTTCCACCGGCCCCCACACTTAGCCCTTCTCTGCCACCTTCCCCTAATCCACACCTCTTTCTCGTACCCCTCATTTCACTTGTCTAAGAAACCCAAGGCCTGTCTTCCGCCATTATCCAGAGTTCGCTGAGCCCAACTCTCCCTGCCTTGCATGTGAAGACTGATGCTGGGGTAGGGAAGGTGGCAGAGAGCCAGCTGGAGTTAGTTCCCAATGGGACACCCCCTGGTATTTATGTGCATAGGTTGGGGTGGGGGGGCACTGGGCACAGGTGCTGTGTGGAGTCTGGCACAGGGGGCCAGCTGAGGCCCACTGTTAATAATTGGGGTACAAACAAGATCATCGGGATGGACACAGTCCATGTCCCACATGGGGCTCGCAGACTTATTGCATGCAAAACACTGTATGAAGCACTGGGGAAAATGCACAGATGTGAATAAGACACAGCCCCTGGCCCTCAAAGGTTTACACATCTGTCACCACACCCCCCACCCCCCCAACTTCTCCTCCCCACCCCCACCACTGGCCAAGCAGGAGCAGCAGCAGTAGTGGACTCTGGCCCAGGGAGAGTCAGCTGAGCCAGGGCCACTATGGCAGCAAAGCAGTGGTCCCATTCTCTGAAAAACCAAGGCTGCTTGGCAAAGAGTCCCTCAAGTCTGACCCTTATCTCTCTCCCAGAATTCCCTCCAGGCTGTCCAGGCAGGCTGGAGGCCAGATGGATCCCTCAGATCTCCCCGGAGAGCGGTGAGAGAAGCCTCTCTGAGTTCCCCATCTTGGCTCCCCCTTACAAGACTCTACCCAAAATTCTGTAGGTACACCCCTGATTGATTTGTGTTTTGTCCATGGCTGTGTCTGCTCCTCAGGAACACTCAACCTCATGAATATCGCTTCCCCGGTAGCTGATATTTCTCCTCACTGAAGTGACAACTCCAGGTCAGCGCTTCCTAAGGTGGAAAGAAATGCAGCCTTAAAGAAGTGCATCCTTCTGGACAAGTGAGTCCTGATGGGTCTTTTGGGGCACAAGGAAATCCACTTTTTTCAAGTTGTAGAAAAGAGCCGAAGATAAAGTTGGAAAGGGAGATGTAATATCCACCTGTAGAGGTGGACTATCATGACCTGGCCCTCTGAACCTCAATTTCCCCCTTCCCTTTGCTCTCCACCCTATGGAGAAATTATTTCCAGACTCTTGAGAGGAAATGGTGCAGAGACCCAGCAGGGGGCTGCTGATGCACAGGGGAACCCTAAGCAAAGAGCCTAGTGAGATGTGGACAGAAACTGAAGCGGGGAAAAATTGGATTCATAGTTACAGATGGGAGCCCCCAAGTTCTCATTCAGAAGCAGAGTTTGGAGGCACTACCCTATCAATCAGTGGTATTTACTGAGCACTTACTATGCTCATGCTGAGCATTGTATTAATCCCTTGGGAGATTACAATACAAATTAGCAGAGGCATTCTCTGCACATAATGAGCTTAAAGTCTTACACCTAGAACTGAATCTCAAAGCTTCCTAGATCCTGTAATCCCCCAGCCCCTACTAATAAGCATGTTTCATGGGGCCAGAGAAGGGAATGGATTTATATTCAGACTATATTAAGTGGCTTTTCCTTCCAAGCAGGATAAAAGATGTGGGTGAAATTGTTTCATTTAACTTGGGAAATGAAATGGTTCAGCCCTAAGCACTGTCTCTTGCAATACAGAGCCCTTGACCAGCAGCAAAATATATTTTAGGAGAGGACTGGACTAAGGCAACAAATTCACTTTGCTCATCAGAGAAAAGGCAATAACTATTTGCAGTTGATCAGGATCAATTCAAATTTGGTGGTCACAGGCCTTAAAAGGATTACGATGTAATAATAATTGTGGTACGTATTAAATGTTTACCATGGGCTAAGCACTGTACTCTGTGATTGGCTAGATATGAGATAATTGAGTTGGACACAGTCCTTGTCCCACATGAGACCCAGTGTCCAAGGGGGAGGGAGAATAAGGCATTTAAGCCCCATTGTACAGTTGAGGTAACTGAGGCACAGATGTTAAGTGACTTGCCCAAGGTCACACAGCAGGCAAGGGGCAGAGCTGGGATTAGAACCCAGGTCCTCTGACTCCCAGATCCATGCTCTTTTCACTAGGCCACGCTGCTGTCCCAAGCAAATGAGGAAGCTTCCTGGTTTCCAGTTGATTCATCTCTGGCCAGGGTCCAGTTAGGGGGTCCAGCTACAGAGACAGGCCTTGCGTCCAGGTCTCCCAACAGAGAAGGGGAATATCCACAACTCAAACACCTCCGCGTCCCCCACCCTACAGAGAACCCATCTCATGCAAACAGGATATCAACTTTTGACAAAAAGATCACAAGGGCTTGAGGTTTTGCCGTAGCCTCAGCCTCTCCTCCCTCGTACTCTCTAGCTTCCTCAACCGGCTTTCTGCCTGCACACCTACTTATCAGGGCCGGAAGACATGGCGACAGCTGAATTGCAGCTCTACGCGAAGGTCTCCAACAAGCTTAAAAGCCGGAGCTCCTTCCCCTTACTGGACTCTCTCCTGGCCCTGGGCTTCCCTGCACACACTGCGTGAGTAACCCCGTTCTCCCACTCATGCCTTTTGTGCTCCAGAAATGTGGCCCTGGAGGGATGTCACTGAGCAGCTTGCAGTCAGCCTGAGGGATCTGCCTGACATTCCCATTTCTGAGATTGGCTTCTGCTTTCAACCGCTGCTTAGGAACCCAAGGTTGATCTGAAATAAGACCCCGATCAGCCATTGATCAGATCCTCTTGTTCAAAATCGTACTATTGATGGTGATATTTGTTAAGTGTTTCTGATGTTCCAAACACTGTGCTTAGCACTGGAGGTAGATACAGGATACTCAGATCAGACGCAGTCCACGGGTCTCACGGACTAAACAGTGAGGACTTGCGCAGAGAGCATGGGACTGGGAATCAGAGCCCCTGGGTTCTAATCCCGGCCCTGCCGCTTGTGGTGTGACCTTGGGCAAGGCCATTAAACTCTCTGTGCCTCAGGTACCTTATCTGTAAAGTAAGGAGCTGCTCTTCCTATTTCTTAGATTGTGAACACCTGGTAGGACAGGGACTAATTAACTATATTTACCCTAGGACTTAGCACAGGGCTAGTGTGCCCCTTGTCTGTTGTGTGACCTTAGGAAGTCACTTCATTTCTCTGTGCCTCAGTGTCCTCAAATGTAAAATGGGGATTAAGATGGTGAGCCCCACGTGGGACATGGATTGTGCACAACCTGATTAACTCATACCCCCCTGTAGCTCAGAGTAGGCACTTAATGCCATAAAAATTGGGGTGCCAGGGGAAGGCTCTGTACACAGGAAGCAATTAAGTTGTTATTATCATTAATATTATTATTGATCATAGGTCTGTGAATACCAGTAAAATGATATCAAATCTGTTCTTGCGACAGCTCCAGATTTCTTCAAATTCCAAGGCTCCCGTAGAGTTAACCGCTTTAACTTTCAAGACGTTTAGTGGAAATAAGATTTAGATATAACATAGTGCAAAGAGAATTTTGAAGAGACTCAAGTAGTTTCTCAAAGTATCCAACCCTAAACCACTTATTTTATTACATTAAATTATCATCATCAGTTAATTAATGGTGCATTAATTGAGAGCCCACTTGGTTCAGTGCCTTTTACTAGGCGCTAGGTAAATACCAAATAAAGAGAGTGAATTTTCCCTACCCATTAGGACCTTACACTCTAATGGAATTTTCCCACGGGAGGTGGCTGTTTCCAAGATCCCTCTCTCCCCGAGACTATTTTGAAATGAAAATCCACTAAGATCATCTGTTAAAAGCCACAGTCCCACACCATTTCAGGCTTTAAAAATATTGTCTCTAATCAAAGTGAAAATAGAAACAGTTTAGTTGGGAGATAGCAAGTTTAGTTTAAGAAAGTGCTGCTTCAGATTGTCCAAAGGAACCTCTCTTGCCTTCAGTAGGGTCAGTCCTTCTTATCAAAGAGAAAGTGATAATTATCTTCATTTTGCAGTGTCATTCCACCACAGATTACTTTTATGGGCACCTACTGGGCTGATAGCACTCAATTTAGCTTTAGGAAGTGACAAGTAATTCCAGGTTTATGGGTCAACTGACTTTGAAAAGTTTAAATGTGGAGGGAGTCTTAGATTGTGAGCCCCACTGAGGACAGACGTTGAATCTGTTCCGATCATACTGTATCTACCCCAGTAGTATAGTGTTTGGCCCATAATTGCTGCTTAATAAATAACACGAAAGAAGTGGGAAATCTCCCCGGTCTGGTACTTTTGTGGGATCAAGCAAAGAAGAAGTCTGGGCTGATAAAAGATTTTGGAAGAACAGACTTTTTTTAACTAATACAGTCCATACTAATTGGACTACCAAACTTTTTAGCCAAGGGGGCAGGGGCTTTATTGCTAATCAGGATTCACACCAACTCCTGAGGGGCAGGTCCAGGCTAGGATCATCACACCCTGGATTAGAGAAGCCTCAAGAGATCCTGCCCCTGTCCTGGGCCTGGGCCCTCCCTAATCTAGAACCAAAGCCAGAATCAATCCAGCCCCTTGGGGACCCCCAAACCTGGGGTCAGTAGAGAATCACACCTACTTCCCTCCCTGCCCATCCAGGGCAGGACCTGGACCAGCGTTCAGGGATTGGAAGACTCAGGTGCTCTCCCACTAAGCTTTTGGTTTTCATCCTGGACAGACTCCACCCATGTCCCACAACAGCCAAGTCTCCATAATAGTGGAGTGGGAGCCCACTGAAGAACTGACCACAACTAAAAGTAGCACGCAGTCAGTCCTGGGATGAAAATGCCCAATAGCTAGACAAGAGCTTCCAGTGTTAACCTCCCCTCCAGCCCATTTTCAGGATTTTATAACCTGTGGTCTTAAACCCATCATGGGATGCAGCTGCAAAAAATCAGTAATAATTCCTGAATTTCAGTGGAGCTTTTATTCTCTGAGTTACCGATATCACAGAACCATAGGGCATCCTTTACATTCTCTCTTAATTTCGTGGTCTCGTATCTTCCATCTTCTTCGTAATTCTCAGGCAGAAGGCATTGGCAGCTACTGGCAGAAAAACAGCACAAGAGGCAGCTGATTGGTAAGTGAACATGATTTTGTGTTACAGGAGGGGTTTCACCCAGAGCTGCATTATTTCTCCCCGACTCAGAGTAGCATTTATCAAGTGTTGCCTCTCTAGACCTAAATCTAAAATAAGGCAGGTTCTTGCCCCCTAAGAGTTTACAATCTAGAAAGATAGACCATTCAGTGTGGTTGAGAAGCAGCATGGTTTAATGGCAAGAACATGGGATTGGGAGTCAGAGGACATAGGTCTAATCCCAGCTCTGCCACTTGTCTGCTGTGAGACGTTGGGCAAGCCACTCAGCTTCTCTGTGCCTCAGATACCTCATCTGTAAAATGGGGATTAAGACTGTGAGCCCACATGGGACAACCTGATAACCTTGTATCTACCCCAATGCTTAGAACAATGCTTGGCACATAGTCAGTGCTTAACAGATGCCATTATTATTATTATTGACAAAGTATTTGGATGGAAATGGGTTGAAAATTTGCATTACAAAAACCAGAATGAAGCCTTTCATGACTTGTATTTCAAGCTGGATTAAATAGAACTTAATCAAATTTATTGAGCACTTATGTGCCAAGCACTGTACTAAGCGTTGTGCAAAGACAAGAGAAAGATTTGCTCCTTTGGAAAAATGGTTTTGTCTCCCACTGGAGTTGACTAAACAAAGAAGGAAGTGTGGAAGTGAAGTTGCATAGGGTAAGTGAATACCCTCCCACTATTTTGGGGAAAAATTCCACTCCCCTAGGATGCACTCATAATCATGGTAAATGTAATAATATTATCTAGACTGTGAGCCCGTCATTGGGCAGGGATTGTCTCTATCTGTTGCTGAATTGTCCATTCCTAGCGCTTAGTACAGTGCTTTACACCTAGTAAGTGCTCAATAAATACTATTGAATGAATGAATATTGAGCACCCTCTGGTTCGATGCACTGTAGTAAGTACTTGGCAACTGCAACAAAAGCATGAGATGCACTCCCTCAATCTAACAAGGGATCTAGGCACAAACATATTTACAAATGGAGGAATCAGGAAAACCGAACGAAGATGCAGTTGGAATGTGCATATATACAGAAGTGTTAAGGATGGGAAAGAAGATGGGATCTGGTGATGAGGCTTTGAGTCTCATTTACTGTCTGCTGTACTTTTAGTAGCAGCATTTATTGAGTTCTCCATTGGTGTGGTGCTTTGTTCAAGGCACTTGGGAAGTACGGAATAATGAAGTGACAAGTTCCCTGCCCAAAAGGAGCTTACACTCTATCAGGGGAGACAAGCTTAAAAAGACTCATGACTAGAGTGGTTGAAATTAGTGAATCAATGACCTCAAATGCCCTTTGGGGTGGACTAGAATTACTCCCTTTTTCCAGAAGGGGAAACTAAATACCAGGCGAGTACTGGTACTGACCCAGGTGATGTCAGGAGCCAGAGACAGTGCTGGTAATGGCGCCCAGGCCAAAGATTAAGTGAGGCAGCCTAGGGCAAAGGGCATCAAGAGAACACTCCCTCTAGCCAGTGGGGAAGGTGCTGAAGGAGATTAGAGGACAAGAGTGGCGTGTGTAGGGATGAGGGGAGGGAGGCCACAGTTCTAACCCCAAATTTAGGCTGCAGGACATAGTTCACCCCCATAGTTTTGGGGACGGGCAAGCAGCAACTGCTAACCCATCCTGCCCTCTGGTGCCCCCTGAACCTGGCTTGAAGCACCAAGGAGGCCGCTCCACTTAATTTGCCTCCTGCAAGCAGGATATGACTCCACAGCCAGGCCCCGGCACCCGGGACTCCACTTGCTCCAACCAGGATTGGACTCGAGGCTCCCCTCCCCTTTTATGGCACAGGAAGCCAGCATGGGTGACTCTCGACCAGCCCAGGGAGTCCAGCAATGATGAGCTGGAGGCTCCTCTTTTCCTCCAGCCAAGGGTCGAAGATGATTGGGAGCCTGGGGAGGGATTGAGGGAGGGCTTTTTTGTCCTCTTCCGGACTCTGAGGCCTGCTGGGGCCCCCAGGAAGCCACACCCCAACTCGACTCAAGTGCCTCACCAAATTTACCTCAACATTCAAAATGAAAAAAATTAGCAACCCACCTCCCCTTCCCATCAGCACTTATGTGCACAGCTTTATACTCAGTTGCTTCCCCTACCTGTAATTTATTTTACTGTTGGTCTCCCGTCTAGACCGTAATTTTCTTGAGGGCAGGACTCCTATTAACTCTATCGTACTCTCCCAAATGCTTAGTTCAGAGCTCTAGACAGTGCTGATTAAATGCCATCGGTTGACTGGGTAGGGGTAGAGAGGAACCTCAGAAACATTTAGAGACCTGAGGTAGTGAGCAGGGCCGAGTTAAAAGAGGGGGAAAGAGCAAAGGAAGCATAAAGTAATGCATGTAAAAAGTTCTTCAAAGATGTCCCTGCAACAATTTTTTTTTTTTAAGTCTTGGAGCAGGTAACAAATGGTAGCTTAAATCCTTCACTTGTCTGAGTCCTGCTGTCATATCAGTCAGTCCATCAGTAGCATTTGCTGAATGTTTTCTGTGTGCCGTGCACTGTACTAAGTGCTTGGGAGAGTATAGCAGAATACCAGCTGTGGCGGGCAAGACCTGGGCCCTAGATGGTGCCAGAAAAGCTCTAAAGACTCTCTGCAAGCTGGAGAGTGTTTGGACTGAGGCAGAGAAGGAGGAAGCCCTTAAAGAGCAATTTCCTTGGGGTGCATCCATCCCAAGGGATTTAAGCGACATTCTTCTTTCCCCTGCCTGGAACTCCCTTTCACGCATATCTGCCAGGACCTGGCCCTCCCCCTGTTCAAAGGCTTCCTGAAAACTCATCCTCCCCACAGGAAGCCTTTCCCAGTTGTGCCTTGATCTCATCTATCTCGCTGCTGACCCCATTCCCATATCCTCTCTCTGACGTGGAACTCCCTCCTCTCAAGACAGGCCAAACCACTGCTCTCCCCAACTTCAAAGCCTTATTAAGGTCACATCTCCTCCAAGAGGCCTTCCCTGATTAAGCCTTCTTTTCTCCAACTCCCTCTCCCTTTTGGTCTTCTATGTACTTGGACTTGTATCCTTTGGGCACTTGGAATTCACCGCTCCCCCCTCCCCCCCCCCCGCCCGGCTCCATCTCAACACTTATGAACATATCCATAATTTTTTAAATTTATATTAGTCTGTCTCCCCCTCTAGACTCTTAAGCTCACTGAGGGTAAGAAACATGTCTACCAACTCTCTCGTATTGTACTCACCCAAGCATTTAGAACAGTGCTCTGCACATAGTAAATAATAAATACCACTGTGACATCCCCACATCCCCTGGACCTGTCAGCCTCTCAGCCACCCAGCGCACTTGTGTGAATATCAGTTTGTTCCTTAGTTTATTCCTCTCATTTATTCTGGAGACAAATTTTTGTTCCTTTGGCAGGTTCCAGTTATACCCAGGTTTTTCCTCCTCTTTGTCCTATGAATATAGTATATGAACATGTCTGTCAGGGTCTCCCATTAGGTTGTAAGCTCCTTGAGGGTGGGGACCATTTCCAATAATCCTGTAGTCTGTTCCAAGCACCCAGCACAGTGCTCTGCACCCAGCGGGTTGCTCCATAAATCAGAATAAATGGATGGATTGGACTGGGGGAAAGAAATGGTTATGGTAATCCAGGTTCCAGTACTGCTCTGTGCTTTACCACCTTATAGTTGGATGAATCGTTTCAATCTCAATGGAGTCGAAGGGATTTGGTTTCCACCACCTTCAACTGGACAAGCTGACTCAATGTGGACAGGGCTGGGCTACATTTGCAGAAGAGTTTTCCCCTAGGGGAGGATTGGTTGAAACTGTTTTTCAATCAATCAGTCGTATTTATTGAGCGCTTATTGTGTGCAGTGCACTGTACTAACTCTGTGAAAGTACGATATAACAGAATTCGTAGACATGTTCCCTGCCCATAATGAGTTTATAGTCTAGAGGGAGAGACAGGCATTGCTATAAATAAAATACAGATATATACGCAAGTGTTGTGGGACTGAGGGAGAAGTGAATAAAGGGTGCAAAACCTAGTGTAAAGGTGTCACAGGAGGAAGTGGAAGAAGAGGAAATGAGGCCTAGTCGGGGAAGGCCTCAATAAGGCTTTGAAGGTGGAGAGAGTGATCATCCTTCGGATATGAAGAGGTAGGGCATTCCAGGCCAGAGGCAAGATGTGGGCGAGGGGTCGGCGATGAGTTAGACAAGATGGAGGTAGAGTGGGTAGGTTGGCATTAGAGGAGCAAAGTGTGTGGGCTGAGTTGTAGAAAATCAGAAAGCTGTTTCTATCAGTAGTGACATTTAATAAGAATAGGGGTCGCTGGAAACTGCCTGAAGGCATGTTGGGGCCGTGAGGCCTGTAAAACCATTTGGAGGCTCAATCTTGCTGGACTAGGCACCTGCTCCTTCAGGGCTGAGGGAAGCGGATGTCTTTTCCCAAGGAGAAGAATACACTCTCTGTTGCAGGTTACATTTCCATTACAATGACCCTTCCCTGGAAGACCCGATCCCTCAGGAATACGTCCTCTACCTGTGCCCCACCGGGCCCCTGTTGGAGGAACTGCAGGAGTTTTGGAGAGAAAGTAAGCTCCAGTGTGCCAGAAACAGAGCTCACGAAGTTTTCCCCCACGTGACTCTCTGCGAGTTCTTCACGGTAAGGCTGCCTTTTCCGCTCTCACCCAGCTGATGGGCAGACTGGCCAGCCTGGCCTGAGGGGGAGAGAGAGAGAGCTAATGTCCTGGGGAGTGTGGTTGGGAAAGAACCAAGCTGAAAAACATCACCCCGTCTCCAGGGGGACCCACTCCGAGGCATGTGATGCTGCATTGCACGTGAATTCATCGCATGCGGTGACACATATGACTGCTAGGCAGGGGGCCTGGCATCATGACTCCCTGCAGATGTGTGCTCCTGTTTATCATTGTTGATAAGCCAGAACCCATGCTCTTTTAAGGGTAAGCCTGCATTTCCTTTTTTCTGTTAGTGCGAAGACCAGAAAGTGGATTGTTTGTACGAAGCCCTGAAGAGAGCTGGAGACAAGATTTTGCATTCCTTCCCATCTGTAATCCCCCTAACCCTCCATTCTTCCATCAGTTACCTGGGGTTCTTCATTGATGAAGGCCCTGCTGATGTAATTCGGGAATTCGCCATGTCTTTTGCTACGGAAGCCGCCATCTTGGCAGGTAGGCCCAAGCTTCCCATGGAAAATCATACAGTAATCATAATCGTAATGATGAGCTCCTGATTTTTGTATAGGGCTTGTAGTTCTCTGAGATCCTTTTCCATTAATCGTCTCACCTTGCTCTCGCCATAGCACTGTGAGATAGGGAAAGGTGGTATTACCATCGTCATTTCACAGAGTAGGAAATGAAGGCCCTAAGAGGTTAAGCGTCTTGCCCACTCAATAATTCTGTCAATCGATGATATTTACTGTGTGCTTCCTCAAAGTCACACAGCCAATGGCAGAGCTGGGACCAGAAGCCAGGTCTCCTGACACCCAGATTTTCCACAAGATTATGTTTTCTCAGCAAAGCTACGCACTCCTTGGCATCATGAGACCTAAGCCGGGAATGGATCGAGGTATCCTAGTGACTGAGATACAAGCATCCTGCCATCCCTGTCCCTCGCTCACTCAGTTCTCCCAGCTGGGAACCTCCCCACACAAATCCATCAGACCACAGCCCTTCCCATTTACAGAAGCTCTCCTAAAAGCCCACCTCCTTCAACAAGCCTTCTCTGATTAATTCTCAGCATCCCAAGTCATACAAACCAGCAGCCATCTCTAGCACTGAGGTAATTAGTCATACTCACCCTGTGTATATACTTAGATTCAATTATGCATTCAATTATTTCACGGGGTTTCTTTGTAAAATCTTTGAATGTCAGTTTCCCCATTACATTGTAAGCTCCTTGTGGGCTTGTTTTGTCCTTCCCGAGTGCTTAGTTCAGTACGTTGCACCAAATGGGTGCTTAATACATACTGTGACCACAGTTTGCAGTTGGCAAAACAGAAGTAGAGAGACAAATGGTTTGTGAAAGGTAAATGTTTAATATAAGAGCTCAAATAAGGCTCCTACTGCCCTAGTCACCAGACCACCCAGCTTACCTAGATAATCTAAGGTCGCCTTAACTGTTTTTATTTTGAATGTTCCATCGTCTGTGCTTCACCTATAATTTATGTCTCTTTGCTATATGTCCTCCCTCATCTATATGGGGAATCGCTTGTGGGACGGGGGCCACGTTCGATTCCAAGTTTGAATTCACCCCAGCCCTTAGTACAGTGTTCAGTACCAACACATTCTCAGTAAATACCACCCCTTACCCTGCTATCTCTTAGATTCTACAGGATGAGTCCCACCCACATTCACAGTGAAACACTACTCTCATAGATGCATACATTTGTTTCTCTGTCAAAAGGACACGGGTTGCCCTGCTCTTAACCAGAATGAGCTGAACTTTTGATTTTTATCTATTTCCCACTGTGTGTGGCCAGGAGAAATGAGCTTTCTTCCTACTGAACATTACCCAAGATCAAGAAGAATCCCAGGAGGAGACTGCAGTGATTTCAGAGAAAAAGACCCCACAGCATTTACTGAGCTCCCACAACTATTTTTTTTTTTTTACCATTTACCCTGGGAAGCAGCGTGGCCTAGTGTATAGAGCACGGATCTCTGAATCAGAGAACCTGGGTTCTAATCCTGGCTCCACCACTTCTCTGCTGTGTGACTCTGGGCAAGTCACTTAACTTCTCTGTGCCTTGGTTACCTCATCTGTAAAATGGGAATGATGACTGTGAGCCCCACGTGGGACATGGACTGTGTCCAACCATATTAGTTTGTATCTAGTCCAGTGCTTGGTACGGTGTCTGGCACATAGTAAGCGCTTAACAAATACCATAATTTCCACACTCTCTGTTAATGAGGAAGGTGAAAAAAGAAATGGTTTGGTAATTAGCAGAAGCAGTGCTGCTTGGGAGAATCAAGTTGTCCTCCCAGACCAGCATTCTGCCTCCAGCAGTGGTGACAAAGGATGGCTGGACCTCCCTCTGCTGTATCCACAATCTTTCCCCCTAATCACCAAGTTGGGGGCAGGTATAGAAATGAAAGTCAGTTAAGCTGACTTTGTTCCTGTGGGTAGGGATTGCATTTCCCAACTCTGCCATATACTGCTTTCCAAAGTGCTCAGTTCAGTGCTCTGCACTCAGAAAATGCTCAATAGGTACCGATGATTAGTTGGTTGGTTGATGGATCAAGCATTTCTAAAACTGCATCACTTTCTCCTCTTTTCCCATTTCCACCCCTTTCCTGGACACACAGCAGGCATAGGGAAAAGAAAGCTCTTCGCATCATCATGCAGCCTTCTAAATCATGCTTCTAATTTTTAATAGATTGTCTTGTAAAACCTTGCACGAAGCAGCTCCATCTCACCTTGGCTCACAAGTTTTATCCTCACCATCAGCGAACATTGGAGCAACTGGCTAAATTCATCCATCAGGGACAGAGCTGCCAGTGGATTGCAGCTCTGTATTCACGCGACATGCGGTTTGTGCACTACCAGGTAAGACTTTTACACACACCTTTGACTGTCTTCCTCCACCTCGGGTTACAGATCTTTGCCCGGTCTTTGTGAAAATAAATGGATTTCGCCTTATCTGCCCAAAGAGGCTGTGTAGCAGAATGATCTTTCAGATAGTTGGTATTTTAAATTCAGCAGCAAATGTCCTTTTTCCATATTGCTTAAAGTCATCCCAGTGATAACTCCTTTTGGTAATATATGACCGAGTGTTACACCCTACCCTTCCTTGCCAAAAAAAAGGAAATCTTTTGGGTTAGTAAATGAAGAATCAGGGTATATTGTTTATGATTGTGTATTCTTATGAAATCTTTCACTGAGGGTTGACTTCACTACCCCTTGCTTGGAGTTCTTATAAATTTTCCTGTTGTGTCATTCTTCATATTCAGCATCTGGTTTACTGATCACCACAGTAAAGCCTCGACAGCATAAGTCAAGACAGTGAAGAAGTGATACTCAGTTTATCTGAGTTTTCCCCAGATGAGGGGTGTTCAGAAATCTGTCCATTTTAATAATGATAATAAAATAATAGTGGCATTTGTTAAGCACTTATCATGTGTCAGGCACTGTACTAAACCTTGGGATAGATACGAGATAATCAAGTTGGACACAGCCCTTGTCCCACTAGGGCTCACAGTCTAAGGGGAAAGAGAGAACAGGTATTTTAATCCCCACTCTACAAAGAAAATGAGGCAGTGAGAAATTAAATGACTTGCCCAAAGTCACACAGCAGACGTGGCAGAGCCGGGATAATAATAATAATGGTATATGTTAAGCACTTACTATGTGCAGAGCACTCTTCTAAGCACTGGATTGGAACCTAGGTCTTCTAACTCCCGTGCCCGCATTTTTTCCACAAGGCCGTGCTACTTCCCTGTAGTTCAGAACTTGGCCTGAAATGAGTGGGATGTTTGATTTGAAACTCCGCTCAAGACTGATGAGCCATTCTCCCATTGCTCCACAAGGACTTGTGGGATTTTGAGCAAGCCAGAGGGAGAATTCGGTGTTGGGGCATCGGGTGACCCAGACACCCAATGAAACAGGGCTTCTTGGGCTGCCCCCAAGGCACACAACAGATTGGGTCTTGAAAAGCATGCGTTTATGTTCCAGACGCTGCGGGCGCTCTTCCAGTACAAGCCTCAGAACGTGGATGAACTACTGCTGAGTGCAGGCGAGTACATCTTTGTGGACCGGACCCAGCCGAACGAAGCCAGTGAAGGCTGGGTGATGGCAACCTCCCACCGGACGGGCTGCCGGGGATTTGCTCCTGAGAATTACATGGAGAGAGCCAACGAGTCAGACACTTGGGTCAAACACAGGTCGGTACCACGTCTGTCCACCCACTGGGCAGGAATAACATCAAGGGGAAGAGCTGTATGTGTGGCATTTAACCATGGTATTTAATAATAATAATAATAATTATAGTATTTGCTAAGTGTTTACTATGTGCCAGGCACTGTACTAAGTGCTGGGGTGGATACTAAGCGTGCCAAGCACTGAGCTAGATCCAAGCAGAGGTGCTAACTATGTGAGGGTGACACTGCCTCAAACCTTTGAACTCTTTGACTTAATTGCTAATTCCAAGTCTTTGCTGAGAACTGAGTTTCCATCTGGGCTAAAAAGATGCCAGAATTGTGGCTCTTTGAACTATCTCTGAAGTATTTCCTCACCCAGTCCCTACCCACCCACCTAAAATCCCTACCCCCTTTACACTCCAGCATTCCAAGTGGATCTTCGGATTCAAGATAAATCAGATATGGTCCCCTTCCCAGTTGAGGCTCACGCTGTAAGGAGTAGAGAGAGCACATATTTTATCCCCATTTTGCACACAAAGACATTGAAGCACAGAGCGGTTAAGTGTTTTGCCCAAGAGCTCATCAGATGAATAAGGTAAACAAATGCTCTTTTTCAGTCTAAATTTGGATAAGGGTTTTGTAACTAGGAGAAACTGGGGGAAAAGCGTCATTTTATTGAAAAATGCCACTGAAAGCTAACTATGCTTTTGAGAGAAAGCAATCCATAGCTAAGTATGATAAACACATTTTGTCACTCAAAAGCATTCAAATATCAGTGATGGAGAAACTCATGGAAATCTTTTTGGTTGTGCCAATGTGTAACTGAGAGGACAAAGCAGATGTTACTGATCATAGGGGATAAGGTTTCATTTTAAATGGAGGGATGAAAAGGGACAGGGCTTAACTTCTCTGTGCCTCAGTTCCCTCATCTGTAAAATGGGGATTAAAAGTGTGTGAGCCCCACGTGGGACAACTTGATTACCCTGTTTCTCCCCCAGCGCTTAGAACAGTGCTCGGCACCTAGTAAGTGCTTAACAAATACCAACATTTTTTTTTAAAGAGTACAGGGCAGAAGAGGTTAGAATGAGAGATGCCTATACCCTTCAGAGACAGTCCCAAAGTCAGCCAGCCACAGAAACCAGAGCCAAAGAGGAGAGAGAAGAGAGACAGGTGGAGAAGAGATAGAGGAGACACAGAATGAACCAAAGAAAGACTTGGTGAGGAGAGAAATGAGAAAGAGAGAGAGAAATGGGGAGAAAGGAAACCTCCTTTCTCCTCCTCTCTCCTCACCTGGCTGTCCCTAGAGCTGGACTGGAACTCTGATAGGCTCCAGGATTGAGTGCCATAATATTTGAATGATATCAAATCCCCTAGGCATAATGACATAATTTCCCTCTAGACTGGATGTGTGAAGTTGACCCACTAGAATTCTTAAACTAGGCCAGGTTTCTTCCTTATCTTGGAACTCTGTAGAGAAGAAACCCCATGTTCAAAGAGGAATTTTTGTCAGATTATGAGGAAGACCAGATTTGACTGATGGATTGATTTAGGGTATTTGTTAAAAGCTCACTGTGTGCTGAGCACTGTGCTAAGCCCTATGGAGCATAGAAATAAAACAGTTCAGACATGATCCTTCTCCCATGACAGGGTATAGCAATCTAAATGGGAGAAGACAGACACATGGTTAAAAGAAAGACTATAAATAAAATGTGAAAATAGCCAAGCAGGCAAAGTATTCTGATTCCTTTTTCCTCTCTCCATGAACCTTGCACCTGTTCATATCTTCTCTTATTTTATTCATTCATTCAGTCGTATTTACTGAGCGCTTACTGTGTGCAGAGCACTGTACTAAGCGCTAGGGAGAGTACAGTATAACAATAGACACATTCCCTGCCCATGACAAGCTTACAATCTAAATGCTGTTCTAAGTGGTGGGGTAGATACGGGAGATTAAGAGTGTGAGCCCCATATGGGACAGGTACTATGTCCAACCTGATTAACTTGTATCTTCCCCAGTACTTAGAATAGTGCTTGGCACATAGTAAGACCTTAATGAGTATTATGATTTTTATTATTGTACAAGTTAATTAGGTGGACGCAATCCCTGTCCTTCACAAAGCTCACAGTCTAAATAGGATACAGTACGATTTAATCCCCATTTTACAGAAGAGGTAACTGGGCTACAGAGAAGCTAAGTGACTTGTTCAAGGTCGTGATTTAAATGTTCTATTTTGCTATGGGTTTTGCTCCCCTTGTGAATATTTTATGTCCTCGGTATCGAGCCCAATGCTGATAGAGTGTACCGCTCACCATTAACATTTAGTAAATATCTGATGATGATTCGATAATCAAGTTTATTAATGCACTTTTATTGCCCAGTACTCTGATCCTGCCATGCCTACCTGATGGAATACTAGCTATTGATACTCTTGTACATCAATTTACTACAAACATTATTTGGAGTAAATTAGCCATATGCTAGCTTTCATATTTGTTGTTAAGCTAAAGAGAAAATAGAATGTTATAAACCCTAAAGTCCATATTCTCCTGCCACCCCAACCTTGCTTCCCCTTTGATTATGCTATGTTTCTATTCCAGATCAAAAACCACTGAAAAGCTGCCATATTTTGCTCTGTGCCTGTAAACCTACAAGCAGATTAAATGTAGAGATAGCAAAGCTTAGTGTTCAATAAAAAGAGTTGCAAAATATGGAGATATAGCTTCCAGTGTGCCCTCAAGCACAGGAAACGCACTGGTTATTTCCTGTTTCACACTCAAATTGTACAAGATTAGTACTAAGCTTGATTTATTTCTTTTCTTCCTGCTCTGGGGGGCAAGAAAGTGAAAACCTTTAGATGGTGACTTCCTGTGGGGGTGAATAATATCTCTAATTAATATCCTTGAATCCTTTATAAATGTTAGTGGCTACTAGAGGCAGCATTCCAGTGTGTACACACCCTCCTCCAATAGATGTGTTCTCTTAGCCTGATTTAAAGGTGAAATGGTTGGTAACAGGAATTTGAAATGTTCTTGACCAACCCAGCCTGTTGTGACTGGAGTTTGGAAACTCTTGCTCCTCGGTATGAGTCTTTTAAAAAATCTTGAGAATTCCCCCAGTGGTATCCAGGTCAAGGGTAAAAGTACTGTCCTTCCTGCCTCCCAATCTAGTTACCTCCCAGATCCACTTTCACTAACTAGCCAATAGGGAGCTGCAGGCAGTGTGGGGATATCTGTTCTGACAAAATGGGATGGGGGCTTCCCAGGGACCTCTCCACTTCTCCAAAAATCCCTTGAGTGAATTCAGGAGGGATTTCCTAAATGTCCAGGGGGCCCCTAGACTGCCTGCAGTCCCAAAGTCAGGTGCTCTCTTAACCCAACCTGACCTGCATGCTGGGAAAAAGTAGCAGCCCAGAGTAGGATCCTGATATTTAGCCTGAGGTATTTTAGTTAATCAACCAATCATATTTATTGAGCCCTTACTGTGGGCAGAGCACTATACCAAGCGCCTGGGAGAGTACAGTATAACAGAGTTGGTAGACACATTCCCTACCCACAACGAGCTTACAGTGTAGAGAGGGAGACAGACAATATAAATAAATTCTGACTATGTAAATAAGTGCCGTGAGGCTGAGGGAGAGGTGAATAAAGGGAACAAATCCAAGGGCATGGGTGAGGCAGAAGGGTGTGGAGAAAAAGCTGTGGAAAAAAGTTTACTGTCAAAGATGAATGTGGTTCAGTGCAAAATACATGCCCTATGCAAAACTTTTGTGAGTCCTTTTATTAAGCCTTCCCATGTCATCGTTCTTGGTCTTAGATTGTAAGCGTGCAGGGCTGTTTGTTGAAACTGCTTCGCACTACACTTGATGGGTGCTCATATGACCCTGATGATTGCAGAATGGCGTGGGAGGTCCTGCTCTTGGAGGCATCCTGAGCGACCCACGCCAACACCCACCATCTTGCTGACATCCTCGATGATGGTCTCTCTCTTGTATTTTCTGCTGCAGAACGTACACCTTCAGCTTAGCCTTGGGCCTGGAGGACAAGAATGAAAGTGGACCTAGCTGCAGCCTGAATGGTATTGTACAGGTAATGAATGGCATTAATTATAGTCAGTGCTTAATAGGTGCCATGGTTTCTATAAAGCCATAGTCAGTTGCAAGGACATCAGTCCATCAGTTGTATTTATTGAGAGCTTACTGTTGCTGAGCACTAACCTAAGCACTTCATCTCCATCAGGAGAAGTTGGTTATAGCACCAGGGGTTGTTGCAGTGCTGCTCACACTCTTTCATCCCCGCTAGTCACATACCTGCCACAGTGGTTGGGTGCGAAGAATGGGAACAGTGGACTGCAAATTCATTTCCTCATGGGCTAAAAGACCACCTCCTCCAGAATAGCTGCTCTTGGTCCTGAGAAGGGGGCGACTGATTGAATCTTTCTGGCTGCATACTTTATTCATTTATCCATCTTGCCAATGTGTTTTTGAGCTTTTTGAGGTTGAGACATTTCCACTCAGAAGTTGTAATGGCCTTGGCAACTCTGCCATCGCAATTGAAAAATTGCAAAGGGGAGGGAGAGATGGAGAGGGAAGATTTTTCTGTGATTCAACTTTCCTTTCCTCCCCTTTTCTAGATAACCCCTCTAAGGAGAAGTCTTTTGGTAGTTCGTCATGGGGAAAGAGTAGACCAAATCTTTGGAAAGTCTTGGTTGCAGCAGTGTTGTACCTCAGATGGTAAGTAAAACCAACCTGGCAGATGGCTCTGCAACTTGTCAGCTGTGTGACTTGTGCAAGTCCCTTCACTTCTCTGTGCCTCGGTTCCCTCATCCGTTAAATGGGGATGAAGACTGTGAGCCCCATGTGGGACAACCTGATTACCTTGTATCTACCCCAGAGATTAGAACAGTGCTTGACACACAGTAAGCGCTTAAATGCTATCATTATCATCATCATCCAAACATGGAAACCAAACTGGACTGTTTTATTTAGTTATTGGCCCCCTCTTCTTTCCCCATGTCTAATTCATTTTTATTCTTCCTTTTACGTGGATTCTACCCTCCCAAGCACTAGTAGAGTGGGCAGCACCCAGCAGGCCCTCATTAATTACCACTGATGATGATGACAATGCTTCTTTATCTTCTTTAGTAAACTAAGCATCATTCTCCTAGTCTGATAGCAAAGCAGCTGGGGCTTGGATCACAGATGCTGATTAACTAGGCTGCAACTACAATGCTTATTCTGGTGTAAACCTTCATTATGAGGTCAAAACTGGCTCCAGAGCAGAGTCGGATTTTTGATAGTGTCCTAGGGGCACTTTATTGGCTTGGATGTACAGAGGAGCATCTTACATGCTGAGAAGTATAATGGCCTAATGGAAAGAGCATGGCCCCAGGAGTCAGGGGACCTAGGTTCTAATCCCAGCTCTGCCACTTGCCTCCTGTGTGACCTTGGGCAAGTCACTTAGCTTCTCTGTGTCTCAGTTCCCTCATCTGCAAAAATGGGGGTTTAATATGTGTTCTCCCTCTTAGACTGTGAGCCCCATGTGGGAAGCAGCGTGGCTCACTGGAAAGAGCACGGGCTTTGGAGTCAGAGGTCATGGGTTCAAACCCCGGCTCTGCCACTTGTCAGCTGTGTGACTTTGGGCAAGTCACTTAACTTCTCGGTGCCTCAGTTACCTCACCTGTAAAATGGGATGAATACTGTGAGCCCCACGTGGGACAACCTGATTCCCCTGTGTCTACCCCAGCGCTTAGAACAGTGCTTGGCACATAGTAAGCGCTTAACAAATACCAAACAAATACCAACATAACTGATTATCTGGTGTCTAACCCAGCACTTAGGGCAGTGCTTGACACATAGTGAGCACTTAGCAAACACCACTATTATTGTTATTACATCCTCTCCTTAATGACCATATACCAGTATATTGATTCTCATGGATTAAGAGTATTCATGGCCTAAATGAAATCAGCCTGAGTGAGCTACTGGCTAGGGGTAAATCAGAGAGTAAAACTGAAAAAAAAAAAGGAAATACATTTTCCTTGTAATGAATACTTGCTAGGCTTTCTTGAGAATTTGTGTTTGGAGAGGTGGCGGGAGTAGGGGCGCAGTCCATTTGGCAGCAGTCTTGGTCTTGCAGAGGTCTCTCTACTTAATGGCAGTCAGAATAGGAAGATGACTAAAGCTGGTGAAAAACATGAACAAGGAAAAATAGCCTGAAGATTTTTATTGTTTTGACAGTCACTGCCACGTGTTGTCAACCAGAGTCTCGGAGCCCCAACTTCCACATCAACCCCCTGATCCATCAGGTCATGGGGGCAGGTGCCAAGTGAAATTTAGGTCATCTGTAGAGGTGTAGAAGAGGCGAACCCTTGGCCAGACAGGTGCTTAATTTGTCATGAAAGAGGTCCCGGGGTTTCAGCAGTTGTGTAATTTTTCATTTTTACTTTGCAAGGACTTGGAATGCTGTCACTGTTTCCTAGGGCAGTTACTTTCAGTTGCACACAATAAACACAAGTTCATTTGAAAGACCAGCCTCCTGGCCTGGTATTGGATCAGTGATCAATGTTTACAAATCTACAAGACAGATGACCACTTTTACATTTTAAACGGTGAGCTCAGAGATGTTGGGGCTGTGGGCCTTGTAGGCAGAGGTGCCACAACAGTGCATTTCCACTTTTAAAGACCCCTAAGGCTGAGTCCATGGCTGGCCCTGGCAAGGATAATTAATCAGTGGTTCTATTGAGTGCTTACTCTGTGCAGAGCACTGTACTAGCGCTTGGGAAAGTACACTACAACAGAATTAGCAGACGTGTTCCCTGCCCATAATAAGCTTACATTCCAGAGGGCTCTCATGCTCCAACTGACAGTGATCGCTGTTCTTGGAGAAGAGCGTCTCAAATCAATATTTTGAAATCTGCCGTCTCCCAAAGGAGCCCAGCAGAGAACCTGCAGTGACATGCACTCAGTCTTTAGAAACAAGCTGAATCAGGACAAGTCAAATTACGTTTATCTGTAAATTTGTTTAGTGACTTTGTTAGCCAAATCTGAGATTGTCACTCACCGAAAAATGTTGTTAGTTGATCACGGAAGACATTTTGCTCCTTAAGGTAGCCCTCCCCATTGAGAAAGTTGAACCGAGAGAAGTCTCATCCAGGACTACGAATGAGGTCAACTTCTCGGCAGGCGTTTGGGTGGATTCTAGATGGAAACATTCCCTGTTCTCAGGACAGGTTTAAAAGCAAAACACTAGCAGGACTTTCATTTTAAATGCATCCTCAGCTCCAAACCCATTTAGAATTCTAACCATAATTAAAATAATAGTGAAACAAGTCCTAAATTCGGGGGCAGGCAGTAAAAATTCTAGTGGGCTAACAGTGATACCAATTTGTTGAAATTAAAGAAAATACTTTGAATCCAAAAGTGAAGCATTCCTTTTCATTCCAGGAAACTACTTTAGACCGGACCTGAATTTCCCTTGCAGTCTACCCAGAAGGAAAAATGGCATCAAAGAATTTGAAAATGACCCTCCTTTATCCTACTGTGGTATATTCCAGGCCCGACTTACAGGTGTGTCTAAGGGTGATCCTGAAGGGAATTGGGAGTGTCTTGAGCCCAGTTAGGACATTAAAGAAGTAGTGACTGCAGTGGAGGAGAGGAGCTATTTAGGGTGATTGAAAGGAGCTAAGTTTCTAGAGCTTCTAGGAAGCTAAAGAAGCCAATAACTTTATTGGCTTGCATGTACAGAGGAGCATCTTACATGCTGAGAAGTATAGTGGCCTAATGGAAATAACATAGGCCCAGGAGTCAGAGGACCTAGGTTCTAATCCCTATTATATTATTATTATTATTATTATCATCATCATCAGAAGTAGTAGGCAGACACCTTCTCATCCAGTACGTACCTTCTGAAAATAAAACCTGTCCCCAGACTGAATTCCCTTCAGAATGTATCACACCCTGAAGCTTAGGGCCAAGTCTTAAATTTGTCTTTCCAAGGCAAATAAATTCCACTTTCCTGAAGTACTGTACACTTTCATTGCAAGATCATGAAAATGGATTTTACACTACTGTCCATATTCACTGTTGAGGGAAATTTGGAAAGGCTGTGTACTGCCTACTCAGTACTGTCCAATTGATTGAAACACCATGGGCATTCTGTCCAGCATTGACTAGGAGCAATGAAGGAGGTCATAGCACAAACTTGTTATGTTACCCTATGAAAAAGGGTTGGTTTGCCTATTGTCTTCCAGGGGAAGCTCTCTTGGAGAAAGCAACAAAAATTGGCTGTGTTTACTCCTCACCTGCTCTCCGCTGCATACAGACAGCAAAGTATATCCTAGAAGGTCAGTTAAATGTTAAACTGAGTTTCCTTTCTATAATGGTTGAGTGTGCATTTGTGAGAAGTAGAGACAATATGTGTACATAGAGAGAGAGAGGAAAGGAAGAGAGAAATGAGGGGGAGAGAGAGAAAGAAAGGGAGAGAAAAAGAGGAGAGAGACATCCTTGTTCAAAGATGAACATATAGACAGTTGAAGTTTACCCAGCCCCGCCAGTGTGGCCAAAATAATGGCTGCAAGTTTGTCAGCCCCTTCCTAAGTGTCCTCTGCTGCCTTGTTGCATTTGCCATGTTCAGTGTGTAGCACATGTTGCCATAACCTCCACTCAGAAGCCTCCACTCAGAAGCCTCTTCTGTGCCATTCTGTTTGGCACTCTTGATCATTATTTTTAAAAGAAGACTTATGAGTGCCTTTGATGCTGAGGCTCCTTTGTTATGAATATTGAGGACTTTTACAAAAACCACCTCATGGGAATCATCTCAGTACAAGTAACAGATGACTGAAGAAGAGCAAGATGCTTCATTGGAAGCAGCAGTGACCATAACGAGCTTGAGCTAATACCTTTACACCTCATTCTTGCCCTGGTTTCTGTGGGAGGCCCTGGCATTTCTTTGTCTTTCAGCCTGGATATAGATCGGAAAAAGGAGCCCAGCCTTGGTTATCTTACTTTTATCAGGCTGTATGTGAGACACAGACACTGAGCTTCTCATAGACCCACTCACAAGCCTTGGTTTTCTATCTTTCCAACAGCAATACTATTCTTCAGCTACCTCCAGCAAGATTTTGAGGGAATGATTTACAGAGTGTTTTAGTCATCGGGTGGGAGATGGCATACAAAAGACTTGCTAATTTTGCCTCAAAATTGCCATAACCAATTAGTTGAATTATCAGTGGTTTCTATTAAGCATCTATTGAGTACTAAATAAGAAGTATATTAAGTACCTGGGAGAGTTTATCAGAAGCACGATACATTCCTTGCCCTCAAGAACTTATAATCTATTGGGGAAAATAGACCAAAAATATATAAATTGTGGGATCTCTCTCCCTCTCTCTTACCCTTCCATAATGGCATATATATATATTAGTAATCGATATATACATATATATGTATCGAATAATAAAATACATGTAGATTTCCTAGTGACCCTAACCGACTGTGGTTCTGAGACGCCTATCTTTTTTCTGTTTCTTAATGCTTGAAGGTGTTCAAACGTTTTTAAGCAATATATAGTATTTCCTGAGGTATTTCATGCACATTATCTGCGTGTCATCTCCCAAAAGCTACCTGCTAATCAACTGGTATTAAATTCAGTAGGACATTCTGATCTCATTCTTGCCAGTTGGCTCCTTCGCTTTATTGTGAGGATGCATCATTATGTGTCACTCTTCCTACTTTCTCCCTTAGGCTTTCATTTCAGTAAACTTGTACTAGATGTTCTGGTTTTTCTTTTCCTAAAACTTCCACCATGGTAACCATAAAAGAAGGATGCTCTCTAATGTGCCATTACAGAATGGGGACAAAAGGATGTCATCAGACAATCTTCACTAACATTATTTCTCTTAGTTTTTTTTAACTTTTTTTAATCTTAGCCAACACAAACTAGTATTTTTGTTGCTCCATAGCCTTATACTCTACTATTTGCCCTATCCATTATCTATTTTAATGTCTACTTCCCCCTGTAGACTGTAAGATCCTTGTGGGCAGGGAACGCGTCAGCTAATTCTGTTGTATCGTAGTTTCCCAAGCACTTAGTATAGTGTTGTGCACACAGTAAGCACTCAATAAATATCATTGATTGATTGAAAGCTGCAGTCTGTCAGATGGAAGGAAGAAGGACGGGAGGGAAATCCATGCCAGGGAAACAGCATGAGTGAAGGGATGGGGACAGAAGAGTTGTGATCGAGATACAGCTAGGTTGGCTTGGGGATAGAGAATAGAGATCTTACACTCAAAGATCTTACTTTATATTTTGTCATTGCTTTTCTCAGGGTAACTTGCCTATGGGTATTTACAGAACAGAACTAATCCCCAGTATCAAGAGCCTAGGACCAGGCTATGCAAAGGAATCTATTAAATACCCGCTGATGACTTAGACTGTAAGCCTGTCATTGGGCAGGGATTGTCTCTATCTGTTGCCGAATTGTACATTCCAAGCACTTAGTACAGTGCTCTGCACATAGTAAGCGTTCAATAAATACTATTGAATGAATGATAGAAGCATGTCAGGTCTTCCTGGTGTCTTAGAAGTCAGAAAGACCTAGATTCTAATCCCAGGTCTGCCACTTGTCTGCTGTGTGACCCTGGGCAAGTCACTGAGCTTCTCTGTGCCTCAGTTCCCTCATCTGTGAAATGGGGATTAAGACTGTGAGCCCCATGTGGGACCTAGACTGTGTCTCACCTGATTAACTTGTTTCAGCACTTAGTACAATACCTGGCACATAGTAAATGCTTAACAAATACAATTTATTTCTCTGGAAGGAACTGTTTACTGATGCCTGGGAGTCAAGGTGAAGGGTGTTAAGGAAAGTGTTCAACTGTAAACTTGAGAGCAGGGAATGTACCACCTCTTTATTCTCTATGTCCTAAACACAAGGTTCAGTGCATTACAACCATGTTGGAGTTTAATACAAGCTACTTCTATTCTGAATTGCTATTCTTGCTATTTTACACTCCCAAGAAGTTAGTACAGTACCTAGCACTCAGTAAATGCCATTGTTTGACAGATTGACTGTATGACACAGAGGCTACTCGACTGCCCTCTGCTGCCTCTGAGTGTGTTTCCTAATAAATGCAGGGCTCAAACTGGAGAAAAAAATGAAAATAAGAGTGGAACCTGGACTGTTTGAGTGGACAAAATGGGAAGGAGCCAGGGCAGTGCCGCCTCTCATGACCCTGACGGAGCTGAAGGAGGCGCACTACAACATCGACCCCAACTACAGGTAGGCCATTCCCATCCTCTCATTCTCTGCCCCCACCCCTGGGCTCCTTGCTGGGCAGGACACCCCTAAGATATCAGGCCAGGCGACCTGGACTGAGCCTTTAACCTCTGAGTCTCACTGACCCCACTGATAGAGCGAAAATAGTAGTCTTCTCCCTCCCTGAGCCCCATCCATTCTGCTCATTTGCTTGGGTAAATCTGGCTTTCACCACCCAGGAAAATGAAATCTGGTGGTTTCTCTGTGCCTTGATTTTCCAGCTCCGAATACCCCATCTCCTGCCTGGTGCCGTCGGAAAGCTACGAGGACTACGTGAGCAGGTGTTCCGTGACTGTGCAGCAGATCATGAAATCCTGCTCTCGGGAAGGTGAGGGTGTGCCTTGGAGCCATTCCTTTCCCCCTTCCCTCATGTCCTTGCCTAGTCGGGTGATCGCTGTTGGTGGAAGTGGCTTTCAGGATCCTTCCTTCAGAAGCCACAGTGCTACCAATGGCCTTCCCCTGTGCTTGGGGAGCTGAGGAGGGAGCCAGATCAGTGGAGGAAAGGATGTAGAAAAGATACCAGAGTAGTTGTTCTTTGGCTCTACTTTCTCCTCCTGGGGGGGCCCCAGCCATCCCCTCTTTGTCCTCCCTTCCCACCTCCCCAGAGCTCCCACAGGCGTGGAGCAGGTGGGGAGGGGAGGCTTTGGGTTGACAGAGGCCTCTCAAGCTCAGGTAAAGGTACCAAGCCCCTGACCTCCCCCCACCCCCACCTCCATCCAAGGGTGTTTCCCCCCATCCGCAGAATATAGACTACAAATCCTTGAACCCAGCCCTGCCCTCCCCAGCCTACCCCTGCCTCGATGGTAGCACTGGGAAAGGGGGAGATGCCCAGACTGGGCCCCATCTTCCACAACTCCCACTCAGAGAAGCCAAGTTCTGGGAGATGTGTGCTTTTAGGCCCTCGATCAGCTCTTTCCTCACTACTTATCCCTCTTTCTTCTCCCTCTACAACTCAACTCACACACTTTGCTCCTCTTCCTATCATCCTCAACTCTCCTGACATCGACCTCTTGCTTGCTCACATGCTCCCTTTTGCCTGGAACTCCTTTACTTTCAGCAGACCAGGGCTCTCCCCTTCCTAAAAGCCCTTCTAAGGTCACATTTCCTCCAGGAGACCTTCCTTGATTCATCTCTCATCTCTCCACTTTATACTCCCCCACAACTGCCACTTCAACTCTTCTCTGTCATTTGGGGACTCGCCCCTCTCACTCTCCAAGTACCTTATGAGCATAAGTATCTTTTTACTTTACTGCTTTCTTCCACTGAAATTCATGAGAGTATCTTCCTCCCCTGTTAGATGGTAAGCTCCATGGAGACAGAGATCATTTCTACTCATTTTAACTGCACACAGCAAGCACTCAATAAATACTATCAATTGGCTGATTGATAAATGGGGAAGGGAAAACTGGTTTTAGTAGGGAAGACCAGCAATATATGCCATCAACTGGACGATCAGTCAACTAATCAATGGTATTCATTGAGCACTTGTCGAGAGTGAATCCCTGGTCTAAGCATTCAAAACTGTACAGCAAGAAAAAGACACATCTCCTGCCCTCAAGGAGATTTAGACTGTAAACTCTCTCTCGACTGTAAGATCGTTGTGGGCAGTAAGTTATATTGTTGTGTTGTACTCTCCCAAGCGGTAAGTATGATGCCGTACACACAGTAAGCACCCAATAAATAAGATTGATTGATCTTGCGATCTAAGGTGGGAAGTGTGTGGATAATGAAGTCCTCTGTGTCCCATTTTATGTGGTTGTGTTACCTTGCCGGTTCTTTTGCAGCTGGAGTTGTCTTAATCGTGGGCCACGGTTCAGCTCTGGACTCCTGCACACGACCTCTCCTGGGCCTCCCTCCTCGAGACAGCAGTGACTTTGCCCAGCTGGTGAGAAAGGTAAGCTGTTCCTCCAGCAGGAAATTTTGGAGTGATCTGTGTTCTCTCGGGCTCCTTGGGAAATCACCCAAATTCCATCCGAATGACTAAAGAAGGTTCCCCCCTACAATAATAGTAATAGTGGTATTTGTTAGGTGCTTACTATGTGCCAAACACTGTACAAGGTAGTGCAGTAGTTAAAATTCAAGCAGATTAGACACAATCCCCATCCCAGTTGGTGCTCACAATCTAAAGAGTGAGAACAGGTATTTTTACCTCATTTTACAGATAAGGAAACTGAGCTACAGAGAAGTTGAGTGACTTGTCTGAGGTCACAACAGGCAAGAGGCAGAGCTGGGATTAAAAATCTAGGTCTTCTGACTTCCAGTCTCACCCTCTTTCCACTAGACACCGCAGCTTCTCTACATTTCTCCCCTCAGTTCCTTCAACAGATGTTCACTTATTTGGAGCTGGGCAGCGAGCTGTCTGTCTTCCAGTTGTTCAGCAGCCAGTGAAGAAGAAGTTCAAAGCGGAACAGGAGTGTGAGAGGGGAGTGGGAAGGGTGGGGTGGGCAGGAGGGGACTCTTTAAACTGTGACACTGACAAAAATGATGATGATGACTTCCTAAAAGACATTTCCAAATGTCCCAGGCAGAAAGAGTTAAACACAGACTCACCAGATGACCTTGGGCAAGTTTAACTGCTCCATGCCCCAGTTTCCTCATGTGTACAATGGGGATTGAATACCTGTGCTTTTTTCTACTTAGATGGTGAGCTCTGTGTGGGACAGGGAATGTGTCAGATTTGATTGCAGTGTTTAGTACAGTACTTGGCACATAGTAAGTGCTTAACAGCTACCACAGTTATTATGTGCCAGTTTTTCAGTGAGAGGCTTTGGGCACTGCTCTGGTTAGCTTCAGAGAGAACCGACTGCCTCCTCCAAGAGGCAGAGCCAGGATTAGAACCTAGGTCCTCTGGCTCTCAGGCCCGTGCTCTTTCCATTAAATCAAAGTTTGCTGCACCTGTTGCTGTTTTCTCTTTCACCTCTTTGTCTGTGGATCCTTGTGAAGCTTTTGCTCAAAAGGGGCACTCCTTTCTTGATAGCAGCACACCATGCTGGCCTATTCTCAGCACATGCCTACCACTTTTAAGCTGGCTATGGCACTGTCTAAGGATTTACTTCACCGTGTTCTTAAAACATTTCCTCCGTCCTTCTTGCTTATCGCTCCCAGTCTCAGCTCTCTCCATACACCAGTTGTCATTCATTCTCTTGACTTGTCCCACTCAGTGCAGTTGTGTTGAGGAGGGATTCGCTCCGACCCTAGGAGACTGACTACATCCCCAAATTCACTGTTTGTGACTTTTGTCTTGCTGTTTGCTGTCGAGTCTGGCCCCCAGCTGGATGATGAACTGCTCAGGGAGCCAGATGTGGCATCTGTGTATAGGGTCTAAATTGCGTGGCCTTTGAGAAGGTTGGATGACATTACAGTTCTAGAGACCATTGGTTTGGTCTGGAGTCTGATATCACACTCCATTTTTGACAGTGTCTCAAAGGAACAATCTGATTTACACACAGATTAGAGCCACATTGGGTCAAACCATGATACTCAGATGGTCAAAAGTGAAAAACCACCAAATTACCAGAAGTGATTTGTATTTAAATCCATTCAGATTGTATGAGATCCCTCCCCTTGAGGCTTGGTTTGTAAGCTTCTGAGTATTTATACCTGGCTAGGCCATTGATGCTTTTATCAATCAATCAGTTCATCTTTTGAGTGATATTATTTTGAAATATCTATGAACATTGTCTAAGACTTTTTTTTTCCAAATCATGAGTATCAGATTTTAAACATTCGAATGATGTTCCATGCATCGTAATAGGAAAGCCACTAAAGACTCCTGGGCACGTAGCTATGAAACTTTGTGCTTTGCAACGGACTGCACCCCTGCCCGCCGACTCCCTCGTTTCACTCTGTCCCCAAAAGGAAATATGACTGGTAGAGATGAGGAAGGGAGAGTGGTGCTGGGCAAGCCACTATCACTAGAATCAATTCCTCTGCACGTGTCCTCGGTCCCCAAGCTTCAGGAGAGAGGTGACCACATCAACATCATCTTCATTATTAGAATCTTTTCACGCTTCAAGTTAGAACCTCGGGGATCTAAACGCGGTGGGATTTTGGAAGACACATTAAGAACCTCATGAAATCTCTGTTCTAGATCCCTTCTCTGGGCATGTGTTTCTGTGAAGAGCTTAAGGAGGAAAACAGATGGCAGTTGACAAACCCCCCAGTTAAGACACTGACTCATGGGTCGAATTCTGCATTTAACTGGAGAAACTGGATACTTGATGAATAAGCAACTCAGTCCGTTAGTTGAAATGAACTTCATAATGAAGAAAGGACCATTTTTGTCCCTGAGATTCAGCAACCCGATGGAATGTCAAATTATGACTATGAAGGCATTTCAATTTCTTCTGAGATGAAATGTAGAAGCACAACATGCACTTTTGGATCCCGGTGGGTGTGTCTCATCTGTTTTTCTGTTCTGGATCTCTCTCTCCATCCCCTCAAAACATCTTTGGAGTGCTCGGGTGTGGACCTTCCACATTCGGACATACGGCTGGGAGGGTGAAATAAAACTCTCTCCCTTCAAGTGAACATGAGGCAACAGGAGGGGTTTGTGTCTAGAAAGCCAAAACCACCAGTGTGAATGGGGCCCCTCACCTGACTAATGGGCCACTTGTTCCCCCTGGAGGAAACACGAGCTAAATGCCACTGGGTGGGAGCAGGTGGAGATAGAAAGGTCTGCTCTATCTAAATCCCCAGTGACCTTCCAGGCCACCCTAGGAATTTGAAGATATGGACTCTGTCACCATCCAGTGGCTGAATTCGGCCCCTAGACAACCAGCCTCCTGAGCCTCTGTGCACTTCTGTCTCTTCTAATCCAGAATGCAATCTAGTAACATAAAAATCTTTAACATTGACTATTGTTTTTGAACAGAAATGTGATAGTTTAAATTGTCGTTATCGTTTTGATGCCCTGCTTGCAGTTGGGGCCCTACGAATAAGGTGGGTAGATACAAATGATGTGCAAATGTATTTTGTCCTCAGATTGGAGTGACAGAGGGGGAGCTGGTAAGCACCTAACTGAGTATGTGGGAAACTCAACTGATTTCAGTTCCAGGAAAACAAACCCAACAATGAAATGCTTTCTCAGATGTGGCCAGTGAAGGAGCAGGATGTTGAGAAGTGGGGATGGAGGTGGCCATCGGTGGCCCCAAGGGGAAATGCGAGAGGGAGATTTCTTCTGCCTAGACATCAGGGTCACTCAAGTCTAGGATAAGTGGGGAAAATTCCAGAGTTAAAGGACAAGAGAGAGGGATAAAGAAAAAGGGTGAAGGTTGAAAAGGAAGGTAGAATCAACTTCCAAGTGGAGAAACCCTCATGAAAAGGAGGAAAGGGAAAAGGCAGGAAGACTTCCTCTCCCGACCCAAGTGAACTGAGGAGAATAAGCCAGGGAGACTGGGTTTTTCCCAGGCGGTGCAACATTTCATTCTTTTTAAGGCCTTCCTTTCACCACACCATTAATAAGTCAGTTCTGTCCAACTTTAAATGAAGCGGAACCCCCGAATACCTGAAGCAGCAAATCTACAAGCTGTGAGAGTTGCAGTTACTGCAGTTGGAGTCAAGGTACATTGAAATTTTTTACCATCTGACCCGTTTGCATCAGATTCCCATTTTCTCCTTCTGTCAAAACTGACCATTGGCTAGTTTGCTCTGGAGGGAGAGCACGAAGCTGGATACCTCTCCAGGGAGAATGTGCCACCATTTGATTCCCCTTCATCCCTATGAGAGTGGAAATTAGTTTCTCTGGGGTCACATAGGTTCTGGTCCCTGGAAATGTTTTTTTCCATATAATGTTTTTTTTTAAGGTATTAAGTGTTTACTTTGTGCCAAACACTGTATTAAGTGCTGAGGTAAATTCAAGCTAATCAGATTGGACACAGTCCGTGTCCCACATTGGCCTCACAGTCTTAATCTCCATTTTACAGATGAGGTAACTGAGATAAAGAGCAGTGAAGTGACTTGCCCAAGGTCACACAGCAGACAAGTGGCAGAATCAGGATTAGCTCCCAGGTCCTTCTGACTCCCAGGCCTGTGCTCTCTCTGCCTCAGTTACCTCATCTGTAAAATGGGGATTAAGACTGTGAGCCCCACGTGGGGCAACCTGATTACCTAGTATCTACCTTAGTGCCTAGAACAGTGCTTGGCACAGAGTAAGCGCTTAACAAATACCATAATTATATAACTAGACCATGCTGCTTCTAAGACTCCCTACTATCCATAGCTGTTTAACACAGACCAAGTCAGTCCCACAGAACAACCAGCAGATGCAAAAATGTGCAAACTCTAATACCAGTTCATCTGAGGAACTCCAAACCCTTGGCCAACATTAATAAAGTTCCCCAAAGCCTTTGGAGTCTCCGTGGAGAAAATCATTGTAACCCTGTGAGCTCAGTGATCAAAATCCTGGGATCTTAAATCTGGTATGCTGGGAAACAGGAGTGACTAGGCAATGGTCTAAGAGGAATCTCCTCGGACTTCAGTTTTTTAAATCCAAGATCTAGGGAGTCTGAAAATCAGCCACATCTGGGCCCACTTCCTTCTCTTCTTCCTCTCCATCAATCAGTTTTCCCATCACTAGGATGACCCCTGCTGGAGCCATCTAGAAACCCCAATCCCTCACTTACACGCTTGACCTTAACCACAATTTGCCTGCTCTTTTGGGTCAGGGATTCATCTTGAATTCACCTAGGGACAGATGGATTACAGAGGGATGAGAAGAGGGGAAAAGTACACAAATCTTCCCCCCAACATAGTTCTTAACAAAAGTGAGGTTTTGAGTTTCAGCAAGTGATTTGTGGCTGGGCTTAAAAACATTAAAGGAAAACTAAAATGACTTGGTAGATCTTATTTTTAAGCAAAACAATCTTTGAAATTGTTGGCAACAGTGGAGCAGGAGGGAGGGAGCAGTCTTTGCAGTTGCCATTTCCAAATGGGCATTCTTTCACTCCTATCCATCTCCCTTGTTGGTCAACCAACCAATAATAGTAAATAATAATGGCAATATTTTTGATATCAGTTAAATGCTTACTAGTGTCAAGCACTATACTAAGTGCTGGGGTAAATACAAGGTAATCAGGTTGGGGACAGTCCTTGCCTCACAAGGGACTCTCAGTCTAAGTAGGATGAAGAACAGGTATTTCATCCTCATTTTACAATTGAGGCACAGAGAAATAAAGTGACTTGCCCAAAATCACACAGCAGGCAAGTGGTGAAGCTGGGATCAGAACCCAGGCCACTGGCCCCCAAAGCCAGTGCTCTTTCCTCTAGCCCATGCTGCTTTGATCAACTTGGAAGAAATCTTAAAAGGTCATTAGTGGTTCAGACCAGTGTTCACTCATTCAGCCGTATTTGTTGAGCGCTTACTGTGTGCAGAGCACTGTACTGAATGTGGTCCCCAACAGCAGGTTTCTTGGAAAGCCAGGTAATGATTACCCTCATTGACAGTCATCCAACATCCCTTCTGGCTCCCTCTGCATCCTGAACTTTTCCCCCAGAGACCTCTGTGGTCCTCTCATCAATGAATGAGCCACAGTGCTTGAGCTGGAGACGACCCATGTCAGGCTTCATTACAGCCAGGACAGCCCCACGGATGGGTGCAAAGAGCGTGTTCTTCCCCGCCAGGAAATTGTCCCCTGTAAGCTCCCTGTGAACAGGGAACACATCTACTGACTCTGTTATATTGAACTCTCCCAAGTGCTTAGTACCAGTACTCTGCACACAGTAAGTGCTCAGTAAATATGATTGATCAATTGTCCAACCTGTGCACCAGAGTTGATGCAAAGCAGTTCCTGGGCTTGTCTCTATAGCAGAGTCATTTTCTGCCCATCAGGAATACTGTCAGGGAACCCCAAAGGGGTGACTAAAAGAGCCAGAAAGTCCTAGTGGAACGAGCACAGGCCTGAAAGTCTGGAGACCTGGGCTTGTGTCCCAACCCCACCAATGATCTATTGCGTGACTTTAGACAAGTCACTGAACCTCACTGGGCTTCAATTTCTTCATCTGTGAATTGGGGATAAGGTAGATTGTGAGCACTATATGGGATGGGGCAATGTCATAGCTCATAAACTTGTACCTTTTGATAGTATTTAGCCCACAGTAAGTGCTTAACAGATTTCATAAGCATGATTATAATGACTAAAGATGATTCTCTTGGTATGCAGGGAAATAGGCCCTGTATAATTTTTTAGCGTATGGATTGCCTCAAGAGAAGTGCTGACTCCAAACGAGACAAGTATCTTGAGTTACAATTTCAGTCTATTGCATGTTCTCTACTTCCGGACACTCCCGGGAGGGAAAGTGAAGAGAGGAGTGGTCACCTAATTGCCAGGCACCCAACAGAGGCGCTCACCACTAGCTTTGTCTCAGGCCTCTCCTGGGAACTGACCGACTGATAGAGTCAAGCTCTGCCACTCTCCCCACCCTGATGCCCTACCTTAAGTGGGACCCCAGGGTCTAGCCAAGCCTCACCATGGGGTGGGAGAGGGTGAAGGTCTCTCTGTCATCAGTTATCAATCATGCATTTCCCCTGGCTAATTAGGAAATCAACAATAGGAAGTGATTCCTCAGACCAGCTGCTCTGCCTTCCCGAGCCCAGCAGTTCACAAGGTATGGTTCATTGCACTGAAAATGAAACTGTGAGTGCCGGGCCATTAAGGCGTGAGCAGGACCTACTCAGATGCTTGCTGGGAGGTTTGGGTGGGGTTTTTTTGTTGGTTTTTTTTTTTTTTTCATTTGGTTGATGTAGACAGGGCCTATAGGAACAGTAACTAAGCCCAGGAAACAGTGCAGCACTGGCTGGAAGTATCAATTCATCAATCATATTTATGGAGCATTTTCTGTATGCAGAGCATTATGCTAAGCACTTGGCAGAGTAAAATATAGCCGATTTGGTAGAATTGTTCCCTGCTCTCCAGGTGCTTACAGAGTAAAGGGTATATGGGTTAACTCTTATAGGGGTTTAGTATACAGACGAAGTATGTGGCTTAACTCCTTTAATACTTACTTTAGCAGGATGCATGATCTCAAAGACAGAAGTGAGAACATTTTTATAGGCTGAAGAGTAAAATAAGAAAAAAACATTCAAATAGGCAAAACCCGTTTTCAGTTTTTACTTTCCGATTGATTTTAGGGAATCTTAACTCCATAAAATGAACCCATTTGCTATTGAAGCATATTTGCAATTCAATTCCCCCACTCGTCAATTTATTTCGTTCCAGGGAAATGCCAATTCCAGCTGTTTTACATTTATCTCTCTCCATCAAAACTGTGGAAAACTCATTAAGGCATATGCAGGCCGATTCCCTCCAATAAACATGCTACTGCTTAATCTCTTGTGAGATATCCATTCAAGAAAGGTAACCAAGCTGTCATCCTACAAATTAATGAGCTGATGATGCCAAATAGACACTCTTCAGAATTTCTAGAATTTACTTTAACAATTAATATTCAGGGAAGGGGTGAAAATCTAGTAAATCAAGGACTATTCATTCATTCAATTCATTTGTATTTATTGAGCACTTACTGTGTGCAGAGCACTGTACTAAGAGCTTGGAAAGTACAATTCAGCAATAAAGAGAGATAATCCCTTCCCACACCGGGCTTACAGTCTACTAGAAATACAGACTACATCATATTTGGGGAGAAGCATTTCCAGTCCCAAAGGAGGAAGCAAGAGAACAAGTCAACTGAAAAAGGGCTTCACAAGAGAATGTCACCCTTGAAATAAGAAGTGAGAAGCAGTGTGGCCAAGAGGATGGAGCACGGTCCTGGGAGTCAGAGGCCCTGGGTTCTAATCCCAGATCTGCCACTTCGCTGCTGTGTGAACTTGGGCAAGTCACTCTACTTCTCTGTGCCTTACCTCATCTGTAAAAATGATATTGAGACTGTGAACCCCATGTGGTACATGGACTTTGTCCAATATGATTAACTTGAATCTACCCCAGTGCTTAAGGCAGTGCCTGGCACATAGTAAGGGCTTAACAAATACCGAAAAACAATGCAGAAAATGCAATTGGAGATATTTCAGTCACTATATTTTGTGTTACCCAAGTGATCCTTTAATTCTTCTGCCTTCCAGGTATCCCTTTGAAGAGTTTTTCTGTCTGTGCTTTTTCTCACTTAATCATTATGAAACATTAAATTTGAGGTCTTTTGTGCCACAAAAAAGGCAATCTCTTAGGAAATGAAAAGGAAACCTATTTTTATATCAACAAAGTTAAGAGGTTGATTGAAATACTTGTCAGTATGAGTCTTCTGAGAAAATGAAGACAAAATTTAATCTGGCCAAGCAGAAATTTCATAAGCATGCATCATCTCCATTTTGCCAAGGCAGATCAACTCTCAGAAGATCTCTCAACTTTATTTATGGTAAGATATTAGTCTATTGAAATCTAAGCATTCAACTGAAAAGTACTGGCTAAAAAATTTAGTCATAAATTGGCAAGATACTGAATTGTAGTAATCATATTTATTAAGTGCTTACAATGCAGAGCACTGTGCTAAATACTGAGTCAGAGTGTGCAGGTGGGAATTAGAAATGGTCCCTATCTCTCGGGGAACTCACTTTCTAAGAGTGTAAGCGGGAAAAAGGGACTGGAGACAGATTCAATGAGTAGGGAGCCGTGGGTAGAGGAACAGAATTTCAGGCACCTCGGGGTTCAGGTTTCAGGGCACTCCCAAAGCCACATCAAATTCCACAGCAGCCACCAGCCTTCCCCGAGTTGTATGGAGACCTCGTGCTATGGCTGTTTTTACACCTTTTCACTGGGTTGGGGGAAGGCAGGATGGGCTGAAATCTCCTCAGTGGTGCAGAGGAGAGTTGGTGCCGGTTTCTGGGGAGGTAGCGTGGCTATTGGTCCAGTCAGGGGAGTTTTTAAAGTTGTGCTGGGCCTGCTTTTCTCTTAACTGCAGGGGTGATGGAAGGCAGGATGGGATGGACTCACCTTGAGAGTGCAGAAGTGAGCCATCACGGACAGGGACAAAGCATATATTTCTATTGTGGTCTTCCAGTGCTTCCTATAGATAATAATGGTTGGTATTTCTTAAGCACCTACAATGTGCCAAGGACTATGCTAAGCATTCAAGTAGATACAAGATAATCAGATGGGGAGCCATCACTGTCCTCATGGGACTCCCAGTCTGATGTGTGACCTTGGGCAAGTTGCTTAACCTCTCTGTGCCTCAGTTACCTCATCTGTAAAAACGAGATTGAGACTGTGTCTCATGTGGGACATAGACTATGTCCAACCTGATTATCTTGTATCTACCCCTCTGCTTAGTACAGTGCCCGCTTCCTGTCTCTCCCCACTCCAATCCATATTTCACTCTGCAGCCCAGATCATTTTTCTACAAAAATGTTGAGTCCATGTTTCCCCACTCCTCAAGAACTTTCAGTAGTTGCCCGTCCATCTCCGTATCAAACGGAAACTCCTTACCATCAGCTTTAAAACACTCAAATCATCTTGCCTCCTCCTACTTCACCTCGTTACTTTCCTTTTATAGCCCGGCCCACTTACTTAGCTCCTCCAATGCCAACCTACTCACTGTACCTCGATCTCGCCTACGTCGCTTCCGACCTCTGGCCCACATCCTGCCTCTGGCCTGGAAGGCCCTCCCTCTTCATTTCTGAGAGACAATTATTCTCCCCACCTTCTAAGCCTTACTGAAGGCACATCTCCTCCAAGAGGCCTGTCCTACCTAAGCCCTCATTTCCCTTTCTCCCACTTCCTTCTGTGTAACCCTTGCACTTGAATTTGTTCCCTTTATTCACCCTTCTCTCAGCCCCACAGCACTTATGTGCAGGTCCATAATTTATATTAAAGTCTGTCTCTCCCCCCTCTACATCGTAACATCATTGTGGACGGGGACTGTGTCTACCGACTCTGTTACACTGTACTCTCCCAAGTGCTTAGTACTATGCTCTGGACATAGTAAGTGCTCAGTATGATTAAGTGCTTAAATGCCATATAAAATATATATAAATGTATCATGTTTATTGAACACTTACTGTGTGCAAAATGCTAAACTGGGCTCTTGTGGATATACAAGATGCAGTGCCTGCTCTATAGGTAACTAGAGTCCATTGGGTCTAGAAGCACTATGGCATAGTGGATAGAGCACAGGCCTGGGAGTCAGAAGGTCAGGGGTTCTAATCCCGGCTCCGCCACTCGTCCGCCGGGTGACCCTGGGGCACGTCACTTAACTTCTCTGGGCCTCATTTACCTCATCTGTAATATGAGGATCTGAGACTGTGAACCCGATGTGGGACAGGGACTGTGTCCAACCTGATTAGCTTGTATCCACCCCAGCGCTTAGTACAGTGCTTGGCACACGGTAAGCGGTTAATAAATACCATCATCATTATTATTAGTTCACGGGATTTTGTCGTGGTCCCTGGGGCGGCATTTTAAATAGATTGGGCTCCAGTTGGCACTTCGGGCTCTTCCACGTTTTAGAAGAGCATCTTTCCTGTTCCTGCAGTTCGTCCGCTTAAATGCCAAAGCGTTTAATGCAACGACACTACGGACACATTTAAGTTTGCGGAAGGGGGGCGGGCGATGACGGCCTGTACAGTCTCTAAACAAAGACAGAAAGACTGTTTTGCCACTAGAGGGCGCGTTCGTCTGGGTTTTAGGGCATAGAGGCTGAGCAGGCTCCCTCCGGCCCAGGCCCAGCTCCCTGTTCAGTCAAGGGGTCACCCTGCCCCGGGCTCCCCAAACTGGGCCCCAGCGACACCCCTTATCCCCCAACCTCGTCCTCCTCCTTTCTTCTCATAGCCCCCATCTATCTCTCCCCGCCCGCCATCTCCAATCTGCTTTTCTTCCCACCACCCCCGCGCTGCAGAGAAGGGGGGGAGGCATCTAGGCCGGTTTGCACCTCGGGTTGGGCAGGACTTTGGGGGACCAACCCTGGCACTGACCCCGCAGGTGGCTCCAGCTGTGGCTTTAACCCCGTGTCTCTCCCGGCCCAGCCCGCCCCACAGGGGCTCTAGCTTGCGAGTCCGGCGGGGACAGACAGACCTAGTCTGCGGTTCAACTCTCCGGAGCTAAAGAGGGGCTGGAGGCTGGCGGCCCGCTTTCAGTTCTAACCTGGTCACCCCCTTTCCCCCCTTCCCTTTTCTCTCTTCCATTCCCTTTTTTCTCCCTCTTCCCTCTCCCTTCCCACTTCCCTCTCCCCTTCCCTCTCCTCTCCCTCTCCCCTTTGCTCTTCTTTCCCCTTCCCTCTTCTTTCCCCTTCCCTTTGCTCTCCCCCTCCCTCTTCCCTCTCCCCTTCCCTCTCCCCTTCCCTTTCCCCTTCCCTTTGCTCTCCCCTTCCCTCTTCTCTTCCCTCTTCTCTCTCCCCTTACCCATTCCCAATCCCCTCCCCTTTTTCCTTTCTCATTCCTCCTGCTAGAGTTGCCCCTGTACCCCGAGCCCGTCCACAACCCTTGGCGAGGAGGTCGTGTGTCAGGAGAAGTCCTCAGGCAGGAGCCTTAGCCAGAGCACAGGAATGGGAAGTCCACCCTGCCCAGGATGGGCTCTTTTCTTTTTTGCCTTCATTTTTCTGTCACCCTACTGCTCTTGGAACAGTTTACCTCAGAAGTCGCTATTTTCAGTGGCTCCTAAAGCTGGTGGGTCTCGGTTCCCCCACCGTGCATGCTCTGACTCAAATGGTGAGTAGTCTGGACCGGGGTCACCTCGCTCTCTGCACCCTCGCTGTACAGTGGGGAATAGGGAGAATGCCCAAGCACTGTTGAGCTAGAGTCATGATGATGACCCACAGAGGGGTTTTCAATTTGTATGAGACTGTTGGATTTCTCGGGCAGGAGAGTCCCTAGGGAAGGCTCAACTGAGGCAGTTGCCCTAAAACCTGTGCCTTAGGGACCCCTGCCCCTCCAGAGAGTCTCCCTGCCCCCAACCCAGGTGTGCAGGGAAACAACATGATCTAATACATAAAGCACAGGCCTGCGTTTGAATCCCTACTCCTCCATTTGTCTGCTGTTCATTCATTCATTCAATAGTATTTATTGAGCACTTACTATGTGCAGAGCACTGTACTAAGCACTTGGAATGAACAAGTCGGCAACAGATAGAGACAGTCCCTGCCGTTTGACGGGCTTACAGTCTAATCGGGGGAGACGGACAGACAAGAACAATGGCGATAAATAGAGTCAAGGGGAAGAACATCTCGTAAAAACAATGGCAACTAAATAGAATCAAGGCGATGTACATTTAATTAACAAAATAAATAGGGTAATGAAAATATATACAGTTGAGTGGACGAGTACAGTGCTGAGGGGAGGGGAAGGGAGAGGGGGAGGGGGAGGAGCAGAGGGAAATGGGGGGGAAAGAGGGTTAAGCTGCGGAGAGGTGAAGGGGGAGTGGTAGAGGGAGAAGAGGAGCTCAGTCTGGGAAGGCCTCTTGGAGGAGGTGAGTTTTAAGTAGAGTTTTGAAGAGGAGAAGAGAACCAAGAGAACCAAGGCTGTGTGACCTTGGGCAAGTAATATCTCTCTGCATCAGTGCCCTCATTTGCAAAATGGGAATTCAGTACCTGTCCTCCTCTTTCTTAGACTGTGAGCGCCATATGGGACGTGATTATCTTGTATCTACCCCAGTGCTTAGTACAATCGCTGTCATTATTACAATGCCCAGGTAGAAATGAAAGGGCAAAACTTTGTTCTTAAGCTTTGCCCACTCCAATAGAGCTCTTCACCAGGCCAGTTGACCTGGGACCTAGCCGAGGTTGAGCCTCAGAAATGTGGGGCTAGTTAGTGATTAGTAATTATAATGATTGTGGTATTCATTAAGTGCTTATCATGTGCCAAACACTGTAGGAAGCACTCAGATTGAATACAGTCAAATCAGACACAGTCCCTTGTCCCACTTAAGGACAAGCAGCGTGGCTCAGTGGAAAGAGCCCGGGCTTGGGAGTCAGAGGTCATGAGTTCAAATTCTGTCTCTGCCACTTGTCAGCTGTGTGGCTGTGGGCACGTCACTTAACTTCTCTGTGCCTCAGTTCCCTCATCTGTAAAATGGGGATTAACTGTGAGCCTCATGTGGGACAACCTGATTACCCTGTATCTACCCCAGTGCTTAGAACAGTGCTCTGCACATAGTAAGCGCTTAACAAATACCAACATTATTATTATTGTTAAGGCTCACAGGCTAAAAAGGAGGGAGAATAGGTATTGAATCCCCATTTTACAGAGAAGGAGACTGAGGCCCAGAGAAATGAAGTGACTTCCCCATGGCCACCGAGCAGGCAGGTGGCAGAGCTGACGTTAGAACCCAGGTCCCCAAACTCCCAATCCTGTGATCTCTTAATATAGTGCCTGCCACATAGTAAGTGCTTAACAAATGCCATCATTATTATTACTATATTTTTGCTAAGCCATGTGGCTTGTCAGCCTGAGCGGACCAAATCAAACTTCTGGGGAGGGGGCTTGGGCTTGCCAGCCCTGTTGCCCTGAGGTTGCTGAAGGTTCTAAGCCTGACCACAAGCATTATGTGGTGTCAGCCTGAGTGGAAGATTTGAACCAGCCACACTGGCAAGTGCCAGGAATGAGGCCAAGGATCTTGGAGGGAGATTGAGTCGGGAAAAAGGAGGAAAATTAAAGGCTGAAAAGGAGGGAGAAAAGGTGGATTTTGTGGAGATGGAGTACAGAGTCAGGGGTCTGGAGAGGCCTGGCAATCAGTGGCAGCAGAGCAAAAGTGAGAGTCAGGGGTTGCCAAAGGTATGGACAAACTTTGAAAATAGTCTCTTTTCAGGGGAACTCAGATGGTGGAGGGAATCGATGGAGCTGGGCAGGGTTAGAAGAAGAGCATGGAGAGGGTGAGAGAGCTGCTGAGTGCAAGTGTGTTGGGAATCGGCAAATTAACCTTTAATTTTAAAAAATGGCTAATGTATTTTTGCTGGTTTTATTTGTAATTGGGTCTAGCGCAAGTGGTACTACTAACCCAAACAGCCATAAGGATGCACCGAAGACCATTCAGCAAGGTCATTCTCATCTCTCTTTCCTCTCTACCCCCAGAACAGGGACCTCCGCTGCCGGAGCCCCGGTAAAGAAGACAAAGGAGACGGAAGAAGCGAGAAGAAGACTGAAACCCTCCTCACCACACCTAGATGAGGGGTGCTGGGGGTGAGTCTGGCCACCAACCTGATTCCTGTTGCGCTAGCCTGCTTCCCAGCCTTGGATCATCTGGAATTGTTCATCATCACTATTTCCCACCAGGTCCCTGGAGGAGGCAATCTTTCGTGCCATTCACGAAATAGCATTACAGGGTAAAGCTGTGATTCCTAAAAACCACTGACAACACGGGCTTTACAGACATAGCTGTATAGTAGGATGAGAATCCTTTTACAAGGGTGATGATTGCTAGTGCTTTCATTACTAGCTTGTATTTTTATAACAATTTGCTTCAAATTCATCTCCTTTACAGTTTCCCCTCCCCTAATAGGCATCAGTGATCCACTTGAGGTGGTGGTCAGACCAGGTTCAGGTTTGAGGTGAGATCTAACGTAAAGTCTCTTTAATGTTTCATATTCATTAACTCTGTGACAAAGTGGGGCCAACCAGCCTCCTTCCGGAGAAGTGGCCATTCTTCAGGGCAGCACTTCTCACACTCACTGATTAAAGATCTCAGTTGTTGATGAAACTAAAATGCCAGAAAACTTAAATAAGCAATTGCTTAGTTTTCAAGGTGTAAGCCTCTCATCTTGTTTGCATAATATCAGAATGGTGTAATCATGGAATATAAATTGCTAAAGTCATTTTCATCACCAGCATTATTGAGGGCCTGCTCTATGCAGCACACCATTCTAGGCAGTTGGGGCCCAAGCTGAAGAAATACAGGGCATGATCTGTGTCTCTGAGGTGCTTACAGTGTTTTGGAGAACAGTGAGGCAAAAGTGGATGAAAATGCAATAGAGTGTGAGAGTAGGTATTGGTAATAAACACAGGTAGGAAAAGAAATCAGTAACAAAGAGGTGAGTGCATAGAAATGCTTAGGTGAGCAAATTGTACACTGATACACTGTCTATTGAAAAGGGACAGTAAGGCACAGTAGCTAGGAAACACTGATTTTGAAGGGGTTTTAGGCAGCTTGGAACTTACGTTTTTCCTCCTCTTGTGGGTGTTCCGGGCTCAATTTTATCATTATCATCTGCCTTCATTTTATATTGAGCTCCTGGGTGAATCTGATGCTGTGCTAGTCTTTTGTTCAAGCCCAATATTTAACAGCTGTGTCCATTACTTACTTAGCCTCTGGGTGCGTGGAGAAGAGCAGAAATTAGAAAAAAAGGTATCCCTTGCCAATTTCAGCTTCACATCTGTCCAAGACAACACAAAGCCTAGGCTTTCCCCCATAAAACACACACACAGTCAAAAACCCAGGCTTAAATTTGAAAGTATGGAAAAGCACCTTGTGGTGACGGGGTAATACCATCTCTGGTGTTACTTTTGGCAGAATGCTATTAAGTGTTGGTGGGAGAATTTGGATAGAATGGACGGTTGTGGTCGCATTTTACCAGCTCCTCTCCCACTGGTCCATAGACAGGTTGGAATGATGGCTAGAAGGGCAGGAAGAGAGAAGTGGAAAAATTGGGGTGAGGTCTAGTGTTGGGCCATTCATCATCATCAATACTATTTACTGAGCACTTACTATGGGCAGAGCACTGTAATGAGCACTTGGAGAGTACAATGCACTCGGTCAGTTTTCCCCATCCTACCTCATCTCACTATATCTCCTACGTTAGCCCAAGCTGCCCGCTCCACTCTGTTGGCACCCAGCTTACTTGCTGTGCCTCCATCTCATCTATCTCACTGCCGACTCCCTTCCCAGAAGCAGCGTGGCTCAGTGGTGAGAGCCCGGGCTTGGAAGTCAGAGGTCATTGGTTCTAATCCCGCTTCTGCCACTTGTCTGTTGTCTGACTTTGGGCAAGTCACCTCACTTCTCTGTGCCTCAGTTCCCTCATCTGTAAAATGGGGATTGAGACTGTGAGCCCCATGTGGGACAACCTGATTGCCCTTTATCTTTTCCGAGGCTGAGAACAGTGCTTGGCACATAGTAAGCGTTTAACAAATACCATCATCATTCCCACACCCTACCCCGACAGCTTGTTACCACATGTATTTTTAAAGTAAACTATCATGAACACCTTTATTTGCATATTTAAATTCAACCCTCTTTAACAAACAGTTGTGTGAAATAAAATTTCTGTAGTTTATGAAGAAACAGCTTTTTCCTTTCCTCTAGTCCTCTTAGTTTGCATCTGAAGCTTCTGACGTTCTTATTTCCTCTTCTTTCTCATCTGCCATGACATTTTCTGTTGGGAAAGAAATAGGAGACATGGGATTTATGTTAATTTAATTAATTTTTGAAATCCTTCAGTAGTTCAAGTCTTTTCTCAAAAACATGATACTGTAACTATTAACACACAGAAAAGGAATGTCAATGTAACAGGCTTGTTTTTACTGCTACTTATTTTATATTTAAAATGTCATGTTTGTCATATCAACAATGCCAAAGGAAATGCCAGAGCAAAAGCCAGAAAAACTCATATTCCTGCAGGATCTTTATGTTTTTTGGAATAGATTCAGTTTTCAGGGTTTCATAGATCATTCACTACCTTTTACTCAGAAATCCTGAATGAAAGAACCAAAATTACTGTAAGGATTTGCTAAATCTTTACCAGATGCTATAAAAAATGTTTTAGGACTTTCCTGCTCATCTCTTCTTACTACTTAATGGAGTCTGCACCTCTTGCTGCCTGTCTAATGAGAACTGATGAGAAAATGATGAACAAAATGGAGTTGGAAAAATCTTAAGTGCCTTCCAAATTCTGATGATTTTAAGCTTATGCAAGTACTTCCTGCTGAGGTGACTTTTGTTTAATTAGGGCAATTTGTTTCATGTATTTACTGGTATTATGTGACCTAATCTACAAAAACTTTCCTTGCAATTCTTTTCTAGTAATGTCTAGAGAAAGACTATATTTGTGTTATGTACTTTAAATTTGCAAACCTCTTTATAATTCATTTATTAATGGCCCCTCACAATAGTTCCTCTAGAAAGGTACAAGTAGTTCTACTATTTGTAAATTTCAAATTTATAGAAAAGCAACCACAGGAAAACAAGCTTAAATGTGCCCAAATCACAAAGCAGTGGTTGAAGCAGAAGCTCACTGTAGACTTTCAGACTCCTAATTCATTCAGTCGTATTTACTGAGCGCTTTCCATGTGCTATGCACTGTACTAAGTGCTTGGGAGAGTACAATACAACAACAAACAGACACAGTCCCTGACCATAACAAGCTAACATCTATTTGCTAGGTTATCTCAACTGACTGAGGCTTTTTAGTTGGGGTCTTACATATGAAAGATGTTTTAAAGTGACTAACCTTTTCTATTGGATTGTGATTGGGTCAGTAAACTTACCAATCAGAAGTCACTAAAATAAAAGTGATATTTTGGGAAAAGATTCTTAAACCCCAAACCCCAAAAGATTCTTAAATTTAATGTAAGAAATATAACATTGCAAGAAAAACTCTTATTTTGAAGGTTGTTAGGCATTCATCTACTTGAAAAGTGCTATTGTCAAGTTTGGATGAATGTTGTCATAATTTGTGTTTATGTCTAAAGCAAGCCTTGAATTTGAGTTTGTGAATATGATGTGCAAAAGCATCATTTCCCTCAAAAAAATGACAATTACATTTCAAGAAAAGAAACCAGTGCTAATCATTAACCCCAAGTTGTCATTGCCAATTTCCTTTTCCACCAGTAAAACCCACTTTTAAAGCTCCTTTTCGGGGAAGGAGTCGGGGAGAAAGGGGATTGGAAATTTGCTTCCAGTGGGAAAAGTCTTAATCTGGGGGAGTGGGGAAAAGGGACTCTGTTTGACATCTCTAAGAAAGAATGGCACTCCCCCAAATGGATAAGCATTTAGTCGTAAGTTCACTGTAGCTTCAACCATTTGCTTTCCTCTCGCTCTTCCTAGTTTCCTCACCCTGATCCACATTATCATCTTTGTCTTCCTCTTCGGGCTCCTCCTGGGGCTCCTCCTTGGGTTCCTCTTCGTCCTTTTCCTCTTCTTGCAAGTCTTCCTCTGGCTTGGCAGCAGGTTCAGTTTCTCCACTCTCTGCAACTTCAGCTAGAGATGGCTCCCTCTCACCACCTTCCCACCAGAAGAAACAGGAAAACCAAAAGATCACCACCTTCCCACCAGAAGAAACAGGAAAACCAAAAGAAGAAAGTTGGCATCAACCAGAGACCCCTGCAGGTCACTGAAAATAAGGTTGCCAAAGCTTTACAAACTTGCCAAATGTGAATTTTTGGAAGCTCAGAGATGCAAGTAAGCCAGAAATGTCCTGAACATTGCATGGGTAAAACAATAAGTGCCATTGCGGCCATTATTTATACTTAAATGCTGTAAGGCTTTGGAATTGGTAAATGCTGCTCTGGAAGCTTTTTTATGGTATTTAAGTGCTTACTATGTGCTAGGCATTGTACTAAATGCTGGAGTAGATACAAGATCATTAGGTCAGACTCAGTCCATATCCCACATGGGGCTCGCAGTTTTAATTCCTGTTTTACAGATGAGGTAACTGAGTTAAATGACTTGCCCAAGGCCAACCAGCAGACAAAATAGGGAGCCGGGATTAGAATCTGTCCTTCGACTTTCAGGCCTGAGCTCTACTGACTAGGTCACCCTGCTTCTTGTTGCTTAAGATTGCTTAGGCTTCAAGGGAGGAGGTTGGTTAAGGACTTGGGCAGAATATCAAGTATACTGGGGAAGCCAATATTTCTTGGGTAGCAGAAAATGGTGCTCCAGGGAAAATGTCCATTTTCCCTAAGGAGGAGCAGAAGGACCAGATCTCTGCAGTGGCCAACACCACCACTCAGCTGCTGCCATCCCCTTCCGTAACCCAGGACCATTTTAGTACTGTACCTTCAGACACGTGTACTCCTTCCGAAGGTAGCGCCGTGGTGACCGTGGCCGGGGGCTCTTCATCAGTTGGTGTCCAGAGGGCTAAAGGGGTGATTTTGGAAACTCTCCATTTTGGGAAAGCAGCCGCTAAAGATTCCTCCTCCTCCTCTTCTTCCCCTCTGTCCTAATGTTTTATAAAACACAATTTAAAGGATACTCAGGATCGGTTGAAATATAAATATTGTATTTTCACACAACTCAAGCTTTAAAAGGGCAGTATTTCTGTTTTTTTCCCATTATAATGCTAGAGAGTCATTAGTGAAACATGACAATAGTCCCCAAACCTTAGGTGAGAACAAAAATGCGTGATGAGAAGTTAGTCAGGGAAGTCTCTTTGGAAAACATGTGATTTTAGGAGGGCTTTGCAGATGGGAAGAGTGCTGGTCTGTCAGAAATGAAGAGGGAGGGATTCCAGGTAGGAGGGAGGATGTGAGCAAGGGGTTGTTGGCGAGAGAGATGAGCTTAAGGTCAAGTTTGCGTGGCCCTTCCATTCCTATGGCTTTAGGATAAGATAGTAAAATTGAATACTCTATGAAAAGCCAAAATAGTTTCTGGCCTGAAACTCCCTTCCCCTCCATATACATCAGACAATGTCTCTCCCCCATTTCAAAGTCTATTAAGGTCACATCTCCTCTGAGAAGTCTTCCCTAATTAAGCCCTCTTTTCCCCTATTCCTTCTCCCTTCTGCATTGCCTTTGCATTTGGATCTGAACCCTTTAATCATTTGATATTCCCCTCACCCTCCACCCCACAGCACTTATGCCACATATCTGTACATATCTATAATGTATTCCTATTAATGTCTGTCTCCACCCTCTAGATTTTCAGCTCACTGTAGGCAGGGAATGTGTCTACCACCTCTGTTAAATTGTACTCTCCCAAGTGCTGAGTACGAGGCCCTCCACACAGTAAAGGCTCACTAAATACTAATGCTTGATTGATTGGGAAGACCAAAAGAGAAGTGTACTAGAGTACACATAGGGCAAACTTCCTGATCCCAGTAGTCTCAGGCAGGGATTCCAGGAGATGCACAGAGTTTAATGAGCAAAGCAGTGAGTGGATTTACCTTCAGGCCTGGTCCTAAGGGCTTCTGGGGCTATTGCACAATGCTGAACTTGCCCCATCTCGCTCCCTCCCCACCAAACCCCTGCAGTGTAGGAAGGTTATGTAGGAGTCGAGCCCACTCCCAGAGATGGGAGTACATCCTTGGTTTGGTTTTTACGGTATCTGTAAAATGCTTACTGTGTGCCAGACACTGTACTAAGCACTGGGATAGATACAGGGTAATCAGGTTGTCCCACATGGGGCTCATAGTCTTCATCCCCATTTTGCATATCAGGTAACTGAGGAACAGAGAAGTTAAGCAACTTGCCCAAGGTCACACGGCAGATGAGTGGCAGAGCCGGGATTTGAACCCAGGTCCTTCTCTCAGGCCCTTGCTCTATCCACTAGGCCACACTGCTTCTTATGGATCCCAAGGGTTCTGGGTGAGGAGGATGGGTAATCCCCCCGCCTCAAGGGAACCCCTCACCCTAGCAGGGGGGGGGGGGGGGGGCGCTCCCTGTTGCCACCTCCTCCCAGAAGGCACAGCATCTACTGCTCAAGCAACAACTGCAGTATCCTTTGGACAGCTCTGCTCATGGTTTTGAAATGCAGTGGATTTATGGTACAGTTCCACTCTGTCACTGCTTAATAGGCAGAATGAATAGGAGTACTTCAAGCATGTTTATTTTAAGAATGATTTGTGTTAAACTGCAGTTTGTGCCTCAATTTTCCAACTACGGCAAAATTATAAAGAGCTGAGAATAGCGTACTCAGTAATGGTAGAGAACATCTCTCTCATATTACACCATTAGCTATATTGGACCATAGGGAATAGTGAGAGATATCCACTTTTTTGCCATTTAACCCAGTCATTGTACTTTGCTTCCTAGACTCTAAAACCTGAGAGAACTACTACCTCAGGAGTATTAAATTGCTTTCATTTAAAAGCGAGGAAGGCCCAAAAAGCCATTTGGAAAGAAAATCTGGAAACATAACTCTTTAGGAACAAGAGCTGTCAAAATAAGGAGAGCCAAACAACAAACTGTAACATAGAAAAGATGTTTTACAAGTTTTTTCAGGAAGAAAATCGTATTTGAAGAAACGTAGAAAAGGATTGTTTTCCACATTATTATTTTGTTACATGGCAGTAACAGCACACAGACACACTTCAACTAAACCCAGAAGACATTTCTGTTTCACTGCTAGACTGTAAGCTCCTTGAAGGCAGAGATCATGTCTACTAACTCTCTTGTACTCTCCTGACCTCTTAGTTCAATGCTTGGCACAGAGTAAGTGCTCGATGAATATGACTGATTGGGTTCCTTGAAGAGAACACTTTCCAAAGTGGGTGGCTTTCCATATTCAGAAAGAAAGGCACATTTGTGCTTCCTTTTCTCTTTTCCTTAGCTGCAGATGGCTAAGCAAAATAAATAGAATAGAGTAAATCAAGGATGTCAAAAAATTTCATAGTGAAATGATGAAAAAAGGGTAAGGCAAAATGTGAATCTCTGGATATATAAAGGTTTTCCCTGAGATGTTCTTATGATCTGAAACCATAGTTTCACTGGTGTTTTAAAAATAATGAATACCATCCACCAGACCTTTGAACAGTATATAAATTCAACTTTGTGGATAATATGGGGCAAGGGTTTTGTCTTCCTTTGGAAACTATCACCACTAAGTTAACTCATTTTTTTTTCTTAGTGCTGTTTGTGTGCATGTTATTTGGCCTTTCAAAATGTGGGGCTCAACCTTTAGTTGATTGTGTTAAGGCTAAGAAAGAAAAATTAAAGTTGGGACTAAGTATGATTATTATTTTGAAGTAACAGGATTTCAGTTCACAGTTATTAAAGGATCGGCCCATGCTCCAAACCACCAAGAAGCCTATGTTTGAGGGTTATAGTTTTATTGGCCAATTTGTTGAAAACATGAAAAAAGGCTAAGATGATAACTCCCCATTATAATTTTAATAGTGCAGAGTCAAATATTGCAAAAGTAGAGGGGGAACAGGAAAGAGTGGAGGAGGGAGGGAGGGAGGGACTGTTGTGGTGTTTTCTGCCCTCACCGGGCTCCAGGGCCCTGGAGGTTGAGGCATGGTCCACTCTAGCTCGACCCCAGTGGATCTCCCAGGCTGCCTGGGTGGGCCTAACATGGAATAGGTGGACTACTGGTCCTCAAGAGGTCCTAGGGCCAGGGATGAACTAAGCCTTTGGCCTAACCACAGTGGGCAGTGAGGGCAACAACATCAGGGTGTGTGGCTGGGACCTACTAAAGGGACAGCTTGCCCCCACATCCCCCAGACTTCCCAACTCTGATATATAAGGGCAGGGTAACTACAGCTGACCACTCATCCTACCCCAGGAGCCGAGGGGTCGATCACCCTCCTTGTCTCTGTGGAATCCATTCTCTGCATCTTCCACTCATCTCTGACCTGGAGGCCTGGTTATTGTTAACCTGCCCTGCCTGGTCACATCCCAGGCTGCAGGAGAAAGAGCAGATGGCTGAATCCTGTTTCTCATCCTGGCGCAGGGGTCCTCTTAACCCTATCCTTGAGATTACTGGGTTAGCATGTGGCAGGGAGAGAAGGCATCATTTTCACTCTGGGGATTTAGCATTTGGGAGTGGCTGGAATGGGAAAGAACTGCTTTGGGCCTATACTTGATCTTCTGCTCCCAACCAATCCACCTCCTGGATTACAGAGGGGACCCAGGAGTCCCCTAACTAGGATCTTTGAAATAGTGTCGTAGTTCCATTTTTCAGAAGACTCCAAATTCCATGAGGGCAGGAACTGGGTCTTAGACTATAGTGCTCAGCGCGCATGCGCACGCGCACACACACACTATACTAGACTACACTGATGGTGTCATCTAAGAGTTTACTTTCAGTATCTATGTATATTCTCAAACCACTCTCATGCACACATATAAAAACACAGGTGGAGCACTGCACCCCTCTCTTCCTAATCAGTCATTTGTGGTTGAGTATTTACTCTTGAGCAGAGCACTCTACTAAGTTCTTGAGCGAGTACAACTAGAGTTAGTAGACATGATCCCTGCCCTCAAGGAGTTTACTAATCTTGCAGAGGAGACAATCTAATTTTGTGGTTTGGGACACAAAGAAAGTGATACAAAACTAAGATCTGCCTTAACTGTTTTTCTCACTAGGCCTCTCCTTAAATCAGTACAATATGATTTACCACCTGCTATACAATTTACCTGATCTGCTGGTATATATTCACCATGCTGTTCACACCCAATGTCAAAAACGTACTTCCCAATTCCCACTGGCTGTGCAGAGAAGAAAGAAAGAAGAGCATTAAGGTACAAAAAATAAAGTGTGAGTACAGTATTTTACACAAACCGGAGGAAAGGAGTAGGAGGAAATAGATGATTTTACTGAGATCAAGTGAATTTCTGAATTTTGAAGAAAACCCACTCAGTCCTTGTGTTCTGTGGGTTTGTTTCGTGCAAAAAACATGTTTAGAAGGACTTACATTTTTGTTCACAAACTTGCCCTGGTATCTGTGATTTAGGTGAATAAGTTCAGCGGCTCCATCCTGCTGTCCACTTAGCCAGGTGCCGACGTATTTAGAGCCAGTGTCAGCATACAAATAGGTACCTTGTCCATGCCTGGCTTAAGAAAAATAATCTCTTTTCATTTTATATCCCTTAAAGCGGCAGAACTTGTTTTTCAATATGCGTGGGAAAAGAAAATTCATGGAAACCACATGTATTGTTATGTTTTCTATTTAACTGAGTCTAAAAAAACTTTTACCCCTTAATTTAAAAAATTGAGGAAATAAAAAGCTGTTGCCCTGTACCTTGTTCTAATAAGGCACATAAGTAGTCTGATTCAGTTGGCATGTTTAAAACTGAATTTTCAGCATCTTTCTTTAAATAAAATCAGCCTAAAGCCATAACATAGTTCAGATTTCATCGATGAAGAATAGTAAAGCGAACCTTTGGTGATTAAACCATTCTCCAGTGTAGGTGTCTTTATTTACATAGTAGTATACTCCTTGGCCTTGTCTTTGGTCATTTATCCAGTCTCCTGAAATGGACAATGCAAAAATCATAAAAGTCAAAGGGACACACAGTCCAAGTCAGTTTATGTCTTTGAAACAATCCCCTGATGTTGAAACTTCCTGGCAGAGGGAATAACGGGCGAGTACTGGACCCGTAATGGTGTAATACTGGAAAAGGTGCTATCTGGTAGGTGCGGAGATGTTTGCAGGGGCATTTGGGCTGGAGTGGGGCCCTCTCAACCTCTAACGTATTTCCTCCCATTTCCTGTAGCCTTGCCACCCCGGAGATGAGGACTGGAGGGAAAAGTGCCTGGAGGGGTATCCATCTTCATCTTCCCTCCCACCTAGTGGAACTCCTGGCCTCTGCCGGTTCTCATAGGCCTAGCAGAAACACCACGGTCTGACACATGGGGAGAAGGAAGCGGAGAGCGGCTTTTCCTCATCTTCGAACCACAGGACAACTCTACTACCCAGCTACCGTTGTCTCAGTCCCACCGTCTGCATGCTGATGCTCAAGGCTACCAGGTTCATGAAGGTCCCGCTTTTGGCCACGGAGGCCAGAGAGATCAATGCCAACCAGACAGCGGTAGTGAGGTAAGTTAGTCTGTGACCATCTTCCTGTTTCCTGCCTTCTCTCGGGGAGGGTGTCTGAGGGTCTTCCCCTCGATGTCTACATTTGAATCTGTCTCTTCTGAATCTGTCATCCCTGAATGAAGCAAGGGGTCTTTTATTTTCTAGGGGCAAATTGAAAACATTAATTATGCAGATAAGTAAGTAGTATTACCTATATGTGGAGGATATAATTTCCGGAATCCTAGGTAGCCTGAGTAGTTTGTGGAGAATATGATCACTAAACATTATTATCTTGCAAAAAAATTCAAGTCCTTTCTCTCCTGTGATTCAGTCCATTTTCCCCATCTTTCTTTCTCTTCCTCCTCACCCTCCAATTTTTTTTTTCCTCTTTCTATTTTCTTCCTGATCTTGTTTCTTTCCATACCACTCATTTTCTTCTTAATTCACACTACCCCATCTGGCACATTTCCCTGCTTGTCTTGTGCCATCAAATTTATTCTCACCCTTAGCAAGGTCTGTCCTTATTGATAAATGCTTTGTCACTTTCATACACACTCTAATTTGTGTTAGGCCCCAAATTACAAAGAGAAAGCAAGCAAGTCTTTAATAGAGACAGCTACTTCCTTCATTGGCCTTCTCTGTCAAATAATTACGGTAAAATATGCACTTAGGAATGCTCAATAAATTCTTTTAGTTAATAATATCCAGCCTCCTGCTCTTCTATATTTTGTTTATTTTTTTTAATTTCTAGATGCCCCAAGAACAAGTTTCCTACAGTATGTAAACAGTACTCTATCTTTTTAATAGTTGATGGAGAGATTTAATAAGAGAAGTAGTTTCTCAAATACATAGTACAGCACAATTTAAGAATATTTGTAAGTGTTTTCAACAAGCTTTATTCTTCAACTGCAGACTATCTTAATGGACTCTAAAAGGCTTTGTTCTGAGCCTTTCTTTTTGAATGCAGACAATATTCCAGACAGAGTCCGAGTTTTCATACGGGGACAGGAAACAGAGGGAAAGAGGGGTAAACAGTAATCAGAGCAAGCTCATAAAAGAAGAGACCAATCCTCAAATAAATTGCCATTGTAGAAAGAGATTCCCTAAAGCTGGTTAACAAAGCAGATGGTGCCTCTCTTAGATCATCTATTTTCTCTGAGGAAGGGGAAGGTTGAAGTAGGCAGCAAGACCAAATCTGTCTGTTCTGACACCAGAGGCGGGGGCTATTCTATTTCAGGGGATGCAATTTTCTTTTCTTCCTTTCCTCAAGTGAGACGTGGTTTCCCTCAGATACTATATTCTCTCTGTGAAGAGGTGGATAAGCCTACAGAGGGAAAACACTATGGCCTCCACCTCGATAAACGTCTTGGCCAGTGCCTCCCAAACTAGGGGTTCCTGGGAAGATTTCCTAGGGTAGGTTTGGGCCCCTCTCCCTAGCCCCCACTTCCTCCCCAAAGACTTTGCTATTTTCCCTGAAAAAGATTTTATTTTTGTCTGGTCACTTCTGATGGATCTTCTTGTACTGAAACAACATCAAACAATTTTGTGCATCAGTGCCCTATCAATATCTTCACACTCAACTGTGAAAATGTCAGCTACTATAGATCATTCCTCAGTGGAGGAAAGACCTTCACATCAAAGGCAGAAAAGACTTAGCAGGAAAGGGCTTGTTAACATAAATCTAATGCTGGGATGGAAAGAAAAATGGCCTCGCAAAGTGGTGTGGCAAAATGTTGCGCACCCCAGGAAGCTCTTGGACCATTTTTTCCTTTGGCCAGGCACAGGACACAAAGGTGCTAATGTCAACTGGTATTACTGGGCTGAGGAGATCCTCTGCCTTACCCACTGGGTGGGAGGGGGGCAGTCTCAAGTCCCCTAGACCTGGCCAGAGAACACTACAGTCATCCCGAGGGACCAACTTCAGGATTGGGGGAACATTTAGGCCTGGGAGATTCCTCAGGAGGGGGAATTGGTTCTGCTGTTGTTCTCCTCAATCCTCTGCACCCTCAGGAGTTGTGATGGATTCTTGGCTGATTCTGGCTGAGACAAGAACCACTGAAACTCTTCTCAAACTGATGAAAACCCTTCGGGATGGAAGTAAAGGTAGAAGGGGCCCAGAGCTATCATCATATTTTAGCCCTCAATTTCTTAAGCATTTGGTCCTGAGAAAGGAGAAAATTATGATTGCTTTTTACAGTGAATCTGTGACACTTTACCTTCATATTTTGATCCATCTGGATAGATGAAGGTGCCTTTACCATGTTTTCTGTTGTTGAGGTATTCTCCAATGTAGCGGGCCCCATTTTTAAACCTGTAGGTCCCCTGCAATGTAGTAATTGTAGATGCAATCTTAGTCATTTCTAACTTTAAGCTCAAAACTACCTCAACTACAACTATATTACTGCATCAAACACCATATAATTCATTCTTGCCTGACCACATCTTTTTCCATTTTCATACTGCCCTTCATATGTGTCCCCATTGGGTAATCTTGCTTTGCCATGACCATGCCTTTCACCATCTTCATTACGGTCACCTTCATATTCCTAGACAAGAGATAAGCAAAAAGGTACTGATTTCTGGGACTTCTTCATCCATCAGTTAAAGTTACACTCTTAGGGTGTATTTATTAGTGTTAATATCTAAACTAATGGAAACTCATGAAACAGTCATAGTGTTTTAAAGGAGTCATTGGCCTGTATTCAAATATTTTCATTTTTAATTGCTGGGGTGGAGTGGAAGGAGAGCGCGGATGTTTAGAAGTGGTCTCTCTACTGGTCTCTGGGGTCCCCAGAAGTAGCCGGAGTCAGGACTGGATGTTGAGAATTTGGGGAGTTCTTTACTTATCCCATAATATTTCTCTTATTCTTTCCAGTTTTGCCATTCCTTTCTTGATCAGGGGAAAAGTTGTGGGCACAATTGTATCTGAGGCTGTGTATGTGTGTACTATGTAATGTATACAGTAGAATTATGTTTTATTTAGAATTAAAATATCTTAAATATAATACATAAATTTCTGCAAACTAAAAATGAGCTGTTACTAGACTGAGTGAAGAAAAACCTGCTTGTGTTCTCAATTATCTGAGGACCTAGACTTCACAGCACTGGTTTCTGAGTGCTGGAAGGCCTTTTTCAAAGAAGCCCCAATTTGGTAAGACATTCTTGACGTATGGTCTTGTTTTACCCTGTCCCCCCAAACTAAGAACTCTGGCAAGTAACCAGTGTGGATGAAAATTGGTCAAGGAAACCCAATTTTTTTCACTTAAACTTTTGATAGCTCATTATATATAGTTTGCAAAAAATGTACAAGATGGAGGACTGTAAGCTCCTCGAGGGCAGGGATCTGTGTCTACTTACTCTGTTGTAGTCTCCTAAGTGCTTAGTACAGTGCTCTGCATACAGTAAGTGTTCAATAAATACCATCGATGGATTAATTTAAAGAACTCTTACTTCTAAGTAAAGATCAAATAGCCTATTTGTGCCACCTAGTCTAAAAATGTTCAGCTACAATACTCAGGGCCTAAAGGTGAAAAATATGAGTTTGGATTTTTTCCTGTTCTGTGTTTGTGTGTTTTGATTTGAAATATGGGAGGCAAAAGACTTGGTTTGCAGATGGGGAGCTAATGGGAGTTGGGAGTTAGGCCAGGGGATCTGCTGCCATCCTCCCTCCCCGACCCCACTCCGGGAGATGACTGTGTGACAGTGGAATAGTTTCAGTAGGTTCCTCAAAACTGGGGTCAACTCCAGGGGCAACCTCCTTGTTTGGTAGGGGTGGGAGGGAGGTGGGAAGGGAGATTGAGGACCTGAAGGTAGGAAGCCTTCCTGTGGAATGGCAGTTAAATCAAACTTGAAGCTTTTAGTTTTACAATCTGCCATTTGTCACTCTGTCTCCTCTTCCCCCCAGTTGCATTAGGTGCATTTTGCAGTTGGAGAAACTGAGGCATGCAGAGGTGAAGCACGTGGGACAGAGATTTTTCAGAAGGTGAGTGGAAGAACTGGGGCAATGACACAGATATTCCTGTATTTAAAATTCAGCGAGGGAATATATTGGGAAATGTCTAGCTGCCCCCCTCCCTTATCAATCAATCATTGCTACTATTGAGCACTTATTGGGCACAGAGCACTGTACTAAGTGCTTGGGAGAGTGCAGTACAATAGTGTTGGAAGACACAGCCCTTGCCCACAAGGACCTTACAGTCTAGAGGGGGAGCCAGACGTTAAAATAAATGAAAAGCGGTGTGGCCTAGTGGAAAAAGCTAGACGGGAGTCAGAGGACCTGGGTTCCAATCCCGCCTCTGCCAGTTGTCTGCTGTGTGACCGGGGACAAGGAGATGCCCATCTCTTCCTCCATCGGCCCGGGGGCCTTTGGGGGCTCAGGGTGGAGGCCCCCTCCCCATCCCTCGCTGCCGCGGAGCAGCCCCGCGCCGCGAGACCCGGGGGGATGCGACCCCAGGCAGGTCGGCCCTCACCCCGAGATCGTGCTCCGCCTCTTCCTCGAACTCCTCGGAGCCCAGGTCCGACATGAGCCCGGGCCCTGCGCTCGCCGCCGCGGCCGTTTACCGTCTCCAGGGAGACGCGGCCCCGGGCGGGGCCCCGCGCCGACCTCCTGTCCCCATGGCAACGGCCGAGCGGTCCCCGGGGCCGCGCGCTCTGCGCCTGCGCGGGCGCCCCCACGTGCCGCCCGCAGCTCGGCCGGGAGCTTCGGGCCGCCGAGGGGAGGCAGGGCGAGGCCCGGGCCGCCGGGGCTCCTCCCTCGCCGACCCACCCCCGGGAGACCCCTCGCCCCCTTCTCCACCGACCCCTCTCCCCACAACCGCTTCTCCAGCGCCTGCTTTCCCGCCGGCCGCCTCGAGGAGAGAGCGCCGGTCCTTTGGGGCCTCCGCGGTCACCTCCTCCCAACGGCATGAGGCCCGCCCGGCGCCCCACAAACCCAGGCCTCGAGGGACTCGGTAAGGACCGGCCCGATGAGCGGACGGGGAGCGGTAGGCGTTTCTTTTTCTCTCGTCTAATGCGGCCGAGGGGACCCCCACCCAAAGCGATGCCAAGGGGACCGCCCTCCCGGCGTGCTGCGCTCTAATAATAATAATGTTGATGTTTGTTAAGCGCTTACTATGGGCAGAGCACCGTTCTAAGCGCTGGGGGAGATACAGGGTCATCAGGTTGTCCCACGTGAGGCTCACAGTTAATCCCCATTTTACAGATGAGGGAACTGTGGCACAGAGAAGTGAAGGGACTTGCCCACCATCCCACAGCTGACAAGTGGCAGAGCCGGGAGGCGAACTCATGACCTCTGACTCCGAAGCCCGTGCGCTTTCCACTGAGCCACGCTGCTTCCATCCGCAATGGTTCCCGGAGGGCATCCAGAGCCTTTTCTCTAGGGACAGGCGATGCCGTCCCTTCAGAACAGCCGCCCAAAGTCAGCGTTATAATAATAATGGTATTTGTTAAGCGCTTAATATGTGCAGAGCACCGTTCTAAGCGCTGGGGTACACACAGGGTAATCAGGATGTCCCATGTGAGGCTCACAGTCTTCATCCCCATTTTACAGCTGAGACCCAGAGAAGTGAAGTGACTCGCCCACAGTCCCACAGCTGACAAGTGGCAGAGTCGGGATTCGAACCCATAATAATAATGTATTTGTTAAGTGCTTACTATGTGCAGAGCACTGTTCTAAGCGCTGGGGGAGATACAGGGTAATCAGGTCGTCCCATATGAGGCTCACAGTTAATCCCCATTTTACAGATGAGGTAACTGTGGCACAGAGAAGTTAAGTGACTTGCCCACCGTCACACAGCTGACAAGTGGCAGAGCCAGGATTGGAACCCGTGATCTCTGACTCCCAAGCCCGGGCTCTTTCCACTGAGCCACACTGCTTCTCTATCTGCAGTGGTTCCCGGAGGGGATCCAGAGCCTTTTCTCTAGGGACAGGCGATGCCCTCCCTTCAGAACAGCTGCCCAAAGTCAGAGTTGTGACTAGGACTTTAATAATACCTGCTCATTTTACCCCTCTCTCCCGCACACCCAATTCGTACTCTTCACTCAGTAGTATTTAAGGGCTCACTATGTGTCAGGCACTGTCCCAAGCACCGGAGTAAATAGAAGCGAATCAGGTCTCCCTTCCCCTCGGTACTGTGCTTATTTGTATATATTTTTGTTACCCCATTTATTTTGTTAATGAGGTGTCCATCCCCTTGATTCTATTTAACGTCATTATGTTATCCTGTTTTTGTCCGTCTTTCGCCCCCAATTAAACTGTGAGACCATCATTGGGCAGGGATAGTCTCTATCTGTTGCCGAATTGTACATTCCAAGCGCTTAGCACAGTGCTTTGCACATAGTAAGCGCTCAATATATACTATTGAATGAATAAATGAAAGGTTGGACACAGTCCCCGTTCTTAAATGCCATTTTACAGAGGAGGCAACGGGCGCAGAGAAGTTATGTGACTTCCCTTAGGTCACACAGCAGACAAGTGAGGATTGGAATAATAATGTCAGTATTAGTTAAGCGCTTACGATGTGCCGAGCACTGTCCTAAGCACCGGGGTAGATACAGGGTAATCAGGTTGTCCCACATGAGGCTCACAGTCTTAATCGCCATTTTACAGATGAGGTAACTGAAGCCCAGAGAAGTGAAGTGACTTGCCCAAAGTCACACAGCTGACAGGTAGCGGAGCTGGAATTAGAACCCATGACCTCTGGCTCCTAAACCCGTGATCTTTCCGCTGAGCCACGCTGTGATTAGAACCCAGGGCCTTCGGATTCCCAAGCCTGAGCTCTATCCACTGAGTCTTGCTGCTTGTGCTTATTGAGTGTTTACCATGAGCAGACCACTGTGGTAAATGCTTGGGAGAGCTCAGTGCAATCGAGTTGGTAGACACGATTCCTACCCTCAGGAAGTTTATAGTCTAGTGCATTTTTCAAGTTTTTCTGCCAGCCTGCGATAGAAACTGAAATGACCGAGGTGCAGAATACCCATTTTGAACTTGAGTTAGAATAAGAATTAGAGTTAAAGTCACATCTTCTCCAAGAGGCTTTCCCCGATTAAGCCCTATTTTCCCCAGCTTGCTCTCCCTTCTGCATCATCTGTGCACTTGGATCTGTGACCTTTGGGTATTGGATATTTCCCCCCAACACCAGCCCCACAGCACTTGTATACATATCTTTAAATTATATATTGTAAGTTACTTGTTCATATTAATATCTGTCTCCCCAGCCCAGTGCAAGGAATGTGTCTGCTAATTCTGTTGTATTGTCCTCTCCCTATTAGTACACTACTCTGCACATAGTAAGTGCTCAATAAATATGATTGAGATGGGGACTATTACCATAAATTATTTGTCAATGACTTGTGGGTGGTTGTTGGGGAGAAGCCTGTTCCAAAGGATTAAAGAAAGTTTCCTGGAAGCAATGGAGAACAGTGAGCTAACAGAATTATCAAATCCCGCAGTCAACTTTTTAACCTTTCTTCCTGGGTTGGGGCCATTTTTGGAGACTTGTGGGTATGTAATCTCAATTTACATAATTGGTTTGTTTTTAAATTGACTCTCCCTATATAAACATAATTTACATTGTGCTGTGATTACAATGCTTCTTCAGTGTTTCAAAAGTGACTTTGTTTAGTTTTTTTAGTTTTAATGTCAAGAACAGTCAAGTAACACCTCCACTTTGGGTTTCTTATTATTCATAGTCAGAAGATATCAGGTGTTTACATGCCCTCATTTATACACTCTTCTCCCACTACACTCCAGCTCACACTCCCCACAGACTATCCTGCATACTCACTGTGCTTTGGTCTCAGTCTCATCTCCCACCTCTGACTTCTTCCTCAAGAGTTCACTCCCCATGGAACTCCCACCCTCTTCAAATGTGACAGACCATACAAAGCATTTCACCTCCAAAAATCTTCTGTGATTACTTTCTGCTCTCCCCAAATGCCCCTTCACCGTTTGGACACCACCCAGCCCTTAGAAAGTTGTCATATATGCACATATCTTACATGCCTCTTAAGCACTAACACAGCCATACCCCTTTTTCCTCTTTCCTCTGATGTGTAAATTGTCTTAGGTTTTGCCTCCCCAGTAGAATTTAAGCTTTTTGGGCATAGGGACCATGTCTGGCAATTCTATGGCACTCTTATAGCACTCTTAGTAAGTGCTCAATAAACGCTATTTATTAATTGATATTGATACAAAATTTATGATATTTAAGTGCTTACTATGTGTTAGGCACCTTTCTAAGTGCAGAAGTAGATACAAGTTAATCAGGTTGGATGCAGTCCCTGTCCCCCATGGGGCTCACAGCCTAATAGGAGGGAGAACAAGCCTGGACCTGGGAGTCAGAAGGGCCTGGTTCTTATCCCAGTTCTGTCATTTGTCTGCTGTGTGACCTATGGCATCACTTAACCTCTCTGTGCCTTAGTTACTACATCCATAAAATGGGGATTAAGACTGTAAACCCTACTGTGTCCATCCCGATTTGCTTGTATCCACCCCAGTGCTTAATACAGTGCTTGGCACATGGTAAGTGCTCAACAAATACCACAATTATTACGATTATTAATAGGCATCTGTTCCAAAGCCTTTAAGGAAGTAAAAAAGCACAAGTGATGCTGCCAGCAAAAGTCATCTTCATGTATGCAGAGCCTAAAGTACAGTCAAAATCTCTAAATATTAGGTCTGGAAATAATTCCATGGATTCTACAAGAATTTACACATCAATGCAAAAGCAGCATGAGAAGCTATGTGGCTTATTGGAAAGTGCATGGGGATGTGAGTCAGAGGCTGTGGTTTTTAATCCCATCTCTGTCGCTTGTCAGCTGTGTAACTTTGGACAAGTCACTTAACTTCTCTGTGCCTCAGTGACCTGTAAAATGTAAATGTAAAATGGGGATTAAGACTGTGAGCCCCACATGGGACAACCTGATCACCTTTTATCTACACCAGCGCTTAGAACAGTGTGTGGCACATAGTAAGCACTTAACAAATACCATTAAAAAATGCGAAAGGAAAGAGGGCTTCGGTTGCAACAGGGAGATTTTGGTAATATATCAAGAAGAACTTCCGGCAGTAAATTTTATAAGACTTTGGAATGAGTAGTGCCAGGAGGATTGTGTAATCTCCTCTGGTTGATCAGATTGGATTCCCCTCTAGGATGTTTGGGAGGCCCTGGGAAAGATGATTTGATGATTTTGTACTCTCCATTCCACTCTGACAGTTTTATGACTGTGTGATTATTCCTTACATTAGAGCCAAAAGTTTAAATAGTGGTATAAACATTTTAATCAATTCACAAGACCTGTACAGATTGCCTGATGTGACTGTAACCGGATTTACAAAACTTCAGCCTTTTTTTTTCCTTTTAGATTGACTTATTCAGAGATTTTCTAGCAAAATAAACCAGACTTTTTATGGGTTTTGGTTTTTGTTTTATTATATTTTTAGATATTAAAGAAAATGTTTTCATTAACAAAAACAAAAGGAGTTTTTTTTATTTGTATGGACAAGAAAAGTTGCTCTTGGCCAATGAGAGTCATTTCTTGGAGAAGTTTGGTAGGATCGTGATTCAAAGCATTTACCATGTCAGCTCTTCCAGCTCCTTCCCGTGGGGAAGCTGGCCATGCAGCAGCAGGAAAGCGGTGAGGAAGAAGAAGAGCAGCAGAGAGACTTCTCCTCTCCTCTCCTCTCCTCTCCTCTGCAGCTTCAGTGATGGCTGCTGTCACCTCTGAGGAAAAGGAGTAGAAGTCACACATTCTTCTTGCACTCCTCTATTTTCTGCTGCTTCTCTGAGATTGCAGTCTATCAGGTCTTTATCTGCCACCCAGCTGAAAGTGGGGTGCTAGGAGAGAACCTCAAAATGTATGACCTTCCTTAAGTGGGACACCTAGACACCAGAGCCCTGATGCCTTGGAGCGAGACCCAGGCAACAGTGGGGAAGGGACAAAAATGCCTCCTTCTCTCTTCGTCATTCTCCTCTCCTGCTCCTGCTGGGGCTAGACAGTCCTGTCCATGGCTGTTTCATTCCCATGTCCCTAGCCCAAAATGGGACACTTGGGGAGCCCACCAGACTGTTTTCAGCGGTAGAGCAGGGCCCTGAAATTCAGGCATATTCCTTGTAGTGCTGGTCAGTGTAAATTCTCCGGGACTGCGAGAGTGCTCCTTGTGGGCAGGGAATGTGCCTACCAACCCTTTTATATTGTACTCTCCCAAGTGCTTGGTACAGAGCCCTGCTCAATAAATGCCAGCGATTGATTGCTTGATTGTTCTCTCACACCAAAGAATTTAAATAATGAAGTGGGAGGAAGTGCTACTTGCTGGAATGAACCTAGGACTGGTTCCTAGGAACACAGGCCAGGAGAACAGGGTTCTAGTCCCAGCTCTGACATTGACCTGCTGTGTGACCTTCAGCAAGTCTCTTTCTCTGGACCTCAGTTTCCTCTTCTGTAAAATAAAGCTGATAGCTGTTCTCCTTGCCTCTTAGATTTTGAGGCCCTGGTTGGACAGAGATACAGATACAGGTACCACAGAGCCTGATGCAGAGTAGGCGCTTAACAAATACTAGAGTAAATTAAGACCACTGTGATAGTTAAAACTTGAGGGGTGGGCAGAACCAACATCCTTTGTCAGATTGTTTGCTAAGGAGAAGCAGGGAATAATAATAAATTTGGTATTTGTAAAGCTCTTACTATTTGCCTAGCACTGTACTAAGAGCTGGGTGGATGCAAGGTAATCATATTGGACACAGTCCCTGTCCCACGTGGGGCTCACGTTCTTAATCCCCATTTTATACATGAGGTAACTGGAGCACAGAGAAGTAAAGTGACTTGCCCAGGGTCACTCAGCAGACACGTGGCGGAGCCAGTATTAGAAACCATGACCTTTTGACTCCCAAACCCATGCTCAATCCACTGCACGATGCTGTGTCTCAGTCCAGTAGGTAGATATTGGAACTCTCACTTGGGAGATCCGCATTAGTAAAATGCTCACAGTGAGCTAAGATAAATGTCAGTTTTTTAATTTGTGCCATTGAAACATCTGAAGGCTCAGTTTTCCAATTGGTTCTACATCCTTTGTCAAAACAGTGTTTTGCTGTGACTGACCTTTCAGGCTATCGTGCTGAACAAAATAGGGTTTTGTATTAAGAATGCTTTGGAACCAGGCCACTAGCTATTCTCTTGTAAAGTTAAGTAAACCACAGTGGATGTGGTAAGAAAAGGGTAAATATGACCAACAGCTGTGGGGCAAGGAAACTGGTCTTTTGTAAGGAGGGTTATGCTGTTTGCACTATTCCTAGCTGAAAGATTGGCCTAGTTACATGCTATTGGTCGATTTTCCTATGTAATGAATAACTACAATCCAGGACATGAATAGTGTATAATGGGTTTGAGTTCCACTGGCTTTTGTCCTCCTTAAGACACTTTATCATGTAAGCTTCAAGGTTGGATTTACTCAGCGCAATACTGGCACAGGTAGAAGAGTCTTAGATAAGACAAACCTCCTTTTCCTTCACTCCTGCCCTTCACCCTCCTCCCTTAAATACCGCCCTGAATAAAGCTGTAGGATTGCTGGGGGTTTTTTTCCAATTAAAATTACAACATCCAATGGACTAAGACAGAACCCTAAGGCATAAAAATGAGATGTTATAGGGAGAAAAATGTCCATTAGTCAAGTGCTGTTTCAGAATAAAGTAGTCGGTATGGCAGCTATCAATCCTTAGATTCCTACGAAATGCTTATCCTTCTCCTTCCCATGGCATTTTGAATTCCTTGAAGGTGGTTACTATATCATGTATTATAATGATCATCCTCTTTCATTATACTGCCACTTTCAGAACTTCCAAAGGTTGGGTATTTTAGATATTTTTAAGCAGCTTTTTTTTGTTTAGGGGAAGCAACATGGCCTAGTGGATAGAGCACAGGCCAGTAGTCAGAAGGTCATGGGTTCTAATCCCGGCTCTGCCTCTTGTCTGCTGTCTGACCTTGGGCAAATCACTTAACTTCTCTGGGCCTCAGTTACCTCATCTGGAAAATAGGGATTGAGAATGTCAATCCAACATGGAACAGGGACTGTGTCCAAGTTAATTTGCTTGTATTCCCCTCAGCACATAGTACAGTGCCTAGCATATAGTAAGCGCTTAACAAATACCACAGTTATTATTTTTATTATGCTTAGCACTCACTCAGAAGGTCCCAGACATAACAAACACCCTCCTGCTGTAGAATCATCATCATCTGTTTGCATCCCGGTTGTCCAGGAAATTGCGAAGCTCCTTTGCTTCGGTGGTCAGACGTGGCATAGGGATCATTCAGAATTGAAGTGTCCTCAAGCTTTAACCTCTGATGCAACCTGGGCAAAAAAGTGGCAGCCCAGTTAAAAGGAAAGAAACCTTTGTGTTGGCCAACTTCTCTTCATGTTCGGTGACCTCGGTGTACCCTGGAAGTGCTAGGCAAAGGCAAATCTCCTCAATTCTTAAGACAGCTCACCCAGTGATACTCCTTGTTATGCTTGGTTTTTTCAAACAGAGAGGAAAAGGATTTATTCTACCAGCTGAAAGGAAAAAAAAATGAAAGTAATCTCCTCTGCTTTCTAACAGGAAGCTGAACACCGGTAAAGCATTTTAAAAAGGCCTCACGGCGCCGCCTTGGGAAAAAGTCTGGAGAGCCCACCAAGCAGGAAGAAGGGCCAGCTTCTTCTCAGGTATGTGTAAATTGTGCTACATTGGGAATAAGGTGGCTGTTTGTTCAGTTTTCGGCAAGGCTGTCTCCTATCCAGTACAGATGAGGCCTAGGATGCTTTTATGTACAGTGCCTTTATTGTAAGCGCCCAGCCTCTCTCTGCCTCCTTGGCTCCCTTTGCCAAGTTTACGGGAACCAGGAGCAAATTAGAGCATTCTCGGGAGAGCCACCTTAGGTTCCTGGTGAATCAGACTTAGTTTCTCAAAATGGGATGTAGGCTTACGTTACATCCTTACATTAGACTGAGTGCCTGACGTGACCCATCTGAGGCCTCTTCCAACTGGGTGTCCAGAATCCATCAAGGCTGTCAGTGACATCCCTTCAAAAGCAAACCAGGAGAGAAAGAAAATGACCCTAGCTAAGGCCAGGGGCAGCTGTCGAAAAAGCCGGACCCTGGGGCGCACCTGATGTGACACACACTAGGCTGACCCCGGAGCTCAGCGTCATGATGTCAGACAGTTGCTATTTTGTGGAAGTCTGCCCGATCTGGCCAGAATTGGCCTGTACCCAAAGTCTTTATATGGGGGACCCTGACCCCTGCTCCAGTTGCCATAGAGCCATGGCACTCTCCCCCAAATTCTTGTGAACTTGGTCATTGTGTTCAAGTCTCAGCGTAGGGAATCTGGGCACTGAAAGTAGGTAGACTGCATATAAAAGCACTCAATAACATAACAGTATCAGGCAAGGGATGGGTCAGCTGAAAACAGGACAGCCCAGCATAAAACCAGTTTATTGGCCATCCTAACCTTTGCAGTGTTCTATCATGTTTCCTTCTCCCTTTGACAACTGCATCCTTGCATTTAAAACAAACTCAGAGTTGCCCTTCAGCAATCCTCAGAATGCAGTTATGAAGCCCTGGGTTCTAAACCCAGCTCTGCCACTCATATGCTGTGTGATCTTGGGCAAATCACTCTCTTTCTCTATGGCTCTATGGTTAGATAAACTGAATCTCACCAGATTATTGTACTTACCGCAGTGCTTAGTACAGTGCCTGGCACATAGTAAGCATTTAACAAATACCTTTAAAAAAAAAATACTCATCTAGGATCTCGTTTGTAATGTGCTAAGATAAGAGGAGTGGTGAGAGTTAGCATTCGGAACTCTTTCCTGTATTCTCTTTTTGCAGGGTTGTTGCAGAACAGATGGGAAATAGAACAGCTGTACTTTAGGCCAGTGAAGGGGTCCCCTAGCCCCCCAGATAGAATTGTGGGGCTTCTCTAAACCTTGAAACAGGCTTCCAGCTGCCACCCAGACCAAACTAGACAACTCTAAGTATACACAAGCAGAATAAGACAGAGACTTGAGATAGGGATTTGGATCCTAATAAAGGCCCCCAAATAACACAGATTTTTCCATCGTTTTCCTTCCAACCATCTGGTAGTTCAGTTAAAAAAAAAGGGGGGGGGGACTGAATTGCTTTGGTTAACATGGATATTGTGGTATGGAAGGCATTGAGGTTGGAAGGGAACATGTCTACCAACTCTATTATATGGTACTTTCCAAGTGCTTAGAACAGTGCTCTGTGCAGTAAACAATAAATATAACTGATTGGTTCACTTAGTAGACACATTTTAATCATGTTAATTAAACTTTGAAGAAATGGTTATCTATGTAGAAAATTGGAAATCTTATATCTGGTTCACTGTCTCCAAGTTTGGTCCAGTGAAGGTCCATGGCTATAGTTGGCCAGTAATGCTAGAGTATGAGATGAGGATGGCAGTTTTGACTTGCTTATGCCCTCTATGATTTAATCCATAATCCCTCCCCCAGCATAAACCGGGTGGGGGAGTGGGGGATTCTCAGTATAGAGCGGCAGCCACAGCAGGGGATGAAGTGAAAGTAATTGAAACAGAGGTTCTGTTCTGTTAATCTCATCTTTGGAAAACTGAACAAAAAGTGGGCTTTGTTTGACAATCAAGGCAGGTCTTTAGATTATCTGAACTAACTTCTGTCCAAATTAATCAAGAAAAGCAGCTTTCTACAGTAGTATGGTTACCTAACAATCAGGCTGCAGTGTAAGTGTCCTCTGTGGGTAGATTCCCTTTTATTTGGCATGTCATTAATTAGAATGAATGCACCCTATCTGGAGTTCACCCTAGAGCTCTGACTGAAGTTGGGCGGAACAGTTTAGGATTCCAGACTCGAAAGCCAAAAAGAGACACGATGGAAGTTTACAAAGCCCGGAAGCATGTGGACTGCACAAATTAAGAATTGTAGTTCACCAGCCAAACCCATTCATTCATTTATTCATTCAGTCAAATTTATTGAGCGCTTACTGTATGTACTAAGCGCTTGGGAAAGTACAATATAACAATAAACAGACACATTCCCTGCACACTCATAGCCCTCTGGTCACGGACATCCTCTTGAAGCTTGGAGGTTCCAAACAAACAAAAGGAAACAGGTCTTCACATGGGATACTATCTAAATTCCTTTTTGTACCCACAGAAAGTTGTGCAGGATGACAATATTAATAGATGGAAGAAGACCTTGAATAAATTCCCTAATGAATTGCCAGAGAGAAAGTTAGGGATGTAAATGGCTATTCCAAAACTCTGAGGAGGATTGCCATGGAGGGCCAAGTATTCCTTTCTACTGTTGGGGCAGAGTATTGGACTAGATGGACCATTGAATGGCATTTTTTATTTTCTAATTCCCTTAAATCGTTTACTTCTGTTTAAATTATAAACTTTATGTTGTAGGTGCTCTATACCTGTTGATGGTGATGATTAATGAGAAAATATAAATCAATTCCAATTAATGTGATTTATGACAGCACCTGGAATGCCAGAAAAATACAGAAGCCCAGAATTTCCCTTTGTAAATGATGATGGGTTAGTAGCATGTAAGTGGTGTATATACCATGTGAATTTGGGCCCAGGCATTTTCCCAGTCAGACAGTGCAGTTACCCCTGGTTGAGGGATCACATTTAACAACCTTACTGAATAATGAGACAGAATTGAGTATAGTCTCTACTGTACAAATAACATTGCTATTTTTCTGCCCAGGAAATTGGATTAGCTGTTACTCACCCATTAAGGGCTGATAGACATTTTTGTGATGTCATCCAGGCTGGAGGCAGGACATGTAAACTGCAGACTTACATTCTTTGTTCAGTAGACTCTGCAGCAGTGAGTGTACCGATATTTGTACAGTATTTGAAAAGAGGGGGAGAAGAGCTAATAAACCAATTTGTCTAGTTTATCCTCAACCACCTTTCTACCTCTCCTTGCTTTATCAAAATCTAATTTAAAGACAATCTAATCAGGTTCCTTTTTCCACTGGATTTTTAGGGTTTCATTTTTAACTCTTTAAACATTCAAGGCAACTCTCTTTCCCAGCACTACAGAGTGAGAAATAGAAAACCCTCCAAAACACCTTCCATACCTCTGCCGTTGTCAGTCCCCTGTGCCTTAGCCTTCTGCCATAAAGTAATCTTGTTCTTTCTCCTTGGCTGAGTTCCACTTGTTTAGCTTCTGGCCTTGTTTTGCCATATCAGTGAGGGCAGCTGCATGTTCAGAGTTGGTGAATGATTTTGTCTACCAATTCTGTTATATTATACTCTTCCCTAGCTCTTAGACAATGTTCTGCACATAGTAAGCATTCAATAAGTTCCATTTATCATAATGATATAGGAGCTGAAAGAAACGCTTCCCTCCCTTTCAGTGGAAAAGATTCTGTCCCTTGAGTGATTTTTTAGTGTATTTATTGGTAGGCACTCACTCTGTGGCCCTTATAAGGTAAGGGAGAACAAGCAGAGGGGAAAATAAAATGTATTTATTAAGGAAACAGCTGGACATTTAACATTGCTGCATGGAGGGGGTGGCGGAGAATGGCCTCCTCGTGGAGTGTCTGCCCATGCCCATCTGGAGCTGTGCTGGCTCCCTGGGGAGCAGATTGGGCTGCCCCTGGCAATCGACTGCCTGCCTGGCACTCGACTGCCTGCCTGGCACACTATAACCCTGGGCAGGGGTCAGTGCTGTACCAGGGCCAAGTCTACTCCTCTAGGAGCCAACCATGAGAACCTCCAAACCAGCAATGGGCAGCCCAGCCCTTCCCCTAAGCTATCAACTCCTGGACCAGAGGTGCTAACTTCCCTCCTGAGCCTCCACAGAGAGAAGTTTAGCACCCAAGGAAACAAAGAAACCAAGTCCACCTTGAAACCCTTCAATCTCAGACGTTCCAACCGGCACTTGTGTTCCCACAGCATCAGTCAGGGCAGTTCCAGATGGCTTTCACCTCTGGGAACAAGGCCGAGGCCCAAGGAGGCCTCGAGCCCTTGGGGAAGCCACAAAAAGCAGTCCTAATATTTTAATTTGTGTTCCCCTCTTTCAGTTGTCGAGTGGGCATGGGTTGGTGGTAGACCCTCCGGTCTAGGTGATGTTATGAATGAGAAGTGGTCAGACCCATTGTTTGCCAGCGAGATGCTCAGCATTACCTCTGACACCCAGCTCAAGTTCAGGATAAGAAGTTTCAGGTTACCACCTTAAGTAGTCCCTGAACTTTGGATCCTTCTTTCAACCTAGACTGTACTGTGGAGGGTGCTACTAAGCGTTGTTTTACCACCAAAAGAGTGGGTGGTGAAAGGACTTCTTTATATCGTCGAGCTGTAGGTGCCTATTAAAGTTTATTAATTGCTCCCCATTCCTTTGAGGGCAAAACATGTTGTAGGCGTGTCTAGATGTGATACATTTGTGGAGAGGATTTACATATGCGAAGGAGGAATTGCATATTTTCAGAGGGTTGGTTAAGAATGTCAAGAATAGACTCAGTATTTAGACCAAATTAAGTAATTAGGCCACACTAAGAAAGGTGATCTTTTAATTCAGTTCTTGCTCAAATATCTATGGATTCCATAATTCTGGATAAAAGTGCATGCCTGTTCAGATTTTTTTCACATCTGATGCCAGATATTTGGGTTATTTTTTAAAAAAGCTATGTAATTAATCAAATTAAGTATTTCTCATTTACCTTTCTAAAAAAGAGTAGCAGCACAATCAGTTTATTTCATCATTTAAGGGCACATCCTGTTCCATTTTCATTCCTAAATATATAAGTTACAAAACAGAGCAGAAGGCTCTTCAAAAAAGGGTTCTTTTCAACTAATCAGTTTTAAAATTATAGGTCCTGTGAGCCAAGTGTCTTAATTTTGTTCATGCCCTTGTTATTTGGAGAGGGTTTAAATGAGCCTCTGCCCTCTCCTGGCATGTCCCAGAATTATGCCTGCCAGGGGCTGTGATAAGAGGCTCCTCATCTTTATCATTTATTTATTGAGCATCTGTTTTCTGCAAAGCATGGTAATAAGTGCTTGGGAAACTATAGAAAAACCACTCAGTTGTGTTCTCTGCCCTTAAGGAGCATAGAATTTAATATAGGGGGAAGGAAGCAAACTTACAGAAAAATATATTGTGTTCAATAAATACCATTGATTAATTGAAAATATTTAACAAAAAATGAATACTGCTACTAGAAAAGGTAAATGTTCATATTCAAAAAATGTGTTCTCAATTTGCTCTGGCTTTGAGGAGTGGTAGGGAAACATCTAAATATTTATTTAGTCCCCTTTCTCCAACTGTAAGACAAATAGCAGAAGCAGAGGGAATCACATAAATAAATAAATAAATCATCATATGATTTAGTAAACTCATCTTATTGTACCAAGTGCTGTTTTGGATTCTGGGGAAAATAACAATAGAGTTTAGGATTTATATAGTATTCATTCTTTAACATTGGAATTTCAGAGCTTAATACAGTGCACTGCACATAGTAAGCATTGTACAAATACCATAAAAAAAAGTAGAAGACATGATCCATTCTGTCATGGCAATCACAATTTGAAGTGAACACCTGCATATATTCTCTCTCTCTGTCTCTCTCTTTCTCCTCCCTCTCTCTCTTTCTCTCTCTCTCACACACACACACACACACACGAAATTCAGCTCTCAAAAACTGCAAATTATCAATGGTATTTATTTAGCATTTACTTTGTACAGAGCATAGTACTAAGCGCTTGGGAGAGTACAGTACAACAGAGTAAGTAAACATGATCCCAGCCCTCAAAGAGCTTACAATCTAATGTTAAGAATAGAGAGAAGTAACTGGGAAAAAAAATTAAGAAGCAATTCAGTTCAAATTGTCAGTTGTCTTTTAGCAGCCTTTGCCTGCCTAGGACCTCCAAGACTCCAGTTTTCTCTGCCATCCACTTTGTTGGATCAGAGGCTGCTGGACCAACTCCTTGTTGCTTCATCTCCGGTAGTGGAGGCCACAGTCTCACAATCTCTGCCTCTCATTCCTCCAGGCCCAGAACCTCTGGTGTCGGAGAGAATCCAGACCACATTGTTATCTCCTCGACTCATTATCCAAGTGGGCTTGAGCCCAGACAGATTTGGCTTGGAGCCAATCTGGCCAGTCCTTTACAGTCTCAAATCTTCTGTGGAAGCCGTGGTCTGGCCACACTGGGCTGGGGCCAGGCTCTACCACCTCAGTTTTCATTGATCTGAGCTAATGGAACTAATTTATCATTTATGAGGAGTCCCCTGTGTGCAGGGAGGTGACCTGAGCCCCAACCACAGGCTTAAGTTCATGGGTCAAGCAGTCTGCCTTGAGCAGTAAGTTCAGTCAGTGATATTTACTTGAACACGTACTGTGTGCAGAGCACTGTAAACCCTGGGGAAAATGCACTGTAGTAGAGTTGGTAGACACAACACCCACAGGGAGCTTACAGTCTGCAGGGGGAGAAAGACATTAAAATAGATTACGGTTAGGGGAAATGGAGTATAATATTTACAATCAATCAGTCATATTTATTGAGCGCTTAATGTGTGCAGAGCATTTTACTAAGCCCTTGGGAGAGTATAACAGAGTTGGTAGAAATGTTCCCTGCCCACAATGGCTTACCATCTAGAGGGGGAGATAGACATTAATATAAATAAATACACTGTGGTTATGTACGTAAGTGCTGTAGGGCTGAGGGAGGAGTGAATAAAGGGTGCAAATCCAAGTGCAAGGGCGGCAAAGAGGAAATAAGGGCTTAGTTTGGGAAGGTATCTTGGAGATATGCTTTCAGTAAGCCTTTGAAGGTGGGGAGAGTGTGTGTTGGATATGAAGAGGGAGAGCATTCCAGACCTGAGGTGGGACATGGGTGAGAGGTCGGTGGCAAGAGAGATGAGATTGAGGTACAGTGAGTAGTTTGGCAGTAGAGAAGTGAAGTGCATGGGTTGTGGTAAGAAAGCGTTTATGTGTTTCACTCTGTAGGTCCCTCATGGTTGATGGTATTTGGTAAGCCCTTACTATATGCCAAGCCCACGGGTAGATACAAGATTATCAAATTGGACACAGTCCCTGTCCCCACACAAGGCCCCTCAGTCGAGGAAGGAGGGATAATGGGCATCGAAACCCCATTTTACAGATTGGGAAACAAGCACAGAGAAGCCAAGTGATGTGCCCAGGGCCTCATGGCAGGCAAGCGGTAGGGCCAGGATCAGAATTCAGGTCCTCTGACTCCCAGGGTCATGCCCTTTCCGTCATCCAAACACAGAGATTCAGAACTGAAATGTGAGCTACTTTGGAGCAACTCTGGTTACATTTATAATGATAGGGTGATATAGGGGTTTCTGTGTCTATGCTTGCTTTATAAACAAAAACTCTTCATCCCTCCTGAATTTCAGCTTCTTGCCCATAGTGGTCCCTGAATTATTTCTACTGAATGCAGAAATTAGCTAGAAAAACCTCTTTTAACTTGAGATCCTGTCCAAGCATTGAGTTTTGGAGAATTTAAGAATATGTTTTCATGGAATCTGTGATAAAATTATGATTAATATAAATACCTGAAAATGCGTGTCTTCAATATGTTACAAGCATTAACTGATTAGCCCAAGTTTATTTTTCTAAGGTAGATACAATATTGGGGCATTTGCATTCTACAGAAAAGAAAAGTTTTAGTTAGAAATGGCTCTAATGTTTAGATTTCTATTTCTCTTGGAAGGCCAAATTGTTTATGGGGTTAAAATGTACATTATAAGGGTATTTTCTTTAACTTAAGTCTGGTCTTTTCAAGGCAAAAGTCCAAGAAAGTAAGGCTTGGATCTTGTGGCCAAAGGTTTGACTCTCCAGTAAGGAGAGTCTTGCAATTGAAGAATCATCATCTACTGTATAAAAGTAGGGAGGTTCTCAGAATTTAACTCGTATGACTCTTTGCAGAGACCCATTTAAACTTCACTCCCCAAACAGTTGGAAAGCTTTAGCACCTGCACATGGGTTGGCAGGTGTGTCTGGTGAGCCCCGAGGGTTTTTTTTTCCTCTGCTTCATAATTTTGATTGCTTGATTAGTTTTATCTGAAGATGCCAATTTGAGACTGAAAGCCCGGTGTGGGCAGGGATTGTCTCTCCTTATTGCTGAATTGTACTTTCTAAGTGCTTAGTACAGTGCTCTGCACACAGTAAGTGCTCAATAAGTACGATTGAATGAATGGATGAATGGGGCCGGGTTGCAAAGAGTTGCTCAGGTGTTCAGTTTCCTCCCCACCCTTCATTAGTGAAAAATGTGCCTTGACGTATTCAGATTTCTGCTTTTCTGCTTGTTCTGCTGTGTGCGGGCATGGCGTGGTTTCCCTTAAAATGACTGTTGTTTTCAAGACTCCAGCCTAAAAGTAATCATGCATTGATTTTGTAGAGCATTCTTATTTTACCAAAACACTTTCACATTGCCTCAGTTCACCTCACAACCTTTGCTGTAGAAGAGAAAGCTATTAGCCCAGGTGTACAGAAAAAGAAAACCAAGGCATAAGGAGTCTGTTAGTGACCTAATGTTGGTATTTGTTAAGCGTTTACTATGTGCAGAGCACTGTTCTAAGCGCTGGAGTAGACCTGAGATAGAACCCAGAATTCTTGACTCCCTTACGGTGTGCTCTTTTTGGAAAACTGTGCTATTGCCAAAAGACCAGGAGAAACTTTGCAGTGAAAAGAACAAGATGGGGAGTCTTGGAGTCCTGGGTTCTAATCCCAGCTTTTGCCACTTGCTTGCTGTGTGATTGTGGACAATTCACTTTGTTTATCTTTGCCTCAGTTTTCTGATCTCTAAAATGGGAATAAAATACTGTTCTCCTTCTTGCTTAGGCTGTGAGCAGGGGTTGGGTCCGACCCCTTGGCACAGATAGTAAGCACTTGACAAATATTACTGTTATAACTGAATTTTTCAATATGTGAAGTATCCTCAGTGCTGTGAAGCATATATGGAATGTAATAGGAAAGGAAATAATTCTTGGCCCCTTTTTCGAGTCAGTGCGAAATCCGCATACTTAAGTGTTATTTTTAAGTGTTAAGGTTTAACATGGTAAATACTTAATCCCAGTAAGTAATTTTGCAGAAGCCCGAAGCGTTTCTGCGGAGAGCTGGGTGAGTCTGTCCCCCAAGTAGTCAATGGCTTTTCCCTATTCATTGAGGTCAGCTAAGACACTGTGTGACCATCTGAAAACCTACCCATTCCTGGGTTATAGCAAATGGTTAGCGAACGGGGGGAGGGAAGAGAGGTGGCGTGGCTACCTGACAAAGATGTACATTGTCACTGAGCCCGTACTGTGTCAGTGGTCTTTATGGAGAGCTTATCATCATTCATTCATTAGTGGTTATTGAGCGTTTTCTGTGCAAAGCACTGTTACTACGCGCTTGGGAGAGTACAATATAACAACAAACCCATATCCCTGGCCATATCGAACTCACACGGTATTAAGCAGTTGGGAGCAAGCCTCCCAAAGGACAGAAGCCTCGGCTGCGGAGATGGAGTGAAAATAAACAAAGAGTCACTCCCAAAATACTTTCTGCAACAAAACCGCCAGCTATCAAATGGGGGTGTGTGTATGTGTGTGTGTACTTATTGACACATGCGGATTACGATGTATAATGTCCCTTCTGCTTGTAAAGAGCTTCTGTTTTCTTAACTGTCAAACGACCCGTAATTTCCAGATGGGGGTTTAATATAAGCACGAAGTTTGAGGGTGGAGGCGAAGCCAGCTGGGGTGCGTTTTTCTTTTTCCCAAGTGCAGATCAGGAACCGCCTTGGCCCCCTCCCCCCCCCCCCCGCCGGCCGCACAGCCCGGGGGCGGGGGGAGCACGGGGGGGAGCAGGGCCGGGTTTTGGCAGGAGGGGGGAAGGGGCAGGGCCGGGGGGAGGGGGCGGTTTGGTGCGGGGCGATGCGGGGCGCCCCGCCGGGCAGGTCCCCCGCGCCTGTGACGTGTCCCCGGGGCCGGCGGGGCCAGAATGAAAGTGAAAGGGGGGGCGGCCGGGGGTGGGGAGGAGGAAGAGGAAGAGGAGAAGGGAGGGGTGGGGTGGGGGCGCCGCGGGCCACCTGAGCCGCACCAGGAAGTGTGGGAGCAGCAGGAAATGCCCGGGTGGCCCGCTCTGCCGGACGCCGGGACCCGGGCCGCAGCCGGGGAGAGGCCTCGTCCGCCCGCCGCAGGTGAGCCCCGGGGGCCGGGGGGCCGGGGGGCCGGGGGGCCGGGATTCCCCCCATGCACCTGCCGCCGGCGCCGGGCAGCCGAGGGAGGCGGGGCGGCCGGGCCCCGGGGAGGAGGGGCCGTCCCACGTGGGCCGCCCCCGGGACCCTCCTCCAAGCCCCGCAGCCCGCGGGGGACGGGGACGGGGACGGGGACGGGGACGGGGACGCTTCCCGGAGCCGGGCCGCTCGGACCGCACGGCCGGCCGCGGGGCCCTGCGACGGGGACGGGCTCTCGGCTGCCAGTCCTGTCGCTGCACCTGCTCACCCTGCTGACCTCCTCCTGCTTCCCTCTTGCCTCCCTCCTCCCGTTCCCCTCTTGCCTCCCTCCCCCTGTTCCCCTCTTGCCTCCCTCCCCCTGTTCCCCTCTTGCCTCCCTCCCCCTGTTCCCCTCTTGCCTCCCTCCCCCTGTTCCCCTCTTGCCTCCCTCCCCCTGTTCCCCTCTTGCCTCCCTCCCCCTGTTCCCCTCTTGCCTCCCTCCTCCTGTTTCCTTCTTGCCGCCCTCCTCCTGCTTCCTTCTTGCTTCCCTCCTCCTCCTCCCCTCTTGCCGCCCTCCTGCCCTCCCTCCGCCGCCCTCCTCCTGCTCCCTTTCTGCCCTCCTCCCCTCTCCCCGTGCTTCCCTCCTCCGCCCTCCCGCCCCTCGTGCCCCGGCGGGGGAAGACTTGTGGTTGGACCCATTTTCCAAAACAAGGACCCTTGGCTTTTAGGTGATTTAGTGGAGCAAGGGGAGGAGAAGGCATGTATCTTTATTTTGTTGGCAGGCTTTTGCCTACTCCATTTTTTTCAAAAAAAATCTCTCATCTTGTATCTGCCTTGTTGACTTTAAGTTTCAAGCAGCTTTCTTCCACTGAAGTCCTTGGGAATGATTTATTGGCAGGGGGAGATGTTTAGGGAGACGCGACAGCCGGAGTGGGTTACTTGAGTTATTGAAATTAAGTGGTTTGCCTTGGGATGTTGGATAGAGTAGGGAGGAAGAGTCCAGTTCCTTGATTCCTTTTCCAAGAAGTTGAATGTCAGTTGGCTGAGGTAGCGTTGCCGGGACTACTGTTAAAATAATTGAGACCTGCCTTTTTCACCCCCTTTCTTCCCTTCTCGACTCCGTGTCCAGTGGGTGAAGTACAGAGAACAAATGACAACTGTGGGTTTTGAATGAAAGGTTTGAGGAGATATATTGACTTAATTAAAGACTGGTGTAAATGTATCCTAACGGGCAGTGGTGTGTAAGAAACCTGAAATAACAGCCGTGGGTTTAAAAACAGCGATGGGCGCCGGGGAAATCCAGAAGTCTTACAGTTAAACTTAGAAAGGCTGTTTTCTTTCTTTTCAATCTGTTGTGTGTTGAGCAAGATGTATCCAGAAGTGTGTCTTAAAAGAGATGACTAAACCCTGAGCTTTAGTCTGAAAACCAGGGAGGGTCCAGTTGCTGACCAGAAATCCTCAATTTTTTTTTTTTAAAGTTAACTGAATTTCTAGGTTACTTTATATTTTACTCCTGCACTATATGGGGCTCTTTTTGTCCCTTTCCAGTGAGTGGTTGGGTTATTTGTGAAGTGAACACTGGAAAGTGAAATGAGTCCTCTGCCAAAATATCTGTTCAAGGTGGGTTAACTACAGACCCTTAAATATTACATTGGGTATTCATGAAAACTTACCTTGGGTGTCAGTGGACAAAATGGGACCATGGGTTATGCCCTGACCCTAATCTGGAAATTGCAAATAGGGAGTAGCCAGTTGAACTTGAGAAAAGCCATTTTGGCATTGTTAATATCACTCCAATTTTTCTCTGGAAAAGTGGAACTGAGGGGTTGGTAAAGGTAAATCACCTTGTTGGCAGAATCACGATGAGCAATTCATAGAATCGTAGTACCAGAAGGGCTCTCCAGACATCATTTCCAGGTAGGTTGATGGTAAGTTCCTTGGGGGCAGGGATCCTTTCGACCAACTCTATTGTATTGTATCCTTCCCAAGCCCTTACTGCTTTTGCTCTGCACACAGTAAAAAGCACTCAGTTGATACCACTGACTGATAAATCATTCATTCCCTTCTTATGGTTTCCAAAGGTGGAGACCCTACACAGCCTCCCTTGGTTGCCCACTTAGTGTATCTATCACCCCAGTAGTCGGGATGTTCTTCCTTGCATCTAACCAAAATCTCTTCTGCTTTATTTTAAACCCATTTCCTATTATGCCCTGTTCTTGAAGGAGTTAAGTCAATCAAATCAGTGTATTTATTGAGAACTGTGCAAAGCACTCTATGAAACACTTGAATGGGTAGAATAGAGTTAGAAGTTAGGACTCCCACCCTCAAGAAGCTTACAGTCTAACAGGGTAGAGAGACACAAAAATAAAGATATCTTTTTCATATATATCCAAAAGATGGTTATGAAGATGAGAAAGTGTTTAAAGCATAGGGTCAGTCGATGTATGCAGAAGTCCTAATTGGCACGTGAATGCTGAGAATCTAGTCCCTTTCTTCCTAAGCCACTTTCCTTTTTTGTCACTCTCTACCTTCCTCAGTTTCGACACACCACATTTCAAATCTGGTGACCAAAACTGGACCCCAATTGCCCCAGAAAGGGCCTGACCAGAGCAGAGAAGGTGCAAATGTTACTTAGCAACTCTTGCATACCATACTCCCACTGGCACACTTCAGGACACCCAGTTCTATAATTACGCTAGGGTTGCATCCTGTGAAACCCCATATCAAGGAGAACTGTGCCAGTATTACCTCTTCTAGTGCCATATGCATCAGCAAAAACTGCTTCTTCACTAGGATGGCACCTTGAGCCCAAGTAGACACATTTTGTCAGAAGGACGTTCCCTAATCACTTTTTAGCCAAAGCACATGGTGAAAACATGCTTGATGGCAGATTTGGGAGTACCTCATTGGCTTCATATAACAGTATTATGTTACTCACTGGCAGACAGTTTCTGCTTACTTCTGACCACCATGTATTTTCCTTCTGAATATGTGGCTGGTAGTTTTTCCCCTCCTTTGCTTTCTGACTGTTAAGTGCACAGTCAATTGAGAAACAGCGTGGCATAGTGGATAGAGCCCGGGCCTGAGAATCAGAAGGTCATAGAAGGTCATGGGTTCTAATCCTGGCTCTACCACTTTGCTGGGTGAGCTTGGGCAAGTCACTTAAAACTTTTCTGTGCCTCAGTTATCTCATCTGTAAAATGGGGATTGAGACTGTGAGCCCCATGGGGGACAAGGGACTGTGTCCAACCCCACTGGCTTGTATCCATCCCAGGGAAAGAGCTGATTAAGCACCTTAATGGTATTTATTGAGCCTTTCTATGTGAAGAGCATTGTTCTGAGCACTTGGGAGAGTTACAGTGCAGTAGAAGTGGTAGATACGTTCCAGGAATTTTTGGTTGTGAGATGAAAAATGGGTATCCATGCAATCTTGCCTTTTTTTAGGACCATTTTTCCAGCTTATTTCAATATTTTTTAAATTATTATTTTCCACAGTGCTAGCAACCCTAGCCAGTTTGCTGTTTTCTGTAGATGGTCAAGCATGTTCTCAATTATTTCTTCCAAGGCAACAGTTGAAGCATTAAAATAGAATTGATCCCAAGAATAGTCACTGTGCCCCATAGCCCTCCCCCCACCCCAATGTGATACCAGACATTGGTGCTGGCTACTTTGGTGCCACTCTTGAGCCAACTGGGTAGCTACCCATCACAGATCGTGGTAACTTTCCTAGCTTGTCAGTGAGAATGGCACAAAGCCTTGCATCACATGTCTAAATAACTTTTCCCTTGATCAAGGTTTTTAAAAAATGAAATGTCTTTACCACTTCCCCATTTAAAAGAGAATTTTACCTGTATTGCAAGGTGCACCTTTCACCCAGATCAAATGGTAAAATGCCACAGAATATGGCAGTTTTGGAAGGAGTGTAATCCAAACACTTAGGACAAAAGCCAACTGTTAGAGACAGTGATGTTCTAAAAACAGTCACTGTTAAGTGTTGACTATTGAAGGAAGACAGAACCTTTCTTGATAAACAAGGTTGAAAACTGGGCTATTCACTATTGAGTGAATGCAAGTTTGCAGCTGATTGAATGTATGGCTTATCATTTAGCTGATTATTGGAAATATCAATTGGACTTTCATGTTATTTTGCTTGAGCATTATTTTGTTTGACCATATAAGTGAAGAATTGCCCTGGGAAGTAATGGTGTTAGCTTTTGAATGTCCAATGCGTTTTGCCTAGTTCTGTTCAAACAGCAGAGAAATTGATGGTGTTCTGCAAGGCACCAGTTCCACAGAAAAAAATGACAAGGGATTGATGGGTACACATTTGACAAGAGGAAAGAGATGTGTGTCTGTAAGTAAAAATGTTTATTGCACAGTTAGCTAACAGGCTGGAGCATGAATTGAAGAAAACAACACTTGAGGCTACTTGAAGACAAGGTGTGAGTCATTTCATGATGTTTATAGAGCACTTTCTCTGTGCTAAGCATTGGACTAAGTGTTTGAGAGAAACAGCGTGGCCTAGTAGAGCGAGTACAGGCCTGGAATTCTGAAGACGTAGGTTCTCATCCCAGCTATGGCATTTGGCTGCTGTGTGACCTTGGGCAAGTCACTTCACTTCCGGCTCTTAGAATAGTGCTTTGAACATAGTAAGCGCTGAACAAATACCATCATTATTATTCTCTGGGCCTCAGTCTCCTCATTTGTAAAAGGGGGATTCACTACCTGTAGTCCCTTCTACATAGACTGTGGGGCCTGTATGGGACAGGGTATAATAATGTTGATATTTGTTAAGCGCTTACTATGTGCCGAGCACTGTTCTAAGCGCTGGGGTAGACATAGGGGAATCAGGTTGTCCCACGTGGGGCTCACAGTCTTAATCCCCATTTTACAGATGAGGGAACTGAGGCACAGAGAAGTTAAGTGACTTGCCCACAGTCACACAGCTGACAAGTGGCAGAGCTGGGATTCGAACTCATGAGCCCTGACTCCAAAGCCCATGCTTTTTCCACTGAGCCACGCTGCTTCCACAGGGTATGTGTCTGACCTGACTGTCTTGTATTTAATACAAGCACTGTTCTTGCACTTTGCACTTGACTATATACGCATAGTTGAATGCATTATAGCATATATTTAATAAAAATCTGCAGTGAAATTAGCCAGTGACTTTGGTTACATCAGAAGACCCTGTGATTTGAAACGATAAAGCCTTATCCTAAAAGTCATGGATCGCCCTGTGTCCTGAAAGGCACAATGACTGTAGGTCTCAAAATTCTCCCAATCTGAAGTTGAGCAGAATTATTTTGATATTGTATCTAGTTTATATTTGACTAGATGAGATTGCTTTTTTAAGTAACTAAAGGCACTTGGTTCTTTCAGGACCAGTTTACTCATATTGTGTTAGAGCTGAAATTTTACACAACCTTGAATGCACTCGATAAATATTAATCAGAAAAATTCAAACTCCAAATCCCTCAGAGGCCATAGCAGCTCCCCATATGCTTGTGTATTAGGCAGTGTAATTCAGTAGTAATTTGAATTCCTGAGCACATTACACGTAGGAATAATGGAAAATGAGCAGTGTGGCTGAGTTACTGATGCAAAACCTGTTTCGATATGAAGCAGGGCAATAGAGATTGCATATTTTGACTCTCCAAATATTAGTCTGTGACTATCTTTGTGAAATTGTGGGTTTTCATGGAAAGAAATAGAGTGACCAATATGTATGATACCATTAGATCTCCTCTATGCTGTAAGCTTGTTGAGGGCAGGGAACATGTCTACCAACTGTTATATTGTATTCTCCCAAGCGCTTAGTACAGTACTGTGCACACAGTAAGTGCTCAATAAATATGACTGATTGATTTGGTACTGCCTTATTGCCAGGCCATCACTAGTAATGTCAAGTGAAGAGCTGAGAATACTTCAAGTAAAAACCCTACATTTACCTGGAATATCTGTTTTGACCTAACTGTAGTGTGATTATGCTTATGATTTTCGTTTTCATCTTAGTTATAGTTGCCAGGAAGTAGCTGAAAATGATACCTGAATGAATTGGTATTTATTAATAATTTCCCTGGTGAAAATCTACCAACTTGTTAAAGCACTATTGTAAATTAAACTTGAGGTATTTATTGAGCTCTTACTGTGTACAGAGCACTGCACTAAGGCCTTGGAAGAGTACAGTAAAGTAGACACCATCCATGCTCTCAAGGAATTTACTGTCCCCAAAAACATTTTTCTAATTATCTAGTGCTTTATGCAGAATAAGTCCTTAGGATCTGTAGCCCAAGAATTTCAGGGCACTTTAAAAAAAAAATATCTTGAAAGCATAGACAGATTCCATTTATTTACCTATGTGACCTTCACATTTGCCAGGGATCCTGGCAAAAAAATGTCAGGGAAGCAGCTAAACCAGTGAAACCTGTTTTCCCTGATGATGATGATGATGATGACCCTACTTTCTCTATTGTCCTAAGCAGCCAGGATTACCTTCCCAATTTTATAGGATAATCTAGGGGATGGGGATGGGGGCAGAGTAGGATTAATAGATCAGAAGGGAAAAGAGTGACACAGCAAGACAGTGTTTATTAGTCATCTTTCCCCCACCTGAAGGGCAAGCAAAAATAGCACCCAATCTCCTCATCTAATTTCTGCCCTCAGCAATCTTTCTGAGTGTGATTTGTGATACCTTTCCAGCTGTTTTCTTGAGATTTGTCATAGAACAGAGTTTTCCGAAGCTCTGCTGCCGCAGAAACTGGAGTCTCCATTTCTCAGTAGCTCACTTAATGAAGGCTAGTTCTTTCTGGCCCATATCCTTATGTTTCAGGGACATAGACACTCAGGCACTTATCCATCTTAAGAGTCAATGAAAATAGTGTGGGTGAAAAGTGTGGACTCTTCAAAAGAGACATGATAAAATCTGCTGGCAGGAAATTCCTGTGATAAACATGGTGTTGGCCCTTCCTCGGTGATCCATTGTTGATCAGTTACTTTTTTAGGTGACTGGATGGAGTCTCCCACCAGTAATGGTGGGTTAGCCTCAGTTCTAAGGTGGCCATTTTAGGCAGAGAGAGCAACATGTGGCCATGGGGTAGGAAGGGAAAGGTTGGTTTCTCTCCTCTGCAGAAACAGGGAGAGGGCTTACCCTTTTCCTCAGTGATTCTAGGGAAGGGGAGGAGGAGGCAGCATGGCTTATTGGAAAGAACATGGGCTTGAGAGTCAGAGGACGTGGGTTCTAATCCCGGCTCTACCACTTGTCTGCTGTGTGATCTTGGGCAAGCTACTTAACTTCTCTGTGCCTCTGTTACCTCATCTATAAAATGGAGATTAAGACTGTGAGGTAACCTGATTACCTTGTACCTACCCCTGTGCTTAGAACAGTGCTTAGCACATAGTAAGTGCTTAACAAATACCATAATTATTATTATTATTATTACTTTGCAGCTCTTTATGGGTCAAGCCTAGAGCTCACAAATGGTCCCATGACTAGTTGCCCTTGGCCTATAAAGTTGTAATAATGCTTGTGACATTTGTTAAGGGCTTACTGTGTGCCAAGCACTGGGGAAGATACAAGATAATCCTATGGGATCCAGTCTTCATTCCACATGGGTTACACAGTCAAAGGGAGTCGGGAACAGGGTTTTAATCCTCATTTTGCAAGGGAGGAAACTGAAGCCCAGAAAAGTTAAATGACTTACCAGAGGTCACTCAGCGAGCAAATGGCAGCTCTGGGTTTAGAACCCAGGTCTCCTGACTCCCAGGCCTGTACTCTATCCCCTAGGCCATGCTCTGTAATAATTAGGTGGCAGTTACTTTCCAAATAGATAGCATCTTTCCCCCTTTACCTTTCTCCTCTTCCCCAGAAATCCAACCTTTACATCTTCCTTCCTAATCGGAAACCTCGATTTCAGAAATGCGTTCTACATCTCCAAAGAGAGATGCTTGTTCAGAGCCCTAATTTTCATTTGTGACGGTGACTGTTTCCAGCCAACAGGAGACACGGTTGAAGGTTTCCTGCCCAACAGAAAACTGATTTCTGACTGGGCCATGTTGGCAGGGCAGTGTACCGGAACAAGCACGGGGCGTTAGAATGGTTATCTCTGTTTGCTGGCAGAAGCTCCTCTGCGAAGGTTCTATTGTTAGAACGCTTGGGATTTTTGAGCATTTTTTATTTTCCTTTTAGAGTGCAGCGCAACAACTGCTTCTTGAAGAAACAAAGGAGACATCTGAAAGGAGGCCCATCAAGAAGAGCATTATTCTCATAAACTTTGTGGGCTTGGTGGTCTACAGAAGGCAGTAAGAATATCGTGGGTTAAGGACCAGAAGCGCTGGCAGCCTTTATTAAGAGTCACAATTTGAGTCTTAATATCTGCAGAGAGAAACCAGTTAAATGGCTCCACTTCCTGCAGGAATTCGCTTCCTTACATCGTTCACAAGAGATCAGTGGTGAGTTTTTTTGTTGTTGTTTTTTCCATGGTATTTGTTAAGAGCTATGTACCAGACACTGTACTAAGCGCTGAGGTAGATACAAACTAATCAGGTTGGACACAGTCCTTGTCCCACATGGGATTCACAGTTTTAATCCCCATTTTACAGATGAGTTAACTAAGGCACAGAGAAGTTAAGTGACTTGCCCTAGGTCACAGAGTAGACAAGTGGCGGAGCCAGAATTAGAACCCAGGCCCTCTGACTCCCAAGCCCATGTTCTATTCATTAGGTCAGGCTGCTTCCAAGCTCTATGCATTTGTGAAGAGTCATGGGGTTAGAAATGGAAAAGGAGAAGAGCTTCTGTAGCAGTTACTGGGATTTCAACTCTGGGACTCCTTTTCTACCCATTTTCACTCGTAAAATGGGATTTCTTGATCCCTCCCCGGCCACCCTGCCAGAAAATCAGTTGTATGAATGGCAGTTGATCCAGTGTAAAGAGTTCGGGTCTGGGAATCAGGAAAGTTGGGATCAAGTCCCAGGCCCACCTGTGGCCAGCTAATGAGAGTAAAGACCATGCATGCCCTTCGTAAAGAGCTGTAGCGCTGCATGCTTATGTGCTCATGGCACTGTGTGCCCCAGCAAGATGTGATTGACAGGGAGGAGAGAGTTCCAGTGACACTGCATGAGCCACTAGCCCTACATTCCATATCTCTGTGCAAGTTTTCAGCCCTGAAATCCCAAGACCAAGGATCCAGAAACTGCATCATCCTCGCCCCTGCTGCAGGGTCAATAAAAGCACACCGAAATCAGCTTTGCTCATTTGCATTGTAGTGATTTGATTCTGGTAGCTTGAGATGCAAATTGGGCCATGTGCTATCTTTTGTGTTGCTGTAATAACCATGGGCCCTGCAGGAGAATGGTGACAAATTACTCCCAAGAACACAACACTCTGCTGGTGTTTGAAATAAATGAATTTAATCTTAAACTCGAAATAGTGGCCAACTAGAAAAGGAATTATTGTAGACATTGGGTTCAAGTAGCAACATTCTTTCAGGGACCTCAAAATCACTTACAGCTGGTGACTCTATGATCCTCCTGATACTGAATTGTAGGGCTTGGGAGGGAGTTTGACAGCAGATCCTTATGAGAAAAAAATCTGATTTTTCTTTATATAGGGACCACGTGACTGAAGCAAGTTGTCCACAGCACTGAAACTAAAACCCAGTCCTTCTAGCTTCTAAGATCCCAGCTTCCTCCTTAGACAAATCCCACTGTCGTATAGGTTCTGTACAGAGTGGTCTTATCATGCTCTCTGTCTCTATCCTCCATCTCTACACACACTTGCAAAACGTCATTAACTTTCTAGCTTGTTACTAGAAGTTTCTAGATATACGTTGAAATTCTCCCTATAGCACCATCCCAGATTTTGCTGCCAATACCCCTGCCCAATTACACCTTGGAAACATGCTTGCATATGAGTTGGTAAATCCCTGGTGGCGCTAATAGTGGGTCAATCAGTCAGTGGTGTTTATTGAACACCCACTGTGCGCATACAGAGCACTGTGCTAAGTGCTTGGGAGAGTACCATACAATAGAGTGGGTAGGCACGCTCCTTGCCCACAAGGAGCTTACAGTCTAGAGGGAGCTTTATAGTCTAGAGGTGATGCTAAATTTGGCTCTGTCCTCTGCCATCTTAGATTTCCATACACAAACGCGAGCACACTATAAATTGAGGGCACACCAGTGCATCCATGGTGTTAGGAAAGAAGAGAGGTGTGCTCTCTGACTTTGGCCTCTTAGGTATGTCCCTCAACCTAAGAAAAGAGAAGGAAGCCCCAATTAACAGAAAATAGCTTACCCAAGGCTCTCTTGAGAATTATTCATTATTACCCCAGCCTTCCAAAGAGAAGAATGCTTGTTATTGTTGAGGGCTATTTCTTTCCTGCCTCCTAGTTATTAGTCACCAAAATTATTGTGGTGACCTTTTTTATCAGGTCCTCATTTCAGGTCACCAGTGAACCTAATTGTTTCTAGTTCTTATTAAGATGCATTTAATTGGATAGGAACTCCCTCATAATTATTTGGTGAAGTTATTAAGCACCCATTCACCCATAATAGCTGGGATGGTGTTGCCCAAAGTGAGATAAACAGGGCCAGACCTTCCCTCTGGGAGCCAGTGCTCAGGGAGAATAGTGGCATCGTTTCCTCCCATGAGCTAAATGACCTCATCTAAAAATGTTGTTCGGCAGGTGGATAGGCCCGTTTTTTGATCTTCCTGAAGTAGGTGGGAATGGAGGGTATGCCAGTCCCTCCTCTGTCATAGAACGCAGCCAGCGTGACTGGAGGCCTATTAAGCAAGAGCTTTCCTTGCTATTTAACCTTGGTCTGCTAACCTCAATAGGATTAACTGCTGGAACTAAGGAAAACTAAGAACGGCCCTGCAGTCTAGGGCCTTTTTACTGATGCATTTCTCTGCTCCATTCTTAAGGAAAAATGTCCAGCAGGAGAAACTCTTAGGTCTCTTCTGACCCTTTTCCTGTTGCATGAATAGGAAGGGCTGCATTGAAATGAGAGCTTTTGTCCCCCAAATCTAAATTAATATCCTAGGGGGAAATTATTATACATTTAAAATATAGTCTACACCTAGAATCACCGTGACTGTCATCTGACATTTATTGAGTCTACTGGGGCAGAGCTCTAGGCACCTGGGAAACATACAAAGGAAGTAAAATATCTATTCCTCTATCCTCCAAGAACTTATTACTTAATAGAGGAAACATTTGATATAATTGGCAGTAGAGTTAAATATGAGAGAATCTATATAAATAGTAAGCCTGACGGAATGAATAAATAAAGCAGGTAAACGAAGACCTTGAGTGGCTGATGGAAGGGCAGGGCTGTTGTAAAGTTAAAGGCTGCGGTTGGGGGCGGGGTGTCTGAGTAAGGATGTGGTGATCTAGAACCTCTAGATCATTTCATTTCTATGTTTTCAGCATCTTTTCCCCTCCACCTCAGTTCCCTATGCCCCCGAGTGCAAGATGCCTACTTCCCTTGAATTCCTTTAAAAATGCATCTAAGGTCTGATTGAGCAGATAAACTGTTTGAGTAGGTAGCCTCATTACTGCAGCCTCCTTCTGTTGTTAGAACTGGGTGGCAGGCCCGACTGTGATCACTTGGAAAGTTAAATCTGGGCAACCTGACAACATCTGATTCATTTGGAATACGTCAACTTTCTTGTGTGCTTTTCTGAGAGGATGAAAAAAGGACACTTTTCAGAGTAAATGAGACTGATAGATGAAAATGGTATTATGAGAAAACCAGTGCCTTCCACTTGTCCAAACTCACAAATTTCATTAATAGTTGGAAAGCAGAGGTACCTGCAGGGTCATTTTTGAGGAAATAAAAATTTTTTCAAGTGATGGGAACATTTTTGTGTGTTCAGAATTGCCTGGCCTATTTTTACTCCCTTGCTTGTGCTAAGGAATTTTAAATCAGGAATAGAAAAGGAAAAAGATGTAGAAAATAAATGTAAGAAAGACATAAAAGTTTATTTGCTCTCTGAGGCCTAAAAGAAATAGAAATAACGAGAATTCTTGATAATTTAGAGGCAGTGTGGCCTCGTGGAAAGAACATGGGACTGGGAATCAGGAGACCTGGGTTCTAATTCCTGCTCTGCTATTTGCCTGCTATGTAACTTTGGGCAAGTCAAATAATAATAAGTACTTAAGTGCTTACTGTGTGCCAAGCACTGCACTAAGCACTGGGGTAGAAATGAGATAATCAGGTTCGAATATAGTCTTTGTCCCCGACGGGGTTCACAGTCTATGCCTAACTTCTGTGCCTCAGTTTTCTCACTTGTAAAATGGGGATAAATTGTTTTTCATCCTCCCTCTTCCACTCTCAGCCTGTGTGGGACAGGGACAGTGTCTGATCTGATGATCTTGTCCAAAGGCTTAATGAATAACATTATTGTTATTATAGTTATTTATTGGGCAGTTGGATTTTCTTTGTGTTTTTTTACAACACCGCCAACAGAACAGATCCACTATCGTATTTTTAATACAAAAATTATAGCTGGTATTGGATGTGAGGAGTTTGCTCTTTCCTGTGATGGGATCTGAAAAAAGGACATTCTTGGGAACTGGATTTTTGGAAAAAGAGACAAATACAATCAGTTGTAGAGTATCTGTGGGGTATTTTGTATCAACTGGAGATAGCAGTGTCTCATTAAATCTGGCTCCATCCACACAGACCATTCCCGGGGCCAGAATTTAGTGGGACACTGATGTTGGTTTAAGCAGATATATGTGCGAGCAACAGGAAGAGGTGCAGTATCCACTGGCTCTTTCCTCTGAGATGACTGTTGGAATCAGGGAGATTGAAAACTGCTTGGGTGTCCTCTGTGTGCAATTTTCTTGTTTTTTTGCCTTCAGCTCTACAGGCCTCATTTTGCAGTAAATGTCCAAAAGTTTTGGAGTGAGAGAGTAATTCCTGGCTCTTGAAGCCCTCACAAGTTATACTTCTGGCGGGCCACATGCAGTCTTGCACACCAAAGCAAAACAGGGACGGGTTTGGGAATACAGATAATTTACATTACAGACTTTCTCTAATTAAATGGCACTTCTTGTTTTGAAGTCAGAAGAATGTGTACAAATAGCATATAAAGAATCATATGATCTAGGGGAGAATGGTTCTTAGAATCATTCTTGGCTGACTTTTTTTTCTAAACCTAAAATAATATCTGTGATCATTGGTCACTACATAATAACATATTTGCATTTTTTGTCATTCCTAAAATAGCAAGCCTTGTCCATGTGGGTGAACATTATGGTAAGCATTGTAATAAATAGTTTTCAGCTTTAAACAACTTCTATCTTTGAACTGAGGTAAAAGAGGTTTTGTCTTAGATTTTTAAATGCAGGGTACATAGATGATGCTGAATATAGAATTTAAGAAAACAATGTGGTGTTGGAGGAGATAAACACATTTTTGTCTCCTGCTTACTGTTACAGGTACAGGACTTTCATTTTTCTTTTGACCTTTTGGCTGTATGCAAGCTTCCACTTATCTCGGAAACCCATCAGCATAGTTAAGGTAAGAGGCAAAAAATTCCTTTGCTTAAGTGTCCTACTTATGTACTACTCCATCAAGGAAATAATCTTATTATTCATGAGCAGGAAATAAAATCAAGAATATTTTGGAGGGGAAATTTTAAATATAACCTTTTTGACATTCTTTTAATAATAATAATGGTATTTAAGAGCTTACTATGTGCCAAGCACTATACTAAGCACATGGATAGATACAGTATAATCAGGTCCCACAGGGGCTCATAAGTAGGAGGGAGAACAGGTTTTGAATCCCCATTTTACAGATGAGGAAACTGACACACAAAGAAGTGAAGTAACTTTGTCCAGGGTCACACAGGAGGTAAGTGGTGCAGTCAGAATGAGAACACAGGTCCTCTGACTCCTAGGCCTGTGCTCTTTTTCTCTAGACCATGTTTGCCTAGAGTCCTAATTTTAAAAAATTACAGCTTGTATTAAGGGAGACTGCAAAATATTAACTGATTTGATGAGTTTCCATTTCTCTGACACAAAATCTTGGAAGATTGCAGATCAATAAATATGGTACTTTTTTTCATGTTGTAAGAGTCCCATGCAGAGCATAATTTTATTTCTACCACAGCATTCAGCACAGTGCTTGGCACATAGTAAGTACTTAATAAATACCACAATTGTTATTATAATTATTTAGCCCTGTTGCATTTTGACGGTATCATTCTTGTCTACATATTCAAATTTATACTTATTCTGCAAACTGAACATCTGCTGCTAGAGTAATTATCCATGTATCCCAAAAATGTTATAACATCTTTATATGAAAAGTATCAAAAGGACTATCTACTCCTCTGTTATATTCATATTTCTGAATCTATGTAATTCATTTTGAATCTTGGGAAGATAGGCCAGTGTATATGTAACCCTCAAAAGGTGAAACGGAAACTTCTAAGAGCATGTAAACCCAACATCTTACCTTATTAGGAGGTAAAAAGACCAGTGTGGTAAAATCTTAAATATATTTTACAGAGTAAGGAACATCTTGACTTTTTGGGGAGTTGAGGTGGGGCTTTTATTTTGGAAGGGACAAAGAAACACCAAAATTTTGTTTTCTGTCAGTTTGCTGCTACTGAACTAATGCTAAGCACTCCAATTACCACTCAGGCAACTAAGATCATTGACATCATTGGCCAGGTAGTTGGCTTGCAACTTTCACTTGCATCTTTCACTTGCCCTTCCCTGCTCTTGCAGTTGACTCTGGAGAAATAAAAACAGTGGTGGTGTTTGGGAGAATGGCATGTTCCCACTTCTCCTCTTCCCCCTGAATAGCGCAGCTCTCAAGCAGCCATTTGGTAGCTCAGCTGACCAGATGGGAATGAGAGGTTATTGCTACCACACTGACTTTGGGACTTTGAGAATTCTGCCCAAGTGAATAGTTAACGTGCAGTGAGCGACTCGTCTTGGCTTCAGTGTGTTAGATTTTAAGCTCTTGGTGGACAGGGACCGTATCTTTTGCTTCCGTTATCTTTGTAATTATAGCTTTTATTAAATGCTTATGTGCCACAGAAATGTGAAAGATAATCATACCGGATACAGTACATATCCCTCAGAGTCTAAGAGGTAGGAATGGAAGGCATCTTATTTCATTTTACAGGTGAGAAAACTGAGGCACAGAGAGGGGAAAAGAACTTGCCCAAGAACCCCAAACAGGCCAGTGGCAGACCTGGACTGTCAATCAGTGGAATTTAATGAGCACTTACTGCATGCAGAGCACCATACTACATACCTGGGAGAGTAGAATGCAGTAGAGTTGGTAGCCACGATCCCTTACCTCAAGGAGCATACAATCTAATAGGTCTCCTGTCTCCCGGTTCTATCCTCTTTTCCCTGGGCCACACTGTTATAGCTTGTGTAGCACGCGGTACAGTGTGTCACACTCAGTGGGGCTCGATAAATAGCATTACTACTACAGCAGAGCTGAGTTTTGGGTATTGAATACTCCACGACTCAGCATGGTTATTCTACTGTGGACACTCATTGCACCCTGGGTACCAGCAGGAGCATAACAGGGCAAAAATGAGAGGGGACAAACAGTGCTGCCCAAGCCACCAGAATCATAATCTGCTCCTTTGTGCAGGTTCCCAGTTTTGATCGATTGATGTCTCGGGAACAAAGCCCTTCCATCATTCCCGGTCCTGTTGACCAAATGGGTTTTGTTAGGTTTTAAGATGCTGGGGACCACACAGTGGTCTGACTAAGGGTGTTCCTCTTCCATTCACCAACCTATGGGACTGAAGTAGTTGGATTGGCAACTTCCAGAACAGCAACTCGTAGTTGATGCTTGGCTGAATTTAGTGAAGTCCTTTGAAGAGCCCACCCAAGTTTCTTTCTTTATGGGAAATGGCAGGGGGAGCATTACAGAAGTCAAATATTTTTCGTGGGAATAGTGCATATTTTGTCTTTATACCTTTAACCTTCACTTAGCTTAATGAACTAAAATATGCTCTATTTTTGGCCCAATTTTTGTTTTCTTGTTTGTAGTTTTCTTTGAGGTAAATTGTATCCAAAAATCTAAATCTAGACTGCCTGAATTTTACTTTCATTATATCACTGTTCATCCGGTGTCATGAACATATTCCTTGAATTTAAGGAAAAAGATTCATTCTTCTACAGACTCTGTGGGTTTTTTAAAAATATTGGAAAGTACTTAGTGATTGTTATCAAAAATTCTTTAAATAGCCCTTCTGGTTGATTTTTAAACAAACATGTATCCCCTCATTGTTGAAGATTTTCTGGCTTTGAATAACCTGTCTTCATTTGACAGGGAAAACAAAGCAGTAGGAATTTGGGAGTTAAATACTTTCAGAGAGTAACTCAGCTTTAGTTCTGATAACTTTTTAAGAAACATATTTGGAAACTATTTGGAATATGGAAATTGTGAATCAGACTCAGCATGCTGAGACTTTTGTGGTAGGTACATGTGAGGCACATGCTTAAGAGGAAGAGTAGACACCCAAGCTTACGTATAAATCCGTTTTTCTCCTTTAATGGAGCAGATGCAACTTCCAAAACCCATCTTGTTGGAGGATATGGTTTTTCCACAGGAGTGTTAGCAAAAAGAGCAATATTCCAGTAGTGAGCATTTTGCTCTTCTTCTCTGCAGGTTTTTACAGTAACTGAGGGACTTGATAGGGAAAACAGCTTGTAAGAGGAGCTTTTCCAGGGAGATTAGAGGAGGACAGCTTTCACCGACTAGTGCCATCTTCACTGCTACATGGGGCCATTGGTATTTTTTTATTTTTGGAAAAAGGGAATACATCATTAGCCCTGATTCTCTGGGCTTTGCAAAAACAAAAGTCAGTAATATTTGATAGGTAAATAGCTTCTTGTGTCTTTACACATTTGCAGTCTATGCCCATAGCGTGTATTTCCAAATTTGGCTGAGGGCATTGCCTCCCCCGAGACACCTCAAAATCAATGGCCTTTCAGGCATATTTAACAGGAGCAGTAAAATAAAAAATCTCCAAAACTGCCTTTGATTTTGGATGGTGTGTAAAGAGCCACAGTGGGGTTCCTCTCTCAACTTCAGTCCCTGTGGGACTCAGCTGAGGAGGAAGAACTGGATGTAAATAAGTCATTCTTCAGTCCCCTTAATCTTTTCCCCCTTTCTGCTCGACTGCCACAGCTGGACAGAAGAAAGCAACAGTGGAGATGAAAGGGAAACACTCCCCTCAGTGGTCTGCCAGCTAAATGGAACCATTTGCCATTTTAAATAATTCAGTGCATTTTGTCAGTACAGAAGTACTTGAAGGCCTAATGAAAATTTGGAGGGGGAGCTTCTATGCATGATGAGTTGGTAAAAGGTCATCGAGTTCATATAAGTCCTTTCAAATAGGTGGCTGTCTGTCCTTAACCAGTCTAGATTTTGTAAGTTTTTATGGTATTTGTTAAGCACTTAATATGTGCCTGGCACTGTTCTAAGCACTGGGGTAGATAAAAGCTGGCCAGGTTGGACCCATTCCGTGTCTTTCATGGGCTCACAGTCTTAATCCCCATTTTCACAAATGATGTAACTGAGGCCCAGAGAATTTAAGTGACTTACCCAAGGTCACACAGCAGTTAAGAAGTGGAGTCAGAATTAGGACCCAGGTCCTTCTGACTCCTGGTCCTCTGCTCTTTCTACGAGGCCACGTTGCTTCCCTAGCTATTAGTCACAGGTAGCGAAGCATATGTATCGGTGAAGAACTTGATTTACCATAACTGATTTTTGTCAGTTCTAAAATTTTTCCTCTTAGGTACTGATTTTAATATTACCTACTTTTAAAATGAAAAATCAGTTTCAGTATTGATGAAAGTCTTTATTTCCTAGATTTTTATAACCATTCTGCTGCTTTTTACATACATCCCCAATTTATCTTGCAATATTGTAAATGTATCTCCTTACCTAAGTATCAAGGGCTACAGATTCATACTTTTTCCTCAAATATCTCCATTTCTGGGGGAAGAATGCCTCATAACTTAAAAAGCTGTTGTTTCAGATTCAGAATGACGTGTGCTTTGTTATAGCATGTAAATGTTAATTAGTCTTGCTAGACCTCTCATTTCTAATCCCTTCATCCCCAGTAAATTGAGCTTTCATAATCTAAAATCACCATAATTAAGTGATGAAGCTCATTGAAATATAGTAAGAATGTTGATGACTGGTTTCCTGTGAGCATAGCAAACCTTTAGCATCATTTATGATAAGCCTCTTGTAAGCTGTCACAGCCCTAGAAGTACTAATTGGCTCAGCTTCAAATACATGATACAAGATGGGTAGGAAGGAGAGGCTTAAAAAAGGAACTGAATTGATAGTAAATGGGGTTAGCAAAGTGACAGCAGCGAATATGTGACATCATGGGATATTTATAAATTACTATTTATAATTTGCACCTGAACTCCTAGTTGATGATCCTCCTTTGCTGCTCTCCCATGGAATGTAAAAGGAAATACAAAAATTAGATTTGAAAAGGGGTATTCTCCAAAGCAGCTATTTCCCTTATACCTACCTCATTGTCAGTCAATTTATGGATCACCTACTGTGTGCAGAACTCCATACTAAGCATTTGGGAGAGTACAGTAGAGTTAGTAGACAAGATCCTTGTCCCCACCCCCACCCCCCAGGAGTTTTCAGTTTGGCAGGGCAGCCAGACATTAAAATAATGTGCAGGGGAGGAAGAAGAGAATGGAAAGATCAGTATGTAGATGAATAGCAATAATTGTGGTATTTGTTAAGCACTTGCCATGTGTCAAACACGGTACTAAGCATTTGGGTATGTATAAGATAATCAGGTCAGACACAGTCCCTGTCTCGCCTGGAGCTTACAGTCTAAGGGAGAGGGAGAACAGGGATTTAAATCCCATTTTACAGATGAAGAAATTGAGACACAGAGAAGTTGCCCAAGTTCACTGCAGGCAAATGGTGGAGCTGAGATTGGAACTCAAGTCTGAGTCCGTGACCTGTGTTCTTTCCACTAGACACACTGATTCTCTACCCTGATTAAGGATGGTGGTGAGGACCTGTGCCAAACAGTAATAATAATAAGTGTGTTATTTGTTAAATAATAATAATGTTGGTATTTGTTAAGCGCTTACTATGTGCCGAGCATTGTTCTAAGCGCTGGGATGCTTACTCTGTGCCAAGCACTACATTAAGCATTGGGGTAGATTCAAGATAATCAGGTTGAACTCATTCCCTACTCCCACTTGGGGCTCACGGTTGAAGTAGGGGGGAGAACAGGTATTGAATCCCCATTTTACAGAGGAGGAAACTGAGGTCTAGAGAAGTTAACTGGCTTGCCTGAGGTCACACAGCAGTCAAGTGGCAGAGCTGGGATTAGAATCCAGGTGCTCTGACTACTAGGCCTCTTTCCACTAAGCTATACTGCCTCAAGACTTTGGTGTGTGGAATGTTTGGAGCGCACATTCTTTCCTACTCACTCTTACTCCTTTCCCCAACCAGGAAAGACCCCTGCCCTGGACCCCAAATTTCAGTCCTATTGAATGCAGAATAGGAGAAATGAACCTGGTTAGACTCCTCCCTCTTCTATCCCACCTGTTTTATGACCATTTTATAACACATTCCATAGGCCACCACGTATCAGCTTTGTGGTTTTGGGCACTTAACTTCTCTGTGCCTTAGTGACCTCATCTGTAAAATGGGGATAAAGATTGTGAGCCCCACGTGGGATAGCCTGATTACCTTCTATCTACCCCAGCGCTTAGAACAGTACTTGGCACTTAGTAAGTGCTTAACAAACACCATTATTATCATCATTATTATAGGCCAAAAGCAACAATGTAGTATTACAATGCAAAAGATAGGAATGGAAGCAAATATGTAGCTCAAGTGAATCAGCCTGCCGGTGTTCAGATAGGATTCTGTCGATGTATATTGCTAAGTTCAGCCACAAACGGGGGCAGAACAAGTCCTTTCCCCAGCTTGCTTCTTAACCGATAGTAGAAACCATTTTAGAATCATCATTTGGAGACCAAGGTGAGGGTAAGCACATAACTAGCAAACCCCAGAAAATCTCCCCAGGTGGCAGCCCCAGAACTTGCAGATTTAGCCATTCAGATGAGCTCCCTTTGTACCTCTGAGAATTGTCCCAAGAATCAATTTAATTGCATTTAATTTTCCTTTCTGGATGGTGATATTGAAGTCTTATCCATTTAAAATAATCTTGGAAGGAGCCAGATTGTTTTGATGGAGAAGCAGCAGGAAGAAATGGCAGTAGTTAATATGCTGATGCTGAAAGAAACAAAATGGCAGACCATCCTAGCCCGGGCAAGAATTGGCAGAATTCAGTGCCTAAGATTCTGGGCTGGGACCGGGTGTGCCCCATTCTGAACTCCTCTCCTTGATTCCCTTTTGTCTCCACCATTTTTCTTTGTGGTTGAAATGATGAGAGTGGTAACGGCAACAAGAGGTTAGGGACAAAGGGGAAATGAGCTCAGGAAAGTGACTCCTCCCACTCCCCCACCATCAACCTTAAACATCCATTCCCCTCAACCAATCAATGGTATTTACTGAGCACCTAATGTGTGCGAAGCGCTGAACTAAGCACATGGGAGAGTGCAAATACAATAGATTTGGCCCTGCCCACACCATATTACTTCTGGGCTAGCATTGCTAACAGGCAGGAAATGGACCCCAGTGGTATTTATTGAGTGCCCAATACTGCAGTGCACTATACTGAGTGCTTGGGAAGATGCAACAAATGCATATGAACACCTTTCCCTGCTGATGTGCTCTCACCCCGAGTTTCTGCCAACTGTCACTATCCCACTCATATTTTATTTTGCTCAAGAAAAGTTGTCCCACATCCATTGTTTCTTTCAAGCTGTATTGTATCCTCCTCAATTTCATTTTTCCCTCTTTGTTTCCCATAGGGTGAGCTACATAAGCAGTGTGCTTCTCCCAGTAAAATTGAACTCAGCAATCATAAGGAAAATGCCATTCGAGTTCCATCTGGAAAAACAGCAGTTAATGAAAGTCACTGTGGCTGGGCTCCATTTGGTAAGTTCATTGCTCTTCTCTCCTCTCATAGGGAGCTGGTAGAGAGTACGTGACTTTTCGTCACCTCAATCAATGCAGCAGTTGTGGCTGTTCTTAAATTTAATCCAACTTGGACTAACAGGGTTCTGACAGTAGCTCCCCGCTCTCCCTCACCAGAAAATTGCCATTACAGAATCTAAACGGTGCCCTTGCGATGATCCTGTGTATAGAGATTATCGGCACCTTTACAGAAGGTTCATGATGGGGGGATATCTGTCTAGTGACATTTTGGTGCTGTTGGAGCTATTATTTTGAGGCTTAAGGACTTATATCTGTAAATGGGAAGAAAAGGACGATCAGAGGATCTCAGACCTTATCGCTTTTGTAGTGGGTGCTGGAGAGCAGGCGGGAATTGGGTAATATATTTTTAAATGTGGAGGGAAAACCAGGCCTTTTTTTGGTAGTTCATTTATTTTTGTACCTGAAGCATAGCAACAATTAAGGTTAAGTGGTTATTTACAAATGTAATTCCTTTGCTGTCAGAGAGAAAGCTGGTGATTTTATTTTCCCTCGTCAAGAAACTAAACTGAGTATTAAATGAAAGGCTCATTCCTTATTGCCACTCTTCTTGACTTTCATTGAGTGGTGCTGATTGAGAGCAGATTTTTTTCCCCTGTGGAAGTGAAAGGGACATTTTTCCACTCCAGGTTTTATACCTAGAATGTAATAACGGGTTGGACACTGTTAATGAATTGTCTCATTGATTTGTTTTGCAAATAACATTTAGATAAGGACAACTACCAGCAATTGTTGGGAGCACTGGATTATTCATTCCTCTGTGCTTATGCAGTTGGAATGTATCTGAGGTAAGCTCCGATTTTATTACTTTTCTCTGTGAATACCTGGAATTACTTGGATAGGAGGGGAATGTGCCTTCAGCCCCTGTGACTCTATGAGGAAGGGGTTCCCATGTTTGGAGGGGCTCAAGTCTTAGTAGCCTTGGAGGGCCCAGTAAATGGACATCTTGTGAAAGCAGGCAGGGCAGGGAGCAGGGATCAAGTCTGCACAAGTGCCCAGGGCTATATTCCACATCAAAGTTTGAAGAATCCAGTGAGGGGAGGGTTCTGTTTGGTCACTGGTGGATTTGTTGACTGTTTTTCATTTTCCAGAGAGCCCTAAGGCTTTTAGAGGACAGACACTGTATGAATCGTAGGCATTATCGTCATTAGAATAGAAATATTTGCCACATGCTGCCTAAATCTTAGCCAAATTTCAATTGGAAGGTTTTTTGTTCTAAACAAACTTAATCTTCTGGTTATAGTGCATATTGCCCATTTGCTACACATGCTGCATAAAGCCTGTGAGTAACCTCAGAAGTGCTTCGTAGGGTGATATGCACTGTGTAAATATTCAAGAAATACTATTGATATAATACAAAGTGACAGTATAGTTACAAGATAATGTCAGACATGTCCCTGTCCATCATGGAGCTCACAGTCTAGAGGGGAGGGGAAAGAGTGATTTAGTCCTCATTTTACAGATCGGGAAATTGAAGCACAGAGAAGCTAAGTGACTTGCCTGTGGTCATACAGCAGGCAAGTGGCAGACTGACATTAGAGCCAAGGTCTTCTGCCTCACTGCTTCTCAGCCCAGTGTAGCTGGGGTGCAGTTTAGAGGCCGGAGGTAATGCTTATACACATCTATGAAGTGCATAGAAACCCCTGGGATAAACATTGCTATTTCGTTATGTCAGCAGTCATGTCCGGATTTGAACTTTTTAAAGAGAGCTAAAGTCGGGAAAGACCACATTACTCCTTTGAAATGAATTGGATCCAGGTTTTTAGTGTAATGAGAAAGGGAGAACCAAAGGCTTATTTGTTCCCTGGGCAGGTAAGATGACTTAGCCAGGGAGCTGCTTTTTTATTTTGAGTCTCACATCCAATTCATGATAGATATGCAGTCCTCATCCTCCTCCAGACAACGTATTAGACAATAGGCAGATCCAATCCAGAATTTAATATCTGGTTTGCTGTAAAGTGTAAATGGTTACTACTTGTATGAAACTATAAAAAAAAGGCTTAGAGTTGTATTATCAAGTTGTTTTCTTCCTTAGTCCTGGAATGGCCCAATTAATGAATTTCCAATAGGAAAAAAAAATATTTGCGAGGGAAAAGTTGTCATACATCAACTCGATTGGTAGTTGGGGGAGAGGGAGGGTAGATCAGAAGTGTGGAGATCCAAATGCCAGTCCATTCTTTTTGCTCTTCTGGAACAAGTAACTTCACTTCCCATTTAGCTTCTTCACTTTAACTCCTCTTTGCCTCAGTTCCCTTATCTGCAAAATGGGGATGAATTACCTATTCTCCTTCCCCCTCAGACTGTGAGCCCCATATGTGATAGGGACTGTCTCTTACCTGATTATCATATCTAATCCAGGGCAGAGTATAGTGTATGGCACACAGTAAGTGCATATCAAATTATTATTATCAGTAATAATGATAATTTTTTCCATTTCCCCAGAGCAAAAAGTTGCCCCATTTCAGGAGTGACTGTGAGGGAAGTAAAGGCCTCTGGAGAAATTAGTTCCATAGAAACCAGTTTTCTGAACTCACTGGGATCAAAACCACTTCAGATAAAAGTCCAGGTTACTAAACAACATTGGGTTGGCTCTCCAAAGTAGGTCCTTGCTGAATTTTGTTCAGATATTCAGGCTTTTGGGGAATAGGCCAAAGTATCCAAGTTAATGATATTCCAAAATGAGGTTAGTAAACCTTGGACAATCAGTTTTCTACTGAATTTCCCAGAGTTTCTTCTCAGGACCATCAGGAGGTGCTGATTCAGTCAGTAAATGACTGGCAGATCTTGTGTCCTCCCTGAATGTTGCACAGGTATGTAGTGAGACATGCAGCACCTCTGGTGTGGCAGTAGAATGATTTGAAAGAAGGGCATTAATCCTTTAGAAAAGCCCAGTCTATCCTGTTTTGGTGTTGTGCTGAATTGCTTCAGTTTGACAACCGGTATTTCTACATAAAAGAGTTTCCATTTAGTAGTTTCCATTTGCATGACAAATAGTTAAGCTCTTTTGTTTGACAAGTCATCAGCAAAGTCTTATTATCCATGCTAAAGTTTTCCTCCTGAAGTTTAATATTTGTGAAATCATGAATTTCACTTTGAACCGAGTGCCACGTTTATAAAATGCCTCAAACTGACCATTTCTCGCTAGAGGAAATGTCAGGAGGAATTGTCAAAATATTACCCCCCGTGGAATCTTCAGGGCTTTTAAGGTCTGGAAGCTCAGCACATTGACTGAAAGACTTCCTGAAAGAAGTAGTCAAGTGACTTAGATTGCAAGTGTGGGGGTCTTATCCTTGTCCTGTCTCTTCTTTTACCCACAGTGGCATAATCGGGGAGCGCTTGCCAATAAGATATTACTTAACATTTGGAATGCTTGCTAGTGGAGTCTTCACTGCCCTTTTTGGTTTGGGGTATTTCTACAGTATCCACAACTTTGGCTTCTACGTGGTAGCTCAGGTAAGTATCCCCGCCTAATTTAAACTCTGCAGGGATTCACCCACAAAGCCCAGGAGTTAGAATAGAATCTCTGATATTACAATCGAGTCCTGCTTTTTTCTTTTTTAAGGATGATTCTTCGAATAAATGAATTACTAGCCTTGATTGTAGGAAGTGAAAAAATTCAGGTGTGCTTATTTTGGGGGTGTCAGGAATGAGGATGGTTTAGGGGCCAGGAGAGCTCTGTCTCCCTTTGCTTACTCTGAGGGTGGGGCTGCATCTGAGCATTGTTCACCAGAGGTCAGTGGAAGAGGAAGCTATTCAGTGATTGAATTTTATGGGCCCACCCTTCCTAGCAAATTTTCTAAGTGACCCCAACCCTAAAAGTTGTTTGTTCTGGCCAGATGGCTGGCTGCTTTTTCTCTCACATCCTGCTCTGAACAAAGACCCAGGTTTGATTTTGAGCCATGACAGTTCACCTCTAATGGCTGCCTTTTCAGGGTTCCATAACTCGAAGTTTCCAAGATTCCTCATGCCCGCTTTGGAGAGACTTTATTTAGTACAGTGCTCTGCACACAGCCCTCAATAAGTACCACTGATGATCAATTAATCAGTGGTATTTATTGAGCACTTACATTTTTTATGGTATTGGTTAAGCGCTTACTATGCACCAGACACTGTTCTAAGCGCTGGGATAGATACAGGTAGAGGCTGTATAAGGCTCTATAAGGCTCACGGAATTAATCCTCATTTTACAGATGAGGTAACTGAGGCACAGAAATGTGACTTGCCCAAGGTCACACAGCACAGGTGGCAGAGCTGGGATTAGAACCCAGATGCTTCTGACTCCCAGGCCCATGCTCTATTCACTAGGCCATGTTGTACTAAGTGCTTGGAAGAGTTCAGTCCAAGAGAATTCGCAGACACATTCCCTGCTCATAATGAATTTACAGAGTAGAGGGTGACTTGAGTTGGCTGGGAATCAACCCTAGGACTCCCCCATGATGGGTGAGAATTAGATAACGTTTTATACAGGCTTTTATCAATTTTTTAAAGAAAGTCACCTGCTTCTTAAAACGGTGACCCTCTGAACGAATCTGGATTGTTTCAGTGGTTTCAGTGACTGAGCAGAGGCCTGCTGATTCTCATGCGTAAATTGAACACCCATGCCAGTTAATTTTCATGAAACCATACCCTTAAGGAAAGAAAATGATAATTATTGTGGTATTTGTTAAGTGCATTCTATGTGCCAAACACCATGCTAAGCACAGGGGTAGATTCAAGTTATTTTGGTCACAGTCCCTGTCCCAAGTGGGGCTCACATTCTACTTAAGAGGGAGAACAGATATTAAATCCTCATTTTACAGATGAGGAAACTGGGGCACTGAGAAACTAAGCAACTTGCTCAAGGTCAGACAGCAGGTAAAGTGATGGAACTGAAGGTTAGAACCCAGATCCTCTGACTCCCAGGCCCATGTTCTCCGCACAAGTCCGCGCTGCTTCTCAAATTGCCTCAGAGATCCTTTTCAGAAACGGAGAATTCTATGGTGAGTCCCCTGGCCCATGATAGAAACTCAGTGAATGTTTCCATAAAGGGTAATGCTGCCCATTTCTAATCCATGAAGTAGAGATGCTTTCACAGGCTGGAGACCTACGGTTCACCCTGGCCCAGCCAGAAAAGTGACCATGAGGGTTGAGATGGTCCAGGTGTGGAAATGCTTGTGTGGTTGCTTGCCTTCACCGGGTGTTCGGCAGGGCCGCAGGTTGGACTGGAAATTGCAAGCCCAATTATGCCTCAACTCTGAAGGCCCTGTGGGAACTGCTAAATCCTGCCCAAGTCCATCCAGCTCCAGCGCTGTGTTGGTCTGGCCTAAACAGGTTCTGCTGCAGGCCATACATGCATCCACGTCTCCTCTCCCCTCCCCCACCAGCCCCTTCAGAGAACAGTTTAAAGGAAGCAGGGCACTGAACTGTGAGCTTCTGGTATGTGCTCTTATTTATTTTCTTCCTCATTTCAGATTGCTAATGGGTTGGTCCAAACGACTGGCTGGCCTAGCGTGGTGACCTGTATTGGCAATTGGTTTGGGAAAGGAAGGTACTAAAAATATTTTTCATTAATGATTAATAATACGCAGAGTTAGAGATTGTGCAGTCAGTCAATTCGTGATATTCATTGAGTACTTTCTGTGTGCAGAGAGCACTGTGCTAAGCACTTGGGGGAGTACACTTCAACAGAGTTGATAGGCCCTGAAAGGAAAGTGTGACTGTTTTCCGTCTCTTAATAATGTTTAGCTAGGAAATACAGGTGTCTCGGTCAGTTACTGTTTCCCCAGTGGCATTTTGGAGTATTGATAGTCAATTTTCTGCATACCATTTGGTCTTTTTTTAAAATGGTATTTGTTAAGCACTTACTATGTGCTATGCACTCTACTAAGAGCTGGGGTAGATACAAGCCTATCAGGTTGTCTAGCCCGGTATTCAGGGTTGAGGATAACACTACTGTCCTTTCAAGCTGACTGCACTCTCGTATCACACTATAGCATTCATTCATTAACATTAGCATTAAGCACAGGGTCCTTAAATGTAACTGTTTAAAGGTCATTGTTACAGGACTCTTGGGTTAAGGGAACTTTAAACAATTAATTGCTTCCCAATATAATTAATGTTACCGATAGTGTGTGGAGACCTACATTGTGATTCCAGGGCCAGAGGTAGAAAGCGGAAGCACAGCTGGCTTGTATAGTGCTTCTCTTGGTATTGCGCAAACCTTGAATTCCACCCCGAGGGATGGACGCCAGACAGACCTCAATTCATTTCATAAGCCTTTGGTTTTAATGACTGGGGATTTGTCAACTGTGGATACTTTCAGGAATCAAACTCCCATGGTTGGCTAGGAAAATCTGTACTTTATTTTTGCCCTAACAGTGAGCTCTTTTACAGTTTGAAACATCACACTATATGTCACTGAAATAACTGTCAAATAACAAATAGCAAATATGGTACTCTTCAGGCTCATTTATCAACACAAAGGTCTAATTTATATAAATGAGTTTGAAGAAAAGAAGTTACACAAGAGGAACTGGGTCTAGGCTTGGGTAAAAGAGCCAAAAGATTGTTGAAAGAAAAAAGGTTGGTACAAATATCATTTGAAGTCACATAATCAGGCTCCGAAAGGGTTTGATCATGAACGTATAACTCTAACAGTTAAAGGTGTTGAATCAGTTGTCCAAATGGTATAGCTGGGCTGTCCAACAAGATGAGACTGGATTGGTTCAAGTCTAAAGGTGAAATGAACCCCTTTTCCCTTTTCAAACAAACAAATCCTTCCTGTGAACCATGCAAAGAAAAGGGTGAACTCGTGCCATGTTAAGTTGAATTTGTAAAAGCCAGGAAACCAATTTAACGTTTGCCCCATTTTTTCGTGTGTGTATTGCAGGAGAGGTTTGATTATGGGAATCTGGAATTCTCATACCTCGGTGGGGAATATCTTGGGGTCCTTGATCGCTGGCTACTGGGTGTCGACCTGCTGGGGACTGTCATTTGTGGTGCCTGGCATAGTCATCGCTGCCATGGGGATCGTTTGTTTTCTGTTTCTCATTGAACGTAAGTACGTGCTTCTGTTAAGGATTGTAGATTGATTGGATTCATAGTTTTCTGACATGGTTGTTGTTCCTAGCATTGGTGTTTCCTTTATATGCACAGCGTGCTGTGTCTACCTTGCACACCCAGCAGAGCTTGGCCCAATCAGATCTTCCCCCACCCGATGTTTTATCAGCAAATATTACGTTCCATGTTTCACCCACTCCAGGTGTAACTCACCCCTTCATCACAGTGTTCTGCATTGTCTATGGAAACAGCTTGGTTCTTGGTGACTAAGCAATCTATTGTATCTAGCAGTATATCATTCTGAACGAATTCCGAGTATAGTAGATGACTGAAGGGTAGTTCAGGCACGGCCTGCTGCCCAGGTCAGAATGCTCTAGTTCTGCCCTGTTGTTCTCAGAAGTGTCCTAAATCCATATAATCTTCATGTGGGTGGGATTTGGCACTCAGATCCTTTGATTTAGCTGTGGAAGCACAATAAATCCCATGCTGCCAGACAGCTTTCCTCTGATTACCTCAGAAGAAGATGCTCCAAAGTGCAGATTATCCCATCATCATTTGGCATGAGTTTTTGCTGGGAACTTTGCTTCTGGTTCTGCCAGCCTCAGGTATCATCCTACAAATTAGACGGTGTCCTTTTTGATGAGCCACCCTCCCCCCGACCCGGGATAAAGCAGAGCACCACCCACTCTGCCTATTCAGCGTAGCTCAGTGGAAAGAGCACGGGCTTGGGAGTCAGAGGTCATGGATTTGAATCCCAGCTCTGCCATGTGTCAGCTGTGTGACTGTGGGCAAGTCACTTAACTTCTTTGTGCCTCAGTTACCTCATCTGTAAAATGGGGATTAAGACTGTGAGCCTCACGTGGGAAAATCTGTTTACCCTGTATCTCCGCCAGCGCTTAAAACAGTGCTCTGCACATAGTAAGCACTTAACAAATACCAACATTCCCTATTAGACTGTAAGCCCGTCAATGACCAGGGATTGTCTCTATCTGTTGCTGAATTGTACATTCCAAGTGCTTAGTACAGTGCTCTGCACATAGTAAGCGCGCAATAAATACTGTTGAATGAATGAATGTTCAGAATCTCTGCTGCTGCCTCCTGGCCCCACCCCAGCCTCATACCATCCTCAGATTTGGAGCTTGCCAGTGGTCTCTTAAAAGATGACCTGAGGCCAAGTTGCCAAGATCTGCAATCCAGCTTTCACATTAGCTTATGTCCCTCAGTGATTCATTTCTTCCTGATGCCCACCTTCAAAACGCACCCTAATAGCTAGAACCAATATTTTGTGCTGCTTACCACTGCTCTGCAGACCAGTTGTATTTTAGATTCTAGAGGGGTGCCCACGCACTTGAGTGGGATCTCTGTTCAGGAAGGTGACATACACATAGCAGGTGTCCGTAGTGTCAGGGAGAGCAAATTCCTAGGTTGAGAAAAGATACATGGATTGAGGGTTGTTTTTTTTTTTTTTTTGAAGAACCATCCTCTGTCCATCAGAGCTTGTATCATCAGAGCTTGTATTTCAGAGCTTCCTCCAACTCACCCCTCACCTCTTCCCTTCACCCCCGTCTACAGGCCTAATGATACTAGTTGTGGTATTTCTTGAGTGTGTACAGTGTGACTAAGCACTGGGATAGATACCAGATAATCAGGTTGGAAACTGATTCTGTCCTGTAAAAGGGAGAACAGGTATTGTATCCCCATTTTAAAGATGAGGAAATGGAGGGCACAGAAGTTGAGACTTTATTTTCCCTCTCCCTCCCCATTTCCCCTCTCCCTCCCCATTTCCCATCTCACAGCCAGGCAGAGGCGAGGAAGTCAACGGGGAGAAATCACATGCTGCCAGACAGCTTTCTTCTGATTACCTCAGAAGATGATCCAAAGTGCAGATTATCTCATCATCATTTGGCATGAAGTTTTGATGGAAACTTTGCCTTCCAGCTTCAGATGTTATCCTACAGATTAGACAGTGTCCACTTTGACAAGCGGCCCCCCGGCCCCCAACAACACAGCAGAAAAAAAGCTCTGGCAGTGCCCCAGTATTAGTCAGTGGTATTTATTGAGCACCTATTGTGTAATAAAATTAGATGTGATCCCTGTCTTCAAGGAGCCTATACTCTAGCCAGGTTAGACAGACATTAAAATAAATTACAGAAAAGAGGATGTAATATAATATAAATATACATACATAAGTGCCATGAAGTGGAGGGGGATTACTCGAGGAGTTAGGTGATGTGAAAGTGCTGACAATTGGGGCTGTGATTAGAGGAGAGATTATTCAGAGAAGGCTTCTTTAAGATGGGGAGAACCATGGTCTGCTGGCTGTGAAGGGGGAGTGAGCTCCAGCAAGAGGAAGGATGTGAGCAGGTGGTTGACAGTGGGTGAGACAGAAAGGAGCACAGTAGGTTGAGTAGGTTGGCCTGAGGAGAATGAAGCATAAGAGCTTCATTCATAGAGTAGAGAAAGCTGTTTCAGTGTCTTAACTTAAGTCAGTGGTAGGAAGTTTCAGTGGAGAAGAATGGGCAACCATGGGAGGCTTGTGAAATGGGGGAAACGTGCACAGAATGATGTTTTAGAGAAATGGTCTGGGGGGGATTGACTGGAGAGAGGAGAGTCATCCACAGTTAAGGAGTAGGAGGCAGGAGAGCTAGGAAGGAGACTGAGAAGGAGCCACCAGAGAGGTGTTAGGATGAGAAGAAATGGAGGCGGGCCATGCTTACAGTCAGTTTGAGGAATTTAGTTAGAATAAGAGGAAAACTGGATTGGCTTCAGGAGTGTATTTTTTTAAGAGGGTAGGGAAAATGTATGTGCTTTAAAACAGTGGAGAAGAGCCATCCAAAAGTGAGCTGTGTTGAAGGATGAAAGTCAGGGAGAGAAGAGTGGGCACAAGTGTGTTTTGTAAGATAAGGGATGGGGTCATAGAGGAAGGAGGAGGGGGTAGAGTGTGAAAGCAGGAATAAGATCACTTATTGAGAGATGGCCAGAAGGATGACAGAATGGATGGGGGTGGAGGGAGGGAGAGCTCTTGCCTGATGGTTTTGATTTCGGTCTTCAAAGTAGTTGGCAAGATCACTAGGGTTTGAAAGTTTCTGGACAAGCCCACTCACCTATAGACCTTAGGCAAAAGGCCTTTCAAGGGCACTCTTAATTTAACATGGCCGTCACCCTCGACAGGGATGGAAAGAGACTAAGGCGACCTCTCTGACTGTGTGCAAGGCAGAAACACAGTGGAGAAGGGTCTGTGCAAGTGGAGCAAGACTTTGTCGGTTTTTCCTAGTAATGCTAGGTTGTGAGCCCCCTGTGGGACAGGGACCATGTCTAATTCCCACCTGCATATTATTCCTTTCTCAGCGCTAAGTATGGTACTCTGTACACAGTAAGCGCTTAATAAATACCATTATTACGCTTAGGATTAACATCATCGCATCAAGCCAGTTAATTCTCATGTTAAGGAAAGTTAATATGAAAAGGCAGATATACAGTTCAGTGGAAAACTGCAATTGAAGGCTCTTTTGACTCTGTTCCATAAATAAAAGTGAAGAAATGATTCTCTCCTCTCCCACTCTTTTATTGCTCACAAAAGCCTATCCCCTTTTGCTTCAGAAATGAGGAAGAAATTATCCCCGGTCTTTCTGTGCCAAAGCAAACAGCCCGCTCCTTCTGTTGTAAAATTTTAACCTCTTTTCTCCCATAAGGGAACTTGGATGATTACAGATCTTGAGAAATCCCCATCCAAGGCACATTTTGGGCAATTGGGAGCCAAAGAATAGGGTGAACGCAACGTTGTGTGTGGATGAAAGAAAGTCATTGATTCCGTGTGTTGCTTTCCCAGCTCCCTGCTGCTCCCTTGGGCTCTGGGCTCTGACCAGGACAGGGAGCACACTGCAGGTGGTAGGGGTTTGTTGGAGTGTCTGGTACCATCCTGAGGAACAAAAGTCTTCATCTTGACTCATTCTGGGGTTGCCAGATGATCCTTTTTTATGGGATTGTCCCTGTTTTTATTGCTGTGTTCCACTGAGCCATAAAGGGAGTCTTTGGAGAGAGTTTGCTCTGTTGTTTTGTTTTTTTTTTCATTTATTCCAGTTTTATGAGGTGCATTCTCTCCCTCTAGATTCTAAGCTCATTATGGGCAGGGAATGTGTCTGTTATATTGCAGTTTGTACTCTCCCGAGCGTTTAATATAGTGCCCCATATATAGTAAGAGCTCAATAAATACAATTGATTGATTGTTTCATGGAGCAACTAGATGCTGGGTTTTGGGTGTTCCCAAGAGGCAGGAGCTCACATTCTCAATAATACCTCTCTCCACTCTTTAGCCTCATTCATTCATTAAGTTGTATTTATGGAGCGTTTACTGCGTGCAGAGCACTGTACTAAGCACTTGGAAAGTACAGTTTGGCAACAGATAGAGACAGTCCCTACCCAACAGCAGGCTCACAGTCTAGAAGGGGGAGACAGACAACAAAACAAAGCAAGTAGACAGGTGTCAATAGCTATCAAAATAGATAAATAGAACCATAGATAAACTCACATCATTAATGAAATAGAGCAATAAATATGTGCAGATATACAAAATATATACAAATATACAAAAAGCCTCCACCACAGGCTTCCCCTCCTCGTTCCTTTCTTTGAGTAGCCCTGAGGGAGAAGGAAGTTACATCCGGGAGCAGTTCTGGCATGGTTTCAATGTTCTGAAAGGTACAGCAAGGGAGAACCTAACTGGTCTCCCCAGTTTGGTTATGCCCATAGAAGAAGTTTGGTTTTCTCTGCATTGTCGTCTCATGCTACTAGTATTCGAGCAGTGCACGATCATAGAAATAAAAGGCATGCTCAAAAATCTGCTAGCCCCTGCACATATTCTAGTTGGGGTGTGGCGCTCTAGACAGTTCAGTATTCTCTACCTTCTAGGAAATCGTCCACTAAAAAGCATTTTAAATATCTGTGGGAAAAAAAATCCAAAAAAGTATAAAATTGAATTTTGAGTGGGAATTATAGGGGAAAGTTTTAAACCTTGTATTCACAAACTGAAGCGTGAGGTTAGCTATATCTTGCCCCCAACTAGGATCTCATGTTTCCGAGTTGTCTCTGAAACATCTTTAGTTATAGGGAATTTTCCCTTGGAAATTGCTGTAGGTGTTGTCTGGAAGGTAGGGTAATTTACAATAAATTGCTGGAACTGTCACGATATGCCTATAGCCTGAATTTAGGACACTCACTTCCTCAATGTTTGGTCCCACGTGGAGATTTTCTGTATTGATGCTTCTGTATGTTACTTTTTCAGATCCTAAAGACATAAAGTGCTCCTCCACACCATTAAATGTAAGTCCAACTTCTTTATTCTCTTGATTTCTTCTTTGAGCATTATCTATGTATTGGCAGCCACTTGAATCATAGAGTAATAATAACAACTGTGGTATTCTTTTACTGCTTAGCACAGAAGTAGATCCAAAACAATCAGTTCCTGGTTGTAGAACAGGCCTGGGTTTCAGAAGGACCTGGGTTCTAATCCTGGTTCTGTCACTTCTCCACTGTGTGATTTTTGGTCATGTCACTTAACTTCTCTCTGCTTCAGTTTCCTCATTTGTAAAATGGGGATTAAGACTTTGAGCCCTACATGGGACAGGGACTGTGTCCAACCGAGTTATCTTGTGTCTACTCCAGTGCTTAGAACAGTACCTTGCACACAGTAATTGCTTAACAAATTCCACAATTATTATTATTAATTATTAGATTAGACACAGTCCCTATCCCATATGGGGCTCCCAGGCATTTAATTCGCATTTTAAGATGAAGAAATTGAGGCATAGGAAAGTGAAGTGACTTGTCCAAGGTCACAAGGCAGGCAAGTGGTGGAGCCACGAATAGAACCCAGGTATCCCGACTTCCAATCCAGTGCTCTTACCACTGGGACATGCTGAAGATCCTGAGTTCAGATCACTGATCTTGGAACGATAATCCAGTTCAGCACTATTAGAGATGAGCTTGAAATGGAACTCCTTTTCTCACTGATCCTAATGATATCCATAAAAATTATGGTATTTGTTAAGCACCCATTATATGCCAGGTACTGCATTAAGTAATGACAATAAAATACGCGCTACTCAGATCTAAGGTAGAGTCCAGAACTTCAGAACATCGTGACAGTTGCCAAAATGGGATTTGCTTTTAAATTGTCATGCTCTCAGTCAGAATTGGGCCCTCCCCTGAGATGTCCAATCCAGCGCCAGGCTGGCCTTTGTGGTCCCAAACCAGCCTCCCCCTGTCCCCTTCCAATACCCAGAACCAGCCCAAACCCCCAGGGAATCCCGGTACGGTTGCAACTTTCCGAGAACCTCCGTACTCTGATTAACATGGAATAGGACAAATCTTCTTTCAGGTAATTTGCAGACTGCAGGATAACTGCCAATCTGGCCCTCTCACTTCCACCACATGGGGTCTGCCCTAGTCTAAATGGCAATATCAGCTCTGGCCCTGAGCCAGAGTGCAGGCCTACAAGCCATGGCTCACCTGAGGGCTTCACTTGCCCTATATCCTGTGAGGTTGTAATTGTGAATCGTGTGAGGAATACTGTTTCCCTTCCCTCCTCCTTTTCTACAATCTTACTAAAAAGGACTTTTAGGAACATTGTGCAGACTGCTAAAATGTCATCTCTTCCTGCAGGAAAAGAGTATGAATTCAGCAGAACCCTTCAAAAATCCACATCACACTAGATTGAGTCTGCCTGGAGGGACCTTCAGAGCCCTGCAGGAGCTAATTGCAAGTTTTAGTCCCTTCTAAATATTCCTCTTTCTTCTTACCCCTCTGCAGACAAGGCAAATGAGTATTTGGGGAAATCCTCTTTTGAAAAAACAAACACCTCTTCTCTGGAGTGGTTGCATCCCTTTGCTAGCCGTCTCTCTTACTTCTTCTTCCTTCTGCTTCATCTTTCAGGATGTGGTGAAGGGTGTTCGTCTGGTAGGGTTGCCATGGACATTGTAGGATGGCAGCATTCTTTCCTACGTTCCCTTCTTAATGCAGTCTAATCCCTTATTTGCCTGAACCAAAATCAATCTGAAGAGGAAAAAAAAAGCATTATCTGAGAAATAGCGAAGCTTTTATAGGAACTCCACTAGCATGTGTGAAATTTTAAATCTCTGTTCATTCGCTCTTGCAGCCATAGGTATTCATTCATTCATTCAATAGTATTTATTGAGCGCTTACTATGTGCAGAGCACTCTACTAAGCGCTTGGAATGAACAAGTCGGCAACAGATAGAGACAGTCCCTACCGTTTGACGGGCTTACAGTCTAATCGGGGGAGACAGACAAGAACAATGGCAATAAATAGAGTCGAGGGGAAGAACATCTCGTAAAAACAGTGGCAGCTTAGAATTTATAACCTTCACTTGCACCCTGTTTCTGGGTTATACAGAAAAAAGGTCTTTGGGGGGAGAGGAAAGATATTTGGTGATTTCCCAAAAGCAAATACTGAAGTAACAAGTCTATTATCTGCCTGATCCTTATTTACATATTAAAACATTTTGTTTCTAAGAAAAGAGGATGTCACTTAGTGTCATCTTCCCAAAGTACCAGGAAGATCACTACCTCAAGCCTAATAATATTTTCTGGTGCATTTGACCTCTGTTCCTATGGAAACCTGGATCCCTTGAGCACAAGGCATCACTTCTTGTTCTAAAATAGGGCTTGAATTGCAGATCCTATAGGTAGCTTTGGACACATTTTGGTCTCAAAATTATTCTGGAAACTGTGCCAGAAATCAAAACTCCCTGGGTTTGAGTAAATCCTAGAAGGATGTTTGTGACAATTAGGAACTAGATAATGATTTATTCTTTATGAAAGAGGATGTATTTATTTTTGGAGATTAATTTCAGAATTAGAGTAAGAAAGCTCTTATCACCCTGGAATTCCAGAGTGTATTCTTGCACCCTAAATGATCTTCCACGTTTGTCAAAATTAGCAGGTTGCACATTCCTAGAAGTGTAGACATAGCATCATATTATGGAAAAATTTCCATTTTGTTACAACTTCCTGGTGCATGAGATTTTGTAGTGTAGACATTATCAAAATTTTGCCCATCTTAAATTTTATTTGCCATGCGAAGTAGCAGTCAGCTCTAATTCTGCCTCCCAACTGGAAGCTGAAAGCTCTTTAAAGCTTTTAGGAAGAAGCAGAAAGTGGGGGAGCAGGGAGGGGGAGAGGGGAGGGCAGTTCTGTTGCTCCCTTGCTGGCAAGGTGAAATGTTAAATCCAGAATTGCCTGTCCCAGCTGTCAATGTGAATTTTTTGGCATTTGGTCATTCTCTCAATCAAGGTGTAAATCTGCTTTAAAAGCACTTTTGGCTGAAAAATGTATCTTTGAAAATGAGGTGACTGTCAGGATGCCACCTCCAAACTTTTGTGGTGGAATTTATGCAGATCAGTAGCAAGATAGGCCCCGTGAGTAGTTGTTTATAATAGTGATAATAATAATGACATCTGTAAAGTGCTTGCTATATGACTAAGCCCTGGTATAGTCAGTCAGCCAATTGCATTTATTGAGTGCTTACTGTGTGCAGAGCACTGTACTAAGTGTTTGGGAGAACACAACAATAGATACGGACAGTCAAATCAGAGTCCCAGTCCCAGAGTAAGTTCACAGTCTAAGGGAGATGGAGAGCAGAATCCCCACTTTACAGATTAGGAAACTGAGCCACGGAAAAGTTAAGTGACTTGCCCAAGGACCCACAGCAGGCAGATAGCAGAGCTGGGATTAGAACCCAGTTCCTCTGACTCCCAGGCCTGTGTTCTGGCCACTAGGCCAAGCTACTTCTAATCTGAAGTCAATTTTCTGACCCAGTTATAACAAGCAATGTGGGAGAAGGGAGAGGAAGGGGATTATAAATGGCTATTGTCAACTCTCTCTAATCAAGGAGAAAGGCCTAATATGAATTATTTCTAATTTTAGGTCATCCCTAGAACTTGCAAGCTAGGCAGTGGTTTACAGAATTCATTAAAACTTCCGTGTAGCCTAGTTGTTAAACTGGATGCCCATGTTTAAATTATTTTGGAAGCTGAACAACACAGTAAAAAGCATCAAAAACATCAGCATTGCTGTTGTGCTGAAATCTAATAGCATTCCTTTTTGTGTGTTTGTTTCGAGGTTCCCAGAAAAGTGTCCCAACAGTACAGTGCCATGATACAACCTTATGCCAGTCACAAAACTAGAGAAGCAGTGTGGCTCAGTGGAACAAGCACGGGCTTGGGAGTCAGAGGTCATGGGTTCGAATCCCAGCTCCGCCACTTGTCAGCTGTGTGACTGTGGGCAAGTCGCTTAACTTCTCTGTGCCTCAGTTGCCTCATCTGTAAAATGGAGATGAAGACTGTGAGCCTCATGAGGGACAACCTGATTACCCTGTATCTACCTCAGCGCTTAGAACAGTGCTCTGCACATAGTAAGCGCTTAACAAATACCAACATTTTTTTTTTTAAACTATCCCCTTTACAGGAATGAATTTGAATATTTTTCTCTTCTCTCCCTTGGCTGGAGGGGCTAATGAGATAAGAGTTGACCTAAGGCAGGCCAAATCAGGAAGAGGAAGAAGAAGCTTGGGTAAACCCCCAGCTGATTAATCCAGTTACTGGTTTTTGGTAGTATTACATAGAAGTTTAAACACAACCAACAAAGATGTTTTCTCTGTTTAGGAACATCAAGGATCTGCCCTCCCTGCCCAGATTTTGAGTCCTTCGTGAGACAGGGACCAACTGTGAATTTGTGGGATTTTGCATTCACTCGGTCATTCAATACTCTGCACCTAGAAAGATCTCAGTAAAAAACATTTCTTCTAATATTACTACTACTCTCCAGAATCTCCCAACTCCAAAACATTCTGTCCAAACTCTTCCACGAAGTTGTGTGTGTTTAAAAAGGTATTACTATCTCCCTTGGATACCTCGAAGCAGTATACCTCAGAAATGTATACTCTTCAGACATGAAGATTTTACTCTCTGAAATTTTGGTTGAGTTCAAGTTAAGTTACAAATGAGGTCTGTTCAGGGGTTCTAGCATGGTCAATATACATTAACCTCTGTAGTTTGAGGCCATTTTCTTAGTGGCCTAATGGAGGGTGTTCTTGGAATTGTGGAAGGGAACTCTTGTGTTTTACTCTCAGTTTCACCACAGATTCACCAGGTATGCTCATCTCTGCCTTGGCATGACATTATATGAGGATTAAGCGATGAAGGTCAAAGAGTGCTCTGAGCATCTTTTGAAGAAGAGCTGTAGATAAATACAAGGTGGCACTATAGTTCAGATAAACTGCAGTTTATCAGCTACTGCTTTACTTGACTGGAAATTGGTACTTGACTGTGGATTTGATTCCTAAGGAAAGTCTTAATCCAGGTAGTTCCTGAGGATTGGAAATATTTCAGGTGTGCAGGGAAATTTACAGCTGCAGTTTTCATGAAAGGAATTGCTTTCATGAAAGGTTGCTAGTTGAAAAACAAAGCAACCTATATGAAAGTCCTTTAATAAAAATTTAAGTCCTGGAGTCAAAACTTCAAAGAATAGGTTTGTGGTTTTAATTGTATTAGTCATGCTCTTGAGTGGCATTGCTCTCTGTTTTGTCTGTTCATCTGTTCAATCTACATTTCTGGCACTTTCCCAAAACTTTCAAAAAGTATCTTCTACATAAGACCATAAGCAAAACCGTACTGAGTCAGAATGATGGACCATCCATCTCAGTGTTGTCTCCACGGTGCTACCAAAGGATGTTTGGGGGAGCAGAGGATTGGCTAATCTCCTTTGCCATCCCATTTTTGGGTGGAGTTCCCAATCAGTAACAGTTCTGAACTTTTTAAATACCAATAGCCCACCATGGCAGGCTTGTATATGAATTTATCCAAAAGCTTTTTGAATCTATTGATATTGTCTCACCACTCGAATGCTTAGCCCCCTCTCAACGAGAGGACCAGTATAGCAGTTGGTTTCACTGATGCTGAGGGGACTGGAGGCTTTAAAATATGCAGTTGCTTTCTGTTCGTGTGTAGTCATGGTTTGCCATACCTCGTTCAGATGCTGTTTAGTCAGGGTGGTGTTTCTCATTCTGGAGTTAATGCAAAACAATCATCTGTCTGTGTCCCATCAAAAAGGTTAGATGCAATTTTTTATTTCTGTACTTTTGTCCAGTATATAACCATCAGAACTATCCAATTCAAATTTTGGTCTCTACTCCATTTCGAGAGTACAGTTTCGCTCCCAAGACTCTTGCCCGAATGGACTAGAGTGGGGGCCCAGAGAGCCTAAGGGAGAAAATTGGAAATAGGGAGGTGATTTGGATCTCATCTTGACAGCAGCGGGAGGAGGTTTAAGTGGTCCCTAAATCATAGAGTGGACCCTAAATCAGGGTCTGGATCAGTGCCAACCGGGAGCCAAGCTGCTCAATGGGATGCTGCTGTTTGCAAGGTGGGAGAGGAAGACAGACTCACGAATGGAGAAAGCTAAACAGAATCTAGCACTGATCAATTACTAAGTGACTAATCCATTTGTGACTAAGGGAGAGCTCACCACATGCGACTTTAATGAGAGTTTCAGTCAAATCCACTTTTTTCCTGCATTCTCCATTCCTTTTCTGCTCAAAGAATGCCCAGTAAAGCAGTAGCATTAAATTGAGGCCATTCTTCCAAAAAATCAGGATTCTTTTTTCTTCCTAAATGAACTGTAGGAGGCTGTTCAATTTCAATGAAGTTTCTCTCTAAAACCTGTACTCTGAATTTCCAGCGTTGTCGTCATTGAAGAAATATTTGGTATCTGCCTTTCTTCTGTTTCTGTACACGGGAACTCGAAATGTTTCCGGCAAAAAGAAATAAACTGCTTTTTCCCAGTCTTTCCTGATTGGTGAAGTTTTCAGGGCTTCGGACTTGAGGCGATTGATTGGGCAAATCAAGGTGTATTGTTTTCACCTATGAGCCTTGCACTCTCCCCGGGAGCTGCGGTGGAAAGGACAAAAATCTACAATTAAAGATGGGTCAGATTTCTGGTTGTGTCTTCAGAAAGTGATTTAAAATAACGTGTTTAAAAAAACCCTTTATTTTTCAGCTCCCCAGGGGCTGTGAGAATGGTACCAACAGATTCAGAATCCAGAAACAAACCAGCAGCGTCCAGGACAGCAGCAAACCTCTGGTGAGTGAAACTACTGGAGGAGGTTTTGTCACCTAATCTTGGGCTAAATGGGGCATCCCAGGGGCTTGCAAGCCCTTTCCCTCTGAGCCCCCAAGATGGTCTTCCATTTCTCGGGGAGTGAGTCAGCCAGGGCTGCTTCACTACCACATCCATTCCCGTGCCCATCCTTATTCTGGCACTTTGCTGGCACACCTCAAACTCCTCTCTCCAATCCTATCCCTGGCAGCTCCTTCCATCATTGCAAATGGGCTGTCAGACTATCTGATCCAGAAGCAGACCATCTCCCTCCCCCCTTGCCAGGTCCTCTGCCTTAGAGCGGGATCACAGGTAAACTGTTCTTTAAGGGACAGATCCTGCTCTGCCTTGCAAAGTGGCACCCTTATGAATTTAGTTGTAAAGTGCCAACAACTAGTCCTGGTGGCAGGTTTCCCGTCCCTCCCACCTCTGATTTTGGTCAGGCTGGCAGGCAGCTTAAGAGGACCTCATGCCTCCTCCATATTCTCCGCCTGGGAGGGCTGAATGGGCTGGAGGAAGAGAGAGAGGAAAGAATAGTTTTCTACTGCAACAGCTGAAAGCTTCTACAGTGCCGAGGCTTCCAAGCTCAGATTACAACTTGGAAACTAGAGGCAAGTGTAGGGGCCTAGGTGACCTTGAAAGCTAGTTTCTTGTTGGAGGCAGGACCGAACTCAAGCTGGGGACAGGTGTGGTGGCTGTGGCTAGTCCAAGTGCATTCCAAGAGCATCCCAATAGCATCCTGCTTCCGCGTTTCTGGAAAACCCCCTCCCGATGAGTCCTGCTTCAAACAAGCAGGCAGTTCCAACGGCCAGAGATGCCAGTCACTCCTCTTGCTTCTGAATTCACGAGGGCTGCCCCTAAGGAGAATTACTATAGGACTGGTTTCACCTGTTTTGCACTGATGAACCAGGGGGCAGGACTTTTCAAAACTGACATGGCCAGCCTGCTATTTCTGAGCAGCACATGGCTCACGCTTCCTATCTCTGCCTCCTGACAGGGTTGGGACAGAATGGGCAGTTGTGCTCACACTCAAATAACCAGGTCCCCAGAAGGTCATATTTCAGCTCAGGGTTCTAGCCTATGCTGGTGGCCTTGAAGCATATTCACAGCAGCTGCCTGGCAGCAGTCACCCGGCTATCACCTTTCAGCGGGCCTCAAACCAAGGCGCCTTAATGGATTGGGTGCCAAGTTTTTGTCTCTCATGACCCCACCTGGAAGGGCCCTTTGCTCTCATCCTGGCTAGTGGCGGGGGGCGGTGCGGCTCCCCAGATACAGAGCCCGGCGTCTACCTGGGGTGAACTGACTCTAGGTGGGAAAAGTTCTCAACTTTCCCAATGGCCAGAACGTAACTGAAGTGACCTGACTTAAAAGCAGGCCAACAGGAGGGTGATTGGTAGGCAGCATTTTTAGGGGAGCCTGTCAGGCCTGCCACCTGCCTGATTGTGCTCAGTGAGCAAAGCCAGACCATGGGGAATGGCTTGGCGGGGGTGGAGTGGGGGAGGGGGGCAGATGTGGGGCCAGTGGGATCTCTGGCACTCGCTTTGGGGGTGCATGACTCTGGGAATCCTGACTCTGTTTTGACCGCCTCAGGCACTGTGACTGTGAGATAGCCGTGCAGCCTGAGGCTTGCCCTGGGCAGACTGGGCCAAGGCTGAAGATTCTTTCTGTCCATTTTTATTATCAATTCGTTGCATTAATATATTTGTATTTAGTTTTCTGCTGAAGTATTTTCCTCCAAAACTGTGCCGGTTGGTGTTTTGGAACCCCAGCAGCCCCACATTCAACAGCCAAATTTTTCTCAACAAGCTGTGGGAGTGGTGATGGGGATGATGGGACCCGAGTGTTGCCTGCCAGTTTGGGATGATTCTCTCCAATGCTGTGATCTCGATTCCCTCAGTTTTGAAATGCCGGGTGGGTTTATGTGGGGCAAAGGCACTATCATGCCGTTATTATGTTATCATGGTGGGTGTGTGCTCACAACATCTCTGCCTCCTAAAATCTTGCCCAGTTGAATTTACAACCTTTAAACGGGGAAGGCTCAAGCTTTCTGCTTCCACTGGTGAATGTTCTTCAACTCCCAGGGTTTAAGCTGGCATTTCCTGTCGACATTCTGTCGTCTTGAGGAAGGGATGGGTTTTGCACTGTAAGAGACCTGGAGACTATGACCAAGCTTTCTGAAGCTGCCAACGCATCACCCCTCATTTTCATTTCCATCTGTTTTGACCGTTCATTATGTGCAGAAAAGGCCCAGGACAAAAGCTACCTCCTGCTTGTCTTGACTCATGTTACAGTGGCCTCACTTTCTCTCCACTCTCTCCCTCGACAGCAGAGATGACTGTTTCTAATTCGATCTTGAGAGCACTTGACCGAAGGTTTGGCAGAGGACAGACGCCCAACAAAGACAGGGCTGCAGAGCATTAGCATTAGCGCTGCTGCTTGCCGCTCAGACAGAGCAGATGTTCAGCAGTTGAAACCAGCCAATTGATTGCCTGCTGCAAAGGGGGCTTTCTTTCCCTCCTCGCCATGCGTAAAAATGAAAGAATGAGAAAACAGGATGACTTCTCGGCAGGCAACAACCTGAAGCAAAGCCTTATTATTATTTAGCATTCTTAGGAACATTTCTATATACCCGAAGGATGGTCTCTTGTATCACGTGCATTTGAATAATAGTAGCTTTTCTTCCCAGGGCCCAAGGGCAGGCAGTCATCTTAGCCTCTTTGCTGAGGTTCAAGGCTTTCAGCAGTCTCCTCTGCATGGCAGGAGGAAGGATCCAGCCATATTGCATCCTTGTAAATTGGATGAATTTGGATTAGTCCCAATCTAGTGTAATCTTTGCTGGGAAGGTGCATTTCACAGGAAACATTCTCCCAGCTGCCGAGAATCCAGGAGGTGGCGGGCCCTTTTCATTGGGGGCTTCGCCGTTCTCATCTGAATTATCAGACTAATTTCCAAATATTAAAGCATTTAAGCTAGCCAAATCTCTCATCTTTCAGGATGAGAGACCTCATGCAGAATAAACATGCAGTTTTCTTTGGACCTAAAGCAATTTGCAAATCATCTTTGCAGGTTAAGTAATTGTGTTGAGCATTAGAGTGCTTCTGTATATGGGTATATTTTGAAGTATTGGGAGCTTGGGTAACATAAAATATAACCACCTGGTTTGGCCTTAATTTAGAAAGCAGTTTTTGGTCATCCTTGTGGAAAGTTGCATTTTTGTGTGTGTTTTTTATGGTATTTGTCAAGCACTTTACTATGTATCAGACACTGTACTAAGCGCTGGGGTAGAGACAAGCTACTCATGTTGGACACAGGCCATGTCCCTCATGGGGCTCAGAGTCGTAATCCTCGTTTTCCAGCTGAGGTAACTGAGGCACAGAGAAGTGAAACGACTCGTTCGAGATCACATAACAGACAAGTGGCGGAGCCAGGATTGGGATCCCGGCCTTCCGACTTCCAGGCCTATGTTCTATCCACAAAGCGATACTGCTTCTCAAGGCCACACTGCATTCTAACAATTGATCAAAAAGGCATTGATCAAAAAAGCATTGATGTTTGCTTCTGTTAGTTTTGGATGTGCTGTGCATGTGTTGCACGTTCCCATGCCCACAAAGAGATTACAGTCTAACAGAGGGACAGATATACAAAACTGTTTACAGATCCAAAATTGTCTTGAGAATCCTAAACCGTTGTCCATTGACCCATAGAAGATCCTGAAACTTTGTCCTAAATCTTCCCTTTCTCCCCATCACCCTACAAAAATGACTGGGATATTATTGTAAGTAATGAATCGATCCTTTCTCTTGGGGGTGGGATTTGAAACAGGACCCAGAGATGCAGTGCTTATTGGCAACTAGAGAAAATGGCACCATTGAACCGAGTCATGTCGCCGTGCTCCATGGAGACGGCGGGAGTGGAATGACAGCCATCAGCTTCGTAGGGGCCTTGAGGATACCTGTGAGTATGTGCCAGGGGAGAGTTACCCAATGCTTAACCCGATACCTGTATCACTGGAACAGAAAGCCATCTGAGAGACAGCAGTCACTAGTAGCATGAATTTATTTTTTAATGAGCTCAAGGGAGATCCATCATGAGTGTCAGGGTTATTAGTATAGGAGAATATAAACACCGGAACCCTAAAGGCAAGGGCGTAGAACTTACCCCCCAAACCATCTGGCTTCAGTAATAAGTTTGAAAACTGCACATCTAAAGGTTAATCAAATGTTAATCCTTTCTGAACTGAGCACACAAGTTGGACATACCTGACAAGGATTCCCCAAATCGATAAACCAGTCTAAGAGGGAAAGGGAAAAGTGTTCAAAGTTCAGGGGAAAGAAAGGAAGGAATACCTAGTCCTGGGGGAAAGCAATTCAGCAATTGGGCTTTAGGAAGTACAGAAGTCTCCTTGGGCACATGTCTCTCTCTTGAAATTATCGTCTGCCTTTGTAATACTAATTGGCTTGATTCAGCTCTCAGAAATGAACGTGTGCGTATCGTTTCTGACAGAGGAAATTTGGTGAGAGAGTTTTCCATCCCTTTTGGAAATTGGGTTTATAATATTCCTTCCTGCCTGAGCTGAAGGACTTGAACCAAGAAATGTTCTGCTGAATGAGAGCCCTTGGCAACACCACTCCAACGCCGCTTTAATGCCTGCATTCCTCTCAGAGTACACAGTGGTGAGCAAGAAATAATATTTGAGCTAAACACCACTTCCAGTTGGGAAATGCTTCGAAGGGATTCATTTTAAAGCCAGAAAGAATGGTCCATCCCCAATAGGCACCGATGTGTGTTTCTTGTAGAGATGATTCTCTGAACTAGCACCTTGAATAATAGTAAGTGCTTAATAAACACCACAATTATTTTGTGTCAAGCACTGTTCTAAGTGGCAGGGAAGATTCAGGGTAACTAGGTCAGGCGCGGTCCCTGTCCCATAAAGGGCTTACGGTCTAAATAGGATGGAGGACAGGTATTGAATCCCCGTTTTACAGATGAGGTAACTGAGACCCAGAGAAGTTAAGTGACTTGCCCAAGGTCACAGCAGGTAAGTGGCGGAGCCAGGATTAGAACCCAGGTCCTCTGACTGCAAGGCCCAGGCTCTTTCTCTTTGACCACAACTGCTCCTCGGGAATATGTCCAGTATTAAGCCTAGTAAAGACATCTGACACACTAACTGGTTGGCCAGGGACGCCCGTTTCCGAATATAATTGGTCATTTTGGAAGCCTTCACGGGGCTACGGGAAAGCAGAACGTTTTGTTAATCTTCAGTGGCTGTCTCTACCCCCCAGCAACAAAGTGACCCCAGGCCACCCCAGGCCACCCTGGGCATGGAATTCCTCTGTTGAGTTGCACTGTCTCACCGGCACTGCAGAACTGTGCAAAGATTTTCCTAGTCTGAAAGGATACTAATCAGGTAACAAAAGTACTACCCCTCAATAGTAAGTATGAATGGGAACACTGCACTAAGCGCTGGGAAGAGGACAATGCAAGACCCGTTCCCTCCCCATGACAAGCTTACTGCCTGTGAAGGAGAAGCTTGTCTAACGGTGATCCTGTTTCATTTATTTATATTAAAATTGAGTATTCAGACTGTAAGCAATCACTTTGGGCTTTGACCCACGTGCAGGCTGCCAGCTGAAGACTTTAAAAAGAAAAAAAAAGATCGAATGTCACCATATGGTGTTTTCTGTGTACGGCTAGGAGTAAAAATTAAACAGCCATCCAATACGCTCCCAATAGCCGTGATTCACATCTCATGAAATCCCACAGAAATTCTTCCCAAGGGCCAAATTCCCGTGCAAGTGGAAGGGGTGGAATACTTGGTTCAAGGCCTGCAGCCATCCTGCTTGGACTTAATCAGAGCTTTCCTGTCTCTGAGCAAACATGTTACCTCTCAACTCTTTCGGAGCTGGCCCAGTTTTGATTGGTTCCATTCTGTTGGTTAAAGTGCAGTAGGATTGAATGAGATTACCGAGAGAAAGAAGGCAGTCAGTGGTAATTATTGAGCCCTTCCTGAGTGCAGAGCACTTTACTATGCCCTTGGGAGAGGACACTACAATAGTGATGGTAGACACACTCCCTGCTGTCAGGGAGCTGAGCTCCAACTTGGGTAACTGCCTTTCCGTGAACGCATTGAGTGTGTAATATGACAAGACAAAACAAACCTAATCGATCAATGGTATTTATTGAGTGCTTACTATGTGCGGAGCTACTGCTAAATTAATGAAAGCTTTCTCTCTGATTTTCATGGTCATAGACCTACCGTTTTTATTTGCCGTTGGATATGTATGAACAATGCATTTTGCCGGGCAGTACATCTAAATACTGGTTTTCTCTGGTTTTCAGGGTGTCATAGAGTTCTCTCTCTGTCTGCTGTTTGCCAAGCTGGTGAGCTACACTTTCCTGTTCTGGCTTCCTCTGTATATCACAAATGTAGGTAGGTACCTTTCGTAGAAGTAGAGTGTTTAATAATGTTGGTATTTATTAAGCGCTTACTATGTGCCGAGCACTGTTCTAAGCGCTGGGGTAGACACAGGGGAATCGGGTTGTCCCACGTGGGGCTCACAGTCTTAATCCCCATTTTACAGATGAGGGAACTGAGGCACAGAGAAGTTAAGTGACTTGCCCACAGTCACACAGCCGACAAGTGGCAGAGCTGGGATTCGAACTCATGAGCCCTGACTCCAAAGCCCGTGCTCTTTCCACTGAGCCACGCTGTTTACTTAAGCTAATAAAATGAAATGCAATACCCTTTTTACCGATAGAAGCAGGTTTCTGGAGTCTCAAGAAGTCAAATGTTTCCATTTAATTTTTTGCACCATACAAAACTAGTAGTAATTGTGGTATTTGTTAAGCATTTACTATGTGCCAAGCACTGGCGTGGATACAAAGTACTCGAGTCCCACGTGGGGCTCACGATCTAAGTAGGAGGGAGAACAGGTACTGAACTCTCATTTTGCAGATGAGGAACTGAGGCACAGAGAAGTTAAGTGATCTGCCCAAGGTCACACAGCAGGTAAGCATCAGAGCCAGGATTAGACCACAAGTTTTCTCCAAATCCACATATTTTTAAAAGTTTTATAAGGCCCGTGGTACTTAGTTCTCAACACTTTCAACAGTCTAAACAGCAATAACTGGGATAATAATAAATAATAATACTTACAGTATTTGTGAAGTACTTACTATGTGTCAAGCACTGTTCTGAGCGCTGGGATAGAGACAAGTTAATCAGGTTGGACTCAGACTGTGAGCCCCATGTGGAACAGAGACGAAGTAGGAGGGAGTAGTATTTAATCCCCATTTTACAGATGGGGCAACTGAGGCCCAAGGAGTAAAGTAATTTGCTAAGGTGACACAGCAGACATGTGGCAGAGCCAGAATTAGAATCCAGGTCCTTCTGACTCCTAGGCCCGTGCTCTATTCACTGGTCCCGCTGCTTCCCTAGTAACAAATGCAGTAATAATGTCTGCCTATGGTGTACCCCTCTGGTTTTCATGAAGCTCCAATAGAGAAGCAGCATGGCTCAGTGGAAAGAGCCCGGGCTTGGAAGTCAAAGGTCATGGGTTCGAATACCGCATCTGCCACTTGTCAGCTGTGTGACTGTGGGCAAGTCACTTCACTTCTCTGTGCCTCAGTTACCTCATCCGTAAAATGGGGATTAAGACTGTGAGCCTCATATGGGACAACCTGATTACCCTGTATCTACCCCAGCGCTTAGAACAGTGCTCGGCACATAATAAGCGCTTATCAAATACCAACGTTATTATTATTATTATGAGGGATCTGACCACCAAATAATGTCTGGTGTTATTGCTTTAACAGATCACCTGGATGCCAAAAAAGCAGGCGATCTCTCCACCTTGTTTGATGTGGGCGGAATCTTCGGTGAGCTCAGCACTGTCTGTGTAAGGGGGGCAGAGGTTTGGGGCGGGTGGGGAGTCTCTTCCTTTTTGGGAGAGTTTAAAGTATCTGCAGGATGAGCTGAGGATGACTGTTTTTTCATAGAAAAGTGTTTTTTGGCTCCTTGAGGTCAGGTGTGGGGAGAATCAGAAGGGGATGGAAGGAGGAGGTTGCATAGGATTAGAATATGGCTATTATTTAGTGGTTGGGAAGAAAGAAGTTGGATTTCCTGTACTATATTAATACACTCACATCCAAATTCCCCCAAGGTAAAGGGTTAGCCTGTGTGTTTGACCTGCATTTTCTACCCAGGTCAACATCCCAGAGGGATATCGAGGCAAGTTTCTTTCTCAGAGATACCGATGAGACCCCGGTTAGTCTCCACTCTGCCCTGTTGCATTCTGGGGCATGTCTTAGTCTCAGGGACCCCACAGAGGAAATATCTCCGCTCTAGACTTTGTTTGTTTTGGGCAGGGAACGTGTCTCCCAACTCTGTTGTACTGCATTCTCCTAAGTGTGCCCGGCCCATAGCGCTTAACAAATGCCACTATTATTTTACAGTGCTCTGCACACAGTAAGTACTCAGCAAATATGATTGATTGATGGATGTCTCACTGGGGATAGGGCCAAAGATGATCAATGTTTGTGATAGTTTCTCTAGGATCCCCCTCCCTTCCTCCTTAATCTCTCCCCTCCCCTTGCACAGCCCAGATTCAGACCTTAACTCTGCTGGTCTCACTGTCCCTTCCCTCTTCGACTCTGAGGTCCTTCGACCTCAAAGAGGCTTTCAACCCCTTCTCCCTGCCAAAGGAGGAATGGGGTCGGGGGAGGGGAGTTGGAGAACCTTGATTCCTTTCACAGTGGCATCATACTTCTGAAATGACCAACCTGACTGTTGCCTTTGTTTTGCATATCTTTTACATATGTTGCATATGCTTTAAATCCTGGCAAATTACCACTCATCTAGAGTGACTTTTACTCTGCCTTAATGGGAGTCCCCGTCCACTCGGCAGACACCTAGTGACAATGGAGGGGGAAAGGGCATTTTGAGAAGGGGCCTGCTTTTTCCTGACACAAAAAGAGAGATTATTAGTGCTGATTAAATCTATTTCCCTGAAGCTGGTGTTCTCACAATGAAAGCGGTAGGAAGTCGTGCCTGCGTTCTTGCATTACCGCTTAGCATTGTGCCCCCTCTCTTTTCAGGAGGAATCCTGGCGGGCACAGTCTCCGACCGGCTGGGAAAGAGGGCCTCTACCTGTGGACTGATGCTGCTGCTGGCAGCCCCGACGGTAAGACCCGCGGCTCGGACGGCCCTATCTGTGGCTTCACTAGCTAGAATTCCCTCCGGGGTCAAAGTTGGCGAAGCAGATCTCAGCAAAAGAAGAGAGGAGAGAGAGGATGGAGCTGTTGGGCTGCTAAATGTATACTGTAAGGGAAGGCTCTTGGAAATGGTCAGTTCTGCCAATATCAGCCGGCAACCTGCTGGGGAATTAAAGCAAGGGGGTGTTACATGATCCCTGTGCACTTGGTATTTGGATAGAAGGGTTGCCTGGTGAAAAGACACACTCCCTGCCCTCAAGGAGTTTAGAGACCAAGAGGGATATAGCCATGCTGCTCTTTGAGAGTCAGTACCAACAGCACTTTACAGCAACGATCTAGCAAATCCCGCATGCCCGGCTTTGGCCTCCTCCTCCCTCCTTTTCCAGCCAGTCCTCGTGGCTATAGGCCTGTCTCCTACTCTCTGACCAGTTCCTCTACCCTTGCTGCTTCCTCCTCCATTTCTAAGCCAACTTGGCCATGACCCTCCAGGCCACAGAACCAGCAACCATCAGTCCCCTCCCAACTTGCCTGTGAGGAGTTCGGGCATAAGAGGTGAGGAAGATGGAGTGGGTTCTTTGTCAGCTCAGCCAAAACCCCTCTCCCCAAGTTGAACAGGATGTTTTTTTCCTGCGAGTGAGGGGGGAGAAGAGCAAGTCATCTCTCAGCCTTCCCTCTTACAAAGTAACCTCACTCCTGTAGCCTTCTTAGACTATCTCCCCGCCCTCATTCAAGTCAGGGCTCTCCTTCCCTCTGGGATTAAGAGAGGAAACACACTGTGAATCTGAATTGACATTACTAGTGTTTCTACTGAAAGGCATGGGAATTTTTCATTGGATTTATTGTATACTACATGGGCTTAAAGGAGTTGTGCTGGTCACGGGATGTTTATTTTTGTCTTCCAGAAAACTAATCCTACTTAATTTCTGCTATGAGACCGAATGTACACTTTCTCTTTTAAACTTGGCTGTAATAAATCGTGATTTTGACTCTATTTTTCTTAATCCACTACAGCTCTACATATTTTCTACCATCAGTAAAATGGGACTGGAAGCCACAGTAGGTGAGTGCCTCCGATCTATTTCCTCTCGAGTGGCAGGTCTGACTTTTGTTCTTACAGTTGGGAGAGGTGAAAGAATTGCAGATTGAGCTAGGCCACGAGAGGAAAGGATTGTAGGCCTGGAACAGCCAGGTCCCCCTGAGGCCACAGGGCTGAAACAACAGCTAGGAATTGGCGGTCTCCAAAGATTCAAAGTGAGGGGTCCTTAGGTCTAGAATGGTCTTTCTTCTGGCTTGAGAGCCTTTTGGGAAGCTTGCCATTCAGATGAGCAACAATGCTGGTGAGTCACTGGCAGAGCAGAGGGAGTTGGCTTTTCTCTGAGGGAGTAAAGACGTCACCCAGAACCGGAGCGTGATCAGTCGTACGGGTCTCCTGCTGCCATCTTTCCAAGCTGGCCTGGGCCAGCAGCCCCACCTGCCCTTGACCCTTGTCAGTACCTTAGAGACACTGAAGGAGGCCGATGGTGTCGTGCGCTCTCACTTCTCACTGTCTTAGCTGCCATATGTCACCAGCCGCTGCTGGCGGGGACCCACTTTCATCAGTTCTCATTACCTGTGAGCTCTCCTTTCTTGCTAATCTGGGGGCACTTATATAAAAGGAAGGTTATTTTTAAGAACCTGCAGTCCCCGGGTGCCCAAGGTAGAAGAGAAAGGGTAACAGGAAGACATGCCATCCACTTATTTCTTAGCTAGCCAGTTCCAGAGTCCTCTGGGGAGCTCATCACGGGACAGGGAAGCCTGCAACCGGGGCTACGCATTTGGATCTGGGTTGGTGCAGAGCGGCATCAAAATTCAGGGAGAGAAAAGAAGAGGGTCCTCCTGCCCAGCCTAATGTGAGGATGGAGTGCAGTGGGGGATGGGCTGCTGCTTAGAAGAGGGCTTCGTTACCTGGGTGAAATGGAACCTTTGGAAAGATCTCCAGATGGAATATTTGATCCTGTTGGCTGAAATGGACAAGTAGACATACATCACACACCCCCTCCCCTTCCCAAGGGTGAGCCCTAGCGGCTGGTCCTTCCCAACAGAAGGTCACCAGCTGTGAGGGTCAGTGCTCCTCTTACCTATGCTGACTGCAGGTTGCCCCCATTTAGCTGCCTCGAGGCTGGAGAGCTAGGACAGTGAGCAGAACTGAGTCACCTGGCCAGCCACGAGCAGTATAAACACTGCCTCTGAAACCTTCACTTTTCTGTGTATGGGTTTCTGGGGGCCCTCCCTGCATTGGCCCAGAGCACCCCAGGGATCCAGTTCAGCTGCCCCACCCTGCCCAAGGGTGCAGGCCCCTGCCAATGATGCCGAGCCCAGGAGGAGGTGGTAACTGTAGATCCTAGGTTTGCTTTTAGCCTGTTTCTCAAGCTCGCTCTCTCATTTCTACAGTTATGCTTCTCATCAGTGGAGCACTTGTCAATGGTCCTTACGCGCTAATCACAACTGCAGTGTCGGCTGACCTGGTGAGTTCTTATGTCTCTGGGAACTGGGATTCACTTTTACCTTAAAGAGCTGACTAGCTTCTGTGCAGAGAACAGAGAGTTGAATGAAAATAGTTCCATGATTTTTACTTAACTTTTAGTAGAAAATACGGAGTGGATTTCAGAGTACTTCTCCTTCCAGGCTAGTAAATTCCTTCCATTAATCTTCACAGTGTCTCTAGGAGGAGGTGATAATTGTTTCCATTCAGACTGGCACACAGCAAAGTGACTGGGCTGCATCCCAGAGTAAGACTGGAACCCGAGAAAGCGAGTCTATCACTAACATTTGAAGTTAACATTGAGATTCTTATCAGCGTCTGTGGGAAGGACTGGCTACGGCGTGGGGGAAGCACAGCCCCGCGTTATAGGGAGAGCCGACCCTCAATACTGTCGCATCAGTGCCACAGCTTGCAGGGATCTGGACGACCACATCACAGGTGGTCGGGGGCGCCGGCCCTGCTGGCATCAATTCACCCTCCACATCCGTTACACGTTCTATAGGCTGTGAGTTAAATTTAATATTAATAATGTTAATAATGTTGGTATTTGTTAAGCGCTCACTATGTGCCGAGCACCGTTCTAAGCGCTGGGATAGACACAGGGGAATCGGGTTGTCCCACGTGGGGCTCACAGTCTTAATCCCCATTTTACAGATGAGGTCACCGAGGCACCGAGAAGTGAAGTGACTTGCCCAAAGTCACACAGCTGACAAGTGGCCGAGCTGGGATTCGAACCCATGACCTCTGACTCCAAAGCCCGCGCTCTTTCCACTGAGCCACGCTGCTTCCACAAGAAGGGTTCTAGTTCTAAAAGCTCCCTGCCTAGTTAGAATACATGGTATACTAGTTGTGGCATTCTCAGACATTTTAAATAATCAAAGGAACACGTGACCTTTCTTGGAAACTCCAAAGAGAAATAGAGCTTTAAGCAAACATGGAAAAACATCCTGTTTGTCGAATTCTGCTTTGGAAGATTTGAGGGAAGGATCAGGGAGACTGATATAGCACAGGGGTTTTTTTGTAGCTTCGCAAACTTGCCTTGCTATTTTTGATGGGCATTGTTTTCCCACCTTAGGGCACCCATAAGAGTCTGAAAGGAAATTCAAGAGCCCTGTCTACTGTTACAGCCATTATTGATGGGACCGGTTCTGTGGGTAAGTTTCTCCTTGTAGAGCCGTAGACTCATAAAGATAATAATAATAACTGTATTCGTTAAGGGCTTACTATGTTCTAGGCTGCGTACTAAGCGCTGGGGTGGATACAAGGAAATCGGATTGGATGCAGTCCTTGTCCCACATGGGGCTCACAGTCTCAATCCCCATTTTACAGATGAAGTAACCGAGGCACAGAGAAGTGAATGTGATTTTGGTTCTAGTGGACGCCCTTCCCCCCAACTCTGATTCGTGGGCGAGTAAGTGAGAGTTGATTCATTTGTGAAAACCAGGAAAGCAATAAGCGTGGTATATGTTAAGCACTATGTGCCAGGCACTGTACTAAACGCTGGGACGCATACAGGCAAATCTGGTTGGACGGAGTCCCCGTCAGTCAACCGTATTCATTGAGCTCTATGTGCAGAACACTGTACTGAGCGCTTGGGAAAGTACAGGATAACAATAAACAGACACATTGCCTGCCCACAATGAGCTCACTCAGTCTTAATCCCCATTTTACAGGTGAGGTAACTGAGGCACAGAGGCATTAAGTGACTTGCCCAAGGTCACACAGCTGCCTGTCTTCTTAAAACTTAGAAAAAGAGTGTCATTATAACTTCCAGAGCTGAAATTCATTCATTTATTCATTCAATTATATTTACTGAGCGCTTACTGTATGCAGAGCACTGTACTAAGCGCTTGGAGAGTACAATGCAGCAATAAAGAGGGACGATCCCTGCCCACACGGGGCCTGGGATGTTCCTCCAGTGCCCCCTCTCCCAGCAGAGGGTTAGTACTTTCACCCTTTCAGGTAGGTAAGTTTGTCCAGGGGCCTTCCTCTCTCTGTCTCTGCAAAGGGAGGAATCCCAGCTCTGCCACTTGTCTGCGGTGTGACCTTGGGCAAGTCACTTAACTTCTCTGTGCCTCAGTTACCTCACCTGTGAAATGGGAACTAAGACTGTGAGCCCCATGTGGGACGGGAACTGCATCCAGCCTGATTAGCTGTATCTCCCCCAGTGCTCAGGACAGTGCCTGGCACACAGGAAATGCTTAACAAATATCATTTTTTAAAATAAAATAATGAAGGGACTACACAGTGGAAGCAATTCCCAAATCGGCCAGGCCTGGTTGAGTCACCGCCTCCCTGCCATTAAGTGGCATCAACCTAAGGCTCACGAGGTGGCGTTTTGGCCCGATTTCACTGTTGCTATGTGCCCATTTCTGAGTTGGAATGGAAGTGAATTTTGACATATTGTACCTTCCTCAGACAGACAACTTTTCCTGCCAGGTTTTAGATATTTGGAAACACATCTGGGAAAGTAAACGAATCACTGAGTTCCCAAGTTGAAGTGAGCACTTCTCTTGTCAACGGCAAAAGGATCCCCAATAACAGGGGCTCCGCTGGCCTCCCTTAACTCTGACTTACTTTAATATTGGATTTAGTCACAAGAGAAGAACATTTTGTCTTGGTTTCATTTCTGTTTTTCACTTAAGCTCATGCTTTCTTAAGGGCAGAGAGATGACAGGTTAGAATCAGGTCCCAGGCGGCGAGCCTTCCGTTACCCTGCCTGCACTTGCATGTCTCCATGGGGAGGAAGAGAACAATACGTTACTGCCTCCAGCCTGACTCAGAGAGATAGCAGGAGGACAGTGAGATAATGTCACATATGTAAGCAGTCTGTGCTCCGAAGAGGGGAAGGAGCAACTAAGGCGGGTTGCATTTTACATTAAATATATTAACTCCTAATTAATAACTGGGTACAAAAGCACTTACCTCTTTAGGGCACGTGTAAAACAGGCTTAGAGCCTATATAAAATCATAACACCTTGTCTTTACCTTGACCCGAAACTTAATTCGATCATTCTCTTCCTCGATCTTCTTAAGTCATGAGCCAAGTCCTCTGCGTTGGGATGGAAGAATCTTTCCTAATTGATTTCTTTTATTTAGTCTGATCATTTGTTGAGGGGGATCATTCATGACCGCAAATTAAACCCTGCAGGAACAAAGAAAGAGAAAAAGTTTGCTTTGAAATTCAAGCATCGTGAGTGGATTTCTTACAACATTAAGTCTTAGCTAATGTGCTAATTGAATGTTTTAATGAGCCATAATTGGTTTTTGTTTAGCTGGAGGCAAAATTTTTCACTCACTGCATGGGGCCCTCTTGAATCATCAAACTGCCATCCGCTTAAAGCTTTTAATCTGGTGCCCTCTGGAGTATGAGGTGCCAAAAATGTCCCTGAATTCTGCACTGTCTACACATTTTACAGTTCATCCAATTGTGAAGAAAGAGAGTGAATTCCAGAAGAGCCCAAGACGGGTGGGTTGTTCTAAGCCAGTGTAAACTACGAGAGCGGTCACCGTAAAATGGTCTTGTATTGCAGGTGCTGCCTTGGGTCCCCTGTTGGCCGGGCTCATCTCTCCCTCAGGGTGGAACAACGTTTTTTACATGCTCATGGTGGCGGACGCTTGCGCCTTGCTGGTAAGTCCACCCTCACCTTTGTATCTGTTCTCTTGTCCTCTCCCAAGCTCTTAGTACAGGGCTCTGCACACAGTAAGTGCTCAGTACACACGACTGTCTGACTGCTAGGGGTGCCGGATGGAGCTTGAGGGAAGCCCGGTCTGTTCCGGTCCCCACATCCCAGCCCTCTGCCTCCTTCCTGCTCCGCCAAGATCTGCGCTCTGCAAGGAGAGCGATGCCGGCATGGGGACTGGAGCCGCGCCTCACTTGCTGGATGCAGGAGGAGGGAGGAAGGCAGCGGCATAGGGCCTGAACTCCATCCTTCTTTCTGCCCCTTCCACCACCTCCTGCTCCTAGGCAGAGCAGAAGGGTCACCCTTTCCTTCGGGAAAGCCCCTTCCCGGACCTGCCTGGGGGTTTCCCGGTGGAGGCAGGGAGCAGCTCTGGGGAGGCCAGGCTCAGTGGCGTGTTTCCCCAGGTGGCTCTGAGGATTAGAAAGTTACGATACCCGACTGGAGCTCACCGCCATTCTGGAAAGTTCGGAGCATCCGTCCTTAGAGGTGGTCGTTCTGAATAGGGCAGGCCCGAGGAGGCGAAAAGCAGGCATCTTTTCTCTCCTGTCCCAGCCAGACCTGCAGGCGAAACAAAAAGGTTTTAGGAACTCATGGAGTGAATTAACCTTGCCCTTGGGGCTCGATCCAGGTACTCCAGTTCTGTTAGAACTCAGCCCACTTAGTGTCTTTTTTCCCCCATCTGTGGGATCATCCCCAGCCGGGAGAGCAGAGACACCTGAAAAGAGTGGTGTCAGCAGTAGCAAAGCCCCAGTAAAGTCGACTAGAACTTACCGGCCCCAGGCAGCAGGACGAGGCGGTCCGGGTCAGGTAGTTACACTGCCACAGCAGCACCTTAGCAGGGGTCGGTCTGCCTCTTCCTGGTGACCATTAACCCCTGGGTGAGGTGCTCCCCGCTCTGTCACGTTGTAAATGGTCACTCAAACTCCGTGCCTCGGTTTAGGTGCTCCTCCCACCCCCACTCCTAGCGTGCAGGGTGGGGAGCAGCTTGAGGGATGTGGCATTCGTTTGGGAACGACTAGAAGAACACAGGGCTTTCAGGGGTCCAAAATATCCAGGTTATAGTAGCGTCCACGGATCATAGCACCCCCTTGAGCTAGAGACCGTGAGAACCAAAGAGTCTCAGAGAAGCAGGGGGCTTAATGGGTAGATAGAGCAGGGGCCAGGGAGTCAAAAGGATCTGAGTTCTAAGCCCGACTTTGCCACTTGTCTGCTGCCTGACCTTGGGCAAGTCACTTACCTTCTCTGCGCCTCGGTCACCTCCTCCGTAAAATGGGGATTAAGACCGTGAGCCCCATGTGGGGCATGGACCGTGTCCAACCTGACTAGCTTGTGTGTATCCCAGCGCTTAGTTCGGTGCCTGGCATGTAGTAAGTGCTTAACAAATACCTTTAAAAAACAAAACAAAAGGCTATCCGTGGATTACCTCTGACCACCTTAGAAGCCGACTCCGCAGCTCCGTAGACCTGGGGAGCGGAGCCAGACGACGAGGCCACTCGGGAGAACATTGGTCTCCGTCACAAAGTGCAATCCTAGGGAAAACAGTGTTTTTACACTAGCAGATGAAAAGGGAAATGGGTTACATTTTTTTAGCAAAACTTTAGTCATTGATTTTTGTCCTTATTTTTAGCTGCCAAAATGATTTTAATATTGCATTTAGGTGAACGAGATTACACTGGGAGAGGCGGGGGTATTTCAGGAGTTACGGTGCTGCTTTTAACCGTTTTAACACCTTTCCACGCCCCCAGAACCTTGACACTTTGTGTCATTCGCCTTGCTGCCTTGCCGCGCGAGCTGACGTGACAGCAGCTTCCCCTCGACCCTTTGAAGGTGCCGCTAGCTGACGTTATCCAGATGGGCATTTCCCAGTGGGCAAACTCTTGGCTCACTTATTTCCTCCCTCCCTCATCCCCACACGCTCTAGCAGACTTGTTCTATTTTAAAACATCTTCTGGATTTTTGAGGGGGCTCAGGAAACAAGGCTGAAAGGAAATCTCGAAGAAGAACGCTAGCGCTCTCAGGTTCTCCCCTAAACGGGGTCACATCAGTTAAGGCTGCACTGGGAGAGGATGAAGCCAAGCAGAATTCCAAATGGGATTCTCTTACCAACTTGAGCTCCCCCCACTGCTCTTCCTAGAGGCATTGGGTCTCCCAGGAGCGAACCCTTCTGTGAAGAGACTAAACTGCCAACTAGAAATGTTTAATTAGGTCTAAACAGATGATGGCCTAAATGCAGAATTATATCATCTTTTTATAACGAGACCATAGCGTTTCAGCAGCTTTGTCTTTCTGCCTGTAGTAACGCAACGGTTTTTGTTTTGGTTGCAGTTCTTATTACGTCTCATTCACAAGGAGCTCTGCTGTACGGGATCCAAGAATGGAGACCAAGTTCAGTAAGTCTGAAGTTCAGAGTCTTTGGGGGCCGGGAGGGGAGGTGGGGGTTGCTAGAATAACCAAGTGATTTCAACATATCATTATGGCTTATCTGTCTTTACACACTGCCTTTCCATTAGAAAAAAATTAATCAGCGGTTGGCCTCATCCCGCACGTCCCATCCACTCCCATTTCTTCTCCTTCCTAATCAAAAGTCCGGGTCCATTTATGCTCGTGGAAATCTGTCTTCAGCATCTGAACAAAAGATTCTAGGGGAAAATTGCCTCCTTTGTCATTGGCAGGCGACTACAGCTTTAGGCCGGAGATAGCAGCTGTCCCTCGCTTTCCGCCTCCAGCTTCAGCATTTAGGGAGAATGTTTTTTCAGTATCACATTATGCTGCAGAACGAAACACCTCACCAGGGAGAGGCGGTTTCTACTGAACGAACCTCGTCAGGGCCTCTAATCTGAAAGCGCATTTTGTGTCAAATTAAGGAGGGCTACTTGGTTTACCACCTATTAATCTTCGATAAATCTATCCACGCTTAATGCATCCCCCACCCACCTGCTCACCTCGCTGGCTGTCTTGCAGGTTTAAAGAACACTGAGGGACCGGTGGTCTGCACCCATCCTCCGAAAGGCTGAGTTTCTCTCCGAGTGTGTTTCCGGAAGCCTTTCGCACACCCACCTGGAGAAGACACAGAAGCCAACTTGAGAACCCCCACAACCCTTTCTGTCCCTCTCTGTCTCTCGTTCTGATTTGTTTGCACATAACAATCTCAGGACAGCAATTCTCAAAGAGGTGGGCGTTTGGGAAGCTGCTAACTGCCTTATCTAAGCCGAAAGAAATACGCCAAGTGCCTTGCAGGTCCATTTTTGTCGAACCGCTCGACTCTCCCTCGACCGGAACACCGATCGACTCAGCCTGGCTCTTTCTTTAGATGAAGACAACTGTTCTCAGGTACCGCCCGGAGGGCTGCCCCGGAGGTTGGACTGACACCTGGCTGTCTGAGGGAGCCAGATGCCCGCCTGAACCTTTCCGACCCGACCGGCCAGCTGTCAGAGGTAGGATAGCTCGGCTGGCTGTTTACTCAGATGCCTTCGAGCCGGGAGAGGTCGCTGCTCTGAACACCATTCCTGGAGCGCAGGGATCTAACTTGCATGCCAGAAAGTACACACACACACAACACGCGATTACCAACTCAGCCTCACATCACGGTTGGACGGATGTGCCGTTGAACCGCCAAAAGGAGATTCCAGATCCTTCCACTGCCCTTTCCTGGACCCAGACCAGTGCAGTTGTAGAGCACATACAGCAATATAAGTAATAGATGCTCCTCAAAGCTGACCATCTGCACTGAGCTCTCCAGGAAGGTTGTAAGAGGCCTTTACAGAACGACCCGTCTCCGATGTCAAGGTCTCCGGAGTAAGATAGCTAAAACGAAAGGAAAGGGAGTTGGGGAAGTAATTTTTGGAGGCCGAGTTTGTTCAGTTTTTTTTCCCGCCTCATGATTTTTCACTTCATTGACATAGGCAGATGGTGGGGTAAACTGTAGAGGTAACGCAACATAGTGAATACTATTTATTTAAAAGAGACATAATATGTTGACTGTGGACATTCAACAGATTGTAAGGTGGCATTTTGTAATTTATTAAACTTAAATGGTTTGTTCTCTGAGAGTCTGTTCCTCTTATTATTGCCTGAGAAGTCAGGCCGGTACTCATTTTAAAAAGCCACCTGTGCTAAAGAAAAAATATCAATCCACCCAAGGAAGGGGCTGGTTCCACACATCTCTCATACGCTCTCTGCCTTTCTCACCGTGGTGAGATCGATTGAAAAACATTCCGTGTCGTGTTCCACAGATCTGGTTTTCTCTAGGGTCAACGCATTTTATCGAGGGCCGGGCCCCTGGATGAATGAATTGGGGGCTCAATCCATAGCGAAGGTTGCAGCTACAAACACAAACCTCGGAATTGTTTGTCGTTCAGTAAACGGTGCTGTTTTAGCCATTTCCAAAGCCCTTGTTCTCCCTAAAGCGGCATGCGGAAAGTATTCTGAAGTATGTGCATACCCATAATTCATTTATATTACGTTAATGTCTGTCTCTCCCATCTCTGTTGGTTATATTGAACTCTCCCAATTGCTCTGCACACAGTCAGGGCTCAATAATTCCCCTGATTGAGTGATTTTCATTGGAATATTGTGGCTTCTCCCCTTTCAACAGGGAAATGAGGAGGCACCATTAAAGGCACTGGCAGGAAGCTCAAGGAAAATGCCCAGGCTGCAAAGTAAGCAGGAGACAATTGGAAACTGGATGTCACAAGGCTGGCTTAGCCACATGAGGGGCTCTCTGTCTGACCCTTTTTCCACTTACGTTGGGGTGGGGGGAGGTGTGTGTGTGTGTGTGTGAGAGAGACAAAAGGAGTGAGAGACACTCCCAGTGCTTAGAACAGTGCTTGGCACATTGTAAGCGCTTAACAGATACCATCAGTATTATTACCACTTCCTCTTCACCCAGTTCTGCCTTTGAGAGAGAAAACAAGAGTTCATGAGAATGACAGAGAAAGAGAAAATGAGAAGGAAAGAGAGGGCGAGAAAATCTAAGTGGTATTTATTGAGCCTCGACTGTGTGCAGAGCACTGTACTAAGTACTTGGGAGCGTACACTTCAAAAGATTTTGTAAACACATTCCTTGCCCACAAGGAAAGAATGTGAGACTCACCCTAAGCAGCGTGGCCTAGTGAATAGAGCATGGGTTCTAATACTGGCTCCACCACTTGTCTGCTGTGTGACCCTGGGCAAGTTACTTAACTTCTCTGTGCCTCAATTATCTCATCTGTAAAATGGGGATTAAGACTGTGAGTCTTATATGGGACAGAGATGGTGTCCAACCTGATTAACTTCTATCTACCCCAGCCCTTAGTACAGTGCCCGGCACAGAGTAAGCACTTACCAAATAGCATAAAAATAAAGCAAATCAAAATAAGAAGCCATAGTATACCTGAATCCCTAGAGTCGTTCATGAGAAAGCTCACCTTCTGACGTACTTCAGAGCATCTCTGGCTGCCGCTAGTCCAAAGGGCAGGCCTGGGAAGTTGAACAAGAACAAGAAATGATTCAGAGGACGACAAATGCTTGCTTATCAATCAACAGTGTCATCACAGACCACCGGTAAAATTTCTGAGCCCCCCCCCACCCAACTGCTAGAACAGCGTGGCCTCTAGTGGAAAGAACTTGGGCCTGGGAAGCAGTGCACCTGGGTTCTAATCCCACTCTGCCACTTGTCTGCTCTCTGACCTTGAGCAAGTTACTTCACTTCTCCCTGCCTCGGTTACCTCCTCTATAAAATGGAGTTTAAGACCGAGAGCCCTATGAAAGACGAGGACTGTGTCCAACCTGGTTATCTTCCATCTACCACAGTACCGAGTTCAGTGCCTCACACACGGTTAGCGCTTATAAAATACCATTAAAAGTGAAACGACGATGACAAAACCCAGCAGCACTGCTCCGCTTGACCTGGGGAAGTGGGAATTAGAAGAAGGCAGCCAGTCTGAGCCTCCGCCCATATCCTTATCTGCAAGCATTCATTGGCAGAGTCCAGTGGACAAAACCTCAACCAGGATTAATGTAACGTCCAAAAATGGGCTGGACCCGCTGCACTGAGCTGCCAGTGACTAAGTCCTTACCTCATAGCAAGGGCACAGGAAGCAGTGTAGCCTGGTGGAAAAAAAAAGCGCAGGGCTGGGAGTCAGGAGATGTGATTTCTAATCTAGGCTGTAAACTCCTTGAAGGGAGGGACCGTGTCTACCACTCTTGTGTTGTACTCTCCAGAGTGCTTGGCATCTAGTCAGCACTCCATAAATGCCACTGATTGACTGGTAATCCTGCCTCTGCCACTTGCCTGCTGTGTGACCTTGGGGAAGTCATTTAACTTATCTGTATATATCAATCTCCTCACCTTTAAAATGGGGTTAAATGTCTCTTCTCCCTTACTACCTAGACAGTGAGCCTCCAGTGGGACAGGGACTCTATGAATTGAATTATATTGTATCTACCTCAGTGCTTGGCACATAATAAGCACTTAAATACCACAATCATCATTATTCATTCAATCAATCGTATCTAATGAGCACTTACTGTGTGCAGAGCACTGTACTAAGCGCTTGGGAAGTACAATTCAGCAATAAAGAGAGACAATAGCAGTAGGCAATCGGTGTTTTGGCCGCCATATAGGCTAGAGGACTAGACCTTCTCTTCTGAGACACCCTGCCCCAGCTCAGAATACAGAAAGTCCCACCTACATTGCTGAAAACCGTGTTTGCTATTTGTGGAAGAATTAGTGCTTGGCACCTAGTAAGTGCTTAACAAATACCATCATCATTATTATTAATATAATGAGAGTAGAATTAGGTGCTCGCTTGGAGGGTATGATAGGGAAAGTAATGTCGACATGGAAACATCAACTAGGTTTGCACCTTCCCAGGGATTCATAAATCCTGGAGAAACTTTGTTCTTACCTGAGAGAAGAGCCTTTTTCAGGGACTTGGTCTCCCATCAGTGACACTGTCAGGGCAAGCCTTTTCCAGGGACTACTCTTCTGTTTCTTATGCGGTCAATCAGGCTTGCTTTTTGTACCCTCTGCAGGGGCGGGGACTTGGTCCGTGCTGGGAATTCCCCTCCTAACCTGCCGTCGCAGCGGCGGAAAGCCGACTGGATGAATCTGGGGTCCAAGCTGAAACAAATCTGGAAAACAATCAAAGAGGAGCAAAAGGGTCAACCGAGTTAGGCAACCTGCCCTATAGCCAAACCCCGTTTTATTCAGTTACCCAAATTCTCGGCTTCAATCCCTATTAGTTCCAAAAATCGTATCCTCAGTCATTCAGTCGATGGTATTTATTGAGTGCAGAGTACCTTGCTAAACACTCGGAAAAGTACACCTCAGACTTGGTAGACACAGTCTCTGCCCACAAGGAGTATATAGTCTATACCGGGAGACAGACATTAAAATAGTTTAGGGGTAAGGGAAATAGCAGAACATAAGAACCTGTTCCCCCCCCCCCCGCTCAGGGTCGCACCTGGAGCGTTTCCAATACTCTACCAGTCTCGGCTAAGGGAGGGAGAGCCAAGCAGAGACATAGCCATTCCGTTCCTAGTTTGGCCAGTGGCTAGCGAGTGGAAGGCAATCTGCTACAAGTCAAAACTCATCCATGCTGGGCAGCAGTGGCCTGGGAGAGAGTCGAGGGCGAGACTCAAATTTACTGTGCGGAAGGAGGCAATGGTAGACCACTTCCAGGTTTTTGCCGAGAAAAAACTGGATCCACTACCAGAACGATTGCAGATGGAGAGCGGGGAGCTCGGAGATGTGTCGTCGGTGTCGCTATGGGTCGGAAACGATTCGACGTCATAAGGCAAGGATCTGTTCGTAAGTGCAGTGGTTCTGGGGGAAGAAGTAGCAAATCGCTTAAAGGGTACACAGCCAAGTGCATAGGTGACACAGAGCGGGGGTTGGGGGACGTATGGGTAAATAAGCAAATGAGGGCTTAGTCAGGGAAGCCCTCTTGGAGAAGCTGTGATTTCAGGTGGGTTTCAAAGGTGGGAGAGTGACAGACTATCAGATAGGAAGTGGGAGGGACTGCCAGGCCAGAGGAAGGAGGGATCCTGTGGGCTTTTCCCTGTCATTTTGTCTGCCTTCTCCATCCCTGTCTGGAGTTGAAGTTTGATTTTGGATCGTCTGATTTTTCTGGAGTTATGTTTTAGACATTACCTGACCATCCTTGGGGTTAACTTTGTGTTCTGTGGGTGAGAAGGGTTTGGACTCCCCAGATTGGGCGGTGTGCGATCAACCTTTGTAGACATTCGGGTATTCACCCTATCCACCTAGAGAGAAGAGACATTATTTTCTTCGGTTATGACTTGGCTTTCAAAAGCATCCACTAAAGTTGTTTCTGTTCCTCCCCAGAATAACTCTAAACATTAGGTTAAACCTTGTCCGTATTTAAGAGGTACTTAGAACAAAAAGTGCCCAGGAGTTAATGGCTGAAAATGTCACCAACTGAAGGCCATACAGGAAGAAGTGAATTGATTTGGTCCGGAGAATGTAATAACAAAGTTCCAAATTAAATCCTGAGGCCTTCGGTTTCTTTCTAAACCAACAAGGGCATGAGATAATTCCCCGCTTCTGAGAATTCAACAATTGGGATGTTTTATCCTCCTTTACGTTGGAGGAAGAAAGGTCAAGTGATGAGCTTCGGCTCTAGCCTTGGGAGGACGAGACTCGGGGTACAGCTGAAGTGACCTCCTAAGGTGTCTTCCGGCCCCGTTGACCAGAAAGTCTTCGAGACGGTGGTTCGGGAATTACATTATGAATATGCCTATCCGCCACAGCACTCTCCACATTCAGATCCTACCGAAAATTCCAGCTCCTTCCCCGTGGATATGCCAGTACCCTGAGCCACGTCACCGACGTAATACCCTCCCCGGTGCATAAAAATGAGACCACGCACTATACACACATAAATATGTATAAATGGGAACATATATGTGCGTGTGTATACATATATATATATGTATATATGCTGCCATTTAGTTTGACCACTTCAGTTGTAAATATTTTTGTGTTTCTCTCCCCCCACAGAGTTAAAGCCCTTTGAGGCCAGGGAACCTGTCACTTCTTTACCATGCTCTTCCCAAGTGCCCAGTTCACCGCACCACCCGAAACCCTGCAAAATCAGCATCTGACCTCTGACCTTTCCCTCTGTCTCCCCTCAGGAGAACAGGTCGCTTTTCATCCCCCAGAGCCCGTGACGCCGGTTTGTGCCAAAGGCCGAGAGGGAGACCGGACTTCTACAGTGGTCCCTGGCTTAGGGTGGGGGCCTTGGGGCGAGGAGGTGGCATCTCCTCCCTCCCGGGGCCCACGGTGCGCATCCGGCCCACGGAGCCGGGGTCCACGGTCAGGCAGAAGCGGCCCGGCCGGGGATGCTGTGCCTCAGGCCATTCGGCCTGGCCCGTGGGGCACATTTTCCTCTCCACCCACCAGAGGGCCTCCCAGATCGGCCTGCGGGACTCATCCCACCGGTGACCGGTCCCAACGGCCACTGGCCGCCACCTCCGACCAGCCGGACCGGCTGATAGACGGAAGCAACACGGGCCTGGGAGTCAGAAGGTCAGGGGCTCTAATTCCAGCTCCTCCACTTGTCCGCTGGGTGACCAGGGGCAAGTCGCTTCGCTTCCCTGTGCCTCGGTTACTTCATCCGTAAAATGGGGATTGAGACTGTGAGCCCAGTGTGGGATTCATTCATTCGTTCAATAGTATCTATTGAGCGCTATGTGCAGAGCACTGGACTAAGCGTTTGGAATGTACAAGTCGGTATCAGAGACGATCCCTGCCCGATGACGGGCTCACAGTCTAAACGATAGGGACCGTCCAACCTGATTTGCTTAGCTCCTGATTTGCTCGGTACAGTGCCTGGCACATAGTAAGCACTTAACAGATACCATTATCATTACTATTATACCATTATTATCCAGCCCAAGCAGGTGATAGACACGGCACCGGAAATCAGCCTAAACAGCACTTGGGAGGAGAAAGCGAACTCTCAGAGGAGCGCATCTAGGCAGCCAATTAGTTTAGATGCACTTGAGGTTTCCCCTCAAACCTTTCCTTCAGAACAGCACGCTGTACGGGCGGCCGGCCAACTCTCTGCCCTCTCGGCCCCGACCGCCACACGCTTCCGGCCACCTCCCTGCCCCCTCGGCCCTGTTTCTTTATGTTCCGGCTGCTTTCCCGCCTCGGCAGAAGTACACAACCGAGATGAGAGAGCTACAGCAGGGGGAAAGATGGGATTCCATTACAGCTGTGTTCTCCTTTTATGTCTCAAACTGCATTTACTTAATCCTTTTAAAAATTTATATAAAAAATAATAATAATGGCACTTATTAAGTATTTACTATGTTCCGAGTGCACTGGGCGTGGTCCCTATTCCATATGAAGCTCACTGTCTCAGAAAGCAGGAGGGCAGGGGATCTCATCCCCAGTTTCAGACGAGGAAACTGAGGCTCAGAGAGGCGCGGGGACTTGCTCAAAGTCACACATTGGGTAGGTGGCAGGGTCGGTATTAGAACTCGGATCTCCCCACTCCCAGGCTCTTTCCATTAGATCGCACTCCCGCCTGTGAAAGACTTCCATTTCTATTTCCAGAAGGTAAAGGTTTGGAGTCAAAACAATCGCCTGACTGCTCAAGTTGGAAGACAGGAAACTGAGAGCCCTTAATTTTGCTACCCAGAGACAGAGATGGTGTACCCTGTTTGAAATGGAAGAGACAGCTAAGAGACGGCTCTCTCGGAGGATCCGCCCCAGAGGACGTGTGTGATTGCAAAGGCTGACAGGACACGGCCCCAGAGTGGCAGCCCCCTCTGCCCTTCTCTAAACTGTGAATTCTTTGCGGGCGGGGGTCGCGTCTCACCAACTCGACTGTATCCTCTCCGTAACACCCGGTACAGTACTCGGCATGAGGTAAGCACTCAGTAAGTTGTGCGGCTCCTGAAGGTGATGGCTAGATTCCCATTTTAATAATAATAATTAATAATTGTGGTGTTTGTTAAGCGCTTACTGTGTGCCAGGCACTGAACTAAGCGCTGGGGTGGATTCAAGCAAATTGGGTTGGACACAGTCCCTGTCCCACACTGGGCTCTCAGTCTCAACCCCCATTTTACAGATGAGGTAACTGAGGCACAGAGCAGTGAAGTGACTTGCCCGAGGTCACACAGCCAGACAAGTGGCAGAACCAGGATCAGAGCCCATGACCTTCGGGTTCCCATGCCCGTGCTCTAGCCGCTACACCATGCTGCTTCTTAACCCGGCCCCGCCCGGCTCTCCTTCCAGGGCCTCCCGGGGCTGGTGAAAGGCTGGCGATGAGGGACAGGACAGTTGAGGGGAGCAAGAGGAAACACCTAGCACTTTATCCACGGTAAAATCCAGCAAGACCCAATCCCCTCTCAAGTGCCAGGACTTTTCTCGGGTGAGTTTGGGGAAGAGGATGGGGAAGCGTTAGCCGCAGGGGACGGTTTCAGGGCAGCTTCGATTGTAGCATCTCTTTTCAAGAATGCCCTGGAACTAGCTTGGCTTTGGATACCCTGTTCCGAACGGAGAAAGGAAATCAGACCCACGAGTCCCCGCGACCTGCTCCAGATCCCCGAATCTCTGCTTCTCCTCAGAGACTCCACAGGGCGGTGGACGCAAACCGTTTTCCTTCCAGTCTCTCTACACCATCTGACCGCCGGAAGCATCTCCTCCTCAGCCCAGGGCTGCCCGGGTTGGAAGAGGCCCAGTCCCAGAAGAAGGGAGGACCGGGTTTGAAGGGCTCCACCTTCGCGGCCCTGAGAAGGAAAGGGTCACCTCTGACCTCCCTCCCACTAGGAGCAACAAAGCCAACCAGGAGGCAGACGCACAGGTTCTCCTCAAGATTGATGGCACGTCTGTGCTCGCCACTTTCCTCTAATTAGAACAGACTGAATCACCTCTCCTTCTTTTTCATCATCCATTACCAAACTGTCTAGAGTTCTCAGCCTGCCTCTCATTCTTGCTAATTAATCAATTCCTGTCAGAGTCTTTGGTCCTCCCGGTTCCAACCATCTAGAAAAGATGAATGCATTTCCCTTCTGTGGAGGAAATTGCTCACCGAGGTCACCCATCCTTCATGGGCAGTGAGTATTGTAACTCTATAACCAGCCCGTAATTGGAAAGCTAATGTGGGTCACGAGAGCGGTGGCTTGGTTCTCCTCTCGGCAGGAGGAGATGAGCACATTCAGGAGCGGTCCCGGTGCCTCTAATGAAGCGGTCAGAGGGTTGAACAGGTCGCTCAGACCATCCAACTCCTTGTCTGCAAAGTTCAGTTTGCTCCTTGAGGCAGGGATCGTGTCTACCGACTCTACTGTATTTACTTTCCCAAGCACTTAGTGTGGTGCACCGCACACAGTCGGTACTCGATAAATACCTCTGATGGATTGAGAGGGGCTGGACGTGGTCCCCTGGGGGTGGAAACACACACCTACCGGGATCGCAACTGACGAGTCAGAACGATCAATCCCCGCTCCCTCCGGGACCACGGATCGAAAGGAGAAAGAGGAAAACCAAGACCATCCAGCCCAGGGCCCTCCAAACCCAAATCTCAGATGGGAAACTCGCTCCGATACCAAGGCTGCTGTTGAGAAGCACTGTTCTCCTTTCAGCATCAGTAATATTTGCTGAATGCTTACCTGGTGCAGGGCACCGTACAGAGCACTGGGGAGAGTGTAAAAGTTAGAAGACAAGATCCCCGTGTCTTCAAGGGGTCGACAGCCTGGCGGGGGGGCAGAGACAAATAAATTACACATGGGAGTGGTGAAAAATAGAATATAAGACTTCAACAGAACAGCCGTGGAGCTTGTGGTAACTTACGGATTTAGGTGGTGCAGAAGGCCCAAGGTAGCACCTGGGGAATACAAAGTGGGGAGAGGGGAGATTAGTCCAGGAAGGCTCCCTGGAGATGGTGTCTCAGAAGGGCTTTGAAGATGGGGCTCACTGTGGTTTGTCAGATTTGATTAGGTAAGGAGTTTCAGGCATGGGGGAGGGTGATAGCAAGATGTCAGTAGCAAAAGAGAAGCAGCGTGGCCTAGTAGAAACAGCCCGGGCCAGGGAGTCAGAAGACCTGTATTCTAATCCCTGCTCTGCTGCTTGTCTGCTGTGTGACCCAGGGAAAATCACTTCACTTCTCCGTAAAATGGAAAATAAGACAGTGAGCTCCATGTGGGACACAGACTGCGTCCTACCTGATTAGCGTGTATCTACCCCAGCATTAGTACAGTGCCCAGCACATAGTAAGCACTTTACAAATACCTAAAAAAAAAAAAGACAGAAAATGAAAACAAGGCACAGGGAGTAGGTTGTTGAGCAGACCCAAGAATGTGAGCCAGGGTGATATGGGAGAGAGGAGTGGGTAGGAAGGAGAGAATTAATTGAGTGCTTTAAAGCTGATGATCAGGAGTTTCTGCTTGACACAGAAGAATGGGTAAACCACTGGAAGCTTGAGGAGTGGGGAGATGTGTGCAGAATATTTGTTTTAAATGATCTGGGCAGCAGAGTGAAGCACGGAGAGGAGAGAGACTGGAGGCAGTGAGTTCAGCGAGGAAGTTGATGAACAGTCTAGCCGGCTATGACAAGTGCCTGAATGGAGGGGCAGGGACGGACTCTGGAAACGTTATGGAGGAAGAACCGACAGGATTTGGCGGCAGACAGGATGTAAGGGTGGCAAGAGAGGGTGGAGTCAGGGATAACATCGAGGCTGCAAGCTGATACTGACCACTGACTGCCTACACTTTCTAGGTCTTTAGTTTAGGGAAGGGCAAAGGAGAAAGGTATTTCACATGACCAATAGGATGGGCGTGTGATTCCTTTTGCCGGAGCAGTGATGGGTTGGAAGCAGCCAACCGCACTCCCTCGCCTGATCCCCCCAGGGAAAGAAATTCAAGCCAAATCCTACTCTTGGGGATTTTTTTTGGTAGCTGCTTTTTTACTCAAAAAACGATGCTTTTATGCTAAACGTACAGTTACACATACTGAAAATCCAGTTCAGTTTCAGCAACAGAGGGGCAAATGGCAACGGTTTCTTTGGACTATGCTATTTGAGAATCTGCATCATCTTTTTCCCCCCCTTTACAGCCTTGTCTTCAGGATTTTCTGAATTGGATTTCAAGATTCTCTTCTGCCTACAACATGAAATATAATTCTGTATCGAGGGACAACTTTTGGTTAACCACAGTTTAGGATTCATTTGCCAAAAAGATTTCTCAGAGATTAGAGGAGAATAGGTGCCATTTTTCATCTATAACTCATTAGGGGCCTGGGGGAGCTTTCTCCCAAGGACTGCACTGAGGCAGAAGAGGACCTGGGCCTGGAGTCAAGGAAACCTGAATTTATCTCTGTTGCTCCACCACCTATTAATCTGGGGCGAATCTCACTAGTCGATCCAAGATAAATCACTTAGGTTTGCTGTGCTGCAGATACTAAAATAAAGGGAATACTGCCCCCAACCTGATCTTGTCTGCGCTCCTGGGATGAAAGGAATTCATTCCTGGGATCAAACGCAATGAGGCCTCTGAGAGACAATCTATTCATGAAACTGACTTCTCGCCAGACTGGGCCCGAGGAAGCACAAACATGTAGGATCCATAAAACCAAAGCAAAATGATGTGCTATCCATAAAACTTCGAGAAGCTTTATTAGATAATAACAGATAGAGAAAAAAATTGCCAGGGGACTAATGATCAGAAAAAGGAATGTCAGACAATTGCATCTGCAAATGATTTACGCCTTATAACTTGGTGAGGGTTAAGCGTTTTACCGTTACCCTGCTTGTTGTAATTGGCCCCAAAGTAAGATGCATTAGAAGCTGAAAGAAGAAATTTTCCCGGAATACCATCCCTGATTAATCTCTAAACTCCCCATTCTATTCACCCCCCTCCCCGCACTGCCAATGCTTCCACTTAACCTAAGCAACTTGTATACTCACACACAAAGACATAACGGTAGCACATATGCCCCAAGTAGAATGAGGGCATGTGAGTGGAGATAGTGGTCTAGAGAGAGACTACAGAGAAGAAAACCTTCTTTTCAAAGGGTTGTTATTTTGGTAAAGCATCATTGGAAAGAGCTCAGGACTGGAACCAGGAAGTCTGGGTTCTAATCCTGGTTCCACTCCCTGCCTTTTATGTGACCCCGGGGAAGTCATCTCATTCCACTGGGCCTCAGTTTCCACATCTATAAAATGGGGAGAAGAAATCTGCTCTCTGCTTCCCCTCAGACTGTGGGTCTCATGTGGGACAGGCATTGTCTGCTCTGATTTTACTGAATAAACCCCAGAAATCAGCCACAGTTGCTATATAGTCAACACCTAACAAATACAATTATTACTTTTATTACTAATAATTGAAGAAATGCAAAGAGAGCACAGATAAGTTCATAAGGAGATTGTGGGTGGCCAGAGGTACAGCCGCTTCAGAAGAAATCATCTCAGCTGGGTGACTTGTTCCTGTGACATGGCTACAGGCAGCAGTTTTTACAAAAGCAACCACAACATCCTCTCCTGGGGGCTAGGAGGACTGTCCACGGTGGCCAATGTACATCTCTTTCCTGCTGGCCCAGAGAATCGCAGCCGGAAATGAGAAGCAGCATATCCTAGAGGATAGAGCGTGGGCCCGGAGTCAGGAGGGCCTGGGTTCTAACACCAGCTCTGCCACTTGTGTGATCTTGGGCAAGCTATTTCACTTCTCTGTGCCTCAGTTCTCTCATTGTCAAATGGGGATTGAGACTGTGAGCACCATGTGGGACAATGACTGTGTCCAATCTGATTAATTTGAATCTACCCCAGTGCTGGTCAGTACAGTGCCTGGGACATAGTAAACACTTAACAAATAGCATAAAAAACAACAAAACACTCATTCCTTGTGCCCTTTTGTTCTCATTTTCCAGCTCTAACCTCTCCCAACCTTGAGAATTGCTTGCAAACTGGGGGAAGAGCAGATAGCCACAGGAATCTGTGAAACCAACAGGGATTCTGCAAAGCAGAACTGGACCGATGCCCTGTCCTCTGGGGAAAAATTCTAGGATGCAGCTTCGTAATCAGGAAATCCAATCAGCTTTCGAGTCTCATTCAACTCAGTTTATTATTTTATTGGATTCCAGGGTTGCTGCCTTCTCGTGACCAGATCTTCCAGGTGACTATTTAGACATCTTTCATGCCATTAATAGTGACAACACTCTAAATCTGTATAACTTTAAAGGGTCTGAAATTTTGTCTCACTATTTACTTTTAAAGATTACTTCAGATTTTTCTCAAAGTTCAGGCACTCCTGAGATTCAAAGGGTTTCAAACAACTATGCCTGGCATAACTTGAGAGAGGCTTGTTTAGGAAACAGAGTCCAGCTCCTCTAATGTCCCATCAACTTGGCCTTTTGCAATTTTCCATTTAAAAAGTGCAGAGCCCAGGCAGCAGAAAACACTTAATCCATTCATCTGTTGAGCAAACAATAGCATTTTAGGCCAAATGCTTTGCAAACATGTTTGCGAAAGAATCCACCCTCTTTGCAAAGATCCTGGGACCCAGAAGGGATTGATTAGAACAGAGAGGTTGAGTGACTCTACCATAGTAGCCCAGCACGCCGGTGGCAGTTTCGGAACCAAAACCGGGGCTGCACGAGTCCTAGGCCAACACTTCCTCCCACTAAATAAATCAGACCAAACAATCCTCTTTTTTAAGACTATCCACTTTAGGAAGGAACCGATCTGCCTGGGCTTTCTCCTTGAGGGAAATCCCTGGAGAACAAACCGCTCACCCTTCCCCTCCCATAGGTGGGCAGGGCCAGTCACTGGGGACAGCTGCAGCTGTTGGCAACATCTTCCCGCTCCCTATGACGCTGTCCCATTAGGCAACAGCTTCCCTGCATACCACCAAGTCCTCCTCTACACTCTTTCTTTGTGGGCAGGTAACTGTCTATTTATTGTTTTACTGTACTCTCCCAAGCGCTTAGTACAGTGCTCTGCGCACCATAAGTGCTCAATAAATACAGCTGAATGAATGTGCCCCCACTGTGTAGCTTCGAGTGATGACGTGGATCCCCTAAACCTCGACCAGAGCAATTGCATTCCCTGTCAGGCAGGTCCCAGTTACCATGGGCTTTGCTTCTAACTTGGTGTGGGCACTTGCAAATTTTAGCTATCCCCATTTTCTCCCCTCCCCAGCCCTATTCTCCAAAACTGCTTGCCCCCTCTCTCTCCCACCCCCACTCACCTCCCACACACACCCCTCTGATATCACACACTGAGGCGGATCCCTACCTCGCATCCCATCTCTGGTGGTCCTATCAGTCGTAGCCTCATTCCTAGAGTTGGCTTCCTGGAAGAGACAGCAATGGCATCGTCAGCACAGCGGGGCGACCACCCTGATGTGCTCCTCTCCAGTCCCAAGCCCCAGAGCATCCCGAGGCCAAAATTGCGCCAGCCCCAAAGCCAAGGGTCACCGAGGTACAAGGGGAGATGCCCATACTTTTCTTTGAGCCCCCCATTTCCAGCCTCATTCTCAAAGGAGACGGGAGCCAACCCCCGGTGACATCAGGCACGGTATCGCAGATCTGCACAAGTCCACTGAGCTCAGCCCCTGCAGATGTGGACACTGGTTGGCCTGCTAATGCCCCCAGTGGGCAGCAGCTACCCAGGATAGCTGGGGCCGTGCTGCTCTTTCTACCAAGGCCCGCGGTCTAGACCCTGTGAGCAGTCAGTAGGGAAACTCGAGGTGTCCGTCAATCTGTCTGGTCCAAATCCAGTCATCCCTGGCACTTCCCCTTTCATCCATCCCCGTCGTTAGTGCTTCCCTATATGCTTTTTCAATTATTTATTTTGCTAGGTCCACCTATAAATAAATTGCTATGCCCAGCACTCAATAAATATCTTTACTACCACTACGATGACAGGTGGAACCAAAAGGTTCCCCACAACGGACGTTTCCCCGAGAGATGGGCCACAAAGTCCTACCAGCCTTCCTCCATCCGTCCCTTTTCCCTCCCTGGCTCGCTTCGGTCCCAGGATCTGGCCGATAGGTCTTGCTCCTCATTTCCCCAGAGGTGCATATGTGCCACTCAGCCACAGCAGACAGCGGGGAGCCTTTGATTCACCTGGCCGTGCCCTCGGCTTTGCGAGAGGGCACTTGGACCAGAGATCCTCTCCCTCGGTTGGGCTAAAAAAAACACCATCCCCCAGCTGATCCATGTAACGAGGTGAAGCGCCTTCTCTGTGGGACTGGGGGCAGCCCTGCTGGCTCCTCCCTCTGGGAATGCTTCCTGGAAAGATTTTTGCAGGGCCTAAGTCCGCCCAGGGGGCCCAAGCTGCAAAGGGAACATTGGCATCAGGGACTAGCCGATGCCGGCAGGGGTGGTAGAAAACACAAATGACTCCTGGGCCCAGGAGAACACCCTGGATTGGTTTAGAGCCCAGCCCGTGCCAGCCCTGCCTAACAAACTACCCGCTTGGAGAGCAGAGACACAGAGGGCAACTTTTGCCTGTTCACCATGGGCTGGCAGGGGCATCCTGTTGCCACTGGCCTGGCACCAAGTCATTATTATTAGTAGTAATAATAATATAATAGTACTTAAGCACTTCCTATGTGCCAAGAACTGTGCTAAACACTAAATTTAGGCACAATACAGTCAGATTAGACATAGTCTCTGTCCCACCAAGGGCTCACCATCAATTAATCATATTTTTTGAGTGCTTATTGTGTTCATAGCACTGTATTAAGCGTTTGGGAGAGTATGATATAGCAGAGTTGGCAGACACATTCCCTGCCCACAGTCTAATAGGGAGGGAGAACAGTCAATCGATCGTATCAACAGGTATTCTATCCCTATTTCACGGACGAGGAAACTGAGGCACAAAGAAGCTAAGTGACTTGCCCAAGGTTACGTAGCAGGCCAGTGGCAGAGCCAAGATTAGAACCCAGGCCTCCTGACTCCCAGTACTGTACTCTTTCCACTAAGCCACTTAAACTGTGTTTTTTTCCTCCCTCTATAGGCCCATCCTCCCCCACTGCCCTCAATGGGGGCTTTGGGGTTCCTCAGTTGTAAAGGCTGCAAAGCATCTGGGCAATAGGGTGAGGTCAGGTTTAGGGTTCCAAAGAGTAAAGCCAGCACACCTGGGACAGAGGTGATGGGGTGGAAGTGGGTTTGGGGGCCAAGCACAGGCAAGGGAGAGGGTATTGCAGTGGAGATAAAGGAGGGAAAGAAAGAGAGAGAGAGAGAGAGAGAGAGAGAAGCAAGCATGCCGAGGGGTAATGAAGGGAATGGGACACAGAGAGAGAAATCAAAGAGAAAAAAGGCCCCCAAGCAAGCCTGTTCTGAACAAGGAACCATACAGAAGCTTGCACAAAATGTCACCAAATCAGTTCAAGAAAGAACAACCCACATACAGCACCCACTGAAAATAGGAAGGCTTTACATCTGTTACAAGTCACAAAACCCTATGCAACAGCCTACTCATATCTCACGTGCACGAACCCACATGTACACACCCATTTAAAGACAGGGACTTGGGGGAAGAAGCCCCAATCTTTGGGCTAAGCATGTGCGTACTGGGGGCAGGGAATGCACACACACCCGGCTGCAGAAACCGCCACAGCCCCCGCCAAAAGCCACCCCCATAAAGGGCAGCCGGATCGAACCTTCTTTTTCCTCAAAATCACTCCCCCTATATCTAGTTCCCTGACGCTGCTCTTTCAAATGGCCCTAAGACAGAGGGCAGTATCACCCGCACAGCCCTGAGGGCAGTTATATAGGACATACAATGTATGAACAGCCTGCACAAACTCAGCCCACACACCTTGCTCCTCTAATGCCAACCTACTCGGAGGACCTCGATCTTGTCTATTTCACCACCAACAACCTCTCACCCACGTCCTCTGGACCCAGAACACCCTCTCTCTTCATATCCGACAATCACCCTCCCACCTTCAAAGCCTTATTGAAGGCACATCTCCTCCAAGAGACCTTCCCTAAGCCCTCGTCTTCTCCTCTCGTACTCCCTTCTGCACCCCCCCCCCGATCTTTCTTCCTTTCTCCCCCTCCCTCAGACCCACAGCGCTTATATCCAGATCCATAATTGATTTATTTATATTAACGTCCATCTCCCCCTCTAGACCGCAAGCTTGTTGTGGACATGGAATGCGCCTACCGACTCTGTTACGCTGTACTCTCCCGAGAGCTTAGTGCAGCGCTTTGCACACGGCAGACGCTCAATAAATACGATAGATTACTGCAGAAGAGCTGAAACTTGGCCAACTTCCGCACATTCTCAACCACATGTTCTCCGGTGACAGAAGCACTTTTCCAAGGGACAAGTTATCCAACTTAATTTATAAGTAGGGGGAATGTCCTATTTTGTGTGGGCAGAGAAGCACCGGTAACGTGCCTTACAGGGTGGGATGACTGATGAAGTCCGGCTGGAATGTAATTAGCCTGGAGAGCGTACACTGCCCTCTGCAGGAGGGCCTTGTCTCCCTAGCATGGTCAGGGCTAAGAGAGCCAAGCAAAGGACCCTAGATTTCAATAAACAAGTCAGGAGTGTTTTGAGGAAGCTGGCGGAGGCCTTAAGAAAGGGCCGTAAGAAAAGATGCTGGGAAATCCAAGGTTCTGTAATACTCTGCTTTTGCTGCCATGAGGACTGTGGTCATTAAAGATTTTTAAAATACAAGTTCTAGACGAGCACTTTAGAACCCACTGTTGTTGGAATGTAAACCTGCTGAGTCTTGGCATCGTCATCATCAACATTTATCAGATGCCACCAGCTGCAGGGGCTCGGCAACATTCGACAAAAGCAAAAGAAGAAGAAGAAGACGACGGAGAAGCCAGGCTTCTAATCCCAGCTCTACCACCTGCCTGCTGGGTAATCTTGGGCAAGCCCCTTAACTTCTCTGGGCCTCGGTTTCCTCAGCTGAAAATGGGCCCTCGATACCCATCCTCCCTGCCGCTTTGAACTTAGCCCCAGGTGGACAGTGGACTGTGAGAACAGGCATTTGGTTCCCATTTCACAGATGAGGAAACCGAGTTCCAGAGAAGTTAAGGGACTTGCCCGAGGTCTCACATCAGGCAGATGGCAGAGCTGGCGTTAGAACTCAAGTCCCCTGACGCTGAGGCCCACGCCCTTTCCACCAGACCGCACTGCTTTATTAAAGTGAAGTCCCTGCTCTGAGGAGTTTACGCTCAAACGGGGAGCCAAGCGGGAGCAGATGACCAAATATACACTGGGTAAAAGAGCAAGACCGAAGATTCCAGTGATAAAGAATAGAGCAGGCGATCAATTCAGTACATAAATTATAACTGACTCTACATCTGAGGGCTGTGGGAGGAAGGGGGGCAAGATCAGTGGACTTGAGCGGGGATGTACCTCCCAGCACGGGGAGAGGCGAGAGTGACGGGCTGGAGACGGTAAAGAGGCAAACGAGGTGCCTGCCGAGACGGTGCTGCGGATCCATTAATCATTTATAATCAGGTAATTCACATTTTCACATGAGGTGTGTGGTCAAGCGTGGTAATTTGTTTGAAAATGGGAGGATGATTTCTTTGAAAAGCACTCAGGTTTCTACTTATTGCAAATATTTTAAAGACTATTAACCGTGTGCCCCATGTGGGACAGGGACTGAGTCCAACCTGATAATCTTTTCTCTACCCCAGCACTTAGTGCAGGGCTTGTAACACAGTAAGAATTGAACAAAGACTACAATTATTACAATTATTGCAAATATCAAATAGGCATCTCCCAAACCGCAAAGGTATGTAATTGCTGACAGAGCTCTAAACGCTAGTTTGTAGAATAGCCGAAAGGGGCTGTGAGAGTTTGGTTGGGAGATTTCCCTACCCCATCAGTCGCTCGATGTCAGTCAGTCAGCAAGCCTGCAGTTTGGGACACACTCCACTAAGTCTTTAGGTTACACATTGATGGACTCGACACTGAGCCCACCCCACGGAGCGACTGATCTAAACGGGGAGTCCAGGCAGATAACCAACAGTCCGCACGGATATCAGTATTACATAGTGCAGTGCTCGGTCCAGAGTAAGCGTGTGCTGTCGGAGACAAGGGGCAGGCCTAGCCCCCACCCCATCCAGGGTGACAGGAAGACTCGAGGACCGAGAACCTGAGTTGGAGAATGGGTTGGATCACTGGTGATTTATTTGGGTACCGGCACTGCTTAGCACAGTGCTTGGGTGCTAGAATGTGGGTGAGGAACGGGTGGGAGGAACTAGCAAATCTGCGGGTAGGGGTGCCACGTCTGGCAAAGGGCACGTGGGAGCCTTGTGTGAGTTCATGTAGCAGGGGTGCAATTTTGTTTAATGGTATTTGTTAAGCCCTTATTATGTGCCAGGCACTGTACTAAGTGCTGGGGTACATACAAGCTAATCTGGTGGGACATAGTCCCTGTCCCTCATGGGGCTCACAGCCTTAATCCTCACTTTTCAGATGAGGTAACTGAGGCACAGAGAAGTGAAGTGACTTTCCCAAGATCACATAACAGACAAGTAGCGGAGCCGGGATCAGAACCCAGGTCCTTCGATACCTAGGCCCGGGTTCTACCTCCTAGGCAGTGCTGCCGCTAAAGCCGGACTATAGCGCCAATAAGCCACCCGCTCCGGTCCTCGCCACCCATGCTTACTGGCAAACATCTTGCCCAGCCCATCCATCAGTTTGGGGGCTCCAGCTGGTTCTTGCTTGGTCACAAATCAATGGTCCGGCCACAAACAGCGTTGCTCCTGTTTCTAGCCATTGCACCACCGGGCCCCCGGCCCCCAGCCCGTAAATAGCATGTAAACATACAGTAACTACAAAACACAGAGCTTGTGGAAGTCTCATTAAGGCCAATTTAAAACAACATCGGCAGCTGTCAATGGTGGGAGTTATTTTGCAATTGTCACCACAAACCCGTTTGAAATGAGCCAGGCTCCTATCCCTGAACCTCTTTCCTTCCCAACCTCTTGAGGGAGGAAACCAAGGTGCCCAGGTCAGGAAAGTGCCAATCTTAAGGTGGAGGGACAGATGCCGGGTTGGACATCTTGTCAGACCTCACGATGTTTCTGGCTTCATCACACCTTTCAATCACTAAAGAGTAATTATTGAGCACGTACTATGTGCAGAACGATGTACTGGGCACTTTGGGGAGCCTAATGAAGTGAGTAGACAAGATCCCTGTCCTCAAGGGGCTGACAGCTTAGTAGGGGAGAACTCACAGTCTCCTAGTCGATGAGTAGAGATCAATGGTATTTACTGAGTGCTTACTGTGTGTGCAGAGCACTGTATTAAGCAAGTGGGAGGGTACAGTAAAAACAGAGTTGGAAAGGCTAATAATAATCCACTTCCGGCTGACCTCCGCTGTTCCCGCCCTCATATTGAGGCACTGATCAGAGGCGCCTGGCAAGTGGCCACTGTGAAGGCCCGGGAAGGTAGAGGGGAGGGAGCAGTTTGGGCCACTCCGCTGGGAGCAGAGTGCAGCCTCAGGAGAGGCTCCAGGCCTGCCTTCCCCTAAAACACTTGAGTTTCTCAGAATCTTTTCCTCCTGCTCTCTGAGCTCCAATTTAGGAAAATGGGGAAGTGCCATTTTGCCATTACTCACCAATTCTGCTGTGAGGCAGCTGAAAGGTTAAAGTTATTCAAATAATGTCACCGAACCGGGCTCAGATGTAGAATTGCCGCTCTCCCTTCTCGTGTAGGCTGTGAAATGATATATAATTTTCTTCCTCTTTTTCTTTCCTCTGGTCTACTTGATATTCCGAGGAACAGAACATCACCTCTAATTCAAACAGCCTTGCCGGGAGGGTTAGTCGGTGGAGGGTGTCCAGAGAATTCACCCTCCCAGCTCTCAGCTCTCATCCCTACACAGGATCTAGCAGGCTTCGTTTGATCTTGATTATTTGGGCAAGGAAATTTCCAAATTGCAAATCAATCAAGGGATTCTTAGGGGCGGTGGAGGAGCGAGCCTTGGAGCCACCCGAGACCACTGAGGCAACAAGCCGCCTCACTGAAGCTTCTTATTCAGTGCCAGTTCTCTGAAACCAGACTCTGTGAAATAGACTCCATCAGGACGCTGGCAAAGACTGCAAATTCAATGGGAACTGCAAGATGCAGTGTTAATCTAAAGGAAAGAGCATGGCCCGGAGAGTCAGAGGACCTGGGTTCTAACCCCGGCTCCAACACTTGCCTTCTGTGTGAGCTTAGACAAGTCATACCTTCTCTGGGCCTCAGTTTCTCCAACTGTAAAATGGGGATTCAATACCTCTTAGGCTGTGAGCCTCAATTGAGATAGGGACTGTGTCCATCTTGTATCTGCTCCAGGGTAATGACTTGCTAGACACAATCCCTGCTCTCACCAGGGGGTAACTGAGTTTATGAGGTTCATGTTTCCAACAACAAACAAAAGGATTTGATACCAGATATTTTTGCAAACGTGTTCTTACAACGCATTCCACATCTTTTACTTTTGAAATTTCTCCATAATTTTCAGGAGAGCAAAAACTACTTAGGGTTCGGATAGTGAAAGTCAGGATTGCTGCAAGATATAGTCATCTCGTTAGCACCTGGGATGTCTGTCATGAAATGAGCCAAAATTCTGGATTTGTTTTGTAACACGGGACATTATCTAACGCAGCGTTGAGCCCAGTCCTTGGCGAATAGTTGCCCCTGAAAACTGTAAGCTCCTTGTGCACAGGATCAAGTCTACTACCTCCGTTATACTGTACTTTCCCAAATACCTAGTACAGTGCTCTGCACACTGTATACACTCAACAAATACCACTGATTGCCATAGTAAGTGCATAATAAATAGCCTCATTCCTCTTATTATTACTAATAATATCCTGAAGTTTGAGGTGGGCCTAAAGTTCTGGGGGACCCAGGGCCAGCTGCTCAGGGAATTTACTTCACCTTTTCCAACCCCCAAATTGAAGGAACAACAACAACAAAAAAAACCCAACAACATTAGAAAAGGAGATATCCTTGAGGGCAGGGACTGTGTCCTTCACTTACAGAGTAAATTATAATTTTAGGTCTATCTCCTCCAATAATAAGTATAAGTTTCTTATGGGCAAGGAACTTGTCCCTTCTCTGATATACACATCCCAAGCATTCAGCACAGTGCATTGCTCCCGAGCTCCATAAATACTATTGTTCTTACTACTTCTAATCATAATGGTATTCAGTAAATGTTTACTTTGGATGGAATTTTTTTTTCCCTTGGTTTTCTCAACTGGAAAATGGGCTAAGTATTGTTTCCAATTTTCCTCCTAGGACTGATATGAGGATTAAAAGGTTAAACGATAGCGTGGACCTTGAAATGTTGGGAAAGAAGGCCCATGTAAAGTAGTTTATGTAAAGATACATTTATCTCGGTAAGGAAAATAAAATCAGATTTATTCATGAATCAGATTTATCTTAAGTTACGTTTCACCCTCCATCGCTGGCTATTGTGTACAGGGTACAAACTATTCATATTAAAGTCCCATGTTACAAAACAAATCCAGAATCTGGGTTTATTTCATGACAAACATCCGAGTGGCTAATGAGGTGACTATATCTTGCAGCAATCCTGCCTTTCAGGACCAGAACCCTAAGTGGTTTTTGCCAGAGGCTTTTCAGAAGATCATGGAGAAATTTCAAAAGCAAAGGATGTGGAATGCATGGTAAGAACACGTTTGCAAAATATTTGGTACCGAGTCCTGTTGTTTGTTCTCTTCACCACATGAACTTTATAAACTCAGTTTCCCCCGGTCACTTTTGACATTTTTCAAAATGGAAAATTGCAAAAGGCCACGGCTGTAGCACTTCCGAGAAGTTGAAACTCGATTTTAAAACCAAACTCTTCAAATGTTATGTGAGGCTTTTGGGTGGGTGTGAATCTACTCACAATTCAAAATTCCTGGAGTGACAGAAAAATGTACTGAGCTACATAAGTCTACTTTGCTGCCTCAAGAAGCAGAAAAACCTTTTGCTTGGGGAAAAAGGGATGGGAACAACATAAACTAATGGAAAGGACACATGACAGAGCCAGGGATTCTAACTTCTAATCCTGGCTCTGCCACTTGCCTGCTGTGTGACCCTGGGCAAGTTGCTTAACCTCTCTGGGCTTCAGTTTCTTCTCCTGTAAAATGGGAATTAAATATCCATTCTCCTTCCTCAGACTGAGAGTCTCAGGTGGGGTGGATGTGTTTTATCTGATCATCTTGTATCTACTCCAGCACTTAGAACAGCGCTTGGCACATAATAAATGCGTGGCAAATATTAGTATTATTCCTCTGGCTAGTCAGTCATTAGCATCTATTGGCAGCCCATCTTGGGCAAGGCCTTGGGAAAGCAGGAAAACGTAATGGAAAGAGCACATGCCTGCAAGTAAGAGGATCTGGGTTCTAATCCTGATTCTGCCAGTTGCCTATTGTGAGACCTTGGGCAAGTCACTTAACTTCTCTGTAGCTGAGTTTCCTCATCTTTTAAATGGAAATTCAATATCTGTTCTCCCTCCTGTTTAGACTGACACTCCCATGGGGCAGGGGCTGTGTCTGATCTAATTAGCGTGTATCTACCCCAGCACTTAGAACAGTGCTTGACACAGAGTAAGCACTTTGCAAACTCCATAATAACGACAGAAAGTACTGGGAAAGTTTCCAAGAAGTAATAGGGTCCAGTCTCTTATCAAGGGGGTGGAACATCCAGCCTGAGATTGATTAAGAGGCCATCCCTCATTATAACGCTCAATCGTCCCAGTGCTACTGAATCTTCACAGCAGCAAGAGTACTGTTCTTTCCAGCACTCTTCCATTTTGAGACAAAGATGCCTGCTTGACCTCGACTTAAACACTTCCCTACCTCTGCTTAACTTTCAAAGCATTTTGAGACTTGAAGAAAGTGATTAAAGCCATTTCAATTCAGAAGAGCTAATGACAGCTCCACTGGGCCTCAAGACAGATCTCTAGTGTGTAGCACAAGTTGCCTTTCGCTGAAAAGGATGTGAAAGATTACTTTGAATTTAAGTCTTTACATAGACCCACATAGAAAGCAGACATTTGCACTGCTCTTTGGTCCTGTAATTATGGGGGCTTTCATACATTGTTTTGTCAGTTTCTGGATCTTGGAAACACATTAATGAACTTTACGCTTATTTCCTACAGGATATGATACATCACTCAGCACTGTCTCACTTGACCCTATTTCCACGGAACCGATTAAGCTTACAGCTGCATTGGCGAATGCAACGAGGAGAACAGGCGGCGAATCAAATCTCTCCAGGCAAGAGCTGACTTGTTAATACTGCTTCATCAATTATCTAGGTCAAATGGCGGTTTGAATTTCTAAAGTAAAGACTCGCTGATCCAGCTACACAGCTACCTTCAACACATTCAAACCCTTAACCTTTGGCAAGGTAAAGACCCTAGTCGAGCTAAGCCCTGGTGACAGCTGGGTTTCTGTATTCAGCTCGGTATTCTGGAAGAGCACGATATTCCACATATAGGCTTGGTATGAGATCTCGGTGGACTGTTGAGCGAAACCACCGGGCCACACCGCTGCCTTCCCACCCTGCGTCCCCGAGCCCCCGCTATCAGCATGCCCTGGGCCCTTGGCGGATTTGAGCTGCAGCTGTGCGAGACCTCTACACACTGTAGCACATAGAGGGGTGTTGGCTGTGACTAGACTCTAGATGACCTGGGTGGCAACGCCCTGAGCCCGGACACGTGGACAATCTCCAGACTTAGTGGACTCTGAACTGTCATCTTGTCTTTTAAACTGCAATAATATAAATACAAGAACATCTCTACTATTGTGTCTGTCGCCAAACCCTTCCCTACCTTATTCCTAGACTGTTAACCCTGGAGGGCAGGGGCTGTGTCTATCTCGCTAAGGGCTTAGTACAGTGCTTGCAACATAGTAAGCACTTAATATCACAGTTATTATTACTACTACTAAGCACATGGGAGAGTAGAGTAGAAACAAAGCACTTGTATCCTGCCCTGAAGTTGCTTATAATCTGAAGGGGGGGAGAGGGGCAGGGAGTCAGGCAGATAGATCAAAATTACTTCTAAATAGGGCACAAAAGCCATGCATCCAACTTTTGTGAAGAAGTCTTTACTGTAGTCCCGTGGGGGTCACGGCACTGGAGACCAATCCAGAGGTCGGGATCAGCTTCAGATATGTCTTGACTGGTTTTTTCCAGGAAACTGCTATATTATATACTCCTTGAGGGCAAGAATCATATCTAGTAATTCTACTGTGCTCTACCAAGCACATAGTACAGTGGTCTGTATAAGGTAAGCACTCACTAAGTATCACTGACTGATTGATTAAAGTCAAATACTTCTCTGGCTTCTTCTGGGACATTACCCAGTGACATCAAATTGGTCCATTTTAAGTGGAAACAAACTGCTAGAAGGAATGACAACAAAAATGAAACAAAAAAAAGGGAATCAAGGGTCAGGCACAAAAGTCTCCCAGGAAGCAGACTCAAGATGATGATAATAATGGAATTCATTAATGGTACTTGTTAGGGCTTACTTTGTTGCTATATGCCAAATGGACTCCCGATACTCCAGATACAGTGTCTGTCCCACATGAGGCTCACAATCTAGGAAAATGGGGAGAGCAGTCTCTTCATGGGTCTATTTTATCGAGGAGGAAACTAAGGCCTGGAGAGGTTGAGGGATCGGCCCAAAGTTACACAGGGGGCCAGTGGCAGAATACAGGCTAGCACCCAGGACTCTGCACTCCTGGCTCCCCATCTCTCTCCACTAGGCCCCACTGCTTCTCTGCCGCTCAAATTGGAGGAAGCTAGAAAAACCCAATGTAACAGAGGGGAAGACTTTATTCTGGGCATGTAATTGCTTGAAGCTGACAGTGCTAGAATCAGGGAGTCCGGTCTTGTGTGTTCAAATCATCATCTTTATTTTCATCTACCGAGCACCTTCAAGAAGCCTGGCCCCGGCCACCTTTCCTTGGGGACGGCCAATCAGGCAGAGCCACTCATGCGTGGGCGTCTTATCAGTCACACTCCCACACACCGATAAAAACTCCCCATCGGTAGTGTCATCTTGAACGATGAAGGACGGCTCGGGGTGGGTAATCAGGGCTCTGCATGTGCAGAATGAAAATGACTAACAAGGCCCAGTTTCTCTTCCCAGGAGTCCTAAAGAACCGCAAAGCCTCCTCGAGGGAGGGAAGGAGCTGGGGCTTGCTTGAGACTCAGTGAAGGGTCTCAACTCAAGCTGCTTCCCCCATAGTTTCACCAAAGAGGCCCTTTCAGAGCCTAAGATATTACTCTACTAGGCAGCCCTTACTGGTGTTCAACTTTAATTCTCCCTTCTATATGTTCCTCCCTTCCAGCTGGTTCTACCCTTCCATCACAGAATTTTTGGACAAGTATTCTTGGAATATGATAATAATAACAATTTTAACACGTCTTAAGCAGTTGCTGTGCTAAGCACTGGGGACATACTGGAGACTAAAATACAAGGACATCAGATCAGATTCAGGTCCTGTCCCCCTTGGGGTTCTCACAATCCATCTGATCTCCATTTGACACATGAAGAATCTGAGGCTCAAAGATAAACAACTTGCCCAAGGTCACCCAGGCCCAGGCTCTTTCATCTAGACCACACTGCCTCCCAAGAACTGGACTGCCTGTTCTGACCTGCCTGGGGAGAAAACCTTCAGGAGAAATCGCACTTACAGCATAAACCTCACCACTGAGGCAGGCCTGAGAAACAAAACCTTGTTAGAATAATACCATATGGGCTCTGAAGGCAGGGTGTTCTGTCGAATCGCTTATGCCAGCAGGAGTTTCCTTCCGGCTCCCTCTCGTTACCACCTCCCAACTCTTACTGAAGGAAGATTGTCCCCTGTCCTTCTTTGGTGAGTCAAGCGGGTGGGTTCTGTGAGAGCAGGGGCTTTGTCTCTATTTGTTCCGGATCCACTGGGCCTGGCCCTCTGGCTGCTGACTCAAAGGGAAAGAACAATAGCCACAGGTGGGCACCATGTGAAATGGGCCCTCACAAAGCACTCCCTTCCACCTCTTCAACCTGAGGGTTGTTCACCTTTTGAGTTCTCAGATTAATTCAGATCCTTCTGGGGCCCGCAAGTCCAGCTCAGAGCACAGGAACATAGGGACGGTGTGCGTGGGAGAGGGGGCGATGGGAATCGAAGGAGCCTCTCTTCACTCCCATTTCCCTTTCCTCCCTGTCATATTCTCAACCACGCAGATTAGCAGAAAGAATCTAGGCCTGAGAGTCAGAGGACCTGAGTTCTAATCCTAGAAATGGCGCCTGTCTGCTGGGCGATTTTAGCCAAGTCACTTTGCACCTCTGTGCCCCACTTTCCTCATCTGTAAAATGGAGATTCACTACCTGTTCTTTCTCCTAGACTGTAATCGCCATCTGGGACAAGGACTGTGTCTGACCTGATTATCTTGCCTCTCCTCCAGCACTTAAGTACAGTGCTTGACACATGGTAAACACTTTACAAATACTACACTCATCGTCGTCATTGTTATTATTCCTGCTGAGAGTAGTTTGGCCTTTAAATAAGTGGGAGGACGATATTCAGAGATGGGGAAATGGAATGGGGTGGGGGGGCGGAATCAAGGAAGGGAGGCTAAGGAGGAGGAAGACTGATTTTGTACATACAATGTCTGCTCTCCAACATGGACGCTGACCCCATCACCGGTGAGATCCTATCCACGTCTGTGGGTGCAGCTGAAGAGATACGCATGACTACTGAGATCTAGCAGAACGACAGTGTGGTCTACACTGTGTGTGTGTCTGCATGTGTTTGTGTGCCTGCAAGAATAAGCCGCGTGGCATGGGGGGAGAACATATGCCAGGGAGTCAGAAATTCAGGGATTATAATCCCGGCTCCGTCAGTTTTCTGCGTGGCCTTGGGCAAGTCACGTGACTCCTCTGTGCTTCAGTTATCTCATCTGTAAAATGGGGATTGAGACTGTGAGCACCCTGTGGGACAGGTACTGTATCCAACCCAATTTGCTGATATCCATCCCAGCAATTAGTACAGTGCCTGGCCCATAGTAAGCGCTAAACAAATACCACAGTTATAAAGCCCTTGCCACGCCGACGGGTGTCGTTACTTGAGTAGCCCATCTTCTGGAGCCTTTCTTTACGGAGATCTCTCCGTACGGAGGCCTCTCACCCGTTGCCACACACCAGGCCGCTCTGTCTGCTGCTGCTGCCGTCCAGAGTTCGCGGCGATAACCGGTTGCTTGAAAACGGGCTTCCCTCTGTCTCTAACCCACTGGATTTCCCCCTCAGCTAATCAATGATGCGTTATCGAGAGTTTACTGTGTGCAGAGCGCTGTGCTTGGGAGAGTACAGTACAACCGAGATGACAGACACATTCCCCTCCCATGTCGAGCTTACAGTCTCCTGCCTGTGTGTACTTTATCAGGACAGAGGGGCTTGGGTCTCACTGCCTCCCATCAGGAAGACCACAGCTCCACCCATTCAAAGCCCTCTCAAATCCCCAACAAGCTTTTCCTATTTACCTTCCCAGCACCCTTGAGCCTCATCATCCCTTCAGCCGACGATGGCGCCTCTGAACTTAGTTTCGTCCTCCTTAGGCCTCAGGTCCTAGTGTGTACTATTTCGACCACTGGAGGTGTAATTATTTGCACGTCTGTCTCCTCAGTAAGAGTGTGAAAGCTCCTTGTGGGCAGAGAACGAGTCACTCCATTATGTACTTTGCAGTACGCTGCCCAGAGAGGGTGCTCAATAAATGCTTTCACTACTGTCAGTACTGCCGTACTGCCACCACATCATCCTCCACAGATCCTGCCCACAGTAACTTTGTTGCAGTGACCATAAACTCAATAACTGAAGTCCAGTTCCTCATTGTTACTGACCCTGTCTTGATGTTTAAGGATGACAGTGCCTGCTTTATGGCCTCGGACAAGTCACTTACCTACTCTGGGCCTCAGTTTCCTCATCCACAAAATGGGGATTCAATACCCATTCTCTTTTCTAGTTAGACAGTGAGTACCATGTCAGGCAGGGACTGTGGACTGTGGACAGGGACTGATTATCTGGACTCTAGTCCAGAGGATTGAGGTCACATAGAGCCATGGCCCCGGTCCTTCCAGAGGCTTGTGGTCACGCAGGGCCATGACCTCGGTCCTACCAGAGACCGGCAGTCATCCATGACCACGGTCCTGCTCCCGCCAGAGGCCTGCGTCACACACAACCATATCCCTGGACCCACCAGAGGCCCACGGTCCGCCCGGCCTAAGGCCCTGGTCCTACCAGAGGCTCATGGTGCCCCCGCGGCCCTGGGAATTCAGCAACTGCCACTTCCCAGGCCCTCCTCCGCCCTGTGCCCGAGCAGCCTCAAGAGCTGCATATCCCTTCCTCTGCCCATTCTGTTCACACGTGACAAAACGGACATTCAACAGATGGCAAGTGCCGGACTTGGAATCCAATTACACACCAACAGTAGATGCATTATCCTGTTATTCTGACTCTGCGTTTGATGGTGACACATACTCTCTTATCTGCAATAGTGCTGAGGCTCTAAGTCACCCTCAACCGAGCATGTGCGGGCCAGAAGAGAGGGGAGGTGGGCAGGGCTTCCCGACGGTAACCAGGCCCAGAGGGAAAGGAGCGAGATGACAGAGCGAGGGAAGGGAAAGTGATGCAGCCCCTGAGGTCAAGGCATTGCGCGTCTCTCCAGAGTCTGGTGGGGAGTCTGAGACAGTGGGCAGAGAGTCGGGACTGGCAGCAGACCGGGAGCCTGGAAGTCATGGCCGCCAAACTCCCCAAGCAAGATGTGTTTGGGACCGAGTTCAATGGGGGAAGCCACCAGGGGGCTGCTGGAAGGAGGCAGCGGTGTGGCTTAGAGGATAGAGATGGGCCTAGGAGTAAGAAGGGCCTGGGTTCTAATCCCAGCACTGGCACCTCTCTGCTGTGTGGCTTTTCTGTGCCTCAGTTCCCTAATCTATAAAATGGGGGTTAATACTGTGAGCCTCATGTGGGGCAGGGACTGTGTCCAACCTGATTAGCTTGTAACTTGCACTTAGTACAACACCTGGCACATAGTAAGCGCTTAGCAGATACTATTTAAAAAAAAAGAAGGCTCTTGCCCAGTCTCTGCAGCTTGAGGGAAACATTGAAGCAGCCAGGCAGGGGCTCCGCTGACTGTGAAACTCAGGAGAGAAGGGCTCTTGGATGAGGTTGGAGAAGCCACGACTTGCCCCAGAAGCAGCAGGGACCACAAAAGGATAAGCCAGCTGGGAGAGGGTTGGGGGGTAAGGGGATTAGGGAGGAAGAGAAAATAAGGCACAGAGGTCGCAATGGGGGAGAGAGAAAGAAGATCATCATCACTGCGGTATCTGTTAAGCTTTTACACTCTGCTAAGTGCTGAGGTAGATACAATACAATCAGATCAGACATAGTCCCCGTTCCACACGGCACTCAGAGGCAAAGAGGGAGGGGCAACAGGTATTGAATCCCCATTTTACAGATGAGGAAACAGAAACCCAGAGAATTGAAGTGACTTCTGAGATCACAAGCCAGGCAAGTGGCGGGGCAAGGAAGAGAGCCCAGCCCTCCCGGCTACCAGGCCCTTGTGCAACAAGTGCTCGGGCTCCCGGCGAGTCCTGTGCAAGCTTCAGCCAGTCCTGACTGGTGTCCCTACCTCACCCTACAGAGCCCTCCTCTGCCAGGGGTGGCTCCGTTTGCTTTACTACCCTCTATCCTTGGAGAAGTACAGTGCCCTTGTGGATAGAGGCATGGACTTGGGAATCAGAAGGAACTGGGTTCTAATCTCAGCTCTGCCACTTGTCTGCTGTGGGGACTTAGGCAAGTGACTTCACTTCTCTGTGCCTCAGGTGGCTCATCTGTAAAATGGGGATTAGGAATTTGAATCCCACGTGGGACAGGGAGTGTGACCAACCTGACAAGCTTGTAACTATTCCAGTGCTTAATACAATGCCTGGCACGAAGTAAGGGCTTAACAAATCCCATATATTATTATAATTACCATGGAAGGAATCAAACAGTAGCATTTATTGAGCACTTACTGTGTGCAGAGAACTATACTTAGCACTTAGACTACGACAGTTTGGTAGATACATTCCCTGCCTGCAAGAAGCTTACAGTCGGGGGGGGGGGGGGAGGGACAGACAATTAAATTATGAAAATGTGCATGCCACCGGCTGAAATCAGCCCTGGGGTAACTCATGGGTTTGCAAATCGGGGGTTTGGAAATGGACGTGTAGACTCGAGGGTTATGGGTAGCAGAAGCAGGTACATGGAAGGACAGTACCTTTCACCAGACGAGCTGCACTTCGCTCCAATAAAGGAAGAAAGCAACTTCCTTACAGCTCTCCTTGCCCCGTGGTCAGCTGAAGCATGTCTGGAGCACGAATCGATCATATTTACTGAGTGCTTACTGTGTACAAGGCACTGTACTGAATACTTGGGAAACTACATTATAACAAAGTTGGTAGACAGTTCCCTGCCCACAATGAGTTTGGAAAGGGTGAGCTCACTCCCAATCTGGGACCACTGTTCACACCGTTTTCTAATGTGAGACCACCCCCTCCATGACTCGCCTCAAGACCCTTTCTAGAAAGTGAGTTTCTTCCCCCTCTAGTTCTCCCTCTGCCCCTCTGTCAATCTGCCTCTTTACCTCTTTCTCTCAGTCCTTCCTGTTTTGCACTGTTTCTCTTCCACTTTGGCCTCTCTCTGTCTCTTCTCCATCTCTCCCTCTTCCTGTATTTCTCTGTCTCTCTACTTCTCTGTCTCTGGCTGCCTCTCTCTCTCTCTCTCACCTTCTCACTTTCTCTCTTGCCCACTTCTTGAGTGGCAAGTGGTAAGAAGCAGAATGTAATGAGAACTGTTCTCCCCACACTCTGCCCTATCTCCCGCTCTGAGCTCTCAGGGGCAGAGTCTAGGTCTTTTCCACCATGCACCAGACCCGAAGCCACCAAAAACAGCCAGGTATTACCCATATGTGGCCAAGCTGAGTGCCACAGAGTCACATCTAGGACAGTGCCCAAAGGGCAAGGAAAAATCTGGATCAATGGTATTTACGGAGCAATCACTATGTGCAGAGCACTGTACTAAGCATTTGGGAGAGTACAATACAACAAAATTAGCAGACATGTACCCTTGCCCAAACAAGTTTACAGGCTGGAGGATGAGTGGAAAATCCTTTCCCCCTTTCTCAATTGAACCAGGAGGGGAAGAACCTGTAGTCTGATACTGAATCCATAGAATTCTCTTTCCGCCGAATGACATTTGGTTTCATATGTAAAAAACAGCCCCCCACCCTCCCAGCTCCCAGCCCCCTCCCTCTTCCAACACACCCTCCTCGCAGAGGCACAATTACTGATTGATTGCCTAGGGGCTTCCAGCTCCCAAGCCAAAGGGGGTTGCTATGGGAATCAGGAGAATACTTAGAGACAGCTCCTGAGCCTGTATTCCCCTGTCCACGGCAGCTGGAATTGGAAGCAAGAAAAACTGAGAGAGGTGTGGGTGGGAAAGGGGGCGTTGGAGAGAGAGAAGGGGAAGAGAGAGAGGGAGGGAGAAGGAGAAGGAGAAAGAGAGAAGGAGAAGAGACAGAGAGGGGAGAGAAAGAGGGAGAGAGAGAGAAGGGGGGCAGACAGAGGAGGGGAGAGAGAGAAGGGGGAGAGAGAAAATGAACACACATGCGAGATGCAGGCACGCTCGGAGGACAGACCATAAGCAGTGCAAGGCTACGATATAGAAAGGAACGAGGGCGCTGAGGCTTCAGGCAGCGGTGGCTTGGCTGTGGTTGGCTAATCCTCTCCCCCTGCCCCCCTTCGTTCGGCTAGGCATTTGGCATTGGGAAAGTCCAGTAAAAGTCCAACTGTAGCGGCTCGCTCGACACAAGATGGGATCTGGCTCTTCCACCTACCGGCCCAAGGCGATTTATCTGGATATTGATGGAAGAATTCAAAAGGTACCGAACTCCTTTTTCCCAGGCCCGCGTCCTAGCCCCAGTCCCTTCCGGGACTCTGGCCGCGACTGAGCCTGTGGGGGGCTGGGCTTGCTGCTACAGGGGAGCGAGGCTGGTCCGAGGGGCCGAGGGCCCCTGTCCTCGGGTGGGTTCTGGAGGTGGTGGCAGTAACCGCGGGGGGGGGGGGGGGAGGGAAGCCCCAGGAGAAGGTTCCCCTGACCTGGCCGCACGGTCAGTGCAGGCATGGGGGGAACGCCAGGGTCAGTGTGAGGGTGCTGTCCGCCTCCTGAGTCTGTCCTGCTCCCAGCGCTGCAGGACCCTGCTCCTAGCGCTGCAGGACCCTGCTCCTCTGCAACTTAAGCATGCACAGAGAGGGGGCCGGGGGCTCTGGCTGCCTCAGAGAGGGACCACCCCTAGCTGCCAGGCTTAGAGGGCCAGAGGCTGGGAGCACTGGCTATTCCACCTCAGGGCAGTGGGCTGACATGTTTTTTATGAACATAAACAGTCCATCGGCATTTTAGGTAAAGCGACCGATAAGAGGGCGATCCCAGAATTCAGGGACTGCATTTAGGGACCCAGGGTACGGACCACGCTGCAACCTCATTCGGGCATTGTGAGAGGACAGAAAGTGGGGTGGTGGGCTACTCAGTGCCTGGTGCACCTTGTGACACCCACTCAGCCTCGGCAGCGCAACGGGCTCTGACCGGGGATGGCACAACCAATTTGATGTCTCGCCTTTACCCTGGAGATTGGCTGCAATCTACCCACTAGCACCCTGGGTGTCTGAAAAGCCATTCCTTTCTCTCTTTAGTCTGCTCATCCTCCTTTTCTGTGCAGAGTAAACCCCCAATCAATACGATCGGCTGACTTAACTGATTCATCGGCTGAAGCCACCAGCTGTGGATTTTCCCTTCACCAAACTGGCCCTGAGGTTCCTTTAAAAGAAGTGGGAGCTTCTCTTTGTTGAACATAACCCTCTCCCTCACTTAAAGATGCTCCTAGGCCTGGCAGGTGCCCTCAACACCCTGCTTTGCCCGGAGCAGGAAGAGGATGCAGGGAAGGAGCCTGAAGGCCACGTGCAGCCCTTCTGGGATCCTGGAGAAATCAAAGCCGTGTCCCTCGGATAAGACCACACTGAGAGTCGGAGTTCCGGGGAATAACTCCTGATTCTTCCCCGACTCCCGATCCTTCCCTGGAGGGTGCAGAGGGGGAAGGGGAAATGACCCGAATCTATGGGATAACGGGGAGCAGACGGGGAGGGGATGAGGCTGGGTGATGGCACACAAGCTGGGAGTGGGGGAACTGGCCTACAGCAATAAACAACTCTGTCTTTCTCGGCGAATACAGGCCAGGGCAAGCAGCCTCCCCCAACCCCCAAGGCCAAGCCACCCCCAAGGAGGGATCCCCCTCCTCCCAGATTTTCAGATTGAGAGACTGAGGGATGTGTTGATCTAATGGTCACTTGGGATGGCCCAGAGGGCTGGCTTTCTGGTTCACCAAGGGGTGACTAAGAGAGCCCTCAGGGGATCAAGCCTGCCAAGCTGGAGCTAGCCTGAACCACCAGAGTCACCTAATAAGACCTTGGTTTTTGTAGCATGCTTTTATACCCAAAGCGTTCTCACATTACTACTTTCATTTCTGCCCTCACAACTAGTAGGTAGGTAGAAAGGCAGATATTATTGTCCCCCTTTTGCAGAGGAGGAAACCGAGGTTCAGAGAGGTTAAGTGACAGGCTGGAATTAGAGTCTGGCCTCGAATCTGGGTCCCCCAGCTTCCATACTGGTGCTGTTCCGCTACACCATGCTTCAGTTCACCTCCGAACCCCCGAAACGCAGGGCCCTCCCCGAGCCTGAAACGGGGGGACAGAGGGACAGAGGGGCTACAAACATGTGTGTCTGTTTCTAGTAAAGTCTGCTCACCTGTTGCTCAGTTCTTTCTGACGAGATGCCAGCCATGCTCTGCAACTCGGCTGTTAGGGTGGTGTCCTGGGTAATGAACACTGGCGCCCTGTGGTATGGTGATGTCACATGGTCCATTTTGCAGAACTGCAACCTCGCCTACCTGAGCCTAATGCATTTCTCAGGGGCAGGAAGGGGGACCCCAGGCCCCACCCCCGTCACTCCAGAGCCCCTGAATATTTCCTTCCCAGGCTCCACTTCCAAGCCATGACTGATCAAAATATCGGTCCTAATGGCTTCTGGTACCAAATCCAGACCAAGCAGGTAAGAGGATGGATGAAAGTCAGACTGTCTGATAAAACAGCGGCCTTCTGGTCACCCTCCTGGCCGTACTGGAACTAGAATGAGGATGCCCATTGCTCAGCCTTAGCAGAATTGTCCCACAGACCACATACTGCCCTCTGATGACCACTCGCCTTCCGGACACCATGGCCAGTAGCACAGAGGCTGCCTCACAGCAAGAAGCCCAGTCCATGACATGGCCACAATCTCACTGTCCTTGCCCCTATACTAAGGAGCCCCTCTAGACTGTAACCTCATTATGGGCAGGGAACTTGTCAACTGACTCTTATATTGTACCCTCCCAAGCATTTAGCACAGGACTCTGCATAGTATGTGCTTCAAAAATACCACTGATTGACTGATTGATTGGGAGAGCAGAAAGACACATGATCCCTGCCCTCAAAGAGCTTTCGATCTAAGAGGGGACACAGCCAGACGGTCAGAAAGGATTTCCCAATGATGGGAGGAGGAGGAAAAACAAGACTGGAACAGTTCGCAGGTATGAGCATGTTCCCAGTTCTCCTGCCCAGGGCCTGGTCCGGTTCCATCGACCTAGCCTGACTCCTCCCCGGGCCAAACCTGGCCCCAGCCTGGCAGGCTTGGATGTTTCAGGCTCTGACCTGCCCAGACCCTTAAAGGTTACAACGATTTTCCGGGAGCCGCACTGGCTCACGAAGGGGCCGGAGCCTGCAAATGTGCTCCAAAGTGCCTCTCAACGCCATCCCAGAAAGCAAAGCCTTGTTGGACCCACAGAAGGACCGCTTGGCCACTGTTTCAGGGGAAGAGGAAAGGGTTGTGGTGGTGGTGGTGCTCTGACAGCCAAGTTTGGTGAGAAAAGCAGGCAGGGGAGCCCCAGGAGGGATTCTTCCTTCCTGCTCTATTTATTGAGCACTTACTGTGTGTAGAGCACTCTACTAAGTACTTTGGGAGAGTACCATAGAACAATATGACACATTCCCTGCCCACAACAAGCTTACTGGCTAGAGGAGGTGGTGAGTGTGTTAGAGGGGACCATCAGGAGGAGGAGCCAGAGACCCGCTTCTACTGCCCGGTCCCAAGGACCCAGGATGATGCCTGGCTCACAGCGGGGGGGCTCTGCACACCCCACTGCTCTTCCTGATGCCGATGGTGATGTTGAGGGTGTTGAAGAATCTCTTTCACTGCCCACATCCTAACTGCTGATGCTGCCCCGTGCAGCACTGAGGAGTGCACAGCCCCTGGGGAGCTAAACCACTGGAATTTTTCTGAAAATATTGAAGCCCCTAACCCAGGGTAGATTAGCCAGATGGGAAAGGATCCTTAGTGATTCCCTTTGGCTGGAGAAGGGGCAGTGGAGAGGACAAGAGAGACAGGTTTCATTTAGTAGGCCGTTTCTTCAGATTCTCCCTTTCCATGAATTTGTTATTATTATTATTTATGGTGTTTGGTAAGTACTTGTGTGTCAAGACTTGTTTTAAGTATTCGGGAGTAGATACAAGTTAATCAACTTGGACACCATCCCTATCCCAAATGAGGTTTAAATAGGAAGGGGAATAGGCATTGAACCCCCATTTTACAGTCAAGGAAACTGAAGCGCAGAAAAGTTAAGTGAATTGCCCAAAGTCACAAAGCAGTTAAGTGGTGGAGTTGGGATAAGAACCCAGGTCCTCTGACTCCCAGGCCCTGTGTTCTTTCCACTAGGCCGTGCTGCTCCTCTCTTCCTCCCAGCATGGCTTGCCCCAAGGGATACAGGGGCACAGCTGATGATTCTGCTCTTCCAGATCCAAAGTCGATGCGCTAGGCTTAGCAAAGGTTGCGCTTGTCCAGCAAGTGCTCCTGTAATCCCGGTAGTCGCAACAGTGACATGGTAGGTTCCAGTTAGTGCTGCTCACTCTCTTTGGCCAGGCACCAAAGCTCAGGGTGCTGGGACCTCAGCACAGGCCAGAACCCTCCCTCCAGGACCTGTTGTCAGTAGCCTCCATCGAGACTGTATGAACAGCCTCTGCCTGTTGCTCAGGGTGACCGGCTGACCAGACTTGGAAGGTCTTAAAGGATTCCTGCTACCAGTCGCTAGGACCTGGGAATGGGAATGCGACTATCCCCCTCAGTGGAGCTGGGGTTAAACTGGCAAGTCACGCTCAGCCGATAAGAATGCAAGAGTCTTTATTCAGCCGCCGCGTTCACAGTACCAGAGGAGGAGGAACATGTACAGAAAGAATAAGATCACCAACACAAAACACGGCGGTTCACTGATTTTGCTCGTAGTTGTCCCGATCGTTGGGAACATACCAGTTTCCTATGAGTATGAGATTCAATGCTAATATATTAGAATGCACCTCCCAAAGGGGGAAAGAATAGAAAGTAAAAATCCGATATAGCCCATTCCTGAAGGGGATACAGAAGAACATCGATTATCAAGTCCTTGAGGTCAGTTACGTGAGCTCCAGCTCAAAGGAAACTCAGCTCTATTCTAGGTCAACAGCAGCAGATAGTCATATTCCCAGCAGATTCCTTGGAACTGGCTGTCACAGAGCGGGCATCCCACATTCTGGGTTGGGGCGAGTGTGAGGCCAACTAACAGCACTCTCATCCCACTACCAAGAGTTGTCTCCTAGGCACCGATTTTCATAGGGTATCTGACCCACCTAGGCTCTCCACTTGGGTGATGCTGGGATGTGGAGGTGAGGGGCCTTCCTGGCAGGTGTGATCCAATGCCACCTTTCTGGGGGCCCTCTCCCTCGTTCTCACCAATACCAGCCAAAGGCTACACTCTCGCTTTGCTGACAGCGCTTGAGGTGACATCACTTTCCATTTTCTGGGGGCCTTGCTTTGTTATCAGCAATGCACCTCCCCATCTGGGGCCCTCCACTAGCTAACAGCAATACCAGCCAAGGTTTGCTGCACCGATCTTGTGGTCATGATGTGCTCATGTGCTCGGGTTGATGGTGATTTTGCCCACAAAACGCAGTTGGTCCGGCCAAGCCCAGCCTGACAATGCTGTCACAGGGTTGGGAGGAAACAAAGCCTGAGAAAATTGGTCAAATAATCTCTGGCTTTCAATTTCTCCTCAAAAATGTTGCCTTAGAGATGAGGTTTGTCTTGCTGGCAGGAGTCCAGCAGCTGGAACCTAGAGCCCAGAACGCCTAGTTTTTGTTTCTGACTCCTCTGCTGGAGCCTTAGACCAGGTCCTCCTTCCCCTCTACATCCCCAGGTGTCTCCTCGGTGAAGAGGAGGCAGGGCCATTTGTCACTGTGGAGTGCTTGAAGATCCTCCAAAGGCACAGCACAGCAGAGAGCCAAACTCGAGCAGGGGCCTGGGAGTCAGAAGGACATGGTTTAATGTCTGCGGGAGCTTAGGACCTGGGCACCTCATCACTGGACTGGCAAAAAGCAATTCTTGATCAGGAGAGTCAAAAGAGGAGCAGCAGACAGAAAAACCCCACCCCTGCCCAGGCCTGGCAGGAACCTCAGCAATGGAGGTAAGCCTCTCCACTGCAGTAGGAACATCAGGCTGAGGTGCAGTGTGGAAAGCTTCCGGGACAGATTTCAAAACTAAGGGGCAGTTGGCATCCTCCTGTCTGCAAATGATTTCCCATCTCCCCTTTAGATTGTGAACTTCCTGAGGGCAGAGACTGCATCTTCTATTGTACTTCCCCAGGTGCTTAGAATAGCTCTCTCCATACCACTGTGGCTTAGTAAAGACTACTGATTGATAAAGAGTAGACAGTACCTATGCTTAATGGCAGCGTGGCCAGGTGCAAAGTGGGTGGAACTGGGAGTCAGGAGTCTGCCAGCGGACTGGGGTGAGACCTGGGGCCATTCACCAAACCTCTCTGTGCCTCAGTTTCCTCACTTGTAAAATAGGGACACAGACTTGATCCCCCAACTCTAGCATTGTGAGCCCCGTGTAGAACAGTGCTGGATCCAATTTAATTATCTTATTTCTACCCCAGATCTTAGCATGGTACTGGATGCATAAATGCTTAATACTAATGATAAAAATAAAGGAATTTGGGTGGGACAGGGCAGCCTCCTTGGAACTGCCAAGAGAGGAGCAGCTTCTCTCCAAGAGACCATTTAGTCTCGGGCTGGATTAGACGTCATATCCTATTGCAGGGCACCGAGTTGGCCGCTTAAGTAGAAGGGGAAATCATGGCGAGTCAGCTTTCTGCGTGGGGGAGATGGGATTCCACTTCCTCTGCTACCTCACAGCACAACCTCTATGCCCAGAAAAGCCTAGATATCAGCACTCCCCCAAGCCCTAGATGATCTAACTGAATTACGGTGTTTACTAGTTACCAGCTTTGTGCCAAGCCCTGGGGAAGAACCAGCAGATCAGACACTCCCTGTTCTGCCCCAACATTCACTTTCTAAGAGACAGAGGAGGAAATGGAGGCACAGAGAGGTTAAGCAACCAGCCCAGGCCACCACAGCAGAATCTCACCCGGGGGGTGCGTTACTGGGGATGTTTCTGGAGTTAGGAGAGGAAAATCAAACTCCTCACCTGAAGTGAGGAAGTGACTGTTACGGGCTTGGAAATCCAATCGTTGGCCAGGTAGAAGGATCCTGCAGTGGAAGGATTTCCCCAAAGGATCTCACTCGGCTCAGCATCTTTTCTTCTCCTCTGCAGATTAGGGAGGGGATGGAGACACCTAAAACTATTCCATTACAAACAACTACGGAGCAGGTTTAAAACAACAGCTGCAGCAGTCACAATTCCTCTCAGATCCAGCATGCGAAAGGCTCCCTAAGAGCTGGGCAGAGTTTAAGATCGTGGGTACAGCTTTATTTTAGCTTCCTGACATTTCCAGTGCAGCCCAGAGGAAAGAACCCAGGCCTGGGAGCCAGAGGGCCTGGGTTCCAATCCCAGCTCCACCACTTGTCTATGTGACCTTGGACAAGTCCCTCTGTGCCTTCATTACTTCATCTGTAAAGTGGGGATTAAGACTGTGAGCCCTACTTGGGACAGGCTCTGCGTCCAACCTGATAATTTTCTATCCACTCCAGTGCTTTGTGTAGGGCCTAGCACAAAGTGCTTAACAAATGCCATTAAAAGCAAAACAAAAAATTCCTTATGCAGAAAACAAAATCCCAAGGGAGAATGGGATGGTGCAAGGGTGGGGCGGGAGCACTGAACTGTAGACTGTGTACACTGCAAGTGCTTTGTGGGCAGAGAACTCAACCAACTTTGCTATATTGTACTCTACCCAGTGTTTAGTAAAGTGCTCTGCACACAGTAAGCATTCAGTAAATACCACTGATAGACAGATTTGGGGCAATGTTTGAGTTAGAACTCAGGGCTCCCAGAACTCAACTGTGCCTGCTTGTTCCTTTAACTCCAGAACCCAGGGAGACAGAGTTCACATCCCAATACAGCCGTGAGCATGCTCATACCAAAGGATGGGCTTCCTCTGTACATTACTGGGGTACTTGTTACGTGCTTATTAAGCGTCAAACATTGTACAAAGTGCTGGGATAGATATAAGATCAGGTCCCATAAAGGGCTCGTGTTGCAAGTTGGAGGGACAACAGGTATTGAATCTCCATTTTACAGATGAGGGAACTGTGGCCCAAAGAAGTTAAGTGAATTGCCCAAGGTCACACAGCAGATAAGTGGCAGAGATGGGAATAGAAACCAGGTGCTGACTACCAGACCTGTGCTCTTTCCACTAGGCCACGCTGCTCTTTCCTCTTTATGCCCAAGGCCCTGGCCAAGGGTTTCCAAGCATCTTCAGACCAGCATAAACTCTTCCTTCTAGCCTTGGGACTTGCCCAACTTGGGAAGTCTTAAATTTGTGTCCTGGGGGATGGAAAACAAGATGGCAGGGGGCAAGGAGAAGGGACACCCATTTACTTCTTGGAGTTTCTTTTTAAAAGTGGCCAATGAATAGTCTTTACTGAGTGCCTACAGCAGGCAGAGCACTGTACCAAACATTGGGAGAGTCCAAAAGATGTAGAATAAATAACTGCTGCCTATAAGGGGCTCACCTTTTAATGGTAGGAAATGGACAATTAATAATTGCTGGATATTAGGATGCCAAGCTAAGGTAGAAGGATATGGGATGAAGTTTTAGTTATAATTCATAGCCCCTGGCCTTATACAGTCTTTGCTTAGATTACTAACCAACCAACGTAAATTTTGCTGGCAGGCACGCTCTCTCTCCCTCTCTATGCCAGTGGTCTGATTTCTTCAAGCCTTGGCCCTGGGCTAACTTGCCTTGCTGGGGAGTTCAATAGTAATAATAGTAATAATGGTATTTTTTTTTAACAATACCCAGTGCTCATTTTCACACCTACCAGGAAGAAAAGTGGGAGTGTAGAGAGTCAGGAGACAGAGACATAGAGTGAGACACCAGGAAACATTGAGTCAACGTGAAACTGAGGGCATCCATCAAAGAACGACTGCAGCTGGGGCGGGAATTCAACTCAGGAAGAAAGGGCTTTTAAAATGGGCTAGGAAAAATGAGAAGATGGAAATAGCCGAGATGGGTTAGAACAAAGTGGTCTGAGATCCCAGGATCCGGGATTTCTCATCCGGTGGACAGTGCCACCCTGCCTGACTTCGTTACTCTCACCACACTGTGGGTCTGACAGCAAAGGAGGCTAGTGGCTGCCTCGTCCCTGTTAGGGATCATGTAAAATGAAACACAGCCTTGCCCTGGCTTGGTCACGAAATGGGATTGTGTGTTTTCACAGCTTAGCCATGGGTTCACCTTCATTTTGCTCAACCTCTCCCCATCACAAAAGGAAAAAAGCTTCCGAAGAAAAGCAGTACAAAAATGCCTTTCGTTTCTTTTCTGATTGTTACCTAGTGGCCACAGAGAGAACGATAGGCTCTATTAGGAAGCAAGCGCCTATACCGATAATGACTCAGCGGCAGACATTTGCTCGGCGGATGAAACCTAACCAACAAAGCATCAGAGAAAGCATTTTCTCCCCCCCTCGACAACCTAGTTAAAATAAACGTACAGATTTCAACTGCACTATGGCTTCCAGGCTGGATATGCTAGAAGACACGGGGCAGGGGGTGGGGGCCCAGGTATAGGGAGAAGAACGGAAATCAACCGCACGCCGAATTTTGACAATGTTTTGCGGATGACTTTGACATGCTGTGCTTGGATGGCTGGGACTGACGGCCTGGTCTTCACAGCAGCAGCATCACTCCGCCTTCTCCACCCACCCGTCACTCTTCAAACCCAAAGGCATGTTTGTGCCGGAAGAGTGCTGGGTGGCCTTCAGGAATCCTGCCCTGCTCCTGTGCAATCATCACCCCCGGCAGCCAAACGGTTTGGGGCTGGAGGAAAACCCCTGCAAGCAGAACTAGCTTAGACCCCAATATCACCCCCCAAACCCACTCCTCTGCTCATTGTCCTCAGGGCTCTAACTCTGCTAATGGAACATGTCAGGCCCAGAGTTCCTCAGTCCTGGGGCTCCTGCCTTCCAAACCTTTGTTTCAGAAAGCTTTGTCAATATCAGGCGATCAATCAATAGTATCTATTCAATTGTATTTGAGTGCTTACTTGTGCAGAGCTTCTAAGCGCTTGGGAAAGTACAACAATAAACAGTGACATTCCCTACCTACAATGAGCTTATTGAGCACTTAACATGGGCAGACCACTGTACTAAGTGCTTGAGAAAGTATGATACAACTGTTGGTAGGCACCATCCCTGCCCACAGGAGCTTCCAGTATACAAGGGGAAATAAACAGAATAGGAGAAATTGTAGAGTATCAGAAAGTTTACCTAAATATTGTGGGCCTTGGGTATCGAAATTCTTAAGGGGTACAGAGCCCGGTGTACAGTCGACAAAGAGAGGACAGCAGATACGAGAAGTAAAGGGCTTAGTTGGAAAGACATCTTGGAGGATATGTGATTTTAGGAGGATTATGAAGGTGAGAACTGTAGGATATGGAGAGGGAGGTTCCAGGCCTGAGTCTTGAGGGTCTCCCACAGTTACAGGGCCTCAGTTTCTTCATCTGCACAATGGGGATAAGATCTGTTTTAAGTCCCATGTTGGACAGACACTGTTTCCAATCTCATAACCTTATATTTACCCCAGTGTTTAATATATGCCTTAATTTTAATTGGTACAGTCACACCGCCCTCAACTGGGAAACCTGAGTATCAGGATGCTCAGGAAAGTGGTCTCATCATGATTTACTCTTCAGAGCACTGCACACTGTAGAAAAACATTCAGAAGGCATTATCTCTACACTTCTGGCATTACATGCTTGGGGGTTCAAAGACAACAGTAAACTTGAAGCTCAAGGCACAGGTGAGTTGTAGAATGCAAAGAGATGGAAAACAGGAGAGACTGGGAGAAGCTTCGAAGCCTAGGGAGAATAAATACATCGTATCCAATTGGAACCGAATGACATGGGATGATACAGACCAGTGGAGAACAACTGAGAAAGAGATCCCAGTCATGTGTAAGCTACAATCCATCCTGTGCACGAACCAAGTCCTAACTGCCACTGATGCCCTTGTCACTCGGAGCACCTGCAATTGTTTCCATCGCCTGTTGGTCTCCTGATCTCCCAGAAGCCGCCGGACCAGGGGGAACAAAAACAGCCTCTCCCTCTCACCATCTCCCCGAAACCGGGCCATGTGTGGTCCGTGGTTTGAGGATCAAGAGTCGGCAGGTCTCTGCCACATCAGAGAAGTAGCATAGCCTAGTGGATACCGCACGGTCCTGCCACTTGTCTGCTGTGTGACTTGGAGCAAGTCACTTCTCTCTGTCTCATTTACCTCATCTGTAAAACGGGGATGAAAACTGAGTCCAATGTGGGACACGGACTGTGTCCAACCTGATTAGCTTATATCTACCCCAGAGCTTAGTACAATGCCTGGTACGTAGTGAGCACTTAACAAATACTATAAAGCGAACAAAAAAAAAAAACCCATCATCAGAGCCCGGGCTTCCTTTTGTCCCACAGGTATCTGTTATGTCCTCTTGTCAGTCTTGTCAGGGGTTGGCACCAGTCTGTTTCAATACTGCTTGGGTATCCCACTATTAAACAATTGTATTTATTGAGCACTTACTATGTGCAGAGCACTGCCCTAAGTGTTTGGGAGAGCATACTACGAGAGGATTAGCAGACAGTTTCTCTGCCCATAATGAGCTTAAGGATCACCCATTCTCCTCACACTGCCGACCCAGGGAAGTCGTGCTGCAAAAAGCGCCACCTCGATGGCAGTGGATTCCAAGACGACCTCGTCGGTGCTCCTGCTTAGACCTGTGATGGGGGGATTGTCCCCTAGAGGCCGCTGACTTGCCTTCTAGTATAGGTCCAGGTCCCTCTGCCATAAAAAAATTAAAATCCTACACCGCTATGGGTTTGGAGCCCTTCAGTTTGGTCTAACAAATCCCAAACACATACACACAAACAAGAGAGAGAACCACAACCAAAATAGCTGGAGGCGTGAGGAGGAAGTTAAGGCTTTCTGAGGTGATGGAAAGTTTGGAACGGGAGGCGAGTGGGGCTTTTCTACAATTAGCTCAGGAATTTTTAACAAAAAAAAAGCCACCATGGTGTACCACCTCGCCCTTGCAGTAGCCAACATTCTACCTCAGTAATAACTGGGTCAGAAGGGACGCCGCCTCAGCAGGTGGCAGGTGTGAGGCAGAGCCGGGCCTGGCTCCAATTTTTTGTTTCCGAGCACCGACTGGTAGGAGCTGAAGTTGTCCGGCAGCCAAAGCTGCCCTCAGTGCTCTGAAGAAAAATTCAAGTTGACATGAAAGACAGAAAGAAGGAAAAATCACTTTATTTTCTGCCAGCCAATGAGAATGAGGCAACTCAACTGGGCAATGTAGGCAGACTACCTGGGTCTTTGCTGGGAGGTGAGAAGGAGAGAAGAAAGGAATGGACTCTTCCCTCCACCTCCATGTGGCAGAGCCAGTGGCCCACCCTAAACTCCATTTTGCTGCTGGGGGTCCAGAAAGGGTGGAAGAGGAGACAGGAGAGGTTGGAAATGTGTGGCAACTGCCAATAGCCAAGTACTACCAGGCCCTTGCCCCTGGCCAACCTAGTTCCTCCCACCTCGGTATTGAGAAGGAGAACTTTAAGCTGAGATCTTGCTTCCACCCACCCTCTTCCATTAGAAATGCCTTCCCTCCAGGTCTGTCTGGTGATCTAGCATCTTGCGATTCCGGCCAGCCGGCTGGGCACATCCGCTAATACCCTGTAACAATCCCATATTCGGCAAGAAACTTGGCTAACGTGAGCGTCCTCTCAGCTCAGGTCCACAATCCCTGGGCTCGTACTCTGCTAACACAATAAGACATCTGGCCCGTATCGCTGGGACGGCCTGCCAGGGAACCTACAGCTGCAGTGAATGCTGGGTAAAACACTTGTGGCTTTGGCTGGCCATTTATCTGTCCGGTTCCATAAGAGACAGTCTGCTTTTAGGCTGATTTGTCTTCTGGCTGGTGTTTTGGGGTGGAGGTGGGGGGTGTCAGCAGAGGGATGTCTGGTATTTTGAGTGCCATTGGGGATCTCTTCCATCTGCCAGTTTTACGGCTATGTTGGGAGAAAAAATGCAATCCCAGCATTGAATTCCTTCATTGCAGTTAACCAATTAAGGCAGACTATATCTAGAAGCTTAAAGCTTTCCCTTCCTGGCATTCACATTCTTTAATCCTGAATGCCCTTCTGTTTTGAAGGTGGTCTTCAGCAAATACTGCAATTCCAGCGATATCATGGCTCTCTTCTGCATCGCAACTGGGTTACCTCGGTAAGTTCCTGACTCACCCTGATTACAAGCGGCAATCCTTTAGCCTTCACTTAAAACCCTGGGAAAGGGATTGGGACAAAGGTGAAAGAGAAAGAGGATAATTTAGCCAAATCTCTTCTACCACACAAGGGGTTTTTTTTTTGTGTTTTTTCTTTCTTTTTTTGGGGGGGGAGGCGTTTACAACATCCCATCCCATCACATCTAACAGACCACAACTCTTTCCATCTCGAAGCCTTATTAAAAGCATATCTCCTCCAGAAAGCCTTCTTGACTAATTCCTCATCTCCCCATTCTATTTTCCCTCCCTTCTGAGCAGCTATGCACTTGAATACATATGTGAGTTTCCTCTTCCATAAAATGGGGATTAAGATTATAAACCCCATGTGGGACGGGGACTGTGTCCAATCTGATTAACTTGGATCTATCCCAGTGTACTAAGGTACAGTGCCTGGCACATAGTAAGCATTTAACAAATACCACAATCATCATCATCCCACTCACACACTTATATTCAGTTGCTTCCCCTATTTGAAATTCATTTTAACATCTGTTTCCCCTGCTAGGTTCAGCTCCTTGAGGGCGGGGGTCATGTCTTCATTTTTAGATCGTAAGTCTCCTAAGGGACAGGAACTTGTCTAGTTCCCACCTGTATACTCTTTCCCAATGCTTAGTACAGAGTTCTGTACACACCAAGTGTTTAATAAACTTACTACTGCTATAGCACTCTCCCAAGCACTTGACTATAGTGTTTTGCACAGGGTAAGCCTCGATCAATCCCTAAAAAGTAACCAACCTAAAGACTGTGTGGGTGGAGTGGCTGGCTAGGAATTAAAAAGCTCTACTTTCCGGGATTCCCGGCCCTCGGTTGCCAAATGCTTAATACAATAACTAAGAAAAGTAGCCAAAAAAATCTGGTTGTCAGATTGCAGAAACAAATGCTAGGCTCAGAGCCTCCTCCCATCATAGACACCTCCCGAATAAAGCCAGGTAACCAGCACTAGCCTTTTACATTCTGAAGGATTTTCCAAACCAATTGAAATTTTGGTAAGTACCAGGTTTTATTTTTAGGAAGCAGCCTACCTTCCCAGCTTTCATGAGTTTGTTTTTTTGGTGGAATCAACAAAAAACAGTTTCTATAAAGAAGTGTTTGTTGTAATTGTCACAGAAAAACGGACATTAACATCTAAAACAGCAGTTTAGGAAGTGAAACATTTCAGCTGCCATGTCTATAACCTATTCTTCACCCAGAATCTCCCTGGGGTTTAGCTTTCCTTGGGTGGCAGGCACTCCCTCCAGATTAAATGGTCTATGGGCTAGAAAAGTTCATAAAAATTTACATTGGGTTAAGATACCACTTGTATCAAACCACTTTCTAGGCAGAAATCTTTGAAAACACTTTGCTCCTTTCTGCAATTCTTGCCTTGCTGAAGCATGTGCAGCTGTTCCTTTAAGAAGGTGAAGCAAGAGGTAGCTATCTATACAGCAGGGTTAGAAGGCAGAACAGACCAGCAGAAACTCTGAGCTCCCCTCCAATTATGTAGCCTTCAACCAGCTTTATTTACAACATATGAACAGAAATGTTGAGACCAGGCAGTCCTACCCTAAAAATAATCAGCAAGATGCTTTACAAATGCAGATAACCCCCCAGTCAATGTTACCTACTAAGTGCTTACTGTGTGCAGAGTTCTGAAGTTGACAGACCCATGATCCCTGCCCACTACGAGCTTATGGTCTACAGGCTCTACAGTCTATAAGGTGCTTACAGCAGACGATGGTAGGATCCTGACCCCTAAAGACCCCATCAGAACAACAGTGTACAGACGTGAAGCAGACATGGCTAGGCCAAAGCCATGGGAGTGCCAAACCAAGAGACAAGGCCCCTGCGTTGAACACTTTCTACTGATTGATCAGCAGGAAATCTAACAAAGTCTTTCTGCATACACAGAACAAACCACTCATTTGACAATAGAGAGATAGTTCATCTGCACTGTCAGACTCAGAAATCTCCATCAGATCAAACTACTCATATGCAACAGCAGAGAGGAGGTTTGTTTTGACAGTGATGAGCTTTCTTTAAAGATCAGTGCGGGTACACTTAGAGACACCTGTTTCTTTTCACTCACATCTCTAATTCCCAGAGTGACACAATCATTTCACAGGGGGTGTTTGAGTTTCCTTTAAAACTGTATTTATTCTGCTTCAGATATTGACTCTGAAAGAGTTGGGAGGAAAAAGAGCTTTTTGATTTATTATCTCTTACAATATTAACCTTGATTTCACCAACAAACTGTCTCAAAATTGTCTCAAAACTGACTACTCTCTAAAGAATTTGTTAGACAATTATTCCTGTCATTTTCTCATTCAGGTTCACATATTAAATCAATCAGTAATGTTTCTGTAAGAATGCCGTGCTGTTGTATTAAATGTATGCAGAAACAGAATTGCACAAATATCTATACTTCATGTAGGTAAAGGACAGAGAGAAAATAGTAGATCTCCTCTTGGATTCAGTGTGGCCTAATTCCTGGAACTCCCAAAGCTCTACGGTAGTTCAGTAACACTGCATAGGATGTCAGAATTCTGAGAGGTTTTTTAATGTGTGGAATGCATCTTTCAGGAACACAACTATCTCGCTCTTGACCACAGATGATGCCATGGTCTCTATTGACCCAACGATGCCAGCAAATTCGGAGAGGTAATGATCATCATGCTGAGACTTCCCATGCCAAGGAGAGCTGGCTCCTCACTGCCTTCTGTTCATTTTCCCCTCCCTTTTAAACATCACTGGGAAAAGGTAGAAGCTAGAAACAGTTTAGGAGTCCCCAAAATCTTTTAGGGGGAGAAGGTCTACGATTAGAAGCTTCTGCTTTCACCCTGTTATATTCATCCTGCCCGTCCTCTTTCCAGACAAACAAAAAAATAAAAATTACATTCTAACGGAAGAAAAATAGCTCAAATGTCAAATCGAGAATAATGAAATTCTGCAAACTGCAATAACAGACTGTATTTACTTCTGAGAATGAACTACTAAGGAGGATATCTGGCAATGTCATTTGGGGTTCTTCACCCCAATCTGAATTTCGTAGTTTCTTATCAAAACGCCCATGTATACACACACACTCAGAATGTGGGCCCTGAACGGGGAACTGGTGAGGTGGCTAAGACCTTTAGATTTTTAACTCAAACTCTCTTGCCCTCTTATTCCATATGGGCCAGAAAGCTGTATTAGAACTGATGTAACACACTTTACTCTCTTTTACAGAACCCCTTACAAAGTGATACCAGTGGCCATCAGACAACTTTCAGGTAAGACACCCAACAACATTTTCCCCATAAAATGGTTGATAAACACTTGAAACCAGCAACAAGGCCTAGTGGAAAGAGCATGAGTCCGGGAGCCAAGAGACCTGGGTTCTAATCCCGGCTCTGCCACTTGTCTGCTGTGTGAGTTTGGGCTAGACACCTAACTTTTCTGTGATTGTTTCCTCATCTGTAAAATGAGGGTAAAATACCTGTTCTCCTTCCCTCTGACAATAAGCCTCACTGTGGGACAGGGACTGTGTCTAATCCTCTAATATTCTATCAACCCTAGTTTTTGGCATTTGGTAAACACCTTTCAAATGCCAGAATTATCATTATTAACTCAAAGCATTGTAGAAGGGAGGCTAAGTGTGATGAGAATTTTTTTAAATTATATGAAAGTGGTGACCACTTTCTAGAATTAGAAGATTCCATAAGCATTAATCCATAACCACAACCCATGAGAAGCTACTGGGGCCCAGGGGATAAAACATGGGCCTGGCTCTGCCACTTATTTGTTGTGTGACCTTGGGCGAGTCTCTTAACTTCTCTGCATTTCATCTGCAAAATGAGGATGACGACTGCGAGCCCCACCTGAAAACCTTGCATTTACCCCACCACTTAAAACGGTTTGTGGCACACAGTAAGCACTTAAATACCATCCTCATTATGATGTGGGACTTGAACTGTGTCCAACCTGATTAACTTGCATCTTTTAGGACAGTGCCTGACACACAGCACTTAACATATACCATAAAAAAATCATACATGACAATCATAATGTTGGACTGAAGATTAGGTGGTGTACAAACAGAATCCATACAATGCTCTCCTCCCTAATAAAATGCAAAACACTAGTTTTCTAGAGCTCAAAGCGGCTGCTGTATCAGGCCAGCATACACTTGCTCACCAAAGTGCACTGCCCACAGCAGCTATCACAGTGTTACAACTCAACAACACTTCAGTATCCTCCCCGTCCCTCTCGCTGCCTTGTTACCGGCGCCTACTAAAAAACCAGACGGGCCGACCACAAAATGAGTGTCTGAAACTGCTAAGTCTCGTCCAACAGGACCAAGCCGGAATGTCTTTAGGTCTTTTCTGGAAAGTAAAAACTGCATCCAGAATTTGGAGAGCCCGTGGCCCGGAGGCCAAACTGGGGACTTGGTGGGAGGGTCGGACTGGTGCAAATTCCTAGGCTCCTGATAAGCCAAAGGGGGTCAGAGGTCGGCCAGCCAACACCAGCGCCCACGACACGTCCCCACTGACCCAGAGAGGGGGGCTTTAATGGTTGTCTCCCATCCCCAAGCAGTGGGGGAAGGTGGGGAAGCTACAAGCAACCAGGGGAGAGGGAAAGACAAAGGTAAAAACGCACAGACCTTGTTTCTGCTCGTCCCTTCGGCCTCCAGCCCTCGTGGACGGGAAAGGGAGAGAAGGGTGGGCTGCCGAGACTGCGGGGCATTTAGTCCCATCGCTAATTTTGGCTGCGTCGTTGTTTCTCCGAACTATGGTGGCAGCAGAAAGTTGGGACTGGCAGGCGGGGCAACTCATTAGCCTTTTGTATTCAGAGATGAGCACTTTTCTAGTGTTTCTTCTTGGGGTGCTCCAGAGACACAATAGCACAAAGGCGTCCTTCTGGCTCCGCCGGGAGCTGGTACAATAAAGCCCCGAGGCCCAGGTGAGAGAGCTCAACGGGGAGCCAAGCCAAGCACGGGAAGCCAAGACACGCACGTGAAACGGCCAGGGCCCCTGGAGGTCACAGCTGGCCTTCATTTCCTAATTCGCAAGGACTCTAGTCCTCCGGTACGTGCTGTGAAAAGCCCCTAGCAGAGCTCACAGATGCCACTCCTGACCCCCCAAGGTACTCTCATAATGATCATTGTGGTATTTGTTAAGCACTTACTATGCCCCAGGCACTGTTCTAAGTGCCGAAATACTTAGATGATTGGGAAGGATCCAGTCCCTGTCTCACATGGGGCTCACAGTCTTAAATCCCCCTTTTACGGATGATGGAACTGAGGCCCGGGGAAGTTAAGTGATTTGCCCAAGATCACACAGCAGATAAGTGGTGGTGGCAGTTTTAGAACCCAGGTCCTTCTGAATACCAGGCCCGTGCGCTTTCCGCTAGGCCACGCTGCTCTCATCCCAACAGTAAGGGGGTGGCAGACACATGTAAGGGGGTGGCAGACACATAAGAGAAGCAACGTGACTCAGTGGAAAGAGCATGGGCTTTGGAGTCAGAGGATGAGTTCGAATCCCGGCTCTGCCACTTGGCAGCTGTGTGACTGTGGGCAAGTCACTTAACTTCTCTGTGCCTCAGTTACCTCATCTGTAAAATGGGGATTAAGACTGTGAGCCCCACGTGGGACAACCTGATTCCCCTGTGTCTACCCCAGCGCTTAGAACAGTGCTCTGCACATAGTAAGCATTTAACAAATACCAAGATTATTATTATTATGTCTGTGGCATACAGTGTGTACTGTATGATAACTACTCTGCTAAGTACTGGGGTAGCTACAGTACAGTCAGCTCAGACACGAAGGGCTCACAACCCAAGGGGAAGGCAGAACAGGTATTTGATCCCCATTTTACAGATGAAGAAACTGAGGCACTGAGCAGCTTAATTTTCTTGTTCAGAGGCACACAGCAGGCAAGTGGCAAGGCTGGGGTGGAAACACCAGTCTCCTGATTCCCGATCCTGTGCTCATACCTATAGGTCACGCTGAAAAAATACAAAGACGACGGTAAATCTGACATAAGCAAAAAGGTTTCAGGTTCCTCAGGACTCGGACCTATAATCACAGGTTCTAAAAGTTGAGGTGACCTTATGCTGCCCCTGATGAGGGCCTGGGCTGAGGGATGAGGCAGTTGGCTTTATCTGTGATGGTTGACCTGGAGGATAGGCAGGGATGAGTTTGCTCTCTGGGCCTTGCCTCTCTGGAGGCCTTTCCCTGTCTCTGGAGCCCTTCCTGACCTCCCTGCAGGTCAAAAGTTCCTCTGGGTTATTTGCTCCTCTAAGGTCAACATTGGCTGGGACTCATAAATCCCTAGCTGAGGCTACGCCCTTCAGCTGGTCCAGACCAATATTGTTCCTGTTTCTCAAACAGCCCTCTCTTTCCAACTCCATAGGAGAACCCTGCTGAGAACTAATATAGCCCAACATGCCATGGGGATTAAAATTTTGAGTTCCATCTCCCTGGGAATGGACCGGTGCTCCCAGAGGGCTAAATGACCATGATATCCTTATTTAGGACATCTCAATGATCACTAACATCACTTCAGAAGAGTCCCTCTTTCCATCTCATAAAGGATTGAATTAAGGCCTAGGCCCCTTTCGGCCTCACTTCTGTCACTCAGGGGAGACCCTGCTGGCAGTGGTGATAATTGGGTGAGCAAATGTGGATCAGAGACAGACACAGGCACGTCCCCGGTTGTCCTTCCCACCCTGAGTATGCCCAGTGTTCGTGGTTGCTGCTGTTTGCATTGCCTGTTCCAGGGGGAGAGGACAGGGACTCTACCTCATAGGTCATAGACTTTCTGTGGAGAGATGAGCCACACCATCTGTGGCCCTGTCACGCCAGCCCACCATGTGACTTCCTGCTGTGCTTCTGAGGTTTTGATGTCAGAGAAGCAGCATGGCCTAGTGGATAGAGCCCAGGCCTGGGAGTCAGACCTTTGCATTTTGGTAGGTTCTCTGGGCTTCACTGGGTCTCATTCTCAATGCTGGAAAGCATATTGAGAAGCAGCTTGGCCTAATGTTGAGACCCAGGCCTATGAGTCAGAAGACCTGGGTCCTAATTAATTAATGTTGGTATTTGTTAAGTGCTTACTATGTGCCAAGCACTGTTCTAAGCGCTGGGGTAGACACAGGGGAATCAGGTTGTCCCACGTGGGGTTCACAGTCTTAATCCCTATTTTCAGATGAGGTAACTGAGGCACAGAGAAGTTAAGTGACTTGCCCACAGTCACACAGCTGACAAGTGGCAGATCCGGCATTCGAACCCATGACTTCTGACTCCAAAGCCTGTGCTCTTTCCACTGAGCCAATTCCAACTCTGCCACTTGCCCGCTGGGTGACCTTGGCCAAGTCACTTAACTTCTCTGTGCCTTAGTTTTCTCATCTGTAAAACAGCGATTCAGTAGCTATTCTCCTGACAGCTAACCCCATATGGAATTGGGAATGTGTCCAACTTGATTATCTTGTATCTACTCCAGCACTTAGTTCAGTGTCTGGCAGTTAGCACTTAAATATCACATTAATTATGATGACTGAAGGGAGTCAGCTTTGTCTGGACTAGGCACAAGATTAAAAAAAAACACTTCTCCAATAACTACTATCCCACATTTACTCCATTTCTGTGGTCATGAGTTGGGACTTTTTCAGCCTTACAGTTTCAACCTCTAGGAGAGAGAAAGCAGCAAACATGAGCATCAGCTCCCAAACCACTGGGAGAAGTGAGAGGAACTAGGGCCTATCCTTACTTCACACATTGCCGTGATGAAGGCCACAGAGGTGGCTAGTCCAGCACTAGGGAAGGGGACAAGAACAGCATTTAGATTCAGTGCTACGGCCCCTGGGACAGAGTCACCAAATAGCTGCCAATTCCCTTAATTAATCTTAATCAAAGGATTAAAACATGTTGGGGCTCTGATGCCTGGGTTCAAACTTTGCCTGATATTTATGAGGAATGGTATACTACATCTTGCCCCAAATAAGTTAATTAGTCTGGGTCTGCCCTAGAAAATTACCCAGTTAATTCCATCAATTTATAATAACTGCGGTATTTGCTAAGCACTTACTATATGATGAGCACTCTACTTAACACTGGGGTAGGTACCAGAAAATCAGGATGAACACAGTCGTTTCCCACATGGAGCTCACAAGGCCAAGTCCGAGAGAGAAGAGGTATTTATTCCCCATTTTATGAAACTGATGCACAAAAGTTGTGACTTATCCAAGGCCACACTGCTAGTAAGTGGTGGAGTCAGGATTAGAACCCAGGTTCTCTAATTTTGCTCTTTCCACTAGGTCACATAGCTTCTCTGAACTACCTGGGTATTTGAGGGCTGAATTTTCTGGATAACTGGCTGGTGGAGATCCAGCCTAAGTTTTCAAAAGTGTAACATAGGTTTGGGTGCAAATATAAAACACAGCCTTTATTTAGCAGATAGTATTCTCTCAGATACCAAGGAGTCACTGAAATCTCAGACAGTTTTTCTAGTAAGGATTAGGCCCTTTATCTTCAATATCCCATGACACTTATGTACATTCATCAATCAATCAATGGTATTTATTAAGTACTTTGGGCATTCAGTAAGTGCCTAAGTCAATACCAATAAATCTCTACATTTCTAAATCACTTAAAGACCTTCCTGGAAGATTTCCCCTATCCCCAAATCAATCAGTGGTATTTATTGAGTCCTTACTGCTTGCACAGCACTTAATTAGGCACTTGGGAGAGTACAATTCAATAGAGTTGGTAGATACATTCCCTGCTCACAAGGAGCTTTCAGTCTAAAGGGAGAGACAGACAAAATAAATTACCGTTATGTATATCGGGGCTGTGGGGTGAACATCAAATGCTTAACAGGTACAGATCCAGGTGTATAGATGATACAGAAAGCAGAGGGAGTGGGGGGAAATGTGGGCATTGTTGGGGAAGGCCTCTTGGAGTTGTGATTTGAATAAGGCTTTGAAGGAAGGGAGAGCGATTGTCTGTCGGATATAAAGGGAAAGGGGGTTCCAGTGCAGAGGGAGGACATGGGCAAATCGGCAGCAAGACAAATATCGAGGTACTGTGAGTACGCTGGCTTTAGAGGAGCTGATTGTGCAGTTGGGGATGTAGTAGGGAATCAGGAAGGTAAGACAGGAGGGCAAGAGCTGATTGAGTTAGAAAAGGATACTGTTCTGCCCAAAATCAAGGAAACCAACCCTGTCTGAACTGAGCCTGAGAATTCTCAATCTTTAAATAGCTTGGTCATGTGCCCAAAGAGACTCCAAGTCTGCAAAGCCTCATCGTCCATCTCTTTCAGTTGACTTTGCTTATGAAATTATGAATCGGAGATTACATTAGCAGACAGAAAGGAAAAAAAAAGTTTGGGTACCAGCTGGGAGCCTGCGACATGTAGGCATCTTGAAACAAATGCATTTGTTTTCTAGTTTTAAACAGACCAGAGAAATGGACCTTTACCTCTTTAAGAGGAAAGGACTGGCCATTGTTTAATCATATATCTTTACTGCATTCTAGGGTTATAAAGGCATACATTTTCATTTTGAAATCTCTTTTATTGCATCTATAAACAGCAAATTGCCTATGACTGCTCCCTGGATTAGAATGTCCTAGTACTTTCAGGGAGTTTTGACAGGGGGTGGAAGTCTCATGAGTGGTACACAGCGTTTTAGAGGCATAGGATAAATTATAAGATCTCCTCCCTTCTGGGAAAGTCACCGCCAGTGCAATTGAGACTCGATGAAGAGGAGACACAGGGAAAGGGCTCTGTGTTTATTCTTGGTGTTGGACTCTGAGACCTTTCAGCCCCGGTGGAGGGTAAGTGGAGACAGCACTCTCTTGCTATTCTAAATAAGAAGCTCCCTGTCAGGCCTGCTTTGTGTCTGCTCTCTGCTTTTGGAATGGGAAAAAAAACCCTTCCCGAGATCTTTCAAGGACCTAATCTTATTTGCCCTCGTGTTCGATGAGCAGGGAGCTGAAAATGCAACAGAAGTAAATCTGCACTTTCACTCTGGGGGGCCTCGCCTAAACTTGGGGCTTAAAGTCACCTACCCATTCATTCATTCAATCGTATTTATTGAGCGCTTACTGTGTGCAGAGCACTGTACTAAGCTAAACCCTCCTGACGTCCAAGTCAATATTTAGCTTGGGGAAATGTACTCTTTCAGCCTTGTGATAATGTCACCCTTACTAAGGAACAAAAATCATTGTGTAAAATACATTTTGCCTGTTGGTGTATGGGGCCGACTTAAACCTTTTAGAAATGTTTGTTATCCAACACTTAAAAGGTGTTTGATGCCTTTGCACAATGTAGAAGTAGAGTCTGATAAATCAGCAGAGCAGAGGAAACATAGTTTACGTCCATAGATTAGTAGAGGACAAATACATTCACCCTAGGGTTATGAAATCCTTCTCAAGCTGAGTAGAAAGCAGACCGGATTTAGAAATACAGGGGAATCTCAAATTTCCTCTGGGAACTTAACTGGTATTTTTGTGTGGGTGTGTGAAAGTGTGCAGTCACCAGTATTTAGTGTTCAATCTCTGTAGGCAAAGCATCATCCAGGGAGTTGTCTGTGCCCATTTGCAAAAATGGATTTGTCAGTAATGCCTTTGCTCCCTGTGGGCAGGGAACGTTTCTACCAAGTCTTTTGTACTGTACTTCCCCAAGTGGCTTAGGACAGTGTTCTCCATACAGTAAGCGCTCAATAAATACGACTGATTGACAATTTAGGCACCCAAACAATGGCATCTAAACTATCTCACTAATTGAAACAATTGTGGATTTTTAAAATAGAGTTATCTGGTTGATTGCCTCAGTCACTTCTTCACTTTGCTGCTATAGACCCTGGCTAAGTTAGCAACATTTTGTCCAGATGGCTGAAATCTTCCATAAAGAATCCATTCCTGGATATCCTTAGGGATGTTATTAGGTTGCCTCTGACAATGTAAATAACATCAGCAGATATTGGCAGCCTTTAAGTACTGTTGCCCTAGATGTTGGACTCCGAGAAATTGTATTACGATATGTGTCTGTCTTCCCAGATTTAAACTGTGAACCCCTTGTGGGGCAAGGGATCGCATATGAGTTGTTTATCTTGCATCTACCCCAGTGTTAAATAATAATAATAATAACGTTGGTATTTGTTAAACGCTTACTATGTGCAGAGCACTGTTCTAAGCGCTGGGGGAGATACAGAGTAATCAGGTTGTCCCACGTGGGGCTCACAGTCTTCTTCCCCATTTTACAGATGAGGTCACTGAGGCACAGACAAGTGAAGTGACTTGCCCACAGTCACACAGCTGACGAGTGGCAGAGCTGGGATTCGCACCCATGACCTCTGACTCCCAAGCCCGGGCTCTTTCCACTGAGCCGCCGTGCTTCTCTGTTATGTTATATTTAGCATAATGCTTGGCCGACGAGAAGAACCTTAATAAATACGTGAATGAATACTAATCATTTGGAAGTGAGGCTTCCAAAATTCACGTTGTGGGTCAGTAAGATTCTTGAAATAGTTAGCTGGTCCACTTTCATACCATCTTAAAAAATGGGACCAAACCAAAGAGTTTTTCCCATCTGTCAGCATGCTGCCTAAAGGTTCCTGGGCCACTTTGGAAAAGGACAGAAGTCAGTTCCTAGTTTGTTGGAGGGATCTAGCCTCAGGTCCTGTGGGCAAAATCTGGGGACCTGGAACCTTGAGCAAGAGGCCTGGCAGCCCTGGAGGCACCAGCAGCCCCCAGGAGGCTGTAGTACAGGAGGAACAACAGGCAGAATGATCGGAGCTCCTCTCAGCCCTTCGCTGTTTCTGAGGATCTTCTACAGAACTAACTCTCACACCCAAAAATCATTTTCAGCATTTCTGCCTGACACATTCAAAAGTTGTTTGGATAAAGACCCCACCTGGAAAATGAGTCAGAAAATAACAGATCAGATATTTACACAAGACCATCTGGAACACCTGAGGGCTCTCTGCCTTAATGTTCATTCGTTCAATGGTATTTAATAATGTTGGTATTTGTTAAGCGCTTACTATGTGCCGAGAACTGTTCTAAGCGCTGGGGTAGATACAGGGTAATAAGGTTGTCCCATGTGAGGCTCACAGTTAATCCCCATTTTACAGATGAGGTAACTGAGGCACAGAGAAGTTAATTGACTTGCCCACAGTCACACAGCTGACAAGTGGCAGAGCTGGGATTTGAACTCATGACCTCTGACTCCCAAGCCCGTGCTCTTTCCACTGAGCCACGCTGCTTCGAGCACTTACTAAGTGCACAGCACTGTTTCAGGGTCTGATGTTTCAGGGTCTGAATCGAGCACCAGCCGGGGGGGTGGGGTGGGGTGGGGTGGGACTCCCCCTGTCCCCATTGGATGGACTTGTGTGGATAGTGCAGCATTGTGGGCATGTCCACTCTGTCCTCTGAGGCATCCAGCGCAGGTCATAATGGAGGAAGCAGCCAGCCAGGCAGGCTCTAATCTGAAATGGACTTGAAACTCATAAATGAGCTTTGGGAACCGGAGACTGTGATCCAAGCCATCACATGGATTGGCTGGTCTTTGATGACTCCAGCCCGCTTCCTCTCTGCCCAGAGAACACTCTCTGCCCAGAGAACACCTTGTCTCACGTTTCTATAACATGTCTTGAAGAGAACACATCACTACTCTAATTGCCCAACATAAAATGCCCCCTTCCCGCTCCCCACACTCAGCACGATAAAGTCCCTTACTTAGATACTGCTCTCCAGCTTCCACTTTACAGCCTGCACATGCCGTAACCCCATGCCAGTTCCCACAGAAGGAAATGCTGCAAATCCAAAGGACAACAGACCGCTTGCCTGATCATGGCCCAGAGAACTCGGGGACAGGGGTGAATTTAGAAGCAGAAATGGACTACCCAGTTCCACCAGCATCCAGAGAAGAATTTTGCACTGAAGCTCAGTAATAGCTAAGCCAATCCAAATTCAGTTTTTCAACATTCAAAATTTGTTGACAGATCTCTGTGTTCCAGAAGTCTGCTGGATTTGGGTCTTATGAGTGTCTCCTGATCAGGTTTCCGCATTCTATACTCAACCTATTAATGTTTTTCAGAAAAAGAAGAAGTATTTCAGAGTGTATTAACTCAGCTTGCCGAACAGTTCTCAAGGTAAGCACTTTAAACCCAAACTCATATGAATACTATATAAATGGGGTGTGTGTATTTATATATATATATATATATAATATGTCTATATTAAATATATATATATTTAATATGTCTATATTAAAGGAGGAATTTTATAGTAGGGCTGGCTAGTTTTTTTCATGAGAAGAGTAAATCTAGGACTCTAGATCAATTATTTAATTTTGTTATGGGTTCCTTCATGGATTTGGGCTTGCTTTTCATGCTGCTGGGTTTATTTTGGTTCTTGTTTACATTAACCTTGAAATGTCAAATGAACATTCAATTCATTCTCTGGGAGCCAAGACTGTCAGTGTTGCAATTCAGTAGCCTAGTTCCCAGGCCAGCAGCTCACACTACTTGTGAGACTCAATGGGGAAGACAGATATCTATGGGCAAGGATAGGATAGAATAGAAATTGTGATATTTTGTTAAATCCTTCCTATGTGCCAAGAACTGTACTTCCTATGTTCCAAGCACTGGGGTAGATACATGATAGCTATGTTGGACCCAGTCCCTGTCCCACTGTCTAGGGGAGAGGGAGAGGGAGAAGAGAAATTAGATCCCTATTTTACAGATGAGGAAACAGGCAAAGAGAAGTTATGTGACTTGCCCAAGGTCACACAACAGGCAAGTGGCAGAGCTGGGATTAGAATCCAGTTGAAAAAAGTCTAGGTCTTGCACGAAGACCACTAAGGTCTCACCAAGGGTAGCCAAAGGGTCTTTTTATTCTTGGCTGGAAAACAGCATCTCTACACGAAACCCATTATCTTTTCTTTCTCTGATTTGTGTTGGCTCAGGGCTCCATTTTTTTAATTGTCCATCCATACTGGGTTCTTTCTGCAAAGCCATTTCTGATTTCTGTGCCTTCCACCAGGGTAGCAGAGAAAGATGCAGACATTCTAGCTAAACATATACAGCAAAGCTAGGAAAGCTACATGCTTGTGTTTTGAAAGGTTTTTTTTTTGGTGGTGTTCTCCCCCTAGGGCCTTTAAAATCAACGAACTGAAGACTGAAGTCGCTAATCACTTGGCAATGCTGGAGAAACGAGTTGAATGTGAGTGTTTTTTTTCCCCACTGAAATTCAGAACAGCAGAGGGGACAGCTTCCTGAGGTTGATTAGTGTGGAAGAGTTGCCAATCTGTGCTTACGAACTCCCTATAGTGGGTTTCTGCTTTTACCAAGTACCATTTTGAACAGCGGTGAATAGGACTTTTAATCACCTACATTCTGTCCTACTGAAGCCTCTCTATTCCAATCATCGCCCTTTGTTTGCCAATCAGAAAACAACTCTACCGTCTAAATTTGCAATGGACTAGAGGTCAGACCTCAAATCAAGACTAAGCTATTGCTCCAATACCCACTGGAAGAGAACCAGTCTTGTTTCTATAAAATGGGTGAATACGGCTTGCATTCTGCTTACCTCACAGGACTGCCACGAGAGATAGCTAAACAATTAGGAAATTTGAAAAGCTTTTTTGCAAATGTCAAGGGCTCACCCAAGCGTGCACACGTGCTGGGCACTAATGAGAGCACACATTGGGAGAATTAGAACGTAAGCAAATTGAAAACCAAATACGACAGCATTCAAGGTCACTGCGTCACAGAGCTGGCTTGATGTCTATGCCTGCCCCTTCCCCCCCCATCCAAGGTCACTTTTAATTACGGGGGATACTGTTTGGAGTAAATAGTGAATCAAATGTAGCTTGTAAAAGTCAGGGACTCTCAGTAAGAGGAGGCTTCTACCCAGGTCATAAGTGTGTGTGGAGATCTAAGGAAGAGACCTCAGGGAGCCACCAGAGGACTGACTATTCTGCGGCGCGTGCAGGTGGTCGAGACAGGCATTGTCCTGGGCAGTGAGAGAATAGTAGGGCAGCCATACGGATTGTGGGCAGATGCTGGTTCCCCAACATCTGTCCCTTCAGCCCTGTCAGGGAGCTGCCCTAGAACTGGCCCAAGCTCTGGGATGCCAGCTGACCCCAGCTTCTACCTACTGCTTCTGGCCTCCAGGGCAGCGAGGTGAGTATTCTTTTTTTTTCCTTCTTTCCCATCTGAAAATAGAGTAGCATCTCAACCAGGAACCCGCTCACTCTTTGATGCTGAGAGCTAAGGCCCAGAAGTGAGGGCAACCATCCCAAAATACACCTAGTACATTACTCTGACTCTAATATATTTTGGTATTTCCATATGCAGAACAGAAAATCACCTACTTGCTTGTATGTATAACTATGCACCTCCTAGATACCTTCATTTTTTTTCTAATGGTATTGATTGAGCACTTATGGTGTGCAGAGTTCTGTACTGAACACTGGGGAGAGTACAATACAACAGAGTTGATAGGCAAGTTCCCTGCCCTCAAGGAGCTTACAGTCTAGATGGGGAGACAGATATAAGTAAATTTCCAACTTATTGGAGTCCTGCTGTTGATCTAATGGAAAGAACACTGCTCTGGGAATCAGGAAACCTGGGCTCTAGTCCTGGTCCTCCTCCCTGTAGCTGGCTAATCTGGGCCACACGTGCCCATGGTAAAGGGCTAATAATAACGATGGTATTTGTTGAGTGTTTACTATGTGCCAAGCACTGTTCTATGTGCTAATAAGATTACCTGGTGTGGGCAGGGACTGTCTCTCTTTATTGCTGAACTGAACTTTCCAAGCGCCTAATACAGTGCTCTGCACACAGTAAGCGCTCAGTAAATACAATTGAATGAATGAATGAATGATTGGTCACAGACCCTGTCCCACATAGGGCTCACAGTCTCATGACAGTTCAGGACTACAGCTCACCCATCATTCCTGACAAGAGACTTCATAATCCCCAAATACAGGTAGCATCCATATACACACCTGTATTTGCATATACCATATTTCTGTATGGAGATAGATACGTACCCACACGCTAATATCTTCATTTTAGTGAAAATTAAGTTCCCATTCCTTTTTCAGGAATTCTGGCAACTTTTTACTCCCTCTCACCAGACACACATACACGTTTTCCCCCAATATCCTCTGTTAGGAGTAGGAATAATAGTATTTGGCGCTTACTGTGTGCAGAGAACTATACTAAGCACTGGGAAAGGTACAAAGATGGGAATTAGACTCAGTCCCCGTCCATAAGGGTTCTCCCACACTAAAAATAAAAAGGAGGTGAGGGGACTGGTGACAGATGCATAAGGAGAGATGAAATAAAACGCTAAGAGAACATGAAAACAAAAACGAAGATCAGTAGAGTACCATGGCTAGAGGAACAGGATTTCAGAATTACTTATATGCACCTTTCTGCCCACTGAAAAACCCTGCCTTTCTCTCTAGCTACAATTAAGATGGCAATAATGATAGCTAGAATTATGTAAAAAACATCTGTGGAAGCCTTCTGGCCTTGATGCATTATGGGTGACCTTTTCAGTAGGCACAGCCTCTAATATATATATATTATACATTCCTAGGGCTTTTTGCCCCTAAGGGGGAGATGAAAGGATATTGTTCCCTCCAGCAGGAGGTGAAACCACAAAGGAGGAGCCTGGATAACTCAACAGTCAACAGCAGGAGAGCCTGTGGAAAAACAGAGTAGCGGGAGGAAGATTTTTGCCGGGTTATTTTTAAAGAGCAACCCTCCCCTGCCCCAAACAGCTGTTCAGGCACTCACAAGTGTGCAAACACCCCCACCCCCACCCCAACTCTGATTTCTGAGAACCAACAGTAGGGAAAATTCTCACACCCAAAAGTTAACAGTTCCAAGACTGGTTTTGGAGGGGTAGGAGAGGAAAGCACTGTCCACAACTCTATATGCCTTTAGTGTTTATGCCTCTTCTGTATAGTTTTCTGGGAAAAAAAGGCCACTTTAGTCTTTCTTTTAGAGAATTTCTGAATTATCTTGGACCAAAGATTGTCCTATAGAAAGAAAACCCACTATTTCCTGATAGGGGATTCAAACAAAACAGGGATATTTGCATTCCTGTACTTCCTTCCTTGTGTGTTGAATGTATTCACACCAAAATAATGATGTTTTAATGGCTCTATAGTAACAGGGCAAAGGTCAGCTAACTAAAGCCTCCCTTTGCTTAGTGCTATGCTTTCAGAATAAAACACAAATAGCAGGAAAAAGTGATCCCAGTTGAAGAGTTTCTCAGAAACTCAGATTAGCAAATACATGTCTTCTAGGTTTGCCTTTCCTCTCTCAATTCAATTAGAGTGGTGGAAGAGAGAGAGGAAATATGTTAAAGAAGATTTTCCTCCCATTACCTTCAAGGGCAGGAATCATGCCTACTAATTCCTCTGTACCCTCTCAAGCTCATACTACAGTGCTCTGCACACATACTATTGACTGGTAGCATTAATAACGATAATAATAATAATAAATGTATCTGTTCAACACTTACTATATGCTAAGCACTGTACAGGCGCTGGGATAGATACAAGGCAATTGGGTCCCATATGGGGCTCACAGTCTAAGCAGGAGGGAGAACAGGTTTTGATTCCCCATTTTGCAGATGAAGGAATTGAGGCCCAGAGAAGTGACGGACTTGCCCGAGGTCACCCAGAAGACATACGATGGATCCAGGATTAGAACCCAGGTCTTCTGGCTCCCAGCTCTCCCATTCTCTTCCCACTAGGTGGGGAGAGTTGTTTCCCTTGCTGTGCATTTCTTTTGAGGACTCTCCTTATGCATACCCTCAAAGTTTGCTCCTTCTGAGCCAGAATGTATCTGATAAGGAAGGAGACTTGCAACTGAAATTCTTTGGGAACTCTCCATCAGACAACAAAAACCACTGAGGATCTCACTTGAAGGCTTTCCTCTGGTTGAAGACTATCAGAAAGATTTCCCTCCAGGGCTACTTGTGACTTGCACAGCCTCAAAAAATTTAATTCCAAGACCAAACTAGAGGGGTAAAAAACATATTAGCAGATTACCAGAGAAGCAGCATGGTCTAATGGAAAGAGCACAGGCCTGGGAAGTCAGAGGACCTGGGTTCTAAACCCAGATCCGCTGCTTGTCTGCTGTGACCTTGGCCAAGTCACTGGACCTCTCTGTGCCTGTTATCTCATCCGTAAAATGGGGATTAAGACTATGAGCCTTATGTAGGACATGGACCGTGTCCAACCTGATTAGCTTGTATCTACTCCAGTTCTTAGTACAGTGTCTGGCTCATAGCAAGAACTTAATAAATACCAAAAAAAAAATGTTGCCACAGCTGTGAGTTAACAAACCCAAATGATGCTCTGGCTCCACGGCTATAGCCTATGAGAGCCTTTTAGATCGGGTGGGAATTAGGGAGAGATGGTCCAAATCTGATGGCTGAGGAGCCCTAGCAGCAAACTGAAGTGGGGAGGAATGGGCTAGTCATTACCTTAGTTTTGGAGTGCTTTAAGAGTCTTCTGTCGCTCAAAAGGGTTTTTTTATTGTTGTTTTTGTGGGGGTCTTTTTAATGGTATTTGTTAAGGGCTCTCTGTCAAGCACTTGAGTAGATACAAATCAATCAGGTGGGACCCAGTCCCTGTTCCAAATAGGGCTCACAGTAAAAGTAGGAGGGAGAACAGGGATTCAATTTCTATTTATGGATGAGGCAACTGAGGCACTGAGAACTTAGGTGGCTTGCCCAAAATTATACAGCAGACAGTTGGTGGAACCAGGATTAGCACCCAGGTCCTCCCAGGCCTGGGCTCTTTCCACTAGCTCATGCTGCTTCTCAGAGTTAGAGGGTCTAGTGAATTCTTATTTCCGCTCTGAATCAATCAGTGGGATTGATTGAGCACCAAGCATGGTGTTCTAGGGGCTTGACATCTGTTCCTTGTCCTCAAGGAGCTTATTATCTAATGGGGAAGGCAGACAAGCAAAATGATTTCCCAATAGTAGGAGCAAGAAGATATAATTAAATATACATTCTGGAACTTTCTGGAGGTGTAATTTTAGGAGAGCTTTAAAGGTAGGAGAGCCAATTACTCTCCCCCCCTTCAAAGCCTTATAGAAGGCACATCTCCTCCAAGAGACCTTCCCAGCTTAAGCCCTGGCTTTCCTCATCTCCCGCTCCCTTCTGTGTTGCCCTGACTTGCTCACTTTGCTCTTTCCTTTGCCCAGCTCCTCAGCACTTATGTACTGTGCTGAAAATTACTTATCCGTAATTTTATTTGCATTGATGTTTATCTCCCTTCTAGATTGTAAGCTTGTCAGAAGCAGGGAATGTGACTGTTTATTGTTGTATTGTACTCTCCCAAATGTTTAGTACGGTGATCTGTACACAGTAATTACTCAATGACTATGAATGAACGAATGAGAGCCATGGTCTGGCAGATTTGTAAGGGTGAAGGAATTCCGAGCCGGCGAACAGCATGAACATAGGGTCAGTGGGAGATTTCTGGAGTTTTTATGCAATTTCCAGAACTTTTTTTTCATAAAATTAAAGATTAGGGTAAATGTGGTGCTCCCAAAGTTGAAAGGATCCCCATTTTTTCATAGGGCCTTTTTTTACCATATCAGCCTCGATCCGTGATTCCCATGAGTCTGTCCAGAGCCAGAGTGCTGAATGTGCTTAATCGGGTCACACTGTTCAGGGGGATAGTGTGACCCTGTGGTGTAACCATCAAAGGTATTTGCCTTTCTAATGGGAACTGGGGTGATTTTTGCACCATGCAGTATTTAGGTCGAAATTACAGAATTTGTGCTTGTCCTTGCTTCAAGGTCTCCTGTATGCTTCTCATGAGAAGCAGCATGGCCTAGTGGATAGAACATGGGCCTGGGAGTCAGAGGACCTGGGTTCTAAACCTGGCTCTGCCTCGGTCTGCTGTGTGACGTTGGCAAGTCACTTGGCCTCTCTGTACCTCTTACTTCATCTGTAAAATGGGGATTAAGGCTGTGAGTCTACGTGGGACATACTATGTCCAACCTGATTAACTTGTATCTACCTCGGCCCTTAGTACACTGTCTGGCATATAGTAAGCGCTTAACAAATACCATAAAAAAACCCAAACAAACCCAAGAAACAGTGCCCAACATTGTTCTATCCTAGCATCTGACTCCCAGTTTTCAGCTGGGATGCAGTATTGTAGCAGGCTTTATATTACTTTGTCCTTAAAAAGTTTCTGCTGCCCTCCTTGCTTCCCCGAACTAGCTACACATTCAGTGAGCAACTCATGGGCACAGTGAATGGGCCGTTTTCAGGAATCAACTTTGCCCCCCACCATTGAGCGCATCCCAGGAGTCATCTCTGCCCATGGGCACTCTACAGGCCTGACAAAATCCCAGGGGTTTTGCCACTCGCTTTGTTCCTGTCCTCCTCCATGTCCTCCCAACTCCATCGGCAGTTTGAGAGGCCTCAGAGAGATCTACGGGCTTCTGTTGGAGTGGCCGGAAACCTGCCCAATGGACTGTCACCCGCCCGGGGAACCTGAGACCAACTAAGCGTTTGACACAGCACAACTGAGTTAGTAGACAGGATCCCTGCCCTTAGTGAGTTTGTAATTTAGTTAGGGATTCATTACAGGTAAGGGGAAGCAACAGAGATTAAGGATATGTATATACTGCTATAGATGGGGGTCAGGACTCAATTGCAAAGGTAACAGAGTAATGGGGGGAATATGGTGGTGAGATGGGAGGTTAGTCAGGGAAGACTCCCTGGAGGAGATGTGGTTTTAGAAGGGCTTTGAAGGTGGGGAGAGCAGTGCTCTATTAAATGTGAAGGGAAGGAAGGTGTGAGTGAGGCGGGGGGGGGGCGGCATGAGAAGAAAGTAGGAGGTAAGTGTAAGTCATGAGCTGGAATGGGAGCTGGACGAGAGCTGGCTGAGTGCCTTAAAGCCAAGGACACTTCAAGGGGGCACGTCTCGATGCGTTGAAGCGGAAAATGAGATTGTGCCTGCCAACTCCATTGTACTGCACTCTCCCAGGAGCTCAATACAGTGCTCTGCACACAGTAAGCATTCGTTAGCCCGGTGAAGACCAAGCGTGATCTGCCCCGTAGTTGCCGGTGCTGGGGGGGCGGGGTTGATGTTTGCAAGCTCTGCCCTAAGGGGAGAAGAGGAAAGGGGGCAGGGAGGAGGAGGAGGATGCTGTTAAGTCACTGAATACAAACTGATTAGGTAATTCCACGTTCCCCCGCCGTTTCCCGAACATGGACCAGTCTGCACCAGCGGCCTGGGCGGTAAACAAACTGTTGGGAAGTGACCCCGGTGTGACCGATAAAGGGGCCCAAAGAAATGGGGCCCTGCCCATCCTCGGCCTCTCCGAAGCGGGGAGGGGGAGGAGGCGGGGCGGCCTCTGCTTTCTGATCTTCTGTCCCAAGACCGACCCCCGTCCAGGCCCGAAATCCCACGGTGGGGGGCAGGTTTTCCCCGACCCCCGGCGACAGGCATAAACCACAGGCGTCGACAGAACAGAGGCCCGCATGGCCTCCTTCGGAGGAAAGTAGCTCTGTGGGGGGGGGTAGCCTTCTTTTCCGGGGAAAAGCTTTAATCTTCAAGAGACTTTAATCGTCTGGACCCACCCATCTATTTGAATGGGCCGAGGGGGCCCACGTTTTTCTCTCTCCCAAACAGACCTCTTTGTCAGTAACCTCGATCTTGGGGAGGAAGGGGAAGGGAGGGGTTTGTTTTTTTTTTTCAATTCCTTCGGGACCGCCTGGATGGAGGTTTTAGGTCATAATAGTTCCAAATTGGCAACACAGCATGCCTGCAGTATGTGGAGCTGAAATGCTAGCAAGCAACTGCAAGGATCGCCCCGCTGCGCCACAAAATGCTTGCTCTTTTGCCTGCCTGCAGCCTGCCTCCGTTCTGGAGACCTGTCGAACGCCCTGATCATACACACATACATACACACATACACAATCTCCATCCTTTTGACATTCGGCTCAGTTACTGAAATGAGACCCTTCAAATTTCTCCATGGTAACACCCTTCTTGTTTTTCTTTTGTTGCCAGTGGAAGGACTGAAAGTAGTGGAGATTGAGAAATGCAAAAGTGACATTAAAAAGATGAGGGAAGAGATGGCTGCGAGAAACACCAGGTAAGTTTTCATTTCTCCCTCCTCGGGGTTCAACCTTCACCTCGCAGAAGGGAGTCTTTCCCTCTCCAAAGCAGCGTGGTGCTTATTTGAATTCAGGGGAAATGAATTTCAAACCAGGGAGCGGGAAGCGGCGCTCTGATTTTCATGTAGATGTCTTTTTTTTTTTGAGAATTTACGGCAGCCCAAGAATTAGAGGGGACCTCCATGGGTCTGAGACACCCCCTTCCTCCCCCAACGCGATTTATGAGTACTGTTTCGGTCAGCAGTAAGGGATGTTGCATATCAGGAAGAGAATGCTAGAGGGAAAACATCTGACTAATGAGCGATCCTCACATTCTGTAGTGAGACTTAGGTCCATTTTGAAATAATGTAACTCGAGACTATTCCAGAGAAAAAGCGGTACCGTAGATCTGAACACAACCCCTTCCTGCGGCTGCGTATTGTGGGCGGAAAACCCCCGTGGAAACGTGGGAATCCCTTTTCATGTTGCCAAGTTTGTACTAGCTGTAAACAAACTTAGGGCAGCCATTATTTATTTAAGATACATTTTATTGTAGTAGTAGTCATAGTATCTATAATATACTTGTGGCATTATCAGACATCCTTTGTGTGGGTAGTCAAAACCTGTCTAAATAATCACTGTGATGATCATAAGAAGTATGAAAAAAACTTTCAGGCACTCCAGATGAAGGATGAAGACATTTTCTGTGTGCCAGAATTTGTCTCTAATTTTGTGGGATTGGCAAAACGGTTAGTACACGTTCATACTTTAATCTACCCTCTGAAATAGTTGTATCTGAGGGCTTACTGTGTGGGAGAGTTACTTGGGAGAGCTCAATGTAACAGAGCTGGTAGAAATGTTCCCAGCCTAAGCCACGGATTGTATATTTCCTGCACTGTTGCAGCTTATAAATTTCATTTGTATTAATGAGGTCCAAGAATAAATTTCCCAAAACCAGATTACAAAGGCAATTTTTCCTGCTTTTACATAATCTGTGGAAAACTCATTTAATGGGGTAACAGGGAAGACAACAGTTGACAGGATGAAATGACAAGCAGCATGATCCTATGACAAGTCTATATAGTGATTGTCCTTCAGGGTTAAGTTTCCCTATGGAATCATAACAGGCAGAGAACTTCTAACTTGGTCACAGGAACTGTCTCTGGAAATTCTGAAAAGGTCCAGTGTTCATTTCCTTTTCGTGCTGGACAGCATTTTAACTTTTCAAAGAGCGATCTCTGGCTTGTTTCTTTTGAGATGGTCATCACTAATTTCTGTTTCTCCCTCCGCCCCCACCCTGGCCAGATCCCGCCTACATTCTCAGTTTGCCAACCGGGGCAGAAAAGCTCGTGCTCAGTGTGTGTGCTCACTGTGCTCATGCACCGTTTTGGTTCTAGACACCATCTAGATAAGCTTTCCTGGGATCCTTCCCAATTCTCAGCCCAAGACTGAATTCACTAAGTTCGGTGGCTTTCCCAAAATTCAGATGCCTTTTCAGAATCAGGTCTAACCTGTTCCTCTTAAATGAATCATATTTATTGAGCACTTTCTCTGTGCAGAGCATTATACTAAGCGCTTGGAAGAGTACAATACAACAGAGTTGGTCGACACATTTCCTGCCCGCAAGGAATCAATCAATAAACAGTATCTATTAAACACTTACTTGTGGCAGAGCCCAGTACCAAGCGCCTGGGAGATACCATCAAAGAGCCAGACATTTCAGAAGCTGAGTTGAGATTTACAGGAACTCTGGTATAAAAGTAATCAAATGTTCCTGAACGCTATGCTCTTGTGGAAAATGGGCCTATAAAGAACATTACAGCTGCCACACTCCAAACTCCAAAGACATGCATAATAGGTTGGTCTTTCAGACTGCACCCTTGCTCTAAGATTTCCTCTGGGCCAATCTTGACTCCTTTGGAAGGATAACTATTATAAATAGAAATGTCCAGCAGGAGAGCCCTCAGACATAATGTAAAGAATCTTGGGCATTAGGTCCATCAGGGCACAGTGGAGAGCACAGATTGTGTCCATTTGGGACAGAACCTCCCTGAGGCCGAATCAGAGGGAAAGAGGCCCCCTCCCATTGAATGGCCCCAGGATATCAGGCACCACCTGGCCCAAACTGTGATTAGAAAAGCCGCTTTTTCACCAGCATCAATAGCATCAACTGAGCACCTCAAGTGCAGCACACTGTACAAAGCTTTTGTGAGTGTACACTACATGTTAGACACAGGGGGACTTAACAAAATAATGGGGAGACAAGCTGACACAAAGTATTTATATATACTGGGACTGAGGGGGGCGCGGGGGGAGAAAGCAATATAGTTGGTTATAGCCAAATTAGGAGTAGTATTTATCGAGTGCCCACTTGGTATTGTGCAGTGTACTAGAGGCTTGCCAGAGTGTGGCAAGACAAATGAATCAGTTCCTGCAATACAAGAGGCATCACAAAAGCTGGGGAGTGGGTAAGAGGAGGAATATTTATTTTCTCCACACTCTCATTTTTATCAAGCCACTGGCTTCCTGGGCACATACCAGAATTCGGGGAGGGAGAAAGGCATTTCAACAACAGCGTATCTGAGCAACTCTCTCTGAACATCAAGGCCTGGAGCTTTCTGTCAGTCAATTAATCAGTGGTACCTTACTGAGCACTTACCCTGTGCAGAGCACTGTACTAAGGGCTTCTTGTTCTGGGTTTTTATTGATAACAGGGTTCATGGCCTATCCTTAGACTGGTTCTCAGTACCACCAAAATAAGTCCTTCCATCCCAACACGGTTTAGTGGAAAGAGCACAGGATTGGGAATCAGGAGACATGGGTTCTAATCCCTGTTCCTCCACTTCCCTGCCATGTGACCTTGAGCGAGTCACTTGACTACTCTGTGCCTCATCCACAAAATGGGGATTAAAGCCCCTGTTTTCCCTCAGCCTTAGATTGTGAGCTATTCCGAGGAGGGATGCCTCAGAGAGGATTATATTGAATTTACCCCAATGTTTAGCACAAAAAAAAGCACTGAACAGATACCACGATTATCGCCATCTCCTCCCCACCCCTGGAGGCACAAGAGTTGCCCCTACTGGAGGAGGGAAAGGCACCAAGTTACTCTCCCCCTGAGAAACCACTGCACTTTTCGCTTCAGCCCAAGGTGAGGGCCGCCCTAAAATGGAAACAAAAATAAAAACAAGAGCAGGAGAGGATCCCTGAGAGGGCTGCGCCGTTGTTAGGGGTAACTGGCTGTTCCCTTGGTAACCGAGGCCCAGGCTTCGTGCAGAGGCCAGGGTCGACTTGCTATCAGAACACCCGTTCAGCTGAGTTGCTAAGCAAACAAATGACTCCAAAGTGTGGGGCCGCCAGCATGGCCACAGCTGTGGAGATGTCGAACCTGAAAGGAGAGATAATGCCCATACGGATCCCTGTAGAACTCTTAGAAGGCAAAGAGGTATTGAATCCACATAAGTCTTTTTCTAATTTTCCCTGCAAATTCATTCATTCGATAGTATTTATTGAACGCTTACCCTATAAATGTGAAAGCTGGGCCCCAGGACGGTGGCTCAGATATTAGTGGAACATCCTATTTTGTTCATCTGGGGCTAGAAGTTTGCCGGGAACCTCTCAGCGACCTCTGTCACCTGGTTGCCAGGCTGTTAAATTGTGCTGGCTCTTCAGACCCTGGGAGGCCTTTAGAACTCTGCCTCAGCAAATCTTGTTGGAGGTCAGAGGCCTCAGAGAGCTTACAATTAACTGGGACACAAAGGAGGTTAGCGTCTTTCAACTTTGCTTTGAATCAGGCCCTGCCTCTTGGGGAAGATCTGGGCCCAGCCCTTATGTTTTTGTCTTACAAAACAATCCCATTTTTCCTCCAGGGTGAAAAGGTCTGCCTAAAGCTCAAAATCAACCAATCAATCAGTAGTATTTATTGAGCACTTACTATGTGGAGAGCACTGTACTAAACAGTTGGGAGAGTACAACACAAAAATCATAAGAGATCAGAACCAAAGCCCCCCTGGGTTAGTTAGCTTGCTGCAGGCAGCCTGTCCCCATTCACGGTCCCATGTGATCCCTCTGCGAAGAAGCAGAGCAGGGGTCTTGTTCCTTCAGGACAAGAGGATCAGCATAGAACTGGACCTTCCCAGGCAGCTCCAGACCGGGGAGATGCAACGGTAAGGCATCTCTCTAGCGCCACCACTTGCACACCTAAACTTGTCTTGATTAGAACAATAATAATAATAATAATAAATACGGCATTTATTAGGTACTTAAATATGCCCCCAGATACAGGGTATTCAGCTTGGATCCAGCCCCCATCTCCCACAAGGCTCACACTCGGAGAAGCAGCGTGGCTCAGTGGAAAGAGCACGGGCTTTGGAGTCGGAGGTCGTGGGTTCGAATCCCGGCTCTGCCACTTGTCAGCTGGGTGACTGTGGGCAAGTCACTTCACTTCTCTGTGCCTCAGTTACCTCATCTGTAAAATGGGGATTAAGACTGTGAGCCCCACATGGGACAACCTGATTCCCCTGTGTCTACCCCAGCGCTTAGAACAGTGCTCTGCACATAGTAAGCGCTTAACAAATACCAGTTCTAACATCCTCCATTTTACAGATGAGGAAACTGAAGTCTAGAGCAGTTAAGTGACTTGTCCGAAGTCACAGTGCAGGTCAGTGGCAGAGTCGAGATTCCTGGTCTCATGTTCTTCAAATTAGGCCACACTGATTAACAATTCTGGGGTGACCCAAGAACCCACAGTGATTCCAGGGGTACCTAAAGGCACAGCAGGAAGCTGAATGGTTTAAGAATTCTCCCTTTCCTCTCTCCCCAACCATGGTACTCTTTATCTGCATCAGGATAGAGATGATGGTACCTATTGCATGGGCCTGGGAGTCAGAAGGTCATGGGTTCTAAAACCCAACTCTGCCACTTGTCTGCTGTGTGACCTTGGGCAAGTCACTTCACTTCTCTGTGCCTCAGTTACTCATCTGCAAATTGGGGATTGAGACTGTGAGCCCCACACGGGGCAGGGACTATGTTCAACCCAATTTGCTTGAATCCAACCCAGTGCTTGGCACATAGTAAACACTTAAATATTATTATTATAATAATTATTATTCCTACTAATTATAATTATAATACCAACAAATTGAATCCCAGTCTCCTTATTTTAGCTTTGACTGTTTTGAAACATGAATCAATGGTATTTATTGAGTGCTTACTGTGTGCAGAGCACTGCATTAGGCGCTTGGGAACGAACCATACAATAGAATCCCTGCTTACAAGGAGCTTACAGTCTACAAGGGATTTCAGACATTAAAATAAATTAGAGATAAGGGAAATATTCAAGTATAAGGATATTTACATAAGTGCAGTGGGGCGGGGATGAGTATCAAAGTGCTTGAAGGGTACACAGCCATTATCTTTTTCTAGAAGGAACAGGGTGTTAGGTCCAGAAAAACCACAATAATGAATAACTATGGTATTCATTAAGTGCTCACTACATGCTAAGACCTGGGGTATTCAGATTGGACACAGTTCCTGCCCAACAGGGAGCTCAAGTCCTACAACGGGGCTTAGAATTCCTGCATTTGCTCTGAAACATGACTGAACCTTTAGTAAGACTGAGATATGAGTTCTTTTTTCTGCTTTTTTAGGACCAACTGTCCCTGTAAGTATAGCTTTCTGGAAACCAGCAAGAAGCTGACACCCCGACGAGACGTCCCATCCTATCCAAAGGTAAGACACAGAAACAGGCAATGAGCTTGCATCTCCCACTGACCCCTGCAGGGTTCCCTCATAAGGGTCTGTCCACTCAAAGGCTAGTTACTACCCAGGGGAACTTCAGCTGCTGTGGTGGAACTGGAACCTTCTCCTTTGGAGGTGCCCCAGGCTAAATAATTATAATAAAAGTAATGGTACTTAGTAAGCACTTAATATGTGCCAAGCATGTTCCGAGCACTGGGGTAGATGCACGGTAAACTGGTTGGACACAGTCCCTGCAAGGGAGTAGACGGGAAGACCATTATAGAGGGAGCCGGGGTTCTGTAACTGTCTCTGTGATAATTGCCCAGATCATCACACCCTCATTTTGCCTCTGCTCCACTAGCACAAATGAAATCCTTCCAAACCACTAAATGCACGTCCAGAAAAGTTTTCTAGGTGGGTGTTCGTGGTGCCAGACTTAGCATCTCCGAAAGGCACAGAGACTAAGAGGGTTGGGCTGTGTGTTGGCTGGCCCCACTGAAGAACCGCTCAGAGCTTTGGAAAAGACTTCATCTCTAAAATTACAGCCCATAAATTTTTCCTTCAGAGAACAGAACCATTACAAGGTGGCTCTTGTCCAGAATAAGATTGACCAGCCCAAGGTGGGATTGAAACAAATTTAGACAATCCATCCCAAACCAACTGGGGTGGGGAGTTTCCGACACCAGCATCGAGATCCAGTTTAGTTCTCACTATCTGGCCAATCTGTGTTGTCTTTTTTGGGGGGGCGGGGGGAGAGTTATGGTATTTTTTAAGTACTTACTGTGTGTCAGGCACTGTTTGAAGCACTGGGGTAGATTCAAATTTGTCAGGTTGTACACAGTCCTTGTCCCATATGGGGGGCTCACTGTCTTAATCCCCATTTTAGAGATGAGGTAACTGAGGCACAGGGAAGTTAAGTAATAATGTTGGTATTTGTTAAGCGCTTACTATGTGCCGAGCACTGTTCTAAGCGCTGGGGTAGACACAAGGGAATCAGGTTATCCCACGTGGGGCTCACAGTCTTAATCCCCATTTTATAGATGAGGTAACTGAGGCACAGAGAAGTTAAGTGACTTGCCCAAAGTCACACAGCTGACAAGTGGCAGAGCCAGGATTCGAACCCATGATCTCTGACTCCAAAGCCCGTGCTCTTTCCACTGAGCCACGCTGCTTCTCTACTTTTCCAAGGTCACACAGCAGACAAGTAGCGGAGCTGGGATTAAAACTCAGGTCCCTATGACTCCCAGGCTGTGCTGTATCCCCTAGGCAATGCTGCTTCTTAGCAGAAAGAGAGTAGGACTGGGAATTGTAGAACCTGGGAACTGGGGTCTTCATTCCAAGTTTGATTGTCCGACCAATAGGAGGCAGGGAGTTTGCATCTCACAGAATTATCCCCCTCCAGAAATCACGGGCAGGCAAGACCCACCATATTTAACACTGCACTCTTCTTTTGCCCTCAGTACCTGCTCTCTCAGGAGACTATAGAAGCTCTCAGGAAGCCAACATTTGATGTCTGGCTTTGGGAACCCAATGAGGTAAGGGTGATATGTATGAATGTGCTCTTTGCATTTGATATCACATGGGGATGTTGGTGCCCTCAGGAAAGCCTATTTCAGATTCTATAACTAGGTACCTAATGAGCAGTGAGAATGAGCTTTGCTGGAAAAAGCTGTCTTTCCTTTGTCCTCATGAAATGTTTTTCCCCCACTGTGCTCCAGGTTTCTATTTTCAACTTCGTATTTTTGATTTACAAACATAAGCAGTGTCCGTAGGACAGACCAGAGATCCTCTAAACTGTAAGCTTGTTATGGGTGGGGAATGTGTCCGCTAATTCTGTTGCATTGTACTGTCCCAACCGCTTAGTGCAGTGCTCTGCACATAGTAAGTGCTCAATAAATACCACTGATTGATTGATCCTGCAGTATCTGCCAGAGGCAGCAGGGTGTTAGGAGGAACAGTGCAAGGATGGCCTTTCTCTTGATTAAGGATGCAACTTTTCTTTCATCACCTACCATGGCTGATCATCTGGGCTTTCAAGCCTTCTTAAATCCCTGATATTTTTGTCACACACCCCTAACTGTCCCTTTAAAAACCCTTTGATGGGATTCACCTCCATGACTGCATTTTCATCTCTTCTGGAATCTACTGGTATATTCTGCCTGCACAAATTTCATATGCCCACCTATTCTGGGAAATATTTTCCACCTTCTTCGTTATGAAATCACCACCTTCAAGTTTCCGTGTAACTGGTAGCCACGATGTAGGACTTCGTGAACAACAATCCTAAATTTGCCCTGTCTGCACCCTTCATGATTTTGAATCACAGAATTGCAATTAGGACTGAAAGAGATTAATCTGATGAAATTAAATCCCAGACCCTAACTGCTTTGGTCCAAATTTTCATATTCTGTAGAAAGAAAACCCACTGCACATCACAAAAACTACTCAGCAACTCAGCTGTATAACCACAAGAGACAGTAACCTGGGATATGATGTGTGAAAATTTAGTCAATCATATTTAAGCACTTACTTTGTGCAGAATACTAAGCGCTTGGGAGAGCATAATACAAAAGAATTGGCAGACATATTCCCTGCCCACAACAAGCTTACAGTCCAGATGGGGAGAAAGACATTAATGTGAATAAATAATTCATAATTTATAATGTAGTTCAGTGAGGCCTAAGTCTTTGGGGTCAAATGGGACTACCGCCCTTTTTCCAGATGGATTAATGTTGCAAGCATTGTGTTTTTCTCATTCCCTAACAGAAACACTTTTTCTCCCACTCTCTTCCTCTAAATTAATCTATGGGTAGAGACCAAGTGTGCTCATTCTTCAGCTTCCAAGGAGCACTAAATCCAAACCCAGCCTGGAACTAGTGGCAATGAGTGCCAGTGTCCATCAGAGGGGCCACTGGAAAGCAATGTCTGTGATGAAGGTGGTCAACTTCATCAGATAAAGGGGACCAGGATTAATTCTGACCCCAGGGGCATCAGTTGAACAATAGCATGCACCTTCCCTTTCTTCCTCAGGGCTTTATCAGCCCAGATTGTCTGGGGGTAGAGCTCAGGGGAGAAGGCTGGGGTGCTTGTGGACAAGGATCATGTTTACCAACTCCGCTGTTCTGTACTCTACCAAGCGCTCAGTTCTCTGCACACAGTAAACACCACTTATTGCAGGTAGTGAGGAGGATCTGCCCACTTGCCCAGAATGATGAGTTGGCACCTGTGCTCGTGATTAAAGCTGTGCTATGCAGTTAAAAAAATAAATAAATAAAATAAAAATGGGTAGCCTTGACATTAGAAATTGAGCGAGGTAATAGTAGGACTGGAGACTTCCTTGCCCTGAAAACTCAATGCCCTTTAAGAATCAGCTACACTTGCCTCGTCATGCAGAACAAAAAGAGCAATCTGTGTTTGTGTGCAGCCCTTTTGAGCTTGTTAAGAAAGCAGCTTGTGTAGAAACTTATGTCCTGGCCCCAAGAAGGAGCCCAAGGCCTGTGCATAGAGCAAAGCATATGTGCAGACAGATTTTGTACCATGCCTCCTAACAGCAGCATCCCGCAAGCATACTCTTTCACCAAGTGAAATTGACATTGGCGTTTTTTTCAGGTGCTGCAGCACAAGTTAGGCCTGTGAGTAGGCACGGTCTAGGGGAAAGAACACGGGATGGGGAGTCAGGTGGCCTGGGTTCTAACCCTGGCTTTGCCAGTAATAATAAGGTAATCAGGTTGTCCCACATGGGGCTCACAGTGTGAATCCCCATTTTACAGATGAGGTAACCGAGGCACAGAGAATTCATTCATTCATTCAATAGTATTTATTGAGCGCTTACTATGTGCAGAGCACTGTACTAAGCGCTTGGAATGAACAAGTCGGCAACAGATAGAGACAGTCCCTGCCATTTGACGGGCTTACAGTCTAATCGGGGGAGATGGACACACAAGAACAATGGCAATAATGGCAATGACAATGGCAACAGAGAAGTAAAGTGACTTGCCCAAAGTCACACAGCTGATAAGTGGTGGAGTCGGAATTAGAACTCACAACCCCTGACTCCCAAGCCCGTGCTCCTGCCACTAAGCCACACTGCTTCTCTACATTACAGTATAGTGCTTGGCAAATAGTAAGCGTTTAACAAATACCACAATTATTATTATAAGTGCTGTGGACTTGAGTGTGGGGTGAAAACCAAATGCTTACAAATCACAGATCCAAGTTCATCTCCACTTTGGCCTTTCACATAAAAGTACTGAGCAGCAGGAGGATGCCAGCACAGAACTGAAGACCTGGCATTAGATGTTTGTGAGATTGACCAGTCAGAACAATTCTGTCTCCTTTCAACTTCCAGATGCTGAGCTGTTTAGAACATATGTACCATGATCTCGGCTTGGTCAAAGATTTCAACATCAACCCCATCACACTGAAGAGATGGTTGGTAAGCAGCAAAACCATTATTTATCTTGAAAAATAACTCATCTAAGGCCCAAAAGCAGTGAAGATCTGTTTTTTTCCTATGAATGGAACTTCTTAAAACACAAAACAAACCAAAAAAAAAAAAACCAAAGGTGGCCTCCAGTGCAATAAATTCATACAGCCATGTTTCAGAGATTTGATATGCACAAGAATGACAAATCTCATCTATCCCTCATCATTTCCCTGACTTCTCCTTTACAGTATCTTCAGTAAATTGTGCCTGAAGTCAGATAAGTAAAATTTAGGACTGTGCACCCACGACTCTAAACGTGCAGGTTGCTTTCACAAATGCTGACTACAGGATTTTCACCTAAATTACTTGACTGAAAAAACCAAGCTTGCAGCATGGCATATTTTGCAAATTTGAGATCACGCCTCCTGAAACATTCAACTGCCGTAACGTTTCGCCATAATGTGTGTTTCCATTACACGTTCTGGCCTGAATGCTGTTAGGGAGTGTTCGATAACTTGAGCCTCCACTGCAACCCTAATAATGATAGTAAGTACTTAGGAAATACCAGAATTATGTGCTAACCTCTGGGCCAGATATGATATGATCAAATCAGACACAGTCCCTATATATACCCACGATAGAGAAAACCAACATACTTGAGGCAAAGATATAAACTCCCAGTCTCCCAATTCTGAATTGGCCAAATGAGCCTGAAGAAAGTTCTGAGACAGAGCGAGACCAGGAACATCCCAAGTAGCTCAAGTGCAGTGGAATGGAATTGCACTGGAAAAGAGGGCAGAGAAGTTGTGCCCAAACCTTGCGAGTGCCTCAAATTACAGCCCTGCCCGATGTGTTCTCCCCTTTATGAGCCCCAAGAATGAAAGAAACCGAGGGAGAATGCCATATTATGTAGTTTGAGGGAGGCCACCTGAGCTGGTAGATTGTGGTCCAGAAGACCTAACCCCAGTTCGAGCACTGGCTTTCTGAAAGGCCCAGGCCCAGCATCTTAACTAGTCTGAGGCTGCTGTTCCTTAATCTTTTCCACGGACATCCTCCCCTGGCTCCCGGAAGTGTTTGATGTGTGTTACAGTATGAGGATTTGTTAGATTTTAAAATGTCAGATAGGTTAGAGAACTGTAAAAGCAGAGAGGGAAAGGAGAGAAAGAGGCATACCGAATGCCAGCTAGCCCTCATTCAGAAAGGCAGAAGTAGTAGAAATAAGAATATTTATTGAGATTCCACTGAGCGTGATGCATGAATGGAAGCAAGAGTTCCCTGCCCACAAGGAGCTTATGATGTAACAGAGGTCATCCAGATGATTTAACTCGCCCTTGATCCCCCTCTTGGCAGCTCTGCATCCACGACAACTACAGAAACAACCCGTTCCACAACTTTCGACATTGCTTCTGTGTGACCCAGATGATGTACAGTATGATCTCCCTCTGCCATCTCCAGGTGGGTCTTAGTCTCCTCCCATGGCGGGCACACCCTCTGGCTACCAACCCTGCCCCCTCTGGCTCACTGCCCCTCACTGAAGAGCAGGCAATCTGTGGAGGAGCCAGAGGAATGGCACAGAGACCCAAAGTGGCCTAAGGAGAGAACTGCGTCGAGACTCAGTGGAAGAGGGCTAGGTGGCGTTTGAGCATTTACTTTGTACAAAATACTGTGCTCGGGAGAGCACATTTCAGCAGAGCTGGTAGACCCAATCTCTGCCCATAAAGAAGCTTACAGTCTAGATGGGGAGAATGATCAACTGCTGCTCCCTTCCTGTTTTCCCAAGGAATTTCCCAAACTTTTAAGTCAGAGCTGATCCTTCCCCGGGTTCCACAGCGAAGGTCACTGTTGGCCTTAGGACTGGGGAAGAGTGATTCCAGTCTCTCTCTTCCACCATCGGGGAGTCTACAGGCCTGATGGCACTAAAGAGATACTTACTCCCACTTGATGCTGAGTCCTGAATCTTGGTTGGAGGATGAGGACAAACAGAAGAGAGCCAGAACCCCCTGGGATATTCTGAGGGTCAGAGGGCTGCCAAGACTAATCCAAGCCCCCAGGATGGGTGAGTGTGGCCTTCCAGACAGTGCCAGCTTCAACCCTGGGGGGCCAGACCAGCCTAGGAATGGCCCAGGGCTGCGCAAGTGACCAATCAGTCGGTCCATCCCCAAGTCACAAACTGGTCAAGGCAGAGCCCAGGGTTTGGGACTTTTCAGAAGCAGGAAGGCAGGGGATCCTTTCAGGATCAACTTCCTCCCAACTTCCTGGGAGACAACAGCACAAATATGAAACCGGGGCCTTTTCAACTCACTACTGAAGGTGCCTTCAGAAGCCTCTCAACTTCTAAGGATCTCCCAGCTAAATCAGATTTTTCTGCTCCACCTTCACAACCCATCAGAGCCATCATGAATAGGAAAGCTCACCCAGAACTTGATCTAACACATACCCCACTAAAACAGCAAAACCTTCCCCAAATGCAGCAAATGACCAGACCATAAGATTATCAGATATTTTTTGAGCACAGTGTAAAACTAACTAGAGGGCATTTCCTTTTTTTTTTTTTCCTAATGCAGGAAAAGTTTTCCCAAATGGATATTCTAATCCTGATGACAGCCTCCATCTGCCATGATCTGGATCACCCGGGATATAACAATACGTATGTCCGCAGTCATTTTCATTTTTCTCACAAATTATCAGGCAAGCAAATAGGACACAGTTCAGGTCAATAGCCCTTTTCCCATGCTGAAGGCAGCTCAAAAGTAAAGCTTCATACAGGTAGCAAGTTGTGGAAAAATTTCTCAACCACCTTCTCCACACTGATGCATAGCATTTCTGTGCATATTGACTTATATACACCTTGTCAGTAAAGCCACAGGTCTTCCCTGCCATAACCTATAGGTTGTCTCTCCGGTATCTAGAGGTATGCTAAAGGACAGAGCTCTGAATTCTTTCTTTCTTTTTTCTCTCTCCCTCTCCTCTCCTCCCCTCCTCTCTTCCTCGCATGTCTTTTCTCCAGATACCAGATCAATGCACGCACAGAACTCGCAGTGCGTTACAATGACATTTCACCTCTGGAGAACCATCACTGTGCTGTAGCTTTCCAAATCATAGCTCAACCCGAATGCAACATTTTCTGCCACATCAAACCAGACGAATTCAAACAGATCAGACAGGTAAGAAGCAGCGCGGCCTCGTAGTAAGAGTGCAGGACTGGGAGTTAGGTGACCTGATTTCCCCGTAGACTGTGATCTTCATGGGGCACAAGGACTCTCTGACCTTACTGTCTTGTACTTACCTCAGCATCTGGTACAGTGCTTGATACATATTAAGTGCTTAACTACCAGGTATTGCTCTTATTAGGTAAGCAGATATGTATGATACTCATGAACCAGGGCTGTTTGCAGTGCACAGTCTTGGAGGAACTAAATCTAATGAAAACCTCAGGCCAGATCAAGATGAAAATCCAAGGAAAGCCAGCTTTCAAGCACCCTATCCATCATCTCAGACTCTCCCATCCTAGGCTTCTGGGCACGACTTAGAAAAGTAAAAGGATCGCTGAATTCTACATAACAGATTAAATTACCAATGGAGTAAATTTTGAACAGAAACTGTCAGTCATGAGGATGTGAGCATCTCTGGGATAACACTGAACCTAGGCACGTCAGATGATGACTAGTGCAACAATGACCAGAAGCTGCCCAGCATTCTGGGACAATGGTAACCTAACCTTGGTAGCATTTCTCAGACACCCAGAGAGGAGCCCATGAGGGCAGGAGCCTGGGAAGGAAGGACATGGCTTTGCCAAATCCAAAGTTGGCCCCATTCTACTTTCCTCCAGAAAGCGCCAACTGGAAAGGTGAACAGAGGACTAGGTGCTTCCAGAAGCTGGTGCAGCGGGGATTCTGGCCCCCAGCTGAAAACTTGAGAGCCTGGAGAAGTTTGAGAGATGGCTAGGGACACCCAGAAAGTACAACCATAAAATGATTTCCTTTGAAAAACAACAACTTGGGGATGGGGGGGTCAGATTTTGAATTAACTGGACTCCCATCATCTCACAATTTTATTAAAGAGCTTACTGCAAGTTACGATTTTGTATCATACGATTTTGTATGTAACAGTCAGCATCCCTAAAATGATATTTGACTGCAAAAGAAAACATGTGGACAGTTCCACTAAAGATGCCCCCACCCCCTTTGAAGTATTTTAACCCTTTCCCTCACATTCACAGTGTTCTACCCGTGCTGTCTCCACTTTCTCCATTTTTTTTAAGAACACCCTTGGCCAACAGGGTGGTGAGGTTAGAAAAGGAGGTGTGAGGATTCTGACAGCTCCCTAACTAAAGGGGACCCCTTATCTGGAATTTTTCCTGGATTTACACTGAAGTCACTGAATCCTAGAGGGATCGCTAAGAATTTGCATAGTCAGTCAGTTGTATTTATTAAGCAATTACTGTGTGCGGAGTACTGTACTAAGCACTTGGGAGAGTACAGTATAACAATATAACACACACATTCCCTGCCCACAAGTTAACAGTCTAGAGAGGGAGACAGACATTAATATAAATAAATTACAGATATGCATATAAGTGCTGTGGGACTGGAAGGGAGGATGAATAAAAGGAGCAAGTCAGGGTAAGCAGAAGGGAGTTGAAAAAAAGGATGGGAAGACAAGGAGTTCTGTTTTAGATATGTGTGTGCGAATGTGCAGGAGCAGCTTTCATCCCCTTTGTGGCTTGCACAGAACATGCTGGGAGCAGGGACCCTTGGTGGTGGGAGAGAAGGTGGTGGTTCCATGGTGCTTTTGTCAGCAGCGAAGGAAGGGCTCAAAGCAAGGGGCAGCACAATCAATCAATACTTGAGCTCTTACTGTGTGCAGAGTCCTTGGGAGAGTACATTTCGACAGAGTTGGGAAGCCTCTTAGTAGCATACCTCTGGATTTCCCCCACATTATTAATAATCCTGGTATTTGAGCATCTTTGTGCACAATGAACTGTACTAAGCAGTTGACTTGCCAGGGATGGGGCGGCTGGCCGCTGTTAAATCTCTCCTGGGAGGCTTTTCCGTTTCAGGACCTGGAAAGCTGTGGTCATTTCTAAAGTGGCTCTCCATCTTTCTTGAGCTGCCCCGCCTTGCTTACTGGCAACGGTGGCCAGAACAGGGAGTTAGAAAACTGGACCTCTCCTCCCGCAGTCTGCTGCCCCTAAGCTTAGGGCTGCCACTCTTCTTTTCCCTGCTCCTCTTCCTCTCACCCCAAACTGTCCTTGAGTAATGTTTTAGGTCCTGTTCTCCCCATTACAAACCATACCAGCTCCCCAGCCCTTTCTTGGCAGATTGCTGAGGGAGGAAGGGAAACTAGTAGTATGGCATTTAAGCACCTACTGCCTATAAAACACTGTACTGAACGCTGGGAAAAATACACGGATGAGAATTAGGCGTAGTCTTAAAGGGGCAGTAATTGCCCAGATATCATCTTATTACGTTCATGAATTGTTTCCATTTTTAGGGGATGATTACCTTAATCCTGGCCACTGACATGGCAAGACATGCAGAAATCCTGGATTCTTTCAAAGAAAAATTGGAAAACTTTGACTACACAGACGAGGAGCATATGACCTGTGTAAGTGGGTTTGCCCAACTTCGCACCTTTCAAGGACTAGCCTAGTTAATAGGGATTGGCCGGGAAATGGTTCAAATGGAAATTTAAAAAACGTGCTTATGAAGAAGTGGTAGAGAACACAGATTTGTTGCCTGCAGGTGAAAATTGAGTTGTTTAAAAGTTTTCTCCCAAGAACAGGAGGTTATCTTGGCACTGAAAAGGTCTTTGGCAATTGAGATTTGGTTAATTTTATGGGATCAAGTTGAGAGAAATGGATGTATATGTATATTTTAGTAGTCACATTTCAGAGGCTAGGGCAGATTGGCTATCATCCACCCCAAATACCCACATTAATATATCTGTTATTCAGGAAAATGCCTCTAGCTTTTAAGGATCAAATTTAGAGAACACAGGGCTATCTTCAGTCCACCCTCCAGTCAGCCCAAGCCAGGAGGATTCTCTGGGAGGAGGTTGGAGAGTCATATAGTCAAGGGGCATTGGAACCACAGACAAAACCCTCCGGGTTGCGGAGAGCTTCCCACAGACTCTTCTTCTTGCTCAGTCCCCTCCTCGCCCATGAGCTCACCCACTTGGATTGTAAGCTTCCCCAGGGCAGAGGGAGTATCAACCAACTCTGTTGTATTGTACTCTCCCAAGTACTAAGTACAGTGCTCTGCACACTGTAAGCGCTCAGTAAATAAATGACAGAGAGGAAAGTAGTTACAGCAATTATCCAAGTTGCACCCAAAACAAAAAGGTGCAAGACAGCCCCCCTCAGTGAACCCCAAGCCTGGCTCTGTACCACTCAGGTCCTGATAGGAGAGAAGGGGTCTTTTCACCTCCCTCCTGCATCTTTCTGCTCCACTTGTGGAAAATCCAGCTGGGCCCATTCTTTCTGGGCAGGCTGTAGCCTGCATCCCGTCACATGTGAAAAGTTGAACTCTCCAACCTCCCCTACAGGCATTGGTTAGGTGCTCTGCTCCTGAAAACTGGCGGTTCGATTCAAACTCAATCATCTGTGCCCGTAGCCTGGCAGGGACCTATGGAGCCAAATGCTTATCTAAGAATAAAAACAAACCACCACCCCAGGGACCAGGCAAAGGCAAACAGAGGCTGATGCAATTACCTGAGTAATTCAGGCCCAAGAAACAGATTTTACCCAAAGCAATTTGGACAGTAACTGGGAGAGGGCCTCAGTGGCAGAGAGGCCATTTGCTGAGGTAATTGCAGCATGTTTATGCCAGTCCAGTCCAGTCTATGCCAGAGGGAGGGACACCCATCTTCACTGACAAAGGAAGTGCTTTTTGTGCCTAACTAAGGGCATTTACTCTGACGGAAACTCCACCCTGGAGGGTTTTTCAAATGTGAAGAAAATGCCAGAGGGGCAGTGCGGTAGGACAGCCAGAGAGAGCCCTGCGGATGTGAGTCACAAGACTCCAGTGAGTTCGATGCCAAGCTCAGTGAGTCGTTTCAGCTCATCGACTACATTCCCCGCAACCCTTGAAGAGAGGGTGCCCTCCCGCAGAGGGATGGGATGAGGGACAGCCAGGAAAACCTACAGGCCCCAGATATCACGGAGATGGGTGCTGCCCACACTCCGACTAAATTAAGACCCCTCCGGGTGTTCAGATCTTGTGGCAGTTTGAGGAAGACGTCAACCATTGTGCCCCTTGAGACATTCCCCCTTCCAGACACTGAGGTGGGAAAAAGGGGGTTGACCAGAGTCAAGTCAGCGGGCACTATATCGTCTTGATCTGTGCAAAACGTTTTCCCTCTTTCAGCTGAAGATGGTGTTGATCAAATGTTGTGATATCTCTAATGAGGTCCGGCCAATAGAAGTAGCAGAACCTTGGGTGGACTGCTTGTTAGAAGAATATTTTATGCAGGTAAGAAGGGTCGAAACATGTCCTAGTCATTAGCCCAGTTAAAAATGTAAGCAGTGAGAGATGTATCTGCTGAAGTAGACTCGGAAATTCTCCATCTCCTCAAATGAAGAGGAGCCAATTTCATGAGGTTATAAGAGTCATTCATTGCGCTCATCTGCTAGAAATGAAATGGACTCTAATTGGTGACATCAAAGACATGGGCAACCCCCCAAAATGTCAATGTGATGGGGTTGCAAGCTGCTCCCACTAATTGGCATCTTTGTGAGAAGACCTGTTGACTAAACTGGGCAGAGTCACAAGGCAAGAAGGACATGGTGAGGCAAACAGAGCCCGGCTAAGTGACGGAGCCCTGCAGGGCAAGGCTAAGTGTCAGAGCTCAGCGGGGGTGAATTCAAATGACGGTGATGAGTGGAGGTTTGAGATACTAATCACTTCATCTGACCCCAAGAAAATGGACAGAAGAAAAGTAAAAACACTTAGTTTTAATAGGAGGCTGCTAGCTAGCTTTGATCCGGAGGAAAATAGCACAGGAAAAAATAAAAACGATAGCAGTTTAATCAGCCTAACCTTCCTGCTCTATCAAAGCTGTGCCAAGATGAACACTGACTTTCCTAGGCTTAAAGATCTTCAGAAAAGGATTTTCCATAACTGGCTCTTGATTCCTTTCCTGTGTACATCCATCATTATGATCAGAAAGTTCCTCCTTCTATCCCACCTAAGGCCCTCCTGCTGCTTTTGAAGCCTTTACCTCTACTGAGGGTGGAGCAAGAGAAAAGGAGCAACTTATCACATCGCCTTTAAAATAACTGTCAAAGCCCTGAAGTCATTCCTTGGCTTCATAATGACTTCCCATACTTATGAAGATCTCTGTCCTTCTCTACTTTCCAAGGTACTCTTTTCCAAGAAATGTGTCCCCTACAAATGTCTTTCCTTGGAGAATGTTCAGGTAGTTCTCTGCCAGTCCCCCGCCCCAACCCACAGAGATCGCTTAGGTTGTAAATCGAAGACGTACCCAATGAAACCAAACCTCCAGCAATTATACACATTCGTGCCCCATGCAAACTGCTACTCGGCACATCTGCGTTCCCATAAAATCATACATACACGTTAGCCACACCAACCGAGGGCTCTGGACAGCCGATACCCAGAGGACTAGCAAAAAGAGTGCAAAAGTTTGTCGTTTCCTCTTTTTGTATTTTGCCAGGGTCAAGAGATTTGTCTTAAAAACTAAATATTTTGTAAAGTGAAAAGATGAGATCTAAAAATACAAATTAACTTTAGATCTATTTCCAAGGATAGAGTCATTGACAGTACTGCTTTCAAAAACTACACTCTCATGCACTAAACAGACACATTCAAAATCTGACAACATATGAATGATTATCACCATGACTACTCATTGTGCTCACTTATTAGAGGAGGCAGCATGACCTAGTGGAAAGAGCAAAGAACCAGGAATCAGGAAACTGGGGTTCTGGTCCCAACTCTAGTGGAAAGAGCCCGGGCTTGCGAGTCAGAGGTCATGGGTTCTAATCCCGGCTCCACCACCTGCCATCTGTGTGACTTTGGGCCAGTCACTTAACTTCTCTGTGCCTCAGTTACCTCATCTGTAAAATGGGGGATTAAGACTGTGAGCCCCATGTGGGACAACCTGATTACCTTGTATCTACCCCAGCGCTTAGAACAGTGCTTGACAATAGTAAGTGCTTAACAAATACCAACATTATTATTATTACTTTCCTGTTGGGCAAGTCACAGCTTCTTTCTCTGTGCCTCAGTTTCCTCACCTGTAAAATGGAGTCTCGATACCTGTTCTCCCTCCTGCTTATACAGGGAGCCACAGGTGGGACAAGCACTATGTTTCTACCCCAGCGATTAGTACAGTACTGCTCACATAATAAATGCTTAATACCATAATTATTATATCTATCATTCTTCAGCAGCAAAAGTTCTTTAATCCCACAAGGCTTTTGTAATCACCTGTTATCATTACTTTAATAAGGAATTATACCTGCTCATTCTATTTACAGTTCTCTCTGAAGTAGTTGAATTGATGCAACCTGCATCATCTCTTGTTGTTTCTGTGATAGTTCCGTGGCCATTTTAATGAAACTCACTGTCTACCAAATGTACCTCCAGAGTGACCGTGAGAAGATGGAAGGGCTTCCAGTGGCACCTTTCATGGACCGGGATAAAGTGACCAAGCCTACCGCTCAGATCGGCTTCATCAAGTTTGTCCTGATCCCGATGTTTGAAACAGTAACAAAGGTACCGCCCTGCCTCCTCCTGTGATCATTGGTCCTCCCACAGAGCATGCTAATGGTCTGGCTGGCACCATTTGCTCTCCCCTCCTCCCTGCCAGTCTCAGTCCCAGTGGGGTACCGCGTGCCACAAGCAAGTAGGCAGGCAGAGGTGCAGAACATGCCAAGGCGGGAGCCTTTCATGTCCGGTGGCCACAGCAGACTGCCAGTGCTGTGCTGTAGTGCCAGGACCCAGAAGGCAGTTGCCCTGATAGTCACTGCCATCTTCACTGTCCAACTACCTTTCTGGCTTTGTGTGAAGGCCCCCAACTCACGGGCGGATTTTGTGTTCTCTTTTTTACATCATTCCCACTTTCACCCTTTGGCCAGATTTGTGTGGCAGATGCTGGCAAGTGAAACTTGACCCAGGAGCCAGTGGTTCCACAGGAAAGAGATTTTTAGGGTGCAGATGGCTCCCTCCATAGCTTTCCCTGGAATACTAGCCTGACTCCAAAGCAAGGAGTTTAGAGTCCTCCAGCCTGGCTTTAGAGTTTCATGGAGTTTTCACTATTTACTTGGGGATCTGTGCTTTTAAACACCATTTTATTATTTATTTATTCAAAGGTTTCATCCTTTGAAACCTATACAGAGTAAAAAGCACACATTCTTCTAATCGCTTTCATTGTTGTAAGAGCCCTACAGAATGGTACCATTTTCTCTATCCCATCCAGCTCTTCCCTGCTGTTGAAGAAGCAATGCTTCAACCTCTTTGGGAATCTAGAGATCGTTATGAGGAATTAAAACAAGTAGATGATGCCATGAAAGAGGTAAAACTCTCTTCCTCATAATACACCTAGGTTTAAAAAACCACCACCTATCCAGTCCTCCGTCATTTTTTTTAATGGTATTTGTTAAGTGCTTACTGTGGGCCAGGCACTCTAAGAAGTGCTGGGGTAGACACCAGACAATCGATCCACGTCTCAGGTGGGGCTCACAGTCTTAATCCCCATTTTACAAATAAGAAGTTAAGTGACTTGCCTAATGTCCCACAGCAGACAAGTGGTGGACTGGGATTAAAACCCAGGTATTCTGACTTCCAGGCCTCTAAGAGAGTCACCCATAAGTGTGCACTACAAGAAACTGTATATAATGCAGTCAAGTAGGCCCTAGAATAGGGCTAGTCAAGGCAATTACCCCAGCCCATGAGCCTAGATTCTACTTAGACGGTGAGCCTGCTGTGGGACAGGGACTGGGATCAACCAATTAACTTGTATCTAATCCAGCTCTTAGAACAGTGCTTGATCCATAGTAAGCATTTGAATACCAAATACCATAACTAGATCCTTGAAAGTCTTGTTGAGGAGAGGTGATCTCCGAAGAGCTTTAAAGATTGAGAGTGTTATGGTTTATTGGCTGTGACTACGAATGGTGGGAGCAAGAGGTCATGGAGGGAGAGATGAGAGAGGAAAGGTGATTGTGCGTTGGGATGTAGTGAGAGAAAGGTGGATAAGTAAGAGGGAGAGCTGACTGAGTGCTTTAAAGCCAACATTCAGGAGTTTCTGTTTGATGCAGAGAGGAATGAGCAATTGTTGGGGGGTTCTGAGGAGTGGGGAGACTTGGGCAATATCACATTTTAGAAAAACAGTCTAAGCAAAATAATGAAGTATGGATTGGAGAGGGCACAGACTGATGGCTGGGATATGACAAGTACCTTGACCAGGTCATTTGGATGGAGAGGAAGCAATTAATTTTGGAAATGTTGCGGGGTTAAAGGAGTAGAAGGAGTCAAGGATAATGGCAAGTTCTGGGCTTAGGAGAAGGGAGGATGACGGTTTTGTCGAGAGTGATGGGAAAGTCAAGTGGAGTAGAGAATCTGGTGAGGGAAAATGGGAAGTTCAGTTTTAGATATATTAAGCTTCAAGTGCCGGAAGGATATCCAAATAGAGATATCCGGAGGCAGGAGGAAATGCGAGACTGCAGAGAAGGAGAAAGGTCAGTGTAAGCGTGATAGATTTGGGAATCCTCTGCAAAGAGATGGTAGTTGAAGCTGTGGGAGCTCTTGAGCCCGCTAAGGGTGTGGATATAAATTGAAGAAGAGAGGGGGACCCAGAATAGAGCCTGAGGCCTACCCACAGTTTAGAAGAAGGATTGACCAGATAGAGGCAAGGAGATAACCAGGACAGAATTGACCTCTTACCTTCAAACCCAGGTGAATGATTAGACCAGCACTGTAAACTCACCCCCCCAACACACACACACACACACACGCCCGCCCCCCCACCCCTACCCCATAAAGATGCAGTTATAGAAACACAAGAACCCATGGAGTCTATGATTTCAAAAATGCCATGAAACAATAGCAGGCGTATTTGGATCACCAATGCAAATTCAGCAGATAGAGAAACCTTTAGCCTTGATGTAGGGGTGATTTGTCCATGAAAAGCACAGAAACAGATGTGCTGAGCATGCAAAAGGCTTTCATAGTCACAGACTGCCGTATTCTGGAGTCAGTGGTAGTCTCTTAGAACAGTTAGCAAATAATCTATTGAGGCTCTCTGAAAACTCATGAGCCATTTTGTTTTGTGTTTTAGTTGCAGCAGCAGCAGGAGGATGTGACATCTGGAAATACTGAGAAATCAATAGACAGGACCATGGAGGTTAAAAAAAAGTCTGAAGGTACTGGGCTACTTAGTGGATTACTGCAGATTTATATATTCAGCATTGAGGGGTTTTCAATATCCCCAACCTTCTCAGCAGGTAGAACAATCATTAAGCCTGGAAGCTTTCTATCTAAACCTGCTTTTTTTGTTGCTGCATCCTAGTGAAAGCTCTTTGGTATGTGGTTCATTGGATAGAGAAAAATTGACTTTCATTGCCGTAGACCAGAATCGGTAATTTTTAACAATTTAAGTAATCCTCTGAGTTTATTTTGCCAACATAAAACAGAATCCCTTTTCCCTCTTTCAAGCAGGCTACGCCTGAAGAAAATTGAAGGTTCTTGAACTTTTCTATTTACTGGTGGAGCCAAACATTCCGAGAATCTCCAGCCTAGAAGATCTGTGGCTACCTGACCGTGTTTTCTAAGAACTTAAACTGTTTCTTCACTAATGCCAAAAAGAAGGAATTCATGATGATGTACAGATTTTTTTTTATTTTTAAACTGTCTTCTAAATAATATATTCTTATACAGAAATGAGTACAGTATTTCTTAAATATAGAGTAACTGCCCTCTGTTTCCAACAGGTGTTTTCAGAGTACGTCCCTGGGAAACTGAGTGCCCTTGCATGGAATATATTAGTGGGATAATAGGTGTAGGTACAGCACTGGATGTAAGAGGGGGAAATAGGTGTGATGATGTAAGGGATGGTTGAAGAATTGTATGCTTCTATGAAAGAATCAGGACCACATTATGTGCAGCCTTGAATGTACAGGAATATAGATGCCCTTTGTCCTTGAAGATGCTGCTACTGATGATGAGATTCTCCTAGGGCTGATGGAGTCTCCTGTAGAGGTGATTTTCTTTTTAATTATTAACATGGTGTTTAAGTGCTTAGTATGTGTCAAGCACTGTTCTCCACACAAGTTAATCATGTCAGATAAAGTTCCTCTCCCACATGGGGCTCAGTAGAAGGGAGAACAAGCTTTGAATCCCCGTTTTAGAGGTGAGGAAACTAAGGCACAGGGAAGATGACCCTCAGTCCTGAGGTCCCAGGACTGAGAAAAAACAGCATGAAGTAATTACCTGGAGTAGCTAATGGTTCGGGCGGCACAACTAATACTCTCTTGTCCTCGCCTGTCATGTCCCTGTTAGGGCATAGAGGATGCCAAGCAACTAAACAGGCAGGGGTATGGCACATTGCAAACTGCAAGCCAAGATTTTTTTTTAAGTCCAGGACCCGGGAATGGCTGAAAAGGCCAGTGAGTAGATAAATATGGGATCCTGAGCTCCAGGCCACTTGGCCTGACTTGTAAGGCGTGTGTAGGTCCAGTACACAATGTGTCTGTGGCTACAAGAACATGATGATGGATCATGGCTAGACATTCTTCAGTGCTAAATACCACTGACTGATGGCCTAAAAATGAAGTCATCGCTGTATTTAACTTTAAAATCTGAGGGCAGGGAAGAGTGAGAAATTCCATCAGAACTGTTAAGACTGCTTTTCTTGGCGGAAAACCAGGTCCTCTAGGGCGGGTTGGCTCCTCTTGAAGCCTCACTGTATGAACAAATAAGAGAAGCAGTGTGGTCTAGAGGATAGAGCCCAGGCCTGGGAATCATAAGGACCTAGGTTACACACCACTTGTCTGCTGTGTGACCTTGTGCAAGTCACAACTTCTCTGTGCCTCAATTACCTCATCTGTAAAGTAGGGATTAATACCGTGAGCCCCATGTGGGACAAGAACTGGGTCCAACCTGCTTACCTTGTATCAATCCCAGTGCTTAGAGCAGTTCCTGGTATATAGTAAGCACTTAAATTCCACGAAAACAAACATGTAGGGATGCAGAGGAGCAAAGTCTACTGCAGGAGTGTATGAATATCAGAAAGTTACCCGGATCTGACACCTCGTCGTAAGCAACCCCAACTTTTCACAGGCATCTAGAGTTTTCCTGTATATCCAAGCTTCCACATTCAAATAATTAGCTCTGCTCAGCAACACTACTTCTCCCTTACCAACTGCCCCCACCAACTATTCCTGACCCAAAACTCCCTATGTCCCCCACCTTTCCCACCTCCATGACATTGTCAGTTACTTTGGTCTCAAAAATTGAAACTATCAGGTGTGAGCACTATCCCCTCCCTAGCCCCCTCTGAGTTCCTGCTCTTTCCCCTCAAGTTTTCCCCAAGACCTCTTGCTGTGAAATGTACAGTATATCTTCTGATCTACTCAATGCACTGCCCTCAGCTCGGCCGGGGCGCCGTTCTCACTACGTTTTGGCTAGAATGCTGGCAGGAAATTAGGGGACATCCACCTGACAAGGCGAGCCTGTCTGAATATGGCGGGTGCCAGAAGCAATGGTTGTGAACATGTGTGCCCAACACTGGAACAGATGAGTGCCCCGCATTAAGTTCTCCCTAAGGTTGCTTGCTGGTTCACCAGAACACAAACCCCACGTGGTCGGATAACCGGACAGGCACATAAAGCCTTGGGAATCGGAACGCTGAGCCCTATCCCCTCATCCTGAATTATCAATGCAAGCCCTGTCCCCATTAAGTGCAGAGTGCATTAACACAGCTACAAACCTCTACAGCACCTTCATTCGAAGAGGTCCAAGACATTTTATGATTCTCGACTGTGTTCCTCTGAGTGGACTTCCAGCTTTTATTAGTATTACTTTACACAGAAGAAATAGAGACCCAGAAAGGTGAAGTGACTTGTCCAAGGTCACCCGGCAAATCTGCCTTGAAGCAGGCACCATGAGCTGACTTCCAGCCCAGAATTCCAGCCACTGCCTTACGCTGCCTGGAACATCAAGGCCTCTCCAGTTTCCAAAAGTTCCAGGTCCAGTTTGATTGAGAAATGGAATTATTTGGCATTTTAAAGCGTGACACCAATAAACCCATTTGTGGAGCAGAACGTGGAGGTCATGACCTTTAAGAAGTAGCTTTCCAGAAGAAACGGGAACATTAAAATAAAGAAAACCTGCTCAGTAACACCTAACCCCTTCCTCTAATTGGGTTCAGCCACCAGGAGGCTATATGAGATTTTAGACTTCTTTTCATATCTATATTCTTCTCATCATCTCACTTCAAACCAAACATCCTATTCTACTTCTGTTTTTTAATCTTTTCCTTCATGTTAAAAGGTAATTCTGATTTAATTGAATTTTTTGCTACCTCCTGCCAATCCACTCATGTCATATATTGTGATTAGCATTCTGACACTGTATTTACCTTAGAAATGAGGCTTTCCTGATCAGCTCATCCAGTGGGGACTTTTCAATCACAATTTTCTTAGTTTCTCATCTCTCCACCAAAAAGGTGTTCTAACATTGTTATATTCTAATTTTATTCTGACCTGACAGTCTGTACTGCCTAAGACCAGTACCGAGCCCTTCACTGAAGGCAACCTAGTCCAACTGCAGTTCTCAGTCACAAATTCCAATTGTTCCTAACAGTGGACTCATTTAATAATGGCTTTCTCCTCATTCCTTTGCATCTTTAATCAAAGTGCATCAGAATGACATGGTGAGGAGTTAATAAGAACAACAGTGGAATTTGTTAGTGGTATTTGAAGAAAGTGAGGCACAAACAAGTTAGTGATTTGCCTGAGGTCACAGAGCTAGCAAGTGGCAGAGCTGAGATTAAAACTTGGATCTCCTGATTCCCATGCCCTGCTCTTTCCACTAAGCCACAGAAGTAGGAGTGGAGGCCAATTAAATAAATACATAAATAAATAAAAGCTTCGCTGGCCTTTATCTGTTGATTTAAACTGGAAATTGGCTATGTGTTAAACAAAATACTTCCACATAGTGTCTGTAGATGGAAACTGTTAATTTCAAAGTTGCCTCTGCAGCATCTGTTTCAGACTGGCAGAGAACCAAGGAGCCATCCCTAAAAGAAGAGGCCATATTGATTTATCATGCAGAAAATACTGGCTGTGGGTTCTCACTGCTCTCCACTCTAGGGAGTCTTTGCAAATGAGGAAAAGCCTAACTCTGTGCTTGACTGGTCAAGCTACTAACTTCAGCACTTCTCATGTCTCTTCCAATACCACTGGAGATCTTAAAATACATCTGGACCCAGTTTACATTGGTCCCAAGCTGCCAATGACAGAGACTCCACTAGGCAGACATAAAAAGCAATTTGAAACTTCAATCCCTCAGGGCAGCCCAGGTGAGTTCCTCTGTTCCTCAATAAACTCTCCTGACACGGCTGTATCTTGGGTCTCTCCAGTGCCCTCCCTATGCAGAGCCCCCGAAGCGGGAGGATTCTAGCAGGAGGGAGAGAAAAAGGACAGAGAAGGGAGAGGGGTGATGGAGTCAGGTGACTTGAGTTCTAGTTCCAATTCTGCACTGTTTGACTTGAAGCAAGTTAAGACTGGAGGCTATTGTGAATTGCTGGAGCTACTGTGGTCGGTCTGCTCTTTCCCCTGCGTATGGGGTGAACCCCCAAATCCGGTGAAGAGCATACTGCCTCTACCTCAGGTTGGTTTCCATGCAGCCTCTAGGTCTCACGCTGTGCACAGTCCTGATGCTGTTAGTGGGTGGATGCGTTTTTGACCTTGGTCTGCCCCTTCTTCTTGCCTCAGCATTAAATGTCCAAGAAGACTTAGGGTGTTTGGAGAGCGTGTCAGGGCCACTAAACAGATACAATCTGACCCCAAAAAGGAAAAAAGGAATGCGCTTTGAGGGCAGGGATTGTGTCTACTAATTACTGCACTCTTCCAAGAGCTTAATGTAATCGCTGAGCAAATACTATTGCTTGAAGGACTGATGTAGCAATATTAATATTCCTTAAGCACTATGTGCCAAGTACTGTACTAAGCACTGGGATAGATACAAGGTAATTACGAGATAATAAGATCGGGACAAAGGCTGCAGTTTACAGATTCCATTTCTAGGCCTGCATTCTTTAGCCTCATTTCCATTTGCCGATGACCTGCCAGGATTCTCCTGCCTCCCATGTGCCTACCTTTTGAGAGAACCACCTTGAAAGAGCCAGGAGCAACTTGTTCTGCCAGCCACAATACCCCTGGGGTCTGGGCCCATGGATGAAACCCTCTGCACATCTCACCAGGTGCAGTGAGAAACTCTAGGAAGGCACTGCAGCCGCTCAGAAATGACAAAAATTAAACCGGAGCAATCAAGCCGTTAAATGAGTTCCCTCACAATCCCAGGCCTGATTTCTCATTTTGTTGCTTCCATTCCATTTTTTCCGAAAACTATTTTTATTCTCCCAGCTGCCAACCAATAGGGTTTTTCCTCTCTGGTTATCAATGCACTGATTATCTGCTGGCCAGGGAGCGAGGAGGGCAGATCTAGGCAGGCTGTAGCTCTTGCTGGGGGAAAAGTTGGTGATGTTCCGATTCTGTTTTTTGGAACTTTTTCTAACCAACAGCTTCTAAAAGTCCCCCAACGCTGGGCCTTGTTACTCAGCTGAGAGATTTCCAGTACTGGGAGATTGGCTTAGAGTCGATTCAATTGGCTTTCTTCCAGCATTTAAAAGACAGGAATTGGAGAAGCAGAAGTTAAAATGGCTACTTTTCTCTCTCCAAATTAAATCAGGGGTTTAACCCTTTAAGTCAGGCAAGGATTAAAGCCTCTTTATGGGCACATAATGTCTGAGCCTCCGAGGGAACACGACTGGCAGAGAGGAAAGAATGTGAGTGTGGGTGGGCAAGCCACTAGCACTAGAATCAACTCCTCTGCCCAGGTTTTTGATCCTAAGGCCTTAAGACAGTGGCTCACCCATTGTATCTGGCTAGTGATTCCTCCACCGCCACCATCTCCCTGTTCCTACCCTCATCCTAGAGGAGTGTGGGACCCCAAGCTTTGCCCCAGAACTTTTTTTATCATATTTGTTCAGTGCTCACTGTGTACCAGACACTGTACTAAGCGTTGGAGTAGATACAAGCTAGCCAGGTTGGACACAGACCATGTCTCACATGGGACTCATAGTTTTAATCCCCATTTTACAGATGAGTTAACAGGCACAGAGAAGTGACTTGCCCAAGGTCACAGAGCAGACGAGTGGCAGAGCCAGGATTAGAACCCATGTTCTTCTGACTCCCAGGCCCATGCTCTATCCACTAGACCATGCTTTTTGGAGCATCCACAACTATTGATTTTTCCAAAGGCTTCAATTTCAGCCTGTCAAATCCTGATGACCTTCCCCCTCAAAACAAACAAAAAGAGTGCCGTGGTATGTTAAAATTCTACCACCTTTCCTTTCTGCATCACCTATGCCCTTGGATCTGTACCTTTTTATTATATGATATTCACCCCATCACCACCCCCAAAGCACTTACCTACATATCTGTAATTTATATTAATGTCTGTCTCCCGTCTCTAAACTCTAAGCTCCTTTTGAACAGGGAACAGGGTCTATCAGCTCTTGCATTGTACTTTCCCAAGCGCTTAGGATAGTGCTCTACACACAGTAAGCACTCAATAAATACAACTGATTGAATGTCTTGTTTCTTTCGCCAGATTTGGACTGGACTTTCCCACCAAGTTAAGCAAGCCTAATGCTTTCTGTTACCCTTCCCTATCATTTGGCAACAGTTCTGCTGGTGTCACCTGCAACCTTTTACAATCTGTTTGTTGGTATGCCCACTGCATGCAATCTTCCCCCTAAAAAAAATGAAGCTTCATTCACTCTCAATTTCCAACTACTTTTGTTCAGTTTCATGCCTGCTTGGCTTATTTTAATCAATGCTCACTCATGTCTTACACTCCCCTAGTGTGATGCTAAAGGAATCACTCTGCCAGTGGTCACTTGCATTACAAAATCATTCAAGATGTTGTACTTTAAGGAAAGCTTCAGAAGAAAATAGCCTCAGATAGCAACCCGGTAAAACACTTCAAAATAATGGTTTGACCGAACGCCAGCTTTCCAGAGACTTTCGGTGCCTCAGAACCCTGAAGAGGCAGCCAGAGGGAGAAAGCATTTGGCCCCCAAAAAACTTTGTCTCTTCTAGGAATGGGAAAATGTTTTCTTGTACAATACTTGGATCTTTGGGATGCAAATGCAGTCTAAGAAAACTAGCCTTTAGCTCTGCTATTCCAAATGAATGAAGCTATTCCCCAGGAGCCCTACTCTACCTTTATGAGTGATTTTATGACATATTTAGCCTATAGGGAATTAGGAAACGCTCTTCCGACAACGCAAAGGACCCTCCACTGAACGCACTCAGTGAGAACTACGCAGAAATGTGACCTTCAGCTCTGAGTTGCCACGCTCACAGTCACCTTGCCAATCACCCTGACCCGGGATGATGAACTGACAGCTTTCTGGCACTTCTCCCTAGGTTTAAAGTGAATTCTTAGTGTTGTTCCCTTTGGAACAGGATTCCCCCACCTCTAAGGATAATCTTCGAGAATAAACTTAGTAAAGTCCCCACAGGGATTTACCTTGGAAAAATGAGACAGAGAAGTCCAAGGACTACCTCACAGGAACATCCAAGTTCAGGGTTCTGCTCCCTGGCACGGATTAACCTCTGCCCAGGTTTTTCTGCTTCGGACCTGCTGCCTCGGAGGACAGCCTGAATAGAGCTGCAGAAGCAGGAAGGGCAGACACATCTCCTCATCAAGCCCAGCCAGTAAGGGTGGAGAAGGCAAATGCTCATACCTGACATTGCTCCTCAAATGGAAAATGAGGAGCAGTTGGGCCTGATTAAGTGACAAGTGCAAAAGAGGAGGAAGCAATTCAGAGAACAAGAGAGAACCTGTGTGACCTAGTGGAAACAGCCCAGGGCCAAGAGTCAGAGGACCCAGGTTCTAATCCTGGCTCTGCCACTTGCCTGCTGTGTGACCATGGGCAAGTCATTTAACTTCTCTGTAGCTCAGTTTCCTACTCCGCTGACCGGGGATTCAATACTGGTTCTTCCCTTCTTAGAATACGAGCCCTGTGTGGAACAAGGGACCTTGTCTGACCTGATTAACTTGTACCTACCATAGTGTTTGATAGATGATATGTGCTTAACGAATATATTATTATTATTGATAAAACAAGCACCTTTTAGCTACTCCAGGGCTTAGAGAGAATATAATGCAAAAATAGGACCCCACCCAGCAATCACTACTGGCAATAAAAACTACGGCTCAATGCCTAAAACTAAGTGTCTCCATCTAAATCCAAATGCATTAATTAAAGCTAGCATGGGCTGATGGAAAGAACATGGGACCTGGAATCAGCAGATCCAAGTTCTAGTCTCAGTTATATCAGTGGCCTACTGTGTGACCTTGGGCAGGCCATTTCACCTCCTTATGCCTCAGTTTCCTCTTCTGTACAATGAAGGTAAGATGCCTGTCATCCTCCCTCTTATTTCCAATGCAGTTAGCTCTCCTGCCATGGAAATCTCTGACTCAATCTAAATATATTGATGCAGCTATCTTACTCATCCAGGTAATTTGGGTAAGAATAGGCTATTCCACCTTGGTTCAGGAACAGAGAACCCAATTTTAATTTTGTTCCTAAGAGAAAATTGGCTCTAATACATATAAAGTTTCAATTTTTCCACAAACCTATCGTGTGGCAAGTCTGAGAGCTGCCTGCAGATGCCAAGAAAGGAGTAATATTCCTTATATTATGTAATTCACCTCTCTTAAACAGACTGCCATGTATCTAATCAATATGGAGACCCCTCTGGGTTACCCAGGTTGGCCTATTGGAAAGAGCACAGAACTGAGAGTCAGGAGACCTGGGTTCCAGTCCAGACTCCACCACTGACTGGCCTGCTGGGTGACCTTGGACAAGTCACTTAACTTCTCTGAGCCTTAGTTTTCTCATCTGTAAAATGGGGATTACATATCTGTTCTCCCTCCCCTTTAAATTGTAAGCTCCATATGAGGGAGGGACTGCGTCTGACCTGATTGCATTGCATCATCCCTGAGCTCAGCACAGTGCTCAGCAAACAGTGCTTAACAAATACCATCATCATTATTATTATTCCCACTCTCTTCAAATAATTTGAATTAGTGCCTGAAAGACTAACCAATTTACCTCCAGAGATTGGGCTGGATAATATACTACTCCCTTGGTCATCCATGGTAATGGGGGACAAGGATTTGACTAAAAAAGTGAACTCCATCAATAAGCCCAAAATATCGTTTAGGCCTAAGGTTTCAATTTCCTCTCCACTCCACTGCCCTGTAATATTCTGCTTATTGTTATCATTATTAATAATAAATAGTGGCATTTTTTAAGCATTTACTGTGCCAGGCACAGCACTAAGCACTGGGGTGGAAACAAGCAAATCAAGTTGGACACGATCCTTGTCCCATGTGGGGCACAATCTCAATCCCTATTTAACAGATGAGGTAAATGAAGCACAGAGAAGTGAAGTGACTTATTCAAGGTCACACAGCAGACAAGTGGCAGAGCCGGAATTAGAACCCATGACTTTCTGACTCCCAGCCAATGCTCTATCCACTAGGCCGTGCCTGGTAATGTGAGTTTTCCCCTCTAGCCTTCTGTGGAAAACAAACAAGAAAAGAGAAACTAAGTGAAGGTGACTTGAAAGGCATCAGAAGGATTTCATCTTCTTGTAGCCTTGAAATTAAAATGGAATGCATTCTGACCCTATCTCCGACTTCGTCATAAGTAATTACTGGCTTCTAAACCTCCCTTAAGCCTAACGGTGCCAAGTCAGAAAAAGCAGCAGCACAGAATTTTTCAAACCCCCTAAGTAGAGCAAAGATGATGGTTTTTCCTCCTTGAAAATTTTCCTTGACGAATTTGCGGGAGTGGTAATAATGGCCCTGAGCCATCCAACCACCTCATAGATATTTTGCACATATTCATTGTTCCAGCAGCCTCACCAGGAAGATGGAAAACAACCATCCCCGTGGGACCCAAGGAGTTTATTAAGCCAGTTGCCCCACGTCACATCATCATCAGACATAGAGTCAAATAATGGATTTTCTGAGTGTGGTCCATCTTTAAGGGAAGGGGGCTCATCCATAATCCTTTGAGGTCTCATATATGCCCAAAGCAGAATGGGACCGGGCCCCCACCCCAGTGAGTGTCCAGCATACACCTGGAACCTATCAAGGAGAGTTTATTCACCTCCCACTACACATGCTCCATTCCTAGGACCCGGGTTCCAAAGTGCCAGAGTCAGAGAGGGCTCCATCCCCAAATCCTGCTATGGGCATCGGGTGGCACTTGCTCCACTGCTGTCAGTTCTATTAGTAGTTTAAATTCCTGAACGCCCACAAAAAAATGGTATGCCGCCGCATGTCAACTTACCCTTTTTTTTGGCAAGTCCCGGTGGGGGATGCTCACTGAGCTGAGATCCGTCACTGGACAACATGGTCGGGTCCTATCAAAATGCAGGTAGTCTAAGGTGAGCTGAGGGAGGGTAGAGGGTCGTGCTCCCGGAGTCAAGCCCAAAATGGCTTGGTCTTGATTTTCAGTCCAAATACAGACAGGAAAGTGGGACCTCATAAACGGCAGCCTGGAAAGCAATTGAATATGGAGTCAGAGGCCCCCTAAAGCCAAAACCAATTTTCCATTTGGACTGGGTGCATCTGAGGTTCAGTCCAGAAGTGGGGAACGAGGCCAGTTCTTGGCCTGGCCAGTGAGCATCAAGCCAGGTTGGACTCAGGCACAGATTTCGGGCCTAAGTAGGGCTCTCTACTATTCTGCTAATTAGTATCAAACGAGACCGAAAAGCGACGATGGGGCCCTGAATCCCTCCTCGGTCTCCCAGGCAGTGCTGCTGCTGATGCCTTGATGCCATCTCCAGCCCCCTCCATCTTCACGTTGATTCATTCAATCATATTTATTGAGCACTTACTGTGTGCAGAGCACTGTACTAAGCACTTGGGAAAGTATAATAATAAACAATGGCAGCCCCTGCCCACAATGAGCTTACAGTCTAGAAGAGTGGAGACAGACATCAATACACATAAATGAAGTTACAGATATCTACATAATTGCTGCAGGGCTGGGAGGGGGGAAGAGCAAAGGGAGAAAGCCAGAACAACACAGAAGAGAGTGGGAGATGAGGAAAAGTGGGGCTGAGCCTGGGCGGGCCTTGAAAGAATGTGCCTTCGATAAGGTTTTGAAGGTGGGGGAGAGTAACTGTCTGTTAGATTTGAGGAGAGAGGGTGTTCCAGGCCAGGCCAGAGGCAGAACATAGGCTATAGGTCAGTGGTGAGGCAGATGAGATCAAAGCACAGTGAGAAGGTTAGCACTAGAGGAGTGAAGTGTGCAGAAATCCGGGCAAGCAGTATGGTCTAATGCAAAGTGCAAACACTGGGAATCAGGAGAACCAAGTTCTAGCATAACTCTGACACTGATCCTGGCCTTCTGCATGATCTTGGGTGAGTCACTTAACCTCTCTTAAGCCTCTATTTCCTCAAGGGCAAAATGGGAGAAGCTATGTGCCCTCCCTACCTTAGATTGTGAGGCTTGTGGGATTATCTTATATCTAGCACAGTGCTTTATACCTTCGTAATTATTATTACATAATAAATCTCCATCCTAGCTAAAGCAAATCAGGGCAATTACCCTGGGGCTCAGGTTTGGTGAGGGCTAAGCCTTCTGGCATTCTAGGATCCAAAGCAATACATGCAAAGAATTGGAAATGTGCCATTGAGTATTTAAAAGTCAACATACAGAGTGAGATCAGACTCCTAAGAAGCTGAGCTCTCAGTTCTGTACAGTTAAACTCCATCGCAACTGCAAAGTTGATGTCAAATGCTGGGATGGTACCGGAAGCCCGGGGGGGGGGGGGGGGGGGCGGGGGACAGGAGGGAGGGGGCTGCTGCAAAAGGGCAACCTTTTGTTTCTACTTTAGTTTCAAAATGTCACTTCAGACCTCACAAAGGAGTGCTCCTGGGTTTAAGTGGGCCACAGCAAGCAACAGCAGGGGCAAAGACAAAAGGAGAAAAATATAACTCAGGAGAGAAGCCTGAAAAAAAAAAAGAGAAGGAATAGATAAGATACTGAATGATTCTCTTAAAAAGTTCATGGCTACTGAAATTGTATAAACTTCACTGTTGTGATACTGAAGCACTACACGGTGATTAGTATTGCACCCACCCAAGCACTTAGTACAGTGCTCTGCACACAGTAAGCGCTCAATAACTACAATTGAATGAATACAAATGAATAATTGCCGAGCCAAGCAATACCCATTTGTGAGCATCAGGCTGCAGCTGCACAGACACTGCCTTGTCACTGGATTTTACCTGTGTGAAAACAGTCCATCTGGGAATCCCTCAAAAAAGGGAATTCACTCTGGGATTTCTCTTGCTGCCTATACTTCAGCCCCTGCAAGAATCATGGGGGTGCAGAGACAAAAGAAGTGCCTTGCTATGGCTGGGGGAGGTGGGCAGCAGAGGCAAACCCTCAGGACAGAGGGGTATTTGGAGGTGACAGCAGCAGACCAAAGGGTCTCCTGTGGGTCCAGTGAAATGCCACCCGACAGCTCTCGCCCGTCCCCCATCCAGGCCAGGCAAGGGTTTTCACTTGACATCCAACCTTCCCCGACCCTAGAGCAGGAATCGGATGGGGCTGGTCAGGATCCAGGCAAGGCAGAAACAGCCAAATAATCCGCTCCAGGGTGGGTATGAAGTTCCAACATCATTAGGGTTTGATGTGTGACTATGCTACAGCTCATACACGTCAACCGCAATCCCTCCAAAGATTGTCCGACCTAGCGCTAACAATAACAATGATGGGATTTATTAAGTGCTGCTAAGTCCCAAGTTCCTGGGTATATTAATACAGTCAGAACAGAGTCCCTCTCCCACATGGGGAATACAATCTAGGTGGCAGGGAAGGCCTATGCATTTTTTGGATGGGAAAAAGGAGGCCCAGAGAGGAAAAATGACTTGTCTATGGCTGAAAAGCAGGCCAGTAGCCAAGGCAAGACTTAGAAACCTAGATTTCCCAGCTCTCAGTCTCTTGATCTTGCCCCTAGGCCACGGTGTTGCGGTTATTATTTATTTGAGGTCAAGTGGGGCTTCTTTAATAGAAGGAAAATGATCTGATTGTCCTTAACCTACCCCATAGTTCTAGTAGTTGCTCAATAAGTGCCTAAATTTTTCAAGGATGGTGAGCTGGGGAATTATGGCTGAACTAAAGCCTCTTGTAATTTGGGGATGAATCCCCCACAGACTCAGTGAGAATTCCCCAGATTCCATGGAAGGGAACAAGCAGATAACACGTGTTAAAACAACTACTCCTCTCTAGCCCCTTTTAATACGAGAAAAATCTGACTTGATTCTGATTTGAAGTAGCTCTAAGTAATAAATAGAAAGACGTCTTAGAAGCAGAGAACTTTCTGTAGCATCTAAGGGAGTGGAGACAGTGATTTCTGCACTGCTTTCTATAAACCACCTCCACTTTTCCTTCCTAGCACTGTTTATGCCTGGTGAATTGAGCCTAATGAGCATGGACCACATCTGGGTCTTATCTGATTATATTTCATCTACCCCTTGCTTAGCACGGTGGTGGGCACATAGTAAGTGCTTGACAAATACCAACATTATTATTATTATTATCATTTAAGGCCCGGAGCAATCCAACCCTGATGGCACCACACAGCTCTGGAAAGCTACTGAACCAAATGATTAAACAAAAAGTGTAGTATTTTCTTCAGTAGACTCTCAAGAGTCATTCATTCATTCATTCAATAGTATTTATTGAGCGCTTACTATGTGCAGAGCACTGTACTAAGCGCTTGGGATGAACAAGTCGGCAACAGATAGAGACAGTCCCTGCCGTTTGACGGGCTTACAGTCTAATCGGGGGAGACGGTCAGACAAGAACAATGGCACTAAACAGCGTCAAGGGGAAGAACATCTCGTAAAAACAATGGCAACTAAATAGAATCAAGGCGATGTACAATTCATTAACAAAATAAATAGGGTAACGAAAATATATACAGTTGAGCGGACGGGTACAGTGCTGTGGGGATGGGAAGGGAGAGGTGGAGGAGCAGAGGGAAAAGGGGAAAATGAGGCTTTAGCTGCGGAGAGGTAAAGGGGGGATGGCAGAGGGAGTAGAGGGGGAAGAGGAGCTCAGTCTGGGAAGGCCCCTTGGAGGAGGTGATTTTTAAGTAAGGTTTTGAAGAGGGAAAGAGAATCAGTTTGGCGGAGGTGAGGAGGGAGGGCGTTCCAGGACCGCGGGAGGACGTGACCCAGGGGTCGATGGCGGGATAGGCGAGACCGAGGGACGGCGAGGAGGTGGGCGGCGGAGGAGCGGAGCGTGCGGGGTGGGCGGTAGAAAGAGAGAAGGGAGGAGAGGTAGGAAGGGGCAAGGTGATGGAGAGCCTTGAAGCCTAGAGTGAGGAGTTTTTGTTTGGAGCGGAGGTCGATAGGCAACCACTGGAGTTGTTTAAGAAGGGGAGTGACATGCCCAGATCGTTTCTGCAGGAAGATGAGCCGGGCAGCGGAGTGAAGAATAGACCGGAGCGGGGCGAGAGAGGAGGAAGGGAGGTCAGAGAGAAGGCTGACACAGTAGTCTAGCCGGGATATAACGAGAGCCCGTAATAGTAAGGTAGCCGTTTGGGTGGAGAGGAAAGGGCGGATCTTGGCGATATCGTAGAGGTGAAACCGGCAGGTCTTGGTAACGGATAGGATGTGTGGGGTGAACGAGAGGGACGAGTCAAGGATGACACCGAGATTGCGGGCCTGCGGGACGGGAAGGATGGTCGTGCCATCCATGGTGATGGAGAAGTCTGGGAGCGGACCGGGCTTGGGAGGGAAGATGAGGAGCTCAGTCTTGCTCATGTTGAGTTTTAGGTGGCGGGCCGACATCCAGGTGGAGACGTCCCAGAGGCAGGAGGAGATGCGAGCCTGAAGGGAGGGGGAGAGGACAGGGGCGGAGATGTAGATCTGCGTGTCATCTGCGTAGAGATGGTAGTCAAAGCCGTGAGAGCGGACGAGTTCACCGAGGGAGTGAGTGTAAATGGAGAACAGAAGAGGGCCAAGAACTGACCCTTGAGGAACTCCAACAGTTAAAGGATGGGAGGGGGAGGAGGCTCCAGCGTAGGAGACCGAGAATGATCGGCCAGAGAGGTAAGAGGAGAACCAGGAGAGGACAGAGTCCGTGAAGCCAAGGTGAGATAAGGTATGGAGGAGGAGGGGATGGTCGACAGTGTCAAAGGCAGCAGAGAGGTCAAGGAGGATCAGAATGGAGTAGGAGCCATTGGATTTGGCAAGAAGGAGGTCACGGGTGACCTTAGAGAGAGCAGTCTCGGTAGAGTGGAGGGGACGGAAGCCAGATTGGAGGGGGTCTAGGAGAGAATGGGAGTTAAGGAATTCTAGGCATCGATTGTAGACGACTCGTTCTAAGATTTTGGAAAGGAAGGGTAGTAGGGAGATAGGACGATAACTGGAGGGGGAAGTGGGGTCAAGAGCAGGTTTTTTTAGGATGGGGGAGACGTGGGCGTGTTTGAAGGCAGAGGGGAAGGAGCCCTTGGAGATTGAGTGGTTAAAAATTGAGTCATAAGAATAATTGGCATTTATTGAGTACCCTCTTGGTGCACTGCATTACACTAGACGCTTGGTAAGTATAGAATAAGCAGCGTGGCTCAGTGGAAAGAGCCCAGGCTTGGGAGTCAGAGGTCATGAGTTCGAATCCCAGCTCCATCAATTGCCAGCTGTGTGACTTTGGGCAAGTCACTTAACTTCTCTGTGCCTCGGTTACCTCATCTGTAAAATGGGGATTAAAACTGTGAGCCCCACGTGGGACGACCTGATCACCTTGTATCCCCCCAGTGCTTAGAACAGTGCTTTGCACATAGTAAGCGCTTAACAAATACCACCATTATTAATAAAGAGGTGACACACTGCCAGCCCATGAGAGCTTGCATGCTTATGGGAGAGACAAACATAACAATCCCATTACTAGCATAACTTACCCACATGCTCCCTCAGAGCCCTTCTAAGTGCAAATCAATGGTATTGACTGATCACCTACTGACTACAAAGTGCTCTACAAAGCAGTATTTGTTAAATGTAAATGCCAAGCACTGTACTAAACACTGGGGTAGATAGAAGATTGATTTATCAATCAATGGCATTTTGGGAGTGCTTACTATGTTCAGGGCACTGTACTAACAGCTTAGGAGAGTAGGACAGAGTTGGTAGACGCGATCCCTGACCACAGGGAGTTTACAGGTTAGAGGGGGAGACAGAAGATAATCAGGCCAGACATAGTTTCTGTTCCACATGGAGCTTGCAGTCTAAGTAGGAGGGAGAGCAGATGCTGCAGTCCCATTTTACAGATGAGGAAACTACAGCAGGGCCTATTACCTCATCTGTAAAATGGGGATTAAGATAGCGTGCCCATGCAGGACATCGACTGTGTCTAACCTGATTACTTTGTTCCTACCCCACTGCTCAGAACGATGTTTGCACACAGTAAACGCTTAACAAACACAATTAAAATAAACAAAAAGTGAAATGACTTGCCTAAGGTCACACAGCAGGCAAGTGGCAGAGCCGGGATTAGAACCCAGGTCCTCTGACTCCCAGGCCTCTTTCTGTTAGGCCATGCTGCTTCTAAGTGCTGGGGAGAACATAACAGAAACAAGAAACGGACGATCCCTGCTTCCAGAAGAGCTTACAAATCTAATGGAATAGACTAAAATGATTTACACAGAGTGGGAGCAGGAGGGGAAAGCTGGATGACAGAAGCTTGAAAACACTATGTATCTTTAATGGATCTGGGTGAGCAAGGGGTTTTGAGGGTTCGTTTGTTTTTTGGTTTGATGAATGTGCTAAATACTAAGCAAGCCCATTCAGGTTCAAGGGGAGTCAGTCTTTAGGGAGAAAGGAATTTAGCCCACACAATGAATATAAATCTCCACGCTCTCATTCATGCAGTGCTAAATGAGATTGGGCAATCTTTTGTTTCCAGCAGCGATAAATGAGAAACATTTCATAGGAGCCTTGAAATTGAAAGCTTCTTTGGCACGTCAGCATTTCCCTGTCCTCCCCTCACTGCAGTCGAGGGGCCCTAAGGGCCCAGTGCTGTTCTAGGACATGGTACAATAGGCTCACATTGAAATTCAAGCTCCACTGCCTCTTCACCGCTGAGGGGTGGTTAGGTCCCAGCCTCGGCACCGCAACCTGAGGATTTAAAGGTGAAACCAGATCCCAGGAGATGAAACAAAATAAACCACAAGCTGATGAGCCGGGCCAACTCCCCTTGTTGGGCAGCAGGACTTGGGTAGCTGGGGGAGGACCCAGGTGGAACCTGTCTCCAAATTCTCAGGGACCCCGCTTCTGAAATATCTCCATGCTCTGCACACCATTAGCGTTCAATAACTACCACTGATTGATGGACTGAAGGCAAATCGTTACGGTCCAACTTGCCACCTTGGTGACCGTGACCTGTCTGTGCTCTCCCTCTTTGGTCCAGGGCAAATAGGGACACCCAGAAATGACCCTACAATCATTATGGTATTTGTTAAGTGCTTACTAGGTGTCAAGCACTGTTCTAAGTGATACAAGCTACCAGGGATGACTAAATACACTAAACTGAAAGTTTCTCTCAGAAGGCTGGGATCATATCTACAACCTCTGTTGTACTCTACTATGCCCAGGGGCTTTGTAAACAACTGTGGTATTTGTAAAGGGTTTATTATGTACCAAACACATAATACCCCAGAAACAAGATAATCAGGTCCCACATTGGGATCAGAGTAGAAGAGGGAGAACAGATATTTAATTCCCATTTTGCTGTTGAGGGAACTGAGGCACAGAGTTAAGTGACTTACCTAAGGCCACCCAGCAGGTAAGTGGCAGAGCCCGAATTAGAACGTAGGCCCTCTGACTCAGGCCCAGGCTTTTCCCACTGGGCCACGCTGCTTCTCATTCTACGCACAGTAATTACTCGATGAACACTACTGAACGATGGAAGTTGATTGAAAAATCCACCACTCCAAGCTCCCCGTTCCCTCTTACTTGGGGCAGGGAGGGCCTCAATCATTGGAGAAGCAGTATGGCCAGTTCGTACACAGTGATTTTTCACAGATTCTAACCATCACATCACCTCTGGTTTGTAAGCTTCTTATGAGCAAGGAATGCACCTACCAACTCTGTAGTACTGTACTCGCCCAAGCCCTTATCATAGTGCTTTGCACAAAGAAAATACTCAGTAATTACCACTGATTGACTGATGGATCACCACAGCTAGACCTAGAGGTGAAGAGGGCTAATCTCTGCCTCCAGACAGGGGATATACCAACAAATCCCATTATGAGAAGGGGAATCGATGACACTTGGCCCTACAAACCCTCATATGTGATGGTCTGTTCCAAGTTAAGCTGGGACAGTTCCTGAATTTGATAGATAGCATTGGACAATTTTAGCAAAATCTGCCAGTGCCACAGGATGTTGCAAGAATCCAGATTAAACTGGTCTGCCTAATTTGGACCAATCCCTCACTGTCCTTTAAAATGCTTCAAAAACCATGCTCAGGCTGAAGGGCCCTCAATAACCATTCGGTTTAGCACCCAGAAATTCCGGGACATCCCAGTCAATGGAGAACTTCTGTCGCCCTGGTCGTCGCCTCCCCGTTCTCTGCTTTCCCTGGCCCCGAGATGGAAGAGGAAGGTAACCTGCTTCCTCCCTGCTCTACAGTCAAGACATTCCTCCCAATGTTTCATGAAATCTTTCCTGCTGCAATTTAGTTCATTACCGCTTCCTTGTCTTCAGGGGACACCGAGAGCAGCTAGCCATGGTCCACCCAAAGGTCCTCCAGGTTCTCACCTGGGCCGTCCAACTTCACATGGCAATGGCTCCAGTTCCTGCGCCTCGCCTCATATTTGCCAAACAGTGGAGTTTCCTTTGCTCCGTTGGAAATGAAACAAAGAACGACCTAATATATTCTCGAACTTATTGTACAGCTTTGAATGCCTATGTGTACACAACACACCTATTCTCCCTGGGATCAGTGAAGCTAATAACTTGGGCTGACTTGTTTAGGTAAAATGCCCTTCAAATTTCCTCAGAATACTTGCCTTAAGGCTTTCAACACCAACCAGGGGGGCAAGGTTTTCAGAGAATCAAGTAGCCATTCATATGCCTGTAAAATAGGCCCCCAAAGCATCAATATTTCCCTAATGCACTTACCGTCAACACAAAAATTCTGCCTGTCTTTACATTCAACCTTATCTTGTCCCCCGGGAATGAACTGAGGAACAAGGAAAATTCTGTCACTCTGCTAGTTCCTTCACTTTTTATCAAGGACATAGAACAAGCACAGGAGCCAAACTATGGGGCTGCCAATTTTTTTGCTTCAGAAATTGGCAAATTCTACTTCCAATTTGGGAGAATTCCAGTTTGTTTCCAGGCTGTGGGTGACAGGCAGAACCGCCTGCACTTCCAAATGCAGTTTGCCAGATTTGAGGGAAGAAATCTAGCAGCTGCTCTCTATCCCCTTGTCATCTCTTTCTTCCTCCCGACCTCCCTGGAGTGCTAGAGGAAATGGGGATGCAGCAGGGCTCGGTGAATCCTGGTGGAGGGGTCCCATGAAACAATAAGGTTGGGGGCAGGCCTGGTGGTAGTCCATGATGCTAGAGATGAAGGGAAGCGTGTTGAGTCAGGTGTTTCTTCCCATTTCTGTCGAGGGAACCACCTTCAAAGAGCCTTATATCCCTCCCAGCATGACCAAGGAGCTTCTTTATTTCCTGTCGTTAATAGGAAGTATCATAATTGTGATGATATTTGTTAAGCACTTACTATGAGCCAAGCACTGTTCTAAAGCACAGGGGTAGATACAAGAAAATTGGGTCAGATGCTCCTGTCCCACATAGGGCTACAGTCTATGAAGGAGGAACAGGTATTGATTGAATCCCATTTAGATGATGAGGCTCAGAGAAGCTTAGTGACTCCCCCAAAGTCACACGGCAAGTAAGAGGCGGAGCCGCAATTAGAACACAGGACCTCTGACTCCCAGGCCTACGTCCTTTCCGTTGGGCCATGCTATTCAGTGTGGAAGGCCTTTCAGCTGCATAGTGCTATATTCAGCCACAGTCTCCCACCTGTAGAAAATCTCATGGTCGGTAGTTACCTCAGAACCTAAATAATGGCCTATTTTATTTCTAGCTCTCCCTCTGCAGCTTCACTGCTCTTCTGCAGATGAGCTTCAGACCTCTTGGGGATCAAGTTGGCTTTTGCACTTCTGAACGGTAAATGCTGTGAATTCTCCAAGTTTTTGAAAAAAAACAGCAGTCTTAAACTGGCTGCTTTATAGCACTAGAATTTCTTTTTAAGGCAAAAACAGCCATTCACTGGCTTCTTTTTAGCTCCCATTAGTAGCTCCCAAGTGTAATAGCAGATGCCATATGTCAAGTTTCACAACACGGTGCAGATGTATGAAATGTGAAAGCCCTATAGAAATGTAAGTTATATAATACAGAGCATTATTACATGCCAGAGGAAACAAGTGGGCCAGTTAATAAATAAGATGCTGACATTTAAACTGTGCTCAGAATCATACACTGTGAAGTTTGGAAAAGACCTTGAAAAGTCATTTTATCCTGTTGTTTCTCTGCCTCCCCAAACCGCCCAGCCTGCAGTCAGGACCACACAGAACTTCTACTTAGAGGAACTTTCAAATACATCATTATGGAACTGTTTGTTTTGACAGATGTTTCTTCTTGAACAAAAAGGCCACCTAAAAGGCAAACTGCTGCCTTTCACTTGTACCACTTTGTTTTAAATTACTGTCCAATGGATGAATTTTTCTTTACATAAACTAGTCTTTCATGCAAGTCTAGTTCTTAAAGAGCTTTCTTTAAAGCTTTGAAGAGACAACATTTAGTTCTGAGGGTGCTCTTCTCTTGAATTTTTAATGGTTGAAAGCAAAACGAAACAGAGGGTTTTTGGTGTGGATTCTTCAAACTCCACACACAAATCGCTTTCAGACATGCAAAACTGCTTCATTGACCCCAAAGAAACTATCATATGTGATATGACTGAAGAAACTCAGGTGATACCAAATCATTCAAAATGAAAAAAAAAAAAAAATGAAAGCTTTTAGTCAGAGAAAAGGTCTTTTTTAAAAAAAGTACTTGACCTGGAAAGTGAAGCTGTCTGGAGAGCTGCAAAGAAAGAGGCTCTTCAGTGGTTATCGAAGCTCAGGGGATGATTTCTGCTGGAGTTTTGTAGCACGGTGTTCAACTAGAAAAATCATCCACTGGCTAGGTTTTCCATTTAATGTGGATACACCATTCCTTCAGGAGTGCAAAAGGAGGTTTTGCAATGGGAATAGAGACGGGAGTTTAGTAAACAGCAAAATGCCACCTGGGTTAACATCCCACCTCCAATATGAAAATAAAAGGCTTTTGGTGCATCTGCTAGGAAAATTTGAAGGGTCTTCAATTCAAACTTACAGATGGGTTTGTATTTTTTCCTTAATTGCTAGGATGAAGAATATATAGCAGAGGGGAGAATATGTACAGTAAATATTCTCTTAAGCAGGAAAGAAATCTTCATGCTAACAGAATCAGTTTGATGCAAGGATTTCCTCCAATTCTGGTGTGGTGCATCCATGGCCACCTTTTTGAGTCTCTGCAGCACTGGGTTAAAGGTGTGGAGAAATCAGAATATAAGTGGGTTCTCTTAAATGTACTGAAAACCCCAAACCACGACAATTCCCATCATGGTGCGTCTCCTGTTTTCATCTTTTTTGCTTGTCCATTTGCCCCAGGATGTGGATTCCTCTTTGTCTTCTTTCTCTCCAGCTGCTGCTGGAGTCTCTCTTCTTTCCTCTTCAAGTATGTGGCCATGTTATCGAACGTGGCCTTGTAGAGGTTCTTGAAGCCTCCTTCCATTTCGGCAGATCCTGTGACACAGAACAGGAGCAGATGGCCTCAGATGGATATCTGAATCCAAAAACACCAAGATTTCCTTCCAGTCTCCCCATTTTATTAATTTAGCACTGAGGGTGGTAACTACGCTCCCCGACACTCCATTACCTCTCTACTCTCCCTCACCTCTGTGTTTGCCTCTCAACTCTCACATGTGCGTACTGAGAGAGACTCACTGACACACTCACACCTAAGGGATATGTTCATTTTACTCTGTGGTTCTTCTTGGGCACCCAGTGCTGCCATTTACCTATGTGACCTTGGGCAAGTCACCTAGCCTCTCTGAGGTGTACATTTTAAATCTGGAAAATGGAAACGAAATACCTGCCCTCTCTCCCTCTTAAACTGTGAACCCCACGTGGGACAGAAACTGAGTATGACTTTGTATCTGCCCAATGATTTGGTAAAGAGACAATCAGTGGTATTTATTGGGCCCTTTCTATATGCAGTGCACTCTACTATACACTTTGCTTTGTATATGCCCCACATGTTATTATTATTATAATTGTGTGCAAAGCACTGTGGTAAGTGTTAGAGAAGACCACAATGGGAGAAAATTAGACACCGACACTGGCCTTCAGAAAGCTCATAAAGGGGACAGCATGACTGATCACAGGGCAACTCTGAGAGATGGATCTTATTATTGCCCTACATGAAAAGTCCCCTACATGTGCATCATATTTTCGCTTTCTTCTCCTACCCCCATCCCATCTGCTGATCAAGAGATGATGGCCTGGATATAAAATCAACAGAATTTGCTGTTTTTTGTGTGCAAAGCACTGTTCTAAGCACCTAGGAGAATAAATACAAGATTTAGTAGACATGTTCCCAACCCACGAGGAGCTTAGTCTAGAGTGAATAATATTAATAATATTAATAACTGTGAGATTTGTTAAGTGGCTTACTATGTGTCAAATGATGAGGGTAGATATATTATCATATCAGGTACAGTCCCTGTTCCACAAGGGGCTCACAGTCTATTGGGAAGGGAGAACACGTACCTAGCCCCCATTTGACCGATGACAAAACTGAGGACCAGAGAAGCAGAGTGACTTCCCTAGATCACACAGTAGGCAAGTGGCAGAGTCAGGGATTAGAATCCAGGTCCTCTGATTTCCAGGCCTGTGCCTTTTCATTCATTCAATTGTATTTATTGAGCGCTTTCTGTGTGCAAAGTACTAAGTGCCTGGGGGAGTACAATATAACAATAAACAGACACATTCCCTGCCTTTCCACTTCCACGCTGCTTACCTTGTGATTCTTCTTGGTGCTAGCCTGCACAACTCTAAGAGTGTTCTTGCAGCAAATCCCAAGAGCGGAGCACAGTGTCACCAGGGCTGAATGTCTCAGCCGTGAAGGATGCTATTTGGGATTGCCAGCTCTTGGGAAAACAGATTAAAACTGGCTGCTTAATGCTACAGCCTCTTCGTAGAAATCATTTAGAACATTGCTCAGTTTGGCAGGTTTTCTTTCTCTAGAGTTTTCAGCTATCTTCTCCAGAGAGACAGGTTCAAATGGGAGGAGATTCACACCGGAAAACACGTCTATGTCAAAATATTCTTTTCCATTGAGCTGGACTGCAGGAAGGGTTTGTAGGATTTCTTCTGCAGGAGCAGTAAACTGCATTAATTTATTCAAATGAAGACTTGGGCATTCCATTTCTGTTTTCACAGTACGTTAGCTTTTGAGATATCTTAGAAAACCTGTCATGAGAAACTGCCTAAGAAGAAGGCAAAGGAGTCTAAGCACTTCAAACTGCATTATTAAACATTATATTTTTTTTCCATTTCTGACAACAAAATCATCATTGCTGTTTTCCCTCTGACTTCTTCTACTCTCTAAACATCCCTCCCTGGCTGATGGATCGAGTGCTCATCAGACAAGCCCCTCCTATGGTAATGAACTCTAAAAATCACTACTACTTGTAGTTTTATTTTCCCAGCTACAGATATATTCAATCCATAATGGTAGATTACGGTAATGTGATGAATTGCAAAATAAATTTCTGGGAAATGGTTGCTTTCCCGTTACCACTTCCCCCAGATCCAGCAGGCAGCTCGGCTGTTCTAAATCAGAGCAGAAGAGTAGTGTGGCCTGGTGGAAAGAAGTTGGGCCTGTGAGTTACAGGACCTGACTTCTGATCCTGGCTCCACCACTTCCCTGCTGTGGTACCTGACCTCCTCTGTGCCTCAGTTTCCTCATCTGTAAAATGGGGATTAAATACCTGTTGTGTCTCTTGTCTAGACTGTGCCCCACGTGGGAGAGGAATTGGAGGAACTATGTCCAATCTAATTATCTTGTATATACCCCAGGATTTAATACAACGCCTGGCCCACAGTAAGCGCTTAATAAATTCCACAATTATTATTATTTTGCATGCACCTTTGCCTGACGTAGAGGCTCTCCCATCCACAATCATTTTTCAACTCACTCCCTCTTCCTTTGACTTTAACATCGCTGTAGTAAAGGCATCTGCCTTGGAAAGACACCATCAGTTTTCCCAATCCATCGCCAATATTTACTGAATGCTGATTGGGTGCAGAGTCATTTTTCTTAAAAAAAAGTTCATTTTTCTCTCCACTCCTCAAGAACATCTAATGACTGCCCATCCACCGCTGCATCAAATAGAAACTCTTTACCATAGGCTTAAAAGCACTTAATCAGCTCACCCCATCCTTCCTCACCTCACTGATCTAATGCAGCCCAGCCCGCACACGTCACTCCTCTAGCGCCAGCTCTTACTCATTGTGCCCTGAGCTCATCTATCTCACCACGGACCCCTTCCCCACATTCTACCTCTGGCTTGGAACTCCTTCCCCCTTTGTATGCTGCACACCACCAGATCACCACTCTCCAAGCCTTATTCAGGTCACATCTCCTCCGAGAGGCCTTCCCAATTAAGCCCTCATTTCTATGGCTCCCTCTCCTCCCTGCGTCCTCTAGAAACTTGGATCTGTGACCTTTGGGTATTTGGTATTCGCTCCACCTGCAGCCCCACAATCTGGAAATATATATCTATAAAGTATATGCTATAGATTATTTATATTAATGCCTGTCTCACCCTCTGGACTGTAAGCTTGTTCTGAGCAGGTAATGTGCATACCAACTCTGTTGCAGTGTTCTCTCCTAAGCATTTAATACAGTGTTTTGCCCATAGTAAGTGCTCAATAAATACCTTTAATTGATTGGACAAAATACAATAGGGCTACTTGGCCCGATCTCTGTTTTCTAAGTGAGACAGACTTAACAATGGACCACACTCTGGGCCAATTTCCCTGCCTGAGACTTCTCCATTTGAAGAGAGAGTTGGGTCCACAGGCCTGATTCTAACCCCGGCTCTGCCACATCCCTGCTGTGTGACCTTGGGGAAGTCACTTTGCTTCTCTGTACCTCAGTTCCCTCATCTGTAAAATGGGGGCTCAATACCTGTTCTCCCTGTCTTTAAACTGTGAGCCCCATGTGGAAACTGACTTGCATCCACCCCAGCACTCAGTACAGTGCCTGACATATATTAAATGCTTCAGAAATATCACAATTATTAGCAAGACTTGTGTCAGTGTGAGCAACTGAAACTCAAAATCTTGGTCACATGCCACACATAGCGAGGAATCACACTGGAGTTCAAGAGGAAACAAAGGTTTTACTTGAACAAAAAAACACACCTAAAAGCCTAGGGAATAGTTCTTATGCTTGAAATGATCAATTGATGGGAGGCAGCGTGGCCTGGTGGAAAGATCATCGGACAAGAAGTTCAAAGACCCAGGTTCTAGTCTCAGCTCCACCCCTTCCTGCTGTGTGACCTTGGGCAAGTCACTTTAAACTCTCTGGGCCTCACTTTCTTCACCTGTAAAATGGGGATATCTGCCCTCCCCACATCTTAGAACAAGAATCCCATGACGGGCAGGGACTGTTGTCCAACCTAATCTAGGTGTATTTACCCTAGAACTTAGCACTTAATTCAATAATGAAATAATGATTATGATGATAACAACAATAACGATGTATTCAACAGGCAGTGCTGGTGTTCCACTATCATATATCATTTACAGTACTTCAAGAAAAAGTGGAGTAGAGAAGTCCCCTCACCCTCCAACATGGTCCAGTTGTCTTGCAGATTCCTAGAGATTTTCTTCAATACTTCGTTTTCGGAAGCAGGCTGAAAAACGAGAGATGGGGGTGGTGAGTCACCTTTACCCAGGACAGTTCAAATCTCCCTGCACTGCCTTGTCCAGCATGGATACTAACTCTGGCAGTCAACAGAAGGCTCCTGAAGCCTCAGGGAAGGGAATGTTTCTGGGTGAGGCTGGAGCAAAAAAAACTACATTAGCCTTGTAAATTAGCCTAGGCCCACAAGCTCAAAACCAGAAAAAAAAATCAGGCAGGCTGGGGGAAAATAGGTTTTATTAGAACTGAAAACACCACAACTGGAGCTAGTCAGCCACCTCTCTAGGCTACGGGTGCTCTCTTTTCCTGAAGGGATTCCTTCTGTCACTGCAAAGTGCTGAGCCCTGGCCCAGCTCCCCATCTCTAGAGCACCACTCCACCTTGGCCTCTCCTACCTGGACTGGAGGTGGCCCAGACACCAGGGAGTTAGTCAGTCAACTATATTTATTGGGCACTTACTGTGTGCAGAGGACTATACTAAGCACTTGGGAGAGTACAATATAGTCAATCGTATTTACCGGGGGCTTACCGTGTGTAGAACACTGTACTAAGCGCTTGGGAGAGTACATTATAAAGACACATTTCCTGCCACAAGATTACAGTCTAGAGGGAAGTGGCCAAACACCTTCAAGGAGCTTGTCAGTTACCTGCCACTCGCCGTTCTGGGGTCGGTAGAGTAAGATTGCTGTTTCTCTGCAGTCTTGTAGGATCCACAGCCCCTGGGTCTCCTCAAATGCAATGTCCCACACGCTGTGACTGAAGGTGAGTTGCTGTTTGAAATTCAGCTGCTGGGTGGCAGCATCAAGCTGAAAGATGTAGACTGCAGGAATGCTTTAGGGGAGGGAGAGAGAGGGGAAAAAAAAGAATGAGAACACATGCTAATTATAAATATTACTGAGCCCACCTGGGTCCACTGCTTGTTTCAGGGAAGATTACATCCTCCCACTCAAACAATAAAACTGCTGCCAGCATGAAACCACCCACGCTGCAAAGGTAAAAAGGAAAAAAAAAGAACCCCCATGAACTTTTTTTTGGCAGTATTTCAAACACTAAAAAAACCCTCCAGTGCACTCTTAGTTGCTTACACCAGGAATGGCCTAGTGGAAAAATCACGAACCTGGGAGTCACAGTAACTGACCGAGTTCTAATCCCGGTTCTGCTACCTGCCGGCTGGGTGACCTCGGACAGATTATTTAACTTCTCTATTCCTCAGTTTCCTCGTCTGTAAAATGGGGAATACCTCTTCGCCATCCCATTTAAGGCTGTGAGCCCTAAATAGGAAACAGGGACTACGTCTGACCTGATTATCTTGTAGCTACCCCACTGCTCAGAACACTGCTCGGCATGCGATAAGCACATAATAATAACGATGGTATTTGTTAAGCGCTTACTGTGCCAGGCACTGTACTAAGCGCTGGGGTGGATATAAGTAAACTGAGTTGAACAAAGTCCCCATCCCATGTGGGGCTCAGGCTCAAACCCCACAGATACCACAGTGAATATTATTATCATTACAGCAGCGGCTCTCTGTAAGGAGGAGGCAGCTTTCCGTGGCTCTTCTCTGAAAGGCTCAACTCCCCACTAATGCAGGGATGAGTGAGTGAATCAATTTCCAGTGGTCACTCCTGGAAAATAGTGTGTCTTGCCACCATGTCCCTAATTCTGTTTCCACTTTTGGATACACTGGCGGGGTCAGGGCCAACGGGCAGAAGCAGTGATGAAAAACTGAAGAGGGCCTCCAGTCCAACTCCCCACTCCCAGGTGCTAAACCCATGTGCGCTGGGTGCTCCGAAGGAATCAACTCAAAGGACAAAACCCTGTAGGTTCATTTCCATTTTCCACAGGGGGACTGTGGTGGGGAGAGCATAAGGGGAGAGGTGGAGAGCTAGAAAGAAAGAGTGGAAAGTCTTCAGGGACAGGGATCTAACTTTATGGAACTTCCCTCAAGAGCTTGGTACACAGTAAGGGCTCCGTAAGCACTACTGATGACAGCAAAGACAGAGAAATGAGAAGGCCACCAGAGGCAGAAACATTATATAACTGAAACAGAGTATTTTCCCTCTCCCAAACCCCACCCCCATCCACTCCTCCCCCTTCTACCACACACCACCACTACTTGGTCCCGGGGATTCTGAGATAGGATTTTGTTGTTGTTTTTTAAAAATATCTAAGGATATTTTAAGGGAGGGAAACTACTGAGGCCAAAGAGGTTACAGTGTACTTAGGAAAAATGAGAGGTTGGAACCACTGAAAAATCAGTATTCTGGCTCTCACACATTGGGAAAGTCACTCCCACCGAGATTTAAACATGCCTTTCTGTTCTGTATCACTCTAGGATTTGACCTTCTCCCTCACTTCTCCTAATGGAAAGCTAATTGTTTGAGGAGAGTAAAATGTAAGGAACTGCCAGAGCCAACCTCTTTATCCTAACCAGATGCAGTCTGGTGTCCAGCCTTCCTCTGGCTTCATAACATGGAGATGCCTAAGCACTGGGCAGCAGACCGGCTGTTACCCTTGGTTACTATGGGCAATCCCCCAGGAGTGTAAAATTGAAAAACTAACCTGCTATAAAGAGTGCTGGTACACCCAGAGATTATTATTGTGGTATTCATTAAGTGCTTATTATGTGTCAAACACTGTTCTAAATGCTGGGGTAGACACGAATCAAGTAGGTCAGACACTGTCCCTTGTCCTACATGGGGCTCACATGCTCACGCAACACTGCCTGTACTTCTTGCACAGTAGGTTATTGAAACCATTTATACTATGGTTTCACCTGGAGTGCTCTCGCACCAGGATAAACTGCCAGTTCCCCTGACTCTCTCAAAGCACCTAGTACAGTGCTCTGCACATAGTAAGTGCTCAATAAATACCACTGACTGACTGATTTGACTCCTGGGTCCATGCTCTTTCCCCAGGCCATGCTCCTTCCCTCTTCAGGATCTTTTTAAGGCTAAGCATCTTGTCAGAATATCCCTCTGATCTTCTTTGTAGATTTTAAGTAAACCTATAGAAGAATGCTACAGCATATGAAAAAAGGGTTCACTGGGAATTCATTTGCTTAAAATAAGGAAAGTGTTTCACAGGAGAAAAAACACTAAATGAAAAAACATACAAAAACCCCCCACCTCCCACACCCACTCCTCCAGCAATCCAGAACCAGATAATGGATTTCTCCAAAAGGAGAAGAAATCATACCCAAAAAGTCTGAAATATGGAATCTGACAAAGCTTGGCTGGAAATGATGCTCTATTTAACTTCTCCCTTCCTTAAAATGCTTGCAAGACAAAAGAAGGGATAAGAAACACTTATTACCTGTCACCCAAAATGGCAATGTAGTTTTCTTGACAACAATAGGTTATCCTTGACCCAGCAAATTTCTGAAAGGAAACACAGAATTTTAATTTTGTGGATTTTTCATTTTGTTGGGTTGGTTTTAAGCACAGAAGCAAATGCATGGCGTTGGTGTCTACACTCAAGCTTGCCCTCTGTTGGATCTCCCTGCAAAGCACTTTGGGAGGCGACCTGCCACCATAATTCTCCCCATCTTCTTAGGCTAGATTTCCAGGTTTGGATATCCGAGTTGGTCCGCCACCCCTCACCCGCTACCCCTCCACCCCCCCGAGCTCTTATTCTTCAGGCAGGAGGGCGGATTGATCTCGCCAGGGCCACAAAGCTAGTCAGTCAGTCAACAGCATTTATTGAGCACTTACTGGGTGCAAGAGCACTGTACTAAGTGCTTGTGAGTGTAAAAAAATAACAATAAACAGACAAATTCCCTACCCACAAAGATCTGACATTCTAGAGAGGGAGACAGTCACTAATATAAATTATAGATAAGTACGTAAGTGATCTGGTTGGAGGGGGAAAATTTGTCACCCAAGGGGTACAGGGACAGCCCCAATCCTTGTTCTGCACCCTAGCTAGTCGCCCCAAGCTCTGGAGTGCCCAACTGTCATGGCGACCCCAGGAAGGCCTTTCTCAGGGCTTAGGAACAGCAACCAATTGTTGCTGTTCCTAATCCCAGCTCCGCCACCTGTCTGCTGGGTGACTTTGCGCAAGTCACTTCACTTCTCTGTGCCTCAGTTCCCGCTCCTGTAAAATGGGGATTAAGACTGTGAGCCCCATGTGGGACATGGACCGCATCCAACCTGATTAGCCTGTACATACCCCGATACTTAGTAGAGTGCCTGGCACACAGTAAGCGCTTGACAAATACTATTAAAAACAAAACAAACCCAGCATGTGTGAGACTGTTTGCTGCTGGCTGGTTGTCAGTTGTCAAAACAGCAACCAAGGGATTGGGAGGAAAACCAACTCGCTCCAAATTTTGATTCTTGGACCGTTTCTGCCCGTCTGAAGTGGAAAGCGCATTCAGAGAACCAAACGCATTTAGAAAACGTTCATCTCGGGCATAGTGCTGCAATGGGGCCACCACAATGACTGACTCCCCGTCACCCTGGCTCCAGGCAAGTCCCTGGTCCCCCCACCATCAGAGACTAAGCTCCTCGTGGGCAGGCATTCGTCTCACGTACCGATGGTACTCTCCCAAGCACTTAGGACAGGGTACTACACCCGGCTGGTGTCCAGAAAATACCACTAACACTACTCTGTTGTCCCTGTTAGAGATGCCTGAAATACGTAAGAAATTGAAATCCTGAAAAATATCTGGCCTAAGGCTGCTGCTTCCCCAAGGGCAGTAAATCCAATTTGAAGAGAAAGAGCTGGAGAAAGGCTTCTTTCCCCAAGTCTTAGCCAGGGTCATTAATCCCTGAATCGGAGCACGACAGAGCATCTGAGTGGGCTCTTCCCTAGATCTCTGAGAACTGGCTGAGAGCTACGTTTTGCCTCCCTTAGTTCTGTGACAGTAAGACAGTATCCCTCTTCCACTCTCTAGACTGTAAACTCATTGTGGGTAGGGAATGTGTCTATCGACTGTTACACTGTTCTCCCCCAAGGGCTGTGCTCTGCACATATTAATCACTCAATAGTGGAAGCAGAGTGGCCTAGTGGGAAGAGCTCAGGCCTGGGAGACAGAGGACCTGGGTTCTAACTCTGGCTCTGCCACCTGTCTGCAGTGAGACTGTGGGCAAGTCACTTCACTTCTCTGCACGTTGTAAAATGGGATTGAGAATACAAGCCCTACATGGGCTAGGGACTGTGTCCAACCTGTTTATCTTGTCTCTAGCCCAACACTTAATACAGTGTCTGGCAGGGCTTAGTACAGTGTGTGGCACAGTGACTACTTAAATACCATTTTAAATAAATATATAGGATTGACTTAGTCCCTGGCTAGACTGAAAGCTCCCTAAGGGCAGGATCATGACTCACCCAAGCACTTAGAACACTGCTCTGCACAGAGTAGACATTCAATACAGTTTATTGAACGAGGTGTTTTAGAGGGTTGACAGGATTCTCCTCGGGTGGTTGGGGCCTGGGAAAATGCTAGCTAGGCCATGGGAAAAGGCACTCGCAAGACATATAGTTATGTCATGTCGACCTACTCTTCAGGGACCCCTGGCTCGCCGATATCAGATCCGCTGCTCAGCTGGACCCTGTAAGCCGAATGGTCTCTAGCAAGGAGACCTCAGGGAGATGAGAGAATGGCTCGTTTCCCAGGCCCATCTGAAAAGATTTACGAAGTCCTCGGGTCAGGTTCTGAGACCGGCTGGGTTTTTTTGTTGCTGCTGCTGCTTTTCAATCCGTTTCACTCCCCAGGATCCTTGTGATTGGCTAGAAGCCGGCAAGAGTTTCAAAAGAAAGGTGAAAAACACCTATCCTACCTTCTCGCTTTGGGCTGCCTCAGGCTCACTCAAGCTGTTCAGAAAACAACACTGCAGTTCTCTTCCACTTGTGTATTCCCAGAGTCTCAGGGAACAATCCTGCACACATTCAGATAGACAAGATGATTATTAATGGTTTTTCTGAAGAACCAGGCAACACCCCCTGTGACCATCATAAATAGCCTCAACAAAATGAGCCCGGAGTAATAAACCTGTAAAGCACCGGGCACAGATCAGTCGTTCCAATGCCCCATGTTCTGATGAAATAGTCAGGCACATAAAAGCCACCATCAGCTGTTAAAATTCGGGACAACTAAACCAGCTGGGTCACCAGTGTTAAATCAGTGCTAGACATTGCAGCTTTACGCTAAAACCCCCTGGGGAAACTGCACCAAATGATTGAATGCACTCCTCCAATTGGGAGGGGGCGGTCAACGGGGCTAGGGTTTGACATCCCAAAGTCAGGACCCTATTTGCTTGGCTAATTTTTCTATATATAGCCAATGGAAACTATCTTTGAATAATCAAAAAATTGAGGTGAGACTTCACTTTGAGTCCTGCTGAAATCAAGGTGTGGGCTGTGAACTGGAACAGTAGTGTGCAGGACAAACCAAATTCCGGACCTCGAGAGGAGCGTTTATTTTCATTCAGCAGGCACATCCTCAAATGATCTACCAATCAATGGTATATATTGAGCACTTACTATATGCAGAGCACTGTACTAAACACTTGGTAGAGTACACTACAGCAGAAACGTCTCCTGGTCACACAAGCTGACAGTCTAGAGATTTTAAATCTACTTTGATGTCTGAAACCCCTTTTTAACTGAAAACTCCATGGGGGCAGGGATCATGTCCACCAACTTTCCCCAAGAGTTTAGTACAATGTTCTGCACACAGTCAGTGCTCAAAAAATACCCCTGATTGATTGACTGATGAGTGGATGAGTTAAACTCTCCACTTTAGTTGTGGCATGGCTTTTTAAATCTCATTTAATCAACAATCTGTTGTTGTCGCCTTTTGAAAGAAGGGCTCTTAGCAAGTCGGTAACATGGAAATTAGAAGTTAACAGTCAGACTATGAGGAAATGAAGTTGTGCTCTGGGCAAAAATGATTCACAAAGTCAAAAGATCAAATGCACCGTAGTTCAAAAGCTTATTGCTTCATGTTTCTCATAATGTATGCATGTCATTAACATGCAAACTTTACGGGATATTAATTTTGCCCTTTTAAAATCTATTTATTAGCAGAGTATATCACTCCTACCTGCTTCATCTACTAGCTTGTTAGCAGCATACAATGAGTGGCCTGCAAATTTCTCATTTCACTGATCTTTGACTGAAAACAGATCATACTTCATTCCCACAGGGTAGTGCCTGTCTGAATCTGTCTCTTTCATCTTTACTCATGTGTAGCTTTACATAAATATGCAAAAGCACCAAGCATCAAGAAGAGATCACAAAGACAGTCAGATAAATAGCAAGTATGCAAAAGAAGATTCTAGAACTGATAAAAGATAAAAGAAGACTGATGGTAGTAAATCCAAGCTGAGGTTGCCAACTACCCTTGAGAGAAAGACACCAATGATAATCAACATTAAGTTCTGTGGAAGTGCCAGAAATGCCCCACCAATTCAGGACTGACATTTTGAGGGGCTTGAGAAAAAGAAACACCTAGAAGGTACTTGGGAAAGATTTCAGACAGCTATGGAACTAAGATGAGCAAGCAAGGAACACAGTAAAGAAAAGTCAAATAGAAAATGAAACTCCTTGTAATAGTCACAAAAGCCACAGGAAAAGTTATGATGAATGATCATTAAGAAGGAAAAAGCAGGGGAGACTTTTGTAGAAGGCTCCTGAAGAGAAAAATCTACCCCGATGTTGGGCAGGAGCAAGTGCTCAACAAGTTCCATTTTAAAAAGAGAGAGAAAAGAGTCTAAACCCAATTAATATGGAATTTTTTATTTTAGTGGTGTGATTACTATTTTTTAGAACTATGACCTGTGTGAGAGAGAGAGAGATCTTTAAATAAGCATGGCTATTTTTGTTCAGCAGTTTAAGATTCCAGGCTTTGTCTTTTAAGTTAGATGTTGGAACCCCACAATGAATGAGTGAAGGAGCGAAAGTGATAAAGTTATAATAATGATAATAGTGGTATTTCTTAAGCTCTTATGTGTGCCAGGCAATGTACTAGATGTTGGGGGCAGAGGCAGGATAATCAGATGAGACACAGCCCCCACGGGGCTAACAGCCTAAGTTATTTGCGCAAACCACTCCCTTTCCCCAATCTCTTTGGTTACCCCTGCTCATCCAGAGGCCTGTGACTGCCACATGTGTTGATAAGAACCTATAAGCTGCTGAACAGATCCCTAAAAATAATATTTGTGGCATCCCCTATCTGTAATTTATTTTAGTGTCTGTCTCTCCCATTAGATTGAAAGTACCTTTAGGGCAGGAGTGTGTCTACTATCTCTAATGTCTTCTTCCAATTCAGTGCTCTGCACCAAACACTATTGATTGATATTTGTTAAGTATACAGCATGTGCAAAATACTGTGATAAGCACTGGGGTAGGTACAATAATCAATCAATAGTACTTACTGAGCACTTACTGTGTACAGAACTCTCCATTACGTACTTGGGAAAACACAATACAACAACAGAGTTGATTGTCATGATCCCTGTCCACAAGGCGCTTACAGTATGGAGGGAGACAGACATTAAAATAAGTTCCATATAGGAGAAAATATAGAGTGTAAGGTTATATAAAGAACTGCTGTGGGGCTGGGAACGGGGTGAACGTCAATACAATCCAATCATGATAAAATACAATAAATAACAGATAACAGAGTCCCTTTTCTCAAGGGGCTCACAGCCTAAAGAGGAGGTATTTAATCCTCAATTTACAGAAGAAGAAACTCAAGCACAGAGAAGTCAAATGACTTGCCCAAGTTCACTCCGCAGGTGAGTCAGAAAGACCTGGGTTCTAATTCCAGCTCCGCCACTTGTCTGCTGTGTGACCTTAGACAAGTCGCTTCACTTCTCTGTGCCTCAGTTATCTCACATGTAAAATAAGGATTAAGACTGTGAACCTTATGTGCCACAGGGACCGTGCCCAACCCAGCCTGCTTGTATTCAGCCCTTAGTACACTGCCTGGCACAGAGTAAGCGCAAGAGGAGCAGCATGGCTCAATGGAAAGAGTGCGAGCTTGGGAGTCAGAGGTCATGGGTTCTAATCTCAGCTCAGCCACTTGTCAGCTGGGAGACTTTGGGCAAGTCACTTAACTTCTCTGTACCTCAGTTCCCTCATCTGTAAAATGGCGATTAAGACTGTGAGCCCCACGTGGGACAACCTGATTATCTTCTATCTCTCCCCAAGTTTAGAACAGTGCTCGGCCCAGAGAAAGCACTTAACAGATGCTATTATTACAATCATCCTCATCATCACTGAAATTTTTAAGACAAGGGCAACCCAATGAGTGCCCTCGCACCAGATTCCTCTACCTATTGATTCCAGTTTATGAGCGAATGAAAAAACACGGTATTTTCCATCCGATCAAAAGGTTGTATCTCAGGGTTGGGCTGCTGGTGGGATGACCAGGAAAAGGCCAGGATGACTTGGAAAAGGCCAGGATGACATGGAAAAGGCCAGGTGCCATCTAGTGGCGTGCGGATGAAAGAGAACACTTGCTTTGTCCTTAAAGAAATAATGCAGCCCCTACAGTGTTCTTGGGGTGCAGTACCGAGAATCAGGCCGTGGTGAGAAAATGACGAAAATACCTACCCCTGAGGTAGAAAGAAGCAGATCTGGACAGTTTGGCACCACAAATATTCTGCTCACGAACCTAAAAAGAGAGACATTGACCCCCTCATGTTAAACAGGTCAGCCAGAATCTACCAGGCAAGATATCTGCAACCCCTGTACAATCAACGGGTTTAACAGTTGATAGAGATGCAACAGAGAAGGCAGGGAAAGAAGATGCAGGGGATTCTAAATCAGGCATTGAAATTACCATCCCTACCTGGTGGCTGAATATTGGGCACTAGGTTCCGCCAATACGAAATAAATTGTCACCCGTATTCCTGTGTTCTGGGAAGACAGTGGATGAAAGGTCTCTGCGGTGACCCTCCCTTGCCCCATCTAGAGGCCTCCCCTCTCAAATGCAAATGAGGGAGGAAATAAATCATCTTCTCTTCCATTCCAGAACAGCTACTTGATAATAACGGCATTAATTAAATTCTTAGTATGTGTTATGAGATACAAGATATTCAGGCTAGGGAGTCTGTGCACCTCATGAGGCCCGCAGTCAAAGAAGGAGGGAGAGGACATAGCCTATTCCCCATTTTGCAGATGAGGGAACTGAGGCCCAGAGAGATTAAGTGACTTGCCCGGGTAACCCAGTAAGCCAGTGGAAGAACTGGGACTACAAATGGAGACTCCAAGTCCCCTAATGTCCAGACCGATGCTGTTTGCCTTAGTTTCACCCCACCTATAACCACAACATCCCCAGATATCTTTCTTAAGCCCAGGGCTCTGCTCATCTGCTGTGCTGATGAAGTGTAAAAAGCCTGGGTTTGGAAAGGAGTGATAGCCTGAGAGAAGTCACTTAGCAGATTCATCATTCAGAAAGTACAACACTACTTTCAAAGCCACAGGGGAATCACTGACTGGATTTTCTTGGAGAAATGTGTTCGTCACCTTAAAAATTAAGCTGTACACTGTGAATTTAGTGCAACTGCAATTATCCCAGGCTATGAACACACAATTTGAAACCACTTATTAATGTGCAGAAGCGATCATAAAATATGCTGTCGGATCATATAAAGCATATTTACTGCAGAGGGGGAAAAAAGTAGGCTTTTTTAACAGATAATTTTCCAAGACTTCAAACCCTAAAAACATATAGATGTGGAATTTCTGAAATCACCACTAAATCCTTGAATTTTCTTTCCCTACTTCAAATAGTGTATTTTAAAGCAGTTCAGCCAATTATGCTAAGTGCTTTCTCTTTGTAGAAATTGTAATTAACCACTTGCCTGAGAACAATAGCTGCCTTCAACAGAAAGGCCTTCCCTGCAGATCAAACTGCAACACAATTAATGATAAAACTGTTTACCCAGCCAAACAGAGATCAAAACCTAAATGTAAATAAGGATTGAAGTCCTCAGTTCAAAGTCTGTTTAATACTCTGAAGTTTAAATTATTAAAGTAAGCAAGGCTCCATCCCCAAATATTCATCAGACTACTAATGAATACGCAGCAGCAACCCAAATGGATCTCTACCTTGGCAAGGACTCAGTGGTAAACCTGGAGTTCTGCTGTAATACTTCATCTTTCAAAAATAAGAACACAACAATTTAGATCACCCTGGAGGCTCTGCTTCTTGTCTGCTACGTGACCTCAGGCAAGTCACCTTAACTTCCCTGTGCCTCAGTTTCCTCATCTGTAAAATGAGGATTAAATCCTACTCCCTCTCACACTGTGAGCAGTGGATAGGGACTGCGTCCGACCTATCTTATATAACAATTATGATGGACTTTGTTAAGCACTCACTATGTGCCAGGCATTGTACTAAGCGCTGTGGTAGATACAAGCAAATCGAGTTGGACACAGTCCTTGTCCCATGTGGGGCTCACAGTCTCAACTCCTATTTTACAGATGAGGTAACTGAGGCACAGAGAAGTGAAGTAACTTGCCCAAGATCACACAGCAGACAAGTGGTGGAGCTGGGATTAAAAACTTTGCCGCCCAGGCCCATGCTCTATCCACTACACCATGCTGCTGCTCTACGCCAGTGCACAGAATAATGCTTGGCACATAGTAAACACTTAACAAATTCCATTATTACTAGATTGGACCTGAATTAATCTATGGTTCCTTAGTTCCTACAACTGAATTAAGCTTCTGGAGACTGCAGTGACTATATTTGGTCCTTACTGAGGAGTATGGGGAATGCATTTATTCGGTAGTAGGAACAATATCTATTGAGCACTCAATAGGTGCCAAGCCAGTGTATTAGGTGAGGAAAAGAATCAACCTGTACCATCAGTGCAGATTGTTCCATGGCTTCAGGCAGAATTCTCCAATCCAGAATAACCACGGAGCCGGGTCTAAATCCCAATTTACCAGTCCCCCTGGCAGCAAACCTATAACATGAATTGGCCTTAATCCAGCATGCACAGGAGCCTAGTGGGAAGACCACAGGCCTGGGAGCCAGGACCTGGGTTCTAATTCTGGCTCCACCACTTGTCTGCTGTATGACCTCAAGCAAGTCACTTAACTTCTCTGAGACTAATTCACCTCATATGTGAAATGGGGATTAAGGCTGTGAGCCCGCATATGGAATAAGTGGATACGGTATGGGCCTGGGAGTCAGAAGGTCCTGGGTTCTAATCCCAGCTCCACCATAGGTCTGCTGTGTGACCTTGGACAAATCACTTAACTTCTCCATGCCTCAGTTCCCTCATCTGTAAAATGGAGATTAAGAGTGTGAGCCCCATGTGGGACAGGGACTCTGTGGAAACTGATTAACTTGAAATACTCTAGCACCTAGAACAGTGCTTGACACATAATAAGTGTTTAACAAGTACCATCATTATTATTATATGGGACGTGGACTGTGCCCAACCTGATTACCCTGTATTTACCCCAGCACTTAATATTGGCAACTAGTAAGCGCTTAACAAATACCATTCAAAAAAGAAAAAAGGAAGCCTCACTCAAGCCTAAACTCACCAAATTGCAATCTGACACCTTGCCCACAGACAGTGCAGTTTCTTGAAATGACCTGAGCTTCAATACGTCACATGACCTATGATGTCAGCCAGTAAGAGAGATTTACTCACTCTGTGTGTCCAAGGCAGAAGGACTCAATATTGTGAGGAGCCGAGAACAAACTGACCCGGATCTTCTCGTCTCGGTCGGCGGTGAGAATGTACTGGTCGTCAGGACTCATGGCCTGAGAGAAGAAATGAACAGAATTACTTTACTTCCCCGTAACGGTCCAAAGAACACTCTGGCGTTTTGATCTCTTCAGGGCCAAGCAGCCAATGGGTTACTATTGCTAGAGGCTAACCTTGCTAGAATTTAGAGCTACATAATGGCTTTTGCAACAAGATAAGGACAGGCCCATAGTTGGGTCATGTTCTTGGTTAATGACCAGAGGCCTAGGACCCCCCCACCTAGACGATCGTACAATTCATCAATGGTATTTTAGTGCCTACTGTGTGCAGAGCACTGTACTAAGCACTTGGGAGAAGAAGAGAGTGATCTCAAGGACCTTACAGTCAACATCGGGAGAGAGACATTAAATAGCAGACACAGGTTTAAGATAACTTTTTCTGCTTCTTTGAACTTTTAATGTAGCTCTCAAGCCAAAGAGTTCTCCCACACATCTTCCACTTGGAATAGAAGAACAGCAAAGGTGCAGTTAAAAGCTGGCATCATTTAAACAATTCCTATAGAACTGCCCAGTAAAGAACTGGAGGAAACCTAATTTTGGGGGGGTAGGGGGATATATTGTTGTTTTTAATGGTATTTGTTGAGCACTTACTATGTGCCAGGCACTCTACTAACAGCTGGGGTAGGTACACGCTAATCAGGTTTAAACACAGTCCATGCCCCTCAAAGGACTCACAGTCTTAATCCCCATTTTACAGAGAAGGTAACTGAGGCCCAGAGAAGTGAAGTGTCTTGCCCAAGGTCTCTCAGCAGACAAATGACAGAGCAGGGATGGCAAGATACAGCTTGCCATAGCTGTAGGGGAAACCAAGATCTGGAGAAACCAAATGAAATGCCTGGTGCCTGGTCTCAGCCTCAATCCCAGGCTAACCCAGCCAACCCTTGAGCATAAGGTGTTCCTCATTTGAGACGATTTTAAAAGCGGGCTCCACCCCCTCTCCCCATTTGTGGAATGGATTCATTTTTGTTAAGTTACTGCAGTTAGCGTTCTATTTTTAGGGGAAAATTTACATTAAAAAAGGGGAGTGATACTTGAATTCATAAGGTTTTTCTTCTTCACTAAACTCAGCAACTTTAGCATACAATTCTCCTTTACCAAACTCTGAAGGAGCAGGAAGGATATGGGATATCCTCTACACTGTAAGCTCGCTGTGGGCAGGGAATGTGTCAGTTGCTGTACTGTTTACTGTTGTATTGAACTCTCCCAAGCACTCCGTACACAGTAAGTGTTCAAAAAATACAACTGAAGGAACGAATGATGACTCCATTCTACAGAACTGAGTTTAGAGAAATGTTCGGGCCTGGGGGGTCCAGGGACCTGGATTCCATTGTGGGTTCTGCCACTTGCCTGCAGTGTGACCTTGGGCAAGTCACCCATCTTCTCTGTGCCTGTTTCCTCATGTTTAAAATGGGGTTTAAATGCCCATTCTCCCCACTCTTAGAGCCCCTTGTGAGAGAGGGATCCTGTGTGACCTGAGAACTATTATCATTAATAACAATCATATTTTTTGAGTATTTACTGTGTGCAAAGCACTACACTAAGCATTTGGGAGAGTACCTTGTATGTATTCCAGCAGGTGGTACATGTAGTAAATGCTTAGCAAATACCACAGTCATCATCATCAATATTATTGTTATGGTTGGCCACCCTCTCCGTCACCATCCTTGTCCCCAGAAAGCCTAGCAAAGAACTGTGGATTAAAGAGGTCGATTCTACTTACCACATCCAACAGCATAGATAGGTGGCCAAGTTCAAGTTTTCCACCGCTGTGTGGTTCCATTACCGAAAACGAATACACATCCCCAGACTTGTCCGCCACGAGAATCTTCTCTTCCGAAGTTGTAAAGGTCAGGGAGGTACATCTCCTCACTACAGCCCTGAAAGTCAAAACGGCTTTCCTTACCGGTTATGATCAAGGTTCGTCCCTTGCATATTCGTCAATTGATAGTATTTATTGGGTGCCCGTGTGTGGAACTGTACTAGGAGAATACAAAAGTTAGAAGACATGATCCAAGCAGTAATAGCAGGATTTATCGAATGCTCACTTGGGGTGGTGCACTATATGCTTGGGAAATGTGGAATAAGGGAGTGACCTACTTCCTGCCCTCAAGGAGCTTACATTCTAATGGAGGAGCTTATAGTCTAGCTAGGGTCAACCATAAAATCTACCGTGGATAAAAAAAGTGGTTGAATAACTGGGAAAGTTGCCATGCAGAAAAGCATTTGGGCGGCAAACTGCTAAGGAGGCAGGGAGGAGGAAATGAGCTAGAATTCAAATACAGCAATATCCTGCTAGGTGACTCTCCCACAGGCCCAAGAGCGGCAACGTGGCCCACTGGATCTCTCCTCGTGGCCTCCATTTGCCTGCTCTCTGCTTCTGGCTCTGACTGGGCTCCCACCAGACCTGTTCCAAACAAGGCACCAGTAACATCCCTTCCTCGGCATGCAGGAAGTGGGAGGAGCAAGCACAGGCTCTGGGACCAGTCAATCAATCAATGGTATTCATGGTGTGCTTATTGTGGGCAGAGCCCTGTCCTAAAATAGTAACGCTTGCTTGGCCTGTCTTCCGACAGAGAGAAATTCCATAAAACGTGAAGCTGGTTATCTGAACCAAAGTTATCCAAAAGGTCAGTTTTCCTAGCCAGGGTGAGCTCAGGAAATCAACGCATTGGGATACTGGAACCGAATGAGGTACATGCTCAGGAGAGGTACCAGGCCAAAGGAGGTTTGGCTCTGAATTTCTCATTGCCTGAATGAGCCCGGTTCCAATTAGTTTGGCACATCAATTTTCTACTGTGTTTACTTGCCAGGTGGAGTGTACATGTGAGAGTGGGGGGGGGGGGGGGGGGGCGCACAATAAACTTTATTATGGAGTGAGCCCAGGATAGGAAGCTAGAAACAGGAAGATCTGCACATCCACCCTCCTCCATGAGACACCCCTATACTCCCTCAGCCACTACCCCCCACCACAGATAATCCACCAAGTGGCAAAAGCTTGGAAGAATCAGGCAGGGTAAAGGGAGGGGTCAATCTGGCCTCAAGAGCCCCTCTTTAGGGGCTTGAGAGGCCACGGAAGAAGCTGGGGGAAGGAAAAAGAGTCGACACAGCCACAGGATCCTGTACCTAAAGAGCAGAGAGGCGCGTTTCAAGTAGCCACAGGATCCTGTACCTAGAGAGCAGAGAGGCGCATTTCAAGTAGCCCCCCTTTTAAGGGTCCATCACCTTCCATGCCCAGTCCGCCCAGACTTTGGGTAGATGGCTCATCCATCCATCTTTCTCTCTTTCCCCCGCTCCCCCCAATGTAGACCCATTGGCAACAGGCTTAGGAGAAAATATAGATCACACCCTGAACTGTGGCACTGTTCACTGTTCACTGGCACTGTGGCACAGGAACCTGGCATTCCTTCCGTTAGATTTTCCATCCCTACACATTTGGCACTGTTTCCACTTTCCGCGATGAGTCTCTAGATTGTAAACTCATTGTGGGCAGGGAATCTATCTGTTTATTGTTGTATGGTGCTCCTCTAAGTGCTTAGTACAGAGCTCTGCACCCAGTAAGCGCTCAATAAATACGATGAATTGAACTGAATGAAGTCAGAAGTTGAACCAGCGCCCAAGCACCCTAAGGCCAGGCTGCCTCTCAGGTAAACTGATAAAATACACTTACTTGTTTGATAAATACTATTACTTCAAAAGTTGTACAGTGCTTTTATATTTCCAAAAGCCTTTTTTTTTTTTACATTATTTGATCTCACTTTCCTTCTGAGTATGGCAGGAACAGGGAGCTCTAACCAGGACTAATTTTCAGATTATAATGGGTCTCCAAATGCTCTACAGCTCACAGCAGGAACCTCTCTGCTACAGGGCGCTCACACTGAAGCTGTTTGGATTTTAATTTCACCCTAATTTATGATAAGTTCAGATTCCTTCAGAGAAGAGGACTTTAGGATTTTGGGGGCTTTTTTAGATTGGTCAAGATTTGAAGCCATAGCACAATGAGGGTGAATATGACCTTTTCAAATAATGGCCAGAATAAATATTTCTGTGCCCAAGGAATAATAATAACCCTGTAATAATGTTCATAATAATGTAATTATTAAATATTGTATAATTATTGTAATTATGAATTACATTCCCACTTTAAAATCAAAGCAAAGAATGACTTCTCTGTATATGGCCTAATGGAAAGAACACAGGACAGGGAGTTAGGGGATCTGGGTTTTAATCTGTCACTTGCCTGTTATGTGACAGTGGGGACATTCATTTAATTTCCTTGTGCCTCTTTCCTCATCTGTAAAAAGGGGAGAAATATCTATTCTCCCTCCAACTTGGACTGCGACCCTTAAGTGGGACACAGATTGTGTCTGACCTGATTACCTTGCAAACAATCAATCAATGAGATTTACTGAGCATTTAGTGTGTGCAGATCATGGAGAGTACAACAGTTAGCAGACATCTACCCCACCGTTTGGTAGTATTTGGCACACAGTCAGCACTTACTAAATAATGTGATGATTATTATTATTAAAAAATCTGATTTGGAGATATAAAATGACTCACTTGAGTCATCTGAGAATCTCACTTCGAGAATCCAATTAGTAGGCTGCCAATCAACCTAATCTCCTGCATTTCAATATGCCGCTTCTATTTGTAAATACACTTATGTCTGCCATCCCACATTAGAACATTACTGCCTTATGAGCCGCAGACGTATCGCTTGTTTTGCATTTCCCAAGCGCTTCGTACAGTGCGTTGCACTCAGCAGGCGCTCAACAAATCCCGTTACTGTATGGCTACTACCTGTGCTTTGTTACCACCGCCCGAGAGCTCCCTCCCACCCACCTTGGCTAGCAAACGGCTCACAGCCTCTTCCCCTCCACCACAGACCCCATGTGTCTACTTTCCTTTGTTCAAGTGGTGATGGTGGCCCCCGTTATCCCCCCGTGAAGCAGATGCAGGGTCCTCGGCATGCATATGAATGAATTCCCAGCTCCCGCTGCAGCTGGACGGCCAGCTGCCAGTTCCAAAGTGAAAACTGAAACTCTAGGGAATTCTCCCCAGTTGCATGGACCCAAAAGGGGCCAGGCAATCCCTCTTGGGAACAACGGGAAAGGCAAAATTAAGAAGACCCGAGATCCCTTCCTGTTGCCTGAATGGTAACTGTCCGTTCAACTCATCACGAGCCCGGGTTACTGCCATAGCGGCGATCTCAACTCTCCCGGTGGTTACCTGTGTCAACGGATCCGTTGGAGAGACACGTTGTAATGTGATAAATATGGAGACAACAATGACAAAGGAAAGATAATTATGCTCTGGGGTGAGATTAATCAAAATTCACAGTGTACACTGTAATTTAAACAAACTGCTAACGCCAGGCCTGCCACACAGCTACACATTCTAATTGGCTAATTAAGCAGCTGCGACAGAAGCAGGGCCGTAGTGCTCTGCGGGAATGGCGTGAGACAAAACCCCCAAATAATGGGCTGAATGGGATGATCTCATCCACTCCCGGCCTCGTAACCACCATCTGCGGGTGGATAATCTTACTGTTCACCGCTATCTGGCGTCTCCCCAGACCCCATGTCTTCCTGAGCCTGGACCCTCAATACGCCACAGGCGGAATTCCTCATCCCCCCACTGAAGGGTCAGCCCGAGTCTTTCGGCTAGCGAATGGCCGGCTGACTCCGTCATTTCCGGTCTCAGAATGGTTTACACGATCTGGGGTCTGAGAGTGGGGAGAGAGGATTATCAAGAGCCTCCATGAGAAGCCCCATATGTATCAAGTAGGTGTAAAAGGCACAGTGTCGGGGCCTGCCCTCGAGAAGCTTGTAATCTGATGCAGAGACAAATGGTCATCAGTTGCCTAGCATACTGCGAGAGCATAGATACAATCAAAACAAAATTAAGCGATATATAAAAAAGCAGATGCCTGATGGGATGGCATGACTAGGAAAGGGAGGCAGTCTGGAAATGTCTCCTTGGAGAGAGAGTTTAAGAGGTCTCTGAAAGTGGGGAGACATGGGGTTTGGAGGACTGGGACTGGGAAGAGACGGGAAGAGTTTCATGAGCAGTCGGTCAGAGTCAGGAGAGTGGTGAGCAAGCTATGGCTAGAAGGTTAGCTGGAACCGAAAACGGAGGAAACTGAGGCCAGGGAAGTGAAGTGACTTGCCCAGGCTCACACAGCAGGCAAGTGGCAGAGCTGAGATTAGAACCCAGGTCCTCCAATTCCCAGATCTGAGATCTTTCCACTAGGCCACGCTGCTTCCTACAATGATAAGCCACTAGAATGCTTCAGGAAATATCTTCTGTTGATTAGAACATACTTAGCAGCCTTACCGCCTTACCTGACACTCAGGCATTCCCAAGAAGGTTGCGTACGGAAAAGAATCAGACGCTTGTTGTCATCAGTCAGAGCGAAGAAGTTGCCCGATTTGGAAAACGTAGACGCAAGGATGTTGTCACTTCCTGTATCCACAGGCTGTTCATCCTCACTACGGAACAGAAAGGAATTAAAAAGATAATTATCTTAAACATCATCTAAGTAAATACTAATGGTAACCGATTGGTATGGCAAATGTACAGGGCACCACCTAAAGAATAAAACTGATAAAGTTCTCAAAAGGCATTTTATACAAATAAAAAGTTGGGAAACCCAGCAAAAATCAACTGTTATTTAAGGTGCATGAATTGCATGGAAGTGCTCAAGTAGGAGACTTGGGGATCCATCAAAATGAGTGTCCAGTTGCAAGTTTTAGAACACAGAGCAGTCTTTTTCAGTGAATTTGCATCATGAGAACGTGTAAGTGAATGTTTTTTTTCCATTAAGAAGCATTGCATCTTGTGGGCAGGAAATGTATCTATCAACTCTGTTATATCGTACTCTCTCAAGCACACAGTAAATGCCCAATAAATACCATTACTGATCGATTAATGGAGAAAGTGTGGTCTAGTGAAAACAGCATGGACCCGAGAGTCAAGAGAGCCAGGTTTTTACCCTGGCTGCTACACTTGCCTGCGGTATGACCTTGGACAAGTCAGTTAATTTCTGTCTCAGTTTCTTCATCTGTAAAATGGGCAAAAAAATACCTGTTCTCTCTTTTAGGCAATGAGCCCCATATCAGGCATGGGTGTGTCCAACCTTGTATCCACCCCAGCGTTTAATAGAGGGATTAGCACATAGTAAGCACTTAAATACCAGAGTTGTTGTTATTATGCTTACATCCAAAAAGATTTATTTTCTCTTTCAGAGTACACTTTAAGAATTATCAGGAACTGAAATGCAAAATACTTGTGTAGAGTAGGTGGGGGTACTTTGGCCTTTTCATTTTTTCTTCTTCCCTTAGCCCTATTAATGTAAAAAAAATTCTCAATCAACTCTTGGGAAAATAGTGGAAATGTAATTCAATTGGAATGACGCATATATGTCACAATTTAAACACACTATAACACTGGACAAAATACATTAAGACACTTGTTTAGTACAGTACTCTGCACACAGTAAGCACTCATTACCACTGATGATTACTTAGAAGACTACCACATAGAACTTTCACACAATCTTTTTCTACTCCTCCTTAACAGTTCTATCATAGAGTCTATAGTTTAAAATACACTCCATATCTTGAAACAACTCATAGAGCTATTTTCTGAACAATGTACACGTTTTTCCTAAAATCGCAAAGCCTTCTGGCAGATGCCTGAAACCATCACCCCCAGTGCAGATAATCTGTGGTCTTCCCACTATGAGCTGGGAGAAAAGGAGGGGTGGAGGGCGGGGGCAAGAGGGTGCCTAAGTAGGAAGTCTCTGACCTTTGCTGGGAAAGTAGCTGAGCAGGGCTTGTGCTTGCCAAGATTCAGGCCATGCTACCACTCTCGTGACGGAAGGTGGGGGTCTCCCAACTGTGGCACTCCAACCCATCTGCTGTTTGGCAAGCAAACCCAAGCCTATAAATCCTTAACCTCCGCCACATTGGGGCTTCAGCTATTCAGTCCATCAGCAGAATTTATTGAGTGCTTAATGGGCACCAGCTATCCCTGCCTTCAAAGAGCTTTCAGCCTCGAGGCGGAGAATCTGTTGCCGACTTGTTCATTCCAAGCGCTTAGTACAGTGCTCTGCACGTAGTAAGCGCTCAATAAATACTATTGAATGAATATTAAAATAGGTTAGGGAGAGGGGAAACAGATGTAAGAAGATTTACATGAGTATTGTGGGACTGGGGTGAGCTGGGCACCAAAGTCCCGAATAGGTACACAGCCAAGTGCATAATCAACACAGAGGGGAGGGCTGAGCCCAGACCTAAGTCATTCAAGCATCTTTTTTGGAGGACAGATGGAAAAGTGGAGATTCAGACAGTCATATTTAGTAGACAACATCCACCGTTATTTGGTCTATCAGCACCAACCACTGGAAGGGCTGTTAAAGAGTTTACCAAAATGATCTCACCCTTTATCCTCCGGTGGCTTCTTCTCAGCAGTGGTGCAGTCGTAGACAAAGAAGCAGACGTCATCACTAGAAGAAATGAATGGAGCGATTAAAGAGGGGTGCTGCCAAACAGGGAGGCTGCTTTTTGGCACTGAAAAATGCCCTGTTAACTGCCCTCCGAAACTCTTTACTGCACCAAAATGCCTTACAGGGATGAGATGGGCTAATGAAATCAGACTAGCATGTGGGCAGCATTTTGATGCAAATGGCCAATCATGTGAGTCACATGAGCTTGACAAATAGCAATTGGTTTCGCAGTCAAAATCGTCTTCTTTGGACCTAGAAATCCATGAGGCCATTCTATTTTACTCCATTTATCTCCTTATTAAAGTTATGAGTATGACAATGAACTGAGCATCTGAGAGTTTCCAACATGGTTAGTTCAATGGAAGGGGACAAAACTTAGAAAAATTACAACTTTGTTATCATCAAGTGGTTTTATTAATATAATAATAATATGCATTACATACTTACTATGTGGCAAGGGCTGTCCTAAGCATTGGGGTAAATACGAGATATTCAGGATAGTCCCTGTCCCATTTAGTGCTCACAATCTAACTAGGTAGGAGTATTAAGAAATTTCAGAAATATTTCAAAGGACTGGCTGAGTAAAAAGCCTTAATGAAGGCACATCTCCTCCAAGTGGCCTTCCCTAAGCCCTCATTTCCTCTGCTCATTCATTCAACAGTATTTATTGAGCACTTATTATATGCAGAGCACTGTACTAAGCACTTGGAGTGTACAATTCGGCAATCCCTGCCCAGTAACAGGCTCCCTCCCTCTACATTGCCCTTGCAACTGTTTAGTGTTCTAATTTGAAACAATCTGCAGCATAGTTATTGGGGCAATTAATGCAAGCATCCTTTCTTACTTCACATAACGGTGAATCAGACTTAGCTTTAGATAACATTTCTAAATCTGATCCATATCAAGAAATTGAAGTGACTTTCATATCCTAAATCAAGTGGAGTCTAATGTGGTAATTAATTCTCAATTGTATATTTAAAATTGAATCACATGCAACAGAGGCCTAGTTACAGCTTTCCTTAGCATTTTGAGCCTTAAGAGGGTCTATGATGTCTTCTGATTCCTTTTAAATCACGCTGCTCAACTCCATCACTGGGTAACAAACAGTAGGAGTATTGGTATTTATTGGTGCACTAAACAATTGGAGCAAAAGGGAGCAATCAATCTCAAACTTAGAAGACAAATTATTTAATATCAAGGACCACAATTGATTAATGCCAAATAAGCCCTAGGTGCCTGGTATAATCCTAAAAATTCTAAGAGTACTCAAATGTTTAGGGATTAAAGAACACTTGTTTTGAAGACGTTATCGGGGATGCCATTTGTGATGCAAGTGGACATTCGTCTTAAGCGCTTAGTACAGTGCTCTGCACACGGTATGTGCTCAATAAATACGCTCGAATGAATTCTTCTGACCTTATGTTTCAAAGCAGTCTCCATAACAGTGTAACGTGTGTCTCTGGGGAACTGAATCACGGCTGCCAGTGCTAAGGGGAAAGGAAAACCCTGAAATCCAAGTAGATTCCGTTGAGAGGAGCAGGGTGGCCTAGTAGAAAGCGATCGAGTCTGGGCGTCGAAGGACTGGCATTCTAATCCCGCCTCTCAATTGCCTGCTGTGTGACCTTCAGTAAGTCGTTCTGACGTCTCTGAACTTCTGTTTCCTCATCTGTGAAATGGGGATCCGGAGCCTGCTTTCCCTCCTACCTGTGAGCTCCAGGTGGGGCAGGGTCTGAGCCCAACCCTGATTAACTTGGATCTACCCCTGGACACGTAGCAGGCGCTGAACAAAAAATAGCATGATTGGTATTAATGATAACGATGGTTTAATATTCTCAGAGCCCTTCCCGATATGCACGGAGCCCTGAAACTATCAGTCGATGAGATAAAGGTCGGGAAGCGCTCAATAAATATGAATGCATGAAAGCGAAGACTGGGATGGGAGGACACCTCCTCCTGGAGGCCTTCCCAGACTGCACCCTCCCTTTCCCTCCGCCCCCTCCCCCCAGCACTTGGGCCTATTTGTACATATTATTTATTACTCTATTAATGATGTGTATCAATCTAGGCTTCTACTTCTGTTGACGGAATCGACGCCTGACCGCCCAGAGGAGCGGCGAGGCTCAGTGGCGAGAGCCCGGGCTTGGGAGTCCGAGGTCATGGGTTCGAATCCCGCCTCCGCCACCTGGGTGACTTTGGGCAGGTCACTTCTCTGAGCCTCAGTGACCTCATCTGGAAAACGGGGATGAAGACAGTGAGCCCCACGTGGGACGATCTGATGACCTTGGATTCCCCCCAGCGCTTCGAACAGTGCTTGGCACCGAGTAAGCCCTTAACAAATACCGACATTCTTATCACTAGAAGCAGCGTGGCTCAGTGGAAAGAGCCCGGGATGGGAGTCCGAGGTCCTGAGTTCGAATCCCAGCTCTGCCACTTGGCAGCTGTGGGACCGTGGGCAAGATACTTCACTTCCTCAGGGACCTCATCTGTAAAATGGGGGTGAAGACTGTGAGCCCCACGTGGGACCACCTGATGACCCTGGATCTCCCCCCCCTTCGCTTAGCACAGTGCTCTGCACAGAGTCGGCGCTTAACAAATACCAAAGTTACTATGATTGTTGTGTTGTCTGGTCCCCATCGTGTGGCCCCACCCCGGGGGTTGGGCAGGGCGCCCGTTGCCGCGCAGGGATGGTCTCTATCTTGGAAGTGTCCCTTCCCAGCGCTTAGCAGAGTGTTCCGCGCCCGCGCGCGCCCCCGCTCACCTGCAGGCCTCGCGGCGCGCGGCCACGAAGCGGCTCCCGCCCGTCACCGCCAGCCCGCGCTGGCACAGCGCCAGCCCCGCACGGCCCGCCGCGCGCGCCGCCCCCCCCATCCCCTCACCGCCACGCGACCCCCCGCGCGCGCGCCCCCCCCCACCACGTGACACCCCCGGCCGGCCCGCGCGGCGCCGCGCGCGATGTCACCGCCTCCGTCCCCCAGCGGAATGACGTCACGGCCGGCGAGTTCCCCCCCCCCCCCCCCCGTCATTGTCCTTCCCCCTCCCACAACGGCGGGAAATGTTGCCCGGCAACGACGGGCTCCCCGCGCGGCCGCCTCCGCCAATCAGGAAGCACGTTTCCAGGACGTAAGAGAAGGGGGCACCCTCTTAATCATCTTCATCATCATCATCTTGGTATTTGTTAAGCGCTTACTATGTGCAGAGCACTGGTCTAAGCGCTGGGGGAGATAATGAGGTTGTCCCACGCGAGGCTCACAGTTAATCCCCATTTTCCAGATGAGGTAACTGAGGCCCAGAGAAGTGAAGTGACTTGCCCACAGTCACACAGCTTGTCACTTGTCACACAGCTGACAAGGGGCAGAGTCGGGATTCGAACCCACGACCTCTGACTCCCCAGCCCGGGCTCTTTCCACTGAGCTATGCTGCTTCTCTTCCAGACAGCCAGCCCGCTGTTGGGTAGGCATTGCCTTTATTTGTTCCCGGATGGTACTTTCCAAGCGTTTATTAATAGTAATAATAATTTCCAAGCGCTTATTAATACTAATAATAGTTTCCAAGCGCTTATCAATAGTAATAATTTCCAAGAGCTTATTAATACTATTTATAATGTCCAAGCGCTTATAATAATAATAATAATAATAATAATAATAATAATGTTGGTATTTGTTAAGCGCTTACTATGTGCAGAGCACTGTTCTAAGCGCTGGGGTAGACACAGGGGAATCAGATTGAGAAGCAGCGTGGCGCAGTGGAAAGAGCACGGGCTTTGGAGTCAGGGCTCATGAGTTCGAATCCCAGCTCTGCCACTTGTCAGCTGTGTGACTGTGGGCAAGTCACTTAATAATAATGTTAATAATGTTGGTATTTGTTAAGCGCTTACTATGTGCCGAGCACTGTTCTAAGCGCTGGGGTAGACACAGGGGAATCAGGTTGTCCCACGTGGGGCTCACAGTCTTAATCCCCATTTTACAGATGAGGTAACTGAGGCACCGAGAAGTTAAGTGACTTGCCCAAAGTCACACAGCTGACAAGTGGTAGAGCCGGGGTTCGAACCCATGACCTCTGACTCCAAAGCCCGTGCTCTTTCCAGTGAGCCACGCTGCTTCTGTAGCCACTTAACTTCTCTGTGCCTCAGTTCCCTCATCTGTAAAATGGGGATTAAGACTGTGAGCCCCTCGTGGGACGACCTGATTCCCCTGTGTCTACCCCAGCGCTTAGAACAGTGCTCTGCACATAGTAAGCGCTTAACAAATACCAACATTATTATTATTATTATTATTAGATTGTCCCACGTGGGGGTCACAGCCTTAATCCCCATTTGGCAGATGAGGTAACTGAGGCACAGAGAAGTGACTTGCCCACAGTCACACAGCTGACAAGTGGCAGATCTAGGATTCGAACCCATGACCTCTGACTCCAAAGCCCGTGCTCTTTCCACTGAGCCATGCTGCTTCTCAATAGTAATAATTTCCAAGAGCTTATTAATACTAATAATAATGTCCAAGTGCTTATCAATAGTAATAGTTTCCAAGTGCTTATTAATACTAATAACAATCACCAAATGCTTATTAATACTAATAATAATTTCCAAGCGCTTATCAATAGTAATAATAATTTCCAAGCACTTATTAATACTAATAATAGTTTCCAAGCACTTATCAATAGTAATAATACTTCCCAAGTGCTTATTAATACTAATAATCACGGAGCACTTATTAATAGTAATAATAATTTCCAAGCACTTATTAATAATAATGATGGTATTTGTTAAGCGCTACTATGTGCAAAGCACTGTCCTAAGCGCTGGTAGGGTGCTGTACACACCGGAAGCGCTCAGAGAAGCAGCCTGGCTCAGTGGAAAGAGTCCAGGCCTGGGAGTCACAGGTCATGGGTTCTAATCCCAGCTCCGCCACTTGTCAGCTGTGTGACTGTGGGCAAGTCACTTCACTTATCTGGGCCTCAGTTACCTCATTTGGAAAATGGGGATTAGGACTGTGAGCCTCATGTGGGACAACCTGAATACCCTGTAATAATAATAATGATAATTATGATATTTGTTAAGCGCTTAACTATGTGCGAGGCACTGTACTAAGCGCTGGGATGTATACAAGCAGATCGGGTTGGACACAGTCCCTGTCCCACGTGGGACTCCCAGTCTCAATCCCCATTTTCCAGATGAGGTAACTGAGGCCCAGAGAAGTGAAGTGACTGGCCCAAAGTCACCCAGCTGACAAGCGGCGGAGCGGGGAGTAGAACCCATGACCTCTGACTCCCAAGCCCGGGGTCTTTCCACTGAGCCTGTATCTACCCCAGTGCTTAGAACAGTGGTCTGCACATAGTAAGCGCTTAACAAATACCAACATTATTTGAATGAATGAATGAATGCACGAATGAATGAATGCCCGCACCACCTTCCCTGCCCCCGCCAGAGGCGACAGGGCCGGCAGGGGGCGTGGCAGGGCGGGTTTCCTCGCCCCGAGTGCGCACGCGCAGTGGGAAGGGCGCCTGCGCAGTGGGAAGGGCGCCTGCGCAGCCGGAACGTGGGCTTCCCGAGCGTTGTTTTCCCGGCCGGGCCGCCATTGGTGTGACACCGGTCCCGCCCCCGTCCGCCTTCCCCTCCCTCTTCCGCCGGCCATGGCCGCCTCCGCCCTGCTGAGGCTGGGACGAGCGGGGCCGCTCAAGGTAAAGGACCAGACCTTCGGCGGCGGCGGCGGTGGCCCGGGGTCGTGGTGTGGTCTTGGGGGAGGAGCCTGCGCTCCGAAATCGGAGGTCCTGGGTTCTAATCCCACCCTGCCTGGGACCTGCTGTGTGACCTTGGGCAAGTCACTTAGCTTCTCTGTGCCGCAGTGACCTCATCTGTAAAAGGGGGATGAAGACTGTCAGCCCCATGCGGGACAGGGACTGGGTCCAACCCAATTTGCTTGTATCCATCCCAGCGCTTAGTACAGTATTTGGCACATAGCAAGTGCATAACAAATGCCATTATTATGATTATTAATATCCACCTCAGCGCTTAGTACAGTACCTGGCACGTAACAAGAGCATAACAAATGCCATTATTGTTATTATTAATAATATCCACCCCAGTGCTTACTACAGTACCTGGCACATAGCAAGTGCATAACAAATGCCATTATTATTATTAATAATATGCACCCAGCGCTTAGTACAGTACCTGGCACATAGTACATAACAAATGCCATTATTGTTATTATGAATATCCACCCCAGCGCTTAGTACCTGGCACATAGCAAGCGCATTACAAATGCCATTATTATTATTAATATCCACCCCAACGCTTAGTACAGTACCTGGCACATAGCAAGCGCATAGCAAATGCCATTATTAATATTAATATCCACCCCAGTGCTTAGTACAGTACTTGGCACATAGCAAGCGCATAACAGATGCCGTTATTATTAATAAAATGGTGATTCATAACCTGTTCTCCCTCCTACTTAGACTGTGAGCCCCATGTGGGACGTGATCATCTTGTTATTATTAATAGTAATAATCGTAATTATTGAGCACTTACGGTGTGCAGAGCACTGTCCTAAGCCCTTGGGAGAGTACAGTATAGCATGATGATGTTGGTATTTGTTAAGCGCTTACTATGTGCCAAGCACCGTTCTAAACGCTGAGTGGTTATAACGATGGCATTTGTTAGGCGCTTACTATGTGCAAAGCACTGTTCTAAGCGCTGGGGGGATAGATGGTGATCAGGTTGTCCCACGTGGGGCTCACAGTCTTAATGCCCATTTTACAGATGAGGTAACTGAGGCCCAGAGAAATTAAGTGACTTGGCCAAGGTCACACAGCAGACAAGAGGCGAAGCAGGGATGAGAACCCATGACCTCTGACTCCCAAGCCCGGGCCCTTTCCACTAATCCTCGCTGCTTCTCTAACATCAAACACATTCCCTGCCCACAGCGAGCTCAAAGTGATGGGGGAGCTTTGTTTCTGTTTACACCAGCATTTAGTACTGTACTTGGCAACATAGCGCTTAACAAATATAATTATTGCTCTTGTGTCGACCTTCTTCTCTCGGCCCTGGTCTGGGACCGTGGTCGGTTTCGCCCATGCCCCCAGACGGTGGTTGCTGGTGGAAAATCGGGGACGAGGTTTATTCGGAGAGGAAAACGTGTGGCCTAAGGGATAGAGCCTGGGGCTGGGAGTCAGAGGACCTGGGTTCTCATCCCTGCTTTGCCTCTTGTCTGCTGTGTGACCTTGGGCAAGTTACTTTACCGTGCCTCAGATCCCTGTAAAAGGGGAATAAAGATGGTGAAATCCATGCCGGTCTGGGACAATGTCCAACGTGATTAGCTTATATTCATCCCAGCGCTTAGTACAGTATCTGGCACATAGTAAGCGCTTAACAAATATCACTAAAAAAAACCCAATGCTTTTGGAAAGGTGCTTGAAGGCGCATATGACCTGGCATGGGCTTTGTCCTCTTTTGCTCACCTTCCACCCACTCTTCCTTTCCCCAAAAAATCAATAGCAGCAGGAAACCCAAGGCATTGAGTCAGAACTGTTTTGGAGTAACCTCTGGTGTATTTATAGGAGAAAAAGCTGCACCCCTAAACCCAGACTAAGCTCTGTACAGTTCTTTTCAACAGCAGAGATCTGTCTGGTCATGAGATGTGTGGTAGCTATTATAATTTTTTATTATTGCATTATTTATATTAATGTCTGTCTCCCCCTCTAGACTGTAACCTGGTTGCGGGCAGGGAATGTGTCTGTTATATTGTTATATTGGCCTCTCCCAAGTGCTCTGCACATAGTAAGTGCTCAATAAATACGATTAACTGATTGATAGCTATCAATTAATGGTATTTATTGGGTGCTTACTGTATGTAGAGGACAGTATTAAGAGCTAGGGAGAGCATGATACAGTAGAGTTGGTAGGTGTGATCCCTGACCACAGAGAGCTTGAAGTCCACAGGGCGAGGCAGACATTAAAATAAGTTACAGATAGGGGAAATGGGAAAGTGTGAGGATATGAGAGAAGCAGAAGGTCGTGGGTTCTAATCCTGGCTTTGCCACTTGTCTGCTGTGTGACCTTAGGGAAGTCACTTCACTTGCTTTGCCTCCGTTACCTCATTTGTAAAATGGGGATTGAGACTGTGAGCCCCATGTGGGGCAGGGACTGTGTCCAGCCTGTTTGTTGGCATCCACCCCAGCACCTGGCACACAGTACATACTTAGTAAATACCACTATTATTATTATATGTAATAAGGGCCCTGGATGAGGTAAATATCAAGGGCTTAAGGGGTCCATATCCAAATGCAGGGGCTACAGGTGGTGCCTGAAGAGTGGAAAGAGCACGGGCCTGGGAGTTGGAGGACCTGGGTTCTAATCCTGGCTCGACCGCTTTCCTGCCCTGAGACTCTGGGCAAGTCATTTCTCTGTGTTTCATTTCCCTCATCTGTGGAATGGGGATTCAGTACCCGCCTCCCTCCTCTGTAGACTCTGAGCCCCATGTGGGACCAAATTATCTTATGTCTACCCCAGAGCTTAATACAGTGCTTGGTACATACTAAGCATTTAACAAATATCACAATTATTATAACCAGCAAATGGTATTCATTGAATGTTCACTGTATGCAGAGCACTGTACTAAGCAGTTGATGCAAAAGAGTTAGTAGACACAGTCCCCACCCTCAAGGAATTTCTAGTCTATTGGGGGAGACAGACATTAAAATGTGGGTCCTTTCAAGCAAAAAGTTCACTTGCTCAAGCTCCCTCAGGATAATAATGATTTTTAATGTATTTACAACTTAAATGTTTGTGCTTAATCCATTTTTTTTTTCAGACCGTTCAGCTGGAAGCATGGGGTTTTCGAGATTTTGCTCCCACAGTTTCCATCCGTGCCAAATCAGAGAACAGTAAAAAGGACCGTCTGCCAGAGGAGACTAAAAAGCAGCGTGCACCAAAGAGTAAGATGTTTGTTGTACTCCGCGAAAGAGAGTGTGAAGCAAAGAGGTCAATTCACTTAAAGTTTTTGAACAGGATCCTTCTTTGTTCTTCATTTTGAATGAGCAGATTTTTACTTTCTGTAAAGAAAACAAATTTGGGTATAGGTCTACAACCGAAATTTAATAGATCAGTATTTATTAATCTACTGGGTTTAGGACACTATTCAAGATCCTTTGGGTGTCATTAATAAGTATTTGGCAAGCTATATATTATACTCCAATGCAAATTGTCTTTTGTCCATCATCATTAAGCAAATGTCAGTCAGTCAGTAGTCAAGCACCCACTGTGTGCAGAGCACTGTACCAAGTGTTAGAAGAGACAAGCTCATTCCACGTCTCCTAACCAGCTCTGTGTTTTCTTAACCTCATATGGAACTATACTACAGGAGCCTTGGTATTTATTGATAGACTGCTCGGTAATTGGTTTAGGACTGTAATTGCTCAATTTTATGAGTTGCTTTTTGAAATGGGAGATAGAAAGAACTAAATCTTATTGTGACTCAGTTTTCAGTGAGTCATGCCCAAGGTTTATGTCCCTCTTGTCCCATTTCACTGTAATTCCAACAAATTTTGCACAGTACCCCAATTGCCGGAAGCAATTTCGATCTTCGCTTCTGCCTTCCCCCACCACCGTATTTTTGTAGTTTTCCTCAGTCGATGTAGACCCGTCTCACCCCACTGATACCTAGAGTGGGTCAGGGCAATATGCACTAACAGACCTTTAAAATTCATTACCAACTTAAGGTTCTTCGACTTAAAGATGCAGTGGAGCCTAGTGGCAAGAGCACAGGACCTGGGTCCTAATCTCGGCTTGGTTGTCTGCTGTGTGACTTTGGGCAAATCACTTAATTTCTCTGGGCTTCAGTTCCCTCTTCTGGAAAATGGGAAGTAAATCCTTCTTGACTTAGACCCTGAGTCCATTTGAGACACAGACTGTGTCCAACCTGATTGTTTTGTGTCTACCCAGAGCTAAGTGCAGGGCCTGGCACATAGTAAAGACTTAACAAGCAATATTAAAAAAAAAACCCTCACTCTCCACCCCAGTGTTCTCAGTTTATACGATCTTAAAGAGCTTCTTACTTCTCTGCTTCTAGAACTGTTTTGTAGTCTAAATTTCCAAGGGCAGTTTAACGGAGGTTCCATCTTACCCTAGGTGTCATAACAGCCTCAAAGATAACTTTGACCTGGAACCTAGTTATCAAAGATTCCCTCTTAGCAATTTTATCTCATCAGTGTAATCGGTCTTCATTTTTGTGCCTGTCAATCTAACCAGTGAGCTTGCAGTCGTAGAGTGAGAAGTTCACTCCCTATTTATTTTATCCTACTCTCCCAAGGACTTAGTACTGTGCTCTGAATATAATAATCACTCAATAAACGTGATTAGTTGATTGAGCCTACTGCATTCTCTGTCCATGCAGTGCCTTATAGATATTTGGCCCTCACCAGCTCCTCAACAGCCATTTTCCCCTCTGTCCTTTTCAGTTGTAACGGAGGCTTCAGCTACATATGAATCATGCACCATTCTTTCTCTCTCAAGTTTCTCCACTCTGTAAATGTCATCACTCCATAAATGCTTTTTTTAAAGTGGTGTGCCAGGCACTGTAGTAAGCACTAGGATAGACCCAAGGTAATCAAGTTGGACACAGTCCATGTCCCATATGGGGCTCACAGTCTTAATCCCCATTTTTTAGATGCGGTAACTGAGGCACATTGAAGTGAAGTGACTTGCCCCGCATCCCACAGCAGACAAGTGACGGTGAGGATTAGAACCCAAGTCCTTCTGACTCCCAGGCCCGTGCTCTATCCACTAGGCCACACTCTTCTTCATTATATGCAGTATAACAATTCCGTGTTTATGGATGGTCCTTTTGTTTTCCCAAGTGCTTTTTCCATCAGTTGTTTCATTTTACCTTCAGAACAAATCTGTGAAGTAGGGAAAAGTGGGAATTATTTTCCCCATTTGAGAGAGGAGGAAACTGAGGCATGGAGAGATTGTGATTTGCCCAGGGTCATGCCATGGGCCAGGGTCCGAGCTGGAACTAGAATCACGGCCTCCTAACTTTCAGCTCTGTTCTCCTTCCATGTGACTATTTTGCCTCATAATGACAAATAGAAAAATTTTGACAATAGAAATCCTGATCTCCCCTTTAGTTAATTATTGGAAGATCGTATATCCAGTATTTGTCAAGTGCCTGTTGTGTGTAGAGAGCACTGAATAAAGTACTTGGGGAACATGCTACACATAATCCTTAAGGAGCTCGAGGTAAAATCGAGGAGGTAAGAGACGCAGTATGGGGAGGGGGATCTGGAGTACCTGTGTGCCGGACTACTGGGCTCAGGGCTCTTTCCCTGCTTCATCACATAAAACTGGCTCCAGCTGCCGCACTCAGCAGCTCATCTCTTCCGGTCCAGGCAGAGGCCGGACTGGGGAGGAGAGAGAGACGCTGCATACTTTCAACAATGAGCCCTTGCCTAGACAGAGCTATCCCTCAGTGATAGCTCTCTCTTGGTCGAAGGAGGGGGTCCAGAACACAGAAGTCCAACCTGTCAATCGGCCAGCCTTCACTTCATCCACTGGACTGCTTTGTGGAATTTGTAATTCCCCAAGTGACCCAGAGGCCAAGTTTCAACCCTCATATGTAGCCCAAACTGGACAGGAAGTGTCAATTTGGAATAAAAGGCAAAAAATCACCACCCACTTACAGTCCTGGGTGCCATTTCAGGGGCCTGGGACTCCCTCTCATCAATCAATTTATTGAGTGCTAATGACGTACTACGTGCTTGGGAAAGTACAGTAAAACCGAGTCGTTAGACACATTCCCTGCCCACAATGAGCTTACAGTCTAGAGGACTGTAAATCAGCAAATTGTTTAGATTTAATTGATAGAGTAGTGGATTTGATTAATTTTATGCCTTCTAAGTTTTTTATGGTTGGGGTAAACAGCATAAAATTATTAAAGAAAATATATGTAAAACATGGTACTTCGAGATTACATTAATTTGCCTCTGCTTAAAGCTTTGTCTTCAAAATTCAAACGTGGAACTCCTTGCTAAATTGATGACCCTTACTGGTGAAAGTTCGTCTGTCGATGATGTAAATCCCAATGTGGAGAATACTGAATTCTGGAAGTCGGCCATCACGCCTGTGACTCTTCGGCTGGATAAAATGGAGAGTTGGCTCAGGCCGCTCCCCTTTTTGTGCAGCAGCGAGACAAAGGAAAGAAAATAGGGTGGAGAGCTACCATTTCACAAGTATTAACCATTCCTTCCCGATGCAGTTGTTGTTTTATATAAAATATTATAGCCTCTGGCAGATTTAACGCATTCCTTAGTAAATAATTCAAATGTTCTGCTCTGGGACGTGTGCATCTGAGCCCACGAGACCAGTTTCATTCAGGCAGTTTGGTTTTCTGTTTTATTTGCCTTTCAACTAAGGGGGAACGTCAAGCTGAAACATTGTCACAATATATAGGTCTCCTGCTGGTAGACAAATGTGAAGCATTTAATGAAAACAAACAGCGAGGCGAAGTCAAGACACTTATATTTAAAGCGGGAGGCATTTATCGTTTATGTGACAGCTTTCTGTTCCAGTCGACATTATGTCTGTTCTATTAAATGTGTAATGATACGGGTGCCGTCGGTTTGATTGATACGGAGATACGGGTGTCAGTGGCTCACTGTACCGTCATTGCACATTGCAGAGCGCCACTCTCTGTCATGAAGAAAAGGTCTGTCATGGCCTCTAGCTCATCAGGAATTAGCTTGTTTATAAAAACCGTTACTGAGTGAAATTGGCTTTCTTGGAGGAAGTTAAACACTTCCAGCCTGAATTTCAAGATATTTCAAGAAATAGCCCAGTTGTATTTAGCACGCCTAAAAATTCCTTTCAACCCTTCCCTTAAATGTGTATTCAATTAGCTGGACAGTCCCATTTGGGTTTTCCCCCACCTACAGAAGATGGCAAGCTAAATAGCAGTTCTACTGAGATTGATTTTTTGTGGTGTTTTAAACATTTGAGGCAAATTCCAGAACAGCATGTTACTAAATAATAGTACATTTTCCTTATACCAAGCCTTCTATTTAAAACAAAGCCTATTTAAGGGAGTGTAGTGTTTAAGGCACCATTTTACACGAGAGAATTGCTTTCTACAAATTGAACTGGTTCTTTTGTCCCTTAGCTCATACACTGTGCATGTTATAGCCTTTGAGCCAAATGCAGTTAGTAAAAATGTTTATCAGCCAAGCTTCTCCCAAAAGGTACAAAAGTAAGATAAATAAAACGACCATTCTTTATTACTCTCAGGACTTAAATCGTAGTGCGGCCAGGTGATAATTTGCTGGGTCGTGTATCACCTACATTATTATTAAATCCTAGCGGGATTGTCCAGCTTCATTCAGGGTTAAGAAGTTTGTGAGGATAGAAACTCGACTAGCCCCTTGCAGAGATAAGGGGGAGAGGCCCGGAGATTTCCAAGTGCAGTCCCTACCAAGTACCTGCTGAGAACAGAGACTGGGAAGGCTGTGATCAGCGGGGACACTCTCAGAGCAGGATTTGAGAACAGTGTTCCCACAAAAGAGCTGCCAAGGGAAGTATAGGAGTGGCTGTGGGGTGGCTGTGGGACCCCCGACTTTGTTAGGAACAAAATGTCAGATCATGGGTTAGTTCTGCGTCTAGTTAGTTTAAAATACAATTGTTCAACTTCTGTTAAACCCAATACCTCCGTAAATACTAATTATCTGTTAATAACCACAGAGCAGTCTGGATTCATTCATTCATTCAGACATTTATTAAGCGCTTACTGTGTGCAAAGTACTGTACTAAGCGTTTAGGAGTGTACAGTATAACAACAGACAGACACATTCCCTGCCCCCGGTGAAAATCTGGAGACTCTGGAACACAGAGAAGGAATAGGGCTTGTGGCATTCCTTCACACCTCAGCAGCCAGCCCCTTAGGAGCAGGACTGATTAGCTGAACCCCAAGTGCTTGGGGTACTTAAAGTCACAGGTTGGTGACACTAAAGACTGGGGAAATCTCAGAGTGCAGGAGCGTGAGGGCCCAAGGATGTCTCCACCCTAGCTGAAAATGGACCAGAATGTCCCAGAAATACACCTCCAAGTACTCTCACCAACTCAAGCACCACAGCCCCCCTGCCCTAACTGCACACCCTCTCTCAACCTGCTCCCTTCCTTTTTTTAATGGTATTTGTTAAGCGCTTACTATGTGCCAGGCACTCTTCCAAGCGCGGGGGTAGATTCAGGGTAATCAGATTGGTCACAGTCCATGTCCCACATGGATCCCAGAATATTAATCCCCATTTTTCAGATGAGGTAAGTGAGGCACAGAGAAGTGAAGTGACTTGCCCAAGATCACACAGCGGACAAGTGGTGGAGCGTGGATTAGAACCCAGATCCTTCTGACTCCCGGGCCCATGCTCTAACCTTTAGACCAGGCTACTTTATTTCTCTACTCCTTTTCCCCCTGCCCCCCTTCCTCCCTCATTCACTTCGGCACACAAATTCTCACCAGAGTTAATGTCTCAAAAGACAGGAGGAAGGAAAGGGATGAGGGAGCAGGGTTTGGCCCATATTGGCACCAGAAAGGAGGGGTAGGCCAGGCCATCGGCCTCCTGTCCAGGCTGTGGATCTGCCATATTGGCAGCAGCCAAGGTAACCAGGAGTGGGAGGTGCAAAGGGATGTGTGTGTGTTGAAGTGGGTGGGGAAAGGAGGGGTGGAATTTAGGGTTAGTGGCCTGGCCATTGCTTTCCCCATCCACTTCCTAGAATACAACATTAGTTGTTGTGTAGTTTAGGACTGAACAGCAGCAGACCCTGCCATCTTTGAACATGGAAGGTACTTATCAGTTCTTCCCTGACAGGTTGTGCTGAGAGAGAGAGAGACCCATTTCCATATCTGTGTTTGTATAGAGTTCAAGATACATATCTGCCCTTTGTTCTCTTGGCTGTGAAGATATTATCCATGTGTGTGAGTGTGACTGAAAAAAAACTGTGACTGATAGTCCCGGCTTCATTTCTTTCACATTGCTTCCTGGGCTAATGGACTTGTTCCATATAGGGCCAGTCTTTGTTTCCAAGATGGCCTCAGGTTGTGTTCATCGGTACCCTAGAGAACAGAGGACTAAGTGATGTTCTTTGCTCCCATTGCATCTGTTTGTGACAGTTTAACCATTAATAATGAGCTAGTCAATACACCACACTTATTTTATAACTTAATAGGATATTGTGTTGTGTCTCTGTTCTCTTCTGATTCTGGTGGGTTACCTAAATCTTTCTCTTGAATATTGTTTCTCCTTAGAGTATTTAGTATTTGTATTTGGTATTTAGAGTATGGAATCATTGATTTATTACATGAAGGGATTGAAAGAACTACTAATCAGTTTTGAAATAATGTCTACAGTTAAGTCAGAGAAGTCCATGGGGTCATCAATATTTAAAAATTTTGCACAGTAGAGAAGAGAAATTTGAGATGTGGGCATGGTAACGAGCACTTCTCTAGATCACCCACTTAGGAACAATTCTTATTTTAAAATATTTCCCAAGTTTTTCAAAGTTCATAAAATGCATAATGCCAAGGCCTTATGGGGCACTGGTCTAATCAAGATTTTGTTGCTTATAATGTGATCATATGACCAATTCAGTTAATTAAGTTACTGTCAGAGTAATTATTATAAGAATTATAATATTAAATTGCTTTCATATATAAATAATATTTGTCATAGCCAGAAATATCCATGCTATTTTGAGTTAAATTAGTCTTTCATCTTAGCCTTTCTCTTATTCCCCTTTGAAGAAATCCCAAAATTACACTTTGCATTCAGCTTTGATCCGATGGGTTTTTTTGTTATGTTTTGTTTGTTTGTTTTTGTACTTGTGCTCATTCATTATCCTTTGGGACCAAATGCATTTCCTCAAATGTCACTGACAGCATCTTCATTCAGAAAATAGAGGCTTAGTACCCTGTATAGGGACCCTCTGAGAGATTATGTATTATGAATTCCTTATCTTCAGGTATCCAAATTAATTTTGATGATCATTTAAGCAGGTCTGATCTTGAATAACAAGAATAAAGCATATAGTCAAGTAGCTACACTATAGCTCTCTGAAAACACTCTCATGAGTATGTTTTTTTTTTCCTCCTTTAGTCACAAAGTCAGCTAGCTATTTGAGGGTTGCAAAGATCAGGTATTGTTGAATTCAATATGTTGTGTATTTTGTGCCAAATGTGACATCCATTTGTGTGGATGTGTGCCTCAACATAAGAGGACCTGAGAGAAATTTAGATTATTGGTTCCAAAGAATATTTTTGCTGTGACCGCTTCTGTAGGCATGGCTTAGTGACTAAACGTTTTTAAAATCAGGCTCCCACTTCTCCCAAAGTCATCCTGCCTGGTTCTTGTATGTTTCCCCAGCCGAGGCCTCATGTACCTCCGCTCCAACTTCCCTTTGTTGGGCTTCGTGAGCACCTCTCACCCTGCTGGTTCTGTTTTCTCTCACTTCCTGGTTCTGTGGTCTCTCACTGGCCTACCTGCCTGCCCACCTTTTCCATGTTGGCTTCTCTACCTGGTGCCAGGGTGCCAGCTGCCCCTGGGAGAATTTAGGAAGTCACCACCTGTATCCAGTGGTCTTCACCAAAATTGTTCAGGGGCTCCCTTTGAGAACAGTTGACTCAGGCAGTGAAGAGGTCAGATTGGTATTTAATGAAATGGTTTGAAATAATTTTGGAAACTTATTCTAGAGTTCTCTGAGTCCTGCATCAAAGTAGAAGTCTGTACTGGGGAAAAAGTTGCAAATGATAATATCCCTCTTTATGCCATTTTCTAGCTATAGGGGCACCAAAGGAGAGGGCCAACCTCCCAGCCACCCAGTCAGCAGCTGAATTTCCTAAATCACTATCTTCTTCTGATTCTTATTCATCAGCTTTAAAGAAAGGCGAAACTGTAGCTAGGAATAACCCTGAGAACACACAACTCACAAATGAAGAATTCAGGAAAATTTTGTGGAGGAAGACATCCGTGGACTTTCCTCAACGCGCATCAGCTTCTCCATTCAGAGGAAAGGGGGTTAGCTCAGCAAAATCCAGATCCAACAAGAAGCTAGAGGATGACTCCTCTTCGTCTTCATCTTCTTCTTCCTCCAGCTCCTCTGATTCAGATTCGGATGGAGAGGATAGCACCTCCCACGTCGCGACTAAGCCACAGATTTCCTTTAAAACTAATGATGAATTTCCAAGACGGAAGGCCCCCCCGCTCCCCTCCTCCTCTGAGAAAACTAGAAAGCCCTCTGAAGAGAAGGGCCTGAACAAGAAGACACGGACAGGTCATGTCCATTTGAAAAAAACAGATCACCTAGATGTGGAAGCTGCCCCTAGAGAAAAGTTCAAGGTTTTTGAAGATGCCAGAAATAAAGCTAAAATAGGCAAGGCGGAAGAGACAGATTTTTTTAAAAAAAGAAATGCAAAAGAAACATACGCCCAGAGAAGAGAATTTAACTTTGAAACACTTACAGAAAATCAGAAGCCAACAGAAGTCAAACCAACGCTATCTCACCACCCACAAGCAGGAGCGTTGGCTCAGATGAAAGCTTCTTTGGCTCCCCAAGTGCCACGGTTGGAGGAAGAAACCAGAGCAGGGCAGCAACTGGAGGCAGCACCGCCCCAGACCAGAGAACAGATTTGGAGAGAAAAGGGAGCGGTGGTAAATATGGAAGCAGCAGCGTCTCAAGCCACAGGTGACGCTTTGCAACCCACGATCCCAGGAGTAAACCTTGAGGCAAAGGAAGAAGTCATTCAAGACTCAGCTCAGAGGGAAGAGCAAGGCACATTACAGGGTACAACTTTAACTTACGGTTGAAAACTATATTGGTCCTTTGTGGAGCTTCCTTTTGAACATGGATGGCGGTCAGTGGAAGTGTTACGATGATGATGATGATGATGATGATGGTATTTGTTGAGCCCTTACTATGTTTCAAGCACTGTTATAAGCACTGGGGTACTCAGGTTTGAAACGGTCCCTGTCCCACGTGGGGCTCACAATCTAAATGGAGGGAGAAGAGGAAGAACAGGCATTGAATCCCCAATTTACAGATGAGGGTACTGAGGCACAGAGCAGTTAAGTGGTTACACAGCAGGCAACTGGCAGAAGCGGGATTAGAACTCAGGTCCTGTGACTCTCGGGCCCATACTCTTTCCACACTGCTCTGATTAAAGCACTATCCTATAATGTCTCTTATTAGGAGACTTTCCCCCTTCTGCCTTGAATATTATGAAGTCTCTTAGAATACTTTAATGAGTAATTTTCAGTGTGGAGGAGGAATATCTTTAGCACTCTTGTGTTTAACACATATCATTTTTGAAAGACGATACCTTCCTTCCCCCATTCTTTTAGTGAATACATTGCCTTCCAATAAGAAAAATAGGCTGTAGCGGCTTTTGAAAGTATAAGATGTTACACACGATGGTGGAATGCCAAAGAGGGCACCATAAAACAGTTAAGCCACGTAGTTTATTAAGAATGCACCTAGTTCTAGAAATCCTGGGAATTGCATTCTTGCCAAAACTCACATTAAAGTGTCTCGCACTGTACGACCCATTCTCACAACCCTCTCTTCCGACCCTGCATCCTGCTGTATCCAGACAGGCTCAAGTGGTTAGAAGTATGTCCTCTAATTGTATGGTCGTGTTTTAGCCAAAAGGGATTGTAAAGGAAAAGGACTGGCAGAGCTGGGTGTACTGCAGGTTGGTTTACTGTCTTCCTTTAGAGGAGCACCAGGTACATGGTCTCCTTTATTCTCTCAGATCTTTGGAAGTTGTCACAGATTCGGACTTTGAAGATTTTTTAATCAGCTCAGAGGGGCCATCTTTTCACCTTCCCTGGAAAATGTATTATTAAAACATCATTAAATAATGTTCTTGGATTCTAAAGATTTGATTCATTTTTGAAAAAGGCCCTTTGAAAAAAGATGACCACTGTTAGGTGAAGAATCCTGTTATTTTAGTTTCCTCATCATAACTCACCATCAGAGAAATAAGCTCATGGGCAGGGAATGTGTCTACCATTTCTGTTGTATTTTACTCTCCAAAGCGCTTAGTACAGTGTTCCACACACAGTAAACACCATTGATGATGATGTGATGTGCACTATTACCTGTTTAGTTAAACCTTTCCTCCCCTGTCCCTGAGGATTGACCCTCAGAAGTATTCTGTGCCTTCAAGTAGTTGGTCTAAAGACTCGTCTCAATTCAGAAATTACTCTTTTTAACATGCTCTAAAACGCCCTGTCCTTAAGCAGTGTTTACTAGTAAGTAGCATAACTACATCCAGAATATTCTGCTTAATTTTCTTAACTTTACATATCTTTTGCATTCTTCATTTCTTTCTGCCTCTTCTACCTTGATTTGCTAACAGCACCGCAAACTGGCAAAATGTACTGAAATGTCTGGAAGCATGGTTTCCAATACCTCAGTCTTAAAACCACCTTCTCAAAATTCGATAAGCAGAGTAAGCTCTTAACAGTATTTACTGAGTCCCACCTTTTGTGCGGAGTTCTGTAGCATTTACTAGAAAATCAGTGGATTCACTGTTTTGTTTCATTTTTTAATTAGAAGCAAAATAATTTAAGGGTTCCATAGGCGGTTTTGTTTTTCACAAGTATTCTTTCCTTGAAGTCTGAAGTACAAAGATATTTCATCACAAATCCAAATTTCAGATTTAAGGAGTCTTGTGCAGAATCAATTTCAGTTCCATCTTCTCTTGAGCATCAGACTCTTGAATTAAAGGAGGCCTCATCTTTCAGTTGAAATATATTTGGTGGTAGGGTTTTGCATCGTTTCGAATGTCGTCTCTGCAAAAGGCAACAAACACCATTCCGTAACTCGTTTGGTACATTTTGTAGTGAAATGAATTGAAGTTCTTCAAGTTTTTCACTTGGGGCCAATCACTGTTGGTTATATATTACAAATTTTTTCTGATTCAGGATATCAGCTGTGAAATGCAAAGTTCTTTGCAGCTTTGTCAACAGGAGATATCATGCATTTAAATTCATGATTTTGTATCAAGCTTACAAGATATTGAGAAACCCTTGACAACTCATTCTCAAAAGTTCAAATGAAACAGCCTCATCTTACGTGAAACCAAAAGACATCGTTGCATTCATGCTTTATTTTACTCTCATGGCATGCTTTATTCCTGGAAAGTTATGCTTCTCTTCATCACTTTCTTTCACTTTGCATTCAGCAACAAGCTCTTTGAATATAGAGATAAGCCTGCAAAATTTTTAGGGGCCTTCAATTTTTACTTGAAATTTTCTCTTCATTTGTGCATGTATGCTTATGATGTAAAAATAGCATAAAGTTAAATTTCAGGGACTAAAACATTTGTATTTAAAAGAAAACAGATGGAAAAGCAAGAAGACAGAATGCACAGTGCAATAGACTAAATACAATTGGAAGAAATTTCATTAGTGGAGTCTTATTAATTTATCATGTGTCTATGTATATTCTCAAGTGTGCATCAATTTAAAAATTACTGATAACTATAGCCATATAGTTATATATAACTCAGAGTAATAGCTTATTACATGAAATTAATATTCATGGTTGAAACAGATGGGGAATTCACTAGCTTTTAAGTTTTTTTAATGTATGAAAATTCAATCCAAAATGTTGCATTCCCCACCCCACCCCTGGCAATTTCACAGGCATTTTCACAGGTATTTCTGCTTCACGCTAACACTGCTTTCAATTTCTATGTAATACTTGTCTTTAAGCTTTCTTAAAAGGCCTCCATATGGGTTCGTCATCTAAAATTTATCAGGCAGTGGAGCCAAGTGGAACTGGCAAACACAAAATCGTAAGCCAGAACATGAAGACTTAGGGTCCATCCATATAATAAATTGGGTTTTGGAAAGAGTGAAAAAATCTGACTTACTCCAATTTTTCTTTAGAAGATCTTGCCTCTGTTGGTCTTTATTTTGAGGTGAGGTCAGTTATAAGAAGGAATTCAAGTTGTCTCTTCTTAGATGAACAGCCTTGGGATGTAAAGAATAATGTTCAGAGTGTGTGGCCTATCTAAAGGTTTGGAGGGTGATTCAGCCAAAAAGAAGGAACATCTTTCCTGGCGTGACTAAGCTCACTAGCTTTGTTTTTCCTTTACAGAGCCTGAAACAGCTGCTGAACCTCCTGAGCCATTTGACAATTCCACCTACAAGAACCTCCAGCGTCACCAGTACACAGCGTTTACTTTCTTAGATTTTAATCTGGATCTGTCAAAATTTCGACTGCCTCAGCCTTCTTCTGGAAAAGAGTCACCCAGACACTGAGCTCAAAATTTGGAAGAAAAGCAATCGGTATAAATTTGTGATGCATTATTGCTGCTTTGTTCCTCCTACATAAGTAAACTCAGCTCAAAAATAGCTTGGGCAACTGCCTTTGATTTGCTTCACCTAGTTATCCTTTACTGCAAAGAGTCAATTAATTACCCTGCCGTGACCCTTCTTAATCACTTTTTGAAAATAGCCCAGTCTATTTGGTAGCTACTGGACATTTGTTTAGTCATTATCCCTCCAAATTTTAACCTTGATGCTGCCCTCTGAGGTTGGTGCCCCAAATATCTCCGCAAGTGAGGTAGTGGACCCGCACTGTGTATAGTAGGTAATCCGAAGTATAATAAGCAGCCTCTTTAAGTAAGACATTCGAAGTGGGATGACTGTCTTTGAAAAAAGGGCATGAATATCAGGTTTCCATTCCACACTTTATAGTTCAGTGTGACATAACAAACCCCATCTCCACCTTTTAATACAGTACATACAAAATGGACTTGATCCAGATGGTAAAATTCTTGCAAGTTTGTAGTGGTATTTGGGAGAGAAGTGAAAGCATAAGTATCTTATGACTAATTTTTTTTTCCTTTTAGATGGCTACATGCAGGCTTCCTGAGCTAATTAAGCTGTCAAGAATCTCAAAATTGCCTAAATGACTTACCCTTAATCAGTTGCAATAACTTCACGTACACTTGGGGGGGGCACATTTACAGTGTCTACATGAGGGAGTTGGTGCAATTTTATCAAGAAGATAATTTTGTTTCACAGTATGATAAACGAAGTCACGGTAATAATGGACATGTAATGCCAAAATTCCTGCTGATTCTACATTGGAGGCTCCATTGCTCAGGATGTGGGTCATGTTCTAATACTAGTGAGCATCTATAAAATAAAGATTGTGGTGAAAGTAAAAAATTCCCAGATTTCCAGTCATGCATGAAGGGTATTTTCCTGTGATAACATTTTAATATCTTAACTGTCTGCTATGAGTGAACAAGGTGATTTTGCGAGTGGGACAGAGGCCCATTCACCTCTCTAGAGACCCTAGACTGTAGCAAATTCCTTGAAGGGGGGGTCCGTGTCTGTTTATGGTACTTAGTACATGCTCTGCACAGTATAAGCACTCAATAAATGTCATTGATCCAATGGCAGCACATCCGCATCCTGCTCTGAATCCAGTTGTCCTCTCTATCTGTCCGCTTACCACCATCTTGGATACAGGGGGACCAAAAAGAGGTGCTAAGCTCTGGGCCTAGGCCTGCCCTCTAGGATTACTTATGAGTGACACGAGCCTGACTCCTTGCCAAGTCTTCTACCCACTATACTACGGGGTAGTCCTTGAGATGCCCTGGAATTCTGACAGGGGGCAAAGCCACCCCTGCAGTACTCTTGGATTTCTTCAAGCCCGAGGATCTGCCCTTGAGTAGCCCCTACTCCCTGCCACCCCTTTGGCAGACCGGAGTGGGGAAGGGGCCTCCAGAGGGCTAACAGGAAGGGTGATCAATCAGTCAATTGTATTTATTGAGTCCTTACTGTGGGCAAAGCACTATACTAAGTGCTTGGGAGAGTACAATACAATGGAGTTGGTAGACATAATCCCTGCCCTCCAGGAGTTTACAATTTAGGATGTTTCTTCTGGACCCCCTTGGCTGTGCCCAGAAGGCTGACCTGCTTGTCACTCCCTTTATCTGCTTTTCATAGAATAGTAACTCTCCAGAAAACTCTAGTTTCACTCAGCTTCATTTTGTCCTTGGTCCTTTCTGGTAGTGTATTGGCAGCTGCCTAAAAGTTTCCATCATCTTTGTTTAGCACAGAAGCAAGTTTTTCAAGAAAATGTCTATTATTGGACAGTTTGACTATTTTCAGGAAGCCCTGGGTAGACCTCAGTGCTGTTAGCAGTGAGGCTATTTATAGCAGCTTTGACTCCAGAACTAATTTAAACTTTTTTAGCCATAGGCGAGCTACACTCAAGCCTCCAATCAGTTACACAGATTGTGAGTTACCAACACAGACTTTTTCTACTTCTTTAAATGAAGCTGAAGAAGAAAGGTACCCAATTTTCGATCAACTAGACTCATTTGGAAAATAAAAGTCTGAAAGTTGGAAACTTGGAAATGGGAATGCCCACAGTTTCAAAGTATAACCTACGGTAGAATTATGCAGAGGCTGGGCATGGTTAGGGAGCAGCAGGGAAATGGGGAACCAATTTTCATATTTATAATGGGGAGAAAAATAGAATGTTTGGAGGGAGTAGGAGGGTGGAGGTTTATGTATCAGCAGGTGGAGTCACTAAGTAGAATTAATACATTTATCTTACTTCAGATGAAGTGAAAGTTAGCTTCTCCATTGAGGAACTTTGGGGTAAAAATAAGGATTCAGGCTTTGGTTAAGAGTTAACCTCTCACTGATAGCATTGTTCCCCTGGAGAAAACTGTTTCTGACATAAAACATTTGGACTCAGTTCCTGGGAACCAACTGGTTTGAAAGTTTAAGGGTGGATTTGGCAAAAAGTGCCACTAACTAGGTATTCAATCAGTCTATCGATGGTATTTATTGAGCACTTACTGTGTGCTAGTGCTTGGGTGAGTGCAGTATAACAGAGTTGGTAGACATGTTCCCTGCCCACTAGGAGCATATAGTCTAGCTATTGTCCACTACAACAACTGAAATCTTAGTATAGTGAGGGTTCACTTCTTTTAAACATATGTTTATCACATGATTATTAAATATCCAAAGATCACCCTAGATAGGGCAGGTAAAACTAGGTTTTAAATTTCAACCTAAACATTTCTCTGAGATCTGTCTGAATCAGAGAAATGTTACTGTCTTTTTCAAATCAAAGGATTTGAAAGCTGTAACTAAATTATCTACTTGCTCTTGATCTCAAGCTGCCAGAGTCCATGAAGAAACTGAAGAAGCCCTTGAGAAAGGGAAGACTTCTTGAACAATGAAACATCTGTCTTTAGTTTTCCATTGAGGATGAATTCTCATTCCTAAAGTATGGTCATTCAATTTTGGCTGTGTAGTCAGGCTAGATAAGAAGACATCCCAATCTTTGTAATAGCCTGCAAAATAAAGTAGCTCTCTATGAATTCCTGCTTTTCCCCAGATGTAGTATTATTAATTTAACAATTTTTTTATGAGTATATTGAGGTTCTCTGCATTTTACCAATGTCAATTTTAGGCACCTCATCCCTGGTTAAAATAAGGACTAAATAAAGCATAATGGCCAGAAATACACCCCTATTTTCCCCCCTGGTGATTGGTCCCGGGCATTTCGTATGTCATTCAGTGGTTGCCAGTTCACCTCCACATAAAACAGAAACGCCTCACCACTAAATCTAAGGTTCTCAACCAGCTCTCCCTCCCACGTAAACTCGCTGATTCTCTACTACAATCCAACCAGCACACTCCACTCACACTGACCTACTCTGTGAATCTCTATCTTGCCTATCCTACCACTGATTACTTGCCCGTGTTCTCCCTCGAGCCAAGAACTCCCTCCCCCTTCCTATCTCACAGTGCACCGCTCTCCCCACCTCAAAACCCTCTTAAAAATCACATCTCCAAGCCGTTTATTTCTCCTATTTACTCCCCTCTGCATCAACTATAAACTTGGCTGCATGCCCCTTAAGCACCGTGATACCCAGCCCCACAATACTTACGTAAATATTCTCATACTCTACCATTTCCCCTATCCTTAATCTATTTTGACATCTGCCTCCCCCTGTAGATTGTGAGCTCCTTATGGGCAGGGATCATGTTCAACAAATATTATGTACCTTCCCAAGTGCTTGGTACAGTGCTTCTGCACACAGTAAGTGGTCAATATATACCACTAATTGATTGATAGAGACCAACATTAAAATAAAGTTCAATAACTTACAATAAAGCACTTTTGGGGTGTTGATATTTTAAAGATTAATTTCCCAACAGTTATTAACTTTCCTTAAGTGAGTTTTGCTGAAGGCCAGCAGTTGGGAATCACATTATATGAGTTGTTATGATAATGATCTGAACCCTTTTACTGTTGTGGGTAGTATCCCAATAAGTAACAAATTGCAATGCAGAAAAATGAGTGATTTCTTAATTTTCTTAGGCAAGGAGGAGAAAAATTATACCAGTTATAGTCCTACCTATATTTTTTTTCCTCTGATGAGTATCTACCTCTATTCACTCCAGTCTTCCTATTATGATGGGTGAGAATTCTCAAACAAAATGTCTCATTGTGGAATGAGCATAAAATAAAAACTTGGTAACTTAGAGTAAGTCTTCTAGCTGCGCTCTCTAAAAAGCATCATGTCTTTATGCTTTGAATAATGACCTGGAAACCAGAAAGCCAGAATAAAAATCCCATTTGTACCACAATGTTTAACCACCCTTACTGTGTGCAGGGCACTGTACTAAGCACTTGGGAGAGTACAGTAAACCAATAAGCAGACACATTCCCTGCCCAAGTCCTCCTCTGCCTTCCTCCTTGAAGGAGAAGTTGCGATCCTGCAAGGAAGAACACTTCATATTAGTGAGAAAGATGACCAAAATATACTGGGCATCCCCAAACTACAATTCACCTGACCCTTTAAAAAGATGATAAATCACAAGTGGTGTTTCAACACCAAAGTTCAGACCTCAAGGCACTAAGGTACCACACTCTGGCTGAGAAGGGATTATAAAGGAGAGCAATTAATTTCTAGAAGGTCTGGTGGCATCCCCTAGCAACAGATTGCATGACCCTTGCTTAAAGCATCATTAAATGGTCACTTTATGCATATTTGTTTTTGGCTTCTCTTGTTCCCAATATAGGATCCATTCTTTTAAAAAGAATATATAAAATTCTCAACTCGGAGATGAGGTGAAATCCAATCCAATTTAGCCCTCCATTCCCAGGGTCCAATCCAACCTACTTTTTCTAGAGAAGTTTTTTTGTTTGTTTGGTTTTCTTTGTTCTTTTAAATACCTCCATTTGTGGAAAGCAGAAGATGTATTCTGCTACGTCTCCACTTCTAAACCAAGTAGTGGAAACTGAAGTGAGCTACCAGTTTCTCTAAAGCTTTGTTGAATGCATGCCACTACTTGGTGAACAAAGAAATGAAAAGAAAGCTTAAGGTGCCTTATAGGCCACTGAGAGGAAGAAAAGACTGTGTTTATCAAATGGAAAAGGACAAAAGCTTCAGGCACAAATGCTATTTTTATGGCTCTAAAGAGAATTAAAACTGAGTGTTGGAGACTGTGGAAAAAAGCTTCCTTAAAAAGGGTCCCCCCTTGCACATCTTTCATGGAAAATATATTTTCCTTGAGACTGACTTTTGAAGGGGAGAATGTAATATTAGTTTGGGACCTATTCAGGTCATGTTACGCGTATTTATATGCAGCTTTCTAAGAGGTTCCAGCTCTTATTTGTATTTCAGTATTTAAAACAATCTCACTCCTTGTTTGCTTGCTGTTTCACCTCTTTCTCCCCTTTCATTAGGCCACTGGGGCCTTTAAAAGATTCTGACCTGGTCCCCGGATAGCAAACTGCAGCCTGAGAACATCCAAACACATGAGAAATCTTTAGAGGGTTTCCCCTATTTTAAGTATTTTTAATATGTGCATTTTTAGCATCCCCGGATGTTCATTCAATTTTTTCAGCATTGTATTATTCATCATATGGATGTTTGTTTCATTCCCTATAGCCTTTGGCTGATTTTCTATTATTCTTCTTTCCCCCTTTATCTTCTCTCCTTTTTTTAAAGATAAGGCTTTAAAGATACACACACTGGGAAATTTTATATAATGTCAGCTACAGGATATTGAAAGTTTCAGGCATCTGTATTTATTAATGGAGATAGAATGGAGACAAGAAAGGAAGGGAAAGGAAACTATTGGTCGTGTAATTGTAGAGGGATTAGATTAATATATAATGTAAAGGTCTGTGTAATGGATAGTTTTTATTCATCATAAAATTTTCAAATGACTCTCAGATGTATTGCAGTTGCAGCTGTTGCAGACTTTGTAATGGCATTAGGCTCTGACTCAGAGAGTAATTTTGTGCCAGAGGATTTTGGCAGTGACTAGAGTTCTTCTGATACTCCCACTGAGGAAATCATTCATTGTCAGCAGTGGGGTCGATGACAAACCAATAAAAAATGGAATAAGAAAGAGGCTGATGAAGAGAGGAAGGAATACATTTTGAGCTTCTCTCTTAAAAAAAAAAATTCCACCCAAACTATTATTATTTACAGGGCTTGAGCATGATGATGAGAGGTATTTCTACCCTGCACAAGTAAAGTGGATTATGTATCAAACCTCTGGCGTATAAATTGTATTTTAGCCAAGAAACCGGCAGTTTTAGATTTTAATGAACAAATTACACATTTTACCAATTTAAAAATCAACCTTATCAAACACCTACATCTTCAAATCTATTGTCTAGGACACTATGTTTCAGGGTGGGCGATATGCCAGTTACAGGTGATCACCTCAAAGAGTTGGACTAAACTTCCCCAACTCCCCTTGAGAGCCTGCAAGCCTTTGAGAAAGGCTTGTGTTCACCCCTGTTGCTTAGCTCCTCAAGGAGCCTTGACATTGGCTTGTGCTAAATATGTGCATCCTTATAACTGCTCAGGGAATCCCCAGGTGCTTTTTCTGGAGTTGGAATGTGAGACTTCACTAACAATCTCACCAGTTAATGTAGATTTCTTTGTCATCGGTTTTGATTATTCCTTTAAGAAGAATGTAAGTGGGTGGGTTTCCAATAAGTAGCCATGCTACAATATCCCTATTTGAAGGTTCACATGTAATGAAAGCCACCAGGGTCATGAGATTATCTCATTTCCTTTAGTAACTGACTTAAGTGTAGGATTCTGCAAAACAAGAGGAACTGAAGTCTGTTCTAGACTGTAAGCTTATTATGGACAAGGAATATGTCTTCTAATTCTGTTATAGTCTCCCAAGTGCTCTGCACTTAGTAAGCGCTCGATAAATATTATTGCTTGATTGCTCTGAATTTCTACTTCTAAAAAGCTTAGTTATTGAAGTGTAGAACAGGGAGACAGGAAATCTGAGTTCTGCAGCTCTACAGCCTCACTGTGTGACCTTGGCCAAGACAGTTAACTTCTCTGTGCCTCCGTTTTCCTAACTAAAAGTTTTGGGTTAATAAGGGTAATTAATAAGGATTAATTAGGGGAAGCAGCCTGGTCTAGTGGATAGAGCACAAGCCTGGGAGTCAGAAGGACCTGGATTCTAATCCTGGCTCTACCACTTGTCTGCTGTGTGACCTTGGGTGAGCTGCTTAACCTCTGTGCCTCAGTTTCCTCATCTGTAAAATGGGGATTAAGAGTGTGAGCCATGTAGGATGTGGATTATGCCCAACATGATTAGCTTGTGTCTACCCCAGTGCTTAGTACAGTGCCAGGCTCAAAGTAAGCACTTAAATACCATAAAACCAAACTAAACAGAAAAGTGGCTCCTCTCCCCTCAGAGGATTATGGTAATTCACAAGATAGCATCTGTGAATCACCTTGAGCTCCTTGAAAGAGCATGCCTTAACAATTTAAAGCATGCTATTACTCTGGGAACCTTAACTTCATCCTTGATATGCTGAGAACAAGTAGGCGAAAATACATTAAAATGGAGAACAGCTATGAACAAAGAAAGATAAAACTTTAAGAGCATGGAAGATCATGGTAGAGAAGTCAATCTTGGGGAAAAAAAATAAAATAAACTGGAAGCCCATATGGACAACTGATGATGTAGGAAATATTTGCAATATCTCAAAAATATGTTGCCTGGTAGCTGACACTTTATTTCTGGAGCTCCATATGGGGAACAGTTTCAGCCTCATAAATGATAAATAATAAAATTTTATTTATAAATCATTGGCACCCAGAGGCAGATGAGCATTGAACAAAAATAAAATACTGCCAGAGCTAGTTCATTCTCACTGACTTAACATTAACATATTGCAGTTTATTGATTTAGAGAAATAGTGAGTCAGTGAGAGAACACAGTAAGGGTAGCAGTGGTGGTTAGGGGAGTAGGTAAGGAGACAGGCTCTTTGATATATTTTGCAAGAGCTTTGGGATTTTGCTAAAGAATGGTATATTTGAGGGAAGACTTCGGTTTGCGTTCAGTTTTTTGCCAAGCAATCAGATCAGTTCTTCTTCCCTGCTGTGGGAGTGGGCACTTCCCAGCACGCTCAGGTGCAGCATCTTTAGCGGATAAACTTGCAACCGTGCACCCCTCTAAATGAGGGTGGCCTAGATAAGGTTGAGGGATGATTTACACAGTGGCTGTGGGTGGATGTTCTTCAGCAGGGAGTGTAACGACGTAAAGTGAATGGAAAGAGAGTCAAGAGCTACCCACAATGGTGCACTCACCTTCCCCTAAGTCCAGGCAAAACCTTGCTGAAGAAGATGGAGGCTTTCATCCCCTCCATGCCCAGAAGGACACGGGGCACAGACGAGATTTGAGTCTTGAGTTTATAAAGTCAGGAAGTCCAGTTTAGATGTCACCAGTGGTTTTTGAAGCTGTTCCCAGTGGAAAAAGGGGGTGGGGGGAATAATAGAGGAATCAGTCAGTCTTACTTCTGGAGCACTCACTGGGTGCAGAGGACTGGACTAAGCTTAGCTTGGGAGAGTACAATATAACAGTGGGTAGACACACATGGCCCAGTGGAAAGAGCACGGGAGTCAGAGGACCTGGGTTGTAATTCTGTCTCTGCCACCTGTCTGCTGTGTGATCTTGGGTAAGTCCTTAACTTCTCTGTGCCTCAGTGTCCTCATTGTAAAATGGGGATTCAATACCTGCTTTTAAGACAAAACTACACGAGGAAAGACCATGCACATCAGGATATAACTAAGGGTAAAAATAGTTCAAGTGCTCATGGAATAACTTCACAAAATCCTTCTACATTGTTCAAGGGAAAATTATTCTGTTGTTCTTTCTCCCCCAGGAAAGAAATCTAAAGCCTACTCCAAACAAGCACATGTAGAAGAAAGATAGTCTCCTCAATATCCCTCAGCAGACACATTCTGAAATATAGTGTGTTCATTGTTCAGGAAGATTTCAATCTTCCACCGATTTCTAACAGGAATCTTAAAGGGAAAGTAAGTGCAACCCCAAAGAGAAAAACATTTTTGTAAGTGTCTGAATTACACTGCTCTGGGGAAATGTCTCTCATTCATGTCTGGAATTCTCCTCTTGCTGTGGAGTCAGGCTACATCCACTCCAGACTCTCGGCAGTATGGAGAGCTGCTGGTTCAGCATCATAGCGATGGATTGTTCAGCTGGTTTGATCTAAGTCAGTAGAAATAATTTCACTTTCTTCACCATCAAGGGAGAGCTGCAGAGTAAAATGGCTTCTGGTGCCTCTGAAGGGAAACATTCATTTCTGCATCTTCAGATTAATTTTCAGGAACATTGGGAAATGGGAGAAAAAAATAGAATTAGCTTTATAAAATTCATAATCCCTTCTGATTTGGGTGGGTGGGGTTTACCCAAAGGGAAGAAAACATCAGAGTATTCTCTCTTCAATCACCCTTCAGTAGTTATCCTACCCTTACATCAAGGCTCACACTGTCAGTACTGACAGAAAACCTATTCACATTTGCAATTCAAAGGGGCTTGCTTCCCAAGACTGGGGAATAATAATAACAGTAATAATTATTATTAATGGTAGTAAAGCTATGTATTGAGCACCCACTGGGTACAGTGCACTGTCCTAAGTGCTTGGGAGAGTACAACAAAAGCAAGAAACATGTTTCTGGCCCATAAGGAGATTACTCTCTAATGGGGATTTTTAGTTGGGATATTTTGCAAAAGCGACTCGGGGACTGTCACTCTTTATTGTTATACTGTACTTTCCCAAGCTCTTATTACAGTGCTCTGCACACAGTAAACGCTTAATAAATATTGAATTGAATGAATGATACCATTTACATTGGAGGAGGATTATTTGTTTTTTGATGATGAAGAAAATGGCAATGTTTTAACTCTTATTTGGAGAAGTCACTTAGTCTCTCCCTCTTCTCCTTCCTTTTTTCTCCTCCTCTCCATGGAAATTCCCATTACGTGATCAATAATTTAGAGACTGGCCTAATCTTAATGGACATATAATTACCCACTTCTGGCTCATTTTAGGATTTTCCAGGAATTGGTTGCTCTTTGGGTGGTGGCCGTGTAACATAAAAGCTTTTATGTTACCTTTTTCCAGACAGCTTGGAATGAACCATGCCTCTGACTGGCCTGATTTCTTTGGTTCAAAAATCAAGCTCATGATACTTCTCTGGTTCTGCCGCAACTGCTATTTCTTGGGGGTTTGGGCAGCTGACAAGGGTGGGAGTCTGAAGCTGTTAGGAGTTGTGGAGCAGAAAATAACGTGTTGCATGTGTAACAAGAGACACACATGAACTGATTCTTTCCGTCAATACAGCTGTTCAAGCAGCAGGTGCACAATGCTCCTTCCACTAAGAGGGAGAGGGCAGAGCTACACAAGATCCCCGCAGCCATAATTTGGCAGAAGACTGTTACTCCTATTTTTCCTCTTTTAACCTTTCTTATGAGTCCCTCTAGACTGTAAGCCTGTTATGGCAGGGAATGTTTCTGCTAATTCAGTTGTATTGTACTCTCCCAAGCACTTGGTACACTGCTCTGTACATAGTAAATTCAATCAATAAATAGGATTGATTGAAAGTTACTCTGAGCACTTTTCAGAACCTCCATTCCCCACACGTGATGAGCTAGGTATATGGGCATGAAAGTTGCTTCCATTAAAAAGTTGCTTCACCTTAATCCTGGATTTTAATTCGATTAAAAAATAATAAAGGGGCTGGATTTGACCAATTCAAATCTTGCAAGCAAATGACATTTTAAGTCATTCACAAATATAGGAGTCTGCTGACTTAGGAAAGAATCCTGTGAGACTCAGGAAATTTTCTGTGGGTCGATGTTATTTAGATTCTGGTCGTTAATAGGAATTAGTACTTATTGAGGGTCCATTTGGTGTGATACAATGAAACTAGGCACCTGGCAAATTCAAAATAAAGAAATGACCTGTTCCCTGCCCACAAGGAGGGAGAAAGACATAAAAAAATATTTTCAACAAGTGTAATCAAAATTAATTGAAGGGCAGAGTGAAGGAGCATGGATACCAATAAGTTCATAAGTGCTAGAGCCGGTTGATGGGTTTATATGGTTTTGGATCTTGGGAAATTAATCTTGGAAAGTCCGTCAGAGGGGATGGGGTTTTAGAAGGGATCTGAATGTGGGGAAAGAAATGGTGTGTTGGCTTTGGGGAGGGAAGGAGGGAGTTCCAGGCCAGGGGAACAGGCATAAAGGGTCAAGAGCAAGGTTCAGCTAAAAAGTCAGCTGGGGAGGAACAAAGAAAGCAAGTTGGCAGGTGAAAGCGGGGCAAAGTGGCCAGTACAATAGCCACTAGTGGATGAGTGGGAGTTGTGGCCAGGGTGTTTGGTGTAAGACATGGCCCCCTGATGTGCCGCCATAATAATAAGAGTGATATTTGTTAAGCACTTAGGTGCCAGGCACTGTATTAAGCACCGGGGGTGGATAGAAGCAAAGCAGGTTGGGCCCACGGTCCTTGTCCTGCAGGGGGCTCACGGTCTTCATCCCCATTATATTAGAGAAGCAGCGTGGCTCAGTGTTAAGAGTCCGGGCTTTGGAGTCAGAGGTCATGGGTTCGAATGCCGGCTCTGCCACTTGTCAGCTCTGTGACTGTGGGCAAGTCACTTCACTTCTCTGTGCCTCAGTGACCTCATCTGTAAAATGGGGATTAACTGTGAGCCTCACGAGGGACAACCTGGTGACCCTGTATCTCCCCCAGCGCTCAGAACAATGCTCTGCACATAGTAAGCGCTTAACAAATACCAACATTATTATTATATAGAGGAGCTAACCGAGGCACAGTGAAGTGACTTACCCAAGGTCACCCAGCAGACACGTGGTGGAGGCAGGAGTAGAACCCCCGTCCTTCTGACTTCCAGCCCGAGGTCTGGCTACCAGGCCGTGCTGCAAGGGAGTCTGATGGTGGGGAAGGGGGGAACCAGATCCATTGTTCTTGGAGGATTGTTCTCCACCACCAGCGGCCCCACTGGACAAGGCTCTGGTGAGTTAACAGGGACGACAGAAACCAACTCGGGAGGATGGTCACCCTTCGGCGCCTAGGGCGTCGTCTGCCCCCATCCCTACCCACTCTCCTGAAGGTGCCCATAATTGATGAAGGAGATGGATTTCCGTTCAGGACTTAGTAGAGGCCCACCTCACCCCCTCTGGAAAGATGGTTTCGCCCGTCTCCAAGCCGTTGGTTTCGTCCACCTCCCGACGCCCGTTCGGCACAACTCGGAGCGCGCGCACGCGGAGAGGGGGCGGGGGCTTTCCAGGGGAGCCTCCCTCTTATGAATATTCATGAGGAGCGGGCCGCCCTGTGGGGGCGTGGCCGAGCGCGCGCGGGCGCACCGCACGAGGACGAGGGGGGCGGGGCGGCCCCGCCGGGTCCTCTCGCGCCCCTCCCTTTCCTCCGGAGGCCCCGCCCCCTCCGCGCCGCCTCGCCGGGGGAGGGGCGGGGCCGTCCTGGCGCGGGCCCCGCCCACCTCATGCATATTGATGAGGGTGGCGTCGGCGTCGCCCTCCTCCCATTGAGCGAGGCCGTGTCGCGTGGCCCGGCGTCGGCGTGACGGTTGGACGCGGGCGCGGCACTGCGGGTCCCGATTGCTGCAGCCGCTTGTCAGTGTGATGAAGATTGGCACCCAGGTAAGCTGTCACTCAACCGCTCCGCCGCCGCCGCCGCTCTCCGCCGCCGCCGTCCCTATCAATCACACCGGCCCCACAGCCGCCGCCGCCGCACCACTGCCGCCGCCCGGGTTGTGGTGGTGGCGTTGCGGGAGCGGGGGGGGAGGGGGAGGGAGGGGGGAAAGGGGACAACACAAGAGTCCGCCGCCCGGGGCGGAAAGGGTGGGGGAGGGAGGGAGGGAAGGGGAGGTTGTTCACCCCGGAACCATAATGGGCTGAGAAACGGTGTTTGTTTTTAAATGCGGGTTCGGGGAGGAGGAAATTTCTGGAAGGAGCCGCCGACGCCGCGCCGGGCCGCTGTGAGGCGCGCGCTCCTAATCGCCCCCTTGATGGAGCGCGGCGCGCGCCCTCGGCGCGAGGCGGGGGGGGGGGGGCAGTTGGGGTGGGGGGGCGCTCGCGCGCGGCGGGGGCGCGCCCGGGGGGTGGATGGGCCCGTCCGTGTTTGCCGCCGAGCGGTTTCTGCCGCGCCCGCTGGGGGGTGCTGTGGGGCGGGGCCGGGCGGGGGGGGGCGGTTAGGCTGCGTTTAAAGGGCCCGCGCGCGCCCGCCAAAGGCTTCGTCCGAAGGCCGGACGGGGGCACGTTCTCGCGCCGGGGAGGGGGGTGGGGGGGAGGGGCGCTCTGAGGGGGGAAGAAGGAGCGGCTGAAGATGGCGGCTCGCCGGCCTGGACCTGGGAAGAGACTCGGGGGGGGGGGGGGATTCATTCATTCATTAGTATCTATTGGGCGCTTACTATGTGCAGCGCACTGGACTAAGCGCTTGGAATGGGCAAATCGGTAACAGGGAAAGACAGGCCCTGCCCTTTGACGGGCTTACGGTCTAATCGGGGGGATGGAGGGGTAACCACCTCTTCTGGAGAAGGATCCCGCCTAAGCCTTTTTCCTCCCTCCCCCCCTTTTTTTTTCCTCCGTCTTTTTCATAGTGGCTTCCTTTTTTTTTTTTTTTTCCCCTCAGCGTCGACGGGCTCGGCCGCCTGGGGTCTTAACCTCCCCTCTGTGTTCTCTTCTTGCTCGGGAAGGGCCGGGATTCCTCTGAGTCCTCCTTTCCTGGGCCCTTTCTGCCTCCCAGGGCCCAGCCCCGCATGTCGCGTCCTGCCTAATCGCCCCCCATCGCTGACACTTCTCCACCCGACGGGGCGGCCGCAAGCCTATTATGAACCCCAATAATAATAACTGCCCCCAGGAGGGCCCATAAAACGCGAAACTTGAGGGTATCGCCGCCCCTGTCTCCCCCCCCCCCCCTTTCTGCAGTCCGGCTGTGGAAAGCGAGCCGGTCCTAGGCCTGGTGGCGTTCAAACAGATAAAAGACGCTCCATAAATACCCGCCCCGAAGGCCGTAGGGGCTTAACGTCCATGGGGGAGACGGGCTTCAGATAGAAAAGGGCAAGGAGGGAAAAATTAAGAAAATGCCTCGTAGTTTGGCTGGCTCCGAGGAAGGGTCAAGTGTGACTCACTGGCAGGAAGGAAAATAATAAAGCCCTCAGATCCGATTCCAAAGACGACTTTAATATTGTCTTTTTGGAAGCAGTGGGCCGCAGTGGAAACTTGAAGGGACCTGGGACGATTGGACTTAAATCCATTTGAAATCCTGGGTAGGTAATTTTGAAGGAGAGGACGGGAAGTGTTTAACATGCCCTGACTTAGAGATTCACATTCCTGCAAGAGGAATTTTTTTTTTTAATGAAGGAAGAGGTTCATTTCACCCGATGGAAATATTCATTCATGCAAAAGTATTTATTGAGCGCTTACTATGTGCAGAGCACTGGACTAAGCGCTTGGAATGGACAGTTCGGCAACAGATAGAGACAATCCCTGCCCATTGACAGGCTAATCGGGGGAGACAGACAAAAACAATAGCAATAAACAGAATCAAGGGGATGTACATCTCATTAACAAAATAAATAGGGTAATGAAAATATATGCAGATGAGCACAGATATCAAAATATCACCTTTTGATGCTGGGTTGGAAGTGTCAAGAGCAGTGAAAAGCAGCATTATCTCTTGATGATTTACTTGTCCAAAATTTATTTCAAGGGCATTAATTGTGCTGAAAAGAATGGTTTAATTTCTTATTATAACGAAGGCCCAGAAATAGATGAGGAGTAAAGCCTCAGGAATCCTCAGATTCACTTCAGAAATCTCCAGGAGAGCAGAGGGTGAAATCTTTTGGATGCGTTTTTCTCATTGGCTCTGCCAAAACCTGCAGTATACTAATGAATTTATGACAGTGTGATATTTTGTTCAAAAACAACAGGATTAATGGACACATAAGCAAGAACTATTTGAGACAATAAAATACTATGGTTGAAAAGGCTGTATGTGAAATAAGTGTCTTTTGTCTTATTCAAAGTAAATTGCATGGTCGTGTTTTGTTCCAACAAGAATGACTTTAAATCTCCAAAGGAAAACAGGCTTTTTTAAATCTTTACATTGTCATCACAGATTCCTTTACTGGGCTTATCTTGTTCCTGTCTTAATGAAATGCTTATTATTTCAGGTTTCTTCCATAATACTGTGAGAACTTTCCACATTATCTTTTAAGGAAGAGAAGAAAGTGGAAAAGTAATATTTACGATGAAATACCAATAAATTTTTCCATTACTGAAATCTTAGTTGTCTTCCATCGAAAATGACAAAAACATTAGTCTTTCTGCAACTTAGATTAGGCAGCGCTAAAATAGTAATGTGGGTAAGAACATTGATCTAGAAGTGAGAACTCAATTCTATTCTCGGTTGCACCGCTCATCTATTGGATAACCTTGAGCAAAGACAGCTTTACCTTCAGTTCCCTCATTGAAACAGAGTAGGGGGTGAAGAGAAAGCAAACAAAATCAGTTGTGAGGGCTAGATTTTTTTTTTTAACGGGATTCGGGTATACATGAAAAATAGGCATTCACGATTGCATTATAGAAGAGACTTTTATCTGAAGGTAAGATGGATGACATGACCTAGTATTTGGTTCTTAACGGTTAAAAGTTCTCCCCTAAAATGTGCTTCTGGGTAGTTTTCAAATACTTGCCAAGCACACTTGTTCAGTTTCTTCTTTGGGTGATGTGCTATCCTAGACTCTAGAGGAAATTACAGGTGCAAACCAAGTTCCCTGCCCTCAAGAAGTTTGTACCTTAATGGGAGAAAAAAAAATATACTGCACCAACTTACTGTTTAGTTCGTAAGGACCAGAGAAGTCATAGCTAAGAGAAGGCTTTTAATTAGGAGGAAGATGTGGTTTGGCATAGAGGGAAGAACATTCCAGGAGAAATGGCTCAGAGGGGGGATAGTTGAGAACAAAGGCCAATTTGAAGGATCCAGAAGTAGACAAGAGGGAAAAGAATATAAGTAGGTTTAGGGGACAGACTGATGAAAGAGCCCTGAATCCCCCAGTAGTCAAGAGCTCAAGCCCAGTGTGGATGGCAGTTAGTCTCCAGTGGCTTCCATTTTGAAGAAAGAGTTGGGGTGGTCTGCTTAGAAAGATGATCCATGCTGTTGGGTTTAGGAGCCGCGATAGAGAGAAGCAGAAGGCTGTTTGGATAGTTGGGGTGTGAGGGATGGTATCAGGGTAGTGGCAGTGGGGCAGATGTAACCCATGAAATATAGCAGAAGTTTAATCCACAGGACTTGGTAAGTGGCTGGAGGGAGGGACATGATGAAGCAGCATAGCCCAGTGGAAAAAGCATGGGCCTGGGAGTCAGCTGCTGGGTTCTAATGCTGGCTCTGCCACTTGCTAGCTGTGTGACCTTGGGCTAGTTAATTTCTCTACATCTCAGTTTCCTCAGTGGTAAAAATGGGGGTTCAATACCTCATTTCTGTCCTAGATTGAGTCTCAAGTGGGGCAGAGACTGTGTCCAACCTGATTTATCTATCCCAGTGTTTAGGAGCAGTGCTTTACCCCGAGTAAGTGCTTAGCAAAAATCATACTTATCACTACTGATTATGAATTAGAGAAAATGATTCCAGACTGGGGTAGCATACGAGAGGGATATGGGTGATTTGGGTGAAAGACAAGTGAGGAATGGGGGGTGTTTGGAAGAGTTGAATTTTAGACACAATATTAAGTTTGAAGTGATGATAGGATGATGATGTGGAGAGTCCTGGAGACACAGAGCTTCAAGGAGAGGGCTGGCTGACTGCATTTATCAGTCATTCATTCAGTCAGTCATTTATTGAGCACCTATTGCGTGCAGAAGACTATATTAAGTGCTTGGGAAGTCCTGCAAAGCCGTCACTAAAAGCATGATAGCTGATAAATTATTTTAGAATAAAAGGAGACGAAAGCTGTAAATGGCAAGTAGGGTGGGGGGAGGGAGGAGAAGGGAACAGAGAAAAGGGAAAAGAATCAGAATAGTATTGTAGCCTTGAAGCCAGTCCCAGAAAGTGTTTTGAGTAGAGGACTTAGCCACTTTCAAGGCAGCAGAGAAATCAAGAAGGGTTAGAACAGCAAAGAGGCCATTGGATTTGGAGAATTTAGGATGATATCCACAAGGTGAAATAGGTGAAATTCAGATAATAAACTACAGAGGGATTTGCAGATAAGGTCAAGATATTGATTTTCAAAATGGCCCACTGGCCATTTGAAGGGATTTGAGGGCAACGGTGAAGAACCTCAGAGGGAGGGAGGGGACGGTGAGAGGAATGGAGGTTTCAGTGATCGATTTGACCTGGGAATTTTTCCTTATGAAGGAATCTGGTTAATTTTTTTTTTAACATTTTAGCAAACTCTGAATTCTCCTTTTAGTTACACTTACAATAATCTGAGGAATTACTGCATCAATATTGGTGACAAAATATTGATGTAAAGACTGAACTACTTGGTCTTACAAAATATTTATCTGTGTTCTGAGTGAAGACTTTTGTCGATTTGGAAGGGGTGCCAGCGTCTCATTCTGAATCCAGGGATAGACTTGGGGTGGGACTCTGAGGGATAGAAGTCACCCTGGAGTTGGCTGGGGGTGTTTTAGCCCCCGCCAAAGTGCAGTGGTATTTCTTATGGAAAGTGAGGTAAATGAGATGAGTGGAACAGGGAAGGAAAGGAGAAAGAACTCATCCCCCATCCTTGCTGTTAACATCCATTCGCGCCCAGCGTGGTCAGCCGAACCGGGGCCACTGGTCCGTGGCGGACAGTGGCAGAGGACCAACAACTTCGGGTGTGGCCAGCAGCTCTGTGGACCTACAGCAGTGCGGTGTTTTCAGATAGAGCTGCTGCATGGGCACCGGAGCTCAGATTCTTGCCTTGTCTCCTGCCCTCCTCTCCAGGCCCCATGGGTGAGTCTGGGCAGAGGATGAATTCCAGGTCTCGTGCTGGGTTCTAGGGCTGAGGTGGGGGCCAGTTTTGATCCCTTTTCAATTCCAAGAGGTGGAGCTGGTTACCCACGGTGGCATATTTGCCCAAAAAGCTTTGGGGCAAAGCTAATAGCTTGGTCTCCCTGGTGTCACTCCTTTGAGCTCATTGTGAGCAGGGATTGTCTCTTTATTACTATAGTGTACTTTCACCGAGCGCTTAGTACAGTACTTTGCACACAATCAGAACTCAATATGTACGATTGAATGAATAAATGTGGTCTGATGGCTTCTCACCATTTACCATGTTGAACACCTACAGAACGTGCGGCGCGGTACTAAGAGCTTGGTACAACAGAAGCAAGTCGTGTGATCACGGCCCTTCAGGAGCATATGAGGTGTAGCCCAAGGATTCAATATTAAGTTATGTTTGCAGATAGAAGGAACAACCTAGCATCTGTGCTGCAGTCAGACAGGCTTATCCTTGGTTTAGAAATCAGTGGATAACTGGCCCTGGACTAGTAATCAATCAGTGGTATTTATCAAGCACTCGGGGAAGCACAATGCAATAGACTTGGTAGACCCAATCCATGTCCACTAGGAGCTTAGAGTCTAAAGGGGGAGACATACCTGAAACTAGGGGAAATGGCAGAGTAGTATGTAAGTGCTGTGGTGGGGCTGGGGGTAGAGTGGTGGTGAATAGCAGGTGCCTAAGGGGTACAGATCCAAATGCTTATGTGATGCAGAAGGGAGGGCAGATAGGGGAAATGAGGGCTTAGGGAAGGCCTCTTGAAAGAGATGTGATTTTTAGGAGGGCTTTGGTGAAGAGAATGTGGTAATAATACATATGACCAATGAAATACAGATGTAGCTGATACTATTGAAGGCACACCTCCTCCGAGAGGCCTTCCCAGACTAAGCCCCCTTTTCCTCAGCTCCCCCTCCCTTCCACATCACCTCATTTTGTTCCCTTCCCTTCGCTCTTCCCTCCCCCAGTATGTGTGTGTATAATTCTATTTATATTGATGCCTGTTTACTTGTTTTGATGTCTGTCTCCCCCTTCCCACCCCCTACAACTGTAAGCCCCTGGTGGGCAAGGATTGTCTCTCTATTGCTGTATTGTATATTCCAAGCACTTAGTACAGTGCTCTGCACACCGTTAGCGCTCAATAAATACGATTGAATAAATGAATAGTGCTTTGGCTACTCCAATTTGAGGGGCACAGGGACAGGGTATCCAAAGTTCCCTAGCCTGGAAGAGCCACCTGAGTTCCTCTTTGGTAGTCAGGACCTTTTTGGCTAGCTGCATTTCAAAAATAAGAGTTCAGAGTTTTTATAGGTGTCAGTTGTGTGTTTTTTATTAGGTGAGATCATTGGCTTCTCCTCTCACAGAATAAGAGAACTGTAAATTTTCTCATTACTTCAGAATTGAAAGCCAATGTGGTCGTGATATAATTTCATTGGAAGTGTTATTCTAAAGAGTCAATGGGATAATCTGAACTGCTTTGTTGCTGAAGTACCAAGTATAACTGGTCTGTTGAACAATTGCATTAGAGATTTATCTCTAGGGACACACAATTATGAGGGCTAGGGTAGGATGACAGGTGACAACTTGCACAAATTTATGCAGTTAGTTCCCTTTGCTATCTTTCATCGCAAAGTAAATCTCACTGAATGGCAAAGGAATATTTGCAACCTTAAAGGAAACTGTCTTTGAGCAGCATAGTTATAGTTCCTTAACGTATTTCTGGTGCTCTCACACCAAGGTATGGTAGCTTGCTTAGTCAAGAACACTAGTAGAGCATCAAGTTCATCTAAGGGGCTGAACCTTAGAAGGTGACTTGACAATTAGGAGAGACAGTCTATCTGCCTGCAGATAAATATCTCATTAAATTCCTAGGTTGGTGTAATACCCATTCCAATTTCTTGGTTTCTCCAGCATTGCTGGGCATGTTCATTAGCCAGGGGCATTTGTGAATACAGCAAGAATCAAACCGTTCATCAGGTATGGTAGCAACAGAGGTGATGTTGCCTGTATTGCATTTAGGAGAACAGTATCTGAACGGATTCTCTAGCCAAACCAATTTCCCCCTTCCAAATGACATACTAATTAGAAAAGCAACTACCTCAGAGAGGTTGGTACCATTATCAAAATTGGATGAAGTTCATTTAAAGGAGACTCAGGGAGCATTGGTTTGCAAGATAGTGTGCAAATGTTGGTTTGTGTTGAGAAGCAGTGTGGCCTAGTGAAAAGAGCATGGGCCTGGGAGTCAAAGGACCTGGGTTCTAATTCCAGCCCTTTCACATGTCTGTTTTGTGACCTTAGAGAAGGCACTTAACTTTTCCATGCCTCAGTTCAATAAAATGAGGATTAATATTGTGAGCCTCATGTGAGTCCAGCTTGATTAGCATGTGCCTACGCCACCGCTTAGTACAGGGCCCAGCACAAAGTAAGCACTTCAATACCATTAAAAACAAAATTTTTAAAAATCTTAACTTGGCTTTATTGGGGTCAGAACCATTTATAAGCAGTCTTAATTTCCTGATCTAAACTGGCCTATAGTGATACTGACAGCTCTTTTCTAAAAGTGTTATGTGCAGAGGCTATCTATATCAAATCTATATCATGTTTAAGTAGGTTTAAGCAATATATTAGTTCTTAAAAGTTGATCATTAATGCTACAGTACATGATGTTCCTCTAGGGTATTGGGTATAGTATTATTAAAGAGTCATACTGGAATACCTAGTTGTGTAGATTTAGAGCAGAAACATGAATTTCTTTGTTTTCAAGGAGCTGGTCCTAGTGGTTTCTCACATTGGGAAGAACCCATTATCTCTTATGCTTCTCCTCTCCAAAGGGCAGCTGACTGACTTGCCAGTATTGGAGGGAGCCCAGGACTTAGGGATGTCAATGGTGGTGTGGGGGTTGTTCCCTATTTCCCCAACCTTGACTTTATTTTGACAGGTCAGAAGAGAGAGTGTCCAACTTCAGAAGATGATCTGGGGGCAGTGCAGCCCACAATACTGCTGCAGGGAATTCAAATATTTCCCCAAAATATTTAACCAGGGCCATAATATTTGCGTTACACCTTTTAAAAATTGGGCTACAAGTAACATATGATTTTGAAGGCAAAGTCATCTGTGTGACAGGAACTTAATGAAGCCCTTTGGGATAAAAGTAGGCAATTTGAATGAGAATATTCTTTTGACCATTTTGTTGGCAGCCACACCAATCATCAGAGAGCTGTCTGAGGCTATCAGCATTGCCCGAAAGAACTACTAGTCTGGAAAGGAGAGCTGGAGATGTGTAATGGTGAAAGCAGTGATGGAGTAGGACCAGTGATAAAATCTGGCCATTTCTGCTTGGAATTTTAGCCAAAGAACTCCTTTTCTCTTTAGGTGAGAGTTGGAAATAGTATTCTCTCCCATCTCCAGTTACCCAAACTTCAAGACCAAGGGCCTGCATCAAATATTGGACTGAGATGCTGCAGGTTTGTGGCCAATCATACCCTTGCAGGGGCACAGGGTATAGCAGGAGTAGGCAGTTGGGGGTACAGTGCACTGCACAACTCGTGCAAGAATTTTATGCAATGAAAGAGAAGCAGCGAGGCCTGGTGGCTAGACCACGGGTCTGGAAGTCAGAAGGACCTGGGTTCTAATCCTCACTCCGCCCCTTGTCTGCTGTCCGACCTTGGTCAAGTCACTTCGCTCATCTGTGCCTCAGTTACCTCATCTGTAAAATGGGGATTAGTACTGTGAGCCTCAAGAGGGACATGGACTGTGTCCAACCTGACTAACTTGTATCTACCCTAGCACTTATCTACCCTAGCACTCAGTACAGTGCCTGGCACATTGTAAGCGCTTAACAAATACCTTAAAAATAAACGCCAAACCTGTTTACAGCTAAAATGACCAAAGCAGTGTCACTGCTGTGCCATAGCGCTGAGGACCAGCAAACAGTCGTGACACCTTCCTCGGTGGACTTCTCCCCCTCATGTTAGTCCTCCAATTCAGGATTCCCCACTGAGCACTGAGCAAAAACCATCTCCACTAGCCCCAGCAGGCCTTCCCCCTCCCTATTTTTGGCTGGAAATAATACTATTTTGTGTGATGTGCTGGTTTTCAGAACGGCAGTCAGAAACTGAAACCTGCCAATGCAGTAAATTTATACTTGCCATCCTGCAAATTTTGGTGTGTTCAGTCTTACTTTACTAAGGGGGAGTTTAAAAATACGAAGTGATGAATACTAGATGAACTGTGGCGGACACTACATTGAAAATCCCTTTTGGAATAGTCAGTGAAGGATGTCAGCTTTGTAAAATATTTACTTGTTTGTGAAACATAGCACTTGGCTACCATCTGTTCCTATCTGGGTGTACATAACATGTAAGTCCTTTTGGCTCTGGAAGAAGTTGAGATTGGCCAATATCGTTCTGCCATCACTCTTTACAGATGGAGTTTGGTGGGAACATCAAAGTGGCAGCTGTGTCCAAAAAGTGAGACACATTATAGACATTGGGGAGTGGAGTCCAGACTTGTCGGTGGTCTGATGGTATTGAATAAACAAAGAAGCTGCTGCACATTGGCTAGACCAGCATGCTTTTTATCCACATTTCTGGGCCGTTTTTCCCCTGTGTGTTTATCTTCAAGAAGCAGAGGAGGAACTCTCTGAAAAGGATTAGAATAAATCCCATGATTGCAAAGGTTTTATACCAAAACTCTTCTTTCCAGAAATGAATTGGTGCAAATTAAGAATACTGGTTGAAGTTTACAATAAAAAGGGATTGTTTTGTTTTTAAGTAGCCAAAGTTTCAAACTAGGCCAGGTTAAAGTAACATTTTATACAAATTATTTGAAATCTCATAGGTTGCTCTCATTTTATGAAAGTTGCATATTCTCCATTTTCTATTTGTCAGTAATGTGCACATTATTCTGCGCTCCTTTCCCCTAGAGTCTCATTTACTGCATGTAAATTATGGTCCAAGTGGAGAAAGCAGCATCTGAATGATCAAGCCTTAATGTTGGTGGGAAGCACATTCACTGAACCCTCTCAGGAACTCTGCCCTTAAAATGATTCTTTTTACTATTTCTTAATGTAATTTGTGTATATTCATGTTGAAAGTAACTAATGGAAATGAGTATTCTGAAGAACTTTCCCCTTTTTGACCACCCTTTCGATGTGGCAAATGAAGAAAGAAATGTAGTATCCATTCTGACTTCTAGGATTGGCCCTACCTAGGAAGTAAAACATCCAATTTAGTCTGGAAAAACAGTCAACAATGTAAATGAGCTAAAGCATCGGGTCAATGGGATTACAAAGAGAAGATGAAAACAAAAAGTAAAAAGGGGGTGGGGAGGGACGGGTCACATTTTTCCTTTAATCCCCTTTTTTGAAAGAGAAGAAAGACCGTGAAACCAATTTTCAGGAGGTTGAAAGCTGTAGGTTTTTAGCTGCAGTGAAATGTGATACTCTCTGAAGAATTCGTGCTGGTTTCTGCATATTTATTTTTTTTGGATTTATCTCATGCCTTTCTTCCCTCTTCCCTCTTTTCCCCGATTGAGAAATTATTTTCAGGAGAATGTTTTTGTAAGGATTTCTAGGTTTGTACTTGCCACGCTGAACTAGACTGGCCTTGGTGGTAAAGGCTTCTGCAGCCGGTTGTGTGAGGATTATATGAATAGTTTTCTTTCAGCCGGCATTGGCATTAGGTGCTTGAGAAGAGTGGTGGTAATGACTTGGCAGATGGACGGGCACCAATCCCACTAGACTTGATAGACATTTTATATACAGACGGTAGAGAGCTGAGAAGGATAGAGGAATGCAACTCTCCTCAGGGAAAGTAACCAGCACATTTATCCCAGGAAGATAAAGCCTGCTGACCTAAGGAAAGGAGATTTTTAAGTTATTAGGAAATAAGCTCTGTGGTTGAGAATGTAACCCTTCCGTATTATTAAACTCAATTAACCGCCTCGTTATCGAACTGTTCACCCAGATTGCCATTAGTTTCCTTAGTGCAAGTATGGACATTAAATTGTAAAATTGATTTGCCCCTTTTACCTCATCCCTTCCTTCAGAGAAGCTGCCCTTCCTAGCAGTTGCCAAGCTCCCAATCTGCCCTGCCCAGTGGATCAGGAATGTGAGGAAATTCCCTTGAGTCAGGATGACCCTCCTCAACTTTGCAGAGAACCCAGGGCTTGTCACTGGCTCCAAAAGGAGAGAAATAGTTTCTTTCTGCCCGCTCATAGGAGCTTGTTTGGGCCTCAGATGTTGGCAGAGGTTTGGGAGTATATTTAGGCGGCTTCTATCCCTGACCCATATTGTAGTTCCCCAAAAGCTGGCAGGAAGTTTGGTTCTCAGTTTCCAGACGCAAAGTCCTGAACTCTACATCTTCCATAGAATATGACCCTGTGAGATCTACCCCATCCTACCTTGTGCCTATTTCTCTGACTTTCATGGGGCATAAAATTTCAAGATCCCAAATGGCAGGACCATTGTCTTATTCTTAAATCCTTTCTTTTAAATAGTATTTGTTAACGTGTCAAACACTGTTCTAAACACTGGGGTAGGTACAAGTTAAATTGTCCAAGTCCCTGCCCTGCATGGGACTCACAGTCTAAGTTGGAGGGAGTACCGGTTTTCACTTCCCCCTTTACAGTTGAGGAAACTGAAGCACAGAGAAATTAAGCAACTTGCCCGAGGTCACACAGCAGACTAGTGCCGGAGCCGGGATTAGAACCCTGGTCCTTCGGACTCCCGGGCCTGTGCTCTATCCACAAGGCCACTCGTGCTGCCTGAAGATACTCAATCATCCCTTTCCAGCCAATTTACCCACTCTTTTTTCTCCCCCTCCCCACTCCCAGTTTAAGCTCCTCATTCCTCTTAAGATAACCTACCCACTGTGGCTCATTTCCATCTCTCCCACTGCCTTCCCTCAGCCAGGAATGCCCTTTGACTTCGTTGAATAATGTAATAATAATGTTGGTATTTGTTAAGCGCTTACTATGTGCTGAGCACTGTTCTAAGCGCTGGGGTAGACATAGGGGAATCAGGTTGTCCCACGTGGGGCTCACAGTCTTAATCCCCATTTACCCCATTTTACAGATGAGGGAACTGAGGCACAGAGAAGACAGTCACACAGCCGACAAGTGGCAGAGCTGGGATTCGAACTCATGAGCCCTGACTCCAAAGCCCATGCTCTTTCCACTGAGCCACGCTGCTTCTCTGTTTCTGACAGAACCCAGCTCTCTCTAACTTCAAAGCTCTTCTGAAGTCACATCTCCTCCAGGAGGCCTTTCCTGATTAATTTCTCATCTTTGCACTTTCTAACTGCCGCTTCAGCACTTAAAAAAAAAAAAAAACACAACTCAGTCTGCGTTCCCCGATTCCTCAGAAACCTCCAGAGGTTGCTCATCCATCTCTGCATTAAACAAAAGCTCCTTACTCCATTTGCTGTGAGGCACTTAATCAGCTCTCTCCCTCCTAGCTTATTTCACTCAGCTCCTACTACAGCCCAACCCTCGCACTTCACTCCTCTAGTTGCCAACCTACTCACTGTACCTTGAGCTCGTGTTTCTTGCTGCTGACCCCTTGCCTCTGTTCTCCCTCCCTCCCCCCCATTCATATCCAACAGACCACCACCATTCCCCCCAGCTTCAAAGCCCTACTAAAACCATATCTTTTCCAAGAGATCCTCCCTCCCTTGTCTCTTGTGCACTTGGATCTGTACTCCTTAAGCACTTTGATTTTTCACCCCACCTCCAGAACACTTGCATAGTGATTTGTAATGTATTTTAATGTCCGTCACTTCCTCTAGTCTGTAAATTTTTTAAGGGCAGGGATTACGTCTTCTAACTCATATTGTGTACTCCTAAGTATTTAATACAGTTCTCTAAACACATCAAGCGCTCAATACCGTCACCTGTGCCACTTATGTACTCACCAACCCCAACTTCATACCTTTAATTCTTGTTTTTTTACTTCTTCCTTGCCTCCTCCTTTTCTGCTAATCTCCCTGTGTGATCTCACCATCCCATCTCTCCTATTTCACTCATCCCTCTGGAAGTTTCCATCTCCTCTACCTGCTGTCACAATCCATGTTCTGCCCTCACTGAACTTCATCTCGGGCCAGGTTTTGTGAGAGAGAAATTAGGGTTTTGATAGCTACCTTAGGATCAGAGGCCTTCATGGGCCCCTGAAATGACTCAGTCCCCTGCCTATCTCTCCACTGGCCTCCTGATCCAGGATGGCCCAAAATAGGAGATGGGTCATGATAGGGAGGGCTCTGGCTAGTCTGAGGCTGAGGGTTCTGAAAGCAGAATAATAAGAACAACTGTGATATTTGTTAATCGCTTACCATGTGCCGGGCACTGTACAAAGCACTGGGGTAGATGCAAGGTAATTGGGTTGGACACAGTTCCTGTCCCACATTAGGGCTCTCAATCCCCATTTTCCAGATAAGATAATTGAGGCACAAAGAAGTGAGGTGATTTGCCCAAGGTCACACAGTAGACACATAGCAGAGCCGGAATTAGAACTTCAGGGCCTGCCTCTTAACAAGGGGGTCTAGGGATTAAATGTGAGCTATTCTAGGTTGTTTTTGCTGCCTTACCCTTCTGGCTGGGGGTTCTATTACATGTTCTAGTCAACTGTTCACATTGGAAAGTCTATTCCAGTTGGCTAAGTGTGGGATGTGTAACAGACACCTATCAAACAGAACCACTCAGATGCCTAATATAAGAATTTTGCTCATGCTTGGTCAATCTAATAAAAGCATAGACGGAAGATATTTCTGATCCTGTTACTCACAGACTGATTTATGTTTTTGTTGCAAATTAAGTTTGCTTTCACATTTTGGATTTTACGGATTCTGTTGGAGAAAATCTTCTGCATTTAATATACCTGATAATGTCTTTCTGCTTTTTTTTCCTCTCCCAGAAAACCCGTGTGTCTGTCTTAAGATGATTTGACATCTTATATTTAAACCTTCATTAACCATGATGGCAACACAGACATTAAGTATAGACAGCTATCAAGATGGTCAACAAGTGAGAGCTTAAAAATTCTTAATTTTCTTATCATTTTCAAAAGTAATGTAGTCATGGAAAGTGTATTTTTACTTTAATGCTCCATATTCTATCTATAATTTAAAATGCCAGTTCAATTTGTATGATGGCCCTAATGGACGGAGGAGAAAGAAAAACAATTCATGAAGTCATGAAAAAAGTTACTCAAAGTAACATATATGCAATTTATCAATAAATGTGACTGAAAGTTAAAGATGCTCAGGTGTGATGCTGACCACTGTTTTAAGGCCACTGAAATCTGAGTGTTATTTCCACCCTTTCAGAACTAAGTTTTTCTGTGTCTGTTAAGCGTGTAGGTATGATTTGTGTGCTCAACTTTTTCAGTGAAAAGCCACTGGTACTTAAGAGATATTTACAGATGCTCCTGTCAGTTGCTGATGTTGACCCAAATGAGAAACTTGTGTGATGAACCATATGCTCTGAATCAGATGAGGATTTAAACTTGTCCAAATGAATATATTCCAAAAATGTCTTGTCACGACCATATAATATATTTTAACACTGTTATTCAATTCTAGGTGTGATGTAGATTGTAAGCTCCGGCAGGGTGGGAAGTGCATTTCCTCCAAAATTGAGTCAAATTCCTCAAGGGTAAAGGAGGCGATCATTTATTGTATAGAGGCCTGACCAACATTAGCACTCATATTGACCTCAATCAATCAGTGGCATTTATTGAGCACTTACCGTGTGCCGAACACTGTACTAAGCATTTGGGAGAATACAACACAACAAATTTGGCAGACACATTCCCTGTGTAGGGGCAAATAAGGGCAAGTGGAGTATAAATTGGGAGGGGGCAAGCTTCAAAAACCTCACAATCCAGAAAAGGATCATTATGGCTCTTTTCGGGCCTGATAGGAAACTTTCAGATCTTGTCAGAAAATTGGAATGAGTGAGGCCAAAGAGCAGCTCAAAAAGCTATGGGGGCAGTCACCCCGTTGGCTTGGCACCTATCCCTCATAGGCACAGGCATTGGGATACTTCTCTTTTCTCTCCGACTGAAGCCAAGCAGATCTCCCAGTTGTGGTGCAGAGACTAACTCATATAATGGAGTCAAGACTGTTGGATTGCAGTCCATTTTGCCTTTCCCTTCTCCCTCCTCTTTCCTACTCACCTCCTCACCCTCTACAAATCACCCACTATCACTGTGTTCTCACATCTGCTATATCACAATCTCAAGGCAGGTTGAAAAGATGTTGTAGGACAGCTCAATATAGGGTCTAGATTTTGATCCTTATTAAGCAGTTGGTACCTGGTGCCTGGCACTGAAACATTTGTCCTTGGGCCATTTTCTCTTTGCTCACTCTTTGCCTCTTGCATTCAAATAATCCTCTCCCACCCAATGGAGAAATAATCTTCCTAATGTAGCATGCAGCTATAACTATCTAACACTTTTTCTCTGGCTCCTTGTCTTGAAAAAATATTTTAATAACTAATACCGGGTCCTTCTCCTTTGGCCCATCTGCAGTGGAGGCCTTTGCTGGAGCAGTGGTGGTACTTTTTTAAATGTTAGGGCCATAAAGCTTTTTAGCTAGAGGACCAGCTAATAATATTTTACTCCCTTTGAAGTCCCAGGACCTTGGTTTCTCCATTTCCTGACAGGAGACACTATCTTTTTGGTAAGGGGAGTTAGTGCCCCCTAATATTGCCTACTACTTTCTTCTTTTTCCAAAGTGGTTCGTGGAGCTTCTTAGCAGTGTGTGAGCATGCCTACCTGATGGAGTCCCAGCAACTTTCTTTTCCAATCACTCACTTACCAGATGTATCTTTAAATAAGTTCCCTTTAAGTGTTTCAGATTATTCTGCCATTTCAGATCTCATCACATTCCCCGCCCCCCGCCTCCTCCCCTTCTGAAAAAACTTTTAATTCTAGAATACTGAAATAGTTGTGTTCTTTTGCCAAACTTATTCAGAAGTTACCTTTTGGAGTTGGACCATTTCTGTTACTAGGATAACTCTCCCCTTGTGTTGTAAGCACCGAAAAGCGATCTCTTGATATTTTTTTAAAATGCTGTAAAAGTATCACTTTTTAAATGAATGATTTGCATAGCACTACAATTCCTGGCTTTGGTGTATGAATGTTTTTCAGGATTATTTTGGAAACTCTTGCACGTTGATGATTTAGGGAGGAGGTAGGGCTTGGCAGCCCCCTTTACCTCAGAAGGCTGTTTTAAGCAAATGACTCATTTAGCAGTGATTGAAATGTTTCCCTAAGTGATAGCTTAGTTTCAATCTTTAGGAACCTGACTGCTTTTCATTTCTTACAAATACATATTGTGTCAAACCATTTTTGAATGGGAGCAACTTTAAAGCTCCCTATAGTATGTATTTTAACTAAAATGTTGTTTAAGTGATGTTCCTGTTTATATTTTCTCAATCTAGTAAAGTCTTACTGAAATTTTGTACCTTCTGGGCTCCTCAAGTTCCAGACTGTTTGTTTTTTTTAAAGAACAAATTAAAGCCCTAATAAATGCTTGGTATCTGGCCGGTAGGATTTGGTTTAATGAGACAATCATTTAAAAGAGGAGGAGAAAAATATCTTTAGCTGGTTCATTTCTCTCCTATTATTGTAACATAATGTTACATTATGCTGTAATGACAGCATATAGCAAAAAGAAGCAGAGGTAAGATTACATTGGCTTCTCTGGTTTACTCGTACAGATCCCTTTAAAAGTAGTGACTGAAGGGTCCAGAGTTGGAGAAGGCGAAGTATTTGTCTAATGGCAAAAATGAATGGGAAGAAGCAAAATATTTCCATATTTCACAAATGCCCATTATCTCCAGTCTGAAAGTGCTGAAACTTGAAGTGACCTTTTATTCCATCCCCCAAAACATATCAAAGACTCAAAAGAGTTTTGTTGTTGCTCATCTTTTTGTATAACTGCCAAGTCATACCAACCTTCTAGCCATTTATTATGTACTTTTCATAATTTTTTCTGAAAATAGAGCATTTACAACTAATACTGTGTGCTGATGACGTAGGCTACCCTCCTCCTTTTGCAGATGCAAGTAGTAACGGAGTTAAAAACAGAGCAAGATCCAAACTGCTCGGAACCTGATGCAGAAGGAGTGAGTCCAGCCCCCGTGGAATCTCAGACTCCAATGGATGCGGATAAACAGGCCATTTATAGGTAGTTGTATAGACTCGTAATGCGTGTCTAAGGGGGGAAGGGGAGGGAATAAAAAGCAGGATACTAATTTGAATATGGAAACCATTTAGCTGCCACATTAGTATCACGGTACACACTGTAGGAAAATTTACAAGGACATTAGGCTAAAAGTTTTTTAAATCTAAGGATCCTGGTTCATGTTCAAAATAATTTTGAAGTATAAACTTTGAAGCTTAGATATTATGCAAGTTTCAAATTGACAGCTGTATATTAAAGCAAAATAATGGGTGATTTGGTTTATACATTTTCCTTCCATTCTCATGGAGTTTGTAGTAAAATACTTTTTTCATTTTAAAATTGAAATTGATCTATACTGTTTCACTTTACAAGTTAAAAAATGGTCTAGGTGCATACAGAGAAGGGACTGCCATTGGTCTTGATCTGTAGGCTTTCACTTTTCTTCCTGAGTTCAGCAAATTCCACTTCAGTTTAGTCTGGGGCTTTTTGGAGTACAGATGTCTGTTCTGTTTCATTGTGCCAAATTGTTGCGGCGATTATGACCATCAGATTGGTTTGCATGGCCTAAACCTGGATTCAGTCTGGGTCAGAGAGGTGATAGTTGAGTCTTTTTAGTCTGTTGTACCAGAGGCTGTATTCACTCAACCTCACAGAATTTGAGTTAATGAGCAACTGTTTGGCAAGACCCCACTTAAATACTTGTCCTTCAAATTACAGTGGGTCAAATGTGATTGATGAGAACACTGTGTTTAAGTTGGTAAGTTTTTAGTCAGTACTGGGAGTTTGGATATTAAGGACTTGGTTAAAGTAACTTTTGGATCATTCCTTTCGAAAGAAAACCTAAAGTTGCAACTGAAATGTGGTGAATTTAATCTGGTTTCCTTTTCTTCAGGCATCCTCTCTTCCCATTATTAGCATTATTATTTGATAAATGTGAACAATCTACCCAGGGCTCAGAAGGCACAACGTCTGCCAGTTTTGACGTAGATATTGAGAATTTTGTCAGGAAACAAGAAAAAGAAGGAAAACCTTTTTTTTGTGAAGATCCAGAAACAGATAATTTAGTAAGTAAATAACCTTTTCCATGGTAATGTACTTTTTTTTTAATGTTACCTTCATCTCTGATTGTCTCTGACCATGCAGCCAATCTTTTGGTCCAAAACAGACCTATTCAGAAACTAAGGATTATGACCCCCACAATCCTTTGGAAATGCAAAATCATCATTGGCTGAATCTGCCTTTTCTCACTCTTGCTATCTTGAAAATCTGCATTTATAGCCTGAATGTGCAGAGAATAAAACAGATCTATGGTTCTTGGCTGTACTCTTCCCTTGCTAAATGGTAAAGTCATTGAGGGCAGGAATCATGACTAATTTGTACATATTATTTTCTTCTCTTCCTCCCCCCACCCTCCCCCATTCTCCCCCCTCGTGCCCCAGTGAAGTCCTTGGGTTGGGAAGGTGGGAGGGATGTGCCTGTGCAGTGGATTTGCTTCCACAGAGGAACACTTGCGCAAGGGCTGGTCGATTCCCCATGAGGCAGCTGCAGACCTGAGGCTGCGCTCCCCAAAAGTGAGTCCAGGATCACTTACAGTGTGGCTCAGACTCACTTCCAGTCTGTTCTAGAATTTGAGCTCCCTTGCCAAGGGCTGGTACCAGGCTGGGAATGGATTGGGTCAGTTTCCAGAAGGTCAAGATATTGAGGGGGCTTTGAATGACATTTCCAAAATAGTCACACAAGCCATTGTCAGTTTTTAGAGTCCAAGTAATAGATTAAAGAAAACTATCCCATATGTTGTACATTCTTCTATTTTATGTAAATATATTTTATTTATTGAGTGCAGTGATAAAACTATAAAATTTTTGCAGGCCAACTAGTGTCCTTCTGTATCTTTCATTGGAGTCAAAATCATGTGCTTTTCAATAAATACATATTCTTTCATTTTAAATTTATTACTTATGCAACGATACTGTTTCTCTCTGGCCTACATGTCTTCATTTTCCGTGCTTCTAGATGGTAAAAGCAATCCAAGTCCTACGCATTCATCTTCTTGAACTTGAAAAAGTTAATGAACTCTGCAAAGATTTCTGTAGTCGTTACATTGCCTGTCTGAAAACTAAAATGAATAGTGAAACCCTGCTGAGCGGTGAACCTGGAAGTCCTTATTCACCTGTACAGCCCCAGGTACTACTTCAAATCCACTTTGTCAGTCCCAAATTTCAGCCATTTTGTATCTCGTCTATCTCGCCACTGACCCCTTTCCCACATCCTCCCCCTAGCCTAGAACTCCCTCCCCATCCATATATGCCTGAACACTGCTCTCTACATCTTCAAAGCACCTTCTCTGATTAAGCCCTCTTTTCCCCAGCTTACTGTCCCTTCTGCATCATCTATGTGCTTGGTTCTGTGACCTTTGGACATTTGATATTCACCCCAACCCCTCAACCCTTATGTATAGATCTTTAAATTACTCATTTATGTTCATGTCTGTCTTACCTTCAAGACTGAAAGCTCATTATGGGCCGGGGAGTGTTTGCCACTTCTGTTGAATTGTACTTTCCTAAGTGCTTAGAAGAGTGTTCTGCACATACTAAGCACTCAAACGCCATTGTTTGGTCGATTCTATTTTATCTGCTCTTCTGCTTTGACTATGGATTAGGTTTGCTAGAAGATAATTTTCATAGAACATGAGGGTAGTGTTCTTCAAGGCCCCAGTATTAAGAAAGATTTGTGTTTTAGCACTCACCCTGTATGTAGTGCTGCACACATTCATACAACCCTTTCTACCAACCAGATGTAGAACGCTGTCTTATTCTGCCATTCTCTTCTAGCCAAAACACAGTCCAGCATATCCAGCAGAACTGGCTATATTTCTAAGCTAGCATTAATGGTGCAACTAGAAAGCAGAGTAATTCATATGCCTGTGTCATTTTTCTGAAACACATGTCCCTTCTCTACACTCACAGAACAATACTTTTGTTACCAAAAACCCAGGTTTATAGAAAAGAGGAGCTTGTTGGATGCACAGTGTAAGAAATAAGACAGAGTGAAGAAAGTATTATGGACTAACTAATCCCATGGACTCTAAACTGTCCAGAAAAGTCCATTCTGTTAGAGGGAAATTTACAATCCAGTATTAGAACAGTGCCTGGCACATAGTAAGCGCTTAACAAATACCATGATTATTATTATTATTTAAAAAGTTATTATGGAGTTATAACCTGCTTCACCATAACTCTGATTACCTCATCCCCAAAGAACTAATCCATGTACATATTCCCCTTTTCTTTTTCTACCTACTTGTAATTTTTTTAGTGTCTGTTCAGCATTTTGTTACAGGGACAGCATGTTTTTTAGGATTTTCTGCAAGATATAAAATCCTTGCACCCCGCCTCTAGGATGTTGAAGTTATTTCATCTTTTGGGGAAAAAAACCCCCAGGAATTTTAATTTAATCCTTGCAGTTAACTAGAATAATAGAGAAAATAAAAGGAAACCATGTTAGTGCCAGTTAAGTATCCTTTGAAGTGTATTATTGGAGCTATATATATATATATATACAGATGTATATATATATATATAGCTAAATGATCATTAGGTCTGATGACCAGGAAATCTAGAATAAGTGTATCTGTGTTTCTATAATGCATTTCTGCTTTATTAAGGTTTATTCAAAGGTGATTTTGTCGTATTGAATTGTTAATGACCTTCTTAGAATCCACTTTTTCTTGGTAATATTTTCATGTATACTTTTTATAATGAAGAGTTACTTAAATCTTTATATCGTGACTTTTAGCAAATTCAGAGTGCCATCACAGGCACGCTCAGTCCCCAAGGAATTGTGGTTCCTGCATCGGCGTTGCAGCAGGGAAATGTAACTATGGCAACAGTAGCAGGTACGTCCCAGTAAGAACATGTGAACCCATTCTACTGTTGCGTATTATTTATTGCTTTAATAGCTGTTGAGGCCGGGATGAGTATTCTTCTTTTGCATTAATGATTCCTTCTGTTAATTACTCCCAGAGGCTGCACAACCAGATTGTAGAATTCCTTTGAATGCTTATTTCATGTGTACATCTCTATGTAAAAATATTGTTCTGATATTTTAAACAAAATAACTTGATTAATGGAAAAAGTTTGTTTTCTACAACTTTAAGACTTATGATATGACAAAGGATCACATCAATTTTAAGTATTGATGCTGTTAACTTCACTGTGGTGTGACTAAAGACTGGAAATGAGTGAAGAGTCTATTTCAGCCAGAGGACTTCTTGTCCGATTTCACCAGGCTGAAGAAGGCCGATCATATAATCGTCCCCCACATTTCATGGGGAAAGGGAGTTGGGGAGGGTTAAGATGTGAAAGTGGCTGAAGTTTTGTTGGTAGTAGTGCCTATCTGGCTTTGAGCCAGATGCGAGCAAAGGCTTGCTCTCTGCAACAGCAGCTTAGAGCTGGCTAGAAGCCCCCAGTTCTAAAAATACAGTCATGTCTATGAATCAGTTGGTGGGCCAGCTCCAGGACACATTTTACTCATCCCTGAATTTAGTACAATTGGGTTAGAAAAATTACTTGCTAAAATGTCCCCGCAAAATTGTTTTAATGGTTTTCTGGTGGGGTTTTTGTTGTGTTTTTTTCAAGGTGGCACAGTATATCAGCCTGTTACAGTGGTCACTCCACAAGGTCAAGTAGTAACTCAAGCCTTGTCACCTGGAACAATTAGGATCCAGAATTCACAGGTGGGATTTTTAGATTTCAATTTTTGGAGGGTCTTTTTGGAGGGATGGTAGGGATTTTGAATAGTGTTACTGGGCCTAATAATCAGAAAATTTTTCAAGCAGAACTTTGTACAAAAAATCGGTAAACCTGATATTTGGTTCTTTTTTATGGCATGTTTTATTTTTGTTGGTTGTTGTTGTTTTTATGGTATTTAAGTGCTTACTAGGTGCCAGGCACTGTATTAAACCCTGGGGTAGATGCAAGCTAATGAGGTTGGACACTATCTATGTTGCACATGGGGCTCGCAGTTTAATCACCATTTTAGAGATTAGGTAACTGAGGTCCAGATAAGTTAAATGATCTCAATGGGGAATAGTTCATTTGCCAGTGAAGAGGATCAGTGAGGACTACTCTCCTTTACCTCTGTTAGATTTTGAGTCATTTTTCTTCAACATGATGATGCTGGGTCTCTGTTGCTGTGACCCACCCCCTGACTTAAATAACTTCTTACCTGCTTCATAGTGAAGCACGGTGGGTAATATCATGAAGGCTTTTTTTCCCCCCTCTTCTAAAAAGTTAAACAGTGGGGGTCCAAAGCACATCTCCTTATAAAATTACCTTGTGTATACTACTACGACTAGAGGTATGTTGTGGCTCTTCATAATACTCAACCTTTTTATCTGTATATATTTTTTTTTCTTTTCCTCATCCAAATCTTACTCTACCGAGAAGATCACTTTTCCTAATTGCCTCCAAAAAATTCTCTTCCACTTCCTTTACAGCTTCAGTTACAGTTAAATCAAGATCTAAGCATCTTGCATCAAGATGACGGTTCATCAAAAAATAAAAGGGGAGTTCTGCCTAAGCATGCCACAAACGTGATGAGATCTTGGCTTTTTCAGCACATAGGGGTAAGAACTAAATGGCATTTCATTTTGGTTTTTGCCCTGTTTTATGAAAAACAATCTGCTAATTGTTGGAGACCGCTAGGACCAGGATCATTCGTGCCCTTTTGCCAGGGTTACCTAAATGTAAACTAGAATGGAACGAATTATATAAAATGATACTCTAACTCCTCTTCCCACTCCTGGGTGGTTTTTTTTTCCACACATCAGGAATCCCTCCCCGCCAATCATTATCACATATTCCTCATTTTTCCTTCACACCCACAAGTCTCCCTTAGCCCTCACTTTCAGTTTTTCAGTAGTCACTTTCCATTCTACTTGTCTTGAGTGACTCCTGGGGAGAATCTATTCCCTTTGACCTTACAACCACCACCAACTTGATTGAAGACCTGCTAGCCTTCAGGGTCATTGAAGTGGAGAGTAGTCTTTAAGGTTTCCAGCACTTGTTTACATCAAAAGGTGATTTGTTTGTACCTCTGTCCATTTACCCTATTGTTTGTCAGGGCATTTAGCTAGAAAGTAGGTTTTCCAAGTGACGTCTTTTGAAATAAGCAAAAGCAATATTGGGCCAATTCAGTTGTATAATATTTCAGTTTAGCAGTATCCTGAAACAGTGAACCTCTAATAAACAAGCACTTATCCTCATTAGTAGGTTGCGCCCAAAGCATTTTAGTTTAAGAACAAAGTGCTTTATTGTTTCCCAATTAGAATTTAATCCATGATAAAACTCGACTTTATCATGTTTAAAAAGAAATTATTTTCCTTGTTCAGAGAGTTGAGGCTTGCAAAGCTCTTTCAGGTATCCTTATTCAAAAACATGATCATTATAAGTTTATTCTTTAAACTATATAAATTTTCCTTATTTTTCTCCATTTTTTTCTTTGTGTGTGTGTGTGTGGTTTCATTTGACCCCATAATGCTTGTCATCATTCTCATGTGACAGAGTCTTCAGACAGCATAACTAATCTGATTTTATCACATGTATTCTAGATAATGATCAGGCTATCCAACGAGTTCTGTAGCAGCCATGATAAAACATTGTTTTATGTTGGATATTCTTAATAAAATGACAAGTACCCGATAAAGCTTAAATATATTTTTTGCTTAATGTCTCGTGGTTTGTTTGACCTTTACTGATGACTGTCTTTTTTGCGGGGAGGAGAGGGTTGTTACCTGGGTAATCCATATTTCCTTTATAGAAAGAAATATAAACTTATGTGTTTTAACAATTTCTATCCTTAGCATCCCTATCCAACAGAGGATGAGAAAAAGCAGATTGCAGCTCAGACAAACCTGACTCTACTCCAAGTTAACAACTGGTGAGATATGTCAGTTACGAATTAATTTCTGTTCAGAATGTCTAAAACTGAACATTGAAGCAGCATTAATAGTCTTTGAGAAACTTGAAAAGTGGGAAATCCCTTTTTTCTAGTTGTCTTTTGGTTTATATGGGAAAGAATGGGAAGAGAAGCTCACCTACACCGGGCAAAGACTCTTAAAGAAAAAAAAAACAAAACTCTGCAAACAATGTGGATTTTCAAAAAGGACTTTATTCCATGGGATTAAGCAAACAATTGTTTAGTTGGATTGAAATTATTTGGTTTTTTTTATTTTCTTTTTCCCTTTTTCACAGAAGAAAGTGGAAATGGGACCCTGTTCCCACAGGGCAGGAGGTATCCCAAAGTTAGGAGCCCAATTACCCATCAACCTTCAGGTGAACCTTCTCTCCTGATCATTTCCTTTGGTTTTCCCAAGGAGCCCCAGCACATCTGGGTGAAAAGTGGATCCCTGGGGGTGTCTATGGATCTAAAGGGATCCTCTGGATGGGTGCTTTGGAGATACCTCGGATGGGACTAGGTTCTCCCTTTCATCCTAGCAACAATATATGGCACCAGCATTGTGGATGACGAGGGATACTCTGCCACCTAAGGGATCCTTGTGTAAGGACCTGGGCTTTACACCTGAAACTTCCGTTACCACCTGGGGGAGAAAGCCCACCTGCTGACTCGCAAGAAGGGTTTCATAGGTGGTTAGATTAAATACTTACATTATTGGGCCCTTGAGTTTGATTTAGCAAGGAATAATGAGCTCAATACAAAGCTGATAACCAAAGATGGTGGGATTTGGGGGACTAAGACCTATGCTTGTAATGCGATGAGTGCAAAACTTAATTTTACAACAATCTTGTTGTCCTAATCTTCGGTTGTCCCTGTCCACCGTGTTTTTCTGCCTTTGACTTTCCCATCCGCTTCCTTAATTTTCTTATCATTTTTTTATGTTCATGGAATGGGATGGGGTTGCTCTCCTTGTGTCTCTCCTGGCACAGACCTCAGCCTGAGCTGGGACAGACTCGGCTTGGAAGGGGGTGAGCGTGCCATACATGCTCCTCTCTCTGCCTTGCGGGAATGACCCACCCCCGCTTAGAGTTGCCATTACAGTGTAAGCTGTCAAGTGTAAACTCAGGACTCTGTGCACAATAGGGGCTTAATAAAGACTGCTGCTGCTGAAATGCTTTTTCCTGGGGTATCTGGGGAGGTGAGAACTCTGACAAACTCAGAAAGAAATGGAATAGCAACAGCTAGAGCCCATGAGAAAAGAAATCCTTTATTCGAGGGACTCGAATTTTTGCCTCCCAGAGGAGCCCAGGAAGAAGACAATTGGCAAGAGCCAGAAATGGAACACACCAGCTACTGCCACTTCCCAACTCTCAACTGTTTTGGGCAAGAAGGTGGTGGTGGTAGGTGGTTTTGTTCTTGTTCCTGATCCTGCTGTGACTAGTTGATTTCTGTCTGGGCCTTTGGCTCCTAAACTGTGGAGAAGAGAGGCAGAAGCAGACACTTCTATTTCTAACTGCTCTGACTGCTGTTCTACTTCACTGTGAAAATGTCAACTTAACTCTGGTAAGTATTTGATGTGTAGTCTGAGTGGCTGTCTGATTGCCTGCCCATGTGCAGGCGTGGGTGTCTGTATATAACTGAATGTGGGGATGGATAGATAGGTGGTGGCTGGGCAGTTTTCATGAGGTAAGGAACTGTCTCAGGGTGCAGTGGTAAATAAAAATTTTAAGTGCCCACACTCCTTCCTCCTAAATTGGAAATGGTGCCCACGTTAACAGGTACCTGGGTGGGCCCTAGGTTTGGGAGGTTGAACAAGCCTCTGTATGACATGATTGCATTACGCTGACAGTACACCAAGGGTTATGTAGCTATGGCCTACAGAATGCTATGTGCAAAACATCATACGCACTCATACAGAATGACAGGGCTTGGCAGAGTTTTCTGCGCCTCAGTTAGCCAAGTGGCTGAAGCCGACCCTAGGTGATAGAGCATCCAGAGGGATGGATGTATGGGGTGAAGGGAGAGAAAGCTGCCGCTATTCCTATTGCCCTTACTCCTGGTAAAAGTTAGGCATTTGTCCTAGAGTGCTCTAAATTCCTTTCTCTTTTTTTTGTGGTTGAATTGACCGTCTAGAGCACCTCTATTCAAATTATGAATTGTATCTTTCAATTTAATAGTTGCTTCATTCCCAATTTTAGTTAAAGTTATCACTTTGGGGGCAGGGTACCCATTTACTTCTTTCCTGCATGGGAGCTGTTTGAATTTTAAAGGAAGAAATGGCAAATATTGAAAAATAGCAATGGGACTTGTAAGATAAATGAGTAGAAATGGGATATAATGCTATGATGCTCTTGAATTAGTAGTTCTATAATAGTGTCAAAAATTGCTTCTCACTGTATAAGTTTTTATCCTAATCTAAAAGCCTGCCAGAGGAATAGTATTTAGGACCTAGAACCTCTATGGATGGTATTGAGAATCAGCAGTTAAGCCAACAATAAACTTGGGAGTTTTGGGGCTTTGAATATTTTTATGTTTGTGAATCCAGGAGTGAACCTATTATCTCACCAACCAGGCCAGCTAGACAAGCACTCAACAATGAGTTCTCTCAAAGGCATTGAGTTTTCATGAACGCAGAGGCTTCTGATTGGGTGGGAAATCTTTGAGGTTGCTGTTACTGCTTCTCCCAGTCATTAATTATGGGGGCCAGTGTAACCCTTCATTGTAGAGGGGCCTTGCTGGAGGAGACAGAACAACTACTGTTTAAATGATTAAGATGTAGAATTTGTCCTTGGCTTTCTGAGCATTTCAGTTGTCAGTTGAGGCACTTCTGTTGTCAAATTATTTCACATAAAAGCCTTGTGAAGGGTTTCTTACAGTTGTTAAAAAATTATTTTGGAAGCAATAACTCGATAATAGTTTGTGTATTCAGGATGTCGGTTTGCTACCAGGAGTTTCCTAAATTGGTTATGTAGTTTGCTTAACAAATCCAGATATGGTTATTATATAACTAGATTTATTAACCTGTGTGGTTAATATAGTAAAATCTTATTAAACTGGAAGGATAAATTTGGGAGGTATTTTATAGGGAAGTCTGAATATAAATATCCTTTAAAAATCCCACTCAGGAGGTTCTCAAATAATAGAAAACTTTAGCAGCAGGTAGGTTTTTAAAATTTAATGAAGAGATTCATTAGGCAGAGATAGCATTGAATTTGTGTTTTGATTCTGGTGAGAGATGTCTTATAAACCTATATGAGGATTTAAGATCTATTCCTCTATGTTCAGGTTTATCAATGCTAGACGACGAATTCTCCAGCCCATGTTGGATTCCAGCTGTTCAGAAACACCAAAAACAAAGAAAAAGACATCTCAGAACAGACCTGTTCAGAGGTTTTGGCCCGACTCGATTGCATCAGGAGTTGCCCAGCAACCGCCTAATGAACTTGCAATGTCTGAAGGTAAGGAAAATTTTACTCATTTGCCCAGAAATACAACTTTTAACTGCATTTCCCTCCCATCCAAATTCTTGCCACACTGCTGCAAGCACTTATCATATTCTGCCTTGTCTGCTGCATTAGCCTCCTCATTGACTTCCCTGACTCCTGTCTCCCCATTCCAATCCGTATTTCACTCTGCTGCCTGGATCATTTTTCCAAAAAAAAAAAATTTCAGTCCATGTCTCCCCATTCTTCAGGAACTGTCAGTGGTTGTCCATTCACCTCCTCATCAATCAATGGTATTTACTGAGCACTTATTGTGTGCAGAGCACTTTATTAAGCATTTGGGAGAGTACAATGCAATGGAGTTGATAAGCACCTTTCCTGCCTACCATGAGCAAAAAGCCCCTAGAATCAGCTCTCCTCCCTCCCTTCCCCCAGCCCAACCCACACTCTTTACCTCTCTAAACTCTCTGTTCCTTGATTTCATCTATCTCATCACCAGTCCCTTGCCCAAGTACTTCTTCTGGCTTGGAATTCTCTTCCTTTAGATAGATAGATGGGATAATGAAGGCCCATACTCCAAATTGTACTAAGTTATATGGTATTGTAATTCAGTTTTTTCAGTCCATTGGAATTTGGCTTTGAATCTTGCAGCCCCTAAATTCATAGTTGGGCATATTTCAACTGAAGCTACCACAGGTTATCTAGTCTTGTTTGCTACATGTTCTGTATGTTTCACCAATACTTTCTTGAAATTTTTGAGCACCTCACCGCTTCAGTGTTGGAAATCTCTCTACTGCCTGTTTTAGTTCCTTTGTTCTACTTACGTTTTTACCTAGGAAAATTAAGTGCATTCAGTTCTGCTTTTATGCATGTTCTCACTACGCTTTTAAGGCTTTTAAGTGTCAGGGAATGAAGGAAGCAAACCTGTAATGGATACAGTGCATTGCAGTTTTGGAAGAAATGGCTTGTGTTCATGCACATTTATACACATGCCCTGTGTCAGACATGGTGACTTCAATATCTCGAGTTTCTGCAAGAATGCAATCCTGCGGATGGGAGAAATGGGTGTATAACAAGCTAAGGACAATAGAAGTCCTGTTATAGCACTTGGAGATCATTCTGAAGACAGTGTTTTGGAAAAACGGCATCTCAATATAACATTTTGCCTGTGAGTGGTGGGGGAATCTTGTGACTCAGTAATCTTCCTAGATTATGCATTCATCTCCGTCCCTTTGTCCTGTTCTCCTCCTTCTCTCCCAAGGAGCTGTTGTGACTATTACGGCTCCCGTTAATATGAATGTGGACAGCCTCCAATCTCTGTCATCTGACGGGGCTACCTTGGCAGTTCAGCAAGTCATGATGGCAGGGCAGAGTGAGGATGAGTCTGTGGACAGCACAGAAGAAGATGGAGGTGACCTTTCCACAACCAACATCAGTGGACTCGTCTTGGATAACAGCGATTCTCTGCAGTAGGAAGCAAGAGAGCACAGACGGAAGAACTAGGGAAAAGAATGGACTCCACAGACTTTTTATAGTTTGCACAGCAAACATTTTACACAAGTTTTATTTCTAATATGTTTTATATGTAGATATAGAAGGGTGCACTTTTTGTATTTCATAGTAAGCTTAAAGAGTGTCTTTGCAGGTGCAGCGACTTCTTTCAAATGTACGTGTGGGGTTTTTTTATTTCCTTTAAAGTTTTAACTCTTAATATAATGAATGGTCCCTTATGAGTCCCTCAATGGAAAATGCTTCCATTGTCTTAAGCAAAATTAGTCAAAAGTAATTAGTCCTCTTGTTTGAAGCAAATTTCAAAGGGCTAATTTAAATTTTCTGTCCAAGTCTTAAGGAATTGGATCCTTAATGAGCCCCCATGTATTCGAAAGAAGCTTCTGCACCTTAAAAACTGCCAGTCAGAGGTGGACAGCACCACACACAAAAACAAATGAAGTGTGATTTAGTCATGAATGTATGGCAATTTAAAATAAGTTAAATTTCTCTCATATTCAAGTGAGCCTGTTTCATTTGCTAAAAAAAAAAACTCCTATTTTTACCTAGCTGGAATTATTGGATAAAAACTATTTTTATAAATTCATTAGGAATTGGGATTATGACTATATTGAACATAAAATTTCTAGAAGGAAATACATGTTTTAGTATTCCTGTTGGGGATGGTTCTGAATGGACCAAATTAAATACACATGCCTAAAGCTAGTTAGCATTCAATGGTTCTCTGTGAATACAAACCCTGAGGAGTAATGTAGATTTAATAATGGCGTTAGAACTGGCAATTCAAAGAAACTTTGATATCTTCAAATTTTCATTTATATGAATGCTCAGATTGCATTTTACACTTGATCTAAACTTGTATCTAAAAGTATTTGCTAATAGGTATTCAGGTAAGGTAAGTGCAAATGATACCCCAAATATTCCCAGTAATCAATTAAGCAATATTCTTTTAGTCTAATTTAAATCTGACTACAGTTCACTGGTAGTTTTTCCACATTAGCCAAGGTTTTGTTTTTTTGTTGTTTTTTTTTTTTTTAACTCCTACATAGGATACCTGAAACTTGTTTGAATTTTCAGCACCAGAGCAGATACAAAACATTTAGAGAATCTTTGTAAGTGATTAATAAATATTCAGAAAGTGGATTTAGCCCAGAACAATGGCTTTGTTGAAACTTCTTTTTCTCCCCAGCTTAATTTTTTTTTAACTTATTCTTGGTTGAATATGCCCGTTAGGCTTTTGATACCGAAAGTCAGTATTTCCTCCTTTTAACCTGGTTGTAACAGGATTTCTAGAACCTTGTGAATTAAAGTTTGCAGTTCATGGTATGGCATAATATTTTTCTTCCACTTGTTATTCTGCATTTAAAACAGCATCAGGGTTTTTACCTCCTGAGTTGACTCATGACCAAGGAGATGAGAGAATATATGCAAGGTATTTTTTCCTACAGGTCAACTCATTTTCACTGAGTTGGATTTCCTTAAAAAGGATGCCAAAAATTGCATGATTTCTTTATGTAGAACATTTTTGGTTTTCTGGAGGTTGCCACATATAAATTTGTTTTCAGTTGTTTGGCGTTTGAGATTTAGCTACAATGAATGGTCATCTCACTGAGGTTATGTTGTGAAATATTTGTTTTAATTCAGAATGACATGTCCTATTTTTCACTATATATTAGGTAATCTTCAGTGAATTCATGTATTGTTCCATAAAAGATCCACAGTACAGTAAAATTAATGATTTAAAAATAAAAACAGTTTCAGGAACTTCATCTGGAAAAAAATCTAGCTATTAACTGTAGCAAGAATAGGGAATCACACTGTAAAAAAACCCCAAAAAAACAGCCAGTATTTTCTTGTGGAAAAAATGATAAAATATTTTGTCAAAGATCTGGGTATGTCTTCAAAGATCTTTTTCCAACTCTAATTTACTTAAACATCAACTTTACTAGCATTTTTTTATGAGGAACTGTGGCAACTATATTTTGAAATTTTATTTACCATTTCTTGTCCTTTTCTAGTACTTTTCTCCAGAATAGCAAAAGCCATTAGCCGAATACCTAGTTTTTCAGCAACAATTATTCTTCCCATCGGAGATATTGGTAATCATACAACATGTAGCAGAATTTATTAAACTAATTTAAATCCAGGGTGCTACAAATATCATTTTTGGTGCCAAACTACTGAAGCTTGGAGAATAGGTATTTGCCTTTGTACAGTGAAAATCAGAAAACTTAATTGGAGTGATTTGAACAATGTTTCAGGCTGTGTTCTGCTTCATTTTTGTTTGACTCTTTGAAATAGATTCTCAGTGCCCTAAAACTGAATTGGCATGCCAGGCAGATGAGCACATGTATCTATAAACGGATTTTTTGAAGGGACTTTGGAAACATACCAAAAAAGACCTTCAAACACCATCCATGAATAATCAAGGTGCTTCTCATATATGTATAACTTATACATGTTAAGCTACTTTGATTTAAAAATCATTCTTTCTTCCACAGTATGTCATTCATCAAATTCCCTCAAAAGTGTTTCCCTTCCAGCTACCTACATAGCCAAAAGAATCAATTAAAGCACACTCCCATCTACTTGGACTTGTCGCAAGTGAAGAAGTTAAACCCCAAACTCTCTTCTTGTTGAATTCTTTATTTGTGAAGGATCCTTTTGAATGTGCTTTAAATTCCTGACTTCTTGAATTCTGTTGTTGTGGTTGTTACTGTTGTTCCATTGTAGAGCAAATAAGCTAGGTTGGCCTTGCCAAACCCAAATCAAACTCATACTGCTGGACTCATTTAAATCTTTTATGGTTTGTGGGGTTATTTTTCATATAGTAAAATGAGTTGATTCATTCATCCATTGTGTCAAGTGGGAAATGGCACAAGTATGCTGTTCAGTAGGCTGAGAAACAATGACAATTAGTAACCTGTATGAGAAAGCATACATCACCCTGTCTTATGAATTTTCTGTGTATAACCTTTTGACTGATGACTGCTTTCTGCCAGCGTGAAAGAGCAATGGACTAATGGAGCACTTTTGAAAAAAACAGACAGTCCTAGCGTCAATGATATCAATGAAATATCATTTTCCCCCCAATGATATTAAAGGCCCATCTCTGGCGGATAGTACTGAAATAATCCAGCAATCTTCCTTTGTCTTAGTAACATTTGGTCTATGAAACTGACAATCTTTAAAATGTGAATACTGTAACATTAAGTTTTTCTTGGATTGTTGTCTTGAAAAGGGATTTTGTGAAACAACTGATTTATCAAAGCAAAAAAATTAAAAATAGAAACATGTTTATGGATGATGTATTATTGCCAGAAGCTCAACTCAAACCAAAAGCATGCATTCTCTCGTAAGTAAAGCCTAAGAATTGCTTCATGCTACATTCTGAACTTTGGTTTGCAGTCTACACTAAGAATGAGAGTTGGCATTGCCATTGGATTGAAATTCATTTCTATTTTCAGACGTCAACTATATAACAGGAAAAAATCATGTCCCTGGGTAAAGGATTAGTTTTGAGAAATAAAGGAGAAACAGATTCTATTTTTCAAAGGGATTTTCCATTCTTTAGTTCCCATAATATTTTTCTCATAGAACCTGTCAGTTGATTAATATCGAGTGCTTGCTGGGTGCAGAGCACTGTAAGGAGAGCTTGGAAGAGTACAATAGAGTAAGTAGATCTGACCCCTGTCCTCAAGGAGCTTATAATCTACCTGGGGAGAAGGACATTAAAATAAATTACAGGTAGAGGAGGCAACCAAGAATAAGGAATATATTTACATGAGTGCAGTGGGGAGGGTAATTGGGCTGAGTACCTAAGTGCTGAGAGGCTATGAACTCAAGTGCATAGGTGATGCAGAAAGGAGGGGAAATAGGAGGGAAGGTGAGAGATTAGTCAGAGAAAGCTTCCTGGTGGAGATGTGATTTTAGTAAGGCTTTGAAGATGAGCATGGTAGTCTAGCAGATATGAAGGAGGGAGTTCCAGGAAGGAAGAGGGATGAGAGGCAAGACCGATGAGAGTAAGACACAGTTAGTAGGTTGATATTAGAGGAATAAATTGAGTGGGCTGGGCTGTAGTGGGAGAGGAAGGAGGTTAGCAGGGAGAGAGCTGATTGAGTGCTGATGGCAAGGTGTATGTGTTTCTCCAACTGGCAACCACTGGGAGGTTTTGAGGACAAGCAAGGAAGCAGTTTGTGTGGAGAACAAGAGATGGGGTCTGGAGATATGATCAAAGCACACTGAAGAAACATTTTGAGACAATTCTGAGAGAAATATTTGTTAGGTAAAGTACAGCTTATGCCAGAAATTATGCTGCTTTAGCCAGTAGACTCGAGACCACCAAATACATCCAAGTGGACTCGGAGGTGCATTGCAGGGACCCCATTTAGAGCTATTTATATCTTATTTTCCAGGAAACCTGCTACTGCGCTAGATTTACCAACTTTCCTATAGCTGAGACAAGCATAAATATATCTACATATATTAAAGAATTTCCCATAATAAAAATCAGATTTAAATAACTTGGATGAATATTTAATGTCCATCTATTTTTTTTCTGGTTTTGCATTTGGAATTATTAAAAAAAAATGCAAAATAATTCATTACTAGATCAAGAACATGTCTTCCAACTCTATTATACTGTACTTTCTCTCACACTTAGTATAATGCTCTGCACATAGGAAACATTCAGTAAATATGCTTGAGGATCTAGAACCTGTATTCCAATGATTATTTTGAATTTCTTGGCATTACAAATCTTACCAGACCTTTTACGATCCTGAACACCACTTTCGTTTTATTTCAGAACCCCAAAGGACCATGTTAAAATAGAGAAATATTTCCATAATGAAATTAGATTCTTCTAAGTCCAAATTTTTGCCCTATGAATAAATACTTTTTGGTTCATGTAACAACTGTACATCTTGTGACTGAAGCTTTAAAAATCTGATTTGTAACAGACAGCATCTTGCCATTGTCCAAGCTTAAAGATAGGAAGTATTTTGTTGAAAATATTAGGATTGTAATGCCATATCAGAAATTTTGGATCATAGAAATGAAGGTAAGCTCCTTGTAAATATGAAGTAGCTAATTTTGAAGAATTTGCTGTTCTGCGGGTTTTGTCATCTTAAAGTTAGGAGACTTTTAACTTTTATCTTTATTCAATCATATGTTACAAGATTTGAGTCCAATATTTTTTTTAGTGCCTGAGGGGTTATGATTTTTGCTGAAATATTTTGGTATCACCTAATCTGCCTAATTTAACTATTTGATTCACCTATAAATCCTTTGCCAAAACCTAAAACCCTTTTTTTGAATGTTATTTCTTAAAAGTGCTTTTAAGTAAATTACTATTCTTACCTTACTGTTATGCTCTAAAGAGCAGTTGAGATTAGAGGGAGGTAGATACAGATAGCCATTTTATCTCAAAAAAATAATCTTAGTCGTGGATTGAAAATTAGCACAAGAATTTAAGAATTCTGAAAATTACCATGGATTTCTGGGATTCATCCTAATTGAATTCAATTAGGGGCATTTTAGTGAATACCTCAACTTTGTATTTCCCCAAAATATGAAACAAAATGCATTGGTGTTGGAAGCTTTCCCTGGCATTACCAACTCCTTAGGGGAAAAAAAAAAGCAAGTCTTTGAAAAGGAGGTTCTTGTTAACTAATGTTTTTTCTTTGTGTTCCATTTAATAAATATTCATCGTTTAATATGTCAATCTAATATCTGTATTTCCCTCATCAAAAAGTAATCACAAGTGTGAATACATGCAGCAAACTAATAGATCTAGAAAGGGTGGATAACTAAAGATGTTTCTTAAAAGTTTTCAAGAAGATCACATGGTCTCAAAAGCGATTTGGTTACTAATCAAGTTCAGCAGTAAAATGACCGGAGAGCTAGCTGAATGCACAGAAATGCTCCCTCAACTCCAGGTTTAAAATGTCTGAAGGCAGTGCTTCCCCGGAGAAGTGGCTAGAAGAATGTCTTATAGCAAGTGTGGAGAATGCTACCCTTCTCTGCACAACATAAAAACTGGTTAGGATTAGGAGGAGGTGAAAGCGATTTGTTTTCTTTTAAATGGATTGCTTTGATGAAGATCAAAGACCTATTTCAATATGTGTGTGTGCGTGTGTGTGCCTGTGTTTGTGCGCGCGCGTGTACAAGGGGGAGGTGTTGGGGGTGTTACCGGGCTTTTGTTGAGGAAGAAGCCCAAGGCGGGGAGCTGGAAGAGGGAGATGGTAAGTAGAGACTGGAGAAAAACCGAACAGGGTGTAAAAACGCTGTGTAAAGGCAGACTGCAGGAAAGTTGGAAAAGGCAAAATTGATGATGAATTCTCTTCCATTATACATTATGGTGGCAGGAAAAAGGAAGAAGAAAATCCAAGAAAGCACTCACTGTGGAAGGATTATTTATTCCTAGAAAAATTTTGCGAGCAGATGGTGCACAGCTTAAGGTGAGAGATTCCTGAGAGTTTTTTGCCGAATTACAAAATAGCAGTTGCTCCTCTAGTCCTCTACATGATGTGTATTTGCATCACACACAAAAATAACCACAGCATGCAAAGACAATAAGTTCAGAGGGCAAATAGATGGTTCAACTAGCCCACAAAGGGGTAGATGAGGAGGCAGAAGAGGGATGATTCTTGCAAACCACACTGACATTTCATTTCTGGTAGCCTTGAGGCAGAACCGGGCCGGGGGCAAATTGGGATACAAAAAGCAAAGGGGAAAGGAATAGGGAAAGGGGGATTAAATTCCCGCACTGCCAGTTCTAATGTCAACCTTCTCACTGTACCTCAGTCTTGTCTATCTCACTGCCTGCCGACTCGTCACCCATGTCCTGCCTCTGGCCTGGAACATCCTCCTTCCTCATATCGGACAGATAATGACTCTCCCCCCACTTTAAAGCCATATTGAAGGTACATCTCCTCCAAGAGGCCTTCCCTGACTTAGTTCTCCATTCCTCTTCTCCCACCCCCTTCTGCATCACCTTGACTTGCTCCCTTTATTCATCCCCTTTCCCAGCCCCACAGCACTCATGTAAATACCTGGAATTTATTTATATTAACGTCTGTCTCCCCCACTAGGCTGTAAATTCATTGTAGGCAGAGCATGTATCTGCTTTTTGTTGTACTCTCCAAAGTGCTAAGTACAGTGCTCCACACACACTACACTCAATAAATACAGTTGAATGAAGGAATAGTTCCAGCACTTCTCCCTGAACCTGGATGCACTGCTGAATGTGTTTCCAGTCACACCAGAAACTTGCCTTACTGGCTTGGAAAGGCCAGTTTGGTGGGTGATGGTGGAGGTGGCAGGGAGGAAGCAGTAGCTGCCATCATTGGCACTGTGAGAGTGAAGTGATTTCCCAAGATTAAAATTTGGAGGGAAAATCAGAGTGGCTCACTGCCTCCCGATGCAGGGCCCAAAAGAATATTCCTGCAGCTGATGCCAACTCACTCTCAGGGTCCCATCACCCAGTGTCCTGCCTCCAGGGAACTCTGGGACAGTGAAACCAGGGGGGTCAGAGAGAGACAGGAGAAGCTTGATCAGGATATAGCCACTTTAAATTGTTTTTAACTTTGGGAGTCTACATAAGACTAATACCGTTATTACCATTTCAGGATATCACTTTCCAAAAGTAATCCCATCTTTATCACCATAAACTTTAAGAATACATTAATGAATGTAGTGAAAATTGAAGTGATCTTCTCAAAAAGCCAAATTCTAACATGACCTCCTGGAGAAATCTATTCAGAAAGGAACTAAGGAGGGACTAGGTAAAATAGGCCCAAGTGAATAAAGATATACATGAGTGCAGTGTGGTTTAGAGGGAAGACCATGACTGTGGGCATCAGAAGACCTGGGCAGCATGGCAGGTGCTCATGGCTAAGCCACGTAACTTCTCTGTGCTGCAGTTTCTTCAGATGTAAGACGGGAATTAAATTCCTGCTCTCCCTCCCCCTTAGACTGTGTGCCCCATGTGAGGTGGGAACTATGCTCTACCAGATTATCTTGTGTCTACCCCAGTGCTTAGTACAGTCCTTGGCACCTAGCACTGAATAAATGCCACAATTATTAAAGAGACGTATGGAGAGGGTTTGTTGGTGAATGCCTCTAAATTATTTAAGGAGGGGAGGGGTGTGGTAGATACAAATTAATCAGGTTGGATGCAGTCCTAATAATAATAATGGTATTTGTTAAGCGCTTACTATGTGCCAGGTAGATACAAGCAAGTCGGGTTGGACACAGTCCCTGTCCTATAAGGGACTCGCAGTCATAATCCCCATTTTACAGATGAGGGAACTGAGGCATAGAGAAGTGAAGTGGCTTGCCCAAAGACACACAGCAGACAAGTGGTGGAGCCAGGATTAGAAACCAAGATTCTGATTCCCAGGCCCATGCTCTACCCACTATGCCAAAATGGGCCTCCTGACAATAAATTCAAACCTGTTTTGAATCTATGCCTTTGAATAGCTTGCAAGACTGAGTATGGATAAGATTTAAGATTGATTGCTATTGAAATTTGATGGGATTTTTGGCTAAGGAATTAGGCACTGGCTTTTGGACTGAGACTCCACTTTCACATGACACTTCAGGGGGTGGCTAAGGACATCCCAGCAGACATTTCATCATTTGTTGGAAGAAATTGCAGTGCATTGTTGGGTGGATATTGGATTTTAATGACACCTCAGTTGGTGTGAATGGTGAATGAATAAATGTTCAGCTCTTTAAATGGTAATTTTGTAAGTATTAAAAATGCCACGTGCAGAATAGAACAGATGTAAATTGTCCTTGGGCCTGGCTATTTGATTTTTAAATGTGTTTTGCATGACTCTCTAGTTTAGAAATAGCTGTGCATGGTAACACTAACGATCAGTCCTGGCCATATCCCTTTCCCTTTTGTAACTTCCAATTTGGAGGCTGCTGTGAATTAATACTTTTCCCTACAATACAGATGCTTGCCACACAAATTGAACCTCTGAATGTCTGCATTTTCTAATAAAGCCTAGATAATCATTTCAGACCCAGCACTTTCCCTCTAAGGCCCCAACCCCACTGGACTTGTAATTGAAGCAACAGGAAAGCAAGTGCTACCATTTATGTCTAGGAGTGGTATTGAGGCTGCCTCAACACTAGCTCCAAAATGAACACTCCAGCTGTTTTTCTAAGCAAAAGCTTGGTCTCTCATAAGTCTGTTTGCTAGGAGCAAGAAGCAAACCGAGGGAAGTCATGTGGCTCAGGAGAAAGAGTACAGGCCTGAAGGGTCAGGGGACCTGGGTTTTGCCACTTGCCTGCTGTGTGACTGGACAAGTAACTTAACTTCTCTGTGCAGATTTTCCTCACCTGCAAAATAAAGTTTAAATATCTGTTGTCCTTCCTTCTTTGACTGTGAGCCCCAGCTAGAACAGGGACTCTTCCTGAACTAATTGTCTTGAATCTACCCTAGTACTTAGTAAAGTGCTGGGAACATAGTAAGCGCTTACAAATGTCACATTATTACGAAACCTTTCCATTTGTTGCTGCCTCTAGCAGCTCTGCTGCAATTCCCCCAAGCCAAGCAATTTGGTTTTTAACATGTGAAAGACCCGAGCGACTTCACTGCTAAGGCCGCACCCTCCCCCTCCCCGCTCCCTCAAGGGCCTGGGTTTGAAATTAAATAATTGGTTTCCCACATCAAGGACGATTTTCTTTAATGAATTCCTTTGCCTCGTATTCCTCAGGCATCTATCCAGGAGAGACAACCTTCTTGCATGAAGGACTACAGTGCTGAAGCCCTGAAATCTCTGAAATTACCTTGAAATGTGCACTCCAAATGATCTAGAGAGTTGGGCCCAGGAATGATCAAATTCCTCCCGTTCTCTCCTGCAACAGCAAGTGTAGTAAAGGAAGACTTAATGACCCCTCCCCCCCCACCCAGTGCAGGCTCTCCCCACCCGACCCTCATCCCAAGACAGAACTGACCAGCAAAACATGTTTGAAAAGTGTAGAAGAAACAGTGAAGGGGGCTCAGGCAGGTTTACCTTTTATATGAGCTTTGTCTTTTTCCACCTTCAGATTGCTGAGGAGAACCTATTCTATAAAATACTATCCCATCTCAGTCCACTCTCCAAGCTAATTGAGAGTTTTGGAAAGAAATGGTGTTTCTGTGTGATAGGGCAAAGGAGAATGGATGAGAGGAGGGAGTGAATATGGGCTTGCTACAGTGCTCTGTGCACAATAAATGCTTAATAAATATTGTCTTGCTTTGCTATGAATTACTGAATAAATAATGGTTATATTTGTTAAGTGCTTACTGCGTAGTAAGCCCGCCAAACGGCAGGGACTGTATCTGTTGCTGACTTGTTCATTCCAAGCGCTTAGTACAGTGCTCTGCACATAGTAAGCGCTCAATAAATACTATTGAATGAATGAATGAATGTACTAATCGCTGGGAAAGATAGATAAAAAGGGCAAAATCCCTGTCCTGAACAGTGTTCCCAATGTAAAGGTGGAGGGAGAACAGCTATTGAATCTCCATATTACAGATGAGGAAACCGAGGCTTAACTAAGAAGTGACTCGTCCAAGATCAAATAGATGGAGAAGCAGCGTGGCTCAGTGGAAAGAGCGTGGGCTTTGGAGTCAGGGCTCATGAGTTCGAATCCCAGCTCTGCCACTTGTCGGCTGTGTGACTGTGGGCAAGTCACTTAACTTCTCTGTGCCTCAGTTCCCTCATCTGTAAAATGGGGATTAAGACTGTGAGCCCCACGTGGGACAACCTGATTCCCCTGTGTCTACCCCAACGCTTAGAACAGTGCTTGGCACACAGTAAGCGCTTAACAAATACCAACATTATTATTATTATTATTATTACCAATGTCCAGTGTGTGGAGGGCTCCCTGGACCCTTAGTTGGATCTTGGGGGTAGGGACGGGAAAGAAGGAGAGGATAGGGAGGGGAAAGGGGAGGAGAAGGTGGGGAAGAGGAGGGGAAGGAGAGAAAGAAGGGGACGGATATTTAGACTGTAAACTCGTTATGGGCAGGGACCAAGTCCGCTAGTTCTGGTGCACTCTCCCGAGCGCTTAGGACAGTGCTGCGCCTATGGTAAGCGCTCAGCAAATACCGCTGATGGAGGGAGGGCCGCCAAGCACCTGCGCCGGCCTCGCTACGTGCACACAGACACACACACGTGCACACAGTGCTGTGATGGTCCCCGCCCCTTTCCGCCGGTCCCGGATCCTCGTGCTCGGGGCGTCTCGTCGGGTCCCTGCGAGCCGGCAGTCCTTGGAGCACGGGGAGCCCTGGAGCCCTGAGCCGCTCCTGTCCTGTCCTGTCCTGTCCTGTCCTGTCCTGTCCTGTCCTGTCCTGTCCAGTCCAGTCCAGTCCAGTCCAGCGGTCAGGCCCCAGCGACCTCCAGGTGTCCAGACAGCAGCCACAGCCAGGTAGGACCGCTCTCCAACACTGCGGCCAGTGGAGCTGTTTGAGCGCCCCCTCCCCTCCCCATCGCCCCTCACTCGCTCCCTTTTGCTCTACCCCCACCCAGCACTTGTATAGATATGTACATATTTATAATTCTATTTATATTAATGATGTGCATAGATCTATAATTCCGTTCATTGATATCAGTGCCCGTTTATTTGTTTTGATGCCTGTCTCCCCCCTTCCAGACCGTGAGCCTGCTGGGGGCAGGCACTGTCTCTTTTTGTGGGTGAGTTGTACTTTCCAAGCGCTTAGGACAGTGCATTGCACACAGTAAGCGGTCAGTAAATACGATTGAATGAATGAATGTAGGCTCAGGGCTTGATCCAGCCGTCCGCCCCCTTCCTCCCCTTCCTCCCCCCCCTTTTTTAATGACATTTGTTTAGCGATTATTATAATACTACTACTAAGAACAATTATGGTATTTGTTCATCCTTTACTATGTGCCAAGCACTGTTCTAAGCGCTGGGGTAAATACAGGGTAATGAGGTTGTCCCACGTGGGGCTCACAGTCTTCATCCCCATTTTAAAAGATGAGGGAACTGAGGCCCGGAGAAGTGAAGTGACTTGCCTAAGGTCACTCAGAAGACAAGTGGAGGAGGAGGGATTAGAACCCACCTCCTCTGAGCCCCAAGCCCGGGCTCTTGTTACTAAGCCTGTTCTAAACGCTGAACAGTCCTGCGACGCCCCCGGGCAGCCGGCTCGGGTTTGCCTGCTCCCTCTGCCTCCCCACCCCCCCAGTAATGCCCCCCCAAATTCTCAGCGCACCTCCTTCGCCCCTAGTACAACGTGAGCCTCCCCTTAACTAAGATACCCACCCCCAGCCCCAACTGCCTCGCTCCCAGGGCCCCCGTCCTGCACCTCCTGATTTGTGGTTCTTGGTAGGTGGTTGGCAGGCCTCCAGGCCACGGATGGACGCTCAGACCCCCTGGATCCAAACCTGCCCACCCTCTGTCCGAGCTGGGGGTTGGCGGCTGGGTTGAACGGGTCCAAGGGGAAACCAAAAGATAAGAACGTCAGGTTTCCAAAGCCAGTTTCCATTTGAGATCCCTAGGTTTGGGATTATTGTCACCGTTATACTGCCTAAGTTGTAGAAAGGAGGGAAGCACAAAGACTAGCAATCCTGAAAAGGGTGTCTTTGACCTTCTGGTTTGTTTGTTTTCGTTTTTTAAATTGTATTTGTTAAGCATTTACTACGTGTCAGGCACTGTACTAAGCACTGGGGAGCATACAAGCTAATCAAGGTAGAAACAGTCCAGGTCCCACGTGGAACTCACAGTCTTGATCCCCATTTTTTTCAAGAGAGTGGGTGGAAATGGATGAGGGCCATTAATGACTTATTAGAGGAAAGTTTGGGATGGCTGATAATATTGGCAGTAAGCATATTTGCTGAATGTTTAGTGAGTAGGCATATCTGTAATTTTATTGATTTATATTGAATTCTGTTTACTTGAACTGATGTCTGCCCCCCCCCACCCCAGTGAGCTGATCGTGGGCAGGGATTGTCCCTCTTTATCGCTCTATTGTACTTTCCCATCTCAGTACAGTGCTCTGCACACCGTAAAGCATTCAGTAAATACGATTGAATGAGTGAATGAATAGTAAGTGCAGGGTCTTGGAGCTACCTTACCCCTACTGTAAGAGTGACTGTCAAGGCAAGGATCCCTCATTGAGCCTCCCAGCCTCCTGTTCTGTCAGAAACACAAAGCAGGATTGGGTAGGCTGCTGGCTGCAGATTCTGGTGCCACAAGTGTCCACTCAATGGGAGAGATGGCAGGGTCCTGCTCTTCAGAGCCTTAAATTGAGTGTTTTACTGCCACCCCATAGTTGGACTAAGAAACAGCCCCCTAATCCGGCCTTCCCTATCTGAAGATTAGAAAATCACGTTCTGTGGCCACAGAGGAACTGTGCTCCCTAGGCAAATTCAGGCTGCAGGTCGTCATCTGTATACATATATATATTTAATTGACATTTACTTATTTAATAATAATGGTATTTAGAGCTTACCCTGTGCCAAGCACTGTTCTAAGGGCCAGAATAATTATATTAAGTGCTTACTATTTGCAGAGCACTGCTCTAATGCTGGGATAGATACAAGATAATCAGGTTGTCCCACAAGGGACTCACAGTTTTAATCCCCATTTTGCAGATGAGGTAACTGAGGCACAGAGAAGTTGTTTTTTGGCCAAGGTCACACAGCAGACAAGTAGTAGAGCTGGGATTAGAATCCATGCCCTCTGACTCCCAACCCCGGGCTCTTCCCATTAAGCCACGCTGCTTGTCTGTCTCCCCACCTAGACCGTGAGCTCGTTCTAATTAGGAATGTGTGTTTGTTATATTATACTCTTCCAAGCGCATAGTACAGTGCTTTGCACACAGTAAGCACTCACTATTTATTGAGCGCTTACTATGAGCAGAGCACAGTATTGAACCCTTGGAAGAATACAGTGCAGCAGAGTTGATAGACATGTACCGTGCCCACAATGAGGGGGAGAGAGAGGCATTTATAGAAATAACTCATAATATATCATACCTAATAAGCCTTCATTTTGGAAGCGCACCTAATCAGACCTGCAGTTTGGAAAGGTGGCTCCTCTTTGTCTCTCCGCCTAATTCAGTGTTACATTCTGCAGTTTGGCAGCGGCCAGATGGTAATTCACGACCCACTGTGGTATTGATTATCCTCCAATTGTTTTTGCCGTATGAAACAGTTAAAGATATTGATTGTAGGTAATGGCAAAACTGCAGGGGCGGATTTAGCTTGCCTGGGGACTGGGAGGGAGACTGGGCAGAATCCATAATGGGGAATGTTCCTGGAGTTGAGAATTTGCCCCATCAGCCGTTTCCCTGCTCTAATTTTTATAGCCTGTATTCTCAAGTTGTGCTACGCGGTGGGAAACTCCTTAAATTGCCATTTTATGCAATTCTGGCCTTTTGGGGAACATTTTTTATTTGGTTATTCCAGAGAAAATGACTAACCAGGGCGAACTATTATTTTCTCTCATGAATTCTTCCGAAAGAAACAATATTATGGGGCGATACTCGGTACAAGAAAAATGAAGTTAGCTGCCTGTTCACCTTTGTGGAGTCTACGGGGTACTTTAGTACTCTGGTGTGGTTTCAAGTTTCCCAGGACCGTCTTGAAGCAGTGAGGTGTGATTTCTGCACATTCAGTCCTTGCCCTGGCTGTAGCCCAAGGGTTATTCTGAGAGCTGCAATTGTTCATTGAACTCCGGTTAAGAAAACAAAGACAGACTTGATCAAGGGATTGACATCAGTCAATTGCAATATGTTTACAGGTCCCCCAAGCACTTTTCCCAGATGATTATAGCTCAGCGCCATTCCTTGTGGATAAATATTCATTTGTACTAACTTTTCACCGGAGCCCCTTTGTCGGTGCTGTGGGAAGCATTAAAAGCAGGTGATCGTCTCCTAAACAAATTAGGGCCTATCTCTAGTCACCTTGGGAAGCAGTTAAAATCCGTCCATTCTTTTTTAATTTCAGAGCCCCCAGTCCTGTTTTATGGGGCTCTGGTGATTTCAGAGAAAGGAGCAGGGGTGGGGGAGAGGGATCTTCATTTCTAGCCTTGCCTTTAGGGAGGCAAAGAGAGGCAGATCAATAGCTGTTTTAAGGCCCATCTGTTTGATGAAAGCTCAGCCCTGTTACTTGTGTACAGCAGGAGGCCTTTAAAATGGCAACCAAGCTCTTCAGTGGCAGAAGCAAGGAAAAATAATCCAGTTGCCCTCTACCATTTTCATGTAGCGTATTTACTCGCATACATACCCCTCTTTTGGGCATCACTTTTGCAGCCCAACACAGGGAAGGAGCTACTACAGGGGGAATTAAGTCTAGCAATAAGGGAGAGGGAGGAGGAAAAGAAAAAGAAGGGAGGAAGAAGCTTTTTACCCATGCACTGCTTATGAAGATACCTTTTTTATTTCCTCTTCAGAAATCTGGTGGGGGGCAGGGGTAAGGATGGGAAAAAATTATGTGGTGGAAGCAATTATGTGAATGAATATGGTATTTCATTAGAAGCTTCCATCCAAAGTCCCAGATCACTTTGAAGACACTTTTTTTTAATTGGAATTTAAGCAATTACTATGTGCCAAGTACTGTACTAAGCACTGGGATAGATAGAAGCTAAGAAGGTTGGACACAGTCCATACTCCATGACTTAATGGATAGAGAATGGGCTTGGAAGTCAGAAGGATCTGTGTTCTAATCCTGGCTCTCCCACAAGTTTGCTATGTGTTCTTGGGCAAGTCACTTGACTTCTGTGGGCCTCACCTCATTTGTAAAATGGGGTTTAAAAATGAACCCCTTGTAAGACAGGGACTATGTCCAACCTGATTAACTTGTATCTGCCCCAGAGCTTAGAACAGTAGTTGGCAAATAGTAAATGCTTAAGTACTATTATTATTTTTCAGCTGTTGTCTTCTTTCACATGCTTAGTACACTATCCAGCACTTGGTGAATTCTATGGATTGATGAAAGCAGAAACTTATAATTTACTCATGTTCATGAGCTCACTCACACACCACTCATTTGATAAGTGATGGGATGTGGCCAAGGGAAAATAGGGCTAGAGCAGCTTAAGACCTGGAGAAGACAGAGTCAGGAGAGACTATATTGGAAGAAAAGTGGACATTTTTTTAAAGGTGTTCATTAAGGGCTTAATATGTGCCAGGCATTCTGCTAAGCACTGTAGTAGATACAGGTCAATCAGGTTGGACACAGTCTCTGTCCCACTTGGGGCTCACAGTCTCAATCCCCATTTTAAATATGAGGCAACTGAGGCCCTGAGAAGTTGAGACTTGCCCAAGGTTACACATCAGGCAGGTGGCAGAGTTGGGATTAGAACCCAGGTCCTTCTGATTCCCAGGCTGGTGCCCTGTCCAGTAGGCCGCACTGCTTCTCTTTCAACCCAACTCACTTCTTGTGACCATGCTGCTTTGTATGACTGGAGGAATAAGGGGTCCAGAGCTGTGACCAGGAGCCAGGGGCCAAGTTAGGAATTGGTGAAATGTTTATAGGTAAGGACACCACAGAAAATTATGATGTGAGATTAGCAATACTAACATAGCACCAACAATGAGTAGGCACACTGCATAATGCAGAAGTCCACGATCCTTATCCTCAGAGGAGTATAAGGTGCTTGGGAGCAGGGAAGCTGTCTCATGCTTCTGTTCTTGGGAAAGCAAAACAGAAGGCATTCAGGACAGTGCTTAATACAGTGCTCTGCACACAGCGCTCAATAAATACATTTGAATAAAAGTTCAGTGAAGTGCTTCTAGGATTTGAGTTTGCTGAAGGTAGAGAACCTGTCTACCAACTCTATTGTAGAATACTCTCCCAACTGCTTAGTACAGTGCTGTGCACACAGTAAGCACTCAATAAATACCATTGACTAAGTAGCAGATTCCAGAAGGTGTGTCCAATAGCGATAGTATTTGCTAAATGCTTATTCATTCAATAGTATTTATTGAGCGCTTACTATGTGCAGAGCACTGTACTAAGCGCTTGGAATGTACAAATAGGCAACAGATAGAGACAGTCCCTGCCCTTTGACGGGCTTACAGTCTAATCGGGGGAGACAGGCAGACAAGAACAATGGCAATAAATAGAGTCAAGGGGAAGAACATCTCATAACATGCTGGAAAAGAATTCATGGGTGGGAGTGCATATACAGGCATTGTTTAATCGTAGACTGAGCAATAGTATTTATAAGATGCTTACTGTGTGCAGAGCACTGTACTAACTGCATGGGAAAGTACCATATAACAGAGTTGGTAGATGAGATCCCTGCTCACAAGGAGCTCACGGTCTACAGGTATAAGAGATGATTCCCCATCCAGTAGTGAAACATGATGTTTGAGTTCACAACAAGGTTGTGAAGAAAACACCATTTCCTAAGAAACAAAGCTTGAGGTGGAGAAGTGGTTGAGTCATTCAGAATACAGAACCCGGTGCTAGGCATTTAGGAGAGTTCAGTATTTAGTAGACACAGTCCTAGACCGCAGAGAGCTTCCAAGCTAGCAAGGGAGATAAGCACTGAAATAATATGCAGATAGGAGGAAGAAGTGGGTAGTGAATCAGTGCTTAAAGAATAGTAGGCTTTGTGCTTATGCCTCTGAGCAGCTGAGTTTGGGACTGCAGTTTCCCTATGTTTCCAGCAGTAAAACAATATGACTGGGAAAATGAGTTAATTTCTAAGCCACCTTTCTAATTCTCTTCTAATATAGCTTCCTGCCAACAACATATTTGTTTTCCACTCCAGAAATGCATCCCATTACCTGCTGTTCCATCAGCTGGGGGAGTGGCCCAGTACAGAATTTAGGAGGAATAATGGTAAATTTGGTTGCTAGTAGAGGTGGGAGAGATGGGATTTCAGACTCCCATGACTTAGCTGGGAAAATGTGAGAAGCAGCATGACCTTGTAGAGAGAGCACAGGTCTGGGAGTCAGAAGGACCTGGGTTCAAATTCCAAATATGCCACTTGTATGCTCTGTGACCTTGGGGAAGTCACTTAGCTTCTCTACGCCTCAGTTATGTCATTTGTAAAATCGGGATTAAAGTCTGCGAGGCCCACATGGGACATGAACTTTGTCCAACCCGAGTAGCTTGTATCTACCCCAGTACAGTGCCTGGCACATAGTAAGTGCTGAACAAATACCACTAAAAAAACCAAAACGCCCTTCCTTGGGTCTCTGCCCCATGCTTGGTTGCTGTTGAAGTTTTTGGGCCAAGATCTTCCATCCTTTGCACTTCTGACCATTTTCATGCATTTGGGGAGAGGAACAGAGATCAGAATGTGCTGCCCAGCCTTTGACATTTGGAAACACACACTATCCATCAGAACCTTCCCCTTCTTAACCTTTATTTGACAGCCCATTGGCCAAAAAGCCCACCTATGGCTTTCTGGGCTATTATTCAGTTGCCTCAACAGACCATAAAACGCGATTCCCCATCATAGAGAAATTAAGAGCATTTAGAAGCATATGGTTAGAGGAAAAAAAGTAATGGAAAAGACTGAGCTGAATTAGTGCTGCGTGAGTTTTGTTTCTAAAAGTGATTAGTGACTCGATAGCCCCGCGTGTTAAAATTACATCGCGTTGTCTTATTGCCTCTCTCCACCGAATGCGGCCCTCTGCAGCCTCTAAGACAGACCACCCTATTTGCCAACAATCAGAGCCCTGCCAGGGCCATTTTAGAAAATTGCAACTGCTCCCTCACAGATGGTATCTGGGAGGAGGGTCAGAAGGGTCGAGATGCAATTTCTGTACCTTGATATTCCACCTCCTGCTTCAAAGGGGAAAAAATAAAAACTCAATTAGTCCATTTGGATGATTCACCGATGGGGCTTTTGGTGAAACACGACTTGTGGTGCTAGACCAGGAATGTGAGACCCGGACCCCCCCTCCGCCCCCCCCCCCCCCCCACACGCTGGGGAGCTTAATGTGCTGCCGGGGCCTGGAGGGCGAATCTGGGGGTGGGCTGGGCTTCCCCCAGCCACCTGCCCTCTCTCTCCTCTCCCTTAGCTAACTCACTTGTGTCTCTGGGGGAGGCAGTCGCCTGGGGGTCAGGGCGGACCAGGTCAGATAAGAACAGAACCTGGGGGACCTGAGCATCGGGGGCTGGAAAGCAAGGAAGAGGCAGGCCTGAAGACAAGTGAAAAGGAGTTTGTGGTGGTGTTTTTTTTTTTAAAGTGTGGATAATATGGGTCTGGCTGCAGGCTCGGGGACAGTGTTGGCAGTGGAAGGTGCACAGGCCTGGGAGCCCAAAGACCTGGGCTCTAATTCCAGCTCTGCCCTTCGTCTGAACTGTGTGACCCTGGGCAAGTCACTTGGCTTCTCTGTGCCTTAATTTCCTCAACTGCAAAACGGGGATTCAGCACTTGTTCTCCCTCCTTCTCAGTCTGTGAGCCTCATGTGGGATAGGGACTGTGTCCGTGCTTAGAACTCTGTTTGACACATAATAAGCATTTAACAAATACCATAATTAATATTATCCCAATCATACAGCAGACAGTGGCAATATAGTAACATTTTTAGACAGGTTTCCTGTCTACAGTCTAGTCGGGGAGAGACAATAAAATTCATTACAGATGGAAATGGCAGAGTGTAAGGTTATGTACATCCTGCTGAGGGCAGGGTGAATATCAAGTGCTTAAAGGGTAAAGATCCGAGGGCAGAAGCAATGCAGAGGGGAGAGGGAGTAGGGGAAGTAAGGGCTTAATTGGGAAAGTCCTATCGGAGATGTGATTTTAATAAGGCTTTGAAGGTGGGGAGAGTGAGGGCCATATATGAAAGGGAAGGGAGTTTTGTTTTTTTTTGTTTTTAATGGTGTTTAAGTGCCTACTAATCAGGGTGGTCACAGTCCATGTCCCACATGGGGCTCAGCCTTAAACCCATTTTACAGGGCCTCTATTTTCAAGCAAGGAAGACAAAATAAAGTGAGTTTTAGGAAAAAGATAGACTTCTGGCATACTGTAATTCAGCAGAGTATTCGCGTCCTGACTTCTGGTAGGGACGATGGTCCTGAGATCTAGGACCCTGCCCCTGCCTGCAGTGAACCTCCAGCATCCTGGAAGCAACATGGGGTAGTGGGTAGAGCATGGGCCTGGGAGTCAGAAGGTCATGGGTTCTAATCCTGAGTCTGCCACTTGTCTATTGTGTGACTTTGGATGTCACTTAACTTCTCTGGCCCTCAGTTATCTCATCTGTAAAATGGGGTTTAAAACTGTGAGCCCCACATGGGACAACCTGTATCTGCCCCAGTGCTTAGAACAGTGCTTGGCTCATAGTAAGCGCTTAAAAAATACTGTAATTATTATTATTAATATTCCATGGGCCTCTGAGCCCCGGGGAAGGTTGCGATGGAGGAGAGTGGCCCTAATTGCCCCTTGCTTTTCCTGGAGTCAATTGGGGCTCGCAGCAGCTTTGGAGAATTCATAAGGTCCCCCAACCTCCCTACCTCGACTTCCCCTAGCCCTGTTTTTCCAGCTTCCTCCCTCCATATTGTAACGGACCCAGGAGCCGGGGCCCAAATACTTAACTGAATTCAGTAGGGTGGGAATCCCCGTTTCCTAAAAATCGCAGATTTTATTCCATCTTTCTTGCTCGGGAATAGAGGCCCCGACCGGGAGGCAAGATGCAAAAGAATTGACTGGAAAATTCCTGTAGCCGAATCTTCCTGGGGGCGGTGGCTTAACCCCTTAGTGCCCCGCCAAGTCTGCAGCCTCGCCAAGGGGCCCTGGCAACTGGCAGCTGCACCCTCCCTAGCTGCACCCTCCCCGATCGGCCACTGGAGGGAGCTGCTGCTCCCTAGCTGCACCCTCCCCCGACTGGCCACTGGAGGGAGCTGCTGCTCCCTAGCTGCACCCTCTCCGACTGGCCACTGGAGGGAGCCGTTGCTCCCTAGCTGCACCCTCCCCGATCGGCCACTGGAGGGAGCCGCTGCTCCCTAGCTGCACCCTCCCCGACCGGCCACTGGAGGGAGCCGCTGCTCCCTAGCTGCACCCTCCCCGACCGGCCACTAGAGGGGGCTGCTGCTCCACTTGGCCCCCGCTTTTGGGCTCCTGGAAAGGATTGATTTTCCTCTCCCGCACAGCACAGAGTTACAGCCCGCGACTGCCCTGCCTGCTCCCCCCCGGGGATGCCGACAAGAGCGGGGGCCTGGAGGAGATTGGCTTTGGGGACTCCAAGGTCAGAAAACACACTAATAACTTCTACCGAACTAGCCCGATATCCAACAGTAACAATAATAATAATTGTGCTATTTGTTAAGCATGTACTGAGGGAATTGGCAATACCAGTTGCTGTGGTGCGACCTTGGGCAAGTCATTTAACTTCTCTGTGCCTCCGCTTCCTCGGCTGTAAAATGGGGATTCGATATTCATTCTCCCTCCCGTTCAGACCGTGACTAAACCGTGTGTCCGACCTGATTAACTTGCATCTATCCCCCCATATAGAACAGTGCTTGACACTTAGGAAGAGCTTGACCAATGCCATAAAGAAAAAGCAAGCAAGCAAGAAAATAAAATGCAGTCTCCCTGGCTTCTGACAGATGGTGCTGGGTCTGGCACAATGGCAGTCCAGGTTAGGGTAAGGGCTGGAGCGGGAATTAATCTGGATCTCCACTTCCCCTAATAATAACTGTGGTATTTGTTAAGCACTTACTATGTGCCAACCACTATTCTAAGTACGGGGGTAGATACAAGATAATCAGGTTGGACCAAGTCACTGTCGCACCTAGGACTCAGTCTCAATCCCCATTTTACAGATGAGGGAGCTGAGGTCCAGAGAAGTGAATTGATCTGCCCAAAGTCACACAGCAGACAAGTAGAAGAAGGGGGATTAGAATCCATGACCTTCTAACTCTCAGGCCCGTGGCCGTGGTCTAATCTCTAGAGTGAGCCGAACCACTGCCTGGCATCAGGGTTCTCCTTCCACCCATCCCTCCCCAGTGGGCAAGCAGGGCCACCCAATCAGTAAATCAGTCAATCAATGGAATACTTGTTTTGCTGTCTGTCTCCCCCACTCTAGACTGGGAGCTCGTTGTGAGCAGGGAATGTCACTGTTATGTTGTATTGTACTTTCCCAAGTGCTCAGTGGACTGCTCTGCATATAGTGCTCAATCGTATTTACTGAAATAATAAATGAAAGAATTAATGAAAGAATGAATTTATAGAGCAGTAACAGTGCAGCAGAACATGACTGTAAGTGCTTGGCAGAGTATAACACAATAGAACTGGTAGTCTCAATCCCTGGCCACAAAATGGGGAGACAGACATTGACATTCATTCATTCATTCAATAGTATTTATTGAGTGCTTACTGCTTACTATGTGCAGAGCACTGTACTAAACGCTTGGAATGTACAATTCGGCAACAGATAGAGACAATCCCTGCCCAATGACGGGCTCACAGTCTAAACGGGGGAGACAGCAAAGCAAAACAGAACATATGAATACCGATGTGGAAATGGCATAGTACAGTGATATGTGTGTAAGTGTCGAGGGGCTGAAGGTGAAGGCAAGTACTTAAAGGGTACAGGTCCAAGTACATGGGTTACGCAGAAGGGAGAGGGAGTAGGGAAAACGAGAGCTTAGGGAAGGCCTCTGGGAGGAGATGGGACTTTAATGACTCTGAAGACAGGGAGAGCTGGCAACATGTCGTATATGAAGGGAGAGGGAGTTCTAGGCTAGAGGGAAAACGTGGACAATGGGTTGGTGGTAGTTAAATGCCTGGAACAGCTAGTGTGGTCCTTGGATGTATTGGATGAATCTAACCCCCTGCCACTTTCCCAAGTCAGTAAAGCTGCTGGCTGTACAGAGGGTCAGCAAAGTCCCCACATACCTGATGTCAGTGGGGAAGGGGGGGTAGGGGGAAATGGGGGCAAGAGTTTGTCCAGGACATCCCAGGTCAACCCAAGGTGACTGGGAGAGGCACCCCAAGAGAGCCCAGGAAGGGGAAAAAAACGTTTTTCCCGGCAAAAAACGCTCAGGGCTTTTTTGAAGCTCAGCATTTGTGCTTGTAGTTGTTTCAACACTTCAGCTTGTGGGTTTTGTTTCTGTGGTTTTCCTGGGTCAGCTGACAGGGAATGGGAAGGGAAAGCAGGTGGGACCTGCACCCGTGTATCCTCTCATCTTCCTCCCCTCCCTCCACATCCACTGTGTCATCGGTGTGGACGGCAGCGGGTTCGGAGCGACTGTGTGGAGGTGACGGTGTAGGATGTTGTGTCGCTGCCCTCACCCAGCCACCCCACAGATTTCTAACACCTGATTGACTCAGAGGCATCCATTTTTATTGAAGTATTCCCATAAAGCAATAAATATGGTAGGACACTGTATTATGCAAAGCGATCAACTGGGAGTGAGACTCTTGCCAAGAAAATACAGGTTGACTGAAAGTATCATAAGAGTAAGTGATGTGACGTGAGTCTCCTGAGGTCACAGCCCATTTTGAAGCAGACGGGGTGACGGGTAAGGAGCCATCAGTTACCCAGTTACTTGATCCAGTGACCCACATCGCCTGAGACTCAGCTTTTCAGTGAAAGTGACAGATAATGGTGTCTGAATTTGGGCTTCTGGGATTTTAAGACTATATTTGAACATTCAGTAGTAAATCACAGTACTGTGGCTGTCATTACAATCAAGCATTTCTGAGCTACTTAAAAAAGATTAAAGTATTTGCTATCCAATGCATATGAGATATTTCACCTACAGAGAAGTGGCTCAACTTTGAACCACATGGATGGATTTAGATAATGCAGATTTGTCTCGAGAAGGTCCAAGAGAATGGACTGGAATCTACTTGGAGGCAAAAGCACATTTTGGACCCAGATTGAGAGTCCAAATGATTTGTCGTGTCTTCCCCGCCCGGCCCCCGGTCAATTGTAACCCTGCTAGCTGGCCCTCAGTTAACAACAGTTGAGCTTTGGGTGTAGCTTTGGCTCAGAAGAGTGTTAGTGGAACAGTCAGCACACTAAGATATCGTCTCATTTCCCTGCTCTGATCCACTGAGGACAGGGTCCTGAGGGCTTAGGAAGGCCTCCACTTTGAAGCAGTTGGATGACCTTTGGCTGGGTTCCTGGAAAGCCGGTTTAAGCTGTCGGTATAAATTAAAATGAGTTTTGATGATAGTCTGAGAACAGTTTGATGGAACCCCGCCCCTCCCCTGCCCAAGCTTTGGCGTGGGTTGGTCTTTGAGCACTAGATAGGGAATGGGGTTGGCTCTGGGGGCTTCAAGGCCAACAGACATTTTGCCTCTAGTCCTCTGCCACACTTCCACCATTTTGCTCATGACTCTTTTCATATAAAGTTTTTTTTTAATATAAAGAAGAAAATATAAGTTGGTTCACAACTACCAAACTTTTAGAAAAAGCAGAAGCCGAACATATCTCTGTGGAGAGGACACAGTCACTGGAACCTGTCGGGTACTTTCATTTAAGACCTCTGCCAGCTGTACCTTACGAACTGTTGGCATCTTTTGTGTCTTGGGGAGTTAAAAGTCAGTTGTGAGTTAGTTTAACGTTCAAGAATCACCTCCCCTCCCAACCTTGAACTGATGTTCTGCTAAGAAGAGGGGAGAACAAAGGGAAGAAGACATGGGGATTTGGGGGAAAGGTTTAAGCTATTTCTTTTTCCAGGGGGCTTCTGGACCTAGTCCTTCTTGTGGTCTCGTTCTCGGGCAGCCACGAAGTTGAGCAGATCAATGGCTGTGACGACGCCAAATACCATCTGCCTCTTGCTGGACCCTTTGTTGCTGTGGTCTGAGAGAAGGTTAAGGGAGAGAGTGGAAAAAAAAAGTATTATGCTTCCCTGGAGACCTAAAGGTACAAACTGCCAAACGTGAAAAACCATGAAAAGTGATTGAGGAAACTAAGATGGAATTCCATGGCTCTTGCTTAGCCATTCCATCTTGAGGAGTAGGTGATGTTGGGGGAATGGAGGAGGGGTGTCTGCTGTCAACAAATCTCCCAGGCCCCTGAACCCCACACCCCAGCAAAGAACATGTCCTGTGCTGCAGGGACTTAAACACCCTCTCCTTCTAGAATAACTATTCTACCAGCATCCAAAGCCTTCCTTAATTGGGATTCCTGGGAAGTCTTAGTGTGAGGGTTCCCCACTTGCGTGTGGGTTGTGATGACTGTGCCGTGAAGAATGCTCAGTCTAGGGATAGGATGCTGTTCGTCTGAGAAGCAGCATGGCCCAGTGGATAGACCACAGGTCTGGGAGTTAGAAGGGTCTGGGTTCTAATCTCAGCTCTCCAACTTATCCCACTTCTTCTCTGTGCCTCAGTCCCTCATCTAAAAATGGGGATTCAGACTGTGAGCCCCACGTGGGAGAGGGTTGATTCCAGAAGGAGGATGTCGATTGGTTCCGTTCCAGAGGCTGCTCACTCGGTTGAGAGCTGGGAGAGGCCGCTGCCCTCATCACCACAAGCAGTTAAGGCTGTGGAAAAGAGGCAAGGCCAGTAATAGTCCTGAGCTCTTAAGCCATTTGGAGGGGCTCGGGCCAGGTCTGGGAGTGGAAAGGAGAAAGCCTTCTAATCAAGCTGGAAAAGCTGTATGGACTAGTGGAAAGAGCACAGACATGACTGGGAATCTAGGGCTCTAAGCCAGGCTCCCCCGCTTGCCTGCTGGGTGGCCCTGGCCAAGTGACTTGACTTCTCTATTACTCAAGTTTCCTCATCCACAAATGGCTATTAAATACCTGTTCTGCCTCCCTCTTCAACTGTGAGCCAGTGTGGCACAAGGGACTACGTCTGATCTGATTTCTAATCTGATCTGCCGGAGCGTTTAGTTCAGTGCTTGGTCCAGAGAAAGTACTAGTTATTATCAAGGGGTAGGGAAGACAGGATTCAGATGTATGGAGGGGAAAGGGGGGGAGGGGAAGAGAGAGGATCCCCGCCCCCCCCCCACCTCATTCCCACCTCATTTGCAGAGTCCCAAAATGCTGACCCAAACTACTTAACTCTGGCCTCCCCCTGCCATCTTTCATTTCCATTTCCCACTCCAGAAGAAGCTAAATTTTACATGTGGGGGGATAAATAGCAATAATGAGATATATGGGCTCTCTCTCTTTCTCTCACACTCACACACACATGTACGCACAGGCAGGTGCAGTGCCCAGTGGCCACTGGTACATACCTGTAGTCCCCCCCACCATTGCTGGCAAGGCCTGGTCCTGTGCTGTAGAGCCAAGTGCAAGGGTTAGAACAGAAGCCTCTTTACGGGGTGGTGGGGTGGGGTGGGGTGTCTCCATTTTCTACTCCCTTTTCAGCGGCCCCTCAAGCAGCTTCTCACCCACCCTTGAAGAGTTGGGTTCAAGGAGGAGCCCAGAGGCAAATGCCAGGCAACGGGTAAAAGGGCTGGAAAGATGACAGAGCAGCTGCAGTCAGGTGCCATAGCCGCTTTCTATTGCTTCCACCGGAGCAGGTTAAAAGGGTCATAAGGCAAGAGACTGAGGAATACAACTGCTTCCTTCTCTCCCTCTCCCCCACACCCAGGACTGCCTCCAGATTTTTGGACTTTAGTTTGGATGCCAAGCACAGACTACCATGTGATGTCTCACATTCAATGAACACCACTGACCGATCGATTGATCTCCCCCAAGCTTTCTGAGCGAGGTCCAGCCCCCGACACCGAGAACCCCAGCAACAGCCTGGCAGTACCAACCCTGCATATCTGCATTTGGTGAGAGTGAGTAACTACACCGTGGATCCGTCCCACTCTTTCCTTCCGCCTTCCTGGGCCCCCTCCCTGCCCTGTGCTTCTTGGGGACGGAGCGGGCATTGACCTCGGGCAACTCTGTTATAATAGAGTCCAGCATCCGGCACTTGGCTTCCTCAAAACCACTAGGCCGGGGCTTGGCAGGACGTGTCTGCTGTGTTGATGAGGTCACCTGGAAAATGTCAAAAACTTTCCACTGACCTGGTTTGACCCATGGACTTCACACTCCCCTCACCTGGCCTGGTTTCCCTGGGACTAGCGAAAGAGGAAGAGGCTGCTCAGAATTCCAAGTGCCATGGTTTAGCAGTCAGGAGGTCTGGGTTCTAACCCTGGCCCTACCATTTGCCAGCTTGGGGGAGACACTTAACTTGCCTGTGCCAGTTAACTCATCTATAAAATGGAGATTAAAACCTGGTTTTTCCTCCCCTTCAGGCTTTGAGCTCCCTGTGGGATACGGACTGTGCCTGACCTGGATTGTATCCTATCTACCACAGGGCTTGGCATATAGGAAATGCTTAATACCAAGGTAATTATTATTAAGGTGGTGGTTGGCAGTGGGGAGTTGACGGTTGGGTGGAGCAGCCTTCTGCCCCTCTGTGCCAAGAAACCTTTAGAAGGGGGATGGGGACGAGAGCTCTTCTCGTTAAAGATAAAACTGAAGTCAACCTCTGTTTTCCCACTCGGACACAACTCTGGTTAGAATGCAGTTTGGGGAGAGAAAAAGGTGGATCTTTTGCTACTGGCCCAGTCTCCTCCACATTCAATCAATGCTATTTACTGAGCACTTACTGTGTGCAGAGCTGTACTAGGCACTAGAGAGAGTGCCTCTAGTGCCTCTAGTTAGAGTGCCTCTAACTATCAACTATCAAGAGTTGATAGTTACCTGCCCTTCCTACAATAAGCGTAAAGCCTAAAGGGAGAGACCAGATGTTAACGGAAACAAATTTATGGAAATGTACTTCAGTGCTGTGGAGCCCAGGGTGGGATGGCTATCAAGTGCTTAAATGGTACAGGTCCAAGTGCAAGAGTGACACACAAGGGAAGGAGTTGAGGAAGAAGGCTTAGTTGGGGAGAGCCTTTTGAAGATGTGATTTTAATAATGCTCTGAAGGTGGGGAAGAGTGGTTTAGCCTATATGCTGGGGGGGGGAGATAAGGCGCCATATCCCCCCCCCATGGAAGCAGCGAGTTAGCAACTGCAACCAGGGTCTACAGACAGGAAACTGGCTTTCCCTCAGGTCAAAGGAATGAAGGGAAGAAACCCAGGAGTACTCCAGGACCTCTCTCAGAAGTCTGCCTAGACAATGCTTGCTTCTGAGGAGGCAGAGGGATCTCTCCAGCCACTTACAAGACAGGTGAGGAAGCCCCCAGGTGCCCTTGGCAGGCTGAGGGAGCCGCTGCCCATCACCGTACTTACACTGGATCTGCTCGTGCACCACAAGGGCAAAGTGATCGATCTCCAGGATGTGAGAGAGCTTGCCTAGGGTGTCCGTCAGCCGAATCTGAAAGGGGAAGCCAGGGATCCAACGTCAAAGTCAGTATGTCACAACTGAGCACAAGGCCCTGGCCCCGGCCCTAGGCCCGCAGTGGTTCGGGGAAAACCAGGGCTGCCGCCAGCTCTGAGCCTAGGACTTCCCCAACCCCTGCCGCCGTCCCCCCACAGCCCAGCACACCCTCTCCTCAACACTTTCATGGGCCCAGGGAGCTTCAGGTGGGGCAGTCAAGTGCCTTGGGTAATTTTAAGCCAAAGCTTAGTTGAAATGGGAAGTAGGTAGAAACACGGGTAGGGGGTAAAAGCAAACTAAATTTTTATTCTTAAAACCTGCAGGTTTCCTCCTTCCATTTTTGTGTCCATGGCCTCTGAGGCTAAATTGAAGAAGGGGAGAATCCAGGTTCACCACAGACCCTCCAACGAAGGGCAGAGAGAGGCATGACTTTTCCCAGGCTCCAGAGACATTTGGAAAGGGAGCCTGTGGTGGAGAAGCTGCTGCCAGAGAAGTGTCAAGGAATTCAGGTCAGAGGGAAACTCCAGATCTGACCCAAGGAGCTTGGTTGGTAGCCCAAGAAGGAATGGGGAATCAGTTCCTACCTAGGCCAGGCAGGGCTTCCCCCCGAATATCCCCTGGAGGTGTTCTGTGGGGAAACAATGACTTGAAGCACCCCAGAACAACACATCTTCCAGGATGTAAAATCTGTACGTCTGTCTTCCCGGTTAGATTGCCTTCTCTCTCATTCTGTTGTACTCTCCCAGTGTCCAGTACTGCTTTGCCCACAGAGACCACTTACATATGACCGACCAATGAATCAATGCTATCAGAGTGCTTACTGTGTGCTAAGCACTCCAGTAAGCCCTTAGAGAAGTACAATACAATGGAGTTGACTGGATGCAATCCCTGCCCACAAGGAATTTACAGTCTGAATTGAGGGGGGAAGAAGAGAAGGTCAGAAAGACTAAGGATGGCAGAAAGGAGTTCTATTCTAATTAGGGACTCTTGTTAATTTATTATTTCCTCACTTGAAGGAAATTAAGATAGAGATTGTTCAACACTACCCCCTACCCTGAAGGTTGCGGCACAAACTAAAGGCCTGGGGTGTCCTTAATCTGTTAATTTGTAACAAGATCAATACCCACCAACTCCAGGGTTTCCTGCAGCAGCCTTTGTTCCCCCGAACCGAGCACGTGCCCAAGTATGTGCAGGGAGAGGGAGGACAATGGGGAGAAGGCGGCAAGCAAGCAGGGAAGAGAGCCGCGGCCTGTCGATTTCTGGGGTTAAAAGAACAGGGGTTGCACTTTCTCTGTTTCACGGGCTTTCCTGAATCGGCCACACCTCTGGTGGAGGTGCTGAGAAGCAGGGAAGTGACAGCAGGGAGGAAGGAGACGGAGGATCTGGATAACAGAGCAACTAAATACAAGTTAGGACCACTTTGGCATCTGTAATAGCCTGGAGACACACCCACACCATTAGCCAACTCGCCCTACTGGACACAAGCCCCGACAATACAGCCAATCAATCGCTGCAGGTGAGTCGGGTCCCTCCCTGCTTCTTTATTTTGAAGTTAACCAGCATGACGCCTAACACGGTCCCCTCCCGAGCTGCGGCCACCGCCACCACCGCCCAGGCCTTGGCCCCAGGTTTACAGCTTTGGCTGGAGGGTAGCAGGGTGTTGGGGTCAAGCTGAAAGCAACGACGGTCATTAAGTAAGGATAGTTTTAAAATTAAGATTATTGGAGTATGGGGGCGCAGGGAGGAGGTGCTAGATGCAGGAGAGAGAAGGGGAGAATGTTGACTAATATTTTTTACTTCCTGCTAGGGTCTGGCCCTCCAGTCACTGCTGGTTCTGGAATGGAACTTAACAGATGGCATGTGTGTTTCTGGGAACAACTCACCCCATGGAATAGCAGTCCACAAAATCTATGTTGAGGGACCGGACCCAGTCATAGTGAGGGGAGGAGGAGGCCTGCACTGCCTGAATCTCCATAGATTTAATCTCTCTTCACCTCACCTTGACCAGCTCCAAAATTGCCACCCAGGTTCAACCCCCAGTTCATGGCAACAGTGCACTTTGCTTAGAGGGGTTGAAGCCATGCCAAGCAAGGCTTGAGCCAGCCGTGCAAACCTTACAATTTACCTGCTGCCAGCCACAATGTACCCCTGGCATGCCCATGCAACTCTGGAATGAGAATGTGCATGTGCACATGTGGGTGGAGGAAGCTCTCCCACCCCCTGCAATCAGATGCCCTGCTCTTTGCAACTCTGTGTCAGGCCCAGTTACCAGTAGTCAGGACAGCACAACGAGGATGCCATAGATCCAACCTGCTTAACTTGTATCTGCCTCATTGCTTAGAACAGTGCTTGGCACAATATAAGCGCTTAAAACAAATGCTATAATTATTATTATTAACCACAGCCTTGAATTTGGTCTGAATGAAGCCCATGGTCCGTGCTGCAGAGGAGAGGAGTCCCTAACAGTTTAGACTTGCAGTTGCTTTGGGACAGAGGATGATATCCACCAGGGGAGGGCCGAAATGACTGAGCGATGGTAACCTTATAACATCTCGTTGGTATAACCAGCAGGAAACTTGGGTCTCTTCCTAGAAGTGTCATGTTCTCCATAGGAGAGAAGGCTCCCTTTCCCAGCAACCTGAGGAAGACCAGCGGGGCCCTGGGGGAGGAGGCTGGTTTGGCAAGGTGAGTCAGACCCTTTACCCTCACCCCTACAGGAGAAACTCCTCGAGAATCGGTACCCCAGCCATTTTCTCTCAATCCCTTTCCAGATGTGAATGAAGCTTCGTGCCAGAGAATCGAAAGAGGTGGAAGGTTTGACTGAGGGGCTGGAGAGAGACACTGGCTGTCTCTCCCCACCACTGCTCATGAGGTAAGGCCCAAAACCAAATCAAAGCAATTCAAGTACTCACTCTTCAAAGATTCATTCTTTGGAAAGAAAAGAGTCATGTATAGTCTCTGTGCAGGATTTTCTTACCACCTGGCTAATTGGTAGTCTTAAGAAATGTTAAATAAGAACTGTTAAGTAATAATTTCAGAAATGATCCCGAATCATCAATATGATATAATGTTAATAAATTTAGGACAGATTGACCCACAACTTATCACAATTTAAAAACCCAAAGAGCCCCCATGGCTTTGATTAGGCCAATTTCTGTGTGGAAAAATACTCGTTCGGGGCGAAACTAGGAAGTTGCTGCAATGCTTCAGATTTCACAAGCATGTATTTACTAAAGCGTATAGCAGAGATTAAACATTAATTGGAATTGACACACGACAGATCTATATATGCCCCAGTGAAACCTCTTGGCTTTCACCCACAGATAAATCATTTGAGTTGAAAAATGCTTAGTGGAAATAACTATTGATTGGTTTGGTTAGCCTCGAGTGGGAATGCAGTAAGTTATGCCCAGTGCAGATCAAGGAGTTAGAAGTGAAAGGTGGGCCGCTGTGGGCCTCAAGCAAGCAGGCAGGCAGGCAGGGCGGCCAGGTGGTAAGAAAAGGGCTGTGTCTGTGCAGATGCCGTCTCTAGCACCAGTGGAGCTCTGTGCCCTGGCGGGGATTGGGCTGCCATCGGCCCCATTTGATTTGAAATGTTTCAGGACGAGATGCGGTGGGCAGCTCTACGGCTGCCCGGCTAGCTTGGCAAAGCAAGCGGTGTGAATAGTCCAAATCTGGAGCATAAATCCTCTATGCCCCTGACGGGAGCATCAACCAAACCAATCTGGCCCCAGTGAGCAGCGAGCATCCACCTGGGCTAGGCCAGACGGATCCAGCAGCAGACAGACTAGAACTCTAATAAACAGCACCATCAACTAGTGCGAGAAGAAGGAACGGCCCACGGCCAAATGGCTCAACTACCCACCGGAATAAGAGCGTCACTTGAAATATCGCTTGGTGTCTAAGAGGGAATAGAGATTTAAAACTTTTGGATTAGCCTTACCGGAAAGAAACTTTTGCCCTTTGACTATACTGTCAGCTTTAAAAACAAGAGAAGAGAACATCATCAACAAACAGTCGGCCTAAGTGCGTGAAAAGGGTGACGGTGTCCCGGGAAGCAGATTGATCCAGGGTCAGACCCTTGTGGGGGGGGGACCTGAAAATATGAAGCAGCATACTCGGGTGAAGTGGGAAGCCTTCCCTCCAAGAGCAGCTGTGAATTGGGCTCTTTTCTCTCACTCCCTTTGGGTGTGAGGGGGCCCGAGCACCCCTCCCCCCGCCAGAGTTCCCTTCTCATTCATTCATTCATTCATTCAATAGTATTTATTGAGCGCCTACTATGTGCAGAGCAGTGTACTAAGCGCTTGGAATGAACAAGTCGGCAACAGATAGAGACAGTCCCTGCCGTTTGACGGGCTTACAGTCTAATCGGGGGAGACGGACAGACAAGAACAATGGCAATAAATAGAGTCAAGGGGAAGAACATCTCGTAAAAACAATGGCAACTAAATAGAATCGAGGCAATGTACAATTCATTAACAAAATAAATAGGGTAATGGAAATATATACAGTTGAGCGGACGAGTACAGTGCTGAGGGGATGGGAAGGGAGAGGGGGAGGAGCAGAGGGAAAGGGGGAAAAGAGGGTTTAACTGCGGAGAGGTGAAGGGGGGCAGCTCTGGGGGCAGCTTGGTTACCCCTGTATTTTGGCAGCAGGATAAGGCTCCACATACTTCACCATCCACACACAGCTGTGTTCACCCCAGAATGGGTTATTTACCTTTTGAAACTGCTTGTAGATGACTTTCCTGACTTGGTCTGAAGGCCGAACCTTTCCAGCGAGTAAGGAGGAAAGCATGTTGGCCAGAGTGACCATGCCCAGTATCACCCTGGAACCAAGAGGAAGAGAACACCGGCACGTGAGCGACTTGTGAGCAGAGATGTCCATTTTATATTGTGACTGTGGGAACCAAAAGGAAATTGCAATTTTAAGGGAGGGGAGTGAAGGCTTGGGGGGAACCAGCCTCTCAGAGTTAATTTGCCAAATAGCTGCCATATTGTTCTTTTCAGCCTGATGGAAAACTTTCAGGCCTTGTCAGAGACCTGGAATGAGCACATCTAGCTAAAAAAAACTGGGGAGGGCCACTACAATAATAAAATAATTCTAGTATTTAAGTATTTAGTATGTGCCAAACACTGGGGCAGACATAAATTAACCAAGTCCAAGAGTGTGCCTGTAAGCTAAAGGAATTCCTCTGTCTTTGTCCAGAGGACCCATTATGAGAGTGGGATAGTGACTGAGTCCAGTCCAATCTGATTATAATGTATCTTCCCCAGTGCTTGACAGGTAAGTACTATCAGAAGAGCCCATTTCAAGATACTCAGATAATAATTATGGACTTCAGTAAACACTACAGGCTAAGCACTGGGGCAGATACAAGGTAGGCATTCAAACACAGTCCCTGTCCCACACAAGACTCACAATCTATCTCATCCCCATTTTACAGATGAGGAAACTGAAGTCAAGCAAGGTTAAGAGACTGGTCCAAAATCTCACAGGAGGCCAGTGGGGGTGCTGAGACTTGGAATCACGTTTCCTGATTCCAAGATCTATTCTGTTCTTAACCATAGTCACCCCGAAAGCCCTGGAAACTTACCAGTTCTTACTGTTTTGATTTCCAGTAGTTTCCTCGGAGCCTGCAGGACAGGTGAGACTTCTAGCTGCGCCCATCAATCTCTCCCAACAATTATGTGTGACTCTATGGTGGGGTTTATCGCACAATAGAAATTCTGCCCTTTGCTGGGATGAAAATGCAGTATTTTCTTTCTCTACTCTTTGTCCCTTTTACTTTCTTCCTATAATTTATCCCATCACTTTTTGCTTCTCCACTCACCATTTTACTCCTTTTAGCCGTTTGCTGTTTTCCTTTCTCCGTGATCCACCCTATGCTCTCATCCTTCTGCTCTCTCATGTTTCTCATTTCCCTACCACTCTTCTTCTGCTTCCCTGTCCTTGTCTCCCTAGGTTCCGATCTCACAATTGATGGGCAGCCCCTGCCCTTGGCTCTCCCTCTGCCCCTTCTAGGGGTGGGTCGCAGGGATGTCGACATGAGCAGTAGCCTTTACCATAGCAGCTGGTGGGAGTTTGGGACAGCCAAGGCCCCGCAGCGAGCGAGAGGAAGGAAGCACATGTCTACTGCATATGTTTCTGCTCTCAGATCCATGTCTACACAGATGCCCACAACACCAAATCCCAAGACAGGTCTTCAGAAGCAGTAAGTACGGCCCATTTTTCTCTTGGGGATAGGGAGAGAGGCAGGGACTGCTCACACAGACCCTCTCTGTGGGAAGCAAGAAGTGCAGATGCCCGCCCCCTCAGAACCAGCATCAGCACCTACCCAGACTCATCCACTACCGGGACCTGGTCGAAGCCCTTTTCGCGGAGGATCTCGATTGTGCGTTCACAGGTGACGGCTGGCAGGACCGTCAGAGGAGCGGAGAGGCTTAGTTCTTGAACCTTCACATGCCACCACCTGGAAGGGGGAAAAACGAAAGAAACAAAAACCTGACCACAAAGGTCATGTTGCATGGGTGCCAGAGATCGGGAAGGAGAAAGGCCCAGTTCACCGCTGCTAGGAGAACTGACGCTTCCAGCCGTAATACAGAATGGGTTTTCAGAGTTATAGGAGTCTGACCCTGGTTTCTAGCATTTTAAACAGTATATAAAATCCCCATACACTACTGAAAATTGTTTTCCCTTATATCCATTTTGACAATGAAAATTGTTAAGCTTTTAAGCCCATTCATTTGCCGAGTGGCCTTTCCATTGCTGTCAGTAGAACTGACGCTACTCTGGAATGTGTTTTCTGGAAAAATAATCTCTTTTTCCCCTTTCTGTCACTATGAAAGGAGCCTGCAGTTTCCTGGGATAGCAGGCACCCCTTGTCAGTTTTGGCTCATTCCTTATGCTGATGTCATCGCTCTTTTTGCTTAACTATACAAAAAGTCCACTCCTCAAAACCAAGATTAGGCAATTGTGCTAATGGGCCCTGATGCTCCAGAGAAAGCAGGATTGTCTTTCCTTGACTAGGTTTGAAAACATAACTCACATTTGTGCCATTTGCTGGCTTTGTAATCACCAGAAAGGAGTAGCAATACCACAAAAGCAACCTCCCATTCAGAAATTACTGTATGTGAATCTTAAAAAGGAGTGTGTGAGAGTATGTGTGTGTGTGTATGTGTGTACACACATACAGACAATACCTGAAAACTTTGAAAATCAAGCCCAATTTTAAGTAATTACCACTTTGAGTTTAAAAACAAACAAAAAAACCCTCCCTGAATCCAACTTCTAATTAAAGTTAGAAAAGAATTCTTTGGCATAGCAGTGGCTACTTTTGTTGAGTGACTATTTCCCCTCAGGCCTAATTTCTTTCCTCAGTCATGGGCTAGGAAGGCTGGGCAGAGCCTCAAAGGGCAGGCTGTGGGAACTCTGGCTATGTGGGAGGTGTTTTCTCGGCCAGCCGTTATCCTCCCAGCAGGGGGTTGCTTGGGGGTGGGGGAGAAGATATGCTCTACCACAAGCTTGGGCACATTGCCTTACCAAGGCTTATTAATCATGATATCTTCTTCCTTCAGAAATCCCTTCTGGAGCATCCATTTGTCACTCAAAAACTTGGACCTGTGAATCAACAAGACAGAAATGTTCTGAGCTGGGGCAAGGGCAATCCCCAGATGAGCTTCCCTCCACGGACTGCTCTTAAACTGGCTCCTGAAGCCTTTGGGGCTTAGTTCTGTGACCTTTGGGCTTTTGATATTCGCCCACAGCACTTATGTACATATCAATAAATTACATATTAATTACTTATGTATATTAACATGTCTCCCCCTCTAGACTGGAAAATTGTCATGGGGTCGTGAAGGTGTCTACCCAACTCTGTTGTTTTGTGCTGTGTTTAGTACTGTGTGCATGGTAAGTGCTCAATAAATCAATACCTTTGATGAGATGATGGGGCACTTTCAGGTCTGGGCACCTGGATTGCTTGGCCCCGACAGGAGAGCCAGCTTCCCCACCAGAACACCCGTGGCTCATCTTCCCAGACAGGGAATCCTGGTTGTGCAGAGGGAGTCCCACCCTTCTTCTCCAAGCAGGTGAGGACCAACCAAGTTTTCTAAGTAGGCCTCTTCTGGGCAGATCGGGGGGAGCTTGGCAAGGCAGGCTAGAAAAAGGCCTACCCGTGAGCAGGAAGGGACAACTCCTCTGCTTTTTCATTTTTGTTTGGGAGGAGAAAGATTAAGAAAAGGGACCTATGCCTCAAACTGTGTACATGGGGGCAGTGATTATGGCTACTTAGGTTCTTGTACTCTCCCAAGAGCCTACTTAGTACAGTGCTCAACCCACAGTAAGTGCCCAGTGAATACCACTGCCGTTGTAGGAGGGCCTGGGGGAAGTGTGTGTGTATGTGGGTCAGCCAGACCAGGAAGGAATACTTTACAGCTACTGAAACCTCCAGGCTGGGCCAGAAGCTCGTCTCAGTGCCAGGAAATGGAAACTAGGTTCGTGATGCGCAGGGAATGTGACTAATTCTATTGTGTTTTACTCTCCCAGGCGTTTAGTACAGTGCTGTGCATGGAGTAAGCATTCAATAAACACCACTGACTGACTGTGAAGCGTGAACACCATAGGGGCAGGCTCCTTACATGTAGTTCCTGACAGAATCCGGCAAGATGACGACGCAGCGCTGACCCTCTTTCAGCTCCTGGGCAGCTTTCACCGCAACGGACATGGTGCTGCCCGAGCTTCCCCCTGCCACCAAAGACACCGCATCAGAAACAGTATGTTTTGGGGGGATGGGTTCTGGACTCCCCTCTCCAACCCTCCCTCCCTCCCAAGCTGTCTAGAACAGACATCCCTCCTGGAATAGGCCCCACCTCATGACGACTCAGGTTAGCCACTTATGAAACAAATTAAATCGATTTGTGACTTTGAGTAGACTGGTCAGCTAGTTGGCCACAGGAGTTTAATTATTCTGCTGCATTTTGGGGTGGGCACACTGGGCACTGCTCTGCCCCACCCCAGGGAGTCAGGACAGCATCTGGCCACTCAGCCTTTGCCTGGGGCCCAGTGGTTTCTTTCCTTTCAAAAATCAAAACATGGATTCCCACTATTCAGTAGGGAATACCCATCAACCCCTTCTCAACCTCAACCCTACCTGCCAACTGGACCCCAGGGGTAGAGGGCTCAGGGTAGGGATTCTGGACCCTGAAACTCATCCCTAACCTCAGAGTTTGGCCCACTCTTACCACACAGTAGTCCTTCTTGGCTGATCAGCATACGGGCAAAGGCAAAAGATTCCTCGTCGTTGCACTTGTACCATTTATCCACCATCTAGAGGCAGGAATAGGAGGATTCATGAGAAGCTGAGGGACGATAGGCATTTGAGACCGGATGGGTCAAGGAGGTAAACAGTGGCAGGTGCTGATGGGCTGGGGTGGGGGGAGGGAGAAAGGTGCTGCCGGGCACCCTGCTGAAGGGGGGCAAGGGGCAGAGGGAGACCAACTGAGGGGTTTAAGCTTCTTAATTTTTCCCAGGTGCTGACAGCCACAAGGCTGAATGCAGAAATCCGGACCATTCCGACGCAAGGCCAGAAACATTCTTGGCACAGATTCGGGCATTCCCCAGGAACTCCGTGTAATTGTCAGAGATCGACAATTGGTATGGAGATGACTCCCCTCCTGCAGCTGGTCTTCTGCTTCCAATGCCTGCTCAGCAACCCTGGGCAACCCTCAGTTTCTCTGTTCCTCTGCTTCCCCGGTTATAGAATGGATCTTTTCCTTCTCCCCGAAAGAGACTGAAAGTTTGTTGTGGGTAGGGAATGTGTTCTATTATATTGTTATAAAGTACTCTCCCAAGCACTTAATACAGTGCTCTGCAAAGAGTAGGTGTTCAATACGATTGCCTGGGCGGAGGAGAGCCCAAAGAGGCAGGTGCGAGGAGCAGAACTGACCTCTAGAAGGCTCCCACTTACAGGCTGAGGGGACGGGAAGGAGTGTGGCTAGTGGAAAGAGCACAGACTGGGGTGTCGAGGGACCTGATTTCTAATCCCGGCCTGCCGCCTCCCTGCTGGGTAACCTCGGGCAAGTCACTTAACTTGTGTGCTTCAGTTTCTCTGTAAAAATGAGATTAAATATTTGTTCTCCCTTAGTCTGTGAGCACCAGGAGGGACAGACTGTGTCTGACCTGCTCCATCTTGTACCTACTCCCCATCCCCCCATGCTTAGATTAGAATAAAAGCACTTAATAAATCTCACCGCTCTATCGAGGACGGTGGGAATGAAATCATAGCCGATCCCCTCAACCTCGTAGATGGTCTTGTCAGTCTTGTTCAGGTCTTCTGGCTCAGCAAGGAGCGAACCTTCTGGATCAACCCCTATGATCTAGGAAGAAAGGTAGGTTTCTTACCCTTTTCCTTTTCTCATTTTTCTCTCTTTCTCCCTCTTACTCTTTTTCTTTCTCTCCCTTCCTCACATTCTTTCTCCCTCTCATTCTTGCTCATTCTTTCTTCCTTATTCTCTTTCTCCTCCCTCTCTTCCTCCCCCTTTCTTATTCTCTCTTACTCTCATTCTTTTACTCACTTTCTCTCTCACACCTTGTCTTATTCTTTCTCTTATTCCCTCTCTCAAACCCTTTTCCTTCCCTCTTTCTCTCATTCTCTTTTCCCTCTCATTCTCCTTCTTACACCTTTTTTCTTTCCTTCTCACTTTCTCTTGTATGTTTTCTTTGATTCTCCCACTTAATTCTCTTTTCATTTTTCCTCTCATTCTTTCTCTTGCTCTCACTCTCTCCCTTTCAGTCTCTCCCAAAATCTCCCAAATTCTACCTGTTTCTCCTTTATTCTCCCAAATTATTTTATTCCTTATTCTCACATTTTTTTCTTATTTTCTTTTGGTGGACAGTCCTAGAACCCACCTCTGCCTCTCTAGCCCTGGCTTTTCATTCCTGCCCATGCTATCTATCCTCTTATCCTACCTCAGCTCTTCCCACTGACTCTCTTCAGTGGCAATTAACCAAAAGTAGCTGCCTGCTTCCACCACCACTGGTGAAAAACAGAGAGAGCAGGTTCTGGAAATTGCTCTTAGGTGGCTAAACCAGTATGCTTACAACCAATTCCCATTCTCCCCTACTTACTTTGCATCCTGGGCACTTCTCCTTGAGTTTCCTGCCAATGCCTGTAATGGTACCTCCAGTGCCAGCTGAGGCTACCAGCATGTCTAATTTCCCTGTTGGAGGAGAGGCCAGAATATGAAAATGCCTTCAAACCTTTCCTGTGCCAAAAACTTGGTTTTTTTGGTTGGTTTTTGTTTTTAAACCACAGCTGTGATTCACTCAACACCTTTTACCCCTTTCGGAGATACTGGTAGTCCCATTTTAGAGATGAGGCAAAGCACAGAGAGGTGAAATTATGTGCCCAGATGGCTAAATAAATTCATAGCTGGCTCCCCATCGGACCCCAGTTCTTCTCCTGGGATAGGAAAGGATCATAAACTCTTAAGGCCTAGTGGAAAGACCAGTCATCAGTGGACCTGGGTTTTAATTAGGCTCCACCATTTGCTTGCTCTTGGACATTGGGCACATCCTTTCACTTCTCTGAACCTCGACGTCCTCATCTGTAAAAACAGGGATCAGATATCTCCTCCTCTTTTGACCTCAGTCCTGGGCAAGCAAAGCCCTTACCAAATACCCAAGTATTTTCCCAAGTGCTTCATACAGGCAGTGCTCTGCACATTTGAATCTCAATAAGCACTGCTGATTGACTGTACTTTCCAAGGGCTTAATACGGTGCTCTGCACACAGTGAGGGCTCAAATACAACTGAATAAATGACTGCCATAAGTGAGGCAAAGGGAAGGCTTGATTCCTATTTTGAGGGGCTTTAATTGCTTTTGTACCAATCTATCTGTGGAACCACATTCAAGTAATGGAATTTACTCCAAGCTGATCCTACCATCACACTGTTGCAGGATCTCCTCAGCCGTGGTGTCGTAGTGAGCCAGAGGGTTGCTGGCATTCCGGTACTATTAAAAAAAAAAAAAAAAGAAAATTAGGAGAGCTAGACCAAAAGATATTCACTTGGGCTAAATAAAAGTATCAGAGAGCTCCAACACTCTGAAGTTGAGAACTTTGCAGTCTGCTTTGGATGGTCATTTCTTGCTCACACAACGTATCCTATTTATATGGTAAGTTTCAACCCAAGACCTGTAGTTCCCTGATTCCATTAATCCCTAACCCCAGGCCTCAAAGTCTCCCTTTGGTAGAGTCCCCTTGGTAATGATCCTCTCATCCCCTCTAATGTCTGCAGAGGGCATCAAATCAACACGGATGAGCTGGGTCCATCTCTCCCAAATTAAGAAATCCCAGAACTAGTCCAAACCCATGAGCAGGTTGGGATGCCCGCTGCCTTTCCAAGTGGGACTGGGACAGGAAAACTCGCTGGGGCTCCCTGGCCAGCTTTGTCAGCATGCCTCTGCCACGGCTTTCCTCCCGCCCTAAGGAAGTAGTGGGAAGTGGAAATGGAGCAGAGGAGGAGAGGAACCCCAGAGGTTCAGGAACTAAGGCAAAGCAAAGTGACACCGACAAGAACCTGCTGGAGTAGGTTTCCTAGTGCTTTGCTTAGAAGCAGCATTAAGGCCCCGCAGCTGTCAGCAGAAAGGCCCAGGTAGAAGCCTAGAAACAATCCTCTGCTCCTTTCAGTCTATGATGATCCTGGAGGGGAAAAAAGGATGACCCACAGAGCCCCCACCCCAAAGAGACCCTGGGGGTGGGAGTCCACAAGACACAGCTTAGAGCCCCACTGGGTAAATAAAGATCTCCTTGCCTGCTGCCCAAATCAACCCAGGACCCGGATGTCCCTGCTCTCCACCTCTGATGAACAAGAACATAAAATCGTACCTGATCCAGGATGTGAGAATTGGGAATTTCATGTTTCAGCCTCCATGCCACCCCTACATGGGACTCGGGGGAGTCAAAGCTGGCGGTGGTGGGTGTTCTCACGATCTCTGCCCCCAGAGCCCTCAGGACGTCCACCTGCACCGAGAGGGTGCCGTCACACAGGCTGTCCGTGGGGAGGGGCAGGGTGGGAATTCCCCAAGGAACGGAGACCCCGATCTGCCTGGGGCTGGGCCCCGAGCGGTCCCCACCAACCCTGGCAGCTGGGCCAACTTACCTTCTCCATGCTCATTTTCTCAGGCATCACAATGATGCAGCGATACCCTTTGACGGCAGCAGCAAGAGCCAGCCCAATTCCTAGGGGAACACCAGTGAGCAAATGATAGAGGTTTCCATCCACAGCTAGGGATGGACCCTCCCCTCCCGACACCCCCAACTCCTCCCCAATTAATTTCCGGCCTCACGTCTCATCGACCCCTATAAGTCATCTCAAGCACTTAGGCGTATACGTCCATTCAACTGGGAATTCGATTTCATTTGATTCCTCTGGAAATACTTTCATGTCGGTCACCCACATTAGAACATTAGCACCTCGAGGGCAGGGAATGTATCACTGGCTTGCATAATACCCCCTAAGCACCCAGAATAGAATACCGCATTCTATGAGATTCTCAAAAAACCCTAGCGCTACTACGACTGCCAGGACAGACTTTGCATATTTTCTGACAGGCAAGCTTAAGATCATGGTTTAAGGAGACCAGAAAACCTTTTCCAACCCAGATTCGATCTTCCCTGCAATCCTCTCCATCAGCTATGTGGAGAGTTGGAAAAGTAGGAAAAAAAAAAAATCAAAGGCTACTGGGAAGCCTGCAATTTCTTCCTCTACAAAGCACTCCAGAAACTGGTTTCTTTTACCCAGTTAGGGAAAGGTCGGCCAGTAAAAATTGTCAGAAAAGTAATGTGACCACAGAGCAGGTGAGCCAGAAAAGCAATGCACCAACCAAGGCTGAGCAGAATGACAGCAAGGTGAATGTGGCCTTCACCAAGGAGAAGAAGAAGAAATGCCAAAATTCTCTTCGAGAGTAATCCCCAACCAGTTCAAGCCCAAGGCAAGGGTGGGTTGAAGGGAAAGGGAACTCTCGGATCCTTCGGCCTGTTAGGATGTCCCTGAACTGCGTGAGGGTCTTCAGACAGAAAAGTGAAATCCAAAAGGCAGTGTCGGAAGGCCAGGGCAGGGTGATGCAGAATAGAGAGGAGATGAAAAAAAAATGGAAGCAAAATGCTGTTCCCAGCCACTTATGAAGCAATTACTATTACTGCAGGGGACAAAGGATACTTTCCTTTGCTCTTAAGAACCTCTCTGCCCTCCTAGTTCTCTTCTCATTCTCATTGAATTCCCAGCCTGTCACAGCCCCCGACTGTCCCCGCTCACTGACCAGTGTTCCCCGACGTCGGCTCGATGATCGTGTCTCCAGGTTTCAGAATCCCCGCTCTCTCAGCATCTTCCAGCATCCTGAGGCCAATCCGGTCTTTCACGCTCCCGCCCGCATTGAAGAACTCGCACTTGGCCACTGGAGCGGGAGCCCAGAATCAAACACCAACAAAGAAACCATGGTTGAATGGGGTGGTGGGAGAGAGGTGTGATTTGGGCCAACTGCCCGCCCCCCCACGACACCTTTAAAGCTGGCTCGATTCCCTAGTTGAGCCTGGAGGCTTCTCCAGGCTTGCTCTGGCCGCCTTCCACCATCAGGACTCCTGCTCAGCTCACCCAGGGACAATCATGCTCTGGAGAAATCTGGGCCTTTTGACATTTCCTCCCATTGTGTCTGCTTTATATTTCTCACATTTCAAGTCTTCACTATTAATTAGTACTCACGTCCTCTCCCAGTTCCACCTTCTTTATTTAGATGTCTATCTCCCCCATGTCTAGACTGTAAATTCATTGTAGGCAAGGAATATGTCTATTATATTCTTGCACTGTACTCTCCCAAGCACTCAGTACAGTGCTCTGCACAGTAAGTGCTCAATAAATATGAATGAATCTCTCTCAGCCCAGAGACCAAGGTTCTATACCCACAGAGTTCACACTTCAGCCCATAGGCCTTCCCGATCTTGTTGATCCGAACCAGAGGCGTGTTCCCAATTTTCTTCAGGATATCCGGCATGATTTGGGGGGTCTGAGCTCTGAAATAAAACAATGTATTTAAAGAATGACCCACTCATTTGCAGGCGCATGCATTAACCACTTACTTGTCTCCTGCTTGCTTTTGAAAAGAGGACTGAGACTTTCAAAGAAAGAGCTAGCTGTCCTGCTGAATGCAAGAGGTTCTTTTGAGGAAAGTAAATACAGTGGCCCCCCACCATCCCCCTCTCCTCACCAACCTGAGTAACAAACTGTCAAATGTATTTGGCCCAAAGACAAGGACTTCTCGCTTCCCCTGCCTCACCCCTGGCCCAGGACCCAATGAACATATTTCTCTTTAAACAGCCACACCAAGCTATCCGTTAATCAGTAGGACACGTAGCTCAGGCTTCAGAGCTGGGACTTCTGAGGATTATATGTCGTTGGTGAGATAGGGCAAAAATCACGATTTTTTATTTTATTTTTACAGTTTTTGTGAACACTTACTATGTGCAAAGCCATTAAGGCCTTTGATAAAGGGGCCTTCTCCCCAGCGAGCACAGCCCCCCAAAATATAAGTGGGGCTCAGTAAGCAACAGAAATCCCAGAGGGTGCCTGAGGACAGTCAGACTAGAATAAGAGCAAACTGAAAAAGCCAACTTTTCCTTGGCCTTCACAGTAACGATCTATTTTGGCAGCTGGAGTTAACGTTATCTCAGAAGAACTGGCTCATAGTGTAAGCTTCCCATGGGACTGAATTATATTCACTTCTCCTTGAATTGTTACACTCCCATCCCCTAAATTGACCCCTCCCTATTCCAAGGCTCGAGGTAGCATGGCCAAGCAAAACGACATGGGACTGGGAATCAGGAGACCCGTATTCAAGTCCCAGTTCTGCCTCTGACCTATTTGGTGACTGAGTTAGTCACTTCTTTTCTCTGGGCCTCAGTTTCCTCATCCGTAAATTGAGGATAAAACAGGCCTGAGTAGTACAGGGACTATGTTCGATCTCACAACCATGGCTCTACCCAGCACATAGCACAGGATAAACTCTTTAATATAAGCTAAATTTATTGTTACTGGGATGTAAGTAGTTTTAGCACCTCTTGCCTCTTTGCAATGCTACCGAGCTGACAGGTGAGAGGTTGGGGGTGGGGGCGGAGTCAAGCATCTTGTCTCCCTCACAGCCCAGCTTCCTCCTGGATGGTACTTTCTGGACCCCCCAAGGGCCACTAACTGGACAAAGACAGTGATGTGCGTTGACGGGGGGAAGGGGAATTACTAAGTGCTTAGCACAGTGTTCTGTACACAGTATGCGCTCAATATGTACCACTGATTGAGAACTCGTCAACCAAACGTCGCTTACAAGGAGACATGGTAGTGGGGAGATTCGGACGTGGGCTTGCCCAGCTGCCAGGTACACTTGCTTGGCATGTCGGGCCGGATCCACTTCCGCTCCTTCTCGCTGAGGCCCGTGCAGCGGGCCGTGTCCGACTTCCCGTTCTCCGCAGGGTTGCCCGGGCGATGGGGGCAGACCCCGGGCTTCTCCTCAGCCTTTGACAGCTCGGAAGGCATGGTGCGATCTTCTGCGGTGATAAGGAAAAGGAAAAGCTTTATTGATAACAGTATAATAAATAAATATAATAATAATAATTATGGTATCTGTTAAGTGTTTACTATGTGCCAGGCACTATACTAAGTGCTGAGCTGGATACAAGCAAATTGGGTTGGGCAGAGTCCCTGACCCAAAGGGGGCTCACAGTCTCAATCCCCATTTTACAGATGAGGGAACTGAGGCACAGAAAAATAAAGTGATTTGCCACAGTCACACAGCTAAAGAGTGGTGTGGTGGGATTACGTCTTTCTGACCCCTAAATCCAGAATCCATCCACTACGCCAGACTGCATCCTGAGCTTTATCCAGAGTCCTCAACAGATATCTCTGAGGGAAGCAGAGGGAGACAGTGAGAGGGAGAGAAGGAGGGAGGGAGGGAGAGAAGGAGAGAGAGAGACAGACAGAGAGACAGAGTGCACATATCGGTTAACTGCTTTCTAGGAAAGCCGCAGTTTGGCCCAGGCGACTCCTCGGCCTCTGTGGGGATGCTTGTCATTGCTGTCAGAAATAACTGTGACAGGGCTTCTTGCAGTTTAGGGGGAAGGGGCTGCTGCAACTGAAGTGCATATAAAAAACAGTAACAAATTAATAAAATGATTTCCTTTATTTCACCTCAAGAGCATGTAGTTTCAGACGGTGTCCAACTTCCCTGCCTACTATTCCAGAATTGGTCGCTGGGCAATTTAGTACCCGCTGGTGTTTAATCAATAGGCCACACTGGGTGAAAATGACCAATGCGTGGAGGGAACCAGAGTGACCTAGACTTGTTCATTTTCCAGCACAGTCTGTCCTCTTCCTCCACAAACACCTCAACTGTGCTAATGGCTTGAAGTTAGACACTAGCAAATCTCCAGATGAAAAATCATTCCTGAATCTGATTTGTGAGTTGAGAGTCAGATTTTCTAAGACTCTTTAAATCTAACCACCAGGCTCAACTCATCTCCAATGACCCTACCGGTTTCCTGAAGTTCCACGGCACTGCTCCCACTGTCTATTTTTTATTAATAAAAAAATGCCCAGAGGCACCAACGCATCTTCATAGAGAAGGGGGAAAACCCTTCCATCTTAAGCTCGGCTCTGAAGCACCAAAATAAATTGGAGATTTGACAAATTATCTGCTTAAAATGATCCAGAAATAAAAATAAAAGCTAACTCAGAGGGGGAAAAGGCATTAACTGGAATACCCACAAAGAGCAAATTACCTAACAGTAATCTGGACTTGATCAATTCAGAGGCAAAGGGGTGGGTTTCTGGATTTTGGGGGGGGGGGGTCCCTGGTGTGACAACTGTATAAGAAAAACTCCTGAGAAGCAACTCTATACAAAACAAATAAATAAACCACATCAACAACAACAAAAAGAACCCCATGGAAATCTACACCTGATTCCCTACATGCAGAAACTCCATTTCCAAGTATGTTCCTTCTTCACCCAATTTTCCAATTCCTTTCAGACTGGCCCCAGGCTCTGTTCCCCACCTTCCCTGCACCTCGCTGTTCAGGCCCAGGGGGATGGTGACTGGGCAGTGGGTTTTGTCTCTGGAGTTGCCAATGGCTTAAGAAACATAGGCAGCAAATCAGAGGCCCACCTATCTCCGCAGAGGCCTTGGGGTGCAGAATGTGACAGGAAAAGTCTATAGTCATGAGTGAAGTGGGCTTCACTGAGAGGCCTTCCCTTTCTAAGTCTTCATTTCCTCTTCTCCAGCTCCCTTCTGTGTCGCCCTGACCTGCTCCCTTTATTCATTCACCCCTCCCTCAGCCCCAGTGCACTTACATACAGATCCGCAATTTATTTATTTGTGTCTGTCTCTCCGAGACTGTAAACTCACTGTGGGCAGGGGACTTATCTACCAACTCTGTTAAACTGAATTTCCCCAAGCCCTTAGTACAGTGCTCTGCACACAGTAAGTAAGGGCTCAAGAAATACAATTAACTGAGCAGGGACAGTGGCTGAAAATAATCCTGGTGACCAAAGGCTACCAACAGAGGTTGGTCAGAGGTTGATTCCCCCATCCCAGAATCCCTCACCACCTGTCCTTCTCCCCGACAGGAAATCCCCGCCCCCGGAGACTGCAGCTAAGATGATACACACACCTCGTTTGGAATAGAGAAACTGTGCCTTTCTCCCTGCCTCCCTCACAGGGATGGTAGCTGTCACCAAGGCAGGCTGCGGCGGGAACTGGAGAGCCCCAGGAGGGAACCTGAAGGCCATGACCAGGCTCAACGGGCAGGTACCAACCAGTGAGGCGCTGGGCATGGTGTGGCCGCACTGCATGATGGGAAATGCAAACGGTGCCCGGAGGCCTGGGCCTCAAGCAAGCCCTGAAACCAACCTGCCATCTGAGGGCCTGGACTGGAAAGTCACAGGTGCTTGGTTTCGGTCCAGAACCAGCAACCACACTTGACAGTCAAGGCGGCCTCAGCGGAGAGGCCGAAAGTGAGGGCTGTCGACCTTCCGGGAAAGGAGAGAGAAGAAACAGGACACTGAGTTGACTGCAAAAAGACCCCAACGACTGGCCGTGCAAAATACCTGGGAACATTTTTGAATTTGAGCCCTCTGGAGATGGTAGCCCTATCCAGGATCCAACTCCTGGGAAAAAAGGAAAACCCCACCAGTGTCAGACTGCACACCAAATGCCCTGGAAAGAGGGAGGTAGATACAGAGCCAATCTGGCCCTTCAGGCCTGCTTCTCCCTAGTAGAAGACTGAATTCATAATAATAATTATAATAATAACGATGGTCCATCTTTAGCAGTATGTTACAGGCACTGTGCTAATACTGGGGAGATTCAATATAACCACATCGTATACATGGAGACACACAGTCTAAAAAAGAGGACGGGGTGGGGGGGTGGGGTGGCGGCGAGTATTTCATCCCCATTTACAGAGGAAGCAGGAACAAAAGTTAAGTGACTTGGCCATGGTCACACAGCAAGCAAACAGCAGGGCTGGCATTAGAACCCAAGCCGACTGACTGCCCTTCCTGTGCTCTCTCCTGTGTCATCTATGCCTTGGATCTGTACCCTTTGGGCATTCTTGTGGGTATTCACCAGCTCCACGGCACTTACAAACATATCAATATCTTATTTATTTACATTAATGCCTGCCTCCTTCTCCAGACTATAAGCTCATCATTGGCAGGGAACACGTCTACCAACTTGCTGCACTGTACTCTCCCAAACACTCAGTACAATGTTCTGCACCCACTAGCCACTTAATTAAAAAAAAAAAAAAACCCAAAAAAACTGTTTGACTGATTTCCACTAGGCCCCGCTGCTGCTCACTGGAGTCTGAATCAGAGTCATATCTAAGATGGGGAGCAAAACAAATGCTACCTACCAGAACAGGCAAGGCAAACTTAAGTGGAACAATGCAAACTCCTTTCCCTGACCCACTACCTCAGATGAAGGGAGCAAGTCTACCATTCATCAGAGTGTCCTGGGTCTCTTCAAGGATCTGGGAGAGGAAAAGCTGATATCCAGGGCAATGTTGAGTCACCACAACTTGCTTCTCCATTTCAGCAGCACTAACAGACTGCAGGTCATTTACCTCAGGAAAAGTGACAAAGACTAGAGTAGACAGACATGCATTCCTGGGTCTTTTTAATTGGGGTTTTCATTAAGCGCTTATTAGGTGCCAAGCAAAGTATTAAACCCTAGACTAAATACAATATAGACAGAAGGAACACAGTTCTTGTCCCACATGAGGCTCAGCATCTATGGGCAGGGGCATTTAATCCCCATTTTACCAAATCTGTAAAGGGGGATTAAGATTGAGAGTCCCATGTGGAACACGGACTCTGTCCAACTTGACAGTCAGTTTGTAACTTGTATCTTAACTCATATCTACCTCAGCACTTAATACACTGTCTGGCACATAGTAAGCCAGTTAACAAACACCACTTAAAGAAAGAAAAGTGAGACAACTGAGACACAGACCTTGACTTGCCCAACTTGACATAGTTTTTTGCTTTTTTAAACCCTGCTTTCCTTCAACAACAACAACAACAAAAAACAAAACAGGAAATACCTGGCACATAGTAAGCGCTAGACAAATACCATTATTGTTATTATTATTAACTGGATTGATGGTTTGGGTAAAGCAAGGTGCCAGAGCTGTTGTCATCCTTGGGAGTGTTTAACTCAGACCACCCTGATTCATGCCCATCTCAGCAGTGAGCCTTTTTTTTTTTTTAACAAGGTGGCACTCCAAGGGTACTAGGCACTCTGGTACCTGGCATGACTGAGAAGTGTGGAAAAATTTTCTCCCGGGGATGAACACCTGGTTAAAGGACTTCCTGTATTTCTAGACTGCAAGATCCTTGTGGGCAGGGAATTGCACTGTACTCTCCCAAACATTTAGTATAGCGCTCTGCACGCAGTAAGCACTCGATAAACAGGGTTAACAAATACCATTTAAAAAAAAAAACACCTTGCAGGGAGTGTGGACTGGTGGGAAGAGCTGCTTGACTTTGGACAAGTCACTTAACCTCCCTGGGCCTTGCTTTCCTCATCTGTAAAATGGGGATAATATACCCCCTTCCTTGCTCTTACACCGGGAGCCCCCGGTGGTTTAAGACCTAAAAAAATTCTCATGGCTGCTTTTTAAAGACATTTCAAAGCATGACTGGTAGTAAGTTCAGGGAGCATGTCCCAGTATTTTGGGTGCTTGACTCAGTGAGTAGCCCAGAAGGTGGCAAAGTCCTGTAAGAACTTGCCTAATACCAGACTGAACCCAATGCTGCAAAGCTGTAAATTTGTTAGGCGTACATCAGCTTTTCAGGTCCAAACTAATTTGTCACGCTCAGGGAAAGGCAAACAAAGAAAAAAGAACCCTTCCAGGAAAGGCAGATTGATGTCAAGAACAGCCCATGTTCTATAGAAATCTTCCCACAGCACTTATTTACATTATTTTTGATATTTGATTGCTTTCACTACCTGTAATCTCTTCTCTCTATCCCAGTACTAACCACAGTGTTTGGCACACAGAGTCTTAATGAAAACCACTATTTTTTAAAATTTAGATGGATGCTTTCCCCACTAGATTGTAAGCTTCTTGAAGGCAGAGATCATGTGTACTTACTTCATGTGTACTTGTGATCCCTCAAGCAAAAAGTACAGTGCTCTGAACACAGTAAGCACCCAGTGAACACAGTTATCAGGATGAAGGAAAAGGATAGAAATTTTCACCTATTTCAGAGTGAATCACATGGGCCAAAATGTTCTTTTTGCTACTTGAGTGCCTTCTACCCACAATGAGCTTTCCGTTTAGAGGGAGCAGACTCCTGAATTCTGAACATTTCCCAGCACCATTTTAACAAGCAAATCTACAGAAGCAACATGCTGTATTCCCAGTTCAGCCATCTGTCTTTTATGTGACCTTGGGCAGGACACAGCTTCTCTGGACCTCAGTTACCTCATTTGTAAGCCCGTCATTGGGCAGAGATTGTCGCTATCTGTTGCGACAATTGTACATTTGTACAATTTGTACAATTGTACATTCCAAGCACTTAGTACAGTGTTCTGCACATAGTAAGCGCTCAATAAATACTATTGAATGAATCTGTAAAATGGGGATTAAAACTGTGAACCCCCTGGGGGAATGGACTGCCCAAGCCTCATTACCTTGCATCTACCTCAGTGCATAGAACAGTGTCCGGCACACAGTAAACACTTAAATACAATGTGAAAAAACGGCTTTCAGGACTTGCCTGCAGCAATTCACAAGTTGCATTCACCCTCCTTTCTTATTCAAAGTCGCATAGGTGGAACATTTGAAACCAATTGAAGATGTCACTAAGCACTATGGATCAAGCACCATGCTAAGCACTGGGGCGGATGCAAGATAATAGGATAGAACCACCGCCCCAGTCCCACACAGAGCACAGGGTTAGGAGCAAGGGAGGGCAGGTATTTGAAATCCCCCTTTTACAGATGAGAAAATTGAGGCATAGAAAGGATAAATGTCTTGCCTAAGGTCAGACGGTAGCAAAATGTGGAGGCAGGATGAGTGTCATCCATGCACTTGGTATCCACCCCCACCCTCAGCCCCACAGCTCTTATGTCCACATCTGTAATTTATATTAATGTCTATCTCCTATTCTAGTTTGTAGGGCCGTTATGGGCAAGGTGTCTACCAACTGTTATATGGTACTTTCCCAAGGACTTTGCACAGTGCCCGTGCACAGTTAAGCGCTCAGTCAATATCACTGACTGACCGATTCTCCTGATTCCCAGCCCTATGCTCTTTCCACTAAACCGCCGGCACACTGAATTGGGAAATTGCCTGTGCGTGCATGCATGCGTGCGCACCCCTCCTCCCCCCGCAAAATGATGGCTTAGTTCAACAATAAAACTAAATTATCACTTTTTCCAAGCTCTCTGCTTCCTGCTACTGTCTTCTTAATTACACAAAGGATTCAACTTTAAGTATATCAATCTATATTTGGTTAACCCGTCATACAGATTAGAGGGCTCAAAGGCAGGGATGGGGATTTTTAGCTTTTTAGCTCCACTGCGCTCCCCGCAAAGGCTAAGTAGAGGACCCTCTTCCAAGAGACTACCCCGATTAAGCCCTCCTTTCCCCAGCTAGCTCTCCCTTCTGTGTCTTCTATGCACTTCAATATGTGACCTTTGGACATTGGATATTTGGCTCACCCCCAACCCCACAGCACTTATGCACAAATCTTTAATAATGATATTTGTTAATCGCTTACTCTATGCCAAGCACTATTCTAAGCACTGGGGTAAATACTAGATAATCAGGTTGTCCCATGTTGGCCTCACATGAGGGACCTGAGGCACAGAGGCGTTAAGTGACTTGCCCAAGGTCACACGACAAGTGGCAGAGCAGGGATTAGAAGCCCTGATCTCTTCAAACTATTCTTCAAACAAGTCTTCAAACTATTCACTATAAATTAACTATTTATTCATATTAATGTCTGGCTCCCCCTCTTGAGTCATTCCAGGCAGGAAATGTGCCTGCTACTTCTGTTGGATTGTCCTCTCCCAAGCGCTCAGGTCCATGCTCTTCACATAGTAAGTACTCAAAGAATACCACCGATTAACCGATTGATTATAGTCTCTCCCCACAGTAGGGGCTCAATAAATAGTACCGAATGGCCATGACTGGCATGAAGCCGTACTGATACTGTCCCAACTAGAAGCGTGACAGGGCCAAAGCCCGGCCCCACTCTACCCAAACAATCCACCCTTTCTCCACGTGACACAGCACCGTGTGCCCGGGGCATTAAATTGTTTTTGATAAATTGCACAGCAAAACTGTCAGAACAGTGCTGCTTTAGCCATTTCTTCTTATCTGCCCCTCAGCAATGGAGTTGACTTGAGGGGCGCCAGTTTTCTGGGCTGGACTCCTGGGCCTGCTCCTCTCAGGCCTCGGACACCATTTTCCTTCCAAAGAAGTTTCAAGTGCCGGTTTGGGGGTTTTGGGCTTTTTTTTCCCTTTAAAAAACCTTACCGTTCTCGGGGTTGATAACACTTATCAGACCAATATCCTTGAGAGGCGGGCAGGGAGTCTCGACGTCTAAGGTAGCAGGGCCCAGGGCGGCGGGTCTCGTCGGTGCCACCCCCTCCCCTTCCCCCTTATCCCCCGGGCCTCAAGGATGAGACTTATGGCAGCCCGTCGAAAACCCCAAATCGGTTTATTTCGGGTTTGCAAAATCGGGGAGCCAAAGGGGAACCGTGGAGTCGGACAACGATCCCGGGCCGGGGCGGAACCATGGGTTAAGGGAGTTTAAAAAGGAGGTTTTTGCAGACCCCGGTGAGGGGGACCCCGCGGGATGCCCAGGTCCCACCCACGCTAGCCAATGCCACGAACTCAACGGCTTCCTTCCTTCAGCCCCGTCCCTCTGGTCCCTCGGGTGCCCACCTACTCCCACCCCTCGTCCCCGATACCCAAACTCCGTGCCCGCACCCGCGCATCCATATACACGCACATGCATGTATAAGCGTGCAGACGAGGGGCCGGGGGAGGCAACGACAGGCCTGTGCCCGTTTGGTCCGGGCATTTGCAGCGGGCGCCGCCGCCAAGCCTTGCACGAGGGGCCGCTCAGTCCTCGGGCAAACCTCGTGCACAACCTCCCAGCCCGAGCCAGGGCCGCTCTCTACCTACTACCTTCCTTTTCCAAACCCACCGGGGGTTGAAACCCACCAAAGTGGTTCGTTTGCCTTTAAACTTGTCGGTTGGGGCAGGGAAGAGGTTCAGGCACCTGCTTCTACTGCCGTCGTGGCTTTGAAACTCGGTGCCATTAAAACCCCCCCTCCCCACACGTCCATCCCCGGCTCGGCCTTCCCTGGATCCTCCTTCCCCTCCCCGTCCTCGTGGCGCCCAAACACTTCGTACAACTTTCCCAGGGCCCCTGGGACCCGCATTCACACTTGAGGCCCGAGTCCGCAAAGACCCCCCCAATACACACACCTCACTCGTTGCAAAATCCCCACTAGCCCTTGGCGCACAAATCCCACCAAGCCCCGCACTCACACTCGGCGCACAAATCCCCCAAAGATCCGTACCCACGCTGGTTGCCAACGCCCCCCGGGGCCCTACACTCACACTTGGTGAGGGCTCGAAGCAGCGTGGCTCAGTGGAAAGAGCCCGGTCTTGGGAGTCGGAGGTCATGGGTTCCAATCCCGGCTCTGCCGCTTGCCAGCTGCGTGACTTTGGGCAAGTCACTTCACTGGGCCTCAGTGACCTCCTCTGTAAAATGGGGATTCAAACCGTGAGCCCCACATGGGACAACCTGATCACCTTGTTTCCCCCCAGCGCTTAGAACAATGCTTTGCACATAGTAAGCGCTTAACGAACACCACTATTGTTACTCGTTGGACAAATGTCCCGGGGCCCCGCAGTAGCTGCAAAAGACGTCCCTGAGCCCCTTGGCGCGGTCCCACGTGGGCTCGGGCCCCGCACACCTGGAGCCAAGGGCCGCCTCGTCGGGTCGGGATGGGTCCACATGCTGCAATCCCGGGCAGGGGCAGGGGGTCGCCGGGTGGCAGAGGGCCGCACCCCCGCTCACCTGGCCCGAGTCCTGGGGGCACACCTGCCCCGCGGTCCGTCCCCCCCAGGCCTCGCGGGAGGGACGGGTGGGGGAACCTCCTGGCCGGCCCCCCACCCGATCCCCGCAGCCGCCCCGCTCCCCCTTGGCCGTGCCAGCTGCGCTCCCTGCCTCGGGAGGGGGCACCAGGGTCGCCGCCGAGGCTGCCACTTACTTGGACGGGGAAAACAGGAGTCCCGGCCAACGTCCCGGGGAGGCCAAACGGTCGCCCGTCGGGCGAGGCCCGGCGGCGGGCAGGAGGAGGGAGGCGGCCGACGGGGCAGCGAAGGGTCCAAGGCGGCCGGTCCCGGCCTGTCCGGCTGCAGGCCCGGGGGGGTGGGAGCTGCGGGTGCGTGCAGCGGAGGAGGAGGAAGGGGAGGGGGCCCCATTGGCTGGGGAGCGGGGCGGAGGGCGCGGACTCCGCCAATCCCCGCCTCTTTCCCCGCGCACGTTGGCAGAGCCGCCCGCGGGCACCGGGCCACCCGCCCCCCTCGCCTTCCCCGACGCCCCGACGCTCCTCCGCTTCGGCCTGCCGCCTCTGCGCTCAACAACAACTGTGCTATTGTTAGGCGCCTAGTACAGTGCTCTGCCCACAGTAACTGCTCCATAAACACTATTCAATCAATGTTGCCAGACGTCCCCTGCGGGGTGGGAGGGAGGCAGGCCAATCGAGTTCATTCAAAAGTATTTATTGAGCGCTTGCTACTAATACTAATACTGTTGGTATTTGTTAAGCGCTTACTATCTGCAGAGCACTGTTCTAAGCGCTGGGGGAGATACAGGATCATCAGGTTGTCCCACGTGAGGCTCACAGTCTTCTTCCTTATTTTACAGACGAGGTCACTGAGGCACAGAGAAGTGAAGTGACTGGCCCACAGTCACACAGCTGACAAGTGGCAGAGTCGGGATTCGAACCCCTGACCTCGGACTCCCAAGCCCGGGCTCTTTCCACTGAGCACAGAGCGCTGGGGATGTACAATTCGGCAACAGATAGAGACAATCGCTGCCCAATAGACGGGCTTACAGTCTAGTCCCTGTCTCCCATAATAGTAAAAATGATGATATTCGTTAAGCACTTACTATGGGCCAAGGACTGTTCTAAGTGCTGGGGTAAATACAAGTCAATCGGGTTGCCCCACGTGGGGTTGACAGTTTTCATCCCCATTTTACAGATGAGGCAACTGAGGCACAGTGATGTGACTTGACCGAAGTCACATAGCACACTGGCGGAGCAGGGATTAGAACCCACGACCTCTGACTCCCAAGCCCGTGCTCTTTCCACTAAGCCATGCTGCTTCTCTAATGGGACTCGCAGGCGTACTCCCCATTTTACAGGCGAGGTAACTGAGGCCCAGAGAAGTTAAGTGACTTGCCCAGAAGTCACATAGCAGACAAGTGGCAGAGGCAGGACTGGAACCCAGGTCCTTCTGACTCCCAGGACCGTGTTCTAGCCAATAGGCCAAGCTGCTTAATGCACTGCTCTGAACATCAGGTAACGAGGGGACTGGCAGGCAGCTCCTGCTTAACGATAACAGAGGGTAACCCTGGCAGGCGGAACTGCACCTAGTGAGCAGTCACTTGCTGTGGTGCCCTGGGTTTAGGCATTTGAAGTACACGATTATCGACTGACCCATTTCCTGCCCACAATGGACACCTACAAAAAACACTTATAGCCCTGTCAAAATAAATTGAGCAAACCTACGCACATGAGTGTTGAGGGTGCAAGTAAGTTTGTAAATGCTAAAGATGGCTGAGGGGATTATTAATCAATGTTATTTGAGAACGTGTGGCTCAAGGAAGACGGGGAAGTAACTGGGGAAAGTTTATTAGAGGAGGTGGGGGTTTAGAAAGGATTTCAATGTGAGGAGAACTGTGGTCCGTCTCACGTGGGGAAGGAGGGAGTTCCATTCATTCATTCAATAGTATTTATTGAGCGTTTACTGTGTGCAGAGCACTGTACTAAGGGGCACAGTGTGAGCAAAAGATGAAGGCTGGAGAGTCAGGAGGGAGGTTGACTTGGGAAGGGCACAGCAGCATGTTAGGGAAGAAGATGGGTGGGGGTGAAGGAGGGTCTCGAGAGCCATTGGTAAGGTGTGGCCACTGCTGACAGCCTTTTTAAAATGGTATTTGTTAAGTGCTTATTATGAGCCAGGTACTGTACTGGGCACTGGGGTAGACAAGCTCATCAAGTTGAACACAGGCCTTGTCCTAGATAGGGCTCACAGTCTCAATCCCCATTTTACAGATGCAGTAACAAGCACAGAGAAGTGAAGTGATTTACCTAAAGTCACACAGCCAAGGGGCACAGCCATGATAAAAACCCAGATCCTTCCTTCCTTCATTCAATCTCATTTATTAATTGCTTACTGTGTGCAGAGCCACAGTACTGTGTACTAGGCACTTGGGAGAATACAATAAAGAATAACAATCCCTGACCCTTCCAACTCCCAGGCCCATGCTCTCTCCTATAGGCCAGGGCTGCTTCCAGGTTTGAAGTGGATTGTGTTCTGTACCTCCTGCCAAGCCCTGGGGGATTGGATTAAGAGCCACTCTCCCAGGCCAGGGCTAGCAGCAGCAGCCTCACACATCACAGAGAAGGGATCCTGGGCCCTACTGTGGGTCTGGGGGAAAGAGCATAGCTCTGGGAATCAGGAGATGGGGCTTCGAGATCCAGATTTTCAATTTGGGGCAATTGTCTGCTAGGGTCAAGGTTTCTGGCTCAAGAACCACCTTGGGCACTCTGGAAGATGGACAGGTCCAGTAGACACCCTAAAAAAGGACGTGGCTCAGTGGAAAGAGCACGGGCTTTGGAGTCAGGGCTCATGAGTTCGAATCCCAGCTCTGCCACTTGTCAGCTGTGTGACTGTGGGCAAGTCACTTAACTTCTCTGTGCCTCAGTTCCCTCATCTGTAAAATGGGGATTAAGATTGTGAGCCCCACGTGGAACAACCTGATTCCCCTATGTCTACCCCAGCGCTTAGAACAGTGCTCGGCACATAGTAAGCGCTTAACAAATACCAACATTATTATTATTATTATTATTATGGCTGCCCAATGTGGATGGTGAAGACTTCATGAGCCTTCGAGGGACAGAGCACTAGGGCCACTGCTGGTACTTATTCTAATAAACAGGGCCAAGTTTCAGCCATTTCCTGCCTTCTTTCCTCAATGCTTTAGAAAGTCAGGTTAGAACATCCTATTTTTGAAAGCTGAGATTATCCTTAATTTGAAGGCTACCTCCATACATTCCTCAACTTTCCTAAAAGGCTAAGGGATATATGTGTGTGTGCATATATATATATATATATATACATAACCATTGTGTTATATATATAACCATTAGGGGACGTCTTTCAAGGGGGCAAATATTTTATTGCACCAAAATATGAAGGTATTCCAGTTTTTGTTAATAATAGCTAAATAATCATATTCAATCAATTGTATTTATTGCATGCTTACTGTACACAAAGCACTGTACTAAGCGCTTGGGAGAGTACAATATAACACTGGACACATTGGTAGACATTCCCTGCCCACAATGAGCTCAAAGTCTAGAGGGGGAGACAGAATATATGGATTATGGATATGTAATAATAATAATAATAATGTTGGTATTTGTTAAGCGCTTACTATGTGCAGAGCACTGTTCTAAGCGCTGGGGTAAACACAGGGGAATCAGGTTGTCCCACGTGGGGCTCACAGTCTTAATCCCCATTTTACAGATGAGGGAACTGAGGCCCAGAGAAGTGAAGTGACTTGCCCAGAGTCACACAGCTGACAAGTGGCAGAGCTGGGATTCGAACTCATGAGCCCTGACTCCAAAGCCCGTGCTCTTTCCACTGCACCACGCTGCTTCTCACATGTACATAATTATCATATTTGTTAAGCACTTACTATGTGCCAAGCACTATTCTAAGCACTGGGGTAGATACAGGTATTCAGGTTGTCCCATGTGGGGCTCATATTCTTAGTCCCCATTTTACAGATGAGCTAAATGAGATACAGAGAAGTTAAATGACTTGCCAAGGTCACAGAGCAGACAAGTGGCAGTGCTGGAATTAGAACCCACATCCTCTGACTCCCAAGCCCTTGCTCTTGCCACTGGTCTTTACAACATCCCTAAGAAGTAGGAAAAGACCGGTGGTGTTCCCATTTAGCAGATGAGGAACATGAAGAATTGGAAGTGACTTTCCCCCACAGCTGGAACTAGACCCATGCTCTTTCCACTGCCTCTAAACTAACGCTCCCAACAATGCCTTTGCAGTCTCCCTCTCTCCCTCCACCCCCTTCTCTTGGAAAGAGCACCTCTCCTTCCCTCTCCAGGGGAGAAGGAACAGGAGTCTAGGGAAGCAGTAGTACTGGGTGCTTCAGAGAAGCCAGCAGGAGCCTGGAAGAGATTAAGGCCTCCCAAAAGGAAGCTGGCACTGGTAAGGAGGGCAGGAGTCGTGGCAGGACTTGGAGAGGGCAGGGGGTGTGGGAGAAGGGAGAGAGGGTTGAACCTGGGCCTGTGGCCCAGCAAGGAGGTAAAGAGCCTCAAGGCACTTAACTGAAGAAGGGTGGGGGAAGAATCAATCAGTGGTAACTATTGAGCACTTACTATGTACAGAGCACTGTCCTAAGACAAATAGCATGGAAGTTTTGCATACCTATCAGTTTTATCTCTTGTGTAGGAATTCAAAAGAAGTGCATCCATGTTAGGTTTTAATTGGTAAAGTTTTCTTGCTGCTGCCACTCTGGGTACAGTTGTACCCTTCCTCCCAGCCCACCACCCCCTTCACCCCAAAGGAATGAAACAAACCACCAGCCCTTTCAAAGTGGCCAACCTCACTTCTCCATTCCCCCTTGTCCCTCCCACTCCCTCCTCCCCAAACCGGGTTGGAACAATCACTCACCTGGTCCCGGTTGGGTCTCTGCACCAAGTAAAGCCATCTAGATTACACATTCCTTGAAGGCAGGGATCGAGTCTACCAACTATACTGTATTCTACCAAATGCTCAGGGCAGTGTTCTGCACACTTAGTGTGCAATACCACTGATTGAATGATTGCAGCCATGGGTGGCCTCAGTCTGGCCTGGAACAATAGTCGTTTATGCCCTCTTTAAGGAAGTAGAAGATATCTTCCTGATTCTGAACCCTCCACCCCAACACTGACCAATGAAGTTGTGAGGAGAATACCTAAACGACTGCTGACTGGCAAACCCAAACTGAATAAACACAGGGCAACGGAGGGAATGTTTTAAGATTGCAGTAGATTGCAGTAAATCAAATTCTCAGAAAATACTGCACCGCACCTGGAAACTGGAAGACCACTGTGGAAGGACAGCATGGGGCCTTCCCAGACTAACTCCTGTTATCTCCCCTATCTGCTTTTCCTTCTGCTTCAACTATGAACTTGGAGTTGTACCCCTTAAGCACTTTGCTGATACCTCAGTCCCACAATACTTGCACAAATATTCTTATACACTACTCCTGCCACTATCCCTAATCTATTTTAATGTCGGACTCCTACTGTAGACTGTAAGCACCCAGTGAGCAGGGCATCTACCAACTCTATTATATTGATCTCTAAGTACTTAACACAGTGCTCCGCACACAGTAAGCACTCAAATACCACTGACAGCGTCCTGAAATTAAGGGGGAAAAAAAGCAATCCTTTTTGAGCAGAAACTTGAAGTTGATTACAAGATACAGGCAAAAGGGAAAAAATGGGGCCAGAGGCTGCAAACAACAAACATGCAAGTCCAGAGGATGCAAAGGACAGTTTAGATTTTCAGATATACTTCAGGTGAATCCTTCGCTGATGGGGGTTGGGGAGGGGGCAGTGTGCACCTAAGGTTGAGAAATATGTAAAAGCTACAAGTTGCTTTGGGGTAAATGATGCATGAAACCTCTGTATCCAGGTTGGGGAGTAAGATTGCCAAGACCTTAAGAGACAGTTTCAGTTTTCACTTGTGTGTGTGTTGCCGGGGGCGGGGTGGGGGTGGGGGGGGTGCAGCGTGGCATAAGGAGGAGGAAGCAGGGAGAATGAAGGACTGTAGGAAAAGAATTCTGTCTAGGAAAATTTTTCTAAGCAAATTAGTAATTGCATGCAGAACCTTCATTTTCCTCATTTTAAAATGTTCTTGCCTTTTCCTCTGGATTCTAATGAGAGAAATGATTCCTTATGTATACGTCAGCCAAACGGATCACCATTACCACAATGACTTCTGAAAAGTGTGAGAGCCCAGTTATGTCCCGTGAGCTATTCAATTACTCCCGTGTCCTTCCAGGCACTCCCCGCCGCCCCCCCCCCGCCCCCCCCCCCCCACCAGGCTGCACCTGCTTCCCCCACCCCCCCAGCTGTCTCTCAGAACATGCTTAGAGTCACAGTGAGCCCTGTGTCTAATTTCTAGCCCTCAGTCTAGTGCTCTGCACAGGGTAAGCAACTTAAATACTATCACGACAGCTACAGAGGGACCAGGCAAGAGAGTCTGGCTTCCCAGCAGCCTGTAAATCCAGTTAAGTGTTTACCTGCCAGTCATAGATACTCCTCATCTCTCCTCAACTCCAGAGTTCTTCTCATTCCTTGTTGGAGACAGTTGTGCCTTGGGGCCCCGCCCTTAATATGAACAGCTCTACCTCAGGGCTACCACCCAAAGCTCAATACCCAAGGGGCTTTAGTGCCCCTATTATAGATTTCACAGAAACTCCGTAGAAGAGATTGATTGCCTCTCACCAGTCAGGATCAGCACCAACTTCAAATACAAAGAACAGTTACACCCTCTAGATGTAAACTCACTGTGGGCAGGGAATATGTCTACTGTTGCACTGTCCTCTCCCAAGCACTTTGTACAGTGCTCTGCACACAGTAAGTGCTCAATAAATACAAGTGAATGAATCTACGTGCAAGGGGCCAGGAAGTAAACTCTAGTGCAATGTTAGTACTTGAACTTGTTTATCAAAGAGGTAGCACCCCTCTGTGGCTATTTTGGTACTTAATAACTTTGATATCAATGCTTGCTCCTATTAGGTTGAGGGAAGGGATTCACCGCCACCACATATCTACATGTTCCTCTTACTGCATCTAAACAAAGTAGAAGGCAGGAGAACAGTGGCTCACAGCAGGGTACCCAAAGAGCTTCTTTGGGTGGAGTGAAAATGGCCCAGAAAACATTTTAGAGTCCCTAACCTGGCCCATGAGTTTAGGGAGGGATAACCAATAGAGAAGACTTCAAGCTCGCAAAACCAGAAGGCAATACAAAAAATGGCAACAGTAAATGATATCATCACAGGCACAGGATATGGCCCCACATCAGTGTTAACAGCCACCCTCAATCACATGGGAAAAAGTCTGTCCGTGGCAACATGTTCCACTCTGAAAGCAGTGCTCTTCACATCCAGTAAAAGAGCACAATTGTAGCAAGAGCATGCACAGAGGCATACGCAAACACCCAAAGCCACCAAGAAAGGGCACAGGTGTGGAATACCTAACGGGGGACCATGATCACAGAGGCTTCTGAGAAGGAAATGAACAAATAAAAGGAACAGGCAAGAGGAAGACCGTTTTCAACAAAAGAACCAAATCCATCTTCCTGCTAAATCACTGAAAAAGTCATCTGCTTCAATCAGGAAAGCAGTTGTGTGCAGTAGGCCTCTAGTAAAAATCTTCCTAACAGCACTTCCCTCCTTGGTGGGATTAAATAAAGAAAATCCTAGAGATCCAATCTCAAGATTCACAATGAATGCCTCAGTGAGAAAGTTAATCAGATTGGTAGAATGGGAATTCAAATGATAACTTAAGACCCCATCGTATAATTTTCTTTAATGGCATTTAAGTGCTTACTATGCACCAGACACTGTATTAAGTGCTGGGGGAGACACAAGGTAATCAGGATGAATGCAGTCCCTGTTCCACGTGAGGCTCACGGTTTTAATCCCCATTTTACCAATGAGGAAATTGAGGCACAGAGAATTTAAGTGACTTGCCCACAGTAGACAAGTGGTAGAGCTGGGATTAGAACCCAGGTCCTTCTGATTCGCAGGCCTGTGCTCTATCCACTAGGCCAAGCTGCTTCTTGTAATAAGAAAGGATAGGTGAATTTATTTTAACAAATGATTCAACTAGCATAGGATTTGCCATAACTTGAATTGAATCCAACATTAACTTTTAGACATTTTAAAAGATTAAAGTGGCTGCATATTCAGAAAAAATTAACTCCACACCATATTGCAGACTTTCCCTCAAAGAGGCTAATTTTTTTCAATGATCTAAACTTCCCATCATGCTCTCTTAGGCAGAGGCATATTACATTAATTTTAACATGAGTTTCTGGGACTCTTGAAAATTACAAAACATTTACTTCTTTGGGGGACTTTTCTACTTCACTTAATGATCTCCTCTCACACCTCCCAACCCACTAATACCAACTGAAATCTGCCAAGACACCACAAGAGGAGACCTAGCATGTATCTAGTGAATTGAGGCAGTCTAAGCACCATAAAGAAAAATTTTCACTTCAAGTTAAACTGTTTCTTCAAATCTCATGATAACTAGCCATTTCTAAGTTCATTCAATCTTATTAATTGAGCACTTACTGTGTGTAGAGCACTGTACTGTTTGGGAGAGTACAATACAACAGTAACAGACATATTTCCTGCCCACACTTGAGTTTATAGTGTGTGTGTACACACACACACACACACACACATACACACACACTTTCAATGGCCCAATCCACACCAGCTGAGAGTCTGGAGCAGCAAAGCAGAAAACACTCTAAATGGCTATTTTAAAGGTGAAAATTTTCAAGGGCCATAAAAATGAAATTTTTGCCATCTTGCCAAAGAAGTGTACGAAAAATACCTTAGACTAGGTAGGGAAGTAGAAAGAATAGAAAATATCCATTTTCAAAACCAGGTTGTCATTTTTGGTCAGCATCAAAAGTTAATATCCTTAAACTGCAGACATTGCTGTCCTATAAAAAAAAAAGTTGGTGTAAAACAAGAAGATGGTTAATTCTACAATGTGCAGATTACTTATAAAAAAAATCTTTATTTTGAACAATTTTTCTCCATTTGGTTTTACAGTCTTTAACATACATCATATAATATTCATGGACAAGCAACATTTTACAGAAATAATTGGATTTGAACCTAATACAAATAAAAATGCAACTTGGGATGATTAATTTCTAATTAAAAAGAAAATACACTTGGAGTTAAAGTGAAGATAATACTTCATCAGTAAACTCCATGAGTTCCTTAAGTATTTTTAATTCAGCTGCTAGTCACTGGTTTTAATAATACACCAAAACAGTAGTAGCAACGAAGTGTGGGTGTTATCTTTGGAACAAAATTTTCCCTCTCCACAATCCAGTTCATTCTTCAGAACAAAGAGAAACAAAAAGAGCAAGTGGGGTTATTCCCTTTTACCTGGTAAACTTAACCTTTAATTCTTTCAGTTGACAGTTGGTGGTCTTCAAACATTGTGGGTGATCCAAAAGGGAATTCACTTTTTAGGGTTTAATGTAAAGTTAAGAAATACACAGAAAAAAACTCACCACTTCCTTCTAAACAGGGACTCAGCCTAACTGGCTAACAGACTTTTCTTGGTGGGGGGACAATTCTCTGATACAGGAAATATGGTATCCACTTAATTTTTGATTTGGGAAACAACAATTAAAACCAAACTTCCTGGGTGACTACTAATTTATATATAAATCTCACACATCCACACACACATTCACACATGTCCACACATCCAACCTCCCCCCTCCCCAACCCGTTCCCCCTCAAGGAAAAAAAAATCACCTGCACTGTACATATCGCAGCATAATTGCAGAAAAAAACATATGGACACATCTAACTGAACTAGATATGGGGGTAAATGTGTCACTTGACAGATTTCACTCTTACTACCAAAAGGTTATTTCAGTGCTTTAAGAAAGATGTGTCGTTTTAATTTGAGTCATTTCCACAATATGAAAGTCGTAACTCCTGACACTATTTTTTCCAAAGGTAACTGGCAGTCTAATTGACTATACAGTGAAATGACTGTAGAATGAGGAAGGCCAGACCTCCTTGATATTTGAGCTATGTCAAGATAACATATCTGTCAAGATCGGTTCCACTTACAGCTGTGGTGATTTAGTTTTTTAAGTCTCGCAAAAGCACACCTTTTCTCGGCCTGGTGGCTTCTTGCTTTTGGAGAGAGTACATTTTTTAATCACAGCTGCAAAGAAGATCATTTTTACAATATAAACCAATGACCATATTTGCTTCTAAATGAAGGTCAGATGTAGCATACATACCTGCCTCTCCAAATACCCCACGAGGGAAAAATCACTCTTTGCTATACCTTTTTAGACACAGATCTAGAGAAAAGAGCAGCTAGCGAAGTTTTAGTGCAAAGCTTCCATAGTCATACAGTAGTATTAAGTCTTCTGTAAGTTTTGGCACAATGGTTGAATGGCCTGTTATGAGTCACTGGCATCATACAATACTGCACGGAAGAGTTCTGCCTTCTAAGCCATGCTATGACCCTTAGTTACTGTCTTACAAATTACACCTTATAACGAGCATATTCTAGCCTAGTAAAACCCTGGTAGAAATAAGAGTAGAGATTTAAGACTTTACACTTTATGCCGAAAAAGGTAGGGTTGATTATAAATGCCACGGATTACAGTGCAGAGATTTTTTGGTGACAAATAAAACATTTATACCTAAGCACTTCTACAGGGTAAATAAATGGACTTTGCACAGCCTCTCCAAGTTTGCCTAAGCTAACCTAAATACGCTAATAGCAGAGCAGAAAGGAGACTTCAAAACACTTTGAACTGGCATGACTAGCTCAGATTTGTTCAAGGGATTTTTCTCCCTCTTCAATTGCCTTTAACCTTCTCTATAAGTGACAGAGGTTTTGGATGCTATAAATCAAGTTCAGAAATAAGGTTTCCTTTATACCCGGGAGGTAAAAATGGGTACATGGGCAAAAGAATCAATCACCTTCACCTCCACCTTCCATCGCCAATTCTTGGATTTGTCAAGGTAAAGAAATGACAATTAGAAAAGACTTCCCACAAGAAACAAGTTACACCAAGAATACTGTATCACTACAAATTTTTATTCAGAAGCCCATCTTTTTTTGTTTTTTAAAAAAAATTCCCATTATGAACTTGTTTGGTCAATCAACTACAACACTTCTAGCAGACATACAGTAAAAATGGCATGGCTCAGAATCGACCAGATCTTTCCCGATCTCTCGACCGCCTCCTATCCCGTTCCCTTCCTCCTCCTCCTCCTCCTCCTCCACCACCGCCGCCGCCTCCTCCACCGCCTCCGCCCCCGCGGCCACGATCTCTGGATCGAGACCGACGCTCGCGAGACCGCGACCGGGATCGATGCCTGTGGAAAAAAAAAAAAATGAAAGATGAAATTCAGTTTATCCAACTGGACCGCAGAAACAAACCTCTGAATTCTGGGTCAAATATAAACCGCCTCCACTCCCTCAGCACGGCCACCTCGACATAGCAATTAATGGGGGCTAGTTTAGGGACAGATAAAACACAGAAACCACTACCGGTGAAGATCAGTACCATTTCCTACTCCTTCCCAACAATGCTGCTTTAGGGTTATTAGAGGGAACTTTCATTTCTTAGGAGCCTGCTTTCCTAATTCTAGAAAGGGACTCAAGGAAAAGATGTGGTGAAATGCCTGCCTGGGCTTTCTGCAAGAAGGGCACTAGGCAATTAATTCATTTTAAAAACATCAATATGGGATGCAGAGGGTTCTTGTGGCAGTTGCTGGCACCCTGGGATCAGACTGGCCTGGCAGAAGCATGCCCTGTATGCCAGGGGAGAGAACCAAGGAAGTGTCTCCCCTTCTACGTTAGGCTGCCCAAAACACACCCCCTCGCTCCTTCCCTCCTGTCTTGGAGACGAGGCATGAGAACAAGGCCAAGAATTCTGCTGAGGGAGCTGGGAAGGGAAAAAAAAGGGAAGAGGTATCACAGATCAGGATAGGGACAGAAAGAGGAATGAAAAAGGTAATAAATGTGGGAGGGGTTTTGTTAAGATGCTCCTGTGGGAATCTCATCTGCAAAGTAGGACTATACCTCCTTTCAGTGTTTTTTCTCCCCTCTAAGTGGCAAATTCTGTGAGAATAAGTGTGGCGTTTTTAAGTGCCTATGTGCTAAGCCCTCTACTTATTGCTGGTGTAGATACAATACGCTCAGACCAGACACAGTCCGTTTCACAGCCTAAGTAAGAGGGGGAGCAGGTGTTGACCCCCTCATTTTACAGGTGAGGAAACAAGCACAGGAGTCAAGTAACTTGTCTGAGGTCACACAGAAGGCAAGTGGCAGAGCTGAAATTAGAACCTTGGTCCCCCGAGCCCCAGCCCTGTCTTTTTTCCCCAAGGGCAGGCTGCTCCTCTAAGGGCAGTGATGGTCCAATCAACTTTTCTTGGTGTATTCAAGCATGAAGGACATAGTGCTCAATAAACAATATTCAGAATTAAAACCATTACAAAAAGAGGAAAGATGAGGAGAAAAACACCATTCTCTCATTTCGGCAATGAGCTGGTATTAAGAACTAGTTTCCACATATTAAATAAATGTGCACACCAGGCCCGATGTATCTCATAGTTGGAGAGCATTAATAATAAAACAAAAGTTGCCAACGTCGGCAGCAGCTCGGGAGAGCCACAGCTACTTAGGTATCTCAGACCTCTCAGTATTGTTTTACGTGGTTCCAGAATTAGTACATCTGGCCTTTCTGTGGCCTGAGGAGCCACATTCAAATCATTTTCAGAGTGGACCATGAACACCCAGTCTTGCTTTCAGTGAGGAATTTTATTCTCCTTTATCGAGTGCTGTGTGCAGAGCACTGTACTAAGCGCTGGGAAAGTACAATTTGGCAACAGATAGAGGCAATTACTATCCAAAGGGCTCACAGTTTAGAAGACTTGATAACTTGACAACTAAGATTTAAGGAGACAGCGAGGCTTGGTGGAAAGAGCCAAGAGAGTCACTTCACCCCCCGTGCATGTTAGTCCACCTGCAAAATGGGGCTGAGATGGCCACTCTACTGACCACTCAGACTGTGAGCCCTATTTGCATCCCAAACTGTGCCTCTTGATCTACTCCAACTTTCATTCCAGTAAATGCTTAAAACCAAAATAGAAACCATAGTGACAAATGCTTAACTTCCAAATCGTCCTCTCTGGTCTAAACATGGCATCCATCTAAACACGGTACCTGGCAAAACACTCACTTTTTACGACGACGCCCATACAACTCCCTCCGTAGTTCTCTGGAGATGGGCTTCAAATGCATAAAGTTACAGAATCCTCCTCGTGTACATTCTCTGTGAATTACAGGTAGACCATTTCACCATGCAGGGCTCCACGGAGCACATACAAAAATACCGTCCCCTCCCAACTCCCTTTGAGAGATCGCTGAACCCAACTGCTAGAAAATCCATGCAGGTCTAGAAAGTGACCATTAAGTTGTAACTAGCAGCTATGTTCCAGATGGAAGTTCCAACCCTCCGAACCAAAAAAAAAAACTTTTCATTACCCCATTTCATATTGACGGCAACAGGCTTCTCTGAAATCAGTCACGGGGGAAAGCTCAGCATGAATCGGCTGTCCGTTAAACCAACGATTATTTAAGTCAATCACGGCCTTTTCTGCATCTTCTTCACGGCGGAACTGCAAAAAAAATTTTTTTAAAAGAAATTTAGGAGCACTACTTAGATAAAAGAGACTAAACCGGGCAACACTTTCCAAATACATAATTACTAAAACAAATATCAACAACATGCAACATACTTCAAGGCATTGGGGAATAAGCCCCCATACCTCCCTCTTGCACTTTGGTGATAAGACATGGACACAGTGCAGCGGTGTGAGGGGAAATGAAGGGAATAGAAAGAAAGGTGGAAAAGGAAGAAATGGACAGCTGCTCTACTCTCCATTTTTGGAAAGCTCAACATCCACTCCCCTCACCCCCCAAAAAGAGCTTTTCCTAGGTCGAGAGAATATACTTTTGAACCTAATTCCAGTTTTCATCTTTCATCCAGGCCAAAAAGCACAGAGAACAGTAGCAGGAAAGTCAAACCAAAGACAAACACCTCCAGAATTCTGCATGTGAAGTTAACGCACAACCTCTGCTGAACTGTTCTATTATTTTGGTGAGGAATTCAAATTAAATAGCTGTTAAAAAATGCCAGATGAACAGGATCTGTATTTTAGCTTGAGTAGGCATTATGCCTAAATCCAGATTTTGAACCATAATCTTCAAAAATCCCATCAGAATTTATTTTCAACAAGAAATACTGATGAGTCAGAGAAGGAACTTGTACAACTGAAAAGTCAGTCAATCAATGGTATTTATGTGTGTCCACTGTGTGCAGAACACTGTACTAAAAGTCTGGGAGAACACAATACAATAGAGGAGATAGTCATGATCCCTGCCCACAAGGAGCTTCCAGTTCTGAGGGGAACACAGACATTAAAATAAATTAGATAGGGAACATGGGAGAAAATAAGAATATATACTTAAGTGGCAATGACTTTATCCATGTTATTAGGGGTAAAAACAGTAAAGAACAGTTTTCCTTAGGATAATGGAATAATTCAAAGGAAACTCAGGCTTTCCCAAATTATATATGTTAAAAAAAAAACTGCCCCCCAAATATACCAATCATTAGTCATATGACCAAATGGTTGAATATGGAACTTTACATTTTTTGAGACATTATCTTTTGCATCCTATTCAGTAAAGATCTTCATTATTGGAATCTAAATTTTTTGTGTTTGTGTACACTAGTGAGCAAGGATTCAGTTACTTTGTTATTCTGAACTTCTCGAGAGCCTAGTACAGTGGACCACACCAAATGGGCACTCAAAAAATGCTACTCTCTATTGCCATGCAGAAAACAAACAGTTGTTTAATTAGTCTCTTAATTTATCTATTCCAAAGTGCTCCCAATGGGAAGGGGGAGGAGTATGAAAGGTAAACTTCTGCAGGTGCTGCCAAACCAGAATGTTATGGAGAAGAGAGACAGTGCCCTAAATGAAGAATGGTTCAGTGGAGGACTCTGTTCATTTTTCAAGAAAATTCTCAGTATTTTCAGCTTAATCTGAGCATGCAATTCACTTGCAGCAAGGGCTCTCACTAGTTGGATCTGGATTAAATAACTGAAGTGCCATTAGTTAATAACATAACAATATTATTAACAAAATAAAATTTTTACTGCAGTGTATAAATAAATTAATTGCTTTCACCTGAGGGTAAATCTGTTTGAAAAATAAGCCTAGTTCCTCCAAACTGCCTACCTTTACATATACATTTCCAACTAGATGATCGCCAAGGTTATCACAGACATTCATTTCCTCAACTTCACCATACTTTTCTTCCATTTCTGTAAAAACCTCCTAGAAAAGGGGAAAGATGAAAACAGAAGTAAAAGATTATAAATTGTACACCCAAGAACACACAAAAATCCATTTTATTTTCTTGTGGGGGGTGGGGTCAAGAGGGAGAGAAGGAGAACATTATTTGGTATACAGAGGACAATGCTGAAAAATGGAATTCCAAATTTCGATTTGCCAAAATACTGCCCATCAATAGAAATAAAGTTGCTTAAAAATCAAGGGGAGTACACCAGTTTCTATTTTTCTATTACTCACCTCAAAAAATTCATCATAGTGTTCCTGCATTTCAACATCGCTCACAGCACCTGTAAACAACAAAAATCTTGCTGATTAGATTACACCAGTAAAATACTTTAAATTTAAACAGCAAAATACAACACACATTTAGTGAAAGAAAACAAGAAGAGGCAGTCTACTGGAGCACTGAAGATGCAGTATAGCATGTAACATTATTGTTTACTTTTAAAAAAAAAAAAAGGGGAGGAGGGATTTAAAGTCCTCCAAACGTCATCCTCAATAGATATTTTAAAAGTCAAATCAAGAGGAGTTTTAATCATCATCAAAAGGGCCACAATTTCAGAAAGTGTGAGGAAAGAGTTCAAACTGGCAAAACTTTAAGGGTTTTCTTTCTCTCCTGGAATGATTTGGAATGAACAGAAGCAAGGCATCAGGTTGAATTTTTCTTTTGTTAAATGGCAATATTGAAATACAAGAAAGTGACTGTAAAAATAGTTTACTGTTTTCCTAATTAAAAGTTTAAGAGCCCTTTTCTCAAAGAACACCATAAAATTCTGTGATGTGATTAAAACCAACACATCATATTCAACAGACTTTGATAGCTTAGTAAAGTGATAGCATGGCACTGTGTGCTTTCTGAATAAAAGATGCTAAAATTCTTGAGGAAGCACTCTCACTAAAAAAATGAACAAAAACCCCAACACACCTAACAAAAGGTGACAGCCCATATTCCGTTAGGTTTGTTTTTGTAACTCAAAAACCAAAATGTCTATCTCTTAAATGGATCCAGATCAAGTTGAACAAATTTAAATACTGTAATTCCTTCCCTCTCTTAAAAAACAAACCTGAACCCTTAAACTATGGTAAGACTTGAATGAACAGAACTCTAGACAAATGTTGGCTGGGCCAATAAATTTCCAGGGTGGTTGGATGGGAGGAGAGGAGACCAATGTCAAAGCTAGAATGGCCTATTTCACTCTCCCCAACCCTCACCTCAGTCCTCACCCTTGGTTCCCTGGGAACAAAGGTCACACCAAAGAACTCAAGAGGCAGCAGGCCCACTTGAGGTTTTCATGTTGTTTTTGTTTATTGTTATATTGGACTCTCCCAAATGCATAGTACAGTGCTCTGCACACAGTAAGCACTCAGTAAATGACTGAATGAATACATTTTGTCCTTTCCCTCTCATTTTCACAATTCCATCTGTTACTCTGAATCCAATACCCCAGAATCACACCACGTATCAGGATCCAGCTAGAAATGTTTCTCCTCTGCACCTGAAAGGTTATCAATCCTAAAATTAGGCCCAAATAGCCAGCTTCCTGAGAACTACAAACTCTCTCTTTACCTTAGTGTCATCATTAGGCTATTTGGTGGAACATGCCCCTGGATTCTAAATGCTTTCCCACCACCCCGGACTCTCAGTTAATAAGTATGCCTTTAAAAAAAAAAAAAAGGTGGTTCATTTTAAAGCCAAATGTCAACTACAGCATCAAGTCAGGTACAGTTTGTACTGTAGATTTCCTGGTAGCAGCATTATACAGCGATAGCTCCAAATAAAACCACTCTACTATCCCACTTCTCCCACACTGTTTTCTGGGAAAAATGGCATAAAGATCTCCACAGGGAGCCTGTCCACCAGAACGCTGAACAGTTCCATTTAGGGGTTGGCTAGGACAGATTCTCCTCCACTCTGCCCACTCTTGCAACTTCCATGGGTTCCTCACTACGGGTGAAGAGGCGGGGAATTAAGTATATTTAAACAGGCAAAACTATACTATACTGGGTGGCATGTGCACCTCACAGACACTTAAAGGGCGTGTGCCAGCTTTAAAATGCTAACCCTGCTGCAGAAAATTTGGGTGTGCTGGCTCTCAACTTTTTCCATTTGTTTAATCCCAAATATGGCCCACGCAGAACAGATTATGTTCTTCTTCTGCCAGGAGGGAAGGGAGGAAAAGAGAAGGCAGAAGCAACTAAAAATATGGCCACTGGCCAGCCGTCAGGGGGAAGGAGGGGGAGCACAGTAGCTAAAATGAGCAGGTTCTTGGTAATTTATTTTATTGTCAATGCGCTCTACATGGTTCCGTTCTTAACAGGGCTCAAACTTCTAAAAAAAAGTTAATAAAAACAGGCTTAAATAGGGGGTGGAGGGAAGGAAGAAACCTCTCAAGTGGAGCATAACTATCATGATTAAATTTTGTCAAGGAAATAACACACCATTCAAAAGAACCGTGACGGAGCAACTAATCCATCAGTCATCTTCTTTAGCGGGGAGTAAAACAGCAAAGCAACCAGAATGAAATGGCCATTCACCTTTCCTCAAATATGGACAGACATTTGGGTTCTAGCAAACTGGAAGACCTACAAAGAGAGCTATTTCACTCTAATATAGAAGAGCGGAGTCAAAAAGCCAAAAGTTTATTGGAAGAAGCTGCTTTCTAGTCAACAGGGGACCACTTTGTACCCTTCATTAACTCCAGCCTCAGTTGCAAAGCACTTAGGTTCATATCCATAATTTATCTTTATGTCTGTCTTCCCCTCTAGACTCTAGCTCCTTGTGGGCAGGCAATGTGTCTACCAACTCTGTTGTACTGTACTCTCTCACACCCTTAATCCAGTGCTCTGCACACAGCAAGCGCTCAATAAATACCACTGATGGACCAACGATGAATTTTATAAGTATTTAGAACTAATGAACATGGGTCATTTTCTATTTCTGACAGATGCCGCCTGTCAATCTCTTTGTGGGGCGAGGGTTCAAGGTGTCCTCTCTGTCCTCAAAATAGGCCTGCGATGCACAGAACCCACAGAAACCCTGAATGCACCTCAAATGACGTTTTCTAAATAGAGTTTTCTTCCAGATGAAGAGCCCGTCCATTTCCAAAGTACTTCGGGAAACCCAATTCTGAAGCCATGGGGCCACACACCTCAGGTTATTCATACTGGCATCTGGGCTGACACCCACGGAACTCAGGTCTGGACTGCTTGGGATGTGTAGGGTCAAATGGTCAGCCACCCAGCTACATTTGCCTCTTTATCTATCTGTGACGGGCCCTGCCAACTGCGACTCACGACGTCCGGGGAAGAGACAAGCTCAAGGCTTCGAGGTCTCGGAGCAACTCTGGCTAGGATCCAAAGGTCTGGTCTGATCTTAAGGCAAAGCTTTTGTAAGCAATCCAAAACATCTCACATGTCAAAAGGAGAGAGTACTCAGAAGTGAGGTCAACTTCCAACCACCCCTGCTCTTCAAAAAGAAGAGTAGAGTACACAGTATTTAATACACACGCCTTTTTTTTTTTTTTCCTCGAGATGGCGGCAGCTAGAGAAGGAAGCCACCCCTCAAGGAGGACAAATTTGATCACTTTTTTCACCTGGATAAGAACCCGAATATAAACCAGCCATTTCCTGGGGTGAAATAAGAACAAAAGTCCAACACATTTAATGAAATGTGGTCCTTTATCACTAAAATGGTAGACCAAATTAAGTTGACACTGAGCTCTGACAATCAAGCCCAGGGAACCAGTGAAGGAACTTGTATGAACTTACAGCGCAAACCGTCAGCAGACTGGGAAGAGTTTTGAGGGTTACGGTAAATGTTCAAGAGGGCAATGGTCTGAAATACAAAACGCAACAACTTTATATTATGGAAAATAAAGTTAACACTTAACCGGTGTCCTCTGGTGATCACTGTAGTGGAGCCTCAGTGCTGAAAAAGAGGAAGTTATTTTCTCCAGAAATGGTGCTTTCACTTAACTGATGACCTTCCTGAACCAACCTAACACTTCAAAGCAGCAGAGATCTCATGATACGCTAATACTGCAATGTAGTTTGGTGAAAGTTTTTTTTCCTAGGGATATAATTTGTATTATTACGAAGGTAGAGAATATGTTATTCTACTCCTCCCAAATAGTTTTTAACCATAGATTTTTGTCCAATTAGCCTGTATATCCAAAGTACAGGTGCTTAAGATGACGGCATTAATACAATAATCACGTATCATGAAATCTCTTTCCTAAAAAAAAAAGAGGGGGAGGAGGGTGAAATAAGATTCACACATATCGGGTAACTTACCTCACTGAATCCTAAATATGCCTATGATTTTATATTTAAAGGAAGAAATTGATAAATGTAAAGCTCAATGACTAACTAGGATGTAAAGTAAGCTCCTTGCCAGGGCCACCCCTCGTTCAGCAAAATGTCAAATCAGAGGCCCAATGAAGTTGGGCAAGTGACGTTTTGGCGCCATGAACATGTCCATTTATCAAGTTCTTGCCCTGTGCGCAGGGAGTTCCATCACCTTGTCCTGTTTGCAACAGCTTTATGTCAGCAGCTCAGAAGCCAACGTTATTTGTCTCAGAATTAGGAGTGGGCTCTTTAACACCATTCTTTAAAAAAATTTCTCCAACTGTGGGACTTACAGTGTGAGCCGTCAGCCGTCTGTGCACTGTTTTGGGGATTACGATAGATGTTTTGAATCAAGATGGTCTGCGGGGAAAAAAAAATAAAAAGGGGAATTCTACTGGCTGCTGTGCATATATTAGACAATTGCAAAGAGACAAATTGTTTGCAAATGGCTAAAACATTTTTCATGTCAGACTTTTTTAAGTATAGAAGAATACACCAAAACCATCATATTATGAAAACAGAGTTTGATTGCTGACTTGAAGGAAGTTAGCAATAACGGGGAAGGACCCTTAATCTAATCAGTGATGCTCTACTTTAAAAATTGGAAGCTGAACACAGGAGGATTATGAGAAGTCAACTAACATTTCCTTTAAAGCTACTAATCTGCCTCTTTACTGTAAACATTTTTTAGAAGAGTTGCATTTATAGAAGGTGCATCTCATGAGAAGTTGGTGAATTTTTTAATTTCCTTGTCTCTTAAAAGTTTGGCACGCCAAGGAGATTTTACAAACATCAGCTGGGGACTTCATATTATTTTCTCTGTTTGCATAATACCACAGTTTAAAATGTTTGCATGTTTTCCGATCCTTCGCTTAAGGACAATATCCTTTTAGCCCTTCTGCTTTTAACTGGATCAGGCAGGCTTGAAACCTTACATTTGTACCGTTCTTCTTAAAATCAAGTTGTCTGAAAAAACAAACCATGTGTAAGTTAGTAAACTAATATATTACAAGAAATTTCAATGTCCATTTCACTGTAAGCGGTTCAAAAAAATTGCAATGGATTATATACAAAGAATTCAAAATGAATTACTATATTAACTGGCACTGACACTTCACTACCAAGGTTTTAAGTTTTTAAAGGACAATTTCATGACAGGGGTAAAGCAAATTCTGGGGCAATTTTAGAAAACCAGCCGGTTCCATTTCTAGCCCCTTGAACAGACAGGAAAAAAGATGATTTTTTTTTTTAAAGACTGGACCAATATTAATATCAATCCAGCCCAACTCTGTCCAACCCTCTGGAGTCCCACTCTCTTCTGGTCTCCATAAGTAGGAAGTGGAAGGGAAGAACTGACATCCCATCTGGGCAAGTTCCCTCAAATCAGGCACTATCATGTCCCACTCCCTCTGAGCTAGAAGTGACCAACTAAAATGAGACCAGAGAAATCCCCAACTATCATTCATGGTATCAGTCTATTCTAACTTTATGCAAGCCAGGCTAAAAACGTTCACTTGGTCATGAACAAGCTTTACTCCTTAGAGGAGGAAGGCCTCAGTACTTATTGTTGCTAGGATTCGCTTAAGACTGGGGGGTTGGGGGAGAGGGGGTGATGGCAGCAAATTAAGATGAGATGTGTCATATGCCAATATGAATGCCAGGGAAAAAACTTAAAAGCTTCATGTACATTTCAATTATCATCACGTTAACAATTCAGGGGGATTCACACTTGTACATGCCAAAGAAAGATGCTTCCGAAAGAAAGCCAAGTGTGTACTACCACCTAGATTCTCAGAAAGGAGAAAGCGTGACCCTCAAAAATCACTACTAGCACATTCTGACAGTCTCATATCAAGGACCAGTTCACTGCAGAGGCACCCTGCAGGATTAGAAATATGGTAAATCATTGTCACTGCTCTAGTGCCAAGAGCTAAACTTTTTTGGGGGGGGTTGGGAGGGGCGGCGCAGGGGCTGTCCAGGTCCACTCTCTCCCTACAAAACATAGGTACAAAACTCCTCAAACTCCTCCAGAATGGTCTGGGGATGGTCAGGGACACAATAGCCTAAAATGGGGTCAGATGGCGGTCTGTCTCCAAAGGAGCTCAAATTTAGCCCCTATCCTGGAGGCTGAGGGCCACCCTTCAGGTCCCAGAGATGGACTCAAGTTCAGGCCACTGTAAAACAGGGTACATGACCCTGGTTAGAAGAAGCTATATGCTACCAATATGCCTTCCAGGGGCAGGTGGGGAAAAAAAATGAAATAAAAAGGCCATCTCCCTCCCCTTTCTGGATTTAAGTGTAGAAATGGGCAAACAGCTTCCTCCTCTCATCTTGTCATCTGTCTGATTTTCTAGAGCACTAGTGGTCACACTGTGAGCTGTGAGCCCAGTGCTACGAAGAGAGCAGTCTATTAGTTGCACTAGGATATGGCCCAAAAACCCTTCCAGGCTGGGGAATTAAGCACCTCAGACCTCTCCTCTGGCATGCTACAGCCCCTGTTGCTACTATCTTAAGTCATGGCCTTAGTGGCTGTGTTGCTGTTATGTTGCCTGGGCCATGGCTTAAAATAACAGCCTTACGGATTGGTCTCATTTCTTTTAGCCACAGCCTGAAGTGGCTAATTCACTGGCTTCCCCAGAGGTAGGAACACCTTCGACTTCTAGGACAGAAGGTGTGGACAGAGTTGTGGGAGTTGTGACATGTCGCCCCTAATTCCTTGATTTTGAAATGAGCATTGGTTTGTGGCCTGTTTTCAGGGCTGTCTTTTCCACACACGAAACAGGCCACTGAGCTAGATGTTTGCAGCTAGAAAGCATTTAAGTTTTTAGAGGGGGGCTTATCATTAGTATTTGGAGGCTATTTACTGATCTGCTTCAGTTGTTATTTTGCCCAAGGTTTATTGGGAATGTCAACCAAGGCAACCCTGCTACAAAAACGAGAGCAGGCAGCTCCCAAATCCCCCCCACAGGATGAACGGAACACAGAGGCAGTGTCTGCTAACCCCGACCTGGGGATGTAGATCAAATGCCCCCAAAATCCCACTGTGAGAGCTGGCCCGCTCCCCTACAAGTAGGTTCTGTCTGGGCCCAACCTCAGCTACACCTAAACAGAAGCACATTTTGCAAACTACCACTAGGTGAAAATGAGTGGCATTTACCCCATCTCCACCAAAAGGGGAAGGGGGGAGAGGGAGAACGGACAGAAGCACATGCAAATACAGGAGGAAGGGGAGGTGCAAAGGGTGAGAAAGGTGAGAATTAACTGCCTAAATATTTGGGGAACCACATGAGGCTTTGAGACCATATGGAAAAGTAAAAAAAAAAAAAAACAAAAAAAATCAAATAAAGCAAAAACACAAACCTGGCTAAAGGTTGGTTTGTTGTGCAACCGAGAGCATCTGTCTCCATGACGACACGCTCCAATTTTGAAGTAAAATGAACAGTTGACCCTGTAAGAGAAAACAAGAGGTGATCATTTTTCCTAATACACAGCACAAATGAACATAATTATGAAGTCCATCCTCCATCATCTTGACACAAGAGTCACGCTGTAGAAGATGAACCTCAAGTAAAGGAAATTACAGTATGTGCACCTTTGCCAAAGCTGCACATATACAGAACTGCTTCTTCCAACCTAGTGTATCTATCTGGATGACGCTCAGTTGTGACGTTGGAAGAATGTTCTAGTTCTCTCACAGTACCCTGCCCAAACACACACCATAGAAAATCCAGTAAGGCTCCATGCCAATGGTAGCCTGAAATATGCCTGTGCCCAGTTTCTTACTTTCTAAGCCCCAGACACCTTCTTACATTTTCCTCTAAAATCCAGTTGTCCAACTCTACTCTTTTACTCCAGTTTCGGTAGGAGATGAAACATGAACCAAATTTGGTTTGTAAGGCATAGCTGCAAACTAATTCTGTTCCCATTGTTTTTTTCACCAATGTATCCACCTCCTTCCTAAAGTATAGAGTTCAAACGGTGTGAATTTCACAAATTAAACCACTGAAATTGGGCGTCCTTAGAGAACTGAGCAACCTGTCTACTCGTCTGTAATTGTAATACAGGTATTCCCTCCAAGGTGACATCTGGCCAGAGCACGAGCTGAGGGTCATCCTATATCAGGCTCTGACAGACACCTTGCCTGCCCCTGAACAATTCTTTCCTACACCAGGGGCTCTTCATTTCCTAATCAAACCATTTCCAATAAACCCCTGGGGGAAACCTCCCACCTCTTGTAGATTGTGAGCCCCACCCTGAGGTACAGGGACCCTGCAATATCTAACTGCAGAGCTTAATACTAATCCCAAAACCCTGAGAGATCTAATTCTCCAGGTCAATGTCAGATGTAGATGGACACAACCTAAAATTACAAGTTTGAATTCTTCCCCCCATCCTTTGTAGGAAAATGTCCTTCAGATGCTCAATATCAATGATAATAAAACATTTAATTCTGTTAATGAAAATAAAGCAAATGAGAATGCAAGACTACTACAAAAAGTTAAACTTTATATTCCCAAGTCATGACCATTCTTAGAGCCCCAGGACATGAGAGGGCACAACAAATAGATAGGGGTTGGGGAAGGAAGCAGAATTTTACATTTTTCTTATTTTGTAACCAGTTCTACAGATCACAGTGTACTCACCCCAATGACCACATATAAAAAAAAACCCTCAAAATTTAACTTCGCAAATTGTAGGGTATGTAACCATTAATAGAAAGGAAGTTAAACACACTTTGCTTCATGGGTGCATGGGCTCTGGTTTAAACCGTATTATTTGCCCTCGACGTACAAGGAAGGTTTTAATGTTACAAGGACAAACCACAGAGCTCTACACATAATGGAAATGCAATTCTGAAATATTAAAATCCATATTTTTAGTACCCCTGTTTGCCTGTCAAATTAGAGCTCTGAAAAGTAGCTAACAGCATTCTTGCCCATCGAAACCTGGAACCTAAGAGCAGTCAATAAATAACTGCATCAAACAAGAGAAGTATGACATAGCAGAGGCACCCCAACACTTACGGAGAAGGATGGATTTCCAAACAGTTTCCTTACTTTCTAGTGCTGTCTATACTAGAAAGGTGAAATACCTAAAAGGGGAAGGAAATCTCTGCCTGAATCTTATTCATCGGCACATCACACAATACAAGGTTAAGTAACAGTTTCAGCACTGGGCAGAGCAAATTGGGTAAAAAAAAACTGAAGGAGGAAATTTGCTCCCAAAAGGAGAGATTCAATTAGTCGGGACATTTTCTGCTACCCCATGGAAATTCAAAAATTGCATACAAAATTTCTATTGATTGAAAAATAACCTTTATCTATTTCTCCCTTCTGCATTCCCAATCAGATAGTGACTTTAAGAAACATTATCACACCACATGCACAACACATCATTCTAAGAATGCTAAATTCTTCTAGGTACTGGGTCAACTAGTTGTATTTACTGAACAACTACTGTGCGCAGTGCACTGCACTATATGTGTGGTAAGCACTTCCTAACAACTCAAATCCCTTTTTCGGTCAATCAGTGGCATTAAAGTACTTGCTGTGTGCAGGGCACTGAACTAAGCATTTCATGGAGTACAATACAATAGAGCCGGTAGGCACTATCCCTGCCCTCAAGGAACTTACATTCTAGAGAGAACATTAATTAACAAATGCTTGGTGGTGGTGGTGGTGTGTTTGTGGGGGTGGGATTTGGGTTTCAGCTCCAATTGTAAAGGTGCAGAAGGGAAGGCATGGGAGAGAAAGGAAGGCTTCGTCAGGGAATTACCATACTAATACCATACAATTACCAAAAGATGACCAGAAAATAGTTTTGAGGGAGATGAGGGAGGAACTTTTGCTTTTAATTATGCTTTTTTATGTTTAATAGTGTCTACTTTGGAAGCTAGCACTACACGTCTCACCACATAGTGAGAAAATCCTGCCAGACTCCAACGACCTGAGCTGAGGTGTTCACATTCAAAGCCTTCATTACAAAGCAAAATCAAGATAAATAATTATCCACAGCAGGAGTATGGACTTGAGGAAGGCGTGGCATGATTGGTATGAAGGAAAACTGAGACAGGTTTATATGTGGATCTAAGAGTAAAAAACAAGGACATATAAAGATACACGTCCCGTCTGCTAACCTGTATGAATTAACCACGGAGAAGCATGGAAGGGGGTTAGATGCCCAAACAGGTATTTTGCTAAGAAGAGGTAACACTATCCTAATATCTAGGCAGCCCCTTCAGCAAAAAAACAATACATCCACCTAAGCCCACTTGTCAAAACTCTAAAACCTGCATGCATTCCCTTCCCCATTAAGGGGGCGGCCAACCTTTTAGACAACTCTACAGGCCTTTTTTAGATCAGGCACAAACTATCACATCCATGGGCTTTAAAGTGGTTATTTCTGAGGGCGGCCTCCGTGTGCAGGGTGAGGGCCCGGGGTGTCACACATCGGCCCTTTCGGTGGCCGCCACATCAGCGGGTTTCACTTCCGTGGGCAGCGGAAGGCCGGCAATGCCCGCCTTCGGGCCACTGTTTGAATCCAAACCTTTTAACTGGTTTGGAAGCTTCGGAGGGTCTGTTTCATAAGGGGACTCATGCAAATCTCTGGAAATGTAATTCATATATAATGTCCTCCGAGCCCCACAAGCTCCTCGTCGCCTCATTTCCCTCAAATGCCACCGTGGTGGCTGACCAAAACCTGAGTTATAGGTTGAGGACTAGCCACTCATGACAAACGCCGGGGGGTAGGCTGGCAAAAAGGCCAAACTATATGCATCGTGCCTGGGCAAGAATGGGGCACCCTTCCTTGTCTGGGTCACCCCTTCATCTGGCCAACACAACCGGTTTGGGGAAGTGTCCAACCCGGCTCTCCATGGGGCATATTTGCAGCCGAGTCGAAAGCCCTGGAACTCGGGTAGGGCAATTCATTCAATCGTATTTAAGGAGTGCTTACTGTGTGCAGAGCACTGTCCCCAGCGCTTGGAAAGTACAAAAAAGCCATAAAGAGACAATCCCTGCCCACATCGGGTTTATAGTCTGCAGGCAGGGAGAGAGATATGGAAACTAGTAAACAGGCATCAATATAAGTAAATAGAATTATAGATGTTTATATATATCTTTTATACATATATATATATAAGTGGTGTGGGGCGGGGGGGGGTGGGGAGTACTGGGAGCAAGGCGGGGTATGGGGGAGAGGGAGTTGAGGAAAAGTGGGGTTAATCTGGGAAGGCCTCTTGGAGGAGGTGCGCCTTCAGTAGGGCTTAGAAAGGGGGATGGGTGGAAGAATGAGTTTGAGGAGTGGAATTGAGATTTCCCACCTCGTTGCAGGCAAGGACTGTTTCTCTGTTGCACGTTCCCAAGCGCTCAGTACAGTGCTCTGCACGCGGTAAGCGGAGTCAGAGGTCGTGGGTTCTAACCCCGCCTCCGCCCCTTATCACCCGTGAGCCACTTTAACTTCTCCGTGCCTCAGTTTCCTCATCTGGAAAACGGGGGTGACGACTGTGAGCCCCACGGGGGACCACCTCATTACCTCCCCCGCGCTCAGCACAGTGCTTGGCGCATAGTAAGGGCTTGAGAAATGCCAATTATTATTGTGGAACACGCCCGAATGATTTGTCCATTCCAAACGCTTAGTACAGTGCTCTGCACATAGTAAGCGCTCCATAAATGCGAATGAGTGAATGCAAGGTGGGTCAGAGGGGCGAAATCCGCCTCCTCCGGGCGGGCCCGGGAGCCTTGGCCTCGCCTCCCTCCTCAGTCCCCGCGGGGCCTCGGGCCTCGTGTGCAGAATCCCGCCATGCGGGACGTTTGAACTGAGCCAAGTCCGCCCTTCGTCGGTCTCGCGCACGGGGCGGCCCTTCCTCCTCCTCCTCCTCACGCTCCATTCATGGTCCCGAAGCGACGGCGGCACGAGGAGCGGGCGGCGCGTGCCGCCCGGGGCGCGCGAGCACGGGGACGCGCGTGCGCAGGGAGGGGGGGCGCGCGCGCGAGGCCGGGAAAGGCGCGAAGGCCCTGAATGGGCCCCGGCCGCCCCTCGCCCACTCCTTGCCGCCGCCGCCATCGCCGCGGGCCCGGGCCTCCCGCCGCCGCCCCCCTCCCCCGTCCCCGTGACGACGGCGACTTACTTGTCTTTCTCTGTGCCGAAGATGGAGGCCAAATACTCCGCCATTTCCCACCCGCTGCCGCCGCCGCCGCCGCCGCCACCGCCGGACGCCCGCGGCTCGACGTCACAAGGCCGCGACGGCGCCCTAGCGGCGCGCTCGTGACGTCATCGGGCGCCCCGGCCAATGAGGGCGGGCGGCGGCGTGGCGAGGGCGGGCCTGAAGAGCGGCCGGGGCCCCGCCCCCCCGCTCGCCTCCCTTCATTCAAGCGGCGGCCAAGCGCCTCTGCGCCTGCGCGGGCCCCTCGCCCGCCTCCGCCCGCCCTTCCGGGGCCGCTTCCCCCACGGCTTTTGTACCGCCTTTTACCGTCTCCTCACTCCCATTTTTTTTTTCCTACTTGCTTTTCCTATTCCCTCGTTGGCCTCAGCATTTAATAATAATAATCATGGTATCTGTGAAGCGCCTACTATGTGCCGAGCACTGGGGTAGATCCAGGCTGATCAGGTTGTGCCACATGGGCCTCGCAGTCTTCAGTCACATGAGGAAACAGGCCTAGAGAATAAAATTTAAAAAAAGGATGGCATTTATTAAGCGCTTACTATGTGCCAAGCACTGTTCTAAGCGCTGGGGAGGATGCAAGGTGATCAGGTTGTCCCACGTGGGGCTCCCAGTCTTAATCCCCATTTTACAGAGGGGGTCACTGAGGCACAGAGATATTAAGTGACCTGCCCAAAGTCACACAGGTGACAAGTGGCGGAGCCGGGATTTGAACCCATGGCCATACTTACGGTATAATAAATACCATATTATTATTCCCTGCCCATAATGAGCTCATAGTCTAGTAATAGTAGCTGTGGTATTTGTTAAGCACTTACGTTGTGCCAGGCATTGTACCAAGCGCTGGGATGGGTACAAGCAAATCGGGTTGGACACAGTCCTTGTCCCAATTGAGGCTCACAGTCTCAATCCCCATTTTAGAGATGAGGTAACTGAGGCACAGAGAAGTGAAGTCACTCGCTTGCCCAAGGTCACACAGCCGAAAAGTGGCAGAGTCAGAATTGGAACCCATGACCTCCCAGGCCAATGCTCTATCCACTACGCCATGCTGCTTCTCAGTCTAGAGGGGGAGATATTAATATAAATAAATGAATTACAGCTATATACATATATATGCACCAAGCACTTTGCTAAACACTGGGGTAGACACAATATAATCGAATGAGATCTAGTCCCTGTCCACATGGGGCTTACAGCTTATGGGGGAGGGAGAGCAGGTATCTAATCCCCATTTAACAGATGAAGAAACTGAGGCCCAGAGAAGGTCCATCGTCTGGCCAAAGTCACACAGCATTTAAATGGCAGCAGCTGGCTTACCACCCAGTTCCCCTGGCACCCAATCCTGAGCTCTGCCATTAGGCTACAATGCTCTCCCACGCTTCGGGGTAGAGGGAATGGTGGAAGGGAGAAGTCAATAGTTCCTATTAACATCCCTGGGTGCCGGGCTCTGAATTTGAGGGAAGAACACATTAAATGTCATAGTAGAAATAGTAGCAACAGTAAAGCACATACTGGGGGGCAATACATTGTTCTAATCCCTAAGGAAAGGAGACAATCTCCCTGGGAGATGACCATAAAGTAATAATAACAATGATCATGGTATTTGGTAAGCGTTTACTATGTGCCAAGCACTGGGATAGATCCAAGGTAATTAGGTTGTCCTACATGGGGCGCACAGTCATAATCCCCATTTTACAGATGAGGTAATTGAGGCACAGAGAAGTGACTTGCCCAAAGTCACACAGCTGACAAGTGGCGGAGCCAGGATTAGAACCCACGACCTCTGACTCCCAAGCCCCGGCTCTTTCCACTAAGCCATGCTGCTATTTACAAACAGAGTAATTATAATAGTACCACCTAGATCATGGCTTCATCAGTATCATCAGTGTTTGCTCTTTCTCTATGCAGAACATTGCACTGGGGCAAGGGGAATTAAATACAAAAATATAAAATAAGGGAAATCAGTTATTTTGTATTTGATTCCAGGTAGACTCTTCTTTAGGTCTGTATTCTGTATGCTGCATCTCTTCTGTTGTAATTTGAGCCCACTTCTGGCTTTGACCAAAGCAAAGATCTAAAAATCCTAATGGGAAAACCCTTCATATCAATCAATCATCATCAGTGGTATTTATTGAGCCCTTACTGTGTGTAGATCACTTGCATTTGAGACTTTCTTTTCTACTTTTTTTTTAAATGGAATTTGTTAAGCACTTACTATGTGCCAGACCCTGCTCTAAGAGGAGGGAAGATACAAGTCAATCATTCATTCAGTTGTATTTATTGAGTGCTTACTGTGTGCAGTGCATTGTACTAAGCATTTAGGAGAGTACAATAAAACAACAAACCGACGCATTCCCTGCCCACCACAAGGTTACAGTGTGGGTGGGTGGGGAGACAGACATTAATATAAATAAATAAATTGCAGATCTGTACATAAGTGCTGTGGGGCTGGGATGGGGAAGAACAAAGGGAGCGTCAAAGCGACTCAGGAGGAAGTAGGAGAAGAAAGGGGAGTGCTTAGTCAGGGAAGGCCTCTTGGAGGAGGTGTACCTTCAATAAAGCTTTGAAGGGGGAGAGAGTAATTGTCTGACGGATTTGATTTGGACCCAGTCCATGTCCCACATGGGGCTCACAGTCTTAATCCCCCTTTTACAGATGAAGTAACTGAGGCCAAGAGAAGTTAAGTGACTTCCCCAAGGTCACACAGTGGACAAATGGCGGAGCCAGGATTAGAACCCAGGTCCTTCTGATTCCCAGGCCAGTGCCCTATCCACAAAGCCTTACTGCTTCTACTTGATTCCATCCTAAAGCAGCAATCAACAAGCTAAGTACATCTCTAGAATCTCCCCCTTACTCTCCATCCAAACTGCTACCACGCTGGTCCAGGACCCTATCATATCCTGCCTTGACTACTTTGTCGGCCTCCTTGCTGACCTCTCTGCCTCCTGTCTCTCCCCTCTCCAGTCCATACTTCACTCTGCTGCCTAAAAAAACTTCTCAGCCCACATCTCCCCCCTCCTCTAAAACCTCCAGTCAATTCCCATCAACCTCCACATCAAACAGAAACTTCTTTTCATCTAATCCACTCTCCCCTCTCCTAATTTAGCTCACTGATCTCCTACTATAATAATAATAATGTTGGTATTTGTTAAGCACTTACTATATGCAGAGCACTGTTCTAAGAGCTGGGGTAGATAGAGGGTAATCAGGTTGTCCCACGTGAGGCTCACAGTTAACCCAACCTGCACACTTTCTACCTTTAGTAGTTAATATGGCATTTTAGTGCTCACTGTGGGCCAAGCACTGTACTTAGCACTGGAGTAGATGCAAGATAATTAGATTGGAAACAGTCCCTGTCCCACATGATCCTCACAGTCTAAGTAGAAGGGAGTAAGATTTAATCCCCATTTTACTGGTGAGGAAACTGAGGCACAGAGAAGTTGAGAATTTCCCCTAGGTCACACAGCCGACAAATGGCAGAACCAGGATTAGAGTCCAGGTCTTCTAACTCTAAGGCCTGGGCTCTCTATCCACTAGGCCACACTGCTTCCCTTTAGTGCCAACCTACTCACTATACCTCGATTTTGTCTTCATTGACTTGTTGCCCACATCTCTCCTCTGACCTGGACATCCCACCTCCTTCATAAAGACAGATCACCACTCTCCCCTTCTTCGAAGCTTTATTTAAAATCACATCTCCTCCAAGAAGCCTTCCCTGACTAAACCCTCATTTGCCTGTTTCAACATCCCTCTGTGTCACTCATAGATTTGGATCCATCCCCTTTAAGCACTTTGATATTCACCTCTCTCCAAGCACCATCACATTTATGTAAATTCCCATTTGTAATTTATTTTAATGTCACTCTCCCTACTAGAATCCCTCTAGAATGTTGTCAGGAAATCAGGGGACATTCGTGCGACACCACAAAACTGTTTTGGCTTCAGAGAAAAGTTTAAGGGAAGGCCTCCAAAACTTTTCAGGCTGAGATTAAATTTGAGCTCTTGTAACCTGGGATCAAAGACAGTAGGCTGTGGTTATGGGGGAAAGTTCTTCAGTAAATCTGTTTCCAGGAGAAAAAAACACAGCGGAAATAAACACAGGGATGTGGTCATTCACAACCACCACAGCAGATTCCTCATTCAGCTACCACATGCTTAGATCTGTTAGGAGCTTCACTAATGATAGGAGAAGAATGAGTCAGGTCAGGGTCTCTGCTTCAGGATAGCTCTACTCGGATATCTGGCCAGCATCTCAAACTTAAGAACACCTCAACTTCCCATCCAAGCCCTGTCTTTCTCATCACTGTAGCAGAGTTACCTATTATATCTGTAAATTATGTATTTATAGTAATGTCTGTCTCCCCGTCTAGACTGTAAGCTCCTTGAGAGCGGGGAAAGTTCTACCAACTCTGTTGTACCGTACTCTCCCAAGCATTTAATACAGGGCTCTGCACGCAGTATGCACTCAATTAATGCAGCTGACTGGCTTAATAGAGCACTCTGCTCCCCGCAAGTGCTCAATAAATACCAATGACTGGTTTGATTGGCCTTAGAACTCGTTGCTGTTCTGTCAAAGGTCTTTCTGAATGCCAGCCACAGGAGGGCGCGCAATAAAGAAGAGAACTTCAGTTCCTTAGACCAGCCAGTAATTGGCATTTTTGAAGAGCTAGCTGTGGCTCTTTCTTTGCCACAGTACTTATCTGCTTTAGGCACTCTCTGGCAAACCTATAGGGAAGGAGGCCAGAGGATGAATTGGCAATTCATCACAGAAAGCCAAGTGCCCTGGAGGACCTAGCTTGGAATTTGCTTTACACGTGTTTCCATCGCTGACCTCCATGAGAGAAGCAGCATGGTGGAGCCGATAGGGCACTTCCACAGGCCTGGGAGTCAGAAGGTCATGGGTTCTAATCCCAGCTCCGCCACTTGTCCGCTGTGTGGCCTTGAGCAAGTCATTTCACTTCCCTGTGACTCAGTTACCTCATCTGTAAAATGGGGGTCGAGACTGTGAGCCCCACATGAGACAAGGACTGTGTCCAAACCAATTATCTTGTAACCACCCCAGTGCTTAGTACAGTGCCTGGCACAGAGTAAACATTCAACAAATACCACAATCATTATTATTATTTCAGGCATGGAAAATCAGTATCTTCATCTTTAAAAACGGATGAGAGGTGGTGATCAAAAGTGAGAGAAAATGACTGTGTTCATATAATAATAATTATTACTAGTAATAATAATAGTAATGATGATGATAGCATTTATTAAGCACTTATTCTATGCCAAGCACTGTGCTAAACGGAGCCCGTTGTTGGGTAGGTATTGTCTCTGTTGCCGAACTGTACTTTCCAAGCGCTTGGTACAGTGCTCTGCACACAGTAAGGGCTCGATAAATACGACTGAATGAATGAATCAGATCAGACATAATCCCTGCCTCAGACTCGATTCACGATTTAAAAGGGAGAACAAACTGGTATTTTATCCCCATTTTACAGATGAGCAAATGAAGGCACCAGAAAGTTAAGTGACTCATCCAAGGTCACCCAACAGGCACGAGATGGTGTCCGGGGTTAGAACCCAATTTCCAGCCCTCTGCTCTTTCCACGAGGCCACACCACATCTCATAAAAGGAAAATTGCACCAAGCCTGAAGGAGTGCATAATTCTGAGGTCTCAGGGATGTATTTCAGGCGCACTCTTTTTTTACCTCAGAGAAGATTTTGTTCAGTTCCAACACATTCCATAGGCCACATGCAAGCCTGAAGCCTTCAGAAGAAAACTCTTGTCCTTTACACCTCGTACTTGCTGAAAATCCATTTACCCCAGAAGAGGTAGAACAACTTCTCTACCACCTAGTCTTCAGAACAGTCGATTCAGACTGTTCTCAAACTCCAACTTCACCAGGAACAATTTCCCTTTCCTCCCCACTAATTGTATGGCAAGAGCATGAAACCTGGTTACATAATCAAGAAATATGTTCTCTTCTTTCAAACTTAATCCAATTTTAAGTGGCTTCAAGCACTTCAAAAAAAAACAAACAAACACTTGTGCTATAGCAGAGGTTATACAAGCTCCATCAAGAACAGGGAAGTGGAAAGAAAAACAAATTAAGTCCAAACTAACCACACATAGAGAACAGTGCTTTGGACTACCTTTGGTTTAGTCTCTTGTCAGGTTCAGCCAGAGCCTCGAAAATAGTACATAGACAAATATTTCCCCCAGTTAAAGGAATTATTCAATGGACTCCCTCGTCATTTGACCACAGTCCGTTTGCTGACTCTGAACAGCAAATAACAGCTGGTATTGGAGATAGAATATTAATAATAATGTTGGTATTTTTTAAGCGCTTACTATGTTGGTATTTGTTAAGCGCTTACTATGTGCCGAGCACTGTTCTAAGCGCTGGGGTAGACATAGGGGAATCAGGTTGTCCCACGTGGGGCTCACAGTCTTAATCCCCATTTTACAGATGAGGGAACTGAGGCACGGAGAAGTTAAGTGACTTGCCCACAGTCACACAGCCGACAAGTGGCAGAGCTGGGATTCGAACTCATGAGCCCTGACTCCAAAGCCCGTGCTCTTTCCACTGAGCCACGCTGCTTCTCCAGAGCACTGTTCTAAGCGCTGGGGTAGATACAGGGTAATGAGGTTGTCCCATGTGAGGCTCACAGTCTTAATCCCCATTCTACAGATTCGGTAACTGAGGCACAGAGAAGTTAAGTGACTTGCCCACACTCAGCTGCCAAATGACTGAGTCAGGATTTGAACTCATGACCTGTGACTCCCAAGCCCGTGCTCTTTCCACTGAGCTCCGCTGCTTCTCTGATAGAAAAGGATGCATTAAGAAACAAAGATAACCTACAAGAGTTGGCAAGAACTGACAAGCCTAAGATGACTGTGAATCCTATGAGGGATGGGGTCTGTGATTGGAATCTTATTATCTTGTTCCTACTTCAGTGCTTATTACAGTGCTTGGCACATAGTAAGTACTTAACAAATACTGCAATTATTATTCATTCAAAAATTGATTTTTGGAAAAAAGTTCTTGCAAGTGGGTTTTGCTGCCCCTTAGGAATTAAAATGGATTCTAACCAGCCACCAATTAATGTATCATTCTCTTGCTAGGGAACGATCAAATTGATAGAATGCCCAGACAGCTTGGTAATCAAACCACACCCCCTTTACATATCCTCCCCACCCCCCTACCGGGCTAGCGGAAGGTGACCAACTAGCCACTTTAGAGAGCCAAAGAAGATGAAGTGGGCCCTTACTTAGAGAGTGACTTCAGGAAACAAAAGAGTAGGAGAATTCTAGAATCAGAAAAAAAGGAAGGTAACACAGGGGAACTTAGCCTGACTTGAAGAAACGAGAACCAGAGGGCACCTTGGAGAAGTTTTCCTGGCTTGTAATTGCTCTCTCACTGCTGCTGCTGGTGACTCATGTGAGAAGGGCAAGACTCAAAGACTCAGCTATGACTTTACTGGCGGGAACCAAACAAATATCACAGGTTAGTGAGGTTCTGGATAGATCTGGAATCAGAAACTGAATGGCCTAGTGGGAAGAGCATGGGTCTGGAAATCAGATGACCTGGTTACAATCCTGGCTCTGCCCCTTGTCTGCTGTGTGGCCGTTGGAAAAAGATACTTCTCTTTTTTGGGCCTCAGTTTCCTCATCTGTAAAATGCAGATTCAATACCTGTTCTCCCTCCCCTCAAACAGTGAGTTCCATGTGGGATGTGGAATGTCTGGCCTGATTAACTTGTATGTACTCCAGCGTCTAGTACAGTGCTTTTTTTTTAAAAAAAAAAGATAATTGTTAAGCACTTACTATGTGCCAGGCACTGTATTAAGCACTGGGGTTGATACAAGGTAATCAGGTTGGACACAGTCCATGTCCCACACAAGGCTCACAGTCTTAATCCCCACATCACTGATGAAGCAACTGAGCCTCAAAGATGTTAAGTGACTTGCCTAAGATCACACAGCAGAAAGGTTGCAGAGCAGAGAGTGGAACCCAGATCCTTCTGACTCCTAGGCCTGTACTCTATCCACTAGGCCATGCTGCTTGGCACACAGTAATTGCTTAACAAATACAAAAATTATTATTGTTGTCAGGGCCAATTCTCACAAAGCACCTTTGGCTGTCTCTGCAGGAAGCAGTCAACATTTGAGTTTGGCAAAAAGATCCATGTTTCTTATTGGTGTTAATGAGATAATTTCCTTATTAATTCAACAATCATCCCAGTCTAGCCCAATGCCCTGACTTGACATCCCTGGAGGGGCCAGGAATGGAAAGGGCCAGGGATTTCAAAAATAGTCTTAGAATAGAGAGGAAAGTGAGGGTGGGGGGTGAATCTGGGGCACTGGGAGGGGTGGAAAAAGTCCAAGGGAAGGAAGAGACTGGACTAGGAAGGATCGGGTATGGTTACTTCCCTGGCAAATCAGCTAAAGTTAAGATGATGATGGTGATAAAAATAAGAACAGCATTTGTTAAGTATCTACTATGTGCCAGGCATTGTACTAAGCACTGGGGGTTCAATCAGTCAGCCAATCATATTTACTGAGCACTTACTGTGTGCAGAGCACTGTACTAAGCACTTGGGAGAGTACAATATAACAGTAAACAGACACATTCCCTGCCCACAACAAGCTCACAGTCTAGAGGGGGAAACAGACAATAATATGCAATATAAGCTAACTGGAAGCAATCCTTAACCTACATGGGAATCACCGTCTAAGAGGGAGGAAGAACTGGTATTCCGGCCTCATTTTTCAGATGAGGAAACTGAAGCAAAAGGAAGATAAGTGACTTGCCCAAGGTCACACGGCAGGTAGGTGGCAGAGCCGGGATTAGGACTCAGGTCCTCTGACTCCCAGTTTGCTATCACTTTGAGAAGAAGTGTTTTCCGCCTGTATATGGTGGATGCAGCATGTTGGAAGCACTCTTCTCGCCTCCCCGCAGTTCGTCTCGTCGTCTTCCCTTCGCTCTGTCTCAGAGGGCAGCCGTGACGGAGCTGTGAGGTTCTCCTCTCATGCTGGAAGGCCTCCGATGAACGAGAATGCCAGTTGATGCTGCCACCAAAACTTGCTGACTGTCTGGGAAAAAGCGCCGGGCCCCCTCAGCTCTGATTCCACAACAATGACACCCACAGCCCCCAGCACAGATGAGATTTGTCCCATGTGCAGGACAGGGCCAATGGCCTGGAAAAACATGATCGCTAGCCATTTTTGAAGCCTTTTTGACTGCACAGGACAGACTGTTGACATTAGATAAATTCTTGGGATAGAATAAATAGCTGTCTGTGTGAAGGCAAATGGCGTTTAACTGGTGTCAATTTCTGAAATTGGCTTAATGGAGAAAGAATACAAGAGAAGGGAGGGAAGACCTTCAGAAAATCCAAAGCCCAGGAGGGCAAAAAGAATGTTCTGTTAACTTTGCGGTCTTTCGTTGCACTGATATCTGGCAGGATGGGTTGGAAGGCGGTAAAGAACCCAGCTCTCTCCCCAGTTCCCTGTCCTCTGACTCTCAACATTCAATTAGGTCCCGATCCCGGAGAATACAATTTTATTTTACCTGACTGCATTTTCTCTGATTTCCATGGTCACATGTCTAGGTCAATTGATCAATCGATCAATCAGTCGGTGGTATTCACTGAGCACTTACTCGGTGCAGATCACCATACTAAGCACTTGGGAGGGTATAATACTATAGTAGAGTTGATAGACACATTCCCTGCCCACAAGGAGCTCAAAGCCTAGATTTGATGACCCTCACACTGTTTGACGTTGGGCAAGTCATCCATTCATTCGATCATATTTCCTGAACACTTACTGTGTGCAGTACTTGGGAGAGTACAGTATAACAACAAACAGACACATTCCTGCCTACAATGAGCTCACAGTCTAGGGGGGAGACACACTCAACATCTCCATGTCTCAGTTTCTTCATCGGTAAAATGGGGATAAGAAACCTGTTTTCCCCATCTCTGTACGTCCTGAGAAGTGACTTTCCCAAGGTCACGCAGCAGGGAACTGGCAGGGTCTCTACTGCTTCCTTGCCTGGTGTGAAGAACGGATAACTGAATTAGGCAACCACAGCTGAGAAGCAGCATGGCCTTGTGGAAAGAGCCAGGGCCTGGGAGTCAGGGCACCGAGCAAGTCCTAATCCTGGCTTCGCCACTCATCACCTGTGTAATCGTGGGCAGGTCATTTCATTTCTTGGTGCCTCAGTTTCCTCATCTGTCAAATGGGGATTCAATTCCTGTTCTCCCTCCCCTTTGGACTTTGAGCCCATGGGGGATGGGGACTGTGTCCGACCTGATCGTTTTGTTTCCAGCCCAGCACTTAGTACAGAGTTTGGCAGAGAGAGGCCCCTAAATATTATTATTATTACCAACAACAACACTAATATAGCAAAACGTCTTTCGCTAGGTGAATTTTCCCAAGAAGACCAGCCAAAAACGAATGCATCAATAGCTTAGGGAGAGATGTAGTTGAGACTGTGCTAATGTCCCTTTTGTCTGGGCAGCAGTGAAGCGCCAAACGCCCGGGGCAGAGCTGGAGGGGATTTGTCCAGACTGTCCCTGTCAGGTCAGCCCTTGATTTCTGCTGACCCAATTGCCTCCATCATGAGCTCATGTCTTTCCAGAGAAATCCCTCCTAATGCCTTCATTCTGTCCAAGTGGTATATATAGAGGGATGTTGCCAGGCTCTTCTCAGTGCAGCCCAGTCAAGCCAACACTGTCCCTGGACTGCCTCCTCACTGCCTCCTCGCCCTGCCTCCTCTGTTTGCAAGCAGTGAGGAACATGGACATAACCATCCAGCAGCCGTGGTTCAAACGGGCCCTCGGGCCTTTATACCCCAGCCGCCTGTTTGACCAGTTTTTTGGAGAGGGTCTCTTCGAGTACGACCTCCTGCCTTTCCTCTCCTCTACCATCAGTCCTTATTACCGGCAGTCTCTGTTCCGCACCGTCCTGGAGTCGGGCATTTCCGAGGTAAGACGTGCCTTTGGTTCGCTTCCTCTGTCTTGGCTGCAGTCTGCTCTCTCATTGGTGGTCAGAGGGAGGGCCAAGAGTCCTCTCAGGTGGGAACTGGAATTGTTTTTTTCCCCATGAGCCTCCTCTCCCGGGGTTGGTCAGCCTACTCCAGAGCCCCGAGGCTCCGCTAGCCACGCCGCGTGAAGCGGATGGGCGAGGCCGCCAGGCCACGGCTCCTCCGGGGCCCTCTTGCCCGGGTACCATCCTCTGCTTTGTCACTCAGAGAGCAGAAACGGATCTGTGTGCGGGCGCCGCCCGTCCTCCATTTTCCTGGGGAGGGGGGAGCTGGAGGTGAATCCAAACTGAGCACGACCGTTCTTTTTTCCTCCCATCAGCTCATGGCCCATGTATGGTTTGTAATGCACAAATCACATGCTGGAAATCCCAAGAACAACCCTGCCAAGGCAAGTTGTCGGCAACATGCACGTTTCCTGTGTTGAGTGGTTTTCCAAGCCGTCATTTCTGAGATGTGAAAGTCGAGTGGGGGTGTGCTTGCCTTGATTCTCACCGAGCCATCAAAGGTTTCCTTTCCAATTCTTCCCCAGAACCCACGTTCTCTCTTTGCCAGCCCTGCTGCCAAGAGCTTTTCTCTTTCCCCCTTCCCAACCCTGGCCAGTTTTCCTGGAATCCAGATACATAAACTGCCTAGGAAAAACTCAAGAAGGGCCGTTTCTCTCCGCTGAGTTCAAATGCGTTGTAAATGGCTAAAGAAAGACTGATTGGGAGAAAAAATTATAGTGAGCCGATGTGGCACCGTGGCTAAACGATGCCCACGGGTGTCTACGTGGGCAGGGTGATATGGAGAACTCAGTCCAGATCACTCAGGCAAAAACTTCTGACCACAACCCTTTGTGTGGGGGGGAACTGGAAAGAGCCAGGCTGCTGGTCTACCCAGCCCAACCTTGGGCCTGGAGAGCTGGGATTAGAATGGTACGCATGCCAGCCAACTCTCCGTTTTTAGAGACCAAAAGCATCATAGGCTTTCCAGCGACCTACAGCCCATCGCAGAGAACAAGGTCTGGCATCATCTTTATCAGTCCACTGGGCCAATCGGTCAATGCCCCTGGGCCTTTTCGTTGCAGGTGCGATCTGACCGGGACAAGTTTGTCATCTTCCTGGATGTAAAGCATTTCTCTCCCGAAGATCTGACGGTGAAGGTGTTGGATGAGTTTGTGGAAATTCATGGCAAGCACAGTGAGAGACAGGTGAGTAGAAGGCATCAAGAGGGTAGTGTCCATTCCTCTGAAGGTTTTAGATCCATCTACCCCAAATTTTCTAGTTGGGGCAGTGGAGGGAAATGGAATCAGAAGAAGAGTGGGTGGGGAAAGAGCTCAGATTTATCTGGTCCAGTGGCAGCTACATCCGTGTCCAGATCAGCTCCTTCAACTCTCCTTAAGCGTTGCTGTTTACCTGGCAGGGGGATCGTGATAATAATGATAATAATAATCATGGTATTTGTTAAGCGCTTACTATGTGCCGAGCACTGAACTAAACACTGGGATAGAAACCAGATAATCAGGTCGGACACAGTCCTTGTCCCAAGTGGGGCTCACAGTTTAAGAGGGAAGGAGATCAAGTACTGAATCCCCATTTTACAGACATGGAAAAGAGACCTTGAAAAGTGAAGTGACTTGCCCACGGCCACCCAGCAGGCAAGAAAGAGGTGGAGCCAGGATTAGAATCCGGGTCTCCTGACTCCCAGGCCCACACTTTTTCCACTAGGCCATGCTCCTTCACAAGATAAACAACTCAAAGATCCATGAATTGCTTAGAAACACTTTCTGCAAGACAAATCTCTTCCTATCTTGGCTTGGCTGCCTCTCTTCACACCTTCATTTCTAGCTTATCCCATTTGGTGACTGTCTCAGCACTCTCTCTCCACACATCGCTGCTCGATGATTTTTCCACCGTGCGGAAGAGAGTACATGAGCCACAGAGGAGTTCTGAGGTTAGCATTCTCCCCAAGGGAGTGAAATGCAGACAGGCCTGATTGTGGATGCCCGATCCTGGGAGATGCCTGCTGGGTCCACCCGAGGCAAGGGGTGCTTTTTGCGGGGAATTTTCTAGTCACTTAACTCCTCTGGGCCTCAGTTCCCTCATCTGCAAAATGGGGATTCATTTCCTGTTCTCCTTCCTATTTAGACTAGCGAGCCCCTTGTGGGACCTGATGATCTTATATCTTATATCTACAGTGCTCGGAACATAGTAAGCCCTTAACAAATTCCACAGTTACTGGTGTCCCTTGAGACCTGAATTTCCAGGCGGCAGATCTCCTCTCTGCATCAGAACAGCACACTCAGAGACACAGGTTACGCCTATGGCGGCATCCAGCCCCTACCCCAGCCCCAGAATCAACCCTGGCAATCTGGGAATCTCACTGAGAGCCCACCTGCCTGACTGCCCCAAATAATTCTGGGCTTTTCCTGTCCCAACCTTGTCTCCCACTGCCTCCCTGGGGAGTCTCTTGGTGGTCCCCAGAATCCAAGAAGGATCACAGAACCCCTCATGTTTCTGTCAACGGCTCTGTCGATTGGCAGGATTCCTGGGCAACCGATCTGACAGCACTTAACTGAACATAGTCAATGTCAGCCAACACAGAGGGAGAACATGGGCTTCCGGCCTGATCCTGTCATTGACTTCTGCCAACCTCGTGGGGGTGCCCCATGGGTTTCCAACTGTGGGGAGTGAAGGAATGTTTTCTGGGCTGTCGTCCCAGCCTCACTTAACCCAGGTCAACAGCGAGCCCACAAAGATAGGTTTCTGGTCAGGGCCAAAGAGACCCCAAATCACATTTTTTCTCATCTGCTAACTGTTCTAAATCTGCTGGCCACTCCCAACTCTTCTCATAACTATTCCTGCCTAAAAGCCTCCTTTTCACCCTGAACCTCAGGAACGAGACATCAAGCACCCCTCCTGATAAAATCTACTGTTTGCCCAATCCTCTTTCAATCTGAGCAACAAGGGACTTGGACATTACTGTGCCTTTCCAAACACGTGTGTTCAGGATTCCCTTTGGAAACAAGTATTGGTGTCATTCCATGCAACCTCAGCCACCAGCTGCCCAGAGCTGTGGCCAACAACTCTATTCCTTGCAGTCCTTGAGGGCACTGAATGCAAGGGAACTGAGAAAGAAATATGTGGAAGGTTCACTTGGTTTTGGAAGGGAGCAGAAGACTGGAAGAATCTCTGTTGGAGGTTTGGGGATCATCATCTGTCCTCCACTGGAAACCCTGCTGGCAGGTTAGCTCTCATTTCTAAGAAGTCACCAATTTACAGGAAGTAAGTTGGATTGTAAGCTCCTTGAGGGTGGAGATTTTGGTTATTCATTCTTATTGTACTCTCCCGAGTGCTTCGTACAGTGCTCTGCACACAGCAAGTGCTCAATGGATACCACTGATTAAGTGGGGAATGTGAAAAATGCAAAAACCTCATAACGCTGTAAATCTATGGTAATTAGGTAGTTTAAGCCGGACATATGAGTGCTTCCCCAAAAGCTGAGAAGAAGGTGTAGAGCTGAGAAGGCACTAGGTACGTAACACTGTACTGTGTACAGTTCTAAGTGCTTAGTACAGTGTTCTGCACACAGTAAGCGCTCAGTAAATACCACCGATTGATCTGAAATCAGAAAAAGCTCCTGAATCCAGGGTAGAGAAAGCTGATTTTAAGTCCTAGAAGGCTGGTCTCTGGGAAGCTTCTTACTGACTCAGCCGTTCTCCCTCTTGCCTCCCCCACCTAGGATGACCACGGTTACATTTCCCGGGAATTCCATCGCCGGTACCGCCTGCCTTCCAACGTGGACCAGGCCTCAGTCTCCTGCTCCCTGTCCTCTGATGGCATGTTGACCTTCTCTGGCTCCAAGGTCCAATCCAACCTGGATTCCAGCCACAGTGACCGATCCATCCCTATCTCCCGGGAGGAAGTGCCCACCTCAACTCCCTCTTCTTAGGCGGAGGCAGCGGTGAAGCTGACGGGCCGCACCTATCCCCCCGTCCTCCCTCCCTCAGCTAGCACGTCGGTATCAGGGGAATCATTTGAGAGGGTGTTGCTTTTCCCTTTTTCCTTCGGTCTCTGCTTTCTCAGATGGAATGAAGGCTGGAGGGAGCAGCCTGAGGGGATTTTATAGGCGAAACCCAAAGAGATCTGTGAGGTCTGAGCTCCCTTAAAACCAGGGTGCTAACTAGCCAACCCCAAACCTCAGTGGGTCCACCAAAATGTCCACTGACCCGCTTAATAACTGCCCTCTACTCACCCTACCTAGTACTCCACCTCAGATCAAAGAAGGGTCACACGGGAGCTTAGACAGTTTCAGTTGTATCTGAAACAACTGTGGTGGGGTGGGATCCCTGATGATAGCCCTGAAGGTCGTAGTTCTGTTCCTGATCCTTGATGGTACCAGATAGGTGGAGGCCAGAACACGGCTCTTAGCGGACGGTATCTTTTTACACAGAGGAAGTCATCTTCTATTAGTGATGACTCAGGTGAGGGCAAGAAGCACATCTCTCCAATGTCTCTGCAGATTTTCTGAGGGCCTTCCTTATGATCAGACTTCAGATCCCTACTCGGCTCTCTCTAGCCTATGAGTGTTGTATCATCTTTCTTAAATCTTCTCTGGTTGTAATGTAGGTCCACCTGTTCTCCTGATATCTGACTCCCGACCCTAAGAACGCAGGCCCTGGAAGTCCATAAAATAAAAGTGAAATAAGCAACTCACTTTTTACAAGTGTCTTCATTCAAGTGACTCAGTTTCTCTTGGGGTTTGGGTGGAAGAAGATGATCTCGGTGATCTGGTCTGGAAATAATTTTCAATAAGCAGGATTAGTCATTTGGGAAAGATGTGGAGGGGAAGACTGTCTTTGGGTCTACTGGGAGGCTTCTTATTTGATACCTTTTGGACTTATGAAGAACTAATAAAAACCAGGCAGGAAAAACCACACAGAAATGACCCTTCTTGGCACCACCAACATTTCTTTCTAAATCTCATAGGATTTCCAAATTGGATACAAAAAAACAAAATTACACATTCTGTAACATCCCAGATATGCCACCATTGTTGCCCAACCAACCCCACGGCTCAAATGCTTTCCCCATAGTCCACACACAGTGTCCTATCACAACTCTTTTCTGCCCCTGGCAGCCACTTTGAAATTGGGTTTGTTCCATCCAAATGAGGTAGAGCTGAGGTTTTTATTGAGGAGGCCGACTCCTGTAGGCTTCCTAAAAGCGGTAAAGTCTCCCTCGCTGCCACCACCTGCCATTTATCGATTTAAACCTTATTATGATTAGTCTGATAATTGATCTTTAGGAAGCCATTCCAAAGGAGGGAAGTTTAGAGGAGGGAATTTCTGATGCTATTCAAAATTGCTGGACATGGAGACCCTCGTGACATCACATGTGTGATGCTGGCTGGGCCCACAGCAGAACGTGATGGTATCATAAGTATGCCCATTTCTGCAGCTCCTAGAGTGTTTCTCCAGGGACTTCCCTGACCCCTACTCCTGCTCCACCTTTATGTTCCCCTCCCAGGACCCTATGAACGGGGACCCCGAGTCTGAGCCATGGAACTCAATTCAATTCAATCGTATTTACTGAGCACTTACTGTGTGCATAACACTGTACTAAGCACTTGGGAGAATACAATATAACAGACAGACAGACACAACTCAATCAATCAATCAATCATTCAATCAATGGTATCTGTTGAGTGCTTATTTTGTGCAGAGCACTGTACTAAACGCTTAGGGAGCCAAGGCAGAAGGAGACTGCACATCGAAAAATAAAGCTATCAGACATAAAGGGATCTGTACTGGACAGGGGACAGATCAGCTGGAAACCAGAATGTCCAGGATGATATGAAACGATGGGTTACCCCTCAGGTGACACTTTGTAAGCACTGTAAACATTGGTGGTTCAGTGTTAGAATTCCCGCCTGCCATGCGAGAGACCTGAGTTTAATTCCTGGCCAACAGAACTGACACTTAGAGAAGGAGTTTGGCCTAGTGGATGAGCATGGGCTTGGGAGTCAGAGGGACCTGGGTTCTAGTTCCGGCTCTGCCACTTCTCTGCTGTGTGACTTTGGGCAAGTCGATTTACCTCTCTGTTACCTCAGTTACCTCATCCGAAAAATGGGGATTAAGACCATGAGCCCTGTGTAGCACAGGGACTGTGTCCAACCGATTTGCTTGTACCAACCCAGCACTTAGAACAGTGCCTGGCACATAGTAAGTGCTTGACAAATACCACAATTATTAGTATTATTATCACATTTCTGAGAGCTGGGGTAAATGTAAAGTCTCTGCCATTCAGAGACTAAAGGGTCCTTTATCCAGGGTCCCCCCAGCAGCTCGACCATCTGGGAACGGCCCCCACCTGCAACAGGGTGAGGGTGATGAGGAGGGTGGAGAGGAGGAAGGAGTGTGAGAATATGTTGTCTGTGTTTCACTTAGCCTCTCCTTGCCTGACTGGGCCTTGGGAAAAACAATTTGGTGGGGAATTCACCATTTCTCTTTCTCCACGAGATGTCAGCCTTTACCGTCATTCCTCAAGCCTGCCGTTGCAGCTTATTTGGGAACTGCGCAGAGAGTGGGGAGGAAAAAGGCCCGTTTCTTTCCTGTTATCCTGAAACTCCCTCCCCCTCTTCCTCGGCTCTTGGCAGGGAATAACGAAAGACATATGGGTACAAATCAAAGAAACCACAGCCACTGTTGGAGCACACTGACCAAAAATCAAGCATGGTGCCAAAAGGGGATGGGAAGAGATGTTCCCTGGTTCCCAGCCTCTTGCCTCTGTGCAGGTGAATTCTGACCCTTTTCAGAGCACAGGATTGTCTCTTCTCTTTTTTACAGATGTTTGGCAGGATCAACGGGCATGGGCAGTCATGGACAATGAGATCCAGGGATCTCCAGGTTGAAATGTGCCCTCTCCCTGGAGCTCCTCCATGCTGCCTATTTTGCTCACAGAGGATAGGGTAAGGACTTCCCAGAATCACCCAGGAACCTGTCCAGTCAGATATTGGTCAAGTAGTGATGAGAGTCGGTTGTCTATACTCCCGGATCTTGCAGGGGGTGATGGCAGGTTTATCTTTTCAGTCATTCAATTGTATTTATTGAGCACTTACTGCATGCCAAGCACAGTACTGAGCACTTTTTTTTTATCTTGGGGCTCCCACCACCCCTGGATGATTCTGAAGAATAACACAATGAATCAGATTCTTTCCAGTGCCTTTTCCCTGCTTAAGGTGTCAATAAAATATTTAAAGAGCCAGGATTCATCCCTCTGGGTCCTGGAATGTGTTTGGAGCCATTATGTGGCAGCATCATGATAATTGTGGCATTTGTTAAGGGTTTATTTTGTTCCAACCACTGTGTTAAGAACTGGGGTACAGACGAGATAATTAAGTATGCCAAAGTCTCTGTCCCACAAGGGGTTCACAGTCTACCTTGATGCTTAGAGGGTAATAATGATAGTAATTGTGATATTTGTTTAAGCACTTACTATTTTCCAAGCAGCATATTAAATGCTGGGAGAGATACGATATAAGTAGATTAGACACAGTCTTTGTTTCACATGGAGCTCACATTCTCTAGGGGGAGGGAGAAGGCATCTTATCCCCATTTTATCAAGGTTATCAGGTTGTCCCATGTGGGATTCACAGTCTTAATCCCCATTTTCCAGAGGAAGTTACTGAGGCACAGAGAAGTTAAGTGACATGCCCAAAGTCACACTGCTGACAAGCAGTGGAGCTGTGATTAGAACCCATGACTTCTGATTCCCAAGCCTGTGATCTTTCACTAAACCAAGCTGCTTCTCTCGTAGCGTAGATGGATCAATTTGAGCAGCAGCGTGACCTAGTGGAAAGAGCACAGGCCAGAGAATCAGAGGACCTGGGTTCTAATCCAGTCCCTGCCGCTTACGTGCTGGGTGACTTTGGGCAAGTCACAACTTCTCTGTGCCTCAGTTTCCTCATCTGAAAATGAGGATTCAATTCCCGTTCTTCCTTCTACTTAAAAGGTGACCCCCTTGTGGGCCAGGAACTGGGACCAATCTGATTAACCTGAATCTACCCCAGAACTTAGAACAGTGCTTGATACACAGTAAGTGCCTAACTAAAACCATTTTTAAAAAAGACATGTTCCTTGATCACAAAGCTGAGAAGCAGCATGGCATACTGGATAAAGCACAGACCTGGGAGTCAGAAGGTCATGAGTTCTAATCCCGTCTCTGCCACATGTCTGCTGTGTGATCTTGGGCAAGTCACTTACTTAACTTCTCTGTGTCTCAATTACCTCAACTGTAAAATGGGGATTAAGACTGTGAGCCCCATGTGGGACAGGGACTTTCTAACCTCATTTGCTTGTATCCATCCTAGTGCTTAGTACAGTGCCTGGCACATAGTAAGCGCTTAACAAATACCAACATTATTATTATTATGGTGATTATTTCAGGACTTCACTCCTGCTCTGTCCCTCAGCCGCCCCGTAGGAGCCAAAAAAAAATTTCCAGAACTAGCAATCCCAGGAACCGCCGCTAGGTGGCGGCAGGCGCATCGCCTTGGAAGACAAACGCGGCTGGCTACCGCGGCTGCGAAGCAAAACCCTCGGTTTTAAAGGTCACCTTTTCCTCTGTTCGGATCAGAAAGCATGTTTTTTGCCACTGGTGATCCTCCGCAATTGTAATTCCCCCCACACACACACACTTAAAAGAACTGGGAAAAATTTAGGCTGAATGTCTACATTGCAACTGGGCAGCCCACTGGTCTACCCTGCCTGGTTCCTCTCCCCCTCCTCACTGGAGCAGAGCGTGGCCCAGTGGAAAAAACCCGGACTTGGGAGTCAGAGGTCATGGGTTCTAATCCCTGCTCTGCCGCTTGCCAGCTGGGTGACTTTGGGCAAGTCACTTCACTTCTCTGGGCCTCAGTTACCTCATCTGTAAACTGGGGATTAAAACTCTGAGCCCCAGGTGGGACATCCTGATCAATTTGTATCCCCCCAGCGCTTAGAACAGTGCTTTGCACATAGTGAGAGCTTAACAAATACCACCATTATTATTATTATGATTTCAGCAGGTCCCGCAACAGTTTCCTGCAGAGCAACTGCCCAGCTCCCTGCACACTTGCGAATGACACCTTAAACTTCCCCAAATGAGAGGCGGCTTGGAGTTCTGCATGACCTTGGGCAAGTCACTTCACTTCTCTGTGCCTCCTGGGCCTGGGATTCAGGGGACCTGAGTTCTAATTCCGACTCCGCCCCTTGCCTGCTGTGTGAACCTGGGCAAGTCACTTCACTTTTCTGGCCCTCCATTTCCTCCTCAATAAAATGGGGATACAGTCTCCCATTTCCCTATCAGACTGTGAGCCCCATGAGGGACAGGGACTGTATCGGGCCTGATAATCTTGAATTCAGCCCAGTGCTTAGCACAGAGTATGCGCTTAACTAATTCCACAATCACGATTCTGGTGCGAGTGACAGAAAGGAAATTTTGCGGTCAATGTGGTGGGGTCCCGTTGCTGACTTTAAAGCAGGGGAGCCCCCTTTTTCAAAGGGCAGCTGGTTAGGGCTTTGTTGAATTAAACGGGGGCGGGGGGGGGGGGGCGGCCTTACCGTATTTACTAAGGTTGAAACACTAAATGGACTACGCCCTGAAATTCCGGTTTTTCAGAGCTCTTTCTGAAGATGCTAATGGCTGCGCATCAGGCACACGGTCCACGCTATCGGGTCTGGATGATTCACAGGCTCACAGATGCACGGGACAGCCCTCTGACCCCTCAGCCGGAGACACTACCTCATAGGCCCCGTCCACAAAGGCCAGGGAGCCCGGCTAACAACCGCACTGTTTGAGCACAGTTGTTGCTAGCTGGGCTTTCAAACAATTCCCCTGCCAATCAAGGACAGGAACCTTATTCGCCCTGAATTCTGCTAGGATACCAATCCCGACTGAAAGGAGCCAGCAGTCAGTTTGCAAAATCACTCCGAGGGCCCATACAGAGCCCTGCATTCACAGTCTCCTTGACAAACAAGTGAGTTTTATTCTCTCGGGCCTGGGGGAGGGGGTGGGGAAAGGAGAGGGAGGGAAGGGTCGCCTGTTACTGAGGTGCAGAGTTAAAGGCTGATTAAGGGGTTTCTAGTGCCTCTGGCAGTCAAGGCTTCAAAAAAAGGACTCCTGATTCCATCCATCTGCTTGGCTCCTGGAACGGTTAGGCTTATCACCCATGGGTCAGCATGGGGGATGGCTAGTCACTGGTCCTGCAGGGCTAGGGGTCATGCCAGGAGTGCACAGGGCTGGAACACTTGGGTGGGTCTTGGTCAGAGGAGTAGGTGCTGGAAGTGACGGGATGGGGAGGAAGGATGGGGGGGCTTAGGGAAGGGCAACCAGGCTGGCACCCAATCTCTCCAGAGACATTGCAGTTAGGCTGGTTTGTTTTTAATTTAAAAAACACAACACAGAAAAAAGCCACTTATGTTTCAAGACATAGGCATACACTGACACAGTCACTTCTAATCCCACAGACATCCACACACCCAGTGACAAACACAAAGACTCCCAGCACGGGCCTGAGAGTCAGAGGACCTGTGTTCTAATCCCAGCTCCTCCACTCGTCTGCTGTGTGACCTTGGACAAGTCACTTCGCTTCTCTTGACCTCAGTTACCTCATCTGCAGAATAAGGATTGAGACGGTGAGCCTCATGTGGGACACGGACTGTGTCCAACCTGATTTGCCTGTGTCCATTCCAGCACTAAGAATGGTGCCTGGTACACAGTAATAATAATAACAAAGACAGAGCCTCTGACAGAGGCAGTTGACTGACATTGCCAGACCCAAGTGGACACCAGGCACAGAGCAGAGGGGTGAGGGGGCAGGAGACCCTCAGAGCTGAGTAAGGGGGATGGGGCAGGAGATGAACAGGCGAGGAGGGAAGGTGCTTGAAAGGAAGGAGAAGGAGGCACTGAGGGAAAGGAAGAGGGAATAAGGAGGCTGTTGGGGTGGGGAGGCAATGGGCACTGGGGGTGTAGGGGGAGGTAGGCAGGAGGGGAGAGAGACTCAGACAATGGGCCAAAGAACACTGTACTAAGCACTTGGAAGAGAAGCAGCATGGCATAGTGGATAGAACACGGGCCTGGGAGTCAGAGGGTCATGGGTTCTAACCCCCTCTTACCCACTTGTCTGCTATGTGACCTTGGGCAAGTCACTTCACTTCTCTGGGCCTCAATTACCTCATCTGTAAAATGGGATTGAGATGTGAGCCCCTCTTGGGACAGGAGCCGTGTCCAACCTGATTAGCTGGCATCCACCCCAGTGCTTAGTACAGTGCCTGGCACGTAGTAAGCTCTTAACAAATACCATACTTATTATTATTATTATTATTAAAGATACTTTTTCTTTTCTCCCTCCTTCCTCCTCCCCACCATGGGCTGCCAGGAGCGAAGCTGGGAATTGTGGGGGGTCAGTGGAGGGGTGGGGACAACCCCTGCAAACCACTGTCACCCCAACCCCTTCTCAGAAGTGGCTGCCCCACCCCTCTGAGCCTCATGGCCCTGGAAGCCCCTGATCATCCCCACGTGGGATCGCAAGCCTCCTGCTGGCAAAAAACAGATGCAAATATTTTGCCCATTGACTGTTTTCCAGGCAGGATTTTTTTTTTAATAGCATTTTTTAAGTGCTTGTTATGTCCCAGGTACTGTACTAAGCGCTGGGGTAGATATAAACTAATCAGGTTCGATCCAGACCATGTCCCAGATGGGGCTCACGGTATTATTCCCCATTCAAAGAGGGAAGAACCGCAAGAACTGCAGCACAGAGAAGTTAAGTGACTTACCCAAGGTCACACAATAGGCTAGTAGTGGAGCCAGGATTAGAATCCATGACTTTCTGATTCCCAGGCCCATGCTCTATCCACTACATCATGGGACTTCCCCATCTTCATTTTTAAAAAAATATTATTATATGCCAAGTGCAAACACAGTTCCTGTCCTTTAGGGGGCTATCAGTCTGAGAGGGAGAACAGACTTCTCATTCCCATTTTCCTGGGGAGGAAACTGAGGCACAGAGCAGTTACGTGACTTGCCCAAGGACACGTAGCAGGCAATCGGCAGAGCCAGAAATAGAACCCAGGCCTCCTGACTCTCGGGTCTATGTCTTTCTGGTAGGCCCTGCTGCTCTTCATGGCAGGGTGGCCAGTCAGTGGATTTATCCCAAACCATCTGCTTTTCAGTACCGAGCCTCTGCCACCCTGCATCCTGCAGCCATGTTCCGAGGCGCAGACACTGTTGCCAGTTAGTCAGTTGATCGTATTTATTGAGTGCTTACTGGGTGCAGAGCGCTGTACAATATAACAATATAACAGACATATTCCCCGCCCACAATGACCTCACAGTCTAGAGAACCGAGTTCCCTCACACTAACCTGGGAGGAGGAGGTGGAGTGAGGGGTTCAGGAGTCCTTTTGTAGAAATGGTCTGGAACACGAGAAATCCAAATACTTCTACAAAATGGCACCCACGGCATCCTCACATTACACCGTCTGCACAGGAAGTATGAGAGGGCAGTCCATGACCAGCCTGAATTCTGGCCTAAATTAATCCCTTTTATTCAAGTGCAGCCTCAATGCCAAATTCCATGCTCTCCCACTCAGATATGATTCCTCTTGGCTTCAGGCCTGGGAATCTGAGCACAAAACTGGGCCCTGGAGCCAGGGTCAGGTGAGTTCTGCAAGATATCTTTGGGCTTACCGTGGCCACTCGCAAGTACAACACAGAAAACTCGCTTTGAGTAGCGAGGTGAGGGTGTTTTGGGGAGCACAAAGGGAGGGGCAGAAGAAGGGGAGGGAGATAGCTAGGAAATAGAAGCAACTGTCCATTAACAGCCAAGCCATAAACTGGTTTCTCTCAGCCTTGCACTCTATGGCTGGGAGGCTTCTTTGATGGTTGAAATGACTCATTAAGAAACAATAGGACAATGGTACTTCTAGTTTGAAGGAAGGCATTTGTAGCGCCCTAATGCCCACAATGAGGCTTCAAAAGTGATGAGGATCACTAAGTAAATGGGACCCTAAACGGTTCAAACTGGGGCTATGACAACCGTCACAACTTCTTTTACAACCCATCTTCTCCTTCCCCTCTTCCTCCTCCTCCACATATTCTTTTTTCTCTTCATCCGTGTTGTCCTTCTCTTCCTTTACTTCTCCCCCAGGAGTAGCTGTCGAGGGCTCTCCAGCACATACTATAATATTAGTAGTAATGGTATTTATTGAGCAGCTACTGTGTGCAAGGCACTGCACTAGGCTCTGGGAAACATAATCCTATTGGGTTTGAGACACTCTCTCTGCTCTCTCCCCACTAACTATCGTTGTTCCTCTTCCTTTACACCCCAGCCTGTCTGCTTTGCTCCTCTCCCAGAAACCTACTCACTGTGCCTCTCTCTCATCTCCTTTGCTGTGGACCTTTTGCTCATGACCTCCCTCTTCCCTGGACCGCACTCCCGCCTGCCCTTCAAATCCAGGAGACCCCTACTCGCCTCATCTTAGTAATAGTATTCTCTGAACACCCACTGGAGGCAATGGACTGTACTAAGCGCTTGGGGAGTACAAAGCCAGCAAGCGACACACTTTCTGGCCACAAGGAGCTTCTCGTCTAATAGGAAATTTCAGGCTCCTCGCGACTCAGAGCCCAGTAGTTGTTACAGCCACTGATGCTAGCGGTGGATAGAATCCGACCTGGCCCCACCCTTTGCCCGCTTCCAGTCTAACAGGTGCCTGGCTGAAATTGGTCTGTGGGATCTAAAGTTCTGAAAGGACAGGCAGGGAGGTCCGTCAGCATAAAGCACAGAGCCACCCACCCACCGGATGCTCAAAAAATATCCACTGATGAAGAACTGTCAAGACAGGACAGCTTGTAGACCATCTTTCCATAACAAACCAGGCATCAACCGTATAATTAGCAGTCGAGCGAGAAGCTGCCACCGTGACAAATGGAGCCAATCCGGGACGGAAAGGGACAGTTTTCCCGTTAGGGAACACTGGGACACAGAGGCTCTCAAAGAACAGTAGCTAGGAGATCAATGCAGTACTGCAGAGAATTATTTTGAAAGCGTTGTTAGCTTAGGGCCTGGTTTAACCATTGTTGTTAAGGTAACCTGAATCAAAAAATAAATAACAGCCCTGCCTTCTTCTTTCTTTGTGGCCTAGGTGCTGGTGCGGAGGTAGGGGGAGGAGAGAGGTAACTAGTCAAAGCCACAACACCTCTCCCCCAATCCACCCATGTCTCTGTGGTTTTCAGGGCTTCCTGATGGGCAAACAAGGAATCCACAGGGACCAATGCCGTGTCAGCTCATAGCTGCACCCACCCCTCCTTCCTCCGTCTTTCCCTCCCTCCCTCCCTCTGTTCACAGGCAGGAGAGCCTGCATGGCTAGGGAGTAGATTCCTGAGAATCTTGGAAAATCCATAAAGGCTTAACATGGAAGAGAAACAAATGGCATTAGCCTCTTGAGTTCAGCTGGCATGGAACTCAGCTGACCCTCATGGCTGGTCCAGGCCCACCACCCCTGAACTGAAAGGACCCTGGCTGGATGGGTTGATTCTGACCTGATCAGTCCATCAGTCAGGCCATCGTATTTGTTGAGTGCTTACTGTGTGCAGAACACTGTACTAAGTGCTTGGGAGAGTACAGTATAACAGACATATTCCCTGCCCACAGGGAGCTCGCAGTCTAGAGGGGGAGACAGACATTAATAGGTTCATGGTTTAGGGGTTTCTGGTCCAAGGGTATGGTTTTGGCACATCACTTCTCCATGCCTCAGTTTTCCCATCTGTAAAATGGGGATTCAATACCTGTTCTTTGTCTCCCTTAGATTTTGAGCTCCATGTGGGACAGGGACTGCGTCTGACCTGATTATCTTGTACCTACACAACAAGATAGCAAAGTGATTGACATTAAATATGCTGTTATAATATACCGCAATTATTGTTGTTATTATTATCATTATTATTATTATTATTAAGGGTGGGTCAGCTCTCCTCTAGGCCACGATGATTTCCCCAAGTGGGTCTGTCCCCAAGGGTCCCCACTTATGCTCAGGACAGGTCAGGGTCAACCCGTTGACCTCTTGGGGAGTGGGGGTGAGGAGTAAGACTTGAGTCTTTCTCTTCCCTTGTCCCCCTCGCTTACCAACTGGGCTACACTGTCCCTGAGTCTGGATAGCCCAGGCCTCTCTGGCCTTATCACAGCCCACTGAGGTCTTCCTTCAACTCTAGGCTTTGTTGGTTGGGCCCCTGCCTCGGCTTTGTCTCCCCCAAACCGTTGGACTCCAAAACCTCACTGTCTGAGTGTGGTATTTCTCTGAAGGGGACTCTAAGGAGAGCTCTGAGGGGAGCCCTGAAGGGACCTCTGAGGGAAGGGGCCAGGGGAGCTCAGAGGGAGCTCAGTGGGAGCCATGAGTAGAGTGCTGAGGAGAGTTTAAAGGGAGCTTTGATGAGCCATGAGGGCCATTCCCAGGGAAGTGCCGAGGGGAGCTCTGAAGGGAAATCTGAGGGGAGCTCAGAGAGCAGCTCTGATGGGGGCCGTGAGAAGAGTTGGAAGAATGGGCTGGCTGGAAGTCAGGGTTATTATCCCCTGTGGGCTGCCTTAGGGACACTCTTCCTTTTAGATTTCAGCGAACCTGGAATATTCCTTCCTTGAAAGAGAAGAATCTTTGGATGGTGTGAGAGGGCCGGGGAGGAGGGGATGGGGTGGGGGCGGACAGAGGCCCGATGGGGAGTGTAGAGGCCGGAGAAGAATAGCAGCTTCAGTGAGCTACAGGGGTTTATGAGCTGGCAGTGAGAAGGGTGATCTCACACATCAGGAGTTTCAGCCTCCAGTTCCTCAGTCCGGACAACTTCAGTCACGTCTTTCCCCGGGAAAGCAGAACAAGATCACTGCAGAGAACTCGTTCTCCGGGCCACCATCAAACAGGCAAACAAAGAGACGGATCGCTCAGCTGCTCCTCTCTCCCCCACCCGCCTCCCCGACCTCGGCCCTCTGTGAAATCCTTAACGTCTGTCAGGCAACAGTTTCCAGTGCCAGATGACGTAGGCGTTTTCATATCCTTCCTCTTGGGCCCCAGGCTGGCCCCATTCATTTGAGCTCTCTATTTCCTCCCCGTCCCACGATCCCCAGTCCTCTCACTGGGTCCCTTGGTTGGGCTGCAGGGTGGGATAGAGTAAACACTTGACAGATGTCACAATTCATTATTATGATTCTTATTACTACACATCCGCACAAGCCAATGGATGCATCTGCATAGGTGTGCATCATTATTATCTCTGCACTAATAATAACAATAATGCCACAATTATTTAACTATTAAGACAGCATGGCCCAGGGGATAGAACACAGGCCTGAGAGTCAGAGGGTTTTAATCTCGGCACTGCCACTTGTCAGCTGTGGGATCGTGGGCAAGTCAGTTCACTCCTCTGTGCCTCATCTGGAAAATGGGGATTAAAACCTATTCCCTTCTTCTAAGACTGTGAGTCCCGTGTGGGACAGGGGATGTCCACCTGGATTGTCTTGTATCTTATCCCAGAGTTTAGTACAGTGCTTGGTGCAAAGGAAATGCTTAACAAGTACCATAAAAAAACCCCACACGCATATAATTCCTCCCAAGCCCTGACTGCCTGGCTGGATCATTTAGAGCAACAAGATCATTTAAAGGCCACATTGAAATTAGATTTACTTTCTAATGGGAAAAAAAAAAAACAAAGAGGTCTCTTTAAAAGAGCAAATCTCTTGGGTGCAGAGTAGCTTTCCCTGGGGCCTCTTCTAAATGTGCAGGGCCCCAAAAGGGTGTGTGCTACACATCCAGCAATTGTGTGTGTTCATGGGTGGGGGAGGGTGTAATTGGTGCTGCCTTCAGCATCAGAGTCTGGTGGAGCAAGGGAAGTGAACTCCTCCAGAGGTTGTGAGCTGCAGAAATCCAAGTGGGTCTCTCTCTCCCTCTCTGGTGGTGCTGGACATTGCTTACAGATGCAAATGCACAGTTCACTGGTTCATCAGTTCCTTGGGGTTTAGGACTGGGTTTCCAATCCTGGCAACGCCCCTCAGCTCCTCTAAAATCGTGTCCTACAGAAGTCTTTTTGGACCCCAAGACCTAGAGCGTTCCTCTGGGCACTGTGTCTCTGACACCGCCCCGCCCCCCCAACACACACTTTGCAATATTCACTGAGTCTGACTTTACACCCATGCACCCAGGTGCACACAAGCACACGTGCATGCACACGTGAGCAGACTTCCATGTACATACATACATGCGCTCACACAACCATACATCCAGGCACACACATGCATGCAGACATACTCATGCATGCACACATAAGAAGTAGCATAGCCAAGTGGAAAGAGCACCAGTCTGGGAATCAGAGGACCTGGATTCTAATTCTGGTGGTGCCACTTGCCTGCTGTGGGACCTTGAGCATATCACTTAATTTCTCTGTGCCTCAAATCTGGGAAGGAAGGGAGGCATTTTCCCAGAGACAGCTCCTGGAATGTTGGAACCCTAGAGCAAAGTCGGCCCAGTAACTACTAGCCCTGGAGCAATTAGGTAGCCCATATTGAGTTTTCAGCCTTGAGGCCTTGTGAAATTCTCCAAAAGGTCAAGGTCAAGCTGAGGTAACATTCACCTGTCTGGGAGTAGGACAGGAGGCGTGGCTGAATCTCTACATCCAAGAGAGGTTACCTCTATCACCTTGGTTAAACACAAAGCTGATTTCTTCCCCCTTTCTTTCCCCTTGGGTACCCTGGCTCTGCAGGCTTGCAGGCAGCTCCTAGCTTTATTCCAGGTCTCGTTGGTTGCTGTATTATTTTTCAAGGCAAAGAAAGAGCAAACGGGGCACCTTTAAGCAAGCCGGATTGCTGACATTAATCAAACTATCGTTTTATGCTGGTTCATGTGGATGAAATGACAACACCAGGTAGTGGGGATGAAGCAGAGCTGCAGGTCCAAACTGTTGGGCTAAGCCTGACAAAATGGCACTTAGGGGGCACACGGCCTCCTCTCCCCATCCCTTTCAGTGAAACGCTTTCTACAGGCATGAGGCCTCCCTCCATAGAGGGCATCAGTTCTGCTCTACACCTGGGCCCCTTGGGGAAAATGTCAACTCCAGGGATGGTGTCTGTGGGTACTGCTTGCTGGGTGGCATGGGGAGGAAGGATGGGGAGAGAGTGTAAGAAAGAGGATCAAGGACAGAGGCAGACAGGCAAGGAAAGAAAAGAGAGAGGAAAAGAGGCAGAGACAATGACAGGAAGAGAGACAAAGAGAGGCAGAGACAGGGAGAGAGAAAGGAATAGACAGAGAGGCAGACAGAAACAGAGTGAGGGAGAAAGAGGCAGACACAAAGAAATAAGAAGATGGAGGAAGAGGGAGACAGAGAAAGAAAGAGACAAAGAGCAGACAAGGGGAAAAACAGGCAGGGAGGGAGAAGGACACACTCAGACAGGGAAAGAGAGAAAGAGAGAGTAGGAAAGGTTGGGAGGAAGAGAGAAGAGGGACAGACTGGGAGACAGAGAGAGGGGACAGGAAGAGAGAGAGGAAGGCAGAAAGGGAGAAATAGAGGAAGAAAGGGAGAGAGAAAGAAAGAGGGAGAGGGGTGCATGGAGAGGGTAGCAAAGAATTAGTGTTTGGACAAGCGGCTGCTTTTCCACACCTGTTACTGTGCTCACTGTTCCACAAGTGATGGCTGGAGCTATCGCATTCTCATGTTCCAATTTCAAAAAACACTCTTCCTGATGACACAAACTCTCCAGCTGTCACTTCAAGGCTGGTCCCTCTCCACCCTCCCTCTGGAGACCTCAAGTGTGCTTTTCTCTCTTTCCTCTGTGTCTGACACACCCACATGAGGAAGCCATGTTTGCTGGTGTTGGTAAAACACCTGTCTTAAAACACGTCTCTAGACGTGAAGTCCCTCACAGAGGCCAACAGAAGTTGTCAGAGGCCCTCAGAGGCCCAAAGAGCCTCCCTGAGATTGGTAGAGGTCTGTAGAGACTTGCAGAAGTCCCCAGAGGCCCCCAGAAGCCCGCGGAAGCTGGCAGAGGCCTGCAGAGACCTATAGAGGCTGGCAGAGGGCTACCAACGTCTACCAAGGCTCACAGAGCCCTAAGGAGGCTGGCAAAGGGCCACCAAAGCCCTCAGATGATGGCAGAGGCCCTCCCATCTCCTGGTGGGCCTAGTCCTGAGCAGGAAATAGAAGACCAGGCAGTCTGAAGGCCACAGTGGATATCTGTTTTTTAATGGTATTTGTTAAGCACGTCTATGTGACAGGCACTGTTCTATGCACTATTCTATAATCAGCTTGGATACAGTCTATGTTCCACAATGGGCAAACAGTCTTAGTCCCCAATTTACTGATGAGGTTACTGAGGCCCAGGGAAGTTAAGTGACTTGCCCAAAGTCACCCAGCAGGCAAGTGGCAGAACCGGGATTAGAACCCAGGTTCTAGGCCCGTGCTCTTTCCACTAGGTGATGCTGCTTCTGCTCTCCACATCGAAAGACTTGTGTGGCTGAGGGAGTCCTATCATCCATGTGCAATCCAAACATGTGCTGCCAAGTGGATTTAAGTAACAATGCTTGGACCAGAGATCCCCTCAGTGGGCAGCTGGGCAGGGCCTTCGAGGGAAGCCATTGCCCTAGGACATTCTGGCAGAAAATTGGAAAGCACCTACCCTCCTCTAGACTTTAAACTGATCCTCTAGACGTTAAGTTTGTTGTGGGCAGGGAATGTGTCAGCTATATTGTTATATTGTGCTCTCCCAACTGCTTAGTACAGTGCTCTTGACACAGTAGCGCTCAATAAATATGAAAGACTGAATCTATCTGTCCAAGTTGTAAGTGCCACCTGGTTTAAGACAGAGAAGCAGTGGAAAGATCCAGAGGATCTGGGTTCTAATCCCAGCTCTGCTACTGCCTGCTTTGTGACCTTGGCAAGTCTTTTAACTTCTCTGTTTCAGCTTTCTCACCTGTAAAATGAGGATTCAAAACCCGTTCTATCTCCCCTTATGACTAAGGGCCCTATGTGGGACAGGGACTTTGTCTGATCTGATCATCTTATATCTGCACAGAGCTTGGCCCATAATAGATGCAAAAAAAATCTATCATCACTATGATTAACTGGGACTTGGGAGAGAGAAGCAATGGTTCTGGAGCAAAGTGATGGGGAATGTAATCTGGGGTGCCCCAGAGGAGAATCTCGGTTCAGATGGATAAAATGGTGCACGTGATGTCATTAGGTTGCAGTACAATCCCGGAAGACTGTTACCTCCTCTGTAAAAGGGATTAAAACTGTGAGCCCTCTGTGGGAAATGGACTGCATCCAACTCGATTAGTTTGTATCTACTGCAGGGCTTAGTGCAGTGCCTGGAACATAGTAAGTGCTAACAAATACCATGAGATTTAAAAAAAGAGGCAGAGGCAGCAAGGAGTGCTGCGGTGATGGTGGTGGGGATGGTGGGATGGGGTTGGAGCAGGATTTAAGGGCTATACTGAGAGAGAAAGCCAGGTTCTGGGAAAATGCAGTCATCAGAAACACCGGTTGTGGGAGGAGAATGGAGGTGAATGGGGACAGGCCAAACACTCTATGGGGCTCCACGAAGGGCAGTCGTATGGCACAGGGTCTTTGATCGGAGGACAAAAGTTGGGTGAGCCTCTGGCATCGCCTCCCAGGCCTCCCGTCACCCGTCCCGCCGAGGGCAGGGATCGGGGATGATATTTGCCAAGTGACGCTCTCCCAGAGCAAACAGCAGCTGAGGCTTTGCCTTGAGAAAATAGAAGAAATTGAGACCTTTCAAGCAGCCCATGAGGCTATAATTGAGAATGATGACTGGTGCATCTTTTTTTGTGTTTGGGGGTGACGGGAGAGGCATTTTAATTGTCTGCTGACCCCAGGCCCCTCGGGGGCTTTGTGGCCAGGTCTGAGGAGTTGAGCCTTGCCATATTTGTAGTCAGGTTCTATGGCTGCGCTGTAGCTCCAGGCTGAAGCCGTTCCTCTGGATGGCGCCAAGGGCAGTTTGTCTGGCAAAGGATGCTGGCCCAGTTGGGAGGGAGAGATGCCAGTGAACCCTGATGTGATTTCTGTGCCTCCTGCCCAGAGTGGGGAGAAGCCAGGAGCAACGAATTAGCGGAGGTGAAGGCACTGTCAACTGAGAGATGGACCCAAACCAGTGGAACTAGGTTTTCCAACAATCAATCAAGGATATTCACTGAGCACCTGCAGAGGGTACAGCACTGAACTGTTTAATAATTGTGGTATTTGTCAAGCGCTTACTATGTACCAGACACTGTACTAAGCATAGGGGTAGATATAGCACTGATACAATCAGATCAGACCTAGTCCCTGCCCAACATGGGGCTCCCAGTCTAAGGGTGAGGGAGAGCCAGTATTTAATCTCCATTAATCTCCATTTTACAGAGGAGGAAATTGAGGCACAGAGAAGTAAAATGACTTGCCCAAGGTTAGCCTTATTAAGAGCACATCTCCTCCAAGAAGCCTTCCCCCGACTAAGCCCTCATTTTCTCTTCTCCCATTCCCTTGCACTTGGATTTTCACCCTTAATTCACCCTTCCCTCAGTCCTAGAGAAGCAGCATGGTGTAGTTGATAGAGCATGATCCAGGGAGTCAGAAGGTCATGGGTTCTAATCCTGGTTCTGCCACATGTCTGCTGCATGACCTTGGGCAAATCTATTCACTTCTCTGGGTCTCAGTGAGACTGTGAGCCCCACCTGGGAAAGGGACCATGTCCAACCCGATTTGCTTGTATCCACCCTAATGCTTAGTACAGTGCTTGGCACATAGTAAGTGCTTAACAAATTCCATTATTATTATTTTTATGTACATATCCATAATTTGTTTATTTAAATTACCATTTGTCTCCCCCCAAGTCTGTAAACTCACTGTGGGCAGGGAACATGACTCCCAACTCTATTATATTGTACTTTCCCAAGTGCTTAGTACAGTGTTCGACACAGAGCAAGCACTTCACAAGTAGCAATATAGCATAGCATAATAATTATTCTAATCCCGGCTCCACTACTGGTCTGCTGTGTGACTTTGGATAAGTCACTTCTCTGTGCCTCAGTTACATCATCTGTAGAATGGAGATTAAATGCTCCTCTCTCCAACAAAGACAGGGACCGTGTCCAAACTGATATTTTATCTACCTATCCCAGTGTTTAGTACAGAGCCTGGCCAAAAGTAAATGCTTAACAGGTACCATTTAAAAATATTCTTGATGAGAGAGGGAGAGAGAGAGATCTCCTTGGAAAGAAAAGAGAAAGAAAAGAATGAAAGAAAAGAAAACAAAAGGGGAATGAAAAAATAAAAATTTTCAGAGAGGAACAGGACAGCAAAGACCAAAACTGGCTTTAATTTCTGTTGACAGCTCTGACATCAGCCGAAGCCTGAGGGACTGTATTACTAATGGTATAAGTGGTAGCCCAGAGCAGGTCAGCAACCCAGGGGCACATGGCCTTTGACAGTGGCCCCCCCTCCCTGCTGAACAGAGGGGGGAAGCTCAGTACAGACTCACCCTGTAATGCCCCTGTCAGATCCAATAACCCACTGGTGAGACCAGCAGGTGAACAGGAAGAAATGGGTGCCAACGAGAAGACTCCTTCCTGTCAAGATCAGAAGGCTCTGGGGTCCTGAAGAGAGGGAAGAGCCCAGGGAGGAAAAGACGGCTGATCATCTGACAACTAGGATGAGGTTTTAAAGTGGGCAGGTCATGGCTTCTCTGCATTTGATCCTGGAGGTTCATTTTCTAAAATGAGCCGTGACCTGATTTCTGCCCCCACCCCCACCCCCGCCTAGGTCAAATTTCTCACCCACCTGTATGACCCTCATCAAGTTGAGGAGGGGGTAGCTGGGACTGCCCCCGCCCCCAGACCGCTCCCTGACGATGAGGCCTGCGTGGGACTACTTCCCCTCAGCCCCGCTGGCAGCATCAGGACAGAGGGAAGGGTGAGAGGGAGGACAAGGACTGGGAATCACCCCTGCTCCCCCATTTTGGCCCATGCGGCCAGGCTGGAGGAGAGGTCCCCTGGGCAAAGATAAGGGGAGACTTCAGGTCTTCAGCCAGCCTCCGTCCCAAGTGCCCAGGTTCAGTGCTAAATTGCACCAGACTGTGGCCGGAGTCCACAGCCAGGGCCCTGCTGTGGGCCTAAATTAGGTGGTCGGTTACCCGATTTTATATCGGACAATCTGGTTTTCAGCTGGTCTCTCCTCGGACCAGCATGGCTAGGGCACTGGGCTTCTTTACATCCAGTAGTTTTATTTTTCGTTCCAGGCCTATCCCGGCTCTGGCTTCTGCTTCTGAGCCTATGGCTTGGCAGGGGTGCGCTTGTCCATGGGGACCTGGAGGGGAGAGGCACAAGCTCTGCAGCTGTCTATCTCTGTCTCCATTTCTTTCCCTGTCTTTTTATCCCTGTCTTTCTCTGTACTTCTCTATCTCCGACCCCTTTATCTCTTTCGTTATGTTTCTCTCTCTCTCTCTTTCCCTGTCTCCCTATCTCTGTCTCCTTTATCTCTTTCCCTCTTTTTCTGTCACTGTCTTTCTCTGTACCTCCCTGTCTGTCTTCTAACCCCTCTACTTCTTTCTCTACATCTCTCTGTCTCTGCTTTGCTTTCCTCCCCGTCTCTTTCCCTCGGTCTCTCTCTTGTTCTGCTTCTCTTTCTCATCCTTTCCTCTCTCTCTACACACACTTGGACACTGGCCTAACTCTAGACAAACCATTTCTGACTCAAGGAATCTAGCCACTTTCAACTCTTCCTTAAGAGGGGCATCCGGTTCTAAGCAATCATGGAATCTCCCCTATTCCTACGCTCTTCCCCAGAATCGAGAAGTCCAAGCATCTCAACCCCAGGTTGGGGCAGGGCCCACTCTGTCCATCAGTTCTAGAACCTGCATCCCCTGGATCAGGATGGTGAGTCCCTCATTGGTTCCTTGGACCCCATCAGAATTCAATCAAGGCTAAATGTTAAGGACAATGAACAACGCTTTCCCTTGCAGCCTGCCCTTGTTTTTTGCAGGAAAAATTAATGTTCGCCACAGACTCAAAAAGGCACTTTAAATAAATTCCTCTGCAATTCTCAGAGCCATACCTGGGCTGATTGCTCAAGTTGTCTCACTAGCTTTGCACCTGCTTAAAATTGTGATGATGCTAAATTAGATGGAAAAACATGCAAATACAGTGCTAGCTTTTTGGCAAATTAGCATGTAAACTGCACGGAGGTGGAGATTTCTTGGAAAGGGAGCGGCGGTAACAGCGTTTGACTAATTATTGAAGCAGTCAAATTAAGAGTGAGTGGGGCTTTGGGTTTTTTTTTTTAAAGCAAGAATCATTTCAGTCCCATTTTCCATTTTCTCAAGGTTGCCTCAAAGAGCAAAGAAAAACTGTTTGTGATTTGTAGTTGTGATGGCAGACAGGTGAAGTGGCAGAAGTTCAGCTCATTGTGGCCCTCTGATGACTGATGTGGGGCGGATGTGGGCAGAGAGACAGTCCCAGAGAGTCAGACAGACCTACACCACCTGTGCATTCTTTCCCAGCACTTAGTGCAGTGTTCTGCACACATTCAGTGTTTAATAAATACTATTACCTCTAGACTGTAAGCTCATTGTGGGTAGAGAACATATCTATTGTTGTATTGTACTCTCTCAAGTGCTTAGTTCAGTGCTCTGCACACAGTAAACGATCAATATATAATAATAATAATAATAATGTTGGTATTTGTTAAGCACTTACTATGTGCCGAGCACTGTTCTAAGCGCTGGGGTAGATACGATTGCATATTATTACCACCACCCAGAACGAGAAATTGCTGGACAAAGACAGAGAAACCCAGAAACCTAGACCAAAGGAGAGACACACAAAACCACATAATAATAATAATAATAATAATTGTGGTATTTGTTAAGTTCTTACTATGTGCCAGGCACTGTACTAAGCACTGGGGTGGATACAAGCAAATTGGGTTGGACACAGTCCCTGTCCGGTTTGGGACTCACAGTCTTAATCCCCATTTCACAGATGAGGGAACTGAGGCATAGAGAGGTGACTTGCCCAAGACCATGCAGTAGACAAGTGGTGGAGTCAGGATTAGAAACCAGTCCCTTCTTACTCCCAGGCCCAGGCTGTAACCAGTATGCCATGGTGCTTCAAAAATTAATATTTTTGATATTAAAAAACAGTTTCTGAGAGGCTCCCATTTTCAGTGTCTTGAGTGCATTTTGACTCCCAGCTGCAGTGGGAAGGGCAGGGGGATGACTTGCCATTTCTGTCTTGCTTTGGCAAGAGTCATAGGCATTTTGGGAGGTCCAGGTGCTGATTGAGCAAGCAGGCCAAATCCCCTTTCAAATCTGTGCAGAAAGCTTGATACGGAGCCCAGAGCCTCTTTAGAAACAGTGGAATGGCTCTGTTCATCATTCCCTGCTTAGCCTGGGAAAAGCATACATATTCCACACATTTGCTCACCCCCTTGCTGTTCAAACATATAGCTCCAAGCATTTCCTGACATTTGCCAAACCAACAGGTACAGATTAGCAGGGAGATGGGACTGGCTTTGGTTTCTGATGTTACTGTGGGGCATGGAGTTATAAGAGGCTCCAGACCCTGAAATTTCCTTGAAATAGAAAAGACTAAAAACTACCCCGCAGCATTCGGGATGTTGGACATGGGGAACACATCTTGTTGGGAGGAGTCCAGAAGACATATTTTGATACTCAGGGGGAGAAAAAAAATCAGCACTTCTCAGTGTTGTTTATGTTTGACTAAAATATGCCGATCAATCAATCAGTGGTAATTATTGTGAGTTTACTGTGTACAGAGCACTGTACTATGTGCTTAGGAGAGTATAGTACAACTGAGTTGGTAAACACATTCCCTCTCCACCAATAATTTACAGCCTAGAGGGGGAGACAGACATTAATATAAATGAATTACAGACGTGTAGAGAAGAACTGTAACTCTTAAATACGGGTCCAAAATATAAGTGTGGTGGGTCTGAGGATGGGATGACCCTCAAGTGGCTAAAGGCTACAGATCCTTTGCACAGGTGACATAGAAGGGAGAGGGAGTAATGGAATCAGAAGCTCTGGGTGGTCTAGTGGAAAGAGCATGGGCTTGGGAGTCAGGGACCAGGGTTCCAATCCCAGTTCTACCACTTGCTGGAGGACCTCAGGCAAGTCACCTCACTTCTCTGTGTCTCACTTTCTTCATCTGTTCTCCCCCGAGACTGCGAGTCCCATGAGGGACAGGGACCATGTTTGAACTGGGCTGGACCCCAGCTTCTGTCTCTCCTTGGTCACACTGAAGGTGGGGAAGATCAGCTGGTCGGCTGCCCCATGGATCTGGGGAGGGGTCAGGTATTGGGTTTCCTCTCCCCTGCCTTGCTGTCCCTGGCCCAGTCTACCCTCACAGCCCCTGTACCATTAGAACTGGTTAAAGCTTTTACATATAGATCTTTAATTCATTGTGTTATGGTATTTGTTAAGTGCTTACTTTGTGCCAGGCACTGTAGTAAATGCTGGGGTAGATAATAATAATTATGGTATTTGTTAAATGCTTATTATGTGCAAAACACTGTTCTAAGTGCTGGGGTAGATACAAGGTAATCAGCTTGTCTCACATGGGGCTCGAAGTCTTAAACCCCTTTTTACAGATGAGGTAACTGAGGCACAGAGAAGTCACACAGCTGATAAGTGGTAGAACCAGGATTAGAACCCACAACCTCTGACTCCTAAGCCCTTGCTCTTGCCACTAAGCCACCTTGTCTCTAAAGATAAAAGATAAAGCTTCTAAAGATAAAAGCTAATCAGGTTAGACACAGTCCCTGTCCCACTCAGGGCTCACAGTCTTAATCCCCCATTTTTTATGGATGAGGTAGCAGAGGCACAGAGAAGTGAAGTGACCTGTCCAAAGTCACACATAAGACAAACGTCAAATGAGGATTAGAACTCAGGTCCTGCTGAGTCCCAGGTGTGTGCTCTATCCACTAAACCATGCTGCTTCTCCAGAAACTGAAGAAGCAAAGGGCCACGGGCAAGAAGACTAAACAGCTTGTGCCTTCGCACCCTGTAAGCAATACCTTAATACTTTCTTTTACACTTCTGAGTCGTTAGCCATAAATTTCCTCCAGACAGCAATTAGTCCAATGTGAACATAAAAAGTGCTAATTTGTGTACTGCGTAAAACTGCCATCAAATTCAATTTTGTGCAAATGAATAAAAACTGACACTCTTAGCACCGACACATTAATTCTTCGTTCATTAAATGACACTTGGAAGTTTTCTGGTTTTGGTGTTTGCAGTTTGCCCCTCCCCTGAGCAGAAAAATCTGGGATGTGTTGCGACCCCATGGTTTAGGATTCTGGAGACACCACAGAAAGTTCCTCGCTCTCACTGCCACTCTTAGTTCTTGATAAAGTAGAAGGCTTGCTCTCACCTCTGTCCCCTCACTCTCTCTGTTCCCCAGCTTGCAAGGCTCTCCCTCCCCAAATCCGACATGCCACAGCTCTCCCCAGATTCAAAGCCCTCTAAAACTCCCACCTCCTCCACAAGCCTTCCCTGATTGATTTCCCAGGACCCTAAGCTGCATGAAGCCATCGGACAACTCTAGCACGTATGGACTAAATCAATCTACAAACAACATATTATGGGCATTAGCAGCAGACCACCTTCTGACTTAACAAACTTGTCACTTCACTTCTCTGGGCCTCCATTTGCTCATCTTTAAAATGCAGTTTAAAACCTGTTCTTCTTCCCGACCTTAGACGTGAACCCTATTTGGGACAAAGACTATCTGACCTGATTATCTTGTAACTAGCCCAGTGCTTGGTATACTACCTGACACATAGTGATCACTTAACAAATGCCACAGTTTTAAAAAATGATGATTATTATGACTTCTGAGAAGTGCAGATACTCTGGGAACAATAGACTGGATATCTTACACCTTTCCTTCATCTTTTCTGTGGAGATTTCTTCAGAAAATCCCCAAATGAATCCTCTTTCCTCATCATGGTATTATAATTATTATCCATTTATTATATTTATTAGTGTTATTATTATTTATTGGTATTTACTGAGTGCTGCTGTGTGCAGAGCAATATACTAAGCACTTAGGAGACTACAAGAGTTGGTAGCTGCATTTCCTGCCCACAGCGACCTTTAGCCATGCCATCTTATCAGACATCTCTGGGCACTTTCTCCCCTACCTGCTAAAATATTGCTTATTGATTTATTTTTCCCTTTTGTGTTTATTGTGTTAAAAGCTCTACTATGATGAGCTTTTAACCATGGAGTGTACCTAAATGTGTGTCCATTTTCCTTCCCCAATATAGAGTGTAAATTTCTTGTGGGTGGGGATTTCATTTTATATCAATCAAACGATGGTATTTATTAAGCCCTTACTATGTGCAGAGCACTGTATTGGGAGAGTACAAAACAGCCGAATTAGCAGACACATTCCCTGTCTTCTGTATACTACTACTAATGATAATGATAGTATTAAGCGCTTACTATGAGTCAATAGATACAATATAATGAGATCAGGCACAGTCCCAACCGGGGACTCAAGTTTTTACTACAGGTAGGTGGTACTGAATATAGGTGGCTTTTGAGGATGATGACAATGGCTGCTAATTCAGTTCTTAAGAGAACACTAGCATCTTCGCTTTGCCTCAGAATGGAGCTCCTTTTGTACTACAGTGGATCCATAGGCTAATTTGTTGGGCGTCGGGCCAAACCCCAGAATCGCAGTGTACGCCTTGCCACAAAATGGAGCTCCTGTTATACTACAGTGAAGCAGCGTGGCTCAGTGGTAAGAGCCCGGGCTTGGGAGTCAGAGGTCGTGGGTTCTAATCCCAACTCTGCCACTTGTCTGCTGTGTGACCTTGGGCAAGTCACTTAACTTCTCTGTGCCTCAGTGACCTCATCTGTAAAAATGGGGATTAAAAAATGTGAGCTCCACGTGGGACAATCTGATTACCCTGTACCTACCCCAGCGCTTAGAACAGTGCTCTGCACGTAGCAAGCGCTTAACAAATACCATTATTATTATTTATTATTACAGTGAATCCAGAGGCTAATTCGTCCGGTATCAGGCCAAACCCCAGAATTGCGGTGTTACTTACTTCTTGATCCAGGAGCCCCTTTTATGAAAATAGATCTCAAAGGGCCTGTTTACTTTGACAATTCAGGTCATTCTGTGACTACTAGATATTTAGGAGGGCTATGCCATGATGCTCTTCTTTATTCTTCTTTGCGTAGGATGTGCCCTGCTCAAAATGAGCTTACAGACTAGAAAGGGGATGCCAAATTAAAGGAAATAAATTATGGCCATGTACATTAAGTGCTGGCCCTTCTCAGAGTTGCACCTGGAGAGCTTCCAGTACTCCACCAGTCTTGACTATTGGAGGGACAGTCAAGCAGAGGCATGCCCATTCCATTCTTAGCTTGGGCAGTGGCTAGCTAGTGGAAGGCAACCTGCTACAAGTCAAAATTCACCTGTGCTGGGCAGCAGCAGCATGGGAGAGAGTCGAGGACAGAGACTGAAGTTCACTGTGTGGAGGGATTTTTCCATATTTATACCAAGAAAACTCTATGGATACACTACCAGAATGATTGCAATCGTTCCCAGCCAATCAGAGCACTTGAAGACAGCGAGTCAACAACCCTTTCCATTTTCTGTCTAGGCAGATATGACCTAAATGCATCCTCCTCCTGTGCCTCATAAACAAAAGACTCTGTCTACACTGAGTCCAAGACACCCACCTCACATCTGTTGGATCGACGGAGAGTGGGGCGTTCCAGGAGAGATGTGTCCCTGGCATTGCTCTGGGTCAGAGACGACTCGACGGCATAAGACAAGACACAAGTGCCGTGAGGCTGAGGGTGGGATGAATATGAAGTGATTAAAGGGTGCAGAATCAAGTGCATCGGTGATATAGAAGGGGCAGGGAGCAAGAAAATAGAGAGCTTAAGAAGGGAAGGCCTCTTGGAGGAGATGCAATTTTAATAACTGGAAGGCGATCTGTTCAGTGTATAAGTTGGATTGGAGTGGGGGAAAGCTGGAAGTTGGGAAGCCAGCCAGGATGCTGATGCAAGAGTCTAGCTGCGCTATGAACAGAACTGGTACTGCAGAAGGTGGTAACCGATGGGAAGAACCGACTGGCTGTGGCAGCAGACTGAATAATAATCATTATTGTATTTGTTAAGCGCTTACTACGTGCCAAGCACTGAATGAAACACAACCAGGATTCGAGGGTGGCAGTAAGGGAAGATGGTGGTTTCATTCCCTGACTTGGGAAAGTGAAGAGGAATAGTGAGTTCATAAGGATAATGATAATTGTGGAACTTGTCAAGTGCTTACTATGTGCTTAACACTGTACTAAGTTTTGGGGTGGATACATATTAATCAGGTTGAACCCGATTCCCCATCCCATATGGGGCTCACAGTCCAAGTAGGAGGGAGTAGAATTTAATCCCTATTCTACAGATGAAGAAATTGAAGCAAAGAGAAGTGAAGTGAACCTGTCCAAGGTCACACAACAGGCAAGTGGCAGAGGTAGGACTAGAGCCCGAGTCCTCTGACTTCCAGAATTCTGCTCTTTCCATTAGGCCATGCTCCTTCCCAGCATGGGGAAAAGATTCCCCTGAGGCTTGTGAAAAAGATGAGGAACCAGCCAACCAAACTGAGAAGGAGCAGTCAGAGAGGTTGAGCAATCAGAAATCAGAATCAGAGCCACCAGAAAACCAGTAGCCCAATCTTGTACGTGAAGAACACTGTACTAAGCGCTCAGGCAAGGGCAAGACCGTCTCTGGGATGTGCTACACTGGCCTCACAGTTCACGGGTCTTGGACTCCAAAAATCCTAGTGCGGCAATAGTTAAGCCGTTCTCGCAAATCACTTTGTTAACATCTGTTGCAGCTTTGCAATAAGATAGGCTTTTTCTCCTCAGCTTACTCCTTCCCCGAAGACAAGCAGGATCTGTCTGCGTGGTATACAGAAACTGGCCGAGTCAACATTTGAAGGCTGGAATATACAAACGGATTATGTGTGCTTGAGCCTTCCCAATGGGCATCTGATGTCATATATGTACCAGTGGAAAGAGTGGTGCTTTGTGCAGGTGTTAAGGAGGTAAAAGAGGTAAGGAGCAGGGGGAGTGAGGAGAGACTGTGGCAACAGGGAGAGGCAGGGGGAGATGTGCTTGTACTCTCCCCAGTGCTTAATAAAGTGCTCTGAACATAGAAAGGGTTCGATAAATGCCATTAATTGATTGCAGAGGCTGTGTGGGGCAGGGAGAGGCAGGGGGAGATAAGTAGAGACTGTTGGGAACAGGGAGAGAGTAACAGGGGAAGACAGAAAAGGAAGTAGATGGACACAATTAAGATCACAGCAGGGGCAAAGGAGGGAGAAGAGGAATACAGGGACAGAGGCAGAAGGTGACAGAAAGGGATAAACACCCAGAAATCCACTAGATCAGAGAGAGAGAGAGAGAGAGAGAGAGATGGATCCTCAGGCCAGGACAGTTCAGCAGTGGAGTCAGAAGAAGGTGACTCTCTTCTCCTGAGACTTCAGCTGCTGTTGTCTGTAATGACTGATCAATCAATCAGTGGTATTTATTGTGAGCTTACTATATGCAGGGCATTGAGGCCCCACTTTACAGATCAGGAAACTGAGACACATAGAAACTAAGTGCCTTGCCCAAGATCACACAGCAGACAAGTGGAGGTCTGGGATTAGAACCCAGAGCCTCTGACTCCCAGACCCAGGCTTTTTCCCCTAGGCCACGCAGCAGCAGCCCCATGGTCATTATGGGACAGGAGGATTTAATCTGTTCCTCTCCTGTGGGAATTAGGGGTGAGGAAGTTTTGTCATGACAATGGCAAATCCTACTCCCTCCTACTTAGTCTGTGAGCCCCATGTGGCACAGGGGTTAGTTTCCAACCTGATTATCTTGAATCTACCCCAGCACTTACGACAGTGCCTGGCACATAGTGAGCCCTTAAGTACCATAATTATAATTTTTTTAATGACTGTTATTATTATTATTAGGGAGCGAGGCAGAAGCCTGGAAGTCATTTCAGTTGCAGATCAACCCCTCTAGGAAGCAAGGATGTGGTAGGCCTGCCGGTGATTGCGTTCAAATATGGTACCCAGCCCTTCTAGCCAACTGCCTCCTTGGAACGTCTCCCAGCCAATCAGAGCACTCGAAGACAGCGAGTCAACAACCCTTTTCATTTTCTGTCTAGACAGATATGACCTAAATGCATCCTCCTCCTGTGCCTCATAAACAAAAGACTCTGTCTACACTGAGTCCGAGACACCCACCTCACGTCTGTTGGATCGGCATTGCTGTCAGTGCCGTCTTGGCTAATTTTACTGGAAGGTCCTTGGCTGTTCCCGTGAAAAGATAATCTGGGAAAAGGAGAAAGAAACAAAAGGAACCAGCTCTATTGACAGAAAAGCCACCTCATTGAAAAAGCGGACACTGAATCCTTAACCGTCATCAGAAGAGGAAGATGAAAATCAATTCTGAGAAAGGGAAAGTCAAGTGTTGGACAATTGCTAGCCTACTGACCAATCGATTTAAAAAAAAACAACCCTCCACCTTTAATATTCCACCTGGTAAAGTGCTTTTCAGTCCCTTCCCGATGCCTTATTCCCCACTCTCTCTGCCTGGACATGACTCATTGTTGTGAATAAGTTGCATGTGCATTCAGAAGGGGGAGAAGATCCATTATTCATTTCTTGAGTTTCCTACATTTTCTGTGTTATTAGAAAAACAATTTTAATTTTAAACAGGGATTGAACATTGGAGGGTAACATCTATTGAAATAAAGTGAATTCGCCAAGACTGAGCCTAGAGAGTCACTAGAGGAGGAAAGGAAATGCTTCAGAGGTGGGTGAGAGAGAACAGTGAGCCAGGGAGTCCTGAAGCGGGGCCGGATTCTTTCTCTCTGTGTGTCTCTCTGCCTTTCTCATGCTTTCCCCTAGACCTGCTCCATCTCCATTTTCCAGGAGATTATGGTGAGGTGGATTTGTGCTGAGTTGTGACCACCATTCCTTCATTGCCTGTGGTTTCCCAGCAGGCTTTGCCAAATGGTGGGGAATTGACTCCTGAGAAGGCCTCTGCCCCAAGTAAGTGTCACGCTTCACCACCCCTACAGCACAGGCTTTCCTCCAATCTTCCTGGACAATTTGGGTGCCAGAAACTACAGGGAACGTATCTACCAACTCTCTTATATTGTACACTCCCAAGTGCTTAGTACACTGCTCTGCACACAGTAAGCACTCAATAAATACCATTGATGGTATTTGTTAAACGCATTTTATGTGCCAAGCATTAAGTGCTGGGGGTAGATACAGTACAACCAGGTCAGATACAGACCCTGTCCCACATTGGGCACGCAGACTAAAGGGGAGGGAGAACTGGTTTTGAACCCCCATTTTACAGTTGAGGAAACTGAGACCCAGAGAAGTGAAGTAACTTGCCCAAGGTCACACAGCAGGCAAATGGGATGGATAGAAGACAAATGGTTGGACCCAGTTTCTGTCCCACATAGTGCTCACAGTCTTAATCCCCATTTTCCAGAAGAGGGGACTGAGGCACAGAGAGGTTAAGTGACTTGTCCAAGGTCACATAGCACTAGCACACCTGTGTATAACTTGTGTATCAGTTTGGCTGTTTAACTTTGGTGTAGGTGGGCAGTAGTTGGGGATCAGTTACCTGGCTTTACATCAGAGGGTCAAATTTCCAGGTGGCAAATCCCGTCTGGGAGAGATCAGCACCCAGATGCTTTCATGTCTGGTATTTTTATTTTCAGTACCCAGCACCCCCATCCCCAGCTCTTACTGCCTAGTTTCACAGCTCAGATGTGGGGCTTGGGTTCAGAGGGATCTGGGAGAAGAACGGAGAGACTCTAGATCAAACTGGGGATGGGGGTGGAGACAAGGGATCTCCCTGGAAAAGCCCTCGAGGCTCGGACGAACTCAGTGTAATTCCGCAAAATGGCCCTTAATGATGTCATCACATGGCACCACGCCTGGTGACATGCATGTGCTATCACATGCCTCTCCGTGTCTGGAATTTTTGAGTTCAGTCCATGGCAACCCTACTGGGCAAATGCCCAGATGGAAAGACACAGACTTCGAGTCAATTGAAGTCTGGAGAAGCAGAGACTGGGCTACCCAGCTCACAGTATTGCTCACACAGACACCGTTTGCCCCCTCAACTCTACAAATTGGTAGCATCTCCTGATGTAGACTCTTGCTCAAATGAAGCCAACCATGAACAAAATGGACTGGAGGTGGATGGCTTCTGGAAAGATTTGCTCCCACACTGGTTCTGCTGCCACACTGATTCCAGCACTTGTCAAATTGCATTTTGACTTCTGCAACAGCCTTCTCGCTGAACTCTCGGCCTCTAGCTTCTCCCCTCTCCAATCTATATTTCACTCTGTTGCCTAGATCATTTTTCTTAAAAAAAAAATCATTCAGCACACATCTCCCCACTCCTCCAGTATCTCCAATGGTGGCCCAAACATAACCAGATAAATCGTATAGGAATCAAGGCACTCACTCAGCTCTCTCCCTGCTATCCTTGCTCCTTTCCTGCTACAATCCAGCCCTCCCGCTTCTCTCCTCTAATGCCAACCTACTCATTATTCCTTGCTCTCACCTCACCTGACTTCGACCCCTTGCACATGCCTTTCCGCCTGCCTGGAATTCCTTCCCTCTAAGCATCTATATGCAAAGCAACATGGCCTAGTGGAAAGAAAAATAACAATAATAATAACTGTGGTATTGGTTAAGTGAGTACTATGTGCCATGTGATGTTCTAAGTGCTGGGATAGGTACGAGACAAATGGGTTGGACACAGTTTCTGTCCCACATAGAGCTCACAGTCTTAATCCCCATTTTGCAGATGAGGGAACTGAGGCACAGAGAGGTTAAGTGATTGGTCCAAGGTCACATAGCAGACAAGTGGCGGAGCCAGAATTAGAACCCAGGTCCTTCTGACTCCCAGGCCTGTGCTCTATCCACTAGACCGTGCTGCTTCTCTAAGAGCACGGACCTAGGAGACAGAGAACGTGGGTTTTAATTCCAGCTCCTCCATTTACTTGCTCTGTGAACTTGGGCAAATCACTTAACTTCTCTGAGCCTCAGTTCCCTCATCTGTAAAATGGGGATTCAATTCCTGTTCTCTCCTCTACTTAGACTGTGAGCTCCAGTGGGAGCTGGATATCTTGTATCTACCCCAGTGCTTAGTACAGTGCGTGGCACCTAGTAAGCATTCAACTAATACACCAATATCATCATTATTATTATCCAACAGACCAGCACTCACCTCTATTTTCAAAGTCCTACTGAAATCATATCTCCTCCATGAAGTTTTCCCTGACTAACTTGTCATCCTTCTGCCCTAATTTCCCTCTCTACTTCCTCACCCCTGCATTTAATCCCAACCACTAAGCATTTAGACACTCATCCATTCCCAGCCCCACAAGCACTTACGTCCACATCGCTGTGGTGCTTTTGAATTCTGATTGCTTTATTAACACTTACGTCCATATCGTTATACTCTGTTGCTTCCCTTTTCTGTGATTTATTTTAATGTCTGTCTTCCCAGAGTGACTGTCAACTCCTTGAGGGCAGGAATTGTGTCTACTAATGGTCTTGTATTCTCTCAAGCACTTAGTACAGCATTCTGCGCAAACTAAGCAGTCAGTAAATTTCCTTGATTGATTAATTTTTATTTTCCTCTTGAACCAAGAGGGCTTTTGACTCCCGGTTCCCATTGTGATTGACAATGACAAAGGATGAAGACCCAGTCTTGAAGCACCACGGAAAAGATTCTGCAGCATAAAAGAACACACGCTTCTTTATGTTCATGTTTCTGTCCTTGTGGTGCTTTTGAGTTCTGATTGCTTTATTAGCTCCGGTTTTTTGTGACTCATGTCACACTTGCTGAGTTGGCTTGTCAAAACACAGGTGTTCCATTTTACACTCAATCCGTCAGGTTAAATTCATTGGATGAAACTCCCCCTTCCTCCCCCTTCATAGAACGCCAACTGTCTTTACTATTAATGAGGAGGGTGGGGTAAGCTATTGAGTCACAATAAAAAAAAACACCTATTCTAATTCAAATCTGAGACCAACAGTCAATTCACCACCATGCTTTTTCCCAGAATCTGGGAGTGACCTTGGTTGATGTGGGTTGGGGTGTTGGGAATTAAGAGGGGAAGGTTGGCCCCGGTCCCGCCGTGGAGAGGGAGGGAATCCTGTGGAGCAAGAGCTGTCTTCCACCAATAAAAAGCAAGGCCTTAGAGGGAGGAGTTGGGAATAGCTTGTCTGGGCCAATAGGAGGCTTTGGCAGTAGTCCAGCCAGCCCCGCTGGGGCTGCATATCTCTAAGGTCTGGCCAAGATCAGCAGAAGTTTCAAGAAAACGGGGTGCAAGACCCATCTCCTCCAGGAAGTTTTAACCATGTAATCCCAAGCAGTCTCCAAACCTCCAGCATACTCCATGGCTCCCTTCTATTAATAATTAACAGTTGGGTGTTTATTATGCATTTACTATGTGCCAAGCACTGTACTAAGTGCTGGTGTAGATATAAGATAAGCAGGTCCTAGGTGGGGCTCACAGTCCAAGAAGGAGGGAGAACAGGTATCGAATCCCCATTTTGCAGATGAGGGAACTGAGGCCCAGAGAAGTTAAATGACTTGCCCAAAGTGACACAGCAGGTAAGTGGCGGAGCCAGTTTTAGAACCCATGACTTTCTGACTCCCAGGCCCATGCTTTTTCCACTAGGCTATGCTGCTTCTCTTCTATTCTAGCCGCGTTGACCATGAGCTTGTCTGTTGTGTTTCTGCAACTGTATTGTGAGCCCCTTAAGGTCTATGTCTCCCTCTTTAATGTGGACCCCAAGAACTTAATACCAGCAATGAGAACTATGAAGTGTCTACAACATTATTGGCTGACTGACTAATTGAAGAAAATAGAGCAACTGGCATCAGCACGGTCTGGAGGAGGATGAAAGGAGGAAGGAAGGAAGGAAGGGAGGGAGGGAGGGAGGGAGGGAAGGAGAGCAGGAGAGAGGGAGGAAGAGTGGGAGGCTTGGTGAGCTCATCCCTCCTGTTCTTCACCAATGGTTTCAGTGAATTCTAAATGACTACTCAGGCCACAGCTGCCCACTGGGGCTGACCCCTTGAGAAAGTTTCTTTTGAATCTCCCCCCTGCCCCCCTCCTTTTTTTAATGGTATTTCTTAAGTGTTCACTAGGTGCCAGGCACCGAACTAAGCGCTGGGGTAGGTACAAGCTAATCAGGTTGGATACAGTCAGTGTCCCATATGGTACTGACAATGTTACTCTCCATTTTACAGTTTAGGTACCTGAGGCACAGAGAAGTGACTTGTCCAAGCTCACAGAGCAGACGAGTAGAGCAGCTGGGATCAGAACCCAGGATCTCTGACTCCCAGGCCCGTGCCCTATCCATTAGACCATACTGCTTCCCTTCCCTCCACTCGACATCCTTCTCCCCCACATTAGTGACACTGTGAACTAAACTTAGGTGGAGCCAGAGTAGCACTTGATGTTAGTATTTGGAGCCTACTTGTGGTGTGAGTCATGGGTACAATGACTTGGGCTGGCTGAGTCTGCAGGGGGAATTTTATGATTAAGCAGCCTCTGGTGCTGATGAGTCGTGAAGTTTGTTGGTGTGGAGGGAATCCAGAAATACACATGGGAACGAGAGGCCATGGGGGTGTGGGGGGGAGTATTGTGATGTGCAGTGTTGTCCCTGCAGAGAGCTGGAGGAGGCCTTCTATTTAAGACCAGGGGCACCAGGGCCCCCTGGGGGATTTGAGAGCACCACAGCAGGTTTGGCCATTTTGCGGGTAGCAGCACTGACTTCAGCCAGTCCTCGGTTGTTACTTGCTGTGCTCTCTGATTACCGGAGAAGTAATGTGGCCTATTGGAAAGAGCATGGGACCTAGGAGCCAGGGGGGCCTGGGTTCTAATCCTAGATCTGCCACTGGTTTGCTGTGTGACTTTGGGCAAGTAACTTGACTTCTCTGGGCCTTAGATTCCATATCTGTAAAATGGGGATTAAATACCTGGTCTCCCTTCCCCATGGACCGTGAGACCCATGTAGGACATGGACTGAGTCTTATCTGCTTATTTTGTATTTACTCCAGTGCTCAGTACAATGGTTGGCCCATAGAAAATAATTAGCAAATACTATAATTATTATTATTATTAGAACTCTGGGGAGGAGAGGTGTGTAGGGGCGTATGTGTAGGTTGCCCAGCAAGAACCCAAGAGCTTAGTACAGTGCTATACATATCCATAATTTCTATTAATGTCTGTCTCTCCCTCTAGACTGTAAGCTCGTGGTGAGAAGGTAATGTGATATTATATTGTTATATTGTACTCTCCCAAGTGCCTAGTACAGTGCTCTGCACACAGTAAATGCTCAATAAATTCAAATGACTGTTCTGCACACAATAAGCACTCAATGAATACGGTTGATTGATTGATTGATTATCAGAAGCACAGCAAGAAGCTGCCCTGGAGTTTGGCCCACTGAGCCTGCCCTCCAGGGGAGCAGGAGGAGGGAGGAGAAGCTGCCCGGCCCCTATGCCTTTAGACCTCCCAGCAGCCTTTCTCCTGCTGCTCAGGTTAAGGTTATAACTTTTAAGAGGTTGGGAGGCTGTGATGACTGTGGATCGTGGGACTCTGAGCCGGGAGGAGTCTCCCCCAGGCCCTGCTGTTCCTATTGTAGAAATACGGGTACTATTATCTCTATTTTACCAAGGAGGAAACTGAGGAACCAAGAGGTTAAGTGACTTGCCCACGGTAACCCTCTTGTGTCAGCTTTGCACTTGGATATACTCCCTTTTATCACCCTTCCCTCAGACCTACAGCACCCAAGTACATATTATTGACATTAATATCTGTCTCCCAGTCTAGACTGTAAGCTCATTATGGGTAGGGAATGTGCCTACCAACTATGTTATATTGTACTCTCCCAAGCTGTTAGTAAAATGCTCTGCACATAGCAAGTGTTCAGTAAATGCAACTGATTGATTGATGCCCATCATCAGCGATTGTGCCTATATCTATATCTATATATCTATATATATATATCTATACTGAAGTGAAGATTCAGATTTATGCTGATTTCACTGCTTGGGAAAATTGTACTCTCTGAGGAGCAGCATAGTCTATGGAAACAGCATGGGCCTGGGAGTCAGGAGACCTAGGTTCTAATCCCAGTTCTAATAATAATAATAATAATAATAATAATAATAATAATGTTGGTATTTGTTAAGCGCTATGTGCCGAGCACTGTTCTAAGCGCTGGGGTAGACACAGGGGAATCAGGTTGTCCCACGTGGGGCTCACAGTCTTAATCCCCATTTTACAGATGAGGTAACTGAGGCACCGAGAAGTTAAGTGACTTGCCCAAAGTCACACAGCTGACATGTGGCCGAGCAGGGATTCGAACCCATGACCTCTGACTCTACCATGCATGTGCTGTGTGACCTGGGCAAGTCATTTAACTTCTTCATGCCTCAGTTTCCTCAACTATAAAATGGGGATTCAATACCTATTCTCCCTCTTACTCATACTCTGAGACACATGTGGAACAGGGACTGCAACCAAACCGATTAACTTGTACCTACCCCAGTGGTTAGAGCAGTTCTTGACACACAGAAATTGCTTATCTACCTCCCCCATTTGAATGCAGGTGTTTTCTTGGTCTATTGTTTTTCCTAAATGCTCAGTTCAGTATATTGCTCAATAATTACCACCCCCGTGATTACTGATAATAATAATTGTGGTGCGTGTTAAATGTGGACTATGAGCCAAGCACTGTACTAAGCATGGGGTAGCTACAAGTTAACCAGGTGGGAAACAGTCCTGTCCCCCATGGGGCTCACAGTCTAAATAGGAAGGAGAACAGGTGCTGAAGAGGGAACTAAGGTACAGAGAAGTTAAGTGACTTGCTTAAGGTCACACAGCAAGCCAGAGGAAGATCTGGGATTAGAACCCAGGTCCTCTGCCTCCCAGGACTCTGCTCTTTCCACTAGACCTTCTCTACAAGACTTCTATTACCAGTACAACCACTACGACCAGTATCTCTACTACCACCAGGATCTCCACTACCACCAGGGTTTCAACTACTAACGGGGCTTCCGATGACAGGTCTTTTCTGACATGGCCAGTATCTCACCCCATTCCCCGCCCCTTTGATACGGAAGACTTTTATTTCCTTTTGAATTTCCAAGAAGGAATTCCCTTGAATCAGAACCTTGTGCTCCCGAGGTCAGAAACTAGTTCGTTTCTTATTTCTGGCAATGGCTCTGAAACTGAACGGGCCCCCACTCGCTTTCAAAAGTGAGATTTAAACATGGCTTCACCCGCTTCAGGGCCATCATCAGGGAGGGGGAAGGGAAGGTAGGCGTTCAGCCTCCAACCCCAACCCACGATTCCCGTCCACCCACCCATCCATCCATCCATCCATCCATCCTTCACCCCTCCTGGCATTCTGCAATCACCATTTTTTTCTGCATCCAACACAAAGCCCCCTATTTTCCCACCATGAGATGATTGCAGCAGAAAGTGAGGAATACTTTGTGAGATGCTAGATCTATGTGGGGTAAACCATCAACGCCGAGGGGCTGGGGTACAGCTGTGTGACCACCATTTGAGTTAATGGGATTCACGTTGCTAAATCACTTCTCCGGGAATACCTCCTCTCCTTTTCTCTCTCCCTCCCCTCCTTGCCAGGGAAAAAAAAGGAAAAGAAGAAAAAAAAACCCCACCAAAGTCAAAAGAAGGTTCTTCTCTCACCATGTGAGGGGCTTAAAGGAGACCAATGAGCTGGTGGAGGAAATGTCACTCATTGTTCCGTTAATCACCACGCCAGGCAGCGGGGAACAGAGAGCAGCGTGGCAGAGTTCATGCATCTGTTTCTGAAAATTCTAAATGAGACCCTCCGCCACCTTACAAAGCTCTCCTAGCAGCTGCAGCTGGCCAACTGGAATGTCAGCCCAGAAAGGTGTCAATTATTTACTGTTTCCTCCTCTTTGCCCTGGTGTCAAAATGCAGCAGTGAAATTCAGCTTAATCCATTAAAGCCCTAGGTCAGAAAGACTTAGAGGAGTAGGTTAGAATGGGTCTCTCTTCTGGTGTCCCCAGGGAGGCAAGGCTGGCCTCAGAGAGGGAGAGATGGGAGGGGAAGGCATGGGGTGGGGGATATCCAGGCGACCCATTCTCGCTTGCCGTCCATCCCGCCGTTCATCAGAGGGCGTCCCGCTGGAACTGTACCAGCTGGGTGGAAGGATGAATGTGTGGACCATCTGCTCCTGGTCAGGGCCTGCCCCTCCCTCATCCCCATCGCTCCTGTGGGGCAGAGTGACCAAGATCCCGGCAGGGAGACTTCTCAGTCCAGTATTAATCACCCTCCTCTGGTCTTCAGTGAACCAAAATGGGCGGGGAGTACAAGTGCTATCTCTAATGAGCTTTATATCCTGGAGCCCCAAAGGCAACTGGGAAAAAAAACAAAATAATAATGTTGGTATTTGTTAAGCGCTTACTATGTGCAGAGCACTGTTCTAAGCGCTGGGGTGGACACAGGGGAGTCAGGTTGTCCCACATGGGGCTCACAGTCTTAATCCCCATTTTACAGATGAGGGAACTGAGGCAGAGAGAAGTTAAGTGACTTGCCCACAGTCCCACAGCTGACAAGTGGCAGAGCTGGGATTTGAACTCATGAGCCCTGACTCCAAAGCCCGTGCTCTTTCCACTGAGCCACGCTGCTTCCCCAAAACTGAGACACAATAATCTTCTCCACCTTCTTTTTTCCTGCTGGTTCTGGAGAGGTCTGGGGCTTCTGGGAATTCTCCCTAGAATCCGGTAGGAGGAGGGGCTGTAAGTTCCCTAACACTGCTCACAGCTATTGGTAAAGGTAAAGGTCGAGAAGCAGCATGGCTCAGTGGAAAGAGCATGGGCTTTGGAGTCAGAAGGCCTGGGTTCGAATCCAGACTCGGCCACTTGTCAGCTTTGTGACTTTGGGCAAGTCACTTCACTTCTCGGTGCCTCAGTTCCCTCATCTGTAAAATGGGGATTAAGACTATGAGCCCCACGTGGGACAACCTGATTCCCCTGTGTCTACCCCAGTGCTTAGAACAGTGCTCGGCATATAGTAAGCACTTAACAAATACCAACATTATGACTTTGGTCTTTTTGCTCTGGCAACCTGCCGACACCTCGATTATTAACACAGAACCCTCTGGCAAAGGAAGTAGACAACCAGGTCCTTGTTTGATCCAGAGGAGAGTCAAGCCTGTGAGAGATGAGTTTTTTTGATTCCTGGGAGTGTCATTTGCTTCTTTTGAAGGTTTTGAGGGTAGTGACTGAGTTAAGATTGCACTAAAACCTTATCTTCTACCAGCCAGACAAAAATACCTCCAAGCCCATAGATCCAAGGCCTAAGAAATCTCATCTCATAGAATCCGGCTGGAGGAGCAAGAAATGGTTTGGAACCACAGACAGCCCCGGCCTTGGATTTCCTCAGACGTCAGACACTTGGGTCCAGGCTGTGTCTACTGAGTCTTTTGTACTCTCCCGAGTGCTTAGTACAGTAGTCTGTACCCAAGTAGGTGTTGAGTAAATACTATTGATTCAATGACTTATATTAGGAATTTCCTCCCCCGCCTGTCCTTCAGAATGCAAAGTGAGAACCCTCTTCCCTCCAGACAATCCACTTCAAATGAGTCATGAGGAAATCATGTCCGAAAAGTGCTCTCTTTTCCACTCTCTCCCAGAGATTGTCAAGAATTCCTTTCGGGATCCTTTAGCAGCATTGTGCCACCAGTACCCTTAGATTGTGAGGCCCTTAAGGAACAGGGACCGTGTCTAAATTCCTGCCTGGGTATTCTTTCCCAGTGTTCAGTACAGTGTCCTGCTCACAGTAAGCATTTAATAAATACTATTCCTACTAGATCCTTAGTAATGGGATTTGTTAAGCATTTACTATGGACTACACATCGTTGTGGGCAGGAATCGTGGCGACCAACTCTTACACTGTACTCTCCCAAGCATCCAGTACAGTGCTCTCCACACAATAAGCGCTTAGTTCAATTGATGGACTATACGTACAGTTGTCCTTGAAGATACAACTGGCAGGGAAATTCACCGATCAGTGTGTATATGACTGAAAAGGTCATTGCCAGGAATCACAGTCCCAGCCACATTGTGCAGCATCCAGCAACTTGTTGTGTTGTTACACTGGAGGCTGGTGGTGCCTGGCACTCTTTCTGATTTTGCTTCCTTGTCTCTTGTTCCTTATGAAGTATTTCCTCCAAAAGAGCATCTCTTTACTCGTTAGCAGTATGCCCTACTGGTCTCTCCTCAGCCTCTGATTCCCGGTTTTCAGGAGGGAGGCAGGATTGTGTTAGAATGTGCCAAGCACTGCACTAGGCCCTGGAGTAAGCCCAAGGTAAGCAGGTTAGCCATGGTCCCTGTCCCACAAGGCTCACGATCTAAATGGGGGAAGGCTGGCCCAGAGAAAAAGAACCCCAAAATTCAAAGGAACAATAAATTCCCAATTCAACAGGCCAAGTGCAGCATAGTAAACCCAGTAGCTAATTGTGAATCTTGCCGAGAAAAGCCCCCTTGCTCCCCACTGCTCCAGGCAGCAGCCTTGATTTTCAACTCTCCGCCACCTCGACAATGTTCCAGCAGTTCTGTGGGGAAAGGGGCTTCCAGCCTGCGTTGTTCTGCTGGGGGAACGGAAGGCTGCACTGGGCAGCCTGGTGGTCGCAAAGACCCCAGAGCTCGATAGAAGTTCCAGTCCCAAGGGTCTCGGCTTGGATCCTTCCCCCTCCCCCGGTGCTCGTGCATGGGGTGCTTCACCCTGCATTCTTCCACTGCACCCCACCTCCAAGATGAGGCCCACCCAGGCAGTTGGGGCACAACCACTTTTCTCTCCCAGGACTAGATTCCCACTCATACTTTTTTTAAATGGCATTTATTAAGCACTTACTATGTGCCAGGCACTGTAAGCACTGGGGAAGATACAATCTAATCAGGTTTGACACTTTCCATGTCCCACCACGGGCTCACAGTCTTAATCCCCATTTTACAGATGAGGCACAGAGAAATTAAGTGACTTGTCCAAGGTCACACAGCAAATAGTGGAGTCAGAATTAGAACCCGGGTCTTCTGACTCCCAGGCCTGTGCTCTATCCACTACACCACGCTGCTTCTCTTTGCTGCTCATTGGGCTCCTAGAGGCATGATGGCCACGTCTAAATCCCCAATCATTGGTGCCATCACAGCAGGAGGTAAGGCCAGCTTTTCATTAAGACCAGACCCCTAAGGATGTGGGCCCTGGGGGCCCTGAGGAGACAGAAACACACTGGTAACTGCATTCATCAGTTCCCCTACTGTTCAGAGCTGCTCAGCTGCTCCTGTGGAGTGGTTTCAACCTAGCAATCATTTTGAGGGGTTTTCTTTGATTAGAGAGGAGAGGAAAAGACAGAGGTGGAGAGACAGGGAGGAACAGAGGGATAAAGATAGAGGGGGGAGAGAGGGAGGGAAAGAGAGAGAATAGGGGAGAGGAAGCGATGTGGAGGGGCAGAGATAGAGGAGTAGAGATGGGGAGGGAAAGTGAGAGAGAAAAGAAGAGAGGACGAGAGAAAGAAATAGGGAGAACAGAGGACAGGGAGAATAGGAAAAACAAAGGACAGGGAAGAAAAAATTACAACCCATAAGGGAGTGTGAAGTGGGGAGCTCATTCAAAGAAGAAAATCCCAGCTCTTACTGTTCCTTCCCAGCTCTTACTGTTCCTGCATCGGTGCTCCCCTTAATGAGGTCTCCCTGAGGTACAAGGAGCTGCCTAGAAAGCATCAACCCCTCACCCCTAGTTGTGGATGGAGAAGAGGGGTTGGGCAGAGCTCCCTGCTGATGACAAACTGATTAGTAATAAAGGAATCGATCCAACCTCTGGGGACAGGCCACAAAGCCTGGGGTTGAGTTATTCTTCTCTTCTTGTCTCTTCGCGTCTCTTCTCTCTCTCTCATTTTCTCTCTCTCTGTCTCCCTCTTTCTCTAATAATAATAATTATGGCATTTGTTAAACACTTACATCAAGCACTGTTCTAAGCACTGGGGTAGATACAAGGTAAACAGGTTGGACAGAGTCCCTATACCACATGGGCTCACAGTTTTAATCCCCATTTTAAGATGAGGTAACCGAGGCCCAGAAAAGTGAAGTGACTTGCCCCAGGTCACACAGCAGACTAGTGGTGGAGCCAGGGTTAGAACCTGACTCCCAGGCCCGTGCTCTATCCACTAGGCAGTGCTGCTTCCCAGTCATTATGGTGGCACCTGATGTAACGTGATGGCATCATTTGGACCCGACTGTAAGGGATCTGCTACATTCCACTCAAGTCCACCAAAACCTAGAGCATTTCTCTGGGGTTCCTTGAGTCTCCCCCCACCACCCCTGGCCCACCCAGCTGCTCCAGAGACAACACTTCCCCCACCAAATTCCCTGGGAGCACAGCTACGATTTCTGGGCCCTAAAACTCGGTGGCAGGAGCTGAGGTGGAGAGAGGCTGGTGCAGCAAACAAAAAATCCAGACGTAAAGAGGTCTGGTGCTGAGTCGCTACTGGACAGGGGACCCACCGGCTGTAAACCAGACCACCCTGTGTAAAACTCATTGCCACAATGTCCTTCTCTTTTTTTTTTCCCCTAACAGAACAGTGGATGCCAACCTGAGATTTCTATTACACAGGGGCTTTTATAGAAGAAGGGCTCTAAGGGTAGTAATAGTACCTATTAAGCACTTACTGTGTATGGAGCAATGTACTAAGTGCTGGGAAATAATACACATATGAATTGTACATTCCAAGTGCTTAGTACAGTGTTCTGCACTTAATAAGCGCTCAATATTTACGATTGAATGAATGAATGAATATGGGAATTAGACAGTCTCTGTCCTTTTGGTGAGGCGGGGGGAGGTTCTATGGGTAGAGAATAATCTTAAATGGAATGCCCTTTCACCCCACTCATGTAAACCAGTATTAGATCTATGATAGTGATCTGAGCACATTTATGATGATTTTATTTTTATTGTCTTGAATAGCTCTAAGAAACTTGAAGGGAGGGTGTCATTTATTTCCTTTTAAGATGGAACCCAAGTCCCCAGTCCAATGCCATGCATCTCTGGATATGATTACTAATCAGTAGTTGAGTTCCTATGATCTGAAATAAGGTTCTGAGGGCTTTGGGGTTGAAAATGGGAAGTAAATACGAATGCCCAAAACTCCCATAACACCTCCCCTGCATCGCCCCACAACCAAAAAACCCTCCACCCATATACCGGCTATTTCTCTTTCCCCTCTGTTTTTCAACTATCCTTACATTCAATGCTTCAAAATTGCCCGGATAGATTGTCTTCCCAGAAACCTTTCCCTTTGTCATCACATCACAGAAAGGGCTCAAAAGTGTATTTTTGCTTCTTTAGGGTCTTTTGTTTGGTTTCAGACAATTAGGTTTTATTCAGATGGTTATATTTCCAGAGAAAGGCCTGTTGGTTCTGAGTTTCTAATTGTATTTTAGCTGTCAAAACAACCATTTTAGCTGGAGGGGAGTAGCTGACACCTTCCTCCCTGCATTTATCAGTGAGGAGGTCTGAATAGGAGACTCAGTGGAGTTCAGAGACCTTGGGGTGAATTTAATGGAAAGATTCTCAGAGGGCTAAGGCTTTTAAAGTAATTTGGCAGTGGAAGTTAGCCCACTGCAATTTTCTAAATCGCTCCCCCCTACTCATAAGTAAAAGAAAAATAACAATAATAATAATAATACACTTCTCTAAAATGGCTAAGGTATTTGCCCTGTCTCTCTCCTGAAGGTCATTATTTTTTTTTCAGCTGCTACAGGATATAATACTGTAGTTTCTCTCATTTCCAAGCAACCAATCTTTCATTATCTTCAGATTAGGAGTTGCATTAGAGTGAGGGAGAAGTCAAAAAGGTTCATAAAACCTGCCAGTATGTCTGCCCTTAAGTAGCCTTCTGGGGCAGTCAATCAGACTAAGGATTTCCAGGAAAAAATGGGCATAAGAGAAGGTTTCCTGGAGCCCACTATGGAGACCTCCACTGAGGCAGGTCTAGTGGGGTGATGGGGAAGATCCCGAATAACCACTGGCTTAACTCTGCTCGGGGAGTTTTCTCTTCCTCCCTGCCCCACAAAAATCAGTGTTTGACTAATTCAGACCCAGGGAAGTTTCTGCTCATGTCTGATCTGCCAGCTCTTCCCAGGCAGGGCAGAGTGAAGAATTAAAGTAAGATGAGAAGGCCAAAAAGGTACTGGCGAAGTCATCTCGCCATCCACACCGCCTTCAGTCAGACCCATGCCTCTGCTCTGCCAGATCAGGTGAAAATTTCTCCAGTTTTCCAAACTCTGCCTGGCAAATCTGGATTGGCCAGACTAGAGGTCCACATCACCAGGTTCAGGGGAGAATTGCCGCTTTTGGATTCTGACAATAGAAAAAGTCTGTCTGGACTCTGGCACCCTTTCTGGAGAGTCAGGAGAGAGAAGGAATCTAAGAATCACAAGCTGGGAGAGATTTGGAGAGGTCATCAGGTCCAGGCCCCTGCCTCCATGAGACTGATCAAAGTCCTCTTGAATGGAAGACTGACTATTCTATTTTTAAAGACCATAACTTCCTCCAACCCCTCCTGAACCCCTCTCCACCCAGGTAGAGGTTTTTTTCCCCTTTATAGTTGATTGGTCTAGCTGAATTTTCTCCAGCTATGTTGTCGGCCCATTTTTTTAAAAAATGGCATTTGTTAAGTGCTTACTATGTGCGAGGTGCTATGCTAAGTGCTGGGGAAGATACAGGATCATGGGGTTGGGCACTGTCCCTGTCCAACATAGGACTCAGTCTTAATCTCCATTTTTCAGATAAGATCACTGAGGCACATAAAAATGAAGTGACTTGCCCAAGTCACAGAGCAGACAAGTGGTGAAGCCAGGCTTAGAACCCAGGTCCTCTGGCTTCCAGGCCTGTGCTATTTCCACTAGGCCATGCTTCATCCTATCCCCTTTGTTTGGTCCTCTGTCATCCAGGGATCACTTTCCTCCACTTAAAACCCTTTTGCGTATATTATTTTTTATTATTATTATCATAGTGTGGAATTTATTAAAGTGTTTATCATGTACCAAACACAGTGCTAAGCACAAGGGTAGATGCAAGGCAATCAGACTGGACACCCAGGACTCACAGTCTAAGAGGAGGGGTGAGCAGATATCTTCTCCCCATTTTTCAAAAGTAGAAAAGCAAGACTCAGAGAGGTTAAGTGACTACCCCAGGGTCACAAAGGAAGCCATGGCAGAGGTGGGGCCAGAATCTGAGTCTTCCGACTCACAGTCTGCTTCTTACATTGTGAGCCCTAGATGGGGTAGAGACTCTGTGGATCTGTTATCTAGCCCAGTCCATGGCAGCTAGTAAGACTGTGGGCAAGTCACTTCACTTATCTGTGCCTCAGTTACCTCATCTGTAAAATGGGGATTAACTGTGAGCCTCACGTGGGACAACCTGATTACCCTGTATCTCCCCCAGCGCTTAGAACAGTGCTCGGCACATAGTAAGCGCTTAACAAATACCAACATTATTATTATTACCTCATCTGTAAAATGGGGATCAACTGTGAGCCTCATGTGGAACAACCTGATTACCCTGGATCTCCCCCAGCTCTTAGATCAGTGCTTGGCACATAGTAAGCGCTTAAAAAATACCAACATTATTATTAGTAGTAAGAGCAGAGTAACTGTTGATGCTTTTGTTGCTGCTGCCACAGCCTAAAAATTCATGCCTGGGGACCTTAGCACCAGTGTAGATGCAGTACAATCAGATTGAACACAGCTCCTATCCCACATGGGGCTCAAGGTCTAAGGGGGAGGGAGAACAAGCATTTAATCTTCATTTTACAAGTAAGGAAATGAGAAATGAAGTGATTTGGCTAAGGTTATACAGCAAGCCAGAGAAAGAGCCAGGATTATTCATTCATTCATTTATTCAGTAGTATTTATTGAGCGCTTACTATGTGCACAGCACTGTACTAAGCACTTGGAATGTACAATTCGGCAACAGATAGAGACAATCCCTGCCCATTGACGGGCTTGGCTTACAGTCTAATCGGGGGATTAGAATTTAGGTCTTCTGACTTCCTGTCCTGTGCTCTTTCCATTAGGCCCCTCTGCTTCTATTACTGTTCGGGTCATGTTTTGGACTGGGACTGAGAGGGAAATGGAGAGAGGGTCAGAGCAGGGCAGGGTTGGGTTGTTGGGGTCAGGGGCATTTTGGCTGCTGCCCTAATTTTTGGTTCCGTTAGGCTGGAGCCTCATAGCCGTGTGTGATTGGCATGCCCCAGAAATTTTCCATGAAATGCTTTGTTAAAATGATCCTTCTGAGATGCCTTGGGAAAGAGCTAACCTGCTCTTGACTTGAAGCTGGGCTTTGGCCTCAGCCACCTTTTACCTGAGACCAACCTAATCCCTTCCCCCAACACCCACCCAGTGGTATTTACTGAGCGCTTACTAGGTGCAGAGGATTCTACTAAGCATTGGAGAGAGTCCAATAGAGTTGGCGGACATGATCTCTGGATTTCTGAACCCCACCAATACACCCCTCTGACTTTTCACTTGAACCAAGCAGTCACTCCAGGGGGGGGTTAACCCTTTCCTCGTATTTCGGAAATGAACTATTCCCTCATTCTTTCAATTGTATTTATTGATCACTTACTGTGTGCAAAGCACCGTGCTAAGCGCTTGGAATGTACAATTCGGCAAGAGATAGAGACAATCCCTGCCCAACAAAGGGCTCTCAGTCTAAAAGGGAACTATTAAATTCAGACCATGCAAATCTAGGTTTGGGGCTGCATCACTGCTTTCTCTTAGGCACGTGATTGACCCAGGCATCTGCCCAGTGGCAGCTGCTGTCCTGCAATCCTGGGAATGCTGGGCTACTTCCCTCCCTGCTCTGCATGACCTTGGGCAAATCACTTCACTTCTCTGTGCCTTGGTTCCCTCACCGGAAAAATGGGGATTTAATACCCATTCTCCAACCTACTTTTCATTCATTCATTCAATAGTATTTATTGAGCGCTTACTATGTGCAGAGCACTGTACTAAGCGCTTGGGATGAACAAGTCGGCAACAGATAGAGACAGTCCCTGCCGTTTGACGGGCTTACAGTCTAATCGGGGGAGATGGACAGACAAGAACAATGGCAATAAATAGAGTGAAGGGGAAGAACATCTTAGACCCTGAGCCCCATTTGGGATCAAAGACTGCATCTGACCTGATTATCTTGTATCTTCCTGTGCTTGGCACATAGAAAACACATAAAAAATGTCAGAATTATTAAGCTGTCTACATTCTGAAGTCGTCCTGAGACACCCTCCCCATTCCCCCTTCCCAGGGTGGCAGAGGGCTAGCAAGGCAGGGCTCTGGGCTGCCCAACTTGCTATGTGTCAAACAGACAGGCATGCTGATATTGGCAGAACCATGGCAACACCATTTAGGGCCCAGTTCCTCTGGCTTTTCTCTTCCCACCCCCACCACCTTCCTGTCAATCACAACTGTCACTCTCTTCCTCTCCCGCCATGTTCATCCTCCTCCAAAGTAAGAGTTTAACAAACCCCAAAATGATTATTATAAACACCCACTGGGTGGGAATGCATAACACCAAGATCTGAGTGGTTCCCTTCTCCCAAGGAATTCACAATCTAATTCTGTTTTCTTCTTCGGGCCACAGAATATGGTCTCATTTTATTGTTGTTTCTCCTATCCCAAATAGGGACCTGTAATAGCACATTTATTTAATTCCCACCCCAAAACACCCCAAGGCCCAAACAAACAAACACACACAGAAGAATCTTTAGGAAACCAGTGGGTCAGCTTTGTACTCAAATCTCTTTGTGAAACCGTGTGTGTTTTCTCTGCTATGGGAACAGCAGCACCCTAAGCCAACGGTGGGTAGTGTCAGGACATGTTGAAGACAAGGACAGGCTCACTGCTCTGCAAATTGGAAGCTAAAGCTACCTGCTAGCATTCCTTGGTTTTCCTTAACCTCTGTATTGGTTAGATTATAAGGTCCCTGAGGGCAGGGTTTAAGCCCTTTATCTCAATCAATGGCACTCTTTGAGCACTTACTATGTGAAGAACATTGTACTAAGTACAATATAACAAAATTGGTAGAAACGTTTCCTGTCCACAAGGATCTCAACCATACTTTCCTCGCTTCTCAGTATGGTGCTCTGCACACACTAGATACACAATAAATTCAGGTATTGGTTTAGTTGCCTCATCCTGACATATTTGTGCCACCCTGTTGTATCTTTTTTCTTCCTCCTGCTTCCACCATTTACAAATTATTTATGTCTTCTCTTTCCAACTAGATTATAAATCCTGAGAAAACAGGGAAGAGGCATGACCCAATTGAAAAGGAATAGGCCTGGGAGTCACAAGACCTGTGTTCTAATCCTGGTTCTGCCATGCACGTGCTGCGGGACCCTGGGCAAGTCACTTAACTTCTCTGTACCTCAGTTTCCTCATCTGTAAAATGGGGGTTCGATACCGGCGCTCCCTCCTACTTAGACTGTGAGTCCCAGGTGGTACAGGCACTGAGTCCAATCTAATTAACTTGTATCCACCCCAGCACTTGGAACAGTGCTTAGCATTTAGTAAGCACTTACATAACATAAAAAGCAAAAACTGGTTTTTGCTCCTGGCATACACTCTAATGGCACAGTGCTCTGCCCACAGTGGTGATGGAATTTCCCCTCAGGAATGATGGGTGAGCTTTGGCCCTGTTATTTCAGGGCTGAGAACCTGTGTGGAGGAATCAATTCTACCCGCTTGCACCCTCTTGCCCCCGCCCACTGTGTTCCCACTGGGGCAGGAGGGCTCTGGGTAAGTAGGCGGGCAGGGATTAGCTGTAAATGTGCCAAGCTTTGGAGCCACGATCCCTTGGGCAGAGTTTATCTGATCGAAAAGCTGCGGCAGTCTTTCTGGCCTGAGTTTGCCAGTTCTTTCACAGGATTCCTCCGAGGCTTATCTACCTCATGATTCTTCCACCAGAAATCTGCTCCTCTGATGGCATTTCCTCTACTGGCAGTGCCAAGGATAAAACCCGGTCCTCCAGACTGTAAGCCCGCTGTGGCGGGGAATGTATCTGTTATATTGTTATATTGTACTCTCCCCAGTGCTTAGTTCAGTGCTCTGCACACGGTAAGAGATCAATAAATACGATTGATTAACTAACTGGTCATTCAATCAATCACACTTATTGAGTCCCTTACTGTGTGCAGAGCACTGAACTAAATACTTGGGAGAGTACAATTCAATACCTTATCTCACCTTGGCTTCACGGACTCTGTCCTCTCCTGGTTCTCCTCTTACCTCTCTGGCCGATCATTCTCGGTCTCCTACGCTGGAGCCTCCTCCCCCTCCCATCCTTTAACTGTTGGAGTTCCTCAAGGGTCAGTTCTTGGCCCTCTTCTGTTCTCCATTTACACTCACTCCCTCGGTGAACTCATCCGCTCTCACGGCTTTGACTACCATCTCTACGCAGATGACACGCAGATCTACATCTCCGCCCCTGTCCTCTCCCCCTCCCTTCAGGCTCGCATCTCCTCCTGCCTCCGGGACGTCTCCACCTGGATGTCGGCCCGCCACCTAAAACTCAACATGAGCAAGACTGAGCTCCTCATCTTCCCTCCCAAGCCCGGTCCGCTCCCAGACTTCTCCATCACCGTGGATGGCACGACCATCCTTCCCGTCCCGCAGGCCCGCAATCTCGGTGTCATCCTTGACTCGTCCCTCTCGTTCACCCCACACATCCTATCCGTTACCAAGACCTGCCGGTTTCACCTCTACAATATCGCCAAGATCCGCCCTTTCCTCTCCACCCAAACGGCTACCTTACTATTATGGGCTCTCGTTATATCCCGGCTAGACTACTGTGTCAGCCTTCTCTCCGACCTCCCTTCCTCCTCTCTCGCCCCGCTCCGGTCTATTCTTCACTCCGCTGCCCGGCTCATCTTCCTGCAGAAACGATCTGGGCATGTCACTCCCCTTCTTAAACAACTCCAGTGGTTGCCTATCGACCTCCGCTCCAAACAAAAACTCCTCACTCTAGGCTTCAAGGCTCTCCATCACCTTGCCCCTTCCTACCTCTCCTCCCTTCTCGCTTTCTACCGCCCACCCCGCACGCTCCGCTCCTCTGCCGCCCACCTCCTCACCGTCCCTCGGTCTCGCCTATCCCGCCGTCGACCCCTGGGTCACGTCCTCCCGCGGTCCTGGAACGCCCTCCCTCCTCACCTCCGCCAAACTGATTCTCTTTCCCTCTTCAAAACCTTACTTAAAAATCACCTCCTCCAAGAGGCCTTCCCAGACTGAGCTCCTCTTCCCCCTCTACTCCCTCTGCCATCCCCCCTTTACCTCTCCGCAGCTAAAGCCTCATTTTCCCCTTTTCCCTCTGCTCCTCCACCTCTCCCTTCCCATCCCCACAGCACTGTACCCGTCCGCTCAACTATATATATTTTCGTTACCCTATTTATTTTGTTAATGAATTGTACAACGCCTTGATTCTATTTAGTTGCCATTGTTTTTATGAGATGTTCTTCCCCTTGACGCTGTTTAGTGCCATTGTTCTTGTCTGTCCGTCTCCCCCGATTAGACTGTAAGCCCATCAAACAGCAGGGACTGTCTCTATCTGTTGCCGACTTGTTCATCCCAAGCGCTTAGTACAGTGCTCTGCACATAGTAAGCGCTCAATAAATACTATTGAATGAATGAATACAGCTGGTATTCCCGATCCCTGCCAGAAAGGAGTTTACAGTATAGTGATTCCCCAAGCCACCATTCTTTTCACTTGGCCAACAGGCACTCCTTTTGATTCAGTGACAGATTGCTAGAAGACTGAACTGAATGCTAATGAAAAGAGTTCTTAAAGAGAAAAAGAGCAACGTTTTGTTTTTCTTTCCCAATTTGCCACTCTGAAGTTGTACAAATTGTGAGAAGATGAAAAAGTTTCTCTGTCCCTTCCCAACAAATCATCTTAAATGTAGTTAGCCAACTATTTATTTCCCCCTAAATACTTAAACACTTGAACAGGATGTCAATTTGGCTTAAGCTCTTTTACTCTCAAAGCCAAGCTGCTTTGTAACCACGCTTCAGGAATTTGAATGACCAGGTACAGGGCCAACTCCAATTCCAAGAAGGGTGGAACTTTCCAGAGTCTCTGATACTCGGAGCTCTGTTACTGCTTTGTCGAGGATCTTGACTAGATCACAGAACATACCTGGGCCCTTAAAATAGGCTGAGGAGATGGAAGGAAAGAAGAGAGCAAATTTTTGTTCTTGATTACTCAGAATTCTCCAGGGATAGCTGACATTCAGAATAATTATACCTCACCCACCCCAAAGCCATGCTAATCAAGTCCTGTTGTTTTAAAAACAACAACAACAACAAAAAAAAAAGAATGGAGAAGCTAATGCAGGTAAATCCCTCAGAAGACAGACAGAAATCACCAAGAATGCTTGGGGCTTATTAGAATGTCTTTTCTGTCACAGTGCAAGGCCCAAATGTGCAAATTCAACTTTGATAAGCTTTTGAAGTGGAATTAAAAAGGTCATATTGGCAACAGATGTCCTTAGAGGCACAGCAGGTGTCAAATCAGCCATGGGAGAGACTGAAGCTTTGAACTTTTTATGGGGGAGGGGGACAGCTTTTTTCCTAAATATAGAATAAGACAGGGTTACTAAGATTTATCCATGGGAAAGGAATCTCCAGTTTGTCATATCCTGCCTGATTTGAGAACTTTCTTACAAAGAAAATGGAGCCGGCAGAGTGGTTTGGTCTGGCAGCTGCTGGCCTCGATGGGTGTGGGAAGAGAATCTTGTGAGACTTCAATTCAAAGCAGTGAGGCCTACTGGGAGTCAGAGGTAGTGGGTTCTAATCCCAGCTCCACCATTTGCCTGCTGGGTGAGCTTGGACAAGTCACTTAACTTCCCTGTGACTCAGTTTCTTCATCTGTAAAATGGGGAGTACATACACTCAGACTGTGAGCCTCATGTGGTACAGGGACTGTGTCAGACCTGATTATCTTGAAGATACCCCAGGCCCAGAAACCCAAATATCATTATACTAATTATTATTATTAGGTAACTGCCAATGTTGAGACTGTATCCATGAGTAAGTATCAGTGAGAGTATCTCTTGCTCACTTGCACATTTTGGCAATGGAAAGACAGTTATTAGTCCACCTGTCCTGGCCCGTGACCCTTCCAGTCCCTAGCCATTCCCTGCCCTACCCACCAACATCATCATTCACAGCAGCATTTACTGGGTGCCTATTTTTTGCAGAACCCCGTACTGGATGTTTTCTGTTTTTCCTTTGTACTTGGCTCTCTGCCCTGCTTAAGCACTCTGATTGATACTCACCCCAGCCCTACAGCACTTCTGCCTTATCCTTCCACTCTGCCATTTTCCCTATCTATAATTTATTTTAATGTCCGTCTCCCCCTCTAGACTGTAAGCTACCTGTGGGCAGGGATCACACCCACCAACTCTACCACATTGTATTCTCCCAAGCTCTTAGTACAGTGCTCTGTACACAGCATGTGATCAATAAATACCATTGGTTGACTACTTGATAGCAGAAGTAAAGGACATGGTTCCTGCCCTCGAGGAGCTTACAACTTAATGGGGGAGGCGAGGAGTCATAAATGGTCAAATGCACACTCTCCACCTCCATTTGCTCTATGGCTGTTGTGTTCCCATCCCGGTTTCCTGCGAATCAACTCACTGCAGAATAGGCTCAGCATGCCAGAATCCAAGGGGGAGGAAGGCTCAATCATTCCATGGTATTCTGGAAGCAGCATGGCCTAGTGGCAAGAGTATGGGCTTGGGAGTCAGAGGACGTGGATTCTAATCCTGTTCTGCCACTTGTCTGCCATGTGACCTTGGGCAAGTTGCTTAACTTCTGTGTGCCTCAGTTACCTCATTTGTCAAATGGGGAATAAGACTGTGAGCCTCATGTGGGACAGGAACTGTGTCCAACCTGATTACCTTGGATCTACCCCAGTGCTTAGAACAGTGCTTGGCACATAGTAAATGCTTAACAAGTACCATTATTATTATTACCACGTGTACTATACCAAAAGCTTGGGAGAATACAGTAGAGTTAGGGCTCAGGGTCCCGGCCCTCCAAGAGCTTACAATCCGCTGTTTAAAATAAAAATACTGATTAGAAAGGGATCTGGTGCCAAATCTGTGGTGGCCAGATGAGTATCGGAAGGAAAGGGAGACCATCTAGTAGAAGACCAGATCAAAAGCCACGCTCGGTCTCTCCCTCCTCTCCTTTAACAGGCCTTCCTTGATTCTAGAATCCAGAACATTCTGCAAGCTCTCGGGAAGGACTCCTCGTCCTCAGCGGAAGTAGAAGCAGTCCATGCACAACGTCATTGTTTTCAACTATTTGGCCAATTAAATAATGAACCTAAATAATCTTTTCTGCTTCAACTTTCCACCTCAGTGAACTGGAAAAACACATCCTTCCTTTGCAAACAAAGAGCCCAGCGGGGCCTGTCTATCAGATTTCCCTTTTCTGAATTTCTCTTCCATTTCATTTTCACCCAAACCAGGTCTTTTCTGTAAGACAGTGATTTAAAAACGGCAGAAGGAAAATTCATCCCGTTCGAGGCTGTAAATTGGTTTGGGGCAGGGAACATGTCCAACTCTGTTACTGTCTACTCTCCCAAGCACTTAGTTCAGTGCCCTGTGCACAGTTAAGTGTTTAATAAATAGGACTGATTGATTTTTAATCCAATTTTCCTTTTGTTGATTTTCATTAAAAAATGCTTCCCCATACACCATTTCTCCCAGTGAACTGCCTACAAAAGTTAAAATATCCCCAAACAAACATATGTGCAAGTGTCACTTGAGTCATTTCAACATACTGCACTCCTCGCCTTTTACTGATGTAACTGATAGGAAAAAAATAGAGACCTCCTGCTGAGGGACATGACCCAAAGTGTGACTTCTGGGCCAGTTGGCTCTGGGCAGCCTGGCCCCATTGGTGCCCCTACAATCCCTGCTCCCTTTCCTCCCCCGCACTCAAAATGAAAAAGGTATATCTGCCCACTCCTCAAGAACCTCCAGCGGCTGACCACCCGGCTCTGCACCAAGTAAAAACTCAAAGGCATTCGACTGACTCTCACCCCACTACTTAAGCCTCGATCCTTTCCCATTACCTGCCAGCTTCTCTGAAGCCAACCTACTCACTGTGTCTCACTCTCATTTCTCTCAGTGTCAACCCCTTGCTCACACCCTCCCCCCAGACTGGTCTCCCTCCCCCTTCACATCCAGAAGACCACCACTCTCCCCATCTTTAAAGCCCTTCTGAAACAGCATCTCCTTCAAGAAGTCTGACTTAACTAATCTCTCATCTCCCCCCAACCCTACTTCCCCACCTAATGTATCATCTATGCAGTTGAGTTCTCATGTCCTAAACACTTGGGTACTCTCCCAACCCTCTCCCTGTCTTGGCACTTACCTATATGCCTTTAAATGTGGTGACTTCCCCCTGCCTGTAATTCATTTTAGTGTCTATCTCCCCTGGCTAGATTGTGATCAGTCTACCAATCAGAGAAGCAGTGTGACCTAATGGAAAGAGCCCAGGCTTTGGAGTCAGAGGACCTGGGTTCTAATCCCATTTTCACTGATTGCCTGCTGTGTGACCTTGGGCAAGTCATTTCATTCTCTGTGTCTCAGTTACCTCAACTGAGAATGGGGATTCTCTCTCCTACTTACCTGGGAGCTCCATGTTGGATAGGGACTGTGTCTAACCTGATTAACTTGAATCTACCCCAGGCAATCAATTGTATTTATTGAGAGCTTGCTACGGGCAGAGCACTGTACTCAGCACTTGGGGGAGTAGAATATAACACACTCACTGGCCACAGCGAGCTTACAGTCTAGAGGGGGAAACAATAAATACTCAATACTTAAATACTCTTGCTTGATTGATTGAACTAAATGAGATCTCTTAGTGGAGAGGGCAGGTGGCAGTGTAGCTGGGTCACACTCTGTCTTTCTGGGTCTAGTCATGTTTCTCTGGCCTTTTCTGGTGACTTGTAAATGTCACAAACAAGGAGAACGATTTCGTTCTTCCCCTGACCTCCCTCAGTGCCCCAGGGCAAAGCTCTGCCGACATAGTCGCTCAGGGAAATCAGTTCCTGCACTCCGGCTTCGGGGAAATTTTCTGGGTTGCTGACCTGGAACGTTTATGAACTGGACCGTGAAGCATTTGGTGGAGGTCCCACCCAAATTCATAAATTATATGGAAATGGAAGACAAGCAAGCAAAAGTGGACAGGAATGGACAAAACCTGTCTGATCATCAGAAATATGAGCACCCACTTGGTATGGAGCACTGAACTAAGGTGCTTTGGAAGCACAAAATAACACTTACAAGCCTTCCCAGTTTGAGGCATTGGGGTTTCCAGTTGTCAGAGAAGTGAGAAGCAGAAAAGGCCCATTAAATTCATCCCACCCAAGCCCCCGGAGAGTTAGCTGTTCCAGGCAGCATGTCCTGGAGAACTGTGGTCCAAGAGAACTTTCAACAGCTGCAGGGATGGGGCTTCCTCCACTTCCCTCAGAAGACTCTTCCAGAACCTCAGGAGAGACCACTGACCAGGAATTTTTTCCTAGCACTGAGTCTGTTATAAATGGAGGGAAATTCAGACTTCACCCTTTTTCAGGGAAGCAGAGCCCAGAGAAATATAAGCCTGAGCCTCAAGAATCCCTTTCTACCAGGAGATGTGGTCAGAAGGGAGAGGACGGGCTTTGTTTGGATCAAGCTTTGGTGTGCATACAAAATTATCAGATTGGATGTGGTCCCTGTCCCTGGTGGGGCTCCCAGGCTAGGCAGGAGAGAGAAAACGTTATCTTATCCCCACTTTACAGATAAAGAAACTGAGGCCCAGAAAAGTTAGGTGACTTCCTCCAGGTCACACAGCAGTCCAGTGATGGAGCCGAGATTAGAACCCAGGCCTCCAGACTCCCAGCCTCCTGACTATTCTTTTCCCTAGGTTCTCTCCTTCCCTCAAATTCAGGTATTCAAAACATTTTTTTCCCTTTCAGTTTTCAAATGTAGTTTGGCCCAGTTGCTAAACAATCAGGAAATCACATCAAATCTCAGCAGGTTGGCGAGGAAGACGTCATCTTTAATTCTGTTTGGGACAAATAGGTCCTGGGCTTTCTTTTTTTTTTCAAGGAGAACTGAGGATGGAATTCAAATATGCCAGGAGGTCTGCCCAGACTCCCTGCATCTCCAGCCTCGGGGTCTGCCTCCCAGCTCCAGGAGCCTGAGAATGGGGTTGGCTTTCTGTCCCTCTCCCATTCCCACATGGCAAGAGGCAGCTTCCAAGCTTCTCCGTGGTCAGTCTGTTCCAGAGGCAGGAGTGAAAGCCAGCACTGACTGGTGAAAAGGGGAGGGAGAGGCTGGGACGCGGGAAGGGGTTGGGGAAGAGGAGGGAGTCAGGAGGTATTGAAACCACGTTGAGGGCAGGGACCATGCATCCTGCTTGTTCATTGTACTCTCCCAATAACTGCAATTATGAAGTGCTTCCCATGTTCTGGGCATTTACGATGTGCTAAGCACTGGGGGGCATAAAAGATCTGTCAATCAATGGTATTTACTGAGTACATACTGAGGGCAGAGCACTATACTAAACGCATGGGAAAGTTGGCAGATACGATCGTATCAAATTGGACACAGTAAATGTAATAATAATAATTAAGAGCTTACTCAATACCAACTACTGTATTAAGCACTGGGGTAGATATAAGATAATTAGTCGGACCCAATCCCTGTGTCACAGGAGGCTCACGGTCTAAGTAAGAGGAAGAACAGGTATAGCATCCCCAGATTGTAGGTGAGGGAACTGAGGTACAGAGAAGTTAAGTAACATGCCCCAGATCACACAACAAGTAAGCGGCAGATCCTATGACTCCTAAGCCTGAGCTCTTTCAGGCCATGCTGATTCTCAGTAACCTTCTATTCTATTTGTTATTCCAAGCATCGCTTCCTCACTTCTCCTCCTCACCCAGCCTGATCCCCCGGGGGGTTAGTGCCTGGCCCGGGGGCCCAGTGAAGTATGATTAGCAAATTAGGAAGAATCTGGGCAGAGGGAAATCTGCAGAGGAACCCTATCCTTTGGCTCAGGAGGAAAGGCTGGAAGTTTATGTGACTGGTTTGGGCTAAAGAGTTCAGGTTACATTAGTTAAGCTAGTGACCCGTAATCTCTGACTCCTCTTCCTGTGCGTAGGAAGGATGGTCTCATTAATGATTGCTGTAACCCTGAAGGCGACGCCTACCAGGGTCATTGTGAGTTCCAGCCAGTGGGTTTAGTTTTCCTGTGGTTGTAGGCAAGGGCCGTGCCAATGTTGAAAGTCCAGGGCATTTCCTCGGTTGCCTGGTTTAGGGAGACTTGGATGCTGTTTCATCAATGGGATTTTTAAGCACTTGTTTGCAGAACACTGTACTAAGTGCTTGGGAGACTACAGTATAACAGAATTGGTAGAAACATTCCCTGACCACAATGCACTTATAGTCTAGAAGGGGAGACAGTCATTAATCTAAATAAATAAAATTGCAGACACGTACATAAGTGCTGTGGTACTGGGAAGGGGGATGAATAAAAGGAGCAAGTCAGGGCGATGCGAAAGGGAGTGGGAGAAGAGAAAAGGAGGGCTTAGTCCGGGAAGGCCACTTGGAGGAGATGTGCCTTCAGTAAGACTTTGAAGGTGGGGAGAGTAATCGTCTGTCAGATATGAAAAGGAAGGGTGTTCTAGGCCAGAGGCAGGACATGGGCAATAGGTTGGCAGTGAGATGAGACACAGGGAGAAGGTTGGCATCTGAGAAGCAGCATGGTGTAGTGGATAGAGCACCAGCCTGGGAGTCAGAAGGTCATGGGTTCTAATCCCAGCTCCGCCACTTGTCTGTTGTGTGATTTTGGGCAAGTCACTTCATTATTCTGGGCCTCTAAAATGGGGATTGAGACTGTGAGCCACATGGGACAGGGACTGTAATCAAACCGATCTGCTTATATACACTCCAACACTTAGTACAGTGCTTGGTACATAGTTAAGCAGTTAACAAATACTATTATGATTATTATTATTAGAGAAGTCAAATATTATTTATTGCCATTGTTCTTGTCTGTCTGTCTCCCCCGATTAGACTGTAAGCCTGTCAAAGGTCAGGGACTGTCTCTATCTGTTACCGATTTGTACATTCCAAGCGCTTAATACAGTGCTCTGCACATAGTAAGCGTGCAATAAATAATATTGAATGAATGAAATGTGCAGGCTGGGTTGTAGTAGGAGAGCAGCAGGTTGAGGTACAAGGGGAAAAGGTGATAGAGTGCTTTAAAGTCGAGGGTGAGTAGTTTCTGTTTGATGAAGGGTGGTGGGGCAACCACTGGAGGTTAAATGGCCAAAATGGAATTAGAACTCAAGTCTTCTGACTTGTAATCAGTTACTACTACCATCTGAAGGTACTTTCTCAAAGACCTTACTCCTCCTTCCTATTTTTTTGCTGGGCTCCAGTTTGAAACGTTCATAATCATTAACCCAGCGGGAGGAATTCAAGGGAGCTTTTAGTTCTCTGTGTGAGCCCAAAGTCCTCTGTGTGGTCATTGGAAATTACCCATGGATGATTAAGAATCTCCCCATTCAACCACCAGAAAATTGACTCCAACACATCAGGGCCCCAAAGTCTTCCAGCCTCTATTTAACTCAAGCTTTCTAAGTAGCAGACCATTCCTGAAACAAAGGCAACTACTGATAATTGGCCATTGTAGGGAACCTTTATCAGCACCTGGCCCACATAGCAAATCAGGCTTCCCTCCCTGCTTCATGACTCCTGGGAAGGGCCATTTTAGAACATCTCCAACCAGTCTGGCCTAGTGGAAAGGACCCTGCCCTTCACCTCAGTTTCCTCATCTGTAAAATGGGATTCAATTCCTGTTCTCCCTCCCCCTTAGACTGTGGGTCCTGTATAGGATAGGGACTGCATCTGATCTGATTTTCTTCTATCTACCTCAGCGCTAGGCAAGACAAGACCTCAGCGCTTAGAACAGTGCTTGACACATAGTAATCAAGCAATCCTTCGTATTTATTGAGTGCAGAGCACTAAGAGATAAGGACAGTACAGTATAACTGAGTTGGCAGACATGTTCCCTGCCCAAACTAAGCTTTCAGTCTAGAGGGGTGGACAGACATTAAAATCAATAAATAAATTATGGCTAGGGACATAGGTGCTGTGGGGCTGAGAGAGAGGTGAATAAAGGGTGCAAATCCCAAGTAAACAAATACACCTATGATTACAATACTTATTATCTCGGGGAAACCCAGGCCTTGGACTGAGTAAGGAGAGACCTCAGCCAAGCCCAAGATTAGCTACCCACCTCTGCAAGGCGTCTCTGCCCAGAGAACCAGAAGGGCCAGGACAACCTGTCTGTCAGCAGCATGCCACATCTGTTTTTGATTCCTTCACTTCCTCCTTTCACATCAAAAGGACCTTTGTTTCCTCTTTTCTCCAGATCCCCTTCTCATGGTTCCCAGCTTCCACCCTTTAAAACCTGGACCCATTGAACATCTCGCCTCAGGAAGCTGGCTGGGCCCAGACTCTCACAGGGGAGGCATTTTCCGCTTCTGCCCAAACAGGGGGAGAACAGGACTCAGTGAAGATGTGAGCCAAGTAAAACCCGATTCAACCACAATCCCCAAGGCGGCCATGCGGCTAAGTGGAGAGGGTAGGTTGAGGCTACATGATCATTCTGCCTTGCCGAAGAGCCCTGGTCAGCACGTGGAGACACAACTCCAGGCCCCTGCGCCCCACACTGCTCCTATTTCCACCTCTGTGTGGCCTGTCAGAGGAGGATGGGAAAAAGACAGACTCACAGAACAGCGCTCAAATGGCTCCAAGATTTGGCCACTAACACCCTCTCAATCTATCGGCCAGATGCCATCAAGAGCAGACAGCGCCTACCCCAGTCAATGAAGGGTGGATGGGGAGGAATGGATATTCTGAGCACCCCCTCCTGACCTCACCTGCTGAGCAAATGGCATTACTACGTGTTACCGACTGGGGTAGGTGCCAGGCTACCAGATTGGACATAATCTCTGCTCCACACGGGACTAACAGATCTATTTTATCGCCATTTTTCTGATGAGGGACCGAGGCCCCCAGAGGTTCAGTGACTTGGACCGGCCAATGGTGAAGGAGGGATTAAAGCTATTGACTGACTGACTCAGGCTGGGATGGGACATTTGGAGTAAAAATCTCTCAGGAATAATACAAGGAGCTGGGTGGAAGTGACTGTGGTGATCTCAGTGACACTTTGCTCGGTACTGACTGTTCCTCCCTGAGGCTGGGGCTGTGGTTACCATGACTGCAGTCGCCATGGTGATCCGTGCAACTCTTGGTGGAGCTGTGCCATTGACTTCTTTTTAGATGGCGGGACTGGTGGCCAGATTTGGGACTGTCCTGCCCAAAGTGGGACTCCTGGCCACACTTCATTTCCTATTTTCATCTATCTTGCTGAAACAGTTTCATGCTGCTTTACAAATAATGGTCCCACATCACTCACCCAGCAAACATTAATAATAATAATAATAATGTTGGTATTTGTTAAGCGCTTACTATGTGCCGAGCACTGTTCTAAGCGCTGGGGTAGACATAGGGGAATCAGGTTGTCCCACGTGGGGCTCACAGTCTTAATCCCCATTTTACAGATGAGGGAACTGAGGCACAGAGAAGTTAAGTGACTTGCCCACAGTCACACAGCCGACAAGTGGCAGAGCTGGGATTCGAACTCATGAGCCCTGACTCCAAAGCCCATGCTCTTTCCACTGAGCCACGCTGCTTCTCAAACATTCCAAATGTCCCTGTTGCCTCCTCCTACTGCCTCTTCCGGTCAGTCAACTGATAGCATTTACTGAACACCTTCTTTATGCTTAGCATTGTGACAAGCACTTGGGAGAGTATACGAGAGATATGACATAATCCCTGCCCCTCAAGAAGTTTACCATCTAATAGGGAAGCAGGTGGTCCTGGCCAAGAGATTTCAGGTAGAACTGATGGGAGGATTTGGGATGGGAGGTTGGTGTTTTGAGTCATGGCCCTCCTGCAACCTTGGGAGGCTGAGCTCTGCTCCTCTCTCTTTTTCTTTTTTTTATGGTATTTGTTGAGCACTTACTATATGAGCAAAGCACTGTGCTAAACCCTGGGGTAGATACAATTTAATCAAGTTGGACACAGTACCCGTCTCATGAGGGGTTCACAGTCTAGGCAGGAGGGAGACCATTTTACATATGAGGAAACTGAGGCACTGAAATGATTTGCCCAAGGTCCCTTAGCAGGAAGGGGTCAAACTGGGATTAGAACCTAGGTCCTTTGACTCCCAGGCCTGTGCTCTCTCCACTAGCCTCCCTCTTTGCAAGTGGGCTTAGTTTGGCCCTGTTCTTCCATTGTTCCAGATGCCCTGTTGGCTTCTCTAGGAAAGGATAAAGGTCCCAAGGGACCATGAGAGCCTCTGATGGCCTCTAGGATGGATAATTGCTAATATCAGAAATGGTTTGAGGGTCTGGCTGGTGCCCCCTCTTTGGGACTCATTAAAGCTGCTGCTGCTGCCACTAACTAAGCTTTCCCTGAGATTTAATGAGTTTAATACTTTTCACATCAAAGGAAATGGATCCTGCATACTCTGGTGCAGCAAATCCATACTCTGACCCATTGAAAGTCATGCAGATGATGATAATGATAAGGCTATTTATTAAATGGTTACTATCTAATTTTCCTGCTGAAGATTTAAGGGCATGTCTCTCTGCCCCAGCTAGTGAACATCTAAAGATACATTGTCTGGTTTTCCACTCCCATTGGCTTGATTCTCCCCTCTAGAGAATGAGATCCTTGTGGCCAGTGAGTGGCTTTTGTTGTGCTTTCCAAAGGCTCAGTACAGTGGATTGCACTCAAGATGGACCGCATCTCCTTTGTGACTTCACCTGGTCTGCCCTTCCGGCCCCTCACATCTAAAAGATTCTCTTGCCTCTTTGGCCACAAGGCTGCCAACTCCACTGCCCAGACTCGGGAGAATCCCAACCTCCATCTCTGTCTTGATTGCAGGGCCCCAGTGGATATCTCCCTGGCTGGGGGCCCACCCAGAGGGCACGGCCCTGGAGGGGGACTCTGCCCCTCCCAATGCCTGGCCCTGCCATCCAGCCTGTAGTCACCCCAGCCAGCCAGCCCCGTCGAACCTCCTTCAAGATGGCTGCTTGGCTTAAAATCTGTCCTTGCCTCTTGTCTCCCTGCTCTTTCACTTCAACCCAGCCCATCTTCAAAGACTGCCTCCTTTCACTTACTCTGGAGTGTGGAGAGGGGCTGAACGCAGAAGGGGCCCTCTAATGTGTTACCCCCCTAAAACTTTCCACCACAGAGCTCAGGTTTATTTCCCTGGAGAACTATTGCTGGAAGCAGATAATCCAACAGGAAGGCAGCAAGGCCCACCTGAAAGAACGTGGGATTGGGAGGGAGGGACATGAGTTCTAATCCCAGTTCTTCCACTTGTTTGCCGGATGACCTTGGGTCAATCACTTATCCCCTCCATGCCTCAGTTTCCCCAGATGTAAAATGGGGATACAATTCTTGCCTTTCCTTGGACTTTAGATGATCACCCCTGTGTGAGACGGGGACTGTGTCTATGATTATTTTGTATCTATTCTAGTGCTTTGCACACAGTAAGTGCCTGGCAAATACTAACTCTGACCATATTTGAGTGTGGAGTTGTAGCTGTATGCCCCTAATAGAAAATCAAAATTGTTCAAAGAATTTTGCTTCAACTCTCAAGATAGCTTTGCCAGTGGCCTAAGGTCAAGTGTCTTAGCATCTTGAGAACTTTTGCAGTTTTGAGCCAATGCAAATATGGCTCTGTAATTATAATTGTGGAAGTTGTTAAGTGCTTACTGTGTGCCATGCACTCTACTAAGCACTGGGGCAGATACAAGATCATTAGGTCCTACATATTCATTCATTCAATAGTATTTATTGAGTGCTTACTATGTGCAGAGCACTGTACTAAGCATTTGGAAGGTACAAATCGGTAACAGATAGAGACAGTCCCTGCCCTTTGACGGGCTTACAGTCTAATCACGGGTTTACAGTCACATAGGGCTCACAGTCTAAGTAGGAGGGAGAACAGGTATTGAATCCCCATTTTGCAGGTGAGGGAACAAGGGCCCAGGGAAGTTAAGCGACTTGCTCAAGGTCAAACAGCAGAGCCAGGATTAGAAATCAAGTCCTCTTACCTCTAAGGCCAATGCTTTTTCCACTAGGCCACACTGCTTTGGTCCTCAAATAATCAGTCACAGGGCTAGAAAGGCTTGGATGGAAATATTATTCAACGGTAGAGGTCATCATGGCTAGGGTTGTGATAAAAGAGGATAAAGAAATGGGATTTTGCTAAAGAAGATAGGTTTAACTAGGTTTATTTAGAAAAGACTTAGAGGCCCTTGAAACTGGGGACCACCTCTACCAGCTTCCAAGAATGTGGGTAAGTCATTGCACGGTCACGTTCCAAAAAGCTTAAACTGAAATCCTCCCCCAACAGAACAATTATCTCTACAGGGAGAGTCTGAAAGTGATCTTCTCTGAGCCCTATCACCTTGAAAATCTGGCTCTATGTGGCTACACAAGTGACTGAACTCAGGTGGAGAAAAGCAGCATGATCTAGTGGAAAGGCCATGGGCCAGGAGTCAGAGGACCTGGGTTCTCATCCCACTTTTCTGTCTTTGTTATCTTGGGCAAGCTTCCTTTGGCCTCAGTTTTCCTCATCTGTAAAATGGGGCTTCAATACCTCCTCTCCCTTCTACTTAGACTGCGACCCCGTGTGGGACAGAGACGGTGCCTGACCTCATTACCTTGTATTATTATTATTATTGCATTTGCTAAGCGCTTAATGTGTCAAGCACAGTTCAACGCGCTGGGGCAGATGCAACTTAATCAGGTTGGGCACAGTCCCTGTCCCAGATGGAGCCCACAGTCTCTGTATCTACTCCATCGCTTAGTATGGTGATTGGCACACAGCAGCGATGATCGATTACCGCTATCATTATCAAAGCTTCTCTAGGTATCTGATTCTTCTCTTCCCCGTATCTCTCAATTCAGAGGCAAATTTGCACTCACAAAGTCACGCGATAGAAGAGGCAATGGGCTATTACAGACCCCACCCACTGAACAAACACATCCCACTTGGTCTAATTTTGCAGCTGTAGAAACCTGTTCTTCTCCCCCCGGTCCGGTGAGCCCCTTGTTCATTAGGGGCTGGGTTTTGTATCTAGCTCAGCGCATAACACCGAATTGTACGTTCCAAGCGCTTGGTACAGTGTTCTGCACATAGTAAGCATTCAATAAATACTTCTGAATGAATGAATCAATGAATAACACAGGGCTTGACCCATAGTCAGCACTTAACAAACACCATAATGATCATTACGCTTACTCTGGCATTTCATCTTGAGACAAGCTGGGACAATAAGCAATTCTGAGAAACTCTGCCAGGGATGGCTGGCTGGCTGGCTTCTTTTAATAATAATAATGTTGGTATTTGTTAAGCGCTTACTTTGTGCCGAGCACTGTTCTAAGCGCTGGGGTAGACACAGGGGAATTAGGTTGTCCCACGTGGGGCTCACAGTCTTAATCCCCATTTTACAGATGAGGGAACTGAGGCACAGAGAAGTTAAGTGACTTGCCCACAGTCACACAGCCGACAAGTGGCAGAGCTGGGATTCGAACTCATGAGCCCTGACTCCAAAGCCCATGCTCTTTCCACTGAGCCACGCTGCTTTTAAGGGGTCGGGACATTTGCCTTCCTTTGTGCTTGTGTATGTGGGTGTGAGAGAGAGCACATGCTATCACCCCCTGGGGGGTGTTCCTGTGGCCATTTGTGCCTGAAGGCCCAGGACCCTGTGACTGAAGCAGACAGATCGGCACATACGTCAAAGCCTTCTCACTGCAGCTCCTTCCCTGAGATGGTTTAACAATGTGGCTTTTTTTAGACTGACAACCTGTGATGCGTCTGGTCTTGAGGAGAAGTGATGAAGGTCCCATTTCGCATGGCCGGGCAGAAATGGCCTGTCAGATGACTTGGTGAAACAAGAGACAGCGGAGAGTAGGGGGCGGAGAAGTGGGGAGGATTGGGATGGGAGGCGGGGTGGGAAGAAGAGGCAGAGCAGAGGATGAAAATGTCAGAGGCTAAGCGGGGGCCGAAGGGAGCGGTCAGAATAAAGAAAGGTCTCAGAGAGGCTGAAATCATATCATCATCATCATGATCATGATAATAACTCCGGTCTTCATTCAGCAGCACTTACCATGTGCCAAGCGCTAGGGATGAGAGAAGATAATCGGATCCAACATTCCCTATTCCGTGCAGGGCTCACGGCCTATTTCTTCCAGACTAGACTGTGAGCCCCATTTAACCAAGGTAAGGCTCAAGGGATTTTTCATCAGCAGCATTATCCAAGGGACTGACAGGCTCTCTGACCTAACTTGAGACAAGTACTCTTGTTAAATAGCAGGTGCTGAACCAAGATAGCGGAGGAAATCAAAGGGAACAACTAGAAAAGATGAAAGACAAAATGAAGAAGAGAGGGATGATAGCATAACACCAAGTTGGAAGAAAGGCAGTTGAAATGTGCATGCGTGTGTATGCACATATGGGTGTCCGTCCCTGTGTTTTTAGGGTTTGCTGTTGAGTGTTGATGGTTCTGAAGGTGAGATTTCATCAGGTGTGTGAGAGTGGCAGCCAAGGTGAGGCTGCCAATTCTTTCCCCATCATGAACCCAGACTTGGCTGGCCTTTGCTGAACAGTGACATTTCTCCCTAAAGATCCTGGTCCAATTCTCATGTTTTGTATTTTGGGGATGTGAATGCTCAAAGCCTCAGCTCCAATTGCTGCTTGTCTGTTCTCTGCTATTGTCTCCCAGCTGGCCACAGCCAGTCCTCATTGTCTGAGGATTTTGTTTCCATTTTGTCTCCCCCTTTTTTTTCCCTTTTTTCTGTCCCCTTGGATTACAATCCCCTCCCTCTTTTCAGTGCTCTGCACTGGGAAAGCGCTCAATAAATTCCATTGATCAATCCAGCTGCTGCTTGGGTGTCTTATGTGGTCCACTGTCTTCATGTGGAGGACTAGCTGCATCCCAGGTTTTGGAGTTCCTGTCATCCCATGTGAGGCATTATTATTATTATTATTATATTTGTTAAGCACCCCTCTCTTCCACATCACCTCCACTCACTCCCTTTGCTCTCCCCACCACATTACTTACATATATATGCATATATCTACAATTCTATTTATTTATATTGATGCCTGTTTATTTGTTTTGATATCTGTCCTCCCCCTTCTAGACTGTAAGTGCAGTGTGGGCAGGGATTGTCTCTCTTTATTGCTGAACTGTAGTTTCCAAATGCTTAGTACAGTGCTCTGCACACAGTAAGCTCTCAATAAATATGATTGAATGAATGAATGAATGAATGTTAGGTTGGACACAACCTGGAGGAGAAGGGAGGAGGATTGAATCCCCATTTTACAGATGAGGTAACTGAGGCACAGGGAAGTGAAGTGACTTGCCCAAGGTCACACAGCAGACATGTGGCAGAGCCGGGATTAGAACCCAGGTCCTCTGACCTATGCTCTTTCCACTAGGCCATGCTGCTTCAAGGATGTCCTGTAGGGAGGGCTGAATGAACTGCCCAAGAAGCAGGCAGATAGGATGGGTGAAGAGAGAAAAGTGAAGCAGGTACTGGGAGCCAAGCTGAGGAGAGCCAGATTAACATTTAGAATAGATCAGGGCAGCTGAGAGGGAAGATTAGCGGAGCACGAGCGAGGCAGGTGACATCAAACAGAGCGGAAGGAGAAGTGACACTGGGCAGTGGCAACCCGTCAAATAGTCAGTTAGTAGGAGGCTTGATGTGCTCTCCCCACGAACAAAGGAATTGGGATTTCAGATGCCTTTGATAGGAAAAGCATAGGGGCGGGGGTGGTCTGAGACAGGGTGTTCAGGTATTATGATTGTTTCCCCCCTTCCCCACACACACACCCCAGCTTCTCTGAGCACTTTACCCCCTCCTCTATAATAATGACACTAATAATTATAATTGTGGTATGTTGTTAAGCACTTTGTGCCAAGCACTATACTAAATGCTGAGGTAGATATAAGATAATCTGGTCAGACACAGTTTCTATCTTTTATAGGGCTCACTGTCTAAGTAAGGATAACAGGTATTGAATCCTCATTTTACAGATGAGGAAAAGTGAGGCCCAGGGAAGTGACTTGCCCAAGGTCACACAGCAGGCACGTGACAGAGCCAAATTTAGAAGCCAGGTCTCATGGATCCCAGTCCTGTGGCCTTTCTACTAAGCCATGCTTCTCACTAGCCTCACAAGCCACTGAGCACGAGAAGATCTGTTATTTTTCATCTTCTTCTCCTTCCCAAACAGTGACGTGGGCAGATGTTCATGTTGACGCTTCAGCTCTCATTTTTTTTCTGCCCCTACTTTTCATGACGCACAAAACCATAGTTGTCATTGCCCTGTATTTGCATGGTTTGAGGTGCCTTTGTCCTTTATTAGCTTTCCGATGCTCTGAGCAGTCCTGAAGCTGGCTCTGTTCTTCCTTGTTGTTTACCGAGCTTCTCTAGTCCCTTTCAGACAAAACTGGCTCTTTCCTCTCCATTCTGAGACAGTCTGCTCTCTTTGGGCTGGTGAAAGAGTTTGACGATTACTCTTCCTCCCACAAGAAAATACACTTCTTCAAACGCCAGCTTTTATGCCCTTCCACGCTGGTTGTGGCTCTGCCCTCTGCTCCCATGTCTGTGTGGGGTTCTTGGTGGCCTGCACTGTGAGGTGGGGGCTGGGCAGAGAGGCGGGCACTCCTAGGTCCATGGGGAATTCGTGTCCCTCCAGTGGTAATTTACTTTAATGTTTAGTCTCCACCTCTAATCTGTAAGCTCTTTATGGGTAGGGAGCGTGCCTTCCAGCTCCACTGCACTGTATTCGCCCAAGCGTTCAATACAGTGCTCTGCACAACAGTCAATGCTCAATTGGTACCACTGATTGATTGAGGTTGGGAGGGTTTGGGCAGATGACAGTGCACCAGCTGTGTGCACTCCTGCTTCAATTCAATGCAGCAAGGGAAGCTTTCCAGGAAGGGAGCCTCATGGATGTCACCCGGAGGGGAACATCTTCTCAGAAAGAAGAGAAGAGAGAGAGTGTGTGTTGGGGGGTGGGGTGGAAGCAGGGGGCTGTAGGGGGACAGCTCTGAACTCCTCTGAAATGACCCCTGGGCTACAGCAAGACCTCCCCACACCTCACCCCCAGCGCTTAGCCATGCAAAAGGATCCTGCCCCTCCCCTTATGTCTGCAAACCCAGAAACACCGATGGGCAAGTTGCTTATCCTTTTTGTGCCTTAGTTTCCTCATCTGTGAAATGGAGATTAAATGCCTGTTCCCTCCTCTACTGGGAGCCCCGTATGGGACAGAGAACTGGCTCATTTGATTATCCTGAATCTACCACAGTGCTTATAACAGTGCTTGGCCCGAGTATGTGCTTAACAAATATCACAATTATTACTGTGAACTGGATGGAGAGAAAGAGTCTGAGTTCCCTCCCTCCTTCCCAGCATCTCTGCAGGGCCACAGGCTCCCAATTTCACTGAGGCTGACTTCAGCCTGGTTAATCGCCCAGCCCCCCTGCCAACAAACCCTGGGGGTCCTTGGACAATTTATCCCACACTATATGTCTCTCCTTGTCCTTCCTGCAGGTCAGAGGAGTCCCGGAGGCAGGGACTGCTGGGATTTTTCTATTATCATGTCAAACAGGTGTCTTCTTCCTGGTGAGGTTTGATTGGCTAACCGGGTTGAAGACAAGAGCAATGAAGAGAAATTAAAGGAAACCCTCCTAGGAGATCAATGGGTGGAGCACTGAGGCACAGCGTTGGCTGAGAGGAAGGGCCCAGTTCGACCTTACTTGGCCCGAGCTGGGCTGCCCGTTTTCTGAGCAGATTCTGCTCCGGGGGCTTCCCGGAGCCCAGAGGCATCATGGGATAGATGTGGGAGTCTGATATTGTAACGGGCAGGCACCTGTCAGATGCATAGGGAACGGCGAGTTGTTTACTCATATGTAGCCGACTTCACCCCAGGTAACACTGCTTTTCTCCACCAACCCACAGATAGCATCACTGAGCCCCTCCCCATTTATTGACCACCTAAGGGCAGAGCACTGTACTAGATGCTTGGAGGCAGAAAGAAGAGTAGACACAGTCCCTGCCTTCGAGTAGCTTCCGATCTAATGGGGAAGGCGGGCAGAAAATAGAGAAGCAATGAGGCCTGGTTGAAGGAGCACAAAACCCACACCCGGCGTGGGTCCTCAGGGTATTGTCCAAGATAAAGAGGGATTCCATCTGGAAGTTAGCTGAAAGCCGACAGAGTGAGATTAAACTCGAGCAAACCAATTTGAACACAGCCAGTCAGTGCTGACCTCAAGGTCAAAACATTCATTTTTGTTGTGAGGGCTAATGTTTCAGCATAAAGTCCACACCTAGCAATGACAAACTGCAAGGAACTTCAACGTCTTGGGCCACTGGGGTTGAATGATACCTGAAGTATTGGCAGTAATCATGCATAACAGCATATCAATCAACCAACCAAGGGTAATTATTGAGCCTCCTACTGTATGCAGAGCACTGTAGGAGAAGCGCTTGGGAGAGGATATAGAGTCAGAAGACATGATCCCTGCCCTCAAGGAGCTTACGGTCTGGCATATAACCATCTATGGGTGAACCCATGAAGAAACCTCAGTCGCTGGGAGGAGTATAACCAAAATGAGCAAATAATGGCAAAGATTACATGAAAACACCCTGGTTTCCGGCCAGGGTGTGAACAGCACAATAGGAGGGACATTCAGGATAAATTTTAAATTGCCATCCTTGAGCCCCTGGGCCAAGGTCTGGCAGTTCCACACCTGGGAAAGTGTCCCAGATGGAGAGAGAAATAATAATCATTATGTTAGTTGTTAATCACTTACTATGTACCAAGCACTCTACTAAGTGCTTGGGTAGATACAAGATAATCCAGTTGGACACAGTTCCTGTTCCACATGGGGCTACCAGTCTAAGAAGGAGGGTGAAGGATTTAATCTCTATTTTGTAGCTGAGGAAACTGAGGCATGGAGAAATTAAGTGATCTGCCCAAGATCACACAGCAGACAAGTGATGGAGCAGGATCAGAACCCAGTTGCTCTGACTCCCAGACCTGTGGTTTTTCCACGAGGCCATGCTGCTTTTCTAAGAGCAAGGTGGGAGTAGAAACGAAGTGGGCATTCATGCAGTTGGGAGACTTCTTACTTAGTTTCAGATTTCTCTGTGCCTGGAGGTCTGTCTGGTATCCATTCGGTGGCACAGCGATTGACTCACCTGGGGCCTAGTTAGAGCTGGAGAAATTTCAGAAGTTGAATGAGGGTAGAAGGGGCAATTTTTACAGAAACTCCGCGTTTGGTAGGAGACTCTGATGGGGCCACTCAGAGAAGGGACAGAGAGGGCTGAAAGGGGATTGGGTGGGGTGTGGCGGGAAAGGAGAGAAAAGAAGAGAGACTGTTTTTTATTTTGCTCAATAGATTTCCAAGTTAGGATGCTGGCACAGCGTGGAAAGATGAGTCAGGAGGGGATAGCTCAATCAGTCAATCCTATTTATTGAGCACTTACTTTGTGCAAAGCACTTTACTAAGCCCCTGGGAGGGTACAGTATAACAGAGAGTTGGTAGGCACATTCCCTGCCCACAAGGAGCTTAGACTCTAGCTCCTGCCCCTCTGAGTCACTGTACTGAGTGCCATACCCTTTTCTAGGAGCTTGGAAAGGACCGACCCAGAAAAGTCGCACATTCTCTGTACATAAGACTCCGACGCTCTAATGGGGGAGAACGACACAAGAATATTTACCACTGGCACCATCAAAACGCATAATTGCATGAAAAATGGGTAAAACACAGACACAAGTGATGAGGACAGGCAGTGGTGGGAGGTTAAATGAAATACAGGCGTGTAAATGAACTTCTCAAGTGCTTTAAGTGGATTGTGGGGAGCTAAGTCTTTCACTCAGGGAAGCTGGGGAAGGGGAGCTGAGTGTGGTAATATTACATTTTATTGCCTTATCCTGGTAGACTTCCAGGTCAGTCTGTGGTGAAGGCGGAGTTAAACTATAAAAAATACATGGATTCATGCTGTGCATCCTGAATGCTGGAAAACACCACGGAAGAAACTATGATTCGCTTTGCCAAACAGGAGCAGCATGGCTTAGTGGAAAGAGCACAGGCCTGGGAGTCAGGGAATCAAGGTTCTGAACCAGGCTCTGCTGTTTGCCAGCTGTGTGACCTTGGACAAGTCACTTCTCTTCTCTGAGTCTCAGTTTCCTCATCTGTAAAATGGGGATTAAGACTCTGAGCCTTATGTGGGACATGGACTGTGTCCAACCTGATTATGTTGTATCTACCCCAGGGTTTACTACTCCCATTCTCTCCTAGACCCCCTCCAATCTGGCTTCCGTCCCCTCCACTCTACCGAGACTGCTCTCTCTAAGGTCACCCGTGACCTCCTTCTTGCCAAATCCAATGGCTCCTACTCCATTCTAATCCTCCTTGACCTCTCTGCTGCCTTTGACACTGTCGACCATCCCCTCCTCCTCCATACCTTATCTCACCTTGGCTTCACGGACTCTGTCCTCTCCTGGTTCTCCTCTTACCTCTCTGGCCGGTCATTCTCGGTCTCCTTCGCTGGAGCCTCCTCCCCCTCCCATCCTTTAACTGTTGGAGTTCCTCAAGGGTCAGTTCTTGGCCCTCTTCTGTTCTCCATTTACACTCACTCCCTCGGTGGACTCATTCGCTCTCACGGCTTTGACTACCATCTCTACGCAGATGACACGCAGATCTACATCTCCGCCCCTGTCCTCTCCCCCTCCCTTCAGGCTCGCATCTCCTCCTGCCTCCGGGACGTCTCCACCTGGATGTCGGCCTGCCACCTAAAACTCAACATGAGCAAGACTGAGCTCCTCATCTTCCCTCCCGAACCCGGTCCTCTCCCAGACTTCTCTATCACCGTGGATGGCATGACCATCCTTCCCGTCTCTCGGGCCCGCGATCTCGGTGTCATCCTTGACTCGTCTCTCTCGTTCACCCCACACATCCTATCCGTTACCAAGACCTGCCGGTTTCACCTCTACAATATCGCCAAGATCCGCCCTTTCCTCTCCACCCAAACGGCTACCTTACTGTTACGGGCTCTCGTTATATCCCGGCTAGACTACTGTGTCAGCCTTCTCTCTGACCTCCCTTCCTCCTCTCTCGCCCCGCTCCAGTCTATTCTTCACTCCGCTGCCCGGCTCATCTTCCTGCAGAAACGATCTGGGCATGTCACTCCCCTTCTTAAACAACTCCAGTGGTTGCCTATCGACCTCCGCTCCAAACAAAAACTCCTCACTCTAGGCTTCAAGGCTCTCCATCACCTTGCCCCTTCCTACCTCTCCTCCCTTCTCTCTTTCTACCGCCCACCCCGCACGCTCCGCTCCTCTGCCGCCCACCTCCTCACCGTCCCTCGGTCTCGCCTATCCCGCCGTCGACCCCCGGGTCACGTCCTCCCGCGGCCCTGGAACGCCCTCCCTCCTCACCTCCGCCAAACTGATTCTCTTTCCCTCTTCAAAACCCTACTTAAAACTCACCTCCCCCAAGAGGCGTTCCCAGACTAAGCTCCTCTTCTCCCTCTACTCCCTCTGCCATCCCCCCTTTACCTCTCCACAGCTTAACCCTCTTTTTCCCCTTTTCCCTCTGCTCCTCCACCTCTCCCTTCCTATCCCCACAGCACTGTACTCGTCCGCTCAACTGTATATATTTTCGTTACCCTATTTATTTTGTTAATGAATTGTACATCGCCTCGATTCTATTTAGTTGCCATTGTTTTTACGAGATGTTCTTCCCCTTGACTCTATTTATTGCCATTGTTCTTGTCTGTCCGTCTCCCCCGATTAGACTGTAAGCCTGTCAAACGGCAGGGACTGTCTCTATCTGTTGCCGACTTGTTCATCCCAAGCGCTTAGTACAGTGCTCTGCACATAGTAAGCGCTCAATAAATACTATTGAATGAATGAATGAACATAGTAAGCACTTAACAAATACCTTTAAAAAATTAAATAAAATGGAGATGAAATACTTGTTCTCCTTCTTCCCTAGAATTGCAAGCCCTGGGTGGGACAGGGGCTGTGACCGACCTGATTATCTTGCATCTTCCCCAGCACTTAAACTCCGAGCTAGGCACATAATCAGCACTTAACAAATGCCACCACTATTATTTGGAGGGGTTTTTTTTCCACTTGACAACCCATTTTCACAAGACTGAGCCTGAAGGCACATTAAAAGGTCTCCCAGTTTTGAACTCTCGGGTGACATACGCTTTACAAATTCCAAAACCCCCAACTGTCATTTTCAGCTTTAAATGTGATTTATTTTTTTTTTACTGTATTCAAACACAGGCTGCCACAGTGTCGCCCTGCACCTTTTAAATACATATGGAGATTGAGGGAGAAGCTAAAAGGGCCATTTCCCCTGAACACATGCAATATTCAATACCTATCCTCCCTCCTACTTAGGTTAAGTGCTGGGACAGATGCATTACAGTCAGATCAGACACAGTCCCTGCCCCTCCTGGGCCAACAGACCGAAGTGGGAGGGAGAACTGGTATTGAATCTCTACTTTACTTAAGTGGCACCGAGAAGTGAAGTGACTCACCTAAGGTTACCCAGCAGGTAAGTGGCAAAGTCGGGTTTGGAACCCAGGTTGTCTACTCCCAGGCCTGTGCTCTATCCACTAGGCCATGCTGTTTCTCACCAGCTCCAGAAAAAAAGCGGCAATGAACAAGCTCTGTGAAATGTTCCAGCTGATGGGTCAAGGTTGTTTTCTGTAGTGTATTAGTCCTATAGAACAGTCGGCTTCAAAGAAACCTCCATCATAAACATCAAGAGTATTCACTGAGTGAGCACTGTAGAGAGAGAGATCACAGTACTAGGCACTTGGGAACAAACAATAAAGGAAAAAGGTGAGACTTGCTGCTCTCCAGGGAGTTGCTTATATTTGGTAAAATGACCCCTTGCTCCCACGACCCCATCTCCTCACCCCTCATTGCCTAGACTTACCCCCGGCCCTGAGCTAAGAAAACAAATACCTTTGTCTTCCAGTACCAGGTCCACACTCTCTCAGAGGCTCTGCTCTGAAAGAGAATCTCCCGAAAGTCAATCCCCTCAGGGGGAGAGCCAAGGGGATAGATAGGAAATGACTTTTACACCACCAGATGGGATTTCTTTATCCTCATTAATCAATCCATCAACGGTATTCACTGAGCACTTACCATGTGCAGAGCACTGTACTAAGCACCTGGGAGAGTATGACACTGTTTAGTTCTTATAAGCCAGAGGAAGGTGAGCACAAATTCATTTGGAGGATTGTTTGTGTAGGAAGGACTTTTTGTAATAGTAGTAGTGCAGAGCAATGTACGAAGTGCTAGAAAAGAATACACAGGTGGGAATTAGACATGGCCCGTCTCTCAGGGGGTTCCTTTGGTATATTATATCCGTCCATGTATATATTTTACCACAGTAAACAATAATTGTGGTATTTGTTAAGCACTTACTATGTGCCAAGCACTGAAGACAAGTGAGGGTTATTATTATTATTAAGCATCAGTTAAGCAGACAAGTGGTGGAGCCAGGATTAGAACCCAAGTCCTCCGCCTCCCAGACCCATGCTCTTTCCACTAGGCTACGCTGCTTATATGGGTATGAGTTACCTAGGTGATTATATCTAAAGCTCTGCATGTATATCTCATGTTTTAGAAATGCTTTTAGGTTGAGTTTCCCATTGCCTAATTCTTTGAAAAGAGGGGGACTGTTTCACTTGACAGGACTTGAAACTCCTAGTGGGAGCCCCCCATCAGCTGCTATTCTTCTGGTGGACGCTTGATGATGATGCCAGTGGACACATTCCTGACAGGAAGCCCTAATCTGGGTGCAGCTTCTAAAGAAAGAGACCCAGCTGGGCTCTCCTGGGGCTTCTGGATTAATTCAGTACCTAAGGACCCAAAACGAACCAACCAGCCCCAAAAGTAGAAATTGTGGAGATTGCCGCGAGGTTATTAATAAGGAAATAAGGTTTGCATCAGGGACCAGTGACCAACTGGAACACTAGGATAACGGGGCAATCTCAAAGAGGCTTGCAACTTTAATAATAGTATTTGTTAAGTGCTTACTATGTGCCCGGCACTGTACTAAGTGCTGGGGTAGATGTAAGGTAATTAGGTCAGACACAGTCCCTATCCCACTTCTTTTCGGAGTGGAGGCAACCACCATTTTCACATTCGAGGTCATCATCATCATTATAATAATACTTATAATAATAATAATAATTGTGGCATTTGTTAAGCACTTACTCTGTGCCAAGCATTCTACTAAGCCCTAGGATAGATACAAGATAATCAGATCCCACATGGAGCTCACATTCTAAGAGGTAGAAAAGATACTGAATCCTCATTTTGTAGATGAGGGAAATGAGTCACCAAGAAGTTAAGTGACTTGCCCATGGTCACACAGCAGATAAAAATCCTGGTCCTCTTATTCCTAGGCCTGTGGTCTTTCCACTAGGGCATGCTGCTGCTGCTGATAATCATCATCGCCATCAGTGGTATTTATTGAGCACTTACTATGTGCAGAGCACTGTACTAAGCTCTTGGGAGAGTACGATACAACAGGCACGTTCCCTGACCACAGCGAGCTTACAGACTAGAGGTCCTGAAGGAAAGAATAGATTCTCAGTCCCCCTGCCCCATTTTACTGAGAGTATTTAGAGGATTAGAAGTATGGCATTTATTGAGTTCTTATTGAAGACAATATAGGGCACCAGGCACTTGGGAGGTACAACAGAAGCACAATAGGGGTGTATTCTCTAATCATGACAGCCTTGCCCCCCTTTGAAACTACCAACTATACCCCTTTATCAGTATTATTCTTCTAAGGCTCTTTCTTACCAGGGGGTCAAAGCCCTCCAGTACATCCATTCTGCCTGTCTTGACACCGACCACCTCTCCCCCACGACCTGCCTCCATCCTGGAACACCATCCCTCTTCATATTTGACAGACCATTACTCTCCCCATTTATAAAATCTTAATAAAGGCACATCTCCTTCAAGAAGCCTTTCCCTGACTAAGCCCTCATTTCCTCTTTTCCCACTTCCTTCTGCATCGCCCTGGCATTTGGATTTACACCCCCCTCCCTCAACCCCACAGCATTACATATTTGATTTATAATTATTTATATTAATGTCTGTCTCAGCTCTACAGCACTTACATATTTAATTTATATTAATCAATCTATTTATATTGTCTGTCTCCCCCTCTAAACTGTAAACACACTGTGGGCAGAGAATGAGTCTACCAACTCTGTTATTCTGTACTCTTCCCAGTGTTTAGATCAGTGCTCTGCATGCAGTAAATGCTCAATAAATACGAATGATTAATCGACTGATTTAGAGATTGGTCTCTCTCCAGTGACCCTTTGCTGGTGGGTCTGAAAGAATGTGGGAATGCAGGATTTGTTCTTGAAGAGCTATGGAAATCGAAGACCACAAAGCGGGCCATTATTCCAGTGCTTATCTGAGGGAAAGTCCCAGTCAGCAGATAAGCTGAGAGGCAAGGTGGGGATGAAATGTGTCAGCTCATTAAATAAAGGCTAAGGTTGAGGCTGCTGATAAGGGGGTGTTGGGTGGACTGACACTGGAAAGAGGCAGAGCCAACCCAGGGGCCCCAAGAAGGAAAAGCCTTGAAGTAGCTCACTGGCCGTTCGCGTTCGCATCAGCCACCTGGAACAAGATCCGTTGGCGTTTGAGGAACTTGCATCCGATGCTCTTTGGCTGGCTTTCAAGGCAGTGTGGGCATTCGGGGAGTAGTGGAGTGCCAAGGAACAAAAAGATTGCTAACATGACCCAGTGGGGCGGATGCCACCGGGCAGAAAATCTAGGCTATTTTCCTGGAACTTGATTCTTTTTTTTTTTTAATTCCCCAACCTCCCCTCTCAACGATCACAAATAAAGCCCTGTTATTGGAAAATACATAATGGTTGAGTCGGCAAATTCTGGTTCCCTTTCTCTCTGGGTTTTTTCGGACAATTTTGAGGAACAAAACTCAGGACCATTTCAATCTAGTTTGCATTTAAGTTTGCATGTTGACCCTGAGACCGTGCCCGAGTCTTTGGTTAAGCTTTGCAAAGCGGTTTCGAAAAGTCTTTAGACCAAATAGACTTGCCTGCTTTGAGGGCTTGGGCCTCAGCTTTTGCATCTGTGAAATGGGAGTTCAATGCCGGCTCTCCCTTCCCCTTCTCGATTGTGATCTCGAGGAATCACAGTCTAAGAGATCCCTCGAGATCGCAATAAAGAAGCTGGTGTCGGTAACGATAACCATCGTGGCAGTTGTTAAGTGCTTACAACGTGTGTAGAGGTAGCTATAACTAAAGCAGATCAGATCCTCTTGACTTCGAGCTCAGTGTGGGCAGGAAACTTATCTGAAGACTCAGGTGCACTGGACTCTCCCAAGTGCTTACTGAGGTGCTCTGCACAGAGTAAGCATGCAATAAATACCACTGATGATGACCCAGTCCCCATTCCACATGGGGCTCCACAGTCAAAATATAATTACAAGATATTATACAACTAGGCTTGCACCCCCTAGGTTAGCAGGGATGGCCAGGGTCTATCTGCAGTATGCCAAACACCCTCACTCTGACCTCTGAGCATCAGCAAAATCTTTTGCAAACAAAGCTTGCTTGTGAGAAAGCCTCTCGAGGGCAAGGACCAGATTGACACGGTAAAATTAGATGGGAGCACCTGTGGCGGAGCTGACCTTAGGGTGGGTCTACTGAAGCCTCTGTCCTAGGGACCCTCCACCTCCCAGTGAGCAGGACGCCAGGGGCCTGCCACCCTGAGGGCAGGCAGCGGCCATGTGTGCTGATGGTACATAGTGAGCGCTTACTAGGTACCAACCACTGGGGGGTAGATACCATATAATCAGATCAGACATAGTCCCTGTCCCACGTGGTGCTTCCAGTCCAAGCAAGTAGGAGAACAGATATCAAATCCTCATTTAATAGAGGAGGAAACTGATGCGCAGAGAAGTTAAGTGATTTACCCATGGTCAAACAGTAGGTAAGTGGCAGAGCTTGAACTAGAAACCAAATCTAACTCCCAGGCCCGTGTTCTTTCCATGAGGCCACACTGTCTCAAACGTAGAAGGAGCTCTCGGGAACTGGGGCCTGGAAACAACCAGTAATCAGTGGTGTTTAACTGAGCACTTACTATGCGAAAGCACTGAGCACTGTGAAAGCACTGAGCACTGTACTAAGCTGGAACATAAGCAGAGACCAGCATCCACATGGGGCCTGGTGAGAGGGAGAGCAGGGAGCTGGGTGGGATAGGGAGAAAGCACTGATAAGACTAGCTCCAGAACAACTGTGCTGAACTGACTGAGCTTGCCTTTACCCTATATTACCTACTTTCTAGCTGGGTAGCCTTTAACCTTAGACCAGAAAGGTCCCCGGAGGACACTCAGTTCCTTGGGTGTTGCCGGAATCCCCAGTTTGATGGAGGCAGAGAACTCTGGGATGTTTAGGAGAGGCAGGGGGACACCCGTCCCCCCCCACCAAACAGCACTGCAACAATCCCAAGGCCCCCTCTTATCAGTAGCAAGCGGGAGAAGGGAGAGGCACTGAGTGCTGACTTGCTGATAGAAGCGAGATTGAACATTAGGAAAGCGCCTTGCTTTAGTTCAGACAAAGGTGCTGAGCATCTGGGGGGATAGCATGAAGGAGAAGCAAAGAGAAATTCCCCTGCCAATGCAAGCGGCCCACAAGGTCCCTGGGTTTCTCCAGTGAAGATAGGCCTGTTATGATACACCATTTCTCCCTGTAAGGTAATCAGGTTCGACACAAACCATGCCCCTCACGGACCTCACAGTCTTAATCCCTATTGTACAAATAAGGTAATTGAGGCACAAAGAAGCTAAGGGACTTGCCCAGTCACGCAGCAGGCAGGTGGTGGAGCCGGGATTAGAACCCAGGTCCTCTGACTCCCAGGCCCGAGCTCTTTCCGCTGGGATATTCTCCAGGCCACGGTTCAGTTGCATCTGATGTTCCTTCAGTGGGTGGTCCGTGTATCTATAATATCCCTTTAATACTCACGTTGCAATTAAATACATATCTCAAAACCCGGTTGCCTCCCCCTACGAATAATTTATCTGTCCCCCAGGTAGACTGTCAGCTCCTCGGCTGCAGGGATCCTGCTTACTGACTCTACCGTCCTCTCCCATGTGCTTAGTACAGGGTTCAGAACACAGAATTAGTGTTCAAATACATACTATCGAATGGTTGATTACCCATGTCAGTGGAGGTTATAAGGAGGGTCTGATCCCAAGGACTATGTGGAGTCTGGCTTTTTCACCCACTTTGTTCAGGGCTCGTCGGTGGGGGCGTGGGGTGGGGGGGCACAGGTAATAATGATAACTGCAGTACTTGATAAGCGCTTACTGTACGCTAAACACTTTTCTAAGCTCTGGGGCAGATCTAAGTTAATCAGGTGGGACACAGTCCCTGACCCACATGGGGTTCGCAGTCTAAGTCGAAAGGAGGAGGATTTATTCCCCATTTCACAGATGAATCAACTGAGACCCAGAGAAATGTCTTGCCCAAGGTTTCTCAGCAGCCAAGTGGCAGAGCTGGGATTTGACCCCTGATCCAGTGACTCCCAGGCCCGTGCTCTTTCCACTGGGCCCAACTGCTTCTCTGCTGTTTGCTGCTGCTCCTGCAGCTGCTTGGAAGACCTTTCTGGTTCCAGGGGGCCCCGGGGCTGCTGTTGGAGAATCCGGCCTGGAAAGGGCTGGCTGGACCTCTAGGCTCGGGGTCAGCCATTCTTGCCATTTTCAGGTTGTTTCCTCACGTTCCATTCTGGGAATGCACTTTATTTATCATTCCTGCTTTTCTTGGCCTCGGGACCATTTTAGGTTAGAGGCGGGATGGGCCTTTCCAGTTCTGGAACCTGGCAGCCACTCGCGGGCAGTTAGAAAACCCAGGAGGCTTCCGCTCCAGCCAGCCCCTGCTCCTCCCCCATCCCTCCCCGCCCCCACCTCTGTGGCTTTGGCAGGCAAGTGCCCTGCCTGCCCACCCTCTCAGGCAGCAGGGGAGGAGATCTCCTCAGGGAGGTGGGCTGACGGCCTTCCACTCACAGCCTTGAGAACTTCATGACCAGCGATGTGGAAAGAGCACAAGGCTGGGAGTCACAGGACCTGGGTGGTAATCCTGGCTCTGCCACTTGCCTGCTGTGTGACCTTAGGCAAGTCACTTCATTTCCCTATGCCTCAATTTTCTCTTCCTCTCTCCCGCCTTAGACAGTGAGCCCTAAGTGGGACAGGGACTGTTTCTGATTTGACTAACCAGTACCTGACCCTGAATTTAGCACATGTCCGATCTGATTATCTTACGTCTACCCCCGTGCTGAGAACAGTGCTCAATAATGAGTGCTCGATAAATGCCAGCCAGGGGGAGACGGTGCCGGCTGTGGTGTTTGGGGGGTGAAGGCTGGGGGAGAGACAGTTTTTTTCTAGTTGCCACTAGAGAAAGGCCATCGTAATCCTTCGGCTAGCCCCAATGGCCTCTGGCCTGTCCCGAGTTCTGTCCCATGGCTCATGGGGAGGGGGTGGTGGTTCCCAATCTAACTGTTGCGGTTGGCTGTAGGATGAGGGGCTGGGCAGGAGGGAAGGAGAAGGAAATGAGTGCTTCCACTGACTAACCCAGGCAGAGGGACAAGGGGAAATGTCACTTCACAAACTAGAAGATGGAATGTGTGAGCAGGAGAAGCATCAGCCAATGGGTTAGTGTCGATTCCTCTTTCCCCTCTGTCCTCCCCTGCTACCTTGATGGAGAGAGTTCGCTGCTCCTGCACCAGGCGGGTTCAATTGGGCAGAAAAAGGGCCCCTTGCGAGGTAGCGGTTCCCTCGGGCAAACATCCACAGGCCGGACGGGACAAGACCGGGACACCCGGGCTCTCATAGGTGACAGTTTCCCTGGCACGCTGCAGCCCTTGCAGGTGCTCAGCGGCGTGGGGCGAAGGGCAGGGCAGGAGAGGGAGATATTTGACCAACTGTGGTGCCAAGGAATGTGGATGGGAGGATATTGCCCAAGATCCTTTTCCGGCCACAGTGACACAGTCAGGGTGGAAATAACAGCAGTCATTTATATCTGTTTTTAAGCAACCCCCTTCAGCGAGTGGGTCAAACCACTTCTTGGATGGCGCCTCGATATCTCTCTGCAAAACTAGCGAGGCAGGCCGAGGGTCACTGCGGTCCAATTTATAGTTGCTCACTCTCCCCTGAGCAATTTTCCCCAGCGTCTCGTACTGTGCTCTGCACACAGTAAGGCCTAAACAAATGCTATTAGTTACAGGGAAGCAGTGTGGCCTCGTGGAAAGTGCACGGACTTGGGAGTCAGAGGACTTGGGTTCTTATCCCAGCTCTGCCGATCACCTGCTGTGTGGTCTTGGGCAAGTCATTTTACTTTTCTGTGCCTCAGTTTCCTCATCTGTAAAATGGGATTCAATATCCGCTCCCTCCTCCTACTTAGACCCAGAGCCCGATGTAGGGAGGGGACTGTGTCTGACCCGATTACCTGGTGTCTACCCCAGGGCTGTTTGCAGGGCTCGGCACATAGTATGCACTTAATAAATATCACGGTTATTATTTTTATTATTACTGTTGTTATTATTTCTACCACTAAGAGGCTCCGATCCTTTCCTCTGACAGCCATCGGTGGCCTTCAACTCACTCACGGCCTTCCCCAGCCCAGCATTTTCGGTCTCTTGGTACCCTGGGGCGGGAAAGGAGAAGCCACATTTCTATTTTCATTCCTAATGTCTGTTTTTAAGTGGACCAAAACATGCTGTTAATGAAGCTAAACGTCGAGGAGAAAGGGGACACGTTTAGCAGCAGCTATTGAACAGGGAGTTATTTCCCTAGTTACAAGTGGAGCTTTCTAAATTGGGAAAGCCACCCATGGCTGTGGTTCCACTACTAAATGGCCTCCTGGTTGGCAGTGCGGCCGTCAATCCCGTTCCATTCTTTTCCCTCACTATTGGCCTCCCCATCTGCCCTGCCCTCATCCCTCCCCCGCTCAACCCAGGGCCAGCAACCTTCTGGAGCCTTCTCTCCCTCAAGTACCCACCAATCTATCCCTCAACCAATCAGTGGTGCTTATTAAACATCAAATGGGTGTAGAGTACCGTGCTAGGTGACTGGGAGAGTATGAGAGAGGTCCCTGCCCTCAAGAAGCCTTCAACAGCTCTTCAGTCGTCTCTCCAGTGTGCCCTCACTGACCCTGCCAGGCTGCCACAGATCAAGGAGATCCCACTAGATTCTGTGGTCATGGAGGGAAGAAGCAGTGGATAGAGCATGTGCCTGGGAGTAGGAAGGACCTGGGTTCTAATTTGGCTCTGCTACTTGTCTGTTGTCACTTTAATTCTCTGGGCCTCAGTCACTTTAATTCTCTGGGCCTCAGTTCCCTCATCTGTAAAATGGAGATTAAGACTGAACCCCATGTGGGACATGGACTGCGTCCAACCTCATTAGCTTGTATCTAACCCAGTGCTTAGTATAATGCTTGGCACATATTAAAAGCTTAACAAATACCATAAAGAAAAAGAAGGCCTTAGACCCAATCCCAGAGATCCAGAATTCTCGGCAAGAGCTTGTGCCCCATGAGAAATCGTTTTGACACTTGATAGGGAAGGGAGGAGGGGAAGAAAGAGAGAGATGGAGGGAGAAAGGGGAGGGAGGAATGGGGAGGGAAGGAGAGGGAAAAGGAGAGAGGGAGGGAGAAACGGAGAAAAAGGGAGAGAGAGAGAGACAGAGACTGCACTGGGTTGATCCAAAGTGTTAAACTATCCAGAAGGAAACAGGCGTTTACATCTGTCATAGAGATGGTTCACATCCCTTCAAGCAACAGGGAGAAGAGGATATAAACAAGCCCAAACAGGAGGAAGGAAACAAGGATTGCCCCAAGCCTTCCAAAGAAGAGCTGCCTCTTTTCTACTGGTCTTTGGCACACACCTGGCATTAGGAAAAACTGGGCTGGGACTGTATTGTCCCAAACAGAGCAGAGCATCTGTTATACCTCCTCTTCTACAGCCCCGCCACGCCCCATACCGGACCTCACCTTCTGTTTTTTTGGGGTCATCTCAAAACCCTGCCACCCAACTGCAACATTTTCCTTCTCTATTCAGACTCTTACCTTCTCCAAACCCCTTTCTCCGGCCTCACGTTGGACCCCACCAAAATCTAACTCATGCCCCTGGGCCTGACTTCATTCTGCTCTTTCTGAGCCCCTTGTTCTTAACCACCCAGTATCCCTTAACTACCTTTCTTTATTCATCCTGGGCTTACTGCTCCTAATCTACCCAATTATTTTTAGTCCATCAGTAGTGTTTACTGAGCACCAACTGTGTGTATAGCAGGGTACTAAGAGCTTGGGAGAGTACTATACAGGTAAGGCACAATCTGACTTCAAGGAGTTAATCTCACCAGGTGAGGACAAAGAATGATTTAGAGGAATTAAGGAGAAATTTTAAGAGGACAAAGAATGCTGAGGAGGAAAAGGAGAATGGAGAGATGGATTGGTAATGATGGTTGTAACTGTGGCATTTGTTGGGGGTTTAGTATGTGCCAAGCATTATACTAGACACTGGGGTACATACAAGATTATCAGATCAGACACAGTCCGTCACGGGGCTCAGAGTCTCTGGGGGAGGGAGTTCAGAGCTTAGTACAGTGCCTGGGACATAGTAAGCACTTAACAAATACCATCATTAGTATGGTATTTGTCTTAATCCCCATTTTACAGATGAGAATTTAAGCCCCGAGAATCTAAGTGACTTGCCCAACGTCCCCTGGCAGGCAAGGGGCTGAGCTGGGATTAGAACCCAAGTCCTCTAATTCCCAGGCCTGGGATCCAGAGTGGAGGAAGCCATTTTCGGTCTCCTCAAGACCAGAAAGTGGCACAAGCCGAGGGAGCTCTGTCCCAGCTCCTCCGGTGGCTTGTGTTGCCCGAAGGCCCTCTCCCCATGGGGCAGGCAGGCGACTAAACGAGAAACCTCATGTTTGTTTTCTTTTTCTTTAAAAATGCCAATGGAAAATAAATCCCCTGGGCTGACTACTTGCTTTGTTTTGTTGTCTGTCTCCCCCATTTAGACTGTGAGCCTGTTGTTGGGCAGGGATTGTCTCTGTTGCCAAATTGTACATTTCAAGCACTTAGTACAGGGCTCTACCCAAAGTAAGCACTCAATAAATATGATTAAATGAATGAATGATCCTCAGAACAGGGGGCACTGGGGCCACTGCCCTGCCAAGCGGGGCTTCCCGGGCCAGCAACATGAGGAGGCAGAGCCATGTTAAATCGTAATTCAACCTCTTTTGCATTGGGATTGGTCCAATTGATAAAACGACCAGACCATAATCCAACCAAACGCTTCTTCCGCAAACCACACCCCTGACACTGTCCCTAGTATAGTACTGCAGGAGTATTATAAGTCTGTAAGAGCTAAGACATTTAAAGATTGAAAGTACAGAGTTGGTTGGTTTTTTTCCTAGCTGAAACGGTGACCCAGAAGCGTCAGGGCTAAACCCAAATGATGCTCTTCCCTTTTGGAAATGACCAGCCCTTTCTCTCCCTTCCTCCTCTGAAGCAGAGTGAAAAGTTGGAGGGTGTCATAGCATCCTGCTCACCACCCCCTGCGACATGGTGTGTGGTGCCTGGGATAGTGTTTTTTCCAGTACTGCCTGATTAATCTGATCCATAATCCTCAGGGGCGGGCACTGCACCGTCCTCTCCGGCCTGGGCCGGGAGCCAAGCACACTGTCGGCGCTCAACCGATAATAAATAAATAATCACAATAACTCAGAATGATAAGGCTAATAATAAATAATCATTTAGGGTCAGACGTGATTATTGGGAGCTGTCACAGATAGAGAATAGCCCACATTTGCACTAACGTGATTTATCCCAAACTCTTATTGTGAAAAGACCCTAGGAAATTGAGCGATGTAATTGGTCGGCATGAGTCATAGCCGAATGGTTATTGGACAACGTGGCCTAGGTATGAATCAGAAAACCTAATTGTCTGAAATCCTCCCCAGGTGGCCTTTGTTTGTCTGTCTGCCACTGGGCAGATGCACTTTACAACGGCAATAATAAGGGCCTTCCTTTATAGCCTAGCCAGAGGGGGAGAGGGACATCAGAAGGGGAGGTAGGGGCAGGAGGAGAAAGGGGTAGCGGGAGTAAAGAATTATAGAGAGGAAGAATCAAAACACATCCAGGAAACTCTGCAACCCCCAACCCAGGGGGCTCTTGGCAGACATTTCTGGGGAGAGAGGAGAATGGGGCCTTTTTGTATACTCCCAGCAACGCTCAAGAGTAGAAATGATCTCGCTTTCCGCTTAGACGGGAGCTTCCAAATTCAGGCACCAGAGCCCTTTGTCACCACTCACCCGGCAGGAGGACATGGAACCAACCGAAGGGAGACCCAAGAATGGGGTTGGGGTGGGGACTCTGAGAACACCACTTTTTTGGGGCCTCGTCGGTAAAGCGGGGGCCACTTTTGACACTCTTCATTTCTGCCTCATTTCAGACTCATAATGGGCAGTCCAGTCCTCAGTAGGTTCCGGTTCTGCTGTGGCCCTGGATGTTTCTGTGTCTCGTTTTTCATTTTTGGGGTCCTGAGACCCGGATTCTGCCCCAGGCCTCCCACGGTCAGGCTCCAGGGAGGGGAGGGTTCACGAGCCCTCGGGGAGAAGTACTCTGGGATGATGTTAAATCGGCATCATTCCTCAAAATGGCGATGCTGATGGGGTTACTTGTCACTGCGTGCCTGGCCAAAGACCCACGGTGGCCCAAGCCTCTCCTTTCCCTGTGTCTGAGATGGGCCAGGCTGGGCCAGGTTGGGCCACCCACCTCTCGCTCTTAGAAGGAATTACTTGTTTCCCGTCCGCCTGCGAGATGTCACATGATCTGCCCTAATAAAAGAGGGGGAACTGCTTTTATCGCAACTGAGAATCTTTAACCACGTTGCTGGGAAATCATGTGGTCTAGTGGAAAGGGTGAGGGACCGATAGCTGGAGGACCTGAGTTCTAAACCCAGGTCTGCCGCTTGGCTGCTCTGTGACCTTGGCCAAGTCGCTTCACTTCTCTGGGCCTCAGTTTCTTCCTCTGTAAAATGGGGACTCTATCTATTCTCCCTCCCCCTTAGACTGTGAGCCCCGGATGTGGGACAGGGACTATGTCTGATCTGCTTATCTTAAGCAGCACATAGTACACACTTAAATACCACAGCGATTGCTGTTCGTGATAATTATTATCACAGCCTAATACATGTGCTGCTACTAATATATCGTAGACCGTAATGGAGACTGTATTGGAGACTGAGATGGGGGGGCTGGATCCCTGACACTCTTAAAAACTGGGCACCGGATCTTATTCTGATCTTGTTTCCTTCCTTCGACTTTCCTTCCGAACCTACAGTCTTCATTTACCTCAGAGAGAGAGAGGTGTGGAGGAACTGGAGGAGAGAGGACACGATGCGTTAACTTAGGCAGGCCTAATCGTGCTGCGGGGAAATGTGATATGATGAAGTAAATCATGCCTAGGGGAATGAGCGTTCCAGGAGGTGTCTTTCTGCCTTTCTTGAACTGTGACGTACTCTAAATGATATTTACTAAGCAGTAGCGATGGGATTTATTGAGCAGCTAATGACGGCAAAGCACTGTACTAAGTCCTTGCAGAGTTCGACAGGGGCACAAGACACACTCCCTGTCCACAAGGCACTTATACTCTTCAGGCTCATCACTGGGGTAAATTAACTACTGTGATAGTACAATCACTCATCCTATCCCGACTGGATTACTGCATCAGCATCCTTTCTGACCTCCCAACCTCCCGTCTCTCCCCTCTTCAATCTCTACTTCACTCTGCTGCCCGGATTATCTTCCTATAGAAACGTTCTGGGCATGTCACCCCCTCCTCAAAAATCTCCAGTGGTTGCCTATCAACCTCCTTATCAAGCAGAAACTCCTCATTATTGGTTTCAAAGCTCTCCATCACTTTGCCCTCTCCTACCTCATCTCCCTTCTCTCCTTTTACATCTCAGCCCACACACTCCATTCCTCTGGGGCTAACCTCCGCACTGTGCCTCACACTCGCCTGTCCTGCCGTCGAACCCTGGCCCACAACCTGTCTCTGGCCTGGAAAGCCCTCCCTCCTCATATCCGCCAAACGATCACACTTTCCCCCATTCAAAGCCCTACTGAAGGCCCACCTCCTCCAAGAGGCCTTCCCAGACTAAGTCCCCCTTTTCCTCGGCTCCCTCTCCCCATCGCCCCGACTTGCTCCCTTTGCTCTACCCCCCCTCCACACCCCACAGCACTTGTATATATGTATGTACATAACTATAATGCTATTTATTTACATTAATGCCTGTTTACTTGTTTTGATGTGTATATATCTATAATTCTATTTATTTATATTGATGCTACTGATGCCTGTTTACTTGTTTTGATGTCTGTCTCCCCCCTTCTAGACTGTAAGCCCGTTGTGGGCAGGAACTGTCTCTATTGCTGAATTGTACTTTCCAAGCACTTAGGACAGTGCTCTGCCCACAGTTAAGTGCTCAATAAATACGACTGAATGAATATAAGTTCATCAGACCTAATGGGTTAAAGGTGGCCAACCTCATTCTGATAGCAGTCCTGCAAATTGTCAAGTACCGGAGCACCAACCCTCCTAAATCCTGCATTTGTAAAGCTTCATGCTTCTAATGGGTTTTTCCACAATGGAGCCTTTGGGGAGTTGTAAAATATAATTTTCCAGGCTCTTCCAAAGTATCAACTAATTAGAGTCCATGAATATAAAGAGCCTTGCATCGGGAGATTTGCGGCTTTCTTTTACAACTCTGGTGAAACAATTTATATATTAAAACGATAAAAAACATCCAATGGAGCGTTAACCTCTATTAGGTTTCCAGTATCCTTTTGAAGTTAAAGAATAAATTTATTTTGAATTTTTTTTCAACCCAAAATGCCAAAAAGACAATGAGGCAAGGGTTTTGGAGAGATACGTATGATGTTACAAATAATGTGGCTCAACTAAGCAACCTCCTTCCCATCTTACTGGGAAATACTTAGACTAAATACTGGCCCTGGCAGAATACACAGCTGACTCTCATCAAGGCTTCCCATCAAAGGGGATGAAACTGAAGTCTGTCCACAGAGGACCCAACAGAAGTTCTCACAAACAAGGAGGATATAATTCTGGCTTTCAGGTCAGACGGTCTGGATGTCCCATTTATTTTTAATCATGAAGCAAAATCTTCAATTACCTTGGCAGAGGGTGTGGGAGAGAGAGAAAGGAGGGGGGTGGAGGGAGAAGAGGTATTGAATCCCCCTTTTACAGATGAGGAAACTGAGGCACAGAGAAATGAAGGTCATACGGCAGGCAAGTGATGGAGCAAGATTAGAACCCAGGTCCTCCGACTCCCGGGCCCATGCTCTTTCTACTAGGCCACACTGCTTCTCCAACACTTTTACGTCTGTTGTCAGTTCTCGGGCTACGGGTAAAAATCCATGCTCACAGCATTATCGTTGCAAAAGATCTCAACACCCCCTCTTTTCCTTTCTCCCCTTTCTCTCTCCTCCTCCTCCTCCCTACTCCCTTTTCCTTCTCTATCATTGTCTCCTCTTTCTTTTCCCTTTTTCCTTTCCATGTTCATTAGCCTCCTCCTTTTCCCCATCACGGAACACCCAATCCCTGCTTCTCAAAGACCAAGATCCCTCATCGCCTCAGTCTAGAAAGATCACATCCAATCGATCTTGCCGGAGAGAAGAGTGCTGTGAGGTTGGTTGCTTTCTAACCACTGCTTGAATTACTCCTCTGACGTGGCATCACGCAAGCTGTCCCACTGATGGTTGGGTTCACCGATGATCCAGTTGGCAGAGTAGAGACATAACTGCGCCTTGTCACCCTCGCCTGGACCGAACCCTTCACTGTGGTTTCAGCCGGACTCTACCAAGTGTGGTGAAGGAGAGGCAGACACGGTTACCTGCTTGGGCTCGTTACTGTAGGGGAGTTATTTCTTTGCGCGGAACTCAAACAAGCCCTGCTAGCCTCAGCCCTGCACTTCCAGCGGGGCTCACCTTCTCTCGGAAATCTCCCCTGGTTAATTCACAACACCCCAGTCATGCCCCACCCATCCTTAATCAATCAATCGATGGTATTTATTGAGCACTTACTGTGAGCAGAGCACTTGGGGGAGTGCAGTCAATCAACCAAAGTTATTAATTGAGTGCTTATTATGGCCAGAGCATTGCACTAAGTGCTTGAAAGAGTATGGTACGGTAGAATTATCAGACATGCTCCTTGTCCTTAATGAGCTTACATTCCAGAGTCTTATAGTCTAGCACAATAAAACAGAGTTCGTAGACCTAGGCCCTGTCCCACCCGGGGCTTCCCAGGCTTTTGGAGCATAGGGGAGAAGGGATACCTTATCCCCATTATACAGAAGAGGAAACTGAGGCACAGAGAGGTGAAGAGAATTGCCCAGAAAGAGAGTGGCAGAGTCGGGTTTAGAACCCAGGTCCCCTGATCCCTAACCCTGGGTGTGCTCTATCCATCAAGCCAGGCACTTCTCCGTGATGCCAATGATGATGGGTCAAGAATTGGGCCTCTCTTATGCTTTCGCTCACTAGTTCTAGGTTTGCTTCCCGGCCACATAGGAGTGCTTTGATCCCGCTCTTGTGGGCCAGCACTGAAGAATAAATAAGCAGAAGCGTCTGGAAGGTCTAATGGGATTCTGAGCCTCATTCTTAAAAAAAAACAAACCTGAATGAAAATAAGAATTGTACACTTAAATCTAATCCAATTAAACCAATACCACCCACCCTTTGGCATTGCTAGGGTCTGGATCAGATTTACTGTAGCTTGTTCTCATTTATGTGGTTGCTCTTTTGATTGAATTAACATAATGAGAAAATAGTCACTTAGTCACTGAGAAAGACATGGTCTAGTTATTGGAATTCAGAGATGGACCTTATCTATCCTATAATATAGGAGGGGGGTGTAGCGCCATGTGGCCGAATTAATCTGGGAAAGAAATTGAGGGGGTGGGCCTTGGGTAGTGGGAAAATCAGAGAAAAGTGGAAACAAAATGCACTGGGCAGGGGTGGGGTTGCAACTAATTCTGAAAGACCACATCATTATCGTCAACATCAATAACTCTCAAGGAGACCCCGGACTAGAAGTTTGGGAGAGCGCAACAGAGTTGGCAGATAAGATCCTTGCCCTCAAAGGTCTTACAGTCATAAAGGGGAGACAGACATTAAAATAAATTACCTGTTGGCGGGATGAACGAAAGAATATAAGGCTATGGTATGACAGCATGCTGGGAATCAATCAGGGATGGCTTCTTGGAGGAGTAGGAATTTTAAGAGGGTTTTGAAGATGGGAAGGGCTGGTGGAATTGGAAGGAGAAGGAGGTCCGGGTGGGCAGGTACATACTGAGAGCGGGGACAGAGGCAGGAAAGGCAAACGCAGCATAGAAGGTAGAAGGTGATCTTGACCGTGGGAAGAGCAGAGTGTGCAGGCTAGGTATGAGCAAGGGAGGAGAGTCAATATGTAACATGAGAAAACAGGTGGCAAGGCTCAAAACCACTGGCAGGATTTCTCCTCGATGAGGAGGAAAATGCCTTTGGAGTTTTTGAGGAGTGGAGAGAGGGGTGCAGAGTGACAGCTGAGGAAAATGGTCCAGGCAGTAGTGTGTGGAGAACACTGAAATGGGGAGAGGCTGGGAGGCTGGTACAGTAGCCTGTTGTATTGTACTCTCCCACTCTGCACACAGTAAGCGCTCAGTAAATACCGTTGATCGATCAGGATACGATGGGAGTGTCACCCGGTGTGGTGGTTGCTTGTGGCGGGGGAGGAAGGGTCGGATCCTTCAAGTGAGGTGGAGGAGGCCCTGGCAGGAGCAAGCGGTGGATTGGCTGGGAAAATGAAAGGACAAGGGGGAGTCGAGAACGACACCAAGGGAGTGGCTTTCTGGGATGTGGAGGAGGAAGGGGGTTGGGCTGAGATGGAAAAGGAGGATGGGGGAGTGGATTTAGGGAGTAGTTATGCACCAATTCCCTCCACTCTGCGGCTGGCTGATGTGTAGTGAGGGAAGATCGGCCACGGCCAGGAACAGGATCAAGAGGAGGGTGGTGCTCGGCTAATCTTCCCTAGACTGATTTTATGCCACCCTTGCCTGCAACTCCTCATGACCCTTCCATGAAGGGTTCATGTCCCCCTTTCTTCCGGGCTCCCTCCCCGAACAGCGAATGCCCTGTGTGAAGGATGTGGGTACTGCATAGGGCTGAGTCCCCAGATCAGGGTCAAAAGAATGCTCACAGTTAGTCAGGCTCAGCTCTAGGAGTTCACCTACTCCCAGCAGCCCATGGCAGATAATAATAATAATAATGGTATTTGTAAAGCACTTACTTTGTGCCAGGCACTGTACTTAGTGCTGGGGTGGATACTAGTAAATCGGGTTGGACATAGTCCCTGTCCCATATGGGGCTCACAGTCTAAATCCCCATTTTACAGATGAGGTAACTGAGGCACAGAGAAGTGAACTGACTTGCCCAAAGTCACTCAGCAGACAGGTGGTGGAGCTGGGATTAAAACCCATGACCTCCTGACTCCCAGACCCAGGCTCTACCCATTACGCCACGCCGCTTCCCTGGAGGCTTCATCGTAGACATCTCTGGGATACAAAGCCCCATGAGGGAGTTGGCTTTTGATGTTCTCCCGGTGACCATGCCAACACAAGGCCAATAGCGCCATGCCGGTGGAGACAAAGCCAACACAATGCCAACTGTCTTCTGCTTGGACAAACCTGAAGACAGATTCTTATTGCTTCTGCTCATCTTCCGAGGAAGGAATAATAGAATCACAGCAACCTAAGAGCTGCAGGGGACCTGAAAATATCATCCAGTCCTGCCCTCTGCCTCCAGACAGATCTGCAGCACTCAGAGGCTAAATACGGTCAATAACAATGATATAATAGACTAATATGATAACGATGATACGGGAAGGACAAAATAGTGATACATGATAATACATGAAATAATATAATCACGATAAAGGAAAAATAATGACGACACAATACCATATTTGCTTACCACCAGAAGTTCAAGCAAAGTATTAGAATGAATCAGCTGCCCATTGGAGTCTTTGTTAGGTAGCAAATTAGAATTTGTTCCTTATGGATCGAGTGAGGAGCATCTAAAACATTTGCATGTTCTTCCCAGTTTACCTCAACAGCCTGCAGGGTCCTCATCCTCATCATCACCATCACCACTAGCATTTACCGAGAACCTTTGAGCGGAATACCAGGATGCCTCGATCAAAAAGACGACGGGGTTTACTGAATGATGGACTAAACGTTTGGGAGAGTGCTCAGCTTAATCTTGTCAGCTGGTTTTCCAAGCCAGTTCTGTCCATTTACACATACGACCCTCTCCATTTTCTTCTCAGGGCCCCAACGAGTTAGCTACTGTCTCTACAAGATAGGCAGGAGAACAGATGCAGTTACTGTCATCTTAATTTTAATGGGGAAGGAAACTGAGGCAAAAAGGGGGAATGGGGCTTCCTACAAGTCCCAGGGGTCCAGGCATGCCTACTATGAATCCACTGAGGTGGCCCCATGACTCCTTTAGAGTGTAAGCTTCTGGGGGCACGGAACTCATCATTTCTTTGTTTGGCATTTCCCAAACTTAGTAGGGTGCTTTGCACCCATTCCAGTTCTCAATAAGTGCTAATTCTAGTTTGTGGGGAATTGATGGGGGGCAGAAGCAGATTAGCAGGATAGTCACCTTTGGGGCCTGGCTGGTGGCCCAGGAGTGTGGTGAGGGAGTGTAGGGCAGTGACGGGAAGGCGGAGAGGGGGTGGCACTGCTCCCGCGTTATCTGTGTTTTGTGGGAGGAGGAGTTTCCCCAGTCCAGAACTTGCCACGAGGTGGGATAAGGAGCAGAGCCTGAGGTAGATGCAAAGACAGGTCCTGCTGATCTCAAGATTTCCCTGTTCCTTGGGAAGCAAGGCTGGGGCTGGGCTGGGTGGACCCCAGGTTGGGCCTCAGGGGTCAGCAGCACTGCAGCCTGGGGGGGGGGGGGGCTCCGAGGCCCCCGGGGGCCTCGGATAAGTGCTGCCCTGAAGGCCTCCAGTCACTAGGCCCCAGTCAGGCCCCAGGGGCCGTCCCTATACAAGGCAGAACTGCTGGGAGCAGGGGAGGCTGGCAGAGGGCACGGGGGTCAGGGCAAGGGGCCGGTCTTGCAGCGGGCAGCCTTGGGCTCTGTCCTTGAGGTCACAGGGCCTGTCCTGCCCCACAGCTCTGGCAGGCCAGGCCTCGGGAAAATGCCAAATATTTTGCATTCTTACAGCACCTGGCTTTTCTAGACCGGTTCCTGCCAAACCAGGGCAGGGAGCGTGAAGAGAGCCAAGAGGTACGGGACAGAGGACGGCGCGAACCTCGATGGTCTTTCCTCTCTGCCCGCTGCACCTACCCCCAGCTCCCGACGCGGCTAGGTGCCCGGAGCAGTGGCAGACGGAACCCCACGACTCTTGGCCTGAGCCCCTGCTAAAACGAGAGGGCGAGCATCCAGGTGGGATTTGAGAGCCATTCATAGCTTTTCTCCAGGCCCCCCTCCCCAGCCCCCAGAGCGGAGACGTCGGGATCATTTTCACTCGGGCGGTTGGGAATTTGGTGACCTTTCTGTGCCGGGCCCTCTGTCAGTTGATTCCTTAGGTATGCGAGTTATCTAAAAACAGTTTCTTCCTAATCTGCTCCCATCGGCTCCAGGTTACCGGAGTTCATAAATCTCTGTACATTTGACGTTAATGGAAAATCTGCGTCGTGACTCCCGCCGCGGCCCCAGCGTGTCACAGTAATGAGCTGGACGTGCGGACGTGGCTGGGCCGGCCCCCGGGAAGGGGTCGGGGGGGTGACGTTTTATGTCGATGCCATGTCTGACCGAGACCGTCTTTCACAGCCCCAGCCTGAGAGTCTCGCTCTCACCGACGGCCCCCAGACGCCCGGATCCACCCATGGCTTGAAGGTGTTTAACCAACTGGGGGGCCACGTTCCAGCCGCCCGGGTAGCCAATTGATTGCTGCGGTTTCAGGTATTTGGAGACAGGGTGGCTGGAAAAAACTGGGAGGGAGATGCTACTTCCCCCCACTTCCCTACCTTCCTAGCCCCCAAAGAGACCAGTCCATTGGACACATTTTAACAGTGGGGCAATGCAATTGGATGCTTTGTGACCTTTAGTAGTAATGGGAGGAATATTAGTTGAAGCATTTGAGCGTACCCTTAATGCAAACCACTCTAAAGTGTAAACTTGTTGTTGGCAGGGAATCTGTCTGTTATATTACACCCTCCCAACTACTTAGTAATAATAATATTGGTATTTGTTAAGCGCTTACTATGTGCAGAGCACTGTTCTAAGCGCTGGGGTAGATACAGGGTAATCAGGTTGTCCCACGGGAGGCTCACAGTTAATCCCCATTTTACAGATGAGGTAGCTAAGGCACAGAGAAGTTAAGTGACTTGCCCACAGTCACACAGCTGACAAGTGGCAGATCTGGGACAGTGTACAGTGTACCCCACGAACACAAAGTCGTGGGGTTGAGTGCTCTGCACAGAGTAAGCGCTCAATAAATGATGATGATGGTATTTATTAAGCGCTTACTGTGTGGCGAGCACTGTTCTAAGCACTGGGGTAGATACAAGGTAATCAGATTGTCCCACATGGGGGTCACAGTCTTAATCCCCACTTTACAGATGAGGTAACTGAGGCACAAAGAAGTTAGGTGATTTGCCCAAAGTCACACAGCTGACAAGTGGTGGAGTCGGGATTAGAACCCATGAGGTTTGACTCCCAAGACCATGCTTTTTCCACTAAGCCACACTGACTGACTGCTATTAAGCACTTACTATGTGAAAGCACTGTACTAAACACTGGTAAAAAGTATGTGGATTCTACATAGACAAGTTCTACTTAGCTGCATCAGAAGTAAAAGTGGCATTTATTGAATGTCCACTTGATATTGTAATCTCAACCGATGAGTGATATTTGAGAGTTTACAGCGTGCAGAGCACTGTACCAACCGTTTGGAAAAATACAACATTGTTGGTAGATGTGATCCCCGCTCAGAAGAGGCTTACAGTCTAACAGGGGAGACAGACATAAAAGAAGTCACAGATAGGGAGAGTGGAAGGATATGTATGTAAGTGCAGAGGGGAGGGCAGATAGAGGATATGAGGGCTTAGTCGGGGAAGACCTCTTGAAGATGGGATTTTAGGAAGATGGGGAGAGCGGTGATCTGTTGGCTGTGAAGGGGAAGGGGTCCCAGGCCAGAGGGAAGCCGTGGGAAAGTACTTGACATGCAGTAAACACTCGGGAAATACCACTGGTTGATTGACTGCAGTGTACTGTACTAGGTACTGGAGAAGTACAGAATAACTAAGTGACGTGCTCCTTGACCACCTGGGAACAGAGAGCCTAAAGGGGAAGATAAACATAAAAATATTTACAACTAGAGTAGTCAAAATAAATAAAAAAGTACGTATGTTTAGCTGCATGCTAAGGAAGGTTTAAATAAGCCCTCTGTGGGCCCAGAAGGATAATTAGTCATGCAAGGCTAGAAATCCTTGATTCGGCCTTGAGACCAAGGAACCGGCGTGAGGTAAAATTTGAGGTCTCCGAGTCCATCCCTACGCGTCCCCAGTTTAAGGTTAAACAGTAACAGTGTCCCAGATGTGACTCCTTCTGCAGCCCACCAAACATCAGTGAGTTTTCGCCTTCCTGTTTTAGCAGAGCTGGATGGTAGAACATTTTGTGAAACCACATTTCAATGGACCTCAGAAAAGGTCAATTTTTGTTCACCTGAAAATGTGCTATACTGAAACTGGCTCAGCACCGCTTAGGTACATAAAAAGGAAGAGTGGGTTATTGTTTGGATTTTGGAGAAAACCCGAGACATTCAGTCCTGTGGCCAGACCCTATGCCGCCATCTGCCTTCCCAACATCCCCAAGGGGTGCCATTATACCGATTTTATAACTGGAAGCGCTTTAATCCAGAGATGCCAGTCGCTCCACCGAGGTCACACTCAATGTGTCGGCGAGACGATAACCGCCCCACTTCCGGCCTCCCTTTGTGGGCACTAACCATAATGCCATCCTGCCATTCCAAGAACAAGCACTACTAATCCAATGCCATTCCTCACCAAAGATATAAAACCTTGATAAATAAGGAAAGACTTTTGGAGGGGAGTGGCTGGGGGTGCCAAGGAGGGAAATGTTTATTGCTATTATTACTATTAACAATAACTGTCTTATTTGTTAAGAACTTACTATGTGCCAAGCCCTGAACTAAGTGCTGGGGTAAGCTCGTTGTGGGCAGGGAACATGTCTGCTAACTGTTGTATTATACTTAGTACAATACTCTGCACATAGTAAGCGCTCATTAAATACCATTGGTTGATTGACTGATTGGGGTAGATATATATGATAAGCAAATCAGATCCAGTCCCTGTTTCCACATGGGGCTCACAGACTAGTGGGGAAAGAATAGGCATCTAATCCCCTATTTTACAGATGAGAAAACTGAGGCATGAAGAAACCAAGTGACTTGCCCAAGGTCAAACAGCAAGCAAGGTGTGGACCTGGAATTCGAACTCTGGCATCCTGACTCCCAGGCCCACATTCTTTCCTCTAGGACACATTTGCAGGATAGTGTGTGTTTAATGGCCATAAAATACAGAGAAAGTCAAGTCAGTTTGTGAAATAGCGATTTGGAGGCAAAAATCTTTGTTCTCTAAGGTCAGGAATGAAAACGTGCATTTTTCTGGTGTGCATAAACACTTACAAGTTAGTGCAGTCTCTGGGATTTACGTTAATAACTGACAGGTTATATCCTGGACGGCCAGGATTTTCCACCGGGGCGGAAATGGATTTCCACAGCCCCTTCCCCGTCCACACCCATTTGGCTTCGTGACATTTCATTAACTGAAGGGCAGAAAGGTGACGAAGCGTCCTGGGAGCCATGTGGTAAGAAGTCCTGCTGGTGGGGGGCTGAAAAGGGAGGGTGGAAATGGGGACTGTACCAACTGTGTGGGATGAGGTGGGATGAAGGAGAGAAAGTTAAGGAGGACACAGAGGGGAGGAATCTACTTCTCTAGAGGCTCCTCCTACACATGGGACCTGGCTGGTATCTTTGGAGATAAGCACCCCAAGGTCTTGACTCCTTTAGAGGGAGATATGGGGGCAGTGAGAGAGTGAGCGGGAGAGAGAACACATGCATGGGTGTGGGTGTGCAAGGTTTGGCTTCTGGCTGCAGCGTGGCCTAGTGGAAAGGGTAAGGGCCTGGGAGTTAGAAGACCTGGGTTCTAATTCAGGCTCCTCTGCTTATCTACCGTGTGACCTTGGGCAAGTCGCTTAACTTCTCTGGGCCTCAGTTCTCTCACTTGCAAAATGGGGATTCAATACCCATTCCCATGTGTCTACCAGCTCTGTTATACCGTTCTGTCCCAAGTGCTAGTACGATGCTCTGGACACAGTAAGCGCTCACTAAATATGATTGATTGATTGGACTGTAAGCCCCATGTAGGACCGATTATCTTGATTCTATCCCAGCGCTCAGTACAGTGCTTGGCACATAGTAAGGGCTTACCAAATACCACAATTTCTCCCCCTCCCCCGCTTCTGCCAGATTGTTTCTCCACTAATCCGGGCCTGGAGACAGGATCTATAGATTATCAGCCTCTCTAGAAACAAATCCATGGAATTTCTGTTGTTGTGAGAAAAATTCTAAGAATAACCTTTCTCTTTTAGGGTAAAAACCAGTTACCATTCCCTTGGGCCCCCTGGACGCCTTTCCTCCCTTCCTGTTTTCCTGCTTTCTCTCTCCCTCTCCCCCCGGAACTCTGCGAGTAAAAATATGTCTTGTTTTTCCTCTGTTCTCTCACTCCCCTCCGACCCCTTCCCTTTTGTCCTGTTTTCTCTGTTTCTGAAGGCTCCGTGTAGGCTCCGGGAATCTCCCCCTCCTGCTGGCCTGACTGACCCTTCCCATCCAAAGAAAGCAAATCATCCAAGAGGAGGGAGAAGGGGAGGAGGAGGAGGAGGAGGAAGAGGAGAAGCAGCAGCAGCTGTCTTGGCCTGACTCTGGGGATCCTCCTCCACAAGTCTGCTAGGCTCAAGCCTGGGTAGAATGAGGCCTGCAGAGGCTCAGGGAGAGGCATGCCTGGCCCCAGCCAAATCGGGAGCAGGAGGAGTGACACATCTGGCTTGGGACACTGGCAGCTTTCCGGTCAACATGTTCTCCGAAGAATGTCGCTTTTCATTCCCGTCCTGGCTGAGTGCTGCCCCGGGGATGCTCAGAGCTGGCCGTGCTGGCCCGGAACCAGAGTATCGACCCTTCTCAATCAATCCATCAATGGTACTTAATGAGCGCTTGCTATGTGCAGAGCACTGTACTAAACGCTTGGGAGCGTACAATGCAAAAGAATTAGCGACACGTTCCCTGTCTATAGTGAGTTTATCCCAGCAGCACGGGGCTCAAAGGAGAAGAACGCGGGATGTGAATGAGGGTTCTTCCCCAAACCTCCCTGGGATCGACGGCCAGAGAGATGATCACGCTGTTGGAGCCAGTGGGAGGCAGTGTGGCCTAGTGGATAAAGTATCGACCTGGGAGTGAGAAGGACCTTGTTGTGGGAAGGGAATATATCTTCTATATTGTTACACTGTACTCTCCCAAGCTCTTAGTACAGTGCTCAGCATATAGTAAGTGCTCAATAAATATGACTGATTAACACAGAGTAAGTACTTAACAAATACCATAAAAAAAACCCCTGCCCTTCCCTCTGCTTTTTCCCCCATCCATCTCCCCAAAGCAGTCCCACCCCGCATCCCAGTGGATTGGTCAACAACAGAGAGGTGGCCTTGTCTGGAACTCTTGCGATGAGTCTTCTTGGGGCCAGTTAATGAGGCCTCTCTTCTCTCCCCTCTTGAAACCCTCTTGAGAACACACCTCTTCCAAGAAGCCTTCCTAGATTAAGGTCCTTTCCCAACTCTGGTCATTGTGATTTTCCAGTCTCCTCCCTCACATAATTCTAGTTCTCCACCCTAACTTCTCTACTCAATGCCTAGGACCCTCGGTTCTCCTGGGTTGCAGCCCAAACTGCCAGCTCTGTTCCAAGTTGGACGCTTGTTCTCCTGCTCCCCTTCCTTTTATCCTTGACCAGCCAACGAGCATCTATTGAGTAGGGAACGCTCCCCTCTCCAGCAACCAATCAATCAAGTATTTATTGAGCGCTTACTGTGTGCAGAGCACTGAACTAAGTGCTTGGGGAAAAAATTAGAAAATAGAGTTGGTAGACGGGATCCCTGCCCACAAGGAGCTTTCAATCTCCAGGGGGGAGACAGACACTGAAACAGATTACAGAAAGGAGAAATAGTAGAGTATATGGATATTTACAATATCTTAATCCATCATTGATACTTACTGAGCGCTTACTGAGTGTTGTGCACTATAATATGCGCATGAGAGAGGACAGTGCAACAGATTTAGGCCACCCGATCCCTACCCTCAAGGAGCTTGGATTACCGAAGGATTTAACAGGGTCTGTGTCCAACCTGATTTGCTTGAATCTACCCCAGAGCTTAGTACAGAGGCTGGCACACAGTAAGCACTTAGCAAGGGCGTCCAGTGGCCCAGATGGCTACCCGACAGCCCGGTTTTTATCTTCCCAGCACCAGATAAATGCTCAGTCAATTCCATTGATGCTGATTGAATGGTCAGAGTCCCAGCTGGTGCAGATTTGGCACTGGATTTCTTTTTTTCTGGGATTTTCATTTTCAGCATACAGTTTCCCTCCCGTCTCCGAGTTCCGCGACTCAAAAAGCAGTGTACATGTTTCCACGGACCCAGGAAGGGACGTCAAATCTCTGTGCCGGTTGCTGGTGGGGGCGGGAGACCCCCACCTTCCATCAAGAGAAACGCTCTCGGTCCAGGCAGATCTGATGAACTTCTGCAAAATGGCACCTGAGGCCTCCATCCCGTTATCCCAAGAGGGGCCCCTTGCGACACACATGATTCCCCCGCCCCCGGGCCTATCACTGGCTACCGTAGACAGCAACCCTAGCAGAGGGGCCCAGAACTCCATCTCCTGTTTCTCAGACAGCAAGAATTTGGGATAACATTCATGGAGCCAGAAACTGAGGCTGAGGGAAAGAACATGGCCTCCTTGCTCCCTGCCTATATCTGTATCTGTTGCTGTATCTGTAAGGTCCCAGACCTAAACCGGGACCCCAGTCACCCATTCCTGAAGGACCACAACTGTGGGATAAAGGCCTCCTCAAGGGCTTTTCGTCCGTAGCCACCAAAATGCCACGTTCAGCTAACGTGAGCGGAAGACCGAAGGGCAGCCACCCCTTTGGGGACTGTGGCCAGGCCACCACAAGGGCCGGCTCGGATAACAGAGGCAGAGTTAGGCGGCCGCTTCTTCGAGTTTGGGGTCCGAGTCCAGTCACGTTCCCCAGTGGTCAGCTCTTTTGAAGATGGCAGAGTTAATCTTTGACCTTGTTATGACCTAAGGCACTCTCCCCACTTCCTCTCCCACACCCCCACTATTCCACAGCTGGTTTTGAATTTCCTTTCAAATTAACCAGAAGACATTTACATCCCATAAGGCCAAGCAGCCCCGATCTGTTAACTGCATAAAACACCAGCAAACACACACACACACACACTCCTGAATGTCCCTTCTTTCTCCTCCCGACATCCTCCTCTCCTCTTACTCCCCTGTCATCTAAGTCCCAGGTCTACCCTCAAAAGTGAGCATTTGAAACCAGTGAATGTAGGTGGGATAACAGCAATACTAATAATAATCACTGAGGTATCAGTTAAGCACTTACCACGTGCTAAACACTGGGGTAGATACAAGATAATCAGGTCGGACACCATTCCCGGCACACGTGGGGCTCACAGTCTAAGAAGGAGGGAGAATGCATGAATTTTGCAGATGAGGAAACTGAGGCACAGAGAAGTTGAGTGAGCTCAACTCTATGAGCTCAATGTGAGACAGGGACAGTGTCCAACTCGATTTTCTTGTATCTACCCCAGTTTATAAGAGTGTCTAACACATAGTAGTGCTTAACAAATACCGTTATTATTATTACGATCGTCATTATTGTTGTTGTGAAAGGTCACTCGGCTGATAAGAGATGGGCTAGAATGGGAACCCTCCGATTCTGATTTCTAGGCCCACCCTCTTCTCTCTAATAATAATAATAAAGTTGGTATTTGTTAAGCGCTTACTATGTGCAGAGCACTGTTCTAAGCGCCGGGGTAGATATACGTGGGAGGAGGGTGAGCGAGGGCTGGGGGGATGCGATGGTGGGGGAAGGGGCCAAACCCAGCCAGGAGCCACTAGTGGTTGTTAGGGGTGGAGGGCTGCCAAACCACAGAGGATTTTCAGGAAGTCACGCCTGGGCTTTCAAGGAGTCAAAACGGCTGAAGAATCCTTCTCTGGCCAATAGCAGTGCAAACTGTCCATTGCCTGGTGGGCTCTGGGGTTGGGAGGGGAGTGGCAGGAGGTGGCCCTCTAAGTTGAGTGAACCTGGGAGTAATGGATCCAAGGACTCCACAGTGAGGCCGGGGTGAGGGGAAAGGCAAGAGGGACAGCCCCCAGCTCCTAGGTCCACAAAAGGGAAAAGGGAAGCCCGGGACAAGTTCTCTGCTGAGCCTTCCTTGCTTTATCATCGGCCACCTCCAAACCCACCTGGTCTATTAAATCGTCCGATGGGATTTGGGCAAGCTCTGGGTCCCGTAGGTAGCTCTCTGGGGCGACGGGTTTGGTGAGGCACTAACCACTTAGAACAGTATAAGTCAGTCAAGGGCAATAGTAAAATGCACTGTAATGCCATAAACACCATTACCATCACTAGCAAGACAGAAACAATTAGCTCTCCCCCACCTACCTTACCTTGCTGATCTACTACATCCCAGCCCTCAGACTTCACTCCTCTAATGCCAACCTATTCCCTGGGTCTCGATCTCATCTATCTTGCCACCAATCCATCGCCCAAGTCCTCCTTCTGGTCTGGAGCTCCTACCCGCTTCATAACCGACAGGCTTCTTCACTTCTCCACTTCTTCACTTCTACAAAGCCTTATTAAAATCACATCGCCTCCAACAGGCCTTCCCCAACTAAGCCCTCTCCCTCTCCCTTCTATGTGCCCTTCACACTTGGATTTGTACCCTTTATTCACCCCACTCTTACACACATAGCCATAATTTATTTTAATGTCTGTCTCCCCCTCTAGACCATAAGCTCGGTGTGGGCAGGGAACACGTCTACCGACTCTGTTATATTGTACTCTTCCAAGTGCTTAGTACAGTACTTTGCCCACAATAAGCACACAATAAATACTATTGATTGAAACCCAGAATGAGAACAAAAAGTGCTCTTTATGAAGCAGGCTCAGCCTGCCTGTTGCTCCAGGGGAAAGAGTAGTGCACCAGGAATCAGTAGTCCTGGGTTCTAAGGCTGGTTCTGTTGGCCACTGGCTAATGGTGGGGAGGTGTGGTGGGGGGAGGGGACGGGGACCTCGCCCAGACTGCGCAACGCCTTTCAACGTGCTGGACCCCTGCCCACCTACTCACTAATGGTGCTCCAAGTCCCCAAGGAAACTCACCCAGTGAGGCTGAGATAGTGCGCGTGGCCCTGGCCAAGCTATTAGCATTATCATTAATTCCTCTGCCCTAAGGTTGCAGGACCCAAGACTCGTTCATTGTCCCCAACACGAAACTCCGACACAGGAAGCTGGAAGTCTCAAGGCCCTGGGATAGGGCACACGGGAAGACTCGGAGATATTACGTGGGAATTGCTAAAGCAGGTGAGCAGAGTGGGGAGGGGGAGAAATGGTGAATAGGAATGGAAAACTAAGAGCACAGAGAAGTAGAGTCTTGGGCTTGGGGTGGACGGAGGCTACTTCTTCCTTTAGGAAATTCTGGGCCCCTGTTATCAGGGAGAATAGCATGTCCCCATCACACAGAGACACTCACTGCTCAGGAAACACTTGAATGGTCTGTTTGTGGGACTGTTAATAATTTGCGGGTGTTGGTACGGGAGGTGGCGGGGTGTTAAGCATTAAACGGCAGGGCTGGATGATGGTCCTCTCTCCGGCTCAGAGTCTGGTGGGCCATCCAAACCCGGGCCTGTCCCAGAGGGACCCTGCAGCTCCCAGGAGGGCGGCTGGAGCCTGACCCCTTTGGGTCCACACAGAGATGGGAGTGGGAAGAACTCCAGGCTCCCAACACCACCTTGGGCTCTACAGTCCCATCTTGCAAATACAGATGGTCTGGGCTCTGCCCATCAATCAACTCCATCCTTAAGATCTCAAGAAGCAAGGTGGCCTAATGGATAGAGCCCGGCCCGGGTGTCAGAAGGACCTAGGTTCTAATGCCGGCTCCGCTACTTGTCTGCTGAGTGACCTTGGGCAGGTCACGTCACTTCACTGTGCCTCAGTTATCTCATCTGTAAAATGCAGATTGAGACTGGGAACTTCACTGGGGACAGGGACTGTATCCCACCTGATTACCATGTATCTATCTCAGTGCTTAGTACAGTGTATGGTACATAGCAAGCACTTAAATATCATTTAAAAAAATCAATGGTAACTTTTGAGCTCTTACTGTGTGCCCAGCACTGTACTAAGTCCTTGAGAGCATGCAACAAGAGGCAGAACTGGGGATAGACTCCCTCCCCCCCAGATAAGAAAGAGTTTTTTTTGCAGCAAATTAAACACACACCTACAAAAAACCCACAGCTGAAACCCCAAGAGCCCTTTCACTTTCAATGAGCTGAAACTAGGCTTGAATCCCAGAAATATGTGTCTGGACCTCAGGAAATACAGGATGTCTGGGGCCTGGCCACGGCACAATCCGGTGTCCTGGCGGAGCTGGAAGAGTTAAGGGAATACGGATGCCCTCACATCGCTGAAGGAGAAGAAACACGCTGACATCCAGTGTTGCTTGCAGAAGCAGAAAGGCATGGGCATTACACCGGCCCAGAGAGATGCCGGTAGGAGATGCCAAGAGAACTCCTGTGTGCAGTCAAAACGAGAACACCGCAAGTCTCTTCAGCCAAGACACTTGTCCTGGTTCTCGACTTCCTCTCCTTCCTAGGCTCTTTGCCCTCCCTAGAAGCCTCATCGCTGACTCAGAACCGGGCAGCTATTGGAAACAGCAAGCAGTACCGTCTCTCCTCCTCCTCTTCTAGGAGGATGTGCTCAGAGCCTCGAGAATAAGGAATGTGTGGGGGTTGGGGGAAGGAGTCCTGGGGAGACCGTTAGCAGTACTAACACAGTCACTAGAACATCCCAATCTTTTGGATGGGGAGAATGTCTCCTTGCACTCTGAGGTGTTCCTAAAAGCCTATATGGCAGGGCCTCGTGGAAAAAGCACAAGATTAGGAGTCAAAAGACCCAGGTTCTAGTCCCGGCTCCTCCACTTCCCCTGTTGGGTGACCTGGGCAAGTCATTTAACCTCTCTGTGTCTCATCTATTCCCCCTCCTTCTTAGACTAGGAGTGGGCCTACTGATCAGGTCTCCATTCCCAACCTGCTAGGGGGATCCAGGAAGTCCACTCCCAGTCACCTGGGAAGGGGAAGGGAATGGAGAGAATGAGGAGGAGAAGAAAAGAGAAATCAAAAGGGCTGGACCAAGGAACTTACCTATTGCCTTCCATCTTCAGCTCGGAGAGGGCTCTCCTGCCCACACCCAATTTTGATCACACACCAATTCTGACACTTAGATTGGGAGCTGCTAGCAGGGTAGGGATCATCGGTGATCTAACTGCCTCAAGTTTGCCCCAGCATTTAGCACACAGCTCGGCCCACAGCACTTGGCAAACAGAGCTACTACTAACTACTACCAGAACATCAGCCTCAGACATCTCAAAGGATCACGTGGAGGGTTCCAGGTTCTAAACCTTGACAAGCAACATGTCGGCGTCTCAGCTCCACCCTTAACCACGGATGCAAAGTCTTGGGGTTTCAGGACAAGAACAATCTTTGCCCTCCTGCTAGAAGACCAGAGAAGAGGAACTGCAAGGAGCGGTCTACGATGACCTAATTCCCTACAGCTCCGGGGTCCAATCTAGATCCCGCCTCACCCTGGAAAGCCAAGGGCCAATACGGCATGACCAGAGGGGCCCACCCTTCTCTACGATTGGTCATCTTCCTTATTCGGGATGATGAGGAAGTAGCTTCAATCTGACACCAATAGATGGGTGGCATTTTTGAAGCTGCTTGGGGCAGAGCCAGGGATATCAAGATGTCAGAGTTCCCTCCATGGCCGAGTGGGAGTTGGGGACTAGGGAGGGAGGAGAAATGGGACCCACAAGTGGTGAGGAAGTCATATCTGCCCTCACAGCCAATCAGTGGTATGTACTGAGCATCTACTGGGTGCAGAGCACTGCGCTAAGCTCTGCAAGAGTAAAAGAGCTCCAGAAGAAACTTAGACCTCATTACCATGATGACCAGGTCTCCATCCATTAGGAGGGGGGAGAGGCCGTGGAGCGGGGGCTTCCCAGTGGATGACTGGGCCTTAAGTGACATATGACCTCTTCAGGTGCATCACTTCAGCCTGAACTCCCCATCCCGAGGTGAGAGAGACAGATCCAAGAGACTGTCTGGACCGCCCAGCCACAGGATGGCTCTTGGCGAGCCCTCACTGAGGGGATCTCTCTGAGGCGAGGGTGAAGACAAAGAGATGGATCTTAACGTTCGGGCGGTCGTTAAACACTGTCACCCAGGGATGGGCTTGTGGGGAGGGGACAGGGCGAGAGTCCGGGGACCTGCTGATATCAGTAGCCCATACCTGCTGATGTCAGCAGCCCATACTTGACCTGATGGCCGGGGAGCCTCAGGGAGCGATTCCCATTCCCACCGCCGGTGAGGACGGCAGGAAGTCAAAGCGCAGCCCCCACGGCAAACACCATCTGGGCAGTTTTAAATCCAAACTTGAGGGATGGCAGGCAGAGAACAGCTTGCACCATTTGTGTGTTTTCTTTAGCCAGGGGGTGGTGAGGGATGGGTGAAGAGCGTCTATTTATTTAAAGAGCCACAGCTCTCTGGCTGGGAGCTTCCCTCCTGCCCCTTCTACCACCGGTACGTGACCCTTCTTCCTGGACAGCGGTCAGCCTTGAACTTGGCACCGGGCATCCCTGGGGTGTGAGACTCAGATCCACAGCCCTGCTCACCAGAGGCATCAGCAGCAGCATTTACCGAGCACCAACTGGAAACAGCGTTGGCCTAGGGGAAAGAACACGGGCTTGGGAGGCAGATCACCTTGGTTCTCAGCCTGGCTCCACCATTTCCCTACTGTGTGACCTTGAACAAGTCAGTTGACATCTCTGTTCAGTTCCCGCATCTGTAAATGGGGATTCATTCTCCCTCCCCTTAGACTGTGGGCCGCAGGTGCAACAGGGACCGTGTCCGACATGATTAACTCGCACCTATCCCATTCGCTTAGGATAGGTCATTGACACATAGTGACTGACAAATACCATTAAAATAAACTACCAAATGCCACAGTTGTTATTACAAGGTACAGAGCACTGGATTTAGAACTCGGGAGAGTACCAGAGAATTGGAGTTTATGAAGGAGGGTGATCATAAGGTTGACTGAACAATATGAAAGGGGCAACGTGCAGCCTAAGAAATTCAGGCTATCTGTAAGGAAGAATTTCTTGAAAGAGAACTAGGGCCACCTTCAGATATTCAGCAACCCTGAAGGGTTGCAGGGGGAGAGGGGGAGGAAATCAACTGACCCACCCCATTTCTCTACTATGTACACTTCCATCTGACTGCCATCTTTGAGAAGGCCCAAGCAGCGGCCATCTCCGAAAGGGCCCGGAAGCCACCGTCTTTGAGAGAACCAGATGACTGACATCTTCTAAAAGGACTGGGCAGCTGCTACCTCTAAGAAAGACTGGGTAGCTGCCATCTTTGGGAGTTCACAAGTGGCCGCTATCTTTGGGAGGATCGGTGACACTGTCTTCTCTGTCATCAGGTTAACTGTGGTATTAGTTAATAATAATAATAATAATGTCGGTATTTAAGCGCTTACTATGTGCAGAGCACTGTTCTAAGTGCTGGGGTAGATACAGGGTAATCAGGTTGTCCTACATGAGGCTCACAGTCTTAATCCCATTATACAGATGAGGAAATTGAGGCCCAGAGAAGTTAAGTGACTTGCCCACAGTCACACAGCTGACAAGTGGCAGAGCTGGAATTTGAACCCATGACCTGACTCCCAAGCCCTTGCTCTTTCCACTGAGCCATATTGCTTCTCATTGTGCCAATGACTGTACTAAGTCCTGGGCTAGATGCAAGATAATCAGGTCTCATGTGGGACTCACAGTCTAAGTAGGAGGGAGAACAGGTATCGAATCCCCATTTTGCAGATGAAGGAACTGAGGCCAAGAGAAAGTAAGTGACTTGCCCAGGGTCACTCACCAGGTAATTGGCAGAACCGGGATTAGAACCCAGCTCCCCAGACTCCCAGGCCCGTGCTCTTTCCACTAGGACACACAGAGGCAATGGCTTGCCATGTTTACCATCCAGAGCCGGCCCTCCAGGAAGATGTGTTCAAATGGAATGGGTGTGAGGGAGGCTGTGAACTCCCCTGTGACGGAGCGGCTCGGGTGGTCCCGTCTGCAGGCAGGGCAGTAAGAAAGGAAAGAGGCACTGAGAGGTAAAGATGATAACACACCCCATCGGTGAACTCCTCCTGCGCTCTCGGCCCCAGCGTTACCGGGGGAGAGAATGTTTTATTTCGGTGCCACACAAAACCACCAGTAAAAATAGATTATTCTCCTTCTCGCTAATGTCTGTGTTTTTCATTAGGGGCCTTCGAGGATTCCTTTCATCTCAGCGAAATTAGTGGTTTCAGCTGGCCTTGGCGGCTCCCACCAAACTCCCCCAGTTAACAGAGCTCCTCAGCCGGCCGTGGCGGGGCGATTCCGTCTCAACGAATGGACGAACCTGATGTGGCACGCTCTCCGTTCTTCCCCGCCCCCCCGGGGAGACAGGCGACCCTTCCTGGTCCTGCTGCTCCCCTGGCCCCCAAAACCTCAGCGCTGTGGGGAGGCAGGGATGTCTTCTCTGCCTGCCAGACCACCCTCACCCTACAGACCAGCCCCCAAAGCGCCCCCTCCGCCTCCCAGAATCTCCTGAGCTCACTGGGACGTCACACTCCTGCCAGTCAGCCCGCGTTGAAGCGGCCCCGACGGGCGCTGCGGCAGAGTGACGCCAGTCGGATGCCTCCGGATCTCTCCCTGCAGCTGCCGCCGCCGCCGGCTGCCCTGCCTGTAACCCCTCCTTTCCCCGGAGCACAAAGGAGAGGGAGTCGGTGGGGGGGGAGGGGTAGGCTGCCCAGATTATTCCAGGGCGGCTGGTATTTCAGGTCATCAGCCTGCTCTTTAAACTGTGGCCAACACGGCATGTGGAGCTCAAGGGCAGGTCAAGGGGAGGCTGTTGTTTCTCCCAGATGAGGGAGAGTTAAATGCTGCATGGTTTCCCAGCTAGTCCTGCAGTTCCCCAAGCTGCAGGAGAGCTCCACCACCTCCATCGCGGCCACAACCGCCACCGCCACACGGCAGGATGGGCTCATTTACCTCTACGAGGCTCTTGGGATGCCCTGAGTAACCTGAAGCCCGGGAAGGGTAGGGTCCCCGATTCTCAGCATGACGGAAGTACAGCGAAAATGGCATGGAAGGGGGAAAGGAGGAGGGGAGGGAAAGGAACCGGGGAAGAGGGGATGGAAAGGGTAGAGGGGATGGAAGAAAGCAGAGAGGAGGGAAGAGAAGAGAGAGAGGAAGAGGGGAGAAGAGAAGAGGGCAAATTCAGGACTGCTCAAAAGAAAACACTCAAGGTCCAATGCCTTTTAAGCAGGTGGGCATTTTGGGGATGAAATAGTCTGGTATCTTTGTTATGGCTGCATTTTTCTATTCACCAAATAGAGTACTCGGGTCAACCACATGCTATTTTCTGACCCAGTTGCCCGCTGTGCTATGAGCACGGAAGCCTAACGACACTCCCGCTAATGTTCCTTTTTTGGGGTAATTTCTCGATTGGCTCTGTGCGGCTCCCTCAGTTGACACCGAATGGGTGCTATCCGCTGACACAGCTGCGTGGGGGTGGAGGTGGGGGAAGTCCCTGAGTCTGCAGGAGGAGATGTGGAGGTTTGAGGGGGGCTAGAGACTGCCCCACCACTAGGCAGGTCAGGAAGAATGTTGACAGACAGTCTTTCCGGCCTTGCATTCCCACTATAAGGTGGGAAAACACTTGGAGCACTCCAGATGTTTATCCAATTAAGTCCTCAGGGCAGCTTCCTTTCATCCCATGTTCCCCTACACTATCTGGTTTTATGGTACCACTGTCCCCCAGGAGAGACTCGCCTGCCTGCTTCCTCCTCGTCCATCCAAGGATTTCCCAGCCCCCCTTTGGAGCCACACTAGCGCAGGGGCGATGGCTCCCTGGAGGTAGCGATCTGGTCAAGAGTGCATTAAGCCTCACCCTCCTGAGACGCAGATGCCTCAGCTGCGGGGGACACAGATGTTTCCCTCCCCAGATTTGGTTTTCAGTACCAGTCCTGGAGATACGTTTGGCGTGGACACCACGGGCTCGATCGCATTGGAAATGTCAGCCTTTCACACATGAGGATTTGGGGGTCCAAGGGAAGGCCACCAATCAATCAGTGAGTATTGTTAATTGAAAGTTTAGTACAATGCTCCACTGGCTCTGCACAAAGTCAGCATGCCAACTCTGACAGGGCACTGTACTAAGCACTTGGGAGAGTACATTATGACCTAGGTACAGAATTTACCGGTCACTTGAACTGGAATTCTTGTCTAAAACCCCTCTTTTCCTCTTTCCTCCTATCTGTTTCTTGTTACAGTGCAATCTCCTCGAGGGCATAGATCTGCTATTTCTATCATACTCTTTCAAGCGTTTAGTACAGTACTCGACTGACGGAAAGTATTCAGTGAATGCTGTCGATTGATGCCTCTTAACTGTAATCTCTCTCCTCAGCCAGTAGTAAACAGCTGCCTCAGAAACATTCCGGGTGAAGCACTTGAGTTTCCCCCATCCCTCAGTGTCTGCCTAAAGTCATCAGAAAAACTGCAAGGTGGGATAGAATAAAAAGCGGGGAATAATCCCCAGTCAGGACCACATCTGTCTCCTTAGCTTTGAAACACGGCCCACTCAGCAGTAGAGAGTCTTAAGGACTGTGAGAATCCACATGCAATTTTCTAGGCCTTTGACTCCCTCCAATAAAGGATTTTATCATCTATCTTCGGTCAAGTGCCCCAACTCCAGGCTCCTTACTCTCTCTAAGGCTGGCTACTTCAGGGGAAATTACCCCTTTCCCCTTATCTGCATTTCATTTTAATGCCTGACTCCTGGACTAGACTGTAAGCTCGATGTGGGCAGGGAATGTACCTACCAACTCTCGTGCATTGTATTCTCCCGAGTACTTAGTACAGTGCTCTGCTCCAGTAAGCACTTAGTAAATACTACTGTTTAATGGATTCCAGCGCAGCTCTGGAAATTCCTTTCCTCACGGCGGAAGGCTGATTAGGGAAGTGAAAAGGATTCTAATCGATCTTTGAATAAGAACCAATTTTGAAAGATTATATCACTATCATCAACATCAGTAGCAATCATCGGAACCCTGCTGTGTGCAGAGCACTGGACTAAGCGCTTGGGCAAATGTAGGAGAGTTGGCAGGTGCCATCCCTACTCTGGGAAGCTGACAGTCTAGCGGAGAAGACAGACGAGTTGCCAGTAGAGGGATGCTACCAAGTTGAAAGGTCACTACGTAAGTACTTGGGGGTGGGGGGGTGAATATGTATGCCAGGGCATAGGAGCCTACCTGAGCGTTCTCCACTTGTAGGGGCAGGTAGAGGAATAAGGGAACAGGGTAGGGGGGTAAATCAAAAGCCATGAAACATTAAATTGGCTCAGCAGTAAACCTTTAGTGGCAGCTTTAGGGATTTGGAGTGTCTCCTCTCTGATGTGCTGCGGAGAATCCATTTCACTGAGAGCCCTGGGGGCTGGAACCATCTACTGCTGCTATCAGGAGACCAGTTTCCAGATTCTGACCTTCAGATCCCTCGGTTACCTTTGCATAAAAGTCAAGGAGGGCAAGAAATTGAGCCACCACGGAGCCCAGGGTCCCGTGAGGGGAGCCGACGATCCACCGATGATGCCCACCATTGCACGGAAAGCACCAGGGGAGACTTCGATTGGGTCTCATGAAAGCTGCCTCCATTTCCCAAAATTCTACTGCCCAACTGTCCTTTCTGGCTTTCTACCCACGCCTGAACCGTAGGGTTGGTTTTGATGGGCATTACTAGACTTCTCTGAAGTCTAAATGGTAATTACATTGGACTAAAAATACTAATTATTACTACAGTATTTGTTAAGGGCTTATTATATGTCAAGTACTGGTCTACATGCTGGGGTGGATACAAGTTAATCAGGTCCCACATAGGGCTCCCACTCTAAGTAGGAGGGAAGAGAAAAGGTATTCATTCATTCATTCATTCAATAGTATTTATTGAGCGCTTACTATGTGCAGAGCACTGTACTAAGCGCTTGGGATGAACAAGTCGGCAACAGATAGAGACAGTCCCTGCCGTTTGACGGGCTTACAGTCTAATCGGGGGAGACTGACAGACGAGAACAATGGCACTAAACAGCGTCAAGGGGAAGAGCATCTCGTAAAAACAATGGCAACTAAATAGAATCAAGGCGATGTACAATTCATTAACAAAATAAATAGGGTAACGAAAATATATACAGTTGAGCGGACAAGTACAGTGCTGTGGGGATGGGAAGGGAGAGGTGGAGGAGCAGAGGGAAAAGGGGAAAATGAGGCTTTAGCTGCGGAGAGGTAAAGGGGGGATGGCAGAGGGAGTAGAGGGGGACGAGGAGCTCAGTCTGGGAACGCCTCTTGGAGGAGGTGAGTTTTAAGTAGGGTTTTGAAGAGGGAAAGAGAATCAGTTTGGCGGAGGTGAGGAGGGAGGGCGTTCCAGGACCGCGGGAGGACGTGACCCGGGGGTCGACGGCGGGATAGGCGAGACCGAGGGACGGTGAGGAGGTGGGCGGCAGAGGAGCGGAGCGTGCGGGGTGGGCGGTAGAAAGAGAGAAGGGAGGAGAGGTAGGAAGGGGCAAGGTGATGGAGAGCCTTGAAGCCTAGAGTGAGGAGTTTTTGTTTGGAGCGGAGGTCGATAGGCAACCACTGGAGTTGTTTAAGAAGGGGAGTGACATGCCCAGATCGTTTCTGCAGGAAGATGAGCCGGGCAGCGGAGTAAAGAATAAACCGGAGCGGGGCGAGAGAGGAGGAAGGGAGGTCAGAGAGAAGGCTGACACAGTAGTCTAGCCGGGATATAAGGAGAGCCCGTAATAGTAAGGTAGCCGTTTGGGTGGAGAGGAAAGGGCGGATCTTGGCGATATTGTAGAGGTGAAACCGGCAGGTCTCGGTAACAGATAGGATGTGTGGGGTGAACGAGAGGGACGAGTCAAGGATGACACCGAGATTGCGGGCCTGCGGGACGGGAAGGATGGTCGTGCCATCCACGGTGATAGAGAAGTCTGGGAGAGGACCGGGTTTGGGAGGGAAGATGAGGAGCTCAGTCTTGCTCATGTTGAGTTTTAGGTGGCGGGCAGACATCCAGGTGGAGACGTCCCGGAGGCAGGAGGAGATGCGAGCCTGAAGGGAGGGGGAGAGGACAGGGGCGGAGATGTAGATCTGCGTGTCATCTGCGTAGAGATGGTAGTCAAAGCCGTGAGAGGTATTGAATCTCCATTTTAAACATGAGGAAACTGAGGCACAGAGAAGTTAAGCGACTTGCTCAAGTTCACACAGCAGGCAAGTGGGAGAGCTGGGATTAGAACCCATGTCCTCTGACGCCCAGGCCCCTGGATATGGAGATTCCTTTTGACGCTCTAATCAGATTCTTTAAATATTTATGGTGGGAGGGAGGTGTTGAGTGTGTCTTCAGTTTTCAGGATGTCACTTGCATTTGCAAAAAACTCAGCCTGCTCTCTTCCCTTTTCCTTCACCTGGCCCATCTCTCCAGGTCCTTTTTCTCCCCTTGCTCAGCAGTGGACACTGAAGAGAATGTTTGGTTGCATGTGGAATTTCTCTAATTCATCCTGGCCGACTGCCATGGTATTTTTCCATCTTACTGTCAATCCCCACTGTACCAAGGCGGGAATAGATACAAACTAATCAGGTTAGACACAGTCCATGTCCCACATGGGGCTTGCAGTAAAATTCCCATTTTATGGATGAGGTAACTGAGGCACAGAGAAGTTAACTGGCTTGCCCAAAGTTCCAAAGCAGACAAAAGGTGGAGTCAGGATTAGAATCCAGGTCCTTCTGACTCCCAGGCCTGTGCTCTATCCAGTAGGTCTCGTTGCTTCTCTATAGCACTTTCGGGGCTTCAGAGAGCAACTCATAATCACTTCAGGAGTCGTGCGGCCTAGAGGAAAGAGCCCAGGACTTGGATCAGGAGACCTGGGTTCTAGTCCCAGCTCGGCCGCTGACTTGCTGTGTGACCTTGAGCAAGTCACTTAATCTTCTCTCATATGTGCAGGTGTTTCTGTCACTCAGGCAAGGTAGAGGGGGAGAGAGAGAGAGAGAGAGAGAAAGAGGGAAGGGCAAGGCCAAGGAGGGATCAAGGGAGAAGTTGAGGGAGGGAGGGACAAGGGCGAGGTTGAGGGAGGGAGAAGGGAGAGGTGGAGGGAAGCAGGGAAGGAGGGAGAGGGGGTGTGGACACCTTGACTTACAAACTGGTGGGGTAAGCTCAGCTAAAACCAATGTCAGATCAAGAAACCCAACTCTAGACTTAGAACCTGGAGTAACTTTGGGGACCATATGTTATCTCCATCTGTATTTCCCCTGTGACAGGCTTAGCTTACTTAGAAACAGCCAAAGAGCAGTGATGACCCTGTTTTCTCTGGAAAATGGGTGGCCAGAGAAGACTGGTCTTGCTTCAAGCAGAACACTTGCCCCCCTCTAATCCAAGGCAGCTTTCAGCATCTGTGTCTCTCCCCAAGGTCCTCCCCATCCCGTACCTTTACCTATCGTACAGCAGGAGATGCTACTTCCTATTGGACTGGGCTTTGTTGGGGCCAGAAGCCGTCCGGGCCGAAAGCTGTGAGAACGTTCTGGGGAAAGATTTTGGGGAGACGGCGAGATTCCCGGTCCATCTGCGAGCAGGAAAACCAGCCAGAACACAGGCACAGGAGGGCGGTCGGCCTGTTCTGACACCCTAAAATGTTTGGGTTTTGTTTCATCGCACCCGCCGAAGGACACAGAGCTCTCTGGCTCTAAGCTGCTCTTTTCCTACTCTCTAGCTGCTGAGGGTTCCTTCCCACACAGGAAGTCCCTTAGTCAGAAATTATTCAGGAGGCCTTTCATATGTAACACCCTATTTGCATCGATCTAATTAAGGCAAGAGCACATTCTGTTGTGAGCTGGCTGCCTGGCCCCCATCCTTCACTAGATTCCCCTGCCAATGACAACACCCTTTGCTGAGATCAAGTCTCCATATGCTGATTGCTTGGAACCCTGCAGTTTGGTCACAGAGAAAAATCACAATAAAATATTTCTTTCCTCAGTACGACCCTTCTCACCGGAGGCTCCTAGTATGCTTTTAAGAAAAGGACTTATTTCTTTAGGTAGCCTTCTATGGAAGAGCATGGGATCTGGGGCGAGGAGGGGGTCAGGAAACCAGGGTTCTAGTCATAACTCTGCAACTGCCTTGCTGTGTGACCTCAGGCAAGTCACTTATCCTCTCTGGGCTTCAGTAACCTCATCTGTAAAATGGGTATGACTGCCTCTCCTTTCCTCTTAGATTGTGAGCCCTGTGTGACCAGGGACCGTATCCAATAAATCAGTCAGTGGTATTTATCGAGAGCTTACTGGGTGCTTATCACTGTATTAAGCGCTTGGGAGAGTATCATATAACTGAACTGGTTGGCACATTCCCTGCCCACAGACAGTTTACAGCCTTGAAGAACTGATTATCTTGTACCTAACTCAGTGCTTAGTACAGTACTTGGCACATCATAAGGCTTTAATCTATTCTTATCATTAGTATTATTTGTTCCCTTGGAAACCCTGGACGGTTCCTGCTTAGCTGGTGAAAGCTGAAGCAGTTAACATTTGTGGGCCTCAGTTTCCTTGCCTGTAACCTGGGGAACCGGGCTGGCCTTTGCAAGTTTAGGGTCCTGGATGCCAGAGAGTCCATGGATCCTAGACATCTCAGTGACTGGGGAGTTAGGGGAAGTAGGGGAGTCTGACAAGGGAGTTTGGAATTGGACTGCATTGTATTCAGAAGAGAAAGAGACAAAGGAAAGTAATTAATCCTTTCAGGGAACACCAGATCAGTAGGAGTTGCCAAGAAAAAGCCATAAAGAAGTCAGCGAGGTGTAAAATCCATACAGGGCTAATGGGCAATACGTCAATGCGGTGTAATGATAATTTTTAAATTGGGGTATTCGTTAAGCACATCTGTGCCAAGCACTGTACTAAGCACTGGGGTAGATACAATACAATCAGGTCAGATTCAGTCTCTGCCCAACTTGGGCCTCAGTCTAAGGAGGAGGAGGGACAACAAGTACTGAATCTCCATTGAACAGATGAGGTAACTGAAGCCCAGAGAAGTGGGGTGACTTGCCCAAATTCACACAGCAGGCAAGAGGTGAAGCTGGGATTAGAACTCAGGTCCCTTGATTCTTAGGCCCATGCTCTTTTCACTAGGCCATGCTGCAATACCAGAAAAGATTTCAAACATGGAACTGCAGAAATTCCTAAGGAAAATATGAACAAGAGAAATGAGGGTTTTTTAAAGGAACTATGCTGAGAAAGATAAAAGAAGGAAAGAGAGAATAATAGAAGGTAGGTACAAATAGTACTTCTTTTAAATGAAGCTGATGTTCAGGAAAACAAACCCTACCATATCTTCCGACAGCACATCCAGACATATGTACGTCATCAGAAGAACTCTCCCTAATAGTGTTCTATCCAAATTGCGTCTTGAGAATACTTGTTATGGAAGAATCAGGAGTCGGTGTGGGAGAATTTGATGGCAGGGTTCAGCAGCATCTGCTGGAATGTTCCAGGAATGTAGAGAAAGCAGAAACGTTTTCATGGGAGAATCTGGGGCTAGGGAGAAGGAGGGTTCGTGTGTAGCATCGTTCCAGCATCCAAAGATAACAAACCAGAAAATTCTGGATAAATAATTCCTACAGATAAATACATTGCAGTCTTAAGTTTCCAGGATTTTGATTTTTGGGATGGAGGAGGGCTTTGGATTTTTTGCGGGGAGGTGTGGTTTAAAAATTATGCATCAGTTTTTTTTGACAATGACCTCTTCAATCTCACCATTGAGAAACAGCAGGAGCATGTTCTCTGGGATTGCTCGATTCCTGCTAACTGTGAACCAGAAACACTTCCAGAAAACCCCTTCTACCTCTACGAGTGGAGTGCCTATTGCCTTAGGTGACAAATTAGGCCCTGGTGGGTTTTTTTAACACTGAAAATAGCTCACAGGACACACGGGTCATTTTCTCTTCATCTTCCCTTGTTCCTTCTCCTCTCTCCCAGCCTCTCCACTCCAAGGCAGGTGGAAGACACCCTCAGCATGAATCACTCCTCGCTTGGCACGATGCTTGAACCATGAACAGTTCACCAGCTAGGAACCGCCCAACTCATTCTGTATTTTCAACCACCAAGCCAGTCACCAAGTCCGGTGGGTGGCCGGTCACTTTTCCGAAGAGGACGCAGAGCCCTAATCTCTTCGACAGTCCCTGCCACACACGCCAAAAAACGCTCGGACTTCACCAAGCCACCCACAACTGCCTAGCGACGGAGACCGTCCCTATCCCAGATCGTTGGCGGCTCTGATTCCCAGGCTCCCTCGGGGTGCAGTCAACGAGGAGCAGCAAGGCGCCGAGGGGAGCGACCGACAGCCTTGCCATTTTATTTGCCGATAATGAACAGGTTCCCAGGAAGGTGGGTTTGTCTGATAACAGACCCCTGAATGCTGGTCTGGCCAGACTGACCACCGATTATACTGTAAAACCCCACACCGGCACAGCACTTCCAGCCAGGAGGAGGAGACTGGGGGGGACTCGGGGGTGAGCGAGTGCTGAGAGGTGGCTGCGGGCAATTCACTAGGCCTGTTTACAGTTGCACTGGGCCAGAGGAATCCAACCAGAAACCGCTTGAATCAGGAACCCCCCCACGGGCCGGGCCTCCCTGCTGAGGACAGATGTGCCGTCAGCCCCGAACTGAGCCATCGGTCCCTGTCCTCGCCAGCCTGAAGCAAGAAGCCCCGCTGGCACCCCTGGATCCTGTCCCAGAAACTCATCCTTGATGGAAGGGAACAACCCAAGCAAGGAAAAGCTCAGCAGAAGCTGGGGGTGCTGCATCCTCTGCCAGCCAGTCTTCTGGAAAAGGCAGGGCTGAGTTGGGGGCACTGAGTTGGAGAAGCAGCGTGGCTCAGTGGCAGAAGCACGGGCTTTGGAGTCAGAGGTCATGGGTTCGAATCCCAGCTCTGCCACTTGTCAGCTGTGTGACTGTGGGCAAGTCACTTGACTTCTCGGTGCCTCAGTTACCTCATCTGTAAAATGGGGATTAAGACTGTGAGCCCCACGTAGGACAACCTGATTCCCCTGTGTCTACCCCAGTGCTTAGAACAGTGCTCTGCACATAGTAAGCGCTTAACAAATACCAACATTATTAAAAAGAACACAGGCTGGGAGTCAGGAGACAGGGGTTCTAATCCCTGCTCCTCCATCTGCCTGCTGGATGACCCGAAGCAAGTCACTTCACTTCTGTGGGCCTCGGTTTCCTCATCTGAAAAATGGGGATTCAATACCTGTTCTCCCTCAGTCTGGGAGCCCCATGCGGGACAGGGTCTGTGCCTGATTTTAATGCAGCCACTGCAGTGCCTGGCACTCAGTAAGCACTGAACCATTACCCTGATGACACACATTTACTTGTCTGTATTTAAAGAAGACGCTGCTGAAAATGATTCCTACTGGTGGTAATTCTAATAATAATCGTGGCTTTTGTTAAGCACTTACGCTGTCCCAAGCACTATATATAAGTTATGGGGTAAATACAAGATAATCGAGTCCCACATGGGGCTCACGGTCTAAGTAAGAAGGAGAACAGGTATTGAATCCCCATTTTGCAGATGAGGTAACTGAGACACAGAAAAGTCAAGTGGCACATCCAAGGTCACACAGCAGGTACGTGACAGAGGCGGGATTAGAACCCAGGCCCTCTGACTCCCAGGCCTGAGCTCTTTCCACTAGGCTGTGCTTCCTCTCATAGTAGTATGGGCGGTTCCCCTCACTTTCCTTTCCTTTCCCAACTCCCCCATCCCCCAAGCAGTGACTACTCACACCCCACAACCTTATATAGCACCTTTGGACATCTTCCCCCTCCCTGACCTCCTCCTATCTGTAATCTCTTTATGCATCGGCCTCCGGCTAGACTGTGGATTAACAAATACCTTAATCATTAACTATATGATCACTATATCCCCAGACGGTTTTCCCGTAAGGCCAATTTATACACAAAACTGCATTAGAGTCAGTTAACCTCAGAACGGTGGCCTCGATTTTAGACTCCAAGAACCGCAGAGCTGGAAAGGTGCTTAAAAGACCATCTGGGCAGCCCCTTGTCTTTATATAAACCAGTGACCTGATCCAGAACAGATCAATAGCTTAGTCAGTGGTATTTATCGAGCACTGTGGGCTGGGCACTATACTAAGAACATGGGAGAGTGATACGGTAGCAAGACGTGTTTGCCTGCCCTTGAAAAGCTTAAAATATCACAGAAGGCACTGAGGAAAAGTATCCACGGAGCGTGAAAACCGGGGTGGAGGGCAAGGGAAATATAAAGTGAAAAGCAGTACAGACATATCAGGACAAAAGAGCTGACCAAATATTTGAACGTAAGAAGATATAACTCGATAAAAATTATTACTTAAATGTCAGAGTGCTGAAGTACCTATAAAGAGATGCCAGTCCCCCTGGACTCTAAGTTAGTTGTGGGCAGGGAACGTGTCTACCATTTTGGTTGTACTGTGATCTTCCAAGAGCTTCTAATGCTCTGCCCGCAGTAAATGTTCAATAAATACCATTGGTTGTTTGATCAGGAGATATCACTGTCTCCTGAAGACCTGGCCTCCCCTTTTCTCACTCTCCAAGCATGTCTCGGCACAAATACTTTGCAAATAAGGAGCTCCAAGTGTTGGAGAAGACGCAAACTGATTCCTACTCCTGGTCTTCCACAGAGATGTTAATTAATTTGCATAAAGTCTCATGAGGGTGGTGGAACTAGGAACGGAATCCAGGATTCCTCACTCTCATGTGCTATTTCAGTCTCAAACCCCTTCCTGCCTCCCTTCTTTCCCAGGCTTGAAAATGGCCAAAACTTCCAGAATGCTCAGTCGCTTGTACCAGTGGTACTGATGCCTCAACGTGACAGGTTTGGGTCTGCACTTGTGTTCTGCCTGAATTAATTTATCCCTGCCTTTAAAAAATGGCATTTGTTAAGGGCTTACTCTGTATCAAGCACTGTACTAAGCACTGGGGTAGAAACAAGATCATCAGGATGGACACAGTCCCTGTCCCACACAAGGTTCTCAGTCTTAATCTCCATTTTACAGATGCGGTAACTGAGGCACAGAGAAGTGAAGTGAACTGCCCAAGGTTCCAGAAGGTGGATAAATGGCAGAGCTGGGATTAGAACCCACGTCCCTCAGGTTTCTGGACCAGTGCTCTTTCCACTAGGCCACGTTGCTTCCATTCTCTGTCTTTTCCTCTCCTCTCTTGCTCCCACTCAGGTTTTTAGCCTGGGCTCTGGAACAAGATGGCCATTCATGTGACCTTCTACTGGACCATCCGGTCTTCAGCTGGTCTGTCCCCTGCCTGGTAAAGAACCGGCCCTGGACAGACACCTGCATGTCTGGGATTTAGACTTTCAGCGCTGAGCCACTCTCTGCTGCTGCTTTGCAACTGCTCCACTCACCACCTTCTACATCTAAGCTACTTTAAACTTAAGAAGGAAGTGAACCTACTCTCACATCGTGTACTGGCAATGATTTTAGGAAACAGAAGAAATTGCCTGTAACAGTTGTAGGTGTGAGGTGTGGAAAAGTCAGGTAACTTTCAAATTAAGGTTCTAAGAGATCAGGTTGCACCATAAATGGTATCTTCTGTTCCTGATGCAGAAGGGAAGGAAGGTTGGGGAAATGAGGGCTTAGATGGGGAAGGCCTCTTGGAAGAGATATGATTTTGTAGGACTTTGAAAGTGGAGAAAGTGATCATCTGTAGTCTATGAGGGAGAAGGGAGTTTGTTGGGGAGCCAGAGAGTTTTTCGTTGGCTAAGTTTAGAGGGGCTCAAGTGGAGAAATCACCCCCGCCCCCAACTGGCACTTTTGACGACAAAGCATCTCACTCCGGCGGGACCTTTCCAATCAGACCAGAGGGAGAACTTCAGCCGTCTACCATTCAAAGCCCCCCAAATCGCTGGGGTCAGAATCATCCACAGCCCAGCTTTCCTGGAGACCCGCCGTCGCTAACCTGGAAGGAACGCAGATCCGGCATTGGACAGGGTCTGCCACGTGGCCCAATGCCAGCAGATGGGGGCCAGCTGCGGAGGTGTACCTCCCATCTTCTTGCTTTAAGCATCATCCAGAGTCTTGCCGGGTATCCCAGAAGGCTAAATTGAATTCCTCTGACCTCTTCCTTCAAGGAAATCCCCTTCCTATACATCATCTGATAATCTCTTCACCTCCAGCCCCCCTGGCACTTTCAGGCTGGCTCCTTCTCCCCCTCCTGTGGTCACAGACAGGGTGAAACCCTTCTTCCCATAAGCCACCCACTCAGTGAACTGCCTCATTCACCCTGTTCACATGCCCAGTTTTTCCAGCTGCCTCCCCACTCCACCCCCAGACAGAACTTCCAAGAGGAACACACAACCAATGAGGAAAATGCTGTTTTTTTCCCAGGAACACAGAATGTGTCTACCGATGTAAGCCCCACGTGGGACATCTTGCTTACCTTGTATCTACCCCAGCACTTAGAACAGTGCTTGGCACATAGTAAGCGCTTAACAAAACCCATAATTATTATTATTATTACCAGCTCTGCTGTACTGTACTCTCCTGAGTGGTAAATACAGTGCTCTCTGCTCATAGTAAGAGCTATGAGCTACCCCAGACCAAGGCCATTAATTCTTCTTGGGAACCCACAAGGGCCTTCGGGGCCCTTTTCAGGGGGGTGGTTCCAGCTGGCTCTGCCACTTGGTCAAACCCAGGTGTTTCCCTGGAAGCCATTCCCTTCTGTATGTCCCCAAACAAGACCTGGAAATAGGACTGATCTTATGAATGATGAATAAAATGCTCTGAATCTCAGGGCTTGACTCCATCCCAACCCCTCGCCATTTTTGTAGCTTCTTCAGTGCCAGCGTTATCCACGGGGGCCCACCCAAAACAGGCTTCAGCTAGAGATTTAGAGCCCAGTGCATTAGGGGCACGGTTTAACTGAGCTACCTTCAGCCTCACTGAATCCAGACACTAGCACCAGCTGACTGCCTGGATTGTTAGCTTGGTGATCCCCGTCATCACCACGAAAGCCCCCAACTTTTCCCCAAACATTTTAGCAATTCTATACTGATTCTACATTCTACTGCCCTTGTTGAGGGAATGCGATGAAGAACTATCTTTAAGGGGTGGGGGGGAACCTTGGACCATCAAGGACAGAGAGACCTCAAATGACCTACACAACTGAGATCCGGGCTAGAGAAAGCCAGTTGCCAATGATAATTTAGGATTATTAAGCACTTAGTACAGTGCGCTGCACACAGTAAATACTCGGTAAATAGCACTGACTGATAAATATGCAGTAAGAGCCTCGAAGAGCTAATACTGTGCTAAGGAAAAAACAGTTCTCTGCCCTCTGGGAGCTGACAATATAATTCAGACAGGCAACTTAAATGTAAATATCTGTATTAAATAGACATATTCCCTCTCCTGACCACATGCATACCCATATTCATGTAAATGCTACTAATGGGGAGACTTGCAAAAATCAGAGATTTGGGGAATACCATTGTAAAGACATCAAGGCTGTCATTATCACATTATTAAGTGCTTAGGATGCATCAAGCATGGGGCTAAGCACTGGGACCCATTCCAGATAGTGGGTTCAGATTACCTGGTGTAAAGACTGCAAACTAGGGGTGGGCAGGGAATGTCTACCAACTCTGTTGTACTGGACTCTCCTAAGCACTTAAAACAGTGCGCCGCACACAGTGAGTGCTCGGTAAATACCTCTGATCGAGGGAGGGCGACAAGTCGCGCAGCCCTATTTTATACATGAAAAAACCGAGGCCCAGCGAGGTCAAGGTACTTGTCCAAGGTCACAGACCAGGAGAGTGGCAGAGCTGGGATAGCGGCCTGGGTCTCCCAACTTCCAGGCCTGAGTTCTTGCCATGTCACCATGGGCCGGGAGTCAGGGGAAGGAAGGCTCCTGGGAGATATGCAGCTTCCCTCTGGGTTGCCCTCAGAGTGACCCGGGGGGACCGGTTCACCACCCCCTTTCCAACCACCATAATTCCGGTGGCTTTCCCCTCCCCGTTCCCTGCCAAGCCACTAAAAAGGTCCTTCAGTCCAAATCACTACCCAGGAGCAACCCTGACTGAGAACAAACATTTGCCCTTTAATTTACCTTCTGGATGAAGGTCACATACCCGCACTCTCCTCCCCCGCCCCCCACTCCTTCCACCCCCGATCCCCTTGCACATAGCAGGAGAAAACCAAACGAGAATTCATTCATTCATTCAATCGAAACCATCAGCGTTTCATGTTGGGGACTGGAGGCGGGAGCTTGGCTGGCCTCCCATCTCACCAGCAAACCCTCTCAGAGATCACTTCAAAGAGACTGCAAGAATCGGGCAAAACCCATTTTGGCCTATGGGCTCTGTCCAGTTTGCAGGGACCCCTTCAGTCAGCCAGAAGTTCAAGAAAGAGGCAGGGACAGGGAGTGATATGGAAGGGGACAAGATAATAACAGCAACAATAACAATAATATTAATAACAGTGGCATCTGTAAAGCGCTTACAATGCGCCAGGCACCGTACTAAGCACTGGGGGCAGATACAAGGGTTAGACCCAGTCCCTGTCCCACATAGGCTCACAGTTTTAATCCCCATTTTATAAATGAGGTAGCTGAGGCATAGAGAAGTGAAGTGACTTGCTCAAGGTCACACAGCAGACAAGTAGTGGAGTCGGCATTAGAACCCAGGTCCTCCTGCCTCCCAGGCCCTTGCTCTAACCTCTAGTTCACGATGGGAGGCGGGGTGGGCAGGGCAGCCTGCCATATGGGGAAAAAGAGCGGACTGGGGGGATGGTGAAGTGGCTGAGATCAGGAGCAAAGTCACTGGCAGGTGAGTGTGTGGGAATTGCCTTTTAGCCAGGCAGCCTAGGACCCCAGTCCTTAGGGAACTTGGATGGTCTCCATGACAACCATCCATTTGTGGGCAAGTCGTTAAGCCTCCTTATTTTATGGTTACTCCCAGCCCAGCCTTCCCTCCCCAGGAGAAAATGAAGAGTCTCTCTGCTTCCCCCAGGCTGAGTGACAAGAAGAATAATTATAATTGTAGCATTTCTTAGGTGCTTACTATGTGCCAAGCACTGTTCTAAGCACTAGGACAGATATAAGCTCATCAGATCAGACACAAGCCCTGTCCCTTGTTCGGCTCACAGTTTAGGTAAGAGGGAAAGTGGATTTTGAAACCTCATTTTACAGATGAAGAAACAGGCCGAGAGAAGTGAAATGACTTGTCCAAGGTCACAGAGCAGGCACATTGCAGAACCGGGATTAGAACTTCCAGGGCCTGACCTTTTCCATTAGACCGTGTGGCAAACATGTCTGTCAACCTCATTTGTATATATTATTTATTACCCTATTTATTTTGTTAATAAGGTGAATATCTCCTTGATTCTATTATCTTGATGATGCTGTCTTGTTTTTGTTTTGTTCTGTTTTGCTTTGCTGTCTGTCTCCCCCGTTTAGACTGTGAGCCCGTCATCGGGCAGGGATTGTCTCTATCTGTTGTCGAATTGTACATTCCAAGCGCTTAGTACAGTGCTCTGCACATAATAAGCGCTCAATAAATACTATTTAATGAATGAATGAACCCTATTATAATGTACTCTTCCAAGCGATTCCAACAGTGCTCTGCACACAGTAAGGGCTCAGTAAAAACAATTGAGTGAAATGAAGTGTCAATAACTTCACTGTGGATACCAGAATCCACAAAGTCATCTGGGAGGTGATATCTGGAAAGTTTGGTCATTTTTAAGCACATGATTTTTTCTGAGGGATTTCTCCTCTTTCCTCTACAAAAAAATCAGGAGCTTCAAGTTACGGGTGTTTCATTTGTGTTTAGCGCTTGACTGAATGCCACCATTCTTCTTGTTCACCTTGAAACCAAGATTTGGGTACTGTGATGGTTTGGATCGTCCCACCAATGGTATTTACTGAGCGCTCACTACTTGCAGAGCACTGGGCTAAGCCCTTGGGAGAGTACAATACAGAGTTGATAGTTACGTTCCCTGCTCACCACGAGCTGACAGTCTATGACACTGGAGTCTGTTACCCCAAATTCACAGAAGAGTTTTACCGTGGCAATGCATGCCAGCAGGTAGCTGGGAGGGATCGGTCTTCTCCAGCGATTTGCGTCATTCACAAATGTCATCTGCAAGAAGCATTTGCCTTGCAGATGTTCTTGTAAGTGAATCACAAAAATAAAAGTCAAAAACAAAATTCTGGAAACTTACACCTGGTTTTTACCCAGATTTTTTAAAAAAACAAACCCAATAATTATACTCTAGATTGCAGTTTTTAAAGCCTCCAAATCAATATCCTAATTATCAGTTAGGCACAACCTGTTTTAAAGAGGTAGGCCCTCTGATCTCAGGCAGTTTTTTTTTTCTCTGCCTCAGTCCTCTATCTCCCTTATCCCCTCCCTCCCTACATTATTCATACGGAAAGAAAAGAGGGTAATGAACCAATCCACCAGTCAATGGTATTTATTGAGCACCCAACTGCTATGTACTGTATTAAGCAGTGTGGCTCAGTGGAAAGAGCACGGGCTTTGGAGTCAGAGGTCATGGGTTCGAATCCCGGCTCGGCGACTTGTCAGCTGTGTGACTTTGGGCAAGTCACTTAACTTCTCGGTGCCTCAGTGACCTCATCTGTAAAATGGGGATTAAGACTGTGAGCCCCAAGTGGGACAACCTGATTCCCCTGTGTCTACCCCAGCGCTTAGAACAGTGCTCGGCACATAGTAAGTGCTTAACAAATACCAACATTATTATTAAGTTGTTGGGAGAGTACAACAGTAGCATTGTACACTTGCTGTGTACTCTTCCAAGCACTTAATACAGTACTTACCCCTACCCTCAAGGAGTTCAAGCAGTGTGGCTTAGTGGAAAGAGCCTGCACTTGGGAGTCAGAGGTTGTGGGTTCTAAACCCACTTCTGCCACTTGTCAGCTGTGTGACCTTGGGCAAGTCACTTAACTTCTCTGGGTCTCAGTTCCCTCATCTGTAAAATGGGGATGAAGCCTGTGAGCCCTGCTTGGGGCACTCTGATTACCTTGTATCTACCCCAGCACTTAGAACAATGCTTTGCACATAAAAAGTCCTTAAATATCATCATCGTTGTTATAAGGGAGGCAAAAAAAAAGACTGATCGAGAGTGAAAGTCAAAGGAAGAACCAGCAGGAAGCAGCACAAACGTGTCAAGATAAAACATTTACTGACTGTACAGATAGACGCTCTGCATATACTGCTCTGTCCCAAGCCCTCCTTTACTTAACTTCCTTCTGCACCGCTCTGACTTATATTTGTTCCCTTTATTCATCTCCCCTCACAGTGCCACAGCACTTAAATAGATATCTGTAATTTTTTTATATTAATGTCTGCCTCCCCTTCTTGACTGCAAGCTTATTGTGGGCAGGGAATGTGTTATACTGTTAGATCGTACTCATCCAAGCTCTTAGTAAAGTTCTCTACACACAGCAAGTGCTCAATAAATATGATTGACTGACAATAAGTGCTCAATAAATACTGATGGATAAATATTGATAAATTATCAAATCGATAAATCAATATTGATAAATATTGAGCACACAAATTCTAAGGGTAGATGTTGAGCTGACGGCACTGAGGTTTTGCACTTTCCTGCCCTGAGAAGTAACAGAGTATGTTACATTATATGCCACGTTATAAATGGAGTTGTATAGAACCTTTCCCGGAAGTCAGCAGCACCAGGACATTTCTCTGGGGGTATCCGCTCCCCTCCCCCTCGCCCCACACCTGGGACGTTCTCCTCTCGGGGTCCTGAGGACCGAGGTGCCCCTCCGAGCCATGGGATTTGACAGCAGAAGCTGAGGCAGAGGGAGACTGAGACTTTACACAGTAATATTGGCTAGAAAGGGGTGAGGTGCCTTATTGGTTTGAGACCAGGGACAGACCAGCCGACAACTGGATGACCCATTGTAAGTTCGGACAAATGGCCACCCTAGCCAGCCCTATCTTTGTGCCTAGCCTGATTCTGGCCCCTGGCCACTTGGGTCTTGATCCACCGTGAGCGCAACAGCAGCTCCTGGTGCTCATCTAGAAGCTGGAAGTCTTCTGGGGGCCTGGTGAAGTTCCCCCATGTGTGCTGGGAGTTTCCAGGTTCCAATCCAGGCCACTGAGGGCACCTATCTGAAACAGGGGACTGAGGAGGCTCTGACTGGTCAAGCCAGCTGGGTTTGATTTTTAATCCAGCCCAGGGGACAACTTTCTGGCCCTCCAGGTGGTCCAAAAATCCCCAGGCACTGAAGGGAGGGGAGGCGAGTGGGGCATTGCAGTGCCCAGAAATTATCACAAGGGAGGAATGGGTCAGTTCAGGCAGGTACAGGGAGGCCCGGTACAGAATGGAGAGAAGAGGGCCTGGATGGGTTGGCACCCGCTTTCTGCCCAGCGCGAGGCTCTTCCACTTCTTTCCCTCTTCCACCTCCTCCACCTTCCCCTCTCCCTAGGCTTTGCCCAGTGATGAATAATCAAATGAAATCTAATTCTAACAGAACCCCCGGGAGCCCTTCGGAATACAGCCCAGGAAATAAATGTCAATTTTCATTTCCTCCCGCCGTCGGAATCCGCAGATGGCAAGAGCGACGGTCTGTCCCTGCTTTGGCACCGAGAATGGGTTGTTGCTGGCGGGCCCCCTCACAGACGAGCCGGTCTGTGAGTCAGCTGGCAGACAAACCCAGCTTCCCCAAACTTTCACTGGCTGTTCCCCCGTCGTCGCTCAGGAAGAGGCTGGGGAGGGCCAAGCACTGATCTCGACAAGAGCATGGGCCTGGGACTCAGAGGATCCAGCTCCTAATCTGGACTCCGCTACTTGTCCGCTGGATGATCTTGGCAAGTCTCTGAGTCTCAGTTACCACATCTGTAAAGTGGGGATTCAATACCTGCTCTTTCTTCTACTTAGATTGGGAGCCGGTGTGGGACAAGGACCGTGTCCAACCTGATTATCTTGTATTTTCCCCAGCATTTAGTATAGTGCTTAGTATACAGTAGGTGCTTCACAAACACCACCTTATCATTATTATTATGCATAATTCTCCTTGGGCTTCCAAAGCATTTTGGTGATTGGCAGAAATGCCAGGGAAGAACAGCTGACTTGAAGCAGGAGAGAGAGACTCACTTAGGTTGGGGCCTTCTGTAATAATAACTATAATACTACTAACAATAATAATATTTGTTTCATGCTCCCTACATGCCAAGCACAGAGGGAGATATAAATTAATCAGATCAAATTCAATCCCAGTCCCACACGGGGCTCATCCATTCACTCATTCAATTGTATTTGTTGAGCGCTTACTGTGTGCAGAGCCCTGTACTGAGCACTTGGGAGGGTAGTAAACAATAAACAGACACATTCCCTGCCCACAGAGAGTTTACAGTCTAGAGGGAGCTTATAGTTTAAGGGAGAGAGATGTAGCGTGGCTCACTGGAAAGAACCCGGGAGTCAGAGGTCATGGGTTCAAATCCCGGCTCTGCCACTTCTCAGCCGTGTGACTGTGGGCAAGTCACTTCACTTCTCTGTGCCTCAGTTACCTCATCTGGAAAATAGGGATTAACTGTGAGCCTCACGTGGGACAACCTGATTACCCTGTATCTCCCCCAGCGCTTAGAACAGTGCTCTGCACATAGTAAGCGCTTAACAAATGCCAACATTATTATTATTAAAAGTGAGGCGCCCAGAAGTTTAGTGACTTGTCCAAAGCCACAGAGCAGGTCAGTGGCAGAGTTGGATTAGAACCCTGGTGTCCTGACTCCCAGGCCGGTACTCTTTCCCTTAGGCCACGCTGCTTCCCGTGCTGACCCCGTGCCAGGCACGGAAGGAATTGAGAGCGCTGGGGTAGAGTAGAGACAAGGTAATCAGGTCGGCCCCAGTCCCTGTCCCACAAGGGGCTCACAGGGAGAGGAGGCGGCGGTGGAGGGGGGCGAGTAGGAGAGCGCTCTCGGAACATCCAATTTGCCCATCCAGAACTCTCATCATCTCCGGGGCCACCTCAGGAAGATTGCACCGGGCTCCCTTGTTTTGTTTTAGCCCAGGAAGCGTCATCCACGGAACTTTGAGCACATTCCCACAGTAGCGCTTTAATTATCTGAGAAGCCTGGCAACGCATTTGCATTTTAATTAAGATTAATGAATCATGCATGATTCATTAGAGCATTTTTGCTCTGCAGGCAGGAGAGTGCTGGGTGGATGGGAGGGACAGGGTCTGAAGAGAGGGTCTGGGTTGGCAGACAGCCCTCCTGCAGCTCAGACCACGGGGCAAGACTGTCCTGGGTCTGCAGCTGGGGTTTGGCACTGCTATTTTTTTAAGGTACTCGTTAAACGCTTATTATGTGCCAAGCACATAGTACACACTCTTCAGGTCAGACACAGCTCCTGTCCCACATGGGGCTCACAGCAGAACAGGTATTGAGCCCCCGTTTTACAGTTGAGGAAACTGAGGCACAGAAAAGCTCAACGACTCGCCCAGTCACACAGCAGGCAAGTGGCAGGTCTGTGTTCTTTCCACTAGTCCAAACTGCTTCCCATGCTGCCTGCCCTCTGACTGTGAGTCCCATTTGGGCTATGCCTGACCCCGAATGTCTTAGATCTACCCCAGTGTTTAGCACAGCGCTTGGCACAGAGAAAGCATTTAGAGAACCACACTTAGCAGCAGTAGCCCGCAGCTCAGGGTTTTGCTTGGGCACTGGAGCGAGGGTGCCCGTTCATCAAGAGCACTGCAATAGCTCGTTCATCTTCTATGTCAAAAAGTAACCTGGACAGATGGTCAGACAAGTCCCCAGTCCAGGCCCATCAACCCTGGTCCCTTCTCTTCTCTTGTACTGTGCTCTCCCAAGTGCTCTGCACTTAGTAAGTGCTCAGTACCATCGATTGATTGATGGAGAGAGAACACTCGGGTGGGAATTGGACCTCTCTTTATCTGTAAGTTATTTCAGTGTCCCGTTCTAGATCGTGAACTTCTTGAAGGCAGGGACCACAACCGTTAACGCTGTCGTACTCTCCCGAGTGCTCAGTACAATGCTCTGCACATAGCAGCTGCTCAATAATTATTGATCGACCGAAGCCTCTACCACAACCCAGCCCGCACACTTCGCTCCTCTAATGTCAAACTACTCACTGCACCTCGATCTTGTCTTATCTCTCCACCGACCCCTCGCCCACATCCTGCCCTCCCTCTTCATATACGACAATCACTCTCCCCTTCTTCAAAGCCTTACTGAAGGCACATCTCCTCCAAGAGGCCTTCCCTGATTAAGCCCTCATTTCCTCTTCTCTCACTCCCCTCTCCGTCACCCTGTAACTTGGATCTGTTTCCTTTATTCACCCTTCCCTCAGCCCCTCAGTATGTATGTCCCTATCTGTAATTTTTAAATTTATATTAATGTCCGTCTCCCCCTCTAGACCGTAAGCTTGTTGTGGGCAGGGAACGTGTCCACCAACTCCATTACGGTGTCCTCTCCCAAGCATTTAGTGCAGTGCTTTGCACCCAGTAAGTACTCAATAAATATGACTGATTGAAACCAGATTCAACGGGCAGCCTTCCCCACCTCCCCACACGAACGCTGGGCATTTCGGTTCTTTCCACTGAAAGCTGCCCTTTGGCTGCCAGAGAGGTCTGAACTTTTCTGAGCAATCATTCCAGTTTCCGCAACCATTCTCTCAGACTGGTATGTGTTTTATTGACTAATTTCATGCCTAACGCACACCCCAGGTAAAGAGCAAGATCTTAAAAAAAAAAAAAACCCAAACCTAATGGCTGTCCGAGGCAGCATTTAGCAGAGTGCCAGCCTGCTTCCGTATACAGTGACTCGTTAACTAGTGAGCTATGAAGATGATGTCAGCGTAGCTGAGAACTCTGAATGACTTTTGCTCGCTTTTCTGACTTCCTTGAGGGTTTTGCGTTGAATGTATCTTTATTCCAAGCGCCTAGTATAGTGCTCTGCATGCAGTAAGAGCTCAGTAAATACGATTGAATGAATGTTGTTATACTCTACTCTCCCAAGCTCTTAGTACAGTGCTCTGCACACAGTAAGTGCTAAATGAATACAATAGAATGAATGAATGAGGTTGCCGGTGGTCAGGAAGGGCAGAGAGTACCAGATTGGGGCAATATGGGGTTGTTTCCCTGCCCATACCCACCTTCTCTCCCATGCAGGTACAACACATTTAGCTCACTGTGGGCAGGGAATGTGTCTACTGACTCTGCTGCACTGTCGTCCCCCAATTGCTTAGTACAGTGCTCGGAACACGGTAAACTCTCAATAAATACCATTGATTGATTTAGGCTGGTGGGGGGCAGACTGGAGTCTGGGAATCCTGGGACCCTGTGCCTTGACCCCAAGGTCCCGGTAATAGAAGTGACACTTGCACATTCTACCTAATGACACCACTGCTATTCCACCTCTAGGCTTGTCTTGAGCAGCAAAAGTTAATCGGGTGACCATCCACCAGAAACAGCGTGGCTTAATGGAAAGAGTGCGGGCTTGAGAGTCAGAGGTCATGGGTTCTAATACTGGCTCTGCCACGTTCAGCTGGGTGACTTTGGGCAAGTCACTTCACTTCTCGGGGCCTCAGTTACCTCATCTGTAAAATGGGGATTAAGACTGTGAGTCCTACGTGGGTCAATCTGATTACCATGTATCTACCCCAGCACTTAGAACAGTGCTTGGCACATAGTAAGCACTTAACAAATACCATTATTATTATGACTAGACTCTAAGTTCCTTAGGGCATGGATCCGGTCTACCAACTGTATTGTACTGTACTCTTCAAAGCCTTCAGTCCAACCACTCAGTTGTGCTCTGCACACAGTAACTGCTCGATCAATGTCGTCGATTGACTGATTTCTCTGGGCGGACCCATTTCTTCTAATAACAGAATAAGGCCACTGAAGGCATCTTATGATCAAGGAGTGTGCATTTGAGAGATTAGAGAGCATAGTCCTGTGCAGACACAATCAAGAGTCTTGGGTCCCATGCCTGTCTCTGCCATGGCCTTGCTCTAGGCCAGCGGCTCCATCTAAGAGGGTGGGTGGTGTCTCCTCCATTCCTCCCAGAGATGTGGTGAAGAGAAGCTGCGCTTACTATGTGCCAGGCACTGTACTAAGCACTGAGGTAGACACAAAAGAATCAGGATGGACAGAGTACCTGTCCCACATAGGACCCACAGTGTAAGGAGGAAGGACCCTTCCTTTCACTTGACAGATGAGGAGACAGAGGCTCAGGGAAGCTGTGACTTTTTTCTATGGTATTTGTTGAGCACTTTCTCCATGCCAGACACTGAACTAAGAGCTGAGGTAGCTTCCCAGCTAATCAAGTTGGACACAGTCTGTGTCCCACATGGGACTCACAGTCTTAATCCTCATTTAACAGATAAGGTAACTGAGGCCCAGAGCAGTTAAGTGACTTGCCCAAGGTCGCAAAGGAGACAAGCAGCAAAACTGGAATTAGAACCCAGGTCCTATGATTTCCAGGCCCTAGCTTTTTCTACTAGACCCCACTACTTCTCGAGGCTATTTAAGGACTCATGATATAGCCTCTGAAAGACTCCTTCGGATCTTGGAGGAAGATGATCCCTAATGCAGGCCAAAGATACCTCTGGATAACGCCCCTGCTCCCAACTCTACCGGCGGAGCCCTACCGGCCCTTCAGGGGAGCCCGCTCAATCCACCAAGTAGCTGAAAGGTGGAGAGAGGGCATACACAGAGCTCACAGGTAGTGGACAATGTGAACGAGGCCTGTTCCTGATGGCCTACACATCAGAATCTAGTGGACTGTAAGCTGCATTAGAGGACAAACTCCCTGTGGGTGGGCAACGTGGGTTTTGCTTCCATCGCACACTCAGCGCTCAGCAGGTGCTTCATGAAAGCCATCGATAGAATTGGAAAGCTAAAAATAAATTGTTTAAATTGGCCGGGCTGGACAGCAGGACACAGAGAGGAAATTGAAATTGGCAGAGAGCTAGGGGAGGGAGAGAGAAAAGGAAAAAAATTCCCAGTGCACCTTTTGGCCCGGCTGACTCTCTGCCCCTTCAGAGACCTGACCTCTCAGGAGGCCAGAACACGCCTAGACAATTCACATCCTATTTCTACTGAACCAGCTGATCTGACAAATGTCACCTGCACACAAGGGCAAAGATGCTCTAATGTACCAAAATCGATTTCTTAAGATTCAGAAAGAAAGAGCAAAGCCCAGTCAGGAGGTCCAGACTTCTGATTTGGCCCCAAGCCTTACAAAGCATAAGATTCAGGTCCTGCCCACCCTCCAACAGGTTGCACTCCTTAACTCAGTGTATCAGTCCTCTCTTGTTGCTCTTTTTACTCACCCACCCCCACCATATCTGGCCTCATTTCTGGAAAATAACAAAGGGGCAAAACCCAGACTTGCCCAAGAGGAGGGTCCCAAAAGGGCCTTGGGAAAGCCAGGAGCAGGCCCTAGAGAAAGGTGAGCTTGTCCGATCCCATCGACCTTTCCCTTTCCCTAGCAAAGGCCAGTCTGATTTAGCTGATTTAGCCGCTTCATATTCTGGGCCAGAACAAAATGGCAGGCATATAGCCAACCGTATGGCCATTTTCATCGGCTTTCTGCCCCCCGTTTAATAGTATTCAATGCAGAGCACTGGACTAAGCTCTTGGGAGAGTCCAGACACCACACAGCACAGTAAGTGCTCAATAAATACGATTGAATGAATTCTCTACCCACAAAGGGCACCCTGAGACTTACCTACCCCTAACTGCACTCTTCTCACCTCTAACCACGGCACCCTCCACACTGTTTGATTTTATTTCCCCAGTTTTAGTGTTTTTATTGTTTCATTTCTCCTTAGCTGAATGGCACAGGTCACTTCTCTCCCCTTTATTCTTAGATTGTGAGTCTCTTGAGGATCAGGGACCAAGTCAAATTCTCACCAGTCATATTCTTTCCCAGTAATCATAAAATTGCTTGGCACCCAGTAAACACTTAATACTATTACTAAGATTTGTACTCTGTGAACAGCCCTTGGTTCTCAAACCATTCCTTCCAGCCACCTTGTCAGAAAAGAAAGCAGTGGGATGGGGGCAGGTAAAGTCCCTGGATAGATTGTAAGATCCTAAGGGCAGGACTTGTGTGGCCTATAGTGGAAAGATAGCTGGACTGGGAGTCAGAGGCCCTGTGTTCTAATCTTATTCTGCCACTTGCCTGCTGTGTGACCTTGGGGAAGTCACTTAACTTTTCGGTCTTAGCGTCTTCATCTGTAAAAATGGAGGGGCACAGGAAAGTACTTATTAATCAATGGCATTTACTGAGTGCTTACTTTGTGCAGAGCACTGTACTAAGTGCTTGGGAGAGTCTCTCTCATTTGGACCATGATCCCTGTATAGGACTGGATTGGGTCTGAGCTACTTATCTTGTACCTACCTGAGAGTTTAATACAGTGCTTGACACATAGTAAGTGCTAGATGATAATAATAATGATGATGATGATAATTGTCAATCACTTATTCTGTGGCATCATACTAAACGCTGGGGTAGATATGAGTTAATCAAGTTGAACACAGTTCCTCTTTCACACGGGCTCACAGACTAAGCAGAAGGGAGAACAGTTAATAAAAACTCATTTTATAGATGTGGAAACTGAGGCACAGAGAAGTGAATGACTTGCCCAAGGTCAAACAGTAGCCAAGTGGCAAGGGGGCCAAAATTATGCTGTTTTCTGTAATAGCTATTTCCGGTTGACCCTGTTCTCGCTCCAGTTCTCAAACACTTCTCCTTTATATGTTTTATGAGGGGGTTTCCCTCCACTTCAGTCCATGGCTCAGTGCTCTTTAACAAGAAGACTTCCATGTCCCTGAGGACCTATCATAGCAGATCCTCCACAGCGCCCTGTACTGGGCCCCACAGCTCCAGGCAGTCTTCTGACCTAATAACAGTAGCACTCATAAAAATAATGATAACAATAATCACTGTGGTGTTTGTTTAGTGTTTACGATATCCCAGGCACTGGGCTAGATACATAATAATCAGATCAAAAAGTCCCACATGGGGCTCACGGTCTAAGAGGAGAAGAGGTATTTCTTCCTCATCTTGCAGACGAGGCAGAGGCAGCAAAGTGACTTGCTCTAGGTCAAACTGCAGGTAAGCAGGAGAGCCAGGATTAGAACTCCGGTTCCCGGACTCCCAGGGCCGTGCTCTTTCCACTAGACCTCACTGCTTCTCGCAGGCTGACCTCCAGGTGAAAACCTTTCTGAAGGCTATACCCTTCTCTCCAGCTTTGGTCCTGGTCCCAAGTCCTCCTCTCTCTCTCAGGCTTGACGCTCACTGGCTTTCTCTTCATGAGATTTTCGAGGGCGTTTTTAATCGGCTCGGCAGGCCTAGAGTACCCCCGATGCTTCTCGGTTATTGATTTTAATAGATGCTATCACGAGATGGATACGGCTCAGTGCAAGGAAACGCCACAGCTGGAGCCCTTAACGCATTAGTGGCTGCAGAGGCTAAACTGCTCCTCTGTGGACTCTGACCTGCAGGGGCACCGCTAACCCTATGCTGAGATCGGCAGTGTTCGCGCCACACGGGAGATGGCGAGTTCCTTCAAAGAGCCGTCAGTTGCAGTGGATCCGTCTGCCTTGGCTTTGCTTTTTAGCTGGGCTCTTCTAGAATAGTCAATCCCCCTTAACGTGGCTTTGTAAACACACAGCGCCTGGGCCACAATGGCCTGCTGGAATTTTCCTGGACGATTCACCCAGACAGGCAGTCGGTGGTGTGCCCAGCTGGGACCATTGCGGCCAATTCGTCAATGGTATCTGTGAGCTTATTGAGCAATGACAGTAATAAGAGTAAGAGAGAAGTAGCATGGCCTAGTGGAAAGAGCACGGGCCTGGGAGTCATAGGGCCTGAGTTCTGATGTCAGTTCCGCCACTGTTCTGCTTTGTGACCTTGGGCAGGTCCTTTCACTTCTCTGGGCCTCAGTTACGTCATCTGTAAAATGGGGATTAAGGCTTTGAGCCTCATGTGAGACAGGGACCGGATCCAACCTGATTAGCTTTTATCTACCCCAGGGCTTAGTATAGTACCTCGTACTTAGCAAGAGTTTAGCAAATACCAGTGGAAAAATATTAGGGAAGGAGAATGGGTATTGAATCCCTATTTTACAGATGAGGAAACTAAGGGCCAGAGAAGTGAAGTGACTTGCCCAAGGTCACCCAGCAGGCCAGAGGTGAAGCTGGGATTAGAACTCAGGTCCCCTGACTCCCATGCCTTCCTCTTGTCCCTAGGCCAGATTGCTTCCCCACTGTCAAATATCCCCGGTCTTGCTTAATTGAGATTCAGAAGGTTTCCCAGCATTTTAGGATTCCCAGAGCCTGAAGATATACATATACTTTCTTCTAGAGGCTTACCATAGCTACCCTTTGAGTCTATTGACATTTATAGAGACTTGGCCAGCTTGATGTCCCAAATGTATCCCCATGCATAAATTTCAGCCTTCCTTTGATCAATCCCTGCTTGATAGGGACCATTAAGCTCACCACTGTCCTCTGCCAAAGAGGCTAAACAGGCAGGCTTCCCAGCCCTCCCTCTTTCCCCACTTTCCCCAACCTCTAGCTGGATGAGGCGATTTTGGAGAATGGGGTAATTTTGCCCTCTGCTCCGGGCCCCAGGACTCTCAAAGCATTAACATGCTCTTTGTGCCACTGGTTTACCTTCAGGCTACATGTGGTCTTTAGCTCAGAAGGATTTATTGGCAGTTAAACCAGGCTCCCCTCAATCAGACCTGACCTAAAAAAAGAACAGTCACCAAGGTGTGTTGAACTCTGCCCCTGTCACCACTTCCTCTTGGAAGGTCTCTCTGGATAGGAGAGAGGCAACCTGGGCCCCCTCAGGGGAGGGACGGAGGGAGGTCAGGGCTTGGGCTACTGTCCCTCCCAGCCAGACCATTCATTTGCCCGAAACCAAACCATTACTTCCCTCCCTCAAGGTTCCGTCAGAGGGGGAAACGGACCAGTTCCGTCACCTCCTCTCATCTTCCCCACGATGCCTTATCTACTCCCTCCCAGGGTGGGGTGGTCCCCAAGGCTTTCCGTGATTGCGCTCCTTTGGTTGGGGTGGGAGAGCAGCAGGCTCTGAGAGGACTTCCCAGGGCTGCACAGACTTGGAGAAACATTGTTGCCTAGTGGAAAGAGCACAGCCCTGGGAGTTGGACCTGGATACTGGTCCCGACTCCCAAAGTGACTCCTTTGGGTAAGTCACTCTCTGTGCCTCAGGTTCCCTCATCTGTAAAATGAGAACTGAATTCCTGTTCTTGCTCCCGTGGACCCCAGGTGGGACAGGGACTGTAACCATGTATCTACCCCACCACTTAGGATGGTAAATAGCACACAGTAAGAACTTAACAAATACAATGATTATCATTATTATTATTATTTACTCACCCATTTGCTCCGGGCAGGACCCTGCGAGCAGATGTCAAGAGAAAACTTCCAGGTGGTGGTGGCTTACCCGGCCCTCTACTCCCCTTCTGACTTGGGTAGCCATATTGACTACAATGTCTTGAGATACAGCGGGTGATGCTTATAACGTTTCTAAGCTGACTCCCTGTTTCAGCTTTCCACTACTGGCCTCCTTTACAACAGCGTCATTTACTGCCGACAGTAGAATGCGTCATCGGGAGGATCGGGGGGACCTCGAGGAGCCCCAGGACCCGGGGAAAGAATTGTAAGAGTTGCAACTGTGAGGAAAAACGAAAGGAAAACTGGAAGAGGCTGCAAATGGGGGTGGGGGAACCAGAGAGGTCATGGGGCAGATTACTTGATCACCAGCTGGAGTCTCCAGGCCATTTGACTGTCAATCAATAAAAATTATTGAGCGCTACTACATTCCGAGCGCTGTGCCAGTGACTTCAAAGTTGGTTCCCCCAACCCAAAATCCCTCTGATGTCATGTAAATATACTCACGCGCTGCTCATCTGTAATTAACTGAGTACACAATTTTGGATCATTTTGGTAAAAAACAGGGTAACCAACCTTAGATCGGGAACCACCCCTCCATTTATAACACCGTTCCTACAAGAAAACTGCTTCTGACATCCAATGTTTCAGCCTAAGACAGGGCTCTCGACCAGCAGTTGAGCCATAAGTCCAAAGACTGCCAGTACAGGATTTTCATTGAACCAGTAAAACATATAGTTGTTTCACTTGATATCCCCCCAAAAACCAAAAGAGGTGAAGTGGACTACTGTGGAAGTAATTTCGTTGGCTTGGGTGGTCACAAAGGGCTGACTAGAGCAAGGCTGACGAGAACTTCGTGCCAAAATGACTGGACTTTGTGGATTTTTGGTTTTGGAGGGCCGGATGGAAGGAGAAATATGTTCGAGACCACCCTGCAACGTGGTCGGTCCCAGACGGGCAAGCCTCAGTTCTGGTTGACTTTCCCAGATCGCCATCGACAATAATACTTATTGAGTGCTTACTATATACAAAGCACTGTACTATCTTTTGGCATTTCCTTTAAATCAGGAGAGGCAGCATCTGTGAGCTACAACAGAAACCATGATGACATTACAAAAATGCCTTCTGAAAAGGCCAGGTCACAGTTTCAGTTTTGTCTTTGTTTTCCCGTGACGCTTCTGTATGTAATCGATTTTCAAGTCCCCATTGGAGGTGGACTGCGGGGTCGACCCGGGGGCTGGAATAGTGGATGAGGGGGAAGTGGGAGTCGTATGTGGAAATTGTATAAAATGAGCCCGGGGTTTCTCGGAGGCTTCCCCTCTAATGACCCAAGAGTTGCCTTTTCTCTAAGAAGATCTGATTTTTAGTTCGAGAGATATTTGCCTATTCCGCACCTAGCGGTTCTGGGCACTTGTTTCTTTCATCAGCTTCCCCGTTATCCTGTGCCTTTGAAACCTGTCCTTGCCTCACTAGAGCATAAACTCCCTGTGGCCGGGGAACGCATCTCACTCCTGCAGGACTCGGCAAAGGGCTTAGTACTGTGCTTCTCATCCAATAGCTGCTCAGCGAATAGCATGACTTTTTTTTTTTTAATAGCACTTGTTAAGTGCTATGTACCAGGCACAGTACTTAGCACTAGGAAAGATACAAGCTAATAAGGTCAGACACAGTCCGTGTCCCTTATGGGGCTCACAGTCTTAATCCCCATTTTACAGATTAGGTAACTAAGGCACAGGTTCCAATGCGACACACCGGTGGGGTAGTTAGCAAGTCCCATGCAGACTTGGGGAAACCAGACCAACCGCAGGGACCCCTGTGGGCCACAACAGACGGTCAAGAGAGAGCTCGTTGTGGGCAGGAAGCATGTCTACCAACTCTGTCATATTTTACTCTCCCAAGTGCTCAGTACAGTGCTCTGCAAACAGTAAACATTCTGCTATACAGTAAGCCCTCAAATACAATTGATCGATGAGGAAGAAAGGCTATTACCAGAGCTAATGGTGGGAAGCAGCGTGGCTCAGTGGAAAGAGCCGGGGCTTCGGAGTCAGAGGTCATGGGTTCGACTCCCGGCTCTGCCACTTGGCAGCTGTGTGACTGTGGGCAAGTCACTTAACTTCCCTGTGCCTCAGTTACCTCATCTGTAAAACGGGGATTAACTGTGAGTCTCACGTGGGACAACCTGATTACCCTGTATCTACCCCAGCGCTTAGAACAGTGCTCTGCACATAGTAAGTGCTTAACAAATACCAACATTATTATTATTAGAAGCAGTGTGACCCAGTGGAAAAGAGCACTGGACTGGGAGTCAGGAGACCTGAGTTCTAAATCCAGCTTCTCCATTTGCCTGTTGTATGCCCTTGGGAAAGTCACTTAATGTCTTGGTGCCTCAATGTCCTCATCTGTAAAATGGGAATTATACAACTTGAAGCCCCATGGGGGACAGAGACTATATCTGACCTGTTTCCACCGTATCTACCCTAGCATTTAGGGTCGCACTTGCTACACAATAAGTGCTTACCAAGCACCACAATGATTATTTTTTTTTATTATGAAGCCGCATGCATTATCCCCAGCATTAAAGGTTCTCTCCTGCCAAGCCCAGAGAGGCAGGCTCCCGTGCAATGACTGAAAGCAAATCCTATCATACCATCAGTGTTGCAGCTCCCAGGTTTCTCTCTGTCTTCGATCCCTCACTTAGTGGTTCCTGTGACATTGACCCCCGGGACCCCTGGTCGGTTACCCCTCCTGAACGCCTTATAGAAACAGACCAATTCTTTTACAACTGATATCGATTTTCTTTTTTTTTGCTCAGTGGACTTGCTTCCCGTGGAACCCAAATAGATCATCTCAGGCCCAGATGGATTCTTTGGTGGTCTGATACCACTGGGCAGGCTACATGGAGCAAATAGATTAGGAATTTGCTCAGTCTTCCACTTTGCTTGGATGGTGCCCATCTAGAATGACCAGATGCCTCACACTGGGCAAGACTGACCTGCAAGTCGACTCCTTTTCCCGCCAATGGCTGGCAGGATCCCCAACGCCCATTTTAATGATAGTAACGATGGTATTTGTTAAGCGTTTACTATATGTCAGGCATTGTACTAAGGCTGAGGTGGATACAAGCAAATCGAGTTGGACGCAGTCCCTGTCCCATGTGGGGCTCACAGTCTCAATCCCCATTTTACAGATGGGGTCACCGAAGCACAGAGAAGAGAAGTGACTTGGCCAAGATCACACAGCGGACAAGTGGCAGAGCCAGGATTAGAACCCACTGTGGCCGGTGGGGGAAGTAGCAGGCACAAGGAGCCAGCAAGGGCTGGAAGTGGACAGAGAAGTACTGTACAGCTGGCAGAGACGTGGCAGCCAGCACTGCCTTAGCCCAAATCACTACCGCTGCCACGGTCACAATACCAGTGATGATGCCCAAGGAACCCCGAGGGCTGTGGACCACGATTGGCAGCCACACCTGACCTTTCACCCTCAACTGGCTGTCTCAGGCAGGGACTTCAGCGAGAGCAAGCCATCAGCATCAGTGGTGTTCGGGGTTTGTCTGCTGTGTGTCCAGCACCGAACTAGGACCTTGGAGTACTCGCACCCGAAATTTAGTCACAGTTCATGTTTCCTAGGAGCTCACACTGTAACAGAGGAGATGAGCAGACACGAGCAGGCCAGGAGGCAAAAGAGTAGAGACAAATGATGAAAAGCCCAAGTAAAAGCAGTAGGCGGATGAACAAGCAGATATGTCCCTGACGTGGCTGCTGGGAGTGACCAGGAAGGGGAGGATTAGTCAGGGAATGCCTCTTGGAGGAGGAGATTTTTAAGAAGGCTTTGTAGGTGGCGAGGAATGTGGTCTGACTGAGCTGAGAAGGTGGTGAGTTCCTCAAAGGGGAAGTAAGGGTTCCTGCTTTTTAATCATCGATGCTTACACTTATTAAGCACCTGCAATGCAGAAAGCACTGAATTAATGTCCAGAGGATTGTAAACAACACACAAAAAAATGAAGAAACGATCCCTATCCCATTGCTTCTCCCCTTTTCAATCCATATTTCTCACTGCCAACTGCATCCATCGGCCAAATCGTCTCTAGGCCCACGACTCTCACTTGCTGAAAACCTCCAGAGGCTGCCCCCCTCCCTCTGCATTGAACAAAAAGACTTTCCATTGGTTCTCCTCACTCCCCAGCTCATTCTTTTGACCTCTGCCAAATTCACTGTACCCCACCCGTATCTCATCCACCCACCTCCAACTCCTCATTCACACTGTCCCCCCAGCCTGAACCTTCCACTCTCAACTAGTTCTCAACCCTTTCCTCCACCTTCAAGTAGTCTTCCCCAGTGAAATCCCAATGCACACCTCTAGCACACACATTTCTACCACCCTCAGTCATTGCAAACACATGCGTATTTAGTTGGACGTTTGGGATCCAGAAACTGAGACCCATCAGCTTGACTAAGCCTCCTCCCTCACCCGCCCAAGGAGCTTTTCCACCTTGCTCTTTCCTAGAGGGAGGAACATCTTGCAACACAATGGAAAACAAGAACCCCAAGCTCTAGGCTAGTGGTTCACAGACTCCTTGTAAACTTCCAGAAAGCTTCCCCTCCCACTACTCAGTCGAAGAGCAGGTCTATGGTAAAGTATCAAGGGGACCTTTTGGGGAGGAAAAATGTTCTTGCATCTAATTAAAAACATTGGGCCAAAGGTGTAACATGATGCAGTGATAAACTCAAAAGGAATTCAAAGCCAGAGATGGGATTTTGGGAGCTCTATTACCCCGACAGGTAGGTCTACGTAAGCAAATCATACAAACCAACAGCCAGTTGACAGGAGAAATGGCAAAGTCTCTGCTGAACCTCTGGCTTCCCCTGAGGATGAGCCTGATGGAGCTGGAAGTATTTAGGGAAGGTGAGGACAGTGCCAAATGGGCAGTCACGAAGGAAAGGGGAGGGGAAAGGCAGTGGAAGGAGAGCTTCTCCTTAAACATCAATCATTTTGGGGTGAGAATGAGCCAGCTTTAAAGTCAGAATACTGATAAAAAAAAAATACATATATGGCTTTAAAAGGCAAAGGTAGAGAATGTTTTTCTCTGTACACATTCCACTGTCTTGTCCTCGAGACCCCACTTGTGTATATTTTCCCCTCTCATATCACATCCATCTTTCTTCACACATCCACAGGGAATGGTGAGACCCGCTCCCCTAGAACACAGGAGTCATGAGCTCTCACAACCCCACGTTAAGGAAAGACCGCGCTATAGTACTCACCAGATCTGACGCCAGGCCCTTGTGTGCAAACCATTTCTTCAGACTCCAGCTTCACTGTACCCTCCAAAGGCTGCTGGCAGTGGACAAGTGCTCCTTCACAGCACCCAAGCCCAAACGGGTAGTGAGGGCAGGTGCCATGGCAGGAGTTGCAGTCTCTTTCAGTTGTGTGAGCAGATGTGGGTTTCTCTCCATCCTCAAGTTTAGGGGCTGTGTCCAAGGTGCCTAGAGTCCTGAAGAAAGACAGCGAACAAGTTGAGAAGAGAAGGGTGTGCCTCTTCTTTCCCCTACACTGATAGGACCAGGAGAGAGAGATCTCTGGGCTCTCACAAGGGCTTGATGAGAAGCAGCTGACCTGGAAGACACCCTGCTCTCATAAGTGTCTGCCATTTGGCCAATTTGGGATTCCCAGAGGCTCTGCCTATCAAGGGTTTTTGAGAGAGTGAACTAGGGCTGGGGCTAATAGTCTCAGGCCTCCATGGAGGGTCGGGGCAGGTCTTGTCGTGTTGCAAAACACGACAAGAGATTGGCTCAAAGATCTTCACAGAAGACTTTTCCAGGCTTTTTTTTTTTAAAAATGGAATTTGTCAAGCACTTTTATTATGCGCCAGGCACTGTTTTAAGTGCTGGGGTAAATACAAAGTAATCCGATCGGACACAGTCCATGTCTCACATGGGGTTTACTACCTTAATCCCCATTTTACAGATGAGATTACCTGCGGCACAAAGAGGTGACTTGCCCAAGGTCACGCAGCAGACACATGGGGGAGTCAGACTTAGAACCCAGTTCCTTCTGATTCCCAGGCCCATGTTCTCTCCACTAGGCCACGCTGCCCTGGAAAGGAACTGCTGTCACTTCGGTTACCTGTGGGACCTTATTTTGAAAACAAGGATCTCTAAGTTCCTCATGCCGATTGCACCTCGAAGACGTAATACACGGTTGCATAAGCTTCACAGCACAGAGGAAGGTATTGTAAGAGACCGATTACTATCACTCCCCGATGAAAGCACGAATGACCACATGCCTTGGTGGGAATGAAAGTCCTTCACGCTTACCAGTTTATTTCCCGGCACTCATTTCCACACAGCTCATGGCACTTGAATGGCAACGTAGCTCATTCATCCTCCTCTGTGACCTAGGCATTACAACATGACCTTCTAACAGCTTGCTTAGAATCACAGAGTGCTTTGAGGTCTTGGACTCTTAGATGGGGCACACAAGTCTTACATCCATATCCAGAGTTGATTTTAACATCTGTCTCCCTCTCTAGATTGTAACCTCCTTGTGGGCAGGGAACGTGGGTACCAACTCCTGTTACTGTACTCTCCTTAGAGTACAGTGCTCTGCACACGGTAAGTGCTCAAGAAATTCCACTGATGGGACAAGGTTCTCCAAAGGGAGGAGAGTCTGTCACCCGCAGTTTGCCGAGCCATAAATCAGTGAAGGACGCCACAGCTGAATTTGAAATCTGATCTCGGCCCAAGACTCTCAGTTTGTGGATTTTAAATGACTACAGTGGCATTTGCACCAGACGGCCACTACCAGTCATATCGAACTGGGTAAAAAACTGGAACCATTACCACTCTCTTCGAAACCCTAAGAAACTGGTGGTCAGCTCTGTGCATTGTTTCTCAGTCAAAACATCATTATTGGAAGCAGCGAGGCCTAGTGGAAAAAGCCCAGGCCTGGAAGTCAGAGGACATGGGATCTAATCCCGGTTCTGCCCCCTGCCTGCTGCGACACCTTGGGCACATCACTTTACTTCTCTGGGCCTCATTTTCATCATCTGTAAAATGGGGAGAAAATATCTGTTCTCTCTCCTGCTTAGACTGTGAACCCGATGAGGGTCAGGAACTGTATCTGACCTGATGATCTTATATCTCCCCCGGCACTCAGTATGATGCTTGTCACATCGTAAGGGATTGACAAATAGCACCGTGATTATCATTATGAAAAGGCACGGAGCATGGGAAAGGGAAGGTTGGGAGTGTGCAGTGGCAATAACTATAAACCTAGCCCTCGTGGAAATGGCTGCTGGAGCTATGCCATCAGTAGTTTAGGTTTCCGACTGAAAAATTATCTAGGCCGTTCTAGGAGATAAGCCCAGCCAGAATCTGGAAAAATAGCTGGCCATTGTGGGAGGCCAAGACCGCAGGGGCTGAAGCACCAAAGTTGGTCCGTTGTTCTAGTCGCGGGTCTCCAACAGCTTTCCCGGATCAATTTGTGGATCAAAGTCAACAACTCTCTCCCTCTTTAAGCCTTATTGAGGGCACATCTCCTCCAAGAGGCCTTCCCTCACTAAGCCCCCCCTTTCCTCTTCTCCCATTCCCGACTGAATCATCCTGACTTGCTCCCTTAGTTCTTCCCACCTCCCAGCCCCACAGCACCTATGTACATATCTGGAATTTATTTATATTAATATCTGTCTCCCCCTGACCCCAGACTGTAAGCTCGTTGTGGGTAAGAAATGTGTCCGTTTATTGTACTGTACTCTCCCAAGTGCTTGGTGCAGTGCTCTGCACACAGTAAGCACTCAATAACTATGACCGAATGAGTGACAACTTCAGCCTCTAGTCTTCCTCACCACCGGGGTATGATGCGACAGATACTGTGACCTGGCAAGCGATGTGACCGCTTCATGGCCAGGCATATGATCTTATCCTGACGAGCGGTAGAAACTCAGATGCAAAGAACAGAAGGCCAGGTCACTTGTTCAGGAACCATGTCCTCCAGACTCTAAGCTCATAGGGAACGTGTCCACCAACTCTGTAATATTGGACTCTCCCAAGGGCTTAGTATAGTGCTCTGCAACATGGTAAGCACTCAGTAAAAATGACTGATTGATTGATGTCTGGATGGGCCAGGCACTTTGTTTGAAGATGATTTTCCTGCAGAAAATTCTCGCTTTTGCTCCATCTGCAGTGAGCAATGTCAGAGGCCAAACTAAGGTTACAGTGGACGGAGCCAGCAAACTGGAACCCCAATTTTACATCTAAAGTGGGAAGTTCTACCTCCAGCCTTACCCTTTGATCCCCCCCGCAAATAACTGGAAAGTCCCATCTCCAACATCACCCTCTGACTCCTAATGTCAGTCCCATAGTTTGACTACTTTTCCAGCTGTGCCAACTCCAGCTCTCAGTTCCATAGCTATGCTATTTACTAAGCACTTAATATGTGCGAAGCACTGTGTTAAATGCTGGGTTAGAAACAAAGGTAACAGGTCAGACACAGTCCCTGACCCACAGGGAGCTCATAAACTAGGTAGGGGTGTATGGAAAAGACAGATGGTGGCAGTTGAACCCAGAGACGATTCACTGACACCAACATCCCAATGGGTACACAAATGATCTGGGTTAGATCTCTTTCCTCTTGCTCTGCTGTCACTCTGGAAGGCTCTTGACTTGAGTGGCCATTGAGGCCAACTGCTGATACATGACATCACATGTTCTTCCCACTGTCAAAGCCCTCGGAGAACAACCCCACGCCAGCCTCCAACCCCACCTCCCAACACGCTAAATCACTTGGACCCACCAGCCACCACTAGCTCTAGTTTATTCATTTACATATTTACCTGTTTATTTATATCCTCCATCAGCCCTTAAGTATATATAGATAGTAGATTGTAAGGTCAAATGATTTATTTTGATTATCCCATTTCAATCATTCTATGCTATTTGCGTGCTTACTGTGAGCAGAGCACTATACTAATCCTGGCTCCGCCACTTGTCTGCTGTGTGACTTTGGGTAGGTCACTTAACTTCTCTGTGTCTCACTTACCTCATCTGTCAAATGGGGATTAAGACTGTGAGCCACCTATGGTGCATAGACTGTGTTCAACCTGATTACTTTGTAGCTACCCCAGCAGTATAAAGCCTGGCCCATAGTAAATGAGGAGTTGGTAGACACAATCCCTAACCACAAGGAGTTTACAGTCTAGAGGGACAAGACTGGGTTATTTGTAAATACGTTTATGTCTGTCTCCTCTGGAAGAGTGAGCTCTCCTTTGAACGGGGATTAGGTCACATGTTTATATGGTACTTTCCCAAGTGCATGGTACAGTCCACTGCACCCAAGGGGAGTGTAATAAATACCTTTACTACTAAGGAGGGGTGGCCTGACGGGAAAGGTGTGGAATTGCCCAGGGATGTCTCTTGAGGGAAGTGGCTACTTAGAAGGGCCTTAGAGCCAGAAGAACTTCTGGGCCACTTCTTGCATTGCTGTCATAGGGTTCTCAGAAGTCTCCTCTCCCAGAAGCCACTAGGGCTAGGTGGCATCATGCTTCATCTTCCACCCTAGAGGCAGGGGATCAATCAGCTGATTTCTAGAGTGGTCTTCCACCTGGAGGATCCTCTGAAGTTGGCTCTTAGCCCTGAAGGTCTTTCTCTGTTTGACGATTACAAAAGCAGCCCCTAAAAACAACATTCCTCTTAAATATGGAACATTTTGGTTTCTTCCTCCAAATGACACTTTCACAGATCCTCCGTTGGTCTTTTCGCCGCCCCAGAGGGCACTGCCCCCAACAGGCACCGTAGCGGTACATTTAGGTCCTCCTTCTTGAGTTACGCTGCATATGCAGCATGACATAGAGGAACCAGACAGAAAGTCTGGCTGAGGTCCATCTGAGTCTGCCTAAACTCAGAGCGTTCCTCTGGGGGGACCCCTGACTCCTGACCCCTGACCTGTTCCAGGCCCTGAGTTTTTCCCTCCCAGGTCCCTGTGAACCCAGAAGCTGCTTCTGAGTTGCAGGGCCTGGCACGCTGGGTGCTTCACGTGACAACTGCTGCACATAAAAGACCAGAGTGGACAAGGGCCAGACCGGCTGGAAACAGGACACTTCTGTTGAATCCTGGATTTATGCTCACCCTACTTTGCCCGATTTTGTTCAAAGAGCGGAGGTTTTTCCATTATCCCAAATAGCCATTATGGCTTAGGTAATTGGAGATCTGGGCAAGCCAAATTTACCCCCACCCTTACTATTAAGAGGAAAGATGTACCTTGCATCTATCTCAGTGCTTAGCACAGTGCCTGGTCCTTAATAAGTGCATAGCAAAGACCACAATGATTATGATAATTGGTTTCCCGCTGTATTACTCATTCAGTAGAGGGCCATGGGAAACCCTCTGGCCTGCAGCTAGATTTTCCCTGGAATCCCACAAGGCCACAGACTGGACAGTTTATGGGTTTTCACACCATTAAAACCTAAAGCAGCTGCAGAAGCAAAAATGAAACAGAGATGGGGCAGAGAGCGGAGGGGAAAGAGAAGGATCAGAGAGGTTGGAAAAAAAAATCTTTGTCTAAAGGCGGGGCGGATTAGGGTGTTATGAGAAGAAGAATCCTTTCAGTTCTGAACACCCCCTGCTGTTCCTGGGACACAATCGGGTCTGGCTACATCCTCTGAGATGTGATAAACTCCCCTGCAGTCTAACAACAGCAATAAATGGCTGAGTCACTCTGGGTCTAAAGGAGTTCAGAGAAAGGACAAGTTTTCTTCCAGTGATTCCTTGTCTTCTCCCCTGCCGTCTGTGCTTAAGTGCCCATGCTGTGCCCTGCTGCGGAGTGGGTGGAGAGGGAATAGGCAGGGCAGGGCAGGTCGGATTCTTCTAAAGCAACTACTTGAGGGACCTGAAATGTGGGGAGGCCCCTCTGCCTCCAATGGGTCCTCGGTAAACAATGTCCAAAGATGGCATGAATTCATTAATCAAAGACTGCGGGATGGGGGGCAGGAAGGGGTAAGAGAAGCAGCATGGCCTAGTAACAGAGCACGCCCAAGGAGTCAGAAGGTCATGGGTTCTACTTCCGGCTCTGCTACTTGTCTGCCGTGTGACCTTGGACAAAATCACTTAACTTCTCTGTGCCTCAGTTCCCCTATCCTGTAAAATGGGGGTTAAGACTGTGAGCCCTATGTGGGACAGGGACTGTGTCCAACCCAATTATCTTGTATCTGCCCCTGAGCTTAGAATAGTGCCTAGCACATAGTAAGTGCTAAACAAATACCATAATTATTATTAATAATTACTATCTCTCTTCAAGCCATTTGTCAATTTGCACATGGTAAGCACTTCATGTAATACTGTTACATTCACTTGCCCTCCCCCATTAAATTGCAAGCTCTTCGAGGGCAGGGATTGTGTTGCCTTTCAAACACGGAGGGCAGTGCACAGCACACAGGAGGTGCTCAATAGCGAGGCAGTGATGATGCATTATTGATTTTTCTGTCGTTCATTCGATCTTCCTTCCCCTACCCCGCTCCCTACGCTGCAAGGGTCTGGTAGCAGAAATGAGGCTGGGGAGTTTGAGGAGTCCCAGAAGACTCTTCTTCTCAAGAGGCCTGAGGTGCCTCACAGGGGGTGTCCGAGATTGGATCCCTGCCTCTAAGGGTTATCCTGGCATAAAAATAAACCCAAATTCAGACAGGCAAAGGGGCATTTTTGTGGCACTCTAGTTCGCTCAAGTCCTTTTTGCTTATGACTTTTTTATATTGCCTTGATTTGCATGGTTTGCCTCGTTTGTTTTGTTTTTTGTTTCAGGGTGGGGCGGAGGGGCAGAGAAAGGAGAGATTCTCCCTCCAACCTCTGCTAACATTTCCCCCCGGGACAAAATGGTGATCTATCCAGAATTCAGGCAGCAGGACAGAGATCGAGAGAAGAGAAAAAGAGAAGCGGAGAATGAAGGGAAAGGGGTAAAACGGCATTCAGAACTAGGGAGAAATCCTGCCCAGGGAGAGAGAGAGCCGGTGGGGGTCTGGAAGGCAGGGCAGCAGGTAGGAGAGACAATGGGGACTCGCCCTTTGGCCCCCCGGATTAGTCCTTGACAGAGCAATGAACCTCTCCCCCTCCTGAGAAACCCCTCCCCAGTTGGTTGGAAAAAGTTTGGGCCCTGGGGCTTCCAGGGCAGAAGTCAGAGATTTTCTCTTTCCAGGTCCCTATTCAATCGATGGTATTTACTGGGAGCTAAAATCAATGTTATTAGACCCAATCCCTGCCCCAAGGAGCTTAGTTTCTGACTGGCTTTCCCACCTCACGTTTCAGTTCACCCCACCCAATCACACTGTCTCTATACTTTCAGACTACGCCAGGCTCCAGTTCCTTCCTCCTCTTTCAGGCACAGATAACCTCCCCTCCTTCTCCCCAGGAGTTCTCTCCTCACTTCCCCCTCCCCATCTCCAACACGGCACCTGAGCTCTCCCCTCCACCAGTAATAATAATAATAATGATGATGGCATTTGTTAAGCACTTACTATGTGCTTAAGCACGAAGCAGCGTGGCTCAGTGGAAAGAGCACGGGCTTTGGAGTCAGAGTTCATGGGTTCGAATCCCAGCTCGGCCACTTGTCAGCTGTGTGACTTTGGGCAAGTCACTTAACTTCTCTGTGCCTCAGTTACCTCATCTGTAAAATGGGGATTAAGACTGTGAGTCCCACGTGGGACAACCTGACTCCCCTGTGACTACCCCAGCGCTTAGAACAGTGCTCGGCACATAGTAAGCGCTTAACAAATACCAACATTATTAACATTATTATGTGCAGAACACTGTTCTAAGCGCTGGGGGATACAAGGTGATCAGGTTGCCCCACATGGGGCTCACAGTCTTCATCCCCCATTTTACAGATGAGGTCACTGAGGCACAGAGAAGTGAAGTGACTTGCCCAAAGTCACACAGCTGACAAGCGGCAGAGCTGGGATTAGAACCCATGACCTCTGACTCTCAAGCCTGTGCTCTTTCCAGTCCCTTCTGCCCTAAGGACCGTCTCCCAAAGCCCAAGGCTGTTTCAAGAAGTCACGGGCTCAAGGAATGGGTGGATTTTCCTAGTCCTACTTTTATCCAAGCAGAAGACAGGCGGGCAAGAGTCCCGAGAGAGGTGGAGGTTTAAGGTGGTGCTGGGAAGAGCCGGTTGGCGCTTGGGTAAATCTCAAAATTCCTTTCAAGCTGTGTGACCTTAGGCAAATCACTTAACTTTTCTTGCCTCCATTACCTCATCTGTAAAATGGGGATTAAGACTCTGAGCCCCTTGTGGGAAGGGGACTGTGTCTAATCTGATTAGCTTGTACCTACACCAGAGTTTAGTACAGTGCCTAGCACATAGCAAATGCTTAACAAATACTATTAAAAAAAAAAGATGATACCCTTTGAGTACTTATTACATGCCAAGCGTTGGGGTAATCAATCAGTTGTATTTATTGAGTGCTTACTATGTGTAGATCACTGTACTAAGTGGTTGGAAGAATATAACAACAATATAATAGTCACATTTCCCTCCCACAAGGAGTTTACAGTCTAGACACAAAATGACTGGATTGGACATAATCGCACACGGGGCTTGCAGTCTAAGAGAGGAGAAGAATAGGCATTTCATCCTCATTTTACTAGTGAGGAAAATGAAGATCAGAGAAGTTGAGTGAGTAAAGGAGCAGGCAGCAGAACCCAGGTCTCCTGACTCCCAAGCCTGAGCTCCTTCCCCCAGGCGACACTATCTCCCCAGCAGCCTGAACGGAGCTGTCTTTTCAAACAACATCTGCCCTCATCGGGAACCTCAATTGTCTTTCCAGTCCCACCCCCATCCCCACCAGGATGACAAGTTCGAAAAAGAGAGTTTTCCTTGGACCGTCCTCGGTGCCTAGGTTCGTCCACTCAGACCTGTATGCTGCGGGGACAGGGAAGGTGTGAAAACCTCCTTGTGCTGGCAGCCGCGACACGTCTCCAGAGGCGACTTGTTCAAAGTCAGCTTGGCATGTGCAAGTGCACTGTCTCCTGTGTGCCCAACAGACATGTGTTTCCTACTCGGAGTTTGAAAAGTTTAGCGTGAGATTGGGTGTTTTCTCTCTCTCATTTTTTTTTCTCTGCCCTAACTAAAAATGTTCTAGTTTCCTGTATGGGATTCTGCTGTTATGACACTTTTGTCAGAACACTCCTGGGCAATGTGAGTCACTGAGACCTCTCCCTGTGTTTTATTTTTAGTCGTCAAGGAGCGTGCGGTAATTATCTGTTCATGCTTTCACCTTCCCTTTGCCGCGGTCGGTCGGGCCTCCCTCTGTGGTGGGGGAGGAGGGGAGAGAGTGCAGGTAATGGGGCGCCACCAAGAGCCTACCGGTCTCCCGACTGGGTGCTGGCATGGGGGTTTTTCAGGGAGCAGTGGAGAGGTGTTTATGACACCAGGAACCTTAACATCCTGACCTAGGGAAGGCTGGGATTGGGAAGTGCCACCCTTCAATCAATCAATCAGTCAATAGTATTTACTCAGAGCCCGCTGTGTGCAGAGCACTGTACCAAACGCTGGGGAGAATACAGCAGAGTGAGTAGACACTCACTCACTGCCTACTTGTTTTGTTTTGTTGTGTGTCTCCCCCTTTTAGACTGTGAGCCGGTCATTGGGCAGGGATTGCTTCTATCTGTTGCCGCATTGTACATTCCAAGTGCTTAGTACAGTGATCTGCATACAGTAAGCGCTCAACAAATACGATTGAATGAATGGACACGATCCCTACTACAACCCAGCTTATTCACTCAACGAACGCCAACCTACTCACTGCACCTCCATCTCAGTCAGTCAGTCGAATTTACTGAGAGCTTACTGTGTGCAGAGCACTGTACTAAGTGCTCGAGAAAGTACAATATAACAATAAACAGATGCATTCCCTGCCCACAGTGAGCTTTCAGTCTAGAGGATGAGCTTATAGCCCAGAGCCTAACGTCTAAAGTCTTCCAACCTGTCTTTGGCAGTTTCCACACTCCTGGATCCTTGGCAAGGCAGAGGACCCCTTTGTTACCACTGAGTAGGTTCTCCTTTCTGAACACCAGAGTACCCAGGGCGGGTGGCCCATAGGGCTTTTCCCTCCTACAGCAGGCAGCCTCCGCCTCCCAAAATCTCCTGGACTGGAGCTGACCGTAGTCACCTGCTGGGGCAGAGAGTCCAGACACGGGACTGGCTGCGCCGGAGTGGTGACCTGACACTTCTCACAGATCCGACCCTATCCTGCCAGTGGCAGATCTTGGGCGGCCAGATAAAAGCCAGTTAAGCTAAGCCAAATTCCAAGTGGGGCCCAGACATGGCTACAAATGTTACATCCCATGCCAGCTCCAGCTGGCTCATGGGAAGGCGGAGACATTGCCAGACGAGAGGCAGACACAATGCACATTGATGCTTTCAGATAACAGGCAGAGTGACTTTCTCTTCCTAACAACAACAAAAAAACCCCAGAACATTTTCCCCTTCCTCTGACTTGCCAGGACCCCCACCATCCTTGCAGTTTTTCACATCCGCAACTGCCAGCTGATGGCCGATTGTTTTTCTTTCCTTGCCCAGCGATAGCCCTGTGTCCGGGGCTGGACTTGTCAGGAAGGGCACTGGTTTTAATCCCCCACCTCCCGGCTCCCAGGCCCTCCTTCGGCGAACTCACAGTGGTGAACAGCAAACGGCCTACTCCTCCACAGTTACTCGGAATTCACGATTTCAAACTTGGATGCCCTCAAAGACAGCAGAGGTGAGTTGGGACTGGCCTAAGGTCACACAGCAGGTAAGTGGCAGAGCTGGGATTAGAACTCAGGTCTTCTGATTCCCAGACCCTTGCTCTTTCCACTAGGTCTTGTTAAGAGGAGTGCAGGAAAGGGAAGATGGGAATCTCAGATTGTAAATTCCTTCACTAAACCGTAAGTTTTCAAGAGCAGGGATTGTCTGCCAAGAATTGTGGTATTCGTTAAGCACTTACTCTTGGCAAAATACTGTACTAAGCGCTGGAGTTAGATAAAATGTAGTCAGATCAGATACAATCTCTGACCCTCAAGGGGCTCATGGTCTAAGTGGGAAGAGAACATTTCACAGATTTTACAGTTGAGGAAACGGAGGTACAAAGAAGTGAGATGACTTGTCCAAGGTCACACAGGAGGTAGGTGGTGGAACCACGATTAAAACCCAGGTTCTCTGACTCTCAGCCCAGTGCTCTCTCCACTAGACCACGATAAGTACTCAGTAAATACACTGTTCATGCATGGCCCCCAGGTGAACAGCTGATGGGGGGCTGGGTTGGCTCAAGGACGCTATAGGGAGGATAGGAAGAAGGGAAGGACCGTGTTGGGTGAGTTCCTCCCCCACATGAACCTAGAGAACACCTGAAGCACTTAAAAACAGACACAAGAAACTGGGTTACCGAAAGACCATCTTGAAAATCTTTAGCAGGACGAAATTAGCCATCTCCACCTCGGGGTCTCCAGGCTACTTACTGCCCTTGAGACACTGGACTCCACCATCACTGCCATAGATGGAGACTTATAAAGGGAGGCAGCTTAGATTGAGGCAAGCATTTACCTTCTCTAGTTCCTTCATCGGTAAAATGGGGATTCGATATCCATTCCCTTTCCCTCTTAATCAATCAGTGGTATTTACTAAGCACTTACTGTGTGCAGAGCACTGTACTAAGCATTCGGGAAAGTACAGTATAACCAGTCTGTAGACACGTTCCCTGCCCTCAAAGAGCTTACAGGGACTGGATCCGATCTGATTTGTGTTGTACCTTCCCCAGCCCTGAGCGCAGTGCTCGGCACAGAGCAAGCGCTTGGCCAACACCCCAGTTATTGACGGACAGGCGTTGTGTTGAGTGCTGACGGCTCAGTGCTAGGGAGACTAGCAAGTGGAATTCTGAGGCCAGAGGTGGTCTTTGGGCAGACTCGGATGGTTGAATATAGGAAGTCCCGCTGGTGAAAAATCAACTTTCAGGGCAGGGATCCTGTCTACTGGCTTTACTGCCCTCTCCTCAGAGCTTAAGGGGATCATTTAGATATGAAGTAGAAAAGGCCCACGTCTTTAAGGGTTCATTTCTACCCTGGGGGAGCCTGGCCTGAGCCCATCTTGTTCCTCATTTTAGAACAAGTTGGAAGTTGCATGGAGCATTGACAAGCAGGATTAAGGCTCACCGAAAATCTCTCTGGAAAGTATGTTTCTCAGAGGCAAAGGTGGGGGCGGGGGGGGCGCTTTGTCTTTAACATTCTCCAGTAGAGTACCATGTAATTGTAAACCATACTGGTATTACATAAACGTGAAAGAAGCACAAAGGCAGCTAGGGAAAAAGAGAGAGGGAGGAGAGAGAGAGAAAACTTGCCGGCGACTCTCATGGCTAATGGTAAGATGCCATTTGTGGACATGACCAGAAAGGCCAGAGTGTGGCTAGCCATCTGGGCTATGTGGTGGGCGGGCAAAGATTGTCCTCTGCCCAAGGGAATGAGCAGGTGATTGCAATTCTCTCTGCAGAGTTGGCCCCAGGTGAGGGACTGAAAATAAGGCTGAAGATCTCTGGGTTCGCATACAGCGTGCAGCCGGGAAGCTTGCACACCACCCAAGGTTTTCACTGGCAACACAGGACTTAATATCATCGCCAAATGGCGCTGCTTGCATGGGCTCACCCTCCCGCGATGCACCCAAAGACAAGGAAGAAGACAGCTGCTGGGGAGATGGACAGAATTTGTCAATAACAATAACAATTATGATATTTGTTAAGCACTACGTGGCAGGCATTGTACTAAGCGCTGGGGTGAGTACAAGCAAATTGGGTTAAACGCATTCTAATCCCACATGGGGCTCACAGTGTCAATCCCCATTTTACAGATGAGGTAACTGAGGCATAGAGAAGTGAAGTGACTTGCCCTATCCCCAAGAATCCAACTGCCAAATGGGAATAGAAGGATGAAGGAAAGAAGAGGAGGAGGGGGAAGACTGAGGCCTTAAAATGAAGGGGATAAGCAAAGAAAGGAGGGAAGTAGCAGTAGTTATATTCACTGAGCACTCATTGGGTGCCATTGTTGAGTACGATTCTCAAGTCCTTTAGTAAGGCCCATGAAATGTGTGCAGCATGGATACAACATGTATACAACACGCAAACATCATGGTGACCCCCGGGAACCTCTGCACAGTTGGGGTCACAGAGGTGCCTGGAAAAAGCTTGGAGTCAGGAAGATTCAGAAGGAGAATGAGGAATCTAACAGACTTCTGCCCCCTCCTAGTGCAACATATGGTGAAAACCCACACCCAACCTGTTACTCTATCAAGTCAGCCCCACAGGTACCCCCAGAACCATTGGGCTCAGACCCGTACAGAACCAACGAGACAGCCAGGGGGCCTGCCCTCTAGGAGCTTCCCATTTACGGCAGGAACTTTCCCCGCAAACATCCCAAGAGGCGAGGCAAAGCCCCTCCAACCCGTGAGATGAGATTCCAACCCGGCCACCGTCAGGCCTCAGCGGAGACCCGCCCATCCAGTTGCTCTCAGGAAACCTCTCTGAACTATTCGGGACCCATGATGCACCGCTCTGAACTGCCTTTTTAATTACCTTTTCCAAGCGACTTTCTATTGTAAGTTCATGGCAACAGTTGGTGAGTGAGGAGCAGTGGGGAGACCCCTGAAAGAGCACAGAAGGCTGGGCTGACAATCTACAAAAACTCAAATGTCCGATGGAAAAAAACAAAGTGCTCTTAGAGAGAAACTGGAAGAAACTCATTTGGGCCTTGTTGGACAGGATACGCTCTTGGCTTCTTAAACTTGGACTTTTGAGAAAAGAAGAAAACAAAGAAAAATGAACACATGTTCATTGTTCTATTCTGCCCTGAGATGTGCATGCCCATTCAAGCCACAGGCAGCTAGCTGCAGTGGAAGCTAGAAGTACAAGTCTGGTGATTCTACTCTCTGAAATGCCGGGGCATTGGCTCATACAGATAATCTTCCTTTCATCTCTTTTATTCAGAGCATCTCTAGAATGGCTTGTAACATTAACCCACATGGAGCGTGAAAGGCAGACCTTGAGTTGATGACTTCTTCAGACAACAGAGTGGCATTCCTTTCCTACAGAGAATTGGAGAAAGACGTGACTCACGAAGAAAACTGATTAGAAGGCTTTCAGAAATCGTCCTTTTTAATTTCTGTCACCCAAAGTGCCCCATTTCATCCAGGAGATGTAAGGGGAGGAGTCTCTAGACTGTAAATTTAACAATCTTGAAAGATTTACAGGCTCTAGACTGTAAGATCGTTATGCGCTGGAAATGTGGTGGCAAATTCTGTTGTATTGTACTCTCCCAAGAGCTTAATACAGTGCTCTGCAAAGAGTAAGCGGTCAATAAGTCCCATTGATTGATCCAGGGACAGAGGGGAGGGACCTAAATGCAAAGAGTGAAATAGAAGAGAAAACATGCTGCAGTTAGAACAGTTTGGATGAAGTTCCCTAAATACCCACTGAATTAAGATTTATTAGCTGCAGATGATTAATTATCTCTGAAAGAATACAAAGACTTATTGACGATTTGCAGCTCTCCCTCCAGAACCTATTTCCTATGCAAGGGTATTAATCTGAGTTTTGGATCATCTTTATATCCACCTAATCTGGACATCAAAGGAGGCCTCCGTTTCCCTCTCCTTCTCTGGGCAGGATCCTGCCTCCGGGTCCCTATGAACCCAGCCGAAGGCAGCTCATAAGCACGTTGAGGCCCTGCAGTTTATCAGGTTTGCGGATTTTGGGAAACGACACCGAGAACGTTTTGTTTTCGTCCTGAGCTGTTCGCCTCCAGGGGGCGGCTGTGGCGAAGCCCAAACTGACACCACCCCTGCTGCGAAGCCCTCGTGTATTGCTTTTCTTTACACAGATGAGGAAATAGAAACGTTAGCAATCTTAGGGACCTTCCCCAGAGCCACCCACGGATGGGTGGATGGGTGAGCGAGCTGGGTCTTGAGGGGGGCTGAGTGGGAGGTGGTGAAGGGAGGGGGCAGAGTTGGGGGGCTGATGGGTTTGCAAAGGGAAATAAAGGGAAGCAGCTTGGTTTAGGGGAAAGAGCACGGGCCTGGGAGTCGGTTCTAATCTCGGCTCTGCCACTGGCCTGCTGGGTGACCTTCAGCGAGTCACTTCTCTGTATCTCAGCTGCCTCATCTGTAAAGTGGGGATTCAATATTTGCTCTTCCTCTCAAACTACGTGGGACAGGTGCTGTGTCTGACCCTATTATCTTGTATCTACCCCAGTGTTTAGTAAAGTACCACAGTGAGGGAGATGATCATTATTAAAAGCGAATGGCAGCACTCCCCCACTTGCTCCTCCTCCATGCCATCCTCCTATTCTCCTCCATTCCCGACCCGTGGCCTGGGCAGAGGTGCGGCCAAGGTACCAGATGAAGGCAGGCCTGCCGGGCCCTGGTCCGCGCTGGGTCTGGTCTTGCCCCGGGGCAGCCAGGCTGCAGGGGCGATGGTGCTACCCCGGCCCAGAGCCGGACAGGCATCGGGACCACTGCTGCTTCTGCTAGGGTAGCAGGACCAGGGAACAGCGGCCTGGAGGCCGTGACGGCCACAGTCCCCGGTGCCCAATCCGCCATCTTCACCCCGGCCTCCTTCTCCATGGGAAAGGGATGATGTCTCCACATGGGCACATACCACTCTCTGCACCTGCTCTCTCACCTCCCAAGACCCCAATTATAATAATGCTAATGCTAATACATAAGCGCTATGTGCCAAGCACTGTACTAAGCGCCAGGGAAGATACAGAACAATCAGATCAGCCAGGGTCCCCATCCCCGACGGGGCTCACGTTTTATTTCTTTGAATTTCCAAGACATTAACCCGTTTCCAAGAATCTAATGTGGGCAGTAGGGCCAACCTTGACATTTCAGAACCGACAACTAAGGCTCCTCTGAGCCTGATTCCCGAACCCCATGCTAGCCCTGCTGCTCATCGGTGGGAAACACCTGTGGATACGAAAAGGAAAAGCCGCTGACATCATAACCAGAGCCGTGGTTCCGCTTCTCTTACTTAACATTCCTTGAAGGCCGGTTGCTGAGTCTTTCGATCCCTCCTTGGGACCCAAGTTCCAGGCTTCCCCAAGCCCTAGTTTAGGCCTAGAAACTCTCTCCTACTCCTCCAGGCACTTAGCACAGTGCTCTGCACACAGTAGGTGCTCCACAAATACCATTGACTGTAATTCCCTGGAGTAGTACACAGTGCTGCCATAATATTAATTTTCATTCCACATTCTGAATAATAGCAGTATTTTTAAGTGCTTACTATGTGCCAAGTACTACGGTGGATATAAGTTAATCAGGATTGGACACTGTCCCTGTTCCACATAGGGTGCCCGGTTTATGGGGGAAGGAGATTGGGTACTGAACTCCCATTTTATAGCCGAGGAAATTGAGGCCCAGACAAGTGAAGTGACTTGCCCAGGGTCACCCGACAGGCAAATGGTGGGGAGCTGGGATTAGATTCTGGGTTTCCTGTCTCCCAGTCCAGCACTCTTCCCCACCTGGCCATGACGCTTCCCTGAGCAGGACACCGAACAGGATGCCAGTGAATAGTTAGGGAGCAATCTTCTGACACCATCCGCCTGGACTGAGGGAGTGAGTCAGTCAGTCACACAGTCATATATATTGAGCACTCTCTGTGTGCAGAGAGCTAAGCGCTGTGTATTAAGCACTTGAGGGAGTACAATATAATGGACATATTCCCTGCCCACAATGAGCCTAAAGTTCAGAGGGGGAGACAGACATGAATAAAAATAAATTAACTACAGATAGGTACAAAAGTGCTATGGGGCTGGGAGAGGGATGAATAAAGGAAGCTAGTCTGGGCGACGCAGAAGGGAGTCGAAGGAAAGGAGAAGAAGGCTTAGTCGGAGAAGTCTCTTGGAGGAAACGTGATTCAATAAGGCTTGAAATGGGGGGAGAATAACTGTCAGATATGAGGAGGGAAGGCATTCCAGGCCAGAGGCAGGATGTGGGCGAGAGGTCGGTGGTGAGATAGATGAAATCGAGGTACAGTGAGAAGGTTAGCACGAGAGGAGCGAAGAGTGTGGGCTGGGCTGTAGTAGGAGAGTAGTGAGGTGAGGTAGGAGGGGGCAAGGGGATTGAGGGCTTTAAAAAGGAGGTGTGGTGTCGGGGAACCCTTGTGCACGGGCCTGTGGTGGCAGCCACTGAGGCTAAAGGACTCCAGTGTGTTTTCTGCTAAGTGTCGGGGGGGGGGGGGGTTCGGCGGGAACACAACCTTCATTTCAAAGGAGAACTGACTGCTCCTCCCAGCTCCCCCCAACCCCAACACACACACATGCACACAAACACCCCCCCCCCGCACCTGCAAAGACGGGGGCTCCATCCCTCCTCACTGGCCTGTCAGTCAGTCAGTCATTTGTATTGATTGAGTGCTTACTGTGTGTACAGCACTGTACTAATTGCCTGGGAGAGTACAATACAATAGACAGACGGGTACCCTACCCACAAGGAGCTTACAATCTAGAGGGAGTTTACAGTCTAGAGGGAGCTTAGCCACCCCACCAAGGGGCAGAGGGTGATGTTCCAGATGTGGGGGTCAGTGAGGCCGGCTGGGGGTCAGTGAGCCCGGCCCCTTCTCTGTGCCCCAAACTACTTCCCCGCCTGCCGGGGTCCAGCTCCTGCCATGGTGGGAGGTCCTCGAGGCTAGGGAACAAGTCTCGAGCTTCTGTGGTACTTTCCCAAGTGCTCACTACACTGCCTGGCAGCCGGTGAACGCTCAGTACATGCCCTGATTGCTCCGACTGCAGGGCAGAACGGACTAGGGTATCGGGACTCCTTGCCAGCAGGGACAGTTTCCCAGAATGACGGTTTTATATCTTGGGCTGTTGTTTTCAAAAACTCAGAGCTTTTAGATGAAAACGTCCCTGTCCCCCCCGGAGCAGCTCGGGGAGGTGGATGACACTCACACAAAGGTCATTTCCTGAAGCAGCAGTTTTCAGCCCTGGTGTGAAAGAGATGGTCTCTTTTCTCAGAAACCACCTGGAATTGAGTCACCGGGAACCTCGCATGGGGTAGACCCAAGGTAATCGGGTTGGACGCAGTTACCGGTCCACATGGGCTTCACAGTCAAAGTAGGAGGGAGAAACGGTGATGAATTCCCATTTTACAGATAAGGAGCCCCCCTTTTCCTCTGCTCCTCCTCCCCTCCCCATCACCCCTACTCCCTCCCTCTGCTCTACCCCCTTCCCCTCCCCACAGCACTTGTGTAAATTTGTACATATTTATTATTCTATTTATTTTGTTAATAATGTGTATGTATCTATAATTCTATTTATCTCTTTTGATGGTTTTTATGCCGACTTGTTTTGTTATCTGTCTCCCCCTTCTAGACTGTGAGCCCGTTATTGGGTAGGGATTGTCTCTATCTGTTGCCAAATTGTACTTTGCAAGCGCTTAGTACAGTGCTCTGCACACAGTAAGTGCTCAATAAATAAGATTGAATGAATGAATGAAACTGAAGCACAGAGCAGTTAAGTGACTTGCCCAGAGTCTCAAAGCAGGCAAGTGGCACAGCCAGGTTTAAAACCCAGTTCTTCTGACTCACAGGTCCTGGGTTCTTTCCACTAGGCCACACTGCTTCGCTGAGGCTAGAGACTTGAAGGTAGAATTTGGAAGGCCAGGAGCCTGCGGGGGGCAGGCGGGGGTAGGGATTATCTATAGGGGTGCCCTGGGAAGTGTACAGAAAAGTGATGAATGGGTTGACAAGACTTGGGAAGGAGGAGATGAATCAGAGATGGCCTCCTGGGTGGAGGTGGATTATCAAGAAGGCTTTGAAGCTGGGGAGAGCAGGACTCCCCAAGATCCTCCTCTTGGGAGCTGAGAGGCCCACCCACTTCTAGCTCTTTCCCAGAAGTGAGACCAACTACCACAGAACTGGGGACCAAATCCAATCCCAGAGCATGGATTCACTCATTCACTCACCTGCCCCTCAGCAAAGGTTTATGTTACGGAGGCTAGCCATTGAGGTCGAGGGGTCCTAATGGTCGACGGTGGGGTATTCAAACCATATGTTGGGGAATAGTTAAAGGAGCTGGAAAATGGGGTAGAGCAGGCGGTAACACAAAGGCAGGTCTCAGGAGTCACACGACAGCACAAAGAACACAGAAGGATGATGGGATCAGGGCAGTTAGAGAATAGATCATCCCATCATCACCAGGAAAGCTATCGAGATTGGCAACACTGAAGGAGCAGGGAAACGATCCCCAGACAATCAGCCCAAGAAAGAACATGCTAGCTGACCCGACCACAACCCCTTTGCAAGAACTGCACAGATTCCCCACCGGGGAGACCTGAAATATGCAGACACAGCTCAGGAACGCCCAGACTGATATCAGAGGTGAGGATGCCCACTTTCAGGGAGGAACTGGGAAAGGGCAAGGGGTGTTGGAAGGGTAGAGAAGGTGTCCGACGACAATAGTCTTTGCCCTGCGGGCTGGAATCCACTGGCCCCTAAATCAGGGTACAGACACCTCAGTAAACTACAACGTTGTGGACCTCTTTGACGTGCCCTCTCGTTCTTGGATTGGTAATTATACCAGGGCGACGGGCAGGTTCTTTCCTTTTTGGGGGTGTCCCGTTGCTGATGGGAGGCGGTCATTGACAACGGTTTACCTACCCGTTCAGACGCCCAGGCCTGAAGATTTTCACCCACGCTGTGCTCAGCTCTCTGGTTTCCACTGCTTCTCTGACGAAATGCAGATTTCAACTCCCCCTCCAGCTCTGCATCAAACTCAGGTGTTTCTTGCTTCTTCTAATGGCTCTTTACCTAGGTTAATTCCAAACCAATGACAAGTCAGTGGGGGAGAGAAAGCTCTCACTGGCCCAAATAAAGGCTTTAAGAAAAAGCTGCCCTTACTGTTTACCCATCCAAACCCTGGCAAAGTTCAGACGTTTACTCAAATGCATAGGAGAGGGAAACAACAGTGCTATTTCTTTCCCTTCTGGATTCCTGGGGCAGGAAGTAAAATCCTGTTTTTATGGATGGATTTTAGGGTTAGTAGTACCGATGGCATTTATGGAGCATACATTGGTTTCAATGCACTGAACTAGGATTTGGGAAGATACAACAGTCCATTTGTTAAGTGCTAAGCCCTCAGGTGATCAGATACAAGGTGATCAGACTCCCTGATCCACAAGGGGCTCACAATCTACATAGGACTGAATCACCATTTTACAGTTGAGGAAACTGAGGTCCAGAGAAACTGGGTCACACAGCAGGCAAGTGGCAGTGCTGAGATAAAAACCCAGGGCCCCTGACTCAGAGGCCCGTGGTCTTTCCCTGCTGCTTCTTAAACAGTTCCCTCCCCACAAGGAGCTTACACTAATGGGGGAGACAAACAGAGATATTTACAAGTTGAGTAGGAATAAATGGTGATTATACTTCAAAGGAACTGCAAATTAAAGGGACGGTTACTGCTTTCTGCCTCACCAGTCTTGGAAAGCAGAAAGCTAGGGGAGGCTTGTTTTCCCAAAGTGATGGGGGAGAAAGAGGTCAGGAAGGGGGGACAGTACCCTGGGGACTTCCTGAGGAAATAGGGACCACTAAGCCGAACTGAAACGTTTCAAAGAGGAACCAGCCCAGAGCTCAAACGCTTCAGCCCATTGCTAAATAAAGGAAGTTATATGGCAATGGGAAGAGGAGGGCAGAGCTGGGGGAGGATGGGGAAACCCCAACAGCAGTGGCACAGACAGCTCTGAGCGAGCAGAGACCCCAGGGGTTAGGCAGAAGCAGCATGTCATAGTGGAAAGAGCATGGGGCCTTGGACTCAGAAGACCTGGGTTCTAATCCCACTCTGCCACTTGTCTGCTGTGTGACCTTGGACAAGTCACTTCACTTCTCTGAGCCTCAATTCCCTCATCTGGAAAATGGGATTAAGACCCTGAGCACCCATGTGGGTCAGGGACTGTGTCCAACCTGATTAGTTTGTGTCTATTCCAGCGTTTAATAAGTGCTTAACAAAACCATTAAAAAAAAAAAGGTGTCATGGAGGGGGTTGAGGGTGGGGGGGAGGTGGGCATGATCCAGGGCTCCTGCCATGTGTACCTGCAGAGTAGTTGTGGTTCCTCGGCCCCTCCCACCCTGGGAATGCCGAGAAAGCGAGTGGGGAAACCCACTTCCAGCTGGCCAAGAAGGTGAGGGGAGGGTAGAGACGAAAGAGTGTGGGGGAGCAGACGCTGACCCTTCTGTTTCCTTCTCTTCGGGTTAAATCCGTGCGTGTGTCGAGGCAGGTGGGTGGGTGTTTGCGTGTGGGTCCATGTGCGATTTTTTGTTTCCTTTGGCTGCAGATCATTTTTTCTTTTATTTCTATGCCAGCGAATTTCTTGGTTTCAGTGTCTCATTTGCTTTTGGGTGAACAGCTAAGATACTGGAAATCTGGCCCAGAGGAATGGAGGCCGGGGAATTCGGGCCGGGCCAGGAGGGGTGGGGTGGGGTGGGTGGGGTCCTGAGAAGCCAGCACCTCGCCCATCTTCCCTGGGGTTATAAACAGGTGTGACATGGGGGCCCACCCATAATCTAAAAGAAGAGGTTAGTTCTTCTGTTCTGTGCTGATCACCCCTGTGAGAAACCCAGATTCTCCATTTTCAGACACCTGCACTGCCAGTACTAAGGAAACGGGCCACTTCCCAGTGGGTAACAACAATAATAATAATTGGGGTATTTATTAGAGAAGCAGCGTGGGGCAGTGGAAAGAGCACGGGCTTTGGAGTCAGGGCTCATGAGTTCGAATCCCAGCTCTGCCACTTGTCAGCTGTGTGACTGTGGGCGAGTCACTTAACTTCTCTGTGCCTCAGTTCCCTCATCTGTAAAATGGGGATTAAGACTGTGAGCCCCACGTGGGACAACCTGATTCCCCTGTGTTTACCCCAGCGCTTAGAACAGTGCTCTGCACATAGTAAGCGCTTAACAAATACCAACATTATTATTATTATTATTAAACGCTTACTCTGCCAAGCACTGTACTAAGCCCTGGGGGAGATACAAGATAAACAGGATGGACCCTCTAGGCTGTAAACTCATTACAGGTAAGGAATGTGCATGGGACTCTCCCAAGTGCTCTGTATTGTTGTGCCACTGAACTCTTGACTGACTCCGTCCCTTTCCCACATGGGGTTTACAGTCTTAATGTCCATTTTATAGGTGAATAAACCGAGGCACAGAGAAGTGAAGTGGTTTGCCCAAGTCCACTTTTCAGGCAAATGGCAGAGCTGGGATTAGAAATCAGGCCCTGACTCCCAGACCCAGGGATTATGCTGCTACCCAAACTGGGTAACAAACCGGGTTTCCACCAGATGGAACTAATCCCATCTAGCCGGATGTTTCTAATCCTGGCTCCGCAACTTGTCAACTTTGTGATTTTGGGCAAGTCGCTTAACTTCTCGGGGCCTCAGCTACCTCATCTGTAAAATGGGGATTAAGACTGTAAACCCCACGTGGGACAACCTGATGACCTTGTATCTACCCCAGCGCTTAGAACAGTGCTTGGCACATAGTGTTTCACAACTACCATCATTATTATTATTAACTAAAGTCTGGGAGGAATTGGGTGTGGCCTGCCCTGTTTGCTTGTTGTTTTGAGTTCACACAGGTTTGCCTCAGGTCTGCCTCCCATTTCTCCTACCCTCTTCCCAATCCTCTAGGAATGCCTCTTTGAGGTTTTCTTGCTTCAAGTCCCAAAGCACCCAGCTCACTGCTTTTCCTGTGATTTTGCTGAGGAACTATATGGCCTTAGTCTGAGGGAGAGGGGTTGCCCTAGTCTCTGCTGATAGGAGAGTTAGGCATTCTCAATGAGACCAGAACCAGGGTACTGGAGATTTTAACAGCATCCTCTGCTGCCCAGCCTCATTCCTATGAGCCAATCTATGACACAAGTTCAAAAGGCCTCACTGACCTGGTTTGTCACAGAAACGATGGGTCAGTGTCTTATTTCAGGAGGTCAAACATTCCGAGATGAAACCCCAAGTTTGGGTTTCAGCAAGGCAGCAGTGACCAGTGGTGGAAAAGTTCCATTGTAAAGCCAGGTTTCAGAGAGGAAGTTTCAAAACAAAATGGGGCTTTTCTAATCCCCGGGGGGGAACCAAGGCACTAAGGCTCAGCAATTAGGCCAAAGTGTTGCAAAATGAAATGCTTAAACAGCAAGAACCAATGTTTCCTCCCTTGAAGTCAGGCAGGCTCTCTGGGGACTGCCACACACACTCTGCTTCCATCCGAGCACTAGCTCCCTGTCTACTTCAGCCCACTCACATGTCCCCTGTCCCCAGGGCTACCGGCATTCCCGATATTCCAAGTGGTCGGTGGGGAGGGACCGGTAATTGTGCCGGGATTGAGTCATTCAGGCAGGAGCAGATTCTCAAGGCTGAAATCTGGCCAGCCTTCTCCTGAGGCAGGGGGTGTGGTAGAGAGTGGAGCCTGCCAGCGCTCATGGCACAAACAGCACGGCCAAGTAGAAAGAGCCTGCGACTACAAGTTCCTGGGTTCTGATCCCAGTTCTGCCATTTACCCCTGCTGGGTGACCTTGGGCAAGTCATTTCATTTTTCCATGCTTCGCTTTCCTCACCTGTAAAATGGAGATTAAATACTTGTCTTCCCTTCTAGACTCTGAGCCTCAGATGGGACAGAGACTGTGACCAATCTGCATACACTGCATCTACCTCAGAGTTCAGCATAAGCTGCTTGGCACGTAGTAAATTCTTAACAAATACTACTACTATTATTATTATTCCTGTTGGGCAAATTAATTCTTGGGGGTGGTGGGAAAGAGGGCAGAGGTAATAATGATAATGATGGTTGTTGTTAAATCCTAACAATGTGCCAAGCACTGTACTAAATGCTGGCTGGGTTAGATACAAAATAATCTGATCAGACCCAGCTCCTTTCCCTCTAGGGGCTCCCAGTCTAAGGAATCTAGGGAGAACAATGGAAAGAACAAGAGACTAGTTCTGCTGTGTGACTTTGGGTCAGTTACTTATCTGAGCCTCAGTTCCCTCATCTGTAAAATGGGGATTAAGTCTGTGAGCCCCATGTGGGACAGGGACTCTGTCCAAGATGATTACCTTGCCTCAACCCCAGGGAATAGTACATAGTAAAGGCTTAACCAATGCCACACTTCACTTACGCCTCTGAGATCCCTGTCCAATTTCAGTTCTGGGGCTGGCAGTGGGCTTAACCCCAGCTGGAAGGGTCTGATTGGGTCTTCTGTCCTCCCAACCTGCCCTCCAGTGGAAAGAGAACAAGACTGGGAGTCAGGAGACCTGGGTTCTAGTCCAGGCTCCACCCTTGCCAGCTGTGTGCAATTGAGCAAGTATTTTTACCTTCTGTACCTCAGTTTCTTCATCTGGAAAAAAGGGATAAAATACCTGTTCTTCCTCTCCCTTAGACGTTGAGCTCTATGCGGGACAGGGACTGACTGACCTGATCAACTCATATCTACTCCAGGGTCCTGTGGCCTCAGCTCAACACATACGAACCACTTAATAAATTCCAGGATAATAATTGTGGTCTGTGTGTGCCAAGCGCTGTGCTGAACTCTGGAGCAAGTACAGGGTAATCAGATCGGGAGCCGGACACAGTGCAAAAGAGGAGTGCAAAAAAACCCTGACAGGTTCAGCCGGAAGGCTGGTGGTGATTCTCCTGGGCCCCCATTGGAGTTCGATTTGTGATTGCCCATCACCAGCATATTAAGGAACGATTGCAAAAATACAATGACATCATACTTTCTGGAGTTTCAATGTCAACTGCACCCCACACACGTGTGAAAACATAGGTCTCAACTGTTTCCCATTACTCAAAGCCCCAAAATGAGATTTGCAAGGGTTCTAAGTATGACTTAGCTCTGGATTAGTACCAGCAGGAATGGTGTTATCTAGCACTTGCTTCCTCCTGAGCGCTGAACCCAGCACTGGGGTGAATACAAAACGCCTTTCATACCCCGCCCCCAGCGGGACTCACAATCTGATCTCTTTGCGCTGGGGGCCGAGGGGAAGTGGACATTCTGGCCACGTCCCCTGTTCTCCTCAAAGCCTGTCATGGTACCTCAGAAAATGAGGAGGGGATGGCTGGTTAGTGGTTAAAGGGCCCGGCCCAGGCCCAGCTCTACTTAAGGTCAACCCTGTCTGAGCTGCTTATCTCCTTCTCCACATCTGTCTGCCCTAGAGGAGTTTACAATCTAGTGCTTAGTATAGTGCTCTGCACACACAAGGCTGTTAGCACCTTGAGAACACGGATACTGTGTTTAGTACAATGAGCTAAGGGCTAAGTACTTTGTGCTATACAGAGTCAGCACTGAATAAATACCACTGACTGACAGACTGATAGATTGGTTTCTCTACCTCTCTTCCCCTCTTTGTGGGGTTGAGGTGGGGAAGAGGAAAGACAAGCATTAAAATAATTTTGAGGCTGCCAAAGGGAAGTAACTGGAATCGGACTTCGGATCTGGGTGCCAGCTGCCAATGAAGATGCCGATATCTGGGGAGGAAATCGCCCTCCCCACACAGTCTTTCCGGTAATGGCCGATCAGCTGAACCACGGCAGTAAGCCTTCCTGAACCTCGCTCCTGGAAGACCACTAGCTCTGCGTGATTTGGAGGTACCAGAGGAATGCCTCTCTGATATTTGACATCCAAGAAGAAATTACAAAGACCCTAGCAAAATAGCTTCACTGCTCCAGGCTACAAGAAATAGGAACACTGGATCTAGCTTTGGTGTACACTAGCATCTATTATTAAAAATAGTGATATTTATTAGGCATTTACTATGGGTCAAGCGCTGTGCTACATGCCAGGGTAAATACAGTATAATCAGATACAGCCCCTGTCCCATAAGGGGCTCCCAGTCTACGGTGGAGTAATAATGGAAGAAGTCATATCATTTAATGGGTGTGAGCTGATGGAAATAGCACAGGTCTGTCAGGAGACCTGGCTTCAAATCCTGGCTCTGCCCCTTGCCTTCAGTGTGACCTTGGGCAAGACATGTAGTATCTCTGTGGCTCAGGTCCTCACCTATAAAATGGAGACAAAATCCCTGCTTTCTCTCCCTTCTTATCAGCACTTAGTTCGGTGCCCTACACCCAATAAGGGCTCAATAAATATCATTGTTTGATTGGTTGATTAGACAGTGAACCCTAGGTTGGGCCAGAGACCATTCATTCTGAAGGAGAACCCTCCTTTCCCTTCTCCTTACCGCAGGGTAAATATTATTTTAGATTCAGGAGCTCCTGGCTGCCAGTTGGCCTAAACAAGCTCGGGAGGAAGGCTGGGGAGGCCTGCTTGCCTGCTGGGTGATCTTGGCCTAAGTTACTTGCCATCCCTGTTCCTCAGTTTCCTCACCTGTAAAATGGGGATTCAATACCTTTTGTCCCTCTCCTTTAGACTGTGAGCTTCATGTGGGACAAGGACTGTGTCTGACCTGATTATATTGTATCTACCCCAGTGCTTAGTACAGTATTTGGCACATAGTAAGTACTCAACAATTATCACTGCTATTATTATGGCCCAGACCTCAGTCCAGGGTTTTTTTCTGTCCTTGCAGCCTGGGTCCCGGCTGCTCTGGACTAAAAATAACCCTGGCACTGCCCAAGAGAGAAGTCTGGGCACTCAAATGAGGTAAGGGGGGTCTAGGAGGGAGGGCATGAGGAGTGGTTATCGTTATTTTTACTACTACTACTACTAATAATGTTTGCCAAACACTATACTAAACACTGGGGTTAGAATAACTGGATTACCCTGTATATACCCCAGTGCTTAGAACAGTGCTCAGCACATAGTAACTGCTTAACAAATACCAACATTATTATTATTATTATTATTAATAACCGCCAGACCCAATCCCTATCCCACAGTCTAAGAAGGAGGGCAGACAAGTATTTTATCCTCATTTTTTAGCTGAGGAAACTGAAGCACAGAAAAGTTAAGTGCCTTGCCTAAGATCTCCCCCACTAGATTGTAAACATTTTGAGGGCAGGGACAATGTCTGCTAACTGTCCTGGATTCTTCCAAGTACTCAGTAGAACGCACTTAGTACAGTGCTCCACAAAGAGTCTCACTGGGGAAATAAGATGGGCCATCTGAGAATCCCACCACCCACCCCAGTCATGCCTTGTTCCGTCTGGATTGCAAAGCGTCACTGTATGCAGCCTGGGTTCTGGAAGCCTGTGGCCTCTCCCCAGCTGGCTCAGCTCTCCCTCCCATCCCTCATCTGCCTTCCTCCCCACTCCCCCATCCTCCCCAACATCAGCTGTCACAGGAAATCAGCCTTGGCTCCGAGCTGCAAGACCGGATGGACACATCAGGCAGGGGCGAGGAAGGGGCTTAGCCAGAGTGGGAGAAAGGGAGGCTGGGAGGTTCTTCGGCTGCCTCCACCCCCCTCATTTGTGCCGGTGGGGCAGGGGAAGGGCTCCAGCCACCAGGGGAGGGGACAGGCACGGCGTGAGCCTGGGGTTAGGGGGGTTGTTGCACAGAGAGTGCTGGGGGAAGTGTTGAAAAGCGCGTGATTGAGGCAATAATAATTCATGTCCTTTGCACGGGCTTCCTCCTAAATTAGCTCTCAGAGCCATTAATGTAATCAAGAACATGCCATTATGTCTGCTCAGTCACTGGTGCCAGACCTGGTTCATTATAATCTCATCACCTCCCGGGGCCAAATCCCTACCCGCCTCTCCCCCGCCGAGCCGAGGCTGCCCTCGGAGCTGGGCACTGTGAACCCCAGGGAGCAATGGCTGGCAAAGGGAATGGGGAAGACTGGGGCGGGGGGTGGCTGCCAGTTGTTCATTTCGAGCCATGGGTAAGGGCTGAGAGGACAAGGTCCAGAAGGACTGATGAGAGAGCACGGGGCTGGGACGCCCCAGACCGGGGTTTGAGCCCCAGGTCTGCCTCTACCCCGCTGGCTCATCTTGGGCAAGCTGCCTAACCTCTCTCGGGTCTCGGTTTCCTCATCTGGAAAATGGGGAAAATATACCTCTGCTCTCCCTACCACTCAGACTGTGAGTGCCATGTGGGACAGGGACCGTAACTGATCTGAGGATCTTGCATCTCCCCCAATACTAGGCCCACAGCAAGTGCTTAATAAAAATTATCACTAGTAGACAGTGGGAAGTAGTAGAGAAGCGGTGTGGCAAAGAGAATAGAACACGGGCCTGGGAGTCAAAAGGCCCTGGTTCTCATCCCGGCTCTGCCACCTGACTGATATGTGACCTTGGGCAAGTCACTTGACCTCTCTGTGCCTCAGTTATCTCATCTGTCAAATGGGGACTAAGACTGTGAACCCCATGTGGGACAGGGACTGTGTCCAAGCTGATTAGCCAACATTAACCCCAGTACTTAGCTCAGTGCCTGGCTCATAGTAAGCACTTAAGAAATACCATTAAAAAAATAGTAGTAGTTGTTATCCACGCAGCCATGAATGACTGTAAAGTTTAGGACAACTAAGTGATGATAACAATAATAATAATAGTTATGGTATTTGTTAAGCACTTACTATGTACCAAGCACTGTTCTAAGCACTGGGGTAGATTTAAGGTAATCAGTTTGTCCCACATTCATTCATCTGTATTTATTGAGTGCTTACCATGTGCTTTGGGAAGCAGTTTGGGAAGCACAGTTCAGCAACAAATAGAGACAATTCCTGCCCACATGGGGCTCATAGTCTCAATCCCCATTTTACAGATGAGGTAACTGAGGCACAGGGAAGTTAAGTGACTTACCCAAGGCTATACAGCAGACAAGTGACAGAACTGGGATTAGAAGCCACGACCTCTGTCTCCCAAGCCAGTGCTAGGGGCTAAAGATCACAAAGAGTCAGGAAACCATCTCCAGCTGGAAAAGTGAACCAAAAGCCCAGCCTCCCTTCGAAAGTCCCAACCAGTATTTCCATGGTGCATGGGTGGCCGCAGGTGGTGAGTGCGTTAAGCAGCTGCCTCAGGGCGCAATGCCAGTGGGGGTGAGCGCGAAGGAACCCAGGCACTATGGGAGAGGTGGTCGTGAGTCAGTGGGGCCAGCGGCAGAGAAGTGCTTTTCCTGTAGACTGCGGTCAGATGCTGCTTGTGACATCATATAGGATAGAAGGGATATCGGGAAGGGGAGCGGCACAGGGACCAGGATGGGGAGGCCAACGTCGGCCACGGGCCTTGCTTCTCACTCATCTCCATCCTCAGGCTGACCAGCTGCTTTGCTGCCTGATGGGTCAGTCCCCTTCTACCCCTTCAGCCAGGGCCCAACCACCTCAAGCAGAATGACCCAGGACTGGGCCTGCCTGACCAGTCCCCCACCCTCCTCTCCGTGAACCCTTGGGCTTTACTCAAGGATTGGCAACTTACCAGGATCTTGCAGAACCAGGAAGGAGCACAGGAGAGCTCAGAAGAGCACTCGACAAGCGTGGTCCTTGGGGCGGCAGTGGGATTGTTCTCAGGGATCCAGGAGCTGGGAAGGCTGATGAGGGGGAAGTCAATAATAGTAATGTTAGGCACTTACTAGGTGCCAAGAACTGTGCTGAGCACTGAGATAGACTCAAGACCATCAGATCGGGCATATTACCTGTCCTATTCGGGGGTCGTGGTCTAAGTAGGCGGGAGAACAGGTATTGAATCCCCATTTTACGGATGAGGAAACTGTAGCCTAGAGAAGTTCAGTGGCTTGGCCAAGGTCCCCCAGCAGGCAAGTGGTGGAGCCGGGATCAGAATCCAGGCCTCCCAACGCCTCGTCCTGTGTTCTTTTCACTAGGCCAAATGAACCTCTGGGCAAGCCAGAGAAGGAAGCGATAGTGGGTTTGCCCCCCTACCTGAGCCCCTCAGCCCCAGCTCCCCAAGAGCTTCAGAGGGGCCCGGGGACCCCAGAGGCAGGAAACAATGGTCTTGGGCTGGAAGCAGCAGGTCCAAAGCCCTGAGCTCTTCCAGCTGCTGCCGCAGACCCTGGGTGCAGTGGGACCCCTGCCCCGATTCTATCCCTGTCCCCCGCTTTCTGATTTCTCTTTGGTTTTGTTTATAATTCCCACATCCTACAGAGCGGAGCTGGAGGAGAGATCTCTTTGTAGTTCGGGTTTGTGTTCCAAATGGCTTCTTTCAGGGCACTTGCCTTTCCATCTGTTGTGGTTATGCCGGGGGCCTGGACCTAAACCAGAAACTAAACCTTTATCTCTCGGGTTTCTGGGCCACTGGCTCCTTGTTACCCAGTGAGCAGCTCAGACCCTTCCTCCTCACATGGAGCTGACATCCCCTTTCCCCAGTGACTCTGGAGCGGCAGTGTGCCGTGGCGGGGGGTTGGGGCAGGGCAGTGTTGTGGTCTCGCCTCTTAGAGCTGCTTGCTGCTCACCCCGTGGGCCCAGGATCAAAGCAGGAAAAAGATGGAGCAGGAGCTGGGGGTGGGCTTCCCTCCTTCCCTGTCCCTTCCCTCATTCCTTCCCTCCCTCCCTCTTTTCCCTTCTTCCTTCCCTTCTCTCCCTTTGCCTCCCCCTTTCCTCTCCCTCCTTCTCTTTTCCCTTCTCCTGCTTTCCTTCCTCCCTCCTTCCCTTCATCTCTCTTCTTCCCTTCCCTCTTTCTCTCTCCTTCCCTTCCCTCTCCATTGTTCTCTCCCTCAGTCCCTTCCCCCCAGATCTCACTCCCACTCCCGGAGGAAGTCTGCCCAGTGCTCTGAATGCCAAACGATGGGCGGCAGGACTGTGAGGAATTACGCTCTCCCAGCAGGAGATGCCAAGGAGAGGTGATAATCGCTGTGTGACTCAGGCAGAGGGAGATTATTGGGTCTGTCATGACTATTTCAGGGAAATTAATTACACACCATACCGCGAGGGAACTCGCCCATTAAATTTCTGAAACGCACTCGCCCGGAATCCTCTAGACACAGCCTGCCCGGAGCACTGAGGGCAGGGCCGGGGGCGGGGCAGGCCGCCAGGGACCATAAGGGCCAGAGTCCGGTTCCCTCCTCCATCAGACTGGTGGCCGGCTTGGGTCCCAGAGCCAGGCCGCTGCTGCTCGTGGTCTCCCTGGCTCTGGGGCCTGAGCTCCCGGGGGGCTCTTCTCAGCCTCCAGCTGCTCACCTTGGGGCAGCAGGGTGGGCCCAGCGAAGCTCAAGACACCTCCTCGTGGTACCTTGTTCTCATCTCTCTCACCGTCGACCCCTTGCCCCAGTCCTCCCTCCTGCCTGGGCTTCCTCCCCCTTCATATTCGGCAGACCACAGCTCTTTCCACTATAAACCCCTACAAAAACCAGATCTCTTCCAGGAAGCCTACCCTGACTAACCCATCTCCCTACCCTATTTCCCTCCCTAATGTGTCACTTTGCCCATTTGCTCATCTGCTAAGCACTTAAGTATTCACCCCACCCCCATAGCAATAATAATAATAATGATAATTGTAGTGTTTGTTAAGTGCTTTCTATGTTCCTGTAGCCTGTAAGCCCCTCCCTGTAGACTGTAAACTGCTTTAGGCCAGGAGTGACATATACAGGGATTGCATCTATCAACTCCAATCAATCAATCAATCAATGGTAAGAGCACAGACCTGGGAGTCAGAAGGACCTGGATCGGCCAGTTGCTTGCCAGGTGACCTTAGGCAAGTCACTTCACTTCTATGTGCCTCAGTTTCCTCTACTTGAAAAAGGGGGATACCTGTTCTCCCTCCTATTTAGACTGTGAGCCTCACATGGCACAGTAACTGTTTCTGACCTAATTAACTTTTAATAATAATGTTGGTATTTGTTAAGCGCTTACTATGTGCAGAGCACTGTTCTAAGCTCTTTCCACTATAAACCCCTACAAAAACCAGATCTCTTCCAGGAAGCCTACCCTGACTAACCTCATCTCCCTACCCTATTTCCCTCCCTACCCTGATACTGGTTAATCAGGTTGTCCCACGTGAGGCTCACAGTCTTAATCCCCATTTTACCGATGAGGTAACTGAGGCAAAGAGAAGGGAAGTCACTTGCCCACAGTCACACAACTGACAAGTGGCAGAGCCAGGATTCGAACCCATGGCCTCTGACTCCCAAGCCCAGGTTCTTTCCACTGAGCCACGCTGCTGCTTCTTCTTTTACCTTACCCGAGCATTCAGAACAGTGTTTGACACATAGCACTTGTGTGTGAGTGGGGAGGCAGAGATAAAAATAAATTATGGCTATGTACCTAAATGCTGTGGGGAGGTAACTGTACTTTCCCTAAATGATCATCATCATCACTAATAATAATTGCTAATAATTATGGTACTTGCTAAGTGCTTACTTATATGTCAAACACTGTTCTGAGTGCTGGGGTAGAGACAAGATAATCAGGTTGGACACAGTCCCTGTTCCACATGGGGCTCACATGCTTAATCCCCATTTTGCAGATGAGGTAACTAAGGCACAGAGAAGTGAAGTGACTTGTCCCAGATCACACAGCAGACCTGTGGCAGAGTTGGGATTAGAACCCAGGTCCTTCTGACTCCCAGTTCCTGTGCTCTATCCACTAAGTCAAGACTTTAACCCTCCTGGACCTGGCCTCCCCCTTAACGGTGGCCCCTTTGAGACAGTTGGCTGGTTGGATTTATCCCCCTTCCGTTTATTACTATTTTTATGGCACTTACTACGGGTCAAGCACTGTTCCGAGTGCTGACGTAGAAAGAAGTTAATCAGGTTGGACACAGTCCCTCTCTCACTTGGGGCTCACTAGGTGGGAATGCAGGTATTTAATCCCTATTTTACAGTAAAGGGAACTGAGGCCTAGAGAAGTAAAATGACTTACCCAAGGTCACATAGCAATCGACTGGAAGGGCCGGGATTATAACCCATGTCCTCTGACTCCCAGGCCTGTGGTCTTTCCACTAGGCCATGCTGCTTCTCCCCCTCTAGACTGTAAGCTCATTGTGGGCAGGGGATGTGTCTGTTACATTGTTCTATTGTACTCTCCCAAGTGCTTAGTACAGTGCTCTTCACGCAGTAAGCATTCAATAAATATGATTGTCTGACTGACTGGTTCTTCTTTTTACCTTTCCTTGGCCTACTCCTTAACTCCTTCCATGCTTCAACCAACCAATCCACATGGGGCAGGTTCATTAATCAAGGTCCCCAGCAGCAGAGAAGCCCAACAGCCTTACCTCTGACCTGTAAATCAGATACTCGACTTTCCTCAAACACAAATTCTCACTTCCTGACTCCCGCCTCTGCCACCCCAAACCATCAAGAGTCACTGTACCCAAAGTCCCTCTCTCCCCCACAAACTGTCCCCCTCATGGCAGTCATTTTGCCTTGGCTCTAAGCTACTCACCGGCCAGGAATTTTGCCCAGCTTTGAGCCACCCATCCACAGGGCAGTCAAAGAACCTGAGTTTACACTTTTTCCAAGACACCTTCCCCATAATCTCAATCCTGGGGACCACTTCCTCAAAAACACTCTCTTCACCCTATAAGATTCCCTCAGGGTAATTCACACTTTAACTTAGCACATCCTAGGATAACCTCTTCTATCAGCAGGACACCATAATAACATTTGTGGTATGTGTTGAGCGTGTACCTTGTGCCAAGCCCTGGGGTAGATGCAACACAATCAGATCAGATCCATTCTCTGTCCCATTTAAGAGTCAGTCTAAGTGGGAGGGAGAACAGGTTTTGAACCTCCATTTTGCAGAGAAGGAAACTGAGGCACAGAAAAGCCCCAAGGTCACATGGCAGGCAAGTGGCGGAGCTGGGATTAAAATCGGGGTCACCGATTCCTCTACCTGTGCTCTTTCCACTAGGTCGCACTGTTTCTCACAAGGTTACGCCATTACTAAGCCGAGCGATCTTCCACTGAATCTCAGCCAGACAGGCCATATGCAGGGAACATGTGAATTAGAGTCTTATTTCTGAACCACTAGGTTAGACCCTCTAACGAAACTGAGGCGTGAAGTAAAGGCGTCCATGTTGGAGAAAACTGCGGAATCCAGTGACCACTCATTTTCTAGCAATGGTGTTTGAATCCTATCTGTCCTTTGTGGAGGCGACTCAGGACAGGGAAATCTTATCAGTTCTGTTCATTTTTCTGACCATGGCAGAACCTGCTTAAATTGGGGCTGCAAATGGAAGAGATTGATAATACCAAAACCTAAGGAACCTCGAAGGGCAGCTCATCCCCAAGATGTGCGGTCAGAGGCAGGGTATCTAGAAATGCAGACTCCCAGATCTACAGGAGCGAGGTGCTGTAGAAGCAAAGCAGTGATGTAAAGACCTTGGGTAAAGAGATTCCGGTGTGGCCACTCATGACGGCTGTTGGCCACCCCGAGAGAATCTGAAAGGAGATGCAAGTTGGGCAATTGTTCAGAGGGAGACATTGGGCAAATACTGTGGAACTGTCAATTGGGAAAGACATTGCCCTACCCCTCCACTCTTCAAGTTCAGGGCCAGGAAGTCAAACCGTAAGTTCCTGCTCCACCCAGGGGCCCTTGGAAAGCCTCTTTCATCATGAGTAGCTGCAGTCGAAATGTCACTTCCACCCTCTGCATCACTTCTCGGAAAAGAGCACACGAATCGTGTGTAGCCGTTTCTGGAGAAAACCCAGGGCCTAAATGGGAAGAGGGGCAAGCCAGAAAGCAGGCATCTCCAAACCCGAGTCAGGCTCCGGAGGCATCTTGGCGCTCCCGATCACGGGGGTTTCCCATGACGGTACTGGGTTCCTGCTTTTCCTGGGGTCCTTGCAATCCATCTATTCATTAATTCAATCATATTTATTGAGTGCTTACTTTGTGCAGAGCACAATCCAGTCTCTCCTGGCAGTCGACGCCAGAGGGACAGGAGCGGGCTCAGGTTGAACCCTGGCCCTGTTTCCAAGGCTGCCGTCAGTTAGGCCGGGGCAGAGGGAGTGAACTTTAATTTGAAAGCCTGAGCCGTCGGGTTTCTTGGCGTTCCTGGGGAGGGGCTGGCCACCACCTCACCTCATAGTTTCTGCGAGGGGTCTGTGAGGTGAACCATCAGCTCTGACACACAGCCGGTCGAAACGGTACCTCCCGTCTCGCCCAATCGACTCTGACCACAGGGAACAATTCTGCCTCCTGGATTGAACCCTCGGGAGTGATAGAGAACCACTACTTAGGCCTCCCCTAAGCCATGGGGCACTGAAGTTCTGCCCGGATCAACGACCTCCCTGAACAGGTGTTGAGGGTAGCGGGCTAGAAGGTGGTTTCCCCAGTCCCACAGTGGAATCCAGAACTTTGGCTTGAAACTTTTTGCACCACAATCAACAGATCATAAATTCCTTATGGACGGGGAATGTGTCATTTTTCCAATGGTCTTTGTTCAGCACTTACTGTGGGCCAGGGCCTATACTATGTGCAGAGACAGATACACACTAATCAGGTTGGACACAGCCCATGTCCCACATGGGGCTCAAAGTCGTAATCCTCATTTTCCAGATGAGATAATTGAGGCACAGAAGTTAATCTACTTACCCAAAGTCACACAGCAGACAAGTGACCGAGTCGGGCTTAGAACTCAGTTCCTCCTTACTCCCAAGCCTGTGCTCTATCCACTACGCACTACTTCTCAGAATACACCCTTACTCTGTACTTCCCGAGAGCCTAGTACAGTGCCATCACTGCTTCTAATAATAGCATCTGCGCTACTGGTTAAGCACTTACTTGTGTGCCAAGCACCATACTAAGCGCTGGGGCAGATGTGAGATAATCGGGTCAGACATAGTCCCTGTTCCGCAGAGGGCTCCTTGGTAAGGGGAGAGAGAACAGGTATCGAATCCCCATTTCACAGATGAGGAAACAGGCTCAGAGAGGTCAAGTGACTTACCCACGGTCCCACAGCAGGCAAGTGATTGGCCCCAGAATAGAATCCAGGTCTCTCGACTCCCCGTCCTGGGCTCTTTCTCTGACGGTGGCCATTGCCTTGTCCTTTCATTGCTGTAGAACGAATGAGAAAAGATTGACTAGGGGGATGCCTTCTGCCAAAAGCCATCCAGGCTCCTATGAACCGGAGCCTATGTTACGGATTTCAAAAGGCATTTTTTTAAGTTTTCCAAGTGGGGAGACCAAATGCGAACAAGAGGGAGGACGGAGCTTGGAGGTTCACCATCTTGCTGGAGATCCAGTTGGAGACTGGTGTCGCTTTCATTTTGAACAAATGAGCTACGCTTGGCAGGTGGGATGGGGAGAAAGGCCATCAGGAAGAGCTTAAGCAGGTATGGAAAGTTCCCCCCTCTCCCCGCCCCCAATCCATGCTGATTCTCTTTAGTCAATCGATCACTAAGTCAGTGGTATTTATTGAGCATTTACCGTGTGCAGAGCGCTGAATCCAATATAACAGAGCTGGTGGACGCCAGTCCCTGCCCATAGTGAGCCTAGACTCCTCATCCCATGACCGGTCCTATCGGCCATTATCTTCCTGCTACTCAGTATGGGCATTCTATTGCTTAAAGATAGCATGTCTTTGACGGACACCGATCATGCAGTGCGTTTAGATCTATAGCGTTCTCTGCAAATGCACCTCCAAGCCTTGTCTGGGGGCATCCCGTTTAAAAACCGACATTTAAGGAATTCACTCATAAATAGTCCTGGCAATCTCCCCCTAAATCCACCCCAAGGAAGGAAAATCAACTTTTTTCCAAAGATGTTTATTTAAATATTAAATAAAAACACATCAACTAATCATTTTGGCATACATTTCTCATTGAACATAAGAAATAAAACAGTTGATTCAGTCCCGGTAAAAAACAAACAAACACAACCCCCCAAAACAAACTATATACATCTTAATCAGATCACGTAGTGTCTTTAAATATCGTATTGCATTGCAGTCTGCAGAACAGCACTGTTGAGAAATCTACAAAACACACACATCCACACACATAAAAAAGACCTCTTTCTGCTCTACAAACAATTTCAAAGAGGTTCTACAGCAATGAGAAAAGGAAAAAAAAATGCTATGAAAGTAAAGTGCTCGTCATTGCTTAGAACAGGAAACTAATGACTGTTTCTGTGGCCTTTGATCCATGGCATTTGGACAGATTTTTTTTTTCGAAGGTGGAGGGGGGACTTAGTTCTGTGTTTTCAGGTGGCTGTGCTACCTCTATAAAAATGAAGGCAAAGGTGCTGTTGTGTGGGAATCCAGCCTCTCCCACTCCAGAGGCTTCAGATTCACAACTTAGCACGAGACTTTGGTGCTTTCTCCGCTGCGTTGGGGCATGGGAGACAGGGAGGTGGTGGTCAATCGGCAAAGAACTCGGCTTTAGTTGCTTCCCCTCCCGCTGGAGCCGTTGAGCAACGGAGCGTGGGAGCGGTCGTGTCGGTCAGCTCCGAGAACAATCCGGGAGCGAACGAACGCCGATTAAAGAGAGGTCTCTGAGGAAATGCCACAACATCAATCCCCATCTCCCCCCCACATCCAGCACCTCTCCCTACCTCCAATTAACCTGGTCCACCTTTGGTTTTTGGGGTTTAATTAAATACCTGCTCGTCATCATTTCTTTCATTGAATACTGAGGGCTGCAAAAAGCCAAAGGGACCGGAAAGCACCCCGGGTCACGATACGGAAAGGGATCCTTGAACGGATTGAGATTAGAGAAGCGGTCCTTTTTGAATTCAAGGTAACTCTGAGCCAAATTTTTGGCCGCCGCCTCGAGTTAAAAGCCCCTCCTTTCCTCTGCTCCGAGAGTGCGGAGGGAAGGAAGGAAAGGCTGGAGGTCTAAGAATCCCCCTCCTCAATAGAAATGCAAAATTCCATGGGAGGCTGACATGGTCTTCCATATAAGGGAGGAAAACTCAAACCGGAAACACAATAAAAGCGTAGTATAAAGTATAAAAAATAAGTAGTGTCTATTTGTCCGTCTCCTATTTATATACATATACATTATTTTAAAAAATCTTAAAAAACACTGACCTAACCAAAACCTCGTTTCGCTAATCTAAGGGGGGAAAAAAAGCTATCCACACACCTTAAGGTTGTGCCGTCTAACTGTGGTTAAGATCAATTTTTTTTTGTTCTGAGAGAAATCAGCCTGAGCCCCTCCCCCCTTGCTTGTCAGCTTAAACTATGGGATATTGCACGTTTCCCCCCAGAGTCGGTTGTTCGGTTTGGACCCTGATAATGAAATGCATAAAAATGGAATTAGCAGCAGAAACAAAATGTGCAGCATTAAAAGGACACCCTCCATGGGGGAGGGGTTAGGGGGACATCTCTGGAAGGAATCTCGGGGGGCCACCAGCTAGAGTTGGCATTTCCAACTCCCCATCTCCTGCCTGCCAAGACCACATCGGGGCCTTCTGAGCCCTTCCCGGAGCAGAGCGGATAAAGACTCTTCTCGAAAAGATGAGGGAAACATTGGATCCTGGTTTTCAGAGACAAGGTTTCTGGCATCGGTCTGATTCGGAGGGCCATCAATCAGAAAGTTCACAGTTTTCATTTAAAGCATGAATGTTTTCTGGGGGTGGGGAACTGTTCATAACTTTAGAAAACAAAAGAGCTCAATATAAACCTTGCATCCAGGCACTGCGTGCACGCGTGCGCACACACACTCACACACAAATGGCAATGCTCCCATTTTTTTTTTTTTTGTGTCTCTCAATGCATAATGTTGCACGCCACTGGTTTTTAAGAGGTAATCTTCACAAACCCAGAACGAATAATGTCATCCAGGAGGCTGTGGTCCCTTTTTGTTATAGCCTTCCCCCGCTATGTCACCGCTGCTGACAGCCAGGAAAAATCTTGCATATCAACGGGGGCTGGGTTGGCCAGACACATACAGTACCCAAAAAATTCTCTCTCAATTTATCCCCTCCCCACCCTGCCACCCCTGCTTGCCCCGTGACCACCCCCCCTAAATTCCATCAATATTATATTTTTTCTTTCCAATGAGTCCAGTCCCTATTCATACTTGTTCAGTGCAAGAAAGGAAAACCAAAGCACTTCCCTGGAAAAAAAAAAAATCCCCCCAATCAAAAAAAAAAAAGCCAAATACACACATATTGCTTGTTTTCGCTTGGATAAAGGTATCGGCTTTCTCAACCACCAGACATTCTCTCCACCTACTTCAAAATTATTGCTTTGGAGAGTCGGTCATTCCAGGAGGTGGAATGACGGAAGTCCCTCGGGGAGAGAGACAGAGAGAGAGAGAGAGAGGGAGAGAGAGAGTGAGCTGGAGGAGCGGAGTCTTCACTGGACCAAGACGAACTTTCCCAGCGGGGCGGGAGTGAGGTCCTCCATCTCACAGTCCCCCTGCGACAACACGGCCGGTCCATATCCCCCAGGGGGCCGCAGGGCGATGCTGGCTCGCGCGGGGAAGGAGGGGGTGACGGAGGGGGGGGCATCGGCGCGGAGGTCCAGGTGGGCGTCCAGCAGCTGGGCCGCGGACGAGGCCGGGGAGACGCCGGTCCCGAAGGGGGGCGGGAGGGGTGGCTGGGCGGGGCGGAGGGCGAGCTCCAGCGAGTTCTCCCGCTGTAGCTCCGACAGGAGGAGGGAGCCGGGGGCCCAGGGGCCGCCCGGAGTTGGGGGCGGCGGCTGGGGACCCGGGGGGATGCCCGCCGGGGCCTGCGGCTTGTGCTGCCACTGGAGCAACCTATACCGAGGAGGGAGAAGGAAAAGAGAGAGAAAGGAAGAAGTCACTTACCGCCCTTCACCCGAGGGCCTCCTGAACGTGCCGCGGGGTCCGCACTGCAGCGTGCGGTCACGATTCCCCTCTCGCTGGGTTTCGCCCATCTTTCGAGATGGGCCTCGGGGAACTGGGGGTTTGCCCGGATTGGGAGAGACTCAGCCTCCCGAGACAGTTTCCTCATTCGCTCTCTCCGAAATCTAAGTGCCCACCAATCCTGACATCCTAATGCTCCGCTCTTGTTTCGGGCTTCCGCCGGGATTTGCTCTATTCTCCATCCACCCAAGCCCCAGAGCATCACACCACTTCTCTGCTCCCTGCTTTTATCGTTACGGCGATGATACGATTTGTTCCATCCTTGCTACGTTCCCAGCACCGCACTAAATGTTGGGGTAGATACGAGTCAGACACACTCCCTGTTCCAGCCAGGGCTCGTGGTCTAAGGGCGAGAGAAAAGTATCGAATCTCCCTCTAGAGGGTAAGCTCGCCCCAGGCAGGGATTGGGTCTGCCAACTCTGTGATACTGTACTCTTCCAAGCGCTTAGTACAGTGCTCTGCACATAAGAAGCCCTCAATAAATACCATTGATTGATTGATGAGGAAACAGGGACAGTAAAGTGAAGTGACTTCCCCAGGGTGTCACACAGCAGGCATACGTGCGTGCGTGGGCTGGGGACGGAGATTAGACGTCATATCCACTCCAGCACTTGGGCCAATGTTTGGCACAGAGTAAGTGCTCAACAGATCGAGACCCACGGCTGTGATCTCACCCAGCATCAACTCCCGAGGCAGCCTCCTTACCTCTGCTGGTGCAGGATCTCCTCTAGCAAGCTCCTGCCTTCCCGGCTGCAGCCGCCACTGCTGCTGCCATACCCGCCGGGGGTCTGCTGGGAGTGGTGGAAAGCGGGCGGGATGCTCCTCGGGGGGCGGGCAGGGGCAGGCTGGCACACCTGGCGAGCCAGGCCCTTGATCTTGTTCAGCCCCAGGAGCCCCTTGGTCCGGGCGTTCTTCCGGAGCTGCTGCCGAAATGCCTTCAGGCCTGGGGACATGGAAAATCGAGGGGAGGCGCCCCGTGAACACAGGGGCCACCTCGGTATTTCGGAGGGCAGCTCGCGGACACGGGCCGGGGGACAAACTGGGCGCCGAGGACGGGCTCCCCGCGGTGGAGGGACCTTCGGACCGTCAAACCAGGACCACGGCTGACTCGCTCGCTCCGCCCTGTGTCGGGGGAGAGGCCATCATCCCCGTGACTCTGGCAGGCTGGGCAGGGGCAGGGCCAAGCTGCTGGCTGATCGAGCGCATTTAGATGGGCCCCATGGGAAAGAGAGGGAGATGGGGATGGAAGTCAGGGAAGAGGCGCCGGCGGGAATGGAAGGAGGGAGCGGGGAGGCTCTTCTCCCCTCGGCACCCAGGTCAAACAGACATTTCCCAGAGCAGACTGCAGAACGCAGCTCAAAGAACCTCAAGGGGGGCGATCGCCCCCCCCCCCACAACAGACTTGCCTGAACCACCCACAAGGACCTCATCCTCCACCCAAGGGGCTTCAGGGGGCCTTCAGCTCCCTGCCCACCTCCTGGTGTGTCCCAGAGCAGAACCCAGTGGCGGTCCGGGGCACCAAGAGGCTATACCTTGAGTGAGCGAGGTATCTGAGGCCCTTCTTCCTTCCTGGAAGCTGATGGGCAGCAGGGCCGCTCCTCCCAGGCACCCCTGGGCCCGCAGGACAGGCGCGGTGGACCGGGCGGTCAGGAACGGGGAGGCCATCCTGACCGTGGCGGCGTTGCCCATCAGGACCTGGTCGGCGAGGCGGCCGCCGAGGGCTCCGGAGCCTTCGGTGGACGAGGAGGGAAGGCAGCTGTCCGAGCTGGTTCCTTCAGTGGGGCTGGCGGAACAGGAAACCACGATGCCTGCCAGGGACGGGGAGGGAGACGGAAAGAAAGGATGAAAGGAAGAAGAGGGGGAGGTGCCCGAATGAGTCCCCAGTGGCAATCACCAAAACCTTGGGTCTTGGGATGGTTAAGGGAGAGGAATACTACATCCAGGGCAAGAGTTGGAAGCTGCCAGTCAGTAGATTATCAGTGGGAGGGAGACTTTATATGGTGCTGAACACAGCTTTGAAGTTACCAACTGCTGTGGCTGCTCTGGGGAGGGTTTCTTGTTTTTTTCTGGGGGAGAAAAGGGCAGATCATGAGGGACAAAAGGATATGGTCCACTGACTGCCCAAACAAAGTTTTCCCTGATCCCTAACGTCTCTGGGCCGCAAGTTTCTCATCTGTAAAATGGGGATAAAATCCTTCTCCCTCCCTCCCTCCACATTAGACTGGGAGTCCCACGTGGGCCAGGGACTGTGCCTGACCTGATTATCTTGTACTAACCCCAGCACCTAGCATAGTGCTTGGCCCCTGGTAAGAGCCTCACCAATACCACGATTATTATCGCTATCCCACTAGGCCAAGATTAGGGAGCCTCAATGTCACCTGCTGGACAGGCAGAGGTCAAAGCCGAGGAGGGAACTTTGAGGAGGTGAGCTTCTCTGCCCAGAGGCCTCCACCGGGGAGCCGAGGAGAGCGGCACCCGGAACTGCCGGTGCAGGCATCCGTCCACCCACCGGGAAGAAAGAATCGAGACGGGCGCCTGTGACGTGCTGAGCCTGGCCCCTCCCGGGGTCGGAATGTTATCTCAAGCACTTGTTGTGAATTCACGGCCGGCCTGCCTGACCTCACCAAAACCCCAAGGCTTCTTCTGGGGGACGGCAATAGTAATCAGATGGCTTTGTTGAGCATGCAATAAGCCGGGATAGATACAAAATAAAAATAATCACAGCTGAGGATTTCGGTTCCGCACTGGGCTCCAAACGGAGGCCCAGGGAGGTTAAGTGACTTGCCCAAGGTCACCCAGCAAGACGGTGGCCGATCTGGGCCTGGAGCTCAGGTAGTCTGACTCCGACACCTGTGCTCTAACCACTAGACCACACTGCCTCCCTACATGACTTCTGCTGCTTATCATGACCTACGTGCCTTATTGTGATCTACGTGGACCGTTACTCTGATAGTTAAAAAAAATATATTTTTACAGAGAATCAAACTATGAACCTAATAAAAAAAATTAATAGCGGAGACTATCGCCCCAATCAGAAAATGAATTTGTGGGCTAAGAGTGAAATTGAGCACTGTAATGACTTGCTCCACTATGAGTTTGGGGGGCAGTGTGGCCTGGTAGAAAGTGTGGCCCCAGATGTCGGAGGCGATGGGTTCTCATCCCCCCTTTGCCTGGCTGTTTGACCCCAGGGAAGTCACTTAGCTTCCCGGAGCCTCAGTCCCTCCTCTGTAAAATGGGGATTCAATCATTGATCTCCCTCCCGGCTAGCCTGTGAGCTCCGTGAGGATTCTGTATCCGGCCCAGCGTTTGGCAGTGTCTGGGCACCCACTGGGGCTTGGTGCAGCGTCCAAGGCCCCAGTGTGAGCTTAATGACCAGCAGCATCATGAGCTGCTCCTGGGCAGAATCGGATGGCCCTAACTCTGCCAGCCTCCCGCTTGGGAGGCAGGAAGGCGCCGGTCCCCCACGTCCGCCCACCCGAGCTGCTGCCTGGACTCACAGGGGGGGCCGCTCTGGTAGAAATGCGTCGTGACTTCGGCCAGGGTGTGTCTCCTACTGGTGTTGCCGGGGAGGTGGAAGGGGTTCTGGGCTCGGATCTCCTCCTCCAGGTCCTTCTCCTGCCTGACCTCCTCGCTGATGGTGGTCTCCAGCAGGCTGTTGGGGGAGATGGGGCGATTCCGCAGCAGCCCGTTCAAGTTGGGGTCCACGGGGAAGAACAGAGGCTGAAAGGGTGAGAGAGGCCGGTCAGTCCCTGATCCGAGGTCCCGCCGGGATGCCTAGGGCCAGTGTCCCGTCCTCCCGACCCCACCCCACTCCGCAGACTTCCCTCTGCCGAGTGATGATGATAATGTTATTTGTTAAGCGCTCACTGCACCAGTGCCAGGTCAAGAAAAAGCCAGCTGCTTCTATCTACCCCAGCGCTCGGTAAAGTGCTTGGCACGTAATAAGCGCCGAACCAATACTTCAACTGTGAACATTTTCATTATTTAACATGACAGGGGGCGCTCGGCCCAGTGCCCGGCACACGGAGGACGTCTGATAAACCCCACAATCGGCCGAGACGGCAGCAGTCGAGGATGCTCACCTGGAGTGGGTTGTTCAAGTCGCAGTCCATTTCCGCTTGCAAGACAGACTGCGTCAAGGGCTGAGGTGGCTGGTAGAGTAGCGTGGATCTGAGGGACTCGCTGCTGAGGGCTTCAGGGGGGATCTAGGGGAAGGATGACAAACACCATCAGGAAGGAAGGACTCAGGTCCGATGGGGGTCCGGCCGCCTCCTCCCCCACCCCGCCTGCCCCTTACATGTGGTATTTGTTACGTGCTTACTACGTGCCAATCCCCGTACTAAGCACTGGGGTGGATATGAGATTATCAAGTTCCTGTCCCACAGGAGGCTCACGGTCTAAGTGGGGTGGGAGAGAGCAGGAATTGGACCCCCTTTTTTCAGACGAGGTAACGGAGGGCCAGAAAAGTGAAGTGACTTGCCCAAGATCACCCAGGAGACAAGTGGCGGAGCCGGGATTAGAACCCAGGTCCTCCGATTCCCCTGCCTGGGCTCCGTTCGCCGGTCCATGCTGCTTCTCAGTGACCTATCCTCTGCCCTCCCCTTTCCTTATCGGCCAAAGGGACCCTGGCAGGAACCAAGATTTTCTAGACAGAGATGCCCGCTGAGGATTCAGGTCTTTGCTGATCTGGGTGGCAACTCAGGGTCTGATGTCTCCGAGCGCTTAGTCCAGTGCCTGGCACCAAGTGGGCGCTCTGCAAATACCAGACAATCCCCGGGAAGGGTTTGGGGACATGAGGAAGATTCTTTTCACCCCAAATCCCGGTGGAATGCCGAGGAGACGGCCAACAGAGCGAGCTGACGAAGCTAAGACGAAGTGTCTGGCCTGGGGCCGCCTAATGGACTCTCTCTAGTTGGGACTGGCCAGGCGAGGTTCGTCTGCTAGGGAAAGCAGCGCCTGTGGGCGAATCGCCAAGAACCGGAACAAGGGACAGAACGGCCAGTGGGCTCGAGAAGACGCCCCCGACCCCTCACCTCGAAGCTGCTGAGCTCGGAGCTCCTCGGCCTGTGCCGCCTGGTGGTTCCGGGCCGGCCGGGCAGCTGGCTGCTCCGGTGCTCCTTGAGTCGCTCCAGCAGCAGGTAATAGATGGCAGCGAAGTGGTTGTAGCTGCTGTTTTGCAACGACTGGAGGAGAGAGCACAGGTGTCTCAGGGACGGCTCCACCGGTGCACGGGGGGAAAACGCAGAGATGACGGGACCCGTTACGGCTGGATCAATGAATTAATGGTGTTTATTGAGGGCTTACTGTGTGCAGAGGACTGTACTAAGCGCTTGGGAGAGTTTATTTTGAATGGCATTTGTTCCACAGAGTCTTAACCCCCATTTTACAGATGAGGCGACCGAGGCACTGAGAAGCGATGTGACTCGCCCAGGGTCACTCAGCAGGCAAGTGGAGGAGCCGGTTTTAAAACCCAGGCCGTCTGACTCCCAGGCCTGAGCTCTGTCCACTAGGCCATGCTGCTTCTCGAGAGTCAGTAGAGACAATCCCCGCCCAAAGGGTTTACAGTCTAGAGGATCTTTCCAACTGGTCCTTACAAGGCCCGGCTGATCAGGGCTGACTTCTGAGCCCCGTGGAGCCTGAGAGCCAGTGGTGCTTTCAGACGGTCGGGGGCATTCTTTTTTTAATTCAAGCAAACGACATTACCCGTCAATGAGTCGCGGGTCAATCCATGAGTGGCATTTATCGAGTGCCTACTTGCTGCAGGGTACTGCACTGAACACTTGGGAGAGTCCAGTAGAGTTAGAAGATGCGATCCCTGCCCTGAAGAAGCTGGCACCTCCGGCAGAAGAGGGAATAAACTACAGCAAAGGGAGCCTCGCCTAGTGCTACGAGGGTGTCATTCACACTCGGGTGGCCGGTTCCAGGCTTCTAGACCAAGCAGGCTCACCCAGAACTGCCTGAGCGTCATCCTCCACCGGGCGACCAATCGGGTTTAGGGAGGGCCGGAGATGGGGGCTCACCTCCACCGTCCTCTGCCTGTCGACGCCCAGCGTCTGCATGATCCCCAGGACCTGTTCGTCGTAATCTCCCAGGTTGGAGTTGTAGCCGTGCAGGGCAAAGCAGAGGGGCGACGGCGGCGGCGGCTGCTGGTGCTGCGGCTGCTGCAGGGCTGGGCCCGTCTGCATCCACCTGTGCTGCTTGATCTGGGCGACGGTGATGCGCTTGGCGGGGTCCACCACCAGCATCCGGCGGATCAACGATTCGCAGTCTTGGGGGTGGGGACGGGGGGATGAGGAGGAGAGCACATACAACCCCATGCTGATGTTAGACACGATGATGGTGGAGGAAGAGCAGACAGGCCCTCCCTCCCCCAAGGAAAACTCTTCTTCCCACGAAGGAGTGGGGGGGGGGAAGGCTCTGCCCAACCCCACCCAGGCCCAGAAGGGCAGGGCAGCTGCTCTCTGGAGCCTGCTAAACCCCAGCTTGGTGAGGGAGGACACCTGGCCTCCGCAGCCCACCCCGCCCCGCCCAACACCCCTGAGGCATGGGGCTCCACCTTTAATCCGGGTGCAGGGGTAAGCCTTGTTTACTCCACTCCCATCAGCCCCGGGGACATCGGAGGGCGATGCCTTCCTGAGCTTCTGGATGGTGGGGGAGGGGGCCCCTTTGCCAAATGCAACCTCTCTCGGGGAGGCCGGCCCTGGAACTTCAAGCCCCCTCCCCCTGGTCCCAGGATGACTTTTTACTGAGATTTGAACGTCAGAAAGGGCAGCCTACACTAGTGAGGGAGGGACTCTTTTGCTAGTGGGCGGGGCTCTGAGCGGATGGGTCAGTTCCCTTGCCGGAGCAAAGTTTGCTTTGGGGGGGGGGAGCCATGGGCTTGAGGCAAAGCTTGTGCCTGGCACCCTTTAGGTAGGACACCAACAACAACAAAAAAACCCCAAAACAGAACAAAAAAAACCCCACCCCAACTTTTATGTTTTTCTTTCTCCCTGCTGGTTTCTAGTCAACATGAACACACCCCATAGTGCTAGGGACTGGCGCTCCCAAACACGCCTTCCCCTTCCAAACATGCCGCCACCGCAGGGGACCCGGAGCCCTCACACTGTTCAATCGCTCGCTCCCTCCTTCCCTCCCTTCCTCCCTCCCTCCCTCCGAGGGGGATGGGGCGTACGTACTCACCTTGGGACATGAAGAAGGGGATGCGAAACCGTCCCTCCAGCACCCTCTGCCTCAGGGTGGGCAGGTTGGGCCCATCAAAGGGGAGAGAGCCACACACCAGGACGTAGAGCACCACGCCGAGGCTCTGTAAGTGAAATGGATGCCACGCGGCGGTCTTGTCAGCGAAACCCCGAGAGACCGCCCTGCCCGCCGCCCTCTCTCACCGCAACCCGACAGGGGATGCCTGCCCCAGCCACCATCAACTGCACTCACCCAAACGTCGAGAAGGGGACCCTCGTACTCCTTCCCCTCGAAGACCTCGGGGGCCGCGTACGGCGGGCTCCCGCACCACGTGGACAGGGGCTCGCCGGACTTGTAAAAGTTTCCGAACCCAAAATCTGCCAGAAGGAGGGGAAGGAGGAGAGATGATCGTTCGCGAGAGTGACAAGACCTCACTGGCCCAGCCCCGTGGTCATGCTGGGACCCCGCACCCCCTGCCCAAGTGGCTCCCCGCCTGGGTTTCCCCACTCCGGAAGCTTTTTCAGTGGCAAACCTTTAACTCTGCCTACCTGCCAACTTGATATTCATGTTGGCATCCAAGAGGAGGTTTTCGGTCTTCAGATCCCTGTGAACTATGTGATGGCTGTGACAGTAGTCCACAGCGGAAAGGATCTGCCAGAACTTCTTCCGGGCCTCGTTTTCACTCAGGTGCCCGTTGGAAGTCAAGTAATCTGCAGGGCGATAAGGTCAGTGAGTGCCCGATTCCCATCTCTCCCCGCTTCTGAGGACTCTCCTAGTCATGGTAGGGGTATTTGAGCTGAATGAAGTTCAATTTCCTTAGCGCTCTAGTATCTTTTTAAATATAAACATGTTATATAAATATATATCATAAAAATTATTGCAAATCCTCTCCTCCTGCTCACCCCACCCCCCACAATCTCACCACTACCAACAAGAAACTTATTCATAATAGACTTGCCGATTGGGTCATCTGTTAAAAGGGTTAATAAGTGCCAAGCACTGTGCTAAAATAATCCGATCGGACCTCAGTCCCTGACCTACACGGGACTCCCAGTCTAAGGAGGAGGGAGAACTTACCAAACATTTCCCCATTCTTTGCAAACTCGGTGACAATGTAAAGCATATCCTTTGTCTCCATAACCTACAAAATGCAAAACAGAAGGCATTTTAATTCATTTTCAATGCCCCTGCTCCAAGCATGCCCAAAGAAGGAAACATGCAGATACACAAGTATCCTCCAGCTCATAAGTACACTGACTTCGAACAACTACAGGCAAAGCACATTTATTTCTAAATTATAGTGCGGAGGAATCACAAAGGAGGTTTGTTCCCTGGGGGCTTTACGGAAGGTGGGAAGCCCAAGAAACACCCCCCTCCTGCAATATGAACTCCTGCAATATAAACTCAAACTCTTTTTTTCCCCTCTTATGTAGAGATATAGGCTGGGACTCCAAACTTTAAATTGGATTTCATCTGCTTCATAAATCTTCAAAAAATATATTTGATCTGGACAGTAGTCAAACACCGGTCGAAGAGTTACGTGTACAGGTATTGGAACTCAAAGACTTTCTGTCAGAAGCTGAGAAGGTAAGAGTAGATTGTCAAGGCTGATATTTGCAGCCAGAGCAGACTAAAGAATAGATATCATATACCCCCATCCCCACTTGCAAATTAGGCTGCAAGAATACAGCTCTGTCAGGCCAGCAACAAAGAGCTCTGCTGTTTGTGCAAGTGAATTGCTCAACAAGCCTCACTCGAAACAGCCAATGTCAATAGGCATGTAAAGTTCACTTATTGATCCGGGATTGGATTTGCTTTTGAAAAACTGTTGGTGGCATCTTCCTGCCATTAAAACTGGTTATGAAATTAGCCAATACGGAAGACTTGGATGGTTTTGAAAGAAAGCATTCCACAGAAATATGTATATATGCATATTAATATTAATTACCAGAACAAGGGGGACGGGGGAAGGGTCAAGACTTTCTCTTTTATAAAAACAGATTTCTTTAGGTCTCAAAAATTAATAGAGAAGATGTTCATCCAGAAAGAATCTGCAAAGAGACAACTGTATTTTGGCTCCTGGGGCAGGAAATATACAAAGAAACAAAAGCGTTAAAAGACTAAACAGATAGTATGGTTAGAGTAGGGGTGACATTGTTTTTTTCTACCTTTTTTAACAAAAAGGTAAGTACTAAAAGGAAAAGGGAGACTTGGAACCAGCTTTCGTCTGCCTCGGAAAGATAAATTTAAAAAAAAATCAATAATGAGCTGAGGAAAAAGATGTTTTAAGTTCAAAAATACTGAAGGGAAAGACTTAGGCGTCTCTGAAATGTTCTGGGAAAGATGCCAGACGGATGAAAACTAGATGCTGGTGTTGAAACCAGAACAATAACCAAAAAAAAAACCCAAGGGCCCCCGCCCGCCCCCCAAAACCCCCCATCATTATGTCATCTGATTCTAGCCCTGCTTCTCGGTCTCCACGGAGCAGGTAGCCCATCAATCACAGGAACAAGAGACGGAAAAGAAAATTCAGCCGAAGAACGGCTCCGGAAGATCCACCGCCCAGACAGCAGGTAACTAAGGGACAGGGGAAGAATTAAGATAGCATTTCCTCCCTCCTCATTAGTCAAAGGAAAGGGGGGAGGGAGACCCCATTCTGACCTCCTCCCAGGATAATTCCCCCGGCCCATCCCAAGAGAGCGACATCCATCGGACAGAAATCCTGTTAAAATAACTCTGTGGAGACCCCGGAGGGCATTATCTGGGTGGGTTCTCGTATGTTTGTCTTTGTTTTATACTATTAAAAATGTGCTTCTACTGTTTGAAGAAATATCTGTTGTGCCAGTACAGTACTATGCACACATAAGCGCTCAATAAATACCATTGATGATCTTTGTGGGGATTCTGGACTTCAAACTTCCTCCGGTTTCTGGCCCCACCCCCCTGTCCCTGACCTGGACACGCTCTGGACCGGGCCAACTTCGCCAAACCATATGGGCCCTCTGAAAGACGATTAAGAGGAACTTACACCTAATACCAATTAGCTCGAATAGTTGGAATGTGCAAAGGAGCCTTGATCTGATTTTTGCACAACACATCATTTGCTTCCACGACTGCATGTTGGAGAGTCCTTGGTTTTTTTGTTTTTTTTTTAAAAGGTGAAATATCTTGTTTCCATGAGACCCCATTGTTTTTCCTTTATTCCTTCCGGTTTAAAAGGCTAACGGTACTATGTCAGCAGGCTATATCTCAGGCTTTAAGATGTGTTCTGAAATTGGGTAAAACAAAAAGTTCATTGCTCTTAGCTTGTCCCCAAAATAACTCAGTGGTTCATTTCTGATGAAAGAGCATAAGGAAAGAAGTGCTCCATACTCTCCAAAGCCCTCCCTAGAAAAATTAGTTTCCCCAAACGTGCTGTTTTCAAGATTTAAAGCTACTGGCTTTGGAGATCAAAAATCACTGGCTAAAAGATGCTAGCTACTCAACATGTTAAACAGTCTGTGAAGAGATTTGAGGCTTCTGGGGTTAAAAACAATTGCCCATCCAGCCACTCTGCAATGGAGAAAGACTTTAAAAGTAGGAATAGTTTAGAAGCCAAGGATTTGGCTTTAAAATAAGTTTTGAAGATTTTAAAAAGATAAGGCACAGAAATCTTCCACTTGTAGACCCGAAGGGAACCTCGGTAAATTCTGATCCATCCAACTTAATCCCCCCCTAGGAATTTTTTAGCTTTTGAATGGGTAGGCAAACAGCTTCCACTTCAAGTCAGACCCCTGATAAAAAAAAAAAGGCCATCTCCGATACCTCTGAATACGGTAGGATTCCCCTCCCTTTCTGTGTTTGAATTAAGAATCCCAAGCCCTAAAAGATTAACAGCAACACAAGCCACAGGCTGCAATTCCATGCGCATAATCAGTAAGAACTGATCTCTTACCTGATAGAGCTTGATAATGTGAGGGTGATTCAAAAGCTTCATTATCTGAACCTCTCGATAAATTTTCTCCAAATTGCTTGAATCTAACCGGGTTTTGTCTATAATTTTGATTGCAACCTGCAGATTGTAGAAAACAAGAAAATCATTCCGCGGAGTCAATTTTCAATGCAAACTCAATATATCATATTCAGATTAATTTCATTAAAAATGACGTGTATGTTGGAATAGTTCCCTAGAAAGTCTAAGGAGAATAAAATCCTGCTCTCCATCTGATGGTTACCACAGGTTTTTCTGTCACCTTCGGATGGTTTCGGCATTAAATAATCCAACTCTTATCTGGGTTCTAAGATTTCCTTGCGTATGGGTGACTAAAATCATGCATCCGAAGAGTTTCTCATCTAAGGCTGGTCTGACATCGCGCTAAACAAGCAACAAGTTCGACCGCCCTATAAAATCGGCCTTTCAGTCCCAGATGTTCCAACCAGACAATTCTCTCCCCAGCTAGATTTCACCACAACTTAAAAGCAGATACCTAAGCCTCCCTGTGGGGGGTGAGGAACTGTACCCCCCGTTGCCCCCCACCCCCACTACCAGAAGGAATCTGATCATTATTAATTGTATTTATTGAGTGTATACTAAGTGCTTGAGAGGGTACTTTATAGATGACACCCGAAAACCTCTGCAAGAGTTTCAAGCCCACCTACCTGGGTTTTGGTGACTCTGTGCCTGGCCAACTTCACCACGGCGAAATTGCCTTTCCCCAAGGTCCTTTCAATATCATAAAATCCGACCCGAAGGGGCCTCTGCTGGATGTGACTCGAAATGGGGACGGAGGTAAAATCTGACATGATCACCATGGCTTTGACTGGGATGGGGGGGAGGGGGGGGCGGAGGACGGGACCGGCTGGATTTAAAGGAGGTTCATGAAATTTCCTTCTGCCTGTGGGAGAGGAAAGAAAGGAAGGTGTCAAATAGGCACAACAGGGGCACGTTGTGGGAGATACCCCCTCCTCCCCCCGCTCCCCCCGCTCCCCCGCAGCTCTCTCCATTCCAGCCCAGGTTGCCCTCTTGCAGCCGGCCCTGCCCGCTAAGCCCAGAAGTCCGGCTGTCGGGGGGGGGGGGGGGGGGGGGAGCGCTGACCACTGTGCAGCCCTGCCCAGGACTGGCTCACCAGAGGCCGATAGGGCTCAGGCATCCCCTCCACCCGCCCCGGGGACCAGAGGCCGGTGCCGCCGTTTAAGTGCCCGGGCAGCGCCCCGGGTTTGAATCCCAGCTCTGCCACTTGTCAGCTGTGTGACTGTGGGCAAGTCGCTTCACTTCTCTGTGCCTCAGTTCCCTCATCTGTAAAATGGGGATGAAGACTGTGAGCCCCACGTGGGACAACCCGATTACCCTGTATCTACCCCGGCACAAAGTAAGCACTTAACAAATACCAACATCATTATTATTATTATTAGTGGCAGGAGTCCGGGCTTGGGAGTCAGAGGACGTGGGTTCTAATTCCCTCTCCGCCACTCGTCTGCTGGGGGGCCCTGGGCAAGTCGCTTCACTTCTCTGGGCCTTAGTTCCCTCATTTGTAAAATGGGGATTGGGACCGTGAGCCCCATGTGGGACAACCTCATTACCTTGTATCTGCCTCAGTGCTAAGAACAGTGCTAGGCACACCGTAAACGCTTAACAAATACCATCATTATTATTGTTCCACGGCGTCCCGCCGGCCCCTGGGGGGGGTGGGGGAAGGGGCACGGGGAGGATCAGCCAGGGACACCCCCCCCCCCGACCCCCGATCCTCCGGGTGGGTGGGGGGGGATGGACGAGGAGGAGGAGGCTGGAGGGTCGTGGTGCCCCTGTCACTGGGCCAAGAGAAGCAGCGTGGCCTAGCGGCAAGAACCCGGGCTTGGGAGTCAGCGGGCCTGGGTTCTAATCCCCCCTCCGCCACTTGTCTGCTGTGTAATCTGGGGCAAGCCGCTTCACTTCTCTGTCCCTCCGTTCCCTCATCTGTAAAACGGGTATGAAAACTGAGCCCCATGTGGGACCCCCTGACTACTCTATACCTACCCTGGCGCTTAGAACGGTGCTTGGCACATAATAAGCGCTTAACAAGTAACACGATTATAATAATTATTCACTTCTCGGTGCCTCAGTTACCTCACTTGTAAAACGGGGATGAAAACTGAGCCCCATGTGGGACCCCCTGAGTATTCTATACCTACCCTGGCGCTTAGAACGGTGCTTGGCACATAATAAGCGCTTAACAAGTATCACCATTATTACCATTCACTTCTCTGTGCCTCAGTTACCTCATCCGTAAAACGGGGACAAAGACTGTTGAGCCCCCACGTGGGACCACCTGCCTACCTTGTACCTACCCCGGCGCTTAGAACGGGGCTCGGCACATGGTAAGCGCTTAACAAATACCATCGTTATTATTCCTACCAATGCTTCCTCCTCGGAGTCCCCTTTCATCCATTCCATCGTATTTACCGGGAGCCCTCAGTACAGTGCTCTGCACATAGTAAGCGCAGCCCTTCACTGGTCAGGGATGGTCTCTGTGGCCGAACTGTCTATTCCAAGCGCTTAGTACAGTGCTCTGCACATAGTAAGCGCAGCCCGTCATCGGGCAGGGATGGTTTCTATCTATGGCCGAACTGCCCATTCCAAGCGCTTAGTACAGTGCTCTCCACATAGTAAGCGCAGCCCGTCATTGGGCAGGGATGGTCTCAGTTGCCGAACTGTCTATTCCAAGCGCTTAGTCCAGTGCTCAGCCCATAGTAAGCGCAGCCCGTCGTTGGGCAGAGATGGTCCCTATCTGTTGCCCAACTGTCCATTCCAGGCGCTCAGCACACAGTAAGCGCTCAATAAACACTCCTGAATGAAACACTGCCGAGTGAATGAATGCAGAGCACTGGACCGAGCGCTTGGAAGGGGCAATTGGGCAGCAAATGGGGACAAAACCCCGGCGGCGGGGGGCTTCCCGCCCCCCTGCCCCCGGCCGACTCACCTGCTCAGACGCCCGGCGGGGACCGGTGGCCGGCCGAGAGGTAGAGAAGGGGTGTGTGAGTGAGAGAGAAGGTGCGAGTGTGAGAGCAGGAGGGTCGGCCGGGGAAGCGCGGACCGGTGGGAGGGAGCTGCTACCCGCGCCCTCCCCGCTGGCGGAGCTGCTGCCCCTGCTGCTGCAGCTGCTGCTCCTGCACCTCCTGCAGCTCCTGCCCTTGCTGCTGCAGCTGCTGCTCCTGCTGCTGCTCCTGCTGCTGGTGCTGCTGCCGCATGTCCGCCCGGAGGTGTTGTGTGTGCTCTGGAGCAGCGAGGGGCAGGCGAGCAGGCGGCGGCAGCCCGGCCGGGGCGGGGGGATGGACGAGCGGGGGGAGGGGGGAGGGGCGACGGGGAGGGGAGGGGCGGGCCGAACCCGACCCCCCGCCAGGCCCCGCCCCCCTCCCGCCCGCCGCCAAATTGATACATTCCCATTGACGTCGCTTTGACGCCAGAGAGACGCGCGGCCAAGCGCGAGGCTGAGGGAGCGCGGGAGATCGGGCCGTTGCCAAGAGACGGGCGGCTCTGACGCGCGCGGGGAAGGGGCCGTCGCCCGGGCGACCGCTGGGCGGTGACGTAAGGGGAGAGCCGGCGGCCGCGGCGCGCGCCGCTCCCCTGCCCTCCGCCGCCGCGCCCCCTGCTGGGGACCGCGGGCGCGACAGCCCCCCCCCCCCCCCCCGCGTTAACCCTCGATGATGTTGGTATTTGTTAAGCGCTTACTACGTGCACAGCACTGTTCTAAGCGCTGGGGGAGATACAGGTTGTCCCACGTGAGGCTCACAGTCTTCATCCCCGTTTTCCAGATAAGGGAACTGAGGCCCAGTGAAGTGACTTGCCCACGGTCACCCAGCTGACAAGGGGCTGAGCCGGAATTCGAACCCTTGACCTCTGACTCCCAAGCCCGGGCTCTTAACACCGAGCCACGTTGCTTTTCTAACCTTGACCGCCTGCAGCCTTGTCCCTGGGATTTTTCCCACCTCCCCTCCCCTGCGCTCGCCTCTCCGACGGAGGGGAGCTTCCCCCCAACTTCAATGAGCTCCTTCGGCAGAGGCAGCGGGCCTCGGGACCTGTGGCGAGGCAGCGTGGTTCAGTGGAAAGAGCCCGGGCTTAGGAGTCAGAGGTCAGGGGTTCGAATTCTGGCTCCGCCACCTGTCAGCTGGGTGATTGTGGGCAAGTCACTTCACTTCTCTGGGCCTCAGTTCTCTCACCTGTAAAATGGGGATGAAGACTGTGAGCTTCACGTGGGACAACCTCATTACCCTGTATCTACCCCAGCGCTTAGAACAGTGCTCTGCACATAGTAAGGGCTTAACAAATACCAGGATTATTATTATTATTAAAATGGGGATGAAGACTGTGAGCCTCACGTGGGACCTCATTACCCTGTATCTACTCCAGTGCTTAGAACAGTGCTTGGCACATAGTAAGCGCTTAGCAAATACCAACGTTATTGTTATTTGGACCCTCTAAACATGTCCCGAAACGGCCAGCCTGACGGCTGACGATGCCACCCACCCGGGATGAAAGTCAGGCAGGGTAACCAGACTTCACACCGCCCGGGGGGGCCTTTGGCTAGCAGGGGGTGGGAAACTGGCTGGGCTTTTGGCCTCTTTGCTTTTAAATCACTCAGGCCCCGCAGCCTCGACTCCTCTCCTCTTCCAGGTGTCCAAGTGCTTGGGGCCTAGGAGTCGGTGCTTTTATTTCTAGCCTCCACTCCCCTCCCACCCCCAGGATTCACCTCTGGGAAAATGCACAGCTCCGACTGGGGAATTAAAGGTTTTATATATATATATATATATATATATATATTTTACCTTGTCATCTTTACCGCTGTCTCTCGTCTCGTGTTCTTTCTGATATGCTGCACAGGAAGGAGGGTGGCATTGAAAATCTGCCCTGAATTTAAAGCAAAACAGACAAGGTCATTTTTGCTCTCTTCTTCTGTTTCTCTTTATCTGCAAAGGAGTAAAAGCATTGGTATCTTCCTCCCTGACTAAATGAGGAGGGGGAGGAGCGGAGAGAAAGGTATTCTCCTTAAGAAAAGTTGGTAAAGCTCTGTGAAGGCTTCAATGAGTTGATCGAATTTATTGACCACTTACTGTATGCAGAGCACTATACTGTGGGAGAGTACAATATTATACAGTTGGTAGACTCGTTCCCTGATATACTTGGTAGACTCCTTCCCTGCCCACAAGGAGCTTTCAATCTCCCGACAAGGCTTACTAGATTTAGATGACTTACTAGAGGTAAGACCTTCAAATGAGAGGTCTTTTACAAAGGCAAAGTCTGATTTTTCTAAAACAAAACCACTGTTTTCCACGAAGGTGGGATAGAGGCTAAGGGCAGGCATGGGAGGGGCAGCACGGACAGGGTTGGAGTCACTCTAAAATGGGCTCTGAAATTCAGAAATGAGCTGCAGCTCCAAAGCTCCCTATGGGTGGCTTTTGATTGTCTACAAAGGAAGGGTAATTAAAGCCCTTTCTAGAAACTGAACAAAATATTTCCCAGTTGCCAGGTGTTTGCAAACAAGAAAAAAAAAACAACCCAAACCTTTCAAAGAACGCCAAAGCTCAAAGTTTCGGTACCTCTTTCAACAAGGCAACAGACGTTTGTTTATACTTGAAATCCAGATGAAAAATTTCAAGCGCCTTCAAATAGACCGAACTTGGGCTTTCAAAATTTCTGCTGTGCACACAGCAGGCCGGGTACGCTGCTGGCTTCTGGGAGGAGGAGAGGGAGATGGAACTGGCAAGGCCTGTGAGTGACCTGCCCCATGAACTCAAGCACCCATACAGTCAACAAATCCAGTCACTTTGAGTTCTTTGATTTTGAGAAACAGGTTGGAGCTGACATCTTTGGAGAACACCTTTGCTATCCGGAAACATTTCATCGGTATCAAAAGAAAACAGCTCATTTAACCAACCTCCCCTCACAGAAAAAGGAAGATACTGCAAGAATATTCTGATGCCCCTTCTCCTGTGAAACACCTTAAGACCTGATAAGATTTCATCTGCCATATTTTGGCCGCAGTTTCCTTGGGGAACCGAAAGTTTGTTGTTAGGATTTGGAGGAGAAAGAAAGCGTCTGGAAAAGGCTGACATCAGGAAATCTAAATAGTTTCTCTGGTGCCATGTGGTTGATTGTCTCTAACAAACAGGAGGACTTGAAGTGTTTGTTTTCCGCTTTCAAACCTCCTCCTCTAACTTTTGAATCCCTTTGAGATTTATTGACTCCAAACCTGTTCATTTTCCATTTTTCTTTTCTTTCCCTCGCTTTGTACATTTTTTCCATTTCATTTTTTCGGGGGGGACTCATTATTTTTCCTAGCTTCTCTGTTTGAAATCATGGATGTTAGGAAATCTCACAAACACCTAGGAATGGCAAGGATTTCGTACATAGTGTCTCTTCTTTCTCTCTCTCACATGCACTGTATGTACGAGGAAGGGGAAAACAGTAAAGCTACAGTCTGTCCCAGCATCGGTAATCTTCAGAATGTTCCTGAAATTCTAATGCAATTGCATCCAAAGTGTCTTTTGCTGTTTTTAGATCTTAAGCCCCAGAGGCGGGAATTGTTTCTTAGTGCATTTCGCCAAGTGCCCCTCGAGAACCCAGGGATGGGTATATGTCGCGCGCACACACACACACAAATCCTAAAATAAAGTCAGTAAAGACAAAGAGTTTATGATGAGAGCAGCAGTGATACAAATGAATAAGTATATCTGGCAGAGGGCAAGTGAATATTTTAAGCTAAGTGTTGTTCTCCCTCATAATTAAAGGTGACGCTCTTGAAAGGTTCATTTCTGGGTCGGCCCACTAAGCTCAAGGCCTGAGGTCTCTTTTCCTCAATGGCATCTTCTCGCCTGTTGAATTTTCCCCTACTGCTATGTGTTAACCTTGAATTCTGAGGGGGTCATCGGAGTAGAGATTAGGTGGAACATTCGATCTATGCCACAATGGTATTTATTGAGCACTTACTGGGTGCTGAGCACTGTACTAGGCATTTGGGAGAGAACAATACAACAGAGTTGGTAGATACGTGCCCTGCCCACGACAAGCTTAGTGGTCCGGTAGTTACGTTGGTATCTTTAAACTCCGTTGCTTCTCCCTACCTGTAACTTATTTCAGTGTCGTAAGTTCCTTGAGGGCAGGGATCTTGTCTACTTTTTTGAGACTTCCGAAGTGTTTAGTCCAGTGTAAGTTTTTAGTCAGTGCTATTCGATTATTCGTTTCGACTTATCGATTCTTGTTGCTGTTGGCGGTATCACTCCCCCCACCCCCTACGCCACACCATCCCTACTGCAAGGGGGTCTGTAGTGATGATGAAATAGGGTTGGTGGGTGTGAAGAGGTGTGAGGGTTATGTATAGGCAAAGGCAAAGTAAGGTGCCAGAGTTGAAGAGGTGACTGGATGTGTATGCAAAGTGCCATCTTCCCCACGGGTAGACTGTAAGCTGAAAAAGATTAGGAAAAGCAGATGGCTTTCTCTAGACCACAAGCTCCTTGTGGGCAGGGAAAATGCCAATCAATTGTTATGTTGGCTTCTCCCAAGTGCTTAGTATAGTGCTCTGCACCAAACGACCATTAACCGATTCCTTGATTCATCAGCATCACTGATTCTGTTCGCCCCTACTTGGAAGTCCCGCCCCTCTTACAAAAGCTGCCAGGCTCCAGCTCTCCCCCATCCCCTTCTTTAAAGCTCTTCTAAAATTCTACCTCTTCCAGGATGCCTTCCCCAGTTGCAGCATGCCAACATATTATTCTACTTATTTTATTAATGACGTGTATATATCTATAATTCTATTTATTTATATTGATGCTATTGATGCCTGTCTACTTGTTTTATTTTGTTGTCTGTCTCCCCCTCCTTCTAGACTGTGAACCCATTGTTGGGTAGGGATTGTCTCTATTTGTTGCCGAATAGTACTTTCCAAACAGTGCTGTGCACACATTAAGCACTCAATAAATATGATTGAATGAGTGAATCTTGTTCTTAGCACTTGTCCACTTTAACCCTATCCTCATCACTTGGGTACATCTGTCTGTTTCTATTTATTTAAAGTAATGGGTTAGGCTGCTTCATCCTGAAGTGTGTGTCCTCCCATTTTCACTATTTGTAAATCATTTTTGCCTGTTTTCCCCATTAGGCTCTGAATTCCTTGAAGGCAAGGAGTGTGTGTCTCGCTATCGTTGCACTCTCTGGAGTGCTTAGTACAGTGCCTCACACTCAGTAGGTGCTCAGTAAATACCACTAATTGACTGACTGATTGACACATCTTCCCTAATTTAAGTTGTTAGGCACATTCTGTTATGGAACATCCCTGGGTTCCTTTCAACTTCTCATATACACCCTGCCTCCCGCCCCAGTTCAGCTGGATTTCTGTTTGTTTTGGGCATCAGCCAGACTATTAAAGCAGAAGTAATAGTCATAGCAATTATGAAGCACTAACTGGGTGCCGAGCACTGTGCTAGGGGCTGGGACAGAATACCGAGGTGGGAATTAGATACGGTCCCCTGTACTCTAGGGGCTCACAGTCTAAGAATAAAAGAGGGGAGAGGGGACCTCCAGCAGACAGGTAAGGACGGGTGAACATTACGACAATAAAAAGACAAGGACAAATGCACTAAATAAAAACACAATTCAATGGGGTGCTATGCCTAGAGGAGCCAAATTTCCGGCACCACAAGACTCAGAGTCCAAGGCACAAAAAGGCTACCTGCGACAGCTCTGGGCTGCCATTTGCTTTTCTTAATCCATGTTAGCTGCTTGTTTTCCTCCTGCCAGGACCTTCCCGTCTCTGCCCCACCTCAAACCCCATCCCTGCTCCCATCTCATTAGCTCCCATCCTCTCTCCCTTCTTCATCTCCGTGTGAGAACAAGGAGCAGCCTGGCCTGGGAGTCAAATAAATTGGGCTCTAATCCTGGCTCTGCCATTTGCCTGCTGTGTGATTTGGGCAAATCACTTCACTTCTCTTTGCGTCACTTTCCTCATCTGTAGAACACGATAAGGGTTCTCCCTCTCAGATTGTGAGCTCCACGTGGGGCAGAGACTGTGTCCAATCTGCTAATATTGTATTCATCCTAGTGCTTGGCACACAGTAAGCATTTAACAAATACCACAGTTGTTATTATTATTAATGATAATAGTAATAACAATAATAATGGCATTTGTTAAGTGCTTACTATGTGCCAGGCACTGTACTAAGCTCTGGGGTGGATAAGAGCAAATCAGGTTGGACATAGTCCCCTGTCCCACTTGGGGCTCACAATCTCAATCTCCACTTTACAGGTGAGGTCACTGTGGCCCAGAGAAGTGAAGTGACTTGCCCAAGATCAGACAGCAGACAAGTGGCGGAGTCGGAATTAGAATTTATGACCTCCTAACTCCCAGGCCCGTGCTCTATCCATTATGTCATGCTGCTTCCCATGAAGCATTTAGTGATAGCAGAACTGTAGAGATGAAGAGCGATAAATGGGATACAGTGAGTTCTGATTCCTTTCCTGTTTTAAAAAAAAATCAGGCAGGACTGCTTTCTGCATCAAACATGAACATTCATTGGGTTCTGTGCTAGGTATTTGGGAAATAAATCATAGAAGTAAAAGACACTGTTCCTGTTCTTGAAGAGATTAAATGTGAGTGAGGAAGACAAGCAGGCTTAAATTACTTAGCACCTTGTGGGCCAGGATCCTGTCTATCAAGTGCTGTTGTATTATATTCAACCGAGCACTTTGTACAGTGTTCTGCATAGAGTAAGTTATCCACAAATTCCAACAATGGATTGATGAATAGACAAGAGGTAAAAGAGTTACATCAGAGAAATGAAATGTAAGAATAAAATAAAAAGCAATTAAGTAAATACTAACTACAGAAACTTTGAGACAGTTGATATGAACTGTGAATGGGGACTCTGGGCGGGGACAGCGACAAGGGGGCAAAGAGCAGAGCAGTAATAATGGCTAGACTGCAAGCTCTTTGAGGGCAGGGATGCTGTCACCTAATTCTTCGGTACCCTCCCAAGTACTTGCACATAGCCGGTGTGGCCAGGCTGGACACACTGTTGCCCGCTGGGCAGTGCTGAGCTCCTTGGAAGGGCAGGGGTAGAGTTCCAGGTTTAGCCTGGTATAAAGATTGGCAAGGTTGGGGGATTCCTGCCAAGGTGGCTGGGTTGGGCCACGTTCGTAAAGCAAGGAGGAAGTTGAGAGTGTGAACATGGTGCACGAGGGCACCGGGGGTGGAGCGAGAGGGAAGGCAGGATGAGGGGAGGGGGAAGAGTCATTTTGACTGGAGAAGGAGGAGTTGAAGGCATTGAAAGAGAGATTATTAAAATTAGTAGTAGTAATAATAATATATTTGCTAAGTGTTTACTATGTATTAAGCACCATTCTAAGCATGGAGTAGCTACACATTATTCAAGTTGGACACACAGTTCCACGGGGGCTTCCCGACTAAGTGGGAGTAGGGTTGAATCCGCACTTTGCGATTGAGGAAAATGTAGCACAGAGAAGTGAAGTGACTTGCCCAAGGTCACACAGCAGATACACAGCAGAGTGGGGAACCCAGTTCCTTCTGAATCCAAGGCCCATGCTCTATGCACCAAGCCACACTGCTTCTCAGCAGTGTGGCCCCCCGCGGGGGCCAGGGCGGCACGAGAGGGACAGGTGGAGAAATACCAGAGGCTGGAAGGCTTGTGGAGCCGAGGCCTGCAATGGGAGGTATTCAAACCATCCCAGACAGAGGCGCCTCTTTTCTATTTTTGAAGGCCTCTAGAGAACAGGGTTCCATAATTTCCCTTGTGCTTATTGTGTGGTCAGGAAGGTACCAAATCTAAATATGTCTGTACAATCTGACTTTTTAAAAATATTTGTTAAATGTTTACTATGTGCCAAGCACTGGACTGAGCCCTGGGGTAGATACAAGCTAGGGTGGACACAGCACCTGTCCCTCTTAGGGCTCTTAATCTTAGTCTTAATCCCCAGACCTCAGACTACCTGCCCTAACGTAGAGGGTTTGGGGATCTGGAAGTCATAGCTGAAGCTGGAAGTCAAGTCAGCCCCACAGAGAAAGTGGCTGATGAAGTCTTCCCTCACAACAAACCAACCAACCTATCCTCCCCCTGACTTCTCCATCACTGTAGACAGCACCACCATCTTCCCTGTCTCACACATGCGTAATCTTGGCATTATCCTTGATTCATCTCTCATTCAATCCACATGTTCAATCTGTCACTAAATCCTGTTGGTTCAATCTTCACAGTATCATTAAAATCTACCTTTCCTTTCCATCCAAATTTCCGCTTTAATCCAAGCATTCATCCTAGTCCGTTTTGATTACTGCATCTACCTCCTTGCTGACCTCCCTGCCTCCTGTCTTTCCCCACTCCAGTCCATACTTCACTCCGCTGCCCGGATCATTTTTTCTACAAGAAAGTTCAGTCCATGTTTCCCCACTCCTCGAGAACCTCCAGTGGTTGCCCGCACACCTCCACCTCAAACAGAAATTCCTTACCCTCGGCTTTAAAACTCTTAATCACCTTGCCCCTTCCTACCTCACCTCGCTGCTCTTCTACAACCCAGCCCACATAAGTCGCTCCTCTAATGCCAGCCTACTCGCTGTAAATCGATCTCACCTACCGCGCCACCAACCACTTGCCCAAGTCCTGCCTCTGGCCTGGAAAGCCCTCGTTTTTCCCAGTGTTGTGGTTTTTGGAAGTGCACTTTGGGAGCGGCTGTGAAATTTAGCCCTACATATGGACTGCTGGGAGAAGTGAGGGACCTGTCGCCCTTTCCCCGGCCCCCCGCCAACCTACTCTTCCTTTGTTCCCCCTACATAGAAGTCCCCGCTCCTCAGGGCCATTCTGCTGCCCCACGCCCAGGCCTTCTTCCACTTGTTGACTTTTGCAGTGGGGTTTTTTTGGTCATTTTCTATGTAGTTGGTCTCTAGTTCCTGACATGAGCCGAGGCCTGTCTGACATCTGAACTTTGGCAATTATTGAGAATCTGACAGAGCGAAGGGCTGGGAATCCCATACCGACACCTGCCCCCCCCCCCCCGCCTTCACCCCCAACACCCTAGGACCACCCCATGAGGTTGCAGGGCCCAGAATGCACATAAACTGCAGAGGGAAAACCCGCCAGCACAATTTTAGAGCATTAGGTCACTGAAACCTGGACCACAGAAGTTTCAAGTCCCCTAAAGAGCCTGGTTTTGTGTAGTTGCTTCCGATTTTCTCTGAATTAATTTGCAGGTGCAAGCCGGCACCCTCAGCCTCACCACTCCTCCAACCACAGGCCCAGAAGAGAGACACGAGAGAGAGAGAGAGAGAGAGAGAGAGAAGCACACACAACAGAAGGACAGGAGAGAAAATGAAAGACTAGAGAAAAGGATGGAGTGTGGCCTTGTGGAGAGAGCACAGGCCTGGGAGTCAGAAGACCTGAGTTTCTAATCCTACCTCTGTTACTTGCCTGCTGTGTGACTTTGGAGAAGCCACTTAACTTCTCTGGGCCTGTTCTCCCTCCAACTTAGCGGAGTGGGAATAAGAGGACAGAGAAAAGAGAAGAAAGGAGACGCAATGATAGGAGAAAAGAGAAAGAAGGGAGAAGAATGGACACATAGAGAGAAGCAGCATGGCCTAGTAGAAATATTACAAACCTGGGAGCCATGAGACCTGGTTTTTAATCTCAGCTATGCCATGCTTCTACTGTGGGGCCTCGGGCAAGTCACTTCACTTCTCTGTACCCCAGTTAACTCATCTGTAAAATGGGGATTAAGACTGTGAGGCCTCATGTGGGACAGGGCCTATGTCCAACCCAATTAGCTTGTATCTTCCCCAGCACTTAGTATAGTGCCTGGCACATAGTGTTTAACAAATACCACTTACAAAAACAAGAGACAAGGGAAAAGAGAGGAGAAAGAGAGAAAGGAGGTGAGACAGAAGGAGAGGAGAGAAAAAGAAGAAAGGAAAGAGATAGGAAAGGGAAGAGGCAGAAAGAAGGAAGGAGAGGATATGAGAGACTGAGCAACCAAGGGCCCATTTTAAGCACAAATTAAAAAGGAGCCACAGCTGGGGAATGGCAGTCAGTCAATTGTATTTACTAAGCACTTCCTGTGTGCAGAGCATGGTACTAAGCGTTTGGGAGAGTACAATATAACAATATAACGGACACATTCCCCGCCCACGATCCCAGTGACTCCAACTGCCCAGGTGCTGAGGACACCACAGGAGTTCGCAGCCCGTGCTGGGAGACCCTGGCTCGCAGATAGAAAGTCTGGATCCTTGAGAAGCAGCATGGCCTAGTGGATAGAACACAGTCTGGCACTAGTCCTGGGTCTGGCACTTGTCTGCTTTTTGACTTTGGGCAAGTCACTTAACTTCTCTGTGTCTTAGTTACCTCATCTTTAAAATGGGGATTGAGCCTCTTATGGGACAGGGACTGATTCCAAAACGATTAGCTGGTATCGTCCCCAGAGCTTAGAACAGTGCTTGACACATAGTAAGCACTTAATACGTCTCCCTCAGCTCCCCCGGGGCAGAGTTTGAAACTCTGCTTCCATCTCACTCGGTATGACGGTCACTCCTCCTCTACACTGTGAGCTCCTAGTGGGCAGGGAACATGTCTGCCAACTCTGTTGTACTCTCCCAAGCGCTTAATACAGTGCTCTGCACATTGAAAGCACTCAATACCACTGATTAATTGATTCCCCCTAATATTTGACATATGAATTTTTTTCATTCTCCCATCAATCAATGATATTTTTGAGTGCTTTCTAGGTGCAGAGTACTGTTCTATGGGTTTGGGAGAGTACAGTATAACAAAATTAGAGTTTAGAATTCATCTGAAAAGCCTCTAAGACCTGGCTTTCCTGGGCTTTTGAAACAGGGGGTTAAAAAACTGAAATTCTGGTTTGCCTGCAACCACCCTAGTTTAAATCAGATACTTGAATGGATGCTTTATGGGGATTTTCTGTATTTGATTCATTGATTTCATTCTGTGGAAGGAAAACCAAAACCGAATTCATTTTGCCTTAGATTGAGTGCTCGATCCTTAGGTAGACAGAAGGATTAATTTAGAGCACTAATTGGTCTTTGCTGAATAACTAAAAGGCTTGCAGTGAGGAGCTTGGCTTTCCTCCCGAGGGAAAGCCCAGAAATATCCACCTATTCTCCAATCCACTAATCAAGGTCCTTAATAAATTAGCAACCAATGGAATCAGGCACCTTTCCTCAGGGTACTTGGGGCTTTTCATTTCCTGCTTGTCCTGGCAAACAAGTGAAAACCATGGTCATCCAGAAAGGGGTGAAATGGTTGCAACATATTTTATTGTGTCTCCTCAGAACTGACTAAAGCTCCAGCCCTGGGCAAACTTCTTCCCTAATTCCAGCTGGGTTAGATCCCTGTGGTCCTTCTGGTCCTAAATTAGATGTCAGAATTCTCTGCCCTCTGCGGTGAGGGACCCGCCCGCCTCCTCTTGTGCGATGTACTGGCCAAACTTCTGGTGTTCCCAATGGCCCTTGGCCAGTCCCCAAAATGGAGGGATCAACCATATGCACGGGGACTCATTTATCAGAATGAAAAGACTGAACAGAGGTCGGGTGGCTGCAGCTGGACCTAGTGGAAGGAGTATGGCCCTGGGAATGAAGAGATAAGGGTTCTAGTCCCACCTCTGACATTGGCCTGCTGTGTGTCCTTGGGCAAATCACTTAACCTCTCTGGGCCTCACTTTTCTCATCTGAAAGGTAGGGATAAGATACTTGATCTTTTTCCTCCTTCTTAGATGGCGAGCTCCGTTTGGGACAGGGACTATGCTATGTGAAATTTAATGATCTCTTATCTACTTCAGCGGAACAGACTAAGTGCATAACAGATAGTATTATCCCAAGATGCTGCAGCCTCTACGCCAGACGTCACAAATTCTCGCTCTGAAGGGGTCGCTAGAACTTGCTGCTTTTATCATCTGAGTTTCTGTGGTGGTGGATCCAGAATCCTATCCAGGCTGTATTAAAGGTCACAGAGGTCATTCGCACATCAAGATGTTAGATACATTGTGCGTTTGCAGGACCAGACCCATAGAGGCCATGCGATGAACTCCAGTTTCAAAGGCTCTGACTTCTGATTAAGCAACTCCAAGTAGAGCTTAGGTCAATGCTTTCTCGGAACTGACTCTGAGAGAAATCTGAGGCATCCACAATATTTGACTCGGTCCCGTCCACGGCCCCAGAGAATTGAGGTTTCGTTAGCAGGCCTGAGTGCCTGGAGATTATTATTATTATTATTATTCCAATTTATAGCACGTCTTCCTCAGCTCCCCCAGGAGGATTTTGAAACTCTGCTTCCATCTCACTCAGTATGATAGCACACTCGGTCTTTACACTGTGAGCTCCTTGTGGGCAGGGAACACGTCTATCAACTCTGAGCTCACCCAACATTTTAGCCGTAAGCTCGTCGTGGGCAAGGAATGTGTCCGTTTATTGTTATACTATTATATTTAGCATAACTATATATCTGTATAGTTATACTGTGCTCTCCCAAACACTTAGAGTGTTCTGAACACAGTAAGCACTCAATAAATATGACTGAATGAACACATCTCCATAATAAGCTAGCATTGTTCGAACAATCAATCGATGGTATTGAACGAGTGCTTACTGTGTGCAGGGCATTTTCCTAAAGCATGTGGGAAAGTACAGTAAAACAGAGTTGGCAGACACAACTTCTGTCCACAAGGAACTTAGAGTCTAGAGTGGGAAACAGGCATAAAATAAATTACAGATGGCTGTGTCCACAAAAGCTGTGGGTCAGTTGAATATCAAAGTGCTTAAGGGACACAGATTCAAGTGACTAGGCAGTGAAGAAGGGAGGGCCAATACAAGAAGCAAGGGTATTAGTTAGAGAAGGGAAGTCAAGTTTAAGCTACTCTATGGGCCAAGGAAAATGACACTAGCAGACTGGAGATTCCCCCAATTCAAACTGATTGAGCACATTATAATTTCTCTTCTCCAGCATCTGAACTTTGGCTCCAAGAAATACTCCCCCTCTCCCAGCCCCACAGCACTTATGTACATTTACTTATTTACTTATTTATATTAATCTCCCCCTCTAGACTGTAAGATCATTGTGGGCAGGTAGTGTGTTACATTGTACTCTCCTAAGCGTTTAGTACAGTGCTCTACACAAAGTAAGTGCTCAATAAATACGACTGACTGACTGACACTTCTTTGCCCCTGTCCTGGGAAGTGAAAATGCTAGAGACATAATCCCCAGGTTGAAAGAAGTCAGAAAAACACAAAGAAGAATGGGAAAAATTAGAATCCTCCTCAAGGAAAACTTGAGAGGGCTTGGCTGGATGCAAAGAAGTTTCAAGACCTACACGCAAATTACATCGTGGCTAATGGAATGTGTGTGAAGAGATCTGCTCACGATGGCCCTGGGGATATTCGGTAAAATCGAGACGTCTGTCAGATTGGAAAATGACTAGTGTCAGTTAGCATTAGTTTAACAGGTTGTATTCTTCTAGTGTTTTATTCTGGGAAACAGAGTGGACTAGTGGAAAGAACAAGAGTTAGAAGACATGGATTCTATTCCCAGTTCCACCACTTGCCAGCTGTGTGACCTGGGGCAAGTCACTTCACTTCTCCATACCTCAGTTTCCTCATCTGTAAAATGAGAATTCAACACCTGTTCTCCCTCCTACTTGATCTGAGAGCCCCATGTGGGATGGACTGTATCTGACCTGACTGTCTTATGTTGACTCCAGTGCTTGGCACATAGCAAGTATCACAGTGATTGTTATTACTTTTGTCAGTCATTCCTCATTAGATCAGCAATACCATCTCCAAGTGAGAAGCAATGAGAGGCAACAGGACTTGTCCAGTGGTGCAAGGCAAATCAGTGGTAGAGTTAGGATTAGGACTCTCAATTCTGGCTGTCCAGGTTATGACTTCTAGCCAGCTTTCTGGAAAACTCTCTCCAGAGGGCTCAGCGTCAGCCCAGGGAGCTTGAGCAGCCTGAAGGAGGGTTACCTCAGCTGCAGTGGTGTCACAGCTACCTTACTGGATCCCTCTGTTCCCCAGAACATCTCCAATTCCTCAAGAGGCAGGTGGAACGGAGTGGGGAGGGAACAGGCTCTCAAAACCCAACCTGGATGGCCCTCTGCTTCATCTCAGAAGGGGGATGGCAATGGCTGAGGTGGAAAAATCAAAGAATCGATACCACTGATCAACTGGTTGTTTGATACTTATTCTGTTGTACTCTCCCAAGTACTTAGTACAGTGCTCTGCACTCGGTAAACACTCCGTAGAGACCGTTAAGTTCAGTCTGTAAGAAGGTTTGGACATTGCAGGGGGTCTCTCTGTGACACGAGTTTTTGCCCTTTCAGATGGGAGATGGGATATAGGAGGGTGCTTAATAAATTCTACTGATTCAATCATATTTGTTGAGCGCTTACTGCATCCAAAGCACTATACTAAGGACTTGGAAGAGTTCACTATAACAGTAAACAGACACATTCCCTGCCCACAACAAGTTTACTGTCTCTGAGGCTCTAAAGTGACCACTCTTTAGAAACAAGCAGCTCTCCATTGTGAAGCCAACCTCATCAAGTCATCGTTTGGAAAACTGCAGTCTCCAAATACGCCATGGCGGCCCATTCCGCCAAGCATGAGATATTCAATCATATTTTCACTGGTAAAAGAAAAGAATAAGAGCATCGAAGGAGAGGGGACAAATCATGGCACTTTTAGCTGAAGCAGGATAGTTGCTGTACTGCCCTCTGAGAGATCTTAGAGATTCAATCTTGTTTCTCCCTCTGAGTGCACAAGATTCAGAGCCTGGAGTGAGCAATGTGTCTCCATTCTTTTCTCCCCTCAAATCAAGCAAGGAGTAAGTACCCAGTAATAATAATAATTGTGGTATTTGTTAAGCGCCTTCTTTGTGCCAGGCACTGTACTAAATACTGGGGTGGATACAGACAAATCGGGTTGGACAGGGTTCCTCTCCCACATGGGGCTCACAATCTCACTCCCCATTTTACAGATAAGGTAACTGAGGCTCAGAGAAATAAAGTGACTTGCCCAGGGTCACATAGTAATTCCAGGAGCTAAATCCACACTGTTTCCTTCCAGCCTGTTTCCAAATGTATTACTTATAAAGAGAAAACTCACTTTTTAAACTATTTTTTTGGTGGGGGTAGGGGGAGGTTGGGCTGAAAGGGGGCGAGTTTTTTGTGGTATTTGTTAAACTCTTACAATGTGTCTGGCACTGTAAACTTGTTTAGGGTAGGGAACATGTCTACCAACTCTGTTATACTGTACCCTCCCAAATGCTTAGTACAGTGCTCTGCACACAGTAAGCGCTCAGTAAATATGATTGATTGATTCTAAACACTGAGGTAAATGCGAGCTAATCAGGCTGGACACAGACCATGTCCCACATGGATCCCACAGTCTAAATCTCCATTTTACAGATGAAGTAACTGAGGCACAGAGACTTGTCCAAGGTCACAGAGCAGATGTGGCAGACAAGTGGGGTTTTGCGGGGGAGAGGGAAGGAAGAAGAGAGAAGAGGAAGTCGATCCAAGGACTCACTGCCATTTCAGAATCTCTCTAAAGGTTGTTAGGGAAAGGTTCATTTTAACACGGGCAACTGATTACCACTAGAAAAACATATCCCCAGTGGGTGCAAATGGGATGCTAATAAGGCCAGCTTTAAACCAGAGAGAAGCCGTTCTATATTTTTTCCCATATCGGAATTAAAAACAAATGAAGCACAAAACCTCTTTTGGAACAGGCAGCACGTGTCCAACTCGGTCTTTCAAACTACTTGGAAATAACCCTTCAATTGGGAATCCAAAAAAATGCACCGAGAGCCAGCAGCCTGTCAGTCACTGGGACGAATGCAGGAAACCGGCCCCAGTGAGGAGGATGGGAAGGGCCCTGGGAGGGGGGTGTCAATTTCTCTAACCCTTCCCTGGCTTGAGTAGACAGCGGGGAGTTTCTCTCACTCACCCTCCCTCCCTCCCACCCCCAGGTTGCCATAAGGAATTAGGCCGAAAACAGGCCCAGGCCAGAGAAGCCCCCACTGAGTTTTCCCAAGCAGAGTCCGGTTTTGACAGCACTGCTCCCAAGCCTCCTGCCCCAGAAAAGCCAGCTGTCGTTCTGATCTATTTTGAAAGACATGCCACACAACTGCAAACAACTTTTGGGGAAATCATCCAAATCTGCCATGCTCCCCAGCATAAACAAGCAAAGACTAGACCAGGCACAGGATTCTCAGCAGGCTGAACATCCAAGGACTGAGCTGAGGCTAATGGAAGGTCAGGCCACCCACCTGCATAACTGTAATATTTGCAGAACACTTAGGTCGCAAGGAGACTGGCGAACCACAGCCAGGTGCTTCTCTCAAGCAACATGAGACTGCTGGCATTTGCTTAGGTCATGGAGAGGTTTGGTCCGGGACCAGGAGCCGGAGCAGAACCCCCTGAGAACCGGTCCTGTTTCACAGCAAATGCCCTCCTGGATTCTGATGACTTGACTTGCCCTCCTCGCCCCCGTCGGTAAGGACAGATAGAGAGAGGTGGAGGGAGACACAGAGAGAAAGACAGAGAAAGAAGAGAGGCAGGAAGAGAGACAAGAGAGGAGACGGAGGCAGAGGGAGACATAGAGAGAGATGGAGTTAGAGAGAGACAGGAGACAAAAAGAGAGAAACAGTACTGTAGAACTACTGCTTAGCAAGAGGCCAGAGAGGGGATATGGGGGTTAAACGAAAGATTATATTTAATCCCAAAGATTTTCACTGATTCAAAATCAGCTCGTTCCACTAATTAACTGCCTTTAGCATCTAGCTGTCTCCAGAAACACTCATATCCTCTGAATTTCAGCTATTTGGTTTTTCCTGGCCCAAAAATTAAGACCCAGTGGGGCAAGTTTGGGCTCAGAATGTTCAGGTTAGAAGAACTGGCATAATAGAGTGTCCCGAGAGTAGGTTTGAAATGCAAAGTGAGTGGCGGGAACTTGGAAGGGAACTTTTCAGGCCCCTATTTGTGACCCTGGACCGTCTTACATTGGTTTACCTCTCTCTGACTTCTAAGCATCTGGGAAGAGGACTGGGGGAAACTACATCACAACAGTTCATCTGTGCAATTCCATTCAGGAGCCCAGAGCTGAGAGAATTAAAGATAGATTGATCAGTCTCCCTTCTCCATCGTATGGTGAAACGTGGTGGGAGGGGAGACCGGCTAGCCAGTCAGCTAGGTAGCCCGAGCCAGGAACGGAGGAAAACCAATGTTTATTGGAGGGGACTTTTTCTCCTATGGAGAGCAGCCAAAAGTCATACCCCATTTAGGGGCTGGTCCAGTTTTCTACGAAATTTTTTGTGCCCATTCGAGAAGGGGGCAATTTCTAGTTCTTCTTTCCTTCATTAAAGCATTTGAAACAGGTAATAATACTAATAATCAATAATAAATAAAATAAGATACAAAGTCTTTTGGTGAAACTTTAAAGGATTTGAGCTGTGTAGCTTAGAGAAGGGACGGGTAACTTAGCCTTCAAAAGCATGAGTCTTTCTGCATAGGCTTCTGGCTGGTAATTCTTCCATGTCTATTCAAGCCAGGGAAGGGTTAGGACACTAAGACCGAGAGAAGAAATGGGCGTACTTTAGAGCAGGAGAATATGCTCGATTTTTAAGAAAAATAATTGGGTTACTCTCTCTCCCAGATGTCTTAGTTATTTACATTTGGGTGTCCAGAGGGCCACTTTTCAGCTGGTCAGCCCCCGATCCTGGACCAGGACCAGATGCTTTTCTGTCTTTTTTTAATATTTTCAGCACCGAACGCCCCTGCACCAAGGCTCCTGTTGCCGAGTTTCTTGCCTCGGATACGGTGCCAGAGTTCTTATGGTCCCGGGAGAGGAACATGTGGCTCTGGACCAAATGAGGGGTGCAGGGGGGCCCCACTAGAGAAACACTTGAGGACTGGGCAAAATTTGCATTTTCTGGAAAATGGTTTCCATGATTTCAGCCCACTTCACTATGTGCCACCATGTTCCCAAGTGCCGGGTGTGACCATCCTCTAACCATGCCCGGTTTGATCGGGCAATCACTGTCAGTGCTAGGATTCTCAGATTGAGCATAAGACCCTATAACATTTTACCTCTCTTTCAGATGCAGGAAAGCTCAGCCTCATCTGAGCTTTCTTCAACCCAGCCAGAAGTCTGGTCACCACAAGCAGCAACAAACCACAGCCTCCCGGTGTTTCCTGTCAACAAAAAGAAATGAGAAATGGAGGAGCCTGCTCAATGGTCCAACTCCCCATTTACTAGATTGCTCCCTGCGGCATAGTGATACTTCATGTTCAGAGCCCTTCTAGACTCTGTTGACTCAAGCAGGAAGGCTTCTTGTTTCCTCTAGAGAGAACTTCCTGTTTCCTCTGGAGAGAACTTGCTGTTAGGAATATCTTGTAATTACAGTAATTTAAGGAATACCCCACAGGTACAAAAGCAAATTTAGCGGACTCTCAATTATCCCTGGAAGTGGAAGAGACCAAGTGAAATCCATAGCCATGTGTCAAACTTCATTTTAGCTTCCTTCCCCACCTTAATCTTTACCAAAACCTCTAAGAAGTGATGAAAAGTATGATGCTAGCACGTTTTGAGGATTGATGCAAGGTCCCTGGATTGCAGATAATGGCTAGAGACTGCTGGCTAGAATAGCCACTGAGGACACCCACAGGCATTTAGAAGTGTGCTTGCCAGCAGGAAGTAATATTTTCTCTAGGTTACCTGAATTAAACAGGTAACCTAGTGTCGAGAAGCAGCACGGATAGAGCTCAGGCCTGGGGATCAGAGGACCTGGGTTCTAATCCTGATTCTGCCATTTGCTCATTGTGTGATCTCGGGCAAGTCACAACTTCTCTGTGCCTCAATTTTCTCAACTGTAAAAATGGGGATTCAATGTCTGCTCTCCCTCCTGCTTAAACTATGAGCTTTATGTGGGACAGTAACTGCATCTGACCTGATTAACATGCATCACCCCAGAGTTTAGAAGAGTGCTTAACACATAGTAAATGCTTAACAAATGGCATTAAAAAGGAACTTAATAGCCTCCTCTTCAATCAATCAATGGCATTTATTGAGCGCTTTCTATGTGAAGAGCACAGTACTAAGCATTTGGGAGAGTACAATACTGTGAGCCCCATGTGGGACAGGGACTGTGTCTTACCTGATTTGTGGGACCCCACCCCAGCGGTTAGTACAGTGCCTGGCACATAATAAGCACTTAACAAATATCACAATTACTATTACAGTACAAAAGAATTAGCAGACATATTTCCTGCCCATAATGAGCTTACAGTCTAGAGCGGAAGACATTCATTAATATGAATAAGATTTTCTTTCACAGAAATCTGCAGAACCAGAACGGACCCTGGATGGGGGGTGGGGGTGGACTCAGCTCCCCACACCCCCACGTTCCCACCTTGGCTCCAGAATCAATCGATTGATTGATAGTATTTACTGAGGGCTTACTCTGTGCAGAGCACTGTACTGTGTTCTTGGAGAGAGGACAACAGAACGAGGAGACACAATCCCTGTCCTCAAAGAGCTTACAATCAGCTGGAGGGAGACAGACAATAAAATACATCACAGGTAGGGGAAAGCAACTGTGTATAATGATATGTACCTAAGTTACGTGCTTAGCAGATGAGGACTCAAGTGCACGGGTGATGGCAGTCAGGAGGGAAATAGAGAGAAGAAAGGTTAGTGGAGCAAGGCCTCCTAGAGAACATATGGTTTTAGTAGGGCTTTGAAGAGGGGGAGAGTGGTGGTCTGCAGGGGGAGGGGGTTCCAGCCAGGAAGGAAGGTGTGACCAAGAGGTAGATGGCTGGAGAGATAAGAGTGAAGCGCAATGAGTAGATTGGCATCAGAGGAGCAAAGTAGGCAGGCTGGGTTGTACTGGGAGAGGAGGTGATTGTTTTAATGCAGAAAGAAATCCCAAATATTCAAGATGCCTGAAATCCCTATGTTAATGAGGATTTTCTCTTTATCACACATCTTAGGGAGGAGAGAGAAGTCCCATAGTCCTAAAGAGATTATGAGGTGGTGAAGAGAGGGTAGTGCTCCGTACCCAACGAGAACTCAATAAATACCACGGATTGATTGATTGAAGAGGAAATCAGTGCAGTGTATGAGTTAAAGGTTGATTCAGAGCAGCAGTATGGACCATCCTGAGATGGGAATCACCACTGCCTAGTGGATAGAGCATGGACTTGGAAGTCAGAAGACCCTGGGTTCTAATCCTGGTTCTGCCACTTGCCTGCTGTGTGACCTTGGGCAAATCACTTAATTTCTCTGGGCCTCAGTTTCCTCATATATAAAATGAGAATTCAGTACCTGTTCTCTCTCCTGCTTAGGCTGTGTGAGCTCCATGTGAGAATCAGGAACTGTGTTTGACCTGATTGTCTTGTATTTACCCTAGTGTTTGGTACAGTGCCACAATTATTATTATTCTTGTACTGCATCCCCATTTTCCAATGAGAAAATTAAAGCACAAAGAGGTTGAGTGACCTGCCTGTGGTCAACCAGCAGGTCAGTGACAGAGCAAAAACAAGAACCCAAGTCTCCTGCCTCCCAAGGCCTTGCTCTTTCCACAAAGTCACATCCAGCATTTATTCTCAGCCCATAGTGGAGAAGCACCAAACCCTTCGGCCCTATTTTTGTATTCCGACCAAGAGGCAGTCGATTTATCCAAGCAAACAGAAGCGAGAAGGATTGAAGCAGGAATTTAGGCAATAGGTCCTCCCCTGCTTCTTGCCAACTCAGCAGTAGACTTTGCCCACCCCCAGTTGCAAAAGACCGCGGTGGGCCTTGGGTTTCCTGGCACTTTGGCACCGCACACTGGGCTCCACTCTACAACGTATGAGCTTGTGCCAGGGTCTTTGATTTCACAGCGTCCTGGTAGAGTTTTGAGGGGGAGAACCCGAACAGCTGGGAATTGCCTGAACAACAACCCAGGAGCACTACTATGGCAGCCAGGGATGCCTGGGTCCTGAAACTGGTGTACCCTTGAGAGACTGTATTACCCCCTCTTTAAATTCATGAGCCCTTGTTTTCCAAACCTCCTGGAATAGCATTCTGTGGCGAAATCTCACTGATGTAACAGCCACACAGAAGAGGGTGGGAATGCCTATTTATTAACTCCAACCCTTAGGGGGAGAAAGCTGGACAAGATAAGATAAAGTCAGGTCAGAAAGGAGTTAAGGAACCACTGCCTAGTGTGCCAAAGTCCGGTCCTTTAAGAGTTACAGATATTCTCTTAGCACGGATCTGACAAATTTCCTCCCACTTTCAATCCCTCCCCTCCCCCGGCCAACCTCAAACCTGAAACCGGGTCTGCTCTCTGGACCCAGATCAAAACCTGACTATGCTCCCTTCGCAAAAAAGGGCAAATGGGACTGTGAATCAGAAAGCCTGAAAAGTGACATTTACCGACTCTTGGGGGTGTATCCTTGGAAATGAAAGTCTATAAATAGTTCTTTAAAGTTTAAAAAAAGAATAGGGTGAACGGAGAAGCAGGGTGGCTGAGAGGGAAGCTTACAGGTCTGGAAGTTGGGAGGCCTGAGTTCAAATCCCAGACTCTACCACTTGCCTGCTGTGTGACCTTGGGTGAGTCGCTTGACCTCTCTGTGTTTGTTTCCTCATTTGTCAGATGCAGATGAAATTCCCGTCTTCCCTCCTTTAGACTGTGAGGAACAGACACTGTGTGTTTGGTACACAACAAGCACTTGTCAAATACCACAGTCATTATTATTACTCCTAACAATACTCAGATTTTAAACAGCACAGGATGAAAACCCCTGAGCGGATTCGGAAGCCAGAAGGCAGCAATGGAGAAAAGAATCGCCCCTCTATTTCCTCACTTTCCAAGATGGCGCCCTCAAGAGAAACCACTCAGCCTCCAAGGGCTCTCTAAGTGGAACTGGCCGAATTGAGCAAGACCAGTCAGAAAGGCGATATTTACTTTGGCTCAGACAAGTCTAATTTCGTGTAAGCGGTAGAAAGGTAGAACCTGATTAGCTTGTATCTACTCCAGCGCTTAGTACAGTGCCTGACACAGAGTAAACTCTCAACCAATACCATAAAAGAAAGGAAGCGCTCAATAAATACCACTGACTGATTGATTGCTGGATGTATTTCTCGGTGGGCAGCAGCCCTGTCCACCTATCGCTTGTGGCGCTCATGAACCAGCAGACTCATGGCAAACAAGGATGAGAGAGAGTACGGGTGGTGCTGTGCAAGCCACAAGCACTACGTTCAACTCCTCAACCCAGATCCTCAGTTCTGAAATCTCAGGAACGAGGCTCGTCCAGCAGTATGGCCTAGAAGATAGGGCACGGGCCAGGGAGTCAGAAGGACCTGGGTTCTAATACCGACTCTGCCATTTGTCTGCTTTGTGACCTTGGGCAAGTCACTTCACTGCTCTGTCCCTCAGTTCTCTCATCTGTAAAATGGGGATTCAGACTGCGAGGCCCATGTAAGACAGGGATTGTGTCCAACCCAATTTGCTTGTATCCGCCCCAGTGCTCGGCACATAGTAAATGCTTAACAAATATCGCTATTATTATTACTAGGAGATTCCATCTATTCAGATCTTGGAATTTTATCTCAACCCTTCCTGAACCTATTGGCATTTTTGACCTGTGCAATGCCTGTGGTTATTAATTAATAACCTAAGAAGAGTCAGGACTGGGTTGGACCAATAGCTGTCCACTCCAGCATTCTGTATCCATATTAATAATACTATTTGTTAAGTGTTTATTATGTGCCAAACACTTTTCTAAGCACTGGGGCAGATACAAGTTAATCAGGTCTGACACAATCCCTGTCCCACACAGGGACTCATGGTCTAAGTAGGAGAGCAAACAGGTGTTGAATTTACATTTTACATTTGAGATAACTGACGTACAGAGAGGTGAAGGGACTTGCCCAAGGTCACACAGCAGACAAATGGCAGAGCTGGGATTAGAACCTGGGTCCTGTGACTCCCAGGCCTGTGCTCCACTGCTTCAACGGTGACAAACGCATGCTTGGAGGAACCAGATGATGGCTGTCCCGCTTGATCTCCATCCTGCCGTTTAGGACTGTAACGTCCAACATCCCTAACATTTCCCACCCTGAGTCCCTAGCCTTCTTTCCAAGAACACATTATGGACCACTTATCCATCGATTTATCCACAGCCTTCCTAGAACTGCTGACATTTCTGCAGGCACAACTTCCTGTGGAAATGAATTCCATATGCTTACCACCCACTGTGTGAAGAAACGTTTCCTTTTGTTTGTTCTGAACCTACCACCTTCAAGCTTCAATGGGCGTCCCCTTGTTCTGGTGCTGTGGGACTTGGTGAACAACAATTCCACGTTCACTCTGTCCACCCACTTCAAGATTCTCTTCAATCATATCCCCTCTCTGTCGGCATCTTTCCAGTTGGAAGAATCTAACTCTTTCAGTCAATCCTCTTAAGGGAACTTCGCCATCTCTCTGATCATCTCGGTTGTTCTCTGGCTTTTTCTCTAGCTCGCTTACGTCCTTCTAAAGATGTGGTGACCAAAACTCTGCCTGCTAAGCCCACGTGTTGGCAAAACCAGGCCCGTTGTCTTGTTTCCTAACCCCTTCCCGGACCACCATTTTTGTTCTGCCACCGGACCGATGATGGAAAAGAACAGCTGAGGATGACTCCGCAACTTTTTTCCTGCGTCGTGACTGCTAGCTCCAACCTCATCATCATGTGGTTGTAATTTGGATAATTGTTCCCTAGGTACATTACCTTCCATTGGTTCACACTGAAGCTCATCTGTCATTTTCCGGCCCACTCACTCAGCACTCTGAGGTCTTCCTGTAGTTGATCCCCATCTTCATGGCATTCCGACACCCCAAGGAGCTGAGTGCAGCCTGCACATGTGGAGATTTCATTGCACACCTCCCTCATCCAGATCATTTGCACAGATGTTAAACACAACCAGTCTGAGCACTGATTCCCTCAACAGCCCCCATTTACATTTCTCCATTAGGAAAAGGGGCCAGTCAATCCTACCCTTTATTTCCTGTCTTTGATCCAGTTTTCTCTCTGTGTCAGACCATCCTCTCCACTCCCATGATCACTCTGTGTTTTCTAAAGCCCAGAAACTGTCACGGAACCTAGTCAGACAGAGGCTTTTGCAAAATGCAGGATATTCTGTCCAGTGGTTCTCTCCTCTCCACATGCGTGGTGCTCCTCTCGGAGAATTCTAGTAGATTAGTGGACTACCCACCTGCATTTTTTCTGAAGTTTACTATCCCTAAACTTCCTGTTGGAGTCTACTAATTTCTCAGTTGTACATGTAAGACTTCACTGGTTTGTAATTCCCAGGATCATCTCTGAAACTTATGGATAGATAGGAGCTACATTAGGGAATCCTCCAGTTTTCTAATAGAGTGTCAATTGGTAAAAGGTTACAGGGAGTTCTGCAATTCCCCCTCCAAGTTCCTTCAGAACTCTTGGGTGAATAGCATTCTGACCTGGTGACTTGTTTATCTTGAGTTCATCAGTTTCACTTACAGCATGCCGGATGTCCACTATATTTTTTTTTATGGGACTTAAATGCTTTCTATGTGTCAGAACTGTATTAAGTCCTGGGGTAGATTCAAAATAATCAGGCTGGGTGGACGCAATCCCTGTGCCCCATGGGGCTCACAGTCTAAGTAGGAACGAGTTTCTCTGACTTGTTTGCTACAAAAGCTTTTTCCCCTTTGGCTCTCCATGATCCATACCTCAGCTGGCCCTCAATCAATTCAGTGTTGTGGGATTACAGGCTATCGGGGCTTGTGTTCTCTTAGTCCATTGATGAGGGGAGTAGAAATAGAAGGGGAGTTGAGCAGAGACACCAGCAGATTGATAAACCTATACAGGACCAATGACCCTTTAACAGAGCTGAGAGAACTTTCACAGTGTACCGGTCTTTGAAAACTATTCTCAGGGCTACCATCGGACACTCAGGTGCTAAAAGGGGACATGAGTGACCCGATATAGAGTTGTTCAGAAAAAGTTTTTCCTCTCTAAATTTCTCTGCAGTGAAGCCGTCGTCAGACTGTCATGAAGTCACTCCAGGCTTCCCAGGGTGATTCCTAGTTTCTCTCCTAAGGAACTGGGTAGCAGTTGGCAAAGGCAACCAGCTTCCACCTGCCAGGCCATTACTGGCCATTTGGTGCAATTTGCAGACTGCACTTTGCAGACTGTTTCCAGGTCGCCAGAGCAGCAAGAAGGCAAGAAGCTCAGGCGTGCTGATGGAATTGTGGAAATAATAAGAGGAGGATAATAAGTATAGTAAGCCCCGCTCTACCTCTTGTCCTGGGCCCCTTTTCAGCTGGGGTTTCTACATTCCTTTGTTTGGGCTCTGTCATGGGGCTTTGTGCTTCTGTTTCAAAGGATCCTGAGGCTCGGATACCCAAGGCTCCTGGAGATCCCCTCCCGAGGCTCTTAATAACAACGATAATAATAATGGTATTTGTCAAGCACTTAAATATATTAATTTATATTCATGTCTGTCTCCCCCTCTAGACTGTGAGCTCCTTATGGGCAGAGAACATGACAACCACTCTTTTGTATTTAGTACAGTGTGCCGTACAAAGTGAACATTCAATAAATACCGGTGATTGATTCGAGCAGTGAGGTAGATATGATGCAATAATCCCCTGCCCCACATGGGGCTCACAGTCAAAAAGGGAGAATAATATTGAGCCCCCACCTTTGCAAGTGAGAAAACAGAGGCAGAAAGAAGTGCCCAAGGTCACACAGGAGTCAAGTGGAAGAGCCAGTATTAGAAGTTAGAAACCTGTTCCCCTGTCCCATGCTCTTCCCACTAGACCATACAGCTTCAGACTGTGGCTACTTTCACCTAACTGAGGGTCTGTTGAGGAATGTGGGGTGGAGAGGAGGGATGTTTCCTGACTGGAGCCAGGACCTGGACCAAGGCAGTCACTCTGAATCTTTCTCCTCCAACCCCCCTCCTTCCCTTGCTGCTCCTAAGGCCCCTGCCTTACCCCTCTCCACCTCAGCCCCATCTTCCAAATCGACCAGGAAGCCCAGAGAGTCTGAGGTCCGGCCATTTTTCCAATCTGGGCCAGCAGTCAATCAGTGGCATTTACTGAGCTCTTACTGTGTGCAGAACACTGCATGAAGCACTTGGGAGAGTACAATGTTACAAGAGTTGGGGGCACATTCCCTGCCTACAAGGAGCTTACACTATGTGCTTAAATCTGCACCCCTTAATCTCTTAGGAACTCATCCCCGCTCCCTCCAACACTTGCATACATATCCTTCACTCTGTTGACTCCCCTATCTGTAATTTATTTTAACGTCCATCTCCTCTGCTAGATTAGGAGATCCTTGAAGGCAGGGATCAGGCCTTTTTTACAGTATTTGTTAAGTGCTTATTGTGTGTCAACATTGTTCTAAGCGCAGGGGTGGATGCAACTTAATTAGGATGGACACAGTCCCTGTCCCGCATGGGGCTCCCAGTCTAAGAAGGAGGGAGAATTCTCTTGTACTTTCTCAAACGCTTAGTACAGTGCTCTGCCTCCAGTAAGCACTCAGTAAATGCTGCTGGTTGATAAAACCCAACTCCGGGAAGCTGAGCTGGACCAGAACTGGGCTCTTGGGGTGGGAGATGAGAGAACTCTCAAACAGGTGTTAGGCTCACGGCCCAGTAAGGCCGGCAGAAAGTCGTTGACAAAAAGCCCCCGGAGGGGAAGCTTCTGAAATCAGTTGAGTTATCTGTAATCTCCCCCAGAGAAACCAAAGGGAAGGCAGCGATTTATTCCCCACAAAATTTGGGATTGGTGGAGCTAAACTGGAATCAATGGATTCCTTGGAACTCTGATGTGGAGATTTGTGAGAAAGTTGTTCTAGAACTTCCTCAAGGCATCTTTATTACCTCCAGAAAAATAGTAATTTGTGGTATTCATTAGCACATAGTAGGTGTCAAACATTTACTAAGCACTGGGGTAGATATAAGATAAACAGGTCCCAAATGGGGGGGCTCACAGACTAAGTAGGAGGGAGAACAGACATTGAACCCCCATTTTGCAGATGATGGAACTGCAGCCCAGAGAAGTTAAGTGATTTGCCCAAGGTCACTAACAGTAAGTGATGATGCTGGAATTAGAGTCCAGGTCTTCTGACTCCCAGGCCTGTACTCTTTCCACTGGGCCATACTGTTTCTCGAAATGCTTTCTCTCCAGATAGTAAGGGAGGATGAGAAGAGAGGGTCGATTACCCACATGTCCACATCCGCTGACCTCTCACCTCCCCCATTTCCAAATCCTTTCCTTTCTCCCGACATCTTCCATCCCTAGAAGGATGGAAGTCTTTAAGCTCTCACAGGTTCATTATGAACAGGTTCCTGTCAGGAAGACAGATTAACTGGGGGCTCAAGTGGCATTTATCTCTGAGCCTATCTCTCCAGCAGATTCCTTTCTAATTTTGCTGCGTCAATGGCCATCGCCGTTTAACCATAAATGGTCAAAGGGATCTGGATTGTGCTTGACCTGGTTATCAGTTGGTCAGGATTTGAGCTGTGTGGGCACTCTGCCTCCACAAATTCTAAACACCTAATCGTGAAAGGATATGCCAAGCAGAAGGAAATGTGTCTCTTTTCCCACCTTCCCCAAACTAGAAATCAAGATTAATTTTTTATGGTATTTGTTAAGTGCTTATTATACGCCAGGTACTGTACTAGGCGCTGGGGTAGACACAACCTAATCAGGTTGAACACAGACTGTGTCCCAAGTGGGGTCACAGTTTTAATCATTTTACAGATGAGTAACTGAGGCCCAGAGAAGTTAAGTGCCTTGCCCAAAGTCACACAGCACGTAAGTGGCTGATCTGGGATCAGAACCCAGGTGCTCTAACTCCCAGGCCCACACACTTTCCACTAGGTCACACTGCCCCTTCCCTTTTTACGAACTCTCCAACAATTGCATAGAGGGTTCACACGTGTGGTCAAACCTTCTAATAAGCAGACCTGGAGGATGCAGCCCTGACCAGACGGACCAGATGTCCCAGGTAGGGTGGGACAGTCACGAAATTCCAGGGTCTGTCCAGCCCACAGAATCAGGCTGGTGGATCCCAGGAGGTCCCGCCTTGGGGCAGGGGTGGCAGGGCCAAGCAGGGAGTCCCTCCCCTAGGGCAGCAGGCAGAACTGAGTAAGTGGCTACAGACTGCTTTCTGGAGGCCGGGGCAGAAATGACCCTGAGGCTGAAGGTGAGCAGAGGCAAACGTGGTGAGTGCGGGAGTGGCCACGGGAAAGGCTGAGCCGTGTCGTCAGGTGTTTCTTTCACCTGGGCTACTGGCCACTGGCTACCTTAATGTAGGCTTCCTCCCTCTGGCCGGTGCTCCTGGGGCCAAGGACTAACTGGAGGGATAGATAACTCTTTGTGTATGGTTGGATGGGTTCGTGGGTGTTTCTGCCTCCCCTCTTTCTCTCTCAGTCTCTCTTTGTCTCTGCTGCTCAATGCATCTCTCTCTCTATCACTGTCCATCTCCTTCTTTCTGTATCCCCATCTAACTCTCTGTGTCTGCCTTCATCATTCTCTGTCCCTGTCTGTCTTTCTCTCTTTCTGCCTGCCTCTTTGTGACCGTCTCTGTGTTTACCTCTCTGTACCTCTGTGCCTCTCCGGTCCTCTCTCTCTTTCACTTGTAGCATATGAACTCACAGTTCCTCACCGTGCTCCAAGTGTTTCCATATCTAATTCAAGCCTCCCTTTCATTCATTCATTCAATAGTATTTATTGAGCACTTACTATGTGCAGAGCACTGTACTAAGCGCTTGGAATGTACAAATCGGCAACAGATAGAGACAGTCCCTGCCCTTCTCCATGGGTTCTTTCCAGCCTTACCCTACTTACCCTAGAGTCTGATATGCTTCCCTTTCCTGCCTTTTCAAACCCAACCTGTCGTGGGCAGCGGGTCCACATGCCCCAGTCTCAGCTCCCCACCCCCCACGGCGGAACCGAGCCCTTGCATCAGCTGAGGCAGGTTTGGTCTCAGCTGGGTTCTCCAGGTCCCACCTCCAACCTCAACCTGGCCTCACCCTCCTTGCACAAGGCTCGAAGCTGCCGCCTCAGCTCCTTGTCTGCAAAAGGAGGGTTGGCTTGAGCCCTGTTCATTCCCCTCCCACCCTCCAAGTCCCCTGCAAGGAAGCTGCACCCTGAGCTCTCTCCTGCCCTCCATGAAATCAGTCAGCACCAACCTTCCTCCTTCTTGGATGGATGTGACCTTAGTCTGGGAAAACAGAAATTCAAATGTCAATCTGTCAAACGGTCTATTGTCTTTCTTGCGTATTTGCAAATGTTATAACATTTTTGGTCCAAAATCTGCCTCTCTCAAATGCTCTGTGGTTTGTGGTAAAGCTGGGCCAGCACAGGGATGGGGGGGGGGGGTTGCGGGGAGTGGAGAGGCCATATTTTACTGCCTCACGGGTTGAAAATCATCTGCCCTTCCCCGGCGCTCGGCAAACCTTTCGGTCTGCAGAAGAAAAACCTTTGGATAATTTCCTGAAGTAACTCTAGCCGCGCCTTCTCCCGACAGCTAAGTACTTCACTTCCTCAATCTTCCTGAGGAGCAAAGTTTTCTTGCTTTTTCCCGTTAATCCTCTTACTGAAAGGACTGTTCTTCCTCGGCATCAATTTCCCCTACACACCCCCCTTGCTGTCCAGGGGCGAGCTTCTCGGGCCAGCTCTCACTGCTCAAGGGTTCGAGGGCCTTTTAAGGTGGAGGTTTTCCTGATGCTCCAGTACACAGCACTTTGCCAAACAGAAACACTCTGCAGCCTATTAAGTATTCCACCCTGATGAGAATGACAGTGATATTTATTAGGCACTCACTCTATGTTGAGCACTGGGGAAGGTACGCCATCACCAAACTGGACACCATCTTTGTCCCACGCAAGGCTCAAAATCTGAGACAGTGGGAGAACAGATACCTTATCCCAGTTTTACACATGAGGAAACTGAGGCATTGAGAAGCTAAATGGCTTGCCCAAGGTCACACAGCAGGCTAAGTGGCAGAGCTGAGGTTAGAATCCAGGTCTCCAGATTGCCAATCCCCTGCTCTTTCCACTAGACCATACTGCCTCCCTCCACTGCCTTCTCTCTCTTCAGCCTTTTTTGTCCTCCAACGCCAGCATTATAAGGCCTAGTTCTGTACGGGGGACCCTTATCATAAGGATGATTCTGATAAATGCTTGATGCTAGGTGTTTTTAACACATGTTTTACAGTCCCCTTTAGCCTGCGTGCTTCCCAGCTGCAGGTGTACCCAGTATCTTCAGCTGAATACAAAATGAATGTCCAAGCCTCGGAAACTTGCTCAAATGCTTAAGGAAAGCATTTGCATGGCATAGTGATGATGATGATGATGGCATTTAAGCACTTACTAAGCGCTTAGCACTGTTCTAAGCACTGGGGGTGGATAAAGGCAATCAGGTTGTCACACATGGGGCTCACAGTCTTTATCCCCATTTTACAGATGAGGTAACTGAGGCATAGAGAAGTTAAGTGATTTGCCCAAAGTCACACAGCTGACAGGTGGCAGATCCGGGTTTAGAACCCATGACTTTCTGACTCCCAAGCCCGTGCTCTTCCACTGAGCCATGCCGCTTCTCTATAGTGGATAAAGCATAGTGGATAGAGCACAGGCTTGGGAGTCAGAAAGTCATAGGTTCTAATCCCAGTTCTGCCACTTCTCTGCAGTGTGGCCTTGAGCAAGTCACTTCACTTTTTTGTCTCGGTTACCTCATCTCTAAAATGGAAATTGAAACTGTGAGCCCCTCATGGGACAGAGACTCTATCCGACCCTAGTTGCTTGTATCCAGCCCAGCGATTAGTACACTGCCTGGCACATAGTAAGCACTTAACAAATATCCTAATTATTAACTATTATTATTCAGTCAGTACTATTTATTAAGCCCCTACTGGATGCAAAGCTCTATACTAAGTGCTGGGAAATCATTCAAGGATGAGAATTAGGCATGATCCCCGACCTCCGAGTTCACAATCTGAGAATAAGTAGGAGGTGGTGGAGGTTGGCAGAAGACACATACAGATAACTAAAACAATAAAACCACAAAAATCACATAAAATATAAGGACAAAGATAAATATAGTACACACAATAGGGCTCCTCATGACTCAGGGTCTCCCAGTCCTGACCATCAGCAAGGGAACGAGCACCTGTCCATTTTACAGATGGGAGAACCGAGAAAAAGTCCCGCTCCTCATCTATTCGCTCAAGTAAGTCTTTGATGGAAACAGATTATGAGCAAATTTTCTAATTCCAGCCTAAGAACGTCCATTCAATTTCACTGCCTCTCCATCCAGAAGAAACTTCAAAATCTGGTGAAACCCTAGAAAGATGAGTAGATTTCCTCCAGGTGGATTTGCACCCTTTATTCACTCTACCCTCAGCCGCACAATACTTATGTACATATCCATAATTTATTTATTCATATTCACATCTGCCTCCCCCTCTAGACTGTAAGCTAATGGGCAGGGAACTTGTCTACTGACTCTGTTATAGTGTCCTATCCCAATCACTTAGTTCAGTGCTCTGCACAAAGTAAGCTCTCAATGAATACCACTGAATGATCTTTCCATCCTCCCCTCTCTGGTTGCTCACTCTGGCGGCCTTACTGATGTTTCCTGCGAGGACTTCTGCCCATGAACAATTCCTCCGATTTCTCCCAGAGTCCAGATTTTCAATCAAGGGCAAACAATGGGGAGAGTTATCCCTTCGATCGGGTAGCTGGGGAGAGAAAGAGTGGGTAGACTGCAACAAAAATGAACAGATTTCTGGAAAGACAGCAGAAGCTCACAAGAGAGAAGCAGCCTGGGTTTGGGAGTCAGAGGACATGGTTTCTAATCCCTGCTCTGCCACTTCTCTACTGTGTGATCTTGGGCAAGCCACTTAACTTCTCTGTGCCTCAGTTACCTCATCTGTAAAATGGGGATTAAGACTGTGAGCCCCACGTGGGACAACCCGATTACCTTGTAGTTACCCCAGTGCTTAGAACCGTGCTTGGCACATAGTAAGCACTTAAATACCATAATTATTATTAGTAGTAGTATTAATATCCCCTTTTCAGCCCACAGTCCCTCCTTAGATTTTCATAATTATTGTCCTATAAAGTTGGAGAAGGGTTACCTCCAGGATATTTCACCTACCAAAGAGTGGGAGAATATGTCTCTCTATCTCCCTCTGGTTTTCCCGTTGACTCTCTCACCCTCTGCCTCTCATTCCCTTGTCTCTTTTCTACTGTCTCTCCCCTTCTCTCCCTCTGCCTCTTTCTTTCTGTCTCTCCCTTTTTCTCTCCTTCTTCTGGTCTTTCCCTTCGTGTCTCTCTACCTCTCCCTCCCTGTCTCTTTCCCTCTAGCTCTTTTTCTCTCCCTCTTCTTGTCTCTCTCCCCCATGGTCTCTTTTTCTTCTCTCCCACTTTCACTCTCTCCCCTTACCAGCCCCCCCAACCCCCACACCCGTCCAAGAACAATCACTGCAAAAAAATGTAGACACTTTTCATTATCTGAACAAATATTCACCAGTTGAACCCCACCAAAGGCAAACCCTGGGCCAACAGCCGGTGACGGGAATGCAAATAGATGACTCCGTGAGTACTTACAGCATTGACTGAGAAATCCTTTGTATAGTTATGGTATTTATTAAGTGTTTACTCTGTGCCAAGCCAAGATAATCAATTCAGAGCCGGTCCCCTGCCCAAGAGGGACTAACAATCTCCGAACTGTTCAGTGTGGGTAGCATTGGCAGTTCTCGAGAATTTGCTCTCTGCGGAGCCCGGCTTCCACTTTCAACCACTACAAGGGTCTGTTTCCCTCAGGGCTGGCGAGACCAGGGCCTGGAGCTGATGTCAATACCTCAACATGGCCATGCAATGAGACCTGATCCCCAGAAAGGCCCCCGAAATCACATTACTACATGGGGGAGGCCGATTCCTTTTCTATTGCTTCCCCGCTAAGCCCTAATTTCTCCAACTTCCTCTCCCTTCTGCAATGCCTAAGCACTTGACATTCACCCCAACCTCAGCCCCACCACCCTTATGTCTGTATCCCTGATTTATTTTAATTGATTTTATTTCATTTTATTTTGAAGCAGCGTGGCCTAGTGAAAGGAGGATGGGCCTGAGAGTCAGAAGGACCAGGGCTCTAATCATGGCTCCACCACTTGTCTGCCGTGTGACCTTAGGCAAGTGTCACTTCACCTCTTTGTGCCTCTGTACTGTGCACTCTGCATACTGTAAGTGCTCAATAAGTATGATCGATTTTCTCAACTACCTCATCTGTAATATGGGGATTAAGACTGTGAGCCCCATGTGGGACCTGGACTGTGTCCAACCTGATTAGCTTGCATCTACTCCAGTGCTTAGTACAGCGACTAGCAAATAGCAAATACTTAACAAATACTATTAAAAAAAGTCTGCTTCCACCTGAAGACTGTAAGCTCCTTGGGGGCAGGGATGGCACCTAACAACTCTGTTGTAGTGTACATTCCCTAGCACTTCATAGTGCCCTGCACACAGAAAGTGCTCAGTAACTACCACTGATTGCAAGCTGGATTTCTAAAAATACAAATCCAATGTTACTACTAACCTGCAGAAAATATCTGGCCCACACCTCCAAATCTAGCCCGCCTGTCCTTGGGATCACACCAGTAGGGAGCCTAAGTCCCTTTCCCTTGAACCCACAAACATCCGGTCCAGAGAAAAATCAATGAATCAATCAAGCGTTATTTATTGAGCATCTACTGTGAACAGAGCACTGTATTAGGCATTTCCTGCCCTCAAGGAGCTTGCAATCTGATGGGGAAGAGAGACATAAAAGTAAATTGTACTCTCCCAATAAGCACTTATCAATTGACCAATCAGAAAGAGGAAGAAGAGTGCAGATAGTAGAGGGCAAGTCGACACATTCAAAAGAGGAACAGAAGTTGTGAGTGCAGGAGTAGGGAGGTTATGACCTGGTGAGGGTGGGGAGAGACAAATCAATCAGGGAGGGCCCCTTGGAGGAAGTGAGCTTTCAGAAGGGCTGGAAAGATCTGGAGAAAGAAGGCGCTAATCCGTCTTCAAATCAAAGAGAAAAACAGAAGGGAAGAGTGTGGGCCTCAATGATATGCAGCAAATTCCAGCACCTGCACAGCCATGAATGAAAATGGGCTCTCGACTGAACAGGCTGCGGGAGACGGTGCCCAGGGAGAAGCTATGAATACTTTGGGCTCAGGCCAATCAGCAGAGGTGGTTTGAATCTCATAGATTTCAGAAAGGCATCTCCCTGGAACAGAAGGCTCCTTGAGAAGCCAGGATGTGGGAGCAGCTGGCAGAAAAGAGAAACTGGAGCAGGAATGGGAAACCCCCAGCTTGCAGGGGAACTTAATATTGGACTCCTGCCCCCCCGACTCTTCTGCACATTTCTTTGGCTTTTTTGCTTGAAAAGGATTACCACCCTCCCCCCAGCCTCACTCCCACCTCAAGGACCATTGCCTACCCCTCAGTCTCACCAGCCCCCCAATAATTAGGCTTGTAGCGGCTGGGGTTTTTTGTTTATTGGGTTCTGCCCAGGCCCTGGTTAGTCTGCAGACCCTGCTGGTCTCAAGTCTCTGGGGTCAGGTTGGGCAGGGGGATTCAGGTGAACTCCCACGAAACAGTGGTAGGAGAAGCACTTAGTGAGCACCCACTGGATGGAATGTAGTATACTCAGTGCTTGGGAAAGTACAGATCAAAGAGGTAACACAGTCCTTGCCCAAGAGGAGCTTTCACTCCCCTTTTCTTAATCCCTGCTCTTCCATGTGTCCTAGAGATAAAGTCCCAAGTTCTCATGCCAGACTCTCAGTCCTTCTTCCACCCAGCCAGGGGGCAGGGAAGACAGGCGGGAAATAGCATCAGAATGATGGTTCTTATTAAGCAATCAAAAGGTGCCAAACACTGTGTTAAGCACTGGGATTGATATGTGATCATCAGATCCAACAAATCCCATCCCACACAAGGCTTCCACTCTAAGAGGGAGGGAGAGCAGGTGCCTTAACCCCATTATCTTATCCCACCTTGATTACTGTATTATCGGCTTCCTTGCTGACCTCCCTGCCTCTTGTCTCTCCCCACTCCAGTCCATACTTCACTCTTCTGTCCGGATCATTTTTCTACAGAAACCTCCAGCGGTTGCCCATCTACCTCCATGTCAAACAAAAACTCCTTACCAATGGCTTTAAAGCACTCAATATCACCTTGATCCCTCCTACCTCACCTCACAACTCTCCTTCTACAACCCAGGCCGGATGCTTCGCTCCTCTAAATGCCAACCTACTCATTATACCTCAATCTCATCTATCTCACTGCCGACCTCTCTCCCACATCCTGTTGGCCTGGAACGCCCTCCCTCTTCATATCCAACAGACAGTTACTCCCCTCCATCTTCAAACCCTTACTGAAAGCACATCTCCTCCAAGAGGCCTTCCCAGACTAAGCCCTCATTTCCTCTTTTCCCATTCCCTTCTACATCATCCTAATTTGCTCCCTTTATTCACTCCTCCCTTAGCCCCAGAGCCCTTATGTTCATATCTGTAATTTATTTATTTATCTTAATGTCTGTCTCCCACACCAGACTGTGATCTCGTCATGGGCAGGGAACACATCTAATAATAATAATAATAACGTTGGTATTTGTTAAGCGCTTACTAAGTGCCGAGCACTGTTCTAAGCGCTGGGGTAGACACAGGGGAATCAGGTTGTCCCACGTGGGGCTCACAGTCTTAATCCCCATTTTACAGATGAGGTAACTGAGGCACAGAGAAGTTAAGTGACTTGCCCAAAGTCACACAGCTGACAAGTTGGCCGAGCCGGGATTCGAACCCATGAACTCTGACTCCAAAGCCCGTGCTCTTTCCACTGAGCCACGCTGCTTCTCATACCCATCTCTACTCATACCCATACTCATCTACCCATTCTGTTATACTGTACTCTCCCAAGCACTTAGTATGGTGCTCTGCACGTAGTAAGCGCTCAATAAATACCATTGATCGATGGATTTTACAGATGAGAAAACTGAGGCATAAAGATATCATTTAGCAGGCAGGACTCTGGGGGAGCCAAGGCTCATCCCTTTACCTCTCTACTGGCTCCCAGGTAGTCCCATCTTTGACCAGTTCCAAACTCACTTTCTGATTTGGCCCGGAGTCACCAGGTGACCGTCTGAGCCCCCTTGGTTCATATGAGACCCCGTGCTATGGGGCTTTCTCCACCCCATGAAACTTGCTGCCCAAACATGTCACAGGTCTCTCCATCCTATTCGTAACTATGTCATGGCCACAGAATTGCGATAGAAGGGGAATCATGATCAGAGCAGTAAAATAACAATTTTAATAACGCATGACTCACCGCCCCCAATACTATGTTCAGTAGGCTCAGTGGCAGCAGATGAATCATTCTTCTGACCCTGGTGAAAAAGGAAAGAATAGTGAGCATTTTGAGGGCCTGAAGATATTTTTAATTCCCATATGCAAGGCTGAATGAGAGGCAAAAGTGCAATTGCATTGACTCAGGACCTCGCAATATAAAGGGATTCATTTCCAGGTTGATTCACCTCCTTAACTTGCCAAAGTGCGCAAGAAGTAGGTATATTGGTCTTGGAGAGTCAGAGAATTTCTATCATCTTGGTTGGAACTGACCCTGCAAATCGGAATTGCTGGTGTGGCCAGAAATTCAAACCCAGCGGAAATCTTACACAACTTCATCTTGGACAAAAAAAGACAATGTCCTCATTCGAAGAAACACACACACACTCTCTTCTTCCACTACTTCCTCAGCTCAAATAGATGTTGCACGGTGATGAGCTGGCTGCACATGAATCGAAATGATAAAATCAGAGAGGAAAGAATGCAATAGATTGTAAGCTCCTTGACGGCAATGATTGTGTCCTTTACTTTTACTTTTAGTACCATGCTGCGCACACAGTAGATTCTCAGTAATAATAATACTACCTGTGGTATTTGTTAAGTCCCAAACGCCACACTAAGTCCTGGGATAAATTACAATATAATCAAGTTGGACAGTTTGTGGTTCACATGGGGCTCGGTCTAAGGAAGGGGGAGAACAGGTATTTAATCCCTATTTCACAGATGAAGAAACTGAGGCACAGAGAAACTAAGTGACTTTGCCCAAGTTCAACCAGCAGACAAGTGGAGGAGCCAGGATTAGAACCCAGGTCTTTGTGACCCATGCTCTATCTGTTAGGCCATGCTGCTTCTCATGTGATCGGCCCCTCCGCTAGCAGCAGGAAGGACAGATGGGGAACCGTCAGGGTTTGGTCCTGGGCCCAGGCCAAACCCAGCCAGTCCGGAGGTCTGAAGATAAAGAATGGCCACGGTTCCCGCCGCAGCAAAGCTGAAGCCCAGGGGACTGCCGGCCCCTTCCCACATCTTCACAGTGTCATTTGCTCCGGGAAAGACACTTTAGAGGTATGTGGGCTTGTCCCAAAATAACTGGTCTCCTGAGCAGTCCCTTGCTATGGGATTTCTACATCATTTCTGCAGAAAAGAAAGGGTTGTGGGTCTCACACTCTTCCTTTAAGCCAGTACATTTCTCTGGCAAGGCACAACTGATTTGACCTTTCAAGAGAGTGCAAATAATAATAATAATAATGCCAACTCTGCTCTATTATACTCTCCCAAATGCTTAGTACAGTACTCCGCTCATGGTAAGCATTCAAGAAATACCACTGAATGATAGGGATATTTGGAAAGTGCTTACAATGTGCCAAGCACTAGGGTAAATGCAATCAGCTCAGACACAGTCCCTGTCCCACAGGGAACTTACAGTCAAAGGGAGAGTGGAAACAGGTTTTGAATTCTTATTTTGTCAGTAATAATAATTGTGGTATTTGTTAAGCATTTACTATGTGCCAAGCACTGGGGTAGAAACATGAGGCTCAGAGTCCAAGTAGTAGGAAGAACAGGTTCTGAATCACCAATTTGCAGATGAGGGAACCGAGGCTCAGGGAAGTGAAATGACTTGTCCAAGGTCACCCAGCAGGTAAGTGGCGGAGGTGAGGTTAGAAACCAGGTCCCCTGACTCCCAGGCCTGTGCTCTTTCCACTAGGCCATGCTGCTTCACTTTAAAAAGCCACCATTAGGCTGTTGATGAATCTATCTGCCATAAGAGGAGAACTATAGCCATCCCAGCTGACCTGATCTCACAGGTGCCCAGTCCGGGCACCACCACGGCTCCCGGGGCCCTCGCTGCCCAAGGCTTTGCCCCATCTGAATTTGAAGTAGGCCGCTGGAAATCTGGGGCAGGGGGAACAAGACCTTTAGAAGCCCCCATAAGATATTCCAATTGCTGTCCCTGTTCTAATCATGACGGTATTGGTTATTGGTATTGGTTAAGCTCTATATGTCATGCACTGTTCTAAGCGCTGGGGCAGTGATGAGCAGGGAAGCAGCATGGCGTGGATAGAGCATGGGCCTGGGAGTCAGAAAGTCCCAGTTCCATCATTTGTCTGCGATGTGGCCTTGGGCAAGTCACTTAACTTCTCTGTGTCTCAGTTACCTCATCTGTCAAATGGGGATCGAGACTGTGAGCCCCACATGGGACAGGGACCGTGTCTGACCCAGTTTGCTTATATCCACCCCAGTGCTTAGTACAGTGCCTAGCACATAGTAAGTGCTTAAGAAATTATTATTATTATTGTTATTAATCAGGTTAGACTCAGTCCCTGTCCCAGTAGGGGCTCACTGTCTTAATGCTCATAATAATAATAATATTGGTATTTGTTAAGTGCTATGTGCAGAGCACTGTTCTAAGTGCTGGGGTAGATACAGGGTAATCAGGTTGTTCCACATGAGGCTCACAGTCTATCCCCATTTTACAGATGAGGTAACTGAGGCACAGAGAAGTTAAGTGACTTGTCCACAGTCACACAGCTGCCAAGTGGCAGATCCAGGATTCAAACCCATGACCTCTGACTCCCAAGCCTGTGCTCTATCCACTGAGCTATGCTGCTCATTTTATAGATGAGGCAATTGAGGCCCAGAGAAGTGAAGTCACTTGTCCAAGGTCACACAGAAGACAAATGGTAGAGCCGGAATTAGAACTCAGGTCCTTCTGACTGCCAGGTCCATGCTCTTTTCACTAGACCATGGTGCTTCCCCTTAAAATGGAAAGGACCAGGCAGTGTGCAAAGGAAATGAGAAACAGCAGGCGTGCCTCCAGCCTATCCTGAGTGAGGGGAAGCGGGCAGCTGGCCCCAGCCATGGGAGAGGCCAGAGATTTTCTGGAAGACCTGTGGTTGCTCACCTGCCTGCCCAGTGAATCCCTCAGTGCCTTGAAAAGCCTAAATCCCAGAAAGGCCAGTACCCACTCATCCCCCAACCGGGATTTTACTGAGGGCCTCTTCTAGGGTGTGTCTAAGTCAACAGTCAACAAGTATTACCGAGTGCCTGCAGGGTGCCCTACGCAGTCCACAGCTCCTCGCTGAGGTGCGGCAGTTTGTTTGTGTGACACTTTGCAGAGTCACTTGGAAAATAGCTAAACGCAAACACTGGTATATTGCTCTTATCCCACCAGAGAGGCTCAAATAGTCACCACACTAAACATTTCCCCTCAGTAATTCCCCCTCATAAACATTCCCATGTTGTCACACTCATCAATTTGTTGATTATAAGGAATATTTCAGCATCAGAGATTCCCATTAGGTAGGGAACTTAGTATTATTCTTATTGATAACAACAATAATAATAATGATTACTGTATGTGTTTAGCCCCTAGTATGTGCCAAGCACTGGGTAAATACTCCCACTCCCACAAGGGGCTCCCAGCCTAAGGGGGAGGGAGAACAGGTATTTATTTAATCCCCATTTTACAGGTAATGAAACAGAGACACAGTGAAGTGATTTGCCCAAGGTCACACAGCAGGCAAGTAAGTGGCAAAGCTGGGACAAGAACCCAGGCCTTCCTTCTGATTCCCAGTCCTGGGCTTTTTCCAATAAGCTCCGCTGGATGGGCAGGTTTTGCTCAGAATCCACTCTGAACTCTAAATTCCGCATTTAAAGAAACTCAAGAGGAACTGGAACCTCGAGCAAATTGTGACTTGCAAATTAAATCGAGGGCTTTGAACCAGAATTTCCTGCTTCCCACATAGTTGTGTGTTTGAGAACTGAGATTTTGAGCCCACATAAGGGATGGTTTGGGAAGAAAATGAAGGAGAAAGAGGGAAGGAAAATTGCAAGGACGAGAGGACGGGGAGTAGGAAGGAGGTTAAATCCAACAACAGTGAAAGGAAAGGGAAGTTCATATGGCTATTTCATCTACTTGGCCTCACTGTGGTTCCCCAGTCTCCTCAGCTCCACCTTCTGACTAGATTTCTGTTGAGGCGTGGAGGAAGAGAAAGTGGAGGGGCTGTGGAGGGAAGAAAAAAAAATTTTGAGAATGAAGGAGAGGCCTCTTATTCAGAGAAACAGTCTGGCCTAGTGGAAAGAGGTATTTCAAGGTGAGTCAAGAGGTGGGAGTTCTAATCCTGGCTCTGCCTCTTACCTCCTGTGTGACTTTGGGCAAGTGAGTTGATTTCTCTGAATCTCACTCCTCATCTGTAAACTGGGGATTGAATACCCATTCTCCCTCCCTCTTAGATGGAGAACCCCGAGTGTGTTAGAGATGTTTTCTGATCCGCTTTAACTGTCTCATAGTACGTAGTACTAACAGGGCTTGGTATGTAGTAAGTGCTTAAAAAAACCACAACATCAATTTATTTTTCCTTTACTTACTGCTCTCCCTCCAAGGCTGTATGGCCCAACTCAATGGTGGATTCAGAGAGACAATCATGAGAGACCCTTGCTACCAGGGAATCTGGTCGGCCCAGCATTTTACAGTCAAAGAGCATCCAGAAACAGATCTTGAGGGAGGAGAAATAACAAAATTTCGAGTCTCAAAATTGAGTATTCCAGCTGTGAAGCCCCAAGAGAGCACTTCCCCCACCAATGGAGTTTGCTACATCAGATTAAAGGGAAGACCTAGATTGTGAGCTCCTTGTGAGCAGGGAATGAGTCTACCAATTCTGTTATACCATACTCTCTCAAGGCCTTAGAACAATACTCTGCACACAGTAAGCACTCAGTAAATACCACTGATTGACTGATTGACCAGCATCAAAGCACACTAAACAAAAAACCCTGAACTAAAAAGGAAATTCGGTCCACTTTCTCTCTTTTGCAACAAGTGTCCACCACCTGCCCAAAGAAGAGGGTATTATGAGGCTGAAAAAAATAAAGAGAAGCCTACAGCTACTGGCCGGGAAGTCAAGCAGTTTCTGAAAGCGGCAGCAGGCCTGGATTTCCCCGTTCTTGTTTGTGATGTGGTTGTCTGGGATCCGCCAGCTGGTGGGGGGTAGGGGAAGGAGGGGGCAGGGGGCCAGGCTAGTGTTTAGTTTTTCGGTTGTGAAGCAGGGTGGTGGTAGTGTTTCCTGGGTGTGGGTCCTCCAGAAAGCAGTAAGGGTTACCACCGCTGGACCCCACTGATCAACACCCAATCAATTTGCCAAATGGGAGCCGGCAAAGCTATCTTCCTCTCTGGACCAGCTCCATTTCTTCTTCTTCTGCACAAACTTAGGGGGCCCAGCTAGGGTCCTCCAGACTCCCAAATCTGGCTTGCCGACTAGTTCCTCTCATTAGAAGATTGGAAACTCATAGAGTGCAGTGAATGTATGCCTATCCTCTCTGATGCTCTACCAAGCACTTCATATAGTGCTTTGTCCTCAGTAGGTATTCAGTAAATAATCAATCAGTGGTTTCTACTGATCATTTACTATTTGGTGCTACTCTGGTGCATTGAACTTTCTCAAGCACTTAGTACAGTGCTCTGCACAAAGTGAGCCCTCAATAAATACCATTGATTGATTTCAAAGGTAATAATAATAAGTGTGCTATTTGTTAGGCACTTACTATGTGCCAAGAACTAGAGTAGATTCAAGATGAGATCACCCACAGTCCCTGAACCTCATGGGGCTCCTAATCTAAGGGGAGGGTGAACAGGTATTTCATTCCCATTGTCTAGAGGAGGAAACTGAGGTCCAGAGAAATTAAATGACAGCAGGCAAGTGGTGCAGCATGGCCTAGTGGATAGAGCACGGGCCTGGGAATCAGATAGATCAGGGTTCTAATCCCAGCTCTGCCACATTCCTCTGTGCAATCTTGGAAAGTTATTAACTTCTCTGTGCCTCAGTCACCTCAACCGTAAAATGGGGATTAAGACTGTGAGCCCCATGTGGGACATGGACTGTGTCCAACCTGATTATCTTGTATCTACTCCGGGGCTTAGTACACTGCCTGGCACATAGTAAGCCCTTAAATGCCCATGAAAAAGTGGTGAGATCGAAACCCAGCTCCTCTGACGTCCTGCATCCCAGGAGCCAGCACAACGCCAGGACTGCAATGGTGGCTCCTGCGAGCAAGGGTCGGGCAGCCCAGCTCCAGTCTCTCCCGCCTCTGGCCAAGGAAGGGTTAAGTGGCCCCAGCTCTGCAGACTCGGGCCAGATGACTTCCTGATGAAGTTTGTGCAAGGGGAGTTTTGTGAGTTATGTGTGAGAGTCAGGCAGAGAGGGAAAGAAGGAGAGAGGGAGGGAGGGAGGGAGGAGACCAGCAGAGCAGCGCTAACCTCGGTGCCTACGTGCAGTATACCCCGCAACAGCCCAGTGGAAGGGTGGGGAGCAAACCAAAAGATAAAGTTCCCAGGGAGATAGGGCGGGCTGGTCTCAACAAGCAGCTGCTGAGCTGCATGGCCCTGCCATCCCCAATCCCTTGGTCAATTGAAAACTGATAAACTGCCTTCCGCCCCCCAGTAGTCCCCGACCCCGGATCTGCGGGGGGCAGTCGGGGGATTTCCCAGCCCTTCGGACCTACGGCACACAATTCAGGCAAAAGTCGTGCGTCGGGGAGCAGACGATATTGGTTGTTTGGGAATATTTGCCTTGACACCGGACGGTGAAAAGATGCTGGTCGCCTCATAAATCTACAACTCCTTGTGATCTTTCCTTTTGCAGTGCTTCTCTTCTGGACTCGGGGCTGGTGTCAAAGCAATCCCAGGCCATGCATCATCTGCTTCGCAAACCGCCGCCGCCCGCCGGGATCGAACCTCAGGCTCTCTGCCTCTGGGTTTCCAGCAAAGTTGTTTCAGTTTCCCAGAGTCCCGTTCCCCTCCCCCGCTCCACCTTCCTCCCCTCCGGTCATCCTGCCTCCTTCCTGAAACCACCCACTCTCGGGGAGGGGGAGGGAGCCCAGGGAAAGAGAGGGGAGGAGAGCCTGGATAGGATACCCCAAACTTCACAGCCCAAGGGGTTGAAACGTGTTTGGGCATAAATGGAAGTGCCCTTCTCCCTGGCATTTCGCTGGATGGGTCAAAACTGACAGGCTCATCACTTTTCTCCTGAATTTCCCCTCTCACGTGCTAATAACAACAGTGGTATCTGCTAAACATTTACTATGCGCCAGGCACTGGGATAGATACAAGAGACTCATGTCGGACATGGTCCCTGTCCCTCAAGGGGCTCACGGTTTCAGTAGGAAGGAGGACAGATATCATCTCCCAATTTCCAGACCAGGAAGCTGAGGCACAGACAGCACTTGAGGGACTCGCCCAAGGCCACGCAGCGGAGCCGGAGCGAGAACCCAGGTCCTCTGATTCCCAGGCCCATGCTCTGCTCGGCCAGGCTAAGGTCCCAACCAGATCGACCACCGGGCCCTGGGCCCCCAGGCCAAACCGAGAGGCCGAGGTTCTGCCCTGGCCTGGCCCTGGTGGGTTCTGCTTCCAGGCAGGGCAGGGTGCTGGGGGGTGAAGGGTGGGCTGCTAGGTCTTGTAGCCCTCGGAGTGCCTGAGGACACGGGGACGGCCCTACAGCCTGCGCCCTGGCTGGGAGCAACCAAACCTGCCCTGGGAGAATGTGCCCTGACCCAAACCCAGCCTCTGCTAGCCCATGCTGGGTTCCCCACCCCCAGTTCTGTACCCTCAGGGGACTATCCCCAATGCCCCCTGAGACCACCCGGGCCCTATGGAACCAAAGCCTGAACCCCACTAGAATGGAAGCTGCTTGAGGGCAGGGGGCGTGTCTCCTTACTCTTTGTAATGGATAGAGGACGGGCCTGGGATGTAGAGGTCATGGGTTCTGATCCCGGCTCTGCCACTTGTCTGCTCTGTGATCTTGGGCAAGTTACTTTGCTTCTCTGGGCCTCAGTTACCTCATCTATAAAATGGGGATTGAGACTGAGCCCCGCATGGGTCAGGGACTGTGTCCAACTTGATTTGCTTGTATCCACTCCAGCACTTAGTACAGTGCCTGGCACATACTAAGTGCTTAAGAAATTCCGTCATTATTAGTATTATTAGTCTACCAAGAATTTTGGGCAGTGCTATGCACACAGTAAGCACTAAATACCATTGATTGATCGAACCCCCCCAGGGAGCTGGGGCCACCCCCCATCTCATCAGATCTCAGATGACACAGACTGATCTTTGCCCTCAGCCTTGGGGTCCAGATCTCCCAGTGGTCCCCGGGAGAGACCAATTCTGTGCCGAACCCAATGAATTGGGCCAGAACTAGATCTCTTCCTGTCTCCCCCCGCCATCTCCTTCCCCAGCGCAGGGGGGAAACGAAGGTTTCCGGATGGACACTAGACTGGGTGCACAGACATCCTCTTCATTTATTTTGGCAGCTGGGCCCTTCTCTGTCCAGACCTTAGGATGTCTGGCCCCGATTTCAGGCATTTAAGGGAGATAACAAGGGAACGAAGTCTGTGGTCTTGCTCCACTGCAGGCGTGCGGGTCGGGGTAATGAACGTGTGTACATGTGTGTACGTGCATGTTGGAGTGTCTGTGTGAGGGTGTGCTGATGGGGGTTTTTGTTGACACACTCCGTTGGTAAAGCTGATATGCTATGACCACAGTTGTTCATCTGGACTGCATTAAGGTTTATTCAGGCTATGGTCCCTATCTCCCTCCAACCACAAGCTGCCCGTCCCTGGGCCCAGGCCCGAAGCCTGCTGTCTCTGCTCATCTGAGGGCTCCAATGAAACCATTTCCACACAAAATGAACAAAAGGGCATAAAGAGAAGCCCACTCAACTAAGCCAGGTGGGTCAGAAGAGGCTGATTCTCCGTGAACTGTACATTAAAACCAAAGACAGAAACTGCCCTTTGCTGTCGTACGTATGAGTGGCATTCTAAAAACAAATTTGATATGTACTCCTGAAAGACAGTTTGGTTTCAAAATGTCTCGGCAGAGGAAAAAGTACAGAGTCTGACCTGTCCCCCATGACTGAAAATGTGAGTCTTAAGTTTTCAACTAATGATAAGCACCTCTTCTGTGCCAAGCACTGTGAAGTGCTGGGGTAGCTATAAAATGATCAGATCAGACACAATCCCTGACCCATATGGAGCACCCAATGTTAAAGGAAGATTCCCCCGCCTTTGACAGATGAGGAAACTGAGGCCCAGAGAGGTTAAGTGACTTGTCCAAGGTGACTCATCAGACAAGTGACAGAGCTGGGACTAGAACCTAGTCCTCCTGATTCTTGCCATTAGGTCATGCTGCTGCTATTAGGAGAGGGAACCAGGAGAGGAGTGGAGAAGGAGGGGTGAGCTCAAGGCTCCTAGACTGTGAGCCCGTTGTTGGGTAGGGATTGTTTCTATCTGTTGTCGAATTTTACTTTCCAAGCACTTAGTACAATGCTCTACTCACAGTAACCACTCAATAAATACGATCGAATGAATGAAATGATTGCTTCTACTTCTCCCAAAGTGAATCAAATCAATCAATGGTATTTATTGAGCACTCGCTCCATGAACAGCATTGTGCTAAGCACTTGGGAGAGGACAATGCAACAGAGTTGATAGACACGACCACTTCACCAGCTCCTGAGTCTCCACAAGAAGGACATATTGGAGCCTGGGGCTTTTGGTGGGAGGGGGAGAGCTGAAATAGCTGCGGTCTGGCCACAGAGCCTGGAATTTCAGACCTCGCCTCTCGAGGACTGTAGATACGACGTTTGTTTTCGGGCTGACGTCAATAAGCCAATTGGAGGAAAGGGAGGAATAAAATGGGGCAATACCATCTCAGGGGAAGGATGAGTGTCTCCCTGCCTTCGGTGCCACTCGGCTCACAGCTTTCTAGGGGAGTCGCTTTTCCTCGTGACTCCTAAGGCAGGGCCACCCCGCCTCCCGCCGCCCGCAGACAGCCAGTCTGCGCCATAATGGCCACCCAGAGGTGGGGCGGCTGCTGTCTGGGTCGGCAGGGCGGAAACCAGAACTCGCTCAGGGAATTCCTGAATTTGTTTTCTTTCCCGAGAAGCAGCGTGGCCTAGTGGAAAGGGCACGGACTGGGAAGCAGAGGACCTGGGTTTTAATTCCAGTTCTGCCCTCTGCCTAATGTGCAACCTTGGGCAACACACTTCACTTCTCTGGGCCTCTGTTTCCTTATCTGTAAAATGGGGATTCGATAACTGTTCTCCCCATTGTTTAGTTTGTGAGGCCCATGTGAACTGATTATCTTGCATCTACCACAATGCTTAGCATATAGAAGGTGTTTACTAAGTACCATTGCTATTATTTCATGTCTGTTTTCTGTCTCCTGCGATTGAAAAATGTCTCCCCCAATACCTGAATGCCATTTCCAAGACCTGCCAGTTTCACCTTTACAATATCGCCAAGATCCGCCCTTTCCTCTCCACCCAAACGGCTACCTTACTGCTACGGGCTCTCGTTATATCCCGGCTAGATTACTGTGTCAGCCTTCTCTCTGACCTCCCTTCCTCCTCTCTCGCCCCGCTCCGGTCTATTCTTCACTCCCCTGCCCGGCTCATCTTCCTGCAGAAACGATCTGGGCATGTCACTCCCCTTCTTAAACAACTCCAGTGGTTGCCTATCAACCTCCGCTCCAAACAAAAACTCCTCACTCTAGGCTTCAAGGCTCTACGTCACCTTGCCCCTTCCTACCTCTCCTCCCTTCTCTCTTTCTACCGCCCTCCCTGCACGCTCCGCTCCTCTGCCCCCCACCTCCTCACCGTCCCTCGGTCTCGCCTATCCCGCTGTCGACCCCCGGGCCACGTCCTCCCGCGGTCCCAGAACGCCCTCCCTCCTCACCTCCGCCAAACTGATTCTCTTCCCCTCTTCAAAACCCTACTTAAAACTCACCTCCTCTAAGAGGCCTTCCCAGACTGAGCTCCTCTTCTCCCTCTACTCCCTCTACCACCCCCTCTTCACCTCTCCGCAGCTTAACCCTCTTTTCCCCCCATTTCCCTCTGCTCCTCCCCCTCTCCCTTCCCATCCCCTCAGCACTATACTCGTCCGCTCAACTGTATATATTTTCATTACCCTATTTATTTTGTTAATGAAATGTACATTGCCTTGATTCTATTTAGTTGCCATTGTTTTTACGAGATGTTCTTCCCCTTGACTCTATTTATTGCCATTGTTCTTGTCTGTCCGTCTCCCCCGATTAGACTGTAAGCCCGTCAAACGGCAGGGACCGTCTCTATCTGTTGCTGACTTGTTCATTCCAAGCGCTTAGTACAGTGCTCTGCACATAGTAAGTGCTCAATAAATACTATTGAATGAATTTCCTGGGCAATGCGTAACATTACTCCCTCCCAGTCACAGGGAAAATGAAATCCCTTATTCAGAGAATATGTGTTTCTCCTCAACTGTACTCTCCCAAAGCACTCAGTAAAGTGCTCTACACATAGCAATCGCTCAATAAATACGACTGACTCATGCATAAAGCACTTAACAGATGTTATCTGATTAATAGCCATAAGAAGGTAGTATTTGTTAAGAATTTACTCTATGTGCCAAGCACTGTACTGAGGGCTGGGGTAAATCCAAGATAATAGAGTCCCCATCCCACATGGGACTCACAGTCTAGACAGAGAATGAAGAGGGATTGAATTGCCATTTTATAGTTGAAGAAATTGAGGAACAGAGAAATTAAGTTATTGGACCAGGGTCACACAGCAGGAAAATGGAAGAAGTGGTATTAGAATAATAATAATCATGGTATTTGTTAAGCGCTTACTATGTACCAAGCACTGTCCTAAGAGCTGGGGTAAACACAAGGTATCCGCCCCACGTGAGGCTCACAGTCTCAATCCCCATTTTAGAGACGAGATTACTGAGGCACAGAGAAGTTAAGTGACTTGCCCAAGGTCTCACAGTAGACAAGTGGCAGAACTAGGACTAGAACCTACGACACTGACTCCCTCCCTGACAGTCTCATTCTTCTTCTGAAAGGCCACATTACTTTGTCTCAAATGTACAATCAGCATTAAGTATCTATTACCCCTCCCACTTAGACTTTGAGTCCCATGTGGGACAGAGACTTGTGTTTGATCTGATTATCTTGTACTTACCCCAGCACTTGGCATGTAGAAAGCGCTTAACAAATACCTCTATCATTATTACCATTCCTCTGATAAAGAACCTAAGGCAAGGAGAGATCAGGAAGCTGAATGACCTTGCATATACAAGCCTGGGGGAGGGGTGGGGGAGACAAACATTAGATGCCTCCAAAACTCCAGGTGTTCCCATGACACGCTTTTACATTTTTCAAATTAAGATGCCTAAAAGCACTTCTAAAATACTGAGTAGTAGTATGGCCTAGTGGAAAGAGCACAGGCCTGGGAGTCAGATGACTTGCGTTCTAATCCAGATTCTGCCACTTGTCTGTTGTATGACCTTGGGCAAGTCACTTCACTTCTCTGTGCCTCAATTATCTCATCTTTAAAATGAGGATTCAGACTGTAAGCCCATGCGGGACATGGACTGTGTCCAACCTGATTAGCTTGTGTCTAGCCCAGTGCTTAGTACATGGCAAGTGTTTAACAGATATCATTAACAAACAGAAAAAGTCACCTATTCAGTTCTCTATCTGGACCTGGAAGGTCCAGGCTTTCCCAAAGCTGTGTCTTCTTTCCCCTCAAGGCTTCAAAATTTCCATTGAGACCTGTGCAGAAACGCTTCCACGAATGGTCTCCGGAGCAGCACGCAATCAGTTGTGTTTATTTTCCTCCAGCTTTCCCTGAGAGCCCGCCCTTCGGACAATCGCTGGAGGCTGCCAGCACCGACGACACACTTGGAATGATGAATGGCCTTTTCCCGACCTGATAAAAGGGATGACGTAAAAAGCAAATGGTCACTGTGTCATGAGAGAAGCCACTGACCTTTGTTACCTGCCTGCTATTCCAGACACTCTGCGGCTCTGGGAAGTGCACTAATCCTGACACATCACTTCTGGTAAGCAGCGTGGCCTAGTGGAAAGAGAACGGGCCTGGAAGTCAGAGGACGTGGGTTGAAATCCCAGCTCCTCCCCTTACCTGCTCTATGACCTTGGGCATGTCACTGCACTTCTCTGTGCCTCAGTTCCCTTACCTGCAAAATGGGGATTCAATACCTGCTCTCTCTCTCCTACTTAGACTTTGAGCCCTAGGTGGGACCTGATTATCCTGTATCTATCCCAGAGCTTAGTACGGTCCTTGGCATATAGTAAGAGCTTAACTAATACCATAATTTTATTATCATCATCCTCAGCATGGCCTAGTTGAATGCTGAATGGGTTGAATGGTCAAAAGTTTAGTTCGAGAAAGCTTCCTGAGGGCCTGAAGAGCAATGAAAGAAAAAGCTTAGAATGAAGAGCAGTCCTTGTAATCATTGACACTCTAGAAGAGTTGCAAAATCTGGCCTTCCACAAAAGGAGAGAGGAGGAGTTGGGGGGGAGGAGAGGGAAGGAGGGGGAGGGAGAGAGAGCGAGAGCACATGCGGACTCAAATGGTAAATATTGAGAAAAAGTGTTGGGAGTTAGAACAAATGAAAAAACAGCCTTATATGTAAGGGGAAGCTTCGAAGCAAGTAGTGAGGATGATGGTCTTGAAAGAAGCCGAGGTGAGGTCGAACTTTCTGGCTCAAAAGCCAAAGCAGTGTGATTTGGCTGTAGAGAATGAGGGAGGGGTCTGTAGCAAGGTGAGGCAGAGCCAGCTTCCATTCCTAGAGAGGCTCCCAGGCGGGTGCAGGCCCAGGGCTGTGAGTCAGGCCCATCCTGCCTTGGGCCTCAGGGGAGCCTATAGTCCTGGGGTGAGCCAACTCCCACCCATCAGGAGAGGACATCCATCCCATGCGCCAGGGCAGTCGCTTCCATCCCTCGAGGTCAAGCCCCTTCTCTTCCCCTTACAGCACTCACCTTGACCCCCCTCTGCCACCCCGAGTGTGGGCAGGGAACAAGTCTGCTGACTCTGTTGTATTGTACTCTCCTGAGCGCTTAGTACAGTGCTCTGCACACGGGAAGCAGTCACTAAATAATTAATGTTAATGTTAATGTTGGTATTTGTAAAGCGCTTACTATGTGCAGAGCACTGTTCTAAGCACTGGGGGAGATACAGGGTCATCAGGTTGTCCCATGCGAGGCTCACAGTTAATCCCCATTTTCCAGATGAGGTAACGGAGGCACAGAGAAGTGACTTGCCCACAGTCACACAGCTGACAAGTGGCAGAGCCGGGAGTCGAAGCCATGACCTCTGACTCCGAAGCCTGTGCTCTTTCCACTGAGCCACGCTGCTTCCCTGATACCAATGGTTGGGGTCCACACACACTTCAGAGTCACAAGAGCCACCTCTCGCTCTCAACTCTCCTTCCCCCACCCCCTCACTCACCCTCTTCCCCTGGCTTGGGATTCCCTTCCTCCCAATGACTGAGAGAGGCAGCTGCCCTTCCCTGCTCTCCCAACCCACCTTTCTCTCCTGCACTTAAGGGAAAGAGGAATGCTGAAAAATGAACAAACGGGACTGGCCAGATCAGCAGTGGATGATGAAGGAAGGGGAGGAAGTTAGGAAGGTCAGGGAAAACCTTCATTGTAACCCCACTTCCTCCGGCCTCTCCAGGGTAGGGCTCAATTCCAATCTACTCAACACCAAATAAGGATACTTCACTGATGGAATTTGTGTTTAATCTCCTGCTTTGGTTTCAACACTGGGCTTGACACTTTCCTTCCCGGGGAGGCCCCTGCCTCCAGGCTATGTGGAGACCCAAAAGGTCCACCTGCTTTGAGTCACCCCAAAGATACACATGGTGGGTGTGCCCGGGCCTGATCTTGTCCTCTTCTCTTCCCCTAAGGAGGAAGAAAGACTGGCACAGTTCTGTTCCCACAGGTGAAGACCCAAAATTAAAGGGTCCTGGAACAACTACCTTCAGTCCACACACACTCCACAAATCCCAAAGTGCCACTTTGACCATCTAACTAGGTGGCCAGGCCAGGAGGGGAGAACGGGAGGTCACGCCACTGACGTGGGATTTCATAGTAGCCTCAATTGCTAAAGTGAAGGACAGTTTTGTGTGTATGTGTGTGTGTGGGGGGGTATATATAAGCTTATCTATACATATATATATATATATATATATACACACCCACTAAGTGCTTAATATGTTTCAAACACTGTTCTAAGTGTTGGGATAGGCACAAATTAATTAGGTTGAACACAGTCCCTATCCCACATGGGGCTCACAGTCTAAGTAGGAGAGAAAACAGGCATTTAATCCCTATTTTACAGTCTGGAGGCAGAGACAGGGTCAAACACCAATGGCAGTCATAGAATTCATCTTCCACACCAATGACAAGTGCAGAAACCATTTAAGGAGGTAGTGTGGTCTAGTGATGCAGGCATGGGCCAAGGAGTCACAAGATTTGGGTTCTAATGCCAGCTCTACCAATTGCCCGCCGTGTGACCTTGAGCAAATCACTTCACTTCTCTGTTCCTTAATTTTCAAATCTGGAAAATGGGGATTGAATACTTATTCTACCCCTCCTACCCCTTAGACGGTGAGCCAATGTCCCTATTTTTGCTGAGCCCCTCTGAAGGGACAGTCACCTAAGATCTGGATCCTTCTCGAGGAAATTCATGAACACCAACTATACTGAGGGATGGGTAACGTTGGGAAGAGAGACGAAGCTGGCTTTCTTTTCTACAGTGGGCAGAAATCACCAATCCTTTCCGGAGAGCTGCCACTTGCAAATGGTCATGGTGAGGTTTTCCAGGAACTGTTCGTTCTTTGAGAAGTCCAGAATGAATGAGGCTGAGGAACATCCTCCACTGTCGCTGGGCCCTACCCAACCTCCACCCTCTGCTCTGTACCTGGAGGAGGAGGGAAGGGGCTCTCTACCATCTTCCCCCATCTAATCCATTAGCCCTCTTCTCCTGCTATGTCTCGCTCTTCTTCTCCCACAAGCTCACCTCCTGACTGAGACTCACTCTCCCAACTCTTCCACTTCCAACCTCTCTCTCTTTCTCTCGTTATTCACCCTACCTGGAACTCTCTTCCCTTTCAAATTTACCAGGCCACAGCTCTCCCCCTCTTCAGAGCCCCCCTGAAATCCTACCTTCTCCAACAAGTCTTCCTCAGGACATTCCCCAAACCTCAAGGCACATCAGCCCCAAAGCCACTCTTAGCATTTTCACCATTTAGGAAGCTGTGTATATTTGGTTGTATATTCACTGGGTTATTTTACCCCAATATATTCACACCACTATGGTTATGCTTTTGATCTTCCTGTGGCTCCCACTGTCATTTATATCTCTCCTGTTTAATTATAAATTCCTTGAGGGCGGGGACCGGGATACTCTCTCTAGCACTTAGCACAGTGCTTTCCACTCAGTATGTGCTCAATCAATAATAATAAATAGTAATTGTCATACTTGTTAAGTGCTTACTGTGTGCCAGGCACTGTACTAAGCACTGAGGGGTGGGCAGGAATATGAGTAAATCAGGTTGGACACAGTCACTGTCCCACACCGGGCTCACAGCCTTAATCCCCATTTTATGGATAAGTGAGGCCCAGAGAAGTGAAGTGACTTGCCTAAGGTCGCAAAGGACACAAGTGGTAGATCTGGGATTAGAACTCATGACCTTCTGATTCGTAGGCCCGTGCTCAATCCGCTAGACTATGGTGGACTTCGATTGGACCCAGAGATCAGCAAGAACCATTCCAGTGAGGGTCCCTGGTATACAATGACTCGGGACTGGGAATTGTATCATGCCTAATAATAATAATAATAATAATAATGTTGGTATTTGTTAAGCGCTTACTATGTGCAGAGCACTGTTCTAAGCGCTGGGGTAGACACAGGGGAATCAGGTTGTCCCACATGGGGCTCACAATCTTAATCCCCATTTTACAGATGAGGGACCTGAGGCACAGAGAAGTTAAGTGACTTGCCCACAGTCACACAGCTGGCAAGTGGCAGAGCTGGGATTCGAACTCATGAGCCCTGACTCCAAAGCCCATGCTCTTTCCACTGTGCCACGCTGCTTCTCTTGCCTACCTCTGGCCTAGGCAGGATCTACCCACAAGGGAGCGTGTTTAGCCAGACACTGTATTGCTGCTGCTGAGGGGGCCGGATTTGGAGTTACTGACTGTCTTGTGCTCCGACCACGAGGACTAGAAAGCAATCATGGGCCTATGACCCCAAAATGTTCTCCCTCTTCCACTCAGAATTCTTGGCTGACATCCTTCCAAGCCAAGGGGCAGACGTTTTTCCTATTCTCTCATGTTCACATGAGGCAGGGTGATCTCCTGAGAGAGCAAGAACTTGACTGAGAATCAGGAGACCTGAGTTCTATTCCAGTCTCTGCCAGTGATTCACTCTGTGTGTCTGGGCTAGTCACTTGACTGCTCTGTTTCCTATCTGCTCCCCACCCCCCTTTCCCACAAGATTGGGAGGATGGAAATAACATTTCTCTTCATCATCATTTATGGTATTTACTGAGTACTATTTGTGTGCAGACATGTTCCCTGCCTACAACAAGCTTTCAGTCCAGTGGGGGAGTCAGAGATTCTCTTCTATTACCGACCTAACTTAGGGGGCTGAAGGACTCTATTACATAGGTATGGGTTTGGGAAATTCCTTGGGTTCCCTGGCATAGAGGGCTAAAGGGTATTCCAGGTGGTATAGTTCTCTGCCCACCTCATGAAGGTCTCCCTTCATGGTCTTTTCCTGATCCCTGGACTCACTCACCCAGTGAGCTCCCCCTTTCCTCATCTAAGAGTAATGCCAACTTGCAAGATGGGTAGCAAACCATATCCTTCCAAATTAAAAATTTGCCAGTGTATGTGAGAAAGAGGAGAGAAAGGCAGTGTGGATGCCTTGGATTTCTCTGTTTAATTTTCCAGTTGGAAAAATTGCTCGTGTGTCCCTCGTGACTGTGTTCTATATCATTATACTGCCTTTTTGGTATAGTGCTTTTAGTTTTCCAAAGCACCCACGCATCAGTTTTCTCTCTAATGCTCTCAGAATTGCTACGACGTAGGGAGAGGCACGTTTGATCATCCCCATATGCAGAAGAGGAAATGTGGCTCAGAGAGGTTAACTGAGTTGCCCAAGGTCACACAGCAGGCCAGGGGCAGGCAGGACTACAGCACTCACATATCATGACTCCCTCATCTCATGCACTTTCCACGCTAGATCGCTCTCACATTGGCTTAGAGACACAGAAACAACATAGCAACATGGGCAAGTTGGTGCTTGACATAGATGACTCAGATTCTGAGCCTTCTAGGTAAGTCCATTATTCCTGGCCTCATTCCACCACAGTAAGCGGTTACCACCTCACTGAAATGGTGCCAGGACAAATGACATCACATCCTTGAAAGCCGCTGGGCTCTTCACAAGAAAGCTCAACGTGCCACTGTTAGTAAAAACTGTTGCCGTGTCCCTCGGACAAGGTTCTAAAGTCTGTCATATGTGTTCCTGGTATTAATTCATATATAGTTCTCCTGTTTGAAGATTTGTGCTGAAAAAGCTTCCTTTTCTCCCAGTCTTTGGACCTGGGTGTCTGCAATGGGGCATGGAGGTCTCAAGCCAGAAGTGCTCAGTTGCTTTCCGGGCCCAGAAAAGCCTCCAAATATGTAATAATGATGATAATGATAGTGGTGTTGGTTAAGTGCTTGTTAGGTGCAAAGCCCTACTTAAGGTCCTGGGGTAATAATAATAGTAATAATTGTAGTATTCGATAAGCGCTTAATATGTGCCAAGCACTGCACTAAGGGCTGGGGTAGATATAAGATAATCAGGACCCACATGGGCTCACAGTTTAAGGGGGAGAGAGAAGAGGAATTGAATCTCCGTTTTGCAGATGAGGGAACCGAGGCACAGAGAAATCAAGTGACTTGCCCAAGGTCACGTAGCAGGCACACGGAGAACACTGGCAAATTTTTAATTCGGAAGGACATGGTTTGCTACCCATTCTGCAAGTTGGCATTATTCTAAAATGAGGAGACGGGGAGCTCACTGGGTGAGTCCAGGGATCAGGAAAAGACAATGAAGGGAGACCTCCATGAGGTGGGCAGACAGACTGCCCAAGATTTCCCAAGAAGTCACTTTGCTTCTCTGTGCTTCAATTACCTCATCAGTAAAATGGGGATTAAATCCTCCTCCCTCCAATTTAGACTGTGAACCCCACTTGGGGCAGGGGCCGTGTCCAACCTGATTATCTCTCATCTACCCCAGCGACTAGAACAGTGCCTCCGACATAGTAACCATTTACCAAGTACCATAAAACCAAGGAGTCCCTCCACCAGATGATCAGACTGGATCCAAAGCGGCTCCTTCACTTAGATTCCTGTAAAACTACTTGTCTCCCTGGAAGCGGTTTAGGGCATTCCCTGGGCTGGAGGCGGAGCGCTGGATTTATATGGCCCTACTGAGCCCTCCGACTGAAAAGGATTTATTAGCTTCTCCTTAGATTACTGAGAGTGAGCAAACAGAGGTGTGTGCTAACAGAGGGCGTGCTAATCACACCATGCACCACCGACCAGCAATCTAACAAGGTGGTAAAATCGCTAGACAATAAAATTGTCTCGATTAGATGACAGGGGATGGGGGAGGGGTCTGCCGTTTACTGTCTTTGGGCCAAGTCAGAACAAAGGAGCCATCTAATCTCAAATCACCCTTTCAGAAGCCACCACGCCTATCCAGTGCCTCCAAGAGAAGTTTCCTCGAGTTGTCAGAGCCCCACTGTAGCGATACAGCTGAAGGCCCTCTGAATTAAAATGGCTTAGTGCATGCTCAAAAACTTTTTCGGTAGGACAGGGATTCAAGATGGGAGGTGATGGGGGCTCGGGGTGGGAGCCAGGTGTCTGATGGCCGCAGAGCTGCTGGGACTTGGAGAAGGACAGCAGGGGAGATGAATGGGAAGTAAAAATAAGGGACCACCACCAACCTCACTGCCCACCACCACCATCAATAGCCTACCTGCAATAAAGGCGGTTGCCCCGGCATCCCAATTTCCTTCACTAAGAACAAGTGTTTCAGAGAAGCGGTCCTAAATGCCCCCTGCGATCTGAGGCTGTTCTCAGTGTGTGACTTATACCGCATTGAAGCAAGAAAGTGAGGGAGGCGGTATTTCCCAAATTAAAGCTTCAGCCCTCCCCAGTTCTAACACACATCTGCACCTAGATCCGGAGTGACAGGGAGCCACTGAGGCGGATGGCTGCATTCTTCTGAAACACCTTCAAAAACACCTTCTGGGTTGTTTTGAAAGGATCGTGAATAAGGGCTGCTTTCAATCACGGTCAATTCCCAGTGATCCTAGGTTGTTGGGGGAGGAATAGCATGGAGAGCTGAAATTTCCAGGATATCCCCAATCCTCACTGCACCTCAAAATTCAGCCTCATTTTCCCAGCAGTCTGAAATTGCTTTCACTTAGCAAAGCGGACACTCATGGTTCACCGTTCTTCCCCAATCTTGGCTAGGGTGGCCACTGTTGGCATTGAGAAGCAGCGTGGCCTAGTGTGAAGAGCCCGGGGCCTGTGAATCGGAGAAGCTGGGTTCTAATCCCGGTTCTGCTACTGTCCTGCTGTGTGATCTGGGCCAAGTCACTTAACTTCTCTGGGCTTCAATTTCTTCATCTGAAAAATAGGGATTCAATAGCCCATTCTCCTTCCCTCTTAGCGGGCCCCGTGACAGGGACTTTGTCTCAATCTTGCACCTACCCCAGAGTTTAGTACAGTGCTCGGCATATAGTAAATGCTTAACAGATACCACAACTACTAGCATAGGCTTTGCAAACACCAGGCAGGACTTGCCGATTTGTACACTCCAAGCGCTTAGTACAGTGCTCTGCACATAGTAAGCGCTCAATAAATACTATTGAATGAATGAATGAACTTAGCCAGTTGGAAAGAATCAGCGCATGCTACCTACCGTGTGTTATCATGTTATACAATGTAACATGACAGCAACCCAGAGAATCTAGAGGGTGATACCAGCAGGGCTTGTACCTTTACTTCAGGGTCACCAAACTGCCCCATACTCAGGATGGGGAACCTCAAGGATCGCACATTCTCTATGCTCTTGCTGCCTTGGATTGCACGAAAGCCTGTTCTCCCCCCTACTTAGACTGGAAGCCCCAGGTAGGACAGGGATCCGATTAACTAGTATCTACCCCAGTGCTTAGAACGGCACTTGGTACATAGTAAGTGCTTCTTAAATAGAATGATAATAATAATGTTGAAGGACCAGGAGCACTTTGGCAAACTGCCAATCAACTGGATCTATTGAATACCTATTTGTGCACACAACACTTTATTAAGCAGCCTGGGAGAGTCTATTCAAGGTAGAAGACAAGATCCCTGCCCTCAAGTTTACTGTCTAGCCGCGGGAACAGACACAAGACAATGCACGGAGACAGGAAGGGAAAGAAGAAATGGATGTAGAGAAGAGTAAGTGCTTAAATTGGAGGAGTTGCTGACCTTGCTGATCTCCCTGCCTGTTCCCACTCCTGTCCATACTTGGCTCTGCCGCCCAGATCATTTTTCTAAAAAAAAAAAATCTGTATGTTTCCCCACTCCTCAAGAACCTCCACTCGGCTTTAAAGCACTCAATCAGCTCACCCCTTCCTTCTTTACACGGCTGATTTGTTACTACAACCCAGTTTGTGTATGTCGTTCCTCCCACGCCAGCTTACTCACTGTACCTCAATCTTGTCTCTCTCACTGCCGACCCTTGCCCACTTCCTCTCTCTGGCCTGGAACTTCTTCCCCCTCAAACAGACTATCCCTTTCCCCACCTTCAAAGCCTTAATAAAACCAATCTCCTCCAAAATGCCTACCCCGAATAAGCCCTCCTTTCAACAACTCTCTCTCCCTTCTGTGTCACCTTATACACTGGGATCTCTACCCTCTAAGCACTTGATAGTAACCCTACTCTCAGCCCTACAACACTTGTTTACATTTCCATAAATTTAATGTTTCCCCCTGTCGACTGTAAGCTCCAAGTGGGCAGGGCCCACGTCTACTATGTTGTATTGCCTCCTCCCAAACACTTACTACAAGGCTCTGCATGCAGTAAGTGCTCAATAAATGTCACTGATCGATTGATTGACTGATTGTAGTAGGTTCTGGGAGGAGTATCCATTTTGAGCCACCCTGTCCCCTCTCCTGTACCGAAGGGGGAACCGTGGGGATGGCAACAGGTTGACCGATGTAAGTGAGAAGCAGAGAAACCTCAGGCCTGGGAGTCAAAAAGCTCTGGGTTCTAATCTCGGCTCTGCCACGGTCTGCTGTGTGACCTTGGACAAGTGATTTAACTTCTCTGTGTCTCAGTTATCTCATCGGTAAAAAGGGGATTAAAACAGTGAGCCCCATGTGGGATACAGATTGGGTCCAACCTGATTAGATTCATTCATTCAATAGTATTTATTGAGAGCTCACTATGTGCAGAGCTCTGTACTAAGCGCTTGGAATGTACAATTGGGCAACAGATAGAGATAATCCCTGCTCATTGATGGGTTCACAGTATAACCGGGGTAGATTGTATCCACCCTAGTGATTAGTACAGTGTCTGGCACATAGTAAGCGCTAAACAAATATCATAAAAAAATGAGTGCCATCAGTAGTCGTGGTGCTTGGTAAACATACAATAGAAATTAGAGACTCAGTTCCTGCCCTGTAGGAGTTTACAGCTTAATGGAGGGACTGCATTGATGAAAGAAGAGGAGACAGGAGAAATGTGATAACAAAGCAAATAAATAATACTATGCATATGAGGGCTAAGGTGGAGGTAGCCTGACTGGAAAAGGGTGGTCCTTTGGGGGAAGTGGCTGTTTAGGAGAGCCCTAGACCTGAGAATCACTTCTGGGACCCTTCTTACATTGATGCCAGAGAGTTCTCAGAGTGCTACTCTCCTCTCCCAGGAGCTATGGGGCCTGAATGGTTTAAAGCTTCATCTCTTCTCCCAGAGGCAAGAGGTAGACCAGCTGATTTCCTGAACTGCCTTCCAGCTGGAGGATCTTCTAATGGGGGCTCTTGGCCCTGAAGATCTTTTTCCATTTGACTATTACAAAAGCTATCCCATAAAAGCAATCTAAGGGTAATGTCCACTTACACATTTCTTAAATACAGAACACATCCCCTCATCCCTTACTACAAATGGCGCTTTCACAAATCTCCTGTTGATCTTTTCATTGCCCCAAGTTGACCCTCTGTTCTACACAAATCCACATTTCCCCTTTTCCTTAAAATATTTAACATTGAGATGACTATTTTCCTCTGCATTTCCCAATGCCTGGTTTTAAAATCATGCAATCTTCCCTTATAAATCAACCATCAACCACTAGGCCACACTGGAGAAGCAGCCTGGACTAGGGGATAGAGCACGGGTTTGGGAGTCAGAAGGACCTGGGTTCTAATCCCACTTCCTCCACTTCTCTGCTGTGTGACCTTGGGCAAGTCACTTCACTTCTCTGTGAACCATATGGGAATGGATTGTGTCCAATCTGATTACCTAGTATCTACCCCAGTGTTAAGAATAGTGCTCGGCACATAGTAATCACTTAACAAATATCATAAAAGCAAACAAAAAACACTCCATCCTCTTGTCTCCTGCACTCTTGGGCCCTCTTTATAAAAATTTTTAAAAAAACTAACCTTTGGCCAAACTGAATCCCTGTATGAAATATTCCTGGGTTTCCCCTCCTTGCATTGTGCTCTTGGGCACATTGGATCTACGTTGCCTAGGATTTTGGAGTTCCTTTCCATGTGCAGTCCCCCAGGTGAGACAAGCTGAATAAAATCCTAAAATGAATCCAGGAGAAGTTTTCTTGGAATTCTTCTTCCATGCACCCTTCCCACTGGATCCTCTAGTCTGTAAGCTCATTATGGAGAGGGGACGTGTCTGCTAATTCTGTTGTATTGTACTCTCCCAAGTGCTCAGTACAGTGCTCTGCTCATAATAAGCTCTCAATAAATACAATTGATGGATTGGATCTGATATCACTCCTTTGGCCCAGGGAGCTTCACAATATCCCTGAGAGGTAGGAGGTGTTGGAATGATCTTCACTGGATAGAAAGGGACTAGTACTGCAGCACAGAACAGTTGAGTGACTTGCCCCAGGTCCCACAATCGGTTCCCATGTCTCCAGACTCCCAATTCTCTTTCTTTTTAAAAGGCACTTGTTAAGCTCTTGCTATGTGCGCCAAGCACTGGACTAAGTGCAGAAAAATACAAGGCAAGAAGGTTGGACTCTTGTCCCTGTTCCACAAGGGGCTCAAAATCTAAGGAGAGAGGAGGATTTAATCCCCACTTTACAGACGAGGAAAATGAAGCATAGTGAAGTAAAGTGATTTGCCCAAGTTCACACAACAGTCAAGTGGTGGAGCCGGGATTAGAACCCAGGTCCTCTACTCCCAGCCCTGTACTCTATCCACTAGGCCCCTCTACTTCCCTGTGGCCTCTCAGCCTTGTCTAAGTAAGTTATTTATTTGCATTGATGTCTCTCTCCCCCCACCCACTAGAGTGTAAGTTCCTTGTGGGCAGGGAATGTGTCTGTTTATTGTTGTATTCCCCCAAGACTTTGGCACAGTGCTTTGCACACAGTAAGCACTCAATAAATATGATTGAATGAATGAAGTAGCAGTTGGCTTCAACAACCCAGTGCCACAGGAAACTAAACGAGCCCACAGGAAGTCAACGATAACGTCAGATGTAGAGCAACTAGTCCACCCGGCTGGGGTTTCCCTCTTGCTTTCTGCTCCACCATCAATCACACCCCCAGGTAAGACCAGATCCCCAAGTCGTGAACTTGCTCTGGGGTTGACAGGCCACGGTCCCTGGTTTGCTTTTTCAGCTCAGATCGAGAAGGTGAGGTTCTACATTGGCCTCCCGTTTATTATGGTTGAGTCTCCTTACCTTCCTCCTCTTGATCGCAAAACTAAAACTAAAGTGACCCCAAATCCTGGGTAAACAGCCATCCTGCGATGTCTCAATCAGTTTCTGAGAAATGTGGGCCCAGGCCCAGCCAATTAGGTCAGACATCCAAGAGCAATCTCGATTGGTCACCCTTTCCTTGGGTCAATATTTACCAGTTGCATCCATAACTCTTGATGTTTGTCTCCTGTCTGAGAGGAAGCTTGTTTACCCAAGCAGGGTAAACAAGCTGAGCCAATCAATTGGCATGTGGCAGCTTAATGGACGCATCAGGGACCTGAAAAGTGATTTGAATCACTGCCTTAAGCTGCTCCTCCCCCTCGGCCAAGACTCAGCTGTGGGAACGGAAGCATTTTTGGGTCACATCCCACATCCCTAGGCTGTGGGTTTGTGAGAGGATGTGACTGAAGCTCCTTGTGGACAGGGAATGTGCGTACCAACTCCGTTTTGTACTCTCCCAGTGCTCTGCACACAGTAAGTGCTCAAAAAATACCACTGATTAACTGACAGAAGGGCTGTAATGAGTTCCTACTTACCAAACATGCCCCACAATGGGGCTGGGGCTGGTGCAGTACAGAGAGAGTCTAGATTGTAAGCTCACTGTGGGCAGGGAATGTGTCTCCCAACTCTGTGGTATTGTACCCTCCCAAACGCTTATTACAGTGCTCTGCAAACAGTAACCACTCGATGAACATGATTGAAGACAAACGGGCTTCCCTTTCAGTCTTTCTTCTAGGCTGTAAGCTCATGGGCAGGGAAAGTGTCTACAACTCTGTTATATTGTACTCTCCCAAGTGGTTAGTACAATGTGCTGCATACAGGAAACGGTCAATAAATGACTGATTCGAACTCCCTCAAAATATCGTGCTCATCCACAGTTTTCCTGATTAGAATGGCCAGTCCCCTGGTTTTATACTGGCCATTCAGGTTTCAGCATGACTGTTATATTGTACTCTCCTAAGTTCTTAGTACAATGCTCTGCACACAGTAAGCACTCCACCACCAGGGACTGATTGATTTATAGTCCTACTAGCACTCTGGGCAAATACCTGAGAGTAAAAACAGCACTTGGGTACAGCAGTGCCTCCTCTCACCTCGACCCCTTCCCCTCATTCTTTCTCTCCCTCCCTTTCTAAGAACATCCACTCCAACATCCCGTTGTACCCCATCGCCCACCCACCCTCCCAACACCACCTTGGGCACTGGCCCCAGAAATCCAGTCATTTTGTGGTGGGGCTTTCTTCCCTCCAGAGGGAGGCAAAAAGAGAGAAGCCCAAAGAACAAACCCAGAAACCTCAAGGAGGAGCAACAGTATCAAGGATGCATGAGACTTCATCCTCTGAAACCCAAACCTGCGGTCCCAGAGATCATCCCATCCAACAGAGGCAGGCCGGGAGGGCTACTTTTGAAACTTTTCAAAAGTGTAGTGGGATGTCTCTATTTGTTGCTGAATTGCACTTTCCAAGCGCTTAGTGCAGTGTTCTGTACACAGTAAGCACTCAATAAATACGATTGAATGAACGAATAATGAAAGAGCTCTAACAGGCCCAATTTGGCCATGGCAAGTCTGAGCTGGGAGAAGAGATCCAGTCCATTGACATTCCCCAAGTTTTTCAAGCTGGGAACGGTTGCAAAACAAAAATAAATTTCTCCTTGAGATTTCCGGAGGACTTCCATTTTGAGGAATCCTCGGTTTGCTATTTATTTATTTTGGAGATATTTGGAAGTGTGGGGAAAGAGTTACTATCTCTGAAGGTCAGCATTCACAAGAGGTCGAATAGTTTATATAAGCTGTTTTGGAAGGGCTCTTGAAACTCACTTTGCACTCTGCTCGCATGCTCTCATCTATCACTTTCCGTAGAGGTTTTCTGGGTGTCATTCCTGGCTTGGATGTAGAGTCGGTCCTCTGCATACTTTCTAAGCCTTTTAGCCCTCAGTGGGGACCTGTTCATCTGGCACCGATTCTTAACCAGACTCTCTGATGTCTGGGTTTTGGACTTCCGTGGCGAGCCTGCTCTTCCCCGGCTCAGTATCGGTTCCAGCGTTCACACAGATCTGGGAAGCGAATGCACTGACTCTGAAGCAAGTCGGGGGAGCTCGGGGGTCCCCCTGGAAAAATGCTCTAGCAACCAAACTTGGACTCGCTCCCACAAAATGATGCCGGGGCCAGCATTCCATGACACCGTGTATCCGATCAAGCGCATGTGACGTCACGGGTGTCTCCTGGTCCGGGATTCACTAGAGGCAGAGGCCCCAAATTTCATTCAATTGTATTTTACTGAGCACTTATTCTGTGCAGAGCCCTGTACTAAGGGCTTGGGAGAGTAAGATACAACAATAAACAAACACATTCCCTGCCCACACAAGCTTACAAACTAGAGGAACTTACCTGGGTCTTCTTCCCCAACTCTGCCGCTGACTCACTGGACAAACTCAGGCAGCTCCCTCTCTGTGACTCAGTTTCCCCAGGTAAGTGTTTTGCATTCTTCAAATGGCAGAAGCCTGGGGCAGAGCAGATATATGGGCTACATTAAGTGACTCAGGTGACTCCCCTAGCCCTGATCACCCTTATCCCTATGCCTGGTAACCAGCCTGGAATACGCCAGTCCAGCAAATGCCATGGAAGTGAAAATGACAAGTCACAATGATTGTGGTATTGGTCATCACTTACTATGTGCCAAACACAGTCCCTGTCCCACCACAGACCCACAGTCTAAGAGGTGGGGGAATAGCAGGAATCTTATTTCCATCTTACAGATGAGGAAACTGAGCTACAGAAAAGTTAAGTAAGCTGTGCAAGGTCACACAGAGGCAAGTGAAAGAGACGGAATTAGGACCCAAGTCACCCGACTTCCAGATTCTTTGGCTTTTAGATCCTCTCCTCTTTCCACCAGACCATGTATCGATGCATTGTGTGTGTGTGTGTGTATGTGTGTATGTGTGTGTGTGACAGAGAGAGAGAGACAGAGACACAGAGGCAGGCAGGGAGACATGGAGAGAGATAGAGAGAAAAGGGGAGGGAAAGAGAGAAGAAACAGATCTCTGGGTGAATTCCCTGGGTGTGTTTAGCAGTATGTAAAAGCAAGTATGTTTCTGTTGTGTGTGTGTGCTCATGCGTGCACGTGTGGCTTCCAACATATGGGTGTCCACATAGGTGAATGTGAGGAGGATTCATGACCTCAAATCCTTCTCCTCAGTGCCTCTCGACCCCTCCACGTCTGGACACCTGGCCTTCTGCCATCTCCTACTCCCTTCCCAGCTCATCCAGGAGGAGAGTCCTGACCTCCCGCTGGCCCAGATGGACTCAGCCCCGGACACGCCTCAGCTGGGCCCAGCTGAACATGGGGCCGGCGTTCCGCAAACTCAGCAGAGGGTGATGGGCCACTCTGAGTCAGCCGGTGTCTTTCTCCACCCCTCCCCAGAGGTCTCCAGCTCCAGATGATCCCATCCAAACAGGGCTTGGGCTGCGGCTGGGGCTGGCTCAGCTCATGGGAAGTGCGGCTAAGCAAACCCAGTGGGGCTCAGATGGCACCCAACCCCTTTGGTCCACTCTTTGGGGATTTCATTTGCTCTCTGGGCTAGTTACGGTTTGGACAGATATACATCCCTAGGGACCAGAGAGGCGGCTTTTGACCTCTCGGAGTTGCCGAGCATCACATTACAGCTCCGAGGAGTCTGTGTCCCGAGCCGCCATGCCACTCTCCCTCTACTCACGATAGGGCCAGACATGGCCACAGGACCCACCGCAGGGCATGAGGGGAGTGGTAGTTTGGTAGGCGGAGGTGAACGCTGTCTAGAACGAGCATCACTTGCCACATGGGTCGCTTCAAGCTTTCTGACCATCCAGTGAGACAGGGAGAGTTCCTAGGCGAGGGGGAGGTGAGGCTTGGTGATGAAATATCAGGGCTCAACGAAGCTAGGTTTAATGAGCAGATTCCATCCTGGTTCCTTTCTTGCCCAGGCTGTGGCCAGATTCCTACTCTAAGGACCAGGGAGGCTATCGCTCCTGCTGCAAAGCATGGCCTAGTAGAAAGAGCACAGACCCGGGAGTCAGGAAGCCCAGGATCTTATCCTGCCTCCGTCATAGCGGGTGATCTGGGACAAGTTGCTTAATGTTTCTTTGCCTCAGTTTCCTCAACTGTCAAATGGGGATGAAACGACTGGTCTCCTTCCCCCTTTAGGGAGCAGGGGACTCTGTCTGGCCTCAGTGTCTTGTTTCTACCCTAGGACTGAGCACAATCCTTGGCACATTTAAGCACTGAACACGTACCACCATCGTTACTATGACTTATTAACAATACACAGCCAGTATGCTGAGGCTAAAAATACTCCATCTGAAAGAGAACTCACAAGCAGTTTTATCTGTCAAACATCCTGTCCGAACTTTTCCAAGCTCAAACTGCAAAGCTTCCCCGGAAGTTCCCTCCAATCTGGGTGGCGAAGGAAGGAGGAAAGGAGGGAGGAAGAGAGGGAGGGAAGGGGCAAGAGAACAATGGCGTGGCATCTGTGTGCCTCAGCAGTTGGCTCTTGGCCTCAGCAGTCCGTCTGTCAGACCACTTTCTCTTCCAGAGAAGCGAGCTGCTGAGAGTTCCTTTTCCTGCCAGGGGAATGGAGTTTCCCTGAAATTCATCACCCTTTTCCTGATGCTGCCCTTCCCCCTCGGTGGAGGCTTCGACCATTCGGGCTTGTTGACCAACAGGGGCCCCCAGGGGGTTGTTCAACAAGAAACCGCAGGATCCAAGGGCTATGAGAGGGCCCGGGCATCGGTGTGGTCTAGTCCAGTTTTGTGATTGGTTGCCCAGAGTCTCGGCTATTCCATCTAACCGCTAAGTCTGCATTGGCTTCAGCCACGGTGACCAATGCTCCTTCCCTCTCCTGGGCTTTGGCTACTCCCTACCTTTTTTGGGGGAAAAAAACCCCACATCGATCCACAGCATATTTTGAGCACCAATTGCGTGCAGAGCACTATTAGCACCTGGGAGAGTAAAGTACAACAGAGTTGGTAGACGCGTTCCCCTGCCCATGATGACCTTACATTCAGTGTTCACAGCTTAATTTACTGACTTCACACATGGCTGGCCAGGAAAACCAAAACTAAAAGTAAATAGAAAGGAGAATTGAGGTATACTCAATTCGTCATTGGACCCTATGCTTGATTTTCATTGAGTCCACCCTCATTTCTTTTAGGTCCTGTGGCACGATGTCTATTTTCCCGGTGAATCTCCGGCTTCCCCCACTCCCCGCAAAATCCATAATAATGACTGTGGTATTTATTAAGTGTTTACCATGTGTCAAGCACTGTACTTAGCACTGAGTCAAATACAAGATAAGTAGGTCCCACATAGGGCTCACAGTCATTTTACAGACAGGGCACTGAGGCACAGAGAAGTCAAGTGACTTACCCAAGGTCACGCAGAAGAAAAGGGGCAGAGCTGGGATTAGAACCCAGGTCTTCTGACCCCCAGGCCTGGGCTCTTTCCACTAAGCCATGCTGCTTCTCATCCCAGAGAGATCAGATCTCGCCTATCACTAAAGAGCTCTAGAGAAGGGATTCATTCAATAGTATTTATTGAGTGCTTACTATGTGCAGAGCACTGTACTAAGCACTTGGAATGTACAAATCGGTAACAGATAGAGACAGTCCCTGCCCTTTGATGGTCTTACAGTCTAATCTCTCCTTTCAGAGAAGAAACCTTCCTCAGTAAAACACGGAGTTGCAACCCCTTCAAAACATTAAGGGCCAAAGGCAGAAGAACCCTGGACAGAAGGAACCAGAAAAATAAGCCAAACCATTTCACAGCAAGTTTCTTTCCTGCAATCCCTGACTCTTAAGAGTTCTCTATGGGACAGGGTCACCCACTCTAGACTGTAAACTCCTTGTGGGCAGGAATTGTACCTACCAACTCTATTGTACCTACCAACTCTATTGTACTGCATTCTCCCAAGAGCTTAATGCAGCACTTTGCACACGAAATGCTGAAATATCACTGATTGATGGGACCTGATCATATTCTACCGACCCCCACCCCCCAGCACTAAAATGAATGTTATTCTTCTTCTCCATCCCCTAATTTGGTACAATCATGAGAAAACAAGTAATCCCATCACTGGGTGAGACCAAAGTTCCAGCCAGCCCAGGCTCTTGGTTCTGACAGCGCCCTCGATGTCAAATGTATCTGTGGAGAGCAGCGAGGGCCCGAGTCCGGGTGTGAGCGGCTGAAGCTTTCGCTTCTATGGTTTGATTCCAGCTCCACGAAGCAGCAGCAGAAGAAAGCCGCTACTCCGACAGCTGCCGGCCAGCTACCCATCAGCCAGGGTTCCCCTGGTTCTCCGAGAAGCTGACGGAAGCCATCTCTTTTGAGTTTCCTTGACCCCCTTTGTGGTCGTTTCCAGATGAGAGGGCAAGGACTGAGTGAGAAGTCAAGTCCTAACTCTTCCCATGACCCCGAAAGTGGGAGAACTTGAAACTGACATCAGCTCCCCAAGGGAATCCATACAGTTCTTTCAAGATTCCTAATCTCAGCTGCACAGTGATGCGTGAATCAATAGTGTTTATTAAGCACTTTGTCTGTGCACATCACCATACTAAGTGATTGGGAGAGTACCCTCTGTTCGGTAGACATGATTTCTGTCCTCAAGGATCTTATAATCTAGACCAGGAGGCAGACATTAAATTAAATTACAGGTAGGGGAATACAACTGAGAATAAGGACATGTTCATAGATGCTCGGGGATGGGACTGAGTACTCGGTGCATACGTCATGCAGTAGGTGAAGAAATTGGGTGGGGAGATGAAAGGTTAGCCAGGGAAGACTAGACTCTAAGCTCCTTGAGGAATGGGAACATGTCTACCAATTCTGTTCTATTGTACTCTCCCAAGCACTTAGTACAATGTTCTGCACACGGTAAGCACGCAATAAATACAATTGACTGAAGACTTCCTGGAGGAGATACGATTTTAGAAGGGCTTTGAAGATGGGAAAGGCGGAGGACTGCTGGATATGAGGAGGGAGAGATTTCTAGGCAAGAGTGAGGGTGTGAGAGGCCCAGCGAGTAGGTTGGCATTAGAGGAGCGCAGCATGGGAGCTGGTTGGAAGTGAGAAAGAGGATCAGTAGTGATAAGGGAGAGCACTGATTGAGTGCGTAAAATCCAGGTACATAACAATCCTTGGGTAGGATTGGAGGAAATTTTCAACTGGGAAGAGGAATGGAATTGGTAACATCAGTCACTGGGAGGGCTCGCATGGGTATAAGACATCATCCTTCATCGTCCTCTCCAATGACGGTGTGGTCTACTGTCCAGTCCTGAGACTTCAGGGCTGTGAGCCCATTATTGGGCAGGGACTGTCTCTATCTGTTGCCAAACTGTATATCCCAAGCACTCAGTACAGTGCTCTGCATACAGTAAGCGCTCAGAAAAATGATTGAATGAATGAGCACCTGTGCAGGGAGCAGTTTCCACCGTCCTCCTGAGTCTCGAATTGATCTCTTTTCTCCTGGCAAACAGAGCGAGGGGAATCCACCCATAAGCCGGCCCCCACAGCTGGCTGTTTTGGCCACCGGGGGTTGCCAGGACGCTTACGTACTCGTTCGGTGGCTGTTTGTTCCTTTAGTAGCGCCACAGGAAGTGCGAGCCTTCCACTTCCTGTATGCTGCAGAAGCAGTGTTCTTTTGTATTCCTCGAGTAGGAAGTCCTCCTGCGAAGCCTTTGCCAAATGGGTGGAAACTTCATTTCATCTCGACAGCGGATTAATAAGTGAGAAATCTCATTACCTCAGTGGGCCGATAAGAAGCTGCCTGACTCGGGAGGCCATTTGTGGGGCTAATCCCTAAGCCTGGCAGTCAACAGAAAGCTGAGGGAGGCTAGAAAGCTGAGGGACGCAAGAAAGCTGAGAGGAGCGCCAAATGCCATGACTTCTTAACACTCTCTATCCCTGAGACCTCATCTGCACCTAAGGCAAAGGCGGGGATGAGATGACTCAGGGGGGTTAATGTGAGCCACATCCCGTGAAAGGTCACCGGCTCTGGCCCTGACGCTGCAGTGTGTGTGACCTTGGCAAGTCACCGCTGTTCTCCAGGCCTCAGAGGCGGCAGGGCCTAGTGCAAACCCCCTGCAATTTGGCTTCCTCCCCCTTCACGCCACTGAAACGGCCCTCTCTAAGGTCGTCAATGACCTTCTTGCCCAATTCCTTTTCATATCCTCGTTTAGTTCCAGTACAACGATCGGGTCTTTCAAATTTGTCTAATTAGTCTGAAGTAGGCTCTTGATGTTTGTCCCTGCATTCTCCCCATAGATTCTGGGTCAATCATCAGGCAAACAATGACACTCCTTGATAACTTAATTTGTGCAGAGCACTATAGAAGTGCTTGGGAAAATACAGTACAGTTCTGTAGGCACGAGTCCTGCCCTCGAGACTGCCCTCGAGAAGCTTTCAGTCTAACTTGGGAGACAGATGTTTAAATGAATTACAGGGTAGGAAGTGCCCGAGGATAAGGATATGGACATAAGGGCTGCTAGGGTGGGGATGATGGGGGTAGCTAGGTGTTTATGGGGTGAGATTAAGCACATAGGAGAAGCAAATAGATGGCCTAGCAGACAGAGCACAGGCTGGGGGTCAGAAGTACTAATCCCGGCTCTGCCACTTGTCTGCTTTGTGACCTTGGGCAGATCACTTCACTTCTCTCTGCCTCAGTTATACCTCATCTGTAAACTGGGGATTAAGACCGTGAGCCCCAGGTGAGGCATGGACTATGTCTAACCTGATGAGGTTGTACCTACCCTAGCGATTAATACAGTGCCTGGAACATAGTAAATGCTTAATACCATAAAAACAAAAAGGGGGAGTAGCTGTAGGGTCGTCTTTGGCCCTGAGATCCTGAGTCAGAGTAGCCGATGGGACCATTTTCCTTACGGCTTCTACCCTAAATGGCTTCTAGCCCCAGCTCTGCCCTTGGATCTGCTGTGTGACTCTGGGCAGGTTCCTTGACCACTTCCTCAGTTCCCTCACTAAGGTACCTGTTCTCCCCATCTCGTAGATTGTATGCTCAGTTTGAGACAGGGACTCTCCCTGATCTGATTATTTGGTATTCTCTCTAGACTGTAAGCTCACTGTGGACAGGGACCATGTCTACCAATTCTGTCATATTATACTCTCCCAAGGGTTTAATACAGTGCTCTGCACACAGAAAATGCTCAAATACCATTGATTTATACTCTCCCAAGCATTTACCACAGTGTTCTGCAAAAAGCAAATACCGCTGATTGATACCACAGTGCTTAGCAGAATAAGCACTTACTACTACTAACAACATTTATCATTACTTTCCCTACACTGGCAGCTTACATCTTAGGTCTTTCAGCCATGTGTCCATGAAGAGCATCATTTAAATTGGGAAGATTTCCCGCCATCCCTTGGGAAGAGCTTACAGAGAGCTCTGTCTCTCTCTGGGTGGAACTCCCGCCTGGATGAGAAGACATTCTTCAGTCAGGAGGGACCCTCTCAGGGCCCTAGGCAGCAGCCTCTTCCAAGTTTCCCTGAGGCAGCGTGGTTCCCACCCTTGGCTACTGCCTCTGACTGTGGTATTGCTTCGCCCCATGCCAAGGAAACAAACACATTCCGTTTCCAAGGAAGTGGGGATTTCTGGAGAAATCCCTGAAGCTGTTCTCATCCTTCCAGGCCCGCGGCACGTAGGCTGCTATGTTGACTCAGGAAGCGGCTGCTGGGTTTCCCAGTTCCTCTGACGGCCCCGGGGAAAGCCGGCAATCTGCAGGACGGCTGTCCAGACCACGGGCTCAGTCGACAGGTCACCAGGTGCCTCGGGCCAGCTGCCGTGGGGGAGGCTAAGCTTAATCGAGTCGGTTTATCCGACCCTTCTTTGTTTCCAATTCACCTCAGTCCTCACTGTGCGGCTTAACTGGTTTTCCACTAAACTCGGTCTGTCGCACACGGGGCTGTTTGTTTATTACAGTATGTCTCCACATTATGAGTTGTGGCCTTCTTGAGCATGAGTTATCACTCCAGGGAGAAGAGGAAAGCAGTGTTGCCTAGTGGGAAGGGCCCAGGCTTGGGTTCTAATCCCAGCTCTGCCACTGGTCAAATGTGTGACCTTGGGCAAGTTATTTAATTTCTCTAGGCCTCGGTTTTCTCATCTGAAAAATGGAGATTAAATACCTCTTCTCCCTCTGCTTTAGACTGTGAGCCCTATGTAGGGCAGAGACTGTGTCTGACCTACCTATGTGTATCTACCCCAGTGCTTGGCACATAGTAAGCACTTAATACCACAGTTATCATTAATATTCTTAATAAGTGAGCAGTGTTGCTATCATTTCTTCCCCTCCCCTATTGCTAGCCTGTTCAAGTTTAGGCCAGGAGGGGAGGCTGTGATGGGGGAAGGAAAAAGGAAGAAACGCGGGTCCCTGCTGGCTCTTGGGGCAAAGCATGAGAGAAGAGTACGACCAGAGCAGAACACAATCCCAAGGTCTGGGGATTTCCCCAGTCATAGCCACAGGAATCCAGCCTCCTCCCAGGCTGCCAAGAGGGAAAATTTTCCTTCAAGGGAAAGCTCAGCCAGCTCCCCTACAGGGGCCAGGTTTGAAATTCTGAAGCTGGAACTCCCTGGGTTTTGGCAACATTTGGCCAAACATCAGACTGGCTGTGGAGTCTGAAGGAGAATCTGCTTTCCCATCCACTTCCTGTGAATCTTGGAGCAGGAGACAGTGCCTGTGCCTCTGTTTCTGAAGCTGGAAAGTGGGGAGAATACCTTGGCATGGAAGCACCTTTATCATCTCACAGGGATTTTTTTTTTAATTAAATAACATATGCAGAGTGTCCTAGTCTGGGAGTCACAGGCCCTGGGTTCTAATCCCGGTTCTGCCAATTGCTTGCCCAAGATCACAACTTGAGCAAGTCATTTAACTTTTCTGTGTCCCAGTTACCTCATTGGTAAAATCTTCCTCCCTCCAATTTATACTGTGAATCACAAGTGGGACAGGGACTCTGTCCAACCTGATTAACTTGTATCTACCCCTCTGTATAGAACAGTGCTTGGCAAAGTAAGCACTTAACAAATACCATAAATATATATACATACATGTATGTACATACACACACAAACGCTATTTTTCTTCTCCTTCCTCTCAACCCTCTACTACTCCTTCCCCACTGCTTTCCTAGTTAGCTGAAATTAGTTTTTGTTTGTTTGCTTTTATGGTATTCGTTAAGCACTTTCTTTTTGCCAGGCACTATGCTAAACCCTGGCCTAGACACAAGTTAATCAGGTTGGACAAAGTCCATGTCCCACATGGGGCTCACAATCTTAAACCCCATTTTACAGATAAGCTAATAGACACAGAGAAGTGACTTGCCTAAGGTCACACAGCAGACAAGTGACAGAGCTGGGATTATAACCTAGATCCTTCTGACTCCCAGACCTGTGCTCTATCCACTAGACCACATTGCTTAGTTAGGATGATATTCTCTTCCCACTGTGTCCCATGGAGGTCAAAAGCTAGAATCATTCAAAGCAGAATGACCTTCTCAGAGAAGAAGGGCTAATGCTCTCCAACAAGTTGCAGGGAAGCACTCAAATCACCTGGTCCCCTCCTACCTCACTACTTTCCTACTACAACCCAGCCTGCACACTTCGCTCCTCAAATGCCAACCTTCTCACTGTACCTCGATCTTGTCAATCTCGTAGTCAACCTCTCTTCCACACTGTGCCCCTGGCCTGGACCACCTTCCCTCTTCATATCTAAACGATCACTCTCCCAATCCTTCAAATCTTTATTGAAAGCACATTTCTTCCAAGAAGCCTTCCCTAAACCCTCTTTCCCTTTTCTTCCACTTCTTCCTGCATCATCCTGACTTGCTCCCTTTATTCATTCCCGCTCCCAGCCCCACAGCACTTATGTACTTTCCTGTAATTTATTTATATTAATGCCTGTCACCCCCTCTATAAGGTCACTGAGGGCAGGGAATATGTCTGTTAAACTGTACTCTCTCTCGCACTTAGTACAGAATTCTGCACACAGTAAGCACTCAAATACGATTGACCGATGGGCAGATGAGCTTTTTCCTTTCAAAATGGCTGGGGAATGCCCCTCTGGCACTGTCCAATCCCAGTCTTCTTAAGGAACACTCTTCAGCCACCACATCCTCTCCCTATCACAGCCATCTCCTGCCTGACCATTCCAGCCATCCTCTGCCTCAGAGGGTTTGGAGACACAGGGTCAGATGGAGACACTTTCTCTCCCCTCTGAAAGAGGTGAGGAAAGCCATTCAGGAGAGAGGGCTGTCTTCCCTCTGCTTCACCCCGGCACAAAGACTCAGCACCGAGTGAAGTGGAGGTTTGCCGCTATCTGGCTAATTTGGTCACTGACATCAGTCAAACTGGATCCTCCAGTCTTCCAAGTAGATTATATATAACAGCATCTGGCTTGGCTGTGTAAATGCATCCGATTGAGTGACTAGATGTCAAATCTCCACTTCCCTGGGTGCTAAAGTGCCAGCTTAAGACTAAGTATGGGACTCTCTTCCTTGACTAGATTTCTTCCCACTAGATTACAAACACCTTTAGGTCAGGGATCATCCACCAACTCTACTATATTGTACTCTCCCAACCGCTTCATACAGTGCTCTGCACACTGTAAATTCACAATAAATACCACTGATCGATTGACATTAGGAGTTTGGTTAGCTGAATATTCTAAAGATCAGAGGAAAGGGTCTGCTAGAAAGAGTTGAATGAGGACAGGCGCGGCCCTCTCTCATATTAAATGTACTTCTTTACACACACTCACCTGGCCCTAGATCTGCACTCTCCCTTTTTGTTTCCTCCTTCTCCCTTCCCCCCTCCCAGTTCCACAGAATAAAATCTCTCTCTCTCTCTCTCTCTCTCTCTCTCACACACACACACACACACACACAACACCCTAACTAAACCAACTCTCTTTGTGAAAGAGAGAGCACAAATGACACACACCTAGTTACACATCCCAAGGACCTCAACTAGGCTACCGAAGGCCAGGCAACCGCTTGATGTCTCATCGAACCTCTTTCCCTTCTTACTCGCCTTCTCAGTCCATGGTATTTATTGAGTACTTATGGGGTGCAGAGCACTGGACTCAATGCCCACACTTGGTGCAAGCACTTCCCTGCCCTCCCCAGAGGGAAGCGAACAAAGAAAAGGAAAGGTAAATGAGGCGCAGAGATTACGGCAGGCCTCATTCACTGACACAAGGGGATTCAGGGAATGGGGAGGTAGCGGAGAGGCTGGAAGAGGGGGCAGGGAAAAGATGGCATTTGTGGTCATACCCCTTCCCCTCTGCCTTCAAACATGCCCACGTCTCCCCATCCTAAAAAAACCCGCTCTTGACCCCACTTCCCCCTCCAGTTATCATCCTATCTCCCTACTACCCTTCCTTTCCAAAATCCTAGAACGAGTCATCTACAATCGATGCTTAGAATTCCTTAACTCCCATTCTCTCCTAGACCCCCTCCAATCTGGCTTCCGTCCCCTCCACTCTACCGAGACTGCTCTCTCTAAGGTCACCCGTGACCTCCTTCTTGCCAAATCCAATGGCTCCTACTCCATTCTAATCCTCGACCTCTCTGCTGCCTTTGACACTGTCAACCATCCCCTCCTCCTCCATACCTTATCTCACCTTGGCTTCACGGACTCTGTCCTCTCCTGGTTCTCCTCTTACCTCTCTGGCCGGTCATTCTCGGTCTCCTTCGCTGGAGCCTCCTCCCCCTCCCATCCTTTAACTGTTGAGTTCCTCAAGGGTCAGTTCTTGGCCCTCTTCTGTTCTCCATTTACACTCACTCCCTCGGTGAACTCATCCGCTCTCACGGCTTTGACTACCATCTCTACGCAGATGACACGCAGATCTACATCTCCGCCCCTGTCCTCTCCCCCTCCCTTCAGGCTCGCATCTCCTCCTGCCTCCGGGACGTCTCCACCTGGATGTCGGCCCGCCACCTAAAACTCAACATGAGCAAGATTGAGCTCCTCATCTTCTCTCCCAAACCCGGTCCTCTCCCAGACTTCTCTATCACCGTGGATGGCACGACCATCCTTCCCGTCTCTCGGGCCCGCAATCTCGGTGTCATCCTTGACTCGTCCCTCTCGTTCACCCCACACATCCTATCCGTTACCAAGACCTGCCGGTTTCACCTCTACAATATCGCCAAGATCCGCCCTTTCCTCTCCACCCAAACGGCTACCTTACTGTTACGGGCTCTCGTTATATCCCGGCTAGACTACTGTGTCAGCCTTCTCTCTGACCTCCCTTCCTCCTCTCTCGCCCCGCTCCGGTCTATTCTTCACTCCGCTGCCCGGCTCATCTTCCTGCAGAAACGATCTGGGCATGTCACTCCCCTTCTTAAACAACTCCAGTGGTTGCCTATCGACCTCCGCTCCAAACAAAAACTCCTCACTCTAGGCTTCAAGGCTCTCCATCACCTTGCCCCTTCCTACCTCTCCTCCCTTCTCTCTTTCTACCGCCCAGCCCGCACGCTCCGCTCCTCTGCCGCCCACCTCCTCACCATCCCTCGGTCTCGCCTATCCCGCCGTTGACCCCTGGGTCACGTCCTCCCGCGGTCCCGGAACACCCTCCCTCCTCACCTCCGCCAAACTGATTCTCTTTCCCTCTTCAAAACCCTACTTAAAAATCACCTCCTCCAAGAGGCGTTCCCAGACTGAGCTCCTCTTCCCCTCTACTCCCTCTGCCATCCCCCCTTTACCTCTCCGCAGCTAAAGCCTCATTTTCCCCTTTTCCCTCTGCTCCTCCACCTCTCCCTTCCCATCCCCACAGCACTGTACTCGTCCGCTCAACTGTATATATTTTCGTTACCCTATTTATTTTGTTAATGAATTGTACATCGCCTTGATTCTATTTAGTCGCCATTGTTTTTACGAGATGTTCTTCCCCTTGACTCTGTTTATTGCCATTGTTCTTGTCTGTCCGTCTCCCCCGATTAGACCGTAAGCCTGTCAAACGGCAGGGACTGTCTCTATCTGTTGCTGACTTGTTCATCCCAAGCGCTTAGTACAGTGCTCTGCACATAGTAAGCGCTCAATAAATACTATTGAATGAATGAATATTACCCTATTTTAATGACACTTCTTCCCTCTCAGCTGCTGAGGCAAATCAAGCTGTCCCTTGTGTCCTGCTCGGAGGGGGGGGAGGGTGTGGTCACTCGAGCTTCCTTCCTTGCAGAGCAAGGACTTTATCATTAATGAGATCATGCCCACGGACCACTGGGCTCCTTGGAGAACGCCCCACGTCTTGGTGTACGGTGCGCTTGCATTCGCACTGGAAGCACGTCTGCTTCATTCTAGCAAGGGATGGCTGAGAGAGGCCTGCTCCTCTGATAGGCTGAGAGTCATGTACATGTGTCAGGGGGAGAGGAGGGGGGAGCAGGGTCGAGGTCTTTATATTTATATTACCATAAAGCCACAAAGAACTCATTTCTCAATTTCAATTCTGTATCTCCAGGGAGCAAAGGCTAAAATAATGTCGGTCACACAAACAAAACCCCTGGTGTTCCAGGCCCAGAGTACATTCTGTCTCTCCACAAACAAGCAGGAGCCCTCTGTACTGGGGAGGATCACAGTTCCTTAGAGAAAGGCCCTTTGGGTGTCCAGATTTGAAATTTACCCCACTGAGTGGGAGGAAGAAGTAGCAATGCAGAGGAGCTTTTCTGGGGAGCAAAGGAGAAGTAATTGAGAGGATAAGTAACTCAGAGAAGCAGCGTGGCCTAGTGGAAAGAGCACAGAGCTGGGAATCACAAGACCCAGGTTCTAATCCTGACTCTGCCACTCACCTGCTCTGTGTACTTGAGCAAATCATTTCACTTCTCTGGGCCTCAGTTTCCTCACCTGTAAAATGGAGATTAAATACCTGTTCTCCCTCTCCCATAGATTGTGAGCCCCATGCGGGACAGGGACTGTGTCCAATCTGACTGGTTTTCTAGCCAGTTTTTAGACCTCTCTAGGAGAGATTCTACAACCTTCCTTGGTAGCACATTTCAAAGTTGAATCATCCCAACATTCGAGAACATCTTCTTTATGCCCCAGTGAACTCTGTCCTAATGCAATTAAGCCCTTTGGCCTTAAATCTCCAGTTTGACCCTCATCCTCATTCCAGTTGTGTAAGAGAAGATGCTTTATACAGAATGAAATGCACCCCCCACCCCCCACATTTCACCAGCCCTGTCCAGCCCAAAACAGTCTGAAAGGAGAAGCTCTGGACACTCAACAGGGGGTATTTCTTATCTCATGGGGTTTTTTTTTTTAGAAACTCTCCTCTTGGGGGCCTAGTGAAATATATCCCAGTGACAGGTAATTAAAAATTGCTCATGCTGTAGCAGTCAAGTTGCATAAATCCTCAACTTCTTCCAGTGGTTTTTGTTGGGTTTTTTTTGTTTTGTTTTTAATCACTTCATTGGCAGGTCACAGATCTAGGCTGGCTGGAAACAGTCAGGGCTACAGCCATAATTCAACCACCATCATCTTTTCAAAGCAAGGAGCTCTGGGCCATAAATCAGCTTGGGCAGCTTGGAATGTGCTGCCATTTCCAATGCCCTCAGAAAACGTGCCAACAATCTCCTGGGCACAAAATCAGAATGGACTTTCGCAGCAGTGATGGTTGGGTTTGTGACAGACTCCTGTCACCTGGAACTTTAGGTTGGCAGCAAGTGAGCAGCCGAAAGAGGGCTACTACAGGAAGTCATCGCCTACCAAAGTTGCACATGAGGGAGAAGAGGGTAGCCAAGCCTACCTGCCAGAAGGACTCAGAGCTTTTGTCCATATTCAGAATCTGCAGAAGGAAAAATCTGCTCTTCTATACTTAAAGGGAAATTACAAGAGGCCCTTGTTAAACCTAATTACCATGCAAAGCCTAATTAGAGGGATAGCCATAAATCCTAATCAGGAGGTTCAACAGAAGGGGTGGGTTTTAACTCAAACACAGTCCCAATCCTGCTCCATCTAAAGGGGAACTGCCTCATCTATCTGTTCCATGCTTAGTTGCCTTCTCCAGCCAGGAGCAAAGAAAACTTCTTCAAGAACCATGAAAAATATCACCCCCCTCACCACCATCCCCAAAACACACACACAAACGGATCCAACCAGAAACATAAGCCACCATCCTGGCTTCTTTTACATCTGATCTTAGAAGACATCAAACGAGATTGGGTCAATGAAAACAAGGGCAAAACTGAAATGGCTGCTCATTGTAGGGGTAGGGCTGAAATCAGTGTACATTTCAGAGGGAAAAAATCATCAGATCTAGGATTAATAAACGCTACTCACTCCAATGGGAGGACAGAAATAATGGGCATTATTAAACTAGCATGTGAACTGGCGCTTTGCGGTACAATGAGCAAATCCTCTGTGAACACGAGCTGTGAGAAGCAGTCTTGCCTAGTGGATAGAGCACAGGCCAGGGAGTCAGAAGGTCCTGGATTCTAATCCTGGCTCTGCCATTTGTCCACTGTGTGACCTTGGGCAAGTCACTTCACTGCGCCTCAGTTCCCTCATGTGTAAATTGGGAATCAAGGCTTTGAGGGCAAGGAATGTGTCTGTTTACTGTTATATTGTACCCTCCCAAGCACTTAGTTCAGTGCTCTGCACACAGTAAGTGCTCAATAAATACGATTGAATGACTGTGTCCAATCCGATTAGCTTCTATCTGCCCCAGGGCTTAGTACAGTGTCTGGTACATAGTGTATATATTCATGTATTTATAAATATAAACTACAAGGCCCTGGGTGGTCTGATGGCTTTTTGAACTTCAAGCTGGGACAAGGAGTCCAACAGCTCACACATCACTAAAACACTGCACATGCATGATGCCACGGCAACTCAGTAAAGGTAATCCAACACACAAGAATGTGCCTTGGTGTTCCAAGTGAAAATTTTCCTCATCACCCTCCATACGGCGATTCAATGCCTGCCCATCCTTCTATAAACACTCTCATAATCAGATTCTCCTGGGATCAGGTTCTTCTAGTAGTATCAACAGGTATTGCTTGTCCCCTTGGCGTGGTGCACCATGCTACGTGCTTGAAAAGTACAGACTAAAGAGGCGGCACATGCTTGGTACACAAGAGCTGACATTCTAGCAGGAGTGAGGAACGTAAATGTGTTTACAATTAGAGTGGCCCAAAGACATAAGTACACAGATACATGAGGGCTGAGGAAGGGATAAATAAGCTCCTAAGTATTAGAGTTGAGTGGCTAAGGGTGGTGGGAAATTAACTGGGGAAGACCTGCTGGAGGAAGTGTGATGTTAGGAGGGATGTGAATATGGGCAGTGCAGTGGTCTATCGAGTGTGAGGAGGGAGGAATGAGGACAGTAAATTGGTGAAGAGTGGGTGAAGAGGGAAATAACTGTGGTATCATTATAGTCCTACTATATGCCAAGCTTTGCACTAAGCATTGGGGTAGATGCAGGATAATCGGGTTGGGCACAGTCCCTGTCCCACAAGTGGCTCACAGTCTAAGAAGAGGAGAGGAGAATGGGTATTTAATACCCATTCTACAGATGAGGAAAGTAAGGCACCGAGAAGTGAAGTGAGTTGCCCAAGGTCACACAGCAGGCAAGTTGTAGAACTGGAATTAGCACTTACTGTGTGCAGAAACCTGTACTAAGTGCCTGGGAGAGTACAATATAATAGAGTAAGACATACGCCCTGCCCACAGTGAGCTTACAGTCTAGGATGGGGGACAGATATTAATATAAGGGGATTAAGGTCCGGAGGGGAGAGCACAACCCACAGTGGGTGGGTGAGACAGGGCAGAAACAGGAGGTGGGGAAGGTTGGGGGTCCCTTCTACTTAGACTGTGAGCCCCATGTAGGAGAGGTACTGTGGACAATCTGATTAACTTGTACTTACCCCAGTGCTTGACACACAGTAAGTGCTTAACAGATACTACAAAAATAAGAGTACCATGGGGCAGACACTCAGTCCCTCTGACTCTCAGGCCCATGCTCTTTCCACTAGGCCACGCAGATAGGTAAGGTGGGACCTGGGGGCGAACTGGCCTTATGTACTCATTCATTATCTATATCAATGTCTGTCTCCCCCTCTAGACTGCAAGTTCACTGTAGACAGGGAACATCTCTACCGACTCTGTTATAATGCACTCTCCCAACCGTTTAGTACAGTGCTCTGCACACCGTAAGCACACAGATCCCATTGACTGATTGACTGACAGCTTTGAAGCCGACTGTGAGTTCCAGTTTGATGCGGAGAGTGCCAGGGAGCCAACAGAGGGTTTAGAGGAGAGAGCGAGGCTTCTGGAAGATGAGCCAGGCAACAGCTGGGAAGGGGTTGGGCTTCCCCTGGTTTGAGATGAAAGCAGGGCTCATCACCGATGACCCAGAAGGCAGGCCCAGATGACTCCAAACCTGAAACAGCTGCCGGGGGTCAGATCATCGCTCCCAAGTCCTGAGAGGTCGGCATACAGATGAGCCTGGCAACAGCACTCTGCGTGCTCCACGCTCACTGCCACAGAAGAGGGGTTGAGGCCTTCCCGGACCCCGGCACGACGATGTCCTCTGTACACTCTAGGAACGCTGCCTCAGAACAGGAGAAGAAACAGTCTTCTCCCCTCCTCTCGCCACACCGTCCCCCACGAAGCGTCCAATAAGCAAGAAGCCACGGTTCATCTCATCAAGATGGACCCCATAATAATCCTTTGTCTCCTTCCCCATCCACCCCTCTGTGTGAACGTGAGAATTACAAGGGCAGAACAGCACTGCCTATATGGGAAAATGAGTCAGGCATCCCTCACCCACACTCAGAGCTGTAGGGAGCACTGAAGACATGAATTTTATCATCATGATTCACCCCAAACGGCCACTAGGTTCCGGAAGGAGTTTAATCTGAGCTAGGGGACAAGGACTGACGTAAAAGCCAAGAGACTTAGCCCGCACCAGTTATTCCTGGGATAAACCTGGCAGGCACAAGCACTCAGCTGTCACCAATAAATCTGGAACTGCTTTGACAAGTGGCAGATTGGGGGTGGGGAGGACTGAAGTGGGGGTGGGGTGGCAGGGAGGAGCGAGAAGATGCAAGAAGAAAACTAGGTCTCTTCCAGGCTGAGCTTGAGTTTCTTGGAAAGTGGGAAAAGACCATGGGAATAACCTACAGTGGCTGCTTCCTCAACAAAAGGAGAGGAATCAGCCATGAGCCCCATGTGAGTCCGGGACAGTGGCTGACCTGATTATCTTGTATCTACCTCAGCCTTTCGTGCAGTGCTTTGCACACAGTAAATGCTTAACTCATTATTATTATTCAACATCTTAAGGGGGAGCGATGGCTGTTGTTTTTTGGGTTTTTTTTTTAACTGGGAGGCACCTGACTGTTTGCTCCCGATCACGTGGCCAGTCTCGTTCAAACTTCATTGTCTCGTGGGGTGCCATCGCTCAAACTTTGGGTGGAGAAGGGAAGGGAAGTAGTATGGGGTAGTAAGTTGAGCACAGGCCTGGGAATCAGAAGGTCATAGGTTCTAATCCCTGCTCTGCCACTTGTCTGCTGTGTGACCTTGGCAAATCACTTCACTTCTCTGTGCCTCAGTTACCTCACCTGCAAAAGGGGGATTGAGACTATGAGCCCCACATGGGACAGGGACTGTGTCCTACTCAGTTACCACTCTAGCACTTAGTAAAGTCCCTGGCACCTAGTAAGTGCTTAACAAATTCCATCATCAACATTATTAAGAGATGAGGTCCTAAAGACAGAGTCTCATAGGTCTGAACCAAAGGCACTGGGTCGATTCGGGGAGTTGGCTTTGGGTTTCAGAATCTGCCCCCAACAGGCTGCTGGTTCGGCTCCTACTAAAATGGAGGAAGATTTCCTGCTGACCCCGCTCTACAAGGGCTGCACTCCCTCCATAAGAGAAGTTGCTGTGTCTTCTCCAGATTACCACTGACAGCATTTCCACAGGGACCCATACACTCACCACTTCCCTGTCCCTGGTCATGGTCCAACCAGGAGAAAATGAGCAAAAGCCTACAGACTGGGAGACCAAGCCCTGATTACAACCCTTTAGGCAGGGGAAGCAACGTGGCCTAGTGGAATGAGCTCGGGCCTGGATATCAGAGGACCTAGATTCTAATGCTGGCTCTGCCACTTGTCTGCTGTGTGAAGTTGGGTAAGTCACTTCTCTCTGCCTCAGTTTCCTCATCTGTAAAATGGGGATTAGATACCTGTTTTACCCTCCCCAGGCCATGAGCCCCACGTGAGTCCAGGACGGTGGCTGACCTGATTATCTTGTATCTACCTCAGCCTTTCGTGCAGTGCTTTGCACACAGTAAGTGCTTAACCCATTATTATTACTCAACATCATTTTGAATCTTTCACATCCTCAAGGATTCCTCTTCAGTGAGAGTAGTGAGCTTCACTAAGTCAAAGGCCGGGAGCCGAGGTCACCACAGACCTAGAAACTAACAATGGAAGCCAAGCGTCTCAGAAGAGCCTGTAAATTATTGAGCACTGACCGCCTCTTCCTTAACGGGGTAAGGGGGAAGAAACAAACGTGGGTTTCAGCCACATTTTTCTCCCCCCCTCACTGGCTGCCTGTCTGATGTTCTGTTCTCCTCAGCTCTGATCCCAGGAAAAACGAATGCAGATGAAACACAAAATCGCTCCACGTTCCTTGTTAGCTGCTCCCTGAGGGAGGGGTGGTGGAAGAGGAGGAGGAGGAGGAGGATGGGTGGAGGAGGGCTAAATGGTTGATTTAAAAGAGATGCGTTGGAACATCTGTGAATTTCAATTTTCCTGATTATCCTCGTCTGCGGTGGTGGATGATTGAGTCATCTGACTGAACCGGGTCTCTGGTCGCCCTCTGGAAAGATGTCCTGGGAGGCAAAATAACCTCCTGAAGGGTGAGGGTTTGCCTCACCCGGTTTTCATTGCTGGCCAGAGATGGGGCTGAGGGACCCAGGCCTCTAGCCCGGATGCCGCTCAGGCTAATCTCGCCCTTTTCTGCAGTTGCCACTCCTTACGTGAGGCGGGTTTGCCAAATATTTCTCTAATTGTCCTCCGCTGCCAGGATGAATCACGCAACCCACCGCAAGTGAATGAATTCATTCATTTACCTACTGAGGGAGTCGGGAAAGGCACGCGGTAGGAGGAAGGTTCACGTCGGGACATTTGGAGACTGCCCCAGGGCATTGGGGGTGGGGGCGGGCTCTGCTTTGCACAGGCCAGGTGGGGTGGGAAGGGGGCCGCTGGACTCTGTGGCACAAAGATGGGGAGCCCTTCTCCCCACAGGCTCCAAGGAGCCCCCCCTTCTGTGTGCAAGGCCTCACAGGCGAGGTCACTCTGGTCCTCGTAAAGGGGTATCAGCCACTAGGGAGGAGAGACCTCCCACCTGTAGCCCTTAATTCACGGGCCCAGATACAAAGTCTCTCTCTTGATGTCCCCCATCTTCCCAAAGTTAGACTGTCTTCAGCATGGGGCCTCTGAAACTGTCCTAGCGTCTAAGGTGAGAATTCTGCTTACAGTCTCTAGCTGTCTGATTATATCACTGCTGTCTTACTGCCACGGTTCTAATCCTGGCTCTGCCGTTTACTTGCTGTGTGACCTTGGGCAAGTCACATAACTATTCTGTGCTTCGCTTTTCCCATCTGTAAAAAAAATGGGAAGAAGACGCCTGTCCTCCCCCATCCTTAAACGGTGAGCTTGGGACTGTCTCATCTGATTACCCCAACAGAGCTTGGCAGAGAGTCCATGCTTAACAAATATCCAGTTACTAGTTTACAGAAAGACAATTTCTTCTATTGTGATCGAATGAAGTATTATTCTTATGGCCTGAATGCATTAGTATTTAGATGGCAGATCGTAAGCTCCTTGTGGGCATGGAACGTGACTACCGTTATGCTGTACTCTCCCAATTGCTTAATTCAGCGCTCTGCACACACTTGAGTGCTTAATAATTATGACTAATTAGTCCCTGAAATAATTTTATACAGACCTCTTCAGAGTAGAAGATGCTCCCACCAAAAAATGCCACCTATTCTTAGCAAAAGTATTCACTTAACTTCACATCACGCTTTCCATTTCATTAAAGACATTGTCCATTGCCCTTTCAATTAGAGAGTCTTTCTACAGGAAATTTTAAACTATAATTCTCCTGAAAAACCGTGGCTCTTTATAAGTAAAAAAAATCTGTTATGTCCATTCAAAAACAAGTTAATTGTTTCTAATAAAGCACGCACTGACGTTCTTGATCTTAAGATTTAACCTCATGTAAGTGAACCTTGTCATTCTCAGTGACTCCGCAGCTATTACCAACATCTCAATTTTCCCTGTCTCTGGAATGTTCTCTCTCAAGGATTTGCTACCCTAACATTTTCCCCTGGAAACGAAGTTGAGCAGATTTGATGTTCTAACATGAACTTATTTAAATGCCTGAAGCAGCTTTCATTCATTTTTCAGGCTTTCCTTAAAACCCTAATTGCGGCTTAAAGTAACATATTTTCCTCAGGATACCTTCATTCATGTTTCCTTGTATTTAGTTTTTTTTTCCCCAAAACCTTATTTTCCTCATCGGTTTTATTCTTCTTAGTTGACAGTGGGATAAGTGTTTTCTATTCCTTCTAAACAAACATCTGTCCCTTTTCTGTTTTAACTGCAGATGATCCAGGCATATACCTTTTCTCAATATTGTCTACTGAAGAAACCTCATTTTAACATGCTTCCTGAATTTTGCTTAATTTTGAGGAAACCTGTATTACTATAGCCTTGTTCATTTTCTTGTCATCATATCTATTAAATGTCCTTTCCTTTCCTAGTTTCATTCCCAAATTTGTTGGAAGCCCTGTTCCAATTTTCCTCTCAAGTAAAGACACTGCTGGTAACCCTCAGCTATACACACACTTAGCCTTTTGTGTATGTCCATTTAAATTCTCAGTTTACCATTATCGATTCGGTTCATATGTCCATTCTTTTGCCGTTATAGCGTGTACCTCATTCCATGTGTTTAACTTATGTCTGCCTGGGTCCCCCATTAGATTGTAAGCTTCTCAAAAGCAGGGACTTTTCTTTAACATGATCATATTCTCCCAAGTGCCTTGTACAACACTCTGCTATTGCACTGAGAAATGAGTTGCTCAATAATTGAATAATACCAAAACACTGGTCTTCCCCTCAATCTCTGCTTTCACAAATCATCTCAATTATTTTGACTCCATCTTTTGCTGATTCATTTAAGTAAGAAGAGGCGTGTGGAAAAAAAAATTGTAGGACTATATTTCAATATGAAATTCTTCAATTCAGTTCTACTAAAATGTAAGTCATTATTTGTCATAATTTGGGATGCAATACCGTGTCTAACAAATGCTATTTCAGTTCCTTTGGATATTAGTTTTAAACTCCAATCTGGACTGCTTCCATCCATTTTTCTATTTTCTTTAATTATAATCTATTTTGATCAATTCTCCCTGATTTTCTTTTTTATCCAGTGTAATTTGCTCAAGAGAGCTGCTGTCATTTTTAATCAATTGTACCTCTTGCTTTTTGGTTCCCAAATTCCTTTTATTACAGATTGGATTCATAATAATTACCTCCACTGCAGCAGTAACTGACTTTTTTCCCAGTACAAGACAGCTTTTTGATCGATGGCTTCTGCAACATCTTTTGCGGCTTAATGTCTTTCCATTCTCATTGGATGGTCAAGTTTTCTTATTGACCCACCTCAAACAAAGTCTGGTCAGTCTTTGCCATATAAGTATGTCTGATTTCCCATTAACTACAAGCATAATTAACTTTTAATAGTTCAACCTATTTTTCAAGGCTTGGCTCGAATTCAGTTCACCCACTTCCTGTAGTGTTTCTTCATACTTCTCCATTTCTGATTCCAATCAGTAATAGCGGAAACAACTGGTGTTCAAGGTTGCATTTCACTTTCATTTTTTGAGCACCATTCTATTGCCAGAGTTTCATCTTCTGTCTAGAATCGTTCACGGAATCCCAACATTTCCAATGACTCACTGGTAAACAGTCTGAAATCGCTTCACTGCCAGTTTAGAGTTACATTTTGGGGACATATAGAATAAGGTTATTAAGCAACAAAGCAGCTTCTCTGTATGTGGGACTATTACACCCTTCAAAGGATCCATTTCTTTCTAGTTTAGTCCAGTTATTCTCAGGAACAAGTGAAGCAGGGGAAGGGATGGAGGCAGTGAAGTGACTTGTCCGAGGTCACACAGCAGGCAGGGGAGGAGCCAGGACTAGGACTCGGGTGTCTTGACTCCGAATCCTGTGCCTCTTTTCCCTGGAACACACTAGGTGGGTGACAGAGATGTTACATTGTGTGAGTCTGTGTGCAAAAAAGAGGTCTTTCCCTCAATCTTGGATCACTGTCCCCACCCCTATGGAAGCTCCAGCCTCTGACATTGCATGGGCCAGAATATAACCAAGATCTTCCGTTCTATTGCCCAAACCCGCTTCCCATTTGCTCTACTGAATATTGATGTACCGAGTGGCTGAAGTCTCACTAAGAACGTCTCCTTAATTTGCAGCCTTTTCAGAGTGTGGCTGAGAGCAACCGGGACTCGCCATGTGACCATTTGACCCTTGACCGCAGGGTCAAGCTCGACACACTTGGTCAGCTCTCGCTCCCTGCCGTCTCATTTTCCATTACAGCCACCAGACTGAGGCAGAACCCCCAGCTCTTCCCTCAAGTCTACTTGGCATCTGCCCCCACCCACTTCCTGCCCTTGGCAGGGCTCCTTTACCCAAAGATTTGGGGTGGGAAGAGTCCAGCTTAAGAAAGGGATTGAAAAGCCACCTTAGCTTAGCTGGAGTGCTCAGCTCGGGTCACTGAGAGCTGGACACACTGGGTTTAGGGAACGTCCATGCGTGCTTAATCCCTGGGATTCAATTTTCCAAACTTGCTATTATAATCCCGGCCAGTCTCATTTTGACTAGTCGGATGGAGCCATTTCCAGGCATCTGGATAATTGGCTTTCTACAGGAAGGGAGGGGCAGGAGCTCCTGCAATGGGGTGCCCTGAGACCTGGGCTAGCTTGGGCAAAACAGATTGGGGGTTCAGGGGAAAAACCCACATCCCGTCTGACAGAATGGGGATTTAAACAGTTAGTTGCTTCTCCAAGGAGTTTTGAAAGCAACAGTGAATTCCACTTGTGGGAGAGACTGATTGTGGGGGCTCATTTGACTGGGCCTGGATTACTTATTTTAGCCAACTACTTGACCAACTGGATGTGATGAGGCATCAGGACACAGCTGCTACTGGTGGCCCCAAGAGCACCATGGTCGTCCCCCCCACCCCCCTCAAGCCTTAGCACTGAAGTGAGGAAGCGGAGATTGCCTTACATGGCAAATACTTGGGAAGCCTCTCATTCCTGCCAGGCCAAGCACTGACTGTGTGAAGCAAAAATAAGAAGGGGGAGGGAGGACGCCCTATTAAGTTATGGGCTTCAGGAGGCAGGCACTTTGACGTAAAACAGTCCTTGGTTGCTGTGGGTGGCCTAGTAGAAAGAGCACAGGACTGGAAGTGGGGAGAGCTGGGTTTTTTTGGGTTTTTTAAATGGTATTCGTTAAGCACTTACTATGTGCCAGTTAATGTTCTAAGCACTGGGGTAGACACAAAGTAATCAGGCTGGACACAGTCCATGTCCCACATAGGGATCACAGTCTTCCTTCCTATTTTATAGATGAGGCATCTGAAGTACAGAGATGTGAAGTGACTCACCCAAGGTCACACAGCAGACAAGTGGCAGAGCTGGGATTAGAAACCAGGTCCTTCTCACTCCAAGGTCCATGCTTTAACCACTAGGCCACGCTGTTTCTAATCCCAGGTCCACCACTTGGCTGCTGTGTGACCTCGGACACCTGATTTAACATCTCTGTGCCTCAGTTTCTTTGCCTCTAAAGTGGCGATTAAGTACCCATTCTGCCTCTACTTTAGACAGTGAGCATCATGTAGGACAGAGCTCGTTCTGATTTAGTTACATGCAAACTTCCTCAGCACTGAGTACAGTACTTGCCACGTGACCCAGTCCTGTGCTCTATCCACTAGACCAGGCTGCTGCCATAGATACGATTCCTTGCCCTCAAGGAGTCTTCGGTCTAGCTAGACAGGAAAATAAATTACAGGGAAGGAGAAAGCAACAGTGTTTAAAAATCCGTAGGTAAGTGCTGTGGGGGACAGGCGGAGGGGGATGTACCCAAGTGACGAGCTTGAAGTGAGGGCAGTATCGCCACATGGAAATAACTGGTTTCCAGTCCTCAAACCTCACCTTTCCACCCAGGGAAAGCCCTCTTCCCGATCAGCTGCCGAGGGTCCCGAAGGAAGAAACAGCAGCTTCCCAGGGACCCCTTTGGGAGGCAGAGGTGGAGGAAAGTGGGGTAGAATGGCTCAATGATCACCCCTCTCCCCCCACAGTTGCATTGTTTAACACTTGCTTGTCTACGGGCCTGCTGTGATTGCAGAATAGATAGAACACTCCATCTCCCCGTGAATCAGAAATCCTGGATTCCATTCCCACTCTGACACTTGCCTGCTGGGGGCCTTTGGGCAAGTCCCTTCACATCTCTACTGTCTCAGTTTCTTCTTTTATAAAATGGGGATTCAATGCCTGTCCTCCCTGCTACTTAGACCATGAACTCAAGTGGGACAGGGACAGTTTCCACCGTGATTATCTTGTATCTACCTCAACAGTTAGGACAGTGTTTGGTACATAAAGTGCTTAACACATACCACGATTACCATTACTATTATTAGGGTGCTATGTCATAGCACGTTGCCCAGGAAGGGCTTAAGTTACTAGATATTCTCTGCTGCCCTGTTCCCCCACGAGAACCAGAATGCCACATCCCTGAATTTGCTGATGAAGGCAGAAGTGGAGACGCAACATGGCCTGGTGGATAGAGCTCGGACCGGGGAGTCAGAAGGACCTGGGTTCTAATTCCGGCTCTGCCACCTGCTTGCTGTGCGACCTTGGGCAAGTCATTTCACTACTCTGTGTCTCAGCTTCCTGATTGGCTTATATCTACCCTAGAGCTTAGTATAGTCCTTGGCTCATAGAAAGAGCTTAAAAAATACCATAAAAAAGAAAAAAAAATGAGGTTTGCCAGGAGCCTGGGCAAACAATGGGGTCTCAGTCTTATTTTCCTTTGAAAAAGGAAAGGTGCCAAGGGGAAGGAGCCTTGATTGTCCCAAGCACAACTTGCTTGGAGAATAGTAGTCACGGTATTTATCGAGCACCTGCTGAGTGCAAATGCTGTTCTGAGTTCCCCAGGATCCCACAACAGGGGTGTGACTTCGTCCTTCCCCTGGGAACGCTGGAGCCGATGCCCCCAAAGTCTGCATTAAAATGGGATCTTATTCCAAGAACCCACAGGCTTCCCCTCACTTTTCAATTTCTGTTCTTTTCCATTTGAGTGTCCTATATTCCCCCTAGAGCAGTGAGATGCCACCCAATAAAACAATTATCTCCACCCAATCAGCTGGCCTCAGCAGTTTTCTCTCTGTGCAGTGCCGAGAACAGAAGTGAGTGGCGGAATTGCAGCTCTGATCAATTTCAGGGAGATTATAACTCTATAAACTGCACCCCAGAGCCTCCACCAATAATTGATATTTCAGACAAGAAACGCTGGGGTTCTCTCTAGGCCTGACGCTGTCGCTCCTTCTGAGAAGCTGGTGTAAAGCTGCACCCTTCCCTCTTGGGCCTCTTTGGAGAATGAACACTGCGGGGGAGAAGGGAAGAGGGGGTTGGGTGGGAGGAGATGCTGCCTTGGCACCCAGGAACAGACGAAACCGAAATGAGAATATACACTAGGTCCCTCTCACAGTCCAGAACCGATTGCCTCGAACAAGAGCGGAGCCCATTTCTGAGCAGGGGCTGGAGCCGGGAGGAGCGGGTGGGGCCGTGACCCCAGAGAGCAAAATGGAGAGGAGGCGGCAACTTTGCCCACCCGTTCCTAGTTTGGCCACCAAACATTTGTGGAATTCATACCCTCCCAAAGTAGACCCGCCACACCCCCGCTCTCCATTCACAGCTTGGGTGAGCCGTTGGAGTGGCTAGGGGGAATGGTTGGCACATCTTGGGGTTCGCAGCTGTTGCCGTGGAGCCGAGGGGGTATCCTCCAAAAGACTGCCCTGGTAAGCAGCACCCCCAGCCCCCCCGGGCGGATTGAGCATGTTCGGGAGCCAAGCTGCCCAGATCGACCACGGGTCTTCCCCAACTCCTCGGTGGTTGTCGTCCAATGGGGTGGGCATCTCCTCAGCACAGGTCTGGGAACCAAGTTGACTTGCCCAAGGGAAACTACTGGCCAGTGGTGGGGCCGAATCCAGAACCCAGGTCCCCAGGCCTGGGCTCTTTCCACTATCCTCTTGAACTCAGCTTCAAAGACATCAGCAAATGGAAGAGGAGAAACTGAGCCAGCTGGGGCTTCACTAACAACATCAACCTTGCTTCACAAACCGACCGAGGAAGAATAGTCAGCTATAGAAGTGGACACCTCCCTCTCCCTCCGGCCTCTTCCCCTCTCACCTCCCGCACCTGTGCTTGGAGAAAGTCTCCAAATGGAGATAGTGAAGCTTCAAGTTTAATTGTCCAAATGGCATAGGCGCAGGGTCAAACAGCTGGGATCTAGAAGCTTGAATGGCTGAACATACCCAATCAATCGTATATAGTGCAGAGCACTTGGGCAAGTACAACGTAATAGAGTTGGGCTCCACTGACATAGCCCATATCACCATAACTGTGGTTTGTATGTCAAGCACCAGAGTAGCTAAAAGATAACGGGATGGGATTTAATCCCTCTCCCACCCGGGGCTCGCAGTTTAAAGGGGGAGAAAGTACAGGTATTGAATCTCCATTTTACAGATGAGGAAAATGAAGCACAGAGAAATGAAGTGACTTAAAGGAGCTTGCAGCAGACAAATGACAGAGCCGGGATGAGAACCCAGATTTCCTCTGCTCTTCCCGTTCTGAAGACTTTGGAGCTAAACCCGACCGTGAGCCTTACGAGGGAAAGGGATCGACTTGATTTAACGTCTATCTACCCCATGCTTAATACAGTGTTTGACACTGACTAAGTGCTTAACAAACACCACCATTATTAAACTCTATGGGCATCTTGGCAGTGAGTGAATGCTCTGAGACACTGTTGTTTCTGTGTGAGCCAGCACTGGCTCCAACTGCACTCAAACAAAACTTAAAAGATCTGCTCAGACGAGCCCGGCCTCCCGTTCATTAATCGAGCTTCTGAGATTTGGTTTTTTTCTCCCCTCAGCTATGGCCTCCTTCCCTCGGCTTGACTTAGAGAGCCACGGGTGTGAGTGAAGGTGGCGAGGACAGCCGCTGGCTTGCACCCCTTCACCGCCCCCACCCGCGTTTTCTGCCCAGACCCGGCAGCCCCACAAGCCAAGCCTGCCCGGTGTTTCCTGAGGCGCTCCTTCCAGTCCCCAGGGGCATCCTCTCTGAACTGAATGGCAATAATCCCCTCCAGCTGCCCTATCAGTGGGGCCCCAGGCAGCCCCTGGGACTCTGGGCACCGTCTCACACAATGCTAGGAAGGGCCACCGGGCTGGCCCCGACAAGGGAGGAGCTTCCGGCTCCAGACACAGATGCACTGCCAGAGACACATCAGAGGTTTAGTTGGATCAGCGCCGGTCACCCCTCCTGGGTCCAGCCTCGGGGAGATGCTCTCCCCTTTTGATTTTGGACAGCCCTGCTCCCACATTCCTGCCACAGTGATGACTTGCGATTTTATTTTCCAAAGGCTTTTCCAATGCATAGTTCCTTTTTGTCCTCTTAACAGGTCTGCGGGGTGGGGATAGGCTGGGATCATTATTCCCATTTTGCAGATGAGGAACCTGAGGCCCAGAGATGTTAAGTGACTTGCCCCAGGCCACACAGCAAGCCAGAACTGGAACTCAAACCCAAGTCCTCCATCTCCTAAACCCTGTGCCTTTCCACTGAACTGCCCTGCCTCGAGTCCCAAAAGTCTTCTCCCCAGAGGGAGCTGGTTGTTGCTTGTGCCTCGGTGGGGCATAAAGAGCCAAGACGTCATAATAATAATGATAATTTTCATTAAGCCCTTACTCTGTGCCACATGCTATACTAAGCACTGAGATAGGTACTGTGCACCGGCTGTGTGCCGAGCACTGAAGTTAGCAGTTGGGAGAGTACGATAGAGTAGCAGACACAATCCCTCCCCTCCAGGAGCTTATGCATCAATAAGACAAACTGCCAGACACAAATTATTTACACAGCCGCGCAGATCAGCCACAACATCAGATCTCATGGCATGTTTTGGCCAGGACAGTCCTAGGAAATTGGGAGACACCCATCTGAAAATACCGCCTCCATGTTCTAGAAAGAGTAGGCCTAGTTGGGGTGAAATTCTAGCCTCCAATATCAATGCCTGCCTGATCACCTCAGGCCGTCCTGTAAATTTTCCCATTTCTCAAGTGCTTCGGGGAAGAATGGATGCAGTCCAAAAAAGGAAGGGCCCATTCTGCTCTTTTACACCACTGAGCACTCCAAATTAGCTAAAAGCAAAACCCCACCCCACCATAAGTCCCCATATTCCCCCGCAGTATCACTCCTTCTGATTCCTGGTTTAACCAAGAGGGTTTCTACTTCAACAATGAGGGCCTTATTATACCCGGGTCTTAGTGTTGGTTCATATTACTTACCACTCTTGTCCTCTAAGACAAGATGCATGCACTTGAAGCACTTACTCATCGACGGCCGAGGACAGACTTCTAAGTCAATAGGAGGAAGAGGATTTTTCTCCCAGGTACCTAACTTTCTGTCCTCAAAACAGTCTCCTTTCTTACAAAAACAACAAATTTCAGGGAGATAGAACAAAAAATTTTGCTTAGGACTAGCAAATCAGACAACTGTTGATTACTCTGCAAGAACACAAGTCGTGAGCAGGGCTAGAAATTCCCAGAAGGCCGCAGGCACCTTGCACCTGACACTCATTAGGCAGTAAAACACCTGACCTTTCTTTTGCATGTCTTACAGGTGGGACCTTAATCAATCATTAGTTATTTATGAAGCACCTGTGTGCACTTTCCAACTCATCTTCTATCACTATCAATCAATGATATTTATTGAGCGCTTAATATGTGCAGAACACTATAGTAAACACTTGGAAAAGTATAATAGAGTTAGCAGACACATTCCCTGCCCACAGTGACTACCATACTTACAGTACACGTCCTTATACTTCTCTGCCTCCTCTATTATAATTAACTTCAATGTCTTCTTCCCAACTTGATTCTTCATCCCCATTTTACAGATGAGGGAACTGAGGGCTTGAGAGCAGAGATCATTTCTATCAATGCCCCTACTGTGCTCGGAGCACCACACTCAGTGTTTGTGAGAATCCAATCAATCGGTGGTCTTCACTGAAGGCTCGTCACTGTACTAAGCGGTTGGGAGAGTCCAATCCAATAGAGTCGGTCACCACAGTCTCCAACCTCAAGGAGCTCACGGGCTAGCAGCCGGTCAGGTTTGGGCTTTGGGAGTATGGGGCCGCAGAGGGGGTAGTCCTGGCCTGGCCTGGCCCGGGGCCCCGCTCTGGAGGGAGAGTCATGTGCTTCTGGCTCATCTCTTCACTTGGCTGTGTTGCTGCAGAAGAGAGGTGGGGCTTGGGGGACTCCCTTAGGACACCCAGTGTGGAAGTCACCCCACCCTGGGCTGGGGACCATGGTAGTATAATCCTGCCTTCTGAAGGCTGGCTGGGTAAAATGAGTAACAGGGCTATTTATTAAGCACTTACTGGGAGCCAAGTGCTGGGGTCGATATAGGATAATATAGCTCGAAGGGAGGGAAGAGCAGAAATCGTAGCCTTATTGTACAGCTGAAGAAACCGAGGCACAGAAAAGTTGAAGGATTTACCCAAGGTCTTACAGCAGAGAGAGAGCAGAGCTGGGACTAGAACCCAGGCCTTCTGATTCCCAGCCCCATGTGCTTTCTACTAGGCTATGCTGCCTCCGGACCTGTTCTGGCCCGGTCCTGCTTCCCTCCATGCCTGTAATTCACCCCAGGAGTGGGTGTTTGCTGGTCCCCTGATCTCCCTGCCCCAGCCTTAGACATACACAGGATAAGAGGGTCCTGGACACTGCCCCCTCATCTCTCCAGCCTCTTTCCACTTGAAAAATCCTCTTCCCAAGCGTCGATTGGCTTATATGCCTTCCCCCTTCAGAAAGCTTCCAAGGGCATGATGGCTTTCAGAAGTCTGTCCTTTGTCAACTCTAATGGTTTCCCTTTTGCAGCTTTCCAAAACTGGTTGAGGAGAATTGCTCACACACTCTAATTGAGTGGATATCTGTTTTTCTCAGTCCACATGGTACAGCTTTACACACACACTCACAGGCGCATGCACCCACTTTCTGTCTCTCCCCCATTTCTCTCTCTATTCCTCTTCCTCTCTCCTTTTCACTCTTTCTCACTCTTCCTCTGTCCCTCCCCCATTTCTTTTTCTTCACTTTTCTTTCTCTCTAGCCCCCTTTTCTTTCACTCTCTCTGTCTCTCCCCCATACCTCATCTTTCTCTCACTCTTATCTCTCTCTCCCTCTTTCTCCTCCAGCTGCTGGGCACCTTTTTGGTTGCTTTCCAAGCTAGAAAGAGGGTTTTGAAATGTAATCTGCAGCGCCAAGTAAATGTATTTTGCATAACAGATTAATTCCTTTCGTTGGGTCTTCACTGAGAAGGGATTTCAACGTGTGCTGCTCTCAAATTGGTTCCTGCAGGGCACATTGATGTCACATTCCTTTTTCCAACAAGTGCGGAACTAATCATTTCACCATTTGGGGTTTTCCAGTAATGAGATTTCTTTCTCTTTTTTTTTAACTGCTGAAATATTTAAAATCCTAAGAGTTGGATCTTTAAGAAAAGATGAATTCAGTGCCCCCTTTTTATAGTATTTGTTAAGCGCTTGCTATGCGCCAGACACTCTACTAAGCACACGGGTAAATACGAGCTAATCAGGTTGGACACAGTCCATGTCCCATGTGGAGCTTACAGTCTTAATCCCCATTTTACAGATGAGGGAACTGAGGCACAGAGAAGTGAAACGACTCGCCCCAAGGTCCCACAGCAGAAAGGTGTCGGAGCTGGGATTAGAACCCAGGTCTGTTAGACTCCCAGGCCCGTGCACTTTACACTCCTCCAGGCTGCTTTGATGATGTGAGAGCAGTTGATTAGTACATGTTCAGACCTCTGCTGTCCCTGGAACATATGCACCCCAGCAGCCTTCGTGGCACCTTCCCTTTGCTGAAGGGTTTAAATTCTCTCTACTTGTAACACCTCAACCAGCACCCAATCAATAATATTTAAGTGTCTACAGTGTGCCAAGCTCTGTACTAAACCATTGAAAGTGTCCAATAGAGTTAGTAGACATAATTCCTGCCTTTAAGGAGCTAACAGTTGAGCTGTTCCTCCCAATCTCAAAATGGTGGGCCTCCTCTTCTTAAATCCTTCGTTTCTCCTGATGAGAATTGCTGTGTCATGAAGACCCATGAGATGCCTACACTTCCCTGAGTGAAAATGAAGTTTAACTCCAGATGGGTTCCCAACAGGAGTGTTCTCCTTAAACAATCTGCTAAACTTCCCTGTGCCTTAGTTTTCTCATCTGTAAAATAGGGATTCAAATCCTGTTCTCCCTCCTACTTAGACCGGGAGCCCGTGTCAGGCAGGGACTGTGTCCGACCTCAGTAGCTTATATCTACACCTCAATAGCTTATATCTACCCCAGAACAATGGTGCTTAGCACACATTAAGCACTTAAGAAATACCACAACCCTTAGTATTATTATTATTGTTGTTGTTATTGTTCTTAGTATTATCATTATTATGATCTGCTTGGGCTTGATCAAACTGACCAACTAATTTCCCTGACTGTGCTTCGAGGTATATGTACGTGGAGACCTGGTCACCGAGGAAAGGTTCCCTTTGTTTTACTCTGTATTCTAAAAATAGGACAATGCTTTGACTGGACCTCAGTGCTGAAACTCGTGGGCTCCCAGGGGAGATGACAACTTCCCAGCTCAGGGACTAACCATAAAAGGCTGAGGCCCAGCTCAGCTCCCCACCTGCTCCCAGGAGACTCAGCTGGGACAGGAGCCATGTCTGGTTTGTCTGAGCGTCACCTAGGAATGCTGCCTTGTCTTTAGAGATACCATGGTGGGAATACCTGGGATTTATATAGTTCCCTGTCCAAGTGGCTTCCAAGGTGCTGAGAACTTTATCTCCCTGTCCCCCCTACATCCATAGTGAACCAGTGCAGCCTAGAGGAAAGAGCATGGGCCTGGGTCTCTGTGCACAGAGTAAATGCTCAATAAATAAAATCGATTGATTGGCATACTTGAACTCCTACCTCTTACATCCTTGTTCTTCCTCCTGCTCCTATTATCTGCAAGTCATTCAGACCGTCTCCCCCATTCGACCGCCAGCATGAGTCGGATGTTTGGCTTCTGTAGTCTCCCAGATGCTCAGTCCAGTGCTCCCCACTCTGTGGGCACTCAATAGGTACCATCGATTGATCAGTATGCCCATATTTACCATGGGACAAACAGCTAGGGAAGTCAATGTCACCAACAAAAATAACCTCCGTTGATCTTGGGTTACGAAGAGCAACCCCTCTGAGTTTCAAAGTGGCCCCAGCCTTCCAGGAACTTTGAAAACTAAATGCAGGAGACTGGATATTCCGACAGGGGGCTAGGAATAGAGGAACAGGATTAGGCACCAGCATTCCCAGTCACAGAGGTGCAAAAGGAAGTTGTCGCACAGTGAGATACTGTCATCAGATCAGGAATAGAACACAAGTCTGTTGCCTGTCAGCCTTGCGAGTTATCCTCTCCACTTTCTAGAGAGGGAATTTTTTATTTGGAGCCAGGGTGGGGAAAGAAAGGAACTCCTTAGCACGGCCAACTCTAGGACTTATGGAAATATTTATATTTTCCTTAGTGCTCATATATAGATGTCACTCTATTTAACAGTGTTGTAAATATTTTTATGCTTGTCTCCCCCAATAGAGTATCAAAGCTCTCTGTGGGCAGGGAATGTGTCACTATTTTATTCTGTACTTACCAAGATCTTAGTGCAGTACACCTCACCAAGTGGGCACTCAATAAGTACCACTAGAGCTACTGCTGAGGGGGAGGAGTGGGAAGAGGGTGGAATTTTTTTTTTCCTTTTCCCCAGGAAGAATTCGCCCCTTCTTGGAAATCCATCCAAACTTGCCCGAGGCATTCTGGGAGTGAGACGTCCCCTTAGGGAAGCGGCAGGTGGGTTTCAAGCTCCGCAGAGAAACTCCCCAGTCTCCACGGAGAGAACTCCCATCCGCCTGGGCCGGTTCCAGGAAGCCTGTCATCTTGGGCCAGCTCAGCCTCTAACCTGATTTCGTAAAGGAAGCTGCCGCCCGACTCCGGCTCCGGCTCGGGTCCCAGGAGGTCGACGGTCAGTGCCGCTAAGTGACACAGCTCGACCCCTTCCCGCTCCCCCAGAGTTTCCGTCCCGGGACCTGCCAAGGGAGCCGCCTCCCCTCCCCTCGGTTTCCTGGACGAAGCAGAGCCGTCTGCTGGTCCGCTGGCCGGGAGGGGCCCTGGGGACAAAGGCCTGGACCACTCCAGCCCCTTCCGAGGCCAGATGGGATGGCCCCACGTGCACGATGCTGCAGCTGTGGAGCTGTGGAGCTCTAGAGCTCTCGCAGGGGGACTCCCCAGGACCTCAGAGGCCGGAGGACGGTGGGGGGGAGGAGCGAGGGGGGCGGGGGTGGAAATGCTTCCTGAGGAGGTTTCCTGGCTAAGGAGTTTCAGAAGTTTCCATTGTCCCCAGCCAGCAGTCCTGGGGCTCAGATAACCATCAGCAGAGGACTCCCGGGCAGGGACAGCCCTCAGGAAACTGGACAACAATGAGCAGGGATGGAGAGGAGCAGTGTGGCCTAGCCGAAAGAGCACGGGCCTAGGAGTCAGGGGACCTGGGTTCTCATCCCAGATCTGCCACATAACTGCTGTGTGACCTCGGGCAAGTCACTTCACTTATCTGGGCCTCAGTTCCCTCATCTGTAAAATGGGGATTGAGACTGTGAGCCCCTCGAGGGACACGGACTGTGCCCAACCTGATTAGCCAGTATCTACTCCAGCACTTAGTACAGTGTCTGGCACAGAGTAAGTGCTGAACAAACACCTTAAGAAAAAAAGTTTGGAAGAAGCCTCTCCTCTCTCTCTGAAGTGGAGAGCATCTGCATTCAGGTCTCTCTCTCCACTGCCATTCCTGCTCATTAATAATTGGGATTACTAGGGATTACTGAACCCTGAAACCACTACCCGCCTTATCATTCTATGAATTCCCACTTCTGACAACCTTGAACCTTGCAGAGGGTTAGGGAAATGGTGGTGAAGAGGAGAGACTTGGGGACTAAAACAACATCTGCCAGGTTTCTGGTCCTTTCAGTTAGCAGTAGCAGTGATCATGGGTTATTGTATGTGTTTGTCAATCAGATAGACTGGGTTTTCAAAATGAGCTTTCATTTCCATCAGCGTTTGTTATTCATGTAAATCGCTAACGAGGTCTAGGATATTAAAAACATCACGGAATTAATCCACTCGGTCCTTTTGTGTCTTTGCTGAACTCCCCTTCTCCTAGTTGGGAGAGAAACTGAGGAAGGGGGAGGCAGCCCAGCCCTCTGGGAGAGAAACCGAAGCTTTCTGAAAAACCTGGGGCCATTGGGAGTCCCACTGGTAGCTGGCAGGTGAGGGAGGGGCAGTTTCTTTTCTTCACAGTGGGCCCTGGGAGCAATTTACTTTAATATCTTTTCCCTGCCTAGGGCTGTAAACCCCTTGAGAGCAGAGATTGTGTTTCCTCACTGTATTGCACTCTTTTTAGCACTTAGCAGACAGGAAGCACTCAATAACCACCAATGATAAATTGATTGATCAGTGGTCCCAGGCAAGGGGAGCGGTTGAGGGTTTTATCCTCCTGTCGTGACTGGCAGTGGCTTTAGTCACTGCTGCGGTCCCCGGTATCTGAAGGGCAGCTACCCCGCCATGCTGAGCCTCACTTGAGAGAAGAACGAATCTGTCCGGGGAACCCCGAGGCCGACTTGTCTGGCACTACCTCCCCACGCCCTCCAGCCCATGTAATAATAATAATCGTGGTATTTAAGCACTTATTACGGGTCAGGCACTGCCCTAAGTTCTGGAGTACATACAAGGTAATCAGGTTGGACACAGCCCCTGTCCTACATGGGGCTCACAGTCTTCATTCCCATTTTAAAGATGAGGCAACTGAGGCCCAGAGAAGTGAAGTGACTTGCCCAAGGTCACAAAACAGACAAACGGTGGAGCCGGGACTAGAACCGAGGTCCTTCTGACTCCAAGGTCAGTGCCCTACCCACTAGACCACGCTGCTTTCAGCTGTCCCTGTGTAGATACCTCTAATTTTGTGCATACCCATCATTTATTTATATCAATGGTTGTCTTCCCCTCTAGACAGTAAGCGCCTTGTGGGCACGGAGTGTGTCTACCAACTCTGGCGTTCTGTATTTTCCCAAGCATTTATGACAGTGGTGTGCACGCAGTAAGTGCACAATAAATACCACTGGTTGACATGGCCGGATCTTCTGATGGGGAGAGGTTGGCCCCTAAGTTCCCGCTCTCATTTTCTCCCTTGAAACCCTCTGCTATCGTAACTAGCAGTGAGGCGGGCAACAGACGGCACACTTCCGGCAGAAGAAGCCTGACTTCTTCTCCTCGGTCCACTCCGATCAACACTGAGTTCTGCGGCAAGTTGATTGTCTCAAATGAGTCAATCCCCAAATCGGCGGACAGCGGAGGCTCTTCATCTCGGCTTTTGATGGTGACGATGATGATTTTTCCACGCAGAATTCCAAGCCACTCAGTCTGGACAGATGTGCATGAGCTGAATGGCACGAACCACAGTCTCTGGCAGCACATGTGGCATCTGCACTCAAAGGTCTCTGCAGGGTTGGGAATTTCTTCTTGTTTATTTGCACATAGTTCTGCCTGGGGTGGAGCCACTTCTGAGGGCAGTTCATTCAAAAGTCCAGCCCTATCTAACTTTGCCTTCATTTTCTCCCTCCCCTGTGCCCTCCCGCCCCCCACTGACATCATCTTAGCCCCCTGCCTTGTCTCTTGTGTGATTGGTCCTTTCTAATGGAAGCATCAGTAATGACTGCGATATCTATTGAGTGCTTACTAGGCACCAAGTGCTATCCTGAGGGCTGGGGTAGATAGAGAGCGCAATCTCATAATAACAATAATTATTATATTTGCTAAGCGCTTACTCTGTGCCAGGCACTGTATTAAGCACTGGGGTGGATACAAGTATATCAGGTTTCATGCAGTCCCAGCCACAGTCCCGGCCTCATATGGGCACTCCTAGTCCAAGGGGGAGGGAGACTAGGGATTGAATCCCCATTTTACAGAGGGGAGATCCGAGGCACAGAGAAGTAAAGTGACTTGCCCAAGGTCACTTGGCAGCCAAGTTTCCTTTCCACTAGTCCTTGCTGCTCCCCTGGACCGTGCCACTCCTCAGCTTCGTCGGCTCCCAAGACCACCTTAGTTTCCACTTGTGCAGAGCCAGGGGTCCCTCCCTGCTCCTTCCGAGTCTTTTCTCTATTCCCGGCTCCTCCCCCTGTCTGCTGTGTTGCCTTGGGCAAGTCATTTCACTTCTCCAGACCTCAGGTACTTCATTTGTAAAATGGGGATTAAAACTGTGAGAACTACGTGGGGCAGGGACTGTGTCCAACTCGATTATCTTGTATTAACTCCAGGCCTTAGTACAGTGTCTGGCACGTAGTAAGTGGAGAAGCAGAGTGGCTTAGTGGAAAGAGCCTGGGCTTGGGAGTCAGAGGTCATGGGTTCTGACTCCGTCACTTGTCAGCTGAGTGACTTTGGGCAAGTCACTTAACTTCCCTGTGGCTCAGTTACCTCATCTGTAAAATAGGGAACAAGACTGTGAGCCCCAAGTGGGACAACCTGATAACCTTGTATCTATCCCAGTGCTTAGCACATAGTAAGTGCTTAACAAATACCATCATTATTATTATTAAGTACTTAGTAAATACTACCGTTATCATTATTATTACTGTTATTTTCATTCTTCTCTCCCACTTCCCCATGGGCTTCAGGAGTACCCACCATGCCGCAGAGGCAGAGTCATGGCAGGACTTTGGTCGGTGAAGCTTGCGCTTTGAAGGCCACTCTTTGGATTGCTGACGGGGCCATCTCCGTCGATTGGCCCCCGTTAACAGCTTCCCTTCCAGCTGCAGCTCCCTCCCTTGGCTGTTTCACATTTGGCCTCTGCTACCGAGCGCTTCACTCCGGGAAACACTTCCAGACTCCTTGGGAAGAGCCCTTCCTTAGGTCCTCCACTCTTTCTAGGGCGAGAGCAACTTGGGGTGGAAACATGCCGAAGTTGGAGACAGGGACCCCTGCTTCACAGATCCGATTAATCCTGTTTTATCGAACACCCACTGAGTGCAGTGCACCATGCTAAGCACTTGAGAAACCTCAACCGAAGTCTGAGACACATTCCCTGCCCACAAGGAGGTTATACTGCAACAGGTACTGCTTCGACCCAATATTTCCAGTGCTCTTTAAGGCTGCTCTGGGCTATGGGTTTTTTTTATCTGTCAGAGGAGATTTCCAGAAGAGAGGGACTCAGCGTGGCTGATGGGAATGAAAGAGAAACTGAAGGTGGGACTTTCGTAGTACCTGCCTAACGGGGGGATCGCTGGTCCTTCAGAGCCTTCTCCATCTATGTTGGGGGGCAGGTAGCCCTGAGACCAGACCCGAAGAAGCAGACAAGCAGCGTGGCCTAGTGGATAGAGCACGGGCCTGGAAGTCAGAGGACCTGGGTTCTAGTCCCGGCTCCTTCATTTGTCTGCTACGTGACCTTGGGCAAGCCACTTCACTTCTCTGTGCCTCAGTTTCCTCATCTGCAAAATGGGGCTTACGACTGTGAGCCCCATGTGGGACAGGGACCGTGACCAACCTGATTACCTTCTATCTTAGAACAGTGCTTAGAATAGTGCCTGGCACATAGTAAGCGCTTAACAAATACCATTAAAAAAAAAGTCTGCACGAGGGAAGAGGCTTCCATAGGGGGCTTTGGAGATCGTCCTCATCAGTGGAGTTTACTAGGCACTTACTGTGTGCGGACTATGGCACTAAGCTCTTGGGAGAGGTCAGTACTACAGAGTTGGCAGAAGGGTTCCCTACCTACAGTGAGCTGACAGTTTAGAGGGAGAGGTAGAACACATATTTAAGCCCAGTTTTACAGGGTTGGACAAGAAACTGAGAACAGCAAGTGACAAGAGCAGGCCAACGGAGGAGATTCTGCGAACGGACTGAGTGATCAGACTGGAAAGATGCAAGCCGAGATGGGACGGAATCGAAATCGGCCACATCGGGATGATGTGGTTCAGTGAGGTGCACCTGGAATTACTGTTCTTTAAATCCCACAGTACCAAAATTGGGGGTACTCATCAAGGCATGAAAGTTGGAGGGTCGAGAGAAAGAAAGGAAATCATTTCTCTAACAGCAGGCGGTAAACCCATGCAGTTCGTTACCTCAGGGAGAAAATATCAATTGGTTCAAGAAGGATTTGAATGAAGTCATGTGTAACATCCAGAATGGGTGATTGAAGGCAAAAATGAGGAATAGCAGAAGGAGCGGTTAGAAGTGATGGGAAGTTAGAGATGTTTGACGAGGAGGGCAGATGTGAAGGAGGGCAGCTAATCCACCGTTCCTCCCAGAACACTGCACAACTTGTGTTGGAGAGAGAACACAGGAAAGATTGGACTGCCAATGCAAACCATTTAGCAATTCTTAGGTCCTTATGGTTCCATCTGTTGCCAGCTAAAATCCATTTTCTTATAACCCCACGTTCCTAGAACCATTTCCCTGAGCCAATACTTTCTGAAAAAAGCACAGAACCAGACCCGAGGTTCTGATCATAGCTCTGCCACTTGCCTGTCGTGTGAACCTGGGCCAGTCCCTTAACTTCTCTAGGCCCTAGTTTTCTCATCACTAAAATGGGGATACATTACCTCTTCTCCCACCCCTTTCGACTGTGAGGCCTGATCGGCTACATCCAATCCGATCATCTCATACTTACTATCAACTAATCAATCGATCGTATTTGAGTACTTACTGTGTGCAGAGCACTGTACTAAGCGTTCGAGAGAGTGCGATATAAAAAAGTTGGTAGACATATTGAACTTACAGTCTAGAGGATTCCAATGCTTAGCACAGTGCTTGGCACATAGTAAGCCCTTCATAAATATTATTATAATCATCATTATAATATACTTATAATTATATTATATACTTTCAGGAGTGGATTTGCTGAAAGTAGAAGCAATTTCCAGCTGGTTTCAATTTTAGTTTGGGTACAGAATTCTACAAAAGGTTGTAAATGCACATACACACACACACACACACACGCACACACACCAGAACCGACTTGGCACCTAGAACAATTTTAAAGAACCATTCTAAGTCCCAATCAACAAAGTCCAAGAGATGAGAAAAGTTCAATGGATCTGCTCGGTTATTGGAAACGCGACTTGGCTAAGTCAGGCCCCTGCTCTAAGAACACCAAACTCCCTGCAGATGTTTCACCCTGGGCTCTAAGAACCAAGAAGCATATCTGCGGACTTTCCCTTTCCCACAGCCTGGAACTGTCCAGATTATAAGAGCCAGATTTTCTGCTTTGACTGGCACAATTCCCAGCGATAAAGACTAATTCAAAAACTTTTCCTCACTCTTCTCTGGGGTTTCCCTTCCACTTACTTGAAAACGGCGCCCCTACGTTTCCCAAACCAAATCATCCTCACTCCCCAGCCATGAAGCACAAAGCCTTTGATATTGTTGCATCTTCCCCAAAGCTTAGCATAGCGCTACAGCTCATAGTCAGTGCTTAATTAGAACCAGCATTATGATTTGGGGCCAAACTGGCTGTCAGGCCACAAGGATCCCAGCTGCATCCACTCCGTATCAAGAATGTCCATCAGGCCACCCGGTAATAATAATTGTCTTGTGCTGTCGAGTAATACTAATAATTATAAGAATAATAATGTATGCCTTAAAATATGTGCCAAACCCCCTGCTAAGCACTGGAGTAGAGACAAGATATTCGGGCCAGGCACAGTCCTTGTCCCACATGGGGCCCCCGGTCTAACAGGAGGTAGGTTTGGCCACGGTTAAGGAGGTCGCCAGAGCACAGACTCCCTCTGTCTCCTGCTGCCTCTGGCCAGAAATGAATGTGGTATCGTGAGATTTTCATTTGTTTTCTCAAATGCTAGCGTCTCCTGTCAAGGTCGACGGATGACTCTCTCAGTCTGAGACTTCAGTGAGGAGCACCAGTGCAGAGGAGCTGATTCTAACACTAGGATTCCTCCAGACTGTAAGCTCCTTGTGGGCAGGGAACATATCTACCAACTCTGTTGTATTGCACTCTCCCGAGTGCTTAGTACAGTGCTCTGCACCCAGTAAATATGCAATAAATACTACTGATGGACAGACTGGCTGACACAGTGCCACTCAGTTTCCCATTCCTGCCGGTCATGCTTCTGCTGTGGTCCAGAATGCAATGAGTGGGCCAGTGCCACGATGAGAAAGGGACACGTGGTCTGTGTGCACATCAGCCGGCTGCAGGAAGAACCATGACTCGAACCCAGGTCCCTGGATCCCCAGAGAAGGCTCTTTCCACCGGCAACGAGGGCAGAATGCCTCGGTCGATGCCGTACGTAAGAACGACTGTCTTCCAGAATGGCATTGGGTTCAGCAGGTCCTAATGGAAAATGCACGGGCCTAGAAGTCAAAGGACCTGGATTCTAATCCCGGATCTTCCAGTTGCCTGCTGTGTGACCTGGGGAAAATCACACAACTGTTCTCTGCCTCAGTTACTTCATCTATAAAATGGGGATTCAATGCCTGTTCTCCCTCCTACTTAAGCTGTGAGCCCCATGTGGGACATGGACTGTGTCCAACCTGACTTTTATCTACCCCGGAGCTTAGAAGTGTGGATGCCACATAATAAGTGCTTAAAAAATACAGAAAAAAAACCCTTTTTCTCCCTTCCCTATCCACACCAGATCCACCCCCAATATCAAAGTCAAGCCCCGGCCTCTGAGGAAGTTGCTCCTGGTGACCTTTACCATCTTGAAAAATAACTCTGTGGCAGGATGACTGGTCAAGAGGCAATTGTTTTCCACCTCTGACCTCCTGTTCCACGGTGAGTCTCTTAGAGGCAGGGTGGAGCAGCACGTTTCTGATCCCTACCCTTAAATACACCCTCACTCAAACCACAGTTAGCTGTTGGTCAGTGATAAAGATGCATTTTTCAGGCACTCTAAAGAGCAGCTGGAAAGGAAATATGCTGGATCAAAGTGACCAGCTCTTCCTTAGGTATATTCATGACTACTTACTCCATGATACTCTCCCGAGCGCTTAGTACAGTGGTCTAACAATAATAGTATTTGTTGAGCGCTTACTGTGGGATGAGCATTGTACCAAGCACTAGGATAAATGAAATGCAATAATCCCTGTCCCACGTGGGGCATACAATCTAAGGGGGGGAGAGAAAGGTGCTTAATCCCCATTTTGGAGATGAGAAAACAGAGGCCAGGAGAAGCGAAGTGATTTGCTCAAAGCTACAGAGCTTGCAAGTGGCTGAGCCAGATTCAAGACCCAGATGTCTTGATTGCCAGGCCCGACCTCTTTCCACAAAGCCACGCTGTTTCCCAGTGAACACTCAATAAAGACTGTAAGCCCTTTGTAGGCAGGGATTGTCTCTGTTGCTGAATTGGACTTTCCAAGCACATAGTACAGTGCTCTGCCCACAGTAAGCGCTTAATAAATAAGATTGAATAAATGAATGAATGAATGAAAGGGAGACCACTGATTGACTGAATTCTTAGGAGTCTCTTCTGGTAAAGTGAGCTGCCCATGGCCTCTTTGCTCTTGGACTGAGGAATTCCAGACAGCCGTCTGCTCACGCCCCTCACAGATGTACTGCTTAAATCAGGTCTGCGTCCCATCTGATTGCACTCTATCTACTCCAGCGTTTGGCTTACCAAGCCCTTAACCAATGCCACCATTATGATTATTATCTGTCTCAGATCAGATAATGGTTAGCTCTCCATCAGGGGTCCAGAAGTAAACTTTTCACCTGCCCACTCTGCTCGCTCCTCGCCTTCCATCCCAGGTCCCCCCAACGACCCCTCAAAGCCTCTGACAGTCCCTTGTGGGTCATCCCTCGGCTGCTTGGTCTCCAGGATTCCCCCCCCCCTTCCCCAAAAGTCGCTGAACCTGGGGAACAAAGGTCAAGGCCCCAATCAGAGACACTTCAGAGCTCCTTCTCTAGAACAAAAATGACTTACAAACCAACAAAGCCGGAAATTTATTCAAATTTGAAAAGCGGCCACCCCCCTAACGGACCTGCACATTTGTTCCCTTCCTGTCGATCCGATCAGGCCGCGCACAGCGTCGGGGCTTGGCTGGGCCTCCCAGTGGGGGCCGACGAGAGCTGGACTGACCGGCCTTCCCCACCTGCCCCCTTGGAGCCCTGACCCCACCTCCCCTCTGGTCAGATCTCCCTCCCCGACTTCCGGCTCCCCGTATAGGGTGCGACTCAACGAAAGAGGTGGAAATCTTGCCTTCCTTCCGGGGAAGCCCCGTGCTAAGATTTCAGGACTTGGGTTTTTCAATCAATCAATCAATCAATGTATTCATCGAGGACTGACTCCACGCACAGCACGGAACTAAACGCTGGAGAGATTCCAGTCCGATAGAACTGGTAGATACAATCCCTGACCTCAGGGAGCCGACTGTCTAGTTGGGGAGACAGACGTGAAAATAAATTGCAGATGGAGGAGGCAGCGGAGGGCTAGGAAATGTATGTCTTTTCTGCTGCAAACTGAAGGGTACAGGTCTTGTCTAATGGTTCAGAATCAATCTGCTTCTGGCTGGCTAAGCACTCTTTCATCTGGATCAGGGATTAACTGTGGTGTAACCGGACAATGCTTTCCCGCCTCGGAATTACCCAGGACTAATTAAAAGGGTGAACAGAAAGCTATTCACCTGCTGAGACCCTGATTCAGTGTTTCCTGAGCCAGACGATAGCATCAGTAGGTCTTGGAGAGGACAGAGAGTTTTGTTCTTTTCTCTCTTCCTTCACCCCCCTGATCCCCTCCTCCCAGGCTTGTGACGTCAACACAGGGATGACAGGGAGCTTCCCAAGTGTGGATCTTGGCACATGACAGAAAAGAACAAGAAGATAAGAGGTGATTTCTCAAGTGAATCCTTTTCCTTTAGCATCGGGCTTGGTGCTGAGTTTGTTTCATTTCCACTTATCATCTCAAGGCAGCGCTTTTAAGATCTAGAGAGGAGCTTCATCCAAGAATTTCCAGGAATGCTGTCCCTCCCGCACAGCCGGGAAAACAAGAAGGAGAAAGTGACCCAAGGCCCCAGGCGAATCAATGGCGGAGCTGGGATCGGAATGCAGGAAGCCTGGCTTCCAGGTCTTCATTTTAACCATTAAGGTTTTAAGCAGAGTTCAACTTTACGGGCATATTGACGGGGTCGGTGGGAAGGTGAGCGAGGGAGGGGAGAAAAACCCTAACAGGTTTTCATCAAGTGTTCTAGTGCTGCCCCGGCTGAACATATCAGGAAACCAACAGAGACGCTCGTTGTCTTTCCATTCGGCCACATCAAGTCCCACTCGCCTCCTTTCTGCATTTAGATAGGACAAAGCCACAGGTTTTCCTAGGCTTGATTTCCACCTCTAGACTTGGAAACTAAGCTAAAAGGTAAAGCGCGAGGGACGAGGAGTCAGGAGACCCAAGATCTAGTCCCGGCTCTGCCCCGGCCGGCTATGCTGACTTAGAGTAAAACCCTTAACCTTTCTGGGCCTCTCAGTAAAATGTGAATAAGGATTCCTGCTCACCTTCCCTCTTAGACTGTGTGCCCATGTGGGACAGGGACTGCGTCCGATCTCACTGTGTTCTATCTAGCCCAGTGCTTGGCATGTAGTAAGCATTCAAGAAATAGAACAGTGATTGTTATTATTATTAGCGTATACCCAAGTCTCCTGTGACAGGAGGACTGTGTTTCTGTGAAATTTTGCAAAGAGGAAACCCCCTGCCGAGCTACTACTCCCCCTCCCAATGATGCAGGCCCGGGAATAAGCAGATTCTTTGATGACGCAGCCATCCACCTAAGAACCGGCTCGGCTCGTGCTGTCCTAAGAAAGTTCCCTTATTTCCTAATCCCATTCTTTTGAAAACACGCTCTAGACTGTAAACTCCCTCGAGGCTATAAGCTTGGGAACCTGTCTAAACTCTGTTATATCGTACTCTCCCAAGTGCTTTGGACAGTGCTCTGGACATAGCAAGCGCCTAATAGATATCATTGATTGACTGCACACGTGACGGCCGAGATACATCGGTTGAGCTCGGAAAAGGAATCGCTGATTTAGAAGGCCACTTCTTTTCTCCAGATGGAAAGGTGCCCATACCACATGCTATAAAAGAGAGGCTGCAGGCCGTTGAGAGCAGGGATGGGCCAAAGGGAAAAATCCTGATTAATAAAGAGATATTGGGACAAACAGCAGTGCAAGATCTACCTGCCAAACTGAACACAACCTTCACTCAACATTGGGGAACCGTCAACCATCAGTGAAAGCCGTTTCTTAACACCAGCCTGCGGTGTCTAATAAAAATTCTGATACTCATTAAGCACTTGGCCTAAGCACTGGGATAGATGCAAGATAATCTAATCAGACAGAGTTCCTGTTTCACATAGGACTCAGAGTCTAGTGAGGAGAACAGATATTGAATGCCCATTTTACAAATGAGGAAACCGAGTGGCCTGACTCAGTGGAAAGAGCTTAGGTCTGGGAGTCTGAGGACCTGGGTTCAAATTCTGGTTCCGCTGCTTGCTTGTTGTGTGACTTTGTGCAGTTTACTTAACTTCTCTGTGTCTCAATTTCCCCGCTCTGTAAAGTGGGGACTCAATACCTGCTCTTCCATCCCCTTAGACTGTGAGCCCCATGTGGGACATGAGTTTTAGCTGATCCGTGTGTATAGTGCTCTGCTATGGAAGCACTTAAATAAATACCACTGAATGATTTCTTGGACTAACTACCCCAGGATTTAGTTCAGTACATGGCAAACAGTAAGCGCTTAACTGACTCCACAATCACTATAATTGACTTGAACTACCCCAAGTCATAGCAGGCTCAAACACTTTGCTGGGCCACTGCATTCCCAATGTAACTGGCCCCAGACTGGCTTCATTGTTCAGCGACCCTGTGACCGCAGCAGGCTCACACAGACCTCCACGTGAGAATCAGGGAGAGAAAGAGGCAAACCAAGCTCCTCGAGGAGGCTTCGGTGAGAGGAGAGCTGTCCGTCTCACTAGCCGCTGCCTCGAATCTACAACCGGAGAATCGGGGTCCCCGTTTAGCCTCAGATCTGAGGAAACGGGGCCCAAGTTCATCCTGCTTTTCTGATTCATCTGCCTGAACAGAAACTACTAAAATCCACATGCTCCAGTAACTAGCAGGATCAAAGTCTTGTTCCTTTTTTTTAAACACAATAACTATCAAAGATCGATTTTTTAAAAACTGCGATAAAGGTTGCTCTGTTGCCTTTTGGTGCCAATTAAAATATTCATAAGAGAATCCAAACATTGCAAAGTGCTTGCTGGTTCATTTGTCCTTTTTTATTTAAAAGAGTTGTTTTTTGAGAAAAACATAGAGCTCTCTGATCTTCATCTCCCCCAAGCCTTTAGTGAAGAGGCAGAAGGGTTAGAATACACACGGGAGAAGAAATCCACAGAGAATGCTGTTTGTTTCAGTATTTTTCCTCCAAGTTCTGGGCACAAAGTAGAGTACTGTGGACTGTACAATTTGTAATTTATTTTAGTGTCTCTCATCCCACTACCCTGAAGCTCCTTGAGGGCAGGGATCATGTCTACTAACTTTAAGTACTTTCCAGAATGCTTTTTAATAAAAGTAGTGGTATTTGTTAAGAACTTTCCATGTGCCAAGCACCAAACTAAAAGCACTTTGGTTGAGACAAATGGTCAGGTCAGACAGAGTCCCTGTCCCGGATGGGGTTTACAGTCTGAGAGAGAGAAAAAACAAGTATTTTACCCCCATTTTACAGATGAAGAAGCTGAGGCTCAGAGAAGGTAAGTAACTTGCCCCAGGGCCACTCAGCAGCCAAGAACTGTGCTCTGCAGAGAGTCAATGTTCAATAAATATTATTTAACTGGATGACTGCATAAAATCTTGGAACAGTTCTAAGAGCTCTTTTTCTGACATGTCCCTCTTCTTGTACCCCATCAGGGAAGAAAGCTTCCCAGGTTTGAACATCATTTTTCTAATTAGTGAGATGAGTGGAGGCTCTAAAATACAATACGAATAACATATTTGACTCTCCACACCCCACTGACTCTAAACTTGGAAGAGAATCTTGGGAGTGTCGGGAGAGAAGAGAACTGGGTCCATTCCAAAAATCCAGATTTGATTTCTGCTTTTGCCACATCTAACAGGGCATGTGAGATGTGGTTAGAAAGGCAGAATTTTGAAAATTCAACTGCCCTAACTTTATTTAAAAGTAATCAGATGGCCAGTATCTGTCACCACCAAGTTCACATCACGTTTGCCAGTTTCCCAGCTTCTGATTATATTTACCGTTCTGTTATGCCTAGGTTAGTGAAATTCAAGCAGTCGAGGCTCTAGCTGAAGCTTTTAGGCAGCTCTCGGCTGTAAAATGACCCGCTGGCCATATTCTAAGGCCTTGATCCACAGCGGAAAAGCTAGTGCACTGATTTCCAAGGTTGGCCAAGAAAAGGGACTACTGAATTTGTTTTAGATTGCAAGGGATATGCCGGGAGCCAAACTCGCTCTGCTCTGCCATCAGTGCGGTCAGTGGTGCCAGAAACACAGCAAAGTGTTTGCGGTGGCCAGGAAAGCAAGCACTTAGCGAATGTTTCTTTAGCGCCCACATATAAGCGGCAATATTTTTCTGTTAGGTTGCTCTTCTGGTGATGACTGATTTTGTAGTTCTTCCAGACTGGCCCTCGAGCCAGTAAGCAGGAGTGAGGAGAACAGAAGTAATGGAGTGACAACCAAAAGCTGGTCCCAAACCACCTGAATTGCCAGCTTTCCCTTGGGAAGATCACAGGCTGTGGGACCTTCGTGCCCTGGAGTGGTTCGGTTGTGGCCCTACCAGCAGGTAAGCGTGAGGCAACTGGCCGCAGAAGCGAACCTAACCCTGTCTGACTCTAGTCAGCTGTTGGTGGGGCTATTGGCTACTAGAAATTTTGGTTATGCTTCACACAGAAGGGATGGAAAGCCTTAAGGTGGGGGCTTGTTGGCAAGGGATTAAGAAGCAGAGAAGCAGTGTGGGCCCACTGGAAAGAGCCCGGGCCTGGGAGTCAGGAGAACTTGTGGGCTTTATGACGAGTCACTTAACTTCTCTGGGCCTCAGCTTCCTCATCTGTGAAATGGGGAAGAAATACCTGTTCTCCCTTTCCCTTAGACTTTGGAACTCCACATGGGCCAGGGACCGTGCCTCATCTGATTGGGGCTACCTACCCCAGTGCTTAGTAATAAATGTTTAGCAAGATTATTATTATTATTAAATGAGTGCCAAAGAACTGCCCCCTCACGTGAGTTTCTAAATTGGCATAGGAGCCTTGGTGATTGACAATTGTCAGGAGATGTTGATAGCTTTGAGCTCTCTTCACCCCTTCCTCCCTCTTTCCATCTGATCTCTGGGAGACCCTCAAGTTATCAGAAGGGGAAGACAAGAAGAGTTGGAAAGAATAGGGCAGAAAGCATTTCTTCAGATTAATGGAGAGCTGACAATTGTCTCCAAGTGGGGAGAGGAGGGTGGACACGGAGAAGAGACATAAAGTGGGCAGCCCCCAAAATGTAGGCATTGCTTGCCTTGGGTTGTCCCTGCTAGAAATCAGGGTTCAGCACTACATTTGCCCTGTTCACATTTGGGCCACAAACTGTATTTTCTACACGACTATTCTTTTCAATAAACTCGCCTGACGTGGGCAGACAACGCCAGGGTGACCAAATTGAGAAGCAGGGAGAAGGCGTGGGATCAGGGTGGCCAGTGACCCAACAGTTCAGTTTTCAGCTGGCCCGTCCCCTGTCCAGCAGAGAAGGGAACGCCTATCTGTCTGCTCCTTGTCTTCTCAGGACCCAAGCTCCCTCTGCCTTGGCTCCAGCCACCAAACCCGGCGGTTCATGTTGATGCCCGTGTCCGACTGGACCTATTGGGAGCCGTGGAGCGAAGGGGGACATCGTTCTATTTTCGAACCTACTCGGTGAAGTTTTGCCAAATGGCTCTTGTGACGCCTTTGTGTCACGCATGTAATATTATGGGCTGCTCGTGGGCCGCCATTAGCCCACACTTCCAGTGGCCAACCTACCTGGACTCACGAGAGAAATCACTGAATCGTTATGCGACCTAGTAGGAAGCGCAAAACAATGGGAGTCGGGAGACTTGCATTCTAGTCCCGGCTCTGCCACCCGTCTGCTCTGTGACCTTGGGCAAGTTGCTTCACTTATCTGTGCCTCTGTTTTCTCAACCATAAAATGAGGATAAAATAACCTGTTCTCCTCTCTTAGACTGTAAGCCCTGAGCAGGACAGGGACCTCATCTGATTTTATTATCTTGAATCTACCACAGTGCTTAGAACAGAGCTTGACCCACGCGAGCTTAATATGCACCACCATTCTTGTTGTTGACCTCTACTGCCAGGCTAGTTCTTTCCCAAAAGATTCCAGCGAGGAAAGAGAGGGACCCAGCACAAAAGAAGAAGGATGTATGTGTGTGTGGTGGGGTGGGGGGACAGACACTTCCTTTCTTTAAAACTGAGAGTCAAAATAGCTCGTGGAGGTGCCCATTTTAAAATGGGGCTTTATTGCAGGTTTTTCTCTCTCTTGCAATAAACCAACTGGGGCAGGCTACTGAAATTCAGAGGTTAAAAACACTGTATAAATACCTACGGATATCTGCAGCCGAAAAACTCCTAATTCAACTATGGTCCCTGGAACTGGGATTTCAGAAGCAGAACATCCGACACAACCAGCTCTCTTCCAGTTCTCTTTTATTAAAAAAACCATGTGTAACCGAAAGTGGCCGGGCCACTTAACTAAGAAGCAAACCAAATCATTTCTAAGAATTGCTTTCTTTGAAACATTGTCAGGTCTAGTGATGGACTAAACCGGCTCCATTTTTTTTTTTTAAAAAAAGATACTATACATAACAATCAACTCTGAGAAACACCAACCCATAGGGGAAGATGGTGAGTGATTTCTGGGAGATGATGATGGAGTTGGAGGACTGACTCAAAAATCAACGCTGAGGGGTAGGTGACCTATAGTTGGCACTTTGAAGAAATCTGCCGACACCAGAAGCTGGCAGCGGATGACCCAAGGTTAATAACTTGAAAAGGTGAAGAAGGGTCAGGGTCGCAGCTCCGACCGGCTGAAGGGAGAGTACAAACAGCCTCGTCGGCTTCTAGTTTTGAGCTCTCACTGTACCTCCACTGATAACTGACGATTTTCAAACTCTCAATTTTGTGCCTGCGTTGAAACCAAAAGATTCAGACACGGTACTGGCACCGAAATAAACGAAACTGATGCCTCCCGGGCACCCGGCATGTTAGACTCCAAACAGGCAGGAAGTGCCTTTGCCAAGGATCACTTTGCCCCTGGAGAGTTGCACTTCTGTCTTGCCACTCTTGCAAGAACTTGTTAGAGCTCATAAACCAGCTGAGCTGGTTGAATGGGAGGGCCGCGGCTAACTTAGTGCGTGATATCTACAACACCTGGCATGGCGTCAGCCTCAGAATTCAACAGGGGGACGGAGGAAAGGGGACTTAAAGAGAATGTCAGCATCTGAAATGAAAACTCCTCCTGGGTCTGGGTGTCCCTACATTTCACCCTCCAGGACTTTAAGGTCTTCCAAGAGTTCTCGGGCTAATTTCTGCAGGTCCGCATTGCGACTCTGGGACAATACTACAACACGCTGGAGGGGCAGAGAGCCCCGCAGATCAGGGGCTGACTTGGAGAAGACTTCTGGTTCTAGAATGACAGATTGGACAAGTCGCAGGGCATGGAGACACACTTCTGGATCTGGATCTAGAATGGGGAGAAAGAAATGTTTCCGATTATAATCGCTATCTCTGGTGAACACCTAATTTCTTTTTGCTGTCAAAGTAAAATGTCCAATGCCATTAGAAGAAAGACCTGCCTGATTCCTGTATGCTTAGCAAACATCCCATCACTGGATGTCATTCCGGGTCACTTAATTTCAAAACATATAGGCAAGGCCAAGAGTCTTAAAGCATTATCATCTTCATTTCACTGGCATTCTATGAGTGCATATTTTGTTTCAGATAACTGCCATGACCTGAGGTTCAAACTGTGAACAAGTACACACTTCAGAAGTGATTTAGTAGAGTGCCATTTTCCAAACAGTTGCTCCACAACTGCTGCTTAAAGAGATCTTTGAACAAAACATGGTGTGCTTCCTCCATGACAAGCATTGTACTAAGCACTTGGGAAATCAATCAGTCAATCAATCAATCATATTTACTGAATGCTTACAGTGTGCAGAGCACTGTATTAAGCGCTTGGGAAAGTACAATACAACAGAGTTAGTAAACAATTTTCCTGATCACAATGAGTTTACAGTCTAGAGGGGAGGATACAATAATAGAGTTGGTAGACAAGATCCCTACCCTTCAAGGAGTTTATAATCTAGTGATATCATCTTTTAGATTACATTTTTGTCACTGCATAAGTCAGCAAGACTGTTCGGTGGTGGGAATAATTGTCACGGTGATTGGAGAAGGTGTTTAGCTGAATCGAACTAAGGTATTTATTAAGTGCTCACTACATATCAAAGCACTTTGCCCAGTGGTAAGGAAGAGACAGGATAATCAGACAGGGCAGAGTCCAACTTTCTTCTGAGCTTCTAAATTTTCCCACAGCTCTCGAGTAATTTTGCAGAAGTCTTTGACTTGCTTTTCTGATGAAGTTTCCCAAGAGTTGAGCCGAACAAGGAAAATTTCCAGCTGAATATTGGGTAGCAATTGAGCTCTATCTGACTGTGCTATTCATCTTGCATGAGGATTAGGGCACTCTCCATTACTAGATCAATGAATCCACCAATCATCAGTATGCACTGTGTGTCCTCCCTGTGCAGAGCCCCAAGATTTAAATGGAAACCGTAGATAACCCACTCGCAGAATTCAATCTTCTGTTCGGGGCTTACAATTAGAGGAAGCTCCAAGAACTCAAAAGGGCTAAAGAAATGCTTCCCCTTTAACACACAACTGATCAGTGGCATCCATCTTATAGGATCTGAGCAAGCCCAATTGAGAACCATCGGTTTCATTCTTCTTCCAGCAGGATGGAAAATAATCCCTCAGACAGCCCTTTGCCAGTCCTCTTAATTTCGTTACGGCCACTTCTCACAAGAGAACAGAGAAATGACAATAAAAGCATTTGCCGCATCCTGCCTGTCATCTATGTCCCCAGCCCCTTGAATTCAGTCACTTCTAGGCTAGCTGTGTGATATTTTGTCTCCGGAAGGCCCCCAAACGAAAATGGGGTCCGAGCTGTAATCCAATCACGGCATTAGTATGTACCTTTCTCCCAGTTGGTGGAAGCATTTCTTAGCCTGGCATTTTTGATGCCAAAATCATCTGGGAGGGTGGGGGAGGTTGCTAGCCGCTTGCCTGAGCTAATGGACCGGAACAGAATGTGTAATACAAGCCTGACCACAATTATAAAACACTGCTGCAATTTTAACAAGGGAATGAAAGAGTTTGGCCGTGCTTACGTCCCCCTGGTAACTAACTCGGGCCCTCCTGATGTCACCGGCATTCAGTCCCTGACAAAAGCTGCTGATGAAGCAGGCAGATCTCTCAGTCACATCTGTCACCGGTGGGCCCCTCCAGACCAACGACTACCTCTTCGTCGTGCTGGAGCAATCGTGTTACTTGAGTGATCGACAGTTTAGCCACAGGTTGGTTCCAGTAGCGGCTCAGGGTCGGGGTAGGCCCACCCCGCTCCCCTTTCCACCTGGGAATTTACAGTGGCCCAGGGAGCTATAACAGTTACAGAGACAACAGTAGAGCTCCCAACGAAATATAATAATAATAATTGTGGTATTCCATAAGAGTTTACTGTGACAAGCGCTGTACTAAGTGCTGGGGTGAGTACAAGATAATTGAGTTGGACAAAGCCCCTGTCCCACATGGGGCTCATAATCTTAATCCCCATTTCACAGATGAGGTAACTGAGGCACAGAGAAGTGAAGCATCTTGCCCATCATCTCACAGCAGACAAGTGATAGAGTCGGGACTAGAACCCAGGTCCTTCTGACTCCCAGGCCTGTGCCGTCTCATCTGGAGGCACTGGGAAGAATCAATCAGAGGTACTTACTGAGCGCTTACTGTGTGCAGGGCACTGTTCTGAGTGTTTGGGAGAATACAACAGACTTTTGGGTTTGGTTTTTTTTTTATGGTATTTGTTAAGCACTTTTCTATGTGCCAGGCATATTCCCTGCTCATAGTGAGCTTACAGTCTAGAGGGGGATTAGAGATTGTAATATTAATATAATATAAATTAATATAAATAAATTACGGATATGTCCATAAATGCTGTGGGGCTGAGGGGGGTGAATTCCAAATGCTCAAAGGGTACGGTTCCAGGTGCATAGATGAGTTATTCACAGAATCTGCCCCACCCGGGGCTCACAAACTAGCTCATCTCCATTTCACAGATGAGGAAACTGAGGCCCAGAGATATTAGGTGACCGGCCCAAGGTCACACACAGGCTAGGGATGGAACTGAGTCCTGGGTTCTTCTCACTAGACTAGGGTCCAGCTTTACTTGATGGCCAAGAGAGAGAGCCGGGTCTACCGCCGGCCCTCCATTTGGTCCCTACGTGCAGAACTCAGTAGCAAGAAGAAAGGACCTCAAACAACGGGGTCCAGGGATGCAGCCCACCATCATCAAAGCACTGTCCAACCCATCATGCCGCCACCAGAGGGGGGGGTGAGGGGAATTGATGACGGCAAGATACCCCCACGGACTGCTTTAGGGTCGCCCGAAGTGGAGAAACTGAAGAGAAGGTGGACAGAGAAACAAAATGAAGGCAGACCTCAATCCATCCGGCCCAGTACTAACAATGGGGTAACTCTCCTGGCATGAAGACTTGGTTTCGACTGGGAGGGAAGAGACGGAAAGGTAAACAGTGCCGTTGCGTAACGCTGTGGACAGCAAGGGCGACAATGCAGTGAAAGGCTGTCTTTACTTATTGAGATGGCTTTCGGTTCCAGACAATGTCACTGACAGGGAGGCTGTATTCGTGGGTGGGCGATTCAGGGAGAATCCCTTATACACTTAGACGTTGTAGCCGAGAGAAATCTAGTTATTCGCCTCCGTGGGCTGGCCCCTGGCCACTCAGGGTGAGTCCTGCTCAGACACCAAAGGGGAGGTGGAGAAGTGTCTATTCTACCTCCAGCAGGTCTTGTGCTTTAACTATTTTAGTGGCAGTGGTGAAGGTTGACACAGAGCCGTCTGCATTCTCGGTCCTGGTCCCTCTCATCACAGAGATACGTGCTGCGAGACAGCTGGCGGGGCTGGCGCACACCCATGGCGTGGAAGGAACTGTCAGTCACACACTGATCTTGTCAGCCACCCCCACCCCCCCATACACTGATTAAACTCTCACCACCAGTAGCCTCATCTTTGAGCTCAGAGGAGAGCTAGTCATGCCCCACCCTTATGACTATCACAGAATCGTTTTAAGTCTCAGTTGGTAAGAGTCTAGAGGTGCCGAGATCCAATGCCCCTAGACTTTTAAGCTGTGCAGGAAAACTGCATTTTCCAAAAAACCCCCACAAATGACCACAAAAAAACAACCCAAAGTTGATGAATCAGTCCCTTATATTGGTGCCCAGTTCACAAGATAACTCACAGATTTTAAAATGCATTATTTTTAAATACCTTAATGCTCGTGAGTCTGGATTTCTACACTGTAAACACACATGTAAATTGCCAAAGTAAATCCCTGAACAATGGGCCAGTGGATTTAATTACAACACTCCCAAGGGTTATTTCCACTGATTGTTAATCCCACTGGGATACATTGGCATCCTGATTTAATGAAACATTCCAGGAAAAAAAAAAACCCAACAACAATTTCCCTGCTCACTTTTTCTGGTCTCAGCTGCTTTCTCTATTCCCAGCCCACCACCTAACTTCTCTTGGTTATCACCTGCAACAACTTTGGGTCTGTCACACTGCTAGATTTTACACTCTGAGGGCAGAGATCACCCCTACGAATTTTACGACACTCTCCCAAGCGCTTAGTACAGCGATCTGAACCTAGTAGGCTCTCGATGAACACTACTGATGGATCGATCTGAAATACTTTATTAAAAGTGCCAGCTTTTTACAGACAAGGGGCTCTAGGTATTCTTGTCTCCGTGAGTAATTGTGGTGCTGTACTTGTCGGGAGCTGTTAGATCCTGTTGTCTGATATGAAATAGGCCAGCCTCTGATACTTACAAGTGGAATGAAGGGCAGACCATGGCATTTCCCAAACCACCCCACGATGACGCTGATTGGCATAGCCAACTGATCCAGCCCTGTGTGTGTAAGTGTCGCTGACCACTGGCAGCAAGGATACCCTGTTCTTTGGCTCCTGTCCCTAGGGTTTCTGGATCCCACCGGATTAGGTACAGCCTTGGCGGCAAGAGCTGACAGGCGCGGTGACCTTTGTTCGGAGGACCTGACCAAACCAGACTGCCTCTAGCCCAAACGGGACACCTCAAAGTGTCTAGGGTAAACTTGGTTTAGCCTGAAGGGAACTGCCCAGCGAAATGACATCAAGGACACGACTTTGAAACTTAGGTCGCACGCCATTTGCAAAGGCCTCCCCTCCAGGAAATAAAGGCATGCGGAGAAGCATCATGGCCTGGTAGAAAGGGTCTAATCCCAGCTCTGCCACTTGCTTGCTGGGTGACCTTGGGCAAGTCACTTAAATTCTCTGTGCCAGGGTTTCCTAATCTGTAAAACAGAGATAAAATATCTCTTCTCCCTCCCCATCTTAGACTGGGATCCCTGAGTGAAATGGGGACTGTGTCTGACCTGATGATCCTGGTGCTTGGCACACAGTAAGAGTCTGACAAGAGTTTGAAAAAAGACTCCTTTCTCAGCCCAAAAAATGCAAGGACCCATGGGAACAAACCCTTGAGGAATAAAACAGTTTATTTCCCCAGCGATTAGATTAAAGGGACGGGGGAGTGTTTCTACTGGCAGCTCTCCCATCGGCTGCTTTGGTCATAAATTCATCTCAGAGAGCTGGCCCTTCATTTCTGGGGCGCCCCGGCAGAATGCTTCCCGTCCAAAATGAAAAATCTCCCAAACTACTCGTGCTTGGGGCTCCATTTCTCATGGGGCCTGTCGAATTTATGGATCTGTTCCAAGTCACCACAGTCACACCATTCCCTCTCAATTAAATACGATGTGGCTGTCCAACTCCCTAAAACTCTCGGATATTTTACTGGGATGACAGGCTTTGCTCTTTTTTCACTTCACCGTTTCAAGAGAAAGTTATCGCTTCCACTCAGGGGGTTAAAAAAATGCTTTCTCTAACTACAGGATGCCACTGCCCAGGTATCTTGGGTCATTTTCATTAGCCCATGGGCTTCTGAATTCTGACTGCACTCCAGCAATTGCTTTTCCTCTTCTGAAATCTCAATGCACCTCAACTTCTCTGGCGCTGAAACTCAGAGAATAGACATCGTGCCCCTAAGCCAGAGGAAGGGGAAGTGATGGGTCCAGCATGCGATTCACTCCCTCTCCAAAACATAGCTCATGGGGCCGATGGGTCAGCTCTATGTGCTGAGCTTGAGTCATATCCAATGCAGTTCCAATTCAACACATGTTAGAACACTTTCCAATAAGCAGATGTGGACGATCATAACCGAAATGCTACTGCAAAAGATGAGATCCTCCCAGTGGAGATTTCATCTGCTGAGACAAAAACCCGATTTGGGGATCGCACTCTGGAATGTGTGCTTAATTTATAAATGTGCCCCTCTAATTGGCAATGCAAATTAGCTTACGCTCACTGGCCGAAGGCTTAAGCCAAGCTGCCTAAAAGAATATCACTAAGCTCTGCTTCTTTTACCTTCTTTTGGCTTGTATTTGTCTGAGAACTTGTATTTCTCTGTGAGCCCTGAATGTATTTGGCTGCATGCAAATTCAAGCCAGAGCAGGGTGGTCGGGCAGGTAGAGAATTTTTCTAGATTTTCCCCTCCCTCTCCACACCAGATAATTCCCTCTTCATAACTTATATAGCCTTTAAGAAAGCTACCTTTATCCCAGTTTCTTGTGCAAATAGGAGTTGTTTTGTTTTGAGGGGTTTTTTGTTTTAGTCTACCCCTCTTAGAGCTCTACACATAGTCAGAATGTCGAACTATATTTAAAACAATCTTCTGTCACAGTTACAGCCCTGGATAGTTTGCATTCACACATGACAGTCAAAAAAATAATTAGAAACATGGCAAACATTTTTATCCACACTGGCCAAGAAACCAAGCAAAGTAGATGATGTGTAGAAGCAAAGTCATCGCTCGGTTTGATTTCCCCCACCAAAAATGGGCATGAATCTGGGTTGAATCTTAGGATCACACCGAGTTGGGTTGCCAAACTCGATCCCGCTCAATGGGAGTGTCCCCTAAGGCCCTGACCTAATCCCACTTCTCTTCTCACTATACACCCACTTCTTGGGAAAATTTAGCAAATTCTACACTGATGATTCCCATATTTGCTTTCCCACGCTGGACCTCTCCCCAGGAGTTCCACCCCGTGTCTCCCACCATTTTCCCAGTACACTGTAGTTGTCGAGGGAGTCATCACTACCTCAGATTCACTAGGGCCCACACAGAACACCCGATCACAGTTAACGTAACTTATGCGACTCCCTCCGAGACAGAATCATTTTTCGTTAAGCAGAGACATGGTGAATTCACATAGAACCTGCATTTACTTGCTTTCAACTAGAAAACTGTGTTACTTCTCACACACTGAACTGTGCAATTTAGGCTTTGCCGTTGAGCGTTCACGATATGCTGGTACACCTAATGTGGGTGTTGTTATTGTAAAATAAAATCCAATTTACTTTCATTGGCTTGCAGAGATAATAAATGATTTGAATCCATTACGTTGCTTTCTTTACTATGCAGGATCTTTATATTGAAAATAAACCCAGTTTGTTTTAAAACTACAACACTGCCAAGAAGCAAAGTAGGCCTTAGCCCCTGAGAATTAATTGGTCACTCAGTATTTCACTTTGAATTTTGATTATTAAATGTACACCTCGGCTGAGACTGCTTTGCTGGGGAAAATGCTTCCCAATATAGTTTCCAAAATGGGCTCTGAGACCCAAGCCAATCGTCCCAACACAAGGATGGGGTAGGAGATGAAAGATGAGACTCAGAAGCTGTGTCTGCTACTGACTGCCTATATAATATTGGGCAAATCACTGAAGATCTTCAATGGTGCTTTGGAACCTCTTCTTGACAGAGGGGAACCCTGAGAGGACTGGAATCATTTTTAGCTGCAGCTGCCTGCCCTCATCCACTTGACAAAAAAGCACTTGGGCGGACCTAAAGCTTTGTCTTTCCCCCTTCAAGAAAATCATGGTATTCAAGTTAAACAGACCAAATGCTCACATGCCACTGGCAAATAGATAGTTTTGCAGATTCCTATATCATCTCTGCCAAATGTTTTTCATGGTATTTGTTAAGAGCTTACTTTATGTCAAATACTGTTCTGCGGGGGTAGATCTAAGATAATCAGGATGGACACATTCCCTGGCTTACACGTGGCTCAAATCTAAGTCGGAGGGGAGGCAGCCTCAAGAACGTTGTAAAAATCTCTTTGAATGTATGGAATCAATCAACATGGAGTACCTAATACAAAATGCCGCAGTAGAAACTAGGTCACATTCCTCTAGACTGTAAGCTGGACAGGGAACACGTCTACCATCTCTGTTATACTGTACTTTCCCAAGTGCTTAGTGCAATGCTCTGCACACAGTGAGTGCTCAATCAATACCACTGATTCAATGACTAAATGACTGTAAGTTTCTTGAGGGGAGCGATCATGTCTACTAATTCTACTGTATTCTCCCAAGAACTGACAGTGCTCTGCACACAATAGATGCTCAATAAATACAATTGATTTATTGTCTCCTACACTAGACTGGAAAGTCCTGCACATAGTATGCTCAGTTCACACTTCCCATTGACAGATGTGGGATCCCAAACTGTTAACGGAAGCTCTGCTTTCCATGTTTGACCACAGAGCACGAACAACACCGAGATTGTGGCAAAGGCAGTGAATTGTGCTGTGCTCCATTTCACCTCCCCAAAATATGGCCGGATATTCAGTGAGCGTGTGTGTGTATGTGTGCATGTGTGAGAGAGAGAGAAAGGGAGAAAGAAAGAGAGAGAGAGAAATAGAAGGGGAGGAGAGACAGAGATAGAGAGTGAAAGTTATATCTTCACAAGCAGACACTGCTGCCACTCAGGGTTGCAATTTACGGTTGCTATGGCTCTGGTCATTTCCAGTAAGTCCAGGCATCTGACCGAGCCCAGGAGTGGACATGTCCTGAATGTAAAGTTTCCACTGACATTTAGTGCCACAAGCCACAACTTGGTCTACTAGTTGTGCCAGTGAAGAGAGGTGTCCCCAACTTGGCTGTTCTCTAGACCACATGGAAAGCCAGCCAGCCAGCCCCAAAGCTGCTAAACCTCTGAAAGAATATGACATTTACAATTTCCTGATCACAGTACCCTTGATTCACAGGCACACAGTTTTTAACGATTAAGTACACAAGTCCTTTACCAGTCCGTCCTTTTTTTCCTTTGGCATCTAGGCTATTTTGCTAGGTTTCTAACCCCACCCTACGTTTCAGGGACTTGGTTACTTATTTAGTCAAGAAAAATAAAAGCAAGTCATTGTGGGTTGGCAAGAAATATACTAGAGAAAACACAGCAACTAACTCCAAGTATAAAGACCTTTGAATCTTTCTCCACAGGGTCCTCCTATAGCATGGGGATGTGTGGCCTAGAGAAATCCCACGTCGAGGGAAATGCACACTGTTGCACTCAGCCAACCCATCGTCGTGTACATGGCGTCCACCAGCTCTCCACAACAGATTGGCCGAATCCCTAACCGCATTCTACATGGAGTGAACAGACCCGGCAGGGCAGGGCAGAGCTGAGATTGACACTTTTAACAGTCAGTTGATCGTATTTATTGAGTATTTACTAAGTGCAGAGCACTGTACCAAGCACCTGGTAGAGCACAATACAACAGAATTAGCAGACATGTTCCCTGTCCATAATGAGCTTACAGTCTAGAAGGGGAGACAGACATCAATATGAATATATAAATCATTTAGAATTTAAAGATATGTACATAACTGCTGTGGAGTTTGGGGGCCGAGGGGAGAATATCAAGGATCCAAAGGTCACAGACTGGGTGCAGAGACAATGCAGAAGGGAGAACGAGAACCTGAAGATTCTCTGGTGAGTGGAGGTCTAAATGGATTTGACACTTACACAGGCCCAACGGAGTGGGTAAGAAGAGGAACTGATAGTCCTAGACAGGCCGGGGACTCCCATCCTGGAATGCAGTGTGGAAGGAACTACCACTGGGGCAGCTGCAGCTGGGGGAGGGGGTAGCCCCAGGCTCCTGGCCCTAGTGCAGGCCACTCAGGAGAGCCAACCTACTCAGTAAGCTTCACTCTAGTCTCTTCTGCGTGCACCCTCCTTTCTGCCTGGAACTTCCTTCCCCTTCATATTTGGCAGACCACTGCTCTCCCCTTCTTCAAAGCCCTTCCGAAATCACATCTCCTCCAGGAGGCCTGCCTTGATTCATCTCCCATCTCCCCACCCAATTTTCCTTCCCTCCTACATCACCCATTCATTTGAGTCCTCATCCTGTAAACACTGAGGTACTCGCCCAACCATACCGGTGCTCACGCCACTTACAGATCTTTATACTCATTTGTTTCTCCTACCTGGAATTTACTTAAATGTCTGTCTCTCCCACTGAACTGTAAGCTCTTCGAGGGCAGGGGGCCCTTATACTAATTTTATCGTACTCTCCCGAGTGCTTAGTACCATGCTCTGCATATGGGAGGCGCTCAATAAATCCTACTGGCCGATGGATGAGATTTTACACCAAGGTTTTAGTGATTCCAACTCAGCGATTTTTCCTCAGGTTGCTTTAATTACTGAGTTACGTGTCCTGTGTGGGCACCTATTGAAAAAGACATGATTTTTGGCACAGGGGTTTACTTTAGTTTTCCCGAGCCTTTTAAGTGAGTAAAGGAAGCAATCAATCGATGGTATTTACTGAGTGCTTACTGTGTTAAGAGCACTGTACTAAGTGAAAGAGTTACTAGTCTGAAAAACAATTCTAATTGTGGTTTTGTTAAGCACTCACTATTTATTGAGCGCTTAGTGTGTGCAGAGCACTGTACTAAGCATTGAGGAAGGTACCATATAAGCAGATCAGACAAAGTCCCATCTGAGAGAGAAGAAGAACAGGTGTCTTGTCTCCAATTTTTAGAGGAGGAAATTGAGGCACAGAGCTACTTGGTCACAATAGCAGGCTGGTGGCAAAGCTGGCAGCCAGGTGTCCTGATTCCCCATCTTGCAGAAAGGGGAAAGTCCTCTTCCCACTAGGTCTAGCTGCCTAGATTCAAGGTTAGATTCTAAACTCCTTGAAGGCGGGTAACCTGCATTTTTCCTCTGTCGTTTTCTCCCAAGAGTCTAGCACTTTTTACCACTGACGGATTGACGGATTATTCCTTGGGGGATTCAGCAGTGGAGGGAAGAGGTGCTGAAAAGCAGCCAGGGTGTTCTATAAGATCATCATTAGCAACATTAGTTCATAGCTGGGAGGCTTAGAAATAAAATAAAAAAGTAATTAGCTAGATCTTAATAAACCTATTCAAAACATAGATAATAAAGACCCAAATCTTTCACTAGCGAGAAGAATGCTCAATGCCATCTTTTCTTTAAAAAATAATCTAGAAATTCCTTCTAGCAAAATTATTCCAGGATTTGTTGCTTACATTAAAGTGGAAAAAAAAGTCATTAATGTCACATTAGTGATCTGTGTTGGAGCCATAAAACAAGGAAAGTCACAATTGTAAAATGAATTGCATAACAGAGAAGTAGCTACAACACCCTGTTCCAACCAAATGCATTTTAAGTTGTTTCCTGGCACGCTGCTGGGTCTTGGAATCGAAGACATACCATTTGTACAATTCCAGTATGGAAATCATTCTTTTCACAATATTATGCACAGGACCTGAAAACCGGATCTACTTTTTTCCCATCATAAGCATAACTTCAAAATAGAGGGCTATGCTGGGAGTACAGGGCTATTTTTCCCTTCAATGACACAAAAGCATCAAATCGACACACTTGGGTTTTGGAATGGCACAGTATGCAATAATCCAAACCTATCCCTTTTCCACACACAACATTAATTGATTATCTCCATGGGGAGTAGAAGAGAAATTTTCCCCCTACTCTGTTCTCAAGGCAGCATGGAAAAGAAGCTGTGTTTACTAAAAAAGAAAAACTACCCCCTGACTATCATATTTGCTTGATAAGTTTTCGGAGTTCAGTAAAAATCCATGCAAGAATTCTTGGGTGCTTCAGAAATTTCTCTAGCTGTATTTGCCAGGGCTACAGATTCAAGATGAGTTACAGATCCAAGACCAGACATACTTGATGAGAGAAAGTTTGTCTAATGACCTTCTTGTTACTCTACTGGACAAGAAAAGTTCAAATATGAATACAGGCAAAAGTCTTTTCCTGATTTCCCTTAAACCTGCTCTTCTTTTGTGACTTTCCTTAAAGCAACTGGGAAACAAAAATTGATATGTTTAGTCTTTTATGAGTTTCCACTAGAGAACAAGTCTCTTGCCTGCTGTGTGACCTTGGTCAAGTCGCTTAACTTCTCTGGCCCTCAGTTTCCCTCTCTGTAAAATAGGGATTCAATATCTGTTCTCCCTCCCCCTTAAACTTTGAGCTCCATGTGGGGCAGAGGCTGAGTCTGATCTGACTGCACTGTATTAATCCTAGAGCTTGGCACAGATCATAGCATGGATTTAAGAAATACCACAAACAGCCTTCTCTGGGAAAAGCACAACAGAAGCAAAGTACAGATTTCTTGTCCTAAAGGAATTTATAATCTAAACTGGAATATTGCCATCTTGACCTCTTGGAAAGAGGATTTTTTTGACAGCATTTGTTAAGCACTTACTATGTGCTAGGCACTGTACTAAGTGCAGGGCTAGATAAAAGCAAAATCAGGTTGGACACAATCCCTGTTCCACATGGGGCTCACAGTATTAGTTCCCATTTTACAGATGGTAACTGAGGCACCGAGAAGTTAAGGGACTTGCCCAAGGTCACACAGAAGACCAGTGGCAGATCAAGGATCAGAACCCAAGTCCTTCTGACTTCCAGGCCTGGGTTCTATCCACTAGATCATGCTGCTTCCTTTCCTTTCACCTCTCCTCCAAAACTAAAAGTCAGGAGATTGGGTTCTGCTCTGCCACTTGCCTGTTGTGTGACCTTGGGCAATCTCTTTACCTCTCTGAGCCTCAATTTCCTCATCTGTAAATTGGGGATTAAATAGATCACGAGCCACAGGAAGGACAGGGACTCTGACCAATCTCGTAACTTTGTATCCATCCCAGTATTTAGTACAAAGTAGGCGCTTGATCATTTCCACTCTCCCTCTTTTCCCGCCTTTCACTGGGGCCAATGAACAGAGAGTTCTTCCTTTCTCCTTTACCAGGATGCTGAGTTTGCTGAAAACCAAAGGATTCCTTCACTTTGTCTTTAGTTGTGCTTCGGTTCCACAAACCTGGCGTTTTCTGACCTTCCTCCAAAATACCGACTGGCTTCTCCATCAACAGTTGTAAATTAAATATGCCCTGGAGCATATTCCCTATTAATACGACCGTCGAACTGTAATTAAAGTAGGTAAATAACCCCGATATCTCCTTCTCTGTTCTCTCAGGGCTACCTGAAGGGAAAGATACATTCCAGAACATCTGAGTGGTTGTTTTTTTCAAGCTACAACCATTCAAGATACAACAGTGGTCTAGATGTTAGACTGATGTAAGGAGAGCGGAAGAACATTTGGACCCTCAGGCTAAAGGTTGATAATGAAAAGTCCATAAGAAGAATGACCTCCTATTTAATTTCTTTAGCCTCTCAGTCCGAGTTCGCCAATAACTGTGCACTTAGAGATGTAGTATATTCTGTTCTTATCGACAGACTGGCAGCATGGCCTAGTAGAAAGAGCAAGGCCCAGGAACAGGAGGCCCAGGGTTCAGTCGAGGTTTCACCACTTGACTGCTTTGCTGGCCTCGGACAAGTCGCCTAACACCTCTAGACTGTAAACTCGTTGTGAGCAGGGAGCATGTCTACCAATTCTGATATACAATACTCTACCGAGCACTTAATACAGTGCTCTGCACACAGTACGTACTCAATAAATACCACTGAGTGACTGCCTGACTGATTCTCAGTTTCCTCATCTGGACAAAGGGGATTGAATACCTGTTCTCCCTCCCTCTTAGACTGTGAGTCTCATGTGGAACTGGACTGTGTCTGATCTGATTACCTACCCCAGCATTCAGTCCAGTGCTTATCACACAGTAAGTGCTTAATAAATAATGTAATTATTATGAATAGAGTGCATTCCAGCAATGTTATCAGCTCATTTGGGGCACTGGCAACAAGTGTCAAGTCAGGCACCTCCTCTCTTTCGTAACTGAAATGCCCGGCTTCCATATTATAAATGTTCCCTCCTTCACACTTGCCTGGGGAGAGAAGCAGCTGCTCAGGAAATGAGTTCTTTTTCCAGTTTTGCTCTGACTGAAAGGTTGACTGAGAGAGCTGGGGAAACTCAGCACGTCTTACATGGAATTCCTTCTTGGTAACCAGTCAGATGTCGGGTCTAAGCAGAGAGTGGAGGTGAACTATCGGGTGTCGGCTGCTGACCTGAGTAATTTGAGTCCCCTTCCCACAAACCTCTCCTTGGGATCTTTCTTCCATTTAATTATGAGTCACGGCTGGTTCTTCTCTATCTGAAGCCAAGCCCACACCTACCTAAATCCCAAACAGCTTTTCCTGATGGCAGAGAAAGACACTGCCAAAGAGGTTTTAACGGAAGCACAAATGACTCCCTTTTATTATCAGCCTGTCATCTGCCAGCCCATTCACAGAGCCTCTGAGAAAGCCATCTCAACTTTCACTTTTTTCTGAAGAAGATACAATCCCTGTACTGATTAAGCGCTTACAACATGCAAAGCACTGTGTTAAGGGCTGAGGTAGACATAAGATCATCAGACTGGACAAGAGGGAAGAAGAACAATGATTTTATCCCCATTCTACGGATGAGAAAAATGTGGCACCAAGAGGTCAGATGACTTACCCAAAGTCACATGACAAAACAGTGGCAGAGCTGGGACGAGAACCCAGATTTTCTGACTACCTGACTCGAGCACTCTCTCTCTCTCTGGTGCTAGATCGTGAGTTCTGCATGGGATAAGGTATCTGATCTGATTTTCTTGTACCTACCCCAGTGCTTAGCACATAGCAAGTCCTTAATTACAATGCCATTATTATAATCATGGAAATTTGTAACAGGAGAACTGAGCAAACAGAAAGACAAAGGATTTCTGGCAGGTTTGTTCTTGTTAAAAACAGGATCTGGATACAAAGAATACTGAGTTAGTCTTCTGCAGGGCAGTGCCTGATGTAGTTGAACCTAAACTGCAAGGGCCCTGGACCGAGGTAATTCGATTGATTCTGAGAATCTAGAATTCAATTATAGGCATGTTTGTGGACAATAAAAGGAAACAAAATGGAATGAAGAACTAACCAAAGCAAAGGGAGAGTAAAAGAAGCATCACCATTCATTTTCATACTTGGAAGTTAGGATACAAGGCGAAATTCAAATCTGTGTTGCGTAAAATGGATGAGAAATGAACTCACTGAGACAGTTCCAAGAACTAGAACCTAAAACTGTTGTTTCTTAAAACCATCTAATCATAGGTCAAATACTTTCCACTAATATGTCACGATAATTGGAAAAAATTTACCTTATCCCTTGTACTTTAACAGTGGGTATCGTCGCTGCACTTGTGATTATCGGATGCCCAACGTCACATACGTCAAAAACTCGACCGTGGTTCAGAGGCAGAAAACAGCTTGATGCCACTCGCCATCTGTGTTTCAAAAACTTACCCTTCTATGAGTCAACCACGAACAAATCTTAAGCAAATTGAATGTAATCTAGAGAGAGCAGTTCTGAAAAGATTTACAGTCACAGCTTTGGGGAGCTTACTGCCACATGGGCGTCTTTTAAAATCCAAAAGAACTAACATACCTCAGGTAGAGACTTTAATTTCTATTAGTGCAATCTATTTGGCTATTGCACTTTTTATGTAATTGTGTGTGTGCATATATATATATATATAGAGAGAGAGAGAGAGACTGAATATAGTTCAGTAACTTTCTTACCACTCAACAGCCACCAGAGCAAAGAGATGAAACCTGGGCTCTCACTTAAGTATTTCAAGCCTTTCAAATTGATGCTTACGTTGTACAGAGACATCAGCATTAACCTGAAACGGGAAAGACAATGAAGTTATGTAGAAGAGATTGCCTACATAAAGCATAACGTTATATGGTTCATCAAATCAGTAAGGCTAAGAGAGGAACAGCTTCATGAATCCATACTTATTCGTTGGATTTCCACGGTACCTTTAATTGCCCTTTATTCCCCTGAGGTCATCACAAATAAAGAGATTCTTGGAAGGGAAAATATTCTCCTGCCTTTCTTTCTCTTCTCCCCTACCACTTGGACAGATTCCTCCTTATTCACTGGCATTAGGGGCAGCGGGTGCAGGGTTGAGGATTGTCAGTTCTTTGAGGACAGGGATTGTGTCTGCCAACTCTATTGTGCTGTATTCTCCCAAGCACTTAGTACAGTGTCTGAATACAGTAAATGCTCAATGAATACCACTGACTGGTTGGCTGCATTGAATCCAGAGTCCCTTGGAGCTCTGTGTGCGGCCTGGCTAGGAACGTCACCCTGGAGCTCGATGGACGGCCCTCCGGCTAGGTGATGATGCCGCAAACTACTCAAGCCCAGGCTGGAGGTTCAGCTGTGAGGGAGGGGCCCCCAGGTCCAGGACAACTGGAGTAACCAGAGTGGAAGCCCCTGTCCACCCAGGGCTGATGACAACTGCCCGGATCCTTTTCCGTTATGAAGATCCCCTTCGTCACAGGAACCACAGGGTGATCTCACGCATCAGACCAACTGGCCAGGGTATAAAGGTTGCTGGCAAGATCTTGAATCCTTTTTGTCTCAATTCTGTGTTGAATGTGACCACGGGCCCAAGGATTCTGACCCCTAGGGCTCTCAGTTCTTCTCACTACCTCTGGCAAAATCGCTTGTATAGTGTGCTCCTTCTGCGCCCTCACCATGGCTCTCACATCACTGGGGTAAAGCCAAACGTTCAACCAATAACACTGCCCATGGGCCTGTGCTCCGAAATCAGAGCACTGCCCAGGCAAGGAACAGTGCTGACCCAGAGCATTCATACTCACGAGGCTCCCGCCGAAGAAACGCATGGTGCCAATCCCCACACGTGGGACAAGACTCCTGAGCACCGGGCTTCAACAAGCTTCTAACATATCTTCCATCTTTCAGAAGACGAGGAGAAACTGTGCTTAACCTCAATCTCAACTATGATTAACCACCTTCAAAGCATTATTAAGGTCACATCTCCTCCAAGAGGCCTTCCCCGATTAAACCCCTCTTTTCCAGGGCACACTCTCCCTTCTGTGTCATCTAAGCACTTGGATCTGTGACCTTTGGACATCTATTTGCCCTACCTCCAACCCCACAGCACTTATGTACATATCTTTAAATGATATATTATAGATTTCAGTGTGGCTCAGTGGAAAGAGCCCGGGCTTTGGAGTCTGAGGTCATGGGTTCGAATCCCAGCTCTGCCACTTGTCAGCTGTGTGACTGTGGGCAAGTCACTTCACTTCTCTGGGCCTCAGTTACCTCATCTGTAAAATGGGGATTAAGACTGTGAGCCCCACATGGGACAACCTGATTCCCCTGTGTCTACCCCAGCGCTTAGAACAGTGTTTTGCACATAGTAGGCGCTTAACAAATACCAACATTATTATTATTATTATTATTTATTCACTGTAATGTCTGACTCCCCCTCTAGACTGTAAGCTTATTATAGGCAGGGAACGTGACTGCTAATTCCACTGTACTGCACTCTCTCAAGTGTCTTTTGGGTGGCTTTGGGAAAGTCATTTACCTTCTCTGTGCCTCACTTTCTTCATCTGTAAAATGAGAATTGAATACCCACTCTCCTGCCCTCTTTTTTAATGAGCCCAATTTGGGTTATGTAATGCTTCTGAACTGATTTTACTGTAACTATCTTAAGGCTTAGGACAATGGTTGGGCACAGTAAGTACTTATCCAATATATTATTATTATTACTAAATTATAATATGATAATAATTATAATGATAATAGCATTAATTGAGCACCTACTGTGTGTAGATCACTGTACTAATCACTTGGACAAGTACAGTGGAGTTCGGGTACAGAAGATCATACAAGCCTCCTTGACTTTTGAAGACCGGCTGGTAGAAATATCACATTCAAGCAACTATGGATATACCGAATGAACCACCCTGCTTCTACATGATGGAACTCAAACGGATTGCTCCATGAAGCTTTGCTACTGAGATCATTTCTTAGGTAAAACCGGATTGCCGGTTTGCATGTAGATCTAGATCTCTTTTTATCATTAAATACAGCACTTTCTACTACTTCGGAGGGAAACAAATTAAAAAAAATATTTTCCGAAAATTTGAATTCTAAATCTTCCTCGGCTAAGCATTCTTTCCATAACCTTGAAGCCCAAAGAGATGCCTCTTCCATCTGCCTCGCGGGTCCCGGAGCCCGCGAACCGTGAGGGGCTGAAGGAGTAACGGACAAGATGTGTGCGTTTTGTTCTGCTTTTGGAGAATGCGGCTCAGCTCTCTGGATGCTGACTCTCCATCAGCTCATCAATGAAAATGCCAAAGAGATCAGAGCTGACGTAAAGGGGTACTGCTGCGATTGTCTATTTTCTTTGTCTGTTCTATGTGGCGCTAAACGATTGGCTGCAGGGGAGCTGCATTAAAAGGCAGCGTGGATTGGAAATCTGAGACGGTTCAACTACCAGAGTCTTCGATCTGCCCCAGGAGGCAGAAGGAAAGTGGCACTGCTTAGCAGCACAGGGCTCTACATCGACTGCTAGTTATCAAGCCATATCCAAACATACGGGGGAAATTGCCTCTTTCCCGTTTATTCTTTTGCTCATCTCTGCTCTCAAATTTTAAAACTGAAGCACCGTTCATACAGTTTGTCTTTCCCAAACCCGAAGTAACTCAAGGATAAGCGTGCACAACACCCTCTCTCTTCATATCAGACAGGTAATTGCTCTCCCCCACTTTAAAGGCTTATTGAAGGCACATCTCCAAGAAGCCTTCCCTGACTGAGCCCTCCTCTCCTCTTTTCCCACTCCCTTCTGCATCGCCCTGACTTGCTCCCTTCATTCATCTTCCCTCCCATCCCATAGCACTATATATATAGATGGATATCTGTAATTAATTCATTTATTTATATTAATGTCTGTCTCCCCCTCTAGACTGTGAGCTCGTTGTGGGCAGGGATTGGGTCTGTCTCTTGCTATACTGTACTCTCCCAAGTTCTTAGTATACTGCTTTGCACACAGTAAGCGCTCAAAAAATATGAATGAAGTGCACAAAAATGTGTAGGTGACATTCAAGCCCATTTTGAAATGTGGTGTTATACAATATTCCAATTCAGCCTCTGAGCAAAGTCTAAAAGTGATTTGCCACAATCTCTGGTTTTCCAAGCATGGTTTTAGCCTCCGGAGCTGAAAAAACTGCAGTAATCAGCCCCCTCTACTGACTATTCTGCAGGATAAACACGTCACAATAAATTAAATGAAAACCGGCTTCTTCGCACTGAAAAATTCATTTAAAACGACACCCTAACGATCTGACTCTGTATTTAGAAAAATAATAGCAGAGATGCTGATGGTCCTTCCATAGTGCTCTGCACATTAGAAGTGCATAATAAATACAATGATACTGTCATTCAACACCTTCCCCAAAACTGCCCTGCTGGCTTTTACACATCATCCCAGGGCTTAGCAAATATTAAGTACTTAACAAACACCAAAATCGATAATGTTATTGTCGTAATCGAAAAGATGAGAGATATGGTTCCAGGGAAACCATCGCAAAGGTTAACAACTGTTCAATGACGGGGATTACAACGATGATGACAAAGACGAAGATGATGGCTACATCTCCCCCGTAAATTACAGGTGAACCTCGGTTCAGTTACAAAATAATAATATAATAATAATAATTGTGGCATTTATTAAGTGCTTACCATGTGCCAGGCACTGTACTAAATGCTGGGGTGGACACAAGCAAATCAGGTTGGATAGAGTCCCTGCCCCATATGGGGCTCACAGTCTTAATCCCCATTTTCTATATGAGGGAACAGAGGCACAGAGAAGAAACGTGACTTGCTCAAGGTCACACAGCAGACACACACACCCCTAGGCCCAAAAGAATTCACGATGTCGTTCTTACACTGATTTCTTATTCCCTGCCATATTCCCCTCTCACGGTGGGGCAAGCCAAATCAATCTTTAGAGACACACCCTTACACGGGTCTAGGTAGAGGAATCGGGAGATGGTCCCTGACCTGAGGAGAAAAGGGAGTGAAGCTTAACTGACCCTCTAATGGATTGAGGCTGTCAGCTCCTTATGGGCAGGGATTGCCTCTATCGACTCTGTTGTACTGCACTCTCCCAAGCGCTCGGTATGATGCTTTCTCTGTGCACACCAACCATTCAATAAATACCACCGATGGACACAACCAAGGCCGGTTCGAAGGCAGATGGGGGCCCGGGATACTCTTTGTCGCAAGGCCCCCCAACCAGGGGAAACTCCCCTTCCCCCCTGCAGTCCTCTCTACCCCCAAGCAAAACTTTCCCAGATCAGGAGGGAGAGGGCAGAGATGGTCTGCTGCTTCACCACTCCAGGGGGGACCGGGAACAAAGTGTTCCCAGAAGTCGGTGCCAAGGCGGCTGCCCCGACTACCATTCCCAAGGGGCTCTGCAGCCCTACCTCCTGACTAGGCCACCCACTCCGGGACTCCGAAGATCGTACCTTCCTGTAATGAAGTACATGGTTCCTGTAGGTTTATTAAAATGAGTGTTCTTGCTCATTCATAATTGTCTGTGTTCACTGACCCCTAAGATCAATACAGTGAGAGACTGGCAAGTATTCCTCCTCACATTCTACACACAGAGGGCTTGTGCCGGAAGATGGGAACTGATATAGGGGAAACAGCGTGGGTCAGTGGAAAGAGCCTGGGCTTCGGAGTCAGAGGTCATGGGGTCGACTCCCTGCTCTGCCACTTGTCAGCTGTGGGACTGTGGGCAAGTCACTTAACTTCTCTGGGCCTCAGTTACCTCATCTGTAAAATGGGGATTAAAACTGTGAGCCCCATGTGGGACAATCTGATCACCCTGTATCCCCCCAGCACTTAGAACAGTGCTTTGCACATAGTGAGCGCTTAACAAATACCACCATTATTATATATCTGAGGTCGTATGGCCAATACGCAGAAGAGCCCGGGAGAGGTTTCCAACTCCTAAATGCCCACTCCAACAGGGCACTTGGCACACTTAAACCCAGCTCTCCTTGGCAGATCTGTCAATCAGTTAATCACTGGTATTGACTGAGTGCTTACTATGGCAAGAGCACTGTACTAAGCATTTGGGAGAGTGCAGATTAAAACCTAGACCATAAATTTACCATCTGAGTCATGTGACTATTCTCCCTTTCCATATGCAACTGAAGAAACCATTAAAAGAGAATGCAACTGCTTACTCTGGTGACGTACAAGCAGCAGGGCTTTAATTTTCCCTTTTAGTCTTTCACTCCAACAACGAAATTTCAACAATTGCTGGGGACAGTGGCTTCCCAGTAAGAGGAATCACACTGGAGCAAGATGGTAGCAACATATCCATGAGTCATCATATCTCCTTCTCCTCCTCTCCCGCCAGTTCATTCTGATTCTCTTCCTCCACCTCCTTTTGCAAGTTCTATTTCCACTCCTGGGTGAAAGCTAATTTTTCTCTATCACCAACTACTGTCGGCGGCAGGGAGTTTCCAGAACCTTCTCTAAGCCAATGCTCCATATATTGGTTCCTCCATCCAGACACACCCACCCACAGATGGGATTTCACCATCAACACTATCGTTTTCAAATATGTAGGGCGGCTGGAAACAGAGGCAGGTGGGGGGCTTTTCCTTTTCAGCACAAGCCGTAGGCATGAAAGCGGGCTAAAATAAAATGTTCAGCGGCCGACGAGAACTATGATAGTATGGTTGGGAAGAATTTAGGAGGAATTCACCCACCTTCCTGCCCAACTGAAACCTTCTATGGCGTAGCTCTATTACCAAAATCTGAAGTTCTAATACCAGGCTACTCACTGCATCCCGCTCTTATCTCTCTCGCCGTTGACCCTCGTTCACGCCTTCCCTCTTGCCTCAAAGCAGCAAGGCCTAGTGGAAAACGTATGACCTTGGGAGTCAGAGGACCAAGGTTCCAATCCTGACTTTTACTTGACTTCTATGTGCTTCGTTTTCTTATTTGGAAACAGGGGGGAAAAAATCCCTGTTCTCTGCATTCTTCCAGTGGGAGCCCAGTGTGGGACAGACACTGTGCATGTTATGCTTACATTGACCCCAGAGCTTAGTTTGGTGCTTGGCACGTAGTAAGTGCTTAGGAAACACCACAATTATTATTACGGGGAATTTCATATCCAACAGAACATTGCTCTCCTCATCTTCAAAGTTCTACTAAAATGGCATCTCCCGAAGAAAGCCTTCTCTGACTAATCTCCAAAATGCCACTGGAAACAGCTAGGATTCAGCAGGTCCACTCCTAACAACTCTACAGCTAAAGAATGGTTGCCTTTCTTTCTAAAGGCCTTCTCTGCACACTCCAAAGTGAGGTCAACAATGAGAACACCTTCACCCAAACATAAGAGTAGTGTAACAACGGCACAGTATACTTTACTAAACGAAAAGGTCGATTTGAACCTTGCCTAAAAGGGCAAACATGCAATATGTATTTAACAAGGACAGCCTTTACATTTCTCAAAAGGTACTGGGGACAGATGAAAGGTTACAGAAGGAAACCTGGGACAAAATGCAATCTTGAGGAGCAACAAGGCCTCTTGGAAAGAGCACGGGTGGGGAGTCAGAGGACCTGGGTTTTAATGCCAGTTCTACCTTCTGCTGTGTGACCCTGGGCAAGTCTCTTAGCTTCTCTGTGCCTCAGTTTCTCCTCTGTAAAATGGGAATTAAATACCTGTTCTCCCTCTCCCGTTAAACTGTGAGGCCCCTGTGGGACAGGGACTGTGTTCAATCTGATTATCTTGTATCTATGCTAGAGTTCAATATAGTGCTTGGCACACAGTAAACACCTAGCAAATATGGCATTATTATCATATTATTAATAATAATAATAAATTGCTTCCTATTAACATGTACTATGGGCCTTCAAAAGACTGACCACCGATCACACCAGAAACACCTGAAATCCTTCAAATCCTCTCACCATATCAGGTACCCTATGGTCTGCTGGATGGTTTCGAATTGAGCTGAGCTCCAGTGGAAGGACTCCTAAGGAATCAAACTTGATGTAGAGCAACAAACCCTAACCCTGGGAGTTTTACTATGGAACATATTCATAATTTGGAGGGGATGGCATGGAATGGTTACCTTAAGAAGTTCCTAATCTCCTCTGTCACAGAGTCCTATTCATTATGCCTGACGCGGTGGGTTTAGTTGGAAGTCTCATGCACAGAATGCTGCCGGTGGCCTGGAGTTTAGAGTCCAGAGAGAAGGCACTGCAGAGGGTGTGTGCTAGATTTATTTGCCTAGGTAAGAAGATGTCAGCTTCTGAGAAGAAGCCTGGGAATGAGCCAATAGTCTATTGTCTCATTAGCTCCTGGTGCTAATGGCTCATTTCTCACTATTACATTTACCTGGCAACCAATGGTCTAGAGAGAAATGTGCCTGTAAGGACCAGTTATTCAATCAGGGGCGAGTCAGAAGCTTATGAAGGAAATGTCAAAATAACTCATCTCAATCACACAGCCGGTGATTGAACATTTCATAAGTAACTTGTTTAAAAAAAAAAATAAAATCTAGTGATTGCACAGCCCCCAGGCCCAGTGGGGAGGGAGTGGGGAGGGTGCATGAAGGACGTAAATGGGACTACTGTCCTGGACCCTGCAGGGGTTGAGACCGCCTCACTGCCCCTAACCTCACTGCCCCTAGCCCAACAGCAGCCCTACCACAAGCTCCATGACATGACTGCCCAAACACCTCACAGGAGCCAGGGTCAGGGGCAGGGCAGTGTCCCTGCTAGGAGCCGCACTGCCCTGGGGAAGAGGGAGAGGGACAGTCGGGGGGATTCTGCAAGCCAGACCAGGGGCAGGCCTGGGGTGACACCATGCTACTCCGTGACTGCAAACTGGGATTGGAGGGATTTTTTTTAGAAAAGGAGGTGGCAGTGAGGAGCTGGGGAGGTGGGATGTGCCCACTGAGGAGGGTGTTCAACAGCAGAATGCCACCTTTTTGCCATATCGGGCACGCCCAACCCGCTCTGAGAATAAGAGGCCTCCAACTTCCAGTCAGCTCTGTGAACACGGCCCCCCAACTTTCAACCAGCTCTGCGAATACCCCTGCAACACCCAGCCAAATCTGCAAATACACATCTGGACTCCAACCAGCTCTGCAAATAATCCCCAACTTCCAATCAGTTCTGCAAATACACCCCCAACTACCAGCCAGCTCTGAGAACACACCTTGAGTTTCCAGCCGGCACTGCAAATAGACATCCAGACTCTCCAACCAGGTCTGTGAATACCCCCAATTTCCAATCAGCTCTGAAAATACAACCCCAATCTGCAGCCAGCTCTGAGAATATCTCCAATACACATCCCCTGCTCCCCTCCACACCAGCCTTGCCAATAGCCACACCACTTTGGGGCTGAAATAAGTGGCCACTCTAGTTTTCTGAAATGATTGGAATTTTAAATCTCCAGGAACCAGAAGTGAAATGAAAAAACGCTCAGGAAGAATATTTTTTACAGTCTTCTGCCACCCTCCTATGTCTCTCTAGGGGGTGCAGATGCCACAAATTGCTTGCTCCGAAGAGATCATTTTGGTGAGCATTCGATCAAATCTCTGATGATGTTTCTTTCCCGGAAACTGACCACAGATCGGGTGGGGACCCATTGTAAACACACTGTCCTACTAAAATCTAACTCTGAAGCCTTTCTTGGAAGAACTACACTTTACGACTTAACAAAATCGGGCAAATACATAATAGAACACTATATTATCTAAATGTGCCAGTGCGTATTTGTATTAGGAAACCGAGCTTAAGAAAATATAGAATTTACCAGATATAACACTGGATTGAATACAGCCAAAGTACACCTGCTTGTCACAGAAAGCTGGTCAAACAGTTGAATTCAAGCTAACAGATCTTTAAGTTGACACTGTTTCTCTTAGATGTCAAGTCTTCAAAAATAATAATTGGCCATTGGTGGAGGCTGCTATTCAGCTTTCTGCCAATGATTCATTTCGATGTGTATCTAAAAGTAAACACACCACCCTCCCAGTCTGCCCAAACAGACAACCAGGGGGGATGGTCTAATTTCATAAGAGCCCGGATTCAAATTCGCCATTAATTTATTTTGCTTGAGGGCCGGTATTCCTATCTGGAAAAATGGCTCAGACAAATAGTCAGACCTTGTCCAACGTTTATTCACCTGCTTTCTTCCCATCACTGGTCGGTTAGACACCGTTACGTGATGGGGCCTGGCCCTTAAGCTCTCTCTTCCCTTCGCCCAGGGTCTGTCGTTGCCGTCGAGCTGTTTCTGATTAATAGCGACTCTATGGATATATTTTCTCCAGAACGTCCGTCTCTGCCATAATCCGTACCCTTTCTAAAGGTTCTTCCGTATTGCCGTTATGGTCCTATCCATCTAGCTGCTGGTCTGCCTCTTCCACGTTTTCCTTGGACTTTTCCTAGCATACTTACATACACAATTTACATGCACTTGCTTACAATTAATTACATACTTACATACACAATTAATTTATTATAGAAATGCCTGTCTTCCCCTCTAGATTGTACGGTCACTCTGGGTAGGGAATGTGTCTATCAGCTCTACTGTATTGTACTCTCCCAAGCGCTTAGTACAATGCTCTGCACATAGTAAATGCTCAGTAAATACGACTGACTGGTTAACTGACTCTACTCAAGCTTCCTGAGACACAGAGAGGGAATGAAGTGCTCATTGGAATAACTAAGAATAATCTATCCATGTCTCAAGCAGTCCTTGCCGAACAGAGCACTTTCCATCAGGTGATTAAGTGGGGAACTCCACCATGGGATCTTGAGAAATTAAGCGATCAATCAATAGTATTTATTGACTATCTGCTGCCAGCAGAGTTCAATCAATCAATCAATCGTAATCACTGAGCAGAGTGCAGAGTGTTTGCAGAGCATGGTACTAAGCTCTTACAATAGAGATGGTGGGCATGACCCCTGCGCTGAATCAATCAGTGGTATTTACTGAGCGCTTACTATATGCACAGCACTGTATTGTACTTGGGAGAGTACAAAAGAATTAGCAGATTCCCTGCCCATACTGAGCTTACAAGGAGCTGACAATGTTGAGTTTGGGGGTTGGGGTGGGTTTTGCATCACTGAAGGGGGAATGATGAAGAAGGGAGATGATGAAAGAGACTCCTCATGGTTCGTCCTCTAGCTTTTCCAAGACAACTCCCCCTAAGGAGCAGGGCAGTGGCCCAGCAATCCAAAACAGAGAAAAGGAAGGAGAAGGCAGAGGAATCAGAAGTAAACAGGCACATGCCTGCAACCCGGGAAAAATAAGCAGGTCCCCAAAAATGTCCATTTCATCTCTCAGTTCCTCGAAACCTCCATCTGCGATGAAGTTGATCATTCCTCGGCTCCCTTCTTTGTCTCTCTCTCTCTCTCTCTCCCTCCCTCCCTTCCTCCTTCCCTCCCTGGGATGAGCTAAGTGAAGCAATAAGATAACCAAAGCTCTTAGAACATCTTAGCGTAAAGCCACAGTGCAAATACCAAGTATTACTGTCATATATATAACAAATGAAATTGTTCCCTTATACGTACCTCTGAGAAATACAGGCTTGCCTTTGGAACCAAGAGGGAGCCTGCCACAACGGTTTGCATGAGCATAAAGGACCCTGCCTAACGGGGCTCTTATTTGACAAGTCAAATATTTGCAAGGAACTGGAATGAAAAATCTCCTCTAAAAATTCAAGAGGATAAGGTAATGTTTTCATTCAGCTTAAAGGGACATTTTCACAGGATTTCTGACAAAAATGTGAATTTGGGTGGGGACTTAATTTTTTTTTTCAATTGTTTTATATATATTGTAAACCCCTTGAAATGTTTTCGGTCCCTACAAAGTAGCTACACCACTGAAGACAGGGATCGAAAATCAGAGGTGACTTGCAGGGGAAACGATCCAGACTAGCTTCATTGTTTAATTTCATCAAACCACAAAATGCCAAAACATAATCAAAGCCAAGAAGTAAATCTGATTTCTGAAAACCCAATCTCTTTGGTTACCTGAAGTGCTACTAACAAATCAGAGCAAAGATGTGTGTTTTGCTAAGTTTGGTTCTTTCTAGAATAAATTCCCATCTTAATAAACAGGGTCCTTTTACTTCAACAAACTGCATGTCTTTTCTATTTTGATGAATGACTGCCAACCGAATTAACATGAGCAGAACGAGAACACGAATAAGTGACTGTTTCATCATTTGAATATTATCTACCATACACTTTGAGCTTGGTACACTGTCCGGGCTTCAAATCTCCCAGAAGTTGCATCATTGTGTCCAACAGCACGCAACTCGAATTAACCAGGAATTCACGCCCACACGCCACGGCGGCCACGTCTGCAACAGAGAGACAAAACAAAGCATTCGGATCACATTCCAGATAGGAGTAAGGAACTGGTGCTTAGAATGCAATATTAGCCTTCACACCGAAAGCCTGCAACAACAGACATGGGTATTAAAAAAACCATAACTTTTTCCAAGGATTGATACATTGTCTAGTTAAAATGACAACCGAAAAATGGTACCAAAGCAGTGACTACCCCCTGGGATGAACAAACAACTTCCCACTGCCACGAAAAACAGGATTTTAAATAAAACATGTCCTCATTCTGGCCCCATTGAGTTGCTAGCCTTGCAAAAACTAAGGGACGGGGCCGGGGGGGGGGGGGGGGGGAGCAGCAATCCCAATCCCTTGTGGAATCAATGTGTGTTCCTTGCTTCCAAACACAGAATCCAAATAATCCAGCCAAAGGCTGCCTGGGTCTGGAAATAAGGTAGGGTGAAATGCCAAGTTGGTTCTCCTAATCACTGTGCTTAGGACAGTACTTGACTCAAAATAAGTGCTTAACAAATAACATTTTCAAAAAGGGGGTGGGCATGCAAGTCCTTATAGTAATAATAACAATGAATAATAATTATGGTCTCTATGAGCCATACTATACTTGGTCACTATACCAAGCCCAGCGGTAGACATGAGATAATCAAGGTGGACACAGTTCCTGTCCCACATGGGGTTCACAGTCTAACCAGGAGAGAGAGCAGGTAGCTCGAGAGAGCCTCGTATCTTTCATACATCTCCTTCCTAGCCACTCTCACTCTTAGGTTGCCAGTGGCTTCAATACTTTCCCATCATTCCACCCATCTCCCCCTAACTCTCTATTCAGCTAGGACAGTGCTTTAGCCCCACCTGCATGCTTGCACTAAGCACACCCAGGGGCTTTGTCTGGACCAGATAACGGGATCAAAATGGCCAGTTACAGGAAGACAGGCGGTTTTGTTCTTTGGTTTCTAATATGGTTCAGGGGCAAAAAAGGAAAAGAAACATCTGGGGAGATAAGCAAAAGGCACCTCATTCTTCTGGATAACTCCTTCTTGTTGGGGCTCGGGTCCCATGAGTATTTGACAAGCTGAAAGTTGCTTTGTTTGTAAGCCTTGCAAAACCAATACATATTTAAGGGAGAGTGTGCTGGATTCTACTTCGCCTGTGAATTATCAATATAATCCTTAGTCAACTCCGATCACTGAGGCACGGTTATTCATGAGAATGCAAGAGGCCCAGTGTACATCAGGAGTTCAGATTACCTGCAGAGGTGACTGCAGAGGCCCTGGGAAAACAATGAACTTTTCATTTACAAATGATGGACAGTAAATCTGATCTGGAAATACCAGTTCCTAGAGCAACTTGGCACCTGGTGGGCATATCAATAGGCACCCTTAACCAATGGAGGGAGGGATTCTGCTACTACTAACAATAATAATAATGATGATGTGGTATGTGCTTAGTGCTTACTATATGTCAAGCATGGTACGGTACTAATAAGCCCTGGGTAGATACAAGACATTCAGGTTGGAACCAATCACTGTCCAACATAGGGCTCACAGCCTAAGTAGGAGGGACAACAAGTAGTGAATCCCCATTTTACAGAATAGGAAAATGAGGTTCAGAAAAATTACATGTCTTGCCCAAGATCAGTCAGCAGGAAAGAGGCAGAACCAGGATTAGAACCAGGGTCCTCTAATTCCCGGGCCGTATGCTCTTTTCACTAGACCATACTGTTACTCACAGAAACTCATTATCTTATTTTATCATCACTTTTTTCTGAATACCTTCTGCCATTCCTTTCAACATACAGTATCTTTGATGTATCTTCATCTAACTTCACCTGACTCTTTACGAACTTTTTATCCATGTCGTCTCTGTTCATGACCCCACAAGTGAGAGTTATTAACCCACCACACTAGTCTATCTCGAGAAGGTGGAGCCAAATTCAAATTAAAAATTTCTGTCTTTGGCTCAGGCATGGGAATTCTTAGCTTTCCATGCAGATACTTTCTGCTTTTTGGTAGCCAGTCGACTATGTGGGATGTCTATGATTCACCCCAACTGGTTTTGTTTCGCAGATAACTGGCACCACATCTTTGGCACCTGAACACTTCCTGGTTTCTTGGTTTGGAAAACACTCTCACTGTGAGGCTCTGCTCACATAGCACTGTTATTCTTCAATTTGAACCAGCTTCTCTTCCTCAGAGATTGTTGCCCATCGACATTCCGATCTGGGGATCGCTGATGGCAAAATAGGGGAGTCAAAAGTTCTCTTTCTCTTCATATGTAACTCTTGATCCAATAGTGACGTTCTGATATAGAAAATACACCCAATCTGTCTTCTTCTTCTTGTTGCATTGCTTTGTTTCTTCCTGACCGAGTCATACACATATACACACAGCTTCTGACTTTGATATTCACATACAAAACAGAGATATGTTTGTCTGAACTGGCTTAATAAAAGGAAATCTCCACATGTGCATAATAGCATTAGGCATTCAAATAAATGACTTACTGGTTACAATTCCAGCCAAAGCAAACACAAACTGATTTTCATCAGATTCCAGCTCCTGCTGCTGTTTGACATCCCCTTCTAACGATTTGACGTAACTCTCCATTGTTTGTCCACTGATATTGAAAAACTTTGCTGCCTTACTCTAGAAGTTCAGAGGAAAAAAGGCAACAAAAAACATGAGGCACATTCTTCATTCTGCAGAAAGTTAAACTGTACAGTGTGGGCAGATAAAGCTCAGGCTTCCTTCTAGAAAAATTCCTTCCCTATCTTTTTTAACGTTAGGAATTGAAAAATAGTCGGTATTCATTAGAGGTCATCAATTATTTATGACTGTGGGATTTGGGGAGGGTTTTGAGGATGGGGAGACCTGTGGTCTGGCAGATGCAGAAGCAGGGTGCGGGGGGAAAGGGAGGGCTTCTAGGTTGGGGGAAGATCACCGGCAAGGAGTTGGAGATGGGGAGAGCGAGAGTGAGAGGCAGAAGTAGAGCCAGGCCCGGAGAGTGGGAGAGTGGGAGAGTTGAGAAGGAGGCACAGTGAAAAGGGGAGCTCAAGGGGAACCAAGGCCGAAAGCTGGGGAAGAGTTTGTGGTGATGGGGTCCCCGGGGCTGGCTTACTCCTCCTATAATGGCTTGAGCTGCCCCCTCATTGCTGGTGATGCCCCATAGGAGGGTGCATGCAGCTGATCCCATCTCCGTACAGTATTCTGCCTGCTGCAGGAGTTGCAACTTTGCCTCACTCAGCTGCTGTTGGAGGGCCAGTTTTTCCTAGAATGGAAACAAAATGAAATCTGAGAAAATGAACAGTTTCCCTGCCTGTAAATATCTCCGTTACCGTCTCGCTCATTCACAGAATAAAGAAGCAGGAAAATGCCACTAGAGTTACAAGCAGCGCGCCCTAGTGGAAAGAGCATGGGCCTGGGAGCCAGAGGAACTGGGTTCGAATTCCGGCTCTGCCAATGGTCTGCCGTGTGACCTTGGGCCAGTCACTTAACTTCTCTCCACCTCAATTTCCGCAACTGTAAAATGGGGATTAAATACCTGTTCTCCTTCTTATTTAGACAGGGAGCCCCATGTGGGACAGGGACTGTGTCCGACCTGATTACCTCATATCTACACCAGGGTTTAGAACAATGCTTGACACACAGTAAGAGTTTAACAAATATAATAATAATCTTCATAAGCACAATAAACATAACAGATTTAATAAACATCATAATAATATTAATAAAGAGAGTGGCCAAGCAAAGCTGATTCCTTACTCCAATTCCCGGGAAATCAAAGAACAGGGATACAGAGACCCCCTAAGGAACAGCACCACATACTGCATTATATACCCTCACAACACCACCCTCTGTTTTGGGTGCTGTCAGCCATGGTGAGAGTGATAATGCTGGCATTTCTTATGCCCTTCACTATGGGCCAAGCACTGTGCAGAGCTCAGGGAGAGATTCAAGATGCACAAAGTAGGCTCCCAGTTGAATATCTTATCCACTCAAACACGTCTGATATGGCAATACCAGCAATCCTTCCCACCTTGTTTGCCCCTTGAGAAAGATCCTGGATGAGTTGGTGGGTTGGCCACCTATCTCTGTTTTCCAGCCTGTTTCTTGGCATCCTTTTTTTTTTTTAGTATTTGTTAAGTGCTATGTGTCAGGCACCATTCTAAGCGCTGTGACAGAGTCAAATTAATCAGGTTGGACACAGTCCATGTCTCACATGAGGCTCACAATCTTAATCCCCAGAAGGGTGAGGTGACTGAGGCACAGAAAAGTTAAGTGCACAGAAAACCGCCATCCCTAAACCGGGGGCCAAAGAGAGAAGATATCAATATAGTACGACTAGTCCTCACTTCAAGTGGACTCGGTTAACACTGCTTTGTTACTCAGTCACTAACGTATAAGGGAACATAACAGATCTGAAGTCGCAGGATGGCGTTTTGCCTTGTTGAGTCACTCCCCTCCCGGGACATAAGCCAAACGACACTTCCGCTTGAGCACGGCAGCTACTGTAGCTTATGCTCCGTCTCAGGTGCCCCCCGACAGCACTGGTGGCTGCTGGACACCCCTTGGGCGGTCTGGAAGTAACAGACACACTGATTTGATGGGGCACTACGCAGGGGATGCAACGTGGGGTACCAGTGTCATCGGGGTCGTTTTGCGAAAGTCCCCTGAAGCATCAGCGTGTTGTGGGACGCCTCCCCACCATTCCTTTGCTTTGGCATCTTGCTCCCAAGTCCCCTGGGGTGGGGAGGGGAGAGAGCTGGGGTGGAGGGAGGCCGGGGACTTTAAAGAGAAACACCAGACACAAAGATGCACCCATTCCGGATTGAGGACAAACCAGCTGGACACCAGGCTGGTCGGGATTTGAACTGCCCACCTGATTTGCTCAGTCAGTCAGTCAATCATCAATGGTATTTATTGAGTGCTTACTATGTGGACAGCACTGTACTAAGCGCTTGGGACAGTACAATTCAACAGAGCCTTAGTTCCCATCAATCTAAAGGCCCAAAGAGAAAAATTGAGAATTCCCCTTACTTAAAGTAGGTGCCTATCTTTAAATCCTAAAAGGCCTCATTATTGAAGGAATATTTTTCAATCTCAGCTTGGAAATACAGTGACAAGTCTTTTCTTAAAAAAATTAACTGGTTGTTAGAACCAATCCTTTCACTATCCAAAATCAATAAATTGTCCAAACTAATGAAATATAAAAATACAGGTAGCCGGCAATGTTACCAGAAAAGATGATTTGCAATACACAGCTAAATAAGTTCCTAGGCTTTGATCTCAATCCAGAAACCACTACTACCACTATCCCATATTTCTGGAGAAGTCCAGCCATCAGGATGTAAAATCAAAATGTTAAAAAAAAAATCCCTCCCACCTCCCTCCCTAACCATGTTTAAGCCAACTCTGCCCACTGTATTTCCCCTTTTTCTCAGGTGGAGAAAACCTCTGATCACCGATTTCTAAAAACAATATCAATCCTGTCAAAGTTAAATCAGGAACTTCATTCTGAAAGAGTTAGAGCTAAAAGGAATTCTGCCATCTGGCTTATGTTTGACCACCTCAAACACCCCAATTTACTACACAATGTCTATAGAAACCACTAACTACTTCAACTACAAGATGATTTGCTATTAAATGGAACGGGTATTCCTCGAGTCCAGGAATTCAACTAGCAAGCCCTAATCAATCAATAGTATTTACTGCACGCTTACCCTGTGCAGAGCTCTATACACTTTCCCAAGCGCTTAGTACAGTGCTCTGCACACAGTAAGCGCTCAATAAATATGACTGAATGAATAATAATAATAATGTTGGTATTTGTTAAGCGCTTACTATGTGCAGAGCACTGTTCTAAGCGCTGGGGTAGATACAGGGGAATCAGGTTGTCCCATGTGGGGCTCACAGTTTTCATCCCCATTTTACAGATGAGGGAACTGAGGCACAGAGAAGTGAAGTGACTTGCCCACAGTCACACAGCTGACAAGTGGCAGAGCTGGGATTCGAACTCATGACCTCTGACTCCAAAGCCCAGGCTCTTTCCACTGAGCCACGCCACTTCTTCTAGAATGAATGAATACTAAGCACTGGAAACGAGACAAACTGATCCAAAATGCATGTCCCATAATCTACATCTGACCCAGAAAGTAGTCCTCTGAAGAGCAGAATCTATTTTGCATCCTAAACAGAAGTTGCCACATTTTGCTGAAGGACAAATTAGATCTTCAACATCCTCTATTAGCTGACTGAGAAAGAGAGACACCACTGAGTTCTGAACCAGTCACACTTTCTGTACTGTGGTGGAAATTGAAGAATAATGATGACATCTCAGAAAAGTTTACCTTTTTCCCCAATTTTCCTTTTTTCTTCTCTAGAGGAGAATGGTCCCAAACCAAACGTTTTAAATTTCCCCACTCACCAGGATGTCCAGGTTGCATTTTCTTGCTCTGTCCCAGACCTGTGAGCCTGGCCAATAATAGAGCGATAATATGTTTGGTACTCGGAAGCATCAGGCACCGACCACAAATAGAGGACTTCTGCTAAGAGGTCTGTTTTCCATTTCGGCCAAACATCTAAATTATTTTCAAATCCTGGACCTCTCTTGCATGGCTACTGTAGTCTGATCTTCACTATCAGGTTTACCCAATTAAAGTATCAAAGAATGGGGTGTTTATCCTAACCTAGGAGTCGAACAGAACACTTGGTCCTTTAATTCACTCAGAAGGTTCAAAAAATGGGAGTACCTACAAAACCCTTCACTACCTGGAGACCCATTTTCTATCCACAGATATCTAGAAGGCAATTGTAAGCGATAAAAATTAAAATGCTCCCCGGTTCTTGACCACACCAACAGAAGTAGAAACAGCTCCAACTTCGTGTATGGAGGAAAAAAGGACGACTATTTTCCACCTACAAAAATAAAATTAGATGTGACATAATATTTTAAACTAATTTAATGGAATTTAATTTTCTCCCACATACTGTAATAAAATATCACTGGTTATTTCCAAGATACCAGTAAATAGCACATTATTGAAAGCACCTGCTTCAGATTTAATATGTCTCAATCTCTGGCTGCAAATCATTACTAGTTCATCCCTTTAATTTCTTCGTTATTTTTATTGGGATTTGGGATTTTATTACTGAAAGTCACTTATGAACATAAAAATAAAAAGTAGCTACTAAAAAGCATCAAGTGAATAGTCTCCGCATCATTTGCTTATAAATGTCTACAGTTCAACCAATTTCCAACTCTTTCAGAACTCACAAATTCAAGAAACATTATTATCTCATGAGACTTGAGGGTTGGAAATACGTAATTCCATTTCTCATTATTATTTCATTTCTTATTAACACTAAAGTAGGGTAGAGCCCTTGCTCAAAGCTGGGTTTGGTTTGATAACCACTGTACCTTATTCTCTCTCATGCTTTCTTCTTGGGCTGTTTCCAGACGGGCTTTAAAGTGTTCGCAATCCATTCTCACCTGCACTAGTTCTTGCTCTTTCTTTTTCAAGCCTGGGAGGAAGGAGGAAAAATGAGACCCGAGATATTTCCCACAACAACTCTCTATTAAGCCCCTTATTTCCTAAAATTCTCAACTGGCAGATTCTAATCAGTAGCTGATCTTCTGGCTGGGTCTGTTGGACTTTTTAATCCCTCAGCCCCATAGCACTTACATACCCATTGGTAATTTATTAATTTATACTAACGTCTGCCTCCCCCTCTAGACTGTAAACCCACAGTGGGCGGGGAAGGTGTCTATCCACTCTATTATACTGTATGCCCCCAAGTGCTTAGTACAGTGCTCTGTATGTAAACACTCAATAAATATGACTCTTTGATTGATTGATACATAGCCCTTGAATAACCCATTCCCCAAAATACTTGGTTTTCAAAATTCTTATTATTTTTCACTCATTGGGAATTCCTTTTTAACTGAAAGCAGCGTCATTCTACTGCTGATCTTGTTGCTGAGACTCAGGCGCCTTATTCTGGGATTCCGGGCCCATGTTGAGAGATTGGAATGTCTTTCTGAGAAGCTGGTACATCTTACAGAACAGACTGGTTTCTTTCCTTTTAGAAGAGGAAGGCAGTTCTGTGAGTACAGGGTGCCGATACTGGCTGATTCACAGAGCAACTGGCAGGCTGATTCAATGAGAGCAACTGTAGGAGTAGTCAATGGAGGAGTGAAAATAACGGTGATTAACAAAAAAGAAAAATGCCATAATGAAAGGGTTGGAACTATGGAACACTTCCCCGCTGCCGCATTTCTTCATCTGACAAGCCCAGAGGCTCTGCCAAACAAAAATCCGGGAAGGCACACGCCTGCCAATATGCGGACATCTGTAATTTCCAGCAGGATTGACCATAAATGAAAGTCCTGTCTTGCTGCCGAGATGGCAGCCTTGAAGCAGGCAGGATCATATTTAAATTTAGAAATTAAAATTGAATTGCAAATGTTACCGGCTAAAGAAACAAACTGTTCTGCCTCCGTAACAAAACAAAAAAACAAAAAACAGAAAAATAAACGAATTGTGAGAAAATGACAAGCGTTCAATAATTCTAAATTTGAAAAAAAAAAAACTTTCTGAATTTTGTCCCTCGAATCCAATTTTTCTTTCAGTGTGCTAATGGCATGTAGGAACTTGTCATTCAACTGTTGAAAAGTGCTGGGGACCAGGAGGTGGGAAACCTGGGTTCTAACCCCAGCTTTGCCACTGGCCTGCTATGTGACCTTGGACAAGTCATTTAACCTTTCTGAGCCTCAGTTTCCTTATCTGCAAAAGGGGCATAAGACTAGGAGCCGGTGTGGGACAAGAACTGAGATTTATCTTCTAGCAACCCCCACCATTTAGAAGTGTTTTGGAACCTAGGAGGTGCTTAATAAACAGTGTTATTATTCACTAGATGGATTTAGTTTGCCCATCTATTTCCGATCTAAAATACAAAGGACCATTCAAGCATTACCCTTAGGATACCTCAAAGTATATAAACAGACCCACGTGAGAAATCATCCCCATAAACACAGGGGAGAAAGCACACTTAAATCTTTGCAAAACTTATCTCTGAAGGAAAAAAAAAAATCTACAGAGACAGGGCTTTCACTCAGCTCGTCATGGGCAGGGAACGTGACTACCATTTCTATTATACTGTACTCTCCCAAGCGCTTAGCATAGCACCCTGCATACAATACGTGCTCAATGAATATTTTTGGTTGATCGATTGGGTATGTCACAGTTCCAATATACCAAGTGGGCGGGCTAGTGAGCTCATGCTGGTCTCTGCTAGGTTGAGTAGTGAGCTTTCTTTTTCCTTTGGCTTAGATCTCCTCCTTGTGGCCATTTACAAATGTCACCATTCCTCACACCTCCTTTACTGCAAAATCATAATTGTGGCCATTGAGAAGGGCTTATTATGGGTCAAGCACTGGACTAAGTCCTGGAGTAGGTCCAAGATAATCAGGCTGGACACAGCCCCTATCCCACGAGGGGTTCTCAATCTAAGTAGGAGAAGAGGGCACTTATATATAGATGAGGAAACTGAGGCACAGAACAGTTAAGTGACTTGTCCAAAGCCACAGAGCAGGCAAGAGGTGAAGCTAGAATTAGAACCCAGGACCTCCGATTCCCAAGCCTATGCTCTTTCCATTGGGCCCCCTACACTCTATGACTGCTGAACTGAATTGCTAAATATCATGGGCGATTTCTAATGGATGTTGGGAAAAGATCAATTGTGCTTGAGTTCTCTAGCTGAATGGCGCAGAGGTTGAGGATGAGACTACTGCGGTAGAGGGTTAATGAGCACAGATCAGAGAAATCATATGAAATTCACTTTGGCCAAATCTTAAATTATGCTGGGCCAGTAACCAAATTTCCTGTCTGAAAATCTTGAGTTACCTTCAACTTAATTGTAAATCTTGCTATAAGAATATTCTAAAGTGAAAAAGAAGATTCCAAGTGGTTTCTAAAATGAAGAAGAGTCCAAGTGATAAAGTCTATTAATCAATCAGTTTATGATATTAATGAAGCAGCACGGCCTAGTGGAAAGGGCACGGGCTTGGGAACCTGAGGACCTAAGTTCAAAACCCGGTTCTGCCACTTGTCTGCTGTTTGACTTTGGACAAGTGGCTAAACTTCTCTGTGCCTCAGTTACCTCATCTGTAAAATGAGGTTAAGACTTAGTAAAATGTCTGGCACACAGAAAGCTCTTAACAAACACCATAAAAAATCAAATCAAATAAGCACTTGGGTGAGTGCCATCCTTACCTTCAAGGAGTTTTCAGTCCAATGGGACTGTAAAACTGACAAATGTATCTCTTTCCTTTTCATTATTGCCTGATAGGGTTCAGATTAATCAATCATTCGTACTGATTGAGCGCTTACTGCATGCAAAGCACTGAACTAAGCGCTTGGGAGAGTACAATATAATAAAGTTGAAGACTCGGTCCCTGCCTACAAGGAGACTAAAGAGGATTAATTCTATGTGGGAAAATTATTTCTTTTAAATAGGTAGCAGTGAACCTAGAGTCTTAACAGATGGCTTTTGACAGTAATTCTTTTTTCTACCCTACCTCCAACAGTTGGACCTTGAAACACATTCTACGGAAGTTCTAAAGACACTTTTGCTTATTGACTTCTTTCAGGCACAAACCATGTTTTTAGCTGCCATATCAATCTGAATGCCAATTTTTCCTTGGGAGTTTGGGCCGCAGTGCAGCCAGAGTCAGGGTGCCACGCCCCCGGCTCTGGAATCCCAAACCACCCACAGTGCCCAACAATTGATGGATGGGCCCTGGCAAGGTCGTCAGTGCCTGAGCTACAACCAGAGGCTGGTGTGCCGGCTTGGGTAACTTGGCAGGCTACCCGCTGGCACATTTCACGGATTGGCCGTGACTGCTTTAGTCTGACGACTGTGTAACATTCAGGTGCCCCTTAAGGGGCATGGATACTTTCTAAATATACCTATGCCTCGGAACCAGCACCCTCGAGTGGCACCCGATGGCATTCAAGCCAACTGGCACTACTAGTCCACCTATCCACACACCAGAATATCAGTGGATTCCGGGAAATTTGCTGTTGTGGACCTAAGTGAGGCTGAGGGCCCCAGAGGGCTGCGTTAAGGTGGGGGGGGGGGGGAGGGGTTGCATTCCAGTACCTCCCGCTGGAGTTGGAATCTATTCAGGAGTGCTGGAGACCTGACACCTACTAGAACCCCAAAAGATCCACTAAATAAATCCAAACCCCAGGGGAGCCCTGGGATCAAAGCTCCCAGGAATCTTTTCGATCACAAGTCAACCTGTTCTCAGAACGGACCCCTGGGGTGGACAGTTTGCTCCTGGAACCCCAAACCTGTTACCCAGTCTCCCAAAATCCTGGCCAGGCATATGCTGGGCTCAGCTGCCTCTCTAGCATATATAGTTGCTAGATGATGCTGGGGCTTAGTTTGTCCTGACCAGAGAGGACCAGGCTGGGTTTGATTGAGAGAGGGGGAGCAAAGCTTTTCTATGGCCTCTCAATGCTCTGACACCCTCCTAGCATCCAGAGATGCTGCATTATTCCCTGCCACTTACAGGAAGCAGCATGGCCTAACGGAAACAGCACTGGCCTGGGAGTCAGAGGACGTAGGTTCTCATCCCAGCTCCGCCAGTTGCCAGCTGTGTAACCTTGGGCAAGTCACTTAACTTCTTTGTCCCTCGGCCCCCTCATCCGTAAAATGAAGGTGAAAACTGTGAGTCCCATGTGGGACAGGGATTATGTCCAACCCGATGATCTTGTATCTACCCCACCGCTTAGTACAGAGCCTGGCACATAGTAAGCACTTAAGAAATACCATTAAAAAAAAAATCAATCGATCAATCAATGGTACTTATTGAGTGCTTAGTGTGTGCAGAGCACTGTACTAAATGCTTGGGAGAGGACAATATAACAGAATTAGTAGACATGTTTTACAAAAAAAAAAAAAACTATTTCAGTCCCCCGTTAGTGGAAGGTGGCACTCGTTACTTACATTTACTTAGAATTAATCTCACAGATAGATAATAGCTACTAACATGAAGAACTCACTTGCATCTAGAGTTTCTAATTTCTGGAAGCTCTTCAAAAATGATGTATTCAGGATTCTAGGTAAGAATTCCTTTAACTGCATCACTTCTGTCATCAGCCTCTCCAGGTCTTTTTTTCTGATTCTAACAAATTCTTCTTTGTTATCAGCCTTCTAAAACATTAAGCACATTGATTACTCAGATTATTTTTGATAAGGACATAGAGTCTTGTCACCCCTATTTGTTTAAATTTTTGTTGTTTCCCAATCTGCCTCAATTTTACCTATTAAAAATTTTAATAACTAAAATTTCCTTTTGGGCCCGTGCTTCCCCAGGAGTCTAACCCTATATAATGATATCTTGACCATCGTGGTGGAGGTTTGGATGAAGAGAGAAATGTTCTGGAGGAAAAATCAGCAGGATTTAGGAATCTGACCAAATGTGAGAGCTCAACGGCAGTGAGAAGTCAAGGATGACAGCAAAGATACAGAATTCTGGGAGGAGAAAAAGAGTGGTGCTATCTAGAGATGGAAGAGTTAGGTGAGTGGAGGGCTTGCGAGGAAAGATGTCAAGTTCAATTTTAAATGAACTTCAGAACTTTTATATATATATATATATATATATATATATATATATATATATATATATGCATATACAAAATATATATGGCTATATATAGTCAAATATTCTATTATATATTCTAATAGTATGTCAGGCTAAATAGGTGAACCCTTGTTCTTCCACCTGTTCCCAGTATTTTTAAACTATTTTTGTCTAATTTACCATGGCCTAGAGGAACAAGCACTGCGCTGGGAGGCAAAGAAACAGTGTGGCCTAATGGATAGGGTACAGGCCTGGGAATCAAGGTGCTGGATTCTAATCCCACTTCGGCGACCTGACTGCTCCGGGATGTTGGACAAGTCACTTAAGTTCTCTGTGCCTCACAATTTACCTTATTGGTAAAATGGGGGAGATACAGGGTAATCAGATTGTCCCACATGAGGCTCACAGTCTTAATCCCCATTTTACAGATGAGGGAACTGAGGCACAGAGAAGTTAAGTGATTTGCCCACAGTCCCACAGCTGACAAGTGGCAGAGCCAGGATTCAATCCCATGACCTCTGACTTCCAAGCCCGGGCTCTTTATGTGCCAAACACTGTTCTAAGCACTGAGCGGGGGACAGAAGGTGATCAGGTTGTCCCCCCATGGGTCTACCAACCTTCACCGCCCCCCCTTTTCCAGATGACTCAGTGGAAAGAGCCCAGGCTTGGGAGTCAGAGGTCATGGGTTCAAACTCCGGCTCAGCCACTTGTCAGTTGTGTGATTTGGGGCAAGTCACTTCCCTTCTCGGCGCTTCAGTTACCTCATCTGTAAAATGGGGATGAAGACTGGGAGCCTCACGTGGGACACCCTGGTCACCTTGTATCCTTCCCAGCGCTTAGAACAGTGCTTTTCACATAGTAAGTGCTTAACAATCACTTCACTTCTCTGTGCCTCAGTTCCCTCATGTGTAATATGGGGATTAAGACTATGAGCCCCATGTGGGACAGGGACTGTGTCCAATCTGATTATCTTGAATCTACCCCAGCACTCAGTACAGTGTCTGGCATGTAGTAAGTGCTTAAAAAATACCACAATCATTATTATTATAATTATTATAATAAAATACATTTTAAAGGAACACAGACCCCATCCCCAGCTGTTCACTTTGATAAAAGCTGCACGTTCTCCGAAACGATAAATGCTATTGCGAGAACCGAGTTTGTTTCTTAGGATGAAATTCGTGCTTCTGCATAAGTTATATTCTTTATCCAAAGGCTATCGTTACGATGACTACGAGGGACCTGAGGCTGAGGGAAGTGACTGGCCCAGGGTCACGGGGCTGACAAGGGGCTGACAAGCCAGGGCCTCTGAGGGAAGGATGGGGACCTACGGGGAGGAGGAGAAGGAAGAGAATTCGTGCTTCTGCATAAGTTATATTCTCTATCCAAAGGCTATCGTTATTACGACTATGAGGGACCTGAGGCTGAGAGAAGTGACTGGCCCAGGGTCACGGAGCTGACAAGGGGCTGACAAGCCAGGGCCTCTGAGGGAAGGATGGGGACCCACGAGGAGGAGGAGGAGAAGGAAGAGAATTCGGGCTTCTGCATAAGTTATATTCTTTATCCAAAGGCTATCGTTATGATGATTTCGAGGGACCTGAGGCTGAGGGAAGTGACTGGCCCAGAGTCATGGGGCTGACAAGCTAGAGCCTCTGAGGGAAGGACGGGGACCCACGGGGAGGAGGAGGAGGAGAAAAAAGAGGACAAGAAGGAAGAGGAGAAGGAAGAAAAGGAGGGGAAGGAAAAGGCGGAGCTGTGTCCGCCCGGGCTCCGCACTGACCCGGCAGGTGTCAGGCTCAGGGCCGCCGTCGCCCATGGTGGCAGAGCAGGCCGCCCCGGCCCCGCCGCACGGCGCATGCGCCCTGGTACCACGTGACCTTCGCCCCCTCCCGCACTCCCCGCCTGAGGGGAGGAGGAGGAGGAGGAGGAGAAGCAGGACCGGCCTCACCTGCTGCTTAGCACAGCGTGAAGCGCCCCCCCTTTTTCGGGCCTCACCCGCTAAACCTGAAGCAGCGTCGACAGAACGCGGCCTTGGGAGTCGTGGGTTCGAATTCCGCCTCTGGCAGCTGGGGGACCGTGGGCCCAGTCGCTTCTCTGGGCCTCGGTGACCTCAGCTGGAAAACGGGGATGAAGATCGGGAGCCTCACGTGGGGCAACCTGAGAATAATGATGTTGGTATTTGTTAAGCGCTTCCTCTGTGCGGAGCACAGTTCTAAGCGCTGGGGGAGACACAGGGGAATCAGGTTGTCCCACGTGGGGCTCACAGGCTTCAGCCCCATTTTACAGATGAGGTCACTGAGGCCCAGTGAAGTGACTTGCCCACAGTCACACAGCTGACGAGTGGGAGAGCCGGGATGACCCTGGCTCTCCCCCAGCGCTTAGAACAGTGCTCTGCACAGAGTAAGCGCTTAACAAATATCAACATCATCATTATTATTATTATAGTCGGACTCCTGTCCCGCAAGGAGCTTACAGACCTATTTGCCTAGTATTCATTCATTCAATAGCATTTATTGAGCGTTTACTCTGTGCAGAGCACTGGACTAAGCGCTTGGAATGGACAGTTCGGCCACAGATAGACACAGTATTAGGTGACCAACAAGTTTCTTAATTTCTGTGCTGCTTTTTCCTCAATAAGAGGGGAATAAAATACCCGTTCCCTCTCGTTCATTCAATCGTATTTATTGAGTGCTTACCACGTGCGTTACACTGTCCTAAGCGCTTGGAAAGTACAACGGGGCAACAAATTCTCAACCCTCCCCCCTTCAGCCTGCGAGTCCCGAATGAGACAAGGACTGCGTCTGACCTGACGGCGTTGTTTAGCCCAGCGCTTCGCACAGAGTAAGCACTTAATTATTATTATTATTGTTTTCAGTAGGCCCGTCTCCCTACTGACAGCTCACCTCCTCCAGGAGGCCTTCCCAGGCTGAGCCCTCCCTTTCCCTCTGCTCCTCCTCCCCTCCCCATTCCCCCTTCCCCTCCCCACTCTGCAAATTGATATTTATTATTTATTACTCTATTTATTTTATTGATGTGTATATATATATCTAGGATTCTATTTATCTTGATGTTGTTTCGTTGTGTTTTGCTTTGCCGTCTGTCTCCCCCGATTAGACTGTGAGCCCCTCATTGGGCAGGGATGGTCTCTATCTGTTCCCGAATTGTCCATTCCAAGCGCTTAGTACAGTGCTCTGCACGTAGTAAGCGCTCAATAAATACTATTGAATGAATCCTGCCGTTCTCCCCACCTGCCAAAAACCGGATTGGCGTTGGCTCATTCAGAGGCGAAAGAAACGTCGACCCTGACATGCGGTAATAATAATAATGTTGGTATTTGTTAAGCGCTTACTATGTGCAGAGCACTGTTCTAAGCGCTGGGGTAGACATGGTGTAATCAGGTTGTCCCACGTGAGGCTCACAGTCTTCATCCCCATTTTACAGATGAGGTCACTGAGGCACAAAGAAGTGAAGTGACTTGCCCAAAGTCCCACAGCTGACAAGTGGCAGAGTCGGGATTCGAACCCATGACCTCTGACTCCCAAGCCCGGGATTTTTCCACTGAGCCACGCTGCTTCCCTGCGTGAGCATGCACACTGTACATTCGAAGCTGTTAAAACAGTGCCCTGCACCTAGTGAGCGCTCAATAAATACTATGGAATGAATCTGTTGCCGAATCGTCCATTCCAGACGATTAGTACAGTGCCCTGCCCCTAGTGAGCGCTCAGTAAATACTCTGGAATGAAGGAATCTGTTGCCAAAATGTCCATTCCAGACACTTAGTACAGTGCCCTGCACCTAGTGAGCACTCAGTAAAAGCTCTGGAATAAACGAATCTGTTGCCGAATTGTCCATTTAAAACGCTTAGTACAGTGTCCTGCCCCAGTGAGCGCTCAGTAAATACTCTGGAATGAGTGACTCTGTTGCCGAATTGTCCATTCCTGGCGCTTAGTACAGTGCCCTGCACCTAGAGAGCACTCAATAAATACTATAGAATGAGTGACTCTGTTGCCGAATTGTCGATTCCAGGCGCTTAGTACAGTGCCCTCACCTAGTGAGCGCTCGATAAATATTATTGAATGAATCTGTGGCCGAATTGTCCATTCCAGGTACTTAGTACAGTGCCCTGCCCCTAGTGAGCACTCAATAAATACTATGGAATGCATGAATCTGTTGCCGTATTGTCCATTAAAGGCGCTTAGTACAGTGCCCAGCACCTAGTGAGTGCTCAATAAATACTATGGAATGCATGAATACTATTGAATGAATGTTGCCGAATTGTCCATTCCAGGCGTTTAGTACAGTGCCCTGCCCCTAGTGAGCGCTCAATGAATACTATGGAATGCATGAATCTGTTGCCGAATTGTCCATTCCAGACACTTAGTGCAGTGCCCTGCATCTAGAGAGCGCTCAATAACTACTACGGAATGCATGAATCTGTTGCCGAATTGTCCATTCCAGGCGCTTAGTACAGTGTCCTGCACCTAGTGAGCGCTCAATGAATACTATGGAATGAGTGAATCTGTTGCCGAATTGTCCATTCCAAACGCTTAATACAGTGTCCTGCCCTAGTGAGCGCTCAGTAAATACTCTGGAATGAAGGAATCTGTTGCCGAATTGTCCATTCCAGACGCTTAGTACAGTGCCCTGCCCCTAGTGAGCGCTCAATGAATACTATGGAATGCATGAATCTGTTGCCGAATTGTCCATTCCAGACACTTAGTGCAGTGCCCTGCATCTAGAGAGCGCTCAATAACTACTACGGAATGCATGAATCTGTTGCCGAATTGTCCATTCCAGGCGCTTAGTACAGCGCTCAATGAATACTATGGAATGAGTGAATCTGTTGCCGAATTGTCCATTCCAAACGCTTAATACAGTGTCCTGCCCTAGTGAGCGCTCAGTAAATACTCTGGAATGAAGGAATCTGTTGCCGAATTGTCCATTCCAGACGCTTAGTACAGTGCCCTGCCCCTAGTGAGCGCTTAGTAAATGTGAATGCCTGAAGGGGGGAGGGCGGCGGCGGGAGGGGAGGGAGGGGAGGGGAGGGGAGGGAGGGGAGGGGAGGGGAGGGGAGGGGAGGGGAGGGGAGGGGAGGGGAGGGGAGGGGAGGGGAGGGGGGGCCGACGTCATCATCGCGCGCCCCGCGGAGCGCGCCCGGCGGGCCGCGGCGGTTCTGCGCAGGCGCGGCGGGGCCCGGGGGCGTGCGGAGGGATGGTGGAGCGGGCGCGATGGCTGCCGCCCCGCCGCCGCCCGCCGAGATCCAGTTCGCCCAGCGCCTGACGTCCAGCGAGAAGGGGACCCGAGAGCAGGCGGTGAGGAAGCTCCGCAGGTTCATCGGCGTGAAGACGCAGACGGCGGCAGGTGGGGGTCGGGGAGACGGGGGGGACCGGGGCAGCACGTGGAGCTGGACGGGGTGGGGGGAGGGTAACGCGCATGCGCACCGGGCCCCGCTCGGCGGCCCATCGAGGAGGGGGGAGCATGGTGCTGGCATTTGCTGAGCGCTTACTCTATGCCGAGCACTGTTCTGAGCGTCCGAGAGGATAATGTTGGTATTTGTTAAGCGCTCACTATGCGCAAAGCACTCTTCTAAGCGCTGGGGATGCAAGGTGATCAGGTCGACCCACGTGGGGCTCTCAGTCTTCACCCCCATTTTGCAGATGAGGTCACCAAGGCCCAGAGAAGTGAACGGACTTCCCGGAGTCACACAGCTGGCAAGCGGCCCAGCCGGGATTTGAACCCATGACCTCTGACTCCCAAGCCCGGGCTCTTTCCACCGAGCCACGCTGCTTTCAGCCATCGGCTGAGCCCCTGCGCCCACCCGACCCCTGGGCTAAGCGCGGAGCTCCGGAGGCGGCCCCTGACCCACAGGGGATTCACCCCCCGGAAGGAGGCCGGCCAACTTTTTTTAATCCCCATTTTATAGTCGAGGAAACTGAGGCACAGAGGAGTGAAAGGTATTTGACCAAGGGCCCGGAGCAGGCCGTAATAATGCTGGGTTTTTTTAAGCGCTTACTATGTGCTGAGCTCTGGGGTACAGACAGGGTTCTCAGGTTGACCCACGTGGGGCTCGCAGTCGTCATCCCCATTTTACAGATGAGGTCACCTAGACCCAGTGAAGTGACTTGCCCAAAGTCACACAGCTAAGTGGGGGAGCCGGGATTAGAGCCCATGACCTCTGACTTCGTAGCCTGTGCTCTTTCCACTAAGCCACACAAATGGGGGGAGACTGGAATATCATTGTCCTATCTGTTGAGCGCATACTGTGTATGGCACACTGTACTAAACGCTCGGGAGAGTGCAATATAACAGTGGATAAACACGTTTCCTTGCCCACAATGAGCCTTCGGTCTAGAGGAATGGAACCCAAATCTTCTGATCCAAGACCTGGGTTCCTTCCACATGTCCATGCCACTGCCCTGTGTGAAACGGACAATTTTGTGAATTTTACATCTCTATTTTCCACAATACTTCCCAGTCCTCTTTAAAATGAATATGCTTTTAGTAGGGCTGCAGTACAAAGGCCTGTTTTCTCATAATGTCGATTTTGGTCCTCTGCACTAAGTGGTCGGTAAATGCAATCCATTGGCAAGAATTTGAAAATTATGAAGGAGTATGATATTTTCCTGCAAAATTTTGAGGCAGCACCCAAGTCATAAACTGCTCGGTAGGAAATTAATAGCATGAGTAATAATGATATTTAGTGAGCACCTACTGAGTGCACACATTCACACACACCCCTATCCCGAGGGTTAGCTTTTCCATCAGTGGTGTCCTCTTCAAGTATGAAGGACAAATATATGTTCACCTTGGGTGTCATAAGCATTGTAAGCATTTGGAAAACTGAAACAGATGGTCCAGTCAAGTTGCTTGTCCTCAAGGAATCGATCGTGTGTACTTACTATGAGCACTTACTATGTGCAGAGCTCAATAATAATAATAATGGTATTTGTTAAGCACTTCCTACGTGCCAGACACTTTGCTAAGTGCTGGAGTAGATACAAGCACATGGAATTGGACATAGTCCCCGTCCCACAGGGTCAGGTCTCAACAGTCTCAAACCCCATTGAGAGGAGCAAGCTTTTTAGAAAGTCAACTTAGTCTGTGGGCAGAGTGCTCACGCGTGATTCGGAAACCTCACCCTGCCCCTGTCACAGTGTGGCACCAAGAGACAGTCATGCCAAGTTTCTCCCAACTCTTTTAGAACTACTAACAGCAGAATGGATAAAGCTTGAAAAATAGTAGAGCCAGCTTGTCCCCTCGGTGGACTTAGCCCAATATTGAGATCAGCCCCAGGTTCCGAGCCAGGTCAGCCCAGTGCTCAGCTGAATCCACTCAGGTTCGGCCCACCCTCCCTTCCGTCTCGGGGCTTTCCGGCTGCGGTGGCTCAGAGCAAATCTACATGCAAAGCTGGTGGCCCCGCGGTTTCAGCCTGGACTATTTCTGGTCCAGATGAAACTCGGGCTTATCCCGGGACCAGGAGTTTTGAAGCAGCCGTGTTGTGACTGTTGAGCCGCAGTCGAGCCGTTCCCACATCTTCTTGGAGTCTGCCTTGACTTCCCAGAAAACGGTTCCGCTTCCCGTAAACCCACCCAAATGTTGCCGGGAACAGGGTGGGAGGAGACCTTGTACTTGGCACTTCTGTTGCCTTCAGCAAAACTCCCACTTCTAATAGAACTGCTAATGAAGCAATCAGTGGTCTTTATTGAGCATTTACTCTGTGCAGAGCAGATATAAACTGCTTGGGAAAAGAGAGTAGAGAAGGTAGGGTTTAACCCTGCCCTCAAGGAGCATACAATCCAACAAAGACCAGAGTCCTCGGAGAGTCGCTCTGTGGCCGCTTCTGAAATTCACTTAATCATTCTGACAAAATATTTGACACTTTCCAGTGGTTGGGAACAGTGAATACTCACCTATCATCAGTGGAATTGGATAAAAATGGCCTTTAGTCCCTGTCGGAACTACTTATCTTGCACCTACTCCAGCCCTCGGTACGGTGTTTAGCAAATGGTAAGCTCTTACCAAATCTCGCAATTATTACTTCCACTTTGGCACCTCTCAGTCATTCAGAAGATATTCTGTGGAGCTTGCACGTGTCTTCAAGTGCAGGTCAACCTTTAGATAAAAAAAGGGTCTCAGTTGAACCGCTTGAAAGTTGGGGCTGATTTTACATAGCACATGTTGCTTGTAGTGAATCTTCCAACCAGCTCAATGCTTTATAATAAAATCCCGTGTCGTCAACAGTCAAGGGAGCGAGTGACTCTCGACGCAGGCCCCTTTCTATAGTCCCTTTTGATTCTTTGATGTGTGAAGGGTAGCGACAACCAAGGGTGATAAATTCTTCAGCTTTTCACCCTGTGAGGGACTTATTTCAAACTTGAGACATTCTCAGTGACTATTTTGGGGCGGGGTGGCGGGTGGTGAAAAAAGTACAGGAGCTGTTTATTGAGGGAACAATTAGTGCAGGACTTGGTGGGCTTAGTAGGAGTCATTGCACTGACCAGTTTTATTCAGCCATTTAAGTTCCTCTACAGGTGCCTGCTCCAAAAATCTTAATTCCTAATGTCTCTTAATGAAATAGATTTATTAAGTGTTCAGTAATAACCGGATGCTTTTATCATCTTTTACTATTCAGTTCCATTGTTTCGGTCAGCAATAGGAATTTAATTTTGGGGACAAGAAACAGCCCTACTAATTTAGCAGAACAGAGCCACCTGCTGCCTAATACCAGAGTTAGCAATATTCAGTCATTCAACTGTATTTATTGAGCACTTACTCTGTGCTTACACTGTGCTTGGGTGAGTACAATATAACAATCAGACACATTCCCTGCCCACAGCGAGCTTACGGTCTTTGTGTTTGTGAAGCACTTACTACATGCTAAACACTATACACCATACTAAAGCACTGGGGTAGATGTGAGGTAATCAGGTTGAACACCATCCCTGTCTTATGTGGGGCTCAAAATCTAAGGGGGATAAAGAACAGGTGTTTAATCCCCATTTTACAGATGAGGAAACCGAGGCTCAGAGAAGTGAAGTGACTTGCCTGAGGTCACACAGCCTGGATTAGAGCCCATTTCCTCTGACATCTATGTCTGTGCTCTTTCCACAGGCCAGTTATCCCACGACACAGCTGGGAAATATGGAACGTAAACCTGTTGTTGCATGGAGTGTGTTTACGCACACACTTCTGTGTTATAAATTAGGATCCCTCCCGAATCTTTGGAAGAGGAATATAAAATTTATTTATGGGTTCTATACTTTAATGAGCAAATATCCCAGCTATTATTTAGTCTTTACTAAAGTCATTCAGTGCATAACAATGAATTAAGGGTTGAAATGCAATTATGAGCCTTTGAAGGAAGCTGCAAATGCAGATGCCCACTCTGCTGGCTATAGTAGTGGATTTTCAACTTTAGTGAAGGATCTGTCTGCTTTCTGTTATACAGCATCTTATAGTAAGTTGACTCCTAAACACTGGCTCCTTTGAACTCTTCTCCTGTAGGGTCTTCTTCAATCCCATTTCAAAGTTCATCTCCTTTTCTTGAGCACTGAAACCATATTCTTAAATCTCCAAGTCCTCACTGGTATTGTAGAGACCAGACCTACTTGGTCGTGTTTCCACCTAGTGTAATGATGTGTCCGAGTGCCGAAGTTCTCCGCGTTCTTCAGTCAGCCATTCCTGGAAAGGAAATGCAATTCTGTGTCCTCCGTGTTTAAATTAAGTTGCCTCTCCCAGTCAGAACCTCGTTTGGTTTTCTGCTCGGGGATCTTTAGCACCTGGACAACTTGAGCCAAACCACGACAGAACCTCTTCCTCAGAGATCTATTCTTCGTAGATTGTTTCATCTCGAAGGGGGCTTATTTTCCCGTAGCCCTCCAGTCTGGAATATTAGGGCTGGCTAGGGATTTGCATGAGATAAGGCATCAAGCAATGCAAATGCAGCCATGTGCATTTGACAGACGTAATAATCGTGGGGACATATTTAGTGGCCATCTCTCCCACCAGATTGTGAACTTCTTGAAGGCAGGGATTCTGTCAGCTCACTCTGTGGTACTCTCCAAAAGCTTAGTACAGTCTTCCCCACACAGTAGGTGCTCGATAAATGCTATCGATGGTTGACTGAAGAAAAAGAAAACTTAGGCGTAGTGTCCAAAAAAGACATTTGGTGCTAGGGAGACTTATACATGTGTACGTCGCTCTTTTATCCTCATTGCTTGCAGGGCCATTTTTAAACTTGGCCATGTGGGTGGATCTTCAAATGTGAACGCTGTACTTTTTGATCCTTTAGGATTCAGTCAAGAGGAATTACTGAAAATATGGAAAGGCCTCTTTTACTGCATGTGGATGCAAGATCAGCCCCTCCTGCAAGTAAGGCCGTTCATTCTTATCTGCTGTAAGAAGGGTCTTGCAAGAATGCACCCAAAGGTGCATTGAAAAACTTTTTCATTCCCTGATGAAATTGGAAATGAGTCCATTTCCATGTAGTGTTTCATTCCTTCACTCCCACTGTCCCTCTCCCAGACCTGCCCCAGCCCCCAGCTCCTTTCAGATTCACTCTCTGGTCAAAGGAGCTTTCTCCCCAAGTTCTTGCTCGGAGACCCTCCTTTACGCCGCTTTGAAGGTTAAAAACATTGCAATATGTGAACAAATGTTCTCAGACAGTAATCAGCTCTTTTCCAAGATTTGCTCCTGCTTAGGCAACTCTGTGGCAAGAGAATTTCTGAGCTGGGAAATATGAAATTTCATGTTTCTCTGGGTGTATTTTTTTCTTCAGAAGAAATGTGCTGTTCTCATAGGGTATAATTTTCACCACTGGCACAGGGAAGGTGTGACATATAATACTGCTCCTGACATCTTTTCTGACTCTTCTTTTCCAGGAGGAACTAGCCGGTACTATTTCTCAACTTATCCATGTCGTTGTTAACCTGGAAGCTCGTAAGTGCCGTTTTAATTTCTTACTTTGTCTTCGAAAGCTGGTGTTATTCGATACATTTGCTATTTGTTCCCTTCCCCCCTTCTCTCTCCTAGATTTCTCGTGTTCATTTAGATTAGGAGGCCCACAGTCAGCCTTCACATTAATTCTCTTCAAAATGTTCGGTATTACAATCCAAAAAAGCTTACATTTTAAATATTGATGTCTTAATGTGCAACCTAACTTATGAGTCTCTTTTTTTTTTAAGCAAAATGTGATTTTCCCGCATAAGCATTGTATCTCGTGGTATCTTTAAAGTAGCCAAGAACTTAGTCTGTGCATGTGTTCCCATGGAGACAGGACAGTATCCCTTCATACCCTTTTGAGGGTGGGAAGCAACTTTAAATTATGCAGCTATCAAATGGTTCAGGAAAATATAGAAAATTGGGTTCGGAAATTCGGAAGTCTGCCCGGGCAGTTACGTGGCTTTGAGAGAAAACAACCTGTGGGTATGAATATTTTGGTTGCAGCCTCAGAGACCTGAATTTAAATGGACCCCGAGGATTGCAAGTGCTGGAAACAGAAGTCTCTGCTGATCAGATTCAGTTAATGAGGAAAACGGAGTGGGTTCCAATGGGCACAACAATCTTCTGTGGACAGAATCAGCTGATCTCTTTGAAAGATTCCTTTATTTTCACTCCGTTCCCTAGTTCAGCAGTCATAGCGCCCAATTAGCTCACAGCTCTGCTTATTTTCAGATTCCCCAAAATAACTCTTCAGGTAGTTATGGGGCCTTGAAAGAAGGCTTTATAATGACTGTCCACGTGCCCCTTTTCCTGAAGACTCTGTAGCTTCCAGTCATCGAGCCCCAACATCTTGTGTGTCTTTTTCACTGCAGAGCACTTGTTCATCCAGACCTTCTGGCAAACCATGAATCGGGAATGGGATGGCCTGGAGAGGCGGCACCTGGACAAATTCCACCTGGTGAGGCAGTGGTTCATTTTCATTCTTATCCGCTGGCGGACAGACCCACGATTAAAGGGCCCCCGGGGCAGGTGCAGCAAGGATGTCTCCAGACCACACGTAGGGAAAGGACATGGAAGTGTGATCCCTCATTGAGCCGGTCCACTGGGTAGAGAGCATCGAAACAAGTGCTTGGGAGGGTACAAAAAGAGAAGAAAGACACAGTCCTGCTCTCAGATGAATTAGAGGCTAGCAGAGAACTTGTAGGAAAGATAAGCAGCAAATTCAAGTCACAGCTTTAGTTTTCAGAAACAGACATGGAATTTGGCCGCCGGATATCATTTGCTTGTTTATTTAAGAAGTTGATTTACTCTCTGAGTTCTCCCTCCAGGGTGTGTTTGGGGGGTGGGCGCGGGGAGTGGAGGGTAGAGGCGAGCCAGTGTGGGTGTCAGTAGCCCTGAGGTTAAGTTTAATTACAGAAGAAATTTGGGCCCTCGCTTCTGACTCTACTTAACAGATTGCAAATCCCTAACCATTCTGATGTAACGAACTGTTCCCTCTTCAGTTAACCCGGGTGGTACTGCGAGAGTCCTTTGAGGTACTGAAGAGAAATGATTGGGAAGACAGGTTAGTAGACTGATAGGTTCCGGTGGCCTAAAATTTTTCAGAACGTGATTTTTAAAAGCCAGGTGCTGTGCTGTTCTTGTGGTTGTAGGGGCTTTTTTCCCCCCTTTAAACAGATAATAAAAATCTCTAGCTCAATCCTGTGGGTAATCAATAAGTATTGATTATTAATACATGACAGTCCTTAAATGCCACAGACTGTTTCCACTTGAACGCTTACTTGCGTTATCTTTTAGATGTTCAATGTGTTTTGTGGTCTCGCTTTCATTAGTTATTGAACAGTAAAGTTTTAAGGCGCCTGCACATGATTTAGTGACAGGATATTTTATCGTTCAACAAAAATAATACCGTATACTCTTTCTTAGCCGGATCAAGTTATTTCTGGGTGTACTCATGCAAGAAGTGGTGCACCCTGCGAATCATGCTTCCAATGGAGTGAAATTCCACTTTATTGACATCTACCTTGCTGAATTGGCGAAAGTGGGAGCGGAGGAGGTAAGAAGGGCCAGCGTTCTTTTCTCGACGTTCCTGGCCAGGGGAACAGTAGCTGTTCAATCCTTGAATCCCAATTTATTTGGAAAAGGAGGTGTTTTTCCCCAATGTATTTGTTGGATACATTTGCACCCTTGCCTTAAGTAATACTATAAGAACAGAAGAAACTCATTGTCCGTAAAGGTCCCGTAAAAGTGTCATCATCACCAATTTTAAATTGAACAAGGCAAGTCCAAGGACGCATCAGGCCCCAGGGTTAGCACGCTGACCATCAGATGGTAGACGCCCTGCCTTCCAGGAGCTCGTAATCTAGAATGGAAGGGTCAAATTTTCAACAGTTGGCTAAGTCCATAGTAGCAGGGTAATGACGAGAATAAGGAATCCGAAAGCTGGTTGAAACCATTCCATTCTCCGCCTACGGATGGAAGGTCTATTCACTTTGAACTGTGAACAGCCAGGCCAAGGCCTCAAGAAGTGCCGGTTGATGGCCAACCGACCGATGGCAGAGGCCGGTTCCCATTCACGATCGATCGTCACAGTGGGCATAGCCTTCTCGTCTCCCAACTGAGGGCCTGTGGACATGGGCATGGAGGTCCTCCCTGTCAAAGTTGCCGGTGTTTAACACGTAACCTCTATCAGAGGGCCCCCGGAGCTTTTGTTAAGATAATGTAGGCTCATGGTTTAGAAGAGGAGATGAGGCCGTTCACCCCACTCTTACCGGGTTCCCCACCCCTTCGTGTTGTTCTCTGTACAGCTCACGGCAGATCAGAATCTGAAGTTCATTGATCCGTTCTGCAAGATTACCGCCAAGACTAAGGAGTGAGTGATGATGCTCGTAACTGTTTTATTGCCCCCATTTGATGGGCCATGTCTAAAGAAGAGAAGAAAGGGGGAGGCATTTTGCCGGCTGGGGAAAGGGTCCTGGGTTGGTAAATGAGGCGGAGCCAAATGGAACCTGTTGGGCCAGTTGGCAAGATGCTGGCAGTGGGGAGGGAGGGGTGAAGGGTGCTTGGCTGATTTGCATTCTTGTGGATAAGTCCCCGGGCCCCAAGGTGCCCTGGGATCTGCATTTCATTAATTACTTGTGAACGGGACTGGGGCTATTGGTGGACACTGCGAGGGTGAAAAAGAGACCCTTTGGCTTTTATAGGGGAGAGACTGAGCATATCCATAGTCTCCTTTGAAGAGAGAGACCCTGAAACTTTTATAAAAGTTGTCACTCCTGGAGAAAGATTACTGGACCAGATGGGCTCTTAGTCCTGCCCTCTGTGGCGTTTCCCAGACTCCCAAGTTAAAGAGAGCCTTTCTTTTGGGGTAAGGGAATTTCCAAGGACAAACCATTGGGAGTCACAGACAGGTAGTGTAGGTAGTGTAGGAGTCACAGTAGTCTTTATACCAAGTGATCGGAGGCGGCGGGGGATGAATGGGAATTTATCAAATGTAGTTCATCTTCCTCCGCCCAGTCTCTCTGAACAGTACCATAGACCTTGACGGTTTGCATTTCCTTCGTGCTTCTCCTGTTTAGTCCAGCCTTGGTGCAGACCATAGCCCAGGGCATCTTTGAAGCCATCGTAGCTCAGTCTCCCTTTGCCGTTGAAGCCGCTGTGGAGGAGCGACAAGCGAATGGGGACGGCGGGCTGCTGACGGAGGAGGAGGAGGTGCCTAAAAAAACGGCCAGTAGAAAAGCCAAAGGTGAGAGCGCTGCCTTAGGTATTCATCCCCGGGCTAAGTCTGCTTCAAACCCCAGACACCTGTCTGTAACCGGACACCGACGGTCATCGTGCTTCTGTACCTCAAGGCGTCCCTAGTCTCGGAAGAAAGTGGGAAGCAGGCATCTTCTCCCCGGTTTGGCAGATGAAGAAACGGGATCAGAGAGGGGAAGTGACTTGTCCTAGGTCACACAGCACGGCAGTGACAGAGCTGGGATTAAAACCCAGATCCCGTGATCCCCAGGGCCACACTTTTCTCCCTAGGCTACATTTTCTCTCTTGAACAGCTAATTGCTTATGCGCCACAAAAAATAGTGGAACAGTACTTCAAACTGAAGTTTCTCCATTATCATTTGTGATCATGAATTGTGGTTTGAGTATTTAGGGCTGCAAAGGTAAAATCCTTTAAGTACTCAGTGCCTTTTCATCTGCTGCTGTCCAGAGTGATTTACCAGTATCTTTTAGAAACTTAGATGATTTGCAGTTTACAGAGGAAAGAGACATTTGGCAATCCCGAGGTGGGAAAATAACTGCCACCCCCTCCCAGATAAAATCACCCGAGTGGTAAATTGTTCTGATTTGGGAACAACGTGCCCCAAGGTGGTAGTCTCTCCCGCTCGACTGACCGAAGCCGGCCCTGGCTGGGGCCCAGAGAAGCGGAGTGCCCTGCTCAGTGACACAGGGCTAATCAGCAGACCTGAGCATAGAGCCCCAGTTTCCTGATTTCCACTCTCACCCTTTCTTCCGAGTCCGACCAAGGAACCACTTCTGTAGGGATTTTGCAAGCCCTGTCCATTCTGTCTCCAACTGCAAATGTTTCCTCATCGTGGCACCTCAGGCTACTCCTCTCCTTCCGTGCGACAGGTGGCATGAGCTACCGAAAGATGGGGAGATTGTGCTGTTGTAGATTTGTAATATCTTGCTGGCTGAGAGCTGGTTACATGACCCTGCGCTCTCAGGTAAAGTGAGGGAGACTCCCGGGTATGTTGCCACTCACCCCAACCCTCACTCATGTACACAGACATATGCACACACATGTACACCTTTTTTCCAGTGGTCCAGTGGCGCTCATCTCTGCTCATTAGCAGTTAGGTCCACCACATACCTGGAACACACGGTTGCTTTGAAGGAAGGAGTGCCCAGTCATCGCCAAGTTTCCGCCTCCTAAATGTAAAAGGCAAAGGTCCTCCCAAAATTATTATTATTATAGTAGTATTTAAGTGCTTTCTGTATACCTAGCACTCTGCTGAGCACTGTGGTAGATTCAAGAAAATGAGGTTGGACACAGTCCCTGTCCACGTGGGGCTCACGGTCTTAGGAAGGACAACATTTCATAGATGAGGAAACTGAGGCACAGTGAAGTGACTTGCTTAGAGTCACACAGTGGACAGGTGGTGGACCTGGAATTAGAACTCAGGTCCTCTGACTCCCAGGCCTGTGTTCTTTTCACTAGGCCACCCTGCTTTTCCTGTTGTCCCCAGTTAATGTCTTAGTAAAGGAGGAGAAGTCCTAAGCTCAGATTGAGGCCAGGGAGGAAGAAAGGGCGAGAGATCAGCGAGTTCCTTCAGAGACTTATTGATGGGCCCAGGCCGGGGAATGAGGAAGAGTGTGAGAGCCCCATCCATAATGGCTGACCGGCTCCTTCCTACCTCGGGAAACTACCCTCCTGGAGCTGTATGTATGATGGATTTTCCATTCTCTAGTTCCTTTTGAAACAACTGGGTAAGGGGAATCCCCAGAGAATTTTGTTAAGTGCCTGGATTTCTTTTGACATCAGCAGACAAAGATTCCTCGAGGAAAGCCGGGTTAAACGTGGAAGAGGAGCCAAAGGTTCAAGTTGGCAGCTTTGAAAACAGTGGACCTGTACTCCAGGTTGGTGGGCTTTCCTGTCTTTGATTCAAAAGGAGAATTTGCCATTAACGGTGTTAGCCTTGATATCTCTGCTGATTGGGTGTCAGTGCCACGAGTTAATCGAGCCAGAGAAGTAAGCGTTATCGTATCTCTTAATCCTTTGAGGTCATCAGAATGGCCTTTCCGTATAAAGATTTGGTTTTACTCGGCTCTGGGCAGCATAGGCTAATGGAAAGAACATTTTTCAGAGAATCAAAAGACTTGAGTTCTAGTCCCACTGACAGACAAGTTGTGTGACCTTGGGTAAGCCACTTGATCTCTCAGGGCCTCCGTTTCCTCATCAATCAAACAGAACTAATAATAGCTGCCTCTCCCAACCTCACAGAGAAATTATGAAGATAAAATAAGGTAATTAATATGAAATCACCTTAGAAGAGTAAAAACTCTTAACAAATAGATGATTAGCATTATCCAGTGTGCCGGTGTTGCTGACTTTGAGTCAAGTCTTACCTTGCTCCTCGATAGATACTTTGAATTTCAGCCACTCTAAACTGTCCTTTTTGAGCAAGGTGAAATTCAAGTCTCTCTTGTTGATTTTCCACTCAGCATTCCAAAGTTAAAATTGAGATCCTGGATTCAACTTGTCATAAAATTGGCCCTTTCTCTGGGTTCAATGTAACATTGGACCAGGCCTTAGGAAGGGTCAAACTAAGGTGGGGTACACGCCAAGACTCAGGAAAAGACGTAGTGAGCTTCTGGTTAGCTGAAAATCCGTGAAAAAGGTGCTACTAGCTCAGTGAAGCGTTTTTGAATGTATGCTTTTCCACTGCATGTGGTACCCTGCCTGCCTGCTGGCTTGTCAGCAGCAGGGGCGAGAGAGCACGAGTGATATTACCCAGGCGACCGGGACTGACATCACTTAGGAAGTAGTGTGGCCTAGTGGACAGAGCATGGACCTGGGAGACAGAGAAGCTGGGTTCGAATCCATGCTCCACCACGTACCTGCTTTGTGTCCTTGGGCAAGTCACTTCATTCCTCTGTGCCTCAGTTCCCTCATGTGCAGAATGGGGATTCGATACCTGTCCTCCCCCCTACGTAGAATGTGAGCCCCGAGTGGGACCTGATTATCTCATTTCTACCCCAGCACTTAGTACAGTGCTTGGCAGATAGTGAACGTTTAGCAAATACTACAGGAATTATCAGTTCCCCCAAATGGTTTTTCAGCCATGAGATCGTCTTGTCCGAACTGAGAGCCGCCCCTCTATTCGGCAGAGGGTCCATTGCTGTCTGGCTGATTATTCGAGTTAAGGCTCTGCTACCATCTAATGTGGGCTTTCCCTTTGATGAACAGTTTAACTATAAGGCTGTGGCCGACCGGCTGTGTGAAATGACCAGCAAAAAAAACATCCCTCCCTTCAACAGGAGGCGGCTCTGCAAACTCATCAGAAAGTAAGTGAGCGCTTTGGGATGAGATGCTGACGGGGAGTGGGATGGAAGAGGCGAGGGGGCGGGGAGGGTTGTCTCTTCTCTGCAACCAGCAGTCGCCTCATCCTCTAGTCCCTGACCCTGCCATCCCTGGCATCTGGAGGGAAATTTACGCAGAGGGGTGCTGGGGGCGGAGGGGAGAAGGATTGAGTTGGGGGTTGGTGTGTAGGGCTCGGACACAGAATAAACAATAGTGTGGATCAATAAGGATCAATAGTGTGGATTGAGTGCCTGCTGTGTGCAGAGTACTGTACTGTGTCAGTCATATATATTGAGCACTTACTGTGTGCGGTGCACTGTACTATACTTGGGAGAGTGCAATAAAACAATAAACAGAGACAGTCCCTACCATAATGAATTTACAGTCTAGAGTGGGATTGGGAGAGACCTGTAAGAGAAAGGAGACCTGATTCCTTCCCACAGGAGCTTACAGAACTTCCAGTCAACTGGGATTTATGAAGGGACTCTTTCAGGGGCTCCTTAGCAATTGTCTTGAGGTAGTGTAGCAGGATCCCCTGGATTTTTTTATTTTGAAGCAAGAAACTTTCTTTCAATTGGTTTTTTACCTTTCGTTCCCTGGCCTTAAAAAAATAACCCGAAACGGCAAATGTTGTGGTCTTGTCCGTAAGACCGAGTTCTGTCTAGATGTCTCTCGAGAAATTTGCGAAGCAGCGTGGTCTAGAGCGTAGAACGTGGGCCTGGGAGACAGAAAGACCTTGGTTCTAATCCCAGCTCTGCCACTTGTCTTCTGTGTGACCTTGGGCAAGTCACTTAACTTTTCTATGCTTCGTCTGTGCAATGGGGATGAAGACTGTGAGCCCTATGTGGGACATGGATTGTGTCCTACCTGATTAGCTAGTATCTACCCTGTAACATAGTAAGCTCTTAGCAAATACCATTAAAGAAAAAAGGTTCACTGGAAGAGGAGGGTATTTTATGGTGTCAGATGTGATGTTTTGTTTTAAAGCTGTTATCCTTTTTCTCTCTTTCAGATTCCAGGATCTAGCTGAAGGTAAGGATCGAGCTAGACACAAAAAATGTGTTATCGGTATGAATAATTTTTTGTGAAACCAGAGCATGCTGGTATGCTGATGACTGAAGAAGCTGTCCTTAGAACTCTTAAAAGAAGCCAAAAACCCTGAGCTTCCTAATGAAAGCCTTTGACCACTGGTGTTCTTTCTCATGAAGAATCCTCTGTAAGGATGATAAGAATTATAAGACCCTTATAAGGCCGTCAAATGGTGCAGTCTGATCCGGTAGCCTTTGCTTAACACCAGGGGAGAAAATTGATTCCTGAATCTGTTTACTGCCTCATCTGTGCTAAAGAAAGGCTCCCCAAATGATCAGGGAAATGGAGGATCTTCCTCGTGAGCTAAACAGAGTTAGGATTTTTGACCTAGAGAAACAGTTGAAGAGAGGATGCTCCAAGAGTACAGATGACGAAAGGCAGGCCAAACAGAATTCCTGTTCATCCAAATCCCACCTCACTCAGGTTCGAGGGTGCTGGCTCAATCTTGAAGGTGGAAAGTAGGTGGAATTCATTACCAGGCAGAAAATGTCAATAGAATCGAGGTTAGGATAAATTTGTGGGCAAGTGGCTTGTAAGAGGTTGCTGAGGGGGGTAAATCAGGTCTCTAGAGCGGGAAGAAGAGAACCACCAAACACCCCTAAACCGAAGGGTGGGTGTCGGGGAGCAGCCATCCCTTGGTTCCTCCGAGCATCGTTTTGCCATTCGCAGAGACAGAATATTGGGCTGGATGAACCGTCACACTGGTCCAACCTATGGGTACTTTCTTCCGATCTTCTCAGGGCGGGTCTGAAAAAGGAGTGGATTTAAGATCTTCCCAGGGAGGGTCTGGCCTGGTGCTCCTTTCCAGGCCTTCTTAGGGGTCTGTGACTATTCACTGACGGGTATGGAGAACATCTGACTTTGGTTTGTAATGGGCTTCAGTAGGGAACCTCACCAGTTGTGGACAGCTTCCAGGCGCGATCCTTGAGTCAAGAAGTCCGGAGAGAGAGGGTTGCCTAGAGATCCTGAATGTTACTGGGACTGCTTGCCATTTATGGTAGTTCTTTCAGAAAGGGCTCAGAGGGAATTTATGGCGTCTTGCATGCCAAAGTGAGGGGCATGCTAACTCACTGGTTAGCCAGTGAGAGAGGCATGAATTAAGGTGGCTGTAGAATAGCTAAACGATTGTGACGACAGGATTGCCAGACTTCTCAAGACTCTGATTGGACCCAACCTGTCGCCCCCGTTCCAGGCAACTCCCCCAGAGACAGTCTCCCTGAAGATGTTTCTGCCGACGAAGATGATGGCATCTGCAGCCAGGGAAAGCCGAAGAAGAAGGAGGTCGCCCATCTGGAGAAAGCTAAGAGGGAAAAAGAGAATGGTAGGGTGCCAGGCTGGGGTGGGACTGTGGGGAAGAGGCTGGAAGGAGAGACAGGAATCAGAGTGAGAAGGCGCTGTTGGCCATCCAGCAATCATAATGTTGCTATTTATTGAGTGCTTTCTATGTGCCAGACACCAAAGTTAGCACTGGGGTAAATTCAGAATAATCCGACGGGACCCTGTTCCCCTCCCACTCGCGTCTCACCATCTTCAAAATAAGAAAAAAGGGTATTTTATCCCCATTTTACAGATGAGGAAGTGAGGCCCCAGAGAGGTTGAGTGAGTCGCCCGAGGTCACAGAGCAGCCCGTTGGCAGAGTCGAGATCGGAACACGTGTCTCCTGACTCCCAGTCCCGTGCTCTTCCCGCTAGGCCACACTGCTTCTCCTGGGACTTTGTTACCCGCAACAGTAAAGCCGGGACTTCTCAGGATTGCCCTTCTCTGGGCTGCTAACTGGTCCGTATAACCTTTCCCTTCCTCTTGCTTTTGAGTCTTTCATTGAAATCCCTCCCGCTGTCGGAGCCTCTGTCCCTCTAGTCGTTTTGTCTCATCCTCCACAGCCTAGATTGGGAGCTTTACGTGGAGCAAGGACCATGTTGAAATTAGTTTATTTGGCATCCGCTCCGACACTTACAGATGTTAGTTGCAAAAAATTGTCATTTAGAGCAGTTTTGCCTTTTGCCAGTAGAAACTAGAGTGCAAGCTCATCGTGGGCATGGAATGTATCTACCAACTCTTACACTGTACCCTCCCCAGAGCTTAGTACACTTGCTGTGCACACAGTAAGCCGACTGATTGATTGAAACTAAGCCCAGTCGCTGAGGCCCGCCTTCATTACGCTTCGCTGTATTTGCAGACCGAGACAGAGAGGAGCCGTGCGACCCGGCCAAGGGAGGCCGCGAGGCCGGCCTGCGGAAAAGAAAAAGGAAAAAGAAGAAGCGCAATGGCAGCCCCCGGCCCAAGGCCTCAGACGTGGAAGCCGCCGTCCCCCCAGAAGCGAAGGGGAGCGGCGAGCCTGCCTCTGATGGGAGAAAAGGGCAGAAGCGGGAGGCCGAGGCCAGTGAGCCCGGAAGCGGAGTGTCTGGGCTCGGGGGCCGGGACGCTGGCCTCAGCAAGGAGGGCCTCCCGGCAGACACCAGAAGGAAGAGGCCGGAGGAGCACGGTGAGGGGTCCCAGGAAGAGCTGGTGGAGGCCGCGGTGCCCCCTGCTGCCCCCTCCGCCTTGGCAAACGGCGCCGCCCAGGAGCCTGTGCCCAACGGGCCCCCGGCCGTCCAGGTGAAGTCTGCGAGAAAGAAGCAGCGGTTCGCGGCCCTGGCCATCAACGGCAATGGCCTTTCTCCACACGTCACAGCCCAGTCCCTGCCGAAGAGAATGCCGGCGAGTTTGGCCGGGGCCGGCGGCCCCCAGGCTCCCTTGCCCCAGAAAGTCAAGGTCAGGGAAAAAAAGACAAAGCTGGTCTTTCTGGACCCAGTCATTCCATGCGGTGAGAAGCCCGGGCTCCTGAAGAAGAGGAAGAAAGCGAAGCGGACCTTAAACTCGGGGGAAACTAATGGAGGCCTGGAGCCCACTGCCAAGACTAACGTAAGGAGGGGGTGGAGGTGGCGGGGGACGATGTGGGATTCGGGCCGAGATCAAGCAGCGAGGCCCCAGTGCCCACCCTGGTCCCCGGATCCCCATTGGACCCCTTATGTTCAGGCACCTTCCTTCACTGACTATCTCGTCTTATGCCGTCGAGTCATCTCCGACCCGTAGCGACGCCGTGGACGCATCTCTCCCAAAACGCCCCACCTCCCTCTGTAATCGTTCTGGTAGTGGATCCATAGAGTTTCCTTGCTTAAAAATGCGGAAGTGGTTTACCATTGCCTATTTCCACTCAGTAAACTTGAGTCTCTGCCCTCGAATCTCTTCCGTGCTGCTGCTGCCTAGCACACGTTAGTTTTGACTGTGAGGCCTATAATTCCCAGCAGTCCCTAAGCCCAACGTTTCCTGTGCTCAAGACATGCATTCGGTCGTATTTATTGAGCTCTTACTGTGTGCAGAGCACTGTACTAAGCACTTGGAAAGTACAACTCAGCAACAGAGACCGTCTTTACCCAATAACGGACTCACAGTCTAGAAGAGGGAGACAGACAACAAAACAAAAGTAGACAGGCATCAATAGCATCAAAACAGATAAATAGAATTCTAGATATATACACATCATTAATAAATTAGAATAGTAAGTACCTACAAATATATGCAAGCGCTGTGGCGAGGGGAAGGGGGTAGAGCAGAGGGAGGGAGTAGGGGTGATGGGGAGGGGGAGCAGGATTCTATTTCAGACCCGCCCCCCCAGAGAAGTAGGACAGCTGGGGAGCTGTGAGGGATTTCAGCCCGAACAGAATGCTTCCCCGAGGGATCCCACACCTCTTAGGGAAAACTTCCTGCTTCCCGAATACTGTTTGCGGAGGCCAGGCTCCTTGTGGAGTAGGAGAGATGGCCAGGCCAGGGCAGCCGGTAGCTTGGGCCTGCTGGCCATTGCAGTTGGCAAAGACCATTGCTGTGACTAGTAAACGGGCCTCACGGCCAGCGGGCTCTCTCTCTCTCTGTGGGCACCGCCCCTACTACTGTCTCACCTTCCACTGACTTGGTCTGGCCAGGGAGTCCTAGGAGGAGAGCAGAAATCCCCGTTTTCCCTGTTGTACGGCCTTACCGACCGCCAAGCAGCTTATGTGCTGAGGAGCCAACTGCCCCTTTTTTGGCCAGAGGCCCAGGAGGAGACAGGTGCTGTCATCCTAGTTGGAGAGGTCCTTCAAAACCTCTACGGCTGCCTTTGCCGCAGAGCCCAGCTCTGTGGTCTTTATTGGCCGACTGAGTCATGGCTGCTCAGTGATTTTTCTTTGGGGCTTATTTCACACAGGCCAACGAACAGCTGGTTGGGTAGAAGTTGCTTTGGAGACCCTCATTCCAGGCCAGATTCCAAACAGTGATTAGAATGGAATCATTGGAATGCAAGATGAAGAGCACTGTATTTGTAGGTTTTCCCAAATCATCTCTCTACAAGGCTCTGCTCTCTGCTTTCTCCCCCTCACCCAGTCTGTCCCGCAGCCTTGGATTTAAGATTTCTTGCCTGCTTGAGCAACTTTTCCATGTGGCTCGTTTCCCTTTTCCCTCCCGGTAGGAGAGCAGCGGGACTTACGGCCCGGCGAAGAAAGCAAAGCTGAAGACCGAGAATGATTTTGTGAAGTTTGAAAGCACAGCGTTACCGAAGCCCGTGTTCTTCAGGAAAGCCAAAAGCAATGCCAGCATCTCCTCCCCGACCCCGACCGTTCAGGTATCGAGACTAAGGGGGTCCGTTGTGCCGGGCCTGGCTCGGAAACACATTCCCCGGCTACCCCTGCTGGACCGTGGTGGACAGTGGCAGTTTAGAGTTCACAGGGGAGGGGAGAGGGATGCTTGCTTAACTTGGCAACTCTGTTGAGGAGCTCCTGGAGAGTGCGCACTTCTGGCCTTACCCCACAGGGAAAGGGTTCTGGCTAGATTCATGCCCTCTCCCCAGTTTGGTGTCCACTCGCACACAGACATACCTCCCGCAACACCATAACTAGTTTGGCCTCCATCATCTACTTTCATAAATGAAGAAAACGGGGTTAGCAAAGCTAAGAGGGTGAGCCTTTGCTACTAGTGGGCTGGAGCAGGGTGGGTGCCCCTGTGGGGAGCAGAGGCAGCTTGCGCCATTGCTTCTGGGAACATGTGCCCACTTGGATTTGTGGTTCTCAATCAAAGTGACAACCGGCAGCTTCCAGAGTCAGTAAGTTCCCCTCCCTGGGCTGTAGAGAGAAGCCGGAAGCCCAATGTGATTCTGCATCTGATCTGGTGTCTAGCCCAGCGCTTAGCACTCGGGGGTGGTGGGCAGTGCCCATAATGATTGGGAAAAAGAGGCGTAGCTCCCCTGGGTTGGGCACATCTGCTGATCCGCAGGGGTTCCCGAGGACACCGGTGGGATACGAGCACAGAGAGCAATCCCCAAAGCCTGACTCCAGTTCTCTTTCTTTCAATTCCATCTTACTCTGCAGTCAGGCCAGAAGCTGCCGTCCACCTCCAAAAAGGTCACCTTTGGCCTAAACAAGAACATGACTGCTGGTGAGTTGAATGAATCTGATTCCCCTTCCCTCCATCGGGCGGAGGAGTAAAGGGACGGGGGACAATAGGCTCCCGGGGTCAGCCGGAGCCTTCCTCTCGGTCAGATCCGGCTGGAGGAGGGCTCTGTTACAGTTTGGTTTGGCAGAGTGTGAAGGCAGATCTTCCCACGACGGTCCCTTCCGGGGCCCCAGGTACCACCCCGTGTAAACTGAGTTGTCCCCAAACTCCAGAGGGTTCTTTCCAGGAGACAGGAGTCTTCTCAAGGTGCCCCTAGGATTCAGCCCTTAAAACTCCCTTCCCAGCAGGACCCAAGAGAGGACATCTCAGGCCCAAAATGGGTGGCCCCATTGCAGGTGAAGAGGCCTCTGGGAAACCCCCAAGGATCGCCTGTTTCCCCTGTGGTTTTCCTGTCTGTTTCTGCCTCCTCCAAAAGGGAGCTCAGGCCCGTTTCGTTTTTAGTCTTTCCTCTTTCACTGTAACCCGGTTTCAAAGTATTTTATTCAGCCAGGACCCAAGACTGGGCTGTCCGAACAAAGTCTGTCAGGGGATAGTTAAAATGTTAGAACCCTTGTCCTGGTATACCTTCATAATTTTGCTCCCGGGGCTGGAGACCGAAGAGCTTCTGGGTGACAAAAGATCGCCCTCTGCATATATTGTGGAAAATAAAGCCTGGGTCCTCAAGACAGGTGCTTTTTTCTTCCCCTTTTATTCTTCCATATTGCTGTCCCAGGTGCACCCTTTGGATCCCTTTGATTTGTCCCTCTGCAGAGTACCCGCAAACATGTTTTCCCCCTGGAGCTCTGAGTCACCAGTAGACACCTGGCTTGCAGTAAACAGCCAACACCCTCTCCCCAGCCTTAAGCACTTTGAGGGCAGGAATCGCTAACTCTGCTAACTCTGTCGCTAACTCTGCTAACTCTGTCGTTCTCCCCCCCAGCCTTCAGTACAGTGGTCTGTACACAATTCATTGAGCTCCTTCCTCGAGGGCAGAAATCGTGTCTACTACCTCTGGTGCACAGCCTTCAACACTTAGGATAGCGATCTGCTCTTCGGAGCACTCATTAAATACCACTGGCTGATTGACTGGCCTCTCTCCACGACCCCCCCCCCCCCCCCCCCCATGCCATCGGGAATGTGACTTTTCTTTTGTTTCTGGCAGAATTCAGGAAGACCGACAAGAGTATCCTGGTGAGTCCTTCTGGACCCTCCAGAGTGGCTTTTAATCCCAAGAGGAAGCCTCTCCACGGAGTGCTGAAGACCCCTACAGGTTCACCTTCAGAAACTCCCCTAATGAATAAGAAATCACTCTTCCCTCCTCAGAGAAGACCAACTGCAATGGACTTCTTTTAAGCATAGCAGTGTTCCTCTCCGTCTCTTGGGACGATTTCTTTTTGTACAGAAGACTCTGTAAATTATGACTTTGAAATTTTGGGCCCTTTATATTATTGTTATTTTATAAATTGCTATATATTGTACATAAACGGTCTGGTTTTACTCTGTGACACTGCTGTGTTACTATCTCTTCTCTAGGGTCATTGAGACATCACGTTGCATCGGTCGCTCGGACCCTCGGGGATTTGCATTTGTGAGCGTGTGCGTGTGGGCGCTGTTGCCTGACACGCATCCTGTCTCTTGTCGGTAACATAGTCGATCCTGGCACGGACTCACCGGGCAGCACAAGCGCATTTATTCACTTCCCAAAGGGAGGGCGACAAGTCTCTTCTGGGCCCGACCAGCAACTGACTGCCTGAACTCCCCATCCTTAGCGCTTTCTTCCCTCTCCCCATAGGTGGGGCCCAGATCGTCGGGCCCTGTCCCGTCCTCCCTCCCATCCTGCTTGCCCTGCCCTGTACCACCCCAACCCCTACTGAGCACGTCCGGTGGCATCTTCTCTTTTTTTCTACCGTTCCCATAGTTCATCTTGTGGCTTCGTCACTAGCTGAGGTAGCCTCTCTGTCACTTTCTGTGGTGAAGTTGGCGGTTGAGTTTCCAACTGTTCTGTCTTTTCCTGATACTCATTCGTCACGGGCAAGTCCCTGATGCCAACGTCGCATTTTTAAGAGAGCACATCGATGGGCATAATTTGCATTTTTGAGGTGGTGTTTCAGTGGGAAACAGTGGGGGGGGCGGGGCAGGCATTGGAGGGTGTTCGAACCCCCATATGTATGGTACACTCGTCCTTGAAAATTGAGATGAGCAAAAGCCAGAATCAGAATACGACAGTAAATGTCGCCAACGGTCCAAACGTACAATGTAATGACAAAGTAGAGTCTTGCCTACAAAAGGTTGTTTATTGATGGCAAGATATAGGTGACATTCTGGGTGGTATCGAGTGATGGTGAATTGATGAAGGATCTCTGAATCATGGAGTTTATGGTGATGAAGTGTCTCTGAATCGTGAAGTTTATGCAACATTGTTGATGCTGTAACGTCTCCTAAGCTAAAACTATCTCCTGGAAAGCGTAGAGCAAGTATTAACTCCAGAGTTCATGTTTCATCCTCCAGTGTCTTGCTTTGCACAGCCTCCTCAAGTGCACAATTGGCTATGCTAGAACAAGAGGCTTCTGTATGTTTGTGTAAATAGAGCCTTTTAAAAAGTCTAGGAATAGGTTCCAGTGCACCGCTACTTAACTGCTGTGTGGGGAATACTGACCGATGGATTTCTGGCTCTAATTGGGCTCTGGATTTTTTTGAAATATACCTCTGGTGTCGCTTTTCTCAAAGGAGCCTGTTACTAATTTCTTTCAGTCTTTGGACTACACCGTAATATTTTTGTGCATGTCCATAAATCAAATCTTTTCTCTTTGCTCTGTTTCCCTTCATTCCTGCATCGACTTCCTGAGCTCTGGTTACCATCTGCTCCACATCCTTAAGCTGCTAAGAAAGAGCCAAAGCCAACTTTCTGACCGCTACCATCATCGATGGTATTTAGTGGTCCCTTACTGTGTACAGAGCACTGAAATGAGTGCTTGGGAGAGTTCAATTGTACTTTTAATTGTGGTCTCCATATCCCGCCATTTCCACCCTGCAGCCCCTTTTGGACTGAATTCATAGGGCATCATCTGTGCTGGTGGGCACAGCCCTCTTCCTCTACCCTCTTTCCTCTGCAGTTTCGTTTTACGTCACTTTCCCTTAATGACCTGAACACTCAAGCCCAAGATTTGGCCATCCCTGGAAGGAATGGAGTTTACTCTTCTACACTGTTCAAGCAAGAGGCTTCTGGAAAAGCATAGCTGTTGGTTACCAAGGAAGCCGGGCAGGCTGGATCTGTGCCTCAGGATCAGTGAGGTACAGGTCCAATATACTTCTGTCCTCCGGTGGCCACAGGTTTATCCGGAAACCAAAATGGATTCCGCGAAAGTTTCGCTGCGTTCAGCTTTGTCTTAATTTGCCTCCTACTGGTTTTTTTGTTGGCTTTGTTTTTTTGAAACTCCTGGGTTTGAGAAGCGGGCAGGCCTCAAGAAGCAAGCAGCTTTGGGGAGCCTGTGTGCGTCAGTTAACTTTACATTGTCACCCCTAGTTTTTTTCTAAAAACCTTAAGTCTCAAATGCTAGTCACTTTTAGAAAGTTAAATCTTATCTAAAGATTTCATTTGCTCAAAGGACGCTAGTCCTTTGCTCTCGGGAAACCAAGTCTGTGATGTGCTCACATAGTAGGGAAAGGCTAACTCTGCCTCGGGCCTCAGGGTTTCAATGAGCTATGGCTTCAGAATGGGACTTCTTGCATTCCCTTCTGGCAGTCTGAGGATTCTCCAGCCCGCAAGGCCTAACTCCTCGTCTTGAGAGCTGTTAAAAATAGCAGATGGTTGTCAGCCTTCCGTGGAGCGCCGCAGAGTGACTATTTTCTCATTCAGCCACCCTGTGGGAATCATATGCCACATAACTCCCTAAGTGACAGAATTCTTCTGCAGTCTCTACAGAACCCAACGGTTTTCTGAAATTCCCCATCGCGTTTGGGTAATTGCCAGTGGATACTGCTGTTGAGATGCCTGGCAAACTTGGCAGACAAGTGATTTTGAAAAATCTTTTATTTTGTTGCTTTTCACGCGACTGTCAAAATGAGGCGCTTTCCTGTTTTTGTCTTTTTGAATTTCATGATAAATGCCGGCAGTGGGGGATTTTAACCTCAGAGTCTGGCGAAGACACCATCATCAAATGATGCATGTGTATTATTTGGTTTCATGTAAGGAAGTGATTAGTAAAGAGGGGAAACCTTTTGGGTCTTGATAGACACTTGCTTTGCCTGGTGAAGATTTAAGCTGATGAGACCCCAGAGGAAAGAATGAGTTAATACTGCTAATCTTGCCCATTGATACAAGTACGTTTTTTATTGTAAATGCATGGTTTGAAATGCATTCCATTTGAGATACAATTTGGGTATAGATACATTCACAGTTTGACTGTTCTATGAGAGGTAGAATTTGAGGTTCAACTGTTGAAAGTTAAAAAAAAAAAAAAAACTTTTATCATTTGTAATCTTGACCTCTTGAAATCCCGCAAATTGTGTCTTTGAAATCTATCTTTCATTCAGCACTTGAGTCCAGGGTCTCACCAGCGTACCTGCTGTGTAAACCCTTTGTAAACCCAAAGATGCTAATATGCGCAGGAGGTTCTGAGGCAAAGAGGGGGCCGTTAGCCACCAGTGAATAGTAATGCCCAGAAGTTGTCCATGCTGTATCTGTACTTTCCCTGGTGTGACGTGGTAGAAATGGCCCCGGGTCCAATACACATTCTTGGTCTCGAGTGGTAGCAGTTGTGTCCAGAGACCAAGTGGGAAACCAGGCCATTCGTCTCCATCCGTCTGGACTTGCTCCCTATTGTGTGTACTTGGTTCTTTGGCAAGGAGATGCCCTAAAGAATGGCCGCCAAGAAAGGGGAGACGTATACACATAGGGAAGAAATGTTTTTGCATAAAGTTGGGTCTGTTTTAAAAGTTAGTGATGGTTGTTCTCCTTTTTCTACCTAAAACCAGAGTTTTTAAAAACAAATGTCCCTGAAAGGTGTGGGATTCCATTATTTCTGGTTTTAAAAAAGATGAAAAACACAGTAAGGGCTTGTTAAATGTTTTATCGTTTTCTGCTGGAAAACAAGCACCTAACCTGGGGAAAGACAAGTGGGTGGAGGAGACTTGCTAAAGAGCCTAACTGCCTCTGCCACACATGTGTACACACCCCCTTTTCCCCCTTTTCTCCACCTCCCAGCCCCACCCAAAGCCCCCCAGGGCTGGGCAGAGCCCCATAATAATCACTCACCCCCTAGCTCCCAACCAGGGCAGACCCCAGAAGTTGCTCAGCCCAGGGCCCTGTTTTGTAACCAAAAAGCCCTGGCTAGGTCTGCCAAGTATGTTAGAAGCTCCAAACGTACGAAGTTCTGGGAGTTGATTCGAAATGCTGTATTTTGTGTAAAAAGAAGTTAACTTTACGCGGGTCTGGTCAGTTTTGTACAATTTTGTATCAGATGTCTAAAGATTTATTAATGTTTGTAACTTTCAATAGAGTAAAAGCACAAAAAATAGCAGAATGGGAAAGTTAAGGGGTTTGGGAGGGATTTTTTTGCATTGGAGTTTTTGATCTTGGAACGTTATAAAATTGGATTTAATCTACTCTGGGTGTACTTTTCCTGTATTTTTTTATTGCACTGGAGAGGAGTTTTTCTTCACCATATGTGGGTGTATCAGCAACTATGGTGTGGTCAGTTCTGTGAGAACAGGTCACATAGCCAAATCTAATAAAATTGTCTTTTGTCATTTTTAAAAAAAAATTTGGTGGTAACTGTCAACACTGCCCCCCCCCCCCGAAATATAATGTGCAAGAGGGGGATTGTCGAAAATAGGAAGGTGTTTTGGGGTGGGGGGGAAGGTGCTACCAAGCAGTTGCAAAAAATAATAATTCTGGTATTGTGTGCTTATTATGTGACAAGGTAACTGAAGCACAAAGAAGTGAAGTGATTTGCCCAAGTCTCACAGAGCAGACAAGTAACAAATTAGAGCCCAGGTCCTTCTTTTTTCAGTCATTTATTGAGCACTTTCTGTGTGCAGAGCACTGTACTAAGCGCTTGGGAGAGTTCAATACAACAATAAACAGACAGGTTCCTTGCCCACAATGAGCTTACAGTCTTGGAGTGGCGGGGGAGAGTGGGGGGTGCTCTATCCACTAGGCCACGCTGCTTCTCTGGGCAGTGACCATTCCGGGTGAGTGCTTCTCAGTCACCAATGCTTAAGAGGGGAAAGGTCTGTCATCTTGCCAACAGGACATTCCATTGAGTTGTTTTGGCAGTAATAATAATAATGTTGGTATTTAAGCACTTACTATTTGCAGAGCACTGTTCTAAGCGCTGGGGGAGATACAGGGTGATCAGGTTGTCCCACATGAGACTCACAGTCTTCATCGCCATTTTCCAGATGAGGGAAGCGAGGCACTGAGAAGTTAAGTGACTTGCCCACAGTCACACAAGTGGCAGAGCCGGGATTCGAACCCATGACCTCTGACTCCCAAGCCCGGGCTCTTTCCACAGTAGTGGCGATGGTTTGCACAGAGCCAACCACATGTCTTGCCCGGTCCCTCTGTGCGTCAGGCTTTGGGAAGCAGCCGGTCGGGAGGACGGGGGCGGTCTGTGAGCCAAATCAGAAGATCTCTGAGACCCCCAGTGGAGGCAGACACCAATGTGCCCTTGCCCATTTGGTAAGCCACCGCAGAGTGTGGTCCTCGGGGTCTCAGTCAGGGTTGGATAGGCGAGTGCCTTTCCTGCCTTTTTGGGAAAACCGGGGGGAAACAGTAGTGGCCCTTCCCCAGCTAGACGGACCAGAGCTGGAAAAAGGCATCTGCGGGCAGCTGAGCTTCATCCCAACTACCGTGCTACAAACACTAGGTAGGGTTTTACTCAACCCTGCAGTCCTTGGAGATGATTAGAGGGATCCCAATTTGAATTCTGTCTAGCCTCAGACAATTTTAAGAAGCAGCTTGGCCTAGGGGAAAGAACACTTGCTTGAAAGTCAAAGCGCCCGAGTTCTATTCCTTGCTCTGCCACTTACCTGCTTTTTGACCTTGGGCAAGTCACTCAATTCCCATTTTAACAGAGAAGTTAAATGCCTGTTCTCCACCTTAGACTGTGAGCCCCATATGCCCCATGGGGCATGTGACTGTGCCCAACCTGATTATCTGGACCTACCCCAGTGCTTATTACAGTGCCTGGCGCACAGTAAGCCCTTAGCAAACAGCACAATCGTTATTACTATTGATTTTCCCAGGCCATTTTATTCCTTCTATTATAGCTCGCCTCAGGATTAGTGTTTATTTTTTCCCCCTCTACAGCTCTAAGGAGTTCAAGAGTACACACAGCAAGCATTCAGTCAGTGCAGTTGATTGAAAAGAGAATGCAAGTGATGGAGTGTAGGTTAAATATCCATAACTTATGGATATAAATTTTGGCTAAATATCTGTAATTTTATTTATATGTCTGTCTTCCCCTCTAAGAGTGTAGGCTCATTGTGGGCAGAGAACATATCTATCAACTCTGTGGTATTATACTCTCCCAAGCGCTTTAGTACAGATCTCTGCACACAATAAGGCCTCGATAAATGCCATTGATTGATTGTGACCTCTACAGGCGATAAACTGTTTTTCAGGGCTTTGGTGAGAGGCAGATGCAAGGTTTCCATCATTCTGATGGTAAGACTATGCCTTCTTTTATTTTATAAAGCGCTCCGGAAGGCTGTATAGCTCTGAATTGGCTATAAGGGGCAGGGAGAGGTCGGGCATAAAACCTTTCCAAGACCCAAGAGGTCTCCCTGTTACATGGGAGTGGAGTGGTAGCAGTTGTCATCTCCGCCTCTGTTCCCGTGCTCCAAGGGGAGTTTGCTGCCAGTTCTTTCCGTGAAAGCATCAAGAAAACTCAGCGGTCCAGGATCCGGGGACTGACCTACATAGCATTCTGCAAGCTCCCATGTTCCCTCCTTCCCAGCGGGAAACCGGGAAGGGAGAGCAGCTGGCTCAGAGGCTCGCTGATGGCTCTCATTACCTGTGCGGCCGTGGGGGCTCGGGCACGACCGGGGGCAGAAGGAGGTGGAGGTTGGGAGGGGAGAGGGTTAGGGCACGAGGCGCAGGGGCAGAGCTAGAGGGGAGCAAGACAGACGGGAAGAGCAGAGGGGCAAGCCCTTCCCCTTAACTCACATGTCTCCTTTCCCTGTCCCCCTCCCTCCTGCAGCTGTGCCTCTCCTGGCCGGTACTGAAAATTCTCGGATCTAAAACCCTGGTCTCCTGATTCCCAGAGCGGTGCTCCGTCCGCTGGAACAATCACCTCACGCTATGAAGCTTTTCGCCCCCGTGAACTCTGCCTCTCAGTACCTGCTACGGATAAAGCAGCTGCAACCTAGAGCAAAGCTCCATGGGATTGATACCAGGATAAATCAGGCCTGCGAATGGGAGGACCTTCTAGACTGTGAGCTCGATGTTGGGTAGGGATTGTCTCTATCTGTTGCCGAATTGTACTTTCTAAGCGCTTAGTACAGTGCTCTGCACACAGTAAGTGCTCAATAAATGATTGAACGAATGAGGACCTGAGTTCTAATACCAACTCAGCTACCTGCCTGACGTGTGATTTTAGACAGGCTATTTAACTTCTGTGCCTCTCTTTCCTCATCTGTAAAAGTAAGGTAAAATAAAATCTGTAAAGTCTCCTAAGACTACAAGCCCCCATAGAGACAGGGACTGTGTCTGACCTGATTATCTTGTATCGATCCCCAGCGCTTAGTACAGTTTTTGGCACATATTAAACATTTAGCAAAGACCATAAGTATTACAATTGCTACTTGGAAGCTCCTGAGAAGACTCTTGGGTGTGGTTAATCAGTGTAAAGATCCACAAAGAAACTGAAACTACGAACTGGGCAGCTCTTCTCAAGGAGCCACTGGCACTGAGAAATTACTAATAATGACTGCGATATTTGATAAGCCCTTGCTATATGCCAAGCACTGTGGTAGAAATAATACAATCAGATCAGAAACAGTCCCTGACTTACAGTCTGCAGCAGAGGAAGAACAGGCATCGTATCCCCATTTTAGAGATAAGGAAACTGAAGACAGAAACTCTAAATGATTTGCCCAAGGTCACAGCAGGCAAGTGGAAGAGCAGGAATTAGAACACAAGTCTCCTGACTTCCAGCCCTGTGATCTTTCTGGTAGGCCCCAAACTGCTTCTCCACAAACTCTGGGGAGAGAGGATTCATTTCTGACCCCAATGAGGTATCCGCCTGTCGTCATGCAGGTAACGAAGCGGCAGCCTGAATGAAGCATACGTCCGCTTGCCCTCCCTCGCCTGGAGTTTCAGCACGAATGAAAATCTGTTCAGTTTCTGTAACTGCTGCCGGAGTCCCCCGTTCCCACTTCATTACGTGGCTGTTCCTCCAGGGAAAGAACGCTCCAGAAACGTTGCTTTCACTGAGCTATATCCCAGAGCAGCAGGAGCCCAAGTGGCCCGTGACAGGCGAGCAGACTGCCTGACTGACGCAGTTCCCGTGCCCAGCCACCTGCTGGGAAGAGTGATTGATATCTGAGGAGATGGGCTGCTCTGCCAGCGGGAGCCTGCGGTCCCCGCCAGCCACAGACCATGTAATCCCCCCCCTCCCCCCCGTTAAGTGCCAGTTTAAGAAATTTGTGGCCACTCATCATCATCATCAATGGTATTTACTGAGCGCTTACTATTTGATACAGTCCCCGTCCCACATGGGGCTCACACTCTTAATCTCTATTTTTTGCAGTTGAGGTAACTGAAGCACAGAGAAGTTAAGTGACTTTCCCAAGGTCACAGAGACAAGTGGCAGAACTATGATTAGCGAAAGAGCATGCCTAGAGGAAACAGCACAGGCTTGGGAGTCAGGGGTTGTGGGTTCTAATCCCGGTTTGACCACTTGTCTGCTGTGACCTTGGGCAAGTCAATTCTTTTCTCTGGGCCTGTTTCCTTATCTGTAAAATGGGGATTAAGACTGTGAGCCCCACATGGGACAAGCTCATTACCTTGTAACTACCCCAGTGTTTAGAACAGTGCTTGGCACATAGTAAGTGCTAAACAAATACCATTATTATTATAGCATCCTGACTTCCAGGCCTGTGCCCTTCCCACTAGGCCATGCTGCTTTCCATCTGGGTCAAAGAGGACTTAACTGGTAGGGTGGCGGGGGGCTGGGAGGGAGAAGGGGGGAAGATATTAACTGTGGCTGACAAGACCAGTATGAAACCAGCAAACCCTTCCGTGTAGGACTGGCTTGAGACTGAGCTAGTGAGGCAATCACCTCAGGGTGCACAGACAGAGAGATCGATAACGGGGCAGGGAGTGGTGGTTAGAGATATGAATGCCTCCACCATTCAGAAGTGGCAGGGGCCCGGAAAGGGAACACAGTGGTTCTGGAGCAAGTGGGGAGGGTCCACTCCTCTGACTCCTTAAAATGAAGCCCTCTAGGACTTCTATTTAATACCATTAATGTCCCAAAGTAATGGCATCCTACAGAATTCTGTGTGAGCACACAGTTTAACAGAATGGGGATGTGTGGGAAATTTTTCCCTGGTTCTGAGCAGTGTGAGCCGCACATGGGACAGGGGCTGTGTCCAACCCGATTTGTTTGTATTCATCCCAGCGCTTAGTACAGTGCCGGGCACATAGAAAGCGCTTAAATAGCACGGTTGTTGTTATTAAGTAAAGTTGGTCCTTTGCTAGGTTATTAATAATACTGTGTGGCATTTGTTAAGCAATTACAACGTTCCTAACACAATACAAAGTGCTGGGGTAGCAACAAGATAATCAGATCGGACACAGTCCCTTGCCCACAAGATGCTCACAGTTTATGGAGGGAGAACAAGTATTGAATCTTCATTTTACAGATGAGGAAACTGAGATCCAGAGAAACTGTCACTTGCCCAAGGATACACAGCAGGAAAGTAGCAGTGGCAAGATCCTAACCCAGGTCCACTGACTCAGGCCTGTGTTCTTTCCACTAGACCCACATTTATTTTTTTAGTGGTATTTAAGCACCTACTATGTACCAGGCTAACTTGGTTTCCCAGCAGTCCACCCAGAACAGTTGGAGCAAGGACTGTTAAAACTCCAGCATGACCAAGAGGCCCACTTGCCCCTCCAGGGGTGATCCGATTTAGTTCCTTGATGAGGGCAGGGAATGTGTCTTTTGTTGTACTGTGTACTCTCCTAAGTGCTTAGCACGGTGCTCAATGAATAAGATTGAATGAATGAATAGTAGAAGAGAGTCCAGTGACACCAAGATCTGCCCTGAAAAAGCCTGCAATCACCTTTTCTGTGGCTGACAAGTCTAGTGATAGTTGCCTCAGAAAAATGGATTGTAATGAGCTGCCAATCTTCAGTTCTCGGAAATCAAATGAACAAGTGAAGAAGAGCCACGAGGCCGTTTCTCCAACAGGACTGTGATCGCCTATGTTCGAGCTGTCATTCAGCCTGGGCCCTCACCAGTACTGACGCTTCATAATATTCCTCTTGTTCCTAGCGCTCCCTTCCTTGCCCTGTACCTGGTTTAAAAGAATAGTTACAATTCTTCCCTCTATTAGTCACTGCCTGGTGACTCACCACTGCAGTCAGTGAAGCTTTACAATCCTGCAATTATTTTTCCTGCTGACTTTTTAAAAACAAAAAGCCCTCAAATGTGCCAGCTAGGTCCTGTTCCGGTTTTATTTTTAACTCTCGAAGAAATGGCATTGATTGCTGTCCCTTGGGCATCTACAGTCGACGCTTCCCTGCAAATAAGTCTCATTGACCACATTTGCTTTCCTGAGGGAAAAGCTGCCCTGTCCAAAACTACTTTCCAACAGTCGACTTTCTATTAGCAAGAGAAGGATGCACCTTCTCTTCTTGACCCATTGCTGACAGTGCTGTCTGTTTCAGCACAGTTTAGCTGGCAGCTCTATTTGAAATAATGAATGGATGATTGTGCTGCAGGAATTCTTAGATTTTACTCCTGTGCAGTAGAGTTTGGGCAGGGGCTGGGTGGGCTCTCTTCTCCACCCATCGTACCAAATTTGACTGGGTGAGGAAGCTTCTCCTCAGAGGTAGCTAGACTTTGGCAGGCCATTAGGTACTATCTAAAATCAGTGTGCCCTAGTGGAAAGAGCGTGCACCTGGAAGTCAGAGGACCTGGGTTCTAATCCCAGCTCTGCCATTTGCCTGCTGTGTGACCTTGGCCAAGTCACTTAACTTATCTGGGCCTCAGTTTCCTTAACTGTAAAATGGGGATTTAATACCTGTCCTCCTTACTAATTAGACTGTGAGCCTTAATTAGACTGGGGGACAGGAATTGCACCCGATCTGGTTAACTTGTATCTACCCCAGGGCTTAGAACAGTGCTTCACAAAATGTTAGTGCTTATGAAATTGCAAAAATAATGATACTGTTTGATAAGCCTAAGTCAGTGTTGCCCTGTCATTCATTATCAAGGAGGGGGGTTGGGGGGAAACAGCCCACCACCTTGTGCTGCACTTCCTAGAATGTAAACCCTTTGAGGGCAGGTACTGTGCCTACTTGCTCTCTTGAACGGTGCTCTGCATCCAAGAAGTGAAGGGAAGCAGCATGGCCTACTGGAAAGAGCACAGGTCTGGGAGCCAGAGACCTGGGTTCTAATCCCAGTTCCACTACCTGTCTGCCATGTGACCTTGGACAAGTCACTTAGCTTCTCTGTGCCTCTGCAAAATGGGATCTGAAACCTGTGTTCCCTTCCATGTGGGACCTGATTTTCTGGTACCTACCCCAACGCTTAGTACAGTGCTAGGGACATAGTAAGCACTTAACAAAAACCATTATTATTATTAGGAAGTGCTCAATAAATACCACACTGGTTGTACTTTCCCAAGACTAAGTACAGTGCTTTGCACCCAGATGGCACTTAGTAAATGCCACATTGATTAAATTGACTAATCTACTTGGTCAAGGTGAATCCACCCACCGGGGTGGCTGATGTTGTAATGCCAGACCCCATTTGTTCGCAAAGAAAATTGGTAGACGGCACATACAGAGCTGGGGAAATCCAGGATGGAGCAATGCCTTTTTGAGGCTTGGAACAGACGTCCGAGCCCAGACCTCAACTGTTTTGAGGCTTGGGACAGACGTCCGAGCCCAGACCTCAACTGTGTTCTCTGGAATTTCGCTTACATTCGGGTTTAATCCATTTCACAAGTTCCTGCCGGTCAGACTGACTTTTCTTTGGTACAACTTTCACAGCCTAAAGCAGGGCTCGGCACCCAGTGGACGTAAATAAATACTTCTGACTGGTGCCCGAGTAGTTCCTGCGGGATTGCAAACTCCTTGAAGGGCAGGCAACGGGCTCTCTTTATACAATGTTCTGTAATAATAATAATAATAATAATGATGGTATTTAAGTGCTTACTATGTGCCAGGCACTGTACTAAGCCCTGGAGGTGGATACAAGCAAATCAGGTTGGACACAGTCCCTGTCCCTCATGGGGCTCACAGTCTTAATCCCCATTTTACAGATGAGGTAACAGAGGCACAGAGAAGTGCAGTGACTTTCCCAAGGCCACACAGCTGACAAGCTGAAGCCGGAATTAGAACCCATAACTTGACTCCCAGGCCCATGTTCTATCCACTATACCATGCCACTTCTCCAGAAGGCATCTAGAAAGTACACAGAAGGCACTCAATAAATACCAGTGATTGAGCGGGAGAGGCGAAGTCAGCTCCTCTTGTTACAAACCAACTTAAATGGAAATTTATGGACTAGAGAGAAATTTAAAAAAAAACAACAAAACTTCTCCTTGACTCACTAAATTCCAGTCCATTAGCTCCATTTTCATATGGGATGGGGACTGTGACCAACCTGATCATCTTTACTTACCCCCAGCACTCAGAATAGTGCCTGACACATAATAAGCACTTAACAAATACCCTCATTATTAATGTAAGGAGCTACTGGGAGAAAATTGGGGCGGGGGGCAGTAAAAAATGGAGAGAAAGGAGGGGTCAGAATGGTTTTCTGAAAGGGCTTGTTTGAGAGGTACTTTGAGAGTCTGTTTCCACATTAGGCTGTTGATTTTGAGCCTGTCTTGCTCTCTCTTAGAAGCCATTTAGGAGGAAGGACTTATTTTTTTTTAATGGTATTTGTTAAGAGTATTACGTGCCGGGCAGTGTACTAAGAGCTGAGGTAGACAAAAGCTAATCAGGTTGGATGCAGTCCAAGTCCCACATCAATCAATCAGTGGCATTTATCGAGTGCTAACTGTGGGCTGACTACTGTACTAAGTGCTTGGGAGAACACAATACAGAACAGAATATATTCCCTGCCCTCAACAAACTACAGTCTAGAGCCAAATGGGGCTCACTGTCTTAATTCCCATTTTACAGATGAGGTTGCCCAAAGTCACAGAGCAGACAAAAGGTGGAGCCATGGTCCTTCTGAATTCATGCATTCATTCAATAGTATTTATTGAGCACTTACTATGTGCAGAGCACTGGACTAAGCACTTGGAATGTACAATTCGGCAACAGATAGAGACAATCCCTGAACAGTAACGGGCTCACAGTCTAAACGACGGGCTCACAGTCTAATCCCAGGCCTATGCTCTAAAGGTATTTTTTGACCTTGACTTGACCTAAGGATTTTAGTCAGTTAACAAGGTGCTAAAAAGCAGAATGGGCTTGCCCACTGATCTGTAGGATTAGTTGCATTGGTGGGGGGCTCCTAACCTCTTCCCCCCACTTGCCCCTCCACTCCCCCCGCACACACACACTTCACCCCATTCACACACACCGCCCCTCCAGTGATGTCACCAATGCTCAGGCCTCAGCCTCTTGCCAGTCTGGGAATTTACCCAACCTGCAGAGTGCAGGGAGCCTATCTCGGAAAATAAGGCAGTAATTTCCACACAGATGACAAGGACAGAATTAATGCCTTGGCCTTGGGATCTGGGTAAGGAAGAATTCCTACCCTAGATTAAATACAAAATGAAACAAGCCAAAATGTCAGCATAAACCCTGTTAAAAGATAAAGGGTTGCCCCGGTCAGTCTTGTCTTTTAACCTTGTGAACCCTTTGAAGGCAAAGCAATGTGTATGGGCTCTGTGATTCATTAACAGAGGTAAGGTTAGACCTTCTCCTGTTTGACCAGGGAGCTGGATCCAAGCGGTTCCTTCCTGTCTCTGCAGTTGAACTGTGGCTTTGGTAGGTCCCCATTTTACAGCCATCTCAGATATATGCCGCTGCAGCCACTGATCCATTTGGAAATGTTAAGGCAACTCAAGGGGGCCTGGGTGACCCCCAAGGCCTTGGGATCCCCGTGGAGCAGTGCTTGTCTCCTCTTTTTAGGAGTTTAGGGTGATGGGGTGAAGCCCAGTAGCCTTTGGAAATGCTCCCCTGGACTGAGTCGCTTATGAAGACAACAGATGATCACTGCAAAATGGAAGTGGAGAGGTGATGGGAAAGTAAATGGGGACGTCTCCTCTAGGGAGCAGTCATTTGTCCAGATTCATAAAGGACAGTCTGTTTTTCAGCAGGTCTGTCTCCTGTCCAGTATATATAATAGTAAAGGATAATAAAAGTGACTGTGGTATTTGTTAAGCAGGTGCTAAGTGTCCAGCACTATAATAGCCCTGGGGTAGCTACAATCAGATCAGGCATAGTCCTTGCCCTACATGGGGCTTTGTGGTTGGTAGTTTCATTTCTTAGCTCCTGGCTACTATTTAGGTCCTGTAAATTTCTGTGGAGACTAGCCTCAGCTCCCTCTGGGACCCTAAAGCTCTTCCACCCACTCACTTGGAGACCTGCTGTGAATCATCAGTGGGGGTGACCATGAAATCTGCAAACTGGCTGTGTAGGGAGTAGTGACAGTGGGATGCCTGGGAATGTAAGGGAAGTGCAAGGAGAAAGGAGATTCGCTGGGACTTTTTATTTCCCCCAAGGCCTTTTCAAGAAACACAAGGGCTTTTACAAAAAACAATCAGTCAACGGTATTTTCCACTTGCAGAGGATTGCATTAAGCGCCTGGGAGAGTACAATACAGCAGAGTTGGTAGACCCAATCCCTGGCCTCAAGTAGTTTACAAAAAAAAGCCTCAGGGTTTTCACAAGTCTCTCTGTGGGAGGAGAGGAAAGTTTGTGGACTCTCCTGTGTGATTCCTCTTTCTCCCCTTCACACCTATGTATCACAGATTCCACAGTAATTATTAGTATTCTCCAGACAAGTCCAAAGTGTAAGTTCAGCTCCCTTCCTTCCCCTCCTTGGGCATTACCTGTAGCTGTGACTAACACAAACTGATGCCAAAAGAGGCTTATAAAACCTCCCCACCTCCATGGTTTATGGAGACTTTCTACAGCCCAATTCTTGTTAACAACATTAAAGGAATTTGTATTTAATAACTAGGGACTATTTAATTGAAACAATCCTCACACAGTTGCCGCAGGTAAAGAACCAAAAGTGCAGTTTGACAGGAGTGTGCAATACCTTAGGTTAATCCCATTCAATTCAGCGGAGGGCCTGTCCTCGGGAAGCATGGTGTGTTCTAAATTGAGATGATGCTTTCCTTGAGAGTGGAAACTTCTTGTGGGCAGGGAACGTGTCACTTCTTGGTCTTGGACTTTCCAGTTGCTTAGTACAGCACAACCTGTGGATAAATTCTATCATCAGTGGCAACATCTTTGAACACGAAGGTCTTCCCTGCAGTTGTAATTCTTCTGTGCGATTCTCCCCTAACCCAGGGCTTGGTACAATAGTTGGCACACAGTAGGCCTGTAACAAATATTATTATTCAACTCTAACTGCTGTCACTTCTTTCTCCCTCTAGTTTTCTGTTCCTTTCCTCTCCCAGTCTTAATTTTTCTTTTCCTTTTTCAGATGCTCTACTCTCCCTCCTTTTCCTCTTCCGTTATTTCACTTTTACTGTATGTGCAAGTGCTTGTATGTCTGTCTAACCTGTTAAGAGTGTAAGCTCTTTGAGGACAGAGAACAAATCTCTTGTGTCTGTTGTACTTTGCCAAGTGCAGATTGCATAAAAATAATAATAGTATTGGTATTCGTTAAGCATTTACTCTGTGACAAGCACTACAGTAAGGATTGGAGTAGATCCAGGATATTCAGGTCGGACACAATCCCTATCCTAAATGGGGTTCACAGTTTAAAGGAGAGGGAGAACAGAGATTTAGTCCCCACTTTACAGAGCAGTTAAATGATTTTCCCCAAGGCCCGCAGCAGGCAAATTGTGGAACCAGGATCAGAACCCAGGTTCCCTGACTCCCAGGCCCATGCTCTTTCCACAAGACCACGCTGCCTCCGGGGCTGTCCTAGTGTGCAAACTTCAACATGGAGGAGGTCCTCGGCCTCTCCGAAGAGTTAGCCGTGCCGATCGCTTGGTCTCGGCCTCTCTTCTGCGTGATGGTGGTCTGCTAATTCCCGGCATGTCCCTTCCCGCCCACCTTCTGGCCTGGACCTGGAGCCTCAGCCCTGACTCCTGCTTTCGGCCACTGTGGTTATGATAGTGGCAGCAGCAGGGAGCCCAGTGAGAAGCAGAATGACAGTAACAGGAGGAGATGTGTGAAACCATGGCCCCTACCACTGTGCCCGCCTCCAACAACTGACTTTACGTTCTCACTTCTGCCTGCTGCTTTTGGAGTTGTGTTTCAGTCAGTTGTGGCAGGTGCTTGGTAAGCTCTGAGCCTGGGAAATGGGGGTCGGGGTCGGGGTGGTAGCAACGCAAGTTTCTCTTCTTAGCTCCCTCTGCTACTGTTCCAGTGTGCATCCAGAATGCCTGCTTGGGGGAGAGAAAGGAAGGAAGACAGGTGTGTAGTGGTCCCTGTGTGTGGTTGGGTGGTATTTCTTTTACTGGCCCCTTAAGCTTGGCTTATATATAACTAGCTTATATTTAGCTTGATGCTGCATGTCAATGAATCAGTGGAATTTACTGAGCATTTACTGTGTGCAAAGTATGTACTAAGAGCTTGGGGAAGTACAACACGGTCGATAGACACGTTCCCTGCTCACAGTGAGTTTACATATGGTAGATGTGCCTAGTTGAGGTATAATTCCTTGGTATCATTTTCAAAGGACTAATTTTCTAGTTGAAATCTTTATTAAACCCTATGTCCAACTCCTTGAGCTGTCCTTCAGTGTCGGGAAGCAGCATGGCCTAGTGGTTAGAACACAGGCCTGGGCGTCAAGAAGGTCATGGGCGCTAATCCCAGCTACGCCACGTCTGCTGTGTGGCCTTGGGCAATTCACTTAACTTCCCTGTGCCTCAGTTACCTCCTCTGTAAAATGGGGATTTTAGACTGTGGGCCCACGTGGGACAGGGACTGCATCCAACCTGATTAGCTTTTATCTACCCCAGAGCTTGGTATAGTGCTTGGCCCATAGTTACCGCTTAACAAATACCATAATTATTATTTCAGTGGCAGGATGAGATGACAGTCAATAACGACAGTCTCCCTACATTAAAGTAAGCCACGCATCCCGGGGAGCACTTGAGGAGCAGGAGACCCTGACAGCTGTTGTATGGGGAGCCGAAAATGGGAAACCCAAATCAGTGATTTTAAGGAAACAGTAAAACAGTCTTCTGAAAACTGGGAACCAATTGTCACAGATGGGCAATTTTTGAGCAGAAGCTTTGTAAGGATCCAGTGAAGAGGAGCCACATGTGGAAACAGCATCAAGGTCTGCCAACAACAAACATGTCGGCACAACAAGAGACAGCCTTCGTGTCCACCATGTGGTAGGCCATCTGGGTCTCCCGTTGGCCTTGAGGCGAAAATGTATAGCACGAGGAGTGGGATCTTTTACTAAAGAGGAGTGTTCTCTCCCTGGCTGTATATATCAAAAAGGATGATCACGTTCAGTTCGGCGAATTGACTAGGCAAATGCAGAATGGATTGCCTCTGGCCAGCCCAAATTGAACAGTGGCTAAAAACTCAGTGCTTACCATTCTTCAAGTCTGGACAACTGCACGTTCGCGCATTAGACATGCACGGTGCACGGAGCCGCCACTCGATGTGTCATTAACGTATTTCTCATCACGCACCGTGTGTGGATGGGAAACAGCGAGTTGCCCTTTGAGAAACACACAGGATCCTGTAAAAGTATACGCAGTCTTTGAGAGAAAGTGGAAAATGCAGCATTCAGGTCCTCTACGTGACCGTGACTGCGGGTTGAGATGTGTGTGTGTGTGCTGTCGAGTTCGTAGGTGGGAGTGAAGGTGCACGCACGGGGGGTGAGGGGTTGTTGGAGAACGGGTAACCCCGCGGGCTGGCAGAGCTGTCCCCATCTCCCCCCGCCCCCTGTCAGTCCTTAAATTGGAGCCGGGGCCGCGCTAAAGCGGGGAGGAGGAGAGGGAGGAAGGAAGAGGAGGAGTTTGCTGCTGCACGGGCCGCTGTGCCGGTTGGGAGCGCACGTGTGGGTCCTGGGCCGAGCCCAGCGGGAGGAAGAGGAGGAAAGAAGGAAAAGGAGGAGGCTGCTGTGGCTTGTTCCAGGCCGTGCTGGCTCCGTGCAGACGCCGTGCAGACGTCGCGGCCCCTCCGCTGGCCTCCGGCTCCGTCTGCTCATCCGCTCGCAGCGGTTGCAGGGGTGCCAGCTGCAGCAACAAGAGCAGCAGCAGCGGCCACCGCCTCCTCCTCCGCGGCTCCCGCAGCTCCTCCCTTCCGGCGTTGGCCTTGGCCGGGCCCCGCCTCCGGCCTGCGGGAGGGACGGCGGAGGGAGGTGGTCAGGTCGGCGCGGCGGCTCGGTGAGGCCTGCCCGTGTGTCCGGCGCCGGGGTGGCCCTGCGGGCCGGAGGGCGGCGGCGGGCGGCATGGGGGAGGACGAGTGCAGGGTCCTGTCCATCCAGAGCCACGTTGTCAGGGGCTACGTGGGAAACCGGGCGGCCGCTTTCCCCCTGCAGGTACGGACTGGGCCCAAGCCGGGTGCGCGATCGCGGGGGGCGGGTGTCTGTGTCTGTGTGTGTTGCACACGCACGCACAACCTTCCCCGGACGCTTGGCTTCCACCGCCCCGACCCTTAGTTACCCCCCTGGGGCAGGGCCGCTTGGGGTGATCGCCCTGAAGCGGTGCCCTGCAGGCACCTGTGCCCCCCTCGCCCCCGGGCCGTGCCCCTGCCCCGGGGAGGGTCGGCGGGGCCGGGTGACGTGGGAGGGGGATTTGCCCCCCACCCCCGAGCTGTGCAGCGGCTTTCCTGGAAGCGGCCGGGCTGCTTCCCGGAGCCCCGGGAGCCGGCGAGGATCCAGCTCCTCTCAGCTCCGCGCCCTCGACTGGAAATGTTTGGCCGCGGGGCAGGCAAGGAGGAAGAAAATAAGCAAGCAAGCAAGGGATGACCGAGGGAGTGGATGGCAAAAAAGCGAGAGCTGGGCTTTTCTGGCCGATCCGCAGCCACCCGTCAAACCCGGGGCGGGGGGCCACGAAGCGCAGCCTGGACGTGATTTGGAATAATTCCCCCTGGTATTTCTCCAGAGCTGGGATAAATGCAATGACATCAGTCACTGCTCCTGTCCCACGTGGGGCTCACCGTCGGAACGGGGCATCCCCTTTTGTACAGATGAGGAAACCGAGGCACAGAGAGCCTGACTCCCTTGAACAAGGTCACACGGCGGGCGGTTGGCGGACCCGGGATTGGAACCCGGGTCCCCCGACTCCTAGCCGTGCGTGCCATCCGAAGGGAGAAGTATTCAGTAGTATTTACTGAGTGATGACTGTGTGCAGAGCACCGAACTGAGCACCTGGAAGAACACCACTTTGTGTATCGATGTAGCTGGGTTACCTCTGGTACAGAATAAGCGCTGAACAAACACCGCCGTTATTGTCAGTGATAGGGCGGGCACATTCCTAACATTTGCCCCCCTTCCACTTCGAAATGCTAACCAGCTGACTCTGAGCAGAAAGTTTTGTTTTTTAATCCCGTTTCAGAGATTAAATACTTCGCTGCAGGAGGAACCTTGGCTGAAACACAAGAAGACCTAAGAACAATTACTACTGCCCTTAGTTTGTTTATCTTTTGAGGTGAGGGAAGCAGCCCGGCAGAGAGGAAAGAGCCCTGGCTTGGGAATCAGAGAACCAGTCCTGGCTTTGCCACTTGGCCTCTGTGTGACTTTGGGTCACTTGGGTTCTCTGTGCCTCAGTTTCCTCCTCTATAAAATGGAATTAAAATACATGTTCTCCCTCCTACTGTGAGCCCCATGGGGGGACTGGGGCTGAACCTATTATCTTCTCTCTTCCCCAGCGCTTTGTGAAGTGAAAGTGCTTAATAGGTCATATTTATCAAGCATTCAGTCGTCTTTATCGAGCTTTCACTGTGTGCAGAGCACTGTACTAAGTGCTTGGGAGAGTACTACAGATAGCACAGTTATGAAAAAGATGTGGAGGTAAAATAGACACAGCTGGGGGCTCAGTATAGGGTCCAGTTTATCACAAAGCCATGTGCTCTACCAAAATGGGAATTTGTCTAATGACACCAAAGAACAAGAGCGAAGTCCAGGAACTCTGTGTTTCCACCAGAGTCACCGTGCTTTAGCTTTTTTTGTGTGGGGAAGGAAGAGCTATTATTTGGCTGTAAGCAGATTGCATCAAATAAAACATAGAGGAAGAAACACTGTGAAGAAATTATTAAGCTCGAGAGCTTCAATTTTGATGGGACTGCACGGTCGTGGCCTTGCTCCAGCAGGCCTGGACCAAAATTTCTGATACTGAACTGAAAATATTTGTGAGGTTGGGAGGAGCAGGGTGGAGTGGAGAATATGAATTTTCCCTCTGAGAGGCCCCATGCAGCGATGCACTCAGAACTAACTGTACATTCCTTTTTCCTTCTGGGATAGTGAGGAAGCCAAGAATAACAAAACCACCACAAAAAAATCTATCCTTTTGTACAACCAGAGAGGAGCCCGATGAAGTGTAAAATATTGGCACTCTGATTTAATGCGCATATTTTTGACAAAGAGCTGTAGACCAACCAAAAGTAGATGATCAAACTCCAGATAAACTCCTCTCGTCCCTTTTCCTCCTCCCTACCCCACTCAGCCCTCCAAAATAACCAATTGTACATGCCCCAGAGGAGCACTGAAGTTGACCTCTCATTCTATAGAGCCATAATTCCAGAAGAGTTTAATTTCTTGGGAGCCCTAGAAAATATCTAGACAGAATAGGAGGCCACAATTCCAAGGGTTGCTTTTGTTTTCTCCATACTATAAAATTATCAATTCTCCTTAGTAATGGAAGCTACAGATAATTCTGAATCCTCATCCTAAGCATTACATTCAACCTCACTTTATCAGAATGGTTAAACTGAAGGGAAAAATGTGACTTTTAATCTCTTCTCCCTACCCTGTTGTGCAGTGGGTAGAGTAATCATCCCAAAATAATAATTATTATGGTATTTGTTAAGCACGTACTATGTGCCAGGCACTGTACTAAATGCTGGGTGGGTACAAGGAAATCAGGTTGGACATAATCCTGTCCCACGCGGGTCTTACAGTCTCAATCCCCATTTTACAGATGAGATAACTGAGACCCAGAGATGTGAAGTGACTTCCCCAAGATCACACAGCAGACAAGTGGTGGAGCTGGGATCAGAACCCATGACTTTATGACTTCCAAGCCCATGCTCTTACCCACTACCCCACTACACCATGCTGCTTCCCCTGTCCTGGCTAATTATGGGTACCCCAATCTTATCGATCCTTCCGATTCCTCTTGCACATAGGCACGTGTTTTGTTTTCTATCCCTCCTCAGCGCTTGAGTGTCTGTAGGTGCATATTTATTTGAATATTCAATTTTCCTCTGATGCCTCTGCTGGTGAACACTTCCAGGTAGGCAAGAAGTATACCTTGTGCTTCTTTTCTACTTCCCAAGGCACTTGGTAAATTCTGTTACGACTAGTAGTATTGAAATACAGTTCTCAAAAGTTTCTGGGTTGTACCCAAAACTTGTTCCCCTGACTCCCCACAATTAGTCCGTTGGCTTTGTTGAGCACTTACTGTGTGCAGAGCACCATACTAAGCTCTTAGAGTACAGTACAGTTGGTAGATCCTATCCCTGGTATCGAGGACCTTACAGTCTAGTTTACAGTCCTGCCTCCGCCTCTGTTCTGAATCTAGGGCTTTTACTGCAGCTCCAACATGTCACTGCGTAGGTGGTCCCTGCCCTCCAAGATAAGCACAGTTGAGGGCCGGGAGGGAGAGGAGGAGGCTGCCGGAGAAATCTCTCTCCATTTTCTCTCTTGCTCTTTCTCCTTTACTACTGCCAACAGTTTTCTCACCCCAGTCTGGCTCTTGTCCCCTGACTTAGTAGCCCCTGAGACTGGAGACCAGACCACCGGATGCCCAAACGACCGGGGATGTACAAGCAGCAGCAGCACTAGCAGCAGTGTGTGGTCCATTGTGTTGGACTGTAGGAAAAACCTTAAGATACAAAAATAGATAAAGAATAAAGCAAGGAGACTGGGGACATACTCCCTGTCCCAAACAGGGCTCACAGTCTAAGTGGGAGGGAGGTTTTGAACCCCCATTTTACATTTGAGGAAAACTGAGGCACAGAGAGATTTTGACTTATCCAAAATCACACAAGAGACAAGCCCTGAAGCTGGGATCAGAACCCAGGTTTCCTTACTCCCAGTCCTGTTCTCTTTCTACTAGGTCACACTGCTTCCTTGGAACCTGGGTTCTAATCCCAGCTCTGTCACCTGTCTACTCTGTAACGTTAGGCAAGTCATTTAACTTTTATGTGCCTCGGTTTTCTTATCTGTAAAATGGGGAATACCTGTTCCTCGTCCCTCTTAAACTGTGAACTTTGAGGGACAGGGACTGTGTCTAACCCAGTATTTAGAGTAGCTCCTAGCTAATATTGTTACGATTAGGTCTTCTATCTCCCAGGCCCCTAGGCTTGCCAGTAGGCCAGGCTGCTTATAGGAAATCCATCGGTGCCAGAAGATTTGAATTCCTAAAGTGATTGATTGCACGGATGCTCTCTGATTGCACCTTGAGTTATGTTGGTAGGTGAAGTGTGCATTTATAGGAAGCTGCTAGGTCGGGGTCAATCTAACACCAGCCAGCTCTTGGCAACTGACCACAGTTGTTTAGAAAACTAGTCCCTCTAAGCCTAAGAGGATGCAAAGCAAAAAAATCAGGATTCCCTGGCAGTTTATCAGAGGACAGGTGATGGAGCAAATTGGATATGAAATGATCAGAGCTAAAGGATGCCAGTTGTCTCAATGGAGATTTCAAGGCTGCTTGCTTCAGGGCCTGCCAAGATGAGGTTTGTCACCAGCTTTTATTGTTTCCGGAGCCGAGATGACTCTTCTTGGAACACTTCTAGATGCTCTGGAGGGAGCAGTTCTTACTTTCAAGTCGTTGTAAGACCTGGTCAATTGTTTCTAGTGACTCTTTCCTTCTGGCATTTATTAAGCACTTACTGTAGATGGGTTAAGAGCCCCAGGAGGCTGGAAAGAATCCTGACACCCCACCTCAACGCTCTCCAAATTATCTGAAAAGCCTTCCTTTCCTTTTCCCTAGACTGTAAACTCATTGTGGGCAGGGAAGTTGTCTACCAACTCCATTGCATTGTACTCTCCCAAATACTTAGTACAGTGCTCTGCACACAATAAACACTCAATAAATACTATTGATTGATTTCCTTAATAATAATAATGCTATGTAGCAAGCACTTTTACTAGCTGCCAAGCCCTGTGCTAATTGCTGGGGTAGATACAAGATATTCAGGCTGGCTGTAGGGCTTAAAGTCTGAGAGGGAGGGAGAACCAGTCTCTCATTTTGTCCTCATTTGACAGATGAGGAAATTGAGGAACAGAGATGTTGAGTAACCTGCGCAAGGGTACACAGCAGGCCAGGGGCAGAGCTGGAATTAGAACCTTGTGTTTCCTGATTCCCATCCCCTACTCTTTCCACTGAGGCCACGCTGCCTCACGCAACCTTTCTTGATAAAGGGTTTAGATCATCTTTATAGTCAGCATGACCTAATGTCCTTTTCCTTCTGAGGATGATTTCAGTGGTCAGAAGCCTTCTAGGTGATAAGGGTTAAATGATCATTTGGCAAATAGATACACTTCTGCAGTAATGGCTTCCTTCGCTGTGACCCCAGGCCTAGTCAGTTCCACTGGTGACATACAGGGCCATTTCTTATGGGTCTAGGTTTGTGTTCACCTAGATCGGGTCCATTTCCTGGATGGTAGAAAGTAGAGTGCTTTGTACACAAGCAGTGCTCGATAAGTAAGATTAAATGAATGAATGAAAGGTGGTCCCAGTTCCACCTGAGGCAAGGCTCTCCCTCCCTGTCCTCTGATTGTGGTTTTTGTGGTAATGGCGGCAGCCCCGCTGTGCAGTAGCCCCGCTGTAGGGGGTCAGAGGTCCTCACATAACGGGAGATCTGAGCGGGCAAAGCGTAGCCTAGAATAACAAGCCAGGAGTCCCAGCTCTGCCGCTCATCTGCTGTGTGGTGTGGAAAAGTTCCTTAGCCTCTCTGGGTCTGAATTTCCTCATGAAAATGGGACTCAATCACTGGTATTAGCTGAGTGCTTATGTGCAGAGCACTATACTGCGCCTTCGGGAGAGTACAGTATAGCAGAGTCAGCAGGTACAATCCCTGCTCACAATGAGCTTACAGTTTAGAGGGGAATGAGATGGCTCGTGAATCCTGTGTGGGAGAGGGACTGTGTTTGCTGTCATAAGTTTCTGCCTATGGCATCACATAGTACAAGCAGTGCTTAATCGATGTCATTGTTATTAAAATGATCAAAAACAATCTCCTCCCCAGCTTACCCCCACCCCCAAACTGCTGCATGGAAATTCCTGATCAGATCTGAAAGCCCCATCAAGGGTTCAGTGCAGCAAGTCTGTCAATCAGTCAGCAGTATTTTTTGAGCATCTGCTGGGTGCAGAGTACTGCTCTAAGCGCTTGGAAGAGTACAATAGAGGTAATAGCGAGGGTCCCTCCCCACAAGGGACATATCTGACATTCTCATGTTATGACGGAAATTTATAGCCACTACAGTTCCCCCATTGCCTTTCCTTTTCCTCCCTATCTCCCCCTGAAAATACCCTGGAACAAGTTAGGAGAGAACCTGCAGAGATTAGAAGGAAAGCAGTTGAGGGGAAGGGGAAATTGTTCTTTCCTTAGCTATAGGGTTGGCTGCATCCTGGAATCTCCTCGCTTCCCCACTCCCCCAGCCCCTGCAGAAGAAGCTTACTGGGCCACCGGGATTCATCAGATGAGGAGCAGGAACGCCATATTCAAAGGAAGATCAGCCAGTGCTGCATCTAATTGTTAGCTCTGCTGATGTCGATGTGACACGGTGGAAAGGAACGATGGCTTTCTGCGTCATCCAGAGAGAGGGTCCGGAGATGGGGATGATTTCTCCACGAAATGTCTGACCAGCGGGGATGGCCTGACTGTGGGAAGTGAGTCTAGGGAAGAAGGAAACAGCTGGCAGGGAAATCAGGCAGAGGCGTGTGGGGGCCCATCGATCCAGGGTAGGAATAATAGACTGGACCGGCCATTTTAGGGTGCCAAGAACCGGAACTGAGTGTCTTGCTTGGGTTCCTGCTGCAATATTACTCTTTCTGGAGGGTGGGCGAACACTGTGAAAAATGCATTTTCCTCCATTTGCTAGAGACCTAATTACTACAGATGTGTTTTCCCCAATCATATCACGGGGGAAACGGGGAATTAAATGCCATTTGGAAGCAGTTGCACTTCCCTGCACGAGAAAAAAATCTACCCTGCTCTTTCTCCTTCCGGAAGCGTCATTATGTTCCGATTGTTTTGAACGATCCAAGGTGAGCAGCTTTAGCTGAGTGCCAGCTGTGGGGGGAAAGAAAGGAGTTGCTTTTGGGATCCCAGAATCGTTGCACCTTTTGTGGTGGAACATGCTCCCAGAAACAGAAGATTCTCTATCCTTAAAGTGGGGTGCTTTCTGACAGGAACTGGAAATCAATCTCATTGGCTCTGATGTAAGCACCCACTTGGTTTCTTGGCATTTTGAACTCTCAGATGAGTGGAGCTTCCCTCAAGGGAGGCCTAGTGGAGAGACTCCTGTCAGAACACCTGGATTTGAGCGCCATGTCTGCCACCGGCCTACTGGATCACCGTGGCCAAATCACATAAGCTGTGTGGGCCTCAATTTCCTTATCTGGAAAAAGGGGACAAAATCCCTGCTCTCCTTGCCTCTCTAATTGGGTTCTGGGTGGGTCAGGATACTGTGTCTGACAATAATAATAACGTAGTATTAATTGTTTACTATGTGCAAAGCATTGTTCTTTGCACTGGGGTAGAGGCGATAATCAGATCGGCAGAATCCCAGTCTCCATGGGGAGGAACAGGTACTTAATCCCCATTTCCTAAATGAGGAAACAGAGCGAAGTGAAGTGAATTGCCCAGGTCACACAGGCAACAAGTGATGGAGCCAGGATTAGAACCCAGGTCCCCTGACTCGCAGGCCGGTGCTCTTTCTAGTTAGCCAGGCTGATTCTCATTGATTTTTAAGATTTTTAAAGTCCCCAATAGATGTCATAAAGCTGCCATCTCATTCCTACTTAATTATGTTACAAATGCAGTAACGGGAGAGTTGTGGTGTGTGACTTTGATGGCGGGAGATGAATAGGGTTTATTCTATCTCTCACATTTGCCAGGTTGTAGTAGCACATTCTTATTTTGGTATTGAAATCTAGCTAAAATAACTCCAAGAGATGACGATTTCCGAATTGGCATCAACCGAATTTCACATGTATAATCGTCTCGGGCTATTTTTAAGCCATCCAATATGACTTAACAGACTGTTCTTTTCCACTCGGAATGCCCGAGAATAATAGCACTGTCTCTGGCCACCCTGCTTGGGACCGCGGTGTTTTGCGAAGGGTTTCTCTGGGGAAAATTTCCATTTTTGATCTGATTCTGCCCAAGGCTTCCCTAAATTTAAGTATCGGATGGGCACTGGCCAGGATTGCCTGTAGTTGGGCTCACCCTTAACTCTCGCCTCAGTCCCCGCCAGTTTCCCACTCTCAGCACACCCAGTTAATTGTACTTAGAGCTATTCCAGTCAATCAATTGGTGGCATTTATTGAGCACTTACTGTGTATGGAGCACTATACTAAGCACTAAGCAGCGTGGCCTAGTAGGTAGTGAATGGGCCTGGGAGTCAGAAGGGCCTAGGTTCTAATCCTAGCTCCACCACTTTTCTGCTCTGTGACCTTGGGCAAGTCACTTGACTTCTCTGTGCTTCAGTTACCTCATCTGTAAAATGGGTGCTAAGACTGTTGGGCCCATGTGGGACAGGGACTGGGTCCAACCTGCTTAGCTTCTATCTACCCCAGTGCTTGGAATAGTGCACAATGGTAAGTGCTCAATAAATGCCACTGACTGACTGGCTGTGGTGGACCCAAGCAGTACCAGGGGCTTGGGAGGAGGTAAGGTAGCAGAAAGAGCCCAGGGGCTGGGAGTCCAGAGAGCTGGGTTCTAATATCTCTGGCAGTAAGTAGCCTGCTGTGTAAGCATGGGCAGGCTACTTAACCTCTCTGGGCCTCGGTTTCTTACTATGTAAAATTGGGAATAGGAACTTTGCCCTCTCTCCAGGGAGACTGTGAGAGTGAAATGAGATCCATTATCATGATTAGCATTATCATCATGTTTGTTCAGCATTTATTAGGTGTCAAGCAGTGTACTGCCCGCTGAGGTTAGATACAAGCTCATCAGGTGAGTCACAACCCCTGTCTTGCATGGGGCTCAGCGGCTAAGGAGGGGCTCTCAGGCTACTGGCAGATTGCGCTGGAAAAGTGAAGGTGCTCAACAAGTAACAGGGAGGAATTATTCTTGGAAGGAGGAAGGAAGCACCAGGAAATTGAGCAGCTACCGTCTCTGCCCTCTTGATCTAAAATGGCCCCAAACTCCAGGTTGAGGAAAAAAATGCAGTTTTGCCTGTCTAGATATCCAACCAGGTCCCTGTCGACATCCTCGGTTATCCAGGATTTTAATTCCTCTGGGGCATAAAGGCAGATTTTGTTTAAGTCCCTGTAGGAATAGTTGATTTGAGAGGTTTTCTTGAAAGATATGTCACTCAGGGTGGGATAAGAAATTGGAGGTTTCTCTTCCTGGACGCACCTGAAACTGTACTGTTTTAGGATAAGCCCTATACCAGAAAAAGCAGACCAGAACAAACCTTCCAAGCTAAACAATCATTCATTCATTCATTCATTCATTCATTCTACAGTATTACTACATTACTCTGTTACTCCGTGCAGAAATGGGAGAAAAACTTTTGTATGGTATGGTCCCAAGTCTTAGTATCCCACCTTGCACAATAAACACAATTGACTGAGAATACAATAGCGTTATTAGGCAAGATTCCTGGCCTCAAGGAGTTTATGATCTAGCAGGATCAGGGACAGAAACTAACAGGTAGGGGAAGCAAACCAGGATAAAAATCTGTTCTTAAGTGCTGAAGGGAGAGAAAATACAGGTTAGAGATTTTACATTTTTTCACCTTTCTTGCACGCCCCCTTCAAAGGAGAAGAGACCCACAGAAAGGCAGAAAGTGGCCTCTTCTCCTTAACAGGGTCCTTGTCTCAAAGTTGAAAGTCTGACTCCGGAGGCAAATGCCAAATCCATATGCATATCGCAAAGTAAATATTCACAGGGTCAGATCGTTCTATAGGTTGAGAACATTTGCTCAGTCAGCCTCTTTGCTGGGAGGAAGGCAGTTTTCTGCCCTCCCAGTGGCCTCTTAAGGAACTCCTGAGTCTCCCTCTATTCACCCTCCCTTTTCCACCCACTCCAGGGTGACATGACTTTCAGGAGGTGGACTTTTGACAGTGTCAGTCAAGGGTGGTTTCATTTGTGTAACTAGTAACCTTTTAAATTAGAGCCCGACACTGATTCATTCGTTAGTTTTTGCTCATGGTGTTTGTGAGGCATAAGGGTTGCCTCTTCTTTCCCTGGCTATCTGTATCCCTTACAAGCACCAAACAGTGGAGTGTTGTTTTTTACCAGCCTCAAAGGGTCACCCATTCATTCAAAAGATATATTTTCAAATTTGGGGAATTGCACGTAGAACAGTGCTTGATACACTTACTATATACCATAATAATAGTATAATAATAATAGCCACAATTGATCATTTGTGCCATAAATGCCATTGATTGGTCTTTGAAGGAATAGTTAGTCCTTTGTAGTTTGGAAATCTGCTGCTAAATCCCTGAGAGTACTTAACAATTCAGACCCTGACAAGTCTGTCAAAGTGGGGGTGGGGGGGTGCAGGGACCATAAAGTGCTTTCATTTTGATTTCTGACAGACCAAATTTCCCTCAGAGGAGAATCCTCTGATTTGCTAGGAAGAAACCTACCTGCTTAGAAACAGAAAAACTAGCAAGGTTTCAATTAACCATGTAGAAAATTGGTCATGCTGGATGTATTTCGGGGTCTTTTTCAAGAGTAATCACTGCATGATTCATCGGAGTAGGTGGCTGAGGTTTCTGTGTGCTGATGTGGGTTTTTTAAGAATTTCGTTCAGCACAGGAACAATGGAAAAGGCAGCTCCAACTGGGATGGCTTTGTGTGGTATTTCTCCCTGATCACAGACCCACCACAAAATGCATTTCTTTAAAGAAAGCTTCCTGCAGCTGGAATAACTCCGAGGAGTAGTCAGCTTGGCTGTTGTGGTTCAGAAAAAGAAATGAACCAGTGAGAACTGACGGTGACATTAAAAGCCTGCAGTGGACCACGTGTGGGTGTCCAGAAGTTGGTAGGGAAGGAAGATGGCTAAGAGCCTCCTGGCCAGAGGACTTAAAACACCGCTCATTCCTAGTGGGCCCAATAGAAATGGGCTCGATGAGAATATGAGACTCTTGGCACAACTGGTTTGTGGGGTTATAAGGGAACTTGCATAAAAACTAAGCTTTCTTCAAAGCATCAGAAGAAAGGACCCTGAATTGGAAGCAATAGAAAGAGTCATTAAAATGCTCCCCTTAGGGCTAGTTCAGAGAAGCCTAACATATTCTCCTAATGTACTTCAGTGATTTATTTTCTGGTGATCTGTCCAAGAAGCTGCCTCTGACTAAGGCCTCATTTCTTATTCTCCCACTCCCTTTTGTGCCACCCTTGCACTTGGATTCGTACCCTTTATTTACCCCTCCCCCAGCCACACATCACTTATGAACAAATCTGTAATTTCCCGATAATGTCTGTCTCCCCCATAGACTAAGTTTGTTGTGGGTAGGGGACATATCTACCAACTGTTATATTGTACTCTCACAAACATTTAGGACAGTGCTCTGCACCCAGTAACACTCAATAAATACAATTGATAGATTGAAGAACAGAGGCGCAGTGTTTGTGATCTCTGATTGCGGTACTTACCCCAGTGCGTAGTATAGTACTTAGGCACAGAGTAAGTGCTTAAAAAATAACACAATAATGATTCTTGTTAGGATTATTGCTCCTGTCTTGTTTATGACTGGTGAGTTTGGTCCTCTCCCCTGTGAATTCTTCACAGCCCTGCCTTGTGGAAGCAGCGAGGCCTGCTGGAATGAGCCCTCGGTCTGGGAGCTGGAGGTCTGGAGTTCTAACTCTGGTTCTGCCACCTGCCTGCTGTGGCCCAGAGGGAAACCCTGACAAGCATCTTTCTCCCAGGGCCCAGGGAGGGGGAGGCTGGCCACCTATCCCGTTAGCCAACCTCTTTTCCAAGGAAAAAGTCTGTTCACTAAATGGTCCTCATTCAGGTTTCCATGACAATAATATTGGGCTGTTTTGTTTTTTAGACAAAAAGCTTCAGGACAGTAAGGGAACTAAACTGCTAAAGCAGCCGGGCTGCATCTGTGTTACTGGTGATGCTGATGCGGGCAAGGCTTTCTTAAAAACTCTGTTCTTCTCCCATTTGTCTTGCAGGTTTTGGGATTTGAAATCGACACGGTGAACTCTGTCCAGTTTTCAAACCATACAGGTAATGCAATTATCAGTAAAGCTCTTTGTTTGGTAAAGGGTAAATTTTAAGACCCTTTTTTGGGTGGCGGGTAATTGCACATGTAGTAGAAGTAGTTGTATTTATCGACCACCCACTGGATGCAGTTCTTGTCCCTGTCATGCTTGTGATTTTCTGGGTGAGTGCTTATTGGTACTTCCCAAGTGCCTAGAAAGAAGCAGTGTTGCCTAGTGGAAACAGCTTGGGCCTGGGAGTTGGCAGACCTGGGTTCTAATTCCAACTCTTCCACTTTTCTGCTGTGTGACCTTGGCAAGACACTTACCTTTTCCGTGCCTCAGTTCCCTCCTGTAAAATGGGGATTCAATACCTATTCTCCCTCCTATTTAGACTGTGGGACCTGATTATCTTGTATCTACCCCTCTGCTTAGTACAGTACTTGATGTATAGGAAGCAATTAAATTACACAGTTTAGTATGGTTCACTCAATCAAATGGGTGCTCGGTAAATGCTGTTAGTGTTAACGAGCTATGCCTGGTTTTCAGTAAACCTTAGCTGGATTTAGATAATTATCTCTGAGGCACTAAATCTTGGCTTTCATTAGGGGAAAGAACTGAGGACGGGAGTGGTACCTCATTAAACAAGTTTTTCCTGTCAGCAGGCCCTGAGCTGAAATGACAAATTTGGGATCTCCTACCTATTTGATATCCAGATTATGAGTGAATGAAAAAACTGGCAATTTCATCAAATACGATCTTAGCAGTTCTCTCCTTGGGTCCTTGAAAAGGCCAGAGAATGAACTGCGTCTAGTGGAATTATTATTCTTTTTTTGAATGAGACCGTGTTCTTGGAAGCAGAAGGACAAGGGGACCCGGTTGTTTGTCTCTCAGACCAAGGGAGTCGTGGCTAAAGGGCCTCTCTCCCCAGCAGCTCCATTCCCATGCATTGTTCACTTGCCTTCCCCTGGAGACGGGAGCTGCCCCAGGGAACAACAGACAGGTCTGAAAGGTGTGCCTGGGACTAGGGGTGTTTGAGATCATTTCACAGAAGAAAATTTCAGTTATGCTTCAGGTCTGCATGGGAGATTGCCATACCTCACCCTAAGTGCCTAAGGATCTAGAGATCCATGACTTTGCTGAAAAAAAGAACACTCAGTATATCGTCCTGTCTCTGGCCTGAAAATGCCCTCCCTCCTCATTCAGCAATTACTCTCCTTTCCTTCAAAGCTTTTTGAAGGCACATCTCCAAGAGGCCTTCTCTGACTAAGCCCCTCCTTTCCTCTGCTCCCTTTCCCTTCTGCGTTACCCTGACTTGCTCCCTTTATTCATCCCCTCTCCCCACAGCCCCACAGCACTTACATACCATATGTGTAATTTATTTTATATTAATGGCTGTCTCCCCCTCTAGACTGTAAGGTTTTTTGTGGGCAGAGAATGTGTCTGTTTATTTTTATATTGTTCTCTCCCAAGCACTTAGAACAGTGCTCGGCCCAAAGTGCTCAATAAATACAACTGAATGAGTGAGTGAATGAATGAATGATTGAATCGAGGACCACTAACCTTTAGACAGAAGAGGCCGCTGATGCAATCCCACTAACTGGCAGGGTCCCATCTTGGCTGTCCAGAAAGCATGTCTCTTCTTCTCTGTTCTCCTCATTCTTGTCTTTCTTGCAAGCAACAATCAGTCAGTCAGTGGTAGTGAATGTGTACTGTTCGCAGGGCACTAAGGCTTTGGGAGAGAACAAAGGAAATATGGCCCAGTTGAATGAACTCAGGACTGGGAGTCAGGAGGCCCAGGTTTTAAGTTTGGCTCCACCATTTGCCTGCTCTGGGACCTGGGTACTTATTTATTAAGCACTCACTGTATACCAGAGCAGAGGGTTTAGCACTTGGGTAGACAGGAGTTAATCAGATCTCACACAGTCACGTGGAACTCCCAGTCTGAAAGGTAGGGAGCACCTACTAGAAGCAGCGTGGCCTAGTGGAAAGAGCACGGGCGTGGGAGTCAGAGGTCATGGGTTTTAATCCAAGCTCTGCCCCTTGTCAGCTGTGTGACTTTGGGCAAGTCACTTAACTTCTGAATTGTGATTAAGACTGTGAACCCCACGTGAGACAATCTGATACCTTATATCTGCCTCAGCGCTTAGAAGAGTGCTTGGTAAATAGTAAGTGCTTAACAAGTACCATTGTTGTTGTTATTATTTGGGACAGCCCTCTAGACTGTAAGCTCGTTGTGGGCAAGCAGCATGACTACCAACTCTGTTGTATTGTACTCTCCCATTTGCTTAGTAAGCACTCAATAAATATTATTGATAGGGACAGCGGAGATATTATCTCCATTTTACAGATGAGGAAACAGACATCTCTAAGGTCCCATAGCAGGCCAGTGGCAGAGCTGGGAGTAGAATTCTGGTCTCCTGACTCCCTGGGCTCTTTCCACTAAACTTTGCTGCCTTCTCAGTTTGGTTTGCATTTTTCCAAGGTCATATTGGACCACTTTGGTAGTATTTTGCCTAAGCCCGTCTCCCCAAGTCCCATTACGGCAGAGATGTCCTTCATCTCCCTCATCCCCTCCCACAGCAAATGCTCCCGATTGTCTTGGAAAGAGATTACACCTGCCACCTTCTCCATTCATAGTTGAATCTGCTGCCCTTCCCTTTACCACCAGTAAATCCACAATTCCCCAGGGGCAGTGATATCAGTTCACTTGTTTGTTCCATAAGCCCCCGGTAACTCCTGGGACCATGGGGGAAAGACCAGAGGTGAAACTGTATATGCAGTGGCGGTTAGGATGTGTTCCAGAAGGAATGACTCCCTATGGCCAAACAAATGCAGGGTCTAGAAGTGAGTTCCAGTGCATTTCATAGATCTGGGCCACAATTGTCATCCCCTAATGAACTCTCCCCAGCAGCACATTGTCTCCAACAGCACGTGGGTGGGTAAGGTCCTTGTGGGCAGGGAACGAGTCTTGTACTTTTCCAAGCATGTAGCAGTACAGTACATTTGAACAATGGGCACTTAAAAACTACAACTACTATTATTATTACCACTACTAATCATCCATTTGCCCAGAATTGAAAAGTCAGGTATCCCAAAGTTCCCCATCCATCAGAAGCACTTGTAATCTCTTGTGGTTTGCCAGAGTTAGGAAGACCCAATGTCAGTGGTCAAAATACATGTGTTTATCATAGGCCAGCAAATAGGGACTGCATTTTACCAACCCACCGTCTTCTCCCAAGAGCTCTTCAGCTAGTAAATGAATAAAATCAAGAATTCTGTGGGGCTGTATTGTAAAAAAAAAAAAAAAAGGCTTCAGGTGTTTGGTTGTGTTTTCTTTTTTAGGTTATGCGCACTGGAAGGGCCAGGTCTTGAATGCTGACGAACTTCATGAGCTCTATGAGGGTCTTAAGCTGAACAAAGTGAATAAATATGATTATGTGCTCACTGGTAAGGAATTGAATTTCCCCTCTCACCTGCCACAGAAAGGGTATGCTCATATATAAGGCTGAATAAATCCACACTTCTCATCTTGGAGTAGCGAAATCTCAATTAACTAAACAGGTTGTGTTGAGAATTTTACATCTTCTTTGAAAGACTGCTTTGCAGCTCCTTTTCTTGGATTGCCTCTGAGGTATCTCCAGCAGCAGGTGTAAGGACCCTATTCCTGGGAAGAGCACAGGACTGGGAGTTGGGAGACCTAGGTTTTAATCCCAGCTTTTCCACTTGCCTGTTGTGTGTGACCTTGGGCAGTGCACTTGATTTCTGTACATCTTAGTATTCTCATCTGTGGGAAAGTGAGAACTAAATACCCATTCCCTGTCCCTCCTGTCTGTGAGTCCCAAATAGGATAGGATTAGCTGTATTTAGCACAGTCCTTTGACACACATGAAGCATTTAATAAATCTTATCATTCATGATTATATTTATTATTATTACTCCTCTCCCTTCAATCCCCTTATACCTTGGGCATGTCTGTTAGCAGGAAGGTTGGTGCACTAAGAGATGACAGGAATACGCATGCAGAGGTCAGGGGCAGCACTGTGGGCTTTCGTATTGCTGTTTTAATGATCGGTTTTAGCAGAATTGGGGAGAGATTTAGTTTTTTGGGCCACCCAAAGCCCTTCCCAATGTGTCCCCTGCCCTCTAGAAATCAGTCCACTTCAGTCCATCCCATGAGTTCATTCAGGCAAAACTTTGGCCTCTGGGGCAAAACTGCGGCATAAGGAGGCTAAGGGAATGAGGCGACAGAGCAAGTTTAGGGTGAAGCCCACCCCGACTCCCACTTGAGAACTATAGATTAACAGCTGCCTTCCCTCTTTCTTTCCGCAATGGTCTTGGCTACAATTGCCCCCTCTGGCCGGATGCTAACGCTGTGCTGTCTAGGGACAAATTAACCCAATATTTCTAAGCCACGGACAGAAATTATGTCTTGGTTCTGGATCCTGTGTGTGCTACAAAATGGCAATCTATTCCAGTTGCGTTTTCTCACCTCATGAAGTGATTAGGGAGAGGATTTAGAAAATGACATTAAGTGCCGTCATGAGCAGCTAATTGTATGAGGAGGTCCTATTTGCTTTACTCTCGGTTAAACATCTGATTGGGCAGAGGTATATTTACTGTTCAGGAGTAGCAGAGAAAGAGCAGCAAGCTCGTTGCATCTCACTCTGCCTCTATCAGTGGTATTCATTCAGTTGTATTTAGTGAGCACTTACTGTGTGCAGAACACTGTACTAAGCCCTTGAGAAGTACTGTTCGGCAACAGATAGAGACAATCCTTACCCACCAATGGGAGCACTTCAGAGTTGGTAGTCACGGTCCCTTCCCTAAAGGAGCTTACAGTCAAGAGGTTCTGTACGTCACAGAACCCAGTGTTTTAGGGAGCATGAAGTGTGAACCAGGGTCAGCCCCTTTGATTGAGAAAGCTATTTTTAGGTTTTTCTAGGTGATTCTATAAAAATAGCCTATACTTTATACAGTTCTTTGAGTCCTGGGTGAAAACACCTCTTTGTTTAGCCTGAGCCTGAAGGTGGTATGAAAGTAATGCCTCTTCATCAGTGCTCACTAAGTAGGAGGGAGAACAGGTATCGATTCCTTATTTTATCGAGGCGGAAAGGGAGGCTGAGAGAAGGTAACTGGCTTGCCCAAGGTCACACAGCAGACAAATGGCAGAGTTGGGAATAGAACCCAGGTTTCCTGACTCCCAGTCCTGTGGTCTTTCCACTAGCCTGTACTGCTTATCACATATATGCGTAGTCCATATAATTTTTTGTTGGAATGATAATTACTGAGAGGTACAGTGAGGCCTTTCCCTTCTTTCTTGATCAAGGCTTGGCGAGGAAGTTGTCTAAGTTCATGTCCTTTTTTTTAAACTCCCCTGGATGGCGTGAGGTTTCATTTTTATGAGTAACCCAGGCGGTTTTTCTTCCCAAAGGCTACACTAGGGATAAGTCATTCCTGGAAATGGTGGTGGATATAATCAAGGAGCTGAAACAACAGAACTCGAAGCTGGTATACGGTAGGGAATGGTCACTCGCTTTGTTCTGGAATTAGACCTGGGTCTCCTCAGGTTAAGCAGGACAACTGAAGTCTACTTAGTGCTCCGAGTAGTGGCGGTCCAGGCGATTCTGTAACGGTCCTTCTCCATGCCTACAGAGTCCGGCCCAGCCCAGTGCCACCCAGTCGTTGCAGGAGGTTGTGACTCCTGGAAGGGGGATGGGGAAGCTGGGAGGTGGTCCATCCAAGAGATTGCATTGGATAAGATAGAATTAGGTCATTTCCTTCAGGGCATTTCCTTTGAGACTAGGCAAGAGATTGTCCACCTACAACTAGGCCTGGGTTTCTTGGAGACTTTAGTTTTGAGGGGCACCCCCATAACATTCTGACCTTTCAAGGAATGCCCAGGCCCATCCCGAGATAGAGGGGTAAGATGTGAATAACATTTCATTTCTGCATAGGAGTCATTGAGGTTTGAAGGCTGATATGAAGGATGATTAGGGAAACGTGTTGTAGAATGTTTCTTTTTGGCCCTGGAACATAGCTGTGAGCCCCTTAATGAGAACAGGGCATGACCAGTGGTTTTCAGGCAATTTGTGGGATGGGTATTGTGGGATTTCAGCTGCAAAATGTTCATTGGTCATTAGGAAACAGGCAGGATCAGTTGACCAAAAAAACACTGAAGCCATCTGGGAAATCAGTTACTAAGGGGAGGGAAAATGACTTTCCCTCTTAATTCCCTCTTTTCCCCCTTCTCCTTCATTCCCTTTCCCATCCCTCCACTCCCACCCCTAAGTCAAGAGGAGAGTCAATTCTCTCAGTTCATGGAGAGACTTTCACAACCGAAATGGTTTGTGAGGAAGTGATCTCCCTTGAGAGCTTCAGGAAATGATGAGTTCATTTCCCCAGATTTCACTGTCAATTTGTTTTTCTAATCTGTGATTTGTAGTCATTCCTAAAATGGTTTTCATTCTTTTTGCAGTTTGTGATCCAGTGATGGGTGACAAGTGGAATGGAGAAGGCTCCATGGTTGGTAATTTCTCGGTAGTTTGGAGCGTGGTTGGGTGGTCCCTTCCCCTTAAAGGAGAGGGAGAGAAAACACAAGAATGAGCACCTCAGCCTAGATTGCAGCACTAATGGCAGAGTGTTCCTGTAGTTGTGTTCACTCCTGGCATGAGAGACCATTCAGTATTTGGGCAGAAAGATTCTGCCTTAACTTTTCAGATCTAAGTAGTTTAACTGAGGGGCAGGTAAGGCCCAGAAGCTGGATGAAAATGACTTTTTGGGCTTGTTAATATTGCATAGCCCTGATTTAGTCCAGGCCAGAACTAAGTTTACCTGGGAAAAGGGAAGTGGAAAAGTAATGAGGTAGCGGCTCACCTCTCCACTTCCTTTCCTGGAAGACCTGAGTTGGAGGTGGGTGGCTTGACTTATGTCACCCTATCCTCTAATGGACCCTCGGTATGGACGGGCCACCCCCTACCGCTTCAGTCTGTGCCGAGAGTGATGGAGCTGAAGATGCCTTCCAGATTCTGATGCAGAGATCAGTTGGGTCAGGAAACAGATCATGTGATCCAAAGTGGGGAGAGCCCAGTGATAACTAATCCAGACGCAAGTCTGACCCATTGGTGCCTATACTCTCACGAGTGAATCTTTCCCCAAGACTGTTGTAGGTATGCGCCGTCCTTCAAGTTGATAGAGAATGGAAGGACTGGGTTGATTGGCTCTTGAAAGAGTAGACTCCCTGATCTGTGTCTTTCTGGAATTGGCCTCAGATCAGTGACATAGGGTCCTATCCCAGCAAACATGAGTGGGGAGGGGGAGTTTGGGTATAAGCTGGTGGAAGATGGGATATTTGTTGAGCACTTATTCACTGCAGAGCACTGCACTCAGAGCTCTGGGACAGTTCATTAGCCTTAGTAGATATGATCCATGTCTTCAAGGTGCTCACAACCTAGCAGGGGAGGCAGGCACTGAAAGACATTACAGGGTAAGGGGAGAATGAGCAAAAGAGAGATCAGACAGTCTGGGGGCTACAAAAACTGCCTTGCCGAGACCAAGGCCCTGTTGTCCTCAGGCAGAATCCATCCTTGCAAAATGCTCCCCATGCATGTTGAGGCCATGGGTTTCAACCTTTGAGTTGAAGCTGGTTTTGGTGGGGTTTTTTTGTTTTGGGGTGTTTTTCTTTGGCTCTAGTAATTAAAAGTGGTGTGTCTTTGAACTTGCCTTGTTCATTCAATTCTTCCATTGCATTTGTGTGAAAAGACAAAACTACATTCATTTGTAAATTTGCAGTGCACCATCAGCTTGGGGAGCTCTACTAGCCACCAGTCTTCCCACATTCCAAAGTCCTAATATCAGTTCTTCTGGGAGGATGTTGTCATGTGTATTCTGCTTGCACTATGCTGTCCCCCTGCTGCTCAGCCTCTGGCCCCAGCCTTCTCAGTGTTCTTTGAAATTCACATATTGTATTGGGCAAATTTAAGTTTGACTCACTGATGTGTTCAGAACTTGCCTCCCCCATATCTTATGTTCTATTGTTGAATTGGTTAGAAACCACATTTCTGCCTGGTAAACTTGTTCTTCCATGGTTTGGTTTCTGTTATGCATAATCACCTGCTATCTGAACTGTGGGATCCCTCTCTGATGTCCTGTTGCTTTCCATTTCTCACCAAAAAAGGATCCCAACAATATGCCCCACTGAAGAGTTAAATGCCTCCATTTTATAAGAAAATGATATTTTTGCAAAGACGGTTTGTTCGGTTCCTAAGCTGGGGAGACGGCATCCATTCAGACTAGTTGTACTTTTGGAACCTGCTGCTCTCGTTAGGATTTTCTTTTTTACAAGCCCCATCAGCTTTCCTTTGTCAGAAGTAAAGGGATCTGACTTCAAACAAGTTAGTAGGCTTTGTCCAACAGTTGGATTCTGCTTGGGTCACTGTCTTGAATCAAAACTGACCTCATTAGTGCATTTAAAGGTTATTTCAGTTAGTCACAGGCTATGCACTTGGATCTGTACCCTTTGGGCACTTGTATTCACCCTTTCAGCCCACCAGTACTTACGTACATATCTGTAACCTATTTAGTAACTCATTTATTTATATTAATGTCTGTCTCCCCCTCTAGAGTCTAAACCTTTTTTAATGGTATTTAAGTGCTTATTACGTGCCAGGCATTTAATTAAGTTCTGGGTAGATACAAGCTAATCAGGTTAGACACCGTCCCTATCCTACGTGAAGCTTACAGTCTTAATCTCCAGTTTGCAAATGAGGTCACTGAGGCACAGAGAAGTTGTGACTTGCCTAAGGTCTCACAGCAGACAGGTGGCAGAGCTGGAATTAGAACCCAAGTTCTTCCTCTCAGGCCTATGGTCTGCCCACTAGGCCACACTACTTCTCAAGCTGTCTGTGAGCAGAGAACATATGCTTGCCAACTCTGTTGTATTGTACTCTCCCAAGTGCTTAGTACAGTGCTCTGCATACAGAAAGCACTCAATAAATATCACTGATTGATAATGGGCTCAAGAGAACTGCATGCCATGTTAGAAGGAGAGATGTGTGTGAATAGCTAGGTCCTGAAAGTGGAAGAGCTTTTTCTTAGCCTCATCTATGAAATGGAGATTTGGTACCTGTTCTCCCTCCCACTTGGACAGCCAGTCGCATGTGGGACTGGGACTCGGTGTGATCCAGTTATCCTTTATCTACCCCAGCACCTAGCAGAGTGCTTGGCACCTAGTAAGTCCTTTTCATATGTATTTTTTCCCCTTTCTTTTTTCCCTAGTATGTTCCAGAAGACCTCCTTCCAGTCTACAAAGAGAAAGTGGTTCCCATGTCAGATATAATCACTCCAAATCAGTTTGAGGCTGAGTAAGTAACCCAGAGGTGATTCTACCCCCAAGGAGCCCCTCTTGTCCAGATAAAGCAGCAGTGAGAATGTTTGAGTCTTTTCATAATGGGCTTCATGCTAGTAAAAAGTAAGAATGAAATTGCTCATCCTCTGAGGGTGTCCTAAAACTCTTTTAGGCCACTGGGATGCCACTTAAAAAATGTATGCTCTGGTATTTTGGTAGCTTTATATAGAGTTAGTTCACTACCACAAGGTAAGTAAATCGTCTGCTCCTTTCTTCCCAAGGAGGACTGTACCCATAGGCAGGATGGGAATTTTTAACTTTTTAGTGGAACAACTCCCCTTATTCCAAACCCCTGCCTCTACCTTCTGTCTGGATCAGCTTGAAGGATGCTCTCGTCATTAAACATTTACCGTCGGATAAGATGAGGTTCTTGTTGGAGAGAAGAAAACTTAACCCATTAGAAGTGGGACAGGGACACCAGGGTTAGTTATAAATGCGAGGAGTGGGGTTGGAGGAGACGGCCTGGATTCTGTAAAGAGTGACACCCATCTACCCAGATTTGATCAGTTTTGGCTGATTGGAGATGTCCACCGAAACTCTTGGACCTGGTTTTTGCCCAGTGTCAGTTGACATTCATGGGGCGGGGTAACCAGGTTACAGGGCAAAACTTCACCCACTGGATTTGTAGTGGTCTCTCAGGAGCCCAAGAATAGTTCTGCATCCTGACACAGCTGGATTGTGTAAGGGCCAGGTTTCCTCAAGATCCAACTCTGATCTTGAGTATTTGAGTATCTGAACTCTTCCAAACACTAAGTAACAGTGCTCTGCACACAGTAATGCTTAGTAAATACCATCGATCATGTGAAGAAGTAAATTCCTTGGAGGTACTGCCCCCAGCTCTTGCCTTTGAGTAAAGACCTGCCCCCACTGCTGTGCTCTAAATGCTTCTTCCCTGGCACTAGGGCAACAACGTGGCCAGGGCAGGCAGAACTGGAGTTCTTCCCCAGGCACTGGGCATTTCCTGTCTTAGCCAATGACGTTGAACCGAAGAGATATCCAGACAGGGCAAGAAAGTATGATAGAATAAAACTTTTGCTTCAGAAAAGATTTTGGGGGCAGTTATGAAGCCCTGGGAACCTTTTATTTTTTAATGTTGACTCCAGGTAATATTAGACTTCCATACTGAAGTGGGATTTTTATATCCCACCAGCCCATAGTTGTTCCAGCATGAATAACCCATGTGCTTGCCGCTTCCCTCCCATCACACCCTGCTTTCTGGCCATCTCCTTGCAGCTTGGCCTCCTCACTGGAGAGGACCAATGAAGGAAAAAGAGAGGAGGAGAAGTGCAAATTAATTTGTCAGCAAAGCTCTTAAAAGCTATTGGGAGGAGACAGTTAAAACTGTTGCTTAAAAGGAAATGATCTCCCCTGTTAGTTTGGCTAATTGAAAATAAGAGATATTATTGTGTAAATCACTCGAGCTTCAGGCTTTCCAAGGAATGACCAGACTTGAGGAATGATATAAGATAGTAACATCTATATTTGTAAAGCCCAAATCTGTATCCTTGGATGCCCTCTAAGATAATTTGGGTTCCATCTGTTTACAGTTTAGTGTGTTTGTCCTTTTAATCGCAGCTTGTTCCAGAAGCTGTCTGATGAATAACCTTTTGTCTCTGGGGACTTTAAGAGCGACACCATTAAAAATGTGACTCCATTTATCAATGTTGACTCTTCCTCATGTCTTCTAGGTTACTTACTGGCAGGAAGATTCATACTCAAGAAGAAGCTTTAGAGGTAATCAGGGTGAATTTTCTGGCTTTCTGAATCTTATTTTGATGCCTTAATAGTGACAATCGTGGCATTTATTAAGCATTTATTATGTGCTAGGCACAGTATTAAGTACTGGGGTGGATACAAGCAAACTGGGTTACATGCTGTCCCTGTCCCACATGGGGCTCATAGTCTTAATCCCCAATTAGGTGCTGAGGTAACTGAGGCACAGAGAAGTGAATCGACTTACTCAAGGTCACACAGCAGTCAGTGGTGGAGCCGGGTTTAGAACCTAGGTCCTCCTGACTCCGAAGCCCATGCTGTAACCAGTAGGCCATGCTGCTTCTCTCTGCGTGAAATGCCTTGTCATGAAACTTGAGGTTCATTTTCTCAAGCTGGGGAAACAAAACTCTTTTCATCATTTCTTAACATGATGGTGGGTGTTTTGAATGCTTTTTCTAGATGACCAGGTTTGTTTCTTTTCATTAATGCCCTGTGATAATGGATAAACTCAGCATCTTGAATTGTGAATAAAAAGATCAATCCATCAATCACTAGCATTTAATGAATGCCTATAAAGCCTATTTCATTCATTCATTATAATAAAAACAATCAGTATGACATTTATAGAGTGCTTACTATGTGATAAGGCCTCCTTTCAGTAAGCCTTGTAAAATCCTTGAGGGCAGGGATTGTATCTACTACTGCTTTGGTAATCTCCCAAGGGTTTAGTGCGGTGCTCTGCACAGAAGGTGCTCAAGAGATATTACCGATTGGTTGAAGAGACTATGGAAAGCTCTTTTCTTTGGGTTTCCCACCAGTGTCCCGTAACTGAGAAAATCTAGCCTTGCTCTTAAAAAGCTGAGCATTGAATCTCGGTGAAGCTTACAGTCAACTTTACAGTCACTGGAGGGAGGGAAATGGCTTGTTCCTACCCGGACTGGAAGATTTTGGGATTTCTTCCTGGTCTTTATCAGTGCAGCAGTAGAAAGATAATTCCAGTATTGGTGGGGCCATACAAGCCAGTGGGTTGGCTAAAAGCCATGCCAAGTAATGACTCTGTTTCTTGGTGGTTACATAGGTGATGGACCTGCTTCATTCCCTGGGACCAGAGACAGTTGTCATCACCAGCTCAGACCTGCCATCTTCTTTAGGGAGTGACTACCTGATTGCTCTGGGGAGTCAGAGGAAAAGTAAGTCCTACTCCTTCCCTGCTTTTTTTCTTGGTTTCCACTCTTTCTTTATAAGAGAAAGTTCCCCTGGAGGAAGCAGGTGAGCGCCTGACGTTCGGTGCTAACAGCTCACAACTTTTTGGGCTGTGAAGGCAGGACAGCAGGCCCTCTAGACTGCAAGCTTGTTGTGGACAGGGAACATGTCTACCAACTCGGTAATGCTGTACTCTCCTAAGCGCTTAGTACAGTACTCTGCACACAGTAAGCGCTCAGTTAAAAACTGTTGATTGATTGCCTTGCTCCAAAATACCGATATTCACACTGGAGTTGGGTTTGATGACCAGTTACATTTCTAAGGACTTTTCATTCTGGGGCCTGAATCCTCGCTACAGTCGTCATAGGACACGACAGAGCTTTCCGGCTGACCCTCGGTCTTGGGATTTTTGTTTGTAGCAGCGGGTGCCTGAGGTCACACATGGGATCATAGGCCTGTCATAAAACAGGTCACTAACTCTAACGTTGGTAGAGTGTGTCCTGCCCTCCTCTTGAACGTTTTGCAAAATGCTTTGTACAGTGCTTTGCATTCAGTAGGTGCTCAGTAAATGCCACTACTATTAACACCATCACGTCTGAAGCCCCCCAAGTCCTTGTTCCCTTACAAAGCTGCCTCTCTGCCAGCCCTAGAGCTCTACCCAGTAGACAAAGCTGTCTTGATGTCCTTGATAATCCAGCGTATCTCTGGTATTTGTGCCAGATTAGGGGATTGGTGCTTCTCGTCCTTTCTCTCCCCCGGCCCCCCCTCCAAAAAAACCCAAAAAACCTTCAGCCACTCGTGTTTTTTGTTTCCTTTTTCAAGCAAAATCTGATGGCACCAAAGTGACAGAGAGAATCCGAATGGAGATGCGTAAAGTGGATGCAGTGTTTGTGGGGACTGGAGACTTGTTTGCTGCCATGCTGCTGGCTTGGACACACAAGCACCCTAATAATCTCAAGGTAGACGGATTTCCTTTCCACCAAGAGGATGCAAGTGGATGAAACAATAACGATTTTGCTATGTGTTAAGTCCTTGCTGTGTGTCCAAGCACCGGGGTCGATGCGGTAGTCAGGTCAGACACCGTCTCTGTCTAAGGGGGAGGAAGAACAGGCATTGAATCTTCATTTTATTAATGAGGAAATGAAAGCAGAAGTTAAGGGAAGTCCAGGGTCACGCATCAGGGAACTGGTGGAGCTGGGATTAGAACCCCGGTCTCAAAAATCTCAGTCCTGTGTTCATTCCACTAGCCCTGTTACTTCTGAAGAATAATGGCAAGGGGATGGCTGTGGTCAGGTGTGATGGGTCAGTTTAACTTTAAATTGCACAAATGAGACTTATGAGTGATGGGACTGGAGGGTAAACCATTTGGAGGGAGGGAGTTGCCCATGTAGGGGAAGCAGCGTGGCCTAGTGGAAAGAGCACAGGCTTGGGAGTCAGAGGACCTGGGTTCTAATCCTAGCTCTCCCATTTGCCAGCTGTGTGCCTTCAGTTTCTTCAACTACAAAATGGAGATCAGAATCTGCTCACCCTCCTACTTGGACTGTGAGTCCCATGTGGGACAGGGACTCTGTCAAACCCAGATTAACTTGTATCTACCCCAGCACTTAAAACAGTGTTTGACACATAGTAAGTACAAACCAAATACCATTTAAAAAAAAAAAGTAAAATGCTAACCGAGTAGTCCTGTGACCTGAATTACTCTGCTGTCCTCTCAAACCTTACAGATCAAAATTAAAACACAAAGATAAACCATGGTTCATGGGATGAGAATTTTCTTTTTTAAAGAGAGCATTTGAAAAGACATAGAACTGGGACCCTGGGGACTTAGGTTCAAGTGTCAACCGACCTGCTGAATTACTTTGGTCAAGTCCCTCTGAGGCTCTCTCAGCCTCAACTTCCTCATCTGTAAAATGGGGCTAATATAACTGCTCTCCCCACCTCTTAGATTGTGAGCTGTGAAGGTCAGATTTCAAGAGTTCGGAGTTTTACCCGATGGACCGAACACTTGTGCAAGAATTTCTCTGGGCTGAAGCTTATGCAATTATTTGCTGACCTTCCTTTTGAAAGAAAAGGAAGGGAAGGAAGATGAGGATAAGGAGCTGAACAGGCGGGGTTTAAGAGGGAAACCCGTTGTGCAGGCATTAGAGACACATGTGGACTGAAAAATCTTCCTTCCCCGATTTGCAGGTGGCGTGTGAGAAGACCGTGTCAGCCATGCATCACGTTCTGCAGAGGACCATGGAAAGCGCCAGAGGTAAACAGCTCCATGTGGACGTCTGCTTTTTCCTCCTCCTGACCCCACCGCCCCTTAGGAACGAGACCTGTAAAATGAGATGGGAGGATACAGCTCCCACAATGGAAAGGTGGCCGGTCTGGGTTGAGGGTCCACTCTGGGTTTAATGTGTCACCCAGTTTTCGATTGCCCCCAGGTCAGAGAAGGCTCTGGTTCCCATGACTGGCAGATTTTTCTGTAAGTGGTGGATATCATGTGACTTGCCCTGCTCAGTTACTTGGTCTTGGGTCCTGTCTGACTGTGTTGTGATGACAGTCAGTCAGTGGGAGTTACTCAGTGCACACTGTGTGCGGTGCACTGTACCAAACCCTTGGAAGAGTCCAGTAGAGTAAGTAGACACGATATCTGGCCTCCAGGAGCTTATAGTATGAGGTCTAAATCAGTGGAGCCTCTGTGGTTTGGTGTCCAGCCCTTTCCTGTAGCAGAGGCAGATGGGAACAAGTAAGGAATGGCTTGTTCCTGGCCAGGGCTAGTTCTTGCCTGGTCTCTGTTTAAGAGGTCATCCCTCACTGGTCCAACAAACCAGTTGGGGAAAGGAGAAGCAGCACGGCCTAGTGGACAGAGCAGGAGCCTGGGAATCATAAGGACCTGGGGTCAAATCCTGGCTCTGCCTCTTGTCCGCTGTGTGAGCTCGGGCAAGTCACTTCACTTCTCTTTGTCTGTTACTTCATCTGTAAAATGGAGATTAAGACTATAAGCCACAAGTGGGTCAGGGACTCTGTCCAGCCTGATTTGCTTGTATCCACCCCAGTGCTTAGTTTGGTGCCTAGCACATAGTAAGTGCTTAACAAATACCACAGTTAAGGAACAGGGAAGCTGCTCTCCTGGTCTGGATTGTTAGCACCAAAAGTCTTCTCCTGGCCCCTGCCTTCCTTGGACTCAGTAGAAGTACAAAGCCAAGGTGGCTTTGCAGTTCAGGGCACTTGACTACTTTTGACCCTCACTGGAGATTGGTTGGGATGGTTTGGAGAGTTCAGAAGACATAAGGGTTGATTGAGGAGTGAGAGAGGACAAAAAATGCAATCATCTCTCCCCCGTTCTGCCTCTTCCAATTTGCGTTTCAATTTGTTCTTTTAGCACACGCTGGAAAAGGAAAGAAGCCCAGCCCAGCTGAACTGGAACTGAGAATGGTCCAAAGCAAAAAGGACATAGAAAACCCAGAGATCATAGTGAAAGCCACTGTGCTATAAAGGCTGTGAGAGGAGTGTGTGTGTGTGTGTGTCGCCCAGTAACGCACAATGTATTAATATCTTCCTTTTCTTTCTTGTTAAAATGTCATGTCTGCCTTAGGTCTGTGACTAAACCTCAAATATTGTCTCTTTCATGAAATGGTTTCCCTCATCAGCACAGTTCTGCTGGAATGAGGATAGGTGCTGGGATAGGTGCTGGTTAGAGTTGATTGAAAACAAACAAAAATCCTCATATTTGAAAAAAGAAAAGCCGACTCAGGACTGTCACTGAGATAACTAGTTACCAACATGCTCTCCCCCACCTCCCCGCCCCAAGTTCACTTGACCTCTTTACTGCCTTAGGATGTCAGACAATTCTTAGATCTCCTCCTAACACCCTCCATTGGCTCTACTGAGACAAAAAAAAAAAATAACCCCACAGAGCACCCAGTTACATTGGACAATTTCAGCTCTTGGGAGGAAATGGACCAATACACAATTTGACCTCATGCGGAGCCAGTGGGGTTGACTCCCTCACCCATTATGATGGTTAAATGAGAGACTTAGTTTCTTGATAAGTGCGAGACTCAGTGAGTTAAAATTGGTCTGCCACTGAGGGGGTCTCCTGGAGACCTTAAGCATTCTGTTTGGGATAAAACTTTGGATTTTGTTATTCTCCCCCCCCGTTTCTCTGGAAGACATCAAAGCATTGCTTTTCTGGATGGGCTACTTTTTTGGTGCCTGGACACCATAAATATTCCCTTTTCTTCCAGTCCTAGAGGAAAAGGAACTAAATATTTTTAGCCTAGGCCTGTTTAGAAGCAAACCATCTAGTATCCCAGTTTGGCTTTCCCTTATTCTCCACAGACATTTTACCAAAAAGCCTCATCCGAGAAGAGGTTGTGGTGATCAACATTGAGGCCTTTAGCATCTTTATCAGCAATCTGATGATGTGAAGCCAGCTGGACTCTTTATAATCAATGGGGTTTTGGGCAGTGCTGAGAGCACTTCTGCCATGCCCCTCCCCACCCCTCACACCCAGTGACATTCCTGGTTAGCCCAAATGGATGTAAAACACTATGTTAACACTTCAAGGAAGTGTTCTGTGCAAATGCTTTTACTAGAGATTCTGATTTTAACTATGGAAGGCAATGGTGGTGGAGCCCCAATCTTGCTTGGATTTCCAATTTTGGGATATTGTCTTTTCTTGCTACTGGAGGCACTGGTAGAGCACAGGGAAATCACAGTGACTGTGAGGAAGTAGAGACAGGCCCAGTGACCAGATACCGAGCCCAGAGAGGATGATGGGACTCTGTCCACACTGTCTTCACCTCCCCCTATTCCCCCCAGCTCTGGGCATTACTGGCCAGCAGCATGCTTAAAAAATATAACAGTATCAGTAAGCCCTTGGTGTTTGAAGCATTTTTATTCCCAAAGCACCCCGTCAGAACTTACCTCACAGTGGTCCCAACAACAACCTCATGAGGTAAGAAGAAAGGCAGGTATTATCCCCATTTTGCAGTTCAGAAACTAAGGCTCAGGGAGGTCAAGTGACTTGCCCAAGGTCACCCAGATGGCTGGTGACAGAGCTGGGACTTGAACCCGGGCCCTCTGGCTTCCAGACCGGCATTCTCTGGCTTCACAGGGGTGGCTCTGGAAAGGAGCTTGGGAGAGGGATGAGTGCAGGGTACTGTGGGGCAGCCGGCCTTGTGACCCTTCCAAGAAATGGAGGCACAAATAGGGCCATTGCACATCACCTGCTTCTTCTATTGAGGTGCTGTCCAAGCTCTCGATTGCCTCCTCTTCCCCTTGCCTCCTCCTGCCCATCTGTCCCATGGGACATCACCTCCCTGGTTTCTTGACTTGTTTTTACTGATTGCTCTTCCCTTGCCCCTAGTGGAATGAGACAGTGTGGTGCATTAGGATTATAGGGTCTGTGTTCCAAATCTAGCAAGTGTGCTCTGAGACTGTGCTGCCCTGGAAGTGTGGGGCTCTGCTCCCAAAAGCAGTCTTCTTGAAATCTCTTTCCCACTTGGTGAGGCCTGAGCCAGGAAGGATATTATTTGAAAAGCACTCCCCTGCTCAATTCCTGCTACAGTAGGTACTGGCCACCTCTCCGCTTGCTTAGAGTGATCCACTCTCCAGCTGGCTCATACTGGGGAGTTTAGGGCTTTATGTGCCTCTCCGGTATCAGGTGAGAAATAAGCAGCAGAGTTCTGCCACTTCCCACCATCCCTGGAGTCTGGGAAAGAGGATTTGATCCCGCTCACCTTTATACGCTCATGTATGTCACTCATAAGCTTTGCTGCTGGAATAGAGCCTGAGAGCTGACCATCTATGCTGTCCTTATCTTTGGTCTTTCCGGAAAGACTCATTTCTTGATTAATTATATTCTTTGAACCCTGAAGCAGAGGAAATCTTGGCAGGAGGGAATTTCAACTACTCAAACCATACCATTCTCATGTTTAAATTTTCATTTCACTTTTTTTTTTTTTAAACCACTTGGCATTTCGTTAATGGGTGCTTCCAGTGGTTTTCCAGAGGTTTTCGCTCCAGTAAGGCCAAAGAGCTATCGATTCCATGTCAAGGCAAGTAATTCTGTTTCCTAGAACTGAGGTGACAGATTCAGGAGGTTTTTCTGCCTTGTATAGCTAAAAGTGATATACCTTCCTGGTGACGAAAGAGAGGGGGGATGATGTGTTTCTTGCCATCCTAGATTAGAATGTTCCTGTCACTTGCAAACCCTCCCCAAAGATGCTCTGTTTCCACTGGAGAGTCAAGAGCCCATAGGAACACTGATCTTCATTGGTGAAGTCTGGGTCTTTTACGAAGCTTTTAGGTGTAAACATTGGGCATATCAAATGAAATCAGGCAAAATAGAACAATTGGGTTGAAATGGGTGAAACCAGACATCGTTAGAAAATGAAAGGGAGAGCTTCCCAGTTTAGATACAGTAGCTCAAAAGGCACTGTAACAAGGGACACTTGGGAGATATATTAATATGGTGATTTCATGCAACATTATCCTTTTGGGTGAATATACTCTTCTGATAGAAGCGCCCTTTTTAGTTATGGTAGAGAAAGCGTAGGCTCCAAGCAAAATGGGTACACATTTCGGTCAATCCTGCACCAAATCTGATAAATACATATATAGGTAACAAGACCAAATTACCCTCTTAATCCCTTCTGGTGGTAATCCTAACCAAATTGTGGCTCTCGAAACCTATAAATCCTCCCATCTCTTGCCACTGCTTTATATTTTAGAAACCACCCTGTCATTCAGATGAAGGACATGAGGACTGCATGCCAGATCTCACTTTAAAATGCTTGCATTTCCTCTTACCAAAAAAAAAAAGCAATTAAACTAAGCAAATGAATGTGATTCCCAATTGCAAAGCTCTTCATATCTTCATACAGAGCTTGACATTCAAGATGATTGCCCAGCAATAATTATAGCCCCTATGGGAAAAGCACAAAAGGATGTGTTGAAATATCCTGATTTTTATGTAGCTTATTATATAGTTGTAGGAGGCTTTGGGGAAATTCTGAAGACTTTTATTTTCTAATATGGAGCTACCAAAAGTCTGTTCTTTTTAGCTTGGATCATTTATTTGGGGATTAGACCTGCAGTCACCTAGCAATGATGGAAAGGTGCAATATCTCTCTAAATATGCAGCTCACGAAATTGAATGTCATCAGTAGCAGTGTTGAACAGTTCTTGAGAGGGTGTGCCTAATAGCCATGATAGTCAGTTTACCTCAGTTTTCGCTTATGGGGTCCAGGAAGATGCCAACAAAGACCTACATTATATAACAAGAAGCGATAAATGAAGCGGGCCAGATTACTTCTGAAAGGCCTTGGTTTTATTTTCAGAATCTGTCAGCACTGTTTCGGGCCTCATTTTCTCAGTCCTTCCTCGGGCCAGGTAGTTCTCAATTTTAGCTTAAGGAAAGCTAACAAAGCGTGGCCCTTTTTAGATTAGCTGTTTTCACCTATTATCTGGCTCGACTCTGGTGACTGTATTAGTCTATTTTAATTAGCTCTATGTATCAAGAAACGTTGTAAAAATGATCTATGTTTAATATACCGTGCTTAAAAAATTAGAGCCTATTTTTAAAGATGTTGATGATTTCAAAATAGACCAAACTTGGTTTGATTGCACTGATGCGGAAAGGTGGGTTTAACTACGGTTTTCTTAGTGTGGGGTGGAGGAGGCAGGGGGCAGCCTACACTGTGATGCCTGAAGTGCCCTGATGTAAAAAGAATGACTTTATGACTGGAAAATAAATACATATATTTATTAGCATTTTAGGCTTGTTTTATGAGACTCGTTCTTTAAAGACCTTACTCCAGCAAAGGCTCCTTGAGGGTAGGAATCACGCCTACCCACCTCTTGTATTGCTCTACCGAGTGCTTAGTACAGTACTGTGCACACACACACACACAGTAAGCGCTCAGTAAATACCCTTGATTGATGGAAGCCAGTTGTGGAGAGAGCAGTTGAGGACTGAGAGGAGACGGGGTTTCTGAGTCAAGGGGAGGAGTGGGAGGCTTCTGGACCTGGGACTCCATTTGCTTGTTGGAGGTGGAAGTGATAGGATGTCATTCTGCATTTCCATCTTGCGCTTTTCTTTTCAATTCCACACCACTTTTGATTTAAATCCACCTCAAACGCAAGCTGGGGTACATCCATTTGGGATTGCACTGAGACCGGAGGTTAGGGGCTGCAGACATTTTTATTGGTCCAGCGCAGTAGTACGAATCGTTTTACTTACTGAACCCCTACTAGATGTGGTGCTCTGTTTGGGAGGAACAGAATGAAGATGTGAGCCCGTTCCCTGCCCATGAGGTGCCCAATACACTCTACTGGGGGAGACAGACATAAAAACAGTTGCAGGAGTACCAAAATAAAAATAATTGAATAGACACAGGTGTGGAATTGATGTGTTCATGAGTCCTCTGAAAGACAACACCTCTACTCTTTCAGAAGTTATCTGGGGCAGTGGCGGTACTGACCCACCAAATGAAATGGGGGTTCAGCTGAGCAGGGGAGCGATCTCTTACCAACAAAACTGTACGTCGGATAGTCAGAAACCATCTTCACCTTAGTGACAGTTTCTGGAACCAGATGCTGAATCTCAAATTGGTCAGAAGAAAGTGTTTCAGTAGCATTGGCTCACTAGTCCAAAGTCCTTGTGGAGAGGGATCTATCTATCACCTCTGTTTTACTATACTCTCCCAAGAAACAGCAGTAGTTCAGGAGAGGAAGCTTGTGCCCAGATCCCAGTTGCCTGCTAGCTCTTGGTTTGGCAAGAAGTGGCCAAGGAAGCCATTAGCCCAAGACAGTTGTAGGGTCTGAAAGTATGATGGAGCAGATTTCTACCACTCTGCAACTGCACCACATCCTGATGACTGCATCACCTGTTGTTAGGATGGGATCATGGGACGGGATACCCCTTCCCCAATCCCCTCAGGTATGGCATTTTCCCATGCACGGCAGCTAAGACTTGGCCTCTTTGCATCAAAACATTTGCGCAGAGCCCAATGCAAACAGTGGCTGAAGACATCAGATCAGTAGAAGAGCAAAGACCCTGACCAAAGAAGGGCCACCCTCCATCGATCAACTTTGATCTTGGAAGAAATTGGCTTTTCACTGTGGTTGCTACACAGAATTTAGTATTGTTTTTGTGGACAAAGCCAATCTACTTCTCCATTGCTAAATCAGAGTCAAGGAAAAGCTGGGGAGAAGTGCATATCTATAATTCAGTCTCTGTCTTAGATGTGTAATTCCCATCACAGTCAACCCGGATATCAATCCCTCGCAAAGACTCATGCTGTGGTCCACCAGGGCCCAAGTCCCCCAGCTAATAAGGATGAAAAATATTAGCCCACGAAGGAGGTGGAGGAGGCAAACGGAAATGCTGATATGCTGCTAACTGTGCCATGATGTTCCCCTTGAAATTAGACATTTGCTTACACATTGCCTTGTTACTACTTAGAAAAGTGTACATAGATGAGAATGTAACCTAAGTACTGTGTATGTGTGTGTATGTATGTCTGTGTGTCACATATGTGCGTTCTAAATGTTGAACTTTCCGTTTCAGTGGGCTAGATGCAAACTTTAGGGGCTGGTTGTGCAGGCCTTCTGAAAGCAAGAAGAGTGTTTTGATGAATTCCTCTATTTTTTATAGACAGCACTGTGGTTTCAGACCCCAGCCACACCATGTCTGCCTTTTCCAAAAGAGTAAAATTGGGTGGGAAGAGGTAAAACAGTGGCTATGATATGGCAGGGACAGTATTACCCCACCAGCCCTGGATAGGTTAAAAAGAAAATGCCTTTTTAAGTAATATTTTTTTAGTTTGTAAATATCTGTTTAAATCACACTTTTTATGTACTTGATATCTGTGCAGTACAGTACTTTGCAGTGAATAGATGGATAAATTCAATGTTTTCCTCTTTCAGCAGTGCTCTATAAGGAACACGCAATAGAGTGATAATTTTTATGCCATTGCACTTGGTCCTGTATAATGGTAGTGGTTTATTTCTATTGAAAACTGTGGGCTTTTATAGTGCTTGTGTATTTTCTGGTTGGCCCGTATTTCTATGTTCTTATTGCAGAATGGTTTCTATGCTGAAGTACACAAAGATGTTATAGTAGATCTGCTAGAGAAGATCAATAGCTATTGTGTAATGTAGTTTTGCCTCACTACACATTTTGTGCACACGAATAATGTGTCCATTTTTTTGAGAGCTGAATGAGGAGATTTGAACAATGTGTCTTCTGTAGATACATGATCTATTTTAGAAGGAATGAGGTGTTTAGTTTGTTTTTTTAAAATGTGAATGAAAAGAAGTGTGTTTTGTCTTTAAATTGAAACTCTTTCTGCAGAGTTAGAAAAGCAATCGTGATTAGGTACCCAGGGTTTTATTTCCAGCTTATCTTCCCTCCAGGTGTTGTCAGAACACCGACTTACACCTGAATGCACCTCAGAATCCCCGGCTGTTAAATAGGAATCAGACCACTGGTGCCTGTGGGTGGGTGGAAGCCAGCCTAGCAAATAGGCACACTAATGTCTCAGTTCCCCCCAAAAGTTAGCCACCCTTTCTCTCCCTCTCCACTTCAAGTATGGATAGTAAAATGAATGACTTGTATTTATCTGAAAAGGAGTTCACAAGCTATTTGTAAAGATGTGAACTCCTCTAGGAGCGTGAGTATTTATTGAGTACCCAACTGGGAGCAATGCACCATATTTGAGCACTTGGGGAGTACCAAACCAAAAAATGACACATTCCTGCCCAGGGCTCATGCTCTAAGGGAACTACTGAAGGAGAAAGTTCTATAAATATGAAGTAAATTGGCACTGTTCTTTGCAGAGGTCCCAAACTGGTCCACAAAGCTAGGGGAGAGGGAATTACTCTTTGGAGGTGGAAGGTGGTTAGACTGGGTCAGTTTCAAAAGCTTGGTTTCCTATTAGCAAGATCTAGCTTTGGCCTCCTATACCTCTCTCCCCTGGGGACCTCACCCAGCCCTCACCTCTGTGACCCTTCGTCCTTCTGGCTGAGCTCAGTGCCTCCAGAATGTATGAGACCCCAAACGTTGCTTGGATCACACTTGTGGAGGATACTTTGGCCTACAATCCCATAGGGCGCACCAAAGAGACAGCGTGAAGCTGACGATGCCGAAGAAACTGGCTGAGATGAGACACCGAATGCTGTCTGCCTCCATGGGCCCAGCATCCACCCTCCCATTTCCCCCGCATCTTCCCTCCGCCTGGCACGGAAGCATAAACTCGTTGCTGAAGCTGGCTCTAAGTTATCTTCAATGATCCCATATCTGGATAAATGAGCTGCCGAGTGGGCACCCCGTAGCCTGATGAGACTGCTGCTTGACACCTGTTTTGAGGCTGGTTGAGGTCCAAGGGTTGGGACCAGGGAGGGACCACAGTTGGACCAGCCCTGGCTGTGGTCCAGGTTTGGCTGCAAAAACAGCCCAGTTGGGTTTGGGTTTCAATCGCTCAATCAATCATATTTATTGCGAGCTTACCGTGTGCAGAGCACTGTACTAAGCACTTGGGAAAGTACGCTATAACAGTATTACAGAGTTGATAAACACGGTCCCTGCCCACAAAGAGCTTACAGTCTAGAGGGAGCTTAGAATTTCCTCATCTGTGAAAAGAGGTTGAAATACCTTTTTCTCTTCCCCCATAGATTGTGAACTCCATGTGGAACAGGGGCTGTGTCTGATCTGATTATTCTGCATTACCCCCCACGCTTACCCCAGTGCTTGGCAAATACTACAATTATCATTATCTGTTATGGTGTCCTTGCATGCTCCCAGGTGCCCTGTGCATGAGCATGAGCAGTTTGCTCCAGAAGATGGAAAGTCTCAGTATTCAATAGAGTTAATATATTTGGAATTGGGCCAGGCCGGGACTCAGCTGGGCTCACACCTGGCTCGGTTCAGGAAGGCCCAAGCCAGGCCCCAAGTCTCCATCCAGTCCGGGGCTATACCCGCTGGCAGCCAGTGCTAATTAGAATGTGTCCAGAGGCCTGGGGATGACACCTCTCCCCGTCCCCTCCCCTCCACCCATTTCCCAGTTTGCACCTACCAGAATATCCTGGTGTCCCCTTGGAGATGCTGAAATTGACATGGCCTGTAGACACTGCAGTTGACTACCAGCAGAATGGGGCGATACCTGGGATGGGTGAACAAAGATATTGCAGAGGAAAGCTGAGACACTTTCTCAACTGGGAGACATTGGCACAACACAGTTCCATATTTGATCTTGCTAGTTCTGTATACCCGAGTCTCAGTTATCCCAGCACTAGCATTCCTCCTTATACAAGGGGATGGGTGGAAAGAGATTTCTGAATTGGGACCTAAATTTCAATAATTCACTTGGCAAAATAATCTGAATGCTTTCAGACAGCTTTTGTCCAGGGAATGATAACTGTGGAATGATCCAGGAATATGTTACTCAGGCATTCCATCTGTGGAAATTACTGGGCTGGGTATTCCAGAGTAGCTGATTTGATCATCACCACCACAGTACTTCCACTGGAGGCAGAGGCTACTGGGTCAAGACTCCCCAAACCAGGTTAGAACAAGGGCCGCACTGCATATCTACGCTTGATAACTAAAGCAGAAAGCCAGCACTGCAAAGAGTGCCAAGGCATTTAACCTAACAGTGGAAGAAATCTTCATTCAAAAGCTTTCAAGATGTAGCCAGGATCCAATTAGGAGGCTAGGGAATATAAAGTGGAGAGACTTAAAGGAACCTGAGAGATCAGGAAAAAGAGTGTAGGTTCAGAGCAGCCAGAGCTCATGTAAGAGAATATTTCACACATTCAGGTTATATTTGTGGTGAGATTATCTTATTTTAGGATGCCACAGATTCACAAAAAAAAATAGAGACCAGGATGGTCCCTTGATGAGTATCTGGGAAATGTCCCAGTTTGATCAGGCTATGATGTCCACAAATCAATAGTGTTTTTATGTGCTAAATGAATTCACTGCATTTTTTTATGGTATTAGGTGCTTACAGTGTGCCAGTCTCTATACTAAGCACTGGGGTAGATAGAAGCTCAGTCAGACGGAACACAGCCCATATTGTACATGGGGCTCCCAGTTTTACAGATGATGACACTGAGGCACAGAGAACTTAAGTGGCTTGCCCAAGGTCACACAGCAGGCAAGTGGCAGAGTCAGGATTAGAACCCAGGTCCTTCTGACTCCCAGGCCTGTGCTCCACCCGCTATACCACACTGCTTATCTACTGCATTCAGTATGTAAAAGACAGCAGTTCTTGCAACACAGTATTTTCTTCTATTCATGTGTATCCGATGTATGCATGTATAAGCAATACACTGGATAATTGTATGCAAATAAGATTGGAATGTTATTTTAATCCTGAATTGGGTTAGTGGAATAGATAATCATGACCTAGGAGTTTACAAGCAACAATGCCACCTTTGATTTTGTTGATTTTAAATGTGATTTTTATGTTCTGGAATCTAAGTGTTAAATAGATGATTAAATAATGATTTTGATAGTGATGACTAGCTTTAAAAAAAGTTGTTGACTGAACGAATGTTCAGCTCTTATTTTGTCACTGGAAGTACATTGTGTCCCTCACCCTTTGGGTGTTTTAAATTTATTAAAGAATTGCCTAATCTTAAACTTGAACTATGGAACATTTAGTAGTATTTCTGAAGGATAATTTCACAACAGGAAGCCAAAAGTAGGACTAAAGTGTTGCCTGGAAAACAAATTAGTTCAGAATCTGAAACCTCAATCCATTGAGTTCCTTTTTCTGATTGCTAAAGTTTCTGTAAGAGGATGCCATTTTTGGAAACAAAGCACATTTAATTTCACTGTTACTGCTGCCTAGAAAAGATAAATGTTTTTTGTACAGTGCAGGTATTGTTTCCTTAACCAACTGAAGATTACATCAATTTGTACTGTAATGTGTGTGTGTGTGTGTGTGTGTGTGAAAACAATTATATAGGTTTTCCATTTTGTGAAAGTCATAACTACTTATGAAGAAAATACAGTATGCAAATAAATATTTTCATGGTGTTGCGGTGAAATGCAATTTTTTTTCCCAATAAATGATTTTTCTTCCTAAATACTTTGGCTAGTCTGTTGAATCAATGTGTTGAATTTTTAGATTCAGTCATTCATTCATTCATTCAATAGTATTTATTGAGCGCTTACTATGTGCAGAGCACTGTACTAAGCGCTTGGGATGAACAAGTCGGCAACAGATAGAGACAGTCCCTGCCGTTTGACGGGCTTACAGTCTAATCGGGGGAGACGGACAGACAAGAACAATGGCAATAAACAGCGTCAAGGGGAAGAACATCTCGTAAAAACAATGGCAACTAAATAGAATCAAGGCGATGTACAATTCATTAACAAAATAAATAGGGTAACGAAAATATATACAGTTGAGCGGACGGGTACAGTGCTGTGGGGATGGGAAGGGAGAGGTGGAGGAGCAGAGGGAAAAGGGGAAAATGAGGCTTTAGCTGCGGAGAGGTAAAGGGGGGATGGCAGAGGGAGTAGAGGGGGAAGAGGAGCTCAGTCTGGGAACGCCTCTTGGAGGAGGTGATTTTTAAGTAAGGTTTTGAAGAGGGAAAGAGAATCAGTTTGGCGGAGGTGAGGAGGGAGGGCGTTCCAGGACCGCGGGAGGACGTGACCCAGGGGTCGACGGCGGGATAGGCGAGACCGAGGGACGGCGAGGAGGTGGGCGGCAGAGGAGCGGAGCGTGCGGGGTGGGCGGTAGAAAGAGAGAAGGGAGGAGAGGTAGGAAGGGGCAAGGTGATGGAGAGCCTTGAAGCAGTCCAGAAGTTCAGTATATAGCTGACCAAAGTGATCAATATAATCAAGAGTCTTTCCTGCTAACTGGGTTGCTTAACGCCATCCTTAAAAAATCTGACTAAAAGATATCAAATACTTTTAGAATTCCTCGAGAAGCTGCATGGCCGAGTGGTTACACCACAGGCCTGGGAGTCAGAAGGTCCTGGGTTCATTCATTCAATTGTATTTATTGAGCACTTGGCCTCAATTGCCAAGTGGTTAGACCACGGGCCTGGGAATCAGAAGGACCTGGGTGCATTCAGTCGTATTTATTGAGCCATTATTGTGTGCAGAGCACTCTGCTAAGTGCTTGGAAGGGACAATTTGATGACAGACAGAGACCATCCCTGCCCAACAATGGGCTCATAGCCTAAAAGAGGGGAGACAGACCACAAAAGAAGTAGACAGGCGTCAATACCATCAAGATAAATAGAATCCTAGATAGATACACATCATTAATAAAATAGAGTAATAAATAATAGGTACAAATAGGCCCAAGTGCCGTGGGGAGGGGAAGGGGGAAGAGCAGAAGAAGGGAGTAGGGGGGAAGGGGAGGAGGAGCAGAGGAAAAGGGAGGGCACAGCACTGCCCTAAGCGCTTGGAAAGTACACTTCAGCAACAAAGAGAGATAATCCCTACCCAACAACGGGCTCACAGTCTCCAAAGAGCCCGAGCTTGGGAGTCAGAGGTCATGGGTTCAAATCCCGGCTCTGCCCCTTCTCTGGGCCTCAGTTACCTCATCTGTAAAATGGGGATGAAGACTGTGAGGCTCATGTGGGACAACTTGATGACGCTTCATCCACCCAGCGTTTAGAACAGTGCTCAGTACACAGTAAGCGCTTAACAAATACCAACATTATAGGAAGCAGCGTGGCTCAGTGGCAAGAGCCCGGGCTTGGAAGTCAGAGGTCATGGGTTCAAATCCCTGCTCTGCCACTTGTCAGCTGTGTGACTTTGGGCAAGTCACTTGACTTCTCTGGGCCTCAGTTACCTCATCTGTAAAATGGGGATGAAGACTGTGAGCCTCATGTGGGACAACCTGATGATCCTGCATCTACCCAGCGCTTAGAACAGTGCTCAGTACAAGTAAGCGCTTAACAAATACCAACATTATTATTATTATTACCCTGGGTCTCCCCCAGCGCTTTGAAGTGCTCTGCACAAAGTAAGCGCTTAACAAATACCAACATTATTATTACCCTGTATCTCCCCCAGCGCTTCGAACAGTGCTCTGCACATAGTTAGCGCTTAACAAACACCAACATTATTATTACCCTTGATCTCCCCCAGCGCTTCGAACAGTGCTCTGTACATAGTAGGTGCTTAACAAATACCAACATTATTATTATTACCCTGTATCTACCCCAGCGCTTAGAACAGTGCCTGGCACATAGTAAGCGCTTAACAAACACCAACATTATTATTATTATTACCCTGGATCTCCCCCAGTGCTTCGAACAGTGCTGTACACATAATAAGCGCTTAACAAACACCAACATTGTTATTATTATTACTCTGCATCTACCCCTGCGCTTCGAACAGTGCTCTGCACATAGTAAGCATAGTGCTCTGCACATAGTTCTTGTCTGTTCGTCTCCCCCGATTAGACTGTAAGCCCGTCAAAGGGCAGGGACTGTCTCTCTCTGTTACTGATTTGTGCATTCCAAGTGCTTTGTACAGTGCTCTGCACATAGTAAGCGCTCAATAAAAGTGGCTCAATGGAACGAGCCCGGGCTTTGGAGTCAGAGGCCATGGGTTCGAATCCCCACTCTACCACTTGTCAGCTGGGTGACTGTGGGCAAGTCACTTGACTTCTCTGGGCCTCAGTTCCCTCATCTGTAAAATGGGGATGAAGACTGTGAGCCTCACGTGTCTCCCCCGATTAGACTGTAAGCCCGTCAAACGGCAGGGACTGTCTCTATCTGTTGCCGACTTGTCCATCCCAAGCGCTTAGTACAGTGCTCTGCACATAGTAAGCGCTCAATAAATACTATTGAATGAATGAATGAACAACCTAATTACCCTGGATCTCCCCCGGCGCTTAGAACAGTGCTCGGCACATAGTAAGTGCTTAACAAATACCAATATTATTATTATTACCCCAGCGCTTAGAACAGTGCTCTGCACATAATAAGCGCTTAACAAATACCAATATTATTAAATACTATTAAATGGATGAATGCGTGAAGAAGCAATTAAGAAATCCCAACATTATTCTTCTTCTTACCCCTGTTTAATCCATTTAAGGGTTTACCTTCTAAGGCAGGGGCACTTAGCGTTTTTCCAGTCTCATTTTCTCCACCAGAGGAGTCTATCACACCCTCCCCAGAACCCCATTTGGGCGCCCCCGCCCCGAGCAGGGTCCGCTAGGGAGCAGCGATCGATGAAGATTAATCCTTAATAAGGATTAAGCAGCCATCCTTAACTGCGATTGTGAAGGAGGGGTAAGGCTCGGGGCGGAAAGGGAGGCAAGGAGGGCGACGCCAACGGGGCCTTGGGCTTCGGGCCTGAGGAGAAGAGGCGGGAAAGGGCGGGCGCGCAGTGCGCAGGCGCAGAGGGGCCCCCCTCGCAGCCTCGCCGCGTGCCGCCGCCGGCTTCCGGCCGTTGGGCTCCGGCGCGTGGGTGCGCGCGGCGCATGCGTGCTCCCCCCTCCCCTCTCCTCCGCGCGCGCGTGCGCGCGCGGCAGCAGCATGGCGGCGGCAGCGAGGGCCACCGCGGCGCTGGCGCCCGAGATCCAGCTCGCCCAGCGGCTGGCGGCCAACGAGAAGGTCACCCGGGACCGGGCCGTGAGGAAGCTGCGCAAGTACATCAGCGCCAAGACGCAGCGGAGCTCAGGTGACGGCGGCGGGGCGGGCTTGGGTCCCCTCTCCGGACTGCGCTTGGCCCTCGGCCTGGGCCGGTCCTTCGGCCTGCCCCGGTCCTTCGGCCTGCCCCGGTCCTTCGGCCTGCCCCGGTCCTTCGGCCTGCCCCGGTCCTTCGGCCTGCTCCGGTCCTTCGGCCTGGACCCGGGCCTGGTCTTGCTCTTGGTCATTCATTCAGTCAGTAGTATTTATTTAGCGCTTACTATGTGCCGAACACTGGACTAGCCCTTGGAATGTATAGTTTGGCAACAGATAGAGACCATCCCTGCCCATTGCCGGGCTCACACTCTAATCGGGGGAGCCAGACGGACAAAAGCAAGACAACTTAATCGCAATAAATAGAATCAAGGGGATGGACACCTCATGAACAAAATAAATAGGGTAATAAAAATATATACAAATGAGCACAGTGCTGAGGGGAAGGGAGAGGAGCAGAGGGAAAGGGGACTTAGCTGAAGGGAGGTGAAGGGACAGAGAGGGAGCAGAGGGAAAAGGGGAAGCTCAGTCTGGGAAGGCTGGTCCTGATCCTGCTCCCACTCCTGTTCTTGGTCCTCAGACTGGGCCTGGGCCTGGTCCTGCTCTTGGTCCTTGGCCTGGGCCTGCTCTTGGTCCTGGTCCTGGACCTGCTCTTGGTCCTCGTGCAGGGCCTGGGCTTGGCCCTGCTCTTGGTCCACGGCCTGGGCCTGCTTTTGGTTCTCAGCCTGGGCCCAGGCCTGGTCTTGCTCTTGGTCATTCATTCATTCATTCATTCAATAGTATTTATTGAGCGCTTACTATGTGCAGAGCACTGTACTAAGCACTTGTGTGGCTCAGGGGAAAGAGCACGACCTTGGGAGTCAGAGGTCATGGGTTCGAATCCCGGCTCCGCCACTTGTCAGCAGTGTGACTGTGGGCAAGTCACTTCACTGTGCCTCAGTTACCTCATCTGTCAAATGGGGATTAAGGCTGTGAGCCCCACGTGGGACAATCTGATTCCCCTGTGTCTACCCCTGCGCTTAGAACAGTGCTCTGCACATAGTAAGCGCTTAACAAATACCAACATTATTATTATTATTATTACAATTCGGCAACAGAGACAATCGCTGCCCAGTGACAATCTCACAATCTAATCGGGGGAGCCAGACGGCAGAGCAAGACAGAAGGAAACAAGACAACATTATCACCTTGGCCTGGGCCTGCTCTTGATACTGGTCCTGCTCTTGGTCCTTGGCCTGGGCCTGGCCCTGATCCTGCTCTTGGTCCACGGTCTGGGCCTCCTCTTGGTCTTCAGCTTGGTCCTTGGCCTGGGCCTGCTCTTGGTCCTCGGCCTGGGCCTGCTCTTGGTCCTGGTCCTGGTCCTGCTCCCGCTCCTGCTCATGATCCTCGTCCTGGGCCTGGCCCTGGTCCTGCTCTTGGTCCTTGGCCTGGACCTGCCCCTGGGCCTGGTCCTGGTCCTGCTCTTGGTTCGAGTCCTGGTCCTGGACAGTGAAGGAGGCTTTGTGCGGGGAGCGAGGGCTGCCGGGGACCATGTGGGTCTAGGTCGGGGTGGCGGGGACCGGCTGAGGATGGGGCCTCCGCCACTTGCTCCTTGGGGAGAAATAGCCATAACCACCCCAGGGCTCAGAAAGGACTTCCACCTCCGCTCATGTGGGAGCTTCTTTCTAGAGGGACGGATCGGGCTGGGTGGGGGGGAGGGGACCTCTAGTCACTCAGCCTGAGAGCCCCAAAGGCACAAGGAGGCTCAGAACTGCAAAGCCTAAACTTTTGGCTTCCTGCCCCCTTCTTCCAGTGGGAGTCCCCTCGTTACCTTATGACCGGCACATACCCGTTCGATTGAATTCATTATAAGCAGACAACTTTTAGGATGCCGACGACTTAACTTCCCATCCCCTTTCTAATACCCGCTCTTCGCCGGCTTAATATCCAGAATCGAAGGATAAAGGTGATATTCTGAACGTCATTTTTACTTTGTTTTCATTTTTGATGTAGGTGGTTTTAGTCATGACGAAATGTTGAAAATCTGGAAGGGACTCTTTTACTGCATGTGGATGCAGGACAAGCCTCTCTTGCAGGTGAGAGAAATGTCGTTGTTGCGGGTTTGGGTGGGGAGCATGGCGTTTTGCGGGTAGTGCCCGGCTGAATTCCAATAGGTGGTCCCCGCACCCTCCACCATCCTCCGTCGGCACTGGTAAACGGACAGAGTCCTCGGGACAGTGTACTTGGGCCTGTTGGTTTCAGTGTTGTCGGCTGAGTTGTTTCATATCCCTGGGGTGACGTGGGCACATCTGGAATCCAAGCCGGTCATTGAGCAGTGTCAGACCTTCCCCAGAATCAGGAAGGCAAAATGACTTTGGGGAACTTGACTAAGGACAGTTGGCGACAAGGGGCCTCCAAACCTCAGACCATGTCGAAGGTCTGTTGTACTGTTAGAGGTGTCCAACTTTCTCTGTGACCGGGGGACCTGGATCCACCCAGAAGGGCCGGCCCACTGGTACAGTCTAATTCCCACCTGTGTATTCTTTCCCAGTGCTTACAGAGTGCTTTGCACATAGTAAGTGCTTAACAAATTCGATTACGACTACTGTTTTCCCACTTTTGCTTCCTTGTGGGGAGGGAGGAAGGAGAAAGGTTGAGCTTACTTCTCTCCTCCCCCTTTGTACTTTCTTCTTGATTGTCATCTTGGATGCGAGCCCCCAGGTCAGTGTGGTTCAAGAATGTGACAAGTCTCTGTACCCCTTGAACCTCTGAGATCCAGAGCCTTATTATGTGTCGGGGGAGCCCTTCACTCAAAGATTCTTGGTATAAAATTATGGTATTTTGAGAATCTCTGTTTTCACTATTTTGTCAAAATGCTGGACTCTCGTTCCCTTGTAGAAAAGTGTGGCTTTTTTCCCCATTATCCCTTTTTTCCCCTCTTGTTCCTACCCTCAGAGTGTCTAGTATTTGAAATCATGGTGTGTTCCTTTTTTTGTTTTTGTTGTTATAGGAGGCCCTAGGAAACACGATTTCCCAGCTCATTCATGACTTTCAGAATGCAGAAGCACGTGAGTATTCCCATCCTGGGTTTGAGAACTGTCTCCTGACTGGGCCCAACTTAATATCCAAGGACCCAAATTACCCCCAGAAGGAAAATATCCGTAATGAATTCTACCTCTAAAAGGGACCTGAAGGAAATCTGAAAGGCGTTCTTAGTGTGTCACGTAAAGGTCTCTCCCTGGATCCACATATTCTGAGTCCGTTGGTCCAGAGATTCCTTGTTTTCATTTTGGTCGATCAATACTTATCCTGTTGCATTTACCCTGTTGCAAAGGCTAGTTTTGAGAGCTTGGGAGAGTACAGTCAAGGCAGTAGACCTGATCCCTGTCCTCAAGGGTCTAGTACGGGAGACAGACAAATTGCAGGCAGAGGGAAACAATAGAGTGCAAAGTTAAGTCCCTAAGTGCGGTGGCTGGCGTGGCTATCCGGGTGCTTAGGTGACGATGCGGTGCCAAAGTAACCATTTAATGGAGGGTGCGGATATAAAGTGGGGAGAGATTAATCAGGGTTCTTGACTAGTCGGTCTGTAACCCTGAGTTTAGAGGGCCATCAGGAGCTGGAAAATGGGTTCACGGCCTGAGAGTCTGAGAGAATAGGGCTAGTGTTGGCTGGCACATAAAGTCACTGTGCTTCCTTTCCTTTCCCTTCCTGCCGGGAGTGATAGAGGTTTGGGGACAGTGGACCAATTCTGCATTACTTCTGTGGGTGGGGCCATCCCTGCTCATGGGCTCTTTTTGTCCTTTCCCATGCTCTTAGTTAGATGCATTGCATTCAGTAGGCGCTCAGTAAATGCCAGGATTGGTATTGCTTCCATCACCATCTGGGCGGGATTAGCGGTTGCTTTTACAATGACAGAGGAAGTAGCGTTTTTGTCTCTATTCCCTCAGCCTATTCAGAAACATCTGAGCCACATTTTGTATAGATGACAGAGACTCCATAATCATCCATATTGCTTGGCGTGGATTTTTTCTCTCCAGATTTGGAAGCCCTGTCAATTTTGTAACAGGAGTTTCAAAAAATCAGTCACTGGTGTTTATTGAGCCCTTAATGTGTGCAGTACACAATTCTAAGAGCTTGGGAGAGTACAGTGCAACAGTCGATAGGCACATTTCCTGCCCACAGGGAATTTTCCACCTAGAGATAATCATCTGGGATCTTGCCCCGTAGCTTTGTCTCATCTCTGGATCCGCTACAGCAGAAGGGTGAAAATAATAGAGAATTAACTATCCGGGAGAAGGCTGGTTTGTGGCAAGTCCACGACGCTTTCGCTTTGAAGGGAAATGGAATCTATGAGTTCAGGAGGGGTGGGGAGAAAGGGAACCCCAAAAGTGACACATTGTGCTCCCAGCAATCTGGTGACCTGGAGATTGGTTTTGGGTATTAGCTTGGAGGTGGAGATCAATCAGTCGGCAGTATTGCACGATGACCAGTTGATGTTGGGTGGCTTCACCTTTGTTCTCCCGTAGAGCATTTATTCCTTCAGACCTTTTGGCAAACTATGAACCGGGAGTGGAATGGCATAGACCGTTTGCGCCTGGATAAATTCTATATGGTAAGAGCGTCTGAACCTTTCCTCTCTGGCTCTTAACCTGTCAGCTCGCTTCTCCCACTTCAGACCAACTCACACTCCGTTCCTCCTCAGCTAAGATGTCTGTTTCTGGCTCGCTACAATCCTGCCTCCTACCCAGTCTTTATGAAGTAATGAAAGACTTTGAAGTTGTTTTCTCTCCGTGTGTATTTATAAACGCAAGCTTTATCTTTCAGTTCCTATTCAACAGAAGGACACTTTGTGTTTACAGATCTAGCATAGGGAAAGGGAAGTAGGTGTCATTGTCTAATGCTGAATTGAAACGGGCTTTGATCCCTCTTTCAAGTCAGAGATTTACTTCAAAGGAAGGGTAAGGGAAATGCTGAAGTCAAAATAAAAACTTGTAGGCTGCTGAAAGAAATATAGTGGCCTTTCAAATCAGCGACATTGAATAGTGACTGTATCACCTTTCTGAGAAGTTGAATGAGTCAATTATGGTAAAAAAAGGTAAATATTGGAATTAGTCGAACTAGTGACTTCTTTCCTTGAGTATAATGTGAACTTGCCTTATCTTTGTCCCACAACTTGTACTTTTAGCGAATTACCTTTCAAGTGGTGAGCATGAAAACTGGCGTCAGAAACCCAAGGTGGAATCGGTGAACTGGCTTAGGCATCAGGGCCTTGGCACAAAATCACCCTAAATTAACCCTTTGGGAAGGCAATGGTGATCCACTTTTTCTGCGCTTAATGAGCTCTGCCTAGCTTGCAGTCATGGGTTTGGGCTCTAGCCAGTCACAGGCTGAGCTACTCTAACCCACTATTGGGGCCCCCGCCTCAGGATGAGAGGGGGGTGATGGCAGTGGTTCCCAGCAAGCTACTGGGCATGTGAGTTGTACTGGTGATTACAAGACCCAGTATTCCCTCTGGCTTCAGGGTGGGTCCACACTCACCATCTCAGGGCAGCTTCGACTCTTAGCAAAGATGTGACATCCCAAGACCAAAGTCTCCGATAAACCTTGGGAAAATTCTGATCCCAGTCCATCTGTTGAGCAGCCGCAAGAGCTCAAAGCCTTCAGTGTCTGGCGTCATGCAGCGTCCGGCTGGCTTTCCTCTTGGAGGGACTGAGTGGTGGCGAAGCCCGTGTTTTGTTTTCTCCTAATGCAGTTCTCTTTTTGTATCACAGCTAATCCGTATGGTCCTGAACCAGTCCTTCGAAGTAGTGAAAAGAAACGGATGGGAAGAAAGGTTAGTACGTCACAGAGCTTAGCTGCCAGTTCCATCAGAGCATGAAAGCTTTTGAGTAGTGGTGCCCTCTTTGAAGCAGCATGCCGGTCTGGGAGGTTTTTGCGATGGTTTGCAGTTTTCTCCCTCTGCTGCCATCATCCTTCCTTGCCGTATAGTGGTGGTATTGCTCCTCAAATAGTCAGTCAGTGATTTGATTGAGCGCTGGTAGCAATGATATAAAAACGAGATGCATTTAGTCACCCGCCTGGCGGGGAGGAAAGAGTGTTAATGGCACTGCCCAGGCCGCTAGATCCATCATGAATCCCTTCACAGAGGTTCTTGGTCCTGGGGTCTCATGATCTAGGCTCCATCATCAGTCCACTTAAAATAGGCTTTGCCTCTCTTTTTGAGGATTGCGGGTTGGCACAGGAGTCAGGTTGCTATCAAAACACTGAGAAAGCAGTGTGGCCTATTGGGAAGAGGACGAGCCTGGGAGGCAGAGGATCTGGATTCTAATGCTGCCTCCGCCACTTGCCTGCTGGGTGACCTTGGGGAAGTCACTTCACTTCTGGGCCTCCACTTCCTCACATGTAAAATAGAGATTCAATACTTGTCCTCCTTCCTATGTAGACTTTGAACCCCAGGTAGCACAGGGACCCTATCTGACCTGATTATCATGTGCTTAAAGCAGTCAGCACTTAAATACCATAATAATAATAATTAAAAAAAAAACACTCCATAGTAAATGCAAAACTCCCATGTTGGTAAAGTGAGGAGTTTCCGCCTGGGCCCCACCGAACTTGTTACCGATGCTACTAATGAGTAGCAAAATAAATTGGTTGGAATTTTTATCTTTTGGCACTTTAGCTTTAATCAAGTTCTAGGAAATAGCAAAATAGCCAAAAGACAAGATGCCAGAGGGAAGTGGAGAGGAAACCCAGGACTTGCATAATCTGAATATCGGGTCAGCTGCCACAGGGCCCCTTCAGTTTTAAGCTTATCTCACTGTTGGAAACATTGCCTGCAGTCAGTCTTGCCCCCTGTGTCAGTCCTTTCCACCCATCTCCCTTGCTTTTACTCTTGTGCTCCAATTTTCTCAGAGCCACGCTGATGCTTTGCCCAACGTCTTCGCTTTCCCTCGACTTATGTGCTGGACTGATTAAACTGGCCCCATCAAGCAGCACTGTAGTGTCATGTTGTGTATTAGCTTATGTGGCTTCCCAGTCCTTACCCCACCCGCATCCTCTCTGAGTCTTTTGGTTCTGGGCCGGGCGGCTAGCTGCGGCTGCAGCGTTTTGTGGCTTGGGTGTTGAGGGAGAGGAAGGGTCTCTGCTTCCTTTTCAAACATTGGTCTTCGGTCGGCCTTCTTCCCCTGCCAGTCAGATTGAGCTCCTTCTGGATATGCTAATGAAAGAAATCCTGCACCCAGACAGCCATGCTCCCAATGGAGTGAAATTCCACTTTATCGACTTGTACCTGGAGGAATTGGCCAAAGTGGGAGCTGAGGAGGTAGGAGGAGTTGGCGGTGGGAGCGATCCAGGGCCAGGCAAACCTGCAGCCTGCTTCCTGGCGGGGTGTGGGGGTGGTGGGGGTAGGGGGTGTCTGAGTGTGTGAATGTATGTGTGTGAGAGAGAGGCACATGGTTGGTGGAGCGTGTTGCTCAATTACCACATCGCTTCTCTTTCCTGGACAGCTCACAGCAGATCAGAACTTAAAATTTATCGATCCGCTCTGCAGAATTGCAGCCAAGTCGAAGGAGTAAGTTGCTGATTGTCATGGAGTGGGTTTGACGGTTCCTCCGAGAACCATTGGTCCCCTCAGTATGGCTGGTTCCCTGAACTCACTATTTCCGGATTGGTTTATTTTGGGAAAGGAAGGGCTGAGTGTTCAGAAGATTCAAATGAAAGGTTTTCCTCGAGGGGGTGGGTGTTGGTGTGGGTGTTGGTGGTCTTCTGAGAACAGAGAAAAGTTCTTTCTTCTCCTCATTATTTCTTTCTCATTCCTGTTCCTCCATCATGTATAGTTCCACGTTGGTGGAGGTCATAGTCCAGGACATCTTCGAAACCATTATTGACCAGGCCCCTTTTGCCATTGAAGATTTGATGAGGGAGTTGAAGGCCAACGAAAAAGCCAGTGAGCTCTCAGGAGAGGAGCAGACGTCCAGGAAACGGTCTCGGAAACAGGACCGAGGTGAGACCTCCCTGGGGAATTGGAGTTCGGTGTTTTCCATTCTGCCAGTGCCCCCCCTCCATCTTGGTGGCGACTGTGGCCTCGTAGGGCCTCTCTGGGCCCGCCGGTAAGCACCACCCTATTGCTGCTGGAGCAGGAGAAGCTAAGCTGTCCGACGACTTCAGGTGTAGCGGTGGTTTACTGAGGCGCGATTCGGGCTCATTGGAAGGGAAGTTGGCCGCGCCCGATGATGGTCGGCATATTGGTTTATCCTTGGTGCCGTCATTCCTGCCTGGCTCGCCTGAACGGTTGCAAGCTAAGGAATAGCCTGCTAGACTGGAAGGCAAGGGATTGCTCCTTCTACCTCCATTATACTCTCCCAAGTGCTATGTCCAGTCCCCTGCTCACAGTTGGCCCTCAGTAAATACCAGGGAGGGATTAATAGCACGGAAACAAATACATAGTATTCATTCAAGCTTTATCATTCAGTTGGCAGGGTGGACAGTTCCCCTTTCCCCTCCTTCCTGAAGATGTGGGACTGAAGATATGGTTTGCTCCTTCAGTATGTCTTCTTTTTTTCCTAGGGACTAAAGCTAAGGCTTCCTCCCGAGAGGATGACCCAGAGCTGGAAGAGGAGGAGGAGGAGGATGGTGACGATGATGACGAGGAGCAGCGAGCCCCTCATAGAAATGCCGATAAGGACATTGGCCCTGTCCTTCAGGTGGGTGTGGTTCCAGCCCAGTGCCAGGATTGGCTGCTTTGGCCCTGAGGGAGCCAGAATGGGGTGGCACAGAGCGATTGCGTCCAACCTGGAGGCTGGCAGAACTCACCTGGGCCGATCGAGGAGCGAGTTTACACCTGGCGAAATTATTCACACCAGCCTAGTTCAGTGCTTTGCGTACAGTAAGTGCTCAGTAAATATGCCATTGACTGTTAAGACATCTTGAAATAATAATGATGCTGGTTAGTAAGCACTTACTATATACCAGGTTGGGAGTAGGTACAAGATTTAAGTTTGACACAATAATAATAATTGCGGTATTTGTTAAGCGCTTACTGTGTGCCAAGCACTGTTGTAAGTGCTGGGGTAGATAGAGGGTAATCAGGATGTCCTATGTGGGGCTCACAGTCTTAATCCTCATTTTACAGATTAGGTAACTGAGGCCCAGAGAAGTTAAGTGACTTGCCCAAAGTCACACAGCTGACAAGAGGTGGAGCCGGAATTAGAACCCACATCCTCCCAACTCCCAAGCCCGTGCTCTTTCCACTAAACCGCGCTAACTGTGAGATTAAGCATTTATTATATGCCAAGGTTTGGGGTAGAAACACTATAGTCAGATCAGACACAGTCATTGTCCCTCATGGGGTTCATAGGCTAAGGAGCTCTCACAGACTCTATGGTGAGCAGAGGAAAGACAATCAAAGTTTTCCTCAAGGAAACAAAAATCCTTTTATGCCACCCGAGCAAGTGAGAGTCCAGGGTTCCAGACAGCTGGTACAGGGGTGGGGTTGGAACCAGAACTGGCCATCTGCGTGACCAGCATCTGAGTGTTTGCCTGGAATAGCTGCCTCCCTTCTCTGCCCACGAGTTGGTGGTTTCACATGGGAGCAGGGCTGCCACCAGGGCAGTGGGCCGTCGTGTAAGTCGACTACCTCTGTCTTTGCACAGTTTAACTTTGAAGCAGTTGGCCACAGGCTGTTTGAACTGTCCAGCAGGCAAAACATTCCTGCCTTCAACCGGAATTGTCTCTACAAACTGGTCCAAAAGTAAGTTTACTTTACATCGACTCTTGTTCAGTGATCATCGCCTTTCGCTGCCAACTCTGTCTCCATATTCCCACATCCCATTGCCACCCAGGACCCCTGCTTTCCTTTTTTTATTTAAAAAACCAAAAACTGGTATTCAGGCGCTTACTATGTGCCAGGTACTGTACTAAGCACCAGGTACTGTACTAAGCACTGGGGTAGTTACAAGATCATCAGGTTGGACACAGTCCATATGTCACACAGGACTCACAGTTTTAATCCCCATTTTACAGATGAGGTACCTGCAGCCCAGAGAAGTGAAGCGACTTGCCCAAGGTCGCCCAGCAGACAAATGGCGGAGTCAGGATTAAAACCCAGGTCCTTCTGACTCGCAGGCCTGTGCCCTATCCACTAGGCCGTGCTGCTATTGTTTCCTTTTCACCTGTCCTTTGTCTGAGCTCGAGGACTTCTGTTCTCGGGCAACCTTAAGCAGTCTAAAATCCTGAGGGAGATTGGTTTCCCATGGAAGGTATTTTTATTGCTAGAAGTGATAGAGAGAAAAGCCAAACCCAAGTGGACTCAGAACCTAGTGGATAGAACCATGGGCCTGAATTCTTATCCTGACTCTGCCACTTGCCTGCCCAGTGACCTTGGGTGAGTCAGTTCACTTCTCTGTGCCTCAGTTATTGCACCTAGAAAATGAGACTTTAGACTGTGAGCCCCATGTGGGACACTGATTGTGTCCAACCTGATTAAACTTGTGTCTATCCCAGTGCTTTAGGAAGTGCCTGGCACATAGTAAGTGCTTAAAAAAAATCGTGAAAAAAAATCACTAAGACCTTGGTAGAGCACAAGAGAAAACCCTGGTTGTTGTCTCAGTCAGCGATGCAGCTTTTTTTGCTTAATAAAATCCAACCTTTGTAGTGATAACTCTTCCATTTTGTGTCTTCACAGGTTCCAGAACTTGGCTGAAGGTAAGGATTCAGTAGGGCAAAGGCAAGAGTATTCCTCCAAAAGGATTTGTGCACTTCTGCATGGTTGTCTGTTTTAAGCATTGGAAACCTTTCACTCTTTTGTAGAAAATAAATATTTTAGATCCGTGAAATAGATGACTCGGTTCTAATAGTGAGGGATGGGAAATAAGCGATCTTAATCCGTGGATTGGGACACTCGGGAGCTTGCAGTAATGTGCACTCAGTGAGCGAGTGACTGGATTAGAATTTGAGGCATCCGGTCTCTGGACCGCCTCCTTAGTCCATTAAGCTCTCTTTGAGTTGCTTAAATGTATCTTGAGAGGCCAAGGTCTTCCAGTGGTGTAATGTTATTAGTTGAAAGATTCATTTCCTGGGGCTTAAGGTGTGGTGTTGGGGATATCGAAACCTGTTTAAAAAAGAAAATCGCACTGTGGAGTTTGTCTCCACAGTTTAGCCAGGTTGGTGGAAGCAGGGCAGACACCGTCAAAGTTTGTGTCCATACCCCAGTCCTGGAAGGTGAGGAAGAAACGTGTCTGCTACCCCCTCTGCGAGCCTCTCACGGAACTTAACTTTGTATCTGCCAGGCATCTTCCCCCGGACCGATTTCCTCAATGACGTATCTACGGATGATGATGATGATACGTTCAGTCGAAAGAGGAAAAGGAAACGTCGGACGAGAGCTAAAGTGGGGAAGGAGGGAGGTAAGAGGCTTTGTTTCAGAGGCAAAGTTAGACCAGCTGAGTTTCGCATTACGTAGATGCTGGGAAATGTGTAATATGGATTTGCATTCTGGGTGTCTCTGACCCAGCAGCTGATGCACCCCAAAGCGGGGACCCCAGCTCCATGTTCTGAGTCCCATCCAGATTCCAGAAGGAGGGTGGCCTGCTGGGTCATCTCGCAGCAGTTAACAAGAGTTTGGGGATCACTGTGACGGTTGTGTTCCCTAAGCACTCCTAAGTCAATGCCTGGTGCTATTTTCGTTCTTTCTGAAGAGTAAGATCCTGCAGTTTGGCATGGGGCTGAGCCACGTATGTTTATATGCCCATGTCTCTGCTGCACATTTACACATTAGACTCCCTACAATTGTATTCTGTCTGGTGATGCTGGAACGACACTTCCCACTGCAAAGAAATGCGTGTTGATGGTTAACCACCTCCCCCCTACCCCATTGACGTCGATCCTGCCTCCCACGTGCTCAGTGTCACAGTGAGGCCAGACCGGGGTGGCCGTTTTCAGGGTAGGAGGCCCATCGAGGCTGCGTAAACGGTGCCCAGCCACCTCTCAGCCCGACTCTGGGCTCCCAGCGGAGCAGTGAGCGAGGCTCCTGGAAAGACCGCCTGGATCTCTGGAGTCTGAGTAAATCCATGTCGGAGTGATAAAGGGAATCCCCAGCCAGATGGAATGCTCGCCCCGTAACGTCTTTCTTTCTGTTCTTCCCGGAAAAGATGGAAAAGAGAAGTCAAGGGCTAGGAATCGAGGAGAAGAGTCGGGAATGAAAGTGGAGAGGAAGAAGAAGAAAGTGAAGAAGCGGAAGAAGAACAACTAGGCGAGGAGTACCACTGGCATGGGGCCCCCCATGGTCACGTGGGTGCCTGGCCAGATGGGACCCGGGGACGCGGATGGGACAGCAAACATATCCAAGAGCAGGACGGGCTACCGCTGAAGGCCCCATGCCAGTCGGCCAAACGGTCGATGGATGCGGCCTCGGCCGCGGGGCGCTGAGAACCACGGGGGAGCAGGGCCGTGGAGGGGGTGGCCGTCTGAATGAGTGGATGGCTGCGACCTTGGTGTCCCTTAAGAGCACACAGTGGGGAGGGTTGGGAGGAAGAGGTGAGGGCGGGGAGAGTTCCACCAGGGACGAGTAAGGGGGTGAGGATGGAGGAAAGTAGGCTGGAAAGAAAATGCAGAAAAGATCAACTCCGACCCTGTGTATCGTGTCTGCTCTGCCCTGGGGAGGGCAGGGTGCCAGGCCCTGGCCTGGAGGGTGCAGCTAGTGGCCAATAAAACAGTTTTCCAAGTCCCAGGCATGTGTGGTCTGGCTGGTGTGTTGTCCTTTGGCAGAGTGATCAGAGTCTCCAGCTGGCTGCAGCATGTTATTTTGGGCCTTGGAACCTGAGGACTTGGTGGTTTCCAGCCTCTTTGCCCACACTCTTGACCTGATGGGAGATCTGTCTGGTCCAGCCCTGACTTTTAGGGAACCAGACCCTCGGGGCCAAGGACAGGCACGCCTGAGTCTTGATCAGCCACCGAGAACAAAATCATCTCTCTTCTGTCCGATTCTGTGGTGATCACTCCAGAGGCACCGTGGCGGAGTGGGAAGTCCAGGAAGCCTGCGTGGTGTTAGTCCTGTTCTGCTGCTAGCCAGCTGGGTGGCCTTGGGCAAACTACTTCATGGTGGTGATGGTATTAAGTTCTTATGAGGTGTTAAGGACAATGCTAAGTGCTAGAGTAGGTACAAGATCAGCAGATTGAATGCGGTCTTTGTGCCATACCGGTCTCACAGTCTCAGGGGGAGGGGGAGGGAGAACAGGTATTTAAACCCCATTTTCCAGATGTGGGAACTGAGGCACAAGGAAGTTGTGACTTGTCCATAGTCACACCTTCAGCAAGTGGCTGAGAGCCAGGATTAGTACCTGGCTCTCGTGATTTCCAGTCCTATTTTCCTTCCACCAGTCCACTTCTCCACTTTATCTCTCTGTCTCTCAGTTTCCTTATCTGGGACATAGGGGGTCCTATTCCCTGCCTCTCCCAACCTCACTGGGATGCTGTGAGGATAAAATAAGGTTGTTGATAGGATGAGACTTTTTTTTTCAATGTGTGATATCACTTCAAGTTAGTAGGGTCATTGGAGCCATTAGAAAGGTTGGTTAAACTAGGAGAAGAGGCCAGACGTGATATGCTCGGTGATTTTTAATCAGCTCGGTAAGTCAACAGTAGTTGCGATCTGAAAGAATATGGGGCAGGGCTAAAGAATGGGATGTGGGAAAGAATTTTCATTTAAATGAATGTGGTACCAGGGTCCCATTTAGGCTGTTAATGCTTCAGTTAGCAGATGCATCATTGCATCGATAATGCTAAGGTCAGTCTCAAGCAACTGATTAGTGGTATTTATGGAGCTGTGCTGAGCACTGTGCAGATCACTTAGGAGAGTGCCGTAGAGTTAGGAGACATGATCCCTACCCTCAATCAGTGGCATTTATGGAGGGCAGAGCACTGTGGGCAGAACACTTTACCACATAGAGAAAGACCAGTTTCAAAAGTAGAGCTCACCTTTGAGCTGGCATTTCCTCCCCAAACCCAGATTCCATAACATGCTTGCAATGCTGCAGCCTATTGAAATAATTTCTAGGAAGACCCATTCAGTGGAACTGAGCTTTTTAATGAATCTGCTTTTAAAAAGCCACGGACCGGTTGTTGATTAAAGAAAACCTCAGGGTCCTTCATGGCCTGAGCATTTAGGTAGAACCCACCGACCTTCACCTTATAGTGGCCCGAAGCAAGGTCGGGCTCCCTGGTCTCAGCTCCTGGGTCCATCGGGGGGCGGAAGACTGAGTGTTCAGGTCTCACACGCTTCCCTCTCCAACTCACCACTCATTTTCCAATCTACCTTGAAGTTATTTAGAGGGACCGAAGGCATGTAGACAAATGGATGACAAGACTCATTTTGGCAGGATCCCTCGGCCGAGAGGTCCGGATCCTTTTCTGTCTTAAAACTTGGAACAGCTGTTTTCTCAGGGTGACACCCCCAAATGGATATTATCCCACTGGTGTCTTGGAACCACAACATCTCTCTAGACTGTAAGGTTCTTGAGGGGCAGGGATCAAGTCTACCAAATCTGTTGTATTGTACTTGCCCAAGAACTTAGTATAGTGCTGTGCACCCAGTAAAAACTCAGTAAATACCATGTATTGATTTAAGTTCCGAAACTGAACGTAACTTGGGCCCAGCTCCGTTCTCCCTTTGATTACATAGTTAACTACTGGTGTAGATAATGTATGAAACAGGCTGGAAGTTAGAAATCAAAGTGCGAACTGCAGGTCAGACCCCTCCTTGAACCTGCGGTTGCTGTGTAATCAATCTGGAGTTTTAGGTGTTTTTTTCCAGCAGGCCTCCAATTATGAGCAGAATTTGTTTTCAGGCCTTTCTTACGCTGTATTTTTCGTCTTTAAATTTGGTTGACTGATAGTCTGGGTTTCAGCCCCTATACATAATAGCTGCTTTTTCTTCAGTTTCTTAATTATATTTTGGGATTTAGAATCCACTCACAGGTGAATTATTGGCCCAGCTAAGTTAATTTGTTGTGCCCCAACACAGTTTGAATAAGCATTTATTTTTCTGAATGAATTCTTAGCACACTGCAAGGAAGATAATGAATGAGGGTTTAGTATGCCAAACTCAGGAATGGGTTAACTCTGGGAGGGTGAAAATCTAGCATCTGCCCGAGGTGGGAATCACTGACCTTGAGTCAAAGGGCACATAGTATACCAGTCAATCTTGGGTTTTACAAACCTCCAGGATGGCTGTTAAGTGATTTAAGTGTTTAAATGGAAGCCAGACGGAGTCTGCCGTGGTTCCAACAGGTTGCCTGGCTGCTTGTGAGCTCCAATGGGGTGAGAATAGCAGTAAAGAAAGCTTTGACCAGAAGTATAATTAGAAAGTTTTGTTCTTTAATCAATCCTTTTTGTCAAGCACTTTGTGAAGAGCGCTTTTCTGTGTACTTAGTCAAGTGGAGTTGTTAGTAGACATGAACCCTGCCACCAAGATGCATATGACCTAGCAGAGGAGTCACTAAAATTAATTTGAGTCAAGGGAAGCAATAGAGTGTAAAGATATGTACAAAAGTGCTGAGAGGTGTGAGAATACCCAAGGTTGTAGGTGACATGATAGTGACAAAGCAGATGTAATGGAGGATATAGGGTGGGGAGGATGATGGAGTAGTGAGGGAAGGCCTTTTGGAAGAGAGGTGATTCCAGGAGGATTTTGAAGATGCGAAGAGCGGCAATCTCCCCAACGTGAAGGGGGAGGGAGTTCCAGTCAGGAGGGAGGGTGCGAGCAAAAGGTTGATGGTGAGAGATGAAACTGAGGGAGAGCGGTTTGGCTCTTGACGTGGGGATTGGAGATCCCACAGATTGGGTCCCCAGTTAGGAGGAAATGCTTCCTTGCCTTCCGAATCAACCAGGCCACAAAGCCACCTGTTCTTCCTGTCCGCTTTAGATTGTAAGCTCCCCTTGGGCAGGATACATGGTATTTTCCCAAGCACTTAGTATTGTGTGGCACTCACTAGATACTTAATAAATACCATTTCTACTACTCCCGGCTAGTTGAGGCCATTGTGTTCTAGAGGACATGGCTTTTCCAGACCCATCTAGTTTTGGGGTTTTGTTTTTTTTTCCAATGGTATTTGTTAAATGCTTACTATGTGTCGAGCACTGTACTAAGCACTGGGGTAGCTATAAGGTACTCAAGTTGGACACAGTCCATGTCCCTCATGGGGCTCACGGTCTTAATCCCCATTTTACAGATGAGGTAACTGAGGAACATAGAAGTGAAGTGACCCAAGGTCACACAGCAGGTAAGTGGTAGAGCTGGTATTCAAACCCAGGTCCTGACTCCCAAGCCCGGGCTCTGTCCACTAAACTAGATGAGGGGCGCTGTCAGTACTGTTTCTACAACCACCTTTTGCTTGAGGCACTTGTGTTTTCAGGCAGAGAACGGGGCAGAGATTCCAGAAGAAAGATAATGTTTTGCCTAGAGGAAAAAGTGTGCAGCCCTGTTAATAATGTAGTTCCTTCAGGGCAGTATGCCGATACAGGACATGACCTTCTCTGGAATGATCTTATGGGCTGACTCTAGGTGGCTCTCTCCACCAGAAAAACGAAGGTAGTTGAAGAGAGAACTCTTGAACAACTTCCTAGGGCCAGAATAAAAATTGTTGTGTTCATAAGGTCCCAGGCTCTATAAACTTTACTTCCATCACTTGCCAACTCTACCCACCTCCCTTTGTTAATAAGGTACTCTTAGAATTTATCAAATGTTTACCATAAGATACTGAATGAAGCTGCTTGTAGTTTTCGGGATGGGTTATTAAAGCCCCAGTAAATTCCCACTAAATGCCTAGCTCATCTTTAGAAAGCCCTCACAGCTTAATACAGGCCACTGTTCACCTCTCTAAAGACACCCTAGCTTGAGACTGCCTTTGCCATTAAGCTGCCTATTTATCAGGAGGAAAATACTGCGGGTGGCACTTAAGACATTCCAGTGAGGAATCTGACCCAGGGACCCAGCAAGGCAGAACCGGGGTATAGAGTCAAGCCCTCCTCCTCCTCCTGCCTCTGATTCATCCGGAGTAAGTTGAGCCAGTCATTTTCTGGAAATCATTTTTGTCTCCTCCGATAGATAGCATACTCTGGGAGGCCTGGGAACCCGAGTCTTTGCTACTGTTGAATACTCCTAGTACAGTGCTTAGCACTCAGTAGGTGCTCAGTAAATACCATTGATCACTTGATTAATTGACAAGACTTCCGATGCCAATTGATTTTGGTTATTTGCAGTGATGGGACTGGGGAGAGAAAGGAAATCTGGGGCCCTCAAGTAGTCAAAAAGCTTCATTTAAACTGAAGCTCCAACCTCCCAGCACAGTCCATTGCCTGTAGTAAAATCAGTGAATTGATTTGCCTTTCCACATTTTTCTTTCATACTTTGGCTCTGGTACATCATGCTGATGATCAGGGACTTACCTACTCAGCTACTTACTTACTTACCTGCCTGTCTACTTGTTTTGTTTTGTGTCTGTCTCTTCCTTCTAGACTGTGAGCCTGTTGTTGGGTAGGGATTGTCTCTATCTGTTGCTGAATTGTACTTTCCAAGCGCTTATTATGGTGTTCTGCTCACAGTGCTCAATAAATATGAATGAATGAATGAATAAAAGAGAAAGGAGGAGAGGAGAATAAGAACATCTTCAGTCCTCCCAAAATGGGCAGTCAACTCCTAAATAAACCAGAGTTGACTGTAGCCTGTGGCCTTGGCAATAATACAAAATACCTTAATTGTTTTGAGTTTGTTTTTAAGTTTTTTAATCAGCCCATACTCACAGGCCAGGCCCAGGTGGTTCTCTCTTGGCAGAAATTGTTTCTTGGCCTGGAGAAGTGACTGTATGCAAGATAGGCATAATAGCCAGGACATTATTATTAACAGTGGTAATATTATTGATAATAATAATGGTATTTAAGTGCTTACTATGAGCTAATCAAGGAGAACAGGTATTTAACCCCCATTTTCTCTGGAGTTGTATCATCCTCAGTTTTCTTGGTTTCCCTTTGTTGGAGCGGATATCTGAGAATCTCAAAAGGAGCATGATAAATCATTGATGGCGAGCAGGGAAGAGGAGGCAGTGCAGCCTAGTGGAAAGAACCCGGGCCTGGGAACCAGAGGACTTGGGTTTTAATCCCAGCTCTGCCACTTGCCTGCTCTGTGACCTTGGGCAATTCACCAAACTCCCCTGCCTGTTTCTTCATCTGTAAAATGGGGATTTGGTCTCTATTCTCCCCCTACATAGACTGTGAGCCCACAGTGGAACTCTGGGCACCCCACTTCTAAGTGGGGCCACAGAGGCTTCGTATGGCCCTTGGATGGGTTGAGTTTGGGAAACAGGCCCCCTTCTGTCAGGCAGAGGAGGGAGCGGCTCTCTTCAAGCTGAAGCTTCATAAGAATTGTGAGATGAGGCAAAAGTGAAAACAGCAGCCACGGCTCCCAGCAACAAGCACAAAAGCCCAGCAAGGGACAGGCCTTGTGGGCTCATAGGGCACTCCGGACTCTGGATTTTTCAGTCACACACATACACACATTGGTGTGTTTCACATCAAGAGAATCTTTGAGTATGAGGACAACTGACTGTGTGTGTGTGTATAAATATATATAATAGATGCACACACACACAAATACATTTATACATGTGGAAAGAGATTTGCACAGAAGCAGAGAAACTGAGGCAGCAGAAGAGAATTTTAAAATACTAGGATCGTTTCATGAATTTCTGCCAGCCCTCCTTGTAGTAGCTAAAATCAGTGCCAAGTCTACTAAAGCACAAGGCATCAACTCTTTGTGCCAAGTATTTCCTTGGGTCTCTGGTAATCTGTCGTAACGGCTTATTGCCGAGGACTGCCCAAGCTCTCCGCCAGTTCCATCAGTCAATGGTATGTATTGAGTACCTTATTATATTCAGAATCCTGTACTGAGTGCTGGGGGAAGAGACCATGATCCCAGCCCTCGAGAAGCTTGGGATCTAGCAGGCTTCCTTAGCGTCACCCTTCTTCTCTGGGACTTCTCACCTCTGCTTCCCAAATGCCGGAGGGGAAGTTCAGAGGTATCTGGAGGGAATGTCTGATTCCATCCCAAACTCCAGGGGACCTGTTGTGGACCTGGGTGACTTCTCCAGACCCTGCTGGACACATCCAAAGGCCTCTCCCCACCCTTGAACTACTGCTTCTGCTGCTGTTCACCCACACCGGGCCAGGTTGTGGCAAGGCTGAGACAGGACTGCTCAGGAAGTGGGTCCTGCTCCCAAGGCTCAAGGTGAAAATCCCGTTCCCTGGAGCGTGGGACTCGTTCCTCTCTCTCACTGCCTCTTTCCCAGAGCCGCTCCAGTTGCTTGGATAGGGTTTCCGTGGCCCCTATCCACTCTGGGGTCATTGCCAACAGAGGTCCCTTGAGGTCAGAGCAGAGCCCTACCCCCACCTTAAAGCCGCTCTCAAGGAGAAGGCTGCCCGGCCGCTGCCTCGGGGAAAGTTAGAGCGCAGAAAGGTATTGCTATATGAAACATCCCTGTTGCCCTTTCAGCATTTTCCAAGAGCATGAGGAGAGGAATGGGAAAATGCAATAGGGAGAGGAAAGAACCAGTCATCTCAGATAGCCTGGGGCGGAGGGATGAGGCATCTGACCAGTTGGCCCCATGATGCTAGCTTCCAAACGGGGCCACTGGGATTTGGTTGTTCCATCGGTGGCATTTGGCTGCCTGAACTCAGCTTACCCGGGCGCCTTAGTGCCCCGGGCACAGAACTCCAAACTGAGGCTGCCTCTTCTCCCTCTCCTTCTATGAGGAAGTGGGTTTGGGGAGCGAGTGGGGAAAGGAGGAGATTAGTCCAAGGCCATCCCCAAGGAGAGCTCACGTTCCCAGGTCCATTCCCAGGTCCACGTCCTACATATAAAAGTCATTCCCAATTGCCTAAGGGGGATTTCTTTCCCTGCTCTCTCTGGCTGCTCCCTACCCTAAAGTCAACCCCCGGAGATGTGGTATGATTTGAAGGAGAACCAGCCTGAGGCTCTGCCAGACGGAGGTAAGGAGGACTTGCTGGCAAGAAAGACCCATACGTGGAAAGGGGGTCAAATTTAGACTGTACCTAGGTGGGGGAAGCTTATGGTTAAGATCACCTGAACCATCTTCCTGACTGACCTCCTTGCCTTCCCAGCCTTACTCCCCTCCATTGCAGACCTCATTCTGCTGCTCGAGTCATTTTCCTGAAACAGTGTTCTGCGCATGTTTCCCCTCCTCTAAAACCTCCCATGGCTGCCACTTCCTCTCCATTTCAAGCAGAAGCTCCACCATTGGCTTTTAGGTACTCGATTAGTTCTCTTCTGCCTATATATCTCTGCTCTCCTCCCATTGCAACCCCACTTATAATAATGGCATTTCTGAAGCACTTACTAAGTGTCAAGCACTGTTCTAAGCATTGGAGTAGATACAAGCGGATCAAGTTGGACACAGTCACTGTCCCACAAGGGGCTCATACTTTTAATGCCCATTTTACAGATGAGGTAACAGAGGCCCAGTGAAGTGACTTGCCCAAGGTCACACAGCAGACAAGCAGCAGAGCCGGGATTAGAACCCATGTCTTTCTGACTCCCAAGCCGGATAGGTTTCTTGGTGCCATTGCCCTGAAGTGAATGTCCTTTTATTTATTTTGTATTTGTTTTACCCTGAGTGCAAAAGAATCTACAGAACACACTAATTCCCCTGATTCTGCACCTGATCCCTAATCACCACCGGCTCTGTGGAAAGAGAGGCTGCAGCTGGTTATTAGGGAGCTACTTGAGGGACGAGAGGTGAGCGATGGGACCGGAGGGAGGCTTCTAGGAGACCATCCTCTTGAACTAGTATCCCGGTCGGATGAGAAATGGCAAGCTCCGGGGCAGCTCTTGAGTTTTCCAGGGGAAATTGCATCTCTTGACCCCTGACCCCCCAAAAAAGATCTCAGACGAACCCTTCTCTTCCAATCCAACCAGTCGGCAGGAAGAGACTCTTTTGAGTCTTACTGTTGATAAAGTAGCACTTATTTTTGGCTTCTGGCAGGGGAACAAAAAACCCCGGCAGTTGGCAACCCTCTATCAGGCTTGTGAAATGAAGGAATTTTTTTCAGAGCAAACTCAAGAACTCCAGGCTATTTTCAGATGGGAGGAGAAATCAGGACAGCGCTTGCAAGGTGGGTGCAAAAGTGCTTGAGATGGCTGAGGGGTTGATATGATTTGGGAGGCTGGGAATTAATTGGGAGGGGGACTTTCAGGAGGACTGTGGATATGGGGAGGGCAGTAGTTTGTCGGATTGAAGGAGAGAGTTTCAAATTAGGAGAATAATGCCTCAAAAATCAAGATTTGGATACAGTATATATTTCGGATTAGCCTCAGGGGAGAGAGAAAAAGGCAGAGAAGAAGGGAGGGAGGAAGAGGCAAAAAGGGAGAGAGAGACAGAGTCAGAGAACAGCCCAGTCTGTCGGCCCTCCGCTGATACCTCCCCTTTGGGGACGGCTTCCGGCGGGAAGTGAGTGAGGCAGCTGACTCGGGGTGCCCCGTCAGAGGGGGTGGTCCCAGTTAAAGATGTGAAGGTGCCCAGCCTCCCTCCACCCAAGTTGAAAGCCACACTCATGTTCATGGGAAGCTGGAAAGGGAATGCAAAGGTTCTGGAGCAGGGGGTGGTCAGGGGTCCCTTTGGAAAAATATAACAGGTTTAGGGGCTCAGGGAGACTTCTGTAAGACATTGTTGTGTCAAGCTGTGTGCTGGGCTTAATAGCATAATGACGTCAGATGGAATGCCATTTCTCCCTCCTCTCAGGACGGTCTTTGAAGGCTGGAGCCCCATCCCTGACTGGAGTTACTGCTGCTTCTCTGGGATTATCTCTCTGGCCTACCAGTTTGGCACAGGATCTCACCCCTTACCTTTGTCCCTTTCCTCCCTCTCCTGCTTCTGCTCCTCTGCCCACAATACCCTCTGGCTTTTTGTCATAATTTTGTATCACTCCCTGCCTTGGTCTTTTATGGGATTTTTTTTGTTCTTATTGTTCATCTTTCCTTCTGTGTCTGTCACCAGTCCCCTCTCCCCTCTTTTATACTTAGTTTGTGAGCCCCTGGAGGACTAGGGCTGTAGTCTAAACCTCACCCCTGTGTTCTTTCCCAGTCCTCACTACAGTGCATTACACTTTGTGAGCACTTAGTAAATACTGTTACTCTCCTATAGGCTAAGGGCTGTCTCCTGACACCTCTTCATTGGCTCAGAGGGATTTTCCTAGTGGCGGCTCATCCCTCTTCCCTGGGGCAGCCCTCACCTGGCCACGCCTCGTCTTCCTACCCATAGGCCCCTGGGGATAGGGTTATGCCAAGCCACCTGATGGTGGCTTTATTTGGTCCTTTTAGCTGTCTTCCCCCTAGGACAGCTGCTCAGGGGCAGCACATACTCCCGGAGCCAAAACTCCTCATTCCTCTGCTCTCTCGAATCTCTACTTAGCGCTTATCTGCGCCCTTGAACCCTGACTGCCAAGTTGGGAGTGTGGGTAGTGGAAATATTTATTAAGCACTTACTGGTACAGAGCACTGTACTAGGTGCTGTACTAAACTCTAGGGCAGAAACAAGCTAAGCAGGTCATGGTCCCAGTTCTACACTGGGGTCACATTCTAAATATGAGGGAGAACAGGGAGCTAATCCTCATAATACAGATGAGAAAACTGAAGCCCAGAGAAGTGAAGCGACTTGCCCAAGGTCACAAAGCAGGCAACTGGCAGAGCCCAGGTTAGAATCTGGGTTCTCTGAGCCTCAGGCCCAGGCTCGTTCCACTAGGCCTCACTGCTTCTCAAAATGCAGATAAAACACCTGCCCTCCCTCCTTTTAGATTGTGAACACCATAAGAGACAGGAACTCTGATTTGATGATCACATATCTACCCCAGTTTTTAGCTCAATACTTGGCAGATAGCAAGTGCCTAATAAATGCCATTTTTATTATGAAAGGGTGAACTGGCACCAAATTATTTGGCAGGAGTCCGATTGGCTCCGTCTTTCCTCCTCATCGCAGGGAAGCCGAGAAACAGAGTTTGCTTTATTCGCCGCCTGTTTACTGGGAAACTGGAGGAATGGAAACACCAGGGCTTTTCTCTTCAGCACCAGGTGAAATACATACTTTAAAACCCCAACCCGACATGGAGAAGTCTTAAAAGAAGAACTAATAAATGAGGTTATATAATCCCCAGAAGGTCACAGACTGATAAACATGGCAATCAAATAGCTAGACTCGCTTGAACTCAAATGTTAACCCTGCTGGGCTGTCAGGTGAAGAGAGCGCTTTAGTGTGAAGTCATTCCTGTCAATGCTCTTGGTGAGCCAGGGAAGAGTCCTGCTGAGATCTGAATTTAAAATTAGCAGCTCATTATTTTCTAAATATGTTTGATCCATTGCTCCAGAGTTGGAACAAGCGGAGCGTTGGGGGACCAGTGTGTCTCGGAAGATGGTCAAGCTTTCATTTTTGGTTTTAATAGTCCCAGGACCTGTTTCAAAATCTTTTTCCCCCCATTTTCCCCCCACTCCCTAGTTTCCCAGGCATTCCTTTTCCTTGAATAAGGAAAACCGGGAAACAGCTTACTCTTCGTAGGTATTCCAGAGTTTACAAGTACTGGCTCCAACTCACAAAGTCTACCGTCGCTTAATACAGTACTCCACGCACTGTAAGTGCTCAATAAATGCCATTTATTATGCCTGAAACCATGTTGATTCACCAGAATGTCTTCTGCAGCTACACAGAGCGGGTGCACCCTCAGCCAGTAACTCACTCCCGCGTTCAGTTATTCATTGGGTAACATGGGATGAGCTATTCGTTCACCCTCTTCTTCTTAGACTGTGAGCCCCAGGTGGGACCAGGACTGGGTCTGAGCTGATCATCAGCTCAGATGATTATCGTGTGTCGACCCCGGTGCTTAGCACAGTGCTTTGGCACATAGTAAGCGCTGTAGAGATACCATCATTTATTGCTATGTGTAAGTCCTAATGGAGAGATGGAGAGGTGGCTAACGCCACCAGAGAGGGTTAATCGATCCGGATTGTTGGGGTGGTCAGCATCGTGCCACGGACTCTGCCGTGCTGTCATAAGCTGTTACTACGGTGCTCTGCTCGGAGTAGGCACTCAGTAAGAGAGAGTCAGAGAGAGTCAGGTACCCTGGATTCTAATCCTGGATCCACCATTTGCCTGCTATGTGACTTTGGGCAAATCACTTAACTTCTTGGTGCCTCAATTTCCTCATCTGTCAGAGGAGGTTAAATACTGATTCTCCCCTTTAGAGTGTGATTCCCATATGGGACAGGGACTATGTCTCATCTGACTGTTCTGTATCTACCCCAGGGCTTACCACAGTGCTTGTTAAAGAGTAAGCACTTAAATACAATTATTAGTATTATTATTTGCTAAACCATTCACTAAGCGTTCTGACAAGTGCCATAGAAGTAGAAGACACGGTCCCTGCCGTGTTTCCAAAATCATGTTCTTTTTTCAGCAGTAATTTCAAATGACACTGAATGTGCTTTAAAAAAAAGTCAAGGTTACTGCTTGCAAAATGTCCTTATTCAGGTATGGTTTCATTTTCATTATTCATTATGCTATTTCATGTGGTTCAAGGAAATACCTCCTAGGATGTGTTGTAAAAATTGATGAAGACTAGTAATCTGAGAATTTCCTGTAGCTTGCTACTGAAAACGGAAAACAGGATGGCTTCTTCACGGTAAAGCTAAGAGAGGGCAAGTGAACAGGGTGTTTTTTTATTTCAGGAGAAGGATTGAGGAAGCCATTTTGACTTTTCCTTGTGGGAAAACCTATCTCCTTCCCTCCTTGACCGCCCCACCACACACACACACATGCACACACCCCCCACACCCCCTGCAACCCTTCCCCGGCAACTCTTAAAAACCTGCTCCATGGTCTGGGCAGACATTGCATTTGGTCAGAGAGCAAGCATGGAGTTTCAGCCTAAAGGAATCTGGCAGAAATCTGTGAGAGGGCAAAAGCCAAAGGGTGATAATCGAAGCCGTTGAGCAATGATAAATGAATTAAATCTGGATAAGAATGAATTACTGTTATTCTCAGGCTGGGTTTATTGCTGCTAATTCTCCCTCCCGTTGAGAGGTTATATTACTCTGATTAATGCCGCTGTTTCCTTAAAGGGTATAGTCAGACCAAATGTCACACAGAAAACATTCATTGGTGAACACCAGCAGAGCACGTTTCCTAAAGGGGGCTTGGGGCCTTTAACTTCTTGGAAGCCAGTGTAAACCTTGAGGGGAGCAGCCAGGATTCTAAATCGAGAAGCACCATGGCGTAGTGGAAAGAACGTGGGCCTGGTAGTCAGAGGGCCAGGGTTCTAATCCTGGCTTTGCCACTTGCTTGCTGTGTTCCCTTGGCCAAGCCACTAAACCTCTCTGTTCCTCAATTTCCTCATCTGTAAAAAGGGGTAGGATACATGTGCTCCCCACCTCTTGGAGACTGTGAGTCCCATGTCGGACGGGGACCGCGTTGGAACTGATGATCCGTACCTTCCCGTACCCATGGGGCTCACACTCTTAATCCCCATTTTCCAGATGAGGTAACTGAGGGCCAAAGAAAGTAAGTGACTTACTCAAGGTCACACAGCAGTCACGTGGCAGAGCTGGGATGAGAACCCAGGTCCTTCTGGCTCCCAGGCCCAGAGCACTGTAATAAGTTCTGGGAAAGAAGGTGGGCATTCGACAGGTTCCCTGTCTCTCGGAGTGTTCACTGTCTAAGAGCATTAAGTGGGAAGAAAGACCTGGAGACAGGCATCTCAGGAATGTTGAAACATCGAATCACTGCACAGACAAATACACAAAATCATTAGAGCATTGTGGCTAGAGGAGCAGAATCCTCAGCGCGTGGAGTCGGGTAACTCTCAGTCACGGTCTTTGTCAGCAGACATATTTATTTCATCTTTCACAGTCAGGAGGTGATGTCTAAAATGCCTTTTGTGGCGGTCCTCCCTGGAAGGTGTGGTTGGGCACGTCAGACAGACGGATTGGTCAAAATTGATCCCGCAGGAGCTTCAGCCGACACTAGCTTAAGCAGCAGTGATTATTGTGGCTTTTGGGAAAAGGGAGCTCTGTGGAAAGGCAGGCTCTTGGCAACGGGTATCTGTTGGCGAGAAACCAGGAGCACTGCCTCACAAAGTGGTGAGGAGAAAGGCAAGGTCACATCCTGCCTGAGAGGCTCACAGCTGCTGCGACTGCCGCGGGGGGCCCCGGGAACCGGAAACAGCAAGCGGGAGAATCTGGGAGTCTGAGCCCGAACGCCCGGGGAGGCTTGGTGGGATTCAATCCTCTCCATCACTCGCTGGGCATTTGGGAATCCGTTTCTGAGCTAGGGCCCAAACTCTAACCCCAGACCCATGAAAAAATGAGCTGAAGCCTCTGGAGTGGGACACTGGGAGGGGGTAGGGTCAGGATTGGGGACACTGGGCTGAGGATGGGGTGGAGCTCTCCAGAGTCAGAGTTCCAGGGAAAGAGAAGGGAAAGGAGGAAGAGAAGACTGCCTCTCAATTTATGCCAGAACTAAAATGGGATTTCTCCTTAACATTAAATTCTGTGAAAGTGCAGCCCCGACCCGAAGGAACTGACTGTACCTTCTTTGTGTTATGTCCCAATCATGTAATGAAAACACGCATTAATAGCAGCAATGACTAAAGAGTGCTTGGCACACCGTAGGTATACAACAATCAACCAGTCAACGGTATTCATTGTGCACCTATTGTATACCGAGAACTGTACTAAGCACTTAGGAGAGAACAACAGAAAAGACACTGCCCCCTAGAAGCTTACAGTCTAACACCCTTCATTAGGGATTGAGAGGTGGGAGAAGAGCCAGTAAAGGAGACAAAGAAGGAGCAAGTTGGAGCATTAAGAAGAGAATGAGGAGTGTACAGGGTTGGGGAGACCAATGCATTCTATCAAAGTACACTAATGAAAGTGTAGGGTTTATTTTCTGAGCCTTTCTTTCAATATCTGCGATTCCTCTCGGTACCGATTGATAACTTTGACCTTCAAAGTGTGCTTCGTCAATAAGACCTAGCTTGTAAAACTACGTTTAGCGCGGAGAGCAAAAGTCACTCTGTGGTGTGGCCGTGTAGGAGGGACATCAGTGTTTATCCAGATCATGCCTATACATGGCAAACATTGTTGAGATAAATCTTAATATTCTGCAATAAATGCTCTGGATTGCAAGTCAGCATGATCTAGTAGGGTGAGCCCTTGTCTGACCAGATTAATCCTCTCACACGCAATCAGACCCATGGGGACCAACTTTGAAGTTGTAATTGTGGTATTTCTTAAGTGCTTATTATGTGCCAAACAGGGTGCTAAGCACTGGGTCAGATGCAAGATAATCAGGTTAGGTAAGTGCCTGGCCCACATGGGGGCTCCCAGTCAAAGGGAGAGCAGGGATTTTAGCTCTGGAGTCATGAGGGAAACCGACTGTCCTGACAAGACGGGCAGTCTATTTGCAGAGGAGGGAACTGTGTACCTGGTAGGACGGCCACCCAGCCCGCTCATGGTACCTTCTGCTCAAGAATACACAGGAAACGGGTGCAGTTTGGGATGAGTAAGAATGCCCTCTGTTGGGATTTTGTCAACAAAAGATGGAAATAAAGGTCTGCGTCACCTGAGCAATGGGGCAGATTATTTTCAGGGAAGCCCCCTCGGCATAGCATTTGTACACCATTATGCAAGAAGCAGTGTGGCCTAGTGGAAAGAGCAGGGGTCAGAGGATCTGGGTTCTAATTCGGTCCAGTCACCTGTCTGCTGTGTGACCTTGGGCAAGTCAATAATAATGATAATACTGGTATTTGTTAAGTGCTTACTAGGTTCTATGTACTTCACTAAGCGCTGGGGTGAAGACAAGCAAATCGAGTTAACTTCTGTGAGCCTCAGTTCTGTCATCTGCAAAATGGGGACTCAATGCCTGTCCTCCCTCCTACTTAGACTGTGAGCCCTATGTGAGATCTGATCATCTTGTATCTATCCCAGCACTTAATACAGTACCTGGCACATAGTAAGTGCTTAACAGAGACCGCAATTATTATTACTGTTATGCAAGACCGGAGTCATAAAAGGCCTGACCGTGGGGCCAAGCTCCACTTGGCTGTGAATTCTCTGCCAGGGTTGATCGAAATCAGCCTGGGAAGCAGAAGTAAAAGCGTCGAGAAGGGAACCGGCCCAGCAGACGAGCGAGTTTTGCAACCCTCCTCTCAACGGGAAGTGGAGGACCCAAGGAAGGCTTTGGGAAAGTCACGCAGGACTTTCCCGCAGGTCAGTCTCAGGACCTTGGCCAATGGGCAGACCACTGCCCTTTGGGAAAGGAGTGTTGGACAAGGTGATTGGGAATCGCCACAAAACAGTTTATTTAAAGGAAGCTTTATTTTAGGAATGGGCTCTTTTTCTGTAAATGTACACTCATCCCTTGGGGGGAAAAAAGATGTTCTATCACTCTCCTGCCCAAAATTAAAGATATAAGATGTGTTGGACAAGCATTTCAGCTAATTGCCTTCTTTAACTTTCTCTTGAAATTTACAAGTCGATTTACAATAGTAATTTGTGTGCTCTTGCAAACAGCATGACTATAAATAGCCAAACAAACTCAGTTAGGAGTAGTGAGGGAATCTGACCTTTCTTTGCTGTACTCAGGCTGCAAGGAATATTAATTAACCGGGGAAAACAAAGTGGTTTTTATTGGTTCTTTCAACCATTGCAGCGTCACACCATCCTCTTCATCAGCCTTCATGCCTCTACCACCCCCCTCCTGTTTCCTTTTCTGTTTCTTCTAAAGAGAAAGTTTCTCCCTTCACCTCTACCTTATCAGAAATTCTGTCTTCCCTGGCCAGAGCCAAGAACACGCTGCCTAGAATTTTGACTCTCACAGGGTGGCTTTGGTTTTCCGAGTCGGAGACGGGACTTCTGTGAGCCGGCCTGACGAGACTTCTTCCCCCGACAGAGCTTGGGAAACAGGCACAATCTTGCATAAGAAACCACCGAGCTCTGAGGTGAGATCTGGCCGGCCTTTTATCAGAGCATTCGGCTGGCTTGGGCGGATGATGTCAGAGGGAGCTGATTAATGGCTTTTCCCTCAGGAGACAGGCTGGAAATCATCTGAGGGAGAAGCGCCGTGGACATGAACGAGCTTGGAATTAGTGTTGCTAGTCAGAAGCAGGGCCCTCTGGGATCCCACCAGTAGCCAGGAGCAAGACACTTCACCGGTTCCCAGGGGAGACACTATTTTTGTGTCCCATTCTGTGTTTTGAGCAGTTTCTCCCCTGGGAAACTTTCTGTTTGAAGGGGTTTGTTTCTCCATTTCATTTCTTTTGCTAGACACCAGAGCCGGAGAGACCCATGGCGCAAGGTAAAGTGCTGCCGTCATACTCAGTCGAACGTTTAGTACGGTGCTCTGCATAGGGTAAACTCTTTATGCGTTCTATTGCTTGATTAATTGATGGCCTCCGGCAATGGTGAAAGACATTTATTCTTTTCATCCTCCACTGTAGTGCCCTCGGTCAACGGGGTTACTCACTAGTTGTCTCAGAAGGGCACTTGCTTTTCTCAGCAGTTTCTCTGGGACCTAGGACATTTCCTGGAGACAAGGGGCTGGACCAAAAAGTAGGTGAGGCTCTTTAACTTTTAAACTAGTGCTAGGGTGGCTTCTCCATTTGAATACAACAGGGCTAGTGTTCAGAAAACCCAACTGCAGTGAAAGAGACTGGGCTGTAGCTAGATGATTAAAAGTCACCACATTTGGAGAAAAAGGGAACAGACTTTAAGAGGGCCCTGCGGTAGAGAAGACCTCTTTATCGTAAGGTCCCCTTGAAGTAGTTGTAATGACAGTAATAGTAGGATTAGCAGTAATAGTCATAATAATAACAGTTGTAGAAGTAATAGTCCTAATGATAACAGTGATAATAGTTAATAGTCATAGTAATAATAATAGTAGTAGTAATAACAGTAATAGAAGTAATAGTGATAGCAATAGCAGCAGCAGCAACAGCAGTAATTCGAATGATGTAATAGTCCTAGCAATAATAGTCAGTCAGTCAGTCAGTCGTATTTATTGCATGCTTACAGTGTGCAGAGCACTGTACTGAGTGCTTGGGAGAGTACCCTATAACAATAGAACAGACACATTCCCTGCCCACAAAGAACTTATGGTCTAGAGGGGGAGTCTGGCAGTAGCAATAGCAGTAATACTGGTGGTAATATAGCAATAGAACAGATTCCCTGCCCACAGCGAACTTACAGTCTAGAGGGGGAGTCTTGCAGTAGCAATAGCAGTAATACTGGTGGTAATATGACAATATAACAGACACATTCCCTGCCCACAACGAACTTACAGTCTAGAGGGGGAGTCTGCCTGTAGCATTAGCAGTAATACTGGTGGTAATAGTAATAGAATTCGCAGTAATAGTAGTAGTAGAATAGTAGTAGCAGTTATGTGGTGTTGTCATTTGGTCAGAAAATGGCTCCATCGACATTGAGATTGCATCCGGGTGTTGGAAGTGTCTTCGAGAGAGAATCTTTGACACACTTGCACCTCCTGTCCATGACAAGTCGGCCGGCCCCTTCTCAGGCCCCTTCTCCGGCGCTGCTCACATAGCAACGGTAAGAGGGGGACGGTGTGTGCCCTTGGCCGATGCGGGCAGTCGTGGGGATGGTTAATGCCGAGCCACCCTCGGTCCTAGTAAAATAATAATAATAGTATTGGTATTTGTTAAGTGCTTACTATGTGCCAAGCACTGTTCTAAGCACTGGGGTAGGTACAAGGTAAGTAGGTTGTCCCACGTGGGGCTCACAGTCCTAATCGCCATTTTATAGATGAGGTAACTGAGGCCCAGAGAAGTGAAGTGGCTTGCCCAAGGTCACACAGCACACGAGAGCCGGAGCAGAGATTAGAACACATGACCTCTGACTCCCAAGACCATGTTTTTTCCGAGTCATGCTGCATCTCTATAATAGAATACACTGACGGTGGTGGTGGTCGTGATGATGATGATGAAGGCAGTGATGATTATTCACACCTGTTCTCTGGCTCACTAGTTTCTGAGTGCTGCTTTAGCTGAGCCAGATCAGTGTTACTGGAAACCATGGTGAGGTGACAGGATGTCAAGTTAGCGCCGGGATAGGGTTGAAGTGAGCTAGAGAGATGGCACTGGCCTCCCCCTGCCCCTTCGTTAACCATTCCTGCTAGAGATGACGAAGTCCTAGGAAAACAGGAAATGCCTCTGTGTGTGTGTGTGTGTGTGTGTGTGTGCAGTGTGGGAGTTTGCTTGAGCAGGAATTTCAGATTAGCAGGGCATTGTGAACACTCAGCTGGAGCTTTTTCTTAAACACTTCTGCTCAGCAGGCTTCTCCACAGGACCAAATCAGGGCAATTGTGCGCTGTTATGTACTAAATACTGGGGTGGTCCTGCAACTAATCACAGGCAGGCTAAGGGACCACACGAAGCAGTTTTCCTGTCCTGGCCCATCTGGGTGATGCCAGCTTCTACCCATTAGTATTTCTGTTCTCTGCTTTCATTAGGCCAATGCCCCAACTCTGTGATGTTGACTCATCATTAATAATCGTGGTGTTTGTTAAGTGCTTACTATGGGCTAGATTCAGGATGATCAACGCTGACAGTTTTTCTCACAGGGGGCTCGCAGTCTAAAGAGGAGGGCAAGCAGGGATTTTCTCCCCATTTTCCAGAAGAGGAAACTGAGGCCTAACAAAGTGAAGTGACTTGCTCAAGGTCCCACAGCAGGGAAGGGGCAGAGGCAGGCTTAAATCCAGGTCTGCTGACTTCCAGTCCTGGGCTCTTTCCACTAGCTACTCTGCTTCCCCCTTCTCTCCCCTTCTTCCTACTGACCCCACTCTTCCTCTTTCTTGGCTCTTTTCTCTTTCCTCAGCTAAATGGAGCCACCCAGGACCTTGTTGACCTTCCATCGGCTGACTTGATCTCAGTGAAATGTGCCAGGACAGCGATTGCCTCAGGCCTAGCAAATACTGGTTTGCCACCCAAATGGCATCCAACATGATGTGGAGAAATGGTTCATTTAGCACACAATCCCCAGATTGGCAGGGCTGGTTTTTTTATGGTACTTGTTAAACGCTTACTATTTATCAGGCCCTGTTCTAAGTGCTGGATTAGATACAAGCTAATCAGGTTGAATACAGTCCATGTCCCACATGGGGCTCATCATTTTCCAGATGACGGAACTGAGTCCCAGAAGAGTGAAGTGACTTGCCCAAGGTCACACAGCAGACAAGCGGTGGAGCCGTGATTAGAGGGTCCCTTTGACTCCCAGACCTGTGGTCTCTCCACTAGGCCACTCTGCTTGGTTGCTGCCCCTTGCCGGAAAATAGGGCAGGCTTCCCAGGACACCCTGTTGCTGGGGTATATCGATTCCTTGAAGAACGTAGCATCTTTCCAGAAAGTTCTGGAATGGGGCAATCAATCAGCCCATCCATCCATCCATCCATCCATCAGTGCTGTCATTAAGTGATTATTGTGTGCAGAGCACCTCGCTAAGCATTTGGGCGAGTTCAAGAGTTAGATACAATCCCTGACCTCGAGGATTTTATAATCTAGTGGGGGCAACAGCCACTAAAATAAATGAGAGGGAGGGAAAAAAAGGGCTGCCTTGAGGTCCACAGCAAGTTCTTAAGTTGGGGAGAGGGCAGAAGACTGTCAAAAGGATTTTACCTCAGTCAGTTTAAGCTGTAATGATTATTACACACTGGTATTTATTAAGCCCTTGCTATGTGCTAAGCCTCAGGGTCGATACAGGCTAAGCTGATCAGATATAGTCCCTACGCCATTGGTGGTAGGAGTCTAAGAGGGATGGAGAAGAGGTATTTTATCCTCATTTTACAAGTAAGGAAACTGAGGCACAGAGAAGTGAAGAAGCTTGCCCAAGTTCATCCAGCAGGAAGGGGGCAGAGGCGGGACTAAAACCCAGGTCTTTTGACTCGCAGTCCGGAGCTCCTTCCACTGGACCACACTGACTCCCAATGTCATGGCATCTTTAAAGAGTCCTCTCCACTGTCCCCACCTTCTCTTACTCCACAGGAGTGCTGCCTTGCCCTAGACTGGGTAGAGGGGCATGCGGAGGGAGGAACCTTCACTTGGGAACTGTAGCCAGATGAGCTGAGAGATTTGTAATATCAAAGGTTGTATTTTCAAGCTTTTCCACTTCAAGTGGGGGTATGAAATGCTCTCTAAGTCACCTGTTTTGAGAGCCTGAAGGAGTTGAACAAGGCCTTTGACAGGCAAAAATTCTCGTCCTGGGATTGAAGAGTGGTTACGTGTAATATCGTTGTAGGCCAAAGTAATAGGGCAAAGGTATCATCTGGGAAAAAGAAGGATGCCATTTGAGAGCTGACTTCTTAGGACAATACCTCATTATATCCACTGTTTGCAAAAGAGTAAGAGTTAGACCAAAATCCTGCCTGGAAAAAGGAAGCTACAGTTTACTAGAGCCGTAAGCCTGACTTGCTTCCTGTGCCTGGAAAGGAAGGCAGCTCTTTGAAGGGAAGGGAATGGGGAGATGGTGAGAGTACTACTTTCATAAACCAGTACTGTGTGCTAATGCACTTAATGGGATTAACTGGCTTCTCTGGGTGGCATTTAACTAGTGTATAAACAGGCTTTCCTTTTGCTCTTTATGATACCAAATGAAGACATTAGTTTCACTTCCCTCCTCCTTCCAATCTGTACTCTTACTTTCAAGCAATTTGCTTTTTGGCTTTTAATTCTCAGTGCCTTTTTCTGCTTTTGAAGGCAAGATGACCCCTGAGCAGTTTTATCCAAAAAACTCCCTCTCCCCTGTTGCAGAGAATACGATTACCTGAAGCCTATTCATGTTCAGGCCGCAAGGTCTGTAACTTGGTGGGTTATTATTATTAATTATTACTATTATTAAGTGCTTACAATGTGCCAAGAACTGTTCTAAGCACTGGGGTGGATACAAGATAATCAGATTGGACTTAGTCCCTGTCCAACAAGGGGCTCACAGTCTAAGTAAGGGGGGAGTAGGATCTAATCTCCATTTTACAGATGAGGGCATTGAGGCACAGGTTAGTTGAGTGAGTGACTTATCCAAGGTCACACATCAGGCAAGCGACAGAGCCGGAATTAGAACCCAGGTTTCCTGACTCCAGGCCTTTGCTCTTTCCACTAGGCCATGCTGCTTCCAACTGATAGGAAGCCCCTATTGAATAATGAATGAGACATTTTGTTTTGCCCACTAGAGATGTTCAGCATTTCAAAGGTAAGGTTTTCTCTTCAGCTTGGTTTGTTGTTAACTTTGGCACAAGTTTACTCATTTTTGCTTGGAATCATCAAACCTTAAGGATGTCTGTTTCTGTGGTGTGTAATGCTGAGGCGACAGTGGAGAAAATTAAATGTTGATGTAGTCTTTCCAGTAGAACGTTCGGGCGTCTGAATTGTTGGTCCCTTGAGTTGCTCAGTTAGGAACTCTGACTCTTTCCATTTGCTGTACAGGCAGCTCCCCTCAAATGCAGTAATAACTATGGTATATATTAGGTGCTTACTATGTGCCAAGTACTGGGGTAGATAAGGACTAATCAGATCAGACAATCCCCAATCAGATCAGACAATCCCCAATCAGATCAGATAGTCCCCATCCCAACGGGCTCCCCATCTAAGAACAAGGGCGAAAAAAGATTTTACCTCTTTTTTACAGATGAGGAAACTAAGGCACAGAAAGTTTAAGAGACTTGCTCAAGGTCACTCAGCAGACACGTGGCAAGCTAGGACTTGAACCCAGGTCTCTTGATTCCAAGCCCCAGGCTCTTTCCCCTCAGCCACGTTGCCTCTTAATAAACGGGGCCCAGGGATTCCAGGGTAGAGATGGAAAACGTTACTGTTAAAGTCTGATAATTAGTGCCTTGCTTTATGGGCTCGAAGTCCTCGGGGGAGAATCCAAATTGCCTGAGAAATTTCCGAGCACTACATTTTGCCTCTCAGTCCGTGATTTAGCTGACAGGCAGGAGAAAGGAGATGAAATCGGGCATCTCCCTAATACCAGGTGTGGCGGCCGAGCATGTGGCCATAAAACCTTTCATTCTGTCTTCCCCTTTGCTCGTGTTTCTGCAACTTAACCGATTCATTTCGAGCCATTTGCTGCCGTTCCATGAGTAGGTCAGGAAGGCTAACAGTGGGGAATAGAGGTTCGGAAGGCGGCGCCGTTGTCCAAATGGGAATCCCATGGACTGGTTTTCTAGTCCCACCGTTCTAGGGTCGAATTCACAGGTGCATCGATCTTCCCTCCGGAGGTGTGCTGGCCCTTTAATTACCCAAAGGATATTGTGGGGAATGAAGCTCCCATCCAGGCGTTGCTCTACTGCTACTCTAATGAGATTTTTGGTTATGAAACAAAGTCACTACAAGTAATTTGCAGAAGACATAAAATGACTTTCACCCCAAAATCCATTCTTCAGTCCCCAGTGCTGAAATTCATCTCACCAGTCAATGATGCGCATTAACAAATACCACAATTAAAAAAAAAAATTATTATTGTTAGTGTGAGTCTCAGTAGTAGTAGAGAAGCAGTGTGGCTCAGTGGAAAGAGCACGGGCTTAGGAGGCAGAAGTCATGGGTTCTAATCCCGGCTCCGCCACATGTCAGCTGTGTGACTTTGGGCAAGTCACTTAACTTCTCGGTGCCTCAGTGACCTCATCTGTAAAATGGGGATTAAGACTGTGAGCCTCATGTGGGAAAACCTGATTACCCTGTATCTACCCTAGTGCTTAGAACGGTGCTCGGCACATAGTAAACACTTAACAAATGCCAACATTATTATTAGTAGTAGTAGTAGAGGCAGCCACAGCAGCATGAGACTGTGGTAACTTCTGCAGGCAAAGAGATAACTTTATTACATGTCCACTCTGTCATCTAATTACTGAGGAAAACCAGGAAGTCACAGGAAGCAGCGTCCAGAGTTTGGGTTTTCTTGGACTAGAAATAAATCATCTCATTACCTCCTCGACCCGTCTGAGGCACCAAAGCTTTGAGTCAGGATATATATTTTCTCACTGTGGTTCAATGCCAGAGAGCTTGACGGCAGTAGAATCTCTTATCTGCCACCAGGAGTTGAGACTGCACATTAGAACATCCTGCTTGAAGGATTTTGGCTGAAAATGCAAAATAAATTGGCAAACAGATGGTTGGAAGAGACAAGCAAGTTGGACTGCTCAGGGTTTCTGTACACCTTTAACCTTAAAAACCCCTCTTCTCAGTTTAAAGAGGTGGAGATGATTGATTGATATATTTAGATGGATTTTTCTTTGATTTTCAGCATCCCAAGGTAGTTGCTTTTAAGGGGAGACCTAGGTTCTAATCCCAGCTCTGCCACTTGCCTGCTGTATGACCTTGACCAAGTCGCTGATCTGTTCTGTGCCTCAGTTTCCTCAACTGAAAAAATGGGGATTAATTGCCTGTTCTCCCCTCCCTTTAGCCTGGGATTCCGATGGGAAACAGGGACTGTAATAATAATAATTGTGTTTTTTTGTTAAGTGCTTATGATGTATTAAGCGCTGGGGTAGGTACAAGATAACCAGATCCCACGTGGGGCTCACAGTCTAAGCAGGAGGTAGAACAGATATTGAATCCCCATTTTGCAGATGAGGGAACTGAGCCACGGAAAAGTCAAATAGCTTGCCCAAGATCACACAGCAGGTGCAGGGAGGAGTCAGGTTTAGAAACCAAACCCACTGACTCCCAGGTCACCCTGCTTCCCTACACCCCAGTGCTTAGAATAGTGCTTGACACAGAATCAGTGCTTAACAAATACTACAACTGTTATTACTAGTATTATTGTTTAGGCAGCTCATCAATAAACCAGGAATATTTTGTGATTTAAAGCAGCACAGTCCATCCCTAGATGTGCAGGCTACTCCTGGTCCCTCTTCAACCCCCTAGATCTGCCCCTCTTTGAGCCCGACCACCACTCTCCCTTCCCCGTGTCCCTCCCAGCTCCATGGAACATTCACCTTGCCAGATCACCTTGCCTAAGTTCTCCTCTTTGCTCTCCTTTCGCTGGGAAAGCCAGTTTCCAATGGATTACAGCTTTGATCCTGCACAAGTTAAGTCGGAGTTAAACTTCGAGTCTGTTTTTATGACCAGAAAGGTCTCTGGCCCAAGCCTGGCTGTCGTGGAACTGGAAGCCGGCCCAGCCAAACTCAGGACACTTCCCAGCTGTTCAGTAAGGGAGGGCTCTGGGGTTTATTTGTTTTTGGTGGGTCCAAAATGGAAAAAGCAGCTTCCAGTCAGGTGCAGTGCCAAACAGAAACGGTTTATTGAGCCGAGAGCTGGCTCCAACCCCAGGATGATACAATAGCCTGGATCCCCCCCACCCCTGTCACCTCAGAGCCAGAACTCTGGGGTTCCAATCAGTCAGGCAATCAGTGGTATTTATTGAGTGTTTACTATGTGCTGAGCACTCTACTGAGTCCTTGGGAGAAGACAGTACAATACAGCTGGTTAATATGATCCTTGCCCACAGGGAGCTAACAGTCTAATGGGGCGATGAACACCAAAATAAATTACAGACAGTAGGAACAGTAAAGCGTAAGAACTCTGGGGGTGAAGTGGGGTGGTTAGTATCCAATCACCTCAGGGACAAGGGCACTAGTCAGAAGGGAGGGATCGCAGGGTGGGAGGAAAGAGATTAGTCAGGAAAGGCTTTCTGGAGGAGATGTGATTTTAGTAGGACTGTGAAGGTAGGAAGAGCGGTAGTCTGGTGGCTTTGAAGGGGGAGGGAGTTTCAGGTGGGAGAGAAGTGAGATCCAGTGCTTGGCATTTAGCAAGCGCTTAACAAGTGCCATCAAAAAAATAATGAGATTGAAGTACAGTAGGTAGGTTGTTGTTAGAGGAGGTGAGTGTGCTGGCTGGGTGGTAATGGAAGAAGAGCGAGGTTAAGTGGGAGGGAGGAAGCTGACTGAATGCCTTAAAGTCAATGGTGAGCAATTTCTCCTTGATGGGAAGATGGATGGGCAACCACTGGAGGATTTTGAGGAGTGGGGAGATATGCATGGAACAATTTTTTTAAAAAAGTGATCCCTGCAGTCATCTGTTCCTGACTCAACCTCCCAGCCTTATGCTGGATCAACCCAATACTATTTACTGTGGCATTTGTTTGGTACTTTCTAGATGGCAGTACTAAGCCCTGGGATAGAGACAAGATTTTCCGATGGGTCACAGTCCCTGTCGCAACCAGAGTTCACATTCTAAGTACGGGGGAGAACAGGATGGAAGCCCAAGCAGTTAATCAGTGGTATTTACTGAGTGCTTACTATGTGCAGAGCACTGAACTAAGCACTTGAGAGAGTACGATACAACAGAATTAGCAGATACGGTCCCTGCCAGGATGGGACTTCCATTGCCCTGCTGGAGCCTGCAAAAACAGTCCAATGGGGTGGCTGAGAAGTTGCGTAACTGGTGGCTGGGTCTGGAGCCCAGGAGCCTGAGAGACTTCCTTCACCTGAGAACTGATCTTGGATAAAGTAAGGGGCTTGGTCCCTGCCCTCCTCAAATATACCATTGAATTAAGATTTTACTTCTCTTGTAGGCTCCGAAGCCTTTAGCATAGTACTCTGCATAAAGCAGACCACTCAATGAATACCTTTGATTTATTGATTGATAGTGTAGATAATAAACTCTTGAAGGCAGGGATCCTTTCTAAAAACTCTATTGTTCTCTCCCAAGCTCTGCACACAGTAGGTGCTCAATCACTACCTGTGATTGATTGATTAATCTCAGGGCAAGATCAACCAAATAGAGATACCTGGTTGGCATAATCTGCTGACCTGCAGTGGAGCCTAGAGCATCTCCTTGGGTAGAAATGGTCTTAAAAAGCAAATGAGATGGCTCATAAATGTCAGTTCCTGACATGAAAAGTGTGAGGCACAGAAACCATAAATGCAAACCAGGCAAAGCTAGAAAAGACCTAAATCACAGAGATAAATCTTGGCAGCCAAACGTTTTTATATTCTTTTCAGTATTTCTTGAGTGACATTAAACTTCCATAGATATCTGCTCACCAGAAAGAGGCCCTCCATTCTCCATGGGCTTTCGATATCTGCTCACACCCACACTGAGACTTGCTCATAGCAACACAGTTTCACTAGCAAGGCATGAGCAAAGGGTGGATGTGTGAAATGGGGCCCACACCAGCAGGGTGGTTGGAACTCTCTCTTTAAAGACGCAGTGAAGCCTGGGCTCAAACAAGGCCAGAAAGCAGCGACTGAAGGAGAAGACTGCAGCATTAGGGACTACTGTTGGGAGTGCAAAAATCAGGAAGAGGTGCAGCTCTCCTTGAATAAAGGGGTCGGGAGAACCTCAAGTCCAGTGACAGATTTTAAAGCAATGGCCGGTACCACAAGAGGAAGGATTTCCAGTTGTCCTAGTCTTTTCATCTACATATGCCACGAGTAGAAATTTCCTCATGGTCAGCATCAGCATCCCTGACCATACGGGACAATTACATACACAGGAAGGTGATGCCAGTATTATCAATCCACCATTGACATTTATTGAGCACTCCGTATGCAGACCACTGTACTGAGCACCTGGGAGACTACACTACAGCAGAGTTGTAGACACATTCCTTGCCCACAGTACGACAACCTTACAGAGTTGCCCTTCCCAGTGACAAAGACACAGGGTGACAAGTATCCAAGGGTTTGAGTGCACTCTGTGCCCAAGAGGAGACTGTTCTTCACGGGAATACCTGCTCTCCTTTCCACTTACACTGTGAACCCCTTGTGGGACAGGGAGTATGTCTGTCAGATTCTCTTATGTCTGCCCCAGCACTTAGTACAGTGTTTGTCACAGAGCAATGCTGATAATATTATCATCATTATTAGTAGTAGTAGTAGTAATAATACTGTTAGTAATAATGATCTGGCCTCATGTCATTAGGAAGGTAGAAAAGGTTCTCCCTCCCACTTAGACTAGAAGCCCCATGAAGGATAGGGACATTGTCTGATCTGCTTATATTGTATCTACCTCAATGCTTAGAACGGTGCCTGGCAGGTAGTGAGCACTCAACAAATACAACCTATTATTATTACTATTAGGAATGACCATTGCCCAGACACCTGTGGTTACCAACAGTTCAATCAGCAGTATTTAATGAGTACTTACTTTGTGCAGAACCCAGTATTAAGCACTTGGGAGAGTGCAATATAACAGAGCTGGTAGACACATCCCGTAGTTAAGAGGGGAAAGGAACCTTACAGCTAGAGCACCTGTTTGGGGATTTTATGTCGTTTTTTTTTCTTTTTTTTCCCAGAAATTTTTCCTAGGGAAAAATTGAGGTTAAAGGTGTGATATTTCTAGATAAATGTTGGAACTTAAACTGGGCCAGAAATGGGACCCAAGTATTCATTCTGTAACTCAGTTATCTGAAAAAGTGGGGCATCCGAAATAGTTCTGATCCCAAATGTTTCAGATTCCAAATAAATTGTCTGTGTCTGATTAATATAAAATTTGGGTTCCAAAAATATCAGAAAAAATAAGAATAATGCCTTTTATAAGAAAAAAGGGATTTATATTCTAGACTTTTTAAATTGAAAGTAAACTCCAAATAATCTATTCACTCATCAACTACACTCGCTGAACAGCAGCATAGGTTATATTATTATTGCATAGCAACTTAGTACAGTGTTCGGCACATAGTAAGTGCTCAATCAGTACAGTTGATTGGTTATCATTATTATACCGAAGGTACCTGCTTATCTGGATTCTGTGCTTCTTGCCAAGAGATGATCTCCAAATTATCAGGACAGGGCAAAAAAACAACACTACTCCTGACACTGACAAGTATTTCAGGTTCATTATGAGCCAGAGAAGCAAAGATAAGAAGGAAAGTTCTTAAGTACCGGGTATTTAACTCACTCACTGTTAACTAAATAGCCGTCTATTTAATTTCCTGCTCCTATTCCTTGCCTTTCACTTTTTGCACTAGGACAGATTAAAGTTCTGTTAATGGAGAGATGGGACATTTTGCTCCTTGGGCTATTTATTTTCAAGGCTTCCTCTCGTCGTTGATGTCCTGAGATCCTATTTTCAGGAGCCCCCTCGCCTGCATTAGAGGTCTTGGTGTGATAATAGCAGTAATAGGAGTAATTTTAGCATATGTCAACTGCCCTCTTGGTGCGGTGCACTGTGCTAGAGACTTGGGGAGTATAGAAAAACATAATGACAAATTCCCTACCTACAGGGAGCTTCCTCTCTAACAGAGAAGACCAACGTAAAAATATTTAGAGCTCGAATGGTAAAATAACTGAGTACCAACATAGACATGAGTGGAGGAGAGGATAGATAAGTGCTAGAGTTGGTGGAAGGGATGATGTGACTCAGGGGGCTGGGAAATTAATCAGGGAAGGCCTTATAGGAGGAGGTGGGATTTGAGGAGGGATTTGGGTGCCGGGGAGAGCTGTGGTCTGTCTGATATGAGGCAGGAAGGAGTTCCAAGCTGGGGGAACAGTGTGAACCAAGGGGCAGAGGCCAGAAAGTTGAGAGCGAGGGGCTACTAGGAGGTCGGCTGGTGCTTTAAACTCTGGGAGATAGAAGATAAAAAGGTAAGACATAGTCCCTGTCCCACAAGGGGCTCACAGCCTAAGGGAGAGGGAGAACAGGTATGTGATCACCATTTTACAAATGAGGATACTGAGGCCCAGAGAAGTGAAGTGGCTTGCCCAAGTTCATACAGCAGGCAGGTAGCAGAGCCAGGAGCAGAATCGAGGTCTTCTGACTCTCAGACCCTTGCTCTTCCCACTGAGCCATGCAGCTTACCAATCTCCACATGAGAAATTTAGGTAAATTATAAGGCAAAAAAACAAACCATTGCCTATTTTACCACAGAAGGTGGTGGGATTGACTCCTGGGGATCTTTTAAGTAGAATAGATGCCCCTCCGGTCAGAATGGTTTAGGGACTGCCCTTTTGGGCATGGGGGAGAGATTGGATGACCTTTCAAGGTCCCTTTGAGCCTGATTATTCCAGGATTCTCCCACCAGTAAGGGAAAATTCGTATCCTTAGTGAAAGCCACAATTAACCTCAACGGCTCTGCTCCTTTAAAGTTGCCCAGGAGAAGAGGGGCGGCTATAAACATGACATTTTATTTCCCCTTCTTTAGTAAGACAAGCCACTGATTATACTACTTTGGAGCCATCCTTATTACCAGTCTTAATCATCCCAAATGCACTATTGTTCTCAGAAGACAAGCATTATTCCATGGGCTTGCACTCCCAAATTAGTAACTTTATCCAGCCCCACATGCCAAGCATCATTTCTTGAAGCAGCTGTCTGCAACCTTGTCTAATTTCCCTGATAGGACTAAGCTTACTTTTCAGAAATTACCACCCTGAGCATGCAACTTTATATTAATAATTGTGGTATTCGTTAAGGGCTTACTAAGCACCAGAGTACATGCTACTCTGCAGTCGGATTCAGTCCCACATTGGGCTCACAGTCTAAGGAGAAGGGAAAACAGTTATTGAATCCACATTTTACAGATGAGAAAATGGAGGCCCTGAGACATTACAGGACTTGCCCAGGCCAACACAGCAGGCAACTGGCAGAGTTGGGAGTAGAACCCAGGTTTCCAAGTTCCATGACTCCCAGTCGTAAGCTCTTTCTGCTGAGAAGTACCGTGGCCCAGTGGATAGAGCATGGGCCTTGGAGTCAGTAGGACCTGGGTTTTATCTGCGCTCTGCCACTTCTCTGCTGTATGTCCCTGGGCAAGTCACTTCACTTCCCTGTGCCTCAGTTACCTCAGCTGTAAAATGGGGATTAAGACTGTGTCCAACCTGATTGACTTATATCTACCCTAGCACTTAGTACAGTGCCTGGCACATAGTAAGTGCTTATCAAATGACATAAGAACAATCAATGAGTTAAAAATTCAGTAGATTTTGGAATCTAATGGGGTCCAGGAATTCAGAATCATTGCTTCTTTGGTCATTATTATTTCTACTCAGTGGGGCAGGGACAAAGTTTGTTCTCCCAGTCAACTGAAAATTGCATCTGTTTCTTTTTTCTGCATCTCCTAAGTGACTCACCCAAGGTCACTCAGAAGGCACGTATTGGAGATCTACTAATAGTGGTATTGGTTGAGCACTTACCCCAGCATTCTGTTAAGCGCTGGGGTAGATATTTAGACCGGGAGCCTCATGTGGGACAGGGACTGTGCCTGACCTGATTATCCTGTATCTCCCCTCTGTGCCTAGCACACTGCTTGACACATAGTAAGCACCTAACAAATACCGTAATTATTATTATTAAGGTAACCAAGTCAGACACATTTCCTCCCCCATTGACTTCCTTCCCCGAACAAGTGATGAATGAAGCCAGGTGGTTTTTTTGACAATATAAAATCCTGTCTCAGTGCTGAAGAATTCTTTTTTCTAAATCTTTATTTCCTTTATTCATAACCTCCTTCTCACTGGCTTGAAAATGGGGTGGGGCTGACAGTAATGAGAGAGAGAGAACCACCCTTTCTGCTCTTTCTCCAGTAAGATATTGCATGATCATTTGAATTGATAGTTTCTTTCAAAAAGTCATCGTTGTCCTTAACATACACACTAATGGAGTGTCTCTGTGGCTGTTCCACTGTATAAGGTGAAAAGACATTTATTAATTTTACTAACATTTGTTAAGCATTAACTATGTACAAAGCATTGTACTATACACTGTAGTCAATTCAAGAAGATCAAATGGAAATGTGATCCCTGTACCACAGGGGATTCACAGTCTAAATGGGAAGCAGTATGGTCTAGTGAAACTAATATCAATATCAATCAGTGGTATTTACTGAGGATTTACTGGGTGCAGAACACTGTACTAAGTGCTTGGAAGAGTACAGTTCAACAGAGTTGGTAGACACATTTCCTGTCTACATGGGACTTGAAATCAGGAAACTGGGGTTGTTGTCTCAGTTCTGGCCCTTGTTTGCTGTGTGACCTTGGGCAACTCAACTAACTCAGAGGATTCTGAGACCCATGTGGGACACAGATTATGTCTAATCCAATTTTCTGGTATCTGCTTCAGCACGCAGCACTTAGCAAGTGCTTAATATATATATTAATTGTGGTATTTTGTAAGCATTTACTACGTTCCTGGCATTGTACTAACCGCTGGAGTGGATACAAGCAAATTGGGTTGGGAACAGTCCCTGTCCCACATGGGGCTCACGGTCTCAATCCCCATTTTACAGATGAGGTAACTGAGGCCTAGAGAAGTTAAGTGACTTGGCCAAGGTCATACAGCAGAGGAGTGGCAGAGCTGGGATTAGAATCCACAATTTATTAAGTGGGGGACAATAGCACAGATTCCAGAAGAATATCACTGAAATGCAATGAGAACTAGTTAAAAGAAAACAATTTAAAATGTAGCCAATATAATATCAACTAAATAGTACTTGGAGGGGACAACCTACCAGTAAATAGTCCTTGGTTATGGACTGCTGCAATGTTCCTGCCATTCCAAAAGTTGGGAACCCTCAGCATCAGTCGCGTGGTGCCTGCTGGGAGCAGAGAGTTTGGACTCCACCAGGTCCCTTCAGGATTGTGACGATCGGGGATTCGTATTTCTGAGCGCCTCGTTGAACCTCGCCCAGCATTTTGCATTTAGTGTATGAGCTTTGTTACCCAATTACACTTATTGTGCAGGAAAACAGTATGTGGATACTTACAAGCTACTGACAGTCTCACTTTCCTCCCTTTTCTCCATTAGCTTTTAGGTTCCTGTTTAGCAGTAGCAGTAATAGGAATAATAATAAGAGTATTTCTATAGCTCTTACTGTGTGCAGAGCACTGTACTAAGTGCAGCGAAAGAATATATGGGTGGGAATCCAGTCCCTGGACCTCAGGGGGCAGAGGGGACTGGAGACAGACACCTAACCGCCACTGGTGTCGTACCACCATTGGCATTAGATTTTCTTCATAGACAATTAGTTCTCACAACACTCCTGAAAGGCAGATACGGTTTACATCTGCTTTACAGATGAGACAAATGCTACTTCCCTGAAATGACTGCAGTATAGCACCTTTCATCCGAAGAAGGCAACACATTCTTTAAAACAAACTTAACTTGTTTCAGGTCTCCCACGGATTTGGAGACAGATCCAGAGCTGGAACACAGAATTCCTTCTTTCAGTGCTTTATCCTGGTCAGAGCAGGAGTAGGACTGAATGCAAATTGGGATATCTAATGGAGAGGCCTATTGAAAGCGAAAAGAACAAAGCCTCTTTTTCTCCAATAAAAGAGCTTAAGGGGGAGGGTGGGAGATGGGGAACAGAGCCCAGCACAGTGAGAGGGTTCTGAGGACTGTTGCCACTGGGGTTTTGCCACTTGTCTGCTGTGTGGCCTTGGGTGAGTCACTAAATTTCTCTGGGTCTCCCTTTCCTCATCTGTCAAATGGGAATTCAATACCTGTTCTCCCGCCTACTTGGAACTGTAAGCATTTTGGGGGACAGGGATTGTGCCTGACCTGATTATATTATATCTGCCCCAGCAATTATTAGCCCAGTGCTCGGCCCAAATAAGTCCTTAACAAATACCGCACTTATCATTAGTAGTAGTGGTATTTGTTAAGGGCTTATTTAGTGCCAGGCACTGTACTAAGCGCTGGGGTGGATATGAGTAAATCGGGCTGGACACAATTCCTGTTCCATAGGGGGCTCACAATATTAATCCCCATTTTACAATGAGGTGACAGAGGCACAGAGAAGTTAAATGACTTGCCCAAGGTCACTCAGCAGAAAAGTGGCAGGGCCAGGATTAGAACCCAGCTCCTTCTGACTCCCAGGTCCATGCTCTAATAACCACTAGGCCTCACTGCTACTTCTACGACTACTCGACTACTCCTCGAAATGCCCCCTGCCGCCTCCATCAAACTGTTCCCCCAAAACTCATGCTTTTCTGCACCCCATTCTCTGAACCCGCTTCTCATCCGCATCACCAGAGTTTGGGCAAACCGTGAATACCTTTCATTTCATCTCATTCCTTCTGGATGTCTACTTCATGCCTGGGTCACTGTCTGCCAGCGTGGGCCGGTCACTGCTGTTCAACTGGATTGAGGTAAAATGAAGCACTTGTGGGTGTTAAGTAATCTTTCGTTAATTCATTCATCCCATCCCTAACCCCACAGCATTTCTGTGCATTTCCATTTGTAATTTATTTTAGCATCTATCTCCCCCTCTCATCTGTCAGCTTCTTGTGGTTGGGGTACGTATCTACCAGCTCTGTTGTACTCCTTCGAGCACTTAGTACAGTGCTCTGTGCATAGTAAGCACTCGATAAATACCATTGATTGATTCTTTGATTGATTGGGTGCCTGGCTCTGAAAGACAGAATTAAAGAACTCAAAGAAACTAACTGTCAGGGCAGAATAGTAATAGGATGAAGACTGTGAGCCCTACGTGGGACAACCTGATTACCTTGTATCTGCCCAGTGCTTAGAACAGTGCTTGGCACATAGCGCTTAACAAATACCAACATTATTATTATTAGTACTAGTTGTTGCCGTCATAGTTCTTATTAAGAGAACTAACATTGCCTAGTGGAAAGAGCACAGGCCTGGCGGTCTGGGTTCTAATGTGTTGCTTGCTTGAGCTGTGACCTTGGGCAAATCACTTATTTTCTTTATGCCTCAGTTTCATCTGTAAAATGGGAATTACATACTGTAATTCTGTTCTCCCCCCCTTAATTTATGGGGCAGGGACCGTGCCTGCTCTGATTGTATTGTATCTACCTCAGCATTTGGCTCATAGTAAGTGCTTAACAAACACAGCCATGATTAGGATTATATTTGCCAGTGAAGTGAATGGACTGTGGACAATTGGGAGGGGCACCTTGCAGAAGAAGGCTGGGCCCTGGGGTTAGTGTCCCCTGCATAGTTCACTCCTGGAGCAGGACAGCCCCCCTCCCTACCCTCAGGGGTCGGGTTGAAGTCCTGGGTTCTTCATGCATTAGGGTGAGCTATTATTTCTCTGACAGATCCGCCCGGGGCCCAGAAAAGATGTTAGGTAATTTACTCCACTCAAAAACTCAGTTCAATGCAAAATTTGGACGATTATTGAATTTAAGTCTAGTGTCTGTTCCACTCAATGGCACCTTTGGGAAATTATATTTACTGCAGATCAGTTTTTGTTTTGCTTCACCTCTGAACGAGCTTTCTTGGTACTGCATAGCCAGAACACTAAGTTAGAGGTGCAGTTAGAGGCCCCGAGCCCTCATTGTTCTAGGTGATGGCCAGAGGAGACCGGGTCCTCTCTCTGGAGGTGCCCCACATCTCCTCCAGGAAGCCTTCCCTGGTTTCTCTCATCTCCCCACCTTAGCACTTCAGCATCACCTTTACTGACTCCCCTCCCACCCCCACAGTGCTCATGTACAAACACTCGATTGCTTCTCCTACATGTAATTCATTTTTAAGTCTGCCTCCTCGGCTATATTATAAACTCCTTGAGGGCGGGGCCTGGGAGTCAGTAGGACCTGGGTTCTAATCCCGGCTCTACCACTTGTTTGCTATATAACCTTGGGCAAGTCACTTCACTTCTCTGGGGCCTCAGTTACCTCATCTGTAAAATGAGGATGAAGACTGTGAGCCCCTTGTGAGACAGGGATTCTGTCCATCCCGATTTGCTTGTATCCACCCCAGCACTTAGTACAGCTCCCGGCACATGGTAAGCACTTAACAAATACCACAGTTATTATTATTATACAGACATCCATATGCCGAACACCCTGTACATTCAAGAAATAACTCCCAGGCAGGGCTCGGTAGAATCAGGCTCACACACAGATGCATAAAGGGCCGGGCCGGGCCGGGCCGGGCCGGGCCGAGCCGAAAGGGGAGTAGCCATACCAGCAGTTCCAGAAGTGAATTCTGCAGGGGACACTAACAGCAGGGCTTAGCTCTTTCTGCAAGCTGCTGCCTCTCTACTCTCTCTGGGTTTGCCCACAATCCATTCACCTCAGGGGAGCCTTTCAGAGGGAACAAGATAGAAAGGAAGCGTGTGTGTCCCTGCTTCCGAGGGCCCGTTTCTAAAATGGAACATGCCCCTTGGTGTGTCCTGAAGTCCTTGCAGGAGAAAGAATCCCCTTTCCAGCATTGATTATTCGGGCCATGTTTTTTAGCGTTGCCATTAATGGTTGGAAAATGATGGTCAGGGAAACCCTAGAAGTTTTCATTGGTCAACCTGCGCTGCAGAAGTTCGAGTTCCCGTCGGCCATCTAGCCAAAAGTGAGAGGACAGGAAGACCAAACATAGGATCTGTCTCCTGGCCCAAGCAATGGCAGGAGTCGGGGAGGTGATGGCGGTCAGTGGGTGTTGTGGCAGCAGGTACTGAGGCCCTCACCCTGTGCCAACCCCTCGCTCTTGCCCTCCCATTGGGAACTCCCTCCCCACTCACATCCGGTAGACTGCTGCTCTCCCCACTGTCAAAACCCTTCATTTTTTTCAATGGGATTTGTTAAGTGCTTACTGTGCGCCAGGCCCTGTACTAAGCGCTGAGATGGATATAAGATAATCAGGTTGTTCACCATTCATGCCTCACATGGGGTTCCCAGTCTTAAAACCCATTTTGCAGAAGAGGAAGCTTAGGCATAAAGAAGTGAAGCAACTTGACCAAGGTCACACAGCAGACAAGTGGAGGAGCCAGGATTAGGAGCCAGGTCCTTCTGACTCCCAAGCCCACGCTCTAGCCACTGGGCCACGCTGCTCCTCAAGCCCTTCTGTGCCTGGCCCTTGTTTTTTTATTTTACCTCTTGCTTTTGAGATCTTCCAGGATAATCTGGTCTAGCAGAACCACTCCACTGATTGTCATCATCATTGATTGGTATTTTATCAAGCACCTATTATGTGCACAGCACTATGGTAAATGCAGTTAATCTGATCAATACAGGGCTCACAGTCTAAGGAATCAGGAAGCACAGGCATCCTGGCCCCTTTCAGTAGCGAAGCAGTGTGGCCTAGTGGAAAGCGCACAGGCCTGGGGGAGTCAGAGGACCTGGATTCTAATCCTGGCTCTGCCACTTGTCTGCTGTGTGACCTTGGGCAAATCACTTAACTTCCCTGTGCCTCAGTTCCTTAATCTGCAAAATGGGGATTCAATACCTGTTCTCCTTCCTCTTTGGTCTGTGAGCTCAGTGTGGGACTTGGTTATCTTGAATCTGCCTCAGTGCTTCATGCTGTGCTTGGCACATAATGCTTAACAAATGCCATTCTTCTTATTATTATTAATAATAATAATGAATTAGTTGAAGATGATGTCAAAAATGTATGATGCTGAGGCTGCTGCTTAGCTCTAGGGACAGCCGTTTAGGAGAAGTTTGAGACTGATCATTCAGTGGTGTTATTGAGCACTTACCGTGCAGAGCACTGGACTAAGTGCCTGGGAAAGTACAACAGAGTTGGTAGACATGTTCCCTACCCTCAAGAAGTGTATAATCAAGAGGGGTCAGTTGGGGGTTTTATCAGGCCACACTCAGAAGAACAGGAAGCAGTGTGGTCCAGTGGAAAGAATAATAATAATGATGGTATTTGTTAAGCACTTACTATGTGCCAAGCCAAGTAACTGAGGCACAGAAAAGATAAGTGACTTGCCCAAAGTCACCCACCTGACAAGTGGTGGAGCCGGGATTAGAACCCACTTCCTTCTGACTCCCAAGCCCGTGCTTTTTCTGCTGAGCGATGCTGCTACTCGTAGAACACAGGCCTGGGACTCAGAGGGACCTAGGTTCTAATCCCGGCTATTCCACTTGTCTGCTTTGTGACCTTGGTCAAATTACTTAACTTCTCCATGCCCCAGGTACCCCATCTGTAAAATGGGGATTAAGAATGTGAGCCCCATATGGGACAGGGATGGTGTCCAACCCCATTAATTTGTATCTATCCCAGTGCTTAGAACAAGGCATGGTACCTAGTAAGCACTTAACAAATATCATAAAATGAAAAAAAAAGGGTGCTCCAATCATTCTCCATCCTTTCTTTTTGGTGCCTCAACAGTTTGTCTGGACCTAGTCCCGATTGATGTCCATCGTCTTCTGCTCCCGGGATCAATCAGTCAATTATTCAGTGGTATTTGTGACAGTTCAAAATTATCCTCTCACATCTTCTTTTAGAACTGAGACCAATTCGGAGTTAATCCCTCCCACCTGTCTGCCTGAAACTTCTCAGGTTTTAAAATGTCCATTTGTTTTTCAAACCAGCCCCATTCAAAAGGAGACGGAATCAAGATATTCCACCTCTCAAAATGTGTCTGCGTCCAACTTTCTGGGTATCTCTGTCACCATTTAGTCCAAATGCCTACCTTTCCTAAAGGCCATTGGATCATCTCCAATGTAAAAGCAAATTAAATGCCATTATTTTAATTACGAGGCAAAATGCCCCCAAATTCCTGTCCTTTTTAGTAATGCCAAGAAGTAGTTCTCTTTTACCTCAGATGAGATGCAAGAAAGTTTCTGTGAAATTGCTAGGTAAAATAGATGCAGCTGAATTATGGTGACAGACTTCATTTCCCCAAAAAAGTGTTCATGATTAAGTCTTCTTCAGTGGCAGGTGCGAGCGTGGCTTTTAGAATGTTTAATTGGACTAGCCTTTTGACTAACTGCTTGGGTTTCATGGGAAAATGTGTGTGGCCACTCCCATCTCTTCCATTCACTCCCCTTTCCCCTCCCCATTCCACCCCCTTCCCAAGCCTCCTCCACCCCTTTCTCTTATATCCCCACCCCCTCTATGCCCTGAACCTTCTAGTTGCAGCACCCCAAAGGCACCACTTCTAGGATGAGAGATTTCTCTGCACTTGGAAGCGGATTTCTCAGGAATCAAGTGGTGGAGTCAAGAGAGCCAAAACGGGTCATGATTCTTGTGTCCAAAATCCCAACTCAGACCCTATCAACCCTGACAAACAGAAAGTCCTTTCCTCCAGTCGATGGCTCCCCTGTGAGACAGCCCAAGCAGTAAATTAAAAGTTCTCCATTCATTAGGGGGAAACAGGTCATTATTTAATGAACTCTAGGTAAAGAGTGCCCGGGTGAACATTCCTTTGATGCTGGCAAAGGGACATTTTGCCTTGATGTTTGATGTTCAGTGTAATATGTCACTGACGCTAATGGAAGTGCTCTGAAGTTGGATCTGACATGGGGTAGATTGAGGCCTCACATCTCACACATGCTCTCTCACTGTCTCTGTCTCCCCCTCTCCTATGTGGGGATGCTGTTTTTTCAACCATTTTCAGTTCTCAGAACCAAGGGTGACTCTTCAAACTAGGGAATTACCAGCCACATGGTGATGTATCTCCATCCCCCTCCATAATGACCTCACCTCCATGAAACAGCCTCCTTGGTTTATCTTGTGGCTCTTTGATCTGCAAATGTCCCCTGTCAGACGGAACATAGCAGAGAAACAGGGGGCTATTTGTGTGTTTGTAGGTGTTTTCTTTGAGTTTGCCAGAGGGGACTTTGAAAGGGCCCGAACACATTACTAACTCTTTGGTTAACCCCTCTTCTCAGCTGCTTACCTGGGGTTCTTTGAACTGCATATCGTCTTCTGCTGCTGTGACTTCAGGAGAGAGAGAGAGTAAGTTGGGGGGGGAGGGTGGAAGTGGGGAGGCATGAGAGATTGAGTGTGTGATCTAGGTAGGGGAAAGTGAAAGAGACTGAGGGACAGTGCTCTGCAAACAATAAGCACTCAATAAATACGATTGAATTGAATGAATGAATGTATGATAGAGGGGGTCTGTGAGTGGGTGAGAGCCGAGGAGGGTAAGACCGTAAAGGTTTGCGAGAAAGGGGTGGCTCTTTGGGTGAGAGAGCGACTAATTGTGCTTGATTATGGACCGTTATTTTTCTTTCTGGAAGAATCAGGTTTTTTTTAGGGGGTGGGGGTGAGGGTGGCAGAAGCATGGTCATCTTGGTTCTGGAGCAGTACAGCTCACTGTTCTGCTTCTCATCAGAAGAAAATGCCATCTGACTCACCGCATCATTGAGGGTGCCAAAAAAAAGGCTTGGGGGAGTGAAGAGCCACAGAGCAAGTGTGAGGGCTCAGTGCTCTGGGAGGAAGCAGGGACACCCCCCATCCCCCGTCTTCACTCACCAGGTCACTTCCCACTTTGTTCTTCACTCCTCACCCCTACACACACACACACACACACACACACACACTCTCTCTCTCTCCCCCCCCCCACCTCCCCCTGCTCCCCAGCCCCCATGATGCTCTCAGGTCATCCCTAGGCAAAGCCTGCCCAATCAATCACTCAATCAATCGTGTTTATTGAGCACTTACTTCATGCTGGATACTACACTATGTGCTTGGGAGAGAACCATATAACAGAGTCGGCTGTCGTGTTCCTTGCTCGTGTTCCCTGTATTCGCCCCTCCCGCCCACCTGCCACAGCACTTCTGCACCTACTTTTATAAGTGGTTGTTTTCCTTACCTGTAGTTTATTTTAGGCCTGTCTCCCCCGCTAGATTTAAAGCTCCTTGAAGGCAGGAATCATTTCTTTTTACTCTGTGATGCGCTCCCAAGAGCTTAGGGCAGTACTCTCCACAGAGTAGGTGCTCAGTAAACACTGTGGATTGATTGAATGGCTGAGAACAGCAAGGCCCATCTCCTCCAAGAGGCCTTTCCTGACTAAATCTCCCTTCCTCTTCTCCCACTCCCTTCTGCGTCACCCAGACTTTCTCCCTTTGTTCACCCCCAGCCCCAAAGCACTAGGTACATATAGGTAGTTTATTTTCATGTCCATCTCCCCCTTTAGGCTTGTAAACTTGCCATGGGCAGGGATCATGTCTGTTGTATTGTTGTGCGATACTCTCCCAAGCACTTAGTGCAGTGTCCTGCACACAGTAAGTGCTCAATAAATACAATTGATTGGTTGACTGGCCTGGACTCTGTCCTTTACCACCACTAGACTACTCATTTCTTCTGGGAACTGTTGGCCTGATGGGAGAGGAGGAGACCGAGAGAGCTTTATTAGAGCAAAGGGATCAAGGACGTGGGAAAGAAAAGGAAAGAAAATCGACCAGCAGACAGGATGGGGGAAGAACCCTGCAGGTAAGGATAAATGTCTAAGATTGAGGGAAGATGACCGGAAGTCCCGGGAGAGGCTTGAGAAGGGAATTAATAATATCAGAAGGGACCAGGAGGAAGATCAGTTTTGCTGCAACATTTTTCTTGCAAGATTTTGATCTAAAAATATGTTGCTATAGTTATGTTGTGTATTTGATCAGACATGGAGCATACTTCTCATCATGTCTATCCTTGGACTCTGAGGTCCCAGCACAGCCTCCCGACCCATTACTGATGGTCAGTTAATGATCGTAATTGGGGAAAAGGAAGTCAAATCCGGCAGCCTCAGCAAAGTCACTTTCTTTGCATTTTATTTAGGGAAATAGAACCGGAAGATAAGACCTTATAATAATAATAATATAATTCCGCAATTTCTTGACATTTGTAGATACAATTTCCTCCCTCCAAGAAGACAGTGTTTTTCAAGGAACACCAGTCAAAGAGAATCAGGCCAGGTGCAAATGTTAAAATCAAAGCGATGATAGAGAAGAGAAGACAGTGGATAGAACACGGGCCTGGGAATCAGAAGAACCTGGATTCTAATCCCTGTTAGGCCATTTGGCTGCTGTGTGACCTTGGACAAGTCACATAACTCTCTGTCCCTCAGTAAACTCATCTGTAAAATGGAGATTAAGACTGTGAGCCCCATGTGAGTCAGGGACTATGACCAACCTTAGAACGGTGCCTGGCACATAGCGAGCCCTTAATGAATGCCATAAAAAATGATGGGGAGCTTCGGGGAAGAATAAGAATAGATGAAGCACATCCAAGAATTGAGACACTGGGAGTCAGGAGAACTGGGTTCTAATCCCATCTTAGCCACTGCCCTGGTGGTTGAGCCTGGGCAAGATGATTAGCTTCTCCGGGCCTCAGTTTCCTCAACAGTAAAATGGGGATAAAACGCCTGTTTGCCCTTCTTCTTTGATCGTGAGCCTCATGTGGGACAGAGACAGTGTCCGATCAGACTATCATGTCTGATCCTTGTGCAGAGCACTGTCCTAAATTCATGAGAAAGTACAAGAGAGTTGGTATTGTACAGTCTTGAAGGGAAACTGGAGGGAGAAGACAAGATCATGTCTTCATCATGTTCTCTTCTACTCGATTGAACTCTCCCAAGTGATTAGTCCAGTGCTCCCCTCTCAGTAAACCCTCAATAAATATCACTGATTGATCGACTGATTTTACTCCCAAGCAGTTAGTACAGTGCTCTGCCAACTCCTCACTCTAGGCTTCAAGGCTCTCCATCACCTTGCCCCTTCCTACCTCTCCTCCCTTCTCTCTTTCTACCGCCCACCCCGCACGCTCCGCTCCTCTGCCGCCCACCTCCTCACCGTCCCTCGGTCTCGCCTATCCCGCCGTCGACCCCTGGGTCACGTCCTCCCGCGGTCCTGGAACGCCCTCCCTCCTCACCTCCGCCAAACTGATTCTCTTTCCCTCTTCAAAACCCTACTTAAAACTCACCTCCTCCAAGAGGCGTTCCCAGACTGAGCTCCTCTTCTCCCTCTACTCCCTCTGCCATCCCCCCTTTACCTCTCCGCAGCTAAACCCTCATTTTCCCCTTTTCCCTCTGCTCCTCCACCTCTCCCTTCCCATCCCCACAGCACTGTACTCGTCCGCTCAACTGTATATATTTTCGTTACCCTATTTATTTTGTTAATGAATTGTACATCGCCTCGATTCTATTTAGTTGCCATTGTTTTTACGAGATGTTCTTCCCCTTGACTCTGTTTATTGCCATTGTTCTTGTCTGTCCGTCTCCCCCGATTAGACTGTAAGCCCGTCAAACGGCAGGGACTGTCTCTATCTGTTGCCGACTTGTTCATCCCAAGCGCTTAGTACAGTGCTCTGCACATAGTAAGCGCTCAATAAATACTATTGAATGAAATACTATTGAATTGAATGAATATGGGCTTTCAGCAAATACTATTGATTGATCATGAAACCAAAGAAGTATTTTTATGGGTTGGCTATCCCAAAGTGGCCTGAGAAAGAGGGGACAGAAACTAAGAGCTAAATTTAAATTCCCCTTCTCCATTTCCTTGGGTGTGCTTCACCCTCTCTGGTCTGTAAGGACATCCCAGCATTCCTTGTGTTGCATTCCCAGAGACGTATGTTTGAGTGCCTTAAGCCCAAGACAAGAACTCTATCTCCAGAAGTCTGGTTGGTGTCCCTCTCATCTATCCTCTTTTATCCCCCACCTTGTTTTGAAAAATGGTGATATTCCCTTGCCGAACTCCTATAGGATAATTGTGGTATTTGTTAAGCACTTACTGTGTGCCAAGCACTTTAATAAGCACTGGGGTACCTACAAGATGATCAGATCCCACATGGGGCTCATTGAGGAGGGAGAACAGGCCTTCACTGCCTTTTTTGCAGACGAGGGAACAGAGGCATAGAGAAGTGCAGAGCCGACATTAATAAATAATAATAATGATAATTGTGGTATCTGTTAAGCCCTTACATGTGCCAGGTACTGTTCTAAGTCCTGGGGTAGATAAAAGATCATCGGGATGGACACAGTCCCTGTCCCACATGGGACTCACAGTCTTAACCCTCATTTTACAGATGAGGTCACTGAGGCCCAGCGAAGTGACTTGTCCAAGGTCACCCAGCAGACAAGCGAGGGAGCCGGGGTTTAGAAGCCAGGTCCTTCTGACTCCCAGGCCGGCGTTCTATCCGCCAGGCCTCGCCGCTTCTCACCGAGAGCCCAGCTCCTCCGATTCCCCGGGCTCCGCTCTTTCCATTAGGTCCCGCTGCTTCCCATATACGGATTAGTCAAGGAGGAAAAAATAGGAAAAGCAGCGAGGCCTGAGTAATATTTTCCAGGGCCTACAAACCGGGACCTCAGGCGAGGCCCCCGAGGACGGCCACGGCGGGGTCTGTTGTTTTTCTGATGGCCCTTTCCCGAGTTTCGGTGACCTTTTCGAGGGCTTAAGACGGCGGCGATGAGAAAGTCGGGGTGGGGGGGGGGAACCCCAAACCCCACCACCTCAAGATAAAGAAGAGACCCCAGAAGCCGCTGCAGGGGGGCAACCCGACGGGAGAGGGGCCTGGGGGAGAAGGACCGTCCTTCCATCCCCGGTGTAAACGGGCTCCTAATAGCGTTATTCATGCGTTCGTTCGTATTTATTGAGCGCTCACTATGTGCGCAGCACCGTACTAAGCGCTTGGAATGTCGGCGTCGGTGGTTGTGATGCCCGGCTGCAGTGCGGGGCGGCGCCCTCCGGGCCGCCTCCATCGTCCTCTCCGCAGCGGTTCGGAGAGGGCCGGGCACCGGGGGAGGGCTCGGGTCCCAGGACCGGCGGGGGGGGGGGGGGGAGCGGCGGCGGAGGGGGAACCTCTGCCATCGGCCGCGCGCGCGCGTGCACCCGCCCGCACGCCCCCGGGTGACCCCGAATGACCCCCCGGGAGGCTGCAGGGGGAGGAGCCCCGCCCCCCCCCCCGGGAAGGACCCGCCCCCCCCGGGCGCGCGCGCGCGCACACAGACACACAGGCGCGCGCACACACACACACACACACACACACACTCACTCACACACACTCCCCCAGACAGAGACAGGAAGTAGCGGCGGCGGCGGCGGCGGCGGGAGCGGAGCGGGAGGATGCGGCGCCGTCAATGAGGGAGGTTGGAGCGGCGGCGCTCATCCCCGCACCCCCGCACCCCCGCACCGGCCCCGCACCGGCCCCCGAGCTGCAGTCAGCCTCCGGCGGCGGCGGCGGCGGCGGGCGCGGGGCTGGAGCGGGCTCGGGCTCCGGGAAGACGAGGAGCAGGAGGAGCAGAGGCGGCGGCGGCGGCGGCAGGTGGGTCGGTCGGTCGGTCGGTCGGTCGGTCGGTCGGGCCCGCGCGAGAGGGAGCCCCGCCATCCCGGGGCTGCGGCGGCTCCGGCCTCCGGCCTCCGGCCTGCGGGGCCCCTGCACCGCCGCCCCTCCGCCGGGGCTGAGCATCCCCGGGGCCCTCGAGCTCTGTGTGGGCGCGTCTGGGGGGGCACGGGGGTGCGGGCTTGGGGCGGGGGGCTCAGCCGCGGCGCCCGGGGCCCTCGTCGGACTCGTCGTCCAACTTCCCGGGCTCCCTCCCGGTGCACTCCTTCCTTGCAGGCATTAGCCCCTGCCCTCCCCTGCCCTCCCCTGCCCTCCCCTGCCCTCCCCTGCCCTCCTCTGCATCTCACGTGCACATCCCCCCCTCCAGGGCCCTGCCCCCTGTGTCCCCCGTGTCCCCTCTGCCCCCTGCCCCGTCCTTCGGTCGCCCTCGCCCACTGGCCGCAGCCCAGATGCAGCCTCCCCGGGCCTGGTCCTGGTTCTGGTCCTGGCCCTGGTTCTGGGCCTGGGCCTGGTCCTGGCCCTGGGCCTCCCACCTCCGGGAGGACTCGGGGGTCGGGGGCGTTGGGAGCTGCCATGATGGGGGAGGAGTCGAGGGGCGCTGGGAGGGAAACTCTCCAGGGGAGGAGAGACCCCCGGAGACGGGGAGGTGCGAGGACCTGCCAAGGGGGGAGAGGAGGATGGGGAAGGGGAGGCCTCGACTGGACATTAAGGTCCGCAGGGACCCCGGCCTGGGGAGCAGGGGACTCTCGGGGGCTGCGGGTCGGAGGGATACACAGACACACACAAACACACACCCAGAGTGGTCGCCGGCTTCCTTGGGGCAGGGCGATGGGAAGACCGCCTGGGCCTAAAGGACAAACCACAGGCCCGAGCACTCAACGGATCTGGGTTCTAATCGCCGTTCCACCATTTGCCGTGACCTTGGGCAAATCACCCTGGGCCTCGGTTTCCTCTTCGGTGAAATGGGGATTAAAAACCTGCCCGTCCTCCTCCTCCCCCTTAGACTGTGAGCCCCATGTGGAGTGGGGCGATGTCGATGTCGGCTCTGATGGTGTCCCGTCCGCCCCGGCGCACGGCGTGCCGTTCGGCACGTGGGAAAGCGCTGCACCCTCGCCACCTTTACTATCAAGACGGAATGGATTGACTCTCAGGGTGACTCTGGGAGTCGAGATCAGTCCCGGCCGTCACCCCGGCTACAGAGTTTTAAGAGAAACTTTGACATGACAGCGGGCTTTGGGGAGAATGTCGGGTTTGGACTCTGTAGATAACGCGGCCTTGTTGTGGCCCTGTAGTGTCATCCCCTTGGTGGGTTTTTAAGGCCCGGGCCATTGACTTAACTATAGCTTTTTGCCTACGGGGGTGGGGGAGAAATATGAGAATACATGAGTATTTTTGCATGGGCCCAGAAGGGATGGATTGCCGTGGAGTTGGAAGGAGAGAACGTTTAGCAGCTCACATCCATCAGGTTGCCGGGTAATCAGTAATCAAATTGGTGTTTGGGAGAGATCTGCAGTCCGACTGGGCCAGGCGAAGGAGCCGCACTAGACCTTTTGGGGTAAAGGATGCATTTAATGGGCTGGGGTCCGCGGTACCCTGGCAGAAAATGTCTGCAAGGAAACAGGGCGAATGTGTGGGGCTTCCTTTATTTTGATGCTCAGCGTTCACTGTCATTGAAATATCTACGCTTACCACATGGAAGGGTAGGTAAGAAGTGAACGTACATCAGGATGAGCACGACTCTCAAATCAGATCGGTAATAATAATACTGATTGTGGTATTTGTTGAGCATTTACTGTGTCAGGCACCGACTTGAGTGCTGGGGTAAATACAAGGTAATCGGGTCCCACCTGACGCTCACGGTCGAAGCAGGAGAGGGAACAGATATCGAATCTCCTTTTTTGCAGATGAGGTAACTGAGTCAAAGAGTCAAAGAGAAGTTAAGTGACTTGCCCTAGATCACACAGTGGACAAGTGGTGGAGTCAGGATGAGAACCCAGGTCCTCTGACTCCCAGGTTCGTACTCTTTCCACCAGGCCATTGTGCGTCTCATGGTACATGGTCTTTGAAAACAAGATCAATTCCAGATTGCTCAGTTACAATAACAATAATAATAATGATAATAATTGAATTTCTTAAGTGCTTATTAGGCATCAAGCTCTGTTCTAAGTGCTGGGGTAGAGACAAAACGATAAGGTCAGACACTGATCCTGGTCTGTCCCACATGTAGGGAGGAGAACAGTACTGAATACCCATTTTAAGTCAGACACTGGCTCTGTCCCACATGTAGGGAGGAGAACAGTACTGAATACCCATTTTACAGGTGCTGAATACCCAATTTACAGGTGTGAGACATTATTTGTCGTTTTCATTCGAGGAACGTTAAAGCCTTATTCATATTTGCTACCATTAAATGTTCTCGGTAGGAACCATGAAAATCACCCCTTTTTATAGGTGAAGAATCCAAGGAACACAAGAGTTGTTGGCTTTTCAGATCACATAAATCAATCCAGGATCCAGATCCCGTTGTCCCCTGATTTCTGTCTGACCCATCCGTACCCGGCGGGGGCGCGGGTGGGAGTGGAGTAGGTCAAAGCCTCGTTCCATTAAGGTACATCCCATTGCCACTATTCTTTTTACCCATCTTTTAGATAACCAGAGCCACTGCCAGGCTTTCTTCAAAAGCCAGTAGAAGCTGAACATGGTTTATTTAGTCCTGCTCCCCTGCCCTAACAAGGCAGATACATTCCTCCCCATCCCTAGTGATCCAGAGTCCCAAAATACAAATATTTCACAGCATTATGTTCCTGCTGCTAAACGGTAATTCATGTGGAGCAGGGAGCTGAACACTTTAGTGTCCATCTCCTCCACTAGACTGGAGGGTCCTAGAGGGCAGGATTTGTGTCTGCTAACTCTGTTGTGCTTAGTTTAGTGCTCCTTACAGAGTCAGCAAGCAATAAATAGAAGCGATGGATTGTTTTCCATTCCCCTCCTTTTTTTTTTCTGAGTTCTGCACTTTTATTTCATTTTGAACATTCAGTCGTTTTTATGGCGTGCTTACTGTGTGCAGAGCACTGTGCAGAGTGCTTGGAATGTACAATTCGACAACAGAGACAATCCCTGCCCAACAACGGGCTCACAGTCTAAGAGGGGGAGACAGCAAAACAAAGCAAGTAGACAGGCATCAATACCATCATATGAGAAAAGAGCATTAGAGTCTGGGCTGCTTTTTTTTTTTTTAATCCCTCTCATTTGGACCCCGGAGTTGGCTAATAATGAACTCTGAGGGATTGTTAGCCTGACTCTGATCATCATTAAATTGAAAATGAGAAGGAGAGGAAAGCAGTGACCTTCAACTCAAGACTGGAGTTTCCCCTGGCCGAGTAGGGAAAACCAGCTTGGTCATAATGGCTGCCTCCAGCTCACACTCTCCAACCAGTTCAGGCTAACCGAATGCCTTAGAGACATTTTTCAAAAATCTATCACCTTGGACAAGTTTTTACGAGGCTGGCAGATTTTCCCCAAGCCTTTTATGTAGGAGGAAGGATGGGTGAGTTTTATTGGGCTCCAGAAGAACAGCACAAGAATCCACGCTGAAGGTGGCATTTTCAGTTTTTAGTAGAAATGTTCCTAGACTGCACACCGGTTTCTTTAGATGGTGGGGCCTTTGGGCCTGAACTGATTTGCATGATTGATTTATTGTGTGGTTTAATGGTAAACCACATTTCACCCCAAGCTATGGGAGGGCAGAACTGAAGCAAGAGTGCCATTTGTAAAGAATATTCATGCTTGCCTATGGCTAACCAACTTTTCAGTATAAAGTAGCTCTTTGTATCTTGGTTGCCCAATCTAAGCGTAATCATCCTTCTGCCGAGGTGCCTGATATTGGCCAGGAATTTGAAGCCAGATCAGTCGTGGTTTTTCTTGTTGTTGTCAAGAATCTTATTTTCTTATGGTTCTAATTGCCCTTTCATTTTCTCATCTGAGAAGCAGCATTATGGAGTGGGAAGAACACCGGTCTGGGAACCAGAGGACTTGAGTTCTAATTCCAGCTTTGCCTCTTGCCTGCTTTGTGACCTTGGGCAAGTTTTTCTATGCCTCCGTTTTCTCATCTGTATAAAATGGGGGTTTAATGCCTGTTCTTCCTTGGACTGTGACCCCTTTGTGGGACAGACACCGTGCCTGACCAGATTATCTTTTAACTACCCCGGCACTTAGAACAATGTAAGGCACATGGTAAGAGATTAACAAGTATTATTACTGTAATAATAATGCCACTAATAATAATACCTCTTGTTTGGTAATTGGATGGTGCATTTTTGCCTTTGATAAGTATGTTGAATAACTTAATCTTTTATTCTGTCCGCAAATCAGGCATTTAAAGAGGCTGGAGAGAACTCCACGAAGTAGAAAGCCCACCATTTGGGGAAGCTTTCAGAGTATCTTGAGTCCATTCTGTCTCACAGTAGCACTCTTTGGTTAGGTGGGTGGCACACATTCTCTTCTCCCATTTCACAGATGGAGAAATGGAGGCAGAAAACTACTCGTTCCTTTGTCCAGGGCTAATTTTTAAGTCCTGGTGCAACCCTAACCTTGATTCCTTGTCCTAGGCCCAATCCACGACACATCTTAGTCTTTCTCTTAATTAACTAGTCACTCTTGGGCTTTAATTAATGCACGTTTATTAAGCTCCACCACCCAGAAAGCACAAGATGGAGGACGGAGGACTGACCCTTGGTGCATTTGAATAGTGTTTTAGATTCTGATCATGACTGCCAGACCACCTTGGTTCCCTGGTTGAATTTTTCAGCCAAGCACTGCCAACTCTGTTTTCAGCACATGCCAGATCATGAGGAAGGAGAATTTTCCTTCTCATTCCAGGGAGAGAGAGGATGTGAAGGTGGACTCAAGGTGGAAAGAGACATAATTGCTCCCGTAGTCCGTTTTATCATGAGATCTTCCCAAGGGGAGGTTTCCATGTCATTTGGTCCATCTGCTCCCCGTCCCCCACGTCCCCTCATCCGGCCCCTTCCCTGCAGTAACACTCAAAAGAATGTGGCAACGAGCTGCCGGTTTGCTCCAGCTGTATAAGATGTTGCCTCTACCTTGTTCTCTTCTTTCAGTTTTCCCTTCCTCTTCAGTTCTCCTCTCTTGCTTCTCCTCCATTTCATTCTTTCATTGCTTAAGGTTTAAGTAGTACAGTATTTCATGTTAATTTTGCATTCTGTGTGGAGTGCCTTGAAATCACCAGTGGAAAAGAATTGCATAAATCGAGCAAATACGAGCACTGCATTGGTTTGGTCACCAAGGCACGATATTCATGAGCTATATTTATGAATTCTATAGATAAAGGGTGGTCTTAGTCTTGCTTCAGTTTTCAGAAATTGGGATTGATTGCCTGTCTTCTCTCCTCATTATAATGTAAGCTCGTTGTGGTCAGGGAATGTGTCTAACAACTCTGTTGTATTCTCCCAAGCGCTTAGTACAGTCCTCTGTAAGTGCTTAGTAAACACCACAAATAATTAAATAATTAGACCCTAACTTCCTAAAGGACAGGAGTGGTTGCCAGTGTTTACCATGTACCCCTAAAAACCCAGCCCTGTGCCCTCTGATGTAAAACAGCCCCCTAAACACCGAGAAAGGTATTTCCCTCTCTCTTAAACGTGACCGTAAAGAGACTCCATCTTCCCACATAAATACTCCCTCCTTTCAGCTGAATGGAAGGTTTTCTGTGAGAAGATGTGGAGTTGGACAGAAACCTGGAGAAGCGTTTCCCCTCTCCACACCCACAGAGAGCAGCTCAGGTGTTGCAGGGGTAAACTAGACTCGTCTCCATCTTCTCCCACCGGGAATCTCCATTTTTGCCTCTGCCCGGAAGCCTCCATTGTCTGCCTGGGCAGCTCCCCTTACACCTGAGGAGAGCGAAGCAGGCCCTGGGGTGATGGGTTCACTTCTCCCAGCAAATCTACCACCTGACCTGTTAGGCCTCATAGACAGCCAAACCGAGTCCATATGAATGCCGTGCCTTGATTCTCGACAGGGGTCAGAGCTGGAACTTGGTTTTTACTGGACTTCCGGCCACCTGATTCCCAAGAGTCCCACTCTAGAGATGGAAAGCATCAGCCCAAGCGTTATCCCGGTTGAACTGGAGGGGGTAGGGGCATGATTGGATAGGACTGAGATACCTGGCTGGTGGAAAAAAACCATAGCCAACGGCAGTCACTCTTGTTTTCAGTGTGGGGATGAAAGGGGAAGGAGTGGGAGTGGAAGGCAGGCTTCGAAGAGTCAGAAACCCCGTCCTGTCAAAAGCTCTCGGGTCTTGGCTATTTTACCCTCTCGAGCATTTCGTATAGGGCTTTGCACAGAGTCTGCACTCAGTAAATCCCATTGATTGATGGATTGGTAGATAGATCTGGGGGGAGCAATCCTGGGAGTCCAGCTCAGATAGGTATGGGATTAATGGAAAAAAAGTGTTAAGCACTTAATGTATGCCCCACGCTGTACTAAATACTGAGTTAGTTAAAAAGATAATGCAGGGCAGCAGTGGCTTAGTTTTTAGTTCTTTGGGTCTTAAGGGAAACCTCAGAGACTATGTAGAAGAAAATTATGAAAGGTTTTTCTGGCCAACGGAAATTGTACACTGCCCCTCAGAAGAGGCCAAGAGGCCAACGCCCCAAGATTGTGAATTCTTGTACTCCTTTGAAGCTGCAAAGTTTCCACCGCGGGCTTTTTCAAGAGCTGAAGGTGCTTGCGTCAATGGCATCGACATCGAGAGCCCTTAAGCCTCCGCTGAACTGTTCCGGATGGGTGAGTCGGAGACGTAACCTCAAGTAGCTCACATTGACTTCCCCTCCGGTCTCTTGGTCCTGCACTCCATGCTGAGACAGTGTCTGCCGCGGTGGCTGGCCTAGTTGAATTTCTTAAAGACTAGACGGTCCCTGATCAAAGGAGAAGGTAGCTCACCTTGAGATTTAATGGCGAAAAATCATTGGTTTCAGTGTTTTGAAAAACAACAAAAAACCCACCACATGTGGGAATCTGAAAGATTGATTTGCTTGGGAGGGTAGCTCCATAAATAATGGAATCCATTAGTGATCAAAATAGCCCCATATTGAGATGTTAAATCATCTTATCTTTTGTTCCTCTGGGTGGGGTAGGGAAAGGGACCTAGTTCAAATGAGATGCCAGATTGCTATTTCTGGTAGTGAAGTCTATTCGGGGCATGTAATTCAGACGGCCAGAGTCCAGCGGCAAGAAGCGTAGTCTTTCATAATGGAAAATATCCCTGTGACGCCGTTCGGCCTGTGGTCGAGAGTGATTGAATAGGAGAGTCTGTGGCCAGGATGCAGGGAGTGACCGTCTTCTGATCAGTCTGGCCCGCTGGATGGAACTCGCTCGAGCCTGGGATCGTTCCACACCCACTGGCTCGAGAAGTTCATTTTTAAGCGAAAAAAAGGTAGTTGCTCTTGAACCTGAATTTTCTTTGGTTTGGAGCCCCCCCAAAGTACTCGAGAATGAAACTGATGTCTCCTGTTTGCTATGTTGCACTAAGAGCAAAAGAACTACCCCTCATCAGTCAGTCAGTCAATCAGTAGTGTTATTGAGCGCCTACCATGTGCAGAGCACTGTATTAAGCGTTTGGGAGAGAGTACAGTGCAGCAGAATTAGTAAGCCTGTTCCCTGCCCATAATGAGTTTCCCCTCTGTGTTTCCAGCACCAGGATCTTAGTGAGCCCCCATCGAGCCTGTAGCCACTCACACTGTTTTTGCCCCAGCCACAGACCATGATTTAGGGAAGGTTAGGGGTCAGGTGTCTTCCTGGCCTACAGAGAGCTCTTAGGTACTGCTGAGGGAAGAGCGGTTCACCAGTTGTGGGTGATGGTGCCTTCATGACTTCGTGACCGAGACTGAGCGAGTGATGGTTTGATCGATCGATTTATTGCTCATGGCGTTCCCGGCTCTCTCTCTCTCCCCCTGGCCAGAGCGCTGAGATCAGGTCGCTGGACTCTCTTCAAGCCACCAGGCACATCACTGACCGGGCAACAGCTTGTTCAGATCACAAAGCTCCTTGTGAGCAAGGAACAGGCCTGCCAACTGTGTTGTACTGTACTCTCCCAACCGCTTTGTACAGTGCTCTGCACACAGCAAGTGCTCTGTAAATACTGATTGATCAGTTGCATGATCTCAACTCTAGGCCTCCTTCCTGCCAGTGCCTTCTTGCTCCTTTTCCTGACCAAAACCGGCCCAGTTTAATTAGCCTATAAAGATGGAGCCTCAGGCAAGAGGCCTATTCTTCAAATGATGCTTCAAGTGGGACTGATTAATGGTTTTAATACTACACCATTAAAAAATTAATATTGGTGATGTTCATGGATTATCCAACTAAACAGGCAAAGGAAAAATCATAACCTTAGTATTTAAGTATTTACAATGTTTCAAGCATTCCAATAAGCAGCGGGCTAGATACAAGGTAATCAGATGAGAGAGACACTGTTCCTGTCCCATTCAGGGTTCACAGTCTACAGGGGAGGACGAACAGGAACGGAATTCCAGTTTTACAAAGGAGGATGCTCAGGCCCAGAGGAGTGAAGTGACTTGCCCAAGGTCAAAAAGGAGGCAAGTGGCTAAGCTGGGACTAGATCCCGGGTGCTCTGTCTCCCAGGCCCCTATTCTTTCCGCTTTCGCTACTTCTGTGGCTAAGGCACGGAGTGTCCCCATTTTATTTGGGATCTTCTTTCAAATGAAATTGAGCACTTCAAGATCCTTCTGAGTATTTCCTTCTAAGGTTTCTTCAGCTGATTAAGAAGCAGCGTAGTCTCATGGAAAAAGAGCACAGTCCCGGGAGTTGGCGGACTTGGGTTTTAATTCCGACTTCTCCATCTGCTTGTTTTGTGTCCTTGGACAAGTCACTTAATTTTTCTGTGCCTCACCTGTAAAATGGGGATTCAATTCATGTTCTTCCTCCTACTTAGACCATGAGCCCCATGTGGGACAGGGACTGCCTAATGTGAGTAGCCTAGCGCTTAGTATGGTGCTTGGCATACAGTAAGCCCTTAAATACCACAATTCTTCTTATTGCTACAGGGCAAATTGGAAAAATTGTTTGTTCCCTGGGTTCATACCTGGAAGCACTGTTTCCAAGAAGAGCCACAAAAACGGATAAAATCATAGGCCTCCCAGGTGATAAACCAGAAAAATAAAGGCAAAAAACCCCCAAGAAGCCAGCGGCAACAAGGATCTGCCCCAGGCCTGCCAAACTCTGAACAAGTTTTACTCGTCCAGGGTCTGGGTTGGAAGGATGAGGGTGTCGAGCTATTGGGGTCTTGAGAGATGGGCCCCGCCTGGAGACTGAGCTGCAGCTAAATGGTCCTGCCCACCTGAAGGGCACCCCGTGGGGTCTGGCACTCCCCCCCCGCCCCCGGCATGTGCCAGGTGGCCGTCCAAGGCTGGTCACAGTCAGTCACTCTCTCTGACCCCTGAAATGCACCCGCAATGACTGCAAGTTTACTTCTATCAGTGGCCTGGGTTAGACACTTCATTACTTTGAAATGGGCTAGGCAAAGCCAGCAACAACACAACTCCCTCAGTAATAATTGTGGTATTTGTTAAGCGCCTCCTATGTATTCATTCCTTCGATTGCATTTATCCGGTGCTTACTGTGTGCAGAGCACCATACCAAGTGCCTGGGAGAGTACAATCAACAGAAGCTCTGGGGCAGATAAAAGATAATCAGGTAGGAACACAGTCCCCGTCCACATGGGGCTCACAGTCTAATGGGGAGGGGAGAACAAATACTTTCATCCCCATTTTACAGTTTTTGATTTGTGGCTTTTATCTGCCAATTGTCAGGTAAACTGTTAACTTAGAGGGTTGTGGAGTCCTGTCTTTATTTTAATTGTTTGGAATTTTTACCCTGCACCTTCAGCCTGAGAGGGCCGGGTAGGCAAAAATCAAACAAGTTCTAAATTCTCTATCTCGTTTAGGTCATCCATGTCCTGGCTCCCGTCTTGAACTTCCTCCCCCTTCCCAACCACAAACACACACACACACACACACACACACACACACGACCATCAGGTAGAGGTTAATGCAGCACCACCCCCTGCGTCGTGCTTTTCACGTCATTTCTGCAAGAATCAGTCAGTCAATCGTATTCACTCTCATGCATCTGTCAGCAGAGAGGACTGGAGGGCGCCTGCCCCAAATGAGAATTGTCCAGTGTGATCGATCAATCAGTCATATTTATTTGAGCACTTATCCTGAACAGAGCTCTGTACTAAGCACTTGGGAGAGTGCGACGTGGCAGCTTTGGCAGGTTCCCTGCCCACAGTGAGTTTGCAGTCTAGAGGGGAGACAGACATTAATATAAATAAATAAATTACAGATGGGAGAAGTAGCGTGGCTTAGTGGAGAGAGCACGGGCCTGGGAGTCAGATGGACCTGGGTTCTAATCCCTGCTCTGCCACTTGCCTGCTTTGTGACCTTGGGTAAGTCACTTCACTTCTCTGGGCCTCAGTTACCTCACTTGTAAAATAGGGATTAAGACTGTGAGCCCCATGGGACAGGGACTGTGTCCAACTTGATTGGCTTGTATGTACCCCAGCGCTTCAAACTGTGGTTGGCACATAGTAAGCACTTAGCAAGTACTGTAATAATAATAATAATAAGTTAACAGAGTTGGTAGACACGATTGCGATCTCCGGGCTGTAGAGAAAAGGGGCGTCTATTGGCTCCGGCATCCTGTGGCAGTTTTTCAGATGGTTCTAGAGAGTATTATTGGCCCTATCTGGACTCCCAGGTCGGTGCTCTGTCTGTAGGTGTGTGTTACATGCCAACCTACTGCTCGCTTGAGAATTAATTGTCTGGAGTGTGCAGTTAGGGTCATGCCAGGACAGGTGTATTTAACCACGATCTCATTGTCAGTTTTAGGGCTCACCAGTGCTCCCTTCAAGAGATCGATTCAGTCATTTGGAAACAGATGTGAGTTTTCTAAAGCGGCTCTCGACACCCCTCTCATTAAGAACGAAAGCTCTGTTCTTCGCTGACTAAATCCGGGGACGGAAAGGACGAGAGACAAATCTTGTTCGAATTTTTATTTAGAATGAGCTGCCTGGCTGATTTTAGATGTTTGTAGAAATAAAGCGGTTAACTCCCCATAAACCCACCAGCAACGGAAACACAGTTTAGGAGAAAAAGTAGAAAAGGTCTTTGGCTTGGAAACTAGTACCTTACATGTCATTTGATAGTCTGCATTTAAGGATTTTCTGAGTATGGTTACAAGCATATATTCCTGACTGTTGACTTTCAGACTCCCCCCCAACTCTTTCTGTCTTACATAGGTGCTGTCTTCACCAACTAGTCCCCAGCTTTGCTGGCTATGTTCCTCCCAAGCTCAGCAGTTGTACCACACTCTTGACTCCCCTCCTCCATCCCTTCCCCCACATTACTCCCATGGCCTGGAACTCATTCCCTCCCTCCTCAAACCTGATGCTTAAAGACACCCTGAATTTCCGTCTCCTCCAACAAGCCTCCCCACTTAATTCCCAACCCACCAGATACCTCTAGAAGCAGCCCAGCCTAGTAATTAAAGGATCTGGGTACTAATCCCAGCTATGTCACTTGACTTTGGTCACTTAATTTCTCTGTGCCTCCATTTTCTCACCTGTGAAATGTGGGTTCACTACCTGCTCTCCTTCCCACTTAGACGCTGAACCCCATGTGGAACAGAGGCTGTGTCTGAACTGGGTATCTTGCATCTCCCTAGGTGCGTAGTGCACAGTAAGCACTTAGCACATAGCACACTTCTTATCATCCTAATAGTAATGCCTGCTTTCTCTACATGTCTTGGATACAGTGCCGTTAGGGAACTGGGGGATGGCCTTCTGCCAACATGAGCTTGCTGAGGTTTGGTGGGTCATGGTGCTGGTGAAATGGCTTTGAAATTGGTTTTCCTTAATGCAGTGTTCTGCAGTATTGCGACCCTTGTGATCCTTGTGTATCTCATCTGCCTCTCCAGAGATCTCTTACCCACATCTGCCTCAGGCCTGGAATGCCCTCCCTCTTCATATCCAACAATGACTCTCCCCCTCTTCCAAGCCTTTATTGAAGGCACATCTCCTCCAAGAGGCCTTCCCTGACTAAGCCCTCCATTTCTCTTCTCCCCCTCCCTTCTGCATCACCCTGACTCTCTCCCTTTATTCCTCCCCACCCCCAGTCCCACAGCCTTTTATTTATTTATGTTAATACCTGTCTCCCCCTCTGAACTGTAAGCTTGTTATGGGCAAGGAATGTGTCTGTTTATTGTTATATCATACTCTCCCAAGCGCTTAGTACAGTGTTCAATAAATATGGTTGACTGACTGAGTGGGTCCTCGGGGCCCAGACTGATGCTGTCCACTCTGCACACAGTAAACACTTAGTAAATATGATTGCTTGATTGATCGTCTGTGCCTTCCCGCTCAGCAAGGGACTCTGCCCGCGGGGGCCGGGTGGAAAGAATTGTCTGTGTTGGCAGGATGAGGGTAAACCATCCACAGGAGGGTCTGGGCCTGAGCTTCTGGGCTTGCCAGAGGCCTTCATGTTTTTGTTGAGAACTGGCTTAGGGAGAGGAAAGCAGAGACTACTCTCATGATGGTATCCATTAAGGACTTTCTGCGTGGCAACTGCTGTGCAAAGCACTGGGATAGATGCATGAAAATCAGATCCCACAGCACTCATAGGCCAAGAGGGAGGAAGAACAGCTGCTTTATTCCTGTTTCTCAGAGGAGGAAACTGAGGCATGGGGGGGAGAGCGGGGAGAACAGCTGCTTTATTCCTGTTTCACAGGGGAGGGAGAACAGCTGCTTTATTCCTGTTTCACAGAGATGGGAACTGAGTCCCAGAGACATTAAGTGGCTCACCCAAGGCCATCCAGCAGACAAGGGGCAAAACGGGAATTAAAACGTGGGTCTCCTGACAGCCAGTCGTATGTACTTTCCATTAGAACACACTGCCTCTCTGCCCACTCTGTAGACCGAGGGCAAGAACAGCAGAAACAAGTGAGAGGCATCCTGAGAGAGCAACAGCTATGCCTCTGTAACATTTTAGAAGCAGGTGTATGGAAAATCACCCCCCCACCCCTGAGTAATGAGCTAGGGACCCTGCAGGCTGGACGATGAGGAAGTTCGTAAGCAGCTAACAGTCACCAGCAGTCATCTCGATGGTTGTTCTTTCCTTGGCATGATCAGTAATACCTTGCCTCTGCCTGGTTTTGACAATGTACTTCTCTGTGTGAATGCCTTTTCTATTTTTTCTTCCCATCTGTTGATCTCCTAGTGTTCCATCAATCAGTGATATTTATTGAGCACTTACTCTGTGCATAGCATTGTACTAAATACTTAGGGGAGTACAGTTCAGTAGAGTCAGTAACTACTATTTAGGTTGTGAGCGCCCTGTGGGAGAGGTCCTGGGTTCAAAATTATTATCATCTACCCACCTTAACCCTTGGAACTGTGCTTGACACATAGTCAGCGCTTACCAGGATTATTATTATTGTTATTATTATTAGTGTATTGGTGTGATGAGAGAGTGGGATTGTGGTATTCATTAAGCAGTTCTTATATGCCACACGCTAGATATGGCTATGCAAAGCTGTAGACTGCCGCAAGACTCTAAGCTCGTTCTGGGCAGGTAATGTGTCTGTTTATTGTTGTACTCTCCCAGGTGTTTAGTACAGTGCTCTGCATGTAGTAAGCACTCAGTAAATACAATTGAATGAATGGAAAAATTCAGAGAGCTGGAGTGAGCCTACCCATTCCTTCCTTCTTGGGGTGGACTCTCGCCCACCCTGGCGGCCTTCGGCTCTTGTCATATGCCTCATTCTGATAATCGGGTTAATGTGTACAGAGGTCAAAGGGAAGACCGCCCTGCCTCGGGGCCCTCCGAATTCTCATAGTACTCTGTCACCTTCGTTGGGCCAGCAGAGCGCTGATTCTGAATGAGCAGGGCCAGCACCCTTTCAGACGGCGAGGGTAAGTACCGGAGCCTCAGCCGCCCATCAGGGGGTTCCAAACTGCATTGAGCAATTTGTATCGTAGAATTATGGCAGTTGGGAGGGGCACATAAATCGGGAGGGGCCATGGGCTCTTAATGTCATAATTCCACCATTGGAAGGGGTGATAGGTTTTGAGTGGGTGATTCTATAGTAAAAAAAAAAAAAAAGCCGAGTCCTAGAGGGTGCAGTGGGGTACTCTGCTTAGCAAGTTGTTGGGACTTTTTTACTTAGAACTGAGCTCTTGTCCGGTACATTTCAGTTGTCCTCTCAATAGGGATGTTGAGGAGGGGAGACTGTTGAGTAAGCACACTTTCCCGGCCAGGGAGGAACTGAGGCTCAGAGAGAAGAATAGACTTGACCAAGGTCAAACAGCAAACCTGAGGTGATTCTGGAAATAGAATCTCGGTCTCTTGAACTCCCAGGCCAGTGATTCCATCCTTACATTAATTATCAAAATTGTGGTATTTGTTAAGCACTTACTGTATGCCAAGCACTGTGCTAAGGTCTGGGGTAGATGTAAGATCATCAGTGTGGACACAGTCCCTGTCTCACACGGGACTCGCAGTAGGAGGGAGAGCAGATATCTTATCCTCATTTTGCAGATGAGGAAACTGAGACCCAGGGAAGTGAAGTGACTTGGCCAAGGTCACCCAGCTGGAAAGTGGCAAAGCCAGGATTAGAAGCCAGGTTCTCTCACTCTCAGGCCTGTGTTCTTTCCACTATGCCATACTGCATCCTGTGACCCTGTTGAACAGCAACAAGTGATTTTAGTGGTAAAAATGCCCCTTCTGTTTCCACAGACTTGGAGGTTACCCTTTGTGAGAGAGTTCCGTGCTGTACCTAGCTCCTATTGGTACATTCCGTCTTTATTTATCAGTCAGTATTTATTGAGCATCTGTTGTGTGCAGAGCAGGGTACTTGGCATGGTATGGTAGAATTATTGGAAATGATCTGTGCCCTCAAAAATCTGGGATTTTCCAGAAACACGGAGAACCCAAGCAATTTATCAAACATCATATGGCAAATCTGTGGCTGGGACTGGAAGCTAGGTAGAACTTTGTTGTTGCTTATGTAATAGAATTAATTTAGCATTTACTTTGTGCCAGGAGTTGGGGTATACACAAGATAATCAGGTTGGACACTCTTCCTGTCCCACATGGGGCTCCTGGTCTAAGGCTGAGGGAGAACAGGAATTTAATTCCCATTTTACAGATGATGAACCTGAGACACAGAAAGTAAAGTAACTTGTCCAAGGTCACTGATCAAACAAGTGGCAGAACAGGGATTAGAACTCACATCCTGTGATTCCCAGGCCTGTTCTCTTTCCACTAGGCCATACTTCTCTTGACTCCTAAACCTGTACTGCCTGCTTATCTCAGCAGAATTCACACTGTTACTCTACAACAGTTCAGTCTTCCCTTTTTAGCTGGCTGAAATTGAATCTGTGTTAGCCAGAGTTGAGACCAGAAAGTCAGTAGTCTCTAGATTTCAGTTTTTCCACTTCGGACTGAAATCATCACTCTACCCAAATTGAGCATCTACCATGTGCAGAGCCCTGTGCTAAGCACTAGGAAGCATAATGCAGGGTGAGAAGATATGAGCACTACCCTAAAGGACCTGACAGAAGGGTGGGAACAAGATACCAAACAATGGACAGTGAGAAAAAGAGAAAGGAGAAATGGATATATAGGTGAATAAGTGTTCGAACGCAGGACGGAAAGTCAAAATGTACCGAGATGGTAAAGAAGGGGTGTGAGTGTTGACATGCTTATTGGTGAAGAAGTGTGGGTTTGGGAGTTGGGGAGAAATGACCTGGGGAGAAGACAAATTAATTGTGGAGCTGTTGAGTTAGATTTTTGAAATCTTACAACTAGAAGAAACCTTTGTAATTCGTTGAGGCAACCAGCCTTTCTACCTGAAGCTCTTATTAGCTTCCTGTTTTGAATGCCTGGTTAAGATAGTTTAACTTTGCTGCTTTCTCAACTCCGAGTTAGTTTCCCAGATTTGAGTATATCCAGGCAAAATGAAAAATAAGTTTTTCCTCAATTTTCCCATGAGGTTGTGATCTTCGAAAGCTGGTGTTTCTTTTTTTCCCTTCCACCAAGTGTAGGGCTTTAATTCATGTTTCACCGTGGTAAGTAGCTTCTACTATGGGTTTCTCTCCAGTCTTGAAGCCGAGTAAGGCCGCAGACCTTCGAAAACCCTGCAGAGGGTGGATAGCCCCTGTAGCTTGATGGAGTTCCTCCTCTGACCGAAACTGGCCCTGAGCGGCGAGCAGCTCCCCTTTGGAGGGGCACCTCAGTGGACTTCCTTTTGGAAGCAGCTGTTGCCAGCCTTTTGCGACTGGAAGTAGCATGGCCTAGTGGATAGAACACAGACCTGGAGTCAGAAGGTCATGGGTTCTAATCCTTGCTCCACAACTTGTCTGCTGTGTGACCTTGAGCAAGTCACTTCACTTCTCTGGGCTGCAGTTCCTTCATCTACAAAATAGGGATAAAGACTGTGAGCCCCGTGTGGGACAGGGACTGTGTCCAATCCAATTATCTTGTATCTACCCCAGCACTTAGAACAGTGCCTGGCATATAGTAAGAGCTTAACAAATACCATAATGATGATGATGATTATTATTAATAAATAGCTGCCCTAATTCATCTTCAGTTTAGAGCAAATTGGTAAATTATCCAGATTTCCAAGTGAATACTTTCTTCTCAGAACTTTTCACTGTTTCCCCCCCTCACCAATGCAGATTTTTATCTCTCTCATTCAATGATATTTATTGAGCACTTACAGTGTGCAGAGCACCATACTAAACCCCCCCCCCCCCCCCATCCTCAGGCTCTCTTCCTGTAGCTGTTTAGCCAATAAGGTATTTGCTGAGTGCTTTCTGAGTGTAACTGTGGACTGCACCAAGCACTTTGGCAGTACAGCAGAGACAGAAGACACATTTCCGAGCCCTTTAGGAGCAGACATTCAACCAGAATTCCTTCCCTTATGTACTTCCGCTTCCCGGCTTAGATTCCCTGACAGGCCGAGCCAGCCTGAGTCACCCGCCTCTCTCCTTGCTTGACTGCCGAGTGGCTCCACGCAGTAAGCGCTCAGTAAATACCATGGATTGATTGGGATTGAGGAGGCAGCCATCTGTTCTTGTTGGTCTCTCTCTCTCTCTCCCCCCCCATACCCATATTGCCTCAACCTTCATTTTTCCCTGCTCCAAAACACCAATTTGCTCTCCCAACCAAAATTGTTTGGAAGGCAGATTGTAGGTTTCCTCTGCAATACCAGCACCTGGGTGATCTGATAATAATTGTCACATGTTAAATGTTTACTACATGCCAAGTACTATGTTAAGCGCTGGAGTAGAGGCAAGATAATAAGGTTGGACACTGGCCCTGTCCCACATGGGATGCCCATTCTAAATAGGAGGGACAGCAGATATTGAATCCCCATTTTGCAGGGGAGGAAACTGAGGCACACATGCATTTAACTAAAAGTAATAATAATGGTATTTGTTAAGTGCTTTCTATGTACCAAGCACTGTTCTAAGCATGGGGGTAGATACAGGGTAATCAGGTTGTCCCACATAGGGCTCACAGTCTTAATCCCCATTTTATAGATGAGGTAACTGAAGCACAGAGAAGTTAAGTGACTTACCCAAAGCCACATAGCAAACAAGTGATGGAGCCGGCATTAGAACCCATGACTTCTGACTCCCAAGCCTGTGCTTTTTCCACTAAGCCACGCTGCTTCTCAAATGACTTCTTAAGTGCCCGTGGTCATACCGGTTAGGGAAGTGTCAGAGCTGGGATTAGAACCCAGGCCTCCTTCCTCCCAGGCCCATCTTCTTCCTAGTCAGAAGGTCATGGGTTCTAATTCTAGCTCCACCACTTGTCTGCTGTATGGCCTTGGGCTAATCACTTCACTTCTCTGTGCCTCAGTTTTCTTATCTATAAAATGGGGATTGAGACTGGGAGCCCCATGTGGTATAGGGATTGTGTCCAATCTGATTTGCTTGTGTCCACCCCAGCGCTTTGCGCTTAGAACAGTGCTCAGCGCTTAGAACGATGCTTGGCACATAGTAAGCGCTTAACAAATACCATTATTATTATTATTACAGTCCCTGGCACATAGTAAGCGCTTAACGAATCCCAGTTATTATTATTAGTACATCCTGTTGCTCTCTACAGACATTAATCTCAGTTTCTGGGTTGGTACTTCACTTATGGCTAGGGGATCAAGGGATTGCTATACCTTGGCCTTTTAGCTGGACACTGGAAGGTCAGCCAATTCTCTGAAATGTTTGGAGAGCAGATCGCTTGATTAGCTTGCCTTTTTTCTGAGATAAGCCCTTTGCCTTCAGAGCAGGGTGGATATGGGGTTGCATCTTGCAAAGAGCTGGAAAGCAGTGAAAGAAGGGGAGAAGGTCATCCTGCTGGGGCAGAACCAAATAAGTGGAAGCTTCTTGTTAAGTTCTTTATAAAATGTGATTCATTCAGTTGTATTTATGGAGCACTTACTGTAGTGCTTGGGAGAGCACAGTACAACAGTAAATAGACACATTCCCTGCCCACAGCGAGCTTACAGTTATTCTGCGCCAAGCACTGTGCTAAGCCCTGAGGGTGTACAGGGTCAAAGGCGAGGCAGCCCTCTTCCTATGCCCGTTGGGCTCAGTGTCTCCATCCAGGGCAGAGAAACGTGATTGCAAGCTTCAATCAAGGATGTGGTCAAATGGAGAAAACAGCCCCAAGACAAGTAATTGAACAATTTTTGGAAGTGGAGGCCTCATCCTCTCCTCAGCTCCAGGCAAATGTTCAGAAACCATTATGGGAGGAAGCTTCTCTCTAAATCCCCCAGCTTTCTTCCAGCTACAAATCTGGTAGGAGAAAAAGTGCAACTGTAGCTATGCTCTGTGGTGTCACATTTCAGCATGACATCCTACTCTGAGTCCAGGTCTTACTTACTGTCTATTCGCTCCCAGGCATCTTGGCCAGAGCCCGGCCCACAGTGTTCAGTCATACTGAAGGATGACAGAAATGCGGATGAAGGTCTGTTGTATAATAATAATAATAAAGATAGTGGTATTTGCTAAGTTCCTGCTCTTCACCAAACACTGTACTTAACGCTGGAATAGAGTCAAGGTAATCAGGTTGGACACTGTCCCTATTCCACATGGGACTCACAGAGAACAGGTCCCTGTTCAATCCCCATTTTACAGATGAGGGAACTGCTGAGGTACAGGGAAGGTAGGTGGCTTGCCCTAGGTCACACAGCCCACAAGTGGGATTAGAACCCATGACCTCTGACTCCCAAGCCCGGGCTCTTTCCACTGAGCCACGCTGCTTAGTGGATAGAGCCCGGGCCTCAGAGTCAGAAGGATCTGGGTTTTGATCCCGGCTCTGAATTAGCCCCAAGTCCAATAAGTGGTTGATTCACACACCCAATTTAGGGCTAATCAAGATTCCGTTGTGACTCCCCAGGAGTCAGAGATGTTTTGGATGGCATTTTGACCTTTGCTGACCTCTTCTCCCCTTGAAAAAAAGACTCATTTGCTGTTGGTACACTCTCCTAGACTCTGTCCTGAGCATTTTGGAGTAAAAGTTGGACCCTACTTTGGGAAGTTATCATTTTATTTAGAAGGTGGGGTAGATTCCTCTAGACTGTAAGCTCGCTGTGGACAGGGAACATGTCTACCAACTCTGTTGTACTCTCCCAAGCACTTAGTACATTCCTTTGCACACAGTAAGTGCTCAGTAAATATCACTGATTTGTATGAGGTGATCCGATTGAACACAGTCCCTGTCTCAAATCACAGTCTGAGAACTGGTATTCCCATTTTACAGGTGAGGGAACTGAGTCACAGAGAAGTTGCACGCCATATCCAAATTCAGAAAGGAGTCCAGGAGTCAAACCGGATCCAGAACCCAGGTCTTCTGACTCCCGGTCCCATCCTCTGCCCACCTCTCCTGGAAGTTATTAATGGGTTTGCTATCCCTAGTCAACCTGTGGAGAAGTGGACCGTATTTTGTGTACCAAACCACAGGGTGGGCATTTTAACTAACTGTTTTTATGGAGGAGAAGTGATTGGAGAGCAGAGAGAAGCACTGTGTATTTGTTTTGAGCTTTGAGATTTTTAGATGAGCTGGGGCAAAGTTCGTTCTTTACCCAGATGATTGGATGAGGTTTGTGCCAGTGGATTTCACTAAATCCCCCTATCTTCAGGTAGAAAGCATTCTGTAAATCCAGAAGACAGCTTGCCTCCATGGGAAAGCAGGTGCTGGACTTATTTCAGGAAAATAATACTAAAAAAAGATGGCGTATTGGGAGTGAGAAAGGGACTCATTCTCTGCCCCTCTCTGAGAAAATCAGGGAAAAAGCAAAGGAAAAGTTTTGGCCGTGCAGAAGACCCATATTTTTGGACGTGTGTGCCATTTTGGCAGAGGGTACAAAGCATCCATTATGCGGACCGTGGTTTTTGTCATGGAAACTGGGGAAAACGTTTGGTGGTCATGGAGAGAAGGGCAGGAGTTGCAAGAGACAGTTTGGGAGAACAAAAGTCATTGGGGGCTCCGCCTCATTTTATCATTTTTCGTAGAAACAACAAAGCTCCTGATGTGTCATATATTTCACATGGATGCTTGCATTTGCAAGTCACTCTTTTTACAAAAAACCCGTTTTGACTATAAAATATCTCTAATGGGGCCACGGTAGTCATGACATTTATGAAGTCCTTAAAATATGCAGGGCACTGTACAAATTGCTAGGCAAAGATACTATTCTTCTCTCCCCCTTAGACTATGAGTCCCATGTGGGACAGGGACTATGCCTGACCCGATTATTTTATATATACTCCAGTGCTTAGTATGGGACTTGGCATATGGTCAGCACTCAACAGGTACCACCGTAGTTATTTTTATTATTTTTTATTGTTAGGACACTGACTTAGATTTGTTCCCTAGCCTCCTAGAAGCTCATAATCTGGGGGGGACAGGTGCAAATTGCAAATTCTCCTAGGGATTCAGCGTGGCCTAGTGGAAAGAACATGGGCCTGGGAGTCTGAGAACGGGGCTTCTAATCCTGGCTCTGCCATATATCTGCTGTGTGACCTTGCGCGGGTCACTTAATTTCACTGGGTCTCAGTTACCTCATCTGTAAAATGGGGATTAAGACTGTGAGCTACATGTGGGACAGGGACTGGATCTGACTCGGCTAGCTCGTATCTACCCCTGCACTTAGAAGTGCTTGGCACATAGTAGGCACTGTACAAATACCAGTAACTATTCTTATGATTCTCCCTCTTACTTAGACTGGGAGTCCCATCAGTCAGTCATATTTACTGAGTGCTTGCCGTGGGCAGAGCTCTGAACCAAGAACTTGGCAGAGTACAGTTCAACAGAATGAGCAGTCATGTTCTCTGCCCATAAGCACTAAGTACAGTGCTCTGCACACAGTAAGCACTCAATACATTCGATCGAATGAATAAATAACGAGATTTCAGTCCCATGTGGGTCTGCGGCTGGGTCCGACCTGATGATGATATATTTCCTCAAGCCCTTGGCTCATGGTAAGCCCCAGGCAGCCAGCCAGCTACCCCAATTGTTGTTGGAACTGGGATGTGCTCCCACCTCTTCTTTCCCTCCCCCTTTCTTCTCATGTTTAGATCCCCTTGACACGTATCATTTCAGGTACTCTTCCCATGTGTGTCATTCCAAAATCCCTTCCTCTTCTTTTCCAGCCATGATATCCCCCACAGTGCAGGTCTGTAATTCCTGCTCCCATCAGGACACCTTCAATTAGATGTTCCCCCATCAGATTGTGAGCCCCTTGGAGGCAGGGATTGGGTCTACTTTACTCTGTTGTACTGTCCCAAGCGCTTAGTATGATGTCCTGCACAGAATGGGCACTCAGTAAATATTATTGATTAAGGTGGTGAGTCTCAGAGCTCTGGGTTATTTAGGACTCCTTACTGTCCTTAGATTGAAGGTTGAGCAGTTTCTTAATCTAATTTTTTTTTTAAATGGCGTTGGTTAAACACTTACTGTGTGCCTGGCACTATACTAAGCGCTGGGGTAGATACAAGCTAATCAGGTCTGATACAGACCATGTCCCACATGAGGCTCACAGTCTTAATCCCCATTTTACCGATGAGAAAACTGAGGCACAGAGAAATGAAGTGACTTGCGCATAGTCACACAGCAGACAAGTGGTGGAACCAAGACTAGAACCAGTGTCCAACTGACTCCCAGGCCTGTGCTCGATCCACTATGCCACGCTGTTTCTGCCTTTTTCTTCTCACCTTCCCTTCTCCCCTTCTGTCTCCATGGCCGCTTGGTTTGACCAGACCCTGCTCATGTTATTGGTCTTATTGCTATAATTATCCTTATTACTATTTTCTTCAGTTTTCCCACCTCTAAAATGGGGGAGAAGATGTCCATTTTCCTTCCCTCTTAGACTGAGAACTCCATGAGGGACAAGGACTGTGTCGGCTCCAATTATCCCGTATCTTTCCCAGCGCTTAGCAAGGCGCTTATAGAAAGTGCTTAATAAATACCATTGCTATTATTGTTATGATTATTATGCACTTCCAATAGTCTCAAGCGCAAGGGGAATACAGGAAAATCAGTCCCTGACTCCCGGGAGACACTCAGTCTGAGGGGGGAGGTGAGAGCACCTCGAACGATGAGAATGTAATCCAATCAGCAGTGAGCACAAGTTAAAATTCAACAATGAGGTGGATAAGGTAAACCCTCTTTGAGGAGATAGTCCCTGGGGTCTGCCCCCACCCTCCTGGCCTTTAGCTGCCGGCACCCTGCCTGCCTGTGCAGGGGAAGGCAGGTCCCCCCTCACCCCCACCGTGATCCCTGAGGGTCTGGAGGCCCTGGCCCAGGTGGGGTCCAGCCCATCCTGAACCACTCACAGCCTTCTCCGCAGCCTCTCCCGTCTTCGGTCAGCCCCGCGGAAAGTCACAGAATCCGTGCCCTTTGGATTTGTGCACGGGACACCGTCCCAGAGTTCTCCGTCAACTTGGACTTTGTTTCTGACTGGGAGCTTCAGGGGATGCCACCTGTCTGCACCCCGACCCACCTGCTGTCCCGTTTTCTTCCCCTACAGTTACACTAACTTGTGCCTTCACCCACACAAGTCTCTGTGCCTGGACCCAACCCCTTCTCGCCATCCACCAGATCTTTCCCTGTCTTCTTCACTCAGGGTCCCGTTCCCTGTACTTCGTAGCCCAAGCCAGTCCCTTCATAGCCCCTATTATTATTGGCTCATACGGCAAGACAGTACTCGTTGAGAGGACTGTTGACAACATGACTGATGCGCAAATGCTTTTCTTTACTCTGTGCTTTCCCATTCCTGGCAGCAGAAATGAATACTTGTTGTTTTTCACTCCCAGGCTCCTAAAGTTGGAGGATTCAAGACAAGTTGTGACTGCTGTTCATACTGACCTTGTGCCTTGGTGAGTAGAGAGAATGGAATTGTCCATGCTTTACTTTCATTTGGGTAGAGGACTCTCTGCAAGGCAATTGTGGAAGGGGAAGGGATGGATTATTTAAAAAGTTATGGGAGAGTTTGTTCTCAGGTGTTTAGCGTACTGGCTCAGACCATTTCTCTCCCATTACCAGATTGGTGTGCGAAAAGGAAGTCAAGGAAGGACTGACCATGCTAAAGTGAAGCTCTTTGCTTTCAGATTACCTCCTGCTTTCTTCCTCTTTTCCTCCTGTTGGATTTGTTTCCTTTCCTCTTTTTTCCTGTCTCCTATGGAATGGAGTGGGGCAACAGTGTTCTCAACCATGGTGTCTGTGAACCTTCTCCCCTTCCTCACGATCAGTTCGCGGTTGTCCAGGTGGACAGCAAATGCCAGAGCCTCAGGGTTTCATGTTTCAGGGTTTCTGCCTCTTCCCCAACAGATATTTCACCAGAACTAAAAACCCCGGACTACAAGTTTAAATTTTGCTTCCCTCCCCTTTGCTGTGGGGGTGTTGTGGAGGGTGATACCAGTGAGTTCTGCATTGGCCAAAAGGCAGGGGAGCCTGAAAGAGGAAAGGAAAAGGCCATGATAATGCCCAAAATGATAATGATGTCCACAAAATAGAGCAAAAGACCTTCTGGATTAGAAGTTCTCTCCCGTTTTGCATTGTGTTACAACATTGGGAAGCAGCATGGCCTAGTGGGAAGAGCATGGGCTTGGGAGTTAGAATGACCTGGGTTCTAATTCTGGCTCTGCCACTTCTCTGTTGTGTGACTTTAGGCAAGTGACTTCACTTCTCTTGGCCTCAGTTTTGTCAACTCTAAAATAGGGATTAAATACCTGTTATCTCTCCTACTTAGACTGTCCTTGGGCAGGACAGGCAGTGTGCCCGACCTAAATAACTTGTATCTATCCTAGTGCTTAGAACAGTGTTTGGCATGTAATAAGCACTTAATAAATACCATGAAAAAAGCCCTCAAAAAACCTTTGTCTCCCAGTATTTCTGAACTCTTGGGGTGAAACGGGTTCAGGAGAGCTGTTTTCAATCACTCAGAGAATAATGGCCCTGAAAATCCGCCCCCGCAGTTTGAGTTAGCCAATTTTTGCATCTTCCCAGGGGATGCCTCTTTGGCCAAAGGAGAGGCCACGTTTGCAGCAGGAAAATGCCGAAGTCCAGTTTCTTATGGAGTTATGTGGAGAATTTACTTGTAATGTTCTCACAGATGGGTGGAGATGTGTGTCTGCTTAAGTCAGTAGAAGGGAGACTTGAGCACAGAGCACAGTGTTGTGCAGTGAGCTGGTTTTTCTCAAATTGAAAATGGGAAATCTTGTGTGAAATACTGAGGGTTTGCCAGTTCTTCTTCCTCAGTCTGCGTTTCTTGTTGTTTGGAAGTCTGTGGGATACTTTTGCCTCCTATCAAAACTTTTTGGAACTCTTGGCCGACAAGAGGTGCAGTGAAGCGGCATGTCCTAGAGGAAAGATAATGGCACTGGGAGGGCCGTGCCTCACAGATTCTTACTCTGCCGTGTTTGCTTTCCTTTGGGGAAGATGGGGTGTGTGTGTGTAGGCAGTGTGACAATTCTTCCAGTCCCCCTTACCCATTGGCCGCCTTTCCTTTTCGTCCCTGATTTCCATCAACACCCTCCAGTTCCATCTGGGTAGACTGTCTCAGGTGGCCGGCAGGTAATTGGAAAAAGCCCCAGAAGTGGGCATATTTGGGCTAAACTGGGCTGATGGGAGAGACTGCTGCTTGCATCTCCCATTGGGTTGTAAGTTCCTTGAGGGCAGGGAGCAGGGAAGTCTTTCTTCTGTTGACAATAATGGTATTTATTGAGTGCTTACTGTGTTCCAGGCACTGTGCCAAGCCCATCGTAATCAGATGGGATCCATGTCCCTCATTTTACAGATTAGGAAATTGAGGCAAAAAGACTTGTGCCTTACATAAGTGTCTTGTCTAAAGGTCGTCCAGCAAGTATGTGACAGAGCCGGGACTAACAGTTGGGTCTAATGTAGGCAAGTGGTCTAGCAGAAAGAGCTTGGGATAGGGAGTCAGGAGACCCAAGTCACTCTGGGTCACTCGTGGCAGATGGGTCACCCATCGATGCAATCGGAGATAAGAATACCTGAACTCAACAAGAGAGAGTGACTTAATGAGAGTTTGTAGTGAGAAGCAGCATGGCTTAGTGGATAGAATACGGGCCTGGGAGTCAGAAAGTCATGGGTTCTAGTCCCGGCTCTTCCACTTGTCTGCTGTGTGATCTTGGGCAAGTCACTTCACTTCTGTGCTTCAGTTCCCTCTTCTGTAAAAAAAAGGTCTGTGAGCTCTATGTAGGACAGGGACTGTGTCCTACCCGTCCATCCTGATAAGCTTGTGTCTACCCCAGTGCTTAGAACAGTACCTGCACATAGAGCTTAACAAATACCACAATTATCATTATTGAAGTGCTCTGAACTCACCTGAGGTGACTATGTAACAGACACTATTATTATTATTGCATGAGGTAAAATTATCTGGCCAGATAATTGACCCTCTTTTTAATTAATTTTTATGACTGTTCCCTCCACTATATTGTAAGGTCCTTGAGAGCAGAGATCATGTTTACTCACTCTATTGTACTCTCCCAAGCACTTTGTACAGCAGTCTCTGCACAGACTAGGCGCCCAATAAATACCACCGACTGATCAATTGTCCGAAAGGGGCTTGCACACATCAGCCTCACTCTGCAAATGTGGGCTTTGAGGATTACATATTTCCAGAGGGGAAACCAAGCAATCACAGAAGCAGATCTTCCTTCACTGGTACTGCCTTCATCCTGCCCCAAGTACCTAGTCTTTTTTTCTTTCTTAATGCAGTTTTTCCTCCTTCCACCCACTCCTGCCGGCTACAGTTATGCTAATTAGCCCTCAGGTTTCCTTCATTCATATGCTTCCCTCCTCTACTCTTCTGTTCCAGATGATTTCCATGGACTCAGCGCCCCACTATGTTTCCTGAGTCTTTGTTAAGCGCTTACTAGGTGCCAGGCATTGTACTAAGTGTCTACCCCAATGTCTTCTTATGGCTATTTAGTCAATCAATCAGTCATATTTATGGAGCTCTTACTGTGTGCAGAGCACAGTAATAAGCACTTGGGAGAGTAAAATATAACAGAGGTGGTGAACATCTTCACTGCTCACAGTGAGCAGTGCTTTAAGGGCTCTGGCCTACGATAAGTGCTTATTTGTAGTGCTTTACACATTGTAATTGCTTAACAAATACCATCTTCATCATCATTATTATTATAGTCAAGCCAAAACCCTAAAGAAGCTATGGATACAGCACCGTTGGGCTCGGAAGCAAACCCAAATGATGGAGTGCATGAAATAAAGGGGAAAATGGACTCATAGATCCCAGGACTACCTCTCAACGACTAACTACTTGGTCTGTAGCAAAGTCATCAAGACAGAGGAATCATGGGAGTTCTGTTAAGGGACAATCCAAAGTGGTGAAAAAATGCGTAGGAGAAGCTCAAGGTGGGGGGGTGGAGATGACGGCCAGGTGTGATTTGCTTCAGTCAAAATCTCTTCTTTCCCCGAATGTGACACTGGGCATTCCCTGAGATTATTGACATCCATTCAGTGAGCTGGGTGGTGGTTTTATTATTTTGTATTTTTTTATTTTTTGTGCCTATCTCAGTTCCTGTGTGGTTGCAGTCCAAAGGCCAAAACTTTCTAACTTTGACCCCTGGAGGTGTACCCCATGGGGGTGTAAATACCTACCTTCCCAGTTGCTTTTTCTTTGACTGAATTTCTCCTCAGTGTCCACCGTAGTTTTCCACACCACCCAGACCTTTGAGGAGGTGAAGGGTTTCGAGTTTTACAACCAAGCTAGTTAATTCCTTTCTTAAATATCCACTTGATGAGCACAGCTGTGCTATTAGGTAAGTCTATTTTACAGTCCCTCGGGACAATTTTCCGACTGTCGGGCACGTTAGCGCCAGACCACATTTCAAAAGTGTTTTCGAAATGCTTTCTGGAACTTTTTTGGAGGGGCCTGTGGGTGTGTGGTTGTTGTTTTTCTCCCCTTACCTTGGTGGCTGAGAGGAAGAAAAGTCCATAAAACAACTCTAATAATGATGGTGTTAAGCACTTCCTAAGTGCCAAGAGCTGGAGTCCATACAGCACAATGGGGCTGGACCCAGTTCCTGTCCCGCAGAGGGCTCACAGTCTAAGAAGGAGGGAGAAGCAGGTATTTGATCCCCATTTTACAGTTGAAGAAGCTGAAACATCAAAGCACAGTGACTTGCCCAAGGTCACTCAGCAGGCAAGTGGGGGACCTGCCAGGCTTACATGTGTCAAGCATGCCCTACTCATCTGAGCAAACCCACATACTAGTAATGGTATTTACTGAGGGCTTACCGCAAGCAGTACACTGTATTAATCACTGGTGAGTGGGGTGAGTTCTACAGGAGTGCGTGACGCATCCCCTATATGGGCCTTCCTCTTGAACTGGGGAGACGTGAGGTGGCATGGGTTTTACTTATCGCCTTCCTGAAGATTGCAGTTGTAGCAGAGCAACAGTGGGAATGGGGTTGGGTATAGAGCTCTGCATGAAATAGGTGGTCTATTCATACTGTTGATTGGTTGGCGCAATTCATTAAGGAGTCGGTGTGACCTAGTGGAAAGAGCATGGGCTTGGGAGCCAGAGGACCTGGGTCCCAATCCCGGCTCTGCCATGTGTCTGCTGTGAACTTGGGCAAGTCACTTAATTTCAGTACCTCAGTTTCCTCATCTGTAAAATAGGGATTAAACATCTGTTCTCCCCCGCCCCACCCCACCAGACTGTGAGCCCCTTGTAGGACAGGGACAGTGTTCATCCTCATTATCTTGTACCAATCTTGATCTTAACAAATGACATTTTCTTGAAAAAGAGAAAAAATGAGGAGCCTTTCTTCTTAGATTGTGAGCCCCATGTGGGACGGAGTCTGTAGCCAACCTGAGTATCTGGCATCTACCCTAAGCTTAATACAGTGTAAATTTAAGAACATAGTAAGCAATTGACAAGTACCATTAAAAAAAAAGAACACCCATCCCAGCCCATCCCAAGTGTAATACTTGGCACATAGTCAATCAGTAGCATTTATTCAGTGTTATGTGTGCAGAGCACTGTACTAAGCACTCGGGAAAGTAAAATATAGGATAGGTGGACACGATCCCTACCCACAAGGAGCCTATAGACTAGAGGAGGAGCTGGTGGACTGGAAGAAAAATGCCACTATTATAGTTATTATTATTATTTTTATTATAATTCAGTAGCCACTTCCTGTCTCTGTGGTGTGGTCGGGCTTCAGTATTTGTCTTTCAGTTTAGGCATGGCTAATCACTTGGCCCAGGGCCTGAAAGGCTTTAAATAGCCAACACATTGAGGCTCACATGACGCCCTTTCATGTGCAGTATTGGGCCGGCCTGCAGAAGTTTCCATGTTTTGGAAAATTCCCCATTGCCTGACACCTCGTTATTCCCCAGTCCACACTTGTGTGCCGGTGCTTGTCCAGACCCATTCCACGGAATGTCTGCCACTCTTTAAGGCAGACATTCCTATTTATTGAGCTCTTATTGTGTGCAGAGCACCATACTAAGCTTTTGGTGGGAGAGTATACTGTAACAGAGTTGGTAGATACGTTTCCCACCTGCAACGAGCTTCCAATCTTGGTGCAGATGCCTCAGAGAAAGTTCTCCGCTGGGGAGCCTTGCTCCGTCGATTCTCTACAAATGTCAGCCAAGGGCCCGACGCGAATGTCTTTTCTCATCTGCAGCCATTGTCCCCATCTCTTCCCGCGCAGACCCTTCCAGAGACAAAAACGAAAGCAACAGGAATATGATGGGGAATCTAGCCACAGTCACAAAGCACACTGGAAGCGGAAGGACTGTATCTGTAAGAAAGGAAAATGACCTGTGTCCGGGCAGGAGAGTCTCTTCTCAGGTGGCCTATTAATAATCGATAGTAGACTCTTAGCTCTTAGCACTTGGCATTGCATTTCAAACATTTGAACCTTAATTTTAATTATCAGGTGGCAAGTCTGCAGCCGTTGTGCCAGCGTTCATTGGGCACTCACTTGGTTAGTGCACTGCACTGGGGAAGTAATAATAATAATAATAATGTTGGTATTTGTTAAGCGCTTACTATGTGCCGAGCACTGTTCTAAGCACTGGGGTAGACACAGGGGAATCAGGATGTCCCACATGGGGCTCACAGCCTTAATCCCCATTTTACAGATGAGGTAACTCAGGCACAGAGAAGTTAAGTGACTTGCCCACAGTCACACAGCTGACAAGTGGCAGAGCTGGGATTCGAACTCATGACCTCTGACTCCAAAGCCCATGCTCTTTCCACTGAGCCACGCTGCTTCTCACTGACACTCGTCCCTTCCTCGAGGAGATTACGCTGTAACTGGAGACACTCTCTCTCTCTCTCTCACACACACACACACACCCCACACACAAAAATTCAACTAGAGTGGTCAAAGTAAATAGAAGAGTGCGCACACTCTAAGGAGGAGGTATGTACATTTTTGGAATGTTGTCCAGGTACAGAAATTCATATTTTCCCTGCCCTTCTTCAACTTCCCCCAACTTTAGGGGCAAATTTGATACTAATGAAAACTGCCAAATAGATTGGGTGGGGCTGCCTCCTTTTACCTCCAAACAGCCTTGACTGCTCTTGTCATCATAATCAACTCCCTAAAGCATTCAGTAAGCTCTCACATCTTAAGTGACATCAGCTCCCCTCCACTGACCATTCCAACAGTTACCTTCCTGCTCCTCAGTCTCCACTGAATTCCTTTTTAGTTTTACCTAGATGCTATTTATAATGAGTAACAAAGGTGTGAGCCACTCAGGCACAGCGAATAAACAGTTCTTTACTAGGTAATATCGCCCGCTTCCACTCTTCCCACAGGTGCTACCGGCATTGGGTGATGTGTTTAAGAAATGCAAAATAACACACTGAGAAGCTGCTATGATGGTTGCCAGTAGTGGTGACCGGCAACTTCCTCTATGGAGCATTCATTTGTAGTTTTATTAACTAGGGGCTTAAAGATCGTTTTCAATTGGCAGCAAAATGTAGTTCTTCATTATTCATCCATGATATTCTGTTGTTCGTTATCTCTGAGTAGAGATTCAGAGATGATATATGAATCATTTCTGAAGTCTGAGCTCTAGGAGAAACAGCGGGGCCAAGGAGAAAGAGCATGGGCCCAGGAGTCAGAGATCCTGGGTTCTGATCCTGGCTCTGTCACTTACTTGCCGTGTGACCTTGGGCAAGTCACTTCAGTTCTCTAGGCCTCAGTTTCCTCATGTGTAAAATGGGGATTAAGTTCCTGTTTTCCCTTTCTCTTGGATCAAGAGGCCCATATGGAACAGAGATTGTATCCAATCAGATTAACCTGTATCTACCCCAGCATTTAGTAAACTGCTTGGGGCACATAGTAAGCACTTAATAAATACTATTATTATTATCATATGTACCGCTTCTGGTCCATACTTTCCTGGCTCTTGGGTGCTTTGAATCAGTCCATCAGTGGTATTTATCGAGCACTTAGTATGTGTATAGCACAGTACTGAGCACTTGGGAGAGTACAATACAGTAGAATTAGACACATTTCCTGCCCATAGCAAGCTTATAGTCTAGGGGATCAATCAGTCAATCAGCTGTGATGGGCGAGGAGGTCCCGGGTCTTTCCAAGCAGAGGGGATTTTCTGACCTGTCTAGTCCTCTCATCTAACCTTGAAGTAGATTTTTTTTTCCTTCCTTCCAGATGAATTGTATTGACCTCTAAACAAATTGAAGGGTGGAACCTTATTTGCCCCCCAGTTATTTTGCTGGTTTTTCATCTTCTGGGACACAGTTGCATTCGAAAAAGGTTTAGTAAGCAGTTTGGATTTGTATTGACAGCACTGTTTATCAACCTCTGCTTGCCACCTGGGAGCAATGTAGGAAAGAAGACTTCTTTTGAAAGGTGAAAGCCTCACATTTATTTGCAGGGCTAGGGGAAAGCTGGTCTGTGCTCTTAGGAGAAGATCACCGAGGTGAGGAGAGGAAGGAGGAACCTAAGGGAAAGAATATTAGGCCAGCTGACCTGAGAGCCAGGTTATTAATATGCTGTGTGACCTTGGGCATGTCACTTGAACTCTACATGCCTTCGTTTCCTCCGTTTCCTCTTTTGGGAAGCAGTGTGGCTTAGTGGAAAGAGCCCGGGCTTTGGAGTCAGAGCTCATGGGTTCGAATCCCGGATCTGCCACTTTGCAGCTGTGTGACTGTGGGCAAGTCACTTCACTTCTCTGGGCCTCAGTTACCTCATCTGTAAAATGGGGATTGACTATGAGCCTCACGTGGGACAACCTGATTACCCTGTGTCTACCCCAGCGCTTAGAACAGTGCTCTGCACATAGTAAGCGCTTAACAAATACTAACATTATTTTTATTATTATTATTATTTTGTAAAATGGGGGTAAGAATAATCCCTGTCATGCTCAACTTCACAGGGAAGCTGTGTGAATAAAATGAGTTAATTTAATCTTTAAAATCGTATCCTCAATGCTAGCTTCATAGACAGTGCTAGATTCATTCCTCAGGCCATCTCTCTCATTCAAGCTGCATATTCAGGCTGTCACCAAATCCTTTCAGTTCCACCTTCACAACATCTCTAGAATCCATCCTTTTCCTCTCCATTTAAACTTCTGCCATGCTGGTCCAAGCACTTATTTCCCACCTTGATTACTCCATCAGCCTCCTCTGATCTCCCTGCTTCCTGTCTCTGCTCACACTAGTCCATACTTCACTCTATTGCCCAGATCATTTTTCTGAAAAACATTTGATCCATGTCTCCTCACTCCTCAAAAAACCTCCGGCGGTTGCCCATCCACCTCCGCATCAAACAGAAACTCGTACTTACTATCAACTCTAATGCACTCAATCGTCTCTCCCCCTCATGTTTTACCTTGTGGATTTTGTACTACAACCCAACCTGTACCCTTGGCTCCTCTAACGCCAACCAATTCACTGATCTCTTGATCTCTTATGTCTCGCCACTGACCCCCTGCCCAAGTCCTCTCCTGGCCTAGATCCCTCTCCCCTTTCATATTCTGTAGGCCACCAGTCTCCCCATCTTCAAACCCTTACTAAAATAATATCACGTCCAAGAGGCCTTCCCTGACTAACCCCTGATTTTCCCACCATATTCACCCGCCCTTCTGTGTTGCTTATGCACTTGGGCTCTCATAATAATAATAATGATAATGGTATTACTATGAGCGCTTACTATGTGCCAAGCACTGGGGTAGATACAAGGTAATCAGGTTGTCCCACATGGGGCTCACAGTCTTAGTCCCCATTTCACAGATGAGGTAACTGAGGCAAGAGAAGTTAAGTGACCTTAACCAAAGTCACACTTCAGCCCCACAGCACTTGTGGACATATACCCAGTCACCGGGTGGGAACTGTTTCCACGGCCCCGATCCATTTGGAAGCCGAGGGGACGCTAGGAGGTGGCAACAGCGGGGCCTGGCTGGCTTTCTCTTCCAGCCCAAGTGAGACTCCTGCCCCTGATCCCATAAGATCCCACACCGCGGCTCTGGGAGGGGCGGGCGGGGATCCGGAGCCGTGCACCACTCACTGCCTGCCTGCTCACGTGGGGAAGGGAAACCTGCCAACCAGTGACTAGTGGTGTTGGCGTTAATTTCTCCTAAAGCGGAGGTTTGTGAAACCAGAGGTGCCCCTCCTCCTCCTCCTCCTTTTTCCTGGCAGTTGGGGAGGGGCCCAGTGTTGGCTAAAAGCTTGGGGAGCCCAGCCTGCTGTCATCTGCCTTTTCCATCTGGATGCTGCAGAATCAGGTTGGCACACTGGCGGTTGGCCTCTGGCCCAGCTGGGTAAAGAGTGAGTAAAGGAGCCTTTTGCGTTTTGGACTGTGAGGCGATTCTGAGTTGGGGATGGAGGTGGAGAAGGCTGCAGACCCTCAGGGCAGTGGGATGGGCGGCTGGAAAGAAGCAGCCAATCAGACTGCTTTCCTTTTTCGACCTTGTTTGGCTGGTGGTGCCTTGACAGGGCTTTGCCTTGTCTTCTCCCCCCAGAGCAGGTTTTTCGTCCACTTTGCTCTGCTAGGATCAGGCTGCCCGAGGCCCCCCAGTACCCACTTCGCTAAGTGCTTAATACAGTGCTCTGCACACAGTTAGTGCTCAATAAATACAATTGAATGAATAAACTCCAGAGGCATCTGAGAGGAGAGCACAAGCACTTAGTTCGGTGCTCCACAGGTAAGCTCGTTATGGGCAGGGAACGTATCTGCTCATTCTGTTGGTGGTAAACTCTCAAGTGCTTAGTACACTGCTCTGCACATAGTGAGCTTGCAAAGATACCCCTGATTTATTGATTAGACAGAGGGGGAGTTGATTAGGCAGATGGGGAGTTGATTAGGCAGAGGGGGAGAGAGTCTTCTGTTCCAAGACCCATCGGTGGTCTGTGGAAGCCTCCGTCTGTCAGAGTTGGGAAGGTCCTTGTGCAAGAAGTAGGTGCACGGTGTTCTGGCAGAGGAATGTTGCAGAGTGTGAGATAAGCAAATGACTCCAGAAGTGTGGAGCAGGGGAGCAACTTTTGTGGATTCCCAACCCCCTGAGTGCTCGGTAAATATTGCTCCTTCTGAATGATGAAAATTGTGGTATTTGCTTGTGATGTGCCAGAGGCTGGGGTAGATTCAAGGTAATCAGGCTGGACCCTTGTTGTCCCACTTGTAACTCACAGAAGCAGGAAGTGGGGAAGCAGAGGTTCAAACAGTGATGGTTATTGAGCACTTACTGTGTGCAGAGCACCATACCAAGTGCCTGGAAGAGTCAAGAAGCCCCCATTCCACCTCCTAGGAGTATCGGGTTAAAGGAGACAGGATCTGCTTTAACTCAAGGGGTCAGAGTTTGAAAAGCAGGCATAAAGTGGTTTCGTAGCTATGGTTTGGGGGATGTTTTTAGCCCTTGTCAGCTCATAGAATGGTCACCATCCCTTTCTCTGGTTGCAGTCGGCTTTCCGATGGTGCCTCTGTTGGCTTTGTGTATCGACGATCTGAAGAAAAACAGTCGTCTTAATTGATTCTTCCAACTAGTGTTGCCTGTCATAGGATCACTTGTGGTGTGGTTGGCAAGCGGATAGAGAAGGTGTGCTGTTTGTTCTCAGGCAAGCTTTGCAGTTCAGTGTTCAGGACTTTATTTTTGATTTTTAGGTTGACCTTATCTCAGAGCTTGTGGGCTTAAGTTAATCTGCCAGTTGGTTTGGGGTGGGGGTGGTGAGGAGAAGAGGGCTTCCGAGGAGGCCAACGGAGCCGTTTTAATTCAGTCAGTCGATAGGCTATACTGAGCACCTTCAGCGTGCCCAGCAGTGTACACGAGGGTTGGGAGAGGACAATAAAGAGTGGCCATTATTCCTGCCCTCCAGGAGTGTACAGTCAAGCAGTTGATCATTCATTCTGGTGGAGGATCTGGCCCTGTCACCCTCACAGGTGGTCAGAACTCTCTGGGAGTCCCACAAGCGAGAAAAAACGAGTTACTTTGTGCGAACTTGAGTCGGGACTGTTCCCAGAGCAGTCCAGTCTGTCAGAATGGGTAGAGCTGGAACCAATAGTTCCACTTGTGGGCAAGGAGAGCAGAGAGCAGGGCCACGCCTGGGTAGTGGGCTCCACTCAGGATCAGGGGCCGGAATGACCCTGCAGAAACGATTTGGGGCTGCTGGCAGGGTGGGTGGATGGTGAAGGGACAGTGGTGGTAGGGGTTGACCAGGTTTGTGTTGGCCGCTGGGCTCGGGCTGGGGGGACGGTGGGGCGGGGGGGGGCTGGTCTGGGTTCGAGGAGGAAGTGGGAACAGGAAAAACAATTACCACTGCGGGGTTTATCAAGTGGCACTATGTGCCGGAAATTGTGGTAAGCAGTGGGTGGATACGATATGACGATATGACTCATGGTCTAAGGGGGGAGGGAATCCCCATTGACACATGAGGAAACTGAGGCACAGAGAAGCTAGTGACTTGCCCAAGGTCACACACAGCAGGCAAGTGATGGGGCTGGGATTAGAACCCAAATCCCATGCTCTTTCCCCTGGGCCAGTGATGGGGCCGGCTGGAGTGGGGATTCATGGTGGCCTAGGGCCCTGGATGAGGTGGTCGCCTGCAGCACCTGTGTATTTTTGTTGTAGCTTCCCAACTGCTTGGTCCAGTGCATTACACTCACTAGGCGCTCAATAGATCCCATCCTTTCCGGGGCTGAAGCCCGGGCGTGAGGATGGCCAGTGGGGCGGGTTGGGGGGAAATAATGGTGGCAGCAAGAAAGCACCTCTGTCCTTTTTGTTTTTAAAAAGTTCAGAGAGCTCAGAGGTGGAGTGATTGCATCTTTTGTGGGACCTCATCCGAATGCCTAGTCACCCAGAAGTCTCAAAGTGCCAGAGATTAAACTCCTTTTCACCCAGAGCTCCCCTTCCTCCTGTTTAACCTTGACACATGCATGAGGGACTGACTGGGTGGGGAAGAAGGAGGGAGGGGGCAAGGGCTGGGAGGGAGAGTGAGGATATAGAGCATGCTCAGTAACTTGACTTCCCACTGCTGTCCCAGGCTCTTTAGACACTAGAATAATAACAATAATATAATTATGGTGTTTGTAAAGTACTGGCTATGTGTCAAGCACTGAGGTAGATACTGTGTAATCATATTGGACTCAGTTCCCAATCCACAATGGGCTCACAGTTTAAGGAGGAGGGAGAATGGGTTATTCATTATTATTGTTATTATATGTGTGAAATGCTTATTATGTATCAAGCAGTATTTCAAGTGCTAGGGTAGCTCGAAGTCTAAAAGTTAATCAGGTCAGGCACAGTCCCTGTCCCACATAGGGCTCCCAGTGAAAGTCAGAGGAAGATGAGGCATTGAATCCCTGTTTTAGAGGTGAGGAACCTGAGGCCCAGTGAAGGCAAATGATTTGCCCAGGGTCACCCACCAGGTAAGTGGCCAAGCCAGGATTCCAACCCAGGAGTCCTGACTCCCAGTCGCGTGATCTTGCTCCTGAGCTAGAGCCCCCCTCTCCACTGCAGAGAACGAATGAGCTCCACAAAGGGACATTCCCACCCCAGTCACCGAATTACAGGAGTGGAAGCAGTCTCTGGTGTCTTCCCCCTTGCGTCAACCTTCAGGTCCTGTCTTGCCACAGAGAAAACAGGCGCATCCAGGAATTCACAGGTTTCTCAATCCCGCCCTCCTTGAGCCCTCGAGAACTTGGATTAAGGGAATGTAACTCCCGGCTAACCCGGGCCTCCACCAGTCAGCTCACTTCCGCGGCTGGGTTTGAGTGCATGAAGGGGAAGTTCATTCACCGCAGGGATACAGACCAAGGATTTTTTCTTCAAAAACCCAGAGTCCTTGCCACTCATTTTTAAAAAAATGGTTTAAGTGCTATGTGCCAGGTACTGTACTAAGCGCTATGGTAGACGCTAGGTACTCACATTGGACACCGTCTCTGTCCCACATGGGGCTCTGCCATTTGTCTTCTGTGTGTGTGACCTTGGACAAGTCATTTAACTTAACTGTGTCTCAGTTACCTCAACTGTAAAATGGGGATCAAGACTGTAAGCCGCAAATGGGACAGGGCTTTGTGTCTAATCTATTTACTTTCTACTTACCCCAGCGCTTAAACAGTGCCTGGCACATAGTAAGCTCTTACCAAATACTGTGAAAAAGTAGCTAAACAAATCAAGAAAAATAGAGAATTTTCTCATAGGGGGATCCATTACCTCTTCCCCATAAACTGTGAGCCCCACTTGAGACAGGGACTGTCCAACCTGATTATCCTCTGACGACCCTTATCCTTAATATGGTGCATGGCACATAGTAAAGCACTTAGCGAATACCAAATTTATCATTATTTCTTGTTGTTGTTGTTGTTGTTATTGTCATTGTTATTATTAGCTTGCTCTGGCCTCTGTAGTCCCTTTGTGTTTCCCGGTGGGAATAATTATCATCATAACAAACCATTAGACTGTAGCCATTTTACCACCGGAGTGGTTTAGGGGGTCGAGGAGAAAACTTCCAAGTGGCTCAGATAATGTTGGTACTTGTTAAGCACTATGTGCAGAGCACTGTTCTAAACGCTGGGGTAGATACAGGGTAATCAGGTTGTCCCACGTGAGGCTCACAGTTAATCCCCATTTTACAGATGACGTAGCTGAGGCACAGAGAAGTTAAGTGACTTGCCCACAGTCACACAGCTGACAAGTGGCAGAGCTGGGAGTCGAACCCATGACCTCTGACTCCGAAGCCCAGGCTCTTTCCACTGAGCCATGTATCCCCACCCAAGTTTATATCTATAAGAATTGAGGTCCCCACCTGCCCATTTCATGATCTTAGGCGCGCATTTCACTCCAGCTGGGTCTCAGACCGTAAAAGAATTGTTATTGCTACAACGAGGCTTTTTGGGAGACAGATTGGTTATTAATGTTGGGACAGAGGCACCGAAGTGGAAAAGTGCCCAGTGGGTTTTTAACGAATTGCTCAAGTTAATCCAGCCGCCTGCAGAATTAGCCTTTCAGGGAGGATCTAGTCCTCACTTATGGTTTGATAAAATAGCCGATGCCCTCTCCCCTAATTCCTGCTCAAGAAGGCATATGGGTTTCTCTTCTGCTTTGCTGGAATCAGCTCTATTCCAGGGCTTCCCTCGCTTGAACAGAACATGAAGGCAGACAAATCAATGAGAGTGTATCGATGAATCAGTCATATTTATTGAGCACTTACTGTGTGCAGGGCACTGTACTAAGCAGTTGGGAGAGGACAACACAACAATATGACAGATGCAATAAGTTCCCGTCTAGAGGATAAGGAAGAACCTTGGCAATGAGCAGCATTAAGTCTCTGGGGAAAGAGACCAGATTTTTCTCGAGTTCCAAGTTCCAAGTGGGCCTGGCTTCCCCTTTCGCCTTTGTTCTCTTCACCTTTGCCAGGATGCGGGTTTTCCACATAAGGATAGCACCGGAATACAGAGCAGCAGCCTAAATCATGTAGGGGGAGGAATGGGCCCATCCCTTCAAAGGGTGGCCTTAAATTCTGCAGATTAATCCATCTGGGGAAGACTGTAGGCCCCCTGCTAGACTGTAAATTTGCTGTGGGCCGGAACGGGTCTGCCAAATCTGTTGTATTGTCCTCTTCCAAGCATTTAGCACTGTGCTCTGCCTGCAGTAATCTCTCAGTAAACACCATTGATTGTATATACTATTTATTACCTTATTTATTGTGTTAATGAGGTGTATATCTCCTTGATTCTATTTATCTTGATGATGTTGTCTTGTTTTGTTTCGTTCTGTTTTGCTTTGATGTCTTGTTTTGTTTTGTTCTGTTTCCCTTTGCTGTCTGTCTCCCCCATTTAGATTGTGAGCCTGTCATTGGGCAGGGGTTGTCTCTATCTGTTGCCGAATTGCACATTCCAAGCGCTTAGTACAGTGCTCTGCACATAGTAAGCACTCAATAAATACTATTGAATTAATGAATGCAACTGTTGAATTGAATTGCCTGACTGTTCAAAGCTTGAAGACTTTGCATGCACCTGTTGCCCTAGCTGCTTGTCTTTTATCATGTGATCCACTGCTCACGATTCAGCACTTTTGTACATATCTTTGTTATATATTACACATTATTTGTGTATGTTAATATCTGTGTACCCTCTAGACTGTAAACTAGCGGGCAGGACATGTGCCTGCCAACGCTTTTGTCCTCTCCCAAGCATCTAGTACAGTGCTTTGCATGAGGTAAGCACTCAAGAGAAACCACTGATGAAGATTCAAGGCAGACTAATCAGACAGCTGTATTTATTGAGCACCTATTGTAGGCAGAGCATTGTACTGAGCTCTGGAGAGAGTTCAGAGGTGTTAGATCTCTGTCCTCAGGGAGTTTACCTTGTAGAGGGGGTGACAAGTTAACCTGTTAATACTTAGCCAGATGAAGTATTGTAGCTAGCCCAAACTCTGCAATGGTTAAGCATCAGGCATCTTCCCTCAACAATCACTGCCCTTGCTCTCACACCTGCATCTGCCTCTCTCTGAATCCAGGCAGCCTCTGCTCCTGGCTGCTCGGCAGTCGCTTCAGTCTCTCACATTCCAGTCTCCTTCCTCCCCACTCCCACCCCACCCCGGCGTCTTTCTCCTCCTCCACTGCTCTTCCCCCACCACATCACCTCCTGCTTCAGCTCTCTAGTGACCACTCCTTCCCTGACAGTCACAGGCTGGTGGTTGTCTCAGCCAATCAGAGTGCTGAGTGGTAGCCCAGGTGGAAACAGCGTCCAGTAGAGTAGCAGTTTTTATTGGGAGCCTACTGGGTTTAAACCACTGTATTAAAGTACACTGGGAAGTAGAGAAAAGCATTGTGATACACTCGACAAAGCAGAAAGAGACCTTGTTCACATAGGTGTGAGATGAGTAAAGGGACGCGGAGGAACAGAGAGGAAGCGACATGGTCACCCACCTTTGGGCATGCATGCATGTCCACTCACAAGCACACGTAATTGACACCTGAGGCCACCTCTGGGCCCATTGGGAGTCATAATCCAGGAGGCTACCCTCAGAATATCTTTTATTTATAAATGTGCAAAAGGAAACTCAGTTCAGCATCTTCAGTTATGAATCATCAAGCATCACTGATGGTTGGAATGAAGCCTCTTCCTTTTTCAAACGTTTAACGTACTGTCTTGACTTTGCCGTGTAGTCCACGTCCACGCTTTAACCTAGCTGGGCCCATCCTGGATTTCCTGGAATTGGTTGGGGTGAACCCAGCTCTCCCAGCAGGTCCCGGTTTGACCTCTGGAGGAGTACTGGATCTCCAGGCCCGAGGCATTCCCACGGACCCGATTTAGACACCACGGAGAGAACTGGGTTCGTAGTTGCCAAGTGCAATGACTTCCATAACAAGATCGGAAAAGCCCATCCGTCTGGCAGCAACAGCATAGTCAGGTTGGAGTCAAATGGTGCTCCTTCCCCTGAGGGCTGTATTCAGAAAGCATAATTCCACTATAGACACCCCTCATTTCAGCGGGAATTCCAGTGCCACTCTGCTGGGGTTCCAAAGGAATTAGGTGAACTGAGGTCGGAAGCCAATTTGAGAGGAGAAAAGGTGACTTAATTGGAGTCAGTAGTTAATGCTGCAGGTCAATTTTTATATGAATTTTGTCGGAAGAAAAAACCTGTCTGTAGCATTTTTCCTAAGGCTAGTGTTTTTCCTTCTGTGAAAAGAGTTTTTCAGAAAGGGATGAAGATAGACTTCTGAGTCATTGCATTCCCAGATCATCTTCCTGTGAACAGAATAAATTTAATTTTGCCTTTGTTCTCAGGAAAGTTCGGAAGAGAGATGATCTGTTCCCTCTCGCTCTTCTTTTCCTGTATTTACTCTTTAAGACTCCGACATATTTGTCTACCCAACCAACGCAGTGTGGCCTGGTGGATAGAACATGGGCCTGGGAATTAGAAGGACCTGAGTTCTAATCCTGGCTCTGCCACTTGTCTGTTGGGTGACCTTGGACAAGTCATTTCACTTCTCTGTGCCAGTTACCTCATCTGTAAAATGGGGACTAAGAATGAGAGTCCCATGTGGAATATGGAGCGTATCCAACATGATTAGCTTGTATCTACGCAACACAGTGCCTGGCACATAGTAAGTGCTTAACAAAGACCATAAAAAGGCAACAATGATCATTTGGAATGTTTTTGGAACCCGAGACCCTATTTACAGTTGATGTGTATCACAGTTGCTGGCGGATAAAAGATTGTTTTTAAAATGTTAAAGAGATGGCAGCAGAGGCTTTCTTTGAGCAGGGCAGCTCACAGGTGCCCGTTGGCTGGGGGGCGGGGTGAAGAGGGGTTGGGGGCCATGGTCCCAAAACTGTCTGGGCTGGTCTCCCAGCCCTGCTCAGCCCAAATCTCTGCTATCACCCGGCAGTTTCTCAGCAGGACTGAAAAGACTATTAGCTTTTAACTGTTTGAAGATCAGATCTTCGTCTTTCCACCCACCTGGCCTAATCCCTGCCCCCTTTTGACCTCTGCACTCCCAATGAAAAATTGGCTCCTTTGGGGCTTCCTGCTGACTATCCACTGTCTAAAGGTGATTCTTTCTGAAGTAGGCCCTGGCAGTTGGCATTGGTTGGGGAGCTTGTTTTACATACGTGCGCACGTGTACACACACATATGCACGTGCGCCCGCCAACCTACCTAGAATCTCCCTGATTCGGGGAAGCAGCATGGCCAGAGAGTCAGAGGACTTGGGCTCTAATCCCTGTCCTGCTGTGTGATTTGGGGCAAGTCACTTCTTCTCTGTGCTTCAGTTTTCTCATCTGTAAAATGGGGATTCGGTACTTGTTCTCTCTCCTACTTAGATTGTGAGCCCCATATGGGGGTAGGGACTGCGTATGGCCTAATTAACTTGTCTCTGCCCCAGCATGTAGTACAGTTAGTAAGTGCTGAATTAATGCTACAGTACGCAGTTAGTAGTAGTAAGTAGCATTCATTAAGCACCTGCTTGGTGCGGTGCACAGTAGTAGATACTTGGGAAATACAGGGTAATAAAGTGATACATTGCCTGCCCGGAAGGAGCTTACGTTCACTATCGCACCACCCAGCATTTGTGGCAAAACATGAGCCAGATTAAAGACTAAGTGCTATTGGCTGACAGTCGAAGCCCACTCATCACTACGTAGCCCAGCACAGACTGCCTTGTCAAAAAACCTCCTTTCCAGATGGAGAAGAGAGAGGTTCCAAAGCATTGCAGGTGTCAGAGGTCGAGAGGTTAGAAAGCATCAAGGCAATTGCCAGAAACCTTTCTCTCAAATGCAGTTCTATCACATTTTCTATAACAACAATAAAATGATCCAATTTTCAACTAGAACCAGCTTTTGCCCGTGGTTTTTCATTTTCTACAAATGCCCATCTTGAGATTTTTAAATTTTTTTTATTGAAGGATGGAATCAGTGATTTTTTTCTGATCCCTTCCGGCTCTGTGATTTTTGTCATCCAAGTGCTTTGTTCCTCACAATAACATTAGACCGGTGCTCTCTGTTGCTGCTAATTGCCTCATTCGCTCACAGAACAAGGTGTTGCTTACTGGTGCTCGCTTTGTTGACATGGTCCCTCCCTGGGAAATGAATTTCCAGTCCCTCACACGATTCCTTCCAGGAGGTGAAGTTGCTCTCCTTCTTTAAATTGCTTCTCTTAAAGGAGCTTGTGTAACAGTATGTCTCTCTTTCTTGATGAAAATCAGCCTCTAGCTGGCCGGGCCAGTTGGCCAGAGGCTAGAGTCGATTGAATAAGCAGAACACGTAAGAAGCTGGGATGTACAGGGTTCGATGGACGAATAGTCGCGAACGACTATTTCATTTTCATTGGGGGTGAAATAGGGTTGAATGGGTGCTACCGCTGCCAGCTGTTTCATGTTACCCCACTTGCCTCCTCTCCTCAAATACTCGTTTCATATTTTTATACGCACACGACCAGGCACAATGTATTCAAATATAAAGCCTCCCAGGGTCCTCCCGGGAGTTGATTGCATTTAAAAAATTCACATACACTATCCCCCTACAGGCGAGTTTGCGATTTTCTCTGGCCGTTTTCTTGTTCCTGTTGACTGTTGGGCTGTTCTTTCCATTCGGAGTGGAGGTCTCTGGAGACCTAACATGTCCTGTGCCCTGCCGTGGTCTCATCGGGGACGGAAAGGGATGTAAGTGGCAAGACTTCCAAGGATGTTGGAAATAATGAAAACCTCCCGAGTGGGCAGCACAGATCACAGCCAAATTGGGGCAGACCACAAGGAATTTAGAAGTTGCAGTAGTAATGGCATATATCGAGCACCTATTGAGAGCCACCCACTCTACAGGAGAAGCATGAGACACATTCAGTCGGTCAGTCAGTTGTATTTATTGAACGCATACTGTGTGCAGAGCACTATACTAAGCTGCTGGGAGAGTACAGTATAACAATATAACAGACACGTTCCCTGCCCACAGTAAGTCTGCAGTCTAGAAGGGAAGGCAGGCATTAATATAAATGAATTACTGACCTTCTTTGTCTACCAGAAACTTTCACTCTCTGAACAGGCAAGGAGGCTGCACACTTCGCTCCTCTACTGGCAACCTACTTGCTATACCTTGATCTTGTCTATCTCGCCGCTGACCCCCTCGCCTACACCCCACCTTTGGCCTGGAACTTGCTTCCTCTCCATGGGCAACAAATGATCACTCTCCCCACCTTCAAAGCCTTATTAAAATCACATCTCCTCCAAGAGGCCTTCCCCAACCAAGCTCTCATTTCCCCTACTCCCTCTCCCTTCTGCGTCACCAGTGCAGTCACCAGTGCACTTGAATTTGTATTCTTTATTCACCCCACCTTCACCCCCACATGACTTATGTACACACCCATGATTTATTTATGTATATTAATGTCTCTCCCTCTTTGTGGGCAGGGAACAAGTCTACCAAGTGGTTACTATAGTGCTCTGCATACAGTAAGGGCTCAATAAATACAATGGATTGGTTGATTTTCAGCAGCTGATAATCACCCTACCACAGCTTCACACTTACAAACGCATCTGTAATTTATCTATTTTAATGTCTGCCTCCCGGTCTGGACCGTAAGCCCCTTATGAGCAGGAACAGTGTCTACCAGCCAACTCTTGTTTAGTACAGTGCTCTGCGTACAGTGAGCGATCAGTAAATGCCTTAGAATGATCTTTTCTCAAAACCCTCCACTGGCTCCCCGTGTCTCTTTACATCAAACAAAAACTCCTCATAATCAGCTTTGAGACTGCCCACCATCTGGCTCCATCATACTTATTTGCCTTCTTCTTCCATTGCTCCTAAACTCATGGTCTTCAGCCTTTCCAAGACAACCTTCTAGCTGCCCCTTGCCCGCAACTGTCCCGCCTTGACGCTGTTTCCCTCAGCTTGGAACTCCCTCCGTCCCCACATAAGACAGATTTCTCATCTCCCCACATTCAAATCCCACCTCCTTCAACAACTTTTCCCCCATAATTTCCCAGCACTCTGAGCTGGTCATCCCTTATGAACTCATTTATCCCATCCTTAGCACATAATCATTGATTTTGACCACTCGAGTTGTAAATTTATTTGTGCCTGCCTCTTCTCCTAAGAGTGTAAGCGCCTTGTGGGCAGGGCATGTGTCACTGTCGTTATACTGAATTTTCCAGGCACCTAGTATTTACTTAGTGCTTAATGGGTGCAAGCCTCCGTACTGAGCCCTTGGGGAAGTGCAGTGTAACAGAAGTACTGGACACATTCCCTGCCCACAATGAATTTACAGTCTAGAGCAAGTGGGCGCTCAATAAATGTTGCTGACACAGTTACTACTGTGGATTACCATTCGCTGTGGATCGATAGTGTATCTCCTCAGGCCTCTATAGAGTAGACGCCAAAAAAACTCCATTTTAATTTACAGGCAGCAGTAACGTCTCAAAACACGTTTCAAAATACTTGGGATCCAAGGCAGAGTTTTCTGCTATTCTGCTTTCTCTTTGTTTGATTTATTATAGTCATCTTTGTAGTTTTGTAGTCATCTTAAATCTGAAGAGTATTTTAAGATCCTGGACTGAAAACACTGGTTCCATTCACACATACAACATTTTTATTTAAGGGATTCAAAGCTGATTCAGTTAAATGGGCTTTTTGTTCTCGGGGTTAGGAAGAAGTGCAAGGGAAAATTCAGTCTGTCCCGAATTGTTGAATCAGGATCTTTGAATACAAAACAGGCAGCCTCTCCCTGGAGGGAGAAAGGGAGAAGAAGAATTCTCCTGTTGTTTCTATTGTTGCTAAGTGTGAGGTGTGCTTCCTCATAGCCAGAACAAAACACTTGGCATTTGCTTCATTTGAATTATGTGGTGCTGAACTGGAAAATCAATCTCTAGTAAGTGGCGTGTTTACAAATATTGGCTATTCACAGTTCTTGCTCTCCCATGGAAGGTTGCAGGGCAGAGAGAAGAGGTTTTGTGATCTTAAAGTCCTTGTCACCTTTCAAAAGAAAAAAAATATCCATCCCTCCACACAGACAGCCCTTCCCAACCCATCAGTTCATCTTTTGGAACTACTTCTCCTAATGAGCACCTCTCCTGGGAAATACAACTCTAGAGAGTCCCCAGGGAATTTTCAGAAGCCAAACAATAGATGCAAAATGTTGAAAAGGAAGGGACTTAAGTAGGGTAAAGGACCTACAGTCACAATGGGGCTTATTGTCCCCTGGTTCCGTAATACTGGAGTCCTGGGGCTGGAATCTAGCAGCTGTTTATCGGGTTTGATTCCGAGCCTAAGCCTGTAAACAGGCCAGCGCAGCTCCTCTGTTCCCACCAGCCCCAGCAGAGTCCGATCAACACAACCGACCCTCGGACACGCTGGGTTGTGGGAGAGACCTCGCTTCCCCGGCCGGGGAGCGGGGCTAGAGAAAAATCTCGAAGGAGAGACCCTTTTCACTCCTCTGGACTGTAAGCTTGGTATGGGCAGGGAATGTGTCTGTTATAGTGTGCTTAGCCCAAAGCACTTAATACAGTGATGTGCACGCAGTTAGCGCTCAGTAAGTACGACTGACTTACTTACTCCAGGGCCCCGGAATGCTCGATCGATCTTAGCAGGTGAAAGTGGGCGGGCACAGTTCCAAATCCTACGTTCTTCAGGGCTCGTGGGGCCGGACAAACAGTGCATCATGGGTTTCTGTGCCCCCCCCCCCCCCACCTGGTGAGAGAAGCCAAGCTGGCGAGTGCGCTGATGCTCCCTTCGGAGTGGAGAGACTGGGAGAACCGGCGGATGGGCCATCCTGGTGGAAGTCCTCACTCGGCCTGGGGGAGGAGTACCTGATTCGACCAATCGGTGGTATGGTGTGTGTTAAGCGCTTACTAGGAGTCAATCAAACAATCATATTTCGGTCAGTCGGATTTATTGAGGGTAAACTGTACTGGGCACTCTACTGAGCACTTGGGAGAATACAGCCCAATATAACGGACGCATTCCCCTCCCACAGTGAGCTTACAGTCTCGAGGAAAGCACTGGCCTAAGCAGTGGGTTAGATACAGTAGAGGTAGATCAGATTAAGTCTGTGGTTTGCAGCCTAAACCGGGAGAAGAGGTATTCATTCAGTTGAATTTATTGAGCGCTTACTGTGTGCAGAGCATTCATTCAATAGTATTTATTGAGCGCTTACTATGTGCAGAGCGCTGTACTAAGCGCTTGGAATGTACAAGTCGCACTGGACTAAGCGCTTGGAAAGTACAGTTCGGCAACAGATAGAGACAATCCCTACCCAACAACAGGCTCAGTGTCTTAGCCCCGTTCATGCAGGTGGTGAAATTGAGGCACAGAGAAGTTAAGTGACTTGCCCAAGGTCACATAGCAAACCAGGGCTAGAACTCAGGTTTCGTGGCTCTGTGCCTGTGCTCTTTGTGCCAGACCAAGAGGCTGGAGAATCCTAGGGGAAGATTTGGAAAGTCTCTTAGCCTTCCCTGTTGCCTCTCTCCCGGTATCAGCATTCTCCCCTTATCAACATTATCCCATGCGTCATCAGCAAGCCAGTGGCATTTGTGGAGTATAACTCTCTCCTTAGGCCCCCTGTTCCTCCCCCTCCTCTCACCCCCAATGATCTGGCCACCTATTTCCTCACGAAAATCAACACGATCAGGTCTGAGCTCCCCAAAGTCACCCCTCCGCCTCTCCCCTCCCCCCCACCAAGCCCCTCCCCTACTTTCCCATCCTTCCCTGCAGTATCCTCAGAGGAGATCTCCTCCCTCCTCGCAAGTGCCACCCCCTCCACCTGCACCTCGGACCCCATTCCCTCTCACCTTCTTAAAACCATCGCCCTGCCCTCCTCCCTTCCTTAACTTCTATTTTTAACCACTCAGTCTCCAAGGGCTCCTTCCCCTCTGCCTTCAAACATGCCCACGTCTCCCCCATCCTAAAAAAACCCGCTCTTGACCCCACTTCCCCCTCCAGTTATCGTCCTATCTCCCTACTACCCTTCCTTTCCAAAATCCTAGAACGAGTCGTCTACAATCGATGCCTAGAATTCCTTAACTCCCATTCTCTCCTAGACCCCCTCCAATCTGGCTTCCGTCCCCTCCGCTCTACCGAGACTGCTCTCTCTAAGGTCACCCGTGACCTCCTTCTTGCCAAATCCAATGGCTCCTACTCCATCCTGATCCTCCTTGACCTCTCTGCTGCCTTTGACACTGTCGACCATCCCCTCCTCCTCCATACCTTATCTCACCTTGGCTTCACGGACTCTGTCCTCTCTTGGTTCTCCTCTTACCTCTCTGGCCGATCATTCTCGGTCTCCTTCGCCGGAGCCTCCTCCCCCTCCCATCCTTTAACTGTTGGAGTTCCTCGAGGGTCAGTTCTTGGCCCTCTTCTGTTCTCCATTTACACTCACTCCCTCGGTGAACTCATCCGCTCTCACGGCTTTGACTACCATCTCTACGCAGATGACACGCAGATCTACATCTCTGCCCCTGTCCTCTCCCCCTCCCTTCAGGCTCGCATCTCCTCCCGCCTCCGGGACGTCTCCACCTGGATGTCGGCCCGCCACCTAAAACTCAACATGAGCAAGACTGAGCTCCTCATCTTCCCTCCCAAACCCGGTCCTCTCCCAGACTTCTCTATCACCGTGGATGGCACGACCATCCTTCCCGTCCCGCAGACCCGCAATCTCGGTGTCATCCTTGACTCGTCCCTCTCGTTCACCCCACACATCCTATCCGTTACCGAGACCTGCCGGTTTCACCTCTACAATATTGCCAAGATCCGCCCTTTCCTCTCCACCCAAACGGCTACCTTACTATTACGGGCTCTCGTTATATTCCGGCTAGACTACTGTGTCAGCCTTCTCTCTGACCTCCCTTCCTCCTCTCTCGCCCCGCTCCGGTCTATTCTTCACTCCGCTGCCCGGCTCATCTTTCTGCAGAAACGATCTGGGCATGTCACTCCCCTTCTTAAACAACTCCAGTGGTTGCCTATCGACCTCCGCTCCAAACAAAAACTCCTCACTCTAGGCTTCAAGGCTCTCCATCACCTTGCCCCTTCCTACCTCTCCTCCCTTCTCTCTTTCTACCGCCCACCCCGCACGCTCCGCTCCTCTGCCGCCCACCTCCTCACCGTCCCTCGGTCTCGCCTATCCCGCCGTCGACCCCTGGGTCACGTCCTCCCACGGTCCTGGAACGCCCTCCCTCCTCACCTCCGCCAAACTGATTCTCTTTCCCTCTTCAAAACCCTACTTAAAAATCACCTCCTCCAAGAGGCCTTCCCAGACTGAGCTCCTCTTCCCCCTCTACTCCCTCTGCCATCCCCCCTTTACCTCTCCGCAGCTAAAGCCTCATTTTCCCCTTTTCCCTCTGCTCCTCCACCTCTCCCTTCCCATCCCCACAGCACTGTACTCGTCCGCTCAACTGTATATATTTTCGTTACCCTATTTATTTTGTTAATGAATTGTACATCGCCTTGATTCTATTTAGTTGCCATTGTTTTTACGAGATGTTCTTCCCCTTGACGCTGTTTATTGCCATTGTTCTCGTCTGTCCGTCTCCCCCGATTAGACTGTAAGCCCCGTCAAACGGCAGGGACTGTCTCTATCTGTTGCCGACTTGTTCATCCCAAGCGCTTAGTACAGTGCTCTGCACATAGTAAGCACTCAATAAATACTATTGAATGAATAACTGTGTACCAAACACCGTACTAAGCTCTGGAGAGAGAATTATCAACATAAAAAACAAGGTTCCTGCCCTCTAGGAGTCAGCAATCCAGTGGGCCAGAAAGACACAAATTATGGATCAAGAGTGAGAGCAGGAGAAATCTATCATTCAGGGGTTTTTATTGAGTGTTTACTGTGTCCAAGCACTGTACTGAGCATTTGGGAGAACCAATACAACAGAGTTGGTAGACACATTCCCTGCCCACATGGAGCTCACAGTCTAGAAGAAAAAGACTCAACTCGTAATGGCAAAATAAATGAGTAGAGTGAGGAGATGGATACACATAGGCTTAAGGTGGTGATTGGGATGACCTGACCTGGGGTGGAACCGATTGTCAAAAGAACAGCGGCTTGGGAGTCAGAGGGCCTGGGTTCTAATTCCGGCTCTGCCAGTTGCCTGCCGTGTGACCTTGGGTGAGTCACTTTGCGTCTCTGTGCCTCAGTTTCCTCACCTGTAAAATGATTGAGATTCTCCGGTGGGACAGGAACTGTGTTTAACCTGATTAAGTTGTAACTATCCACGCTTAGACGAGTGCATGATCTATAGCAAATACCATAATGATAATAATAATGTTCTCTGGAGGTGGCATTTCAGGAAGTCTTTAAGCACACAGAGAACTGAGGTCTGGCAGATTTTCAGAGTTGGATGCCGGCCACAAATTTGCAAGATCCTAATCAGAGTCAGTGGTCAAATGAACTGCCGTCACCTGAGGAGACCTCACTGTAAGGAAGAGTAAATGAGCAGGGTGCCCTGAGGGGGGGAGAAGTTTTTCCTTATCATAAACTGGTGATTTCCTTCAGTTTCAATGAGCTTCGTCATTGTACTTGGCAATCCGGTGGTGTTTCCCGAACCTTTACTGTGTGCAGAGCACAGTACCGAGAGGTTGAGAGAGGACAGTACAACAAGTAGATAGGGGCCCAAGTCTTTTGAACTCATTTCCAGCCTCTGACCCCCAAATCCTATTCGTCTGTTGTTGAACACCCATTTTCCAAGTCTGGGACTCGGGGGACCTGGGTTCTAATGCCAGCTCTTCCATCTGTCTACTGTGTGCCCTTGGATAAGTCACTTAATGTCTCTGTGCCTCAGTCACCTCATCTACAAAATGGGAATGAAGAACATAAGCCCCATGTGGGACATGAACTGTGCCTAACCTGATTATCTTGTTTTACCTTGCTGGGCCACTTCCGGGAGGGTCTCTGGGGGAAGAAGTACAGAGAGCGTGCCAACTACTGAGTCGCCGGTTCTGGCACTGTTCTGCCCTGGCTTCGGTATTGTACCCACAGGGCTCCACTCGTAGTCTCAGGAGCCCAGAGGGACGGGAGCCACCGCCTCCCCCCGGAGCAGGCTTCGACTGGGCCTGGCTTAAGGCGAAACTGCCGAAGCCAGCAGCTTGTCTTCTTCCTCCTCCAAGGATCGGAATGCCGCAATGCCGTTTCTCTTCTGCGGCCCTCCAGGGCCTGCCGGGTGCCCACTGGCAAGCTTTATGTGCTATTAATTGGTCCCCACTCCCTTCCTCCCTACTTCTGTCAATCAATCGATCACATTTATTGAGCACTTACTGTGTGCAAAGCACTGTACTAAGCTTGGAAGAGTACAGTGTAACAATATAGCTCCGCATCACCTAAGGACTTGAATCCTCACTCCCTAAGCATTTAGTTGCTCCTTCCAACCTCTCCCCAACGCAGCACATATATACGTATGTTCACCCTACCTAAAACTGATTTTAGTGTCTTCCCCCCTTGCTAGACTATAAGCTCTTTCAGGGCAGGGATCATGTCTGCCTACTCCATTGTACTCTCCCTGGTGCTCAGTCCAATGCTCTGCATACAGTAAGTGCTCCATAAGTACCATCGTTGGATCAGTTGATGGTGCCAGGAGGGCAGTGCAGATGTCGGACTCAGCTGCAGGGGAGCCCAGCACAGAGCCACTGAATGCTTGCTCAGACAAACCCCAGCACACAGATTCTAGAGTTTTCTGGTTTTGTTTCTGACCTCTTCTGGAAACTGCATTCTCAGTTTTATGTGGTTACCTGGAGTTTCAAAAAGCAGTGTCCAGGTGAAACACTGACTTGTCTAACCACATCCTAAATTGATGGATGCACGTTTTGAGAACTTGAATAAATCCCCACAGTTTTCTTATGGACCGTGAAGCACCTTAAACGTGTTATAAAATACTGTCAAATGAACGCATCCGCTACACGACTCGAAAGTAATCAGACCACGTTTTATGGCTAAAGTCCAACTAGGTTTAGACTTACGCTTCATACGATTGGTCATTATTGGCTAAGTTTCAGGCCGGTTGGGTGACAGCAAAATTCTTGAGCAACATGGATTTGTCAAAGCATCAGCTATTCCCTAGCCCGGCCTTCTCCCTCGGAGAAGACAGCTGTGGGGCAGACACGACTTAGAATTGGGGGGTAAGATTAGAGTTGAGGAGAGGAGAGGCAGGAAAACTTTGCTTATTCTAGGAAGAACTTGTAGGTTCCTGAAAGAAGTAAAATGTGAGCTATCAATCAGTTGACCAGTGATATTTAATGAGTGCTTACTGTGCAGAGCTCTGGACTAAGCATTTGGGAGAGCAGGTTGACACAAACCCTGCCCTCAAGGAATTTACAGACAAGCAAAGGACTCTACCCTCTAGTGGTCCTGTGAACATTTTCAGGCAAGTAACAGGATCATGCCTGGATTGTTTTGAGGAGGCGTCCTGGTATTTGGTCAGGGAAGATGAACAGAACAAATGCCATTCGAGGAGTTCTTTCCTTGAAGTTGTCCTTTTTTTTCAATCCATTGCAAGCTGGAACCCATCAGTCAATTAATGGTATTTATTGAGTGTATACTATGTACAGAGCACAATACAACACAATTAGTAGACGCATTCCCTGCCCGTATCAAGCGTACAGTCTAGAGTGGGAGACAGATATTAATCGAAATAATAAGTGCTACTTTCTTGCGTGTTTAAGAACCATTTTTTAGGAGGAATGAAATTCTTCCTGTTTGTTTCTCAGCAAGTTACTTTCACTCTATTAAACTTGCTCAATGCTAGTTGATCAATCAGTGGTATGTATTGAGTGCTTACAGTATGCAGAGCACTGAATTAAGTGCTTAGGAGAGTCCAGGAGAGTCAGTATTCACAATCCCTGCCCTCAAGGAACTTGCAGCCTATCAGAGGAATAGATGTTGGTACTCAGCAAAGATGGTCATCTTGATGCTGAGAGGTTTTTGGGGGTTTTTTTAGTGGAAATGAAATGTCCTTTGTGCATTAGGTGGACCTCAAGGTGCCTTTGAGCTTTTTTTCACTATGAGAAAAAAGCACCAGAGCTGGGCTCGGTGCAGTAATGGAAAGAGAGTTGGAATGGAAGCAAAAGGGGCGGGCCCAGGGCAAGGTGAAACTAACTTCTAAAATCCTTCAGCTGTCATTCCATCATGGCTAGCATGTTTGAGTTGGCAAGCCCAAAGCGGCAGGGTCACTACTGAGGGTAACCGCTGGGTGGAAGGCATCCAAGATGCCCAGCTCTTCCATGAAAGAGGGGAAGCCAGAGAACAGTAAAGGGCAGGAAGCAGAGACTGGAATGAATGGTGAGGGGTCCATCTGTGGGGTAATATAATTTACTGGGGTTGAGGCCTAACGTTTATCAGTCAATCGATTAAGGAAGCAGCGCGGCCAAGCGGACGGAGTACGGGCCTGAGATTCAGAAGGACCTGGGTACTTATCGTGGCTCTGCCACTTGTCTGCTGTGTGACCTTGGGCAAGTCATGTCACTTCTCTGTGTCTTGGCTACCTTATGTATAAAACGGGGATTCAGACCTCCTTCCTGCTACTTATAATGTGAACCGCATGTAGGAGAGTGAGTGTCCAAGCTGATTATCTTGTATCTACCCCAGTGCTCTGTACAGTGCCTGTTACATAGCAGAAAAAAAAGAATACTTAAAAGCAGTATGGCTTGAGGGGTAGAGCACTGACCTGGGAGTCAGAAGGACCTGGGTTCTAATCCCGGCGCCACCACATGCCTGCTGTGTGACCTTGGGCAAGTCACTTAACTACTCTGGGCCTCAGTTGCCTCATCTGTCAAATGGAGATTAAGACTTTGAGCCTTGTGTGGAACAGGGATTTTGTCCAGCCTGATTTACTTGTAATCACCCCAGCACTTAAAACAGTGCCTGGCACATAGTAAGCACTTAACAAATACCATTAAAGAAAATTAAGAAAAAAAGACGCACGCGTTCCCTGTTCTCAAGGAGCTTAGGAGGAGGAAGAGCGCTACAGATCTAACCTTAACAGACAGAGAATGAGTCATTCTACTAGGTGAAAGCTACATTTTATTAGCTCTGGGAAATGGGTAGAATTCATTCATTCAGTCATATTTATTGAGCGCTTACTGTGTGCAGAGTCCTGTACTAAGTGCTTGGAAAGTACAATTCAGCAATTGCATGGATGAGTGTGATTAGATACCACTTAGAGGTACTATTTAGATTAGAGACTGTGAGCCCCAAATGCGACAGGGACTGGGTCTTGCCTATGAACTCGCATCTACCCCAACTCAGTACGGAGTAAGTACTTATCAGATACCCCAATTATAATAATAATGATCACTGTCACCATCAGGTGCATAGGAGAGAACTCTAACAGAATGGCAAAGCGAGTCAGATGATGTGTAGGCAATGGAGAGCACCCATACCTCAGAACACATGTGTGCTGGGGTTGGCTATTGCCGGCTAATTTATCCTAAGCTGCTTATTGAATTAGAACAGAGACTAAATGTGAGCAGCCTACCGTATTTTACGCGGAAAGAGTGTGCGCCTCATTTGCTCTGCTAGGGCTCTTGCCCACAAGTCCTCCCCACCCCCCACTCCCGAAAGATGCCCCCTTAAACCCAGTGGATTGCTTCTCTGGGCCCTGGGGATGGCGGTAGCGTAGAGCGGTGGTTGAATGTCTCTGCCTCAGTCTCCTTTGGCCGAGGAGGCAGTTTCTAGTCCCAGCGGCACCACCGGATTTACCTTCCCCGGGCCGTGGCCATAATCCCGCCTCACTGAGTTCGACTCCGCTTACCCTTCTGACAGAGGCGGCCGGTTCCTCCGGGCCCCTTCTCCTCCTTCCTGTTGCCGTATCAACCCCGTAAAATGACGAAAATGCTGGTGAGCCATTCGGTCTGTTTGTTTCTGGGGATCTGCGCTACCCTGGTTGTACTGGCTCTGGCCTACTACTTTTACTGGTGAGTGCCATCTGACACCTCCCGTGAGCGTGCCGGGCGTTCCGGAGGGTGTCTGGCGCCAGGTGTCGCCTCTGGTGGGCCCTGGCATTTTTCCAATGGAACTGGATCTCCTAGGTGGGGAATACTTCCCGCTCCATTTTCTCCTGGGTCCTTTCTAAGGGGCAGATCTACTTTTGGTCATTTCCTCCTCCTCCCCTCTCCTCCCCCTCCCTCCTCCCCCCTCCTCCCCCCTCATTTTCCATACAAGAAAAACCCCCAAACCATCCTCAGTTTAATCTCAGTTTAAAAGGCCACTCCAGAGGAAGAATTTCTCTGGCAAAATTGAATGGCTGGCTGTCGCCTTGAATACTACATGTTTCCTGAGCTAGCAAAGGCAAGATTTGATATGAGGTACAGATGGATGTGTTTTCATGGTATATTTTTCCCCTGCTCCCCTTTGCTGTGCTTTTTTGCCTGGCTGTTCTCCCTTTACCTAGCGTGAGGCAGAATGTCCAAATTTCATTTTCGTTTGTAAAAGCTCTCCTTTCCTGACTTTCAACCTCCGGTAAAGTCATTTTAAGGCAGATGACGTTGCGTGCCGAAGCTGTTGACGCAAAAATACGTGATCCGATAATTTGCCCGGCTCGGGCCGAAATTACTCCCCGAGCGTAAGTGAGAAACTTTTGGAAGCCACACGATGTCTCCGGGCAGCTCCGGGATCACTTAAGCAGATTATGGTTCTCTCTGCAGTGCACAGATGGTCTCCCAGCTCCAAAGCGCCTCATTTTCTCCCGGGGACCAGGTTATTTGCTGGAAGAACATGGCTGAGGTGGGGGTGGAATCTCAGAAGGGTGGCTTTTCTTGTGAGCGAGAAAGCCAAGTGGGGCCGGGTTGGTGGAAGGGAAAACTCGGTGCTCGTTCACAAGGGTCCGGGAGACCTTGTCCGTCCATCTGTACGTCCCCGCCCCCCAACTCCCGCCACTGCTTCCTCAGCGGGTGGCGTCCGTCTCCTCACGAGAGGCACGTCGACACCGTGATCGTCAGCTCCAATCTGAGAAAGCCCTGTCGGCCACTGAGCAGCGCCCGACCCTGCCCACGTGATAGATCGGGCTTTAGTTCCATCGCTGTCGGTTGAAGAAAGCTGGATCTTCTAGTTCACCATTGGTTTGTTACCCCATTTGGGGGGGATGTTCCTGGAAAGGTCAACTTGGGCTGGACGATTTTGGGGGAGAAATGATAGTGACCGTCTGTCACCATTTGGCAAAGTGGGGTTCTGATGGATCCGGCACATCCCCTTGCCTTACTCTGAGGACCTCACAGGAGGCAGTCTTTTCACTGAGAGCTTGTGGTGTGCAGAGCACTGAACTAACCACCTGGGAGAGCACAATAGAGTAAGTAGGCACCATCCCAGCCCTCCAGGAGCTCACAGTGTAGCCGGGGGAAGAAAAACATTTAAATAAAGTGCAAGTCGGGGAAGCGACCGAGTATAAAATTATGTACCTGAAGGCTGTGGGGGTGGGGGGGCGGGGTGAGTTCCTAAGTGCTTAGTGGGTATAGACTCAAGGGCATCGGTGACGCAGTATGCTGTGATTATTATTACCTTTCTTAAAAGGGAATGACAAGTTTAACAGAGCTAAAGATAATTTTCCCTGCACGCCATACTCTCTGACTGATCAGTCGATTGCATTTGTTGAGTGTTTACTGTGTGCAGAGCACTGTGCTGAGTGCTTTGGAGAGTACAGTATAACAGAGTTGGTAGCCACGTTCCCTGCTGCCCATCACTTCCTAAACGGACGATACGGTGACTCTGAATTTCATGGGACCCTCTTGAAAGAGAATTTTTACATGGGAAGGGAGGTGTCTTAAAGGCAGCCCAGACGGAAATGAAGAAAACTTACAGATCTCCCTGTGACTTCTCAGCTGTCCTCCCTGACCTCAAGCCAAGGTCCCAGCGGAGAGGGAGGGGGCGGGGATGTTGCAAAGGGGAACAGATGTTGCCCTGAAATAAACTAAGGAACACCTCGACCAGTTATTCAGTTGATGGTATTTGTTGAGGGCTGACTTTCAGAGCCCTGTACTAAGTGCTTGAGAGAATTCAGTAGTAAATAAACATGACCCCCACCCTCTAGGTGCTTACAAACTAACAGGGAACAGACACCGAAAATGAATCACAAGTAGGAGGAAGCCATGAAGTGAAAAAATCTGTTCACAAGTGCTGGAGTTGGGAGTGGGGTGAGAATCCAAGTGCTCAGGTGATGTGGAAGTGCTGAAGAGGCAGTTAATCAGGGAAGGCCTCCTGGCAGTGATAGGATTTCCCAAGGGTTTTGAAGCTGGGGAGAGCATTGGGCCCATCTGGATAAGCAGAGAGCGTTTGGGGGAGGAGGTGGTTTGTCTTTTCATCCCCTGCCTGCCCCACATGGTACATTTTTCTATCCAGCGGGTATTAGAAGAGGAGTCCAAAGTGGGGGCGACTCCTGCATCTGCATGTTACAGTTTTCTACCCAGTGGGCATTAGAAGAGGAGTCCAAAGTGATAGAGAGAGAGCACGGGCTGGTGGCAAGTTCCAAACTCACATCCAGCTAGTGGAACAGGAGGAGGGAAGGAAGGGGAGGTGTTGAAGAGCAGATTTGGCTTGGCTTGGCCCATCTCAGACTTTTTTTCTGAGGCCTGTGTAGTGGAAAGAGCCCAGGACCGGCTCTTCGTGGGACCTGGACTCTAATCCTAGCAATGACACTTGCATGCTGGGTGACTCTGGACAAACCATCTAACTTCCCTGTGCCTCAGTTTTCCCATCTGTAAAATGAGGGTGAGATACCTGCCGCCCCTCCTCCTTACACTCTGGCCCTCATGTGGGACAGGGAAGGTCTCTGATATGATTCCTTGCATTCACCCAGCATTTAGCACAGTGCTTGGCACATAATAAGCGCTTAACAAATACCATGGTTATCCTGACTGTGGGCCCTCCCCTTTGAGAGTTGCTTATAGGTAAAAAAGTGCACAACCCCTCGGTTGGCTCACGCTTTCCCCCGTTATGCTAAATGTCTCTGGAGCCATTGGAAAATCTGGGGTTAACATGCTACCGGTGCTCTCCATTTATTATTTTCATTATTAATGTGAAGTCTCTTAAACAACAATATTTTTAAATGGATATTATTATTCTAGGGTCTGTGGATGCCGAGTGGTAGATATAAATATTTATAAAGCTCGATCAAATAAGTAATGGCAACTGAGAAAGGAGAAAGAGGAGGGAGGAAAGAAGGCAGATGAGAACGGAGTAAGAATCGGGAAAAAAAACCCCACTCTTGGTTCCCTGTTAATGACTCTGAGGTATGAATTTGGGCTGGCGTGTTTAAGAAGATTGCAGGGACACACCCGCTTTATGTTCTTAGCTGCAGGAGAAACAGGGACCCCACTGCATCCAGTAATTGACCGTGATCTGGAAGTCGGTTCATCTGGGTTCTAATCTCAGCTCTGCCCTCTGCCTGCGGAGTGACCTTGGGCATGTCAACTGACTTCCCGATGCTCAGTTTTCTCATCTATAAAATGGGGAATAAATACCTGTTCTCCACTCCTCTTAGACTGCAGGTCACTTGTGGGACAGGTACTGTGTCTGATCTGATTGCATCTACCCCACTGCCTGGCAAGGTGATTGGCAAGTAGTGAGCATTTAAATATCACAGTTATTATTCTTCTGACAGAAACCTTCATAGCCCCCTGCTTGGCCCTCCCCTTCTTCTGGCTCCTTTCATTCCCACTCCACCACCGGAATGAGGCCAGGATCTGACCTGGGTGGAGCCGACCCCCTCTCCTCATCTTCAGAGCCCTCCTAAACTCACATCTCCATGAGCCGTAAGCCCAGTGAAACGATTTGGCGGTAGATGGATCGCCGCAGAACATTTTAGATTCTGAGAGGAAGAGAAGGAAGCCCTGAAGGTTCCTGCAAGAAGCCATCAAAAACAGGATGTCCCTGGATGTTGCAGGCATTACTATACAGCTGACAGTTTTCAGGTGGGAGCTGGAAGCTGTTCTTTAAATTTTTATAAGACCGATTTCCCTATTATATCCTACCTCCTAACTGCGGCACAGATTGACTGTGTAGCAGCCTGGCAAGCTTCCAAAATGCTGTTTTGTGGCATCGTTAAAGCACGGTGATATTTGCCGCCCGGTTTGAGATGCAGCTCTACCCTGTGGACTAGCATGAACTTAGAGTTTCAGCAAAAAGTGTCCCCAGTGCCATTGAATTCTTTGGGAAGATCACCAAATTCTTGAAGCCAGGGATGGGAAAGACTTTTCCAAGTGTTCTAATCTTCCCTCTTCTTGTAAGCCTAGGGTCAGCTGAGAGCTTCTTGTGGGCAGGGATCGTGCCTACGAACTCCGTTGTATTGTATCTGCAACACACGCTTAGCACACAGTAAGCCCTCAATAAATAATCTCATTGATTGATTGATTGATGGGGTGGTTTTTATTTTTTACCAAGCCCTGTTGCATCAGTCACCTCGCATCCTCACATGGTGGTGGCCCTGCAGCCTGTGGAGTCGGAAGAGGCAGTGTTATGGTGTCCATTTTACAGGTGGGGAGGGCAAGGCCTAGACCCCAGAGCTGGAACAGACCACAGGCCCCTTGCCTCCTTGACCAGGACTCTCTCTGCTAGGCCATACGGCCTGCCTAGCACACTAGGTGCTTCTGTGGTAACTTTGACCACCCTCCCCCAGTGAAGAAGCATTTCATTCATTCATTCATTCATTCGTTCATTCATTCATTCATTCATTCGTATTTGTTGAGCGCTTACTGTGTGCAGAGCACTGTCCTAAGCACTTGAAAAGTACAATTCAGCAACAAATAGAGACAGTCCCTACCCAACAACGGGCTCACCATCTAGAAGAGGGAGGATCAGGCATTTCTTGATCGGGGTGGCCGGATGGAAGCACTGAACTTCTGGCTGAGTGGAATGCTGCAGGAGGAGAGTAATGCCATCACTATCGGTCCGCACCCTAGCCTATGTATATTTAAAGACCCCGACCTCAACGCAACGACGGAGCAGTGGGGTCTTGGGAGACCATGGCAGCAGATGAAGCAGCCTGGCGAGCAGCTGTCGGGAGAGGAACTAGGCAAGGGATACATTTCCTACATTTCCTTTCTTATGCTGCAGGAAAGCGCTCTTCCGGAGCTAACGCAGGAGAGGCCCGAGGCAAATCCAGAGCTTTCTTCTGCAGTCAATTCTCAACCAAGCCGGCGTGCTGGTGTTTTTTCTTTGTGGTATTTCAGCGCTAACTGCCTGTCAAATACCATTCCAAGCGCTGGGGTAGGTACAAATTAATTAGGTTGACACGGTCCCTGTTCCACATGGGGTTCACAGTGTAAGTAGGCGGGCGAACGGGGTATTCCCATTTTACAGTTGAGGAAGCTCGGGTAAGGAGAAGTTAATGACTTGCCCAAGGTCACACAGCAAGCAGTTGGCAGAGTCGGGATTAGAACCCAGGTCCTTCTGACTCCCAGTCCTGTACTGTCTCCACTAGGCCTTGCTGCTTGAGTGGAATTCGAATGCAGTCGATCAGTCTGTGGTATTTATTGACCGCTAACTGTGTGCAGAGCGCTGTACTAAGTGCTTGGGAGGGTCCCAATTGCAGCCAAAAGAGAAGGCCCTGAGTTGTAGTCCTGGCTCAGCCACTTGCCTGCGGGTCACTTCACTTCTCTGGGCCTCAGTTTCCCTATCTGTAAAATGGGGGTTTCGATGCCTGTTTTCCCTCTTACTCCGACTGTGAGCCCCACTGGGGACAGAGACGGTGTCCAACTGGATTACCTGGTATCTACCCCAGCACTTAGCACAATAGTGACCACCTAAATAATACAACCATTATTGTTGCTTTTGTCATCATGGTCATTGCTCCCATTAGAGTGTAATCTCCTTCGAGGCAAGAGACTTTTTACTCTTTTATTCTGTTCTTCTCCGGCACCCAGTACAGCACGCCAACCAAGTAGGTGCTCAGTAAATACTACTACTGCTACAACTGCTTCTGATAATCAGTGGAGAGGGGGACTGTAAGCTCGAACGTGTCTACGATATATTGTATTCTCCCAAGCGCTTGATTCAGTGATCTGCACATAGTAAGCACTCAAATACCATTGACTGATGGATGGAACTGAGAAAAGGACGAAAATACCACATTCCAGGGGTTAGAGAAGCCTTTCAGTCTATCACCCACGGGATTCTGAAAACAGATTTGTACGTAAACTATAAGGCCAGAATCCCTGTCTCCTTCTTTGAACCCTCTCTCATTTTTGTCCTTTCTCATGAACATATTCTTCACTTTACTGAATCAGGAAGGAGGGAAGCTTTCTCTGCCACCAAAATTAGTTGCCTCCTGTCTGGAAGCTTGGATGGAACCAGCAAAGCAGCAGAATCTGTAAGAACCCGCTGTAAGCCAGTCTCGCACTATGGTACTTACTTAAACGGCTCCATTTTTCTGTCTGATGAGATCTGGCGGTCAGGGATGCTTATCCTTCCAGTCATGAAGATATGATTGAACACCAAGACAAGTAACTTTAAAATCTTCCTATTGGCAGTTTCTGCATGGTTTTACCTTAAATTACTTAAATTGCTGGGATGTCTGGGACTGTGTGTGTGTGTGTATAAAGACCAATCCCTGATTGCGACTCTGTTTTGATTAAACTCGTAGGGATACTGATGGGCTTAGATATAAAAGACCTCTAAGTTAAAAACTCTTCAATTAGCTGCTCCTTCCAGGTGACTTTAACTTCTCTGAGCCTCAGTTACCTCATCTGTAAAATGAGAATTAAGACTGTGAGCCCCAAGTGGGTCAACCTGATTTTCTTCTATGTGCCCCAACAGTCAGAACAGTGCTTGGCACATAGTGAGTGCTTAACGAATACCATTATTATTATTATTAATAACAGGCATCAAATCCCACAGTTCTATAGTTTTAATCTACCTGATTATCTTTTATCTCGACTGGGCAGGGAAGGAATGGAATGCCCTGCTAATTCTGTTGCATTATATCTCCCAACCACTTAATGCAGTGAGAGCAAGTCAGTGCTCAATAAACACCATTGATTGATTGATGTCCATCCCACCCTCCCCAGGGCTTAATAAAATGCTGGGTAAATATTAAGTGCTTAATACATTTACTACTTTCATTATCGTTATTGTGCAACACCTGAAGCACTGAGCAGTGAAGCGACTTGTCCTCTTGGTCATGCAGCAGGCAAGGGGCTTGCAAGTGGCAAAGCCGGAGGTGATAAAGTCTCCCGATAAGGAAAGTCTCCCGATTTGCAGGGCTGCAACCTTTCCTCTAGGCCTCCAGCCTGCTCGATAGCACAAAGACTCAGCATGTAGCCCCTCACTCTTTGTATTGAAACGGTAAAGACTACATCTGGGTATCTAAACGTGTGTGTAGGCACTGACATGTATAAGTGTATTTTTGTGTGTGTGCAAAGTGTGGGTGACTTGCTAAAGTCTCAAGTCAACATTACATCCAGGTTTCTACCATTTTGTAGTTTAGGAAAAATATTTGAGCTACACTAGGGCAAAGATTGAATCTACCCTCAGTTTTCAGAGTGCTTTTTAAAGCTCCTTAACCTCAGAGCTTTAGGCACTTGATCAGTCTCATGTGTTTGGACATAAGTTTGCTCTTGAACGCCTGCTTAAAATTTAGGCCACAAAGCGACCAGCTTAGAGATTTAGAATGTCTCATTGATTAGTGGGTAATGAGTAGCTATGGGTTAATCATCTGACCAAGGTGCAGTTGTAAACCTAGGGTGACGTGATGCCGGCACTCAGGAAGTTTATCGAAGTTTATCGAAGTTTATCGTATCGGCATCAGTCAATAGTCTTCTTTGAAATTAAGAATGATATACTTTATCACAGAGGTTTGGGTTAAAAAAAGGGGTGTACCTTTCAGTCCAAAAGCTTTTTTTACTTAATTTTTATTAGAAAGTTCAGGGAATCGTAGCAGAGGGTAAATGAAAACTAATCAAGACAGGCATCTTAGGGATTTTCCCAATACTAGGGTGAATTGGGCCCCACAGCTGATTCTCGATCCCCTCAGTAAAAGGTGGGGTGAGAACAAATGATTGAAATTCACAGACAATCTAAATCCCTCCTGTTAGGGAAGAGTTTCCTCTCCTCCCTCTAACCCTCAACTCTGCTCCGGGAGAGGTGCTAATGGCCAAAAGGTGAGGTGCTACCCCCCCCCCCCCCCCACCTGGGGAGATGAGGAGGAGAGACCATTGACAGGGGCCTGGAGCCTGGAAGCCTTACCCTCAGGCGCCCCCCCCCACCCCACCCCCATCACTGTCCAAGAAGGCCCGTCCCAGGGTGTCCTGCCATTCCAGATTGGTGCTCCACTTTAAGAGGAAGTTGGAAAGTGCTGTCCAAAAAAAATAAATTGGGTTAAAAGTGTCTCCAGAGCAGGCCTAGAAGGCAAGGAGCAAATGAGGTACTTTGCATCTGCTGATTCAGAAAGGCAAATCTAAATCGACAAACTACCCCAGTTCCCTGACTGTGCCCCTTGAGAACTTAATCTTGGCCCTGTTGGGCCAAGAAGCAGAAGCAGAGTGGCTTAGTGGAAAGAGCCCGGGCTTGAGAGTCAGCGGACCTAGGTTCTAATCCTGCCTCTGCCACTCGTCAGCTGTGTGACTTTGGGCAAGTCACCTAACTTCTCTGTGCCTCAGTTACCTCATCTGTAAAATGGGGATGAAGACCATGAGCCCCACGTGGGACAATCTGATTGCCTTGTATCCACCCCAGTGCTTAGAACAGTGCTTGCCACAAAGAAATTGTTTAATAAATACCATCATTATTGTTATTACCCCTTGATCTGCTCTCTGCTTTCTTCCTCTTCCTCCTGTGTGGGTATCCCTCCCTGTCCCCTCTTCTTTTCTCCTTCCCCTTCTCTTCCACCTTTCTCATCTCTAGCTAAAAGGCCTCTGTTTCTTCTGACTTTATCATGAAGCATCCCTCCACTCCCTTAGCGAGGTTCAAGTAATATGTAGGTTAGTCCATCAAGCCAGAAGCACTTGGTAGAACCCTGGTCTATGCGTGATCTCAGTATTTGGTTCAAACAAGAGGGGTCTCTTAGCCCTCTCACAGTCTCTGGAATCTTAATTCCACACTGGTACTTGACTGCCTTGTTTCAAAAAATCGTGTGTATGTGTGTTGGGAGGGTGGGGTTCAAACAATTTATGAAGTGCGGTGTAATAGGAGGGTAATTCAGACTATTCTAGTGAAATCTGAATCACATCACCCTTCTTGCCGTGCTCATGATCACATTCTCACTGGACAGTATTGCCTTCTGCCACTTATTGGATGAAAAATCTGTTTAAACAGAACTGTGTTCTAGCTTTGGGGGACTTTATTCCCCCCTTTCAAACCGAGGACCAGAAGCAGCATGGTCTAATGGAAAGAGCACGGACCTAGGAGTCAGAGGCCCTGGGTTCTAATTCCACCTCTGCCAAGTCACTTAACTTCTCTGTGCCTCAGTTTCCTCTCCAGTAAAACATAAAACATTCCATGTAATGATTAGATCCCTTTTTTTCCTTCCTACTTAAATCGTGAGCTCCTTGTGTGACAGGGACTGTGCCCGGTCTGATTCGTCTTGCATCTACCCCGGTGCTTTGTACAGTGCTTGGCATGTGGTAGGCACTTAGCAGACATCACTGTTAATATATAACGTCATAATTCATTTAAGATGTGCCTGGTGCTTAAAGCCCCGGGTTGAATTGGCCACTTTGTTTCCTAATTGGTATCAAACTCTGGGAGTTCCTGCTGTGTTTTAGTCTTAGCACACAGACATAATTACCTGTGGCTAATGGAGATTTCAGAATTCAGGAGATGAATGAGTTTTTCAAAGCCCAATTAACTGAAAAATACAATTGGAAAAAAAAAAGAGCTGGACTGTAGCATTCAGCTCACCCCACTTCACCTTTGTTGTCTGAAGGGTAAATAACTTTCATCCGCAGCAAAGGGAGAAGCAGAGCTCACAAGGTGGTGGGATTTTTTTTTTCCCCTTTAGGAGGCAAAAAGCACCTTAGGAGCAAGCAACAATGAGAATGCAATTTAGTTCATTAAGACAAATGTGAGGAATTAGAGCCTCAAGAAATTGGAGCAAGAAGGGGCAGGAGCAGGTTGTGAGCTGAGTACGAGGAAGAAGCCCTTGCTGGGTGAATTAGGCATATTTTTGAAGTGCTGTGGGAGCTGAGGGTGGGTGAATATCAAGTACTTAAGGGGTGCAGAGCCGATTGCATAGGCGGTGCGGAAGGAAGATCAGGTAGGAGAGATGAGAGCTTAGTCAGGGAAGACATCTTGGAGGAGATGTGATTTCAGGAGGACTTTGAAGGTGGGGAGGGTGGCGGTCCGTGTATACCAAGTGGGAGGGAGTTCCAGACAAGCGGGAGGTGGCGGGCAAGGGGTTGGCGGCGAGACAGAGGTACAGTGAGTAGGTCGGTGTTAGAGGAGTGAAGGGTGCAGGCTGAGTGTTCTTTTTTTTTTTTAATAGCATTTGTTAAAGTCTTACTTGGTGCCAGGCACTGTTGTAAGCGCCGGGGTAGATAGAAGATAATCGGGATGGACACAGTCCCTGTTCCACATGGAGCTCACAGCCTCAGTCTCCATTTCACGAGAAGCAGCGTGGCTCAGTGGAAAGAGCACGGGCTTTGGAGTCAGGGCTCATGAGTTCGAATCCCAGCTCTGCCACTTGTCAGCTGTGTGACTGTGGGCAAGTCACTTAACTTCTCTGTGCCTCAGTTCCCTCATCTGTAAAATGGGGATTAAGACTGTGAGCCCCACGTGGGACAACCTGATTCCCCTATGTCTACCCCAGCACTTAGAACAGTGCTCGGCACATAGTAAGCGCTTAACTAATACCAACATTATTTTTTAGAAGCAGCGTGGCGCAGTGGAAAGAGCATGGGCTTTGGAGTCAGGGCTCATGAGTTCGAATCCCAGCTCTGCCACTTGTCAGCTGTGTGCCTGTGGGCAAGTCACTTAACTTCTCTGTGCCTCAGTTTCCTCATCTGTAAAATGGGGATTAAGACTGTGAGCCCCACGTGGGACAACCTGATTCCCCTGTGTCTACCCCAGCGCTTAGAACAGTGCTCTGCACATAGTAAGCGCTTAACAAATACCAACATTATTATTATTATTACAGATGAGGTGACTGAGCAGTGAAGTGGATTGATTTGCCCAAGGTCACACAGCAGGCAAAAGGCAGAGCCGGAATTCCAACCCAGGTCCTCTCCCCCCAGGCCTGGGCTTTTTCCACTGGATCACACTGCTTCTCCTGGGTTATAGTAGGAGATCAGCAGCTCAAGGAGTCCTGAATCATGAAGTAAAAATTTTCTCATCTCCCTTCCCGGCTATAATTAATAAAGGTTCCTGTTTTCAAGTTGAGCAAGTGGCCAGGCAGGGGAATACTTCCTCAAAACAAGAAGCCACACTTGACCAGCCGCTTTTCAAAACTTGTTTTCCAAATGTTGACTTCTTCATTCAGGGTCATCACGTTACAGTGTGGTGGCAATTCAAGAAGGCAGTTTCCGGATTATTCTTTCCCAGTGCCTACTTTGTAGACCTCCAGTTTTATTATCCCCACTGAGTCACAGGGGTGTTGTACCGAATCGACGGACTCATCTGTGGCCAGCTGGAGAATTTTGTCAGAAATTTCCTTTATTCTTCCTCTTTGCCTACTTTCCTTGGTGAGACCATTTCCCTCCAGGTGGTGTGGTGTAAGAGTTTGTTTTCATCTTAAACTTGTCCCTCTGAAAGGTTCTCATGCCAGAGATTAAGCTTTAGACCCCCCATTTAACCAAAACGTTCCTAATGGTCTCTCTGCAGTTGTTGATGCTCCCACCGTCTATCTCACATCAGAATGAACCACGTTTCAGGATAACTCTTGGGCAGAGTTTCTGGAATATTTTTGCGTTTGGGGAGGGGAAAAGAGGAGGAGGGACACGTTCATCTGACAAATAGATCTTCGTACATTCTGCCCCCTACAGAGAAAGGTTGTGACAAAAGTATGTCTCTGAAGAGAACTCATCATTGAACCACAGCCTGCGTATGGAACCAGAGCAGTTCAGCCGCAGCTTGGCAGGTGTGGCCGATCAGGCTGAGGCAACGGGGTGGTGGGGTGGGGGCGATGAGGCCGTCCAGTGGAGCAGGTTCAAGGAGATGGGATTGTCTAGTGGGGAACGTCTGGACCCGAGAGCCAGGAGCCCGGGGTCCAGTCCAGCTCTGATATCGATTGGTCATTTACTTAGCTCAGGCCATGGCAGGTCACCACTCTGGGTCTCCAAATCCTGTAATGCCACCATTCCCTTCCTCCCAAGGATGCTGTGAGAAGCGGATTGCTCAGTCATTCTTTCACTCAGTTCGTAAAAGCATAAATGGAAAGGGGCCATCAGTAGCCTATCAGGGCCACTCACCCTCAGTAGATGCCCGTTGATGATTAATGTTGTCAACTTTGCTCTCTAGAGTATTGGAAACAATCACTCACTGGTATTTATCGAGTGTTTACTGTGTGCAGAGCACTGTACCAAGCGCTTGGGAGAATATAATACTCAAAGTTGGTAGACATGTTTCCTGCTCTTACAAGGAGCTTGTAGTCTAGAAGGGGAGCCAGACATTAAAATAAGTTGGGGATGCGTCCCTTAGTGCTGTGGAGCTGAGGAGGGCCCGAGTATCAAAGGTTTAAAGGGGGCAAATCCAAGCGCAAAGGTGATGCAGAAGGGAAAAGGAGGGCTTAGTCGAGGAAGGCCTCTGGGAGGAGATGTGCTTTTAAAAAGGTTTTGAAGGTGGGGAGAGTGGTGGTGTGTCGAATATGAAGGCCGTGGGCAGTTCAGGCCACAGGAAGACATGGGCAAGCGTTTGGTGGCAAGGTAGACGAGACCATGGTACAATGAGAAGGTTGGTGTCAGAGGAGCGAAGGTTGTAGTAGATAATCAGTCAGCTAACGTAGGAAGGAAAGAACTGATTGAGTGCCTTAAAGCTAATGTGTTGTTTTTTTAGTGGTATTCCTTAAGCACTTACTACTTGTCAAACACTGTTCTAAGCACTGGGGGTACAAGTTAATTAGGTCAGGCACAGTCCCTGTCCCTCATTGGGCTCACAGTCTAAGTAGGAGGGAAAACATGTTTTTAGTCCCCATTTTACAGTTGAGGTAACTGAGACACAGAGAAGTTAAGTGCCTTGCCCAAGGTCACACAGCAAGCAATTCACAGAGCAGTTCCTCTGACTCCCAGGTCCGGGTTCCTTCCACCAGGCCTTGCTGCTTCTCAGTTAGGCCATGCTGCTTTTGTAAGGAGTTTCTGTTCAGTACGGAGGTGGATGACCCACCACTGGTGATGTTTGAGGGATGGGGAGATATGGACTAAATGAAGATTGAAATATGGACAGAATGAAGTATGGACTGAAGTGGGGAGATATGGAAGGCAGGGAGGTCAGCGAGGAGGCTGATGCAGAGTAGTCAAGGCAGAATATGATAAATACTCAGATTAGCATTGTTAGCAGTTTGGATGGCTATGAAAGGGCATATTTTAGCGATGTTGTGAAGGTAGACCCGACAGAATTTGGTGACACTGAATATGTGGGCTGAATGAGAGGAATCTTATTGAGTCGTGAAGTTGGGTTAAGTTTGGGTGGAATAAAATTATTTTAAGAATCATCTTAAAGGAATCCGAGTAGGCATATTCGGCCCCTGTTTGCTGCGTGTGTTTGCCTTTCAGAGACGAAGCCGCCGGCATATGCGTGGCTGACTAGGCCAGTATGGGACCCATAGCCCTGGCTGCTTTAGCAATAAGCTCTGTGGTGCGTCTGCAGCAGTGACTGCCAGCTGTCAGCCAGGATACATCATTTTCTCAGACTTGGTTTTAAGGCTTAGTGCCCTTAAAGGCTACTGCTTACCCGGAAGGTTTCGACAAATTTGCGGGGCTGCCGACTTCCTCTAGTTCCTCTTCCGAATGGCACCTGATTCTCTTTCGAGTTATGGAAATGTGGAAGGAACACCAATTAATGACATCGGCTGAAATAGCCACAGGTTTCCTTTCCTAGTAGGCCACAACCACTTTTCAATCTAGGCAGTAATCAGTCTTCAAAACCTTCTGTTTTGATCCCAACCCCACTAAATCACCCTTAATGGATGTGTGGGCGAGGTAACTATTAAATGTTGGTGGGGATGCAATGAACGTACCACGGAGGAAATCAGACAATTAGATGGCTTTTTGCAAAAGGGGAAAATTGAGTCTTTAGGATCAGTAGATGGGGTGAGGGATGAAGGAGACAAGGGAGCACCGAGTACATTGCTTTATCAGTCTGCTGGAGGAGGAGCCGGGGGGAGGGGAGGGTCTTCATCTCCTCAGATAATGTGAAACGAACTTATGTAGACAGTCATAATAATAACTCTGGTATTTGTTCAGCACTTGCTCTGGGCTCAACACCATGATGCATACTAGACAGCCAGATCAGGCACAGTCCTTGGTCCGCATGGGGCCCTCGGTGTAAGGGGGAAGGAGGCAGCTTTTTAATCCCTGTTTTACAGGTGGAGGAAAATTAAGTGACTTCCCCTAGGTCCCAGGCCCCTGTTTTTTCCCCTAGGCCAGGCTGAGTGGGAAGAAAGCAATTCAGGTTTTGGGGGAAAAAAGACCAACCCCACATTGAATGAAGGGAGAACTGGGGGGTGTGGAGAAGGGACTCCTGACCTTCAGAGGCAGAATAGTGATCTCGTATTCACCCCAGCTCTCCAGCAGTGTCTACTCTCCATGAAGAACCACCGCCCCCATCCCCGACCAGCAGTTAAAGATCTTCAAACAGGAAAGCAAAAAGGAGGTGGAGAAGCCCACCCCAGCATATTAACCTCTCTTTGGGTCCTCTATTGGAAGGGAGCAATTTGGCAGACTAGATTATTGTGAAATTCATTGTATAAAGATCGTTTACAAAGGTATATTCAGTTATACAATAAGCTACTGGGGCCAATGGAAGGTGGGGTTTTTAATGTTTTGGGGTTTTTTGGTGTCTTTTTTTTAAATGCGTGAAGAAGTTGGTTGCAGAAAGATTTTATTGGGTGGCAAATCTGAGCTTGGTCACGTGACCTGCCAGTGGGCAATCCTGATAGCTGGCTCTCAGCTCCACAGCTTGGCAGCCCATAAAAGCCACGTCCTCTCCCTGTGGTTGTGGGCCCGAGGGATGGGGAATCCGTAAGTTTCAGGACAGCCAATTTCTCAAGAATCCCCAACCAGGGTGACAAACTCTTCCATTGAATCTAAATCTTGGCACGTCCACAGTGGGCTTAGAACAGAGCTTGGGGCCCCGAGGGTGCCCAGGGAACACAGACTGAACCTGCAGCTTCAGCCGGTCCTTTCACCGCCGGCGGGCATCGAGAACAGCTGGGCAACAGAGCGAGGGAATTGGGAAACGGAGACCAGCAGTGAGTGCACTCGCTTTTCCAGGGATGACTCCTCCATTCCGGTGACCTCGCTGGTTCCAGAGCCCAGGTCAATAGCTACCAGACTAGACTGTAAAATCCTGTTGGGCTGGCAAGGGATTGACCAACTCTGAGTACCCAAGCGCTAACACAGTGCTCTGCACACAGGAAGCGCTCCATAAATATGGTTGTTCGTTTGACACTTCCCTTGGTTTATGGCAGTATGCCTGCCTGAGAAAAACTGGAGTTGTCAGGTCAGTCCCACTCCACCTCCATCCCCTGAAAGTAGGCCCAAAGCGATGACTTGGGCATGCCTGTGGGAAGCGATGTGATGTAGTGGAAGGAGCGCAGGGCTGAGAGCCAGGGGCCCTGATTTCTAATCCCAATTCCGCCACTTGCTTGTTCGCTGTGTGACCTGGGGCAAGTCACCTAACTTCTCTGGGCCTCAGTTTCTTCACCTGTAAAATGGGGATGCAGTACCTGTTCTCCCACCTCCTTAGACGGTGAGCCCCATGTAGGATAGGGACTGTGTCCCATCTGATTGTCCTGGACTGACTCAGCACACAGTAAGCACTGAACAAATCATCAATCACCTCATCAATAGTTCTTATTGTTGGGGAGCAGCTCCCGGGCCCCATGAGGGGATGGAAGATTCCAGAGCATTAGCAACCCGACATGCCCGAGCGTGCGTTCGACTTATAGCAGTCAAGCAGGTGCCTGGACTGGAAATGACTCGGAGGAAAGTGGAAGCTTTCTTAACTGTCTCAGCCGCACCTCATCTCTGTTAATACGCTTTTTTGGGGGTCAAGGCATTAAAGCCAGCCACGTTCCTCGTTACGGCAAAGCAGTATTCCCACCCCACTCTCTGGTCTAAACAGATCCGGGAGTTCTCGGCACTGCTGCTGACCGGCCAGTGTCCCGACCACCGTTGCCCTGCCTCTGAGTTGTTGATCAAGGTTTGGCACCACCTCTCCTCACCCTGGGGGTCAAAGGTAGTTGGGGGAGAGGGACGTCAATGAGGAACTCGAAATAGAGAGAATGAAGGGGGAGAATTGGAGCCCAGGTCCCCTCCTCCCTAATGAAGCCGGGGGTATGGAGGGAATGGAAGGAAATCAGGCTGCCGTCCTTTTGTTGCTGGGATAAAAACTCCGATAATTCACCTTTCACAAAATTGAGCAGTCCTCTTTGTAAACCGTCCAGGGCAGGAATATTAGTCAAGCATGTGTCTGTGTTTGGTGGGAGGGGCCACAGGGGGGTGGGGAATTAAAGAAGGGCAGGGGAGGAGAGAGATGTGTTTGGTTGCATGTAGTGTTGGCTGAGAGTCCTGGCAGGGTGGCTTGGGCTTAGTTTCTACCTCCCAGAGCCTGCCTAGACGTGATCTTGAAATACCTTCACCTGTCAACTGGGGACAGACAAGACCGGCTACTCATTTCGATAGCCCCGGACGATACAGGAGAGCCAAGTTAGCACCTTGAATCTGCCTGAAAAGCTGGTTGGGGTGTTCGGTCCGTAACCGATGGAGGAAATAATGAAAAGAAAACAATCGATAGCAGCTCACCAGCGCATCTTCCTTTCCCCTTTGCCTGCTGTCCGAATTACATCCCAGGAAAAAAGAATTGTCTTGTCCTGTGCAAGGAGCACCTCAGAGTCATCACTTGGGGCAGTCTATGGCTCGGGCTCTTTTTAAGTGCAAAGACAGGATCCTTCACGGCACATACGGGATCATCCGCCGAGTGTCAGAGCGGAGCAGAGTGGAGTGGGTCTCGGAGAGACAGGCCCCATCCCGGCTCCTGTGGCACTCTGACTGGGATAGCCAGGGCCTGGAGGAGCACACACTGTCTTAGCAGAGAGGAGCAGGGAGGCTCACCGGGAACGGGCTTGATTCCCCAGAGATCAACGTTGTTATCGCTAAACCCGACTTTTGCGGGGGAGATGTGGAGGGATAGACAAATCATCTGTAAGCCCGACTCCCTACTCCCTTTGGTTCAGGGGACGATCTGATCATTTTTCTAGGGCGGGCCTGACAAAGTCTAGGGATCTGGAACAGGAGTTTCTCTGTACTGATCGAATCTAAAATCCTTAGGCCAAGCTCCTGGAGCTTGTAAATGATTGCATGATTGAGGGAGATTATTCTGATTGCACTGAGTATTTCAGTCGACCTGGGACTTTATAAATCCTTTGGAGCCCATATGACTCGAGAGCCCAGACTCAGCGAAGCAACTGTGCTTCAGTAGCAGGATTAAAAACCGAAGGGGTAAAAACAAAACAAAACATGTGCCCAAGGTTTGACGGGCATCACAGACCACTGGTCCTCTGGTCCAGGCTGAAAGTTCCCATGTGGGAGTAAAGAGGAGCAGAAAGCTTGACGGTTCTGAGTTCCATTGTTATTCTTGCTGTATGTGTTACCGTATTAGTGAGGATAATTATGAGCAGAAAGAATCGCCATTCTGAGTTTCATTATTATTAGGGTATCATTATTAATAGTGATAATCATAAGCAGAAGGTGCTGCACTTCTGAGTTTCTTTATTACTGTAGGATGTAATGTTATTGTTGTTAATTGTGATAAAAGCAAAAAGTGCAGCAACTCTGAGTTTCCTTATCAGGGTATTTATTAATAATAATCATCAGCAGGTGTTGCATTGCTGAGTTTCTCTAACATTGTGGTGTCTATTGTTGTTGTTAATAGTGATCACTATCAGCAGAAAGTGTGGCAGTTCTTGAGTTTCTTCCCCGACATATCTTCCAACCCCAAGTCCCACAGACTGCAAGTAATGCCTCTTCCCGTGCTTTGCAGGACGCTGGTTCTGAGCGAAGGCCCTTGCACGCGCTCCTGAGTGGCTACCATGGGCCTCCTTGCATTCTTGAAGACCCAGTTCATCGTGCACCTCCTCATCGGCTTCGTCTTCGTGGTCAGCGGGGTGATCATCAACTTCATCCAGCTGTGGACGCTGGCCCTCTGGCCAATCAACAAGCAGCTCTACCGCCGAGTTAACTGTCGCCTTTCCTACTCGTTATGGAGCCGTGAGTGTCTTGCAGAGTTTTGTTTCTTCTTTCCCAGGAGGACCATTTCCCCCCGGCCCCAGCCCTCTCTCGGGCTACCCCTTATTAATAATAACAATAAAAACAGTGATAATAATGATAATAGCGATATTTAAATGCTCACCTCATGGCAAGCAGTGGGGTAGAAATGAGGTCATTGGGTCGGGCACAGTCCCCATCCCACGTGGACCTCACAGTCGAAGTAGGAGAGAGAAAGTGGATATTTAATCCCCGTTTCCCAGATGAAGAAATGAAGACCCAGAGAAGCTAAGTGACTTGTCCAGAATATCCAGGAGCAGAGAGAGTCTCTGCTGGGGCCCGGTCTCATCACCGGCTCTTCCAAGTCGGTAGCGCCCGTCCTGCGGTGTCCAAACACCACATGGGCTGTTGAGATGAAACCGGCCACTTCTGAAGGGCTGCGGGGAAGATGGGGAAATTAAATCGTTCTTTTGATGATGCCAGACCCCACGAGACAGTCCTATTTGGAAGCTTCTTTGGGTGAGCACAGGTGGGTGACGTGCTGTGTACACACAGCGTCTCCGGGATGCCGACTCCAACAAACAAAAGTAGCGGGGACGGCACAAAGCACCTACAGTTTTGACAGTTCCAATTTTCATATCGAGTGAGAGGACTAAATTACCCTGAAAATCTGTGATGGCCAAAGCTTCAACATATAGTGAGTGCTAGGAGAACCAACCACCCTGCACCCATAGACCCCAAATTTCCCTACTCTGAGGGAGTACACGTTAATTTTTCAGCCCCATTCCTAGATCTGTGTTGATTTTGCCGGAGCCCTGGCTCACTGCTGATTTTGAGAAACTTCTGGGGTTTTTTAAATGGCATTTGACAAGCGCTTTCTAAGTGGCAACACTATTCAAAGCGCTGGGGTAGGAATAAGTTAATTAGGTCAGATGCAGTCCCTGTCCTGCATGGGGCTCACAGTCCAAGGAGGGAAGGAGGACAGGTATTTAATCCCTGTTTTCCAGTTGAGGAGACTGAGGTACAAAGTCACCCAGCAAGGAATTGTCAGAGCTGGGATTAGAACCCGGGTCCTCTGACTCCCACGTCCAGGCTCTTTCCACTAGCCCAAGCTGCTTCTCCAAGCCATTCCTAGGCTTCCTGGAACTAACAGTTGAAACTGGGGGGGAAAAAAACACCAAACCCACTTAAATTGTATCAGCGAGATAGGAGTCCTCTGGGGGAAGTTATCTTTCACACTTTTTAGTAAAATCCAAAATGCAGTGGAGGAAAGCCTGGCTATGGAATTGAACCCCACAAGATCTGACAGGCCCCCATTCTCGGTGAAGGCTGTTTTGTGGTAAAAGGTGTACCTGAACCCCCACTAGGACAGAAGCAATGCCAAACACATTTCCATCTCTGCAGAAGATGCCTGACTGCGAGTGAAAAAAAAGTTGGATTTGTCTGGGGTCTGGCGCCCAATCTGAAAGGGGAGGGAATGAGGAAAATGCCAGTCCAAGCAGAGGGGGAGAAAGTGAGGTTGCTGCTTTAGAAAATGATAAAGAATTGGCCTTTCAGGCAAGTAAAAGGCCAAGGAGTTGGAAGCCCCAAAGTGTGACTTCTTATTCAAAGTGGCAGACTCACCGATTCACTTAATGGGTCGACTCCAAGGACTTTAAATGGGTGAGACCTGATCCGGGGGTACTCAATTAATCCTCCGCCTCACCTCCGGGAAGCCTTAATGGTGCCAGCCAGAAGTGTCGATCCAGGACTGTAGGCTTCCGCTGGCTCTGCCCATCGGCTTGCCAAGCGAGCGAGGCCCACGGTGGCCCTGACCAAAGGAGACACCGGTGTGTTGTGGCCACCCTGCGGTGGGGCTGCAGTCGAGGCTGACTTCCGTGACTGCTGATTTCTTCAATCAAACCGTCATGGTATCTAAATCGCCCCCAACAAAATGGAGAGGGTTTGGTCAGGAAAGTTTATGCTTCCAGTGCTGGAAGGCCACTTTGTCCAACCCAGTGTTTCCCGTCTGGGCGCTAGTCAGACCACCCCCAAATGGTTGGTTTCCTGTTTTTTTTTCTTGTCGGTCTCCAGAAGAGGAGAGTGAAGGTGATAATAATGATTGTGGTATTGGTTTACTGTTTACCTATGTACCAAACACTGTGCCAAGGGATAGCATAGGTAGGATAGAAGCCAGCTGGAAAATGTCCCTGTCTGACAAAGGGCTCATGGTCTAATAACAATAATAATAATGTTGGTATTTGTTAAGCGCTTACTATGTGCAGCGCACTGTTCTAAGCACTGGGGGAGATACAGGGTAATCAGGTTGCCCCACATGAGGCTCACAGTCTTCATCCCCATTTTACAGATGAGGTAGCTGAGGCACAGAGAAGTTAAGTGGCTTGCCCAAGTCACACAGCTGACAAGTGGCAGAGCTTGGATTCGAACCCATGACCTCTGATTCCCAAGTCCATGCTCTTTCCGCTGAGCCACGCTGCTTCTCTAAGTAGGAGGTAGGATGGGATTGAATTCCCATTTTTCAGATGAGGAAACTGGAGCGCAGAGAAAGCCCTCAATTTGCCTAAAGTTACACAGTGGGTAAGCGGTAGAGCCGCGATTAGAACCCAGGTCCTCAGGAGTTTAGTCATCCTCCTCCTGTGGTTTCACATCAGTTTTTCTTGCTGCAGGGTAACTAGGGCCACTATTAAGTCAGTCCTCAGCCGCCGCCTCTCTAGGTGAAATAATTCAACTTCTTGTAGACAGGGATGATGTCCATTAACTCTGTTGTACTCTCCCACGTGCTTAATACAGTGCTCTGCGAACAGAAAGCACTCAGTAAATACTATCGATCGAATTCTACTCCTATTCTCTGAAATTCTGCCCATTTCCCCCCACTTAGTGGCATCCATTAACCTAGTGAACATGGTAAAATTATTGATCAAAAATGTTCATTAGCCTTGAACCCAGGTGGGACCCCCTAGGGGCAGTCTTTGATTAGGTATTTCTGATTGATCAAGGAATCATAAACTAATGGAGATGAAGGGGATTTCAATGGGCTTTCAGTCTCGGTTATCGGTTTCTCTGTTTGCTTCGTGTTCCCCAGAACTAGTGATGTTGCTGGAATGGTGGTCGGGCACAGAGTGCACTTTATTCACGGACCAGGCCACAGTGGACAAGTTTGGGAAGGAGCACGTGGTCATCATCCTCAATCACAACTATGAAATCGACTTTCTGTGTGGCTGGACCATGTGCGAGAGGTTCGGCGTCCTGGGGGTGAGTGCTGTCTGCCTGGCCCCAGAGCCGACGGTGCCCCCCGCTGATCACGGTGCTTGTGACTCCGTGCCCCTGGGTGGGTTTCGGGGTGTGGATCTATATCTGTCCTCCCTGAAAGCTCGGGACCAGCCAGGGGCCGTTGAATGACCGAGTGGTTGCAAGCTCCTCGACGTCAGGGATCGGGTCTACCTACTCAGTTCTGTTGTATCCTCCCAAGCACTTAGCCCAGCGCTCTGCACACAGTAGGTGCTCAGTAAATGCCTCCATTAATGGGTTGTTTGGTAGTTAACAGGTAGGTCATCCCTTGACCAAAAAGGCATAAGGCAACCACAACTTCCCTCTTACAAGCCAACCACAACTTCCCTCTTACATGCGCCATCAGAAAACTCCGTCTCCTAGCTATAGCAACAGCAGCAGCATCTATTGAGCACCCCCTAGGAGCAATCCACTGTACTGAGCGCCTGGGAAGAACAAAACAAAGCGACCCGGTCCCCGCCCACCCAGAGCCACCCTCTAATGGGGGAGGCAGACATGTAAAAGTATTTCCATACGGAGTAATCAAAATCAGTAATTGAATAAGCATATTTCTGATTGACCCTTCACTAAAGGACATCTGATTGTCCACTCCTCATGGGGGATGGGTGAGGTTACACAGTGCTCCTTGACCCTCCCCAATGGAGCGCCTTGCTGAGGCAGCACTGCGGGTCAGAACATTACCCCATAAGACTGTGGGTAAATGCTGAACAATTTTGGCAGTTTCTCCATTTTGCTTCCTCTGGGGCTCCTGGCTTCTCTCCACTTTAGCCCTCCCTCACCCCGTTTCTTAGGCCTAACTGCCGTGTTCCTCCCAGTTCTCCCTATGTTTCCCTCACCCTCCCTCTTCCCTTCTTGTTTGAAATCAAAAAGGACCCTGTGTGTGCCTCCCGTGGGGCGGCCACCCGCCGCAGGTGACCGCACACTCAGTTCTCCCAGAACTAGAACCTCCTGACGAAGCCCACGTTAAGGAATGCCGGCCTTACAGTCCACCCGCTTGGATTGGCGCCACGAGACCTGTCCACCACCGTTTCCCTTGGTGCTTCCACCTCCTCCGCGTTCTCACTTGGCAGCCGTAACATGGCAAAGTGAAAACGTGCCAGGAGGAGAAGGGCATGCGTTCTCAGTGCCCGGCGCAGGACGAGGGATGAGTGGCAGCTGGGAGGGTGAACAGCAGTAAGCACCGCCCCCGGGCTTTCCGATTAAATCTGACCCACGGAGATATTGCCAGGCCCTCGAGGAACAGGGCCGGTGTCTGATCCCCATCTGTGTATTTTTTCCGTGTTTGGAACAGGACTCTGCACACAGTAAGCACTTAATAAATACTATGATTACTACATTGATTTTTCACCTTTTGTTTCTTTTTCACAGAGCTCGAAAGTTTTGGCTAAGAAGGAACTGCTCTACGTGCCCCTCATTGGCTGGACGTGGTACTTTTTAGAGATTGTTTTCTGCAAGCGGAAATGGGAAGAGGACAGGCACACTGTGATCGAGGGGTTGAAACGCCTGTCCGATTACCCCGAGTATATGTGGGTAAGTGTCCGAGGTGGCTAGCGCACTCGCCAGGGATTGGGAGCCGGTGCACATCCATGTTTAGTCCTGAGTCGGTCAGTAACCCCCTAAATTGGGCGCTAACTTTTTGAAAGTTCATTAGCGGCAGGCCAGGGGAGACAGTCCCAAATTCTCCAGCTCGAGCAGAGGTTCTAAGTCTTTCAGCCCCTCCCTGAGGGTTGGAAGCCAGGGATCTATCAGTCAGTTGGCGGTATTCATTGAGCGCTTCCTGGACTAAGCCCTCGTGGGGGTACAGACCAACGGAACCGGTCGGCTTGGGCCCTGCCCACAAGGAGCTCCCCGGAGAGAGTGGGAGAGGGTGGCAGGAGTTGGATTCTGCTTTCAGATGACCCTCCGGCCATCTTGGGGCTCCTTCTGGCTGGTTCTGCTCCAGACCCCCCCAGCAGCTCTGTATTGGCGAGAAGAGGAGACTGAGGCCTTCCCATGGCCTCCCCCCATCCTCCCCTCGGCCCACCTCCCCTTCGCCCCAGCTCCCCTGGGTCAGGAATAGCCTGGTCACGGACCTGGTTCCAGGTCCGGTCCACAGACCGTGGTGAGAAACTGCACAGTTTCTACATGCCACATACAAACTCTGAGAAGCAGCATGGTGTAGTGGGTAGAGCACTGGCCCGGGACTCAGAAGGTCATGGGTTCTAATCCCGTCTCTGCCACTTGCCTCCTCTGTGACCTTGGGTAAGTCACTTCACTTCTCTGGGCCTCAGTTACCTCATCTGTAATGGCGATAGAGACCGTGAGTCCCATGTGGAACGGGAACTGTGTCCAACCCGATTTGCTTGTATCCACCCTAGAACTTTAGTATTGTGTCTGGCACATAGTAAGCGCTTAACAAATATCACAGTTATTATTATTACAAACCCCATTTTGAGTGTGGATTTTTTTTTTCCTCCCAGCATAGAAAGCACGCGCTGTCTCTCTCCTACCTTTCTTTCTCTCTCCTGCCTCTCTCTCTCTCTCTTTCTCTCCCTACTTCTCAACAGGATTTTACTGTCAAGAAATGGAAATAAGCCTCCTTCACATTCAGAATAGGTGGGCAGAGGTTCAGAGTGTGCGGTGGATTTCCATCATAGCTCTGAAGGATAGAAATTGGCCTTTAGTGTCAACCCTTACAATGATTCCAGCATTTCTAACGCTGAGCTATCGCCGCTATTAAGCCGAAAGCTTTTCGTATGTTCGACATGTCTTAGAGGACAAGCTGCCACTTAAAAAGACACCTTGAAATTTCCTTTCATCTCTGCAAGTGTGTGCTTCAGGTCCTTTAAGAGCCAACCAGACATTTAATTATCTGCTCTGGAAATGAATTCCAAACAGCCAAGGTGCTGAATACAATTCTGGAATTAAACCGTCCTCTTTGTAGGGACGTCACCCAGAAGCGTTGCTCTGATATCTGCGATCTTAAGGAAAAAAAGCTGCATGATGGGGAGACGAGCGGCGGGGAGGGAGAGAAGAGAAGGAAAGACTCCCTCAGACTCCAGTTCTCTGCACCATCTTCTGCCCAGCTACAGTACAGTTACCTGGTTTTCTCTGTTCCCATCTTAGTTTCTCCTGTACTGTGAAGGGACTCGTTTTACGGAGACAAAACACCGCATCAGCATGGAGGTGGCTGAATCGAAGGGGTTGCCTAAGCTGAAGTATCACCTGCTGCCTCGAACCAAAGGCTTCACCACGGCCGTCCAGTGTCTCAGGGGGACGGGTAGGTAGCAGCCTTGGCCACGGCGGGGGGCCGTTTGACCATTCGGGCACCCTCTGTCGGGTGGGAAATCAGAAGGGTCCACGGGTTTGGAGGGGTCCATGTTTATAAAAGGAAAATGGCGACTCAGAATGCTCTGCAGGTCTTGTGGCCTAGTGGAAAGGATTCAGGGCTGGGAGTTAGGAGCCCTGGGTTCTAATTTCGGCTCTGCCACATAATAATAATAGTATTTGTTAATCACTTACTATGTGCCAGGCACTGTTCTAAGCACTGTGGTAGATACAAGATAATTGGATTGGACACAGTCCCTGTCCCACACGGGGCTCCCAGTCTTCATCCCCATTTTACAGATGGGGTAACTGAGGCCCAAAAAAGTGAAGTGCCTTGCCCAAGGTCGTGCAGCAGACAAGGGGTGGAGGTGGGATGAGAAACCCATTACCTTGTGACTCCCAGGCCCATGGTCTATCCACTAGGCCACATGTGACCTTGGGTAAGTCACTTCATTGCGCCACAGTTTCCTCATGGGTAAAATGAGGATTAAATATTGTTCTCCTCTCCTGTTAGACTGGAAGCCCCAGGTGAGACAGGGACAGTGCCGACTTGATTGTGTGGTATCTACTCCAGTGCTTAGCACAGTGCTTGACACTTAGTAAGCATATAACAGATACTAGCATTATTTTTCTCTTTCTTATTTGGCCCGGGATACTAAGTCGGTGGGTTCCAAGTTAAGTTTGGAGGGGTTGCGTGACTGGGCGGCCCTTAGGCAGGCAGGGGTAGATAATGCTTGGGTTTTCTTTCCTTTCACAGTTGCAGCTGTGTATGATGTAACACTAAATTTCAGAGGAAATAAGAACCCATCTTTACTGGGGATCCTATATGGGAAAAAGTACGAGGCAGATATGTGTGTCAGGTGAGCAGGGTCCGTTTGTGAACGTCTGGGGTGATCCCATTCGGGTGGTCGGGTGGCCAGTTCTTTGGGCTCTGGTCCTCCCTTCCTATCCCTAAGCCCCCCTCTCCGAGGGTCTGCCTCCTAGGCAAGAAACCAAGGGTGAAATGGGCAAGGGCACAGTGGGTTCTGCGGCCGCCGAGGTCTCGGAGATGCTCCGTCCGTGACCACATCCATCCTCCCGACTGGCCGGCCTGCAGTTCGAGCCGACAGGTTACGGGGCGAGGCTGGCGAGCGCGTGCATGGTTTGGCGCAAACCATCACAACTACTGCAAGGACCACTCGTGCACCTGTGCTGCGGTGCTCGACCCTTCCCCTTTTAACTGTTGATGTCTGAGCAGCGTGTGTCCCGAACGGCCAGGGACCTGAAGCTACAAAGCAGACCCCTTGTCACTTAGGGTCTGGAAGCAGCCATTTTCAACCCAAAATCTGGCCTACCCTCCACCGTTGAGGATATCACATAGATTGCCGCGTATAAGGCATGATTTCCCCGCCCAATGACCACCATCCCTGGAGGCTCCAGGTTTAGGGATCTGCTTCGAGGAAGGAGGAGGGATGGGGAGAGGGAGGGAAGGCAGAGAGTGCTCCCTTCTTCTCCTCGCTCCTCTCCCATCACAGCCCAGCCCACACACTTCGCTCCTCTAATACCAGCCTGCTCACAGTGCCTAATTGTCATCTCTCATGCCTCCCAACTTTTTGCTTGCACCCTCCCTCCTGCCCACCTGGAAGACCACCATTTTCTCCCCATCTTCAGAGACCTTCTGAAATGACTTATCCTTAGGAGGCCTTTGGTGACTGTCCTCTCACCACCCCCATCCCCCTCTCTTTCTCTCTCATTCATTCAGTCGTATTTATTGAACACTTACTGTATGCAGAACACTGCACTAAGCGCTTATAATAGTGATGGTATTTGTAAGCGCTTACTACGTGCCAGCCACTGTACTAAGCACTGGGGTGGATACAAGCAAATCAAGTTGGACACAGTCCCTGTCCCACGTGGGGCTCACAGTCTCAATCCCCATTTTACAGATGAGGTAACTGAGGCACAGAGAAATAAAGTGACTTGCCCAAGGTCACACAGCAGACAAGTGGCAGAGCTGGGATTAGAACCCATGACCACCTGATTCCCAGGCCCGGGCTTTATCCACCAAAGCACGCTGCTCTCTCCGCCCCCCTTCTCCTCCTCTCCCCCACGCACCCCCCAACCTCCGGGTGTTGAATTTTCACTCAGGTCATAGATCCCCTCCGCCAGCATAGCCAGACTCCTGTCAGGAGTGTCATCTCTGAACAATAGGTGGTTCTGCTCTTCCCACCCTTCTTATGCCAACAGAACAGAAGGGACTGGGTGTCAGAAGGACCTGGGGTTGGGGGGAACAAACACCAGAGACGGTGTGTCGGGGTTCAAGTTCACCAGCAGCGCACCCGGGCACTACCATGTTGCAGGTAGCCAACTGGGAGACTCACTTTGCTTTTAATCTGTCCGATGAACTAGGCGATTTCCACTGGAGGATATCCCACTAGATGAAAAGGAGGCGGCAAATTGGCTCCATAAACTTTATCAAGACAAGGTAAATGCACTTTTTTATTCTGAATCAACACCTGGTTCCTTTGGGAAAGAGGTCCCGAAAGAGTGTCGGTAAGCAGTTCAAGGGAGTGAAGTGCTGGGTGTGGAGAGTGGTGGGGTGGGGGAGGGTCCCCCGAGTAGACAAGAGAGCTGGAAGTGCTGGTGCGGCGGCTGGGGGGCGTGGAAATGGGGCAGATGCTGCGGTGAAATTAAACTTTAAAGTACGGGAAAGGAACCTGGTTTCTGTGTCCTTCCCAGGATGCCTTGCAAGAGATGTATAAGCAGAAAGGAGTTTTTCCTGGGGAGCAGATTAAGCCCACGAGAAGACCGTGGACTCTGCTGAATTTTCTCATGTGGGCCACCATTCTCCTTTCTCCTCTGTTCAACTTCGTGTTTGGTGTCTTCGCGAGCGGTTCTCCCCTGCTGATCCTTGCATTCTTGGGGTTCGTCGGAGCAGGTAATGGAACTTAACAACAAAGAGCCAACGGACGTATCCCAGGGTTCCTGTCGGGAAAATGACTAGGGGAGGCTGTTTTTTGTTCAGAGCATTCTTGTTCTGGGAGGAGCACCACCTCGAGTGGGCGACCGAGGTCTATCTGGACAACTTGGTGCTGCTAAAGGCGAAAGCCTTTGAAAATTCAAATGGGATTTAGTAATCCTTCAAGTTCCGTTTGAAGTGTTTTTCATTTTAGCTGCAGAATTCACGTAGCGGCAGCTTGAAGGATTTTCTCTGCCTATTCCACTAGTGGGGCTCATTACAAGGAAAAATGATCCTAGGAACCGGGGCTTATCATCTTAGTCCCTCTGAGGACCCAACCAGCGTGGGTCTCTTCTCCTCACCCCCTCTGACTTCCAAGGTTCTTCTTTGCCGAGAAACACGGTGTTGGGGGAGAAGGTGATGATAATAATTAAAACTGGCATTTGTTAAGCGCTTATTGTGTGCCGAGCATTGTAATGAGAGCCGAGGCAGATACAAGAAAATCAGGTCAGATACAGTCCCTGACCCACATAATACTCACGATTTTAACGGGGAGAGGGACCAGAGGTTGATTCCCCATTTCACAGACAATGAGACTGAGGCTATTAACGTCTGTCTCCCGCTCTAGACTGTAAGCTCACTGTGGGCAGGGAACTTGTCTACTGGCTCCATTGTATCGTGCTCTCCCAAGTGCTTAGTGCAGTGCTCTGCACACAGCAAGTGCTCAATAAATACCCTTGATGTTGCAGTTAGCGCGGCCCTGCTGCAGCCCTCGTTACCCATTCAGAGGGACGCATATCATGTCCCCAGTTCAGGGCCACATCCCGCGCTCTCCGACTAGAGCAGGAGACCGATAACCAGGATTGAGAAGCAGTGTGGTCTAATGGATAGAGCTCAGGCCTGGGAGACAGAGGACCTGGGTTCGCATCCCTGCTCCACTACTTGTCTGCTGTGTGACCTTGGGCGAGTCACTTGACTTCTGGGCCTCAGCTACCTCATGTGTAAAAGGAGGATGAAGCCTGTTAGTCCCATGCGAGACAGGGACTGTGTCCGATCTGATGAACTTGTATCTACCCCACCGCTTAATTCGGCTCCTGGCACATAGTAAGTGCTTAACAAATAGCATTTTAAAAAATGAAAAAAACAACAAAAAACAAAAACCAGTAGCCCATGCTGATTTGCAAAAGCCCTTTCAGCACCCTCTGCTGCCATTTTGCCCCAGAGCAGAACTGATTTTCAGGGACGGAGGAGACCTTGGCATCTAAGCACCTTTCCTGATCCTTTAATCTTGTTTTTCTCTCCCAAAGCTTCTTTTGGAGTCCGCAGACTGATAGGAGTGACCGAAATAGAAAAAGGCTCCAGCTACGGAAACCAAGAATTCAAGAAAAAGGAATGACTTGAACCTCCTTAAGCAGATGATGTTATCCAGTTCACTTCATTAAAAAGACAAACCCCCCAAAAACTCTTAGAAACTTTCTTTTTCTTATTAACTGGTGACTAATAATAACAAAACTGGAGCCAAGAGTCAAGCATTTGGAAGGATCAAGAGAAGATCGACAGCATCCTACCTGTGCACATCTTAGGAGCATATCGGAGTTTGGGGACAAAGTCTGGGTTTGCACAACCGGGGACGTTTGGCTTTGGTGGTGGGAGCTGGGGGTGTCGGACAGGGCGGTAGGTATTTCTTCCGATGACCTGTCCCTTAGCGGTTTGCGCCTAAGAATCCCATCCTTACACGAGGAGGTACTGGGACACTTCCTCTGTGTTAAGCTCATCTAGTCCTTGTTTTCACACTGGTTATTTCAGCCGCTTTTCCCCTCTCTTCTCCCCCATCAGTGACTCTCCCCGACCCCTCCTGAGAAAAAGGGCCCCAGCTTAAATGATCGAACTGGTGTTACTACAGGGGAAGTTGTTGGAAAAAAAGGATCTAAATCCCTGTGACCAGAATCTAACCGGACAAACCCCTTTTTAATTTTTTTAAAAAGAATATCTCCACCCCACCCAGCCCCCAGGCAGTGCCATTGAGCTCCTGCAAGGCAGACCCCCGAAGGCAACTGTGATAGAGTTTCCCCCCTACTGATAAGCACACACTGTCAGATGGATTAAGGACCCATCACTTCATTTCACCAAGTCCCAGCGTCCGCTCCTGGCTCAGGTTGATGCCTCGCCATAGGGGGGTTTTGGTTTATTTTTCCTTATTTCCCCATGAACTCTGTTGTGTATTTATGCCTTAGGGCTGTTTTTCTAAAGCGAATTGTATCCTTGAGAACTCAATCTGTGAAAAGACGTTATCCTCGGTTATTGTAAGAGTTTATTTCTCCTTTCCAGGTTGACCCCCAGAGGCCCCATCCTCATCTACTGCGGTACCCAGGCCAGGGTTGCCTGTCCCAGCCGGCGTCAACTGGCCTTGTGGGCCAGTTGGAAACTGATCACCGGTTTGAGGATTGAGTCAGCTTCTGGCGGTCAGAGAAGGGGGAAATGGGAGGGGCTCAGCTTCCACAGAGGCTGGAAGGGGAAAGGCGCTGGTCATGGCTGCTGGATATCTCCCTTCCCACTTCCCACTCCCCAACCACGCCCCCATCCTACCCACAGAGCGCGCCTCCAGGCCGGTTCCTCCCTGGATTGCGGGTAGGCGAGGTGCAGTGAGCCTTCCTCTTCGCTGGACTGGGTTGTCATTTTTCAGAGTTATTTTTCATTCAAGGAAACGTTCACAAATGTGCTCCTGCTGCTTTTTTAACCCCTTCTCTCTCCAGGTCTAAACATGTTTCTGGAGACAGCTGCGTGGGCCGTGGTGGCAGGGCATCTGCGGAAGGAGGCTCTCAAAGGAACCGCTGACCCACATTACTCTGTGTCATGGGATCAGTCACTAAAGCGTGACTCCCTCATTCCAACCGGTAGCTAGGGATGAGTGAAATATTTTACCTTGTCGTGTCGTAAAAGTCAACCCCAGGACTCATCTGTCTCTTCCCTGAAATGTTTACTCTAGATTATAACCTCAAGTGAAAAATTTTGTGGCATACTTGTTCTTTGGGTTGGATTTGTGGTTTAAGTGGTCCTGGATTGAGAGGTTGGTGCTGGGGAGGAAGAGGGAAGGGGAGAAGAGAGGTGAATGAAAGGATTTGGGATCATCTCGCAGATGTCATTTTTGTTCACTCTTTTGTTGGTATCATCCACCTCCAGCTAAACTCTGCACCACTCACCCAACTGTCAGCAGGTTCTCATGCTACTAGCGGCAGACACCACTAGTTCTTTGCCCCCCAGCCTTCTTTGAAAGAAGGAGTTGAGAGTTTCCTCTGTCGTTGAACCGGGACTGAACGTGGGCAGGATGAGTTTGTTGTGGGGAAAAACAGGACAAGAAGATGAGGGAAGAGTGGGAGGAGAAGGGAGAATGGAAAAACTGAATAGAAAACATGTTGCAATGCTTGTAATCTTGCTTTCCACTGAAGATATGAACCTCTTTACTTGATTTTTGGTTGGTAATTAGGCAGGGGAGGGGAGAGACAGCATGAGGAGTAATAAAGGCACATTATCATTGGCCAATTCTCTTCTCTCTGACTTGGGAGCGGTCATTTGAGATTGGTCGGCCCCCACCTGAACTCAAAAATGGGTCTCTGTCTCTAAGACTTCACCCCCTACTTTCGGAGAGCATGTTCAGCCCTCTCGTCCATACCAATAATCATGTGAACGGTGAGTGAACGGATCATGCCCGGCAAAAGCGGGGAGACGCTTTTAGATTTGGTTATGTTTTCTGGTGTCAAAGTATACTGATTTTGTTTATGTGTGTTTTGAGAGTGCGCATTTCTACCATTCTTAACTGACAGCTGGAAAGAATGGAAGGAAATAGCCAACAAAGCCAGTGAAATGGAGAACCCTTACAGGGTACCTTTATTATCACATGGAAAATGCAAAACTAGTTGTCACGCTCCCCCCACCCCCGGAATTGACCTTTCCATTTCTCTCTTCAGATGGGTTGTTTTCGTATTTCTGTTTTCAATTATCCTCTGTATAAATTTACACTAATTAGATGCCATAAATGACTAATGAAGACCGGGAGGTCGAGTGAGAGATTGAAACAGTGGGAGTAGGTTTTCTCTCTTCCCCCAATTTCCTTCTGATAGAATAGAACGCAGCCTGTACGTCTGACTCCCAAGCCCTCCGAGAGCAATAATAAACTGTATCATGAAATTCATTTTTGGTCTTTAATTTTCACCCACTGGCGTCCACAAGGTTCCACGGTCTCTTTAAAACCTGTGGGATGTTAAAGGTGATGTTAAGGGTGGCAGCTAGCCTTCCCTGGACAGGAGGAAACTGGAAGAGCTTGGATCATTCCTGACAATCCGAGCTAGGTCTTTGTGGCTAGAGAGGCTGGGTGGAGTGACCGCCACGTGGATGGGAATCCCGCTTTGGGACCCGATGACGTCCATGAACATCAGCTGACCTCAATCAACAGACTTTGCCGATCCTCCCCCAGCCCCACGGCTACCTCTGAGCTGGGGCAACTACCTTGTGTTCCTCTGGCAGGCACTGGAAGGCTTTGGCTCCCATCGCTTGTGGTTTGCCTTTCAACCCGCTGCAGCAGGAGGGATTGTGGCTACTCTTGCATTTCACTGGCTTCTACAAGTTCAAGTACATTTCTCAGGCACCAAGGGCAAGTCCCTTGTTTTCCTCTAACTCATCTCAAAGGGCTTCGCCCACTCGGTGAGCGGTCCCTCTAGGCTCGGACTTTCTTGGTTTTGTCACCCTTGATCTCTGCGGCTCACATCGCGGACGGGGGGAGTTGGACTGAGTCTTGGGACACGCTCCCGAGTGGCTCATGTGATTACTTGCCACCAGCTTTTGCTCGGCTTGCTCAGCTCTGTTGCCTTACATCCAGACCTTCTCTGTTTGCACTTTGGGAGCTTCTTGGGCTCCCCACAAGGTCTTTCGGGGGGCAGCTACATCCTTTAGGTTGTTGCACGGGGGGGGGGGGGGGGCGGTGAGCATGGGGGGGGGTGGTGAAGGGAGCAATGTGGTAGTTGTAGAACTCCACTGCCCAATATTGGAGACTGGCTGTCCAGAACAAGTGTCCCAGAGCTGACCCTTCTTTCCTCAGGCTACGAGGCTTTAAGGAAACAGACCAATGAGCCTGAACTGGCCTGAGCGGGCCTGCCCTGGGCTCTCCTCCCTGCTCGCATGCTGCTCTGCCTCAGGTGCTCAGTGAATGACCAGGGAGAGCCTCCCTTCCCACTAGTTTCATCCTACAGGCCCAGCGCGGGGACAACCCTCCTGTGGGGATTCCTGAGAAGGGCCACAGAGGGCTAAAAACAAGTGCCCACGAAAGGTCGCCAGCCACTGCCAAGAGCCCAGATCCTGGTACTCCGGACTCTTGGGATCTGGCACCCGTCCGGCGGGTGTCCCCAAAATCTGGTCCACACCGGAGCACACCAGGCTGGGGCCTTGAGCAGACCTGGAACATGGACAGAGGGTAGAGCCACCCGTCTTCATTCACGGCGGACCACGCTCCCGGCCTCGGCTCGTGATCTCGCCTCAAAGTGGCCCAGCGGCCCTAGGATGGTGAGGGACAGAGACGGGGACCTAAACGTACTCTCCCAGGGAAAACCTACTCCCCATCACTGTCTCCAAAAGCCACCCCTCAAGTCCGACGGAGTACGGGAGTGAAGATGGCTTTCTTTCAGAAAGCCTCAGACCTGTTTAACCAGAATTTTCAGGATTCTGGAGCTCCGTTTCTCTGATCTATCACTGGGGGAACTAGTCGGCAACTCTGGGTTGCACAGAGGCATTGTAGTTCTCCCCGGCTACTCAGATGTGTAAGGCAGATAGGTGCGCTTTCTGGGTTCAAAACGTGAGGGCCCCAGAGGGCTAATTTGGAATCTGGCGTCAGATTAAACCATCTGTCCCACAGTTTTCAGCCTCATGGTTCTCTGCGTGAAAGACTCCAAATTACCGCTGCGTTTCTGTCCTTACTGAGTCTGAATCTCCTGAAGATGTTTTATTGGAAGGACAGTTGTCGTTTGGTCCCGTCTATCACTTTTCCAATGTATTTAGATTCATTTGGCAAGAGATTAACTCTGAATGGAGTGCTGGAGTGCTCTACCATGTACATTATGGGAATCACTTGTTGCTTCTGGAGAAACAGACCTGCTCCACCTGTAAATTGTGACTTGTCAAAATGCCTGGAAATTCAGGGGTTGCCAGCATGTAATGTAGCAGCCGGGAATGGAATGGAAAAGTCCCTCCTTGGAATTAGGCCATAAATCCAAGTGATTATCACACACCCTTTACGTGGCTATTTTCCTTCTCTCCAGGTGTTGCTGATCTACCATAAGATTACTATGACTGTGTGAACATGTATACAGGGTACAAATGCATTCTATTTTTCTTTTTGTATTTCTTCATTTTTAACACAATTTGCTACTCCCATAGTGAGCGGTATGAACAATCGCTAGACTGTAAGCTCCTTGAGGGCAGGAATCGTGTCTACTCTCGTATTCTCCAAAGCTCTTAGACAGTGCTCTGCACACAGTAAGTGCTCAAAAAATACTAATGATTGATTGACATAGTTCAGGACCAAGGATTTTATGCTAAAGAAACTTGGTGGGGGGGGGGGGGCGCGGGGTGGAGAATTCTTTCTATATTAGCTCCCGGATTTGCAATGCTATGCAAATGTCACTTTGTAAATTTGCATCTGAATTTTCTTAGGCAATGGCTAGCTCTTATTTTACTGACTTTTCTAAGAACAAATGATGCCGGAATTACTCTTGTTTTTAAAAATAAATGGCAAATGTGCAAGACGGGTTATAAATATCCACTGTATCCTGGAAGGTGACTTACTGTGGTCTGATTGTTTCCTTTCATTTTTTGTAAATGGATATGTATGTTTTAAGGCTGCACAGAATCTCAAGACTTGTACTTTCTAAGGAAAGAAAGATTACTGCCTAATTACTTTAAGCTCAGTTGCTGAGCCCAGAACCAGTTTGTAATCCTGAAAGCTTGTACTCTCATCATGTCTGCTGTTCTCGTGCACCTGACGGACAAGCTACTGTGGACTGTTACTGTTTTCTTTACAGGATACCTTTCTGAAAAAGGGTAGTGATTGAGAAATGGCAGAGACCTGGGGTAGCATTTATAAAAGCCACCTGGTGTAGTAATTGCTAAATGATCTACCTTCTCTAAAAGAAGCCAAAATGAAAAATGTTTTGTGTGAAGGTTCTTCCGAATTAAGCATGTAGCTGTGTATATATATATATGTATATAACTCTCTCTCGCTTTCAAAAAGCTGTGATTCTGTATGCAGAGACTCAGTCTGTGATTGACACTGGTCAATTCACGTTATCTTTTTTAAAGAGAAAAATCTGAAAGGACAGGAAATCTTGCAGGTTTCCGCTTTGTCTGGGACATCTGAAAATAAATTGAAACAAAAGAAACTTACGTGTCTGAGTTGTGGAGGTGATATTTTGGGGTGTGTACCATGAAAAATGAGAAGCAGCGTGGCTCACTGGAAAGAGCACGGGCTTTGGAGTCAGAGGTCATGGGTTCAAACCCCAGCTCTGCGCACTTGCCAGCTGTGTGACTTTGGGGCAAGTCACTTAACTTCTCGGTGGCCTCAGTTCCCTCATCTGTAAAATGGGGATTAAGACTGTGAGCCCCACGTGGGACAAACCTGATTCCCCTGTGTCTACCCAGCGCTTAGAACAGTGCTCGGCACATAGTAAGCGCTTAACAAATACCAACATTATTATTATTATTATTAAAAATCTTTTGGCAGGGGGTTGGGGGTGGGAGGGGTTGTTTTTTGTTGTTCTGACTCCACTTTCTTTTGTCCCCGTTGATGACTCAACTGAGAAGGCACTGGCTTCAAGCTGGAAATTTAGAATAAAAGTGTTTTTTTCATTCACTCTGTGTGTAGGATGAGGGGAATTATCTGTGCATTTTTAGGGGCAACTTGAAAAGAGAAACTGTTGACGCTCTCATCTTCTAAAATCATGTTTCGGGCTACAGTAATAATAACTGCTTACTATAGGCCAAGCTCGGGACTAAGCGCTGGGGTAGACACAATATAAAGCAAACTGGATACAGCCTCTGTCCCACAGAGGGTTCCCAGTCTAAAGGGAGGAGGAGTACACTACCCGAATCCTCCTTTTACAGATGGGAAAAGTGAGGCCTAGAGAGGTTAGTGTTTTGCCCAAGGTCACCCACGAGGCAAGTGGTGGGCCTGGATTAGAAAGGCAGGGCTCCTGATCTCTAGGACCCGTGCTCGTTCTACTTGGCCACGTTGCTTCTCTGTCTCTTGTCTAGGGAAGAGTAAGCAGGTTGACCCTTGTGGAGTTAGGCATGGTGGTAGGACATACTTTTCCTTCCTGAACCACTGCGGGAGGCTGTAAAGTACTTTTCCAGGTGCTTAGAACAGTGGTTTGCACACAGTCTCGATAAATGCATCAACTTGTTAATAGTAATAAGAAAAATTATGCATTGTTAGCGCTTACTATGTGCCAAGTGTGCTGAGCACTGTTCTAAGTGCAGGGGTAGGTACAAGGTAATCAGGTTGTCCCACATGGGGCTCACAGTCTTAATCTCCATTTTACAGGTGAGGTAACTGAAGCACAGAGACATTAAGGTGGCTTGCCCAAGGTCACACAGCAGACAAGTAGCAGAGTCAGAATTAGAACACGTCCTCTGACTCCCAAGCCACTATGGTTTCTGAGCATCTGTTCATTCATTCAATTGTCTTTATTGAAGCACTTACTATGTACAGACACTGTACTACACGCTTGGAAAGTACAATTCAACAACAAAGAGAGATATCCCTGTCCCACAATGGGCTCACAGTTTAGAACAAGCTCACAGTCTAGAAATTGTCACCCCTGGAGCAGCCAAGAACCAGAAGAACCTCAGTTTATGTGAAAAGCCTACGAGCAATCACTGAGTCTTCGGAATTAATGGATTATGGGGCAGATCGTTCAAATATTAATAATCACTGTGGTATCTGATAAATGCTTACTTTGTGCCGATCACTGCCACAGAGTGCTGGGATAGATATTGAGGTGATCAGATTAGAATCAGTTCCTGACGGCACAAGGGTGCGCAGTCCAAAGGGGGAGAGGGAAAAGGAAGAGACAGGAGAAGGGGGAGAGGGGAAAAAGAATGAGAAAGGGGAAGAGGAAAAAGGAAGAGGAGAAAGGGAGAGAGAAGAAAGGATGAGAGAAGGAGAGGAAAAAGGAAAAGAGCAGAATGAGGGGGAGGAAGAGAGCAGAAAGGGAGAGGGAGAAAGGGAAAAGACCAGAAGAGTGAGTGGGAAAAGAAAAGCAGCTTGGCCTAGTGGATAGAACATGGACCTGGGAGTCTGAAGGACCTGGGTTCTAATCCCAGCCCCACCAGCTTGTCTGCAGTGTTCACCCTGGGCAAATCACTTCACTTCTCTGTGTCTCAGTTATCTCATCTGTTGCATCCTTAGACTGTAAGTTCATTGTGGGCTGGGACCGTGTGTGCCAACTCTGTTCTATCATATTCTCCCAAGTGCTTAGTAAACTGCTCTGCACAAAGTAAGCGCTCAATTATTTTTTTATGGAATTTGTTGAGCACTTACTATGTGCCAAGCACCATACTCAGCACTGGAATAAGACACAAGCTTATCAGGTTGGATACACTCCCTAGCCCATACGGGGCTCACGCTCGTTTACCGATGAGGTAACTGAGGGACACAGAAAGTGAAGTGAACTTCCCCAATGCACCCACAGCAGAGTCGGGGATTAGAACCCAGGTCTGGTTCTCTGCCTTGGGGCCACGCTGCTTGTCCGTCAATAAAGAGGACTGGAATGATTGGGCCGGGGAACCGGCTTGGTCTTCCAAAAATTGTGAGTCGCGAGTTTTTGGGCGGTTTGTTGCAGCTCCACAACAGGAGTGTGCGGTTTCACCTCAGGGCCACGAGAGGGCGAGATTTGAACGGCGACCGTTTGCCGTTGCTTGGGCTACTGCGGAGAAGCAAAGGGCGATCGATGAAAGGCGCAGGAAATCAAGTCGACGGAACAAAGGAAAGAGCGGTGGCCTTTGCAGAAAGGTGCCTTTTCCCCGGCTAATCTCTGTGGGTACCCTGAAACTGCGGTCCTCACCAACCTCTCCGTGGACGGTGAGGCAACAATAGCTTTGTGATAATTACAATAATAATAATGTTGGTATTTTTTTAAGAGTTTACTATGTGCAGACCACTGTTCTACACGCTGAGGCAGATACAGGGTAATCAGATTGTCCCACGTGGATGCTCACAGTCAATCCCCATTTTACAGATGAGGTAACTGAGGCCCAGTGAAGTGACTTGCCCGCAGTCACCCAGTGGCAGAGCTGGGATTCGAACCATGACCTCGGAACTCCCAGGCCTGCGTTCTTGCCACTGAGCCGCGCTGCTTGAAGGCATTTGTTGAGTGATTATTACGTGCCAAGCACAGTACTAGGAACTGGGGTTGGATAAAGATAATCAGACTGGGGACCCAGTACTGTTATAATAATAATAATATAATGTTGGTATTTGTTAAGCGCTTACTATGTGCCAAGCACTGGTTCTAAGCACTGGGGTAGACACAGGGGGAATCAGGTTGTCCCACGTGGGGCTCACAGTCTTAATCCCCATTACAGATGAGGTAACTGAGACACGAGAGTTAAGTGGATTTGGCCCACGTCACACAGGTTGACAAGTGGCCAAGCCAGGATTCGAACCCATGACCTCTGACTCCAAAGCTCGTGCCTTCTCCACTTAGCCACGCTGATAATGATGGGTTTTATTAAGCGCTTACTATGCACCCAAGCACTGTTCTAAGCTCTGGGGGGTGGATACAGGGTAGGTTGTCCCACATGGGGCTCACCGTTTTAATCCCCAATAATAATAATAATGTTGGTATTTGTTAAGCACTTACTATGTGCTGAGCACTGTTCTATGCCCTGGGGTAGATACAGGGTAATCAGGTTGTGCCACGTGAGGCTCACAATGTGCTGGGGTAGATACAGGGTAATGAGGTTGTCCCACGTGGGGCTCACAGTCTTAATCCCCATTTTCCCAGATGAAAGTCACTGAGGCACAGAGAAGTGAAGCGACTTGCCCAAAGTCACACAGCTGACAAGTGGCGGAGCCGGGATTAGAACCCATGACCTCTGACTCCCACGCCTGGGCTCTTTCCACTGAGCCATGCTGCTCCTCTGTGAGTTCCACCCCGGGCTCACAGTCTAAGTAATACATGTGAATGTTTATGAAACACTGGCTGTTTCTCAATCAATCGATCGCATTTAATGTGTGATGGGTGTAGAACACTGTACTAGGCGCTTGGGAGTGTACAGTGCAAAGAGTTGTTAGACACAGTCCTAGCCTCAAGGAGTTTCTAATTCTAGCAGGGGAGGCAGATATTAAAATAAATTACAGTACAGGAAGCAACTGAGTGTAAAGACATATACCCTCATAGGAGGGAAGGGGACAAGCAGTGTGGTCTAATGGATAGAGCATGGGTCTGGAAGTCAGAAGGGCCTGGGTTCTAATCCCGGCGTCGTTCACTTATTTGCTGTGTGATCTTGGACAAGTCACTTCACTTCTCTGTGCCTCCTTTACCTCATCTGTAAAATGGGGATTAAGACTGGTAAGCCCCATGCGGACATGGCACTGAGTCCAACCTAATTTGCGTGTATCTACCCCAGCGCTTAATACAGTGCCTGGCACATAGTAAGCACTTAACAAATGCCATAAAAACTTAAAAAAGGATAAGTACCTAAGTGGGATGGAGGTGGGGTGAGCACCCAAGTCATTACGAGGTAGGGATTTGTTGTGAGAAGGGGATTTGCCTACCGATTCTATTGTACTGAACTTTCCCAAATATTTACTAAGGTGCTCTGCACACAGTAAGCGCTCATCAAATACCATTGGTGGATGTATCTGAGAGAGATGATAAATCTTGTCATGAGCTCCAGGGCCATAACAATACATGGTCCGTATGGGGAGCTGACATCAGATCTTGCTGACCACAGAGGGTTTCTAAAGGGAGATACTGGGAGTCGGATGGTCCAAAATAGGAATGTGCTTCATGTTAGTGCCCGACACTTGGAAAATCAAACCTAAACATTTCTTAAAAATGTATGATTTCCTTTCAAGCCAGTTCCTCGTGTAAAAATCAGGTTTGTCTCAAAGTGGCTGAGAATTCCCCACTTTTTCTCTTCTAATTTCTCCCCATCTCCTTCTCTTTTCATTCATTCATTCAATCATATTTATTGAGCACTTATTGTGTGCAAAGCACCTCATCCTCTTCATCCTCTCCTGTCTCTACCCGTTGCCCCCAAAATCCCGGACGGCAAAACCACCCCAGGTCTTTCTGAGAGATTTTTATGTGTTTAATGATTTGTTAGAAAATGTGCTTCGAGGACCTGGATGGTGTCCTCAAATCTCTGATAGCCGACCGGCTGATTTTCTTTTAAAATGACTGTTTGACCACATTTACATCTTTAAATCTACCACGAACGGTTTGTTTCCTTTTTTGAGGGTTTCTGGAGTCAGGCCGTATGCCCACGGGAAGCAGAGAAGCCCTGGGAGCGGAGCCAAGGGATTCAGCCCTGAAAGGGCAGAAGCCTCCATCGTCCCATCACCAGGGCTTGGGAGGGCTTGCTGGGAGGGGAACGCTGCACATAGGCACTTTGGGGGGAGCCTATGAAAGAAGAAAGGCAATGAACCATAGAGGAGGGGACTCATTTTTAGCCCCCAGACTCAAGCCTGGAGGTTGGGGGGTAGGCTTTGAGGGCTCCCCTCCCTCCCCTCGCCCCACATCTCTGGGGAAAGTAAGTGCTCCCTGGAGCCAGAGGTAAAGCACAAGTGGAGACTCTATACCCCTTTCTGAGCTGCTCCAGCTGCTGTACGCGTTCCCGTTCCCCACCGCCCCCCCCCCCCCCCCCCGGGCTAATTATTGCCACAGGGCAACATCACCGTCAGCATTCAACACACAGCCCTGACCTAGGTCCAGCTGGGAATGAAAAAGCAAGAACAAAAGTTTCTGTCCACAAGGAATTTAGGACCTCATGCAAGAAAGGCAAAAATTGGGAGGATGAAATCAGAAAGGGAGGTGGTGGGGGTCGGGGTTGGGGGGTGGGGTGTAATGGAGCAAAGGGAAATGATTTCATCTTAGGTGACTTGCCCAAGGTCATACAGCAAGCAAGGGGCGGAGCTGGAATTAGAACCCAGGCCCTTCTGACTCCCTGGTCCAGCTCTATTCACTAAGCCAAGCTACTTCTTGGCATGGACCCCCTTGCCTGCTCCTCTCAAGAATTCCTCAGATCCCATCCCAGGCTCAACTCACTCCAAAATGAGGGTCCTCTCCAGCCCCGGCCCCTAGAAACTTAATGGGATAGTCTACCTGGTTGAACAGGGCGAGTCATTTAAGGTTTTATGAAAGTTGACACTTCTTAAAGAGCCAAGCAAGACTGGAAGAAACACAACTGTCTAGAGTTTTCAGAGTTTTACTTATCCGTGTTCTTGTTCTTGCTCTCGTTATTTGTGACTGAGGTTTTGTCTGTTTCCCCTATTAGAGTGTAAGATCCTTGAGGGCAGAAAACACGTGTCTTCTTGTCGTTGTGCTCTCCCAAGTGTTTAATATGCTTTACGCTCAATAGGTGCTCAGAAAATACCCCAGGTTGTTTGATTTACACAGCTGTTTGAGAATTTGTCTTCTCAATGCCTTGTTCAGCTCTGGTTGTTGGTGCCCCTGTAAAGGGAAGCGGCGTGGCCTAGTGGATAAAGCATGGATCCTGGAAGTCAGAAGGTCCTGGGTTCTAATCCCCATTCCATCACTTGTCTGCTCTGTGACCTTGGGAAGTCACTTCACTTCTCTGTCCCTCAGTGACTTCATCTGTAAGACGGGGATTAAGACTGTGGCACCCCATGTGAGAAAGGGACTGGGTCCGACCTTATTCTTATATCTACCCCAGTGCTTAGTAGAGTCCCTGGCAGATAGTAAGTGCTTACCAATACCATAAAAAATTAGTCAGTACCAGCCCTGAGGAGGAATGGGTTCTGCTAGGCCAGAAGAATTGCTCAGGAAGCTTTGGGCCTCTCGCGAATCCAAAGGAGGCTGCTAGAACAGTCTGGAGAGTGGGGAGGGGGCTATGGTTGGATTTAGAAAATCAGCACTTGGAAACACACCTCAGGCAGGCTCGGCCTTGGCATGAGCAGAAGGATGCGAACTGAAGGTCCTTGGCCCAGCCACGGGTGTCCCGGCCCTGACTGCACAGCTCCAGAGCCTGGACTGGGATCTCCAGCATGCCAGAGATTCCTCTCCGGCCTGCCCGGGAGGCTCAAAAGAGGAAATGGAATCGAGAAGAAGAAAAGAAATCTCTCCTCCCCGCTCCCACCGCCGGACAGACGCAATGCTGGTGTCACCGATCCAGGCGCCGGCTCCTGCTCAGTAAAGCAGGCCACCGTCTGCCCCCTCCCACAGCCTGGCTTCGGCCACTGAGAGTGGGCCAGCGGGTCAGCGCCAGCTTCCCATCCCTTAAGTGGTGGCGCGAGGTGAACCCAAGCCAGACCCCGAGGAGAAGCTGACTGTTTAGACTCGGACAAGGCTTCTTTCCAGTGAGGCTGAGCACATTATCCACCCATCTATCCATCCAGTTTGAAAGAGATGGCCGCCCTCCCTCTTCCCATCCCCTCCCTGTCCCACAGACTGTCTCCCCAGCTGTCGGGATGGGGACGGGGCACCTCCCTCGAGTGGCTTATTTTCACAGGAACATTGCTTTGTGTTTCGCATTTAACTGAGGTCTGGCAAGGGAGTCTGGTCTGGAGCCTAAGTGAGTTCTCTGAGTGCTTGCTGGGTGGGACAAGGGGAGGAGGTAGGGGGAAGGGGGGAAGGGAAGGGAGGGGTGCCGAGCACTGAGGGGTTCCACTCTGTTCTGAGAAGTACAGCCTGGCCCCGATCTGCATGGAAGATTTTCTCGGGGGTGTGGACTCATGGAGAGGAATTTAAAGTAATCCCGGGGGGCTGGGCTGCTGTGAATAAACAGAGAAATGACTGGGAACTCTTTTATTCTAGAAAAGTCTTCCCTTAACAATAATAATGATATTTGTTCTAATAATAATAATTGTGGCATTTATTAAGCACTTACTGTATGTCAAAGCACTGTACTAAGCCCTGGGGTAGATACAAGGTAATCAGGGTGGACACAATCCCTGTCCCAAATTTGGCTTACAGTTTTAATCCCCACTTACAGATGAGGAAACTGAGGCATAGGGGAGTGAACTGATTTATTTTATGGTATATGTTAAACACAAATTATGTGACAGGCACTGTACTAAGTGCTGGGGTAGGTACAAGTTCATCAGGTTGGCCCCAGTCTCTGTCCCACAGAAGGTTTACAGTTGTCATCCCCACTTTACAGATGAGGTAACTGAGACACAGAAGTGAAGTGATTCGGCCAAGGGCACACAGCAGATACGTGGAGGAGCCGGGATAAGAACCCAGTTCTTCTGACTGCCAGGCGCATGCTCTACCTCCTAAAACACACTGCTATTCTATTTATTCTGTGGTACTCTCCCCAGCAATTAGTATAGTGCTTTATACACAGGTGCTCAATAAATACTACTGATCCTCCAGATTGAAAGCTTGTTATGGCAGGGAATGTGTCTACCAACTCTGTTGTATTATATTGTTCCCAAGCGTTTATACAGTGCTCTTTACTCTGAAAGTGCTCAATAAATACCACTGATCGATTTGTATTCCTCCCCATCCCAGTCAGGATCAGCGCTGTTTCCCAGAGGTTCAGTATGGAACATTCTGATTAACATTTACTTTCCTGTGGGTCTGAATTCTTATTGTAGGCAGAGCACCATACTAAGCGCTTTGGAGAGTACAATACAATAGAGGTAACAGAGGCAAATTCTCTGCCATGACAAGCTTATTAGAGTCTGCCAGTGGTAGATGGGTGTGGTGTAGACCAGGCATGCTTTTGTGTTGAGCTGTCGTTTGCTTCACGCTACAAGTTCCCCTGTGGAAGTTTACTCTTCCCCAAAATAAAGCCTCAACCCACACAAAATAAATGCCCTGTGAGGTCCTTACCCTAAAATGATTTCCTAGTGACTCTTGTTGTGCTTTCATTTTCATCATCTCTGGGTGGGGCCGCTGCTGGAACATCCCATAGACTACTGGGGCATTTCCCTGGTAACCTGGGGGGGGTGAACCACCCTTTTTTTGCCCTTTTTGGAGGACATAGGGTTAACAGCATTTCTGGCCTGATCCTAACCCTATCCCTTCATCAAAGACACCACCTAAAACCTCATCGAATCCCATGAGTCCCAAGAATTTGTTCAACCTCCTGGTGTTAACTGGGGAGCCAGGAGCTGCTTGGTACTACAGGGGAAAGGGAGGAATTTGGGGGGGAGCCAAACCTGACTACTGAGCCCCACAACTCTCTCCTGCCTCAGTCTCCCCAGCCTCAGTCTCCCCTGACTAAGGAGGTCTATTTCAGGACATGACAGAGGGAATTGGTAAGTTGTGGAAACTATTCAGTGAGGAGTCCTTGGCCCCTGGCTAATAACATTAATGATAATAATAATAATGATAATGATGATATTTGTTAAACACTTACTATGTGTCAAGCACTGTTCTAAGCGCTGGAGTAGATATAAGCTAATCAGGTTGGACACAGTCCATGCCCCACACAGGGCTCCCAGTCTTAATCCCCATTTTATAGGTGAGATCACTGAGGCCCAGAGAAGTGAAGTGACTTGTAAAAGGTCACATAACAGGCAAGTGTTGGAGTCAGGATTAGAACCCAGGTCCTTCTCCCAGGCCCTTGCTCTAGATGAGTGGGTGTCAAAGAGGTCAACTCAACCATCCCCCAGTGCCTCTGAGCATCCTTTGCCATGTCACAGAGAGAATACTGGGATGGATGAGGGCCACTGGTCTGACCCAGTAATGGCATTTTGTGGCCTCGGGTCTTAAGGTTAGCTAGAGAAAGCCCCGCTAAACCTCTCTTCATATAAAAAGAGTAGCAATATTCATAATATATAATTTAATAGGCTATTTACATTATGGATATAATATAATAGGCTACCAGGAAAGATCATTTGGGGCTAAGTTCTGGCAATTTTTCAACAACAAATGCCATCTCAAGCGAAGAGGAACTGCAAAAAGCGATGAACATCGATTCAAGTAAATAGTCCCTCGTTTTCAATACTATTCAAAAGAGTTTCTTAACCCGGTCAATGACCGAATTTGCCTATTTTTTAGAGTTTCCATCTCAACCAGAAAAAAGAGAAAGCAAGTACAGCGGGCTAGAGCCCCTAGCCCGTAGTACAGGGACTCACAGTCTTAAGGAGGAGGAAGACACAATAGTAATAAATCCCATTTACAGATGAAGCAACTGAGCACAGAGAAGTGAATTGATTTGCCCAAGGTCACACAGCAGACACGGTGGTGGAGTCAGCATTAGAACCCCGGTCCTGTGACCCCTAGGCTGTGCTCTTTCCATCGGGTCATGTGGCTTCTCAGGTCAAGTTTTCAGATCAAAATGCTGGAATCCTCATTTAATCCCAGGAGGACAGCAGGAGAGCTTGTTTGCTGCCCCACTCTCCCCTCGTTCTCTTTCTGCCTCCCACAGTTCCCCACTTGACAACCGGCTGAGCTCCAGCTCATGTCCCTGGCTGGGTGACCCCTCCCCGAACCGGCAAGTGGGTAATGGGCTCCCAGTAAGTTGGGGGAGGGATTTAGCCCGGTGGTTCTAAGAGCTGCGACGACAGAACTGACTGCCATTCAACCCTCGCAACGCAGCGATTGGTCAGAGCCGTCTGCCTCATTCAGGCACAGAGAGGCCAAAGATCATGCAGGATAGCACAGCTGTCAGGGGGCAGAAATGTCTGGGATCTCAGACCATTGTTAGTTTAGAGTCACACACCCGGCTTAATGTATCGCTAAAGTTAACCCCAGGTTCTCAACAAAGACGAGGTGAAGTGTTATCCTATCCTTCTGCTTGGCTCTAGCCTGTCAGCGTGTGGCAGGCAGGGAATGTGTCTATTGTCAGAGTGTACTCTCCCAAGTGCTTAGTACAGTGCTCTGCACACAGTAAGTGCGCTGTAAATACGATTTAATGAATTGAATGAATGCACCCAATCAGGTCCCCAGGGTGGCGGTAGAGGAGCAAAATGATGGGAAACTGGAGGAGATTCCGCCTTTATGGGTTGATGGATGACAGAACAATACTTCACGCTCATAATTTCTTCTCACCAATTACATTCTTGGAGTGTTTGGGTGCAGGACACCGTACCAGGTGGGTTTAAAAAAAGGCATGGTGGAATGATTCTCCTTAATTTTACAACTAGGGACACGAAGGCACAGAGAAGCCAAGTGACTTTGCTTAATTCCTCCCAGAGAAGGGATACTAGTTCTAGGAGTAGATCAGGCAATTTGTTCATTTTGGATCCCAGTGATAAATGTGAAAAGTTGTGGAGAGGCGTAGGGGATTTCTGGAATATTTAAGCAACAGAAGCATGCTGATGGAAACATCATTGGATTTTCTCATTACTACAATCTAGGAAGGAAAACAAGGTTTACTGAAGTTTTTTAAGAAATTTGAGTCTCTAGGTGGCAGTAGTTTCTTGCCTATGCTGCCCACAGGCAAAAGGAAAATACGAAGGCAATAAAAGCAGAGAAAAGAGGGTATATATTTTAAAGATTTCTCCAGTTGAGTAAATGCAGTATTGAACACGATCAAAAGATGATTGGGATACTGTGCTTAGCAAAAGAACATTGCATTGTATCACTGTCTCTGGAACAGCAGAATAAGAAAGCATTCTCCCAGTGCCCTGAAAAACAGCTTTTTGAAAAGGGGGATTTTACTTAGTCACGATGAGGTCAGTTTCACAGAACCAGTAGCTGTCACTGTTCAAAATAATGGCCGATTTCTTTCCTAAACGAAAGTCTTTTCTTCAGGCAATCATTTATGAAACCAACTAGAATGTTGACAGACACCTGAGGTAGCTTTGAGACTGCTAAACTGCCACTCACTCGAGCCATGTGTAATAATAATATTTTATAGTATTCATTAAGCACTTACTATGCACCAATTACTGGGCTAGATACAACATATTCAGATTGGACACAGTCCCTATCCCAAATTGGACTCACAGCCTAAAAAAGAGGGTGATCAGGAATTTGATCCCCATTTTACAGATTAGGAAACCGAGGCACAGAGACATTAAGTGACTTGCACAAGATCGCGCAGCAGGCAAGTGGCAGAGCCGGGATTAGGAGACAGACCTCCTGATTCCAAGTCCTGTGCTCTTTCCATTGTACCACACTGCCTCCCCCTTGGTATCAAGTGAATTTTCTTGGATTTTTTTTTTATCATCACAGTACTCATCTTACCTCCTCATTGTTCCACCCTGGTTTTTTCAATGCTTTGGTGAAAAACTGGAATTACAGGATCTACTATGAAACACAACAGCTGAGTAATTACAAGAGGGGTAAGAAAATGAAATAAGCATACTTGGTCATCCTTGTTCTGGCTCTTCTGTTTGGGAGACCAAACTGTGTCTCCTCCAGTAATTTGACTTTTCCTCCAGCTCAGTCCACTGGATTCTTCGGAACCTTCCAGCAGGCAAGTGGGCAACAAAAGCCAGTCCACCTAGCAGCTGGCCCTAAAACAGCAAAAATCAATCAATCAATGGTATTTATTGTTACCTATGGGCAGAGCACTGGACTTAGTGCTGGGGAGAGTACAATACAAGAGGGTTGACAGACACGTTCCCTGCCCACAGTGAGCTTACAGGCTAGAGGAAGAACATATTTCAGTCAGTGTAATTTATTGAGTGCTTGCTGTGTGCAGAGCACTGTACTAAATAATAACTGTGGTATTTGTTCAAAGCTTACTATGTACCAAGCACTGTATTAAGTGCTGGGGGAGATACAAGATAATCAGGTCCCACATGGGGCTCCCCGCCTAAATAGGAGTGAAACAGTTATTGAATAACAAATCAATCAATCAATGGTATTTACGGAACACTTAGTAATTCCTCTATCCATAATCTATTTTAATATCTGTTTGCCCCTGTGGTCTATAAGCTCCTCACAGACAGGGACTACATATTCCAACTCTGTTGTGTGGTATTTTCCCAAGTGTTAAATGGTATTACATTACACAGCACACAGTAAAAGCTCAGTAAATACCATTGATTAGTACTACATGCAATTTAGGAGAAGGGCTAATATTTGGGCTGCAAGGCTACTTAAGTTTTGTTAAACTGTTAGGGCTATATGCATCAAATTTTGGGTTCACAATTCCAATCAGTAAGATTTATTATTGTACAAAGACTGCTTCATGTTGCTTCCACCCAAATGTACAGCACTTACAAACATGCAATGTGAGGTTCGAATCAGGCGTACATTGAACAAGAAGACATGCTTTTATTCTGTACAGTCTTGATATTTTTACTTTTCCAAGACTAAGTGGTGGGCAAAAGGATGTGGCCCTTAATTTTTCCTCTAGCAACCCACCACCTATTGATATTTTCAACCTGCAAAACTTTTAGTTGTGGTGAATTAACTCCACATGCTGCCGTGGCCCCGTCTTTAAGCCTCCTTAGAAGCAAGGTGGATCTGCGCTGTTCCCATTCTGAGCTCAGCCTGGTGAACCATGCCAATGAGGCCAGGGAACCAGCAGAACAGAGCTCTTCCTTAGGCCACAGCGGTGAGTTCTTTATTTATGTATATCATAATTACGGTACTTAGTAAGTATATTACAGTCCAGGTCTCCTGACACCTGGTCCCACGCTCATTGTTCCAGGCCACATCTGTAACCATTTCTGTCTATAATTCTTGTTCCTGTTCTCCATTCCACCTGTCCTTTCCTCCTTTCTCTGTCCCCCTTAATTGTTGGATGGCATTTATTAAACATTTACTAGTTTCAGAGTGCTCAGGTCAACACAAGATTAGATCCCTTCTCTCTGCTTTGGCTTTCTCATTGTCATCAGTGGTACTTATTAAGGACTATGTGCAGAACACTGTACTAAGCTCTTGGGAGAGTGCAGTACGATGGAGTTGGCAGACACACCCACCCACAATGAATTTACAGTCTGTCCTACAAGAGCCTCACAGTCTTAATCCCCATTTTACTGGTGAGGTTACGGAGGCATAGAGAAGTGAAGTGATTTGTCCAAGGTCATATAGCAGACAAGTGGTGGAGTCAGGATTAGAAGCCAGGTTCTCTGACTCCCAGGCCTGGGCTCTTTCCTTTGGATCATGCTGCTTCTTGACCTCTGACATCTATGGTTTTTGTGTGGTTCCTGACAATGTCCAGGATTTTTTCAGCTGCTGCCCCATGTTACCTCTTTCCCCTGACTTTTTTTCCTAGTTCTTCCCTTCCTTCCCATTGTGCTTCCCACTCTCTTTCGACCCTAACCTAAGCATCTCCTTCACTCCTCACCCTGACCATTCTCTTTTCTTCTTCTCCCTCCCTCACACCTCCTCCTTTCTCCCTCACACCTTTCTCCTCATGCCTCTCTCTCTCTCTCCCTCATACCCTCTCCCTCATGCCCTTTCTCCCTCAAGCTCTCTCCCTCATGCCTTCCTTTTTCTCTCACACCTCCCTCTCTCCTACCTTCCTTTCTCCCTCATATCTTTTTTTCCTCATGCCTCTCTCTCCTCAAGCCTTCCTGTCTCCTCCTCACGCCTCCTGCTCTCATTCCTCCCCTCATACCTCCTTTCTCCCTCACGCCTCCTTCCCTCCCTCACCCCCTCACGCCTCTCTCCCTCATAAAAATATTATGGGTTAAGCGCTTACTATGTGCTAAGCATCTGCCATCAGGCCTCCCTGTCTCCCTTACACTTCCATCTCTCCCATCACACCTCGCTTTCTCCCTCACACTCCTCTCCCATCACGCCTCCCTTTTTCCCCTCACGCCTCTCTCCCTCACACTTCCCTCTCTCCCATCATGCCTCACTTTCTCCCTCATGCCTCCCATCCTCACGCCTCCCTCTCTCCCATCACGCTTCCCTTTCTCCCTCACACCTTTCTCCCTCAGGCCTCCCTGTCTCCCTCAGGCCTCTCTCCCTCATACTTCCCTCTCTCCCATCACGCCTCACTTTCTCCCTCAAGCCTCCTTCCCTCACACCTCTCTCCCACCACTTCTCCCCTCTCCCATCACGCCTCCCTTTTTCCCTCACGCCGTTCTCCCTCAGGCCTCTCTCCCTCACGCTTCCCTCTCCCATCATGCCTTACTTTCTCCCTCACGCCTCCCTTCCTCACGCCTCCCTCTCTCCCATCACGCCTCCCTTTTCCCCTCACGCCTTTCTCCCTCAGGCCTCCCTCTCTCCCATCACTTCTCCCCCTTCCCTCACGCCTCCCTTTTTCCCTCAGGCCTCCCTGTGTCCCTCACACTTCCCTCTCTCCCATCACGCCTGCCTTTTCCCCTCACGCCTTTCTCCCTCAGGCCTCCATCTCTCCCATCACGCTCCCCTCCCTCCCATCACGCCTGCCTTTTCCCCTCAGGCCTTTCTCCCTCAGGCCTCCCTGTCTGCCTCACACTTCCCTCTCTCCCATCATGCCTTACTTTCTCCCTCACGCCTCCCTCTCTCCCATCACGCTTCCCTTTCTCCCCTCACGCCTTCCTCCCTCAGGCCTCCCTCTCTCCCACCACTTCTCCCCTCTTAATAATGTTGGTATGTGGTAAGCGCTTACTATGTTTAGAGCACTGTTCTAGGCGTTGGGGTAGATACAGGGTCATCGGGTTGTCCCACGTGAGGCTCACAGTCTTCACCCCCATTTTCCAGATGAGGGAACTGAGGCCCAGAGACGTGAAGTGACTGGCCCACAGTCACCCAGCTGACAAGTGGCAGAGCCGGGATTCGACCTCTTCCCTCACGCCTGCCATTTCCCCTCCGGCCTCCCTGTCTCCCTCACACGTCCCTCTCTCCCATCATGCCTCACTTCTCCCTCCCCCGTCTGTCCCTCAGGCCTCCCATTTCCCCGGACGCCTTGCTCCCCTCCGGCCTCCCTGCCGCTTCCTCCCGTGCCCTTTCCGGGCCCGCTCCTCGGGGCGGGCGGCGGGAATCCTCCCCTCTGATTGGCCTCCCTCCCTCCCGCCCGTCCGGAAGCGGTAATGCTGAGCCAGCCCTAGCGGAAGTGTCCGCCAGCGGCCCGGAGGGCGGAGGACCGGCCGGGCGGGAGGGAGGCCGGGCAGGACCGGCCGGGCGGGAGGGAGGCCGGGCAGGACCGGCCGGGCGGGCAGGAGGGAGGCGGGCAGGACCGGCCGGGCGGGCAGGAGGGAGGCGGGCAGGAGGGAGGCGGGCCGCCCTCCGTCCCAATCCCAGTCCGCCGGGGAGGCGCTGCGACCCTCTGCGAAGGGCCGCGACCAACGCGGGCCGCATGGGGAGCGGAGGGCCGAACCGCGGCTGCTGAGGCCGGACGTCCATGGACCCCGCCGAGGAGCCGCTCCCGCCCGTCATCTACACCATGGAGAACAAACCCATCGTCACCTGTGAGTGACCCCCCAGCCTCCCCTCCGCCCCCTCGGCACCCCGGCTCCTTCCTCCGTCCCGCCCCCACCACCTCAGTCTTCGCATTGTAGCGCGCTCTCTCCCCAGCGCTTAGGACAGGGCTCCGCACCTGAGAAGCGGCGGGGCGGGGCGGGGCGGGGAGAGCACGGGCCTGGGGGGTCGGAAGGTCACGGGTTCGGATCCCCGGATCCACCCCTTATCTGCTCTGTGGCTTTGGGCCGGGCACTTCACTTCTCCGGGCCTCGGGGTTCTCATCCGGAAAATGGGGATGAAGACTGGGAACCCCCCCGGGGACGACCTCATTACCCTGTGTCTACCCCAGCTCTTGGAACAGTGCTTGGCACATAGTAAGCGCCTAGCAAATACCATTATTATTATAGTAGGCGCTCAGTAAATCCCACCGAGGGACGCATTTGGGACCTGATTACCCTGTATCTACCCCAGCGCTTGGAACAGTGCTTGGCACATAGTAAGCGCCTAGCAAACACCATTATTATTATAGTAGGCGCTCAGTAAATCCCACCGAGGGACGCATTTGGGTCCTGATTACTCTGTATCTACCCCACTGCTTGGAACAGTGCTTGGCACATAGTGCTTAATAAATACCATCGTCATTATTATTGTTATTATAGTAGGCGCTAAGTAAATCCCACCGAGGGATGCATTTGGGACCTGATTACCCTGTATCTACCCCAGTGCTTGAAATAGTGCTTGGCACATAGTAAGTGCTTAACAAATGTCATCATTATTATTATTACAGTAGGCGCTCAGTAAATCCCACCGAGGGGACACATTTGGGACCTGATTACCCTGTATCTGCCCCAGTGTTTAGAACAGTGCTTGGCACATAGTAAGCGCTTACCATCGTCATTATTATTATTCACTCATTCAGTAGTTATTATTATAGTAGGTGCTCAGTAAATCCCACAGGGGTGGCCCAGGCAGGTGTTTCTCCCCGACCCCCCAAGCCGACAGATTGGCTTGCTGGGTGACCTTGGGTAAGTCACTTAACTTCCCTGTGCTTCATTTTTCTTCATCTCCAAAGAGGGGGATTTTATACCAGTGCTGTCTCCCCCCTGAGACTGTGAGTCCCGTGTAGGATGGGAGACTGTCTCTTATCTGACTCTATGGCATCTTTCAAGGAGCTTGGCACGTAGTGAGCGCTTTAATATAGTAATAATATTAATAGCAGTACCATAGGAATAATGTTACTAGCCTGTGGTACATACCGTGCAATGGCAAAGAAGGAAGTTTTAGGTCCTGGGACCTACCAGGCCAGTTTCCAATATAGTATTTCCGCATAATAAAAGATAAGCAGTTTGTGTTAAAGAGAGAACTCATTTATCGCCGAAAAGTATTTTAAACCCGTTGAAAGGTAGCTCAAATCCATAGGGAAGATGTGGAGGAATGGCTTCCCAGAGTGTGTGAATTGGGAGTTTACACTAATTGTTTTTGTTGCAGTGCAGGAAAATATCACAATCCACTTGGTTTTTGCAGTTATCATTTAAGTTGTCCAGAACATAAGCACACCCAAGGACATGCAGAGTGAATTTTGGAGCTTTAATTTAAACCCTTGTGCATTTCTCATGCACATACCAAAACTGCTTTAAAACAGGTGCTCTAAACTGAGCCAGATTGAATTATTGTTACTAAACAGGGATTTGGCACTGATGGATGAATACTGTTTTATAGCCCACTAAAACTAATTGGTGGGTTGAAAGACCTGGTCCCCCCTCCTTTTTTTTTTTTTTTTGCTTAAAATGAGCCTTCCAGCCTTTAGAATTCAAGTCCAAGCTCCTGGACCTCCAGGAAGCCTTCTCTACTTGCTGCATCAGCACCACACCAAATATTGTTTCCCCAAACTCATGTTGGGTATTTGGGCGGCAGTGCATTTCAGTGCATTCTTTATACTTCGTGTACATTAATTATTTTGAATCTCTGCTGTGCTAGATTGTAGGCCCCTCAAGGGTAGGAAGTGTGTCTCGTGTAAATTTTGGAAAGAGTACCAAGCATCTACTGGTGTTCGGTAAACATTGTTTAGTGCCCATTCATCCGTCACTACTCATATGGCCCATTCATTTAGTTTGTTTTCTTAAGGCAGGCAATAGATGCTCTGAAGATGTGAAGCTTTTCATGAAAGTGCTCTCATTTGCTAATACTTTATATCCCTGGAGAGCCCGCAGGCCTCTTTTGTAGGCCCCTGGGAAGTCCTGAATCACAGAGTGCAACATCCCTTGCACATTCTTACTCTACAGTGGGGGAGAAAAGCATAAAACTGTTTATAACTAGAGAGGTCAAAAATAAAGTGGGCATAGACTCATGAGTGCTAAAGAGGTTGTGAAAGTCTGTAAGTGCTAGAAGTGAAAAGCCTATTTTAAAATAGGCAGGTGCAGGCTGTATTTGGACAAAAATTGCGAACTTAAGGGTAATGTTTTGAGAGAGAATCTTTAAATGGTGAAATAATAAATGTGGTATTTGTGAAGCGCTTACTATGTGCAGGGCACTGTACTAAATGCTGGGGTCAATATAAGCAAATTGGGTTGGAGGCCCACATGAGTCTCACAGGCTTAATCCGCATCATGCAGTTGAGGTGATGGAGGCACAGAGAAGTGAAATGACATGCTGTTACACAGCAGACGAGGGGCGGAGCCGGGATTAGCATCCAGGACCTTCTGACTCCCAGGCCTGTGTTCTGTCCCCTATGCTTCACTACTTCCCACTTTTTGCTACTTCCTACTTTCTGTTTACTTTCTATTGAAAGTGATTGTGCACTTGCTGTGATCATGGGCTTACATTCTGCAAGCTCTTCTTTGGTTTTATCTCTGCTCCACTTCCTTATTAAAGGAAAAGTTAGAATTAGAAAAATTCTTCTCAGGTTTTAAGTGATCATTTTGAAAGTACAGATCGCCATAATCAGAACATGTGATGAGCGAAACTCATCCAAAATGTACGTGAAAAATTTCAGAACTTACGGCATGTTTCACTAGGTAGGATGAATGATGCTTGTGAAGTAACACTTGTGTTTCTCCACTTGTTTTTACATCATCATTTTTCAGTTGCATTAATGCCATATTACTAGTGCTTTATCTAGGCCCCTGTGTTGTTAGTCCTCTTTATGTGGTTAGGGTTTTCTGTATAGATAGAGTTTATGCTTGCTTTCAAAAAAGAGTTCTTCCAAAATAAATACTTTGAGGACAGTTTGCTCTTAAGTTTAGATTACACTGGGAAGGCTTTGGGAAGCATGAGAAGCCAGAAAAGGAATCAGGCTCTTTTTCCCAAAACTTCCTTTTGAAGCATGGAAATAATTTTAACATATACTGAAGCAATTTCAGAGTCTTTACAGGATTTTGGTTCAAATTAAAAGTGGTCTATGACATTCTGTAGATGCTAAATTGATGCCAGATAGTGATTCACAAACGGAAGAACTCTAGACATTTTCCAGCTAATGAGTATCTGGAAGTTTGGAAATTTATGCAGTTATTTTCCCCATATGGTGATGGTGCCCCCAACTTCTTTCTGAGGTTTGTGTTCTTGCCCAGTCCCGCACATGCGGAAAACCTGCCTTGTAGACACTGCTCTACTGCCACCTGCGTGTGCTCAAGATGTTTCTTCCAACCCCGCAGTGCACCATCCCCAGACTCACGATGTCAGACGAGGGCTCCCTAACTCTCTGATGGCGTCCTAGCCAAATCATTTAGAGAAAAACATGGTAGAAATGAGCAAAGTACCTTATGGAATCGAGGACTGTTCCTTCTAATTTTAAGGGTAGATGTGAATAATGTAGGTATAATATAACCCCTCTAAGAGTGTAAAGCTTGTTATGGGCAGGGAACGTGTCTGCTGATTCTGTTGTACTCTCCCAAACTCTTAACACAGTGCTGTGTACATAGTAAGAGCTCAATAAGTACCATTGGTTGGTTGGTTGATTATAATAACCATAGCCAAGTGAAAAGATCACAGGCCTGGGAGGCAGAGGACCTGTATTCTGATCTCGGTTCCTCCATTTGTCTGCTGTGTGACCTTGGGCAAGTCACTTCACTTTCCTGTGCCTCAATTTCCTCATAAAATGAAGATTCAATACCTATTTTGGTGTTTGTGTTTACTATGTGTCAAGCACCGTTCTCCTTTCAACTTAGATCTGAGCCCCATGTGGGACAGGGACTCTGTCTGACCTGATTAATTTGTATCTTTCCCAGGTGTCGGTACAGTGCTTGACAAACCCTTAATAAATGCATATCACGGTAATAGTAATGGCCTAGCAGAAGTTAAACATCGATCAATCCTTGGTATTTATTGAGCGATTACTACATGTCCAGCACTGAACTAAATGCTTGGAGTTAGAAGATATTTTCCCTGCCCAGAACGAGCTTGTAGTCTTTAGGAAAATTAAGCCTATATTTTAAAGCTTCTTTTCAAATTGAACTAGGTAAATGACCCGTTGACTGTCTGGGTGTTTAGACTATGAGCCCGTCATTGGGCAGGGATTGTCTCTGTTGCCGAATTGTACATTCCAAGCGCCTAGTATAGTGCTCTACACATAATAAGCGCTCAGTAAATACGATTGAATGAATGGATGGGAGTAGCTGCTTCGGTGGAGGAGTGCAGTGGCGGAAGTGAGTGAATTGCTGGGAGAGAAATCGGGGGGTTCTGGGTATCTCCTTGGGTCTCGTCTCCTTTCCAGAGAGTCCCTCTGGTCCCCTTTCCCTGGCCCTTGCAGACCCTAGTCTGGGAATACCTGCTAATTAAAAACCTTACTGGGATAATAAAGAAGAAAGCGCTTTTTCATCTGAAACTGTGCCATAACTTAGGCGTCTGATAGAGAAATGAAATTTAAAAATTGCACTTGAGGCACCACTATTCAGGAAAAGAGATTTAAGAATGTACTAATGGATCTGTTCCTCACAGTGTAAATACAATTTGGCAGTACAGAATCTGTATCCTAAAAATGGACACTAAAAGATTTGAAGTTTCTAGGTACTCAGTCGTGTTACTGTTGTTCGACTCTGTATAATGCCAGTGTGAAAGGGAAGAATCTAATGTAAACTTTATAGTTATTACAAACAAGAGCTTTGCAATGAACTCTTTCTCCCCATTCCCAGCACAACACTGTGTTTACAAAGAGGTGGTTCTTCCGTTTTTTCCTAGTTCAAAAACTGTGATACCACTAATGGTCAAACTATCAACTCTATCATCCCAGTGTTTGCAAACTATAAACAAAAAGAGCTGCAGATAATAAAAATGATTGTGATATTTAAATGCTTACTAAATACCAGGCACTGTACTGGGGTGTACTGCACTGGGGTGGATATAAGCAAATAGGGTTGGATACAGTCCCTGTCCCATGTGGGGCTCACAGTCTCAATGCCCATTTTCCAGATGAGGTAACTGAGGCACAGAGAAGTGAAGTGATTTGCCCAAGGTCACACAGAAGACACGTGGTGGAGCTGGGATTAGAACCCATGAATCCCACGCCTGTGCTCCATCCACTACGCCTTGCTGCTTCTGAGATGCCATAAAGGCATCAGCATAGTTCCAGTCCAAAGTTCATTTATTCTTTGGGCCGGGGCAAAAACAGTGAACAGAGATGGGAAAAAAATCTGAAGGGAATTTTCAGAGACCAGTGTATAGGATGTAAAATCCTAAAGAACCAGGTTGAGGTATGTTTGCTGTATATCTCCTAGCCTTGTATATGTGGATGCTAATGTATGGTGAGGAAGATGAGTCTTCTGACAATAATTACTGTATGATTTAAAGTTAATGCACCATGAATAGATTTGATCTCTTGAAGGAGATAAACTGCTTATCTTCTATGCTAATTTCGGAGATCTCCAAGAAGATTGGTACATTTGATAGAGTTCAGCTCTCACTCAAATGGAGGTGGGAAAGAGTTCCTAAAACCATGGTAGGATACCCTATTTTTACTAAAATTCCCCAGAATCATAGCAGGGGGAGGGGTGGTAGGGTTTGGGCTCGCAGGATAGGGGTGCTGGGGTGAAGGGCTAGGATGGCAAGCACGGGAACAGAGAACGGACAGAGAACAGGAAAGCAGTGAGGAGGGTTGGGACAGGCTGCTTATATAATACTTCCCTTAGGAGCCTGGAGCCAGGTCCCACCTAGTGTCAATAAACCTGAAGCCAGGAGAAAATTCAAATATTGGAAGAGCCATTGTTCATAACTTCCATTCGTCATAACTTGGACTGTGAGAAGTGGACGACTTCCCAAATTTAGCGAACTATAAGAGGGGATAACTAGGATTAGAAATAATATCATCAGTAACAAGTAACAAAACCACCCAAAATTTTTAGGTCCTGTAAATTGTAATTACTGTCTTGCAGGAATCTTTGAAAGGGGGAGGTAAAAGGATGCCTCTTCTGAGCCTTGTTTTACTCAGCAAAAAGGTAAAAGAAAACTCACTATAGGTCTTTCTTAACCTCTTTAGTATGTATAGTGCCTGGCACATAGTAAGTGCTTAACAGATACCATTAAAAAAAAAAAGCTTTAGGGCTGCATCTCTGCCATGTCCAAACATGAGTCCTTTTATATAGTGGCAGTGTACATTTAGTTATAAAACCGAAGTGGCAGTGTACATTTAGTTATAAAACTGAATTGGGTGGTGTCCCTGCTCCCAAGAGCAATAAAGTTCAAAGTTGAGGACACCGCCTGCCGATCTTGGGTGAATGCTTTTCTCCTGGTAGTTGAGGTGTGGCAGGAAACCGCTTTAAAAACTGATTTGGAAGAAACTATGAAAACAGTGCCCAGCCTGGAGGGAGAAAGCCCGTGCTAAATCATAAAGTCCAGCACCTCCATTAAACCAATTCTCTTTATTTTGGCTGGAATTCACCAGGTAATTCAGGTTTTATGTCATTTTATATTTGATTGGCAAATCCTGGGTTAAAATTAGTGCTGAAAGTTTGGAATTGAATATTTTGGTGGACTCTGCTCAGCTCTCTGTGACCCTGTCTCTCATTAGGACTTTTCTTTTATGGTATTTAAGTCCTTACTGTGTGCCCAGGCACTGTTCTAAGCACTGGTTGGACACAATCCATGTCTCACAGGGGCTCACAGTCTTAATTCCCATTTTCAAGATGAGTTAACTGAGGCATAGAGAAGTGAAACGACTTGCCCAAGGTCACAGAACAGACAAGTGATGGAGCTGATGGAGTGATGGAGTGATGGAGTGATGGAGCCCAGGTCCTTCTGATTCCCAGTCCGTGCTCTATCCAGTAGACCGGGCTGCTCCTCTAGGCCTCCCATTTTCTATTGTGTAACAGATGCTTCCACAAGCTGCACATTATTTTGTACAAACATGAAGGGAAGAATGCCATTTCAAGCTACATGCCCAACCCACTTTATCTGTCATTGTTGACCAAAGATTTTGGGCCCCATTGTATATCCTTCCTCAAACACTGATCTATCTAGTGGTAACATCCTCCCTCCCACACCACTCAGAAATTTAGAGGTTTGTCCGTTGGACCACTAGATTGTAAACTCCTTGAGGACAGGGATCGTGTCTGCCAACGATATTGTACTTTCCCAAGTGCCTAGTACTGTGCTCTACACACAGTAACTGATCAATAAATTCCCTTCATGGATTAACTCAAAACTCCTCTCACACTAAGCTTTGAAGTCACTTCAGATTTCTCTCTGTGCCCTCCCTCTAGCCAGATGTACCTGGCCTCCTCCTTTCCCCTACTCTTGTCCTCTGGTCTGGTTAAGCCATTCTCACTTCCTCTTTCCTCTCTCCCCATTTTTTTCTTTCTTTCCCTTTCTTATTCCCTCTTCCCATCATGTGGCGGAGGCCCTTTGGTAGCTGTGGTTCCGAGGTGGTGAGGAGTGTTCGGGAGTGTAGATATTGCTGCCTGTGTGTGACCACTCAGCCTGAGGGTCTGCCTTCCCTAAGTGTGGCAAGCAGGCCGCAAAGCCGGAGGCTACTCTTTTCCCCTCCATCCCTTCTCCTTCCACGGAGGAAGTCAGAGAAGGGGGACGGAATGGTAACAAAGCCTGGGAACAAGTTGTTGAAATTTGCCTCTGCTGCCCAATTACCTTACTTGGCCTGCCACTTAGGGAAGTAATAGAAGAGCGTGTAAGGAGAGTTGTTGGTCTTCTCAGCTCTTGCGTGTTTGCAGCGGAGCACACAGTCAGGACCTGAGCCTAGGTATTGTTAAGAGCAGGTGAGTACTGGGTAAGCTACGTTGCTTTGCATCTCACTTTTCCAGTTCTGCTTGAAATTGTTTTAAAACAGCATTTACAGGGTGAACAGTACTGTTCCTTTCAATCCCTGGTTTCAATCAGAGGGAAGACTCCAAAATTGTAACTTTATATTTCTATCTTATGCCTGGTCTAGTGTAGGCTAGAACACTTAGTAAATTTGACCTTTGTTGTGTTTTTTTTTTATTGCATGGAATGCTTAATATTTCGGGGTACGCAGAAAGTATTGTTTGCTGTGGCTAGCTTTTTTTCCTACCAACAGTCACAATGCATCTTGACATGATGATTGATGATCTAGAATGAAGCGATTAGTACATCAGCTTCAGGTTATAACAGTGGCCTTTAGAGGCTTCATCAGTGTCAATGGTTTAGCACTGTATTACAGGAAGTAACTAAATGTGAAATGCTGCAATAAAATGCCAGCATTTCTTGCTTCACCCTTTCTAAGTGGCCATTCTGTACTATTAACTGTGTGTGATATATCAGAGTAGTTAATAAACCTCATGCTGGAGTTTTAGCAAAATGACGTACATCTATGTTTAAGATGAGTGGAAGCCTCATTATACCCTTGAATCCTGGTTGTGAGCTCGTATCTGGAATCGGAATGGGCATGTATGTCTCCCTGAGCTTCGCCTTAGACTCTCCAAGGTTACAGTTTTCTCTCCACATGCTCGCTGTGGGCAAACACACTTGAAAATGTTTCCAACCCCCACATTGTCAGATGAAGATAATCTTTAGCCAACCTAGGAGCAGATGTGATCCTGGTAGAGGACTTGAATTTTGAACCACGTGCCCTGTTAATTCACCAGACTAAAAGCGGCATCCCATCTTTATTCACCAAAGTACTGTCTTCTGAAGGAGGAGAGGAGGGTGCCCTAGTGTAGAGAGCATTGTGCTGGGTGTGACTCCCACTCTTCCACATAACATTTTTCCAGGCCTTCAAAGGAAGCAAAGAACCAAACTTGCATCTTGGACCATTTTCCTGACTCCCCGGGGCAGGTAGTTATTCCCTGTCTGACACGGCCAGATATTAGCAACCCTGTAGGGGAGAAACATTGCTAGTGATTGTTTCCGGTTTGGCCTCTTTAGCCCTCATTTTCTGCAGGTCTTCCGCTTTTTCTCTTGGTTTCTCTCAGCACTGCCATTGTTGGTGTATGGCCCTTTTATGAGAGGCAGCAGGGTTGGAGTCAGAAGAAGGTCAGGGGCAAACGCTTATTCTCACAGTGAAAGGATCTTGATGGCAGAACCATCCAAAATTAGTTGTGACAGAGACTCGAGTGTGTTGGGAGGCATTTCTTCCTGTCCTTTTTATTTATTTTTGAGTAGAAACTCCAAGGCTCTCTTGAATTGAAGGCCATTCTAATGGGGCACTGGGCAGGAGTATGTCCAGGGGTCTAGATGTGAATTTCTAAATCCATTCGCCTGCAGGTGTTGATTTGGCGGAGGAGCCACTTCCAGTCCCATCAGCTGAAAACTGTGCCTCAGTAGTTTTTTTGTAGCCCATAGGTCTTTGAATTCAGACCTAAAATTTCATTATTAAATGCCTGCCCCAACAATGGGGATTAAACAAATCTGAAACTATCAATTTTCTTTTGCCTTTTAATTCCTATGAAAAGTACTAGTCCGTATTTTATTTAAATTTCATTTCTTTTTAAAAAATGAAGTACAGTGTGAGGAGTGAATGTTACTACATGTAATGGAAATGAGGGGTGTGGCATCAGGTGGTTATAGGTAGCTTCAACACTGGTGTAGATACAGGCAGCTCGGATCGGGCACATTTTCTATCCCACAGCTCAAAGTTGACCAGGCAGGAAAGGCAGATATCGTAACCTCATTTATCAGATGAGAAAACTGAGGCCGAAGAGATTAAGTGACTTGCTCAAGGCCAAACAGAAGACCAGTGGCAGAGCTGGAGTTAGAACCAGTTTCTTCTGACTACCAATCCCTTGTATTCTTTTCCCTAGGCCATGCTACCTCCAAATCTGGAAATCTTAAAAACAAGAAAGCAATGGTTTGGAAATAATGACTTACAAATTCTACTATTTAAAGCTCTCTGATAGATCATGAGCCCCATGAAGGATAGTGTTTGGGTTCTGATAATCTTGTAAATTGCAGGCAGGAAATGAGTCTCCTAACTGTCATATTGTACTCTCCCAAGTGCATAGTACAGTGCCCTGCACACAGTATGTGCTCAATAAATATGATTGTTTCTTCTCCCAGAATTTAGAATAGTACTTTGGCAAAATAAGCGCTTAACAAATACCATCATTATTCTTCACCTATTTGTCTTTCCATTATATTTTTCCCCTCCTTACTGTTTATCAGTAGTATTTACACCCGTGGTATATTTCCAAATACTTAGTACAGTTGCTCTGACCTGAATCATTTCGATGCTGACCTCCTTGGAGGGAGGTGACTGGATCAGATGCTCGATCGTTGTCCCTCCCGGAAATCACAGGCCCCTGATGTCACTCGAGGAATCCCGTGACCCTCGGTTGACCTGGAAACAGGAGGCATAAGTTATGTTGGGGAGGTTATGAGAAGTGAGATAATGGCATCATAAGGAGACCAAAAAAGTGCTCGAGTGCTCTGCCGGACCCCTTTCCCTTGCTACTGACGTTAATGTTCCTCTCCCAGGTCGCTCTGAACTCCTTTGCCGCTTTTGAGCCCATGGCACTTCGCAGCAGAAGCCGAGAAAGGAAGAGAGGCCTTCCGTGGGCACAGTTCGCTTGTAAAATTAGATGCAGTAAAATCCTCAAGGAAATCACCAGCGGTGTAAGGACTTAAGAACCAGACCCATGTGTGTCATTAGGGTTTTTTGCCGTCCCCTTTTACAATATTCCTGCATTTTGTCTGGGAGCTAGAGCCAAGTAATATTTCCATCAGTGGTTCCAGAGCTTTCCCTGGCATCCAGAATGATTGTTACTTACTAATCCTTATAGTAGAGATTGTTAATGTTCATCTCTTCTGCAGTTTCAACTCCGACTTTCAGCCACTGAAGGGAAGGTCTCATTAATTGGGATGCTCAAGAGCTCCATATTAGAATGTTTTTTCACTTCGCGATGGAGGGATGTATATCTGCCAGCTAGTTTCACAGTGTCTTCCCAGGAGGAATATTTATTAGATTCATGGCAGTAAACTTTGGGTCCTAAACAAGACATCAGACTGTCCAGCTCCTCTCATGTCCTGGGTTTGACTAGGCTTTTGTATGTGACTCGTTCTTTTTCCCAACAGAAACTAGAATTGGTAGATACCATTTTCTCTTTGGTGGCCTGCTGTTAGCGCAATCCTAATGAATCACTGTATGAAACACCTTGTTTCTTTCCCCAGCCTTTGCTCATAGTAAATTAAAATGGAGCAAAACCTGTTAAATGAGATTCATCATATTCACAAAAGGCCAGAGACGCTGGAACTCGTGCTTAGTTTTTGTTGCTCGGACAGAAGAATCTCAGGGGAAGGGTGTACTTTGTTAAACTTGGACTCTCTTATTGTCTCAAGGATCAATCAGTCAGGTGTATTGCGTGCAGAGCCCTGTACTAAGCCCTTGGGAGAATACAATATGGTAGAGGGAGGTAGACTCAGTCCTCCCACAAGGAGCTTGCAGTCTTGGAGAGACAGACAATACAGTTAATTACAGATGGATATGTCCAGAAGTTCCGTTGGCCTTGGGGATGGGTGAATATTAAAAGACACAGACCTGAGTGCATAAGTAACATAGAAGGGAAGGGCTCTCAGAGGGGATATGATATTAGGAGGACTTTGAAGCTGGGAGAGTGGTAGTCTGATGAATATTGAGGGGAAGTGAGTTCCAGACCAGAGAGAGGATGTGGGCAAGGAGTCGGAGTCAAGAGAGGCAGTGAGTAACCACAAAAGGAGTCCAGTCAATCAGAAATTTTTTTTAAGCGCCTACAGTGGGTACTGGCTCTCGTTATATCCCGGCTAGACTACTGTGTCACCCTTCTCTCTGATCTCCCTTCCTCCTCTCTCGCCCCGCTCCAGTCTATTCTTCACTCCGCTGCCCGGCTCATCTTCCTACAGAAACGATCTGGGCATGTCACTCCCGTTCTTAAACCCCTCCAGTGGTTGCCTATCAACCTCTGCTCCAAACAAAAACTCCTCACTCTAGGCTTCAAGGCTCTCCATCACCTTGCCCCATCCTACTCTCTCCCTTCTCTCTTTCTATTGCCCTGCACTTTCTGCTCCTCTGCCGCCCACCTCCTCACCGTCCCTCGGTCTCGCCTATCCCGCCATTGACCCCTGGGCCACATCCTCCCGCAGTCCTGGAATGCCCTCCCTCCTCACCTCCGACAATCTAATTCTCTTCCCCTCTTCAAATCCCTACTTAAAGCTCACCTCCTCCAAGAGGCCTTCCCAGACTGAGCTCCCCCCCTTTTCCCTCTGCTCCCTCTATCCCCCCTTCACCTCTCCACAGCTAAACCCTCTTCTCCCCTCTTTCCCTCTACCCACCCCCCCCGTCACCCCCTCAGCACTGTACTCGTCCGCTCAACTGTATATATCTTCATCACCCTATTTATTTTGTTTAATGAGATGTACATTACCCTGATTCTATTTATTTGCCACTGTTTTTATGAAATGTTTTTCCCCTTGACTCTATTTATTGCCATTGTTCTTGTCTGCCTGTCTCCCCCGATTAGACTGTAAGCCCGTCAAAGGGCAGGAACTGTCTCTATCTGTTGCCGACTTGTACATTCCAAGTGCTTAGTACAGTGCTCTGCACATCGTAAGCGCTCAATAAATACTATTGAATGAATACTAAGCACTTGGGAGAGTAAACTCGAATTAATAATCGTGATCCCTGCCCTCAAGAAGCTTAATATTCCTGCAGTACACTTATGCATAGAGCAGTTAATTTATTCCACTTATTTGTTAATTCCTTCAATTTTCTGTACTGTCGAGGCTATATTTTTCATTTCGTTCCCAGTGTATGTAACTTATGTGTGTCTGCCACTTTTTCCCATTAGCTCAAAGGACAGGGATTTTGTCTTCCTTTGCAGTATGATCCCAAGTTCTTAGTACAGTGCTCTGCACCCAGTAGAGATTCATTAAATCCTGATGAAGATGGTAATTTGATATTCCTTTGTCAGAAATTTTGATCACTAATTACATGACTACATAAAACAGTACAAATCTTCCCCATTTTTTAAAAGTGGAGGATTTTTTTGGTAGCGTAATAGTCATCATAGATGGTTTTTATTGAGCACTTACTATGTGCAGAGCACTGTACTGAGCGCTTGGGAGAGTACAGTTCAACAGAGTTGGTAGACCCATTCCTCTCTTGAGTCCGACTCCTTGCCCACATCCTCTCTCTGGTCTGGAACTCACTTCCCCCTCGATATTCATCAGACTACCACTCTCACATTGGTCCCTGTCCCACATAGGACTACAGCATTAAATACCCGTTTTATAGTAGAGGTAACTGAAGCATGGAGAAGTTAAGTGAATTGCCCAGGGTCACACAGAAGAATATTAGCAGAGCTGGGATTAGAACCCAGGTCCTCTGACTTCCTAGCACTTACTGTGTACCAAGTGCTGTCCTAAGTGATGCTGTCCTTAAGTGCTGGGTAAGATTACAAGATGAAAAGGGAGGTCTTGGTCCTTGTCCCACTTGGGGCTCACAGTCCAAGTAGGAGGGAGAACAAGTATGTAATCCACATTTTACAGATGGGGAAACCGAGGCACAGAGAAGCCCAGCTCCACCAGAACGCTTGTCTTCAGGGCACGTTTGGGTGTGAAGGTTGTTGGGGAGTTTCGAACGCCCATCTGACAGACCACAGACGTCTGTTGGGTTACGGCCCACTGCAGAGTTGATGGGATCAGACACTGAAAGGCCTAGCTATTTTCTTCTGCACATCAGACACTGGAAGGCCTAGTTATTTTCCTCCACACGGGGTGCAGCGAGACTACAGCCCTCACATTTTAGGAGAAGGGGGCGGACAATAGAAAAGTGAACCCCGGTTAGGGGAGGAAGTGAATTGTTAAGTGTTGCAGCTGGGCCTGGAGGAGACGAGAATTCAGAGCATTTTTCATTGCAGTGCATGCACGTATCACAATTTCTGGATTAGATGTAAAAAGAGAGATTTAGGGTGTGAGCAGATAATAGACAGACAGTGACTTATGAGATTTTTTTTTTCTTCTTTAAAGGGACAGGCAATCAAGCTTGCCTGTGGCTTCCAAGAGAGGCTATAGGACAGATGGAGTGATGTGGGTGATTGCTACTATCGAATATTACCTGTGGTTTTCTTCTCCAGTGTAAGATGGGCTTGTTGACGTTTGCATAGTGCTCATGGAGTCGGAAACAAGTGAAACTGTAGCAGTGAGCTTGTAAGCATTTTATCCCGTGTGAAAATATTTAGCTTTCTGGATTTTCCAAATGTTCTAATTTGTATTAGAAAAGTAGTAGTATTTAAAATGGTTTTTATTACACATCTACTGAATCTTGCAAATTAAACCAGAGTAGATGAGTTTCATTGCAATTTTACATTTATTCCTTTTGAGAGTAGCCTTCCCGGCTCTTAAGCAAAGAGGAATTCTTGTTTACTGCCTTTATTCTGCTCAGCAAACTCATCGTAAACTAAGATCCACAGATTCCTGGTCTGTGGAATCACAAAAAGACATTTATGGGCATTTTCTGCAGGAGTCATTTGCAGTGGAAGCAGTTCTGGCATTCTTAGTGAGGGTTTTTAACCATACACTTCGAGGTGTTAGGGTCTTACCAAGTAGTTTGTGGCTAATAATAATAATTGTGGCATTTAAGTGCCTAAGGTATCAAGTACTATACTAAACCCTGGGATGGATACAAGATAATTATGGTCCCAAATGGGGGCTCACTGTCTAAGTAGGAAGGAGAATCCCCATTTTATAGATGAGGGAACTGAGGCACAGGGAAGTTAAGTCACTTGCCCGTGGTCCTGCAGCAGGTATGTGGTGGAGTCAGAATTGGAACCCAGGTCCTGTGACTCCCAGGCTCTTTCCACTAGGCCACGCTGCATCTCACTCTGTAGTTCCAAACCATTCTGTTTAGGTTCCTTATATTGTTCACTAAAGTGGTCGAAGAAGCCAGTTCTGAGACCCGAGAAACTGAATTAGCTCCATTTCAAATAATTCTTGTGAATTATTTATGATGACTGCTTTAGTAAATACTTGCTGCAATAATACTTGCTGCAACGAACTGCAAGCCCTTCTATCTAGATCCTGAGAGATTTTTGCTCTGAGTCAGTCACATTAGTAACTCTATTGCTTATGGGCTGTTGGAAGCCTTTGTTGCCCCTCAGAGGGGTAATTAGAGGGAATGATAAAAGGGGACTCCAGGTCCTGGTTGGCACCCAAACCGGCTGTGAACTGCTCGGTATCGAGCTATTTTTAGAAACAACTGGCTGGGGTCTGTGATTTCAGTTACTTGTCACGTTCTGGCTGACAAGATCAGTGCCCTCGCGTACACGGAATCACGTTAGCTCTTTCCAGCTTCATTTTTGGGATAGTGTGCTATTACCCGAACATGTCTCTCACTGATACTTATTGGCTGTTTTATTGGCTGTTTTAGGGTCGTGCAGTATCCTGTGGTCAGTCCATCTGACAATTTGCTTTTTTTTCAGGCCATGTTTAGAGAAAACAAATGTTCCTTGGGTTTGTTTTTAGCTCAAATGGGGATCTAAAATTTTTTTGTCTCACTGCAAGAGAAGAGTATCCATTCCTAATGTTCAGTTCTATTGATAGCAACTACTTTGACATGCATACTTAAGACTTAAAGCCTTCTGCAATGAGATTTTAATTTCACGCCAGGATCTTTATTGCTTCACAATAATTCCCTCCCTTATGAGAATGTAATGAAGATGAGTTGGGTGCTAAATACTTTAGCTTACTTTCTGCAACCCAAGAAATGAAACCAGCATTAGGGTTGGAACTGCTCTTGGGAATTTGAAACCTTAAATTAATTCCCAAAATGGTATTTCTGCCCAAGGTGTGTATGCCCTGCTTCCCAATAGCCCTCAATTTTGGCTTTCAAGCAACAGATCTGAGGAAATAGAGCCTTTTCTTGGTGCTTGCCTTCTCTTCAAACATGGTTCTTGCTCCTTTTATGCCTATTTGGCATCCCCAGAATGACCTTTAAGGCTTTTAGTGACCTTGGGTGTTTTGGTAGCAGGGTGAATTTCTTCCCAGAAAGTTAGGGCACAATGCTTAAGGGGACAGTTGCTGTAGGAGAGGAGATCTGCGTACCACAGAAGTGCTCTGAAGCAGTCGGCATGTGTGTTTTGCCTTCACTCTTCAAAGCAAAAATTACTTTAGAAAATTGGAGGCTAATAAAATGGAAGGCAGCTCAGTGAGTCATGGTACACTTACATGAGAAACAGTTTTGGGGACTAGAATCCAGATCTCCTGACTCCCAGTCCCATACAGCTTCCACTAGACCACATTGCCTGTAATGCACACGTACTTCAGCTTAACTAAGGTTAAAATAGTATGAAATCTCTTGGCCCATTATTCATAAAGGTATGGAAAGACTTCTAAAGGGAAGAGTTCCACCACAACTGAATTTCTCTTTGCTCCTTTTGTAGGTGCCGGAGATCAGAATTTGTTTACTTCTGTTTATCCAACACTATCCCAGCAGCTTCCAAGAGAACCCATGGAATGGAGAAGGTACCACATCTTTTGTGATTTTAAAAAATATCCTCCTAGTGAAACAATCGAATCCTGACTTGGATTTTATCTGTGTGGGAGGGAGTGTGGATCTCCGTTTCTCATGCCCCCTTCTTTCCCAATCTTGGACTGTGGTTCCTATTCCCAAGGCTTCTCCACAGCTATAGTTTCCTGTAAAAAAAACTATAATTCCCTTCGTCAATTTCAGCTTTTTGTTCACTTTAATGATACTTACAGAAGTTGATAATTTTATGAAGGATGTATAACTGGCAGCTTTCTAAAAGTGCAGTCTGAGAACAAGGGTTGAATTACCTCGACAGGAATAAGTTTGGTCTGCTTGCTGATGAGATTTTTTTTTGAGGTAGACAGCTCATTTTTAGATGGTGAGTTCCCTCAGTGTATCTCAAAATCTTATTGGCACGGGGGCTCCATTTTTCAGAAACTGGTAATGCCTACCCCTTTTCTTCTGTGGCAAGCATGAACTCCTGGCCCTTTAGCTTCAAGACTCTCCATCCGCTTCTCCTTAGCTAACTGCTCACCTGATTCTCCCCATTTTGCACTCTTCCAAGACCACCATATTAACATGTCCAATCTCACTCTTCCAACTTCTTGCGCATGTCTTCCCCCTGCTTGGCACTCCTTTCCGCTCCAAATCAGCTAGACCAAAGCTCTCCCCGTTCTCGCAGCCTTCCTGAAACCCAGCCTCTGCCAGGAGGCTTTTCCCAGTTAATTTCCACCGCCCCTGGTTGTGTCAGTCCAACAAGCACCCTTAGCACAGACGTATCTTTATGCTTATGCGGGTTTACATATACTACTAATGCATTATTCACTCGTTAATTCAAGCTGTTCAACTTTGCCTACCCCTGGACTTAATCATGTTTGTTCTACCTCCAAATAATTGTTTCTGCGTGTCTCCTGCATTAGATCCTCAGAGGTAGAGATCATTTCTTTTTTATTGCACTCTCCCACCTGCTTAGTATGGTGGTCTACTGTGGTTACTCAGGAGCAGCGTGGCTCAGTGGAAAGAGCACGGGCTTGGGAGTCAGAGGTCATGAGTTCGAATCCTGGCTCTGCCACTTGTCAGCTGTGTGACTATGGGCAAGTCACTTAACTTCTCTGGGCCTCAGTTACCTCATCTGTAAAATGGGGATTAACTGTGAGCCTCACGTGGGACAACCTGATTACCCTGTATCTACCCCAGCACTTAGAACAGTGCTCGGCACATAGTAAGCGCTTAACAAATGCCAACATTATTCTTATTATTATTACATTTAAATGATGTATGTTGTCTCTCCCTGGACAGGAGGAGTTATCAGGGGCTATATATAGGCAAAAACAAAGGCCTTTCTGTTGTTCTCTTAAGAATGACAGTGTTGGAGTTGATGAAGAATGTGGAAAAATGAGCTCCCAAGTAATTAGTCCACCAACTGGGGAAAATTCTTTGAATTCATAAAATTATGATTTTATGCTCTTCATCTTATGAGTAGGCCATAGGAAACAACCAAATTTGAAGTGGGCTAATTAGATTTATGTTGAATTTATGATTTTTGACTCACAAACTTGATTATTCAGGGGTTTTAGGTGAATATCTCCCCTACTCCATGGAATTTAAGGTACTTTTTTCCTGGGAACTCTATGGTGCCTTGATGAAATAGAAGAGTTAACCTCTCATTTTGGAGAGAGAATTTTACTCATATAGCCTCTCAGTCCTGGATTTGAGTGTGACCCAATATTTCGGTAGTAGGTTTATAGTGCCTTTATGTATTCAGTAGCTAAATTATGCATTTAATTATGCATTTATAAATTATGTATTTAATAGCTCACATTGAACCTGCCGAGTTTTCACAAATGAATTCCAGCTCAAAAATCTTTTTATTAAAAGGATTTAAAAGGACCCAAATGGCTATTAAAAACAACCCAACCCGATGAGAAGTGTTAAACTTCATATTACTTTGCAATATTGGATTTTTTTTAAATATAGTAAAGTAGAAATCTCACATTTCATCAGTAGTCTTATTTTACACACTCGTTTATAATACCATATGTTTTATTGGAGATTTGAGAATATCAGAATTCAAATCCTGTTTAAGGTGGGTTAGTTGTGGACTGGCAGTGGGGAAAAGCCTCTGACCTAATCAGTTTCTCCTGCTGTCCCTGTACCTGAGAGCGTGTTTTCTCCCAAGATGGGTAGTGTGGCGAGTCATGAATCATGGAAATCCTCCTCCCAGCCTTTTTATCCTGAGGTTGGTTATAGGTCAAAGGGAAGTTAATAATCCTTAAATCTTTGTTCTCATGAGTTATGCCTGAGAATTAAGCTGTTAAAATGAAAAATAGGGCTGCATTAGTAGGTTTATGTGATTCAGCGCCGTGAAAATTTTATAAATGCTTGTTGGACAAGTATTAAGTGTATTTATCTCAGATGTACTGTTTTACCTTAGTAGACTAGGTAGCGTAAGTAGAATGGGGGATTTTCCCTGAAACCACAAAACTGAAGTTTTCCAAGGTGAAATCCTAGCCTTTGCTTTCAGTACCCTAATATACAGAATGAAAATGTTCGTGTTTTGAGAACATAAAAAATGGATTACATTGCACCTTCTTGACATTATTGCCTTTTGTTCAATCCTGCTTTCTCCTCAATCATAATTTGACCTCATTTATTTTCTTTTGCATAGGTCCTATGGCCGTGCTCCAAAGATGATTCACCTAGAGTCTAATTTTGTTCAGTTCAAAGATGAGCTGCTCCCCAAAGAAGGGAACAAAGCTCTTCTCACCTTCCCCTTTCTTCATATTTATTGGACAGAATGCTGTGTAAGTATTAGGCTAAGAAGGAAAAACAGGTGTCCTCGCACTAGGGCACGAATGTGTTAGAGAGTTAAACTTTATTTTGTGGTAATGGCGCTCTCTTTCAGGTTTACCACTTTACTAGGTTGTTTGGATTTTTTCCCCCCAGATGTGCTTTTCCTCCACCGTTTCATTTATTTTTGCATTTCAACAGTAGCTCTTAGAAGGTGCAGTTTTGAAAAGAACTGTCAATTATTTGACACTTGGACTTCTTTTTTTCCAGTGCAGCTGAGTTTTTAAGGAAGAGAGTAGCAGTCTCCGATGTAGACTGAGAGCCCCATGCGGGACCAGATGATCTTGTATCTGCCCCAGTCCTTTGTTCAGTGCTTGACACATAGTAAGAGCTTAACAAATATTATTACATAATATAATAATAATTATTATTTTTGAGGTGCACATGGAAGGTCCTGCTAAGTTCCTTTCACTCAGGAGGCTTGTCCTAGTGGCAAGAGCACAGCCTTGGAAGTCGGAGGATGTGGGTTCTGATCCTGGCTCTGCCACTTGTCTGCTGTGTGCCCTTGGGCAAGTCACTTAACTTCTCTGTGCCTCAGTTACCTCATCTGTAAAATGGGGATTAAGATTGTGAGCCCCACATGGGACAACCTGTTTAGCTGGTATCTACCCTAGCGCTTAGAACAGTGCTCGGAATAGTAAGCGCTTAACAAATACCATAAGTATTATTATATGGTGGCCCAATTCTCGATGACTCCTGTGGGCAGTGCCAGAATAGGGGGCTCTAGATAGGTTAGTTGCCGGGGGCCTCTTATCTTTTGTGGGGATGGGCACTTTGCCTGGAGCTACCCATTTTCTGAGAATGGGGATTGGGGAACAATTCCATGCAAGACCCTTGGAAGTAAGACATCCTAACCGGGATGGCTTAAGGGGACCAGCTGTTGGACCAGGGAATAAATCCTCACCTTATACCTCTCTTCTCTTTCATCCCCCGAGTTGGAAGTAGAACCCAATGGCTGTTCTTGGCTCAAAGGTTCCACTTGCCGAACGTCAGCCAAGATTAGGACCTAGGTCCTTCTAACGCCCAGGCCTGTGCTGTTATCCACTAGACCATGCTGCTTCTCTATTTTCTTGCAATGAAAATAGGCTTGCAAAAATGTTAACTCCTGCATTATCAGTTCTCTGAGGGCGCAAGAGTTGAGTTCTTGAAGAACTCTCCATCAGGGACAATTTGCTTCGCAGTGGCTGACGGCTGCAACCTTATGTCCAACCATTTTTTTCCTACATAAGATCCTCTTCTACCCAAGCTGGTGGGCATTGTTCAAAGAACATTCCCTAATTTTTTTTTCTTATGATATTAAAGCACTTACCTTGTGTCATACACTGATCTAAGCACCAAGGTAGATAAAAGTTAGATTAGACAGAGGGTTCGAACCAAAACATGTAGTGAAGACCCATGAGGTTTTGGAGAATTGACTGTTGGCTTTTTTTTTTTAATCCGAGGAAATTGCAACAAAAGTGCAACATAAATGGTTTATTACTCATAGAATAATAAATGGAAAGGGCATTTTGTGGTCATTTGTCCAGGCTCCAAGCAGGTAAATAACCTAACTGTAGAAAGGATAAATGTTCTTAGATTTTTTTGTTGTTAAGCTTACAGAGCCGTAAATGCAGGTATTTTTGAACTGATTCTTGAAGGTATTCATTGTTGGATAATTTATCTGCTATAATTGGAATTTGAAAAATCTTAAAGGAATTTAACTTGATTGGCCTTGTCAGTGACTCGTAATTTATTTTCTAGGACACTGAAGTCTATAAAGCCACAGTAAAAGATGACATCACCAAATGGCAGAACGTTCTGAAAGCCCATAGCTCTGTGGATTGGTTAATTGTGGTAGTCGAAAGTGATGCCAAGAAAAAAAACAAAACCAATATTCTTCCCCGTACATCCATTGTAGACAAGATAAGAAATGATTTTTGTAATAAACAGAGTGACAGGTAAGAGGCTTCCTAATCCTAACTTTTTCTGTTAATGCAAGAGTAGCTCATTTTAGATGGTTTCTGGTCCTCTCTCTCAGAAATTGTAGAAAGGATGACTCAAGTGAGTGTGTTTGTTTTTATGGTATTAAGTGCTGTTCTAAATGGTAGTTAAAAGTTAATCAGGCCAGATAGTCCCTGTCCCACATGGGGCTCACAGTCTAAGTAAGAGGGAGAAAGGGTTGAACCCCCATTTTGCAGTTGGGGAAACGGAGGCTCAGAGTTAAGTGTCTTACACAAGGTCACACAGCAATAAGTGGCAGAGCTGGGACTAGAACCCAGGTCCTGTGGCTCCTTGCTTTATCTTCTAGACCATGCTTCTTCCCTGAAATTTAACCAGACTAAAGTTCTGGTTAGAGATGCTCATCTCACATCTTGCAAATTTGGTTTGAAGTTCCAGATTAAAGAATAACAAGGTAAATCCTTTCTCCTGCAGGGGGTTGGATGATCATTTTATAACCAAGTTTTATAGGCTTAGAAATATAGTTCTTTCCACTTGCTCCGAAATGATGGCCTGGAAGTGCTGAGGGTCCTCAGTATTAATTTTGAGGTGAGAGTGCTTTTCAGCTTCCTCTATTGCTTTACTGGCTACTCAGCCTCGGGCCACTGGGGCTCCCATCCATCTCTGCTCCAGCTCCAAGGGAGAGGAAACATCCCCTCCCTCCACCCCACCACAAGTATGGGATCTTCTCAACTTTGAGAACATTTGGAAGGCCACAGTTAAGGATTTGGAGACTGATGGACCAAACGATGAGGCGTCTGAAGCTCTGCCACAATGCCCTACCTACTTCTCTGTCCTTGCCTCACATATTGCTTTTGTGTTTTCTTCTTTCTTTTGAATCCCCATCCACTTCAAGCCCTCTTATTCTTAAGTTGGGAGCCCCTTAGGGGGAGAGGGACCATGAATAATTCACACCAGTTTATTTATTTCCCAGCTGTCAGTTTAGTGTTTTGCCTACAGTGGGTGCTAATGAATAGTATTACTATTACTATTGGAATAAAAACTCTCATGTAAATATGGGAGTGAGTATTGCCCAGCTTGTGAGGGGAAATATTTCCATCCCATGCATGGGCATGTCTGCCTCGTAAGGATGGAGTTGGAAAATCGAGAAGTGGGGTTAAATGAGGGAGTTTAATCTCCAAATGTTTTTACCTAAGACTGTTGTGTTTTGGGTTTTTTTGGTTTACCAAAGCCCCAGTAACCCTAGAAATGATCTAAATGTCTAATTTGACAGAGTCTCTACAGTAAAACGTTATCTGATTTTTCCTTTTCATTGATAGTGATCAAGTAAGATCCCATTTATCTAGAATGAGTCATGATAGGGCAGTTCTTGAAGATTGCCCTGTAGCTGCTCAGAGAGAAACATTGAGGTGATGTAGAGACAGTCTGTCTTTCATGGGATGGCCACTCTGAATCCTCTGTCCTGTGTGGGTATCAATATATGGGTATATTAGAGTCAAATAAATCTACATTTTCTCCTCCTTTTGCTGTTACCATGAATTACGGAGAGGTTTTTGGATTGTTCTTTTGCCTGGAAATTGGGACTTTTGGTCTTTTGGAGACAGATTGTGTTCATGGGCTGTCCCTTTGTAGTTAATATAACAAAATTTACACTTTCCAATAGCCATTTGAAGGGTTTGCCTGTGGATGCCAATTCAAGGTATTTCCAGGAAATCTGTTTCGGGATATAAATTTAGGATGGAGTGTTAGTCTAATCACAATATTCATTGGCTCTACAAATGCAACATTAATGATTTTGGGAGCTTTTTTGGATTATTGTGAAATAATTTGTAACTGCTCCCACCTGCATAATATTCCATCACTTCATTGTCTGCGATAATGACTTTCTTAGGACACCTTTGGTGGAACAGCGCAGCTTAATGGAAAGAGCATGAGCTTGGGAGTCAGAGGATATGGGTTCTAATCCCGGTTCCACCACTTGCCTGCTGTGTGACCATGGGCAAGTCACTTAACTTGCCTGTGCCTCAGTTTCCTCATCTATAAAATGGGGATTAAAACTGTGAGCCCATGAGGGATAATCTGATTACCTTGTATCTACCTCAGAGCTTAGAATAGTGCTTGGCACACAGTAAGCGCTTAAGAAATACCATTATTATTATTTTTGTTAAATCTTTCTCAAAAAAAACTCCTAGACCCCTGGAAAATGGTAAAGAAAGGCCTGCGTACTTAAAGTGAGACTATTTCTCGGTTGTTACTTTATTTAATGTGTTTTGCAGGTGTGTGGTACTCTCTGATCCCTTGAAGGACTCTTCCCGTACTCAGGAATCCTGGAATGCCTTCCTGACCAAACTCAGGACCTTGCTTCTCATGTCTTTTACCAAAAACTTAGGCAAGTTTGAGGACGACATGAGAACTTTGAGAGAGAAGAGGACTGAGCCAGGCTGGAGCTTTTGTGAATATTTCATGGTTCAGGTTTGTGGCTAGATACAGGATGAACCTTTGCTTATCTCCTCAAGTAAGAAGATTGTGGTTTCTAGGAAACTTTTCTTTCTCTCTCATTCTTGCTGTCACTGTCTCTATCTCATGCTCTCATTCTCTCTCTTTTGCTCTTTCTCATTCTTGTTCTCTCCCTTTCTTGTTCTTCCTCTTTCTTTTTTATTTATGTTAAGAAATAGTAGATTTTCTGTCCTCATAACTTTGTTAGCTTCTTAGCCCAAGATCAGTTGTGATCTCTAAGGTATATAATTCTTGTGTTGTTTTCAGGGGTTGGATCCTAGCCTTACTTGCAACTGGTCACATGGCTGTTTTAATCGTGGTTTTGGATTAGGTTTTATTAGCCTTTCAGTTAGACTAACATAGACATGAATGCTTTTTTTGGGCAAGTGAACTACGGTATTAGGTGTTCCCAGTTATATTAAGTTATAGCTCCCTTTTGGTATTTTTTGTCTGTAGCTAAATCTGGCCATGATAAACATTGGTTTTAGTTAAAATTTCTAGGCAATATAACTGCAAGCGCTAGACATTTTTTACTCACCATTTATTCTTGGTGTCCTCAGAAGAAAAGTCAGTCTCTTCACCAGGAAGCATTCTTTAAAGGGGCACCCTGTTTTGTGTGTAAAGTGAAGGGTGTTTATATTCGGTTTCATTTTGGGAAAAGCTCACCTTTCATGCCAAGACTGAGGAGAAAGCTATAATCAGTTAAGAAAAAGGAAGCTCATATAAGTCCCCGATCTCTTGAGAACAAAGATTTCATCAGTTTGAGAGAGGGCCTATTTTTATTTGATCCCTTGAATCAGAATGAGATAGATAAGTGTGCTTTCGGGAAGAGAAGCACGTTTAAGGACACCAGGTGGATTGATAGTTAATTTAAAATGATTCGTAGATGCTTTCCAGAAAACCTCAGTACAACTGGACTCAGGTGTAGTTGACATTTCTCATGCCTCACCCCTTTTAACATGAATCAGAATCCTTCTTGCTAAGGGCCTTTGGATGGAAAAAGTTATCTTGAATTATTTAGTTTAAGCGAGCACTTGCCCACCTGGCTTGTTTCTTCATTCTTCACTTGAGGGTAATTAGCAAATGAGTGTTGGTGTTTCCAGGAATTTTTTGGGGAAGGAGAACACCAAAGGAAGGAGCCTTGTAGAGGTGGCGTAGAACAGCAGAGGGATGTCTTTGCCCCCTGCTGAATCTCACCAAGCAGGACCGAGGTGTAGCTGAGTTGTGAAAGGGCCTGCCAGAGCCATCAGAGTTCCTTCTAGACTGTAAGCTTATTGTGGGCAGGAAATGTTTCTGTTAATTGTTATATTGTACTCTCTCAAGCACTTAGTACACAGAAAGCGCTCAATAAATACAATTGAATGAAGTCATCCTTTCATCAACAAAATCAGGTGCGAGTTACAAAAACAAAACTCAGTTGACTTCATGTCTTTTTTTTGCCTTGGGGTATAAAAGGAGGAACTGGCCTTTGTCTTTGAGATGCTGCAGCAGTTTGAAGATGCCCTGGTGCAATATGATGAACTGGATGCCCTCTTCTCTCAATATGTGGTCAACTTTGGTGCTGGGGGTAAGTGATTTTGATCAGAGGCAATTCAAGAAAACATTTTTGAGCATGGCTCGTTCACCTTTTCCTGTTCTGAAGAGGGCTTTCAGCTGTTGTGAAAGCCCTCCCAGAGGTCACCTTCCCCGCTATCTGTGGAGTCATGGAAAAAGACCACTGCCTTGACGAAGTGGCTATATTAAGCATTGGGAAATAATCTGAGACTGGTGGAACCCAGTTCCTCATTTAGGTTTTCAAATCAGGCTCTGCACGAGTGCAAAGCTACATTCAAGGAAGCAGCAAATCAGTCAGCGGTATTTATCGAGCACTTGCCGTGTGCAGAGCACTGTATTAAGTGCAAAGCCCAGTAGCTGCCAGGGTAAAGCTCCTCCAGCATGGGGGCCATGTCTCTTCCTTCTCTCATCTGTTCATAAGTGCCCAGTTTGGGGCTCTGCGTCCTGCAGTTGCTCAGTCAGTTTGACCACCCTCAGGGTTGCCCCCCCGCCCCCCTCATCTGCCCGCCTGCCCACCTAAAGTTGCAGGTGGTAGTCCTGACATCATTACGGAAATGACCCCCTCTGCCTCGTTAGCCCATTAATCAGGGCAGGGTCATCTTTTAATGTTAAGTGGTAAATTCCCCGATTAGACTGTAAGCCCGTCAAACGGCAGGGACTGTCTCTATCTGTTGCCGACTTGTTCATCCCAAGCGCTTAGTACAGTGCTCTGCACATAGTAAGCGCTCAATAAATACTATTGAATGAATGAACTTGAGTTGACATGAATAAATTCACATAAAAAAAATGAAGACTTAGTAGTGTTGAAAGCTGAGGAGGTGGAATTCTGTTCCCCTAGAGCTATTTTTATATTTTGTTTTTATTTTTCATTGGAATTTCTTTTTAGAAAGGCGTATGCTCTCAGCTGGGGCAGTTTGGGCTCTAATATGAGTACAGCTTATTGATGTATTTTTGTTTATTTGTGAACAGAGGTCTCCTGCTAGAACACTCTCCATTTAGCCCTCTGTCACAGTAGCACTATTGAGTGTCAATCCCAGCACATCTTAGAACTTTGTCCCATTTCACAGTAAGCTAGACTGGAAACTCATGGGTAGGGAGTGTGTCTACCAACTCGGGTATAATGTTAAATTGTACCTCCCAAGTGCTTAGTACAGTTGATTGAGCTCTGGTGTTTTTAGCACAAGCCAAGTTTCATTGGCCAATCACCTCTTTCCCTTCACATTCTGCCTCCTCGACTACCACTCAACCCTTGAAATGCTTTTAATTGACTTGAATGGAGAGATCCAAATCTCATTTCAATAGCTGTGGTTCTGTTTTGCATTAGAGTAATGACACCTTTTTGCCAAAAAAGATTTGAAAGATAACACTTGGAAAACTCAATATTTAGAGATGTTAATATAAAAAAATCCCATTCAAAGTCTTTTATTAACACATACTTAGATTGCTATTTGATCATGCAGTGATCGTGTTATCACTAAGCATTATTTGGTTTGTCAATTATTTGGCTCATATAAATGTATCAATTCACTTTATTTGCTGTGGGAAACTAACTTCTTTTATCACTCTTTCTCTTAACAGTCTACACCAATCATTATAACCCTGTTCCTTTAAGGGTATTGAATTTTAAAGCCAGTATTTCATTCAGTACTCCCACTTCAAGATAAGTTGCAAAGTTCATCTTGGCTTAAATACTTCCCTTCTCCCTTAGAAATAGTTTGACTGACTGAAGGAGAATAAGGTTGTTTATAAAGTGTTTGCTATGTGCTAACGCGTGGGCAGATACAAGATTTAGAGGTCAGACACGTTTGGTCCTACAGGACTCCACGTTCTTATCCCCATTTTGCAGACAAGAAAACCGAGGAATAGTGACTTGCCCAAGTTCAGTGGCCAGTCGTGGAGCTGAGACTTGCACCTGACTCCCAAACCTGTTTCCCACTGGGCCAACCCCATGATTAGAACCTACTTCAGTTTAGCATAGAGAATGGCAGATCTTTTAATGGCAGATGTATTTGCGTACACATCTATAGTGTATTAGCATGAGATGACTTTTTGCTGAATAGGAAGCAAGCCACTTTGAATATTATACGTAAACTTTTTATTTAAGATAAAGTCCTAGTTACCGGTGTACCTTTTTAACATCAAACCCCCAAAATCTAATTCAGAATCTTTTATTATTGGTATATATATATATCCTTGAAAGTTCTTCAGGAATAGGAGACCTAGGCAGAACAACATTTTAAACAAATGATGGGCAGAGCAGAGTGAAGTATGGACTGAAGTGGGATGAAGCTGGAAGCAGGGAGGTCAGTGAGGAGGCTAATGCCATACTCAGTTTGGATTATGGCAATGGTCTGGATGAACGTGGGACCGTTGGGAAGGAAAGGAAGGGGCAGGTCCTGGAAATTTCACCTAAACTCTTTTTGTATGTTGTGTTTAAAGGTACTAACCAGGGAATGGCACTATTTTCATGGACCCAAATGAGAATGCTACCTGGGAGACCCTTCGGATGGGGTTGACAAAAAATATCTCAATGGAATAATCCCAGGAAATGTGTTGTCCCCTTTATTCTGCACATGTGTTTTTTTTTTAAGATGGTGCAAAGTGGCTGACATTTTTCTGTCAGCCAGTGAAGAGTTGGAATGGACTGATCCTACGGAAACCAATAGATATGGAGAAACGGGAGTTGATCCAGAGCCAAGAAGCCACCCTGCTCGACCTACGGAGTTATCTGTTTTCTCGCCAGTGCACGTTGCTTATCTTCTTGCAGCGGCCTTGGGAGGTGTCTCAACGCCGCACTGACCAGAAACTGGCACGTCAGCTCGGCTGGAACTCCTTCATAACTGTGTACAGGAGCTCAAGCTGCTGGAAGTGAGTGTACTGTTGATGGCCCAAATATCTGCATGGACCAAGACATATAAGCTACTGTTAACCTTTTTTATATGGCACAAATTCCTAATTACTGGTCTGATTTCTTTTTAAAAATCTTTTCCGAGCTATCATTTTAAAAAGTTACTTTCATTCATTGTCGTATTTACTGAGTGCTTATTGTGTGCACAGCACTTTACTAAGTTCTTGGAAAGTACAATTCGGCAACAGATAGAGACAACCCCTACCTAACTAAGGGCTCACAGTCTAGAAGGGGGAGACAGACAACAAAACAAAGCAAATAGGCATCAATTCCATCAAAATGGATAAATAGAATCATAGATATATATTCTGTTCATAAGGGAGTAAAGTGGTACAATTTTGTTTGGAATAGTTTGTCTTCTGATCAGGTCCTTTATACTTGACTTGCTAGATTACCTATTCGTACATACTTTGGAGCTAATTGTTGTATATACAACACATCCCTGGGCTATTCTGTAACAAGTCACAGATATTACTCATGTAAGGTGTTTGTGTTGGCATATGGGCAAAAAAAATGGGAGAGATTGTGACTGGTTGTTTTTTTTAAAGTGGTTTTTTTAATGGTATTTGTTACGAGATTACTATGTGCCAGGCACTTTACTAAGTGCTGGGGTAGATACAGCTAATCTGGTTGGACACGGTCCCTGACCTACTTAGGACTCACAGTCTTAATCCTTTTTTTATGGTATTTGTTAAGCACTTAACTGTATGCCAGGCATTGTTCTAAGCATTGGGGTAGATGCAACGCAATCAGATTGGACACAGCCCATGTCCCACATAGGGCTCAAAGTCTGAATCCCCATTTGACAGATGAGGTAACTGAGGCACATAGTTAAGTGATTTTCCCAAGGTCACCATTGAACCGCACCTATTGTAACCTCAGCTAAGGAACGGCATTAGAGAGATGGGAGAATTCTTGATGATTTCAGCCAATTCTGTAGGTCTTAAGCCTAGTGACAAGGCACTATGGACCTTTTAAACTTGGCTAAAATTTACAAATTTAATAAACCCATTTTCTCAATAGGATCCAGAGTCACATTAACTTTTCATGATATGGGTTTTCTAATTATCCATCTAGAATCTGGCTTTTAAAGCTTTTTGTTTCCTCCAACTCCAAAGGACCAAGATATTGAGTGCCTTTCTTGAACCATCAGATTTTTTTTATACATCCTCTTCCACAGTTTTCGCTCCTGCTTTTCTTTCCAAATGAGATTATCTCAGTCATCTTAATCTTTCCTGGTAATCTTTCCTTGCTCCTAATCATTTTCATTGCACTTCTCTGCACCTTTTCTACTTCTGCCGTGTCCCTTACGAGGTGGCGAAAAAAACCCTTGTGCTGAACGCGAGGGGAGGATATCATCTCTGGTTTAAACTGGGTTGAATCTATACTCAGCCTCCTCTTCAGTGACGCTCCCTGCACAGTCGCTGACCAAGTGTGCCGACCTTCGCATTTTTCAAACAGTTCCGAAGGCTTCTGTCCCACAGTGTTCCGTTGGGGAGATAGTGAAGCTGGATCCCCTCTGTGCTTTTTTATATCTTAAGGAATACTGCCATCCCAGCAGTAGTATACTGCATCTAGGTGGAAGTTTGTTCGGTGCAAATTGCTCAGAGGAGCACCCATTATGAGAGATCTGACTATCAGAAAAGAGAGTTTTGTTATTCTACAAAAAAAACCCCAAAAACCGCACCCGCAAAAATGTGTGAACTTAGCACTCTCTCTTCTATCTGTGTCCTAGAAAATTTGAAGTCTCCCCCCCGCCCCCATTGTGTTCTCTACAATAGCAGCCGCATTAGCATCCTCCTAAATCGTTAGTCGGTCACCATGCTTCTGGATGTTAGCAACCTGGCAACGTGTGGCTTGTGTCCCAGAGAATGGCACACCAGTACATCCTCATTTTGCCACCAATCCTGGGTTGTCACTTAATCACTGCAACCTTTTGGCTCTGTTTCTCTAACCCATCTGCCCCTGCACGACCACCATGAGGGGACTCTGGAAGGGGTGAACTGCCACCACCCTGCATTCCCCTCCCCCTTCTCTTCTTTCTTGGATTTGAAACAGGTGCAAAGCCCTTACCAACTCTTGCTCTTGTCCATGTTTTTAATTCGCTAGATTTAACAGAGACTGGTATCTGGGTTGCGGTGAGTTTCCCTTCAAGATCTACAGTGGTGACTGCAAATTCAGAAATGAATTTCCTTCATAATAATAATAATAATGATGGCATTTCTTAAGCCCTTACTATGTGCAAAGCACTGTTCTAAGCGCTGGGGGATACAGGGTCCTCAGGTTGTCCCACGTCTTCACCCCCATTTTACAGATGAGGTCACTGAGGCACAGAGAAGTTAAGTGACTTGCCCAAAGTCACACAGCTGACAAGCGGCGGAGCTGGAATTCGAACCCATGACCTCTGACTCCCAAGCCCGTGCTCTTTCCACTGAGCCACGCTGCCTCCACATCTCAAGAATATGCCACAGTATGGGCAGTATTTTTTGTTCTTTTTTCCTCTTGCTAATGTGAGCTCCTTGTGGCCAGGAACCGTGTCTACCAGCTCTATTGTATTGATCTTTCCTCGCTTCTAATCATTTTGATTGCACTTCTCTTCACCTTTTCTAGTTCTGCCATGTCCCTCCCAAGCATTTAGTGCAGAGCTCTGCACAGCGGAAGCACTCTATAAATATCATTGATTAGCATGGTAGGTCCTCTTCATGATACCACCTGATTAGCCTGTTTCTACTCCAGCACATAGTACAGTGCCTGGCATATAGTAAGCACGTAACAAGTACTAATTAAAAAAAGGTAAGGTTGTGTACCTTACCGTACACTGTGAATCAGTGTTATAGCATTAGGTGGGAAGAATTGGACAACCGCACATCTTATTTACTCATGTATGAGTCTGATCTAACTGATTTGCATCTACCCCAGGGCTTAGAACAGAGCTTGACACATAGTAGGCGCGTAACAAAAACCATAAATAAAGGTGGCAAAAAGTGTGTATCCATCCCTGCATGATTGCTGCTTTTTCATCCCAGTGCCCATTGATCAGGGGCAACCCTATGCCAGTTAAATAGCACCTTACCTTGAAAGCAAATGTTCTGTAAAATCAGGTTTAGAATATGTAACTATTCATGACTGTTTTTAAGAGGATCTTGGAGCTTGACTTTTCGCATGCAAGATGGGATCCACTGGGTATTGTTAAATTTCATTTAAAAAACAAAGAACCAGAACATTTTCTTTTATCTTGAATCTGGGTACACTTGAGGCTTTTGGGCCAAGGTTGTTGAACACAGCCCATTTTCCCAGCATTCTGTATGCTTTTTTTTATCATCTGTCATGTTTAGCTTTTAATGGCCTGACTGAAATGAGAAAGTCTTTGCAGCTCTTCTCTGAAAGTAAGTCATTTTAAAAATCTTGTCAGCATGATCTCCCAATTGTTAAATGATTAGCTCAAGTTTTTTACAAAGTACCTGTACTTTTTTGAGCCATATACTTGGTTATGACCCACTCAAGTACCTTACCAGTAGCAAATCCAGTACCTTAAATTTGACTGTCCATGGGGTTTCTTTTTCAAATTTTGTTTAAATAGTCAATTGAAGAATTTTATCGTGAAGAAATTCCTCATTGTCATCCACTTCCTCGTTCAACAAGAGATACATGTAGCCCCCCCCTTTTTTTTTTTTTTTAGTGGCCAGAGCACATTTTGCTTTCAGTATCAGTATATGTGTATATGGCTGTTTGGTTCCCAAGCCAAACAGATAAGGCTGAAGCAGAAAATCTAGCCTCCTGTTTTCTCTCTTCTGAATTGTTTCTGAAATGATTATTCAAGGCTGTAGTTTTGCTGAATTCTAAATAACTCCAATACCCTCTCTCAGGTTTCTGTTCCTCCAGGAGCCTTAGACTGCTGGGTGTTTCTGAGTTGTCTGGAGGTGCTACAGAGGATAGAAGGTTGCTGTGATCGAGCACAGATGGATTCGAATATCTCCCACACTGTCGGCTTATGGAGCTACGCCACAGAAAAGGTATGCAGCTGCTGGGGGAAAAGATGAAAGGAATTGGAATTGTTAGCTCCAAAACTAAGGAGCTGATTAAGTGTTCGAACATGTGAGTGGTCCCCTGAGAGGACATTGACCAACTGAAGACCAAATAGAAGGAAATGGACTTACCTTGAAGCAGAAAAGATTTTGGTAAGGCCAAGTACTGGACTTAACCAAGAACAGGCTAGAACTCGGCTCTGATAAAAGTCCCAGCAAGGCCATTCTGGTGTGAAAATTGTATTGGAGAGCCAGGGTTTGTCTCTGTGTCATGGGGCCGGGGGGGGCTATCTGCTGCAGGAGTTGGTGGCCCCACTCATGTGAGCCTGAACTTACAGTCCAGTGGGGGAGAACTGTCAGTAGTGGCTTGAAGAGTTAATGCTCTTTCCCCCCTACCTAACCTCCTCCTCCTCAGGAGTGGCCTTAGGCACTGAGAGAATGGGCTATTCTGTTTTCTCTCCAATTCACAGAAGCCTAACATGAGGTGGTGCCTTTTACTGTTCTTTGGGAGTGTCCCTCTTGGGGCTTTTTTATTGTGGTTTCAGGCAGGAAATGCAGTTATCTTAGTGATGACAGGTGAAAGAATAGAAAGGTTCAGTCTTGTTTCCCTTTCATCCTCTATAGTTTCAAATGTAATAAATAGGAGAGGCCAGCTAAGTGGATCCAATGCCTGGATTTTTTTTTTGTTAATTTTTTTTAAAGGTATTTGTTTAAACACTTACTATATGCCAAGCACTGTTCTGAACACTGGAGAAGCTCAGATTGGACATGTTCTCTGTCCCACATGGGGCACACAGTCTAGGTAGTTTTGCTACCACTCGCCAACCTGAGATCCTTGATGTCTGCTGCTCTTGCCGCACAGTTATCATTGGTGTGACCTCCCACAGGAATCACTTCATGGATAACCCGATTGACCACGTCTAGAGCTTGCGGTGGGGTTTGTACACTGAACGTGTGACTCTGTTTGGGTTCAATTCTAAACAATTCAAATTCTAATTCAATTCGGATCTCCAAATGTAAATCGTAGACATTTCATTTCCAGGCTTGTGACTGGCTGTCCTGGTGGATTTTCTCCTGGTGATTGGAATGGAGTCCCTTACTTTATGGAGGGCCCAGGGGTGGGACTCCAGCCCTCCTCATCCCCTGCTTCCTCCATGTTAGGAAGGGAGGGATCCTGAACTAAATGGTGTTGGCCAAGGCCCTTATGTATTTCCTATATGGGAGGGACCAGCTCAGAATGGAGACACACTCCCCTGCCCCCTGAGTTAGCTGCACAGGTCCCAAAGCCAGGACTGAATGGTTCTGAAGCTCCTGGGGATTGAATGGAAAGCGCCCAAGGCGGAAAGGATGGGGTCATTAAAGGCCAGGGAACGCATCTGCCAACTCTGTTGTACTCTTCCAAGCTTTCAGTGCAGTGCTCTGCACGCAATAAGCGCTTAATGAATACCGTTGGTTGATTGAATAATTGTGGTATTTATTCAGCGCGTACTATGTGCCAAGCACTGTAGTAAGCGCTGGTATAGATCAAAGATCATCAGATCCCACATAGGGCTCACATGTTAAGTAGAAGGGAGAACAGATATTTAATCCCTATTCTAAAGATGAGGGAACCGAGGCCCAGAAAAGTTAAGTGATTTAGTCAAGGTCAAACAGTAGGCAGGTGGCCGAAGTAGGATTAGAAGCCAGACCTATGTTCTTTCCACTAGGCCAGGTTCCTCCTCCGTACTCTTAGAAAACGAGTGACTAGTAAAAAACAATTTCAAGGAGAGGAATAAGCCATTAGTACTGAATTTATCATTTTTGTCTTAGCCTACCCACAAAGAATAAGTGTCCTAATTAAAAAAAAAATACTTCATCTTGACGAAGATGTAATTTAAACTGGAAAAATTCCAGTGGAGAGTGGTTAGGATTTAGAAGATGTATCTTGAGAGGGCAGAGACTAAGATGAATTAGTGAATGAGGTGGTTGTGTGAAATGGAACAAATGAAAGAAAAGCAGTTGGTGGGCTTGCAAAATTATTAGCTGCCGAGGTCAAATTGGAAAGCTGGGTTGTAACTGCTTGTAGCTATTTAAGGAAAGATGAGCTTAATGAAATCTACTTTCAAGCATAAACCATTGATGACCTGTGGGTTAAGCATGAGCAAGGATTTAACAATTCCCATTTCCATCTGCAACTTCAATTATCAGGCCCGCTTACAGGGAGGAGAAGGACTCCTTTTTGCTCCTTGTAGATGAAGTGCTTTTTGATTTTCTTCTGAACAGTTGGAGTACTTGGGAGAGTTCACTTGAAGCAGTTCTCAGTTAAGAACAGAGAGGGACAGAAAACATGGACAGGATTATTTATTTGTCCTCTTAGAAAGGAACTAGTCGAGCTGGAGGAGGTAACTCACCATGACTGGTCTGGGTCATTCATTCAGGTTGGAAAAAGATGAATGTCATTACATTGGCTTCCCAACCTGCACCTAAAAATTAACTTTTGAATGAGTACTGGCTGTCTTGAACCAAGAATTTCTTATTTTGATCTTCTACGAGTTCAGCCTATTTGGGATTGTGACTGAGGGCTCAGCTTTTTTTTAATGGTATTTGTTAAGCGCTCACTACCTGTCAAGCACTCTCCTAAGCACTGAACTAAGTCCCACTTTCTCTTGGGTTTATCTCAACAGTTAAAGTCCCTGGGATACCTGTGTGGACTTGTATCAGAAAAAGGACCCAATTCAGAAGATCTCAACCGAACAGTTGATCTGTTAGCAGGGTTGGGAGCTGAACGCCCAGAGACAGGTATGGACTGTTAATTTTTTTCTTCTGTATAGGAGCTAGCTTCTGTCAGTTGTTTAGGCTATTTGGGAGCAAGTGAAACCCAAGTGGAATTGTCATTTTGAAAAGTTTATGTTCTGGGAGAATAATAATATTTTTCAAGATCAGAAATTCTCCTGATCTTGAAAAATAGAAATATTAAAACATCCACAGGCAGCCTTTGATCATTTAGAGAAGTTCTAGAACCTGTTCCATTATCAGAATTCTCCCGTGATCAGAATCGTGAAGTGATGGAAAGTAAAAGAAATCACGTTTCTTCCATTGGACAGACATTGTTCTGCTCGTTCGTTCGTTCTGCTGGTGGTGTTTTTGGTTTTCCATGTCAATTTAAAATACTATTATCCCATCTGAGATATTCTTGGTGCTACTCTTTCAGCCAGATTCTCTCACTGACTGTTATTTCCTAGAATCTTTTTGCCTTTGGGAGAAGCAGTAGCTTTTTTGGGTGGCTAGGTTAGATTTTGGAAAATGACTCTTGCAGCACATCAGTGGCATCCAGTGTTTGCTCTTCCGATCAGTTATTCTGTCCTTTTTCAGGTGTTAATGTGAGTTAACTCACAAGTTGCAATGTACTGATTTATGCATTCCACTGTTGAAGCACATATTGTCCATCTTTCCGTACTGAAATTAGTTGTAGTAATAGCAGCAGTGTTGATTGAGTCCCCTCTGGGTGTAATTGCACGGTCCTAAGTGCTTGGGAAAGTACAAAAGATGTACAAGACCTGTTCCCTGCCCACAAGCAGTTTACACCCTGACTGGGGGAGACAGACATGTAGAAAAATCAGAATAAATAGCTGGTATAAATAAATAGGACCACTGAAGAGTAAGGGCAAAAATAAGTTCGTAAGTGCCAGGGGTGACTTCTGGGCTGATACCGCTCAGGAAATGGGAATTAACTGGGGAAGACCTGTTGGAGGAATTGGGATTTCTAGAAGGGCTTTGAACCTGGGCGGGGCTATTGTCTGTGGGATTTGAATGCGGCAGGAGTTCTAAAATCCTAGAGGGCAGGGATTGTGTATTTGACTTGTGTTGCACTCCCCCGGGTGGTTAGTACATTCCTCCTGAATTCAGTAAGTGCCCAAAAATATACTACTAATCAATTTTAAACATCAGTCAGCCAAAGATTGGGATTTGCCATAACTGAAAAACAAATATTGGAATTACTTGCCCTGCTATTAAATAGGCCTGTTCCTCGATTCACCGGCAATATGGCATAGCCTTTGTTTCAGTTATTAAAAAAAAAATCCATCGTGGTTAATTAACTAGAATGATTTATTGTGTTAAATCATTTGAAAGAATAAAGGACTACTTGAAAAGTCTTATATTCTTTTTGTTAATATTTAATTGAAAAGTAAAAGCTAATAAGCAACCAAATTAATTGGCCTGGCGGTTTCACTATTATGGGGATTTCTCTAGAGTAGAATGAGATGATTTGGCTAAAGAAGCACTATCTTAATTTGGGAAAGGTAGTTTAATACATCAAAACCTCATTTCAAAGAACTAGTAAAGCGTTTTTCACATGTCCAGTCATTTGGGATTTGAAGTATGAATGTACGTTCGGATTGATATAAATATTGAAGCTGAATAAAGTCTTCGTATTTATTTTTGTTTAAGCCAACACTGCACAGAGTCCTTACAAGAAACTCAAGGAGGCCTTATCCTCAGTAGAAGCTTTTGAGAAACACTACTTAGTAAGTATTGCCTGGAGTGTATTGTATGTAACATTAGTCAGGAAAGGCAGAGCAGTCCCTGAGGAGGGAAAGACCTCACAATAGTAGAGGGGGTTGGGAAGTAGATCCCTCCTGCTGTTGTGCTTTCTGGACAGCTTGTGAATAATGGAGACCAGATAAGTGTGCTTACTTCTCTAGAGATGTAGGAATTGGCTATATAAGCTCATTTTAAGTAGGTCTCCTTCTGTGTGTGTCTGGAAGCTTGAACCACTAAAGCTTCAAAGACCTAGTGATCACTAGGCAGATCTGGGTGGGCTCAGGTGGCCAGATGGATCAAGGCCCTGCCCCTTTGGCCACCTCCTCCATTATTCTCGCTCTGCAGAGGAGGCATCAGTAATATTCTCCTGGAAATCTCCCTGATGTCTCATCTGGTGTTTTGCAGGAACTTTGAGCTATTTAGTTGGAGGGACGAGGGAGATGCAACTGCCCCCCTGTCCTTTTTCCCCTTGAGTAGCCGAGAATGCTTATTTCAAGGGACTGTGCATACATCTCGTCCTTGGTGCAGACTGGGAAGAGTGGGAGAATCTGAGGAATAAGGGACACTCCAAGGAATGGAATCCCCTTGGCTTGGTTGAATTACAGTGAATTAATTTTGCCTGGCCTGGAAAGGAATTTGTGAAAAGCCAAAAAGAACTTAAAAAATCCTGCCAATTTTTTACGTTATCTTAACTGGAGTGTTTCCTAAGAGAGGGGCCAAAGTTATCCTTTTGAAATGTAATTATGTAATTCTGGTTATATGGCCACCCTAGGCTTAATTACATGCTTAACTTTTTAGGAACATCAAAATTAGTCTTAAGGAACAGTAGTTCATTCTGGGAGCCATAAATGCTGTGGGGACAAAAGGAGTGATTGCCCTACAAGCTTGCTTATCCAGGTCTCTGAAAAGACCTGAATGTCTCCAGTTGGAGCTGAAAAATTCAAAATGGTGACTTGTAGGCCTATTACCTCTTCAAATTACTGCTCCTCCCCACCCTCCGTTCCCATATTTAAATCCCTGTCTCCTGCTCCCCATGGGCTTTTTACCTCCACTCTCGAATGGAAAGTTGCCACCGATGATGAAAGTGACCTCTCAGCGTCTTTTTTTTGGCATTGCATGAAGATTATTCCTAAGAAATTTTCAAAATTCAGCTTGTTCAAGTTAATTAATAGTTTGAGTGAATTTATGAGGTTTCCTGAGTGGCAAAGAAGCTCTTTGGGTTGTTATGTACTGTGCTGTCTTATATATAAGATCATAAACGGCTTTAGTCGGTCACGTAATTACCCTGAGTAATGTCATCTGAATTTAAAGAAGGATATCCAAGCGGCCTGAACTATAGGCAGCCAGAGTCTTGTGTTCATTTGCTTTGGTCATGAGGAAATTGATGGACTACTGAGTTATGTTTTTTTTCTTACTAATCATATGTTTATCTCAATGCAGGATCTGTCCCATGCTGCCATTGAAATGTACACAAGTATTGGAAGAATTCGATCAGCTAAACTCGTTGGAAAAGACTTGGCGGAGTTTTACATGTAAGTGATCTTGGGTCAATAATACAAAAAATGCACACTTTAAATTCTTGGACAAATAAAGTAGGAAGGGACAGTAATAACTATTCATGGTGAGCATACCTAATTAGGGACCTCTATCTCTAAACTCAGCATAGTAAGGCTAAGTAGTGCTAATAAGGGAAATAAACTTTCTTGAGAGCAGAATCTGTGGATTCCAAGCATTGTGAGGTTTTTATAGGTAAAGGAGAGTAACTCAGTTTCTGAAATGTATTTTCCAGTTGTTTTTTAATCCTCTGAAAACAATTTTCATTACACAGTGGGCACTGCTTTCCTTTATAGCTCTGTGCCAAATCATGAAATGATCTGCATATTATTCCTCTCTTTAATTTGGACATAAGAGAATCCTTTGGAAAAGACCCCACATTGTTGGAGACAAAGTGATCACAGGATTTAACCTTAAGAAATTTATTAAAACATTTGATTCATTTTACAGTCTGTTAAATTAGCAAACTTAAATATGTATGTTTGCTAGGATTCTTCCTGAAGCCCAGGCATTTCTCCCACTCCTCCTCTCCAGATCCTGGTTGTAAAATACTCACTTGTAGATCATTGGAAGAATTTCTGAATGGCAAATGAAGCTAATTTAGAGAATTATGATCCTTCTTTCAGTTGGGCATTTGATTTCTTGGCTTCATCAAAACGGGCAATTGGGCACTCAGTTTCCTTCCTTGGGCACACAGTGGAATGCTGGGAAGGCCCTAAAATGTGGCCAAGGCTATGACAAATAGACACATGCAAGAAGCCCGTAACTCTTCTTTTAACCATGGTTCCTTATAGCTTTTAGTTTTGTATTTATCCCCACCCTTATATAAAAACAATAATAATAATTGTATTTAAGAGCTTACCGTGTGCCGAGCTCTGTACTAAACACTGAGGGAAGATACAATGTAGGCAGATCGGACAAAGTCCCATGTCCCACGTGTAGCTCATTATTTGATGGTGTTTTTTTCTTCATATGTCTACCTCCAGTCCCTTTTCCTCATTTATTCTTAGATTGTGAGCCCTTGAGGGGTTACGGACCCAGTCTAATTCCCACCCATGTATTCCTTCTGAGTGCTTAGTCCAGTATTTTGCATGCAGGTGCTTTATAAGTATTATTCCTACTCTTGGGTGCACTGAGAGGGGGCGGCATTCTCGTATGGGGAGAGTCCTGCTATGGTAAGGCGAACAGCCCCAAGCACTAGAAGAAGGATCAGAAAGGCAGGGGATCAGCACAGTTCCTTTGGCTTGGTACACTCCTGAACATCCCTGCAGTTTGCACTTTCAGCTTGCCTTTATTCGCTCTGTGGGCCTTTAAAGGGCCTGCTTTGGGCCGGGCAAGCTGTGGTGCAGGCTCAACTGATTTTGAAGCTTCTACAGCCCCTTCAAGAAGCTTGAGGAGGGTGACGACTATTGGTAGAGACTGAACAATAATAATTATAATGATGATAGTATTTGTTAAGCATTTACTATGTGTCATGCACTTTTCTAAGAGCTGGGGTAAATACAGTCTAATCAGGTTGATGTCAGTCCCTACCCTAAATGGAGATTACAGTTTTAATCCCCATTTTACACATAGGTAACTCAGGTCCAGAGAAGTGAAGTGACTTGCCTAAGGTCACATAGCAGAATTTTGGCAGATGTGGGATTAGAACCCGGGACCTTCTGACTCCCAGGGCCATGCTCTATCCACTAGGCCATGCAGGTTCCCATGGTTAGGACTCACTGCCTTGTTCTCATGAGGCACAACTCTTCCTCCCCTTCTCCCTCAACTTCAGAAACCTCTTCCTTGGATTTGGAGAGATGGGAGTGATGCTAATTGGATGGATGGGTGCTACCACCCCATTTTGAGGGAAAGCGGTGAAGGTAGTTGGAGAGATGGGCTGGGTTGGGTATTGAGGGTTGAGCCTCATCTCACTTAGCAAGCAGTTGAAACTTTTTTGTGTGTGTGTACTTTGCAAGGAGGAAAAAGTCTCCCCAGCAGGCAGAAGTCTATCTTCAAGGAGCCTTAAAGAATTACCTGGCAGAAGGCTGGGCGCTGCCATCACACATACGAGGAAGCAGTTGGCAGAATGTCAAAAACAACCTGGGTCAAGTGGAAAAGTATCCTTTCGTGCTGAGTAGACGTAAGATGGAGGGCTGTGGTTTGGCAAGAAAATTGGGCCTAGAGTGTAGTATATATGTTCCGTAGGGAGAAGATGTTCCATAATTGTTTGTTCTAGGTAGTAGATTGAAAATGCATCTAGAACTAGGCTGTTGCTTTATTTGGTGGGTGGCCGATGAGAAGTGGTGAGAGGTAATGGCCAGGTAGCAATAATGAGCCTGATTCTTCTCCTCGGAGTTGAGTAAGGAGAGAGCACTCTGGCGCTAACCCATAGATGGCACATCTGTGGAGGGATATAAAGTGATGTTATGTAGCCTCCGTGTGTTTGGCCCTGGGAGCTTTTCCTGGGACAGGATGGCTGGTGGGTCACGGCAGCAATTTCTTCTTCAGTGCAACAGCCCTCCCCATTGCTACCCAAACAACTCCACTCCTAGACTCTCCAAGCGCTTAGTACAGTGCCCTGCACTTAGTAAGTGCTCAATAAATACTATTGAATGAATGAATGACTCACATTGGCAGAAGCAGGAGTGCCACCTGCAGACACCCTGCTGGCCATTCTTGAATGGGAGGGGTCCTAGGATCTCGTGCTCACCTTAGCTCCTAAAGAGGTGTTACTCTCCCTTTGGGAGCCATGCTGTGCAAAGTCAGACTCCATATCTTAGTTCTCCTTGATGCCAAAGTAAATTAGGCCCAGGTTTTCCTTTCTGACTTAGGAAGGATTCTTGTTTCCAGAAACTAGTGCCTCACTTATTTGACTCTCCAAAGGGAGGCACACATGCGCAGCTTTAATAATGAAAAAAAGCAAAAGTTCCTGTTGCACCTATAACATAAGTCTCCTTCCCTTGCCCCCCCACGGCCCTGTTCCCCCATCCACACATATATTGTTCGAGACCAAAGATCCTGAGTGATCCCACCAATTCTTTCACAATGTGGAAATTGTTTCCAAATGCTAACATTCAAAGATTGTGCACTGTTGGAATGATAGATTCCTTCCCTTTCAAACCCTGTCACTCTTGAGAACCTATTCCCTAAATGTTTGGACCCCGTTAGTAGTTCTGCACATCACTCCACTTTAGAGGTGGTTCCTTAAACGAGGATGCGTTTCAAGCTGGGCAATGGAAGTTATCAATCAATCGGTCAATCAATCAGTAGTATTCATGGAGCACTTACTTTGAGCAGAGTTTTGGCATAGGACGGTGCACAGAGTTGGTGGACATGTTCCCCATCCACGAAGAGCTCTGACATTTTTATTCTGGGAGTAGTTGATGCTGAAAATGTTTCTGGAAGTACCTGTCTTTTTCCTTCTCTCCTTAACACTACCTACCAGCTACCTTCAGACCAGCAGCCTTTTAGCCAGTGATAGCCATTTAACAGAGGTTGAGCGTAAATACTTCTGCCAAGAAATACTAAACTTTGCCAACCAGCAAACAGATAGCCAAGGTGAGACCTAATTTCATTGTGAAATTCAGCTGTTAATAATAATAATGTTAATAACAATAATAATAATAACTGGCACTGTTTAAGCACTTACTATGTCCTGAGCACTGTTCTGAGATCTGGGATAGATATGTTATAAGCAGATTGGATGCATTCGCTGTCCTGTCCCTCTCTAAGTGTGGGGAGATAACAAGTACTGAATCCCGATTTGACAGATGAGAAAACTGAAGCACAGAGAAACTTGCACAATGATTTGTCCAACGTCACATCGCAGACAAGTGGCTGAGATGGCATTAGAACCCAAGTCTTCTTTGCTCTCTCCATTAAGGCCATGCTACTTCTCAGGCATCCAGAAATATTTTTAATTCCAGGAGGGAGGTGACGCCTAATAGGTGCTACCCTATAATAAGCCTCCAAGCCAATCCCTAAAATCATAGGCTCAGGTACATGTCATTATTGGTTCTCTGCCCTCATGGATTCAAGTCATTCTGGCTAAGAGAACCAATAGGCTTGGCGCTAAGAGGATCATTTGGTGTGAAAACTTGCTTCGAATTTCTCTGTTTCTTTCACCTGTGTTGGTTGAAGAACATGAGTTTGCTGAAGCCACTGGCTTAGCCAAGTGCTTAGTCCATAGCATTGCTGAAGTTACTATTTTATTGTTCAAGTTCTGTAGTACCTTTGTATGAATATGCTATTCTACCATTACTAAAATATTCACTTTCTCATAACCTAACGTTGCTTCTCCCTATCCTCTTTCTATGAGATTGTGGTCCCGCAATTCCCTATGCTGATGACATCTATTTTTTTATTGTCTTCTAGGCATTCATGTGTAAATTAATCTTGAGTGCTAAGAGGATTGGGTCATCAAGGGGACTTTTTGAGTTGTTTTTGGAGAAGAAGTGGATATGGGCAAGATGGAGGGACCTGTTGTCCTTCCCTTAACGGGACTAGGGTGGAGTGTAAACTCCAGGAGGACAGGGAATATGCCTCTTGCTTCAGTTGAACCATCCCATGTGCTAAGTACCCCTCCTCTCTCCCAAGGGCTTTAATCGTTTGATCTTCTCTTTAGGCGACCTCAGTACAAACTGGTGGCCTTTCAAAGCCAAGGGGGGCACAAATGAGTCAATTCCTTATGCTATAAAACTGTTTTTATAGTTCAGTTTAAACCCAGTTCCTGTCTGTTTATCCATGGAGCCTTTGTGCCCTTCTTGATTCCAGATTGGTTCTGTGGCTGATTTTGCTTGGGGCTAATGTTCTAAATGGCAAGAAAAATTATTTTCAGAGCCAGGCTCTGAGAACCGAGGTTGAGTTGTTTCTTTTGTGTTTATATTTGATGTGGTGGTTGTAAGAGGTTTTTTTAAACAAACCTGGGTGCTAAAACATGATTCTATATTTGATTCCATTTTGAACTTTTGAGTAAAGAAATTGATGCTGCCAACTCATAAAATTCTACTTGGACATTGTGGTTCTTTCTTGTGATATAGACTGACTTGTAAGATATTGCTCTGGATAGCTTCAAATCTGCAACTTGGAAATAAACCCCGTTTCTATATATATTTTTAGGTCACAAAGTAATACTATCTATGCATTCCTTTGCCCAACTGAAAAATCTCCACTTTGATCCTTCAAATGCTGTTGTCCATGTGGGCGGGACTTTGTCTATTGAGATAACTTTACTGAGCCAAATGCCCATCCCAGTCCAGGTGGAGCAGATTGCCATCAATGTTCACTTCAGCATTGAGAAAAACAGCTACCGGAAGACCGCCGAGTGGCTCACCAAGCACAAAACTTCCAATGGAATTATCAACTTTCCAAGTGAGGCTTCCAGCTTCCCTTGGTCCCGAGATCACCTACCCGCACTGGAGTTGTACGAGATGTACGAAAAGAGCCCCTCGGATAACTCGCTGAACACCACGGGGATCATTTGTAAAAACGTCCACATGCTCCTGCGGAGGCAGGAGAGCGGATCTCCTGCGGAAATGCCGACCGGGGTGACCCTGGAGGACGGGGCCCACGTGTTGAGATGTCGCAACGTCACCCTGGATCCAGGGGTCAATAGGCTAACTTTTGTCACTCAGGTATGGTTTGACGATTTGAATCGAGGGCCGATGGTGCTGGGGAGTCCTTGCAGTAGCCGGGTAGAGCATAGGTGGCTACTGTGCGAACGTCTCCCAGATAACCCGGTCAAACAACATTCTTTTGGAATGGCTCACCCCAGCTTTGACCTTGTGAAATCGGGGGAGAACTTTGATGATTTACTCTAGAAAGTTATCCCCTGGGGAACCGAAGAACTGGCATGCTTGGCATTTCCCCAACTTCTAAAGAATGCTCTAATGAATGTGTGTTTTGTCCTTTTTCAATGGGATAGTAATAATGGTGGTGTTACCTGCTTTCTATATGCCAAGTTCTACGCTAAGCACTGTGATAGGTTCAGGAGAACCAAATCTGAAACATTTCCTGACCCATATGGGGCAGATGTCTTAAGACGAAGGAAGAACAGGTTTTGGGTTCCCATTTTATTGAAGAGGAAACTGAGGCCCATTGAGGGTAAGCAACTTTCCCAAGGTCACCCAGAAGACCAGTGGTGGAGCCAGGACTAGAACCCAGATCTTATGACCCAGTCCTAAGCTCTCTCCACTAGGTCATCCTGCCTTCACAGGTGGGTGTCGATGAGGAAAATTCACTCACTGGGTGACAAGATTGATAATTTTTCAACCTATGAACTCTGTTCTGCAAAACAGATCAAAAATAGTTAAAATCACATCTTCTCCCATCCAAGGTATATATCTACAATAAATGTTTGGCTGTGTCCACTATCCCAAAGGGATGTTACTGGAGGGAAGAATGAGTAGTTGCTTTTTACCTTCAAGTATGTTTTCTAGGTTTTATTCGTGTCTTGACCATTGCCTCTGACGTGGCTGTACATCCCTGTAGGAGGAACTTCATGTAGATTGGTTTTTCCAAACTAAAATGTGTCACTTCTTCCAACCCTGTCCATCTGAAATTTTCAAGATTAAAGGCCACTCTGCTAATCTTAGGCTAAGAGAAACATGGTGGCCGTGGTAGAAGCTTTGTATACCCACTTGGACCAGAGCACTGTATTAGCCTCTGGGGAAGTTCAGAAGAAAGCGGTGACACATTCCCCACCTACAAAGCGTTACCAACCTCACTAGGGGAAGCCAGACTTAAAAATATTTTCTACTAGAGTCATCTAAGTAAATAACTATAGTTGAATAAGCATAGATGCCTGAGGACAGGAAATCTAAGCAGGGGTGAGAACTTGTCATTGATCCATCAGTGGTATTTATTGAGTGCTTTTTGTATGCAGAGCACTGTACTAAGTGGTTGGAAGAGTACAGGGCAACAGAGTTGGTTGACACGTTCTCTACCCACAGAGACAGGCAAATGAGTCCCTAACGAGTGTTAGATCTTGGGCAGGGAATGTGTCTGCCAACTCTGGTGTGTTGTACTCTCCCAAGCTCTTAGTACAGTGCTCTGCACGTAATAAATGCACAATAAATAACATTGAGGGATTGAGTTTTATAATTTTTTTTTTTTTTTTGGTCCAGGCTAAAGAACCTGGAACTTATACTCTCAGGCAGCTGTGTACCACTTTGGGCCAAGTGCAGTTTGTTCTCCCTCACATTTATCCCATAGTGCAATACGATGTGTACTCGCAGGAGCCACAGCTCAAAGTGGAGCCACTAACTGGTAAGTTTAATCTTACCCTAATATCTGTCCGTGTGGGATGTGCCCAGGATTTTCTTTTCCTCTTTCTGGAAGATGTGCAGCAGCAGACAGTCGCCAGACTCTGCACCCTTACTTGGCTGCTCAGATTCTTTGGTCTCCCTCTGTTCTGGAGACCCACACCCTGGTGTGCTTTTATGGCAAGGTTGGCTTTTGCTTTCGGACTAAAAATCAGGCAGGAGGAACATTTCTGAAATGAGTACTCAAATATGTGCTCTAAATTTAGGGTTCGAATGCTGGAAAGGTAGGCCCGATCTCAGTTTTCTGTCGTCTCTGTTTCCTTGGCAGACACTTCTTGCCCTGTGTCCCTGTTATGCTTGGAATCTATTGCAAAAACCCATGTATACGTCTTGGTAGGACATCCCTTTCCCTCTTAACCATTGTTGTGTGAGCAGCACACACCTGAATGCGGATGTGTTCTTGGGCAAAGAGTGAAAGAGGTGTTCTCTCAAACATTCCCCCTGAGGGGGAAGGTGTTCTCATCTTTGGCAGTGTCATCTTCGCACTGAAGAACGAGTTGATGACTTTGAACCTGCTTGCTGAAGCAGCTAGAACTTCGACTCCACAGTATTAGTGGATGGAATCCAGCGACGTCACTGAGAGACCAGTCGATCGGTCCTTCATTGGTATTTATTGAGTGCTTACTGTGTGCGGAGCACTGGATTAAGCACTTGAGACAGTATAATACGATAGACCTGTAAGGTTACAATCCCTGATCTCAAATTATGCCTGTGAAAAAACAATAACGTACCTGTTTTGACCCTCTGCCATTCAGTATCGCCTTCCCTGATATCCATCCTCATGATAAGAAATGTATCAGTTAATATCTCTAATAATAGCCCCTTGATGGCCTGTCATATAAATTTAGCCATACCCTTTCCACAGCTGTAGATATTTTGCTGCCTGAACTATTTCTTTTAGTAGCAAATCTCATATATGCACCACCCGCTACGTGACAGTTTTTCTCATGCTTTGCTTTGAACCCGATTACGTTCAAATTTCAGTTGTCCTGATGTTTTAGAATTAGGTGAATGGCAGTTTGGGGCTCTTTGGCCCCACCTTTCAGTTGAATTACATACTTCATTTGGAAGACCTAATCTTGCCAAACAATCACATGTGTGCTTTTCCCTCCTTCCCCACCCAATAAATAAACCAGTGATGTCAGTTTTTGAATTATGTTTCCTCTTTAGACAGTCTGTTGGCTGGTATTCCCCAGAAGGTCAAATTTACTGTCACCACTGGCCATTATGTCATAAAGAATGGGGACAGTCTCCAGCTCAGTAACGCCGACGCCATGCCTATCTTGTTCCATTCAGAGAGCAGAGCTGTGATTTATTCCAACACCAGAGGTAAGCCCTCAGCAGTCAGAAGGGAAATCTGCCCACTTCCCTGATAATGTCAGAATCCTGCTCTGCTATAAAGAGTAGAAGTATTATGGGGGTTATTGCAGGGATCTAGAAAGGGGGTGGCCAGTGATGGAACCACTGTTGGCAAATGGGGAAACTGCCCTGGGAGACAGCCTGACAGCTGGGCAAAAAGGACACAAAGATCCCTCCAGCCTGAGGATAAGACGGTTAAAATTTCAGGCACCTCAGGAGACCTTGAAAATCTGATCTTGGAAATACTTCTCATCCTTTGGAAAGTCACCAGATGAGTCCAGCAGTAATAGAAAGTGAGGGGAGGATATGGATAAGAGGGATGAGGGTTTTTTTTTTTTTTTTTTTCCCAGTGCCTACCACCCCCCTCCTCTCCCCGATCCCCACACAGACACTTCCTCCTCTCCCTCCCCCACTCGCAGCTGCCTGAGAACTAAGATCTGTGGCTGGTCAGTCAGTCAATCATATTTGTCTCCTTCCCCCTGTGATGAAAAGGCCCAGGAACATTAGCAGGCCCATCAACTCCTAATGCTTTCGTCCCACCTTAGTTTAGGAGCCATGGAAACTGGAAGAAAAATTCTGAACCTTTTTCTATCTTGTCATTTTAGAAAAGTCTTCAGAGGTACCCCTCGTGATTCAGTCCTCTGAGAAAGTCACAAGCATCAGTCTGCCCGTGGCTCCTGCCTACCATGTGATCGAATTTGAATTGGAAGTCATCTATTTGCCTTCAACACCAACTGCAGGGGAGAGTGATAAGCAAGGGAATAAAGAACCCCAGAGGAAAAATAAGGAAAAACAGATAACGGAGGATTGCATGGTTACTGTTGATCAGAAAGTAAGGACTGGAGTTGGAATTTTTTGAATATAGACTGATACTGTTAGAAATGAGAGAATATTGATATTTTCCTCTACCTTCCCTGGTAAGGAAAAGTGCTTTTTATTGCTTGTATACTTCAAAGGGCAAAAGATCTGCCTTCATTTTGGTGTCAGGCTTAGATTTTTCTTTTCCCACAAGTTTCCCATACATTTGCCTGTTTATTCTTCTGGACTCCCTCTTTTGAAATCTTCAAAGCACAGCCAAAGAGCTCCGTTTAATTAGCCAAACCTTAAAAAAAAAAAAGCGGGGGACTGTGGACAGGGATGTTAGTTGGCAACTTTGGTGAAGCAGAAGAAATGTCTCTGGGCTTCTTTCTCTCCTCTCTATCCTGTGTACTTTATGGATATTATATTTTATGATTTACTCTGGAGGGTAGAAATATCCAGCACCTATTGGAATGTTAACTCTGCCCCTAGGAAGACAGAAGGGGTATCCCTCCTGGGAACCTCTCAGTTTAACAGGAAAGATAAGTAGACATAAACTGATGAGCATTGAGTAGTAAAAGAGCATGAGTGAAGATATGATTAATAGACCCAGCTGGATACACAGATCAGTTATAAATAAACAGGTAAGTACAGAGGAGCCTGAAGTGATTGATGGGGTGGCAGGGTGGGTGAGAGATACATTTACAGTCGTGCGAAAGCATTAGCGTTTTAATCAATGAGAAATTTCACAAATATGAATCTCCTCTTTTTCTCCTCTTTAGGTATCTATTGATTGCCCATGGTCAATTTACTCCACCATTATTGCGTTAACATTCAGTATACCTTTTAAGGCCACCCACTCCCTTCTCTCAGCTGGAAAACGGTAATGCACGCATTAAATATTTAGCCACTTTTCTCGTTTTCCCTCAAAATGCCTTAAATTGAAACACCTTTTTTCAGGGCTCGGTTTTAGTGGAAAGGGACTGGGGGAGTAGGGAGAAGTGAGGGGAATGGAGAGCGAAAGATACTTAAGGTTAACTATAAATTGAAGAGGAGGAGGAGGAGTGTTTTGAGGTTTCTTGAAATCTGTTCCCTGCCACCAACCGGCCCGATGAGCCTGGAGTAATTTTTCCATTTTAGGTAAAGTGATCTGATTATTTGGTTGCAAGAGCTTTTATCTACTGATTGTCTGGTTTTTCTGTCCAAAGTAGTTTGGAATCTGAGATTTTCAGGGCAGATTTTTTCAAGATGTGCCAAATCTGGCTATTTTTTCAGTGTGGATCAGTCTACTTGGACTTTCTGGACAGGCTGGAACTTTTTTTTTCGGGTTCAAAGAACTGGCCAGATTTTGTGGCCGAACAGTACAATAGCCATTCTAATGATTCCTGGGAAAGAATGGGAATGTAAATATCTTGGTAATGGCATTTCGTACTGTGGCAAAATGTGACCTCTTTTATGGTTTGTTTTTGCGCATACACACAGCTGAGTTGAAGGCAGAAAAAAAATTTCATCTCTTTCAGACTTGGATGTTTTAAAAGTTTTAAAAATGAGTAGTGTACTGGGGGTGACTCAAATGTTCTCCTCTCCAGCACAAGTCCCACTTCTTCTCTAAAATTCCCAGTGTTTGCCGCTCTCGGTAACTTTACAGGGTCCCTCTTCCCCCACTCCCTTATGGGCACTGAAGGAAGAGAATTTCTGGCACCTCATACCAGGGCTTGACTTCCCACTCCCCGCCTAGTCTAGCATGTAACCGAGGATTTTCTTCCCACCCCACCATTGCAGGCCTCGAAGAGGGAAATCTCTCCCAGTCCCATGGCAGAATGGGGAGTTTCCTTGCAGGTGGTTTAAGGACCGAGGGAGGGAATCTCATAATCCCAGAGCAGCGGGGCCTAATGGAAAGAGAATGGGACTGTGGGAGGCAGGAGATGTGAGTTCTGATCCCGGCTCTGCCTCTTACCTCCAGGGAGACCTCGGGCAATTAACTTCTCTCTGCCTCATTTTCTTCATTGGTAAAATGGAGATTAAATACCTGTTCCCCTTCCCCCTTAGGCTGTGAATTCCAGGCTTCTATATGTACCCCAATACTTAGCACATAGTAAGTACTTAACCAATACCATGGTTTTTATAGTCCCACCCTCACATTACAGGACCTTTTGACACTTTTTGGGTGTTCTCTTTACACCTTCAGCATGTGCCTAGGGAATCTGAGATGGGATGAAAAATGAAAGTGTTCTGCTCTGATTTTGTCATACTGTTGATGGTCTCGATTGAACTTCAGTTCAAGAAAAATTTTTTTGAGCAAGACTGAAATGTATTTAATACCTAGATCAGGTTAGGGTAAAAATTTACTTTACTTGTTTTGTTGTTTATTTTAGGAAATATATCCAAGTTTGTGTCCAGAATTTGTCAGAACTTGGCTTCCAGTTATCACACAATAACCTCAGAGAGGCTACTAATAGCCCAGGCCTGCAACTAATGCCTTTGAACACCAAGTCCCAACAGGTAAAAATGATCTGGAGCTGTTGTTCATGCCTTTGATTCACAGACCTAAGTTATCTAAACAAATTCTGAGATTAACATCTTGTTCACAGTTACTAAAATTTTATTTTTAACCCCCTCCCCCCCACCCCACAAACACACACAGGAAAAATTTGCTTTCAAACAATCTCATAGACATGCCTTTATGAGAGGCTGAATTCTGGAAAAAGAGTTCTTCTGTTGCTTACTTCTCTTCTCAAATCTATGAATAATTCAGTCAGTGCTTTCTGTTGAGCCCTCACTGTGTACAGAGCACTGTACTAAATGCTTGGGAGCGTACAGTACAACAGAGTTGGTAGACATATTCCCTGCCCACAAGGAGCTTATGAGCTAGAGAGGAAGGCAGACAGCAAAATAAATCATAGATGGATATGTACATGAGTGCTGTGGGGGTGGGGTACAAATCAAAGTGCTTAAGGGGTTCAGACTCAAGTGCTTAGGTGATACAAAGGGGAGGGGAAATAGGGGAAGCGATGGCTTCGGAAAGGCCTCTTGGAGGAGCTGTGATTTTCTTCACAACATGGTTAAAATCTGCCCTTTCCTCTCTTCGCCATCCAAACTGCTGCTATGCTGATCCAAGCACTTATATCCTCTCCTGATTACTGCATCAGCCTTCCCGCCTCCTGCCTCTCCCAACTCCAGTCCTTCAACTCTGCTGCCCAAATCATTTTTCTTAAAAAAAAATTCAGTGCACATCTCCCACTCCTCATATGCCTCCACTGCATTAAACGAAACCTCCATACCATTGGCTTTAAAGCTTTAAAGCACTCAGTGAGCTCTCCGCCTCTATCCTTACCTCACTGACTCCCTACTGCAACCCAGACCTTTCACTTCATACCTCTTAATGCTAGCCTACTAGCTGTAGCTTGTCTAGCTCACCCTTATCCTGCCTCTGGCCTGGAACTCCTTTCCCCTTAAGATCTTCTAGGCAGTGAGCTCCTTGTGGGCATGGAATGTGTCTACCAACTCTGGTGGGTTGAGTTTTTTAAATAGTATTTGTTAAGCGCTTATTGTATGTCAACCCCTGTTCTAAAGACTGGGGTAGATACAAGTTAATCAGGTTGGACACAGTCCCTTTCTCACATTGGGGTCCCAGTCTAAATAGGAGAGAGAAGAGATATTTAATACCCATTTTACACTTGAGAAAGCAGAAGCACAGAGAAATAAAGTGACTTGCCCATAGTCAAACAGCAAGCAATTGGCAGAGCTGGGATTAGAATCCAGATCCTCTAACTTCCTCTTGCACTAGGCCATGCTGCTTTTCTGTTGTATTGTATTTTCCCAAGTACTTGATGCAATAATTTGCATACAGTAAGCACTCAATAAATACCATTGATTGATTTAGGCTACATATAATGGACTATTTTGAGGAGAGGATTTGAAAAATATGCTGGTTCTCTTAGATTAGTTTGATTTCTAATCACTAGTTTCCTTTGCATGGTTACTCCACAGTTTGGTGAGATTTATTTTTTTTTCCCCCTTTGCTCAGTGATTGAAGGAGTAGAAGAATGTAATCGGTGACATGGCAAAGAAAGGTTGATATATGTTGGTGTAGTGTGGTCAGACCTTTCTGTGCCGCCTTGTGGAACCACAATCCTGCTGCTGCTGTTGACTTTTTTCAGTGTGTTTTTAAATGTGACCTGCACTGGGCATTTTTCAGATTAGATACTACTATGTTTTATTATTTTTTACCTTTTTAAAAAATGAATTCTATTTCCTAACCAATTATTTTTGACAGTGAAACCTTTTAACCAGAAACGTCCATTGTATTTGTAATTTAGGCTTTTTCTAATCAGGTGCTTCGTATGCTGGGATAAGTTATTTCTTCCTTTGGGTTGGGCACAGTGTGGTTGGTGTAGGCATATGTATATTTGTACATCTTTTAGTGTTTAAAAAATGATTCAGGATGAGGTTGCATATTTCAATACCACCGGGCAAGCGCTGCACTTCTGAACTTCCTTTCATTTGTGTCTGTGATTCCCCAATGCTCGGAAATTTATGGAATCAATTAGATCAGAAGTACTTTTTGCTATATTTGTGCAGTCCTCTGCAGGAGGGAAGGAAGGAAATAGTGGTTATGGACCAGAGAGCAGCACATACTGGGATCTCATTGTCAGCTTTTTAAAACAAACAGCGGCATAGTTTTCCTTCACTGGTTTGGTTTTGTCAGAAATCCCTAGTCACCATGACTTTTGTCTTTTCAGCCTATATACAGTCAGCAGTCTGTGTTCTTTGTGTGGGAATTGATGTGGACCAAGGCGTTTCCCCCGCCCCTGCAGTGTCGGTTTTCGGTCGACTTTCGCCCGGTGTCTAAAGAAGAACAGTCCGTCTCCCTACAGCCGTACACTTACGAATTTCAAATGGAAAACTTTTTCGTACGTGTCTCCTGTCATCGATAGTTCTAGGGGGGAAGGAAACGTTGGGGGAGGGAGGGAGGATCAAGGTAATGAAAAAAACCACAGGGGAGAATGTACTGGAATGGCTCTTGGTTCCCTTTGAGTGGGTTAGCCCATTTGGGCTGCATTGAGCTGGGCCACAGCTGAAAGAAAGGTGCTGACCCCAACAGTCCTGAACACTCCCTCCCCTCCCACCTACCTGGGGCCTCCGTCTCCCCCGACCTCATTTTTCAAAAGCAGGACGGGTCAGACGATGCGCTGTGAATAAGGGGTCGGAGGAGATATGAAAGCAGCAAGGGAAAGTCAGGGACTTCCCAAATTGTGTTTTCCCCTGAGGAAAATCAGCACCAGTTTGCTACCACAACTCGGTTTCAGGTTTCTCAGTAAGTTCTATTGACCCTGACCTTAGATCCACTCGTTTCTGCCGGGGGTCGGGAGGGGAGAGACCAGGTTAGTAATTTTTCGTGGGGGAAAATTAAAAAACCTTTGTGCTAAGCTTCCATGGTAGTTGAACGCTTTATTTCAGATGCAGTTTGTACCCTACAGACAATCCGAGCACATTGCAGTGCAGTTAACCAACAAGGCAAGGTTTCTTGTAAGTCTGCAGCAGCACAGACTTTGTCGTTGTGGTGGTCATAAATTAATAATAATAATCATAATTAGGGTATTAAGCGTTTATTATGTGCCAGGCACTGTACTAAGCGCTGGGGTGGATAGAAGCAATTGGGGTTGGAGACAGTCCCTGTCCCACATGGGGCTCACAGTCTTCATCCCCATTCTACAGGTGAGGCAACTGAATACGTGTGGCGGAATAACAGGTCTACTCGGGCTGAAAATGGATTTTCTAAACATGTTTTTTCTTTTCTGTGTGTGGGGTGTTTTTTGTAATGGTATTTGTTAAGCGCTTACTCTTTGCCAGGTACTGAACTAAGCTAATGATAATGGTATTTGTTAAGTGCTTACTATGTGCCAGGCACTGTACTAAGGATAGGGCTGTATAGCAAGCAAATCGGGTTGGACAGTCATGGGGCTCATAGTCTTAGTCCCCATTTTGCAGATAACTGAGGCATAATGAAGTGACTTGTCCAAAGTTACACAGCAGACAAGTGGCAGAGCTGGGTTTAGAACGGAGGTCTTTTGACTCTCAGGCCCGTGCTCTTTGCTCTGGGCCAATACTGTTGCTCATAATAGTTAAAAGAAAAAACCTTCCTGAAGCATTTCTTCTACTTAGATTGGGATCCCCAGTTTGGGCAGGGTGACCCTGTGTCTGATTATCTTATATCTTGGGCAATGCTCAGTATAGTGCCTGGCACATAGTAAACTCTTAACAAATACCACAGAAAAGCGGAGAAAAGAAGGGATTCTTTTAGTCCTTTATATTAGATGCCCTTCTTAGAATAGCTCTCATTCCTCAACTATGGGAAAAGCCGGTATCAGGGAAACCTGTTTCAATTATTGAGTGCTTACTATCTGCAGAGCACATATATGTTTTGGAATGGGCTTCTTAGATAGAAATCCAGCTCCAAGGGTGAACCCCTGTTCGGACTGTAGTCGAGGGCGCAAATCTCCTTTGTAACTTTCCTGATGCATTTGAGTCCCTGTACATTCTGACCATGAAACTGACAGCAAAGTATTGGGAAATACATGTGTGTTCCTAATATCTGGCCTTAAGAACTGGCCTCATCAAAGCTGTTTCATCTAAAAGGAAAGGTTGATAAGAAAACATTGACTGATAAAGATGCCCTTTAAATTGGCTTCTTACCCAGAACCCCAAATGTCATCATAAAGCCAACGTCTTGCCCCATCTTGTCTTTAAAACAGAGGTTTACAGCAAAGGATCAGAGTGAGTAGCTTTCACTGGCCAATCTGATTGAATAGCCATAAGGAAAGTAGTGTGCATGATCCCTTGAAGATGATGAAATGATATTTCAGTGTCCCTTTCTTCCCTCCCCCAGACATTATACAATGTGAAAGCTGAGATATTCCCTCCTTTGGGGACAGAGTATTGTAAAACAGGCTCACTCTGTTCTTTGGAAGTGTCCATCACCCGCCTCTCCGACCTCCTGGAGGTGGATAAGGATGAATCATTAACGGAATCGGATGAATATTGTTCCACAAAACTTATGTATGAAGGTGAGCGTCCTGATTTTCGGTGCTCTGTGTTGTGTTGAACCTTTGGCCCGGAGGTTTTCTCGGCTGAAATCTCTGTAGGATTCTTCTAGGCCTGTGCCGAACCAGATGAAGTGAAACTCCTGACTTTGGCTTTAAGACATTCAGTCAGCTCTCTCCTGGCTCTCCTTGTTCCTCTTCCATTACATCCTGACTCACACCCTTTGCTCCCTTCTAATCGGCCCACTCCCTGAATCTTGTTCTTGTCCCTCTCGCTGCCAGCTTTTTGCTCACGCTCCTTTGGTTTGGAACTCCCGCCCCTTTTAAAGCCCAGCAGACTGCTAATCTCAAAAGGCTCTTCTGAAATTGCTGAAATTCTGGTATCTTTTAAGTGCTCACTATGGGCAGAACACTGTACTAAGCTCTTAGGAGAGTACAGTACAACAGAATTAGCAGACATATTCTCTGCCCTTCCCTCCCTGGCCCCACTGCCATGCTTTTATGTGGCTAAGCATTTGGGTATTCCCCCCACCCTTCTTCCTCACTGCATTTACTCTCTTGCTTTCCCCTACCTGCAATTTATTTTAGTGTCTGTCTTCCCCACTACGTTGAAAGGTCCCTAAGAGCCAGGTTCAACCTATTGTATTTTACTCTCTCAAGTGCTTAGTACAGTGCTCTGGTCAGAGTAAGTGCTCAATAAATACCATTGATTGATTGATCAATCAATCAGCCTGCCCACCCTGGATTCTTCCTGAGACCTACCCCATCAGAGTTCGTGGGGAAAAACGGGTCTCTTACTTTCCCCTGAAATTTATAGACTTACCCAGCATCCTGATGTTTCAGGCTTTTCTTGGCAGTCTCCTGGAAATATTCTCCCTGACAGGCACCAAGATTAGTGGATTATGTCCAGCCCTATGGCTGGATATACTTGCCTTTCTCAGTCAATCAATGATACTTATTGAGCACCTACTATGTGCAGAGCACTGTACTAAGCACTTGGAAAAGTACAGTACAGAACTAGTGGTCACATTCCCTGCCCATAACGAGCTTTTTGAGAGCGTCGGGTCTTGAGTAGGCCAGAGTAGACCTGGGCTATCCAAAAATGCTGCTTAAGCAGTTGTCTCCTGCCAAAAGGGTCACGAAGCGTTTCCCAAGAACTTCAGGTCGATCCTCACGGTTGTGTTTGCTTGTTTTCATGTGTTTCAGTCGTGGACAACAGTAGTAACTGGGCCGTGTGTGGAAAGAGCTCCGGTGTCCTCTCGATGCCTGTGGCAGCCCGAGCCACCCACAAAGTCCACATGGAAGTCATGCCTCTGTTTGCTGGCTATCTCCCCTTTCCCGACGTAAGACTTTTTAAATACCTCCCTCATCATTCTGCCCACTCCACGCAACTTGATGCTGGTAAGTGTTACTGACATTGTTTTCTTAACTTGTGTCTTCCTGGGCCCATAGTATAAGTGCTCGCCCAGATGCCATTATCATCATCGGTGTCAAACAAAAGATTCCTAATTTGACCCAGTGAAAGTGACCTTGTAGGTTGGGAGAGAGAGCCCACAAGACCAAGAGTCGTCAAGATTGGTGAGGAGTAATAAAAGCCACATGGTGACTGGAGCACCCCAGAAACTTAAGCAGTGTGGCTCAGTGGAAAGAGCCCGGGCTTGGGAGTCAGAAGTCATGGGTTTGAATCCTGGCTCTGCCACTTGTCAGCTCTGTGACTGTGGGCAAGTCACTTCACTTCTCTGGGCCTCAGTTACCTCATCTGTAAAATGGGGATTAACTGTGAGCCTCACGTGGGACAACCTGATTACCTTGTATCTACCCCAGCGCTTAGAACAGTGCTCTGCACAGAGTAAGCGCTTAACAAATACCAACATTATTATTATTATTATTATCATTAAGCCTCAAACTGTCAAATGGCCATGGAGGTATGTGCTGAGATTGCCTTCTCTTCTTCCTTGATGGAGTAAGGATCCTATTAAAAATAGACGGGCTGAAAAGCATTTTTTTTAAAGCGTAATTTTGAAGTGCTTAGTATGCATCAGGCACTGTACTAACACTGGTTTAGATACAAGGCTGGACACCGTCTGCATCCCACATGGAGCCCACAGGCCTGATCCCTATTTGACAGATGAGGGAACTGAGGCACAGAGAAGTATAGTGACTTGCCCAGGGTCAAACAGCAGACGACAAGTGGTGGAGCTGGGATTAGAACCAGGCCTGTGCCCTTTCTCCAGGCCACACTGCTTCCATTTTATGTTAGGAAAGAGAAATGAGTGCATTGCCACTTTTCCTTTGAGCCCAAGTTGGAGTAAGTCCATGTTTTTCCCACAAATGGGTCGGTAGGGATTGTGCTTGGAATGCCTTGGGAATTTTCAGCACCGTTTCAGCCTCCACGTGGCCTAGTGGAAAGAGCGCGGGCCTGGAAGTCAGGGGCCTGCCACTGAAACTGCTCTGTGCCCCGGTTTCCTCATCTGTAAAAATGGGAATAAAATAGCGGCTCCCCCCACCTCTTAGGCCACAAGGTCTGTGCAGGGCACATAGGAAGCACTGCACAAGCATAGGAGATCAACCTCCTCCTCCTCCTCCTTCCGTTTTGCAGACAGCTGGATTGAAAACGATAACCTGTCCGTGGACAAGAATACGGACGACCAAGCCGACAGCAGCAGCATAAAGAGCAGAGGCAGCCTCCATTCCACAGCCAGCACGGAGACACGAGGCTTCCCCATGCCGCGGTTACAATCCTTCCCAGCCGGTCAGGTCTTCAACTCCAGCACTGGCATGCAGATCCTGGTCATCCCCAGCAAGGACGACCACGTCCTGGAAGTCAACGTCACATGACGACGCCCCGGAGAGGCGGAGGGACGAACAGATGCGCTCGAGACCGGATCCCAATGCACCCCGAAGGCTCCCGCCCCCGATCGTCGTCCTCCACTGTAACACTGGGGCCCGAGCCAGATGGGCCTACGCGGTTCGGCGGCAACCCCTGAGTCGTCGGACCCTTTGTATAGTCTGCGTGTGACGCATCTTGCCGGCGATGATGTCGCTTTCGGATGATGCCTTTTGCGCATCACGGCTCATTTTCTCCATCTCCGTCCCCTTCCCCTCCCTGCCAGCTTCCCTCACCCCGCGTCGTTCCCCCTCCCCGCCAAATCAATCTCGTTCAGCTGACCGAGTGAAGGCACTCGTAATCCATCACTCCACCTGGAGCAGCCGTGAATCCCGCTGGCTCTTGTATGGGTGGCTGCCCCATCCTGACCCCATTAATTTTGTGTGTGTGTGTGTGTGTGTGTGTGTGTGTGAGAGCGCACACGTGCACGCATCTGTGTCCGTCCGTCCATCCACCTGTCCGTCCGTCTCCACCGCCATCTGATTTTCGGACCAGAATGGTTTCCTGATTCTCTTCGGGGTGACGTGTGATCCTTTTTCAAGATCATCGGAATGTCCTTTTCTAAAATGACCTTTTGTAGTTCTTTGGCATACTTAACCCCTTCTGTGCCTTGACCCGTGAATGGCGTGGATCCGTTGAGGTCTGGGACGTGCACCTTCTGGGCCCCTCGGAGTCATTTTAAAGGTACCATCAAAAGCCTGGCCTCAGGCCAGGATGGAAACCCCGGCACTTAAGTGGTTAAGTTAGGACTAAAGTGGTCTTAGGACCCTGTTACCTGCCAGAAGCTGATTGAGTTGAATGTGTGGCGCATCCAAAGTGTAGTTTAAAGTCTGTTGTCCCGTGTCTTGTCGTTGGGCTTTGTTGTTTCGATGGTTTCTTCTCATCTCCATTACTTGGAACGAGGTGGCCCCCAGGGATAGCCCTCTCCAGAGGAGAGGCGAGAGGTGAGCGAAAATGCCCAGCTCCCTGAGACCGAGTCCCAGCCCCCAGTCCCTGCCTCTCTGGGCTGCTCACCCTCTTCTCGCCCCCCAGGCAGGCCAGACCACGGTGGGTGAGAAACTCGGGAGCACATTGGAGTTTCTGCTCTCCGGCCCCTGGGCTGGGTCATTGTGCTGGAGCAGTGGGGAGTCCATAGCCATATATGTTTTTGCACCTTAAACCTAGAATTGCAGATGTTTCCATTGAAAATGAAGGTGACCAGAAGGCCTCTCTCAGAGTATGTTTCTTGTCCGGTTTCGGGGAAGAATGAAGGTCTTAGAATTGACCCGGGGAAGAATGAAGGTCTTAGAATTGACCCACTCCTGGTGTAGTGAACTGCAGTCATATACAGTCCCAACTGATTCTTTTGTTCTCAGTTGTAAATTTTGTTGTACATAGGATTGATTATTATTTAAAGAAAAAAGAAAGTCAGACTAACTGATGTAACATCTGTGTATAAGTTGCACCAAAAACACCCCCACAAAACAAGACACAAACCATCGAGGACATAAATGTTAGTTTTTAATTAGTGTAAAAGTCACAGCTTGTAAATAAGTGATGTATGTTTTAAACCTTTTCCAGCTCTCAAAAGCTATGTATTTTTGTACATATTAAGAGAAGTACTCGCATTCACTGGGAAAGTTTGGTGGGCTGTGGAAGGAAAATAAATGCAAACTGATATATAGTCAGTTATAGCAAATAGGTGGCACTTCTTCTAGATAACCTCTGTGGTGTTGAGCCTTAAAAAGTGGAACAGAAATCTTCTACCGCTGAATCACAGATCGCTCAAGATCGTGGACAGAAGCTGATTAGTCTTTGCAGTCGGTTCGTTTTCAGTAGTCTTTTTAGAGTGTTGAAGCCATTCAGGGCATGTGCTTCTCATAACTTTTTCTCATTTGAATCAATTACAGGCGGAAGCAGAGAAGAGGGTAAGTATTTAGGTGTTCTCCCACAAACTTTCTCAAATCGATTTCCAGTGTGGACCCCTTCAAACTAATCAGCTTAATCAGCTGAGGCAAGCTAGTTCTTCAAAACCCTGTGGAAGAGAGATTCAGAATATGGTGGACACTGGGTGCTTGTTGCCTTAGAGGCTCCCAACTGGAATACGTATCGTCCAGGTTGGCATCAAGCCCTCTGCGGAAATAGTTCCTCTGCCAGTGAAAGATCATCTCCAGTGAACAGAGGCTCTAGAATATGCATTCCAGTTGGAAGAAAAGATGACTAGGTCAAGGTCATTTTCCCACACTGACTTCTTTGAAGCAGGTGTGGTTGAAACTCAGCTAGTTTTCATTTGGTATTTTATACTTCGGTTCCACTCCCATTGTAAGATCAGGCGGTGGGCTGGTACTCGGAGAGAATCAGGGATGCCCACTTGAAAATATCTGTAACTTTTAAATGACTTAAATTAAGCCTAGATACTAGAGAGCTCTCCTTAGCATCCAATGTGCATGCGTTTCTCTGCTTTGGTTTTATACCACAGAATGATTCAATCGCGCATTGAGCCTGCACCAGATTTTTCTAAATAGTCGCCAGAAAAGAAATCGTCACATCATGCATTAAACGATTACTACTGAAAGATTTATGCCTATAAGCAGAGACCGAGCTGGCTTCATGTTTGGAAAGACGGCAGCTCTAGAAAATGGTGAGATGCTTAAAATACACTGTTAAGTGGGAAAAAATGGTGGTTCTGCTATTTATAGATATATGAACCTGTAAATATGATCAATTGTAAAAAAAAAAGGTATAATTTTTGTGAATTTCATGGGTTTTCCTGTGACTGGAAAAATTATAACCCTTAGGTCATGTCCTGCTTCTGCTCTGGGGATTGTCACACCTGACGGAATACTGACTCTCTCCATTCGGTTCTCTAGCGTTCTGCTGTCATGACACTCCATATAGAAAAATTTCCAGCGACAAATCCTTTTCACTAAGGATAAAGATCCAAAAGGGAAATTGTGAGGGAAGTATCTCCTCAAAGGCTAATCCGTAGTTTTTATTTTGTCTTTAATCTTAGGTTGTGTGATACAAACTTAAAACTGTAGAAAGGAATTTTGTCTGATAGACTGGAAGAATCAGAAAAAAAATATGCTAGTCCCATTGACTGTGATCGGTAAGAATGACCTCTAAAATAAGTCTTTCATTTTGGTTTGGGTTTTTTGTTTTGGTCTTTTTTGGGTGATGGGAATGCCCTTCCTCTGTAAAATTCATGACAGTTTTAATCAGGTGAAATGGAAAACGCTGTTAGTCCAGCTGCTGGGATTCTGTGACTGGAAAAGGTGACAAGTTAGTGACTTCGACACTGCGGGTATTATGATTAATTCCATTTTCATGGTTTACTGTAAAATCATTTTTCATATTGTTCTGTAATATATTGTTAGACTAAACACAAATTGTATTAAGATTGTTAAAATGTAAGCAGTATGATTCTAAAATATACATGTTTTAAAAAAGCAATCCTGTTTCCTCTCTGTCATGATATTTATTGAAGGGGCCTTGAGTTTTGTTTTTCAAATGAAAGGTTGTTGATCAGTCATAATGGTTTCTTTTGCCTAAGTGTGTGGTCTTTTCTCTGTGCCCAAGCCCGGAGTTGGATATTTGCACGACGTTCTGAACACTGGGTATGTGCCAGGCACCGTACTGAGCGCTGGGGGAATTCAAGATTCAAGATTACACATCCATTGTGTCTCATGAGAACCACGGTCTCCTTTGTTTAGCATAACTACACATCCCGGGTAGGCTGTCCTACGCCATATTAGAAAATTTCAAAAATTCCTTAGAATTGGAACCATTCCCGTTAAACTGTTCAGCTTCATTCTGAACAGTTAAACTGTTCACAGATGGCTCAACTGTTCTTGTCTGACCTTTAAATGCCTGGGACTTCTATCTCCAGGCTAGAGTATGCCCAGTTATATCAGCTCATTTTTGAGGTCATTGCATTTTCAAACGGACGCACACACTGATGTGTAGTCTGACTCTTGGTCTGTCCTCTTCCCCTGCTATTCCCCCCCTTTCTTTGCTCCTCCAAAACAAATATTATGATCAGTCTTTGTTCTACTAAATGTTGCATTGGGCTTAATTCAGGACTATAGAAAGCAGGTCTCCAGAACAGCATGCTGCTTCCTATAGCATTCTCTATTGTTTTATTCAATCAGTCCGTAGTATTTGAGTGCTAACTGTGTGCAGAGCACTTGTACTAAGAACTTGGAAAATACAATTCAGCAATATAGACAGACAGTCCTTGCCCACAGCAGGCTCACAGTCAGGGGAAGGAGGTTGGGGGGCAGACATCAATACAGGTAAACAGGCATCAATATAAATAAATAGAATTGTAGGTATTTACATATATACATGCTCTCAGCCTTAAGTAGGGAGTAGGAATTAATCCCCATTTTACAGATGAGGTAACTGGGGCACAGAGAAGTTAAGTGACTTGCCCAAGGTCTTAGAGCAGTGCCAGAGTCAGAATTAGAACCCAGGTCCCCTGGGCCTGTGCTCTTTCCAGTAGGCCACACTGCTTCCCAGATTTGTGCCACATCTGACAACCCCTGCTGGGAAAGCAACTGCTGGGCATTAAGGTTTTGGACAATGACTGGGTGGGATGGCAGGTCAAAATAAATTTAAGGGACAGGAAATGATGTACTATCCTGAATGACACAATCAATGGGAATTATTGATCACTTACCTTAAGCACAGCACTCTACTAAACGCTTGGGAGAGAATGACACAGGATTGAAAAAAGTAATACTCAAAATGCTTCTTATCCAGTGAACTTACAATGCGTAAAAAGAACTATGTGCCCAAAAAGATTCCCTTTTGGAAAATAAAGACAAACAGGGACTGTACTGGAAGCTCTTTGAGGGCAGGGAATTTACTGTACTCTCCCAAGTGTTTAATTCAGTGCTCAATACTATATTCAAGGAATGAACAGCTTTACATTTTTCCACAAGAATCCAGAAGTGCGGGACAAAACAAGTCTCCCTAGCCCTCGTAGGTACCCCATCACCTCTGACTCCCAAGCCCGGGCTCTTTCCACTGAGCCGCGCTGCTTCTAACATTAAGATGAAGACTGAGCCTCATGTGGTACAACCTGATTCCCCTGGATCTACCCCAGTGCTTAGAACAGTGCTCTGCACATAGGAAGCGCTTAAGTCTGTGACTGTGGGCAAGTCACTTAACTACTCTGGGCCTCAGTGACCTCATCTGTAAAATGGGGATGAAGACTATGAGCCTCACGTGGGACAACCTGATTACTCTGGATCTACCCCAGCGCTTAGCACAGTGCTCTGCACATAGTAAGTGCTTAACTGTGACTGTGGGCAAGTCACTTAACTTCTCTGTGCCTCAGTGCCCTCATCTGTAAAATGGGGATTAACTGTGAGCCTCGCGTGGGTCAACCTGATGACTCTGTAGAGAAGCAGCGTGGCTCAGTGGAAAGAGCCCGGGCTTGGGAGTCAGAGGTCATGGGTTCGATTCCCGCCTCTGCCACTTGTCAGCTGTGTGACTGTGGGCAAGTCACTTCACTGGGCCTCAGTTCCCTCATCTGGAAAATGGGGATTAACTATGAGCCTCACGTGGGACAACCTGATTCCCCTGTATCTCCCCCAGCGCTTAGAACAGTGCTCGGCACATAGTAAGCGCTCAATAAATACTATTGAATGAATGAACTTGATGACCCTGGAGCTCCCCCAGCGCTTAGAACAGTGCTCTGCACATTGTAAGGGCGTAACAAACACCAACATTATTAGTAGTAGTAGTAGTGGTAGTATTAACCACGTTTTTACCCCCCAAAACGCCGTTGCAGTGCGCGAGGGAGGGCGCGGAGCGCCTCAGGCCGGGGGCGGCCTGGGCCCCGGCGGAGGGCGCCGCGTCCTCCCGGCCGCTAGGTGTCGCCCGCGGCCGGCCCGGGCCCGCCGTCTGCGCATGCACCCCGTTTCCCGTCGGCCCCCGCTCCGGGCCCCCGGAAGTGGCCGCGGCTGCCGCTGGGCGCGCGACCGGGCGCGCGACCCTGCACGTGCCCCCGCCGCCAACGCCATGAAGTTCGCCTACAAGGTAAGTAATAATTACAGTAATGTTGGTATTTGTTAAGCGCTTCCTCTGTGCAGAGCACTGTTCTAAGCGCTGGCGGAGATCCGGGGGCATCGGGTTGTCCCACGTGAGGCTCACAGGCTTCAGCCCCATTTTACAGATGAGGGAACTGAGGCGCAGTGAAGTGAGTGGCCCACAGTCACATAGCTGACAAGCGGCAGATATAATAATAATCATAATGTTGGGATTTGTTAAGCGCTTCCTCTGTGCAGAGCACTGTTCTAAGCGCTGGGGGAGATGCAGGGTCATCAGGTTGTCCCACGTGAGGCTCACAGTCATCCCCATTTTAATAATAATAATAATAATGTCGGTATTTGTTAAGCGCTTCCTATGTGCAGAGCACTGTTCTAAGCGCTGGGGGAGATGCAGGGTCATCAGGTGGTCCCATGTGAGGCTCACAGTTAATCCCCATATAATAATAATAATAATGGTATTTGTTAAGCGCTTACTTTATGCAGAGCACTGTTCTAAGCGCTGGGTAGATGCAGGGTCATCAGGCTGTCCCACGTGGGGCTCACAGTCTTCATCCCCATTTTACAGATGAGGTCACTGAGGCCCAGAGAAGTGAAGTGAGTTGCCCACCGTGACACAGCTGATAAGTGTCAGTGCCAGGATTAGAACCCACGACCTCTGACTCCCAACCCCGGGCTCTTGCCACTAAGTCATGCTGCTTCTCTCCCAGCTCCCCCACTTGTCTGCTGTGTGAACTTGGGCAAGTGACTAAACTTCTCTGTGCCCATTACCTCCTCTGTAAAATAGGGAATAAGACTAAGAGCCCCATGTTGGACCACCTGCCAAGCACTGTCCTAAGCATTGGGGAGATGGTGTCTACTCCAGTGCTTAGGACAATGCTTGGCACACAGTAAGGATTTAACAAATACTATTATTCTTATAATAAGTGCTTATTGTTCTTATAATAGAGAAGCAGCGTGGCTCAGTGGAGAGAGCCCGGGCTTTGGATTCAGAGGTCATGGGTTCGAGTCCCGGCTCTGCCACCTGTCAGCTGTGTGACTGTGGACAAGTCACTTCACTTCTCTGTGCCTCAGTTCCCTCATCTGTAAAATGGGGATGAAGACTGTGAGCCCCACGTGGGACAACCTGATTCCCCTGTGTCTACCCCAGCGCTTAGAACAGTGCTCTGCACATAGTAAGCACTTAACAAATACCAACATTAAGTGCTGTGGGGTTAAGGGTGGGGCAGATGCCAGCTGAATGCCCCAAATTGCAATGTCCGAAGCACCCCGGCCTGTGAGGATGACCGGCTTCCCTGTCAGCCCTTTCATGTGACATGGGTGTACCGTGTGAATTAAAGATTAATGATAATTATGGTATCTGTTAATCGCTTATTATGTGCCGGGTTCCACTAATGTCAATTCTTGGAAAGCAGGGGCGATATTTTTGTTGATTATATCCTGCACATTGTTACCCCAAATACTCAACAGACACATTGTGAAACAACAGTTGATTAGTGATGTGCCCACGATGGACACTCAATCAAGTGTGTTTGTTGCGTTCTTACTGTGTGCAGAGCACTGCACTCCGCACTTGGGAAAGTAGAATGCACCAGAGTAGGTGGATGTGGCCTCTGCCCGTAAGAAGCTTACAGTCTACAGGGGGAGATGGACAGTAAAATAGGTTAGGGTGAGGGGAAATAATAAAGCATAATAAGATTTACCTAAGTTCTGTGGTAAATAATGAGATTTACCTAAGTTCTATCAGAGGGCTTAAGGGGTACACAGCCAAGTTCTCAGCTAGATGCAGAAGGGAGGGTGATTAGAGGGAATAAAGGATTCGAAGTAAACTTGTTGACAGTCTGTTCCTTGCGCTTGGGTTTTTCCCTCTCATTCTTTCTCCCCATGCTGTTTCCCTCGGGCCTGTCACTTCAGCACATCTGCCCCTTCCCTCCCACCCCGAAGCCCTTTGGGATCCTCATTCCCTCCCTCCTCAACGTAGCACTATCATTGGTATCTTGTACACGCTACTCTTTCCTCCTACCTGTAATTGATATCTGTGTCTCCCCCTCGCAGAGGGTAACCTCCTTGAGAGCAGGGACTGCATCTGCTCACTGTTTTGTACTCTGCAAAGCACTCAGTACATAAATCCGCAAGCTGTAAATGCTCATGGCACTATTGATGGATTATGATACCTTAATTTTCTTTCCAGTTTTCAAATTTGCTGGGTACCGTCTATCGCCGCGGGAACCTGAATTTTACTCCCGATGGAAATTCACTTCTCAGTCCGGTGGGAAACAGGATCACCGTATTTGACCTAAAAAAGTGAGTATGCTGAGGTGATAATCCTCCCAGGCTCTACCCCTGACCCCTGGTAGCTGTGGGTTTCTCCCCTTAACTGGAAAGAGTGCGTCAGTGAATGAAACTAATGGGTCTTATTCCTACCGACGAGGCGGTTGGACTTAAAGGCCGAGAACGCACAAGGAAGTCATTCTCTTTCTTCTCAGAAGCCCATTCAAAGTGCTTCTGAATGTCTTCGAAGGATTCTCATAAGTAGCTAGTTGTCTGCATGGGGAATCTGGGCCTCTCAGCTTTCGTGAAAGGCCAAGGCCTGGAAGCCACTTTGTCCTAGGAGACAGGGAGCCTGCTGACCTCTCTGAGAGGAAACTAAGTGAGTTTGGGGCGGGGGGTCTGTGTTTTGCAGTAACAAGTCTGACACGCTGCCACTTGCAACGAAGCGCAACATCACATGTGTGGCGCTCTCTCCTGACGGCGCTCTCGCCATACTTATTGATGAAGGTAATCTTTTAATCTTTGGTGGGAGCCGGGCGGGGGTGTCTCTACCTGAGAGGAGTTCCCGGGAGATCTAGTGGTAAACTGAAAACAAATGTTCTCCAAGTTATACGGTCAGTAGCTTTTAGGCCCTCCACCAACACATCTCACCTCACAGATCCGCTCGCTTTACCCGTTACTCCCCAATTTACCAAGCCAACATTTCTCACTGTACCTCGTGCTCAGCCCTCCCGCCCGCGTCCTCTCTCTCGCACTAGTCCCCAGCCTTAAAACTCCCCGTGATAAACCGCTGCCTACCCCATATATTCAAGGCTGTCCTGAATCCTCACCACCCCCATCATCTTTCCTCGATGAATTCCCAGCACCCCCAAGCTGTGACGACCCACCAGCCCATCTCTAGCACTTAGGAACTGCCCATCCTCAGCACTTTTCCCCTGTTCACTTCTATAGTCGGGATTGTATCTACATTTATGTCAGTCTCCTCTGTTAGAGGGGAAGCTCTGCGTGGGCAGGGACTTGGTCCTGCTCTTTCTTCCCTAGGTTAGTACAGCGCATTACACCGGGCGCTCACAAGCCCCGAGGTCCTTGCTGTCGGTTGATCTGGGGAATAGTGCCGGCATTGCTCCGTGACGCGAGCCAGATCTCCAGGTGGTTGCTCAGGATTCCGTTGGCTTTGTTTTCAGAGGGTGATGCCCTGCTCGTCAGCTTGGTGTGTAAATCCGTGCTGCACAAATACCACTGGAACCGGCCTGTGCAGAGCATCTCCTTCTCCCCCGACGGCAGGTAATGGAGCGGTCTCCGCCTTCACTTCCGAAGAGCTAGAGATGGAGAGTTGGAAAGGAGAGCGAAAGATAGGGAGTCGGAGGCAGGCAATGGTCATGAGAATTTTTGAACGTCAGTGACTGACTCTGTGTATTCATCCATGGTATTTAGCTTGCTCTTTTCCCCTCAACCAGGGTAGCACTTGTCTGCAGTCATGTGACAGATTTCAGCATTTGGGTGCTTTGTATTGAAGGAAGGAGAACAAACCTCCAAATCATGGGAAAATGAATGTTTTTTTAAAATCTGTACAAAAAAGAGTAAAGCTGCCCAATCCAATTCCCAAGGTCCCTGGAGGTTGTTGCTTACTTGAAGATACAGCCTACTGTACCTCCAGTAGGAATTGAGGCAGTGCATAATACAAATCAAAACAACACAAAGATTTTGAGCAAACCCCACCAAATTTCAGTTATGTCCATTGTGTAAGAAGTCACGTGTGTAGTTGGTCTTTAACTAAAGAGTGACCGAAATAAGCACCAATCTTGCCATTTGAAAGAAAACGGTAATTTGGGGTCTGATTATCCAGTTTGTGGATGGTTCAGGAATCGACCTTCATGCTGTTTAGAGGCTACTTCCTTTGCAGCAAGTTGGGAGGAATTGGGGTGAGGAGATGAAAGGCAAGTAATAAGAGTAATAATAATGGTATTTGTTAAGCGCTTACTATGTGCCAGGCACTGTACTAATCACTGGGGTGGATACAGGCAAATTGGGTTGGACACAGTCCCCTGTCCCATGAGGAGCTCACAGTCTCGATCCCCATTTTGCAGATGAGACAACTGAGGCACAGAGAAGTGAAGTGATTTGCCCAAGGTAACACAGCAGACAAATGGCAGATCTGGGATTAGTACCCATGACCTCACTCCCAAGCCTGTGCTCTATCTATTACGCCATGCTGCCTCTCAGTCATACCCAGTTGAAGGAATTAAAGAAGGGGCTGATTTTTAAGGTTAACTTTGTCTGTTGGTTTTAGTTGTCCCTGCTCTCTCCGTCCGTCCTGATCTCAGAGAGTTGAGGGTCAGATGGACTTAAGTTTAACATTGGTTTATCACTGTGTGACAGCAAGTTTGTGATCACAAAAGAAAATGTCGCGGAAATGTACCACGCCCCCGGGAATAAGCGAGAATTTAATGCCTTTGCCCGGGACACAGCTTACTTCGGACCATACGATGAAACCACTTGCATCGCCTGGACCGAAGACTCCAAGTAAGGTCCCACACCCGTCTGTGGGGATGCTGCTTGTTTGCGGGTTGGGGGCCGAGGGGCAGGGGGCCAGAGTGGTCCTTCCTTTTATCGAGTCTTCTTGCCCTCGGTGCCGTGTGTCTTGGGTGCTGGCAGGTGGACTCACTGAAATGACTCAGTGGGGTTTTGGCTCACAAGTGGATTCGCCCTACGTCAGCTGTGAACAACCAGACCTCCTTTAATTCCCCCAAACGCAATTAAGCTGGTCTCACTTCTCTGTTTGATCCCTTAGCTTGTAGAACTATGCTAAACGCTGGAGATAAATTATAAAAAAAATCTAGATGGGAACAATGCCCTCAATCAGTCCCCCAGTATTTATCAAGTGTGTGCGGTTTGCAGAGCCCTGGACTAAGCACTTGAGAGGGGGACAGTAGAATTAGTCAATATGATCTCAGCTTCTAGGGGGTTTAGAATCTAGCCGGGAAGACAGAAGCTAAAAGAAAGGACAGGTCGGGGAAAGTAGTCTGGGTACTTGCGAGTGCCCAAGTCTTAGGTGCTGCTGAAGTGGCAGTGAGGGAGGGATCTAAAGTGGGGAGACGAGAGATGAATCAGGGAAGAATTCAGGTAGCAAACAGCAAGAGCAGTGGTGGGAAGGAGAGGAAGAAGAGACGAAAGCCACCGAGATGGGTGAAGACAAGGGAACTGTCCCTCATTGGTCCACGGCACTCTGTCCAAAACCCTTGGGTGGAGCGTGCTTTAAGGCAGATCTGATCATAATCAGATCTCACATATCTGTAGACTCACACAAGGGCCAAACGTTCCCATATTTATGTTCCCGAAAAAGAGAGTCAGGAGCAGAGGCTTGGTAAGGGGGCATGAGGGAACATCAGTCCAGTGGTATTTATTGAGTGCATATTGGGTGCAGGGCACTGGCCTACAGTTTTCGAGTGCCTTGATTTCTCTCATCCCTGACAGGTAACTTTTTCCCCATTGGAGTTTTGGCTGGGAGGTGCTTGGTGACCAGAAATAGGCTTTTTGGTTGTAACAAAATGTCTAGCCTGTAGCATCCCAGAGGGATCTCCTATAACTTGCCTCCACTTTGAAAAGCTGGCTTGACAGGGTCCTCAGGAGGCTTCACTCTTGTTGCTCCTGTGTTGCAGGTGTTTTGCCGTGGGAAGCAAGGACATGTCCACGTGGGTCTTCGGGGCCAAGCGCTGGACCAACCTAATATATTACTCCCTGGGTGGCCATAAGGATGCAATTGTAGCCTGTTTCTTTGAAGCCGACAGTCTGAATGTAAGTAAGATTCGCCCGGGTGTCCGAGTAGAGCTTCGGTCAGGCCATGAATGTGGGTCTAGATTTCTAAATTGACCATGTGAAATGTGGAGATGATACATGGGTCAGGAAGCCACCTCGCCCGTTGTCAGGTGACTGATATTTCTTTCTTCCAGCTCTGGGGGAAGTAGTAACACCGTGGACTTCCCTTGCTCCTTCTTGAGAACTCAGAGCCAGCCTACATGAATCATCTCCCTTTATCTGTGCACCGATCCCAGGTGGAAGGGAGATTTAGCTGTTCTCTCTGGGGGGCCTGTGTCCCGGGCAGTTTTCTCCACAGTAGTGAGTGGGCCACAGAGGCGCCCGGCGACCATTTCTCGATCCCCAGCCCTCAGGTCTCCCTACAGGGCTGGTGGTCCTCAGCAGCTGAGCAGGGCCTGGATGGCGGCCGGGGGCACCTCGGCCATCTTGGGCGGGGAAGGAGTGGGTGGCATGTACACGGGCTCGGTTCCATTGTACTTGTCTCGGTGGCTCTTGAAAATGGTCTCCCCCTCCCATACACACACACAGCACTGGTGAGTCTAGGGTGTCCCCACAGGGATGGGGGTGGGTCCGATCAGCTCCCACACACCTCTGTCGCAGCGGGTACAGGACAAGACGGAAATTGCCCAACCAAGTTGTGCCGGCCCTCGGAACAGACAGGGAGAGCCCTGCACGAAGCAGCCCTACTGCCTTTATCCTGTCTCACTTTGCCACGTGTCCACTTCAGTTCTCCCCACCTCACCGCATCACTCTCCATCCAATGCCTGCTGACCTTTCCTTAATACTAATGATGATGGCATTTGCTAGATAGTACATCCCAAGCGCTGGGCTAAATGCTGGGGTAGAAATAAGGTAATCAGATCAGACAGAGTCCTTGTCCCCCATGGGGCTCATTGAAGGACTATCCCCTGCTGCCCAGACCGCTTTCCACTCAGGTGACGGATAGGTCATTTTTGGCAGCTTCTACCCCAAGAAAGGGTAGTGGTGAGCTCCCCGGGGTCCTTTTTAGCAATGACGGGGTTTTAGCAGTGACGCACAGCCACGACGGCAGCTTCTTCTGTGTGTGTGATGGGAAACAGAGCTAAGGCGGGAGGGCAAGAGGAAACATTTGAGGTGTGAGCCTTGGGACTGCCGTGGTTCCGTAGCTTTGGAGAATAGCAGCAGCGCAACGGCTAAAAGCGAAGGCAGGGACCACCGTGTGCTTCTGAGAGCAGAGAGGTCTAATAGATCTCAGGGACGGGCCCTCTCCCCTGCCCGGTAAAGAGAGGTTCCTGGCAAGCCTACTGGTGCATTTACGAAGCAGCGTGGCCCAGCAGACAGAGCGTGGGCCTGGGTGTCAGAAGGACTCCCAGAAATTAGGACTCCCAGAAGGACCTGGGTTCTAATTTCAGCTCCACCACTTGTCTGCTGTGTGACCTTGGGCAAGTCACTTCACTTCCTCTGCGCCTCATCTATAAAACAGGAATTAAAACTGTGATCCCCTTATGAGATAGGGACTGTGTCCAACCTGATTAGCTCATATCTACCTCAGCACTTAGAACAGTACTTGACACAGGGTAAGCACCTAACAAATACTATCATCATCATCTTCGCCCCCCATGAAGCCCACATTTGAAAGGAGAAATTGTGTTCGGCCTCTAACCATTGGGCTCCTGTTCTGGTTTGTCGTCTCCTGGACTTGACAGCTGTCCTTGGGGAGGGCCCGGGGACTGCGTCAGGTAAACGCCTGTGTGTTCTTCCCTTCTGGCAGCTGTACACCCTCAGCCAGGATGGGGCCCTGTGCATCTGGCACTGCGACACTAGGCCCGAGGACCTGGAGCTGAAGCCTCCCAAAGGCTGGCAGGCCCAGCTGTTGGAGAGAAAGAAGCAGCAGCAGCAAGAGGAGGAGGAGGAAGAGGAGGATGATGGAGAAGAAGGCGGTGGGGCGAAAATCCAAGGAAAAGCCAATCCAAGTGAAAAAGAGAAGAAAGGAAAAGTGAAATATAGGCGGGCTGCAAAGTAAGTGTCGCTTTTTCAAAGAAAGTGCTGAGAGTGGCTTCACGTAGTAATTGTGGTGTTTTTTAACTCTTTGGACTCAGTATCTGTTTGATTGAGAAGAACAGATTTTGAATCTCCATTTTACAGGTGAAGAACTTATTTTACTGAGTCACAGAGGATTGCAGTGACTTGCCCCAGGTCCCACAGGCAGGTGACAGCACACCCCATTTTGGTAGGCGCAGGCCCCGAGCATACTGCCCCCAGCTGGACTTCTGGTCCTGAAACCACTTCCCTTCTAGTGCCAGATGCGTCTTCCTTGGAACCATTTAGAAGTGTCCAGGGCCCACTTAGTCTCCTCCCTCTCTCCGAGTCTCAATCCAAGCCCTCTCTGTGGCTCCGGGCTTGATCTCAAGGCGGATGTTTCCACCCTCCCCTCTGGGGACTCCCATGCCCTGTCGGGGGATTTGAAATGGAGCTGGGCCGGGGCTCCAAGCTGTCGGGGAGCCCACTGGGACTCCAGGTTGAGTTTAGGACCCCACTCGGTATCCCAGGGAGCTTGAGCCTCCGTGCCACTTGGCATTGGAAACGCACTAGAACTGGTGCCAGATGCCCCGAGGGCCAGGCCATAAAATGAACTGTCTGAGGTTAGGTTTGGCCGCCTTCGATGTGGGTGCCACGATTCATCCGGTGGCTGCCGGTTCATCCGATGGCTGCCGATTCGGATGCCGAGAAAAGAGGTGGGCCAGGCAGGAGATGGGCGAAGCCCCGGAGAACTGACCCGGCTCGGGCAAGTCTGGCGGGGTGGCTGTCACAGGGCTATGAGGTGGGTAAAATGGCAGCTGTCTCTAGCGTGCTGCCAGCCCTTTGACCTCAGAACTGTCTTTTCAAATTGGGCTAAGATCACCGAACATCGCCCCTCTCCCCGCAGTTCCTCTTTGTACCACCCTGATCACGTTCTCATTACTTCAGGTATTTTTTCAATAAAGAGGGAGACTTTAATAACTTGACGTCCGCTACCTATCACAAGAAAACTCACCTCCTCGTCACCGGTTTTGCTTCCGGCATCTTCCATCTCCACGAACTCCCCGAGTTCAACCTTATCCATTCCCTGAGGTGAGTTTTATCTTGCCAGCCTTTTAATAGTCAATCGATAGTTTTTATTGAGGGCTTTATCATGTGCAGTGCACTCTTCTAAGTACCTGAGAGAATAAAGTATGACAGAATGAGTAGACATGATTCCTGCCCTCGGGGATTAGTGTTTTATCTCGGTACTGAAAAATAGCAGAAGAAATTGCAAGTGGTGCTTTGGGAAGAAAGACAGAGAGGGCACCTAAAGAAATTGTACCATTCTCTTGGGTAGCGAGGCAGAGGTTCCATTGGCAGGCACTGTTCTGAGTGCTGGGGTGGGGTTGGGGGGGGCCACAGTCCCTGACTTGCGTGGAGCTGTGACAGTCTCAATCTCCATTCTACAGATGAGGTAACAGGCACAGAGAAGTGAAGTGACTTGCCCAAGGTCACCCAGCAAACAAGTAGCAGAGCCGGAATTAGAACTCCTGACCTTCTGACTCCCAGGCCCATGCTGTATCCACTACACCATGCTAGGGCTTATAGTCTTAATCCCCGTTTTTTAGGTGAGGTGACTGAGTCCCGGAGAAGTGAAGTGACTTGCCCACAGTCACACAACAATGAGTGGTGTCTGCCCTAGGCCACGTTACTTTCCCTCTGCCCCACGGTGCCCCATCCAGTATTGCCTTGGCAGCCCAGGACTCTTCTCCTGCCCTTTTCCTCAGTGGCTCTTTCAGGCAGCCAGCCATTGATGCCCCCAGCCCCCCTCCACCTTCTGCCAAGCTTGGGTGCCGAAATGTGTGGCTGCTGCTGTTGTCCCTGGAGTAGTCAGTCCAGGAGGTAGAGTGGGTCCTGGGCTGGGTTGTGGGCTGAGGCCCACAAGCTATGAGCTCAAGAAGTCTCCTTCACACTGGTGGCCACGCAACATGCTTCCCCAGGACAGCCAAGGACAGGCATGTCTCCTGGAGCAGCTCTGTGGCAGCTGAACCCACCACCCCAGGTGGAGTTTGTCAAGTTCTTTTTATTTTTGTTTTGCTTTAGGCTCATTTTTATTTTTGCCGAGGCTTTTAGTTCCTCACAAGATGCTGGAAATTGAGAGAAAAAACCCACTTCTGTGGATCTCATAATGGCAGGCTGATTTTGAAAGTCAGTAATTATAAAGCCCTCGATAAGCTTTTCCATGTTTTCCTCTGGCATAACAAGCCGGGTTTTCTTTTGTTGGAATTTTTTGGAAGAGATCGATTCTAGGGATGTCCCTTAGGTTGCTGCCTATCATTATATTTTTTTAAGCTATAGGGAAGGCCAAAGGGAATGGAAACACCCCTCAAAACCACATCAGAATAAAGGCCGTGTGAGCCAGGAAGTGTATTCGAGAATCAGATTGTACCAAGTTCCTCGGAATTCGTTAACACGACTAGCGTCTTGTACCTCGCTCACTGTAAAAACCAACGAGTTTAGTTTTTGGGCCAGAAAGATTGGAGTCTTCAGTTGCCTGAAGTTTTCCCATTTCCTCTCTTTTCTTCAAATTACACTCAGTCCGCCTTAAGAATAATGATGGTATTTGTCCAGTCTTCTCAGTATTCATCTGTGCCATGGTCTTTTTTGCTCAGCATTTCGGATCAGAGGATAACCTCCATCTCCATCAACAGTTCCGGGGACTGGATCGCCTTTGGTTGCTCAGGTTTGTGGGTCTGGGCAGTAGCAGAGTTGCAGGGCAGACTGCCGTCACACCCCATGGTGTAGGCCGAGGGAGCTTGGCTGAAACTGCACACTGTGTTCCTCTGAGCCTGGAACCTCAGACGAACCGCTCCTTCCCCTGCCGGTCCGATTTGGTTGTAGAGGCTGCCTTTTGCGGTTAGGGTTTATTTTGGGGTTCTCAATTCTCTGTGGTTTCTTTGGCTTTGTCTTTCTGGTCCTGCCTCTTGCAGCTTGCCAACATTCCACTTATCCAGAAAGAGAGGGGTGGGATCGCGTGACATTGAACCCTCAGCTGCTGGAGTGACAGCTGATCACAGAGTGGCTGGTCGGCAGCTCTCGACCTGCAACCCGGGGTGGTGTTTCATGGGTCCATTTCCTTTAAGGCAGCTCACTGGCGGCTTCCCCCGCCTTCCCTCGATACTTTAAATGTGACATTGGTGTCCTGTTGGAGGGAGGGCAGGGAACGGAACCCTCTCTTGGGAGCAGAATTCTTCCTCCAACATCTTCTCCCTTTTAATCCTACACTCCCAGGTCTGGGACAGCTGCTGGTGTGGGAATGGCAAAGCGAGTCCTACGTGCTCAAGCAGCAGGGTCATTTCAACAACATGACATCCCTGGCCTATTCCCCCGACGGACAATATGTAGTGACCGGGGGAGAAGATGGGAAAGTAAGTATGGGGCTGAGGTCCGTCCCCTGTGCTTTGCTCGTTATGTGTAAAAGCAGTGTAGCCTTGTGGATAGAGCACGGTCCTGGGAGTCAGAAGGGCCTGGGTTCTAATTCCGGCCCCACCACTTGTCTGCTTCGTGACCTTGGGCAAGCTACTTCACTTCTGTCCCTCAGTTACTTCATCTGTAAAATGGGGATTAAGACAGAGTGCCATGTGGGATATGGGCTGTATCTAACCTTGTTAATTTGTATCTACCCCAGTGCCTGGTATGTACTAAGCACTTAACAAATCTCCCACCTCTCCAAAAAAAAAAAAAAAAAAGCACCTCCTGATGAGAGTGATGTTGGCCTAGGCTCTTCCTCCTAGGAAGGGGCTGACGAAGGGTGACACTGGCACGAGCTGCTTGTTTGTGCGACTTGGGGATGAAGCTGAGCTGCCCCACTGGGCCCTCGGGAACTGTCCAGTCTCAGCTCGGGCCACCGGCTCTCAGGCTGCTGTTCTCCTCACACGTGACAGAGCCCGCACAGGTTTTTGGGATGCATTCCCACCGGAGGTGTCGAAGATGACCATGTGTTTTTTGATTGTTCTTACCCCTAGAATGACTTGTAAGCTCCTTGGGGGCAGGCATCAGGACCGCTAGCTCTCCTGCACTCTCCAAAGCACTCATTTCAGGGCTCTGCCCAGATTAAGAGCTCAGTAAATACTATTGATTGATTGTCCAAAGACGTTACTTTTTTGTGGGGGTATTTAAGTGCCGACTAAATGTCACACTGTGTTCTAAGTGCTGGGATAGGTACAAGTTAATTACATTGGACAGTCCCTTTCCCGCATAGGTGAATCTAAGTAGGAGAGAGAACAAGTATCCCCACACAGAGAAGTTAAATGACTTGCCGTGGTCACACAGCAAGCAGTTGGCAGATTCAGGAGTAGAACCCTGTGCCTTCTGACTCCAGTCCCATACTGTCTCTCCACTAGGCTATGATGCTTCTCACTTAGGTATTTCAGAGCTCTTTCTCATGAGGATACTGACAGAAGTGGGGTGGTCTATTCTGGCTTTTCAAAAAAAAAATGAAGTGACTACTTGTGATTTAAAAAAACTTAATTCACTTTGAAGTTGCGCCCTCCCCCCACCAAAAAAAGTATAATTGAAAAAAAAGTGGTGGGGATGGTGCTCAAAATTTCAGACTGACAGTGAGGGACCTATTGAGGCAGGTTGTGTGGGGTTCCTTCCCCCGGGTAGCCATAGTGTTCCATTGCATGGGCATATTTTGCATCCAGAGGTGGCGTCCCATAGGAATGTTATATGGATGCTGTGAAGTGGGACGCTCCAAGGGGAAGGGGTCTATGTGGGTGGTGGGCTCTTCAACCACAGGCTTCCTTAAAACCCTTTCTGTGTCCAGGTGAAGATTTGGAACACCTCGAGCGGGTTCTGCTTTGTCACATTCACGGAGCACACCAGCGGGGTCACCGCCGTGACCTTCACGTCCTCGGGCTTCGTCGTTGTCAGCTCCTCGCTCGACGGGACCGTCCGAGCCTTTGACCTTCACAGGTAAATTCCCTGGGCTGTCATGTGGGGGCCTGAGGACTTGAAATCCTCTCCTTGGCCATACAAAGTGCCTTTCTTCTCATCTCTCGGTCCATGCCGGCGATGGGGGAGGCGATGTTTCAAATGTCCCAGTTCTGTCCCTAGAATGAACTGGATGTCTGAGATGCCTGGGGTGGGCCAAGCATCTGTCAGAGGGGCGTGGGTAGGTCCAGACCGGCACCTGAAAATGTCGTGAGTGTACCCACCTGACTCCTCAACAGGTACCGGAACTTCCGCACGTTCACGTCTCCACGCCCGACCCAGTTCTCCTGCGTGGCCGTGGACTCGAGCGGTGAAATCGTGGCGGCCGGTTCCCAGGACTCCTTCGAAATCTTCCTGTGGTCCATGCAGACAGGGAGGCTCCTAGACGTAAGAAGCTAAACTGCTGGTGTAATGGGCCTGCCGAGGGCCATAGGCACTAAGACCTGTGGCGGTGGCTGGTTCGGCCGAGGCCCGGCCACTCAGGGGGTCAGGAGCCGTTGGCCCCGGGGTGCCCTGGTCTGGCTTCGGGGGCCGGGGGTGGGAGATGGTATGTGTGGACCGGAGGGACCTGCGGGTCCGGGGCTCCAGGTGGGAGAGAGCACCTCTCTGACCCCTTTCTGGTCCCAGCCAGACCTGGACACGTGTTTTCAGGGTTCAGCTGAGGCCATGGCCAGGGTGTGGGTGGAACCTAATTATACCCCCACCCCCCACCCCGCAAGAAATGAGAAGGGGCTTTGCCCTCAGATAAGTCAGCCTCTTAGCCTGTCCCCCGGACACCTTCCTTAGCATTTCCAGCAGTGCTTTAAACAGTATCTGTTAAGCACTTACTTTGTGCCAGACATTGTACTAAGCACTGGGGTGGATACAAGCTAATCAGATTAGCCACAGTCCCTGTCGCATGTCAGGCTCACAGTCGTCATCCCATTTTACAGATGAGGTAACTAAAGCACTGAGAAGTGAAGCGACTCACCCGAAGCTACCCAGCAGACAAGTGGCAGAGCTGGGTTGAGAACTCACAGGTTCTGCTGACTCCCAGGCCCGTGCTCTGTCCACTAGGCTATGCTGCTCCTCCAGTGCACAGAAAAGCTAAGAGTCTGGAGAATTCAGATTACAGGCCTGTACCTGTTCTATAGATCATAATAATTATGACATTTGTTAAGCTCTTATGATGATCCAGATACGGTACTCAGTGGAGCAGACATTAATGATATCAGCCACCCACATGACTGATATCCACCACTGCTAATCGATGTCAGACCCCAGTGCTACCTAGAGGCCAAAAGTGGGGAAGAAAGGAGGTGTTGGTTTGAGTGTTTGTTTAGATGTGTTGGAAGATGCTTGACTTCCTGGGCAGCTTAAGCAGAATTGTTACCTAAATCTGAATATCCAGAAGGACACGCCCTCAGCCAGAAAGGAAGTGAACTTAGCGTTCAGGGTAAGTGTAGAGGTTGAATTCTGCTTCCTTGAATTTTCTGCTCAAATCACCAGGTCTTATCAGGGCACGAAGGCCCCATCAGCAGCCTGTGCTTCAACCCAATGAAGTGCATCCTTGCCAGCGCTTCCTGGGACAAGACCGTCCGGCTGTGGGATATGCTCGATAGCTGGAGAACCAGAGAGACGCTAACCGTGGCCTCGGACGGTGAGCGTCGTCGGGCTCGCTGCTGGCGAGAACGTCTGCTCTCACAGCAGGAGTGGTCAGGCTCTCTATTAAGCAAAGCACTGTTCTGGGCGCTGGGAAGGAGAACGCTGGTGAGAATCAGCGCAGAGGGCTCACGATTTAGGAAGTGGGTGCCGGGGCAGCAGAGTAGAGGGTAAAAACCCAAAAATAATGTCAAAGAAACCAGCAATGCTAAATACAAAAAAGCACAAAAGGATTGGGAAATTAGTGTGCTAGAGGAGCAGAGTTTCGGGCTGTCTGTCGTGATTGATGTCCCAGGGCTGACTCAGAGCGAAGATTATCCATAGACATAGATCATTTACCGAAACCTGTAAAAGGCTGTGCAGGGAGGCCTTGAGGGACTCAGTAAACTGCCCGGATTGTTCCTTCTCAGTGGGCAGTGGGGAAGACCGGTGCCCTGGCCTACTCCTGACCCCACCCCACAAACCCTGCCTGCGGGCTGGCGACCCCAAAATTAGCCATCCTCCTGAGTGGAGCGAGTCTGCCCCTCTCTGCATGTTGTAGCTGGAAATAGCCTGCGCACAGGGTACGTTGGAGCCAGCTTGAAATCCAGTACGATTAGGAAAAACTCTAAACTAGGTTATCGGGTTTCAGCCAGCTTGGAGGAGATTGAAGAGCTGGGTAGAGGAATCTGGGTATCGGCCGCCCCTTGTGTAGTGGCTTCCTTGAGCTTCTGAGTGGGGTTTTCTGGGTAGCACGTATGCACGCGTGTACATGTATGCACTTTGTTCTTCTCTGCAGCCCTCGCTGTGACTTTCCGCCCAGATGGGGTTGAGCTGGCCGTGGCCACCCTGAACGCCCAGATCACTTTCTGGGACCACGAGAACGCCGTGCAGACAGGCTCCATCGAAGGCAGGCACGACCTCAAAGTGGGCCGCAAAGAACTGGACAAGATTACGGCCAAGCACTTGGCCAAGGGAAAGTAGGTGAAAGTGCCGTTCGGTGGGGCCGGGGTGGAATCCTGGAGCAGGGAGATGACCCGGGCCCAGAAAGGCCTGGGCTGTAGGCGGAGTCTGGGGGAAACATAGGGAGTTCAGCCTTGCATGACCACCCCTGGGGGTGATGGGCTACCCCAAGAGGAGACTCACGAGTCCCTGCTCTGCCACTGGCCTGTCTCATCAGCTCAGCCAACTCACCTCTTTCTGCGTGTGTTTTTGGTTTTTTTTGGGGGGGGGGGGGTTGATGGTATTTGCTAAGCACTTTGGGTCAAACACTCTTCTAAAGGCTGAGGTAGATATAAGTTAATTTGCCTGGAGGCAGTCTCTGTCCTACATGGAGCTCACGATCTAATTAGGAGGGAGAACAAGAGAACTGAGGCACAGAGAAATCAAGTGACCTGCCCAAGGTCACACAGCAAGCATTTGTTCCAACCCAATATGTTTCTGTGACTTCTGAAAGGCCATGCTACAGGAACGGACTTGTGCATCTCCAGGGCTTTGGCCAGAGGAGAGCGTGAAGTGGGCACATTGGGATGGGTTGGCAGCTCACGGATGTGGAGATGTCACCTGTGTAATTTGGGGGCTTTTCCCCCTCTTCTTCCCTGTTCCCCCAATTCAGGTCTTTCACCACTCTGTGTTATTCAGCGGATGGCCAGTCCATCCTGGCCGGAGGCATGTCCAAGTTCGTTTGTTTTTACAACATCAAGGAACAGATTCTCATGAAGAGGTTCGAAATCTCCTGCAACCTCTCCCTGGATGCGATGGAGGTGAGTGAGATGTGCGCTGTCTCGATTGACCCCAGGGGCTGCAGAATTGCTCCATCCCGGTTTCACCGGGAAACCTGACTTGCCTCTAGCTCTGGCGGGTGGGCCCCGAAAACACTGGGGTGGTTAATCGAGAGCGGGAGCAATCAAAAGTCACACATGTGGCCCTCGAGGAAAGTGGGTGGGTTGTTATTCAAATTGGCTATCTTGCAATGCTGAATTTTGAAACAAAACCAAACCGTCTCTGTGGTGACCGGAGAATGTTCGCTCCTTGAGGGCAGGGACCGTGCTTTGGACTTTCCCAGGCACTTAGGACAGGGCATCACACTCAACAGATGCCATTTTGCCAGCATTATTACCAAAAAGCCGCAGGAGCTGGAAGTCCAGATTTGTGTGGCCCCCTGCTTGGGTCCGCCCTACAAATCTAGCCAGTGGCTTCGGTGACCCAGCCCCCTGGCAATGCTACTGCCTCTGGTGACCCCGACCCTGGACCCTGAAGCATCTCCCCGTGGGCCTCAGCTGATCATTTGTTTTCAACTTTTCTTTGTCCTCCCAGAGCATTTAATTGGCTGTTTTGTTCAGGGATTTAAGCGGGAAGTTAGGAATGTGAAACAAGGGGTGACTAAAGGGAAGATTACTGTTGGAATATCCAGGCATTGTTTGCAGGAAGTGGAGCAGGTGAGATCCGTTTGATCTTCCTGCATCTGTCTCGCTCCCGAGATGAGACACCTTGCTTTTTCTCGTCTTTCAGGAGTATTTGGATCGCCGGAAAATGACAGAATTTGGCAGCTTGGCACTGATCGACCAAGATGCCGGAGTGGAAGAAGGGGTGGCCGTGCCACTGCCCGGGGTCAGAAGAGGTAATCGGGGTTGCGACCCCTGTGGGATGACCGAAGGTGGTTCGGGACTCTTTAGACAGAGGATAAGCTAGAGCCCCTTCCAGGGGCATCAGTCGATGGGAACCCCTGGGCCTGGAGCTAAGAGGCTGCTCTGCTCTGTTGGGTGCTGGCTGTCGGCGGCCGGCATGGAGAATCAACCGGACACATCGATCCCGTCCATTTGGGTTCTGGTCCGGTTGGTGCCCGTGAGCCGGGCATGGAGAAGAAGCCGTCTAGGGAATCCATCCAACTGAAGGAACCTGAGCTGAAGGTGGACTTCCTTTTCCCCAAATTCTGGACTGAGCCAGCGACCCTAAGGGTTCCCAGTGTAGGAGTCCCAGGAAGGCTGCCCCTGGCTGGGAGGCAGGAGACCTTGGATAGGTCACTTAATCTCTACCTGCCTCTGTTTCCCCACCTGTAAGATGGGAGTGAGAGTACCTGCCTCTCCGGTCCTCAGTGGGATGTGGGATGGACATAATGAGGTAAAAACGATGTGAAAGTCCTGAGTCCTCTTATCCCATTGCTGAAATGCATGATTACCTAGGGCCCTTAAAGATTGGGACCCTTGAGTCATTTAGGGCAGGAGAATGATTTCCTTCATTTTTAGTCTGCCTCTTTTGCTTGGGGGTGCATTTCCTCTCTGCAGTTGTGGAGAGAGCATTCCGGATAATCAGCTGTGCTTGACAGACATTTGGTCACCCGGAAAGTGATGGTTTGAATGTGGGCACCTTTGTAGTAGGAAGTTCATTTCTGTCCCGTGTCTCAAGGGGCTCTTGCTTGGAAACATTAGCTGGCTCCAAGCAGAATCCAGGTGTGACCGCAGTATATTTGGTTGGGGTGGGCGAGGAGGAAGAAGAGGGTGTGTTTGAAAGCAGCTCGGCCTAGGGCACTTGGCATCTAGTTAGTCACATTTATTGAGCGTTTACTGTATTCAGAGCACTGTACTAAGCTCTTGGGAGAGTACAGTATAACAACATTAACAGACATCTAGGGACATCCTTCAGACCCACCTGGAACAGGGGGTAGCCTTGGAATCTCTTCCTTGCCATCCTGGCACTTCCGTTCCAGTGGGGCTACTTGGTTGAGCCCTGTACCCTCTTTCTCCTGAAGTTTTGGATGGCAAGTTGCCGGCCCAGTGGAACGACATCAGGACCCCAGATCCGATCGCCGGTGCCACGGTTGGGTGATGGGCTGTTTCCATTTGTCTGCAGGTGACATGAGTTCCCGACACTTTAAGCCTGAGATCAGAGTGACCTGCCTCCACTTCTCTCCCACTGGTAGGTGTGGAAAGGTGTTTTCTCTGCCAGAGGAAAGGGGCCGGGTCGATTGGCTGCCTGTAAGATGGTTGAAAACTTTTCTTACACCAGTGTTGGGGATCCAGCTCCTGGCCCACCCCTAGGGAGCCCTGCCCTGCCCTTTCCCTTCCCTTCTGAGAGACAAGCAAAGAGATCGAGGGCTTTCAGAGGTACCTGGTCATCCCTCAGGAACAGAAGCTGCAATCCCGCTGCTGGAGAAATGTGTACTTTATTTGGCAGATGTCGAGGAGCAGCACAGGTCACTTCTTCAGTGGAGTTAGAGCCAATCCCCAGAGCTCCCCTCACATTCACTGCCTGGGGACCCCGGGCTGCGTTTTGCAAGCGTTCAGTTCCCCTCTTCTGGCCCCGTTCAAACACCCCACCCTGGGCCTACCGCAAGCTGGCTGTGGACTGGGCACCTGCTTCCCCTGGGTTGGCAGAGGTCAGACGTGTCGTCGGCCTTAGGGGTCTTCCCTGCCCACCATCTCTTATTTCCTCGGTCCTCCCCTAGGGCGGTGCTGGGCGGCCACCTCCACCGAGGGCCTTCTCATCTTCTCCCTGGACTCTGGGCTGGTCTTTGACCCCTTCCAGCTGGATTTCGACATCACCCCCAGGAACGTGCGGATCACAGCGCGCCGGAAAGAGTTCACCAAAGCGATTCTGATGGCCTTCCGCCTGAACGAGCAGAAGCTGATCCAGGAGGTGATGGAGTCGGTGCCCAGGAATGAAAGTAAGCCCGGAGGCTGTGGCTTGTGCCGCGAGGGATGATTGGTGGCTCTGATTCCTTTTTAGCAGTGGACCGTCTGGGCCCTTCCCCCACCTTTGGGCACAGATTGACAGAGCAGGATTCTGTTTGGGGGGAAGGGTGTTGTGCAGAGCCGGGGGCGTGCTGGCCTTTCCTCGCCCTCCCCACCTTCCTCCCCAGAGCCCCGGGAGGGACCTGCCACCCCTGGGTAGGTCAGGTGGAGAACTGGCCATCCTGAGGCTGTGAGGAGCTCCTCATACCCAGCGAGGACCAGCCAGGGGCTAGGGGTGATAGCCTTCAGCGGGCCAACCAGCCAGGCGCCACTGGTGGAATCTGTTATGACTCAGCTCCCCGGATGGGGCCCTTGGCTTTTTCGTTTCCCCCCTTGGTATTTAAGCGCTTACTATGCGCCAGGAACTGTACTGCAGCTCACAGGGCAGTATCATCTCGTGTGTTTCTTCGTGTCGCCACTTTGGCCATTGGTAAGCAGAGAATGAGTGACAGCTAGGCCAGGCTCCTGGCCGGCATTCCTTCCTGTGTCCAGGACACTCATTCTGGGAGTTGCTTCCCGCTTGAATGCTGTCCTGATGTGCAAGACCCAGTCTCCCCTTGCACACAACTCGGGGAAAAAGGGGCCCCTCAGACCCAGAGACTTGGAGCCAGTCCCCGTAAAGGTGACCGAACGCCAGAAGTTTCCAGTGTGAGTGGAATGTTGCCACGTTGCTCATTCCTGCTAAATAGTAAGTTCGAGGAGAAGGAGGAAGAGGAGGGACTTGTATTAGGTGGCCACTTGGTGCAGGGCACTGTACTGGTGATTTGTGAAATACTGAAAGAAGTGACATATCTCCTGCCTACTGGGAATTCTAACAGAGGGTCTTACTCTTTCACAAGTGGTCTGCACATAGTAAGGGTCGGTAAATCTTATTGATGGATCGATTTTGATGAGCTGGAGTGTAAACTCTTAATACGGGGATTGACTCAGAGCTCTTTTCTAATGTCCACTGTTCCCAGCCTTTACGGACACTTTTTTCTCCCTTCTCACGCAGTTGAGGTGGTGTGCTCATCGCTTCCCGATTTGTATGTGGACAAAGTTCTTGAATTTTTAGCCTCCGCCTTCGAGGTGTCGCATCACCTGGAATTTTACCTGACCTGGTCCGAACGGATACTGATGCTGCACGGTCCCAAGTTGAAAACCAGGTGAGTGAGAATTGGGCGCGTGCTTGTACCCTGGGCACAATGGCTTCGGGCTGTAATTGAGCAGGCTCCCGCTGGGTGGGATTCTCTGGATTTCTAGAAGTGGGTTATGTAGCAGAGCTCAGAGTGGACGTTTAAAGCCAGTGGTGGTGGTTACTTGTGGCTGTTCGTCCCACCTCCTCTTGGAGCCTGGGGCTGTCCAGGATGAGGTGCCCTTTCCAGTGCCCTGCCATTCCTGGTTTCTGACCTGGAGGGAAGCTGTGTCCAACGGCACAAAACCCCTTGCTTACTTGAAGCAGTGTGGCTCAGTGGAAAGAGCCTTTGGAGTCAGAGGTCATGAGTTCGAATCCCAGCTCTGCCACGTGTCAACTGTGTGACTGTGGGCAGGTCACTTAACTTCTCTGTGCCTCAGTTACCTCATCTGTAAAATGGGGAGTAAGACTGTGAGCCCCACGAGGGACAACCTGATTCCCCTATGTCTACCCCAGCGCTTAGAACAGTGCTCTGCACATAGTAAACTCTTAACAAATACCAACATTATTATTATTATTAGTTCTGTCCAGCCCGCAGATCCCAGGGCACAGGGGAAGGAAGGTGATTGGGTCCGGTGCCGGGACCGGGAAATGGCACCGATACAGTCCGTTCTTCCCCGCGGCCCTGACTCTGGGCAGGAAGAGACAGACTAAAGCAAAAGCACTAGTCTAACCTACGGGGGGCCTGCCCTTTTGGAGTGTGAGTGTGTGCGTGGGTTTGCACGATAAAAGGTGGCGGGGAGAGGGCTTAGATCCTCCTCCTCATGCGAAGACAATTTGACTGACGGGAGAGATGATCGGAGGGTGTCTAGACCGGCCGGGGCAGACCTGAGCGGTCTGGACCCTATCGTGCCCACGCTTGCAGAGACTCACCCCTTACCCATGAGAAGCAGTGGGGCCTAGTGGATAGAGCACAGGCCTGGAAATCAGAAGGACCTGGGTTTTAATCCCAGTTCTGTCCCTTCTTTGTTGTGTGACCTTGGGCAAGTCGCTTCACTTCTCGGGCCTCAGTTACCTCATCTGCCCACGTGAGACATAGACTGTGTTCAATCTGAGTAACTTGTATCTATCTCAGGGCTTAGTACAGTGCCTGACACACAGTAAGTGCTTAAAATACCATTAATAACAAATGCCTTGCCCCGATTTTGGGCTTCCAGGTCCAGCTTGTCTTCGTTTGGGGTTCCCCTCTCAGGATCCTGCCAGTGCTTTGGTTCAAAAATGGCTCCCCTTTCCTGACTGCAGTGGGCCTGGCTGGTCTGGCTGCTGCAAGGGCTGGATCTCTGACCACACCGTGAAAGCGACTTTTCAGCACAACAAAACACACATATGCACAATCTCTCTCTCTCTCTCTCTCTCTCTCTCTCTCTCTCTCTCTCATCCTGGAATAAATGGGTTTATATTAAATTGGGGCTTAATTTTTTTTTTTTTCCAGGGCAGGAAAGTTGTTACCTACTGTTCAGTTCCTTCAGAAGAGCATTCAGCGGCACTTTGATGATATTTCTAAACTGTACGTATTTCCTGACTCCCATTTTGGTGAAGTCCAGCGCTTGCTTCCAAGGCCTGGGGTTAACTGACAGTTTGCATAGCTGAATTCCGTTTTGCTTGGGCAACCGGGGTGGGCATTCATCCAGTTTAGGGCAGTTACTTGAAACTTTCCTGATTATTCGAACTAGCCCGAGTCATTTGGGCAGCTGAGGTCCATGCAAGTCCATCTTCTGAATTCACTTTTAGGCAAAAATCAACTGGGCATTAAAAAACAAACAAACCTCATTTTGGAGAGGGAATGGTACCTCGGTATGGTTGCATGGCTAATACGGGTCAAAATTATGTCTGCTTCAACAGCTGTGACTGGAACCGCTACAATATCAAATACGCCTTGGCGGTTTCCCAGCAGCGGGGCGTGAAACGGCCCAACGACGAAGATTTAGAAACGCCTGAACCGGGCGGCTTGCAGCCTGGGGAAGAGGACGTGGAGGAGGAGGAGGAGGAGGAAATGTGCATGTAGCCTCAGAGTTCTGCTCTGTTCCTACTGTGGAAGACGTGATTCATGCAGTGGTATTCACTGAACCTACCTGGCCCTCATAGTGGCTCATCTCTTTACGTAAGCAGGGGTTAAGGAGAGGTAGAGATGGGGAAGGTGGACGGGCGGTCAGGTTTGGAGCAGAATGACTGTCTCAGAAGTGATCGTTTCCATCCTGGGCACACAGGAAATGGTGTGTTTTCCTAACGCAGTCCCTTCTGTGAGCTCAGGGATACAAATAGATGCTCCTCTGGAACGTCCTAATCGAAGCCAGAGGGTGAGAGCGAAGCCAGCTCCTGTGGAGAGTTGTGGCATTTTTTTTTAGGCAGCACAGGGGAGAGGGAAAGCAGAGGGCCAACTTGGTGGCTTCTCAGCTTTGTAGCAAGCAGTCTGGTCCGCCTGGGGGCCCTCCCTGCCGTCAAGTCCCTCCTGTCGCTCCTCTGGGAAACGTCAAAGCCATAGGGATGTTTGTGGAGTTTCCTGGGACCGGCAGGAGAGTATGGGGGTCACAGGTGAGCAGAAGAGCGGATCGATGTACTGTGTCCGGCTCTTGGGCATCGGGTAAGAGGCCTGACTGTGGTGGCCCCCTCAGAGTTGGCTTTGTTTTTTTCCCAGAGTGGACCTCTTCCTCACATACCATCCTATGTGTTAAAGGGGGAAGGATACTGAGAAAGAGAAATTAAAAGCTTTTTCCTCACTGCCAGAGAAATAATGTGTGATTACTGGGTGTGACATTCGCAGTTGTACTTAACTAGTCGTTTTGTTGATTTTAGTTATTCAGATGGGATATTCCAATTGAGCTCTGCTCGACAGCTTGAACCCTCTCCACAGACCATTAGACATTCTTATAGGCAGATTTGCCCAGTAGGTTCCAGGTTTTACATTTGAGCATTTTGGATCAACTAGTAAAGCAACTGTGAGTGAGCAGTGTAAGGGGGGACTTCTGGTTTTCAGGTTTGTCCCATCTCCCGATGATCCATTACAGTACTTTAAAGAGAAGGCTGCCGATCATTAACTGGAGAGTGTTTTGGAAAGATCTGGAGGTATTTGGAAGTTAAAAGGAAGTTGAGTTTTCTAAGGTCTCCTTGCCCTCCCCCCTTGAAACAGAAGAGAAGATGCTATCCCTTGAGAAATCTACAGTCTGATAGCGAAGACTTTACAGAAACTGGTGAAAATGGCAATGCCTATGAGTGAAAAAATAAATAAGCACAAGAGAATTTGAAAGGATAAAGTGAAAAATGCCCGAGTGCTACCATGGCTGGTAGGCTGATTTGACTAGGAATAGCTCGATTGTGGGTGGTTGTGGGTTTTTTTTTCTTTTTTAATTAAAAAAAAAATGCTGAAATGTGTTGGCCCTCATGGCCATGGGTAAGGCAGCCACCGAGCAGGTCACTGGTGCAAAAAAAGTCATGAGCCAATATCAGAAAAGAAAATAGCATTTCACCAAAAATTCTCATTTACGGGTGTGCCTTCTGTGGGCTGCCTGGGTGTCAGCTAAACCAGGTAAGCACATTAAGTGGATATACATCCCCTAGTCCTGTATCTGATCGCAAAGCCTGGAAATCTGGATTGGACCACCCCTGACCCCCGCCTAGTAGGTGGGCGGGGAGGAATCAAGATTTGAGGTAGTAGGCTTGGCCCCAGACCCAGCTAGCGGTGGGTGGCCGACAGTTGAACGGGTCGAATGGGAGTTTCTAGAATGTCGTGAGCCCGCCTCATCCCAAACCAAGGGGGCTACATGCCGCAACGAAAAGTGACATGGCCATTGACTGAGAAGCACATGGTATTTATTGTGAGCTTTCCGTGTGCAGAGCACTGATAGAAGCGGTTGGGGTAGTACTGTGCAACAGATGTGTCCTCTGCTTTACAGCAAGTTTACAGTTTCAACAAACCTGTTTCATTGTTGGTTTTTTTTAGATCTTTTAGTACAGAAAGAAGTCAGTGGGGTGTCCCTGAAATTTAGGGCACTGCCCAACCAGAACCTAGACATGTTAGTCACCGAGAAGCCAAGGCAGTGGCAAATGCTGCAGTCTGGGTGTTTTTTGTTTGTTTTTAAGTGATATTTGTTAAGTGTTTACAGTGTGTCAAACACTGTGCTAAGTGCTGGGGTAGGTACATCTTGAAGCAGTGCGGCTCAGCGGAAAGAGCACGGGCTTGGGAGCCCGAGGTCATGGGTTTGAATCCCGGATCCACCATTTGTCAGCTGTGTGACTGTGGGCAAGTCACTTAACTTCTCTGTGCCTCAGTTACCACATCTGTAAAATGGGGATTAAGACTGTGAGCCTCACGTGGGACAACCTGATTACCCTTTACCCCAGCGCTTAGAACAGTGGCTCTGCACATAGTAAGCACTTAACAAATACCAACATTATTATTAATTTAATTAGGGAAGTCACAGTCCCTGTCCCGCATGGGGCTCACAGTCAAAAGTAGGAGGGAGAACTGATATTGAATCCTTGTTCTGCAGTTGAGGAAACAGGTCACGGTCACACAGCAAAAAGAGAGGCTGAGGCCACATTCGAACCCAGGTCCTCTGACTCCCAGGCTCTTTGATTCATTTAATCGTATTTATGGAGTGCTTACTATGTGCAGAGCACTGTACTAAGCGCTTGGAATGGCAGAGACAATCCCTGCCCAATAACGGGTTCCCAGTCTAAACGGCTTTTCACTAAGTTTGTCGGATCCTCCCAAGCACATGCGTGGCTCAGGGGAAAGAGCCCGGGCTTGGGAGTCAGGAGTCATGGGTTCGAATCCCGCTCTGCCACTCGTCAGCTGTGTGACTGTGGGCAAGTCACTTCACTCCTCTGGGCCTCAGTGACCTCATCTGCCCCACGTGGGACAACCTCATTACCTTGTATCACAAATACCAACATTATTATTATTATTATTAAAATGGGGATTAACTGTGAGCCTCACATAGGACAAGCTGATGACCCTGCATCTCCCCCAGCGCTTAGAACAGTGCTCTGCACATAGTAAGCGCTTAACAAATACCAACGTTTTAGAGAAGCAGCGTGGCTCGGTGGAAAGAGCCCGGGCTTGGGAGTCAGATGTCATGGGTTCGAATCCCGGCTCCGCTACTTGTCAGCTGTGTGACTGCGGGCCAGTCACTTCTCTGTGCCTCAGTTACCCCATCTGTAAAGTGGGGATTAACTGTGAGCCTCACATGGGGCAACCTGATGACCCTGGATCTCCCCCAGCGCTTAGAACAGTGCTCTGCACATAGTAAGCGCTTAGCAAATAGCAACATGATGATTGTGCGCACAGTAGGCGCTCAGTACACCTCCCCGGGTGGAAGCGCCTGCCCCTTCTCAGCCACTGGACGCCCAGGCCAGGCGGGGTCGGAGGCCGAGGGAAGAGTGCGCAGGCGCGCGGGTTCCTCCTCCGCCCCCCCCCCGAGGTAACGCGCATGCGCCGGCGCCGTCACGTGGTCGCCCGCCCCCCGCCGGCGCGAGCGCGCACGCCAGCTCCGCCCCCTTCGCGCAGCGATGATGGCAACGAGGTTGGCTGCGGCCTCCAGGGCGCTGTGGGGCGGCGGCCCGCGGCGGCTGGGACCCCGGGGGCGGGCGGCCGCCCCGGCTCCGGTCCCGGCCCCGGCCCCGCTCCACCGCTCCGCGCCGCGCCCGGGCCCCAGAGTCGCTGTCGTGAGTAAAGCGCGCCCCCGAAGGACGCGTCCCCGGGCGTGCGCGCCCGCCCGCCCGCCCTCTCCAAGGACGCGTATGCGCGCGCGCGCCCGAAGGCGGAGGCGGAACCCGCGCGCCTGCGCACTCTCCCCTCGGCCTCCGACCCCGCCTGGCCTGGGCGTCCAGTAGCTGAGAAGGGGCAGGCGCTTCCACCCGGGGAGGTGTACTGAGCGCCTACTGTGCGCACAATCATCATGTTGCTATTTGCTAAGCGCTTACTATGTACAGAGCAGTGTTCTAAGCGCTGGGGGAGATCCAGGGTCATCAGGTTGCCCCATGTGAGGCTCACAGTTATTCCCCACTTTACAGGGCGCGGCCATCACGTCCACCACCTTGAGAGGCATTATAATATTATATAGTAATTATTATATAACACTATTATTTTATATTAGATGACGTAATAATTAATAATGTTGGTATTTGTTAAGCGCTTACTATGTGCAGAGCACTGTCCTAAGCGCAATGTAGATACAGGGTCATCAGGTTGTCCCACGTGAGGCTCACAGTCTTCATCCCCATTTTACAGATGAGGGAACTGAGGCACAGAGAAGTGAAGTGACTTGCCCACCGTCACACAGCTGACAAGTGGCAGAGCCAGGATTCGAACCCATGACCTCCAACTCCCAAGCCCGTGCTCTTTCCACTGAGCCACACTGCTTCTCTGATCAATGTAATATTAATGGTAATACTATTAATGATGATGATGACTTTTGTGAAGCGCTTTCTATGTGCCGAGCACTGTTCTAAGCGCTGGGGAAGGTAATAATAATGTTGGTATTTGTTAAGTGCTTACTATGTGCAGAGCACTGTTCTAAGCGCTGGGGTAGACACAAGGGAATCAGGTCGTCCCACGTGGGGCTCATTTTACAGATGAGGTAACTGAGGCACAGAGAAGTGAAGTGACTTGCCCACAGTCCCCCAGCTGACGAGTGGCCGAGCTGGGATTCAAACCCATGACCTCTGACTCCCAAGTCCGTGCTCTTTCCACTGAGCCACGCTGCTTCTCTAAGGTGCAAGGGAATCAGGTTGCCCCACATGGGGCTCACAGTCTTCATCCCCATTTTACCGATGAGGTGACTGAGGCCCAAAGAAGTTAAGCGTCTTGCTCAAGGTCACACAGCTGACAGGTGGAGTCGGGATTAGAATCGGGAGCCCGTTGTTGGGCAGGGATTGTCTCTCTCTGTTGTCAAATTGTACATTCCAAGCGCTTAGTCCAGTGCTCAGCACACAGTAAGTGCTCAATAAATACGATTGAATGAATTAGAACCCACATCCTCTGACTCCCAAGCCTGGCCTCTTGCCAATGTACCACGCTCGGGTGACCCAACCACGCAGGGGAAAGAGCCTGGGCTTGAGAGTCAGAGGTCATGGGTTCGAATCCCAGCTCCGTCACTTGTCTGCTGTGTGACCGCGGGCAAGTCACTTTACTTCTCTGTGCCTCAGTTCCCTCATCTGTAAAAATGGGGATTAAAAAATGTGAGCCTCACATGGGACAACCTGATGACCCTGGATCTACCCCAGCGCTTAGAACAGTGCTCTGCACATAGTAAGCACTTAAATGCCATAATTATCATTATTATTATTATTATGTAACTGGCCTCTGGGCAGGGGGAGACAGCTTCACTGCTGGGTGACCTTGGGCCAGTCATTTGACGTCCCTCTGCCTCAGTTTTCTCATTTGTTAAATGCTCTCCCTCTGTTTTAGATTATGAATCCCATGTAGGACGGGGTCTCTGTCTGATCTAACTGCCCAGTATTTATCCCAGCGTTTAAGCCAAGTGCTTGGCACATAGGTGCTTAGGAAGGACCCTGTCTTCTTAATTTATTGTGCCCTCTAAGGCGCTAAATACAGTGCTCTTCACACAGTAAGTGTTTCATAAATGCCACCGTTTGATAAAGCAGGATCACTTAGGTCGAGCTCACTTCCAAAGCCCCGTTAGCATTTCAGGCTTTGGGAAGCATGTTAGGGTGTACGTCCCCATGATAACCCAGTAGGGGTTTTGGGGGGAAGAGGGAAGAAGATGTGGGTTCGCACATGGTGGGGCTCAGAATTGAAGCCGTTCTTTCCTCTTTTCAGATTTTGTCCGGATGTGGTGTCTATGATGGGACAGAAATCCACGAGGCTTCAGCGTAAGTGCTTTTATTAGCCTCTCTCCTGCTGCACACCCTGAAGTGACAGCGGTTTCTGATGTCTAAGCTTCCTCCCTTTGGGAAGAGCCTCCCAAGAAAGGGTGTTTGCACCTCCTGTAAGATAAATGCCACCTTCCTGGATAAAAAAGGGCAAACCCAGAGGCAGAGTGAGGAAGGGGTACTGGGGCAGCTAACTCAGGGCACTTCTAGGGGTCCCGGGTCAGTCACCCCCAGACTCCTCCTCGCACACTGCCCACCTCAGATCCTCAGGACAGGGTGGGTGCTGCCAGAACTTGAGGTGTTCGTGGGCTAGGGAAGGAAACCTGCTCCAGTCTGGTTTAAAAATCAGACATAAACCCTACGACTCACTTTGTTTTGTGGGACTTGACTGTATTTCCCCATCGGTGATTGGGTCTTTTTAGGATACTGGTTCACCTGAGTCGTGGCGGGGCAGAGGTTCAGATCTTCGCTCCGGATATGCCGCAGATGCATGTGATCGACCATACTAAGGGGCAGCCGTGTGAGACCGAAACCAGGTAGGAGGTTGTTGCTTCTCTCCTGTCCTTTCTTCCACCTGGTTTGGGCCGACTACGCCTTCGGCGGCCTCCTGGATCCTTATCCCTCCCAGCGGCTCAAGTTGCTCAGCTCCAGGCCTTCTTCTCCGCCCCCGTTCCACTCGGGGCTCACAGTCTAAGTGGGAAGGTGAGCAGATATCGAATCCCCACTTGACAGATGAGGAAACCGAGACAAAGAGCAGTGAAGTGACTTGCCCAAGGTCTCACAGCAGGCAAGTAGCAGAGCTGGGATCCAGCTGAGGATTAGAGCAGCAGTGTGGCCTAGTGGAAAGAGCATGAGCCTGGAGTTGGAGGATGTGGGTCCTGCCCGGTTATCTTGTACCCACCTCAGCACTTAGTACAGTGCTTTCGTTCATTCATTGAATCATATTTATTGAGTGCTTACCGTGGGCAGAGCCTCATACTAAGCACTTGGAAAGTACAGTTCAGTTCCGTACTTGGCACGAAGTAAGTGCTTAACAAGTACCACAGTTATCATCATCATTACTACTGAGGATGATTCAAGGACCAGAGGGGCAGAACTTGGACTAACTTGGACTCAGGCCTGGGCTTTTTTTTTTTTAGTTTTTTTAATTGTTTGTAAAAACTCCATTCACCCAGTATAATTTCACAGTGGGGCTCTCTTGGGACACTTGTCAATGGACTACCTGTACTCCTCCCGTTTGACTGATTCCACATCTTTCGCCCTTCCCGTTTCCAAGGAACGTTCTGGCGGAGTCTGCCAGGATCGCTCGGGGCAAGATCAGCGATCTGGCGCAACTGAGCTCAAAGAACCACGATGCGGTCATCTTCCCTGGAGGGTTCGGGGCTGCCAAAAACCTGTGAGTGCCTCGACCCGCCGCCTGTGGAAAGAGCAGAGGGGACTGGGTGCCGGCCAGAACTGAACAGAACTGGCTTGGGGCGAAGGAGACGCTGATGGGGATTCTGGGATAGGTTTGGGGGGGGGTGTTTGTTTCGGCATCATTTCCCTGACCTTTCCCCATCCCCGAGGGCGAGGCTCACCGTAAGCACTCTTCTGATGGATTATGGAAAGTGAAGGCCTTTCGGTGGATTTAGCCCTCCCTGCTGCCCATTGAGAACTCCCCATTCTCGCCCACTGCTGTAAACCCACTGTCTTGGTCTCAAGAGGAGCTGAGGGAACTTTTGTCTTGTTTCGTGGAACATGTGAGGGTCTGGGCCCGGGAGCGGGTGGGAAAGTCTTAGGTCAGTGGAGCATTAAAGATGGCGATGACGATTTCTGTAGTTTTGTGTGAAGGAACCGTCACTGGCCCCTCTGCTCAGTGGCTTCACAGTTTGTTCTGGGGCTCGGATGCCGCTTCTCCGCCAGGTAAGGGGGCGCTGGGACTGAGAGTCAGGATCGGGACTCGTGCTTGCTATTCCTCCACCCGTTTTGAGCTCCTTTTCCCCCTTTTATCTTCCCCTGGCTCCCTCCACTGCTGTCTCCATTCCTTTTCACCTTAGACACTTTTAAGTTCTTCGCAGATGAACTTTCCTTTCCTCCACTCCTCTGCCCCTCCAGAAAAGAAACAACCCCCAAATCCCCTTTCAGGTGCTAAGGGCAGTTTTGTGTTGCGGCAGGTGTACCTTTGCAGTGGATGGGAAGGACTGTAAAGTGAATCACGACGTCGAGCGTGTCCTGAGCGAATTCCATCGAGCAGGGAAGCCCATTGGGTAGGTATGCCGTTTGAGCAGGAGAGTTGGGGGGAGTGTCCAACGGGGACCAGATTACTTCTCTGCTGTCACCATCCTGGGTATTGGAATTAAACTGCCCTTCGTGCTTAAATTTACCACTTTAATTCTCCAAAGCCCTCTTCACTTTTTGTGTCTTGCCAATCACTGGACTCTTAAAGGCATCCTCAGCTGTTCTGATATGGACGAGTCATGAGGACAGAGACGTGAGCTGCCGCCTGTTTGCCCGTGCACATCCCATACTCACCCCTACCTGGTCTCTTACATTCACTTTTTCACACTCACAGCATACCTTCACCTGAATTTTATAGTCCCTCCTCCTCCCTCCCCCAAAACACACCTAATAGCACTTAGTACAGTGCTCTGCACACAGTTGGCATTTAATAAATACCATTAATTAATTGATTCACACTTACACCTCACCAGGTTGAGACCCTGGTGACACCAATAGCAAACAAAGCAGGATAGTTAGTAGCTGCATGCTATCATTACCCAGTAATCCCCAGCCAGGGCTGATTTTCACTTTCCAAGTGGGTGATTGGGAGAAGGAGGAGGAGGAAGGAGCATTTGTCTGTTGGCCTCAAGTGCAGTCAGTTCTCCATGGCAGGGGGAACCATGTGAAGAATCTCTAGCTCCCCAAAGCCGTGTTGAAGTATTCAGGCTGTGACCTTCAAAGACGACAGCCTAAAACAAGCCGGTAAAGGCAGCATATCCAAGTGGAAAGAGCACAGAACTGGGAATCAGGAGGCCCGACTTTTAAACACAACTCTGCCACTGAGCTGCTGGGTGACCCTGGGCAACTCACTTAACCTCTCTGGGTCCAGGGACACCTCTTAGCCGGGAGCCCTTTCGTGTCTAATCTGATCATTTTTATCTGCCCCTAGTTAGTGCCGAATAAATACCCAAACAATTCACGATGATGATTAATAGTAACCAGGCCAATTGATCTCGCCACTCATTCATTCTGACTCAGAGCAGCGCGGTACCTAATGCAGCATTTCGTTCACTGCCACCCCTTTCTCAGCCTTTGCTGCATCTCACCGGTCCTTGCGGCGAAAGTCCTTCACGGGCCTGAAGTTACTGTGGGACACGAGCAAGAGGAAGGTGGAAAATGGCCCTACGCTGGGACCGCAGAGGCCATCAAAGCCCTGGGCGCCAAACACCAGGTCAGAGAAGTAACCATATCCTTACTGGAAAGCAAACGGTCTGGACCCTGGGGCCCCATCCTTCGGGCTCCTTTCCAGACATTCCCGTTGCCTCAGTTTTCTGAGACTCCTGGGGATTGGATTGAGAACACTGGCCTTAGTCAATTAGTTGTATTTATTGAGATCTTACTGTGTGCAGAGCACTGTACTAAGTGCTAGGGATAGTACAGTATAGCAATATAAAGCACATTCCCATACCATAACAACTTTACAGTCTAGAGGAGGAGATGGACATTAATATCAATGCATAAATTACAGGTTGATACAGAAGTGCTGTGAGGCTGGGATGAGGGGATGAATAAAGGAAGCAAGTCAGGGGAACGACATAGAAGGGAGTCTAAGAAAAGGAAAAGAGGGCTTAGCCCCAACAGCCTGAGAGAGATGGTGTCAGATAAAGGGCTTTGAAGCCCTGGCCTGGAAGAGGCCCTGGAAGGGTTGCAGGGTCCAGCAGGATCATTTGCTGTGTTCGCATCCCAGACAGTGGTTGGTTTGAACTCATTAGGGTCCAGTGGGCTGGTAACATGGCTATTAACTCTGTTAGACTGTACTCTCCCAAGCGCTTAGTTCAGTGCTCTGTACACAGTAAGCACCACTGATTGATTCTCCTGCAGGCCACCAATAGACATATAATAGGTCACAGAGGTTTGTGCTCTTTGAGTAGGGGAAGCACCTGTTGAGACTGAAGACTCTTCTGGCAGTTTTAAATTTACATTTTACTTCTTTCATAGGAAATGTCGTTCTTGATTTTTTTTTTCCTGTTGCGTCTTACACCTTCCATGCCATCCCCACCTCATCGATCCAGATGCCGTTCACCAGAGGTTACAGCAGGGGAGGAGGGCATGTCCAGGCTGGGGAAGGGAGGGATGAGGGAGAAGGGGTCAGCGGGATTCTCGGGCCAGGATGTTCGTGGCACCAGGGCCACTAATGTGGCCGGCCGGCTCTGGGAAACGCAGTCTCTCGGGAATGGGGATTGGACATCAAAAATAGCCTTCCTGAAGAACCCAAGTGTCCCAGGGGCAGGGAGAAGGAGGCGGGGGTAGGGTGGAGGGCTGTGCTGGACACCTCTGGGCGAGGGACGCGTAGTGGCATGGTAACCCTCCCTTTCCTTGACCATCCAAAACGAAGCCCACGTGGACAAGAAGAACAAGGTAGTCACCACCCCGGCCTTCATGTGTGAAACGGAACTGCACCACATCTTCGACGGGATCGGAGCCATGGTACAGAACGTGCTGAAACTGACGGGAAAATAGACTCCTTTTTCCAACAGACACCCCAGGCTCGGTGGGCCACTTACGCGTTGGGGCTGATGTTGTACTTTGACCACCTCACCTGCTGATCTTTTTTTTTTAATCCCCCCTGTTCATGAGGTCGGTCCGGACATGAAGGTCTCTGTTGTAGATCTGCCAGGATTTGGGGAACACATGCATAGATTCTCTGGGCCCTGGCCACTTCCTCTGCAGGCAGGTGGGGAGGGGGATCTACTTCTTGATGCATAGGTGTGGGATATTTTACCCCCTTTAGGGTGAATCCCCTTGATAGGGATTCTACCTGATAATGTGTCAGCTGAACCAATAAGTCTGAGGAGAAGGGCGGCATCTTCTTCATCAGAGTAGTTGTGCTTGCCCTGCTAAGGCTGATTTCCAGGGTTCTGATATTCAGGTATACCTGGTCTGTGAATGTGTCCTTAGACCAGCCTCAGTTCCCCTTTATTCCCAGGGTGTATTAGGAAAGACAGTGAACAGTGCTTGCTTTTGGATCTTCAAAGATACCACTTGCCAGCTCCCCAGCCTCTTATGGGCTCATTGGCCCAGCAGGGTGATGAGAACCATCAGCCTCAGATCCCCAAACTGCAGGATAGGGGGACGGAAAGCCTCTCAGCTGTAGAACTAAAATAAATCTCACTGATTCAAACTCTCTACTGCCTTTTGGTTCCTTTCAAGACCCTTCAGATCTACTGTTCTTTGGCCTGAAAAATGCGTCGATCCCTTTCTCTTCGGCCTCTCCTTCCTTGCACCAGCCTGCACTTTTTCTGCCTCTCTAAATTGGGTGACTGGGCCCAAGTCAACTTCTGTCTGTGGAGATTTTCGTCCAACAGGGGGCATTGATTCCTGTGTTAATGTTTCTTACTGAGCATCTTGATGGGCCCTGGGGGGACTTGGCTTGACTCTTCTTAGTAGAATCTTCTTTGCCCACTTTAAGCACATTTGCCTCTTTGGAAAGCCGGAGCCAGCTTGATCTTGAGTCCCGTGAGGATTCATTCATTCATTAAATCATATTTATTGAGCCCTTACTGTGTGCAGAGCACTGTTCTAAGCGCTTGGGAGAGAACAATAGAACACACAATGAACTTGCAGTTTAGAGAGTGAGACAGACATTAATATAAATAGATAAATTACAGATATGAATATAAGTACATATGAGGGGCTGGAGGGGAGATGAATAAAGGGAGCTAGTCAAGGAGATACAGAAGGGAGTAGGAGAAGAAGAAATATTCAGTTTAGTCAGGGAAGGCCTCTTGGAGGAGATGTGTCTTCAGTAGGGCTTTGAGGTGGGGGAGAGACATTGTTGGGTTTGAGGAGGGAGGGCGTTGTAGATTAGAGGCAGGATGTGTCTAGATAGGTGAGATTGAAGTATAGTGAAAAGGTTGGCATTAGAGGAACAAAGTGTGGGTTGTAATACAGTAGCGAGGTGAGGTAGGAGGGGGCAAAGTGATGGACTGCTTTTAAAAGCCAATGGTGAGGGGTTTTTGTTTGATGTGGAGAAGGATGGAGTTGAGGAGTGGAGAAACATGTCCTGAACATGTTTTTGTAGAAAAATGATCCGGGCAGCAGAGTGAAGTATGGACTGGAGTGCGGCAAGACAGGAGGATGAGCCTCGTGGACAGCTGGTAGGTAAAGAATTCGGAGTTTTAACACAATGTTTGATCCATCTATTAGGCCTTCTACACTCTTGAATATGGCAAGTTAATGCCAGCTTGGTATAAGCCAAATGGGGAAAACCCGTAGGACATAGAAAAATATATTCAGTGCTGGCTTTTTCAACCACTCAGGTGAATTTAACAATGATAATAATAATTTTGGTATTTATTTGCTTACTATGTACCAAGCATTGTTCTAAGTTCTGTGATAGATACAGGATAGTCATCCCTGTCCTTCACAGGGCTCACAGGACTAAGGGGGAGGGAGAATGGTAATTTAATTCCCATTTTACAGAGGAGGAAACTGAGGCACAGAGAACTAAAGTGATCTGCCCAAGTTCACATGGCAGGCAAATGGAAGAGCTGGGTTTAGAAGAAGGCGTCTTCTTCAAAGAAGAAACATATAATAAAGGTAGATAAACTCATGATCATGAATGGGGATAATCAAAGCAACAGCTTATTCACCCACAGTCATCCAGTTCAGCACCCCTCAACACAGGGACACATTCCAAAATATTCAGTCACTCATGCGAAGCAGCATGGCCTAGTGAATAGAACACAGGCCTGGGAGTCAGAAGGACCTGGGTTCTAATCCCAGCTCCACCATCTCTCTGCTGTGTGGCCTTGAGCAAATGTCTTTAACTTCTCTGTGCTTCAGTCACCTCATCTGGAAAATGGGGATAAGAATTTTTGTGAGCTCCATTTGGGACAGGGACTGTGTCCAAACTAATTAGCTTATATCTCCCCCAGGACTTAGTAGAGTGCCTGGCACATAGAAAGCATTTAACAAAAAAGTGGTCCTCCTGGATTGGTTCCCCGAAGGGAGGTGCTGGCCCCAGCCAAGCAATGAGAGATGCTTGTGGTCGAGTCAGGTGGATGTGTTTGCTCCCGCTAGGAACTGAGAGGGGAGACCTGGAAGTCCCCAAAGCCTTGGACTCGGTGAAGAGGTTGAGAAGTTTGAGTTAACACAGATAGTCCCGCAAGACATCAAGACTATAAATGAGAATTTCCTATAGTGCCTTGGGCTTTAAGGGAGAAGGGCCCTGTCATTTGAGGACCGATTGTCAGTTGGGCAAGGATGACACGTTTGACCTACGCCTCCCCACCACAGCCGCTATCCTTCATTGCCTCGGCCCGGTCACCCCTACGAGGGAGGCCTCCCGGCTTGAAGGTGGTTTGTGCTTTGTTTTTTTAAATGGTAAGGGCCTACTATGTGCCAGGCACTGTACTGAGCACTGGTGTAGGTACAAGCTAATCAATTTAGATCCAGTCCATGTCCCACTTGGGGTTCACAGTCTTATTTACCATTTTACAGAGGAGGGAGCAGAGGCCCAGAGAAAACTGACTTACCCAAGGTCACACAACAGACAAGTGGTGGTGGAGTCAGGTCCTCCGACTCCCAGGCCCGGGCTCTATCCACTGAGAGCTCTTTCCACTAGGCCTCGTTCCTCGACAGCGGTAAGTCTTACTTCTACTACCCAGACCAACACTGGGAAAACTTAGCCAGGCCCTCGCTGCCGGGCATCTGTGGTAGCAGATGAGAGAAATGAAATCCATAGATAATCCCCAACCCTCATTTCAGCTTATCGTTTCCACCTGTTGTTGAAGTTAAGGAGCAGAATCAAAACTCTGAGTTTCTTTTCCCTTCTCTCACCTTCAGAGAGAAACGGAGAAGCCAAGGCATCTGGAAAGTCCCTAAATGAATGTTTATGTTAGAGTCCGGTGGTCCGTTCAGGTGTGTGTGCCTAGTAGTATTCTCACTGATCTCAGCCTGAAGGGAATGGCCCGTTTCTATCTGTTTGCTGTGCACAGTTCCCGGCAGGGATCGAGAGGCAGGGATCGAGATGGTGGCGAGGGACCGGGTCCCTTCGTCATTCCGCACTTCCCAAGCGCCTAGAACGGTGCGGTCCGGGCAGGCCTGACATGTTCCCCTAGGATAACCTTTTCCCCTGGCTTAAACTTCTCCCCCAGCCTAGCCTTTACGCCTAGCCTAACCTTTTCCCCTAGCCTAAACTTTCCCCTAGCACTCAGTAGACGTTCAGTAAGTGGACTTGTCTGATCAGGGGAGGTTGGTACAGTCACCTCGGTGGGAGAGAGAGCCCATGTCAGACTCGCCCTTCGCCACCAAGGGGCGCCACCGAACCGTTTTCCACAGTTGGCCTCTTCCCAGCTCATATTCCAAGACAGCGGGCGGTCAAACAGAGTTCATTTTTGCTGTAACCATCACCGGCTAGCTCTGTCCCGGCCAAACGATAGCTCACCCCTTGCCTTTAAAAGCGAAATCAAGATCCCTTTCCAAAGATAACTTGGGCCGTTGCCGAGCCCCGGGCCTGTGTCTCCCCCAGACTTCTGATCCCGCAGATTCCCCGTCTAATAATAATAATAATGTTGGTATTTGTTAAGTGCTTACTATGTGCCGAGCACTGTTCTAAGCGCTGGGGTAGATACAGGGTAATCAGGTTGTCCCACGTGAGGCTCACAGTTAATCCCCATTTTACAGATGAGGTCACTGAGGCCCAGAGAAGTTAAGTGACTTGCCCACAGTCACACAACTGACAAGTGGCAGAGCTGGGATTCGAACTCATGACCTCTGACTCCCAAGCCCATGCTCTTTCCACTGAGCTACGCTGCTTCTCAGTGAGTCTACTCAGTGAGAAAGCAATGGGCGGGGAGGGGTGGAAGCTGGCTTCATCCAGGAGTGACTCTTCGTGTCGTTGTGCAAAGAGGGATTGGCAGGCTTCCCTCAGAGAGCCGTGCCATCTCCCCTCTAGTCTTCAGCTGTGGGGGCGGGGGACCGAGGGGAGGAGTGTAACCCACAGGATCAATCCTTTGACCGTATTTATTGAGCACTTACTGTGGTAGTGGTAGTCCCATTCCCTGCCCACGACGAGCTTACAGTCGAGGAATGGCTCCCGGGAAAGAAGCTGACCAAGGTGACCGGTGACTAGGTGCTTCTCCTTCCCTTCATCCCTTCCCTCGGCTGCTTTCCGTTGGAAAGACCCCAGAGATGACGCAGGGATCAGAAGGAACCAGAACAGATTCACTGCTCCTGAGCTATGACTTTTAATCTGTTTGACATCCCGGGACTCTGAGACTCCCATCATCATAATAATAACAACGTGGTATTTGTTAAGCACTTACTATGTTCCAGGCACTGCACTGTGCTGGGGGGGGTACAAGCAAATCAAGTTGGACCCAGTCCCTGTCCCTCATGGGGCTCAGTCTTAATCCCCATTTTACAGCGCTTAACAAATCCTATCATTTATTTTATGAGATAACTGAGACCCAGAGAAATGAAATGACTTGCTCAAGGCCCCACAGCAGACAAGCGGCAGAGCGGGGATTAGAGCCCATGACATTCTGACTCCCAGGCCCGTGCTGTAGCCACTCCACCATGCTGCTTCCCACATCGTGACACATAAAGCTGCGGGGCCCGGTGGAGTAAAAATGCCCTGGTTCTAATCCCGGCTCTGTCACTTGACTGTGGCATGTCACACTGGAAAAGTTACTCAGGTTTTCTGTGTTTCCGTTTCCCCTTCTGTAAAATGGGGATCCATTACCTGCTCTCCCAGCCCCTTTAGACTGTGAGCCCCTTGCGGAACAGGGACTGCGTCCAATCTGCTGATATTGTGTTTCACCCAGCTGTTAACACAGTGCTTGGCCTACAGTTAGTGTTTCCTTCATTCTTTCAGTAGTATTTACTGAGCGCTTACTATGTGCAGAGCATTCTACTAAGCACTTGGAATGTAGTGTTTAAAAAATACCACTGGACACTGGATGCTGGGCAGTGAGGGTTAAGGTTGGGGTAGCAGGAGGGTCCTGCCAGCCTTCCCCCTCCCCTCTTCATTGTCTCGCCCGCTCATCTCCCACCCCCATTAGCCTGTTTCAACTTCGGGGGCTTGGATCACCACCTAGCCTTGCTCTCCAGCCCTTCAGAAGTATATAGAAGGTCACAGTCGTAGCAGCAGGAATAGTGGGAGTAGTTATATTGGTATATTATCAGGAGTAACATTAGTAATATTGGGTGCTAATAGAAGTAATACTAGCATTTATTGAGCACCTGTGGGGAAGTGGCTGGAGAGAAGCTTTTCTGTGCCTCAGTTTCCTCATCTGTAAAATGGTGATTCCATCCTATGCCCTCCTACTTAGACTGTGAGTCCCATGTGTGACAGGGACTGCGTCCAACCTGATAAATTTGCATCTACCCCAGCTCTTAGACCACTGCTAGGCACATAGTAAGCGAGTAACCAATACTATAAAAAAAAATACCGTCCAAGTAGCTTTTGATCTGTTTATTTAGCAAGGTATTTTCTCCTGGAGTGCTGGCCTCCCCCGCTTTAATTGTGAGCTCTCTGGGAGCCAGGGACTGTGTCTGAATGAACGTCTGTTGATTCTTAGCAAAGCTTAGGACAGTGGTTCACCGGTCACCAGTGGTCCCGGGGGTCCCGGGAGCTCCCCTCCCGCAGTACAGCGGGCTCCATCATGGCGTCCTTCCCTTCTCTCCTCTCCCTCTGCCTCCGTCGGCCACTGAAGACCACCCTCCCAATGTCCACAGTGACCATGCTGGCTGCCCCCCAGGGTCTTAAGGATCCTGAGCTAGAACAGTAGGTGGGGCAGGTTGGAACTCTGGGGTTCTTTGGATTGATTTGGAACCAGAGATATGTCCAAACCCCGATTTTTATCAACTCGTCAGCCTCCTCTTGCACTTAAGTTTTACGTATTTATAGACACCCCCGTAGTCTGTGTTTCCATCATTCAGTCGGTAGTTTGTATCGAGTGCTTATTCAGGGCAGGGTGATGTACTAAATGTTTGGGAGAGGACAACAGACCGGATCCCTGCCCTCAGAGAGCTTTCAAGTTCTATATCTGCCTCACCCGTTGGGAAGGGGGAACATGTCCCTCTTTGCGATCAGGAAACATGGCTCGTTCTGGTGTACCTCCAAAGTGCTTAGCACAGTGCATTGCACTCAGCAGATGCTCAATATATGCCACTGCTACTCTTCTTATGAGTCCACCACCACCACCCAAAGAGGTGACTGATTCTCAAACTCTGAAGAGGATGCTTGTAGCTTGTTGGGTGGGAAGAGTCATAGCTCCACGGTCATAGCTAGATCTCTCTGCTCCCCACTTCTTTTCCTCCACCCCTCTGACCTTTCTCTCTCTCCCAACCACAGTACAACACCAGCCCACCCACACATACATACACCGTAACCCCAAAACCAAGCCCGGGTGTGACACCCACACACTTCTCAGTCACCCTGCCCTTATCTGTCAGCAAGCGGTGTGAGTCACTGGCCGTATTCCCCTTTCTCAAAGCTGCTTCCTCGGTCACTAAAGGGGAACACTGAGGCCGGTTTGAGAAAGGGGAGTCGGGATCAATCTTATGTATCACCCAAGCCTCTGCAAGCAAATCACAACTTCATCCTGTCGAAGTTTCTGGTTCTTTTTGAGGCTCGGATCAATCAGTCAGTCGTGTTCATTGAGCACTCGACTGAGTGCAAAGCTCTGTTCTAAGCCGAATGAAGTAGGCTGACCATATGTCCTGGGACAGTCCTGGATTTTTTTAGGTTAACTTGACTATTCGGGGAAAAATGTCCAAATATCCCAGAATTGGGACTGATCCTATCAATCGTATTTATCGAGCACACACTGTGTGCAGAGCACTGTCCTAAGCACTTGGGAGAGTTCAATATAGCAATATAACGGAGTTGATAGAGAAGTTCCCTGCACGCAGTGAGCTTATGGTATCCCTGTCTGAGCACGCCTAGGGAAGCTCTGCAGATAACCGGGGAGGATTACACAGTCTAAAATCTGAGACATTTTCACGCAACTTAAAAACTTCACCACTTTCAGAAACCTCAAGCTGTAAATGATTTCATGGGGGCTAATGATTAACAACTTTACACTACCAGGAAAAAAGCTTGGAGTCTAGCCATTAGAAAGGGATGGCTCTTTAGCTGTACCACTAGTAATTCTGGAGGCGGGGATGGTGCGGTGAGCAGGGGCTATGCCTAACTCTCACCTATGTATTTTTTCCCCAATGTGTTATTGTAGTGTTCTGCACACAGTAGACACTCAAAGAATACTATTACTGCTATTATTACCCACAGGGTACAGTGCACACTATACTGAGTACATGGAAAAGTATGGTATTTGACTCAAGGGATCTCTAGACTGTAAGCTCATTGTGGTCAGGGAAAGTGTCGTTTATTGTTATATTCTACTCTCCCAAGCGCTTAGTACAGTGCTCTGCACAGTAAGCACTCAATAAATATGACTGACTTTAGGGATTTGATTCTCGCCCCACTCTCAACCCTGCAGCACTTAGGTACATAGCTTTAAATTATGTTTTATAAAGTATTTGTCAATATTAATGTCACCCGCTCTAAACCGTAAGCTCTTTGTGGGCATGGAATGTGCTTGCCAACTCATTTGTACTGTACTCTCCCAAGCGGTTACTATTAGTGCTCTGCACATAGTAAGCACTCCAACAAATATCATTAGCTGATTGATTAAGCTCTTATTGCATGCCAAGGACTGTGTTAAGCACTGGAGTAGATTATTATTATTATTTTATTGATTAAGTGCTTACTATGTGATAAACACTGTCTTAAGCACTGGGGTAGATACAAGTTAATTAGGTTGGGCATAGTCCTTGACCCCATGGAGCTCACAGTCTAATAAATACCACTGAATCTGATCAGACCCAGTTTCTGTTCTACACAGCAGCTGATAGTATAAGGAGGAAGAAAAGCTATTCGATCCCCATTTTACAGCTGAGAAGACTGAGGCACAGTTAAATGATTTGCCCAAGATCACCCAAAAGGGAAGGGATGGAGTCGGGATTATAACCCAGGTCTCCTGACTCCCAGTCAGAATTGAGGGTGCCACAGATCCATTTCTCATCATCATCAGAGGATATCTCACAGTCGAGAAGCAGGCTACCAACTCAGTGCTTAGTACAGTGCTCTACACACAGGAAGCACTTAGTAAATAGCACTGATTGATACTGGGAGATGGCATCAAATAAATTCAAACCAACAGGCAGAAGCAAAGAGGGTAATTTTACATGGTGGAGGAATTAAGCCAATTCTTGTGCTTTCCATAAAAGTTGGGATTCCATCCGGGAATTAACCAAATCAGACAGATTTTGTGGTATAGCAAAGCTTGACCTAGCCTTTTTCCCAGAGGTGTGAAGTTACTAATTATTAGCCTCCATGAAATAATTGAAAACTTAAGGTTTCTGAAAGTGATGAAGTTTTTAAGAAGCATGAGAAGCAGCCTGGCATAATGGATAGAGTACGGGTCTGGGAGTCGGAAGGTCATGGATTCTAATCCCGGCTCCACCACCTGTCTGCTGGGTGACCTTGGGCAAGTCGCTTCACTTCTCTGTGCCTCAGTTACCTCATCTGTGAAATGGGGATTGAGAGTGTGAGCCCCACTTTGGGACAGGGACTGTGTCCAACTTAATTTGCTTGTATCCACCCCAGCGCTTAGTATAGTGCCTGCCGCCCAGTAAGTGCTTAACAAATACCATAATTATTATTATTAAGTTGCACAACCTACTAAGAAAATGTCTCAGGTTTCACAAAGTCTAATCTTTCCAAATTTCTACAAAGCTGCCCTAAGTATGCTCAGACTTGAATTTATCTTTGCCACAAGTCGACGTTCCAGTGAAGTCTGGTAAACCTCTGTGGCCCTAACGTACATCTCATCGGTCAGTCAATTGATGGTATTTATTGAGCACCTATTGCATGCAGAGCACTGTACTTGGGAGAGTACAATACAATGGAGTTGGTAGACATATTCCTGCCCGAAAGGATCTTTTGCTATATAGGAGGAGATGGAAATGAAAATATGGATCGGTACATAAGAGCAGTTATAAACTCGATTACATCCTCTTACCTGTAAGTTATTTTAGGGCCTATTTCCCCAGCTAGATCGTAAGTTCCTGAGGGCTGGGATTGTGTCCACTAAGACTAGAGTCTTAGTGATCTGCTATTGTCTCTAGACCGCAAGCTCACTGTGGGCAGGGTATGTGTGGCAGAGCCGGTGTCCTTCTGACTCCCAGACCTGTGCTCTATCCACTAGGCCATGCCGCTTCCAGGAATGTGTTTGTTATTTCTGTTGTATCGTACTCTCCCGAGTGCTTAGTCCAGTGCTCTGCACGTAGTAAGCACTCAGTAAATACCATTGATTGATTATATCGTACTCTCCCAAGTATTTAGTACAGTGGTTTGCACACAGTAATGAATACAACTGAATGAATGAATGAATAAATAGTAAGCCTATTGTACTCTCCCAGGTGGAGCCATATGGAGGCTAAAAGCCTGGGGCCTGGCTGGTCCCAGTCCAGCCCTAGCTAAGCCAAGCCCCAGTCATGTCACTGTAGAATGGTTCTAGTTGAACTCTCCTCCTCTCTCATGCCCTCTCCTCCTCTCTCACGCCCTCTCCCTCTTTCCCCCGTCACACCCGTCACAGCACTTAACCAAATCCCGGCTCTCGGCTGTCATCACAACGGGAGAGAAATGAGCGTTACTCGGGTAGATCGGAATGACAGCGAAAGCAGCCTGGGGTAGAGCGGTGCCGGCCCAAGTACCCGGAGCCTGTGGAAATGGGAGAATGTCACCAGGGGAGAGGGGGTGGTAGGGGATGGACCAGGACCCCCAGCAACAGAGGGACAGCTGACCCCAGAATTCCTGGGCCTTGTGAGTAAACCCTTCTGGCCTTATCCATGTGTCTCAGCATAATAGGTCGTGGGTTCTAATCTCCGACTGCCACATTTCTGCTGTGTGACCTTGGGCAAGCCATTTAACTTCTCTGTGCCTCAGTCACCTCATCTGGAAAATGGGGATTGAGACTGTGAGTCAGCGTGGCTCAGTGGAAAGAGCACGGGCTCAGTGGAAAGAGCACGGGCTTTGGAGTCAGGGCTCATGAGTTCGAATCCCAGCTCTGCCACTTGTCGGCTGTGTGACTGTGGGCAAGTCACTTCACTTCTCTGGGCCTCAGTTCCCTCATCTGTAAAATGGGGATTAAGACTGTGAGCCCCACGTGGGACAACCTGATTCCCCTGTGTCTACCCCAGCGCTTAGAACAATGCTCGGCACATAGTAAGCGCTTAACAAATACCAACATTAATATGGGACAGGGACTAAGTCCAACCTGATTTGCTTGTATCCATTCCAGCATTTAGTATGGTGTTTGGCACATAGTAAGCACTTAACAATTACCATTATTGTTATTATTATTGATAATGCAGCTACATCAGTAATTGGTATTTATTGAGCACTTGCTGTGTGCAGACCACTGTACTGAGCACTTGGAAGAGGAGAGTTGGCAGGCACATTCCCTGCCCATAACAAGATTACGGTCTAGAGAGGGAGCCGTCTTCTGCCGGGCAGCTCCACTCGACTCTAAGGTCCTTGGGGACGAGGAGCTATGCCTACTATCTCCACCTAATCCTCTCAAGTGCCGAATAGAGTGTCCTGCACAGAGTAAGTGCTCAATAAAGGCCACGGAAGACTTGGTGAGGGGCAAAGAGAGGGATGGGGGCCAGCAGAGGAGTCATTTCACCTCCTCTTTAACAGACCCTTTTGGCACATGGCAATTAGGAGTGACTTTTTGAGGAGGAGCTGCCAGTGGATGATGAGACAGAGACAACAGCGCCGGGTGTGCAGATAATTAACTCGTCAGCATGATGGGGACACTCTCTGTGCATTCATGCTGTGTTGGAACTGGTCTCTTCTGCCGCTGTGGGCGGGAAACGTGGCTGTCCACTCTGCACTGCACTCTCCTAAGTATTCCATAAAGGGCTCTGCACTTTAGTAAGTGCTCAATAAATACCATCGACGATGATGAGGTCAGACACAGTTCCTGCCCCAAGAGGGCCTCAGAGTCTGAGTAAGGTGAACAGGGATTTAACCCCCCTCTTACTAAGAGGAAACTAAGGCTGTCCCCAACATCGATACCTTGCTTTTTGTAGTATTTGTTAAGTGCTTACTTAATGCCAGGCGCTGTACGAAGTCCTGGGGTAGATAAAAGGTAATCAGATTGGACCTAGTCCATGTCCCACATCAGGCTCATAGTCTTAATCCTCATTTTACAGATGAGGTGACTGAGGCACAGAGAAGTGAAGCGATTTGCCCAAGGTCACACAGACAAGTGGCAGGGTAGGGATTAGAACCCGGATCCTGCGGACTCCCAGGCCTGTGCTCTATTCACTGGGCCACCCTGCTTTCTATGATTCATAGACCGGTCCAGAAGGTATCAGCCTGATGTGTCCTTAGAAGACCAGCAAGCCTTCAGTGGTGATCCCTGACTTAGTGTGGTTCCGGGAGCTTTGGAGAACGAGCTGGGAGAAGCCTAGTGCCATATTTCAACCCAACAGCCAGGTGCGAGCTTCACTCCCAGCTAAGAGACACCCCAACCACCTTGATAAAAGATAATCTTATTCTTTTCTGTCTTATTTTCATGCATCTCTGCACTTCCCAGTTTTGGACCAGAAGCAGAAGTACCAAAATACTTCACATGACATTCTCATAGTATTTCTGATGTGGCCAGAAACAGGAAGTTTAAGAAACAAGAAGTCTTTAGTGCTCAAATTATGCCCATGTATCCCCCCTACGCACCCCTAGGCTGATGTAGGATAAGCACTAGGGGTCTCGAGGTTGAAAATTCAGGGGATTCACACTTGTAAGCAGTTTTTTTTCCCTTTTTACCAAGAGTAGAGCTCTTTCCAGCCAGGAAAATATTTTTTCCTTGGCCATGACTTGTTATGCCTAATGGAAAGGATGTGGATCTGGGAGTCAGGAAACCTAAATTCTAATCCCAGCTCTGCCGTTGGTCTGCTGCGTGTCCTGGGACAAGTCACTTAACCTCTCTGGCCCTCTGCTCTCCCTCCGTCTTAGACTGTAAGCTCCTTGTGGGCGGGGATCGCATCTACCAACTATGTTACATTGTACTTTCCCAAGCACTTAGTACAGTGCTCTGCACACAGTAAGTGCTCAATAAATACTGCTGATTGATTGATAAACTGTGAGCCCCGTGAGAGACAGGGATTGAGTCCGACCTGATTGACTTGTCTCTACCCCAGCGCTTAGTACAGTCCTTGGCACATAGGAAGCATTCAACGAGTACCATGATTATTATTGATTATTAGTAGATGCTTAGTAAGTGCCACAGTCATCATTATCGTCATCAATTAAAATGCTTTAGGGGAGCTTGGAAAAGGCCTAGCCCCTTTCACACGAATGAGGGACACTTTCAGGTCCAAGAATGCCCACGCCAAGTTTCCTTCATGTGAAAGTTCGAATGGCACTTTGAACTTCGTCCATCAGATTAAAGGCAAGTGGTACTGAACGGTTGCTCCACCCAAGAAACGTTTCTGGGGTGTGTCCTCCCCCTCCAGTAAAATAATCTGCCATATCGATGGGATTTGCATTTCCATGATGATTTTGATGCGGCCGGCAGCCGACAGTGGCCCGGGCTTGGATTTGGTTCAGGTGATAGGGTCAGTCAATCAGTGGTATTGTTTGAGTGCTTACTAAGTGCTGTACTGAAAATACACTACAACAGAATTAGCAGATACTTTCCCTGCCCAAACAAATTTATAGTCTAGGTAATTAATTTACAGTTTGGGGATGCCTGGATTCCCTCTGAGTCCAAGTGGGCTCAAGCGTACAGTCCTCTAGACTGTAAGCTCCCTGTGGACAGAAAACACGTCTGCCAACTCTGTTGCATCGTACTCTCCCAAGCACTTAGTACAGTTCTAGGCTCACAGGAAGCACTCCAAATGCCACTGGTTGGTTGATTGTATATCCCACAGCAAAGAGACTTCACCCACTTTTAAGTGGAGTAAGCAAAATCCAGAGGCAGAGCTTCCTCTGCCAGGACCTCGAAGAGATTCTCGCAGAGACTTTTAACCAAAAGTCAAGCAGTGTAAAATCCTCCCCGTCCTTCCTTTCTACTTCTGCTGCATTTGGGGATGGAGATGAGGGGGTTTGTCCTGCCCTTCCCTATCAAAATAGTGTTCTGAATTCATGAGGTAAACAAGGAATTAAAATGGTAGACTGGTTTTGAAAGCATTTATTTCTCCCTAGTTCTGAAATTTGCTCTCAGCAGACTAATACTATTACTACTAATAATAAAAGTCTCTAGCTCCACAGCACTTATCAACATATCCGAAATGTATTTATTTCTATTAATGCCTGTCTCTCCCTCCAAGCTGTAAGCTCTCTATGGGCAAGGGAACGTGTCTGGCAACTCTGTTATATCGCACTCTCCCATGTGCTTAGTACAGTGTTCTGCACACATTAAGCACTCAATAAAATAGGATTGATGTATAATAATCCTGGCATTTATGAAGTGCCTACCAGGTGTCAATAATACTAAGGGCTGGGTTAGATACAAACCAGTGGGATCTGACAGTCCTTATCCCACAAGCAGTTCACAATATAAGGTAGGGAGAGTGGGTCTCTTATGCCTACTTTACAGATGAGGAAGTCGAGGCACAGAGAAGCTAAATGACTTGCCTGAGGTCACGCAGCAGGGCAGTGGCAGGGCCAGGATCAGGATCCTCCTTTAGTCCCAGACTCCTACTCTTTCTAATATGCTCTGCTGCCTCTCTTCCTTGCTGCCTCTCTTCCAGTGATTAATTGTAATAATCAATCAGTGATATTTATTAAGCACTTTCTCTGTGCAGAGCACCACACTAAGCCCTTGGGAGAGTACAACACAACAGAATTGGTAGACACGCTCTCTGCCCACATCGAGCTAATAGTCTACCATTATAAACACCTCTGTCGTGCAGCAATAGCTACTGTCTGATTTCCTTCCTTTTCACACACTTGGATTGTTTACCCCATCGCTGTAACCCAGTTACTGGTCCCTGCTGGGGTTCCAGGAGCACATGCAAAAAATAGCTTCAAACCTGTACTGTCTCCACAACTGAAGATAAAGTAGACCTGGGTGTTTAAGCTTCTGGTGCCTCTGCCCCGGGCAGGAGTAGAAGTAATCGTATTTTTTGCTCGCCTACTGAATACAATTCACTGTATTATGCTTTTGGGATTGTTCAGCATCACTGTCATCAATAGTATTATTGAGCCCTTATAGTGCTTGAGCAGAGCACTATACTAGACACTCGGGAGAGTACTGTAGAGCAGAGTTAATAGAGACATTCTCTGCCCACAATGAGCTTACAGTCTAAAGGAAGCCCAAGACCTGTTTATAATAATGGTGTTTGTTAAGCACTTACTGTGTGTTAGGCACTGTACTAAGCACTGGGGGGATACAAGCAAGTCGTGTTGGACACAGTCCCTGTCCCACCCGAGGCTCACAGTCTCAATCCCCATTTTACAGATGCGGTAACCAAGACCCAGAGAAGTGATTGCCCAAAGTCACACAGCAGACAAGCAGCAGAGCCGGAATTAGAACCCATTACCTTCTGACTCCCAGGCCCGTGAGCCATGCTGCTTCTCCACAGGATGCTTACGCTCTAAAAGCAGAGCGCGTCCTTGATGGGTACCACGCCAGGTGAGCAGACTTTCTAAAAAGTCACTCCATTGCAAGGGGCAATGTCACTCTGTATCTCTCCACCCTGCCCCCAGCCAAACGTCCAATCCAGGGGCGTGTCTTCTGAAACCTGGGTTTATGGTGTGTACTTGAGGAATGGCCAGGGAGAATGTTAGTGCTACCTATCAGGGACATGACAAGGGATTCTTGGCTAAAGTTTTGTCCGTCGTCTTCGAAGAAGACACCACCATGAAGTTCACTTACGAGGACATGTGAGGCTCCACAATGTGGGATCCAAGGTCCTGACCTCACTCTGCACCCACAGATGTTGTTCCCTATTATGTTGTCACGTTTGACGTTCGCAGTGCCTGGCGCGGTTTTCTCTCTTGCCTCCTTGTCTCTCATCCTCTATGAAGTTTTGGCTCTAAGTGAGCGTTTCCTTTCTCGTTAACACATGAGGTGCGGGTCCTGTCCGCAGCAGGCCAGTCCCAGATTTCAGCTGGGATGCAATCTTGTCTGAGGCTTTGCGTTACCCCCTCCTTTAAAACATTTCCTCTGCCCTTCTTGCTTTCAATCTCCCTATTTCAGGTCTCCCTAGAGCAGTTGTTCGAATATCCTGCCGTTGTTCAGTCTCCTCACGTGCCTCCCCCAGCTCAACTCTGTGGCGGTGAGCGCAGCTCTGCTGTGAGGAAAAGCAGTGTGGCCTGGTGAAAAGGACCCGGGCCTGGGAGGAAAATAAATCCCTGTTCTGCCACCTGTATACTGCTTGACCTCGAGTAAGTCACTTGTATTCACTGCACCTCAGTTTTACCATCTGTAAAATGGGGTTTAAATACCTATTCCCCCTCCTACTTACATTATAAGCCCCATATGGGATGGGGACTGTGTCCAGCCTATTTATCCTGTATCTACCTCAGGGCTTAGTACGGTGCATGGCACATAGTAAGTGCTGAACAAATGCCATTATTATTATTATCGTTATTATTTTTATTGCCTGATCTGGGAAAGCCAGAAATAGTGCAGTATTGATTGATAACAATCATTCCCCTTTCTTTGGGGATTAGGGGTTGTGTCAACTCCTTGGGTACCTGATCCTCCCTCTAGGATCCATCCTATCCCACTTCTCACAGCCCCGATCAGCTCTTGTCCTCCAGGTACTTCTCCATCAGTTGCTGTGTGATGGAGAAAGTCACTTAACTTCTCTGTGCTTCCGTGTCCTCATCTATAAAATGGGGATAAAATACCGGTTGCCCTTCTCTCTTAGCCTGGGTGCTTCAACTGGGACAGAAGCTGTGTTGGATCTGATGATCTGCCTTAGTGCTAAGCACAGATTGGCACATGGTAGGTGTTTAATAATACCATGATTATTATAGTCAATCAGTCAATCATATTTATCGAGCACTGTACTAAGCTCTTGGGAGAGTACAATATAACAGAGTCGGCTTACAGTCTGCGGGGGATAGATGTTTATAGAAATAAATTTTGGATATGTACTAAGTGCTGTGGGGCTGAGGAAGGGGAGACTAAAGGTAGCAAATCAGGGTAAAACAGAAGGGAGTGGGAAAAGAGGAAATAAGCGTTTAGTCAGTAAACCTGGAGTTCATTTACGTTTTACGTAGTAGAGCCCTTCTTTCTGGCAGGGGAGAAGAGGGGGCAGGGAGCTTCTCCTCTTCAGAACCTGGTGGTGGTGTGGGAAGTGATATAGACGATAGTCATTCGACCATTCAGTCGTATTTATTGAGCACTTACTGTGTGCAGAGCACTGTACTAAGTGCTCGGGAGAGTACGATATAACAATAAACAAACACATTCATTTCGCAAAATGAGCTTACAGTCTAGAGGGGTTGAACACTCATCTGAAATTGGCCTCCCCAGCCACCAGCTGGATCCGGCCACATGCCCCATTGGGACTTTGGAAGAGGGGTTTCGGCAAGAGAAGGACACAGCAGGGACCCTTGACTATTAGGTTAACAAATAAGAGCCCTCGGACTCCTCAGGTCTCTCTTGTGAAGGAAGTCGGTCAGCAGAACTGTAAAGGGACTTTTGGGGGGATTTCCAGAGCCGAGCCTGATTTTTATTGAAGTATTTTATGACTTTGAAAGGTCAGCCTTTCTCCTAATTAGTCAACCTGAAGACTGATTTTGCCAAGGGCTCTTCCTAATTTCCAATCGTGCCAGGATGGGGGTAAACTTGCAATTGGATCTCTGGAAAGGAAAGGAGAGGCCTCTGCTCTAGGTTTATCTCTGTGTTCACTGTGGGATGGAAACTTTTAAAGCCAGTATCTTGGAAAGCAGCCAGCTGTGCAGTGTTGAATAAGGATTCGCTTCAGACAGCATTCGCCCTAGGGAAACAAGGCTGGTTTTTGTTCAAATGACAGAGAAGTGAACAACCAACACCCCCTCTTCACTTCAAAAATCTTTTTTAGATTTAACACTGTGATTTTATCTCATAGTTCATAATAATGATGGTATTTTTTAAGCACATACTACATTCAAATTACTGTGGTAGATACAATGCCACCAGATCAAGCACAGTCCTTGTGCTACATGAGGCTCACAGTGTAAGGGGGAGAAAATTGTCTTATGCTGTTGAGTATCTCCAACCCGTAGCGATGCCATGGACTCATCTCTCCCAGAACGCCCCACCTCCACCCGTAGTCGTTCTGGTAGTGTATCCATAGAGTGTTCTTAGTAAAAATACAGAAGTGTTTTACCATTGCCTCCTTCCGCGCAGTAAACTTGAGTTTCCTCCCTCAACTCTCTCCCATGCCACCGTTGCCCAGCACAGGTGAGTTTTGACTTGTAACAGATTGCCTTCCGCTTGCTAGCCACTGCCCAAGACAGGAATGGAGTGGATATGCCTCTGCTTGACTCTCCCTCCTGTAGTCGAGACTTTCCAGTTGCGACCCTGAGAGAGGAAGGGGGAGAAACTAATGATATTTAATGCCCATTTAATCCCCAGATGAGGAAACTAAGCCACAGAGAATTCAAGTGACTTGCTCAAGATCACCTAGCAGACAAGTGGCGGGAAGGGATTAGAACCCAGATCTCATGATTCCTAGGCCTTGGCTCTTTCCAGTAGTTCTCCCCAAATGCAGCTCATCAATTCTGCTAACTAGGTAGTACAACAATGCATGAGTAGACAAGGAAGTAGAAAATGGAATGAAGAAGTCCAGAATTCCCTTTGAGGACTGGGAAGCAGAATAGAGCATCCTACAAAAAGGTCTACAATACTATAGTAGTTAATTGATTACACTGAGACCTATCCCAGGACAACTTTCTGTCTTCTTAGGTAGTTTCATCAGACTTACTTAAAAGTCATCAGTGGCAACGTAGGATCTCCAACAATGCACACAGTAAGTGCTCAATAAATACCATCTATTGATTGGAAGAATGAGGTCTTATGTAACAATCCACCATCACTGAGCTGTTGAGCTCAGCAAAATTTGACTGGGTGGGACATGTGAGTAGAATGGAGTCCAGCAGGTATATCCGAGTGGCCGTTATAGGTGAGCCATCAATACCCTCTATTCCTCTCCCCCTCTTTTCTCACCCTCTCTATGTCTCTCATTTTCTCCCCTACTCTAATTGTATTTTTCTCCTCTTTTTTCTCACCTTTCTTTCCCCTCCTCTCTTTCTCTCCAGTCCTCTTCTTTCTTTCTTTTCCCTCTTTTTTCATTTTCTCCCCACTTCTTTCTTACCCTCCTATTCTTTCTCTCTCCTTCTTTATCTTTTGTCTCTCTCTTTCTTCCCCTCCCTCTTTCTTTATCTCCTACCTTCTCCTCTTATTTCTTCCCTCCCCAGTGACCCCTTAAGGACACAAGGCCCCAAAGAGACAAAGACCCTGCTTGGCCACCTTCTAACCTGATGTCATAGTACTGACTCCCATGGAGTATTTCCGTGTGTGAGTGAATGTGAACATTGTAGGTGTAGCTGTTGATTTTGTGTGTTTGGCTGAATGAAAGTGTGATGAATGTGTTGATAAATGAGTGAGGGAGAAAGAGGGAAGGGGGTCCACATAGCTGGTGTGTAGAAAAGTGGGAGTTAGTGACTAAGTGTGCCTGTGTGGGTGATGTGGTTGAGTGAGCATGTCTGTGTCTGAGTGCTTCTGCTGGTGTGAGAGACTTGGTGTGTGTAGTGGTGGGAGGAGAAGGGGGGATGAAAGGGGTATAGAGAGAGAGCCTGTCACACCACTGTGTGACCAACACTCCAATCCACACTGGGTCCTTGGTTGCCCTGATGCCATCTGCAGTCCCTCTGTTAAGGAATCTGAAGGGGTGAATTTTAGGGTACGATGTAGGGGATTTGTTACTAAAGGAATGCACTCTAAAGAGGAAATCTGGGATACTTAGCATTCTTTGCCTGTGGAACTGTGTTGAAAGCCCCCAGAGTAATGAATGATTTTTAGGGTGCTCTGAAACACTTCCTCAATTAGTTCCAACAGGATACAGAGACTTACGGTGTGCGTCTGGAGTTGCGGGATGGGAATAAGCCTAGGGAATGGGTCAGGCTGGGTCAGGCAGGGCTGACCTCGAGCCAGCTGGCTGGCTTCTAGGGTGACCATTTGGCAGGTTTTATGCTGGACAGTCTGGGGTCTGGGTGGTCTTTCTCCTGTCCGTTATGGACATTGAGTGCCCCGCCTCCCTCCAGCTCAGCTCTTGCCATGGAGTTCCATAGTTCAGAAGCAGTGCCAGTGTTCCCGGGAACCTGGGAGTGGAATGCAGTGGCTCTGGAGCAAAGTGGGGAGGGGTCGGGGGTCCCGCTGGGGTCAGCTCCATCCTAGGTCCAGGTGGACAGTTACTAATTGGTCGTACAATGTCATCATGTATAGGGTCTCACTAGTTTAATCTCTGACTAAATACCTAAGGTACAAAAAATCGATGTAGAGGTATATCCGAGCTAGGGGTGGCCAAGTCTATCTAAGTACTTGCTGAAGGGAGAAGCCCCTCTAAAGTGGGATGAGGACGATTAGCCACCGGTGGAAAATTCTTAAATCTGCTACAGGTGCAAGGATAAGAGAGGGGAGGCAGTGTGGTCTAGTTGGAAAGAGCTTGGGCCCGGGAGTCAGGAGACCCAAGTTCTAGTCCCAGCTCAGACACTAGCCTGCTGTGTGATCTTGGGTGAGTCACGAAACCCACCGACTCTCACTTTTCTCATCTATAAGATGAGGCTAAGATAGATGGTGAGCCCTACGTGGGACAAGGACCGTATCCAATCTCATAACCTCGTATCCACCCCAGTGCTTAGCATCTAGTATGGCTTAATGAATGCCATAATTGTTGGGGTCTACACTGTTAGTTATTGTGATGCCAGTGCACATCTCTCAGCACCGCCGTCAGTGAGTCCATCAATCAATAGTATTTATTGAAAGCTTACTGTGTGCAGAGCCCTGTACTGAACACTTGAGAGGGTACGCTACAACAGTGGGTAGACAGTATCCCTGCACTGAAGGAGTTTAGGGTCTAGTACTAAGACTATTGGGTGGATTTAGCTTTGAGCCAGTCCTGTCTTTAAATGTTTTGCTAAAACTCCCTAGGCACTGCCACTTAACAGATTCAGCCAGCAGATAATCAGTAGGTCTACTTCCCAGACATCCTTGTGGAAATCAGTGAGACTTTCCTTTGCCTCTCCTCTCTTATTTATTTGGGTCACCACGCTAAAGTAAATCTCCCAAGGGGAGCTGTCAGAGTATGTGCTCATCACTGAGCCAAGAAAGGGAAAGTATATTTATGTAAGCTAACTCCCATCTTTCCCTGGAGTTCTCGGTTCAGTGGGAAAACCTGAGGCAGAGGAAATGTTTGCCAAATGTTTCCACTTATACTGAAATTCTTGATTACTCCTTTTCTGATGTCAGAGAAGCCCTGGTTCAGCAGGAAGAGAACTCCGGTTAAAATTCTGTTCCCTACTGTGGTATTCTTGTGACGAAAACAATGAGAATGAAAATCAGTTCCTCTTTCAACTTAATTCCCTTTCCACCCGCCCCGGCTCTTTTCCTTCCTCACCATTCATTCAGCTGTTTCTTGTGCACATTTTCTTTTTCCATTTGACTGGGAGAAGATAAGATCTCCAAAGCGTTTTATGGAGGGGAACGACCTACCGAATACTGTCTTTTGCGCCAATGCTCAATAAATGCCATTACTGCTATGAAATGTATCCAAAAGAAAACAATTGAATTGGATTTTTAAATGTAAATATTTAACTTTGAAAATGCTAACATCCACATCCCAGTCAGCAAAAAGACCCCCTGTGCTAAGAGGCTAAAAATTTATGATTCATCTAGTGCCAAGCAGAGAATTCATTCATTCATTCAATAGTATTTATTGAGTGCTTACTATGTGCAGAGCACTGTACTAAGCGCTTGGAATGAACAAGTCGACAACAGATAGAGACAGTCCCTGCCGTTTGACGGGCTTATGGTCTAATCGGGGGAGACGGACAGACAAGAACAATGGCAATAAATAGAGTCAAGGGGAAGAACATCTCATAAAAACAATGGCAACTAAATAGAATCAAGGCGATGTACATTTCATTAACAAAATAAATAGGGTAATGAAAATATATACAGTTGAGCAGACGAGTACAGTGCTGAGGGGATGGGAAGGGAGGGGGGAGGAGCAGAGGGAGATGGGGGGAAAAGAGGGTTAAGCTGCGGAGAGGTGAAGGGGAGATGGTAGAGGGAGTAGAGGGAGAAGAGGAGCTCAGTCTGGGAACGCCTCTTGGAGGAGGTGAGTTTTAAGTAGGGTTTTGAAGAGGGGAAGAGAATCAGTTTGGTGGAGGTGAGGAGGGAGGGCATTCCAGGACCGCGGGAGGACGTGGCCCGGGGGTCGACAGCGGGATAGGCGAGACTGAGGGACGGTGAGGAGGTGGGCGGCAGAGGAGCGGAGCGTGCGGGGTGGGCAGTAGAAAGAGAGAAGGGAGGAGAGGTAGGAAGGGGCAAGGTGATGTAGAGCCTTGAAGCCTAGAGTGAGGAGTTTTTGTTTGGAGCGGAGGTTGATAGGCAACCACTGGAGGTGTTTAAGAAGGGGAGTGACATGCCCAGATCGTTTCTGCAGGAAGATGAGCTGGCGGCGGAGTGAATAATAGACTGGAGCGGGGCAAGAGAAGAGGAAGGGAGATCAGAGAGAAGGCTGACACAGTAGTCTAGCCGGGATGCATTTTGATTCTCACTCTTCTATTCAGGTGAAGTATTTCAGAGGTTGAGGAGATGGGAAGAAGCAAGGGTGAAAAGAGCAGGCCGGAACTCAGTTCTAGTCAAACAGAAATAGCTGGAACAGATGTTTTGGTGCCAAAATTATTTTGTAGTGGGAGCGGCAGTGGGGACAGGTTGTGGTATGGCCCAGTTAGTCGATCGTATTTATTGAGCACTTACTGTGTGCACAGCACTGTACTAATCTCTTGGGAGAGTACAGTATAACAGACACGTTCCCTGCTTACAGTGAGCAGTGTGGCCCAGTGAAGAAAGGTTGTAGGGCCCAGCCCCACCTCCTGCCTTGTTCTTCCTCTCCACTTTTCATGCCAGTTCCATTTTTTTCCTCTCACCCTTGGGATGCTGACAAGAGTGTGGAAGGAGGGAAGTGTCTGAGCTAAGATCAATTCTGCACATGCCACAGACCAGAGTGTGAGCACTACTGGAATGCCAGTATTGAAACTCAAACATCACTCCCGCGATGAAGTGCTTAACGAAGAAGGTTATAGCAGGGGGAATCCCTGCACTTTGCCACTCTGACTGCAGCTGCAACTGTTGGACTCTGACTCATAAGCAGCCGAAACTGCTCCTCTAGTCACATTATTCTACTTTGTTTTTATTTTGTGTAGTTATCCTTTCCTTATACTGCTTTACTGATTTTACTTTTGCAGCTTTCTTTAGATGTCTATCACCAATTTCCCCACTCCTTTTATATTCCCAGATTGTGAGCCCCTGAGGGCCGGGGACCTTGTATAATTCCCACCTGAGATCTTTTTCCAGTGCTTAGTACACAGTGCTCTGCACACAATAAGGGCTTAAAAAATACCACTCCTCCTCCTCCTCCTCCTATATTCCAGATACTGTAGTAAGCACCAGGGTAGATACAAGATATCAGGTTGGACACAGTCCCTGTCCCACATAGGGCTCACAGTCTTAATCCCCATTTTGCAGATGAGGTAACTGAGGCACAGAGAAGTTAAGTGATTTGCTCAAAGTCACACAGCAGACAAGCCAAGGAGTCCAGATTAGAACTCAGGTCCTCTGATTCCCAGACCCAAGCTCTAATATGGTATTTGTTAATTTGGTACTTATTAGGCACTTATCATGTTCCAAACACTGGGATAGACACGAGTAGGTTGGACAGTCCCTGTCCCAGTTAGGACTCACAGTCTTAATCCCCCTTTTGCAGGTGAGGTAACTACAGATGAGACACTGAAAAGTGACTTTGCCCAAGTCCCACAGGAGACAAGTGGTGGAGCCTGGTTTAGAATTCAGGTCCTGTCTCTCAGGCCCATGTTCTTTCTATTAGTAATAATGATGGCTGTTAAGCGCTTACTATGTGCAAAGCACTGTATTAGCATTTAATGGGTGGCCATTTCAGAGCACTTTTTCCCGCTCTGCCTCCAGCTTGGGTTGGTACTGAACAACTCTGAAGAATTACTCATGTTCTTCATCCCTTTGGCAAGCCTCCTAGGAGAAAACCAAATTTTCCCAGCATGAAGGTGAGTTGGATCTGGGGAAGATTCAAAGCCTTATTTCTGAATCACATAACTCCCCTTGGAAATATAACCCCCACCTTTTCATGTCAGCACATTGGCTCTAGCGTAACGACACTTAGAAGTACTCAACAGCGGACACTGACGATAGTGTCGGTCTGCAGTGTGGCCAAGTGGAAAGAGCAATGAACCCAGGAGACAGAGGACCTGGGTTCTAATGGGTTCTGATCCTGGTTCTGCTGCATGACCTTGGGCAAGCTACTTAACTTTTCTGGGCCTCATCTGTTTCCTTATAGTAAAAATGGGATTAACATACCTGTTCGTACTCCTCCTTAGATTGTGACTCCCATGTGGAACAGAGACTTCGTTTGACTCATTGTCTTGTATCTATCGCCCATTGCTTAGTGCAGAACTTGGGACTTAATCAATCATATTTATCAAGCATTTACTGCACTCATTCTATCGTATTTATCGAGTCCTTACCGTGTGCAGAGCACTGTACTAAGAGCTTGAAAAGTACAATTCAGCAACAGAGAAGACAACCCCTTCCCATAACAGGCTCACAGTCTGCAGAGCACTGTCCTAAGCTTTTGGGAGAGGACAAGATAACAGAGACATTCCCTGCCCACAGTGAGTTTACAGTCTAGAGGGGGAGAGGGACATTAAATAATTTACAGATATGGACATAAGTAATGCTGGGCTGGGCCGGGGAGGGTGGTGAATAAAGGGAACAAGTCAGGGTAACACAGATGGGAGTAGGAGAAAAGGAAATGAGGGTTTAGTCACATAATAAACATTTAACAAGTACCCCAATTATTATTAGACCAGAAGTGCAAACGATTGATACCAACCAAAGTCCTTCAGGAGGGGGAGGTGCCTGATCAGAGCCACTTTCACAGATGTTTTTCTCTACCTCAGGGCCAGGATGAGAGCCAGACTGTTGTCCTCTGGTCTCGTGCTGTCTGGGGCTTTCCCAGGATGCTGGGGCCATCCCTTATGGGTGGATCCAAGCGGGGAAGCCCCGGGGAATGTAAAAGTAGAGTGGCCAGGCCAAGCAGAGAGAGTGAAGCCAAACTTGGGTCACTGAGCCAAAGGGGAAGTCCAACAGAGGTTGTTAGAGATAAGCTCCCAGCGGCATGGCAAGGGAGGTGTGTTGCCAAGTTGTTTATCGATTTCTAACTGGGATCTTCGAAGTTGTGGTGAAGGGAAATGAGAGGTAACTACACAGAAGCAGCGTGGCTCAGTGGAAAGAGCACGGGCTTTGGAGTCAGGGCTCATGAGTTCGAATCCCAGCTCTGCCACTTGTCGGCTGTGTGACTGTGGGCGAGTCACTTCACTTCTCTGGGCCTCAGTTCCCTCATCTGTAAAATGGGGATTAAGACTGTGAGCCCCACGTGGGACAACCTGATTCCCCTATGTCTACCCCAGCGCTTAGAACAGTGCTCGGCACCTAGTAAGCGCTTAACAAATACCAACATTATTAACAAATACCAACACAGAAGAGCCAAGGGTGAGGAAGGGAGGAGGAGGAGAAGGTGTGTGTTGACAGACAGAACTTGTTGAGTTGAACTAGTCAGAAGAGTGCTGTGGCCTAGTGGATAGGGCACGGGCCTGGGAGTCAGAAGGACATGAGTTCTAATCCTGGCTCCGCCACTTGTCTGCTGTGTGACCTTGGGCAAGTCACTTTACTTCTCTGTGCCTCAGTTCCCTCAGCTGTAAAACGGGGGTTAAGACATTCCAAGCGCTTAGGACGGTGCTCTGCACACAGTAAGTGCTCAATAAATATGATTGAATGAATGAATGAGGGCTGTGGACTGTCCAACCTGATTAGCCTGTATCTAGCCCAGCACTTAGAACAGTTCCTGGGACATAGTAAGCGCTTTACAAATACCACATTAAAAAAACCTCCCAAAACACCCAAATTTAGTTCACATCAGTGGCACTGTGGATTCTCCAGCGCAGGCACCCACCAGGATGATGGGCAGTTGTGTGGCCGGGGATTCCCGGGGTGGAACTTGGACCAGCTACCGACTTGGGAGTGTTCGAGGGGGTGAGTATTGCCACAGCATCGGTGAACATGTGGAATTCGTTACGAGAAGCTGTGCAGGCCCTAAATAGTCCAAAGTTCAAGGAGGGCTTGGATCAGTTCTCAGATGACATTCCTTAACGGCCTTTCCCCAACTGTCCAGGGTTGAGGAAGCAGGCTGGGGGGTGGGGGGAGCGGGGAGGGCTCCAGGCAGCCCTTTTAACACCAGACCACTGAAGCCTGAGCTGGGGAGAGACTGCCCAATCCCCATGCCATCGGGACCTCTCATAACCCTCTGCTCCAGCCCAGGAAAGATGAAAAAGCAGCAGAGGCATGGAGTCTTTCCAACTTTTAGACCACTGAGGAGGCTATAGTTAGTCATTCAGTCAGTCAGTCGTATTTATTGAGCGCTTGCTGTGCATGGAGCACCGTACTAAGTTCTTGGGAGAGTACAGTATAACAATATAATACACAATCCCTGCTCACAAGGAGCTTACAGTCTAGAGGGGGAGACTGAGATTAATATAAATAAATAAATTACAGCTATGGACATCAGGGCTGTGGGGAGGTGAATAAAGGGAGCAAGTCAGGGTAAGGCAGAACGGAGTGGAAGTTGTGGCTGTGGCTCTGCCCTCTTGTTGTCTATTGTTATTATTGTACTTATCATTGACCTTATCTTTTATAAGTCAAGTTCGTGTTTTCATCGTTCCATTTCTCCTTGTGTGCTGATTACAATCAATCGATCAAGCAATCAATGGTATTTATTGAGCACTTACTGGGTGCAGTGCGCTGAACTAAGTGCTTGGGAGAGTACAGTATAACAGAGTTGGTAGACATGTTCCCTGCCCACATCAAGCTCACAGTCTAGAGCAGGAGACAGCAACAATATAAAGAAATTACGGATATGGACACAAGTGCTTGTGGGGCTGAGGGAGGGGTGAATAAAGGTTTCAAATCCCCCTCTTCCCTCATCCCTAGATTGAGAGCCCAGGGGGCCTGGGCCCAGAACCCCATCTAATTCTCATCCTCTGTACAGTGCTCTGTACACAGTAGATGTATTTAATCAGTGCTATGGAATGAATGATCGGTTACTAAAGGGAACATTAGGGCTAGGCAATTGAATGGTATATCTCTAATCAGTCAGTTAATCAAGAGGATCTATTGACCACCTAAGGCATGCAGAGCCCTGTGATAATGACATGAAGGAGACTTAGGGATCGATAAATTGTGCTAAGGAATTACGGGTAGTGCTGTTGGTTTGCTTGCGCATCTCTTCCAACTCCAGTCCACACCTCACTCTGCTGCCCATTCTGTCCATGTTTCCCCACTCCCCACTGGCAACCTCCAGTGGTTGCCCACCCATCTCCACATCAAGCAGAAACTCCTCACCATTGGCTTTAAAGCACTCAGTCACCTTGTCCCCTCCTACCTCATCTCACTGCTTTCCTCCTACAACCCAGCCTGCACACTTTGCTCCTCGGAAGCCAACCTACCCACTGTATCTCAATCTCATCTATGTCATCACCAACCTCTCGCCCACGTCCTGCCTCTAGCCTGGAACAACCCTCCTCCTTCATATCTGGAAGACGATCACTCTCCCCACCTCCAAACTTGCTTCAAAGCACATCTCCTCCAAGAGGCCTTCCCTGACTTTTCCCACTCCCTTCTGCATCGCCTTTGCACTTGAATTTGGTCCCTTTATTCACGCACCACCCCCACCACCTCAGCCCCACAGTACTTACGTACTTATCTGGAATTTATTTATATTAATATCTGTGTCCCGCTTCTAGACTGTAACCTTGTTGTGGGCAGAGAACGTAACTAGCGACTCTATTATATCGTACTCTCCCAGGTGCTCAATACGATGCTCTACACACAGTAAGCGCTTCGTAAATACTATTGATTGATTGATCGTTGTCCCACTTCAACCCATCTAGTTTCTGCCAGTCATGTTCCCTCCGGGGCAGTGGGTGGAACAAGGGAGTTGAGGGGCAGGAATGCCACACGCTGTGAAAGAATTTTGCCTACAGAACCAATTTCTGGCTAGAGTGTCCACAGTTGTGCCATAGTGCCAATGACAGCAGGTGATTGCCAATGTAGCCCTCTCAGTAGCTGCCAACCCCGACTTGGGCATTGTTCCCTCTCAACCTTTTCTATGGTATTTGTTAAGTGCGTACTGAGGGTCAAGCACTGTTCTAAGTGTGGACCGGTTACAGTCCCTGTCCCACATGGGGCTTACAGTCAAGTAGGAAGAAGAACAGGTATTGAATCCCCATTTTACAGTTGAGGAAACTGAGGTGCAGAGAAGTTAAGTGACTTGCCCCAGGTCACCCAGCAGGCAGAACTGGGATCAGAACCCAGGTCCTCTGGCTCCCCAGCTCCATGTTTTATCCACTAGGCCACACTGTTTCCCAGTGTCAGCCCTGTAAGTCCTCTGGCTAAGATGTGAAGGTGGCACAATTGAGTTAGTTAATTGATGGGGGCGAGGAAAGGGGTCAAAATCAGAGAAGATTATAGCTCTGCCCTTCATTTTCAGCCAAGCAGGAAGAAGAAATCCCCTTCCTTATCAGTCGTACAAGGAACTGGAAGAGACGGGGGACTTTGGGGCTTTTTTGGGAAGCAGAATGGAAACTCCTCCTGACTTTTCATTTTTCCTCCTTCAAGCAACAGATTACCCTTGACAGAGAGGAGAACCGTCATCTGAGTTTGAGCTTTCTGATTGCCTTCTTGGTGTCAACAGGCTTGGGAGGAAATATGCTGGGAGCTTCTATCCTTCCTGGCTAGGTCTTTGGAAGTGAGTCAGGACAGAAAAGGAGGGAGAATTTTCTGTTGGCGCAAAACAGTTGAGATTGCCCATGGTTACACTGAATAGAAAAGAGAATAATTCAGACATAAATGTAAAAGCAGAAATAGATTTCCAGTTCCTCGGTGCTTCTGACCTTAAAAAAACCCCCATGTTGCAGGATTCCATGATTAGGATGGTAATTAATATTATGTAATCTTCTATTCCTTTGGCCATCCGAGTCCTGATAAATGGCTCCTGGGGTAATCTGTACCTTGCTGGGTCTGCTTGAGGCGAGTGGTTTTTTTGTTTGTTTTTTGTTTTGTTTTGTTTTTTTCCTTCAAGGGAGTATGCGTGGTCTAGTGGAAGGAATTTGGGAGTGGGAGTCAGGAGACCTGGGTTCTAATAATATCAGTATTTGTTAAGTGCTTACTATGTGCCAAGCACTATTCTCTAAGTGCTGGGGTAGATGCAAGGTTATCAGATTGAACACAGTCCCTGTCCTTCATGGGGCTCAGTCTAGGTAGGAGGGAGTAGGATTCAATCCTCATTTTATACAGGAGGAAACTAAGGTGCAGAGAAGTTAAGTGACTTATCCAAGGTCACACAGCAGATTAGTGGCAGAGGCAGGATTAGAACCCAGGTCCTCTGCCTCCCAGGCCCATAGTCTTTCCCCTAGGCCATGCTGCTTCTCAGTTTTCTTTTATGTGACCCTTGGCCAGTCACTTAACCTCTCGGGGCCTCAGTGTTCTCATCTATCGAATGGGCTATCTGCTTTCCTCTCCTCTTAGATTTTGAGCTTTGGGTGGGACAGGATTGTGCCCGATCTGATTACCTCAAGTCCACTCCAGTACTGAGCACAGTGCTCTGGGACATAGGAGGTGCTTGGTAAATACCATAATTAATATGGGAAGTTTTCAACCACCTGAAGAGCTTGTCTGAGGTCGCTTAGGAATCCATACCAAGAGAGGCTGAGAATTGGAAGTTTGAAGTACCACAAACTTTAGTTAAAAACTTTCATACATTGCCACAAAAGCCTGAATCCTGGATGGGACCATTGCAATGAGCTGTAGATCCTCAGGAACAGGGATGGCATCAAGGGAAGGTGCTGAGATGACATCGTTCGGTAGAACTTAAAAGGATGCTCCAGGTGCAGTTGTTCTTGGAGGCAGGGGATGGACTAAGTGACCCCAGGAGCCCAGAACTAGGAATGAGTTGCACAGGACTGAAATTAGAGCAGCTAAAGCCAAATCAGCTATCAATCAATCAATCAATCAATCAGTGGCATTTACTGAGTGAGCATCTACTGGATGCTAGGCACTAAACACTTGGAAAGAGACCAAAAGTAACAAAATGGTCTAACTCTGTGAGTTCTGGAAAAATTTTTAGAGGTCAAAATACATTTTTCTTCTGTGCCCTCCATGCCATTTCAGCCATTTCTGACCTTTCAGATGGGAGCTGATTTTGATTTTTTGACTGAGGATTTTGGTTTTTAGGCTATTTGACTTCAGTTGCTTTGATTCAGGCCAAAACATAATAATTATGGTATTTGTTAAGTACTTACTATGTGCCAAGCACTGTTCTAAGCGCTAGGGTAGATACAAGGTAATCAGATTGTCCCACATAGGGTTCACAGTCTTAATCCCCAATTTACAGATGAGGTAACTGAGGCACAGAAAAGTTAAGTGACTTCCCCAAGGTCACAAGCTGGGTTTCCATGAGTGGATTGTCCACTCTTCACCCTCTCCAATTAGGACACTGATCCATAGTCCAGTGAGATCCCAGGAACATTTCCCAACCTGCCTCCTCATCTGTTTCCCCATCCCCTGAGCTTCCCTGCTGCCACTCACTTTTCCCTGTTCCTATAGGCATCCATTGGTTGGGGGTGATTGTGGGGAGGGAGAGAGGCCAAGTAAGGTATGCCTCCCTTTTGGTTGACTACTTACTGAACTACTGTATCTTTATCGACTCTCCCTATAATAAAAGTACCTGAACTCCCATCCCTTTTGACAAAGAGTTCCTAGTGACACTCATGGCCAGCATCATTATCTGAAATTTCTGAATTTGCTTGACAGTAAGGACTGTCTTAAAGACTAGACAACTGAAAAAGAGACTACAGTTTTTAAAGGTATTTTAGAATGCTAAAACCACAGAGGTGGAAGGGATCTCATGAAACCAGCCGAACCAACCTCCTGCCTCCAGATAATTCCAGAGTGTGGCGCTAACTGGTGCCTTGACCCTCTTTCACTTCCTGTAAGCAGTGTTGCCTAATGGGTAGAGCACGGGCTTGGGAGTCAGAAGGACCTGGGTTCTAGTCCTGGCTCTACCACTTGTCAGCTGGGTGACCTTTGGCAAGTCGTTTCACTTTTCTAGGTCTCAGTTACCTCATCTGTAAAGTGGGGATTAAGACTGTGAGCCTCGTGTGGGACAGGGACTCAGCTCAACCTGATTGGCTTGTATCTGCCCCAGCACTTAGAACAGTGCCTGGAACGAAGTGCGAGCTTAGCAAATTCCATTAAAAAAGACCCGGGTCTCTGTGTGAAGTAGATTGCCAAAGGCCATGTAAAAAACCCACGGAGGAGAGCTCAGCAGTCACCCCTCCCAAAGCCCCAGCCCACTGAACGAGAGACTTCCTTCTTTTTCTCTGAAATAGAAATTGGCTGAGCCTGATTGATTTTTTCCTTATGTTCCCGGAAAACCCCTGGGCTTCAGGCCTTTTGCTTTAGTATTTACTTTCAAGATGATTTTTCCATAGCGTATTTCCACCCACCACAAAACTAGGAGAGCTGTGGAAGCGAAAGTGTCTTTACTGATGTCTTTCTCCCCTTGGGTCAGCGTGCGGTCTGGGAGGGGAGGTTGCATGATCACTATGGGTCGAAAGGCCTGTTCCTTGCTTTAATTTTCAGTTGCGGAAGATAAAATTCCTAGGGTGATTTCTGCTCCACTCAGATAGCATATTTAGCTAGTGTCACTCTGGAATATCCTCATCAGTCTCACTGATGATTTACAGAGTTCTCTTTCTCCTCTGCCACCCGCCACCGCCCCCCCCCCCAAAGGAATCAGAGCAGTCTAAGAGATAGCATATCCAAGTGGATTATCTGAGTACTTTCATTTGACAGAGGGGAATGGAAATGCGAAGAAATTTCTCAGGCCTCCAGGGACCTTGTGATAGTTCTGAAATTCAAGTTTTCAGACCCTCATCCTGATGATCCTGCCGCCCTCTGCCCTGTTTCCTTCTGGCAATCCCTGTCCGGTCCATTAGCTCTGAGAATTTTGAAGGGTGCGGTATTGGTTATCATTTCACGCTATGCCAAGCACTGTGCTAGCGCTGGGGTAGAAACAAGATAATCGGATTGGACCCAGTCCCCGTCCCAGACGGGGCTCACAGTCTAAGTGGGAGGGAGAGCAGGTATTTAATCCCCATTATTCAGATGAGGAAATTGAGGCACAGAGAGGCTAAGTGACTTTCCTGAGGTCACACAGCTGGCAACTGGCAGAGCCGGGACTAGAACACAGGTCTCCTGGCTCCCAGTTCTGTACTCTTTCCTCTAAAACCATGATATTGGGCAACTTCACATGGCCCGAGACCATTCAGAGACTCAGACCCAGAAAATGGGACGTTAAAATGTACAAAGGCAAGACTTAATCTCGGGGTGAAAATATTTTACGGTATTTGTATATTTCTTCTTCTTCTTAATACTACTGCAAATGGAGTCCCATATTGAACAGGAGCTTAGTCTACTCTCAGAACCTTGTTGCAATAATGATGAAGCAGCACACCGTAGAGTGGAAAGAGCAAGGGCCTGGGAGTCAGAGGACCTGGGGTCTAATCACATTTCTGCCACTCATCTATGTGACCTTGGGCAAGTCACTTAACTCCTCAGTTCCCTCATCTGCAAAAGTGGGGATTTGCTACCTGTGTTTCCTCCTACTCAGAATGTGAGCCCCATATGAGACCTGATTATCTCGTTTTGACTCCAGTGCTTCGTACAGTGCATGGCACATGATAAATGCTTAACAAATTCCATCATCATTATTATTATTATTGTTGTTTTTGGATCGGTATACTTAATGTATTTGTTGTCTTTATTTGTCCAGCTCTTTTAATCAGCTATCTCACTTTATTATTTTACTTATTTTACCTTCATATCACCCCTGGAAGTGTCAGGCTTTATTGTCTCCATTTGACAGACAAGGAAACTGAGACCCAGAGCATTTAAATGACCTGCCCACGTCCTTACTACAGACTAGTGGGAGAGCTGGGTCTGGCATTCTAAACAACATCATCATCCAGGCAGTGGGAGGAGGAGTCACAAGCATTAGGTTAGGTTGGTGCAGGCAGGAAATTTCCTCCATGATATAACAACCTCATGCCTGACCACGGATTGACCCAGGAATCAGTCGGCCGCTACCTGGTGTCTGGGCATACTGGTCGCTCTGGGCTGCCTCTCTCCCTCTGTTTCTAGAGTCCGGCTTCTGAGAACTGCCCGGACCATGATGTTTTGGGAGGAGGCTGGCCACTCGCCAGGATTTATCCCAGGCAATCTGGCTTTCAGCTGGTCTGGCCCGAGTCCAGTATTGTGGGGGCGGGGGTCAGCAAAAGAATATTCTGTGTCCTTGGACTCCCTCCCATAGCCACCCTAGGAGGGAGACAAGGCTCAGGAATGGGTTGGTGGAAACATCCCAGATGCTACTTTTTATTTAGGCAGGCGCACTGACCTCTGGGTCTGTGGGGTGGGCTCGAGTATAGACCACCGTACACCCAGTAAATACGATTGACTGACTAAAAATGCATTCACCTAGCCAGTGGGGAGCAGTTTCCACTAATGGGAGCTTGGCACCTAGAATTAGGATTGCCTTGAGTCGATTCAGCTCCCCCTCAAAATTACTTTCCAGTGAGAAATCCACCAAAATATTTTTTGCCCTCGGCAGACACAAACAGACTGAACTGGTCTTTTCCCTTGAACTCTCAGAGCCACAAAATGCAGACTGCTAATCTGCCAGATTCGATCCTGGAAATAGAAAACAAGCTGGAATAATGTTTTCTCCCCCCCCCCCCCCCCGCCCCCTTTGCTTTAATTGGGGTAATGTGTCTCTGTATCTGCCAATAGTAGAGAATTTCTCCATGTTTTTATCTAAAATGGAGGGACTAATGCCTTCTGGGAACTTTTCAGAGCAGGGAACAATGGGAAGTGGAATGGAGGGGCTTTTTTAAGCTATACCAGCTCAGAGGGAATGGAGAAGGAACAGTTTGTTTAGGGTGGCCTTTACTTTTGTTTTGTTTTAATGGTATTTATTAAGCACTTAATATTGGCCAGACACTAAGCTAAACGCTGGGAGAGATGCAAGTTAATCAGGTTGGACAGAGGCCGTGTCCCACATGAGGCTCACAGTCTTAATCCCCATTTTTCAAATGAGGTAAATCTCCCCGCCACTTGTCTGAGTCACCTTGTTCAAGTCCCTTAGCTTCTCTGTGCCTCAGTTACTTCATCTGCAAAACAGGGATTAAGGCTGTGAGCCCTCTGTGGAACGTGGACTGTGTCCAACCTTACTAGCTTATGTCTATCCCAGCGCTTGGTATGGTGTGTGGCACATAGTAAGTGCTTAATAAATGCCATCAAAACAAAACAAAAACTTTAAATAGATTGAGGGAGAAATCTTCAGAACCCTTTAGAGAATTTCCAAGATAAATCTTGGTGACTGCAGAAGCAAAATAGGTTTAGAAACTCTAATGAGACATAAAAACCGTTTGGATTACTAGATGATTCTCTTGAAAAATAAGGCAAGGAAATGAAAGTGGGTTCCCTGGACCCACTCTAAAACAAGGATCATGATAGATTGATTCATTTAATCAGATTACACCACGTTCAACCACAGAGGATGATGATGGTGGCCGTTGCTACCAGTTGGAAGGTGGGTTAGCGGGTGCTTTTTAAAAAACAAACCAGTTCTGGAAACCCCCAAAGATAAATGGTGGAAACCCCCCAGCAGCAAGGTGGCCAAAGAGGTAGGGGCTGCAGAAAAGGAGAATCAAATTTATCTTTAGGTGAGGTTTTTTTGAAGGTGCTGATTGTGTGTTTGCATTCTAAGATATCAGAGGTGGCCAGAATAACTGGAAGTTTCCCTTAGATTTTTGGGGGGAAGAGACATGCAAGTGGACTCCAGTCATTACTGTCTGAAGGATATGGAATTTCACCATTTACGTGCCATTTGCCATGACAGCTATGCATATCTGGGGAACGGAGGAGATTTCCTGATAGGCCCCGTAAACTCTGGCCAACATTGGCAAATTTTGGTCTAAGGGAGAAGGTGGGTGGGCGATAGTTTTTCATGAAAAAAATTCCAAAAACTTACAACTCATGTCAAAAGTAATCAGAGCCTGGTCTTCTTTTAATTACATTTAGCATCCTACAAAATATACCAGCAATTGGCAATGAGGAGGGAGTCTGTATCTTTGAAAAGCTGCTTCTTCCAAAGCAGCACTACACAGATTTTTAGACTTGAAACTTCAGTATTTTAGGCACATCGTGGTTCAAGAATGGAAGAGGCAGGATGGGGAAGCAGCATGTCCCTAGTAGAAAAAGCACAGGCCTAGGAGTCAGATTTGGGTTCCATACCAGCTCCACTGCTTGCCTGCTGTGGGACCTTGGGCAAGTCCCTTATCTTTGCTGTGCCTAGGTTTCTTCAACTGCAAAATGTGGGGCAGGAGACTGTGTCCAACCTGATTAACTTGTCTCTACCCCAGTGCTTAGAACAGTGCTTGGCACATAGTAAGTGCTTAACAGATAACATTAAGAGAAAAAATGAGGCAGAGGTGAAAAGTATTTTAAGAGGAGGAAAAGGCTGTGAGATCTGAAAAGGTATTTCACTGAGGGAAACACAGAGCGACCGCATCATTTTTGGATTCTTTGAAGAGATAAGATGAGAGGCAGCAAGACCTACTGGATAAAGCACTGGCCAGAGGACCTGGATTCCAATATTGACTCGATCTCTTGCCTACTGGGTGACCCTGAGCGAGTCACTTAACTTTTCTATACCTCAGTTCCCTCATCAGGAAATGGGAATTAAGACTATAAACCCCATGTGGAACATGGACTGTGTCCAACCTGATTAGCTTGTATCTACTTCAGTGCTTAGTACAGTGCTTGACATATAGTAAGCACTTAACAAATACCTTAAAAAAAAAAAAGAAAATTTGTTTCCCGTTAACCAGCAACAAGACTAACTTGGGCTCATTTTCCCAGGTTTGCCCTTTATCCTCGAATAGTTGCTCCTTAACAGGCTTTATGATAGGAAGAAAAAGGAATAATTCATTGTACATTTCAGTTTGTTTTTAACTTGTGCTAATGGCGAAGGGTAGCCGGATAGAGGGTGGAGTTGGGTCCATTTGTCAAAGTTTAGCAAAAGTGCCATGGTGTGATGTGGGCTTCCGCAGCCAATCGCACTAAGAGTTTAAATGGGCTTAGGCAGGGAAAAATGCTGCAGATGAGGACAACCTTCTTTACTTATTTACAGATTTTATTAGTTCTTGGCAATGGGAAAGAATGTGCATCACTTATTTATCTTTTCCCATCAAGGTAAGGGGTAATAGATTTAGTCAGTCAGTCAATGAATGATGTGGCTTTTATAATTTGTGCTAGAAAATGTTATCACAGTTCATTCAAACATATTATTGAATGAATAAAAAAATGGCATTTGCACTACAGTATGTTGCTATCCCATCTCACAGTCCATTTAGCGTCATTTATATGAGAACATGTTTTGTACTGCTGAAGCCTCCTGATGTCCCTTTCCTCTTACTTGAACGTTTGTCTTATTGGCTCAAATGTTTGCCAGTTTATCTGCCGGCCCAATTATTGGCTGGATGGTGTTCAGCTCTGACCAGAGATGAAATTCACGTGGTCTGGAGCCAAAAGCTAGAATGCTTCTGTGGTCCCGGACTCTGGGAAAAGACGCCAACTGTGATGTGAACTTCGTTTTTAGTAGTGGTAGAATAAAGGAATGGGTGGGAGGGAATAATATTAATAATAATTGTGGTGTTTTAAAGTGCTTACTACTGGCCAAGTCCTGGGATGGTTGGAACACAGTCCCTGTCAAAGTAGGAGGGAGAGCAGGTTTTTAATCTTCATTTTGTACATGAGGAAACCGAGGCACAGTGAAGTGACTAGCCCAAGGTCACTGAGAAGGCAAGTGGCAGAAGCACGATTAGAACCCAAGTCATCTGACTCCTAGGCCTGCTTTCTTTCCACTAGGCCATTCTGTTTCTTTTGGGAACAGAGGCAGGGGTAGACTACCTTCTTGGAGCAGGAAAGTTGATATTCATGATGGCCAGCTGTGGGGGGGCTTCAGTGATCAGAGCAGCTAAACAGTATAATATCAAAGCACACATACACACTTCATAAGATACAGTACAATATAGAAAACAAATAACAATAAAAGAGGGAGTCAGGTCACTCTCACGAAATCTATAAAACTCACAATTTCCAGGAACAGGTTTCATAAGAAATGAACTAGGACTCGGTCCGTTGTAATTCTTGGTATAAGCAATGTCACAGGTGCCAGATTTTCATTTTGAGTATGAGGTAAACAGGATATACAGCAAGGCTGAACAAAGGCCCACTCAGAGCCAAAGACAACGGTCAGGAACGGTCGGGGTAACGTCCTGAAACAGGTAGGACATCACACTACCTGAAAAGCCTCCGGTGGGATTCATCAGGTCCCATCAACCAGGTGACAAGAGCGGACCTCATGAGCCCACAGCCATGGAAACAGTGGCAACAGCAGGGAAGAGGAAGCTGCTCAGTCTCCCCTCTAGACTGTAAGCTCATTGAAGCCAGGGAATGTTGTCTGTTTATTGTTGCATTGTACTCTCCCAAGTACAATGTGAGGAACTTCAATGGGGGGGGGGTCTCTGTTGAAGCCGGCATTTGCATTGCTGGCATTAGTGTGTTAGTTTGCTGGGAAGTCAGAAGTAGATCGATGGCTGGTGTTGCAACCTGCTATCCTTGACTGCTCCTGGGCAGGCTGGCACCTTCCCACTTGGCAAATCCACAGTGAAAACTCATTTTGATGCAGAGCAAGAAATCATGACTCTTCACGAAAGAGCCAAGGGGAATTGGCAATGCACTACCAAGACGATTTTGCTGCCCATGCTTTGCCACAGACTTTCAGTGCTTTCCTCATTTTTGGCTTACTCTGTGTGTGTGTGTGTGCGCGCGCATGCGCACTCGCTCGCATTTCCGGAAATCAAAACAGGTTTAACAGTAAAACCCTGTGTAATGAACCTTCTTGGGAGTTTTTTAAGGTGAAGGGAAAGGATGGGGAGAGAGTGCTGGTCTCTTTGGTACTGGAAGAGTGTTGGCGTTTCTGAGAGGAACAGCTCCAGCAGCAGCAGAAATGGGACTGATAGATCCCAGCCCCAAAATGACTAGGATAGGGATCTCCCCAACAACACGGGCCTTATGGTGAGTGAGCGCCGGCCTCTCTGTGAATGTCGGGCTAGCAAACGTTCTCTGTCCTAGTTTGGGGATAATGTGCTGAGGATCCTGATCATAATGGGTGAGCAAAGAGCTATCCCCATGCCTCCACCCCCACACAGAAAGTTAACTGTGGCCCGGCACTCTCCTCCTTTGCATCTCACACAACCATAACCATAGTTAGCCGGAGCAGGCGGGAAGAGGGCTGGGGAGGGGGCTAATGGCTCTACTGCAAGTGCTGAAGGTCCCTGGGGGAGATCGAAGAGTTTCCTGTATTTTTTCCCCTCTGTGGTCCAAACACCCACCTAGGGATGTTGGGTCGCTCGAGACCTTCCTTTACCTTCTCCCTCCTTGAATCGGGAGCAGACAAGGAACTTCATCTTATACTTTTTCCCAACTAATAATAATAATTATGGCATTTATTAAGAGCTTTCTACATGCCAAGTGCTGGAGTAGTTTCAAGGTTACAAAATCAGGCACAGTCCCTGTCCCACCCAAAGCTCACAATCTATATTCTCCCCATTTCATAAAGAAACTAAGGCCCAGAGAGGTTGAGTGATTTGCTCACGGTCCCACAGTAAGCCAAAAGTGGAGCGAGGGCTTGAAACTGAATCCCAGTCCCATGTGTTTTCCATTATGCCCTGCTTCATAGTCTTTTAAAGTAAAATCCCATTTTTTAAAGGGCTTTGTATGTTCCAAACATTGTGCTAAACACTAGAGTAGATACTAGATAATCCGATTGGACACAGTCCCCAGTTGCCTAAAAAAAACCTTAGGACACACGGCGAAGGGATTGTTTCGGGGTCACTAGATTTCCCTGATGTCTGTAGCTCAGCCATGTACCTGCTGTGTGACCTTGGACAAGTAACTATGCTTCTCTGTACCTTAGTTCCCTCATCTACAAATGGGGATTCATACCTGTTCTCCCTCCTACTAAGACTGTGAGCCCCCATGTGGGACCTGATTATGATGTGTCTTCCCAAGTTTTTAGTACAGTGCTTGGCACATAGTGTTTAACAAATACTATTATTATTGTTATTATATTGGGAGGACATAAATCAGCCCAGTTGGGTGACTGTCTTCCATTCTACATACAGTCTCCCTGTGTCTTGCAGCAGAATCTTTTGAACTCTTGAAGAAAGCTGCCCTAAGATTGACCTCTTGATAATACCTCCTTCTCATTTTTCATGCTTGTTTTCCTTCCTGCTCACTGCTACCAACACAGCAGGAAATAAAATCTCCATCTCTAAAAACTCTTCAAGCTTTGCTGAACAGAACCATTCAGCCCCAAGGAAATTTCCATCACCACAGGCGATGTTAATCTAAGGAATTCTGAGGCTCCCAGTTGGGCTGCTCTAACTCTCAGGTTTCCCAGAGAGTGCCCAGTCTGGGGGGGTGGGGTGGTGCTGGGTCCTCTATAAAGCTGCTGGCAACAGCTCCAGTTTACTGAAGGTAGGGCCCGCGTGGGCAAGGTTAAACCAGAATCTCCGCATGCCACTTTGCAATCGATATTCTCTTATGTACTGGCTTGATCTGGGTGTGGGCTTTCTCTCTCCATTCCCTCCCCCACACTCTGGGAACATTGAGGCTAGAAATCTGCAGGCACATGTGGGATAGATTGGCCTTTCCCAGCAGTGCTCGTTGGGTCCGTTCCCCCAACAACCTTAATTCATGCCCTAATTATTGTAACTCCCAGGCAAGGAGCCAATGGGAGTGAGTGGGAACCGGAGACACACAAGGAAGAGGAGAAAGGCAGAAGAATTGGCTTCTTCAGGGAAGGGAGGACAAGGAAGTGATCGTCATATCGTAGACAGTACAGTTGTCTAGAGATCCAAGCTGAATAAGTGAAGGCACTAGAATATTTTGGGGGAAGATTTTTTTTGGTCGGGGGTGTGTGTGTGAGAGAGAGAGCGACAGACAGTAGCAGGGGGAAGTGGATATGGAAGAAGCGAATCAACATGATGAATCTGGGAAGTTATAAGGAAGGCCTGAAGCAGAGGTTGATGGATTTTATAGCCAGTGAAACCAGGTCCATGCCAAAGTGGTAGTCATAGTAGCACTTAGTGAGCACCAATTTTGTGTGCTGCACTGTACTAGGTGCATGGGAAATGCAGAAAAAGAAGTAACAGGCTTCATACCCACAAGAAGCTGGTGGGAGAGAAAACCATTAAAATATTTAAGAGTGTGGTCACAAATAAAGAGTGATAAGGAGGGTGTAACTAAGTAGAGAAGTACGCCAGACAAAGAGATAGGATAACTTCCATGGTTGGTAATTAGCAAGATTGGTTAGGAAAAATGGGGGGAGAGATCAGAAGGGGTTTTTTCCAGGGGAGAGGAACACTCAGTCAGTCAATCCATTGATCAATCAATCAGTGATATTTATTGAGCACTTGCTGTGTGCAGGGCCCTGTACTAAACACTGGGAGAGTACAATATAACAGTTGGTAAACCGTGCCCACAACCAGTTTGCGGTCTAGAGGGGGAGACGGACATTAATATAAATAAATAATGGCTATATACATAAGCGTTGTGGGGCTGAGGGTGGGGTGAATTAAGGGTTCAAATCCTTTTGCACTCTTTATTTTGTTCTCAGCACCAGCTTCCCCCCCGTACAGTCCCCTGCCCTAGTTCTTTTGGGACCAAGACCAGAAGTGCATTCTTGGTGAAGGCATGCAACAACCCCTGAGAACCGAAGGAGAAAAACCACATGTGCTAGTCTTGTCTAGCCTTACCCAGAGTGACATGTAGCAAACTGGTGGGTGGCGGAGGGACCGGGGGAACCCTTAATTCCTCACAAGCCAATGGAGAATCTCTATCTGAACAGCCATACAAGAAGAAGCAGTAGTGTGGTGGGCCGCCGAAGGATGTCTCAACCTATCATGTGGATCAACTTCAAGGGATTTGACCAAAGACTCAGGAGTAGCAAAGGCTTCTGGGTCTCCCCAGGCCCATGCCAAAGTGGTAGTCAGAATAGCATATACTAAATACCAATTTTATGTGGTGCTTTGAACTAGCTGCTTGGGAAATACAGAAAAGTAGTAGCCTCTACCCCTGAGAAGCTCATGGGGGAGACAACTGTAAAAACATTTATGAGAGTGGTCAAAAATAAGAGTGATAAGGAGGATGTAACTAAATAGAGAAGAGGGCCGAACAGAGAGGCAGGATAACTTCCATGGGTGGGGATGGGCAAGATTGGTTAGGAGGAATGGGGTCTTTCCATCCTCTGCCCTGTTGTGATGGTATCTGTGAGATCCAGGAGAAAGGGGCAGCTTTCAAGTGAAAGCCTGGTGCTGTACCCCGCTCTTGAAGGTTCCTCAACCAGTGTTGACATTTCCCCACCTATTAAGGGCAGATTCTTGGTGATATTTATTTTGTCCTCTGGATGTGAACAAACAGAGCTCCAGACAGGTTCAGTGCCACACAGAAATTCTTTTATAAATTAAGAGCCCTCTTTCACGCTTCAAATATAACAACTCCCAATTCTTCCCCAGATCACACTTAAGCAACTCCTTTGCTAGACCTTTTTTTATGGTATTTGTTAAGTGGTTTAATACGTGCCAAGCATTTTTTTTAAGCTCTGGGGTGCATACAAGCTAATCAGGTTGGACACAGTCCCTGTCCCATATGGGGCTTACTGTCTTCATCTCCATTTTAAGATGAGCTATCTGAGGCATAGAGTGATCAAGCGACTGTCTCACAGCAGACAAGTGGAGGAGCTGGGTTTAGAACCCATGTCCTTCTGACTCCCAGGCCTGTGCTCTATCCACTAGACCATGCTGCTTCTTTAAGGTAGTTCAGGACCAGAAGGTGCTTGTCTCTCACTGGCTGCTTATTGCCTCACTCTGTCAGCTCACACAGGTTTTTCCACCTGATCCTCAGGTGTATCATGTGGAATGTCCTGTGCTGCCACTCCCTGAGGCTCCTACTCTTTCTCTTTACTATTGGATTTGTTGGACTTTCGGCTGCCTTTAATGTTGTTTTTGTATTGGCATTATTTCATCATTCCTATCGTGCCTATACCCAAACCTCTCTGCCTTATTCTTAGTTTGGAAACCCTTGTGAAGCCAGTGACTTTGTCCAATTTTCACCCACATTTTTTTTGCCCCCCAGCACTTAGTACAGTGCTCTGCTAAGGTCTTTAATAAATACTACCACTACTGAATACTACTATTGCTTAAATGAGCCTTTGGGTACTTTGTGTGAACTTAGGCATGTCATTTTACTTCTCTATACTTCAATTTCATCATCTGTAAAATGGGGATTTAATAGCTGTTTCCCTCTTCTTGAGACTGTGAGCCCCATGTTAGATAGGGACTCAGTCTCATTTGGTTATCCAGTATCTACCACAGTGCTTAGTTAAGTGCCTTGCCACAGAGTAAGCACTTAATAAAAACCACAATCTTTATCATTATTATTATTAATGTGATTACTCGATCTCCTCCTGCTATGTTTACAGTGCCAGTAACTCAGCACTGCCCTTAGCTGAAGGCCTGACTAGTGGCTCTGAACCCCAAATATTCCACGTCATTGATGATGACAGAAACTTGATTTGGCCCCCGCGAAGGATAAAGTATGGAAATTCGTGTTGGTTTCAGATGAAATCTTAAAAATACTCCTCAGGAGAATTGGAACTTGTCCATATTTAATCGTGTTTTTTCTCCTCTTAAGGTTTTTTTTTCAATTTATTACTCATCTGGATAATGTTTGTTTTCTGATCATCCTCATCAATGGTATTTATTGAGTGTTTACTGAGTGCAAAGCACTGGGCTAAGCTCTCGGGAAAGTACACTACAACAGAGTTGGTAGACACGTTCCCTACCCACAAGGAGCTTACAGACTAGAGGGGGAGGTAGATAACAATATGAATCAATAATGTATAATATATAATTAGATAAAGATCCTTGTCAGACTCACTCCAGAGGTTCATCTTCTAAAAAATCATGCGCCTAATTCCTTTGAAAAGTTAACTGGGAAAAATTCCAGTTAGCTTTTCCGTTGCTGTCATATGTTTGTGTTTTTTAATTTTTTCAGTCTCCATGGAATTCCTAGGGTTTTTGGAAGACGTGTTTCTTCCCCTTCTGCAGAGGATGCTTTCCAATTAAAAAAAGATTTACTTTGTTTTTTTGGAACTATTTTTCCAAAGACAAATTATCCAGATGTTTCAAGTCCAGCAACACCCTTTGAGCTAGACTGAGGTGACCAATAGGTCTCCTTTTGGTGGCACCTTTTGGGGTTCTGTCCCATCGCCTGACAGTCAGCTAGGTCTAAGGTTGGACACAGAAGGATTGGAGTGGCAGGACTGAACCCCACTGTTGTAGTCAGTTAATCATATTTATTGAGTGCTTACTGTGTGCAGAGCACTATACTAAATGCTTGGAATTGCTGTAGAAGTAGTGGTAGCATCTGTTCTGGCCGTGTCCTTCTTTAGAGATGGCAACACTGGGCAGGAGCCTCCTCCGCCATCATCACCTCCCCCTTCGCCACCGTGGCTCACCTGGTCCTCCCGGACTATGGGACGGGAGTTTCTGATGTGATGGGGAACATATCATCTGGCCACACTGTAAACTCCCATTTATGGCCCAGTGGGTCAGTTTGTGGAGTGGGGATGGGGGCAGGTGGCTGCAGCTGCCTGCAAAGAGGCTGGTGGGTGGTGGCAACCATCTGGCCCAAGCTGAAATTTGCGGGCTGGGCTGAGGAGGTGAGCTGTAGATGGTAGGGCAGGCCATGGGGAAGAGGAATTCTCTTCCTCCAGCCCCCTGACACTGTCTCCTGTCTTCCAGTTTGTCTCTGTCTTCTTCTAGCCCAGGTTCCTGGAGGCTAGGAACAATTATATTAACGCTAATATTTCTATTAATGTCTGTCTCCCTTTCTAGACGGTAAGCTCGTTGTGGGCAGGGAAAGTGTCTGTTATATTCTCCCGAGTCTTAGGACACTGTTGTGCACACAGTAAGCCCTCAGTACATAGGTGTGACTGACTGACTGACTAACGAGTGATCCAGCAATTCAGAAAGCCACCCTTGGTCCATAGAGAGAAGAGAGGCAATGGATGGCGACGAGGCAAATAGTCTGTGCTTCTGTTTCCTCACCTGCCCTCATGAGCCACTGGGTAAATGAGACATCAGCTGGAGCAGAAGGGAGGGGTATGTGCATGGAGAGAAGCTGGGAGGGATAGAGTGGGAGGATGTGTTTCTCCAGGGACCATGAAGTCAGCCTGACTTTATGGACAGCTACCCTAATTGGGGGACTCCAAAGGACAAAAGTCACCCAGAAGCCTATCATATGTCATGGGAGTCATAGCTTAGTCAGTCTCTGACCTATTATGTGCTCCTTGTAGAATACTCTGGTAAAGCAGAGAGTCACTCCCCTCAGCTACTAATCTACTAGAAAGTTCTGCTGGTTGGAATGGGGAGAGAATAAGCCTGTATTTGTGTCATTTCCTCATTATTCCTTTCTCCTCTCTTTTCCAGACTGTCCCTTTCTTTTATTTACTTTAATCTTATTTATGATGAGGAAATTACCATTTAAGATGATCTAAGATGATCTAACGTTTCTCTCAGAACAGAAATGGATGTGGAGAAGGTGATGTGTGCCCTTTTGGAGAACTCTCCCAAGCTCTCAGTACAGTGCTTTGCACACAGTAAGCGCTCAATAAATATGATTAATAATAATAATGATGAGGCAATTTGGCTGGCTCTCTGTCCCCACCACAAGACGGTTCCTTTGAAATGTATTTTTCCTTTCTAAGACCACAGTTTGATGTTATGTTCTGCCCTTATATTTAGAATGCGGACCTAGGGGAAAGGTGGTATTTAATAATATTTAATAATAATGGTGGTATTTGTTAAATGCTTACTATGTGACAAATGCTGGAGTTGATACAAGACAACCAGGTCAGACAGAGCCCCTTTTCCACATGGGACTCAGTTTAAAGAAATCCCTGTTGTACAGGTGAGGAAACTGAAGCATGGAGAAGTGAAGTGACTTGGCCAAAGTCTCACAGCAGTGGCAGAGGCTGGATTAGAACCCAGGTCCTCTGAATCAATCGATCATTGATATTTATTGAGTGCTTACTGTGTGAAGAGGACTGTACTAAGTGCTTGGAAAAGAACAGTACAACAGAGTTGGTAGACGCATTCCCTTCCCACAGTGAGCTTATAGATTAGAGGGCAGGCTTACCTCAGGCCTGTACTTTTTCCACATTTTGAATTTTTCCATCCCGACTCTTGGGCCTCTTTCTTACCTAGTTAGCAGGCCACTGGATAAATTTTGAAGATCCTGCACAACAGCTTCCGGTATCCTCTGAGTTCAAAGGGAATTTGTACCCTGAAATGACTTGGGGATAACCCTAATATGTAACCATGTAAATCCTGGCCCGAGTACCCTTTCTCCACTTTGGAACATTTTCTCTTGAAAACAACCTCAGGGACCTTTTGCTATGAGGGGATTTCTGAGCTGCTGGCCTGGTGGTTTATTATAACCTTAAAGTGACCCTTTTGGGGAGTTCAAAACGGGAAAGGAGTGGGACTGAAAAGGCAGTTCAGAAAAACAGAGAAGCAGAAAAGGACTAAGGTAGAGAAAGAGAGAGAGTGAGAGATGGGAAATCATAAAGAAATCATAAAAAGAGACAAGCAAAAGGTAGAGAGTTCTAATAATAATAATGGTATTTGTTAAGCACTTACTATGTGCCAAACACCATTCTCAAGTGCTGGGGTAAACATAAGGTAATCAGGTTGTCCCAAATGGGGCTCAGAGTCTTAATCCCCATTTTACCAATGAGGTAACCGAGGCACAGAGAAGTTAAGTGGCTTGCCCAAAGTCACACAGCTGACAAGTGGCGGAGCCAGGATTAGAACCCATGACCTCTGCCTCCCAAACCCGTGCTCTTTCCACTAAGCCACGCTGCTTCTCTATTGGGTATTTGTTATGCACTTACTGTGAGCCAACCACTGTAGTGGATACAGTACAATCAGATTGGACACAAACATGGGGTTCATAGTGTAGGAGGGAGGGAGAACTGGTATTAAAACCTCATTTTACAGATGAGGAAACTGAGGCACAGAGGAGTTGCCCAAGGTCACGCAGCAGGTAAGTGGTGGAGCCGGGATTAAAACCCAGGTCTCCTGTCTGCAAGGCCTGTGCGTTTTCCACTTCGCCACACTGCTTCATGGATGGAGAGACGGGGACGAAAAGGGGAAGGATAATACAAAGAGAAGCAATGTGGCCTAGTATAAATGGCACAGGCCTGGACATCAGAAGGACCTGGTTCTAATTCTGGCTGCATCACCTGCTGTGTGACCTTGGGCAAGTCACTTAACCTATCTGTGCCTCAGTTACCTCACCTGTAAAATGGGGATTATATCTGAGTCCCATGTGGGACATGGATTAGGTCCAACTTGATTGGCTTGTAGGTACCTCAGCACTTAGAACAGGGCCTGGCACACAGTAAGCGCTTAACAATATTAAAAAAATCAGAAGACTAGTGGGGTGCACATGCACAGACACTCTCACAGACACACACCCAAACTGGCACACACACTCTCTTTCTTCATTTCTGTCACCATTGTCATTCCCTTGCCCAGACTTAGCGGCAGGAGCCCCTGAGATCATGTGTTGTTAATGAGAAAGAACAGAGGCAGGGAAGTAGGACGGAATCCTACAGAAACCAATTTTAAATTTACTGAGGGATATGTAGCAGCAGCAATAATATCTGAGGGATATGTAGCAGCAGCAATAATATCTATCTTGCTCGCAACAATAAATCTCCCCCCATCTCCCCCTCCGCAACAAATCTCAATCCAACAATAGCCTGCTTATTTAACTACTCATTTTACCCCACCACTAGAAATTGACTTGTACCATGTTCCCAGAAAAAAAAAAAGAAAAAAAAGCCCAAACAAACCCTAAGCCTTTGCCCTGAAGCTTGTGTTAGCTTCTTGAGATTTTTTAAACTCACCTTCTCCAAGTTCCCCAATAACTTCTCCTTGCCCAATCTAATGGACTCTACTCGGTCCTATACTCCTCCTGGAACCCTCGGCTGTTTTGACACTGTGTACCTCCTCCCTTCTTGTTTTTTCAGCTCCAGTCCTTCCCTGGTTCTCCTCCTATCTCTCTGGACAATCCTTTTTATTCTCCTTTGCTGGCTTTTTCTCTGCCTCCCACTCCCTAACTGTGAGTGAGCCTCAAGGCTCAGTTCCAGATCCCTTTCTCTTCTCAATCAATCAATCAATCAGTGGTATTTATTGAATGCTTACTCTGTGCCAAGCACTGAACTGTTTGGGAGAGTACAGTACAACAGAGTTGGTTGGCACTTTCCCTTCCCACAAGGAGCTTATAGTCTAGAGGACTAAAATCAGAGCACATAGAGTCTCGCTGAGATTAATTCATTAATTCATTTTTTGAAGGAGCTACTCCATTTTTAAAATGACTTAGGATGTTTCCTCTTTTAAACTTTCAATTTCTTGCTCATGCCTTTCCTCCTGCCTGGAACTCATTCCTGATTCAAATCCAACAGACCACACCACTCCCGATCTTCACACCTTTCCTGAAATCCCATCACCTCGAAGAAACCTTCCCCAATTAATCTCTAATCTCTCCAAGTTATTTTCCCCCAACAAATGACTTGTGCACTTCCACACCCCCAAACACTGAGCACTGTTATACTCCCAACTGTGAACAGTACTTATGTGTACATAGTGGGCACACCTGATTACTTTAAGCACTAACTCATGTACTAACTCCTTCTTCCTCTTGTCTGTATATTATTTTATTATCTTCCCTGATCATTTGAGCTTCTTATTTTTCTTGGGGTTCAGGGATCATATCTACTCTACAACATGGCCTAGTGGAAAGAGCACGGGCCTTGTGAGTCAGAAGGACCTAGGATCTAATCCCAGCTCTGCCAGTTGTCCGCTGTGTAACCTCGGGCGAGTCATTGAACGTCTCTGTGCCACAACTGTAAAATGGGTATTCGAAATCTGTTCTCCCTCCTACTTAGACTGTGAGCCCCATGTGGGACAGGGACCGTGTCCAACCAGATTATTTAATATCTATCCCAATGCCTAGAACAGAGCTTGACACATCATAAGCACATAATAATAATAATAATAATTGTAGTATCTGTTAAGTCCTTACTGGGTGCCAGGCACTTTACTAAGTGCCGGAGTGGATACAAGCAAATCGGTCTCTGTCTCTTTCCCACCTGGGGCTCACAGTCTTAATCCCCATTTTACAGATGAGGTAACTGAGGCACAATGAAGTGAAGTGACTTGCCCAAGGCCACACAGCCAGACAAGTGGTGGAGCTGGGATTAGAACCCATGACCTTCTGACTCCCAGGCCCATGCTCTATCCACTATGCCATGCTGCTTCTCAAATCAAATATAAATAACAAAAGAAATAAAACTCTATTGTACTCTCCCAAATGCTTAGTATAGTAGTTGCTCAATAAATTTTGATTGAACGATTGAATTTAAGGAATGAGGCCATCCCATCTAGGGGTAATATTTCTTTTAATTTGAAGAAATTGCACGTCAGTGATTTGAAGAGGCAAAGACAAACAAAGAGGAAGCTTGACGGGCAGGTTGGTGAAGATTGCAAGAGCAGTCATATGTATTTCCTCTCATATGGTCTGTGGGTTTCAGCCTGCTCACTACTGGGTCTTCTGAAATGGCAATTAAAAAACAGACCTTGTTGGTACTGATTTTATATGCTTTTTTATATTTATATATGTGCATACACACATGTGTGTGTATATATACATTAGTAACTTTTTGGTTGCCACAAATAGCAAAGATGAAACCGTAAAGGACTTTTTTAGCTATGCCTCAAGCAGTGTGAAGGCTCAGATGCCACTCAAACCCTGGGGAGAGAAGACCAAACTCGCAATCGGGATTTGCGCTCCTGTGAGACCAAAACGTTTTCATTGACGGGGGATTTTTGGGAACTACATCAACGGATGTTAATAAATCAACTGACTTCCTGCTTCACTGACTTTTCTTAATCTCATCTCAGATCATTTACACTCTCCGAGCAGCTTGGCCAATAAATTCCATTGCCAATCCCTGCTTTACTGGAATAATCTTGCTCTGGCAATAATCCCAATTCTTTACTTCAAGTAGAGGAACATAATGGGAACATAATGCTTAGAAAAAACCAAACTCAACATGACATAACAAACTACCCCTCCAAACCAAATGAGGGTAATCTTTAAAAGTCATTGTTTAAATATTGACCCATCTGGCCATTTGTTTAGCTAGTCCTCTTAGCTGTGCACCCCCTAAGCACTTCGATACTCACCCCAACCCTACATCAATTATGTAAATATTTAAATTTCTTAATACTCTACTATTTCTACTTGTGGGCAGGGAACATATCTACTGTGCTATGTGTCTGTTGTATTTTCCCAAGCGCTCAGTTCAGTGCTCTGCACACAGTATACACTCAATCATGTCCTAGTGGATAGAGCACAGGTGTGGGAGTCAGAAGGGCCTGGGTTCTAATCACAGTTCTGCCACTTTTCTGCTGTGTGACCTGTGGCAAGTCACTTAATTTCTCTGTGCCTCAGTTACCTCATTTTTAAAATGGGGATTAAGACTGTGAGCCCCATGGAGACGGGGACTGTGTCCAACCTGATGATCTTGTATCTCGCCCAGGGCTTAGAACAGTCCTTGACACAGTAAGTGCTTAACAGATACCACCAATAAATATAATTGATTATCCTTAATTCATTTAAGGATAAATGAATCCTGTCTCTCCCGGTAGACTGTAAGCTCCTTGTGGGCAGGGATCGAGTCTACAAAATCTGCTGCCTTTTACTCTCCCAAGCGCTTAGTACAGTGCTCTGCATACAGCGAGCATTCCATAAATACCACTGATTGGTTGTGATTGATTGATTCAAGGCTGTTTTCAAGCACTGCTGGAAGCCATTTCGACTGCCTCAGAGAGCAGTTGCTATAGACGTTCAAGTTGGAAGTCAACCATTTTCCTGGGTCTCCATTTGGATACCACCAGTGAAATCTAGGGCCCACTGGGATATTTTCTCCACCTGGAGAGGTGTCTCTATGCACACCCCTGCCCCCTGATGCAGTGGGGATTTTGATTGATTGGTAAATGCAGGCAAAACACCCCCCTGGCTAGGGGATCAGTCAAAAGCCTTAGAGCAGGGTAATTGAAACCAAATTCCAGGTAATAAGGACCAAATGTCTCCTTCCTTTCCCCATTCCAAGAAACAAACATCCATAGGGAGACAGGTAAAATAAGCAATTCCAGGGGCTGAAATTGTAAACGAATTATCGACATTTTAGGCTGTAAAAGGAGTAGTGCTAGTGATAATGAAGGGAATAGTAGGAGTTACTATTAAATTACTATTAAAGTTATTATTAAACTTTAGTTAATAGTTAAGTTACTATTAAATGCTATTGAGTTAGGATGGCTGCTCTGGAGAGAGAAGGTCTGCAGGGAAACAAAGGCGGTATATGAATATCCACTGAGTCAAGGGAGAACCAAGCCAAGCAATCTTCTATGTTGCATGATGAGGAAGGGTCAAGCAGCATCCACTCTCAGATGGGAAGTGATCAGGATGAAATACCCCACTGAAATGTGAACATAATGATTTTCAGGATGAAATTGCATGCATTTCTTTTTTTCAACCATTCAGTATTAGGATTAACTCAGGTCTCAACCAATATATAGACCTGAATTTATATATAGATATAAATATATACAGATAGAGAAAGGAAAGGTTGTAGAGCCCCAATATTTGTATACATATTACATATATATATGTATACGTATACATATATATTGGCTCTACAACCTTTCCTTTCCTTTCTCTATTTGTTTGCCATTCTGCACTTTAGATCCTGAGCCCAAATGGGACAGGGCCTGTGTCTGACCAACTGAATTTGTATTTTTCCAAGGACTTAGTGTTCAACAACCAGTCAGGACTTAATAGGCTCCATAAGTAAGTAATCAAGAGCTCCCCCAATCGCTACCGACTGCCAGCCTCCAACATCACCTTGGGTGATGAAGCCACCTCCTGGGAATGATAAAACTTCTGAAATCAGTACGGATGGGGACAAGGCCAACTGTTTATTCAATGTTCAAAACAAATCTGTTGACTAATAGCTGCGAAAACCACAACGCTGAAACCACAGCATTTTCTGTGGGCAAACAATTGCTCGTCAAGAGGATCCCCGATAACAATACCATATATTCTCTTAGAAGAGTTCAAAACGCACTACGTAGGTAGAGCGACTCAGGTCTACTGCACCTCAAAATCCCTGAGATATGTGGGAGTAACTGGCCCTCAGTGTACAGTTTCTCATTCCCATGATTTGCAGCCCAGCGCTTTCTCCTGATATTGTTGTTGTATTTGTTAATTATTTACTTATGTGCTAGGCACTGCACTAAGCGCTGGGTTAGATACAAGCAAATCGGGTTGGACACAGTCCTTGTGTCACATTGGACTCAGTCCTAATCCTCATTTTACAGATGAGGTAACTGAGGCCCAGACAACTGAAGTGATTTGCCCAAGGTCACACTATAGGCAAGTGGTGCACCCAGGATTAGAACCCAGGTCCTTCTGACTTTGAGGTCTGTGCTCTATCCACCAAGCCACGTGACTTTGGTGTAAGCCATCCCAAAGCTATTGACTTAACTCTAAATTCTTGTGGATATTGGAAAATTCAACCGGACTGCAGTCAGCTTCGCCCTCTCCCCTGAGGCCAAACTTTCAGAAATGTTTTCTAGGTTAAGGGCACACAGACAAAGCCCACTGCATTTGACAGTCATGGGTCCTTAATATAACAGGGTAGTGATTATGAGAAAAGACGGTTTTCAAGTTTAGTAAACAGAAACTTGGTAGCTTGATGAAGGGTAGAGGAAGATTAGACTTAAGCACCTGCGTACAATTGACAGAAAAGAGACCAATTCGACTAATGGAAATTCCCAATCGGCAAAAGCGCTTTATGTTGCAGAGGACAAAGATTTGACGGGTCAAACGTCTATTAGTTCTGAAATGGACATAAACCCTAGCAGCAAGCTCCTCATCAAGCATTTTATTGTCCGTCACTCCCTGTTGTCTGTGAGCACCTTATGGGCAAGGAATGTGTCTTGCCAACTCAGTTATATTGTACTCTTCCAGGTGTTTAGTATAGTGTCCTGTCATTCAATCAGTCGAACATACGAATTGAGCACTTACTGTGTGCAGAGCACTGTACCAAGTGATTGGGAGAGTATAATTTAACAGTATAAAGCTCAAAATGAATTTACAATCTAGAGGGGAAGACAGACATTAATATAAATAAGCACTCAATAAATACCATTGATTGAATGATTTAATAATTCCATGCTCTACCTACCTCAGTGGTTGATGGTACTTTACACAGACACTGAAGGCTCAATGGTCGGTATGAGGTATTTATTATGTGATAGAAGCACAGATGTCATTGTCCAGATTCACACTGAAGGCAGGGCCCATTTGTGCCTGTTTCTGTATCTTTCTGCCTCCCTTTCCTGCCTTTTTTTTTTGTCTATCCCGCCGACTCTTTCTCCACCATGAGCTCTACCCCTGGAAACTCCATCTTCACCGAAATCCCTCCTCCTGGCACTTTCAGCTACTGGTCGTATAATTAAAGTAGAGGTATTTTACCAAATGAAAGATATTGACTACAATAATCTTCAAAGACCAAAGTAGAACTTGCAGAAAGTTCCTATTTGAGAACAAAACCTAGCGGGTCTGGGAGTCAGAAGGTCATGAGTTCTAATCCTGGCTGTGCCACTTGTCTGCTGTGTGACCTTGGGCAAGTCACTTCACTTCTCTGGGCCTCAGTTACCTCATCTGTAAAATGGGGATTGAGACTGTGAGCCCCACATGGGACAGAGACTGTGTTCAACCCAATTTCCTTGTAGCCACCTTGGAGCTTAGCGCAGTGCTTGGCACACTGTAAGCACTTAACAAATACCACTATTATTTTTATTATTATCTGCTAGATTTTAAGCTTCTTGAGGGCTGGGATCATGTCTACTAGCTCTATTATACTCCCCTAAGTGCTTAGTATAGTGCTGAGCACAGATCTGGCACTCAATAAATATAATTGCTTGATTAATTGATAGGTAATCAGGGCTTAAATCAGAAGGCATCCCGCGAGAGCGCTTCCCTTGTTATGTGTGTGTAGAAAGTCAGCTGGAACAGGTTCTTGCAGAAGGTTTTAAACATCAGCTAAGTTAACTGTACTTAAAATAATTACTAAGTAAAAGCAAGAGAAAATTGAAAATACACCCCATTAGACTGTGAGCTCCCTGAAAGCAGGGAATTGTGTCTTCTACCTCTATTGTGCTCTCCCAAATGCCTGGTACAATGTTCTGCATGCAGTAGATGCTCAGTAAATATTATTGATTGATTTTCATTTTATTCAAAAGATTAAAAATGCAAATCTTTACGAAGACTTTCCAAAGACCCTTTGGAAGATAGATAAGCATAAAGGGGTAAACTCTAGGAAAGTGCAGTGCAAAATGCTTAAGAACAAGTATGGCTGTAGACATAGCTGGATTATTCATTTAGGGTTATTCTGCAGACTCTCATATCTCCAAGGTCAAGGGGAGTAGACAATATCAAAGGTCAAAGTGGCTAGGAGAATGATCAGGCAATATGAGCAGCTCACACCTTCTCTCGCACTGATATGTGATCTCTCTCTCTTCATCTTTGGGTGAACACAGTTCCTCTTTCATCCTGACAGCCCTAGATAAAGGGTACCCACTAAAATTGTACCAATCAATGGTATTTATTGAGCACTTCCCTTACACACTGAGCCCTTTTCCACACAGGTCTGCCTCAATACAGGTTTTCATTTGGCATTTTTGGCTGCATTGTGATGGCAGAAATAGGAATTGTTCTTCGAACAGTGTGAGCCTGTTTGGCTACAGCACAATACAGTGTCAGAGGAAACTGCCTGTCAGGCAGCAGGCACAGTAAATACAGCATGAACTATCTTTAATGTGAGGTTCTATTAGAAAGCCCACCCTGGCATTATAGGAGAACTGATAATCTTGGACCTACCCTAGACCTTAGCCTATAGTAAGCACTTTAAAAGTGCTATAACTATTCATTATTATTTTTCTGACAAATCCTGACAGCTGCTCTATGTGATTGAGATTTGACTAGGCCATGCTGCTTCCTACACACTGGTCTGCTGCACGACCTTGGGCAAGTCAGCTAACTTTTCTGTACCTTAGTTACCTCAACTGTAAAATGGGGATTAAGACTGTGAGACCTAGTGGGACAGGGACAGTATTCAATCCACTTATCTTGTATCTACCCCAGTGCTTATTAAGGTGCCCATAGTAAGCACTTATTATTATTATTATTATGAAGTGCTTCTGAGATTTGGAAAGTGGGGCATTTCTAGGGAACTGGCAGATGCGGGTGGAACTGGGCTTACTTTCAACCCTCCAGGAACCTTAAGACTTGACCTACCCTAAGGGGCCCCCTGATTTGGACCAAAAGATCCACAGATCTAGGCATTGGTGCACTCTGAAAAGGATGGGGGCTTTAAGGGAACCTCTGATTTTTTTTAAGGCTACAGGAAATATCTTTCCGCTTCATGCATAGAATAAAATCAAATATTCGGGTTTTTTCCACTCTGTCTAAAGTGTTTTCATATCTAAGTGAAGTTGCGTGGGGTTTTCTGGTGTCTTATGGAAAAGGTCAGTCTGAGATTTGGGTAAAGTGTTGATTCTTGAAACACAGCTGTGGGTGGCTTTTCCCAACTGCTCAGTGCAGTGCTCTGCACACAGTAAGCACTCAGTAAATATGACTGAATGAATGGTCCTGGAGAATTTTGTTGAAATGAAGGTACAGATCATTTTGGGAAGAATTAGTTTTTATGTAGTTCTCTATACAATCTTCTTCTGGTCTGCTTAGATTTCCCTGATTTCAAGGCCTGCCTTTTCGTAAAGAATCATCTTTCTTGCACCACCAACCCCCAGCCCTGAATTACCTCCTACAAGCCTCCAATGGGGTAGCCAAGTTTCGGCAGAGAAAACTCAGGCATCGGGCTGACTTCTGACACTTCAAATTCATTCTGCCTTGCTAAAATTCAGTTCTGTCTTCTGCTCAGCAATTCTTCTCTTCCTCAGGAATACCCACCCCCCACCAACTGCTCCAAACTCTTAACTCTGAACTGAAGACTCCAGTTCATTCATTCATTCGATCATAATTATTGAGCGCTTACTTTGTGCAGAGCACTGTACTAAGCCCTTGGAAAGTACAGTTCAGTGCCCCCTTCATCTTCCTCCCTAAAACCTGATGTCTTCACTGCTTATTCTTCATTGCCTAATGAAGTCGTATCTACCCTGGCACTTAGAACAGTGCTTGAAACAGTAAGGGCATAACAAATACTATGTATTTATATAAAAAACCTAACTCTAAACTTCTACAGCTTCAAGTGGCAGAACCCATTTCACTATTTCAGCCTTAGCTAGAGGAAAGTAGCTCATCTAGTTAGCAGGAAAAGACAAACATTTCTGTGGAAAGGGAAACGGAGCAGAGAAGCAGCCTGACCTAGTGGACAGAGCATGGGCCTGTAAGTCAGAAAGACCTGAGTTTCTGCCACGTATCTGCTGGGTGACTTTGGGTAAGTCACTTCGCTTCTCTGTGCCTTGTTCCCTCATCTGTAAAATAGAGATTAAGATTGTTGAGCCCCCTGTGGAACAAGGACTGTGTCCAGCCCAATTTGCTTGTATCCACTCCATTGCTAAGTACAGCATTTGGCACATAGTAAGTACTTAACAAATACCAATATTATTATTATTGCTCTGAGTAGGCAGCTTTCTTCTAGGGGAAAGTGCAGGGGGAAAATTCCTTTCATTTCCTCTGTATCACCAGGGCAGAAACTCCAAATTGCTCTGGGATGTATTTGGGACTCTTTGAGGGGCGGAGTTCACAAGGATGAGACAAGCCTCCCTAATTTAATGTAACTTTCTAGCCTTTTAGTGTTAGTATTCAGCGAGGGAACTACTTGTGGTTTCTCCATGTCTCAACGGAGACCCGATTCAGCAGGAACAGAAAAGAGACAAGTTCCTGAGCAAAGGAAAGTTCCAATTTTCTCTCTCAGATAAAGCCGCCTTCTTTCCATTTTCTGCCACGGTGGGAGTCCCAGATAATTTTCCCCAAGTGGAAGAGCTGAATGCTGTGACATTAGGGAAATCCTGAATTAGATGGTCCTTTCCAGTCCCCTTTAAGGCTGGGGTGGCTGTGAAAGCAGGGCTTCCTCTTTGAGGCAGAAAGGAAGTTTTAGGGGATAATTCTTTCATGCAATTCTGCTTGCTTTTTCCTATAAGTGGAGTTGCATTTCTACTCAAGATATAGCTTTAGAATCTTTTAATAGATGGATGGTTTAAAGAATAATTTAAAAAAAGCAGGAAGCTGATCTGTGCCATTAAAATCAGTAAACCTGCCAGGAGGGGGAAAAATGGTGATGTGCAGCCTTTCAGAAATGACATGTCTGAAACTGGATTTATGTCACCTGGAGCAAATCTTCCAAAACATGTTCAGTTAGGGAGGTTGAAGACCTTAGGCCACTCCTGAATTTACCAGGGCTGGACTGGGCAATGGTCTTCCTGGAATTGGCAGAGAGCTTTTTTCATTGTTGTTTGCATTATATCTAAACATGAATGCTTTGGCACCTCTCTCATTATAAATTAAGCACCACCCCAGACTTACTGTAAATTACATGATTGCATATAATAGTGTTTCCTGATTGGTTTCTGGCCAGTCACCCCATCGAGAATGAGATTTGTGTCTTGAATCTGAGGAGAACTACCCTTTGATTTTCTTCCGTTACTCTTCTAGGCCTCTGGAGAGTCATTGTAGAGTTGTCTTTTGCTCAAAAATGACCTTGCAGGTGTTGAAACTGCTCCCATAAAGGTGAGTGTCTTTAAGAGAGAATCTCTTGTTTATTTCTTTTATGGTATTAAGTGCTTATTATGCGCCAGGTACTGTTTTAAGCACTGTGGGAGATACAAGATAATTGTATGGGACACCATCCCTGTCTCACATAGAGCTCACAGTCTTAATCCCCATTTTAAAGATGAGGTAATTGAGGTTGAAGAGAAGTTAGGTGATTTGCCCAAGGTCACACAGCAGGTAGGTGACAGAGTCAGGATTTGAATCCAGATCCTTTGACTCCCAGGTCTGTGCTCTTCCCACTAGGCCATGCTACTTCCCATGAAACAAGTCAGAATAGAGTTGGAAAATGTCAGGAGTCAAAGAGCAAAGACTATACACATAAGGTGAAGTTCCCTCAGCTCACTGTTTTGGGGAGCTGTATGGAATCACCAGACATTCACTTCTAGCTTTGAGCAGATTTGGGAAGTTTAATTCCAGCAGTTATCTGGCTCCGAAACCTTTGACTGATGAGGAATATCCTCTCCAAACGAGGTACCCATCTCCATCAGGTATTCAGCCTCTCCCAGTGATATCGATTCTATCATCACGAGTAGTTGTTGAATGCAGGTGCAATGAAAAAAGGGCTGTCAGAGAATACAGCTCCTGGGCCTACATGGTGAGCTCCTTGACTTCTGTCTCTCTTGTTTGCTCCCAAATGCCTGTTACAGTGCTGTGCACACAGTAGACAATCAAATGCTTTGTACAGTACTCTGCGCAAAGTTAAGCCATCAGTAAACACCACTGAATAAATAATGATGATGATAATGATTCATCTAATTTTCCTTCTAGTTCATCCCCCTTTATACAATCCAGGATTAGAGGTTCCCCTCGAGAATATAGCCCTCACACCTACTCATTGCACATCATCTATGACTACCACGATTACCCCAGAGAAAGCTTCAATAGCTCACCCATTTCCTGGCCTTGGGATTCAAGACCCCGTTTCAGTTCTCTCATCCCTCATCTATCCACTCTGACTTTCCAACGAGCTCTCTTTTTTCTTTCCAAGTAACCATCTATCCTGTACCTTGCTTTTGATTCTCTCGTCTCTGACCCATTGCCCATACCCTTATCGCCTCACCCCGCCACTCAGAAATCCTTGCCCCTTAAAATCCACCAGATCCCATCCCTCCTAATCTTCTGTGTGCTCCATCGATTTCCACTGCCCCAGTCAAATCGCCCCACAACCACTGTAACGCTTGTGTTCTATGTAGAGATGGATGTACACCATTTCCTTAGTCATTTGTTTTTCCACACAAGCTTCTGGAGAGAAGGGATTCTGTCTTTTACCTCTATTATATTCACCAAGCATTTAGTATGGTGCTATGCACCCAGGAAGTGCTCAGTCAACACTATTTCCTGAATGATAGAGAAAATGGGAAATGGCTCAAGAACGGCTTAAAGATATTCATGGAAAATAGATTACTGATGGATTATTTGAGGGAAGAGTTATGGATCTTGGGGAACGAAACATGAGGATGGACCACTATTCTGGACCAACTTGCCCACGGTCTTACTTGGCTGCATTTTTCTCCTAATACTGATGGTCCCCACTTAATAAATAACTCTGCATTGTAATGAATTACCTTGGAGGCAACCAAATTTGCTACTGAATAAAAGTTTGATTAGTTCCACCCCTGGGAGAACAAGCAAGGTGGTGTGATAGTTTTAATTGATTTCACCCTGCATGGAGAGGAATGAGTATATGCATATGTTCAGTACAGAAATGATGTAATGCTTAGTAATGATGTGGTACTCCACAGGGCATGCAGGTGATGGGATGACTAAACATGATATGACAAGGCTACCGTGTTTTTCAGTTTTTGCAAGTTGAGACTATTTCTTCACCAAGCAGAGAGGGTGCTGGAACCGCTCCCTGAGTCAGTATTGCAGAGTGGAAGAGCAGCTTTCTCCTTCCCTTCCTCCTGAACATGGTGGAACAGGGCCCCTTCAGTGGAAAAGACTTCCAAAATCTGGAGGGTTGACTTGAGAAACCTAGATCTTAAATACAGCTCTCTGCCCTATGGGCTGGGGATAAAGCCACTCCCACGTGCTCTTGGACCCCTTCATCGCTCTCTCTTTCCCTCCCACCATTGAGGGTCCCTGCTCCCAGCATGTGCTGGGCCCACCAAGGATGGGAAGGGGGAAAGCTGATCCCACACACATCCACAGAATGAGACCACAAAACCCCAGAAAGAGTGGTGACTGTGAGTATGCCCTGAATGCTGAGCCTCAAGGAGCCTGAAATTCTGCTCCTTTAGCCACAGCACTGACTCTGCTTTTATTCTGTGCGTTAGTCTGTTGGGTTTTAATATTTCATCATTCCTGAAGGTCCTTTTCCCCACTTGGACTCTTAGACTGTGAGTCCCCCAAGAGACAGTGATCATGTCTAATTTCTTCCTCTGTATTCTCTCCTAGCACTTAGTAGTGTTTTACACACAGTTAGCTTTTAAATACTATTACTTCCATAGCTCAATTATGCTTAAGACTGTCAGAGGAAATTCCCCTTCTCTCCTTCCCCTCCATCTCTTCCTCCAAGCAGCAGCCTATGGAAAAGAGTTTGAAAAACTGGAGTAAAAGCCAATCAGACATTTATTTTTCAACTTCATTCAATAGTATTTATTGAGCGCTTACTACGTGCAGAGCACTGTACTAAGCGCTTGGATAAGTGAACTTATCCTTCACTATCTGAGAGTCATGATTTTATGTTAATCAGAAACAGAAGTTGGGAAACCTATGAAAAGCCCTGGGGCAAGCTAGGATGCTGAAAAAAGCCAACCCCAAACAGGCCATATAAACTACCTTGCTCTCCCTCCTAGACTGACACTCCCATGTTGGAAAGGAATGGTGTCTAGTCTGCTTCTCTTTTATCTATCCCAGAATTTGGGACATAGTAAGCACTTAATAAACATCATTATGATTACAGGAACACAGTAGGGCAGGCTGGACTCCAATTTGGTTGTTTTCTTAGGTGTTTATAAAGCTGCTCATGTAACCATTAGGGATGATATATTGCAGGTAAACTATGGCTGCAATGAAGAATAGCATATCTCCACTCCCACCAGTGGGAAAGAGGACAGTGGGAACCATGCCGATCAACCCATAAACCCCAAGCCTCCAATTCAACAGTTTCAACCTCTTCCCTGACCAGTTTTCCCGGGCTGTAGTGGTTAGCCCAATTCACTTGTTTGGGTTTTAACACTTTTCTTTCCCCTTTGACCCACTTGCAGAACTGGTAATGAGCAGTGAAGTGATCGAGTGGACAGTAGAAGAAGTCAAGATCACTGAAGATCCACTGACAGGTCAGGCCCTGAATAACTGGGATTTGGCTGTAATGAGGTATTTACATGCCCAAAGAGTAGATGGAAGGAGTGGCGTGGAATTTTAAAAATATTGTTGCTAACCAAGAGTGCTGCAAATGGGGTAGTTATTGGCAACAAGTGGTAAACAAAGGGAGGTGAGAGTGAGAATCCCATTGTGGGAATGGAACTACTCTCCAAGGCAGAAGCTATGGGGTCAGTCAGGTCACCTAGCACCTGGGGTCTACAGAACCTATTCTCACAATGCTGGGATGAGTTTCTGGAACTCACCCAAGGTGGCTTGGTTTTGTCTGCAGCCATGTCTCTTCCAAAATCCCACTAAAATTTGAACAGAGGAACTTGAGAAAAAAGAATATGCTGAGAAAAATATTTCACCCCAATTTTGGGGGATTCAAAACTCTGATCTGCTTTAAGGTCCAGTGATTCTAGCACGGGATGTGTCTACCAGCTCTGTTATATTGTACTCTCCCAAGTACACATTGCTCAGCACACAGTAAGTGCTCAATAAATACCATTGACTGATGGATCCAATCAGCTCTCTGCTAGAACTTGTTCTCTTATTCCACTGGTGATGCCTGCTGCCACCTCTAGCAGTGGAAACCCAATCCATTGCAGCCCACCTAAAGACACCAGTGGAAAGTTTTCTTCTCCCACCTTCTCTGGTTCAGAAGTCCAAACTGAGCTAGAGGTAGCAATGTTTCCTTTTTTTCTCCACAGCTTCCCTCTCTAAACCATTCCAACTGGTCCCACTGGAAAATGGTTACTCATCTCCAAATCCCTTATGTACTTTCTCCACCTTCGAGGCATTATTAAGGTCACATCTTCTCCAAGAGACTTTCACCAGTTAAGCCCTCTTTTCCCCAGTTCACTCTTCCTTCTGTGTCGTCTTTGCACTTGGATCTGTGACCTTTGGACACTTGATGTTCACCCCCAAACCCACAGCTCTTATTTATATATCTTTAAATTATATATTATAAATTATTTAGTGTCTCTCTCTCCTCTGGACTGTAAGCTTTTTACAAGCAGGGAATGGGTCCACCAATTCTATAGTATTGTACTCTCCCAGGAGCTTAGTATGGGGCCTAACCATAAAGTAAGTGCTCAATAAATATCATTGATCATGCTGCCATTTCTACCCATATTCTCTTGTTCTGCCTCATTGAAGATGGAGAAAAGGTGGCCACCAATCTCCACAGAGCCATAGAGTAACTCCTCATTGCCTTTAAACTCTTTAGATAACCCACCTCTTTGTTTGTTAGAAAAAACCTTTGCTGACTTTGTCAGGTCCCCAAGGCCTAACACTTCCAGGAGTAGAATCCCTGGCTCTGGACTGACAAAGCTTGGCCCTTTTCCCCCCAACAGGTCTAAACTTTGGGTGTCATTCAGATACTGGCTGGCCTACTGGCATGGTGTGCCTTGCCCTCTGCCTTCACGCAGGACAAGAAAGTGAAATAGACTAAGTTGTCAGGTGAGCTTTCGAAAAACAGTTCTTCTCAGCGAGTAGAGACATTTGTCCCAAAGCCACCCCAGAGAAAGGATTGTTCCCCCTAAATAGATATTATTTTCCCTTCATCCATAACAGATGTTATGAGCCAGATTTCATTCTGCACATTAATACGATGCCCAAGTTCCCCGACCGGACCCGATCCCACCTTTAAAGGGAACAAACAGGTGCATGCAGCTGGAACTCAGATTTCTCCAGGGAGAATATGAGGCATGGAACTCCCAATCCATATAAAACTTTTATACCAGAAAAAATGATCACACGTACAGGTTTTACAATCATAAAAATACAATAGCCTTCTATAGAAGGAACAACAAGTGTCTGAATCAGACCATTAACGACTGTGTCGAAACATCGCTGAATTCATCGTGGATGTGGTTCAGGGTCAGGTATGAATTACCATTGAGAAAGACACGGGAGTCAAAATGGTAAACAGTTTGACATTCATCTGGGTCTGCTACTTACATAGTAACTCTGGCTCTACCAGGGATTATAACAAAGACCGATGAACCGAGAGCTACACAGAAGGATATAGTACCTAACTGCAAAGTTTGGAGCTCAGAACTACAAGCTGACAAATCTAACATGCTCTCTGCTGCTAACTCTTTTTCACAGACCTGCATGCCAAGATCTTGCACATGAAACATATTTGGAGAGGGCGTGTTCTGTAAGAAGCCAGAGAACAGAAGGCTAGGTCAGCTCCTGGGCTTTACAATTGCTTCAGAGTGCATTAATGAGACTTGTCGACTTAGCTGGGTCAGCAGTTTAAGGTGGTAAAGCTTATAATGCCGCATACACTGAGAATGCTGATCTCTATCCACTTCCCAAATTAAAAGAAACAAAAGAAATCATCTTCACGTTAAAAGGAATAAAACCAGGCCTCGGTGGCTAATGCTATAAAACAACTAAGAATCCCGGAATCAAGAGTCTTCCTCTCTTCTTTTGAATGCCTTCATTTTTACTAGGGATCGAGACACCATTCTATAGGGTGATCTCTCTCTCTCCTGAGGTAGTTAGTCCAGCTTCAACTTAAATTTAACCTTTAAAAACTTATCTTCAGTGTCGGGGTGTGGTGTTTATTTTGAGGCAAACTAATGTAAGTTGAATGAGCATTCCCTTGGCTCTTCGAATCCAGTGTATTAATGGACATGCTCTCGTCCATATTTATTTTTCAAATGGAGCAGTGTGCAATGAAGCAAACCATAAATGAAGACTTCCTCATTCGAGGAGGAACTCAAGGCAGCAGACACTGTTCCCAATTTCACTTGGATTCCAAAATGGGACCTCAAAACACAAATGACCAAGTGGATTGGAAAAAGCTTATTTCCCCCTTTAAAAATGTAAGCGGCTTAAGCTGCGTCCAACTAACCTGTATTACTGCTACTTTCACTGACTGATCACACTGGATTCATAGCATTATGGGCAGGGCAGGCAAGGCATCTATCATTTGTTATATATTAGCTCTGTTGGCAGCACTGACACTGATGTCAATATATTTTCTAAAAAGAAAAAAAAAATCTGGCTCATTCCCTTTGGCAAATCCCAGACTCTTTACTGATGTCCCTCTTTTCCTGTCACAATTTTCTCCAAGTTCTTCTGGGACAAGATTATTTTCCAAGGCTTAGTGCCAGATAGCCTTAAGGAACTTAATTGTGTGTTCAAAGGGAAAATATTTTACAATCCAGTTGCTGTTTTAGTCCCCCACTGAAAAACATCTACAGATTGGTCTTTCGGGGGGGGGGATTTTTTTTTCCAAAGCAAAACAGGAAACAGTTTTTCTCAGTTCTTCTCCAAAGTTCTCATAAGACAATACATTTCAATGAAGTCTAATGTCCCATACCATTCCACTCCAGCTGGCCCTATTGTCAGAATCATGTTCAAATCCACACATAAATACACAAATCACACTATTTTTGAAAAGTTCTGTGCTTTGAATGTAGAATTCAATCCTGTCTCCAATGATAACATTCCTTCCTGGATTGTCTCCCTTCCACGGTCCTGGGTCTTGCTCTTTTTCCACACTCTCGGTCTTCTTCACCGTTCAGACGTCCCCCTCTCCCCTTTTTGAGTTTTAGGGGCTGCTGCCCAGGGTGAGTTCCCTCTGGGTCCAAGGAACTTGCTCCATCTTCTAGCTTCTGGAGGGGGAATCCTGACCTGAGGTTCCAGATGCTGCTGTTGAGATTTTGCCCACACCAGGGTAAGGTTTCTCAAGGCTCCTCATCTTCTGGCAGTGGTTCCAGGCCCCAGCAACAATCTTCTTTTTCTGCTCCTACCTCCTCACTACCATTTCACAGCCCCCAGGAAGCCTCCCTTAGTGCACATAGTTTGGGCAGGCAAGGAAAGACCTACTTCCGGATGGAAAAGTCAGAGGGATACCCCACTGATTATGGAGCTATTGCCTTTTTCTGACCTAGCTTTTGTCCCATTCCTTTTGGCTCTAGAAACGCAAACCTTCCAAAAGGTCTAATTCCAAATTGTTAACTAGGGATATTACTGGAACAGTCTCACATCTGGTCTGTCCAGTTTCCTCAACAGGAAAGAATGCACATGGGGAATGGTGTGGGGGGACCAGTGTCAACAAAAATGAAGGCCTGTTTGTATGCTGCCTCTGTATCAGCCAGGATGCTACATGTCCTGCTGTCAAGAAGAGAAGGCGGCTAGATACAGAGTTCTTAGATTCTCCTGCTGCCGATAGCACTCGATGTCTGAATCCTTTGCCCTTTTTTGCTGGGAAACAGGATTACACTTTTGGCCAAGGGAACGGGCTGAGATTCTGACAGTGCTCCAGCCTCAGAGAATTTGTTTCAAGGCCCCTAATTCTAAGTCTAATGATTTTGGCAGGTGGAAAGGCAAAGACAGCGTGAATTTCCTTCTTCCAGTCAAAGACGGTGGGAACCATTGACCCTTCTCTACGCAGAAGGAAGACTGCATCACAAACAGCCACTGCTCCGAGCTGCCCCACCATTTCACCAGCAGCTCCATCTTCGGTTTTGAAGGCTTCCCTTCAAACGTGATCTTTAAAAAACAAACAAAAAAGTAGGGGTTGCATGAAAAGACTAAGGAATAAAGGACTGACTTGCGATCGATATTCCATTTCCTCAGTGTACTTCACATCAAAATTGAGAGACCCTCCTTTCCCAAATCACTTAACTTCTCGGTGCCTCAGTTACCTCATCTGTAAAATGGGGATTAAGACTATGAGCCCCACGTGGGACAACCTGATTCCCCTGTGCCTACTCCAGCGCTTAGAACAGTGCTCGGCATATAGTAAGCGCTTAACAAATACCAACATTATTATTTATTTTCTGGGAGGCAGCACAGTTGCTTTTAGACTGGGAACATGGAGATGGTTTTAAGGGGTGATAGGATGGCTACTTGACCTGACCATCTTATTCTTGGTGAAAAACAGACATCAGGCCACCCCACCTCACACTTGCAGATCTTCCCCTTTCCTCTCCGTGACCCTGCAAGTGAGGGGTGAGCTAACATCCCTCCCCCGACTCCCTCGGCATTTTGGGTGGTCCCCATTGCAGCTGAAGAACCTAAACTAATGTGATCTGGGGATGCTGTAATCTGCAAGTCCAAGCATTTAAGCTGAGCAGTGACAAGTTGATGGAAGGGGAAAAACAACAACAACTAGTGCAATACAGACTGAGCAGTTTCGTCCAGAGATCCCCAATTCCAGGTTATTTGTACATTTAACTAAAATTGTTCAAGGCTTACTTAAAAGTCTCGGCTGGCCCCAACTAAACTGGGATGTACGGTCAGCCTGAATACACTGCTTTTCTGCAAAATAGGATCTTTCCAGTGAAGTCACTGTGGCACCTGTGCTTGCAGGGATCCCTTTGCCCACTAGGTTAGCTTTGTATCTCCCCCAGTGCTTAGAACAGTGCTTGACACATAGTAAGCGCTTATCAAATACCATCATCATTATTAACTCAGGTACCCTACAATATCAGGTAAAACCTTTAGAGGCTCAGAGTACTTCTCCTTTCATGTTTTCACTAATCATTTCCTGAATTTTGTTTAAATCAAGTATGATTAAACTTGTGATCTGTCTACCATACACACAACTTCCTCTTCACTTTTTAAAACACGTGACAAAAATATTCAATTTGCATTTTTTTTAAATTCTAGATTTGCAGAAAAGATATCTTAAGTGTCAACCTATTTTTTTAAGGGAGCTAATGAAGGTCAAGACACCCATAATCCTCTTCAAAATTTCAAAATTCTATTTTGTAATTCCCTCAAGGGCCTGGAATTCTAATCTATTTCGTTTTTTTGTTCCTTACCAGCATAATGTACATGCTCTGTCACCTCTCCTTTTCGCTGTCCACCTGTTAAAACAATCAAATTATATTCAGTAGTTACAACATGAAAAAAATAGCCTAAGACTATCTAACTCTCCCCTTTCATGAGTAGAAGGATAGTAATTGCCCCCACCTTCCCACCCCAGGATTTCAGGGAAGGAAACCTAAACTTGTTTCCTCGCCTGGATCCATGTATCTGCACACAGAAGAGAGAAACATCCTAGGAATAACTGCAGTTGAACGATGCATAGGCGGACAACTTGATGCCCATGAATTCTATGACTGTTGCTATTTACTTGTTAATTTTCAGGGGAGTACTAAAGGTTTTCACAATTTTTGGTTGCATGCAGCCTGAATGTTCTACGGTAAAGATGATAGGGCTTGTTAAATGGGGCACTGCAGCCTTCATACATGAGCACTCAAGAAAAGGGACAAATTCACTGTATGTGCAGAGATTCAAAATACCTAGACTTTTAGAAGACTCTAAATAAGACAATGTATTTGAAAATTGTAGGATTGTTTGAGTTACCTGAATAAAATGGATGGTGATATTTCTTTCTACACAGCCAGATGCCAGTCACGACACCCACCATCACAGCCAAAATGCCCAAGACCCCAAGAGTGGTAACACTTCTTGTTACCGGCAGCGCAGGTGAGTTGGTGGGATTTGTAGAGGCGATAGATGGCAGCTTGTTAGGATCTTCTGGAAAAAAGAAAAAGTTTAAGACTTGGGAAAGAAAGAAAGTGCTTTTCCCATGTATCTCCAAGTGCCATATGAGGTATTTAACTTCCAGCATCATATTTTTTAAACATTTTTAAATATTTCTTGAAAGCAAAGAATCATACCTAAAAACAGTGTTGCTTTCCTAATTTCTCATAATCCTTCACCCTCCCCTCCACCTTCTTATTCCCATCCTCCTCTCTCCCAAGTCTGCTGGCATATGATTTCAGGACAATTTCTTTTCTTCTAAGTATAGAATTCTCATGGGATTTTACCAGCTGGAGGATTGGTGTTGACCATTTTGAATTTAGGAAGAAAATTTACTGACTGTTACAGCTTTCAATTCATGCTTTGTGTGACCCGCTTATCCTCCAGTTTAGTGTTTCGAAGAAAAAAAAAAAAGCTGTGTTAAGTCAATTCAACTGAGAGTCCCAAATGACAGCTCTACTTCAATGGACTGCCTGTCATTCAACAATCTCTCCAAGCAGCAACAATGAGAATGCATACCATCCTCTGTTCCTATGCCCAGGGAGAGACCCACTCCTTCAAAAGAAAGCTAGTCTTATGGAGAGAGAGCAGGGGACCAGGTAGCCAACATTCAATAGTTGTTTTATTGAGGGTGAAGTCATCAATGACTTTTCTTATGGAAAGGTTTTTTTCTTTGGCATTAAAACACCCACAAAACATTGGCTTCCTGGTATACACAAAGGGTTCTTGTGGGTTAGTGGAAAAGAAACCGTAGAAGGAGTCTAATGCCTAAAGGATGGTATTGTTTTAGACACAAATTTCTATTTTTTGGGCACCAGGGTGACCTCCTTTTGAGAGATAGTATGCATACTCAACCGTTCCACAAACCTGGTTTTATGAAAGTTGTTAGGTTTTGCTTTAGTCTCTGGTTTTCTATAGAGCATCCTATTCTCATGTTAGAAGTCCACGTGATCCTCACTGTGCTGAAGACATCGTACAGGCCTCTCTCATTCTTGGAGATGTTATGATTTTGGGCAGCTGGATCGAGGAGGACATCTTGTCCAATTATCCAGTAGACATTTGGCTCTGGATAAACATCACTAGCATTGCAGACGAAGATTACTTCTTCTCTGACAGTTGTACCAGTAGGCCCGCTTATTATCGGTGTGCTGGAATTAGCTGCAGAAGCAAATGAGAGTGGCAGCAATCCTGTCAAAGTTCTTTAGGGACTGAATGTGTACATATTTGAGATCTTCATCTTTATCTTAAGGAATGAAACCTATTAAGGGAGAAGCAGGGTGGCCTAATAGATAAAGCATGGGCCTGGGAGTCAGAAGGACCTGGGTTCTAATCCCAGCTCCACCACATGTCTGCTATGTGACCCTGGGCAAGTCACTTAACTTCTCTGTGCCTCAGTTATCTCATCTGTAAAATGGGGGTTGAGGCAGGGAGCCCCACATGGGCAGGAACTATGTCCAACCTGATTCGCTTGTATCCACCCCACCCCTTAGTACAGTGCCCAGCATGCAGTAATCGCTTAACAAATACCACTATTATTATTATTATTAATAATCGATCATGGCTGAAGGTCTTGCCCCTTTGGGTGAGGGACCCTATCCCACACCCCCAACTTCTGGAAACATTGGAGAGACTCCTGGACATGTCCCAGTACCCTGTGGTTATTTGGCCAAGGAGAACTGTGAGCTTGTCTCTAGACTGTAAACTCACTGTGGGCAGGGAACATGTCTACCAACTATGTTGTATTATATGTACTCTCTCAAGTGCTTATTACAGTGCCCTGCACTCAGTAAGCACTCAATAAATACCACTGATGATGAGGAAGTGGCATACTCAGAGCACATGCTCCTCCTGACCCTCCATCTCTTGGACAATTATGGGATGAACCCAATCCAGGTCCAAATTGACCTCCTGGAGTGGTGGGGGGGAAGAAAAGGAAAGCCTCTTAGGGGTTTGTGGGGGGGGCATTTTGAGTCCTCCAATGTCCATCCAAAGTGCCAGGCCAGCTGCCGGGTGACCTTTTAACTAGCAACTTCCACTGTGTGGCATTGTGGTTACACTGCAGGGAACCTGAGGCCACTGAAGTGTGGTGGCCCATCCACAGCCCTCTCCTTTTAGGCTGGATGATTTCTGGGATCCAGAAGACTCTGGGTTGACTTGCTTTCATAATCTACACTTAATTCTAGAGGATGGAGCTAATTCTAAAGCCATCCATTTTTTCCCTTTGTAAGTTTCTCCATCAAAAGTGGGTAATTATTTGGGCTGAGGCTTATTTAATGAGTTTTTGTAAGCCGAAGAGGGTTAGACATAGAATATTTGACATGTACAATACCCATTAACAAAACTATTTTAGCTTTTCTTGGATAAAGAACCCTTCATATTATTGCCACCCAGATTTAAAACATCAATAAAACAAGCTAATAAACTTGATACAGGTAATCTTCTGTACAACGATGATATTACGTAGACTGTTGCTTTGGATGGATTTAGTAGTGGGCTGGATGTGGCCCCCCGAGTCTGTATTTTGTCCACTCCATTCTCACTCTTCATTCTATTTTTGTCTCTTTAGTTCTTACCTGCCACTACGAGTCTGACTGTGGTGCTGAAAAATTTCTTGAATACTTTCTCTTTCTTTCCCGCTATGCAGTCAAATTTCCGTTCATCTTGCAGACTGATGTTGGACAAAACAAGAGAAAAATCCCCTGTTTTCATATTTTCTATATTTAGCAGTGTCCTATTTTTATATCCAGGATCCTCAAAAGTGCTGGAATTCTCACCAGGAGAATACATTCTTAGTACGGTAGTTGGACTTGCTGTTTGCCAGTAAACCCATAGGGTTTTCAAATCAAACTGCTCCAGGGAAGGATTAATGCAGCTTAGTTCAACGCTGCTTCCTATTATGCCAACGACTTCCTTTTCTTCGCTAATAACTGTAAATATATAAAAAAATGAATGTTACAAGTCTGCCTTCCAATTTCATATTATTTATTTTACTATTCAAGCTACTAGATAGTACGTATTTCAACATGTCTGTTACCATAGGTGCTTTGAGCCAAGGGTTAATAAGCCAATTAGAATGTAAGGCCCTTGTGGGCAGGGAATATGTCTTATGCTTCTGTTGTGGTTTCCCCAACCGCTTAGTACAGTGTATCACACTCAATGGGGGCTCAACCAATACCTTTACTATCACTACAACTTCACAAAAGAAGAATTTTAAAATTCTAAAATTTCTAATTAAGGACATAATTAATTACAAGGGGCTCTTGAAAAGAATTATAATCACAATCGTATTTACTAAGTGTTTACTCCGTGTCAAGCACTGTTTTAAGCACTAGAGTAGATACAAGGTAATCAGATTGGAACAGTCCCTGTCCCACATGGGACTCATAATCTAAGTAGGAGGGAGAATATTAGTATATTAGCATAGTCTAAGAAAGACTATGGAGCAAGAAGATTTTTTTTTCTCCCATTTTGTTCTGGGTAGCTACATCCTTTCGTTGCTTCTTGGGTTCTTTTTCCTCCTTAACCCTATATTTAGTCCCTTAGTGCCCAAATTGTGATTCTTGAGGATTTTACCAACTTGTCAGCTACTGGAGAAAAGCACTAGTCTTGAATTCCCTCCCACTTCTAGGAGTCTTTTCAAAGATGGACATTGCAGTGGCTGTTAGAAAAGATAGGTTACACACTCTTGTCTGAATCTTACAGTTTCCATTCAGGTTCTTGCAATTTTCTCTGGGGGTGGAGAGTGGGAGGTAGGACAATTTTTTCTAGTATTTGTTTATATTTGGTTGATCATTTTGGTCTAAAACATCCTGTGAATTTACCCCAGTTTAATTAAGTTCTTGTGAATGCCTACTGAGGAATTCAATGAGATTATCTGTATCTCCTTTTAATTCCTAGTGTATCTTACCTCATACTCATCAAATAACCTCCCAGATACTCTACCTGGCCTCTTGTTGATAGGCCGGAAGAATACTTTATTATTACCTTTGAGGATCTTTACAAGATCTCCTCATATTCATTTTTGGGCTGACTAATTTGTTGCCTGCCACTTTGGAGTGGGGTTTTTTTTTGGTTTTTGTTTGTTTGTTTCTACTGAGGGAGTTTACATGACTGTGGACACACAAATCATTTAGTAATCAATCATATTTATTGAGCGCTTACTGTGTGCAGAGCACTCTACTAAGTGCTTGGGAGAGTACAAGCCACAGAATTGGAAGACACATTCCCTGCCCCCACAACAAGCTCACAGTCTAGAGGGGGAACAGACACTAATATAAATAAAACTATATCAGACTCTATATGCACAATAAATTAAAATATGCATACACTATTTTGCACTTACCATCTCTGATACCACAAAGAAGCACTAACAGAAGTCTGGTACTGTAATAAAACAAAAGGGAAAAAAATATTATAGTTAGTGTAAATATTTAACAAAGAACGCCATGGTGGTAATAGTACAGTATTGTACCCTACCCAAGACATACACGGTGAAATTTTACCAGTCAGCAACCTGTCAAAGTTATGTCAGTAGAGGAAGAAACAAGTGAAAAATAACACCTGGGCTAATTTAGAAGAGAAGGTGGAGTAAAATTAACAGTACCCTTCAGGCTGCAAGCTCCCTCTCGACTGTAAGCTCATCGTGGACAGGGAATGTGTCTGCCAACTCTATTTTGTTGTACTATCCCAAATGCTTAGTACCGTGCTCTGCACACAGTAAACACTCAATAAATACCACTGATTACCGCTGCGCTACTTTAAAAACATTGGAGTGGAACCAGATGATTCACCTATCTTCATTCAGTCAATGAGGCACGATGTCTTAGGTTTTAAGATGTAAAATGTCATTCTGTAATATTTACCAAAGACAGCAGAAATAGGCACAGCAATATGGGAGAAAGAAAAAATAGCAGTTGAACTACTTTTTGGGTCTACTACAGTGCAATACTGGAATTTCCCAGTTTCTGGTTCCAGGGCATAATTTGGAATTTATATCCATAATTTATTCATATTAATGTCTGCCTCTCTCTCTCGGCTGTAAGCTCATTATCAGGAGGGATTGTGTCTACCAATTCTGTTGTATTGTACTCTCCCAAGTGCTCTACATACAACAAATACCATTAATTGATTACTTCCATATTGATTCTTATGAAGGAAAGAAGAAGAAATGTAGAAAGGGGGACTGTACTTCCAGAATGATTCTTGAGGAGAGGGAGAAAGGGAAAGGTGGGAATATGGCAGATATTTCCTAGATTTTCATCCTCCTTCTATATCATGGAAAGAAAACTCCCCAGTGGTATTTCTTCTTTTGCTTTGCTCTTGATAGAACCCCAATTTATCAACTTGGTCATCTTTTTTTAAAATGGTATTTGTTATTATTAATAATATTAATAATGGCATTTGTTAAGCGCTATGTGCCAAGCACTGTTCTAAGCACTGAGCACTGTTCTTAATCACTACGTGCCAGTCACCGTACTAAGTGTTGAGGTAGATACACGCTAATCAGGTTGCCTTCTTTAGGCAAACTGCCTCAGTAGAGCCTCTGGACCTGCCTTCCTTACCCAGAAGGAACAGGCCTCCTCCCTCCACCTGTTAGATCAACCGATCCATAATAATGAGCTCTTACCCCATGAAGAACACTGATCTAAGGGCTGGGAAAAGTACAGTAAGCAGAAACAATCCCTACCCTCAAGGAGCAGAGGAGACAGACACTGAAATAAATTCCAGGTAGGTGGAAGCAATAGGTGATAAGGATAGGAGCTGGTTACATGTAGATGGGGCTGGGCAGGTGTAGACTCCAAAGTGAGCCTGGGGGCAAAGGGCTTATGAAAAGCAGCAGGGGCTAATGGATAGAGCCAGGGCTTGGCAGTCAGAAGGACCTGGGTTCTAATCCCACTTCCTCCACTATCTTCTGTGTGTCCCTGGCTAAGTCACTTCACGTCTCTGTGGCCCAGTTACCTCATCTGTAAAACGGGGATTAAGACCGTGAGCTCCATGTGGGACAGGGACTGTGTCCAACCTGATCATCTTGGGTCTATCCTAGTGCTCTGTACAGTGTCTGCTACATGATGATAATGGTATTTGTTAAGTGCTCACTATGTGCCAAGCACTGTTCCAAGCTTTGGGGTAGATATAAGGTAGTCGGGTTGTCCCATGTGGGGCTCACAGTCTTCATCCCCGTTTTCCACCACTTAGGCTGAGAGAATAATAATAACGACGACGGTATTTGTTAATAATAATGATGGCATTTGTTAAGTGCTTACTATGAGCAAAGCACTGTTCTAAGGCATTTGTTAAGCGCTTACTATGTGCAAAGCACTGTTCTAAGTGCTGGAGGGGGATATAACGTGGGGCTCGCAGTCTTCATCCCCATTTTCCAGAAGAGGGAACTGAGGCCCAGAGAAGCGACTTGGCCAAAGTCACACAGCTGACAAGTGGCGGAGCCAGGGTTAGAACCCACGACCTCTGACTCCCAAGCCCCGGGGTCTCTCCACCGAGCCACGAGAGAAGTGAAGTGACTTAAACCAGGGACACACAGAAGATAAACGTTGGAGTTGGGATTAGAACCCAGGTCCCTCTGACTGCCAAGCCCGGGCCCTTGTCCATTCGGCCCTGCTGCTTCTCAAACTCCCCCAAGGCTACCTCACTACCTACTATCTACGCCCTGCCCACTACCTCAAGTTAGTTCTCCTGTTAAAAGGCCTTTAAGGCGTAGAGTAAAAATGGAAACTGAGGCCGGGCCCCAGGGTCCGAATTGGTCCTGCAGACCGTGGTTCACTTCAGCAAGCTCCCACAGTCCCTCGCGCCAGGTAAGGCATAGTGTGAAAGGGAAAAAAAGGAAACTGAGGCCGGGGCCCAGGGTCCAAATCTCTGCTGAGGAGCGTGGTTCACTTTAGCAAGCTCCCACAGTCCCTCGTGCCAGGTAAGGCATAGTGTGAAAGGGAAAAAAAGGAAACTGAGGCCGGGGCCCAGGGTCCAAATCTCTGCTGAGGAGCGTGGTTCACTTTAGCAAGCTCCCACAGTCCCTCGTGCCAGGTAAGGCATAGTGTGAAAGGGAAAAAAAGGAAACTGAGGCCGGGGCCCAGGGTCCAAATCTCTGCTGAGGAGCGAGGTTCACTTTAGCAAGCTCCCACAGTCCCTCGTGCCAGGTAAGGCATAGTGTGAAAGGGAAAAAAAGGAAACTGAGGCCGGGGCCCAGGGTCCAAATCTCTGCTGAGGGGCGTGGTTCCCTTTAGCAAGCTCCCACAGTCCCTCGCGCCAGGTAAGGCATAGTGTGAAAAGGAAAAAAAAAAAGGAAACTGAGGCCGGGGCCCAGGGTCCGAATCTCTGCTGCGGAGTGCGGTTGGCTTCAGCAGGCTCCCACAGTCCCTGGCGCCAGGTAAGGCAAAGCGTGAAAAAGGAAACTGAGGCCGGGGCCCAGGGTCCGAATGGGTCCTTTGGAGCGTGGTTGGCTTCAGCAGACTTCCACAGTCCCTGGCGCCAGGTAAGGCTGTGGGGCGGTCTCTGCCCAGCCGGGCCCCGCCTCGCTCTCCCGCCTCTCCTTGGCGCAGCGGGGCGAAGACGGACCCCTCCCCTCCTCTCCTCTCCTCTCCTCTCCCTTCCTCTCGCCGCCGCCCCCCATTCCCCTCAGAAAAGGGGCAGCCCACCGTGCCCCGCCGAGCAGTCACGACCACCCTGGCCCTCCCCTCAGGTGGGCAGCGCGAGGCCCGGCTCGGGCCGGTGCCCTCGCGCGCCCTGTCCTCCCTCCCCCGAAGTGGGCAGCCCCCCATCTTCTCCCCCCCCCATTTCCCCCTGCCAGATGGTTCGGCCCGGGGGGGGGGGGGCTCGCTGTGGCCGACCCCCCCCACCCCACTTTCGCCCCCTGCTGGTCGGCGCCCCCTCTTGCCCCACTGACCTTTTGGGCCCCATGGTGGGCGCCGGAGCGAGGGCCAGGCACCCCCCGGCCGCCGGGCTGCTCCGCCTCTGGCCCCGCTGGCCGCGGCTCCTGATGCTCCCGATGCTGCAGCCGCTGCTGCTCCCGCTGCTGTGCAGCCGCTGCAGCTCCCGCTGCTGCTGCTCCCGCTGCAGCTCCCGCTGCTGCTGCTCCCGCTGCTGCTGCTGCAGTCACCGTGGAGACTGCCGCCCTCCCGCACCCTGCCCTCCCTATTTGCCTGGTCCCAGTCACCCGTGACATCCCCACCGCAGCTTCCTCCACCTCCTCCTCTCCGCCCCGGCCCGCCCCTCCCGGCCCCGCCCCCGCACTCTCCCTCCCCCCCGCACCCACCCCCCGCCCATCGGTCCCGGGAAACTGAGGCCAGCAGGGGGGCTAATAACCTCGGCACGCAGCACGATCCCGAAAACCGAAGTGGGACAAAAAATGATAAGGAGATCCGGAGAAGCCGCCCCGGAGCTAGTCGGGGCTCTGCTGGGTGGCCTGGAGTCTTTGACTCGCCCTCTCTGTTCCTGAGGTGGGTAGTTCTCCTAGAAAGGGGTTTCAAGGTGCCGGAGGGCCTCACATCCTCGGGAGGACCACGGTGAAATCCGAGATACCCAGTGAGAAAGGACCAGTGAGAAAGTCGTTCTGACTGGGAGCCCGTAGTTGGGCGGGGATCGTCTCTATCTGTTGCCGAATTGTACATTCCGAGCGCTCAGTATAGTGCTCTGCACATAGTAAGTGCCCAAGAAATACGATTGCATGAATGCATGACCAGAAATGAGCTGATCCAGTCCCTTTCCTTTGGCTGGAGAATGACTCAACCATTGGGGCCACTCTATTGTTCAACACTCTGGGCTTGGATGCTGATGCAAGAGTAAAAGGCTAAAAGCCCTGCCAAAAAGTCCCATTTTTGGTTAACTGAACAAAAATTGGAATGTAATTCTAACAGAAAGTAGATCGCAAGCTCCCTGATAGCTGGTATCTGCCTACTTTATCGTATTCTCCCAAGCGCCTAGCACACTGAGTGTCAAAACCCTTATCTCTTGATGGATTTGTTTTTTTAAGGAAGGGGATAGTATGCTATAGCTGGAAGGAATTTTAAGTGGTCATCCAATCCATCCCTCCATCTCCAGGCAGGTAAATATCCTGAACCATCCAGATCAGGGTTGGAGAATCTGTCACCTTCCACTGTAGCTCCGTTGTTTCATCATCCTGATGCCTTTTATGGGATCAGATCCTTTCCCAATTTAGTTCAAATCCCATTTCCCCTTTTGGTCCCCCGTGCATATGAAGCACAGCGGTCAGCCTCTTCATAAACACTTTACGTTTTCTTGAATTCAATTGATGGGTCACTGATTAATAGGTCACCAAGGAGCCAGGGTTTCATTGGTGCCAGGGATTGTCTTGAAAGTGGCAGTTTATATTCCTGGCACCTCTGGGTTTTTCATTTCATCTAGGAATACAAAACTGCACTTTTGGTTTGTAAGTTTCTTTTATGTTGCAGACATTGGACGTTCACATAATATGATCTAGGAGGCTGTTCTTTTAAACTAATGATTGACTAGATTGTGGTATTATTGTCATAGGGAAATTATGTCAGTAACATTTGAAACATAAAGTTACATACTTGTACCCCAGTTCCTCTGTGCCTCAGTTCCCTCATCTGTAAAATGGGGATTAAGACTGTGAGCCCCACGTGGGACAACCTGATTCCCCTGTGTTTACCCCAGCGCTTAGAACAGTGCTCTGCACATAGTAAGCGCTTAACAAATACCAACATTATTATTATTATTATCCTCTTTCATCACCAGTTAAGCACCCCCTAAGGCTTCCCCAAACTATAACCAACTGTATTGCTGGAACCTAAACAGTGTGGCCTACCCGACAGAGCACTGCCCCAAGGGTTAGGAGATCTGGATTCTAATTCTGGCCCCTCCACTTATGACCTTGGGCGAGTCACATAATCTCTCTGAGCCTCAGTTTCCTTATCTGTAAAATTGGGATAAAATACTGTTCTCCACCTGTGAGCTTGATGTAGGACAGGGATTATGATCCAATTTTTATGGTACGGGCCCCAGCGCCTGCACAAAGTAGAGGCTTAATAAACCATACAATTAATATTATTGGGTTTGCTCTTTGGCCTTTGAATTGTTTCAGGTGGAAAAGTAGAAAAATTGACCCTCTTAAGTGTCCATTTATAGAGGGCGGTAAATGCAATTTGAGGTGGCACCAAGACTGAGCTCAAACACCCTGGAAGAGCAACTCTATCTACAGAGGCGTCATGGAAGCTCTCTCAGGAGTCCTCTAGTCTAAACCTGCCCTGCCTACGCTTATAGGCAATAACTGTGGTAGTTGTTAAGAGCTTACTCTACGGCAGGTGCTGTACTAAGTGCTGGAATGGGGACAAGCAAGTTGGGTTGGACACAGTCCCTGTCCCACAGGGGGCTCAGTCTTAATACTCATTTTACAGCTGAGGTAACTTAGACACAGAGAAGTTAAGTGACTTGCCCATGACCACACAGCAGACAAGTGGCAGAGCTGGGATTAGAACCTGGGTCCTCCTAACCACGAGACCCGTGCTCTATCCATTAGGCAATGCTCCTTTACAATAAAACTTCCCCGGGAGCTGCTTTAAGTTTGGTAATGCCAGGCTGCTCCTAAATCCACTGGACAGCTCAGAACAGAGTTAGGTAAATCCATAACCCAAGCTAAGCCCCTCACCTGATACTTAATGCAGCCACATTCAAACATAGGAGCAAAATATTACAAATTCCAGGACCCAACCCATTCTAGTCAAGGGGGAAGGTGAGCTGAAAACCAGACTGGTATAAAAATCAGGTGACTAGCCACTTTTAACTTAATGCAGTGGCACATAAATGTCCAGGGGTGGAATACACCAGTTCTGCAAATTGAACCTTCTGGCCCGTTCTTTGTCCAGCTTAAGGTCATGTAAGTGTGAAATGTGAAGCGTTGGAGGAGACATCCGGTAGAGGTGTCCTGACGACAGAGGAAATGCTAGACTGCAGAGAAGGAGGAGAGAGATGAGGGCTGGAGATGTAACTTTGAGAATCAACCACAAAGAAGTGGAAATTGAAGCCATGGAATCGATGGTATTTGAGTGCTCTGTACAGTGCACTGTACTAAATGCATGGGAGAGTACAGTACAATAGAGTCGGTAGACACATTCCCTGCCCAAATGATCATATTAATCGATCATCTACAATGTGCAGAAACTATACTAAATGCATGGGAGAGTATGGCATAAAAGTTGCTAGACATGTTCCCTGACCATGGAGCAGTTTAATAATAATAATAATAATGTTGGTATTTGTTAAGCGCTTACTATGTGCCGAGCACTGTTCTAAGCGCTGGGGTAGCCATAGGGGAATCAGGTTGTCCCACGTGGGGCTCACAGTCTTAATCCCCATTTTACAGATGAGGGAACTGAGGCACAGAGAAGTTAAGTGACTTGCCCACAGTCACACAGCCGACAAGTGGCAGAGCTGGGATTCGAACTCATGAGCCCTGACTCCAAAGCCCATGCTCTTTCCACTGAGCCACGAGTTTACAATCTAGAGGGGTGACTGACATTAAAATATATTATGGATATATACGTAAATGCTGTGGGGCTGAGGGTGGGGTGAGCATCCATTTACACTCACTCCCTCGGTGAACTCATCCGCTCTCACGGCTTTGACTACCATCTCTACGCAGATGACACGCAGATCTACATCTCCGCCCCTGTCCTCTCCCCCTCCCTTCAGGCTCGCATCTCCTCCTGCCTCCGGGACGTCTCCACCTGGATGTCGGCCCGCCACCTAAAACTCAACATGAGCAAGACTGAGCTCCTCATCTTCCCTCCCAAGCCCGGTCCGCTCCCAGACTTCTCCATCACCGTGGATGGCACGACCATCCTTCCCGTCCCGCAGGCCCGCAATCTCGGTGTCATCCTTGACTCGTCCCTCTCGTTCACCCCACACATCCTATCCGTTACCGAGACCTGCCGGTTTCACCTCTACAATATCGCCAAGATCCGCCCTTTCCTCTCCACCCAAACGGCTACCTTACTATTACGGGCTCTCGTTATATCCCGGCTTGACTACTGTGTCAGCCTTCTCTCTGACCTCCCTTCCTCCTCTCTCGCCCCGCTCCGGTCTATTCTTCACTCCGCTGCCCGGCTCATCTTCCTGCAGAAACGATCTGGGCATGTCACTCCCCTTCTTAAACAACTCCAGTGGTTGCCTATCGACCTCCGCTCCAAACAAAAACTCCTCACTCTAGGCTTCAAGGCTCTCCATCACCTTGCCCCTTCCTACCTCTCCTCCCTTCTCTCTTTCTACCGCCCACCCCGCACGCTCCGCTCCTCTGCCGCCCACCTCCTCGCCGTCCCTCGGTCTCGCCTATCCCGCCGTCGACCCCTGGGTCACGTCCTCCCGCGGTCCTGGAACGCCCTCCCTCCTCACCTCCGCCAAACTGATTCTCTTTCCCTCTTCAAAACCTTACTTAAAAATCACCTCCTCCAAGAGGCCTTCCCAGACTGAGCTCCTCTTCCCCCTCTACTCCCGCTGCCATCCCCCCTTTACCTCTCCGTAGCTAAAGCCTCATTTTCCCCTTTTCCCTCTGCTCCTCCACCTCTCCCTTCCCATCCCCACAGCACTGTACTCGTCCGCTCAACTGTATATATTTTCGTTACCCTATTTATTTTGTTAATGAATTGTACATCGCCTTGATTCTATTTAGTTGCCATTGTTTTTACGAGATGTTCTTCCCCTTGACGCTGTTTAGTGCCATTGTTCTCGTCTGTCCGTCTCCCCCGATTAGACTGTAAGCCCGTCAAACAGCAGGGACTGTCTCTATCTGTTGCCGACTTGTTCATCCCAAGCGCTTAGTACAGTGCTCTGCACATAGTAAGCGCTCAATAAATACTATTGAATGAATGAATAAAGGGTACAAATTCAAGTGCAAGGGTGATGTAAAAGGGAGAGAGTAGAGGAAATGAGGGTTTAGTGTGGGAAAGGCTCTTGGAGAAGATGTGCTTTTAATAAGGCTTTGAGGGTGGGGAGAGTGGTAGTCTCGTATATAAAGGGAGAGGGAGTTCCAGGCAAGGGGTTGGTGGTAAGGTAGATGACATCAAGGTAGAGTGAGTAGGTTGGTGTTAGAGTGAAGTGAACTTGCCGTGTTGTAGTAGGACATCAGCGAGGTGAGTTAGGAGGGAGTGAGCTGGTAAGAAATTTCTGTTTGATGTGGAGGTGGATGGGCAACCGCTGGAGATTCTTGAGGAGTGTAGAGATGTGGACTGAACTTTTTTTAGAAAAATGATCCAGGCAGCAGAGTAAAGTATGGACTGGAGTGAGAAGAGACAGAAGGCAGAAAGGGAGGCTGACACACCGATCAAGGCAGAATAGGATAAGAGCTTGGATCAGCCTAGTAGCAGTTTTGGATGGAGAGGAAAGGGCAGATTATAGCGATGTCGTGAATGTAGAAATGACAGGATTTGGTGACAGGTTGAATATGTGGGTTGAATTAGAGAGATGAATTGAGGATAATGCCGAGGTTACAGGTTTGTGCGATAGGGAGGATAGTGGGGTGTCTACAGTAATGGGAAAGACCGGTTGAGGGCAGAGTTTGGGTGAGAAGATAAATTCTGCTTTGGACTCTTTTAGTGTGAAATGTTGGAGGAGACGTCCGGTAGAGGTGTTCTGACAACAGAGGAAATGCTAGACTGCAAAGAAGGAGGAGAGAGATGAGGGCTGGAGACGTAGCTTTGAGAATCTACCACATAGACGTGGTAATTGAAGCCATGGGAATGAATGAGTTCTCCAAGTGAGTGGGTGTAGATGGAAAATAGAAGGGGACCCAGACCTGAGCTTTGAGGGATTCCCACATTTAGGCGGTGGGGGGCAGAGGAGCCCTCGAAAGAGATTGAGAGTGAGCAGCCAGAGAGATAGAAGGAAAGCCAGGGGAGGACAGTGTCAGGAAGCCAATCCTCTAGTTCTGAATTTGCTTGGCATATGTCCCCCTTGCAGCTTGTTCATCTATCCCTCTTGCATCAAGATTATGTAACCTTGTGAAAGTTAGGAACAATGACAGAGAGAGGTTACCAAAGGAAACAGAAGATATTAAGAGGTCAAAACAACTATGCCCCAAGAGAGTTTGGTGAGGGCTCTCTGACTCAATCTGCAGAGGTTGACAGCTACAGGAAGCTGTATATACAGGAATATACAGCTGATACACAGGAAATGCTTAATATTTTTATCACTATTATTATCAATATTCTAATAAATGTTATATTATTCATTAAATTGTATTTATTGAGCACTTACTTTTTGCAGAGCATTGTACTAAGTGCTCGGAAAAGTACAGTACAGCAATAGAGAGAGTCAATCCCTGCCCACAGCGAGTTCACAGTCTGAGTGGGTGGGAGGAGGCAGATATCAGTACAAATAAACAGACAACAATGTAAATAAAATTACAGATATAAGTACTGTCGGGCAGGGAGAGTGGGGAAGAGCAAAGGGAGCACATCAGGGTGATGCAGAAGGGAGTTGCAGAAGGGGAAAAGTGGGGCTTAGTCTGGGAAGGCTTCAATCAATCATAATAATGACATGTATTAAGTGCCTACGGGGTGCAGTGGACTGTACCAAATGCTTGGAAAAGTACAACAGCAGCCCACAAGGAGCTAGGGGCGACGGACATAAATATTTATAAATTGCATAAGCACAATAAGTAATTGAATTACTGAAAGGGCTAGGAAGAGATGGGGAGGGGAAGAGAGACTGCTGACAGTGTGAGGAGACTCTCTTTCTCCCCCGTGGGAATAGTATGTATTAAGCACCTATTATTTGCAGAGCATTGGACTAAGCATTGGGAAAAAATGCATAGGTGAGGATTAGAATTAGAATTGAGAAGCAGTGTGGCTTAGTGGAAAGAGCATGGGGCTGGAAGACAGAAGGACCTGGGTTCTAATTCCTCCTCCGCCGCATGTCTGCTTTGTGACCTTGGACAAGTCACATAATATCTCTGGGCCTCAGTTACCTCTCAAGTAAATGGGGATTGAGACTGGGAGCCCCATGTGGGACAGGGACTGTGTCCAACCTCAATAACTTGTATCAACCCCAGTGCTTAGAACAGTGCTTGGCACATAATAAGCACTTAAGTATCTTTATTATTATTATTTAGACATAGTCCTGGGCCCTCAGGGAAACTCACAATCCAAGTAGAAAACTGGGGAGAAGCAACAGACTCATAAGGAGAGATGAAACCAAATGCTAAGACAAAAAGGCATAGACGAATACGCAAAATAAAAACAGTATGAGTAGCAAGGATCTCCTCTTCCGAGGGGCACTCCCTGACTGATCCTTCCAGATTTCTGGTCATGTTACACACTGTAGTGCGCTTACCTGTGTTTTCACTATTGATTTAGTTATCTACCTCTATTCATTATTTGCTACCTTTGATCCCCTCCTGTTGAATTTTGTTTTGTCCACTGATGTCAACCTGTCCTCTCCTTTAGAGGGTAGGGTCAGTACTTTCTGTATTTTCTGCAGGTCCCCCCCAGCACACAGCCCTGTTCTTTGGCCAGCAGAGATAATAATGGTGGTATCTGTTAACCGCTTACTATGTGCCAGGCACTATACTAAGCACTGGTGTGGAGACAAGCAAATCGGACTGGATGCATTCCCTGTCTCCCATGGGGCTCACAGCCTCAATCATAATGGGAATGGGACTTGGGAGGAGGTGGAGAGGAGCTTTCAGCAGAGAGAGGCCTAATTCTGCCCCAGGAGGAGCACTGCTCTGGCAGGAACGTGGGTTCTGGCCTGGGAGAACCCGTGCCCAGTGGTAGCTTGGAGCAGCAAGGCAGCAGAGAAAAAGGGTCTGGGGCCCGAGGCCCTCTGGAAGTGGGATCTGAGGGTTAGAGTGAAGCAGCATAGGAAAGATGGGGGCGTTGTGGGAGAGGAAATGGAAGGACTGAGTGGGGGAATTTATCACTTCCTGGGAGGGTCAAGTTATGAAGCAAGGAAGTGAAACCAGGCCCTCCTGGGCCGTCGGAGTGAGAGGCGGGGTGACTAGGGTCAGGTCTCAGGAAAGAAACAGCCGAACAGGACCTCGCTGATGAATTCCACCGTCAGAGGTGTCCTCCTGGAAGCCGAGAGATGATTCTACAGACGGACCTATTTAGGGTTGGGTTGACTGGGGCGTGTTCTGAAGTGGGAGGGGTTCAGCGTGGCTTAGAGGAAAGAGCATGGGCTTGGGAGTCAGAGGTCATGGGTCTAATCCCAGCTCCATTACTTGTCAGCTGTGTGACTTTGGACAAGTCACTTAACTTCTCAGTGCCTCAGTTACCCCATCTGTAAAATGGGGATTAAGACTGTGAACCTTGTAGCTGCCAATGCTTAGAACAGTGCTTGACACATAGCAAGCGCTTTATAAATACCATGATTATTATTATCCTTGAAGAAGGGCCCAGCGTTGGGGGGAAACTTTTTGTCTGCCTCTTCCAATCTGGAGCCTGGGGCTGGGCATGCTCCAGCTCGATCCTCTTCCTGTCCTAGCTCGTGCTGGAGTGACTCTTGCTGGGATGTGGGATGGGCCGGGAGGAGAGGCAGTGGGAAGTGGACTTTTGCCTTCTTGGCTTCAGGATACACTGGTGATGGTTACTGATGTAGCTGAGAGTGGAAGATGTAATGGTTAGAGAGCCAGGAGAATAATAATAATAATAATAACAGCATTCATTGAGCATGTACTATATGTCAAGCATTCATTCATTCAATCAATCATATTTATTGAACCCTTACTATGTGCAAAACATTCATTCAGTCATTTATTGAGCTCTTTCTGTGAGCAGAGCACTGTATTAAACTCTTGGGAGAGTACAGTGTAGCATTAAAAAGACACATTCCCTGCCTACAATGAGCTCACAGTCTACAGGGGGAGACGGACATTAATATACACAAATAAATGAAATAAGCACTGTTCTAAGCACTGAAAGGTACAAGCTAATCAGGTTGGACACAGTCCCTGAACCACATTGGGCTCACCATCTTAATCCCCAGTTTTCAGATGCGGTAACTAAGGCATAGAGAAATTAAGTGGTTTGCCCAAGGTCCCGCATCAGACAAGTGGGAGAGCTGGTATTAGAACCCAGGTCCTTCTGACTCCCAGGCCCTTGGTCTATCCACTAGGCCATGCTGCTTCCCAATGGCTTTTGGCTTCACCGTGAGGTTCTGAGGACAATTCCCCAGTCAATCAATCAATCAATCGTATTGAGTCTCTAAACTGTAAGTTTGTTGTGGGCAGGGAGCATGCCTACCAATCTATCGTATTGTACTCACTTAAGTGTTTAGTATTCTGCATTTGGTAAGCATTCAATGTGTACCATTGATTTATTTATTTCTGTGCACAAAGGTAGCACTCAGTGAATACCATTGTTGAGGATGATTGAGCACCTACTATGTGCAGAGCAATCAATGGTATTTACTGATATATTATTGTGTGCAAAGGTCTATATGGAACTCTCAGGAGAGTATAATACAACAAAACTAGCTTACACGCTCCCTGCCCATAATGAACTTATAGTCTAGAGACTCAATAAATATAATTGATTTGGATACTCCCCAAAACCCAATGGTGAAAGCCAAAAGCTATTTTTCCTGGCTCTTATACAGAACACTGTACTAAGCGCTTGGGAGAGTACACCGGAGTTTGTAGACATGATCCTTATGAGCTTTAGAGAAGCAGCATGGTGGAGTGGATAGAGCATGGATCTGGGAGTCATAAAGTCATAGGTTCTAATCCCGGCTCTGCCACTTGTCTGCTGTGTGACCTTGGGCAAGTCACTTCACTTCTCTGTGCCTCAGTTACCTCATCTGCAAAATGGGGATTGAGATTTTGAGCCCCACTTGGGGACAGGGACTGTGTCCAACTCAGTTTACTTGTAACCCCCCCCCCCCAATAGCATTTAGTACAGTGCCTGGCACATAGTAAACGTTTAACAAACACCATCAATATTATTATTATGATCAGAAATGGTTAGGTTTATGGCCTTGCTCTGAAACCTTATGGCAGCATGGTGTAAGAAGATGAGCATGTTTCTGGGAATCGGGAGACCCAGCTCCACCACTGACCTGCCAGAGTAACTTAGGTAAATCTTTCAGTGCTTAGAACAGTGCTTGGCACGTAGTAAGTACTTAACAAGTACCATAATAATTTAACCTCTCCGTAAAATGAGGATAATAATGCGGGCCTCTCCCCACCTCACTGGATGTTGTGAAGATAAAATGAGATCGTTGATGTGTAGGTGTTTTGGAAAAAAAATGCAGGTTCTCTACAGATTCAAGGTGGTGTTCTCAATCTGCCGTTAGGCCACCCAAATAGCCTGTACCTATCCTGGTTTAAAAGATCACCAGCCCAAAGAGGGTCAACCCATCCCTACTCTCCCCACCCTCAAAGCTTTATCAAAGGCCCATCTTCTCCAAGAAGCCGTCTCTGACTAAGCCCTCATTTCCTCTTTTCCCATTCCTTTCTGCATCACCTCCACTCGCTCCCTTTATTCACCACCCCCTCAGCACTTATGTACGTATCCATAATTAATTCATTTATATTAAAGTCTGTCTCCCCCCCTAGACTGTAAGCTTGTTTTGAGCAGGGAATATGTTTGTTATATTGTTGTGTTGTACTCTCCCAAGCACTTAGTACAGTGTCCAGCACACAGTAAGCACTCAATAAATATGACTGATTAATTGATTGATTAATAATATAGACAAGAAGTTTACCCTAAAGTTATGTCCTGTGAAAGTTCATTTGTGCCTGAAACTAAAATGATAGTTCAAGCCACTAAACTCCTCTGTACCTCATTTTCCTCATCTGTACAATGGGGATTCGATACCTGTTCTCCCTGCCCCTTGGAATGTGAGCCCCATGTGGGACAGTGACTGCGTCTAATCTGATTATCATATATAGCTACCCTAGTGCTTAGTACAGTGCGCGGGACATAGTAAGGGCCCACAAAAACTACTACTACTCTAGAAATAATAATAATAATCCAGGGAACATCAGAAAGGAGGCCAGTGAGAAACTAGCTAACTAGTTTTGGGTTTTGTTTTCTTTTAATCTCTCTGGCATGCCAGGACAATCTTTAGGGTCTGGACCTCTCCTGGCCTGACTGGGGTATTTGACAAGCATAGAATTATTTTGGTCTGATCATAAATTTTAATTGAAATGGGGCACTCCTGCAAATAGCTGCACAGGGTACCTAAATTCCTATGCAGGGTGTTTTTATACAGAAACAAATACCTGTTTCTTCTTTGTTGCTTGTCCTGGATTACCCCCAATTCTTATAAAAAACACAAAAAGTTATATTTATAAATACCAAACAGTAAGTGGCTGATAAATTCCTTTTAATCAGTAAATTTTCTAAACATGTAAAAAATCAGGAAGTGTGTTATATAGAGTTATGTGAATGTAGATTTTGTACTTTCAGTAGTTTGCATCAGAGATGAGACTCAACACCAAATATTTGGCAACTCAAGAACTATAAATATTAAGCAAATAATTGTGATTAAAGAAACAAAATACTTTTTGTTCCACAAAAGAACACAATAATACTTTTTAAACAAAGCATTTAAGTGCTGGAGGAAGTCATTGATATTGTGAAATGATTCCTCATTTTACAAGGATGGAGTAAGTTCTTTGGGAAAATATTTAAATTATTCTGAGTGGGAGGGAATACATTTATTTACTAGGTCTCCTGGATTCTGAGCAAGAATCCTTAACTTCTGGATGTTTCAGGCTATCAGAAACAAATCTAGATCCACAGCTGAAGCAGGATTCTTACTAGAAAATAGAAAGGAATTAAAAGTATAATAAAAAGCAGCCTTACCCAATGAAAATGAGCATTGGGTATCGGGTGGAAGTCAAAAGTCCCAGAAGCTTTGCTTCTGATCAATGATAAGATCTTGGATAAATTGCTTTACCTGTCAGGGCCTTTTGAGAACCTATCAAGAAGCAGTGTGGGCCTACTGGATAGAGCACAGACCTGGGAGTCAGAAGGACCTGGATTCTAATACCAGTTCTGCCCAGTCAGCTGTGTGATCTTGGGCAAGTCACCTTAACCTCTCTGTGCCTCAGTTACCTCATCTCTAAAATGGGGATTAAGACTTGTGAGCCCCATATGGGACATGGAGTGTATCCCACCTGATTACTTTGTAACTACCCTAGCACTTAAAACAGTACCTGGCACATAGTAAGCACTCAGTAAATACCATCAATTGATTATTGGGCTGACTTGTGTGCTTACAAATGACATACAAGGCCATTAGCAGATTGTTCCTCAAGCACTTCAGTGGAGACTGTCCTAATGTAGGATGTAATGGCCCAAGAGCTTTTACCTCTTTGCCATAGTAATTGCATGTGCCAAGCTGTCTCCCCTTTATAGTCATTTGCATTTTATTGCCTCATTTAGATTTCTTCCTTTGTGACCATAATAATTGTGGTATCTATTAAGCTTGTCCTGTGAATGGGCCAAGCTCGGCTAAGTGCTGAAGTAATACCCAAAAGAAATACAATACCGATGCCACATAGGTCTCTCAGTCTATGTGGGAAGGAGAGCAGGTATTTTATCATCATTTTACAGATGGTGACAAGGACACAAGTGACTTGCAACAGGCTGGTGGCAAAGCGGAGACTAGAGCCCTGATCTACTGCCTTCCAGACCCTTGGATAAAGGCAGGGGGTCTAATCAATCATATTTATTGAGCGCTTACTGTGTACAGAGCACTTACAGAATTAGTAGACCCATTCCCTGCCCACAAGGAGTTTGCAGTCTAGAGGGTCCGATCGCTAAGAGCGCAGGTACGGGGCTAAATGAGTTTGATAAACGAACACAAATCTAAATTAGCAGTCCCTTTAAACTACTTAGACATGAGCCTAATTGTGCTCATCCTTCTTTCAGACTACTGAAAGCAACTGGCTGTGTTCTCTGTTCCTGTGTTATCTGTGCCGCCCCTGCTCTGAGGAGATGGAAGGGGCTTACGTACTCCAATCATGCCACTTGCTCTACCTTTTTCTTCTTGAGTCACTGAATCCACAAAGAGGTATGACCCGGTACACTGTCCTTGGACACGTGAGTCAATGGCAGTGTGTTCAAACGGGAGCTCACGGTTTGAGCCGTGTCTAGACTCAATTGACTTTCTATCACTGTGGCAGTGCTGGACTAGTGTTCACCTCAGAGAATTTTGCCTGGTTGACATAAGATCTCCGTACTCTCCCAAGTGTTTAGTACAGTGCACCCAGGGTATTCAGTAAATACCTCTGCTCTACAACATGTGGCCAAGAAAAAGCTTTGCAATTGAACTGGCTGTTAATTCTTTTGGACGAAAATCACATTGTTTCAATGCCTCTCTGAGCTACGCGTGAGAAATATATCTTTACGTCACCTGTTCAAGATGATATACCGCTCCAAAAAAGTAACTGTGTTCAGGGTCTTTTCACCACACAAATACCGAATAGTCCTTGGGTCAGTCCTGACCGAAGGAAAACAGAATTGAGTATTCGTCCAACAACCCGCCCCATATGTTTTGTTTGGTATTCCAACTGTGCAGCATTTAACTTCAGAATTATTTCTGGGATTCAAAATATGTTCCACAGATCTTCCCTACTGCATGCAGACATCTGTCTGACCAGATGTGGGTTTAGACTTGAAATTTTTCTTGCCCCGGTTGCCTAAGATTTTTTGACTGGTGCTTACAAAGCTACAGCAAAGTCTGAAAAGCCACCACTGTTAGATCACCTCCATTATTATCTGCTAGTAATAATAATAATTGTGGTACTTGTAAGCACTTTGTGCCCAGCACTGCTCTTAGTACTGAGGTAGTTACAAGTTAGTCAAGTTGTAGACAGTTCCTGTCCCACATGGGGCTCACACTGTTATTTCCTATGAGGTAACTGAGGCCCAGGGAAGTTAACTGATCTGCTCAAGGTCACACATTGGACATGTGTCAGAGTCAGGAACCCAGACTTCTGACTCCCAGGCCCGTGCTTTATCCAATAAGTCACACTGTAGATGTATAGTTTTATGCAGGTAGATTGGAGGCAGGGCAGAGTGGAAAATAAGGAAGAGCAGAGGGTGGGAGAGCGAGAAAGGACTGGGGTTCGGAGTCTGTTGAACAGTGGATGAGAAAAACAGTGATTGTGACTGGAATCTGAAGCCAGCAGCAGATTTTGAGCAATCTTTTTGGAGTGTTTCAACATTTAGTCCCAAACAGATAGTTATACAGATCATTTAAAATTCTGGTGTGAGGAAAGAGAAAGATTGCTGGGACTTTAAATTCTATAATCAATTAATCAGTCAGTGGTATTTACTGAGTGCTTACTGTGTGCAGGGCACTGTATTAAGTCCTTGAAAGAGTACAATACAAGAGAGTTGGCTGACATGTTTCCTTCCCACAAGGAGCCTACAGTCCATAGGGGATGAATGTGTGTATTTCAGACTGTGCCTACATACCCACACACTTGTCTTTTCAAGAGCAAAAACACCCTAACAGGAATACTTTCAGAGTTCAGATTTGAAGATAGAGGAAAATCTCTTCTCGCAGAAAAGATACAAAGATGCAAAACCATCTTCCTTCCTACACCATTCTCTGAAATCTATTGAACTGCCCTTTGGGTCAAGGAGAAAAAGCAGATAGGAACTGCTTCCATCATTCTCTTTCCTGTTTTTTTTTGTTTTTGTTTTATGTTTTATAAGTGCACCTCCTGGATGATCATCTTGAGCTGGAAACATGAATGGATACAAAATATCTGGCATCATGAAAATAATGGGCAGAATGTATGCATTTCTACTGCAGCATGAGAATCATAAGCACTCGATAAATATGATTGATTGAGGAACCAAATTTAGTCAGGTGACCTCATTTAGTCTTTCAGAAAGCACAGTTGTCCTTAAAAGGAGAACAGGTATTGAACAGTGCTTTGCACACAGTAAGTCCTCAATAAATATGATTAATAATAATCTCCATGAAGACTGTCAGTGAGCAGGGATCTAGTGTACCAACTCTATCATATTATCCCTTCCCAAGTGCTTAGTACAATGCTCTGCATGCAGTAAGCGCTCCATAAATAACGATTGATCGACTGATTTAAACTGAGGTACAGGGAAGTTAAGTGAGTTGCCCAAGGTCACACAATAGGCGGAACCGGAATTAGAACCCCAATCCTCTGTCTCCCAGATCTGTGCTCTTTCCACTAAGCTGTACTGCTTCTCAGCATACTAGGAATATTACTATTTTTAGCACTAGGCAACCATATGTTTTGAGAAACAGTGAGCAATTCTGTCTAAGTTGTGATGCAGAGAATCTCATGTCATGCCAGGGTTGCGTTACTCAGTTCCTGAATTCAGGGAATTCTTCAGTTCATTAATGGTTGGCTCAGTATGCAGCATTTTATTTGAATGGAGTTCAAAGGTGCTTCCCCATTCATTATGCAATACCCCACAGACTGTGGCAATTCGTAGCATACATTTAGAAATGCCAAAGCCTGCCAATTGACTGTTGGGCTAGACCACTTACATCTTTCCTTAACGCATCTGTGGACAGTGCCGGAACTCTTTTCCAAAAAGCCAAACCTTATTAGCTCTGGATAGGGGAAAGTTGTGGAGATGTCATGTATTTCTCACTTTCTTCTATCCCTGAAGGAATGGCTTGCTTTCAGCCCCAGTGGAAATGACTTCCTCCCAAAATTGTCATCGTTCGGATCCACTTTTGAGAATTCTCCAGGAGAGTAACCTCGGCCCCTCTCTGTTCTTCTCCTGCTAGCCCAGTGCCCCCCAGTCAACCAAGCAATGGGATTTACTGAGTGCTTATTGTGTGCCGAGCACTGTACTAAGCACTTGAGAAAGTACAGTACAATAGATTTAATAATAATCATAATAATAATCATAACAGTGGTATTTGTTAAGCGCTTGTTATGTGCCAAGCACTGTTATAAGCACTAAGGTAGATACAAGGTAATTGGATCGGACACAGTCACTGTCCTACATGGGACTCACAGTCTTAATCCTCATTTTTTAGATGAGGTAACTGAGGCCCAGAGAAGTAAAGTGACTAGCCCAAGGTCCAACAGCAGGCATGTGGTGGAGCTGTGATTAGAACCCACCCCCTCTGACTCCCACGCCTATGCTTTATCCACTGGGCCACGCTACTTCTCCAACAGAAGATCAAGCTTAGAGCGGAAGGTGAGTCAGGTATATTAGGTGACTTACGATAGACCTAACAAAACTCCTATTCTAGTTTCAAAGTTTCCCTTTGGCATTTTTTTTAATGTCTGTAAAATAATAACCTCAGGGATTATGCAGAGGAAGAGAAAGTGGGGAAAGGCGTGGGGGAATTCAGCTTTTGTCTTTTAAGCTCTGGGAGATGTATGAGATGATGTTTGGAAAGGAATGAGGACATGTTTAGGCAATCCTGAATACTAGGATATTGCTGAAGTCATTCATTCATTTACATCCTATCACATGAATCCAGGCCAAACCCCTCACTCTGATCGTTGCCTGCAGATTGCGAGGCTTTCAGGGGATTTTGAATGAGGATCGTTTCTACCAACTTTATTGCATCGTACTCTCCCAGATACTTAGTACAGTGGTCTATGAACTGTAAGAGCTCAGTAAATGCCATTGGTTGATGTATCAATTGAAGACAGAAAACGGTCCTTTGGGGTGTATCTACACGTGTAAAATATTTTTTTCATGGCCAGTAGGAGACATGACAAAGAACTCATCGACTGGTTCATCTCTTATCTATCCTAACACTTACCACATAGTAAGCACTTAATGATAGTGACTGAGTCTACAGTTGACAGACAAATCTCAGGCCTAAGACCTTAAGCTCCTTGTGGGAAGGGAACGTGTCTACCAAGTCGGTTATATCGTCCTCTCCCAAGCCCTTGGTACCATGCTTGGCACATAGTAAGTGCTAAATAAGTACCGTTGATCGATCGATTGAGCCGCCAGGGTCCAAAATGGGCCAGGAGAGGTTTGTTTGAGTGCTGGTTGTTTTGCTCCGGTCACCGGAAGCAGTGAGTCAGTAGGCAGGAAGGCAGATAGGCAGAGGTGCTGCACAGTGGGAAGTGTATATAAAGGTGGTTTACGGGATGACCCCCTGACAGTCAGAGTGATAGCAGCTTAGTGCCGAAGCAAGGTTGTCGTGATACAGCATGGCAGGTGGTTGCCATGGTAGCCACTGTGGCCTTTGCCCCGCTGTGAGACATCTCTTTTTCAGGATTCCTGCTGGGCCCGTCTACATTGAGGAATAATGCATGCCCCGGCTGCTGAATAATAATAATAATAATAACAATAATGATAACTGTTGTATTTGTGAAATGCTTACTATGTGCCATGCACTGTACTAAGGACTGGGGTGGATGCAAGCAAATTGGGTTGAACACAGCCCCGTCCCACATGGGGCTCACAGTCTTAATCCCCACTTGATGGATGAGGGAACTGAGGCACAGAGAAATTGAGACTTGCCCAAAGTCACACAATAGACACATGGCAAAGCTGGGATTAGAAGCCAGGTCCTTCTGACTCCCAGGCATGTGTGCTAACCATGAAGCCATGAAACGTTCATCGCAGATGGCATAACACTAGTCGGCAAGTCCAGGGCTAGAAACCATGCCTCCGTATTCCTAAAGCAGTGTTTTCCCCCTGGGCCAACAGCAAGTCATGCACACTCTAGAAATGCCGTTGAAAGAAAAGAGAGATAAATGGGGGTGTGTTGCCAACATGTTGGATACAGGGGATTTCCAGTTTCATAACTGCTAAATCTTGGTGATCCCTGGTCCAGGGCAAAAGGAAACTTGCATATCAATGAAATCTGTAGCCATTCCAAAAAACAATTTCAACTAAAATTCAGCCTCTTCCCCGTCAGATCAAATTTCCTTACTTTCCCTTCCTGGTCCTGAGACCGTAGACTAGATTATAAGGACCGGCAAATTGAGAGTGATCCAGACTTCAAGCAATTCATGTTGCAACAAACCCAGACTGATGGATGAGTAGAAAATGAATCATAATATTTATAATCAACACAAGGACAGTCATTTAGAAAACTTCATTATTTCTATTGCCTGGAACATTCTGGGTTTGTTTGTTTTTTTTTAGTGTGTATTAATCCCCTTCATTGAAATGAGGTAGACTCAGGTCTGCATACTAAATTTATTGATTTAATACACTGTCAGGTGCTTTTGGGCAGTAACATGTCTACCAACTCTGTTGTATTGTACGCTCCCTAGTCCTCTGCATATAGTAAGTGCTTAAAAAATACCGCTGATTTTATTCAAATTAATGTCTGTCTCTGCCTCTAGATTATAAAGTCGTGGGCAGGGAACGTGTCTGCTAATTCTGTTACATCGTGCTCTCCCAAGCTCTTAGTACAGTGCTCTCCACATAGAAAGCACTCAATAAATATGATTGATTGACTGATTGATAACCGTAGCAAACTGATAGCTTGGAAACTGATCTCAATAGAGCATCTGAGCCCAGACCTCTGGAAGAGCACTCAAATTAATCAGTGTGACAATGAGAAAACCCAGAGAGAAATGCCATCCAATGTTCATTTGAGGCAATAAGTTCAGTTATCTCCTTATAAATAAAGATACAGTTGCCCTTTGACTGTTATTCCATCATTTTAAACCCTAGGTCTTTTCACCATCCCAAACGCTTTCCTCATTTTTGATTCCAGGCAAGAGGAGTTCTGACTTAAGAGCCATTGACTAAAGTCTTCTTGGGGAGGTGGTGTTCCCTAGTGGAAACAGCATGGGACTGGGAGGCAGGAGACCTGGATTCTAGTCCTCTCTCTGCCACCTGCTTTCCTCATGATCTGGAGCAAATACTTCATTTCTCTGTGTCTGTTACCTCATTTTTAAAACGGGGGTAGAATTCCTCTTCTCCCTCCCTCTTTGATGGTGAGACCATCTCCATGTGATGATCCTGTATCCCAGTGCTTAGCAGAGTGTTTAACACAAAGAAGGCCCTTAATAAATACTTCATCATCATCATTATTGGTGTTCACTAAAGGAAGGGCTCAGCAAGAAGTTACCCTCAGTTCTGAGTCCAAAGATGTGAAACATTATGGCTGTTGAGTCTTTGAAAAATCATCCCTCTGTAATGAATTAGAGAAGCAGTGTGGCCTGTGAATCAGATGGACCTGTGTTCTAATCCTGGATCTGCTACTTTTCTGCTGTGTGATCTTGGACAGGGCACTTCACTTCTCTGTGCCTCAGTTCCCTCATCTATAAAATGGAGATTAATATCTGTGAGCCCCATGTGGGACATAGACTCTGTCCAACCTAATTCTTTTGTATGTTTTCCCCAGTGCTCAGTACAGTGCCTGGCACGTAGTAAGTGTTTTAACAAATACCATTAAAAAATTAGAAGCAGCAAGACTTACTTTAATTGATGTAAGGGCCACATTCCAAGGTGACTCAATAGTTATTATTTGGTCTCTAGACTAGACTTGGCCGAGTATTAGGAACAGGACCCCTAATGAGTTTTCGCCTTCAAATAATGCAGTGTGAGAACAGTGATCTCTAGATGAGTCTTCTAATGACCCCATTTATCATGCCCGGAAACCCATATTCGCTTCTTGACCATGTTTACTTTCCCTTTGGGCTTTGCATGTTTAGAGACAGTGCTGAGGCGATCTCAGAGGTCTGCCTCGTTTCCTGCAAAAGCGATGCAGAGCTGCAGGAATTTAAAAATTCCCTTTGGAAAATGTGATTTCTAGGGGTCTTGGTTGATAGTATCACTGGCCGGCCTCTGCTGCCCCCTGCTGGAATCAGGGAATGGCCGAAGGAAAAATCAACTCAAATCAATGATTTCCGTGGAATCAAGAAAGGCTGTCATTTTCATTCATTCGTTTAATCGCATCTTTTGAGCGCTTACAGTGTGCAGAGCCCTGTACTGAGCGCTTGGAATGTACAATTCGGCAACAGATAGAGACCATCCCTGCCCCACAACGGGCTCACAGTCTAAAATGGGGAGACAGACAGCAGAACAAGTAGTCAGGCATCAATACTATCAAAATAGATAAATAGAATCATAGATATAGACACATCGTTAATGTCATTTAATAATAATTATGGTGGTACTTGTTAAGCACTTACTATGTGCAAAGCACTGTTCTAAGCACCGGGGGGATACAAGGTCATCAGGTTGTCCCACGTGGGGCTCAGAGTCTTCATCCCCATTTTCCAGATGAGGTCATTGAGGCACCGAGAAGTGAGGTGACTTGCCCAAAGTCACACAGCTGGCAAGCAGTGGAGATGGGTTTAGAATCCATGACCTCTGACTCCCAAGCCCGGGCTCTTTCCACTGGGCCACCCCGGAACAGTCCATCCACAACATCATCATCAATCACTCCTTCCCTTTGTTGAAGCTGGGTGGTCTAAGGAAAGAGCACAGGCCCAGGAGTCAGAGGTCCTGGGTTTTAATCCTTTCTCTGCCAACTTTTTATGGTATTTGTTAAGCCCTTACTATGTGCCATGCACTATACTTAGCGCTGGGGTAGATGCAGGTTTATCAGATTGGACACAGTCCATGTTCCACATGAGGCTCAGGGTCTTAATCCCCACTTTACAGATGAGATAACTTCCCACTGTGTGACCTTCGGTAAGTAAACCTCTCTGAGTCTCAGTTTCCTCATTTGTAAAATGGGGATTCGATACTGTTCTTCCTCCTACTTAGACTGTGAGCCCCACAGGGGACAGGGACTGTGTCTGGCTTGATTATCTCATAGTTGGCACGTAGCAAGCACTTAAGAAACAGCACTATTATTTTTATTATGCTGGACGACACTTGATTCAACCCAAACAGCAGAAAATCTGTCCTATTTTTTAACGACCTCAGGAAGAGATATGCCACAGCCTCCCTCAACAGCCCACTCCAATGTTGAACCAACTTCACTTTCAGGAAAATTCTGAAGATTTTTGGAAGCTAAAACTTCGTCCCATCTAGACTGAACTTGAAGATACAGTCCGAGGATCAAAGATACCTGATCTCTTGTTTTGTTCTCAATGGAAGTGAAGTGTCACTATATTAGTAAGAGATGGAAGAGTGCCGTTCAATTGCATCAAAAATGACACTACTTAAGATAATTGGTAGGATAGGTCCCTAATTCCTGCACTCCTTTTACACTTTTACCTGTTGCTGGGTTACCATTTCCTGTGATGAGCTCTCAGATTGAACAAAGTGCTATTATCAGTTCTTTGCTTCATCATCTCCATTAACTTCAGGTTTACAAATAATTCCAGGAGAGGAATCAAAAGACTGCATCTGTTGGATGATACCCAACTGGAAAGTGCTGTTCCCAAAATTCCAGCTCAAAGTTGCTGAATTAATAACAGACATTATCTTTTCAGGGACATTTGGGACTTTGTCTTGGTATAGTCGCTTAAGATGCTTCTTTCTCTTATGACCTCTATCAATCCCTCTTTGCTTCAGTGCAAAACTGTTCCTGGCTTGAATGGGATTTTTTGTTTGGTTTCGTTTGGTTTGCTTTTTTTACAAAGAGGCGTTGAATATTCCAGAGTTATAGCCAATCAATCAGTCATTCAGTGGTATTTATTGAGTGCTTCCTGTGTCCAGAGCACTGTATTAAGCTCTTGGGAGAATACTGTGTATAAGAGTTGGCAGACACATTCCCTGCCCACAATGAGTTTACAGTCTAGAGGGAGTTGACAGTCTAGAGGAGTAACCAAGATAGCCAACTAAGGTTTCAGGGAACAACAAAAAACAAGCAAAAAATCAGTACAGTCTTTCAACCTGATTTTATTTATGAAGTATCCTGGGAATGGATTTTTAATGGCAAGAGAAAATCTTTCTGTGAAAAGAGTGGATGGTTAAAGCGGCAACCCTGCAAACCCATCTGGTATAGTTCTTGGTAGGTCTGTGGTCTCTCATCTTTTAAAAATTATTATTATACTTAGATAATATGATAGCAATAATAATAAATGTGAGACCTCAGACTTACCAACAATGATAATGATAATATCTAAGTGCTTACTTTGTAATGAGAACTATATTAAGTGCTGGGATAGATGCAATAAAATCAGTTGGGCAGCGTCCCTGTCCCACATAGGGCTAATACATTAAGGAAGAGAAGTAGGAGGGGTAGTAATAGTATTTATTAAGCACTTTGGGTATGCACAGCACTATACTGAGGGCTGAGAAAAATTTTCCAGTGTGAATTAGACATTGTCCCTGTCCCAGGAAGGCAACTAGGTATTAAATCCCCATTTTACAGTCCAGGAAATTGAGGCGAAGTGAAGTGGCTTGCCCAAGGTCACTCAGGCAGGTGGTGAAGCCGGGATTAAAACCCAGATCTCCTGATTCCCAGTCCCGTGCTCTTTCCATCAGGACATATTGCTCATCTTTTCCATAGTCCCAATCAGGCAAGAACTGGCAGGTTTTAGATCTCATCCTTTTTGGAGGAAGAAAGTATGAAGATAGAGGTTCTGGAGGGTAGCCTTTTGCCTTCCTTTCACCAGGGATCCTAATGTTTGCCAAAGAAGTCTTGGATATCTAGAGAGGTAGAAAGAATACAGAGATATCCTTAAGGTGAAAGCTAAGGATTTTGGCCCCTGGAAGGGAGCCATGGAGAGGGAACTGGTATGGAAACAATCAGTGGTTATGTTGGATTATTTAGTAAGGAAGATAGCAGTGCTGTCAGTAATTAGGTGTTAAGGACTCCTAAATGCTGAATCTTGAAACTGAGTCACCTCATGCCATGTATCTTCTGAAGTGATCAATTAATTAATCGATTGAATTTACTGAGCACTCACTGTGTTCAGAGCATTGCATTGTGTACAGAGTCTGGAAGAATACAGTATGTGGGGTTCGCTTCCCTCAACAGCTTAAAGCCTAGAGGGGGAGACAGACATTAATGTGAATGAATAAATTACGGTATCGACATAAGTGGTGAGGGGCTGAGGGAGGGGTGAATAAAGGGTGCAAATTCAAGTGTAAGGCTGACACAGAGCAAGTGAGGGAAGAGGAGATAAGGGCCTCATGGAGGAGATGTGCTTTTAATAAGCCTCTGAAGATAGAGAGGGTGATTGTCTGTCAGATATGAAGAAGAAGGGTGTTCCGGGCCAGAGGCAGGACGTGGGTGAGAGTCGGTGATGAGACAGATGAGATCGAGGTACAGTGAGTAGGTTGTTGTTAGAGGTGCGAAAAAGTACAGGCTGGATTCTAGTAGAAAGGCAGTGAGGTATTGCAACTTCTCTGTTGCTGGCATCCAAAAGAGTTGCTTGCCCCATTCCTTTTCTTGGGCGTTGTTTGCAAATGTTTCATTATTTGAGAAGAGCGGTCTGTGTAAGTGGCCATTAAGGCATTATCTTTACAACCAAGCCCTGGTTTGGGAATTTAGAAGCCTGACTTAATATGTAATGAGAAGCTCAGTCCTGTCTATCACTTAAGGAAGACATGAGTGGATAGCTGTGACACCATTTTCAGTGATTTGGACAGCGGTACATGGAGAAAATCAGAGGATTAAATAATAGTATTTACCTATTTTGTGCTGTGACATTGACCGCCTTCTTATCAAATCTAACAGATTCTACTTTGTCCTAATCCCCCTTGGTCTCTCAGCTGCCTTTGACATTTGGACCACTACCTTCTCTTGGAACCATCATCGAACCATGATCTTTGGGTCACAGTTCTCTCCCATTTTTCCTCTTACCTTCGTAGCTGATCCTTCTCAGTCTCTTTCACTGGCAGTTCCTCTGCCTCCCACCCCTTCTCTTTCAAGCTTCTTATTCACTCTTGCGTCAAATCATGCCAGATTTTCCTCCGCACCATTTCCAGAATCCACCCCTTCCTGTTCATTCCAACATCATCAAACTGGTCCAGGCCCTTGTCATGCCCTGGCTGCATACCCCTCCTCACTAAACTCCCAGCCTCTAGACTCTCTGCTCCCCAGTCCGAACTTCACTTGGCTGCCTGGTTCATTTTTCTAAAACATCATTCTGCTCATGTCTCCCCAGGCCTCAAAACCCTCCAGTGGCTGACTGTTCCACTCCACATCAAACTGAAACTTCTGACCGTCGCTTCCAAGTCACTCACTCAATTCTCTCCCTCTTATCCACTCTCTTCTCCCAATGCACCCCAGCTTGCACACTTTACCCCTCAGTTAACCTATTCACCATCTTGTTCTTCTCCCTCCCACTACCGATCTCTTGTTAACACCTTCCCTTCTACCCGGAACTCCTTCCCCCTTCACATTCTGCAGACCCCAGATTCACAGATTTATTTAGTCCTTCTGAAATCCCATCTCTTCCAGGATGGTTTCGCCAATTTATTTCTCATCTCCCCAACCAATTTCTTTCCTCCTGCCACATTAGCTCTTCCATTTCACGTAGGCCCTTAAACACTCACAGCTCACTGTGGCATTTATGTGCATATTTTCATTTTCTGTTACTTCCTCCTCTCTGTAATTTATATTAGTGTCTGATACCCCAGCTAGATAGTAAGCTCTTTGAAAGCAGGGATCACGCTACTAATACTTCCCTTAGCAGATCTTCTATCATCACACCGCCTACACATCCTTGATCTTTTACACCGATCACCGCAGACTCCTGTGAAAGGCCGTGACTCATTTCTACCCTTTCGGAAGCAGGGTGGAGGGGTGCTTCTTACTTCTTGTCTGACAGCCTTTTTTAAAACCTTCCCAAGTCCCACTTCTTTGCCCTATTTCTCTCCAGGAATTGGCTGTGCGGTAGCTGAAATCACCCACAGATGACTGACATGGTCTGGAAGGCAGCTTTCAGCTGGGGAGGGGTCCTGAGGAGCAAGCAGGTTTTCAGTTCTAGAAAACTTCTCAGAACTTCCCGTTAACCGTGTGGGGACTTAGCCAAGGTTGCTAACCATCACACACTGCTAGCAAGCCCACTTCAATTGCCACGGCTAGCTGGGAAAACCCTGATTTCATGCAAACACTCCCATCTGTGAATGGAAGAAATGTAGAGTTCATCTTCAACATTTTGAAATGCTCCTCCACTCTTGTGCTCCAAGAGTACAAAGTACTTTATCAAATAGGTGCATTATCTTGAAAATGGCATCTCCGCCATAGACTTAAAGAACATATAAGATGCATTTTAGGGCAAGGGGTTAGCAGAACTGCATAAATAAATTTCCGTTTCACTCTGCTGTTTTAGTAGATCTCAGTGATGATCATTCACTTAGGGTACACGAGAATAGCTCCATAAAGGGGACTGAATGTTAATTCATCGATAACATATTAAGTACTGAGTAGGCAGGAAGTAAATTAAGGGGATTGCAAACTTTCAGGAGGTTGAGATGGAGGTAAACCTCTCTATGGTTTGAAAAATCCAGGGCCTCATTCAAACTGTGCCTTAGTAATGTGGATTCATACTTAATGGGCGTTCAGCCCCAATTTAGGTTTTAGGGAACAGGGCTCGGCAGGGCATTACATTGTGAGTACACCACAATTGTGGTTTTGTTAAGCATTTACTAAGTGCCAACCACTGTTGCAGGTACTGGGGTAGATACAGATACTCAGATTGGACCCAATCTTTGTCCCACCCAGAGCTCACAGCCTAAGTACAAGAGCCAGCACATAGAAGTTAAATGACTTACCCAAGGTCACAGAGCAGGCTGGTGGCGGAGTCAGGATTAGTAACCTGGTCCTGCCCTCAAGGAGCTTACAGTCTAGTGGGGAAGGCACACATAAATTACAGATGGGGAGAACGTCAGGGTATAAGGGTATGTCCTTAAGTCCTATAGGGCTAGGATGGGGTAAGTATCAGGTGGCTTAAGGATGGGGTGAGAATTAGAGTGCATAAGGGGTACAGATTTAGGTGTGTAGGGCGATGCAAAAGGGAGGGAGAACAAGTGGGGAAATGAGAGGTTATTCAAGGTAGGCCTTTTGGAGGAGGTGTAGTTTTAGCAGAGGTTTGAAGATGGGGAGGGTGGTGATCTGTCGGATATGAACGCGGAGGGAGTTCAAGGTCAGAGGGAGAACATAAGCAAAGGGCCATCAGCAAGACAGATGCGACGGAGGTGCGGTGAACAGATTGACGTCAGACAAGTGAAGTGGGCAGGCTGGGTCGTAGTAGGAAATCGCTGAGGTTAGGTAGGAAAGGGAGAGCAGTTTCCACATCTATAAAATGGGGATTCAGCATCTGTTCTCCCTTCTCCTTAGATTGTGAGCCCCACGTCTGAGAGGGACTGTGTCTGATTTAATAATCTTGTATCTACTCCCATCCTTAGCACAGTGCTTGGCATATAGTAAGTGTTTAGCAAATACTTCTATTATTATTGTTATCATTACCTCTTAGAGGGGCAAAGCTAACCTTCAGTCAATGCCATCTATTCATCTGGAAGGATTTAGAGCAAAAATTGGTTTGGAAAGAGTTATCTCTCCTAACTTCTGGAGTAATTGCTTAGCAACATTCTTTCTGCTCTTTGCCCTCCACTTTGTCCCTGGAAATGCTCATTTGGAAGTTTCTGAGTAGTCCCAGAGATTTTTTTTGATGACTGCCTTGATGAATAATAATAATAATGAATAATTGTGGTTTTTTGTATGCACTTACAATGTGCGAGGCACTGTACTAAACGCTGGAGTAGATACAAGCAAATCGGGTTGGACACAGTCTCTGTCTCACGCGGAGCTCACAGACTCAATCCCCGCTTTACAGGTGATGTAACTGAGGCCCAGAGAAGTTAAGTGACTTGCAACTTGCACGAGGTCACACAGCAGACAAGTGATGGAGCTGGAATTAGAACCCATGACCCTTATGGCACTTTGTCACTGTTAAGCTGACTTCCCCAGATGAAAACAAAAATTATTTGAATCGATGTCAGAGTGTATTCAGGATAAAACGAATGTCTATTGGGATTTTTAAAAATGCAGAATTCCCATGTTCCTCCAGTGGAAATTCTGCAGTGGAATTGTGACAATAGTTGGTGGAAAAGGAAATTCCCAGCTACCTTAGCGAGATCACTGAAAAAACTGTGCCCCAGTACTGCCCACAAGAAAGACCGGGAAGATTACACATTTATGTAGAAACGATAAGTGGTTCTAATCACCTGAACTGTAGGTATAAGGGTAGAACTGAAACAAAATTATTCTTTCCCCAAGGAAGATAGTGTCTTTCCTGAATGAAGACAGAGCTCACTAAGTAGCATGGCCTAGTTGAAGGAACACAGGCCTAGGATCTGACTTCTAATCCTGGCTTTTTTTTTTTTTTAATGTTAAGCACTTACTTTGTGCCAGGCACTTTACTGACTTTGCCATTTGCCTGCTGTACAACCTTGGGCAAGTCACCTAACTTCTCTCTGTCTCATTTACCTTATCTGTAAAATGGGGATTTGATCCCTGATATCCCTCCTACTTAGACTGTGAGCCTCATGAGGAACAGGGACTCTGTCGGACCTGATTATCTTGTAGGCGCCCCAGTTCTTGGCTCGTAGTAAGTGTTTAATGCCACGGCGATCATTATTATTAAGTGACATTTTGGAAAAGAGATATTGATTAAGGGACAGAGCCTCTTGGCTGTAATCTCATCCAACAAACCTTAACTCTGTTCTTTGACAGATATGCCTGCCAAACTAACACCAACCTATAACTACCGGACCCTTCCTAGCCTTTTTAAACATAATTAAATTAAAATTATAGGATTTATTAAGCACCTACGATGTGTTAAGCACTGGGGTAGATAGACAATTCTGAGATTAGACACAGTCCGTCACAGTCCCTTCCTACCCCATCACCATTTTACAGTTGAGAAAAAGAGAGGCCCAGAGAGGTTAAGTGGCTTGTCCAAGGTCTGCCTGTGGCAGAGCTGGGATTTGAACCCAGATCTCCTGATTCCTAGTCCTGTGGGCGGTGGAAGTCCTGGGCGGGGAGGAGGAAGTGAAAGGAGTGAGACACACACACATACATGTATGCATGCACGTACACACATGCACACAAACACATACACGTTTCTAACTTTCCTAATTCAGCTGTCAACACCGCCATCCTCCCTGTCTCTGAAGCCTTGACAATATCCTTGACTCTCCCTCATTCTCTTTCGACTCTCATAGTCTGTTGCTAAATCCTGTCAGTATTTCCTCCACAGTATTTCCTGGCTTCTCCCCTCCCTCTCCATCCTAACAGCCACCACCCTGGTCCTGGCACTTGTCATATCCTGGCTAGACTATTGTATCAGCCTCCTCACTGGTCTCCCTGTCTCCTACCTCTTCCCTCTCCAGTTTATACTTCAGTCTGCTGCTGAGATCATCTTTATAAAATGTTCTGCACCCATCTCTCCTCTCCTTAAAACCTTGCAGTAGCTACCCATTCCTCTCTATATGAAACACAAACTCCTGACCATTAGCCTTAATGGTAGGCACTTATGTACATATCTATGATGTATTTATTTATATTAATGTCTGTCTCCATCTCTAGACTGTGTGCACAGTCCCTGTCCCACATGGGGCTCATAATCTGAATCCCCATTTTACGGATGAGGTAAAAGGCACAGAGGAGTGAAGTGACTTGCCCGAGGTCACACAGCAGTCAAGTGGCGGAGTGGGAATTAGAACCCAGGTCCTTCTGACTCCCTGGCCATGCTCTAGCCACTAGGCCATGCTGCTTCCCTACTACAGAGACACACACACTGCAGTGAATGCTCATTTCTTCTAAATAGGCTTAAACTCTTCCTCCCCTTCCTCTATCATATACTTGGCAAACTGGGTTATCAGATCCTTAGTTCATGATCGTTATACTTCATCTCGTTTTGGACCCGAACACCGCTTTCAAACAATATCAGTCGTATGCAGAGGGCAGCTCGTACCCAGGGTAAAGCCCATAGCCGACTCTCTTGACCTGTCACGATGTAAGTTTAGAGGATCTTCAAGTCTCTCTCTGAAGCCTCATTTGGACTCAGGAAGCATTTTCATTGAGCAAGATTTGTTCCAGTAGAATGTCAGGACCTAGACGTTGCATAGACAAGGACCATGTAATGATGTTCCCTTGTAGTGGACATTTATTGGAATAACAGAATGAGGCTGTTTTTATTTTGCTTTGAGAGGACGAACGTTTAGGCCTATAGATGGAGCTGTTTAGCTTCTGTGAACGATTTCCTTGTCGTTTCAAAATTCTTTTGTTATTGTTCTCTTCTCTTTTCAGAAGGCTAGATGGAAAAAAAAAATAATAATCTGTTGGTTAGAGCCTGATCCAGGAGGGAAAAGGCTGAACGAAGTTGATATGGCAACATTATTTTCAAGGTCTTGGGAATGAAAATTGTCTGCCAAGTTGCTTTTCTTGCCTGGTGTGCAAGATTCCTATTAGGTGCCTTTGATTTTTCTCCTGAAAATAAAAGTAATTTAACTTTTTGTATCAAAGGGAGGTAGTCACAGTGGATAGGTGTATTCTTGGTCCTTCCATCCTTATCATATGTGCACATAATAAAAACTGCCCCTAGGCACTTTGGGGCTCGTGGTGAGACTGAATGAGATGATAGGTGTGAACACTGCAACCACTTTTTGGAGAAAAGGCACTGTGTTAATCCAAGTTCACGATGGGAGTGGTGTTTGGAAAGGGTAGAATAATACAAAGTTTCAAAACCTTGAAAACATAATAAATAAGACGATCTATTAGTCTCACCCAACACATCAAGGACTAACAGGGTATCCGGGTTTAATATATTGTTAAGAAATTGGACTCCCAGACCGAGTCTTTAGATCTGAGTCTCAGCACCTGGGTTTAGAAAAGAAAGTCTGTGCTTGGAGTTTTTTGTGATATAAAGTCATGCATTTATAACTCCTTTCATCTACCTCAGAGGACTGTCATTTGTATCCAGAGTTTCTCAATTACTCTCCCTCACTTCAAAGTGTTATTGAAGACACATCTCCTCCAAGAGGAGGGAATATGTCTGCTTATTGCTACTGTATTCTTCCAAGTGCTTAATACAGTGCTCTGCACACAGTAAGTGCTCAGTGAATACAATTGAGTGAATCAATGAATGAATAATCCCACTATTCATTTAAATAATAGGTCTAAGAATTGTGTCTCATCTGATGGCAATGCACAGATCTGTTTCCTTCCACCTCACCATAAACACACACACACACACAGAGAAACACCTGAGGGCAGGGATTGTGTCTCTCTCAAATGCTTAGTATAATGGTTGGCCCAGAGTAAATGCTCAATGAATACAAATGATTGATTTGATTGATTGACTTTGAAGATGACCCTGTTGATGGTAAGATTCTGTCCACAAGCAGGGGCGGGTGTGAGCCAAAGGATCTAAGAATGACTGACACTCCATCCTCTACCCGTTAGGTCAAAAGAAGGTCCTTACCCTTACTCATACATTTACCACCTACAGTGTCTGAAGTGGCTTCAGAATCGATCTAAGACTTGGAAAACCCTTAGAAAAGACAGTTCGAACCCTGCTGGGATAAAATGGCTTTAGTTCACAGGTAGAATTTGCCCCAGGGCACAGCGCTGGGGGCAGGGTGGAAGCCTAAGGGTGAAGGGAGAATGGCATCATGAAATCTCATGGCTCTTGGAAGGCGGGGAGGGGAGCAGCAGGTTGGGACAACAGGGAAGATCAGTGGGGCATGAAATGGCTCCGGTACCCATTGCCGTCATCTTTAGATCAACAGAGCCGTAGAGTTGCCTTTCTGTTCCAGAAGGCCGCTGCCAGCAGGGAGACTAGTTCCATGAGTGTGTCTTTGAGAGAGACTCTCTTGCCCCCTTGTACACTGTGTCCACGGAAACCTTCACCACCACTGCACAAACAGCTCGAACACATGCCCCGCTGGAGGTAGGACATAGCTTTTCCCTCGTAACTTTGTAGATCAACAACAAAGATGACTTGCTGCTTCTGAGCAATTTTCCTTACCTATGAATGGGTGCTATAAGGGAGCTGGAAAAATATGTAAGCCCTATTTGTGTGTTCTGAGGGATATGATGCTGTTCTTACTGCATGACTTACTTTAAAACCCACGGCGCACCCCTGTCGCGTTCTTTAATCGCACTTGGCTTTTGCCAGGAAATTGGAAGATTCATTCTGGGAACGGGCAATAAAAAAATCCAACTTGGAGTATTTGGCATTTTTTCCCTTTAGGAATGAGAAGCTTGGATTTATTTCATTTTCCTTGCCCCTCTTACAGAACTGAATGGCCTCACTTACATCAACTTAGGCTGAAAATCTCGAGTCACAGAGACCGTCCTGTTAGGATCATTTTACTGGAAGAACCCTAGAAGGTTTAGCTGGTTCTATTGCATTGTTCTAGGTATTGTCCAATTAGTTACGGAACAACTACTGTCCCACATGGTCTGGGCTCTAAATTCTAAAATAAATCTGACTGAAGACCTGTGGGAAGTGGTAGAGGGGTTACAGAGTTTAAACTCACCCATTAGCAGAGTAAGGACTGAGGAGCTAAGCTCGTGTAGGTCTGTTGCCTTGAGGAACCAGGGGAAAGAAAGACTCTTCTCAAAGGAGAAGATAGAACAACCAGTGTTCCCAGAGTTTACTTTCCCAGGACAAGTCAGCTCCTCATGGGCAGGGCATGTGTGTACCAACTCTCTTGTAGTACACTCCCCCAAGCACTTAGTACAGCATTTTACACATAGTAAGTGCTCAATAAATATGACTGATCGATTGGTTGACAAAGACACCTTCCCCTCCAGCTGCCGTGGTAGAATGGCACTACAAAGGCACACTATTCCAAGAAGACGAAGATCCGCCCACAGTCTTATCAGTAATTTTGCTCCACCGTCATTTATTTTCCCACTGGAATGTGAACTATGAGGTTTGGTAACACCCCCTGTTTTCTTTTTAAGTCCAGAAAGATTTCAAAATGTGAAATATGGTGACATCTCACGGCTTCAGGAGCACACATTCATACAGCAGTGACAGGGAAATGTCCGAGAAGAGGTATGATTTTGAAACAACATGTGGTCCTGTCTCGAGTCAGGGGATCGGGTACCAGGGTTACAGGAGGGGGGCTTAGGGAGGGGCCTGGTTGCAGAATGTACTGGGGAGCAGATAAACTAGGTGCGTGTCTATCTGCCCCACCTTGAGTGGGAGAAAGAGAATGGCATTGTTACTTCTGACAATTAAAAACCCATGGATTGAAACCTGCACCCAACAAGGAATCAATCCATCAATGGTATTTATTGAGCTTTTCCTATGTACAGAGCACTGTATTATGCACTCGGGAGAGTGCCCTTTCCTGTTATTATGCACCGCTAAAGCTGATCTTTCATTTTTCACTCTAACACATTTTCTCTGAATGGGGAAAAATGAAGAGTCTTGGGCGAATTCTCAATTCTCTGCACTAAAATAGTGAGCCAAAATGTAATTAATTGAGAAGCACCGTGGCCTAATGGATAGAGCATGAGCCGGGGAGTCAGAAGGACCTAGGTTCTAATTCCGGCTATGCCACATGTCTGCTGTGTGACCTTAGGCCAGTCACTTAATTTCTCTGGGTCTCAGCTCCCACATCTGTCCATTGGAGATTAAGACTGTGAGCCCTTTGTGGGCAGGGACTGTGTCCAACCTGATTAACTTGTATTTTACCACAGCACTTAATACAGAGCTTGGCACATAGTAAGCACTTAACAAATACCATAAAACAAAACTGAACAAAACAAAAGACCCTGACAGGTCTTGTGGATGGGATACTGAGGCATATGCATCAATACAAGAGGTGGCCGTTAGGTTGATAAGAATTGGGATGCTGGGAATTGGGGAACACTTGATGCGGGAGGTGGGATTTTAGGGAGGCTTTGGAGGTGGGGAGGGGTAGTGGCCTGGTCTGTGTAGATAATGTCCAAGGTGAGAAGGGTGGAAAAGATTGGTGCGTTTATCCAAAATTTATTTTAATGTCTATCTCCCCCACTATACTGTAAACTCCTTGTAGGCAAGAAAGATGTCTACTAACACTGTTATGTTGTAGTGTCCTGGGCACTTATAGCAGTGCTCTGCACATAGTAAATGCTCAATAAATACCTCTGATTGACTCACAGGACCTTTCAAGGCCACTGGGAGAGAGCAGAAAGCCAGGGCAAAACCTGGAACCCCGGAACTGAGTATAAGCCAGATGCAGTGTTCCCATGGACATCTGGGGCTTTGTCTTGCTTCCTGGGTCAGTTAGCAAAATCTCTTGGTAGTTTTTTTTGAATTTTTTTGAAGTTTTTGGAAGTTGCTAAGTGATATGCAGCATGGCTTAACAGAAGCAGCATGGCTTAGTGGATAGAGCATGGGCCTGAGAATCAGAAGGACCTAGTTTCTAATCCCGGCTCTGCCGCATGGTGGTGGTGTGACCTTGGACAAGTCACTTCACTTCTCTGGGTCTCAGTTACCTCATCTGTAAAATGGGGATTAAGAGCGTGAGCCCCCGTGTGGGATACGGACTGTCTCCAACCTGATTAACCTGTATCTACCCCAACACTTAGAAAGTGCTTGGAATATAGTAAGGACTTTACAAACACCATAATAATAACTACTATTAGTTTGAATTGATTTTTCAATTAAAAATCACTTAATCGCATTACCCATTTGGAATCTCTCTTTAGCTTTATCGGAGTCACAAAGGGATCCAAATAGAGAAAATAATAACGATGGTGATGATGATAATAATAGTAATGATAATGGTATTTGTTAAGTGCTTACTATGGGCCAAGGACTGTGCTAAGCTCTTGGGGAGATACAGTAGATTCAGGTCCCACATGGGGCTCACAATCTAATTTGGAGAACAGGTGTTGAATCTCCATTTTGCTGATGAGAGAACTGAGGTGCAGAGAAGATGAATGCCTAACAATATACCAATTTGTTAAGTGATTACTATGTGTCAAGCATTGTACTAAATGATGGGGGAGGTACAAGTTAATCAGGTCAGGCAGGACTCGCAGACTAAGTAGTGGGGAGTACATCTATTTAATCTCCATTTTACAGAAGAGGAAACCGAGGCCCACTGAAATGAAGTGACTTGCTAAAAGTCACACAGCCGGCCAGCGGCGGAGCTGGGATTAGAACCCAGCTCCTCTGATATTTCCAGACCCATGCTCTTTCTCTTAGGCCACATTGCTCCCATCTTTGGTTTGTTCTAGTTGGCACTCTGGTGATTGGGATGGACAGAATGTGCATTTCAGTTGGGGAGAAGATTTCAAAGGCTCTTCATTCAATCATATTTATTGAGTGCTTACTGTGTGCAAAGAACTATAGTAAGCGGTTGGGAGAATACAGCATACCAATAGACAGACACATTCCCTGCCCCAAACGACCATGCGGTGAAGAGGAAACGTGTAAGTTTCCTGCCCTAAGATGGCCAAGCTTTCGCTTCAGAGATAGGGTTTGTCACTTTTTAATGGGTCCATATTTTAGGTGGGTATTATCGGGTAAATTCATTTTTCAGAAATGGAGTGGAACCAATTGAGTTGCTAAAACTAATAGTCTATCAATGTGTCCTTTATGAATGTGATTTCCAGGGGCTTATAAATATGATCTATACTGGAATTCAGAATGCGAGCTCTCAGTTGAAGAGTGACTTTTTTAATCCTAAAAGAAGTTTGTAAAAATAAATCTTTTCCCCTTTCCAATAGGGAATTTGAGGAAGCTTTTTTTTCCCCATGCTTATAACTTTTTTAAAAAATCACTTTGATCTGAAACACAAATTTTCTAGGTGAATGATTAGTTCAACTTCAGATGAATGGTTTGGACTTTTTTTCCTTTAGAAGAGTCGGTCAGTTTTAAAAGGATTTTAGTGTTCACGTACAGAGTTAAACTGGGCTTTTTTATGGCATTTGTTAAGCACTTACTCCATGCCGGGCACCGTACTAAAGCGTTGGGGTAGGCATAGTTAATCATTTTGAACACAGTCCATGTTCCACGGGGGACTCACAGTCTTCATCCCCATTGTGTAGATGAGGTAACTGAGCCCCAGAGAAGTTGTGACTTGCCCAAGATCTCATAGCAGTCAAGTGGCAGAGCCAGAATCGGAACCCAAATCCTTCTGACTCCCAGGCCCATGCTCTATCCAGGAGGCCATGCTGCTTCTCATCATTCTAGCATACTCTCCTGAACCCGGCATACAGTGCTCTGAACATGATAAGAGCTCGGTTAAGAGCTCAGTAAATACTATTAATTGAATCGTCCCCTGGCCCGATCATCAACCTGCAGGTCCAGAGAGCAGATATACAAGTCCTTTTGGAGGTAAAAGGGGAGAGAAGCAGCCCACATTCACCTCTTGACTCAGGGGGAGCCTCAAAGAGAGGCCCAAGAGGGCTATTCATTCATTCAATCAATCACTCATTCATTCATATTTATTGAGCGCTCACCGTGTGCAGAGCACTGTACTAAGCTCTTGGGAGAGTACAACATTGCCAGCTCTCTCCCACCCTACCCTAAACGGAGCGAACAAGTTTCACACATTGATGTCAGAATCAATCAATCAATGGTATTAATTGAGCATAGACCATGTGCAGAGCACTCACTGTAATAAGCATTGGGGAGAGTACAGTACGTTCTCTTTCCTTCATCTTCCTCCCTGAGGCAGGCCATAGCTGGGAGGAAGGGCTGTTCTTCTCAGAGAATCCTGAGCGCCAAAATGAGGGGACTGTGATGGTATATTTAAGGTTCCATTATTTATTGTAGTCTGCTAAATATTTAAAGTACTTCACACTCTTTCAAAACAGACCCTGGAAAATTTCCCACACAACTTTTTTGATGTGGTGGACAGCAACCCATGATGGAGGGTGGAAATTCTCTGTAGAGTGTAGCCCCTGCTTCTTGGCTGGGTTCCACTTGCACGTACACCTACACTGAGTCCTCTTTGCCTTTACAAAGCTTTTCCATGGGCAGACACTCAAGTAAATAAGAGCCCCAGTTAGGAACAAGAATATTAGCTGATGATGATAGAAAAATTTCATATGAATTGGGCCCATTGTGTGCATTTTTACATTTAAATTGCTACTGGCCTTTCATCTCACCATCTAGTGACTTTACCATGGCTTTGTTGGGTGATTTTTTCCCCCCATCTGCCAATTGATATTATTTCTACAATCTAAGCATCTACCTATTGATTCTGTGCTCATTTTTTTACAATAAAAGCAAAACAATAAAAACAAGGAAAGTAAAACCCCACACCTCAAAATATTAGTTGCTAATATCGAAGAGAAGGAGCAAATTCAGTCAGACCACTACATTTTGGTTTTTGCCGAAAGGAAGGCAGGAATTAACCATAAACAGTCACTGGTGATCTTTGCTTTGAGAAGCAGTGTGGCCTAGCGGAAAAAGGTCAGGATTGGAGTCAGGATACCTGAGTTGTCATCGCAACTCCAGGACTCATTTGTTGTGCTACTGGGTCTCAGTTTCCTCATTTATAAAATGGGAATTAAATCCCTGTTCTCCCTACCCATTTAGATTGTGAACCCTATGTGGGACCGGGGCTGTGTGCAATCTGATTATCCTGTATCTACCCCAGCCCTTGACAGAGTAAGCACTTAGCAAATATCATAATTATTACTACTCTTAGAAATCCCCCGAGTTAAGTCCGTGAAAGTTCTCACAGAAAGGACTTGGAGATGAAGATTAACATCATTGGAATTATGTGTAATTGTAGTAGTCATGTTCCTATTGAAGACAAGGGCAGCCATAACCCATCTACTGAAAAGCCCGTGGTGAGCGGAGCTATTTTTAACGGGACTGAGCCACAAGTCCAGCAAATGTGACCAGACAGGTGATATAAATTTTTAGTGAAGACCAATTATACACCGGCTCCGCTTTACTTTGACTAGCTCAAGGGAATAGGCAAAGCTAACTAACTACCTTTTGAATTTACTAAAGGTGAGCAAGATAAAGTACAGAGCAGGGCATAAAGATCAGATCTCAAGGCTCCCCAAAGTACTGTTTTGCCTGGAAAGAATGTTTGAGGGTTACCCTCAACCTGGAATGTTTCTGAGTGCTTCCAATACTACTCTGGAATAACTCACATTTTGTCACTGCTGGGTATATGGACACTGGTCAATCAGTGCTTTGCAGGAATTACAACAGCTTTGAATTATCTGAGAGTCAGGCTCCTAAGAGGCCTTAATTTAGACAAAGGGAAAATAAATGGGATGATTGAAAAACTCAGAGGTCTAAAATGCATACACAGACATACACACACACAGTTCTTCACAGACATGGTTATAAAATATTGGAAAATCCACCATGTTTTAACTGGCATTAAAGTTAAGTGGGTTTGGCAGCTACAAATGAATGTAGGATATGCTGAATTATTATTGAAGTATCTATTTCAAAGTCATTACCCTTCTTTTGTTTTACATGAAAGAAGAACATTTTCCAGGTTATCCTTGTACAAATCCTTTTTGAAAGTTGAATTTTCCCCTTGGTTTCCTGTTTGAAAGCTTTTAGATTATCTTTCTAGAAAGATTTTTTTCACTATGTGTGTGTTTGTGTACTATGCGATTGATTATTCATTGTATTGCCATTATTTCCAACAGTTTTCTATCATCTCTCTTATTTCTCAGCAAAATGATTTGTTTCCAACCAGAACCCAGACCAGCTTTCCTTATAACTTGAGAAATGATTCTTAAATAGTGAAACTTCATCCATTTACAAGCCCCTAATCTGAAATAATTTGGTCAGAGTGTTTATCCCTTACTTCCTCCCTTTTCCCAGTCTACTTGATAGGCTAGAAAACTAGCCTAGGCTATTAAAATTTTTTGTGGTGACCACACAGAACATTGGATAAATTAGATGTAGACCAATCACTTTCTGTGTGACGCCAACCTGAATGGTATATATTGAGCACTTACTATGTGCACAGCACTGTATCAAGCGCTTGGGAGAGTACAGTACAACAGAATTAGCAGACACATTCCATGCCCATAACGAACTTACAGTCTAACATAATATGGATTTTAGGAATATATAATGTATACATTACATGTATGCCTCATATTCTTACTTGAAGAATTGAATTGCCTCTGAGTATAAGCACTTACTGTGACATGATGGATATAAAGCTCAGAAACAAGTGACTGATTATATGTGGGAATGAGCCATGTTTTGGGAAGGGAAGGGTACATATATGAACTTCAAACAAACACTCTGGAAAAATCATATGTTGAGATATAATTCTATGCTACCTTGGCATGCTTCTTCCTCTCTCCCTCCCGGCAGCTCCCTACCCTTACCTAGGACCCTAAAACAATATATACTGGAAAGGAGACACCTTATAGATTGAGTGAATGAATAAACATAGGAAATCTAACAGTCCCCACACCCTCAAATCAAATAAAAATGGTCTTTAGGAGCACTATTGATTGCTCAAAATGAAATATTTCAAACATGGATATCTCTCTCCACTAACAAAATTACAAACCCAACTTATGCCAAGGAAAACTAAATAGTCATCAAAAGAAAATCATTTAATGCAATAACGACAGTTGAAATATTTAATCCGGGATGGCATATGGTCTCATCATGGAAATGTGACTAATGATCGTATATGTCTAGCAGATTCTAATAAAACAAATGAAATCATTTGAATCCAGTCAACCAGCTCTCAACAACATCTTGATATTGGATCGGGGGTTCTATACCATTTTGTAGGCAAGGACTGTAGTAGATGAAACTTTGAGAAGTGGGTGTGCAAAGAGCCAACCCTACAGCTTAAACAGAAGGTTGGGGGAGAGGAGGAAAGAAAAAAGTGGGAAAAGGAGAAGGAAAAGGAGAGAGAGAGAGAGAGAGAGAGAGAGAGAGAGCTTATAAAATATATCTGAGTCATTTGGGAAGTGGGAGGAGAGGGGCCAGTGGTAAATCACTGTGCCTACTGCTATTTTGTCTTGCTCGCCTCTCCTCCTCCTCCTCCTCTTCCTCTTTCTGCTTCATCACTGTTGCTGCTCAGGATCTGGCCCACGTGGGAAATAATAATGATAATAATAATAACTGTGGTGTTTGCTAAGCACTTACTAAGTATCAATCACTGTTCTAAGCACTGGGGTAGATACAAGCTAATTGTGTTGAACACAGCCCCTGTCCCACATGGGGCTCACAGTCTTAATCCCCATTTTACAGATGAGGGAACTGAAGCACAGAGACGTGAAGCGACTTGCCCGAAATCACATAGCAGACACTTGGCAGAGCCGGGATTAGAGCTCAGGTCCTCTGATTCCTAGGCCTTGGCTCTCCCCACTAGTCCACACTGTTTTCCCTCCCTACTTTCCCTCCAGGGCACCTGGGGAATGAGAAGCCAGTGAGATCTTCTGGCTCCCTGGCCAGGGCATAGCTGACCTTGTAGAGGCTGTTCTTGCTCCCTGCCTCTGAACATCCCCATCCTGTGGGAGAGCGAGCTACCCCTCATCCACCCAGTTGGGCTGGACTGCTGCCCCTTGCCCGGATCCTGAAGGGGTGGGCGGGAGAGGAGGAGCAGATCCAGAGGGACCTATCCCTCAGAGAGGGCAGTAGGATCCTGCCACTCTCCGGGCAGGGGCTACATGAATGAAAGCTCGTTGTGGGCAGGGAATGAGTCTGTTATATTCTTAGACTGTACTCTCCCGAGTGCTTAGTACAGTGCTCTGCACACAGTAAGCACAGAATAAATACGATTGACCGATCGACTGACTGACTGCTGGCAGGAGCCAAAGGACAGAACTGCCATCTTGACATGTCCATCGGCCCCTTTCCCACTCAGAGGGGTGGGGCAGGTAGACTACTTCCTGCCCACTCCTCCCCAAAGTAGCGAGTCTGGCTACTTAGTGGAAGCCTCAGCTGGAGGGATACATCTTTCATGAGGAGCCTTTCTGGCATCGTGGGCACTAAACTCCCCACCCTCTAGGAGATCTTATGAATTAAGATCTCATAGACGGCCAGGAACCTAGATCATATTTCATACGCAGCGAGGCCTAGTGGAGAGACCCCGGGGCCTGGGATTCAGAAGGACCAAAGTTCTAATCCCAGCTCTGCCACTTGTCCGCTGTGTGATCTTGGGCAAGTCAGTTTACTTCTCTGTGCCACAGTTATCTCAAGTATAAAATGGGGATTAAGATTGTGAGCCCAATGTGAGACAAGGACTGTATCCAACCTGATTTGCTCATATCCACACCAGTACTTAGAACAGTGCCTGGCACATAGTAGATGCTTAACAAATACCACAAAAAAAGAAGAAAAAAAGAGCTCCTGGGGATTCATTTGTTTACCGTCGTGGAGGAAAGACCAAAGCTTCTAATACAGGGCAATTACCTGATATCCTAGGACCTTAGTTTATTCGATTCATTTGGTCAAAACACAAAATCTTGCTCCCAATTATAGCCCTGCCATGCATTTTAGCTCTGTAAAGCTTCCAACTCCTTCTAAAACACTGTTGCTGTTGGCCAGAACTATAATTAGTGGAAAAAAGCATTAATTGGAGTTAATAAGCTACATTACTGTGGTATCTCTTCAGCCAATAATCTCTATTTGCTGGGAATCTTTCCTTTAGAAAAACTCGATATTGCTTTCAATGCCAGCAAAACTCTTACCTGGCTTCCAGTATTTCTTTGTTGGTGATGCTTGGTGTGTGTGCTCCATAGTAGAGATTGTGTATCGTACTTCTGGATGGTCCTCAAGCAGCTACTGTAGTGTTCTGCACACAGTTGAACTGTAGAATCTAGATTGTAAGCTCAATATGGGCAGGGAAAGTGCTCAGTGCTCTGCACATAGTAAGTGCTCAGTAAGCATCATTGACGATGATGTTGCTTGGTATGGAGTAAGTGCTTAACAAATACCACAGTGATTATTATTAGAATGGATTTGAGGGGCCAAGGGGGAAAAGAAGGGGCAAGTGAAGGGGGAAGGAGAAAAAGTGGGGCAAAGGGAAGAGAAGAAGAAGGGGCAGGAAGAAAGGGAGGGGAGAAGGAAGTGGGGAAGGAGAAGGTAAAAGAGCTCACCTTTCCTGGCATGGTGGGCAGATTTGGTAAACGTGTTTCTTGCCTACAAGGAATTTACAGCCTAGAAGATCCCTTGTGACAACTCAAATAAGCTTTCTCTGTGCTGCTTGGAGGAGAAGGAGGGCTAGAGATAGATGGCGAGGGAGGGATGCTGAGCTGGGAGAGTTCAGGAGAGGAAGCAGCCACCCTATAACAAAGCCTAGGACTCTTTGAAAAGCAGTGTGGCTAGTAGAAAGAGCAGGGGCATGGGAGTCAGAAGACCTGGGTTCTAATCCTGGCTCTGCCTAAGTGACCTTGGGCAACTCAATGTCTCTGTGCCTCAGTTCCCTCATCTGCAAAAGGGGGATTCAGTATCTGGCCGTGAACGCCATTTGGGACCTGATTATCTTGTATCTTTCCCAGCGCTTAGAACAATGCTTGGCACATAGTAAGTGCTTAACAAACAGCACAATTCCACCATTGGTGTGCAAGCTCCTTGTCGGCAGGGATAGTGTCTACTGACTCATGATTTGGACTCTCCCAAACAGTACAGTGCTCCCTACCCAGTGAACACCCAGTATATATCATTGATTGAATGAGATTGGAAAGCACAGTTCTGGTTTGCTTCTCTCTCGATCAATCAATAATAATAATGATGATGGTATTTGTTAAGCGTTTACTATATGCCAAGCACTGTTCCAAGCTTGGGTAGATACAAGGTAATCAAGTTGTCCCATGTGGGGCTCACAGTCTTCATCCCCATTTTACAGATGAGGTAATGGAGGCACAGAGAAGTTAAGTGACTTACCCAAAGTCACAAAGCTGTCAAGTGGTAGAGCTGAGATTAAAGCCCACAACCTCTGACTCCAAAGCACGTGCTCTTTCCATTAAACCACACTGCCACTGGTATTTATTGAGTGCTTACTGTGCGCCGCATACTGTATCCTCACGACCTGGGGGATAGACACAGAAGCTGCTTTTCCTCTAGATTGTTTAGCACATTCCTGGCCGAGGCCTGTTTCGACAGGCAGCCCGCACCTCTTTCGCTTGACAGAAATCTTCCGCGCCGAGGGACTCAAACCCACAAAAACGACAAACGGGGGGAGAACTTTTCCTCAAACACCGTTTTTTCCACACCTGCCGGGGAATTTACACTGCCTTGCTGAGGGGCAGTGTGGCATGATGGAAAGGTTCCCTGATTTTTATCAGAGGTGGTCTTTTTCCAGAAACAGAGGCAGTTCCTTCACAGAGCAGCAGCAGCAGCCTTGTTCTCCAACCCTTCCTGCCTCCTATCTGAAAACCTGGGTGTTGGTTTAAAGGCAGGCCTCCATGAAGGAAGCAGGAGGCAATGGGTCACAAAAGCCAAATGAGGGCAGCATGCATTGTGCTTAGCTGTTTCTGTGACGGGGGGGGGGGGGGGGGGGGGGGGATATAGGTGGGTGTGTTGGAGGGGTCCATTAATTTGTCTTCTGCAAGAGCTCCCTCAAAGAAAAAGAAAATCACCCCGTCCACCCCACCAGCAAGGTATTTTTCACAATCTTGAGGACAGCAAATAGTCATACCACTTTCCACTCCAGTAGGGTAATTTTGCCCAAATCTAGTCTCTACTAGACTGAAGCTTATTATGGGCAGGGAATGTGTCTACTAATTCTGTCATTCTCTCCCGAGGACTTAGTACAGTGCTCTCCACATAGTAAGTGCTCAGTAAATACCATTGATGGATCTACTCAGTATGTGGGATGTGAAGCTCCCACCAGGGGCCTCTATGTTGGTGTTTTGTGGATTGCAAGTGATGGATAGGATGCAGTTATTTGCAACAGGCTCCATTTTGATGGATTGTCCCAGGTCTCTCAGAGTTCCTGGCTTGGCTTCCTCCGGATCAAGTCCACCCCGCTAGACCGCAGGCGGGCAAGCCTCATGAACTGAAGAGCCGCAAACCAAAAACGTAGTACAGCTGAGACCTATGAATTAAGGCCTAGGTGGTTCTAATCCTGGCTCCTCCATTGGCCTGCTGTGTGACCATGGGCAAGGCGGTTAACCTCTCTGTGCCTACCTCTTCACAGCTGGAAAATGGTGGTAAAATATTTCTTCTCCCTCCCTCTTAGACAGTGAGCCCTGTTGTGGGACAGGTTTTGGGCCTGATCTAATGATCTTATTCTATCCCAGAACATAGTAACAAAGTAAATGCTTAGTAAATGCCATCAGTTTCATTATTATTATTATTATTATTTTCAAGATTGGGGAATAGTTCTATTAAACACTTGACAAATGCCATTGAGGATGAAAATTACAGAATGCTTTCATTTGATGATGATTGTTTCCAGTTCCAGGATGGCTTTGGATGGTACCTAGGCTGTAACTTCCTTCCGGGGGTGGGGGGTGGGGGGGAACCTTGATTCCCACTTCTTCCAAAGGCTCCACTCAACCAATAGAGGAGCAGGGTAGAGCCCAGCCCTGGGAGTCAGAAAGACCTGGGTTCTCATCCCAGGTTGTGCTACTTGTCTGCCGTGTGACTTAGGCAAGTCTCTTCACTTCTCTGTGCCTCATGTACCTCATCTGTAAAATGGGGATGAGGGCTGTGAGCTCCATGTGGGACAGGGCTGGTATCCAACCTGATTAGCTTGTATCTACCCTAGCACTCAGTACAGTGCCTGGAACATAGGAAGCACTTAACAAATACCAGTGGACAAAAAATGTCAGGATTGCACTATCGTCAGCCGCTTATTACAGCACACTGCACCCAAAGGGTGCTCAATAAATACCCTATCACTAGACCACAGAATATCTCCTCCTCACTCCTCCCTCAGAAAAGTAACCCATCATAGAAGGTACAATAGGCAAAAAGCTGGTCCTCTCTAAATGGCTGTTCCAAGCTCCGAGATTCCATCTGTGTGGAAAGAGGAACTCTCTTATTAAAACGACCTTATGAGGTGCCAGCTTCCTTCTCAAAACTCCTTACCTTGACTCCCAACTTTGTTTAATCTTGGAGGAATTTCTTGTTTAAATAAGCAGTGAACTCCCATTTCCTCCCTCCAGAAGTATCTGGTGGTACCAAGACTTCATCTGTTAAAAATGGGAGCTCAAGGAGAAAGCCCCAGTGTATATTTATGGTCTGCGTCTGTTTCGGCATCTGGGAGTAGAATATTGTCAGAGTTAAACCAGGAACCCAGCTACCACCGGGGCTTAGATCTCAGAGCCCCATTCTCACTTGGTTTGAGAGTCAAAATCACAGACTGAAAAGTATCGTTACAGTGGCCAGTCATTCAATATGTTGATTCAGTGGCATTTATTGAGCACTTACTCTGTGCAAAGCATTAGACTAAGCACTTGGGAAAGTATGATATGAATTGGTAGACAATATCACTGCTCTCAAGGAGCTTACAGCCTTGCTTTAAAATAAATACAGGTAGGGGAAATCACAGGGTATAAAGATATGTTACATAAGTGCCTTGGGGCTGAGGATGGGGGCCAGTACCATGTGCTCAAAGGGTTAGGGCTAGATCCAAGTGCTTAGGTGACAAAAAAAGGAAGAGCAGGTAGGGAAAATGAGGCTTAGTTCGGGAAGGCCTCGGAGGAGATTTGATTTTAGGATGGCCTTGAAAGTTGGGCGAGAGGGACTTTGGGTGGGGGGCAGGGTGTCTCTCTCTGTGTATGGGGCGTACTGTAGCCTTCTTTTGAACATATGCTTTCTGGGCCAAGCGGGGGAAGGTGGTTGTAATGACTTATTTTAGGGCCCTATGGTGGAGAGAGATGCCACATCAACCTGAAGCCTCGCTTTAGAGGATGTTCCTAGTCAAGATGGAATATTGTGGTGTTAAAAACTCCCTAGACTGTAAGCTCATCTCTTGGCTGTAAATGGGCAGGGAATGTATCTGTTTATTTTTATATCGTACTGTCTGAAGCACTTAGTACTTTGCACGCAGTAATAATAATAGTAATTAGGGTATTTGTTAAGCATTTACTAAGTGTCCGGCACTGTACTGAGCGCTGGCAGTGAATGAATGAATGAATGAAGGGGTTCAGTCAAAACCCTCAAACTGGATTTTCTTTATGCTTGGGAGGAGGCATGATTTGGGTGTCTATTAGAAGGAATTTCTCACATGTTTATTGTTTGATTGACTCATCATTTGCTGATCACCGGTTTTTAACACTTGTTTAAAAGGGATTTGTTTAAAAGCTTTTTTCTGATCTCCCTTTGGAGCTGGGGCAAGTAATAGTAGTGGTGTTTGTTAGCACTTGCCATGTGCCAAGCTCTGGGGTAGATAAAAGACAAGAAGATCAGGCACTCTCCTTGAATCTCCTGGGGCCCACCATCTAAGTAGGAGGGAGAATGGGTATTGAATTCCCATTTTACAGATGAGAAGATTGAGGCCCAGGGAAATTAAACGGTTTGCCCAAGGTCACCCAGCAGACAAGGGACTGAGTCAGTTTTAGAACCCGGGTCTCCTAACCGGTGTTCTTTCCACAAGGCCACTCTGCAGAGAGCAAATAGCAAAATCTCCAGTCTTGGGAAAGATGATGAGTCTTTGATGATGAATTTATTGCTATACTGTACTCTCCCAAGCACTTAGCTCCGTATTCTGTGCACCCGAAGCGCTCAGTAAATATGATTGACAGACTGATTGAATGTTTAGTATTCGCTCCACCCTTAGCCCCGCAGCACTTGCACAGCACAGCACAACACTTGCACAGCACTCCGTAAACTGCTTATAATAATGCCCATCTCCTCTACACTGTAAGCTTTTTGTGTGAAGGAAATGTGTCTAACTCTCCCAATCCCCTAGTACAGTGCTCTGTACACAGTAAGTGCTCAGTGCATACCACTGATTGATTGAGTACCAATTTCCTCATTTGGGGTACAGAGAAGAGAGGCAAGATTTGGAGCATGCAGAGGTCATGAACTAACTAGCTGTGAGCTCACTGTGGGCAGGGAATGTGTCTGTTTGTTTATTGTTGTATTGTATTCTCCCAAGCACTTAAGTGCTCAATAAATATGAATGAATGAATGAGCCGATCAGTGGTTCAGCCTTGGAGGGAAGAGGGGCTTTTCCCTGGGGACAAAGCCACAGGTTCCATACCTTGCCCTGTTTGGGCTGCTGAAGTCAAATAGTTCCCAGGGTTTTTCCTAGAAGTTAATTAGCTGTGACAGTGGGAAACTGACAACTTCATGATTCCTGGGTATTTATAATAAAGCTGTCACTTGCAAGGTTAGTCAGGTCACACAGGAGACAAGCCTATGGGGTCAGGTTTCCAGGCCTCACAGAAGGTTAAAACCGAGCCCTGAAATGCTTATCAACCACTCTCTCCCACTCTCTCGGTAGAAGCGGAAAGGAGCAGGCAGGCACCCTGGGTTTGAAACCACCCATTCATTTCAGATTTTTAACCAACTAGGAGAGAAGGATTCCGTTTCTTGCGGGGTAGGAAAAGTGGAAGAATTTTTTTTCTTTGGCTGATGCAGGGGGTCCTACTAGGTTCTGTTGGACTATTCTGTCAAATTTGGTTTCTAATAGACTTTATGCAGTTAGGTCTGACTGACCTCATTGGTTAATGGGTTATTTATTCTTTCACTTCTGAAATAGCTAGGGAACAGAAAGGCAGGGAATATGACTGTTATTATATTGTACTCTCCCAAGTGCTTAGTACAGTGCTCTGCCCACAGTAAGCTCTCAATAAATACAATTGATTGATTGACAGGTTGATTGATTTCAGGGGCCAAGGTGGAGGGCATTTGAAAAATTCCTCAGCGATCTGTATGGGGAGACCGTGAGCCGGTCACCATTGGAAATGGCTTCAATCAGTAGAATTGGGCTTCCATCTCAGATTACCTAGGGAAAGAGGGTAATGATAATAATGATCATGGTATTTATTAACCACTTACTCTGTGCCAAGTTCTGGGGTCAATACACATAATTAGATCAGGAACAGTTCCTGTCCCACATGGGGGATTTCACAGCCTAAGAAGGGGGGAGAACAGATATTGCATCTCTATTTTACAGATGAGGAAACTGAGGCACAAAGAAGTTGAGGGTCTTGCCCAAGGCCAACCCAGCAGGCAGGTGTAGGATTGGAATTTTGCCCCTCTGACTCCCAGTCCTGTGGCTCTTTCCATTAGGGTACGCTGCCTCCCACTGCTGGGACTCGGTCATAAGAGCCAAATGATTCTAACTCCAGAATTAATATATAAAAAATATATTGTAAATGAATTCAATAATTCTGGAGAGTTAGAATTATATATATATTTCCACACTGAGTGTGTACTCAAACACTGCTAAACATAAAAAAGAGTGGGAAGGTGGTCAGGTCCTTGGAGGGGTTTCAGTCCCTGAATTGTTTGGAGGGTGAAAACTCAGTCAGTCAATTAGTGGTATTTATTAAGTGCTTAAAGTGGGCAGAGGACTTTACTAAGCACCTGGGAGAATACAGTACAACAATATAACAGACACATTCCCTGTCCATAAAGAGCATACAGTGTAGAGGGGGGAGACAGACAATGATATAAACAAATTACTGATATGTACGTAAGTACTGTGGGGGTCTCATTTTGGACAACCTGCCTGAAGCATTGTGATCTAATGGATTGAGCATGAACCTAGAAGGCAGAAGGATCTGGGTTCTAATTCCGACGCTGCCACTTGTCTGCTGTGTGACCCTCGGTAAGTCACTTGACTTCGCTATGCCTCAGTTACCTCATCTATAAAATGGAGATTATGGCTGTGAGTCTCATGCAGGACAGGGGCTGTGTCCAACCTGGCAACGTTGTGTCTACCTAGCACAGAGTAAGAGCTTAACAAATATCATTAAAAAAAGAGAAAAAAAGCTAGACGTCCATTGGTTGGGGGGGTCTTTGTTTTCTTATTTCCCTTTCATTTGCATATGACACCTTGATAGCCAACCCCAATCACCCTCTAAGCCAGTCACCTCCAGAACACTTAGCATTTGGGTACTAATCCCACCTTCCTTGAGAAGCAGCGTGGCTCAGTGGAAAGAGCACGGGCTTTGGAGTCAGAGGTCATGGGTTCGAATCCCCGCTCGGCCACTTGTCAGCTGTGTGACTGTGGGCAAGTCACTTAACTTCTCGGTGCCTCAGTGACCTCATCTGTAAAATGGGGATTAAGACTGTGAGCCCCACGTGGGACAACCTGATTCCCCTCTGTCTACCCCAGCGCTTAGAACAAGGCTCGGCCCATAGTAAGCGCTTAACAAATACCAACATTATTACCTTCCCTCTTCACAGCACTTATGGACCTAACATTAAACTTGCTGGAATGTATTTTAATGTCTCCCCAACTAGGCTGTAAGCTCCTTGAGGGGTCATGTCTAACTCTATTACACTCTCCCAAGCCCTCAGTACAGTGCTCTGCTCCGAGTAGGTGCTCAATACAGTGCCCAATGAATACCGTGGATTAATGGATCGATTGCACCCTGAGGCAGGAGTGTAGGCAAAAAGTGCCTTGATTTTCTACTCAGTAAGTGTTTATTCATTCAATAGTATTTATTGTTTACTGTGCAGGGTTCCATTCAATCAAACAATTGTATTTTACAAGCGCTTAGTGTATATACAGCACTGTACTAAGGGCTTAGAGAGTACATTGGATATTATAACAAACTTGGTAGACATGTTCCCTGCTCACAGTGAGCTTACTAAATGCTGGGGAAGAGCACTCCATTACCCGAGTCCTATTCTTGGAGGGACTCGCTATCTGTGAGGTATAATTATCCCCACTTTTACAGATAAGGAAATTGAAGCCCAGAGAGGTTAGGAGGATCAGTTTTCCTAGCCACAGTCCCCACCCATCCGTAAAATGGGAGAGAAGAAATAACCCCTTCTCTCCCTACATCGTTACAATGTTGAGAATTCATGAGATGCCAGTGACAAACACTGAGCTCCCTCGAGAAAGGAGCATGTGAAAAGCAAGGTATTATTACATGTTTTGATGACTTTATGAGGCTCTAGTTAATTGCAGTCGAGTTTATCACTTTCTGTACTGATCATTATTTCCCCAGCGAATGTTGTCCTAACGTGATTCACTGTTATGGCCCATGAAAACCGCGGTGAAACTGTGTGGCATTTAGAAAGAAACTCCAGGAGATAATGATGAGACCAATTCTCTGTTGCTTAAGCTGTTTGCGTGATTGTCTTTATAAGAAGGTGCCGCCGACAGTGAAGTTCATCCCAGAGGTGGGCAAGTGATTAGAAAGGCCATTTGCGGGACCTACAGTCCTGGGTTCACTGTGCATATGGTATTTGTTAAGCACTTACTATATGCCAGGTACTATACTAAGCGCTGGGTTAGGTACAAGCCAATCAGGTTGGACATAGTTTGTATTCCCTATGGGGATGAATGATAATTTCTGAGTTCTTTGACTTTCATGAGATGAGCAGTGTAGCAATTCTCGTTATTTTAATTTCTCTTCCAATGTCTTGATTTCCTTTGCATCTTTTTCCTCGAGAGCATTCTTGGAGGACGGCATCCCCAAGGAAAGCTTTCTGACTTTCCCAAGGCTTTTGTGTAAGACTCCCTGAAACTGTGTTTAACTCAACAGAACATTTCAGTTCATTTGCTCTAAAACAAGAGTGCTTTTTCCCATTAGTGAATAATAATTCATTTTCTACCCATTTAACAACCAGATCTATTATTAATTCCACATGTGCTGTAGTAAGCGCCTGGCTAACAATCTGACAGAAAGCTGCTCTTGGAGCAAAGAAATCGATTCCTCTAAAACTGTAGTGCGGAACGAGGAGGGCAAAGTGACGTTCTTCTCTGGTGGGTGTTCTATAGCTCAGTCAGTTCCACTGCCTCTATGATGCAGCACTTAAAAATGACTATTGTAAGCTCTTCTACTAGACTGTAATGATGTCCACTAGACTGGCAACTCCTTCAGGGCAGAACTCAGATCAAACAATTTGACTGGACTCTCTTTAGCACTTACCATAGCACTTTGTCCTCTAAACGAAGTAAGCACTCAGTCAATACCATTGATTGATTGACTAATTGACTGATGCTTCAGTCTCTCATTCATTCATTCAATCATATTTATTGAGTGCTTACTGTGTGCAGAGCACTGTACTAAGCGTTTGGAATGTATAATTCGGCAACAGATAGACAATCCCTACCCAACAATGGGCTCACAGTCTAAAAGGGGGAGACAGCAAAACAAAATAAGTAGACAGGCATCAATACCATCAAAATAGATAAATAGAATCATAGATATATATACATTGTTAATAAAATAATAAATAATATATACAAATATACACAAGTGCTGAGGGGAGGGGAAGGGGTAGAGCGGAGGGAGTAGGGGGAATGGGAAGGGGAGGAGGGGCAGAGGGAAAGGGAGGACCCAGTCTGAGAAGGCCTCCTGGAGGAGGTGAGCTCTCAGTAGGGCTTTAAAGAGGGGAAGAGAGTTAGTTTTTGTCCAAACCGTTAAATGCTTATTACCTAGGCAAGCATTCTACTAAGCTCTGGGGTAGATACAAGTTCATCAAATCAGACGCAGTCCCTGTCCCACATGGGGCAAAGTTGGAGGGGGCTTCTCAGGACCTACTGGGATGACTGAATCTTACCCCTCCTGAATATTGTTATTTGAGCAATGCGCACCAATTGGTCAGTGGTATTTATTGAGCTACTGTGTGCAGAGCATTGTACTAAGCACTTGGGAGAGTACAATGTAACAGAATTGGTAGACATGTTCCCTGCCTACAAGGAGCTTACAGTCTAGAGGCCTATAAGCACCAGACTGGCAAAGCAGAAGAAAAGGGCCTGACTGCATTTCAGTGGACAAAGAGTGAAAGCGAGTCTCTCAAAGACTTCCCTCTTATGGATTCAGTTTCACTATCTACTGCATTATTTTCAAACCAGGGGACATCAGGAACTTCTGCCCGGTGGGGAGAGTTCTCCGTGTTCGGATAGTGCTCTTAGAAACCCAGTCACGTCATCAGTGCAGCCTCTGGGAGCCCTACAGTGCTCTCCCTGTCTGGGCCACCTCCCACCGGCTTTGTCCCCAGGACGACTTCATCCAATTGGGCTTTGAACCAATACCAAAATGGCTTGTTTCCCCCTCTGCCACCACTGCTGTCAAGGATTATTTACCTTGCCTCTTAAGAGGATCTTCAAAGAGTTCCCTGCCCCACATCGGAAGTGTTATAAATGCACCTTGACTGAAGTGTGTGGCCACAGATACCAAATTCCTCTTCTCATTAGGGGTGCGCATGACAGGCGAGCAATTACTGATGTATAAATAACCTGTCTTTTTTTTTTTTTAATCCTTTTGGAAAATGAGGTTTCCATCATTGACCAGAAAGGAATTTTCACATTTCTCACCTTTGTCTTGCCCTGATCCCATGGGAAAAAGATTGAGACTGTTTAGATTTAAGATGTGCAGTCATGTGGAATTTCTGGGGGACGGGGGGAGGAAGTTGCTGTATTTGGAGAAGTAATGGAAACCTATATCATCCCAGTTTGCCATTATTGACAAGGAACTCTCTTATGAATGTGTCTGCTAATTCTTTTGTATTGTACTTTCCCAAGCACTTAGCACAATAGTAGTAGGTAGTAAGTGCTCAACAAATATGACTGGTTGATTATTACAAACAAAGCAGCAGGGTGTTTATCTACGAGACACATGTATAACCTCTAGGTTCCAGATCAACCGATCAGTGGTATTTATTGAGCACTTACTTGGTTCAGAGCATTTTACAATATGACAGAGATTTAATACAGATCTCAGGAAGGACAATGGAGAGAATCCTTCCCCAACCCTGTGTCAAGCCTTTTCCTTGGAGTCAATACTCAGTAGTCAACACCCTACATTTCTTATATTTAGCCTGAGGACCCCTTGGAGGCCTGGAACTATGTCTAATTCCCAACTGGGTATTTTTCCAAGCATTTAGTGTAGTGCTTTGCATATTGGAGGCCATGCTGCTTCTTGAAGTCCAAAGTTTAATGGCCTCTCCTTAATTCATTATGTAGCATTTATTAGGTGCCTCCATTATGCACTGAGCCCTGTGTCTGAAGGTTGGGGAGAGACAAGCTAGGTTACCCTGAGGAGAGAGGCTAGTTTACCCTTTGGGTTTCTTTCCAGCCCTTTGAGTTGGTAGACTCAATTTATGGATGTCTATTCTTATAGGTTTTTCTTCCCATCTAGTTTCCTTCATGACCAGTTTTACCACTTTCTGAACACAACATTTCTAAATTTTAAAAATTCACAACGTGAAATACTGAATAGGGATTCTATCAGTTAAAAAAAAATCAGGTGTCCAATGAGCATTTGGGTTAGAACCCCCTCCCCTCTCTTTTAGTTTTAGATGAGAGCGGGCTTCCTCCTTCCTTCCTTTCTTTCTTTTTTCTTTTCTTCCTTCCTTTCTTTTTTCCTTTCTTCCTTCCTTCTTGTCTTTTTTTCTTTCCTTTTTCCTTCTTTCCTTCTTTCTTTCTTACTTATTTATTGATTAGAAAGGTTTTCTGCCTTGTTATTTCCACCTTAACTTCCCTGGAGTTTGAGTGCATATAGCCAGAAGAAGCTCAGGAAATTCCAACCATTAGTGCTTAAAACACTTTAAAACGTTCCCACCACTTTAAGGCACTTGAAGTGTTCCAGAAATGCTCAGGCCCCCGTCATTATTTTCCCATCAGCACTTCATTTAGAATGTGAGTCAAACTCTGAGCCAGAGAAGCAATTCAAAGCAAGAGTGAAGCCATTTACAAATTTCACATTTGGAAAAAATAGACCCCCAAAATTGTACAAAGGGAACAAATGTGGCTTTGAAAAACAGACACTCTAAAACAATCAAGCTAATTACAGAGTGAAGGTACTTACAGAGCCTTGTGCAATAAGATATGTGAGCAGGAGAGAAGCAATTCTGGAGGCTTAGGGTGAACTGTTTTCCAAGGAACATTATTTGGGAAAAAAATGTCTAGAAAGGAGAAAATGTGGACATTAGTCTTTAGAAAATAGTCAATCATTATGGATATCTTTGTCCTGTTTCTCAGCTCTCAATATGGCTCAAAAGGTAGAAGCCAAGTAGAAAGAAATGGGAAATTTGCAGATTCTCTGAACAGGGTCATTGGAGGTTTTTAAAGAAGAAATCATGCCAGAAAATATTAGTTGTTTACCCCTTAACCGAATCGTCAAATGAATGGATAAGTGGATTGTTGGAAAGGTAAAAAGTAATTGGCCCTAATTAGAACTTTCCCATATCAAATTAATTGTTGGCGATGTCCTGCAAATCCAGCTTTGCATTGAAACCGAGCCTCACGTGTAATTTGCAAAGCTGCAAATTTGCAAAGCTGCAAATTACACGTGCATTATTTGTCAATAATTAGCAACCTCATTTGTTTATGTTTCTTACTTTTTTGCAGATGTAATTTTAGCGGCCAGAGCTACTCTGGGGTGGGGACAGTAGACCAAGATTTTTGGGGGGACAAGCAGGGGGAGGCAAACCAGGAAAGGTAGAAAGACCATTAGATTGTAAGCCCCTCCAGGGTGGGGACCCTGTATCTTTTGCTTCTGCTGAATGTTTCCAGCACCTAATCATGTGCACAAGCAAAAATGATCTCACATCCGCCGGCATCTCCAACCTTTCAGAGATGTTAAGCTGTGCATGCTGAATACTAGGTGAGGTGAGACTTCAAAACGATAGGATCTAGTCGAAGATGACTAGAAACTTGGACCCCTCTAGATAGTAAGCTCGGATGAGCAGGGAATGCATCTGTTTATTGCCATATTGTATTCTCCCAAGCGTTTAGTGCAGGGCTCTGCACACAGTAAGCTCTCAATACATACGATTGGCTGACTGACTTTAGTGGAGTCGGGGCAAGGCAGGGGAAAGGGCGTGGCCCAGAGCTGGAGGGAGGACCCAGGAAAAGGAAAGGGGAAGGAATCAAAGGGGAAAAGCAGCAGCGGGAAAGAAGTAGTTTTCGACATTCATAGGTAGGCTAACTTTCCTCACGGTTTTTCCACACTCTAGCTCTTTTTGATTTATTGAATAAATATTTCCTGTAAGTCCACCTAATAACAAACTATAAAGAACTCCCTTTGTTTCGCCTAATGATAAGGCCATTTCTGGACAGTGGCAGTTTGCCTTAATCAGTGAAAGGATTTGGGAACGATTAAGCTTTCATTTGTTTTATAATGAATCTTGATTTTGGTCTTTAAAACTGTTCTGGGTAAATGGGAGAAATGACTCCAAAGTGCATTTTTCCCCCCTTGTACTTCCTTCTCCTTTTGGCTTTCAAATTTGTCAATTTGCTTCTTTCATTGCCCAGGGGAAAAGAGTTTGGATGTTGTCGAGTTTATGGCGGGAGGAAGCCTACCCCCGGGAGTACTTAGCCCATAACACCCCGTGCCCTGTTTAGATCAGCAGAGTTTTGTGTTTGTTTGCTTTTTTATGGTGTCTCTTAAGTGCTTACTATTTGCCAGGCACCGAACAGAGTGCTGGGGTACATACAAGTTAATCGTGGTAAACACAGTCGATGTTCCATGTGGGGCTCACAGCCTTAATCTTCATTTTACAGGTGAGCTAACAGAGGCAATGGAGAAGCGAAGTGACTTGCTCAAGGCCGCAAAGCAGACTAGTGACAGAGCTAAGATTAGAACCCAGGTCCTTCCGACTCCCAGGCCCACGTTCTACTCATTAGGCCGTACTGCTTATAGATGCTCCCCAATGTGACACAGCCAATCTGATGACCCATGATGACCCAGAAACCTGACTGCCACTGAAGTGACAGCTTCAAAAATCAGTCAAAAATACTCTGATCCCGAAAAGGTCGATCTCATTTCTCAGTGGAAAGAGCCCGGGCTTGGGATCAGAGGTCATGGGTTCGAATCCCGCCTCTGCCACTTGTCAGCTGTGTGACTGTGGGCAAGTCACTTAACTTCTCTGTGCCTCAGTTACCTCATCTGTAAAATGGGGATGAAGACTGTGAACCCCACGTGGGACATCCTGATCACCTTCTATCCTCCCCAGCGCGTAGAATAGTGCTCTGCACATAGTAAGCGCTTAACAAATAGCAACGTTATTATTTATAGATATGCACTGCCATCTACTGGTATATTTGTTACCTGCCTTTATTCCCGTAGCCCTCTGTTCAATCAATCAATTGATCAATCATTCGTATTTACTTCCCAGCTCTGCCACTTGTCTGCCGTGTGACCTTGGGCAAGTCACTTCACTTCTCTGTCCCTCGGTTACTTCGTCTGTACCTCATCCCCCGACCTTCCCTCTGCTCCTCCCCCTTCCCCTCCCTCCCACCCTCTGCTTCTCCCCCTTCCCCTCCCTCCCACCCTCTGCTCCTCCCCCTTCCCCTCCCTCCCACCCTCTGCTCCTCCCCCTTCCCCTCCCTCCCACCCTCTGCTCCTCCCCCTTCCCCTCCCCTCAGCTCTGTGCTCATTTGTATATATTATTTATTACCCTATTTATTTTGTTAATGAGGTGTACATCTCCTTGATTCTATTTATCTTGATGATGTTGTTTTGTTCTGTCTTGCTTTGCTGTCAGTCTCCCCCGTTTAGATAGTGAGTCCGTCATTGGGTCAGGATTGTCTCTAAATGTTGCCGAATTGTACATTCCAAGCGCTTAGTACAGTGCTCTGCGCATAGTAAGCGCTCCATGAATACTATTGAATTAATAAAATGGGAATTGAGACTGTGAGTCATATGTGGGACAGGGACTGTGATCAACCCGATTTGCTTGTGTCCACCCTAGTCCTTAGTAGAGTGCCTGTCACATGGTGAGCACTTAACAAATACCATTATAACTATTATTATTTATTCATTGAGTGATTACTGTGTGCAGAACAGTGTACTAAGCTCTTGGAAGAGTACAATATAACAGCATATGTTGACACGGTCCTGGCCCACATTGAGTTTACAGTATAGAGGGGGAGGCAGACTTTTATATGAGTCTCTCATCAATTAATCAATCAGTTATATTTATTGAACACCTACTGTGTGCAGAGCACTGCACTGAGTCTTTGGGAGAGTACCACAGGAGTAGTTCATGCTATCTTTGCCTTCAAGGACCTGACAATCTAGTTGTGGAGAAACAGACATGCAAATAACATTGCAGTTTGGAGGAAGAAGAAAAAGTGGATATGTAGGTAAATTACTGCTTGGGGAGTAGGGTGTGTAAGAAATGTACAGAAGTGCTTCTTGAGGTTGTAAGTACATGAGTGGGTAGCTGATGCAAAAGGGCTGAAGTGGTAATTGGTGGGTGGGTGGGGCTATAACCTGTGAGGAATTAATCAGGGAAGACCTTCTGGAAGAGGTGCGATTCATTAGCCAGAAAAGGACCAAATGTGAGCCTCGGTTATCCCCTGTTTTCTTTTTTATGGTATTTGTTGAGCACTGACTATGAATCAAGCACTGTTCTAAGCACTAGGGAAGTGTTAAGTGACCACCCCCTCCCTGGCTGCACTTTCCTTAGGCCAAGTAAAAGGGCAGTCAGCCCCCCTCCAACCAGCAACCCCCACCCAACCCGATCCAGTGGGTTTTCTCCACGAAGTCCATTCCGGAGCATCGGGGAGGGGGGTGGGGAGGGGGAGTCACTTCCGCAGCTCCCCCAGACAGTGACTGGGGCTGGCGTCTGGGTGGGGCGTGGATGGTTTTGGGGTGTCACCTGTCCCTTGCTGATTTTGGCTGCAATTCCTCCCCCCAACCCCCGACTCACTCACTGGCAAATATGAGCTTTTTGGGGGTGGGATATTTACCCTATTTGAATGACTAACAACTGGAGAACTATGTAGGTGCGGATTTTTTTTTTTCTGGGGGGCTGAGGAAAGTGCATTTCCAGCAGCATGCAGAAGGGAGCGGGTGGACACTTTGGTCTGAGAACCCTCTTAACTCCCGTGCCCTAGATCTCCATTGCTTCATAAAAGCCTTAGCACCTGCTGATTTCATAGCAGCAGTACAGTAGTGGTGGGGAGAGGGGCATTGGAGGGGAGGAAGTGACACTAGAAAATGATATTTATTAAGTGCTTTCTGTGTGGTTCTGTGGAAAAGCAGGTGGCCTAGTGGAAAGAGCACAGGCCTGGGTGTCAGAGGACCTGGATTCTAATCCTGGCTTTGCCAAATGCTTGCTGTGTGACTGGGAAAGTCACATATCTTCTTCTTATTTCAGTACTCCTATTATCCTTCCTACTTGGACTGTGAGCCTCATGTGGGACAGGAACTGTGTACAACCTAATTAACTTGTATCTACCTCAGCACTTGGAACAGTGTTTGACATATAGTAAACGCTTAACAAATACCATTAAAATATAAACATAGGGCTGGGGGAGCTACAAAGGGATTGGATGGGGCTCAGAGGAGTGTTCAGGGACCAAGCCCTATCCCTGACCCATGTGGAGGTCCTAATATGGGATGGGGCGGGGAGGGGGGGAGGCGGGCAGAGAGAGAGGAATCATATCTCCATTTTACAGATGAAGAAACAAGCACAGAAAGGTTGAGTATCTTGCCCAAGGTCACACAGCAGCTCAGCGACAGTTGGGATGAGAACCCAGCTTTCCCATCTTCCCAGTGCTGAGCCCCATTCAGCAGGCCACACTGCCTTCCAGTTTGGAAAGAATGCTAGCAAATCTGCCCAGGACCTAGATCGGCACTACTGTGGGAACCAACTACCACCAGCTTCTGTTCTGTTTGGTTTGGCCTGCCTGTGTATACACAGCAGGTTGGGAGACGAGTATTCTTGCCAGTCATACCAGTGACTCAGCCAAACCAGGTCCACATCACAATGCAGTGAGCTTTTCTCTGATACTTCCCCCGAAAGAAGAAACCCACACTGGGCTTAATTCTGGCTGTCCACCGTGTTTCTGAGCTATTTTGTTAACACGGGAAAAGCTCAGCTCTTCTGGAAATGGTGTGTGGGGCTTAGGGTTAGGGATAGCCAGCACATTCCAAAGACTTTTCCAAAATACTTCCTGGATTTGTGATGCCGGTGAATGAAGCGTGAATGGGGTGGCCTAGTTGATTAATAAATTACTTGTGATATTTGTTAAGTACTTACTATGTGTCAAGCACTGGGTTAGATATAAGGAGTCAGGGCTCATGAGTTCGAATCCCAGCTCTGCCACTTGTCGGCTGTGTGACTGTGGGCAAGTCACTTAACTTCTCTGTGCCTCAGTTCCCTCATCTGTAAAATGGGGATTAAGACTGTGAGCCCCACGTGGGACAACCTGATTCCCCTATGTCTACCCCAGCGCTTAGAACAGTGCTCGGCACATAGTAAGCGCTTAACAAATACCAACATTATTATTATTATTATTATATAAGGCTGTCAGTTTGGATACAATCCCTGTCCCAAATGGAGCTCACAGTCTAGGTTGAAGGGAGTTGGATTTGATTCCCCCATTTTTACAGATGGGGAAACTGAGGCCCAGAGAAGTTAAGTGACGTGACCAAGGTCAAGCAGCAGACAAGTGGTGGAGCAGGAATTAGAACCCAGGTCCTCTGACTCCCAGCCCCGTGCTCCAGCCCTTAGGCCATATTACTTCTCTCTATGAGGATTCCTTTAGGTGAAGCTTCACTGAGCAATTTCCCTTGCAGTTTGTCTCTAGGGGGAGCAGGGCTCGAGGCAGTGGGTCCAGTTTGGGTAGAATCTCCGGCGTCCTGGGGTTCACGTCAATCAGTGGAGGGGCTAAGAATGGGTGAGGTGGATGTGGAGAGCCGGGAGGGCCGCCAGGGTGGGGATACAAATGGGAAGGCCGTGGCCTCGTGGAAGGAGCACAGACCCGGAAGTCTGAAGGCCTGAATTCTAATCTCAGCTCTGCCAATGACCTGCTGTTACCTGGGGCAATCCACTTAACCTCTCTGTGCCTCAGTTCCCTCGCCTGGTTTACTGTTGGCCAAACAACCTCCCCTGAATCCTCAAGTGAATCTGTTTCAACGCTACCCAACTTCTAGGCGTTCTTTTATCCACCTGGATCCGTACATCCCGTCCACTCTCTTTTCCCTCCGCCCAGCTCCGAAAACCCACTGGAGAGCATCAGCGTCCTTGGGAGAGGGCTGGGTTCTACCAGCCGGCCTTGTCTGCCAACCCAGCGCATGCCAACAGGGGGAGTTTCAGATCTGTGCCAGATTTTACTTTGCATAGACTCCTCTAATGAAATTGATCCTGTGGGAAGAGCTATCGAAATTCAAGAGAACAAATAACACTTTTTTTTCTTTTCATGTCTCCATTTGGAGAGAAAAAAAAAATCTCGGTACAGTTGTTCTTCCAGTGAATCAGAAACAAAAGACAACTGTTTGCCTCTGGGGCCAAACTTCAACAGTCAACTTGTTAACATGAAATGCCTGAAGAACCAGGGAAAACTCACTGAACTCTGGGAGGGGATTGTGTGACACCCCAGTGCCTCTGTGGAAGGAATGTTGAGGGAGTTTGTGGTGTGACCTAGTGGTTAGAGCACAGGTCTGGGAGTGAGAAGGACCCGGGTTCTAATTCCCACTCTGCCTCTTGTCTGCTCTGTGACTTTGGGCAAGTCCCTTCACTTCTCTGTGCCTCAGTTAACTGAGGTTGAAAAATGGGGATTATGACAGTGAGCCCCATCTGGGATATAGATTGGGTCCAAACTTCTTAGGTTCCATCTACCCCAGCTTTTTAGTACAGTGCCTGGCATGTAGTAAGTGCTTAATAAATATTTTTTTAAAAAAGAGAAATCTGGGGCGGAACAGGCTTCTGCTACAGGTGGCTGCTTCCTCCCCACAGAAGGGTTAATGGATTAACTTCAGAGCAAGGATCTCCCCCTCTGACCCTCCCTGCCCCCAACCTTCCTGGGAGGACTATTAAACATTAAGCCTGAGAGGAAAAGGAGTGGCCCGAGCCCTATGAAGGCTAAACAGAAAGGTTGAGTTGCTTAACCTTCTGCTCTGAGATCAGGAAGGGATGTGAGGAGGTCATTGCCCCAATCCCTTGCTTCCAGTAAGATTTATGGGTGACATCTCCTACCAAATCTGCTCTCATTCAGCCTTTCCACCTTCTGAAACATTCAGGAGAGTGGCTTGGTGGAAAGAACCCAGAACTCTGTTCTAATGAACTCTCCCTAGCCCTGTGAGAAGCAGCATGGCCTAGGGGATAGAGCACGGGCTTGGGAGTCAGGAGGACCCGGGTTTTAATCCCAGATCTGCCACTTGTCTGCTGTGTAACCTTAGGCAAGTCACTTAATTTTTCTGGGCCTCAGTTACCTCATCTGAAAAATGGGGGTTATGACTGTGAGCCCCATGTGGGACAGGGACTGTGTCCAACCTGATTAGCTCGTGTCCCCGGTGCTAAATACAGTTCCCGGCACATAATAAGCACTTAACAAATACTATAAAACAAAGAAAGTGCCTCCAAGGGTGCTCTGCTGCACACACTGAGCGCTCAACAAGTACCACTGATTGATCAAGGGAGAGTCCCAGCAGGGAATCAGATCAAACAAGAGGTTCACAGTCTAAGGTGGAGGGAGAACATGCTCTGAATCCCCCATTTTACAGATGAGGAAGTTAAGTGACTGGCCCAAGATCCCACAGCAGACAGGTGGCAGAACTGGTCTTAGAATCCAAGACTCCTTCTCTCAGACTTGTGATGTTTCCGTTAGCCCCCTCTACTGAGGTCTGTGCCTGTTCCCCTTCCCCCTCACCCCACCCCAGTTGGACATATACCTGATCCATTTTTAGATACACATGTACGTGGAACTCAGAAAAAACGTAGACGCGAACGGAGTGGAAAAGCCAGACAGCAAAAGGGAAATCGCATAGAGCACAAGAGAGTGGGAAGAGAGAGGAAGGCTGGGGAATAACTAGAAAGAGAAGGAGGAGATTAGGAAGGCAAAGAAAGCCCTGAATAAAACTGGCAAGAGAAAAAAACATAAAAACCCTACATATGAGCCCAGCTAATTTAAACCTGGTTTTGTCCACCTCTCTCTCCCTTTGTTTCCTCTTTCTCTCGATCTCTATCTCTCTCCCTTCTTCTATCTCTCCACCTCTCTGTCTCTCTCTCCATTGATGGCCGTCTCCTTTTTTGTATTTCTGTCCCTACTCACTCCCCCATCCACCTTCTCTTGCTCACAGGCTTGGCTCCTGCCCCCTTTCCACTTTGAACGAGAGAACATCTGGCCATCTATTCCTGCCTGCCTGACTCATCTTGCAGGCAAACCCTTGGTTATGAATTTCCTTCTTAGGCGCAAAGCCTGGGGGCTCAGATACTTGAGAGCCACTTGATGGCAGCCCAAAGATTACCAGGCCTCTGGCGTATGGAAAATCCCTGGCTTTGGGCCTATGATTTGATTTCTGCTGCTCCTTCACCACCTGCCAGCCTCGCCAGCTCTTGCCACGAACCATGCCACCCTTGCCGGCATCTAACGTCTGCTAGGTTGCCTTTGCTTCTGGAGTGTCAGCAGCCTGGAAGTAAAGCTCGTGGGAAGAAACTAGAGGGATCGGTGCTGAAGAGGTAGATGTTTTATTTTAGATGAGCTGATGCTTGCTGGCATTTGGAAATCCTGTCGAGCGTGATGCCGCTTCGAGAATGCCGGGAATAGGGTATTCAGAATTTTTGTATTCTATTGAATTAATTAAATGGGATGGACCTCTTTGCCCTTCTCCTCTTCCCCTTCCTCCCACCCCATATCCCTCTCCTCTGCCTCTCTTTCTGTCTAATGATTCTTTCTCCTTTTTCCCCTCTCCCACTCTTCCATTTCTTCCCTTATTTGTGATTCCCACTGCACAGTCAATTAATCAATCGCATTTATTGAGCACTTACTGTGTGCAGAGCACTCTACTGAGTGCTTGGGAGAGTCCCTCGAGACTGTAAGCTCGTTGTGGGCAAGGAATGTGCCTATTCAGTATTGTATTTTACTCGTGCAAGTGCTTAGTTCAGTGATCTGCACACAGTGAGAGCTCAATATATACAATTGAATGAATACAATATGTATTTGTGTATTACAATATGCAATATATATGAATATAATATATGTTATACACTATAACTGAGTTGGTAGACATGCCCCCTGGCCACATAACTTTACAGACTATACGGATGGGAACTATGCCTGACATGATGATCCTATACCTACCCCAGTGCTTAGCACAGTGCTTGGCACAAAGTAGGCTGTTAAATGCCATCGTTATTAACAAATACTATTATCATTATTATTATCATCTCTTTTTCCCCTCCCCTCTTCAATCTCCCTCCTTCCACTCTCCCCATCCCCTCCCTCTTTCTCTAACCACAGCTCCATCCTGCTACAATGACCCATTCTTGTATCCATCTGCCATTTCTTGGGCTTCTCTCTGAAAGTGTGGCCATTCTGCACCCCAATAATTTTGATTATTCCGTGCTCACTTACTAGGCTAGGAAAATGGTGGACGTCATATTCCCGTTTCCAATTTTCAACATTAACCCCGAACTGCATCTATTCTCTTTTGTATCCAATGGTCTCCATTCCGGAAGTGCCAATCCAAAGCAGGTGGCTAATGTTTTGGGATTAACCCAAGCAGCTTTCCGGAGTCCAACAAAAAAGGGAGCCAATACATAACTTCTGAGGTGCCTCTGATGGGTAAATCTTCATAGTCCTTGTCCTACTCTTAGAAAAATGGGGTATTCTTGTTTTTACCTTCTGAAGACTCCTTGAAGCACTTGGTCAGAATATTTTAAGTGGTGTCTACCGCTTCAGTAGGTAATAGTGTTTAGGCCTTCTACCCTTAAAGTGCCTCTTTTGTGCTTGGTAATTTGGGTTTCCCTCACAGCAGAGGTGAGAACTTCACAGATGCCAAAGGGAACAGAAGAGAACGATTAGTTCTTTCCCACATTGGGAGGGGCTCAAGACTTGTGCAATTTTGCTCTTGGCAGGAAGGAATTCAGGGATAAGTAGCTTGTAACAGATGGCCTTAAGACCTCTCCGTGCGTGACCCAGGAAGGAAATGACATACAGTGGGTACAGATGGGGCAGGAGAGGGTACAGACTCTGAGAGTCTCCATATAAACATTCCTGGGACGGTGACTTCCTCAGAACTTAGGGTCTGACTCCACAGGAAAGGCCATAGCTTTGCATTTTAGTAGTAGTAGTTGCAATAATGGTATTTAATAAGCACTTACTGTGTGCAGAGCACTAAACTAAGCAATGTGGATAAAATACACAGGTAAGATCAAGGTTCTAGGCTTTACAGGGCTTTATTTTTGTTGCCGGAAGATGTATGCAGGAGATCACTGAAGTGTTTGTGCCACCTTCTCAAGAGTCTTTCTTTGTTCGGGCTGAGGATGGATACATGCCTTTGGTCTTGTGCCAAAGCCAGTTTAGCCAGAGCAGTAGTGACAGTAGAAGTAGTAATTACGGAACTTGTTAAGCGCTTACTATGTTCATTCACTTGTATTTATTGAGCGCTTACTGTGTGTTGAGCGCTTACTGTGTGTCGAGCACTATTCTATACACTGAAGTAGATGCAAGATAATCAGGTTGGACACAGTCCAAGTCCCACATGGGGCTCACAGTCTAAATAGGCAGGAGTAAGATTTAATCCCTATTTTCCAGATGAGGTAACTGAGGCACAGAGAGGTGAAGTGACTTGCCCTGTGTCACACAGCTGACACATGACAGAGCCGGGATTAGCGCCCAGGTCCTCTGATTCCTAGGCCTGGACTCTTTCCATTTAGTCATTCGATCGTCTTTCAGTCGTATTTAGCTGTGCTGTCTGTAATAGTAGTAATAGTAGAAATAAAGATATTTTTTGAGCTCCTGCTATATGCAATGCACTCTAAGCACTTATGAACCTAATGCATGAATTTGGGGAATTCACATATGCAGACTTACGCAAGACTGGAAACTTGCTGTGGGCAGGGAATGTCTGTTTATTGTTGTATTGTACTTCCCAAGCTCTTAGTATAGGGTTTGGCATTCAGTAAGCGCTCAATAAATATGATTGACTGACAACAATAGCCCAAGACCTGCCCACAGGAAGCTTCCATTCTAATAGGAGGAAACCTCTTGAAGAATAGACTCTAGATCAGTCGGTCCAAAACGGTTTCAGTTGAGTCTTTCCCCAAGGCGGGGAGATTGCCAAATTTTATTCAATCCAGAAGTGGGCTCCTAGAATAAGGCCACGGCCGTCCACACGGCTCCCCAAACAGAGTGAAAAGCCAGCCCTATTTCTTGTGCCTGTCCTAAGCGTCGCTTTTCTTGTTATGTAAAGACTCCTGCTCTTCTTCCGTATGTTGGCAGGGTGCCTCGAGACGAAGATCTTGTTCTAACTGGTGTTAATAGAAATGAAATATCCCTAAGGGTCTCACACAGCTGTTGCTCCTGTGTTTACGCTTGTTAATGTCTGCTGTAAAAAGTAGGGATCTCCCATTCCCGTTGGCACCCTCCCTCCGAAAGGTGGAGATTGGGGGCTCGTTGTCTACACTACAAACAGGCCGGTCAGGTCACGGTTTTTCCTCCATGGACGACCGGGTGGTCTCCAAAGGGATGGAGCCTCTTTCAAACAAAACCTCCCGCCTGCCCTCTTCTTGAGCCAAATTCTTTGTGACCGGAGCTTTTCAGGGAAAAATACCTGAGCCCATTAGGACAGAGAAAACCGGGAGGTCAAGATGGCTTCGTTTCCCCCTCACCTCCCCCAGCCGGTGGAGGATTTACATAAATAGGTCCTAACCTCTGGCTGGGAAATCAAAGGCCGGGGCAGAGCCCCACCGGGCTAGCGGGTCCCTGGCATCCGCTGTGCTAGAGCTGTGGTTCTGCTGCTATGCCAGGAATGCCGGGAATCCCGCTGAGCATTGTGTGTCGAGCGGGCTCAAAGGTAGAAACCCGGCCTACCTACTTGACCGAAACTGCAGCACACCCACGCGCCTCCGAACCGGCGAGCCGCAAGCGTGGGAAAGGAGGCCGGCGGCCCCTGAAAGAGTAAATTCCTTCTAAAATGGGAAAGTGGCCTTCTCGGAAAGGTGATGGAATTCCTGCGGTCTGAACAGCGTGTTAAACCTGAGAGGAGGGTGGGGCGGGGGGAGGGGAGGAAGAGTGTACATTTAGGGCAACACGGTTGCTTCCTCCAAACTCAGACTCCAGCTTTTCTGGTTGGGGGTTGCAGGGGAAGAGTCTTTTTTGGGGGGGGATGGGGAGGAACGCCCTGTTTGGAACTTGTAGGTCGGGCACCATGGGGGTGGCCCTCTTGCTCGCTGTTCGGTGAGGATTTTGAAAGGAAGAAGTTTCCTTTCCTTTAAATTGCTACTCTCTCCTTTTCCAGCGGAAGAAGGTTTGGGCTTCTGAATCAGGACGCTCAGGGAGGATGAATGCCTAAGCTTCACGTCCTATGTCACATGCTTCCTTTCACTGGAAAATTCCCAGATGGAAAATGCCTCTGCAGCTTCCATAAATGAGGGGTGGCCCAATCAATCAATCAGTGGTATTTATTGAGCGCTTACAGTGTGCAGAGCGCTGTACTGAGCACTTGGGAGAATGTATAATACAACAGAGTTGGTAGGCATGTTTCTTTCCCACAAGGACTCTACAATCTAGAGAGGAACTTCTATTAATGCACAGTAGTCTCAAGTTCAGAATCAAAGAATGAGTCTATAAAAGGGCACGTGTTAACTATTGCAATTCACAGTTTATTGTGTATGGAGCACTGATGTACTCAACAGTCGCTCCCTCCAACTCTGGGAAGGAAGAAGAATGGGTATTGTGTCCCCATTTACAGATGGGAAAACTGAAGCCCAGAGAAGTGAAGGGACTTGCCCAAGATCACTCAGCAGGCAAGTGGTAGAGCTGAGACTCGTACCTAGGTCTCCTGAATCCCTGTCCTGTGATCTTTCCACTAAAGCCACACTGCTTTTCATGACCAAGAGGAACTGGGCAGTAGCAAACAGATTTCTTGTCTTGAAAGAACAAACAGGGTTTCTTTTGGATGGGCAATTATAGATAATATCCTAAGAGTAAAATGGCACATGGCTCAGTGCTTGAGGAAATACCTGTTGGTACATAATTCTCTAATTCTGTTGGACTTTAAAGTGATTCATTGTGTCTATTGCGCTCTCCAATTGTTTGATGACTAATCAAACTTTCATATGGCATTTCTTTAAAAAATGCATCTAGAAACATACAAGATCACAATCTACTTCCCAAGAAAAGGCTGGGAAATTCCCCTTGAGTTATCTTTAAAGGTTTTAAAAGTAGCAACGTTGCAGAATTTTGAAATAACTTTCTCTTGCAAAAATGATTTTCCATTCCTTTCACCTGATATGAATGCGTTAGCCCACTTTCTCTCCCAGAGAGAGTAACTTCAGAGGCACTCCACTTAATTCAAAGGTGAGCACCCCTCCCCCCGCCTACTCCTATCTAGTAACCCCCCCACCCCCAAATTTCATGGATCAAGATGGAACACCAGGATCCAGGGAAAGTAGGAGAGAGAGTAGCGAAAGACCTTCCTCTGGTGTCCATTTGAAATAAATTTCTTAAGAGCAATGAAAAATTACTGGCAGATATTCATGGGCATTGACAATTTGAGGTGATTGCTTTAATTTAGAAGTACTTCACAGATTGCCTCTTTTTCTTACCCCGATTTAACGGGGAAAAGTAAAAAGCCCTGAGTGCCACATGTTTTTATGACTCAAATTCTGGGATTGTCCCTATCAGATGCACAGGCAAAATTCCATAATCATAAACTTTTGTAGTCAGAGGATGGTGGGGATTTGGGAAAAATTGATTCCAATTTATGATTTGCTTTTCGATTAATTGATGGTATTTATTAAGCACTTACTGAGTGCAGAGTACTGTAAGCATCGCTTAGGGGTGTGCAGTAGAGGAAGTAGACACATCCCTGCCCTCAAGGAGCTTACAGTCATTTTGTCTTCAAAGAGCCAAATGGCTCACCGACGATCAATGAAATCACTTTAAGAAAGATGAACAGCGGAGCTGCTCACATGAGATTGAAAGTCAATGCTCAATAAATACTACTGATGGGTGGATTAATTTCCAGCTTCTCCATGCTCAGTTGACTAGCCCAACTGCCCAGGCATTTATTCCTGCACCTACAAAGTTGGCTCCATCTATATCAATCAATTGTATTTATTGAGCACTTCCTGTGTGCAGAGCACTGTACTAAACACTTGGAAGACTAAATAATAATAATAGTAACTGTGGTATTTGTTAAGCCTTTACCATATGTCAGGTACTGTACTAAGCCCTGTGATGGGTACAAGCAAATTGGGTTGGACACGGTCCATGTCCCACAAGGGACTTGCTGTCTCAATCCCATTTTACAGATGAGGTAACTGAGGCACCGAGAAGTGAAGTGACTTCCCCAAGGTCACGCAGCAGGCATGTGGTGGAGTCGGGATTAGAACCCAGGCCCTTCTGACTTCCAGGCCAAGGCTCTATCCACTAGGCCACACTACAATATGTGTGAAGAAGCAGAGTGGCTCAGTGGAAAGAGCATGGGCTTTGGAGTCAGGGCTCATGAGTTCGAATCCCAGCTCTGCCACTTGTCGGCTGTGTGACTGTGGACAAGTCACTTAACTTCTCTGTGCCTCAGTTCCCTCATCTGTAAAATGGGGATTAAGACTGTGAACCCCACGTGGGACAACCTGATTCCCCTGTGTCTACCCCAGCGCTTAGAACAGTGCTCGGCCCATAGTAAGCGCTTAACAAATACCAAAATTATTATTATTATTATATAACAGAATTGGTAGGCAAGTTCCCTGCCCACAGCAAGCTCTTCAGGAAGTCTATTTAATTTACGGACATTGTTGGGGGGGGGAAGAGGGGGAATGGGAGAGCGCTATCAGATAAGGGAGGGCAGAGGCTGCCAGGTTCTCGGGATGCACTCTGGAGCCCAAGGTAATCAGCGGGACCATTTCCCACGTGCACTTTGATGCCTCCAAAATCGGCACTTCAAAGCAGAAGCCAGTCGGTTCCACCCTCTGACCGAACAAACATATTCACTGTGTCCCGTTCTTGCCACCTCCAACTTTATTTGGCTTAGTGAACAGGGATTTATTGACCTCCCCTCCCACCCCCACCCCAAATCTAGGAATTAAAAAAAAAAATGCAGCACTTGTTCTCATTTATCTAACGGTTAACATAGATAGGTCTTCAGTTCTGCATATGTGTATTAATACACGCAGGCAAACAAATTGGAGTTACACATGCTCCAGGGCTTTGTCCTTTTGCTGAAAACCTGAAGTCTGTACGTCTGTTACGGGTTGTAGAAATCTGGGTAACCTAATTTTTTTTATTGGTATTTGAGTGAGTCCCACGTGGTGGCTGTTCCAGGTTGAGCCTCTCTGGCTCACATTTTATCCAGGGTTCATTAGGCAACTCTAGGTTGTCTCTGTTCAAGGTGGCTCTCTTTCCTTCTTGAACTGTTTTTAAATTTTTTTTATAGTATTTGTTAAGCACTCAATTACCTTGCCGGCTCCTATCTGACCTCGCTACTCTCTCACTACAACCCAGCCCGCGCACTTTGTTCTTCTAATGCCAACCCTTTCATTGTACCTCAATCTCATCTACCTCACCACCGACCTCTCATCTATGTCCTACTTCTGGCCTGGAATGCCCTCCCTCCTCAAATCCGTCAGATAATTACTCTCCTCACCTTCAAAGCCATATTAAAGGCACATCTCTTCCAAGAGACCTTCCCTGACTAAACTTTCCTTTCCTCTTCTAGATTGTAAGCTCACTGTGGGCAAGCAGTGTGTCTATTTTGATAGTGTACTCTCCCAAGTGCTTAGTACAGTGCTCTGCACACAGTAACCACTCAAATATGATTGAATGAGTCAATGAACAGAATTGGTAGACACAGTCTCTGCCCACATCGAACTCACAGTCTAGAGAGGAAGACAGACATTAATATAAATAAATTACAGATATATACTTAGGAGCTTTGGGGCTGAGGGAGGGGTGAATAAAGGGAGCAAATCAGGGTGACACAGAAGGGAATGGGAAAAGGGGAAACGAAGGCTTAGAGAGGGAAGGCCTCTTGGAGGAGATGTGCTTTGAATAAGGCTTCGAAGGGGAGGAGAATAATTGTCTGTCAGATCTGAAGAGGCTGGGCGTTCCAGGCCAGAAGAAGGATGCGGGTGCGAGGTCGGGAGCGAGATAGACAAGCTGCCCAAGGTTACTCAGCAGAAAAGTGGCAGAGCTGCTATTAGAACCCAGGTCCTTCTGACTCCCTCACCCGTGCTCTACCCAGTAGGCCATCCTGCTTCTCATTTCAAAGGTTTCCCCAATTATCCTGTCATTCTTCACGGTGATACTCCATCCTATTTTCTGTCTTGTTTAATGAGGAATTGAAGCTGATGTTCTGGTTGCATTTTCAGCTGCAGAGCTGTGTTCTTGCCATTTGGTCTGCATATCTCGGGACACCTAAACCACCTGGCAGCTCCTAGGTTCCTAAAGCTTCTAGGAGTACAACACCTTTCAATGGTTTCAGAATTTTCCCTCAAAACACTATAAGCCCCAAAAGATAGATGAAACATCCATCAGAGAAGTTCAGCAAGGAGCATACATGAAGATATGCTTCCTTTCATCCTTTGCTAGCTGTGAAAACAACAGCAGCAGAGCAGACATGCACAATCAGCTATTATCAATCAGTCAGTCGTATTTATTGAGCATGAACTATGTGCACAGCATGGTACTAAGCGCTTGAGAGAGTACAGTATAACAGAATTGGTAGACCTGTACCTTGCCCACAAAGAGCTTACAATCTACAGGACACCTTATCATTTTTTAACATGTTTTCTTTAGGCAATATTTCTTTTTTATAAGACCATCAAATCTGTTCTGGCCTTCCCATCTAATAAACCAAAAAATAATTTTCTTGAGCAAACCCCCTGTTAAATACTAGTAACAAAGGTATGTGTTTCTTTAGTAGAATTTCCTCGCAGCAAGGCATAGTTTCTAGGTCAGATAAACGATTGCTCTAGCAGAAGCAGGGGAGACAGAGGAAACAAGAAGTTGATCTGTGGATGTATGTGGGGAGAAATTGCTGAACAATTAAATACAGATATGGGTCAATAAATGGAGTTCTTTGATCTGTTACTACAAGGCTTCATTGTAAAGCCCGTTCTTGATAAGAGGGTCACTGCTGTGGAATTGCACCTTGAAAGTGGTAGAGTGGAGTATCATTTAGTATATGTGATGCAGCTGCCTCTAGCTATCCTTTGAAAAATTTCCCCTTGATTTTAATTTCCACAGAAGGTTCACATGCCTTTGGAAGGAAAAAAAAAGCAGGGCATTAATTGAGCAACTGCCTCCTGAGTAGAGAGCCACAAAAGAAATATAAGGAAACAGAAATCATGCTCCCTTGATGCTGGAAAAAGTTGGTTATTGGAGGAGGGAACAATAAATGGATCACTTCAGGCTTCACTTCCAAGGCAGATAGTCAATTGGATTGGTCCATAATTCGATATGTGATTTATTCTGAGACTATTCTCCAGCTAGTGCTGCTTGCATCAGAGGGTTTTAAAAATGAAAATTTGGAGTGCCAATCAATCAGTCAATGACATTTATTTAGCGCTTACTACGTGCAGAAAACAAGCGCTTCGGAGAGTACAACAGAATTAGCAGACATATGCACAGTCATTACAATTTCCTGGAATGATTAAAAGGCACTAATTCAAATTTAGTTGCTTGTGTCTGTCTCTTCTGCTAGAATGCAAGCTACTTTAGGGCAGGAATCCTGTCTACTAATTCTGCTGAGCACTTAGTGCAGTTCAGCACAGTGTTTGGCACAGAGTAGGCACTGAATAAATGCTCAATAAAGCCAGGAAGGGACTGGATTTTGGCATTTCTTGACCCAAAACCTTGCACATTTTGCCAGTGTGTACCAGTTCTGCATTCTGATGGTCCAGTGGCTTATGATAATGTTCTCTACTCTATCAATGGATGTAACACCTTTCAGAACTACCGGTTATTGACAAGTCAAAGGGAAAGCAAAAGGCCCAAAGTAAAGTCTTTTTGTAAGCACGGGTGGCTCCCCCCTCATGTCTAGAATGATTCTCCGCATTAGAATGCTCACTGAAGGCAGGGATTATGTCAACCAATTCTACTGTTTACACTTTCAAGTACTCAGTACAGCGCTCTGCACACAGTAAGAGTTCAGTAGATACCATTTTGATGGATTAGAAAGTATAAGGGAGGAGTCGATGCTTGCACCAGTGGAGAATACGCAGGCATACGAGCTGGTAGCCGCCCAAGCAGTCAGTACAGTGCTCTGCACACAGTAAGCATTCAGTAGATACCATTTTGAGTAACTGATTGATTAGAAAGAAGATATAAGAGAGGAGTTGATGCTTGCACCAGACTACTCAGGCTTGTGAGCTGCCCTCCATGTTGATTTTACTGGCCCTCTCAAACAGTTGTTAAAAGCAGGTCTGGGCTGTCTGCCCTATCATAATACAAATTATGGTATTTGTTCAGTTCTTACTATGTGCCAGGCAGTGTACTAAGCACTGGGGTAGATACAAGCAAATAGGGTTGGATACAGTCTCTGTCCCACGTGGGGCTCACAGTCTCGATCCCCATTTTACAGATGAGGTAACAGGCAGAGAGAAGTTAAGTGACTTGCCCAAGGTCATGGCAGATAAGTGGTGGAGCTGGGATTAGAACCCATGGGCTTCTGATTCCTAGGCCCATACTCTATCCATTAGGCCTTGCATAAGGGTGAGACAGAACCCTTCTGCCCCTCTTTCCAGCTAGGTCTTGTGCTCTACCTCTGCTCCTCGTGGAGGCTTCCTGTCCTGTGGAAGGAGAGAACTCGATTTTAACAACCTCCCACATAGTGGGCATGCAGCTCAGCTCCAGTTTGGTGCCCAGTGTATACGTCTCTCCTTCTCCTAGGTAATGTCATTTAAATGACAGGGTACGACAGTAAAATCCTTTTTTTTTTTTTTTTAACCAAGATAAGTTTTTAAAATGTCAAACCCAGTCAGTTTCTAGGAGTGAAGATAAGGTACTTAATATTAGGTATTAGACTTCCCAGGGAAGAAACTTTGCAAGAAGAAAAAGGATTTGCTGGATTGCCTGACATTTATCGAACTTAGTATACTATCATCTACATCAGTTACAGGGTGAAGCTGTAGGCATTCTCCCGCCCCTCCCTTCTCCTGACTCCAGAGTTCAAAACCAAGCTTGTAGAGTATTTGATCAGGGTGAATTGATCGGACAAGTCGATTGTTCTGAGCAACACCAACCTCTGTGAGATAACTGCCCACTGGCGGGTAGTCTGAAATTTCCTGGCTGTCATGACAACCTGGGCTTGTTTCATGGTCATTTGTGGCTTGGCTCTTTAGCTGCTCTGGATTTTGGCATCCAGACCGGAAAGTGGTGTGAATAAACACCTTCGGAATAATTGGACCATATTCTTTTATAGGTCGAGGTTAAGGTGGCACAAATCCCCCAAAAGGACCCATTTCATCGATTTAAGACCATCAGGTTCTAAAATTCCACTGGGACTAGATTGTTCAGATCCTTCGATAAATCTGTGTGGATTGTCTGTGGCCAGTGATACGCCGGCATTGAGAGTAGATTGTAGAGCTCCGTCATCAATCAGTCTTTGTGGTTTGTCTACGGCCGGTAATACACTGGCCCCTCAGACATCTCGTCCCCATAACCTATTTTTATTTGCAGGGAGAGCAGGGCAAGGAGTAATCAGAAGTTTCCAGGAGAAGCAGTGTTGCCTAGTGGAAAGAGCTCAGGACGAGAGGCAGAGGAACTGGGTTCTCATCCCTGTTCCGCGACTTGCCCGCTACGTGACTTTGGGCAAGTCATGAAACTTCTCAGTGCCTCAATTGCCTCATCATTAAAATGGGGATGAAATGCCTGTTCTCTCTTATCCCTAGGACTGTGAAAGCTGTGTTGGACTGGGACTATGTTCAATGTGCCTATCTTATTTGCCTCAGTGCTTAGCACGGAGCTTGGCACCTAGTAGGTTCCGGACAAACAACACACGCTTAATGGACTGTGAGCTTCTTGGGAGCAGAAACAGTGTCTCCATAACTCTAGGCATGGGGCAAATCTCTGGCTCGCTTACACAAAAATTCCAAATCCATATTTTTCTTAATAGTGTAGTTAAGTCCTGTTCCTTTTCCTCTCAAGTGAAAGGGGATTGACTCAAACAGTGAGTTCCTTCATCATAATTTGGGACTGGCTCAAAGTCATTGGATTCTGCCTGTACAAATGTGGATTTGGGTTTTTTTTAATGGCATTTGTTAAATGCTTACTTTGTGTCAAACACTGTTCTAAGCACTGGGGTAGATACAAGTTAATTAGGTTGGACATAGTCCCTGTCCTGCATAGCTTATGGTCTGAGTAGGCAGGAGAACAGGAGAACTGAAGCACAAAGAGGTTCAGTGACTTGCCAAGGTTAAACAACAAGCAACTGGCAGAACTGGGATTAGAACCCAGGTCCTCTGAGTCCCCAGTGCATGCTCTTTCCACTAGGAGATGCTGCATTCTCCTGAGTTTCTTCTGTTTAGCTCAGACATCTGGCTTATTGACATTTTGGGACTGCTTTCCTCACCCATTTGTCAGCCAACTTGGGTTCTCTTATAGTTCCTTGGGTCGGAGCAGATGGGAGGTAGTCAGGACTGGAAAAGCCAGAAATTCTTCCTTTCTCAGGTGGACATGCTGATATCATTGACAAGGCTCTTAGCTGGGCTCTGATTGATGTTTGGCTCTAAAAATGTCGCTCCTGGCAGCACCCAGGTCTTGCCCCAAGTTTGGATTTGGTGGTATTTGTTAAGCGCTTATTAGGTGCCAAGCTCTGTACTAAACTCTAAGGTAGATACAAGATAATCAGATCCCACATGGGACTCACAGTCTAAGTAGGAGGGAGAACTGGTATTGAATCCCTAGTTTGCAGATGAGGGACCTGAGGCACAGAGAAGTAAAGTGGCTTGCCCAAGGTCCCACAGCAGACAAGTGGAGGAGATTAGAACCCAACTCCTAGGACTCCCAGACCCACACTCTTTCCTCTAGGCCACACTGGTGCCGAAGGTTACATACACTAGATAAAACCTTTCCCCCAGAAAATGTCTTTCCCTATTGAGTCCTCACTATTTACCATGAGGACTACAGTCTGGAAGCACTTTGAGATCTCCAGCTTTTCTGCAAAGTTGCAGATGGAGTTTAGAGTGGGAGAGAAATTCCTCCCCGCAACATTATCATGAAGGTCGGGGTCTTTGCCTACTGATGAAGACCACGCTAACGTAACTCCTGCTTTTGTACCAGAACCTTTTTCCATTAGATGAAGAAGGTCCTGGAGGGAGTAGAGCCTGGAAAATAATACTAATAATGATGATGATAATCATACTTTTTAAGAGCTTACTATGTGCTAAGTACTGTTGTATCATCTACAAGCTAGTCGGGTTGGACAGAGTACCTGTCCCACATGGGGCTCACACTCTTAATCCCCATTTTGCAGACGAGGGAACTGAGGCCAAGAGAAGTGAAGTGACTTACCCCAGGTCACATAGCCGAAGTGGTGGAGCTGGAATTAGGACCCAGGTCTTTCTGACTCCCAGGCCCATGCTCTACCCAATAAGCAGAGCTACCCTCCAAAATGAAAATGCATTCCATTGAGACCATATGAAAGCAGAATGATAATACCGGTAGTAATATTAATAGCAGCAGCAGCAGTGGTATTTTTTGAGCACCTGTTGAGTGCAGTGAACTGTACTAAGCATTTGGGAGACTGCAGTAGAAGCAAGAGACATGTTTCCTGCCCACAGACGCTTATATTCTAATGGAGGAGCTTAAGCTCACACCACACAATGTTCAGCGTTCGTCACCGCTTCAAGTTCGGACAAGAAAAGTGTCAAGGTTTCCAGCAATGTCAGCTTCACAGGTGATTCATGCCACTCTCCACTGGGTTGCTTGTACTTGAAAGATGTAAAACAACTGTTTCTTCACAACAGAGTTACAAAATATTGCCAGATGCACGCAAGAGGGAACAATTTAAACCTGCTATAATTTTCCTCTCGTGAAAGCTCCCCCTGCTTTATATCTTTATCATATTTCTTGTAGCAGTTATTCAACCTGGATCCAGGAGGGGGATCTGGGGGGCAAGAAATTACATTTATTTCCCCATTCTACTCCCCTAGGCTGGATATGGTGGTTTTGTAACTTAAAAAAAAAAATTAGCAATCTAAAACTAACTGCTGCCAACGCCATAGCACCCAGTGCAGGGCTTGGTGGCCTTTGGAAATTCAGTTTCCACTGCGGATTCTAGGCAGACTGGTGGAGCTCAGTAAATCTTTGGAAAGGAAGCTGCTGAAGTTGCTGAATTGCCCAGAAGTAGCTAAAGTGTCACCAATCGCCTCAGATCTGGGTGACAAGGAGTGTGTTACTACTGGGTAAACTGGAAAAATACACAGAGTCCACCACCACTAACATTCCAGCTAGAAGGGGAGAGGCCCTTTATTGCCTCCTCAGTGTCTCTATGGGCATTCACAAAAACACCATATAATAGTAATTGTAGTATTTGTTAAGCACTTACTGTGTCCCGAGCACGGTACCAAGTGCTGGGATAGATACGTCCCATCAGATCAGACGCAGTCCCTGACCTACATGGGTCTCGCTGACTAAAAGGGTGGAAGAATAGGCATTTTATTTCCGATTACAGATAAGGAAACTGAGGCACAGAGCTGTTAAGTGATGTGTCCAAGGTCACTCAGCAGGCAAGTGGCAGACCTGGATTAGACCCCAGATCTCCTAACTTCCAGCTATGTGTTCATTTCACTAGTTCCGCCCTGGCTACCTACTTCAGTTCTGACTGCTGCTTTCGTCTGAAAGTAACTCCAGTGTGCCTGATGGGGAGGGTAATGACTCTGGTGTGGTCTTGGGAGGGTGGGGGGAGGGTGTGTGTGTGTGTGTTTCCACACCAGTGCTTTTGTCGGGGCATATTTTAGCTTCAGCAAAATGGAAGCAGAGCCTTCTTGCTGCATTCATCTGTAGTCTCTCTGTTTCCTGTGGTTGTCGTTGAGAATGAGGAGCAGGGCTGGGTGAGGTGGACAGATTCTTTCCCACGGCTTGGCGTCGTTTGCCAGTTGGGAGCATGTGTCGGTGTGCGGCGTAGTGCTATTTCCTGAGATACAGGCTTTTCTCAAGCTCCATCTAGCCAGAGGACATCAGCAGATGGTGTTCCCTGGGCTTGAGAGTCTCTTCCCCAAGCCACCTGTTGTCAAGATTAGAACCTTTTCCTTGCTTGTCCTCATATTACTTCAAACCCTTCTGCTATCCCAAAAAAGAAGCCACCCGCCTGCCTTTCTGCTCTCCTCTGTTTCTCATTCATTCATTCATTCAATCATATTTATTGAGTGCTTACTGAGTGCACAGCACTGTCACCATTTCTTGTTCCATTCACTGTATATGCCTGCAGGATTCTCCATGATGTCATGTGCACATGCAGCGTAGCCCGATGATATCATAGGGAAGTCATTCATTCATTCACTCAATTGTATTTATTGAGTGCTTACTGCGAGGAGCAGAATACTGTTCTAAGTGCTTGGGAAAGTACAATAAAACAATAAAGAGGCACATTCCCTGCACGCAACAAGCTTGCAGTCTAGAGAGGGGCAACAGACATCAATACAAATAAGTAAATTACAGGTATGTATCTAAGTGCCGTGGGGCTGAGGAGGGGGAGGGAGTGGGGAAGAACAAAGGGAACAAGTCAGGGTGATGCAGAAGGGAATGGGAGAAGAAAGTGTGTGTGTGGGGGGAGGGGGGGTAGTCTGGGAAGTCCTTTCGAACCCTTTTGAACCTTTCTAGCATTTCTCCAGGGTCACTTGCCCACACTCCCCCAGAGCCATTGTACTCCTCTCCTCAGACCATTTAGTTTTGTTTTCATGGTATTTATTAAGCACTTACTCACGCGCTGTATTAAGCACTGGGGTAGATACAAGCTAATCAGGTTGGACACAGTCCATGTCCCACAGGGGCTCATAGTCTTCAACTCCATTTTACATATGAGGCAGATAAGGCCCAGAGAAATTAAGTGACTTTCCCACGGTCACACAGCAGACAAGTAGCAGAGCTAGGATTAGAACCCAAGTCTCAGGCCCAAGCTCTTTCCACTAGGCTGCTTTTTCTACTAGGCTTTGCTGCTTTCCTTTTAATATAAGTTTAACCTGGGCGGGGTGGGTTTAAGTCAGTCAGTCAATCAATCAATCAATCATATTTACTAAGTGTCTTTAGTATCTTTCTCTTCTTTCTCACCCTAAAACAAACCCATCTTCCCCCCTCCCCCAATTCAAGAAAATTGATATATTGTATGTTTCAGTGAATGTACCTCTTTTGTATGTGTGCTATGCAAAGTTTGCCTGTACAAAGCCCAGGTGAAGGTGTCAGAGGGAGATCTGGATAATATAGTTGAAAAAAATAATTTTCCTAAAGTTAACGTAGACATAAACATGAAACCAAAATCTAAAACAGATGCCCTTCAGCTTCATGAATGTTCTATTTGCTGTCTAGCTATCCATCTCTGTTTCTATTTAATTGTTTACTGTTGATTACTTATAGCTATGCCCTTATTCTATTATCGACTGTGTTCATAGCTGCCACTTATATTTGCATCTACTTGTTTTTCCCGTTAGATGGTAGGCTCTCAGAGGGCAAAAGCTGCACCTTTCATAGCCGATGCTCAGTAAATGCTGTGGATGATGATGATTTCTTCAAAATACAGTATTCACATAGGCATTTTTCTTTGAGAAAAGTGAGCTTGCTTTTGAGGTCCAAAGGAAAGAGAATTATAATAATATTCCATGCGTGTTGGATTGTTTGTGTGACTGCGGTGACACTTGGAGGGGCAGCGTGGGTAGGAATGGGATAATGGGATAGAAGTAGGAAGGCTATAACCATCTGTCATCGCTATTTATTGAGTGCTTAAGAGGCTGGGAAGAGTCCATCACAGTCAGGAGATAAGATTCCTGCCCTCTAGGACCTTGCCATCCAGAGGGACTGGCCTCTCTTGTGCTGGGATTTAGCTTCTCCTTTGGTACATTGTGTGTGTTGCAGCTGTCAATGGGGCTAAGGCTGCAGTAATTCATAGGAGTAAGGATTATTTTCATTGCAGTATTTTTGGACCCTACTATTTAGCACCCATGATATCTGGTTAGGAATGTTCACTGACAAAGAAGAGAAGTTGGTTATCACCTGAGAGTAATAGAGTGATGTATGTATGAAACTTAACTAAAAGAGCCCAAAAGAAGAAATGAGAAAGCATACAGGTATCAGTGCCAAATGAAGGAGAATGAAGGTGGGTAGGCCAGGGTGTTTAGAAGGGGAGCCTAGATACCTCTGACATTCAGATGGGGCCCCAATGAGTAGAACACCCATAGGCAGAAGATTAGGAACATGGTGGGCAGATCAATCAATTAAACATTAGCATTTAATGAGTGCTTACTATGTGTAGAGCATTGTCCTAAGCTTTTGGGACAGTCCAATACAACCGAATTAGCAGACATGTTCCTCATAACAAAATCTTTTGATCAGAAGTGGAGAGGGTGAAGTCAACATAGAAAAGAAAGGTGTATCATCATTATTCTCATCCTCATCGTCCTCCTCGTTATCATCATCATCATTGAAATTTCTTTTAATAATATTTGTTAAGCGCTTTCTGTGTGCCAGGCATTGTTGTAAGCGCTGGAGTAGATACAAGGTAATCAGGTTAGACACAGTCCACATCCCACATTGGCTCACAGTCTTAATTCCCATTTTACAGATGATGAAACCCAGGCCTGGAGAAATGAATGAAGTGACTTCCCCAAAGTCACATAGTAGACAAATGGTGGATTTGGGATTAGAACCCACCACATTCTGACTCCCAGGCGCATGCTCTATCCACTAGGCCACACCGCTTCTCTGTTGTTATCCTTTTCGCTGTCATTATCCCTCTCCTCACTGTCATCATTTTCACCATTACCACTATCATCATTCTCATCTTCATTGTCATATTCTTCATTATCCACATCACCCTCATTAGTATTAAGGTATGGAGAACACTGTACTAAATGCTTGAAAATATGCAAAATAAGTTTTTTAAAACTAGTCCTTGACCTTGGGGAGTTTACATCATACTTGGGGAGACAAGCAGAAAGAAACTGCAAACTGCACTAGGAGCTAAAATAACTGCACTAGGAGCTAAAATAACAGAATGGCTACAGTTAATGAAAACAAAAGCAGCCAGTCAGATCCATACATACAAACACATGTACCCGGGAGAGGGAAGGGCAGCTGATCAGATGATGTGGCCTGAGAGGTAGGATTAGTTAGGAAACGTCTTCTGGATTTGCACGTGGAGAGAAGCAGATGTGTACAAGCCAGTGAAAAAGGATAAAAAGATTAAAACCCGTATTACAGTGAGAACTCTTATGAGAATCTAGTTATTGCAATCCAACCAGCCGCCCTAGCCGCTGAAATAAGAGAACCCTAGCCAAGCCTCAGCATAAGATCAGACTTGTCTGGGGCAGAGCCTCAAGAGATCATCAACAAGGCCAGGAGTGGAGATCTGTCATGATCCCTGCTGTTCCTCGGCAAAAAAGCTCTTTGGTTTCTTCACGTCGCATGGGCCGTGGAGGTTTTCTTTTTAACCTTCTTAGTTTCTGCAAGAGTATCACCAGAGTGCATCTGATGGTGGACTTCTTGCACTGACTCTTGCTAAATGCTGTCGGATGATTCCCTTGACGCTTTGCTGTTTTATCCCAAGTTACCCTGGTAAGTAGGTATTTCCTGGGCCAACATAGAAGTCTGCTCTGGGTTTCCTGGTTTATCCTACTTTGCGAAACAGTTTTGGCAGATGTTTTGCAGCAAAGAGTTGAGATGATCCACCTGGAAACCTTGGCCATTCGAATGATATGTGGGATTAGAATTTGACACCTTCATAGCTTCAATGTATCTGCTATACCCTGCACTCTTCTCTGCTTCTTTCAAGTACACCTGTTCACAACCACATCGGTGGAAAGAGCTCAGGATTGGCAGTCACAGGACCTGGGTTCTAGTCCCAGCTCTGCCAATTACCAGCTGTGTGACCTTGGGCAAGTGAGTTAGCTCTGTGCCTCCGTTTCCTCATCTGTACAACGGGGATTCAAAGCCTGTTCTTCTTCCTACTTAGACCTCGAACCCCAGGTGGGACAGAGACTGTGTCCAACCTGATTATCTTTTATCTACTACGGTGCTTAGTACAGTGCTTGGCGCATAATAAATGCTTAAACAAATACCAAAGTCACTGTTATCATTGCAGTTCAGATGTTAATATAGTACGCAGAGCAGGAGCCTGACTAGGACTTAGCAGCTGCTAATATTAGTTGGTGAGCTCTTACTGAATGTCAGATTGTTAAAGAGCAAGTTCTACAGCATGGCAGCTTTTAAAGAACACAGAAAATAGCTGAGCATTTTCAGCATACAGTTGATTAGTTTTAATTATTGTATTTATAAAACTATTCTTTATACCCTGATATCTAGATTCAGTTAAAATGATTCTCTTAAATCTTAGAAAAATGGCAACTTTTGCTTTTCTTAGATACTCTGGCCAAAACAATATTAACCCAGATTTATTTTCTTTCATGTACTTTACCCGAGTTCCTTTTTCCACTGTAAGCAAAGTAGTTATATCCGAAGTTGAGATTGAGAACAATTTTGCTAGCATGTAGCTTTCTGCAGGTGATAGTTTAATTAATCTCATTATCACTCACACTGCCACCCCCTCAGTTTCAAACCAATTTGAAAAATGAGCTCTGAGGAGTTCTGAGAGTTAGGATTTTTTCCCTTTGAGCCTTAGTCTGGGTATAGGGGAAAAACCCTTGATTTTGTGGAAATGGTTTGTTTTTTAAATCTCACTAAAAAACCCTCAGATAGAACTGAGCATGTCTATGAGGTGGTTGTGAGAGCTAGCTTATTCAATCAGTTAATCAATCAATTGTATTTACTGAGCACTGACTGTGCAGAGCACTCTATGTGCTTGGGAGAGTACAGTAGAACAGAGTTGGTAGACATGTTCTCCGCCCACAGTGAGTTTATAGACTGGAGGTGGAGACAGACATGAATATGAATATATAAATTACAGATTTGTACATATGTGGTGAGGGAGAGTTGAATAAAGGGTGCAAATCTTAGTGGAAGGGCAACACAGAAGGGAATGGGAGAAGAGGAAATGAAGGCTTAGTCAGGGAAGGCCTCTTGGAAGAGATGATGTGCTTCTTCCTATCAAAATTGGTTTTGAATATTAGTCCCTTGAGGAGGCTTGCAAAGACATAGTGTGGAAATATCCCATCTGCTCCAGAAAAAGAGTCCAAGATGTTAACTTGAACCTGTGGATACAGTCTCACCATCAGCGGTGGCACCCTCAAACCGAAAGACAACACACCGAACCAATTCATGAGGACCCTATGATTAAGAGCTTTTCTTCTACATAAAATGGCAGCTAGATTTTGATTATCCCAGGTAATGGAGGATAAGAAGAGCAGGAGTAATTGGCCTTGACTAATATTAAAACAACTTCTATTTCTCTTTACTTTTAACCTTCTTCTAATCCATCAGTCAATTGGTGGTATTTATTGAGTGCTTACTGGGTGCATAAATAATAATAATAATGATAATAGTGGTATTTGTTAAGCGTTTACTATGTGCCAAGCACAGGAGATTATAATAGCATAAGTAGATGTGATCCTGGCTCTCAAAGAGCCAAATTCTGCATTTCTGGTGGGGCCTAACCTTTGACATCCAGCTCAGCCTGGACCCTCTACACTCCCTTCTAGACTGTAAACTCGTTGTGGGCAGGGAATGTGTCTGTTTACTGTTATACTGTGTTCTCTCAAGCATTTAGTACAGTACCCTGCACATAGTAATCACTCAATAAATACAATTGACTGAGTGAATGAATGAGGACCACCTTGAAGCAGCACCCCCGTCGCCATTAGCAGCACTGAGAAGCAGCGTGGCCCAGTAGAAGGAGCTTAGGCCTGAGAGTCAGAGGAACTGCCGGCCTCCTGTCTCCTGTCTGAATCTAATCTAGCAGTGACATTTCTTATGTTCTTCTTTGGTTCAAGACTTGTACCTTGTCAGTTGGCGAGTGGCCAGCGGCCTAGGCGGAATGTGGGAAGCAGCGTGGCCCAGTGAATAGACAACAGGCCTCGGTGTGAGAAGGACCTGAGTTCTAATTGTGGCTCCACCACTTGTCTGCTGTGTGACCTTGGGCCAGTCACTTCATTTTTCTGTGCCTCAGTTCCGTCATCTGTAAAATGGAGATTAAGACTGTGAGCCCCATGTGGGACATGGGCTATGTCCAATCTAATTATCTTGTATCTATCCCCAGTGCTTAGTATCGTGCCTGGCACCCAATAAGGGCTTAACAGATACTGTTTAAAAACAATGTGGGAAATGGATCCATACCAAGTATTGATACCAAATATTCCATTACATTCCATAATTCAGACCTGCTGAGCACAAGACATCATTCATTTATTAATTCGAATTTATTGACTGCTTACTGTGTGCAGAGCACTGTACTAAGTACTTGGGAAAGTACAATTCAGCAATAAAGAGAGACAATCCCTGCCCATAACGAGCGAACAGTCTCATTGTGGGCAGGGAATGTGTCTATTTGTTGTTATACTGTACTCTCCCAAGCACTTAGTTCAGTGCTTTGCACACAGTAAGCGCTCAATAATTACAACTGAGTGAATGACAAAGCATCAGCTCCACTGAAAAGCAAAAACAAGGCTGAATGTTGGGGCTCCGTTGTGGCATTTGTGGCTGTGGTTTTCTGTAGACCACCAGATGGTGCTATTCAAGACAATAGTCAATTAACTTTGCGACTCCAAATATAGTAAATATCAAAGTAAATTTTGATTATAATGTTTCTAGATGGTGTTTTTCTATGATTTATGGCTTTTTCTGAGAGGAGAACGGATGTTTAATGCTCACTTTTAAAGAAGAGCTACCCCCCAGAAAGGAGATATAGTGGGAAGAGCACGGGGCCTGGGAGCCACAGGACTTGGGTTCCAATCTCAGCTCCGCCTCCTGGCTGCTGTATAACCAAGGGCTAGCCACTTTGATTCTCTGTGGTTCGGTTACCTCGTCTGTAAAATGGGGATTAAATCCTCCTGCCTCCAATTTAGACTGCAAACCTTATGTGGGACAGGGAATGTGTCCAACCTGATTTCCTGTATCTCTCCCAGCACTCAGAACAGTCCTTGACACATAGTAGGTACTTAATACCATAAGAAAAGAGGCTCTGGGAGTGAGGATTACAGGATGGGGTGCAAGAAAGGGGAGAAGAGACAGAAAAGGATGACTGAGATGGGCAAAAGGCAAGAAGTAGAGGGTAGTGGAGATGCCCCAGTTAGGAGAAGATGTCCTCAATCAGGGTCCTGATTGGTAACATTTGGAGCTCTAAGAAGTACAGTTCCTGAAGCGGTGAGATTCCTAGCCAGTTTGGGGTTGTTTTTCACTAGGAGTTGTCTGAGAGTCAGGGACTCACCCGAATACCTCAAATCCTGAATCGTTATCCAAGGGATCAGAGTTGTGCAACATTGTGCAAGATCATTTAGCTCAGAGCACTGGATTGATTCCTCTTATCAAACTGTCCAAGCTAGAATGACATCACGCTAAGGTGGTCCCCCTTACGCATCTGAGTGGCTAGTGAGGTGGCAAGTTCTCTGTTTCGCTGTGAGGTCTTTCATAATAATGTTTCACCCGGGCTTCTCCCATCAACAAACAAAAGGAACTGCGTAAAATCATCACCAATCCAATAGTTGGCAAAGGTTGTTTTAAAATGTATTAGGTAAGAGACTGCCACGGCCAGGGTGACCTCGGGCAAGTGACTTTACTTCTCTGTGCCTCAATTACCTCATCTGTAAAAGGGGGTTTAAGACTGTCAGCCCCATGTGGGACGTGGGTTGGGTCCAACCCGATTAGTTTGGGTCTACCCCAGCACTTAGTACAGCATAGGGCACTGAGTAAGCACTTGACAAATACCATTTAAAAAAGAGAGATTTCTGTCTACTCTGTCTCCTTCCATGAATGCTTGAAGCCCGTGGTCTTCACACAGCAATACATGCAAGTAGTGATGAAAGGATTTGCAATTCAAAGAATGCTATAGACCAACCATGATTCTGAAGAGACCCTGGTTATTTACTCTGTTTCACTGGGGAGTTTGTATTGCTAATGGAAGTTTTCTGTCAGCAAGCTCCTGAGAGGCAGTGTGGTCTAGTGGAAAGAGGACAGGCCTGAGAGTCAAGAGATCTGAGTTCTAATTCCGGCTCTGCCACTTGCCTGCTACATCACCTTGGGCAAGTTACATATCTGCTCTGTGGCCCAGTTTTCTTTTCTGTGAAAATGAGGATAAAATACCCGTTCTCCCTTCCCTTTAGTCTCTGAGCCCCATTTGGTCCAGGAATTGTGTGAAACTGTTTATATGAAATCTACCCCAGTGTTTAGGACAGTGCTTAACACATAGTAAGTACTTAATAAATTCCACTGTTATTGTTTTTATTATGAGGCTTATTAGTGCAGATAGAAGAGAAATGTTAAATAATAGTAAGAGATGTGAGCTAATTGGGCATAATTAATAATGATATAGAGATAACTAAAATCTTGTGAGATTTTTCTAAAATGTCAACAGACATGTATTAGGCAAACAATGATTATTAGTGAGGAAATACTGTGGTTAAAAGTGGGAATTGACTTGTTTATATGATGGACAGATTGATGTTTCAGTTATTGATTATAACACAAATTTTCCAGAAATGTCTACAGAATCAAATATGATCATTTGATGATGTGTGTCTATTTTTGACAGACAATGTCATAGATTGTATAAGGTTATAACATAATCAGTCACAATTTAGCAATCCTGAATTTAAGAAATTTTGCAATGGAATATGATGAGGGATGAGTTAGCAGAAGAACATGGTGAAAATAACTAAGGTTATGTACAAGAATTTCAGTGAAGGGTATATTCATCATTATAAAATTTCCAAACCACACTTTTGCCAGTAGGATGGTGACTAGCAGAGTTATTATCTGGGAGGGAATTTAGAATGAGACTCCTGACAAAAATGGAAATGAAACCAGTAAGGGAAAGGACCCTTAATTGAGACAGAATGACGAGGAAGCATAAGAAAATCTGGGGTACGACAGCTTGCTCATAACTTACCTAAATTAAAGGAGGATGATAGAGTCACTTCATTTCATTTAAAATACCTGGAGGTTTCAGATGTCCTGACAATATTGGTTCTAAGGGAATTCCCAGAACACGGCCCAGAGAAGTGCTGTTGTTCTGAGCATTGCTTTAATGCCGACTCTCTCTCTCTGAAGCCCACTGGTAGGAGATCCTCTCTTACATTTGACTGTATTCAACTTGATTAACTTGCATCTACTCCAGTGCATGGCACGTAATAAGCCCTTAACAAATTCCACTATTAATCACATTTACTTGTACTATTTATAATAATAGCATTTATAATGAGAAGAGGTATTGCTCGCAAGTGATAAGGAAGCATTTCCATGAAGTCAGCGGGTCTATTATCAGTCAATCAATCAATCAATCAGTCAATATTGAGTGCTTATCGTGCACAGTGCTTGGGAGAGTACAACAGAGTGATGAGACACATTCCCTGCCCACACTGAGCTTATAGTCTAGAGCAGCTAGCTTCTAGGCTAAGTCCAGCTCTCATAGCTACGTAGAAGACCACGGTTCCTCTCCCAGCTCTGCCACTTGTCCGCTCTTAGGTAAAAATCACTTCACTTCTCTGTGCCTCAGTTACCTCCTTTGTAAAATGGGGATTAAGTCCATGTCTAACCCGATTCCCTTGTATCTACCCTAGCGCTTAGTACAGTGCCTGGCACATAGTAAGCACTTAACAAATACAATAAATTACAAAATGACTAAATGACCAAATACCTCCATTGAAGGAGGAGAACTAGTAGTCTGAAAATGCACTGTCCTGAACTCCAGAACAGTGATCCTATGATTTACTGACTCAGACTTCATCCACCATTCCTGTGCAGTGTCAATTTAATGCAATAGCAATTAGTCACTTCAGGAAAGAGAGCAAAGACATGCCATTTCTTAATTTATCTTCTTCCTTTCATGTCAGTGAATAATACCGTCATTTGCCTCTTCATCCTGAGTTCTTTAGTTTTTCACTTAAAATTCCACTGGGATAGTGCCTAAAAAACTCCTGCATAACTTAACTAAAATCTTATGTAATCTTAAATTCATCATTAACTGGAAATCACTTTCCAGATTGGAAATGGTTTATACACTTGGGGCCCACCTCACTCATGTCCATATCTGTTTACATTGCTTCTCTTTTTTTTTGCATTTAAAGAGGTGTTAATTCAGTCCCCTCCTATGCACATCTCTCCTCCTTTCCTCCATCTTTTAACTTTCTCAGTCAATCTGTCCATCAATTCCCCCATTCCCATTTAAAAATAGCATGACCTTGAGGAAAGAGCACGGGGCTGGGAGTCGGAAGCCCTGGATTCTAATCCTAGCTAGGCCAATTGCCGACTGTATAACTTTGGGTAAGTCACTAATCTTCTCTGTGCCTCAGTGTCTTCATCTATAAACTGGAGATTAAATATAAGTTCTCCTTCGTGCTTGGACTGTGAGTCCCATGTGGGACATGGGCTGTTTCCAGTCGCTCCTTCCTTTTTCATTTCTGACAGATCTCCCTCTAAGCTCACTGTGAGGGGAGAACATTATACCAATTGTTAGACTGTGCTCTCCCAAGCATTTAGTAGAGTGTTCTGCACTCAGCAAGTGTTCAATAAATACGAGTGATTGATCTATGCTAGTGGTCAGGGCAGTGCTTATGTTTATCACATATTATTGTTATTATTATCATTGATACCATGTATTGTGACTTAGAAAAGACCACTATTGTACTGGTGGACCTGTGATTGGAAAGAAGTCACTTCTCGCCTCTGTGCCTCAGTTCCCTTATCTGTAAAATGGGGATTCAATATATATTCTTCCTCCTATTTAGATTGTGAGCCCCATGTGGGATCTGATTATCTTAGATTTACCCCACTGCTTTGATTAAGATTACTGTTACTATTATTACTTAAATTGGGCTCTGAGCCCCAGAGGGGTGATTCCGGAGTGGACTGCCTTAGCTGGTGTTACTAATTTTTAGGGTTTGAGAAAAAGTCTTTTAAGTAGTAGGAGCGGTGGAGAACTAGATCATTCTTTTTCCTTTCCCTTAGGGAGGAGGTTGTTGGGTACTTTCTCTGCAGAGAGTTTGCTCGTTTCACTGCCCCTGGCCCTGGCTGGGTAAAAGGAACTCTACCACAATGGGCTTTCCAGAACCACTCTGAGTTCCATTTTACCTGGTTTTGCAACTCCCAGAATGTCATAAGCGCACGTGAAGTTTGCTAAGGAGTTTCCCAACTGTTTGCAAAATTGGAAAGGCTCCATATTGCTAATTCATGGGTGAAATGGAAAGAGTGGCTTCAACCTGGTAATGCTCTTGATCAAAAATTACGGTCTCCAAAACGTTGGAGGTGTTAAGTCAGCAAGTCAGCTTAGATAAGAAAGTGTCATGAGAGTGGTTGTGAGGGTCCTTTGAAGGTGAGTGCAAGTTAGCAGAACATTTCACCAATGCAGTTGGAACTTGGCTGTTTGAACTGAATATGGGTGGACTTGAACTGAATATGGGTGGACCACATTCCAGTCATATGTACCATTGGTGAATTTCACTGAGAAAATGGTGTCTTCTTTGAGCATGAATCATTTTTATTAAATCCAAGTGGCCAGAGAGAAATTCTCTGAGGGACAAGGACTGCGTCTGTTTGGTTTATCTTGCATCTGCCCAGTGTTTATATCTTTGTTTTTGGGGGGGTTATTTGTAAATGCTTGCTATGTGCCAGGCACTGTACTGAATGCTGGGGGTAGATACAAGATAATCAGGTTGGACATAGTTCCCGTCCCACGTAGGCCTCACAGTCTTAATCTCCTTCTTATGGATGAGGGAAATGAGGCACAGAGCAGTGAAGTGACTTGCCTGAGGTCACCCAGCAGGCAGCGTGGCTCAGTGGAAAGAGCCCGGGCTTGGGAGTCAGAGGTCATGGGTTCTAATCCCGGCTCCGCTGCTTGCCAGCTGTGTTACTTTGGGCAAGTCACTTAACTTCTTTGTGCCTCAGTGACCTCATCTGTAAAATGGGGATTAAAACTGTGAGCCCCACGTGGGACAACCTGATCACCTTGTATTCCCCCAGCGTTAGAACAGTGCTTTGAACATAGTAAGCGCTTAACAAATAGTAACGTCATCAAATGGTGTAGCAGAAATTAGGACACAGTCCATCTGACTCCCAGACCTGTGCTCTTTCCACTGGGCTACTTTGCTACATGCTTGTCCCAACTGTAAGCTCCTCGATGATAGGGATCATGTCTTTATTTCGCTCGCTGATGCAATGATCTATACAAAGTAGGTGTTCAATAAATACTGTTAATTCATGACAAATGCTGCATTAAAATAAAATCCTTCACCCTTATCATCTAATACTTGCTAGACTTCCTTTTCCTTCAATAGATAGTATTTATTGAGAGCGTACTGTGAACAGAACACTGTACTAAGCACTTGGGAGAGTACAATACAACAGAATTAGTAGACACATTCCCTGCCCATGACTTCAGAAGTCATATAATAATAATAATGGCATTTCTTAAGGGCTTACTAAGTGTCAAGCACTGTTCTAAATGCTGGGGTTAGATACAAGATAATCAGGTTGCAGCATGGCTCCGTGGAAAGAGCACGGGCTTTGGAGTCAGAGTTCATGGGTTCGAATCCCGGCTCGGCCACTTGTCAGTTGTGTGACTTTGGGCAAGTCACTTAACTTCTCTGTGCCTCAGTTACCTCATCTGTAAAATGGGGAGTAAGACTGTGAGCCCCACGTGGGACAAGCTGATTCCCCTATGTCTACCCCAGCGCTTAGAACAGTGCTTGGCACATAGTAAGCGCTTAACAAATACCAACATTATTATTATTATTAGGTTGGACACAGTCCCTGTCCCACATGGGGTTCACAGTCTTAATCCCCGTTTTAGAGATGAGATAACTGAGGCCCAGAGAAGTCAAGTCACTTCCCCAAGGTAACACAGAAGGCAAGTGGCAGATCCTTCTGACTCCCAGACCCGTGCTCCATCCACTAGGCCAAGCTATACCTGGAAAATGCTAGCTCAGCTTTTCTTAGCGTGTCATTTATGGCTTAGTGTTGTCCTCTGCATTCGATAACAATTATGCTTCCTATGTCCCAAGCACTGGTCACATTTGAAGACGATCAACTCGGTTCAAACGAAATCCGATCTTTCTAGCCGGATTCATTCATTCAGTAGTTTTTGTTGAGTACTTACTGCGTTCAGAGTACCGTACTAAGTGCTTAGAAAGTACAATTTGGCAACAAATAGAGACCATCCCTACCCAACCACAGGCTGCCCGCTGCACCTCTTGGGTTGATGGTCTTTGCTCCAAATGTCAAGAAACTCTTCACTGAGGCTTTCGAGCATCTCTGCGGCTCGCCCGGTCTCCTCAGCTTCTCTTTAGCTCTGCTATTTAGCATCTAGTTTAGGGTCTCAAATGTGACCAATCCAGGAAACCCAGGACCCTGGAGGACTGGCTGGGGTGGATTTCTCTTCCCCTTTTGATGACAAAACTTATCAAATTCCTATATCCTAGCCTGAATCCCAAAAGTAAACCCAAAGGCAGTGCCCGTGTGTCTGAAAGGGGCCGGTGGAATCCAAAGAACAGTAGTTTAGTGCAGTGCCTGGCACAAAGTAAGCGCTTAACAAGCACGATTAAAAAAAATAAGCCAACACAAAACCCGGTAGATGTGGTAGTAATAGTAGTTGTTGTTGATGATGATACAGTAGTTGTATATATAGTTGTAGTTTTTGTTAAACACTTACTACATGCCAGACACTGTGCTAGGTGCTGGGGTGAATACAAGCAAATCAGGTTGAACACAGTCCGTATCCCACATGGGGCTCACAATCTTCATCCTCATATTACAGGTGAGGGAACTAAGGCCCAGAGAAGTGAAGTGACTTGCCCAAGGTCACACAGCAGACAAGGGGCAGAGCCAGGATTAGAACACAGGTCCTTCTGACTCCCAGGCCTGTGCTCTGTGGATCTGTAGAGTGCTCACTAATAATAATAATAATGTTGGTATTTGTTAAGCGCTTACTATGTGCCGAGCACTGTTCTAAGCGCTGGGGTAGACATAGGGGAATCGGGTTGTCCCACGTGGGGCTCACAGTCTTAATCCCCATTTTACAGATGAGGGAACTGAGGCACAGAGAAGTTAAGTGACTTGCCCACAGTCACACAGCCGACAAGTGGCAGAGCTGGGATTCGAACTCATGAACCCTGACTCCAAAGCCCGTGCTTTTTCCACTGAGCCACGCTGCTTCACTAGATATAAGGCACTGTACTAAGTACCAGGGAAGTACACAACAGAACAAAGAATCAACCACTGACATTTACTGAGCACTTATTTGTGTGCAGAGCCCTAAGCTGAGCTCTTGGGAGGGTACAAAAGAGTAGGGAGTCATGATCTCTGCTCTCCAGGAGCTCACAATTTAACAGGGGGAAATAAAACATTAAAATAAATTACAGGTAGGGGACATAACCTATAAGTGCTATGAGGGTAAGGGGTGGGAAGATAATACTCATAGTAGTAATCACTGTGGCATTTTTAAGCCCTTACTATTTGCCAAGCACTGTACTAAGAGCTGGGGTAGACACAAGATAATCAAGTCCCACATGGGGCTCACTGTCTAGTAGGAGGGAGAACAGGCATTGAATCCCCATTTTGCAGATGAGGGAACTGAGGCAAAGAGAAATTAAAGTGACTTGCCCAAGGTCACATAGGTAAATGGCAGAGTCAGAATTAGGACCCAGTTCCTCTGACTCCCAGGCCCATGCCCTTTCCACTAGGCCACGCTGCTCTCTACTCAAGAGCGTAGGGGGTTCAGACTCAAATGTGTGGGTGTCTCGGTAGAGAAGGAAAAATGGGGTGGGGGAAGAGAAATTAGCCACAGAAGGCTTCTTGGAGGAGACGTGCTTTTAGTAGGGCTTTGAAGATGGGGAGATCAGTGGTCTGCTGGATGTGAAAAGGGAGGAATTCCCCCCTTTCCCCTTTCTAATCCCGGCTCTGCCATTTGTCTGCTGTGGGAGCTTGGGAAAGTCACTTCACTTCTCTGTGCCTCAGTTGCCTCATCAGTAAAACGGGGATAGACTGTGAGCCCCACATGGAATAGGGACTTTGTCCAATCTGAGAACCTTGTATCTACCCCAGTGCTTAGAACAGTGCTTGGCACATAGGAAGCGCTTAACAAATACCATCATTATTATTATTATTATTACTATTATTCCAGGCAGGTGGGAAAAAAGTGGCATGTTTCCTGCTCACAAGAAGCTTACATTCTAATGGGGACACCGACATGAAAATATTTACAAGCAGGAAAAGGAAATAGGAATTATTTCAAAGGAAATAATCGAATGTACAACTGAACAGCACCACCCTAAGTGCTCAGGGTGGGGTAGGAATAAGGGCATACCCAGGAAACATTCGCTTATCTTAACATTACCCTCAGGGTAACCTCTCTGTGCCTTAATGATCTCATTTTTGAGGCTTTAAGAGAAAAAGGATTGTTCTAAAGAAATATGCAGCAATTTTCCCCTCTTCACAGCCCCCAAGATGACAAGGAAGGGGCAGGGAGAGGTTAGGTGACATATGTGCCGACTATGTAATGGGCGAGGTATCTATCATCTCATGCAAGAATCTAAAAGTCAGAATCCAGGGGAGAGGATCCAGAACAATAAGTGAGATTTATGACCAAGTCTGGGGTTTTGATTTATATTTTATTACCTAACCCTCGGGAACGGCAGTAGCGAGGCATACGAAATCTCCCGCTGGCTTGGTAAAACAGGCACTGCCATCAGCATAATTCCGAAATGACAATGATCACAGGGAAGACTGCCTCCCTCTCTCTCCCCCGCCACCCCATCTCCATCTTGCCTCTCATTTGGCACCAGAAAGCTTGAGATGACAGTATCACTAAGTCCTTTCCAAAGGCCAGTCATCTGGGATTTTATTAATAACTGTGGTATTTGGTAAGCGCTTCCTCCCAGCCAAGTGCGGTGTTAAACGCTGGGTTAGATGCAAGATGAGCAGAGAGGACACAGTTCCTGTCCAAGCACGGGGACTCTCTCAGGCTTAGTGTTCTTATTGTTCAGATTTGAACCCTCAGGAGAATCCAAGAGTCCGCTCCTCTCTGGCCCCTCTTTTCGTCTTCTTAATTTGGGTTTCCCTCCACCGTCAGACCTTTCTCAAACGATTTCTTCCCCTCAATTTACACCTACATAATTACTTTAGCATGAAGTGTGGGCTTGCGAAGCGGCAGCAATTTTAAACAGCACAAACTCAGATCTTCAGGCAATCTGCCCCCTCCCACTTCCTCCCTCTTCAGCGGGGGTGTCGGCCCATACTGAGTCTTACTTGCTCTCTGAGTCACTCGGTGAAGCGGCTTGTGAATGCTTGCCTGCATCCATCAGTGTCAGCTCGAACTGATTAGGTAGCAGCATGGAAGGGAGATCGTCTCTATTGAAACTTCCTTCTGTTGGAAGTTCAAGTCGGTCTCAGAGAAGAGGTTATTCTCCCACTTGGAACGATCTCAGAGAAGCATCGTGGCCTAGTGAATAGAGTACGGGCCTAGGAGCCTGAAGGACCTGGGTTATAATAATTACCATTATTATTATAATTATGGTATTTGTTATGTACTTACTATGGGCCAAGCACTGTTCTAAGTGCAGGGATACGGGCAAGGTAATCCGGTTGGACACAGTCCCGGTTCCACACGGGGCTCACGGTCTTAATCCCCATTTTACAGATGGGGTAACTGGGTTCTAATCCTGGCTCCACCACTGGTCAGCTGTGTGACCTTGGGCAAGTCATTTCACTTCCTCTGTGCTCAGTTACCTCATCTGTAAAATGGAGATAGACACTGGCAGCCTATATGGGACAGGGACTGTGTCCAACCTGATTAGCTTGTTTCTACCCCAGTGCTTAGTACAGTGTCTGGCACGTAGTAAGCGCTTAACAAATACCATTAAAAAAAATCTGAAACAGGAAAATCATTTATGCCATTGGGTCATTATAGAGCTAGTCTCTAGTCCATAAGATACTTGGCTATCATATTTTCCTTCATTATAGATCTTCTGGGGCTAATTGCTCCCCCAATTCAATGCCTTCCTCAAATCCCACCTGCCCCCACAAGTTTTTATAAATGGAGTAGCATGCAGTTTTACATTCAGTGGCTTCCTTTATTTCCTCTATATGTAATCATTTTGATGTCTGCCTCCCCCATTCAAGCATAGGCTCCTTGTGGGGAAAGAAGGGATATCTTCTCTGTTCTGTATTTCCAAGTGTTTATTACAATGCATTGCATCCAGTGGACCCTCAGTAAATATTACTACTGCTAGTACTCTTTATATAATTAAAATATTTCCAAGAGTTACCTTCAGAGTGTTGTCATTTACATGTTAATTTTCAAAATTGCCTCCTTGGGCAGGCAAAAAATGTTTATCGCACCAATTTAGTTACTGTTTCCACTTAGCCAGTGTGTTTCCTGATCCCTCATGTAGCAGAAGTCTTCTTGCCTCTGTAGCCAATTTGCAATTTGTGGGCTGCAAATGAAGCATAAGAAGGCACAAGTTGAAAAAAAGGCACTGAGTGCTAATAATTAACGACTATCATGAGAATGAGAAAATAATATATTTATTAAAGTGTCTTACTCCCAAATTGTTCAAAGGCTGCAAAAGCAGTTTCTCATGGGTCTTTATTACAGTGTGAAATGGTCCATGATAAAAACGTTAAAAAAAATCCAAAAGTCATCGGTAAAATGACAAAACCAAGGAAACTCACTTGAGAATTTCTTGATTTCTACCAAAATTTTCAGCTTTTTCTTTCTGTTTCAAACTTTAGGGCATGCACAGCGGCTGCTGCAGTACAATCTCTAAATAAGCAGAGGATGGGCTCTCTTTGACTAATGGATTTATTTCATGGTAATGTGTTGAATGCTTACTATGCACCAGGCACTGTATTGAGCTTTGGGGTAGATAGAAGCAAATCAGATTGGACACAGTCCATATCCCACATGGGGCTCTCAGTCTTCATCCCCATTTTTCAGATGAGGTCATTGAGTCCCTTTCTGACTCCCGCTCCTATTTCTGTATAACGCAAGTCCTTTACAAGGCATTTGCAAGGTGAGCTTTCTCCACTAGGGCCAGGGAACCCCAGCAAACAAATATCATTGCATTGCCTCATTGAGGAGCAGTGGGGTCTAGTGGAAAAAGCATGGGCCTTGGAGTCAGAGGACCTGGATTCTAATCTAGGTTGCCTGCTGTCTGACCTTGGCCAGGTCAATTAACTTCTCTGTGCCTCATTTTCCTCATCAGTTAAAATAGGGATTCAATGTTGGGTCTCCTTCCTACTTAGACTGTGAGCCCCATGTGAGACAGGGACTGTGTTTGAACTGATTAACTTGCATCTTCCCCAGTGCTTAGAACAGTGCTTGGCACATAGTAAGTGCTTAACAAATTAAATACTGATGATAATAATAATAATGGTGTTAAAAAGCTCCTTAAGGGCAGACTCTTGTCTCCTAACTACTGACCTCTCCCGAGACTTTAAACAGTGCTCTACTCCCAGTAAGTGCTCAATACATACTATTAATTGATTGATCTTGCTCTCCACAAAATTTGGAGGCTCACTACTCCTATTCCCAAATTGACTTACCCTCAGAAAGTCTGTTTATTTGAGACTCAGCTCAGGAGATCCATCTCCCTGCTCTCTGAAGTCTATCTGACTCTCCAACCATTTCAAACATTTTCTCCTCCTGAATATTTTAGGTTCCACATTCCTCTCTATTGGCTATCAGGCTTCCTCATACTTCCTCCGCCATCACTGGCTCCCCTGGGCACTATAGTTCATTTCTTCCGCTAGACAAAATCTCCACCTCATCATTCTCTCACTGCCCATTGCACTGATGTATCGATTTATCTGTTGATTCGTTTATTTATGTAATTCCTTGGGACTCGTGTATATTTGCGCAGTTGAACATTTGATATTTCTAGGCCACTCTCCCTAGAGTGTAAGTTCCTTGTAGGCAGGGAATGTGCATGATGGTTACAAGCAATTAGTTCGGTGCACTGAATAGATGCCAGTAAATATCATTACTACTTCCATGGAAGTGTTTCCCTATTCTGGGTTCTCTTCTCTAATTATTTCCTTAGGTCTCTGGTTTGATTCCAACTCAAAGGATTCTTTAGTTCTCAAGTGCTTAGTACAGCACTCTGCACAAATTAAATGCTCAACAAATACCAATAATGGTTTCCAAGTGACTGCATTCAACCAAGTAATAATAATAATAATAATAATAATAGTATTTGTTAAGCGCTTACACTGTGCAGAGCACTGTTCTAAGTGCTGGGGTAGATACAGGGTAATCAGGTTGTCCCACTTGAGGCTCACAGTTAATCCCCATTTCCAGATGAGGTAACTGAGGCACAGAGAAGTTAAGTGACTTGCCCACAGTCACACAGCTGACAAATGGCAGAGCTGGGATTCGAACCCATGACCTCTGACTCCCAAGCCCGGGCTTTTTCCACTGAGCCACGCTGCTTCTCTAAATACAGGTCCACCCCAAATGGCTCATGATTTATTATCCAAAATTCACTTGCATTTCTTTTCAAGCAGGTCTATTTAATCTTTATATGATTCCCTTAATTTTTTTTTAATGGTATTAAGTGCTTACTATGTGCCAGGCATGTTCTAAGCACTAGGGTAGATGCAAGGTGATCAGGTTAGTCGCAGTCCCTGTCCCACATGGGGCTCACAGTCGTAATCCCCATTTCACAGATGAGGTAACTGTGGCACAGAGAAGTGAAGTGACTTGCGCAAGGTCACAGAGCAGACAAGTGGCAGACTCCCAGGCCCCTGCTCTGTCTGTTAGGCCATGCTGCTCCTCAATTGCCCAGGCAGCTGAGACCACCATACAGTCTGCTGGCATGAATAAAGCCAGTACACAAGCTTCTTATTCAGTAATAGACCCAGTTCCACAGCATGAGGGTTGGGTTCCTGAGGATGACTGAGGCAGAAGCACTAACCAGGTCCAGTGCTGTGGGTCTGAACAAAATTGGCTTCTTCCACCACCGTGGTCCAAGCTTGGGGACTCCACGAGGGTGGGAGAAGCAGTCAGTGCAGCGAACATCTCCCCATGAACGAGGAGGACCAGAGAGGCAAAAAGACTTCCTCAAGTTTTCTCCTTACAGTCTCGGGCATAGAGCGGGGAAAGGAATTCAGATTTCATCTACATATTTTCATGGACTTATTGAGTCAATAGCTGGAGAACTTCCATCTGATCTTCTGGCTCACCCTTCCTAGAGGAAGACAAGCTTTCTTATCGGGGTGATTGCTACTTTGGTTCTTTCTATCCTCATTCTTTCCTGACACCCCATCTTCTTTCCCCCCATGCCGAAAGCTTCACTGGCAAATAAATGTGCAGATAAATAAACACGTAACCTCCTATCTAACGGCAGTCAAAGTGCCAAGGACCAGCGCGTCCTAGTGGATGGAGCACCGGCCTGGGAGTCAGAAGGACCTGAGTCCTAATCCCAGTTCCACCACCTGTCTGCTGTGTGACCTTGGGCAAGTCACTTCACTTCTCTGGATCTCAGTTTCCTCAAATGTGAAACAGGGATTAAGACTGTGAGCCTTTGGAAGAAATGGACTGTGTCCAACCTGATTAGCTTGTATCCACCCCAGCTCCTAGTACAGTGTCTGACACGTAGTAAGTGCTTAACAAATGCCATATAAAAAAAAGGAATCCTGAATGTTGTTTGACTGGTGAGATGGTGATGAATTATGAACATTTCTGATGAATGTTATGGCATATGAACTGTCATTATAAAAGGCTTATAATTTGCTGAATCTTTGGGACAGGCCAAAATTTCCAAGCCCAAGCATGTATTTGATTCCAGTGCCATTTTAAAAACTAGTCTGTTACTTTCTAAAGATGTTTTGGAGATTGGCAGTGATTATTGGAATAATTATTAAGAGTAGGGAAGCTTCCAATACTCATATCTGGCAGAGGCATCTGTGGGGAAGATTGTTTTCTTCTTCTGAGCCTCAGGGGAGTAGATAGGTCATGGTTTTTTATTCCCTCTTCTGGGCAGAAGGATTAGCTCTAGGATTTAAAAGACTTAAAGGAACCTGGGTTCTAATCCCAGCTCCACCACTTGTCTGCGGCATGACCTCGGCCAAGTCACTTCACGTCTCCGTGCCTCAGTTACCTCGTCTGTTAAATGGGGATTAATGCTGTGAATCCCATGAGGGACATGGACCATGTCTAACCTGATTAACTGCATCTGCCCCAGTGCTTAGAATGCTTATCTGCTCTGTGACCTTGGGCAAGTCACTTCACTTCTGTGTGCCTCCGTTACCTCATCTGTAAAATGGGGATTAAGACTGTGAGCCCTCTGCGGGACAGGGACTTGGTCCAATCCAATTTGCTTGTATCCACCCCAGTGCTTAGTATGGTGTCTGGCACATAGTAAGTGCTTAACAGGAACTATTAAAGAAAAAAGATGGCATCATTAGGAGTGACCCTGTTCGATTGACTATGGTCAGTTTGGGACCAACCTTCAATGATGGTCTTTGACGTGGCCAACACTCATTACATTTTGTTGATTCTGCCATCTCCCAGGCGGGCACTGGGGCAAGCCAAAGTTCGATTTCAGGCCAATGCAACAGGGGTCGGCCAGAAGGCTTCTGACTCTGGCGTTGGGTGGACCCGAACAGAAACCAGAAACACAGTGGTTGCCAGCTCTGCTCATCTGCAACGGTTTCTTTTCTTCTCTGTTCCTGCTGTTTCTGTTTTTTTCTGATCCAGTCGTGTGTATGTGTGTCTGATTATGGCTGTGTGATTATCTGCGTTGAAAGTGTGTTAACTGCCTCCCTTCTGTGAGTCTCTTTCCCCTGTTTGTGCATGTTCAGTATATGAATAAACATGGAACCTTCTACCTAATAACAAAGTGCTGAGAACCAGCATGGCCTAGTAGATAGAGCACAGGCCCGGGAGTCAAAACCCAGCTCCACCACTTGTCTACTGTGTGACCTAAGGCAAGTTGCTTCACTTCTCTGGGTCTCGGTTTCCTCATCTGAAAATGGGAATTCCTCCAGCCTTTGAGTCAGCAGGTTTTTCTCTCCTTTTTTTTTTTTTTTTTTACCTCAGTCACTTTCTCACTCTCCCATTCCTTCCTTTCCCCCTCCTCTTCCCTTCATCCTGCCCCCCGGACCTGCTTGGAATGTTGGTCCCACCCCAGGAAGTCTTATCCTTAGCAAGTCCCACCCTCCTCTTCCGAGGGAGTGAGGAAAAGGTGGTCATTTTACCCAGAACCTTCTGTTTGTCCTGGTTCCAGGAACTGTCCAGTGCCATCGGTGGATCCTTAAAACAGGACAACAGCCTTGGTCAGACACTCCTAGGGAGGTCAACCCCCTAACTGCTCTGGATAACTAAGTCTGCTGCTGGCATGAAGTGCTGCTCTTGTCAGGTGTGGGACATGTTTCTGTATGGAGGAATCCTTCAGGGCTACACAAGCATAAGTCCAAGGAATAGAGAGGCAGCATGGCCTCCTGGATAGGCTCCTAGCTCTGCCACCTGTCTGCTGTGTGACCTTGGGCAAGTCACTCCATTTGTCTGGGCCTCAGTAATTTCATCTGGAAAATGGGGATTAAGATTGTGAACCCATGAGGGACATGGACTGTGTCCAGCTTTGTATCTACTCCAATGCCAGGCACAAAATAAGTGTTTAACAAATACCATTAGGAAAAAAGTCATTTTGACCGCAAGAGCAGGAGAACAACCCTGGCAAACAGATGGTGCTGGAACAAAGCAGACAGAGATGAGATGAATTTAATCTTGCTGGCAGGGAGGCAGAGGGTATGTCTATACCTGAATCTTGGGCAGTATGGCAGGACATCATCAGCTGTTGCACAAGGTTTTCAATCTTAGGCAAAATTCACTGTAGCTGATACCAGGGAATGTGACTAGGGAAAAAGAGCTTCTGCCCAGCTGGCTTTTCTCTGATGGAAGCAGACCCTCTCCATGTACAAATAATGGAGAATTGGAAGGGAACTCTCCTCTGTCCAGTCGGTCAGTAATATTTATTGATCGCCTACTAGGTGCAGAGCACTGTAAGTCCTGGGGAGATGCCATTCCTGCCCTCAAGGATTTTATAATCTAGGACGATAGACTCAAAATAGTTACAGGTAGGAGGAAGATCCGAGCACTTAACTGTGGTATCTGAGTACTCATTATAGGCCAAGCACTGTGCTATATGCTAGGGTTGATACAATACAATCACACAGTCCCTGTCCCACCTGGAGCTAACAGTCTAAAGAGGAAGGAGAACTGGTATTTAATCCCCATTTTACAGATGAGGAAACTGAGTCCCAGAGTTGCTATATTATAAACTCCTTGAAGTCAGGTATCATGTCTACATACATTATCCTACCTTTCCAAGTGCCTAGTGAAGTGGTTACTAAATGCCACCTATTGATTGACATTAAATTATCATTCATCTTTTTTATGGTATTTCTCAAGCACTTACGTTGTGCCAAGGTATACTAAGTGCTGGTGTGAATACAAGCAAATCGAGTTGGACATAATCCATGCCCCACATAGGGTCACGGTCTTAATTCTCATTTTTCAGATGAGGTTACTGAGGCACAGAGAAGTGAAGTGACTTGCCCAAGGTCACACAACAGACAAGTGGCAGAGCCGGGATAGGAACCCAGGTCCTCCTGACTGCCAGGCCCGGGCTCTATCCACTGGGCCATGCTGCTTCTCGCCTCTCTCACAGAGATGACCCTCCTGATTTTTAGGCTACGAGTCGCTCCTTTCAGTCTACCCAGTCCCGTCTGCAGCAGCAAAACACATGACATGATCAGCCCCAAGCACCAGGTTACTCGAGCCTGTGAAAATAGCACGCGGGCTTGTACAGGGGTTTGTACGAATGCCACAAAAATGTCACCGGCTAAGGTTTACATGGCTAAGTTTTCCACGGAGATGTGGCTTAGAAGCCGTTGCTTAAAAAAAACCCCAGAAAAACTAACCACTTCCCTCTCTCCTACCTCCCATGTCTTAAAGCACAGGGCACCCCTAGATTCGATGGCAGGGATTGCTGCTTTTCGACCGAGGCCTAGGAAGGGTGTCTGAGACGGCTGCCGGATTAGATAAGAACCAGGCTTTTTAGCAGAGGATGGTTCACTTCCACACAACTCTGTGGTTCAAGAGCTTCAGACCCCTCTTATTTACTTTCGGCTCTTAATTATTTAAGTGATGACAGCGTTCTTGCTATTGGAAAGATAAAGGAAGCCACAGGTCTTCCTTCTAAGACTGTTTGGTCTCATTTAAACTTCTCAAGCAGTATGTATTGGGATTAATAAGTACATTCTGCCCTTCAGAATAATTGATTGGTTAGCCAAGAAACAGCCCAGACACAGGGAGGTTTGATTCCATGGGCTTAGTGGGGAAATCCCGGAAAATCCTTTTCTCTCTATTAAGCTATTCTCAGGCCTTGGATGTTCAATAACGTGCTTCCTTCTCCTTTCTGATATCACAAGGATGATCAATTGCTAAGTGTGTCGCCAAAGAACAGCTTCTATATCTATAGCTTTGAGATGTCCAAGAGGGCATCTTTTTTCCTGACCTATCTCTGCTACACTCCCTCTAGACTGTAAGCTTCTTGTGGGAAGGGAACATATCTACCAACTCTGTTGTATTATACTCTCCCAAGTGCTTAATACAGTGCTCAACACACTGTAAGTGCTTAATAAATACCATTGGTTGATAATCCTAAGAATTGAGATTTTTGTTCTTTATTATTGTTATTGTATTTATCAAATGCTTTCTATGTGTCAAACATTGTTCTAAGTGGTGTCGTACATTCCAGCTAATCAGGTCACTAGGGTTCAAGTAGTTCAGGCACTGCATCTCCATTTTACAGATGAGGAAACTGAGGCACAGAGAAGGTAAATGACTTGTCTCAGGTTATACAAGGAAGGTCAGTAGGAGCAAAGCCGTAGATCGGCTCTAGGAGGCAAACCAGAAATGTATTGACGTAAGATCCCTCTAGGCTGTAAACTCACTGTGAGCAGGGAATGTTCTGTCTGTTATTTTATGTTTTGCTTTCCCAAGCATTTAGTGCAGTGCTCTGTACACAGTAAGCACTCAATAAATACAGTTGGTTGATTGATAGGTTATGGTAATGGGCAGAATGCTGAGCCCACTGAGTAGCTTTTGATGCATCTTTTTGCACCACTTGAAAGGTCCAAATTCTGGCTAAGCCCTCAGCAGCTTCTGAGATAGCCATCCTTGGCACATATCATCTCCGCTCAGTGATAATCATAATTGTGGCTTTTTTGTGGTATCTGTAAGTATTTGCTATATTCCAGGCATTGGACTAAGCTCTGGGGTAGATACAAGTTAATCAGGTTGGACACAGTCCCAGTTCCAAATAGGCTCGCAGTCTTAATCCCTATTTTGCAGATGAGGTGACTGAGGTATAGAGAAGCGAAGTGACTTGCCCAAGGTCATCCAGGAGATGAGCGGCAGAGCCGGGATTGGAACCCAGGTCCTTCTGACTCTCAGGCTCATGCTCAATCCACCTGGCCACACTGCTTCTCTTTGTTAAGTGGTTACTGTGTGCCAAGCACTGTGATAGATAGACGACAATTAGATCAGTCGCAGTCCCTGTCCCATACAGGGCTCGCAATAGGAGGAAGAAGAACAGCTATCGAAACCATTTTACAGATGAGGAAACTAAGGCACAGAGAATTTAAGCGATTTGTCCAAGTCACACAGCAGACAAGTGACAGAGCCAGGATTAGAACCCAGGTCCTCCAAGTCCCAGACTTGTCTTCTTTCCTCTAGGCTTCATTGCTTCCCAAGATCTAGTAGCAACAACCTTCTTAGATGTGGTAACTCCTTTCTCTTTTGATAAATCAATCAATGGTGTTTATTGACTGCTTTCTATATTCGAAGCACTGTATTAAAACTCTCAAAAGAATAGCATAAAGTAGGTAGATAAGATCTCTGCTCTCAAAGAGTTGATGTTTTCCCCTATGACCTCCTCGATCTTTAACTGGAGAAGAGGAGTGGAATGATTCCACCTGTAAACTAGCGGCTCCTCTTGCCTTCCTATTAACAAAGGCACAACACTTGGAGGGCCTAAGATCAATCAATCAATCAACCAGTCAATCAATCATGTACTGTGGGCAGAGCCCTGTACAAAGTGCAAAGATCCAAAATCAAGTTAGACCAATAAATCAATGGATTATCAGAATTGGGAAGCAGTGTGGCCAAATGGAAAGAGCATGGGCCTAGGAGTCAGAGGACCTGGCTCCTCCCAGCTTCGCCACTTGTCTGCTGTGTGACCTTAGGCAAGTCATTTAATTTCTCTGTGCCTCAGTTTCCTCATTTGTAAAATGGAGGTACTCTCTCCTACTTAGACTGTGAGCCCTGTGTGGGACAGGAACTGTGTCCAACCTGATTAGCTTCTATCTACCCTACCACTTAGTACCATGCTTGGCCCACAGTAAGCACTTAAGAAGCACCATAATAATCAAAAATGCCTTCTTTCAGTCTTGGTGTAGTAGTCAAAGTATTTGGAAATTTCCAAATCCTACTGGCCACCTTATCCAGAATCCCTTGCCCTATCCCTCAGGGTTTGCTCTCAGAAACCCAGGAAAACTCGGCTTGGGTGGAATGGATCCTAAAGGACAGCAGTTTTCCCCTGGCCTATAACTATTTTGTTTTAGTTTCCAAGATTACCAGCAGACATTCTATATTAAGATAGCACACGTATCATCAACTTCAGAAATACCGAAAGACAATTCTTCCTTCTTTTACTGCCTTTGCCCAGATTCAGCAGTAAATGACATGGGGTCTGTTCATCACATTACAAGTCATTTCCCCTGGAATCGAACTAGTGTGATACATAGGAACCCTGGACCTTATGATGGTCTCTTTTTGAGAGTTAGGATGGGTTGAAGGCAAAGGAAAGAGAAAACGGCAAGAAGAGGGAGGTATGGTGTTGCCTAGTGGAAAGTGCACAGGCCTTGGAGTTAGAAGGACTTGGCTGCTAATCCCGGCTCCACCACTTGTCTGCTGTGTGACCTTGGGCAAGTCACTTAATTTCTCTGTGCCTCAGCTGCCTCATCTGTAAAGTGGGGATTTAGACGGGGAGCCCCAAGAGGGACATGGACTGTGTCCAACCTCAACAGCATGTACCTACCCCAGTGTTAAACCAAGTGCTTGGCACACAGTCAGCACTTAACAAATTTTTAAGCTTCTTAAAAATGAGAAACCTGATGGAAATGGAGCAGTGCAGGAAATGGTTAAGATGCATTACATCTGTAACTTTTAGGCACCATGATCCATCAGACTTTATGAGACTGTAGTCATCCAACTCTCCTCAACAGTAATCGACCCCGTTGGCCAAATGCTACTATTTGCATATGAATCATAAATAAACCTGCCATTTGGCTACACCTTATCTTCTCATCCAATGGATCATTGCATTTTCAACACCTAATTATTTTTATGGTTCTTCAACACTCTCCATTTAACCACAACATTTATAAGATCTTTTCTTCCTAGAATAACTGCCAGTGTATAACTCAGCTGTATGTTTGGAGATGATGCTATTGATAGGGCGTTTAATCCATACAAGCAGGTGAGGCTAAAGAGCTGGACAGGTGATTGAAAATCTCTTCCCATCCTTACACATGGAAAGACTAATTCTTTTTTGTGCTGGTTCGCTTGCGCTTTGCAGCTCCTCTTGTGGCATTCCATTCTCTTTCTTAGTTTCACTATTTTCCCGAAGCTCAATGCCCAGTCCGAACCCCCCAAAAAATGCTATGGAACATACACAACTCCCTGGGGATTCTTGACGGTCAGTTTATAAAATCCTGGCTCCGCCACGTCTGCTCTGTGACCTTGGGCAAGTCACTTCGTTCTCTGTGCCTCAGTTTCCTTATCTATAAAATGGGAATTAAGACTAAGAACTCCACAGAGGACATGAGCTAATGTCCAAACTGATTAGCTTCGTTGCTACCCAGGCACTTAGTACAGAGCCTGGGACATAGAAAGTGCTTAACAGATACCCTTCCAAAAAATAGATCGGAAGTGAAGATCGAAGGAGATTTCTGATCCAGTTACCTAGTGCACCCAGGATTCATCCTCCTGGGTGCCTCCTCATCATCATCATCAATAGCATTTATTGAGCACTTACTATGTGCAGAGCACTATACTAAGAGCTTGGAAAAGTACAATTCAGCATTGGCAGACACGTTCCCTGACCACCGTGAGCTTACAGTCAAGAAGGGGGAGACAAGCCAAGGGGGAGACAAGCCCACAGAGGCTTGGGTGACCTAAAAGAAATTACATGTGACTGAAACTTGTGAGACCCAGCTATTAATCTCAGCTCTGTCCCTGGCCTGTTGTGTAACCTTGAGCAAATCATTTAACCTCTCTGTGCTTCAGTTTCCAAATCTGCCAATTGGGAAAAAGATAATTGCTGTCACTACCTCTTAGATTGTTAGTTCCTTATGGACTGTAACCAATTGAATTATCATGTGTCTACCCACTGGTGTCTACTTGGGAGTCAGAGGTCATGGGTTCTAATCCCGTCTCCGCCACTTGTCAGCTGAGTGACTTTGGATAAGTCACTTAACTTCTCTGTGCCTCAGTTCCCTCATCTGTAAAACAGGGATTAAGACTGTGAGCCCCATGTAGGACATGGAAGAGCATGGGCTTGGGAGTCAGAGGTCATGAGTTCGAATCCTGACTCTGCCACTTGTCAGCTGTGTGACTGTGGGCAAGTCACTTCACTTCTCTGGGCCTCAGTTACCTCATCTGGAAAATGGAGATTCAGACTGTGAGCCTCACGTGGGACAACCTGACTGCCCTGTATCTACCCCAGCGCTTAGAACAGTGCTCGGCACATAGTAAGTGCTTAACAAATACCAACATTATTATCCTGGCTCCGCCAACTGTCTGCTGTGTGACCCTGGGCAAGTCACTTCACTCTTCTATGGCTCAGTTGCCTCATCTGTTAAATGCGGGTTAAGACTGTCCCACGAGGGACAACGTGATCACCTTGTATCTACCCTAGAGCTTAAATACCGTCATCATCATCATCCTCATCATTACCAATTCTACTCTGATGTACTCTTCCAAGCTCTTAGTACAGTGCTCTGCACAAAGGAAGCACTCAGTAAATACCATGAATTGATTGAACGACTGATGAGTGCTGAGAAAGTATGTAACAAGCGTTCATGTTTCCTCTTTTGATGTTGCCCAGTGTAACCACTGCAATCCTCAAACTCAGTGGGTTCTGACTTCAGCCCTACAATTAGTGCATAATTTTGTATGGATTTCTTTTGTTCATGCTGAACAGCTTCGTAGACAGATGACAAATTGATTTTGTCAAGGTGAGTGAAGAAAAGGCAATCTTTAGACTGTTCCACAGCAAAGTAGTAGTGACTAACATGTGGGCTGCTAATGATCACTTCTTTGGCTCCTAAGTAAGTAACTGGCATCCTTCTCAGGAAAGCACTTGTCAGGATGTAAGACTACCCAGTCATAGATAGAAAGAACAGCCATCTTAAGGTACAATTGAAATCATTAAAATCACCACATTCCACCAGTTTCTAGTGATATTTTGCCTCTCTTCCTTAGGAGTTAAACGTTGACTTGTTCTTTATAGGTTTGGAAGCTTTTGAAACTCACCTTCTGGCTTCTTTTACCTGAAACTGATCTCCATCAGTGGATGCTAGAGAAGCAGGGTGGTGTAGTGGTCAATGCAATGGGCTAGAGACCGTGGTTTGGACCTCAGGGATGCCACCACATTTACTTAAAAGGATATTCTATCCACACTACCTCAACCACGAAGCTGGGGAGTTTCAGTAAGCAGTACAGGAAGCATTCCAAGCGCTTAGTACAGTGCTCTGCACATAGTAAGCGCTCAATAAATACTGTTGAATGAATGAACGAACTCTAGCTTGAGTTGTGAGGTGAAGAAATGCTGTGATGGAATCAATGCTAAATTAAGCAAAAGGAACAATTTATTGGTTAAAAACAATTCTCCTGCCTTAAATCAGACCTGTCTGCAGTCTGCTGCTTCCAGCTTCTTGCTTCATGAAACCCATTTTAAGTCCATGCAAATCAGAGTGGTTTTTCCAGAGGTCGAATGAACTTGCAGGATCCTGATAGAGATGGAATGAATGGTTTGGCCCAGCTCGCCCTCTGTTGTGATGAACTGTTGCGTGTGAGGTAACTCCTCATGGGAGTTCCAGATATGGGAAGCAGCGTGGCTCAATGGAAAGAGCACGGGCTTGGGAGTCAGAGGTCATGGGTTCGAATCCTGATTTTGTCACTTGGCAGCTATGTGACCTTGGGCAAGTCACTTAACTTCTCTGTGCCTCAGTTCCCTCATCTGTAAAATGGGGATTAAGACTGTGAGCCTCATGTGGGACAAACTGATTACCCTGTATCTACCCTAGTGCTTAGAACAGTGCTCTGCACATAGTAAGCGCTTAACAAATACCAACATTATTATTATATATTAGTATTTTGCTCATTGGTTAGTCAATTTATCCAGCAGAGCAGTAGGTAGCTTTGAGCTAGTAACCTGTGACTGCGTTGTGGTGGGGGGAAAGTCTAGTAGCGTCAGGATTTTTTCTTAATTATAGGCATTCCAAGAGCTAAGGGACCATTCGCTCTGCCTTATATATTTAGCTCCCTGACTCTACTAATTCATTAATTAATTCAATAGTATTTATTGAGTGCTTACTATGTGCAGAGCACTGTACTAAGCGCTTGGAATATACAATTCAGCAACAGATAGAAACAATCCCTGCCCAATGACGGGCTGCTGGAAGGCAAGCAAAGCTAGATAAATCCAGCTAGAGATGGTGGACCTTTGTGTGACTGGATGATAATAATAATACTAATGATAATAATAATAATCGTGGTATTTGTTAAGAACTTGCTATATGCCAACAAGTGCTGTACTGAGCTCCAGGGTAGATATAAGATAGTCAGGTCCCACATGGGTTTCTCAGTCTAAATAGGAGGGAGAACAGGTATTGAATCCCCATTTTACAGATGAGGGAACTGAGGCCCAGAGAAGTGAAGTGGCTTGCCCAAGGTCATAGAGCAGGTAATTCACTTGGTTGCATTGGTTGAGTTCTTACTATGCGCAGAGCACTGTACTAAGCACTTGGGAGAGTACAGTGTCACAATAAACAGGCACATTCCCTGTCCAAAATGAACTTCCAGTGTAGAGGTGGTGGCAGAACCCAGGTATTCTGACTCCCAGCCCCATGCTCCATCCACTAGGTCACAGTGCTTCTCATGGGTCTGTGTGTAAGTGGTGTATGTCTGTGTATCTGCCATCCTTGTTTGGGTATATGTCTTTGCTCTCTCTCCTCCTCTCCTGCCTTTCATCCTCCTTGCCCAGCCCTACTTATATTTTGGCTCTCCTTTTGGGATGCTCTGCTCAATCCCACCTTGAGCACCAATAATGTGATCACTTTACCCTTCCCCAGTCCTTGGATCTTTAGCCCTGATTCTTAGAAGCCCCTTCCACTGGATTATCTCCCTATCTCCCATTTCGAGCTCCAGAAAATATGGTCCCTTTATCGAAGAGTGTGTTGCCAGCTTCTGGAAGTGATAAAACAGCCTGGATAAAAATGACTTTCTAAGTTTTTACGATAAGGTCTAAGGCCGGGAAATACAGGTGTTGCCAGCTGGGGGTGGGCAGAGAGTGGCGGATGTTCCCATGGGAGCAGCCAGCTGGATTCCCACAAAGTCAGAGAGAGGCCAGGACTGCGAGTCAGGAGACCTGACTTCTAAGGCTCCGCTGCTTGCCTGCTGTGTGACCTTAGGCAAGTCATTTCATTTCTTTGTGTCTTAGTTTCCTCATCTGTCCTGTGGGGATACAATACCTGTCCTCCCTCCTGTTGAGACCATGAGCCCTGTGTGGCATAGAGACTGTGTCTGATCTGATCATACGGCATACTTTGGTGCTCTGCACAGAGTAAGTGCTTAACACATCAAAAAATTAATAATAATTTTGGTATTTGTTTAAGCACTTACTTTGTGCCAGGCACTGTACTAAGCGCTGAGGTGGATACAAGCAAATTGGGTCAGACACAGGGCTAATGGTCTTAATCCCCATTTTACAGATGAGGTAACTGAGGCACAGAGAAGTTAAGTGACTTGACCAAGGCAACACAGCAGACAAGTGGTGGCAGGGCCGGGATTAGAACCCATGACTTTCTGATTAACAGACCCCTGGTCTATCCACTACACCTGTGGCATGACCTTAAGACCTCTCTCTGTCTCGGTTTCCTCAACTGTAAAATGCGGATTCAAAACCTATTCTCCCTCCTACCTAAAACTGTGAGCCCCACGTGGAACAGGGACTGTGTCCGACCTGATGGACTTGTATCTACCCCAGTGTTTAAAACAGTACTTGATATATAATAAGCCCTTAACAAATACCATAAAAATTGTGGTGATTATTATTATCAGAGCAAGCGGATGGCAGAGGAGGTAATAACTAAAGGCTAGATAACCAGAGAAGCTGTGGTTGCGAGATGGAGTTCTTAAAACCGAATGCAGTGAGAAGTGGGATGGATTGAGGTGGTGGATTAGGAGAAGCAGGGGAGGTGAGCACTAAGACATGAAGTAGAGTATGACAAATTCAGGACTCCCATGGTACATAATAATACTAATAATAGTAATAGTATTAGCTATGGTATTTAAGTGCTGACCGTGTGCTAAACATTCATTCAATCATATTTATTGAGCACTTGCTGTGTGCAGAGCACTGTCCTAAGCCCTGGGGTACGTAGAATACAATCAGATTAGACACAGCCCCTGTCCCATATGGAGCTCAGAGTTTGAGGGGGAGGGAGAATAGGCATGTCTTGAGATAGAGCTGGGAAATGAATTTTTGGCAGGAGAGATGGGAAGAAGTTTTCCAAAATTATTTTGTAACCGTTTCAGATCTATTTAAAGGAATTTTGCAATCAGGTATCTGCCTCCACATTTTTTCACCTAAGGCAGATCCCTACCTCTCAGTTGCAAACGGTCAGCATTTCTGCTGTTTTTCAAGGAGTCTTCATCAATGTCTAGCCCCCTAGTTTTTCATTCCTCTGTTGGCAGGGGTTATCAGAGGCACTAGGATGAAGAGATGGGGAATTTTGGTTTTGGTTGCCTGGAATATGAGGATGTCTCTCGATATCAACCCCTTGCTCATGCCCTCCCTCCTGCCTTCCCCTTCATATCCGACAGATCAGCACTCCTCGCATCTTCAAAGTCCTACTAAAATTGTATCTTTTCCAGGAAGTCTTCCCTGACTAACCTCTCCTCTCCCAACCCTACCCTCCCTCCCTTCTGCATCACCTATGCAGCCAAGTCCATATCCCCTAACCTCTTTGATATCCCCCTTCCTCTCACCCCCAGCACTTAAGTGCATATCCTTATACTCAATTACTTCCCCCACTTGATATTTATTTTATTAACTGTAGTAAGCTCCTCGAACGTAGGGATTGTGTCTACCAAATGTATTTTATTCTCCCAAGGGATTAGGACAGGGTTCTACACACAGTAAGAGCTCAATAAATACATTGATTAATTGATTGGAAGAAAGCAAAGTTAGGGCATTCTTTTTTCCTCCCCAAAATGTGTTAAAACCATATTTTACTGCCTATGCGCCTACCTTGTTTCCCCCACTATACTGTAAGCTCCTTGAGGACAGGGACCATGTCTCCTTAACTCTATTGTACGCTCCCAGGATCTTAGAACAGTGGTCTACATACTATAAATTCTCAGTAAATCTAACTGATTGATTGATTGGGTTAATTGAATGCTCTCACTGAATCATTTATGTGATTATGTGAACATTTTCCTGTTTTTTTTTGTTTTATTTTCTTTCTACCTCCCTAACCTTTAAGGCTTGTGAGTCCCATGTGGGACAGGGATTATGTGCAGTCTGATTAACTACCCCTGTGCTTAGTACAGTGCTTGACACATAATAAACCCTTAAAAAATACCACAATTATAATTATAATTAATAATAGTTGTGGCATTTGTTAGGTATTTTTTCCTCCTAACGTCTATAAACTTTTTTAAGGCTTCAACATGTGGACCAAACTGGTCTGGGCAATTTTAAGCACTGAATCAAAAGGGTACTTTTTGGGAGTTAATCCATCTCTCTTTAGTTCTCCCTAACTCGACCAACAGGGGCACCAGGGGAGCAGCATTTCTCTTGGCCCTGGCGCAAGGTTAAAGAACGAAGAAGATTGTGTTTGAAAATGCTTTCCTTCCCCCTCCTTTATTTACTTTTTACCTGACTTCCTTCCACTCCCAGGGAAAGAATGTTGTAGCTTGAAAGGTTGTTCTGCCAGGGTGTGTCAGGAAGATCATCTTGAAGCGTTGCTAAATATCTAGTCTGTTTTTGAAAGCAAGCCGAAAGAACTTATGGATAATGAAATTCCTCCATATATGGGGAACAGATGAAAAGCACTCCTGATTTTTTAAAAAATGTTTTAATATACCTTTCGAAGCTATTTTGGGTGCCTCGTGATTAAAAATGACATTTTAAATAATTATAGCCATACAGACAGACTGGAGCCTGATATTATTTTGAACAGTTCTTAAGTAGAATTTTGTCGTGCAGCACACACACACACAAAATATTTGGGTAAGATTTTAATTTCTTCTTAGTCACCTGAATGGTAATTGCTTATATGAATGTATAGTGCCTTTTGAATAGGCAGGCTCATTGTTGGAGAAATACACTCAGGAGTGCTTGTGTGGCCAGGCAGGTCATTAAGGGACTCTCAGTCCCTGCTACATGGTTCACATGGACACGTTGTCCCCTGGTTGTGCTGATTTGTTTAATGTTTGCCACACCTGGTGCTGAATTCACTTTCGCCTCCTTGTCTCTTTTTCATGAGAAGCTTTTGCTCGAAAAGATCCACTCCTTTGTTGACAGTAGGGTGCCATGCTGATTAATCCTCAGTAATCGACGCCCATTCTTTACTTGGGAGGAAGCATCGAAGCATGTCTGACTCTCTGTTGGTCTGTGCCTTTAAAATGCTCCCTCTGTCCTTCTTGGTTTGATTTCAACCTTGGTTTGAATGGTATACTCTTGATCCATGCCAGAATGCCCAACATGAGAAAAAGGATGCTTGCACTATGTACTCTGCTACAGAAAGCCTCGTTACTATAGTGGAATTCATTCTTAGCCGCACCTGAGTAAGAATGTGCTGCCCTTTATCCTTTTTTCATCTTGTCCTGTCCTACTCTGAATTCTCTCTGTGTCATTGACAGACCATTTCATTTTTTCTCTCTGTTTTGGCCAAGATATTTCATTATTGATCTTGCCCGAGAATTCGGGTCTGCTACATTGATGTTTTCTGTTGTTCGGTGAGTGCTAATCTCTAGGTGAGAGGTTGACTTATTAGCATCCATTGTTTAATACAGCCAAAACCTAAAATCTAAACGGGTTGATCTTGTTGATTTCCTGACTGAGAGAGATGTAGCTTTCCATTTCTTCCATTTCTCTCTCTATATGGCCGAGAGCATTGAGGGCAGGGATCAGTTTTGCAAACTCTATTGTATTCTCCCAGGTGTTTAGTACAGTGCTCTGGGCACAGGAAGAGTTCAGTACATTTCATTGATCCACTGACTGACTGAAAGCATTTGTTGCACAGAGGCAGTGTTGCCTAGGGGAAAGAACATGGAACTTGGAGTCAGGGTACCTGGGTTTTAAACCCAGCTCCAACTCTTGCATGCTGTGTGAATTTTAGCAGACCACTTAACCTCTCTGTACCTGAGTTCCTCTATAAACTGGGGATAAAATTCCTGTTCTCTCCCTCTAGACTGAAGCTCCTAGTGGACAAGTAACATGACTACCAACTCTGTTGTACTGTGCTCTCTCAAGTGCTTAATACAGTGCTCTGCACACAGTAAAAGCTCAATACATAACATTGATTGATTTTTAGATTGTGGGACAGGGACTTTATTCAATTTGATTATCTTGTATCTACCCCAGTGCTTCACATATAATAAATTCTTAATAATCATAACAATAAAAATATTACTGTTGTGATGATAATTAAGAGAAGCAGTATAACCTAGTGGAAAGATCATGAGTCAGAGGACCTGGGTTCTAGCTCGGCTTCGCCACCTGCCTACTAAGTGACCTTGGGCAAGCCGCTTAACTTCACTGTGCTTGTTTCCTCAACTGTAAAATAGGCAGTTAGTATCTGTTCTCTCTCCTACTTAGACCTGGATTCTAATCCCAGCTCCACCACTGGCCTGATGCGTGACCTTGAACAAGTTACTTAACTTCTTTGTGCCTCTGTTACCTCATATGTAAAATGGAGATTGACTGTGAGCCTGTGATCCTGTGGCAAAGGGACTGTGTCTGACCTGATTAAGTTGTGTCTACCCTAGCTCTTAGAACAGTGCTTAACACATAGTAAGCACTTTACAAATACCATAAAAATGATTATAATTAATTATTTTAAGTAGTAAAAAAAGGATACTTTGGAGGGACACTAAAGAGATAAAACTGAAGCCAAATATCCAGATGGCATTGCAAGTTTAAAATGGATCGAGGAAGAGAAACAGAATCAAGATGGATGCCATTTGTGTAAAAATTTTATTATAGTCTCTAATCATCTAATATCACTGCAAATAACATTCAGCCAATAGCAAACCTCAAATCAGTTCCAGAAGTTACAAATACACAATTCCTTCATGAAATACGGGAAATGCCCAGGCAGAGATAACACCCAGGCAGATTCCAAGAAGCAGAAAAATATCCCAAAAGCCGGAGGGATTCTGTTTTCAGAACTGGCACAATAGCTCAACATGTATTTTGTGAACAAATGCACCCTGTCAATCTGGAAAAGAACAAAGGCAAGACTGTTAATGAAGGAAGGAGAGACAACCTTCCAGTAACTTGCCTCTCAAAAATACACAAACCCTTCTTCAGAGTTGTACTAAACCACATCAAGAATGACTTCAAACTGCATAGCCTCCAAGAACAAGTCAGATTCCATTTAGGATACAGAACCAGTGACCACATCCACTCCCTTTGCCAGCTAACATAAAATGCCAAGAATACCAAATTCCGCTTTGTTTCACTTTTATAACAGAGAGATCAACCAAGTGTAATTCAATGCTCTATTTCCCATGCTCCACAAAACTGGAATCACCCTGACATATGTGATACTTCTGAATGAAGGCAGGGAATGTGTAGTACAGTGCTCTGCGCATAGTAAGCGCTCAATAAAGACCAGTGATTGATGGATTGATTCTTTATCAATACCATTCCTTATGAATCAATGATATTTATTGAGCATCTACTATGTATAGAGCATTGAACTAAGTGTTTGGGAAAGTACAATACAACAGAGTTGGTAAATGCTAGTCTATGCAAAATTATAGTCCATGGGGAAGACAGACATTGACATAAATTATGGATGGGGAAATAGGAGAGGAGGATAATGGAACTCACTTCCTCACTCTTTGGAGGAGAACTGCAATTGCATACAAGAAATCACTAGTTCACTATGTCCCCAGTCTGCAGTGCACGGGCTTACTTAGAAAAATCAAGGATGGCACACAATCTTACCTAAATGGGTCTAGCCATACTGACACAACTATTTCATAAACTCCTCTGGGAAGAGGGAATCAATGGGGATGATGCAGTATGGATTAGGGAAAGAGCACGGGCCTGGGGCTCATAAGAACCTGGGTTCTAATCCCTGCTCCGCCATTTATCTGCTGTGTGACTTCACTTCTCTGTGCTTCAGTTAACCTCAACTGTAAAGTGGGGATTAAGACTGTGAGCCCAGTGAGGGCCATGAACTGGGTCCAACCTGATAAGCTTGTGTCAACCCCAGTGCTTCATACAGTGCCCGGTACATAGTAAGTTCTTAACAAATACCATGAAAAAATGATGATGGGTAACTGATACACTTCTTCTTCACAGTGTAGTGGAATTGCAAGGAAAAATGCAAGACTCGGACCCACTGTTATCTTTATATACTTTTCAGGGAAGTCCCATTTTTTTAAGGAATTCCCATAGCCAAGATCTGCAAATGACTATATATATATTGTAAAATCTGGGAACTCCAGATAGTTCTGTTTTCTGAACTTTCTCATGAACTTAAAGTTCAGCAAAACCCTTTTCTGCTGTGTCCAGCAATGGTCTGAAGCTTTATAGAAGCTCACAGTTAATATTGTTTTCTAAAACCAATCCAAAAAGGTTCTGCTAAAATCTTTCATGGTGGGCAGTGAGGTGCCATGAAAGTTTCCACTCACCTTTCTTTTCCTTTCTTCTATCAATTAGTCAATCACTTAATGGTACTTATTGAGTGCCTACTGTGTACAGAGCACTGTGTTAAGCTCTTGGAAGAGTACCACAGAGTTAGTAGACAATAATCCCTGCTCTCATGGAGTTTACAGTCTAGTGGGGGTGGGAGACAGGCAATTAAATTAAAGGTAGGAGGAGGAAAGAAAAGGGGATAATGGACATGAATTAATACTTAAATATTTGATCTTGAAAATCATTATTGGTAAGATATATTGAGTGCTCATAATGCAATACAAGTTGCTTAGAAATACGCACAGGAAATTGAATGAAAACCAGTTCCCGTCCACAAGGAAGGGAACAAGCATGCAAACAATTTAATGGTTTGCTTAGATAGCTTAGAGCAGCACAGTCAAACATTCTCTTTCCTCTTTCTTCCCATCATGCTCAAATTGTTTAAGGAACTCCTTTTCCCACACGCTGCCTCCGCAGTGCCGATGGTGCTTTCTCTGAAGATCCGTGGAATTTTTTTCAGAATAAAGGAGAAAGAGCCTTCGCAGCTGTCTAAATATTTCACCCCCAGATCCAGGAGTTTTTGTTTTTTTCCATTCTTGGCTCTGACCATGTGGGGACATCAGGCCATACCGGGGCAAAGACACGCTTCATAGGTTTGCCGAGTAGATGCTTGAATTTGGCATCAAATTCCATGATGGAAAGGGTATCCAAAAGACTGCTGTCAACTCTTTAACATTCCCCCCTTATCTATGGGTGAGGGTAGTCATCGACACTGCCCAGGGATGCTGGGGTTGGCAGTGAGGGTGATTGTATGTGTACTCTTCAGGGGCTCAAAGGAACCCCTTGACATAACTTGGGGTTGTCTCACTTTTCTGTCCAACCTTGCATCTCTTCAGCCTTGGCAGCCCCAACACTCGTCATTCACATTTCTTGTTTTCTCCTATTTCTCGTTTTCTGTGCCCCAGAATTGATTAAATGTTCTTTTGGAGGGAGGAACGTGGCCTAGTGGAAAGAACCCGGACTTGGGTGTCAGAGGTCCTGGATTCTAATCCTAGCTCTGCCACTTGTCAGCTGGGCGACTTTGGGCAAGTCTCTTCACTTCTCTGTGCCTCAGTTATCTCACCTGGAAAATGGGGATTAAGACTGTGAGCCCCACATGGGACATGGGCTGTGTCTAACCTGACTAGCTTGTATCTATCTCAGCTCTTAGTACTGTGCCTGGCACATAGCAGGCACTTAACAAATATTTTTTTTTTTTTTAAAGAGGATCCTGAGAAGCTGGCAGACAGGGACAATGTGCTGTTTGTCTTGTTGAAAGCAGTTCCTTGATGTCAGAGTCATTCTTGCTTAACCAGTGGCGTTCTTTTACCTGATGAGATTGCCTGTTCTCTTGCCTGTGTGGTAGACAGAGGCTCCTGGAGCCAGCTATAGGTTGGTTGCATTCATTAGAGGAAAATGTGTGTCCTGCTCAGAAGGGCTCACTTTGATGTCAAAACATTTCTGAAGATATCTTTATCTTCCGGGAGTTTGGATTGTTTGGCTGCCACCTCACCTTACACTGGTTTTATGGCCCCAGAAAATTCGGAATGTGTCAAGTGAGAACTAACTAGGACACAGCATCATCACATAATAGCAAGCTGTAAAAGTATATTCTTCAGGTCCCTCAGTTTGATGGTGACTAGTCATTCAGTCGGTATTTACTGAGCACTTACTCTGATGCAGAGTGTGGGACCAAGTGCTTGGGAAAGTGCAGCACAAGAGTTGGGAGAGTGCAGCACAAGAGGAGGCAGGTGCATCCACAAGGAGCTTACATGTAGTCAGTGACAGGCCTATGTTTAGATCGTCGGTGCATCTGAACTTTAAAATGCTGTGTTGTTGATAAATCGGTGTCTTTAAATCACTGAACAGAAAGAGACCATTTCCATTTCGCTTAAATGAGAAGCACCATAAATGTGTGTCTGCCACCTTCTCCTTTCCACCCCCAACTAATGGTGTGTACATGGGCAATACTGCCATTGTTAACACAAGGCCTTGGCAGAGAAGCAGCTGGCCTGGTGGATCTCAAGGACCTGGGTTCTAATCCCAGCTCCACCACTTGTCTGCTGTGTGACCTTGGGCAAGTCACTTCACTTTTATGTGCCTCAGTTACATCATCTGGAAAATGGGGATTAAAACTGTGAGCCCCATGTGGCTCAATGGACTGTGTCCAACCTGATTATTTCGTATCTCCCCCAGTGCTTAGTACAGTGCCTTGCTCAAAGTAAGCACCTAACAAATATCGTTAAAAATAACAAAAAATACCCCTACCTTCTTCTGCCAGTCTACAGAGCAAAACCTTTTCAGGCTTTTGGCAATGCATTCTCCCCTCTGAAGAAAAGAGACTGCAACTCTTTTTTCTTTGAAAATACAGATATAAAATAAAGGGAAATTTGATTCATCTGTTTCTGATTCATTAAATCATTAAGCTGTGATTTTGGAAGTAATTTGATATTCAAGATGCATTTGGAAACTTTGCCTCCCCTCACCCCCAGTCCCACTTTACTAAGAGAAAAAGCTGAGCACCAAAACGTTTGAAGTTGCTTTGAAATTCCCAGCAGGTTCTTAACCTGTGAAATGTGCTCTCCTGTCCCTGATCATTATTTGCTTATTTGATTCCCCCTCCAGCTAACATCACATGTCTGGAGACTGCACATGTCTGGCAATCGTGGAATTGTGAAATAAAGTATGATCTAATGCGAGAGTTATTCATTTAATACTTCCTGCTCATCAGCCATGCTTGAGGCCCTGCAAATGTCTGCAGATTCCCATTCTGACTTTTGCAGAGAATTCTTCCTGGAGGCTTAGAGAGAGCAAAAGAGAGAAAGGGGGGAGAATGTGAGAGGGAGGCAGAAAGCAAAGAGATAGGTGAGGGTTGGGAGTGAAAGAGGTGGGGGGGCCTGAAAGAGAAAGCAAAAGAATGAGAGAGGGGGTAGAGAGAGAGGTAAAACTAGAAAGTGAGAGACAGAAAGAGGGAGAGAGTGGCTCAGAGGCAACGACAGCAGAGGGAGAGACAACGCTGACAGAGAGAGAGAATTGAGGGGGTAAAAGATCTGCTATCACAGGAAAAACTATTGAATTTACCAGTTGAACTGGGAAACAACTCACCAAGACAGAAATCCATGTGCAAACACATGTATTTGCACCCAGCTATATTCTAAAATCTTCATCCTTTACTTAAACTTCTGAATCTCTTACACTTCAGAGATTGGATGAGTTAGGCAATTTCAAGGACGAAAGGATTTTTGTACTTGTTTTCTTTTAATGGTGATTTTTAGCGGGGTGGGTGAAAACGTTTTCAGGGCTTTTTCCCTTTAATAAAATGTTCTGGGCATTGAACAGAAGCGAAGATCATCTGAGCAGAAATGCATACTAATCTTTTACTGAGTGGTTTTGAGAACTGAATGGATAAGAAAACCCAATAAACGTTGCCTAATACATCGTGACAGAAAAATGATGTCCATCAAAAGGAGGGTGGGGATTGTAAAATTACTACAATTAACATAAAATTTACCACAACTCCAGTATTATGAGATTTCAGTATTTTGGTCTCTTCGTCCTATATTTGACCTCTCATGTGGACTCACCTTGAAAATATGCCTTTCTTTCAAAAGAAGTATACTTATTAGAAAGACTTTTTTAAGTGCTTACTGTGTGTCAAACACTTTTCTAAGTGCTGGGGTAGGTACATGTTAATTAGATCAGATAACAGATTAGGTAGGTGGAGATTAGATAGGTACAGGTTAATCAGTCCCCGTTCTGCATGGGACTCACAGTCTAGGAGGGAGAACAAATCTCCAGTTTACAGAAGAAGGGCAGTGGGGAGAGGAGGTCGCTGACTCTGATTTCAGATATATGTCTGATATAAATTTGATGCCAGGCCACTTGTTGGTTATGCGATTAGCCCCTGGTGGCATTTGGGCTTTCCAGAAGGGAATGGAAGAAGCAGATGAAACTCAAGGCCACCCTAGCTTCACCTTTTACTGCTGTCCCACAGGACAATCGCCAGTTGTCCCACTATAAAAAATTCCTCTAGCATTACAGGGAAGCAGTGTGTTTCAGTGGAAAGAGCCCAGGTTTGGGAGTCAGAGGACCCAGGTTATATTCCTTGGCTTTGTCATCTACCTGCTCTGTGACCTTGAGAAAGTCACTTTACTTCTCTGTGGCTCAGTTTCCTCACCTGTAAAATGGGGATTAAATACCTGTTCTCCCTCTCCCCTTAGACTAGAAGGGACAGGGACTGTCTGATCCAATTATCTTGTATTTATTATATAGTTTGGCATGTTATAAACGCTTATTATTATTATGTTTTGCTGGTCTACTGAGTGGAGGTAGTCCAATCCTGCCTATTTCCAAAATAGAAGGGATTTTCTCAGTCTCCAGTTCAATAGCTACACATATTCATTGCTCTGAAGTTCGATTAAATTATACATATTGTAAATCAATCAATGGTATTTATTGAGCGCTTACTGGTGCAGAGCGCTGTACTACAGAGAAGCAGCGTGGCTCAGTGGAAAGAGCCCGGGCTTGGGAGTCAGAGGTCATGAGTTCGAATTCCGACTCTGCCACTTGTCAGCTGTGTGACTGTGGGCAAGTCACTTCACTTCTCTGGGCCTCAGTTACCTCATCTGGAAAATGGGGATTCAGACTGTGAGCCTCACGTGGGACAGCCTGACTACCCTGAATCTACCCCAGCACTTAGAATAGTGCTCAGCCCATAGTAAGCGCTTTACAAATACCAACATTATAATTATTATTATTATTATTACTAAGTGCAAAGGAAGGACCAGTCAAATGGGTGACCATCATATTCCATGACAAGATGCCCTCTACCAGAGTTAGACCAAAGGAAAGGGGATCATTTTTCTACAAAAATGTTCAGTACACATTTCCCCACTCCTCAGGAACCTCAAGCGGTTGCCCATCAAACAGAAACACCTTAACATCAGCTTTAAAGCACGTAATTGCCTTACCTCCACTTACCTCACTGCTCACCTAAAACCCAGTCCACACACTTCACTCCTCTGATGCCATCCTACTCACTGTATCTTGATCTCAGCTATCTCATGCGGACACCTTGTCCACATCTTGCCTCTGGCCTGAAACGTCCTCCCTCCTCAAATCCAAGACAATTACTCTCCCCACTTCAAAGTCTTATTGAGGACACATCTCCTCCAAGAAGGCTTCTCTGACAAAGCCCTCATTTTTTCTTCTCCCACTCCCTTCTCCATCACCCTGATTTGCTCCGTTTATTCACCCCTCCCTCAGCCCCACAATATTTATGTACATATCCGTAATTTATTTATTTACATTAATGTCTTGTCTCTCCCTCTAGACTCTAAGCTCATCTGCCACTTGTCAGCTGTGTGACTGTGGGCAAGTCACTTAACTTCTCTCTGCCTCAGTTCCCTCATCTGTAAAATGGGGATTAAGACTGTGAGCCCCATGTGGGACAGCCGGATTCCCCTGTGTTTACCCCAGCGCTTAGAACAGTGCTCTGCACATAGTAAGCGCTTAACAAATACCAACATTAAATTAAATTAAATGTGGGCATGAAATCTGTCTACCTACTCTGTTGTATTGCACTCTACCAAGTGCTTAGTACAGTGTTCTGTACACAGTAAGTGCTCAATAAGTATGATTGATTGATCTGCACACCCCCCAAAAAAAGATCAGATTTCCCTCCAATATGCAGGGTATGCTACAAAGAACATTTTTTATTTAGTGGTATTTGTTAAGCTCTTACTATGTGCCAGCTACCGTTCTAAGCACTGGGGTAGATAAAAGCTTATCTGGTTGGACACCATCTATGTCCCCTTGGGGCTCACCATTTTAACTCCCATTTTACAGAGGAGTAACTGAGGCATGGAGAAGTGAAGTGAGTGGCCCAATATCACACAGCAGACAAGGGGTGGAGCAGGGATTAGAACTCAGGTCCTAAACTCTGCACAGATCTTCTCTACTTTTCACTGTTCTCTGTCATAGAGGCTGCCTCTGCTGCCGCTAATGCAGTCCCTGCGCAGCTGCCCCCATGGCTACAACCACCACATCCGTGACCTGCGGCTCCTGCCTTGCACCGCTACAAAGCCAGGATCCGGGGGTTGATCCGGACCTGAACCAGGGTGAGCTGGGGAGGGCAAGGTGGAGGAGGAGGAGGGGAGGGTATCGTTGTCACTGTCCCATTGCTCAGTGAAATGGAGAGCATTGGTAAAGGAGAAAGTGTAAATGCTACTGCGGATTAGGAGAAGGAAACACCAAAGATAAAGCAGACTAGCTCCAGAGGTAAGGGGTTGAATAAATTGATCAGAAAGGACCCAGCGTCTGAGGCGGGGGGCCTGCTTTGTACCCCTGGACTGACTGCAGGTCAGGTAACAAACACAAAATGTCACCCCCTCCCCCCAAGTGGACAAATGCCCCCTTTTCCATGGGTTTCTGTAACTGTAACCAACATCCCTAAATGCACTTTGGACTCTTAATTAATTTGACCCGGACATGACCTATCTGAAATGGGCAGGCAGCCTTGGTGTTGTTTACGCAGGCTCATTACTCTAAGGGTCAATTTGCAAAATCTTTCGCCAGTTTCCAGGTTTTGTCCTGGGTGGTATTTTTGTCAAGTGACTTTGACATGATATTCGAGTTGTATCTGAAATAATACCCTTAAATCTGGGTAAACATGGCTTATCCTTGATACTTTGATTATAAGTCTGAGGTACTCCGAGGCTGGGGGTGGTGTTTTTCTGTTTTCAACGCTATAAGACTGAATGCTCCCTAATAATAATAATGATAATAGTACTTAAGTGCTTACTCTGGGCCAAACACTGTTCTAAGTGCTGGGGTAGATACAAGTAAAGCAGGTTGGGACACAGTCCCTGACCCACATGATATTCCTATTGATTCAGATACCTCCAGATCAGTTGATGATGGTGATGATAAAAATAAGAGTAATATTTCTGATTTTGGTTAAGTGCTCACTATATGCAAAACATATATTAAACCCTGGGGTAGATACAGTGCAATCAATTCAGACATAATCCTTGTCCTACATGGGGCTTAAAGCCTCAGAGGGAGGGCGAACAAGTAGGTAATCCCCATTTTGCAGTTGAGGAAACAGAGGCCCAGAGAAATTGAGTGACTTGCCATAGGTCACACAGCAGGCAAGTTGATCATTTGGCCAAACCTCCCTAACTAGCCTGAAGCAAATCTTAAATCCCATAGCCACAGAAGCTGGGAGGGTCAGGAGGCGGAACCCTGACAAGCCAACTGGGCCAGCCTTAGGCAAAATGGTGTGTCCTTTGTACATTCACATTCCATGATCCCGGTCTACTTAGCAAGTAGGAGCATCTTGCATGTGTGTTCAGCTTGGCACCGAGACTGGACATGTTTTCGTTCTCTAACTAATTCCGTTGTATTATACTCTCCCAAGTGCTTAGTACAGTGCTGTGCACCCAGTACACACTTAATAATACCACTGACCGATTGAACTGATTGCTCGGATCAAGGATTAATCATTGAGAAGAATCCACTGGTACCATATTTATTGAATCTAAAAGTAAGTGCTTCCCAAACGAGGGAAACCCTGGGAAGGAAGTTGCAAAACAGCAGCAGTGTGGCCTGTTGGAAAGAGCACCAGCCTAGGAGACAGAGGAAGTGGGTTCTAATCTTGGTTCTCCCTCTTGCCTGCTGTGTGGCTTTGGGCAAGTCATTTAACTTCTCTGTGCCTCAGTGTGCTCATCTGTTAAATGGGGATAAGATACTTTGTCTTCCTCATATAATAATAATAATGTTGGTATTTGTTAAGCGCTTACTATGTGCAGAGCACTGTTCTAAGCACTGGGGTAGACACAAGGGAATCAGGTTGTCCCACGTGGGGCTCACAGTCTTAATCCCCATTTTACAGACCAGGTAACTGAGGCACAGAGAAGTTAAGTGACTTGCCCACAGTCACACAGCTGACAAGTGGTGGAGCCTGGATTCATACCCATGACCTCTGACTCCAAAGCCCGTGCTCTTTCCACTGAGCCACGCTGCTTCTCTATATTCTCTATATTTGCACTGTGGGCTTGGCATGTGTCTGAACCAATTTTTTTTTTTTTGGTAATAGTATTTGTTAAATGCTTACTACATACCAGGCACTGTGCTAAGCTCTGGGGTAGATACAAACTAATCAGGTTGGACACAGTTCATGTCTTACTTGGGGCTTACAGTCTCAATTCCCATTATTCAGGTGAGGTAAAAGAGGCATAGAGAAGTTAAGTGACTTGACCAAGGTCACACAGCCGACGTGGCAGAGCCAGGATTAGAACCTGGCTCGGTTCTAATTCTGATTCCAATACTGATATCTGATACTGATAGTGGCCAATTCTGATACTCCTGGTTCCCAGTATTTTTCAGACATCTACATCAACAATCCTAAACCAGAATATCCTATTCTTGCTCTTAGCTTCTGCTCTTAGACTGTGCGGATTAAGAATCTGTGTCTGATCTGATGGCCTTGTATCTACTCTAGTGCCTAGCACAGTGTACTGGTTCTTAGTGAAGGTTTAATAACCATTATTATTATTATTTCTTTGACAAGGCTGTATTTCTCCCAGTACTCATCCTGTCTTGCCTCACTCCCTTCACTCCTGGCTGTCATTTTTGAATCCCACTCCCCAGTGGAGGGATGCAATTCTCGGCCCTCACCTGAGGTGGATTTTGGGGGTAGTCGGGTTTATGATTCTTGGGCCCACAGGGTGGAGTTGGAGTTGGCACCCTAACCGGGGCACTGATTTTCCCACCAAGCCTAACTCTAGAAGGCGTCACTTTGTGAGATTATTCTGGTTGCTTTTATACCTCTCCCCATGTGGAGTCAAATTGTAGTGTTGGGTTGACAGTATTACAACAGCAAATTAGTGAACCCAGGAAACAGATCAATCAATCAATCATATTTATTGAGCACTTACTGTCTGCAGAGCACTGTACTATGTTCTTGGGAGAGTACAATATTACAATATAACCTAGTTGGTAGACACATTCTCTGCCCACAACAAAAAGAGAGATCTTCAAGGAAGGACCCTTTACCAATTGTTTATTGACCAAACTTGAGAGTAGAAGGAGCAAATATGACCACAGAGGGAATCAGACAGGAGAAAAGTGAAGCTTTAATTGTCTCAGGTTTTTAGGGGGGATGGTGAAAGTGGTACAAGGCAGAAGCAGTCTGATTTGCCTTCTGAGGTGCAAACTTTCTCAGAGTTCGGTTAACCTTGGCAGTAGACCCAGCCTATTTTTGCCTTCCGGACAGCAAAGTTTCTCCAAGTCAGGGACTTAATGATGAAAATCAGACCAACTTGTCTTTGACTCCCGGGTAGTCAGGCATTCGCATGTTAGTGTAATTTTTCAAAGGGTAGAAAGGTCGTAGTATCTTTTCCCCCACTATCTATAATCAAAGGGAAATTCAGTGCTAGCATTTGAAAATCACTGCACTCGCCAGCCAGCCAGCCACCCTCAGCACCTGAAGTTTGCTCCTCCATCAGATTGCACAGATAGACATCAGCTATCAGGATATGCCAGCCCTAACTTGGATGTGCAGGTATACATCATGCCCCGACTAATCCTGAATGTATTGTCTGGGAACAATTCAAAACATCTCTAGACAAGTTCAGTGTTTCATTCAAAAGGAATGAACGCTGCTACCCAGAGTATTCTCATCAGATCTCCTACCAGCAAACTCCACAGCCAAACCTGAGCAAATAAGTATTTCCCTGACAAGTTTTTTCCTGCCGTAATTTCTTTTTAAAAGAGAAATCCAAATTAGAATAGGTTAAGGGGAGAGAGTGGGAGGGAGGGAAAGAGATAGAGACAGGGAGGGAAAGAGGGACAGGGAGAGATAGAAGGAAAGAGAGAAAGGAGAGTGGAGAAAGGGGAGAAGGAGAGAGAATGAGAAGGGGAGGGGAGAGAGAGAGCCATGTTGATGGGGGAAGGAATGCAAATCCATTCCATAGTAATGTTTTGGTGTGTCTCACGGAGGTTGTGTGCAGTTGTGCTGACTGCTCTTGCCCAGAATACGAGTCCATTTGGTGTACACTTTGCCCATGTGCACTTCCAAGTGATCAGCAAGTATATAATGAATCCTAAAATCCATTTTGTGTCCTACGCTTCACAGGTGTACCAATCAATCAGTGTGATAATGACAAGGCTTCTGCTGAGCCGGTCACCCTCCCCAACCAAAAAAACAAACGTATGCACATAAACAGACACACAGACACTCACACACACACACGCCAAGCTGACTCCAAACTTCTTGAAAACTTCTTGAAAAGAATTTAGCTTGAGTATAAGGAGAGCTCTGCATATAGTTAGCCTTCAATAAATACCATTGATTGGCAAAATACATTAAGGGAAATAAAACAAAGGTATGTAAAAATCCCAAGGACAGAAATGGGATAAAGGAAAAGGCTGCCTCCTATTTACATCATGGGGAATTGCCCATAATAATTGACACCTGAAAAGGGAAAGATTTTTAATGGTTTGTTTTGTTTTTACCTCCTCCTTTCCTCTTCTTACAGTGGGCATTTTGCCAGGTACTGTTCTGACTCCCCTACTCTTTCTGCTCTATACTAACTCTTTCTGGTTTCAGCGCCTCTCTGTAACTCCCAAATCCATCAATCTCTCTTTTTTTAATGGTATTTTGTTAAGTGCTTAGTATGTGCCAGGCCCTGTACTAAGCACTGGAGTAGATACAAGTTAATGAGGTTGGAAACACAGTCCCTGCCCAAGTAGAGCTTATGGTCTTAATCCCCATTTTGCAGATGAGGGAACTGAGCCACAGAGAAGGGAAGGGATTTACCCAAGATTGCCCACGGACAAGTGGCAGAGCTGGCATTAGAACCTGGTTCCTTCTGACTCCCGGGCCCATACTCTACCCACTAGGTCACACTGCTCCCCTCTTCCCTTGACCTATTTTAATCAGATCTACAGTCCCGCATCTTCTGCCTCCAGTACATTTCCACTTGGATATTCTACCAGCACCTCCAGCTCAATATAATTATAGTATTTGTTAAGTGTTTACCATATACCAAGCACTGTACCAAGAGCCGGATCAATAACAATGGAATCGGCTCAGACTCCCTCCCCTGTGAGATTCACAGCATAGGTAGGAGGGAGTATGACTGAATCTCCATTTTACAGATGAGGAAACCGAGGCATAGATAAATTAAGTGACTTACCCAAAGTCTCTCAGCAAGCAAGTGGCAGAGCCGGTATCAGAACCCCGGTCCTCTGATTCCCAGACTGGGTTCTTTCCATTAGGCCGCGCTGCTTCATATGTCTAAGAGAGAAGGTCTAAGTTGGGAAGGGAGTGCTGGTGGTTGTGGGTGGTGGTGACAGTTGTAGTGGTGGTGGAAATAATCTGTTTGGGAACCCTGGGCTAGGGAGACTAGTCATCCGGTTTTATACTGGACAGTCTGGCTTTCAGCTGTCTTGTCGCCTGTCCAGTTCCAACACAGACATTTGTTCCATCTTGGCTTTTGCCAATGAGTGCCATGGCTCTGGAGCAGCTCCCGGGAAGGGAACATAAAGGTCCTGGTGCAAGGAGGGGCTTCACAGTTTATTCCTGGAGATCTCTTTTAGGGGCACGTGAGAATTGCATTCCTCCAGAAGTGTGGCTCTCCTGTCATCAGGTGCTTCTCTGGGTGCCTGCCATAAGGCATGGGACTTCACGCGCATCTCCTGGAACAGTGTATCGGAGGGCGGTCGGGCCAGGATGGTCACCGTGGTCACCAACTGGAGACGTCAGCCTGCTCTAAATGCTCAGAACACTGTGGACTGAACTTGTGGGGAATGGGAAAATGAAGGAATTATGGACAAAAGGGAGGGTGTGGCTAGACCCTCTAGATTGTTAGTTCATTATGGGTGTGGAAGGTGTCTGCTAATTCTGTTGTAAGGTATTCTCCCAAGTGCTTAGTACAGTACTCTGCACATAATAAGTGCTCAACAAATGCCATTGATTGAGAAGAAGTAGGCTAATAATAACAGTCATAGTTGTGGGATTTGTTAAGCTCTCGCTATGTATCAAGCACTGTGCTAAGCTCTGCGGTAGATGATATAAGATAATCAGATCAGACACAGTCCCCATCCCACTTGGGAGTTGCAGTTTAAAGGAGGGGAAAATGGGAATTTAATCCCAGTTTACAAAAGAGAAAACTAAGTCACAGAGAAGTTTCATGATTTGCCCAAAATCACACAGCAGGCAAGGGCCAGGGCCGGCATTTAGAACCTGTCTCCTGACTCCCAGGCCCACGCTCTTTCCTCTGGGCTGCAGTGCCTCTCTACAGCAGAACTCAAAATAACTTTGGTAAAAAAGAGAAGTCAGAGGCAATCAGAGTGACACTGCAAATTGAATATGGATGCACTTAGAGAGGAAAAACCCATCGTACACACTGGAAAGGCCATGCACAAGCAGAGCTGAAAAAGATCTAGACAGCCCAGCAAAGCAATCTGAATGTGAGTTAGCAATGCAGTTGTAGTCCCGTTGGAAAAAAAACAAAACAAAACAAATTCCTTTGCAGGTGGCCAGATTGTGTGAACCGTGAGTTAAGCTTCCCATGGTTCTCTGTCTTGTTCAGACCCACACTACTAGAGTATTGTATTCTGGGTTTCACCAGATGGACATGGGGAATTTTGGACAGGGAGCCAAAAGTTGTCACTAAGATGATTAATGGGCCGGAGAAGAAAAACCTTTGAGGAAAGGATAAAGGAGGTGGTGGGACTTGTGCTTATAGAGGAGCTGGCTGAGGGGCAGTAGAGTCAGTACCTCGGAAAGGAATCAGGAAGGAGAATTATGCAGAAGATGCCATGGCCAGTTGTTCTCCATCTCATCTGAGGTCAGAACAAGAGGAAATGAGCTTTAACTGTGGAATGAGGGATTGAGTTTAGACAAAATAATGTATTTCCAAACAGTTAGTGTTGCTAAGGGGGGTTTGGAATCCCTTCTCTGAATAGGCTCATCTGCGATTGCCGGAGGAATGGCGACAATTCATATCATTGAGCACTCTCTGAGTGTAAAGCGTAGAGCGAGATGCTTGCAGAGAGCCTTATTAAGAGGGTAACCAAGGGAAAACGCACTTCCATTTTAAGACTGGCAACGTCAAGATAGGCACACCCAGGAAGGACAGAAGATGCGAACACATTAACGACGAAGCCCTTTCTCAGTGAAAGCTTGGCCTGTCGTTTGGGCTCACTCTCTTCTTCCACTGTGTGGGTTTTGTTTTATTAATAATAACAATAATAATAATGATTATATTCATTAAGTGCTTACTATGTGCCAAGCACTGTTCTAAGCTCTGGGGTAGATACAAGTTCATTCATTCAATAGTATTTATTGAGCGCTATGTGCAGAGCACTGTACTAAGCGCTTGGAATGAACAAGTCGGCAACAGATAGAGACAGTCCCTGCCGTTTGACGGGCTTACAGTCTAATCGGGGGAGACAGACAAGAACAATGGCGATAAATAGAGTCAAGGGGAAGAACATCTCGTAAGGACAATGGCAACTAAATAAAATCGAGGCGATGTACACTTCATTAACAAAATAAATAGGGTATGAAAATATATACAGTTGAGCAGACGAGTACAGTGCTGAGGGGATGGGAAGGGAGAGGGGGAGGAGCAGAGGGAAATGGGGGGAAAAGAGGGTTAAGCTGCGGAGAGGTGAAGGGGGGGTGGTAGAGGGAGTAGAGGGAGAAGGGGAGCTCAGTCTGGGAAGGCCTCTTGGAGGAGGTGAGTTTTAAGTAGGGTTTTGAAGAGGGGAAGAGAATTAGTTTGGCGGAGGTGAGGAGGGAGGGCGTTCCAGGACCGCGGTTGGACACAGTCTGTGTCCCACAAGGGGCTCACACTCTTAATCCCCATTTTACAGATGAGGTACCCTTGATTATGGTATTTGCTAAATGCTTACTATGTGCCAAGCACTATTCTAAGCACTGGGGTAGATACAAGATAATCAGGTCAGACACCGTCCCTGTCCCACATAGGACTTACAGTCTTAATTCCCATTTTACAGGTGAGGGAACTGAGGCACAGAGATGTTAAGTGATTTGCCCAAGGTCAAACAGCAGACAATCAGTGGGGCTGGGATTAGAATTCATGACCTTCTGACTTCCAGGCCTATGCTCACTACGCCATGCTGCTGAAGAGGAAGGTTTTTGCCCATGTCTCAGGCCGGTACCTGGCCTGGGAAAAGGGGAGAAGAGAGAAGGAGGAGATGGGAGGGCCGACTCCACTCTTCCTCCCTGACCCCACCCCCCTACCCCTGCAACAGATTGGCCATCATCAGACGAGCTGGTTCCGGACCATTGTATGAAACAGGATGTACTCCTTAGCGTCGGGGAGGTTCGAACTGAGCATATTTGCCCTGGGTTGGACGTGTTCTGACAAAGGAACTCTGTGATCTCCTAGAGCTTCTCCCTTTTTCCCAGACCACCCGTGGGCAAACCATAATTGACAACTGCCTCTGCTAAATAAGCAGCAGGATTTTAGGATCGTGCAAGGCACAGCTTAAAGTCTGAACAATGATCGTACTTGTATCACCGTACCCAGGGTGGGAGAAGGAGGTAGACATGGCATGGAAGACGGCCATAGCCCATGTTACCTTTTCACTGTTCAGTTCCATTCCCACATGCTCAGGGAGAAAGCAGGAATCACTGAAGACTGATTACTTATTCTCTCTTGCACTCCTGTTGACTCATTATATACCTTTCCAAAGACTTAAAAATCAACCACACCACCTTGACTTCTGATACACTCATTGAAGTCATCAAAACAAGATGAATAACTAGAATGCTTCTTCTTTGAACGACCTAGCAAAAAGCCCGGGCTTCAGATGGGTGGGATTACCCCAGAGGCATAGACACAGAAGGAGACAGAATTCATTCACTCATTAAATCAAATTTATTGAGTGCTTATTGTGTGCAAAGCACTGTACTAAGCACTTGGGAGAGTACAATATTACAGTAAACAGACGCATTCCCTGCCCACAATGAATTTACAGTCTAGAAACAGCTGTAAAGATGACTGGCAAGAGCAGAACTTCTCTGGGCCTCAGTTACCTCATCTGTAAAATGGGGACTAAGACCGTGAGCCCTACGTGGGACAGGGACTGTTGTCCAACCTGATTAGTTTTTATCTAACCCAGCACTTAATAAAGTATCTGACACATAGTAAGCGCTTAACAAATGCCATTAAGAAAAAAAACAAAAGGAGGGGAGAGCACAGAGAGATACAGCCTGGAATCCAGTCAGTCAGTCAATCGTATTTATTGAGTGCTTACTGTGTGCAGAGCACTGTACTAAGCACTTGGGAGAGAACAATAGAATAAAAGACAGAAAGGGGAAGGGAGGGAAGGAAGGTTTTCTGAAGGCAGGGCCTGGCCTGCCTTCCTTCCAGACACTTTGAAAGAGAAATTGCACAGCCGCAAAGGATGAGCAAAAATTCCCAAGCTCACAATATTTGGAGTCTCAGGCATGGAGAGGAAGGAGAGACAGCAACCTAAAGGGAAGATGGAGACGGAGGTAGCTGGAAGGGAAAAGCACACTCAGGCAGACTCACTCACTGATACCTCCCCCAACATGGCTGCTGTGTTTAAAGCCTTCCCATGCCAGGCACACTCTAGGTTGCTTGAAGATGTCTGCACACCTAAAATCAAAGAAAGAAGACAAAAGAGTCACAGGAAGGCCCTGGACAATTACCTGGTTCGATGGCCCTGGCAAGGTCCATTCAAAGAGCAACTCTGCTCTTGGAGACAGATGGGGAAGGGGGCACATTGGGGTGCAGTGGGTGAGTTCTGTATTTGCCTCGCCCTCCTCCCTCCAGCCAGTCACCACCTAGGAGCTGGTTGGGAGCCAATCAGAGCATTTGCATGTGGTGACTTAGATGACCTGGCCTCTTTTGTGATTATATCTATAGCTATAAGCGTATTTTATTCTTCAAGATGTCCAATTAACATTTCATTGTGCTCTTGAAGTTAAGTCACCTTTAAAGAAATACAGCAATATATTTGAAAATATTAAGTTTGTCGGAAACTGGTTAGTGATTAGTCTTCCCTTTTTAAAGGACTATATAAAAAGGCAGATACCACGATTTTCCTTTATCGTTTTCCAGAAGTTCCATTGTAATATCATCTTATGCATAAGCATAGGAAGCCCATGTATACTGATTGCTTATATAAGTTAGCTTCTTTTGCTTTTCTACTTCCTCCATTCTGCTAGGAAGCAGGAAAATGGTTTTTCCATCAGCTGTCATAGCTCTCCTAATTGAAAAATAGCTCAAAAAATATGGTTTGGAGGCCACAATTTGCGACTGGATGTCCTCTATTTGCTTAATTGTCTTCCTGATTTTCGGAGAAACTGAATGTCACTCCAACCTTCAGCTGAAAGCAACAAAGATAAGCATCCCTGTAATTACATTTGGAAAGGTGATGAGGGGGTAATTTGTCTGCCTTGTTGAAAGTTAGCATTTGTATTTTTTTGTTGGTGACATGGAAAAGTAATGTTTCGATTGGGGTAGTCATCATTCAGAAGTCTTGGAGGGGTTATCTAGTTCTGCAGATCTAGTAAGAAGATACACTGGGGAACTGTATAGATCTTTCATACTGCTCTTGGGGAGCAGTGTGGCCTTAAGGATAGAGCATGGGCCTGGGAGTCAGAGGACCTGAGTTCTAATACCAGCTCTGCCACTTGCCTGCTGTGTGACTTTGGTTAAATAATAATAATGATGGTTTTTGTTAAGCACTTACTATGTGCCAAGCACCGTTTTATTCTTAAATTATAATATCCTTGAGGTCCAGGGAGCATGTGTAATTCTTATTCATTCAATCGTATTTATGAGTGCTTAATATGTGCAGAGCACTATATTAAGCTCTTGGAAGAGTATAATGTAACAATAAACAGACACATTCCCTGCCCACGATGAGTTTACATTCTCACCTGAGTATTTTCTCCCAGAGCTTTGTACATCTCACAAAAAGTAGACAATAAATACCCCTCCTACTACTTATTCACATAACTAATATCCAAAAAAATGCCTCAATTCATCCCTTCACCATAATTGACAATACAGCAACATTTATGAACATAACCTATATGAAGGCATTAATTTTCAAGCCCATTCTATGTGGCAACATAGTGCTGGGGAAGACACAACATATGCATATCAGACAGTCTCTGTCCCCCATGGGGATCACACTCTAAGTAGGAGAGAGAACAGGTATTCAATTCCCATTTTACAGATGAGGCAATTGAGGCACAGAAAAGATCACACAGGTTACACACATGCTTGCCCATGGTCACACAGCAGTTCAGTGTCAGAGCTGGCTTGAGAACCCAGGTCCCCTGACTCTCAAGCCAATGCGTATTGGCCCCACCGCTTCTCCCCCATTAGAGCCTAAGCTCTTTGTGGACAGGGAATGTGACTATTGCTTCCATTGTACTTCCCAAGCGCTTAGCACAGTGCACTGTACTTCATAACTGCTCAATAAATACTACTGCAGTTACCCCCAGGGGAGGCCCAATCATGCTTTTTACAGCAAACCTGTGGAAGAGCTGCCCAAATGCAGGTGTACTTTAAAGCACTGTGAGAGCTAATGATTTCAATGTTTTTCTTAAGCTCTTCCAAACAGCTTCAGACATTGGAGTCTTTAGATGAAAGGAAGTTGTTGGCTGAGACAGAGATTATCCCTCTCAACTTGCCAAGAATTATAAGGGGAAGGTATTATGAAAGAATGATTGGGGACCCAAAAAATGCATTTCAAAACAGGGTAAAGGGTTGATTTTGTTTTTATCTTCCTCACTTTGGCCATTCAGAATATTTGTAGGAAACTGGTGGGTGTGGGGAGAATATGGGAAAATGAAGAAAGAGCCTAGGAGTGAACACGAGTGGATTCAGGCTTTAACTTCTGACCAGCCTCCCTGTGAAGGGTTACAGGACCTCTTTAGCTGACTGCCTTGTCTTTGGTGGAGAGACTGATTTGAGCATTATTTATCACTTTAATGGTAGCCCGGGTTATAATAGCCTCATTTTCTGTCTCAAAGAAAATAAAGTTTACATTTTGGGGGGAGCGAGGGAAAGGAAATTTGGAATAGGATGCAGTCATTTCTGAGTAAGCTGAGGCAGGAACAAATGAATCAGTACTGAAACATTCCTCTCCTCAGGGGGGTAACCGGCTATTAGTGTTAAGCCATGAATCATAATTGTCAGGTAAAATACATTGGATTCTTTCACAGATTGCCTGCATTTTACCAGGATAATCCATTGAATTTTTGGAAACAAGCCACTGGAAACAAATCAGAGATACAGCAATGTACATATATGATGTATGTGCTCATACCCAGGACCTTTGTAACTAAGACACAGGCCCAGACGTTAACATAACTGCATGCAAACTCATGTACGTGTGTATGTGTGAACACACACACACACACACACACACCCTTATAACGCCCTCCTCCAACTTAGCACTTTAGTCCTCTCAAAGTGGACTAAGGCAGTATGTTTTTTCAGTGGATAAAAACACTAGCTATGGTTAACACCATTGTCTTACGTGATCAAATAGCAATTAACTTATGTAGATTATGAATGTAAACAATTAAATGTCCACATATGTTTACACTTTAAAATGGCTTCAACAGCAACCTAGAAAGCAACTCTCATACACTACTTTTTCTTCAATTATTTCTCCTCCTGTCTGTTTTCCGGCTACCACCTTCTATATCTGTTTCTCCCTACTGCTCCCACTGTTTGCAAATAATTGTGAGGGCAGGGGCCATGTCTTTTTTTTTAATCTCTTTTGTACTTTACCAAGAACTGAGACCAGTGCTCTGCACACATAATACTCTTATTGATGATGATGATGATGATTGCTGTCCTGGATAGTTTTCATGTGTCAGGATTGTATGAGTAGAAGAGGTCTAATAATCGGGCCATTTTCTTTTTTTTTATTTTTTATAGCTCTTCAATCACTTGTATTTCTTGAATGCTTATTGTGTGCAGAACACTGTACAAAGTGCTTGGGAGAGTCCAATATAACGGAGTTGGTACACAAGTTCCCTGCCCACAACAAGCTTATTTTTAAGTGCTTACTCTAAGCCAGGCACTTTACTAGCACTGGGGTAGTTACAAGCTAATGAGGTTGGACACAGTCCCTGTCCTACATGGAGCTCACAGTCTTAATTACCATTTTACAGATGCAGTAACTGAGGCACAGAGAAGTGAAGTGACTTGCTCAAGGTCACACAGCAAAGTGGTGGATCTGGGATTAGTACCCAGGTCCTTCTAACTCCCAAACCCATGCTTTATCCACTAGGACATGTTGCTTCAATTTTCGGGAAGATCACCTTGCAACAGTGATGTGCTTAGGAGTCACCCATCCACATTAATTACTCCACAAGAATGTAGAGCAGACAGGATTCCTGTCCTGTTGGAGCATATAGCCGTTCTTCTTTTATTTTTTGTTCCCGCCATGAGCAGTTTTCCTGACCCTCAGGCTTCACCCCTAAGACTCAGCCTTTTGCACATACTTAGTCTTTTGGAATGTGCCCACCCATCAACGGTGACACTTGACTTTTCTATTTGTAGGCAGAAGATATATATGCATGGAGGGCTTTAAAATCAGAACTCTCTGCTCTCTGGGATGGCTTAAGTGTAGTCCTGCCTGAAGGCAGAAGGCTATATGAGTTGATCTTCCAAAGTTCATTTTGCCCGGGCTTGGGAGTCAGAGGTCATGGGTTCGAATCCAGGCTCTGCCACTTGGCCAGTGTGGGCAAGTCACTTAACTTCTCTGTGCCTCAGTTACCTCATCTGTAAAATGGGGATTAACTGTGAGCCTCACGTAGGACAGCCTGATTACCCTGTATCTACCCCAGCGCTTAGAACAGTGCTCTGCACATAGTAAGTGCTTAACAAATACCAACATTTTTATTCTATACTCATGGATCATTGAATGTCGATATACACCACTATATATAGATGCTATCAAAATAGGGTTATAAGTGAAAAAGTGCTAAACTAACTGTAGTTTTCCATAGGAAATAATACAAAGTGGACTTCTGAGATTCCCCCAGAATAGCCTAAAACACTCTATTTTTAAAATGTTCTGTTGTACTCTCCCAAGTGCTTAGTACAATGCTCTGCACATAGTAAGCACTCAATAAATACAATTGATTTAGTTAACACTTTTAGCATTCAAGATCAAAGAGCAGTTTACATAAGTGCCAATAATAGACGATCATGAATGTAAAAAAATGTTGACATATTTTTACGTTTTAGAATGCCTTCAATAAAAGCGTTGAAGGCAGAACTGGAAGATAAAGTGTGAGGTACTGCAAGGAATAATTATAATAATAATAATAATAGTAGTATTCGTTAAGCACTTACTCTTGGCCAAACACTGGGATAGATACAAGATGGGGCTCACGGTCTTAAAGGGAGGAAGAACAGGTAGTTAATCCCCATTTTACAGATGGGCAAACTGAGCACAGTGACATTAAGTAACTTGCCCAGGGACATGTAGCAGGCAGATGGTGGAACTAGAATACGAACCCAGGTCCTCTGACTCACAGGCCCGTGCTCTTTCCACTAGGGCACACTACTTCTCGTAGAATATGTTAAAATTCAATAGCACTGTCATGGAAAAGCGCAAAAAGAAGAACGTGATATAGGGGAAAGGGGCTGGGTAAGTATGAACCCAAACTCTATTTAAGACCTAAAATGATCATACGATATCATTTTATCGATGATTTGGGATGTCAGTAGGTATGCCTACATCTTGAGCAAAGGGACCAAACCTAAACTTGAAGTTTTAGGAAGTCTCCCAGAAAATTTCCATTTGTCTTTTGCTGGTCATTAAGGGATCAATTTTCCTGCTGATATGCATGATGTTGATGAGTGTTCCATGCACCTATTGCTTGTTGAATTGAACTCTCACAGTTCTAAATGTGAAATGCTTTTTTATAACAATAGCCAGTATTGCTGCTAAACATGACGTGATGTTTAGAAATTGGTGGGGGTCAGAGGAGAATCTTAGAGCTTTTCACTCATGCTCTCTCCTTCCCTGCCTCTCCCGCCCTCGAACCCACAGCATAAGAGTTGTAGAGAAAGTACATTGAAATTAAATGGATACAGAACACGGAATATGTGAGGAGACTGGCAAGACAACGGGCAAATTCAAGGTACAGGAGAGGGGGTTAAGGAAACCCTCAAAAGCCACAGGAGCAGGGAATAGAAGAGAAAAGCCAGGGCTAGGGAGGTATAGTGACTTCCCTAACAAATTACCAAAACCAAAAGCACAAGTTTCAATCCCTGTGAGAGGAAGTGATTTGCTCCGGGCTGATGTTCAACCAGAAATACACTGTCAGAGCTGAGGGGGCATGGCTCACAGGCTCAAAAGCTCTCCTCCCCTTATACAAACCTAGAGCCAAGGAAACACATGGTAAAGATCAGACAGTTGTTAGGAGAATTCAGTGCTATCACCCCTGGGGAGGTAGTGGTCCAGAGTAACTCAAACAAGTGCTCGAACAATGAAAACTTGAAAACAAAGGCACCCTGAAAGAGAAACAATGTAAAATCCATCAGAGGGAGTGAAGCTATGAAGCAGCCTTGTGGAGCTGTAATGACTTGATAATGACTTAAACGGGGTTGAAAAACTCTCTGGGCCTGCAAAAAATATCCTTAGCCTTCAAAACCTGCTGGGAAGCACATCTCTAGTTCCACTTCTCCCCCTCTTCGCTAGCTTATCCCCCGCCCCCTTCTAATTCCCCCATTTATTTGTCTGCAGGAATGTTTTGCATTGGGAATGTGGGGCTCAGTTAATGCTGTCAACTAACAGAGAACAGTAGATTCCTTTCAAATTCTCCCGCAACGGCACATTCTCCAGAAAAGTCAGAATTCTTTTAGGTCCACTGAAAGCCCAAAAGGAAGGAGAGGCTGTGATCGTTATGCAAATTAGGGAATTGGGGGAGTAATCAGATGTTGACTCAATTAGCCCACAGTGTGGCAGCAAAACCCATTTGAGCAAGAAGCCCCTGTTACAACTAAATCAATCAATTCAAATAGTAATATGGAAATTTAGATGAATAAATTGTTCCGTGGTCCTGGTGGACTACAAAGACCAAGAAAACCTTTACAAGTGATTAACGGTTCTAAGGACAGACTACCATTAAGTAACGATGACCAAGACTCCCACTTCTTCAATGCCTTGGAAGGATGTTCTGCAATTGCCACAATTGCTTCAATTTAAGATTCTTTTAGTTATCCCATTTTCTCCTAATTGCTGCCTAATTGGTTTTTTTTGTAAATGAGATCCAGCAATTAGCCCCATTCAGTTTTTTCTCTTGCATTTTGTCTGAATTCATAAACCACAATGTTGAGCACAGAGCAATTTAATTTTGGGTTTATTGTCCTAAAATATTAACTTTACATATATCTTGTTTGGAATATTGTCATACTCTTAAAACTTTCACGAAATTATACCTGCAGAGTACCTAAGAACCACTCCATCTTGGGAAAAAATAGGACTGTAGGATTGTTCACTGGGCATTTGAAATGTTGCCCAAAAGCTTCCTTAACTAGTGTCTCGAAAAGTTAAAATATTGGACTTCCAGCCCAGGTGAGGTATATAATCTCATCCCCGACTCAGTGCTTTCACAGGCCTCTGGGGCATTTTAGGGGAATCTCAAGTTTGAGTGCTACTCACTTGCCTGAAATGACAGAAACAGGTACCTTTCATTCATTCAATCATATCTATTGAGCGCTTACTTTGTGCAGAGCACTGTACTAAGTGCTCGGCAGAGTACGACCTCCTTTCCTTTCAGGTATCTGTGCTGCTTTTCCACCTCTCATCTAGGCGTCCCATCAACACATGTAGAGCACCAGACCAGCCAATCCTTCTTTTCTATTCCAGGATTTGGAGTGGATGGGGGATAGTTGGGTTAGTAATTAATGATGATCATTGGAGTATCTGTTAAGTGCTTACTATGTGCCAAGCGCTGTAGTAAGCTTTGGGGTAGATACAACAATCAGTCCTACCTGACTGGAAGTTGGAAGTTTTTTGATGTCATTCAGCCCTTGTACGCGGGCACTTCTAGAGGAGCAACAAAGAGACTTTTTGAGAGATTCAGAATGTGTCCAGCGAAGGTCTCCCTGAACCAGTTTCTTCTCTGGGCTTTCGAGACTCTTTTTTCTGCTTTGGTCTGCACTAAGAAGAACTTTGAAGCCACAGATGCCTAGAAAAAGAACCACATGAATGGTCCCTCCTCTCTTTTCATTAGACTAATAACAGCATTCCTCTCTACCTTTCTCCCCCTTTCCTCTTTCCTCAGAAGCTTCAGGCATATTGCAAGGGATAGCAATAAGAAATATTGTGTCTTTCACATATCCCTCATTAGGTGAATGGCATATTTTGCTTTCATTCACTCTCTGAGTTTCTTTAGGAGTGTTTCTGGGCAAGTAGCGTGCCCTATTAAAATTGGAGGGACCTTGAGGATTCTTGGTGTCTCGATAGGCTTGCATTGAGTGGGTGAGTTATCACTTGGTCTTATGATGGTGGTGAAAGTCACCTGGTTTTTATGACAGGTACTTTCCTATTGTCTAGTATTCTTTTCTGTCCAAATCCAGGGGTGCAACTTTGCATTGTAACTATTTCTTACAGGCAATGTGCAATGAAATGAAAGACCAAGCAAACTGTCTCTTAATAATAAATCAAAATGGTTTTTGTTAATCGCTTACTCCATGCCAATCACTGAGCTAAACACTAGGGGTAGATACAAGATCAAAAGATCAGACACAGTCCCTATCTGACAGTCTAAGTGGGAGGACAGGTATTTAATCCTTTTACAAATGAGGAAACTGAGGCACAGAGAAAGTGAAGTGACTTGCCCAAGGTCACGCAGCAAGTGGCAGGGCCAGGACTTCTGGGCCCCTGCTCTTTCCACTAGGCAACACTGCTTCTCACATGTTACTGTGTGCACAGCACTTTACTAAGTGCTTGGGAGAGTCCAATACAACAAAGTCGGTAAGCACTTTAGCAGCCCACAAGTTAACAGTCTAAAGGGGGAGACAGACATCAATATAAAGAAATAATATAAAGGCCTGCTTCAAGAAGCCTTCCTCAATTAATTCCCAACACTCCACATTGTATCAGGATGCTTAGAATCATTCTCTCAGTCCTTCTCTATGACCAAGGTATAGGTTAATGGAGCTGAACTGTTCTTCCTCTGAACCCCATTTCTCTAATCAATTCTTAACTCGTACCATTATTGTGATGAAAGGGTACCCTTTTTCCTTTTGTTTGAAAAGCTTAGTAGAGGACTTCACTTCTCTGGGCCTCAGTTCCTCATCTGTAAAAAACAGTGATTAAGACTGTGAGTCCCAAGTGGGACAGGGACTGTGTCCTTGTATCTGCTTCAGTGCTTAGAACAGTGCCTGGCACTTAGTAAGAACTTAACAAATACCATAATTATCAGGCACTTCAAACTTTCATCATAACAACATAAGGGATAGCCTATTTATGCACACAGTGTGGCAGGAACTGTGATTCCCCCCAATGGCTTTTTCAGTGGGTCAGTCAGTCAATCGTATTTATTAAGCACTTAATAAACAAGCAATTAAGCACTTGTGTGCTGAGGACTGTATTACAGCACTGGGGAGAATACTATATAAAAATACAACAGACACGTTCCCTGCCCACGATGAGCTTACAGTCTAGAAGGACTGTAAGCTATGCAGACACCCACTGGTGAATTTCAAGTCAGAGTTTCTTCGTTGAATACAAAGGACAGTTTGTAAAAATATATACGTATATATACATACACATATGTAGCGTTTAGAACAGTGCTTTGCACATAGTAAGCGCTTAACAAATGCCATCATTATTATTTATACACTATGTGCTAAGTGCTGGAGTAGATGAAAGATAATCAGATTAGACTGATTACCCTTTGCCAGAGATTATTTTTGAATAGAGAGACCATTAGTTATGACAATATATCTTTTGAAATGCTATAAATGCTCATTATTTTTTTAGGATTTTCCAGTACATTTTTCTTTATCTTATAGGGGCACATAGGGCCAGCCTCTCTTTATGTGCAATATAGCTGAGACTGTGAATCCCTATCACTTTTTCAGTCACAGAAGCACCTAGAGGTGAATGTCACATTGGAGCCGTCCTTTTTGTCTTTATATAAGCTGTGGCTTGCTAAATCAGTTTCTCAAATCAAAGAGAAAACTTAAACTCTGCATCCTCAAATGGTCTTAACAGTTGAGGAATCTAAAGGCTTTGGGCACTGCTGCTGGAAAGAGGATTTGGGGTTATTGTTGGAATGCGGATTTGACATGAAATCTGATATGAGCCAGAGGGGTCTGCAGAGGAAAGGAATGCATTATTGTTTAATTATAATATTTTATATCAAGTCCTATGGTACGCCAATCACCAGATTCATTGTCCTAGGCATTTGTGTTCACTTCAGGCACACTAAGAAACAGCCTGATTTAAAGCTTAATTTGGAACACATCCCTTTTAAGATCTTTGGGCTCACCCCCCAACTTTTTCTTCACTCTGCCCCCGCAAAAAAATCCTTTTATTATAAGCAGTTGAGGTTTTACCACGCCAGCACATGCCAAGGATAATAATGTCATCCGTAGCTTGTCCATCTCCCTTCCCTCGGAGTGTTTTGTCACAGGATTCGAATAACATGGGGATGAACATTTCCCAAATTTTCAACACTATCTCTTTGTTTTAACTCTATTGAAGTAGTTTGTATTCCCTTGGGAAAGTTTGGAGGAATAAAGTAGACAAACTTGTCAGTGAAGAAAAGGTTGTTAACAAGATGTATCTCAAGTTTTTATATAATCAGTGGATCTTGACTCTATGTGGACTATCAATTTATATGCTGAGAGAAGGTTTGTTTGAGAACTAGACCACTCAGTAAAGACAGGTGGTTTATTTTCACTTCCACCTGAGCTAGCTTTTTAGTGGAAATCTCCAAATAGTGCAAATTGTAATGATCAATCAGTAATAATAATAATAATAATAATGTTGGTATTTGTTAAGCGCTTACTATGTGCAGAGCACTGTTCTAAGCGCTGGGGTAAACACAGGGGAATCAGGTTGTCCCACGTGGGGCTCACAGTCTTAATCCCCATTTTACAGATGAGGGAACTGAGGCACAGAGAAGTTAAGTGACTTGCCCACAGTCACACAGCCGACAAGTGGCAGAGCTGGGATTCGAACTCATGAGCCCTGACTCCAAAGCCCGTGCTCTTTCCACTGCGCCACGCTGCTTCACAGTAGCGTAGTAGTATATACTGAGCGGCTAATGTGTGTAGAAGACTGCAATAAGAGCTCAAGACAATTCAGTAACATTGGTAGACACAATGCCCTCAAAGAAGTGACATTTCATCAGGGGAGAAAGACAAAAATAATTAACAAATCAATTGTATTTATTGAGTGCTTATGTATGAGGAGCACAGTACTCAGCACTTGGGAGAATACACGTCAAGAGTTCATTAATTCATTCACTCATATTTACTGAGTGCTTACTGTGTGCAGAACACTGTACTTACCAATTGGGAGAGTACAATATAATAATAAACATACACATTCCCTGCCCCCGGCAAGCTTACAGTCTAGAGGTGGAGTCAGATATTAATATAAATGAACTATGGATACATACATAAATGCTGTGGGACTGAAGGTGGGATGAATACCAAGTTACCCAAAGGCACAGATCCAAGTACCGAAAGAAGAAAAGAAAGGGTAAGTGAATCTGTAGATGAGTAATTCCTTAAATAGTCGAACATGTAAGTCAATATGAGCAGAAGTGCTATGGGTGGGTGTGAATGCATAAGCATAATGCCTATAGATGTTTTAGCTTCACCTCTGGCTAAATTATGAATTGAATATTAAAAAAAACACAGGTCTATGTTTGATCCGAGGCATCTCGTAGCCGTTTCCCAGTGCTCCTCTTTCCATGGGTGGAGATTTGCCAGGTGGGGAGGTGGATGGGGCAGATGACAGGAGCCGTACTGCACTGGTTACTCCTATCTTAGTAACGGCCGGCTCAGTCAGTCCAATTTTCCCCTTTACACCCTGAGAGCTTCCTCGTCCAATTTTCCCCTTTACACCCTGAGAGCTTCCTCGCCCACTTCCCAGGCTCTCCTCTTCACCTGGAAGTGCACTCCGTGAAGTGAAAGAATCTGCTGATTGTCTTAGAAAACAAGTCAATTGTGTGCAAGGCCACAATAGATAAGAAGGTGTCTCCATTTAGGGATTTGGGGTGTTGGGGCCCCATCCTGTACAAAGACATTGTCATCCAGAGTTTTTCAGGGAAGGTCACCCTACGGGCCCTACCTCTACTCATTCCTCAGTAGACTGTAAGCTCCTCAAGGGCAGGAATTGTGCCTACCGACTCTATTGTATTACAGTCTCCCAGGTGCTTAGAATAGTGCTCTGCACACAGTAAGTGCTCTATAAACATCATTGACTGATGGACTGGCAACACTTTCTGGGTCTGTACACTGAGAACAAATGCAGATGTAAGGACTGTGCCTGGTGCCACCACCCATGAGCGAGCGATTTTTCAGTCCCATGAGAAGCAGCATGGCCTAATGGTTAGAGCACGGGCTGGGGAGTTAGAAGGTACTAATTCTGACCCCGCCACTTGTTGCTGTGTGACCTTGGGCAAGTCACTTCACTTCCTCTGTGCTTGTTACTTCATCTGTAAAGTGGAGATTAAGATCCTGAGCTCCATGTGGGATGGGGACTGAGTCCAACATGATTAGTTTATCTCTATCCCAAGTTTTGTACAGTGCCCAGCACATAATAAACGCTTAACAAGTACCATAAAAAATAAAAAGTGCCCTGGCCACCTCTGCATATTTCTGTGAGCTTGATTTTCCCTGCTAAGAGGGAGAGAATCGGACTGAATAGCACCCTCAGCTTTTTTACAGAAATGTTATGACATCTTTAGATCTTGGAGGTCAGCAGGTCAATTGAGGCTTGGTTACATTTCAACTCTGTAGTTTAGAGAGTATTCCTGGGGATTGATAAGGTCCAGATAGATCCTGAGTATTTTAGGAACTTACTTCTGTAATCATAACACCACTCCTATTTCTACTGCCTCACTCCCTCATTCTCCTTTTTCCCTTCCACTCCCCGATATACCTAACATATTTAACTTAATAGGGAAATTATATTCCTTAGCTTCCCTGCCAAAAAACAACCAATCAATAACATCTCTGTGTGGGAAAGCCTGATAGTGAAACATCTAACTGAAAGACTTATACACTACGCACGAGAGACTTTTAATAGGTAATTAAAGGGAAAAAGATAAGAAGACTCACTCCTAGCCCTGTGGTTGGATGGGCAGGGAGAGTGGCCAGCCCATGTTTCCTACAAGCATTCTTTGGCAATAACGACCATGACGGTAATAATGATTATTATTATTATAATAATGGTTTTTGTTAATCATTGTGTGTCAAGCACTGTACTAAGCCCTGGGGTTGATACAGATCATCAGGTCCCCTATGGGGCTCGCAATCTGGTCACTATTGTAAGCGTTTGAAATACAAGTTAAGATTTAAGAAATTGCCTTTTTTCTCCTTGAAAAAGAGACAGCTGCAGAGTGGTTTAGTAATGACTGTAAAGTTCATGAAGGGTTCTTCAAAGAAGATGACAAACCAGCTGGTCGCTCATTTAATCTATTTGTGAATATCTTCAGTGGAGTATGAACCCTTTGGAAATGGGGTATGTGTAGCTCTTCTGGTCTGCACTTACCAGGGGTTTAGTACAGTGCATTTTGAGACACCATCACTGCCTCAAAATCTTAGTCCAGTGCTCTGCACAAAGTAAATGATCCATAAATATGAATGACTGATTGAGTGACCTTCTCCCCCTCCCAAGTTGCTCCTTTCAGTGAATGTTGGGATGAGTGAGATATTCCCTCTTTGGGAAATCATCCAGATTCTACTTGGTAAGAGGAATTGTTGCTTCAGTCTTTCAGGCAGGTTTCCAAGCACTAGAAGCCAATACAATGTTTCCATAGGCCTGCCTTAAACCTCATCTAAAATCATGGCAGTGAATACCAGTTGTCAGCCACTGTGGTGAGTTGTGCTTTCAGTTTTCATTAAAAAAAATGCTTGCCCACAGTTTGGTCCTTCTTCTTAATCTTTACTAAGCCTGACCTAATTTCTTTCATACCCCTGATTTGTGGCCTAACCTAATTTTCGTGAAATGAGAATCGTGAAAAGAGAAGTAACTTTAACCAGTGATATTTTATCAGATTGACCTTTTTCCTTAAGACTCTCGGATAATACCTTTGGCAGTACAGCTGTATCTTGGATCTTTATTTCATTTGTACTCCCTGGCATGACCTATTCTTAAAGTCGGCCCTAAAAAAGACTTTTTGTTGCATGACGATGGATTGGGTTTTGAGAAGTAAAGTTTAGCACCACAGGTGTCACCTCCACAGTCAATCAGTCAGTCGTCTTTCCTGAAGGCTTACTGTGTTTTAGAGCACTGTTCTAAGTGCTTGGGAGAGTAGAATATAACAGACACATTCCCTGCCCACAGCGAGTTTACAGTCTAGAAGGGGAGACAGGCATTAATGTAAATAAATAAATTACAGCTATGTACATAATGCTGTGGGGCTGGCTTTGGGGGGTGAATAAAAGGAGCAACTCAGGGTGTCACAGAAGGGAGTGGAAGAAAAGGAAAAGAGGGCTTAGTCAGGGAAAGCCTCTTGGAGGAGGTGTGCCTTAAATGAGTCTTTGAAGTGGGAGATAGTGATTGTCGGATATGAAGAGGAAGGGCAATCCAGGCCAGAGGTGGGACACGGGCGAGAGGTCGGCAGGAGGAGATGGTTAGAGGAGATGGAGGTTCGGAGAGGAGATCACCACCTCAGCTTTTGATTCAGATTCCCAGTGTCACACCTCTGATAAGGCTGGAATGAGTGCTGGGCATTCATTCAATCATATTTATTGAGCGCTTAGTGTGTGTAGAACACTGTACTAAGTGCTTGGAATGTAAAATTAGGCAACAGATAGAGACAATCGCTGCCCAACAACGGGCTCACAGCCTAAAAGGGAAAGACAGACAGCAAAACAAGTAGATAGGCATCAGTACCACCAGGTAAGCACCTAGTAAGTATTTAACGAATACCCCTGTTATTTCCAGTCAAAGCTGAAAAGATCCAAAACGGTTGCTTTCTGACAAGTTGACACTCTGAAACCTGTCCCTTCCCAGCCCCCAGCCTCTCTCTACTTTTCACCTCTGCACTAGAAAGTTGGCATCTCTGTGCAAAAATCAGCAGTAATCTCTCCCACAACCCCACCAAAATATGCTTCAGATGGGGTGAAAATGGTTAGCAAGTTAGTCTGCTTTTTCTAAGAGGCTGAAAATTGAACCTAATATTGGACTTGAGAATTTGCTGAATATAACTCCTGTGATGGAAATCCCCCAGTATCTTGCTACTCTCCCGTTTGTGTGATAAAGTGCCGTTGCCCAACCCACCTTTAATTGGGCAGGTTTTCCTTTTAAGTGTCACAGTTCTCTTGGGGGGCAGTGGCTTCTGGGAAGTATTTTGATGATCATGTTTTCCCTCCTGCCCAAACTCCCTCAGGTTTACTTTTCTGTGCCTAGCTTATTTGTTTTTCTCTCAAGCTAATAAAACTGGAGCCCCTAAAGTCCATCTAGGAATCAATGCATCTTAAGTAGGGTGGAAAGAACTATGAGCTTAGAAGTAGGTTCAAAATATTCAGTCATTGGTAGTTTCAGATAATGTCAGTTGTAAACATTGTTGGGCCTTCCTTGGATTAAGTCACTGATTTCCCTGTTAGGTTATCGCCAAGGGATATAGTTGAGCAAATGATTCTAACAAATGGGAGCTGTGTAACTAAATATAGCACAATGTTAGATTTGTTCCATTTTGTCAAAGAAATCCAGCGTAACTAAGGTAGCTGGTGGAAGCCAAAGCACCAGGCTTTCAAATGAATATAAAACTTTGCCTTTTAGTTGTCCTGCAGCACCTCGGAGAAAGGCAGTCATCCTGATTTGCCACAGCACAGCTCATCATGCAATAGATACCGTCACCATTCTGTCATATACGAACTCTGTTTTTGAATTTACAACCCAACGGATAGTAAAAAAAAATGTTCACTCTCCTCCCAATTACTAACCTAATTAACACCCTATCCTTAAGTGCCCGAGCAGTAAAGAGCCTGAAAATGGTTCCTTTGCCCATAATATTCTCATGATTTAGTGCTGCCCTTGTGTTATGTTTCTGTGTTTTTATGTATTCAGTCATTCCTCTTCTTCCGATCACCAACTGCCCAGCCCCTATTCAGTCCATCAATGAGTGCTATTTATTGGACGCTTAATCTGTGCAGAGCACTGTACTAAGTGACTGGGAAAGCAGCGTGGCCTAGTGTAAACAGCACAGTCCTGGAGTCAGGGGACGCTGGATTCTAATCCCGGCTCCATCATTTGTCTGCCGCCTGATCTTGTGCAAGTCACTTATTTCTCTTTGCTTGTAAAATGGGGATTAAGACCGTGAGCCTCATGTCGGACAGGGAATGTGTCCACCAGGATTATCTTGTTTTAATACAGTGCCTGGCACATATAAGCATCTAACAAATACCATTAAAAACAAGAAAGGAAAGGCCCTCCTTCTAGATTGGAAGTTCTCTGAGGGCCAGGGACCATGCCTTGATGGTCCTTTATTATAGTCTTCCTCAGCGACTAGCACAGTGCTTTTTACACAGTCAGTGCTCCATAAATACCACCTAATGTACAAGTGAATACATGAAAAAGGCATTTCTTTGGGTTGGGTGATGACGGGAGGCAGAATACCCAGGCTGGGGTCAGCGATAGAGTAGTACATCTTGGAGACACAGAAGCAGATGTGTGAGCATTAGTCTAGAAGGTATAGACTCAAAGAGCTGGAAAAAACTGTGAGATATCATCAATAGTGCCCTGCTTCCAGGCAGATGAAAAATCAAATCATCCAAGTCACATGTTTGCCCATTTGCCTGTCCTTTTCCTAAGATCGGCTAAAATGGAAACTCCACGGTCATTGTCATTCGATCCATAGTGTTATCGCGGGTTTACTGTTAGCCTGATTCCGTGTTTTTTGATCCCTCTGTCAAAAGTTCTTTCATATGTCTAACCCAAATCACTCCTGCTTTTATTTAAGCCTATTTCCACTTGGCTCTGTTTCCTCCATGAACCAAAAGAGCAAGTGGGACTGGATCCAGAATGAGTGTCCTCCCCACCACCCCCACCCTTACAGTTGAGAAGGGAGAACTGGTGATTAATCCCCATTTTACAGATGAAAGAACAGAGGCACAAAGAAGTTAAGTGACTTGCCCAAGATCACACAGCAGGCAAGTAGTGGAGCTAGGATTAGAACTCTCAGGCCCATGCTCTTTCCATTAGGCCACACTGCTTCTGACACGTTTATTCTGACACTGCAGCATGCTATAGCCAATCAGGCTCCCCGTATCGGATAACTCTTCCCTAATTCCCACACAACATCCTAGCTAAAATGTGCACTGAAACCCAGCATCAGAGCCAAATTGGTATACATTAAACATTCTCTTTTCCAGAGAAAGCAACCCAGCCCTTAAACTTCTCCTCACCCCCAGTAACACTTACTTTCAGAGTTTTAGACTCTGTTGCTTCCCTCTATCTATAATTTATTTTTGTGTCTATGTCCCCCACTCGATTGCAAGCTCCTTGAGGGCAGGGATAAAAATAATAATAATAATAGTTATCGTATTTAAGTGCTTACTATCTACCAGGCACTGCACTAAGCACTGACTTCTATTAACTCTGTCCGATTCTCCCAAGCACAAACTACAGTGCTCTACACAGAGTAAGTGCTCCATAAATATTATTGATTGACTGGTTGATTGATTGGTACCTGCAGGTTTAGAGTTGGTTGTGCCCTCACCTAACATTACCCAGACCAAACTTTCGTAATCAACAAGAGGGCATCATATGGGACAAATTCAAAAGCTCCATGAAGTCTAGATACTTCACATCCTTGCTCCCTTCTTTTCTACGTGGCCCCACCTCCCTTGGCTAAAAGGAAATTAAATTTTGTCGGGCATGATTGGCTCTTGACAAAACCATGCTGATTATACTCCCTGGAAGAGAGTGGAGAGCAGTGCACACAGAGGCCTGGAGATTGAATCCAGGAGGAGCAATAAACTCAGCAGGCTAGGAGACAAGAAGGAACCCTCTGAGGAAATTCTGGAGAAAGATTCAGAGCCCCCCCTCTCCACCAGAGAGAACCCAAAACTCTCGTAAAACGAGTTATCTGAGCTGATTCTATAACAGAGAACCGGTCATGCTGTTCGAAGATATTACCAGATGCTGCTTTAATCATTAATGATAGTTCCTCCCGCCTGGGAAGCGAACCAAAAATCATGATGCTGTTTTAATTACATTATAAAATCAACTTGTTAGAGAACCACCAGCCTCCTAGCATCTTAATGATAGGCTCTGCCTTTCTGATCGGGTTAGGAGCCTCTAAAACAGCACTGTGCTCCCAGAGAACGGTCTGCATGCAGAAAATCAAGCTCACAAGGAGCTGACCAGAACAGCCGGTAACAGAAATGCTCAATAAGGCATCCCCCAAGCCTCCTCATGTTTAATCTGGGCTTAAATAGTGGCTGATCTCCCAGATCTCCATCTGGTACCTTTTTGGTGGGCAGGAGGAGAAAGCAAGTGTGCTCTTGTCTGCCATAAGCAGGAAAGACAGTCATTACCTGAAACACTGCTCCGAGTTAATGTCGGGACTCCAAACATACTGTGAAATAGTAATAGCAGTGATGGTATTTGTTAAGCATTTTCTGGGTGCTAAACACTTGGCTGGAACAGTGCTTGATGCCTATTAAGTGCTTAGCAGTGTGACCTAGTGGAGGGAGCACAGGCCTGGAAGTCAGAAAGACCTGGGTTCTAATTCTGGCTTGGCCACTTGTCTGCTGCATGACCTTGAGCAAGTCACCTCACTTTTCTGGGCCTCAGTTAGCTCATCTGTAAAATGGGGAGTAAGACTGTGGGCCCCATGAGGAACAGGGACTGTGTCCAACCCAACCACTTTGTATCTACCCCAGCACTTAATGCAGTGCCTGGCACATGGTAAGCACTTAAATACCATTTAAAAATGCCCTTATTGTCCCAGATCACATGCAAGTGCCCCCAAACACAAACTTTCTTATGCATTACTTTTTTCATTATTTTCCCACTGAACCACCCCAAATGTTATAAAATCTTGCAATTACCAGCGTGCCATAAAAAAAAAAAAATATTAAGTTGACAAAGTCTGTTAGAACAGATGGGCATCTTAGAGTTCCAACCAATGCCGATTAAAAGCTATTATAAACTCTGAAATCAAGGCATTATGAATGCCACTCACGGGGTCCGTGAGCACGTGTGGTGACGTACTGCGGGGTTAAGGTGACCTGCGTTCCCTCGGTTCTGCTTTGCATAGTTCTTGTGGAGTTTCTTTGCTGTTGTTTAATAACCAAACCGATGTAGGAAAGAAGCATTTCTGTGAACTCGGTTGTGTTTTTACCACCAAATTAGTGGAATATTGATCTTAAAAATGATCATATTTAGGAGACTATAAAAATGAGACGGGGTGGGTCTGTTGTTGGGGGGCTCCAGGGACCACTTACACATACCTAGAGCTCTCTCCCTGCCGTTTCCACTGCTGTAAGTAGTATTTGTTAAAAACTGCGCTCTTTGTTAAGCACTTACTATGTGCTTACACTTTCACTGTACTATGGGTTGGATTCAAGATAATCAGGTATGGTCCCTGCCCCAAAATCTCAAATTGAAAGGAGAAGAGGTACCAAATCCCCATTTTACAGATGAGGAAATGGAGGCATAGAAAATTTAGGTGACTTGCCCAAATTCACCCAGCAGGCAAGAAAGAAGTGGAGTGAGATTAGAACCCAGGTCCTCTGACTCCCAGGTCTGTGCTCTTCCCACTAGGCCTCACTGCTTCTCTTTCTCCTCTGTAATTCAGACCACAGTAGCAAGTGTCTGGAGTGACCACAAACACTTCAGCCATTCAGGAAGCCTCAGGGGAACGGTCTGGGGAGGGCTGGTTCAGGCTGGTGCTTGGCATGTTATTTCGGAAGTAGAGGAGGAGGACGGAGAGGTTTCGAGCGCCATCCCTCACTCCTCCACCTGTCCTGTCCCCTCACCACCACCACTACTGTAGCTATAAGATCCTTCTCCTCCTGCTCTCCCTCTGCAGCCTGCTTTTCAGGTGGCTTGAAGCAATCACAAAATGTATCCCCACCCTTCCTGATGTAGGACAATTGGTCCCAGAAGTTGAATTGTTCAAACATTAAAACAAAAAGGTTTTGGTTTTTTTTCCCCTCCAAGAAAGGGTCAATGAACCGTCGACGCTCGGATCTAAGCCTAGCAGTGAGACTGGGGCAGCCTGAAGCCACAGGCCGGAGCCTTCCCCACCCTCCCCCCCGACAATGGTGGCCAAAGCCGGGACTGAGAATCTTTAAAATTCTCCTTCCTCCACATTTTCCTAACCTAGAGTTCCACGTTCCTTTTTTGCCTCCAGGATATCTCCATTTGCATGTCCTGCTTGAACTACAAATTTAAACATGCTCCAAACGGAGCCACTCGATCTTCTCTCCCCTCTAGACTGTAAGCTCGTTGTGGGCAGGGAACGGGTCTGTTATATCATTCTATTGTACTCTCCCAAGTGCTCAATACAGTGCTCGGAATACAGAAAAGGCTAAATAGATACAGTAGACTGACTGACTAAACCTAGCTTCCTTCCAAACTATCTCATCTCGGCTACGACATCATCTGCCCTGTCCCAGAAGCCCTTACTCTCTTTCAACTCCCAAAGTGCAGCTACTGCTAAATCCTGCTGGTTCTTCGCACATATTTCCCTCTCCACCCAGACTGCTACCACCTCGGTCAAAACTCTTGTCAAATCATAAAAGGGCTTAGGTGATGTGAAAGTGCTGAAATGGCAGCCAGAAGGCATGGGGGGGCTCTGTGGTTTGGGCTTTCTGTTTTTCCTTATGATTCCCTTTGTTTGGCAGGTTCACAAGCTGCATCTTGTGCCAAAAATCTTCAGATGCCTAGAGAAATGTTTCCATAACAGTCGTACTTTATGCTGAGCCTGGTACTAATCAACTCTGGGAGTTTAGGACTTTCAGGGTGCAGGTGGTCCTCTGTGCAGAACCATGCAGGCATGGAGGAAGGATTATTTTCTGGCCTTTTTAATGCATTCCAGCGACAATTTAGCACAATCCCACTGCCTCATATCCAGCTTGTGGTCCTCTATGGCCCCTGGGTCTTTTTAGGTCAGACTTATAACTACCCCCTTACTTGCCTGGCTCAGTAAGAATAGGTCTCCTACCCCATCCTTAAAATATGAGTGCTCCCCGGATTATCACTGGATTTTTTTTAGTGATATTTTTAAAGTGCCTACTATGTGCCAGGCACTGTACGAATCTCTGGGGTAGATAAAAGGTAATCAGGTTGGACCAATCCAGGTCCAATGTGGGATTCATTGTCTTAATCCCCATTTTGCAGATGAGAGAACTGAGGCACAGAGAAGTTTGGTGACTTGCCCAGGGTCACACAGCAGACAAATGATGGAGCCCGAAATAGAACCTATGTTAGGCATTGTATAGAATGGATGAGAAGGATGGTTCTTGTCCTCATTTAGTCTCTGTTGTTGAAACAGGCAAATACATCATCGCCTAATTTTCTTTGCTGGGACATCTTTCCTACCTGTCTTACACTACTGTATGTTGGCTGAATTTTATATGAAAATTTAGAGGGGCTTGTAGCAAAGGGCAAGTAGATTGTGAGCCCCCACTTAGACTGTGAGCCCCATGTGGGACAGGGGCTATATACAACCTGATCAACATTTGTCTACCCCAGTGCTTACAACAGTGCTTGACACAAAAGTGTATAGTAAATATACTAATGACAATAATAATAATAAAAATAGTACTAAAATAAATGGGGAGTGGAATTGGGAAAGGGAAATAGTGTGTTTTTTTCCCCAATAAGACACTTAGCAAACTGTTAGCTGGATCTCTGGATATTTTTATGCCCACTGAGGGAAATCGTCAATTCTTGCCAGTTTGCATTTACAAAATTAAGCCTTGTGGTTTCACCTAATCTTTTTCAGGTTTTCCATAAAGAACAAATGGCAGTCAAAAAAAACTCCCGTATATGTTCGCCAACAATAATTCTTTGCACTTATATAGTGTATCACCTTTCATCTCAGGTCTCATGATGCCTGGAAAACGTTAAATCTCATAAAACCTCAGAGAAGCAGCATGGCCCTAGTGGAAAGAACACGGGCCTGGGCGGTAGAAAACCTGGGTTCTAATCCCAGCTCTGCCTCTTGCGTGCAGTATGACTGTGAGCATGACATTTAACTTCTGTGTGCCTCAGTTTCCTCCTATGCAAAATGAGATCTCCTGATCTCAGACTGTAAGCCCCATATGGGACAGTGACAGTGTCCATCCTGATTAACTTGTATCTACTCCAGCACTTAGAACACGCTGCTTGACACAACGTAAGCGCTTAACAAATCCCATAAAAATAAAAACCACTAGGAGAACCATGTGGGGCAGAGACCCGAGTCAGACTTGATTATCTCATGTCTAGCCCAGGGCTTCGTTCACTGCTTGGCATAGTGTACACACTTAACAGAGGGCACAAGTATTATTATTAAAGTTCTTGTGAGTTGCTTAGGGATAACTATGTCCATTTTATAGATGAGGAAACCAAGGCCCTCAGGTTCTAGGATTTTCCCGAGGTAGCACTGTGAATCGGGAGCAGAATCAGACAAAGACCTGCCCTTCAGACTCCTAGCCTTCTGCTCCAACCCTTCGACTTCATTCAGATCACTGAGAGCCTTTGGCATCACTGAGAAAAGAGGCTTTTGTTGCCAATATAAATGGAAAAAGACATAACTTGTAAAACCTTGTAAAAACCCACATTTTCTTGAAAACCTTGGGAATTAATATGAAATTTCACATTAACCCAAATTTTGATTATCAGCAGTTTTACATTACACATGTGTTCTTAGCAAATTTCACCATTCTTCCAATGAACGGGATTTTCAGAAAGCGTGGCAAGAGACAGGAGTGGTACTGATTCTGGAGATCATTATTATTATCGCTATCATTATTATTACAGTTATTATATTTGTTAAAAGACTTACTATTTGTCAAGCCCTATTCTAATTGCTGGGGTAGAGACAAATCAATCAGGAGATGATCTCCACCGGGGAAACTGAACTCCAGACGAATGCATTTTTTCCCCTGAAGACCAAAGGAAAGGCATACAATGTACATAGACATTAGGGATAATTTTATATATTCTCAAGGCTGATATTCAGGAATAATAATGTAGATGTCAGGAAGGTTAAAGCTACACCGCAGTGGACTGAGGGAAATTTCACTGCAGGTGTGCAACTTAATAGGGTGTTAATTGGGTCGCTGGTGAATAGTGAGTTTATAGGAAGCCCTGAAAGCATTTACCAGCGTTTTCTAGTGAATGGAACAATTCAAGGGCTGAGACCTGATAATCAGGAATAAGGGGAAATTTAATAAGACTTTTCAAGGCTGTGTAGAAACTTAAGTACTACTTGAATTTGTGCAGCAGGTATCTTGACTTCATCATGACTCGGATCTTGATGTTTTGGGTGGAAGACTGGAGTTTATGAAAAGGAAATCAAAGATGTAACCAGTAAGAAGAATTGTGGTATTTGTTTAGTACCCATTATGTGCCAAGCCCTCTACTAAGCATGATGGAAGACATGAGATAATCGGTTTGGACACAGTTCCTGTCCACGTCTAAGTAGGAGGGAGAACAGATACTGAATCCCGGTTTTACAGATGAGGACACTGAGGGACAGAAAAATCAAGTGACTTCACCCAGCAGGCAAGTGGCAGAGCCAGGATCAGAACCCAGGTTCCAGAGTCAAAGAGTGGAAATTTGCTAAAAAATAATTGCACATTCTAATGGGTGTCCTACCCAGAGAAACTGAACCAGGCGTAATCAGGGGAGACACATATTCTCTGTAGTTAGAATTACATTCCATTACTCCAGCTTTACTGTTCATCCACCCTATTCAACCAGCACTCTGTGCTTCCCACCTCCCCATCCCCACCGGGGCATAGAGAAGGGAGCATGCCCAGGCACTCCCATCCCAGGGCAACTCCCCATCTCCAATCTTGAGAGGAGCTGGTTAGACTGTAAAGCCCTTGAAGGCAAGGATCATGTCATGCCCTTCGAGGCTTATCTCCAATCTCTCCCAAAGAAGAAGATTGGAGATTCTTGGAGATCCTTCCCATGTAAATCCTATTATCATATGACAAGTGTAACATATGCCTAATAAAGGAAAAATCATTGGCCTGTCTTATGCCCAACAAATATTTGTGGGAAGCCATAAAATCTAAAATTAAACAGAAAACTGAAAGGCGTGCCTAAACTCCAGCAAATACAGAATTTTTTGGATGGGAGAGCAGTATTTTTCCACAAATCTTTTCCATCACAAAATATTTTACACTCTTACTGATATTTTTATTGCTAGGTGCCAACACTATGCATGTGTTGGCATAGTGGGGAGTGGGGGGAGAGACAAGACACTAAGATTGGCCACTTCCTGTCACACAGTGGGCTCACTGTTCAGAAGGGACGAAGAAGAGAAAATTTATCCACATTTTATAAATGAGGCAACTGAGGCACAGAGATGTCAAGTAACTTAACTGCAGGTCACACAACAGGCCAGTGGCAGAGCCAGAAGAACCTCAGTCTCCAGCCTCCCAGCCTCACGGTCTACAATGTACAAAAACATTATATAAAGACAGTCATTTCAAAGGCTAAACACTAGTCAGCCCTTGACTTCAGGATCAGGAATTAAAATACTGATGTTTCCTGATGATCAAATTGAAGAATCTGGGAAGCAGCATGTCCCAAAAGAAAGAGCACAGGCCTGGGAGTCAGAGGACCAGGGTTCTTATTCCAGCTCCACCACTTGTCTGCTGTGTGGCCTTGGGTAAGTCACTTATCTGTTCCTCAGTTCCCTCATCTATAAAATGGGGATTAAGATCGTGAGCCCATGTGGGACATGGACTGTGCAGAATCCGATTCTCTTGTCTCTTAGTACAGTTCCTGGAACATAGTAAGCATTTAACACATACCATTAAAAAGTCTCACTGGTCTTGGGGCTGATCTTTTCATGCCATGAGCTAGGGAATCAATATTATGGTGTAGTGATCATTTGTTCGTGCAATCAGCCTAGGATGTATGCCCTCCCACGTGGATAGTATAAGAGATCGGTTCAGTCCTGTAAGAGTTATGGATGCGATGTCAACCTTTACTAAGAACAAATAGATGAAAGTCAAGAAATTCAAACCCCATTCCTATTTAAGTGCAAGGTATGTATATTTCTAAGTGCTTCTTAAAAGTTTTAGTTGAAAAAGAAATGCAGGAGAAGCCACAAATGATCCTTTGATCTAGTGTGTAAATATATGTGCTTCAACGTTTTTATCCTCAAACATTATGTAAATACATATTTAGGGACTATTGAAATGCGGATTATTGACCTACATGGGCACAGCTTTGTCTCCGGAATGAATCCTTGGTTTGAAGATGGCAAAAACAATAAATCGAAACCATTACCGTGTGTTGTGTCAATACAGCTGCTACCCACGCCCACTCAGTCCCTGGGCTGGGAATCCTTAGATATTTTTGTAGGAATCACATGACAAGGTACAGACCAGGTCCCCGGAGCAACTCTCTCCCAGGAATTCTGAACCCTGGCCTTTTCTCTTTTCCCAGCTCCCAAGGGCATCGGCCCAGACGACTAAACAGTCTGACCACAAATAATCGCTTAGTACACTGCTCTGCTCTCAGTGAGCAGTGGTAATAGTAATAGTATGTATTAAGTGCTTACTATGTGTCGAGCACTGGAATAAGTGCTGAGAAAAAATACATAGGTGGGATTTTTTGAGAAGCAGCGAGGTTTAGTGAATAGAGCATGGATTTGGGAGTTAGAAGCACCTAGGTTCTAATCCTGGCTCCATCATATGTCTGCTGTGTGACCTTGGGCAAGTCTATTCACTTTTCTGGGCCTCAGTTACCTCATCTGTAAAATGAGGATTAAGAGTGTGAACCCCAGGTGGGACAGGGACTCTGTCCAACCCGATTAACCCCAGTTTGGCACATAGTGAGCGCTTAACAAGTACCATAATAATAATCCCTCAGAGGATTCACAATCTAAGTAAGCACTCAAGAAATATCATTGATTTATTAGCCCCAGTGCCTCACCCGCAGACAAAGTGTGACTGTTGACCAGGCAAATAAGTGAAACCCACCCCGCTAAATTAATGGATCACTAGAGCACAGAGAGGATCATCAGCAGCAGCAATGATAGTTATTGATTGCCCACTGTATGCAAAGCACTGTATTAAGAACTTTGGAGAAATTGCCAGAAACAAGACACAAGACACATGATCACTGCCCTCCAGGAACTTGCAATCTCAGGGGATGGACAGATCAAAATGTCTTACAAAGAGTAGGAGCAGGGAGGTAGCCTACAGCACCAACTTCTTTGCCTGTAGAGTTTACTATGTTAGCAGAAAAGAGGTTTTCCTATGTTAGCCAGTCAAATCTTGATTCCCATGGGGGACCTAATTCTACCTGATCTATTTTCTTTAAAAGTTCAGTCCACCATTCTCATTTATTTGTTTGAGGTACAAAAATTTGCCTCAAACCCTTTATGTTTCTGCTGTCTGGTATTTCACTGGAACAGCAGGTGAATTCTGCAGATATGTGTGAGAATTCTCCATAGGTTTTACTCTACCCCCCTAAAAATAATCCCTGAAGGACTCAGTGAGCTTTAAGGCACGACATCTAGCATTCTTTAACCAAGGATGGTCCACTGTGACTGGATACTGAATATCCTGAGAATTCATGGATTATTTTTGTTATGACTAGATTGTAAACTCCTCGAAGGCAGGCTTAGTACCTACCACGTACTTACTCTCCTAAGTGCGTAGTTCAGTGTTTGCATGTTGTAAGTGCTCAATAAATACCATTGATTGATTGATGCCATCAACATCATAATTATATTCTGCATGCAGTAGGTACTCAATAAATGCTCTTGTGATTATGGTGATGGTCAGCATCACTATAAAATAAATATTCAATGCTTCCTGATGCACTCCTGGTGAGAAAGTTGTAAAGAACTATTAAGACTTTCTCCTTTCTCTTAATATGATCATAATATCTCTCCTTTTATTGCCCTCTCTAAATATAGATCTATATCTAGCTACACTTGGCAAATTTCATTATTATTATTAGAAGTTGCCAAGGGAGATTGAGGAGTTGGAATAGCAGGATGGGAGAGGAGGTGGGGGAGAAGGAGGGTGGGAGCAAGTGTTTTTGAGAAGTGAGAATGGATGAGGTTGATGGTATGTGCTGGAGGGTTGGATTTTAAGAGTAGTCAGGAAAGCCCTTAAGAGACATCTGGAAAGGATGAGAATGATGAAATGGGAGCAGGAGGTCATTAGGGAAGTAGTGGAGGGAAAATTCAGATCTGATTGACTCTATCCTGCCTATAGTTAATCATCACTGGTATTTTTTGAGCGCTTACTATGTGCAGAACACTGTACTACTTGCTTGGGAGAGTACAACACAACAGAATTAGCAGACATGTTCCCTGCCCATAATGAGTTAGTCTAGAAGATAGTAGGTCTTTAAATCAGAGATTGATCGCTGAAAGGCGAAGTGAAAGCAGTCTCTGGGATTCAAATAATGCCATAGAATTTGGACAGACAACTGTTGTTCATCTTGTGTTTGGGCTTGTTGAGATTGAGAAACCCAAATTTTAACCACTGGTAGGGGCAGGGAGGGAAATGGGGGCAGAGGGTCTGGGAGAGGAGTGTATGTGGACGGGGGGAGAATGAAGAGGATGAGAGGAGGGAGATGATCAGCTACTCTAGAAGGGAAGGCTATGAACTAATATAGGCTTACTGAGCGTAGAACTATTTTGTTCATTAAACAGAACGACTACTCCACTTCATGAGCCTAATATACTACATTTTAAATTTATAGTAACAAGAAATGACTTAATGTAAACAAGGTCAAGTATCTTCGCTTGTGGCTTTATCCTACTTCACAGTTCTCTGAACATAATGACTCCATTTTAAATTGAATCTTGAAGCCACTTTATCGTAGGAAAGAGTAGTTTTATATTTCTATTAGGAATCACTTTGCAGCACAGCTTATTTGCCACTTAAAGACTTTGTGAAAATTTCCTAAAACTAATTTCCGTAGATTACATTCGATGCTTTATCATATGTTGTGTATCTCGACTACAGCCTACCTCCTCAACCTCCCTCAGCAGTTTTCAGAATGATTTTCTCTGGGGAAAAAGCTGCAATGTGTTTTTCCTTTTGGGAAAAACTATATTCAATCGTTAGCATTGGCTTCTGGAAAGATAAATCACTCATGGTTACATTCAAATCATTTAACTATCCAACTGGCTATTCTCTGCCAGTTTCCCAGTTGAAACCATATCGTACCTTTTGTAACATTTGAACACTGAAGAGGTAAGCCTTCTGGTCTTCTCAAGCTCAAACCTCAGCCCAGGACAGCAAAACAAGGCTATTTAATCCCTAAAAAGGGCAGAGAGGGTCTCCGACTTTTACAGGTGAGTGTAAAAGAGAGGACAGAGTTTAGTGTTGTGATAATCTGGACAATCTGCATAAGTTTCACAGTGATCATTCACCCATTCCAGTAATGCATGTGGAAGCTTTATCAATTTGGTAGGTATTTTTGGTGGGTTGTTACTTGTTGAATTCCTTCTGTTGACTTTTCATCCAGACTTCTTGGTCGTTTTCAAAGTCATCATGAAGGTTTTCAGATAATGTCACAGAACTACCTGCTACACTTACTAAATATGTGTCGCCTCCAAAAATGTGTGTACTTCTGCAGACATGTTCATTCTTGGCTCCCACTACACAAAAATATATAATTCATTTAGAAACTTCAATAACTATATCCTTGAGGCTCTGCATTCTTAGACCATCTAGCCAACACCATCAGTATACACACTGATCCATCAAAACATATCATCAAATTTCCCTATCAGCAAGGCTATTTAAAAGATAATAGATAATTAAAGACTCTTCCTTAATCCTACCATCTTTTTTTTTTCCCATGGCAGAATAAACACATACAATTCACACAAAGACAATCTTTATTTTGTTTCTTTAGAGATAATTCTCAAGTCCTAGAAATGACTACTCCTGATTGTGTAATGGAAAAACGTCACAAGTCTTCATAAGTAAAACAGTAAAGGATGTATTTTTCAGATCTGTCTGTTTAAGCTGGCAAATTTTAATGTTGAGAAATCTATGGCTCTTAACGTATAAAAATGCTTTTCATGTGCTAATTGGGGGCCTCTGGAACCTACTGCTGTATTTGATTTGCACTTGCAAATGCCTTTTTATGTTCATAAATAACTTTGTGCATAAACTTGGCCAAGTGCAAATTTTTTTTTTAATGTTCCAATAAGATGAAGATGCAGCAGAAGCCTGCTTGCAAGTAGGAGGCTTGATCTACCCTTCTCCTTTTCAAAAGCTTGAGGCATCCTGCAGGTGTTTGTGAGAAGGAAGACAAAAAATGAGAAATCAGCCAGTCCTGATCTATGGCCAAGGTCCATGGGGCCAGTCGGATCAATCCTAAGTGCTTCTCCCACCTCCGTCTCCTTGTTCACACTGTTCCCCTAGTTTGGAATTCCTTCCCTTGCACATCAGACAGACCACAACTCTCCCGACATTCAAAAATTCACTTGCCTCCTCCATCAAGGCTTCCCCCATTAATTTCCCAGCATCCTGAACCATCCCATCATTATCATATTTATAATGCACCGACTGTGTGCAAAGCATTGTGCTAAGCATTAGGTTAGCTACAGTACAGTTAGATCAGGCACAATCCCATTCCCCCAGGGGCTCAGTCTCCTTCAACCAACTCTAGCCTTTGTGAACATCTTTTCACCCTTTTTAGCTGGCACTCATAATAATTAATAATAATAATTATGCTATTTGTTAAGTGCTTACCATGTGACAAGCACTGTTCTAAGCGCTGGGGTAGATTCAAGGTAATCAAGTTGTCCTATGGGGGACTCAGTCTTAATCCCCATTTTACAGATGAGGTAACTGAGGCATGGAGAAGTTAAGTGACTTGCCCTGGGTCACACAGCAGAGAAGTGGCAGAGCCGGGATTAGATTCCATGACCTCTGATTCCCAAGCCCAGGTTCTTGCCACTAAAAGCCATGCTGTTTCTCATGTGCTAACAGGTCTGCTCTATTTACTTACTCTATTTACTCTAGAAGCAGTGTGAGCCCCACATGGGACAACTTGATTAACTTGTATCTACCCCAGCGCTTAGAACAGTGCTTGGCACATAGTGAGCGCTTAACAAATACCACAATTATTATGTAATATTATTATGCTTAATAATTGTGATATTTCTTATATGCCAAACACTGTACTAAGCACTGGGGTAGAGTCAAGATAATCAAGTCAAAGTCCCTGTCCCATATTGGGTTTGTCTGTCTCTCCTTGTTTTGGTCAGGAAATACATTCTTTGGTATTCTGTACTTCCCAAGCATGTCATAGCTCGCTGTGGGCAGGGAACGTATCTGCCAATTCTCTTGTATTGTCCTCTCCCAAGTGCTTAGTACAGTACTCTGTATGCAGTAAGCACTCAGTAAAACCACAGATTAATTGATCGATAGTGATGATAGTTGGTGCTCAGCTATTCACACTCTCTTGCTCAGGCTCTTTGTGCCCAGTGGCTATATTCCATTATCTCTCCCTCTCTCTCTCCACCCTGTGAGACCCCCACCCCCAGGGTGAATGACAGAGGGCAAACTCGGAGATCAGAGCAGTGTGGGAGAGGAGGAATCCTGGCATGGATTCCCACTGGCAGGCGGGGATGAATTCATTCATCGTTATTTTTTGACTACATATCCATTAGTATTGAAAGCAGAATGAAGGCAGTCAGACGCTTTCTATGTGAGACAGCTGAGAAATCAGAAGGAGGAAAGCAATTGGAGAGAGACATCCTTTTTCTCGAAAGTGACACTTGTAAACATCAGATAAATGGATAAGCCACTGAGACGGATGCGGTCCTCATTTAACTTCAGGAACCAAAGCTCAGAGCGTTTGGGTGTGCTACACCGCCAAGGGGCAAGCAGAGAATTTCAATCAATTGATCATATTTACCATTTTGGGGCCTTAAGGGACTTCAACAGCTATCTGATCACCTTAGTCTGGCTGAGAGGGGCACCAGCAATGGAGGAGTTTGGGGACAGGTATATAATAATAATGTTGGTATTTGTTAAGCGCTTACTATGTGCCGAGCACTGTTCTAAGCGCTGGGGTAGACATAGGGGAATCAGGTTGTCCCACGTGGGGCTCACAGTCTTCATCCCCATTTTACAGATGAGGGAACTGAGGCCCAGAGAAGTTAAGTGACTTGCCCACAGTCACACAGCCGACAAGTGGCAGAGCTGGGATTCGAACTCATGAGCCCTGACTCCAAAGCCCATGCTCTTTCCACTGAGCCACGCTGCTTCTCTTAAGCACCTCACAGTAACCCAGGTAATTCTGAGAAACCCTCCTCACCCCTTGTGACATGGGCTAATTCTCATTTCAGTGTAAAACTGCCTCAAATCACCCCGCATTTGCAACTGGGCAGACCCGACCTCAATCTCATTTTTGCCAAATGTGTTAAATACGGGTTTCTGCATTCACATATATATTCCTTCGGCACAGATTAAGATCTACGTACTCATTTGAAAAATTCCAGTAATTCACAGTGCCTGGAGGTGGTCCCCAAGTACCCAGTTGGAATCTTGGCTTTCAGCTGCCTGGGAGTCACATTAACCATGACACTCATTGTGAGCAGGGAATGTGCCTGTTATACTGTCATATTGTCCCCTCTCAAGCACTTAGTACAGTGCTCTGCACACAGTAGGCGCTCAATAAATGATTGACTGATTGATTCAGGAAGGACACAGCCAGACCGCTGAGATGCTTATCTTGTCTTTAAAGGGCTCCTGAGAAGAGTATTCCACAGAGCCCTTCAGTCACCCATTCCACCTGAATACTTTGAGACAATGATTTCATGATTACTACAAGCAATTCCTCTATTTATACAGGTGACAAGTATATAGTATAGTATAGTAACAGTAACTATATAATCCCTGAAGTTCTGTGCTCAGTTTTTTGGTTTTTTTTTTTTTTTTACATCGATGCTAGGTATTGGACTTGTTCAGCCTTTTATCCACTGTGGATCCTAATACCCAGCAGCTTCTCTTAGTCTTATTCTTCCTCCTTCGAAGCGCAGGGCTACCCCGAATTTCCTTCTGTTCAGGCCTAACCATTTCTTCAATTTAACAAGGTCCCGACATTTTTTTAATGGTATCTGTTAAGTCCTTACACCATTGAGTGCTGGGGTAGATACAAGCTAATCAGGTTGGCCACAGTACATGTACCACATAGGGCTCACATTCTCAATGCCCATTTTACAGATGAGGTAACAGGCACGAGAAATTAGGTGACTTGCCCAAGATCACACAGCAGATAAGTGGTGGAGAGAGGATTAGAAGACAGGTCTTTCTGACTCGCAGGTCCATGCTCTATCCACTAGTCCACGCTACTTCTCAGCACTTCTTCCTAAATCCTGGTCATGCTCACCTTGGTGGTATTTGCAAATCTAATGAAAAATGTTATTAACAGCTGGTGACTAATGATAATAATAATTTAGCACTGTGCTAAGCACTGGGGTAGACTTAGTACAGTCTCATCAGACACAGGGCCTGTCCCACATAAGCCTCATAGTCTAAGAGAGGGGGAGAACAGGAATTTACTCCCCACTGAATGCTTACTCTGTGTAAGCAGACTGTACTAAGCAGTTAGAAAACTATGTAGTCACAATTTAGAGAAGCAGTGTGGACTAGTGGAGAGAACACAGGCATGGGAGTCCACAGTACCTGGGTTCTAATCTCTGCTCTGCCACTCTTCTGCTGTGTGACCTTGGGTAAGTCACTTCACTTCTCTGTTCCTCAGTTACATCATCTGTAAAATGGGAATTAAGACTGTCAGTCCCATGTGGGACATGGATTGTGTCCCACCTGATTAGCTTGTATCTACCCCAGCATTTAGTACCCTGGCACAAAGTGCTTAATATGAACAATTAAAATAATTTAAAAATACCCAAAATCCCACCCTCAAGGAGCTTACAATCAAGTGGAAGAGACAGATATTAAAATTAATTTCAGGTAGGGAAGCAACCAAATTTAAAGATATTGACATAAATGTTGTGGGGGTGGGAGGTTGGGATGGGACAATGACTCTCCCCACTTTCAAAGCCTTAGGGAAGGCACATCTGCTCCAAGAGGCCGTCTCTAAGTCCTCATTTCCTCTTCTCCCACTCCCTTCTGCGGCTCCCTGATTCGATCCCTTTATTCACCGCCCCCACCAACCCCACAGCACTTATATACATATCCATAATTTATATATTCATATTATTTTATGTCTCCATCTGTAGACTATAAGCTCGTTGTGGGCAGGGAATGTGTCTAATCAAGACATATCTGCATAAACATCATTGTCCTTGTCTTTAATGTTGTTTTTCTGTTTCTATTGTTTCATCCTTACTTTTGTGACAGTCACCCATTCCTTCTCCCTTCCCTTTATCCTTAGACTGTGCATCTCTTGATGGCCAGGAACAGGGTCTAATTTTCACCTGGGTATTTTGTGCAAAGCACACAATAAGCACTTAATAAATTCCATTACTTCTATTACCTCTGCTTTCAGTAAATTAAAAATTTCCTTTCTCTGTGTATACCTAACAGCTTTCTGCAAAAAAATTCTCACTTTAGATTTATAAAATTGCATGAATTCTCCACCCACTTTGGATTTTTTTTTCCAGTAATGCTTTGCTTTGCCAGTAATGCTTTGGGTCTTTAATCGAAGAAAAAAAGAGAACGGAAAAAACAGCTGCACATAGGTGATGGACTCAGCCCAGAGGAGAGATTTTTCAATAATGAACAATAGTGGACGTGCTTCCTTCCCTTGCGAACTCTATTGATCCAGCCCTTTGGTTTGTCACTGTTGTTTTGGAAGTTAAATGTAAGTGGGTTGATGCTTGCATTCCAGCTAGGAAACAATGTCCAAGACAGTGGATTCTCGCAAAAATACCCAGTGACCCACGTGAATGAAGTACAGCAGAATCTACTAGGAGCAATAGGATTAATCTCAATTAGGAAGCTCTAGAAACACTTGAGGATTTAATAGTTTTATTACTACACCATTTAAAAAGGATGCATATTAAAGGGAACCAATGATTGGGAAATAACAGCAGATGGTATAAAACTCATGACAATCAAAAATACTGAATTTTTTTTTCCTGATTGTATGAATAGCCAGAATAGCCTGTTGTCCGTATTACAGCTTCTCTCTTGTTGATATGAGAAAATATCTTAATATTAGGGTTCTTGTGTTCTTTTACCATTCTAATATTTCCTCATGTGCCTCTGGCCATATTCTCAGTGCCCCCATTTTAGGTTGCGAGTCTCTTCCCTAGAGCCAGGGACTGTATCTTTGTTTTCCATTCTGACCCTTTCCGCAGCATTCAGTACAGTGCTTTATGCACGGAGGCACTCAATAAATACCACTGAATGGTTGAATGAACAGAATCTGTTTGAATGGATAGATTGATGCGATAGTTGAGGCAGGATATCATAAATACTTGGACCAACTTGGTGGCAGTTTGGAAGGGGAGGAAGGGCGGGAATCTAAAGATGTCATGAAGATAGAACAAAAAGGATTTGGTGACTGACTTGATGTAGTAGAGAGCTGCACATGAATGAGAACCAGCACCCTAAAGAATGTTACTGTTTGTGGACAGGGAACGTGTCTGCCAACTCTACTGTATTGTACTCTCCCAGGTGCTTAGTACAGTGCTCTGCACACAGTAAGCACAAAATAAATACAATACCTGATGCAAGCCAATCAAGTTAGACACAGTCCATGTCCCACACGAGACTCAGTCGTAATCCCCACTTTACAGATTAAGTAACTGGGGCACAGAGAAGTGAAGTGACTTGCTCAAGGTGACACAGCAGACAAGCAGTGGGGCTAGGATTAGAATTTAGGTCCTTCTGACTGCTGGGCCTCTGCTCTTTCCACTAGGCCATGCTGCTTCTCTTTTCAGTAAACTGAGATGAGGTTAAAAGCCATTTGCAGACCACCAAAAACAGCCTCAGACACCCAGATAAGACAGTAGCAAATAACTCTAAGTACAGTTGCTCTACATTATTAGTTAGGTACTGAAATTCTGGCAAATGCCTTTCGTATGTGCTTCTTACAGGGTACCAGGTGAAGGGAAATGTTTATGGTAGAAAGACAAACACAGTGTAGGGAAGATTTTTTAGAATAATCCCAAACAGCATGCAGTTCAGTGGAAATTGAACTGGGAAATAGCAATTCCCTAGGGGCTTCTGGTAGTTCAGTGACTGCAAGGAAAATCAGATAACAGTGTCAAAAGTGATTGAACTTGGCTTCCAGGACCACATGAGGTGGTTATCTTATTCAGTGACAGGGAGCAGGTAACAACTTTGTTCACGAAAAAGCTGAGGTTTAAGTGTAACTTCCCCCCAAAAAGCTTTGAGCAGAATATTGACTCTTGCTTTTAAAGGCCCAGCAAAAAGGAAACATGGGTAAGGACAAAGAGAGAAGGGGAGAAGGGGCCTACGAAAATGGTGATGGGAAACAAAATGGTGGAGAGGCAAATGAGTGATAAGGCACTCTGCTGAATTTGATTTCCCTATCACCCAGAGGTTTAACACTGTCAAAAACAGTCTCATTTTGACTCTCCCGGAAAATCTCAGTGCTCATTTTTGGGGTCCTCACTATGCTGGTTCTCAGAATAAATGTTCTCATTATCTTCCCATGGGGCTGCCCTCTTACCAAAAGATTGAACTTAAGTATCCAGGAAACTGTTCTTCTACAAAAACATTTGGTAGAGTCTTACGAATCAGGGTCTGGATAAAAGGAGGAACAAGAGGGACTGATATGCCTCGTAAGTGGCATTAAATTTGCGATTAACGAGAGTATGGGAGAGCGCTGGGGAGGATGCCAAAACTTGGGTGATATTTGGGTTCTGAGCAAGAACTGGAAGGGAGAAATATTTGGTCTCCAGGCCCACTTTTTCACTTCCTTTCTTTCTTACCTCCATTTTCATATGCACAAGGTTATCTGCTCCGTAAGGAAGATCCCCACGTTGTGGCTAATATTTTAAGAGCTCTTATCAAGAAAATAGAACTAAGGACACACATTTCTAAAATAAGCATTACTGTAGTCATAAAGGAAGAGAGAGCTAACCCAGAGGGTAGCTGTTTTTAAGCATATCAGCAAAGCTTCTTCCTGTAACTTTACAGTCACTGAGATAAACTGACTTAAAGACTTTCAAAGGAAGGCTATTGATTCCACCCCTTCAAATCACTACTTTGAATCCTAATGTGCAAGAATAGTCCTAATTGGTTTTTCCACTGTCTAATCCTCATTTCTTTCAAAATGCAATGGCTTGATTTTATTGTGTTCGACAGAACTCGAGATTTTTTTTTCCTCGTGAGAAATTTGATTCTTTCAGGATTCCACTACACCAATTGTTGATCAATGTTAATAGATTAAACTATGTGAGATGTTTTCATTATCACTAAGCACTGAATTGTCATAAATAGCAGAAAGGCCTCTGAGTTGGAATATCTGATATAATCTTAGCCAGCACTGAAAACAAGGGGCTTATCAGCGTGAGGTAATAATTGGCTTTTAGAGAATTTGGCAACAGTTGGAAAAGTTTGAGGAAGGAAGCTTAATTTGTGAAAAGACACAGAAAGATCTTAGTCAAAAATCAATGAAAACCAAGGGAAAGGCAGCATTCAATCAACCAATGAATCGACCGTACTGGTCGATCGATCCCCTACTGGGTGCGGACCCTGGACTAAATACTTGAGAGTGTACAGTAGAGGGAAAATAAACTATCCCTCCCTTCAAGAAGCTTACACTTTAACTGAGGAGGCAAACACAAAGCAAATACAATTAGAAGAAAAAATAATGAGTGGTATTTACCGAGGGCTTACTATGTGCAGAGCACTGTACTAAGCGTTTGGGAGAGTACATTACAACTCCCTGCCCTCAAGGAGCCTAGAGTCTATAGGGGGAGACAGAAATTAAAATAAATTACAGGTAAAGAAAATAGTAGGGTATGAGTGCATATACATAAGTGCAATGAGGCTGGGCGAGTATCAAAGGTCTTAAGAGGTGGACAGCCACCTTATTAGAACTGTTTTATTCCTGCCTGAATTGGAGGTCAACCCAAAGCTCTTAGCTAGGCAGGATGCCAAATGGAAAGTGCACAGGCCTGGGAGTTAGGAGACTAGGTTCTCATTCCAGCTCTGGCATTGGCCTGCCACGTGACCTTGGACAAGTCACTTTGTTTCCCTCTAGTCTGTAAGCTCTTTATGGACAGGGCATGTGTCGACCAATTCTGTTATACTCTCCCAAGTTCTTAGTACAGTGCTGTGCACACAGTAAGCACTCAGTAAATACTACTGATTGGTTGGTTCTCTAGGCCTCAGTTTCCTTAGCTGTAGAATGGGCTGAATGCCTTTCCTCTTGCTCCTCCTACCTTTAGCCAGGAACCCTGTGTGGGATAGGGACGGTGTCTGACCTGATAACTTTTCATCTTTCCTAGTGCCAAATTCAGTGCTCAGTGTGGTGTAAGCACGTAGTAAATACCAAACTACCCAAGTAACTTACTGAACATGGAGCTATAAAGTGAAAAGAATGTCGACCAAAAATGATGTCTAGCTTCAATCAATCAATCGTTATTTATTGAGTGCTGATAATGTGCAGAGCACCATCCTAAGCACTTGGGAGAGTACAGTTCAAGAATGGGGCAGCATAAAAATCGGGATGCCTTGTGTCTGAGGTGAGGGTCGAGTTTTCTCCCCCATCGCCACCCGGCCCCTGTTTTCAGATTGATAGCTTCCAGAACAGCCAAGCCCAGTTACTCCCAAATCCAACAGAAAGGAAGATTCATGGTGAGGTTTATTAGTCCATTCTAGAAGCAATACCGAGCCTGTCAAAATGAATACCCTGACTTTCAAATTATTACCTCTGTGCCAGTTCTTGGACAGCCACCTAATACACTTTGTGGGCGTCCAAGGCTTCTGACATTTACGGGCCCATTAAACTAATTTAAGGGACTGTTCCCCATAGGTGTCCTACAGGATCCATTTGGTTCACTAGCTCACAAAACAGCCTTGTGCTACAATGTTCCATTGCAAACACCACATTATTTTACAGCATTTTACAAGCACAATGCGAGCTTTTACCTGATGCAAGCTCCTTTTATAAGCCAAACGAACCGCACCAATGTTACCTGCAATTTTCCCAAGTCTCATAGGCAGTTGAACTAATTTCCAGGTGAGTTGATCAAAAAAGTCAGTGAAAGAGAGAAAGGAATGATTCTTCTTAATAATGTTGGTATTTGTTAAGCGCTTACTATGTGCCAAGCACTGTTCTAAGCGCTGGGGTAGACATAGGGGAATCAGGTTGTCCCACGTGGGGCTCACAGTCTTAATCCCCATTTTACAGATGAGGGAACTGAGGCACAGAGAAGTTAAGTGACTTGCCCACAGTCACACAGCTGACAAGTGGCAGAGCTGGGATTCGAACTCATGAGCCCTGACTCCAAAGCCCGTGCTCTTTCCACTGAGCCACGCTGCTTCTCCTGCTTCTTCTTGTGTCTGAGACATGGTGCAGTGTGTGGCGAAATGTATGGACTCACAGAAAGCACTTCACTCACTCAAATCTGAGATGTCCCAAAACAATAATGCCACTTGCATCCCAACAATACATTCGGTGACCACTTTCTCTGATGCAGTGTGACAGGACATCAGGATATACCTCTTTAGGTGGGATGGTCATTGAATATAGAGAAGTTGCTTTCCTATGGCACCCATTAGAACCCCCTTGAGGGCCAAGGGTTGGGAGGGAACCTGACAGTCTTTTTTAAAAATTGTATTTATTATTAGTAGTACTAATAATGACAATAATAATGTGTTTTTTTTAAGCATTTACTATGTGCCAAGCACTGTTCAAACACTGAGGTATATACAAGTTAATCAGGTTGGACACAATCCCTGTCCCACGTGGGCCTCACACTCACACTCCATTTTGCAGATGAGGCACAGAGAAGTGAAGTGACTTGCCCAAGGTCACAAAACAGACATGTAGTGGAGCCAGGATAAGAACCCAAATCCTTCTGACTCTCAGGCCTGTGCCCTATCCATTAAGCCATGCTGTTGGGTATTTGGATTGACATTAGTGTTTTCGGAATTAGCTTTGCTTCCTTGATTTATAGAAAAGTCCAACCCAGGCACAAAGTATAGTAATCATAATTATGATATTTATTAAGTACTAATTATGTGACAAGTACTGTGCTAAGCACTGGGGTAGATACAATGCAATCAGATCAGTCAGAGCCCCTAGCCCACATGGGGCTCCCAGACTAAGGGAGAGAATAGGTGTCTATCCCCATTTTACAGATGAAGAAATTGAGGCACGAGGCAGTTGAATGACAGGCCCAACATCATACAACAGGTAATTTTGGAGCTGGGATTAGAATCCAGATCTCCTGACTCCCAGTACTGTGCTCTTTCCACTAGGCCCTGCTGTTTCTCTGATAAGACTAGACGGCATTTCACCTGCATAGTAAGTCACTAGCAGGGTGAAGGCAAGCATTTACAAAAAATATGATTGTATTGATTGATTGATATTATGAATGGAGCCATTTGCTAATAAGTGCTCAGGAAATACCTCTGATTGATCAATTGATTGAAGGGAACCCTGGGCCACTGCCATTTCTTTCATGCAATTCATTCATTCAATCGCATTTCTTGTGTTCGTTCTGTGTGCAGAGTACTGTACCAAGTGCCTGGGGGACTACAGTAATAACAATAGAGCAGTCACAGTCACTGCCCACCGTGAGCTTGCAGCCTAGAGGTATTTGTTGGTTGTTCCCTATCCTCTTCTGGTTACTCTGTCACCAACTGCCCTAGGCCATCAGAACCCCAGAGAAGATCTGCCCTTGCCCAGATCTTGCCCTTGTCCTCTCCTACCTGTGGTGGCCAGTAGGGCGTGGTGGGAGGGCACAAGGAGCCCAGTGGAACAGGGTCCCACAAAATCTAGCAATAGCCTTGACCTGTCCATCAACGAATCAACCGGTGGTATTTATTTAGCCGCTACCATATGCAGAGCACTGAGCAAAGCACCTGGGAGAGTACAGTAGCGTTAACAGACCCACCCTCTGTCCGCAAGGAACTTGCAGCGGGGTAGACCGGATATGGAAATGATTCGCCTATAAGAGGACAGAGGGAATGTGGGTATATAGATGAGGAAGAGCTTAAGTAATTAAGGCACATAAGTAGGTAGGTGCATTGAGTTCTTGGTCACTGGAGTTAGTCATTTTGAAGGAGGATAGGGTATGATAAATCCAGACTCAAAGCTGAGGTAAGCCTTGGAGTAAAACTAGGTACTGATGGAGCTTTGTGTATTTTAATGGAAGCCAAGTATTTAGATTTTTTCCAATGTGCTTGCTTATTAGTGGCTCTCCTTTATCATTATTAACATTTACAATCTGTAACTGTTTTTACATGTTGCATTCACAAAAAAAAGTGAGCCCACTTCAAAAATAAAATAAACAACAACAAAAGTGGGGAGATTATTTAGAAATCATTCCAATGTCAGGAAAGCAAATTCAGTCAGCTGTAAACCAACAGTTCTTTCTTTGTGGTGCCTTTCTGAACTGGCAACTGTTTGGAAACAAAATTGAGAAAGGGCTTGATGATTGAGCAAAATTTATAGACATGGCTTAGTAGATGGAGCATGGGACTGGGAGTCAGAAGGACCTGGGTTCCAATCCCAGCTCTGCCATTCATCTGCTGTGTGACCCTGGGGAAGTCGCTTCACTTCTCTGTGCTTCAGTTACCTCATCTATAAAATGGGAATAAAGGCTGTGCACCCCATGTGGGACAGGGACTGTGTCCAACCTGATTACCTTGCATCTACCCCAGCGCTTAGTTCAGTGCTTGACCCCGTAGCAAGCGCTTAACAAATACCATAAAAAATAGGTGTCTGTAAAGTGTCTGCCAACTCTGTTATACTGAACTCTCCTGTATGATTGGTGATTGATTATATGGTCATATATATTCTTTCATCATATTCGTTATTAAACAGCTTAATAATAGTGGTAATAGCACTTACTGAGTGCCAGTCGTCCCAGTGAACTGCACTGAGCACTTGGGCCTCTCAGAGCAAAGAAATAGCATGTGTCCTGCTCACCAGGAGCTTTTTCCTCAAATAGGAATGTAGTTTTTACAGAGAGCAATCTCTGCCCCAAGTCATAAAAATATTCTCTCAATTTTCTCCTTCAGGAAACAAGTCCGTCTATTCCGACAGCAGCTATATTCAACATCCAGCCTGTCTCCCTTTGGTGCGCACAGTTCACCCTAAAATAGAGGCTTCCAGGGTAAGTTTCATCTCTTTTATCTCAAACTAGAATTCAGCATGTGGTATGCATTATCATGCATGGAGAGACCCATGTCCCCCAGATGGCCGAGGAGAGCACAGGGAAAATGAACAGGGTGGTAAGGGCCATGCTAGACAATTCCTAATCTTATCTGCTGCATTTCAAGGAGATTTCTTTTGTTTTCTGCCAAGGAAGTAGTGGGGCCAGGTGGAAAGGGCATGGGACTGGGAGGCAGAAGACCCGGATTCGAGTCCCAGTTCTGCCACTGACCTACTCTATGACCTTGGGCAAGTCACTTAACCTCTCTGGGCCTCTCTTTATAAAAAATGGGATTTTGAGCCCGGTGTAGGACAGGAATTGTGCCTACGCTGCAAAGCCTTGTATCTTTCCCAATGCTTAGCACATAGTAAGTGCCTGAAACATGCTATAGATGGTATTATTAATAAAAAAACCAGTGCAGACTCCATCTTGGATATGTGGGAAGGACTTCTGTGATAAAGAGTCTTGTTTCTCGATGTTCGTATTGATAGTTCATATGAATATTTTGGCACTGCCAGAATCCCACCTACAGCCGCTACTCAGAAGAACTGCCAGCCAATTTTTCTCTTTACTGCTAATTGGAAATACAATGCACGACCAAATATCAAATAGAGCCAGCTGGCTTTTCTTTAAAACATTCACACACGCACATATGCTCTCTCAGAGATACATACTTGGGATATCAAATCCACTTCCCATCGCTATATCGTACGTGGCTAGAAAATATTGGACCCAGCCCCAGTCATGTCTCCAACTCCTTTGGGTTTCAGAATAATGTAGCATGCATTTCATCTAGCCGGGATGGCTACTAATATTTCATCATTGATTTAATGCCGAGCAAAGCGCCACATACGTTCTCCTGATACCCTTTAGTAGCAAGCCAGCAGTTTGGGAATCATCCCAGCATGCTGTGAAAATCAACATTTTTTAAAAAAGATTTAAATAAAGCTGTAAAGTTCTCTAAGGGCCAGCTGACAGTCCATGGTCACTGGAATTAATCTGTAGAAATTTCAAAATAAAAGTGAAATCCAGAAGTTGACCTCTCTTGCTGTGTCAGCCTTAATTTTGACTTGGACTAGTGGCGGAGTTGCAATCTCAGCATTATTTAGAAAGTAAACTCTTTCACACAGGAATTTCCTTTCAATTTTTCCTTCGTTCTGTATAATTTGCCATCTTCAAAGCATCCTGCATATTTGTGACCCTTTGTCAAAAAATCTTTTTCTGAGGCTTTTGAATTCAACATCCTGATTTTGTTTTTTTCCAGTGAGAACTTCCCAAGAAAGCAATAGCATGACTGGGCTTTGCAACTGCACTTTCCAATGCTGGTTTGTGATTGGCCACTGCAGTTTCTTAGAGGTCACTAAGACTAGAAGAAATGGAAATTTTTATCCAGTGAGGACACTATCAACCAAATTATGGAATATTAGCCACTCGGAAAGTCAAAACTAAGGATTTTGAAAACTTGAGTTTCCTAAATGGCGTGCTTTTTTTGGGAAAACGAACTTGAGTTCATTTCATATTGGCTATGCTATTCTTCCTCTGTAGTTAAGCACTACTTTTCTAAAGACAAACCCGAGGAGATATGGAATTTAGTAGTTACCCAAGGCTTGGAACAAATTGTAAAGGCTTTGCAAAACAATGACTTCTTTGGAAAGTTTCAGTGATCTGCAACCCAAGAACTTAGTACATGTATCACATTCAGTAGGCTCTCAAGAAATACAAATTACTTTTGATGAGGATGAGGATGATGGAGTGGCCTGGTAATTGGTGTTGAATGAACCTTGGGCCTGAGACTTCAGGAGAGAGAAAGAACCCACATGAAGGAGTTGATTATGATTCAATCAGTCATATTGCTTGAGTGCTTATTGCGTGCAGAGGACTGTACTAAGCACTAATAGGTATACATTCACCATTAATGAATGGTGTTTGATGAAGACTGTAATACACATGAGGTTGTCGGACTTGAGGAGATAGAAATTCACAGACTGTGGGGTAGGTGTTTAAGGGAAATCATCAAGGCAGTTAAAGGGGAAAGATAGCAGATGTGCTGAAGAAAACTCTTATTCACCTCTCTGGTATGCGACTATAAAATCCTGAATCCATTGTGCCACGGGAGTAAGATTTTCCCGCATGCATTCCTAAGCGTCTTCAGCTTAACACCTAATTACAGAGCTGGTGAACGCGTGTCTACCGAAGGCGGTTTGCAAAGCCGTGGGGGTACATCACGGGGATGGGTAGCTTTGTTCCGGGCATTGTGCTCCGGTTTGCCATGTGGGAGGAATTCTGTGGGATGTTGACAGTTTGTGAGAATTATATGTAGGAGGGAACTGGGTTAGTAAGGCCAGTTTTTTCTTCCTTCCTTCTTTTTCTTGTGTGGACTTGTTGATAAACCTTTCCCTTTTCCAGAAACAGCATAAATTTTTTTTAAAAGAGAATCAGTATGCCGAAAGGCTAAGAGGAGTGAGTCACTCCTGATTAGAAATGCTAGAGAGGATGTGTTCTGCAGTATAATATAACTGTTAAAGCTAAGATCTAGGCCAATCAATATCAGATTAAATGCATAGTGCCTAGTTTGGTGTGCAGATGCAAATATAGAAGATAATAATAATTGGGGTATTTGTTAGGCACTAACTGTGTGTCAAGCACTGTACTAAGTGCTAGGGTAGATACAGGATAATCAGGTCGGACACAAACTTTGCAGAACTTTGCTCCTGTCCCAGATAGCTCATGCATCTCTCTCTCCCTCTCCCTCTCTCTCCTTGTTTGTAAGTTTGTTCATTAGGATATCTATTCAGTCTGGAAACTCTGTGTGTGAACCTACCAAGTACTTCCTTGACCTCCTCACCCATCTCTGGAACTGATCAACCGATCTATAATATTTATGAGCACTTGATGCATGCAGACCACTGTACTAAGCACTCAAGAGCGTACACTACAACAGGGTTGGTAGACATGTTCCCTACCCACCAAGAGCTTACAGTCTAGCAAAGAAAAAGTCTCCTTCTGTTTTATGGTATTTGTTAAGCATTAACTATGTGCCAGGCACTATACTAAGTGCTGGGGTAGATACAAGCTAATTGGGTTGGACACAGTCCATATCCCACATGGGGCTCACAATCTTTATCCCCATTTTACAGATGAGGTAACTGAGGCACAGAGAAATGAAGTGACTTGCCCAAGATCACCCAGCAGACAAGTGGAAGAACCATTATTAGAACCCAGGTCCTTCTGACTCTCAGGTACAGGCTCTACCCACTAGACCACTCTATTTATGGGGCTTTCTTTACCCCAGAGTGGCACCTGCTTTTTACCTGGACTACTTTCACAGTCCCAGAAGCTTTGCCCAGCGAGACTGCTTCCTCTGCGGCTCTTCTCTGACCTTGTTCTTATCCTTTATGCTGCAGACAGTGTCTTTCCTGGGAGGGGGGAGACCGGAGATGACAAAGAAACAAGATGGTGGAAGTGGTGGTATGGGACATGGAAGAGTTGAGGAGGAGTAGGGAGGAGGAAAATAGAAAGGACTAGAAAAGGAGATCAATTTTAAGGCCTAGAAGGAAGGAAATTCCCTAAATAAACCATGTTTGTAGTTATAGTTGTCTAACAACAAAAGTATAAGTGATTTTTTTTTAATTGAACGCTTTCTCATCTCCTCCAAGAGACCTTCCCTGATGAAGCCCTCTTTTCCCCAAATCCTTCTCCTATGCGTCATCCAAACACTTGGATCTGTTCCCTTTGGGCACTTGGTATTCATTCCACCCTTTCCATTCCATTCATTCCATGTGTAGATACTTATAATTTATACTAATGTCTTTCCCCCGCTCTATGCTGTAAGCCTGTGGTGGGCAGGGAGCAGGTCTACCAGTGCTGTGGTATTTTACTTTCCCAAGTGCTCACACAGTAAGCACTTCATAAATACCATGGATTGGTTGATTGATTTTTCTGAGCAGAGCACTGTACTGAGTGCTCAGGATAGGACAGTAGATTTAGTAGACACAGTCCCTGTCCTCGAGGAGCTTATTATCTAGCAGGGGAGACAGCCACTAAAATAATTTACAGGTAGGGAGAAGCAATAGAGCATTAATCTCTGCACCTAAGTGTTTGTGGCTAGGTCTCAGTTAGTGGCCTTTTTTTATTTTCTACAGTCCACTGCATTGCCTGGCACATCATTTTCCTCATGCTCAGCTCAATAGAAGTGTAAGATGTTATTAAATCCCTTATGCAAGCTCCCATAGCCTGGAGAGGTCTCAGGCTATAAAGTTGCTCTAAGAAGAAGCAGTATATAATTGTCACCTTGGAAATCATCTCAAGTAGCACTGAAATCCTGGTTCCAATTACTTTAATGAAGCTTAGAAAGAACTGTACATCTCATAACCACTCCCCAAATCTGCTGGTACAGAGCTATGCTCTTCTCACTGTAGAGAAGCTTCCGTGGAGAAGCACGGCATACGGGGTGAGAAGAATGCTATTTTTATTTTATTTTATTTTTTTTACCACATATTGGCTTCCTGGAGGGAGAATGTGGAGGAAAATGATTATGGGCTGGTAAAGTTTTTGTACTTATTTGCATGATAGCTCTAGAGGCTTCATGGAAAAAAAACCCCACCAACTCTCTTATAGGAATAAACATATTCCCCCCAAAAGTTTTCAGCTATCTAGTTGTGTTCGGTTAGTGGATCCCATTACACCATTCAGACTAAGTTGTTAACGCTACACTAATGAATCCTTCCTTTTAATCTTACTGTAGTTTTGGCCATGGAGGTCGCAGAGACCATCTTTGAATCTGTGTCCTCTAGGTTCAAAACCCAGCAATTCCTAGGCTCCAAATTTAAGAATAAGGTCCCACCACTAGTACGAAATAGCCCAGCTCACTGCCCACAGAAACAGCATGGTCTAGTGGATAAAGCATGGGCCTGGGAGTCAGAAGGTCATAACAACCATAATAATAATAATTTGGGTATTTGTTAAGCACTTACTATGCGTCAGACACTTGTATCCACTGGGGTGGATACAAGCAAATTGGGTTGGACCCAGTCGCTGTACCATGTGGGCACACAGTCTCAATCCCCATTTTACAGATGAGGTAACTGAGGCTCAGAGAAGTTAAGTGACTTGCCCAAGGTCACGAAGCAGACAAGTGGCAGAGCCGGGATTAAAACCCACCTTCTCTAACTCCCAAACTGGTGTGTGCAGAGCACTGTACTAAGTGCTGGGGAAAACTACATTGTAGGAATTGGACACAGACACTGTCCTGTAAGGAGCACATCTCATCTATGAAACAACATGCATCGAGTGTTCTACTTATTTGCCAAACTGGAGGATTGTAAGGCTGAGTGAGAAGATCTGTTGAGATGGGAGCAAGAGTTCCGTGGTCTACATTTTCAGTGGCAAAATGAACTCTTTCTGAACCTGTTTCTGCCCTGAAACAGGAGGGTTAAGTATATTATCACCTTAATCTTAGCCCCACTTAGCTTCTAACATTATTGCTGCACTGAGGGTAAAATTATCCAGCAAACTTTAAATCCAATTACAGTAATTAATTCTATGCGTCTCCCCTTGTTCTTTCCTCCTTTTCCCCTGCCCCAGCAGTTATTAAATTCACACTGAGTTTTATGTTTACTATCTAAGGCCTGAAAATGTGCAACATGGGACCATTGTCATCTTCTTAATTAGCCTGATCAGAAGGCGCCCAGAGGCAGGGTGGGAAAATCTCCACCCAATAGTTTGGTAAATTCCTGGCTGCCAAGCCATAGGAAGGTGCTTCCAGGGTTAAAGCCACTAGGATTGGTACCGACTTGTCTAATATGAACACGGGGTGGAAGGAAGGGGAGGGATGTTGTGTCCTGCTTCTCCCTCTGGAAAAATACAAACCTTCTAGCTTACTCCACAGGCCACTTGGCAAATGACATATCTCCTCTGAGTTAGCTTGGCCCTGCCCAGAGTCATCAGAACAATTCAATTATATGTACCAACTAGTACACTGAGACAGGCTCAAGGGCTAACTAAGCAGCAGCTGCACAAATCCCTAACAGTTCCCTTTAATCCCAAGAGTCCCTGTGGATGACACAAGATTGGGGAGAATTGTGAGCTACTTAGAAGTTCTGAAGAAAATTCAAGATGGCCTTGGAAATAAGATTAAAAAAAGGATGATCCCATGAAAACAGAAAACAGTTTCCTCATCTGTAAAATGGGAGTAATCATTCCCCCTTAGATTTATGAGCCCCAAGTGGGGCAGGGACTGCATCTAGCGTGATTTTTTTTATGGCATTTGTTCAGTGCTTACTACATGTCATAAATTTATCAAGTTGGACACAGTCTCTGTCCCACATGGGGCTCATAGTCTAAGTAGGAAGGAGTAGGATTGAATCCCCATTTTACAGTTGAGGAAACCGAGGCACAGAAAAGTGAAATGACTTGCCCAAGGTCACACAGCAAGCAATTGGCAGAGACTATATCTACCCCAGCAATTAACAGAGTTGTTTGGCACAGTAAGTGCTTATCAAATACCACCACAATTACTAGTGCAGAGTTTTATCTAGAACCATATGGAATCATTCTCAGTTACTTCACATAGAATTTCAACCTCCTTTCCTTGACATAGATAGACAAATGTTTAATAAACTTTGTATCCTTACACAGTGGCATCAGAGGTGCCTGTTTGTTTGCCATGTGAACAAACCAGCATGTGAGAACCTCATGAACGAGGGATGGAGAGATTTCCTAATCGAGATTTAGTCTTATTTACTTGGCTCAAGGTACAAGAATCACTTAAAATTACCTGGAAACATTTGGAAACTTTTAATAGGGTTTGAAGAAATATGAAAAAGCTGGATTTGCCACCCCAGTTTCTCAGAATTCAGTGTGAAAAACCTGGCAATGTACAGACTGTATTCTCCATTGACTCACCAACATGTCACAGTAGTGTAGGAATAAGGAGGCTGCTCTTGGGATTGTCCTCCAGACTATAAACTCCTTGTGGGATCAAAATATTTCTACCAATTCTGTTGTATTGCACTCGCCAAAACACTTAGGACAGTGCTCTGCACCCAGGAAGTGCTCAAGAAATACCACTGATTGAGTGATTTCCTGTGTCAAGACTCACTTTCCTGGCTTATTCCCATCATCTCCCCATTCCTCAATCAATCGGTGGTACTTACTGAGTGCTTTCTGTGTAAGTACTCAACCGAGAGGGAAGGAAGCTTAGATACCAATCTGTCAATCAGTGGTATTTATTGAGCGCTTATCTGTGTGCAGAGCATTGTACTAAGCATTTGGGAAAGTACACTGCAACAGTTCTCTTCCCACAGTGATCTTACAGTCTAGATATGCCTAAACTCATAGGTTAGGAGGAGGATGGTCTTCTCAGCCAACATGAGAGGGATTTTGAGGAGAGAAGGCTTAGTTCAGTGCTCTGCACATAGTACGTGCTCAATAAATAGGATTGAGTGAGAGAGATGAAAGGAATTTCAGGGGTTAACATAAAAATGAAGTATTCCACAATGCAGCTTTCCTCTGCTGTTCCCTTGGTAAATGAATCTGAATTTTTAACTAGCACTAATGGCTTTGCAATGGTTGTAGGCTATAGAGTGTTGACTACCTCAAATCCCATTTAGGGTTTGCCCTGGGAAACTGAGAAACAACAAAATACTTTTTAGGGGCACATGTTTTGTCTCAAAATGAATACATTGCTGAAGCAGATTGCTTGTTTCATAGGTAATCTGGTAATGTCGGATAAAGCATAAAGAAGTGCTAGAAAGTGTTTCCCATAATTTCACAATCAGAGTTAGGACATTTGATCAGAAGGGCTCAAGTGGCCAGCTTCCTCAGCTCTGAAGGGCTAGCCTAATAATAATAATAATAATAATGATATTTAAGTGCTTACTATGTACACAGCACTGACTTAACCTCTATCGTAGATTCAAGTTAATCAGGTTGCAACCCAGTCCCTATCCCACATGGGGCTCACAGTCCAACTCCCCCAAACTTCCTCCCTCGCTCCCTCCTTCCTTTCATCCACCCTTTCCATCCTTCCTCCCAGCCAGCGCTAAAGAGCAGTTCCATCTATCAAAATCTACCACTTCCATCTGTGCTTCTAACACTATGCCTTCAAAATGCATCCACTCTTCTTCCCTCTAGACTGTAAGCTCATTGTGGGCAGGGAATGTGTCTGTTACATTATTATATTGTACTCTCCCAAGCTCTGCACTCAGTAAATACTCAATAAATATGATCGACTAATTGACTGACTGACTCCATGGTCTCTATCACTCTCTTTCCAACAGCTCCTTCCCCTCTGCTTTCACATACTCCCACCTGACTCCTACCCAAAAAGAACCCTCCCTCAACCCCAATGCCTTATTTGACTATCACCCCATCACCCTCCTACCAGTCTTTCCAAACTCTTGACCAAACTCCTGTGCCTCATGAAGGACAGGACCATTTCTGATCTGATTGTATTTGTCTTCCCCAGAGCTTAGCATTTAGTACGCCCTTAACAACTACTCCAATCAATTATTATTATTGAGCCTGACAAGGAGTTGATTAGCCCCTTGTGAGAGAAGTCGGATTGGAAAAGCCGGGTCTGGAGAGTAATAATAATAATAATGTTGGTATTTGTTAAGCACTTACCATGTGCCGAGCATTGTTCTAAGCGCTGGGGTAGACACAGGGGAATCAGGTTGTCCCACGTGGGGCTCACAGTCTTAATCCCCATTTTACAGATGAGGTAACTGAGGCACCGAGAAGTTAAGTGACTTGCCCAAAGTCACACAGCTGACAAGTGGCAGAGCCGGGGTTCGAACCCATGACCTCTGACTCCAAAGCCCGTGCTCTTTCCAGTGAGCCATGCTGCTTCAAGTAAGCAAGGGGTTTTGTGCCGTTGGACACAGGTCTCAAGCTGAGCTTTAGGGTCCTTGTCTCTCTCTTTCTCCATCTCCCTGATTTGCCTTTCCCAGGAGGCAATGACAAGGAGAAAGCACATGTGCCCATCCTTCCTCCCCATGCCAACATATACCCCAGCCTCAACCCTACACAATTCATTATTGAGCCAGGACTGTGCCCGATTTGGAGAAGAATCAGTGACCTGCTCCAATCTCAGACCTACTTGTTTGTTCTTACAGGGGCTGGTTTCCTGGTGATACAATGACCCGGTTACCTCTCAATACACCCACCCTGGGGATACAACTTGTTTTGTGTGATGCCTTACCCAATGCAGGTGCACCACCGGCCCTGGTGTTCTGGCTGAGCACTAGACATAAATAAATCCCTTCTTTCCCTCTTCCCCACCGGGCTTATTGAACAATAAGTGAATCTTGGAGGAAGCTTTGCCCGTAGTTGGTTTCAAAGCGACCCCTGAACAGATCAGGAAAGATAGGGTTGAACTGGGGAAGCAACTTAATTTAGAAATATATGAAACAGATAACAGTGAGTTAATTGCATCTCATTCAGAGGAATCACATTGCCTTGTGAGGAGATCTCATTGAACTTGGACATTTCAATGTATCCTGGCAAATTGCCAAAACAGATGAAGGCATCCCAAATTTCTCTATTGCCAGCTAAAATCTTGCATCAATTTTTATGAAAGTGGATGATCTTATAAGTATGATTGAAGAATAGACCTGGATAGAGAAAGGAGTTCAAAAGTGAACATAGGTGTTTGGAAGAAGATAGCCTGCTTTAAGGTGCTATAAGAAAAAAAGGCTTTTGTTCAACTTAAATTGGCAAATTCTTCACTCATGTTGGAAAGTCACCACCACAGTCAGCAGAACAAGCTTCTACTTCCACAACCTCCTGTAAAGACTCGTAATTACATCGCAACTCCTCACTTAATGTTGTGATGTAATCAATCCATCGATTAATGGTATTATTTGGCACTAACTCTGTGCATAGCCCTGACATAAGCACTTAGGAAAGTTCAACACAACCAAGTTGGTAGTTTCTGTTCACACAGTAGAAAGAATCTGCCTAAATGGTATGTCTTTTGATTCCAACCTCATTGACAAACTAGAAAATCACAGTTTTGATTATAATACTGTTAGGTAAGCTCATTACGGGCAGGGAACCTACCTGTTAATTCTGTTGTATTATATTGTCCCAGTGCTTAGTACAGTGCTCTGCACATTGTAAGTGCTCAATAAATATGATTGATTAGGTGGAGACTCAGCTGACTTGACTCTAGACTGAGAGCTTCTTGTGAGCAAGGAATGTGTCTAGCAACTCTGTCATATTTACTCTCCCAAGGGCTTACTACAGTGCTCTGCATAGAGTAAGCGCTCAGTAAACACCATCGATTGATTGAAGTTGGTTTCCAAATGGCAGCCAGTGCTAAGTTTGGGCCCTTGGGGAGGACAAGGGAGAGGACTTACTGAGCAGTGTTCCATTGGTACTGATCCTGGAAAGGACCTATTCAGTGTCTTTCCTGTTGCCCTGGACAGAAAAACTAAGAGCTTTAAGGTTCATCACGTTTGTAAAGTTGCAAACACTTCGGAAGATGGCAAAAGAATTCAAAATGATGGGTTGATTGGAAAAACAATCCAACAAAAACTGTTGAAATTCAAATAACGCAAATGCAAGAAAGCAAATAATATGGGAACACAATAAAGACTGGTGAGGCAACAGAAAAAGATCTGGGAAGCATGGTTCACCGGAAGCTGAATGGGAATTGGTAGCGGTGAAGGAAATACAGAAACAACCAAAGATAAAGCACCAAAAGCAATCCTTTTAATCTTCTTTCTCCAACCCCAGCCCATTAAGAGAAAAATCTCTGATGTCTAAGATATTTCCTAAGGCAGTGGTCTCTGTTTCCTCCTCCCCCTGCTCCGATGAGAGGGGCAGGATTTAAGCTCTGTTGATTGGAGGAGCTGCCCCTAGGTGGATTAAGGGGAGGGAGAAAAATAAAGTATTGATACCCTGAACTCCTGAATGACCTTTGCCCCATGGTCTCTAGCATACACTTGGACAGGGTATCTACAGCTCAGATGGTGACCAAGAGAAAGCCTTTGAATCTGGTCATATTTCAAGAGCTTCTCATTTCACCTGACAACAGATTCAACAGATGGTATTATGCTTTGCCCTAATGTGGGATGCCATGCTCCAAACTCATTTCTGCCCAATTCCAAGTTAGCCAACCATTGAGTGTTTGCTAAACTGCAAAGTCTCATAGCCACCCAGATGGATTTCAGAATTGTTCCCAACAGTTGGCTATATAAGAAGAAACTGAGGGTAAGCAAGACATCATGGTGCCAGTCAGAATACCATGTACTTTACAGCTTACATTTAAATTAGCCCTCCAAAGAACAAAGTGTTCAAATCATCCATTTAGCCCCGAGAAAGCTAGTGAAAAAAATATTTAAAAAACTAACCAAATTTTTGGGCATGTATGCTATGTCCCTCTCACTGAGATCGGCTTCCAATAACAAGCTACCCAAAGACTCTGAGGATACCAAGCAATAAAAACAATGTGAAACCTATTAGCCATAAAATATCCTTAATCCAATGTGAATCTTGTTAAAACAAAGAGGTTGGTATTCCCGCACCAAAGATAAAAGGAAATCCAACAGATTTTGCCACCATGGTAGTGCAGTCATCGGGCTTCTCCTGGTTAAATTCAAAGTGTCTGCTTTTTGCAGAGCAAAGGGTTAATATGTATGCTTCCAGCTGTCAGGCCCTCAGCATCAGGCACAGACTCCTGTCACTTCTCAGCCTGCCCTCCTGTTTTCCTGTCCTAAGATGCCAGCATTTCCTTTTGAGGGCAGGGGATGGAGAGTGAAGCCTCAGTAGGGGAAGACCTCCGAGACGGAATACTGGAGATTATATAGTAGAGTGCTCCATCAAATAATGATAATAATACAAACAATTGTGCCACTGACTAGGTATTTATTATGTGCCAAACACTGTATGAAGTACTTGGGTAGATATAGTATATTCAGACTGAACACAGTCCCTGTCCCATACAGGGTTCACAGTCTAAGGGCAGGGGGCGGGGCAACAGATATTTCCCCATTTTACAGGTGAGGGAAATGAGGCACAGAGAATAATAATAATGGTTGTAGTATTTGTTAAGCACTTACTATGTGCCAGGCACTGTATTAAGCCCCGGGGTGGATACAAGCAAATGGGATTTGGACACAGAGAAGTAAAGTGACTTGCTCAAGGTCACACAGCAGGCAAGTGGCGGAGATGGGATCGTAACCCAGGTGCTCTGACTCACTGGCCCATGCTTTTTCCACTAGGCCAGGCTAAAGAGCTCAGGCTCACAGAGTTCTAGGCCACCAACCTTTTCCATAGCCTTTCCACACTCTTCCAGGTCCTCCATACATACCCCACTCCCATTCCTTTCTCCTGCCTCCATTACTTCCTCATCACCTCCAGCTAGCTGTCCTTCCTCCCAGAATGCCCCTCACCTTCCTAGGCCCCTTCAACTTAGGGGCCCAAGAATAATAATAATGGTATTTGTTAAGCACTTACTATGTGCTGGGCACCGTACTAAGTGTTGGGAAGCATGGCCAAGTATAGAGAGCTCAAGTCTGTGAGTGAGGAGTCCTTAGTTCTAATCCCAACTCATCCAATAGTCTTGTGTGACCGTAAGCCAGTCCCTTAGCCCATCTCTTTGATTGTGCAAATCTGGTAGGCCAGGGATTGAGTCAGATCTGATTATCTGTATCTACTACAGAGCTTAGGACAGGGCTTACAGATATCATTATTATCCTTGAGGGTGGAGAGAGCAGGAATCTTATCCCCACTTTGTGGGGGAGGAAACTGAGGCCGAGAGGTTAAGGGACTTGTTTAAGTTTACACAGAAGACCATTTTTTAAATGGTATTTAAGTGTTTGCTACATGCCAGGCACTGTACTAAGCACTGGGATGGATACAAGTTAATCAGGTTGAACCCAGTCCATGTCGCACATGGGGCTCACAGTCTTAATCTCCATAGTACAGCTGAGGTAACTAATTATTATCATGGTATTTGTTAAGCGCTTACTATGTGCCAAGCACTGTTAAGGCACAGAGAAGTTAGTGACTTGTGGACAGTAATAATAATAATGTTGGTATTTGTTAAGCACTTACTATGTGCAGAGCACTTGTTCTAAGCTCTGGAGTAAATACAGGGGAATCAGGTTGTCCCACGTGAGGCTCACAGTCTTAACCCCCATTTTACAGATGAGGTAACTGAGGCACAGAGAAGTTAAGTGACTTGCCTACAGTCAGCTGCCAAGTGGCAGATCCGGGATTTGAACCCATGACCTCTGACTCCCAAGCCCATGCTCTTTGCATTGAGCTACGCTGCTTCTCTAAGTGGAAGAGCTAGGATTAAAACCCAGATCCTTCTGTCTCGCAGGCCCATACTCTATATGCTAGGCCACACCGATCCTCATGACAGAGTTGGGGCTAGTGAGAACTTGTCACTAAGGGGATCAGAGCACGAGGCATGTATGGGTCCAGTTCAGGTAGAGTCTTCAGCTTCCTGGGGTTGTCCTCAGTCAGGGAAGGGGATAGGAATGAGTGAGATGGATCGATATGGAGGGCAGGGTGGGGATATTACTGGGAAGACCATGGCCTAGTGGAAAGAGTATGGACCTGGGAGTCAGAAAACCTGGGTTCTGATCCCTGCTTTGCCAAATGTCCACTGTGTGACCTTGGGCAAGTTATTTAATTTTTCTGAATCTCAGTTTCCTTATCTATAAAATGGGGATGAAATTCCTGTTCTCCCTCCCCCTTAGATGGAGAGCTCCAGGCGGGAGAGGGTCTGTGATGATCCGCTTAAATGGTATCTACTCCAATCCTTAGTTCAGTGCATGGCATATAAGCCAAAAAAACCCCACCACCCAACCACAATTATTTTCCCTATCTGTTATAGCTATAAAGATGTGTATTATATAGGAGGCAATACATTAGCTAGGGTATTTGATCTTTGCTAAAAGTCAGGAGGTTAATTGAAATAAAGGGAAAATCTATTTTTTTTTTTGTTAAAAGCATGGGGAACTTTATGGACCACACCATTTTGTTGATTTAGACACAAGTGAGTTAAATGATTGGTCTGATAAGCTTCCAGGTCAGTGGTCTCAAATCCTGCTTTAAGGGACCTTTACACTCTTACTTCTGTCCTAAATATTCTGATTATACTTTAGCTTATACCTATCACAATACGCTTTGCTACTAGCATTTGTGAAAAGACAGCTATTCTGAAACAGTGTAGTCCCATTGATACGAAGAACTATAAAATCAAGTTTTGTTCTTGTAGCAAGAAATCCTGGTGAAGAAAAATGCTTCTCAGCTTTGAAAGGTAATCAGACACCCAGGGAAAGCTTTCTAACAGCTGAAAAGCCCATTTCTCCATAGCAAACCTTGGAACAAACAGAGATTAAATATAGGCAGGAACTCCCCCCATATATCAATGCATACCTTCTTTTAGGGGAAAGAGTGAGGAAATACAGCTGGTAAGGTTGAGGAAGATCAAGGCTAAATAAAAGCAAACCAAAATACTATGGAAAACCTGCAGAAGAGGCACCTACTGTCTTAATCTCAGAAAGTAATCTAATAGCTATGTGTGCCTTGCCTTAGACATGGAATAACCCGTTTAGGAGGATCCCACCCACAGCCAAGATTTTCCCCAGAAATATAATTGGCTCCTATTACCGAAACAGACCAAATGATTTGGAAAGTGTGTCTCCATTCAATTGCACTGCTTTCAATGTAGAGAGTAGGTGCTAAAGAATATATATATACATATATATATATATACACACACACACATATATAGAGAATAACTGTAATGGTTAGTTGGTTATGAAATGAAAACCATGCCCAATGACCCTAAATTAACTTATAATAGGCCAGAAAACAATTAACCCTTTCCCTCTCTTCCCTCGTCAACCATTAATGGAATTCTTTACTGGCTGTACACAAGCTTTATGAAGCAAACACACATAACCACTTTTCTGAGTTTTCTAATCAGGTCACACATATGCAGAGAAAAGGAAAGAGAAGGAATTCTATGACAACATGTTAGTTTGTGTGGAAACTCTAAGCAAAAATAAAATCATTCTTTGGCAAAAAAATAATACATGGACCATTATGTTGAGCTGCATCTACATTAAAAATAAGATGGGGTATTTTTTTAATGCTGCTTCAGTTGTGGTTATTGAAATGCATTTAGTGAGCAGCAGGCAAACAGAGATAATGCAGACCTGTCTGGTGACAAATCACCTAGAAAAAAATACTATTGTTCAATCAGAAAAAACACTGAAGTCCTCAAAGATTTCAGAAGTTGAAATGAGCATGACCTGAAAACTTAGTTTTTGGGGTTTTTTTTTTTTTACTGGAGGATGTGGCCGAGTTTTCTTTGCTTGTTTTTTTTTTCCCCCCAGGAATTCTGGTCTATAGGCAATTTGATGGATTTAGATAATGTAATTTTAATTTCTTTATTTTCAATGATTATTCATGCAACCACTATATCTTAATAGTAACTGAGGCAGAGCGGGAAATAGCTTGAGAAAGAAAAAGCAACAACAGTCCATTTTAGAAGCAAGAATCCTCCTGAGTTCAGAATTAATTAAATTTGAGTAGATAATGAATTTCCCATCTTGCTTCTTTCACATGTGTGTAAACAAATAAAAAACTTTTCTGATAGAATGCTCTGGACTTGGGCAGAATTGGGTCAACTTTCTTGTGTGTTTACCCTAGTCCAGTTGGTGTAGCTGCATTTCAGAGTGGTGAAATGAATTTTTCTGTGCATTTAGACTTCTGTAATAACTCTGTTGGAAATATGAACTTCAGAAAGATCCGTAGGAAGCCAGGTGTCTCTTTAGCAGATTGAAAGTATTAGTAATGAACAGAGGGAGCATTGGTTTCCAATTATGCCTGTTTTTATTAATTTGTGTTTTCACTGAGATATCTTGAGTTATTTGTGAAAAACACCTCATTTGTTTAGATAATTAAAGAAAAATGTGACATTTGGCAAGGAGTCTTATTTTTACAGGGTTCCTCCCAGGGTTGAAACTCCGCACTATTCAATAGCATTTTGATGTTTTATTTTGATCAGAAAATGTAAAGCAAAGCAATGACCAATATAAAATCAATGAACAGCCATTTTCATCATGATATTTTAGTTATGAGTGTTTTAACTAGCCTGGGCAGTGAAAGCTACTTATTGGGAACTATGAAATGGTTAAGTTTTGCTTTTTAAAAGTCACAAATTGTTTTAATGCATTAGCAATATGTCAATTACAGTGTAATGACACTTCTCTTACCAAGAAATGCTTCTTTTTTTCCTCATTAAAAGTTTTATTTGGATCTACAAAAGTCCCCTGAAAATATCCTAGTCATTTCAGACATATGTTAGTAGTTATAAGTATATTCCTAGGCAATTGTTCTTTCTCCTTTTTTGACCAATATTTATTAATTTTAATTATTTTTATTAATCCTTATCTGCTTTAATTTTCTTTAAATGGTAGCCCCATGCACTCTGTTTAATGTATTAAAAAAACACCCAATTTTCAGATTATCAACAGTCTTCAGTATAGTAACTCAATACCACCATTTCAAGCAGAAACTCCTTATCATCGGCTTTAAGACCCTCAGTCAGCTCTCTCCCGCCTACTTTACCCTGCAGGTCTCCTACTACAATCCAGCCCGCGCAATCTACTCCTCTAATGCCAGTCTACTCTCTGTACCTCGGTTTCATCTATCTCACCACCGATCTCTTGCCTGAATCCTCCCTCTGGCCTGGGACTCCCTCCCCCTTCACACCTGACAGTCGGCCACTTTCCCCACCTTCAGAACTCTCCTAAAATCACAACTCCTCCAAGCGGCCTTTCCTGATCAAGTCCTCATTTCCTCTGTCTGCCCACTCCTCCATGTCGACTAGGCACTTGACCATGTACCCCTTAGACACTTAGACACTCATCCCAGCCCCATAACTCTAATGCTCATATCCTTATACTCCATCCTTTCCCCTATCTGTAATTTGTTTTACTGTCTTTCCCTGTAGACTGTAAACTCCTTGGAAACATGGATTCCTTCTAATAACTCTATTATAGGATACTCTCCCAAGCACTCAGTATACTGCCCTGCACAGTAAGCTCTCCATAAATACCACTGACAGATTGCTTGATAGTAGTGATTTTAAACAAAAGTGATACTTCTGACTGATGAGGTGCTTTTCCTAAGGAAAACTCAAAGCCCTTGGCAAGCAGGCCCCTTCTACCTAGGAGCAATATCCTGAAATGGCCACCCAGTTCTCCTATAACGCAAGGGTGAACCAAAATGAGCTCAATTTAAATATCAAAGAAGGGACTCGAAAATGGGCAAGTAGGAAAACAAATTTGATCTACAGGATCTCAGGAATGTTTAGGCCCTCGTGATCTGAGGTGTTTTTATACATAACTTGTTAGCAATAGATTCGCTGAAGATTTCCCACACCTTTGATGGGAAGATTGAAAAAGTGCATTGGACCGTGGGCCAGGACCCAATTAGTAGTCAAGGGCAGTAATTGTGAAATTCCTGGGATTTCAAAATAAAGGTGTGTTCAGAGCTGCTAACAGAGGCAAAAATAAATCACAGGAACTTTGTTGATTGGATTTACCTAGACATTAGTCACTGATACATTCTCCAGAATCACCCTTATGGCAGATTTGGTTTAGAGTTAGAGGCCTACAGCAATCAATGCTTCACCCAAGTAAGAATATTTTAATATTTAAACATACAAGTCCATCCTCTTATTAAGATACTTTCCTTTTTTCTTCCCCATTTTTGTTTTTGTGTAATGAGGTAAAAGCCTGGGACAGACATGCATTTGAGTGTCAGGATGCCGCCTTATTTATTTTCCTCAGTTAATTAACACTTCAAAATTTATTCCAGGCCACCGGTTCCTAGGAACATATAGAATAGGAGTAGAGCTTTTTTTTTTCTGAAGGAAATTTGGACAAGGATTCTGTCCTAATCTTTGTTATCCTCTGAGATGAAAAAGCACATAAGAATTGCTTAGTCAGATCTATGAGGAAAGAAGCAGCATGGCCTAGTGGAAAGAGCAGGGGACTGGGAGTCAGAGCACCTGGTTCTAATTCAGGCTCTGCCACTTGCCTGTTGTGTGATCTTGCACAAATCACTTCACTTCTCTGAGCCTCTGTTTTCTCATCTATAGAATGGGGATTGAATTTTGCCCTCTCAACAATCCGATGAAGCAGGGAAAGTCAGGTTTTACAATGCCCATTTTGCAGATGAGATAACTGCTGAAGAGAGCAGGTAAGTGACTTACCCAACACACTAGGCAAGTGGCACAGCTCAGACTAGAATCCAGATCCTCTGGCTTGTGGAGCCTTGTTTTTCTGACTCTGCCATTTTTATTTTTATGGTACTTAAGTGCTTACTATGTGTCAAATACTGTTCTAAGCCTTGGGGTAGATTCAAGGTAATCAGGTTGGGCACACCCTCTGTCCCACATGGGGCTCACAGTTTAAGTAGAAGGAAGTAGGATTTAATCTCCATTTTACAGGTGGGGGAACTGAAGAACCAAGAAGTGCAGTGATTTGCCCAAGGTCACACCATACTCTGTCCCCTGAGCAGCTCCCTGAAAATCTGCAAGGGAAGACATTAGGCCTTAGAAGTAAGCATCAGCCTGTCCTCCCTACTTTTAGGGTTATATTACCTTTGTAATGTTAAGCCCACCCCCTTCCCCTACCGATCCATCCCACATCTCACAGCCTGTGGGGGATAAACAGCCAGGGACTTTGCCATCAGTGATAACCAAGGAACACCCCTGCCAATCAATCAGTGTAATTTATTGAGTTCTTACAATATTCAGGGCACTGTACTAAGCACTCGGAAGAGTACAACAGAATAAGATACGATTCCTATCCTCAAAGAGCTTACCATCTAGACACCCCTAGGTGTCTTGTCCCTTAGACGGGCCCAGCAGGAATCCTGAATGTGGCCATGGTTACCATGGCGACATGACAATAATAATAATAATTGTGGGATTTCTTAAGCGCTTACTATGTACCAGACACTAAACACTGGGGTAGATACAGGCAAATCAGGTTGGACAGTCCTTGTCCCACATAAGACTCACAGTCTCCTTACAGTCTCAATCCCCATTTTACAGATGAGGTAATTGAGGCACAGAGAAGTGAAGCAACTTGCCTAAGGTCACACAGCAGGCAAGCAGCAAAGACTTTCCTGCTTGCTTATGGTGTGACGGTACAGCATCAGCAAAAGGCTGTGGACCCTTAGGCCATAGGTGGTTTATATCATGTTCTGCACCCCTGAACACCGACTCGTGCTATGCCCTGGTGGGAACACTTGCTCCCAAAGAATGTGTGACCAGACTGAGACTTGTTCAGCATTTTCAACTGGGGATGCCACCATCATTATCATCACCACTGTAGACATATGTAGCATTAAAACAACTTGCTAACACCTCAGTCCTGCAACAGCTGGAGATGGGGGACAGTTCTCTTAACCTTCCAGATCCCAATCTGCCTTACAATCTGGAGTGTGTTATTATTATTATTACTCCTAATAATAATAGTATTTGTTAAGCACTTATTATGTGCCAAGCACTGTTTTAACTGTTCTTATAACTGAGGCACAGAGAAGCAAAGTGATTTGCCCAAGGTCACACAGCAGACAAGGGGTGGAGCCAGGGTTAGAATTTATGACCTTTTGACTTCCAGGCCCATGCTCTATCCACAGGCCTGGGATAAAAGACACTCCCGTTCTCCCCCAGTACAGTGCTCTGCATAGAGTAGTTGCTCGTTACATCTTGGCAATGATTGATTTATTTATTCTGTGGCCCACTGATGGAATATCCTTTATCCAGTTCATCTCTGGATTAAGAGGTAAATGAATATATCATTTGAGTTCCTTGTGGGCAGAGATCATGTCAATCAACTCTATTGTATCTTACTCTCTCAGTGCCTAGTAGAGTTCTCTGCACACAAGAAGTGCTCAATACATGCCTTTGATGGATTAATTGTTTAAATCTCCCTTGGGACAGGAGTTGTGACCAATCTGATGATCCTGTACCTATTCTGGCACTTAGCAGCGCTCGGCACATAGTAATTACTTCCCATCCTAGCTAATTTTTGAACATGAATAGCACTAATTTTCATTTTCTGAGGGCATTGCATGGAAATCCCATGACTTGATTTGGTTAAATTGGATCCCTTCAGTCACCAGAGACACCAGTGAATACTGAGTACACAGCAGCTAAGAAACACACAGAACCAATTCCTCCCTCCAGGCTTAACAAGAACGGCCACCCTCAAATCTTCAGAAATATTCCGAGCAGATGAATGTTGCAGTTGAACAGTTCATTCTTTTGTGAATGCAATATCTTAGCCTCAGAAACATAAAGGAGGAGTGGAAAAGTCATGGTCATAGTTTAGGCCTACCTTCTGCTGACAGACGCCAAGGCTACAGCTTCTCGCAAGTGCCAGAAACAGATGATCTGCGCAGGGGTGGGTGCATGGTAGGGAGGAGGAAAAAGGGAGGGAAGATGATATGTAAACGTGGGACTTGGCTGATGGGGAAAAGGACCGTTGGAACTGTTTCAGTGAGCTAGAGAGATGATCATCCTCTTTGGTCTGCTATTGCCCCTATGCACAGCACCTCATTCAGGTTTGATTTGGGTTTCATTGCTGTTTCGCCTCACCCCTGAATGGCCTGGGATGGGACTCACTGGTGAAATCTTGACAGTGTTGCAATTCCTGGCAGCAGATTCCCTTATTACAGCCACAGCACACAGAGCATGCTCTGCCCCAGACTTATCTGGGGAGAGACATGATTTTGGTTTAGAGAATACAGCTGGAGGTGGAGGGTTGGAGGTTTCAAGTCACCTGAGGGAGACACAAATCAAATCTCTATAGCAACTGTAGTGAGCGGGTCTTCAGCTGGTACATCCCCGGTCTGGTACTTTTTTGGCACCACACACTTTCATGTCTGGCATTTATATCTTGAAATGTGAAGCAATTATATAGGTTCTGTTACTTTTCACAAAGAACTATTCTTCAGGATGTCCTTTAGTTTACATTACAAAATGGTGCCCTGACTTACCCTATTATTTTATATCGTTATTATAATGATAATAATGATCATGGTATTTTTTTCAACATTTACTACATACCAAATACTGTACTAGGCACTGGGATTAATTAGGTCAGACATAGTCCCTATCCCTCTCAGGGATCCCATTCTAAGAAGGAGGGAGGACAGGTATTGAATCCCCATTTTATAGATGAGAAAACTGAAAGAAGTCACCTTATGGCCCATAGCAGGCAAGTGGCGAGCTGGGATTAGAACCCAGGTCCTCTGACTCCCAGGACCATTCTTGTTCTGACTCTTAAGTGTCATTCGTTTAGACTGTGAGCCCGTTATTGGGCAGGGATTGTCTCTATCTGTTGCCAAATTGTACATTCCAAATGCTTAGTACAGTGCTCTGCACATAGTAAGTGCTCAATAAATACTATTGAATGAATTAATTACCATTCACAAGTAAAATCAAATGAATATTGCTAATATTTAGCAGGGATGAGCTAGAATAAATGGAGTCCTGCTCCCTTTCTTTTTAAAAAATCAAATGATAAATTGTTTACCTGAGGAGCACCATAAGAGGAAAATGACAGCAGAATTCCACTGGGATTGGCAAGGAACTCTAGCCCTGATGCTCAAAGAACACACTTAACCCAAAGGGTTTTTGATGCCACTCCAGGTGTTCTAACTCATTCCATTTAACTTCTCAAGCATGTGCACAAGAGAAGCACTCAATTAATTGATGATTTGATTCTCAGCTAAATACTGAAAAATGCAGGCCTCCTTGGTCTAATGACAAATTGTCTAAGTCAGAACAACTAGCAAGCACTTAGCACAATGCTCTTCACATAGGGAGTGCTCAATAAATACCATCGATTGATTCAAAACCTCAAATGGTCTTAAACAGAAATCTTTCAAGTTGCCGAAATTGAAATCAGGCTGATGAAAAAGCCAGTCGTTGCAAAATCAGAGAGGAGATGGTAGAATGTCTTTTGCTTCTTTAAGTTTTTTCAGGAATCAGGGCAATTTGACAACTTAATTGTTATTGGCTTTAACCTGCACTTGCCTTGCAATGCAGCTATACCCAAGTGCTGCTGAGGGACATCCATTTCCTGCCAACGTGGAGGAAGGAGAGTGGGCTAGTGGACTGAACATGGGTCAGGGAGTCAGAGGTCTTGGGTTCTAATCCAGACACTGCCACTTGTCTGCTTTGTGACTATGGACAAATCACTTACCTTCTCTGGGCCTCAGTTTCCTCATCTGTAAAATGGGGATTCAATACTTGTTTCCCCTACTACCTAGTCTCTGAGCCCCATGTGGGACAAGGGCTTCGTCCAACATGATTAATTTGTGTCTACCCCAGTACTTAATACAGTTCTTGGCACAAAATAAGTGGTTAACAAATCCTGGAGTTATTACTATTATTATTTCCACACTCACTGAAAAAAGTGCAAGTGATTTCCTTAAATCCCTATCCTTCAAGAAAATACTAGATTTCACCGATCAAAAACACTCTCCATCCCTTCAAGTTTCTTATCCTGTTTTGTAGTTTGGATCTTACATTATACATCTTGTTATCATTTCCAGTTGTCCAGTTTTTAAAAATTATTTCTTCTGCCTTATCCACTTTTCTTGATAAATCCAAATTCACTGTTTCAATTTTACATTTTTTGGGCCAAACATAATTGAGTCAGATAATAAGCATAACAAAAAAGTATTGCTGTATTTAAAAGGAATAATGCAATCTCTTTTTTCATCTGGGAAAATAATAAAGGCTCGGTTGAATATCTTTAAATGGTAAATTAATGACAGGCTTCAAAATGAACCCAGAGGCTATTTTTTCTCAGCTCTAATGATACTGTTCTAAAACATATTAATGGGATATCATTAATATGCACTGGGATATTAGGATGCTAAGCCATTCAGTGATTTATAATTTTTAAGTGCTTGCTACCTTTTCCCATTCATAAATCTCAGAGTGAAGGTGTTGCTTTTGTTGATTCTTGGTAGTTGAGTTTTGAAAGGGCACACATGTGCCATATCACTAATGTATGTTTGTTCTCTGAACAAACCTAACCTACCAGGGCACTGACCTTCAGAACGGATAGAGGCTGCATCAGTCAGTCAATAGCTTCAGATCTGCCTTCTTCTTGTTTGCCTCAGATTCCTGCTCTAGAGGTTATAGGGACTGTAGAGGAAAAGAAAGAAGTTAAAAGAAAATGTTAGCTAACCAGAAAAAAAAAATGGCCCCATTGCCTGTGATGAGGATTATTTCCATTCATTCTGTGCACTTGAAAGACACTTCTAAGTAGCTTTTTATGTCCTTGTTCAGACATATGCCTAGAGATAGAGGAAGCTTTAGCTAACAGTGGAGGCCTCTCTCCAAGTTTTGCTAACTCCCCATTTTGCACACTCTGGACCCAGTTTTGCAGTCAGACAAAGTAAATTAGGGAGAAGTGAATGGCATCCATAATCAGAATGGACACAGGTTCCACACAAGGCTCACAGTCTAAGTGGGAGGGCAGGTATTTTATCCCCATTTTACAGATGAGGAAACTGAGGTACAGAGCAGTTAAGTGACTTGCCCACCGGCCACAAAGCAGGCCAGAGGCAGAAATGGGATTAGAAACTTGGCCTCTCGACTCCTCAGTTTCATGCTCTTTCCACTAAGTCACAATGCTTCACAGGTAGGGAACCCTTTACAGAAAACTGGCGAGCCTCGAGCAGTTCGCTGGGGAGAGCCTCGACGCTCCCGCTGGCATTACCCTCGCAGGTTCCTGTGAACCCGGCCATCTTCTGGCCACAGACATGGCAGCGAGGACCCACAGAGAGAGAGGCTGAGCTTTGAAAACAAAAATACTCATCATAAGCTATCAGGGGGCCATATTTATTGTTGGGATTTGTTAAGCGCTTACTATGGGCAGAGCACTGTTCTAAGCGCTGGGGGAGATACAGGGTAATCAGGTTGTCCCACGTGAGGCTCACAGTCTTCATCTCCATTTTCCAGATGAGGGAACTGAGGCACAGAGAAGTTAAGTGACTTGCCCACAGTTACACAGCTGACAAGTGGCAGAGCTCGGATTCGAACCCATGACCTCTGACTCCCCAACCCGGGCTCTTTCCACTGAGCCACGCTGCTTCTCAAATCCATATCTGTGTGGATAGGGGCAGACCAGCTAGAAACAAGACAGTCTGGTAAAATAGGCAGATAAATGACAACTCTGTGGTTAGATCTTCTCTGCTATGGGACTGTGGCAGTAGCAACATCAGCAGATGCTATCCAACTTGGGGGCTTCTCCTCCTTCTTTCCCTCCTCCCTCTCTTATTGCTATTATCATTATGACCATAATGATAATATTCAGTAAGCACTGTGCATAGCACTGGGGAATATACAGGGTAATTAGATAGGATACCATCCATGTCCCACATGGGGCTTGCAGCCTAAGTGGTAGGGACAGCAAAAGTCCACTTTACAAATGAGGAAATAGAGGCACAGAGCAGTTGAGCCATCTCTGGTGCATTGCTCTGGAGAACTGAGCCTGGGCCAGCCACACTCCTGGGCCCCCAAACCACCTGCTGTCTACACAGCAAATGTGAGAGACCTTAGCAAAGGGTCATAAAATGGGAAGCCTCCAACACCACCAGCAGATCACCTTATATCAACAGCTTTAGCTGGGAAAGTTTTCTCTAAAGGTGCCAGACAGCAGCAAACAGAGAACAGGGCTATCACCCCAAAGGGAGATCTGAACCGCTGGGCTTTGGGATGGTGGTGCCTGTCTTTAAAAGCCACCCAGACAAGTGGGTGGACACACCCAGACCCCAGACACTACCAGAGATTGAAGCATCACTCAGTCAGTCAGTGGTATTTATTGAGTGCTCACTATATGCAGAGCACTCAATTAACTGCCCTGAAATATGCACAGTCCTATGCACCAAATATGAACTACTTGGGCTGTTAAACAGCCGAAGGGATCCTCTCAGCTATTTGTATTTTCTATTTTCTTTCAATTCATTCCTGTCCAAGGGGAGTCCACTTAAAAGAAAGCAGCGTGGCCTGTGTTCTCTCCACTTTGCTGGGAGTCAGAAGGGCCTGGGTTCTAATCCCGGCTGTCAATTGCTTGCAGTATGACCTTGGGCAAGCCACTTAACTTGTCTGTGCCTCAGTTTCCTCAATTGTAAAATGGGGACACCTGTTCTCCCTCCTACTTAGACTGTGAGCCCCATTAGGGACAGGGACTGTGTCTGACCTAATTAACTTGTACCTACCCCAGTGCATAGAACAGAGTTTTACACATAGTAAGTGCTTAATAAATACCATTAAAAAAAAGAGTTGTATTTGATAAGCGTTTACTATGTGCCAAGCATTGTGTTAAGAACTGAGGTAGATATAATGGAATCAAGGCTCAAAGTCTAGGGGGAAATGGGAATAGATATTGAATTCCCACTTTGCAGACGAGAAGACTGAGGCACTGAGAAGTTAAGTCACTTGCCCAAGGTAACACAGCCGGCAAGTGGCAAAGCCAGTTTTATGACTCCCAGTCCAGTGCTCTTTCCACTACACCACACTGCTTCTTTTGCTGCATCCCCTCCTTGAACAATCATCAATCTCTTGGGCTCAGCACTTGAGTTATCCAGTCGCTTTCCTCATCTCTTCCTGAAGAAAGCAATCGCGTAACTCAAGTGCTGAGCCCAAGAGATTGAGGATTTCCTTCCGGAAGAATATCAAAATTCATCCTGAACATGTTCCATGGCCAAGGTTGGTTTGGAATTCGAATCCTAAAGCATTGCAAATCCAGTTGCTAGCCTATTCCTGCCTCTAGGGACCACTGATGGATTAATTGGAATTTTTAGACTCACTTCTCACCACGTCTGCGAGGGAATTCTTTATTTACAACTCTCTAATGCAGATGTAATGTGAATAACCTGAATGATCTGTGCCGTATAAATGCAGCTTCAGAAAGTGGTCCTTTTCAGTTCAACATTCCAATTTTTATTCCTAGAGGAGTAAATGGTATTATGTCAACCAACAATTCTGTTGGTCCACTAGGGCTTTGACCTCAACTCGCTTGTAATAGGAGTATTCTAGCATTTATTGAGCACTGACCGGTTGCCGTACACTGTACGAAGTGCTCAGAAAACCACAAGACCTATTCCCTACCCATGAAGAACTTACCACTTGAACATTTTTACACCTTGGAAAATTCAGTGAAATACTTCCTCTTCTGGCTTTATCCTGGTCCTCTACGATAGGTTCCCAAGTTTAAGATTCATTCACTTTTATTTGAAAATACTCCTTCCCTGTGGTGGTGAGGGGAGAAAGTGAACTTTTCTCCCCTCGCCATAAGAGGTGTGTGTGGAAAAATGCCTTGAAGCTGAAATCGTTTTACTGCTTTATACACTCCCCATAAGCACGTAACTCCAACCTGCTATTCCCTGTCAGAGAAAACTTGGTAAATATTTAAGTGCTAATTTTGAGTAGAAATAACCCATACCTTCCCTATCAATTGCTGAGCCCATATTTTCATCGACAAGTCTCATTAGTCCTGTATAAATTTGATGTGAAATGGCGAATTGTCACTGAAATGTTAAACCTATCGCAAAGCAGGCTTGTGCGGAACCCTCATGTGATCGGTTTCAAGCAGTAAAAACAAAACAAAGTCCGTTAAAGAGCCTGTGTGTACAATTCCTCCACTCAAAAACATGGCAAAAACCAAGTTAAATAAAAACATATGACAGTGAATGTGTCCACTGGGATCGCTTCCTTGTGTTTTATATTATAGCAGCTAAGCATTAAGTCAGACCCTTAACTTGATTTTAATGTATTTAAGCAATAACCATCAAGGCAAAGGACATTTCCTGGGAATTAATGACTGACTGAAAGAGTTGATGGCCCAAAGTGAAATCCAGGACCATTAACCCCAGCTGGTCATTAATTCCCCAGGAAATGCCCAGCACTGAGGTTGTTATTGCTATTTATTGCCCCTTTCATATATTAAGAAAAAAAATTAAATATTTTCCCCTGCTGTGCTGGCATTTCAGAAAGTGCTGTGGGAAAGGAGGGAGTTGAATGGCTCTGTTCTGGCTGGAGAAGCATTTTCTGCTAAATTAAAGATGACGAGACAAATGGAAGCCACGCAAACAACTTCAGTGATAAGTGTCAAATAGCACAAATAAAACACCAAAAGAGAGGGGAGGATGCCAGCATCGGCTTTATAGCTTCAATTCGCTCCCTGACCTTTCTTTCTGAAGGTCATTGGTGCTCCTTATATATACCCATTTGGAACTTTCATTTTTTTATGCATGTGAGATGGCAAGCTGTGATTGGCTTGCCCATGAGAAAAAGAGTCCCAAGATTTCATGTTTTCCCTCTCTCGGGTCTTACAAAGCCAGGCCTGCAATCCCGTTTGGACCCAACAAAATACACCCAAATGCAGGAAGACCCCTACTTCAGAAGGTTGGAATGAGAAAAACCCAATAAACATTTATGCAGCGCCCTTTGCTAATCATAGGTTCAACAGTGCTAAATAACACTATTTTCTCCAATGATCAATAAGCCCGCTGTGGGTTTGCTTCCTGGTGCTCACCATTTAGAACTGTATTCCAGAATGCAGAAATACATCCATAATAGAAAAACAATTTGAAAGCTAGAAATTATGGAGGTGGAACCGGGTTCTCTTCCAACTATGATGCTGCAGGGCCTTATGGACCAAAATACGCTGTGGCATGCATATGTGAACAGTTTTAAAATCCTTCAGTTGATGTGCTTGGGCGTTGCATGCAATCGTTTTTATGACCAGTTACACCAAACAATTGAAATTGATTTTTCTGTCAGTTTTTTTTAACAGCTTCATAGCTTTTGCCAGCAAATTGTTCAATTTTTTTATTAAAAGTATTAGTAGGCGGAGTTCATCAGATTAAAAATATTACATTTTGTCAAGCAATCAATGCTGATTTAAAAAGAAAAGGCTACCATTGTTACCAGGACTTTTACTTTACATTTATTTCTGAATCTTTTTCCTTTAAAATAACTGCAATACATTTATTGTTGAAGCACCGATGGAGACATCTCGAGGGATTTTTATGATAAAGTGACTTGATAAGTAGAAATTGATAATTACCAGTGGTGGTAGTAATAGCAGTATTATTAATAGTCTCCCCCATTAAACCGTAAACTTCTTAAGGGCAGGGAACATATCTGTTGACTCTATTGTATTGCACTGTCCCATGTGCTTAGTATAGAGCTCTGTCCACAGTAAGCACTCAATAAATATGATTGATTAATAGTAATAGCATTTATTAAGCATCCACTTTATGTGATGCACTATACTTAGGTGCTTGAAAAGTACGGAATAATGAAGTGACACATTTCCTGCCCACAAGAAGCTTAAACTCTGACGAGAGAGACAAATATAAAAAGGCTTACCATCGGAGAAGCCAAAATAAACAAAGCGGACATGTATATATAAGGGCTAAGGAAAGTATAGATCCATTTGTCTAGCACTAGCAACATTGCAATCAGCCAAACACTCATTTCGGGGACCCAGTATGGCAAGCAGAGAGCTCCTTTCGGCCCCGGAAGCTTACGTTCACTTCCATATCTGTAAAAACACTGAAGTGTTTGAAAATTTCTGGAGATTTCTTCAAGGTGGACACTCCAGACACCCAGAATTATATTGGACAGTCTGGTTTTCAGCTGGTTTTTAATGTGGTTTCAATGTGTTCCCAGAGGCTTTGATGTCCGTGTTTTAATTTTCAATGCCAAACCTCCTCTGCTGCTATGTGACTCAGTTGCTGCACCAAACTTCACAAAGTCATTCAGTCAGTCATATTCATTGAGCACCTACTGGATGCATAGCACTGTACTAAGCGCTTGAGAGAGTGCAATACAACAATAAACAGACACATTCCCTGTCTACAATGAGTTTACAGTCTAGAGGGAGGAAGATGCAGAACAAAGACCTGGGAGGAAGACTCAGAGTCATTGGAAAGGTGAAGGAACCCCAGGGAAATATTCTAGGTGTGGGCTGACTCGGGCTGAATCGAATACGTCTCTGCAAAATGGTGGTTATTCATTCGTCGTATTTATTGAGTGCTTACTGTGTGCAGAGTACTGTACTAAGCACTTGGAAAGTACAATTTGGCAACAAACAGAGACCATCCCTACCCAACAAAGGACTCACAGTCTAGAAGGCGGGAGACAAGAAAACAAAGCAAAACAAGTAGACAGGCATCAATAGCATCAATATAAACAGAATTATAGATATTTAAATGGCCACTTTGGCCCAAGAACTATACTGTGTGCTGGAGTTGATACAACACGGTCAGATCAGACACACTGCCTGTCCCATATGGGATTATGCCTTTCTTTCTCGAATCGGGATAAATCTGGCTCTAAGGCTTACATTTGGTTATGAGTCTTACACTAAATTAGATGTTGTGTTTTTATTCTCCCATTAGTTTAGTGTATTAACTGTATGTGGGAGACTAAATATGAACTAATGACCTTGATTGATGCCAATTTGTCTGGCAGCAACAATTCATCACTTTTAGTTCTGGTAATAAATTGGAAAGGCAAGTCCAATAGCAGCAGGCAATTTGCTTCATTGACTTTGACTTTTTTGAAAATAAATTTTCCCAGCATCTACAACAGTATAAAACACATGATTATCCTGTGATGTTTAATACAGGATAATTTCTCCCTCTTCCCAAGTGCTTTTTTTTTTAAATGGGTCTTCAAACTTGGGCAAAAGTCAGGATACATAATATCTCTGCAAATATTTGGGGGAGCCAAAGGTCTTTAATAGCCTCTCCATAAGTGAAGGTGCAATATAAAATCCAAGAAGTCTCTATTCTCCTGCAATTTTTCAGGCCTCGAATTCTGCTCATCCTTTCCTCTACTCCATCACTCTTACAGAACTTTGGTTTCAGGCTACTTCTCAAGTACCCCAGAGTCTGTTCCTGATATCTGAGGGACCATGAAAATTCTGAATATAATAATGTTGGTATTTGTTAAGTGCTTACTATGTGCAGAGCACTGTTCTAAGTGCTGGGGTAGATACAGGGTAATCAGGTTGTCCCACATGAGGCTCATAGTCTTAATCCCCATTTTACAGATGAGGTAACTGAGGCCCAGAGAAGTTAAGTGACTTGCCCACAGTCATACAGCTGACAAGTGGCAGAGCCGGGATCTGAACCCATGACCTCTGACTCCCAAGCCCATGCTCTTTCCACTTAGCCATGCTGAGTATATATCAATATTGTATTTCTATCAGCCTCTATATATGTAGCACTGTACTTGCTCATCAGAACAATAATGGCAGAGAGTAATGGTACTCAGCGTTGATGTAGTCCTGACTCTTCTTTCCACAATATTAACATTCCTAGGTAGAGATACTACTACACTCTTTTATTGGGTGGTATGGATCTAGTTTTCCGCACTAAGACTGAGACCATTCTCCCTGGTAATCCAGCAATCAGTCAGTCGTATTTATTGAGGGCTTACTGTGTGTCAAGCACTGTACTAAGCACTTAGAAGAGTTCAGTGCAACCAAGTTGGTAGACATGTTCCCTGCCCACTAGTCTGCAGTCTATAAGGGGAGAGAGACATTAATATGAATAAATTACCAATATATGCGTGCTGGTACTGTGTGCGCAGGGCATAGAGGGACCGGGCGAGAGGATGTGGATGGCTTAGTGTGAACCGTCGCCACCACTGTAAAAGCAATTCAAGAGCACGTCCCTCTAATGATAAGCCATACCTTTCTGCTCTTAACCACATGTGTCTGAGCAGTGGTCTAAGGCTGTGAGCTCTTTGTGGATAGGGCTCACATCTGTCAACTCTGTTGTGTTGTAATCTCCCAAACACTTAGTACAGTGCTCAGCATATAGTAAATACTCAATAAATACCATTAATTGACTAGTTGATGGCTCACCCTGAGAGCCCAGCGGCTGGAAAACGCACTACTGCTTTATTTTTTTGGACAAAGTATGCAAGAGATTCTCTGTAATCGACATTTGGGCTCACAGATACAATCTCACATTGGCAACCACAAGGCAAAGGATGGTTTTATATCAGTTTTCTCCTGGCACTTCCAGTGACAAGCTATTTCTTCAGTTTTATGACAGCCATGTCAGTGAACAGGTGGAACCTTGTAGGAGGGTAGAGAGGATGAACAGGGAAGGAGAGAATTGGAGAAGTAATAGAGTAATAATGCTGTTAATTGAGCACCTACTACCATCCACTGTATTAAGCACTTCACATCCCACCTGAGGAAGAGAATTCACTCTGTTGTGTGTCTTGCTTTCCAGAATGCATAGGCCTGGGAGAGGGGCACCATTGACTTCTAATCCAGAAATAACCTTGGCTTTATTAAATCGAGACCAAGCGAAAGATTCGAAAAATAACTCTCCCTTTAAGCCTCCTCCTCCTCCAAATTAAAACACAGTCGGTCTCCAAAGTGTATTAATATCGCTGGTGTAAAAGACCACAGATATAGCATGGCTATTTATCAAGACCAGTCAGTTCCCAGAATAATTGCATATTATTCTTCCTGCTTTTAGTGCATTGATTTTTTTTTCTTTATTTGGCTGGGGTGTTTCACTTAGTGAGTACTAAGCAATTTTAGATCAAGGCCTGTGAATTGGTCATTCAGATTTCAGGAAGCTTAATAAATTATTCAGTATTCCATCAGTATGTGCCCATGCTCTTCCCATTAGGCCACGCTGCTTTAATCCCCATTTTACAGATGAGTAAACTGAGGAACAGAGAATTAAATCATACCTTAGCTTTGAATTTATTTAAATGAAATATGAGAGTTATTTTGAGATCAAACCTGGGAGAAATATTTTGAAATCAAAATATTTTGAGGTGTAACAGTATGTTTGGTACATGATTGTTAGACTTCCAAATTGGAAAGATCCCAGAGTTTAGGATAATCCTTGAAGAGATGATGAAAGGAGATGGTTTTGGTATTCCATTTGAAAGGGCAATAAGGTCAGAAAAGGAAGCCATAACAAGAGAAAGCAGATACAGATATTAAACTCTGGTCACGCATGAGCACTTGAAGATACAAAAATCACTCAACCTTTCAGTGATCGGTAGTTCTGAGCAAATCCTCCTTCCTCTGAACAAGCTTCATTGGGAACACAGAGAAGCCCAGTGCTTGGCAGTTAGTAAGTGCTTAATAAATGCTATCATCATCATCATCATCATCATCATTACTAATATATAACATGTTACATTGTACTCTCCCAAGCGCTTAGTACAGTGCTTTGCACATAGTAAGCACACAATAAATATTAATAATAATATTTTAGACAAAATGTACATGCCATTGCAGAACTGAGTGCGTAGAAATTTGCTCATCCCAGATCTTTAACAAAACCTAAGAATTTCCAGTCAGGGCTGGATAAGACCCAGAATGGCAGCTTTCTGATCTGTTCCCTACCCTTCTCTGTGACCCCTGAAATCCTTCCTCCTTTTTTTGCCCTCACACTCAACTTGAAAAGTTGGCATCTATGTTTTATTTACAAAATTTCTTCCCAAAGACATGCAGACTCCACAATGTGAAGCAGTAGTGGAGATGACTATGTGGGTAAATTAGGCTAAATCTGCTTCTCTTGGGCTAAGGAGTGACTTCTTTTGGTGGCTTCACAAAGATGCTTATTTCAGAGGCAATAAAAAAGGGATAATTTTATAGAGATGTGCTCCCATACTTGGCAGAGACTTACACTTTTACGGCTCATTTTTGAAAGAAATTAATAAGGCTTCAGAGAAGAGTGAGAGTGAAGACTACTACAAGACTGGAAGTAATAACAGGGCCCAAATAACAATAATTCTTAGCAATTGGTAATCTGGTTGAGGGGTTTATTACACATTAAAATCTCAAAAGAGAAGCGTTTTCCACTGCATTCATCTCCAGAAGAACATGGGAACTTGGTTGATGTTCTTAGAGTTCTAATCTCATGGATATTCATTTATGTAAAGAATGGAATCATCTGTTAAATGAGACCTCTGGCACAGTCTGATCCAAGTGGGAAAGGTAACATTTTAGAAGGTGATTAGTCTAATAATTGGATTTGGCTGGTGAGCAGTAAAGCAGAAGTTGGGACTTCACTGATGAATAAGTAGGGTGGTCAATCCCCTGGTCTGACTCAGTGCCTGCCCCCTTTCAGGTTCTGCAATGGATGCTTTTCTTTCTGGCTATCTGTTTTCAGTGGCAAGCTTCCTTTGCCATGGGTCCTAACAACAATAATAATACTAACAATAATTATGGTACTTGTTAAGCACTTACTATGTGCTAAACATTGTTCTATGCACTAGGGTAGATACAAGTTAATCAGGTTGGACACAGTCCCTGTCCCATAATGAGGTAAATGCTCTCATCCCCATTTTAGAGATGAGATAACTGAGGCCCAGAGAAGTTAAGTGATTTGCCCAAGGTCACACAGCAGACACATGGCAGAGGCAGGATTAGAACCCAGGTCCTTCTGATTCCCAGGCCCGTGCTCTATCCACCAGGCCACACTGCTTCTGCTCCTGCTCGGGTTCTCCTCCTGTCACTGGAGGGGATCACGAGGCTCTGGAGCTTCTTGGAGCTTCAGGATCTCATTTCCTGGGGAGGTAGAGTGGCCTAATAGAGCACAAAAGGGGGAGTCTGCAGGTCTGGGTTCTAATCCCAGTTCTGCCACTTGCCTGCTGTAGGACCATGGGCAAGTAACATAACTTCTCTGATCCTCAGTTCCCTTATCTGTAAAATGGGGACAAAATACCTGTTCTCCCTTCCCCTTAGACTGAGTCCCACGCAGGATGGGAACTGTTTCTGATTTGCTTATATTTTACTCCAGTGCTCAGTATACTGCAGCGACACACAGTAAGTGCTTAATAAATATTTTAATTATTATGTTTTTATGTTTCTCCTCCTGTGACAGCATTTCCCTTTTCTACCAATTTAATTGAATCCTATATGAATTCCATAAATACTGTTAATCCCAATTTATTCTTAACGCGACCAAATGTCCTTTTTCCTCTCTGCATTTGAACCAATACTATCTATTAAATGATCTTGAGTTAATGTCTTTACCCTCTTTACTGCTGTGCATTTTTTAGTGAATTTTCATTAGTAGTCATTAGTCAAATGTGATTTAAGGGAAACTCACCTTGACACGTTTGCCTGGAATGAGTGCTGTGTACCACACTGAAGTTTCAGCAGTTAAGGCCAAAACCTAACCACTGAAATAGTACAGCCTTTGAAACAATGACTGTTCAAGGTAGATTTTTCATCTGAAGGCAGCTACTCTCACTTGCCGGGTTTTCTGAGGCCTTGATCCTTCTTCTATCTTTTTTATTCTTTCTGAAAGGGTAACTTAAGAGTAAAGGGAAGATCCATTCATTTTCTTCTTAGAAGTCACTTGCACACAAAGTCTACCTGTAGTTTCCTGGAATTAGGGGATTGTCAACTCCTTGAGGACAGGGATCATGTCTACCAACTCTATTGCACTCTACTCTCCCAAGCACTTAGTAGAGTGCTCTGCACACAGTAAGCACTCAGTATCTCCCCCAGTGCTTAGTGCTTGACACACAGTAAGCGCTTCAGAGGTTGAGAGATGGGGGAGACAGAGAGAATGAGGGAGGGAAGGAAACAGAGGGAGGGAAAGGAAAGTCTCAAAGAGAGGGAGAGGGACAGAGAAAGAGCTACTTGGGATAGTAAATGGGGGTCCTCCAACGGACTGTAAGGTCCTTGAGGGCAGGGATTGTGTCTGCATACTTTATTGTACTCTCCTCAGCACTTAGTACAGGGTTCTACACTCAACAAGTTTTCTAAAAATGCCATTAATTGAGTTTCAATTAGGATCAGGAAGGGGTCTCAGCAGCATCTTAGAAGAGGGGAGCAGGGAGAAGGAGGCTTCTGGAGAAAATCAAGCACAACATATGCCGCAAGTGTCTGTTTCACCGGTTTGTTTAAAATACGCTATGCGTGTTCAAGTGGCAGTAGTTCTCAAGTAGTTGCTTGATTTCCTCTATAATAGTTTCCTCTGTTGACTGACTTTACAAATATGGTGAAACTAAACAACTAAATGAGAACCATAAATCTTCAACAGGCAACCATACCAGAGACCATGGCTTAAACAAATAAATGGACAAAAAAATAGGATCATGCAAATTTACCAGACAAATCTCAAACAGTCCCCAGCCCTTACAAATGAAAACTGTTTTTGGCTTCTCCTTTTCCTGGCTCTGAAGTAAAAAAAAAAAAAAGACTGTGGTATTTAAGTGTTTACTACATGCTAAGCACTGGGGAAGATCCAAGATAACCAGGTTGGACACAGTCTCTGTCCGACAAGGTGTTCGCAGTCTGCCATCTCAGATATTGTAAGCTCTTTGTGGGTAGTGTTCATGTCTACCAATTCTGCTGCACTCTCCCAAGTGCTCAGTACAGTGCAGTGCACAGAATAAACATTCAGTAAATATTAGCGATTGACTGATTTCTGATTACAAAACTTTCCTCTGATAGCTACTACTCTGAAAAGGTAAAAATTCCTTCAGAAGGAAGTCTAGCCCACACAGCCCACTCTCTTGGAACAATGAAGCTCTGGTCAGCCCCTGTTTCATCCCAGGGAGGGGCTGGGTAGGCAACACGGGGGAGGCCTGCTTGAATTTGCCAACTCTATAACTGCCACTGTAACACTTGGGACTTGGTCTGAGCTGTGAGTACTCTGAAATCCTGCTGCTCCTTTTGGCTTTGTCGCTGTCCATGTCTTTGGTGGTTTTGGTCTTTTCTTGTACGGCTGTTGCCAACCTTTTCGGTCCTTTCCCTATAATTAGATTGTGAGCCCCACGTGGGCCAGGGATGGTGTCAACACCTCATTCACGTACTTTTTCCAGCGCTTAGAACAGTATTTTGCACACAGTAAGTGCCAAATAAATACTGTTATATCTATTACTACTACCTTGCTCTATAAGCTGCACTTCATCAGGAAGTGGCTTTGTGCAAGTCTATGATTTAGATTACATAACTGGCAGCACTTATGCCAAGTGGCGCCATTTTTCTTTCTGGGCAGCTGATGCTCTGTTGTCTTATGATATCCTGTTGCTCAGGATGTGATTTCTTTTTTTCTAGGGGTGTTAGATTTCCATTAGAGTCTATACAACAAAAATAAAAGCACCAGATGTGAAAATGTGGTAAATCCTATTTTTGGTGAGGCAGGAAAGGTTTAGGGACACCAATTCAACAGTTACAGCAGAACAAAAGGACATAAAAAATGTCAAATATCTGTAAAGCACTTACTTTACCAAGTACTGTATTGAGGGCTGGGGTAGATATTCAGTTAATCAAGTGGGGACACAATGCTTGTCCCTTATGGGGCTCACAGCCTAAGGGGTAGATCCAGGATAATCAGATTGAACAAAGTCCCTTGTCCCACATGGGGCTCACGGTTTAAATCTCCCATGGCTAGCCATTTCCCTCTGTATCAAGTAAAAACTCCATCAATCATTCCATGGTCCTGACTATTTAAACCTGTCCACCAATCCTCTCCTTCTTCCTACACACCAGTAATCTTCACCTGCTACTCCCCAGTCCATGCTGTAGGGTCCCCCTGCAAAACCAACCTCACGGTTCCTCAACTCTCAATTCTCCAGCCCCTGACATACACCATCCCCTGAAACTCATTCCCCTTTTTAAGTCTCCCCCAAGACCGTGGCTCTTCCTATCTTTGAAGCCCTTCTGAAATTCTACCTCCTACCAGAGGCATTCCCAATTGATTTTCTTCTCCCCGTGGCTTAGCTTCTCAGCCATCAGCTCAGCATTTATGCCCACACAACCACCGATACCACAGGTACATATCAATTTACATATTCTATAATTTAAGCACTTATTTATTCAATAACCCATCTTTCCACTATCTCTTTCATTTTGTCTGTAGGTAAATTTCTCTGTCTCTCCACCCTGCTAGATGCTAAGCTCCTTGAGGGTAGGGATAATGTCTAAGTTTGTCAGTCTCCCCTTGTAGATTTTGAGCAGGGGACAGGTCTACCACCTCTATTATCCTTTCCCAAGTGCTTAGTACGGTGCTTTGCACACAGAAGTGCTCAATAAATACTGTTGATTGATTTTACTTCTACTGTACTCTTCCAAGCATTTAGTATGAGACTCTGCACACAGCATAAACATTATCGATTGACTGATTTATTATAGTGACCCAATGCTTTAATTTGTGATCTTTGAAGAGAGGAAATGGATACAACCCTGTTGAAAACAAAAGGACTCATCATGAAAGATCAGTGAAAAATTATCATTATGGGCAGAAAGTGTAGTCACTATAAACCTTGTACAGTAAATGATCTTTGGTAGCAGGTAAAAAAAGTATGTGGCGGTGAATAGAAGTATTTGTCTTTGTTCTCGCCCCTTCTAGTTGATGGATTTAGAGAAGGAGCAATTTTGGATTTAGTCGAATAGTTTTTATCAGTTCCATTGGCTTTTATAAATGGTACACCCCTTCCTTCTTTTAAAAATCTATTGCAAGGGTTTCCAGAAAATCCATCCCTCAGCTGTGGATCCTGGGTTTTTAGGATCTCAATGGACAGTCTTCATCCCTGGTGGAAATTGGGTTAAAGGGGTAAGGAGGAGGGATAAGCAGTGTAGCCTTTATGCCTACTAGACAGAAGGGAGCATCGCTCAGTCTAACCAATCACATTTATTGAGTGCTTATTATGTGCAGACCACTGTACTAAGTGCTTGGGAGAGTATGACATAACAATATAACAGACACATTCCCTGCCCACAGTGAGCTTTCCACTATAGTGGATAGAACATTTGTCCTGTAGGATTGAAGGGGGAGTATTCACTGCTTTAGGCATATGACTTCATTAACAGCTTTGCCTCCAAAGATGAACACCAGTTTTCTTTATGGATGCTTTCTCTGCTTTTGAATTTTCTTCATTCAAAAATGGAACACAATCTGTGTTGCACTTTTGCTAAAAAAAGATAATCTCTTTCAAAATTGGTTTTCGGTAGTAGTTACTGAACCAATGGTGGATCAAAGCACTTATCGAAATGTGTTCAGAGAAGCTGAACTGAATTTAAAAAAAATCAACTTTTAAGAAATGTTACATTTTGAACAGAAGTGATAAAAAAGGCACTGTGAAAATCAGGACCTCCAACTATTTACTGGTTGTGTTTAGTAAAATTCAAAATGGGTTATTCTTAATGTGTGCACCTTATTTTCTAGTGCAATGCAAGTAGGAATATCCCAAGCAAATATCTAGACTCTCATTAAATATATTGGAATAAAGATGCTGAGGTTAAGAAGATAAAATTCATGTATAACTCAGAAAGTGGATGAAATTGTGAACTGTTTTAGCCTGTAAAAGCTGTCCCATATCAAATCTAAATCAGAGATGATATCCCCAAACTGGAAAATTTTTTTTTAAATGACTACTGCATTTAAACACTTATTTTCACTCGAGGCATTAAAAGTCGTTTGATTGAACCCCCAACAAAAACCAAAACTTTGTTATCTCAAAGTTGAGTCCTGAGACTATATTCTTAGGAAATCATTGTTTTTTTTAAAAAGAGAAAAGCTTACCTAAAACAATTATCATGCATTTCAAGTACCACATAGTCCCAAAATCTGTTTCTGCAAAACACAGCTGTTGAGTTATTTGGAATTTTGCTCTTTTTAAAAAACCAAAACACCACCAAGGAAAACAATGTAAAGAAGCACGTGACGACACCTACGTGCCTAAAGGCCAACTTTGGAGGGAGTCTTTTGTCCTCTGCAGTTGCCGTTTTGTAAAATGTTGAGTTTGCTAGCGGGAAAGGTGGGAAACGCGGGTCAAATGTTGCGGGTGGCACGTGAGAGAGACAGACAGGCAGATCGGAGGAGAGAGAGAGTAAGAGACAGCACGAGGGAGCTGGTAGGTGACTCGAAACAAAAGCGCAGGCAGAAAGAAACTTGGAGCGGCGGCGGAGTTTGCGCGGTCATTTAATCTGCTTTTCGTCCCCTGCCCCTCCGGACAGTGACGGGGCGCGGGGGGAAGGTCCAGCCGGAGGACAAGGGCCAGATGCCGCCGGGGGAAACACCCGGGGCCGGGGCACAGCGGGGGGGCGGGGGAAGAAGGACACGGGGAGAGGAGAATGGGGGAGGAGGAAGGAAGAAGGGGGAGAGAAGGAGGGTAAGGAGAGAGAGGAAGGAAAATGGAGAGGGAAGGGAGGGGAAGCAGAGAGAGGAAGGAAAAAGGAGAGGGAAGAAGGAAAAGGGAGGGGAAGGAGAGGGAGGAAAAAAAGGGTGGGGACGGGAAGGAGAGAGGAAGAAAAAAGGAGAGGGAGAGAAGGAGGGGAAGGAAAGGGAGGAAGGGAAAAGGGGAGGGAAGGAGAGGGAGGAAGGAAAATGGAGGAGAGGGAGGAAGGAAAAAAGAGAGGGAGGAAGGAAAAAGCAGAGGGAGAGGAGGGGAAGGAAAGAGGAAGGAATAAGGAGAGGGAGAGGAGGAGGGGAAAGGAGGAGGAAAAGGAGAGAGAGAAGGAGGGGAAGGAAAAAGGAGAGAGGGAAGGAGGGGAAGGAAGAAGGAAGGAGAAAAGGAAGGGAAGGAGAGAGACAGAGAAAGGAAGAGAGAAAGAGGAGGAGGGCCCCTTTCTCCGGAGGTGGGTGGGCGTGTGCGGGGGCCGGTGCTGGGCGGAAGGCCGACAGGTGGGTCCGCCCCCCCCGTGCTCCCGCCCCCTCCCCCAGTGCTCCCCGCCAATGCCAACCACGCCAACGCCGAGCACGGGGGCCGAGGCGGAGCACGGGGGCCTGGACCGGTCCTGCCCAGGGGAGCGCAGCAAGCCTGCGGAGGTGCCAGACAACTGCCCGACCCCGGCCCCTGCCCCTTGCCGGGCTCCTCGGGGGGCGGAGCGGGGCGGTGCTTTGGTCTGGGCTGGGCTGGGCCGGGCCGGGCTGGGCTGGGCCGGGCCGGGCCGGGCCGGGCCGGGCGGCCAGAAGGGCTGGATTTGGAGGAGCTGGTGGCGGCGGCTGTAGAGGGGCCAGCCTGCTGGGCGCCCCGTAGTTCCCCACGAGGACCCGCAGGGGCTGCAGCGGTTGCAGGAGCTGCTGCACTAGCAGCAGCGGGCAGGGCAGGGCAGTTCTGTTCTGTCCTCCCCTCCCCGGGAACCCCGGGCCACCAGCAGCCGCAGCCCCTGCAGCCCCGGCTGCACGGACACCGACCCCCCGGAGGAGGAGGAGGAGGAAGAAGAGGAAGAGCAGCCGCCTCATCCTGCGGCATCAGGGGAGCCTCACGGCCGCAGGTGGGAGACTCGTCTGGCGTTTGTGGTCGCCGCCCCCAGCTGCGGGGTTTGGCTGCGGTGGGGTGGGGGGGCGTGCATGCATGCATGAGTGTATGGAAGGGCTGCATGCGTGCATGCATGGAGGGGGTGCATGCATGTGTGCCCGGGTGCATTTGCGGCGAGGAGCGAGACGGCGAGCTCCCGACGGGCAGGGAACGCGCCGCCTCATTCTGTTGCAGTGACCCCTCCCAAGCGCTTAGGACAGTGCTCTGCACAGAGGAAGCGTCCGGTCGATGCCGCTCTGACCGATCGATTGAATTGTGTCTCGTTTGTGGAGCGGTTTCCCCTCGGCGGAGGGAGGGGAGGCCTGGGGCAGCGCCTTGCTCGAGACTTGAGCCAGAGCAGGGTTGGGGGTGCGGGCTTCTTTCGTTTTTCTGGTTCATGGTCCCCGGCTTCTTTCCCCCGCCTACCTCCTCCGCCTACCCTGACTGCTTTTTAAAAAACAACAACGAACGAGCCGAGAAAACAACACCCCAACATCGGTAGCCTGGACTTTGGGCGGGGTGAGGGTGGAGGAAAGCCCCCCTTTTTTGGTATAGGCGTTGCCGGACTCTGTTTTCATGGTCAAGCTCACAACTTGATGGTGGTGCCTTGCTCAGGTGCACGTTTTAAGACAAGCGTTGGGTTTCAGCGGGATGGCAGAATTGGATTTCTCGGCCCTGACTAAATGGTCAAGCTCACAACTTGATGGTGATGTGCACATTAGCAAGGCATTTTAAGAGAAGCGTTGGGTTCCAGCCGGATGGCGCAATTGGACCTCTCAAGTTCTGATTTAATGGTCAAGCTCATAACTTGATGGTGGTGCCGTGCTAACGTGCACAATTTAAGAGAAACGTTGAGCTCTAGCCAGATGGCAGAATTGGACCTGAGGCCTGGTCTAATGGTCAAGTTCAGAACTTGACAGTTGGTGCCTTGCTAACGTGCATATTTTAAGAGAAGCGTTGGTTTTTAGTCAGATGGCAGACTTGGACCTCTTAGTCCTGATTTAATGGCCTGAACTTGATGGCGATGCGGTGCCAACGTGCACATCTTAAGAGAAGCATTGGGTTGTAGGTGGATTGGGCCTTTCGGTCCTGATTCGGAACTAATGACAAAAATCTCGGTATCTGTCCAGGGCTCCCTGTGGGTCAAGCACTGTGCTAAGTGGTGGGATAGATAGAAGCAGATTAGACACATGAGTAGTGTGTGTATGTATGGAGGGAGGCAGTTGGGAAGGTGGTGTTGATTGTGTCTGCTCTACACTGTCTTCCCTGAAGCAAGAATGCATTTCCAATAGATGGGGTCTGTCACTAGATCTGGTGAAAATTCTACTTTCCCAACTTGAAGTGATTTGAGGTTACTGGGTGTTGAAAGTATCATTCTCCACCCCAGTGGATCAAGCCTTTGGTGTAGCACTTGTTGTCTTTATATATTTGGCTCCCAGAGGATGACCTACATGAAATGAATCATGAAGGGGTATTTTATGAGCACTTTTAATGTGTGCAGAGTACTGTACTAAGCGCTTGGGAGTGCAGTACAATAGAGTTGGTTGATACAATCCCTCCCAAAACAATTGCACTCTCCCAAGTGCTTAATACCGTGCTCTGCATGCAGTAAATGCCATTGATTGATTTGGATTAGACCAGATACAGACTCCAAATGATCTGTCTTTTGGGGTAGCTATATTCTGAAGCAAGAGCATTATTCAGGAGTGCACTTTTATTGTAGGAAGAATGAATACTGTTTCAAAAGATCAGATCAGGAAATGTATTGTTTAGATTCACTGGATTTTTCACTCTCTACTTTCTTCTGCGTTATTTCACCCGTTTATTAAATACAGGGAACTGACATGTATCAGAATGTTGGTGATGCCAAAACTCGCTCATCCGTAGTCATAATCTAAGAAATAAGTGTTGTGTTAAACTTGAGAAAGATTTCGTATCATCAGAGAATTAAATTACAAAAGGAAAAGCTTAAAGAACCTGATTTAACTCAATTTTTTGAACACACAATTCTCTGTTTTGCAGTCGTTTGCGAATTTCCATTTTTGCAGGTGGCTTTTGGAATACTTTTGTCACTGAATTATCCTGCTTTTATATGAAAATGATTAAATGTCTTACATGCAAAATATTCTATAGAGGAAGTTCTTTTTATGTTTTAGAGTACTCTCTCAAGCACCCAGTACAGTGCTCTACACCCAGTAAGCATTCAGTAAATACCTTTGATTTGTTTGTCTTCCTAGTATGAGAATTCATTAAGTAGGCCCTGAAGACAAATTTTAAACTTTTTAAAGGAAGGGATATTTGACTCCAAAGTAGTTTTTAAGAACTTTCGTTACCGTAGCTTGTTTCAGGTGCTATTCTTTTCGAAGTTGTCTGTTTTTAGGGATAATATGTGGTTAATTTCTCCTCTTTGACTACAGGTGGCAGTGTGGAAGCCAAGAATAAGAATTGGCAGAAGTTAACAGTTCTGTTCTCTGAGGAAAGTCATCAACCTGACTAAGCCCGGGAACCCCGAAAAACCACAGGTATGTTAAACAATTAATCCAACTACCTTGGCTACACCCCATCGTGACTGTATTCTGACACTACTGACACCTTTAAGTATCTTTGATCAATATTTTGAAATGCATTGTCCTTGAAAGGATTCTAAAATGTAATTTAAGGTGCAGAAATGGTTCTGACAGTGAAAGCTATTTTATCAAGGTCTCAGAGAGATAAATGGGATTTTTTTTTCAACAGTAATTATTAAAGAAAAGTACAGAATTCAGTTTCTTGGTCTCTGATAAAATTGCATTTTCTTGCAAGTATAACTTGCCTTTTTCAATTTTAAATAAAAGTGCACATGGTTCAATTAGGGAGAATGGTCCAGCTTCAACCTCAAAGCTTACCAGAAAAATCAACTCAACAATCATCAGCACACTTTGTGTTTGTTTTTGGTTGTTTCATTTACAGAAAAATATATCCCACCTTTTGCTTTGGCAATAAAGAAATAGAACTAATACTGAATCATAAGAACTGTTTTACGGAGCCTTTCTTTTGTTCCTCTGAAGTATCCAAAATGATTTTTTTTGTTTCTGTGCTTATCTTGTATTATTTTATACACATTCTCCTTGCCATATAAGCAGGTACTGTATTTGTTTTTACTAAAATGCTACTTATTTAGTTTGGGCCCTTGTGTCTCAGTTAAGGCTGTCGTTCACCGATTTTAACATTTTTGCCAATGTTCAAATCTGGAAATCAAATCAAACATGTCTCACTCTTAAGATTTTTCATCCAACTGCATAGCATATAATTTTACTGTTGCCTAGAGAGAATGGGTGAACCTTTTCTTTGCACTCTTTTTAAGAATTGTTCTCTACATTTCTCACTAAATTCAGTTGTTCTGAGAGGTGTGCAGGGGATCATGGACTGTAGAGCCTCTTGATCAGCTAAGACAACACACGGGACATTTAATCCTGAAATCAAACGAGGGTGTATTGAAGACTTGTGATTGTGATATCCTCGAAAGATGTCATAAGTGATATCAGTACACCATTGTATTCTATGGCAAAAGGGGGGGTTTGTGGCATGTAGTATGTTTTGCGTTGCTGCCAGGAAAGAGAAATGCCTAGCCACGTACAACTTTTGAAGCCGAAAAAGTCAAGGATTTTAAACAGGATTTAACAAGTTTAACAGGATAACAGATAAGGGAGCTCAGACAGGGAGACGGAATAGAAAATAAAGCCAGTGAGATTCTCATATAAACTATAAGCAGTGATATAGAATGACATACCTAAGTACTTAGGGCAGTTCATTGTGAAAAAAGGTGTTTATATGTGCTTCTGCACGGGTGGTACGTGTGATACAGACTGATTATCAAATTGCAATGTGAAGCAATGGAAATATATTCTAAAAAGGCTGTGTAGATTTGAAAGGAAGGGCCCACTTGGTTGTAATCATGGATGAGATGGTAATTTATTGCTTAATTTCTGGCTTACTGATTGTGGGAAAATAATAGGGGCTGTCCATAATTTGAAAACAAAAGGCAGTGGAGCATCCTGCTTAACTGTTGCAAAACCCAGACAAAACAAGAAAGGAATGAGTCCAAATCCTAATCTGAAGTAGTAGCCACCCAAGTTTAATGGATCCTTTGGGGGTGGGCGGAGGGAGAATGCATCTAACTTAATGCTCACATGTAGTAAGCCAGAGAAGAGTAGGTTATCAAGCGACTGGCCCCTCAGCCTGGTAGGATTTTAGAGATTACGGTTTGTCCATTGCATTGAGTGGAATAGATAGCCCCATTGCACTTCTCTTCCTGTTGGAGAGAAGACTTTGGCGAGAAGCAGTTTCATGGTGCGTGACTAGCATTCTCGAGCTGTTCTTTAAGGGCAACTCCAAGAAAAGAAGATTTTTATCAGCTCGCCTCTGAAGGGCATCTTAGTCTGTTTCCCAACTATGTACACTGCATTGTGTTGTTGGGAGAGGTGTAAAAAATTTGACTGAGAAGGCCAGAGTAAATACGTAGCCCCTACTCAACTCTGGTGACATGTGATAAGCGGCTGAATTAAATGAACTCTTAACTCTTTCTTCCTTCTGTAAGAGTAAGGAGGTGGAGTGAGGATATTTTCAGTTGCCAGGTGCAGGAGAAGATAGAAGTGACGTCAGCTTCCCAAGTCACTTCCTGGTTCCTTGGAGTCCAGGCCCTGGGTTTCCAACAAGCTTCTGAGCCTTGAAGCTTGGCCAGGGAGTGAGGGGTCCTGGTGTAAAGAGAGGAATAGTGAAGGGAAGATACATTTTGTCCCCTGTTCCCAGGTCCAACTTCACTCCAGAGTTGGGTGTCCAGAATGGGCAGAGCTTAAGGGATTCACTCCACATCAGAGGGAGGTCCTGTAGTAGTCTCTAACCACAGTTTAGCTCAAGGACCAGGGTAGTAAAATTAATAATGGTAATTGTGGTGTTAAAGTGCCAAGAACTACTGAGTACTGGTGCAGGTACAAGAAACTCAGATTGGACACAAGTCTTTGTCCCACATGGGGCTCACAGTCTTCATAGATGAGGAAGCTGATGCCCAGAGAAGTTGCGCCTTGCCTAAGGTCACACAGCAGGCAAGTGGCAAAGCCAGAATTGGAACTCAGATCCTTTGAATCCCAGGCCTGCTATCTTTCCAGGAGGCAACACAGCTTCCCATCAAAGGTTTTCGGAAAGAACTGAGTTATCCTGAAATTGGAGGGAATATTTTATCATGGCTTGAAAACTGACTTAAAGCTAGAAAACAAAGGGGTGTCAAAGCGCCCCCCCCCCCCAACCCCCCACAAGCATTAGTATGAGAATCAGCTATGAAAACAAGAGGGTGCAATGAGTTTGCAGATGACATTGAAACTCTGCTTAGGGCGGGGGAAGTGAAATGCCATGCATATGCTGGTAAACTGCAGAAAGCCTGTCCTAATAAGTGTGAGCCTGGGAGCAAGAGGACCTGGCTTCTAATCCCAGCTCTGCTCCTAATCTGCTTTGTGACCTTGGGCAAGTCACTTCACTTCCCTGTGCCTTCATTATCTATAAAATAGGGATAAATCCTCCTCCCGCCTACTTAGGCTGTGAGCCCCAGGTGGGCCAGGGACTGTGTCCAACCTGATTATCTTGTATCTAGTACAGTGCTGTCCACAGAGTTAGCACTCAGTAAGTACCATTGATATTCTAAATGACCTTTTCATGCATATTAATATCTGTCTCCTGCTCTAGACTATAAACACATTATGGGCAAGGAGATGCCTGCTACTTCTGCTGAATTATACTCCCAAGCACTTAGTACAGTGCTCTGCACATAAAAAGCACTCAGTAAATTAATAGATTAACAAATAACACTATTATTATTATCATCATTATTACTCGCTACCCCTGTGCTTAGAACAGGACAGAGAGTAGCACATAAATACCTTTAAAAAAAAACCCCAAATGATTGGGCTGAAAATCGGCAGAAGAGCTTCAGTATGAGCTAGTGCAAGATAATCCACCTAGATTCCAAAAATTCAAGGCTAAGCTATCATTTATGGTTCATTTTAGCTAGTCCCTGCCTCAAGTGGAATGGGTTAGTTTTTGTTTTTCTGGAGAGTAGGGAAGGGAAGAGAGGGTCCATGGAATTAGTCTTCTTTATATGGCAGCTGTGATTGTTACTGAACTCAAGAGTCCTAAACCTACTCAGTCTCGTCATCGTAGTCAAACCTTCATTTTGCTTTAGCATTACAGTTAATTTCTCCTGATTGTACCACATGTGAATGAAAAGGCACTTAGAATGAAATTGAAGACTTAGCACTTTCACAGCCTCTTACTTGGAAGTCTGGCCAATTGGCAGTGGAAGTTAAAAAGAAAACTTAAATGGTGTATTCACTCAGGAAAACAGAGTACAATTTGTAATTGAGAGACATGGCTGATATGAAATTTCTAATATTAGAATTTGTTTTGTTATAAAAATGTTACCCTAAAATTTGATCAAATTAGCACTGTGATTGCTACTTCTAGATTATGATGTAGTGGGGAAAAATATATAAAAAAATTTTGACAGTACAGTCAACTCTTAATAATCCTTCTAATGGATTACCATGGGAAATATGGAGAAATTAAATCCACAGATGATGCCAGATTCTCTCTTTTTTTAAGCCATTAATTTCACCCCCTCCAAAAGCAAACATTTTTACTGCAGTGGTGAGCTAAAGTAAAAATGACTGATTACTCATTTCATTCATTGTCATATTTATTGAGTGCTTACTATATGCAGGGCACTGTACTAAGGCTTGGGAAAGTACAATACACCAATAAAGAGAGACATTCCCTGCCCACAAAGAGCTCACAGTCTGGAGGTGGGGAGACAGACATCAATACAAGTAAACAGACATTTGTGTAAATAAATAAAATTACAAATATATACATAAGTGCTGTGGGGCGGGAAGAGGAGGGAAGAGCAAAGAGAGCAAGTCAGCGTGATTAGCTGATTAGTGGAATTTCACCTACTTTCCCATCAACTGATAGAGGAGCTGTTGGGTAGTCATCTTTGTGTTTGCCTCACCTGTCTGTTCCTCCACTTGCCTGCTGTGTGACCTTGGGCAAGTCACTTTACTTCTCTGTGCCTCAGTTTCCTCATCTGTAAAATGGGAATTATGACTGTAAATTCCTTGTGGGACATGGACTGTGTCCAACCCAATTATCTTGTAACTACCCCAGCGCTTAATACGGTGCCTAGTACCTACTAAGCGCTTAGCAAATACCATATATAAAGGCAGTAGCAACAGAAGGGCCAGGGAATATGAGGAGAATCATAAAAAAATGAACTAGAAGGGAATCCAAGAGGTCCACCCTCTGCCTTCAGCTCAAACCACCTAATCCTTTCCATTGCAAGATGCGTAGGAGGTGAAGGATTTTTGAGCAAAATTATCACACTTAGAAAAAGTGATAGTTACCTGTGTGCGCACCCAAAATCCACTGTTTAAGGGGGAGAAATCAATACATAATTTCAACACATTTTAAGATGTGATCATTTTTCAAGATACTTATTCTTAGGATGCACTTCTGATGTCTTTTTTTTTGTCAAATGATTGCTGTTATTTTCTATATTTCATTTATAGTTCATTTTATTTGAGTTCTAAAGAACAATATGCTGCCTATTAGAAATAGCATTGGGAGAAGCAAAGGCCATCCATGTTTTACTTATTACTTTTCCAATCAAATTTTAAGTTTCAAAAATTTTTTGACTTTTTCCACAAGATCTTCAAAGAGAAATAATTGATGATGAAGCATAGACAGCATTGCAAACATTTTCTAGTCAGTCTTACCACGGTCTAGATTCTGTTTTCTTCCTGGATGATAAAGAACTAATGGCAGTTACATTCAGGTAATTTAAAATATTCTGGAGATGAACAAGAAGGGGAGTGGATTTAACGTTCATATTTTTTCATAAGCCATCAAAGCTGATCTGAGTAAAAGTGTAACATTAAAAATGATATTGAGTTCTTTATGAAAAGCATGAGTAATATAAATCTCTGACCGTGAAACATTAAAGTAAGACACATTCAACAAGTCAGTTATTAGATTTTGAGAGCTAAATCAGTAAAAAGTATTGCCACAAGGAAAGCTTTGGTGGTTGCAATAGTAAACTGAATGAGCAGTGCACGTAGCATGGCCATTTTGGGAAAGGATCATTGAATCAATAGGTACATGACATTTTTTTAAAAGGTAATTTTATTTTTCCTTTCAGGGTAGCTTAATGGGTCAAGGGCTTTCTGAATGACCTTGTGAGCAGAGTTGTACTAGGAATTGTGGGGAAGTACATAGTTCCTGCCCTCAGTGAGCACACTGTCTACCAGGAAAGGAGTCAGATGCAAATACATAGAAAAATAAACACAAAATCCAAGTAACAATTGTAAAAAATTTTCCTGAGAATTCAAGCCATAGAAACATATCTGCATCATTTATAAAAAACTCAAAAGAGCTTCAGGCTGATTGGAGTCTCTGGTACAGCCCTCTTTACTTCAAAAAGAAAAAAATCTCAGGATTTTTTACTTCAGAGTCTGAGCTGGCTTTTTTTGTGGTACTTGTTAAGTGCATACTATGTGATGGGCATAGGCACTGGGATAGATATAAACTAATCAGGTTGGACAGAGTCCATGTCCCACATAGGGCTTACAGTCTAAATCCCCATCCTGCAGGTGTGATAACTGAGGCACAGAGAAGTGAAGTGACTTGTCTAGATATAGTGGAAGAGGGTTGAAAGCTAGAATTCCACAATAGTGGCTGGTTCTAGAGGTAGGGAGCTTGTCCAGTCTTTTGTCACAGTGATTGAGCAGAACAGGCCTTTAGAAATATTCTCTCCCTAGCTTAGGTGTCTGCTTCCTGCCTCCCCCCGGGTTGTTGTATTTTTGTTGTTGTTGTTTGACATTCAGGGGGCACCAGTTGTCTGCATTTTACCTCCCCCATTAATAAGGTAGTTAAATCCACACCCCTGAGTTTCCTACAGGGGGTCGGGGTGATGGGGGTGGAAGCGTCCCTTGGTAGGAGGGTCTGGAACCAAGTATCACAGTGGAAAAAAGAAATACAGTTGGCCCATTTAAATTTTTTTTTAAATTCTCTTTGGGCCCAATTGCCCCAAGTATGGTAACATTTGTGATTCCATAAGTGTTTTAGAATAGAAGTTTCCAGAGGAAAGTATTTGTGTCTAACTTACACTGTAGAACAATTTGTATAGTGCCAGGTGTCTGAGCACTTTTTAATATATACTCATGGTAAAAATCAATAATTGGTATTGAGTGCTTACTATATGCAGAGCACTATATTAAATGCTTGGGAAAGCACAGTTCAGTAGAGTGTATAGACATGATTCCTGCAGACAAGAAGCTTATAGTCTAGAGATCTGGGGACCTTTAAGCAAGAGATCAGGATAAAAGAGGAGGTTCTTAGTGCCCAAATGTATACAAAAAGCATTTTTTAAAGAGAAGAATGTCCATGTGACTTTTAGTTTATCCAGGGCATGATGTTTATGCAGTAGAAATAAATAGTGAGTAGTCACACAGTGTGGTGTTAAAGACATTTTTAAGCAAGATACTGGGGAATCTTGCTAAACCACCTTCACAGAGTATGTAAAAGAACCAGACTAGAGATGAGCTAAATAATTAAAAAAATAAGATTGTGAAATTGTTCAATCAGTTGTTCCTGGATAGAATTCCTTTTGTGATGATAGTGGCATTTTAGTGCTTACTCTGTGCCAAGCACTGTACTAAATGCCAGGGTAGATACAAGGTAAACAGATGGGGCACAGTCCATGTGCCACGTGGCACTCAAAGTCTAAATGGGAGGGTGAACAGGTATTGAATCCCTATTTTGCAGTAGACTAAACGAATGCACAGAGAAGTGAAGTGACTTTCCCAAGGCCACACAGTAGGCAAGGGGCAGAGCCAGGATAAGATCCCAGTTTTTCTGTCTCCCACACCCATATTCTTTCCACTAGGCCAACTGTTAGAAATTGGGTTTTTTTTCCTTTGCCCTTTGTTTTTAGAGACTGAGCAATGGAATGCGTTTTTCCATGTCATCTATCGTACTGCCAACAGGACTTAACATTTAAATTGTTTATGATGCTGGCATGCATCCCACTGTCCATACGCTCCCCTGTGCTACTCTGACCCAGAAATATTCAAAAAATAAATTGGTGACAAGAGCCTTGGGAACAGTTCTTGGGCCCAGATTTTTTCCACGTGCCCTCAATAGCAGCTCGCAATCCCCCTGCACCCAGACACCTGCCCTGGTTCCCTGCCCTCCTAGATGTGGCGTTGGTGGCAGAGACCTATCCAAATCAACGTGCCGTGCTGTTTGACAAACCCTTGCCCGGACTGGGCCAGGCCTACAGGTCCTGTGAGTCAGACTGAACTGGCACCAGGTCAGAACGGCTGGTTCTGCTTGGGTTCGGATGGCCATCTGGCTGTCCGGCCCAGGCCTGCCCCTCCATCTCGGGTTGGCGGTTGGGACACAGACACTGTGGCAGAATGTGGCAGTCACTGTGACTGGTGGCAGAATTGGCTTGGATCCATTTGGCTTGGCATTGAATGGACTCCACCTGGCAGGTGGCTCCTAAGTTTCTAGCCCATGCAGGGCACTCCTATTTTGTCTCCCGGCGTAGAAACTTAGGGTATTCTCCCGCCCAGAAGTCCATTTATCTGAGAGCCTCTTTTAGTTCCCAGTGAGATAATGCACTGTTGGACCTGCATTCAAGACCTCCTGCCTAGCTTACCCTTCCTGACAAATGGCCATTTCATTGAGAGTTGAATCAGGAAACATTTTTGAGCATCACCCATACACCAGGCTTTATTGGTCTCTTTAAGGGTCCCAGTGTAGGGGCAGTCCTGGGAACTCCCCTGAAACCTTATGCTGGTCTACTTAGGTTAGAGCTCCTGGGATAATCCTTCTGTAATGTAGGGATAATCACTTGCTTTGTCCATCAATAGTACTCTCCTTTAAAGAAAAAACAACAAAAAAACTTCTAGGCAGTTGGCATCTTTCCTCTTTCACCCCATATTTTAACTACCCATCCTTTGATGGGTTTTTTCTTTATGGTATTTGTTAAATGCTTACAATGTGCCAGGCATTCCTTCATTCAGTAGTATTTATTGAGCACTTACTATGTGCAGAGCACTGTACTAAGCGCTTGGAATGTACAAATCAGTAACAGAGGCAGTCCCTGCCCATTGACGAGCTTACAGTCTAATCGGGGGAGACAGACAAAAACAATAGCAATAAATAGAATCAAGGAGATGAACATCTCATTAAAACAATAGCAAACTGTACTAAGTGCTGGGAGAGAGACAAGCTAATCAGCTTGGTCGCTAGTCCCCTTCCCATATGGGGCTTACAGTCTTAATTTCTGTTTTACAGATGAGGGAATTGAGGCATAGAGAAATGAAGTGACTTCCCCAAAGGTCACACAGCAGGCAGTTGGCAGGGCTGACACTAGAATCCAGGTCCTTCGGAGTCCCAAGCTTTATCCACTAGGCCATGCTGCTTCCCCTGAGCAGTGTTGCTTCTCTTTGTGTTAGTTCCGTGGAGTGGGATCTGAGACAAGGAGAGGGCAGAGAAGTGGCCAGGTTAGTTGATTCTCTCCCATTTGTGAACCTTAAAGGAAACTGTCAGAAGGAAAGACTGGTGAGATATCTGTTGGGTAAGTGCTTAGTACAGTGCTCTGCACACAGTAAGCGCTCAATAAATATGAATGAATGAATAAATGACATCCCTCCACTGCTGCTGCCTCTGAGTGCTGAGGATTTAACACTGGGGTGGGAGCTGTTTCCAGGTGTAAATGGGTGGGTGATTTGACCACATCCCGCTACTGTCCCTGGGGCCTTGTGGAAGAGCACATGCCTGGGAATATAAGGATTGGGCTTCTAATCCTGGCTCCCCCACTTGTCTGCTCTGTGGCCTTGGTTAAGTCACTGCTGTTTGTCCCAGGTCTCTCATCTGTAAAATGAGGATTCAATTTCTCTTCTCTCTCTTACCTAGACTGTGAGTCCCTTGTGGGACAGGGAATGTTCCTGATCTGATTGCCGTATATATCAACCTCAGTGCTTAGTACAGTGGATGGCACACTTAACCAACACTACGGTTATTATTACCCTGTTAAAGGAAGATGTTGTGAAACAGGGATCAAGTCTTGTAAATAAAGCCCTCTCCACAGTGTTCTGCACACGGTGGACTTCAATAGTACTATTGATTGATCTCACACCTGCTTCCTTCTTTCACACCCCCCCCCCCCCAGGGAGTGGTCTTTTGTTGGTGGGTTCCACTTTCCATCAAGGAAGAGGTGGAGGCCAGAGAGGGCCTCTGGTCGCCGTCTCAGACTGCCCCCGTCTGCCCACCTGACACCCTTTTCCCCTCATCGCCTTGTTCTGTTGGCCTTTTTCTGCTCCACCTGTGTTTTTCTCCATGGTAACAGTAGTGTGGGACGAGCACTTTGGATAAAATTACACATGGTCAAAAGTTTGGGTAACGGCCTTACCTACGGTTGGTTTAGAACTGACGGGGAAACAGTACCTTTTATTTTCCGGACTTTCCAACTTTGTGGGGCAGAAGACATGCCCAGCCCAAGAATGAATTGTGGGATTCCCCTCCCCTTCTGCCAGCAGTTCATGGAAGGAGGGAGTGGAGGCTCCCCCATTTCAGCAAAGCCTCAGTCTGGAATGAGTGTGTGTGAAGGAGATAACCTCCTGAGTACAGCACTCACTCATCTATGTATTTATTTTTCTCTCATCCTCCAGTCTGTAAATGATTTTGGGGTCTACCTGAATGGCATGTAGGCTCCTTGTGGGCAGGGGTCATGTCTTCAAACTACTCTGCTGTTCCCAAGTGCCTAGGACTATGCCCTGCACACGGTAGCAGCTCAATGAAAACTACTGATTTTATTGCATTGGAACCAAAGAACTGATGCCCCCAATGTCTCAGAGAACACCAGGAGGCTCCCAGAACTGCCCTGCTTGCTGGCACATGCAACATGGGAACTGTTGCTTTATTTCTGCAACTTTGGATTTCGCACACACAGTTAGAGCAGCCGAAACTATTTGTGAAACCCTCTCTAATCCAGATGAGTGCCTGGATACCCAAAACTTCTAAGTACTATCAAGAATCTACCACTCTCTATATTTGTAGTTTGAAATCTTGACAGAATTGAGTTTATAGGTTGTTCACAGAGTTTGTAGCCTATGTCTTTTTTCAAAAATTAATATTGAGCAACTTATCTTGAAAGGACTGCATGATCTCATTTAAAAATATACATTAAGTCTTCATAGGTGCTAGGTAGACTGTAAGCTCTTTGAGGACAAGAAATATATATATATCTATATATCTATATATATGCACACACATACATGTGTATATGTGTGTGTGTGTATACATATATATATTTTTATATATTTGTTAAGCACTTACTATGTGCCGGGCACTGTTCTAAGCACTTGAGTAGATAAAAGGTAAGCAGGTTGTCCCATGTGGGGCTCACAGTCTTAATCCCCATTTTACCGATGAGATAATTGAAGCCAAGAGAAGTTAAGTGACATGCCCAAGGTCACACAGCAGACACGTGGTGGAGTGGGGATTAGAACCCACAACCTCTGACTCCCAAGCCTGTGCTCTTTCCACTGAGCCACGCTGATCATGTCTACCAACTTTATTGTTCTCTCCCGAGTGCTTAGGTCATGGCACTGCACATATTTGTTGAGGTCTTACTGTGTGCAGAGCACTGTAATAAGCACTCGGGAAAGTACACAATAACAGTTGGGAGACAAGATCTTACAGGAGCCTATAAATGCATTTGTTTGGATTTTTATTTTCTGTGAAAATAGCCTGTTAGCATCACTGCCTGAATGTTTGTCATTTTCCTGCAAATTTTTTGTATTTCCCTGTGCCCACTAGTTCATTTTAATGCCAAAAGAAAGTTGCTTTTTGTTTTAAGTTTAGTTAGCATTTGTCCAATTTAGGCATGGGTCTGCATCACATTATTTAAGTTAGCAAGTAAGCAATGAATTTTAATTTAGTGATTTGTGAGGAAAGAGATTGAGGAGAAAAAAATTTGTTCAGAAACATAAAAAATAGATTAAAGTACCTTCTCAAATGGCTACCTAATGAAAGAATACTTTGAATTTAATTGTTGTTATCCAGGTATCCTTGCTTTCCCCCCCCTTGGATGAGAATTAGCTCTTGATTAGGAGGTTTTTTTTTATTTTATTCTTCTAAAGGGAGTTGAAAAGGGGTCATTTAAACCAAAAAATGGTTTGGCATTTCTGTGTGATTATGCATTTGGTGGTGCCTTGAAAAGGTTTTTCTATTTTTTTTTGTTTTTCATATGAAAAGAAAAAGTTTTCACTCTTTACTGTGTGCAACAGCAAAAGGATTTATGTAAACAATTCAGCAACAAAGGACTGTTTTTCTAAGGGCAAACCTGTGGGCCAGGAAAGCAAGGGCTGCAACAAACATTTTTGCTAAATGCATTGACCGATTCATGCAATTTTTTTGTGTAGGAAGTATGATGGAGGAAAGCGTCTCTCGACATGTTAAAAAACAAGGTTTTCCTTGTACCTTGAGAATTCTAAAGGCCCTTTTGAAACCTATTACAGGTCTGAGAATTACTTGGACCATTCCAAGTGTGTCTAGACACTGGGTATATTTTGCAATTTTGCCAATTTCCCGGGTGGGGCTGCACTTTGGCCCCTTACACCTTGACAGACTTTCTGTATAAGATGAAAGATTTGTTTCAATTAAAAAAAAAAAAAGAAAAGTAATACCTGCAGGTGTGCCAGCTTTTTCCTCACTAAAATCACATTGTTGCTGTCAAGATGAAGATGAAAACTGGCTTTAGACCATGTCTGCTGATAAAAATCTCAGTTTGGGGAGGAAAAGAAATCTGCTTTGTACAGCACGAGTTCGCCTACCATTTAAAGGGACCCAAATGATGGTGTTATTCGCATCAGGGACGCCTTCAGAACGAGCTGGAGGAGTTATTTAGACAGAGAGTGAGCATAGAGATCTACTTGGTAGAATCAAAGAGCTTCCAGTTCTGGACTGCGGGGATTACGTTCTTGTAGAACCCTGTGTAACCGACACTTAATTAGTTCCACTCTCCGCATCCACCACCCACATGACGGTTTCTTCCGGCACCGCGTCACACTATGTCCATTCAGACTCGAGTTGTTGGTAGATCATTCCTTAACTCCTTTGTTATGTTTAGCAAAACACGTAGTGGAAACACAGCTCCTGGCAGAACAGAGTGCATTGAAGTCCGGATTAAGAAAGTGAGGTTGAGGGGCAATTTTTCACACTCCACTTCGGGTGTGTATATTCCCTGTCTCTCTCTTCCACCCTGTCTTTCTCCCGATGATACTTAGTGAGCTGATGCCGAGGAGGAGGCTCAGGGCATCTTGAGAGCTGACTGTCTCCCTACTTCACATCCCCCTCAGCGGCAATGAATCTCCCTGGGACGGTCCATCTTACACTGAGATCACAGCGATAGTCAACATGGATGTAGTGGGTAGAGCCCGAGCCTGGGAGTCAGAAGAATATGGGTTCTAATCCCAGTTCTGCCACTTGCCTGCTGTGTGACGTTGGACAAGTCATTTCACTGGCCTTCAGTTACCTTATCTGTAAAATAGAGATTGAGATTTTGAGCCCCATGTGGGATGGGGCTGTGTCCAACCCAATTTGCTTATATCCACCCCAGCGCTTAGTACAACGGCTGGCACGGAGTAAATACTTAAATGCCATAAAAAAAGAAAATTCTTGAGGTGCTTCATGCAAGCCCTGAGTGGATATATGATGTTTAGCCTTCAGTCAGTAGTACTTATTGAGTGCTTATTGTGTACTAAGTGCGTGGTGGAATATAGTACAGTTGATAGATGTGATACCTGCCCACAGTAAAAACTTGAATGAAGTTGAAGCAAAAATTAGAATCCTTCTGCCTCAGAACTAAAGACTTGGACATATACTGTTTTCTGGAATAGATGATCAATATCAAACACTAAGGCAGCAAACAGTGAAGTCAGATTCCTTACCTGGAAGCCTTGTCACCTCAACCCTCCTTCAATGGATGGGTCAGGAAGGCTACTTAACAGTGATTTGAAATTGGGCAACTGAAAATTGAGGACAGGAATCATTTTGCGAAGCTGATTAAAAACGAAGTTTCAGAGAAAATTCCATCTTGCTGAAAACTGGAAGATAGCTGCAGCAGACAGATCTGCATGGCACACTGCAATAAGAAAATGGACCAGTTCTTTTTGAATAAAATGCTTCTAGAGGATCACGAGACAAATGCGAAAACAGCACCAGGCACTGCAAACAACAAATTAAACAACACAACAAAGGACAGCCTCTGTGTGTACCTGGTACACACATACACCCACAGGTGAATTTCACGATCGGAGTGTCTTTGAGTACATAGGGCAGACAAGTATATGTTTGCTTTGAAGCAATTGGAATTATTCGCTGAAGTCTCAACGTTCTAGCCCCAGTTCAGTGCATATAATGATGCACATTTTCTAGCCATTTTAGGCGGATAGGTCTAATTTTGAGCTTATTGGCCATATGTTTCACATATGGGTCTAATTACTTATAAGATGTAGTTTAGAAAGATGATGCTGAGTGAAGTTCGGGAAACTTGACATTAAATTTACGTCAGTTACATGCATGCTATTTTTATTTTTTAAATTTTGGTGACTCTGTTTGTGATGAAAGCATCCAAGAGAATGCTGTGCTATAGAGCACTAGAAAAAAATGAACAATTTCATTTACCCGACAGGAAAAGTGTAGACCTTCAAAAATAAAAAGTAGTTGCTTTCCCAAATAATTAACTGCTCTGTACTGTTAGAGGAATCCAGCCCAGAAAGTAGCCCAAGTGCTTTCTGTGCCTCCCTCCTTTCATTTTCCCAGGTGTAGGCAAGAACTCTCTATTTAAATTGCTTCTGATTCGTACTCAGTAGTAGGGGGATTTTATGTATAAAGGTATAGGATACCTCCTACACGTAATACTGGTCTTTAAATTTCCCATCAAAACACATGAATTTGTGTTCAGTTTCAGGTTTCTCCTTCACTTGGAGGTAATGATCACACTTTGATATAGTTGTGGTTAGGTAGGTAAACTCCAGGAGTAAACGGTTTCCTGCCCACACCGCTTAATAAGCAGTGAAAGTGACCCACTGGTCCGTCCCTGCCTTCAAGAGTGACTAATTTTCAACCCAGTTCTAGGTAAAAAGCCCCAACGTATGCCATAAAAGAAGATGATTCATTGGACTGAGAAACATTTGCTAGCCTGTTCTACTTTCAGGAAGAATTCCCCTCCCATCATATCAGTTCCCCCCAGCCATATTTTCTGTGAAGCAATAAATGGACTAACAAACGGTTAATGAAAAGATGACTCATTTTGATCTCTTTAGGGTTTTTTTTCCAAATTTTAAATTCCAGTTAATGATCAATAGCTCTATAGTGCATTTTCATTTTGTATACTTATGAGTTTTTTTCCTTCTATTTCACACTGATAGCCATATGATTGAGGAAAGGAAGTGTAATACATTTCTAGTTACTACTGTCATTTCTCACTCTTTGCCAACGTCAGTAGTTCAACATGAAGGTTTCGTTATTCTGTGGAGGTCATTATCAAGGACTTTATTATGAACAAGCCAGAATTAAATTTCACCAGATATTGTTTTTCTGCTTTTGCAAAGGACCATGTCTGTGTACTTTGAACTGCTTTGGTTTTTCATTTGCTATATGGGTGGGCAAAGAGTAAAGATAAAACAGTCAATATGCATGCCAGTTGTTTTTCCAGTAGAGGTGGTGGTTTGTGCTGAACCATCCACACCCCCACCCAGTCCCTTTGCGCCTCGCCATTCACATTGTAAAATGTTTGGTAGGGAGAATGGGTTTAGTCTGCAATAGCAGAGCAGAATATTGCCGAGAAACAGTGTGACCTGGTGGATAGAGCATGGGTCTGGGAGTCAGAAGGACCTGGGGTCTAATCCCGGCTCTGCTACTTGTTTGCTGTGTGACCTTGGGCAAGTCACTTCACTTCTCTGTGTCTCAATTCCTCATCTGTATAATGGGGATTAAGACTCTGAACCCCATTTGGGACTGGGACTGGCCCCCACCCGATTTACTGGTATTCACCCCGGGGTTTAGAAAGTGCCTGGCACGTAGTAAGCGCTTAAGAAATACCACACTGATTATGACCCCTGAGAGAGCTCAACAACAACGGGCAACTCTGCCATTTTTGCTAAATTGTCATTGAGTATAGTACTTAGGGACTAAATAATGGGTTGGGAGAATATTTTATTTCCTTGCCAGAAAAAAGTGTGACGCAACAAACAAAACCATACTGATTCAGTATCTTCAGTTATTGGATGGCAAAATCCCAAATGCCAATAATTCGTCAATGAGAACTATAAAAGCCATTATACTTTATTTTGAGATAAAAGTTACCAAAGCCATTAGGTATAATAGGCACCAGAGTACTCAAATCTTTAATCATAGGTGAAATGGACTGGGAGTTTTCGTTCAGTATGCAGGTGCAGCGGGTAATAAGGAGATGTCTTATTTCCCAATGTATGGCTTTCTTTTGCTAGCTGGGATGAGAATAGAGAAAGATGTGTTATTCATGGGAAAAGGAAGGTCTCAGGTGGAATCAGAAGAGATAATACTTAAGAGCCGTTTGAGAGTATAATATTCAGTTGAATGGCCTGGGTAGCTTACAGATATTCATTTCTAAGAGTTGTCAAGGAGCTTGGTGATATTGACAGTTTGGAACAGGGAGTTGTGTGGTTGCTATGCGCAAAAAACCTAGAACAAACCAGTGGGAAATAATATCAGGGTGGGAAAGTATTGCTATGGTAACAAAGTATTTTCTTTAAAAGAGAGTTGGGTAACACAGCAAGAATCTGTGGAACTAGGGTTGAAATGTGTTTTGCATAAGATTGGACAAAAAAGCTACTTCATGCTTCTACTACATTTTTCTTTTGTTTCTAATAATCACTTGATTCAGAGAGAAATTGCTGTCTCAAATACTAAAGAATGTAAAAAATCCCAAAGTTTTCAGGCTTTTCGTTTTCAAGCAGAGTTAGAATTGACCAATTATAAAGCAATTCCATTTAGGAAGAGAATCATATGTCCAGAAGGGATGTTGAGAGCTCATCCCATCTAATCCATCAGTGGTATTTGTCGAGTGCCTACTGTGTGCAGAGCACTATACTGAGCAATTGAAAGGGTACAGAATGACTGAGTAGTTAGTAGGCACGTTCTCAGCTACAAGGAGCTTATAGTCTAGCAGAGGATCAGAAGGGATGCTGTAGTTGGGTAGACTAATTGTTCACCCAGCCCAATTCTCTGACTGATAGAAGCCATGAAGGACGTTTGAAGAAGAGTGTGATGGTTGTCTATCTTGTGATAAGGGATGCATCTTCAAACTCCACATCCTTTCCCCTTGGAGATCCTGTCATAGAGCTGTATTATTCATGGCCTTCCAACATCCATAACCTTTCCCAAACTTCTCTAATTAGAACCTTTATGACCTCTGTTCGAGAATTTTCCAAAACCTTTTCGAAGCTGTTGGATATTTTCAGCCTGCAACACTTCCTGTGGTAACGAATTCCATATGCCAGTCTCTCAAAGCTTTCCTTTTGCTTTCGAGTCTTATCACATTCAAGCTGAGCTCAGAGCTTGTGAGCATCATGTAATTACTGTTTGATTTGTTTTTCCCTAGGTACATTATCTTGTACTTGCTCACAGTGAAACACATTCCCACTTTTCTCTCCATTCACTCAACTTTTCAAACCTTCCTAAAATTTATCCCCATTTATTATGTCAGGAGGAGGGTGGAGTTCTTAAGAGAATGTGCCAGATTTTCACATTAGTCAGTTCTCTATGCCTTGAAGGGTTTCATCCTCCAGTCAGTGGTATTTATTGAGCTGGGTGCAGAGCATTGTAGTAAGCACCTGGGAGAATACAGTGCATCAGAGTTGGTGGTCACGTCCTCTGTTCACAAGGAGTTGACAATCTAAATGACTCCTATATTCAGTGGGAAAGGGTAGTTGGCAATTTTCATGTATGTGCAGCTCTCCGGGCTACTTTGTGATGAGGATAGAGCCACCCTCACTCTTTAACAATGCTGTGGTAGCCTACATGGAGCCATATAGCTACTTAAGGGATATATATCTTCTCCCAGGACTCTTCATACCCTCCATCCTGTCCCCATCCCAGCTCCAACTCTCCTTCTGTCCAGCTAACAGGCTCTGGCTCTCACCTCCCATTCCCTTCTTCCCCTAATCTCCTTCTCCCCTCTGCTCCTTCAGTGGCCTTCCTTTCTTTGTGTTCAGCCCAGTCCTCACCCTTAACAATATGTGACAACATATAAATTCTTCATGAAGGAAGAGTTAATGGAAGGATAATAAAAGGGAAAACTTAAGTTACCCTTCACTTACCCTGTAAGAACACCCCCCAAACACACACCAAATAAAAAAGGAATAAAAATTTTTAAATTGCAGAATAGTCTTATGCACTAATTTTAGTCTTATCCAGAATATTAAAATAATAAAGCTAGCTGCATACAGAATCGTTATTTGGTGATTATAGAAAATAGCATTTACGAGTTCAAAGTTGAAGGTGACCGATTGAGGAACAATTGATGTCTTGTGTACTGGAGTTTTATTTATTGCTTTGCTTAATCATTATCAGTGCAGGTTTCATGACTGCATGGCACTCTGGAGTTTGAGGGTTTCAAAGTTTAGGATAGGTATGTTATGGTCACAGTCGGACTCCAGTGGTCACTATTTCCTAAAATATCTGACATCAAAGAACAGGACCTGAAATCCTCACCCCAGAAACTCTGCCCCCTGGCATGACCTTATAGCAGTTAGCCAGGCTTACCAGGATTAGATGATCTGATTCTCAGATGAGAACATTGCCTTCAAAGAACTTGCAGTCTAATGAGGGACAAGGAAAGGACACAAGAAATGTCACTACTGAGTCAGGTCATTGGTCCTTCCAGCCCAGTATTGTATTCATTCATCCATTCATTTAGTCATATTTATTGAGCACTTACTATGTGCAAAGCACTGTACTGAGCACTTGGAAGAGTACAATATAACAATAAACAGATGCATTCCCTGCCCACAAAGAGCTTACTGTCGATAGACTGTATGTTCTCTATCAGTGACAGTGGGTTACTATCAAGAACCATGTGGTGGCTGCCCTCCTGGACATGCACCTTAATGTGTAGGAATGGACCACCTAACTCACCTGACAATTCTTTTCATCCCTAATTTTCCCCGTAGGAACATATTTGTGATCACTCACCTATCCATTTATCCTAACCCCTCTTGAACTTCCTGATATTTTCTGCCCATTCAATCTTTTATAATAATGGATATAAACCCACTTTAGACTCTAAAATCCTTGTGGGCAGAGATTGTACCTACCAACTCCATTGTATTGTACTCTCTCAAGCACTTAGTTCAGTGCTTTGCACGGAGTAAACGCTCAGTAAATACCAGTGATTGATTTACCTCCCCCTTGTGAAGAAATACTTCTCTTTGTTTTGAGTCTACTGCCGTCAAGCTCTGATAAGATGTCTCCACTTCCTGGTACTGTGGGATTTGGTGAAAGACAATTGTGTTGTAGATTATTCTCTTGATTTTTATGGATTTCTATCATGTTCCCTCTCAGAATGCATCTTACTGGACCAAAAACTCTTTCTATCTGTCCTTCATTCTCTTGATTAATTGGATGTCTCCTCAGAACCTTCTCCTGCTCTTTTTTTTTTTAATCTTTTTCCTAAAACGTGACCACCAAAACTGCCACAGTATTCCAGGTACAGCCATACTTCACATTTTCTGCTGCTCAGCATTCTTTGACATAAAGTTCCTGGGGCTCATCATCCATTGATTTGGGGGGAAGTGGGGCATGTCTTCATGCTGAGGCTGCTTGTTTTGGCTATTAAGGCAAGCTGACTAAATGGAGTCAGGGGAATGAGGAACAAAAGTGAGAGATGGTGTATAGGTTTAGCTGGCTGAAATGGATAGTGAAATGAGAGGCTCTGAGACTTCAGTAGGGTGTCAAATCTTGAAATCCACAGACAAAGAATTTGTTCTTGCTCCAGAAAACCCCTGGAAAATGTCTGGTAGTTTTTGAGGAAGGTTATTTCCAGTAACAGCAAGGGGCAGTTGGGATTGGAGGTAGCAGACCCCTCTTGGAGGAGATTAAAGTACTCTTGTGCTTGTTACTTAGACTCCGAGCCCCATGTAAGGTGGGCTGTGTCTGACCTGGTTATCTTATATTTACCCTACAGTTTAGTACAGAGTTTGGCACAGAGAGAACGATTAACAAGTACCACAGTTGTTTTTTATAATTATAATTATTAGTTGACCTAAGGGGGGGGCCTTATAGAAGCCAAAAGGGGCACAACTAAGAGACCTCTCACAAGAATAAATTAAAACATCTGGTAATAGACTGGATGTGGATGGTGAAGGATAATGAAACTTTAAAAATCACCTTTTACTTGGTAATCCCACAACGTACCTATTGTGGAAAAATAACAGTGGTAAGAGAGGTTTCTGCCACGTTAATTCATGCATCTTGTAGAGGAGACATAGTTTGGTAGAGAGTTGTTGCCATAGGAAGGAAATGTCCTTTTTAGCTTCCTATGAATAAGTAACTCTTACTAAGAATAGTTGTTTCTGAGAAGAATATCAGAGTCAATCTGTGGAGTGGAATCATTATTTCTTGTGGTTTCCTGAAAAAACGCAAATGAGATTCATTGCTGATGGTGGAAATTAATAAACAATATGTAATCTAAAGAAGAAATGATTAGGAGTTGAGAGTGAGTTAAAGCAATAATAAAAATGAATTATCTAATCTATACCGGAGTTGCACACTTCTCTCACTCTCTCTCTCTCTCTCTTTCTCTCTGCTCTCCTTTTGGAAACTCTAACTTGTGCATAAAAAGCTTTAAAAACCACCAGTGTTCTTTCACCGTTTCAGAGTCCCAACTTGCCCTAGCCTCCAGGGCTGCAAGATCATCTCCTTAATCTCTATTCTGGTTCCTTCCTCCCTACTCCTCAATGATCAGACACACAGAGCAACCCAAGGGAGCTGCTTTAAAGTTGGGCTCGGGAATATTGGTGAATTAGGAACAGCTGTTTGCCACCGGGAGAAACGTCCTTATTGTGGCCCTCCTCAAAACCTGTCTGTCTGATGCCGGCATAGATATTTATTTCTGCACTTCCAGCGAGGGCTGATAGACTCTATTTAAGACATCCGTACCAGGGAAGTGCTTTAGATTGCCTGAAGCAGATCGGTGTCACGTGCCAGCCCTCACTGTACCCCAGTTAAAGGGTCTGTACCACTGATCCCGAGTTGAATTTGGTTCACCCTGGAAGGGCACAGGATGAACAAGGAAGTGGAAAAGCGAATCAAGGCTGTAGGGCCCTTTGGAAAACTTAACGACTTTCAGATCAATCTGAAAGTGTAGGGCAACTATACAATCTGACCTTTTTTATGGTTATGAGTCTAGACCTGCCAAAGACTCTGCATTGGACTTGATGAGTAGTTCCACTAGGTGCATGTGTTACTTAACTTTATGTGTTTCCTCCACCAGCGCCCCTGGCCCCCCACCAATCAACTAGAAGCTCATTGAGGGCAGGGAATGTGTCTACTTATTGTTGTGCTCTCCCAAGCACTTAGTACTGTTCTCTGTGCACAGTAAGCACTCAGTAAACATGACTGAATGAATGGCCAGATAGGAACACAAACAGTGAGGACCTGGGCATACATGGTGGTGGTATGGCGGTGCTGACTGCATCGTGCCTTTACTAGACACAGGTGAGGAGAATGGACATCGACAGGATACCCAACAACCATGCTTTGATGAGCCCAGGTGGGATGACTAAAGAGGGTAAAATGGAAGAAACACTGAAAAAATCCAGTAACAGCAAAACCACATATGATGTGGCAGAGTGGTACTTGGAAGGCAGACAAGTCAGCATCATTTTGTTAGCACTGTTTTTCATGGGATTTATTAAGACCACTAAACGTGATATGGCTTTCACCAGCCATATCGTTGAACAGAGTTACTATCAATCAGTGGTGGTATCAATCGATGGTACTATCAGTCAACTAAGTGCTTGGGAGAGTACAGTGCAGTAGACTTGGGCGACACAATCCCTGCCCACAAAAGGGATCTTACTAAGCAAGAAAACTCTTGTTTGTGCAGTTTCAGTATCATTAGATGATTTGACCTAAAAATGGAGAATTAGGAAATTTAGGTTTGAATAAACGTTTCAAAAGCATGAAGTCATAGGGGATGCCCAGTTCATTATCTGTAAAACACACTTTTGTTCGGGAGGAATCCGCCATGAAGATGAGTAATGAACTATAATTGAAGTGGCCCAGTCCTGCCCAAACCTCAGTAGCCCCTGGCTGGTTGGAGAGAATTTATGGTCGAGGTCTGAGAAGGTGACTCTTCTTTCCTGCTTTGAAAATAACGGTGCTGAGTATGGGGCTCCTCAGAGCAGGGAAATTCACAAAGCAATGGATATTGCGGGCTTCTCGGGGTGGGGAAGTGTCAGTATATTTGCTTTTTTCAAGCATTGATAATCATCAAAAAAAAAAATCCTGAACCTGCAGTCAAAACCAGAGATATTTGCATTGTCTAGAGCCTAATTGCTCATGCTTTGAACTGTAGGATGAGCTCAGTGTGAGACTGGACCCCTTACCTGAACCCAAATCCTGCTCAGCTCATGGTTGAGGGTGAAAGTCCCATTTCATCCCTGCTGTCATGCTTATTCCTCACTCCTATTGTACACCCAAGGATCAGCTGGGTGGCCACCTAGCATTCTTGAATGAGAGCTCAAGTTGGGAAGTGAGCAGATATTAATAAATCTGGGAGTTGGTGGGTGGCAGGGCAACTCAGAGGTTGCCCCAATAAAAGAGAAATTATAGTCTTGTCCCCATAACCTCCGAGCTCTAGAGGTGATTTTTTTTGCCTCCCTAGGAATTTTAATGTACAGGGAGTGGACTGAGTATGGGTCAGAGTAATCAATATAGATTCTGTAGTTGCACCTAGACAGATGAGGGATACATCAAAATAGGGTAGCAGATTGGGTCTGCTACTCAATATCATTCAGATATCAGAGCTGGGTGGCATGCTGGGTAAAGAGTCGGGTTCTTGGAGAATTTCAGTGCATATTGGAAGATAAAGGGTAGAGTGGTTTTTCTAAACCAAGAACAAATTGGCACTGATAATTTTCAAGTCAGTTGTTCAGTCTTTTTGTAATAGTACTGCGGTACTTATGATTCTTTTACGCCCTGTCTCCTCAAGCAGTGTGCTTCCACCTTTACTGCAGCTCAAGAAGATAGCCAAAAAGGACCTTTTCATGCTTTTTTATCCTGACATTTTGGGTGCTAAAGTGGCTAGAAGTGTTAATTTTAGTTCTTGAGTTTATAATGACCAAGAGCCTTGGGCACTAGACATTTGAGAGAGATCCACATTTAGGTCAAGAAGTTTTTTAGTGCTGGAAATTTAGCTCCTGATTCTTTATCAAGAGGGTTGTGGGAGGGAGATGTTCGAGGAGAGGGATAGGCTAAGCAGAGGTCTCCTTCCTTTCTGGGGCAGGAGTTCTTGGCCAGTGATAGTTGGGAGGGTGAAAATAAACAGGAAAAAGGGAAATCAAGAAAAGATGAACTTCAGGGTAGTAGTAGAATATATAAACTTAAAGTTGCCCATGAACAGGCTGCACAGTGAATTTAAGATTATGCAAATTTTATGCAAATACTCTTGTGGACCTTCTGTTTGAGCTAGGGAAATTCCTAGTACAACTCGCTGTTCTCCTGTATCTTCTGAATTACAGTAAGCAAAATTCCCTTTCCAAACCACAATTCAGAAATCAAATGTAAGTTAGACCTTTCAGACCAAAAGGCATATAATTGTGAGTTTTATAGAGGAAATAGACTGGGCATTCAAGCCTCCCCATTGATAATACTTTTTAGAGTAGAACATTGAAAAGAGTGGTGAATTTCCCCCCAACCCCCAAGTTATTTTTCCTTTTAAGTTTCCAGTGTATTTCTCCAGAGGTAAAAATGAGTAAATTAAAAGAAAAGAGTGCTCCATTTCTCTGCATTATTCCTTCCGGCTTGAGCGTAATTATCTTTGTTGTGAATGTCGTGGTTCACTTTTACCAGTTTCCCTATACTGGTTCAGAGAAACGGAGAATAGTTCAGTATGTTGAGGGACCGAAGAGTGAAAGGGGGTGCTACTAGCAGCGCCATTCATGAAATAGCGGCTGCCTTGTAATGGGGAGGGCACCTCCCTCCAACACATGAATTATTCATTTTGCTGCTTTTGTTATAATGGCGACAGTGTTCAAGTCTCTAAGGCTGTCTTGTGGTATAGCCTACTTTTGCTAAATGGCTACATATCAGCAGCCATCATTTGTTTGGGGAATGCATTTGGCAAAAGACTTGTTAGCATTTACGAAGGTTCAGATTCTTTACTGTATGAAATAAAGCAGTGCTTCAAGCTAAAGATGTGTGCTCGAGCAGCATTTCAAAATCCTTCTATTGAATTTCCCATTCCTCTTGGATTCATTTTGGTCCTTGGTAACGTTTAAAGATGGATATTTTGAAATATTCCAAACTGGCTTTAATTATAGCTAATAATTCCAAGTTAAATATTTCAGTTTCTGAAATCCCATGCAATAGAAAATGTTAAAAGGTGGATGACAACCTCCAACTGTGGGAGGAAGACATTCTGTGGAGCAAAATATTCAAAAGAAGCTTGCACAATTTTGTTGTGCAGGAAGACACAGCAAAGCTATAGAGGAAATTGTCGGAAGCCTGCAAAATTTTTTTTAAAAAAGAGTCAAAGTTCCTTTGTGGTATCTAATACCAGACTTTCACACTTCTAAAGCATGGACTTTTCTAAACTGAAGTTCCAGTGCAAATGTTGTAGGTTTTTTGCTCCCTCACCCACCCCTTTCCCCACACCACCCCAACACCCCACCCTTTTGCTTGGTGAATGCAGTCAGTAAGAGGAGCAGGGTGCATTAGGGACAGTGTCTGTGCAAAGCAGGGAATTCAGGGCGGGGGTTGGTGGGAGCTATGTGGTACTGTTGTGAATGGACAACAGCATGTGTTAAGGCACTCTCCGAAGAGCATGATAAAAAGTGGCATTTCCTCTGAAACTGGTATGTGCGCAGCTAAAATGCCTTGAGGCGAAAGATAAGAGGCAGGGGGTGGGGGAGAGGGAGTTGGAACTCGAACAGATGGATGAACGATTAGATCATTTGGATTAGGGATGAATTTTCACATTGAAATCTTGGGGGTTTTCTCCTTCTTTGCTGATCAGCTTCTTCATGGGGTTTCCATTCCAGCGCAGAGCCGAAGCGGCTTGAAGCAGAAAGAAAACAACAGAGGGAGGAGAAGTTCCACGATCTGGATTTACTTGCGGGACCGTGGAAGTGTTGCCAGAGAAGAGCAAGAAGACAAAGGTTAGAACTGAAAAACTATGTGGTTTGGGAGAATCTGAATCATGCAGTATTGCTTTCACTTTTTCTGAGGGTCTCCTTCCAGGGAGCAGAGCACGAAGGAGATAAAAGGTCTGATTTAGATAATGCCTTTCAGCCTTGGGACTAAAACAGTCTGGGGCCCGGGAAGCTCTGCTTTGAACATATCACCCAGCTGCTTCTTTGCTGTTGCTTTTCCTCCATTCCCCGCCACCCCCCTTTTTCTCTGAACTATTCTCGCCTTCATTTTCTAGGGGAAATGTGTTTTTTTAAAAACGAAACCAGCACTGGGACCACGCACGCGCGCACACACATACAACACACAGCTCAGACCATTCTCTGTGAGCATGGTAGTGGTCACCAAGTGTGTGGTCTTTCGACTCTGACTAATGCATTTTGTGCTCTGTGACTGAAAATGCCTTCTAGGCTGCCAGTGCTGACTGAGAGTTGTGGAATGTAGTGCCTTTTCTCTGTTTCTCCTTTGATTCCTTTAAGAAAGGGAGGGTGTTGGAGGGGAAGGGGGGAGGCTGGGGGAGTCAGGGAGGGTGGAAACTTTAGAGGGGAGAGAACCTCAAGGAACAGTATATATGCAGTTGGTTGAGAAACCTGAAGATACAAGGGGAAATGCTTGTATGTTGTGGAATGGGTCTCCCGTTGGGAGACCCCGACCAGACAAGTAGTTGAGTGAACGAGTCAAAGAATGGAAAAGGGGAGGGGGGGGATAGGGAGAAGGAGGGAGGAGGAAGAAGGAAGGGGGTGGGAACAGGGGGCCCATTTCCCTTTTTCTGAAGCAATGACAGCTGGTTCTGTCCTGGCTCACATGACAAAATGCTATGGAGACGAGCAGTTAGACCGAAGCCAACTAGCAAGGGTGGTCAGCTGATTATCCTTTTTTCCTTTTCCAGGCTCCAATCAGGTGATCAGCTGATGACTAAATTTCCAGCCCACTACGAAGATAACTTCAGAACCCAGGTAGGAGCAAAGTTGTCTGCTTGGAAGGCGGTCGTGCCGCAAGAAGAAATGTATTCTGAGTTGTGCATTTAATCCACCCTGCTGGGTCTGTTGTCCTCATTGACTTTGAAAACATTTATACATTGTTCTTTGAGTGTTAATTTTTCTCCAAATAGGTTAGCCACTGAAAGAAGACAAACAAATCAGAAGCAGACCTTTTGGTCTCTACCAAACATCTACTGTCCATTATTAAATGTGACTTTTTGGCTCTTACATGAGACTTTCAAGCTATTTTCAAATCCAGAATTTAAGTTTTTTGGAAAGATCTGTCTGAAGGGGAATTTCTCAGGAATTTGATGGCTTAATTACCCAAATATGGGGGAGGGAGGGAGAAAGAAGTGGCTGAGTTATCCAAATGAGTTCGGGGCGGGGGAAGGGGGGCAGGCAGAGAGAGAGAGATCTTTTAATGAGCCACCATTGGTAATTCATTGGAAAGTCTCCAATACAGGATGGGTAATCCTTCTTTGAAACAATGCCTGAGTTGATATTCATGCTTAACTATTGTTGTGTCCTTTTGAGCGAGGCTATTAACTCATGCTTGGTGTCTTCAGGCCACTCTGATTGACATTCTTGACAGCTGAAAGCAAAATCTCTTTGATTTATATATTTGGGAAATGTTGATTGATAGGCACACCATTTGAGAGCCAGGATGGTGTCGTTCCCCCCCCCCCCCCCCCCCCCCCCGATTGAATTGTATCCCTGGTCACCGGTGAAGAAGCTAGTACTCTGCTTCGTATTTTGACAGGCAGATTGTAACTTTTTTAAAAAATAGAAAAGCAGAAAGATAAAGGAGTTTGTTTTTTCTCTCCAGCATGTGGTTATGCAGGGATCGTGAGGAACCATGACCCTTAAAAACGATTCTTTTCCATAAAAGATTCTAATGCTGTTACAGTGCCTAAATAAAAAGAAACACTTCAATCTGTGCAATTAGTCTCAGGAATATGTGCAATTGTCTCCTAAAACCGAGAGCTGCGGTGGGAAAGGCACTATTTCACTCATTGAGGTCCCTCTCAGCCCCACGGTTCTTTGATCCTTCCTGTTGCTTATTCACATTGCGTGGCGAAAAATGTTATGATTGTCCAGACATGTTTCCAAAGAATGTTGCTAAAAGGCATGATTACCATTTGTATAGCTAGCCTTCCATGCAGTTATTTTGATTAAGGGAAAAGCATGGTTTTGAAGATACAAGCATTTATACAAAATTATTCTAAATCCATTTGAAACCTAGTGACAAAATAGAATGTATAATACAAGCATACCTGCAATTCAGCCGTAAAAAGTTTTGCTATATCGTGAAAGGCTGAATCACTGGGTATATTTCCCCATGTATGTGTATGTTATAAATTGGAATCCATTCCAGAACCTCTGAAAAAGAATGTAAAAGTCCTTTATGTGCAAAACTATATAACATTAAACATCATAAAGCATTATTTTTTCTGTATTAAAATAATTCAAAGCATAACCACATTAACTGAATAAGGAGTTGCAGTATGACTTGGTTTTTGCAGAAAGCTGCGGAAGTTGTCCTCCTTGACACCTCTGCACTCATCTATCAGGGCCTTCGTCAGTCGTTTTGAAAAGTGAATCTAGGTTTTAAAAATTGATGCGAGAATTTTTAGTCCAAAAATCTTTGCTGATGGAGGAGTTGAGATTCTCTCCTCAGTAGCAGCCAGGCAGCCTCCCCCTTCACCACCAGAGAGCAGGGTTTCCCCGCTTCTCCCGAAAGCAGCACGGTATCAGGGTGAGGTAGAAGAGCAGACACTTTGGCCAGATTTAGCAGTCCTTTTTACCCTGCCATGGTTCTCTGCTGCTTTTGAAAAGAGCAGGAAAGCCGGCTTTCTTTTTGTGTTCTAGGAGGGTCAGGAGAAGTGGGGGGAGAATCAGATTCCCTGCAACAATTGGACATAACGTCCGTTGGGGCATACAGGTCCTAGGCTTAGTGCTTGATTCATCTCCACATTTTACATATTGGGGCCATTTGGAATGGGTGTATGCCTGTATTTACTTTGGCCCTGAAGATCCAGCAACGGGCCTGTAGGTTTTACCTACGTATAAGCAGGGCATTTGAACATTTGACTCACAGTATTATTAATTGTACAGATGCTTTTTTTAAAGAAAAACCGCAGTTTTTGGGTACCGTTACTCATTTAGTTTAACTATTGCAAAATACCCTCGAAGGGGGAAAAATAGAGAACAAGGGCAAGGGGTAGCATGGTAATGATTCTGACTAACAGCAAGGTGCTGACTAATATCAATGAACTCATGATGAGTAACAATGGTGAATTTAGAAGGAATATAAGTGCATTGAGAGCTATTTAAAGGTTAGTTCACTTCCTTGCTCAGCTCCTTGAGTACAGTTAGGGTCCCTTCTGGGAGGTTTGGAAGTAATTCAAAAAAATGAGTCCAGTTGTTTCTCTCACTAATCTGAAAGAGCATCCTCTTGGTGAAATTATGCAGGGGCTTTTATGCTTGGTTCCCTTTTCTACTCACAACTTCAGGGGATTTTTTTTTTTTCAAAATGGACTTTGTGTGTTAGAGGAATAGGGTTGGGAGGACAGAGGAAGAGAAGATCAACTGATTCATAAAAACGCTTGATGATGATATATATGCAAACTGACAATGTGGAAGGGTTGTTTGTGTGTGTGTATATGATTCGCATGAAACATAAATGGGCTGGCTGCAAACTGACAAAATAACACCGGTGGGTTTGTTTTCTGTAGTAAGCTCAAATACTACTGTTTTTAATGGGGCAGAGTATATACACCATTTAGAACAATAGCCTGGGAGATAGTAGCCTTGAGTTCCATTTTTGGCTCTCTCCTGACTCATTACATTCAGTCTCTACCTCAAAGTAGTTTTTTGTTTGATAATGAGCATTCCTGAAGTTTGTGGATAGGTATTTGGATGATAAAATTTCATAAACATTTGGAGGATAATTTTCCCTTCATAAAAGTGCCATCCTCAAATGGTAAAAAGGTATGGATGGAAAAGCTTTTTGGACTTTTTGTTGGAGGGAAAAACTTTGTGAGTTCAATTCTCCCCTATCTTGAAGGGCTTGTAAATTGAGATCTGGGAATTGTGTAGGACAAAGGTGTTGGAGCACATATAAATTAACCTGGCATTCTACTTTGGCACCTTTGTCTCACCCCATTCCCTGTGTCTGAAGTTTTATGTCAGCCACAAGATTTCTTTTTCTCTTTATCCCCTTCTCTATTATCCCCTTCTCTCTTTCTCCTTTCCCGCCCTCTTTTGTTTCATAGGAAGAGGTTCCATTTAGGCAACAATTTGATACCATTGCCTCATAAAATGTTGAAGTTCTCACTCTGGGTGTGGGGGGGCGGTGGCGGGGCGGCATGCTGAAGATGTAATTGGTTGTATTGTTCTAAATTTGTTTTATTTATGTTCCTGGGGGATTAAAAATATTTAAAGGAAATGATGAAAAAGTCCAGTGTCCCATTATAAATCGATGCTCTCGAGGCTTTGGGTCTTTTGGAGCTTGAGAAAAAAGAGAATCGATTCCAAAACAGTACATTCTGAAGGCACTCCATTCAATTTAGATCCTTCCCTGCCATTGCCTCAAACAGCAGTCCAAACTGAATGTTTATCATTTGTTAATTCTTAATTTTCTTTCTTTGATGTACTATAGTTTTGGACAGCATCAGATGTGCAAGCATTAGCTATCAGTTCTAAAAAAGAACCTTGTTTTTCCAGTTTAGTCTTGGAGATCCCCAGGTGTCAAACCGGTGAATGTTTCAGTACTTCCGTGAGGCTCTAGCATTGGAGTCAGTTGTCTGTTTTCAAGTGTACATCCAGTTCATCTGGCTATAAGAGAACACTCATACATGCTGTCCCAGCTTATAATTTAATTTTGATTACTTCCATTTGCTTTAGTTAAAAGATGTTTAGACTAAATTCATGATGGTGGAGCCCCATTTTCCTCAGGTTAATGAATCTCCAGCCTCAGGAGAACACAATTCCTTTCTAAATTTCTGCATTGCCTGAAGAAAATATGATGCCATCTAGTGTTGCTGTCTTAAAATCACAAAGCATGTTAGTGCAAGAGTTTTGTTCAGCGCTTAGTACAGTGCCTGGCACATAAGTGCTTAAAAAACACCATTATTATTAGTAGCAGTAGTACACATTATTTTGAAATTTCAGAATGATTCCACTTGAGAATCAAATCATTTTAATTTCTGAAAGATTATTTTCAGTAATTGGGATTGGGTTCTTGGCTGTAATAATTTGAAGCATTGTTATCCAAGTACTATTTATACCTGATAAAAGTTTCTGCTTAGTTCAGTAGCTCCAAAACTTTACTTTAACAGTATATCATAAACATTTATATATGAAAGATTTCATAGTCCTTTGTAAGTTCATTTTGTAGTCTTCTGAAAGGCCCCAAGTGCTCCCTGGGTTTTTTATTTTCATTTTAGAGGAGTTTATTAGGACCCAGAGAGGTTTTATGACTAATCAGAGTAACTCAGCAATCAAACAAGCAGATAAAAAATTGTGGGGAGGAGGTATTTGAGGAAGTATCTTAATTGAAATCAGTCAATCACATTTATTGAGTGCTTACTATGTGCAAAGCATTGTACTAAGTGTACAATGTAACATTCTTTCTGCCCTCAAGAAGCTTTCAGTCTAAAGGATAAAGAAAGAGTTCTTTTGCAAATAAAATATTTTTTAAATGTCTGACCTACCTTAAAAACTAAAGTTTTCCTCCAGTTAGAGAAGCAGTGTGGCCTAGTGGATAGAGTATGGACCTAGGAGTCAGAAGTTCCTGGGTAATAATGCCGGCTCTGCCACTTGTCTGCTGGGTGGCTTTGGGCAAGTCACTTCACTTCCCTGTACCTCAATTCCCTCTGAAAAAATGGGGATTAAGGCAGAAAGCCCCATGTGGGAAAGGGACTGTGTCCACCCTGATTAGCTTGTATCTATCCCGGTGCTTAGTACAGTGCTTAGCACGTAGTAAGCGCCTAACAGAGACCATTAAAAAAATAGCAGTTTTCCCAAAAAACTGGTTTGAACGATCTGCAAACCATTTAGACATCTTACAAGATGGAATTACCTGTTTCAGCTTTCATGATTGAAGAAAATGTTCCCATTAGGAAATGTTTATTGGGAGAGCAGATGCTTTCGATTGAGAGACCAAATTCATGTTTAGTTAATAAGGAGGTACTCAAATGTCATCAGTAGAATCAAAATTCTATTTAGAAAGTGTTTGCTGAGGTAGCCGTGACTTGTCATTTTCTATATTAGAATTTGATTCTTGGATCAGAATCCCTAAATCAGGTTTGTTGCTGCACCTCTCAAACTTTGCTTCCCCTTAAGCTCTGGACAGGTGACTTAAATCTGGAAAGAACTTCAAGTACTGAAAGGAGGTCTTGGTCATCTCACTCTTCAGCGTGAGGAATGTTTTAAAATGATTAACTTTAATAAGAATTAATGCAGCGACACTCGATGTCTTGGTATAGGATAGGCTTTTTTCTTTACATGCTATTGATTTGAGACAATTCCTCCACATAGTGTAGTGGATGAAGTTAGAGTGCTTTGCACAGAGTAAGTGCTAAGTAAATGCTATTGATTGCACTTGTGTATCTTCAGGTCTGGGTGGGAATGGGAGCCCTTATTTAATCAGTGGAATTTATTGAGCACTTTGCAGATCAGTCATATTGAGTGCTTACTCTGTGCAGAGCACTGTACTAAGCATTTGGTAAAAGAGTTGGTAGACAAATTTCCTTCCCAGCCCACAGTCACCACTTGGGAGAGTAAAATACAATAGATTTGGTATTCATAACTTTGCCCTCAAAGGGTTTACAATGTAGAGCCCTTAAGGTAAGTTGCAGTTTGATGATTATGGGGCTGTTGTTTTTGGAAATGATCAATCTTGGTAAAGATGTGATCAGCTCTTAGGAGCTGCCCCTGAGGTAGCTGCTTTAGAGGAGGATTGATGTACCTTTTTATATACTGTTTTTCGGATCACTTCTGAGTACTGTTTTGCAAATTATGCTTTTTCCAAAGATGATACACATTCAATCCCCCTTCTGAAATTTTATCTTTGCACGAGTTGTGTGGTTTGTATTTTCGTTACAGTTTAACCCACATGGAACTCAAGGTTTTAATGGTTATAAAAAACAACAACAAAAACCTTTCATGCTGTACTCTACTTATGCCATCATAATTCAGTGTGTGAGGCGAGCTGAGTGAGTGAAGTAAATGTAGTGTGCTTTTTACAATGAAAGCAGGCATTTTTATAGAGAGAGGATGGAGGAAGTATTAAAGAAACCTATTTATTCATATTACTAGATCATATTACTACTCGTGAACCAAAATTAAGATTGATGCGAAAATATGCCATAGGAATGTCTGTATAGTTGTAGACCTGAAAAACTCGTTTGTTTAACTATAAACTCCCAGGAATGTTTAGCATTAGGATATACAGTGTATTTTATGTCTAGTTATCTAAAAGTATTTAGAAATTTTAACATCTGACTCAGTTGGTACCATTTTTGAACTTTCCCATATTTTCATTTATCCCTTTTGTTCTTTAAATATATCATTGTTAGGCTTTTCCTGTGATTAATTTGACTCCTGCTTAAAGATGTCTTCAATGATAGTAGGAACGTAAAAAAGAAAAGAGCTACTGGAATAGTGGTGGTGTTTTCTTTTAGGGCAATGTAGCAGCCATTCCAGAGTGTGAGGATCTCTTTCAGTTAAAGGACTGTTTTACAGTTATAAAAAGAGGTACAGATTGAGAAGTCCGTTAGTTTTAAGGTAGAAAGGAATGAGAGGAAAAAAAGCCTGTCAGGTTAAACACTTTAGAAATACACAACACGAAGCTCATCTCTATTGTGTGGAGTTCATATAATTATTGTTTGGAGACTCTTTGCTTTATTATGTCTCTCCTTCCCATCCAGCCCTATGAAACCTCTTTACTGGGAGACAAGTAGGAAGGGTCCGGGGTCTATTTTTCAGGAATCCTATACGCTCACTGAGCGTCTGGCTGGCAGACATTTCTCCCAGTGTGAGCATTAGGGTTCCCATCAGCGAATCATAAATCCCTAGGTAAGATACTATATAAGATAAGCACTAGATTGGTGAACACAGCCTGGGTAAATTATAAGCAATGGAGTAGTTTATAAGAGAGAGGAAGGATAGGAGAACTAAATGGTAATCTCCTTGAGGGCAAGGACCGTGTCTACCAGCCCTCTGTTAACTCTCCCAAGCACTTAGTACAGTGGGCTAACTTCAACTCAGTACATGTGGAACAGGGGTGAGCCGAGTGCAACTAGGTCGATCCATCTTTATTCAGTCATCCTATGATATTAAATGTCTTTTCGGAGAAGAAGGAAATTCCTGTTTTCCAGCCTGCATTAAGCTCAGCATTTCATTTTATATATTATTTCTTGTAATTTTTCCTCAGTGTAAAGTTGACATGATGTCTAACCAAACAACTGGCCCATAGTGAAAGTATAAGATTTTGCTTTTCGAGTAGTTTAGAGGAGTTTATTTTGATTCACGTCTAAAGTTTGATAGAAGAAAAAGATGAAGGAAGTCTTCCAAGATGTTTGATTGCAGTGCCCGTTAACAAAAATATGTTTGCCATGAATGTTAACTATTGGAATTCTGTTTTTCATTTCTTTTATTATGGTAAGGCAGAAGAGTAGTGTAAAGCTAAATTGAAAAAATATGCTACTGCTGAAATGGAGCCTTCTTCATAACATTCTGTATCTGTTCTCCAGTCATTTAAACCAAAACTAATTTTATGGTGCAATCGTAATTCACTATCCCATTTGAAATATGTTTGAAAAGCACACATGTTTATAGATATATCTATATTTGTGTGTGTTCGTGTGTGTATATATATTTGATTAATATAAAAGTTCCTACCCATTCACAGTTTATAGAAATTTCTACCAAACACCCATTTTACCAGGTTTTCTCGGTGATTTAACATTAATTATGTGGATTAAGACATATAAATAAATACTTCCTCTAGGGCTTTATTTTTGATGTGTTTATTAGGTTTAAAACATCAGGTAAACAATATAAAATCAAATTTCACTTATCCTTTTTTCTATTTGTTAACCATAATTTCCTAATAACAGTGCTCCGCACAGTGTCAAGATTCACATCCGACAGAGGTGTTGGAAGTTCCTTTTCAGACCTGCATAGAAATGGCCCCATGGTGCATTTCAGAAAATAGCATGGGCAAACTTAACCCGCTTTAATTCTAAAAGCTAGTTTGGGGTGAAAACAAAAACTTCTCTGTGCATGTAGACAGTCTCACTACTGTTGCAGCCTCTAGCATTGGCTGGGAACACCTCTTTGGACTTCAGGGAAAACAGAGCCAAATGCCAGTTTTAGCCACACTTTTCTTTTAGGTCAGTGGGGTGCTGACTGGTGGCCCCCTACCCTCCTATTCGCTCATTGCACTCTGTGCCCTAGTAGGAACATGACTGGCAAGGACAAGAGCATGGAAATGGCACTGCCCAAGTAGCTCAGATGGAGCTTCATCCACAGTTGTTGCTGCTATGAGGCGATCCAGAGCTGAAAGGGCCCTCCTGAGGTCTATTAAGTGGATTTCTTCATCTAGGAGAGATAGAATCATAATAACTGCAGAATTTATAAAGCATTTCCTATGTGCCAAGCACTGTACTAAGCTCTGGGGTAGGTAAAATAGGAGCAGATTGGGCCCAGTCCCTTTCCTTCTTATGGCTTTCAATCTCAGGGGAAGGGCGAACAGATAGCAATCCATCAGTGGTATTTTTTGAGCACTTACCCTGTGCAGAACACTGTATTAAACTCTTGAGATGGCACAGTAGAGTGGCTAGATATGTAATCTCCATTGTAAAAATAGGGAAATGGTGCCCCCAAGAAGGTAAGTGACTTGGCGAAGGTCACAAAGCAGGTAAGCGGTAGAGCTGGGATTAGAACAGAGGTCTCCTGACTCTGTCCTGTGCTCTTTCCACTAGGCCAGGCTACTTCTCTAAGAAGGGTGACCTTGACCTTTTTTCTTTTTCTTTTTTTTTTTTTAAGATCTTCAGGGAAAGAGATTTCCAGAACCTCATAAGGAAATGTCTGCCAGTGTCATCCAAACCAGGCAGATGGAGATAGACTACTTCTGCCCTATTCAGTTTAAGCATTGATTTTGTAAATGGTAGTTCTTAAATGCAGCAATTAGGAAAATATGAATTCCAAGACTGTTTTCACCCACCTGCCCTGGAGTGCCTAGCTCCGTGCTGATAGTAAAGAACAGCGAGGCAGGAGGTCTAATGATCACGAAGTGAAGTACAGCTTCTCTCATTGACACCCACTCAGGATCTGAAATGCAGCACTCTTGGTTCAAAAATCTGTCGATTTCCATTGTTTGCTGTGCCAAAGCCATCAGTCAAACCCACCACTTGGGTGATGTGAGTGAGAAACTATGTGAAACATCCAATCTCTCATTAACCAGAGCAAGGCATCACAAAGGGTGACCTTACTTTTTTGCAAAAGACAATCTACTGAAAAAATAATAGCCGCTTTTAATATTTATATGTGCAAAAAGAAAATAGGGCAAGGTCGTCTCACTGCAAAGCTGTTTCGGGAGCTCCTTACCATTGGCTCTAAAGCCCTCAATCAGCTCGGCCCTTCCTACCTTACTCACTGAACTCCTACTACAGTCCAGCCCACACATCCCACTCCTATAGCGCCAGCTTGCTCCATTGTGCCTCGATCTCTCCTGTCTTATTGCCAACCCCTTTCCCAGTCCTCCATGTGTCAAATTCCATCCCCCTCCATGCATGCCAGCCCACCTTGAAAGCTTTATTAATGTCGCTTCTCCTCCAGGAGGCCTTCTGCAGTTAAGCCCTCTTTTCCCCAACTCCCTCTCCCTTCTGCATCATGTCTGCACTTGGAGCTGTACTCTTTGGGCTTGTGTTATCACTCCACCCTCATCCCCACAGCACTTATGTGCATATCTATAATTAATTTATACTAGAATCTGCCTCCCTCTCTAAGCTCATTGTGGGCAGAGAACGCATCTGCCAACTCTTTGCTCTCTCTCAAGCACTCAGTACAGTGCTCTGCCTGCAGTAAGTGCTCAATAAATTGATTATTGGAGGCCTGAATTCCCATTTTGGATCCTCCCTAGGTTAGCCTTGGAACTTCAAGCCTTTAGTTCCCATTTGCGAGATAGAACTAATAGTACCAGCTTCCTACTAGATAAGAGTGACGCTGGGGGTTTTCAGAACAGAAATCCTATGGAAAACCATGTATTCTTCTCAAGATGATGGTATACATATCTTAGTGTGCTTTGTAAGAAATGAAGGAATCCCAGCATTCTGTCCATCCCCACTGCATGTATTACATCAACATTTTGCCCCTCTGATCTGCTACAGCATCCTCTTCCGAGTGTTTGCATGAAGTTTAGGGTGAAACCAAGAACCCTTAAAGTACCAAGAGGTATATGAGAAAATCAGTCCATTGAAGACGTAACCGCACAGATCTCTAGAGGAGAACTTCATTAACCTGAAGTATTGGTGTCATCTTACAGTTCCCTCTAGACTGTAGGCTTGTTGTAGGCTGGGAATGTATCTACCAACTTTGTACTGTGCTCTCCCAAGTGCTTACTACTGTGGTCTGCACAAAGAAATTGCTTAGTAAATACCATTGATTGATAATTTGCTTGTAGGAGTCCCATGCTCTCTGGTGGATTTCATCCAAATAAATTTGGGGAAGCACCTTTGACAGTGAGCTAGTACTGGTGATTTTGGTTCTTTCTGGGTAGACCCCTCCCTGTTTGAGTGCCCTCCGAGTCACTTCAGTTTATTCCAGGAGGACAGCCAATGTAACTGCTTCATTTTGAGCATTTGCTTGAAGTCTCTTCTTAGCTAAACTGAAAGTTTATCCTCTGGATATTTACTTGGGGACAGTGCTGGAGAGGGGAAATGGATCAGGAAGGCAGGAAGCTTCTTATCCCTTGTAAATCATTTATCATTAATGGTATTTGAGTGCTTACTATGTGTAGAGGACTGAACTAAGCAGTTGAGAGAGTACAGTTCAACAGAGTTGGCAGGCATGTTCCGTGCCCACAATGAGCTTACAGTCTAGAGGTGGAGACACACATTAATATTAATGAATTTATAATATACATAATTTAAAGGTATGTACAGAAATTCTGTGGGGTTGAGAGCAGGGCGAGTAGCAAATGCCCAAAGGTCTCAGATCCAAGTGCGTAGAGGACGCAGAAAGGTGAGGACTTTTTGTGGGGTGTTAGAAATACTTTACTTTCTATTCCTACCAGTGGGGTAATTTGGGGATTAGGTTTAACAGCTAAAGCATAATCCTGGTGATTCAATCCTGTCCCTTGCCGTTTTACCATGTCACAATAAAGTGCTTTACTTACTGGGAGAGTTGGACTCTGTTGGACTGCGTCACGCCATAAATTCTGGGAAGATGAACTGAGTCCTTTCTGCTTGGGAGTAATTTACTCTCAGAGAGTAATTTGAGCCCTTTGGGGGGTACACTGACTCTTTTACTCTTAGGAACAACTAATTCACCAGAACAGTTTAAATCAACACCCGGAAAGACTTAAACCTCCCAAAATGCCCAAATTTGTATCCTCCTTCCTCACCTGGAAAGAGCGATGCTAACTAATTGGGACTGTTTAATCAAGTCCCAAATTGGAAGCATCATTTTTTTTTCCTGTTGGAATATGAGGAAAGAAACTAAAATTCAAACATCTTGAATCAACTTTAAAAATATCTATTAACATGTGGGATTTGGAATGAAAACGGCACAAAGTGTTGTTAAGAATTTCTGAAATGTGTGCTTTTTGCTTGCTTGTCAGCATGTCCTATTTTCCTGCCACTCCATCTTCATTTCTCACTGAGCATTGATTTTAGAGAGAAAATTAATTTCTCTTGGGATTCAGCTAAGCTCTTCCTTTTCTTTTTATACCCAGATTGGTGAGCACATTTTGGAATTCTCCAAGTTAATGTGGAGGGTGAAAAATGGTATATCTTCTTTCTTCAGTCAGAAATGAGATGTTCACCAAATGGTTTAAAGCATCCCAATTTTATTAATTAACTGATCATTCTCAATAATCTATTTCTGTCTGAATGAAACATGAAACAAATGTTTATGGCCATCTACATTTAAGTACAAATCAATATACCAGTTGTCATCTTAAATCCCCTACCCCCAAATTGTCCCAAGACTTCATGTATTTCTTCTCCTACTAAACCGGGATTGTGCTCCAATTTTGTGTAAAGGCTGTTCTTTAAGAGTACGTGAAATATTTCCATTGTCTTACAGTGCAAAAGTGATTCTCTTCACCTCCCAGAGAATGTATTTTCTGTCACATTCGTGTGACTATAGTCTTAATTAATAAAACAGCTATTTGTAGATTCTGGTTCAAGTTTTAGCCAAAATAAAGAACTATTGCCCAGGGACAGGAGGTGATTGAAACAGGAGGAGATGGAGGAATAATTATTTAACGAAGATGTGCAAATTTCCCCCACAGGGGAATCTTAAACTCGAAATGCTGTAGGCTTTCGAGGGTCATGTGTGAGTGAACATAGATGGAAAGGTTTCTAAGGAAGCATTGAACACGGTTTTTATAAGGCGCAAGACTGGAGTTATAAATACTTGACTAAATAGCTAAATGGTTAAAGGTGTTACCAGGGAGAAGGATTGTATTAAAGGACCTGTTGTTCAGGACGGGAGGGGAGCAGGAAACCCTGTCGGTGTTGGAGGAGAATGGAATGTTTAAAAGAACGGGGTTTGTAATTTCCAGGATAAGGGCGGCTGCCATAGTCTGGTAGGACTGAGGGAAGTACTGACTCCATCAGCCAACCCACTCACAGGATATAAGGGGGGAAGTATGACCAAGTGGATGGAGGTCACACAAAAATGCTCCGTGGTAGGGCTGGTGAGAGACTTCTCCGGGGTCACTGTGGTTGTACATCCTGAGTTTCCATCGCCTAATGCCGTGGGTTTGTAAAGAAGGGCGGATTGCAGGATGCTGAGTGGGTGGGGAGCGTAGGCAGCTGTTCTTAAAGGACAGTGGGTGGAGATTGCAGCAATTCATCTGCTTTTCCTCTGACACCTTTTAAAGAAACATCCCACGTTGTTCTGAGACTTATGTCGGTTGCTGCTAGAATCATCTTACTTCAGTGCAAAAATCAAGTTAATCATGAGCAGATCGTTAAGGTTGTTGGTATAAAAAAAGTGTGTGTGTGTGTGTTTCAGGAGGTGGGGGTATATTCCAAAAAATAATGTCCTACCAACCCGAGCCTAATGAATGGTTGCTGTGTGGAAATAACGTTGGCAAAATAATTTTAAGATTTCATCTTTCACCTTGTTTCGGCATCTATTTCTTGTACTTTTCCTCTGTGAATATGGTAAACTAGAGCTTGGGGGGTTGGCAAGCTTATGATGTCCACGATTGCACGGCAGATTTGAATTTAAGGGGGATATAATTGTGCTTTTAATAAGTGGGTTTATTGTATTTGAAAAGCACTTAATCTACATTAACAGAGGTACGGAAGACTGATGCTTTATCCATTATTTTCTGCTCAATTGTACGTAAATGAGATTTGATCAAATTCTGAAGTTTTATAGTAGGTGTTAAATGTAATTTTCTTCGTGATTTGTTTTGTGGGGTTTTTTTTCCACAAGTATAATTGGCTTTGGAACAATTCAAGAAGTTTCTAAACCTCAATTTAAAATTTCTCCTCAAAAAAATGGTTTTACAAACCTATAACAGACACATCATCCTTTCCCCCAACAAACAAGAGCCAGAAGAATGGTGCAAAACATTTTTCTAATGCCCTAATAAGTGATTGAGAGCATGCTTTTATTATAAGGAAAAGAATCTTAGTGATTTCAATAAGTTATTGGTATTTATTGAGCACTTTGGCTCAAAACTCATTAATGTATGTATTTATATTTATAAACATCTGCATATTAGCAGTTTGGGGTTTATGTGTTTAATAAATGCCTCATTAGTATTTTTTGAGATTTTTCTCTGGTCATTCAGGCAAAAATAAACATGAATAGGAAGGATATGCCAAGGTGTCAAATAAAGTTTCCTTTATCCCATTTAATATTTTGGTTTGAGAAGACACTCTGGACTTGTGGACTGCTTTCTGATAATTAAAAAATGAAATGGGAAAAATACCATTTTCATTGGAGAGAGGGTTACAGAGTCATGAGAACAAGACAAAATAGTAAACAAAAAAGGAGTAAATAGGAAAATGGGCAACAGAGGTCAATCAGTCTTAGTTATCGAGAGCTTTCTATGTTCAGGGCACTGTACTAAGCACTGGGGAAAGTACAATACAGCAGGGTTACTAGATGAGATTCCTGCCCACGAGGAGCTTCTGCTCCACCATGGGAGACAGGCATTAATTATAGAGAGGGGAAATAGAGTATAAGGATATGTATAAAAGTGCTGTGGCACTGGGGTGAGTATCAAAGTGTTTAAGGTCTTGGAACTTTTCAATCTTTGTCTTAAAATATAGTATTTTTTGCACCGTTTATTGCTTAAAGGATTTTGGACAAAGGATGTATACAGCAGCGTCCTCTGCTGTGAATCTCAGAAACATGGGGGCAGAAGCATCCTTAATAGAAGCAGTGTGGCTTAGTGGAAAAACCATGAGCCTGGGAGTCAGAAGACATGGCTTCTAATCCTGACTCCTCCATGTGCCTGCTTGGTGACCTTGGTCAAATCACTTAATTTATCTGTACCTCAGGTTCCTCATCTATAAAATGGGGATTAAATTCTCTTTCACCCAATTGAGACCATAAACCCTCTGTGGGTGGGGCAGGGACTGTGTCCATCCTGGTTATCTTGTATCTACCACAGAGCCTAAAAGAGTGCTTGTCACATAGTAAGCACTTAACAAATACCACAAAAAAGGAAAGACTATCTTGTCCACCTTTCTGCGTTTTTAGACAAGACCATGCCTAATCTATCCCAGACACATGGGACTCTTGTTCTTCGAGACCTCCAGAGAAGGAGAGTCTATGCCCCCCCCCCCCCCCCCCCCCCCGACTCCCATCTCCACTCCAGCTATCTGTCCCAGGGTTTTACAGTTCACTGTCAGGCATTTCTTTCCTGTAGCTAACCTAAATCTTGAATGCTCCATTTTACACCTCTAAGGAGGTAGACAACTGGTCACCATCTCTGAACCATAACCCTTCCTGTACTTGCAGAACTGTGGCCTTTCAGCCTTTAATAGTGTCTGTCACTATGAACATTTTCTAGCAGAGTACAAATTGTCATCATAGCAATAAAATTTCATAGGTAATTATCATCTATTAATTCCACAAAAGAATAGAGCACTGGAATTGGAATGCAATTTACCTACAATACTCCCTTATCACAATTTATGGGCCTTATAATATAAACTGATATTGTATTAATTTTATTTCTTCAATAATTATTTCTCTTTTATTTCTTCAATTTCTTCAATACAGTATTTCCTTCACTGAGCACAAGACACCATCCGTATACCTAATGAGCCTTTAGCCTGTTCTATTAAATTTCAGGTCATGACTGTTTTAAAATGTTAAAATGCTAATCATACTGTTTATGTAAAGCTTACTAAATGCCAAAGCAATGTGCTAAGCATAGGATAATAGTAATTGTATTAGTGTGTACTGAGCTTATTGATGTAAACTTCTTCATGTCTACCCACTTCTAAGTGCTTAGCCCAGTGCTCTGCAAAAAGTAAGCACTCTAAATGCCATTATTTGGTTTAGAACCCTGTAAAGGACATGATGAGATTTTAACAAGCAAGACCCACTTATGGTCGAAGAGATCACCGCATAATGGCAGTACCTCATCGTGCATTGTGACCTGGAAGGTGGTTGGCCTAGTAGCCACCTTGGTGTTTACCATCTGGTCTACCTACTCCTTAGATTATGAGCCCTCTGTGGGACAGAAGCTATCTCATTTGATCATCTTGAATCTACCCCAGCTCTATAGGCTCAATAGACAGGAAACACCTAATAAGTATCATTTGCATCATTATTCTATCCCTTGCAGTTTAGTTGATGCATTCCAAAAGTAATTCAAAATATTGATAACATGAACTCAGAAGAAAGCCTCGGTGTCACTATGATACAGAGAGCAAGAGTAACTTGGGTTCTGGGTTATGTAATGGGAGATTTTAATTGTTTAGCCATTAGGGATTTCCATTTGCTCATGCCATAACAAGGTGAAAAGGGGAGCTTGCACAAGCAGGTCTAGAAATATTTGTAATTGTACATAAACCTGTTTTCAAACATGAAATTCTCTTGGTCTTGCAGATAAACCGTGCTTGACCCTTGCATCTATCGGAAATTCTTGTCTCCCTTTTTTTTTGACCACATATAATGATTACCAACTTTTTTTATGGTATTTGTTAAGCACTTACTATATGCCAGGCACTGTTCTAAGCACTGGGGTTAGTGACGTGTGTGAGCCCCATCTCTTGGCTGTCAAGGCACCTAGAAATATGCAGCAATGAAGCTAGATTGAACTAGGCCACAGTACCAGTTCCGGGCCTCCATGGTACAACAACCTTAATTCTCTAGGCCTGCTTTTGCTGTTAGGTTTGGTGAACTGGTTTGAAAAAGAGTCCTGGTGGAAAAGTGTTGGCCATTTGGAGAGACTAGAGCTCCTCTCCCTTCTACAGCTGAACACAGACATGAAACAAAAGCCAATTGACATTTCAGCCTGCTTGTATGAATACTCCTGTCTTATTCCTGCCTGTCAGAGCTGGTGGTTGAGATCTTGTAACTGTCATTATCCAAGACTTAAGTGTTGCAAGAGAGGTACATCTCTAGTCTCCAGCATTTAAAGATAATTTACAAGAAAGCTGTAAAGCATCTTCAAGAGTGTACTAAGTGATTTCTTTGTCTCTCCTGAGTGAATTCTAAGGACAGTAAAACCTCACTCATTCTAAGTTCAAGGAGCTGCTCCCAAAATAGTGGGGTTGTGAATTTCTGGTACCAGTCGAGGAACTGTTTGGGCTGGAATAGATTGGAGAAATTAAGTAGCAATTGGAATGGAGGCAGTTGTGTAATGGACTGATCACATCTGGTTCCTTTTGCTGCGTTGCTCCCAGTAGTAGTTGTAATGGTATTTATTAAGCGCTTACTACTGAGTACAGAGCACTCTACTAAGCGCAGGGAAAAAACACCCAGGTGTGACTTAAGGTTCCTGTTCCTTGAGTGGGGAAGAGGAGGGAGGGAGTGCTCACAAGCCCTTCCCCTTTCTGCGGAATGTCTTGGGAGAGCACTAGTAGCAAGGGTCTATGGAGGAAAGGAAGGATCAATAGAATGATCTAAGCTATTAAGAGCCAGGTGGAAGAGGGGAGGAAAGCTTGGTTCCTTCTCTCCCTCCCTGTTTTGTCTTAAAAGAAAGCCCACCTGCTTATCAGGGCGGAAGCAGAGGCAGTCTGAGGAGAGAGGATCTGATACCTTTGCCAGTCCCCACACAAAACAGAATTGATGATTGAAAGTGTCAATACTTCCCGATTTCACAGCTCCTCCTATTCTGAATTTTCCCTCTTTCCCATTATCGCCTTATGCTCCATTTCCCTTCATCTTGATCCATCTGTTTTTCCTTCCCTGGCTATTCCTCCCCACCCCCTCTTTTTTTTTTTTATAATGATCTTGGTTCCTTCCTCTTTTCATCCAGTGTTTTCAGACGAGTAGCAAAGGAAATAATCAAAAGTGAAACAGCAGAATTTGAAAATAAACACTTGGGTGTTTCAATATCTTTAGGTTTAGAGAAAATGCTTTCCTCTATGTTGCATTTTGGTGGTCTGCCTAGAATTTAAAGCAACAGTTCTCCGTTTCATTTAATTTTGGGGTAGCATCTAATATGGTGCTAACATCCCTGTGGTTTATAGAAGCTTCGCTTCCACACTAGATTATAACCCTTAGGTCAGGAATCATCACAAGTTAATTGATGCTCAATAAATTCTATTAATCTTGATGGATGCTTGGGATATTTTCTGATTCTAAATCCGACCGCCTCCCAGTGCATTTTCAAAATTACGATTTTGTGTCCTTTTAACTTATATCTTTGGGCTTTGGTTTGGGTGTCGGGTTCCAAAAATTAGGATAGTATGCTAACTTGGAGAAACAGCTCCAAAGCCAATGGGGTAGAATCCTCAAGCATTCTGTGATCTACCAATGGTACTTATTGAGCATTTGCTTTGTGCAGCGCATTGATCTGAATGCTTGAGAGAGTACAATGCAACCAAGTTGATAGACATGTTCCCTGCCCACAAGGAGCATACAGTCTGGTGGGGGGATGTGGGGGCAGACATTAAAATAAATTATGCACATAAGTACAGCAACAAAGTTGGCAAGTCTCATAACTCTTCCCTAGTTGGGAAAAAAAATTACTGTCCCTTCTCCTTTAATGTAGGGATTGAGCTCTTGGGAAATTCTGAGTTGAAATGCCATATTATGTTTAGCAGCATGGCGTAGTCGATAGAGCAAGGGCTTGGAAGTTAGAATGCCATGGGTCCTAATCCCAGCTCTGCCACTTGTCTGCTGTGTGACCTTGGGCAAGTCACTTCTCTGTGCCTCGGTTACCTCATCTACAAAATGAGGGTTGAGACTGTGAGCTCCAGTTGGGACAGGGACTGTCTCTAACCCAATTTGCTTTTACCCACACCGGTGCTTAGTACAGTGTCTGGTATGTAGTAAGCTCTCAACAAATGTCACAATTATTATTGTTATTATTGAAAGCTGGTCTTATACTCATAGCTTGACAAGGGGTTAGGTCTATGTAACCTTTTGTACTCTCCCAAACACTTAGTACAGTTCCTTGCATAAATTGTTATCAATACATACCATTGAGTGATTGATTGACCAACACCCCGTGCATGCAAAAGACCGGTTCTTTCCGTACTGCACCACATTCCATCCTGACAGATGGGATAGACACATGTTGTTGGAAGAACATTCCCGAATTCTCTTACCAAAAAGTGAAGGGAAAACACACACAGCCATATATAGTGTCTTCAGTCATTCATGGAACTTATTGTTTTGGGGATGGATGCAGTATCCGTGGATCTCTTACACTTTGCTATCCCCTCACCTGTCAGGTAGGTTCTTTAACTTAATTAGCATGTCTCAACTCAGCCTACTTTCTGACCAAGGTGCTACTGGTGAATAGGTCTTTCCCAGGAAATAGGGCTTTTTTTTTTTAATATTTGGGAGCCTGAGGGAGGGGAAGCAACACACACCCCCCCCCCCCATACCCCTCCCCCCCCCGTCTCTCTGACTGGATCCAAATTCAAAGTGGCACAATTACAGAAATCTGATTACTTACTGATAGATTAGTGGCTTTCTTAAGGCAAAGAATAAAAGATTGCATTAGTCAGTCATTAAAGCAGAAAGACTTTTCCTTTTTATTGTTGCTTAGATTTTCTTTGTGAGACACTAGCCTATGGTAGAAACTTTGACAATTTCTTGCCCACTCTAGACATCTGTGAACCAGGCAGCTGTCTAGGTGTTTTGAAATTCCAAAATTTGAGTAATGAAATATTTGGCTTAGTTTCATAAATCTGATTTACTGCATTTCCTCAAGCAATTGGCAATATTTGTTATTGATACTCCTGCAAAGTGGATCATGTGGTAGTAGTGTATGTAAACAAAACAGAAACATCTTTATTACTCTGTGCTGTTGCATAGTTGAGGTTTTGTGTTTGCCAACTATTTCAATGTATAGCCACAGAATCACTCTGGGTGGCATAAATAAAAGCAAAGTCTCTGTGTGACTATAATTACTTGTTTTGGGAATTTGGAATGGGGTTAGTGTGCTGTCTAGATCCCAGAGTGGCAAAAGATCACAGTAGGAAACAAACACTGACCCACATCTGAAGTGAAAACTTTAAACACAGACGCATAATATAGTGGTAGTTAGAGCTGTGCTTTGGAGAAGGGAGGGAACTCTCTCAGGGCAGGATAGAAGAAAAACAACATAAATTTGCTATCTCCTCTTTCCTGGAACACAGATACTTCAGTTTAAACTAACTAGTAAATCTCAATTTGTCATTTTCTTGAGTTACCTGTTAAAATGCTTAGTTTTTAATCCTGAAATGTCATCTCCGCGCCCCCACCCCCCAACCACCCTTGACTGTGTCTGCAGAAAGAGATATCAGCAATTTCCTAATCTTTCTCAAACTCCCTCACCATTGTGCCATCTTTTCCATTGTGAAGTGAAAGAAGAAAGGCAGATTTGTGAAAAATACGGCCAAGTGACTTTTGGTTACGTTTTGGGGCATCGTTGAAAAATAAATTTATGAAATACGCACTTTGCGGTGGATATACGGAGCTGTTTTGTTGGGAGTTGAAAGAAGGCCTTATACACATCAGGAGCAAACTAATAGTTCCTTAGTTCTTTAAGTAGGATTGCCACATTTTGGTTTTGAGAATGTAGGCGCTTGCCTCTTTGTAGCCAGTGACGCCAACAGCTTGCTGACTGGGGGATTTCAGGAACTATGTTTATGGAGTTTATAAAATTGGAAGAATTATTAGAAAATAAACACGGCACAGCCATTTCCCTCCAACGCTGGCTAATACGGACCTTTCCGGAGCACTAGAAAAAAGACGATGAAATAAGCGGCAATTTTGTCTGCTGAGCTTCTGTGGGATTAAGAAATTCCTTTGAACTCAAACCTACCTTCCTCGACTCAGCGGGACAGGGTGGAAATTCCTAATCCTCTCATCACCAGCCCACTTTCATCTCTGTCCTCTAGAAAATGTGGGTGTCATTGGGGGATGCAGGGGTGCATTTTAACTTCCCTCCTTCAAATCGCAAGCACCATCTCTCCTCTGTTCATTGAAGCCCCAAGTTGTTTTTGTGATGAACATTTACGGAATGCCCACAATGTGTTAGCAGTTACTACAATGTGTCTCTCACCACGTTCATTGCCCGTGTTGATTTAAAGCGAGGTGGATAGGTAGTGATAATAAGGAGCTGGAATCCAATGTTGAATCGTTTTCCTTGTTCAGAGCATTCTCTGGAATTAATCCAATCTCTGAACACAAAAGGGAAGAAGTGGAATGGGACAGGGCGGAGGAGGTGAATACTATATTAATAGTCAAATCACCTCACGTAGCATCTGAAGGAACATGGTTGAGCCCCATATATAGTGAAGAGGAGGGAAGTCTCATGGAAAATTAGGTCACAATACCAGGGTTGTTTAATAATAATAACAATAATAGGTTGGATTTCTATAGTTCCTTTCCTCTTAGAAACTTTCACTCCTTAAGATTAGTGCAATTATTCAACCTTGCTGCAGTTGGTTGGGGTTGTGGGGGTGAGACAGCCAGAAGTGTTGGGGCTCTTATGCCATAAGTGGGCCCCAGAAGAACCACCTAGTGAGTCTTACATGGTGCACAGGATCAGGAGACCATCAAGGCTTCCTTGATTATAAATGCTTACTGGAATGCGCGGCTGGTGCTGTGTGGAATAACATTGGCATTACGCTGCAGTCGTTTGCCATCCACAGACCTTTCATTTCCAGGCAAAATGGTCAATCATTTAATGGTATTTGAGTGCTTACTATGTGCAAAGCATTCTACTTAGTGCTTGGAAGAGTCCGGTAATATCCACTAGATCGTGCTGTCCCCGGTAAGTAATCTAAAGTGGTTTCCAGAACAAGTGAGCATTGGCGTGTAAGTGTAGCAATTTGAATAGCATAACTTTCTCTCTCCCCCCGTTGCAGGGTCTTGGGGTCAAATGGAAGTCCTGAGGTTTTTATGCACCAGGGAACCCACTACATCAGATGATAAATATGATGGGCGGACTGACTGACCGACCCTATTGACTTGAGTCTTTTTGACACACTCCTCTGTGAGTGTTTCTGTGTTTGCTGAGTCTCTCTCTTATTCATTCACTAACATTTATTGAGCACTTACTGTGTGCAGTGCACTGTACTAAGTACTTGGAATGTACAATTTGGCAACAGATAGTCACTGTCCCTGCCCAACAACAGGCTCACAGTCTGAAGTGTTACAACCTGTGGATTGGTATGAGTAGAATAGATGTGGACCTATTTTTATCAGTCATTGGTATTAATTGCTTATTGTGTGCAGAGGACTGTACTAAGTACCATTTTTTTTTAACTTCAGTTTTACTTCAAGAGCACATACTTGTGGGGGTAACTACTTATCCCTCATTAAAATTTCCAAGTAAGGGACTATTACTAAATGTGAACTATTTTTAAATAGAAACTAAATTTAAAATTGACAATTGAAAAGCCTTCACTTCTCCTCACTGGTCCTTGGATTACCATAACATTTTTTAGATATTCAAGTGATGCCAGTTTATAAATATAAATGACCTCTGCTAAACTGTAGAAGTAATAAAAAAGATATTGCTGTTTCTGGGTATAGCTGTGTCCTGGCAGTATGATAAATCCTCACCAAGGTTTATAGAAAATATTTTCCAAGATGGAAAAAAGTGAATTTTATATGCCAATCCCTTAAAATGATGGTTAAGTGTTTGTTGATAAGAGTCGAGTAATGTGTGGTTTGTTTGTGTGAGTGGATGGGCGGTATCCTTTGAATGTTTAAACACCAATTTAGTTGGGATCAGAAAAGGATTATTATTATTATGGTATTTGTTAAGCACTTACTATGTGCCAAGCACTGTTCCAAGCACTGGGGTAGATATAAGGTAATCAGATTGTCCCAGAGGGGCTCACAGTCTTAATCCCCATTTTCATTTACATTGTACTTACTTACATTGTATTTACTTACATCCATTGTAGTCACTTCACTGACTACAGAACTAAGAACTCCCATATTGGGTGCTGCTATAGAGGTATCTCTCTCACTCTGTATAGCTGTTCTTTATTTGGAACATGATGCTCTTGGTGGTGGGATCCTAACCTTGACAGTGAGTGAAGCTTTTCAGTTTGCTCTAAATTTTTAAATACTGGTAGATTAAGGTACAAAATGTGTTTGCTCCAGATGCTAGCGTAATGCAAAAATGGCTGTCTTATGATTGATTTGTTGTTAGTTTTGTTTTTTTTCTTAAGTAAATTAAGAAGGTCTGATAATAGTAAAATGATGTCTTATCATGTAAATAAATAACAGATGCCATGAGATGATGCTTAAATATAAAGGAATTCAGAATTGTGGACCAGCCTTTTCTTTGGCTACATTCCCCCTACATAAAATAAAGTTGAAAAAAATCAGCTTTTTCTCCTTTTTGTTCTTCATTAAACCCTTTGGGGTAGTAGGGTCTGTCTGACCTCAAGGCAAAATGTGTACTCTGATTTAGCTATATTTTGACACTTACCTGAACTTAGTGTTTTGATTGTCAGGCTAATAGGATCTACCTATCACTACCTTCATTCATATTAATGTTTTATTCATATTAATTTCTGTTTCCCCCTGTAGACTGTAAACCTGTTAAGAACAGGGAACGTGTCTGCTATTTCTGTTGTATTTTACTCCCCCAAGCACTTAGTACAACACTCTGCACATAGTAAGTGCTTAGTAAATATGGATTACATACAGTGGCTTTCTTATACTTAGGATAATCTCACAGACTCTCCCAAATTCGTCTTTCTGAAATTGAACATGAAAAATAATAACAGAGAGGAGATGGATATGAAAAGTTCCAACTAAGACTTTTAAAAAATCACGAAGTTTCTGCATCTTCTGGCAGACATTTGAGAGACGGCAGTGATTGTAATTAATTTTTAGTGTGTGCCACATATTTGATAATTGCTCTGATTCATGCTATTATATTCTCTCTTCCTTCACCCACAGCAAAACAAACTTAATTTGATTCATACCCTTAGGAAAAAAAAAACCCCTTGAAATTACTCACATGGCTATGATTCAGTTCTTGGCTTCCAACCATCGCCCCCTCCCCTCCCTTTCACCCACCCAGCCCCACCCCATATCCACCCCCACCCACTGTATACTTGTCTGTCATTGCCGACTAAAAACTGAGTCAGTGTGTTCTTCGTTAAATCAGTGAAAATGAATAAGAAACGCTTTTTGGAGGGAAATGTTCTGCTCAGGTCTGAACGCATTTTGAGTCACAAGGACTCTATAACATGACTTCAGGAAGCATTTGTAGGTTAAGAGACATGGAAAGCTGTAAAATGCATAATTGTGTGGAAGTTTCTTTTCAGATGTAGCAAATCTAAAGCACCCTCTATTACCGAATAAATATGTAACCAGTCTGAAGCGGCTTAGTGGAAAGAGCCTGGGAGTCAGAGGACCTGAGTTCTAATCCTAACTCCGCCACCTGTCTGGGTGACTTTGGCCAAGCTACTTCTCTGTTCCTGTTACCTCATCTATAAAATGGGGATTAAAACTGTGAGCCCCTTGTGGGACATGGGTAGCGTTCAATCTGATTAGCTTGTATCTACCCTAGCACTTAGTACAGTATAATGCATGGCACAGAGTAAGTGCTTAACAAATTATTATAATTTTTTTTAAAGTGTTAGTTGACTCCATAGGGTATGTTATTTTGTGTTTAAGGGAGAATCCTTTTGTGGGGCTTTGTGGGTATGTGAAGAGAAGCAGAAGTTTCTGAGGCTTGAAAGAGCTAGCCCCTGGGTTCTGGGGTTCAGGAAACATACCCTATTCATGAGAGGATAGTGAATGAGCTGATAATATAATATATGTAAACTTAAGAATTTAGTTGATAGCTGTACCTTCTGATTTTATTTCTAAGAGCAGTCGACTGCTCTCACTGAGCTGGTAAATGAAAGAATTTGGTCAATGGCTATACTTTATGGTTTTTCATCTTGGGCGGATGAATAGTTTTGGCTCGCGATCCGGCTCGTTTTGACCCAGGTCCATGGGTGGGCAGTAAAAGTAGTGGTTGAAAACTCCTGGGCTCTCCACCAGTGCCGGATAAAACAGGCTTAAGCATTCCCTGGATGCCACCCCCGTGAACTCTGGTAATGGTGACCTACCCCTCCACAATTCGCCTCTGAGGCCTTTTTATTGCATTACTTACTGGTGCACTGCTACGGAGTGGTGAATCGAAGCACACATCGGCACCCCCCACCCCTTTGGAGCAAGATTGATAGTCACATTATGCCAGCTGTGCAGTTGTACAGGAGTGTATGCCTTCCAAGAGAACATTTCTTTCTTTACCCACTCACCACCAAACCTTACCAAAACAATCCCCAAAGCCCAAACCCCAGCCAATCAGATGAGATGTCATCTGTCCGGAGACTGCCATTTTAGTCATTCTTCAGATATTTTCTTGCTGGCTGGAAGCTCCAGCTTGTTCTGTCAGAGCTGCCCAAAGGGACCCGATCAGAGAGACCTCATATATTTCATAGCTGGAGAAATCTTAAACTTCTCCTTTTCTCTTTCTTTTTTCTTTATTTTGGCCATCAGGGGAAAGGTAGGGATGAAAAGGGAAGTCAGGTGCACTCTGGGAGACCTGGTGGATGCTATTTTCCTCTTAGAGGATTGTGACTCGAAACCATCAGTGGGATCCTACGAGTGGGTTTTGGAGAAAGAATGAACTACCCCTGGTAAGGGCACATAGCCACATTAACGATTCTCATGTAGAACCAATTCTGCTGACCTCATGGACTGCAGAGAGGCGTAGTACCTTTGACCCATGCCATCTTTCCCCTGGGGATCTGCTGACAGGGCCTAGCTCTTTCATTACAGCAGTTTTATGTATATAACCTTATACCCAATTGCTTCCCCTTCCTGTAATTTATTTTCATGTCTGTCCCTGTTAGACTGTAAGCTTCTTGAGGACAGGGGTCATGTTTACCAATTCCATTGAATTCTCCCAAGCCCTTATTACAGTGCTCTCCAAAAAGCACTCGATAAATAGCATTGATTGGGAGGCCTAGGCACAAACCTCCTAGAACCTCACACTTAAAGGTCCATGAACCTAGAATCTAACTCTGTGTAACGAAAAGCTTTCTTCTCGCTTATTAAAAGGACAAAGGGAAATTGGAGTAAAAAATATAGAGTCCTCAAAGGTCATAAAAATTAACTTTTAACAAGGCCCTAAGTGACTTGCACAGCCCCTCTCTCACTGTTCTTGTGCCTGTGGAAGTAGTAGTTATCAAAAGTTTCTCCAGCTTCTCCTATGGCTTGGTTCCTGTGAGATCCATATAGTAAGATTACTGGCAACTGGAGAGATTGGAGGGAGAAACTGAAGGTTTGTGGTTTCAGGAATTTTATTTTCTTATCTGGCATAATCAACAAGTCACTCATATGACAGAAATAAAATGATGGAATGCTTTTGTAATTTGTCATCATGCATAAAAAAGCACAAGTAATAGAACATATGGAATTGTAGTATTTTTCCTCATTCAGAAATGTCAATTTTGGATTACACAGGTCTGAATCATCCTAATGCAAGTTAATATAAAGGGCAATTATAGTGTAGTGCAATGCCCAAAAACTTTTTATAGACTTCTTCCCATGTTAAAATATCCTGCAATATCTAGCCAACGTATTTTTCGTGGATGCTTTTAGTATAAAATCTACGTGGTTATATTTTGCAAGTGTGTGTGTGTATAAGTTATTTTAGGCCAATAAAGATTTGCAAGACTTTGCACTTTAGATTATTTGCTCCCTGTGGGAATATGCTTAACATTTAATATCTAATTGACTATGGAATGATCTCCAAATGGTTAAAATAAGAATGTTGGAATTTGAACAGTTTCTTACGTTTGTGGTATGAGGTACGCTGAACCCAGACACACTTTATATAGCTATTCATCCATATACATATTTTGTGTGTGTGTGTGTGTGTATATGCAAAGAGAAAGTGACAATATTTGAATTGTAATCTTTACTTTGTCACTACTTACTAGAGGTAGGGGGGAGGAAGCCTTGTCATGTTTGCCCTGAACCTAAATATTTAAACACAGATGCAGAAAAATGATCATTGTCAGGTTATCCTTGAGAGTAAATTAAACAGTTGGAAACCAGGCTGCATTAACTCTTTGGTGCCATTGGGGTATTTCCAAAACCCTTTAACAGCCATTTAGTCCATGCTACCTTGGGGACTTCATTATCACCAACAGTTTGTGTCAGAAAGAAGCTGGTTCACCAGGTATTCTTGATTAAGGAGGAAAAAAAAAAAGGAACAAGATGCCTAGCATGTTATGAAAATTAGGAAGAGTAGCACAGAATCTTTCATCCCTAGAGGGATTGCATTCAGGAAGTAAAAGAATCCTCTGGAAGTGATTAGGTGTGGCCAGCATCTAAACTTGTCATAATCTCTCAGTGGTACTTATTGAGCTCCTGGAAGAGCACAACAGAAGTGAAAGACCCTAACCCTGCCATCAATCAGTTGTATTTATTGAGGACTTACTATGTGCAGAACACTGTACTAAGTGTTTGGAAGAGAACAGATAGAACAGAATTAATGTTGGTATTTGTTAAGCGCTTACTATGTGCAGAGCACTGTTCTAAGCGCTGGGGTAAACACAGGGGAATCAGGTTGTCCCACGTGGGGCTCACAGTCTTAATCCCCATTTTACAGATGAGGGAACTGAGGCACAGAGAAGTTAAGTGACTTGCCCACAGTCACACAGCTGACAAGTGGCCGAGCTGGGATTCGAACTCATGAGCCCTGACTCCAAAGCCCGTGCTCTTTCCACTGCACCACGCTGCTTCTCTAACACAGGGGAATCAGGTTGTCCCACGTGGGGCTCACAGTCTTCATCCCCATTTTACAGATGAGGGAACTGAGGCACAGAGAAGTGAAGTGACTTGCCCACAGTCACACAGCTGACAAGTGGCAGAGCGGGGATTCGAACTCATGAGCCCTGACTCCAAAGCCCGTGCTCTTTCCACTGCGCCAAGCTGCTTCCCCTAAATAATGTTGGTATTTGTTAAGCGCTTACTATGTGCCGAGCACTGTTCTAAGCGCTGGGGTAGACATAGGGGAATCAGGTTGTCCCACGGGGGGCTCACAATCTTAATCCCCATTTTACAGATAAGGGAACTGAGGCACAGAGAAGTTAAGTGACTTGCCCACAGTCACACAGCCGACAAGTGGCAGAGCTGGGATTCGAACTCATGAGCCCTGACTCCAAAGCCCATGCTCTTTCCACTGAGCACGCTAGATCCATAATTAGCTTAGAGTCTGGAAGAAGAGACAGACATTAATATGAATAAATAACATATATGTACCTTAAAGATATGTACATAAGTGCTGTCATGTTGGGGGTGGGGAGAATATCAAGGAGTTTACAGTCTTCTAAAATAAAGCCCATTTTTCTAGCCCCAAGTTCATCTCTGTTTACCCCTTGCGGTTCTGGGGTGAAGGCAGGGGAAGGCCACATTGGAGCCTCTATAGAGTCGTGAGTGGATGGGGTTATTTTGGGTTTTTTTATGGTATTTTGTTAAGCACTTACTGTGTGCCAGGCACTGTGTGTTTTTGCCTCTTGTGTTTTCTGGCCTGTCTGGGCTTCCACCCCATTGGATCATTCCAGTCCAGTTTGGCAGGGGACATCTCCTGTTCTTTCGGTATCTGGCAAGAAATGCTGTTTTAATGTTCCATAGTATCCTTCCATTACCGCTATATAGTGTTTGCCGTTACTAGCTAGGTTACATAAAGCAAACCTTAGCCTGTGAACTAGAAATTTGTTATAAAAAAGATCTTTATCCCTTCACACTCAGTTTTGCCATCTTTAAAGTAAATATATGATCTGTCATATAACATTTTCTGTTCTGTAACACTGAGACTTTCTTTTGAATATATCCACATTCTAGGAAACCAACTACACTGCTTTCTGATCAGATTCCACCCTGCTATCTAGAGCAGTGCCATCAGTTGAATGATATTGAATGATATTCGCAGAACTGTTAAAAGCCTAGGGAAATGGAGTCGCATGTACATGGGCTCCCCCCGCCCCAATTACTTAAAAAGCACTCTTGTTCTAGGGAGTAGGGGAGTGGAGGTGGGGGTGAGGCAGCTTGAGTCATCTTGCATGGTTTGTCTGACATACACTTCCTACCATAAATTGGGATTGGCAGCTGCAGTAGTGTTCCAGGCTTTCTAAAAGCAGCTATTCCAATCTTGGGATGTGCAGAGTAGATTTTTTCTAAGTGGAGGATGAAGCGGGAGCCCATTTTGATTTCCAGTGGATAAACTCATTGACATTGACAAGGCAGAGAGAGTGACACATTCAAAGAGGAATGTTTGTAAGTACCTTGGAGGGGGCAGGTGGAGGGCTGTCTTCTCGGAGGGTAGGATGGATGGTTATGTGTGTTTGTTTTTCTTGAACACATCTTTAAAATATTTGAAGACTGAATCGGTCTCACCGCAAACTAAGTGCTGTATCGATTTTTTACAAGGGAAGATTTAAAACTTGATTTATTTTTTTTTGGTCTCGGTAAAGTTCAGAAATCATTTTAAGTTTTGATTCGATACAACCCCAAGCGCTGTAGAAATTTCTGCGTGATTTATCCAGGCACTCGTTTGGAAATGCTTATTCAAGAATGACCAACTTTTACTATCGTCTGCAAAGTGGGGTATATTTCCCCCACAATGTTTCAGAAACTCCTTGGCTTGTACGTGTCACTATCTTTAGAACATAAAGTAGAATGATGGATGGCGGGTGGGGGGGTTAGGTTTATATCTGTAGTGGATTTGCAAACCCAGTCTTAACCTTGGCATTAATTTAATATGTGCCAGACATTCCTCTTATTTAGATCCTGGTGAGTTCTGTATATCTCTGTCTGTGTGAGGCGAGGGTTCGAGGCACTAAACTCTCTCAGCCTGGGTGTTTTCAATTTGAGCTTACTGCCTTTTTTTTCTTTTTTTTCCTGAATGAGTGTCCTTTGTGTAACCCCAGTAATTCAGAAATCTCCTTGCATGTAATAGGGACTGCCCTATCATGTGACTTAGGTACTAGGTGCGGGTTGTGATTGGTCAGGGGCTAACTGGCGGTTCTCTATAAGAACTGCCCACACTGGAGCTAACAGAAGCTTCACTCTGCTCCTCTGTGGACTTACACTCAGGTCCCAACATCGAGTGATTCAGCAACATGTGATAACACAGCGATCCCCCTTGGGGATTGGCCAATGGTCAGTGGTCAACTTGGATTAATGACAGATCCCTATGAGCTGGTAACTGTCACTTTAAGAGTGTTTACTGATTAAACTTAGAAGAATGCAGTTTAAAAAAGTCTTGGCCAGGAACTTGTGTGGACTTATTCCTTTTTCTCCCTCTTTGTTTTGTCTCAGGAATGAAATGCTGAGAGCTTCTGACTTTGGAGAAGCACCGTCGAGAGAGCGTTCCTTGCAGAGTGAAACAAAGGCTTTTTTATAATCCGGTTTATCTAGCTGGGAAGAGGGTGGTTTTTTGTTTTGTTTTGTTTTTTTTAGCTAACAGAAGCTGCAGCGTTCTGTCACCAGGAAATACTGCTTTATTCAGAATGGGTAAGTGAAAAATGCCATTGCCCTTCTAATGAATATCATCTGGTGCATGTTAGAATTGTAAAATTGTTTGCAGATTCCTAATAACTACATTGAAACAGAGGACACAAAAGCATGGGGAGGGATTATAAAATGGGTAGAGCTAGAATATAAAATAATGCCCTGGAATGAAACGAGGTAATAACAAAAATACAGCTGTGTGTTACTGTTTATTTAGTTTTGCAAGTTTTATATAAGCAAGGAGATGATTTTTAGGGTGGGATTTAGAGTTTAGAGGGGAAGGAATTGATTAAAACTTTCTGTGAAAAGATTTTTTGCATCGACACAAAATGCTCTGTAAAACCTTTTTTTTTCTTTAGAGTAAGTGCACCCAGATAGTTTCATGCCATCTAAGGTGTCTGTCAATCAATCAATCAATCATATTTATTGAGCGTGCACTATGTGCAGAGCACTGTTCTAAGCACTTGGGAGGGTACAGTACAACAGAATTAGCACAAGTGTTCCTGCCCGTAACGAGCTTGCAGTCTACTAAATCATCTGAACAGATATTGGTATTTGGCTGGTCGTTCATGAAATAGAAGTTTAATTTAGGCATTTAGATAAGTTTTACTAGATGTGTTGGACAGAAATAATGATGAAAGTTTTTTAAGCATATTCTATGATTTTCAAGATTGCTTTATTACTTGGATATGTCGGGGGCAGTTGAAAAGTGATTTATCTTATTTTGAAACCCCATGTGTGCTAATTAATCCTTCCTATTTCAGATTATTTTACAGCTAATATTTACCTGAGTGAGTTTAATTCTCCAAAATTGAACTAAGCTACTCTAGTTTTTAAAAATTTCCAGATAAAATATAATAAAGCTTTCACGGGATTTTAATACAATACGTTCTTGTTCGCAGACTCTAGGGGAACACTTTTTTTATTTGAGCATGAATGTTTCACTTAATTTGATTTTTTTAAAAAACTGAATGATTGTGCTGAAAAGGTTGCATAGAACAGGAAATAGAACAGGAGTGGTGTATGCTTAGCTATAGGTTTCCCATTGGTCCGCTGAAGGAAATATCATCGTGCCTATTTATAATAGAAACATATCAATCCTAAACCGCAGAGTTAAGTTTGCTCCTTTTGTTTCCTTAACTTGGATGAGCCTTGCAAGTGAAGCCATTCTCATGCATGCGGTGTACCAGTATTCAGATATGAATTGTCAAATTAAATATGCAAAATTTAGAAGTTGGGGAAATTAGGTGTGTTAAAGTTGTGGGTTTTTTTTTTAAATCAGCAGATAGAGTTTAAAGTTCATATAGATACATTATTCCATTGTGGAATATTATTTTAAAGTACTTTAATATTGTAAAGGAGAAGGTGGATTGAGCCTAACAAAATAGATTTTCCTTTACCACTTTACTACTTTTTATCCCTGCATATCATTTGGAAAGTCTTTGAACAATACCTTTTGTAAAAAAAGTAGAACTCAAGGCTTTTTGTATAGCTACATTTATTGGGGGGCAAGGGGAGAGAGAACAGGAAATGTCTAATAAGGAAAGTAAGATAAGGGCATATTAAGGGCATATTCCACAGCAAATGAGGAAGAATTTAAACCCCTCTTAGGGGGTGTCAGATGTTTCTTTTTCTTGATTAAGCAATGGCAGGAAACCTGGTAAAATGCCACTTCTTAGCCTTGAAGTGTTTGAATTGCCACATTCTTTCGTCTCATTTGGTAGTGATCCATAAAAAGTCAGTAGCTGGGAACTTATTTATCACCCCAGCTAATTTGCGTAACATGATCCAGTAGTCCAGTGAATGGTGAAAGATCCAGTAGGAAATATTTGTGAATATTTCATTGAAGTAAGATAGGGTGTGAAATAAAATATAGATAAATTTTATTCTACTCACGACTCATTCTCCATCCTGTTTGGAAATATGCATTTGAATGTGAAATGCGTATTTCATGAGCAGGCTGAAATGTCAGAAATTAAAAATGGGAGTCCCAGTTGTATTTTGTTTACATCATAGCTATGAGCTCTGTGCCCTGATTTGTTCACATTGATGGCAGCTCCCAGTTTACTTGAAGCATTTTAAGTAAATAGTTGATGAGACCCTTAGCCAACTATCGTATTTAACATTGCCTGCCTTTGGTCGGGCACATCAGTCAATCGATGGTATTTATTGGGCGTTTACTGTGCGCAGAGCACTATACTAAGTGCTTGGGAGAGTACAGTAAAATAAAGTTGGCAGACTCGTTCCCTGTGCGTGTATCTTTCTAATCTTGGTTGTCTATTCCAGAATATAAGCCCCATGTGCAAAAGGAATGATATGGACAGGAGAAAAGTTCACTAGATGTATATCATGTGACTTGATTTTAAGGGGGAGGAAAAAACCCTTATTTGCTAATTAACTACATGAGTAGGAATTTAGCTTGGCCTTTAATTGTTTGGGAAAAAAATGGATGTGGTACGTACAATTTATGCATGATTAAATGCTGTATTTCTTAAGTGTGCATTTTTGAGGAGAACTTAAATCACTAATTAAACCAATGATCATTTAGCTGCACCCAAATAAGCCTCATAATGTTCCTATGGCAACAACGTAGTTATGTGTTTTGAAATATAGCTCTAAGCACTGAGTTTGGGAATGTCATTCAGACCTCCCACTGCAGTCTCACTAGGCGGGAGGAAAGGAAGGAAAGGCGGCCCCTTGAGCCAGGCATGTCTCGGTGTCTTATTTTTCAGAACAAACTTACCTGGGGATTAGTGTGGTCCTAAGCACCTCTAGAGGACAAACAAGATTTACGTACTAAATGAGCAGATATGGGGAGCAGCGGGGTGACGGGCAGTGCGGGGAGGGGGGAGCAGGTAGAGGAAAGGTGTTTAGGAAACAAAGTGGCGGAGACAAGAGACTTCTCTGTGAAAGGAGGTTTCCAAAGGTCCTGGATAGCTATCATTTCTTCAGTTCAGCTGGCAGTGGTAACATCTTGAACTGGTTATGGAATATGTCTTCTCAACATCAGAAAAGATTTCCCTAAAATGTGGTATGGGAAGGGAATTCCTTTGGTAGCTGTCTGGTTTACCACTTGGTACAGTATTTATTCATCTCCCCTAGCCTGGGTTTGGAGGTGGTTCTGTTCTTTTGAGGTACATTTCTGTAAAAGAAACCCTGAAATGAGTTCTTGCCCATTTCATATCCTAGTATGTATTTTCTGGAATGAAATTGCAGTCATTTTGCACAATTTTTAAAGAAGTATTTTATTCTCCTTACTCCACCATGGTATTCCAGCCAACTCTCAATTGATACAAGGGTGTGATTATCCAATTCCTTTCTTGCTTCTCTTCTTCCCTCCCATTTGGTTGGTTCTTTCACTTCTCGTTAGCACCTCCAGATGGTGGAAAGGAAATGGGACACAAGTCAGTGACTTTGGTGTGCCCGTTAGCGGCTTTAGTTGGAAACGTGTGAAGGGGGAGTTTGAACCTCTTGGTCAAAATCAATCGTGGAGTTGAATTATCCCCACTCTCCCAGGATCCCATTTGTCCTCCCGTGCTAAATCAATAGCCTAAGCCTAGCCAAGAGCTGTTCCTGGCCGAGAAATACTCTCCATTCGTTGCATGATATTTGGATGTAATAGATCCAGTTCCCTAGATTGTAAGCTTCTTGTGGGCAGGGAATGTATCTTCCAACTCTCCTGTATTGTACTGTACCAAGCGCTTAGCGTAGTCCTCTGCACACAATAAGCACTCAATAAATACCATTAAAAGACTGATTGGACTGGATCTGGACCAGTTCAGTATTCTTGCCAAAACCGAAATGAAGTAATCAATCAATCATTTATTGAATGTGTGCAGAGCACTGTACTAAGCGCTGGAAAGAGTACAGTATAACAGAGTTGGAAGACATGTTCCCTGCCCACAAGGAGCTTATAGTATGAAGGAAGCTTTTCTTCAAGCACCAGTGATAGTACCTGGAAAAGTCTGTGTGATCCTTCCCGTTGGTAGAATTTAAGACTAATCCAGATTGGAGATAGACTGAATCTGTGATGGAAAAAACAATCAAAAGAAACCGAGAAGTTTATTGAATCTTTCACCATGTTGGAGAAACTCAGAAGGGTATAATAGTGACATGAGAGTTTCAGGATGACAGTTTGTTCTCTATTGTTTATCAAACTTTTAAAAGTACCTTCAGAGGAGTTTTGGTGCTGCCCTCTAAGATGTGATTGCCCTTATTTCCACCTTTGAATTTTAATCAGTGTAGCCGTTGACTGTAAAATGTAACCAGGCAATCAAAGGTACATTGTTGTCTTAAATGAGACATGGGCCTATCGGAAATATTTCTTGTTGTAGCTCTTTGATACTGAGTAAAACAAAAAATAATTACTGGATTTCAGCTATATTCCCTTCTTGCTGTGAACGGTAGTGAAAATGACATCAAAATTGCAGGGGCACTTACAAGTATAGGTTTCTGAAAAAAAAATTGAATTTACCCCTTGTCTGGAAGACGAGTAAGACACAGATGTTTTAAAGATCCATATTTCGGCTGGGGTTTTACACTGCACCAAGAGTTTTCCTCAACCGAGATTGCTCTTGGGAGTGAATTGTCCTTCATTTTTGAGGCCGATGCTATCAATGTTGGGATCGTATCCAGAGATGTGGCCAACAAGACTTATGCACCATCAGTATCCCAGTTACTGCTATGGGAATGTGAAGGTAGCCCTTTGCCGCACCGTTGTGTGTAAAAAGCAGTTGTAAGAACTGTAAGTGACGGTCTTCTGCCTAAAGGTGAGGCAGTGTGGCCTTGTGGAAGGAGCCCGGGATTGAGAGTCAAGAGACCCAGGTTTTCATCCCAACTCTGCCATTGTCTTGCTGTATGACCATGAGCAAGTCAGTGAATCCATCAACCGTAGTTACTGAGCTCTTAACGTGTTCAAAGCACTGTACTAAGCACTTGGGAGACTGCAGTATAATACAGTTGGTAGACATATTCCCTGCCCACAAGTAGCTTGCAGTCTGAAGACACTTAACCACCTTCAGTTTCCTCTTCTGTAAAATGGGGATCGAGATTCCTTGCTCTCCCTCCCTCTCAGATTGTGATTGTGTCTAATTTGATTTACCTGCATTTGCCCACCCTTTAGCACAGTGCTTTGATGCACGGAACGGGCTTAATAAATAATTGATATCACAACAAATTTCTGTGCTCACAGAATGAACTCCCTTTCCTTAATCTTGCATGCCTCACTGGTCTCACAACTGCAGTTGCTTCCCAAGATTCTAATCCGGGCTCTGCCATCTGCCTGTCGTGTGGCCTTGGGCCAGTCACGTAACTTCTCTGTTCTTCAGTTTCCTCATCTTCGACTGTGAGTCCCCTGAGGGACAAGGGGCTGCATCCGACCTAATTATTTTGTATCTACCCAGAGTTTAGTATGTAGTAAAGGTTTAATACATGTTGTTGTTATCATTAGCTGCCCACTGTTTCACCAAGTCTTTAAGATATTTCTTCTCACTTACTTGCTTGTTCACCCTTTTTAACTCACCATGCAGTAACTTGCTTGGATAATCCCCTTGTCATGCATCTACCTCATGGATCCAACCCAGTGTAATAAGTATCACTCTTGGATCCATTCAATCCAGTATTGTTGCTCCGCCAATGTCAGTAGGATCAGACATTCAGTGGTATCTATTGAACTCTTACTGTGTGCAGAGCACAGCACTAAGGGCTTGAGAAAGTACAATATAAAAGTAGGTAGATACATATTCCCTGCCCAAAGAGGAGCTTACAGTCTTTAGGGGGAGGCAGGCATCAAAGTAAATTATGGATATGAACAAGTGATTGAGTGTTTTGGGGCTTAGGGTGGGGTGAATACCAAGTGCTTAAAAGGTGCGATCCCCCCGTATAGGTGACACCCAAAGGAGAGGGAATAAGGGAGATTAGGATTTAGTCTGGGACATAGAATCAGTATAATGGTTGCCACATTTGTCATCCAACTCAGTGCTAAGTGTCCTGTTTTACCCCCCCCCCCCAGCTTTCTCTTACGTAGCCTATTTTAGAGCTTTCGTCCAAGAATTTATCCAAATTCTTCTTTAACCTATTGATAGAACCCACTATTATCTTGGCTCTGCACAACTTCCTGTGGTAAAACAAACTTCATGGACTTAGCCCCACATGAAAAATGCTTTCAGGATACAGTAGGGCTCAGAACCAAGGACCTAGTGCTAATAGTGCCAACCTCTTTATCAGTTGTGCTAAACTTCCCTGCATAATTGTATTTCCTCAATCCTGAATCAACTGTTTCAGAGCCTCATTGTTGGTGATTCTGGCTGAGAAATAAAACCCGACTGTAAAAGATTGGCATTTAATAGTCGAACAGTGGTTACTTGTCAAACAACAGCAAATTAAGTTTTGAGCCAGCTCATGGGAATCTTTCCCCCCACATCTACAAGTTGTGAGAAGTGCCTTCTTTTCTCTGTACCGCTTTTGAAAATCCATTGAGTTTATTTCACTCAAAGTGCCACATTTAATGCCATACCTCATGACACATTTAATTAGTGCCAGTGTTAATGGAGACTGCTTTTCCTTTTTATGATATGACTGGTTATAATAATTCTAATGGTTAGAACTAAAATTCAGACTTGGCAGAAGTATAGCCTTCGTTCAACAAGAGCGACCTACCCAGATTTGAATTTACAAAAGTCATTAGGTGTGTTTAAAGTTTACTATTATTTCAAATTACAGGATAGAGACTCAGAGCGAAACATTTTGGTAATTTGTAGGCTACTTTCAAATTACGGCAGAGAATTTAAGCACTGTAACTTTTATTCTTGCCAAAATATTATCCTTTCCCACCCACCGACACCATTCCTCCCCTTAAAAATGAGGGAAATTTAATGCAAAAATTACTTTAAGCATGATATTCAGGAACCATATTTAAGTAATGTTAACATTGGAATTTCCTGGCTTAAAATTCTCAACCCTCAGCCCATTGTATTAAGTTCATAAATGAAGTCTAGTTAAAATCTTCCTAGGTAAAATCTTACTAATACTGTTAGGTTGTTTGCACAACAATGCTTTGATACAAGCATATTGATTTTTCTGCAGTTCTTAAATATCTGACTTATAAAATTTATACTCCCATAAATTACAATCAGATACTTGAAACGTTTTAAACTATTATGTCTCTTGAGAAACTTCCATTTTTCCTTAGCAAAAATAGATACTATAAATAGCTCCATTTTTACACCAGAATGTGGTCTAGAAGCTAAGGCAATGCTGAAAATGTATTTTTAAAGAATATTGCCCATTGAAGAGAAACATCTGGCTTAAAAAGCTGTTTCTAGTGGCTAGCAGAGTTCTTGAGGATTCAAAATAAATAAGTGAATGAATCAATATTTTATTTTGATAATCAACTATTTCCTCCCCAGTGAAGATTGCTACTTCTGAGGTGCCTACAGTTTCTATTGGCAAGCGTACTTTGTTTTCTCTTGGAAGGTGACGTTGAAATATAAATTCCTAAGAAATATTAAGACGCAGCCCATTATGATCAAGGACTTTGTGTCTTCATGGTAGCTCCATGCAGGGAGGGGGACTGGGTCTATGGACTTGATTGTTTTGTATTCTCCTAAGTGCTCAGTATGTTGCTTTGCATGCAGGTGTTCAGCCAGTACCACTGATAGTTGATTAAGTGGGTGAGGAATATACCACAGTTCCAGGGGAGGGGATTGAGGATGTCAGGAGTTTGTAGACCTCATTTTTCAGCTTCAGGCACAAGACCAGTAAGACATTAGAGTGACGCCAGCCCCGGCCTCCCCTTTCTGAGGAAAGGGAATTAATACCCAGATAGCACTATTCCAGGAGAATGAGGCTTGACCTTCATTTGCACAACCAAAGCCAAAGACGTTAGATCTTACCAGAATTTTTTTGTTAATTTCACTTTTAGTTATATGCAAAAAAATTTCAATTCTTGAGATCCAGAGGTCCTCATCTGTTCTACCAGTCAGATGGGTGGGGAGGGAATTTGGCGATGCATTCCTTGGGTAGTTAGTTGTGCTGTTCATTAAGCGTTTATGTACCTGGCACCAGGGAAGATCCGAAATCAATAGATCAGACACAGACCCTGTCCTGCACAAGTTCACAATCTTCAGAGAACATCACAATCCCATTTTACAAAAGAAGAAATAGAGATGTTAAGTGACTTTCTCTAGGCCCTCCAGCAGACCAGTAAAAACGCCGGAATTACAGGTTGCGTCTCCTAACTCCTATGCTCTTTCCACTGGGCTACAGTTCTTCCCAATGACTTTCTGATGTTTTGAAACTCTGTGTGTGTGTGTGTGTGTGTGTGTGTGTGTGTGTGTGTGTGTGTGTGTGTGTTGAGAGCAAATGTGTAAATAAGCATCCCAGAAATGCTTGTAAACTAGGGGAACAATTCTGTTGGGGCAGTTAATTATTAGCATGGATGAATATCAAATGTAGTCACCTTCTGCAGCATAACTTGTCACTCAGTTTCTCTGCCTCCCTCCCAGCTCCACAGGCTACACTTGGACAGCAGGGCTCCATCACATTCTGTCTCTCACCGTCTGTCTGCTACCGTGTCCCTATCTCGCCGTGTCTGTGTCTCCAAGCCTTTGTCTGTCTTTGGACCCCCGACTCTGTGCCCCGGCCTCTGTGTTTCTAGTCTTTGTTCATCCAGGGAACAAATACCTTTTTAAAGAGTTCCACCATGAGATTTTCTTTTCTTTTCTGCAGAGTAGGGGCAGTTGGCTTCTCACACTTCTTCTCAGGCAAGGGTGACAGCTTGCTCTCTTTAAAAATTGTTTCTTTACCTGTCCCCACTCCTACATTTTTTTTTTCAGGTCCTCATTTCCTTATTTTGGTAGCCTTACACGTGAGCAATAACTGCAGACGTTTTCTAACAGGAAAGTCGTTGAGTAATCCTCGTGTGTGTGTCTGTGTGTGTGTGTGTGTGTGCACACCATTAATGGTGATGGATGAGGGGCCCTTTGGTCCTGACCACACTTGTGCGCACACAAAGACTGACGTTTGTTGACTGTCATATCTGTTGATTTGCAGTATCGGGCCCTGGTTTTGCTAGGCTTACGAGACTGACTTTCTGCCCCTGATGAACCGTTTCTTTCCTGGTTGTGGTGCACTAGGCTGCTTGGGAGAGTGCATCGAAACCGAGTTGGCAGACCAGATTCCTGCCCTCGAGGAGCTTACGAGCCAGTGAACTCAAAAACTCTTGAAGAAGCTTAGCTCTATTGCCCTTTTTACACTGCAGTGGATTCCTCTGTACACACGGTTGGAAAAAATATATATCTTTTGTTTTAAGCAGAATTTAAATAGACAAAATGAAGTACTTCTGCTCTGTCAGTACATCAGTGTATAATTAATGTCTGAAAGCTCCATTACTGCAACCTATTAATGAGCCAGATCTTTTGGAAGATTTTGCCTCTCAGTTTCATTTCAGCCAACGATCAAAAAGTGAAACAGTAAAAGGGGTTTTCCGATTCTCACCATACTACTATTGTGCGGTTGTATACTCTCCATTAATTCACCGGATGTCAATCAGCTGCCGAGATTTAATAGTCATTAGGATGTCATTGCTGTGTTCTGCTGTTTCAAAAATGAAATTGTGGCAGGTGGTAGAGGGCCGTGTTAGTGACAAGACCGGGGTGTGTCACGTCGAGTTTCAACGCCGCCGCGTTAACAGGGTTGGAAAAAACCCACACAAAGATGAAAATCAGAGGTTTGTCAATATTCCAAAAAAGAATGCATTCTGGGTTCTTTGACCCTATCAAATAAGTCAATCTGCTTTATACAATCCTGTGTGCAATTGGCAATCTTGATAATATTGTAATTAAGAAACTTCATTCACTAGTTGGGTGGAGGAGTTTTTAATTTCCTACATCCTTGCTGCAAAATGTCCTTTAAATGTGTTTGTGGTACAGATTACCATAAAGTCAGCAATTTGGCAAACTGATTTATCTGAAGCATAATTTTAATCTGGAGTAATGGTTGTGTATTTCTTCACCCACAATCTTTCTGATCTCCAACAGGCTAAGGGGAAGGTGATTACCTAGGCAGTGAGAAATTTGTGGTGGATTTTGTAGGAAAATCAGCCCTTCCTTAACTAATCATTTACTGCCTTTGCATGGTTGGTGAATAAATTATAATTTAGAAGGAAATTTTGACTTATTTAAACAACATGCAGAGTGTATTCCACTTCTATTTCCTTAAGTTTTCTTGTCCAATGAATTTTGTTTACAGAATTCTTGTGCTGCTGCATCTAGAATTCTATTATGTGCCAACTGAGCTCTTTCCACATTTATAGTTGTTAATTAGAGCTGTGGCGTCCTGTACAAATGAATTGCAAATCACAGAATCAGAGTTCTGTGATTGCTACCACCATCACCATCACCAAAAACCTACTTTTGGATGCTGCTTAGGTGAGCACTTGAAAATCCTAGTTAACACAGTCAGTTGGTATTTATTGAGCACTTAGTGTGCAGAACACTGTACTAAGCACTTGGAAAAGTATAATACAATAAAGTCGGTAGATATGATCCCTGTCTACAGGGAGCTTACAATCTGTGTGGGGAGGGGGAGGTGACAGACATTAAAATAGATCAGGGATAGGAGAAATGTAAGAGTATATGAATAGTTACCTAAGTTTTGTGGGGCCGGGTAAGAATCAAGGTGTTTAACACATCCAATTTCTTCCCTCTGAGAGCGTAAAAAAAAAATACAACACTAGTGAGGTCAAACAAAACACAAGAGACACTATCAACAAATAAATATCTTGAACACCACAAGAGCATGATGCCTGAGGTCCACAAAACAGCTGTAGAAAAATGAGAATTTTTTCAACCAGATTTTCTTTCAAAATTCCCCTAAAAGCATAAAAAAAGTCAGCTCAGATGAGTTTTGGCAAAATCCATACCACATGGGGATGTGCACACATGAAACATATGCACCTAGATAGGTAAATACCCAAATGGGTCGATGCAAACACACACATGGAACAACATCCAGGAACACCGAATACAAAGCGTACACAATCACAGTGACAAGACAGAAGCAGAAATCGCAGGGTTACATCCCTACACAGAGGGACCCTAAGCACTCAGGTTTCCTAACCCCTTAAACTCTGACACATAAAAACACCGTAAAATCCCAGCATCTCTCCATTAAATCCAATTTTTCAGCTACCTTTTTTTTCAGGCTATATGAGTTTAGTGTAAACCTTCCCTTCCTTGCATACAGGACTTGGAATCAGGGGGGCGAGGGGATCTTTATCCCATTTCTGCTCGCAGTCCATGACAGCGGGAGGAGGAGGAAGAGACCCTGATAGGCAGTTTCCTCGTTCTCCATGCACTTACTCCCATCTTTCCCATCTGCTCTCTTCACCCCAGCTTGGGCTCTTGCTCCTCCCATCCACTCTTCCCTCTCGTCTTTTCTGCCTCTGATCCCATTACTCATGCCTTCTCCCTGCATGGAATGTCCTCCCACTTTGGCTTCTCCAAACTAAGTCCCTCCTGGCTCATGGCCCTTCTAAAAAAAATCCACCCCCTCTCGGGGACATTTCCCGATTAACCCCCACCTTTCTGGACCCTGCCATCCCAAGAGTGATCTGCATAAAGAAAGCGCTCAGTAAATCAATTCTGGTGATAACGATGGCGATCGCTGTCAGAAAGGAAAATCTAGGCACCCTTATAGCTTTCATCTTCAACTCCTCCTCTTCCACGCACCCCACCCACCCTCCCTTCAAACTGGGTATTTTAAGCCTGCCCCGTTCGGCGTCCAGGATGGCGTGGGAAAGGGGGAATGAAGGATTCTAATTCTGACCATTGATTCCGACCACGAACATACGTGCGGCTGCATCTTTCAAGTGTTGGTGTACATGTAGACCATATATTCTAACTTCGTCCTTGCTTGACTTACCCCTCTCCCCCTCCAACCCCCAAAAGAAAAAAGCAAGTCTCATCATTCCCAGTTTGCCGTTGGAGCAAAAGAGTAATGAAGCTGGAATCAGAACCCAGGTCTTCCGACTGTCAAAACTATGCTCTAAGTATCACGTATTCTGGTGCTTTGCAGCCACCTAAGTAGGAATTGTAATGCATCTGTAGGTAAGAACAGAAACAAAAGTTATAAGCAACTTCCCCCACCAAGCTCACATTATGAGGTACTAACAAAACCTGACTTGGTTTAGCAAGACCAAACTAGAGGTCCTCAAAGACAGTTGTCTCTCATTTAGAGACCTGTACCTTGCTAACCCTTCAAGAGAATTAAACTCTTAGAAGTTTAAAACGCTAATTTTTTTTATGCAAGTAGTAAGGAATTGACTTCCTGTACTGGAGGTATATAATTTCCTTAGGTCTTGGCCAGCCCCACTTTATTTTAATTTATAGCCTGTCTCCCCTACTAGGCTTAAGTTCTTTGAGGGCAGGGAGTGTGTTTCACCAACTGTGTTATACTCTCCCAAGCACTTAATATAGTGCTCTGCATTAGGAAGCAGTGCAGCTTTGTGAAGGGAGCACGAGCCTGGGAGTTGGAAGGACCCGGGTTCTAATCCTGGGTCCGCCACGTGTCTGCTGTGTGATCCTGGGCAAGTTACTTAACTTCTCTGTAAAATGGGGAACAAGACTGTGAGCTCCATGTGGGGCAGGGACTGTATCCAACCTAATTAACTTGCCTATCCCAGTGCTTAGAACAGTGTCTTGCACATACTAAACACGAAAAAGATGCCATAGAAAAATTAGCAGTCAATAAATTCTGTTGTTTGATGTAAAGCTGTACTGCTTGAGGCTCCCTTTCCATTGACATAGTTCCTTCCCCTGCTGGGGATAGCCACCCCTACTTCACATTTTATAGACTGTTTTGGTGGTGTGTTCCTCTTCCTCTGGTCATTGGGCTGTCTGCTGGCCTCTAAAGTTGTCCTAGATCTAAGTAGTTTTGCCACAGGTACCTCAGGGAATTATTTTTCCCCCATGTAAATCAGCAAGTAACCAACATCAAGAAATAGCTCAATTTGGTCTTCCTGATATTTCAGCCCTTGTCCTGGGCAGACTCATCTAAACGATTATGCAGTGGCCAGGCACTGAGGAATGAGTCAGTTCCTGCAGTTTGGTTAGAAGTTCTCAAAAACTATTTCAGAATGTGGATGTGGTCAGCAGAGTCATTTTTCAGGCACAAAAAGGAAACCCACATCAACTGTAAAAATTGAACTTTGAACTGGTGGCCCTACAATAACAGATCTGTAGGACCATTTGCCAAGGAGAGCTCCTTGGTATCTCATCAAAAGCTCTATAATTTTGGGACCCGGATCTCTTTTAAGATAATGTAAATGGAATGATGTTAGCAAAATACCCACGAACGTTTTATTTTCTGAATTATCTTTTATGTGAATGATTAGAAAATATCACATGAAAACCACTGTCGCAATAACGAGAGGGAAGAAGCTTTAGATGAGGTAAAAATCCAGCTTGTATGGAGAGAAGTTGGGATTCAAATTTGGTAGTCGAGAGGAGTTGTTGGTTTGAAGTTGTCAAGATGTGCCGGTAAACAATGCTTCTATATGCACTGCTCTGTCCAGAATCCTAGCTAGCACTGTGGCTAACCAAACCTTTATCTGTTGATGCTCTGTTCTTCTCACTATAACATTGACCTCACTGTCCTCATCAATGGTATTTATTGAGTGCTTAGTGTGTGCAGAGCACTGTACTAAGTACTTGGGAGAGTAAAAGACAACAGAGTTGGGTAGAAACACTCCCTGCCCACAGTGAGCCTATGATCTAAAGGCATGGCTTGTTTGTCTTTGTAAACCAGTTTTCTCTGGTTTCTGCAACCTCGAAACTTCAGCTCGTGGAGGGAGAGTACCGTAACACGTTCAAGTTAGTATAAGGTGGTGGAATAGATCACCTATGATTGTCAGCATCGGCGGCATAGTTGTTTAAGTAATGGTTTACAGAAGGGTTTCAAGTTGGTCTCTTGGGCTTTCTCGGTTTGAGCCCTAGTGCTTTAAGGATTGTGGGTTACCCTGTCCACGTTGAAGTTGCCCAAAATAATTTGCTGCCCAGCTAAGAGATTGGGAACCAGTATAGAAATATGGATCCTAAGACTGGACAGTAGCACGGCACAGGACCAATCAATTGTGATTGTGGGAACTCCAGTCTTTTCCCCTATTCCCAGTGAATCAGTCTCAGTAGCCACAGTATGGCTGGAGGCACTTGGAAAATGGACAAAATAGACAAGTTTCCAGGTGGCTGATGGGACAGTACGCTCTTCTTTTAGACGTCGCTATTATCTTTCTTAGCGGGATCCTAAGCCAAAATAATGTGTTGCTTGATTTATTGAGTGTCTTCTGCGGTACAGAGCATGCGTTAAAAACTTGGAAAGGTAGAATGGAAGTTGAACCTGGGTGGGTAAGTCATATCCAATCAGCCACCTCAGAGCACTTGTGAGTGTGAGTTAATTTTCTACTTTAGTTTTTATCTTTTCTATCTGTGCTCTTAATTCTTTTACTTGTATATTTGGGAATATGTGTCTGCTTGTCTTCCCAATTAGACTGTAAGCTTTTCTAGGGCAAGGTCTTTTACTGTGCATCTAGTAAAGCAGCAAGCATCTAGTACAGTGCTGTACATGTGAGGTGCTCAATGCTGTGGATGATGGTTAGAAGAAATAGGGATGAAAGGCAGAGAAGGAGGCAGGAGTGCTCTTAAGTCTTACTATCTCTTTCGGCAAATAGGCTGTATTTTAAAGTGTTTCTGTGTATGAAGATCTCTCACAGCATGGAATTTCTTGTTCCATTGAATGCCTGTGATGTAAGAGAAGTATTATCGGCAGTGTCGGGGACTAAGGTGCACAGTATGATAGCAATAATAAAGAGTAATTAGAAATCAATCAACCAATGGAATCTATGGAGCACTTACTGTATGCAGAGCACCGTACTGAGCACTTGGGAGACTACAGTATAACGGAGTTGGTAGACATGTTCCCTGCCCACAACAAGCTAAGGGAAAATTTATAAAACTAATTAGGCAGGGAAATTATTAGGAGGGAGTAAAATATTCAGGACTGATTTAGTAGCCACAGCCATCCACTGTACAGACATTGCTATTATTTCAGACTAGTCACTTCCCTGAGCCTCAGTTTCCTTACCTGTAAAATAGGACTGAATATCTGTTCTTCCTCCCACTTAGATCTTGAACCCCTGGTGCAACGTGGGACTGTCTCTCTGAACTGATTAGCTTGTATTTTACCCCAGCACTTATTCCATGCTTTGCATATAGGACTCATTTAACAAATACCACTAATTATTATTTATTATGACTGAATTTACTATATAGTTCTCTGATTTAGATGAGTTGTATTAGACTTCTTACAGCAATCCAATTATTTGCCAACCTTTTTATTTGAAAATGAAAATAGAGGGAGGATTCTGGACTGTGAAAATATGGTTTAATTCATGTTTTGATTTTTTAATAGATCATAAATAGGCAGTTCTATCATTTTTATCAACTCTTCCTTAGTATTTGTTTATGGTATTTATTAAGTGCTTACTATGTGTCAAACGTGTTTAAGCACCAGGGCAGGTACAAGTTAAGTACGTTGGACCAAGTCCCCACTCACCAACACAGAGCAATCACTGCCCCCCCTCCCACCCCTGCCAAGGGGGCTGATGTCAGCCTTGTCTTTAAGCGGAAAAAAGAACCAGACCCATCACCTTAACTTCAGTACCCCGAAAAGAGAATCAAATTAATAATCCATGAATACATTTGAAACTCCCTGAAGGGGCACTGTGTAGTATGGATTTGGAAAGGGCAAGTTATAGCCAGCCAATTTCTTTCCATTTGTGATGGCGTCCACCTTATGTGGACTGGGTAAGATCTAGTAAATCCATCTGGAATTTGATTCTGATCCATGGGACTTTCTCACTGGCAAGCTGGGAGAGTGTGGCCAAGACCATACTTGTATCAAATGAATGCACAACCGGCCTGAAGTCTCACTCAGAAGATGGTTCTCAGTGACTCAGCACTGACCTGAAAGTTCTTAGCCAGTGGTCCATCATAAGGGGTGGTTCTTAAGCCAGTATTATTTCATATCTTTGTCAGTGATCTGGATGAAGGAATTCAACAAGTGTGCAGATGACACTCCAGAAGGGTTTCTGGGACTTAGGAAAGCCAGAAGAGATTTCAGGGTGACCTCAGCAAATTAGGGGAAAGATCCATCAAACACTAGGTGGCATCAAATTGGGACAAGTGCAAGGACAGTCACGTAGGAACGGAAAACAAACCGTGGGGACTGGATGGTGAAAGAATAACTAGTCGCAAGGAAGTGTGGGAGGATAAAGTCCTAGGAAGGACTCAGGTTTTAGTCCCAGCACTACGACTTCAACTCATCTTCTGGTGGTTCCAGTTAGGATCATCCCATCTTTTGCATCCTTCAGATCTTAGCAAGATATAATCAGGTTTTTCTTTTTTCTTTCTTAGTATTGTCAGCACGCTATCCTGCGTTAATAATTCAGTAGGCTGTCATCCTTAAGAGCAAGAGATAACAGCAGTCCCCTCGGAATTCCTTTGGAAAGGGTGTGGAAAATGTACCCTTTGAAACCTTATCACACTTGGTGTACAGTCTGTACAAAGCGAAGGGGTGGGTGTTGAGCAACTTATTCTGTCAATGCACATAGATGTGGTAGACCATTCAAGTAAGGTAAAGTGCACAGTAATAAGTTGGTCTGGACATTTTAGAGTCTGAATAGCTGCTCAGCTCTCCACTTGGGTAGACACAGTCTGGGTGTTGGACTGAAATTTCCAAATTTCCCTTGATGTGTTTCCCAGCAGTACGTTCGTTCCACCCGGCTTTAACTGATGTGTGTTGTCAGTGTATGTTTTGACTATAATTTTGTCAGGGTGTTAGGGAATGTCCGTATTAAAACTTGAGCCCGTTAGGATACAGTCCTCTGTGTTGGAAGAAGCCTGGTGAGGGAGACAGCTCAATTTTTCCTTAATGTGGACTTTTGCAAGCATACAATCCCCTCGTTATATAAGCACTGGGTGGGTCTGGTTCACATCTCTATGTTAGAAGGCACTTAATTTTATAAAATAACCTCTTGTCCCAAAAAAGTGCACCAGGGAGATGGAAGGCAAGTGAGGAGAAATTTGAAAAGATTTGTATTTCAAAGCTACCTCTGAATATAGGGATTTTTCTCTCTTTTTATCTTTTTCAAGCCTTGTTCCCTTAGGAGGTATTATCCTACTTCCTATCACTATTTCTTTGGTCCCATTTGAAGCTCAGTGGAGAAGACGTATATGACTATTGACTTACGTCCATTTTTGCTATATGGTGAAACATGAAGCAGCTTGTTAGTTCGCAAGGGCTCAGATGTATGTGTTATCGGAGTGGTTACAATGCCAGTTTTGTCTACAGCGTAGAGCTGTATTCACGTAAAGAACTCTTAGAAATGGAAATCGTGCTAAAGGAGAAATTGGTAGCATGGAAAGAGAAGTGGCGGTCATTTTCATGACCGCAATTTATAATTTATAAAGCGGCGAACCGAGTACTCGTAACGTACGCATTCCCCGACTGTAAGCTCCTTGTGGGCAGGGAACTTATTTCCTGGTTTTGTACTTCCCAAGCTCTTAGAAGACTACACCCACTGGGTACTCAGTAAGTGCTATTACTGTGACTACTACCATGACTACTTATTACTCTTTTAAAGAAAAAAAGAGACCAACCTTTCGTGTTTGTGTCATGGGCCGTGTGCCAATAATATCGAGTTCAGCCTGGCGTTTTGATTCCTCTGTTACCTAAACTGTACGAGATCATTCCACACATTAGAATTTCATAATAATGACAATGATGATAATAATAATAATAATTGTGGGATTTAAGCACTTATTTAGTGCCAAACAGTGCTCTAAACTCTGGGGTGGATATAAGGTAGGTCAGACACAGTCCTTGTTCCACATGGGCCTAACAGTCTATTGGGGAGGGAGAACAGGTACTTATTTAATTCCCGTTTTATAGAAGAGGAAACTGAGGCACAGAACAGTCAAGTGACTTGTCCAAGGTCACACAGCAGAGCTGAGATTAGAACCTAGGTCCTCCGACTCCCAGGCTCTTTCCACTAGGCCACATTGCTTCCCAGAATTCTTAGAATCCTCGCCACCCACACACTCAGATCTTCTGTTGGGAGAGCGCTATAATGTGGATCCTCTGAAAGTAAACAGTCACCGGCTTGAGGCAGTGTGCCTTTAAAAGCCCAGGATGATTCACCAAAGTGTTTCAGGCAAATCTCCTTCCAGAGTAACCTCTGTTTCAGCTTGGTTCCTTAGAGTGGTTTATTCAATCAATGGTATATTTATTAAGTGCTCATTTTATGTGGGGCACTGTACTAAGCACTTGAGAGAGTACAGTACAGTTGGTAGACATAATCACTGCCCCCAAGACTGGCAGATCTGGCCCTTAAGGCCAGATATAAAGTGTGCGTGTGTGTTTCTTTGTGATATATTAGGGTGTATTTATTACAAAAGGGCTTTAATTTGCAGATATATTTTCTGCTTAAGATTGCCAGTGATCCATACCTCTACACCCCCCCCCCCAACTTTACACACACACACACACACACACACACACACAAGATGTGTACGCATATGTGGAGGGTGCCCAAGGTGGTCTGCTCCCAGGGTCCCATATTTCCAAGATAGAAATCATAGATAACCCCATTTCTGGGTGTTCTGTAGAGAAAGATTCCCGTCGGCTCTGGTTGTCAGGAAGCTTGGTCTGGATGAATAGAGGTTACAAGGCAATTACCTAATTGCTAATAAATATTTTCTAAAAACTAGTTGTAGTCTACCCTTATGGGTATGCTAGTGGATTTGCCTTTAGAAATGTGTTTTAGAGACCCGTGCCAATCCTGCCCCTCGGCAGGCCTGCTTGGGCTAGTATAGTCTGGCAGGGTGCTTTGGAAATGTCGCGAGGCTGGGATTTCTTGGAAAATCTTTGGTCCAATCCAAAACTAAACCTACAGGGTCATTTACCAAACACTGAGCAGAGAGTCAAGTGACCATCAGCTGGTAGGAGTGTTTTTTGATCAATACAGTCACACGGTTGAGGAATGCGAGAGGTGGGAGAGCACTGAAACATACACGCAGTTCTGGAGATACCCTGCCAGGCTCATGGCATTATGTAATGTACCAGGAATTCAACTTCACAAGAATGTACTTTAATTAGACACCTGTATTTCAAATCTTGGTTTCACCTCTGGTTTGATTTCACCTTGTTGCTTAACCGGGGGGTGGGGGGTGGGGGGAGGGGGTGTTGGGGGTGTGGGTGTGTGGGTGTTTGCGTGCGCACACATTAAATGGCATCAGTAAAATTAAATTTATTAGATTCTCTACTTAAACATGCAACATCCAATCATTTGCAGCAAAAACACTGTCAGTTAAGTAAGCTTGGAGTACTCTAAGACAAAAACGGTTGAATATCTGCAGATTGATCAATGGTATTGAGCACTTACTGTGTGCAGAGCACTGTACTAAGTACTTGGCAGAGTACAATATGATAGAATTGGTACATGTTCCTTGCCTACTATGAGCCTACAGACTTACTAAGTGAAAGGATATCAGCACATACATGAAATGGGGAAAAACAACTGAATTGTAGATCCCAGGATGCTGTTCAGCGGCAGAGTGATGAGGTGTTTTGTGTTCCAGATAAGTCATTTTTCAGCAGCCCTCTCAGGTTGAAAAGTCAGTCGGTTTTACAACACAACACACGTTGGTCAAGTTCATAGGTACAGGGTTCTAATTTGGGAGTGTAATCTATTCAAATACAAGGGTTAGCGTGCCAAGACTAGGCTCTTGAAAATGAATCATTCCCAAAGAGTGTAAGAGCAGGAGGCAGGGTTTGATGCCTAATCAATCTCTTCCCACCCTCAAGCCTCTCTCTTCCCCCGCAAACACTCTCCAACCTGTTGTCCCTACTCCCTATGGAAATATACCTAGAACAGAAGCCTCACTGGAATCTGAGGTGTTTTTTTCCAACAGTATCTGGGGGTGCTATCCGATTCCGAAGGTGGATGTCGACTGAAACAGAACTGGCCGTGACTCACGAGCCCTTTAGTCAGCTGCCTTTGTATTTGTTGCACAATAGAAACCTCTGACTTTTCTTCAGTTTTTGACTGAACTCACTGCTTTTTTTTTAAAACCTCTTTGCTACTTAGTGGCCTGACCTCGCCATTGTAGGGTTGGTATGCGGAAAGTAAATGGCTAATGGTATAAGATTTCCTAACTAGGTTTCTCTTTGAACGTGCCCCATCTGGGTGCCTAACATTAAAAGAAGCTTTCCCCCAAACCTTGGTGCTTTGTGGGGGACTGCTTGGAATGATAGCATTTCATTCTAGTAACCAGAGAACAAGATTATTGAGGAAATGTTGTCAGGTTATTTAACCTTAAAATTGACCTCTCCATTCAGTCACTGGTATTCGAGTGCTTACACTGTTCAGTAGAGCGCTCCACTAACTGCTTGGGAGAGTACTATAGACTCGGTATCCCTGTCCTCAAGGGTCATCTTGTCTAGTGGAGGCTTTTTGTTGCACATGAAATTTACTTTTTCAAATTTTTAGAATTTGTTAAGCGTTACTATGTGCTAGGCACAACCCTAAGCACTAGGGTAGATACAGGATAATCAGGTTGGACAAAGACCCTGTCCCCCCATAGGACTCACAGTCGTAATCCCCATTTTACAGATGAGTTAACTGAGGCATTAAGTACAATGACTCACCCAAGGCCAGATGGCAGACGAGTGGTGGAGCTGGTATTAGAATCCAGGTCCTCTGATTCCCAGGCCCATGCTTTTTCCACCAGGGCACGCTGCTTCTCAAATGGTTATTTAGGAGATGACTAAAAGTGGGATTTTTTTTTTTTGGCCATCTTGTTTGTATTTTTAGTTTGAGGACAGAGTCAACCAAACCTGCCTCCACAGGTTTTCTCCTTTGGAAGACTGTTCTGGCTCATGTTCAGCATTAGAGTTGAACTGATCAATCAATGGTATTTACTGAGCCTACACTGTGTATAAACACTGTACTAAGCTCTTGGGACAGTTCAACAGTGTAAGTAGTCACGATCCTGCCCTCTGCTTTAAACTTAGTTTTTTAAAAAGTTTGTCATGAAAGGGCTTTTTAAAGCATGTAACAGCCAAGACTGGCACTGATCTGCTGATTTAGGGTTTGAGTTCATATTTGGTTTATTTCATTAAACAACCAGACTGGCTAAGGTTTGCAGGACTCACTGCTCAAAACTGTTGTGTGACAAAAATCTTCCCTGTCCCTGATGAAAATTAAATATTTAGGTACAATAGTATTGCTGCAACTTACTGGACAGTTAGAATTTAGTTCTCAACAAAGCCCTGTAATAATAATTGTGGTATTTAAGTGCCATATGTGTGACCAGCAGCAAAGCAGGTGAAGACCCAGTACAGTCAGAGCAGACATGATCCATGCCTCACAACCGCCTGGAGAGAGAACAGGTGTATGATGCCCATTTTCCAGATGAGTAAACAGGTTAAGGGATGGTAAATGACTTGCTCCAGGGACACAGCAAAGCAAGCAGCAGAGCCAGGGTTAGAAACCAGGTTTCCTGACTCCCAGCCCTGGGCTCTTTCCACTTGGCCACGCTGCTTCGTCCACCTAAGGCTTTGGCCTGAATAAGTCACTAATTTTATACACGAAGGAAGGAAGGCAGCTGGCAGAAATGGAGTTGGAGGAAAGTTTGCTTTGTCATCACAGCATCTTCCCACTATTGGGGTGTGTGTGTGTGTATAATACATGTATTTATATATATTCAAAAAAGTACTAGGCCAGAGAGCTAATGTCAACTAATAACAGTGAGTGAATTACCATTCTTTACTTTTCCCATCCACAGGAGGAGCAAATTTCCACAGCTTTGGTTAGTTACAATCCATACGTTTCTCACACACTGGTGAGACACTGCTTTGAGTGATTCACGTGGCTCTTTTGTAGGAAAGCTTATTTTCTGTCCCTTTCAGTGGCTGCAGTAGAAGGTTACATTGCCTCCACTCGCAACAGGACTGCAATGATAACTCACAAGGCCGCACTGCTGTCATTTTTCTTATATAAAGAAAGGCTTGAATAGAGTCTGCAATTTGCCAGCTATTGCGGCATCCAAGTCCATGGTAAAAGACTCTCCAAGGCCACCTCGTTATTAAATGTCTCACTTTACATATTTTAACTGTGCAAGCACAAATTGAAATCCCTTTGTGATTCGTTCTCAGAGAAATGCATTGTCTCCCCTAAGAGGTGTTCCAGGCAGCTGTTTCCATTGGGCAGGTGTGATTCTTTCCCTGGTAGCAGGAGGTTACCCAGAGGTAAAACAGAATGGAGCGTGAGCTAGATTTTTCAGGGTTGACTTTATCAAACTGACATTTTCACTTTGCCTCCGCAGAGCGTGCCCTGAGAACCGTGCGCACCCGCCTCCAGAGAGCCTGTAGTTGCCCCTCAATCGCTCAGTAGTCAGTGTAGATCCTGTATTCTAATCAGCAGCTACATCTGGCTACTGGGTCTCTGAGGGTACCTTCTAGCTTCTCTCTCGGGATAATTTGGAAGAAATTATAATGGGCATCTTTGGATCATGTGGATTCCACCCCATCTTCCAGATTCATAGCAGATTGAAAGAGTTGTATAGTATTAACCGGGACACGCCAGATGTGTCCTTGATCTGAGCTTCCTGTAGCCAAGATTGAGCATCTTGGAACGCCTGTTGATTTTCATTTATTTAGCTGTGTCCTTGTTTTAACACACTACCCCTTCCCAGGCCTCTAAAGGCCTTGATTTAGGATTGAAGAATTGTAGGTTTTGCGGAGAGCGAAGCTCTAAGATGTAATTTATAGTTTACACGGTTTTAGATCGCCCCTATTAGAGGGTAAGCTCCTTGGGGGCAGGGAGTGCGTCACTTGGTGATTTTTGTACTCCCCAAGCACAAATACAATGCATTGCACCCAGTGGGTGCTCGATGGAGAAAGCCCGGGTACCTATCTCTCCTGGTTATTTACGAGTGTTACAAGTGGTTGCGTGCCACCAATGCTGATTGTATACTTTGTAGGACGACCATTCAGGTTTGAGGCATGAACCTGGCATACAATGTAGAATTCTGTATTTGTTAAGCAACAGCTACATTGTCTGCTGGGTTTCAAGCTACCTGGAAATGTACACTCAGTGACTACCCGTGGTCTCTGATTCATATCTACTCTCCGTGGATGTGCGCTGGACACAAAGAGGATTAATCGGAGGGACTGTATCCTTGGGCAGCGGGCAGAGAACAAAGAACTTCAAATGCTGCCAACTGTTTTTCTTCACCAAGGGTTTTGCCAGAAGTGGGCCATCAAAGGAAATGATAGAGCGAGAAGAATGATTTTAAGCCTAAAGGTCCTGTAATGAACAGGGGACTTAATTCTCCTCAGTTTACCTTTTTGTTCATTTTAATTTCTGGGGTCATGCACACATTTTCACAAAGCCCAGGTACAAGTGAGGAATAACTACTTTTCCCCCCTCTTCTTTCCCCAGTCCACTAAGGGCGATTCTTCCCGTACAATCTGTTTCAGGGAAGCAGCATGGTCCAGTGGAAAGAGTAGGCCTGGGAATCAGAGGACCGGGGTTTTAATCCCAGCTCTGCCGCACATCCGCTGCGTGACCTTGGGCAAGTTGCTTTTCTTCTCTGTGCCTTAATTACCTCATCTGTAAAATGGCACTTAAGACTGTGAGCTCCCTGTGGGACAGGGACTGTGTCTTGTATCTACCCAAGTGCTTGGCACATAGTAAGCACTTAAATACTAGTTATTATTATTACTTCATCAGTGCTACTCCACTCAGTTGACTCAGGGCTGCCATGACCAACATCCAGACTGCTCAGATTCCCCCTTAGTGCACTGCTTTTTCAAACCTCCCAGCCTGTTTTTTAGGGGGGTTGGAGACCCACGGCTTCCTCTTCACCCCCTGCCCGCTTCTCATGCCAATAGTGGAACCAGGAGTTCAGTCTGGGCTCCCTTGGCTTGAGTTCCCAGATGAATGAAAGGCTTGGGAGGACAACTAGGGGACCGGGACAAGGTTAATTACCGCCGTGCACTGTTCAGGGCAGTTTGGAGTTAAAGCCCCCCTGAAGCCTGGCTCTTCTCTGCTCAGTCCTCAGCTCCTTTCAAACAACAAGCACTGCACAGCTCCAGGCTGAATTTAAAGCCACCCGCTTAAAGGAAGGGAACTTCATTACAGGCAAGGTTTAATAGATATGCGAGACTATCATTGATGCTCATTTATTTGTGGGGAATGGTATTATTCCTGTTAATTAAAAGAGTTCTATTTGTAGTTTAAGGAGTAAGTGGCATAATGGACCTCTGCCTGATAGCAAATGGATTTTAATGATCCTGAAGTGCATTTTTGCCTCACAGTTCTATGCACGCAAATAAAAAATAAAACTGTAAAATTGCACAAGGAAAAATATTTGTCTGCTATTATTTTAAGACTGATTAAAGGGCAGTGGTAACCTTAAGCTCTAACATTAATGATCTATGGTAAGTATAGGAGAAATAAGGATTACTATTAAACTTACATTTTGTGCTCCAAATTGAAATCTCAGTCTTTTGGGAGTGAGAAAAATCAGAAACTATGCACATGTTGCTAGTGGTGTTATTTTCTTTTCCTACTGTAATACCCTGAGTGTGCTTAAAAGATCCTTGTTGATCATCATCATAATGGGGGTATTTACTCAGTGCTGAGCACTGTAATAAGCACTGAACTATAGATAACACCACAGAAGTCTTGTTCGGTTGGGCCAGTTTTGAGAATTTTCATTTTCTTAATTGGTACAACTTAAAACTTAGAGTTCTCCAAAGTTAAAGAGTTTAAGAAAGGTTACCTGGTCCTGCATTAATTGCATAAAAGAGTAATCTGTCCCTTTACACTGGTTTCAATTTTTAGCACAGTTTGGATGTAACACTTTGTAGTCAATTCACTGAGCTTTCCTTTATTTTTAAATGAATTTTAATTTTCCATTTTTTCCAGTGCTCTCACTAACTACAAGTCGGTGGGAAATCTCTCTCAAATTTTGCACTCTTATTAGGCTATTCTATCTAGTGGTATTTAAACAGATTCCCTTGCCCAGGATCTAAGTCTCCTACTCACAAACCAAGTTCCCACTGAAAATTTACGCGTTAAACATACCCTTGATGAGAAGGATTTTCTTCCCCTCTGTTTGAAAGGGCAGGTAGAGACAGACACACATAAATGAGGCCATTTACGTACTCTGAAAAATACCGACCGGAAACAAGTCCCAAGAGCGATGGAACTGAGTAGATGGAGCACAGGAACACATCTGAAGACTTCTCAAACCCACAGTCAACAAAGTCATACGATAATATAGAAACAAAACTTTCAACCTCACCCCAAGTCAAAAACATACCTCATTCTTCAGCTGTGCACGCATGTTATAGGACCAGTTCCTCATTATTTCCCAGATCTCAACGAACTGAAGCTAACAGATTCCATCAGTAGCAACCAGAGAGTCACAATTCAGAAAGCTTTCGACTTCTGGGATAAAACTCATGCTACCTCGAGGTAGAGCAGGGAGCCCATCAACCCCCAAGATTATGTTTACACTCTTTTCTGCTTTTGTATCTGCTGAATGTCTTCTCCCATCTGCTCCAATTGAATACTTTTAAGGCCGTGGAACTCCAAACCATAACAGTGCAACCTATGTGATGACCATCTGCATTAGGCCTATTTTAAAAAAAAAACCTATGTATCATTTGTCACTTTGCTTCTTCGGGGCGGGGGGGAGAGGGGAGACTGCAGTGTTTATAAGAGCTATGTCTCCTCAAGAGTATGCTGAGATCTCCTCAGATGAGGTCTGAGTGTCCAATTCCAATTGTGGTGCACTGACTTCCATCATCAAGAATGCTGGTTAATAAAACAGAGCCCTCCTAAGTGGTGTGGCGAGAGTTGGAAAGAAAATTCCAGCCACAGTCCCCAATATTGAGGAGTTTACAATGGATTGGAACCAAGACCGTGCTAATAATACCAGTGACCCGCCTGGCATTCAAAAGGCTTAAGGGTGTGAAAGATAAGCCACGCACCCCTATCCATTTAACCCTCTCCCTTGCTGTGGTTTGCAGAGTATCATTTGTTAATTTTTGGTCAGAGGCTGGCTGTCGATATTTTTAAGACGTTTTGCAGAGCTGAGTTGGTACAAGGGCTTTTGTTCAGCGATACCTGAACGGAGCTGAACAGTCTAGACTCTTAAGCTCGTTGTGGGCAGGAAATGTGTCTGTTATAGCGTACTCTCCCAAGCGCTTAGTACAGTGCTCTGCACACAGTAAGTGCTCAATAAATTCAACTAAATGAATGAAAGGCTGAATCTCAGAAAGCACCTGGCATTCTGGGATTTAAAATCGCTGCGAGCCCCTAAACCAAAAGGTGAGCAATACCATCGGCCTGGAAATCAGGATCAGGTTTTCACTCACTTCATGTGTTGTGGGCCTTGTCACTGGCCCAGTGCTCACAGCCCCATTGAAAGAGTTCAGGGCTGTAGCAGGCAATAAGAACAAACAGCTGTAGTGGTGGGCGGGAGAGGAGGCAACTGAATTCCTTGCTCTATGGGGTGGGCAGTTTGCTCGTGCAGCAAAATAGCTATGAAAAGCAACAAGTCCTAGAGGAAAGAGCACAGGTCTGGGAGTCAAAGGACCTGAGTTCTAATCTCAGCTCTCTCCAATCTAGTTAACTTGTATCTACCCCAGGACTTTAGAACAGTGCTTGACATATGGTAAGTGCTTTACAAATACCTTTAGGAGAATCCAGGTGGACCTTGTATTTCTTGTAAACCCAGGGCATTGAAAGAGCTCAGGATTTGGTTCTTAGCACGGTTCTGCCATTTGCTTGTAGTGTGTCCTTGGACATTTCACTTCTCTGGGCCTCGGTTTCCTCATCTGTAAAATGGAGATTAAATATTTGTTCTCCTTCCATCTTAGATTGAGTCCCAGGTCGGGCAGGGACTCCATCTGATCTGATTGGATTGTATCTAACTTACTGCATGGCACATAGTAAGGGCTTAACAACTACCATTATTATTATTATTACTGCTTATGTTTATTCTGTTCTTTCCAGTGGTAGGATGCAGTTTCTTTGTGGTGCTCACCATCAGGAAATAGTGTGTTCAGACCTCTGTACTAAGCATTTGGGAGAATATAGTACAGCCGGGAGACTGAATCTTTACCCTCTAAGTACTTACAGTCTTGTGAAGGGAGAAAACCACCGAAATAAATTACGGAGAGAAGGAAGAAGGAAAGTGAATTGGAATGCAAGTGATTGCTTAAGAAGGAGGGTATCAGCAAAGTGCAACTGCTGGCTGTGTGTACGTAAGTCACAGTTGGAGCAAAGGGCTGAGGAGATATGGGGAGGGGTGGGGAACTTATACCCGAGGGAGGAGAAATTAATTGGTAATGGCCTTTTGGAGGACATGTGATTTTAGAAAGGAAGTCACATTTTATGTTAATGTGGGACTGACATTCCACTCAAGAAGTATGCTGCTACCACAAATCTCAAAGCTAGTCCTATTTCTTGGCCATTCTACTTAGACTTAAGGAGGAATAAGCCTGGTAGTTCACCCGATCTTTCAGGCAGTGAAACGGGAGAGTCCTCTGGCTGCTTTATTAACCTCTCACTCCCTGCGATGTGTAACAGTGATCTGTCTACCTCCCCTGGGTAATAGCAGTCTATATTTCTTCTTTTATCTTTATTCCTTAAGTCTGTCTATCCATCTCAATTCTGGGTGGTCCTCCTCTTATTCTGCAGGTCACCTTTGCATCGATTGGCATTTTTCCTCCAAAGATTTCACCCACACCCGCCCCTCATCCCCCTTCAGTTTTTCACCTCTCTCTCGTTGTAATTCTGTTGTATTCTCCCAAGCCCTTAGTACAGTGTTCTGCACACAGTAAGGACTCAATAAATACTATTCACTCAATGGTATTTACTGAGCGCTGTACCTAAGGGCTTGGAAAAGTAAACAGACACATTCCCTATCCACAAGGAGCTCAATGGATTGATTTTGGGGACTTAAAGATCCTGAATCTGCCAGGAATACCATTTTGTGAGACCTGATAACCAACCAAAGGTATTGACTGAGACCTTACTGTGTGCCAAGCACTGTACTAAGGATTTGAGCATTTCGATCTTAAAATGGCTAAGTAGCATTCCTTACTGGAGTTTAGGGAGAGATAAACCAAATATTTATTTATATTGATGTCTGTTTATATTGACATCTCTCCCACCCGCCGTAGACTTTGAGCTCGTTGTGGACAGGGATTGTGTGTTTCTTTATTGCTGTATTGTACTTTCCCAAGCACTTAGTACAGTGCTCTGCACACGTAAGTGCTCAATAAATACAACTGAATAAATTTGGGAGATCACAGTACAACATAGTTAGTAGAGGAGTTTACAGTCTGGCCGGGAGGATTTGTATAGAGGTGACAAAGTTGGGTGGCAGAAGTCCCATCCAACTCTGACCCGGTTCTGGATTCCCCTGGATATTGGCTGTTAGTTTCAAAGCTCCCTTTCCTGTTCTCTGTATACCTTGCTGTTATCAAAACCAGATCCGGCCATTGTTGCTCCTGACGGATATGAAAGCCGCTCTCACCTCTGGCGAAACCACAAATCTACTGCTCATTTTGGCAAGGGTTGTAAATTCCCATCAGTGAATGTTTATTTACAAGGTAGTTGCCCATTCGGGGATTATTTTCTCATTTGTTTGTTCCTTGTGCTTATTCTCCTTACCCATTCCCCTAGCAGGCATTTGGAGGGAAATTGATTCCCTTTTTCAAGTGTTTCTTTCAAAAGCTCCCTGACTTTTCAACAGTACTTCTCTTGAAAACCCCAGTCAAGCAGCAGTCTGGCCGAGTGGAAAAAGCAGGGCCCCGGGAGTCAAGAAACCTGGGTTTTAATCCCTGCTCCACTCCTGCCTGCTGTGTGGCCTCAGGCAAGTCACTCAACTTCTCTGAGCTTCGGTTTCCTCATCTGTAAAATGGGGATTAAATACCTATTCTCCCTCCCTCTTGGAATGTGAATCCCATGCGGAACATGGACTGCCTAATTTGCTTATATCTAATCTCCTTTAGTGCTTAGTAAGCACTTGACAAATAACACTGTTGTTGTTCTCTGAGAAACAACCATTCATCCTAAGGAGAGCCCATCCAGTCTTTACTCACACTTCTTCCACCTACTATTCATCTGAGAGATCGTGCCACAGCTCAGTAAGAAGAGTGCACACAGCTTCTTGTTAAGCCCCGTCCAAAGCAAAAATTAAAGAACCTGGGAAAGAAAGGCGCGAGGGGACCCCCTGGGCTTTCGGTTTACTCTGTGGAAGCGCTCCACTGCCTTTCATAACAGCCACTAGGGAAGATTTCAAAGTGCCTCTCGGCAATCAAATATTAGACCGGTATGACAGCTACAACTGAACCTCCTTCCTCACTGAGTTTCACTTCCCCACCACATTTCAGTTAAACTGATGTTGAAATCCCCTTTGTACGTCCCTTCTTAAAGTTCCCTATTTTCATTTGTGTTCAGGTGTGAAGACAATCCCTACTTGACAGAAGGCAGCCCAAAAGCCAGTAAGCCTAAAAAAGACTCGTCCCCAGATACCACGAGGCCTCAGCCGCACAAAGCATGTCACATGTAGAATGCGGAACTGAAAGATTATCAGGGGACCATCCATGGGGATATTGTGGTTATTAGTCTATTATAAGGGTACGAGATAAAGGGGTCCTGGAACAGAGTATATAGAGGGATAACTTCCCAAAACAGAGGTGTTCTCTGTTCACCCAGGGCATGCTAATAAGCAGGAAGTAGTCTCTCATAGAGACACAGTCATGCAACTTAGGTCAAATAGCTCTGTAATTATATAAAATAATGTCAGGTCGGTGGGACTTGAAACCCCGACTGATGTTGAAGTAGAATTACTCCAGCAATAATCATCAAGTCTTTTTTGGCTCTGAGAAGACCGCTGTTATCCCATCCATGGAGATGAAGATGGGGACAGAGGCTATTCCCTAAAAGCAACAGCTGTGAAAGTAATCACGATCCTTTGCGAAAGAACCAGATCAGGGACACCTGGCCAGTCGCCAAAGCGTTCGGCTCTGTGAGATTTTTTTGCCTGACAACTTTGTCCTGGGATGTATTGTTTATTGTTGTTGTTGTGAATGAGTTTATTAAAAGTTACATGAATGGTGAATACTGTACATAATGCCTCCTGTGTTATTTTCAGACTTATTTGCTTGGTTCCTTTTGGACATCGCACCCTTGGCTGTTGTTGGAAGCAAACTGAGAGAGAGAGCTGCAGGGAAGCGGACTGGGGCTTCGGGTTTGAATCCCCAGAGTTGGGGCAAGTGACTTATAGTTTGATGACCCCATCAGTACATGGAAGTCACGTTCCCAGTACGCATGGCATGCTGTATTGAGTACTAGGGGAATGCTAGACAAGCTCCCTGCCACCAGAGAGTTTACCTCCACCTTCCCTCATTTCTTGCAGACTCAAAAACAAGGGGCAGGGAAGAATTTTCACTTGGCTGTTCATTAGCTAATTGGCAAGTCCTGCTAATGAGGACTTGGATCATTAGGGGAAATGGTTGTGTCTGCCCAAGGTGAATTTGTTTACTCAATTTTTGATTGATTTTCTAGAGTATTTTTTTCTGACGCAAATCGAAGAAGGGCAGAGGTGGAAATTGACCCCCCTCTAGACTGTAAGCTCGTAGTGGGCAGGGAACCGGTCTACCAATTCTGGTATACTCTATTCTCCCAAGAGCTTAGTATAGTGCTCTGCTCCCAGTAAGCATTCAATAAGTACCACTGATGGAAGTGACTGATTCCCAGCTGATGTTTGTGGGAAGACTTACCGGGTTTATGGTTGCCAGTACCATCCCAGGGTCTCTCACTCTGCCCAAGGGTTGTGATGCATGGTCTTTCACTGGTTTCCTGGGGTGGGGAGGCTTTTCGGTTGGCCTAGTCCACCACTGCTTTCTGGGACATCGTGTGGTATCCGGGTTCCAGGCAGCCGTGGCTGAAAGGATAGGCTTCATTTCCCAGTAGCAACAGCAGCTGTTAAAACAGAAATGCCTTGAATTAAAGGGCGCATTTCTGAGGAATGAAGAACAGTGAATTACAGAGGGAGGAAACACTCAAGGAGGAGGACCACAAGAAAACTGAAGATTAAATACCTGCTCTCCCTTCCCCTTAAGACTGAGCCCCATTTGGGACAGAAGATATGTCTGATCTGCTTACACTGCATCGATCAATTGTATTTAGGGAGCGCTTACCTGTGTGCAGAGCGCTATACTAAGCGCTTAGCAGCGTAGCTACACAAGTGCTTAGTAAATGCCTAACAGATACTACCAAGAACTCTTCATCCTAAAGAAGGCCAGTGCAGTCTTCACTCTTCTCATGTCTCTTCCACATGCCATGCATCTGACAGATCGTTGCCACTCGGCAGGGTATGACAGAATTAGTACACGTGATTTTCTTCTTTTTTAATATTAATATCTGTCTCCCCCTCTGGACTATAAACTCCCCCTGGGCAGGGACCATGTCTACCAACTCTTCTTGTACTGAATTATTCTCAAGAGTAAGAGCTCAATAAATATCCTTGCTTGCTTGATCCCTGCTCTCAAGGAGCTCACACTCTGTCAGGGAAGAGAAACCACTTATTCACAGATAGAAGGAAGAAGGAAAAAGGGGTAGCCATATGAGTCAGTATTTTAAGTAATAAGGCTTTGCAGCGGGCACATCAGTGGCCCGGAAGATTGTGCATATACAAGTGTTTACTGCCACTCAAGCCCTGAAAGTGGCAGTTAGGCGATGATCTGGGGAGGAGGGAAATTAAAAATCAGGAAAGGCCTCTTGGAGAAGATGTGATTTCAGGAGGGCTTTGGAGAGGGGGACAGCTGGGGTCTCTCAGATTTGAGGGGGGTAGGCAGTTGTAGGCAGGGGAGAGGGTGTGACAAGAGCGAGAGAAGCAGAATGATCCACAAAATCCACCTATTTAGGAAGGAGAAATCCTTAAGGGCAACAGATGACAAAATTAAACCTCATGTGAACTTCCCACAGAGCATGAAACAATTAATCCTTTCTAGCTTTTTATCATGCTACCTACTTTCAAACGGAGGTCATTTATCAACAAGTATTTACTGAGTGATCAGAGTTTAGATCGAGTGTTAAATGGAGCAGAGGTAGAAGAGTGACTTAACAGAATTTCTTTCATACCTACAAGCATCTATCAACCCATACTCGGCTCCTTTCAAATATGAGGATAAAACAGAATAATGCTGAACAAGTGAATATCAAGATCTTTCTCTTCTCCCCCATAACTAATTGAAGAAAGAGCAATTTCTGTCCTTTCTCCTCCTTCCAAGTCTCCGAGACTGAAATTCTCTCCACTGTGTTTGAGGTTTTACATGCAGGGAGGTATCTATGAGTTGTGCCCTGATTAGCCATCACTGCCATAAAGGCAGCACAGCTGAAGAAGATCAGCCAAGATCAGGAAATCGGAGTTTTTCCTCCCCCCAATGACATCCATCTCCTGAAGCTGCTCCTAAATTTTACTTTGGCAAATTGTTGTGTTGGCGAGTGATTAAAGGGTTAGCTGTTAATGCCCCTAGTTTTAATAAAAAGGAATCATCTTTCCATATTCATACCTTTCAGTTTTTTTAAAAAATGGTACTTGTTAAGCACTATGTGCCAGATTAACTAAGCACTGGGGTAGAAACAAAGTAATCAGTATCATGCCCTCCCCACAGGGCTCACAGTCTTAAACCCCATTTTACAGATGAGGTAACAGGCACAGAGAAGTGAAGTGACTTGGCCGAGGTCACACAGCAGACAAGTGGCGGATCTAAGCTTTTTTAACTGTAAAACTCCCTGTACGGGTTACTTGGTCTAAGTCTGTGTTCTATAAAGTGCCCAGTGGGCATTTGTTGGTGTTCAAACACTGAAGACTATTACTAATAATTCCTGCACTGTTTCTTTGACACCACGCTAAGCAATACTAAACAAAATCAGTTTCAAAGTTAACACGAATAGGAGTTTGAAGGACCTGGCAAGGTAGGGAAGGAAAGAGCAGTTACTTCCCTAAACGCCTTTGCATCTAGGATTTTTCCAGATACTAGTACTGTATCGAACGTCAAAAAAATGAGTAAAACTATGATTGTCCTTTCATAAGACATATGGATGAATTAAATGCATTGCAGAGTAATATGGATTTTAGATTGGTGGTCATAGCATTTACTGTGCATCCAATGGGCACTGTGCATTGTACTAAGAATTTGGGAGAGTATAATAGAAGCAAGAGACAGATTTCCTTCCTACAAGGAGTTTACACTCTAATGAGGGAGCAATTTGGAAAAGTATTAATAAACAATCAGAATTAATTAATGCATAATTGAATATGCATAAGTGCTGAAGATGAGTGTAAATAAATACCTAAGTTCACGCCCTGCGGATGGAGTAAGGAATCCAAGCTCTTTTCTTCATGGAAGGTTTCCTTAAGCCCACTGAACTTCCTAAAAATATTCTTATACTCTATTTCCTCTATTCATAATCTATCTTTAATATCTGTCTCCCTCTGAAGACTGTAAACTCCTTGTCTACTAATTCTGTGGTATTTCCTTAGCACTTAATACAGTGTCCTGCACACAGTAATTTCTCAGTAAATAGCATTGTTTGTCGGACTGTCCGCCTAGTACTTGTCCTAAACTACTCAATTCTGCCCAATCTTAGTATTTTGTCTCATCCAACTACCACTGATTGAGACACAACTCAGAATCACATTTACTTGGTCTAATTCAATCCCAATAATCTTCGTTTAAAGAGAGTCCCCAGCATAAAGACTACTTGGTGGATTGTCTTAGCTCTGAAGTTGTGCTTCATCATGAGAGAAGACTTGAATAAAGGAGCAGTGAAAGGAAGTGTGGGGAGCTTTGTTTTCTAAAATCATGATGCCATCTGCTGGAAGATGAAGAGCAAAACCTTCTCCTTTTGCATCACAGTTGAGCAAAATTGTTTTTGTTTTGCTTAAGGACAGGCCATCCCAAATATTTCCCGGGGCCTTCGGAGAACCGAAGGTCGAAAGGTTCCATTGCCAGTCAAATTTCTAGGGTCTTAAAGACCAAGCAATACTCCCTTTTCAAATAGAGAACCTTCTGCACATTAAATTAAGCAGGAAGGTAGAGTTTCAAAGTGATTGGCTAGGAGGAAAAAGCATATACTTCCAGAAGAGCAAGGAGTGATCCCAGTTTTGTTATTAAACCATGAAGAAACTTCATATCTACTCCTGGTGACAGTTTATGTGTTTGTTTTTTACTCACTCAATCAACAGCATCTATTGAGTGCCCACAGTGGGCAGAACACTGTACTAAGCACTTGGGGGAGTACAAGAAAGGAAGAGAATATGATCCCTGCCTTCAAGGAGTGAACACTCTAGCCAGGGAGACGGGTAAAATATAAATTCCAGACAGGATGAAGAAATGCTTGGCACAAAGTAAGTGCTTAACGGATAACACAATTACTATTATAATCTGTTAAACACTTATTAGGTGTCATTCACTGTACTAAACATGAGGGTAGGTAGATATAATCAAGTCAGGCACAGTTCCTATCCCACATGGGGCTCACAGGCATAGAGGGAGGGAGAACAGATATCTCATCCCCATTCCACATATGAGGAAACAGACACAGCTAGTATTAAGGGGGAGGAGAGTATCAACCCTCCTGGAAATGATGATGATGATAGCAATAATAATAACAGCAATAATTCTACTATATCATGTTAATCATTAGGCAAGTACATCATTATAATCCTATTGTACACACTATGATCATTAAGTTATATGTGATTGCTTTTATTATTTAATCATAGTCAAAAAGAATCCTAAATAATCTTGAGAGATCACCTGGTCTAGGCCCCAGTCTCCAGGCTAATGAGTGACTGAACCATTAGACAGTTGCCAATTTGTTTCCCTAAAAGTTCTCCTTAAAGCTAGTGGAGGAGAGAAATCCACCCTTTTTTTTCTTTCCCTTCATGGTATTTGTTAAGTGCTTGCCTGGCACTGTTCTAAGTGCTGGAGTAGATATAAGGTAGTCAGGTTGGACAAAGTCTGTGTCCCACATGGAGCTCACAGTTTTAATCCTCATTTTACAGATGAGGTAACTGAAGTACAGGGAAGTGAGGTGACTTACCCCAGGTCATATGGCAGACAAGTGGCGAAGGCAGAATTAGAACCCAGGTCCTTCTGACTGACTCACCAATCATCTATAAAAAGGAGGAAGGACAAATGGATATACAGACGATAATAGGGTGTATAAGATGTGCACAGATGTGCTTTAGGTGGTTGTGAGTACACAGGGCTGGTGGCAGGACATACATTTTCCCCTCTTAATAATAATAACGATGGTATTTGTTAAGCGTTTACTATGTGCCAAGTACTGTTCTAAGCACTGGGATAGATACAAGGTGATCAGGTTGCCCCACATGGGGCTCACAGTCTTAATCCCCATTTTACAGATGAGGTAACTGAGGCCCAGAGAAGTGGCGGGGCCAGGATTAGAACCCTTAACCTCCCAACCCCATGCTCTTTCCACTAAGTCACGCTGCTTCTCAACCAGGGTTTATGCCAGGTGGCCAGAAAAGTTCCCTTACTGAATTTTGCAAGTGTAAAGTAGATTCTCTTGCAAAGACAGTCATGCTCATGGATGTTGTCTTATCATCAGCATCATGGTTTTCGAACCGGAGGACAAATCTACATCCAAAACACTTAATGAAAACATATGCTTTGGCAGAACTGACTACACACAATGTACTACCGATCTTGATGTCAGCGATCTATCCTCTTGAAAATGTTTTACGTCACCCTTCACCTGGGCTGACAACCTCCAGGCAGCCAAAGGTAAGGCAATGCTAGGCCAGTTTCCATCTCTTTTCCACCAAATTATTTCTAATATTCTCTTTTTGCTCTTTTTTGCCCCCCAATTCACCTTGTCATTTATTAGAGGAGGAGATGGATGGATATCGTTAAGTCACTTAACAGTATGGTTGGGCAACAGAGATGAATGGGCTCAGTCAAAGAGGATCTTTTTAATAAGGCGATCTGAGCCCCAGTAAAGTTTGGATGTAGATCTTCCTTAACCATGATGCATAGTTAAAGCACGGAGCATGAATACTGCCCCTCCTCTCCCAAAACGTGTGCAGTCATTCCACCTCAGTTCTGGCCAAACTTCCAAAGTATAGAAGAGTATTAGTGAGGCCGCACTAGGCCAGAGCAATGAACCATCTAAGGATGGAAGAATTCTGCCTCCAGCAAAATCAACAGGGATGATCAAACAATCAATGAACGATAGAGGGAACAGTGGTTATTCTTGATGCTGCTGATAATAATAACAATAGTGGTAGCGGAGAATATGTGTGTTCTAATGTTCTTCCCCAAGCACTTAGTATTGTGCTCTGCACATAGTAAGTGCTCAATAAATGGCGATTGACTAATAATAATAATAATGACATGGGTTAAGTACTAACCATGGGGTAAGCACTGTACTAAGCACTGTGACAGGTGCAATATAAGCAAATCAGACTTAACCCTTCTCCCACATGGGACTCAGGGTCTATGGGGGAGAGAAAGCCCCATTTTACAGATGAGAAACTGGGGCACAGACAAGTTGTGACTTGCCCAAAGTAACACAGCAACCAAATGGCAATACTAGACTGCCTACCCTGTTTCTCCATCCTCATAATTAGAGGCATATCACATTCCTCCTAATAACCTATTCTGGATTTCTCATCCATAAATTTCCCCAACATAGCGATACTTTATGGTTGGTCCTCTCACTTCCTTAGGTAATGGATCCCATATGCCTTCCAGCTGCTGTTTGATCTTGGCCAGGGATCGATTCTTTGCACATCCCTGAGTACCAACGAGGGAGCGATGGGCCTGTCAACTGTCAGGCAACCAGGAAGTGGCAGAGACTCAATCAGTCAATTGCATTCCTTAAGTACTAAATCTGTGCAGAGAACTGTACTAAGCACTTGAATACAAAAGAGGTGGCAGAAACAGTCTCTGGCCTCCCAGAGCTTATAGTCTAGCGGAGAAGACAGACACCAAAATAAATTACAGGTAGGAGGAAGTAAAAGAGAATACAGATATGTACAAAAGTACCACTGGGGGAGAGGGTGGGGAGAATACTTAAGTCCTTAGGAAGGACTCAAGTAAATAAGTGATGCAACAGTAGTTGGGGAAAATAAGGTGGGAGATAAGGAATTAGGGAAGACTTCCTGGAGAAGATGCGATTTCAGGACTTTGAAGATGGGGAGAGCCGAGGTCTGCTGGATTTGAAGGGGGAGGAAGTTCCAGGGAGTAGGGAGGATGTGAGCAAGAGGTTAATGCCGAGAGAGACGGGAGCGAGGCACTGTGAGCTAGTTTGTTGGTTTTTTTGTACAATTATTTGTTAGGTGCTATGTGCCAAGCACTGTACTAAGCGCTGGGGAAGACAAGATAATCAGGTCTCACAGGGAGCCCACAGTCTAACCAGAAGGGAGAACAGGTATCAAATCCCCATTTTGCAGATGAGGAAACTGAGGCACAGAGAAATAAAGTGACTCACCCAAGGTCACACAGCAGGTAAGTGGCAGAGTCGGAATTAGAACCCAAGTCCTCTGACTCCCAGGGCTGTGCTTCTTCTACTGGGCCATGCTGATTCCCTCAGTCGGTGATAGAAGAGCAAAGGAAGTGAGCTGGGCTGTAGAAAGGATTTGAGAGGAGCAAAGGTAACGGGGGGGAAGTTTTAAGAATAAGTGGAAAGATTTTTTGGGAGCTCAGTTCACGCTACCCATACCTAAACAAAGCCATACTGGAAGGGACATTCAGAAACTGCATTTGCATTTTAGCTGGGCAATTCAGCCTTCCTTCTTTCAACAGAGACAACGAATGAAAAGGAACTGAGGTTAGGAGCGGATGGGGTGGAAGATGTGGTTTTCCTTTTCTCTCATTCCTCCCCCAGCAAAAAGCAAATAAACAAACCCAAAATCCACCCCCTTAAACAATTAGTCTAAGTGAACGACAGCTGGTTCTTTAGCTAAGAAACTCTAATGAGCTTCTATTTTTTCTTCTGTTTGATTCCAGAGTTCTCTCATAGAAAACACAGCTCCCAGGTTTGAAATCCATGCTGTAGTTAAGGAGGGGGAAATTATAATACAACACACCTTTTCTCTAAATATATCAAAGAACGGCAGATATTCTCATTTCCCTCTCATGTACTAACATTTTTTTTTTCCCGGTAGAAAATGTTCATCCGTAAAAGACAAAGGTGAAGCAGACTGGCCTTAGAGCCCAGGCCTGGGGGGTAGGGAAAACTGGTTCTAATCCTGGCTCCTTCCCTTTCTGGTTTTGTAACCTTGGGTGAATCACCTAGCTTCTCTGTATCTCAGTTTCCCCATCTGTAAAATGAGGATTGAATGACTATTCTCTCTCTCCCTTAGCCTGTGAGCCCCTAGTGGGACAGGAACTGTATCTCACCTGATTATTTTGTAGCTCCCCCAGGGTTTAGTAGAGTGCTTGACACATAGTAAGCGCTTAAAAAGAATCATGACTATGATAAAGCCATTTAAGTTTGCAGGGGTTATTAAAATGGTTTTCTGAAGCAGGATTAGTGGGATAGAAGAACAGGAGCCAGACTTCCAGGAAATTCAGAGGAGCTGACGTTGCCCAACAAGGATTTTCTCCTTTACTTATCCCTTCTACTTGCCTGGACAAAGCACATGCCATTTTACGTCTATAAGGAGATATCACTTGAAAGGAGGATGGTGTGCTTGGGTGGTGAAAGAGCAATGGAAGAGGGAGGTATCCTCAACTCCCTATGGAAAATGGACTTCTCTACGGCATTGGGGCACTACCATTGTCTAATTTGATTCATGGCTGAATCTCTCAATCTCTTTATTGAGTGCTTACTTTGTGCAGAGCACTGCACTATATGCTTGGGAGCCCGAACATTGCATTTCTGAGTTTCAGTGCTCATTTTCAACATTACTTTCCTGTGTCATGGTGATTGCCTTGTATCTATCCCAGTGCTTAGCACAGTGCCGTGCATGTAGTAAGTGCTTAAATACCACAGTTGTTTTTATTAGAGCCCACCCATCCCTTGGGTATATCAGTTAATGCAACTGGACATTCCAGTTTTTATTCTGATTACTCTAGTTGTAGATTCGCCTATCAATCAATCAACCAATTGTATTTATTGCTTACCTAGGGCAGAGTGCTTGGAGAGTACTATATAATGGAGCTCCTATGTTCCCTGCCCAGAATGAGCTCCCAGTCTAGAGGGGGGATGTCTGTCTTTCCTGAAGAGCGTAAGCCTCCTGTGTGCAGGATATGCATCATTTCTCAAATGTTCTTTTGAACACACTTAGTAGAGTGCATTACACCCAATGAGCACTGCAAGAACACCATATTGCTATCTCTCTAAGAAATTGTGAGCTTTTAGTGGGTTGGGGTTTTTTAAATTGCATTTGTTCAGCGCTTACTATGTGCCAGGCACTGTTCTAAGCACTGGAGTAGATATAAGCTAATCACTTTGGACACAGTCCATGTCCCACATGGGACTCACAGTCACAGTTTGACAGATGAAGTAACTTGAGGCCCAGAGAAGTGAAGTGACTTACCCAAGGTCACAAAGCAGACCAGCGGCAGAGCCGGGATTAAAACCAAGGTCCTCTGACTCCCAGGCCCGTGTCCTATCCATTAGGCCGTGTTGAGGTTGTGTTTTGGAGGAGGTAGCTAAGCTTACCCCAAAGGCTCAAGGTGGGGAAAGTGAGCCATCTACTTGGCATAAATTTCCCGAAAGCGCTGTAGAAGTTTTCTACTTTCAGGTCCTGCCTGGGCTGCCTCCAGGAAACAGACCTCTCAGTGGAGACTATTTCAAGACGACTTGGAAGAGATTCAGTTTCCAAAGAAAACTTTTTCCAGGAGGTAAAAATTGTTGAGAAAGAAGTGGGTCATTCCAACCACTTTGGGGTGAACAGGGTCAATCAATCACTAGTATTTGCTGAGTGCCTGCTCTGTTCAGAGCACTGTCCTAAGTGCCTCAGAGAGTACTACAGAATATGTAGACGTGACTCCTGTCCTCAAGGAGTTTTCAGTCTAGCAGAGTTTTCAGAACATGTTGTAGGGTGACTGGGTAAAAGCCAGACCCATTAAAAACCCTCAAGTGTAGCTTTTTGAGCCAAGGGGAACTTGTCTTGGGAAAAACACTGCTTCGACTGAGAGGCGAAGAAAAAATGAGTGGAGGAAGGTGAGTAAATGTACATTAACCCAAACATGTGGTTAGTAATAAGAGACATGAGTTTCCACAGAATTTCAGTGCCTGAAATGAGGCCTGTGAAACCTGGGCTTATGAAACAACTTCTTTTGCACAAACCAATGATTTAGAGCAGCTAATACTGTTAAGGAAAAAATTTGCCAGGGGTTGGGTTCATTAACATCAAGGTTTCTTTTGTTAACCTCCTTGACGGTACATTAAATACATCCACACCTTGGAAAGGCAATTGATGGATGCCAAGCATGACATTTAAAATATTTTTTAATACTTTTGAATATTTTAATTAAAATTTTTTTTAGTAAAGTCAAGGAATCCAAATGAAATGGAAACCATCTGATAAAGCAGTCACTCCACTCATTAAATTAATTCCATGGACAGGGAAGGCTTATCTGTGTTAACGGGGGCAGGAGAAAATCAATCCCAACCACTTCTTTAGCTCATAGTTTCAAATTTCCATATTTTTTTTCCCAAATGGTCAAACGAGTAAAAAAAGTGAGCAAACTGGGATCTTGGTTTTAGTCTTTCCACACTTTCCTGGGTCGGCGGGGAGAAGAAGGAGCAGGAAAATGGCTCAAAGATGGGCAGCGGGAAGAAAGAATTGGGGGAGGAGCAGAAGGCCTTGAGAAGCAGCGGGGCCTAGTGGAAAGAGCCTGGACCTGGGAGTCAGGGGCTCTGGATTCTAGTCTCGGCTTTGCTACTTGCCTATTGAGTGCCCCTGGGCAAGTCATTTCAATTCTCAAAGCCTCAGTTTCCTCATCTGTAAAATGGGGCTTCAATAGCAGTCTCCCTCCCCCTCAGACGAGGTCTGTGTCCAACTTGATTATCTTCTGTTTAGATACGCAGAGTTCTGTACACTGATTGGCACACAATAAGTGCTTAAGAAGTACCACCATTATAAATCCACAAACTCTATGTTTGACTATCCCCAAACAATTGAAAGTTTTGCCCTTTCTCGCCGAGGAATTTGTTGATTTTTTCTGAGAGGAAAACCCAAGCCAAATAACGCAACAAGATGACAACAGCGTATCTTGTTGGTTTTTCCAGGGTTTGGTTGCAACCGCAAATGCGTTCGTTTTTTATAAAGAGCCCAAGGAGAATGTAGCGCTCTGCAAAGGAATGGTCTCCTTGACCATAATTGAAACTTCCTCGTTCGTTTGCAACCACAACCACAAGGTTAAACTGACCCTCCATTCTTTTGGAGTTTCATGCCTGAAAAATGCACTAATTATCCTTGCCAAAGTTTGATGTTTCCTCCCAAACTATTTACTGTCAAGTAACAGATCCTAAACCAGGTAGCTGACTAAGTTCTTAGTCACAGAAACAGAAGTTTCTCATTTGAAGCCCGCCCTTTTCTCCTGTTTCATTACCTCCCCTCGGACAGAGGACTCAAGCTGGAAGCCAGGAGTAAGTAATAAACTAAAAGTATTTTAGATAAGTGTACAAAACCCCGAGACCCCCAAAATCTAAGGCCATGGGACGCAGTGTTCTGTCAGTGAAATCCTCTAAGAACATACGAGCAAGGTAAGAATACAGATGGCTTGACACAGCTCCCCGGTGGACACATTATTCTGGGAAAATGGACACTGTGTTGTTTATCTCCACATGTTTCATATCTCTTGAGCACCCATGATGTCCAAAATGCTGGGGTTGGGAGCCTTTTTGCAATATTTAAACTGTAGGTGAGGACTCATCTAACCATCTGAAAAGAAAATCCTCAGGCAAGAAATAACCTTTGAGGACTGCTTTTAAAGAGAAATGTTTGGCCCCAGTAACTCTTACTATGGGCCCACAGTACCCTTGGAACTTTACAGAAACCTTAAAGCGCAACAAACGTGCAAGGGAGGAACTTAGAGCCAGCGTGAATGGCATTTAGAAGTGAGAAAAAAATCAGTCATGCTGTTGATAAAAAGCACGTGAGAAATCAGTAAAAGCTCATGGGTCGGTTCTGGGTGCCCAGGACCCAGGGCTCTTAGGCTGATCTTTGGAAAGCCTTCCATACTCGGAAGGGGGCAAGTCTAATTTGACCTTCTGGTTTTGCCGGCTACAATTCTGTCCTAAATCTGCCTGAGACAGAGGACCTCCTGCAGGAGCCAAAAAAAAAAATGATGGTAGGGTTTGCTCTGTGAAATGAAAGCAAGGGTTTGGGAGTCAACATTTCTCCTGTCTTCCCACACAGTGTACCCCCATGACCCTGGTCAGTTCCTCTGCAGGACAGATAGGCAGTTTCATGCCCTGCTCTGGCATTCAAGTTCTGCTGGTATTGCTTTGAGCTTTATGGGTCTTGGTTTTTGTGTTTTTCAGTCCTCTCTCATGTGGTCCACGTGGCTTAGATGAGGGGAAAGGAGCTGGGGAGGAGGAGGACAAAGAGGAGGAGGAGGAGAAGGAAGAGATGGGAGGAGGAGGAAGAGGAGAAGTGGCACACAAGCTATAGTACTAGAAGTGTTTTTCATTTAACAGATGGGGGGACAGTATCTGGAGAGGAGGAACAAGAGGAGAAGGAAGAAGAGAGGCCCAAGTTAGAGCACAAAAAGGTTTCTCACTCCTCACCTCTATGGACATGATTCATCCTATTGTTAACTGAGAAACTCAGAGTTTATACTTCCCTGACCCAATAGTTTGGATTCCTGCGCTAAAGCGGTGCTTGCAAAAGCTGCCCTTTTGGATCTAGAGTGTCACCAACTACTTGCATTCTGCCTCTACTGAGAATGAGAAAAACACATTTTCAAATTTTGCTATATCCCTTCTCTGAAGAATGAAGTGTGGTGGGGTGGGGAAAGGGGACTGGAACAGGAAGACTTAAAGTGTCCATCAGGCAGCTTTCTGGATCAACCAGGGGCCAGGCAGGAGAAGCCACACACTCGAATGGGAGAAACAAGATGGATATCAGCTGTTCAGCAACTCTTACAGAAATCACTATTCAGCAGCGTGGACTAGTGGATAGAGCACAGGTTTGGGGATCAGAAGGACCTGGGTTCTAATCCTGGCTCCGCCACTTGTCGACTGTGTGCCCTTAGGCAAGTCACTTAACCTCTCTGCCTCAGTTACCTCATCTGTAAAATTCTAGACTATGAGCTATAAAATAATTGTCTCTATGGCTGCATTATACTTTCCCAAGCACTTAGTACAGTGCTTTGCACACACTAAGCGCTCAATAAATATGACTGACTGAATGAATGAAAATGGGGATTAAGACCGGGAACTCCATGTGGGACACGGACTATGTCCGACCTGATTTGCTTGTAACCACTCCAGTGCTTAGTACAGGGCCTGGCCCATAGAGAGAGCTTAACAGATATCATTTTTAAAAAACCCTCTGTCGATGCCTTGAGAGCAAAATTGAAAACACATCTGATTTTGGGGTATTCTGAGAAAAAAAAAGTTACTACTGTTTTTGCATTCTGAAGTCCTCGCCATTTCCTGGGGCCAACTAGACAGAGATTTCACTTTCTGTTGGACAAAAAAAAGCTTCATCAAAATCAAGATGAAGGGGCTCTACTGAGATTTAACTTTCTCTTTCCCACTCCTATTTTGTTTTAGAGGAAATAGAAATTTAAAAAGAGTGATGCAATTCTGAGGCATCAGTAGAGAGGATATGAAAGCTCCCTAGGCTTTCCAAGGCCGTTTTTCTATAGGCGCCCATTCAAATACAAAACAGACAGTGAGGCCTAGTGGAAAGAGCACAGTCCTGGTAGAGAGGAGACATGGATTCTAATCCTAAAGCTGCTACATGCCTGCTGGATGACTTTGGGCAAGTCATTTACCTTCTCTGTGGCTTAGTTTCCTCACCTGTAAAATAGAGGCTAAATATCTATTCTTCTTATCCCTTTGACAGCGATTCTTTTGTGGGGCAGGTTTTGTGCCCATCGTGATTGTCTTGTATCTACCCCAGCGCTTAGCATAGTGCCTTGCACACAGTAAGCACTTCACAAACACCACAATTAATACTAAAACAGAGAAGCTCCATATTTAAACAACCCTACGGTTCGATTATTACTCTTCCACCCGCTAAAGGAAAATAAAAATGGAAGAAAGCCGAGGGGGGTTGGTTCTGGAAAATCATATTGCAATACCTGTGTCAGTAAATGCTGGAAGTCTAGATCCTTCAAATTACTATTTAATGCAGAAACTGCTCTCAGATTAATTCATTATACCTACTGCCATCATCTACCAAGCCTCTACTTCATGCAGAGTATTGTACTTGGAGACTATGATATGATCCCTGCGCTGGGGGGAGCTTACCACCTGATCCAGTTCTTTACTATTCTCTGACAGGACCTCAGAAATTCAGGACCACCTCGGAGCCAATAAGGACTCTTTGAGGTACACCTAAATGATAAGATCCCGGCCTCTCTGCCCTTGTGTACCCACAGAGGGCAAAGTCCTTCACCCTACTGACGAGACCTAGTGTCTCAGTCTCTGCAAAGTCCTTCACCCTACTGACGAGACCTAGTGTCTCAGTCTCCGGGTCTTCAAAGGGAAGATAATTACCCCAACCCACTTCACAAGAAGGTTGAAAAACTAATAAGACAGATAAGAGAGAATGCTCTGAGCTCAAAAATAAAGAAAGAAGCATTCCACTTTTGAAAATCACTGGAGATACAAAATTGAAATATCAATCTTCTCAACTATGCACCGACCATTGACAAGATCCTGAGAAGTATAATCAGTGGCTTAAAATGATAATCTTTAGAAATCGTTTTCATTTACTACAGAGTAAGTATTCAATGCAAATGAATGTCCCTTCTGAAAATTCTGCATTTTTAATGAATGCCGGGTGGCCCAATCTACTTTTCAGATATGAACTCTGTTATTGCCGTAACAGTTAGGGAATTGTTGGTAGCACAGACTTTAGGAGGACAAAATTTTCTGGGCAAGCCCCTTTTCTTGAAACTACCCCTTTCTACCCTTCAGAGGCCACATTCAGACTAGTCCTCCTCGACATGTAGGCAGGAGCAGCCGATTTCTTGCTCATTTTCCAAATTACCAGTGCCCTACAATATTAAGGAACTCTGGACCCCTTTTATGGATGAAGAAAAATACTATTAGCTGTGCCACTTTGCTCCTAATTCCACTCCTCCAAAACAAGAAATTTTTAGATCAACACTAGCACCAAGGGGAGAGAGAGGGGTGTACCACCAGGGGGAAGGAAAGGGCCGGGCACCAGGGGGAGAGAAAGGCAGGGTGCATTACGGAGGAGAAGAGCATGGCACCAAGGGGGGGGGGGGCGGTATTTGACCAGGGGGAGAGTGGATCAGGGCACATGGCGGAAGAAAAGTGTGGCACCGGGGGAGAGAGGAGCAGGGCAACAATATTCTCCCCAGTGGATTCTCCATTCTGGAGGTTTGCACAACAGATGGTTGGATCTGAAGCTGGTGATGAGGCTGGGAGAGGAGAGAGGAGGCAATTTGCTATTTACTCCTGGGGCAGGGACTGATTTTCAGTGTGTCACCCTTTGACTCAGAAAGATAGTTCTCTTTCCTGACCATGGAAAAAACGCACCATATCCTACAACCCTTTCCTGCTGGTTCAGAAATTATGGGGCGGGCGGCTTGGAGCAGGTGGAAGAGGAAGTTTTGTCATTTCCAGAGGGAAGCATGATTCACTGGGTCAGGAATTTGGGGGACCCTGAATCAGAGCTGTCGAGGAAGCTGGTTCTTGGACAGCTTTGAAGGGAGGCACCACAGACACACTAATCCCATAACCTGCCTCTGCCTTTTTCAACCTAGTAATTATGGTATTTATTAAGCACTTACTATGTGCTAAGCACTTTCTAAGTGCTAGGGATAGACACAAGATGATCAATCAAGTAAGACACAGTCCCTGTCCCTCATGAGTCTCCAAATCTAAGGGGGGAGGGAGAACACCTAAAACTATGAACTGATTTCTTTGTTCCATAAATTGGTGAGCCTTCTCCAGAGTCCAACTCACAACTTACTAAGGTTCGGCAAGCAAAGCAGCAAACGGTCAAGCGTGCTTGCTGGAGCTATGCTGCTAGAGGGGATGGAAAAATCTTTCTTCTCCAGATCTTCCCCCTCCTCTTAGCTTTTACTTTCCGGAACTCTTTTGTCTCCTGCTGACTGTTACCATCCCTTCTCCCTAAGTGGTCACACAACCCCACATTTAAGCAGAACTCACAAGTTTCTGGGGCTTCTGTCTCACCACCTGAAGAGGGTAACAATAAAAATAATAGCAATAACTACAACAGTAACGGAATTTGCTAAGCTTTACTATGTGCTAAGTACAGGGCAATGCATTGGGGTCGATCTAATATAAACAGATCAGACTCAGCCCCTACCCAACATGGAGTACTGCCTCTTTAAGGCTCTAGCGCAGGGTGGACAGCAGGGGCAGCCATGGCTTGGCCAAACTGCTGGGCTGGTGGTGGGTAGTAGGTCAACAGCAGTTGGCTTCCATTGGCCGAAGTAAATCTTCCTCCTTATCCTCCTCTCCCCTTTTTCCCCCTTGTTCCCTCTCTCCTCTTTCCCGTTTCTCTGTCCTCCCCATGCTCCCATCTTCCCTTTCTTTTCTCCCTCCCTTACCCTCTTTCCCTTCCCAATCTCTCTTTCATTTTCCCCCACATCTTCCCTCTCCCCCTTTCCACTTATCCCCACCCACTATTCTCTGCCCCATCCTAATCCCGTTCCATCTCCCCCCTTTCCCAGACACATCCCAGGTAAGGAATGGGATTTCAATCGATCTTACTTCCAGCTCTCTTACCCGCCTCCATCCCACTACAGTCCCCCAGTGGGGATACTGGGGTGTCATTCCTGGGGATACCGGGGTGTCATTCCTGAGTATTCCTATGGACAGGGAGGTGGGGGAGCGGGGGGGGGGGGGAGCCCAGAACAGATTGATTTCAAGGTGTAGCTAAGTTATGGTTTTGAAATCACCAAAAAATGTTTGGATGAAACAGTTTGATTCTGTGCAGGATATCCAAACACAGGAAAACTCTGCGTGGTTTCACTTCAAGATCTTCACTCGGCAGGAGAGAGCCAAGATCATAGGCCAAGTGGGGACAGAGGCATGGAGGCCAACTCTGCCTAGCTAATGTGTTTGGGGTCTCTCCAAGCCAATCCCCCCCTTTCCACCTTTTCACATCAATTGAATTTTCTACACATAAAATGGATTCTCGGTTTGCAGGTCATTAAATGACAATAAAACTTGCAATTGAGTAACAGCAAGGTCCTGTTGCCACAAAATGAGGCCTTTTGTATTAATCTGCCTATGATCACACCTGCCCTCCTTTTTTGTTTTTCCCTTTTCTTTTTCAAGCTTTTCATATTTTACCTCCTCATTATATATATCGCACCTGATATTTTTCTTCCATCCACCTATTTTTGGTTTGACGCTTCTCTTCCTTTGATTTCCTGCAGGTTCTCCTCCTAATCTGTATATCCTACACTACTTTGTTTTCTGCTCTGGGTTTTTTCAGCCGATTTTTAGTTGGGTTTCTTTGGTGGGGAGGGGACTGCATCTGCCGTTTTCTCCACCCATTTACCTTGCTGCTTTTGAAAATACGGGTGAGATTGTGATGCCTATGAAGGCTTGTGCGTATAAAGGTGAGATTGTGGTGTATGTGCAAGAGAGAGATGGGGTGTCTACGGAAGCTTGTGTGAGAGTCTGAGGTGTGTGAGAGACTGAAGTGTCTTCTGAGGGGTGTGCACATGAGACTGGGGTGACTCTAGAGAAGAGTGGGTGTGAGACTGAAGTGTCTATAGAGAGTTGTGGGGTGTGTGTGGAGAGGGGTGATACCTTAAAAGGGTGCTCAGCCCTCACCCCAGAGACGCCCCCCAAGTCTTCCCCTGACGCCAGAAATGTAAGCTCATTGTGGACAGGTAACGTGTCTTCCAATTCTCTTGTACTGTCCTCTCCCAAGTCCCTTAGTAGATTGCTCTGCACACAGTAAGTGTTCAGTATATCCTATTGAAGAGGAAGAAGGAGGGAGGCAGGCACCCGGACCGGCCCCTAGCCACTTTTTGAGAGCACCGGCAGGATCTGGGAGGATTGTCTATTTTGAGTTCCGGCCTGAGGAGTGTGGCTTGCTCTGGCCTGAATCGCTGCTTTTCTTTAAAGATTTCAAGGAGAGAAGAAGCACCCCTTGCCCCAGGAAATGATGTCTGTCCTTTCAGAGATCTCTGGGGGAGCAACAGTACATCAGACTGGACAGCAAAGAGAAGGCTCTGGCCACGGATTGAGCTAACGTGGCCAGATAGCCTACGTTAGACGGGTCAATCTCACCTCCCAAAAAAAAGCCTCTTTCACAAACTGAATGTAGGCTGTTCGGGAATGGGGCCAGTTCTTTAGACTTTAAGCTCGATGTGGGCAGGGAACCTGTCCACCAACTCTGTTGTATTATATGCTCTCAAGTACTTAGTACAGTGCACTGCACAAAGTAAGTGCTCCATAAATACCTTTGACTGATCGATTGGCTGATTCTTTGGTTCCAGGATACGGTTGATCTTGTTTCCTTGTTTCGCAGTTGTGAGGATTCTTCTGGCACGAATTCTGGGTTTCAAATTTTGCTCTCCTATAAGAAAACAAAAAAGATTTGTTTTCATTAACCTCGCCTAGGTAGTTTTCAAATTCACCCAGTGTTCTTCTTTGGTTTCTTTCAGAAATACCTTCTCTTTTTCCCCAACATTCACCTTTTGGAGAATATATCAAGTGAAGTTACTAGAAGCTGTTCAGTTAATACTTCCATATCCAAAATTAGCATTTTATTTGCCAGAAAGAGTTAATATTCCTCCGTTAGAAGATACTTTTGGTCCCTTTCATCAGAGAGAAGTGTTATATAGTAATAGGTTCTTAAAATTGAGAAAATCGGAAAATAGAAATACGTCATTTTCCTATAGTAAGAGAAGCAGCAGGGCCTAGTGGAAAGAGCACGGGCCTGGGAGTCAGATGGCCTGGGTTCTAATCCTGCCTCTGCCAACTGCTTGCTGTGTGACCTTGGGCAAGTCACCTAACTTCCCTATGCCTCAGTTTCCTCAACTGTAAAATGGGGATTAAATGCCTATTCTCCCTCCTATTTAGACTGTGAGTCCTATGCAGGACAGGGACTGTACCCAACCTAATTAACTTATACGTACCTCTGTACTTAGAACAGTGTCTGACACATAGTAAGCACTTAACAAATACCATAAAAAAATTTATGTTCTCCTTTGAGCATCTTTTCACAATACTGCTATCGAATTACTTAGAGAACACTCCCATTTCAAGATAATAGAGTAAAATTTACTTTGGCTAAAACACCTCCCATCCTCTCTCCTGTACCTTTGAAGTGTTTTGACTGACTGGAATAGAATGATTAAATTCTATTCCAGTTTAGCATCAGATAATGACAGATCTCTAGTGTATTAACACAAGGTGCCCTTTTGTTGGATAGGATGCAAAGGATGACACTTCGAAAACTAAATAGGTCTATATGCACATATGTTAAAATCTAATTCAACCACCTATCGTTTTGGTACATATTTAAGTTATTTGTTCACGCAACTGAATTTATTGCATTTTTGTCACTGTTTTTATATGCTGATGTTGTTTTGATCCATTCTGCGGCCACTGGGGAACATATTAATGCACCTGACATTATTTCTTCCTCTGACTGAAAATCGGTGGTATTTACTCAGGGTCTACTGTGAGCAGGGCATCGTCCTCGATGCTGGGAGTAAATAGGAAAGAAGAAAAAGAATCAATCCTGGCCCTTGGGGGGAAGGGGGGAGGCGTTCAATCTAATGGAAAGAAAAAATCAAAGGACTCACAAGGAGCACCTGATGAGAAGCAGTCTGATGAGATCAGGTTGTTCCCATGGTGTTTCTATCTGCATCTTCTATTCCCAGCATTCCTCAACTGCCTAAAGGTTAACAGGTAAGTGACTTGTTCTTTCTGGGTTTTGATTTGTCAGTTCAGAATGTAGAAGGCCCAACATCTGTCATTTTTCCCCAGGGCCCTGGCATGGAATCAATGCGTTTACAAACTCTGGTTGATGGTTGGAAATAGATGCTCTAAGGATTAGAAAGTAATAGTTCTATAAACAGATCTGTATGATTATAAGATACCTGGGCAACACCCCCACGCTGTAACAAAACGTGGAAGCACTTCCAGAAGAGCCAATGTGAAGAGTATGCAGAAGTAGGAGTGGCTATTTTCATTTGTTTGTCCAACTACTTATCAGCACGTAAGAGAAGAATTGTGGTACCTTTTAAGCATTTACTATGGTATCAAGCACTGTGCAAAGGCGGCACTGTGGCTTAGTGGAAAGAGCCCGGGCTTGGGAGTCAGAGGTTGTGGGTTCTAATCCTGGCTCTGCCACTTATCAGTTGTGTGACTTTGGGCAACTCACTTAACTTCTCTGTGACTCAATTACCTCTTCTGTAAAATGGGGATTAAGACTGTGAGCCCCACATGGGACAACCTGACTGTCTTGTATCTACCCCAGAGCTCAGAACAGTGCTTGACACATTAGCGGTTAACACCATTATTATTATTATTAATAATAAATACAATCAGTTCAGACACAGTCTTTGTCCCTTATGGGACTCCCAGTCTAAGGCAGAGGGAGAACAGCTATTGAATCCTCATTACAGGTGAGGAAACTCACCTAAAACACAGGGTGGTGTAGAAAAAATATACTCAAAATCCTGTGTACACGAAACACTGAACCAAGGGGTTGGAGGGCATAATACTATAGTGCTGGTAGACATGATCCATGCCCTCAAGGAGCTTACAGTCTAGCGATTTTCTTTCTGGCTAGGATCTCCAAGCTTCATTTGAGGATATCATGTAGGCTTTGTGATATTATTCCTCAAAAGGGCAACACATGCAGTGAAGAGGTTTCTTCAAACCCAATTTCCTGAGGAAAGAGCTCAGATGTGGAGCTAAATTGGCCTAAAGGGCTTGGCCCGGGCTCTTCCGGCTCACTGTGGAGAAGAAGAATGTGGGTTCTCTTTCAGGTTTTTCCATCTATTTATCTATCCTCCATCTGACAACTGTGGCAAGTTGGGGTTGAGGGAGCTATTGGGTGGGTGAGTGGGTGGATCTTGGCAGCTAGGAGACACAGAAGCCAAGTAAAGGAATGTGTTTTTCCAAACCATGACCATCTGGACCTTTGGTTAACTTCCTGACTGATCTCCTGTCTCAAACAAGAGGCCAACCATAGTAAATACACAAATGACTACAGTTTCATCCTAGTATTTCTTTTTCAAAAATAGCACAAATCTCAAGCACTTCAGTCCAATTTTTTTGTTGTTGTTGTGTGTGTGTTTATATGTGTACATGCACTCATGAGTACGACTCCAGATTCCACCAGGAAACACCTCTCATGCAGTACCTTAGGCTCTTCAGACAGCTCCTCCCACCATGCCAACTGTACCAACCTCTCTTTTTGGAGTCACACAGCAATGCTGCACTGGAGATGCCTGGCTCTAAAAATGTATTTTTGGAGGATACTGCGTGGTTTTTTGAATTGCAATATCAAGGCATGTGTGCTCTAGCCAGCGGGACTTTTGTGAAGTCAAGCTGCTCATATGTGATGGGATTATCGGGCTTACTTGTTTCCCTTTGCTCCACTGAAAAGCGATTTGGGTTTTTTTATGTTTCTTAAAAGTATGAGAAAAATGTTTGGTTTAAATTTCTCCTGAATCATCTTCAAGGTGGTATTACTGTTATGAGTTTCCCTCACCCAGTATTAAGGAATTTGGTATGTCTGCCCGTCTAGATTAATCAATTACAAATCAGTGCTATTTACTGAGCAATGATTGCGAGGAAAACGCCTCACTAAAGCACTTGGAAACATACAGTAAAATAGACACAATTCCTGCCCTCTAGGAAACGTGTACATGAAATCTCTATTTCATACATATGGTGACTGCGTTTATGCTCACATAACTTTAATAGAACTATTAAAAAACAAAATAGTGTTAAGAGAGTGAAAGCAAACACTTTGAGGAGGTGAGAGGGGATGGGGTCAGAGGCCCAGGTGGAGGAAATTGATTTTTTGTTTTTTATGCTAATATTTAAGTACTTTCTACGCACCCGGCACTGGGGTAGATACAATATAATCCGATTGGACACAGACTATGTTCCATGTGGGGCTTACAGTCTTAATTCCCATTTTACAGATGAGTTAACTGAGGTATGGACAAGTTGAGTGACTTGTTCAAAGTCACACAGCAGTCAAGTGGCAGAGCCAGGATTAGAACCCAGGTCCTCTGACTCCCAGAGTCATGCTCTTTCCACTTGGCAACACTGCTTCTCTATGGAGGATTTAGAGAGAAATGAAGGATTTCTTTTGATAAACGGCAGGCAAGTCAGAAAAGGATGAAGAGGGGCAGTGGTAGTTTGAAAAGGAAATGGGGGTAATTTGAGAAAGAGGATAGCCTGTGGAAAGATCACGTGCCTGGGTATCAGAGGACATGGGTTCTACTACTGAGTCTGTCAACTGCCTATGTGACCTTGGGTAAGTCACTTAATTTCTCTGGGCCTCAGTTTTCTCACCTGTAAAATGGGGATTCAGTACCTGTTTTCCCTCCCTTTGAGACTGTGAGGCCCTTGTGAGACAGAGATTATCTGACCTAATTATCTTAATATCTACTCCAGAGCTTAGTACAGTGCTTGGCGCATAAAAAGCACTAAACAAATAAAACAACTATTATTTGTAGTAGAATCCAGAAACCATCTGCAGAAGGGAAGAAAAGATCTTCAGCCTTGCAGAAATCAAAGCCAAAATGATCTGGCAAGATACAATCAAACTTTTGGGGAATTTCAACCTTTTCAAGAGAAACTTAATCTTCAAAGACTAGGCAGCCTGAAGAGGGAAGGAAAGAAATGTGTGTTTCCCGAGAGAACTAACAGACAAAAGAAATGGAACAGTAGAGACAGCCACTATGAGAAGAAAATCTTGAATCCTCTCAGTGATGTCACTTCCACCAAAAATGGTTGTTTACCGAAAAGTGAAAACCTAGAAATAAGTTCCCACCTCAACCACTAAGAAAGAAGACTAAGGATATCCCACATGACAAAATTTCCTGGGTTCCAAAACTGTATCCAACATTCCCAAGTTCTACTGTTTACCAAGTGCTCTAGATGGTACACTCCTCCGCTAGATTGTAAGGTCCTCGAGGACAGCAGTCTCGTCTACCGACTGTGTTGTACTCTCCCAGTGGTTTAGTACAGCACTCTGCATACCGTGTGTCTAATAAATACCACTGATCAATTCTTCTAAATATTGCCTCCCTACTCCAGAATAGAAAAAAAAAATGTTGGTATTTGTTAAGTACTTATTATGTGCAGAGCACTGTTTTAAGCGCTGGGGTAGACACAGGGTAATCAGGTTGTCCCACATGAGGCTCACAGTTAATCCCCATTTTACAGATGAGGGAACTGAGACACAGAGAAGTTAAGTGATTTGCCCAAGTCACACAGCTGACAAGTGGCAGAGCCAGGATTCAAACCCATGACCTCTGACTCCCAAGCCTGGGCTCTTTCCAGAACTGGTGAGCATTATTCTTCTTGTGTAACACCTCATAGAAAATGAAGTACTAAAAATACAGTAGCCACTGTCGTGGCTCAAATATCAGGACACTTGAGACGATCCTGCAGAATGGTGCTTGTTACAGGAGAAGAATGAAAATGGAGCTCCACTGAGCAAGGTTTTTAGATAAGGCACCTCAAAGACCTGGGTCTTGGAGACCCCTTCTTCTGGGGAGGGCTCCCCTCTTCAGGGTAATGGATTTCTTGGATCACATTTGTAATTGGACAGTAGTAGGGTCTGGTCCTCCCAAACCTGTTGAAAGTTATAAACGAACCCCTGATGAACTTTACCTACCTTGGGCCAAGATATTTTAGCACCAGATGAAGTCGCCTCTAGGGTTAGAACCATGAAATGTTCGTAGAGGACCGTCAAGCCTTGTTGGGTGAACATCTGAAAAGCTTTGGAAGTCTTTGGTGCACAGGGAGGTAACAATTCCTAAGTGAGGAAAAAAAAAATAAGGAGTTGAATAACTCTGTTCTATTCCTGTCCAGTGAATGTGCGAAACATTCAACATTTGGACATTTGAGGAGATGACACAGAATCCCAAAAGTGCTTCCACCACTATCAAAAGAAAAAGTGAAACAGTGGAATATGTAAATAAGTATGGCATCTAATCCCCCTCTGTTGCTGGCAAGACCATAGCCAGGATACTTCTGGCTCTGCTTTCGAGGAGCATTAGCCTTGCACTCCTAATATCAAATTGTGGCTTTAAACCACTAACAGATCTTAGACCGTTAAGTTCCTTGAGGTCAGGGAACATGGGTCTTGCTTCTGTTGAACTCTCCCAGGTGCTTAGTGCAGTGATTTACACCCAGGAGATTCCTGACAGGTCATCGGATTGACCTTTGTTGTTTGTACATCAGACTCAGAAGAAATGTAGGGAACACTGGCAAGATCTCTCTAAATACAATGATGGACTTTTCCCAAGTGGTTGCTCTTCCCTGAGGAAGTCACTGATCAATCAATCATATCTATTGAGCGCTTAATGTGCGAAGAGCTCTGTATAAGCCCTTGGGAGAGTATAATGTAGCCAAACTGACGGACTCATTCCTGGCCCATAACAAGCTTACAGTCTAGAGAATTTGAGGTTCCAGCCCTCAGACTATTCAGTGTAATAGTTTTAGTATTTATTGAGCTCTCACATGGTACAAGGCACTATACCAGAGGTTTGGGAAGTAGAGAATAAAGAAGTGACACATCCTCTGTCCACAACGAGCTTACTCTCTTAGTCTATTCTCCCTTCCTCTTCCAATCTGCCCATCTCCACTCTTTAACCTGGAGGGATTTAAGCTGACTGTAAACTCATTGTGGACAGGGTGCGTGACCAACTCTGTCACAGTGTTCTCTCCCAAATGCTTAGTACAATACTCCGCACCTAGTGATCGCTCAATAAAAATGACTGAATGAGTAGTAAGTACTCAAATACTCCTGACTGATTTGTAACTAATCACCTCGTTCATCTAAACTAAAATCAGGATTATGTAACAGCAACACCTAGAGACTATTTCATTTCCCAAATAACTCAGGCAAAGCCACCAAGATTAATGTCTAATGCTTTTGAGGCAGGTCACTGCAAAAACCCTGGGAACTGAAGCCTTCATATTTTAAGATTACGCTCTTTTGCGTTCAGTGTGGTTCTTTTATGTTTTGCTTTTTAATGTTGTACATAGCTGATAATAGTCCTGAAATAATAATAGTATCCTGTGTTTATTTAGCACCTTTCATCTGAGGACTTCAAATCCAGTTCCCAATCTTTTGCTTATTTCCACATGTGCATGATTTTAGGCCGAGTTTGGTCTTAAAAAGATTCTTTCTGCCTTCAACCAGGATCAGTTTTATGTCGACAGCATTAAGAGGCTGTTTTCAATCAAGGGCTATTTGATATGAGTTTAGCAAAAGGGAAAAATGGAACATATCCTGATTTTATACAGGGAAGACAATACCCGTAATTTCCACAAGGACAGGAAATGATTACCATGCCATTCATATATCCACAAATACTGAACATAGACACACCAAATTGATCCCTGACTTCTAGAACCACACTGACTTTGACATTAAAACAGGGAGTGGACTGACAGACAAAACACAATGGAATGACACCTTTGGGGGTTGATAAAGTTTTTTTTAGTGACATTTTTAGGTCTTTTTTTTCCTTGAAATACCAAAAAATAAAAAACTTTGACATGGTGAATGTGATGGGTTCTGATTTTTATTTAGGTGACAGAAAATAAGTACAAACACCAGATTTTTTTTTAATTGGAGGGTGGGTGGCTCTAAAATATCTCCAAAATCAAACCAATTAGAGTCAGCTGGGAAACATCATGATGCATTAACACTTGTTTGGCTGGTGTCCTGCCATATGAACAAAAAAAAAACTACACAAAAAGTGCATTCAAAGTAATGATGGTAAGAAAACGGCTTCCCAGAGGGAAAAAACAAGGGCTTTTTTTTTCTGACTGCTGGCCAGAAGTTAAAAGGGAGGCAACAATAAAAGCAGCAAAGTATTTTTATTTACAATGGCAAATGCCTCTTTGCGATGTTACTAAGCAGACGGGGACGTGGTGTAAGTTCACGGCCACATGTGGAGGTTTGGGGGAAGAGAGATTTGCTCTAGCAGGTTAAATATTTTATTATCCCGCAGATAAAACCAAAGGACTATAGGTTTTCAATAACCACTGGGAGGGCAAAAAAAAAAAGGGGGAGTGGAATACAGATGGCCAGGGTCTTTGGGCTCGGGCGAACCAATGGCAAGCGACTGAAAGCAATGGCAAGAGTGCTTGAGTTCCCCTGCTCTGACTATGAGTGGCATATAAAGGGCCTGGAGGTGTCAGTTACACATTGCTGCTTTCACCTGTTGGTTCCTCCTTACTTGCTGTTAACAGTCAATCAATCAATCAATAAATAGTATCTGCTGAGTGCTTACTGTCTGCAGAGGACTAAGTGCTTGGGAGAGTAAAATGTAGCAGAGTTGATAGGCACATTTCTTGCCCACAAGGTAAGTAGCATGGCCTAGTGGATAGAGTATGGGCTTGAGAATCAGAAAGGACCTGGGTCCTAATCCCCGTTCTGCCACTTGTCTGCTGCGTGAACTTGGGCAAATCACTGAATTTTGCGGTATCTCAGTTACGTCATCTGAAAAATGAGGATTAACTGTGAGCCTCAGGTGGGGGACAGACTGTATCCAATCTCATTAACTTGCACATAATAAGCTCTTAACAAATACCATTAAAAAAAAAAGAGACGAAGGCTCAGGTTCCCTGAGGGCCAGGAAGTAACAGTTCCACATTGTTATTTTCACATGCAGTTAAGAATCAATCAAGGGTATTTAATGAGTTTACGGGGCGCTGAACACTGTGCTAGGCACTTTGGGAGAGTACAATACAGCAGATTGTATTGCCTGACACATTCAACACAAGCCATCCCCACTACCTCAACAACAACTCAAGCATATGTCCCACAGATGATGAGGAAATCTAAAGGAAGTCATAGGGGAGTAGGTGGGCCAGGCCATGGGTGGCTGGGTTGCTGGAGAGACAGCAGCCCTGGCCACTTGCCCCTGGGTGTCTGAGCGGCTCTATTTAGGAACCCACTGCTCATTCTGAATGCCAGAGGAGATTAGAAAATGTCTCCCAAACATCACTGGCTTCGGCAGAACCAGGCCCACGAGGGACCACCTCTGGTACTGAGGTGAAAAACCAAAGACTGAAAAGTTCAGGACCCTGGATTTTCCAATTTCGTGGGTCCCACCTCAACCCAGGGGGACTCCCTCACCCTTCCACCTCTCTGAACTCGGGGAGGAAATCCCTAGAAAGATACAGTGTCAGTGCCCAAGGCCCAACAGGACAAATCCTGAGGACTCAAGTCAACTTTGGCTATAGGCTGAGCTCCACTGTCCATCTGCACACATTCCCCCCTGCCTGCTTTCTCCTCCACTGTCCATCTTAAACTGTGTTTGGAAAATCATTTTTTTAATAATGACTATTACTTCAAGTGTTTTATTTGTGTTTTGAAATAAGCGTCCCTTTTGTTCTTCAATTTATACTTACACAGACTAGACTCCATCCGAAATGTTGCTAAAGCACTTTGAGTGTGGGAATTTGACGAGTAGAGTGCAACCACGCTGAGTTTCGGCAAGTTAAAACCCGAAGGAATACAAGTTATTTTTTACTTTGGCCAATGGTCTGACCATCAAGACTGCTCAGCTAAGCCAGAACTGGATAAGATTTCTAGTTATGGCTTTAACCTCTGCGTATTCTGTACCAAAGAGAAGAAATGACGAGAAGCAGAGTGACCTAGTGGGAAGAGCACAGGCCTGGAAGCCAAGAGACCTGGGATATAATCCTGGCGCCACTACTTGCCTGCTCTATGACTATGGGCGAGTCACTTAACTTCACTGTGCCTCCATTTCCTCATCTATACAATTGGAATTTAATACTTGTTCTCTCTCCCACTTAGACTGTGAACTCCATGTGGAACAGGGATTGTGTCTGATCCATTAGTTATATCCCAGGGCTTGGCACTTAGTAAGCACTTAACAAATATTACAGCTATTACGTATATTTTGAGGCTTTTGTATTTTCACGGACAGGGAAAGTATCTACCAACTCTGTTATATTGTTATATTGCTCTCCCAAATGCTTAGTACAGTGCTCTGCATACGCTAAGTGCTCGATAAAATGATTGATTGATACTAGAGAGAAACAGGCGAGTAGCTAGTCATTCAGCAGTATTTATTGGAGTGCCTACTTTGTTCAGAACACTCTACAAAGCACTTGGGAGAGTCAGCAGAATTAAAGATACAATCCCTTCCCTCAAAGAGCTTACAACAAAATGAGTACTCACTCCTTTTGCTCTTCCCCCAATCCCTGCCCTACAGCACTTACGTATGTATGTATATATCTATAATTCTATTTATTTATATTGATGACTATTTACTTATACTGATGTCTGTCTCCCCCCCTCTCACCCAGACTGTGAGCCTGTTGTGGGCAGGGACTGCCTCTCTTTATTTGCTGAATTATACTAAGTGGTTAGTACAGTGCTCTGCACATAGTAAGTACTCATTAAATACCACGGAATGAATGAGTACAGTTCAAGATCCCCAAACTGGAATAAAAATGAACTGATTAACAAGATGAAGAGTGATGCTTTGGGAAGTATTTCTCAAAGGAGAAAGTCAAAAGGTGAAAGAAGATCATATAGTTTTCATGCCCTCCTGAATCCTGCTTCAGGATGGAATAAATGCGGCACGTACTTCTAAAACAGTGACACAAGCCACCTCACGCTTAAGCAGAATGTCAATCAGGGCACAGTCTCCTGGAGCTAGTAATTATATTCATTTTCTTTTCAAAAAAAACAAAACTGAACCTAATCTGATGACTCTACAGCACTGCAAAGAGTAAAAAATCAGGCTGGAAATTGCATGTTTTTCACGTGAAAACTGCATTATTGAAAACCTATCATTTAAGGAATACCTGGGATTTCAGGGTGATAGTATGAGCCGATCTGAATTCTGTTCCAAAGAAGAGGGAATATAAAAGCTGAGCCAGCCATCATAGATTTAAAAAATTCACAAGTCCGTTAAAAACCCTCCACCCACCCCTGCCCTACTCCAAACCCATTTCCTTTCCTGATAATGCCACCAGCTCTTCCCTTCCCCTAAGATAAGAGCATAGGGGGAGAGTTTCTCTGAGAAAAATGCTCCTTCTGGTTCCTATTCAAACCCTTGGAAAATAGGATAGAAAGGGGTGTATTTGTTTCGTGTTTAGTACAGTGCTCTGCAAACAGTAAGCACCAATGATGGTCTGATTCGCTGCTAAAGATAAAGTGTAGGCTAACTTTCAATGACTCACCTCTTTCTACCTAGGAAACTCAGAAGGGAAATATTTTGATGGCCTTCCAAATAATAATAATAATTGCTATTATTAATATTATTATTCTCTGAGTCCTGTGTGACACAAGAACTGCCTGATCTGACGGTATCTACCCCAGTGCTTAGCACAGTCCTGGTAATAATAATAATAATGTTGGCATTTGTTAAGTACTTACTATGTGCAGAGCACTGTTCTAAGCGCTGGGGAGGATACGAGGTGATCAGGTTGTCCCACGTGGGGCTTGCAGTCTTAACCCCCATTTTACAGATGAGGTAACTGAGGCACAGAGAAGCTAAGTGACTTGCCCAAAGTCACACAGCTGATAAGCGGTGGAGCCGAGATTTGAACCCATGATCTCTGACTCCCCAGCCCGTGCTCTTTCCACTGAGTCATGCTGCTTCTCTACAACGTAAGTACTTAACAAATACCACAGCTCTTATCAGTAAAAGTCTATCCACACCATTTTGAGATTTGAGTTGGGGAGACTAATGGAGTTATTGCATCCGAAAAAGAGGAGAAAGCTAAACAGACAGAGGGAGTGAGAATGAGACCCGGCCGGAAGGTAGTTTAAGCCAAAAAAAAACTGTAGACTGTAACCTCTTTGTGTGTGGGGATCACATCTACTAACTCTGCCATACTGCACTTTCCTGAGAGCCATAAGGAAAGGGGTCTCTGGACCACCCTTGTTCCATTAACAAATGGCCCCCATACATAGTTTTCATCAGTCTCTGGTCTGTCGGTGACTTTGCCTGTGGGCGGTTAGGAAAAATCACCTTGGTAGGCGCAGCCTCCAGGCCCCATGTGAAATTAGCCTTGGAGTTCAGAAAATCTTATGGCTGGCTGGGAAATTACACAAAGTTCCCAAACTTCAGAGGGCATCCCCAGAAATATCCTGGTCATTGAGGATGGAAAATTCAGATTGCACACAATAATCACTAGTAAGTACAACTGATTGACTGATAATGGGAACGTGTGTATCAACTGTTTTACTGTACTCTGCCAAGTGCTTAATACACTGCTCTGCACACAGAAAGAGCTCAATACCACTGACTGAACAATGTCAATAAGGATCCCAGGAAAAGATCAAGAGGCCTCAGGCTCTGTTCAGTCCAAATGTGAGGAAAACTCCAGAAACAGCAGGGAATGGGTGAGAAGCGAGCCCTAAGTCCCTACAGCACCCGGAATTTCGAGATCCACTCATCTGTCTGGAAGTGGCTCTTTAAACCACTCAGCTGTTTTAGAATGGAGGCTCATCACCCAACAGTTAGAAGCACCCCGAACAGCCTAGTTGACCTAAAAACAAATCTTTCTTCTGGCATAAGTTAATAATTTCCGAACCGTCTCTCTTGGCATTAGAACTTCATCTGACGGTGGCATCATGACAGACTCAAGGTCAACACAGCTTCACTGAAAAGACTTAAGGGCTGTGAAGATCAGACGATCAATGGTATTCACTCTGTGTACAGCACTGCTCTAAGCACTTAGGAAAGTATGACACAATTCCTGTCCACAAGGAGTGAAGATGGCTGTTCTCCTTAACTGAGGGTTTGGTCTTGGTGAAATTTCTGCCTATTCACTGCTGAACTGATAAGTGAAGGGGGGAAAAAGATCTTGCTGGAGCTAAGGCGAAGTCATTTTTCCTTTTTATCTCCAGTTGTGGTTGGGGCCAGGAGAAAAGAGTGGTTCTCTCTGTTTAGTAGCCACGGGCAGTCCTCGTGGATCCCGAGCACTGAGGCGGATGTAATGTGTGCCTGTTGCAGTGTGCGCAATATCTATTGATGGTGTTCACTGAGCACTTCCTGATTGCGGAAGTAAATGCTTCACAGCCATCTCATTGGGCAATTCATTCATTCAATCGTATTTATTGAGCGCTTACTATGGGCAAAGCACTGTACTAGCGCTTGGGAGAGTACAATATAACAGACATTCCCTGCCCACAGGGAACTGCTATTCTCCAAAAGCCTCAGGAATCAATCAATGGTATTCACTGAGCGCTTACTATGTGCAGCGCACTGTACTAAGCACTTGGGAAAGTATGATACCACACATTTCCCTTTCTCCTCTCTCGCCCCGCTCCAGTCTATTCTTCACTCCGCTGCCCGGCTCATCTTCCTGCAGAAACGATCTGGGCATGTCACTCCCCTTCTTAAACACCTCCAGTGGTTGCCTATCAACCTCTGCTCCAAACAGAAACTTCTCACTCTAGGCTTCAAGGCTCTCCATCACCTTGCCCCTTCCTACCTCTCCTCCCTTCTCTCTTTCTACCACCCAGCCCGCACGCTCCGCTCCTCTGCCGCCCACCTCCTCACCGTCCCTCGCTCTCGCCTATCCCGCCGTCGACCCCTGGGTCACGTCCTCCCGCGGTCCTGGTACGTCCTCCCTCCTCACCTCCGCCAAACTGATTCTCTTCCCCTCTTCAAAACCCTACTTAAAACTCACCTCCTCCAAGAGGCGTTCCCAGACTGAGCTCCTCTTCTCCCTCTACTCCCTCTGCCATCCCCCCTTTACCTCTCCGCAGCTTAACCCTCTTTTTCCCCTTTTCCCTCTGCTCCTCCACCTCTCCCTTCCCATCCCCACAGCACTGTACTCGTCCGCTCAACTGTATATATTTTCGTTACTCTATTTATTTTGTTAATGAATTGTCCATCGCCTTGATTCTATTTAGTTGCCATTGTTTTTACGAGATGTTCTTCCCCTTGACTCTATTTATTGCCATTGTTCTTGTCTGTCCATCTCCCCCGATTAGACTGTAAGCCCGTCAAACGGCAGGGACTGTCTCTATCTGTTGCCGACTTGTTCATCCCAAGCGCTTAGTACAGTGCTCTGCACATAGTAAGCGCTCAATAAATACTATTGAATGAATGAATGAACAATTAGCAGATACATTCCCTGCCCATAACAAGTTTACAGTCTAAGAAAGGGAGTCGGGAAGGGGGTGGTTAGAGAGATACATTTTGAACCTAAAACTGAGACTGAACCTCAGTTCTCCAATGCCTCAGTGGTGCTTCTAAATCTGGAATCCATGTAGCTGCACATTTTAATCCAAACATGCAGTGCAAACATCCAATTCAGGCAATGCACAATTTTCTGCCCCTTCATTCATGGAGGCTAAGGGCCATTTCAGCTGCAAAGTTTGGGAGATTTAATTGTGACGTCAGAAAATTCTGAGTCATCTTGTCCTTGACCCTCTCTAGCCAAAGAATTACCGATGTTTTATAGTGCGGCAACACCAGTTCATCATTATTTCCATGCTGTTCTGGTGCGCGATTCTCAGGGCTTATTTCCAGAACGGTATTGACACTGCCATTCATGGGATCACATTTTACTAATTGCTCTTGTATCTGAGTTGGTCACATGAGTCAAACTATGAGTGTACCTTAAGCAGCTGGCCCACTGAACAATGGAGGAGAAGAAAATTTACCTAATTTGCTCCAGAGATGAGAAATTGGCTTAAATGGAGAGGGGGTGTTGATTGGATGCTAATTTTTCAATATGCATAGTTTTTTCTTTCTGTTCTTAATGATAACATTTGGATTGAAAACCAGTATTTCCTAGTCTGAAGAGATTTTCAAATATTGCCTGTTTGTTGTAAAAGCAAAACTGTGTTCCTTACTAGTTGTTTGCTCTTTCTTTAGACTGCAAGCTCTTTATGGGCAGGAAATTATCTAGTAATTTTGCTGTGGTGCAGAAGAGTGCTCTGTACATAGTAATGACTCAATAAATACCATCTTAAAATGAAATTATTCCAACTTTCCTTTTCTATTTTTTACCTATTTTTTACTTCCCAGTAATCCCCCGTTAAACTACAAACTCCTTGTGGGCAGGATACATGTCCTGGGTTTTTGTTGTGCCTTTCCCAGCCCTTGGTTCAATTGTTCTTTGGAGTTGCTCAATAGATTCCGATACTACTACTGATAATAATAATGATGGTACTTGTTAAGCATGTACTATGTGGCACAGCACTGTTCTAAGCGCTGGGGTAGATGCAAGGTAATCATCTTGTCCCACGTGGGGCTCACAGTCTTAATCCCTGTTTCAGAGATGAGGTAACTGAGGCACAGAGAAATTGACTTGCCCAAAGTCTCACAGCTGGTAAGTGGCGGAGCTAGGATTAGAAACATGACCTCTGACTCCCAAGCCCGTGCTCTTTCCACTAAGCCACACTGCTGCTTCTCTAATTACTACTAGTAATTAGACGATGTCCTTGTCTCACAATTATAGGACCAATAAAATTAGTGTGGAGAAGTAAAAACTCTAAGATGAGATCCAGGGGCACTGTTTTGTACTTCTTTTTCTTTCTCTTCTCCTCGCAAGTAATGGAGAATATATGTAGGTCACCAGCCTGCACTGTACTTCAGTCTGAAACTCAATCAACCAATGGTGTTTGAGTGTTTACTGTGTGCAAAACACTGTACTTAATGCTCGGGAGAAGACAATGCAACAGAGATCTGATCCTGGCTCTGCCACTTGTCTGCTGTGTGACCCTGGGCATATTCTTTAACTTCTCTGTGCTTCAGTCACCTCAACTGTAAAATGGAGATTAAGATTATGAGCTGCATGTGGGACCTGGACTGTTTCCAACCTGATTAGCTTGTACTTACCCCAGTGCTTAGTACAGTGCCTAGCACATAGTAAGTGCTTTACAAATACCATTTTAAAAACCCAACAAAATTAGTAGATACGTTTCCTGCCCACAAGGAGCTTACAGTCTAGAGATGCATCTAGAGACTCGACAAAATAATTTCCTTACTGCTTATACCATCTGCTCTATCACTGTCCCTTCAACAGTCAAATTCAAATGGAAGCATCTCTCTCAAGTTCTGAAGTTTTTTTTTATATTTGCTCATTTTTAATTTCTTCTCCCAGGTTTATTCATTCATTCATTCAATAGTATTTATTGAGCGCTTACTATGTGCAGAGCACTGTACTAAGCGGTTGGGATGAACAAGTCGGCAACAGATAGAGACAGTCCCTGCCGTTTGACGGGTTTACAGTCTAATCGGGGGAGATGGACAGACAAGAACAGACAAGAACAATGGCAATAAATAGAGTCAAGGGGAAGAACATCTCGTAAAAACAATGGCAACTAAATAGAATCAAGGCGATGTACAATTCATTAACAAAATAAATAGGGCAATGGAAATATATACAGTTGAGCGGACGAATACAGTGCTGTGGGGATGGGAAGGGAGAGGTGGAGGAGCAGAGGGAAAAGGGGAAAAAGAGGGTTTAGCTGCGGAGAGGTGAAGGGGGGGTGGCAGAGGGAGTAGAGGGAGAAGAGGAGCTCAGTCTGGGAACGCCTCTTGGAGGAGGTGAGTTTTAAGTAGGGTTTTGAAGAGGGGAAGAGAATCAGTTTGGCGGAGGTGAGGAGGGAGGGCGTTCCAGGACCACGGGAGGACGTGACCCAGGGGTCGACGGCGGGATAGGCGAGACCGAGGGACGGTGAGGAGGTGGGCGGCAGAGGAGCGGAGCGTGCGGGCTGGGTGGTAGAAAGAGAGAAGGGAGGAGAGGTAGGAAGGGGCAAGGTGATGGAGAGCCTTGAAGCCTAGAGTGAGGAGTTTCTGTTTGGAGCGGAGGTTGATAGGCAACCACTGGAGTTGTTTAAGAAGGGGAGTGACATGCCCAGATCGTTTCTGCAGGAAGATGAGCCGGGCAGCGGAGTGAAGAATAGACTGGAGCGGGGCGAGAGAGGAGGAAGGGAGGTCAGAGAGAAGGCCGACACAGTAGTCTAGCCGGGATATAACGAGAGCCTGTAGCAGTAAGGTAGCCGTTTGGGTGGAGAGGAAAGGGCGGATCTTGGCGATATTGTATAGGTGAAACCGGCAGGTTTACCCTCCCCCGTCTCTTGAAACAAGATCATTTACCTCCATCTAAATATATACTTGCAAAGCAAAAGTTTCCCAAAGTCCTCCGACTCTCTTAAGAGCTTTTACTCCCTCAGTGACAACTTTCTTCTGGAAAATTTCGTCCTTTTAAGGTCACTCACTCTAGCGACACAGAGTTATGCTCATCACAGATTTAGTAATTGAATGAATACTGAGCAGAGAAAGGATAGGGATGAAATGGTAATTGATTCATCAAGCAGGAATATGTTGAGTGGCTTCTGTTTATTACTGATGTCTGATTCATTTGTGATATTGTTCAAAGTTGAAAATCAATCTCACCAATAGGAGTGTTAATGAAGTAGGAAGCAAAATTATAGGTGAAAGAATAAAAAAAGGACATAATAAGAAACAAATGATAAAGAAAGAAAAATGTGGAGAAGGTAGGTGGAAAGGAACCAGCATTATAAGTGGGGAATGACCCCATCCAAATTTCTTAAGTCATCATGCCCCATTTAGCCTCCATACCGAAACCACCTTCCCTTGAGGACCAAATTGACGCCCTCGACACAACTCTCTCTACTGAACTCAACTCACTCACTCCCCTAGTCCTCCTTCGCTGTTCTCATACCCCTAACCCACGGCCCTGGATCACCTCCACAGTCCAAGCACTTATCCTATCCCGCCTTGATTACTCTATCAGCCTCCTTGATGACCTCACTGCCTCCTGTCTCTTCCCACTCCAGTCCATAACTCACTCTGCTGCCTGGATCGTTTTTCTATAAAAACTTTCAGTCCAGGTTTCCCCACTTCTTGAGGACCTCCAGTGGCCGCCCACCCACCTCCGCATCCAACAGAAACTCCTTACCATCGGCTTTAAACCACTCAACCACCCTGGCCCCTCCTACCTTACTTTGCTGCTCTCCTATTACAACCCGGTCTGTACACTTCGCTCCTCTGATGCCAACCTACTCACTGTACCTCTATCTCATCTATCTTGCCGCTGACCTCTCACCCATGTCCTGCCTCTGGCCTGGAATGCCCTTCCTCCTCATATCTGACAGATGATTACTCTCTCCTTATTGAAGGCACAGCTTCCCCAAGAGGCCTTCCTTAATTAAGCCTTCATTTCCTCTTTTCCCACTCCCTCCTGTGTTTCTCTGATTTATTTCCTTTGTTCTCCCCTCCCTCAGCTCCACAGCACTTAAATACATATCCGTAATTTATCTGCTTACGATAATGTCCGTCTTCCCCCTGGACTGTGAGCTCACTGTGGGCAGGGAACGTGTCTGCCAACTCTATTGTACTGCACTCTCCGAAGCACTTATTAGAGTGCTCTACACATAGTAAGTGCTCAATAAATATCATTGATGATGAGGAGGAGGAAGCTGATGGCATGGGTGTGTCATAGTCAGAATTTCCTGCATACCCACAAACTGAGAAGGAGTTCCCTTTCTCTCAACCATTCCCCCACCCAAGAGGCAGACGAAGAGCATTTCCTTAAAACTTGCAAGGACCGGGTCAGGACTTATCCACTGAAAAGGAAGTTGTTTGGTTTCCTGCCAGGAGACTGGAGTGGTGAAAAACCGCTAGAGAGGATCAAGATTAAAGCTGGGTAAACATCAGCAGCAGGACAGGCAAACATTTTGTAACTACCCCTCAGGGAGCTCACAAGAAAGATGGCATCGAGAGATGGTAGGGAGCAGGCAGAGACCAAGTAAGATGGGGAGGGTGAAAAAATAATGTGTAGAAATTACAGGGATGGAAAATTCAACAGAAAAAAAAAATTCCTTCTGTTCAAATGGAATTCAGGAATGTCCCTGTAACATCACCAGACCTGGGAGTTTTGTTCTGGGAGACTGGCTTACTAAGCATGGAAAATTCAATTAAAAGGTTAATTTAACTGATATTAGTGCTGATTTAAAAAAAATATTGAGTTTTTTGGGAGGCTGGGGGGTGGTGAGAAATGTTTGTTGGTATTTTTATTTTGACGTTCAAGTGATCAGTTCTGCTGGGGTTTTTTGCCTAAAAGAAGTGTATGGATCTCCTAATCTTAAGGATAGTCACCATTTTGGCTTTGTGGCCTAGGTGGAAGAGCACTGGACTGGGGGTCAGGGGACCCAGTGCTAGTCCCAGCTCTGCCACTGGGCCACTGAGTCACTGTGGGCAAATCACGGCATCCCTGCACCTCACTTTTCTTATCTGTCAAATGGGGATAAAGATATTTCGTAAAACCTGTAGGAGACAGGGATTACATCCAATCTGATAATGCCTTGGAGCTGTCCCAGCACTTAGCACATAGAAAGTGCTTAACAGATGCCACAATCATTTTATTATATATTTATTATACCATTGTTAACCAATATTGATAATTAGGCCTAAACATAATTTTAATTGATATTCCCAGTTGGTAATTCATTACTGAGCTAATAGGGTGTAGTGTAATATACAAGCATAAATGGTTGTTATTAATCAATTATTGAGCACTTGTGATGTGCAGAGCACTATACTGAGTGCTTAGCACTATACTTTGCAACTTCGTTAACAAAAAAAAAAAAAAGATGATTACTTTATTTCTAGGATCCAGCCGTTCCTTGCCAGAGCTCTGGGAGTTTGAAAAATCAGAAGTACCTTGAAACAAATCTGCAGGCACTGTTCTCTCTGCTCCAGAGGAAGGAAATTCAGAATGGTTCCCCAGAGTTCCAACATACCATTGCATCCCAAGACCAAATTCACTGAATGGATGATTTAACTTGAGCAATGCAGTGTATCCCCCACCCATCGTAAAGGCCCGAGGGCGAGCACAGACTCATACCAGGAAAACAGTGGCTATGCATACAAAACTCACAGGCATCTTTTCCCAGAATGCACTGACTTGAGTCCGAATTGGGTTCCAGTAGCTTCAGCGCTTCTGGTCCCTTTTTAAAATAGTATTTATAATAATAATAATGTTGGTATTTGTTATGAGCTTACTATGTGCTGAGCACTTTTATAAGCGCTGGGTAGATACAGGGTAGTCAGGTTGTCCCATGTGAGGCTCACAGTCTTAATCTCCATTTTACAGATGAGGGAACTGAGGCACCGAGAAGTTAAGTGATTTGCCCAAAGTCACACAGCTGACAGGTGGTGGAGACGGAATTAGAACCCATGACCTCTGACTTCTAAGCCTGTTCTCTTTCCCCTGAGCCACGCTGTGCCAAGAATAGTACTAGGCACTGGGTTAGACACAAGATAATCAAGTCGGACACAGTTCCGGTCCCATATGTGGTTCACCGTCTAAGGGAGGAGAACAGGGACTGAATCCACATTTTACAGATGAGGAAACTGAGCCTCTGTGAAGTTAAGTGATTCACCCAAGGCAAGTGCCAGAGCTAGGAGTAGAACCCAGGGCCTTTGACTCCCAGTCCCTGGTGCTCTTTCCACTAGGCTACAGCCCAGTCTGAGATACTGGGTTGAGCCAGCACAGAGCTGGACCCAATTTAGTGTGGGCGGGTCTTGGACAACTTCTTCTCTTCCTGTAGAGTTGGCACAGGCGGGGAGAGGAAGGAGCTATAGATTCTCCATCATCTCTCTGGCTTCACGCTCGGGAGCCCATTTGAATCTCTATTTTCCATTTGATTCTCCTTGTTCTGTTCCCTTTTTTGTATATTAAGTAAATGTTGACCAGTTTCTGTATGATTCTGGAAAGATTCAGATATGGTAATGCCTCCCCCGAGCCAAAAGGTGGTGGGAGAAATTTAGTTGCTTATAAAGTGCTCTCTTTCCAGGAAATGGAAATTTAATTTGACTAGAGCCCTTATACTGACTAGGCTTCAAATTTTATCATTTTAAAATTGCTAATAATAACAGAGGAGGAGAGAAATTACAAGGCAGAGCCAAGGAACAACAGGTTCGTTTTTCTGAAGAAAGTCAGTGAGGTGGAAAGATGCAAGAAGACAGCTCCTAGACAGGAGGAATGGCAGAAAAGAAGGTTCCCAAGGGGGCAAGATGTCACCGAAATACACAACTCTTCTGCTCGAGAGTTGGGCTGCAGGAAGAAGAGACAGCAGGGTGAAAAGGAAGAGAAACTGCAAGGAAGATCTCTATGAAATCATCTCTCTCCATCTTGGCATCAAGCAGAAACTCCTCACCATTGGCTGGAACTCCTGCCCCCTTCATATCTGACAGACCACCACTCACCCTGTCTTCAAAGCCCTGCTAAAATTACATCTCCTCCAAAAGGCCTCCCCTGATTAATGCCTCATTTCCCCACCCTACTTGCCCTCCCCTCTGTGCAACGTATTAATGGGTCTTTACTTCTTCAGCATTCTAGCCCCACAGCACTTAGGTAAATATCCTTATACCACCACTTTCTCTATAATTTATTTTAAAGCCGGTCTCCCCCACTAGATTGTAAGTTCCTAGAGGGCAAAGGTCATGTCTCCTTTATTTTACTTTTCCAAGCACTTAGTCTAGTGCTCGGCAATGAGTGCTCAAGAAGTATTATTGATTGATCTCAAACAATAACCGGGGTCCTTGAGAATGTATGTGAACAACAATAGTAACAACAGTGGTATTTGTTAAGTGCTTACTATCTGTCAACCACTGTTCTAAGCTCTGGAGTGGATACAAGATAATCAGGCTGGACACCATCCCTGTCCCACTTGGAGTTCACAATTTAAGTAGGAGGGAGTAGGATTTAATCCCCATTTTACAGTTGAGGAAACAGGCCCAGAGAAGTTAGGTGACTTACCCAAGGTCACATAACAGGCAAGTGTCAGAGCCAGGATTAGAACCCAGGTTCTCTCCCATGCTTGTGCTCTTTCCACTAGGTCAGCTGCTTCATTCGCTCATATTTATTGAGCGCTTACTGAGTGCAGAGCACTGTACTAAGTGCTTACCACTGTACTGTACTGCTTCCCAACTATCAAGTGTGGAATTCTCCCCATTTTGATATACTAAACTCTATCAAGGCAACTGTTTCAAGACCTGAAAACAGGAAGAACTGGGGGACTTTTTCCTTCAATAAGAATAATTTTGAGATGCCAAAATAACAACACTCCAGGGCTCAAAGTCCTTTCTCGCACTAAAATAATTACAGAGTGACACTGCCATCTGCTACCCTGCTAAGTGGCCAAATTTGGAGACGTAAACCTCGGACAAAGATGCCCTAAAGAGAAGTCTTTCTACTGGAAGTCACTAATCTCAGGTCGCAAGCTAGACTACAAGTGCCTCACAAGCAGCGATCGTGATGGTGAATTCTACTGGGCTCTCCCAAGCGCTCAGTATGATGCTTGGCACCTAGTAGTTGCTCAAATGAGAGGTAGGAGATGAACACCAACCATTCACCACCTCCATGCCGGCCAAGAGAAGAGTCGGGTCCTAAGTTTGGTCAACGTGGAGAGCGCGCACCTCTGAACTTCTCTCTGTTGCTCAGCAGAAGTAGGGGTAGACGACTAAACTAGCCCATTTGCAGTTATATACATCAACAGGCAGTTTTCCACAGGAATGAAGACAGAGCAAAGGCCTGTCAATGTCACCCTCCATGGTGATAATACAGGACTCTCATACATCTGGTGCATCAACCATCCCAGGTGCTACCAACCATGCTACCAACCCACACTACCCCCACCACTCTGCTCTCACCTCTTTCCTTTCTCTAAAGGAAACCAGTGGGACATGGGGAGAAGCAGCAGCTTGACCTAACAATGATATTTATTAAGCCCTGATTACATGCCAAGCCCTGTACCAAATGCAATCCATCTATTGGGAAGCAGCAAGGCCTAAAGGAAAGAGTACGACCCTGGGAGTCAGAAGGACCTGATCTAACAGTAAGAGAGGGAGACGCCCGTGTTTTCTTTGGGGAATGATTCAGCACTTTTGATTTTCAGGCTTTTAGGGCACGTCTGTGTTTCTGCAGTCCTTGACGGCACATCTTCACCAAGAAGCCTTCCCTGACTAAGCCCTCCTCTCCTCTTTTCCCACTCCCTTCAGCGCTGCTCTTACTTGCTCCTTCATTTATCCTCCCTCCCATCTCCACAGCACATATGTGTATATCTGTATTTATCTGCCACTTATTTATTGAGATTAATGTCTGTCCCCCTCAAGACTGTGAGCTCATTGTGGGCAGGAGTATGTCACTCTGTTATGTTGTACTCTCCCATGTGCTTGGTACACTGCTTTGCACACAGTAAACGCTCAATAAATATGACTGAATGAATAATCCTGGCTCTGCCCCTTGTCTGTTGTGTGATCTTGGTCAAGTCACTTCACTTCTCTGTGCCTCAACTACCTCATCTGTAAAATGGGGATTAAGATTGTGAGTCCCATGTGGGACATGGATTGCATCAAAAGTGATTAGCTTGTATCTATCCCAGTGCTTAAAACAATACCTGGCCCATAGTAAGTGCTTAACTAATTCCATTAAAAAAAAATTTTTTTTTTTTACACTACACTCAGATCAGAACCTGTCCCTGTCCCAAATAGGGCTTGCAGTCTAATGGGGAGGGGAAAACCCATATTTAATTTCCATCTTAGAGAGGGGGGGAGGCCAGAAGAAGTCAAGTGACTTGTCCAAGGACACAGAGCAGGCAAGAGGGAGAGCTGGGATTAGAACCTACATCTCCTGACTCCCAGGCTTGTGCTCTGTCCATCAGGCCCGGCTATTTTCCTGTCCACTGGGTCCCCTTACAATGACAAACATCGGTTTTATTGCTTTCCCAGAACCTGTAGACTGCAGGGCATCTTCCGGGGAAGGCTGGGGGGAATGGGCTTCCTGCTGCCCCTGGTCCATGACAGCCCCAGCTAATGAACCCCACACCCAAGATAAAACCGGCCCTTATGGTTGGCAAGATGGCTGGGGCTTCAGTTTGCTTGCTTTTTCTTTTTCCTGGTGCTGTTCTCATCAGATTTCCATATTTTGACTGGTGACTTCACTGAGTTTCTACCCCTAGGCCTCTTCAATGCAGGGTGAAGCCCGGGGAAACCCAGAGAAATAAACACATGGCTACTCCTCGCCTCAGCCATCCGCCCCTCGCTACATCAGCTCATCTCACTCTTTCAGAGCCAGGCAACTCTGAAGGTCTTAGCTCTCTTCCCTTTGGGTCTAGCACTTTCCGAATGGGAATGGAACAGGAAAAAAAAACCACACCCCAACACCGATTCCCAGTCCCCTGCTTAATCTCACCCGCTTTTTCTTTCAGAGATTTCGATGCCGTCTTTCACTCCCCTCCCTTCTCCCCTGCCAGTTTCCCTCCTAGGGAATCCACCTACATCTCCACCTACGGTGTCTATAACGTGATTTTTATCTCCTGTAGCTTCTAATGGGAAAATTATGCTAATTTTATTCAGACATTGAAAAAGTAAAATTGGTACCGCTTCTCTTCTGCCCTGCTCTCCTTTTATTTATTCACTTCAGAAGTGAAAGTGGCTAATAATGTAAGAAAATTGCACTTGCACATTAACCACTTTCATATTTTTTCCTGCCTAATTAAATATATTTTCCAGTCTTGCTTTTAAAGTAGCAAGAAAATTAACCCTTTTGATGCTCCAAGTGCTGCTTGCAACTCTCCTGGGCTCCAGTTACCTGTGGGCTTTGGGTTCTAATGTCGGTCACTTCCATTTCCTCCTCCTAACTAGAAAAGATATGCTAGCACCCAAGAGGGGGTGTGTGAGAGATTCTCTATTAAAGCATATCTAATGCTTGGTGCAGGTTATAAGGACAGAGGGTTTTCTGTCCTGAAACCAAGGCGCTGGAATGGATACAAGCTTGGATCCTAAAAGAAGTCATCCCTCATGAAACTTCCTTTTCCTGGAATTCTGATTTTGGTTTTTTATGGTATTTGTTAAGCACTAGTATGAGCAAGCACAGTTCTAAATGCTAGGGTAGATAGAAGTTAATTCGGTCAGACACAGTCCTTGACCTACATGGGGCTCACAGTCTATTAGGAGGAGGGAGAACAGGTATTGAATCCCCATTTTCGGTTGAGGAAACTGAGGTGCAGAGCAGTTAATAACAACAATAGCAATGCCCCCAAGTGTAATACTAGAATGAATGCCCCCTACCACCTTCTCCCCACTAACCCATCGATATTATCATCGTAATTATTATTGTATTTGTTATGCACTTAATATGTTGTCAAACACTGTTCTGAGCTCTGGGGTAGATACAAGTTAATCAGGTCAGACAGTCCTTGTCCCACATGGGAATGATTCATAATCTAAGACGGAGGGAGAACAGGCATCAACTCCCCATATTTCAGATGAAGAAACTCAAGTCCAGAGAAGTGATTTGACTAAGATCACACAGCAGGTAACTGGCAGAGCCAGGATTAGAACCCAGGTCAGAGGACTCCCAGGCTTGTACGCTTGCCACTTGCAGAGTAAACGTAAGGGGCTGAAAATGGCCCCAAAGGAAGAATAGGGTGCATAGCTTGCTTTCCCCCCTTTTTTGGTTGGTTTGACATTTTTGACCTTTCCCCCATAAAAAGTGAGAACTTCGATGAGACAAGGATCCAAAGCAATAATAATTCCTTGACTTTGTATCTGGCGCTGCCTTGTTCGCTCCTAAAGAAATACCCCTGAGACGTTTGGCAAGAATCATTAGCCACAGTTCTGAGAGGATGGGAGAGATCAAGTGACTCACCCAGAGCAGGTCAGTGGCAGAATGGGGATTAGAACTCACGCTCCATTCATTAGACCCACCTTTCCAGCTCAAGTTTTGTGAGGCACCTCAGGATAATGAACTGTTTTCATAAGAGAAGATTTCATGAGGAGAAGTAGTGTGGCCTAATGGACAGAGTATGGCTTGGGAGTCAGAAGGAAGTGGCTTTGAATCCCAGTTTTCCGGCACCTGTCTGTTATGTGACCTTGGGCAAATCACTTCACTTGCATTCCTTAACTCCCATTCTCTCCTAGACCCCCTCCAATCTGGCTTCCGTCCCCTCCACTCTACCGAGACTGCTCTCTCTAAGGTCACCCATGACCTCCTTCTTGCCAAATCCAATGGCTCCTACTCCATTCTAATCCTCCTTGACCTCTCTGCTGCCTTTGACACTGTCGACCATCCCCTCCTCCTCCATACCTTATCTCATCTTGGCTTCATGGACTCTGTCCTCTCCTGGTTCTCCTCTTACCTCTCTGGCCGGTCATTCTCGGTCTCCTTCGCTGGAGCCTCCTCCCCCTCCCATCCTTTAACTGTTGGAGTTCCTCAAGGGTCAGTTCTTGGCCCTCTTCTGTTCTCCATTTACACTCACTCCCTCGGTGGACTCATTCGCTCTCACGGCTTTGACTACCATCTCTACGCAGATGACACGCAGATCTACATCTCCGCCCCTGTCCTCTCCCCCTCCCTTCGGGCTCGCATCTCCTCCTGCCTCCGGGACGTCTCCACCTGGATGTCGGCCCACCACCTAAAACTCAACATGAGCGAGACTGAGCTCCTCATCTTCCCTCCCAAACCCGGTCCTCTCCCAGACTTCTCTATCACCGTGGATGGCACGACCATCCTTCCCGTCTCTCGGGCCCGCAATCTCGGTGTCATCCTTGACTCGTCTCTCTCGTTCACCCCACACATCCTATCCGTTACCAAGACTTGCCGGTTTCACCTCTACAATATCGCCAAGATCCGCCCTTTCCTCTCCACCCAGACGGCTACCTTACTGTTACGGGCTCTCGTTATATCCCAGCTAGACTACTGTGTCAGCCTTCTCTCTGACCTCCCTTCCTCCTCTCTCGCCCCGCTCCGGTCTATTCTTCACTCCGCTGCCCGGCTCATCTTCCCGCAGAAACGATCTGGGCATGTCACTCCCCTTCTTAAACAACTCCAGTGGTTGCCTATCAACCTCCGCTCCAAACAAAAACTCCTCACTCTAGGCTTCAAGGCTCTCCATCACCTTGCCCCTTCCTACCTCTCCTCCCTTCTCTCTTTCTACCGCCCACCCCGCACGCTCCGCTCCTCCGCCGCCCACCTCCTCACCGTCCCTCGGTCTCGCCTATCCCGCCGTCGACCCCCGGGTCACGTCCTCCCGTGGTCCCGGAACGCCCTCCCTCCTCACCTCCGCCAAACTGATTCTCTTTCCCTCTTCAAAACCCTACTTAAAACTCACCTCCTCCAAGAGGCGTTCCCAGACTGAGCTCCTCTTCTCCCTCTACTCCCTCTGCCATCCCCCCTTTACCTCTCCGCAGCTTAACCCTCATTTTCCCCTTTTCCCTCTGCTCCTCCACCTCTCCCTTCCCATCCCCACAGCACTGTACTTGTCCGTTCAACTGTATATATTTTCGTTACCCTATTTATTTTGTTAATGAATTGTACATCGCCTTGATTCTATTTAGTTGCCATTGTTTTTACGAGATGTTCTTCCCCTTGACTCTGTTTATTGCCATTGTTCTTGTCTGTCCGTCTCCCCCGATTAGACTGTAAGCCCGTCAAACGGCAGGGACTGTCTCTATCTGTTGCCGACTTGTTCATCCCAAGCGCTTAGTACAGTGCTCTGCACATAGTAAGCGCTCAATAAATACTATTGAATGAACTTCACTTCTCTGTGCCTCAGTTATCTCATTTGTAAAATGGGGACTAAGACTGTGAGCCCTACGTGTGACACGACTGTGTCCAATCTGACTAGCTTGTACCTGCCCCAGAACATAGTAGAGTGCCTGGCACTTAGCACGGGCTTTGGAGTCAGAGGTCATGAGTTCGTATCCCAGCTCTGCCACTTGTCAGCTGTGTGACTGTGGGCAAGTCACTTAACTTCTCTGTGCCTCAGTTACCTCATCTGTAAAATGGGGATTAAGACTGTGAGCCCCACGTGGGACATCCTGATTCCCCTGTGTCTACCCCAGCACTTAGAACAGTGCTCGGCACATAGTAAGCACTTAACAAATACCAGCATTATTATTATTATCATAAAAATACATTCCTATACCTTAATAATAATAATAATAATAATGATGATGGTATTTGTTAAGGACTTACTATGTGCCAAGCACTGCTCTAAGCGCTGGGGTAGAAAACCTGCCCTGAAGCTCTTTAATAGTAGTGTAGACTCCTCCAGCCCCTCAACTCCATCTGCCTGAAATCATTTCGAGGCAGTCACAGACACGGCAGGATGGTCTGGATGAAACAACTACACCAGAAACAGCCTAGCTCCTCAAGTAGCCCAGGTTAAAAAAATACATAAATTCAGTGCAGTGGCCTTAGCCTATCTCTAATTAGGGACCGGTAGCACCTCTATAATTTTGGAATTGGGAGAGGGAGTAGGTGTTTGGGGGCAGGGACTCCTCAAAGGTACATTTTACTCCATGCGAAGTTTATTTTCCAGTTGCCATGAATAGCGTATGACTGAAGTTTTGCTTGGTTCCCTTCCTAGGGTTAATAAACTCACAGCTGGGACTTCTGAACGAGGTGAGGAGAAGCAAGTTTACTCTGCCTGAGCCAGATCCTGTGGCCCTTATCCCGTCAGGATGGCTATTGATTCAACGGAGCTGAAAAACTGGGCTCCCTGTGTTCTGCATACTTAGGTGGACCATGGCATACCCTACTCTAGGCTCTGTTCCAACTACCCAATTAAGGTCAGCACTGCAGATGGCAAGGCACGACAGCACTGCCCTTTCTCCAACTTGGATTTAAGTTGCCACCATATCCATTCACTGTGTTTCTATTGAACTCTTAAAGCCACTGGGAGTTCTCTCGGGACTAATTCTAGACTTATAGATTCCAGTGGACATGCCAACCAAATGATATACAGTCTGCCTCACCTCACCTAGGTGTCTCGTTCAAATCCTCTTTAGATTGCACTTAGTTTTTCTGCCTCCCTTCTCTCTTTTTTCCCCTTCCCGTTCCCCTCCTTCTCCTCGAAGAATAAAGGGATCCCAACATTTTCAACACTTATCATTTCAGGGCCCTCCTTAAATATTTTCAAAAAAAGGCAGAAGAGCTCACCAATTTGGGAACTGAAAAACCAAAATCTAACATGAACTACTACGGTCTTTGTTTTCCCTAAATTGGGTCTGAAAGAAGTTTCTAGAATCAGATTACCGGTGATAGGGTTCAAATATACTCTTACACAGAAAAGTCAGTTTGAGCTACTCCCAAATGTTTCCAATTCAACTCACAGAACAGAATGTTCTCAGGCTTATGGCTAATTTCAGCCCAATCACTGACCAGTTGGGTGGTGTGTTTGCACTGAACTGTCTATTAAATTATATTAGGGAGGAGAGACTAGTGTCAAATGTTTAAAGTTTGTGTCCAAAAATACTGTACAGGGGAGGCCACAGACATTGGTCTGAATGATTGAAACAAATGAATCGTTGGTCTGAAGCATTGCTTAGGGAAGCAGTGTGGCCTAATGGAAAGAGCATGGGCCTGGGAGTCAGAGGATCTGATTTCTAATCCCAGCTCCCCAACTTGTTTGTTGTGTGACTTTGGGAAAGTCACTTAACTTCTCTGGGCCTCAGTGACATCATCTGTAAAATGAAGATTAAATCCTACTCCTCAAGTAAGACTGTGAACCCCATTGGGAACAGGACTGTGTCCAACCTGAATATCTTGTACCTACCCCAGAGCTTAGTACAGTGTTTGGCACAGAGTAGGTGCCTAACAGATACTATGATCATCTGAAATAAAATAACTTTATTATAGTATTGAAGGGGCATGGGTAGCCACAGTTGTGCATGCTGACGTTTCACGGTGACCCTCCGGTTTGCCTAATACTTCATATTCTCCCCTGCAAGTTGCCCAACTATCTGAAACTTTGACGATACTAATACTAATAGCATTTGTAAAGCATTTATTATGTGCCAAACCCTACAGAAAATGCTGGGGGAGATATAAAATAATCAAGTCCCAGATGGGGGGCTCACAGTCTAAGTAGGAAAGAGAACAAGTATTGAGTCTCAATTTTGCAGATGAGGGAACTGAAGCACAGAGAAGTTAAGTGACTTACCCAAGGCTACCCAGCAGACAAATGGAAGTGTATGAACATCCCTCTTCCACCAAGCACTCTTTGGTCTCTTCGGTCAAGCACAAAGGTATGACGATTAAAGGAAAAGGTTAGAAAACAAGGTCTTTGCTGGAATTGGGATTATTTAGTTCAGAGAAGAGGTAGGAGAATGATTTCATAACACCCTTCCAGTGTTATGAAAGGATAATGTAACTAAGACTCAGCTATTCCCCTTTTCCATTAACATCAACAATTAAATACCAACAAAAGGGATTCAGATTAAATTAAGACATCTGGAAGTCAATATAAAGGAACCAACTGCACACATCCTCTGGAAAGGGGAATCAAGTCCATGATGCAGAGATATCGGTGAGAAAGTGCCTGTAGACTCCAAGAGGGCAGGGATCGGTCAATCAATCACATTTACTGAGCACTTACTGGTTCAGAGCACCGTACTAAGAAGCAGCGTGGCGCAGTGGAAAGAGCACGGGCTTTGGAGTCAGGGCTCATGAGTTCGAATCCCAGCTCTGCCACTTGTCAGCTGTGTGACTGTGGGCAAGTCACTTAACTTCTCGGTGCCTCAGTTCCCTCATCTGTAAAATGGGGATTAAGACTGTGAGCCCCACGTGGGACAACCTGATTCCCCTGGGTCTACCCCAGTGCTTAGAACAGTGCTCTGCACATAGTAAGCGCTTAACAAATACTAACATTAATTAATTAATTACTAAGTGTACTAAGTGCTTGGGAGAGTATACTATAACAAAGTTGGTACGCATGTTCTCTGCTCGCAAGGAGCTTACAGTCTAGAATAATAATAATAATAATAATAATAATGTTGGTATTTGTCTAATAACCCTATTGTATTCTCCCAAACACTTGGTATAGTGCTCTACGCAGAGTAAGCACTCGAAAAATACTATTGACCGACTGACCAATGGCTATTCCTGCATACCCACTTTGGGTCCTCAGGAAATTGAGGCACTTGGTGTTGCTAAAGTCAGGCAGTGGCTGCGAATTTTTCAACTGCCATGAGGAGTATTTGGTGAGAAGAGACAGTTGCACTAAATCCAGTAGGGGCTCAATAAATTCAATTACTACCAGCCCATCCATCAATCGAATTTCTTGATCGCTAACTGCCAGAGGACGACTCAATGAGAGAATTACTGGGAGACAACAATACAACAGAGTTGATAGACATGATTCTCGCTCCCACAGGGGTCAAAGCGTCTACGGGCTTACTACTATGACTATTACTCTCCTAAGAATATTTCTAATATTTCTAGGAGATAGGCTCTCCTTCCTTCTGCAGTTCTGGTAAACAGATCTTTAACACCTCTTGAAGCAGCAAATGATAATCAGAGTTCAGCAGGTCAAGATGTTTGACGTCACTTCAAGGTCCATCCACCTTAGCAGAGGACTGAGAGTCAGGAGACTAAGGTTATAATCCCCGCTCTGCCTTCGCCCATGTGACCTTGGGCAAATCACTTAACTTCTCTTTGGCTCAGTAGAATTGTTTTCCCTCCCCCTCTGCCTGTGAGGTCACGTGGGAGAGGGACAGTATCTGATCAGATTGTATTGTAACTGCCCTAGCACTTACCACAGTGCTTGGCATATAGTAGGCCCTTAACAAATACCACAATTATTATGATGATAATGAATCAGAAGTCATAGGTATGCATCAGATTAATTCTGTCCTCAGAAAAAATCCTCAGATTTCCTCAACTAGAACTCTGCCATGAGGCCTTGGACTTTTAAACAACAATAATTATAATAATAATAGTGGCATTTGTTCAGCGCTGACACAATCCCTGTCCCACACAGACCTCACAGTCTTAATTCCCATTTTGCAGCTGAGATAACCGAGATAACCCAAAAAATTAAGTGACTTGCCTAAGGCCACACAGCAACCAAGTGGCAGAGCCGGGATTGGAACCCATGACCTTCTGAATCCCAGGCTCTATCCACTACGCCATGCTGCTTATCATTTCCTAGTTCTCTCTTTGTGGGGTGGGAACATCTATTTTGAACATCAATAACAACAGAATTATCAGCATCCTTCTCTGTTACCCCTACTTAGCTTCAAAATAAGTAAGAAAAATGATCTGGGAGAGTATTCAGTAAATCAGTACTTGGCAATAGGGGAACCAAGTTTAGGAGACAAAATCTGAAAATATCCAAGTTAACAGGATCACCACCAATAACAAGCAGGAATTGAATAAGAAAATATCATGCCAGACCATTGATTTTTCCAGTAGAAATGCAAACTGCATGGAGCAAACTCACCTGTGAAGAGGTTCAAATAAAAATATGTGGTGGTGTTCTTCAGTTGCTATTGGGCTCCATTTCCATTTGCCTTGGGTACATGTAGGTGCCAACCTGGAAGCAGCTTAGAAAGCTACAATTAAAGATGGGATAAAAATGAATTCTACTGAGGCAAACCCATTTCATGGAGTCCTCCTCTGGAGGCATTTAAATGCTAACCCAGAGTGCTTAGTAATAATTTAAAAGACCTCCCCACCTTAAAAACCCTCCTAAAACCCCACCTCCTCCAATAAGACTTCCCTGAAAGACTCCAAGTTCTACCAGTGTAACAGCCACTTCATACATTCGTTCCTCTATTTCTACTCATCCTCAGGACTTGTGTCTATACAAATATATATATATATATATATATTCACAGATTTTTTTTTTAGCCATTTACTTTTTCTATTCTGGTCACACAGTTTTTACTACTTTTATGTATGTCGCTCCCACCAAGATGTAAGCTCTCTGTGGGTCTGTGGGCAGCAAACAACTCCTCATACTTCTGGCCTACCTTCCCAAGGGCTTAGTACAGTACATTGCATTCACACAATCAATAAACACTATTACTAAAACAAAAGTGGGTTACCTAACCTCGTGCAATGTGGAAAAATTAGACGTAGGCCTGCCCAAGCTTTAATTGGGCTGAAGAATATCTATCAATCGATCACATTTATTGAGCACTTACTGCATGCAGAGCACTGGGAGAGTGCAACAGAGTTGGTAGGCATGATCCCTGCCCTAAAGGAATTTATAATCTAATATGTACTCCATCCCCACTCCTGGTCTCCCGCCTCTCATCTTTAACTTCTCTCCTGTGGATATACATTAGTACTTCTCAATCTCACCCCCACCAGCGAGACAGGTAAAATGATGCTTAGAAAATGTATTTTACATAGTTGAGGAGCAGCTTGGCATAATGGAAAGAGCCCTGGCCTGGAAGCCAGAGGACCTGGATTCTAATCCCAGTTCCAACAGTTGCCTGCTGTGGGATCTCGGGCAAGTCACTTAACTTCTCTGAGTCTCAGACACCTCTTCTATAAAATGGGGATTCAATACCTGTTCTCCTTCTTACTTAGATTATGATCCCTGTGAGGGACAGGGACAGTGTGTAACCTGAGTATCTTGTAGTTTACCCAATACTTATGACAGTGCTTGACACACAGTAAGTTCTTAAATACCACAATAATTTATTGTTGTTATTATTATTATTTGTTTGCCCTTGGACTCAGAAGCTCTTGGCCCTCAAATCTGGTTGGTCCCATGTCAATACTCAGGGCTAAGTTTCATGACTGTGTTCACGATCAGGAGATATACCGAAGTGGAACATATTGTAGATAATGTGTACAGGCCAAGTCTTTGCCTAATATGGTAAAAAAAAAAAAAAAGTTCTTGCAAAAAATAACCTTCTAATTCCCTCCACACGAGTAACATGTTGTAACAAGACAAACCTAACTAAAGCTCTGTATGTAGCTCCGGGTTCTCAACTGCAGCTGACTCATCAACTCCCCTCTCGAGAAACGTTTCAGCAGCACCATTCAGATATGTGAACACCAAGGGTGGACACTGTGAAAGGTCTCAAATGAAACTTAGAATTGTTACAGTGCTTTCTATTTTCCAGAGTACTCACACATTACTGATCTCATTCTGGCGTCCCATCCTCCTGTCTCTCCCCACTTCGGTCTGCTTCACTCTGCTGCTCGGATTATCCTTCTACAGAAATGTTCTGGGCCTGTCACCCCCAACCTCAAAAATCTCCAGTGGTTGCCTATCAATCTCTGTATCAAGCAAAATCTCCCCACTATTGGCTTCAAAGCTCTCCGTCCTCTCCCCCCGCCCCCACCTCACCTCCCTTCTCTCCTTCTACAACCCAGCCTGCACACTCCGTTCCTATGGTGCCGCTTACCTTCTCACTGGGCCTCGTTCTCGCCTGTCCCACCAGCAATCCCTGGCCCACGTCCTGCCTCTGGCCTGGAATGCCCTCCTTCTACAAATCTGCCAATTACACTTCCCCCCTTTCAAAATCCAACTGAAGGCTCACCTCCTCCAAGAGGCCTTCCCAGACGAAAGCCCCCCTTTTCCTCAGCTCCCCTTCCTCTCCCCATCACCTTGCTTCGCTCTCTTTGCTCTACCCCTCCCTCCTCTCCCCAAAGCACTTGTGCATATATGTACTTATCTATAATTCTATTTTATATTAATGCCTGTTTACCTGTTTTGGTATCTGTCTTCCCCCTTCTAGACTGCAAGCCCATTTTGGGCAGAGACTGTCTCTCTTTACTGCTGAAGTGCACTTTCCAAGCACTCAGTATGGTGCTCTGCACATAGTAAGCGCTCAATAAATACGACTGGATGAGAGGTATTGTCCCTGTTTTCAGATGGGGAAACTGAGGTACAGAGCGATAAGTGACTTGCCCGAGGTCACCCAGGAGTCCACTGTAAGAGTTGGCGCTAGAAGCCTAGTCTCCTGACTTCTAGAACTGTGCTGTTTCCACAGCCACTGAGATGACCTTTGATAAAATGGTAAAAACTAAAGAGATGAAAAAAAAACCAAAACTCATGCAATCTTCACTCTCTAAAACCATTGGTGCCTCCTAAAAGCAAGTCACTTAACTTCCCGACCTGTAAAATGGGGTTTAATCAATCATTTAATTAATGCTATTTACTGAGTGCTTACTATGTGCAGAGCACTGTACTTAGCACTTGGGAAAGTACAAAATACACAGTTGGCAGACACGGTCCCTGCACACAGTGAGCTTACAGTCTAGAGGGGGAGACAGACAGACAATATAAATACCGGTTCTCCCTCCTTTTGACTTCCATTACCCAGGATAGCAGTACCAACAGAGAGGAAGGCTTTCAACCTCAGTTTTCTTAATTCCCTTCCGCTGTAGTTGTTTAAAATCCGTCCTTCCCCCCCACCCTCCCTCCGTACCTCATCGGCTCCACCCTACACAGGGCCAAAAAATACCTCGTCTTTGGCACTGACATCTTTTAAATATTCGTAGATACTTATCATGCCACTCCTTAATTTAATCACTGCTCAGCCAACCTTCCCTTTAGAGCCTTTTAATCTTCCCTAGTCATTCACTCCCTTAATCACGCTTGTGGTTCTTCTCTGAACTCCCTCCAATTACCTCCCTCTTTCTGAGGCCGAGGTGTCCGAGGCTAAGCAAATTATTCCTAGCAACGGTTGCTGTGGGACTTACCTGCCTGCCTCCAATACCCTGAGTCCTCTTTATTGCTAGTTCCCTGCTCTGCTCTCTGAGGGAATGTCACAGCTCAGAAGGTATAACCCAGTCTCGCTCGGCATCGGTGCCCCCAAGAAAAAGCCTGGAGGCCATTTCACAACAAGAGTGTTTTCTTGAGTTTTAAAAATCAAACTTCTCTTTGGTCATTTTGCATCCATCTGACTACCATTCTCAGGGAAGCATAAGGTTGGAAGAGAAAGTCTCGTTAGCGGCTGATGGGCCTCTCTGAGCAAGCACTGCACTGGCGAGAAGCTTACCCGCCTGGTTGGTAGAAGTGCTTATTAAACACAGATTCTTGGGCAAAATCTAATTTTCCTTTTCGATTGAAAAGAACAGAAGAAAAAGGTTCCTTCGTATTAAGAAAGACTCTGACAACGGAATGCTTTTATATTTTTCTGAAATGTACTTAATCCCCCATTTAGTAAGAGCAAAATAGTCATGTGATCAGAGCACGTATTTTTTTCCTCCCCGAGAGGCTGGAAGCATTCTACCTTTATCCAAAGAACCAAGCCTGCCTCAAGCGGGTGTGCATAGTTAAAATAAGACACACCTTGGTATGAGTTAGTTATTGCTACATAACTCAAAGTTACCTGGGCAGCCCCTCTATCCACACAGACCCGATGATTCGCCCACAGACAGACATATGCTTGCTGTGTTTCAGAGCTGAGTTAGTTTGTGCCATGACAAACCTGAACATTTTTTCCATGAGAATGAGAGACATTTTGTGAAATCCTTGGCAGCCTCTTTGCTGTTCAAGAGAACGAATTCATCTGGCAACGTGAACTGAAAGTTATGGCATGGCCACCTCTCTACCAGAGAGCTTCTAAGTTTCAATTTGCACACCAAGCGAGATGTGAGTCATTACTTTTGCAGAGGAGGAGGGCCATCTGTTAGTCATGAGCAGATGACAAATACCCTGCATTGCGACTTTGAATCGTTATTTCCCAATTTATCAGTAAACACATTTTTTAACCTTTCTCAGAGCTCTTCAACGCTTCCATAATGGAAGTGTTATGGTTTCAAGCGATGCACCGAAAAGCATCTTGCTCCCCATACGACTTAATGAACAGATCGACACCGACGGCATCGGACTATTGTAAACTCGAACGTATCGGCGACCAGATGGTTTGGAGACGATGGCGGTTATCTGTTTCGCATGTCTTTGGCAGGGCGTTCAAATCCAGTACCTTGTCTGATTGCTGTCAGATCACATTTCCAAGGGTCGGCAAGTGGTCGTTTCCCTTGTAATCCACCCAGTGGTGGCACTATAGTGACCTCCACTGGTTACTGACTTTCATCCCAAGATATGACCCGATCCACATCTGAATGCATTCGGAAAGTGCCCTCATGAGCCTGGGGTAGATTTCCCTACCTTCCAAGGACTTCCCCTCGAAAAAGCCAGAGAAACCCGGCCCATTGCATTTTATCTTTGACAAAAAGGACATTTTCTGAATTCATAACGATATTAATATACATTTGTTACGTGTTCACTATGGGCCATGCACTGTACTAAGTGCTTGGGAAGATAAAATGCAATCAGATCCGACACAGTCCCTGTCCCACAGGGGACTCACAGTCCTTTAGGGGAAGGGAGAACAGGTAATACTACTACTACTAATTGTGATACTTGTATGCCTCAGTTACCTCATCTGTAAAATGGGGACTGAGACCATGAGCCCCAGGTGGGATACAGGCTGTATCCAACCTCATTAGCTATCTACCCCAGCGCTTCGGAAATATCATAAAAAACTCTTGGGTGCTAAGCACTCTACTAAGCTCTGGGGTAGACACAAAGTAATCAGGTCAGACCCAAGTCCTATCCCAAGGAAGGCTGACAGTCTAATCAGCAGGGAGGACAGGTGTATTTTAATCCCCAATGCACAGATAAAGAAACTGAAGTTACAGAGCAGGCAAGTGGCAGAACTAGGATTAGAGGCCAGGTTTCCTGACACACCTAGGCCCCATGCTCTTTTCACTAGACTACATTGCTTTTCCCTGAACTGGGGAGAGATTAGCTCCAGGATGTACTTCAATCACTCAATCCATCATATTTACTGAGTGCTTCCTGCATGCCGAACACCTGTACTAAGCACTTAGGAGAGTAAACTATGACAGGGTTGGTAGAAACATTTCCTTGCCCAGTGAGCTTAGTCTATTTTCAACAACTAGAGAGGCAATGGAAATTGAGGGGATTTCTTGGTCTACTGTTTTTGTCTCCCTCGCCATCCTTTTCCAAATCACCTGACAAACAGGTTTTTATGTCACTGGTTAGAAGAACCTTGGGATACTTGATTCTAGTCTCAGTCCCTTTTCAGGTGGCAGCCAAGGGAAAGGAATAGCCAGACCAGTTTGCCAAGTATGGGTGGATTTGGAATCCTCTGTGTTCTTGCATATCTGATGCTCGATCAATACTTTGTCTGCTTCAGAATAAGAACGATATTCATTACGTGCTCATTACGTGCCAAGTCCTGGGGCTAGAAACAAAATCATCGGATCGGATGCAGAAGCTATCCCATATAGGGCCGCAGTCGTAGATCTAGGGAGGGCAGATCTTGTAGTCCCCATTTTACAGATGAGGCAACTGAAGCCCAGAGAGGTTAAAGTCACCCAGAGGACCAGTGATAGCTGGGATCAGAACCTGTCCTGATTCCCAATCCCGAGATCCTTCTGCTAGCCCACGCTGCCAAATTCGATGCTTCGCCTTCAGGCATCAGGATTCAGAGTGACTTTTTAATCCAAGGGGATTTGGGAGACTACCGAGGTTACTTTGAGTTTTAGATTGTGAGCCCCAGAGGGAAAGGAACTACCTGGGTAGTTAGTTCTCCCAGCACTTCGGACGATACTCCGCACATAGTAGTGCAGAGTAAGCAGCGAATAAATACTTTCAATCAAGCAATCAGTCAGTGGTATGAATCGAACGCTCACTGGGTGCAGAAGACTGTACTAAGCATTTGGGAATCAATCCGTGGTATTTGTTGAGCGCTTAGTGTTTGCAGAGCACTGTACTGGGCGCTTGGGAGAGTACGACCCAGCAATATAAGAAACACATTGCCTGCCCACAATGATCTTACAGTATAGAAGTCGTGGACGTCTACTACCCCCCCCCCGCCCCAACTACTACTTAAAGCGCCCTGTGAGACTGCTGCTCCCTCCTCCCTGTTTTTCAAGGCTAGAACCTGACCAACCCCAGACAGTGAAGCAGTGAAGCAGTGAAGCAGCGTGGCTCAGTGGAAAGAGCACGGGCTTTGGAGTCAGGGCTCATGAGTTCGAATCCCAGCTCTGCCACTTGTCGGCTGTGTGACTGTGGGCAAGTCACTTAACTTCTCTGTGCCTCAGTTCCCTCATCTGTAAAATGGGGATTAAGACTGTGAGCCCCACGTGGGACAACCTGATTCCCCTATGTCTACCCCAGCACTTAGAACAGTGCTCGGCACATAGTAAGCGCTTAACAAATACCAACAACAGTGCTGGAGGAGGGAAAGCCTCACCATTGGACCGAGACAGAAGTCACTCCATTCTTGACATCACCCAGAAGCCTGTTTTTCTGGGTGGAGTAGTGAAAGGCCGGCCGGCTGACTGGCCGGCTGGCTGGCCGGCCACGAGTTGGTTAGACCATGACCTAATACGGAGTCTTCCGTCCAGCAGCTCGGTCAGCAGGATGCCCGATTTAGGATGGAAAACAGAATCCCTCGTGGAAGAGAGGTGGAAAAACAGACGGGAAGGGAAGCAGCATGGCCTAGTGGAAAGACCCAGGGACTAGGAGTCAGCAGACGTGGGTTCTAATCCTGGCTCTGTCGCATGTCTGCTGTGTGACCTCGGGCAAGTCATTTCTCTGTGTCTCAGTTACTTCATCTGTAAAATGGGGATTAAGACTGAGCCCCATGAGGGACAGGGTCTGTGTCTGATCTGATTACCTTGAATCCACCCCGGCACTTAGAACAGTGCTTGGGACTTAATAAGTGCTTAATGCTATTATTGCTATTATTATTATCATTAAGGGCAAGGGAGAAAGGGGGCCAAGGCAAATTTCCCCGATTTATAATTTACTGTACTGTCTCCCCCTGAAGACCAAAAGCTCCAGGTAGTCAGGGATCATATCTTCCAACTGGAGTGTATTGTACAAGGGGTTACTGCAGTGGTTGGAGACACAGTGAGTGCTCAATAATTACCACTGACTGACTGACTGACCGAATGAGCAGCAATAGGAACCAAAGAACACATCAGAAGCCTCTGACCCCCAGGCTCTACTTTCACCTATTTATTTTGTTAATGAAATGTACATCGCCTTGATTCTATTTAGTTGCCATTGTTTTTACGAGATGTTCTTCCCCTTGACTCTATTTATTGCCATTGTTCTCATCTGTCTGTCTCCCCCGATTAGACTGTAAGCCCGTCAAAGGGCAGGCACTGTATCTGTTGCCGACTTGTTCATTCCAAGCGCTTAGTACAGTGCTCTGCACATAGTAAGCGCTCAATAAACACTATTGAATGAATGAATGAACATATCGGAAGACTGTCAACCATCATCCAACTTCTCTTACTTCAGAATCCCCCTCCAGCAAATCCAGAATGTGCCTTCACTCTCCCAAGTGATTAGTACAGTGCTTGGCACACAGTAAGCATTCAATAAATACCACTGATTAACTGACCTGCTGGGTGAAATGCCCTGAACTAAGTACTCGGCCAAAACAAATGTGAGTATTCAACAGCCTTGTAATTCTGTGGAACTGTTGGAGACTAAACTCTATCTCAATTCGAAGTCTGAGTGCCCTGCCTCACCTTGCCACGGTTCCGTGGGCACGATCTCCAAGGGCCACGAAAACCAGCGGTTCTCAGGGAGAACTCCTACTCTCCTAATAATGAATTCAGAATGGCTTATTTCCACGGTGATTTACAAAATTCTTCCAACTGAATATTACATTTGGGTCACTTTAAACACCTGTTTTCCCCGTGAATGAGCTGCCCATCCCTTTTCCCCCTGGGATGGCGAATACATGGATGCCCCCCTAAGGGCAAAACTGGACATGTGATCAGATGCTTCTGTTCTCCCGGTTTAGGGGTCATCGAGGACCATATGCAGCACTTAGTACAGTGTCCTGCAGAGAGTAAGTATTCAATCAATACCACTGACTGGTAACTCCCTCCTTCCATTTGTCCCTCTTACTTTTGTCCCACTGTCTGTCTCACCTAAAAGAGTGTGAGGGGGGCCGGATGGAGATGGGGAATGTCCAAGCTCCAGAGAGGGCAGAGAGGAGGAGTGAACTTTAGCTGGGGACCACCCAGCTCCCTCTGGCCAGGCAGGATCCACCAGAATCCAGATATGCCCTGATGCTTTCCATCTATCAGAAATGGCTCATGAGAAGGATCAGACAACACCAAGAGTAGTGAACAGACAGCTGGGTAGAATGCCAAAGTAGGCTTCCTGCTGGTAATGGCTATTCTTCAAACCTCCAGGGCGGGGGAAAAATCCTGGTTCATCTCAGCCCTACTATGTCCCAACACCCATCTGGGCATGGGAGCTAAAAACATTACGGAACCATGAGATCAGTCACGCAATTTGCAAATCAGCCTTGCAAATAAGGCCAAAACAACTGACCGGCAGAAGAAGTTTGGTTTGGGCCTGTTTTTTTTTCCTTTCCTTTTTTTTTTTTTTTTTTAAAGCTGTCCCTTTCTCTACAGAAGGCCCCTAGGCAATTCAATTCTTACTTCCTTACTTGTCTAGGGCGGAAAATCGTTTCCCATGAGGAGTCCTCCTGAATCCCAAATGCCATCCTATTCCCTTCTCTGTCACGCATCTTGCTCTCTCCCTACACTAGGCATTTAGGATCTTTAGTCCACAATTACCCAGGGATCCCGAGGCTTTTCACTGCTAGCCTTCCCCACAGACAAGCGGTGCATTATCGGAAACCCTGTTGCCAGACGGGAAACTGGAAGCCTAGGAAATGTTGAGAGGATTTTCCAAGGCCAGAGAGATCGAGTCTCTGGCTGGGCCAAGAGCAGAACCCAATAACCGCACCCTCCTTGGCCCTCTCTGATTTCTCTGACTTTTCTTGCCAACAAGCTGGGCTCTGTGTGGAACATGAAGTTGGGCCCAGACCCTGCTCCACAACAACTGGACCAGCCTGCTTTCCAATTCCTCCCCGCCTGTGGCTCCTTCTTAGCTGAGAAAACGCAAGATCAATATCTGTATTCAGCCCAAACCCACTGCAGGAAAAGTTAAATGTACTGCCACTGGCCCAGTTCCAGCTTAGAAAGCTAAACAAGGTTCTCATGGATAAAGCAGCCACTGGTCTCCACTGTGACCTTTTTCTCCATCCAAAAATCCAAAATAGGACAATGATCCAACTAGCAGGCCTGGAAAGCAAACTTTAGGGAGCACAGACCTGTGTGAGAGGGAGGGAGAGGAGCCAGTGTCTGTCTGGGGAAAGGGGAGACACGGATCTGGGAGATGAGTACAAGAGACTATCTTTGCTTCTGTCCCTTTGCTCCCTGTTGTTGCGGAGAGAAATGTACCCAAGACTGGGAAGGGAGCTGTCTCTTAATTCGCCAAGGCTTTAAAAAAATGCAAAAAGACTTGGAGTACAAGCCCCGCTGCTAAACCGCAAGTTCTCTGAGGTCATGGAACGAGTTTCTTCCTTCCGCTGTATGCAGCCTAAGTGCTTAGTACAGTGTTCGGCCTAGAGCAGGGACGCAACAAATGCCAGTGGTTGATTAAGTAAATTCATACCTGGGTGCTGGATTGAGGGGGGGATAGGTAGACCGAATAAAGAAAATGAATTGAAAAAGCTGGTGAAAGAATTTGAATCACTATCCAATCCAAGCTCTCCATACGCTTGGGAACAATGACTGGTTTGGCTACTATTAAAAATCTTTCCTTGTTCAAATCCAAGGTGCCTACAAATATCAGAGATACACAGTATATTTTCATCCATTTTTTTATGGTACTTGTTAAGTGCTTACTATGTTCCACACACTGTACTAAGTGCTGGGGTAGCTACAAGAGAATCAAATTGGGCACATCTCTCCCAGATGCAGCTCAGTCTAAATCAGGAGAAGGAAGATTTAATCCCTGTTTTACAGAGGAGGTAACAGAGGTACAGAGAACCTAAGTGACTTGCCCAAGGTCATCCAGCAAGTGCAGAGCCAGGATTAACTTCCCCAGGTCCTCTCTCTCCCAGGCCCAAGCTCTTCCCGCTAGGCCATGCCGCTTCATAGCGTTCCCCCCAGCATTTAAATGTGGGTGGTTATTTTGTTGTTATTTTAAAATTAAGACTAAGTATTCCTGGAATGACAATCGTGGTATTTATTAAGTGCTTATTATGTGTTAAGGACTGGGATGGATTGAAGATAATCAGATCAGACACATCCCCATTCCACATGGGGCTCACAATCTCGGAGATGGGAAGAGTAAATTCATTACCCTCATTTTACAGATGAGGAAACTGAGGCCCAAGGGACTTGCCCAAGACCATACGGGAGGCCAGGGGTGGAGCAGGGATTAGACCCCAGGTTCCCGACTCCCAGTCCTGTGCTTTTTCCACTGTGTGTGATGGAGGTTTTAATTCTCTTTTCAAAACAACCCAGACTCCGCTCTGGGTTGAAAGAACAGCCCTAGGTAATCCCCGAAGGCAGAGGTATCTTTCAGAAGCTCCCCGTAGCCAGCCGTAAACAAATTAAGCCTGCAGGCTGACCTGCGGCATGCTGGTGATGGCACCTTCCCAGCACCTGCCTCTCTCACCGGACTGGGTTGTCTTGAAGGCATTGATCTCCCTCTCGAATTCTCAGTCTGCGTTTCGGCCCCTCCCCTGACAATGCCCATCACTGCTCTGAATCACTGGGAATGAAAAGTGCCCTTTTTAGTGGTCCTCGTGGCCGATCGGCGGAGCGAGTGTGTCAGAATCAAGGCTGCAGCTTTTGGGAGGAAAAGAAAAAATGACTCCGAGAGGTCTGAGCTTAAAAAATGAAAATCGACCACGGTGGTGACTCGGAGACTAGGCAGGGAAGAGGACGACTGGGGAGAGGGATGAGGCCAGAAAACACAGGAAGCAATAAGGAGGTGGCAGAGGAGAAGCCTCAGTTGTGATATTTCAAAAGGGATTACTCATCTGAGTGAAAGCCACTTCCAGACCTGTCCAAATTCTCCTTCCTTCCTTCCTTCTGCCAATCCAGGCATCATCCCTGCTCATAGAAGTGCCTTTGAAGTTAGAGAACGCTCTGTCTGCAGGAGGCCCGGGGCAACCTCAGGGGGAGGACTAGCCTGATTGATTTTGCTCGCCAAAATAGTTTCCAGAATGTTTTTCCGCTCCTCTACGGCCCACCTCTCCACTCACCCTCCTGAATTGGTGCCGTGATTTCCCCGACTTACTATTCACTGGCCAGGCACACTCACACATAGGCCCAGCCAGTCTCGGGGCCACACTTGAGCCGGGCTCCTGAATGGAGGGACTGAAAGGGCACACCAGGCCAGAAAACCCCCAGTTTTAGGAAGGGGAGAGAGAGCTTGAACAAGTGCCTCAGCGGTGATTTTCTTGATTATGCACAAAATAAATGGGCTCATTCAAAATGCTTGTGCAGGCACAGAAGTCCCTCGGAACAAGTCCCAGAACGCAAAGGGGCCCTTAAGCTGTCCGGCACACTGAGGATGGAGAGTCCCATCTTCACAGAGTGAGGCAGGGTCTGGCTGGACCAAAAGAGGCTTGGAGATCAGGTTCGGGTTCGGGTCCACACTGCTCGGGGCTTGGATTGGCCGCGTTCGGACAAATAAAAGGATTCAGGCTTTGGAAGATTATCATTAATAGTCATAATAGTAAGAATAATAAACCTAATTATAGTCACAATATATATAGGTTCCCCATATAGTGTGTGTGTGTAAATCTGGAGATATATATATATTTTTACTAGTAGTAGCCTCGTAATAATAATAATAATAATAATGTTGGTATTTGTTAAGCTCTTACTACGTGCAGAGCAGTGTTCTAAGCGCTGGGGTAGATACAGGGGAGTGAGGTTGTCCCACGTGAGGCTCACAGTCTTCATCCCCATTTTACAGATGAGGGAACTGAGGCACAGAGAAGTGAAGTGATTTGCCCACAGTCACACAGCTGACAAGGGGCAGAGTCGGAATTTGAATCCATGACTCCTCTGACTCCCAAGCCCAGGCTCTTTCCACTGAGCTTCGCTGCTTCTCTAAGCAGCAAGAAGATTTAGATTTACATAAGATTTAGTAGAGAAGATTTATGAAGAAGAAGGTCATGAGTTCGAATCCCGGCTCTGCCACTTGTCAGCTGTGTGACTGTGGGCAAGTCACTTAACTTCTCTGTGCCTCAGTTACCTCATCTTGTAAAATGGGGATTAACTGTGAGCCTCACGTGGGACAACCTGATTACCCTGTATCTACCCCAGCGTTTAGAACAGTGCTCGGCACATAGTAAGCGCTTAACAAATACCAACATTATTATTATTATTATTTTGTGTGTCTAGTAAAAAATCTTTTTTAGTGGAAATAGACTACGTACATTAACTGGAATTAGAATGATAGTAAGCAATGATGATAATAATGGCATTTATTCTGTCTCCCCCGATTAGACTGTAAGCCCGTCAAACGGCAGAGACTGTCTCTATCTGTTGCTGACTTGTTCATTCCAAGCGCTTAGTACAGTGCTCTGCACATAGTAAGCGCTCAATAAATACTATTGAATGAATGAATGAATAATGGCACTCACTCTTCTAAGAGCTGGGGTAGATACACGTTAATCAGTCCTTGTCTCACATGGGGCTCACAGTCTAAGTAGGAGGGAAGATAGGTATTTATTCTCCATTTTACAATGATAAAACAGAGGCAAAGGAGAAGTTCAATGACTTGCCCAAGGTCACCCACTAGGCAATTAGTAGAGTCAGGGTTAGAACCCAGGTCCTCTAACTCCCAGGCCTGTGCTATTTCCACTAGACCATTTCACTTCCGGCCTACGTACTAGATACCAAAGTACTGTGCCAAATTTAGGGGACGATACAAAATAATCTGATCAGACCTTGCCCTGTTCCCACAAAGACTCGTAATCTACGAGGGAAGAAGAGCATAAATCTTGTTCCAATTTTTCAGGGGAGAAAATGGAAGCCCAGAGGAGTTTCTCAGCACGCAGCAGAACTTGGATTAGAACCTCAAACCCCTCACTTCCAGTCCCATGCTTTTTCCACAAGATCACACTTCCTCCTTCTAAGGAGGTTCTAATGCAATCGATAGACACTGGGGAGGGGAAAGAGTGGGCAAGAAAAAGCACGAGGAACAGTGGAAATGGTTTATTTTTCCCTAGTCCCTAGCTCTCTCTCAAACCTTTCATAAGACTTCCTAAATACCATTGCAGTTCACTAGTCTCTGCCTTAACCCCACCCTGGCTCTTCTCACTCTGGCACTGATCTTACCACCCACCTAAAGCAGTGGACTTATCCCCTTACATCTCCTGCCTCCACCTACAACTTATTCTCCAAGGACGGCCAGTAGACAGTCTTACCATCAGCCCAGCGGTTATGATAGGCAGAGGCAATTCTAATAGTGCTCTGCACATAGTAAGTACTTTACAAATACCAACATTCTAATAGGAATGGTAACTGTAATATTCATTAAGCGCTCTGTACCAAGCACCATACTGAGCACTGGGGTAGATCCAAGAGGATCAGGTCCCACCTAGGGGTCACAGTCTAAGTAGAAGGGAGCACAGGTACCGAATTGCCATTTTGCAGATGAGGAAAGTGAGGCACAGAAAAGTGAAGTTGCCCAAAGTCACACGACAGGCAAGTGAAGAAGGAGGGTGGCCCAGTGGACAGAGCACAGTCCTGGGAGTCAGAAGGACCTGGGTTCTAGTCCCAGCTCTGCCACTTGTCCGCTGTGTGTGACCTTGGGCAGGTCACTTCACTTCCCTGAGCCTCAGTTACCCCATCTGGAAAACAGGGATTAAAACTGTGAGCCCCAGATGGGACACAGGCCGTGTCCAACTCAATTACCTTGTATCTACTATCTGCCTGGCACATAGTAAGCGCTTAACAAACTCCATTTTTAAAAAGTAAGGATTACCAGAACAATGCGCTATTGGGTGAATTGTCTACAGAATGAAGACAGACTTCAGACTATGCTATATAAGCAGCAGGCAACTCGGCCTTACTGAATTGCACTGGAGAAGGCAGGGCTATCTTCAGGGGTTATCAAGTTCCACCCCAATGTAGGGGAAGTCTAGACCGGCTTCTAAAACACTCGCATCTTCCTTTTAGCTCCCAAAGAAAGTCGACTGTCCAAACCAGCAATTTGAACTCGAAGGTGGTTCTCAAACTGGGCAAGGTTCATTTGTCAAAAGGATTCATTGAGTGGCCCTGAGAAAGACATCCTTCTGACGTCCCTCATTGCTTTACATCCGGAACCTTGAACTCAAAAACGAAATGCTGCTTTGGACAATGGCTCTCGCCTGGTCTTTTGTTTTTAATTGAGTCTCCTTTCTATTTTACACAGTTCTTCAACTTTCGTTTTTTATTCTGCTGAGCTGACCTCTCACCTACTTTGAATGATTCACCAGAATATTCACTGCCCTGGAATGTTGGCTTTAAACAAACTACAGCAAGTCATTTAAAATAAACACAACTGTGCTTTCATCTCACAGTAATCTGTGTTAACTACAGATTTCGCACACAGTACCACAGGATATGTTAAATTAAAATTGCAATCTTCACATCGAAACTCAATGCCAAATTGAGTCACCAAGCCTTGGTTATGTGTATACTCACCCACTATGATAGGCATGAGTAACAGACAACTCTGTTAACTCTTTCTGGGAATCAATTCCCTCTCCCCACTAATTCACCCAAAACCCCAAGTTCACTGAAAATGAAGGCAACCCTTAAATGTCTTGGAAACAGTCCTTGGATCTCAACTCTGAGTCAATCGATCGTGAACACATCCGTGAAAAGTCGGGAACTGAACAGATGAAGTTTGATCTCTATTCGATAACTGTGGTATTTGTCAAACCTCTTAAGCACTGTGACACTCACCCCAGCTCCACAATACTTGTGTAAATTTGCTTATACTCTATTTCCCCCATCCCTAATCCACTTTAATGAGCATCTTTCCCTGTTGACTGTAAACTCCCGGTGCGCAGGGATCGCATCTACCAACTCTGCCGTATTGCACTTTTCCAAGGGCTCAATTCAGGGCTCTGCACAGAATAAGCCTCAATAAATACCACTGATTGACTGACTGACTGTTCAAGCACTATGTGTCAAACACCGTTCTAAGATACAGGTTGAACCCAGTCTCTGTCCGACACAGGGGTCCCAGTCTAAGGGGCAGGGAGCAGGTATTTAATCCCCTCTCTTTGGTGGAGGAAACTGAGACGCAGAGAAGTGACTTACCCAAGGTTACACGGCAGGCAGATGGAGGAGCCAGAATCAGAACCCAGATCCTCTGACTCCAAGGTCCGTACTCTTTCCACTAGGCCATACTGCTTCTGTGCTCAAGAAACAAGGAAAAAAATTGAGTTAGATCTTGTGGAGAGAGATGAGATGTGCAGTCCCTGACTCCCTTCCTCCATCCCCGCTGGCTTCAACCCCCTAAAAGAGCCAAAGAAATGAAGGTGTTTAAATTCCGATGGCAGAGAAGGCCCTCGATCCTCTCTGGAGTCGTGGTGCTTAGCACCTCCTTGGAGACAGTGGAAAAAGTTTTTTCCGGACTCCAGCTGAACACAGTCCCTAATACAGAGTTATTTCAAAGCACCCTTCTACCAAAAATAAATAAATAAAAAATCTGGTTGAAACAGATTATGAGATGAATGGAGCTTTTGTATTGCTGCTTCACAGTCCAGACGCTCAGTACAAGATCCGACATTTCCCAGGATGCCAGTGCGCTTAATGACACAGCTCCTACTGTGAGCAGGCTCCATTTCCTAATTCCAGGCCAGAGAGTTAACCTTAATCCACCAAGGAGCCATAATGCCCCAGCCCCAACCAGTCAATCCAACCGAGGTAATCTTTGAGTACTTTCTGTGCTTGGACCTCTGCTGCAAGTGCTCAGGAGAGTGTAATAAAATAGAATTTATAAACTGGATCCCTGCCCTCAAGGAGCATACAGTTTAGAAGTCTGAGGAGGTTGCAGTTTGGGTAACGGGCCACCAAGTTAGGAATCGCGTAATAAAAACTCGGGAGGGTTAAACCCGATAGCCCACTCCTAAATGTCTTCAATGAATGCATTTCTGCTTCCTCTGGCTCATCATTGAGGAAAACAGACCCACAGTGTTCAGGAAGTGTTCGCTTTTAAGGAAACAGGAAGACATAAAATACCTTGGGATTGAACAGTTCGCTCATAATGAAGCTTGGCCCCTGTTAAAAGGAAACAAAAAACAGAATAAGTCTTTCCTATTCACTGACCAGCCAATTAATGCCTCTTTGGTTACAGTGCCTTCTAAACTGGTGATCAGGGGATTCCCAAGGCACTTACAGCTACAGAATACGGACGAGTCATCGGCCGGCCGCTGAAGACGGACGATGAATAGTTTAGGCTGATGAATATATTTGATGTGGACCACAAGAAAACCAGGGAAAACCACAGACCTTCAGCCTGTTTCTTTTACCTCTTCCACAGGGTTCTTGTCAGTTAATAATAATAATGGTATTTAGTCAAGTGCCTACTAAGTGCCAAGCACCGTTCTAAGTGCTCGGGGAACTACAAGTTAATCAGGTCGAAAAGAGTCCCTGTCCCACATGGGGCTCACACTTTTATCTCCATTTTACAGATGCGGTAACTGAGGCACAGAGAAGTGAAGTGATTTGCCCTAGGCCACACAGCAGATATGTGGCAGAGCTGGGATTAGACTGTAAGCCCTCTGTGGGCAGGGGTTGTCTCTCTTTATTGCAGTATTGTACTTTCCAAGCACTTAATGCAGTGCTCTGCACACAGTAAGCACTCAATAAATATGACTGAATGAATGAACCCTGGTCCTTCTGACTCCCAGGCCTGGACTCTATCCACTAAGCCACACTCTGAGGGCTGTCATGATTTGTAAGGTATCAGGAGCTACTTTTACCTGTCAATGTTTTTCTCCTATAGATGAAGTGCCAGCCACGACATAGTAACAGGGCATCTCAGCTTCAGGAGATAAGGCAGTCATTTCTACCTTTTAACGTTTCTTCCCCCTCCTCCCCATGACTCTTCTCTGCGGATTGCTTACAAAATGTGGTAAGATGCTTGTGACCTACTCCTGCTTTAGATAGAATATCTTATGTCTGTACCTGTCAATGGACGTACTAATTACCCAGATCAATCACTGAATCAAACAACAGTAATTTACTGAGCACTTACTCTATGCATCAGATTCTTACCCTTTAGGCACTCGGTATTCACCCCTCCCTCAGCCTCCCAGCCCTTATGTACATATCCATAATTTATTTCTATTAAAGCCTGCATTGTACTAAACACTTGGGAGAGTACAATAGAACACAGCTGGCAGACCTGGGAGACACGTTTCCTGCCCACAAGGAGCTTCTAGTCTAGACAGGGAAAGGGGGCTGCCTGGCCGGAAAGCCCGCCAGAACTCCTCAGCCAGTTAATCAGTCAATGGCATTTATTGAGTACTTACTGGGTTCAGAGTACTGTACTAAGCACTTGGGAGAGTACAACACAACAGATTTGGTAGATACGTTCCCTGTCCACAACATGCTTATAGTCTAGAGAACAGTCCAAAACCTTTAAGCCCAAGCATTCAACCTCCTTCCTCATACACCGGCTGCTTAAGAAGCCAGAGAGTACTGAGGGGTTTACTTTTAGAAGGAAACAAATAAGTCTGAAAAGGTGAGTGGATTTCCTCCACCTTGAGTTGTTTCAAGCAAGCAGTTGACTGTTTGACCAATCCTCCAAATAGCAGTGTTGGAAAACCCAAGCTGAACCAGCAAGAGCACGGAGGCCTTGTTGTGTGTTTTGCAAGTATTAGGATTTAAAAATAGAAAAAAATGACAGACGCTGGTTCTCCGGTCTTTTTCAAACCATAGATATAGCTCAGTTTCAGGACGAGTTGGAGAAAGCTTTCATCCTAGAGCCAATTAAAGCTTCGCCTGGAAGGGTCACTTGATCCATCGAACAAAGTGGGCGAAGGGCCAGGAAGCATCTGTAGCCTCCTGCTGAGGCTTCTGAAGAGGAGACGAGAGTGAGTGGCTAAAGGGGCAGAAGAGACGGTTCCACCCTCCCACCCCCGACTCTCTTAGGACTAGAGCGGAAGCGATCCTAGAGTGGGGAGGATAGTACTGGCCCCATTACCATAGTCCCTGCCCTTCACCCCTTTCTAAAAAAGCCTCGCTGGCACGCAAGGGGATGGGGACAAACTTGGGGAAGGGTAGGGGCTCCCTGGGTTCTGTTCAGATAGGGAGTCGAATGTTTGGGCTTAAAGGTTTTGGACTGTTCTCTAGACTGTAAGCATGTTAATAATAATAATAATGTTGGTATTTGCTAAGCGCTTACTATGTGCCGAGCACTGTCCTAAGCGCTGGGGTAGACATAGGGGAATCAGGTTGTCCCACGTGGGGCTCACAGTCTTAATCCCCATTTTACAGATGAGGGAACTGAGGCACAGAGAAGTTAAGTGACTTGCCCACAGTCACACAGCCGACAAGTGGCAGAGCTGGGATTCAAACTCATGAGCCCTGACTCCAAAGCCCGTGCTCTTTCCACTGAGCCACGATGTTGTGGGCAGGGGACGTATCTATCAAATCTGTTGTGTTGTACTCTTCTGAGCCCTTAGTACAGTACTCTGAACCCAGTAAGAACTCAAATTCCACTGATGAGGCTTAGAAGCAGCATGGCCTAGAGGAGAGAACACAGGCCTGGGAGTCAGAGGACCTGGGTTGTAATTCCGGCTCCTCCACTTGAAGGCTGTGAGACACTTAACATGTCAATTAACTTCTCTGTGCCGCAGTTACCACACCTATAAAATGGGGATTAAGACTGTGAGCCCTTTTGTGGTACAAGGACTGAGTCTAACCAGAATATCTTGCATCTACCACAACATTTAGTACAGAGCCTGGTACATAGTAAGTGCCTAACGAATACCAGAAAAAAAAATTCCACTCAATTTGAAGCTGCTTGAGGGCAGAATGCATGTCTCCTAACTCTACTGGACTCTCCCAAGCATTTAAGCAAGCACTCTTGCACCCAGTTAGGGCTCCATAAAACTACTGACTGACTGATTGTTCGGAAAGAAGTGACTGGCATGTCACAAGTTTACTTCTCCTTAAAATGCAGACCTAAGAATTCCAGAATCTGAAATCTGTCTGGGGAGTCCAGTATATTTTACAGCCAAAATGGTGGCTAGGGGTTACAGGGAACTGTAACAGTACTTGTCTTCTGAATGACTCAGCTTGAGGTGGGAAGCTGATGAGATGGCAGTGCAGGAAGGGGGGAATAAAGAAAATGATTGTCGAAGAAAAAAATCAAGTGACAACTTTTAAAAAGGCAGATTGCCGTGTTTTGAATTTGATGGCAAACGAGCACAGACTGATTGACTGGCAAAAGATTATGTTAAAGGCATTAAAAAATAACGCACGAGAGATTGACAAATGGAATTGTCTCTAGATCAGGGCTTTCCAAGGACCATACCCAGGCACCTAAGAGGGCCATGAGTATACTGACGTATGATCTGCAGGGGCCTTGTGGAGAGAGTATAGGGCGGGGAGTCTCAGGTCCCAGGTTTTAATCCTGACTGCCATTTGCCTGCTGTGTGACCTTGGGCAAGTCATTTAATGTTCCTGTGTGCCTCAGTTACCTCATCTGTAAAATGGGGATTCAATATCTGTTCTCCTTCTCACAGCGTGAGACACGTTTGGGACGGGACTGTGTCCAATCTGATTACCTTGTATTTACCCCCATGCTTAGTGCAGCGTCTGGCACATACTAAGTATTTAACAAGTACCATTAAAAAGAAAAAAAAAAGTTGGGAGCTTCACTCCAGAAAATGAGAAGGAGCCTGGTGTACGCTTCATGCCAAAGAAAGAGCAAATCTAATCCCACAAAAATGTAGCAGTAAAAAAGGAAATGATGACTAATTAATTAAGAGGAAAAGAAATAAACCTCAGAGTCTTTTTCCAATCAGCTTCCCTCCACTTCCTTTATAAGGGCAATAGCAAAGAGCAAATCCCTGTTAACACCAAAATGTTACTGTAGGAATAATTCTGAGACGCTTCAATGGACCAGGGAGGCTGAGAACCAGCACCTTCCCACCCTTTTACAACCTGAGAACAGATTTTCCTTAAGTAGAATGAATCCTGCTTCTAAAGAGTCCCAGGGGCTGGGGAAAGGAGGAGAGGGAGGAGAGGGAGGGAGGAATTGTGTTACAAGCAATTTTCACTAGAGGCAGGGGACTGCTGCTTCCAACACTCGCTCCCCAAACCCAGGGTTAAATACAGATTGTCCCCTTAATCTCGGCCAGCCATCTCACCTTGTGTGTTGGGAAATCAGGCCGGGCCAGGGCAGGAACAGTGGACATGATTTTAACAACACCATGGCAGGATCTTCTACGTGTCTTCATGCTTCTCTCAGGAGGACTGTATTGAAAATATATCCATTTGAGTCTCTGTCACCTCTAAAGGCAAAGTCTACAACAATTCATTACGGAAAAACAGCAAACCTTGGGAAACAGGAAGAGTGCCTGAAGTCCCCGCGCCCAAAATTCCTTCCCATATCCCGTGGTGGAAGCCGCTGAGAGTTGGATAAGCAAACTCCTACAAGAATACGGAATCTCTTCACCAGAAGATGGAAACATTTCTACTAGCAGTGAACGACAGAGTTCCTTACATTTGTAGGACAGCCCCTTTCTATTGGACAGAGCATGGGCACGGGAGTCAGAAGGACCTGACTAATGCAGGCTCCACCATTTGCCTGCTGTGTGACCCTGGGCAAGTCACTTCATTTCTCTGGGTTTCAGTTACCTCATCTGTAAAATGGGGATTGAGACTGAGAGCCCCATGTGGGATGGGGACCGTGTCCAACCCAATTTGCTTGTATTCACCCCAGCGCTTAGTTCAGTGCCTGGCACTTTGTAAATGCTTAACGAATACCTCAATTATTATAATTATTCCTCTTTCTTAAGTGTTTCATAAATACAGTTCATTTAAAAAGCCGTATGTGTGCACTTCACATGGTGCTGCACTTTTGTCTGTCTACTTGCTCATGACATTGAGAGAACAACAAAGAGGGACCAGAGAGTGCCATGGCATTGGGAAAACCACAGTTTATTTGCTTACATTAATATTCTTCTCCCCCTCTACACTGTTAGCTCTTTGTGGACTGGACCTGTGTCTACTCTACCAACCCTCTTTTACTGTATTTTTCCAAGTGCAGTCGGACAGGAAGGCCTTCCCAGACTGAGTCCTCTCTTTCCCTCTGCCCCTCCTCCCCTCCCCACTCCCCCTACTCCCTCCCTCTGCTCTTCCCCCTTCCCCTCCCCACGGCACTGGTGCCTTTTTGTATATATTATTCATTACTCTATTTGATTAATGATGTGTATATATCTGTGAATCTATTTATTTATCTTGATGGTATTGATGCCTGTCTACTTGTTTTGTTGCCTGTCTCCCCCGTTTAGACTGTGAGCCCGTTGTTGGGCAGGAATTGTCTCTATCTGTTGCCGAATGTCCATTCCAAGCGCTCAGTACAGTGCTCTGCACACGGTAAGCGCTCAGTAAATACGATTTAATGAATGAATGAAAGGAAGCACCCAATAAAAACTGATTCCTTTGCTCAAGTTCTGCGTCCTGAAGTTTCTGGACCAAGACTTAACCATCATTCTCAGTGGGACACTCCATGAACATCTCCCGTCACCATGATCAACTTCACCTTCCCCACCACAACAACACTCTCACTGAGCAAAAGACACATGGGACTGTCGAACAGAAATGGAGCCTATATGAGCATTGGAACAAAGGCTTTCAAGAGTGGGTCTTGACCAATGCAGTAGAGAGGTCGACCATTGGGAAACCAACAGGTTGATGCGCACCAATCAGGAAGGGGTTTCTTGTTCTCAAGCAGCATGGAGTTACCAAGAAAAAAAAAATTAGAAAACAGCAGTGAGCTCTGTGGGTGGCGATGGCAACAGCCTGAAAAGAGTGTCATAGGAGATGGGTCTTTTCGGCCACATCTGAATCCTTGGATAAAATCAGGTTGTGTCATCTTTAAATACAAAGTACAGCTCTGCCACCCTGACGTTATGTATGGCTAAAGAATCCAGGAGCATTCCTTTCAGGGATAACCCGTCAGCGTTTGTGCTTTTGAAAAAATCTAGGAAAGAAGGGAATAGATTTTTTCTGGGAAATTGATATTTACCTGTCTGACCCTGAGGAAAGAATCAATGGTATTTACTGAGTCCTTACTGTAGAGCTTAGTACGGTGCTCTGCACAGAGTAAGTGCTCAATAAATACCACTGATTGACTGACTGACTCTCTCTCCAAGATTCACTGTTTCTGTTTCCCAGAGAGGCTGTCCGGTTGATTACAGGTAGACATGTTTGCTGCCCACAAAAAGTTTACAATCTAGTTGGGGAGACTGACATTAAAATAAATTACGGACACAGACATAAATGTTACGGGGCTGAGGGTGGGGGTCAATAAAGGGTGAAAATCCAAGTGCACTCTAGACTTTTATTCATTTTTGGTTGGAAAGATTATGGGGAAAGAGGTTCTACATTTCCAGAATTCTTGACCTGTTGGGAGACTGACTCTCAGAGGCTAGCTACTAAATGCTGCAGAATGAGCAATAAACAAGAGCAGTCCAATCTGCCTCCCCCTCCCACTCTCTCTTTCTCCAGCTCCCTATGCCTCTTTTGCTACTCTTTCATTTTTCTTGACCGTTTTCACCATCTTTCACCCCCCAGTGACAGAAGTCACAGCATAACCCATGCTGGAGTTCAAACTTGAAAAACCTGGCAATTTTTTTACAAATCACACTGCCTTGTAATCTTTCTTCAAGGGAGTCGGATGCAAAGTCATGTTCCTTCTTGTGAAAACACTGCTAGCCTGTGGGTGTCGACAGTCCTTCTCTTCCAAAAATCTCAGCATCCCACAGTGACTCTGGAGAAATTAAACTCCCATCCATTGAAGGGGCGAGGGGGGAGAGCAGATTTACGGAAAAAATACCTCATGCTGCAGAGCTGCCCAGAAGCAATGTTCTTATAATAATCATGATGGTACTGGTTAAGCCCTCACTATATGTCCAGTACTGTTCTAAGCACTGAATTAAAATAATTTTTAAGATCCTCCTCTCTGCCTCCTTTCTAAAGAGTCAAACTGAATCTGACCAAAATAAATTACTTCTGCATCTTAAAATTGTCCCCAGGCCTTAAAATAAAGTCCCACTCCTCGGCTCTGATTCGCTCCTGGCCTTCCCCTTTCTATCCGCATGGCAGCATATCCTTGCTGCCCGAGGAAAACAATTGTTTCCAAATGACAATCGGAAAATACTGGGCTGAGAGAGACTAGGGATACGAGTGGAGGGTTGGTTAGAAGACAACATTCCAGAGTCAAACAAAAGCTCGATTTAGTCTCCCCATCTTCCTCAATGGTATTTAGCGAGTGCCTACTGTACGCAGGGCACTGTACTGAGCATACAGAAGAGTACAATACAGCGGAGATGACAGGCGCGTTACCTGCTCATGACGAGCTCTCCGTACCAACGACACTAAGGTATTTTCTTGAGTCTCACACATCCCAGAGGTAAAGTGACAGGAATAGATACATGTCCATAGCTTTAGGCAGATCGATGAGAATACGCTGTGAGCATTTACTAAATTCTGTCTCTGAAGATCGCCAGGGTTGGAAAATACAACTTGGCTCCTCAAATAAACATCATATGGCTGGCTGAGGCTAAGATGGGGTCTAGTCTCAAGCTCTCTTGTGGGATTGGTAGATGAAAGTCACCAGCAGACAGGTAGGTGTTTCTACCCAACATGTCCCAGAAGGCCTCTAAGTCATCAATTGAGTAGAAGAGTGGAGAGACTTGCCAGCTAGATCGGGGGGTTTATTTTTCAGCCCAAAACAAGCTCCCTCAATGACAGCCACCAAAATTGCCTTCTGGGATGTTACTTTATTATTTTAAATAGCCTTCAAGCCCAGGAAGACAATAATTTCACTGTAGCTCTTCTTTTTCAAAGTGACTATGATGATCAACCAAAATTACCCACCTATATTTCTGTTTTAGTTTTCGGGGTCAGAGAATTAGTCAGTCCTCACTGAGGGCCATCTGTGTACACAGCACTGAACTAGGAGTCCCTAAGAACCTACTCTTCTAAGCCAATCAATCAGTGGTACTTACTGAGCGCTGTGTGCAGAGCGCCGTTCTAAGCTGTTGGGAGTGTTGATAGACATGATCCTTGCCCGAGAGGAGCTGAAAGTCTAGAGCGGAACTTACGGTCTAAAAAGAGGAGCTTACAATCTAGAGAGGGGCTTACCACATGGCATCAGTCAGCAGACTCTGTGGAGTGATTAAAACTTCAGGCTTGGGGATCTAGTGGCCCGGGGACGTTGTCGTCATCGTCTTTCGTTTCGCAACCCACATCTGCATTCAGGCCAACGAGCATTTCAATGGAGAAAGAGGAAGACCGGTCTCCCTTGCCACATCCCTGCCATCCATCGCCCTCTGTCTCCCGGACAGCCGGAGACCATCCCAAGCCCGGGTCGTCGACGTGACGCAGCAAAGAGTGGCTTCCGCGACTTCCTAGTCAATCCAGGAAGATCTCTGCTACGAAGACTGATCGACAAGACAGGATGCTTTGGAGAGCCTTGTAGGGGTCATCTCTGTCGTGTAGCCTAGTGGAAAGAGCACGGGACAGGAAGTCAGAAGATTTGGGCTCTAATCCTGGCTCTCTCTGCTGGATGAACTTGGGCAAGTCACTTAACTTTTCTGTTGCTCCAGTTTCCTCATCTGTAAAATGGGGATAAAATACCTGTCCTTCCTCCCCTTTAGACTGTGAATCCCAAGGGAGAGAGGAACTGTGTCTGATCTGATTATCCTGAATCATCACCAGTGCCTGACACATAGTGATTAACAAATACCTCTCTTATTTTTATTATTACCACCATCATCATTAATGTGACATCTGGTGTAGCAACTGAGCCATGGGACTGGAAGAGAGGAGCAGTGGAGGAGATGGGTGGGAGAAGTGGGGGGAGGAAAGGTTTGGTGCCAAAAATAAACCTGGAGAGAAAAATGTCTGGTTCCACACCAGCAGGAGATAGGGGATTGGCCAACTGGAAACCAGGTGGTCTGGTGTAAAGCTGGATGACTGCCCACCCTAGAGACGAGAAAGGCAGGCTTCTGACTCTGGGCTCCTCTCTGTACTTTTCTCTCCCTGGATGTAGACCCTGGAAAGAGAAAGCAAAACCTTCTATTATAGCCTTTCTCTCAGATAAAGCCAAACGAAAAGGGAAGCAGCGTGACCTAGTGGAAAAAACACAAGCCTCTAAGTCAGAGGACACGGGTTCTTAAGTTGGCTCTGCCAACTGCTTGCTGTGTGACCTTGGGCAAGTCACTTGACTTCTCTGTGCCTCTGTTCTCCTGTTTTCTCTCTTACGTAGACTATGAGCGGGACAGGGACTGCGTCCAATCTAATTAACTGGTTTCTACCCCAGCGCTTAGAACAGTGTTTGACACATAATAACAAATACCTTTAAAAAATAGAAAGGACATAAAATATGTGTTCAATTCCTTTTAGGCCACTGCCAGATTTCACGAGGCGAGCTGCCATACATCCACTAAGCCCCCTGCCTGATTTTGTTAAAGCTGGGGGCAAGTGGGCCAGAACCTCTCCTTGAGGCTGAGTTGCACAGAACCCCACCATTCCTCAATTCATGTTCTTTTCCGGACGATTTCTGGAAAGCTGTTAGAGAAGCATTTTGGAAAAACTCTGATAAGGACAGAAGGGAAGAGCAGTTAAGATCTATATTTTCACAGATCCGATGGAAAGACCTGAGTGGATGAATGATTTAGGCATGTGTAAAAAAATTCTGGCTGAGAAGTTATGGCTTGAGGTTTGTCTTTTCCCCAATCAATATTTCATGTCAGGACAAAGTAAGGATTTGTGTAGAAGGGTAAAAAATGTTTCAAAATATCATTTTCTAATGGACTTTCTCTTGTCCACTAAAAGGAGTTAATTCCTTCCCCTCCTCCACTGTCAATGCCACAAACCATTACTTCTTCCCCTGAACGAAACTCAAAACAAACTAGTCTAAAGTACTGAGAAAAATAACCTCTGAGGGTCCTTCCAGCCTCAACTTCAAGTGAAAAATACTTGGAGGAAATGGCAGCATAAATATTTGTTTGCCCTTGCAGCATGATCTACGAGGAAACATAATCTTCGTGTATCTTTCACTGACCCTTGCCAATAATTCTGCCGTGGTTGCTGCTGACAGCATATATCAGGGATCAGAAGCCCCACCAGGCTCTTCTCTTCATCAAAGCCAACAGTGACCTTGTAGTCCTGGGAGATGTAATCCCTCTCCCTAAAGATATGACAAGGAGCTTTGCCAACTTGTCAGACAGTCTGACAGTGCTTGGTATCTCATCAGGCCTCCCCCAACCCTGGAAAGTTGTCAGAGGGGAAGCTGGGGCACAATTACAGAGTAATCAGATTGTCCCATGGGGGCTCACATTTTTTAATTCCCCTTTTTACAGATGAGGTAACTGAGGCACAGAGAAGCTAAGTGACTTGCCCAAGGTCACACAGCAGACAAGTGGCAGAGATGGGATTAGTGACTCTAAGAGAACTATCCTGATGAAATTTTTCAGTGATTCTGGATAATCTACATTAGTTTGGGTCTGGGAGTGTGTCTAGCCTTCTCTGTCCACTTCCTTCTCTCCCAAATACCCTGGCCACCCATCTTACCTTTGGTATGGCAATCATGGATTTTGTCTCATAGTCCTGCCACGCAAAGGCCTGTGAAACTGGCAAAAAGTTGCACTTTTGAGGGATGCTGATTAACTTTGTACCTATCTCAGTGCTTAGAACAGTGCTTGACACATAGAAAGTGCTTTGAAAATTCAACAGTAATAATAACTTCGCTAAAAATGTCTTCCTAGATGAGTTGGGTTTTGCACGTACATATCTGGATGAATGTGTGAGAGAGCCAGAATAAATGTATGTATATTTTTGAGTGTTTGGAAGGAATGTGTATGTCTGGGTAGGTCTGGATGAGTGTGTGAGAATGTCTGGGTGTGTTTAAGGGGGTGGGGGAGATCTGAGTATGAGGGGGCCCGGTCTCCCCAACTCTCTCTCTCTCCATTTTCAACCCCCTCCGGCCACCCACCACACACACAGACCATCAGTTTGTCCCTCCCAAACCACCTTTCCTCATTCCTTTTGCCCACTGAGAATCCCCTCCTACAGTTGTCAAATATGCCGAAGGCGGCTGTAGCAGGTGGCTATTTGCAGGAACTCTCCGAATGCCTCAAGTAAAAAGTCAGATGGGGAAAAAGCTACAGGAAGATGGAGAATATTTAGTTTCCATCTTCATGAGCTTGTGATTATGGATATAAAGCAGCTCCAGAGCTGTCCCAAATGGACTCCCAGGAATTAGAGAAGCCCCTGTCCTTTACCGTGATAAACAGTCCTATGTCAAAATAAATTCCCCACCTTTTCACTCTCTTCTAGGCCTTGATTAGTACATTTTTAATGGTATTTGTTAAGTGCTTACTATGTGCCAGGCACAATACTAAGTACTTCACCAGATGCAAGCTCATCCGGTTTGGACACAGTCCACGTCTCACACGGGACTCAATCTTAATCCCCATTTTACAGATGAGATAATTGAGGTACCGAAACGTTAAGTGACTTGCCGCAGTTCACACTGCAGCAGGCAAGTGGGGGAGCTGGGATTAGAATCCAGTTCCTTCGAGACTCCCAGGCCTGTGCTCTGACCACGAGGCCAAGTAGCTTCTCTATGACCAGTTCCACTACACCAAGCTGACATGTGACAGCTTCTCTATGACATGTGAGACCACTAAACTCCTAGAGGTCACTCTATCTTCAGTCACCCGTCTACATTTCAGTTGAAGCTTCCTTATTTAGATTCTATAATGCATATAAAGGCACTTTTTTTCTTGTCAGAGAATACTGAGTGGGAAGAGTCCTGTCTGACCAGCTCAAGTTGAAATGAGCTTTCTCCTCCTGCTCCAATTTCAGATGATTAATCTCTCATATAAAAAGCTATTCGTCCCTCCTTACTTGCTGCAGGGCTGTTCATTTTCATTCCAACTACCCTTCATTTTGGCTTTTGAATTCTAGAACCAAAACAGCTGCAACAGTCTGGCCCAGGTCTCGTGACCCAAGACCTGTGACGTAGGCAAGATTTAAGGCCCAGGAACCTCGCTGGCAGTTTTGGAAAATGCAAACCTGCGAGTCTTCAAGGCACAAAAATCCTTCAGAGAAAAGTTTAAAAAGAAAGATCCTTAGGGCTAGTAATGCCTGGAAAAAACAAGTTGTGAGACGACAGTCCGGATAATACCCATTTTGCAAAAGAGTGTTTGTCTTGTTGAGACCAAAAAGCCATAGGGGAATGAGGCATAATTCCCTCCACCCCAAGAGACAAGCGGTCAGTTGACATCAGGTGAAAATACTCTTCACAGGGGGGTGACAGTGTTGAAAAATGGAACAGTTTGGCCTGACATTTTTCCTGAGAATCTGACTGAGGTGACAAGAAGCCTTTCTCACACTCCAGAAGGCCCGGAGGGGCCCTGCTTCAGTGCTTCAAACCAAACGAAATGGCTTTTAAATTCTCCTTCTCCAAGAAACTGCTCTCTCCCTAATCACCTCCCACCACTCTTCAGACCAGCCAAAGCGTTCTGACAGCTCTTACATTGGCATCAGAAGGAGGGGTGGGCGGGTTGTTTCTATGGGAGCACTGAGTACATTCTCTGGCCTGGCCAATTCTAACAGAACCTCCGTTTTCACATCTTCCAGGCAAGGAGGAACAGCGGGGCCTAGCGGAAAGAACTTGGGCCTGAGACTCAGAGGACCTGGGTTCTAATCTCAGATCTGCTGCTTACCTGCTGAGTGACTTTGCGCAAGTCACAATTTGCCTCTGCCTCAGTTCCCTCATCTGTAAACTATCGCTTCTCCCTCCCACTTAGACTGAGCCCCAGGTGGGTCAGGGACTGTGTCTGACCTGATTATCTGGTATCTACCCCAGTGCTTTGCACATAATACGTGCTTAACACTTCCTGTGGACAGGGAACACATCTACCAACCCTGTTATATCATACTCTTTCGAGCGCTTAGTACAGTGCTCTGCTCAAAGGAACCCCTCAACAAATACCACTATTATTAGGCGCAGGTTGGATTCAGCTGTTGCTGTTGCTTGATGTCATTCCTGTTCTGTGACTGCTTTGTTCTGAATTTTTTTTTTTAACTAATCAGCTATTACTTTGGATGCACATCTAAAAATTCTAACCCCCGAAGTGCATGATGGCAGATGAGTGTGTGAAGGCAGGCTGGCTCTTTCAGCAATATGGAACAGGTGAATTATTAAACCTAAATGGAAGAGTTAAGTCCCAAGAAACGGAAACACCCTGGATGCTGACAACTCGTCTCAGAATGCTTCCATGTCAGGCTTTCCCACTCTTCCCCAAAGACTCAGCTATCTGCAGAGGAAACTGCTCAATGGCAAGGGTTTTTCAATCCCAGTTTTGGGAAATGAATTGTATTTATTGAGCACTTACTCTGCACAGGGCACTATACTAAGCACTTGGAAAAGTACAATAAAACAGAGTTGGTAGACATGTTCCTTGTCACATACAACGGTAGCGAATGATAAAGAGACAAGGGGATAAAAATGACCCGTCAGCTCTGAATTTCCGGGGCCTTGGCCTGTTAAAAGTTATAGCTGTAGGCCTAATTTAACGAGAGTCTTCCTCTTTCTTTCGGTTAAAAAGAGGGAAAAATTCTCATTGTGCTCTCCAATCTGAGGGTTAAAACGAAAGGGAAGAAATTCCATTTTTTCTTATGGTCGGAATGTTTCAACTAACCACATTAACAATGGCCACTGAGTTTTGAGGAGCCATGGTGCTCTGAAACCTGTTTTTTGCTCCTCTCTTTCTCACCCCTCCCTCCCAGTCACGGTGCCAATGGAACTTGCAATCAATTGGGAATCAATGTTACGATGTCAAGTGCCAGCAAACCATAAGCACTTTTGCAAAGTCAGAATCACATCACCAATCATCGATGGTATGTGAGTACTTACACTGTGTAGAGCACCGTACCATGTTTATCGTATCCCTTTGATGCACCCCTAGGAGTGTCAACTTTGATCCCAAGGAAAAAAAAAATCAGAAACTGGAAGGAGGAGAGAACGGGATGGACAGTGACAGAACACTACAGCAGGTAGAAAGACAGAGACAAAGAGAAAATCTGCTATTTTTATGTGAAAAAAAAAACAAGCCACAAAGAGCTGCAGGACTAATAGAGTTTTCTTCAAACTGTTCATTTCCCTTTCCCTTATCTCCTAAAAAACACAAGCAATTATCTAGCACACGAGACTCAGCGAAGTAGTTATGTAAATATGCATATTCAATTATATATATATATATATATATATATATATATATATATATATACATATATGTATCTCCTGAGTGAAACCATACAGAGCTTTTGCTGGAAGAGAGCCGCTCCTTCCTCGATAGCAATGCATCACACTGGTCTGCTCTCAACAACTGATTCTCAGGAATTGGCTGGGATGCAACACGGTCTGGGGCTCTGTTTTACCATGTCTGAATGGTCCTTTTGTACAGCACACCATGCTGAGTAAACAGCATTATTACAACTTAGAAGGTATAGAAATGCAATTTTTTTTTTACCATGTGGCCTCAACTTCTGTGCCCTTCCATTACAGAATCTTGAACAGACAACGTGAGAAGCGGTGCGGCCCAGTGGAAAGAGCATGATCCTAGAAGGTAGAGGACCTGGGTTCTAATCTTGGCTCCACTTGTCTGCTGTGTCACCTTGGGCCAGTCACCTGACTTTTCTGTGCCTCAGTTACCCCATCTCTAAAATGGGGGTTCAGACCGTGAGTCCCAACTGGGGCACGGACTATGTCCAACCCCGCTTAGTGTAGTGCCTGGTACCTAGCACCCCTTAACAAACACCCCTAAAAAAAAAAATAACTAAAAACGTTTTAATTCCTTCCCCATTCTTTGGACTCCAAGAACACAGTCAGTGCATATTAGTATCATGGGCCATATTAATTCTCTAAAGGTTTATTATTATCATTATTATTATTATTATTGTATGTGTTAAACAGTTAGCAGCCTTTTGGCATTAGGTGGGCTAACAAGGACTGGGAAATCCTAGGAGAGATACAAAGCATCTTTCCCATCTTGGCTGGGTCAACCTCTGACAGCACCCCACAGCCATTTATTACATTTAATAACAACAAATCTATCACCAAATTGCTTCCTCACAGAAAGCGGCCAAGTGTTTGCCAGCCTTAACTCTTAGGATCTCTCAAGATCCCCACTTAACGACAATAGCAGGACACAAAAAGAATCTTCTAATCACTGATTTGGTTTAGCTGGAGAGTGACAATGTTGAGATTTCTAGAAGTCCAGCTGAGGAAAGGGCCTCCTAAGGAAGCCATGGAGCCTAGTGGAAAGAGCATGGGCCTTACAGAGGACCTGGGTTCTAACTGTGGTTCTGCCACTTGCCTGCTGTGTGACCTGGGGCAAGTCACTTAACTTCTCTGTGCCTCAGTTATCTCATGTGAAAAATGCTAATTAAATATATGTTCTCCCTCCTACTTAGACTGTGAGCACCATGTGGAACAGAAACTGTATAGGAACAGATTAACTTCTATTACCTCAGCACTTATAATAGTGCTTGACACAGTTAAGTACTAACAAATACCCGAATACAATAGGAAAAAAAAAGCATGGGCCTGGGACTGAGTGGACCTGGGTTCCAAAAGCAGCTCGCTCCTGCCACTTCATCATCCATGGTATTTACTGAGCACTTACTGTGTGCAGAGCACTGTACTTAGTGTTTGGGAGAGTATAAAAAATGGAGTTGGTAGACACATTCCCAGCACTTGCCTGCTGTGTGACCTGGGGCAAGTCACTTGATTTCTCTGTGTCTCAGCTTCTTCATCTGTAAAATGGGGGATTAAATACCTTCTCCTTCTCCCTTACACCGTGAATCCCCCGTGGGGCAGGGAGGGCTGCTGACCTGACTGAATCTACCCCAGAGCTTAGATCATAGTAAGCACTTTACAGATACCCAATTATTATTACCATTGTATCTAGGGTCTTTTAAGGAGTCTAGGGGCTGCCTGGAGTAGGGGACACCATGAGTATTTTAAGAGAGAGGATCCTAAGCCGCGTCAGTTTGGGGGATATACATGGAGTGAAAAATCTCAATGCCTGATCTTCAGCTGGTCCATATAAGTGTTCCCTTTAGATTCCATACTCTGATGGAATAATAAGTGTGGTATTTGTTAAGAGTTTACTATGTGCCAAGCACTGTATTAAACCCTGAGGTACATACAAGATAATCAGGTTATAGAGTATCCCTGTCCCCCATCCTCCAGACTGTACTTTCCTTGAGGACAGGAAATGCACTCTATTTTGCTGTGCACCGTATAACGCACTGTATCTTCCCTAGCGCTTGGTACAGTGCTCTGCACACAGTAAGCGCTCAATAAATACCACTGGGGCTCACAGCCTAAGGGGGAGGGAATACGCTTCCTGCCAAAAAGCCTTCCAAAAAGCACTCTTGGCCCCTTGAACCCCAATTAACATGTGCCAACTGTTCCTATTCTGTCAACACCCCCTGAATATACGAACCCTAGCTCCAGTTCCACAAAACTATCCACCCACTCAGCAACTGGAGTAGCATTACATTTCGTTTTCCCTTTCTTCCCTCTGGGAGGTCGTCTGGAAGAGCCTTAGTAAGCCACGGCAAAAACCAGGGACACCGAGACAGCCATGTGAAGGGCTTTGTCTCGCATTATGGGGTTGGCTTGGCTTCTTCTCTGCCATGGCCCACACTTGTTCCGCACTAGCCAGGGACAAGTTGCGCCTGACACATTTTTGCCTCAAAATAACACAACTGAAGAAAATAAAGGGAAAGCACATCGCAGCTTGAGTTCCTGGACAAAACCAAGACAGTCAAAGCAGACCATGTTGGGGAACCTACTGGGGGGTGGAGGGGTGGGCAAGAAACTCTCTCGCCAAAAGATTGCCAGGAGATTGGAATTTCTGGCAGGTCCCCAGTGGCTTCACTGGAGAGCTGTCTGAATGGCTCACAAGACGTCAGTGTTTTTGGATCCGGCTGGGAAGATTGGCAAGCATTTGGCCCACACGTTTTCAGCAAAGAAAGTGGGAATAAGGAGGGGGTTCTGTCATTCAAAAACGTTGGAAGGGTGGACAGAAGTCATTTCAGTAGAAGATGTGTTTAGGAATTTCAGGTTCAGAGAAATAAGCTTGGAGACAAATCCAATTAGACCCAGGTCCCCAGAATCCCAGGCCTGGAACCAACTTACATTCCAGGCTGTGGATGCAATCTATGGGGAAAAAAATCAAAGGTAAAAGATCCCCACCCCAGAGCTTGATTCTCTAGTGCACCGAGTAAGCCCTCAATAATAACAATAATAATAATGGTGGTTTATGTTAAATGCCTCCTATATACCAAGCACTAAACTCAGATGGGAGCGATAAGAGATAGCAGGTGAGACCTGGTTCCCGACCCACTCGGAGGGAGGGAAAATGGGTAATTTATCCCCATTTTACAGTTGAGGAACCTGTGTCATGGAGAAGCTAAGTGACTGGTCCCAGGTCTCCCAGCAGGCAAGTGGCAGAGCTGAAATTAAAAGCCAGATCTCTCAACTTCCAGGTCCATACTCTTTTCACTAGGTCACACTGCTTCTCCCCATAAACACTACTGACTGTCCGCTTTTCCGGTAATGTCTATTCAGTCTTTATGCCACATTCAATAAAATCCGAGGGATAATAATGAAATCAAGTGCTGGTGTTCTATTAGTCAATCAATAGTATTGTTTCAGGACCTACTGTATGCAAAGCACTGTAGTAAGAGTCTGGGAGAGGGCACAAGAAGAAAGGCAAAGTTCCCTGCTCCCAGGGGGCTTTCAATCCAATGGAGGTGGAGGGGAAGAGAGGAGGGTGTGGGAAGTGGAAGAGAAGGAACATGTTATGATGAAGGAGGGAGGTTCATTTCCACTCTGGTACAGTGTCTCTCGCCCCTGAGACTTGTCTCTGTTCCTACAGAACTAAACCGATGGATTTAGTAGGTGGGACAGGTCTCGACAGGCCTTGGCCCTCGAGGAGAACCTTTCAACGGGAGCCCTGAGAAGATAAGGTCCTGTCTTGTTGGGAACAGTCTCTGATGACTTCAGGCAACATTTACCGGGGAGGTAATGACCTGCAGTTACCTGCTCTTGGGATCTGGTGTCGGGAGCAGTTGCTGAATGGTAAGAATTCTCGCTTTTTCACTGACTTGCTGTGTCACCGGGAGCGCGTCACTTAACTCCCAGAATACCGAGAAGCAGGATGGTCTAGTGGAAAGAGCACGGGGCCCGGAAGTCAGAGGACCTGGGTTCTAATTCTGGCTCTGCCGCTCACCGGCAGGTAACCTTGGGCAAGTCACATGGCTTCCTCATGTCTTAATTTCCTCATCTGTAAAATGGGGATTCGATAACTCCTCTCCCTCCATCTTAAACCACGAGCCCCATGCGGGAACGGGACTGTGTCCAAGCTGATTGTCTCATATCTGTGAGAGGAAGCGTGGCCTAGTGAATAGAGCACCAGTCTGGGAGTCAGAAGGACTTGGGTTCTAATCCCAGCTCAGACTGTGTCCAACCCGATTACCTTGTACCTACTCCAGCGCTTAGTAGAGTGCCTGGCACATAGTAAGTGCTTACCAAATACCATTATGATGATGATTATTATTACCCCAGCACTCAATACAATGCCTTGTACATAGTTAGAACTTAACAAATACCATACAAAAAAAGGACCAATAGCAGGACTTGCCTACTGATAAACTTTGTTAGTACAATCACTCATCCTGTCCCGACTGGATTACTGCAGCAGGCTCCTTTCTGACCTCCCAACCTCCTGTTTCTCCCCACTTCAGTCCATACTTCACTCTGCTGCCCGGATTACCTTTCTACAGAAACGTTCAAGGTATGTCACGCCCCTCCTCAAAAATTTCCAGTGGTTGCCTTTCAACATCTGCATCAAACAAAAACTCCTCATTATTGCCTTCAAAGCTGTCCATCACCTTGCCCCTTCTTACCTCACTCCCTTCTCTCCTCCTACATCCCAACCTGCACACTCTGCTCCTCTGCTGCTAACCTTCTCACTGGGCCTCCATCTCTCCTGTCCCGCCGTTGACCCCTGGCCCACATCCCACCTCTGGCCTGGAATGCCCTCCCTCCTCACATCTGCCAAACAATCCCTCTTCCCCCCTTCAAAGCCCTAGTGGAGGCTCACCTCCTCCAAGACGCCTTCCCAGACTAAGCCCCCTTTTCCTCAGGTCCCCTTCCATTCTGCGTCACTTTGACTCGCTCCCTTTGCTCTCTCCCCCACACCCCACAGCACTTACGTACAAATGTATATATCTATAATTCTATTTATATTGATGCCTGTTTACTTGTTTTGATGTATATATAGCTATAATTCCATTTATTTATACTGATACCTGTTTTACTTGTTTTGATGTCTGTCTTCCCCCTTCTAGACTATAATCCCGGGGTGGGCAGGGATTGTCCCTCTTTACTGCTGAATTGTACTTTCCAAGCGCTTAGTACAGTACCCTGCACACAGTAAGCACTCAATAAATATGACTGAATGAATGAACCATCTATGGGTGGGGGAACAGGTTTAGTACTTATTTCCCCCATCTAATAGAACGATTCTCCTACCAACAAGACATTCTACCAACCTACCAGGACCCCTGTTTCAGTTCAACCCAACTCCCAGAATCCACTTCACACCCAATAAGAAAGTTTCTTGAAGCGGAGGAAGACAGAGAGTTACAAAACGTGCTGTGGGTTGACGAATTTTGAGTTCAAATTCACAGTGCTTCTCTACCTATAAAAGTTAAGCATGCCCTAGGCCAAAATGATTCTCCTGGGAATTTACTTTATTAATAAGGTGGGTTATCAACAAATAGTTTCTTATTGTACATATACCACTAAGAACATGCTCCAACTTTAAATTGAAAACCAGCCTTACTCTACCACCATTCTATTAGGCTATGTTGTTTAACAAGAAAAGAAGACTTCCTGACAGCAGTCATGTTGAGCAGAAGGAACCCAGCATTGCGATTTTATTTCAGAAGAACACCTAAGGGTTTGAACAATTCTTTATATTTTATCCCAAGCGGCGCAACTGCGGATTTGAGGTTATTGAGCTCCTTTTTGGAGGAGTTAATAGACCTACATCACTGTTCTTACTTCCCCAAGACGACTGCATTTCATTTTAAATATCGTTGGGGGTTTAAAACTGTACACTCCATCATTGCAAGAGGGTGGATGTACTGGTAACTCTCTCCTAGTTCAGTAACAGCTCCTGTTGCTAAGAGACCGAATGGGATTTGGGGGATTACTTGAACTCAACTGGGAAAAAAAAAAAAAACAACTAGAAATGAATCTGTTGAGTAGCTGTTTTCAGACAAATCGGCTTGATGATGGCAGACATTCAAAAGAAAGGTGTCGTCCCATTGTCAATGGCAACGGGGAGCGTCTGATAGCAAGGGGCATAATAGACTATCAGTGCTTTCAAGGCTGAACTTCCAAGCTGTGTTCCGTCAGTGCCAAAGTCAACTTGATGAAATTCTTTGGAAGAACATGTATGGACCTCTGTGTGGGCCAAAATATTTCATCAAACTCTGCCTTAATATTTGCCAAAATGCTGACTCCAAACAAGAAAGTGGAATTATTGCAAAAGTTCCCAAAAGATTGGGTACGACATTCTTTCTTCTGCTCTTAATGTTATTCTGCTTCCTTGTTTTTAAGTGGCTTTTTCAAAAACCTGCAAAAGCTGCTTTAAAAAAAAAAACTTCTGAGAAATAATAGCAAAGCTGTGCTAGACACAACCCCCACATCAACATGTTGCACCACAACATTAAATTCCATTTTTGTGATTCTTGTTGCTGGGGTTACTGCCTCTGAAAAAGAATTTTCTAAAGCTCTTCATTTCTGCTGAGGACTACACCCACTAAAAAGCCATTTCAAGGTGAATTGAGCTTATAAAATTCCATTCTCAAGTGTCACATGGAGCGAGGAACATCTTTTTCTCGGGGGCAAAGCCACCTGTAAGCTGCAGGTCAGAGTTGAATGGCTTTTACCCAAGCTGTTTGCAATATTAAATGAACTTAAAGAAGTATCCACACAATAGTATTTGGGAAGAAACTGGGCAGAAAACCGTACTAAGTACTTGAAAGAGTACCAGAGAATAAGCAGACATGATCCCTGCCCTCACTATGCTGACTATCTGTGGTGAGCCTGTCTCGTAGAAAAAAATCATTGGGTTGGATTGACTTCCCGCTCTTGTCAGGCAAACCTTAACCTAAACTCTCCTAGGCAAGTGCCGATCTACCTCCAGTATAAGACCAGTTAACTCCACCAATAACCTGCATTTTAGAATTTTCCTTAGACCGTGAGCCCCTCATGGGACAGGGACTGTGTCCAATCTATCTTGTACCTATCCCCGTGCGTGGCACAGGGGTTGGAACATAGTAAGTGCTTAAATACAATTAAAATGACTTGAAAATGAATTGTTGAACCAAAAGCACAACAGGCAAGCTTAATTCAGACCTGCAACCCCCTTGGAAGATGAAGCTAATGACAGTTCTGACGAACACCTGAAAAAGCAGCAGGATCTAGAGGGAAGAGCACGGGCCTGGGAATCAGCTGGCCCGAGAGTGGGAGGGCCTGGGTCCTAATCCTGGCTCCACCTCTTGTCTGCTGTGACACCTTGGCCGAGACACTTCACTTCTCTGTGACTCAGTTACCTCATCTGTAAAATGGGAATTAAGATTCTGAGCCCTATGTGGGAGGAGGACTGTGTCCAACCTGATTATTTTTGCATCTACCCCAGAGCTTAGCAGAGAGCAAGGCACATGGTAAGCCCCTAACAAATACCACTACAAAACCAAACCAAACCCAACAAAAAAGGTATATCTGCTGGGGATTTTCCTTAAGCCGGACAGATCCCAGCCTGGAGTGGCAAATGTGGGAATGCTGAAGATGCTTCAGAAAAAAATAAATTCAAATCTATGAATGTTTATAACATAATAATTACAGTGCTCGTTGAACGAGAGCTATGTGCTAAGCAATGGGATCGACGCCAGATAAGCAATCCCCGTTTTCCAGAAAACTGAGGTACAGAGAAATTAAGTGACTTGTACAAAGTTGTGCAGCAGGCAAGTGGCAGAGCCGGAATTATAATCAGGTCTAACACAGGGGAGTAGTGTGGGCTAATGGATAAAGCACGGGTCTGGGAGCCAGAGGGACCTGGGTTCTAATCTGGTTCTGCCACATGCCTGCTGTGTGACCTTGGGAAGTCACGTAACTTCTCCGGGTCTCTGTTTCCTCATCTGAAATATGAGGATTCAACGTGCACACTATGTCCAGTGAGTCCCGTGTGGGACACGGACTGGGACTGACCTGATTACTTTGTACATGCCCCAGTGTTTAGTCCAGTGCTTGGCACATAGTATTTAATGGGTACCATAATCATTAACTATCATTACTATGAGACTAAAGAAAAGACTTCGGATGAAAGAAACTCTGGGGCAAAAGAGATTTATCTGTGTTTGTGTAGGAAGAGTAATTAAGTAGGGAGTCACTTTCAACCTGTGTAAATCGGGCTTTAAAAGCACTCAGACAAGGAGATACAGATGCAGTGACTTGCTCTTTATACTAAGTAAAGCTCTGTGATTCCTCTCTGTTTCCCTTTTGCCTCCTTGGGATTCACCGGGCCCTCTGCTTCAAAGGAAGGCGCTCCGAGACGAGCCAAGAACAGAATTTCCAGTCAAGTCTCCCGTCTGAGCAGCCAGCCACTGGGTCTGAAGGATTCCGTCGCTTCTGTGGGGACAGGGGGCGGGGCTTGAAAGGCTTCGGGTTGAGAAGGAATAGAGGGGTGGACAGATAGAGGGGAAGACTGGAGTAGGGGCAGAGGGAGGAGAAGAAGGGAGAGAACAAAGGAAGAGAAAGGGGGAAGGAAAAGTGAAAGGAAGGTGTTCACCTCCGTCTTCACTGACGGTCTTCTGGGGCCATTCTGAGCTCTGGTTTTGGATGACAAGGACGTGGTGAAGACACACTCTGTCCCCGCCCCGTTCTCTGCCTCCACAAGCTTTCTGCGATGATTCCCTTGAAGTGGTGCTATGGCAGAAGACCCCTTATCTATTTATCTAAACGTTGCTAAAACATCTCCTGCCCTGGTGATGAGGAGCTCTGTACAAGTACCCACCGGGCATGCAGCTTCCCACATGGGGAATGCATGCCCACATGGACTTTCTTCTGTTCTTTTGCCAGCTCTTTCCTGCGGCGTTGGGCCAGAGAGTTGAGGGTAGGGATGGTGCCCGTGAACTCTATTGTGCTGTACTCTCCCAAGTACCCAGTACAGAGCTCTGCACACAGTGAACGCCTGATAAACACCAGAGATTGACTGACTGGCTGCAGGAGCGATGGAGCAGGGTGTGGCGGGCTGCCTTTTCCCTCTCTTTTTTTGTTTTTAATGCAATCTGTAAAGTGTTTACTACGTGCCAGGCACTGTACTATAGTCTGGGGTAGATACGAACGAATCAGGTTGGACACAGTCCATGTCCCACATGGGGCTCAGAGTCTCAATTCCCATTTTACGGATGAGGTAACTGAAGCACTGAGAAGTGCAGGGACGTGGTGGAGTCAGGATTAGAATCCAGGTCCTCAGACTCCCAGGTCTGTGCTCTTTCCACTAGGCCATGCTGTTGCTTTTCTCCCTTTTCCATTTTCCCCTCGCCCGTGGGTGGATGTTTAAGCCCTCCTCTGGAAGTGAACCTCCAGAGGGTCATTTCAACCAGCTTACCCACTATGGTCAATAAAGAACCAGACAAAGGGCATTCCCCTGTGGGAGACGGAAAGTTTCTTTGCAGTATATCTGCTGCTGTTGTTGCTCTCTGTTTCCTATAGCGGCAGACCTCAGCAGGAGCTGCCAGGTATTACTGGATGCATAAGCATAAAGGTGAGTGGGTCAGGAGGCAGATAAAGAAGAGAAGCTGCTGCGGGGGGGGGGGGGGGGGGGGGGGTGCAGAAGATAGGAGAGTTTGGCTACAAGGAGAGGGGTTTATGTGAGGGGGAGATGTGGAAGATTGAAGTAACACGGCTACCGTCAGCCCTCTCGAACGTCGGGCAAGGAGAGGCCCGTGATGTCACAGGTTAAGCCGGAAACGCGGCGTACCTTGAGGACGTCACTTGTGCCGTTTCCCCGAAGCTCGCCGACCTTCAGCGATCCCAGAGCCCCCAGCTCGGCCACCCAATCCAAGCCACAGAACTCGGCAGCGGAAACCACGGTGGAGGGAGGCTCGGCCCTGAAAGAAAAACAAGACAAAAAATAATAATTATAATGATGGTATTTGTTAAGCGCTTAATGTACGTTAAGCACTGTTCTAAGCACTGTGGAAGATACAAGCTAATTAGGTTGGACACAGTCTGTACCACACTTATTTTACAGATGAGGTAACTGAGGCACAGAGAAGTTAGGCGCCTTGCCCAAGGTCACACAGCAGACAAGCGGCAGACCTGGAATTAGAACATAGGTCCTTCCAACTCCCAGGTCTGGGTTTTATCTGCTAGGCGATAGAGCTTCCCTTAAAAGCATCCCATGCCATATTGCTACTGGAAAGGGGACCGGACCACTGAAAACCGGACTGAGGGTTCTAAAACAGTGCCTGAGGGCAAGTTTGAAGTGAAAGCTTGAGATGGTGGGGGTCCCATTCTTAAACCTGTTCGGAACCCCCCCCCAAAACCAGGGAACAGCAAAAAGACCCGGAAGTCAGAAAATCAGCAGTAAAGAGCTAGGCCAGGTTCGCTTGTAAATAGTTTAATCTTTTAAGTAAATAAATTGTTTTATGAGCCCTGTAAAGCCTGCTTTGCTTCTGGGGAAAGCACCCACCACATTAGCATTTTCATCAGTTGCTCATAGGCCATTTGTTTGCTTTGTGATCTTGGGCAATTCACTTACCATCTCCGGGCCTCAGTTTTCTCATCTGAAAAATGGAGATTAAATCCTACTCCCTTCTACTTGAGACTGTCAGCCCTAAGTGGTACAGCGGGTGTGTCCAACCCGATTCACTGCGGGCAGGGAACGTATCTTCCAACTCTGTTGTACTGCACTCTCCCAAGCGCTACGTCCAGTGATCTGCCCACAGTAAGCGTTCGATAAACACCACTGATGATGATCAACATTTTGAAACGACCCCTCAGTTTAGTACAGTGCAAGGCATATAGTAACCGCTTGTCAGGTACTATTGTTTTGGAAGATGTGGAGCAAGAACTGGTAGCAGCACATTCCAGAAGGAGAGTGGGGCGAGGCTCGGGAGCACTGGAGTTTTGAGGTTACCCTTTGTTTCCCCCTTCAGCCTGAGCTGACCAAAACTCTCTCCTGAGGGTAAAGCTCAGCAAAGCCGACAGCTCCCCCTGTTGCTTTTACGGGTTCAGAGAGAACGCATTTCTCCTGGAGGGACACCTGTGGTGACTCCATCTCTCCACCACTTGCAATCAGCCCGTGTGACTAATCAAAACTCTGTTGTGGGAGAGGTCGCAACCTAGGAAAGACGATTAAAAGGGTGCCGGGGAAAACAACCACTGCCGTTCGCTCCTTGCCCTGTTGTCGGGATTCTCTCTGTGGGGACGTCCCTCCGGAAACCCCAATATGAGGAGGTGAATTGTAGAGTGGGAAGGGGTCACCAAAGCCCTCCTGGTCCAGTCTCCTGACCTCAGACATCTGAAGAAAGGGCCACCTGCATGCCGAAAGGGGGTAAATTATTCCAGATTTCTTGGATCTCAACATAAAGAGCTTTGAGAAAGAGGCAACACAGTCTACCGGAAAGAGACCGGGGAGTGCAGAATTCCAAGTTCTTGTCCCAGTTCTGCATGTCTTTGGACAAGTCGCTTAACCTTTGTGTGCCCCTGCTTTTCCGTCTTTAAAATGGGGATGAGATTTCCTGTTTCCCTACAGATGAGATTGAGAGTCTGGTATGAGACAGGAACTATGCCCCTTCAATTACCCAGAATTTAGCACACAGTAAGCAGTAGGAAAGTCCCATCTTCACTGTGTCTCAGTTTTCACGTCTATAAAATAGGTAGAAAATACCTGTTCTTTGTCATCCTAAACCATGAGCCCCAAATGGGGCAGGGTCTGTGTCTGACCTGATGATCCTGTATCTACTCCAGCACTTAGCACAGTGCTTGGCACATAGTAAAGGATTAATAAACATCATTGTTATTCTTGTCATTATTATTGTCATGTAATATAATAATAATGATAAAGTAAATAAAATTATCTAACTTCTATCATCTAATTTGCATTATCCCATATATTCATGCCTATACATATATATACATTCATTCAATAGTATTTATTGAGCGCTTACTATGTGCAGAGCACTGTACTAAGCGCTTGGAATGAACAAGTCGGCAACAGATACAGTCCCTGCCGTTTGACGGGCTTACAGTCTAATCATATGTGTGTGAAGTCATGATTTAGACATGAAATGCATCTATAACAGTCCTACAAGCAACGATATTTAGAATCACATAACATAGCCTAACCTGGAATATTACATGATCCAAAATTTCACATTCTCCAAGATTAAAAAAAAATCCAGCCACAAATATCTTGTCTCCAAAGAGTTAACTGGAAAGGGAAACAAAGGGAAAGTCACTTTTGCCATCCATATTATGTGCTTTTAGAATTTTTTCCACATTATTACCAACTCTATTGCACTCTCCCAAGCACTTAGTACAAAGCTTTGCATGACGTAGTGGAAAGAACACAGGGCTAGGAGTCAAGGAAGCTAGGTTCTAATCCTGACTCCACCACTTGCCTACTGTGGGACCTTGGGCAAGTCATTTAACTTCTCTGTGCCCTGGTTTCCTCACCTGCACAATGAGGATTCATTGCTTGTTCTCCTTCCCCCTTAGATTGAGTCCCATGTGGGACAGGGACTGCCTTGTGTCTACCCCAGCACTTAAGTTCTGTGTTTGGAATGAAGTAAGCACTTAGCAAAAACTATAATCACTATAAATGTCATTGCCTTGCCCTTCTTCTGTGGTTCGCGCTCCTCTCCCTTCTGTATTTTGAGAGTTGCGGGGTTCCTCTCATCTAAGAAACAAAGCCCCAGTTGTACGAGAGGAAGGAGAATCCCATGCACTCTCTCCGGAAGCAACGCTTCCAGGAGGTTGAGGGCTGGTGAACATATTTGGTTTAATTGCCGCTGGCATTGGGCCTGGTACAGTTTTGTGGTTTTGCTAGTAATTGCGCGTATGTTTCCTTCGCAACATGATTGGAAAGGATTGGTTCTTCCCAATTAGCTAGCTTCACTACGGGTCGGGGAGCTTTCCCTCCCCACCCTCAACCTCTGGGTCATCCAAGGGAAGACTAGGATTAGATTTCCATGAGTGATTATTCACCTTTCATTTACTGCAGTCAGCAGGAGGATTACCAGGAGTCAGTTTGTCACTTCTACCCTTGGGCTTTAAAAACAAAACATCACCGCCAAAAAAAAACACACAAAAAAAACAACAAACCCCAAAAAACCAACCAAACAAAAAAACTCAAAACCCTAAAAAAACCAACCAAGAGTGTAGACTGCAGAGACCACAGTGCTTTGCAAAAGGTAAGCACTCGATAAGTACTCCTGCTAATCCTATTTTCTCTCCTGAGGCCAACTCACTGACAAGATGCAGCAAACAGATGCAGATAATAATAATAAATGCAGTATTTGTTAAGCACTTACTATGTGCCAGGCACTGTACTTAGCACTGGGATGGATACAAGCAAATCGGGGTGCACACAGTCCCTGTCCCAAGTGGGGGTCACAGTCTCAATCCTCATTTTACTTATGAGGTAACTGAGGTACAGAGAAGTGATCTGCCCAAGGCCATATAGCAGATCAGTGGCAGAGGCGAGATTAGAATCCATGACCTCCTGACCCCCAGGCCTGTGGTCTATCCACTAAGCCATACTGATTCCTCCGTGTGTTGTGATGTGCAAGAAGGCTTGTGGGATACAAACTGCAATTGAGAAAATGATGTGGAAGTACCTTGTACTATTTATAGAAAATTATTTTTAAAAAAGCAAGTTTCCTAAAAAAAAGTGCCACCTCCCTGACTCAGCCATTTCCATCTTGAATATACCCTTTTAGACTGGGGGAGCTAAGGAGCTTCTGGGAATTGGATACTGCAGGCAACAGGGCAGGCAGCTTTCTTAGGACGACAGAATTCTCCAGAAGTTTTAACTTGTACCAAGAGAAGGATGTTTGAAATACCAGATCCTCAACAGGCCTGCTTGATGCCATCCTGAAACACAGCCCTTTGTATCCAAGATCCATTCGTTCATTCAATGGTATTTATTGAACAATTACTGAGTGGAGAGCACTATACTGAGCACTTGGGAGAATACAACAATGAACAGACACAGTCCCTGCCCACAACGAGCCACCAATGAATGGTATTTATTTACTGCATGCAGAACACCGCACTAAGTGTTTGAGGGAGTGTGATGGAGTGAGGAGACATGATTCTCCGCCTCAGGGAGCTTACAGTCTAACAAGGGATGCGGACACTAAATGAGAATTAAGGAAAGTGAGCAAGTGTGAAGATGCGTACATAAGTGCTCTCAAGAGACTGGACGGGGTGAGTATCAGAGCTATCAGAGTAAGCTCGTTACGGGTACGGACTGTGCTGATCGCAGTCGGTGCTGATGGCATGCTGGAGCTGCTCTGCACCCCTCACCTCGCCCCCTACACCTCTGTTTGGTCCCCACTGCTCCAACGCCACACCGTACCAACTGTGATTAGCCCCCTCTCCTGCACAGGGACATCTCCATGAATTCCTGTTTCCCAGCAGCAGTAAATCTACATGCCCCAGAAATCCTTGGGACATAAAAGCCCCAACCTGTTCCTGGTCCCTCCCTCCCAGCTCTCCCTCCCTCCCTGGAAATGACCTGGCCCTCAAGTGTTAGATGTGGTTAAGCTTTTTACAATGTCCTTTCCCTGATCTCCCATCTCACTTCCCTGCCCCATCCTTTCCCTTTCCTGTCTCCCCAGCATCTGGACCACACAAAAGATGGTAGAATGCAGGGCAGGGTATCAGCTGGGTGGAAAACAGGGCCTGGCTGCAGGAATGATTTATCGAAACCATTCAGCTCAAGGAAATTCCTTTGTCTAGAGCCACAGGGAGGGGTGGGTGGGGTGAGAGATGGAGAGAAGGGACGTGGAGGAGGGAGACAGTAGGTTGCTGAGAGGATGAAGGGGATGAAGGGGCCAATTACAAGACAGTGACCTTGCTTCCCTGCCCCCTCCCGATGGTACTTTAGCAGCGTCGCTAGCAAAGCAGCAGTGTGGCCCCGCGGAGAGAGTACGGGAGTCAGAGGACCTGGATTCTAATCCCGCTCCGCCACTTGCTTGCTGTGTGACCTCGAGCTGGTCACTTTAGTTCTCTGGGCCTCAGTTTCCTCTTGTGGAAAGTAGGTACCCATTCTCCCTCTCCCTCAGACTGAGGGGCTGTGCCCGACCTGATTATCGTCTACCTACCCCAGGGTCTGGCACAGAGTAAGCGCCTAGCAAATACCACGATTATTATCATCGAAGGCTCAGAGTTTTCTTTCTTAAGCGAGTGAATCTCTGGGTGATCCAGAATGATTCCTCTGAGTTCCCTGAGTGGGCGTAATGGAAACAGCTTCAAAACATTTCAGCTGAAATGTGCAAAAGGGAGATTAAGTCCCTTCACCACCCCCTTGGTCCCGGCCACCACTCGAGCTACAGAAAATAGCGCACATTCGGTCCGAGACGGATGTGTATCTGACGGGTTTTATGGCACAATCTGCATTGCCTGGTGCAACCACTGGGTGCATTTCTCTTTATGAATTAGATGCCGAGGAAACATGCACACTTACCACGATCCCCTGATCGCCAGTCACCATGGCGACCAGGCTCTGGTGCGAGGCTCTCCCGCTACCCTTGCTGGAGCTCAATCCATGTTTCTCTCTGCTGGACCCCTCCTTACTTTGGGTACCAGGGCATCCTCGTTAGGTTTCAGTAGCTGGCTAGCTCGGGAAGGGTGTTCCTCTCCCCTCACACTGGGCAGTCTCCTCTAAGCTTGCGGAGCTGCCTCTATGATCAAAGAAATTAATTTAATCGTATTCATTAAGCGCTGACTGTGTGCAGATATTTCAGACAGAGTTGGGGCTTTCCTTCCGGACAAAACTCCGGGACAGATCGGACCCGCATTTTTGTTCTTGCCATAATAATAATGGTATTTCCAGGTGTTCACTTGGTAGCCCAGCACTGGGGTAGATACGATACAAATGGATAGGACACAGTCCCTGTCTTGCATGGGGCTTCTGGAGCCAGGAGGGTAAGAGGAGAGAGCAGCAGGTCAATCATTTTTACAGATGAGGAAACTGAGGCACAGAGGTGAAGTGACTTACCCAAGGTCACGCAGCAAGCAAGTGGCAGAGCTGGGATTAGAAAGATTAGAAATCGAGTCCTCTGACTCGGAGTCTTGGTCTTGTCCCTCCAGGCCATGGTGGCCCGGGAGGGCATAGGGAGGTGAATCTGTGAACACACGGAGATGGACAGCCCCTACACCCTCCCCCCGCTGCCGCCTTCCACATCTGCTTCCATCCACATCTGCTTCCATCAAAAAAGTGGTTACTTCTAGACTGTAAACTCATTGTGGGTTGGGTGGGTTGTCTATTAACTTTATTATAGTATATTATCCCAAACACTTAATACAGTGTTCTGCACACAGGAAGCGCTCAATAAATACCACTGACTGATTGATTGATGACTACTTCTTTTCCTTCTCAACTTTTCTACCCTTCCTCGAGCTTTGAATGTCATTTTTTTTTTAATTTTTCTAAAATAGAAGGTGGTAATACTGTGGCTGCTCTCCCCCTCTGCCCCCCACTCCCACCTTGCCCCCCTTCTCCACCTCCCATCACAGCTACGTCTACGTCTACTACCTGTCCCCTGAGAGGCTGGGAGGAGCCCTAGGTGGGTAGGGCGTCCGGACGGGTCCTTGCTCTTTGGCACAGGAGGAGAGGTTTCAGGGTGGGGAGCGGATGGAAGGGGATGGGCAGGGTTGAGTAAACAGGCTGAGGGATTTACCTCCAAGGGTGTGAAAAATGACTCAACTCCGCTGCACCCGTGGAGAAGCTATTGACAAAGACCAGGCGGCTGAGCTCGCGTTAAAAATCAAACGGAGCAGTGTATCACGGTAGGGTGGGAGCGGCAAATGTATTGCCCGTGTGATGCTAGCCCCTAAGAACGAACCGCTCATTTCTACTGTGGTCCAGCTGGGAATATATTATGACTGTAAGGAACGGCATGTTTTTTTTTCTCATTCTTACTGAAATCTAATTCATTCCTCACACGACTATTCTGGCAGACCCATCAAACCAAAGTACCAATAGATGGTTCTTGGAAGCAAATTACAATAAGCTAGAGCATTTGGTTTTTATTTACCTGTTGCTTTCTAATTTGGGTCGGGTAACACAATGTTTTCCTCAAGAAGACATAATGCCAGGGAAATCTTAAACCACGTTACTCAAGGTTTATGGGCAAGTCTGAGCCGCAGGGGTAGACTCAGCTGGGACTTTCACCGAGAGTGACTGCAATAGTATGATCACAGTATTTGTTACGTGTTTACTCTGTGCCAAGTGCTGCACTAAACCCTGGGGTAGATACAAGACAACCAGGTCGGCCATAATCCCTGCCTTCCATGGGGAATACGGCGTTAAGGGTGGGGAGAACAGGTACTGAATCCCCATTTTACAGATGAGGAAACTGAGGTACGAAAATGTTAAATGACTCACCCAAGGACACAAGCAAGCAAGTGGTGGGGCTGGGTTTAGAACCCAGATTCCCTGACTCCCAGGGCTGGGTTCTTTCCACTATGCCAACCTATTTCTGTCCCTAGGGCCCAGATCAAAGGGAGGATTGGCGAAGAGGCTGAGAATGTATATTCTGGAAAATGCCCAGCAGGTCAGCATCAAGTTGAAGCAGCGTAGCTTAGTGTAAAGAGCCCAGGACCGGGATTCAGGTGACTGAAGTTTAAACTCTGGTTCTGCCTCTTTCCGGCTGTGTGACCTCAGATAAGTCACTTCTCCAAGCCTCAGTTTTCTTACCTGAAAACTGGGAATGAAATAACTGTTCATGCTGCTGGTGTGAGTCCAGTGAGGGCCAATAACAGGGGCAGATCTAACTGTATCTACCCCAGTGCTTAGCACAGTGCCAGGGACATAAGCACTTATATACCACAATTTTTATTATTAATAAGTTCACTGCAGATCTAACAGTAGATGCCATATGCACGAGACTCTCGGTAGGCTGTCCCTTCTGTACTATGTTCTCTGGAAGAAGTACAAACAGTAGGAGAAAAAAGAAGAAAACATAATAAGGAAAGAAGTATGTTTGAGAGAACAAGAGGGGAAAAAGCCTTATCACCTAAGGGTCTCTGCCTTTCTCTGGTGAAACTGACCCTAATATGGGTGTTACAATGGATCTCCAAAATGTTCACTTTGAACATATGTGTGTCAGTCCATAGAAATTCTGTTGTAGTAACATGGGTTCCAGAATACCGGACCATGCCCCATTAAAAAAAGCCTACCTGCCCGCTCACACAACATTCTCCTCACATACACAAACAGCAGCATGGCCTAGTAGAAAGAGCAGGGCCTGGGAGTCACAGGACCTGTGGTTCTGAACCCAGTTCCACCCTTGTCTGATGTGTGATCTTGGGTAAGTCACTTCACTTCTCTGGGCCTCAGTTTCCTCATCTGTAAAAAGAGGATTAAAGACTTCTCGTCCCATCTACTTAGACTGTGAGCCCCATGTGGGTCCAATCTGATTAGTTTATATCTACTCCAGAGCTTAGAACAATGCTTGACATTTAGTAAGTGCTTAACAAATACCACAATTATTACTGGATTGTCTTGTATTATTATGACAACCATTGATAATAACGTGACCTGTTCTTGCCTTGCCTAGCTTTCCCATGCCAACGCCCACACACGGGTGTGCAGCCTGTTTGGGGCTCAGTAGCCAACAGAACACTTTCACCGTGTTCTGTCGCCACATTTGCAGGCTACCCTCATACCCTTTCCCCCACACCGGCTGATTCCCCAACTCCCAGAATGCTCTATCCAGGGAGGCAATTAATCAGTCAATGGTATTTATTGAGTATTTACTCTGTGCAGAGCACACTACTAAGCCTTTCGGAGAGTACAATGCAATTGAGTGGGTAGAACCGATCCCCGCCCTTAAGGAACTTACAATCTAACAACAATGACGATACTAATAATAATATTTGCTAAGCACTTACTATATGTCACGTGCTGTTCTAAGCCCGACGACAGATACGGGATTAACGGGTTGGACAAAGTCCATGTTCCACGTGGGTCTCACAGTCTAGGTAGGAGGGAGTACGATTTAATTCCCATTATAAAGATGAGAAAACTGAGGCATCGAGACATTAAGTGATTTGCCCAAGGTCACAGAGCAGACAGGTAGCCGAATCGGAGTTAGTCAATCATTCAGTCGTATCTGTTGAGTGCTTACTGTGTGCAGAGAGCACTGTACTAAGCACTTGGGAGAGTACAATATAACAATAAACAGACATATTCCCTGCCCACGAGCTCACAGTCTAGAAGGGGAGACAGACACTCTGACTCCCAGGCTCATTCTCTTGTCATTAGGCCACGCTGCTTCTCAACCTGGGGAAATCTAGCAGGGGAGACATTAAAATAAATTACAGCTACAGGAATCAGCAGAGAGCACATAAGTGCTGGGGGGGGGGGTGAGCATCAAAGTACTGAAGGGATAGGGATCCAACTGTATAGGCGATGCAGAAGGGAGGATAAGGTGGAGCACAATTACTCTTCCAGCAACTTAGGAGACCCAAAAACCCAGCTAAGTGACACAAAAAAATGGCTTCCTGCACTAGGCATGTATATTCATCAACCAGCCCTGGGGCTCTTTAAGAGTTATTCTTTAAGGCAGATTCCGTGAAGAGGAATCTCAGACCAGAACCATGAGGAATCCGTTGTCGGGGTCCTAAATGCAAACAAGGCCAGAAACAAATAGCTGAGTCAGCCCCCTGGTCAAGAAAACTTTTATTTCTCCTGTGGGGCAGAACCACAGAACCACAGCTCCACAAACATTCATTCTCACCGGAGCCAAAGCAGGCCTTGTGCCAACTCTCTAGATTGTAAGCTCGTTGTGAGCAGGGAATGGGTCTGCCAAATCTGTTGCATTGTACTCTCCCAAGCGCTGAGTACAGTGCTCTGCATGTAGTAAGTGCTCAACAAATCCCATTGATGACTGGTAGGATTGTGTCGTCTCTCTCCTCTTCCCTCCCGGTTTCTGAGTCGTCTCCCCCTCTCTACCTGGAGGTTGCGAAGGTGAGCCTGGGCTGGGCTGAGACCCCCGCCCCCTCCACCTCATGGCAAGTGACAGAAGAAACCCCAGACTGAGTTCATCCGTTTTCTTTTTTGTTTTGCTTTTTAAGAGAGAAAACCAAAAAGCCTCCCAGATGGGCTATTGCTTCACGGAACCCGTCCAAGGACTGGAGAAATAGCTCAGATAGCTGATTCTTTGAGAAGCTCCTTGCTGCCCCCAGCATCTATTTGCCTACAATCGAACCACAGTGCTTAAGGACCTGGGTCAATTAAGCGTCTTAGCCCAGAGATTCAAAATATGGAATTTAAGTCGGAAGCCTCCCAAAAAGGCCTCTTGAAGCTTGAAAAATAAAAACACATTCACATTTCAAACATCCTCCAAATAAAATAAGTCGGCTGGCGATCTAAAAACCATTTGTAGGATCCAGGCGAGCGGTAGGCTCAATGAAACTGGATTATTTTCCTCTCCGCAGAAAGAACAGTCCCACACGGTTCTGGGTCTAAACAAAATGCTTTTTGATTCTTATTGGATTACAGAGAAGTCTCGTCTATAGGGATGGGCAAGCTCAGCTGGGTTGGGGGATTTTATTGAACATCTCAAATTATTTTTCAAATGTTTTGGGTTGGAGAAGCCCAAAACTTGGCTGGCTAGGAATTCCCTCCCTCCCTTAATTTTTAAACCCATGTGTATTTTAGAGGAAATTGAGTCCGTATGTTTCTGATTCATTTACACTTAACTCATCAAAATGTTGTTTTGTAAGAGCCATTTGAAGTCCAAGAAGTCTCTAATGAGTGTGTGTGTGTGTGTGTGTGTGTGTGTGTGTGTGAGTTCTCTAAGCCTTTTTTCAGGAACCAGGAAGTTGTGTCTTGCCAGGCCTTGTTTGAACCCACAAGGTGGAATTTGCCAAATCTCAACAAAATGCAGTCTTCTGTCCTTACTTCCCTGGTTAACTAACCTGGCAGTGGACGGCCAGGGGATTCATCTGTTAAATTGAGTTAAATATTGAAGTAGGTCAAAGGCAGAGCTTTCCTCCTGCGATCCAGTGCCATTTCTCCCTTTAATTAGTTACCCTGGCTGCGAGAAGCTGGTTTTTCTTATGGAAACAGTGGCAGGCTTTTGTGAGATTCAAACTAAAGAAAACCAAAATGGGGAGTTGGAGATTAGGACCCGTCTGTGACTAGTGGTGACCACTAACTCTTAGGTGGGCAGAGAGGCGAACCTCAAAGCTATTCCCTGCACCCGTATGGCATTAGGGATTTGGGGAAATTACCCTCCCTCCAGAAACACACAAAAAAAACATGAACAAAACACTTGCATTACTTTACAAATGATGAGCCTCTGTAGCCCATATTATTTGCACCCTCCTTAATATTCATGGATAGAGTTCTGCTCAGTTTATTCACTTTTAACAGAGCAGTAAATGTTTTTACCTCAGTAAGAGTGTAAGCCTAGTGTTGAATGGGTCTACCAACTCTGCTGTACTGTACTCTCCCAAGCACTTAGTACAGTGCTCTACACACAAGCGCTCAATAAATACCTTAGATTGATTTGTTATTCTGTACTTCAAGGGACTAGTACAGTGCCCTCAATAGGTGCCCCTACCACCACCACCACTGGTTTTGCTAAGGTAACCAGACTTACCACTTTGCCCAAGAAGCTCCTATATTTCAACTGTCAATCCGGAGTTCGCATAAAAAGTAATCGGGACCTTGTCACGTCCCTTTTCCGCCTACGTTAAGCGTAATCTAGTCTAGTAAGGAGGAGGGAAGAGACAATGGGAGGCTGTTGACAACTGCCAATGAGTCTGGCAAACGGAGAAGGAGATGCAGGCTAGGAACTGTACTGCTTTCAGCTTCTGTCTCACCAAATGGAGCTTAGATTTCCCCCATATCCCAAGAAGGCCATTGTAAGTTCTGAGCTCCGACACTGGCTTCTGGGCATGGATTCATCCTGAATTAATAGGCTCCTCTCCCAGAACTAAGTAACTAAGCTGTCTCCGGGAATGGCTCTGCAGACGGATGGGCACCCTCTCATGGCTACTGAAAACCAACACCTTTCCTCTTAGAGAAGCTGGCTGAGAAGCAGCGTTGACTGACCTAGTAGAGAGTACGGGACTGGCTGTCAGGAGACCCGGGTTCTACTTCCTCCCCCGTCACTTACCCGCTGTGTGTGACCTTGGACCAGTCCCTTCATTTTTCTGGGCCTCGGTTTCTGGGCCTCTAAACCGTGGATGAAAATACCTGGTCTCCCTCCCTCTTCGACTGTGAAACCCCTTGTGGGCCGGACGGAGGTTTTATCTGATCTGATCGTCCTATATCAAAACAGTGCTTGGCCCGCTGTAAGGATTATACCGATACCAGCATGGCCCAGTGAAAAGCGCACGGGCTTAGGGGTCAGAGGTCATGGGTTCTAATCCCGGCTCCGCCACCTGTCAGCTGCGTGACTTTCGGCGAGTCGCTTAACTTCCCGGTGGCTCAGTGACCTCATCTGTAAGGCTGTGAGCCTCACGTGGAGCAACCTGATTACCCCGTATCTACCCCAGCGCTTAGAACAGTGCTCGGCACATAGTAAGGGCTTAACAAACACCAACATTATTATGATCGCTACTATGGCTTTCTGAACATTTAGGAGCTCAACTCGCCGATGCCGCGAGGAAGCCTGTGGGATGATCGCAACTGATCCTCCTCTGCTTTCACTATTCCCATTCGGCTCAGATCTAGCCCACGCCCTATAAGCCACATTTCAAATGAATGCCCTTCCCAAATATTCTGTGGTTCAAGAGCGCCATCTTGAGGAGTGCTCTATTCCAAGAAGCCACTTGGCAACGGACGGGAGAAGAAACCAGACATTCTCAGAGGAAGAGATAGAGAAGCTTCTAGATTATTTTACAAACCTTGCGTCGACGTATGGGGATGTTCGAAGGGCACAAAACAGACCCCAACGAAAATGGTTTTGTTTCGAGTGGACAAAAGCAACACTGACAAGCCCTCTTTAAACGTTGTTTTCCCCCTAATAGCGCCCAAGTCAATACTTCTTTCCCCCCACCTTCCCACCCCGCACTTAAACATTGCCTCTCACTGCCGCAGAAAATCACTGCTGTTTGGAGAGGCTGGGTTACAATGTAAATAACTGTTTGAAATTGACAAGCGGGCGGGGATATTGAGAGATTTTCTGGGTTGTTCCTCAGGTCAGTCCCCTTACAGTAAGAAGGTTGGGCACTGATGGCTTTGGAGAATCTCAGACAGCCCTTTGCTTTCTTTTTGTTCAAAATGGTACTCGTTAAGCGCTTACTAGGTGTTAGGCACTGTATTAAGCACTGGGGTGGAGACAAAATAATTAGACTGAACAGTCTCTGACGCACATGGGGCTCACAATCTAATTTGCAGGGAGATTTAATCCCCATTTTACAAAAGAAGTATCTGGAGAGAGAGAAATTATGTGACTTGCCCAAGATCACACAACAGGAAAATGATGGAGACAAGCTTAGCAGAACCTAGGTCCTCTGACTTCCAAGCTCATACTCCTTTCATTAGGCCCCTCTGCTTTGCTGAGCCAGAAGCAGCAGACATACGTTATGCAAGGTGCATTATGTAGGTTATGTAACATAACGTCATTGCGTTTTTCTGAACACCTAACTGGGTACTCAGAGCACTCCACTCAGCACTTGGGAGAGTGAAATAGAGTTCTAGGTTCTTGGCAGAAATAGGCAAACCCTAAAGAATCCTAGCACTTACTCAGACCTGCCTTGACCACTTCATCTGCCTCTTGGCTGACTTCCTAGCCTCCTGTCTCTCCCCACTCCAGTGCACACTTCACTCTGCTACATGGATCATTTATCAACAAAAACATTCATTCCATGTCTCCCCAGGCCTCAACAACCCCCAATGGCGTATGCCTTACCATTGGCTTTAAAAGATTCAATCATATCAACTCATCTTACCTCACTTCATTTATCTCCTACTACAGCACAGCCCGCACAGTCTGCCCTTCCATTCATTCATTCAATCATATTTTTTGAGCGCTTACTGTGTGTAGAGCACTGTACTAAGCATTTGGGAAAGTACAATACGGCAACTGAGACGATTCCCTGCCCACAATGATCTTACAGTCCGGGGGGGGGGGGTGCCCCAATCTCATCTGTGTCGCTGCCGCCTCCTCTCTCTAGCCTGGAAATCTCTCCCTCTCTCTCTCCCTCTCCATATATGCCAGACTACCATTTTCTCCACCTTCAGGCATTAATAAGGTCTCATCAACCAAGAGGATTCCCCCTATTAAGCCCTCTTTTCCCTGGTAAATTCGTTATGGGCAGGGAATGTATCTGCTAATTCTGTTATATTATACTCTCCCAAGTGCTTAGTACAGTGCTCCGCACATAGTAAGCGCTCAAAAAATACCACTGATTGATCGACTGATTGATTTCTCTGTGAGCAGTGCTTCCTGAGGCCTGATTTGAATTGCTGTTCTTTGTAGGATATTTTCACTTCAGCCTGGGCTTCAATTCTTAGTGCCAAGATGAAAATCACGCCTCAGCTTGAAGTCCTCTGTCTCAAATTTGACATTTCCAGAAAAATAATCCCCAGTGCCAACTCCCTGCTTCCTAACACTTCCCCTTGGTCTGCCACTTGGTAGATAGAGGGTTTAGAATAGAACTGGTACTCACGTTTCATATATAAAAAGACATTTTTCTCTTGTTCCAGTCTCCACGATTCTTTCCCTGTGCCATACTTGAAGGACAGAGCTAGCTCATACAAATCCAAAAGGAATTAGCACACATAATGAAAAGCAGAGACGCCTGGTGGAAAGAACCCAGAGGACCTGGGTTCTAATCCAGGTCCTGCCACTTGCCTGTTGTATGATCTTGGACAAGTCACTTCACTTCTCGGTACCTCAGTTTCCTCTTCTTCAAAAAGGGGAATAGATACCTGTTCTCCCTCCTACCTAGGACTCTCAGCCCCAAGTTCATTATCTTGTTACCAGCCCAGCACAACGCTTTCCATATAGTAACGCTACTTTCCAAGCACTTAGTACAGAGTTCTGTTCACAGTAAGTGCTCACTAAATACAACTGAATGTAGTAAGCCCTTAACAAATACCAGTGATGATAATGATGGCAGGGAAAGCTAGGAACTAACACCAGCAATGAGACCTGGCACAAAATTTCGAATCTCTCCTCTTCACTGTCATTAATAAAATCCAAGAGCAAACATTTCTCTGTTACTGGAGCACCAAGGAAAAACTGAACTGGAAGACTCAGAAGCCCTCCCTTGGATTTTCTCACCTCTGTGCTGCATGCTCAGCTGGAGAAAAGACCCTTTAGATTCTATTTCAGAAAAGCCATCCGACAAGATCCTTCTCCACTTTATCACCACCAAAGCGAAAGTACAACCGAAAGACTCTCCCCAGTGAAATAAAATGCCACGGTTTCCTGCCCTGTGGAGAGTGCCCCACTGGGGCTCTGCATGGTACCACAAGCTAATGGGAAATGGAATCCTTTGCTCCGTGAGAATGCCAACCACAGTAACGGGAATCCCAACCCCGAGGGAGAGCCCAGCCCGCAAGAGACCTAACCACCACAGCAGAAGACAGATGGCACGTCCTGGTGGAAAGAGCACATGACTGAGAATCAGGAGACCAGGGTTCTAAATCCTACTTTCGACACTGGCCCGTTCGGTGACCTGGGGAAATCCATTTAACCACTCTGTGCCTTTGTTTCCTCTCCTGCATTATAGGGATGAGGTAAAATAGTTGTTCTCCCTCCCTCAGGCTGGGAACCCCATTTGGGAAAGGGACTGGCTCCAACCTGATGATCTTCAATCTGCCCTAGTGCTTAGTATAGTTTTTGGCACGTAGAAAGCAGTGAAAAATACCCTTATTATTATTATTCCAGCTCTCCTGCCCTCTTAGACTGTGAACCACAGCCGACTACCTCAGCTGTAGCAGCTGAGGCTGGGGAGATGGAGGTGAGGGAAGGGCTAGAGGGTGGTGGCTCTAATCTACCCCAAGTCCTGCAGCTATTTCAGGGCCTTCAAGCAGGGAAGGAGAAGTAAAAGGGGGGGGGGGGGAGCACAGGGTGGTGGTGGGGGAGCGCAGGGTGGTGGGGAGGGTCCCCTCTCAAGCCTCCCCCCAATTCCCACAGCCATTCCAGACGGACCTCCACGGCTGTGGCAGGCCTGGGAAAGGAGCCAGCCCAGCCCAGTGCAACTCCTGTATCAGTGTAAAAAAAAAAAGCTAAAATCAGTGCCTGCCTGGGGAGGAGAGGAAGTGGTTGCCAGGGGGACTGCAGAAAGGTTGGGGGACCCAGGGGATGGGAAGGGAGCCCGGGAGCTGGGGGAAATGAGGAAACAATCTGTGAGAAGAGGAGGCTGTTTAAAGAGGAAACCACCCTATCCGAACCCACCCGTGAGTCCGTTTTTTGTCAAAGATAATAAAGGATTTAAAAATTTGCCTATAATTTTCATATCATTTGTAAGTACAGGGAATGTACACTGAACAGTACAAAATGGGGCAATGTTTCCTTAGGTACTGTATTTTTAACCTTTTCGGTGATTTTCGTGTCAATACGATTGCTATTTACAATACAAGTATGTTAAAGTAGCTGTATTAGTCATCCATGGGGTTGACAATTCTGAGTAATTGATTCAGGAGCCAACGCCCTTCTCCCCCTCCCCTGGCCAACCTCCCCTGCCATGTATGAGATCCTTCCTATGAGAAAACTGGTTCTGGTTTATGTTTTGACTCTAGATACAGTTTTCTGTAATCAACTGAGTTGCAGGTCTGCCTATATCTATCCATTTATTTATCTATTTGTCTTTCCACACTTTCTTTTTCTAGTTGTGAGAAGCAGTGAGGTCTAATGGAGCTAGCCCACGGCTGGGAATCAGGAGATCCGGGTCTAATCCCAACCCTGCCACTTGCCTGTGCGACTCCAAGCAGGGCACTTGAATTCTCTGAGCCTATCGTCTTCCCTTTAGACTTTAAGCCCTGTGTGGGACTGAAACTGTACCTGCTCTGATTGTATCGTATCTACCCCAGCTCATGGCCCATAGTAGTATTCATTAAGCGCTTACTTTGTGCACAGCACTGTATATAGTGCCTAAAAAGTGCTCAACAAATGCTACAGTTGGTATTAGTATCTCATTTTTGTCCTGCTTCCGCTATTTGAGAAGCAGCATGGCTCTGTGGAAAGAGCACAGGCTTGGGAGTCAAAGGTTGTGGGTTCAAATCCCAGCTCAGCTACTTGTCAAGTCACTTAACTTGATATGTTATGGTATGGTATATATATGGTATGGTATGGTAACATGTTAATGGGCAAGTCACTTAACTTCTCTGTGCCTCAGTTACCCCATCTGTAAAATGGGGATTAAGACTGTGAGCCCCACATGGGACAACCTGATCACCTTGTATCCTCCCCAGCGCTTAGAACAATGCTTTGCACATAGTAAGCGCTTAACAAATGCCATTATTATTATTAAGCAATTTACATTGGCCCGTCTTCCATATTATACTTAGTCCTAGTACAATTCTCTGCACAGAGCAGACGTTCAATAAATAAGACCGACTGACCAGAAATCTTTAGAAAATGCTTGCCGTAAAACAGCACTGAAGGAGGTACTGAAGGAGTTGCAGAGGAAGGGTGATGAGCCAGTCTCTATGGTGGAGGAGTTGGCTAATTCACCCCCAAAACAGGGGTATAGAACAGACGATTGATTATTTGGAACCAGTCAGGCACACTCGAATAAGCCTGTGCACCAGACTTGAAAGAAAGGCTGTGGACAAGTAGAAAGACTCTGGGAAAGGGTGAGGGAGTGTGTTTGTGGCCCTTAATACATCTATTTATATATATTTATGATCTCTGTTAAGCACTTACTGTGTGTCTAAGCTTTGAGGTAGATACAAGTTAATCAGGCTGCATATTGTCTCTGTTGTAGAAGGGTTCACAGTCAAAGTAGGAGGGAGAACAGGTATTGAATCTTCATTTTGCAGTTGAGGAAACAAGGGCAGAAGAATTAAGTGACTTGTCCAAGGTCTCACAGTAGGCAAGCGGGAGGGTGGGATTAGAATCCAGGTCCTCTGACTCTCAGGCCAGTGTTCCATTCCCTAGGCCCTGATGCTTCCCTGGAAGCTAGCCGGTCTTCCTACATAAACTGGGAGCAATCGTCTCTTTAGGAGGGTGAAGAGGAGGATGATGATGACGGCAAGACTCCGGACTTCCACTCTCAAAAGAAATGCATTTCTGCAAAACCCCACATGTTAATGGGTATTTAAAGAACCTACAATTATGATGCTCTATAAGCTTTTAACTAATTTATCATCCACTGTCATCTCCAAGTCTGCCCTGCTGCTATCTTCCTTTCATTAGTGATTTGTATTCACGATTACATTTCTACCCAGCCTGCCTTTGTCCAGGTTAGACCTTATTTTATATCGCATCCATATTTCCAACCTCCATTGGCCTCTCTGCATTACTCCTCTACCTCATTAGAGCTTGGAACACTTCCCAATTTAGCATCAGCTGCAAATTTAATTAACATGCCATGTAACCCTTCTTTATGGCACTAATAGAGATGCTAATTAAAATTAGAAGCAAGCCTAATTCTCGGGCGCTCTTGCCCCATCTCAATAGATTGCCATTTACGGACTCTCATTCACAGTTTTTCAGCCCAGGCTCATTTCCAAGCCAATTTGAATTCCATTTTCCAGAGATGAAATATCCTTTTCTCTTCCACGGTACAAAGGTATTACCGCCACCGGGCTTCCATCATTTAGAATTTTGGTAGAATGTGATCAGGTGTGGTGGTTCCCCAGCCTGGCTTCTCTATAAATCGTCACTGATTATTCTCCATGGTTTTCTTTAGAGATATTAGTCATCTATAGGGTTTTCTTTAAGGCTAAGGCTCGTTTCATGGTTTTGCGTTCCTCTGTCTTGAAAAGTAGACCTGCTTTTGGAGTTACTTTCTGAAGGTAATTACCATCACCAGCAAGGCTTGTCCTTGAATGGTTACCTATTTTAGGTGGCAATCTCTTCCACCTTGTCGGTGCCTTTAGGGCCAATCCATCAGTGGTATTTATTGAACATTTACTGGGAGGCTGAACACTAATCAATGGTATTTATTGAGTGCTTACTCTGTGCAGCACTTGGGAAGGTACCACAGACGAAGTAGACATGATCCCTGCCCTCAAGGAGTTTACTATCTAGTGGTCCAGTCTGGAGTGCTATTGAATGGAGGCAGGTAAAAGGAGGGAGGCATTTCCTCTCTGCCTCGGTTTCCTTATCTGTAAAACAGGGATTAAATCCTACTCTGTCCTGCCTAGACTATGTACCTCACGTGGGGCAGGGACTGTGTCCAAACTGATAATCTTGTACCTGCTCCAGTGCTTAGAACAGTGCTTGGCACATAGTAAGCACTTAAATGCCATTATTATGATCAATGGGCTGGTGACAAAATCTCGGATGTCTTCTGGCCTTCTCCATGGATCCATCCATTGGTACAATTAATCCTCCTGCCATCAATCCATCGGTATATATACCAACATATTTTTTTTTACCACATACACCTGAGTCCCAGGCCCATGCACTTTCCACTAGGCCACTCTGCTGTTCTAGCAATAAATACTATTGAATGAATGAACTGCCTCCAGGGGTTGGGATTCACCTCACCACCTCCTTAGCACTGGTGAGAAGTAGCTGGCCCAACAGCCCAGAAATGATCATCAAAAGGAACCCTAAATCCAGCTCTCACAAGAGTTGCCGGATCTCACGACTCCTTGCGAATTTGGCGGCTTTAATCTGAGTTTTAAAAGGGGCTCTGGATTAGCATTCCTGCCAGGCAACACTGAGAGATGGGTGATCTGTCCCCTTGTTTCCTTTCCTAATTCCTCCTGTCTGTGATTCATTTGCACCTTTTTCTTTTAATCAGTCTCTGTAAACTCCATTGACACTTTGCTATATGGCTATCTAGAAAACATTGGCAGGCATGGAGCTGAAGCACATAAAATTGCATCCCCGATATCCATGATATACATATAAATGCATTAATATATTGAATTACAGCAGATAAACACAATTAGCCCAGAGGCTGGTATACATTTCAAACTACTTGTTTAACTAGCTTTTGCAGTGAATTTTATTTTCATATCTGGAGCTATGGAGGGAAAGTTTTTAACCATGACCATTACCTTCCTAAGAATGCAACAATAATAATAATAATAACGAAAGTTATGGTACTTGTCAAGTGCTTACTCTGTGGCAAGCACTGCTTTAAGCACTGATCACTGACCCTCAAGAAAGGCTTGAAGTCTACTACAGCAACTTGAAAAGAAATGGAGCTAACTAAAAACCTCAAGAGTTGGTTTGAAGTGAGCAAGATTTAAGGTTTAAGGAAAGGCCGAATGCATCACCAAGACCATTACGATTGGTGCTGCTTTCGCTTTCGCTTCCTCATTTCACAATTCTCTCAAAGCTTTTGGCTGAAACGCAGCCATTCCTTGCTCGCCTTGCTGGTCCGTGAGATGCAGCTGTCTCCCTGTTTTCAGCCCAGAAGCCATATGGTCTGAATCTTTGCTTTACAGCATTCTTTAAATGTTTTCCCTATCCGCTTTGCTTTGGTGGTCCCGATTTCAACTCGTCATACAGCAACTGTGTGTGGGCATCCAATATCTATTCCTCTCACATGTCCCACCCAGTGAAGTGCTTTTGAAGAGAGCACAGTTTCGATGCTAGGGGCTGACTTTGTTCTACGACTTCATTGTTTGGATATCATCTTGCCCTCTGATGTTGACTGCAGGGATCATGTCTACTTACTCTACTGAACTCTCCCAAGTGCTTAACATCACGCTCCGCACACGAGTGCTCAAAAAATGTCACCGATTGATTGAGCAGGTCTATAGCTGAGTTTACTCAAAGAATCCTTCCGCTAGACATGTTAAGTCCCATTTCTATTCCAAAACTCCTCCTGGGTTAGGAACACGGCATCTTTCAGTCATTAGGTGATTTCAAAGATCAAATTAAGCCTCTGCAGAATGACACAGGGCTTGTAGGGTTAGGAAACTCACAGTCCACACAAGTTTGACATGTAGAAACAAGTTGCACAGGTCAGACCCAGTAGTAAAACTCTGATGCTGCCTAAGTTTGAAGATTGGGTCCGTGGAACAGCGTCATAGCATGATGGCATGCAGTGGCTACTGCTGAGAAGTGTGACCTTATTCTTCCAAGGGAACACCAACAGCCACAAACCACCTTTTCTAATAAAATTCCCTGACATCTCTCCACCTGGAAAGAAAATAGGTAACAGGAGCCCCTTCTAGCGGACAATCTGAACTTTTATGCAGGGCAGGATATTACCATCCTTACTGCGTTTGTATTAACAGATTAGAACTTGAGGTCAGGCCCTTTCTTCACCAGAAAAAAAAACCACACAATTCCTTCTTGGTTTCAGGATCCCAACAGTGTGCATGTGGGCCCCAGAACAGAGCTCCAGTCCAAGACACCACATTCTGGAGATTTCTACCTCCAGGTCACTCAGAGGAACTGGACAAATGCCAGGGGGTTCTCTCAATAGCCAAGCTAGCTCAGCAGGCAAAGAATGCGCAGACAAAGAATGCCTCGACTGCCCTTCTTAACATCTATATTCAAGGTCAAGGTAATTCCATTTAGCAAACACATTTTTCCCCTAATTACCCTTGTAGACCTGTCTGTGAATCTATAGAAAGCCCTTGAGCTTCCCTTCCAGTAATTCATCACTGACTTATTACTATGATTTGATTCTAATTCTCCTGGACCCTTTGATATAGTTGTCCTGGAAAACTACCTCTGAAACCACACTTCATAACGAACTAGGATTTAGTAAATCCTCACTGTGTGCAGATCATTGCACTGGGCCCTGGGGAAAAAAAAATACACGGGTAAGAATGAGACATGGACCCCAGTCCCTAAGGAGCTCACAGTTACGGGGAGGTAAGAGGCAGGTGACAGACCCATGAGGAGTGTTGAAGCAATAAAAACCAAAAACCATATAAAAGACAGGAATGACGATAAGCACAAAAAAGAGTGATAGGATATCGTGGCTAGAGGAGCAGAGATTGGGCTCCTTGCGGTTCAGATCCACAACCACAATTGTGACCTTTCCAATGGCCAAGATTTAAATTCCAGCGGCGTGGGGACGAGAAGCTGGCCTCTCTCTCAGGCAGCTGGAGATCGGCTGTCTAGGGGACTACCTGTAGACTCACACCTCACATCTATTTCTTCACCCTCCTGACTGGAGAGGAATCTACCACCTATGATAGTAGCCTAGACATGGAGTTGCAATCTTCCATCATGTCCTCATTCAGTCATTATTCTTCCAGGCCCAAGGGCCATTATCCTTTCAGCCTCCCCTCGTTCGGAGAGGCTGAGCATTCATTCACTCATTCATTCAAATTTATTGAGCACTTAACTGTGCAGAGCATTGTACTAAGCACTCGAGAGAGTACAATACAACAATAACAATAAACGGACACATTCCCTGCCCACAACAAGCTTACAGTCTAGAGACAATCTGATTGCCCTTCTTGCTGCCCTTTCCAGCTCAGCTTTGCCTTTCCCAAGATGCAGCTGTCAGGATGGCTGGGACTGGCCTCGGAGCATCCGCTCCCCTCCTTCCCCCCAAGCCGGGGGAGGACTCGGTTCTTCTCTCTCACAACTCCATCCAAGATGGCAGCTGCATGGCCTTCCACCTGGTCACTGACCAAGAACTAGCTGCACAGCCTCTCCAGCAAGCTTAACTAAGATAGAGCCAAGGCCTAAAATACTTTTCATTGGAGAATCTCATCATTCAAAATCCTCCTCCGCTCTTAATGCCGTCGGACTCTCCTGCCCGTCTGGAAAAGCAGAAACCCCAGGGCGGGCGAATGCCAGAGGTGAAGCGCCACCAAGAGCAACCGGCACCCTAGTCCTGTCACCAAATGCTAGGACCCTTTCCTTGCAGTGTGTGGCCCCTTAAAGGAGACTCTCTGAAAACCAATCCATCAACGGGATATACTGAGCGCTTACTATTGGCAGAGCACTGTTCTAACCGCTCGGGAGAGTACAATACAATGGAATTAGCAGACACGTTCCCTGCCCAAAACAGGTTTATGGTCTACAGACTTCCGAGTCTAAGGAAGATAAGCACTGGATGTTTACCTCTGGGGCTTCGGCTTGAAGCTGGGTCTCAAGGGACTCTTTGACTTGACCTCAGGCCCTCTCAACTAGCACAAGAGAAGACTGGGCTGTTCTGCAATCGATTTTCCCATTTGGGACTTGATTTTGTGAGTATTGGGTGGGGGGCTTAATTTTCATCATTAGGGTCTCAGCCCCCAATATGGCGCCTGATGATTTAAGTAAGGGTCAGTGAATTTACCTATAAGGGCTCCGAGGAGTCTCTCTGTGTAGTCAGGCACTGGGCCAGTGCCATGGGGGAGTTGTGTTTAGCTAATGAAGCTTGAAGTCGCTTTTACTCAACCGCATTCACCAAAATGTGCCTGGGGACATTTTACAACAAGAGCGTCTTATCCATTGAAAAAGCACACAAATAGGAAAATAAATGTGTTTTTCTTCCATGGAGCAGAGGCAAGGACAAAGCGGAATGGAGAGGCAGACACTGACTCAGTGGCTGGTGGCTGGCTCCATTTCCATGGAAACAGAAGTCGGAGTGGTAAAAATAAAGACTTTTAGACCGGGGAGTTATATGAAAAAATGAAATGAGCGAAGCCTCCCGCATCGCAGTGGCCCTGACCCTCGCCGATGTCGGGGACAGCCAAGGACCTCGCTCACAGGGGTGACAAGAGCTCAGCTCCTGAGCGTCTCGCACCTGGGGCCGGGGGACGGGACGGGGACGGGGACGGACGGCCCCAATTGGCTGCCGGGCAAATCCAGCCACATTGAGGCGGAGACTCCACGGTCATCGGCACCCACTCCGGGGGGGGCGATGGAGACGCTCATCTCCACTGTGCTGTGATGTGGACTCCCACGTTTGCTCACCCCCGGTTTCCGATGAGACCCGAGGGTGCCCAAGTAGAGCTGGGAAGACCCCCCACCCCCTCGAATGGCAGCTTTCCGACCTGTTGGCTCCCGGTTCTCATCCACCCCAAAATTCCTGGCTGCCCCACTCCACTCCTGGGCTCAATGTGCAGAGTTGGCCACCGTGTTGCCACATCTACCACATAGGCCCTGTGGGAAGTAGGAAAGCTACATGAAACGCTGAAGCCTTTTCTACAGCATCCTTTTTCTCTTTCAGTGTCAGCTTTTGGAATAAAACACTTTGGAAAGAGATTTTTCTTGTAAAATAAACATTAATTTTTTAAAAAAGTTCTATTTGAGGGGGAAATCAGATGCCTCTTCTTCCTGGTATGCAGAAGGGGCCCTACATGCCCTCTGTAGGGGGCAGAGACCTTGTCTGATAGGACTGCATTACATCTACCCCAAGGGTTTACAACAGTGCACGGCACACAGTAAGTACTTATCATTATTACTATTATAACACAACTGGGTGATCGATTATGTAGGGTAGCGGCCTGAGGCATTTGCCATTAGCTACACATCTTGATTGGATACACATCTTCATCATCGATCTAGCGATAAAAATGACTCTGGCATTTATTAAAAACTTACTCTGTGGCAAGTACTGGGCGAACTGCTGGGGTAGAAAAGTGAAAACCACATCCGACAATCCCCGTCCCACACAGGGCTCACCGTCGAATAGAGGAAGGGCAAATAGTTTATCGCCATTTTACAGGTGAGGAAACTGAGGCACAGAGGTGGTTAAGTGACTTGCCCAAGGTCACACAAGTGGCAGAGTCGGAACTAGAACTCAGGTCTTCTGATTCCCAGTCCCAAATTCTATCCAATAGGCCACCCGGTTTCATTAAAGCCCATTTTCCCGATAAAACCCTCAACCCGTTTATCATCAACCAGAATTTAGAGACAACAGCTCATGACATTGAGTAAGGGCTTTCAAGCACGTGACTGTTCATTACTGTTCAATCCCCATTCTCCCTTCTACTTAGACTCTGAACTCTTGCTGAGGGACGGGGATGGTGTCCAATGGTATCCAACCTTATTATCTTCTATCTACCCCGTTGTAAGCACTTAACAAGTATTATCATTACTACTGTTATAATTATTATCATAACTAGGTATAGGTCATCTCAATTATCACGTCACAGAGAAGCAGTGTGGCTCGGTAGAAAGAGCACGGGCTTTGGAGTCAGAGATCGTGGGTTCTAATCCCGACTCCGCCACCTGTCAGCTGTGTGACTTTGGGCGAGTCACTTGACTTCTCAGTGCCTCAGTTACCTCATCTGTAAAATGGGGATTAAGACTGTGAGCCCCAAGTGGGACAACCTGATCACCCTGCATCTACCCCAGGGCTTAGAACAGTGCTCGGCACATAGTAAGTAATCAACAAATACCAACATTATTCTTATTATTATTTGACTGATCAAGCCACTTTTTTCACAACTTTCCATCTAAACACTAAAAAAAAGCCAAACTCCATGACCATTATCACCATGGAGAAAAGGCAGGAGGAAAACATCTTTAGCAAACTGAGAAATGACTTTAAGGAAACTGATGGGTGCCACTCTTTCTCCTCACAAAGGTGTTTGCCTTGGGTACCATGACTCATGATAATCCGTTGCCATAGTTGCGAGGTATGGTTACCAAGGCAACCTGACTTTATAGACAGAAAAAGAGAAAAAGAATAGTTCATGACCAATAAGTTTGGAGATTTTTTTTGGTCTGTCTTGTCATCTCTACCAGAGAGAAACTATTTTTGAAATGTTTTAAAAGAAGCCTCTATGTATTTCCTCCTCCTCCTCCTCTAAGACAGCCATGGCTCTGAGCTCAGTAGGCAATCAATAAATGCAACTGCTGATGTTCGATGAGAGATATAGTTCGCAACCCAATCTCACCAACCTTTTGGCATCAGGCGAGGCCGAGCCAAAGCGAAAACCTTCACGTGTGAGCACGTTTTTGGAATGTCAGCCCAGCATTCTGGTGCTTTTAAAGTGCTGAAATAACAGCCCAGGGCTTGTCACTGCAGCAAATGCCAAGCCCAAACCTGAAGGTGCCAAGACCTATCTGTAGGAAAACTGCTTAAACAACACCTTACATCCTTGGGACCCTTGAAGCCCATGTCAATCCTAAGAGGAGCAGCGGGGCCTAGTGGAAAGAGCACAGTCAGAAGATGGGCTTCCAATCCCAGCTCTGCCCCTTGCTTATAGTGTGAGCTTGGGCAAGTCATTTAACCTCTCTGTGCTTTGGCTTCCTCGTCTATAAAATGGGGGATAAAATACCTGTCTGCTCTCTCCCTTAGTCTCCGGGACAAGGACTGTGTCGATCCAAATATCCTAAATCTACCCTAGCATGAAGCATGGTGTGTGTACATTTGTATACAGAGCAGTGTGGCCCAGTAGAAAGAGCATGGGCCTGGGAGTCAGAGAACCTGGGTTTTAATCCCAACTCCACCCCCTGTCTGTCGTGCGACCTTGGGCTAATCGCTTAAACTCTCCGTGCCTCATTTCTCTCATCCACAAAATGGGGATTCAATACCTGTTCTACCTCCTACCTAGACTTAGACTTATCTTGTATCTACCCCAGTGTGTGGCACACAGTAAGGATAAATACCAAATTATTATTATAATTATTATTATAGTTGAAGAGTGAAAACCAAAGCCCCATGATCCTCCAATCCTGCTGTCTACACAGGAGACAATCCAGTCTTTCCTCTCTCTATTTTTGCATTTAAAATAAAAACCAATCTGGGATAAAAATAAGCCAGCATGAGTTAGAAGGAAAAGTATGGAAAATAGCAAAAAGTCATAGTTGAAGTCATCATAAAATCAGGGCCACCAGATCGGGACCATATCAACTCAAGACACCTGTCAGCTGCCTCGAACATATCTTTTGAGAAAACGATGAATATTTCAACAGGGATCACTAGCAGTCCTAAATTAAACTTGACTAGAATGTTGAGATTTTTTCCTAATCTGAAGGTTAAATTGACTTGTTACAGTCCTTCCCTTTAGGATAAAAATAAAATGAGACTTGCACTTCATATTTTTAGCCTTGACTATGACAAAATGGTCTTCAGGGAAGAGGGAGTTTTCAGATTAGCTAGAATGGAAACACCTTGACAAGATACCTTTTTCCTGGTGACAGAGTTGATACAACTTGGGACAGATGCTGCCTGGTTCCCTTGGGATCTGGAGAATCAGCAGGACGCTGCCAAGCTGAGCTGCCAAACTGGAGTTTGAAATTCTGGATTCCATAATTTTCTGGAAAAAGGTGAACAAAAGAGACAACCCATCATAAGGTAATCAGCAGTCACAGTAGTAATAGCATCTCTTCAGCGGCCTCTTGATGCAGAACACCGTACAGAAATGGGGAGTGACATGTTCTCTGCTCACAAGGAGCTTCCACTCCACAGGGGAGACAAATATAAAAAGATTTACCAATATTTTATAGACTTTATCAACAACATATGTAGCCACCATTTGACGAGGACTTTGAAAACTGCAATTTTCTTCTTCTCCAGTTATAAAGGGCCTTTTTACTCCTTTCCAAACAAGAATGTCTTGCCTGTATTTTTTAATAATGCATTTATTCTCTGCTCACTATGTGCTAATCAATCGATGGTATTCATCGAGCACTTTCTGTGTGCAGAACACTGTACTAAAAGCTTGAGAGAGACCAACACAAGGGACTTGGTAGCCATGATCCCTGCCACAAGAGGTTTCAGTCTAAAAGGGGAGATTACAGCCTAGGGGGGAAGAAGTGCTGGGACAGATATGACATGATCACACACAGGCACCGTCCCAATCGGTGCAGACAAACTAAGGGGGAAGAGTCAGTACGATACCCCCATTTTATGGATGAAGAAACAGAGAAGTTGAGGAAGAAGAGTGGCCTAGAGAATAGAGCACAGGCCTGGGAATCAGAAGGACCTGTGTTCTAATCCTGGCTTCACCACTTGCCTGCTGTGTGACCTTGGGCGAGTCACTTTACTTCCTCTATGCCTCGGTTACCCCATTTGTAAAATGGGGATTAAGACTGTGAGCCTCATGTGGAACAGGGACTGTGTCCAAGCCGATTAACTTGTAGACACCCTAGTGCTTAGTACAGATACAGTACTTGATATCTACGCCAGACTACTTGTTTTGTTCTGCTTTGCTGTCCGTCTCCCCTGTTAGACTGTGAGCCCATTATTGGGCAGGGATTGTCTCTGTTGCCAAACTGTACATTCCAAGGGCTTAGTACCGTGCTCTGCATATAGTAAGCGTTCAATAAATACGACTGAATGCATGCAGTGCTTGGCACATAGTAAGCGTTTAAACACCATTATTATTATTATTATTGACTTGTCCAAGATCATTCAAGAGGCCAGTGGCAAAGCTGGGTTAGAACCCAGGTCTTCTGACCCCCGATCCCAGGTTTTTCCCATTAGCACGCGATAAGAAAATCAGCTGGTCACAGTGCAACCTAGGCCTGTTCTACTCTCAACCTGGGCTTTCACTTTATACTTTATACTTCAGTTTATAAAGAACTTTATACTTGAAACACCGATGCCCCTTTAAAGAAACACATTTCCCACCCTGCCGTTTGTCAGGAGACTGGACTTCACGCCAGCCACGTGACTATCTGAACTATTCCAAGGGGCAGGGAATCAGAAAGTTGCTGGCAAATCGTGGCCACGTAGCACCGAGCTAAATGCAGACCAGGCACTCAACTGCACCCACCACCCGAGGAAGCCTGGATTAGCCGTGTTTTCCCCAAAGCCAGCTGGAAAGAAACTCAGTAGCTTGGGCTCGGCTTGGAGAATCGATTCCCAGCCTCTGTCTTTGGCTCTCTTATCTTGTCCTTCTGCAGCTGCTGCCGCTACAGCCTACAAGAAGAAAACTCCTATTTCAAAAATGCTCCGCACCTGCCGAGATGGCAGACGTCTGGAGAAGGGAGTCGAATGCTGGGGGCACTGTGGCCTCTACGGGAAGGGCCAGTGTTTGCCCACCAGGGGCTGGAGTGCTGATGCAAAATTAGCCACACATACACAGACGCACGCACGATGCTATTTGTGCTGCAGCCTGGAAGGACGTTTAGTGCTCAGAAGCTTCTCCTGAGCGATTGTTAAAGGGTCTCGGGAGACAGAGAGTCAAGTGGAGGAGTCTCCTGTCGAAAAGGGAACTGCCAGGATGTCAACTCAGACCTCGCTCTGCTTTTTCGGCTTTACCCTCCCGAGAGAGAAAACCGCATGCCTTTGGGCAGAGCACATTTTAGCTTCTGCAGTCAACTCTGGGTAGGAACTAACTGAACCTAAGCTTGGAGGGGATGTTACTGGATGGAGCACTCAGTGGCCTCTGTGATAATGGTGGTATTTATTAAGCACTAACTATATGCCAAGGGCTGGGTAGATACAGATTCATCCGGTCGGACACAGTCCCTGTCCCACAGAGAGCTCACCGTCTGAAAGGGAGGAGAAGAGGTATTTTAATCCCCATTTTACAGATGAAGAAATTGGGTCGTGGATCACTTTAGTGCCCTGCCCCAGGTGACACAGCAGGCAAGTGGTTGCTAGAATCCAAATTTCCTGACTCCTGTTCCAATACTCTTAAGACGAGACCAAGAGCCCTCTACAAACTACAGCAGTAAAGATCATCTAGCGACTATCGTTACCAATGTTGGATGGGCACTGGAGTCACTCCAGTCACTCGCTACTCATCCCGGGAATAGTCAAAGGTTCTCTGTGTTCCAATCCTGCTCCATTGACTCCAAGGGGGTTAACTGGCCATGGGGTCAGGCGTGAATCCAGATACTAATCTATGCAGCGTAAAAGCGGCTGCCCTAAAACTGCTGGGCCACTGACCCAAGAGCCTCACAGAGGATGCTGGGACCTGGGAACAGAGTTTAGGCAATCTCACTCGTCAGGGAAGCCATTTGGTACGTTTCCTCTGTAAGCAGCATTTCCTTCTCATTGAAGATTTTGTTAAAGAGGAATTGAGTTGAATTTTCTCAGGAGGGAAACACAGTACTGGTTCCAAATTACTGGCTGGCCACACCCAGGGATCCAAATTCTGGGAGCGTATTGGCAGCTAGAAAACTAACGGAGACTGGATTTTTCTGGGAAGCAATAATAATAATAATAATGTTGGTATTTGTTAAGCGCTTACTATGTGCAGAGCACTGTTCTAAGCACTGGGGTAAACACAGGGGAATCAGGTTGTCCCACGTGGGGCTCACAGTCTTTATCCCCATTTTACAGATGAGGGAACTGAGGCACAGAGAAGTTAAGTGACTTGCCCACAGTCACACAGCTGACAAGTGGCAGAGCTGGGATTCGAACTCATGAGCCCTGACTCCAAAGCCCATGCTCTTTCCACTGCGCCACGCTGCTTCTCAAGCAGTGCTTGGTCACAACTCTGTTTACTGTCAGTGTGTCTTCGGGCCGAAACAAAACAAAAAATTAAAAGGAAAAGATGAAAAAGGCACCTCAAACAGACCACCGCTGAAACAGACTAGTAGTCACCTGTCCTCTCCCTCTTTCCTTCAGTGGCAAAGCCCAAGGAATGCTCTATTAATGTTAGTCATCACAAGTGTTAATCCAGCATCCTACAAAAGCAGAATGATCTGGTGGAAAAGGTCCAAGACTAAATGACAGGGAACCTGGGTTCTAAACCCGACTCCATTGCTTGCCTGCTCTGTGACCTTTGGCAAGTCGCTTGTCCTTTCCTCAGATAAATCATCAGTCCTCCCTCCCCTTGGACAGAGAGCCCAAACGAGAGAGGGACTGTGTCCATTCTGCTTATCCTGTATCTACCCAGCACTTAGTACAATGCTCGCCACATAGTAAGCCCTTAACAAATACCACAGTTATCATTACACACGCCAAGCCCTGAAGGTGCTGGGGAAAAGCAAACGAAAATCAGCAAACGGGACTTCGGCCTTAGAAGAGTTCACAATCTAAAGGCAGGAGAGAGAAAGGCACATACTCACACTCTAATAAAAACAACTTTCGAAAATGACTGATAGAGTTCTTACTAACACGAGGCATCCAAAGTGTTCAGTATGCTCGGTCAACATTCCCTCTAAAGACGGCCGTTGATCCAGTCTGGAGGATTGGCTGCTCAGGGCAGAGGTCAGCCTGGCCCTCTGAGGGCTCCGGCTGAAGCTCGCAGCTGGTGGGCAGACGACGGCTTTTCCCTTCCGTTCCATGCCCACTCGGCCTTTGCCGAGGGGATGCACTCAGCCTGGTGGGTTGAACAGGAGTATCCATCCCTTCTTTGGGCAATTAAAGCCATTCAAAGCAGGTGCTCTGATTCTGAGGCAAGAGAATGCTCGCCCGGGAAGTAAAAGGCAAAGTGTCCACTTGGCCTCAGGAGGATTTCAAGAGTTTGGAGCAGCAACGAGAGCTAGGGGGCCCAGAGGCAAAACTGGGCCACAGAGGGGCTCTGAGCCATTTTGGCCACCGTCCGCATGTGCGCACACCCACGGGAAAGGCTGAGACCCAGGTTTTTCACCGATCTTCAACGTCCCCAGGTACCACTGCCGCCCCATCCCGGGAATAGTCGGAGGTCCTTTGTGTCCCCTTTCCTGCCGCTTCAGGATATCCTGGGTTTGTCTGCAGACTGTAGATGAGCACTGACCATTGTTCCCTCAGTCTGGGGATGGGTGGGTCAACACAGCTTGAAGCAGCTGCACCTAATGGAGGAAAGGTAACCATGGTAACCCACGTTATCAGCATCCTCCATGTATTTCCTCTCCTCCTGCCTGGTCCTCCCACCCCCAACTTCTTTTGAGCCACTCTTCTTCCTTCCCCAGACTAGAATCCTTCAGAACCAGTCAGCCTAGGGCATGGGAGAGTTCCTGATTCCTTCCAACCTAGTCCCTTCTGCCCGTTTCCCAGTTTCACCCTGAGAAACATGCAGCAAGGGTAGGCTAGACCGGGCTGAGCGAGGTGGAGAGGCAGAACGGCTACCGAGTGCCGTAGATGGGGCTCAGGCTGGGTTGTCGCCTTTTCTCTGCTGCGCTAAGCTGGATGACACTGCTTCAGTTTTTGACCCGGGGTCACGGTCCTGTCGCGGACGCTTCCCCTGCTCCTTCCCTGGTGCCACGGGTCAAACCCAGCTACAGTTTTGGCAGGACTTTCCTCGGACTTGATAAATGCAATGCCTGCATCGGAACGTCCATTTGCAAGAAGTTCTTTAAGGAGGAAATAAGGTCAGAAACTCAGTCGAATACTTCTGAAAAGAAAAATTGGGTTTGCCGCATATTGAATTTGCCAGGATTTCTGGTGGAGAACGGCTCAGGAGAGAATTAATGGGTGGGTTCTTTAGGAGTGCAATTTGATCTTCGTAGGGATGGGTTTTTTGTGGTTTTTTTTAAAGTCAGCTTTCAGCCCTCAGTGCTCACTCTAGAGTTGACTTTTTAATGCAATTTTAATCTTTCCATCCTGCATACAGGCCCATGTTGGACTGCTCTGTAGAGAAGAGCACGTCCTGTTGCTGAGTTCACTGTGGGATTAGTCGCTCAGTACGGTACCTGGCACAGAGTAAGTGCTTAACAAATAGCATCATCATTATTATCATTATTATTATTTCATCTGTTAGCAAGTTTCCTGAGATGCAGCTGGAAGCAGTGGGAAAGCCTAACCATCAGAAAGGGCTCTGAACAGCAGATGAACTGGGAGGATTTCATGACAGGATCACCCACTTGGTATTGTGCACTTTTTTGGGTGTCCGGGAAGTTCAGAATAGCAAAGCAACGCCTGGTGCAAACACCGTGCCTAGAGAGATGGTTGTAGGGTTTAGTCCACAAAAGCTAGGGTCCCCAGAGTCGTACGTTCAAATCCCGCCCGAGAGAGATGAATGGAAAACTTTTATCTGGGTGGCAGACGTCTCTCCCAGCTTTATCTGCTCCAGGAGGAGACTAAACCACCAAGAGTGCTTTATTTCTCCAAAACAGAGGCCTCCTCAGGTGAACCCTTGACAGATACATCGAATCTCGCTTCTAGCTCATTGCTGTACTCAGACAGCCAAATGATCCATTTGCAATGGACGGTGTAGGAAGGTAAAACCACATATGCACTCTTCAGAGAAAGTCGATTTGTCACTAGTATTTACTGAGTGCCTAAAGAGTAGGAAGTTATACTAAGCAGTTGGGGGGGTAAAGGCCACAACCCCAACTCGGCAGAAAGTTTGCTTATCGATAGCAAACAACCAGGGGAAGGACTGGAGTCACTCGGGTAGATCCTTGGAGAACTAGGGGGCCTGAATCTCTAGGCAAACCCCCATGTCCTGCACCCTTGCTTAAGTCAATTGGTCGAGGTTAAGACTAAAACATGGAACAAAATGCAGGCCTGGAAAGTACTGTTTAATGGCCAAATTGCACATCCTATACCTGCAGCAAAAATGGTTAAAAACACAGTCAGATAATCAGGTCTCAGGGGCAGGTGCTGTCGTAAAAAGCCCCCCCGGCCCTGACCACAAGGAACTTCCAGTCTAAATGAAGAAACAGCAGGATAGCAATTTACCCAAACTCATAAAGTAAGGGGGAAGAGAACTCAGAGAGACACAAAGAGCTGTACTGTACTGTACTCGGGGTGCAGTGTTTTCAAAGGGAAGTAACACTTGCTGCATGTAAGGACTGTGGGCAATAGGGAGGTGGCTTTTTTCAGGAGTTTTAACTGTACTTCATCTCTGCCACTGGCCTGCTGCGGGACCTTGGGCAAGTCACTTAACTTCTCTAGGCCTCCGTTTCTTCACCTGAAAAATGGAGATTCGATACCTGATCGCCTTCCCTCAGACTGCAGGCTTCGGGTGGGACGGGGACTGTGTCCATTCTGATTATTTTGTATCTACTCAAGTGCCGGGTGCATAGTTAGCACTTAAATACCACTATTATTATTATTATCTTCCCTTCTAAACAACTCTGTTCAGCAACTCCACACAGCACTTGACTTGGCTTGGGACTCCAGCCTATGAGGATGGAGAGAAGCTCAGGGCATACAATAGACTCCAGATCGTATTCTGAGATTGGGGGAGGCGGGGGGAAATTTTCTGGAAATTGCTCATCATTGAATTCTCAAGTTCAATGAGAGGTAGAGCCGTTCTTCCAGAGCCATCTAAAATGGACTTCCTGACCTCAGCCCTGGTTAGGCTATTAGAGATATTGCAAGCATAATTCACCCACTGCATCAACCTGGTTCTTGAGGGAATGGTCCTGTTTCGAGAACCTCCTTCCCCTCTTGTTTTCCAACCTGAATTGCAAGGAGCCAGAAGAGTGCCTTACTACAATTCTCAAGGCACAGCGTGGTCTCTCAATGACACTCACATTCACAGATACAATCTCATCGTCTGTAGCCTTGCCTTGGGTGGGAAAAACAACTCTCTCTGGGTGCGTGAATCAAATTATAAGATATGAAAGTGGCTTCCTCTTGACTAGCTCAAAGCACAGAATGTCAACCTTAGGGAGGTTTTTTTTTTCCCCTCCACTTACCCCAAGAGGAAGAATGAAGGTACAGGCAGGTGAAGTAAGATGTTTGCCCAAGGACTCTGAGCCTGTCGTGACGGAGTTCAGATGAGAATTTGGCATCTCTGTGAGGTCTTCTGCCCGGTGACTGTATCGGTCGGCTTGTAGGCGAACAGGCCCTGTAGAAGACAATTTCAACCTCCTCACTTCTGTACTTTACATTCAGTAGGTGAGAATGAGTGAATGAGATTGTTGTGGGGAGGGAATCTATCTACCCACTCTGTTGCATTATTACTATGGTTATTATGGTATTTGTTAAGCCCTTAATCTGTTCCAAGCACTGTTCTAGGCACTGGGGTAGATACAAGCTAATCAGGCTGGACACAGTCGCTGTCCCATATGGGGCTCACAAGCTTAACCCCCATTTTACAGACGAGGTAACTCAGGCCCAGAGAAGTTAAGTTACTTGCCCGAGGTCACACAGCAGACAAGTGGCAGAGTTGGGATCAGAAGCCACTTCTTCTAGAACAGTGCTTAGCATAGAGTAAGCGCTTAACAAATACCATAATTATTATTATTATTCTAACTTCCAAGCCTGTGCTCTAGCCATTAGGCCATGCTGCTTTCTGTGATCACAAAAGACAAGAGAACTCTGACCTCAGCCAGTAGAGAGTCATGTATAGACACTCACAGAATTGCAATGTAGAGAGGCTGATGATTAAGTCCTGGAGAGCAGGAATCCCATCTACCAACTCTATTTTATTGTAGTCTCAAGCACTCAGTACAGTGCTCTGCACACAGCAGGCGCTCAATAAACCCTACTGCTCGACTGAACCTGGTAAAGGACTAAACCACTTGAGGCAGGTGGTTGGCTAGTCCGCTTTTAAACATCTCCAGAGATGGAAATTCTAGTCTCCCCTAGAAGTCAGTGTCCTGGACAGGATTAGCTAACGAGCTTCAAGTAGGGCAGGGACTGTGGCCGCTCTGATTATCTGATTATCTAACCTTGGTGCTTAGAACAGTGTTTGGCACCTAATAATGACAACAATCACCACGGTGGCATTTGTTTAATGTTTGCTCAGCACCATGCGCAGTATTGCACACTGGGGGAGATTCAAGATAAACAGGTCAGACCCACCCAGTCCCTGTCCCACAGGGGACTGAGAAAGACCTTGATAAATACCACAGTTATTATTATCAGTAGCAGTATTATTATTAGCTTGGCAACATTATGCCCTTTTGGGAAACACCCTCAGGAGAATTGCCTGGATTTTGAAAACTGTCAGAGAACAAGGGAGAAAGCCAAACTTGTCTTTCTCTTTACCTCCCTTTTCTACTCCGCTTTCCTCCTCCGAAAGAGTACTGTGTATCTACCCCAGCACCTCGTACAGTGCTCGGCACACAGTAAGTGCTTAACAAGTATCATAATTATTATGATTCTCCCTTCTACTCTGTGCCCTTAGATTTATTCCTCATGAAATTTCAAATTATGGATGAAAAAAATCCCAGCAAGGCCTAGTGGGACGAGCCCAGGACCTGGAGTCAGGAGACTTGGGTTTGAAGCCGACTTTGTGAGCTTAGACAAGTCACTTAACCTGTCAGGGCCTCCTTAGCTTTAAAATGGGGAAGAAAATAGACTGTGGGCCTTGTGAGACAGGGACTGGGTCCAAACCTTGCAACTGCCCCGTCGCTTAGCACATAATAAAGACTAAGACCATAATTATTATTGCTGTTTTCACACCTGGCTTCAAGCCAACACTGATGTCCCACAGGAATTCTCCAACTTGGCCTTCTTCCTGTTATACTGTCCTCTCTCAAGTGTTTAGTACAGTGCCCTGCACACACTAAGCACTCAAATACCATACTGACTGATGACTCAATGATTCTTCACGAGGCCACTGCTGACTGGGAACTCATTTCCGCAGGTTTGACAACTGGCCCGCCTCCCACTTAAAACCTCCGCCCGACCACTTCCCCGGTTACTCCGCCAACTACACAGATGATTCGAAAAGCTGGCGGCTTGTGGAGATCTCCAGGTTAATCGGCAAAGACCAGAACGAGCTGTCGGACCAGAAGATCTGCACTTCGGTCTCTCTGGTGAAAACCTGCAGCATCGAGAGAGTCCTGAGGAAAACCGAGCGATTCCAGAAATGGCTGAAGGCGAGGCGTCTCACCCCCGCCTTAGTCCAGGTTAGTGGGGGTGGGGGTGGGGGACAGGGGTGAGCACCAAAGAGCCAAAAAGCAGCATCGTACCAGCTGCACGCAGATTTTGCCGGAATATTTCCAGGACTGCAAGGGGATCACTTTCTCCCCAGTGAATCCCGGACTGGATGGTTTCCAGGATCTGAGGAAAATCTCTGTGCGCCCACTGAAAGCTGCTGTTGCTCACATCAGAGACAGAATATGAGAGAAGGAGTGTGTCTGACCTGATGGCGGGGTATCTGCTCCTGGTAATTAGCAAAGCGCTTCACAATAATTGTGGTATCTGTCAAGCGCTTACTACGTGCCAGGCACTGTACTAACAGCTGAGGTGGATGCAAGCAAATCGGGTTGGACACAGTCCCTGTCCGAAGACGGGCTCCCAGTCTCAATCCCCATTTTACAGACAAGGTAACTGAGGCACAGAGAAGTGAAATGACTTGCCCAAGGCCACACAGCAGACAAGTTAGCTCTTAACAGATACTCCAACTGTTAGTATTTTGCAATCCCTTCTCTATAAAGGAACAAATCCTCCCTCACTCCAGAGAGTCCATTCACACAATCCCATCCACAGCTCCAAGGCCTACGAAATTCACGTTCCATAGACTCCTTCCCATCTCACCCAATCCCTTCAGCCTCCAAGGAAAAAGAGCACGGTTCTCCCCATCTTCCTCCCCCAACCCCCCACCTTGGTGTCAGCTGCCATCTCACAGAACAGTGGCGTCCAAGGACCCAGCAGCAGAGGCAGGAAGAGGCCGCAGCCCGGCGGGCTGATGCCCTGGCACCGTCCAGTGTCCTGGTACCTCCGGACTCAGAAATGTGACTCCTGATCACGTCTCCCTCTGGTGACCCACATCCCCACAGATTCCCAAAGTGCTGCTGGCCTTCAGACCGGATTCCTCAAATGTCTAGCAGGGCAGGGGGCCGGGGCCTGGCGCTATCCCAGTCTCCGGAGAATTAGCGGACAGCCCTCAGGAGGGTGAAGGAAAGGGGAAAGGAGACGTGAGAGAAAGCAAGGGGCAAAGAGACAGGCTGGGTCCAACCCGCTGAGCCGCGACAGTCGGAACGGCGTATAAATAAATCAAACCCAACTTGGAAGAAAGCTCGAGTCCAAAGCGGATTTGGAAAACGGTGTTTTAGCTCCTGCCAGAGGGCAGAAATGCTCCCTTTTACTGAATATGGCTTTCTTTCAAAAGCCTGAGACGCTCACCCACCCCTGGAGACTGAGGCCAAATTCAGCAGCGGTGGCCACGGAGGACTGAGGAAGTGAATGGGAAGAGAAATCAGGGATGGGAAGACCGGCACAGATTTTCCCCGTGCTTGCGGTGGTTGAACAGCGATTATTTTTGCCTGGCCTCTAACGACTGCACAACCCAGGGACTGACCTGCTCGCCCACAAAAGCCACAGGAGTCTAGCTCACGCACAGTATCCACTCCGAAATCAAGGCATATTTTAAGAGAAGCAGCGTGGCTCAGTGAAAAGAGTCCGCGGTCATGGGTTCGAATCCCAGCTCCGCCACTGGCAGCTGTGTCACTGGGGGCAAGTCACTTCACTTCTCTGGGCCTCAGTTCCCTCAACTGTAAAATGGGGATTAAGACTGTGAGCCCCACGTGGGACAACCTGATGACCTTGTATCCTTCCCAGCGCTTAGAACAGTGCTCTGCACGTAGTAAGCGCTTAACGAATGCCATTATCATCAAGTCACCTCACTCCTCTGGGCCTCAGTGCCCTCATCTGTGAAATGGGGATGAAGACGGTGAGCCTCACGTGGGACAACCTGATTACACTGTATCTACCCCAGCGCTTAGAACAGTGCTCTGCCCATAGTAGGCGCTTACATTACTATTATTATTTTGTTTGCCAAACTAGAATATAAAAGCCCTCGGCCTCATTCATATCATAGTTCCTCAGTCACATGTTTGATCAAGGAAAACGGTTAACTCCCAAAGTTTACATTTCTCTCCCCTTCCCTAAAAGCTTAGGTTGTGCAAGTCTTTGCCGGAAATATTTAAAATCACTGGGGCTCTCCTTGCCGCGGCCAATACCCCCTCGCCCACTAGATGGCAGCACGAGGGCCTTTTCCAAGCTCATTGGCTTAGACCTAAGGCGTCTAATAGCGCTCCCTTCCAGGACACACATTGGGTAAAATCTAATTAGGATCATCATCGAATTCAGCCAAAACTATTTCCATCAGCTAATTCCAACGTGGTGTTCCTGTAAACTCTGCTTTATAGGTAGAACCGCCTACTGCGCGGCTCAGTGGAAAGAGCACGGGCCAGGGAGTCGGTGATCATGGGTTCAATTCCCGGCTCCGCCGCTTGTCAGCTGTGTGACTTTGGGCAAGTCGTTTAACTTCTCTGTGCCTCAGTTACCTCATCTGCAAAATGGGGATTAAGACTGTGAGCCCCATGTGGGACAACCTGATCACCCTGTATCCCCCCAGCGCTTAGAACAGTGCTTTGCACATAGTAAGTGCTTAACAAATGCTAACATTACTACTGAACCCCAGCGCTCAGACCGGTGCTTGGCCCTTAGTGTTGATTTTTGGATTCTTTCCCTGGGTGAAGGTTTACCCTTCAGGTTCTAAGCACCCATCTCCCTGTTCTTTCGAGTCATTTCTGGGGTGCCAGTTGGACCCGGAGTAGCTTTCGTTTTTTTTCTTTCATTTGAGTAATACTAAAAATCAGTGGAACTTCAGGCTCCCCCTCCCCACCTCCCAGGTCTCTGACATCACCTGATAGTTTTCTGAAAGGGCTGGAAAGACCCCCAGAACGGGGCCTATTAACTCTTTTGAGGCCTGTCTCCACTCGGTCCCTCTGAAAAATCACTGCCCTCTTTTGGTCCCCGCATCCAGAATGAAAAATAAGCACCTGGGATCTCCAGACTCCTTATCCCTTTCAAGTTCAGATAGAACTTGAGGCCGAGGTGACATTCCATGGGCAGTGAGGAAAGCATCTGGCTCCTGAATCGCCACTGCCGGAATCCTGTCCCTTTCAGCACAGCCGGTGTTCCCGATGGTTTCCCCAGAGCTGAACGGCAGCTTCCAAACGACCTGGAAGGAAACCAGATGACTTTTTATCCACTCTATCATGAGGTTCCTTGTATCGGCAAACCTGAGGGAGGGTTCTTTTGAAAGGGACAAAATGTAACTCATTCACTTGCCCTTTGGGTCCTTTTGTATTACAGAATCATAGAAATTACAGCTGGAAAGAGAATTAATAGGTCATCCAATCTCTCTAATTTAAATTGATGCCTAACTTAATCCAGACAGATCTTTGGCGGGGGAGACATATGGAGAGAGATGGAGAAAGACAGAGACAGAGAGAGAGAAAGAAAGAGAAGACTGGAAGAGGGTTTTTCGAGGATAGGCGCGAGAATTGGGGAAGAGAAGGGAAAGAAGAAAAGCCTTTTCTTTTTCTTCAAACAGAAGATTGCAAGCCGTGATCCCTTTGTCTATAGGCTTCAGTTTCCTTATCTGTAAAATAGGGATAAGTGAAGATAAGGACTCACTGGAGATCAATGAGTAGGTGTGGAAATAAAGAATTCTAGCTGACCCAGAGAAATCACTGTGGCTCCTCTCTCTCCATTATTCATTTAATCCTATTTGTTGAGCGCTTGTTGTGTGCAGAGCACTGTACTGAGCCATCGTGGCTAGAGCCCTTAGGTCCAGACTTTGAAAGTCTTCCAAGGTGGTTCTCCCCTCCCTCCTTCTCCCTCTCTACTGAAGCATGATGGAATCCATCAGCTCCTGTTATAGTTGGTTCCCTTAGCCAATCTTCTTCCTTCCTCTCGGCTCTACCGAACAATCAGTCAATCAATGGCATTTGTTGACTGTTCGCTGGGTGCGGAGCTTGGGTGAGAACCATAGTGTTTTTCCAAGGGAAGCTCCCTGAGCCTACTTTGAGAAAAGCATAGGGTTCTATAATTTTTTTGCATGCTCCTAGCGGATCCGGTCTCCCATCCATGTCCTCAATGCACCCCCACTCCCTCACCTCTTATCTCTCTCTCTCTCCCTTTCCTTGAGCTGGCACTCCTGAACACAGGTCCTTTACTAGACTATCGGGCCTGAATTTCCCTGCTTCGTCTCTCCTCTCAAACCATTTCCATTGGTTTCCCACCTCAGAACACCTCTTGGAAGTGCTCGCTCCCAGCTCAGCTTTTCCAGGGCTAGCCCATCGGCACAAGCCCTTCCCCTAGGACCCTACCTGGTGCCTCTGCCCCAAACCCACCACCTCCTCCTCCCCTCACCCCCCAACACTCACACATACACACCTCCAAATCTCCACCTGGCCTCATGGCTCTTTTGGCTCTCCCCTGCCACCTCTTCCCTCCCCTGAGAAAGGCACCGAGCGACAATTCTGTTGGAGAGCCTGTACCAGAAAGCTGAGTGGCACATACAACCTCAGGGCCTCCAGCTGAGGAGGCTTCAGTGACTTGAGAGGATTTTGAGGGGAGTCCAGGAGCTTCCCTGCTGGGGCTCCCCAGAATGTACTGCTCTCAGGGCTCCTTTCCCCTCTGCACATAGTAAGCGCTCAATAAATACTATTGAATGAGGAAGGGGCTTGGGGACTGTCCCCGGCTCTATAGATCGGCTAAGACCTGGTCGAGGATAATGAGTCTAAGAGGTCAAGGCTGACCATGACTTGGCTTCTCTAGCTCAAAAGCCCGACTCTTCGATGATGACAACAATTATGCCTTTACGAAGCACTCACTCCACGCTAAGTGCTGGGGCAGATACCAAGTTTTGAGAGCAGGTGCAATCCCTGATCCACAAGGGGCTCCCAAACCATTTTAACCCCATTTTACAGGTAAGGAAAATGAGGCCCAGAAAGGTTGACTATCTGTTCTAAATCACAGAGGGGATGCTGCGGCTCAAACCCCCAGTCAACTGCCTTGCTTTCACTTTCCTCCTCTAACCAGGTGATAGTGATTTGGAGGTGGAGAGGGGAAGTGAGAATGAGGGAGGGTGGTTTTTCACCTGCAGCTTCCAGACTCCTAGGAGTGGCCCTCAGTTGCCCAGGACCTCAGACCCAAAGGTGACTTGACTATACAAGGCTCAAGACAGCCAGCTGCACAGCAGGGGACTAAAGGGTTGGGTTAAAAAAAATAAATTAGAATTAACATTACCGTTGCCTTGCTGTCTGGCAGCCGGCAGAATAGATGTTTTCTATTTTCCTAAGTCACCCAGGGAATGAGCAAAACAACCACAAACAGTTTACAGATAAGTGCAAAGTGAAGCAACACTTCCACCTCTTAGGGAAAAAGCCATTGAAAAGGGACTGGTTTATTCAAACAGGAGAAAACTGCGGCTTTGGATTAAGGTAAATTCTCCACTAAAACTGACAATCCAGCATGGGGACTGCTTATCTTTATTGTCTCACCGGCGGTTATTGCCCCCACACTGTATAAAAATGATAATAATGATTTTGGTATTTGTTAAACCAAGCAATGTACTAAATGCTGAAGTAGGCACAAGATCATCTGGCTGGGCACCATCCCTGTCCCACATAGAGCTCACAGTCTAAATAGGAGAATGTAGTTTTTGAATTCCCATTTTACACATGAGGAAACTGAGGCAGAGAGAAGTTAAGTGACTTGTCCAAAGTCACCCACGAGTCAAGTGGTGGAGCCGGGATTGGAACCCAGACCCTCTGACTCCCAAACTTGTGCTCTTTTCACTAGGCTGTGTGATTTAGTGCTCGCCCTATGACCAGCTTGCCAACTGTCATTACAAACACAGCCTGGGTTGTGAAATCAGGCTTTGGTTTAGGGGTGAGGCCTATTGCCTCAGGATATTTCTAAGGCATCATTTTACCCTCTTAAATTTTGTTTAAAGTTCAGGTCTAGCCTAAACAACACGGAGAAGGCAGCCATGTGATTTTGAACTAGGTTCTGCATAAAGAAAAAGCTGAAAGGAAGCCAAGGGACGGACACTGGTTCAATTAGAGAACTCCCCCAAACAACTTCTTGGGGATCGGATCGGGAAGCAGCGTGGCTTCATGGCGAGAGCAGGGAATGTGTCTGCTTTTTGTTATACTGTACACTCATGACCTAGTGGCAAGGACACGGGCTTGGGAGTCAGAGGACGTGGGTTCTAATCTCAGCTCTGCCACTTGTCTGCTGTGTGACCTTCGGGAAGTCACTTCACTTCTCTGTGCCTCAATTACCTCATCTGTAAATTGGGGATTAAGACTGTGAGCCCCATGTGGGACAAGCTGATCCTTGTGTCTACCCCAGTACTTACAACAATGCTTGGCACTTAACAAATACCATAATTATTATTACTCAAGTGCTCAGTACAGTGCTCTGCACACAGTAAGCGCTCAATAAATACAACTGACTGAATGAATGGATATGGGCCTGGAAATCAGAGGAGCTGGGCTCTAATCCTGGCTCTGCCACTTGTCTTCTATGTCACCCTGGGCAAGTGCCTTCACTTCTCTGTGCCTCAGTTACCTCATCTGTAAAATGGGGATTAAGACTGTGAGCTCTACGTCGGACAGGGACCGTGTCCAACCCGATTAGCCTGTGACTACCTCAGGGCTCAGTACAGTGCCTAACACAGAGTAGGACACAGAGTAGGTGCTTAATAAATATCACATACACAAAAATCTGGATTTAATTCCAAAGCAAATGATCCTTCATTTCCTCCTCATCCCACTTCCAACCTCTAAACCAAGACCATTTTAGAGGACTTGTTTTGGCTTTAATTTGAAACTATAGCTTATTGAGGATCATTGAAAAGCAACAATGTTATAATAATGGATCAATATAATTATTAATAGCATTAAAAATTAAAGTGTGGTTACATTTTGATTACTCTGCTGGACCCATTCTAAGGATGTTACTATTGAAATGACAGGAAGTCAGTGGGAGAGGCTACCATCTCCTTCACTAATTGCTCCAAAGTTTTAACAACCTTCAGGAGTATGAGTTTGGAAAAAGAATGCAACAGACAATGTGATACATCTTGCATAATGGGTAGAGCTCTATGTAATCCGATTTCAAACAATCACTGCTGGAGAGTTCTCTACTTTGATCACTTCATTCCAGTGCTGAATCAAACACAGGCAGGACCAGTTATAGGCGATCAGAAACAGGAAAGTACACTGAAGGTGAGATTTGACTCAGAGACTCAAAAGGGGAGTGACCCAGAGCAGGGGGAACGGGAGAGAATTAGCCTTACTCATTTTAGCAAGGGGTCACCTTGCTAAAATACCTAGAAAGAGAAGAAAAAGGAGTTCTTCACCAATCCAGCCAGACATTCGAGAGAAATAAAATGGGAAATCTGACAAGAATCCAAAAGAGAACTCTGTCCGAGTTCTTTGAAGCACTATAAAACTCTGATTAAACACGTCTCCTAACAAATGCTACTTTAATCCGGGACACAATTGAAAAGAATGCAAAAAGGAAATTCAAACAGATTTTAAAATGCTAAACTAGGATTTAAGCCCTAAAACGCCAAAATAGATCACCAACCCCCATTTCTGGGGCCTAGTTTCTTATAAGCTTAATTAGGTGATAAAGAGACCATGTGGAGCCTGCTTCTGAGAGCTAGAGGAAGACAACCTCACTGCACCGGAGCCAGGAGAAGAAGAGAGATTTTCATCTCTGCCTCCTGCTCTGAGGCACCATCTTGTGCCAGTGAGCCCCACACAGGCCAAAACCATGTGCTGTTGGGGGGCCCCACCTAGCATATGCTGAGAAAGAGCCAGGGTGAAGCTCGAAACACGGTCCTGAATCCCCATTTTGCAGAGGAGGGAACTGAGGCACACAAAAGTCAGGTGGCTTGCCCAAGGTCACGCAGCAGACAAATGGAGGAGCTGGGGTTAGAACCCACATCCTCCGACTCCCATGCCCCTGCTCTTTCCACTAAGCCACGCTGCTTCTCGTTTATTTGTATTCATGTCTGTCTCCCCGCATCTACACTGTCAACTCACTGTGGGCAGGGAATGTGTTTGTTTATTGTTGCATTGTACTCTCCCAAGCGCTTAATACAGCACTCTGCACACGTAGGCGCTCAATACATTTGGTACATAGTGAATGCTTAACAAATACCATAATTAATAATAATAATGATGACATTTGTTAAGCACTTACTATATGCCAAGCACTGTTCTAAGTGCTGGGGAGTGATCAGGTTGTCCCAGGTGGGGCTCACAGTCTTACTCCCCCTTTTACAGATGAGGGAACTGAGGCACAAGAGAAGTGAAGTGACTTGTCCAAAGTCACACAGCTGACAAGCAGCTGAGCTGGGATTTGAACCCATGACCTCTGACTCCCAAGCCCGTGCTCTTTCTACTGAGCCACGCTGCTTCTCTAATTATTATTTACACTCCCAAGTGCTTAGTACAGTGCTCTGCACACAGTAAGTGCTCAATAAACACGACTGAATGACCACGGGCCTGTTCACCTTGGGGGTGGGTGGGGTTATCTCCTTTGCAAGGGCCTGCCCAGTCTGCTGCTGCGCTGCCCGACCCAGCGGCTTTTAGACCGAATCGTGCGTCGTTACGCGGAGGTGCCAGATGCTGGCAGTGTCTACATGGACCACTTCACGGACCGGGACAAGCTGCGTCTTCTCTACACGCTCTCGGTCAACGCTCATCCCGTCCTCCTCCAGGTACGTGGCCGTGAGCGTGAGGGGGAACGGCCACTGCGGTCATCACTGGTGAGGGAGGCTCGGGTTGGCCGGCTCCGATCCCAGACTTCCGACCCCGAGAGAGACGGGCAGTGAGGATGTTGGAGCTCGAGAAGGAAGGCTCAGCGTGGTGGGACGGCAATATGTGGGAATCGTTAATTCAGTCAATTAATCAGTGGTACTTACTGAGCACTTACTGTGTGCGGAACATTATACTAAGCACGTGGGAAGGTACAGTATAAGAGATGGTCGACACAAGGAGCTTACAGTCCATGTTCAACCATCTTTTTAAAATAATAATAATAGTGGCATTTTTTAAGTGTTTTCTATGTACTTAGCACTGGGGTCTGGTCTTGTGCCTCGAGTCGTCTCCGACCCATAGAAACTCCACGGATCCCTCTCTCAGAACACCCCACCTCCATTTGCAATCATTCAGGTAGTGTACCCACAGAGTTTTCTTGGTAAAAATACGAAAGTGGTTTACTAAAGCCTTCTTCCGTGTGGTAAACCTGAGTCTCCACCCTCGGCTCTCTCCTACGTTGCCGCTGCCCAGCGCAGGTGAGTTTTGACTTGTAGCAGATGGCCTTCTACTCGTTAGCCACTGCCCAAGCTAGGAATGGAATGGGTAGGCCTCTGCTTGACTCTTTTTCCTGCAGCCAAGACTGGTAATAATACTAATGTTGGTATTTGTTAAGCACTTACTATGTGCAGAGCACTGTTCTAAGCAGTGGGGTAGTTACAGGGTAATCAGGTTGTCCCACATGAGGCTCACAGTCAATCCCCATTTTACAGATGAGGTCACTGAGTCCCAGAGAAGTGAAGTGACTTGCCCACAGTCACGCAGCTGACAAGTGGCAGAGCCAGGATTCGAACCCATGACCCCTGGCTCCTAAGGCCGGGCTCTTTCCACTGAGCCATGCTGCCCTGTTGACACCTCACACTGAATATAGCCAAAACAGAACTCCTTTTCCAACCCAAACCCTGTCCTCCCCTTGTTTTTCCCATCACCATACACAAAACCATCATCCTCCCTATCTTACAAGCCAATAACTTTGGCATTACTGTCGACTCATCTCTCTCATTCAACCCACATATTTAATATCACAAAATCCTGTGGGTGTCTACCTTCACAACATCAGCATAAAAGCCACCATTTCAAAACCCCCCTTGACTAGTGCATCAGCTTTCTAGCTGACCTCCTTATCTTCTGTCTCTCCCCACTCCTTATTTCACGCTGGTGCCCAGATCATGTTTCTTTTTTAAAAAAAAAAAAGTTCCGTTCACCCTTCCCACTCAAGAACCTTCAGTCTGTAAGCACTCGATACCACACTATTAATGTGTCCACCTCCTTGACCCTATTTGAACCTGGGTCTGACTTTGGGCACTTCAATGTCTATCTCCACACGTGCGTGAGGGAAAAACAGTTACGTGTGCCTCAATCTGCCACAATTTTAATCACTTTCAATTAGACAAATACAATAGGACAAATACATCCAAACTGATCGTATTTTGAATTCAGACTTACGTTTTCCTTTCCAGGCTCTCTTGTAACAAGTGGCTTATTGCAAAAGTTCGGTACGTGCCTTCCTGAGTCTCCTCCAACGGTCGCTAGAGCGTGGCTCTTTGACAGATAAGCAGGGCATCAGTCACCAATCACTCTGAGATCCTGTAGCGGGAAAAGAAGGTACCAGAGATTTGGCAAGCGTTACAGCCACCACTGCCAAAAAAAAAAAGGGCTAGGGTGCCTTAGGTGGTAGGGTAACTGGGAGGGAAGCATCATGGCCTAACAGAAAGAGCTGGGGCTTGGGAGTCAGAGGACCTGAGTTCTAATCCTGACTCCTCTGTCTGTTGTGTAACCATGGGCAAGTCACTTAACTTCTCTGGGCCCCAGTTACCTCACATGTAAAATGGGGATTAAGATTGTGAGCCTGTGTGGAACGTGGACTGTGTCCAACCTGATTAACTTGTATCTACCCCAATCTCAGTACAATGTCTGGCCCTGAGTAAGTGTTTAACGGATGTCATTTTTTTAAATTCCTTATTAGGAGTTCTGGAATCAGATTTATTTTTTTTTAAGGCTCCAGAAAGTCACATATACCATTCTGAACCTCTGTTTTTCCTTCCTGTGAGTGGGTTGTTTATTAAAGGGTCTCCACCCAGCACCATCTTCCCAGGAAAAGAGCAACACAGATCCTGGGGTGGGTGATGCTGTGGACATGGGGATTGTGGGCGGGGAAAAGGACCGAGAGCATGGGCCTGGGAGACGGAAGGACCTGAGTTCTAATCCCAGCTCCACCAGTTGTCTGTGTGACCTTGGGCAAGTCTTTTAACTTCTCTGTCCCTCGGTCCCCTCAAACTGTAAAATGGGAATCAAGACTGTGAGCCCCATGTGGGACATGGACTGTGTCCAACTTTGTATCTACCCCAGCACCTAGTATAGTGCTTGGCACACAGTAAGAGCTTAACAAATACCCTTTAAAAAAAAAAGACCGAGAACCCCAGCTCCACAGATCCCTCCACGGATTGCACTTTAAAGTGTCCAACCCACACTCTGGGCAAGGTTCGAACCTCTTAGTGTTCCCGGCAAAGTAGCCAAGGGAGAGAGGATGCCAGCAGGAGACAGCAGGGGGTAAAGAGGAAACACCCACAGCTCTTCCATCCACAGAGAACTCACGGTCTGAAAATCTGGGGCAGCTTTGTTCAGCCACAGCCAAGGGGAAAGGACTCTTGCCCATTTAGCGCCCCAGCTTCCAGAGAGCCGTTGTAGTAGATTTTCTGCACTGGCAGTGTGTTTCATTTATAAGAAATTCTTACATTTCAAACTACGGTCACACTCCGACACACCACCTACTTTCGTTCATTTCATTGTCACCTGGCCCAGGGATCATTTTTGATCATTTGTGCTTTCGAAGGAATTTGGTCAAGACCCCCGGGCACCATTTCATTATCTGAGGATGATCACCGAAGTCTCCTTAAAGTCAGGTATCGACCCTGAGTACCCTCTCCCGATGACTTAGTGTAGTGCTCAGCACAGAATAGGAGTTCAGTAAATACTACTGATTGGAAAGTAAAAATCCTAAAAGTGCCGCACTCTTCATCATTATCCTTACCATGCAGAGGTGTCATCAAGTAGGAATATTAATGGGTACTCTCCTAAGCGCTTACTACAGTGCTCGGCACACAGTACATGCCCAATAAATACGACTGAATGAACGGAGCAGGCGATGAGGACAAAAGGATAATTATGGAGAAGCAGCATGGCCCACTGGAAAAAGCACATGCCTGGGAGTAAATAGCCCTGGATACCAATCCCAGGTCTGCCACTTGCCTGCTGTGTGGCCTTGAGCAAGTCAACTTCTCTGAGCCTCAGTTTCCTCATCCATCAAGCGGAGATCCAATACCTGTTCTCCTTTCCCTTTGATAGTGAGCCCCAAGTGGGATGGGTCACTCTATCCCAGCGCTTGGCATGAAGTGACTGCTGGGAAATGCCAATAGTAATAATAATGATAATAATGGTGGTATTTGTTTCAGCGCTATGTGCCAAGCACTGGGGCAGAAAGATGTTAACCAGGTTGGACACAGTCCCGGTCCTATGTGGGGCTCACAGTTGAAGAAGAAGGGAGAACAGGTATCAAATCCCCATTGAGAGATGAAGACATTGAGAAACGGACAAATTAAGCGACCTGCCCAAGATCACACAGCAGGCAAGCGGCAGGGCCGGGATCAGAACCCAGGTCCTCTGACTCCAAGGGCCGAGTTCTTTCCACTAGGCCATCCTGCTCCCCAGTGATCATCATTCCTACGACAAGAGCGGGAGAAAATTACCTGACGGTTTCTCTGTTTTCTTCCCTGGCGCGCGGGGCAGGTTTTCCCGGGGGCGGAGGGGTGGCCGTTCCCCAAGTACCTGGGGTCCTGCGGGCGGCTCCTCGTCAGCACCAGCACCACCCCTCTCCTCGAGCTCTCCTCGGGACCGCCCGATCGGGCCGCAGATCTGGGCCACCAGCTCCTCGGCGTCATCGAGTTCCTGAGGCACAACGACTGGAACTACTTCTTCTATTTCACCCGCATCCACGCAGGGACGTTTGGCGTCTTTGACAACGGGCACCTGTTCATCCGAGACGCCAGCTCGCTGGGAGTCATCGACAGGCAGGAAGGTACCCAGCAGGCACTCTGAGTGAGCAGCTGGCATCGGCGACTCTGACAAGGGAACTGAACAGGCCGGAAGGATGCCGGGGGCCAGGAGGGAGAGAGGAGGAGGGAGGAAGGGGGAGACAAACATTCACCTGCTTTGGTTATCCTGGTTCTGAACACACGTTAACATCAGTCAGGGAGATCATTAAACGCTCAAGCGATGTTTACCGTCAGACTAAAATACAACTTCCTTCTACTGCACTTATGCGTTTTAGTATCAGTTTTTACGGTCCATGGAGCTTTGATTCCCACTGCGGTACAATATTACGGAAGGCAACGTAGCCTAGTGGAAACGGCAGGGGTCTAGGAGTTAAGAGACCTGGAGCGCCGTGAGACCTCTGGGGAATCATTTAGCCTCTCGGTGCTTCAGTTTCCTCATCTGTAAAATCAAAATAAGGTACCTTCTCTCCTTCCCTCTTTAGGTTTGAGCTTCTTGTGGTTGAGGGACTGTGTCCGATTTATCTTGCATCTGTGCCAAGGTTTAGCATAGTGCCTGGCACACAGACGGTGCTCATCGGACACCATGAGCCCACACTGCCCACAACATTTGGCCATATCAAGCTTTAGCCAGCATCTGTGAGAATTTAGGCATCAATGAGTTTCTGTGGTCCTTCTTCCCACCTCTCCAACTCCCTCCGTAAATATGCCTAAATGCTTATTTTCCCTTCAGAGAGCAGCGTGGTAGGCATCTTCATTAGCAGAAATGCAACCCTTATCTACATTTTAAATATCTGGCTGATTCATGGGCACATTATATAATCATTTTAACACATTTGCTTTTTATAAAGTTTTAAAATTAAAAAGTGTGGAAACAAATGAGGTGTACCAGTGAATCATACTTTTAAAACATATACAGAGCAGCAGCCACCCGGCACCCTTCAACCATTCTCCACCTCCAGCCAACCCAGTCAGCAGGGAGGGCATTAGCAGTGCCAATACCGGGTCTGACCGGTCGTTCAACCGAGCCAGCGTTACGTCTCCGACAGTGGGCTTGGAGGGCTTCGAGTGAAACCGTTACCCTCTTTGACATGCATTGCCATGGAAACCCCAGCTGAATCATCCAACTTTCTCCTCAGACTGTGGCCCCCATGGGAAAAGAGGGACTGTGACTGATCCACTCATTACGCTGCATCTGACCTGGTACACTGCTCAGCACATAGCAATCCCTTAATAAATACCACTAAGGTTATCACTACAATTAGTATTTGCCTTCTTGGATCAATCATCTGGATCTCTTGTTGAAGCCCCAACTTCTGACTGTGCAATTCTCAGTGACCAGAAGCACCAGGAAAGAATGCTACTTTGTTTTCCTTTCTAGAGCCCTTAATCTTGAGGTTGCCTTCCCACTTAGGAGTCTGAGCTCCCATATGGGACAGGGATGGTCCCAACCACGATTTTTATCTATCTCAGCCCTTATTACAACTTTTGGCACCTAGCAAGCGCTTAATCAATCAATGGCATTTCTTGAGCGCTTACTTTGTGCAGAGCACTGTACTAAGAGCTTAGGAGAGTACAACAGAGCATAATTCTCAGTCACAGTCCTGACCCGTAATGACCTTACAGTCTAGAAGGGGAGAGAGACATTAATATGAAGAAGTAATTAACGATATATAATTTAAAGATACGTACATAAACGCCGTGGGATTGGGGCGAATAGCAAGTGTCCGAAGGTCACTGATCCAGGTGCGCAGATGACGCAGAAGGGAGAGCAAGCCGGGGAATAGAAGGCTTAATCGAGGCAAACCTCTTGGAGATGTGACCTCAATAATGCTTAACGGATGCCATCCTCATTAGTAGGATCAAGCTACCGGGGACACGGACGAATTGTCGTGCAGGAGGACAGAAGGCAGGCTGGTTTTCTCCTACATGCAGTCCAGAACAGAGAGCGAGCCCACTGCATCCCACAGAGAACAGAGCCCTCGGCTGCCCTGCCAAGCGTCCTGCTGGACTGGGTACCTTGGGTAGATTTAGTCCAGCGTTTGGTGACTGCACACTGGCTGTTCCCTCAAAGTCGCACTTCCCCAGTCTAGGTCTCGTAGCAAGTATCGCCTGCCTGCGCGGCTTACCGCGGACTTGGAATGCAGAACCCACAGCCTCTGCCCTCGAGGAGTTTACGGTCTAAACGGAGGCAACTCTTCAGAGACCCTCACTGGTCCTGACCAGTTGAGAAGAAGGAAAAGAAATGCAGCATCCAGTTGCAGGGCAGAAGGGACTGCCCTATTATAATCCGTTCGTGGGCCCCATTATAATTTCTCACAGCTCGAGGACCACGATTATCACGTTAACTGTGGTATCTGTTAAGCACTTACTACACAGCTAGTGCTGCGTTAGATGCCGAGGTAGATACAAGATGACGCGGTCAGAAACAGTCCCCGTCTCGCATGGGGCTCACGGTCCTATTTCTCCCCATTTTACAGATGAGGAACCTGAGGCACGGAGAAGGGACTTGTCCAAGGTCACACAGCAGGTGGTAAGAGTAGACGCCATTGAGGGCTCACTTAGTGTGGGGAGCTGGACTAGGTGCTCGGGAAATACAGAACAACAGGGACATCTTCTCTCCCCAGAAAGAGTCCACGGTCTAATGGGGGACGACGAGCCTGTAATTAGAGCTGTCAAAATAGGTATCGACTACATATACCCAAGTGCTAAAGAGGGAGTAAATAAACATGTAAATGCCAGAACTGGCTGAGGAGATGCTGGGAAATCAGTCGGGGAAGGCTCGTCAGAGGAGGTGGGACTCTACCAGGGATCTGGATGCGGGGAGATCTGTGATCTTCCCCTTTCTCTCACTTCTTCCTTCTCCTCCTTCCCCTCACTGTCCTCTCCCCCTCGCCACGCTATCTCCAGAGTCCATTATCAATAATAATGATAATTGGGCTATTTGTGAAACGCTTACTATATGCCGGGCAGCGTTCTAAACGCCGAGGTGGATACGAGATAATCGGGTTGGACAGTCCCTGTCCCATCTAGGGTTCACAGTTACTTCCCCTTCAGGGAACCGAGCCCCAAAGAAGTGAAATGACTTGCCCAAGGCCTTGTCATTTCTTTTTGTTTCCAGGGAAGCGGCCAGCTCGCAGCTCTCCGGAACCCAGGGACATCTTCAGCTGCCTGGCTGCAGACTGTCAATCTGACCTTCCCTCTTGCAACACAGTCCAGGAGCATCAGAGTCTCGTCTTGGTGTGCCGGGAGCTGCTGCCTAAACTCCTCGAGGGCAAGTTCCCCAAGCCGGTCCAGGAGGAAATAGACGCCCTGCTGGACCGATGCGGGGATAGTTCCCTGGACGGCCAGACGGTCATTGGCGGAGCCAGGAGGCTGATGGACATCTTGAAGTCGCTGCGGACCTGCGACGCCCGCTTTGCCTACCGCTACCCCGACTGCAAATACAGCGAGAAGTACTGACAGGTCAGCCGGGGGGAAGTTGGGGAGCTGGGGAGGGGAACGTGAGCCCCTCTGCCCTCGCCACGGGGCTGGGGCTAGAAGTGAGGCGGGTTGAGGTTGGAATTTCTCATCTCAATCCAGGTTCCTGAAGACACAAACCCCTGAGTAGCCTCCAGCCCCGACCCCCACAGAACAGCAGCCGAATACAGGTCTGGGGGCCGGACACGTGGTTACTACCGACCACGGGATCTCCATGCACACGGTCTGCAGACGGTGGCACGCACTGCACACGAGTGAAGCACTCCATCTGTCACGGGCCACCCCAGCACGGGCACTCTCCGTCTCGGTAACCCATCAGCCCACGGTGTTTATGGGATGCCGACTGCGTGCAGAGCACTGTATTAAGCGCTTGGGAAAATACAATCCCCCATAGTAGATGTGCTCCCTGCCCACAGGGAGCTTTCAGTCTACAGGGAAGGCGGCCATCTCAGACACCACAGAGACGACTGCAGCTGTGATGCTCGCAAGCCACCTAGCCACGCGTCCTGTCCTCCCATGGCTCCGCGCGGGGAGAGCACCCCCTCGGATGCAGGGTCGAGTCGGGGCTCGAAGCCAACAGAAGGGTGTTCCCAGAGAATCGGGGAAATTTCAACTAGTGCGCTCCGCCAAGCCCTCAGTCCAGCGCCGAGCAGGTGCTCAATAAATACCATTGAATGGCTGGCTGACCGGTAGGTGGGGTAGAGGAAGGCCACACTTCCCGAGGTATTCTTCGGAAACGGGCGCATCTGTGGGAGAATGGGGCTAATGACTCGGGAAGAAAGTAAAGGTTCCTCGGAGTTGTGGATTCCCGAGAGACCTCCCTCAGCTTGCTGGCACTTGGACCGGAGAGCCTGCAGCGGAGAGCAGACGGGTGGCGGAAGCACGAGGGAGCGAGCTACGTGTAGTCTTCCTTAGCTCCGGGAACATGTGGCACCTGGTGGAAAGCTGAATGAAAATGCCAACCGTCACTCCCCATGGCCTCTTTCCCTCCTCCCGCTCCTGCCGTCTCTTCTTCCCACCACCCCTCTTCCCCGGACCTCTTTTCCTCCCCCATCCCGTCCCCTTTCCATCCCCAAATCTCCTTCCAAGGCAACGCTCACCAAAAAATGAAAAAATGCCTAAAAATGGCAAGGTACTCTTTTTCTTTTATTTCTCACTTCCTCCCACAGTACCTTCATTCTGGATGAACTTCTCTCTAGCACCCAGCACGGTGTCACGAGCTTATTAAAGATGGTGGTGGATGTGGGGGGAGGTGACGATCGGCGTTTCTTTTCCCCGAAAGGTTTAAATTGGTGGTTCATATGGTTTGACTGAGAGAGGGCCAGGTTAGGATGACGTCTCTGCCCTCTCTCCCTCCAAACCTGAGGATATAATAATGATGATGGTATTTGTTAAGCACCTATTACGTGTCAAGCCCAGTTCTAAGCGCTGGGGTAGATACAAGCTAATCAGGTTGGACAGAGTCCCCGTCTGTTCTGCACACAGTAAGCACTCAAATACCTTTGATTCATTGATTCTTGGTCTGAATTTGTTTCTCTGCTTGCAAGCAGGCCTGGGCTTCATATGCGGTTGCACTTGGCAAGGTGCTCCCAACATTTAAAACACATTCGCCGTAGGACCTTGGCTAATTTGATTTCCTGGTCAGTAGCTTGTTGCTGGGGATTATGCTGCCTTTGAGTCTTCCAATTTTCCATTTTCATCCTTGAAGGGAGAAAAAAACCCATTACAGCCAATACACCTTTAACCCCTCAAGAAACAAACCTTTTAAGTGGTTTGGAGGCAAATTTAGCTGAAAGAGCAGATGGAATCACAGCAGAAATGTTTTAATTCACCGCCAAATCTATTGTTTCAGTCTCTTTTCTGCATTCACTCTATCTCTAGGCTGTGGCTGCCCTCCAGGGAAGACCAAGTGCGAGGCATCTGGATCTACGACATTGATTGCGATCTGTTTCCAACCATTTTCCTCTGGCCAGGCTCAGAATCCTCCGGCAGGCCATTTTGAAGGAAGACTGAGCCTTTATTTCAACATCCTCTCGCAGTCGCCCCCGAGAATGGGAGGAAGCTCTTGCCACATACAAGGGGCAACGTGTGATCTTCCCAAGGGACACTTAGGGTGCACAGTATTGGAAAAACAAACAAAAGAAAAAACCATCAATGGCTGTCGGGGTTCACGTTCAACAAGTACTATTTGCATAATTACACGCATTTTCTATTTATATTTGCAGTCTGTGTTTCTGTCCATGTTTCTAATCTTGGTTTTGCCACTGGCCCATTAGAAGCAGCAGCATGGTGTAGTGCATAGAGCACAGGCCTGGAAATCGGAAGGTCGTGGGTTCTAATCCCAGCTCAGCTCTGTGCTGTGTGACCTTGAGTAAGTCACTTCACTTCTCTGTGCCTCAGTTACCTCAGCTGTAAAATGGGGATTGAGACTGGAACCCCAAATGGGACAGGGACTGCATCCAACCTGATTTGCTGTAGCCACCCCAGCGCTTAATACAGTGCCTGGCATAGAGTAAGTGCTTAACAAATATCATAATTTTTACTTAACTTCTCTGTGCCTCAGTTTTTTCATTTGCAAAATGAGAGCTGAATATCCGTTCTTCTTCCTCCTGGGAACCCCAGTGAAGACAGACTGTGCCTTCTGTATTTAACTCAGTGTTTAGCACATATTAAATGTTGAACTGCCCCAGATAAATAGATGTAAAAGCACCAAGACATAGAAGCAGTTTGGTCTACTGGATACGGCACGGGCCTGAGAATCAGAAGGACCTGGGCTCTCCATACAATCACTTGCCTGGTGTGTGACCTTGGGCAAGTCACTTCACTTTGCTGTACCTCAGTTCCCTCATTTGTAAAATGGGAATTGAGACTGTGAGCCTCATCTGCAACATGGACTGTGTCCAACCTTATTAGCTTTATCTACTCTAGCGCTTAGTATAGTGCCTGACGCATGGAAAGCCTTTAAAAAAACCCACAAAGGAATGGAAAAATGGCAACCAAACCCTTATGCTTTCACAGTGGGACCTTTAAAAGCCTACAGAGAGGAAAGGAGGAAAAGGCGTCTGTCTTATGCTCTTATCTTCCTCTGGCTCCCAGCACTAACCGATCAACCAACAGTACTTACTGAGTACCCGCTGTGAGCAGAGCACTGCACTTAATGCTCGGGAGAGTACAAGAGTTAGAAGATCCCTGCTCTCAAGGGGCTTATAATCAACCACATCAGGACTTTTCTCCTTCCAGGTTAACCAACTCCAGTGAGATTGGCCCCCATTTACGGTTCAGCAGAGGACCCTCAAGCAGCAGCCTTATTCAACTCCTCCAACTGTCCAGGGGGACACAGGCTGCAAAATCAGAATTGGAGGCTACAAGGGGACGGTTCAAGTGGAAGGGTCTCGTTCCAAGTTGACTACACCACTCCTTCCTTATATGGCTTTCAGTTCCCCACTGACCTGTGGGTTCACTGTGGACAGGGAATGTGTCCGTTTATTATTATACTGCAGCACTCAGTACAGTGCTCTGCACACGGAAAGAGCTCAATAAATATGACTGACTGACCATTCAGAGCACAGCTTGATACCTGGCATTCTTTTAATATCACCCCCGCCTTTCCAAAAAAAGAGCAATCACTCAGAACCCATTCCTTCACTCTTCCTCCTCCTCCCCGAAAAAAGAGCTTTAAAAAGAGGCTAGTTGTACTACTACCACAATGCTCCTATCCTGAGTTCTAATCCCAGTTCTGCCACTTGTTTGCTGGGTGACCTTGGGCAAGTCACTTCACTTCTCTGAGCCTCAGTGACCTCATCTGTAAAATGGGGATTAAGATGGTGAGCCCCATGTAGGATATGGACTGTCCCCCACCTAATTAGCTTGTATCTACCCCAGCGCTTAGTACTGGGCCTGGCACATAGTAAGTGCTTAACAAATACCATTAAAAAAAAGCCTACTGTGTTGATTAGGGCGAGGGCTTTTATATTGCTTGTATAGTTTTATACTTCCCTTGTTCCTTATGTGTCTGTTATCAACCCTCTCCCAATTTATGCTTGGATTGTGAGCTTCTTAGGGACCAGGGACAATGTCTGATTCTCCCCTGCGTATTTTTTCCCAGCACTGAATTCTGAGCTTTGTAAGCCACAGGCAGTCAATAAATACCATTGAATTAATCAAAGAAATGAATACTGAGTTTACTGATCAGCTAATTTGTTTTCACTCTCCATCCCCAGTGGACTCTAGAAATTTCTATACTCTGAGGCTTAGCCACCATTGCTGAGACCGCTCCAAAAGCAGAGTGAAAATGTTCAGTCATTGTTCCAATCACCTGAGCTAAAGAAAACCAGACTATACACTTTTCCTTTAGAGCAGCAAAATACCCCTTTGGTCCTCGCTGAATGTGGAAATCATCTGAACCAGGTGAGATCTTTTTTCTGGTAAAGAGGCTTTGGTAGAAACCAACATGAAAAGCCTAGGTCCAAATGGAGAATTTAGAAAACTGCTGTGAGTGATGGGAATTGAAAATTTTTAATGGTTGCTGCCTTTCAAGTTACCATTTCTTTCCCCTTATTTAATTTTATCTTATTTTATTTATTAAGTGGAGGCTGTTCTTCTAAATTAATCATTCATATTTATTGAGCACTTACTATGTGAACAACATTGTACCAAGTGCTTGGGAGAGTACAGTGTGATGGTTTGTTGGGCAGAAGAAGAAAAGGCACATGTTATAACTCAAAAAAGATGAAAACACTGAAGAAGTCGTGGCATTTGAACTTGGTAGATAAGAGGGAAAACCAAGGTTGGAATCTCAGGAGAGGATGAAATCTATCTCCTGAAGCAGAAGTACCGAGCAACAAGACAGAAAGTGAAATACAGTGGCAGGGATTCGATTTATTCAAACATTTCTTTTTGTGTGGATCCCCAACCGGCAAATGGACTTTGGGATCTTTTTCACAACTTCTACTGCAGAATCAGAATTGTGTTGGTTTAAGAATGATAATAATAATAATGTGGAGCATTTGGTAAGCACCTTCTGTGTACCAAGAACTAAACTAAGCATTGGGGTAGACATTTTATAAGCAGATTGGATACACTCCCTGTTCCACACAAAACTTACAGTGTAAGAGGGAGGGAACGCTGGCATTTTATTTCCAATTTTACATTTAGGAAACTGAAGAAGTTAATTGACGTGCCTGAGGTCACACGGGTGGTGACAGAGTAAGGATTAGAAACCAAGACTCAACAGCCCATGCTCTTCTCCACTAGGCCACACTGCTTATCTTTAATAAAAGCATGATTTCTGGGAAAACAATGCCAGTCACAGGAGCACGGGTGAGGAAACCGCACCCGAAAGGAATCCCCATGATTCCCCATTGCCCTCCCAGCCGTCCCGAGTCAAGTAGAAGAGATGAATGTAGACAAGAAAGGATTTGGAGCACGACTGACACTTTTGAGCCAGAGGAAGTTGTGCAGACTGGCCACATCTGCTTCCAGAAATCTTGACTCCACTCTGCTCAGTCGTATTTGAACCCTGGAAATAGCAAATGATGTATGGGTTTGGGGTTTTTGTTGTTGTTTTTCAAAGAGGGAAGGGAAAAAGGAAGATTTGGAGCTGAGTTTGCAGTCCATTTTGCCTCAACTGTGGTTTAGGAAAATTCCCCAGGATTGTGCTCCCATAAGAAAGGGCCTGTGCCTGGCCAAGCCCAGAACTCATCTGGGACTTCTGAGAGCAATCCCTGCCCTTAACTCAAACTCCCATCTCCAACAGCCGGTTTCTCCTTTCCGGATGTTGCCAATTTTCTAGATTCCTGGCAACCAAACTTCTGACCCTTGCCCGCTCTGTTTCCCTCTGGAAATGTCTCAGTTGGCCTCGGGGAAATGGGGAGCCAGCAGCCCAAAGGTTATGGGACTGGCCTGGAGTTGTGGCTGCTTGGCTCGACATCCTCCTCCTCCCTTGAGTTGGCGGTGCTGAGTGATTGGGAACGGTCCTTTTTCATCTGCATTGAGCTCGGGAACTGCTCTCAGAGGCCAGGGCAATGAGTCGGATCCTGTGGGAACTGGGATAAACTCCTCAGAGCTCGGGAAAACCAAGAGCTTCACTTGGCTGCGAGGCGAGCGAGCGTGAAGAGGGCCAGCAGCAGTTCACTTCCTCTCCTCACAAAGGCGACACGAAAACCCCCACTTCCGGCCCAGGTCTGTTATTTCCTTCTTAAACCAGCGGCCTTTACTGAGCACCTACGAAGAGCTGGGGACTGTACTAAGGGCTTGGCAGCTGCAGCACCGGCCTCCAACAAGGGATAGTCAGTTCCGAACTGGAAATTTGTTTTTGGCATCGTATCGGATCTTCTGCCATTCCCCCGTACTTTGCACTATTCATTCAAGCCCCTCTCGACTTTCAGTTCACTATGGGCAGGGAATAGAACGCGTCCTCTAATTCTGTTGTAGTGTGCTCTCCCAAGCACTGAGTACAGTGCTCTGCACATAGTAAGTGCTCGACACGATTGATTCGTCCATCCCGAACTAGCATTTTTACTATGCCTCGTTTTCAACTCTCCCACCTCTAACCCCTTACTCAAGCTCTTCCTCCTGCTAGGAATTCCTTCCCCCTTCCATTCCCACCTCCCCCAGGAGGCCCTTTCCCACTAATTTCATTCTCCCAACCATCAAATCAGCACTTGGGCACTAATCTTACTCTTCTGTTGTACTGTACAACAGTAGTGTATTGTAGTGCTCAATAAATACCACTGATTAGGTACTCTGCCATCTAAGAATTTAGATATTCCACTCCTATCTGTAAATTACCTTGTGCCTATCTTCGCTGCTATAGTCTAAGACAGGGATTATGATTTTTACTTTTCTAGTTCTCTGCTAAACATTCAGTTTACTTCTCTGCCCACAGTTGGTGTTCATTACCCTTGACTCATCTACTAATAATTGTGGTATTTAAGTGCATACTTTGTGCCGGGCACTGTTCTGAGTGCTGAGGTAGATACAAGATAATCCGGTCGGACACAGTCCTTGTCCCACGTGGGGCTCACAGTCTAAGGGGGAAGTAAAACAGGTTTCCTCATTTTAGAGATTCATCAATTCATTAAATTGTATTCATCGAGCGCTTACTGTGTGCAGAACACTGTATATTAGTGCTTGGGAGAGTATGAGGCAACAAAGAAACTGAGGCATATGGATTAAGTGACTTGTCCAAGGTCACATGGCGGACAAGTGGTGGAGCCAGAAAGAAGATACCACCTTTACATGCTTTACAGGCTTCTGTACTGCACTGCAGCCTATCTCCACTAGATCTGACCTACCTTCTCCACCTCCTCCTGTCACCGTGGCCTTCCGCCTTCCATAGCAGAGGCCGGAGCCAGGCACCACAAGCTTCCACAGCGTTAACCTCCACCCCCAGATGCTCTTGCCTTCACCCATTCCTAACCCTCTTAGTACTTCACCCGTCCTCGGTGCCTCCACACAGACCCGCCCCTGCCTATTCGTTCCTCAGCCTGCAGCACGGCTAACATCGAGGCTCTTTGGCCGCCGCATGCACTGAGCACTTGGTTCTCGTCAGAGCTCTGTACTAAGCTCTTGGGAGACTATAAGAGAGTGGGTAGATATTATTCCTGCTCTCGAGGAGCTTCCTCTCAAAGCCAAGATGTCAGCACCACACGTTAAGGGAAGCAGCTGGGGGAATTGCCTCGATCTGAGGATGGACAATGGGGGATTGAAGTTAACAGATCTGGAAAGTGGAAGAGAGACAGAAACAGAGAGTCAGTCATGGAGGAGGGGGAGAAAAAAGGGGGGGGGTGGTGTGTGTGTCTCTCTCTCTAAGCCTCCAAAGCACTGCCAAGAATGGCTCTGGCCCACCCACTAAGGAAGCATCACGTCCAACCCTTGCTAACCTTGCCAGTTTTTAATGGAGAGTTCAGGGGCCTGTTCAACGCCAGATACCAGTCTGGAACGTGCAAGGGGCTGTACTGGACTCCCGGAGGATGAGAACTCTTGAGATTAATTGGCGCATGGCCTAGCGGAAAGAGCACGGGCCTGAGAGTCAGGTGACACTCTAATGGCGGCTCCGACACTCATCTGCTGGGTGACGATGGGAAAGTCACAACTTCTCTTTGCCTCAGTTTCCTCCCCGGTAAAACCCATCCTCCCTCCTGCTCTACTCTTTGAGCCCCATACGGCACCGGGATTGTGTCCAATCTTCATATACAGTATTCACTCCAGTGCTTAACACAGGATAAACGCAACCCCAATTATAACACTTATAATTACTATTATTGGAATAGCTAAACAGCGTGGCTCAGTGGCAAGAGCCCGGGCTTGGGAGTCAAAGGTCATGGGTTTTAATTCCGCCTCCACCACTTAGTTGTGTGACCTCGGGCAAATCACTTAACTTCTCTGGACCTCAGTTACCTCATTTGTAAAATGGGGATTAAGACTCTGAGCCCCACGTGGGATGACCTGACCACCTTACATCTACCTCAGTGCTTAGAACAGTGTTTGGCACATAGTAAGTGCTTAACAGATACAATCAGTATTACTATTACTAAAAGTATTTTATTTTATATAGATCTTGGAAGGCTAAATCCGGTGAGAATTTCCCCCCTTAACATCCCACACTACAAGGAAGCCACTGTTGTGCAAAAAGGAAGGCTAAAAGCTAAAGGCCTGCAAAACAGCAATAGCAGTGGGACGTTAGTGATTGCTGCTGACTGAAGCAGCCTCATTCCCCCTTAGGGGTACCTATCAATACCCTTAGGGGATTTCCTGTAAATTACGGCTTTCCTGGATATTTACATGTGTGGGAGCACGGCACAACGCAACCACATCTCTTCTCCTCTAGTCACATCTCAGCGTGACGGTGGATAACTCCGGCAGAGGCTCTGGGATAGAGCAGCTCGTTTCCCTCAGGAGAAGCAGCGTGGCCTAGTGGAGAGAGCATGGGCCTGGGAGTCAGAAGGACCTGGTTTATAATCTCAGCTTCGCCACTTCTCCATTATGTAATCTTGGGTAGATCATTTTACCTCTCTGGGCCTCAGTTACCTCATCTGTAAAATGGGGTGAAGATAGTGAACCCATGTGGGAAATGGACTGAGCCCACCTGATTAGCCTGCATCCACCCCAGTGCTTAACATAAGACCTGGCATAAAGTCAGTCCTTAAATACCATTTATTTGAGAGAGAGAGGGAGAGAGGGAGAGAGGGAGAGAGTGGGAGAGTGAATGTAACCCCGTGTTCTTCAGGCCCTGCAACGCCATTGGTTTCTCTAGACCAGCGTCTTTCCTCAGGGAAGCTTCACTTGTGGATTTGCTTGGTTTCACAGCCTTATCTTGGGTTCATCCCTAGTAATCACATTGCCAGGAAGTCTTCCCTAACTTATCTCTCACTTCCCCGTCCTATTTTCCCCTCCTACTGCATCGCCCATATGCACTTGAGCCCATAGTCCCAAGCACTTAAGTTCTCACTACAATCCCCACCACCCCTAACACATAACATACTCAGGTGTTTCCCCTTCCCCTTCTGTGTCTCCCAAGTGTTTATAACGGTGCTCTGCACAGAGCAACTGCTCAAAAAACCTCACCGCCAGGTTGCCGGGGAGAAACGTTAAAAGCAGTGTATAGATGGATGCCTTCCTACTAGAATATAAGCTCCTTGTGGGCAGGGAACGTGACTCATGATTCTGCTGTACTGTCCCAAACGCTCAGTATGGAACAGGAGGAGCAGTATGGCCTAGTGGATAGAGCACAGGCCTGGGAGTCAGAAGAACCTGGGATCTAAACCTGGCTCTTCCACTTTAAAAAAAATACATATATTTGCCTAAGTCCTTACTATGTGCCAGGCAGTTTACTAAGCACTGCGGTGGATACAAGCAAATCAGGTTGGACAAAGTCCCTGTCCCATGTGGGGCTCACAGTCTCGATTCCCATTTTACAGATGAGGCAACTGAGGCACAGAGAAGTGAAGTGACTTGCCCAGGGTCACATAGCAGACAAGTAGCGGAAATGGGTTTAAAAGCCATGACCTTCAGGCTCCCAGGCCCATGCTCTATCCACTACACCAAGCTGCTTCTCTGCAGTGTGACCTGGGGCAGGTCACTTAACTGTGGCTCAGCTACCTTGATGGTTAAATGGGGGTTAATACTCTTAGCTCTGTGTGGGATGTGGGCTCTGTCCAATCTGGCTACCTTGTATCTACCCCAACTCTTAGAACAGTGCCTAGCACATAGCAAGTGCTTAACAAATGCCATAAAAAACAAAAAAATATGGCATCTAGTGGGTGCCAACTGTTATACTGTACTCTCTCAAGCTCTTAGTACAGTGCTCTGCCCACAGTAAATGCTCAATAAATAGGATTGATTGGTTTCTCAATAAATACTCTCACTACTACTATTTCTCCTTGACTGGAAGCTCACTGCAGGGAGGGAACAAGCCTATGAACCCTGTGATCTTGTACTATCCCAAGGGCTTAGTACAGTTCTCTGCACAGTCTAAGTGCTCAATAAATACCATTGGTCGACTGACGGCAGTGCCAATGTGGGGACCGTGATCATTTTAAAAAGCCATGGAATCAGAGTGGGCCAAACTCAACATCAAATGGAAAGCCAAGATCATGAACAATTAAGTTCTGCTAAGTAATCAGTCTCCTAGCATCGAAGCTGTGCTTATCTCACCACAGTTATGCTAGGTGAGACACATAAGGAGAACAGGCAACAGCGGGATGTCCACACGGCTGCTTGGCGGAGAGCTGAAATCGGGAAACTGAAGTCAAGAGGGCAGAGGAAGTGCTTTCAGGGCACCGCAAAATAAAAGCTCAGAAAATATTGCAGGCCAGCTGAAAAGTGGGAGGCAATCGCTGAGGACAAACCTGAATGGCACACTGCCATCAACAAGGAAGTAACTCTCTTGGAGCAAAAGCTTCATGTGGAAAGAGGGACAAAGGGTAAAAAGAGAAAATGTCCTCAGGTACCACAAACATTAAAGGCCAACATAACATGGACAGGACTGTGCATTCTACATTGGCCCTTTCGGCCACATGCACACTCACAGGGGAACGTCCTAGAAGCAGGGTGGCTTAAGGGAAGGAAGACGGGGCTGGGAGTCAGAAGGATGGGGGTTCTAATCCTGGCTCTGCCACTTGTCTGCTGAGTGACCTTGGGCAAGTCACTTCACTTCTCTGGGCCTCAGTTACCTCATCTGTAAAATGGTAATGAAGACTTTGAGCCCCATGTGGGATAGGGACTGTGCCCAACCTGATTAGCTTGTACCTACCCTGGCACTTAGTACAGCACCTGACACATAGTACAGAGCCTGATACATACCAAGTGCTACTCTAAAAAAAGTTTTCAAGTAATTTCTTCAAATGGTACATTTTGATTCTCATTATCTTTGGGGTGGGGGAAGCTGCCCTTGAAAAATTACTCATACTGCCTTCTACAGCTGTGAAATATGAACTCTCTTATGCTATTTAGGTTTTTGAGATTGCTGGAGATAGTTTATGTTTAAGACAGGAATGTAGTAATGGACTCAGAACTGACTATATGGAGGAGGAGAGCAGAGTCCTGGACTGTGTGAGAGAGCTCGGCATGGATTCACTTGATTAGAGTTCAGCCCTGTGATAAACAATGTTCTATACAAAGAATCTGCAGTGGGTTGCTTCCTTTTCAGAGGAAGGATGTCTGCCGGGTACAAACTGAAACCAAACTTCGCTATGGTAAGGGAAGACGATCCTTAGACACAAAAGTGTTAAAAGTGCTGAACGACTAACAACTGCCGGGGAACTACTCATGAACAGACACAGCTTCCACTTGTTTCTGAGAGGAAGAGGATGGAATCTGAAAGGGGAGTGCGCCTTACAAAGGCCAGTCTTCCTAACTGTTGCATAGGAAAGAGGTGTTTTGTCAGACCCTTAATCTAGCAGGCCCTTAAAAAAAATAATTTTACTTCATAAGCCGTAGATTTCAGGACTACTGATAGGCAGTATATTCCTTGAGGTCACCAGCTATACTCAATAACACTTTAGGTTCTCTCCCACGTGCTTAGAACAGTGGTCTACAAAAAGGAAATACCCGATAAAGGCTATTGAGTAATGACTTTCACGGGTGGATGAGAAATGAAGGTTCAAATTTGGAAGCTCTCCAATTTAAGTCAAAGCTACAATTTGGAAGCTTGAGCAGACTCCTTCGGTAGCTCTCCTCCAGTGACTGGAATCATATATGGGGATATAAGGAAAAGTCCTGAAAGTCTAGGTGTCAACTCCACAGGGGTGACGGTCCCCAAGGCTTTTTGAGCTGGGTTCCCCCAGCCCCACTCATTCCAGGTCTCTGACAAGACCTGAGAGTTTCCAGTTAGAGCTGACAAATTCACAGAATGGCAGCGCTTTGTCTGCTACCTAACTGAAGCCCATCCTCTCCCAATCTCCACCTCCCCCACCCACTAAAAAGCACTATCCCCTTTTCAACCAGGAACCTGATGTGGAAAGCTGGCTATGACTGGAATGGAATGAACTGGATCTAAACAAAACCATTAGGAGACGTCAAGCTGCTGATGCGTTATGTATGCATCTGATGGAAAACAGTCATAGGCAAGATTAACGTGCCAAGGAGTAACCAGAACTGGATTCAAGTGGCTCAAAGAAGAAACACGATCATGAAGAATAAAGGGCACTAAAATTGCCAAAATTGTGGCAGAAGGCAACTACCACAAAAGTGTTCTATACTTGGCCAAATCTGCTTCTAGTAAAATGAATAAAATCATTTTGCAGAGGCTACAATAAGAGTGACACTGGAAATCGCATACATAGTTGAACAGATTATTGTAGTTTTGATATGGTTATCTTCCACAGTGCTTAGCACAGAGTAAGTGCTTAGTAAATATGACTATTAATATTAGTGTTCATAAAAACTGATAATGGACTAAAAGACAAGCATGACAAGGCAAGTGGAAACACAGCAGTTTGGGGTATAAGACTAACATTAAATGCGACAAGAATTTTTGCTTGACATGAGTGCCCAAATAAAAAGAAGACAACAATAGGTTAAAAATTAAACCCAAAATGTAATGAATGTTTAAAAGTATTGACCCATTTCCTGGTAATAGCATTCCAACCATGGTGTCTAATATAATGGCTGTGTAATGTAAATGTAATCGGGAAATTGGACAAACGGTTTTAAAAGAAATGTGTGTGACATTAGGGAGATAACACATTTTGTGCTTGGGTTAACGAGAGCGCTTATAACTTCCCAGAGGAAGGTATAAATATTGATGAAGATATTCGGAGGTCCAGAGAAACTATATACTGGCAGGAAAAGTGATCTAAAGATGAATTATTTTGCAGTGCTACATGTTCAAGGAAGGTGCCACTAACTTTAGGGAACAATTGAAAGAGAAACTTAATAAACCATAAACTCTAGGAATAGAGAAAGCGGAGAGATTGACAGAAGGGATCCATTCATTAGTGATGAACAAAGTTTGCATCAAATTGAATTTTGATCCCAAAGAACTGAGTAAATATGTTACTTTATAGTTGCCCTTTTTAAGCTATGGTAGATGTGTAAGCTGATGCGTACATCTAATATCCATTTCAAAGGTATTTTTCTGCAGGACTACCATTTGGTTTTTGCTATTTTCAATAGAGAAGCCCAACAAATACTGTAGAGTGTGTAAGGCACAGAAGTGTAGAGTGAAGTTACTGATTAGCTGTGCACTGGAAGTGGACATGGAACGGATTTAAAAGTATAAATTTAGAAGCAAAAAAATTCTTGACAGATGGCACAGAAAGAAATCAAAATGGATTCCAGATGATTCCACACCTAGCTTTCCAAAAGTTTAAGCTTCTTGTGGTTAGGGTCTACCAACTCTTATCCTGTTCTTTCCCAAGTGCTTAGTACAGTGCCCTGCACACAGTAAAGTGTTCAATAAACACCACTGAATGACTGACTAGGAGAGGTGACGGAAGTTACTGGACATGTTGAAGGTGGGTAGCACCAACAGAGCTTTGCTTAGAAAAACGTTTTTTCTAATTTTTCTAAATTAGTTCATACCTGTAAATGTATTAAATACCAAATTGCAATGACAGATACAAATGTGGAATATTTTGGTGGACTATACTCTCCAAGCTAGCATACTGAATCAAGTTATAAGTGTAATTCCGGTGGCTTGGGTCATGAAAAAAAATTCCAACACTCAAGCTCAGCTTTAGGCTTGAATTTGTAATTGCTGGGGGAATCTTTCTTGAGAGAGAGAGAGGTGGGGTGGGGCCCCTAATCCTGAGAGAGCAGGCTCACATAGATTACCAGGGTTACCAGTATGGAGAAATCAAAAAGACGAGTTAGCGCTATAATTCAGTGTGGACTTTTGACAACAGCAGAGTATTGGCAGAACAGAAAATAAACTGGTGCTTTGGCCTAAAATGGGAATTGATTTGAATGTGATTGGAAAACTTAACGATTAGGTGTGATGATGGGTCAAATGAGTAATGTTGAATTTGGGAATTTTGTAGTGGAAAAAGACCCTTTATATTTTACTCCCAACTGGGGAGATCTCAGATGAGCAGAAAATGGGATCAAAATAACAAACATGCTATGATCTACAAAGCCACATTATATTACCATGTCGTATTGTGAATAGTGCCATCCTTAACGAGAGAGATATTATCTGGAAGTCAGAACTGATTTGCAAGCTAAATTAATGAGGAAGAGGAAATTTAACAAAAAGAATGACCCCAAAATGCTGAGAAAAGTTGTGGCATTAAGTTATGATCTTAACGGGAAGAATGAGGGAGGGTGTTTTGCTGGAAATAACCCAGAGATCATATAAGGTTAAAAAAAGGGAAAACTTTGCAGCTCTCTCTATACAGATGAGATCTACAGACCAGATCTGCTTCCCACAGCTCTAACCACTTACCTGCTCTTCAATCCTGCATTGCTTCTTGTGTCCAAGATGTCTCCAGGTGGATGTCCTGTCAGCACCTCAAATTCATTACGGCAAATTCAATGAGAAGGAGCATGGCCTAGTGGAGAGAGCATGGGCCTGGGAGTCAGACGACTTGGGCTCTAATCCCAGCTCCACCACTTGTCTGCTGTGTCACCTTAGGCAAGTAACCGAACTTCTCTGTGCCTGAGTTTATCTCATCTGGAATACGGGGATTAAGACTGAGCTCCCCATGAGGGACAGGGACTGTGTCCAACCTGATTACCTCATATCTACCCCAGCTCTTAGTACAGGGCCTGGCGTATACTAAGTGCTTAGCAAATACCATTAAAAACAAAACCAACAAACCCCCCCACTAAAAATCTAAAACTGTCCATTTTCCACCCAAACCCATCCACTTTCCCCAACTTTCCTTCCACAGAAGACACCTCTGCTATTTTCCATGCCCCTGACGCTAGCAACCTTGAGATCATCCTTGCTCACACTCCTCATTGCTCTCCCTGTCTCCTGCCTCTCCTCTATCCAGTCCCAACTTCACTCTCCCGCCCAGCTCAGTTTTCTGGAAAGCCATTCGGTCTACATTTCTCCACTCTTCAAAAACTTTACAGGGTTACCCATCCACCCCTTAGGTATCTGCCCTGCAGCTTGCCTTCTTGCTCATTCAACTTAATTTTCTACTTTAAATTCTCTCTCATCTCCGTCGTTTCCAGTCTCGGTGGCTCACCCAGTTTTGTCCACTGAGAACTGAACTCAGTAGCATTTTCTCCCTCAATCTCAATGAGGTATCCGTTGCAAGAGGAAGGCTGATGATTGTCTTCCCTCCATCTCTCCCAAGGCCATTTTGATTGAAGTAGCACTCCTATGGAGCAGAAATGTAGTGATGGATGGGAGAGCATTCTACTAAAGAATGGGGAAGAGATATGCTGAATGTGTACCCTCTTCCCCTACCACCCTTATACAGTCAACAGAGGAGCTAGAAATGCTCATATAATTTAGGAACTTTGATTTTTTTTGGGGGGGGGTGTCATCCATTAAGTCTTGCTACTAACCTACATGGATTTCTCCTCCCTTTACCCTAATTTTGCTGTAGAGGTTAAGGGAATAGAACAGAAACCCACTGTACCTTAATTTCTTTGCTTAACATTTCTCACATCCTTTGTGGTAGTACACCTTCTTCATTTGCAGCGCCTATTTTACAGACATCTAAGAAAGCTGGATAGTACCAGGGAAGGTAAAATGAATCCTGGCTAAACATGACATTCAAAAACAATAGCTTCAAAACAGAAAAAAAAAATAATTAGGAGGGTGCATTTGATGCTTCTCTATTGCTGTCATCACTATTTAGGGACAGGTGAATCACTGTTTCAGCCATTGTGGTTGGTAGAAATAAACCACAAATAGCCAGCTAGCAAAATGTCCACTTGGACAAGCCCTGATGCTTTCATTCCAGTTGAGAAGGGGTCCTCACCAACAGTCGTTTTGATGGGCAGCCACTGGGTACTACTACAAGTCACCTAAGTCTTTTGCCTGTTTGTTTTTTTAAATCACATTTTGGGCACCGCATTAAGTGCTGGGGAAGATATGAGCTCATCAGGGTGGACACACATGGGCTCAGAGTATTACACCCCCATTTTACAGATGAGGTAACTGAGGCACAGAGAAGTTAAGTGACTTGCCCAAGGTCAAACAGCGATCAGATTTTCCCATTAGGAGTGCAAGTGCTCCTGAGGAGAAGTTAGTTGTTTCAGCTAGAGCACCTCCAACTACTGACCCGCTTCTTGCTTCCCTAACTCACAGACATACCCTCTCTTCCTCCTTCCTCTGCAAAACTGCGTGTCCATCTCTCCAGCTAGATTGTCAACTCCTTGAAGACAGAAACCATGCACGCTTACTCAATCATACAGTTCCAAGCAGTGGTAACCACACAGCAGGCACTCAGTGCATACCATCGACTGATTGGACTTGCCTGTTGACGTCAACTCGGGCCACCTTTTGCTGGTCATGGAATTTGGGCCAAATAGCCCTGGGAGCCTGGGCTCTGGGAAGTCAGGGGTGGCAGAAGGCCAGGGCAGCGATTGCTGTTGCTTTGTCCTGCCGAATCCTGGGCTCTCTTGGGAGGGGAAGTAGGCATGGGCACGGGGATGTGACGGGGAGTAGTGTAGGTCAAGGAAAACCCAACACAAGCAAAATCTACAAATGCAGGACTACAATCTTTAAAAAGCCTTAGTGTGGATAAACAGAAGGCTAAAAGTACTTACATTACCTTTTTTTTAATGGTATTTGTTAAGCACTTTCTATGTGTCAGGCACTCTTCTAAGCGCTGGGGAAGATACAAGGTAATCAGATTAGAAACAGTCCATGTCCCAAACGGAGCTAACAGTCTTCATCCCCGTTTTTCGAATAAGAACTGAGGCAGAGGGAGTGAAGTGACTTGCCCAAGGTCACACAGCAGACAAGTGGCGGAGCTGGGATTAGAACCCAGGTCTCTCTGACTTCCAAGCCCCTGCTCAATTCACTAGACCAAGCTGCTTCTCTTACCTTATGTGTCAATCAATCAATCAGTGGCATTTACTGAGTACTTACGGTGGGCAGAGCACCGACTAAAAGTAATTGGGAAAGTAAAATACAACAGAGTTAGTAGACATGTTCCCTGCCCATGAGGAGCTTACAGGCTAAAGGGGAGCACTCATCCATTTTGCTACTCTAAAGCAAATAACCTACACTTGGTAAGATAGCTTGGATTGCCATAGCATGAGCTGAATAAAAATGGGATTAAAAAATGAAAAATTAACACACAATACAATGCTCATCCACTGTCTTTTTACAAGTTTACTGTTGGAATCTTTTTCTGTCTCACGACCATCTCATTTTTTCCTCTTCTCCCCCAGAAAACTATATTGTTTCTGTACTACTGCGACTCCAAAATAAAATGTATAGAGAAAGACAATGTACTTTTGGTAAGTTTGGTTTGCTTCAGTCCCGGAATGCCAACTATCTCTTAAAACTGTATTTAGTGCTAAGTATAGGTTCTGGCTTTTATGAATTGTTTATGATTTAGCTAGAAAATTACGTATTTGTTATATGGCATTTTAATCCCAGTTTTTACAAAGTATAGGAAAATCAATGAGAGGACATTATTTATGACAACATTTGTAGTTTAAACTGCTAGAGCAGCACACAGTCAAACACTATTTCTCTTATTAAGACCAGACCGTCACTGCTTCCTCCGGAAAGATAAAAAAAGCAATAATTGCTATTAGCAATTGCTGCAAAATATTTACCAAATTAAATGATACATCTCCAGATTTTAGGCCTTCAAACTGATTGCAGGAAGTCAAAACACTTAAGATCTGTTTGAATGAAAAGAAGTCCTTCATTAATGCAATTAGCATAATATTCCACTAGAGACTACACTAAATCAGTGTTGTACTCACTGATATCTCCTTCATTAAAACTACTGTTAAAGGTAAAGTTTAACATGCCCCCAGAAAATTTTTCAAAGAGGAACAGGACAAAACCAAAGTTACTTATCGCAAATTTAACTTTGCTCATAATGAATTACCCTAACCTGAGTGAACCATCAATTTGGTCAGCTGTGATCCAAATACTTTCCGGACTTGAAATCATTACTGAGAAGACGGCAGAGTAGTGACGTTTCTTCGGCACTGGTGCAGGGCACTGCAGGAAGTGCTGGCAGAGACTGCACGGGTGGGAAATTAAGGAAATTAAATACGGTCCCTCGTCCCCTCAGGACTAGAACTACGCTTAGAAATTGGGTCAATTCGTTTTTGATAAACTCGACCTCTCTCCTCTGGGGCGCCTCCTGAGATCTGTATTTAACTTTTCTTTACTCAACCTAGTACTTGCATCTATTTGCAAAAATCCATCAAACCCACAGCACAACATGTTCCCTTTTAAACCTTATGTCCATTCATTCCTTGTTCTCTGCTACTACATTTTGGCAGTAATTGTTTATTGGTCTGTTATTGCAGTAATGCAATTTAACAATAAAGCAGTCTGAAAGACATTTTAGGTCTTGAGGATACATACCATATATATTTCTTTAAAAATAATCATACTTTTGTAAGCAATACTTTACAGTAGACACCTCAAATCTACCATAGATGTGAAACTTAAAACGAGGAAAAATGTCAGTTCTAAATCTTTATACATATATTTATATTCAGATTTCTATATATATTATATATACATGCAGAAGTATATATAAAATATATATAATCAGATTTGAAAAAATGAACAAAAACTGGGCACTGTACATCAAATCTTTTTAAAACTCAAACAATAGAAAAACTCTTTAAACATTAAACAATTTTAATAAAAGTTTCTGTACAATGCTAAGCAGTATTATTTACATATAGAAAATGTAATAGGAGTAGTGTTCGAAATTACAGAACTCCTTAAAATTTCAATGGCAGGTAATCTGGAAAAAATAACAGCATTCCATTCACAAATATTTTCAAGCAATAAATATGTATTTATAAATAGTGTAAATTTACATCAAGATTAGAAACAAAAATCACAAATCTGAAGTTTATTCCTTAGTCTATGTGCAACCCATTATCTTTGTGACTTGGCTGTTAATTTTTTAAATTTTATTTAGGAACCAAAAGTGTAACCGTCATGGTTTCAAAACAAGACAGAAAAACATAAAAGCAGTAAAAAATCGATATCACCTAACTTTTCACATTAAAAAAAAATGTTGCCCAAAGAAAGACTTAAAATTTCTAACTACCTTACAAAGAAATGACCAGCTAGGCTAGTACTTTTTCCAAGGGAAAGTCTGAAGGGGGGAGGGGAGAAAAAATGGATGAAACCAATTCATCAGCCCAGAAACAGAGAAATATAAAAGAGGTGGTCTTCAAGTCAGTAGTCTGTATAATGTTGCCAGTTTTGTCAGATATATATACAAAACGTGGAAATATTTTTTTGAAGTACAGCTGGGTCAGCTTCATTTGAATTCTGGAGAAGGAGCAGTGTTCTCTCCCATCCAGTTGGTTGACACTCCGCACTTGGAAGGTTGCATAGACACAGCTTTCAGCCAGCAGCCTTACGGGATAGCTACAAAAACCAGTGGTGCAGAACTGGGTCACTTCCTGAATATCAGAAAAGTTCTCATTTAAAGTCCATGGAACAATGTCATGATGAGGAGGATGGTAATGGAGGAGCCTGAAAGACAAAAAGATGAAAAACAAACCCGCAACAACGGAAATTAGTAGGCAGAGAGAGAGAGCAAGCAGGAATTCCATGGCCACCAAGGAACCCCGAGCTGTTTGGGAAACAGCTGTCACAGAAATTTCCAGCCCCAAACCTTCAACGGTCTGCTTCATCAAGGATGGACGGACGGCTCCCACCGCCTCCCTCCACTTTCTCCAGAGCCCATTAGCTTGCCCGACCTGTTCCAGTTTTACCACAAGCCACCTTTCAGATTGCGGGTGTTTAAAACTTTTCCATCAGACCAAAACCTGGAGGTCTGAAATCATAAGGTGGCTTTACACTGGAAGAATGTCGTATCAGTCGCCAAGTTCAAGGAAGAAAATGGCAGTAAAATCCTGCCCCCCATTAAGCAATGGGAAGGGTTGGAGGGAAGGAAATGCAGAAGGAGTCATAGCAGGGGGAGCAGAAAATGGCTGGCAGGGATCAGGAAGCCACACCTGGGATACTATTACCAGGGTGGTTGAGGGGAAGAGATGAGTGGGCTGGATCTCTTTCTGTTCTTAGCTCTTTCGCTGTTCCTCATATGCACCCCCCCCCCCCCCAGTCTTAAGAGGCACAATGTTGATCCATCTATAACTTTCGTACATGCAAGAAAATCTTCACTGCATCAGTAGGGCAGAATATGTAGTAACGCAACATAACCCGTTTCTCAATTTATTTTTTTTTTTACAAGCTTCTTCATCTGTACAGACGTGTTCCGCTCAAGACCTCAAACTAAGAATCTTCAAAACTGACCGCACCCTAAGAGAATTTTTCTTTAGCTGCTATGGGGAGAAATGCTCTACAACTGTGAGGCGCACAGCAATAGAATATAGAAGGCATATGCACACATCTTCCTGGAGGACCCAGCCATCGAGAAACGCAAGCAGAGAGTCCTCTGTGGGTGCTCAAGATATCTGCAATGGAACTGGAGAATTCTCAGAGGGTCGGGGGGTGGTTCCTTGTGCTGGGCAGCAGCGGTATTGAGAGAGAGATGGGCAGAGACTCAAGTTGACTGTGTAGAAGGAGGCAATGGCAAACCACTTCTGTATTTTTACGGAGAAAACTCTATAAATACACTACCAGAACAACTGCCCATGGATGAGGGGCATTCTGGGAGACGTGTCCATGGCATCGCTATGGGTTGGAGACGACTTGACGGCATGAGGCAAGACAAGACAGGGAGGGTTCGTTATTTCTCAAGACTCCTCAGGGACCTTGGAATCTGTTGATGTTACCTATTGAGCGCTTACCGCATGCGGAGCACGGTACTTTGAGCTTGGGAGACTACACTACGGCAATGTTGGTATACAAAGTCCCTGCTCACAAGGAGCTTACAGTCTTTCTGAGTATTCAAACCAGTATCCAGTGGCATGTCCCAAGTATCCTTAACACAGTCTCAAGAACTATTAGCCGTTTAAGACTGTTAGATGTCCAGTCAGACATATCTGTGGCATATCTGTGTGTCTGAGCGGGTCTTGACATAAGCATGCTCAACCCCACAGAGAACATAAACAAAAATACCCCTCAAACCTTCTTATCCATCCGCTGGCAGAGGCAAACACCCAGCTGTAAGGCACAACTAATTTCATACTCACGTGTTGAATTGACTTACTAATGTAAATTGGTCATAGACTTGCATCAGGTCCTCCATTTTGTATTGTTCTAGCACCACAAAATTTTCCAGGTTCCCGCTTGTTTTTCGTGCACAATCTTGGCAATGTACTACATACGTCTTTCGAGAATTACTCTCATTAGTGACAAAGAGCAGATCAAAGACCTCTACCTATTCGATACGAAAGGAGGAGGAGGAAAAAAAACACACGTTGAAGTGCCGATGCGGTAAATTCAATGGGATATTCCAGGAATGAATCCTGGCTCCTTTATGCGGATATTAAACGGGCAGACAAAAGCGATTACTGAGATCCTCCCTTCACAAGGAAAAGTACTGATTCACAAGGCAGAAAGAAAAAAAAAGGTAACAAAGAGCTGAATGTTTCAAATTATCCACTGTACCCGAATCTAATCTCCAATGCATTAGACAACAGAAAATTCATCTGATTCCCTTAATAGGAGTGGATACTGAAAAAGCTTTAACAAAATGTTCCTATTAAAGTTTACTAGCTGTGTAAAGGCTTATACAATATACCAACATTGGTTTATGAATTTTTTTTTATTTAGAAATCTCACTTTTTATTCTATTGTACCTAGGTTTCATTGATACCAGAGAGAAATTAACAAAGTTTTTTTGTCCTCAATGTCTATTCATCCTTCCCCTATGATTACCTTGTTCCTCCCTTTCTCCTATTTCTTCCCTTTCTCTCTCCCTCTAGTTGTACTGGTTGCTTTTATTATTCCCTCTTCTCCCCGATATCTCTCCTCCTTCTCTACCCTCACCTCCTTTCCGCCCTCACCGCCCCCCCAGTCCTGTCCTTTCTGCTTCTGTTGGATGGACCCTCCGGACTGGCTTTCTGTGCCTCGACTGTAGCTGTTCGGGGGGGGCGGGGAGGTAGGCAGGAATACATCTCAGCTCTGGCATTTTCCCCTATCGGAAACCAAGGCAGATCTCCAAGGCCTGTTCCTCCCGGCCCAGTCCTCGCCTGGAAGATTGCAGAGGAGGGGCGGGTGTCCCGTCAAAAGACAGTTGAAGTGGTGCGGAGAATGCAATGTTTGCCAACTTCTGAGAGTTCGGCTTGCAAAGGGCACTCTGTCCTGAAAGGGAGCACTGGCCAGCTTCTTTCCGGCAGCCTTTGATGGGCAGGAGGTGCCATTTCAGCTTGTTAAAAATAGAAGAGGATGGCCTCGGCCTTTGGCACTTTAAGAGCAGGTGTTAGATTGCAATTTCACCTGCTTCTATTCCTAATTAAAGGGGGGGAAGGAGAAGAAAAAATTTAAGGGGGCGGAGGGGAGGAAAAGAAACAGTTTCCTTCTCACTGCTTGCCTCAGGCACTATATATTACATCTCTGGTAGAACAAATTATTTTAGGAGCATTCAGGAAAGGCACTGTGGCAGAAGAACAAAGTCTGGCAATGGGCTCTCGGAGTCCCAGAAATAGCCACTTGTTTACTGACCCAGTAACTGAGTGACGGCTACTTCATCAATGGTATCTATCGAGTGCTTACTGTGTGCAGAGCACTGAGCTAGGTATTTGGGAGAGTACAATACAGAGTTGGAACATACTTTCCCTGCTCACACCGAGCTTACAGTTTACTTCAACTAAAGCAACATGTAAAGCAACATGGCTCAGTGAATAAAATCCAGGTTACGGGTCGGAAACGACCCGACGGCACAAGACAAGACAAATGGGATGCAGGGGAACTGAGTTCCCATCCAACCACCACCGCTTGCCTGCTCTGTGATCTTGGACTACATCACTTAACTTCTCCATGCCTCAGTTATTTGTGAAAGGGGGATAAAACTCCTGTTCTTTCCCTCCACAAGACAAGTGTCTGCAGACTTCGAGTGTTTGGAATCACCATCTTCTCCAGGAGGACTTAATGAACTAGGGCTAGTTTAGACTTTATGGTGGAACAACCCATCCTGGGTGATCCAACTGCATCAGTTCAGTTGAGCCAAAGATGGTTATGAAGACTGTTGAAAGCATTGTCAAACGATAAAGAGAAATGTAAATAGGAATGGACACCATAAATACCCAAAACAACAATAAAAAAGGTTTCTGATCTATGCCTCCCTTGAATTAGAATAAAAATGCCCTTCACAATCCACATACTGGGGCTGTCTCTTGCCTAGTAAAGAGTTTCAAGGTTTAAGTTTTTTTTCCATGATATTTGTTAAATATTTACTATGTGCCAGGCACTGTACTGAGTACTGGAATGCACAAGATAATCAGATTGGATATAGTCCCTGTCCCTCACAGGGCTCATGGTCTTAATGCCCATTTGACAGATGAGGTGACAGGCACAGGGAAGTTAAGTGATTTATCCAAGAGCACCCAGCAAACCAGTGGCAGAGCAAGGATTAGAACCCAAGTCCTCTGACCCTCAGAGGCCTGAGCCCAGCCACGCTGCTTCTCAATTCAAATGCTGTCTTCTAGTGAACATCTGGGAAGAGTCCCGGGGCCAAGGAGCACACTTTCAAGAGAGAGTCAGAAAGAAAAATGGATTTTTGAGAGTTGCATAATTCATCAGCTACTGACCTCACAAATGCTACAATAATGAGCAGGCTCTTCCTTTGTCCGCCCATGCCATACCATTTCCTTTCCCGCAGCAATGAGTGCTTCCCTCAATGTCTGACACTGCTTCAGAGTTCTCAATAGGCAATACCTACAGCAAAAAACAAACAGAAAAAAATCCATCATTATATCACGCCCGACAAATGGATATGAAAATTCCTTAGCAGGAAACAATACAAATTAAATTAACACAGTGGTTGAAGCCTAGAGTTCTGGTACAGTCTGGGATCTATTCTTGTTCCAATGATGTTATACAATTTTCCACTTCTCAGGAAATGGAAAAAAAAATCGTTATGCGGATATGTTTCTTGGATAAAAAGCAATACAAACTAAATGTTCTGTAAGGAGGAGGCCCACCACACATTTCCATGCATTTTAATGAAACAAAATAATCATCTTTAAATACAAGATATGCTTATTTCCATGCATTATCACATATTTTCTTCTGTTCCTCTACCAAGGAGCTCACTTATGCCTAGATAAAATTATGTGTTAACTCCCTACAGGATACCCAATCGATGGAACTGTAAACTTGGAAAAAAGGTCACAACTCAAGTTTCTAGTGTCCCAGAGTCTAGAAATAAAATAGATGATTTTGAACCTTGTAGTAGTACCTGTTAGCAGATTAAAAATTTTCTGGGTATCTGACATAATGGTATACTCATGCCTAGAACTATACACCAAAAAAACTGCCCATTAGATACAGGGAAATGTTGGTTACTCCATTTACTAAATTGAAAGCAGATTTTAGATATTTCCCCCATTATATTCACTTCCCACTTTCCCATCAATTCAATTATTTCCCCCATGACCCATGTCTAATCAGCGGTGGGCCTGGAGAATGGTGGAAATCCCAAGATAAGCAAAAAGTTGAACTTGAAACCAACTGGGTCTTCAACCGGTGGTATTTATTCAGCACTTACTGTGTGCAAAGCACTGTACTAAGTGCTTGAGAGGGTACCGTACAAGAGTTGATAGATGTGTTTCCTACCAACCACTAGTTTATAGTCTAGAGGGGAGTTCATTTGAAAAAGGGGCATGCTTTTGAGAATCAATGTTCTAGGATTGCCATGTTTGAATTATACTCTTCCCTGAAACTGCTAAATGAGGAATTGATAATTAAAAAAAAAAAGACAGCCCAGGACCTGAAAAATCCACAACCTGGACAATCTGCCTTTAAGGTCATACTGGTCAGTGATGAAACACTGTTCTCCAGACAGGCAACATGAGCTTATGTTGAATAAAAAAAAATCCTTTAACAATTGAAATATTTCTGGACTTCAGTAGTACTACAGAAATAGAGAAAGAGTTTCTCTGTTGTTGATTCCATTAAGCCTGTGCTAACAATCACACTTCCAGGATAGAGCATGTGGACAAAGTGAGATTATCTGAATAGGAGGATCTGAAGTATTTTAATTCAGGTCCTGATGAGCTCTATCGCCTACTTGCCTTTAATGTTAAAAGATACCAAAAGGTTCCACGGAGTGGAGGAGGTAGTTCTCAAATACATTTATGGACTTAAAATCGGAATTGAAGACTCGGATACATATTTAGGATCTCATTTTGGATTGCATCACATTTCTACATTTTCGATGTGGGACAAAAACGGAGTGTGCAAAAAACAACTGAGGAAGGCAAAAAAAAAAGATCATGGAGTCACAGATGTAAATAACTTCTAAAATTAGAGCAAAACCAATGTTTCTTATGCAGGTTTGAGGGGGGGTTGAGAAATCCGCTCGCCCAACGTTACCCCCACCCAACCACAGGCCAGTTCCAAGCACCAGGGCCATGCTATTTATGCAAGCAGAGGCTGCAGTGCACCGCTCAGAAAGGAGCCTCTCAGGCTGACCTCAACACGTGACAAGACTCGATGCAGGATAAATGATTTCCTTATTTATGAGGGCCCAACAACCCTCTGCCCGCCCCTTCCATGACAGTGTGGAGTGCCATGTTCCCACCCCCTTTCGCTCCAAGCGGCATCTCTTCTTCCCGAAGAAACAGAGTGAGAAGTAGATAGCTTTGAAATCCCCCGCCCGCCCTTTGCTCCCTGTCCTTGCCACAGGACTCCCGGCACCAGCTTCATCCCGTCTCAACTAGAAATAACGTGAGAAGACCTTCTGAAAGATGACCAGAATCAGCGTGGTCTAGTGGTAGAGCACGGGCCTGGAAGTCCCGTTATGAGAAGCAGCGTGGCTCGGTGGAAAGAGCACGGGCTTTGGAGTCAGGGCTCATGAGTTCGAATCCCAGCTCTGCCACTTGTTGGCTGTGTGACTGTGGGCAAGTCACTTAACTTCTCTGTGCCTCAGTTCCCTCATCTGTAAAATGGGGATTAAGACTGTGAGCCCCACGTGGGACAACCTGATTCCCCTATGTCTACCCCAGCGCTTAGAACAGTGCTCGGCACATAGTAAGCGCTTAACAAATACCAACATTACTTACATTACTTAAGTCAGAAAGTCTTCAGTTCTAATCTCAGCTTCGCCACTTGCCTGCTGTGTGACATTGGGCAGGTCACTTGACTTCTCTGTGCCTATTACCTCATCTGAAAAATGGCGATTAAGACCGAGAGCCCCATATGGGACAGAGACTGTGTCCAGTTCGATTTGCTTGTATCCACCCCAGGCTTAGTACAGTGCCTGTTACATAGTAAGCACTTGGAAATAACAACAGGTCATTAATGTGGCTTCAGACCAAAATGCAGATTTGAACTTGGCAACCAGGAAAAAGTCCAGAGAGCCAACATCAAGATCTGTCCATTGGCTTCACAGCTCTTCACTACCTTTCACCTTCTTAAATATCTGCTCTCTTCATCACCTATGTCTTCCTAAGCCAATATCTTAATGGTCCTTGCTCTTGATTCTCCAGACTCCCACAGCCAACTCAGCAGCCGCTGGTCTTCACTTCCCACTTCACTCAGCTGTTTTCAGTGCTTCTTTTGAGCTTGTCAACCAGCCCAGGTGCCTTGGGTGGTTCTTCGGTCAGAAACCTTCTTCACTGGTGGCACAGCCCAAGCAGGCAACATTTTACTTTAGTCTCCCCTGGGCCACTTCCCCACCTGCCCTTCATGGTGAGGGGTGGGTGGGAACTCTCTGAGACCCTTTGCTTTCACTGCATTCTTCAATCATTCAGTACAGTGCTCTATGCAAGGTAGGTGCTCAATAAATACTGAGTGAATCAATGTGTCATAAATCTTTAGGACAGTCATTGAAAAATGGCTACAGGCAACGCTCTGGAGGTTCAGGCAAAAGGCAATATCCTGGTGACTATGACTCACTTCACAGAGTCAGCACAGCCAGCTCTACCAACACTAAACCTGAAGAAAATTGAGATTAAATTCCAATACGAGTAAATTGCTCATCAAATTTTTTGTTTTACAGTTGACAAAATGAGAAAGTGACGTTGCTTAAAATGAAGTTTCCAAATGACTTTAAGTCTTTCGAATACACCTTAATTTGCACCTTATAATAAAGAGATTTAAAATTTGACGGTTTAGTAAATTTTGAGAAATGAGGATGATGTAGAGTGCAGCTAATAAGCAGTTTCACTAAGGAAACCAAGCTTATAGTATTAAAGACGACTAAAACCTGTGAAGCAAATTTTTGAATCACTGTGAACACTCACTACAGTAACTATTATTTTCAAAAGATGAAATTATCAGTCAGCTAACTCTTCAATTGAATCTATGAGGCACCCACAACAGCTGGTTTCAAAACAGGCCATCATTCATTCACTCATTCAATTGTATTTATTGAGTGCTTACTATGTGCAAAACACTGTACTAAGCACCTAGGAGAGTACAATACAACAAGAAACAATGATATTCCCTGACCCAGAGTAGGCATCAGGGCAAAGCATAATCATGAATTAGTGGGATGGAGTGGCTCCAAACAGTCAACTGTTCTGCTCGGAGAAAGCAAGGAGATGCTAAGTAGCTTGTTTTGACAGAAGGGGGGAAATTTCTGTTCCTCAAACCTCTTTTCCCTCAACCACCAACTATTCACCAAGGGTTTTCCCAGCAGAGACTGCTGAGCTGGTCTGGCTTTGCTAGGGCAGCCTGCAACACCAACTGAGAGGAACTGAGATGTGCTGGAGTGCTTTCAAATGGTTTTAATGACATCCAATTTTAAAGAGCATTTCTTTTCAACTTTAGGACGTGTATGCTGATTGGGACGTATTTTTACATTTTACTGTTCCACGGCAACTTATTAGGGAGTGAATGGGGGTGGAGGTGAAACCTTCCAGCCTACTCCTCTGAGTTCTACTTTGGCTACATTGAAATAATTTGCTCAATTGTGTAACAGGGTGATTCAAATTATATAACCAAAAAAATTCATGGCAGTGTAGAATGCAACCAGTAAGTACATGAAAAATGCCATTTCAGGGTCATCCCAGTGGTCCATCCAGCCCAGCATGTGCCTTCCAACTGTGACGCCAGGCCTGATAAGAAGAATGCTGTATGTCCTAACAGTTCTGCTGCTGACAAGTGGCAGAGCTGTGACTAGAACCCAGGTCCTTCTAATTCCCAGGCACATGCTCTGACTACCTACCATTCCTAACTTTTCCCTCTACATCCTTAGTGTTTCCTTTTCAGTAACCTCTTATTAAACCCTCACCTATTAATTCATGGATCTTTCAGTCTACTCCACTTCGTGAGGTAAAATATTACATTGGTTCACCACCTAGTCGTATGGAAGAGGCATGCCCTTTTGATGACTTTAAATCAAACTGACTGCCGCACAAAGAAAATACGTGTAATTTAGATGGAGCGCTATTGAGGAATCAGGGGATGTTCTGATTAGTGTGCCTGGATACAACACCGTGCAATAATGGAATCAATCCATCCACCATTTTTATTGAGCTCTTATTGTGTGCAGAGCACTTTCCTAAACGCTCGGGAGAATACACTATATAAGAGTTGGTAGACACATTGCCTCCTACAACGAGCTTAGAGTTTAGAGGAAGAAATGGTTGTGGGTAGGTGCGAGCGTTGGTCATACCAGGTGTACAATAATGGGAGCTTTCCTTAAGGTAGGATTTGACAAAACATAACCCCACATTATAGGATAACTGGGTATCAATTTGTCATCTCAGTAACTTCAGAAAACCACAATTAATCTTTGTTAAAACAGTTGTACATATGTGGAAATGTGATTTAATTCATATTACAAGTTAATTTTTAATCACTTTCCTTTGAAGTTGAATGAATTGGTGTAGAAGCCCCTTATTTTTAGAAAAGAGGACTCAAGTAAAAGCAGAAAGATATCAAAGAAGATGAAATAGAGGACAGAATAAGTACAGAAAGTCAAACCAAAGGTAAAAGGACTAGAGAAAGATCAAGATTGAAAGAACAGGGTGGAAGAGAAAAGAAGATGAATGGAAAAAGACAAATTGAGGCTACAGGAAAAAAAGGGCAGGAATTAACACGTCAATATTTTTACTCTTGAACATACAATAAAGAAAATATATAGAAATAGGCATTAAGACCTCTAAGAGTAACTAGTGAAAAGTAGCTCAGAAATCAAAGAAATGGCCCAAGCAAAAAGACAGGTAAATTTGGTCACTTCCAGCATTCAGGCAGAAGTAGGAAAAGAATTTCTAAATCAAATCAACCAGTTCACAGTTTCATGGCAAAAGAATCTTCCTCCCTGATATGCTATTGTGACACAGATCAATAGATCCCCTTCTCATTGATTGGGTCAAGTCAGCAAATTGTAAAACAAAAATCTCAACCTCCATAATGGCCCCTAATATTCCCATAACCCTTATTTCGTCCCACGTTAAACAAGGAGGAAGAAGTGGGTAGGTGGGAATAGTAAGAGGAATACGAAGTGCAAATACAAATTGTGAAAATGCACTGTTATTTCTTCCACAAATTAGGAGTCAACTAGAAAGAAATATCAGGATGTATTTTATCACAAACTGCTGAGAAATGAAAAAAGGAGGTGGAACCTAAGCAAGAGATATGTAAGCAGATCCAGAGAAATGCCATTGTTTTAGGTGACAGAGTTATGGCTTACTAGCCAATGTCAATAATTACATTTACACTAATTAGTTTTCAATACGTTTGCCTATAACTAGGCAACTCTTTGGTTTTAAATGAAATAGGCAGAGTGCTATGACAGACCGGATTTGTAGATGGAATCTACGATTTCCCAGCACTTCCTTAACAATGAAAGGTTCCACTACTAATTAATTAGCTATGGACACTTCTTTTCTCTCTCCTGACAGAGTTGAGACAGGGAGAGAAGGCAAACTATTGGTCCCTCCTTCCCATTTCCTCTTTCCCTCTAGACTGTAGGCTTGTGTGGGCAGGGAATGTTTCTACCAACTCTGTATTTTACCTTCCGAAGTGCTAAGTAGAGTGCTCTGTACACATTAAATGCTTGATAAATACACTGATGACACACTGCCCGACACCACTTCTGTCTACTTTCAGGCTCAACCTGTCCAGAAGTGAACCCATCTGCACCCCCGGCCCCCACCCCTGTTCTCCTAACTGCACAGAGTAAGTGCTCAATTAACATTGATTAATTTCAGTAGCTCTGGCCAAATCCCCCTTTTATCACCAATTAATGAGGTCTCGAGAGAAGGGCCCTAGCTACCTTAAAGGGAGCTCCATCCCTAAAGGGCAGGTATGGATTATTATTATTATTTTTTAAATTGAGGGCCAGTGTTTCAACCGTGCCTGGGTTCAAGATATTAAATTACTTCTAGAAAGTGTGGACAGTTCATGAAAATGCATCAGGCTTTATGACTGGAGGTAGAATCGTGGAGAGATGTGAAAAAGAGGAACATCCCTTGGGGCATAACATTTGGGAACTGTCTAAAAAGTCTTTCACTGTGTTCCCACCTCTCTATCTTCAAGCTCTACCTTCCTCCTTCCTATTAAATATTTTCAGGAATCAATTAAAAAAATTATTTAATCTAAAGTGCTTCTCAATATCCTACTTAGGCATCTTCAAGGTAACCTTGGGAAGTAAAAAGGCAGATTTATCCTTTCATTATTATTTTTCCACAGAATTTTGAAGTACAGACTACGTTGAGCATATTTAAAATAATAAAATAATGAAGTATCAATAAAATTAAGTGGTAGGGAAAAACAACATACAGACTCCAGAGTCTACCACCTTCTTAAAAACATGACATATTAAGGTGCTATATACAAAATTAGGGTTTATTAGATTTTCACTGAAGTGGAGAAAAGCAGCCGTTTTCAGCCCTTTGATTCCTAGATCACAGAACAGACTAGGTACTAGCGATATTTTCAAAACTACTGGGGCAATTTGAGGAGGGGTAAGGGAGAACTGAGAATGACGCTGCCAGAGTTCTGGGCCATTTTGATGGTTAGTCTAGAGCCCCTGTCCCTCGGTAGGCAAGAGAAGGAGAGCAATAGGTTGAAGGGTCTGGTTCTTGGGAGCAGTGGCAGGAGAAAACTAGTAAGTGGGACTGTGGCTCCAACTATGATGGCAAAGACAACCAAGAAAATGGCTTGGATGGCAATGACCGAGTCATAGAGGCCCCTGGACAAGTCAGGGTGACACATGGGCCACCCTCCAACACAACAGGGCCACCAATGCCTGCCTGGTGATCTCAGGAGTTCAAGCTTGGGCAAAAATGATTTAAAGCACAGTTTATAGGCAAGGTTTTTTGTTTTTTTTTAGAAAGATGTTTTTGCTATGGATTTGCTTAAAAATACTATACAAGTATTAGCAGATAGCTGTAGAAAATCAGTTCATTATTTTTCAATTAGCAATTTTATGAGGTATTTTTCATCGGCTTTAAGACTTCAAACGCTCAACTTTTACTTGTTTCGATGGATGTCAGGTCAGTTCTACAGAACTGCATGGGACAAAAAATGTCATGAGCACCTCCACAATGACTGTTTTTTACTCATTAACATGTCTGCCACACACACTCCTATAGGGCTGAACCTGACAAGCAGAATGGGGGAATAAAGCTCGTTAGACAGTATCCCTGAATATCCTTGCAAGGTAAATGGGGACAGTAACGTTGGCTTAACTAATGAAAAACTATTAGGCAATATGAATTCACATAATGAAACTTGAAAGTAAAATGAAAAGAGGTTTCACGAAATGATAAATAGTGCAGAAAAAGAACATGGACATCACTAAGAGGGGTGGATCTACTCTGTCCAAAAAAAAAATAGATATTTAGAAAGAACATGAAATGTCCCTCAAGTTGAGTCCTGCACCATATTCTTTGGAAATTTCTAATCTTCCAAAATTCTTTTTTTGATTTGGATTAGCTCTGTCTGGGGGGAAAACAGGTAAACACTAACGATAGTAAATACATCCAAAAAAAATAGAGGGTCTAGAAAAATTTTATAATGCACTTACTTGATCATTTCAAAAAGCTTTGGATCTGAGACCTTGATATTTCGTGCCATATTCCAGGAAAGATGAACCATGGGTACTATTGACTTTACACTTTGTAGTTTGTTCCACTCGTACCGTTCAACTGCCAATTTATATTGGCAGGCTAGGAGAAAAACATTGCAGGAACTTTAAGGCAACCCAATATATCAGGAAATAGAAAGATAAGAATATATAAATATATATTGCCACCCTCTTGGTGATACCCAAAACTTTGATTTTTTAAAACTGAAGAAAATTAAATATTGCAAGATGGATTCCTAAATTTTTGTGATGAAGACAGGAATTGGTTGACCTAAATCCATTTGGAAAAAAAAAAACGTGGCTGTCCATTTGACCCTACCAGGCATCTACTCAGGTCTCGGGGGACATTAAGATTAACAAGCTACCTTGCTAACTGCTTGCTTTGATCATTTTGTAATTGAGGGGGTTTTAATCATCAGATGAAATATTTCTCATTACAGTTTTGTTGAAATTGTCTTTAACTTTGAAAGCACAGTTGAAACTGCTCTACGGTTTAAAATCTTGAGTCTGTCCCGGGACTTAACCTGTTCCACTGCTTCCTAGTGGGTTTTTAAAGTTACAGTAAACTCTCATCATCAGGTAGGCCAAGGGGCTCTAGAAATTTGTTTATTACCCTCTAAGCCCTTAGTTCTCAAATGGGGCCAGCTGTACCTACCTATATAGGTTCATGAACTTTTGGGCAAGCTTTGTTCTTCCAAGGGAGTCTTGGATATGACGACAGCACTATTACCTGCCAAGTGGCAGTGGGAAAATCCCTAGTTTGGGAAAAGTTAAAACACTCAGTGCCCGAACAGAGCTCAGGAGAGGTGTGCCCAGGTGCTTGGCTTTGTTTCCGGTTCTGTTTCCGAGGCGGTTTCAGGCAACTTTAAGCACTGGGAAGGAAAGGGAGGGGTCGCTAGGACTAGTGCTACAGAAGTGCAGACCACAAGCAGAAATTTTGTTTGGAGATAAGGTTTTGAGGGAGGCTTTCCTACTTAAATTTATTGGAACCCCAAACTGCAGGCATAGCAGACACGGAATCCGCATGAGTCGTCGTCAAAAATAAAAAGTAGAGAGTTCTTAGTTTGGGTGTTCGAGAGTTTACTGATTATGTCAAAGAACTGGCTGACCAAGGTCATTCCTTCAGCAAAAAATGAAAAGACAATTTGAGGACAACCAAGAGCATTCAGTGAGCTTACACATAAAGTACAATCCACCTTGGACGGTCACAATACCTGTAAGGGGGCCAACATTCCAAGCAATGTTGTTGCACCAGCCAATAGCCTGAACCCAATGAACAGTGCCTGCATTTATCCAGACCAAATCTCCGGGGCGCTGAATAAACCTGTACACGGGAACATTGGCTTCATAAAGATCTTCAAGGTTAGGCCACCAAGACCCCATTAGGAAATTCATATTATTTCTGAAACAAAATTGAAGACCATCAATGTGTTAAGTACTTACCAACTGGTTGGAGGATTAACATTCACTGTCAGAAAAATCACACTCAAAATGCTAAAAATTAATCAAGGAAACTGGAATGCTAGGGACGGGCAAAGAAACCTCCATATTTTTACAGATTCAAAATTCTCCAAGGACAAAACAGAGAGTGCTGACACTCCAAGGAATTTAGCGGTCTTCTTTTCTAAGTGCCCTCAGGTTTAATATTTTGGGAGGGGTTGGATTCCGAACTGGGACAATAAAAATCCATAAATGCTCGGAAACTGTAAACTTTTATTTACGTACGTTATTTAAGGCAACAGACTATAAACGTTAAGAAGCTTTCAACAGAAATAGGCAATATTAGCATACGATTTGCACCCTCTTCATAAGAACAACATTAGAGAAGCATGTTAAATCTATGGGGAGAAACTAGCTACGAAAAATAAGATATCTAGAAATGGCTCAAAGGACATTGCATTTGTATCTCACAGCTATAGCTTTTGTGAAGAAAAAAGTTGTGGCTATTAAGTTTTTTCCAGGAAAAAGGTGAGTAATGATTTAATAGTTAATGACAATTAAATATAAGATTGTAAAAATAAAGCTTGTTGTTCTAATTTAAATGCAGTTACAGTTTGATATCAGCCCATAACAGCTGGGAGATGAAACATTTTCAAAGTGAGAGTTAAAACAGAAACCAAAGCAGCCAAGCACAAAGCAACAGATAAAACCATATATGGCTACAAAAATACTTAAGCAATTACAAAAATCCTTGGGAATATTTTCTATCTGGTGTTTGTTTATGCAGCTCAGACATATAACCTATGCTTTATTTACCTAACCCCAGTAACCATATTATAAAACGTTTTTGCTGAAATCATTTTTATAAAATCCACTTAGCGAAGTATCCAATCTCATCAAATCTTCTCTAAAGCCAGCGCACATTGGAAAAATGCAGCTTCCTTATCTGTTAGAATAATTCATCATGGCTTTTTATTACATTTTAGGAGTTACATTTGGGGAAGAGGTCTTAAATTATCTGTCTCAATTTCAAATTTCTTGTACAATTTCCATTTTTTCCTATTAGTTATTTTCTACTAGCCTCAACATCTTAGAAAGTTGTTCCTAAATTTAATTTCAGTGGGCCTCTCAAACCAACCTTTGTCTGACCGGCCTCCAAAATCAACTAAGGATTTGATACTGAATGAAAAATGATAATACTATTAGAATCAATGCTTAAAAATGGAACTGCATTTCAATGGAAATAACAAACCAAAAGTTCTACCATTATTTTGCAACTGCAAAACTACGATTTAAAAAAAATAATTCAATTACATTAGAACAGGGCATAACGAAATTTACAGAGTGAATGGATTCATTTCTAAGACGTATTCAAGCTAAAAAAAAGTATTTTCATTACTGTTTGTAATAGTTTAGAAAATTCCATTAGGTGGAGTGCTATTTACATGTTAATGCATGCACTGTTCTATTAATAAATGCCTGAATAACATATTTTTGCTACAATGCCATCAACAAGGGAAAAAAAAAGTATTTGGGGTAACAAATTTGAGTTGCTGATAAAGACAATCTTCAGTAACAGCTATTCATTTGTCTCCAATTATCTCAACACAAAATATGTCCCAGTAACTTCAACAGTTATTTTTACTGAACCAAACCATATGATTTTTTAATTATTAATTCCTCACATTTTTACTGACTTTCTTTAAGGAGCGTAGAGAGTGTAGGTACTTTCCCAGATTATCAGGAAGTGTAATTAAAGTTTAACTCCTAAAATAAGTGAAGCAATTGTTCTAGTAATTTTTATATAAATCTTAAAAAAGGCATCCTTTTGCAGAGCCAACGCAATATGTTTTAGTTTGAAATTGGCTCGATAGGATTCTGATCTCCTGTCACCCTCATAGTTGCAAATGGAATTGTTCCAATATAATGAAGAGGAACAGAAGAATTCTTGGGAGGAGACTTTAAAAAAGTATGTCTAATATGAAGAGAGTTTTCTTTAAAAACCTACTTTTCACAGAAGTCATTCATAACACCCCAGTAGTTTTCAGGAACAACAAACCACTCGCAGTCACCTGGACCGATATTTATGTTAACTGAACAGAAGTTGTTATTTTCCTGATGACCTGTAATGTGAAAAAAGAAAAAAGGTGGGAAAAATGTAACGGTGCTCAAAACTGATACCATGAAAAACAGGCAGCAATTAGAGAATTTTCAAAAAGGCAAGAAAAATCACCTTTACTATAGCACTTTTTATTTCAGCTGCTTTGGGTATTATTAACAGCTTCCAAGCATCTCTAAAAGGAAGATTATAAACATACCCAATCCTCAAGCTATGGCTCAGACTTCGGAACTCAGATTTTGCAGCTCTTCCTTTGAACACCTCAAACTTTTCCATCACTTCCACACTCTACAGTCCCTCTCCTTTTGAATCCTTCCCAGCTGTTTCTCAAAAGTTCCCCCACCTACTCTTTAATTTAGTCCCTCTTCCTCTGCCTGTGACCCTATCAACTTCTAAAAATGCTCACTTCTATTCTTTCTCCCATCTAATACAACTATCTTCAACCTCTCACTTTGGAGTGGTTCTTCCTCTCTGCTTTCTAACATGCTCAACTCTATTATATCAGAGAGCTTTCGCTAAATGCCACTGCCTCTCTTATCTAACCTCTTTGAATGGGTTGTTTACAACCCACTATATTCACTTTCCTCCAACTTTCTTCTCAACCCCCTTTCAATTGGATTTTCAACTCCTTCATTCCACTGAGATGGCTTATTCCAAGGTCACCAATCATCTACTCATACCCAAATCGAACATGCTCTACTCTCTCTGCCACTTCTGACCCTGGACCACTCCCTCCTCCTCAGAAGTCTTTCAGACTTTCGTTTCACGAACATCACCCTCTATCTCCTTGACTATACTACCTTACTCACGTTAGCTGGTTCCTCTTCCATCTTGATGCAGATGACTTCAAAAATCTTTTGCCATCCAGGACCTCTCACCTAATCTACACATCCATGTTTTCTGCTGCCTATAGGACACATGCACACAGATGCCCCATGGACACTTCTAACTCAACATTTCCAAAAAGGAACTTTTCTTCTTCCCTCCAAAACTCAGGCCTCCTGTTACTGTTTCTTCTCACCCCAATAATGCCATCATTCTCCCTGATCCAAAAAGTAATACTAATGTTGGTATTTGTTGGTATTTGTTAAGCGCTTACTATGTGCCGAGCACTGTTCTAAGCGCTGCGGTAGACACAGGGGAATCAGGTTGTCCCACGTGGGGTTCACAGTCTTAATCCCCATTTTACAGATGAGGGAACTGAGGCACAGAGAAGTTAAGTGACTTGCCCACAGTCACACAGCCGACAAGTGGCAGAGCTGGGATTCGAACTCATGAGTCCTGACTCCAAAGCCCGTGCTCTTTCCACTGAGCCACGCTGCTTCTCCTAGTATCATTCTTGGCAATTCACTGTTTTACAGACTTTCTAAATTCTCTCAGTTATATTTAATATTGGTATTTGTTAAGTGCTTACTATGAGCCAAGCACTGTTCTAAGCGTTGGAAAGATATTTTCCAGATCTTCCACTTCCTCTGCACCCCAAAGACAGCCCTTGCCAGACCCTGATGAGACTACTGAAACACCTCCTGGCTGATCTTCCTAGTGGAGAAACCATGGGTCTGACAGTCAGAAAGACCTGGGTCCTATCTCAGCTCTGCCAGTTAGCTGTTGTGTGACCTTGGGAAAGTCACTTCACTGGGCCTTAGTTACCACATATCTGTAAAATGGGGATTAAGACTGTGAGCCCCATGCAGGACAAGGACTGTGTCCACCTGATTTGCTTCTATTCACCCCGGAACTTAGTGAAGTGCAAGTGCATTTATGTTTAATAATAATAATGTTGGTATTTGTTAAGCGCTTACTATGTGCAGAGCACTACTGTAAGCGCTGGGGTAGATACAGGGTAATCAGCTTGTCCCACATGAGGCTCACAGTTTTCATCCCCATTTTACAGATGAGGGAACTGAGGCTCAGAGAAGTGAAGTGACTTGCCCACAGTCACACAGCTGACAAGTGGCAGAGTCAGGATTCGAATCCATGACCCCTGACTCCCAAGCCCGGGGCTCTTTCCTCTGAACAAATGCCACAGTTATTATTATTATTATTGTTACTGCTTCCAACCTCTCCCACTTCATGAAACAAATCAATTTTAGGTAACTTTCTCCATGAAGTCCACTGGGCAAAAACTAAAAATATACATGTAATAAATACTTTCCACCAAATCTACACATTGACTGAGAAGAGGATAACCACTGAAAAACAGATTCCCTTTTACTTCCTGTTTTTGCTGATTTTCCCCCGTTACCTGGTGTCCTACTCCCTGGAACTTTCATGTACAGCTGAACTGTATTCATTCCCAGGATTGTATGGCCAACATGGCTTAGAAGATTTCCTGCTGATACCACACGCACAAAAGCCGGAAGTTTTGTCAGTTCATGGAGCTGCAACTTCCACCTGCGGGAAAATAGCAATTCAAGAGTGAAACTCCAACAGAAATCTTTGGGAGAGTTAATTAATCGCTTCCTCTCAAATCCCGGCCACATTAAGATACCAAATCAACACACATTGAGAAAGAGCCCCGCCCTGGGAGTCAGAAGACCTAGGTCCTAATCCCAGCTCCGCTACTTACCTGCTGTGTGACCCTGGGCAAGTCATAACTTCTCGGTGCCTCAGTTTCCTCATCTGTCAAATGGGTACTAAGACTCTGAGCTCTTGTGGGACAGGGACTGTGTTCAACCCAATTATCTTGTATCTACTCCAGCATTTAGTATAGTGTCTGGCACACAGTGCTTAATACCACAGTTCTTGTCATTGTTATTATTAGCAGCTTTTAAGAACAGCTTATGAAATACACTCAATTCAGTCAAAATGCTTTTCATTAAATAGCACTGAAAATCCCCTTTTGGAAGAAAATGAAAAGATACACCTTCATGTCAAACTAGTGACCTTTTAATTTATGGGTGAGAATCTAATTTAAAGGAGGGGGTGTGTGTGGAATTTTAGTTTAAATTATCTTCCGAACAGTATTCTTAATTCAGTAGGGTGAGCGTTTCCCCTTGTGGCTCGGTGTGTGCTAGCTTAAGCGTAGTTTCCACTTAGTTTCTTGGCAGAGGCTCCAGAATTTGACACAAGGAACCAGTTGCAAGATTGTTATTATTGTTTCCTGGAAACTAAACTGAAAGTTATGGCACATAGGTTCTTCGCTACCACATTTCAGAGAGGTCTCTGAGAAAGCGTTTAGGCAACACAGGTTGCTTGAAACTTTCCAACATTAACTCGTTGTGAATATTGCCCAGGGTGATGTGAGCGGTTTATGATTTCAACTGTTTTTCAACAATCTTCCCTTTAACTCCTTATTTCCCACTGAAGCAATGGCTGACATGACCTGATTTCTTGATATCAAGGGTGTTGGCGGCGTGAGTGCAACTGGATGAAGGAATGCCCAATACCTGTACTGATAGACAGGCTACAGATTTAAGAAATGCTCTTAGTCTCAGGAGATCTCTGGTCTGTACTCTTCACTTTATTAACAAGGGGGCATAGCAAAGTTTCCTTCTATACATCTGGTTCCTCTTTGCAGCAGGAGTAGAGAAGGTAAAGGGAGGAAGCAAGGATAAGTAGCCGGGCTAAATGATCAAAGATAAGTGGGATCTGAATTTATATGATTTTACTGTAATTTAATCTCTTCTGCATTTAAACTTTCAGCCCAAATTTTAGAAATCGACTATCATGAGAGTAATTTGTGATCAGGCCCACCTATGGTATGATATCATACATTTTTTGTGGAACACCAGATGAGTTCACTGCGGTGGCTGAAATTTAATTTGGCATGAGAAATTATCAACCCTGGATAACCAAGCAATCAAAGCTCAGCAGTGGCATTATCTGATGAACAAAAATACTTCCCACAGAAAGATAAGGCAATAAATATACATTGTTGTACTGCTTTTCACATTTCTACTTAAAATAAAAAAAACCTGAGAGCCAATTCAGGAAGAAAAAAATTAAGTAACTGAACTGTTTCAACTTAAAGAGAGCATCATCCCGGGAGCTTACTTTTTGTCATCAGACAGGTCAATGTTGGTCCCAAACTTGATTGTTTTAAAAGGTCCTTTCCTCCTCCTCCCAGAGCTACAGTAAAAAATAATGAAAAGAATTATTTCATGATCTACAGGACAATAACTAAATGGGCACCAAAAATGGACTTACTTATCTGAAGATGTTGATTCACTGTCTGAATGGTCCTTGTGGTGACTCTTTTTCTCATTTTCTTCCTACAATTTAAACAAGAAGTAAGCCATATTAATGTTTTGCAATAATTTTATGATTGAGGACCAACCTGATTGATAGAGGAGACTTTTTGATTTATAATTCCATGGGAATGGGTGCCCAGAGAAAGCTCCTATTGCTTTCCCGATGCAAAACAAATACCAAAACCCACTTTGAGTATATACAGTATGTAATACCCTGCCAGTCACGGTTCTGAGATTTGCAGGCTTTCAGTGGTGATCGTTGGGGTCAACAGTTAGAGAGACACCCTCCTGGGCAAGCTGCAAACTCCCTTTTCAAACAGGGTTATGTTTCAGTCTCCCTCTGGGCCTGTGTCATTCTGGAAGCAGCAGGATTTTTACATATTTGACCAACTGTGGCTAACAGAAAGATTTGAGAAAATAAATCCCAGGAAGTGGGCAAGAGTTACTATAATCAATTTAAACCAAAGTGTCAGAAGAGAGGACAACGTACACACGATGCCTGTCCATTACCAATAAATTCAGGATAATCACAGGAATTAGAACTGGCTATATTATGTGTCAGGCTTGACTTTTATTAAAAGGAAAGGAGACCTGTAGATGCCATCTGAGGTACTAAGAACTGGGGTGGACACAAGATAATCAGGTTCCACATGGGATAAACAGTTCAAATAGGAGGGAGAACGGGTATTGGATCCCCACTATGTTGATGAGGGAACACTGACACAGAGAAGTAAAGTGGTTTGCCCAAGGCCACACAGCAGTAAATTGCAGAGCTGGGATTAGAACCCAGGTCCATTGACGCCCCCCCCCCCCCCCAGGCCCTTGACTCTTTCCACTAAGCCATGGTGCTCCCCAAATTCTCCTTCCTCAAAATTTCCCCACCCTCAAGAATGGGCAGGGGGGGAAGCAAGCTTCTTCCTTGTCTCCAGTATTTTGGTAAAGGAGATTTAAAGTGCTAGTTTCCATTTTCCTCTGGTGATTCAGAGGAAAGATGCCTCTCGTTGGCCTTTATTTTTGCATCTCTTCACCTCGGGAGTCTTCCTAGCTCTGCTTAGTTATTTGTTACTTGACAGCCCACATGTTAGATGGAGGTAAGAACTGGCATTAGTAGAGCAGATCTTAAAGTACAATACAGGACTAGCCCAATTTCCAAGCATCCCCAATACATACAACCCGGAGAGTCAAACAACATTGTTTGCAGAAGTAACCCAGGACCTGTAAACTCCCATCCCTGATGTTATGTCAAATCATGGCAGGGAAAGCAATTCCCTCCGTGAATTACTTCAATGAAAACAAAACAAAATTTAGCGATGTTCAGTATTTTCTTTTAAATGCTATTTGGTTAAGGACTTACTTTGTGCCAAGCACTGTACTAAGTGTACTGGACTGGACACAAGCTGATCAGGTTGGATGCAGTCCATACGCCATGTGAGGCTCAGAGTCAATCCTCATTTTACAGATGAGGAAACTGAGGCCCAGAGAAGTTGTGACTTGCCCAAGGTCACTTGGCAGGTGAGTGGTAGAGCCAGAATTAGAACCCGAGTCCTAACTCCCAGGCCCATTCTCTATCCACTAGGCCATGCTGTTTCTCTTACATTGGACTATTACATTGTAAGGCGCACCAAAGAATTTTCAGTGATGGTTCTAGAGGTGCTAGAATGGACCCTAATTTATAACATTTACATTAATGGGAAAACACAGATGCTGAAACCACTGTATTTTCAAGCCTAACTGTAGGGCACTTCTGAACTCTTACTACCAAGGTTTATTTTCACCCTCAGTAACCTGTCAACACCGCTCAGACCAATTACATAGTCAACTGGACTTACTGAGCGCTTATTGTGTGTAGGCCACAGTACTGAGCGCTTGGGCAAATAAAACAACAGACACATCCCCATCCACAACAAGCTTACAGTCTAGAGGTGGTGACGTGAGGTTGAACATGTTAAATCCCAAATTACGACCGTATCTCCAGAATCTAAGGCCATTAGACGTAGAAGTGGTGAGTCCTCTTTAATCAAACTGTACTAGAAAATCTTCTCGCTATGAAATACTTACCCTCAATGACTCCTGGAATGAGGAAGCCTGGTACTGTGCATATTTAGCAATTGTTGTATGAGATCTACTACTTTCACAACGCCAGATTTTCTTGGTTCCAGTGGGGTCCCAGTTTTCATCTGCTGGTTGCAATAATTGTGTCCTCACTTCTACTATGTGTTCGTTATTTGCTTCTACCAATGTTTTGGTAGAGAAGAGTCCTAGGTCTGAAAGATACAAATGCAGTACGCAAATGGCAACCGTTTCTAAGTAAGACAGAACTGGAATTGCTTACGCAAGCAGTAGAAATGAACTCATCTGCCTATGGGATTGCAAGCAAATCCCAGAAAACCTGTTGCCCACTTTACTCTTCTGAGCATCTAATGCTCATTTATACTCAGTCTCCCAAAACCCTTATATTCTACATTCTTTGCAACATAACATCTAAATCTCCTGGCACTAAGTATTGTTAAAATTAAAAAAAAACCCAAACCCAAGCTCAGTAATAAAAACAATGATTTCATACACCATAATAAACAAACTGAATCGGAGAAATTGAGAAATCGCTTTGCTTTACGTTCCATAAAGCCACTCAGATGGGAAAAGCAATACCTGAGAGCAGAATTAATTTTTGCAAAAGCTTTAAGAACTAGGAAAAGACATTCTTTAGCAAGCCATCATAAACAAAATGGAACAAACGAGCTTACCTAATTTAAGAGCTCCAGCAAGGCCACGTATTACAGTTACAGGGTTGTTTGGATTTGTACAAAATTGATGTAAAGGTGGAAAGAAAGCATCGCGTTTATTTTCCAACTGCAAAATTGTAAAGGGACTATTAGATCACTGGTAAATTTTCTTATAGATATCTTTTATCCTTTGTCTAAATCTCGACCTATACCTCTATTTTACCATATTTTCCTAGGAAATTCTTTCCTAGTGCTTACAAAAATATTAGCCCATTGCAAACTCTACTAGTTTGTGTCTTAAAGAGCTAACTTATTTTCAGGATTTCTTTGAGCTCAAATAACATTTGGCTTAGCCTTACATTTTGCTAGCAGTTTTCACCCATTTTAATTTTTAGGGTTTCTTTACTAAGAAAAATAAATACACTCACAAAATGACAAGGTAGAATTACAGTGTTTGAAAACCCAACTTCCACTGCACATTTTCTATTCCTACAAAATTATTTCTTAGCGTGATAAAAGACAAACAAGATTTAGATTTTTCTTCAACGTTACAGTTCTCTTTGGAAAACCTGACAACCAGAATACCAAACAGCGCAAGTTATTAAACTATCATTTCCTCACTTACACAAACATACCTTTTGAGTTTTTATGCTCGATAATTGAACTAAAGTTATTTTTCTATTACTGGAATCAATTAATATTACATTTTGCCTCTAGGGGGCAGGAAGGGTCAAGTCTCCAAAGCCCAGTTCAATATCAAAGAATGGATATTAAGTGTTTAAAAAAAAAACCCAAAACCCAACCAAACCTGAATTACACTACTAAGACTCAGCCTTTCAACTAATTTATGCACCCTTTACAGAAAGCAATCAGGTCAACTTTCTAAGATACCTTCTGGTTTCCACAAAGTTCAAAGCTTAAAAATGGAATGATGTCTGCCCTGTACCCATTCAGAGGGTGTATAAAGACATTTAACAGCCATAAAGGTAACTGTCTCTTCTCAATTTTCCTTCTTATTGCCTCTCAGTCCGAAAACATCTTAAGAGCAATGCTACAAGTTCTTCATTTGAAATAAGTCCCTTGATTTAAAACGGGCAAAACTTCAAAGCTCTAAGTTGAAAAAGTATAGAGAAAACATTGAATTCTCGATTAACATTAGCAGTCTGTTCATACTCACATAAATACTAGGTGTAGGTGGATTTAGCTTGTCCTTTGGCAAGGGAGGGTATGGTGGAGGTGGTGGTCGTGGAGGTGGACATTTATCCAACAAAATGCTACTGTTAGATAAGCCATTTTTACCCAGATTCCTAAAAAAAAAAAAGGGATATGCAATTATTGATTAAAACAATGGAAAAGCCAATTTACTATCTTTTACCACAAAAATTCTATTGAATGTGCCATAAGATGATTACTTTACAAAAATTCAGCTGAAGAAAAACAGCATCAACAACTGTTACTACTCTTCATGTGGACTGTTTAATGTGATATTGAAACCAGAAAACAAAAACTCCATTTTGAAAAACAACTGTAACAGAAATATAGAGCCAATGGGGGCTTAAAAGGGGGAGGGGATTGCAGCACTTCAATTTTTAGCTTCTAAATGTTATCTACAGGTGAATTTTCCTGGTTTGGTAAGAGTTCCAGTCTGCTGGCATTCAGGATATGGGGTAAATCCTTTTTTTCAAAGATAGGTCATTTTTCTGATCTTGATACACATTGATCTTTGCTGCCTATTTCTCCATTTTAACTGGAATTCTTTTATTTTTGGACCCTGAGGGATTTAATATGAAATCTACTATTTTTAATAAATAAGATACTACCAATCCACTCTAGATTTATGCACCAAATAAACCCTACTAATTTGTGAAACTTTGCCACAAAACCTCATATTAACCACGAACTGATGCGACTTCAGCAACAGTATCTACGTCTGTACTAATCAAGACTACTTAAAAACCGAGTCATACAGATATACACATGGAACACCTAGTGGACTCTCAAAACCCATTTCCTTGCATATTTGTTTTTTAATACTTGCAACTAATTTGGAAGTTGAAGAGCCTAAATTATCTGATTCAAAAAAGGGTGTGACTGGTGTGCGTTGGCCTGGTAATACAATGAGGTTTTTCAAAATGCTTCCCACTTTGAGAGTGCTTTCTCAATTTATTAAGCATGCCAGGATTTTGTGATGTGAGGGGCACTTGTTCCCTCTAATGGAGAAGACTCTCCTTCTCTCTAGGGACCGGTTGTGCTCTGTTGGGTTCCCAAGGAAGCTCAGAAATCCCTGCCACAACAGACAGGCCTGTACCTCCCAAGTCCTTTCAAAGAGGACCCAGTGATATGCTCAGAGGGGAGAAAGGAATGGGTGCAAGTGGAGAGAGAAGAAGGTGGACTGGCATTGTGTCCCTCTTTTATGGTATTTGTTAAGTGCTTACTATGTGCTGGGCACAAGACATCAGGTTGGACACGATCCATGTCCCACATGGGGCTCACAGTCTGAGTAGGAGGGAGAACGGATATTGAATCCCCATTTCACAGAGGAGGAAACTGAGGCCCAGAGAAGCAGCCAAAGGTCACACAGTAGGCAAGCAGCAAAGCTGGGAATAGAACCCAAGGTGGCTCCTGACTTCTGGGCCTGTGTCCCTTCCACTAGGCCAAGCTGCTTCTCATGAGAGGAACTTTTTAGGCTCCCATTTTATAGGTGAGATAACTGAGGCCCAGAGAAGCCAAGTGACTAGCTTGAGGTCACATGAACCAGTGGCAGAGCTGGGATGAGAACCCAGGTCCTTTGACTCCCAGGCCTGTGCTCTTTCCACTGGGGCCACACTGCTCCACCTGTGGATATCTGCATCTTTCTGAATGCAATTTATTCCACTGCCTTTGGGGAAAGTTCAGCAAAAAGTGGAGATAAAAGAGTTCCGAGGCTACCAAAAAAAATATCTACGTAGAACTCAAAGCGACACTGCAATTCTCCAGACTAGTCACAGAGTGAGAAGGAGTTTTTACACTTCTCAAACTATAAGGCCATGTCACCTTGGGGTGGGTGATGTCAATGATTTCCCAAGCTTTCCACCACTGTTACAGGAAGTCAATTCCATTAAAGTAGTTTATCTAAACCAGTAAAATATTTGAGCACAAATCAATGTAAAGCAGCTACGGAACAATGACGATGGAGCTTTCTGGGGAGAACGATGGCCGAGCTCTTGGTCTGGATCCTTCAGAATCACTATGGTCACAGTGGTCAGCACCCCTACCCCCTCTAAACTCACACACACACACACACACACACTCTCTCTCTGAGTGCCCACTGTGTGCAATGCACTCTTCTAAGCTCTTGGGAAAGGAGTACACAACGATCCCCGCCCGCAAGATGCTTATACTCTAAAGGGGCAGACTAGACATAAAAATACTTACAACTAGATTAATCAAAATAATTGAAAGCACAGTTAAATACAAATAGTTGCGCATGGCTTAAGTGCCTAATAAGTTCAGAATTGCCTTCTGGGAGCTGAAGAAAATACAAGAGAAATAAAAGCCATTGTCCCTGCCCTCAAGATGCTGAAAAACAAGAAAAAGTTTCACTGTTTGCATAGACAGGTTTAAATGTTAACCTAATTTTACTGTCCTGGAATTCCTTACTCCTTATCTTTTTCTTCCTTGATTTTGGTTTCAGATAAACCCTTTTTTGTGTGCAACAGGACTTTATTTAAATCCCGGTGCGATGGAAAAAGGACCAAGGTTACTGAAGGGACCAAAGCATGGACTAATTCACAGTGAATGCACAACAAATCTGAGAAGAGTACTTTTTACGGAGGTGGTCAGTCACCCGGATACAAGGTGAAAATCTCAGGCATAAACCTAATCTAAGTAGCAGCAGAGAGCACAGGAGGGAGAAAATGGACATAGAACTCTAGGTGTAGGAAGAGTGGAGAAGTGATGAAATAATAAAATGCCTTGGGTTGTTAGAGATGAATCTGAAAATCTACCTGTTATGAGATGTAAAAACAAGAGTGCCATCTGGGGAAACACACAATTTCCACAATGATAAGAAACTTCATTCTTTTCAGTTGCTCAGGGAATGCTTTTTTGTTTTGTTTTTTATGTGTCGAGTTGTCGCCAACTTATAGCGACTTCCGGACACATCTACCCCAGAACGCCCCAACTCCATCTGCAATCGTTCTGGTAATGTAGCCATAGAGTTTTCTTGGTAAAAATACGGTTTACCATTGCCTTCTTCCGCTGCTCAGTGAAAGGCTGCCAAAAACACGAGTGGTCTCTCAGAGCCTTTGGCCGCACCTAAACCCAAGTTGCTACCCCAGATCAGGCAAGGCACCGACACACGGCAACTAATAACCATTCCACTGGCTATGCTTAGCTCATCGCCAGCTGGCATAGGCAAAATATTCTGGCTTCTCTCCCTGCACTTTTTAGCTGTCGGCTTCTCGGTTTTGTCCGTAATGCGTAGTTTTTTATTTTGTGGACTAAAGTAATTGTCAGATTGTGCAGTTTCTCAATAAAGGAACTAATGGCTGCGATTTGAGGAGGTCCTAGAATGGCCTACTATATTCTTGGTCAGGCCAAGTTTGGAGTGGGTCTAACCATCAGAGGGGTGGGCCAGTATTCTGGGCTGTGGGCCATCGGTCATGTTTTGGAACGGCTATGGTTAGCTCACTTCAGCTCCTACTTGGTGTACAGTCAATCCCAGATAGGCTCCTTAACCCCTGGACAAGACACTCTTCTTGGACTTGCAGATGTTGGAAAATTGCCAACTGCATCTTTAACTGCCAAGAAGGAGTGGCCGTGAGTTGATGTCCATGGATCACAGTCCTCAAATTAGCTCACTAACAACTCTGTTATACTGTGTTCGCCCAAGCACTTTGTACAGTGCTCTACACACAGTAAGTGTTCAAGTACCACTGACTGACTTACTGCAGTGACATGGGTGTGGGACACCTTCTTCAAACATATTATGCCTGCCCCATAAAGTTCATAACAATAGCCAATACATGGCAAGAGGCGACCTGAGAAAATTCAATAAAATTTCATCTGGCCATTGATTTCCATATCAGATTTTTTCTCCAAGAAAATCATCAATGGCTCTCTAGTGCCTCTTACATAAATAAAACAAGCTTCTGATCAGTGCCTTCGAGGCTCTTCACAGCTCACTCCTTCGTTTCTCCTACTGGTCTTTCTTAGGCTACAAATTCAAGTTCCGAGGATGAGGTCATACAATTTTCTTTTAATCACGTCAGTGCTAAATTCAATGCACACAAGTGGTACTCAATAAATACTGTTAATGAAGAGGATATTTTTAGTTAGTCAAAACAGATCTCCTCAATAATTCAAAAAATTTCTTCCAGAAAGATTTTGTAAATCTAGGTTATTTTCCTTTTAAAGGCAACAGTAATTTTAATGGAGAAGCAGCAAGGCCTAATGGATAGAGCACAGGCCAGGGAGTCAGAAGGACCTGGGTTCTAATTCCTATGCCACTTGCCTGCTATGTGACCTTGGACAAGTCGATTCATTTCTCTGGGCCTCAGTTACCTCATCTGTAAAATGGGGATCAAATCTGTGAGTCCCATGTGGGAGAGGAGGTGTGTCCAACCTGACTAGCTTGTATCTATTCCAATACTTAGAACAGTTCTTGACACAGAGCAAGTGGTTAATATCATTATTAATTATAAAAATTATAATAATTGTGGTATTTGCTAAGCACTTTGTGTGCCAAGCACTGTAATGAGTGCTGGGCTACTTAAAAGATAATCAGGTCAGACAGTCCTGGTCCCAAATGGGGCTCGTGGTCTAAACTGGAGGGAGAACAGGTATTTAATCCCCAGTCTACAAATGAGAAAACTGAGGTGCAAAGAACTTGTGACCTGTCCAAATGTCACATGGCAGGTGAGTGGCAGAGTCAGGATTAGAACCCAGAACCTCTGATTTCCAGTGGTCTTTCCATTAGGCCATGCTGATTCATTTCCAAAAAAGCCCAACAGTAATACACTTCACATTGTTCTTTCACAATTGTTGAATGGCCCTCCCCAGTTTTTCAAACATGAGGATTTTTTTTTAAACTATCACTGCCCAACACCACTGTAAAATGGCTACAAAAGAAAAAAGTGCCAGATCCCCAAAAGAGTCTCATACATTTCTCCACATCTTTCAATCTTCAGTTTTTTTTTTTTTAAAGTGGTATTTGTTCAAGTGCTTACTATGTGACAGGCACTGTACTAAAAGCTTGGAAAGATAAAACCTAATAAGGTTGGACACAGTCCACGTCCCACATGGGGTCACAGTATTAATCTCCATGTTAAAGGCAAAGTAACTGAGGAATAGAACTAAAGTGACTTGCCCAAGGTCACACAGCAGACAAGGGGCAGAGCCGGTATTAGAACCTAGGTCCTTCTGACTCCCAGGTCCACGCTCTATCCACTAGGACAAGCAGTTTTTAATTAGCACATATTAAAATATGAAATTAAATGTATTTCTATCTTCTATATTTTAATCTCCTAATTCCCATTCCAAACACCAACAAAATCCCTGAATGAGAAAAACATTTCAGATACCCAAAATTCTAGAGTGGCAAATTACTGATGGGTTGCTAGATTATTAACTGTGTTGTCATCTGACAGTGACCCCAGAAGGATGAAGTGCAGTTATACACTGGATCTGGACTAATCATTCCCTAGTTAGTGACCGTGCCCAGTACGTTTACATTTTATATACCCCAACACTATTTACGGTGCTTGGCACACAGCAAGCACTCAGCAAATACCACAGTTATTACAATGTATCCAAATAGTACTCAACCATGCACATGGCTGAGGGTCAAATACCTGGAGAATGAAGAAAGACCCAGTAAGATGCTTCCCATTACCAAAACCTTTTTACCCATCTCCTTCTACCAACGGGACCAGCAATTCACCTATGAACTGCTATCTACCCATTTGCTATTAAGACTAATGGCCCTTTTTCCGTAAATGATATGAGAACAACTTGGATGCAGAGATCGGAGACGAAAGAATTGCTTGTAGGAGAGTCTCAAGTGCACAATCACATCAAGACCCAGGCACTAAGGATGTGTATTTAAGTTTCTGCTTTGGAATTCGGAATGAGTCAAGAAAAAATGAGTGAAAAGAAATCAGATGCCAATGCTAAAAAGACAGAAAACTACGCAGACATCCCAAAAACAATGAACCATCTTCACAACGTGCACAGGGAATCATACATTCCAGTGTAGGGAACCAGTGAAGAATATAGCTATCTATACCTCATCGCAGATAAGGAAGAAATCTTAGAGAGAGAATAACTCTTCATTGCTCTCCTAAACACATTTTTCACCTCTAAGGAGAGGATCTTTAGAAGGCCAGTTAACTTGCCAACAAGTGGTTGGCCTGGAACCATCACCGTCCTGTCTGATGATATCCTTATCACCAATAGCCATAAGGATGCATATTAGGTTCTTAATCCATCAAGTCTTTGCAGCTAAACCTGATGACCCAGAATATAATTTTGATCCTCCGGAAAACTCTTCCGACTCAAAAATTCCGAGTATCGATACCACTATACGCCATGCCCTGTACTAAGCGCTGGGATATTCGCAAGATAATCTCATCAGACATGATCCCTGTTCCATACGGGACTCATGGTCTAAGCTGGAGGGAGAACAGGTATTTAATTTCCATTCTACAGATGAGGAAACAGGCAGAGAGAAAGACTTGTCCAAAATAGGTGGAAGGGCCCCAGGCAAGAGGTAGAGCCAGGATGAGAGCCCAGGACTTTTGACTTCCAGGCCCACGCTCTTTCCTATAGGCCATGCAGCTCCTCTTGAATCAGACTTTCTGGGCCTCCTATACATCCACTGATTCTAGATGTTCTAGAAGCACACACGCACGGCTTGCAGATGATCTGGCGACTACTTTGCACAATTATCATGACAGCCTGCCTGAAGACCGCTACTAAGTACTTAGTAGCAGTAGCAGTTTGCCTGCCTGAAAAGCCCTGCACCCAAACAATGAATTCCATCAGCAACTAAGAGTTGAACACTGTCAGTGAATTGCATTACCTATGTAGCATACTGTCAATGACCAAAGGCAGAACAAAAAAGTAGAAAACAAAAGCTTAAAGACTGTGGCATCAATATGGTGTTGAGCTTGAGACCAAAAGTCTTCGAAGCAGGATGCAGCATCTTCTATTAAACTGTAAAAACTAGTCTTTTAGCTCATTTCCATCAACGCCTACTACGTGCCCTGCTTATTCATCCTGTTGCATTTATTGAGCACTTACTGTGTGCAGAGCAATGTTCTGAGAGCTTAGGAGAGTACAATACAACAACACACAGATATATTACCTGCCCACAAAGAGCTTACAGTCTGGGCCGGGGGAGAACGGGATGGGACAGACATCAATACAAATAAAATTACAGATATGCACACAAGGCTAGAGGCCGGCAGTGAGACAGGCAAACTCGTTGCACAGCAAGAAGGTTACTGAAATGTGCAGACTAGATTGTAGGACAAGCGAGGAGAGGTAGGAAGGGGCAAGGTGGTGGAGTGCTTTAAAGCCAATGGTGAAGAGTTTTTGTTTGATGCAGAGGTGGCCAGGCCACCACTGGAGTTTTTTGAGGAGTGTCCTGAATGTTTCTGTAGAAAAACCATCCAGGCAGCAGAGTGAAGTAGGACCGGAACAGGGAGTCAGGAGGCTGGGAGGTCAGCAAGGAGGCTGATGCGGTAATCCAAGTGGGATAGGCAGAGTGATTTTATCAACGTGGTAGCAGTTTGGATAGAAAGGATGGATTTTAGCGATGTTGTTGAAGTGCACCGACAGGACTTAGTGATGGACTGAATACACGGGTTGAACGACAGAGAGGAGTCAAGGATAACACCAAGGTTACGGGCTTGTGAGACAGGAAGTACGGCGGTGCCATCTACAGTGATGGGAAAGTCAGGGGGAGGACGAGTTTGGGTGGAAAGATAAGGAACTCTGTTTTGGGACATTTTAAGTTTGAGGTGACGGGAGGACAGCCGAGGAGAGATATCTTGAAGACAGGAGGAGATGCGAGATGGGGCAGAGGGAGAGATATCAGGCCCGGAGATGTACATTTGGGTATCATCCACACAGATGTGGTAGTTGAAGTCACGGGAGCGAATGAGTTCTCCAAGGGAGTGGGTGTAATGAATAGTAGAAAGAGGATCACCATGAGATTCTGAAAGAGGTGGACAGTCCTCCAGCCTCAAAATAATACCATTCTCTTTCCTCATCTGCTGGACAGAGCACGTGAGAAGAACGGATGACAACCAGATCCTGAGACAGCTCTTAAATGGCTAGCTGAAGCGGGACGGGGTGCAGAAATTACGACTATTGGAAGATATCTTTCAAAGGCAACAATGAAGCACAAATTTCAGAGAGTGTTAAGGGAGACAACTCAAGACAGCTGCATTAGACAATCCAGCTTGGCAACCAAATGGGACAACTCTCTTGGAACGGAAGCTTCTAGATATTTGTCATACTAAGACACAGTCGGGAAAATGGTATCAAACGCTGCCTACAACACATGCTAGCAAGCTGCAAAGGACCACATTTTATTGCAAGTGAGTACAATACAAGTCTCACTGCCAGTGGTGTCACCTTTACATGGTGGACAATATCTGCACTTGGGAGCTCTCTATAGCAATAAAATCTTCAACTTCCAGCAGTACATCTTCCACTCCGGATGAATCAGAATGACCATCTAGTTGCTTCTGTGATTTATTTCCTTGAAGTCTTTATATATGACTGAGGTTCAAAACCAGCATGCAGCCTCCAAATATTGGTTTTTATAGGAAGAGTGTGGTAATGTAAGAGGACATAGGAAATGACATAGCACATCCAAAAAAACTGGAGGAGAGATCTTTAAACTCCCAAACTGGATACTGACTTAAGTCAAACAATAACAGTGGTATCTGTTGAGCACTTATGTGACAAAAACTCTACAAGCACTGAGGTAGGTTTGAGATAGATAGGTCAGACACTGTGCCTAAGTAAAAAACAGCCTAAGTAATTTCAAACATTAAATGTCCTGACCATGTGGGACAGTGATCCAACCCGATTAACTTATAGCTACCCCAACGCTTAAAACATTGTCTGACCCATCGTATTAAGCACTTAAATACAATATTTGTTAAGTGCTTAGTACGGTGGGTCAAACACAATATTAATATCATCATATTTTGGCTGAGCAAGGTCCACCTTCTATCCATACATTTCTGGATGGCCTGGTCCTACCTTACTGCCTCTAAATTCTTTTGGGAGGGTGCAGAATTGCTATCTTTTTAGGGCAAGGGGTATTCACATGGGAAGAAGAGGATCCTCTCATTCCATATATTTCCCGATTTTACATTATGCTTTTATACCCTGATATAAAAGGAAAGCCTTGACAGTTACCTAACCCACTTCACTCCCCAACTGCCAAAATGGCATGATGCCATGCAGCCCTTTCCTGGAAGGAGCTGAGGCCCGGGGGAAGCTTGCATAGTAAAGCCCCAAGCCACTCAGAAACTGACCGCCATTGAGGTCCAAATTCCTCTGGGGCCAAGGCCTTAGCATCTCCAACACCCCTCCCCTTATCCTCCCCAGAAATCCATAGGGTCCACCGGTCAGTCTATCCTTCTGGCATAATACCGTCTCACGGTCTAGAGGCAGTACATAGGATGCGAGGACGGAAAGGGGAAAACTCCAATCTACCTCTCTTACTGCCATCTCAAAGGCCCTGAAACCCTGTTTGCTCCACTGCAGCAAAGCACTGGGTTAAAAGCTGGGATAGGAATTCAAGGAAATGAAGAGAAGATAATACGAGATGGATCCAAGAGAGACACAAAGGAATACGAGGGAAAGAAAAGAGATGAACAGTGGAGGACAATGACAAGGAAAAATGAGAAATTCCAAGAAGGTAGAGAACAGGAATATAAGTATAATAAATATATAAGGATACTTCTTTTTCTTAAGCATTTAATATTGTGCAACCACTGGGCAGACACAAGACAAGATCAGAGAGCCCTGTCTAAAAATGGAGCTCACAATCTAGGAAGAGCAAGACAAAAACAAAACAGAAGACCAGAGATAAAAGCATAGATTCTATCTGAGTAGAAATGGATATTTCTGCAGAGACCAAAAAAAGCCCATCACAAGTGACTCAGACAAATAGAGACTGCTGGCCAAGTAAAAATGTTTCATAGATGGAGATAACTATAGAAATGCCTATTAAAGTGTGTTTAAAATGAAGTATATAAATACAGGTCTGGATACAAATACAGTTTGGGGGAATGTGCTCTTCCTTCCTCCCCAGCACTTCAGCCCAGTGGTGGCTTAACGGGTGGTATGGGGGTGTCCCATTTTCACTCTCGGGTAAGGTCTCCAACTCCACCCAGACCACTTTCCACAATCAGCACACCAGATCCAAGCGTCCCTTCCAGTCTTCTATAGAGCTGGAGGGAGGACTGTCAACCGTTGGTATTTACTGAGTGCTTACTGTGTGCAGAGCACTGTACTAAGCACTTGAGGCAGTTAAATATAAGAGAGTTGGAAGAACATACTCGCTGCCCACAACAATCTGTTTCCCTTGCAAACTCCTATGGGATTCCCGCAAGGTCCAAACATGTGAAGAGTCAATTCTCTTTCAGAGTCATGCTTGCTGAATTTACATTTAATCAAATGGCTCTCGCATCAGGAATCTGCTGTTCAATTTAGAATCAAATAAGAGCACCCATCTGAAAAAACGAACATTCGTAGGAATGCCTTTGGATGGTGGACCGGGTCGCTTCTTCCCACTCAGAATTCTCCCCCGGCTTCCCGGCCACAGAATTTAGAGTTTAATTTCGAGTCTTAAATTTAGTATAACAAGGACGTGAATAATTTTAAGTTTGATGGACATTATTGATATGGATGTCCAGCGCAGGCAGTGGTAACGGTAATGTCCGTCAAACTTAAGATTACTCACATCCTTATGATGCCAGATTTAAGAATGGGCCAAATGGTTCACCAGGGCTCTTGGCCCGGTAGACCTGTCTCTATACCAGACCACCTTGTGGGCCACGTCAGAAACCTACTGCTTCCCTCTCATTCCTTTACACCATGTTTTATCTCTGCTGCCTCCAGCCCCTAACCCTCTCCGTATCCACCCACACCTCCATTTTAGTGGTTGATGCACTGGATTAAAAAAAAAAATCCCTTCAAGGCTTGCAGGGACTGTGCTCTGCACATATAAATCCCAAACTCCTGGAGTTTTGTTCAATTGTGAAAGAAAATCATTACTACTTGGTTCAGAATCCTTCGGCAAAAGGAGCATGCAGACAAGGTTCAGAAAAATATATTTTTCCCCCTAACATTACTGGATAATTATTTCCTATTTTCAAGGGGAGTATTCTCTCTTGAAAATATTAATTTAAGAAATGCTGCCAGAAGATCCTGGAATGAGATTAAAGAAAATAATTCTCATCAGTATACCAATGCAAACCTCTCCTTTTAGTCAGAGACAGAAAAGCAAGGCTTTAGGCAGAGATTTGGGAATAATTTTCCAACAGAGATAAAAATGTTAAATGATAAACACAAAAGCTACTTTGAATTACACTGAAAAATAACCTTTCAAAAATACTCTAAGATTACAATGTGAATGCAGCATTTAAATGCAAGAAATGTAACTTAATTGAACTTAAAAAATTCACTGATAAAATGTGTTTAATTCCTTCTACAAGAAACCCATTTAGCATTTAAAAGTTTTAAAACTTCTTAAATGTCGACAGCTGTGCTACCAAACTGTGATCAAATCAATCCCCCATCTATTTTGCGTCATATACATATTTAAAAGTCCCATAAAAAAATCTTAGCATATAAAGGGAACTCTTTATATGAAATACGTAGTTGCTGTCAAACATGAACAATTTTTAAAATGACTTGAGTGATTTTTCAAGTTTTGTCAAAAGGGCACATTTAAAAGCTACTATATATATATAGTATACACACACACTAAATACAGTCTAAACCGAAAAGAAACTGATGTTTAGATTTTATTTCCAAAATAAAGATATCTCTGAATTCATGTATAATCTTGCTCAGAGAATTACATTTTTTGTTCATAATACAGCTTATCGTGAAAACTCTATGCCCTCAAAGTACCTAAACATTATTATTTTATCCAAGTAGCTCCGACACAGATAAGACAGCTGGGTATAGCCATTAAATATCTGATTAGGGATCTTCAAGGTACCATACAGGACACAATTTCCCAAAGCACTTGGGATGGGGGGAATTTTAAGCCACCTACCCACACCACAAAGTAACAAGAAAACCAACTCCCTCTCCTTCCACTCCCTCCCTTTCTTTCCGATCCTCTTGCACCAGTCATTTCGATTCACAGACTGCTCCGGGGAGATCTGGGAAGTCCACTTGTTTCTTTTTACAGGAGGGAGGTAAGGGGGGGAGAAGAGAATCTGCCCCTGTCTCCCTTCTACAGTGAAAGCTTCCTTCTTCACATCAAATTAATGTCAGTCAGAGCCTGGCCACAGGTCCCGAGTCTCATCGACTGGTGGTATTTATGGAGCGAGAACCGAACTAAGCGGTTGGGAGAGTACAATACAACAGAATTCCCTGCTCCTAAGAAGCGCGCTGCCTCATACGGTCTCGCGGCTCTCCTTCCCTTCCTCTAATTGTTCAGTCGCCTAGCTGGGGGCAGAGGAAAGCACCTTTGGGGTGGAACGGGCAGAATGAAAACAAGTAAGGGACGCGTGGGGCTCCAGCACAACTGGTATTTTTCACCCACTCACGTCTCCGAGATCCGATGTTGTACGTTGGCAGACCCTGAGTGTGGCTGTTTTAACCCAACGAGTTCCAACAACCACCAGGGGGCATCGGCAGTTCAGGAGACAGACCCATTGGCATTTTTCAGCCTACTACTACTAACGACGTCGGTATTTGTTAAGCGCTTACTATGTGCAGAGCACTGTACTGATCAACCACACTTCCCCGTATGACGAGTCCCGTTGGGCATCGTGGAAGAAATTCATTTAACATCTCGTTTTGTTATTTCGGTTCATTCAGGAGGGGTAGTCTGTAGAACCGAATTTTTTTAGACTTTCGCTTGGGGAGAGGGTGGGCGTTTCACTCTAGGACAGAGAGGGTCAAGACAACCGTGTTCCCTGTGGAGGGGCCTCATGGGGCAACTCTGTTCGGTTGTACGCTCCCAAGCCCTTGGGGCAGTGAGTGCTCAATACATCCCACCGAGTGGGATGGAACTTCTTCCCCAAAAGCGCCATATGGAGAAAAACGGTGAGGAGCGGGTCCATTCTAAAGATGGCCGGAAGTCACCCCACAAGAGGCGAAAGCCTCGGAGGCCGTCTGTGGGCTGCGTTTTAATGACTGACGATACTTCGCATTCGCTCTGAACATTTAAGGCCTCGACGGCAACCGCGTAACGCCGAAAATGACCCGGAGCGACCGTTCATCCAAACCAACAGTACGCAGCAAGACCCCTTGGCAGAAACCGGTTCCCCAAACAGGCCCACTTACCTGCATGCTTTTAGAACTTCTGCTGAGCTGGGATAGATGGACACGGACATCGATGGTATGATCTGAGGACTAGGTTTGTGGCTAATTAGAGGAGGGTCTGTTTTCATGGGGCTCTGAGAGTCCTCCAACCCCTCTCCATTAACTGCAGGTAGTCCACTATGAGGGCTGTTAAGGCTGGTAACACTGTTCGTGGTGGTCTGTTCGGTCGATTTCGGAGAAGGTGTTGCTGTGGAAATGGCTGAAGATGGTGACGAGGCAACAGAATTCTCAGTCTTTGTATGAACAGCTGGATGGACGTTATTGACTCTGTCACAGGTTCCAGGACCCACATTGTTATTGGCTTTTCCCATCAACAAGGCAGAGAGCTGAGGATTGTCTGAACTAAGTAAACCTGGTGACTTAGAATCTCCATGGCTAGAAACAGCATCTGCCGTCACCTGATGGACATGATTAGGAAGTCCCTCTACACCGGCAGTGCTGTTAGGTGTCTCTCCAGAATGCCTGCTCGTTTCAGGCACTGTTGATGTGTTTCCTGAAGGCTTGCTCTCTTTGGTTAAGGTAATGCCTTGTTGTCCACCTGAGGTAGCAGTGTGAGAGGAGAGGTGATTGAGAGCAGCCCCCTGTGTTACTGAATTGCTAGGCATGGTAGGGTGTCCATTCTGATTCTGAATACCAGTGCCAGCTGCCTGGAGATGCTGGGAAGGCCCAGTGGAAGAGAGAGGTCGTTCACTATTGGGACCTGCCAAATGTGAACTCTGACCCTTGTGAAGCCCCTGAAAGAAGGAAAGACGGAGAGTTTGAGTCCAACGTTCAGCCCTATATGATGCATACCGAGTGAAGAAAACCCACGTCATCTGTTTTTGGCTTTTCAGGAAAAACATTTACAAAACGGTAGCAACATATGAAAAAATGAAAAGTTAGGCCAAACCTCGCTTCGGATTTTCCAGGCGGCATAGAAAACCACCACGTTTGGCTAAGGGACAAGTGGATTTACCTTGAGAAATATTCTTATATTTCCTACTACTTTCATATAATGCATATGACTATCAAGAATTATTAGGTTCATTAAGTACATGAGGTAAAAAGGACTGGTTTCTGATATAAACTTTTAGTGCCCACTGCCAGCACAGCTTGCTCCAGTGCTTGTGATCAAAATGGACCTAGGATCTATTCTGTATCTATTTACAGGGCAGACATGTATGTATGCACGTATGTATGTATACACTCATGCATGTGTGGTGAGAGACAACATCACTGAAGACTAACTTACAATGTCATAGAATCATTTCCTTTAATCACTGAGTGGACTCCAAATATACTATCTGCTACATCACTAATAAAAGCAATATTTATCAACCTACCTCATAAAGGTGCAATGAGACTGGATTAATATTTGCAAAGCATTCTGAGTTCTTTAGAAGGAACTAAAAGTACAAAGTTGGTACTGCTATTAAGGAAAAGTGTGTTAATATTGACTAGGTAATTCAATGAGAGATAGAAGAAACTAAATCACACAATTTTTATCTGACATTTTTTCTGGAGGTTGAGAAGCTTCCAAAAGAGAAATGTTTTCATTTTGATGAGTAATACAACATCATAGTGAAAACCACTCTCATGGGACTAATAACAATATTAACACAGGACACTGAAGCATGTTAATTTTAATAGAGTTTAGATTTTTCACTAAATGACAAACCAAACTAGAAACTTAACATTTAGACTCATAACTGAATTTGCTGACGATCACCACGATTTCACATACACATTTACCTAAATTCATTAGAAAAAACTGAAACGATACAATCCCCTTAAACTGCACTTCTTTAATCTTTGCTAAAGTGCTAAAGTAAACTTTAATGACCTCGTAGCGATTTTCCTCTTCCATCATTTATCATTTTACAATAGCAATGACACAATCAATTTTGCGAACTAGTTTTTCAAAAGCGACAAAAAGGAACAAAATTTGTGTTCCTATGCAAAAAAAAAAAAAGAGGGCATTAGAAGTATGGATTGATAAAACAAGAATTGATTTAATTCTCCCAAATAATGTGCCATCTTTTTGCTTCTATGAGCAATTGGGTGTAATATGCTTTCAATCATGAAACTGCATCACATGAGGGGATTCTTCATTATATGCCACCATTATGATCTGATTCATACTCCTTCCTAATACTCACCGCTAAGTTTGAACACGACTCAAGTTTTCCACTTCTGAAATACTGAATCAAATGGGACGGATTTATTGGTTCACTAAATTGGGGAGGAAGCAGAGATGTGGGGCTGAATTTGAATCTAACACTTTGAGATCAAACTTCTAACCTTCACGTTTCTAGTTACATGATACAATTTTAGCACTGGTAAAACTGACCAGTTTAGAACTTGGGACACGAGAAACCATTTGGGTGTGTGTGGGGGGGTATCTTTCTTGGCCCCTCCTGCCCCAAGTGTGCCTCTGTCTCACCCCAGAGAAGCAATACACTGTCACCATCACAGTGTCCATCTCTCTCGCACTCTGTACTGCGCAGTGGGGAGGGAAGCTAGAGAAGGACTCGAGCCTCGTCCTTTGCAGTACCTTCCACTCTTCATCAGCTTTTTGCCACAGAGTAACTGGGATGAGTAAAATGAATAACTGGAATGAAGCAGGGGTGGGGGGAGGAGACAGACACACAAACAAGCAAAGAGAGATAGACGTCCAGGCCACTGCTATATCCCATCCTTTGGGGTCCCAGGAAAACTGTGGAGTGCAATTGGCCCTTGGGAGACAATGCCGGGCTGCTGTCAACTGAGTACCAGAGGCTACCTTGCCCTCAAAGGTTTTCTGCAAAGTTCTAGGTAAAGGCATGGGTACCAAAAGGATAAAAGAAAATTTTCAGGAGCCCAAAAGCAACTGGGAAGTTCCAAGGTTCTAAACCCTAAGCCCACAAGACCCTTGGGGAGTTATCCCAGATGGAGAACGATGCCAAGTCCCAGGATAAGAATAAGACCTAGAACACTCACAGGGCAGGCACTCATAGTTACTACAGTGTAGTTCTGGCCTTGACTTTGAAACAGCCAACCTTGCCAGTCTTCCTCTCAAACGGAATTGCTTACTTAGAAATGTTTGCATTGGAGAATAGAATATTAGTTACTTGTGAGCAACAGGGAAGTTAAAAACATCTCAACCAAGTAGCTGTTTCATTTCTCTAACCACTTCTCCTTTGGGTTCTCTGGGTAAAACGGCATGTTTGAAAGGTGCCTATATCTTTTACAGATAAAATAAGGCACCACAGCATCGATCGATGGTATTTATTGAGTGCTTACTGTGTAGAGCATAGTACTAAAGGGGATTATAACAGATTTGGTAATAGGTTTTGCAAAATGTGTTGCATCAATGTGGAATGGTTTGAAAAGAAAAAAAAGAAAGAAATTCAGAAAGGAAGACAGAAGGAGAAAGAAAATGTGGAGCTTGATTTTCTGTTCCACGTCTACTGGGGCCACCACGGTGCACCCTAAGAAACAAGAGAAACTGTTCCCGGCGTATCGTTCAACAGGTGGCATCTGAGAAGGAAAAGAGGATCTCAACAACTCCCACCCTGACAGGCGAATCATCCACGTGCAGAAGCAAATGGGCCTCCAACACAACTAGATGACTCTGGGTATTAATGGAGGTGGGCCAGGTCCAACGGCCACCTCTCTGGAAACTTATGACACACTGTTCTTCCCTGAGCATGGTGAGTGTTGGGTGAATTTGCCAAAATCGCAATGGGAAAAAACCCTAAAGGCACAGTTCACAAATGGGCTGTTGGGACAAGAAGGTGAAAAGTGAAGCAGAGTGGTCTAGTGGATAGAGCACGGGCCTGGGAGTCAGGAGGACAAGGGTTCTCATCCCAACTCCATCACTTGTCTGCTGTGTGACCTTGGACAAGTTGCTTCAATTCTCAATGCCTCAGTTCCTTCATCTGTAAAATGGGCATTAAATACCATGAGACAAGGACTACATCCAAGCTGATTAGCGTGGATCTACCTCAGCGCTTAGGACAGTGCCTGACACATAGTAAGCGCTTAACAAATGTTTCCTGTGTGGGAGAAAGGAGGGAAAGCGAACAGCTAAGAATACCGAGATAGGAATAAAAGGCAATTCTATGTACAAAGAAAAGAGAAAGTCAGGTATGGTTATAATTTCTTGCTCTATATCGAGCAACTGCTGAAAACTCATCTCTGAGCACCAATGGCTTAGAGAAAAAAAACAATGCATTCCAGTAACCATGCGATCAGAAATTATGATTTTTAGACTATGGAGGTTAAATACTCGAATCCCTCACTTTTAATAAAGAATTCCTACAATGCTTTACTTGCAACTTTCTTATTTTTATTCCTGAGCAGCAGCCCGGTATTTCCAAAAAGAATCCATTTAAGGCAGACTATGCCCAGGCGGTCCCGAAAACAACATTCTCGGGAAAACACATCTGGGTGAGACGCGTCCATCGACCAATACTATTCACTGCGAGTCTACAGCGTGCAGAGCACTACACTAAGCAGGCTACAAATATGATTTTCACAACCATCGGACTTGCAGCACTGCATAAAGTCCTTGCAAGAGTTTAACAAATGAAGGAAAGATGGCCCTTGCAGTCAAGTTTTTGAAGTGACAGGTTGTGAATCACGGTAAAGGCAATCGGCGATTCACTGTGGGTGTCCAGAGCTATTGACTGCTGTCACCGTCTTAAACGCTACACATAGTGGAAAAGTACTCCCTCGTTCAGCTGTCTTGGGCACTTAAGTTCACTGCCTCCCTAGCCATCGGCTCTGGTTGCTCTCAGGTGGTCACCAGGGATACTGCGGTCTCCGCCACTGAACTTGAATGATTTAAAGTCTACGGCCCCTCAAATCTCCACACCACATCGATGTGGAAATGCTCAGGGTTCCCCTCTAACAAAGATGCCATTGTTGGGCTCTCCCGAACCTCATTTTAGGAATACAGGAGAGAGAGAGAGAGGACAAAGCCTTAGGGGCCAGAGAAGTTTGGACCATTCTGAGTCACCCCACCAATCAATGGATGGCATAGGTCCCCATGACCTTGGTCGTTCTCCAAAACCAATGGGTCAGAGAACCTATAACTAAGTCACTCCGGTCATGTTCCTGTGAAAACAAGAACGGAGGTGTCTGGCCTCTTGTCTCGAGCCCTTTCCAAACAGCTGGATGCTAAGAAGGGGAACAAAAACAGGCCATACATGTCATAGACATTTGCACATCAGGCCTCGGAAGACAGAACACTTGAGTTCCAGCATTTCAAAAGCTTCTAACAACGAGCCTAAGCTACAGATTTCACCCTTTTTTATACCTTTCTGGATTTCCCATGGTTGACATAATTAACACATCTGTTTTCCTAATCTGTTACCTGAGTGGAGTTAGATAGTTGGTTTTTCCACGGCTCCTCTGCGCTGCTGGTCAGGTTTGTGCGGTTATGAGGTAGAGTGAGTGCGTTGCGCTGCGGGTAAGGCACGTTTCCATTACTTCCACTTCCTGTTATGTGATTATTGCCTATCAAAATAGTGTCTGTATTACCCAGCGTTCTTGCTGTACTGCAGGGAACTGGGCCTGCTGGAAAGGGTCCATTTGCCAAAGGCTGCCCAGGGCAGACCGGACGGATTCCAGGCTGAGTGACGTTAGGAGCTCTGGTAAGAGCAACTTGAGGCTGCTGACCAGAGACAGAGTTTGTAGGCAGTGATGAGTCAGCTGTTGGACCATTCGGAATTCCAGTAGATCGTACCTGTGCAACTCCTGTTTGTCTCATCTGTTGGAGAAAAAACACTAAAAGATTGGTTTCTATTTCCCCCCAACATCCCCCAAAATAAGCCATGGTGGACAGGGCCTAGACCGGGGGGCAGGAGACCCGAATACTTTGTATCTTCCCCAGTGCTTAGTACAGTGCTTGGCACACAGTAAGCACTTCATGATATATCACTAAGTGCATGATGGACTTAGTATAGATGAGCTCTGAATGAAAAATAAAGCCAATGTTAAGACTAGAAAGAATTTGTTGCATGTTTACTAGAACGTAATTTTAAAAAGTTTTACATCCTCCTTTTTTAGGCTTTTCAACTACTTTTGTAGTTTTCAAAATTCAACAGAAATTCCTCTAAAAAATTGAAAATGAGAAAAAGGATGGGGTGACGATTTTGAGGACCCACTTTCGTACACACCTGTTGATGTTGCTGCATCACGACAAACTGACTCTCCAGCTGTTCCAGCACCAGTTTCTGTGCTGGATTTAAATTATTTCTATTTGCACGCAGCTGTTCCAAGTGCTAGAAAAGGCGGAAGTGAAGAGATCTTAATGAAGGTTTCATTTTAATTATTATTTTACCCTTAAACAGAATAAGAACTGGCAAAGAAAACATCAAAACTATCAATCTGAGGGGTTAAAGCTTCCTCTTGATTTGCTGTTTCAGTCACATTCTAATCTAAGCAAAACACCTCTGAACAGGACAAAGGGGCCTATTTTACTTTATTATCCTGAAATCTCTAGTCCAGAAATGGACCAAGTGTTGATATCCCTCTAATTCCTCCCAGAGATTAATCTGAGGATAACAGTCTTTGCCGAGACCAATGCTCAGCTTAAAACTGTTTACTCAGCTTGGGTCAACTCTACGAAGAACAGTCAGTTTCAAAATTAGCTTTCACTACCCGGTCTCTCCCCCTTGCCTCTGGGGTCCCAAGTAAGTCTGCAGGAGCAGAGACCTCGGAGAAGTTGGAACCTGCTCCGTGTGGCGCCTCTGTCCCTTTAGGCTTTGGGGGCTGCCCGGTGGCTGCCTCAGTCTCCCTCGTGACACTAATAAAGCAAGGAGACCTGCCCCAGCACCCTCCCCCGATCTGAAGGTGGGCTGGGCTGTGCAGGTTGCCACAAGACTCAAAGCCTCCATTTCACTGGAAGGCTGTGGGCTGCAAGGAAGGATATCTGATGCCCAGGGCGGCTTCCTTCCGACCACCTGGCATCGTGGGAGGGAGGACCTACACCCCAAAAGCAGAGGGTGGACCGAGGTGGTCTTCGCTAAAGCAGAGAACACTGGACTGAAATGAGACGTAGTGGGGATAGAACACGGGTCTGGGAGACAGAAGGACTCGAGTTCTCATCTGGGCTCCTCCACTTGTCTGCTGTGTGACCTTGGGCAAGCCACTTCACTTCTCTGTGCCCTTTTTCTCATCTGTAAAATGGGCATTAAAACTGTGAGCCCCGCATGGGACGGGGACTGTATCCACCCCAGCACTCAGTACAGCGCCTAGCACATAGTAAGAACTTAAATATCACAATCATCATTATTACAATCATGAAGTCTGTTTGCCCGGAGTGATAAGGCACCCCCAGACATCCCTGCCAAGAAATGGTCCATTTTCATATTTTACTACTGATATATTTGGTTGCTGGACTGTAACTGTTTGGGTTAGATTCTTATTGTTACATATGCCTGCTTTTCCTCGTTTTAACTCTGAAGCCCTTAAGGGGCAAGAACTAGGTCCTTTGCTAAATTTCAATTTTAACTACCCAGGATTTCTTTGCTGCCTCTAATTCTCTTTCCTGCATTACCCCATACTCCCCAAATTATTATCAACTGGGCGGGGGGTGGGGGGCACACATACTCTGGAAGGAGCATACCAACCCTCTTAAAACACCTCCTCCAAGAGGCCTTCCCAGACTGAGCTCCTCTTCTCCCTCTACTCCCTCTACCACCCACCCTTCACCTCTCCGCAGCTAAACCCTCTTTTCCCCCTTTCCCTCTGCTCCTCCCCCCTCCCTTCCCATCCCCTCAGCACTGTACTCGTCCGCTCAACTGTATATATTTTCATTACCCTATTTATTTTGTTAATGAGATGTACATCGCCTCAATTCTATTTAGTTGCCATTGTTTTAACGAGATGTTCTTCCCCTTGACTCTATTTATTGCCATCGTTCTTGTCTGTCCGTCTCCCCCGATTAGACTGTAAGCCCGTCAAAAGGCAGGGACTGTCTCTATCTGTTGCCGACTTGTTCATTCCAAGCGCTTAGTCCAGTGCTCTGCACATAGTAAGCGCTGAATAAATACTATTGAATAAATACTATTGAATGAATGACCCTTTAAAATCACCAGTACACTGCCATATACAACTCCGGCAGGAAACTGAGCTTGATATACGGTGAGTCCTGCCCAGGCTCACAAGTTGACACCAGTTGGCTCGGTGCAAACTCTCACCACTACCACAAAAACCCCTTGCACACACACTAACCACTACTACGATAAACCCCTAACACACATGTCCTGCCGGCAGTGGGACAGACACGGGATGCCCCCACAGCCCTTCCCCTCCCCCCCCCCCAACCCCCAACCAGGCCATGAGCAGCTGAGGCTGTGGCAGCCACTAATTGTGAATAATCATCATCATTATGGTACTTGTTAAGTGCTTACTATGTGCCAGGCGGTGTTCTGAGCACCGGGGTGGATACACGCGAATCATGTTGGATAAAGGCCCTGACCCACAAAGGGCTCACGGTCTCAATCCCCATTTTACAGATGCAGTAACTGAAGACCAGAGAAGTTAGGTGACTTGCCCAAGGCCACACACACACAAATGACAGAGCTGGGATTAGAACCCATGACTTTCTGATTCCCAGGCCAGGGTTCCATCCAGGCCGCCACGACGTGAGGAGCGGCCGGGGGCTGCCCAGGTGGCCTCTCGGGTCCGTGGATCAGGCTCGGGGGGCTGGAGTCGACACCTCGAGGGAACTCGCTGAATTAGACTGTGAGAGAGACGAACCCCTTGCTACCTCGCAATTTACCCAGAGAAAGTCTGTTTGGCGTTTGGGCAAAAGAATTCAAAAATGTCACCTCAAGCCATGACCCCAATATCGACTCTTTTGAAAGGCTGATCTGAGGGATTTCAGGATAGAAAACCCGCTCAGATTAGGTGTTAGCTCAAAGAAATGACAGGACTGATCCAATCCCAAGGTTTGCTTTGATACAAGAACCTTTCTCCTGCTTACGTACCTGTAATTTCTGTGGTGTTAAACACCAAGAATGAATCTGTTGCTGTACTGGAGGATGTGACACAGGATGGCCACTGCTCCAGGTATCGGAAGTATTCTGGGGGAAATACCAGGTCAAAATATTTAAATGACAAAAGAGCATGTGACAATGGCAAAACACCTAAATTAACTACTGGGGGGCTTGTTTTAATTGCAATAGTACATGTACTGAGATTTTAAAAGTTACTTCAACCAGTAGAGCATGATTAAACAGAAAAGGTCTACAACCAATGTGAGAAAAACAACAACAGAATATGCAGAGATAAGCCCATCTTTCCCAATAACCCCTTCCCACTCCCTAAAACCAACGGCTACTTTAAAAGGCATGCATCATTTAGATCCAACATGGATTGTGTCAGCACTCTTAAGGTGATGGTGGAAAAAGCGCTTTGAATTCTTAGCAGCAGGAAAATGGATAAAATGACCCTGATGCATGTTCACACCATTTCTACTTTCTCTCAAACGTACTATGATGCTGGGATTTCAGAATGAAATACACTGCTAAAATGCATCATAGGAAAAGCTCAAACCTTTCACTCCCTGATGTCCGCAAATTTAAGATAGGTGACAAATGGATTGCAATCTGCACAATTTCGATGCGATTTGGGCGTACTTTTGACTGGGGATTCTCTAATTCACTAGAATATATACCTTTGTTGGACTAGATGTTCTTTTCCTCTTGGCAGGACTGGACAGGTCATCTACTTGGCTAGAAGGAATCATGTGTAGTGGCAAGGATTGCTGTGAAATTGGTGTTTGACTGAGGCCTAATACAGGTTCAGTATTTGGATGATGAGGTTTACAAGCCTAAGAATCACAGAAGGAAGACAAAAATATGGTTCTATATCTTCTTAATTCTTTCCTTCAAAATGATCAACTTTTATAAGCTGCATATTTTAAAGGTTATTTGGATATAGCTGATTGCAATCATTGAAAATCAAAATCAAATGGATTATCATGGAGGAACGTGTACCTTCCTTTGGAATTTTTTTCCCTTTTTTAATTTAATTTAATTTTTTTATTTGTATTGTTTTTTGCTTTTTTTTTTTTTTTTTTACAAACACGATAACCACTGCAGCATTTCTACTTAAGGAAATTGATTCAAAATCATGAAAATCCACAAAGGTTCTACCTTGGTACCCCAAAGTTCTCCCATAATACAGGGAGTCTTTTTTTTTCCTTGATCTAGAATCCCTTTGCAATTAAATCAAAGGCTGTTATTACTCAAGGCCAGTCCTGCGCTCAGTAAAATAAGCTTGACCACTACAGATCGAAAAAGAACCCTTAAAGCTGGGCACCTGCAGAACATAACCCAACTTCTCACCTGCTGTGCTGTGTTCATGGCACCCTGCCTGGAGGTAAGCTCTGCGGGGATTGGTAGGCTCCATGCCTCCTCAATACTAGGAAGTAATTTAGTTTTATTCTGTAGACTACCTTGTGGAAGGTTACACAACTGAGCCTAGGAAAAATTATGTAAAAAGCAAATTTAACACAAGCCTAGTTTATGAAGAGCAAGTCCACTAAATCTTCCTAAATGCTGTAGCTAATTATGTTTCCAAGAGAAAATAGATTTTTAAAAAAAAATTTGGGGTTTTAGAGAAATGCTAAATATAAAGAGGGTAACCAGAATATAAACCTTTGTGAGAATCAGAACAAAGCTGAGCTCTCTTTTCAGAGATCTCACTGCTGTTTTCTTATGAAACTTCAAGCAAGAGTGAAAGACAGGGTGCGATCTCTTTTTCTCTAATAAGCTATGACAACTTAAAAATGTAGACAGTACATAGGAAAAAAATCGCGTACATCGATATGCGTCAACTGAGTAAATGCGCAAAACAGCATTCTCATAACTATTTCCAATCTCACTCAAAAATGGAAAGTAAAATAATGTCACAAGCCATGGTATGTTTACGAAATATGGAAACAGATTAAACACACTATGACACAACTAGACATTGCCAATTCTGCCAACCTCCCTCCGCCTGCCTGCTGTGTCACGGACAAAAAGGCTGCCATCTGCTAAATGAGATGTATGTTTTACCTGTAAATACTTAATCCGGGCTGCAAGTGCGGAGGTATTACTACAGTTTTTGCTCCTAGTTGCATTTAAGTAGCATTTGATGGCATCCTGAGGCTGGTTGCAGGACTCATAGAGTGTGCCTAGGTCCATCCAGGCTGCAGCATGGCCATGGTCCAATTGGACAGCACAAATGTAGGCCTGTAAAGCATCCATAGGCTGATTTTGCTGCTGATACAGTACACTACAAAAGAAAGATTACAATAAATAGCCCCATTTCCAAAAAAGGATTCCCCAGGATCAGTCTCGCCAACAGGGCTCTTGAAAAATACTTTACATTCCAAGCTACCAAGGAGACATTTTTCAACGTGTACGAAGCACTGGGTCGAGAGGGATACCCTTTTACAGGATTAAAAGCAAAGGTCGGCATACTCAACGCTACGACACGTACGAGTGGTGGAATAGAAACACAGGTGCCTACCAAAAATTCGGCCACTTGCATCTCAAGAACAACACTGTCATTTATACGACATTTATTGCCTTACCCTATTGAACACCATGTATCTGCACTTGCTTCTGATTTATCAATAGATTGCCTATAAGATACAAAGGCATCCTGAACTTTCCCAATACTTGAATAGCACCTGAGAGAAAAACAAAGCAAGCTGCATTAATATTTTACAGAATTATTCTACTCGGCCTCCCAAGGGAGACTGAATGCTAACACAGAAAAGCACTAAGCACCTTTATGCATTAAGTGTTGACAACGATGAGCTCTTCAGTCTCAACTGACAGCTCTACTTCCCCTTGTTCATTTTTATATGTGCTGCATTAATGAACTCCACCTGGAAATTCCTAAATCCCAGTAATACTGTCCTGAATTTGGCATTTATTTCCCTTACTAGCACTGTTCTTTCTCATCGGATGGTAAGCTGCCTCTTGTTTCTGTTGCTTTTCCCCAAGTGTTTAACATCTATGAACAAACAGTATTTATTGAGCGTCTGTGTGCACCGCACTGTGCTAAGCCCTTGGGAGAGTGTAACACTACAATATGTACTGCAAGTCCTTGGACAGCCCAAAAATGCCAAAGAGGCAGTTGAGGGGACAAGAGGTAGGGAGAGAAAAAAGGAAACCGGGGGAAGCCTCCTGGAATTGTGATTCCAGAAGGACTTGGAAGATGGAGAGAGCAGTGGTCTGCCAGCTGTGAACGTGGAGGGGGCTCCCGGCAAGGGGGAGGGAATTAGAAGAGGTCGGAGGCAGGGAAGGTGAGAACAAAGTCCAGTGAGCAGGTTAGCTTGAGAGAAGCACAGAGAGCAAGCTGAGGTGCAATGGATCTGTATAGTGCACACATCTATGACCTACAATTTACAAAATACTTAATGACAAAGGGAATATTGGCATTATATGATAGCAATCATCCCCAAACTCAAGGATATTCAGGCACCCCTTTCCCCACATCTAATACGGACACAAAAGAGGAACGAGTTCCAACTAACCCCTTACTTCCCCAAATCCCTCTCTCGTCTGTGTCACCTATGCATTTGGTTCTGTACACCTCAGGCACTTGATATCCATCCCAACCTCGGCCCAACAGCCCTTTTTTTTTTTTTAACATATCCGTAATGTCTGCCTCCATCTTCAGACTGTAAACTCCTTATGGGCAGGGAACCAACTCTGCTGCATTATTATACTCCCCCAAGTATTATTACACTGTGCTCTCTGCACGCAGGAAACCACCACTGATTGATTAGTTTAAAAATAAAAGTTGAATTTTCACAATAATTGTTTTAAAAGCTCCATTAAGCAAGATCCATTAACAGTACAATGCACTATGCTAAGCATTTGAGAAAGTACAACAGAAGCGCAAAACATGTTCTTTGCCCAGAAGGAGCTAATAGTCTACTTGGGCAAAAGAGACAAAAAAATATTCATGCAATCAGTTGAAGCGGTCTGAATAAAACTGAGTGTTCAATTGGATGCAGGTACACCCACAATCACTCAGGAAGGGCATGTATAAGTTCCAAAGGGCAAGAGGTGGCTGAGGGTTTGCTGATATCTAATCTGGGGCGGTGGGATTCTACGAGGGGTTTGGTCAGGTGGATTTGGGGTGGGAGGGAGGAGAAAGGGGGTTAGAATTCCATGCTCTGGGGATAACAAGTTGAAGGAGTCAGAAGCAAGTAAAATGAAAGCTGGGTAACAGCCAATACAGATCGGGGGTGGGAGAAGCGGGGGGAATGGGCTTAGAATAGTCTGTTGACTCTAGACTGTAAATTTGTTTTGGGCAGGGAATGTGTCTGCTAATTCCGTTGTACTGTACTCTCCCAAGTAATCAGTACTGTGCTCTGCGCATTGTAAGCACTCAATAAATAATTGACTAAATTAATCAACTGATTAAAACACTTAAGGGTATGGATCTTGTTTTATGCTCTATCCTTTCTTTTGGGGCCTCAGATCAAGATTCCAACTAGTTTGCCTTCAAGTCTCCCTACCCAGCCAGAATGAATCCATCAAGTGGGGGAGTGAGTAACTTTTCCAGGGTCCACATTCACATGTATCACTTAAAAGGCAACACTATAACTTGATTTAATCGAACACATCTCCGACTGATAGGATTCCCTCCCTTCCACACAACCCCAACTATGTTACTCAAGCTTATTTATAGTTCAAGAACCAAGCAGATGCCTGGAGACAGTGGTGGGGAAGTTTTTATTTTTAACTTATGTGTTGTCTTAAGATTAACAAAAACAATGGCTGAGCTTCAAATATGGCAGAGGCTGGAAGCTGAAGGCATTTTAACATTCCAGCGAGATCTTTAAATGGAAAACTTTAAAGCAGGAAAGAGGGAGGCCTAGTAATGCTGATTTAATGTCCACCATCCCAAGTCGCAACCACCCAATGGGGCCTAAGATTTGGCACCCAAACTCAGCACTCTACATACACAGCGATATACAGAGTGGTGATAACCGGCAATGTTTCATTTGATTACATTTTACTCTCCCAAATGCTTAGTAAACCCTCAACAAGTGCCCCTGATACCAGAGGAAAAATGACCCTTACAGCTTCATCTATTATTAGAATAACCTGCTTTCGAGAGCAATTACCAGTACAAAATTCTTCCGTGAGAAGTTGGATTATTTTTAGCTACAATTCAAATTACCAAACTAAAATTAACAAAGAAAATGATCTCATGACCTTCAGGGTCGTTACACGCCTAATTCTCACCTTCCAAGAAAATACCAGGACTGGCCAGAGTTAGGATCGGCCTCCAAAGACTTCTGGAGATATTGAATAGCATAGCTTTCCTTGGTAGCTTTGTCTCCCAGCTGATCCACGGTGTGATGCATCCAGCCTACAAATCATTATGAACATTAAATGCTTCTCTCCCTGTTCTCAAAGAGTCCACTGTCCAAGAACATGGGTTGGCTTCAGATGTAAAGAAATTCATTATCAAATATTTCTAGAACTATAAACTGATGATGTGTTTTTTTCTGGTAACTTTCTTTGGTAGTGGCATAAGGGAAAAATGACCCATATGGAGGAACAAATTCACTTTCTTGGACTACTGCTATTTAATCACTTTACCATATGAATAATTCCAAGGGAAATGTTACAGTAAACTGCAGCACAGCAAAAAGGACAAGCATTGACAGGGCTTTATAATATCAAGAATGCGCTTCTTCATTGTCTGTTTTCATATATTGCAAATTAACATTAAACGGGGTTTGAACAGCAGACTGAGTATAAAGGGGGAGGGGAGGAATTTGAGATGATCCAAACATCAAAAATTGGTGACACTTAATACCAAAAAACTAATTCTTAACAAAAGTTGGTCTGTTCAGTCACTTTATTCCAAACCATGAATGTTATAAAATATTACCCAGAAAGCTTTTTTTTAATACCAAAACCACAGAGGGCCCTTGAGTTTCCACCTCTATGGCTATGTAAACATCTTTGTAGTCTGGGTTACTTAACATGCCTTTTTTTTTTTTTTTTTGGAGGGGTTAGGGGAGAGTGGTTAAAGATTAGACACGTCCTAAGGGCATAACTAGTCAGGATTTAAAAAGGATTAAAAAGACAAAACGACAAACCACCTGGAATCTAAATGAACATTTTACATACCTAACTGTTGTAAGACAGTTGCTTTTACTTGTGCTGGAAGGTTTTCTGTCTGCAAAAGTTGTTCATAAGCTTCCTTTGCAGAATGATACTTTCTCTACACAAGGAAAGGAAGAGAGATTAGGAAAATTAAGAAAACTCCCACAGGAAGCCCTTATCTCACTGGTACAAGATCTTTAAACAGCAATCACAGCAAATAGTTTAAAATTATAAATAATTTTATTTAAGGTCTGTCTCTCCCTCTAGACCGTTAGCTCTCTGTGGGTAGGGAGCGAGTCTAACAACTCTGTTGTATTTGTACTCAACCAAGTGCTTATCACAGTGCTCTATACAGAGTAAGCACTCAACCAACACAATTGATTGACTAGTTAACTTTTTTTTCCCCAAAATGATATGAGAACATAATTCTACAATTAATTTGTGGTGGATTAATTTGGGGAGCACACGTGGTTCAAAGTAAAATACCCATAAAAAGGTTATTTTGTGGTCTTGTTTGGTCACATAAATCAATTCTATTATAATTCACTGTTCTCCCAACACTCGGGATTTCTGTCTGGCTCACGCTTGGAATGACATATATTCACTAAGCCTATAATTTAGTTGGGAAGTCCTCAAAATTTACTGGTTTTCCATTTGTAAATCAGAAGGAAAAGGAAAATTGGCACTGATACTCATCAGATACAAATCACTATCTCTTAGGAAAGGGGTGGCCTATTTACAAGGTTGCTACAATTTTCTACTCCGAATTCCAAACTAGAGAAAACATTTCTGAAAAGGTATGGAGGGAAGGGAAGTGAAGGGAAAGGAAAAAGAGGGAACTGGGTAGAACCAGGGGGAGGGAGGGAGGGAAATTGGGGGGGGGAGAAAGAGAGAGCAAGCACACGCTCAGAAGCTGGGCAAATTAAAAGAAATAAACAAAATATCCACCAACCTTCAAAGTTGCATTTGAACACCATTAAGATTTTTACACATCCAAAGCAATGAATAAAGGAATGCTTTCTCTTCTGGCAGGACTGCAGGAAACTTCCCATCCCCCAAATCACCAAAGGCTCCCCTCTCCCCCAACGCACAAACACACAGACCCACTCAAAGGCGATCAGCTGGGGATGGGGAGAGGGGCTAGGTCACAGACCCCAGAGTCCTACTTCCAAGACTATCAATGAGTATTCAAAAATGCGTGCACACACACACACATATCTCTATATTTATCTATCCATCCACCCTCTTTGGGCACCACATGGTTGGTGCTGCTGTGAGAAGCTGAGCCTTCAATAATATCATTAAGCGCATATACTGCTTAATCTTGTCAACTGAAGTTAAAATGCATCTACTCCCATCCAATTCTCTCTCGAGATAGTTTTCAACTCACTACGGGTCTTCTTTTGGCAGCTATAATCACCCTGTGACTGTTGAAATGCATTCATTTTCTTTAAAGTGTGAAAAGGATAAAGAAAAGGTTCTAAAATTCCATTGTAAAATGGGTAAAAAGTATTCCAGAAAGGTAGCTCTCCTTCCGTATCTGGCATGAAAGATTGTCAACCATCGAATTCTAAATTATGGACAGAGGCTTGTGACTGTTGCTGAAATGGGTGGGAGGAAGAGATGGGGGGCTAAAGGGGGAAGAGCAAGAGCAAGTCAACAAAAATTTAACTGGAACGACCATGATATCCAGGCTACACCAGGCATGCAGCAAACAAGATGGTGTCACAGGATCAACCAGAGGTCTGGAATGTGGGCTGGGGGTCACAGGCCTCTGAACGACCTCCACCCATCCCAAAAAGGGGCCTGCCACTACAGCAGGACAATTTTCAAATAAGAAAAACCGTGCTGGGACTTCAACTTGAATCGGGGTTCTAGTCTGGCCCACTGCAGTTCACTTCTAACTTGGGGTTGGAATGTCATTTTGATGTTGTATTAAGTACTGAACAAGTGTAGAAGTTTTGTCCTGCATCATGTGCTTTTTAATACTTCAGTGAAATAATAATAATTGTGGTGCTTACTATGCGCAAAGCACTGTTCTGAGCACTGAGATAGATACAAGATGATCAGGCCCTCATGGGACTCACAATCTAAGTAAGAGGTAGAATAGATACTGAATCTCCATTTGGCAGATGATGGAACTGAAGCACAGAGAAGTTGAATGACTTTGCCTAAGGTCATGGGACTGATAAATGACAGAACTGGGCTCAAAATCCAGGTCCTCTGACTTCCAGGACTGTGGTCTTTCCACTAGGTCACGCTGCTTTGCAAACAGGAAGCACTAAAATGACCGAATGAATGCTTCTTGGTTTTCCTTGCTGAAAAGAGCAAGGAAAACTGATCATCAGTAATTTTCATGACTTGACTATTTAATAGAACAATTATGTGAACATGACTTTTTCATGTCAGTGATAAATATAGGGGCCACACACTGATCCTACTCCTAAAAGGTAGGGGGGAGAGGACTCTTCCCTATAGCCTGTATTAGAATACTAACGCTTCTTAGGCTCTTAAGTATAACACCTGTTCCCACACGAACCACGAAGAATAAAATGCTTACGCATGCCTATTGCCCCCAAATTTATACGGCAGTCATACACTTACGTCCATTCCAATTGAGAAAAGCTCTCCAGAAATAAATAGGTACATGCCATCGCAAAAATTGGGTCACCTGACTCATAACAATGTGCATGAGGGTAATGGTAGAAAGCACCAACAAACTAGCATTTGTAGTTTAAGGCCACAGAAGTCCTGTAACTTTTACAGGTCCTCTGAGAGGCCCTTCCACTTGGAAGAAAGATGGTATCCTCTATTTCTCTAGCAATCTCCTTTCACCTTGGACCCAAGAATCAAGAAGGACAAAAAAAGTCACAGTATCTTAATTTCTTCCAATCTTGCCAACTCTTTGACATCTCTGACTATAAGGATCCATTAGTGCCCGCCGAGGATTTAGTAAATTAACTGTAAAAGTTTGAAAACTGAATCACTCTACTGATTACTCAGTTCTACAAAGATGGCTACAAACTTGGAAATATATACTGTGATTTCACACTAGATCATGCTTGCAACTGGCTCTACACAGTACCTTTACTGACTCTCTGGATAACACTTTGGCAGACAGGAAATTACAGTCCCTATTTCAGCAGCATATTAGCTCACTTCACCCACTAATTACCAGCTCTGCACTTTGCTCATTACGCTATCTGTGCAAACACTTATTATGTGCCAAACACTGGGACAGGTATGAAATGATTGGGGTTGGATTCAGTCCCTGTCCCACATGAGACAGTGTCTATAAAATAGGTGTTTAAACTTCCATTTCACAGATGAGGAAACTGAGGCCCAGAGCAGTTAAATGGTTTGCCCAAGACTGTAAATTCATTGTGGGTTGGGAATGTGCCTGCCTGTGTTAAATTGTACTCTCCCAAGTGCTTAGTAACGTGCTCTTCACACAACACAATATATACTACTGAATGAATGAACTTTCAGCAGACAGGTAATAATAATAATGATGATAATAATGATGATGGTATTTAAGTGCTTACTATGTGCCAAACACTGTTCTAATCGCTGGAGTAGATATAAGGTAATGAGGCTGTCCCACAGGTCACAGTCTTAATTCCCATTTTAATGATGAGGTAACTGAAACACAGAGAAGTGAAGTGACTTGGTCAAGGTCATGCAGCTAACAAGTGGAGGAGTAGGGATTAGAACCCACGACCTCTGACTCCCAAGCCCGGGCTCTTGCCACTAAGCTACGCCGGAACTGAGGTCCGCTGACTCCAAGGTCTGTGTTTTTCTTCCACTAGGCCACGCTGCTCCTCCCAAGGTACTTTCTAACCACACCTCGCTCTCCACCTTGAGTGCTTCTGTGGCCTGGAGCTCCTAGAGCACCTCAGTTTTGCCAGGCCAAACCTCTCACTTCTTTTAAAACCCCACCACTCCAGGAAGGCTTACTCCAGTAATTACTCCATGAGTGCAGGGAAGGTGCAACATGCTACTGCACTACTATCCCAAAAACTCTGAACGGAGGTCTAAAGCACTTCTGTAAGCTTCTGTAAGCACTCAATAAATGCTACTGATAGATGTATCGATTACCATAGAAGGCTTAATTAGACAAGGATGTAGAGGTTCTGCTAGTAAAGATAAGCAGAAGGTCTTCCCTTTGTTTTCTTCCTGGTAGGCAGAGGCATTAGGGTGGAAAAAATATTTCCATTTTACACCCAACTTCCCTGTATCACTGGAGTTATATTCTTGCAAAATCTCTTTGTATAGACTTCACCAGCTTTGAAGCAGCACACATATGCACATAAGCAATTTTTTCAATAACCCAGGTGGGTGAACACTGCCCAATTCCCTGAACCCTTTCTAGCTTAAAATGCACGCTGAACAACACATTTTACGGCCAAACTGAGTGTATCTTAGGAGCTGAAGGTTATATCAAGCAGATAGTTTATTTCACAGTGGTTAATGTAAATTTGGCAGCCAACTTTATTGTCCCTGGATGAAACTAGTTATGAAGCCCCCTAGTCTGGCAGTTATCACAATGATTTTTGCTACATCAAGTGCACAAAGGAAATCTGGTCTACAGCTTATTTCTCGCTCGCATTATACCATAATTTACCAATTATACCACCTAAGTTAAGAGTGACAGGACAAATCCTGAAATGATCATTTTATTAGCAAGTAGCTAAATGCCACTTCTATTAGAAGACAGTCTCCACAAACTGCTGACAGAAGATGCCTATCTGCCCCGCTAATTCATTTCTCCTTCCTATGGCCTGGCTGAAAAGGATAATCAATTAATATCCATACTCTTCTCAATTTCTCCAAAAGGATGCCACTTTTCCCACAAGATTGCCAACTGCTTGTAAATCCATGTAGCAGCTCTGCTGGTGAACCCATAGGCAGGGAAAGTGTCTGTTAAACTGTTAGATTGTAGTTTCCCAAGCGCTTAGTCAGGCGTAATGAGTACGTTCTTACTATGTGCAGAGCACTGTACTGGCAGACAGTTGGGGATTCCCATGGCATTGCTCCAGTGGTCTTGGTGACTCGGGGCACAACTGCACTAACTGATGGACAGTTGGTGATCCCAGTGACAAGTAGCTTTGTAAAACAAGGAATGACCTGCTTGAGATAAGGCAAAATGAAAAGCCCTTTGGGGCTCTCTTCATTGGAAACCATGCACTACAGCCAAGATCAAATTCAATGTAGTAAATAATTTTTTAAAATCCGTTATTCAGTTTTTCAATTTCTCCCTTTGAAGATTTGGAAAAACCAGAGACCTTCCACTGATGTTTGGCTTGTGCTAATTTCTAGAATTTGACTGTTCAGAATTCTACACACGCTCATCCTCACTCATTTATGCCTGACTGCATGAAGGAAATAGGGATGGCTTCACGAAGCTCTTTTTAAAAGAATCAAAACTTGAAAAAAATTTCTACCTATTCCATGAATCCTCTTGGACATTATAACGGCACACAGAGTTTTTAGGGAAGGGGAAATTTCAGGAAAAGGATGCTCTAATGCTGATCAAAATCTTAAATGGCTAAAAATAAAAATCATCCATAAACATTTTTAAAAAGGACTGGATGTTTCAGGAGATCAGATTGCAAAAAAACTTCTAAGGCAACCATTTCAACTTGGAATATCATCTCTTGTTAAGAGCGATGGCTATCAAATCCTAAAAGCTGGGGTACTTGGAGACTAAGATGACTCATAAAACACATCACTGAAACAGAACCGTAAAAGTTCTCCATTTTTTTAAAATAGCTGCAACAACATTTCTAAAAAGTCATTCTTAGGCAGGGGCAAAAGGATTTTAATTAAACTCGAATGTTAAGAGGGCCTCTAGGATTTAACGATCATGTGCGAACACAAAAATGGGCCTACTCAAATCAGTAGTGGAGAAACCCAGCTGCATTCTGGAGTTGGTCAGTCAGTCCATCCATCATATTTATAGAGCACTTATTGTGTGCAGAGCACTGTACTAACCACTTGGGAGAGTACACGATAACAGACAAAATCCCTGCCCATAAAAAGCTTACAGGCTCTCAAGTGGGGACCAGTGATGGGGCCACATGAGGTCCACTAGACTAGGGAGTGTGGCCCGGCAGACACTTTAGCAATTTTTTTTTAATTTAAGTAGCGAACACACATCAACTATTAGGCCAGTAAGGCTTAACCAACTCTCCAACACTCCCATTCCATAAAACAACTGCCAAAGAGATGTTCGAAGGGCAGGTTTTCAGACTCAAGCTCAACGGGTAGACTGAGCACATGGAAACTGGAATCTGCCCTCATTTCCCACTGCAGGAATGCCCGTAAGTCAAAGGAATCACATATCATGTAGAACTGGAGAGTTATTTAGTGAAAATGATGTCACGGATTTTGATGAGAATGAAGTGCGTTTTTACTAAGTTTCTGTGCCTTCCTCTGGAGTGCAAACCTCACAGTGTGTCTGAATCATTACACATCTGTCCTATCGGCATAGCTCGGTTTCAAGAGGAATAGAATCGCATGATTGAGAATTACATCCACCAGGGAGACATACTAGCTTTGGAAATTTAAGAGTATATGAACTTCAGAATGATCTGGAAATTTCAGGCCATGTGGTCAAACTCTGGGCATGGATTTGTGAAAGTACATTTTCTTCCATGAAACAGCTGAAATCGAAGCTGTGATACTCCATCAGCGATGAAAACCTGGAACCAGAATTGAGCTGTGCCCTGACTGAATATACCTCAAGTTCATGAGAGGAGATTAGTCTGTTAGATTCTCACTGACTTGATCAAAATCGATCAGTGGCTAGCACTTGGCTGGTAAACTGCCTACTTCTGTACTAACAACATTGATTACACTTTTCATTTTTTTTTTAAATCACTACCAAAAAAAAATCCACATATTTGGAGAGTGAACAGGCTATGTATCCCGTTCAAAGTAAAAAGGCCCATGCACATATGAATTTCTAGACATGAAAAACTTGGATGCCCCCGGCCGAGGCAGAGCTGCAAACCCAGTGGATCATAAAATACGGGAAAAGGTCTTCTCCCCTTTGCGCCTTGTGAACCCATGGCGTGGACTCTGGTTTATGTTCACTTACTGAGTGTCTAGATGCTCCCCTTAGAAAATTACTAATATTTAGAAAAAAGAGACATTGAAACTGCTGGCAGAGACCCACATTTACAGTTTCATCAATGCAAAGTTCAGGGGGTATTTCTCAAAGTGATATAATACTGTGAACACCAAATTCCAATTGGATGCACAAATTTGGCTTCAGCTCAGAAAAGGAAAGAGATTCAAATTTCAGCTGGGGGTGGGGGGATAACATTTTCTTTTCTGGTTAAATAGAGGCTAAAAAATACACTAACCTGGGTTTCATACAAGTGAGCAATGTGAAATTGAACTGCAAAAGAAAAGGAAGAGTAAAATCAATTTTGATACATATTCAACAATAATCACATCAGATTAAAATACAAAGAAAGTAAAGAAAGGTTAATATAGTAGAAAAGTTACCAATACCACAGTACATGCTCTATTATAGGGTGGGCTAACAGACATGCTTAACATGTACTGACAACAGACATGAACCTAAAAATGAAACATTAATCTGGAATTCTGACAGTCAAGACCCATTGACACTAAGCCAATATCAAATATGAAGTCTTAATTTTCTTCAACATTATTGCAATACAACTGAACCCACACCGAGCAGCACCTTCAGTGACCCCATTTGTTTTTCTTCAGGAGGACAAAAATTATAGTTCACAATGGCAAGTTCACTCTAAGCCATTCTAAATGGAAGCTCTATGGAAAACTGCTGCCTACTTTGGTATATGCTTTTCATTTTTAAAAGACAAATAGCCCGGTTACTGTAAAACAAATACTCTTTTGGGAAATTTCTCTCGAAATTTCAGATTCTCTTCTTTCAGTGCAGATTCCATAAAAATAACTTGTCAAAAACAAAAAATCCAACACACGAATACTCCCAATTAAAATAAATTATTTTGGAGAAGGAGTGAGGCAAAGTTTCCCTAAATGGCAAAATCCAGGAGGGCCATCAGAGAAGTTCATGAGAAGTAAAAGTGTAGATTTGGGAAGTGAAAAAATAAAACTTTTGTTCCAGCAGAGATGGCAGCCCTTTGGGGGGTGGGGCCTGGAGCCTATTCCACTGACTGCCCCACCTACAAGCGGGAACCAGCTCCTGTGATGATGATGATGGTATTTGTTAAGCGCTTACTATGTGCCAAGCACTGTTCTAAACGCTGGGGTAGATGCGAGGTAATCGGGTTGTCGCACGTGGGGCTCACGATCTTAATCCCCATTTTACAGATGAGGTAACTGAGGCACAGAGAAGTTAAGTAACTTGCCCAAAGTCACACAGCTGATAAGTAGCGGAGCTGGGATTAGAACCCACAACCTGTGACTCCCAAACCCATGCTATTTCCACTAAGCCATGCTGCTCTCACAGCTCCCTCCCTCCTGTGGAGGGGATCGGTCCCCCGGCTGCAGAGGATGAGGGGAGAAAAGGAGAGGTATTGGCAGACTGCTAAGTGCAGGGAGGGCAAAGAGTGACAGCTCTCCATTACTGAATCAGGCCCATTTCCTCCAAGAGGCCTTCCCTGACTAAACCCCCCTTTTTCCTTCCCCACTCCTTTCTGCATCAACCTCATTTGCTCCCTTTATTCATCCCCTCTCCCAGTCCCACAGCACTTATGTCCATATCTGTCATTTATTTTTATTAATTGCCTGTCTCCCCCCCTAAATTCATTGAGGGCAGGAAATGTGTCTGTTCACTGTTTTATTGTACTCTCCGAAGCACTTAGTACAGCGCTCTGCACATGGTAAGCGCTCTATACATACGACTGACTGAATGAATGAAAGCTTCGATCAGGACCTACCAGTGGGGCACTGTAACGGGTCTAGGGAACCACCCAGAGAAGGACCCAGAAGTGGGTGAAGCTCAGGAAACGGCTTGGGAGCAAAAGCTCACAGCACACGGCTGAAGTGTGTAATGGTGACTGGTGGGGAAAAAGGGAAGTGGACTGCACTGGGGCAATTACACACACTTTCCACCTGCCCCAATTTTGCATTCCCAGCCCAAGACAAACAAACTGGTGCCCAAGGACTGGGACTGTAACTTCCTTGTAGTTGGGGGATCACTTGTATTAACTGTACTGAACTTTCACAAACACCTACTACAGTGCCCTGCACACAGCGATCGCTCAATAAATGCCATCAACTGATTGACTGAATGGGTGTTGAGCAATTAACATCAACCCCTTATACAGAGTCTACTGCCTTAGAGAAATAATTTTAGCAAAAAGCACTTCAGAAAAAAATGATTCACTTCCTCAAATACTGAACATATGCCCAACAAATACAACCCTAGAGGAATCTAGCTCATCATACATTTTAATTATTCACTTGATATATTTAGAGCTATCCTTCAGGTAATAAAAATGATTACTGACAATGAGATTTTCCTGGAATTAGAATTGTATTCAGACACCCATTTCCATATTTCATTTTCAGACATCATATTCTCTACTGATCCCCAAAAATGTTTCACAATAGGCTGAATATGACAACTTAACACATACTTTTGCTGTATTTGCCGGTGATGGGGAAAAGGTCAGTCCAAGCTCCTTCTATTCTAATGCAGGTCACGCTGGATTAATCTTACCATCTTGATAACTTTTCATGTCAACTAACATTTTCGTGCAATGGTAGTCGGAGCCCAGGTCTGCTAGCAGACGGTAAAAAGGCACTATGACCAGTTGGTTCTTCTGAACCACACATTTTTATTACATATTTGGCATAGAACGTTGTGAGGATGCAAGTTTTCATTAACACCCATCCCATGTTACAGAAGAACTGATTGATCACTATTTGAGACTTCTTTGTCACCGTTTCAGAAAAAATTTTAAAATCAGGCCAGGGACAACTGTAAACATTTTCCAAAGACTGAAGATGAGTATGTTTTTCCCAAAACATTCCAACACAAACTTGAAATATAAAACCCTATGCAAAGATGAGGTTTTGAGTCCACAGGAAAAAAAAATCCGATTGGAAGTCTTTGTGAATCTCAGTTTACTTCCCTGTATTTCTAGAAAGGGCAAGCTTATGAACAGGAAACAACAGAAAAGAGGTGATAGATCTACTTATCCATTAATCCAAGGAATCGAGGCAAGTTATACATCGCATCAAATCCTTACCTCTTTAGTAATTAAAATGAATACAAGTGGTGAGGATGATCGAGATCGGAGTACTGATGGAGTATCAGGAGATAAATTCAAAGAAACTGCTTCAGAAACTGAAACATTCTGAATGGAATATTCCAGTGCTTTCAATCAGTAAAGAAAAGCATGAAACCATAATTCAGTTTTCTGCCATCATTGAAAAATTAACTGAAAATGATCACCACACCAAAATAAGCCACCTATTTAAAATGCACAGTATCTCCAAAAATGAAAATAAACTGTGGGTACTTTCTACTGAACAAGAACTCACTTTTGACAACAAAAATGGAATCAAATCTGAAGTTCTTGAAGACAAATTTAAATCACGATATATATTTGAATGAAATCAAATCTACTTTGCTAGACCTGTAAACTGCACAAGTAAATTTTCAAACGGAAATTTTTTTTAAATAAATCACACAAATAGTGCAAGAATATAGTCTCCAGGACATCTTCTTTTTGATGTCCCTTTGATACCTCCAACTCAACATGTCTAACTCAACATGTCTAAACCTGGATTTCTCTTGACTTCACTTCCTTCCTATTCCTACTTCATCTACCTTTCCCATCTCTGTTAAGAACACCATTCTTCCCTTTCCCAGGGATTGACTATCAACCTTTGCATGAAACAAAAACTCCTCACCCTTGGCTTCAAAGCTCTCCATCACCTTGCCCACGCCTACTTCACCTTCCTTCTCTCTTTCTACTGCCTACTCCGCACGTTCCGCTCCTCTGCCCTTCACTTCCTCACAGTCCCCTGTTCGCACCTGCCCCGTCAACGACCCGTGGACCATGTCCTACCGCTGAATTCCCTCCTCACACCCGCCAAACTAATTCTCTTTCCCTCTTCAAAGCCCTGAGAGCTCTCCTCTCCAGGAGGCCTTCCCAGACTGAGCCTTCCCTTTCCCTCTGCTCCTCCTCCCCATTCCCCCTTCTCCTGCCCTCTGCTCTTCCCTTTCCCCTGGACACAGCACTGTGCATATTTGTATATATTATTGATTACTCTATTTATTTTGTTAATGATGTGCATATATCTATGATTCCACTTATCTTGATGATATCTATACCAGACTACTTGTTTTGTTCTGTTCTGCTTTGCTGTCTCCTCCATTTAGACTGTGAGCCAGTTGTTGGGCAGGGATTGCCTCTGTTGCCGATTGTCCATTCCAAGCGCTTAGTACAGTGCTCTGCACACAGTAAGCTCTCAATAAATATGATTGAATGAAGTGCTCAATAAATGTGATTGGATGAATGAATGAATGAGGCTCAGAATGAGGCCACCAATTAAGTTTTAACACACCTTGGGAGGTTATGGGATTAGAAATATCCTTAGTCACAGAAATCAAGGGACGTACTTTCCTCTTTCAGTGTACTTATTTCTCATTTCGTTTCCCCATATCAAATCCCGTCCCTAATAATCCCACTCATATCACCATATTCCTTCCCCGCTGCTTTTTAAATAAAAGACTGAATACAAGAAGTAGAATAATGGAGTTTGTTTTGCTTTCTTCATCTGTCTCAAAAAGTGTTCTTCAAACATGTCCCTGAAAGTAGGTTAGATTACAGGCTTCTACTGTGCAAGACCAAAGATTTAATGGATTACCATTTAAAGATGTTTACTATGAACTCATTTTTCCCTCAACTGAGGATCCTAAAATTCCTTCTTTTCAAAGGAATGGCACAGATTTATCCACAAAGGTTGTTAAAAAAAACAACACTCAATTTACCCCATTATTGTAAATATCTTTCACCCAAGAAATAAAAATGCAAACTTGAACTACATAGCTAATTTATGTCAAAATTTCATTTAGGTATCTATACAAATTAAATGCTGCATGTAAAACATTAAATATTAACTCGTGCTTTTAAGTAAAGCAACAGCTTTACTCTTTGAAAATGATTATTACAAGTACATGGCATTAGATTAAAATGTTCCGCATTCAGTTTTATGCCAAGGACCAAGAAAAACATAAATACAAAATATTACAAAGCTGCAAGGAACAAAGTAACACTGTTATTATTCCATCACAATTACACTGAAGCTTGATACTTACCCTCAGTTAAAAAAATAAAAATCAGTGAGCTACAGCATCAAATTTTTTTAAATGACATGCAATAAAAACAAAAAATGATAGTTTGCCCCCAGAACCCAGATCTGCAAAGCCATATAATGATAACTCTTCTTCACCAGTGAAAATAAATTCAATTCCACAATCTACTCCACCGGCCATGTCTATTTTAGATACTGACTGCTCAGAGTAACTGGATTCAAATGTTTTACTTATGCAAGCTATGTAGCCATGGCAACTTAAAAGGCAAGGCTAGATCAACTAATTCTGGAAAAGTCCCTCTGAAAATATCCATTTTCAATAGGGTGCTTGAACTTCAAGAGACTGCCATTTTGGGGGGAAAAAACATTTCATTACATTTTAAATATTTGAAAATATTTACAATTCTGTTAGAAAATACTTACTTTCAGCATTGGACAAAGTGCAGGGATTACAGTCAACCAGCGCTAACTGAAAATGCTGCAAAAGGAAAGAGAAAATTACTGCCTACTCAATTGAAAAATTCAACACTGACATTTAGTTACAGAAAATGGCAAACCAATTAGCATCCAAAAATGCAAATTCATTTCACGGTTACAAAATATATAAGAAAAACCTAACGAGAATTTCATTCTCTCAAATTAATTCAACAAATACCCAAAAGGAAAATATAGCAACATGTTACCAATACTTAGTTCAACATTCTTAAATAGAATTTCTGGGGAAAATTATCTAAATTGACTTCACTCAGAACACTGACCACAAAACAAGAATTCCTTATGAAAGGAAAACAACTTGAAAAATAGGGATCGTATGAATATGGAAACTACTGATGAATTTACATCTTAACGAGGCTTAGATTCTCAAGCATTTAAAATATTTATCTAAAGTCAACTTCTATAAACATCTTTTCCTGAGAATTAAACCCATTTATGCACACTGTAAGGGCCTAGAAGTTTAGATTTTTATCACTATTAATCTCCACATAACATGCCAAAGGACAGTGTAATAAAGTTTGACTTCAAAAAGGCCACACAAAGCTCTCCATTTCACACAAAACTTAACTGAATAAAAAGCCCTAACAATCAGGAAGTGGAGAACATTCAAGTAATGTGGAAAAACACAAGGGAAAGCCTAAAACAAAAGCTTGCTCTTAAAATTTTCCAGCTCCTACACATAATGACTGTTGGAAAATCTGCAAATCAATAAAACTACAAGTTTAGACTGACAATTTCCTCAATTAAACGTGCAGCTGAACAATTATGTTGAACCATAGGATTTGTACACGTTTTACCTGGTAATTTATAGATGAAATAAATAGAAAAACAATTGCTCTGTTTGGAGTCTGAAAAACAGACATTAAACTCTAAAGAAAGCAATCTGTTCTGCACTTCTCAAATGGCCATTAGAACAAGGTCTCCAAAATGCTATCCACTAATTAAAAAAAACCCAACCACAAGAAAAAACAACAACTTTGTATCATCTTTCTTTAGCTTTCTTCTCAAAAGTCTGGTAATTTCTACGAGGTGGCTAAACACATGTGATCAAGAAGCCAACAACAATGATTCAGGGCAAGATTCATAACTGCATTATATAGCCCGTCCATACATCATTAGCAAGGTAAACAGGATGTCCCATCCACTGCATATCCTGTACAGCCTAGACTTCAAAAGTGGTCTCCAAGGACAACTGTCAAACTGCTAAGAATTAATATGGCAACCTTTTACTTATTGAATTATCAACCAAATCAATTCAATGAATGGTGTCATTCATCCACTCTTCACAACATCCTTTTTAAAAAAGACCAATGCCCAGCCCACTGTTAAGGTTCACTTACTTCTGACTCATCTAGTCTTTTTTTTCCTGATGCCCCATAACCACACGTTAAATTCTGTCTTTTTCCATTGGATTGCGATGCAGGTAGTGAGTCCTGGAAACGTCCTATAGTTGGTTGCTATAGCAACACTAAACACGTTTTAGAATGAGCAAGCTACAACCCTTTCATTTTCTACTTGAAAAAAGGATTCAAATTCACCCAATTAAGCCAATGAATAAATTTATAAATTGAAATTTCCTTGGCCTGATTAGTGTTAGAACGAGAAGCTCCTAAATTATTTCCCTCTAAGAAGGCCTTCATAAAAAACACATTGATCCAACAAAGACCGGCTGAGGTTTGGTGGGGTGGTCTCTAAGAACTGTTACTGCAATGCAACCTCGGGGGAAAAGCAGATAACTGTTTACATTGAACTCCCCACCCATACATCTCTATCTGCCGCTATTCAGCATCAGACAATGTCGCCCAGCAGGAACAATGCTCTTTAATCACTATGAATCTTAAAAAACAGAACAGCTATTGCTGCATCATTTCAAATCCACAACTGAAGTGCTAAATATTCCAAAATGTAATCCATTTTTGATTGCATCCTTTTGTACATCACACTAAAATAAGACAATCCAGGACATGCATATTAGGGGAAAAGGAAAAAAAAACCAAAAAACCAAAGGCTATGTGAATAGAACGAGGTACTATAGATGGATTTACAGACAACCTAATGATCTATTAGGAACAAAACAAAACATCTCATGCCCACATAAACACACACCTCACCTCTCGGCACACCAGAAAACACGGGTTCCTTTTGTGTATTTATATCTAGCCATTGTCTAATCCTAGTTCCTAATGGATAATGTTCACCGGCAGAAAACTAAACCACCACATACTGCCATCCGCATCAACAACCCGGAAAGCACCCTGGCAAAATTTGCAACTTCATTCCCTGCAAGGAGCAGGAGCAGCTAGCAAACATCTGCACCTCACACAAATATTGCAGTACTGAAGAGGACTACTGCTGTGTGAAATAGTTATTATGCAGGAGAGGCCGCTGCAGTTCAGAGACAACATACAATACCTCAAGGCGGGGAGGAGGAATAGATATTCAAATCCCAAGGAAGTGGATTTTCCTAGAAGACTCTGCTTTAGATGTTAAAAATAAAAAACAAAAAGGTCCTGTCCTTTCAAGGACTGTTGTTAAAGTCTACCACGGTGTTTGATTTCAAAGAAAGTACCAAGAGGTCATATCTCCGAATAATCCTTGATCAGGTAAGGTCACTGCAACTTCAAGCACTTCACTATTTCCACGGATATTTCCAACCAATATAATTCTCTGTCAGAAACTCAGACTACACGATAGCAGATAATGAGTCAACTCTGACAGTCAATGTTAAAGACAGAATCTGTAAAGTCCTTATTGACAAACTAGCCCATTAATTAAGCAAACCATCTCACGCCATAGAGTTCAGAGTCGATTGGCATCCCCTCAGCTCCTGCTCTTGTTAGAGATTTTTTTTTCAGACTCTGTGACTTATGCATAGTGTATCTGTTCTTTGGGCTGTGTTTATTCAAGTAATTAGGCACCTTGCATAATCAGAGTGCCGGCAAATAGCCAAGATCATTCATTAGGTATGTTTGTAGTTGGAGGAGAATAATGTGCAGCACATGCTACCTGATTAATTCAGTGCAATATTGTTCAGGGTCTTCACAAAATCATTTTTTTGGAAAATTTTTTTCTAAAGAATCAAAATCCTGTGTCTTCCCCCCCGACCCCGACTCTAAACAGTTGTACTACACAATTAGCCATGTGATACCTACAAGCCATTTTAGAGTCCCAAAGTATTTATGTTATTCTAATGAATCTGTTTACCCCAAAGAAGCATTCACTCCCAATTAGGCAACTTTTTTTTTTTTACAATCATTAGAGAGTAAACAATTTAAACCTGACACTTGATCATTTCATTTAATTAGAACATTAATTTGCAGGGGGTGGGGGGGGAGAGAAGAGTTAACAGTTGTTTATAATGTTCACACAGAATAAAGAACTCTTCAGCGTCACTTCACTGCTAATACTGAGCTGAAGGTTGACAAAAATCTGCCATCTTAGAAGCACGTTTTCCAGTGAGGTGCTATCAAAGAATCAGGTGGCCAAAATGAGGAGTCCAGCACATCCTTGGTCTACAGTTTGTCTAAAGCTTCCAATGTCCCACCTAATTCTATACCAAAGGCATAAAATGGGGGGGGGGGGGGGGGCAGCTTGATCCTCGGCTGCCGTCCGTAAAGACCAAGATTTAAGAACACAATGAACGGCGACTCCAGGGACTGCCTGTTGGGGGATTGCAGCAGGCCGGCTGGCCTACCAACGTGGCCATTGCAGAAGGACACTCTGGGAGGCAGAGGCTTCAGAACAGTTGTGAAACCGAGAGGCCGCAATGGAAAATCGTGCTTCTAAGATGGCAGATTTTTGTCAACCTTCAGCTCAGTATTAGCAGTGAAGTGGCGCTGAAGAGTTCTTCGCAGCAGGGGACAGGCTGTGTGTGGAGGAAGGGACTGCCTCGCTCACCCACAGGGTTAGTCACTGGCACCCATCAATAGGAAGGACAGAGATCTGGAAGAGGTTATTTGTATGTCTGCATTAGAGAAACCTCATTTGGGAAAAGGGTGGGGCAGGGGGGAAGGTGTGAGGGTTCATTTGTATGATCCATACAACGCCCACCTTCTGCCTGCCTTTCTTGCCCCTCTAATGGTTGTCCCTGCTTCCCTGTCAAAAAGTCACCAGTGGGTAATTGGAAAATGCTGCACGTTGGGAATATCAGGAGGGAAAAGTCTAAACGTGGACTTTCTTCTTGTTAGATGAAGGGAGGCTTGATTTTTGGTGGCATTCCAAAAGGGCAACTGTTTCCTCCTAATGCACCCCCAAAATAAACTGTATTTTGAAACTTTGCCAGGAATCTTAACTCATGGATGCTCTGCCCTCCAACATGCCCCTAGAAGGTGATGCTCAGTGAGTCTGGTTTCACCGACTCAGGACAGGAACATCAGTTCAGTATATGTGGCAGGCCAGGTGCCTTCGGGGTTGGCTTTTTTTCTGAATATGAGTTATTGTGAAGAGGACACTTCCGGAGACTGACTCGTGTTGGGGTTCGGTTCCACAGCAGAGCTGGTCTGGTGGCTCCGAGCCCGGGTAACAGAATGCTAGGCCATTCTGCCCCGTCCTGCGCTCCTCAGGTGTGGTCAAATGTTCGATTCAATCTTATTGAGTGTCTACTATGTGCAAAGGACAGTACTAAGTGCTGGGGAGAGTACAACACAACAACAGACACACTCCCTGCCCACGAGCTTAGAGTCTAAAGGACAATAACAACAACTGTGATATTTGTTAAGCGCTTACTATGTGCCAAGCACTGTACTATGCACTATGGTTGATTCGACCATCTCGTTACTACCCACATTCTCAGGTCTGCCTGAAGGTAAGTGCCTTGCGGGAGTCCACAGGGTGAGTCAGGGGCAGAACTGGAGTTGATACCTCAAGAACTCAGTCTCCCAGGCCTGTGCAGGGAGCAAACCCAAAACTGCACTAGCTCTTACCTAACTCAGAGAGCTCACTTAGTATTCCTGGTGAAGTAGTCCATTCTGACATGCTTGCACTCACCATGCAATATCCTCTCCCCACTCATCCCTAAACCCTCTTTCTCTTCTAATCCTCTTGCAAGTTTCCCCTTCCAGGAAGAGAGAGAGAGAGAGAGAGAGAGAGAGAGAGAGAGAGAGAGAGAGTGTGTGTGTGTGTGTGTGTTGGGGGAAGTGTAAAGAGGAGCTGAGAGAAGTTAAACAACAGAGACTGGCTGCCACATTCCACTCCTCTCCCAGTCCAATACATCCTTCTGTCCGTCCACCCACCGTTTAGGTCAGCACCCTGGACAGTCAACTCCTCTCAGAGAGCTCCTGCAGGAGATCTGAGGCACATTTCCTACATTCATCAGCGATCGCCAGAGGAATACTCACTAAGCCTCCACATATGAGGCTGCAGTTGCTTGAAAAACAAAACCAAAAAAACACTCTCCCTGGACTTCTTTTAGATAGGTTAGTGGCACCTTAGCTTCGATCGAGAATCTGTATACATCCAAAAAATTGCCAGAGAACTCTCCTTGCAATGTTGATTTGCAAGTACCAAAATTCCAGTTAAGCTTCATGATGATATACCGGTAATATGCATCACAGGTGAAATTTACTTGGCTATTGGAATCTTTCATTATGACCAATATTATTTAAGGATTTATTAATCTTGATGAACTGCAATCGAATATAGCTCCGCCAGAAGTCCGTTAAGGACCAAGCCTTTGGCATTAATCATCCTGGACGTGGAAATCAACCCTTTCACAATCAGGAATTTCGTCAATATTTTAATAAGCAGATTGGTACAAAAATTGCTTCTAAAATTTCTCCTCAAATACCAAGAGATTCAAATAGCTCATGTTCCCATGTTTCACAAACCAGGCCAAATAAAACACTGTTACTCAAGAAAAAATTACCTTTAAACTAGACTCATAGTCTGTGTTCACTTTGAACATAAGCCCAAGTCGTAAATGAATTTCCTTGGCTCGACAAAAGCTGGGATCGACATAAAGCACCTCCTGAAATGCTTTAATTGCCCTGCAAAATAGACAAAAATTTAATCTCTGCAAATTGAAAAAAATGCATTTCTTAATGTACGTGGAATCACAGGATTATAACACATATACACACAAAATCTTGGTCAATTAAGATCATTAGCCCTTTTGCTTTCCTCTGCAGAATAATTTCCAAGAGATTCCTTGCCTTAAAGGAATGTCTGATTTAAAATGCTTTTGAAAACTATCATTTATGTTTAAATGCTTTTGTTTCCAATTGCCGTCTACTTAATAATCAAGCTGCTTACAAAACTAACCTGTTGCCGCCCATTACAATTTGAAAATAGCGTACAAATACCAACCAGTGAGTTAAAAGGGCACAGAGCATCAAGATAGTCAACTTAAATCAGGGCAAAGGAATGCTCTTTTAAGTGTTCGTTAGACACAAAGTTCATCGGGGAAAGTTCAACTCTCAAATGTCCCCAGAACACCTGTGTTGGAAACATGCCTGGTAATACTGATATCCTGAGATCAGAAATTTTTTTTTTTTGAAAAACACGATATCCTATCTCTCCCCTCCCCGACCCACCCAGGGCTGGTAATGCATTAATGATAATTTCCTGTAGTGGTTTCATTTCTCGTAAAATTGGTTTCAGCTGTCATTATTAGATATCTAACACCTACAGTGCTCTGCATCCAGTTGGTGCTCAAAAAATACCACTGGCTGACTGACTGATCTACTTCATAGCCTCCAGAGTACGAGTGAAGTTGGTGCATAAATGCAGACTAAAAAGCAGTCTTCTCCCTCTAAGCCAATGGTATGAATTCAATGTGCCAAGAAAAACCCTAATTTTATTCGAGCCATTTCATAAGAAAGCTAGGGTTTTTCTTATGAAATGGCTCGAATAAAATTATCCTTTTGGGACCGTGGTGTCAATAATGCAGTCTTTCATATATATCTACTAATGCTATTATACTCGTCCAAGCACTTAGTACAGTGGTCTTACAGAGTAAGAGCTCACTGAATACTGATTGCTCTGCACTACTGATTGATTTGTTCTTTAAGGACGGTACTGGTATACCAGCTCCGTGAACAAGCTCTTTGCAGTAACAAAATATTCTGTGTCAATTAGTGGTATCTATTGAGCACTTAACTGTGTGACACTACAATACAGTTGGTAGACATACTCCCTGCTCAAGGAGCTTACAGTCTAGTGGATGTTTAAAGATTCTGGCTCCTCCCCAGAAAGCTTAAACCCTGTTCAGAAACCAAAAACAACAACAGTAATAATGATGATGATAATAATAGCAGTATCTGTTAAGCACTTATTGTGTGCCAAGCACAATATCTAGTACTGGGGCAGATACAAGATAATTAGGTCCCATATGGGTCCCACAATCTAAAAAGGAGGGAGAACCGATACTGAATCCCCTTTATGCAGATGGGGGAACTGAGGCACAGAGAAGTTAAGTGACGTCACACAGAAGGTACATGGGAGCCAGTATTAGAACCCAGATTCTCTGACTCCCAGGCTGTGCTCTTTCCACTAGGCCACGCTGCTTCTCTGACAGTAAATGGCAGTAACAACATCGTAACTGTATCTGTTACGAGCTTCTATGAGCCAAGCACTGGGGTAGATAATAGGTCGAACAGATTCCTTGTTCCTCATGGGGCTCACAGTCTAAGTAGGCCGGAGGACAAGTACTGAATCACCAATTTACAGAGCAGAAAACTGAGGGCACAGAGAATTGCAGTGACTTGCCCGTGGTCACACAGCAGGCAAAGGCAGAGTCTGGATTAAAACCCAGGTTCTCTGATTCCCAGGCTCGAGCTCTTACCCGTAGGCCTTGCTGTTTTAGATTGGTCCAACTCCATTTGGGAAACACCCACGATAATCCACTGCTACAAAAACTAAATTGTGAAGCTTTTATTCCGTAATATGCTCGGTAATAACAATCCAAACTGGTGGATATGCAACAGTCTCAGTGCTTCCTTAAAACTAGAATGCTCATCTTCCCAGGCTCCCGATCCTCGGCAACAAAGCAGAAAGCATTTTAATCAGCGTGCCACCCTAATCCCTGTCACCATCACAATGCTCTGTATGTGGTCGCTTTAAGCAATGTAAACCTTGCCTGGGATCATCGTGCCTCAAGCCCATGTCATGCCTGTGAACTGTGGAAGGAAGTTTCAGGGGCCAATGGAATCTAGTACAGGGGGAGCCTGGAGATTTCATCGGTGCCAGTTTCATTAAAGTAGAAAGCAGGAATGGCTAAAATTGCAGGGTATATGTGGTGCGCTGGGCAGAGAAGCAGCGTGACTCTGGGGAAAGAGCACGAGCTTGGGAATCAGAGGTTGTGGGTTCTAATCCCGGCTCTGCCACTTGTCAGCTCTGTGTCTCTGGACAAATCACTTAACTTCTCTGTGCCTCATCTATCTCATCTATAAAATGGGGATTAAGACTGTGAGCCCCACGTAGGACAACCTAATAACCTTGAATCTACCCTAGCGCTTAGAACAGTGCTTGGCACATAGTGAGCATTTAACAAATACCATCATCATCATCATCAGTAACACTGCAGCTGCCAAGGGGCAGGCTATCCTCAACCGTAGGCCAAATCAGGCAGACTGACTGAACGGCTTACTCCTGAGCAGAGCAGTGTTGCTGGGGAAGAGTTCAACAGAGGTAGCAGACAGGATCCATGCCTAGTGAAAGGCATGTTTTGGGCTATTATCCTGCCCCGTGAGATGGACCTGCCACCGAAAATTTTAGGCTGGGGACACAGAAAGTGAGGGCCTCGAGTCCCCATCGCACGCACCGGTCCCATGGTTTCTATTTTGAAGATAAATGGGAACCTGGACAGCTTCTCGAACGTCAGGAATGAAAACGTAAAGGGGCCAGAGTCTACCTCAGTGACGCCACCCCCAGAACCCACGCCGATGTCAGTCTAGGACTTCAAGGAGAATGTAGGTGCCTGTACAGACATGTTAATTTGATCGTGCCTGATAGGCAAGCATTGGAAGGGCAAAAGGAGGACAGTCTTCAGATTTCCAAACAGTCAGAGAGGCACCATTCTGGGTCAGTTCAGTTGGGGTCAGAAACTCAGAGCCAAATCTAGCTCAGGAGCCCCACAGCTCTGCCTTTTTTAGGTTGGTAAAGGGCACCCAGAGTGATAAACATTTAAGGAGAAACAACATGCTCTTATCAATAGTTCACATGTGCAGAACCCAAATGAAGGTTGAAAATTCTTTGCCAACTGAAACAAATATAAATTATACATCCAAAGAAACCATACTGATAGTTTTATCTCACTTACCATTGAAATGCATTGTAATGGAAGTAGACCAAACCAAGGCCATATAAAAAGGCAGCATTCTGTAAAGAAAGGAAAACTTTGGTTTGTTTGGTTTTCTGTACTCAGTATAAAAATATTTTCCGATAATCAGCATTTTTTTCAAAATCCAGGGGACCACGGTTTTATTCTTCACCCTCTCTCCTTACAATATCATTCTTGTGGTTTCTTTGCAAAAAACTCTCAGCCACTCAATTATGGAATAACCATTACATGTAGGGTACTTGAGCAAATTCTGCGGCTAGACAGAAAGACAAGACGATGCTTATCCTTAAGGGGCTTGCAATTTAGGAAGGGAGATAGTATAGACACAAACTCACAAATATAAATGACCTAAAACACGAGAGATCAGCAAGCTTTTATTTATGAATCAATCGATCAATGCTATTTGAGTGCTGAGTGCATACTGGGTGCAGAGCACTATACTAAGCCTTAGGACAGTACAATACAGCAGAGTTGGTAAACACTTTCCCTGCCCAAAATGAGGTAATTCTACTACGGCTGATTTAATTCTTCATTCATTCAATAGTATTTACTGAGCGCTTACTGTGTGCAAAGCACTGTACTAAGCACTTGAGAGAGCACAATATAACAATAAATTCCCTGCCCATAACGAGCTAACAGTCTAGAGGGGGAGACAGACGTTGATGTAAGTAGATTTTAGATATGTACATAAGTGCTGTGGGGCTGAGGAGTCATCGGAGGAGTCAGAAGATGGGCAGGGCCTACCCCCCCTTATTCCATGATGGTGTGATCTTGCTAACCATGGGTACTTTCAGGAATCGAAGCTGTAAGCATAAATTGATAAACATGCAAGAGACAAAAAGAGTGAAATATGAACATAAGCCTAAGTGGACAAATAAAATTGGTAATACATAGTTGAGAGGATGGACTGGCCAAAAAAAGTGGGGAAGGGGGAGTTAATCAGAAACGCTTCCTGCAGGAAATGGCTTTTTAGAAAAGCTTTGAGGATGGGGCAGATGTTTGGGGAAGTGCTGGGGAGGGAACAACATGCACTTTAGGCAGTGCCAGGTATCTCCGAGTGTTTTTCCTAATCCCGCACTTTCTGGAGAGGTTGGGGCGGGGGCAGAGGATGGTGGGGTTGCCATTGGTAAGGCAATATTTAGCCACAACTTAGTAGCCACTTTTCCGTTTCCCTTGCTGTCCTCACTGCAGTGCCCTTGATCCCAAAGAAGCATATAACTTGGGAATGGTAAAGGCCCTTAGAAACAGAAGCTCACACGACAGAGCCAGGGAAACAAAAAACTTTGTGGGCGTGCCCGGGATTGTTGTCGCCTGGTCTCCAATGATCTCGCTTTCAGAAGCAAAGATTTGTGTAAATTAGCATGATCAATACTGTATAGTCAGAGACATAAAAATAAGTGAAATTAATAGAAGGCATATGGCTGAAATCGAGTTTCAGAAGAGAAATCCAGACAATGAATAGTCAAACCAAAAGGCAAAGTATTATAAGAAAAAGAAGAGTTCTCTCATGATCTTAGAGTCACAGACCCATAAGTGTAAGACTAGGGATGGAGAGATTGTACCCAGTTAAGCCTTAGAAAGGAATGCTAGCCTATTCATAAAGAAAACATTTAGCAGATTTATATGAATTAGTTAAAACCAAAGAGTAGGCCACTTGAACAGCTTATGAGCATCACACAAATAAAACATTCTCCAAGTTCTTATTTACCACTAGAAAGCTAATAGCCTGGTTTATGACAACATGAAAAAAACTATCAAGAGCCATTTCACTTAAGAAAAAAAAATCAGCATATGAACATGGAGGCAGGGAGACTTTAAGAATCCCCACGGGTGTTCTCATGCCAATTTCCGGATGTGAGAAAATTGTGCTTGCATTCACAATCAAATCTTTCCAGCTTTCTGTTGCTCAAGTAGATTCCAGGCTTCTTCCTTGGGAAAAGGATAAGAGCTCCACGGTTTGGGCGACCCTATGGAGACTTGCACAGCAATATTACTCAAAATGTGGGCTGGGTTTTTGCATTTCCAAGGGGTGAAAGATTCTTTTCCGGGAAAGTCCAGGATGCTGGACTGACAATGAAAAGGGGTTTCTGCATTCATTCGACTGTATTCATTTAGCACTCAGTGGGTGTCAGGTACTCGACTAAGTGCTTCTGCTTGCCACATGATGTTTGTGGAGAAAGTGAGGTTCCCTAAAAGGAAACAGACCAAGGGAAGCAATGACCAGCAAAGAGAAGCCAGAGCTGCTAGCTTGCCAGAGGGCAAGGACTAGGGTCTAAGAGGAGAGTTCCAAGGAACTTTTTCCTTCTGAACCAGCTCTGAGGGGAGTGACAGAAGCCAGCACTGGGAGACATAAGGATTTGGGAAGAAAAGAACCAGAGCTCAAGGGGGGTGGGGGGTAGGCGGGAGAGGCGGCCCACGGTCGGATTTCACGTGTGTTTTATGTGAGAAGTTTCTATTTTGAAAATAAATGGGAACCTGGACAAATAAGCTATTAAATCTTCAAGCAATCTGGCTAGTGCTGCAACAGTCTGGGAATTTGTTCATTTATAACTTTAGGAACCACATAAATAAAATTCATGGACTGGATGGCAGGGAAATGAGCTCAGCTGGACTTTGACAGATCCAGTTCACAAATTAACCTATGTGAAACATGAAAAGCCATGCTTGCCTCTTTGCCACTCTGGAGGACAGAGCCTTGGCCTATGGAAGTAAAATAAGTTAGAGATCAAGAACACTATGACATTTTATGATCAAATTAGAAGCAATTCAAAATAACCCATTCCTTGTGGAGGAATTGGAAAGATCATAATGAGATAAATAAGAGGGGAACAGAGGTTATGATGTCACATGAGAGTACTGATAACTGCTTACTGATGACCCCAGGAGCACACATATGGCATTAATTCGTTAAGGGCAGGGAAGGTGTCTGCTAATTCAGGTGTACTATACTCTCCCAAGTGCTTAGTACAGTGCTCTGCATGTAGTAAGCGCTGGATAAATACCATTGGATTGATTAATTCTACGTTCCTGAGGAAGTTTTGGGGACTATGGAACTCGGTTATGTCCAACTACTATTTCAGCACCTACAGAGTGAGAAAAAGGGTCTGGCTAGTGAAACTACATAAAGGAAGAAATGCAGCAATATCTCTAACCACAGCAGCTTAATATGGGATCGAGGGTCACAACGATCAATGGTGTTTATTGAGCTCGGACTGTGTGCAGAGGGCTGTACTGAGTACTTTAGGAGAGTACAATACAACTGGGTTGGCAAACACGTCACCTGCCCAAAGAGTTTATGGTCCAGAGGGGGAGAATCCAAGAACACTGTCTATGCCCTTGACTGTAGGGGGGGTCCAGTCCCCCCCGACTCGGCATCATTGCTCCCTGCAAATCATCCACCCCAAGTTGGGGGTTCCTTCCAGGAAGTCGAGGCTGCACTGGGGAGAGAGAAACAGGGTGGCTCAGTGTTGGAAAAGAGTATGGGCTTTGGAGTCAGAGGTCATGGGTTCGAATCCCAGATCTGCCACTTGTCAGCTGTGTGACTGTGGGCGAGTCACTTCACTTCTCCGTGCCTCAGTTCCCTCATCTGTAAAATGGGGATTGACTGTGAGCCCCACGTGGGACCTGATTCCCCTGTGTCTACCCCAGCGCTTAGAACAGTGCTCTGCACATAGTAAGCGCTTAACAAATACAAATACCAACATTAGTAGGGTGGCCAAAGCGAAAGCCCCATCCTGGGCTGGATCACTCTGCCGGCGATGGCAAATGGTCTCCCCTGGGCCAGCAGCAGAGTCTTTGGAGCCTGCATTTCTGCCAGGAAGCAGTGTTACCACGGGTAACACTCCAATGCTTCAGTCAATATTTATTGAGTGCTTACTGTGGGCAGGACACGGTACTAAGTGCTTGGGAGTGTACAACATAATATAATAGGTACAGTCCCTGCTCACAATGAGTTTACAGTCTAGAGGGAATGTAACCACAAGCACCAGATCCTTCCCTGCCCTGGGGTAAGTGGTGCCTCCAGGCGCAGACCTCTCCCCCAAAGTGGGAGTGGTCTGCAGAGGTGGAAACGGCACCGCTTTAAGGCCAGCGTGGGACTTGGTCTGGCCCAGGGCCAGAGACAGTTCTTCTCGGCTTCTCTCTCCCTTCGTCTGGCCCTACCCATCATCCTTTTGTTGTTTCAGAGTCACTAAGAAGAGAGATTTCGGAAGCCTGGACACTTAGAACACTGCTTTACCGAAAAAGAAGTGTGCTCGGCTCCGTACCAACCCCACCCACGGATGTACAGCAGAAGAAAGAGTCATGGGAGGGAGAAATGAAAGCCTAAAGATATTATAGGACTCTAGGCTAACGATTTCTATAACTTCATTAGCTTTTTCTGCTAGGAACTATGTATGGTTAGCAAGAATAATAGATTGAAAAGTGAGATACTTAAAATGCTAAAAACTAGATGCTGAGCCAATTAATTTCTGAAACAGAAGAGCTTCCATTTCTGCATTCCCCCGAACTTTCCCAACCATATTAAGTTTACAGACTTATATCTTTGTTCTGCAGTTAGAAAAATTCTGTTCTTCCTATGATTAATATAATTATCTAGGGTTTATATTGCACAGTTCACCTTCAAAGTGCTTTGCAAACATTAATTATAATAAACTCATTCTTGAAATTGAGGTCTCAAGGTTTCACTGTGTAACTGGCAGAATTTATGAGGATTTAATGCTTTACCTGAACCCACTGAAGTGATATATTCGCTTATCTGCCTCTGTCAGACCTCTGTCACCAACAACAGTTGATAAACTTTGACTATTGCACTGAAATCCTTAACTTCAGAATTCTACCACCATTCTTTCTTTTTCTTTCCCATCCTCCCCGGTTCCTTATTTTTTAAAAAGGATAAAGAAATTCTCTCACATGAACCACAGATTAGGCATATTTCTCAGTGCTACCTTAAAGGGCTTTTCAAGTTCTCTTTTTGCCTCTAATTATTAGGTCTCTGGCTTTAAATGGAAAAAGCTGGAACTGTTTTCTACACCAAGAAGAGGAGAGAGGGAATAGAAACAGCTACTGGGCAGGAAGAACATTCCCTAGGCATAGTCCTGAGAACTGGTCAGTTGACGGTCTGGAGCCATCAAGCACAGGAGGAGACTGAGGGACGACAGCTGAACCAAAGGGCCGGAACCGGCTCTGAGGGGGAAGGCGCTATGCTGTCCATGAGAGCATGAGGACGAGCAAGGCTGCTAGTTAGTAGACAGGGCCCCTTGGTTGCCACACTGGGGACTAGCTGGACCTACAAGGGAAAGTGGTTTACTAGCCAATCTCTGCTGGGTGACTGAGTGTACCTGAGCCTGCCACTTTTAAGTTGCTGTAGGTCTGGATATTTTAGACCTACTCTATTTGGAATTGGAATACAAAATCATCGTTAACAGTACTTAACGAGTACCTAACGTGGGAAGCACTGCACTAAACGCTTGCAAAAGCACAACAGAAGCATTAGTCAAGAGCAGGATTTAATGGCTTAAGCCAGTAACGGGGCCAAGAAAAGCATCCACGGTAACTGCCGCCTTCCCTCCCGCCGCCGAAGGTCCCTTATCCCAGCAAGAGCGGTTGCTGCATGCTTTCAGCATCCCACCGATGGACAGCCAGCTATGACCTGGCCCCATCTCTCTTCGGTGCCATCGATGAGGCTCCATTCCATCCTGCTTTCTGCCACCCCAGTGGGAAGGAGAAAATCACCCACAGGATGAGGCCACCACAAAATCCTGGGAAAATTGGGTGGGGGGGAAAGGAGGGGGCGCACGGTGGTTTAGAAGGTATTGCTGTGGTTACTGTGGCTACAGGGGTACCCTGGACTCTACAGAGCCATGAACAGCCTCAAATTTAACTCCTCTTACTACATCACCCTAATAATAATATTGGTATTTGTTAAGCGCTTACTATATGCAGAACACTGTTCTGGGTAATCAGGTTGTCCCACATGAGGCTCACAGTCTTAATCCCCATTTTACAGATGAGGGAACTGAGCACAGAGAAGTTAAGTGGCTTGCCCACAGTCACACAGCTAAGTGGCAGAGCCAGGATTCGAACCCACGACCTCAGACTAAAAGCCCGTGCTCTTTCCACTAAGCCACACTGCTTCTCTACTGACTTGGTTTTTCTTTCGTGTATTTGTCTGTGTGGTATTTTCACGAACCCTTTAGTGCCTTATTAAAGACACATTTCCTCCAAGAGGCCTTCCCTGACTAAGCTCTCCTCTCCTCTCACTCATTTCTGCATTGCCCTGACTGGCTCCCTTTATTTCCCCACCCCCTACCCCCACCCCCATCAGCCCCACAGCACTTATACACATATCTGTAATTTATTTCTATTAATGTCTTTCTCCTCCTCTAGACTGTATGCTCACTGTGGGCAGGGAATGTGTCTGTTTTTTGTTATACTGTACTTTCCCTAGCACAGTGCTCTGCACAGATTAAGGGCTTAATAAATATGACTGACTGAATGAATGTTTCATCATTCCTAAAGTATCTATCTCCAGTCCCTTCTACCCACTTACGCTAAGACAGCTCTTCGAGGGACAGAGACCATAACTCAGGCCCACCTGTGCAGTCTCTGCCAGGACTCAGTACAGTGCCCCGCATACAATAAGCGCTTACTACTATTACCAACAGTACTGTTAATAACTGAATGAGCTTTGTCGAAAGACATCCTCTGATTCTAAAAACGCCTTAAGTACTTAAACTGTATTTCCTAGGTGTGAGACACTGAACCCATGTGGGGTATGACCCTCCTGTTTTAACCTGGACATCCAGCTTCACTTCTCCCAGGTCTCTGATAAGACCCTTACGGCCCATTAGTTCTCTGAGTCCATCCTCTCCCACTTTCCAACCTCCAAAATCCCTGCCCCGTACTCCCAATCTACCATAAACATTATAAACTGCTTATTTATTCATATTAATGTCTGGCTCCCCCTCTAAACTGTAAGCTAGAACATTTGTCTACTAATTCCGTTGCATTGTCCTCTCCCAAGTTCTCAGTACAGTGCTCTGCACATAGTAAGCGCTCCATAAATACCACTGATTGACAGACATCATCAAAATAAAACGCTGGCATCCAAGATGACGACCGTTTCTGAGAGAACTTTCCAAAAGGAGACATTTGAAATTATATGGTCACAGCAGTCATCACATCTCTGCAGATGCTATGTCCATCTGCCACCTACCAGTACCAATCTCTAGTGCATCTTTTGGCTAACCGATTCAAAACCAAGACTGGTATAAAAACCTGGGCCCTCGGGGGATTCCTGAAGGTAAATGCTCAAAACGAAAGGTACTACCCCAGCAATGCCATTGAGATGGATACCAAAAAGGGAAATTGCCACAGTGATCGCCCATGCCACTGTTTGAATATGGAATCCTGATAGGGTGGGTTTTTATTTAAATGGTCTGCAGTGTATGATTCATTCTACAAAAATGTCTCCTGAGCCTCTGATAGAATACAGAGCAATGCAAGGGGATGGTAGCATGCTGCTTCTCGGTGAGCGTACGCATTTATTTCAGGACAAAAAGAAGTGTGTCATTTCTTGAAACTAAAGAAAAATCAATCAGTACATACTGTTCACCAAATCCCCTAAAATTGAAAGCACTTCAAACTATACAAGCAAACATGCCACGTTACCAGTTGATCCTCAATAATTTTATTGACTGCTTACTCTGGTCAAGTATGTAATCTAGGAGTATGTATGTAGGAGGGATAAAAAGGTACTGAAGCCCCATTTTAAGACAAGGAAATGGGCCCGGAAGTTAAATGACTTGCTCAAGGTCACGCGGCAGGCAAATGGCATATCAAGAGATTGCATCCCTGTGGACTTAGAGAAGACAAATCCCCAGTTATGGTCTCCTGGTTGCAAGGATTCACTGACAGAGGATATCATCATCAAAATTTGAAATCAGGAGCACATTTGAGCAAACAGAATAAAAAGAGACAATGATGGGAATCTTCATTCCTGAAAATTTTGAAGACTTCAAAAGAAAGAAGTTTGAGGTAATCAGGATGAAAATACATTGAGTCCTCTCAGTATTCACTGAGATCTAGAAATGAGTAGCACGTACGATAGAACTCTCCCTTCAGGAGAGCTTGCTAAAATGGGGCTCATCTGATTACTATCAGAACCAAAAGCCCCCATATATAGCATAGCTGCATTTACTGGTCAAAAACCTACAGATTAAACTGTTCTGAATCAGGTAATAAATTAGGCAGAAAATCTCTCCTGTGCGGGAAACCAAACCCAACAGTGCTTACAGGTCTGAGACTGGGAGTCTGAGGACCGTTCCTAACCATTACAATGTTTATAATTGTCCTGGCTAATGGAGGGAGACCATATTGCAGATAATCAAATTGAAGGCCATTCAGTCACTCATTCACCTCTGAAGGAAAAGAGCAACTCTGCAACACAGGGCCTTGCCATCCAGCAATCAGATCTGTTCCGATGCCCATTAAAAAAAGCTCCCAGAACAACTTGGTGATCGGGGTGGGCACAGAACTGGGAGTTTTCAAGGAACCTAGGGAGAGGAGAAAGGAAGGAAGGGGGGAGAGAGAAAGAGAAAGGGAGAAAGAGAGTTAGAGGGAAAAAAAGAGAGAGGGAGGTTTGAGTATTCTGATCTTCAGCCTGTTACCATCTAACTATGCCTTTCTTTTTGCTCTGAAGCTCTTTCCCAAGCTATGCTTTACTGTTGCATATTACAAGGGTTTATAAAAAATACTAGAAAACACTCCCTATGCCAAAGGGGATGATCAATAATTACATATACAGGTTTATTTAAAACAAAACAAAAAATCAACTACTAAACTTGTGCCCCCCAATCTTCATTACCCTTCTTCGGCGAGATGAAAAAAGGCGGGGGGGATATAACAGAAATATAGGCTACTGAATCTTATAGTTTAAAAGTGCAAGTACCCCCAAAGACCTACTTTACACTAAATCATACCGACTTGTCCAGATGGAAAAAAAGGTCCTAGATGAACAGCCCAACAAATTAGTTTCCCCTGACTGAAAGGAAACAAATCCAGCCTGACCTAGCAGAACCTTCAGAGTTTTTTTTGAAAGAAGCAAAGAGAAGGGCATTTGGGTACATTTTGACATTTATTATGGGAGTCAGAGGACCCGGGCTCTAATCCTGCCTCTCCCACTCTGCTGTGTGACCTTGGGCAAGTCACGTAACTTCTCTGTGCCTCGCCTCATCAGTAAAGTGGGAACTAAGACTGAGCCCCATGTCGGCTATGGACTGTGCCCAATCTGATTTCTGCATTTACCCTAGCGCTTATTTCACAGTCTGGCCCACAGTAAGCACATAAAGACCATCAAAAAAAATCCATCTATTTCACCCCATTACAGGACCAAGAAATCAATTTCAAGAAGGGATAATGACAGTGTTTATTGTTGTACTGTACTTGCCCAAGCACTCAGTACAGTGCTCTACACACAGTAAGTGCTTAATAAATACGAATGAATCAGTGAGATAAAATGGTCTTTGTGCTTCTGGCAATTTACAGCCAGAATGGGAGTTCTATTTAGATTCTGCAATAGCGCACCTTAAGATTGCTTTAGGCAGATAATCAGCCTGGTTTCCTTCATTCACCTGACCGGAACCAAATCTAGAAGTTTGAGAGTGCAGAAAGTAAGTGAGGCAAGCCCTCAGTCAGTATATGGCAAGTGTGGCTGAATTTCAAACTAAAACTGCGATTGGTTTGGACAACAGGGACTACTAATTAATAAATGGGCTATATTTGCCCTTCAGGGTAGGCTGGCAATAAATTAACTTGGAATAACTTTCCCTCAAAGTAGGGATAGGCCTTCTTTGCGAGACATTTCAATTCTAAATAGGGCACAGTGCTAAATTTTTAGTTTTGAAACATTCCTTTACTGAAAGGTTAACGGAAGGGACAAACTGAAGATAACTATTTTTTTTTTAGTATACCAATATATATAAATAAGTTAAGAAAGCAGGCTTAGGACATATTAAACTTCTTTCAAAAAAATATATAATCTTAGAATCATTAAATAAAAATGAACAAGCAAACATTTCTTCCTGGCTGGTAATTTTCATTGAAATTACCTTACAAATACAATACAGGGGTGACAGGATAACTCTCAACAACAACGGAAAAAAATTGTTACATATTTTGAGGTTGCTGTCAAGTATGCTTCAAAAAGACTCCGCATCAGCAAAACGGGAGAATTAATTTAGCTTGTTTTTGAAGTGCCTGGGATTCAAAATGTCCTCTATTGTCTGTAAATTATAAGTATATTTAGAATTAATGCCCCTTTTGATCAATCATTTTCAGAAGGGAAAGCCTACAATTTTAAGGAAAACAAAAATGTTATTTAGGAATAATAATTTTTGACCAATAATTTTGACACCAAGTGCCAAAAATGAAAACTGGGAAAAAACAGTCCAACATTTCCAAACAATATTCAGATAAGAGATCATCACAAATAAAGTCTTAGCTGTCATTACATAGCATAAGACCATGTCAAAAATGAATTAACACTGAATAACAAGAACCGCTGCCTTTTACGGTCTAGTCCAGGGGTGGACAAGCCTTACGAAATGAAAGAGAGCTGCAAACCAAGATCATACTATGGCCAAGAGTCATAGTTCAAACTTAGTAATAATAATAATAATAAAAATAACAATTTTATCGGGAATGGTGTGTGGGTCTTTCATAGGAGGGGGTGGGAGGGTAGCGGATGGGTTGGGCACAGTAGCCCTCCCTGGCCCGGATCCACGTGGGCAGGCATGGCACCACCAAAAGGCGAGGAGCGACGATCAAGGGTGGCTCATCACCACCACCACTCCAAGAGAAATCATAAATAATATGAAATAATCCTCTAGACGGTACGCTTGCTGCGGGCAGGGAACTTAGCTGCCAACTCTATAGTCAGTCGTATTTATTGAGTGCCATGTGCAGAGCACTGTATTAAGAGCTTGGGAGAGTACAGTACAACAAAAAACAGACATTCCGTGCCCACAATGAGCTTACGGTCTAGAAGGGGAGAGAGACATTAATATAGATAAATTACACGTATATATTGTACTCTTCCAAGAGCTTAGGACAGTACTCTGCACACAGTAAGCACTCAGATACCCCTGATGATATATTTTACCCAGCTCTACTTTACAAGTTAAGACTACTTGCAGTTTGGCCAGCCTGTTCTAATCGCTGATGATCTCGTAGAAAAACTGTGTTTTGCACGTGAACTTGGAAAACTAGTTTCAGTAAGAGACTTGTGTCCACACTTGAACACAGGTTTTGCTTTGTCTCCAGAGAGGGAATCTGCTAGGGACCTACTTCGATACCCTCGATTAGTGCTCTTGGCACCGCTAAAAATAAGATGCTAAGAGAAAGAGCACTGTAGAGGAATACACTCAATACAACAATTCAGGTATTGTGCTTCTAATAGGCCAGTGTAAAATGAAACTCATGTTAACAGTCCAGAATCTGCAGACATGCATACACCCATTTCTTCCAGCACATGCTGAGTTCTATCCAGACACGTATGTGACGTACGAAGAACTTTCCCTAATTCCCTGACAGCGTTCAATCTGAAACGGGCACTGAAACCCTGGATGATGGGAAATCCGAGTGCAAAATTTCCCATGAGTTCACATGTACCCAAGATTCAATCGACCAGAACAATATGAACATAATGAAAATCAGTGATGAAAAACACAAGTGATGAAACTCATGTGAGTTCAAATGGCATTTGCTTACATGGGTAAACACAATAATTTTCAGTGTTCTCATTCACATCCTAGTCAGCAGAAAAAGCAATTTCAACTAAAATACCAGAGATCTCCATTATTTTTGCAAACCAGACTTCATTAACTAAATGGACATGGGCACTAACCACTCCATTCAAGCAAGGAGGAATTCTTCAGAGGGTGAGGAAGAGTGTTTGGGCCAAGGTAATCTCTGTAGCAAAAGTACGGAAGAGCTGCAATTCCAGTATTAAAACTGAATAGTGCTAAAAGATCGCTATAGTATCAGCCAATCCATCAGTTGTATTTACTGAGCACTTACTGTATGCAGACCACTGCATTAAAAGCTTGGGAGAGAATCGCATAACAGAGTTGGTAGACACATTCCCCGCCTACAACAAGCTTATAGTCTAGAGGGGGATTCACAGTTAAAACACCAAACACACTTTTGGTTGTGTTCTTGAAAAATAAGGGTCTCGTGAAATTACTGAATCTGATTCTCTTCTCCCTCAAACCCCACACCTAGTTTCTTCCCTCTCCTACTATGACCTCACTGGGATAAAGATGTTCAGGGGAGCATCTGAATTCTGAGCCAGTCAAGCTCCTGCCAGAGATAAAAGGAGAACCAATTTCGCTTTTCAGCTACTAGAACTAAAAATTGTCCAGTGCAGAATTAAGCATTTAAGTTCTCACCATATTCCCTGCCCATCATAGCACTAAAGGCTGCATATTTCGACTCTGCTGTACTTCCTACTTGTAATTTTAGTGTTCGTCTCTCCCACTAAGCTGAAAACTCCTTAAGGGTAAGGATCATGCCTACCAATGCTCTAGCACACTCTCAAGTGCTTAATATAGTGCTCTGCACAGAGTAAGCATTCAGTGAATACTATTCCTTGACTATCATTCATTCAATTATATTTATTAACGTTTACTGTGTGCAGAGCACTGTACTAACAGGGATCTAAGCTAGCTTCTGTAGTCCAATCCATTTAAGGGACACAGATCATCTATCAAATCAGCATTCAAAAGTGTCTCTAGCATTCCTTTTTAAACACATATGATTGTGCTCTTCTTCAAATTTCATTTTTTTGCCTATCATGGTGCCTTACAACTACAACCAATATGACTATTGCAGGAGCTCTAGCCAGTACGCTGAAAAGATGATCAGTTCTTTATATTCCTCCGTAGTGCTTTTCCTCCTACCTTTAGCTTAGTCTACATTCTGCTTGTCGATCCAAAAGTGAACACTCTGAGTTTCCTTTAAAGTCATACTATATGAGGCTTTACTGAATCTATGTCCAAAAAAGCTAAACTGGAGAGAGGGGGAAAAAAGGCACTAGTTGAAGCACAATATTAATAATAACAATGGCATTTAAGTGCTTACTATCTTGTGCCAAGCAATGTACTAAGTCCTGGAGTAATAGACACAAGATAATCAGACTAGACACAGTTCCTGACCCACATGGGGCTCACAGTCTCAGAAAAGAACATGAGTTAAGCTTCCATTTTACAGATTAGGAATCTGAGGCACAGAGAAGAAGTGACTGTCTAAAGTCAGAGAGCAGGCAAGTGGCAGAGCCAGGATTATGCAGCATCTATTTTCTCCTTCAGGCAGAAAGTTAGAAAAACCCAGTTCTCCTACAACAAGGGTACTGTGTGGTAACAAAACCCCCATTATGGAAAGTTCTTGCTGAAGTCCTGGAGGTGTCTGATGCCACATACATGCATTTAACTTCTTTCATCAACTCCAGAGGACCCTGCATCCAAACAGGCTAATATTGTTGGATGAAGATTCACTAATCCCTTAACATAGTTATGGGAAAATACAGAGTGAAAACGTATGTTCTGGCAGAACCGGGAGTATAATGTACATTTAATAGTCTTCTGGATCTATATTTCCCTCTAGAAAACAAAATTAATCCTTCCTGCCACCCAACCCCAAAAGCTTCATTCTACTGTAGACTGATTAATCACAGAGAAGAGTGCCCACAAATCAGAATAGAAAGGAAAGATGTGTCTTCTGATTCTAAGTCAGCGTAGTCTGATTTCCATTAGTTCTTCCTACCAGAGTTAGGTTCTGAGAGGTAAAAATCAAAGGAAGATAATTAACCTATGGCTTTCAAAAACCTTGCTATACCTGAATTTCTTTTGCCACTCACTTTAAAGACATGATTAAAACACTACAGGCTGATCCCAATATACAGTTCCTCAAAAGTCTAATTTTTTTTTGATTGAAGGGGGGAGAATAAGAGAGAGAATAAAGACAGTGAGTGAGGGAATGGGATTGGGGGGGTGGGGAAAGAGAGAGAGGGATGCTTGTTGGCTGCTGTGTTCATTTTTTTCTGAATTTCTCCCTAACTTGTAAGCTTCTTGGGGTGCAAATTGTCTCTAGTTTTTCAGAACTGATTCCCAAGATCTTCGCACTACACTACTGGCATTGCAAAACCTCTATTTGTGATGGTGATGTTCTTCAATTTTCAAATTATCCCTTTCATCTACCAGTTCCTCAGTAGGTATTTACAAAACATCCCTATTGAGTTCTCTGTTTCTTTGGCCAACCTACAATTCTGAGGCTGACAAAAGAAAAGAGAAAGAGAGAAGGAGGACATTTTCAGCACATTAATAAATCTTAACAGACCATTAATTCACCACTACTCTGGTCAGAATTTAGGTAGCATAGAGACATTAGCGATATCACTAGGAAGGTTAGTTTTCCCTGAAAAGAAGAAGTAATAGGAGGGGAAGTTTTGTGGTGTTCTCTTTAGCTTCCTATTTATTGGAGGTCCTTTTGGGGCAGAGGCGCCAGAAGAGGTCTTTCCCTCATCGAAGATAGCTTCTCTGCTCACCTCCATTTTGTAGTACTTAAACCAGTACACTTTATCCGGAGGGAGACAGCACTGTCTACCAATCCTTGGGCTACAGAAAACTCCCTGCCTGTCATCTGAGTTAGCCAGAAAGGGCCAATTACTCCAATGGCCCTCAATCCCAATTACAGTAATATGGATAATAGATGGTCTGCTAAATGACCACATGAGCATCACACAAACGGTCTGCGGACAACAAGATGGGGTCCAATTTTGCTGACGCCTCTCATCCAGACATCTCCTCAAATTTCTCCGATTAAATCAAATTGAGCATTAATTTGCATTAGGTGAAGGATCCAGGATATTTTTATTTATCGCTATGGCCATTAAAATAGTGATTGCTTTGGGTGACCTTGACTTTTGGTCAGAACTAGAACATGAAAACTTCTACAACATTTATCACAAAAAGAGAAGACCACAATTAGTGGACAGTCTAGCTTTGCCTAGCATACTAAAAAGAATCATGGGTTCCACCTCACATTCAAGGGCTCATTTACTTGAATATGTGCATTTACAATAGTTACTGATTGACACTTAGAAAATAGAAAGAAAAGATATTCAGATAATGTAGGAAGAAAAATGTTCACCTTCCCTGTAAAACCATGAGTACTGATTGTACATGCTTTCCACTTACTGCCAGATTACATTAATATTGCAACTCATTCAGGTTGAATTGTTGTATTCCCCTTTGGTCAGGGAAAGTGGGAGGTCAATATGCTTAAAGCATTTAACTGGGGCAACTTCCACATTTTGTAATCAGTGTAAAAATAATAGCTATATCAATGCAATATTTTGACAAAATAAAGATTAGAGGCTGTTTCGGAGCAAACTTTTACAGGAATCCATCAAAATGTTAAAGTATTTTAAGAGACAATAAGTAGCACAAACCTTCCAGTAGTCAGATTGTAAACTGTAGTATCTCTGGTATGCAGATAATGCTGAAAAAGGAAAGACACTTTTTAGAAAAGCAAAATATTAGCAGTCTCATATTTCAAAAGTTGCCCCAATGAACACTCTACTGAAATTTTGCAGTTTGTGGGTATTCTATTAACTTTGCAAACCTTTGCACTGTAATTCAGTGACAAAAATATAACTTTCCAACTAACGCTACTAATATAACGCTACTAAGATAACCTTATCTACCCCATTCCTGCAGGTCCAGGGTGGAGTAACCCAAGAGTTGGGAGTCAATCGCCCGCCCAGCCTGTCTTTGAGCAGAACCAAACTTCTAGCACAATTTACCAGGATCACACACCTTCCTGAAAATCCTCTGGAATACCGTAGCCTGGATCTGGCCCCATCTTAGGGCTACTTCAAACTCCTTCTTGAACTTTCTTAGTCCACGGCCTGGATGTGACCACAACTAAACCATTCAGCAAAGGCTAGGGGCAGCGGAACCCTATCTCTGTGACAAATGTCACCTCCTTATAGCATTTTAACATTTCCGGAAATCTTTCCAGAAAGCTATAGTGTAACTTCAATACACTAGTGGCCTTGGGTCACGTCACCTTCACACTTGGGTTGGCCCAGATGGCTTTTAGGCTTTAAGAACATTTATTTATGTATATTAATTTCTGTCTCCCCCTCTAGACTGTGAGCTCGTTGTGGGCAGGGAATGAGTCTGTTGTTGTATTCTACTCTCCCAAGGGCTTAGTACAGTGCTTTCCACACAGTGAGTGCTCAATAAATATGACTGAATGAATCAATGACCCAGATTAGGCTTGCAGCTGGTTGCTTCTGGGCCTGAAAACTGCCAGGCAAAATGGAAAAAGAAATATGTGCTTCAAGAAACCATAGGACAAAACTATGTTAAAATCTTATTTTAGACCCTACGGTTGCCCAAGAGCAAGTCTGGAGCAGTGTTTCTTTACCCGTGATTAATTCAGTGCTCTGCGCACAGAAGGTGCTCAGTACAGATCCAATGAATCAATGAATGAGAAGACTTGTCGCCGGAACCCCATGTACGTGCAGCAAAAGCAGAGATTTGGGGGCCCTTTAGCCACATCTAAGGGGAGACTTGGCAAGAAACCTCCAACAGGAGCACAGTAGCTCTCAAATTCAGGACAATTTTGGGCTTGCAAATGCGAGATTTTTTTTTAAACATTCGGACCTAGACCTATGCTGACATCCCAATCTGCTAGAAGCCCTTCCTGATTATACTAATTTTGCCAGGAACATGGATTATGTTCCTGGAAAACGCCATGAGCCACAAAACCACAAACAGCAAGCAATTAAACCTTAAAGCTAAAAATAGGCCTAGATTCTCATTTTCATGGTTGCAAGAAAAACCCCTGAACAGGTGAGATATTACTCATCGGTGGTTTCATGGTTCCTCGGCCTACACTGGGTTGGGGTTTCTAGCCTAGCAAAAACACCTCGAGCTGCAAAAGCATGAACTCCTGTTTTTTCCTATATTTACAGGAACACTCTTGGAACGAAATGGTTATGCGCAGTGACCCACAGCCCGTCCCGGCCAGTACAGCACAGAGCAAATCACAAATACTGCAGCTAAGGTGGGGCTGGGAGACAACAGGGATAGAGAGCCTGGCATGCAGCATTCAGTTCTTTGGGTTGAGGCTTTGGGAAAGAAAGAATACTATCAGGCCGAACTGAATCCTGTCAGATGGTATTCTCTAATAGCTTAGATCTGGCAAAGATGCACTGCAGTGTCTGAACTCATGTGTGCAAAGCTGGTGGTCCAGCAGGTCCGGGGTGTGGACAGTGAGATTGTCTGAGTTGGCTGGCTCTCCCTTCCATCTCTTAACTGTGAATGGCCCGCAAGGCTCTGTTCTTCTCCACTTGTTTTATGCTCACTCCCTCAGAGTCCTCCTTCACTCTTGAATCTCCAGGAGTCACTCCCAAATGGATTGCCCTATCCCCAATCTCCTCAGATACTCAACCTCACCTTGACTCTAGCCTTCATCTCCATTCGGATGTTCTGCCAGCACTCCGACAGGTCTAAAATGGAGGTCCTCATCCCCACTGGGAACCCCAGTCCTCTCCCCGACTCCCATCAACACCACTGTCAACCTTCCTGCCCCAGAAGCCCACAGCCTCGGTAGCATCATCACCGTGGACTCAACACTGTCTTCCAGGTCTCCCGATCCACTGTGTCCAATCCTGTCCAGTATCTGTAACACTTCCTGGATCCACCCCCTCCTCTCCCTCAATCCAGCTACTAGTCTGGATCAAGTTCTCATCAGACTACAGTGGGGATGGAGCATGAAAGACCAGGATGGGGGAATCTCTTGGTCCCTGCTGGTGGGGGGGAGGGGAACCCACCCATGGTTCGATACATCCCTTAGCTTTAAATGCTAAGTTTACGCTTGCCTTTTGAATGAGCTGGGACTAATACCTAAAAGGATTTCTCTTGTTTTGACTTCTTAGTCAAATTGGTGGGGAAATAAGAGTAAAACCTCACTGCTACAAATGGACTAACGAATACTGTATAATGTTCCACTGACGTTCCTAGGTTTTTTTTTCAGCTTAAGTTAAAATAACATCAAACATTCCACATGTTCAGAAACCCTTAGCTTGAACTTTAGCATATATGCTTGATTCTATTTAGTTGCCATTGTTTTTACGAGATGGTCTTCCCCTTGACTCTATTTATTGCCATTGTTCTTGTCTGTCCGTCTCCCCCGATTAGACCGTAAGCCCGTCAAACGGCAGGGACTGTCTCTATCTGTTGCCAACTTGCTCATTCCAAGCGCTTAGTACAGTGCTTTGCACATAGTAAGCGCTCAATAAATACTATTGAATGAATGAATGCTGAAGGCAATGTTACTGGAAATTCTTCTCATTTTGCATTTCTCAATCCAGGTCAAATAAATTTCAATCAAAAGTATTTTTGATTGACTAATGTGGGCAGACCACCATACTAAGATCTTGGGAGAATACAACTGAATTAACAGACGTGATCCTTACTCAGAAGAGTTTACAATATGGTACTGCAGACACGCTAAAATAGTTACAATTAGAAGAGGGCAGGGAGGATATGCATAATAATTAGGACTTCATGAAAAGTACTTACAGAAGTGCAACAGTTAGGCTGCGAGTACTTAGCGCAGAAATGCTGCGATATTAGAAATGAATCAGGAAACTTCCTGGAAGAGCAGTGTAGCCTGGTGGAAAGAGCACAGGCCAGAAGATCTGGGTTCTAATCCCAGCTCTAGCACTTGTCTGCTATGTGAGTAGGAGCAAGACAATTAATGTATCTGTGACTCAGGTTCCCCACCCAAAAAAATGGGGCCCAGTTATCACATGGGTTTAAGGGACAGGGACTGTGCCCAATCTATCTTGCAACCATCCTAGAGCTCAGTACAATGCTTGGCACACAGAAAACGCTTAGCAAATATCAGAAATATTTGTATTAGGGAATGTGATTTCAGAAGGGCTTTCAAAACAGAGAATGACTGTAGTCCATCAAATTTGCAGGAGTAGGAAGTTCCAGGCAATGGGGAGGAGGTGAGCAAAAAGTCAGTGGTGGGAAAGAAGAGAACAAGGCACAGTGATTAGGTTAGCTTGAGTGGAAAGCTAGTGGTGGATGGAGAAGAAGTGGATAAGTAGGAGAGTGTGAGCCTCTTGGGAAAAGGGGAAGACTGTGAGCCCACTGGTAGGGATGTCTCTATTTGTTGCCAAACTATACTTTCCAAGTGCTTAGTACAGTGCTCTGCACACAGTAAGCGCTCAGTAAATACCACTGAATGAATAACTTAACACTGGAAAATTGGGAACAACTGCGACAACATAGGATGCATAAAATGTATCAATTTAAAAACCACATCAGAAACAATGATATTTTGCCAACAGTAATGGCAAAGCTAGTAAAAACACTCATTTTTAAATATGAATCTCAACATATGCCTTATAAATAAAACTAAACTGAATGGCTCAACGTGTCAAGCATAAGACAACCAGTGAATTTTCTGCAAATGTAATTTCAATTTAATGTTTTATAATAATAACCTCACATACATGATTCATGCCAATTATAATGGAGTTGCTAACCAGTTTACATTATCTGATAATTATTTTTCTATTAATGTCTCCCTCTGTGCCTGCAGGCATTATATCAGCAGTGTCCAAACACTGCATTTCTGGGAAGTGCCTTAAATGAGGTATCATGGAATCAAATCCACAGGGACCTCATCAAGAAAGGTTTGATCAGTATAGCAAACAGAAGTGGCATTTAATAGAGGTCTTATCATCAGTGACACCAAGGAGATTTCAACATAAGGGCCTGAATCTCCCACCATCAGATGCTTCTGGTTGGCTATTATTTTTAAAACTTTCCTTTTCTTCCCCCAATTCAGAGAAATAAATCTGTGAGTGATCTTGGAAATAGGCAAAAATTCACATGACATAATTGAGGATTATTTTGAGAAAATTCTAGCAGTGCCATACATACAAAACACATTTCTGTTTAATCAACACAGTATCAATAAAGCATCAGCACTCTGTTTTGATGACACAATATAGTTCATTGTGGGCAGGGAACATGCCTACCAACTCTGTTATAGTGTACTTTCCCAAGTGCTCAGTACAGTGACCTGCACATAGTAAGTGCTCAAATACCACTGAATGAAAAATACCAAACTGGCTTGTTAGGGTTTAGTATTTAAAACTGGGAGCACATTTTAAAAATGTAACTGATAATTATTTGCAAGAATAAAAAAAAAAACCCAATTAGTTAACATTTCTATTCTGAGTGTGATTTAGACAATTAACCAAAAAAAGTGCAAACTTAAATCGACTATCCGAAAGAGTTTCATACATGTACAAATTTGCTTAACCAGTTATTTACAGGGGTTAACGGCTATCAGCCCCCTAAATGTCACTTTAGACAGTGTGAGAAAAGTTAATCCCTAAAGGCTACCAATTCTAGCTCTACAGCACTTGCAGTGATCCATCCCCTTTGGACCACCATCCTGCTCTAAGCCCTCATCAACTCCTTGTTTGGTCATAAAATATTACTTTTGATTTACTGTGGAATGGGAGGAGGGGAGAGAAAAGGAGGATGAAACAGAACAACAAAAAAGAATTTTGGTCCTCAACTGAGCATATTCCATAGATCGTCAGCCAAAATAATAATAATATTGGTATTTGTTAAGCGCTTACTATGTGCAGAGCCCTGTTCTAAGCGCTGGGGTAGACACAGGGGAATCAGGTTGTCCCATGTGGGGCTCACAGTCTTAATCCCCATTTTACAGATGAGGTAACTGAGGCACAGAGAAGTTAAGTGACTTGCCCACACTCACACAGCTGACAAGTGGCAGAGCCGGGAATCGAACCCATGACCTCTGACTCCTAAGCCCGTGCTCTTTCCACTGAGCCATGGTGCTTCTCCAGCCACGTTGCTTCTCCGAAAATGAAATGTATGGACCTTTTCTAACTCGGCCATGGCTACTGAATTAAGGGCATTTGTCTGATCAAGTGTTACTCTCCCACTGATTTTAGAAACAGTTCATTATGGAATGTGGTATTTCAATCACTGGTACTTATTGAGAGCTTACAATGTACTGAGCTCACACTTGGGAACACAGCAGAGGTCGATCCCTGCCCTCAAGGATCGTAACAGTCTAGGGGAGGGGAGACATTTTCAAAATCAACTACAGATAGGGGAAGTGGCAAAGTGTAAGGATATGCTCCTAAGTGCCAACAGTGAGGTGAACGAATGCTTGAGGGGAATGGATCAGAACTTATAGGCAATGCAAATGGGTGAGGAGCAGGGAGAAATAAGGCTTTAGGAAATGAGTCTCGGAGATGTGATTTTAGGAGGTTTTGAAAAGGGGGAGAGTGGTGTTATTGCTGGATATGAAGGGGGAGGGAGTTTGTAAAGGGAGGGTTTGGGCAAGTTGTAGGGCACTGACCTAGGTGAGATCACAGTAGAGGGAGTGAGATGGCGTTAGAGAAATGAAATGAGCAGAGATAAGTGAGTTTGGGTAGGAGGGAGAGAGTTGATTGAGTACCTCGACGCTGATGGTATGAAGTTTTCGTCTGACGCGAAACGAATGGAGGTTTTGAGGAAAGACGCGAGGGGTGGATTGAACTGCTTAAGAAAAACGATCTGGGCAGCAGAGTGAAAATATGGATTAGACAGGTGGTGGGGAAGTCAGCGAGGCGGCTGATACAATAGTCAAAGCTGGATATGAAAGTTTGGATCGGTGTGGCAGAAGTTTGGGTGGAGAGGTAAGGGTAAATTCTAGAGGAGAGTTGGGTCATTTCAAAAGAGATCAAATATATTATTTTTCCTGAAGAATTTCACTTTTCCCTATTCTCTAAAACCCTGGCGTTTCCCTGGATAACTGGCACTGGTGGTCAGTTTTGACTTTCTGGTTTATGATCGTTATTCTTTTCACCTTCCCTCCTTACCTAAAATTGGATGCAAAGTTTTGGATTAATGTTGGAATCTGATACCCTCAATTAAAAGGTTACTATGCAGGCCAACAAGTAGCCGTTCGTTTTGAGCATTTGCGTAGCTTCCTCTACTTTTGCAAATGCTGAAAAGGAGTAATATTACTGAAAAAAGCACTTGTGAAGTTGAGGCTTAAAATAAATTCCCCCCCCCCCCCCGCAATTAAGCTCTAATTTTCAAAAAAATTAAAATAAAAACACCTCCCCAAATAAGTTCATATTCATCATAGATCTACAGTTCCATCATTCCAATAATGCTGATTGCCCCAAACTTATTCCATAAGCTAAACTGCAATAAATCCCATCTACAGGTTATTTTATATTTATATATATACACACACACACATATATCTCATATAAAATAATTCAGCCTCAGGCAAACAAGACCCCTGAAATACTAAGGATCTTGATTTTTAATAAAACACTATGCTTTCAAAGTATTTTAAATGTTAATAAATAGTTGAGAAATAAGACTTTACCTTTTGGATAATCTTCCAATAAAAGGTTGAAGTGACCTAACTGACAAAAGAAATCAGACTCTACTTTTCCTTCAGCTTTTAAGATTAGAGATTCATAGCAGCGAACAGCCTGGAAAAGAAAAATAGGAAAAAAAAACCAATATTACATTTCAGTTTGATTAGAACATGAAAATTATTTGTAATTACTGACACTATCCTAAACAATACTGTCTTTGAAGGTAGTATATTGATATATAATCCTTAGTCATCTTAAATTCCAAGAAACACAGGGATACCTTAACCTAAATTGGATTTACTGAGCATTTACTGTGTGCAGAGCATTGTGCTAAGTGTTTGTACAAGATGTCAGGAGAAATATGAAGAGAACAGAAAGGTAAGAGCTAAAGAATGATAAAGAGAAACCGAAATGGTCATGGGTTCAGAGGTTGTAGAGAGAGATACGATGCATAAACTCAAGGGAAGAAGAGACTTAGAGGGAAGAGTGGGGGGCTACCTCTTCAACTATAAACCCTGTGTGTGGCAGGACTACGTTCAAACAGTATCCACCCCTCTGCTGAACACAATGCTTAACACAAGGTAAAGACCTAATAAACAGCATGATTAATGAGTCAGACAAGTGGTATCTAATGAATGCCAACTGCACGCAAAGCACTGTACTATGCATGCGAGAAGGTAAAAAGAGAAGCGGGGCACACATTCCCTGCCCTCAAAAAATTAGCAATGTAATAAGAGAAGTAAAAATAGATACAGAAAGTGTCCGGAGAGCTGAATAATTTAAACAGGATGCCTGTAGACTGAAAATAATATGAAGAGTACTATTTATATAGCATGGCCTAGTGAAAAGAGCACGGGCCTGGGAGTCAGAAGACCTGGATTCTGCCATTTGCCTGCTGGATGACCTTGGGCAAATAACTTCACTTCTCTGTGTCTCAGTCCCCTCCAATTTAGATTGTGATTATCTTCTATCTAACCCAGTGCTTAGTACATTGGTTGCCACACAGTAAGTGCTCAACAAATACCACAGCTACTATTTTTAGACCAGGGAATCAGAGGACCTGGGTTAAAAGTCCAGCTCTGCCACTTGCCCGCTGTGACCTCAGGTGAACTGCTACACTCCTCTGTGCCTCAGTTTTCTCATCTGTAAAATGGGGATTAAATCCTACTCCCTCCTACTTAGACTGCCAGCCCCATGTCGACAGTGACTGTGTATCTACCCACTGCTTAGTACAGTGCTTGGCACATAGTAAGGATTTAACAAGTACCGTAATGCTGGGCTTTACCAAATTTGGGGGTGGTGATGGGGGAGAGATCAAAAAGGGAGTTAAACAAAAGCCCTCTCCTATACATAATTTTAAAGGGCAAGGTAGAAAAAAAACTCTACTCTAGAAGTGAATCATTGAAATAAGAGAGGCCAGTAGGCATCCAAGCACTATTACATGAAGATGGCTAAGAATAGGACATAAAAATGAAGGAAAAATTCCAAATAGTAAAGATAGAATATAAACATACATCAACCAAAACAAAATCATGCATATACTGAAATAAAGGAAAGTGAGGCATAACATGCTGAGGCAATGAAATGGAAGAAAATGCCTTGCAGCAATCTTTAGATAGGGTATAAGAATAGATGAAAAGGGCTGTACTGAATGTATAAAGCCACAAAGCGTATGTACTGTCAGATTATTAAAAGGATTGTAGCAGAGAGAGAGAGAGATAGTGGCATTGTTAACTATGAGGGTCACTGTGATGAGTGATGCTAGAATCCTAGGGTTTCACTACAAAAAGGGAACTCTGACTAGAATAAACAATATCCTGCTCCCCCAGCCTCTGTAAGAGAGAGAGGGAGGTAAAAGGATGACATCCCTTCTCCTCCAGGAAGACTGTTTTAAAAAAACACTGCCTAACCCCATTAGCTTAAATCCACCCCAAGACTTAGTACAGCGCCTGACACATAGCGCTTAACAAAAATCGTTATCATCATCAAAACTAATTCCCAATTCCCAATACCATATCCCAGTCACATAACTCTAGCGATACACAGGTAGGGTTATATGTACATGCATGTTTTTACATATTGCTTATTCAACTATTTCACCCTGATACATTTGTATTACTTCTTTAGACAGTAAACTCTTTGTGGACAGGGATCCTGTCTACCAACTCTTTTATATTGTACTTTTCCAAGCACTCAGTACTGTGCTTTGCACACAGTAAGCACTCAGTACAAGTGATTGATATATCACTCGTGTTTACTGAGGGCTTAACTGTGTGCAGTGCACTGTGGTAACTGCATAACCTTATTCTATTAGAACAGAATAAAACATTTCTTCCCTTAGTAAGCTACCTGGGGGGGGAAAAACCACTCTTTTTTGTTTCTGCTTACTACTCCCCCAAGTGTTGAGTGCTTTGCCCTCAGAAGGTACCAAGGATGGAGGGCACGGGGCATCTGAGGAGGATACAAGGTGATCAGGTTGTCCCACCTGAGGCTCCCAGTCTTAATCCCCATTCTACAGATGAGGTAACTGAGGCACAGAAAAGTTAAGTGACTTGTCCAAAGACACACAGCTGACAAGTGGCAGGGCCAGGATTTGAACCCATGACCTCTGACTCCCTAGCCCATGCTCTTTCCACTGAGCCACGCTGCTTCTCTATGGATGGATGGCACACAGGGGCTAGCTCAGCCATAACTGTTCTGTAGCTGGCACTTCCCAGGCCACAGCCTCTATCATCGGCACCTCCGCCGCTGCCTGGATGGGGTGAATGCCACAGGAGCCCAAAATGGCCACCACGTTGCTTCTCAGGCCGGGGCCAAGGGCCACCACCACCACCACCACTCCCCGCAGTAGCGTCACCCCCAAAGAGTTGGGTAACCACTGGCACATTCATCTTCCAAGCTGCTAAGGCAAGCTCCAACTTCAGCCGGGCCTGTCGGCAGCCAGCACCATGGCGGAGGGTGGCAGAAGTAAGAATCCTTCATCTCTCCTTCTCTACCACCCTCTGGCCCTCCCTCTTTGCTTCTAGACTGGAAGCTCGTGGTGGGCAGGGGCCATGTCTACCACCTCTTTTCTACTGTACTCTTCCAAGTACTTAGTACAGTGCTCTGCACACAGTAAGTACTCAATAAATATGACTGATCGATTGCACTGTCTCCTCAAAGCTCCATCCAACCCCTATGCCAAGTGCATTCCAGAACCAAAAATTCTCCTCTACTTTCTTCAGACTAATTGGGAGGAAAATACTTTTCCATGGACACCTCAAAATTTTAATAACTCAATATCTTCTCTTAATTTCAAACCCAGGCTTTATAAAAAATAGTTTACTGATGCCACGCCAATTTTTTTTAAAGCCCCATTCTCACCTCCCTCCCACCAAAAAAAAAAAAAATCAGCCCCTGGTACAAATGGGAGTTTTAATTACCAGGATTTCAAATATACTGGCCCCTAAGAACCGACGCACACAAAATAACAAAACCCATTCACTGTCTTTTTAGTCTATCTGTAGCTATCCAAACATTCAAGTATTCAAAATCACAATCATTAAGGCAAGACTAATCATCCACCCAGTTCTCTACAATTAAGAAAATCTGAATGCTAGAACATTAAAAAGTCTCAGAGATTACTATAATTTGAGGATGTGTAAGATTTTCAGGGGCTCTCATTTCTGTTATTCTACATTAATCTTTTGGAAAAAAATTGGGTAAGTACAGTACAATACTGTACAAATGAAAATTTATCTAGGACTGACCATAAAAATTTGTAATTTTCTTTTAAGCCATAAGCAAACAAATTCCATTTTCTTTCCCAAAATGTTTTCTACTCCCAGACTGTTTTTACTTCTAGTCCCAAATGCTATTTGCCATTTGGAAAGAAAAGTGTATTTTTCAGTCTTTGAAAAGGTCATGAAGGGGATGCACACAACCAACAGTTCACCCCACCCCCAATTTACATTCCATGCCCTCTTAAAAATCCCATCTCAAGGAAGCCTTCCCAGATTAACTTCCAACATTCCAAATCACAAGACCTCATCATCCACCCCTAGTATTTATGGGCTTCCATCCCTCTTCATGGTGTGTATTCATCCCTCTTCACACCTCGTGGGGGGGGAGGGTAGAAATAGTATTCATTAAGTGCCTCTGAGGCAAGCACTGTACTAAGCACTGGTCAAGATGTACACTGAAGACCCAGACACAGTCCCAGACAGACCTCCCCCTCACTGGGGAGGGGACTGGCAACAAACATTTAAGATGAAATAAGAATTGAAGACAAGGGTGATGATTTTTATGGCAGGAAGAGCAGGATTTCAGTTTCTCAGAACTTAAACCAACGGTCCCAAAAGTCAGATTGAGTCACAGCCATGGTCTTCCCACAACCAACCAATCAGTGGTATTTATTTAGTGCCCGTGTGCAGAGCACTGCTGAGCACTGGACTAACCATTTGGGAGAGAACAAGTACAGTAAGTAGATAGGGTTCCTGCACTGAAGGAGATTAAAATCTAGTTCTATTCTGAGTTCCTTCCAATTGCCCCTGCTACACCGGCTATTAGCAGAGAGACCCCACAGAGAATTCCATTTGGTTCAGCTTTCACTGACAACAAGGATGGGGCAAGATCAGCCATCAAGTGATTTGCTCCAACCTGCAGGGCAGTGACCAACATAATAATAATGTTGGGATTTGTTAAGTGCTTATGATGTGAAAAGCACCTAAGCACTGGGGGGATACAAGGTGATCAGGTTGACCCGCGTGGGGCTCACCATCTTCATCCCCATTTGACAGATGAGGGAACTGAGGTACAGAGAAGTGAAGTGACTTGCCCCAAGTCACACAGCTGGCAAGCGGCAGAGCCAGTATTAGAACCCACGACCTCTGACTCCCAAGCCCGGGCTCTTTCCACTGAGCCAGTCACGTCATGCCAAATCTTGCTAACAGGGGGAACTTCTGTTTCCCCTCTTGCCTCCTCCTCCGCTCTCCTGCCCCAACCCCCCAACCAAAAAAAAATAAGACCAGTTCTCTTGGCAATATTGTCCACACAGATTATTACCTCTGTGGCTGAAAGCTCATTGTGGATAGGGAATGTGTCTGATATATTGTACTCTTCCAAGCATTTAGTTCAGTGCTCTGAACACAGTAAGTGCTCAATACATAGGCTTGACTGACTCAAGGGGAAATTATATGTCTACTCTCTTGGGAGAGTTAGAGGACATTATAGTGTCAAAATCCAATAAATTAGAAGACAAGCTTAGATAGAATAGGAAATCTAAACAGTTTAGGATAATGATGACAATCTCCCTCCCATTTCATCCCCAAAACAGCAAGTAAAAAAAAGTTATACATTTGATAATCGTACAATGGATTTATTCTCTAGCTCGGTAAGTGACATGACCACTGAATCATGCAGAAGCTTCAAGCCAAAGGGAATATTTTACTTCTTTGCCGAAAAAAAAAATTAGGTTTAGATAATGGTGGCATTTATACAAGAGGGCTAAAAATGACTTGACAACTTTAAGAGTGAACTTAAACTAAGAAAAAACAATGATTTAAATCTTCCAAAATTAATAGACAAAGGGAACACCTCATCTGTTTCTTCTTCCCACCTAATCATGGTTTTCCACTACTTGGTTTGTATTTTTACTCTCTTCACACCAATATCTACTCTCTACATACTTACTGTCGAGATCTAGCATGGTCTACTGGATAAATCAAAGGACTGGGAGTCAGAAGGTCATGGGTTCTGATCCCAGCTCCACCACTTGTCTGCTGTGTGACCCTGGGCAAGTCACTTCACTTCTCTGTGCCTCAGTTCCCTCATCTGCAAAATCAGAATTAGGACTGTGACTCCTATGTGGGATGTGGACAGTGTCCAGCCTAATTATCCTTTATAACTATAATAACAACACTAATAATGGTATTTCTTAAGCACTTAAATCTGCTCCAGGCACTATTCTAAGCACTGGGGTAGACACAAGATAATCAAGCTGAACACAGTCCATGTCCCACATAGGGCTCACAGTCTTAATCCCCACTTTACAGATGAGGAAACTTAGCAACAGGGAAGTTAGTGACTTGCCCAAGGTCACACAGCAGACAAGTAACAGAGACCAGATTGGAACCCATGACCTTCTTAGAGAAGCAGCGTGGCGCAGTGGAAAGAGCACGGGCTTTGGAGTCAGGGCTCATGAGTTCGAATCCCAGCTCTGCCACTTGTCAGCTGTGTGACTGTGGACAAGTCACTTAACTTCTCTGTGCCTCAGTTCCCTCATCTGTAAAATGGGGATTAAGACTGTGAGCCCCATGTGGGACAACCTGATTCCCCTGTGTCTACCCCAGCGCTTAGAACAGTGCTCTGCACATAGTAAGCGCTTAACAAATACCAACATTATTATTATTATTATTACCTTCTGCTCCCAGGCCTGTGCTCTATCCACTAGGCCACGTTGTATCTACCCCAGCTCTTAGTACAGTGCCTGGCACATAATAAACTCTTTACAAATAACATTTAAAATTTTTTCCAGATATGAGTCACTACATAAATTCAATTTTTGTGAGGCAAGAGTCAATACCTCCATTCTACCTCTGGGAAGCCATACAAAATCATTTGTGCATCTTTTGCACGCACCTCGAGAGCACAGTCAACACCATAAAGGAGTTCCTAGACAAACACAACACATGCACCAGGCAATCTTACCTAGTCTTGTTACTCCAATTAATTTACACAATATACTTAATCACCACAATTATCACTAATGGTATTTACTGAACATTTACCGAGTGTCAAGCACTGTACTGCCACAGAAGACACAGGATCGTTACCTCCGTGATGGACACAAAAAAATTTTTAGTGAGAGCAGGAGGAAGAACAAGGCTAAAACAGGAGGTAGTACAAATATGCCAGGATGAGGTAGTTGAATAATTGAACATACAAATGCATACTAAAATCCACTGAGGTATTTAGGTGCTGAGGATAGGAATGAACTATAGAAGGGCTAACTATAAGCCACTGTCAAGAAATCAGAACTGGTGTCACAAAATTCATGCAAGGCTAGCCAATCCTAAATTAAATAATACCAAAATTAAATTTACATCTGCTAATTTAAACCCATGCCTATTACTCTTTCCTGAATGGCTAACAAGTGAAAAACTTAGATGAGTTTCCTCTTTTTTCCTTTGGAAAAATGTAATAACTAACAGCGAATGGCTATGAGACCAGCAGTCAAGGAAAAAGAAGTAAAATGCCTGAAAAAACCTAGACTGGATTATCTATTCTTGAGATGACTGTGCTTCATAGGTGAAATGTTTTTTGTTTCCTGGTTATCAATTTACCTTTCATTTTCCAATAATACCAGCAACAATCACTAGCCAATTTGGTTAAATGTTGTAGGGCAGAACAGATGATGATGATTTTCAAATGTGAATTAGTTAAGGAAGGGCCGTGTCATGCATTTAGCAATGAATCTCCAAAATACTTTCCTTTTTACTTCAATATTCCCTTGGCTATTTCCCATGCTCCATGATACACATTTTCTAAGACAATTGCTTCCCTAATACTTAAAAAAACCTCACTGACTAGAATTTTTATGTAGTTTGTAGAAAGAGGAAAGAGTTCAAGGTAGAGATGACTAACAAAGGAAATGGTGAATGAACCCTTGCCAAGAAAAAAGGTAGGTAATCTACTATACAGCACCACGTGACTTGGTAAATATTTCCCTTTCATGCTTTCCCCACGCCTGAAAATTGGAAGAAATTAAGTTTTCAGTTCTAGTTCCTGAAACAAAAAAGCTAGTTACCAAGTATTTAAACCGGATGATTCAAAAGCTATTTTTAGTGCTGATTTATCAGATGTCAATCACCCAAAACAATACATAACTATATACTATAGTCAGAGGGTGGGGGAAAAAGGGATTCAAAAAACAAAATGCTCCATGCTGATCTTTCACAACAAAACCTCATGAAGTGAATATGGACACTCTTCCTAAAAAAGGCGAGTGAAAAATGGGGAGAGGTTTGGGGAAAATATAACAATTCCAAAAACCCAAGTGAGAATGCCCCCTTTGAACAGTTTGTGTGGCAGAATGAAAACAACTTCTTTTCAAATCAGGAGCTGGTTCCCAGCTGCCATCCAGAAGCACCTTAATTCTCCAATGATATCTGATTTCTGATACTTCTGGTGTTGGGTTTCCATCCTGAAACACTGTGGGGCTGGAGACGCTCCTTGGCCCAAAGTTACAACTGGACATTCCTGCTCTTGAGATGACTCAAGAAAGAAGCCCGGCAGGAATGTTGAGTCATCCCTCAACATGGGGGCAGGGGGAAAGATGGGGTCATCTCGATTGACCCTAAAAGCTAACAGGCCCCCTTTTAGAAGTTGGCTCTTAGCACTTCAACAGCCAGGTCATCTGCTTGCTGTATTGTTACCTGGACTGACCCTCACCCTAAGGATTGCCTCTTGGCAGGATCGGAAAAGATAAACTTTAGGGTTAGGGTCAAACCAGGTGACAACAGCAATCAATACTGTCAAAACTGGTTACGGTCAAATACCTGCCCGCTCTCTAAAAGAGCAGACTACTGCAAATAGAGAGATTACAGACTAAAACAGAAGAGAGGCACAGGAGGAATTAAGTGCACTTTCACGTTTGACAAACTTCAACGTACTTCTGCAGGATATCAAGGAAGAATCCTAAATTGCAAGCATTTCTTCAAGAAGGTAGTTATGCTCCTGCCAACGTCACTGCTACCCCAAAACTGCATTGTGCTATTTGTTCACTGGGAAGTAAAGGGGTTAGAGGAAAGATGGTTTAAAAATAAATGAAGTAGTACATGGCTACGGTCACGCCCCGTGAAACAGAGGTGAATGACATTTTGCTTTATAAATATTTTATTGCATTTCACTTAATACTTATCAGTGGTCATTTACCCTTCACCTAAACCAATCTGCACTGCTTAAAATCAGTTTATTGTCAACAGTGAACGTGAAGTACTCGGAATTGGTTCTCTTTGGAATGCTAAGGAAAGGCTAACGACAAATATCTTGATACCTGCATCCTTGGCAGAGCCCAAATCAATTTGGTGTTGGAGTACCTATTTTCCTTAGCATTCCAAAGTCAAATCCTGTAAGGAGAAAAACGTTCTAGAATAAAATTACTGTAGTTTTAATTCACTTGTTTTTGAACATCTTCCAGATGCAGGGAAATAAAATAGTCTCTAGGGAACATATGAGAGTAATAGACATGATCTCTACCCTTGAGAAGCCTACATTTATGTTCAAGTACTTGACATACCAGAGTTTACCTTATATGTACAAAATTGCAGTTTTAGAAGTCTGAATTTATGCTTGGTTTTCCTGTTGTGTTAGCCTTGTTTAATTCCGTCACCACAAGCAACTCGAATGGTTAACTGGTTGAATTTCAAAATTTCGCTGCTGAACCAGCTTTTGCTTTTCAATATTAAATATGGCTTGCAAGGTGATGAAATTGTTCATGAAGCGGGATGTGGTATTTGTGGCAGCATGGCAGGTACTTGCCAAGCCACAAATGAACTCCATTACACAATTCAGAAAACAGTGCATTAACTCCTAGGATTGGGGGCCAGGCAGAAGATTTTCCACTTCAAAAAACTGACCAAAAAACCCCAACTTTGTAACTTTCATAAATCTCATTTATTTGTATACCAAAAGGAAACTTAGAAAAATTAAAAGCAAAATTCACCCTTTGGCCAAGCAAGTAGGTCTACTCTTCCCCTATTTCGCTATCTTTAAGGGAGGGACTTATTCTTTGGCTCTGAAGAGTGACCTACCTGCCCTTGTCTTTTAAGCCAAGAACTCGAACGACCTCCCTCCATCCTCCCATCCGGGTCCTTACAAATAGTCAAGAAGCTAAGAAAAGGGAGGCCAGGTGAAGCAGAACTTCACCTCAGTCCTCCACCTTTGCCACTACCGTACACGTTTATATACACACAGTGAGGAAATAAAAGATAAAGCAGCAGCAGCTTGGGGCACAGTGCCAAAGAGAAAGAAGCCAAAGTGACTAAGGCCAGACCTTGGAAACTCTCATTACAACTGAAAAAAGCTAATGCAATTCACCGAACTTGCATGTCATCTTCTCTTTTTTCTACCTACCTCAAGGGAGGCATGTTAAGAAGTGGCAGTGGCCAAATGGGGGGCAGTGGGCCAGAAGGGACTGAATCAAGGGTCTGGATAATCCACAAACTGAATAAATATCTGAGTGATCAAGAGTTGGCTACGCCACTCTGTTCTGCCTCGGCACACATTTTTACTGTGCTCTTTGGATGGAATACTGTTAGGGAACTGGGGTACGCTCACCAGAAAACAAGAGGCTGTTTGGATACAAATGCCTGCAGAAGCAAAGTCACACAAGTGCTGAGGCAGAGTGAACTCTGTCAATACTGAAGTCCCAGCAGCTGGCAACTATGACAGTAAAGCCCCTCTTTACCAAATCCTGTGAAGCATTTAACACAGTGCTCTGCATCTAGTAGGTGCTCAATAAACACTGTCGAATGGCTGGCCCCCGCTCCTCATTCTTGTTTGACAACAAAGGTTTGGTCTAGGTTCTTAACAATAGCTATTTTATGCTGAATTGATCTGAACAAGAACATTAACAAGATCCCTCTCTGCCTAACAAATTTTTCTTAACCACCCCCAACAAAAAAAAAGGATACAAATTAAAAATAAAAAAATTGGTCCTTCAAGTTACATGTCAGAACAAGCACACAAGAGTGGCAGATCTGGAAAATCTAGAAAGGGTACTTAGTTACTACTTCCAAACGACATCTCCTTAGTTAACCACAACATTATTTTTGTCCTGTCAGCACTGAAGAGTCAATACAGCTGCAGCTGAACACGCTAGATTGTCCTGCCCGATGGATCAACAACGAAATTGTTACTCTTGTTTTTGAGTCCAAAAACTTTTATTGTGATGCAGAAGAGAGAACAGCTGGATTTTTAAAGATTCGACCTACCATCAAAGTTGGAGTACAATGGAATGGCTTTGGAAAACGTGTTTGCAAACAATAACATATTGTTTTTAAGCAAATATTTTTTCTGAACAAAATCCAACTGCATTTACTGTCGGTTAGAAAGGCTATTCAGACCAGGTTTTCACTGATGCCAGTTCCTGAATCATAATGCCCATTTATTCAACATATGCATTTCAAATTCTCGCAAATTGCAGCTGGGCTTTGGGGCTCAAAGATGAAGTGGGTAGCAGTAAGATTTTTTTTTTAAGTGCTAGCATTGTTAAGATGACAGTGAAAAACAATCACTCCCATATCATTTCCCTGAAAAATTGTCCATTCCTGCTGTCTGGGGTTCCTTCGTTCCTTCTGCCACTTCTATTAAACTAGTTTCACAATCTTTCTGTAGCCTCTGCTCAGTGTTTTGCCATTTCAAACTGCTGAACAAAGTCCACAACTTTACTAGACTGAGACTTTGCTTCATTATAACATTTCCATTTTTCCTGTTTAAAATTTCTAATTGTTCTCCCTATTCACCATTCGGTTGCGTGTCCAACTAAAAATAACTCTCACATTTCTCTCACAGCAAAGTGGGGACAAACACAGCACTGACACCAACAGATTGAAGACTAAAATGTAATGGTAAATGTCACTACCCCGATGTTCAACCTCGATTAAAGTAATTCAGAGCACACCACCATAATTTAAAAGTGTCTTAATACGATCAGTCTGCATGAGGTGGCAGAAGAAGCAGCTTGATCTGCTCTAACGCTGGTTTTTCATCTTTAATGAAGAATGAGCCCAATCGAGATCAAAAAGTAGGCTTTCTTTTCTTAATCTTGGTAGCAGGCGGTGAACTCCTGAACGCCTCTGTGCATCTCAATTCTGGTTTCCATTAGGGATTTTCTCATGCACACCCAAAAATTCAGAACTTTTAACATTAAGGCAAGACTTCTCAATCCCATGATTCTAAAATGGTGGTGGAAACCAACTTCACTTCAGCTCTTTCAGCATATTTGTCAGAACTTGATGAGGCTCTCCCTAGATGGATAATCCCATCTGTTTCAGAAATAATTATCTCATCAACACCTGCATCATTCATTTCTAAATGAAGCTGACTCCCCAGTTCCACAACTTCTCTGGTTATCTGTTCAGGGATCGCTTTTACACCTTGCAAAATCTGACAAACTGTGAGAAGAGCTTCCCCCAAGTTCCACTCACTGTTTATTGTTTAATCTCAACATTGGTGGGGAGGAAAGGGATTTATTTAACATGAAGCACTAACTCGGAAAATCAAAGCTAATCAGGCATATGCGCAGGAGTGTGGCAACAAACAATATCTCTTCCATCCTCGGGTTGATTTTATGTGGTATAAACCTGGGCTTCAAGGAACTGTTCTAACAATCACTGTATTTTTAAGCACTTCCTATGTAGTAAACTTTGGGGCAGATAATATGAGATTATCTGGTGGGACACACTCCCTCTCTCAAGTGGGGCTCAGAGTTTAAAGGGGTGGGAGAATAGGTGCTTTATCCTTTATAGGTGAGGGAAATGAGGGACAGAGCAGTTAAGTGACTGGACCCAGATCATACAAAAAGCAAGTGGATGAACCAGGAAATCACATATAGTGCCTGTAGTTCACTGAAATGTCAGAACCAGAACGCTTTGCAGGCTGTTGGTCTAGTGACCTTCAGTGTAGCTGTCAGATTTGACGCCACGTGGGCAGCACCACTGCCAATCACCCAGAGTACACACAACTTCTGTAAAACCTAAGTACGGAAATGACCATCCATCTCAGTTTGTGAAGCAGTTTCGGTGAATAAGCTCTGTCGAGGGCACCACCTGAATTTGGGGAGCCGGGTCCCAGTCTCTATCTGGTATGTTGGCCAACGGGAAAGAAATCACAAGCAAAATATAAATCCTTTCCTTTGCCTGCTTCTTCTATTCTGAAGGAAAAAAATAAAATCAAGACTCCCCAAAAAGCACCTTATAATTTACTCTGTCAGTAAAGCTGAGTTGACAGACCAGAAAATGTTATCCTCCCTTGAATGTGCACTGCTGTCCATCACTGCTCTTCAAGTACTTCCAACTGAGCCTTTCCCCACCATGGGATACTCTGAGACAAAATAAAGACTTGTTTTCTGTTCAGACAGAAAGGGTTACAATAAAAATTAGCTTTAAGGACACTGAAGGGACTGATGCCAACAAGCTGACCTCATTTCCACTAAAGGATCTGCCCATCACGTGCAGGGGTCAGGGAGTGGGTGGGTGGAGGGGAGAAGCAAATTGCAGCTGTCCTGAAGGGCTGCCGAGTCTTGGAACCCCAGCGAGCCCACAGGAACTTGACACTTGTGCAATTCTCCACATGAGGCAGGAGGTGCTGTCTGCACTTACCATGGGGGTAGGGGGAAGGGGGGTGTGCTACCAGACCCCGGGAACCTGGAACATGGAGCAGCAGAGCCTTGAAGCCTACCTCATACCACATGAGGCAAAATGGCAATATGAGATCATCACCGGGACAGGCAAAGAGAAAAACAGATAGTCGCCCACTATTCATAAATGGGTACTTTACAAAGAGCACTCTCTCTTCTGGGGATCCTTGCCCTCAAGATACCTGGAGAAAATATTGTAAGACAATTCTAATCACTACCTTCTACTTCCCAAATTGGGGCTGATGTGATAAATGAGGTTAGCAAAGGAGGAAGTAAGCTTGCATTGCTAGAAATAATGCTTCTATTTTATTCTAAAAAAAGAGGACATAACTCAAATCTCAAATTTCCAGCTCCCCAAAATAGGGTCTCTAATACAAGAAAGGTGAACAAGGCAGTGCAGGTGGTTGACCCAATATTGAAACTTCAGAAAACTAGAGCATACCATTCTGACCAAAGTCTCTATCTTCAGACCCCACACCTTCCTCACCATTTAAGACTCAAGGGTTCTCAATTATTTCAGAAAAGGTCTGGGGCAGGAGGCATTTGAAGCTCCAACTACTTCAATAATAAATCAATTGGATTTATTGAGTGCTTACCGTGCCCAAGGCACTAAATTAAGCATTTAGGAGAGTATAACAGAGCAACAGGTATTTCCCTGCCCACAACAAGCTTACAGTCTAGAGGGAAAGCAGACGATATAAATTATGGATATGTACCTAAGTGCTATGGGGCTGGGTGATTAATAAAGGGAGCAAGTCAGGGCTATGAAAGAGGGAGTGGGAAAAGAAGAAATGAGGGCTTAGAGAAGATCTCGTGCTGGGGGAGGGAAGGGGTCTAACTTTTTGCCTGGATAATGGAATACAATCCAAATATTTTATTATTGATTGGTTCAAAAGCTCAATCAGGCCCACCAAAATTTTCACCCACCCCTAAAACTACACTGCTCCTTAGGGTTTACAATCCTACCACTTTTCTCCCCTAGTCATAGGTACTCCCTTCAAGTGCCTTATGCTATAGATCAGGACGATAAGAGCCTCTTCCAACAATCAATTTCTCAGCTTCCTTGCCAATTTACATGACCCTATCAAACAAACAAAAAAAAAATCAAAGAACTAGAAGGCAGGCCTTGATTCCTTTTAGGCCTTGGGTTCATGCTAATTTACAAGGCAATGATATTATAAATGTCCAGGTACCAGATGATGATAAACTTCTGTACTTTATTTTTTACCTTGCATCTTCTTTCCAAAGAGTAATATAATCAACTGCATTTACTGAGTGCCTACTGTGTGCAGAGCTCTGCATTAAGCATTTGGGAGAGCACAATATAACAGTTCATAGATATGTTCCCTGCCCACAACTAGCTTACAGTAATTAGCTTGCAACAGCTTACAGTGTTCTGCACACATTAAGTGCTCAATAAATACCACTGACTAAATGATACCCACCACTTCATTAATCCTTTCAATAGCTGTAAACCACTGTGCAACTATTTACAAAACTGAAGAAAAGGAGAGGGCAAGAATTAAACCATCTTGTTCACCACCTGTCAGTGACAGAGCCAAGACTTCTTCATTCCAAATCCCGACCTTGTATGCCTGAGACAGTAACTCAAGAACAAGTTTTTCGCTTCACATATAAGAAAAGGCACTTCAAGTGCTGATCATCATAGGGAAACGGATACTTGGGGTGCGGATTTTTCCTGAGAAAACTGATTTGGAATCTAATTAAAACTTGATTTTTTTCCTCACCTCGGTAAAAATGTTCTATTGTTTTAAATTCCCAGATTCTAGTTTTGCATGGTTCACCAGTTTCCACAGGCAGGTTTTTATTTTTTGACAGTAACGGAAGACTAAAGAAATAATCACAACAATCTGATAATAAACAATGTTAAGGCAGCTCATCTTAAGTAACTGGGTCCCACAGACAATTTAGCTTATTTTTTGCATGTCCATCTTCTCCAAAGCAGAGTCCTAACCTCAAAAGGAAGGTTATACGGATTAATGCTGGAGCCTGTACCCTAAACCTGGGACATTCCAAAGGACAAAGAAAACGGAGGCCCCTCAAAGGGAGAATTATGTTGTTGAAAAGTGATGAAGCTTCATGATATCACATTCCCAAATGTACATTAAGTCTACTAATAGAAATATTAACAATTCTGCATAAAATTGGGTTAAACCAACTTTAGGCCATGACAGAATTAGAATGGACTTGTATATTCACATCCATTTTGGAAGTGAAGCGTCAAGAAAAAACTTGCTTCATATTTTAGCAGATTTAACTTCGCGGCCTTTTTTCACCGTGAGACAATGTTCTGGGTTTGCAACCAGTCAGTCGATTGTATTTGAGTGCTTACTGGATCCAGAGCACTGTACTAAGCACTTGGGTGACTACAATATAGCCGGTGTAAGTTTCCCCCAGTTTAAGTAGTATTAGCAGTAATAATAATAACAGTGATAACACAATTGGAATTAATATGAGAGCTCTAGTTAGCGCAAGGTGTCTTTTTATAAAAGCTTGTTGTATGCAGTGCATGGGTCTACCCACTCTGTTATACTGTACTCTCCCAAGTGCTTAGTACAGTGCACACTGCACACAGAAGCACTCAATAAATAACTGATTGAAAGATTTTTTTTTAATGGAATTTAAGCACCTACCATATGCCAGCACTGTACTGGGTAGATACAACTTTATCAGGTTGGAGACAGACCCAATCCTAAGGGCTCACAGTTTTAATCCCCATTTTACAGATGAGGTAACAAACACAAAGAAGTTAAGTGACTTGACCGAAGTCACAAACCGATATGTGGCAGAGCTGGGATTGGAACCCAGGTGCTTCTGACTCCCAGGCCCATGCTCTATCCATTAAGCCAATGCTGCTTTTCATTCTTTGAAAATTAAATACTTCACAAAAGTTTAAGTCCAAAAGCTATTATTGGTCCAAATTTATACTGCAGTTTATTGATTTGATTATGTAACATTCATTTAAAAATCACTGCTTAATTCATTTATATTGTTTTGATTTTTTTTAATCTTGGGAACGCATTAATGTGCTTTACATTATTTCCTATGGGAAACTATACTTCATTTAGTGCTCTTTCACTGAACATTGTTTTCACGGAACCAATTAAGGGCACTAACTGGGGTGTGTCAGTATTTAATCAAAATCCATTATAAAACAAGGCATACTTAAAATTGCAACCTAAAAAAAAAGTATATAAAACACTTCATTTCTCAGGTAAGGGCCTAGTTGATGTCAAAGGACCATAGATGGGGGACCTTAAGCAAAGCAATGATGATGAGCAAGAATATTTTATGAACTCCTAAGAAACATATGCTTTACAATTCACCTTGAATTGAAGTGAACCAACTCACAAAAAAATAAGATGGCTATACAAACAATAGCCTTTTTGAAAGAGTAAGTATCCCACAATACACATTCTACACTAACCATCTAGTCACAAGATTTCGATGTCAGTTTTCTATAATGTGACGGTGTCCTGCAGGATATCAGGGAAATAAGGAGGAGTTATTGGACACTATATAATACCGTAGCATTAGAAAGCTTCTTATTTTGGGATAAAGTAACTTGAAACATACATTCCTCCTGCTGGCAGAACCTTAAGGTGCCCGGGCTCCTTGAAAATAAATTATGTTCTAATACTGAATTTAAACAGAAGGTTTCAAGCTTGCATTCAGGTATGTTTGGGTGTAGGTCATATCACTGAAATAAATAAAATAGAGCATCTCTGATTTCTGAAACCTAGGAAACTAGCCGGGCTATCCTAGGTTTTAGTGGATTTGTCCTGTTAAAGGATAGCACAGAAGTAGTCTCCCAAAATACACTAACGTCCAGTGGTAAAATTCCCCTCATTGAAAATGAAACAATACAAATTTAGACTTTCCTGAGTCAATCCTCAAATTAGACTCTGATTTCAAATTAACAAATAGAATGATCCGTGTCATTAGTTTACTGTCTCCCACCAATGCATCAAGGGGACAACATGGGAAAGTCTGACTGGCATTTAAATTACAGCTTCTATTTTCTGTGGAAGAAACTAGATAAGAACCTATTTTTCCAAGTCCAAAGTGAGTTCTAACCAAACACATACAACAAGAAGCCACCCGGCTCATTGCTTTAGGTCCTCTCCCAAGGGTTAAGGACACACGGGCCATTGCTTACTTTGCAACAAACCGTTACCATTCTTCCTAGGGTTACCCTCTGTTTCCAGAAGCCCTGAAGACAAGCAGAATCAAGTTTCAAAGGCTGTCTGGTTTGGCAAAGAAGCCTCGGGCCTGTGTGTTCCAGTTCCACCTCTGCCACTCAAATGCAGTCTAGCCGGCAGAGCTCTCTGTCCTCTTCCCCATTTCCAAGTCAGAAGCACTACTCAAAACCCTTTCCCATGCAAATGGAGAAGCAATAATCAAAAAGCTGTTGGCATTCTTCAGACTTCCATGACAAAGCTGGTTCCTAAAAACTGTCAAGTCAAAATGTAAATTGGAACCAATTTTCTCAAAAGAGCCTTCTAAATGGGGGATTGGTTCTTGTGACAAGGTTAGCAACCCACCTTTACCTAAATCATGAATTCAATTATAGGTGAGTGGTATTGCTACGTTAATAAGCTTATAGCGAATCGGAGGGGTCCGACGATAGGATAGACTCACTACTAGATGATACATGTTGACCCTCCCTGGAGATTCTAAACTGTAAGCTCAGTGTGGGCAGGGAATGTGTCTACTAACTCCATTAGATAGTACTCTCCCCCAAGTGCTCACTCCAGTGCTGTGTACGCAGGATGCATTCAATCAATCAATACGATTGATTGATTGATTCTGGCTAGTGATCAGGCAGTGTCCCCTGCACCCAGTATTTCCTTCTCCCATTCCTATCCCTCAGTGGCATTTACTGAGCATTCACTGTGGGCGGATCACTGGACTAGGGTGCTTGGGAGAGTTCAATTCAGTTGGTAGATGTGGCCCCTGTACTCAAAAAGCTTAAAGACAATCATTAAAGTAAGTTACAGGTATGGGAAGTAACAATATAAAATTAATACATAAAGGATCCTATCAAGGCAATTATTAAAATGATTTCCCTGTGTCATTCCCCCTACCTCCACTGTGAACAACAACAAAAATAATAATAATAAGTTAATATGGTATTTGCTAAGTGCTATATGCAAAGTAGTGAATTAAGCACTGGGGTAGATACAAGGTACTTGGGTCAGGAACAGTCTCTGGCCCACAGGAGGCTCAGAGTCCAAGAAGGAGGGAGAACCGTTATCTCATTCCCATTTTGCAGATGAGGAAACAGCCACAGAGAAGTGATTTGCCCAGTCACAGAGCAGGCAAGTGGCAGGGGGCCAGGATTAGAATCCAGGTCTCATGACTCCAGATGCAGTGCTGTAACATTAAAACTGGTGTGATTAAAGGCGAAACAATGTGCAAATGAATAAACGTGCCATTCAGCATAACTCAAAATTAGTTGCAAATTGAGAGCCACTTCTAGTGAGAAATCAAATAAACAGGATTGAGAGCATCTAGTTTTTGCTAAGCCCTTAGAAATATATACTTTAAGTGACTTCTATATATCAAAATCAGGAGGATGGGATGACAGGGATGAAGTCATCATTGCTTAAACCAGCCTGTAGCCCCTCCAGAGGAGATGAGAACCCAAATCAGATGACCCTTGGCTAGTTCTCATAAATCTGCTCTGAAACTCTTACCAAAGGGTTGAGGGAAAGCTGGCTGGAGAGCTGCTGATTTCAAGGATTTGGGACCATGACTTGTTCATTCCAAGCGCTTAGTACAGTGCTCTGCACATAGCAGGCGCTCAATAAATACTATTGAATGAATGAATCTTGTACAAAAAGACTTCTTGGGAATGAACTGGAAGAAGTGACTTCTCCAGGTACCCCGAAGCTCTGGGAATTCTAACTTTGAGCCAGAAAACTTGGAAATCAGGAATACCCACTTTTCATTTGGAGGTTGGGGAGGAGCAGTGGGGAGGGTACAAGGCCTCACATGGACTTGACTCACCTCACATAAACTAGCTCAGGAGTGGGAAGAGAAGCGGGAGCCTGGGTGGAGAAGCGGCAAAGCCGCTGTGCAGGCCCACTCCACGGGACTTACACTACTACTGCGATGGCTCCAAAGAGCACAGCTGCCTCATCCAAGAAACATCCCTAAGGTGCCTGCGGGAATTTGCGACCTAACAGGTATGGTCAGCAGGTACCTTCTCTTCATTTTACAAATGAGGAAAAGGAGGCAACTGGGACCCAGAAACCTTAAGTGACTTCCCCAAGGTTACACAACAGGTCAGGGGCAGAGTCAGGATGATAACCTGGAGTCCCCACTTGCATTTAAAAAAAAAAAAAAAGACAGCTCCATTGCCTCCTCTGAACTACTGTTTTTGTTTTGGCCTGAACTAATGACCAATCCTAAACTGAAAAAAGTGATTTCAACTTGGAAAGATGTACTTTGTCTCTAACGTCAAGGAAAGTGCCTAGAAATTTAAAAAGACTGAGGAGGAACAATGACAGTATTACTAAGTTGTCGTTATAGAGGAATTAAATATTCGGGGTGAATGGTAAAAAATTACAAATTTAAGCTATTAGTTCCAGCAGTGAAATCAAGTATCCTTGCTGTTTCATTAAACTGATCTAATCTGACTGGTCAAGATAGAGGTAAGAAGCAAAGCAGATGTCACTCCGCATGTCCAACACTGATAACAGTTTATGGGGCAATCAGGCTTATCACATATTTCCTTAGATAATTCTGAAGGTAGTGTTCACTTCTACTTAAACCACTAGATGGTACCCCTGCTCCATACTAATTTTAAGTGAAAACTTAACTGGTAATTACAAAAGATAACCAGCTAGCCAAAAAGGAGTATTGCAGTAAAATACCATTTAAAGGAAAAGTCTACTCCTTTGTGAATTACATAATGAGGCGTCATGTGATCCTGAGATTATGCCCAGTCTACAGGGAACAAACCCAGCCTAGCATTAGACTAACAAGGGAAGCAGCGTGGTCTAGTGGGAAGAGCACGGGCCTGGGAGTCGGAGGAACTGGGTCCTAATCCTGGTTATTCCACTCGTCTATGTGACCTTGGGCTCCTGTACCTCCGTTTCCACATCTGTAAAATGGGGATTCAATTCTATTAAGACTGTGAGCCCCATGTTGGATAGGGATTACATCCAATTTATCTTCTATCTTAGAGCTCAGTTCAATGGTTGGCATACAGTAAACACTTAATAAGTACCATAATTATCAATTACTAAAACTATTACGAATAGCAGCACGACAAAAACCACACTTATTGGAGACTGCAGCCTGCTCCCTTACATCCCCAGTTTGTTTATTTTTCAAGGCACTCATTAAGTGCTTACTATGTGCCTGGCACTATACTAAACACTAGAGTATGATACAAATTAATCAGGTTAAACACAATTTATGTCCCAGAGTGGGGCTCATAGTCTTCATCCCCATTTTACAGATGAGGTAATTAGGCACAGCACAATTAAATGACTTGCCAAAAACAAAACAAAAGATAAGTGGCAGATCCGGGATTAGAACCCAAGTTCTTCTGAATCCCAAGCTGGTGCTGTTCTAAAATGACCCAAAGAAGCTCCTTTTGGGCAGGGGATGTCACGCTTTTTTGTTGTGTTGTACTTTCCCTTGCGCTTAGTACAGTGCTCTGCACAAAATAAGCTCTCAAATACAATCTAATGAATGAATGAAGGTTTTGTTCAGCAAAAAGTAGGAACAAATCCTACTAGCCTTTTAACTGGAGCCTTTCCAGGGCTCTTTGACATAATTTGAGAAAAATGAAAGCTGAAGTGAAAATTAATCAAGGCCAAAGTGGCTGAGATGAGAGACACAAGCATCACTTTTCTTCAATCAATTAAATAAACTTCTGAACTGAAGCTCCTTCTAGGGTCAGCATGCATGCTCCAGGGAATGCCGAAAGCATGGCAGTGTTGTGCACGGATGCAGCAGACCCGGAGTACTTTCTGGTCCTACAAATCCCTGGAGCCACAGGTGTTTCCAGGCCCTCCAGCCCCACACAGGCCCTGCCTCCAAAGACTCATTGCTGTTTTGGACAGAAACTATGTTTTGCAACTTGTTGGGAATTTTCCCATGCATCTGGACATCACAAAATATCTTTTGAGGTGCTCAATAAACACTGTTTATAAGGCTGGGGGGGATTTAAACAAAGCTCAGCAACCTCTAGGGTGGAAGTGAGGGTTCCAGCCTCTAGCTCTCCAGTATAAATAGTAGCATTACAGTGATGCTAATTAATGCCAACAATGAATGCATCAAAAAGGACTATAATTAAGATCGTATTAGTTAAGTATCCCTTTTTTTAGGAACAGCATTAAACTTCAGGAGAATGACAGCTTGCCATTTAAAATTTAGGCCTATTCAAAGGCTGAGGTGAAACTGGAACAATTATGAATAGTAATGTGCAATACTAATCATGGCAGGAAGGGGACACACAAAAATGACAGCAGGCTGAAGAATTTAGATACGTCCACTGCTCTCCCCACTGAATCACATTTCCTTCAACAGCTTAGGAGGGAATTTATATTTATTTATTTTTAAAAAACAAGTTGGTACGCACCATTTCAGGACTTCTCTAAATTGGGACATCACAGAATGGGCAACAGAAATGAATTGAACGCAGTCCCTCCTGACTGAGGTCCTTGCAGGCAGGCAACATTTCTACCAACTTGGTTGAACTGCAGTCTCCCAAGCGTTTAGTCCAGTGCTCTGCACACAGTAAACGCTCAATAAATCCCACTGATTAACATTGTGGAAGACACTGTTCCTGAGCATTTTCCTCTTAAACTTCTCCCAACCACCACACCTCTGGCATGCAAGAGTTTTGCTTATGTATTGCTTAGATGGCCATTTCAAAAAGGCAGTAAAAGCAGTAATAGTAAAAGCAACAATACGTAAGGGCGTTCTAAAGGAGGTGCTGGTGGGGGTTCTGGCTGATTCATTACAGTTGGTTAAAACTGCTTGCGTGTTTTTATGGGATGAGTGCTTCTAGGACAGTAATCTGCATACAACTATTTCTGAACGACTGACTCTAGGTCATGATGCTTGAAATCAGCTGAATTGGAAGTTTTCCAGAGGACAGGAAGCATGAAGTAACACCTGCAACCAGGTCTCTTGTTGCATCCTCTAGCCTGGATAAAAAGAACAGGACACTACAAATTTCTGCTTTACCCCACTTTGTGATGGGGAATAGATCTGACAAGGCAAGCCCAGCCACACCATTATGAAGCAAGTCTAAGACTCTTAATAAACTTTACAAGGCAATAAAATTTACCAAGCAATTACTACACAACAGATCTACTGATGCTGTCAAAAGCTGTTCCTTAAAGGGTAAGCTGATGATCCTCTGAAGTCCTGTGACAGTTCCTCAGTGCCCCATATCCTGGGGAAAAGCTTATTTATTCATTCATTCAATAGTATTTATTAAGCACTTACTGTGTGCAGAGGACAGTACTAAGCACTTGGTAAAGTACAATACAACAATAAAGAGTGACTATCCCTAGCCACAACCAACTCCCGGGCTAGCCCCCTGCATTCTATAGATCTCGACAGGTATCCCACTATGTGTTAATAGGTTTTATGGTTCTAGCTATTGCAGTACCTTCCTCAACAGCTGGAACAGGTGCCAATTCACACTTTTGAAGGGGCTCATCTGGATAGTAGAATATGAATATACACCTGGAATTCATTCAATCCCCTTTGATCTCCAATACTTTGGACTCACCGGTTTTGTGGGGGGTGGGAGGGATGGACGGCCCCCCTGCCCATGGACAACATCGGGTTTCCCAGTGAAGACTCTCCCAACCCCACCCACCCAAAGACTGGTATAATAGGTGCACAAACCAGATGAGGGAAGAACAGGGTCTCCTTCGGAGAGGGTGCTCATTTAATATCACAGCCATAGACTGCACCAATACTCTAACCAACCTTCTCTCAATGTTTCCAATCGAGCCATCAACAGCATTTATTAGGCACTTATGTGAACTCATTATGGGCAGGGAACGGGCCTGCTACTTCTGTTGTTATGAAACTTCTTTATGGGCAGGGCACGTGCCTGTTGATTCTGTCTTGTACTCTCCCAAGCATTCAGTACAGTGCTCTGCTCTTAGTAAGAGCCCAATAAATACCACTGATTGATTACTTCACGCAGAGCAATGCATTAAGTGCCTGGGAAAGTACAATGCAACAGAGCCAGCAGATACATTCCCTGCCCACAAGGAGCTTAGAGTCTGGAGGGAGAGACAGACATTAATATACTCAATCAATGGCCTTTTCTGAGCGATTACTATGTCTAGAGCAATCAGTCAATGGTATTTACTGAGACCTTACTCTGTGCAGAACACTGTACTAAGTGCTTGGGAGAGTACAACACAACAGAGTTGGTAGACATACTCCCTGCTTACAATGAGCTTACAGTCTAGAGGGGGATACACACTGATATAAGCAAATAAGTTACAGATGTGCACAAATGCACTGCAAAGACTCCTTAGGGAATATGAATGGCTCACCACAAACCATCATCACTAATGGAAAAATTTCCCTCTTGACAGCGGGATAATTCATACGGGACACAGCATCCTACACCAGTAGGTGGGTACAGGTACTGGTTGCTGGGTGCTAAAGAGGCAACGATGCCATTTGGCAGAGCTTTGGAGGTCAGAGCACCCCTATTTAGGAAGGCACTACTCCCCGAAACAGGGCTGATTAGAAAGGGTGTGCCCCAAAATGGTCTGCTTCCCCCCAATTTAAACTGGCCACACACTCAACTACCAACTAGTGAACTGTAAACTTGTGCAGCAAAACAAAACCCAATGAGGGAGGTACTTTGGGAACACACTTCTTTGCCTATTTCTAACCTCCATTCCTGCTGCAATACCGTCAATTCCAAGCTAGATTACCTACATTGCCTCTAAAGTACCTTTTAGTAACCAAGCTGATTTAGATCAGGGTTTTAGGAATTTCCTCTAGAAGTTAAATGAATATATATTTTTAACACTGAAGACCTGTAGACATTGCCCTGGGGGGCAGAGGCAGCAAATAAAAAAAAGGCAGTCTCCTACAGAAATGCAATGTGAACCCATCTAAGAGCCGGCATTTGTATATTGTATTTCCGTAATATTTGACAATACTGTCACAATCCTGAAAATGAAGACTGAAAATTGTGCATGCCTAGACATCAAGAAAAATAAACACGATTTTCCTCTCAAATACTTTAAAGATATTTTCATTTAAATTCTCAAAACAATTTTTAGATAAACTACTGCCACCTCAACCACAGTTCAATGGCAAATAGGCAATTATTGCAATACTGAGCCACACCCCAAAATATAACAGGAAAAGTCTGCATTCTTATGTCACGTTAGACAGTCTCAAACGTCAAGTGAGTTGAAATTACACACTTAAAATGAAAAATTCCAAAAGAGATCATTGAAATGTACCCGCCATGCACTTAGAAATCAAATATCTGTCACTCTTCACTGCTGTCCTGGACTTTCCCAAGAGCTTAGTTCAGTGCTCTGCACACAGTAAGCGCTCAATAAATATGACTGAATGTACGAATGTTGTCTTTACTGAGAGACAACTACTGACTCAAGTGTTTAGGTTTATGTATCAACTAGGCTGGAAATTTTTTTTAAATGAGCCAGTGATAGGAAATGTCTTCCACTGCTTCCTCTTTTCTCTCAAAGCCTATCTTTCAATTAACAGGAGATAAAGTACTTGAGTTTGGAAGATAAATAAAAATGCAATATTAACAGTTCTAAACCTTAATCTGTTGGCTGTAAAAGCTTTGTAAAATAATGAGGGAGTCAAAATACAAACTAGAAAAAGGACTTTCTACCAGATGTCCAGCTGGCTATTCAAAGATTAGAAGCTGGTTTTTTTTTTAAAGTTTCCTTTTTAAAAAGAAATCAACAGGACACAACCCGAAAAATCAAGACTTCAGAAACATATCCCCTGATGTAGAGTCAGTACCATAACACTTACTTTCTCCTTTGGCCTTTTTCTGAACCTGTATCTACCCCCAGCGCTTAGAACAGTGCTTAAATGCAATTCAAAATTACTATTGCAAGACGTACTTGGAAATTAGTTACATTTTCTCAATGCAATAGACCAAAAAGGGTTGGAAAGGGTAAGAATCACCTAAGTGGCGCAATGCATCAGTTCCACAATTATCAGTAATATTTTTTAGAAACATGCCAAGAAATCTAGTCACCAGAGACAAATACCTTTAGGCAAAGAGGATCTGGAGATTACTCCAGGAGATGAGTGTGGCAGTATGTTCGGGAATCCCACCCTCTTACTTACACGGTAAACCCTATGAGGGGACAGGGACCGTGTCTGACCTGATTAACCTCTAGGCTGTAAGCTCCTTATGGGTAGGGAAAACGTCTGCTAATTCTGTTGCATTGTACCCTCCCAGATGCCTAGTTCAGTGCTCTGCACATAGGTGCTCAATACTGATTATCCCTAGCACTTTGAACAGTGCTTGACACCTAGAAAGCACATAACAAATACCATTAAAATAAGAATTGCATAAAGTTTCAAAAGCAGTGATGGAAATGAAAAGGAAGACAGTGAAACACCCTCCAGCCATCTATAGGAGTTGCTTGGTCCTGTTCGATCTACTCTGAGATGGGAGGCAGGGCCAGAATGGCCCTAAAAGGCACGGCTCCTATCAGGGGATTCCAGCCTCAAGGGCTTCTGAGGAGCTTGATCCAAAGTAAGTTGCAAGACAGGGCTCAGGGCTTCGCAACTGACACCAGACCCACACCCCAGGGAGGGGCCAGAAGTTTGACTTGCCTATCATAACCTGCATTTCCCCAAAGGTGGGTGGACATGAGAAGCAGCGTGGCTCAGTGGAAAGAGCACGGGCTTTGGAATCAGGGCTCATGAGTTCGAATCCCAGCTCTGCCACTTGTCGGCTGTGTGACTGTGGGCAAGTCACTTCACTTCTCTGCGCCTCAGTTCCCTCATCTGTAAAATGGGGATTAAGACTGTGAGCCCCATGTGGGACAACCTGATTCCCCTATGTCTACCCCAGCGCTAGAACAGTGCTCGGCACATAGTAAGCGCTTAACAAATACCAACATTATTATTATTATTAGATCACCACTGAGTAGCTCCCAGCTGATGTCCTGTAAAAAGCCATTAACATGCTTACAGACGAAAGTAAGGTCGATTGGGGCCCTTCCTTATAAGTGGTGACTCCCCTAGTCTTTGCCCCCATGTCTCTGGAAGAGCCAAGTTCTAAGTACCCCAAGTATCCCCAAGGTCAGGGAGAGCCATGCCATAGGATCATTCATTCATTCATTTGATCACATTTATTGAGCATGTACTGTGTGCAGAGCACTGCACTAAGCGTTTGGAAAATACAATTCAGCAATAAGGAGAGACAATCCCTGCCCACAACGAGCTTACAGTCTAGGGGGGTAAGGCACTTCCTGAGATAGAACAAAAGAAGGAAGTGGGTGAGTTTTGGAATAATGACTTCCTGGTAAATTTTAGGGGATTCTATAAAATTTAGTTTCTCTACCTGAAGCCCATTCCAAGGGAAAGTGAGATGACAACCACAAACCTGGCTTAATCTAACGGTACATTTCTCAAAGCCTCGCCTCCTCTCATTTATAGAACCAGCTGAACTAGAACTCTGCTCTTTCACAGCTGGACTAGATGCACTTTAAAGGGTAGCTGGATGAAGGGAGCTTGAAAACTACCTGGATGAAAAATGTCAGTTAAAAGAGCCAAATAAATTTTTCTCTCCTCTGCTCCCTTTATGCCTGCCTACGTGTAAGTTCCCATCCTCCTGATAACCCTGCTTGAAGCTGATGAGCATAAAAAGGAAGAGGTGGTCTCGGCTGGCATTTTTATTTTTATAGGTGCAACCTTGGGTGAAAATGGAGCCTATATGCAGAGAATCTTAATTTCTTTGTGAACAGTAGATCGGTTACCAGGGTTTGGATAAAATTCACTGACCTTCCTCAAAGATGTGACTGCTACTAAAAAAGCTAGCTTCCCAAGTGAGAGATGTAACTTGCAACTGCAAGGGTTCAAACAGGAGTTTAGTTAATTGGGTCAATGTCATATTATGTCCCATGGAGTGGAAGGAACTCAAATGGGAGGATTAATCTTGACTAACCCCCTAAGGAATTTGAAGATCAAAGGAGAATAACCCATGAGGCCTGGCTCAGAATGGGTAGAAAATGTAGATATGGCAATCTATGCACCTTGATTGATGGTATTTTTAGTCCTGCCTGATTGAGATAAACTCTGTAATCTAGAATTGACAACTCAACAGGATTAGTGATTCTGGACTGGCACAATTTAGGGAAATGAGTCTATCTGGGGACTCATGTCTACCCAGTTCAAGACTTCCTGGGGGTGGGTAGGAGGCCGGGGGGGGGGGGGAAGAGGGGGGAATCATCTAAATTCCTATACCTCTTCTACCCCACAAAGCCTGGCAATTTCCTTCCTCTGCCTTCAGAGTCCTAGGGCTCAGCAACCACCTGGTTATTGCTTGGGTTCCTAGAATGGAATGAGTTAAAGATAAAATTACTATATTTCAATTATTAAATAACCTTCTACAACTGGTTTTGTTCAACTCTTATTTCCTGGTATCTGTAGAGCACTTACTTTTCCAAGGCACTTCCACACCCATTATTTCCACTTCTCCTCACCACATTCCTGGGAGGCAGGTATTCTTAGCCCCACTTGACAGATGGGGCAGGGGAGCTAAATGACGCACCCAAGGATACAGCAGGCCAGTGACAGAGGTGAAACCAGAACACAGGTCTCAACTCCCAGCCTCAACCTGTTTCCCACTAGATCATGCTGCCACCATAAAAGCTGGTCAGCAAAAAAACTGAGGATTTTTTTTTTTTAATACTCTTAGGTGTAAATTTTCAGACAAGGTAACAACGGGTGAGGAGGGAATACATAAATAAATCATGAAGTGGGAGGGAGGGGTGTCAACACATTCAAGATGATTTGTGCTGTGCAAGATACTGAGGCAAAAATAGACCTCTCTTCCCATTTTCCAATGAACTCCATAAGCAAACTTTTTCCAGCCTTACTTTTATAAAAAATAAAAACTGTGATTTGTTGAATGAAATACGACTCCTGGGGTTCCACTGTCCTGCAGGTAGCTCTGTCCTACAATCGATTTCCTCTTCTTGGAATGAAAGTGGTGGAAATCCATGGCCCACTTTTCACAATCACATGGACCAATGGGGTCTCTTGGCAGACTTCTGAAGTGCTTTCCACATTGCTCATTTAAGTAGATCATTGGGGTTTGATTGTCCATCTTAATGAGGCTCGATTCCTGCTTCAGACAATCCCTGGGCACTGCTCTCATTTCCAGCTCATTTGTTTATGAAAAAGGGTGGGTAGTAATCAGGCCAGACTGTGGAATGGCTGTTTTAGTCCATTTCTAGGTGTCCTACACATTTTAGAAGAATGCTATATGGGTGAATAATGGGGTCTAAATCCCTTGAGATCTCTTGCTTATTTAGACCCATTCACCCAAAATGAAAATGAAGCTTCTTTCAGCAGTATTTGATACCAAAAAAATCTAGAAAGGGCAGGAGGAGGAAATCTTATGCATGTTATCCTACTTGACCAGCGAAGAATGGACTCACGTACAAATGTCCGCCTGTGTGGTGAAAAGTGATATTTGTTAAGCACTTGCTATTCAATTAATCATATTTACTGTGCACTTACTGTGTGCAAAGCACTGTTCTAAGAGCTTGGGAGAGTACAATACAATAATAATCCTGGGGTATTATCTTTGATTGTGTACTTTCAAAAAGTAAAAGTAGGTGTGTAATTGTCTTCAAACCAAGTTTATTGTTTATTCAATAACACAAATAACTTTAAACCATGTTTGCTGACTGACCTTAGGCAAGCCACCTAACATTTCTGGGTCTCAGTGATCTTATCTGCAAATGGGGATTAAGACTGTGAGGTCCATGTGGGATAGACACTGTCCAACCCGATTTGCTTGTATCCACCACAGCCCTTAGTATAGTACGTGGAACACAGTAAGCACTTTAATATTACATTTATTACTACCATTTAAGCTGTTCCAGAACTTTATTGATACTAATTCTAAATATAGCCAGCACTTAGTACAATGCCTGGAAAATACCATTATTACTCTTATCCCAAAATTCAAATGTTAATGATTTGAGTCTAAACCACCAAATACGAAAGCCACAGCCATGAATATTTTACACGATGGCACAGCTGCCTTTAAGCCTGAGCTACACATCTTTTAGCATTAGAGTTTGAGATCTTCAAGCCTTCTAAGAATTCTGCTTGGACTTCTGTTTTCCTTTCATGGTCCCCTTCTGGATGGAGATTAAGATGGTCCTAGGCTGTCTCTAGCATTGTTTGTAGACGTTCAACCACACGTTCAGTAATTTAAAGCAAAAAGAAGCTTGAATATTATAAATCCAAAATGTCTTTATAATATATCTGAAGGACAACCTTCCCTAAAAGGAATTTGCATATTATTCCTAACCAAAGTTGACTTAGAACCTTCCAAAAACGTCACATTCATGAATGGTATGGAAGTCTTTTGAAGAAGAATGAGGCTATCAATGGCAGGGGAAGAAGGGGAATAATAGGGAGGGGGTAGGCAGTAATAAGGAGTAGGGAGAAGGTAAGTAAAAAAGTAGGAGAGGAGAGAGAGAGAGAGATTACCAGAGGAGTCTTTCAAACAAAGAGCAAAATTATCTGATTAGATTAACCTACCCATATATGCTGCTCTCAAGAACTCATAGTACATATACTACCGTACGACTTCACAGTAGCAATTAAATGTGTCAAGATGCTCTACTACCAAGTCACTCCATGCCACTGTGTAGCTAAAAGCAGATAAAGGGAAGCTAAACTATTGGATAATTGCATCGACTCACTTATAATAGGTCCACATTGCTGAAATATGGCAAATATGAAGGCATTCTAAACTTCTCTTGTTCCCCACAGGCTGAAGGGCAGGATTAATCCTTTTTGGGGGAAGAGGGGAGGTGGAGGGAGAGGGAGGGTAAGTTAGTGGTGTTAGAGTCTTTCAGGAAATCTTCTCTGATTAATCTTTCATCTCCTATCCTATTTACCCACACACCTGCCACAGCAGGAATTCCACTTCACTTCAGAACTTGGGTGCTAACCATGTCCCCTGCCCCTGTTGAACTCATGTACATATCTTTATATTCCATCACTTTCCCCATCTGCAGTTTACCTTAATATCTGTCTTCCCGCTCCCACCCCAACCCAAGACTGTAAAGCCATAAGGACAATGATCACGTCTACTAATTCTACTGAATGCTCCCAAACAGGATGGCGCTTTTCAGAGGGCTAAAGAAATATTACCAAATGACCAAATGAACATGGCCCATTATTGAGATCACTTGCTAAATCCAATCAGTAGAGGCAGAATGTTTTGGGACAGTTTTCACAGTTTTTCTGCCAAGAGGCAGGCCAATCTGGCCATTTTGAAGAAAATAGGAGTTCTGGGACCTAATGAGAAACTCTTCATAGGCACTGACTGCATCAAGAGAAGGGTATTATCTCTTTAGATCATCTACCAAAAGCATACAAGCACAAAAACGATTATGGATGTATTTCCACTCTCCAATTTCTTCTTGTTTTACCACGTCCTTCCGATATTTCTGGCTACTACAGAAGCTTCTCATTCTAGTCAGAAAACATCCTAGAAAGAAAATGTCACTCTAGTCACAGAGGCCCACCATTTAGAGACCCACTCAACTGTTTGCCCAAAACGATCTGTGGATTCATTTCTCATTCAGGGCACCCCAGCAGTGTAGCTGCAGTTTTTTTGCTAGTTCCCATCACCCAGCTGCTGACCTGCTTTCTTGGAAACACAAGCAATCAAGTTCCTAAAGCAATATTTCAGTTACTACACTAGTAAACTCCAATCCCCAGAGTTTCCCATCACTTGATGGTCTTGCCAATCCCACCGAGCAACACCTTATTCTTTACATCAAACACATCCTATTCTTTATATGAAACATATCTATATGGTTCAGTCGGACCAGAACTCTGCCTTTTGGTGCAAGCCCTGACACTTTATTATTCTCCGATGGGCCCCATTAGTTCAGTCAACCAATGTAAGTCATCTCACAGAAGGGATGGCTAATAATAATGTTGGCATTTGTTAAGCGCTTACTATGAGCAGAGCACTGTTCTAAGCGCTGGGGTAGACACAGGGGAATCAGGTTGTCCCACGTGGGGCTCACAGTCTTAATCCCCATTTTCAGATGAGGTAACTGAGGCACAGAGAAGTTAAGTGACTTGCCCACAGTCACACAGCCAAGTGGCAGAGCCGGGATTCGAACCCATAACATCTGACTCCAAAGCCCGTGCTCTTTCCACTGAGCCATGAAACTCAGATCTACATCTCCGCCCCGTCCTCTCCCCCTCCCTTCAGGCTCGCATCTCCTCCTGCCTCCAGGACGTCTCCACCTGGATGTCGGCCCGCCACCTAAAACTCAACATGAGCAAGACTGAGCTCCTCATCTTCCCTCCCAAACCCGATCCTCTCCCAGACTTCTCTATCACCATGGATGGCACGACCATCCTTCCCGTCTCTCGGGCCCGCAATCTCGGTCATCCTTGACTCGTCCCTCTCGTTCACCCCACACATCCTATCCGTTACCGAGACCTGCCGGTTTCACCTCTACAATATCGCCAAGATCCGCCCTTTCCTCTCCACCCAAACGGCTACCTTACTGTTACGGGCTCTCGTTATATCCCGGCTAGACTACTGTGTCAGCCTTCTCTCTGACCTCCCTTCCTCCTCTCTCGCCCCGCTCCGGTCTATTCTTCACTCCGCTGCCCGGCTCATCTTCCCGCAGAAACGATCTGGGCATGTCACTCCCCTTCTTAAACAACTCCGGTGGTTGCCTATCGACCTCCGCTCCAAACAAAAACTCCTCACTCTAGGCTTCGAGGCTCTCCATCACCTTGCCCCTTCCTACCTCTCCTCCCTTCTCTCTTTCTACTGCCCACCCCGCACGCTCCGCTCCTCTGCCGCCCGCCTCCTCACCGTCCCTCGGTCTCGCCTATCCCGCCGTCGACCCCTGGGTCACGTCCTCCCGCGGTCCTGGAACGCCCTCCCTCCTCACCTCCGCCAAACTGATTCTCTTTCCCTCTTCAAAACCCTACTTAAAAATCACCTCCTCCAAGAGGCGTTCCCAGACTGAGCTCCTCTTCCCCCTCTACTCCCTCTGCCATCCCCCCTTTACCTCTCCGCAGCTAAAGCCTCATTTTCCCCTTTTCCCTCTGCTCCTCCACCTCTCCCTTCCCATCCCCACAGCACTGTACTCGTCCGCTCAACTGTATATATTTTCGTTACCCTATTTATTTTGTTAATGAATTGTACATCGCCTCGATTCTATTTAGTTGCCATTGTTTTTACGAGATGTTCTTCCCCTTGACGCTGTTCATTGCCATTGTTCTTGTCTGTCCGTCTCCCCCGATTAGACTGTAAGCCCGTCAAACGGCAGGGACCATCTCTATCTGTTGCCGACTTGTTCATCCCAAGCGCTTAGTACAGTGCTCTGCACATAGTAAGCGCTCAATAAATACTATTGAATGAATGAATGAATTCTCCAAAAGAACTCCAAAAGAGAAATGGTCAAAGAGTCATAAAGCCGGAAGGAATTTGGGAAGATTGTCTAAATCTGTACCAGTGTATTCACTTCAATGGGACTATACAAATGCAAGCCCAGAGAAATAAGAATCTTTATCCCTGAAAGCCATCATCTGCCAGTGGCAGGGATTTAGCATGCATGACAGCAGCAGGCCCAGTGGGGTAGGAGAAAAAAATTGAAAGAGACAAACGCTAACTGAAAATATCTGGCCCGAAGCCAGGGTTCGGAGCAGCCTGGAAGGCCGATGAGGGAGAGTGTCAAGCAACTAGCGGAAAAGATGGTTCATTAGAGAAGTAAACCTACAATGATGGGTAGAAGTGGGTGGGTAGAAGAAGAAAGCCGAAATCATTTGACATATTCATCGTGGGCTTCGGAGAGATTCCACTAGGCTCCGTAAGATTCCCTTGGTACAATGTGTAGCACTGACAAGTCAGGAAATTCTTCCTTATATCTAATCTAAACCCTTTATACTGCAGCTTGAGCTTATTTCCTCTTGTTTTGGACTCCATCAAAATGGAGAACAGCTGGTAACCATCCTTTCTCTAATTTTATATACCACTTTGCCATCTCCTCTTCAACAGGGTGGAAAGAGGGAAAAAATAAAAGGATCACAATTCCTTTAGCTTGGTCCCAGGCTTTTGTTGCTAGCTTTGGAAGGACAACTTTCCAATCTTTCAATTTCTTCTGCCTTTCCTCTGAACTCTCTGGTGGGATCCAAGAACTGGGAACATATGGGAGAATTTAGGAATTTAGACTAAAGCCATTAGGATGATTCTAAATGGAGAAAACCACTATTAACAAAGGGATGAATTAGGAGGATTCTCCCCATATTAAGTGTTGATGAGTATTAATAGTATTTTGGATTCAAACACAAAATAAACTTGCTAGCTATATCATGTAAGCTGAAATGTAATAAAGGGAAGTGGCAGAATCTCATGATGTGGTTGAAAAACTACATACCCTGCCCTCAAGAACTACCAATTCCATCCCACCCACACCAAATACATTAACTTCACTAAAGTAGTTGGAAAAAAAAATATTCTAGGCTCCCATTGGTGTAAGAAAAAAACCCCAAAAAATGCTTGCTTAGATTTTAAAATTACCCTCCTTTCCCAATATTTGATTAGTCAAATGATTATCCAGAGCATTCTGTGGCCTTAAGAGAAAAGAGATTAATTCTCCATCTCCCCTATCATGTCACAGCAGCCAGGGGAGCCTCTAGCAAAGGTTGCCTAAACATCTAGGCAGCAGGCGAAATGTAGTGTTGAAACTCTACAGTGATAAGATGGTGGGAGCTGTTGGGAATGGAAGGGGGAAAATCAAAAACCTCCAATGGCCTGGTGTCCAGACATCTGGATTAGCGCTTCTATCCTGTCTCCGACTGCCCAACTAGGCTAAAGGTCGATAGAGAAACAGCAGAAAGTCACTTCCCATCAGCGAATGTCTGCAATGACAAGCAGGGAAGAACACCCAGAGGCCCCTCTACTCTCTCCTGTGACAACGCAACACAACCCTTGATTACCTAGCGGGTCCATCAGGCAGGCTACAGGAGAAATAGTGTACAGGGTGTGAGACCAAAGGTAGGGGGTGAAACCGACCAAAACGCTCAATTACCTCAACTGGTTTATCGACTGTTCCTTTGTTATATGAGGCGGCTGAGAAAAATAATGGTTTACATAAGTACATCTGCAGGACAGGTGTATCCTGCTGTTGCATTCGTGCCTAGAAGTGCAGAACACTAGACTGACTGCTGTGCACCAGTAACCTCAGCTCGATGCGCTTCCTCCTCTAACAGCCCAAGGGAAACTACCTGGGGCTAGCGGAGAACTTAGAAGCACGTGTCCAGATCATCGCTATCCAAATGATGCCTTATTCTAGAAATAGTAAACCAATCAGCTAGGCCTCCACTTCCAAGAACAAAGTGATCGAACATTAAAGCAGAGGTAAGCTTCACACCCAAATTTCTAGAAGTGGCACAGGCTAGGGGAAAGACTGTGGGCCTGGGAGTCAGAGGACCTGGGTTCTAATCCAAGCTCTGCCACTTGCCCATGTGACCTGGGAAAAGTCATTTAACTTCTCTTGCCCAACTTCCCCATCTGTAAAATGGGGGTTTAAATAACGGTTCTCCCGCCTAGAGTGTGGGAAAGGTAATGTGTCTGATGTGATTAACTTGTATCTATCCCAGAGCTTAGTTCAGTTCTTGGCTCATAGTAGATGCTTAAATACCATAATTATTATTAGAACCAAGTTTAAGTTTCAACCAATACTACACTTCATAAGGATAAATAAAATTTTATCAAAGAGAACCGACTTCACCAGAGGAAAGATATAACGCACTGCAAGTCAAGTAAGGAATTTGATTGTAGAATGCATCTAGCTAACCACAACTGCTTCTATTTACATGGACAGATGCACAAAACATCTGCCCAAAAATAGATAACAGGGGTGAAGCTAGTTCACCCTACTTGGCAAGATATACATGAATATTAACAGGAGGACTATTAAAAGACACAAGCCCTTTATATTTGGCCATAATTTTCAGAACTCTAGGTCTTTGGCTCCAAGTCCTATGTCACCAGAAAAAAGTTGTCATCTTCCCAACAGCCATAATCAATAATCATGCCATACTACTCCACCTTTGGAAATATTCTTTCAGTGCTAAACTTAAAACTTTTTGCTTCTCAAGTGAGTGAAAAGTAGGGAAGTTTCTTACTCCCAAATGTATTAAGCCAGAAAATGATTTCACACTCCTTTTCTGTTTGAAGTTTTAAATTAGATTTAAATGTTTAATTTCACTAAGGAACGAACTATCACCCAAGATGTATTTATTTAGGGCCCTCAGTGTGCACAGTACTATCACTTACAGAATTTCATCTGTTTAAGAGAAAAGGTACAAGTGTTGCTAAGTCAGGTGTTAAAAATCATACCATTTAAAGGGAAAATGCCCTATAAAAATGCACATCGAGCCCCAAAATGGCAAATAAAAGATTTTTCACCAGTCGTCCTTAATAAAGGTTGCAAAGGAATAGCCCACATTTGACAATACATTTCCTCAAAAATATGACTTTTACCCAAAAATTCACATGTAATTAATTAGGTTCCATTCCCAAACCAGCCCAAACACGGTAGCCAAGCCTTGCCAGCAAGTAAAACAAATATTGTAAATCCCTCCCTGTCCCCCAACACACATTCTCCCACTCCTTTCCCAAATCTATGCAGCACGGCCTAATGGGAAGAGCCCAGGCTTGGGAATCAGACGGCCTGGGTCTAATCCTGGCTCTGTCAACATCTGGATGTGTGACCTCGGGCCTGTCACAACTTCTCTGTGCCTCAGCTTCCTCAAGTGTAAAACGGGGACACCTGTTCTACCTCCTACTTCGACCAGGAGTCCCATGACGAATAGGTACTGTGTCAGACCTAATTAACCTGTACCTACTCTAACACGGTTCTCCCCCGATTAGACTGTAAGGCCGTCAATGGGCAGGGACTGTATCTTGCCATTTGTACATTCCAAGCGCTTAGTACAGTGCTCTGCACATAGTAAGCGCTCAATAAATACTATTGAATCAATGAACTCAGAACAGTATTTGACACATAGTATGCGCGTAATACCATAATTAAAAAAATAAAGACAGAAACCAGATTCTAGCATCACTCTGTATTTCCCTGCGTCCCCAAAATTCAAGTCCCCCCTCCTTGTCTTCATAGCTCTATCTGATCCCCATAATGCTCCGGTCTTCTTCCCTGAACCTGTCACTGCAGATAAGTCAATTTCTTCCCTGCATCCCTCCCTCTTTCTTGATGTTACTAGGCCCCAGCTCATGCCCTCCTGAAGATCAGATGACCGGGTCCTTCCTGACCCACAGTAAGCATTTAGTACAGGCTTTGAACACAAGTGCTCAATAAATACGACTGAATGAATCCCTGCCAAGCACTGGGGAGCTGCCTTGATTCATCCCTGTAACCTCCCACTCAGTACACTCTCTGACCAGCTCCCACCTTCCTCTTCTCTCTTCCCCCATGCTCTCACATGGCTTTTTCCCAGAAAACAGAGCCCAACGGCCTCTGCCGTCTTTACCTTCAGTAGAGAGGCCTTGCTGCTCTACAGATTTGGGTCAGCACCCCCCGGCCAAAGGACGCAATACCAGAGTTACCCGCAGCATTTGGCAGGCTCTCCACCAGACAGGGAAGGAAGGGGTGTGGCCAGACGGGTGCCAGGAGCTAGAAGAAGCCTAAGTTGGTTGGGTAGGGGAGGAGCGCGCATGGCCGGAGGTCAGAGCTGGCCTGAGATCAAGGTAATTGGGACAAGCCACGCCAGTTCCTTCGTTGCTTGAGACAAGGAGACTGGGCCAGGAGCCAGGCACACAATCACCCGGCAGTCCGTGCCACGGACACTGGAAACATTTCCCGGCCTCCAACCTACATACAAAACTACTGCAAGTCCAAACTCCTTATCCTTCCCACCACCCAGGGTGTGGCGTGTGTCTGTATGTGTTGAGTTAAAGAAAAAAAGAAAAAATACTGGCGCACGGGGGGTTGGAGTGACAGGAGAAGGGAGCGGGCCATGTTCTGGGTGTGGCCTTCTTCTACAGGGAAAAGAAGATAGGTCTGTAGGGACTGGTCGTGACATGGGGGATGGAGTTCTCAGATCCTGGAAGTAGCAAAAGTGATATCACCAGGATGAATGTACACGAGCTGGTTCTGTCGGTCTGTCCATATTCCACAAGGATGCTCAATGTCAGCTACAATAATGCACTCAGTTCTCGCAAAACCCTGCATTAAGACTCATCTTGTTTGACACCACGAACTTGTGCACGTGCAAAAATCATTTCCTTTGACAGCACTGTTCTCTACCCGAAAAGGCTCGTATTGCTGGACCAATGTGCTCCAATTCCCTAACCGCATTGTAGTCAAAATACATAGTGAAAGCGCACATTACAGAAGAAATGAGTGTACTTTCCGAAGTACGACCACACCATACAAACGGGGCCCACTGTTCAACGTTTCAATTGACTTTCAATAAAATATTAAATTTTTCTTCCATTTTTCACCCTCCTAAATTTGCAAACATTTAAAATTCATATGGTGTTTCCAACGGTGCAGAGGAGTAAGAGAGGTAGATGCAAAGGGACTGAGGTCATTTTGGTTGTTTCACGTATGATGCACACGGACCAAACCCTTACTTTTGTCAGACAAATAACAAAGGCTATTTTACTACAAAACTAAGAGCCAATTTGTTCACCAGGAGTACTACCCTAATTATGAATTACTACACCCACTCAAAACGTCAAACTATAATTAAATGCTTGTTCCTCACTATAGTCAGTCATTGCCCGATATACACGCATGCCAGATATATACAATGTGCTAAAATTAGATTCTTTTCCATAGAATAATTTGATTAGTATGGTCAATGGTCGACCATGACCAACTGGAAAATTAGTTCTCCTTTAGTGTCTTCAATAAAACAATCAATGGCATTTGAGTGCTTACTGTATGCAGAGCGCTGGACCAGGCACTTAGGAGAATACAATAACAGAGATGATAGACACTTTCTCTGCCTACAAGTTTACGGTCTTCAAAGTAAGCAAGTAAACACAAACACCTAGACACCTCAAACAAATGTCTCTCACTCTCCTTTACAAATACAGAATTCATGTTAACAACACTGGCTGCAAAAATTTTCTCCCATGGCTTTGTTTTACATTTTAAAAGATAAAGAATCAGGGAGAGCTAAACTTTTCAAGGAGGCTATTTCACAGGCCTCCACTGCGGTCCAGCAGTCCTGAAGTCCTGAAAGCAAAGACATTCAGCGGATGCCAACCGCCTGCCCGGCAAGCTTGGAGCCAATTGCCTACCTAGGCCGGAGAAAGAACGGCCACTGCCACTTCTTAGATCCTTTCCACCCCGATTTTATGCACAACCACAAGATGTTTGTTGCAGCCTCCAGTCAGGTCAGTAAGAGACACTAATAACAATAATAATGATAATAGTACAGTATGGCCTCATGGAAAGAGAGAATGGGCCTGGGAGTCAGAGGACCTGGGTTCTAAATCCCAGCTCCACCACTTATCTGCTGTGAGTCCTTGGGCAAGTCACTTCACTGTACCTCAGTGACCTCATCTGTAAAATGGGGATTAAGACTCAAGTTCCATGTGGGACAGGAACATGTCCAACCTGCTTATCTCATATCTACCCCAGTGCTTAGTAGAGTGCCTGACACATGGTAACTGCTTAACAAATGCCATAAATAGCATTAAAATAAAAATAACTGCCATACTGATTTCACCATTTTGAGCCTGTGGAACTACCAAGAAATTCGTTTTTGTAATTGCTTTTTTTTTTTTTTTGAACAAGTTGGGACAACTAGCATACCTGATTAGAATTCTCTCTCAGGCTAACCATACTCCAAACTTTTAGGCCATGTGGCTTCATGGTGTGAATACAGGATAATTAAGGATTATTTATAAACACAATGTTTTTATTATTCCTCACACATCCTTTCGGCCACTCTGGTGCAGCTTTTTCTTGTTCACACAAGGAACTAGGCAAAAGAGTTTGTTAAATAGTTAGCAGCACTAAAAGAATCATGTTTCTGCAGCTAGACACCAATGTCTCTTTTTAAAGAGGAATAATACCTACTTGAATTACAAGAAGGTCCTAGGGAGTGACCAATGAATGACTACAAAGGTTTGAAAAGGAAACGGGCACAAAGATTTACAGCGTCATCATTGCTTTGAAGTCCAGACCCCACTCCAACTAAAATCTTGCCTGGAACATTGAAAATATCAGTAATGCCCAAAGAAATATTTTTTAAAAAATAATCTCTAGAGTATCATCAAATCAACATCTGTTCTCCTGATATAGTAGTCAGTTACAAAACACAGTACCTGTATCTGAAATGCTACCAGCTAAGGACAAACACAGACCATCTCATACAATGGGAGAGGCTCATTATCACCGAGGTCACAGTAATGCAATCACAAGTACAAAAGCCTCTATGTCCATGAGCCCTTTGCAGGGTGGTGACAGTCACAGAGAAGTCGCCAATCTCCCCTCCTCATTCCTCTTACTGCTGTTTTTCAGCTGTGGCAAGCGACAAGTTGCGCTTGTTCATCCCTCATGACTCCCCACACTGTGGGTAAACCCGCGACACCCCCCCCCCCCCCCCGGTCTATCGGGAGACCATTTCCTCCTGCCCAGGTGGGCAGGTGTAACCATGCACCCATCCCGCTGTTCCCCTCCAGTCACCAAGGTGGGCAGGGCTCGCTAATCAGCTCCCGCATCCGACTCCAATGGTAAAAGTCAAAACTCGACTGAGGGGACTGCCGGGAACCCCTCCTCTCCACAAGTGATTGTCTTGCCAGTCCCTGGCACCTACTTTGTAATGAGTCCCTCGTGGACCCACCTCTCTCCCTCCTCCTCAAAACCCCAGTGGAAGGAAGGGCTCTGAAATAAGGGTGGACAGAAAAGAGACTCCTTGGAAAATCTCCTCACCCAGCAGAACACAGGCCAAATCAATGGCAAACAGATAAACCCTTTCCAGATAGCCAAGAGTTTATTGTATTGAGACTATGCTTTAATGGGACAGTTAACCCCTTTCTTTCAGCTCTTCCTTCTATAGGGTCTTTACTCTATCCCAGGTGCTTTTTCAATCTTCAAATTCCTCAGCAACTTTACTACTAATGTGAACACAAGGGAAAAAGGCAGAGGATGAAGAATGTCACAATTATGGGCAGATAAGAAAAATAAGGCTTGGGAATCAAAAGATACAGTCTTGAAGAGGAGTAAGAGGAGGGATAACTACTTTTACATAGAAGAAATTCAGTAATTATGACTAAGACGAAGCTAACAAAGAAAGCTCTCAGAAGAGATGGACTAAGCTTTTTGGCTTGTAGAAAATTCCACTCTGCTCAGACTGCCTCACAGCCATCAATGCCAGCTTTTCTAATTTTGAGTTTGGTGGTGAAATGGGGTCTGAGGGGAAGAGAGTGTCATGCAGGAAAGAGCTTTGGGGTGGCAGGTGGGCTTCAAAGAATAAGTCAGAGAAGACTACCGATGGGCCTTTCAGCCCAACCCAGAGACTTTCGAAGGCTCACTTCAGCCCAACTCTGAAATTTCCCTGTCTTGTCACCAATCTGAAATGAGTGAAGTCATGCATTTGGCAGAGTTACACCATAGAAGTGAAAACAATATCTCTGTCCTTACATCTGGAAACCCACAAGAGCAGTGGCCTCCGTGGAGGTGCCACTTAAAAGCAAATGACACAAACCTAGGTGACGACAGATACTGTGGTCAGCTGGGTTATTTGCACAGCACAAATAAGTGCACTGCTAAGACCATCAAAGCAATTCTCAGACTATTGTTGAAGGGAAAACTCAGAAATAGACAAGGATATTATGGATTGTCTTTAATTCTACTGGAGTTAAAGAGCAATTAGGTAACTCCATTTGAGGCCTGCTTCGCATAAATGAGCTGAAATCAGTCCTTGCTTTGTCACATCTTCCTAGGTGAAAGCACACAAATTAGTAGGCAAATAACTATTTCATTTTGCAAGCATTAAGAAATTGATACTACACTTTTACTAAGCTTCCTAAAGGTTTATCAGCTAAAAAACGCAACTCACTACTACCGGGAAGCCCACATAATCTTGAATATTCATCTCAGTAACTTGTTAGCTTCCTAAACCTTCCTAAAGTCTTGAAGCGACTTTTATTCTCTTCAAGGTTTCACCTGCACAAGGTTTAGGAGGGACACTTCAGGGACCATGTCTACCACCTGCTATATAGTAATCTCCCAAGCATTTACTACAGTTCTCTGCCCACAGTAAGTGCCCAGTAAATACAACTGATTGACTAAAAGAGGTTATTATGGCCAAAGCCATGGCCAGTAAAGAGTAACAGCATTACAATTATTCCCTCACACTAAATGAAGTTCTTACTATTTTAAGGAAATGAATTAAGGATTTTATTTGATTTAACCCAATTCCCATCTCCTCCCATTAATATTATTTTTTTTTTAACTAGGGTAAACTTCACTTTGGCTTTTCTTAATGTTTTCACTGCCACAAATAAGTTCACAAATCCATTCGAATCCTGCCATGGTTAATTCAGTGCATATGCAATCTGAATTGTCTTAGCCAAAATAACTATACACAGAAGTTAGTTCTTGAAGAAACTTGTGTTACAGGAAAAGAGCATTAGAGTAACCATTGGTTCCCTGGGAATGAAATGGGTTAAGGGGAAAATGGTTGAAAGATATCAACAGGCTGCCCATTTTTCTTATAAATTTCCATATTATATCCCCCAATAGAATGCTTTTCAGCCTTGCCACTTATTTTACAGTATTAAAAATGATAAAGATGCCAAACCAAAAGTAGTGTACGGTACAGTAAGGTTGATGCAAGAACATGGGCCGCACACTCTGAACAATGTCACCCAAACTGTTTTGTGCCAACTTTGTGGTTCGTATTATATCCAGAATACGCCCACGTTGTGAGAATACTGTACCCTGCTATTTACTGTGTTTCATACAAACTACCTAATGAAAAACACATATCATACCAAAGACTATCCCTGGAGGAAATAGAATCAATTTATGATAGCTGGAAGGTTTGGTCATTTTCAAGTGCACCAAATATTTTTGGAGAATTACTCTTCTCTCCATTCTGGAAACAGCCTAGCATATCCTTGGATAACTGGCACACTCAGATCTTGCTCATCTCTTGTGTGAATATCGTCATCCCCCTCACTCTAACAGAGCCCTTAACCTCAATATCAACATTTGGATATTGTTATATCTTGGACTGACACTGCAGTCAAATGCTGCAGGACAGAAATTCAGGACCGTTGCTGTATAAACCAAAAGTCACAATGTTAGGCATTTTAGTCATTGCTGTCTTCCTGTCACACTGCTGTTGTAAAATGAAAGCTACAATGAAACCCAAAATTTAATCCTGAATTTAGAAAACAGAAAACACATGTATACAGGGAGTATTTTATTTTTTTAATCTCCAAATCCACATTTTAACTACTGGTGGTTTTTTGTCATATCAAGTCCTTTCTACTTTCACCTACATCAACAGTACTTGTTGAGGCTTACTGTGTGCCTGCTACTCTAAGTGCATGGGAGAGTACAGTACAATCAGTGGACACAATCCTTGCCCTCAAGGAAAGAACTGCATCCAGGAAGCCACACGTGATTAATTTTTGCTCTTCCTACCTTATTTCCAACAGCCACTTCAATATTTAACTATTCTCACATCCCACTGTAGTTAGGGACATCTCTTACATACTTGATTTCAGTTGTACCCTTGGTTTTCCACGGTGGTTGGGGGAGGGAAGAGGACTAGAGAGACTTTTAAACTGAACCTGAGAAGCAGTGTGGTCTAGTGAATAGAGCATGGGTCTGGGAGTCAGAGGACCCGGATTCTAATCTCAGCTCTGCCACCTATTATGTCGGCAAGTCACTTAACTTCTATCTTCCTCAATTATCTCCACTGTAAAAGGCGGATTAAGACTTTAAGTCCCTTTTGGGACACGGCTGTGTCCAAACCTATTAGCTTGTTTCTACTCCAGCATTTAGTACAGTGCCTGGCACATAGTAAGCGCTTAACAAATACTATTAAAAAAATATTTCAACAAAAAATATTCACCATATTACAATTTACATAGTCAACATTGGATGAAGTCTGGCAAACTAAGGGTGGTGGGGGGAACTCTAGACAGCATGGAGGGAATGGGCAATATGTCAAAGTCAAAAGCGAGATAGTAAGCCAGTATGGGAAGACTGGGGTGCACGGATACTAAGAAAGAGCTGATGGAGATTCTTGAAGCCAATGGTCGGGAACTTCTGTTTATTCAGAGGGAACTGGGTAGTTTCTGGAGGTTTCTGAGTAGTAATAGAATGCTGAAAAGACTTTTTAGGAAGAAGACCTGGGATGGAGAGTACAGACTACACTGAAGAGGGATGCTGCTGAGGAAATAGTTTAGTCAATAATGACAAAAGTATGGACCAGAGCAGTGACCCCCAAACTCACAGTGGAAAAAGGGAGGGGGAAAAAGAGAAAAGGGGCCCACATACACAGAAGCACTCAATGCCTGGAAATAGAAGTGCTCTGAGAGAAGAAACTGCCCATCAACTTCTTGGAGATGAGATCAATAAACCCACATTTGAAGTCTTAAAGGACAGGCTCCAAAGGAAGATAATCATGGCACAGACAACAGTCAGGTAGGTCATCATGTTTTACCTCAAATAGCAGGAGGGAAATGCGCTCCAAAATTCTATAAGACAACTGCTGGTGTGGAGATGGACTCTACAAAAGTAGTCTCAAATTACAGGCAGGCCAGGCCAACACACAGGCTGATACTGTAAGCAAGTGACTCACACCACCCAGTTAAATAAATGAAGAGTGACTCACTTCTTCTAGAGATTGATCACTCCAGAAGTGGGATTCCAGGGAAGCCCACTAACTCTGCACTATGGCCATGGCTGCAAGAGGTGCCGTCACCAACGGGGAGGAAGGTCAGGGTATAATGCCAATTCCCTCCACTGCCTCTCATAGCTTGCCTCCTGGCTAAACTTCTAGGAAAGAGGTCTTAGAAGAATCAGCCTTGCCCCAGTATGAGTAGCTGTGCCTAATCACAGAAATGCCAGTGGACAAGTGTAAGCAACTAGAAAGCAACATCAAACTATACTCACTTGGCAAGATGGGGAAAAGTAGATTGAGGTTTTAGGACAGGAATTAGCAAGCCTGTACACAGCATGTAGGTGATCCACTAGCAAAGACTATTCATAATCCGTCAATGGGATTTGAGCGCTCTGTGAAAGGGACTGGGGAGAGTACAATACAAGCGAGTCGGAAGATGGGTTCCCTGACTACAATGAGCTCACAAGTGGAAAAGGTCCTCCTGCTGGAATCTGACACCTGGATTCCCCCTCCTGTCAACTACAAGCTTACCTATCAGTTTATCAGATCTCCTCTGGCCTGCCCAGAAGAGAAACTACAGCTTCATACTTTGAATATTAAAAGGGCCTTTAACACTACTTGAACCAACCTCCCCCCTCTGCCTGGTCAACCATTTATGTCCTTTAACACTCAACTTTTAGAAAAATTAGTCCCCCAAGAGAAGCATTCCTTGGTAGCTCCCACACTGCAGTTCCTACCACTGCGATTAGGGTAAGATCTCTTCCCCAATCCCTCAGGGGTTGTGCTGTTATAGGAGCGGCTCAGAGACTTCCAAATGACTGACATTTACAAAGTGGCTGATGAGCCGCTCAATGAACTTCTACAAAGCGTTAGGCCTTGGAGCAGCTTCCATGGAAATGAACTGCTCTTCCCCACCATCTGTTCCCCAAGTGACCTCAGACCTCCCCCCGCCCCCCAACTTCCTTGGTACAGGCATGATCTGGTGGATTCCCCACTTGTGAAGAAAGCAGTTTTTAACTAGCTCTCCAAAAGATCACCAGAACACTTGCCCTCTTTCCCTTCCGCCGAAAACAAAGACTGCAATCTTACAGCACTATTTATCTGTAAGTGGCTTTCCCAAAACCTCCTCATTGTGGACATCGTGAAGTGAAGCTGGCTGGGGGCCAAAGTTAGATTTGGGTTAGGAAAAGGACCAGCATATCTGTACAAAAGAGTTCCTGTCCTGTTAGCCTTAACTAGCAATGAGATTGAAAATACTCCGGAATAGGCTGAAATAAAAGCTCAAGTGCTACACATATTCAGAAACTATTACCCAAAAAAACAAAAAAAAAAACAAAAAAAACCCACCCCCCAAAACACTATGCTCCCAATTGCTAACGTCCATTCTTCAGACCACTCTCCCTATCTTCCAAGCCTTATTCAACTCACATCTCCTCCAAAGACCTTCCCTACTAAGCCCTCATTTCCCCTACTCCTCTTCTTTCCTACTCACCTCTGGACTTGGCTCTGTACCCTTAAAGCATCCCACCCACAGCACTTACGGATATAGCCATAATTTTCTCTAATGTTGGTCTTCCCCTCTAGACTGTGAGCTTCTGGTGGGCAGAGAAGGTGTCTACAACTTTATTCTGTTGTACTCCCCCAAGCAACTAGTACAGTGCTCTGTGAATGGTAAGCCCTCGATAAAACCATTGATGGATATTACTGCTCATGAATGGTTTTAGTAGCACTCTTCTAGAAACTGGATGCAAAACTTGCAGCAAGTCCATGCACCACAAGTGTTCAAGTTTTAGTAATGCAATTATGCTGCACAATTTCAAGCTATTGTCTGTCTCTGAAGGACACAATGGCGTTTTTTATTCCATTTTTCTACTTCAAGCAGGGAAGTGTGGGCAGCAAACATGTCTACTCTCATAATCTCCCAAGCATTTAGCACAGTGCTCTGCAACTAGTAAGCGCTCAATACCAGTGACTTATTGGAAAATGGGCTGTCCAGTATCAAGATTCAGTGGCCATATTCGGCATACTATAGCTAAAAAAATAGGGTTTCAAATTTTAAAAGTTTTTCCAGATGAATATAATAGCAATGAAACACGGGCCACACTGGTGGCCACTAAATTCTTTAAAAGATCTAGAATCGAGATTCTAAACCACAAGACTGCAAAGATTCTCCATAAGGCACTCAAGTGAAAGTCAGTTTACCAGTCAGGGTAAAGGTCCTAGGGGAAAAAAAAAGTGTGGAGGAACCAGAAATTTCGAAGCATTCAAAGCTCATTCACAGAAATTTAACTTAAAATTCAAGGAGAGGAAAAGGGGAAAGTTAAATCAGATCCAAATGCTTACACTCCACTAATTATAGAGGCTTCAATACATACACAGATTTCCATAAATACACAAGTAAACTCCCCAAAATAGACCAAGTTCTATAGACACCAGCTCTTTGGCTTATAAATCACTGTAAGGAGCAAGCTATCCAGCACTTCTAGCCAGCAGTAAACTTGAGGAGCAGGGTGTCCTAATGAAAAGAACAAGGGGCTGGGAGTCAGAGAACTTGGGTTCTAAACCTGGTATGACCTGGGGCAAATCCCTTAAATTATCTGTGCCTCTGTTTCTTCATCTGTGAAATGGGGATTAAATACACACGATCCCTCCTCCCCCTTAGATTCGTGAACCCAACGTGGGACAGGGATTGTGCCCCATCCGGTTAACTTGTAGCCTGTAAGCTCTTTGTGGGCAGAGATCACGTCTACCAACTCTACAATACCGTACTTTCCCAAGTGTTTACTAGAGTGTTCTGCACAGAGTAAGCGCTCATTCAATACCATTGATTGACCAGGCTGATTTTCTATCTACCCTGGGACTTAGTTCATTACTTAATCATATAGCAACAAATATCACAATTATCATTATTATTGTTGTGAGGGAAAAGGAAGGGATCCCTCTCAAATTTAAAAGCTCATTCCCAGAGGATTCTGAGGAAGTTAGGCCTCTAGCCTCTCTGACAGGAGCAGTATGGTATAGTCGATGGAGCACGGGCCTGAGAGCCGGAAGGACCTGGTTCTAATCCCAGCTCTGCCACTGGTCTGCTGTGTTACCTTGGGCAAGTCATTTCACTTCTCTGTGCCTCAATTACCTCATCTGTAAAAATGGGGATTAAGACTGTGAGCCCCAGATGGGACAGGAATTGCATCCACCCTGATAACCCTGTAACCCTGATAACCCCAGTGCTCAGAACAGTGTTTGGCACAAAGTAAGCACTCAACAAATGCCATGACCATTATTATTAGGTGCTAAGGGAAGTTTCCTACTTTTCCTCAGACCTTCTGACCTCAGTTCCACTTCCAAAGTGAGCCTGAACCTTTCCACAACCAGGCCCTGCCCTGCCCCAAACCTAACTCACCGCTTCCCACTAAATGGAAGGCCAAAACTGAATTTCTACCTTTTATAAACACCCAAATCTGATTTGCTTAAATCAACCCTCTCGTTAAGGCCCAGAGGTCTAGGACTAAGCATCCATATGTAAGTCATCTGTATCCCTAACTCAAGGTAAAATACTAGTTAAGAATAAGGCATAAATTCCTAAATTCACTGCAAAGAAAACCAAAGCATCATCCAATTACCAATGCTGCAAACACAAGGGAAGAGCAGGGTTCCAGCAAGAGCTGTTTTGTTAACAATCTTATTATAAGAATCTGTCTGCTTGCTCCCATTACTAACACAGAGGAGACTAAAATGATTGCATCCCATGGAAGAAAAATTAAACCCAGGGGAAAAAGGAAAAGCAGATGTTTCATGTATGTTTAGTGCATATCTAAAAGGAAGGGAGTAATAACAAAATGAAGTTTACCTTCCCCCAAAAGTTGGTTCTGCTACTAATTGGGTTCATCGAAGACCAATAGCTTAACTGCCCCCTCGAAAACTCCTTAGCAATAAGGGTAACTAAACATGTTGGACCTATCTTCTAGTTCAAGACAAAGTGGGCATGTCTATGTTGACTCAATGCCTCAGTTTTAATCACTCTAATCTGGGGGATCTGTCGATTTAGTTGAGCATGTTTGGGTGATTTACCAGAAGGGATTAATTATAAAGGAGTACGAGTAATTGTAATAATATAACAAAGGAATTAAGGAATACATTAATATATATTAATGACCGTCTCCCTCTTTAGACTGTCAGGTCATTATGTTGTGCTGTGCTCTGTTGGATGTTTTTGTAGAGTGCACTGGAAGTAGTAAACGCTCAATAAATATCATTGATGGGTTGAAGGGATATCTTCCGGGACAGAGAAATTCTCTTCTATTTGGCACCAGGCAGGAGAAAGCTTTTCTAGAATCTGAAATCTACTGCTTCAGAGAAGTTCATCCTATGACATCATCTAGTGGGCTATCCACTTTTAGGAGAATCGGATTAGCATTTTTTGGGAAATAACTGGTCTCTCACTGTAAACATGACACAGGTTTGGAGGACTTGGATTTCATAACTAAACACCACCTTGTTAAAAATGAACCTGAACCCAAGTGTCTTCAGAACGTAATCCCTCCTTAGGGATACTAGCAGCAGACAGCTCCCTGCCTTCCATTTTCCTCTAATAAAGTAGTCCAACTGGAGCTAAAGAGTCTTCCTTGCAGGATCAAGATATATATATCTTTGGCTTTGAAGGGAGGGATGGAGGGAGAAAGACAGGAAAGCAGCAGCATGGTCTAGTAAAACAAGCATGGGCCCGGGAGTCAGAGGACCTGGGTTCTAAACCTGACTCTGCCATTTACCTATGTGATCTTGGGCAAGTTACTCAGTTTCCTCATCTGCAAAACAGGGATTCAATACCTGTCCTCTCGCCTACTTAAACTGTAAGCCCTTTGTGGGACCTGATTATCTTCTACCTACCCCAGTGCTTTCTACTTAGTGCTTAAATTCTACTATTATTATTATTATTAAGGAAGGGAAGGAGAGAAAAGTGGGAAAGGAGCAGAATATTATCTGCCTACCCACTCAGCTGCATGACTAAGCCTACTTGAACTTCCTAACTCCAACCAGCATTAGAACAATAATGTTAGCAGCAGTAGTAATAATAATAATATTATGGTATTTGTTAAGCATTACAATGTGGCAAGTACCGTGCCAAGAATTGGGTACACACAAGATAATCAGTTCCCACAAAGGGCTCACAATCTAAGGAGAAGGGAGAACAGGAATTCACCCCCATTTTAGAGACAAGGACACAGAAGTCAGAGAAGTTAAGTAACTTTCCCAAGGTCATACAGCAGGCAAGGGAGAGACCCCGTAATCCCTCTATTTTAATCAATTACTAATGCCTAACTCATTTACTTTAATATATAGTAAAGCAAATAGATGCAAAAGACAGGCTTGCTACATCACAAACCAATTCTGAATACCCACAAAGTTATGAACCCTCTTCACTTAGTTGTAATGAGAAATTTACATTCACAATGAACAATTCTGACTTCAATGACCTGTAAAAAAATCCCTCAGGGAAATAAGCTACAAAATTCAAGATGTCCATCAGACTCCACATTGACTCCTGCCAACACTAAAACCTTCTGAATCTTCTTCAAATTTCAAATCTTAGTCTCCAGTGGGACCTAAGTTTCGTCAGCCAATTTTGTTGAAACGTTCACCCAGCATTCTGCTTAGAAAGAATTATAGAATTCCTAAATTTCTAGGATATGTTTTTGCTTTTTAAGGGGGGAGAGGGGGAGAAGAAGAGTGTACTTTCAAGTAGGGAAACATTTCCTAATGCATTTTTCTTCTTCTCAGGTCATTTCCTCCCCAGTGCATTAGCACTCCATCGCCCACAGTACTTCTGTACATATTTTGCATACTCTATCTAAGCATTATTCACTTACTCAAAATCCTTGCTCATTTTCCAAACCTGCCTGCCCCTTGACCCTGCTAGATTATGAGTTCCTTGAGAGCAGCCATCATGTCTTTCACCTCTACTTTACAAGCCCCAGCAGTTCCGTTTAACACTCCATACCCAATCAGTGCTTAATTAATACCACTGATTGATTTATGCATCTTCTATGTTGGGGATTTAAACACGTGGATTAATTACTGGTTCCAAAGACGACAAATGTGGCCACTTCTTAGATATTTAAAAAGAATGACATGTCAAACATTCTCCAAAGCTACACCAAGCTACATCCAGTCACCCTACTAAAATATAAGCTGCAACCATAGACATTCAGTGTGCAGGCAAGCCTATGAAGATAACACAACTCTCTGGATGCCCAAGGATATATTTAAGTAATGTTAGGCACTTTGAGAGAAGCATTTACTCTTTCAAAGTGGGAACCCAAATCAAGACTGTATGTTCCTTGTTGGCAGGCGATGTGCATCTGCCAACTCTTTTGCATTGTCCTCTTCCAAGCCCTTAGTACAGGGCTCTTTAATACCACTTATTGATTGACTGGCACATAAAGAGGAGGGTCACATAAAAGCCAACAGTGAATGCTCACTCCACTACTGCAAGACACTAAAATCTTCCCCAGGTGGCTGGAGAGTTAAAGCTCCTCTCGAAGTGCTTCGGCCTCAGTGGTAGCCTGCCAAACCTATCGAGACAACTGGCATTCTTGTTGTTCTTGTGGAAATTCAACATTGAATCCTTCCTTTTAAGGGAGTCTGTTAGGAAATATTGGCAATTGCACTATAAGACACACTCATCTTCTCAATTTATGATGTGATTGTTTCATTCTATGGGAGTTGGGCCTAGGAAATATATCCATAATGTAGAGGAAGAAGAAAACAGCTCAGAGTAGTCATTATCGTGTTCCATTCAGAAAGTATAGCTTTGAAAAACCAATCTGTCATCAGTTGTGTGGCTACCATCATTTCATCTTCAAGAAGCTTAACAATGTCAATGTTCCTGCTACTGTTTCAAGTCTGGACTCAGTAAAATAGAAAAAGTCTGCAGTGCAAGCTTTTCAAATGGAGTCACAAGTCAATAAATCTTTGAGTGGTCACAAATACTTTGTGTTCATTCAAAGCTTTTAATTTCTCAAAGCCTTTTCACATCCACTGACTTTTTCCATCTTAATACTGCCCTTGTGTGGTTAGAGAAACACAGGTGGTATTATCCCCATTTTCCAACTAAGAGAAAGGAGGCCCAAAGAGCTGAGGTGACTTGCCTTACATCACCCAACAGACCAGTGGCAGAGATGGGACTAGAACGGCCAGGTTTTCTGACTCTTAGCCCCATGCTCTTTCCACCAGACCATACTGAAAAACTGAAGCCATGCAGTGTGAGAATTGGGACATTTACTGCCATGCCAGTGACAATTTCTAGATTAATCCATCCACCTGGTCAAAACAGCAATATTACCAACAAGTTTCCAAAGTCTCAAAACGTCAATGTCAGAATACTAGAGGACTATAGAGGGAAGAGAGGGAACACACGTATGGCTACGTCACAGCCCTGAACAAGCTTCGCGGGAAGTTTAATAACTTCAGTTTGGAAGCTTAATTCATCATTGTAGGATGAAATTTAATTGCGACACGACCGGAATCTTTCAACGTTGATACCTCTCACATCGACTGAGTCAAGTCTATTCTAAATCAAATACGTCTCATCTCCAAGAGGACCTGCACAAGTGTTCAAGGAAAGACTGTTCTAAAAGAAGAATGCATTTTGTTGGACACTTTCTGAAGAAAAAGTCCTGAGTCAGAATTTGTCTAAAATACCCCACAATATATGCGGTCATAGTTACTAATGCAATTGCCCCACCCAAATTCTTTAGGTAAAAGATTGTTTCCTACCATGTAATTGTAAGCAATGAGAGACACAAGAGAAGGAGAAGAGGGGTAAGGGTGAGACAAAAGGGAGATGGGAGTGGAGAGTTAAGCCTGCTGGGCCTGGAGCAGTGAATCAGAAGAGTTCATGACAACACAGGGGTTGGAAGCAGGGGGTAGGGTCAATTCACTGAGTGCCTCACATTTGGCATTTGAGTACAATACAAGAGAATCTCTAGTTCCTTCTCACCTTCCCCCTCCCTCTCAGCCCTCTAAGTCAAACTTGCAGATAGTCCCATCCCTGGTTTAATGATGTACAAAAAGTGGGGGCAATAATGCAAATAAATGTGATACTGAAAATCTAGATGGCAGGAATGCAAAGTTCCTTTACCAGAAAAAATACTTCCAAGGGGCCCATCTATGATATGACAGCAGCATTCATTCAATCGTATTTATTGAGCCCTTACTGTGTACAGAGCACTGTTCTAAGCGCTTGAGAAAGTACAATACAGCAATAGCAAGAGACAATCTCTGTGTCAACAAGCTCACAGTCTAGAGGGGCAGTGAAATAGCGAGGGGGAGTCACAGCAGCAGGTGTTACAGCAGGGACAAGGAACCGGCCAACAGGACAACAAATTGAAAGCTTGAGGTAGGAAAGGCCAAGAGCCGATGAGAGCCTCACTCTCTCCCTCCAACCGTGGGGACCAGGCCTCTCCTTGACTCCCCGCAAACTACCGTCTAAGGGGAGAATAGCAAAATGGATAGTGGTCAGAAACTTCAAATATAAAGCCCAGAGTTTGAAAACCTAAATCAACTTTGACTGCATTAAAGGAGTGACAGTAAGGAGACCCCAAAGTATACTTGCAGCTAACTCATAAGAGCCAAAATGCACCCAAAAAGCCCAGGACCAACTAGCAAATATTTCTAAACCTAAGGGAGAATGAAAGTACATTCCAGGAACTATAGGTGACAAATGCCCCCACTTGGCATCCACATCAACAGTTCAGTTTGAATTGCAGCCCATCTACAACAGGCTTCAAATTGGGGCAGGAGTTTTCACAGCATGGAAAATTGAAGCAACTGGTATCTATAGAAAACAAACACAATTTCTTTCATTTTAAGAGGCTTTTTTCTTAAGAGCATCTAAACCATCTCCATGAAACTTAAATCCTTTTATTAAACATCCTCCATCATCCTCTAATTTTGAAGCTGAAAAACGGGTAGAAGTCATTTAACTCTGCTACCTATGGAAACCCATCTGTCCTTAAAGTAGGCCTCAACAGTCAGTATCTACCGCCATTTTTAATGACATTTTTAAAAAAAAGGAAGAGGAAGGGTAATCCAAGCCAACAGAAAAGAGGAAGGGGACAGACTCTGTTCATTAGACTATTCATAAAGAATGTATAATCCCTTGTAGAGGGATCTCTGGTCTTGGATGCATAATTACGCTATAATTCCTACCAAACTTTAGAGATGTGTTAGTAGATGAATGCCACTAGGTCTAAAGGGAACCCAAATTGATCTTTGGGTTAATCTAAATCTATATATATATAGATATATATATATAATATATAAATATAAATATATATACACACACACATATACACGCACACACAGATCTCAAAATAATTATATATTATGTAATATATTTTGATATATATATAAAATCTCAATCACATTTATTGAGTGCTATGTGCTGAGCACTGTACTAAGCACTTGGGAGAGAACTGTTAGACACGCTCCCTGCCCAAATATATATGTACATGTATATATAAACACAGGGTCTGGTACCTCCACCTCATGTTTGATTTCATGTAAAAACTACAGGGTACTCAGAGAGTTAGATCCAGGGCTTAGAACAGTGTTCTGCACATAGTAAGCACTTAAATGCCATCATTATTATTTGAGATGATGGGGGAAACCAGTTCAAAAGAATTATATAGCTATTTGATGGCATTCTGAAAACTGGGGATCTTTTTCAATACCTGTCACAGCTGAGAGAAAAAGAGTCCTGCTAAACACAGAAAAATCAAATGAAGCCAGATTCCTAAATCTTATAAAAGTAGAAGTGAAAAATACTCAAATGCAATGCATATATAGTTTATCTTCAGATACCAATGAACTTTGGATACACAATAAAAGCCAAAGTTTTGAAGCACTCATTTTCAAGGCTTAAAAACCAGTATGACTCAACAACCACTGGCCACCAATGATGGCTGTCATTCTAGTTGTCCTGTATCGAGGCCCCGACCTGAAAAGCAATTCTAAAAACTAAGACAAGAAGCATGCACTTTCCCTCTGCAGGCACAGAGGAAGTCAGGAGACATTCCCAGAATTATACTTTTAATGTTTTAATGTGTTTGAAGCACTCTGTGAGAATCGTTGATGGTTCCATCATGCAAACCCAGAGTCTTCAGCAGCCTTAAGTCACCTCCGCCCCAACGGACGTGTGGATAAAGGAAGGACGTACTGAGAGCCAGGCGTTGGGACTGAAGCTCCACAGAGAAGATGTGGAAGCCTCGCCTCCAGTCAAGAGAACAAGACTGTTTTTCAAAAAGTGACTCTTCCTTCATCCCACCCACCCTCGCCCCCCCCCAAAAAAGTTATTTGTTCCAGGGGGTCGGCCCCACTTCTGAAGTGGTCCACTTTGGCCTAGGAAAAAACCTAAGTTCCTCTGCAGCCACGATTTTACTGTCACCCCTTTTGAAAAACTTTGGCTTATGAAAAATGGATTCGAGAGCATCAAGTCCAATAACTCCATAGGTTAAAAGTGAAATCTGCCCAGTGAACATTGGTTGTTGTCTGTTTCAAAACTGTCAGATAACTGCTTTTAAGAAATGTTGTTCTCCCTAATTGCCAAATCAGCACACGCAGGAGTATTTTTGAAATGTGAATCGGATATACATCTTCGGGAAGCAGGCCTAACATTAAGCTATTAGGAACAGCTCCAGGGAGACAACACCAACTGCCCCAGGAAGCCTAATGATTGGGGACTAAACACCACTAGCTTGCACAAGAAATGCTAATCTCAACACACCACCGTACTAGCGGATTACTAGCAGCCCCGTCCCCAATCCCAGGCCTCCAAACAGTCCCAGGTGCCAAACTGAGTAGGTACAGGACTTCCTCACCTCCGGTTGGGACTGAAGGGCACACACAAGAACATAATCTTACAGAAAACGAGGCTGACCATGCATCCTCCAATGCCTTCAAGTTGAAGAATAGCAAAAGAGTACACCACCAAACTCTCTGGTATCTCAGAAGCAGCATGACCCAGTGGAAAGAGCATGAGCCTGGGAGCCAAAAGGACCTTGGTTCTAATCCCAGCTCCGCCACCTGCCTGCTGTGTGATTTTGGCCAAATCACTTAACTTCTTGGTGCTTCGGTTCCCTCATCTGTAAAAAGGAGATTAAGATTGTGAGCCCCATGCGGCCAATCTGATTAGCCTGCATCTACCCCAGTGCTTAGTAAAGTAGCTGGCAGAGTTTGCATTTACATACTTTAGGAAAAAAAATCTAAAAAGCGTTTTGGACCAAACCAACCTATTTTGGGCAACAGAAGTAGAGGTTGCCTGGGTCCCATTTCCAACCCAAAGTGAGCCCCTGCCTTGGCTACTTCCCGATTTCAACATCAAAATCTGCCCTCCCTTAGAACCTGTGGCTGCAAGGGGCAAGGGGATTTCAGTGTACCTATAATGAGTCTTGACAGATCTTGAAAAGCAGGGGACAACAACTGAAAGCACTTATGCAATATCTGATACTCTAATATACACAATTTTGCAAAATAATTTTTTGATATCTACTGAAAAACAGGTGAAATATTATTACTGCTCTTAGGTGGATCCTGAAAAACATTTCTGCCCTGCCTGGCGTTAAGCCATACAGGTAGAGAGACATTTTCCTCTAGACTATAAGGTCCTTGAGGGCAGGGATTGTGTTTACCATTCATACTGTACTCTCCCAAGTGTCTAAAATAGTGCTCTGCAAAGTACTCAAAAAATATCAGATTAAATCTTTAATTCAGGGCAGTGCCCTGAGGCATGTGTGTGTGTGTGTGTGTGTATGGAGAGAGAGAGAGACAGAGACACCCAAAGTGACTCTCTTGCAAGCCTTGAACATCAATTCATAGCTAAAGGACACTTATGACCCCCTGACACCTCCGGTGAAATCTCTTCCTACCACCTGAAATGTCCACAGCTCCTTCTTGAAACAGCAGATTTGGAGCAGGGAGGAACCTTATTAACTACAGCACTTTTGCCCTATTCTCGGCACAGCGGTGATCAGTTTTGATTTCTAAAATAACAATAATACTCAAGTTCAGCAAAGAAAAAATACAAATGCAGAACTTCGATTCATTTGAAATAATATTTAGTCCACATTAACACATTTGCTCCAAATGGAAAAGAGCCCGGGCTTTGGAGTCAGGGCTCATGAGTTTGAATCCCAGCTCTGCCACTTGTCGGCTGTGTGACTGTGGGCAAGTCACTTAACTTCTCTGTGCCTCAGTTCCCTCATCTGTAAAATGGGAATGAAGACTGTGAGCCCCACGTGGGACATCCTGATTCCCCTATGTCTACCCCAGCGCTTAGAACAGTGCTTGGCACATAGTAAGCGCTTAACAAATACCAACATTATTACATTTTAAAGCTCTACACCAGTCTTGAATTTCAAGAGGAAGTAAACGGTTTCATTTTACTTGGAAGAAAAAAAAAGTTGTCCTGTCATAAAACTGAAAACCAGTAGTACTCACTATGTTCAGTCATAAGGAGTACAACTAATCATCTCCCAAGCAGCTATCCTGAAATTCCATATGGCAAATGCAGACGGGCCCTACGAACACAGTGTAATAGGTCTAAGAATTCTAAAAGCAACCATTTGGTTAAAACATTAGTTTTTCCCATTGGATGTGAAATTGAAAACGAGAATGAAGGATATTATGCCCCAGCGTTAACGGTGCAAGAAACACTGTCTTGAAGATGAGATTGAGCTCAGAATTATTTTATCTTCCTAATTAGGGAGTTCTCACTACCAGAGGCACACACCTCCGAGGCTGGCCATACTTGATCGGGCTTCGAGGACAAGTAAAGCCCTTCTGGTTTCCTCTCATAAGACGTGCAGAGCCTTGGGTTCTTCGTCACCAGATGCTGAGCGTCAGCCAAACTTACCCACTAGGCAGACTTCCAAAGCTAGCAACCCCCTTCCCTGCCACGCTCCACAGCAGGTCGGGGGGTACAAAGGAGTGGGGGGCAGGCGCTACCTGATGACGGGGGAAGGGCTAAAAAAAAAATTTTTTTTTATTTTAAATGCCCATCTGGGAATCCCAATCTAGTGGGCACTGCAGAAAATCAACCTGTTTTACTTGTCATGGCTCCTCCCTTCAAAGCTTGCACCTGTTACATTTTACCAGAAGAGAATCCAAATAAAAATCGTAATTAAAAAAAAAAAAAAAATTGTCCATCGACTGAAGCTAGAGTTGGTGGCTAAAGGAATCGAAGCAGGGATCACAATTAACTTTTGCACAGTCACGCTGAATGATTCAAGAAACTCTGACCACTGCTCTTCCCCCAAGACTCCCTCACCCCAGGCAAGCTATGCTATTATTTTTCTATGATTCTGCATTATTCCCTGGATCATCTGTGCCCGTCTCATGTATATTCTTTGAACAAACTTAATCTAAAGGTTAAATTTGGTAAAGATGCTCGGTCAGTGCTCTAACCATGTCAATCTGTATTTAGAACACAAAAAAAAACCCACAACAAAAAGCTGGCAAATATTCCTCTCCAGAGAAAAATCAATGCCTAAAAGGAGCAACCCTAACAACTTGTCTTTATATTCACAACTGCTTCCCCAGATAATGTACCAAGATAAAACTATCTATAGTTTAGCCCAGAAGCCGAGCGGCCTCGTGGATAGAGCACGGCCTGGGTTCTAATCCTGGCTCCGCCCCTTATCTGCTGTGTGACCTTAGGCAGGTCACTTCACTTCTCTGTAGCTCAGTAACCTCATCTGAAAAACAGGTACAAGACCCTGAGCCCTTTGTAGAACAGGGACTATGTCCTATCTCGTACCCACCCCAGTCCTTAGCACAGAGAAAGCCTAACAAATACTATTTTAAAAAACAGTTTAGCTCAGCTTACTTGTAAAAACTATACTGAACTGAGAAGTGTCTTTTTGTTTAGGGTTCCTCCAATAACCTGCAGTCAGGACTACAATTATGGAGGTTTTGATTGTTTTTCTAATAGCTACAAACATCCACACACTGCATCTCAGACATCAAAGCCTAAATGTGAGTACTTGCAAATTTTAGGGCCTAATTATCCAACGGAAAAATCTGACATTATTTCACAGCTCGTGATCAATTCCAGTTTCCAACCTAAATTGTTATACTGTCTTAAAGAGTTTCCAAATCCGGAAAGCAAACCTAAAATTCAAGGTAAAACATTAATTGCTGCTCCCTTTCATTAGAGATACTCCTATACTACTTTTAGGGCTAAAGATTGAAGGTCAATACCCTTAAGTGCCTTGTCACAGAAAGGGGGGGGGAGCCCAATAAAATATTTTAATCGTAGGTTATATAAATGCAATCACAATGCAAGACAAGTAAACTTAAAATCTAACTGTCCAGCCTGGAGCTTGTCTGTCTACTCATCACCACGACCACTGGTATTTATTGAACGCTTACTGCGTGCAGAGCATTGTACTAGGTGCTTTGGGGGAGTACGGAACAAGTTGATAGACACGTCCCCTGGCCACAATGAGTTTATAGTCTAGAGGTAGAGAGACGTGGCCTGATGGAGTCAGAAGAATCTGGATTCTAATCTGGATTCCAACTCTGCCACTAGCCTGCTGTGTGAGCTTTAGCAAGTCACTTGTCTGAGCCTCAGTGACCTCATCTGCAAAATAAGAATTAAGGCTGTGAGTCGTATGTGGGACAGGGACTGTGTCCCCTCTGACTAGTTTCTATCTGCCCCAGTCCTTTAGTACTGTTCCTGGCACACAGTAAAGTCTTAACAAATACCACTGGGAAGCCGGAGTGGGGTGGGGAGAAGAGACATTATTCTAGTTTATAATGTACATAACATATACTCAAGCTGAAGAATAAGGCAAAGAGCAAAGCAAAGGAATATCCATCATCTAAAATACTTTGAAATACCTGAGGAATGTCAAACGTTTTGCAAGGTATCAAAGGCTTCCAAAAAAATTTAATCCACATTTCAGCTAGAATGTATTATTTAATTTCCACAAAGCTGACCTAATTCATCTTTGGACAAACCAGAACAAACTTGTAATTTCCAGAAAGTCAAGGTAGTCGAAGTGTGAACAAACAACTCGGGGATAATTCAGAGTCTGGCGGGGAATCTCCACATTTCAGGAAGCACCCACAAGCCTTTCATGATATGGGTTCCTCCCACACTGGCATTCAAGCAGAGTAACACTGTCCTTATACCTTAACGTTTCCCTCTCATGCTAACCAAAACAAAATTAAATCCAGAAAGGTTTCCAAAAGGCACAGTCACCATAGCTACATTTTTCCGTTAAAAGGTTTCACTTCTTAATTACTTTTCAACTGCTCCATTTTAATTAAAAAATAAAAGTCCTGAACGATATAGTGGAAGGTTGAATGTCAGCATTCGTTTAAAGAGTAACTGACTGAAGATTGTGCAATAGTTCAAGAACTTTCATTAAAGAATAGCAATTAACACACGTTCAATCCGATCTTGAATAGCACGAAGTTCCCGGTTATGAAAACAGACGAAAAACGATCACCTCTGAATATCAAACAGCAGCAGGTAGCCTAAGAATGGACTCATCTCGTCAGCCCGATATTGAAAAATACTGCAAAATGCAACACTTGGCAACTCCACTGTAAAAAGCAACACATTTAGAAAATGTGCATCATATAAACTGAAAGACAGACGCAGACTGTTGAAAGTTAAGAGGGCATTCGCCGGCCTGAGGAAAGTAAGGAAATAATTTCCCAGATGGCTAACATACACTTTCAAGGGTTCCTTGGGTGAACCTGAAAAGCTGTCTTCAAAACCTACCCAAAATAAGCCCTAACTAGGATTGAGCAGTGAGCCTTACCCTAAGGTCGGGAGAAAATTTTGCCTGAAATGTAATGTCTGTGCTAACGTAGGATGAGAAATGCAGAGAGTCAGGTTTGCATGGTTAGAGCTACACCCCCCCCACCCAAGAGTTCCTCCTCTCCCTGCCTCCCCCTCAATTACAGCCACCCAGAAACCATCTCCTCAGATAGGTGAGAATCTCTCTTTTTCAAAACTTCAGAGAAGTTTGCCAAATCAACCGCTTCATCCAGCCTAACAACCTCCGTGAGAAACTACATAACTCAATGCTTCCTCAACTGGGATTCCAATCTGTTCAATTGGGTAACCAATACGAGACAGCATGTAGTTACGGCATCACACTTTACACACCCTCGGCTGGTGTGTTCAGGCTCACAAGGCTACAACTAAGAATTGCATGACACTGCAACCGCACACCCTGGAGTGTTTTATTGCGCTTAAAACAGTTACTTGAATGTTACGGCTAATGAGTCTTGACCTGATCAAGGAAGAACTCAAAACCGATAAGCCCGGAGGTCTAACCAAGTATTGGAAGTTGTTCTTAATTTGCCTTTTTTCTACCTGATCTAAATATCTACTAGACTACCACGTTCATTCTGACCATTTCTTCAATCTTATCGAAGTACCTATTTACTTTACCAAAGTTTAATTCTAACGAGGATGGTGTGAAATTAGCACTCAGCCAAAAACATAATGAAGCTACGTAATTTGCATTACTTCGTAAATGAGTAATATCAAGGTGGGTGCAGTTCCCTAAATTTGAAACATTCACGTTTCACTGAAATGACATTCCAAACTCTCCCCCACCCCCCCCCCAAAAAAAACCTGAAATGAAGCCCTCTGTGCGATGATCCTTTATACTTCAATATTGGAAAAAAAAATTTCTTGGAATTTCAATTAACATGTTACTATCACTTTTACAACGCTTATCCCCACAGAATGTCTGGATTCTCTTCTCTCCAATGATCACCACCAAGAAGTAACACCTTAAGCAGAGATTTAAATGAATCCGGGTTGATCAAACTTTTCCAAATGCACTTGAATGCAGTCGATTTGAGAACCAAATACCCCGTTACTGCTAAATGACAGAGCCGGTGGTCTCCAAATTAAATTTCCTCCATCGACTTCAGCTCTTAAAAATGGTATTCACTTTGTTGTGGAAGAGCTGCGTTCTCATAACAAGAAAACACCCTTTCCCAGTACAACAGGGGAAGGCTCCACCAAAAACTGCAGCCTGGCCTGAACGCACACTCTTGCGATCCTACACGGTTTTATAAAGTTTGCCATTTAAATGCAGTGGCCAGCATCCTTTTTGAGGATGTCACAAATCCTGAGGAACTGGCAAACCAAGCGTTAACCCACCGAAATTTTGGCCTGGACAACTTGGGGTTTAGCGGACTCCCGCTCTAGGGATTTACGGAAAGGAAAAACGGTCTTTGCAGAGCTAACCTTTAGCATGAAAATCTGGACACCCCATAGATTTACTCATTCCGAGGAAAATAAAAAAGGGGGTGGGAGAGAGAGGAGGGGGGGAAGAGAGCCGGGAGGAGGTAACGGAGGCGGTGACTAGTTTTAAATCCAAATTGGGTGGACGGGCCTCAGCGACGGCCCGGCTATTTCGTGCTGTTCAACCCAAAGGGCCGCAAGATAGAAAAATGCCAAGTTTGGGGGGCATTTTAATTCCCACCCTCCCCACCTAACAAGGCGACCAAGGCTGCGAAACGAGGCGGCCCGACTTCGGCTGCGACATCTACGAGGGGGAAGGAGGGAGGGAGGGGGAAACAGGGTGGCGGCGGAGCCGGGGCTTCCCCGGCGGCAATCCTTCCCAAAACCTCCAAAAAATCCTATTGAAGCCGGGGCGAAAGGGATGCGAGCCGACGTGGGGAGACCGAGCCTCCTCCGCCTTTGTTCGGCAGCTAACGAGGGGCTGCCCAATGCGCTACAGGTTGGTGAGGGTTTTGTGTTTTTTTTTCTGAAAAAAAAAAAAAAACAAAAAAAAACAACAAACCACCAGGCCCGGGCATTGGGGGTTTCCTAGCCGGGCCGGGAGAAAACGCTGCGGAGTTCGGGGCCGGGCGGTTGCGTGCGGGAGGCCTCTTCATCGTTGCTATTTATTTCCATGTTTACCTCTCGTCCTCCTCCTCCTCCTCCTGGTCGCCCTCCTCCTCCTCCCCCCTCACTTTCTCCTCCCACCCTGTCCCGCCATCTTGGGCCGATAGGAGCAGCCATTACTTAACTAAATGACAGGGCCAACAACTTTCCACACAAACAAACAGGACGCCGTGCCCTCCTCCTCCTCCCCCACCCCCCCCACCCCTGTCAAATTGTGGGGGGCTCCGGGCGGGGCCCCCCCGGGAGGGTGGGGGGCCGGGGGTGGCGGCTGGAGCAGGGGAAAAAAAACTCCAATAACTTCAGGTGAAACGCACCCGAAAGGAGGAAATGCCAAGCGCCCTGACCCAACGCTCCGCGGGGTCCTCAACTTGGCCTCCGACTCCCCCCTCCGGGGGGAAGGCTGATAGATTTCTGGGGGCGGGGGGGTCCCCAGGAGGATGAGCTCTGTCCCTTCCACACGAGAATTAAATCATCATCAAGCCGGGTGGAGGGGGGAAAAAAGGACGATGGGGTGGTGCCTTCTCGAGCGAACGGACCCCTGCCTCAGTGTCCCTCCTGCCACGCTTTCGGGGCCGCTCCCCGGGGATGGGAGGGCGCAGAGGCGATTTTTCTTGGGGTCCCCCCCTTCTTTTTTTTTTCTTTGGTATTTTTTCCATGGCCGTTCGGAAGCCCCGGAGCTGGGCCCGCGGCCGCCTTCCTTCCTTCCTTCCCTGAACTGTAAAATCCTCTCGGAGGAGGACACGGGGGGTTTCATAACCCACGGGGGGGTGGGGGGGAGAATTAGGGAATTAAAAACGGGGGGGGAGGGGCTGCACAGTTTACTAAAATAAAATAATCATCATAACGTTAATTCCTGGGGTCGGTTGACTTAGCGCTTCTCGGGCCTGGATGGGGGGGGAGGAATTGGGGAGGGGGAAGGAATCGGGGAGGGGGAAGGAATCGGGGAGGGGGTTGCGGCCCGACAGGGGAGGCCCCACGTCCATACACCCTCCCCCCCCCTCCCCACCCCACGGGGAGGAGGAGGAAGAGGAGGGAGGCTCGGGCGTCCCCGCTCCCTCCTGCCGTCTCCTTACCTTTCCCAGCAGGGCCTTCGTTCTGGCGCCATCTTCATGAAGCCTCGAAAAGCCGAAGAGGCGGCTGCGGGGAGCGACGCGGGCGGGCGGGCCCCGACACGCCACGCACACACAAACACGACAGCGACGGGGAGAGACAGAGAGAGAGGCCGCGTTAACGTCCCCGAAAGGCCGAGGGCCGGGAGCCGGGGGCCGGGGGAGGGAGGCCCGCCGGGACCGGCCGGGACCGGCCGGGACGGGGGAAGGAGCCGGACCCGCGGGGCCACGACGGACCGACGGGGTCGGGTGGAAATCGCGGGCCGCGCCCCGTCGTCCGCGGCTACCTGTCGAGTCCGGCGAGCGCCTCTCTGTCGTCGGCCGTGAGGCTGGGGAAGTCCTCCTCGCTGTCGCCCTTCGCCTTCCCCGCCGCCATTTTCTTTTCCTCATCACCGAAGGCGGCGGCGGCGGCGGCGGCGGCGACGGGCAGCGACCCTCCGCACGGTTTCATGGGGACGCCGCCCACCCCCCGACTCCCCACCACCTCCCCCCGCCGCCCCGTCCTCCTCCGGCCGGGACCGGCGCACCGACTCGCTGTGTGGCGGGCGGGCGGGAGGGCGGGAGGGCGGGCGAGGCGGGCGGCGACGGCGGGTGCGGGCAGCCCCGAGGGCTGCGGGGGCGGGGGGAGGGGAGAGGGGTCCGGGCCGGGGGGGAGGCTCGTCACATCGCGGGGGGAGCGGGGGAGGGGAGGGAAGGGGGGGAGGGGGCTCCGCCGCAGACACAAACTTCCCCGGCGCCCGCACAAAGTTGTGGTAATTGTGTCAGCCAGCGAACCCCACGCCGCCGCCGCCGCCTTCCTCCCCGCCCGGCCTCCCCGCCGCCAATCCCCGCCCGCCCCCCGCCCCACGTGACCTTTGTTGACTCGCGTCAGCCGCGGCGCCCACCCGACTCGCTGGCCGCCCCGGCCCCGCCCTCCCCCCCGCCTCCCATTGGCCCGGCCCGCGCCGGGACGCCCGGCCATTGGCCGCGCCGCGCGTCCGTCAGGGCGGGGCTGGGGGGGCGGGACGGGGGAGAACTAGCGGGTTAGGTTGCGGGCGTTAAATCCTCGTGAAAAGAATGGAGGGCTCGGGCCCTGTCACCGCGGGCTGGGGGAGGGAAGGAGGGAAGGAAGGAAGGAAAGAAGGAAAGAAGGAAGGAGCCCTTCTGATTGCGGCGGGCCTCGACCCCCCTGGGGATTCGCCCGTCGGGCTCCCCCAGCCCCGAGGAGAGGGAGGAGCCGCCCCAACGTCTGCCTTTCCGTCCGGCCGTCACGGGGGCTCCCTCCTCCCTCGCTCTCTGCGAGGCGTTGCCTCTTGGCAGCGCTGGGCAATAATGGCTTCCCCGCCTGGGGGCTTAGAGGCCGGTCCCAACGCCCCTCTCTGAGGAGAAAGGAGGAGGCAGGGGGTCGACGCCGACCCGGCCCTGCCACCCCCAAGAGGCGATGGGGGTCAAGGGGCATCGCCCTGCTCAGGCCTGAGGCCTTGACCCCCGAACCAAAGTTGTCCCCCTCGGGGCGGACAACCCCTAAAAACCCCCCTCCCCCCCCCCCCAGATTTTGGCCACCTTTAATAATGTGGGTAGTTGTGAAGCGCTTACCATGTGCAGAGCACTGTTCTAAGCGCTGGGGGATTCCAGGGTGACCAGGTTGTCCCACATGGGGCTCACGGTTTTAATCCCCATTTTACAGATGAGGTCACTGAGGCACAGAGAAGTGACTTGCCCACAGTCACACAGCTGACAAGAGGCAGAGTCGGGATTAGAACCCATGACCTCCGACTCCCAAGCCCGGCTCTTTCCACTGAGCCACGCTGCTTCTCATGGCCTCCGGCCCCCATCCAGGCGGGGACCCCCACTGCCCTAGGCGGTTGGGCCCGGCCTTGGCCCAAGTGTTGCTCACCGTGTCGTCCCCCATTGATGGATGAGGGGATAATCATAATGTTGGTATTTGTTAAGAGCTTACTATGTGCAGAGCACTGTTCTAAGTGCTGGGGTAGACAGAGGGTCATCAGGTTGTCCCCCCATGAGGCTCACGGTCTTAATCCCCCTTTTACAGATGAGGTAACCGAGGCACAGTGAAGTGAGTTGCCCACAGTCACACAGCTGACGAGAGGCAGAGCTGACATTCGAAACCGTGATCTCTGACTCCCGAGCCCGGACTCTTTCTGCTGAGCCACGCTGATAATCGTAATGTTGGTAACTGTTAAGCCCTCACGATGTGCAGAGCGCTGTTCTAAGCGCCGGGGGAGATACGGGGTCGTCAGGCGGTCCCCCGGGAGGCTCACGATCTTCAACCCCATTTTCCAGATGAGGGAACCGAGGCCCGGGGAAGCGACTTGCCCCCAGTCACACAGCTGAGCTGTGGCGGAGCTGGGATTTGAACCCTTGACCTCTGACTGCCCAGCCCGGGCTTTTTGCACCAAGCCACGCTGCCTCCCCGGGTACCGAGGCCCAGTGAGGTGACCTTGAGGCGGTCGAGGCCCCGTGGAGGGAGCGCCCAGGGCCTGGTGACTCCTGGGCCCCTGCCCCGTATACTAGGCCTTGAGGGTGACGGCGTTTGTTAAGCGCTTCCTGCGTGCCAAGCATTTCTGTAAGAGCTGGGGAAGATGCCAGGTAATCTGGTTGTCTCAATGTTTAATGTTGGTACCTGTTAAGTGCTTACTATGTGCAGAGCACTGTTCTAAGCCCTGGGGGAGATACAGTGTCCTCAGGTTGTCCCACGTGAGGCTCACAGTCTTAATCCCCCATTTTACCAATGTGGGAACTGAGGCCCAGAGAAGTAAAGTGACTTGCCCACAGTCACAAAGCTGACAAGCGGCAGAGCCTGGGATTCGAACCCATGACCTCGGACTCCCCAGCCCGGGTTCTTTCCACTGAGCCACGGATCACTAAACGTAATCTTAGTATTCACGAATCACTTAATATGTGCCAGGCGCTGAACTGAGTGCCGGGATCGATACCGTCAGATCAGGTTGGACCCTGTCCTCCGTGTTGCTCACGGTCTTCATCCCCTTTTGACAGATGAGGTAACTGAGGCCCAGAGAAGGGAAGTGACATGCCCAAGGTCACCCAGCAGTCAAGTGGAGGAGCTGGGGTTAGAACCCAGATCCCTGTGACTCCCTCTATACCGTGCCCTATATACTAGGCCTTGCCGCTTCCGTAACTGGTTCGGAGTGTTGTGATACCCGAAAGGCCGCGATGGGATGATCGATCACCTAAAGAACCTTTAAGATCCAATGCAAAGGAAGGAAAATAAGAAAAGTCGGAGAGTGAAAATGGCCCTCGGCTCATTTGTCCACTCTGCAAGCTGCTCCGTTCTCTAGTCCCAGAAGCTGTCTTGCAAAAAGCTGATGCTCTGGATATCGATCGGACGATAAATGGAGCTAAATAATCCTTCGAAGCCATTTTAATGCCCTATGTTAGATTCTAGCACCCCCATCCCTGCTTCACATTTCCCAGAAAGTTGGACGGTTCAAGTGCCGAATAGCTCCATGTGTGTGCCATCTCCAACTTCACCAGTTTTTACCTCGATGGCTGAAATTCTAGCTATTTCAACAGATGATCACTGCCCAACCTCTAGAAATAGCAGAAGAACGTTAAATGCCTGACGTGATTATAGCTTCATTTCAGTGTCGGGGGCACAGGGGGAAAGGAAGGGGAGAGGTTCCAGAGCCACGGGGTGGGTGGCGGGAAGCTAACGGCAGGTGTGGCAGCGAGAAGCAGGTGGAGGGAGCTTGTGGAAAGAGACAGAAGGCCTGGGGAGAGAACGGCTGTAGAAAGTCCAATTCTCCGAGCCTCTCTGCGTCCCTGCCGCTCCTCTCCTGGCTCGGCCCTTGGAGAAGCAGTGGGAAGCCAATTGGTCAGAAGGTGTGTATGTATGCCCGGGAATTCCTGCAAATCGGCCAGTAGTCTTGCGGCGCTCTTATACCTGATAAAAATGGGTCCTCTTGAGGTGACTAAAGTGATCTTTGGATTTTTATTTTAGGGTTGAATGATAGGATCTCTCTGAACTGTGGCTCTCTTAGGCCTCCGTGCCACCATTTCGAGTGTCCCGCGGCTGGAACCGGCCGGAGGACTGGAATAGAGACGAGAGGTCATGGCCGTCGCCGTCCCACCGCTCAAGTCGACACCCGTCCAGTTGGAGCCCCCAGGTGGCCGAAGGTACCCGCAGAGCACCGTCGGCATCCCCGCCCCGTGAAATGCTACTCGATTTCCTTACCTTGCGTGGGTTCCCCCAAACTCGGGAAACCCGTAATGCTACCCCTATAGGCCCCAGCTGCCTCTGGGCCCCTAATGCTACCCCTCAGTCAATCATCTGTATTAAGCACTTACTGTGTTCAGAGCACTGTCGTTCCCACCGCAATCATATGTATTGAGCACTTACTGTGTCCAGAGCAGCTACCCCTCAGTCAACCATATGTATTGAGCACTTACTGGGTCCAGAGCACTGTCATCCCCACCCCGGCCCATTTGGGCTCGCGGCACTGAGCCTCTCCTTGGGACACCAGCGGGTTGCCCAGGGGCCTGGAAGTGTGGCCGTAGCTTCCCGTCTCTCCCCGGCATTGGGCGGGTGAAAATTCCAACTCCAAATATGGCCTCTTCTGCCATTCTTTCAACTTTCTTTTAGTCACTACCAGGGGTTCAGGAATCATCTCCCCTGCCAGGTGTAATGTCAGCTGGATTCCAGGGGCAAACTGAGTAGCCTAGTCAATTAGAAATTCCTTAGTAAATCGGGGTTTTTCAATCTTTCTATTATTTCGGGCACTAAACTAAGCCCTATCGTTTACAGACCCATCATTCAAGGACTCCAAGGAGCCTATCTGGCTGAAGGGACTTTCAAATATATTTGAAACCATTTTAAAGAATAAAAAGGAGGAAGCAGAAGATTTGGGGTGACGAACTGAGTAGAAAAAAACAGAAGACTTGGGGTGAGGAACCAAGCTGGAAAGTCAGAGTGGCCCTTGATGACTAGTAAATCCCAGAAATTTACTGGTTTTACGTGAGTTCCAGAAAGGTGAGTAGGTCATTTTCTTATATTAATAACCTATGAAATTAGTGATAATGTTTGTTTTCTCGTGAGACCAAAAGTCTATTGATGGATCAAAAAAAGGTAATTCAGCCTTAGGAATTCTGTTCAAATTTGCACTAGTCCCACTCCAACGCAGCCCATTTTGGCCCCGGGACACAGAATATTTATCATGTATCCCTCTAAACCTTATAATATTTGCTTTCTACTGACTGAAAGTGACACATTAAAGTGACTCCTTTTTTATGGAGAGTATTTAATTTGAAATGCAAAAGACCAAACCAATTTAACTCTTCAGATCAACCAAATTTTTGTTAAAAAAAAAAAAAGAGAGAGAGAGAGATCATCCAGTTGACTGGCAACTCTCATTTGCTGCCGCATTGTGTGAAGATTTTAGTGGTTAAAGGTCAAATAATGTCACCGAACAAAAACTCTTCAGAATGGTGTGAGATAAAAGAAGTTAACCCTGTTTGCAAACTTTCCCCCCTGGATATATATATATATATATATATATATATATATATATATATATATATATATATATATATCAGCAAGTCAAAGTTGATAGGAGCCCAAGCTTGTGGTTCTTCCTTATTTACAAGGCTTTTGAAGATGAACCCATACAAAGCATCAAAAGCTCATATCAGAGTCATGACTTACCCTGCCATAAAAACGCCTTTATCTTATCCTTTGGACAACCCTAGGTCAAGTCTGCAAACCGTTTTGTTGGCCTACAAAATTTTCCAAGGTCTCTCCTAAACTTGAGGTGTAGGTTTGTTGGTGGCCCTAAGCTTCTTTGCCATCCCTGAGGTAATTAATGGTAATGCTGTAAAGAATTATTAAATTGCAACTCATTACAAAATGCATTTATTACATTAGGAGCTCACTTTAGGATTTTCCCAGGCCACCTTACCATTTTTTCTGTAAAGGAATTGATGATTAATGACCCGAGAAGCAGCACGGCTCAGTGAAAAGAGCCCAGGCTTGGGAGTCAGAGGTCATGGGTTTGAATCCCGGCTCTGCCACTTGTCAGCTGTGAGACAGTGGACAAGTCACTTAACTTCTCTGGGCCTCAGTTACCTCATCTGTAAAATGGGGATTAACTGTGAGCCTCACGTGGGACAACCTGATTACCCTGTATTTACCCCAGCACTTAGAACAGTGCTCTGCACATAGTAAGAGCTTAACAAATACCAAGATTATTATTATTATAATAATTGACCGTGACAATAATCGGCTCCAAGTTTTTCTTCTCTCTCTCAAAATACACTGGCAAATAAAAAGGGTTCTATCTGATCTATGCAGACCTCCTTCTCTAGAGGCAAATTCATATCAGGGTATCACAATCCCATAAGGAACACTGCTACATTGTTTCGTTTGTTGCAGTGTGCCTTTATTGTTTGTAGGGTGCAAATTACAATGAAAAGTATGCATGTAGGGGCCTTGTACCTCCAGTATATAAATATTGGAGGTTTTGATATTTTGATTTTTTTTTTTTCCTGAAAAATAGCCTCCTACCAAAAAAAAATTTGTCACTTTAGACTGGGGTCTCTAGGAACCCCAACATGGTTTATTTACTGGTGTCGTAAATGATGCCTTTATCACAGTAAAGAGCATCAGTCTACAAGGTTCTAGACTGGAATCTATAGGGACCCCATCATGGTATATTTACTGGTGTCATAAGCGATGCCTTTATAATAGTAAAGAGCATCAGTCAACAAGGTTCTAGCACTGTGGCCTATAGTTTCTACTGGTACTAAAATCCTTACAGCAGACAGAATGATTATGCCCAGGATCTGTGGACCACTGCTGGTTTGCATGGTTCTTTTCTGCCTGAGCGGATGACGTGGGTAGATTTGGGGAAGAGGCCATCATTTTAGAAGTAGGCGTGTTCCTTGAAGCCAGTCTCCAAATTGATGCCTTCGTCTTCGTTTTGGGCTGTTGATTCTCTCACCCTGCCCCCTTGACTCTCACTCCCGGATAAAATCATTTTCACTTGTATCATTCATGCTCAGTATCAAAGGGACAGCTCTCCATCCATTTTGCCTTTTTTGGGTTTCTTGCTCCTCTCCCCAAAGAACTCAAATCACTGCTTCCTCTCCGCCTCCTTTTGCTTCATTAAACTTTCATTACCGGCTTCACACCCTAGATAGAGGGTTCTTTACACTCTGACACCTTCAGAGACTCTGCCCACTCTTCCACCTGGCCACCTTCTAGCCGCACCATTGGCTGACAGGTCAGCGTCGGAATTTTCTCTGCCATTCAACCTCAGGGGTTACGGCTTTGACGTCTTGAAGGTTCTGAAATGACTGTTGGAAACTCTTCCACCCGGTGAGACTTGGACTTTCTCCTTTTTTTTAATGATATTGGTTCAGCTCTCGCTACTTGCCGGGCATCATTCTAACCGCTGGAGTAGATATAAGGTAATCGTGTTGGACACAGTCCCTGTACCGAGTAGGGCTCACAGTCTTCACCCCCATTTTCCGGATGAAGGAACCGGGGCTCAGAGAAGTGAAGTGACTTGCCCAACGTCATGCAGCGGATAAGCGGCAGAGCCGGGACCAGAGTCCAGGTTCTTCTCCGCGTGTGTCTATCCTGACCAGGAGGTGGGAGTTTAGGGTACTGGGTCTATCGTGGTAAATCAGGCAGGGGTTGCACGGTGCTGATAGCAGCTCCCAAACTGTAGCAGAAGCAAGTGGGTGGTGATAATGGATAAAAGAGATTACAGAGGTGGATGATGTTGCCTTTGTTAGAAGGAGAGAGCGTGCCTCGGAAACAAACACTTCTTTCTAGAAGAAAATAAGGATACAAACAAATAAGGGACACTTACTGTTTCTACTTCAGCGCCATCTAGATACAAAATCCTTAGCCGAGCCAGTGCCGCTGCAGACTTCTCAAAAACAGAAAGCAGCTCCTAATTGTATCCCCTTGCCTCTCCGCCACTACATCTACTAGAGGCAGCTGACTATTCACGTGAGACCCACGTGCAAATGACTTTGAAGCCCTCTCACCTGCTTTCCAAACCTTCTCCTCCTACCTGTGCTCTGACCCCATCTCCTCGCACCTTGCACCTTTTAAGAATATTTGCTCCCGTCCTCCATCCCTATCCAGTGGCCGTCTTCCAACGTGCATTTTCTCTTGGCTCCTTTCCAACTGCTTTCAAACACCTTCGGGTCTTCCCGACGCTGCATAGAGCTGCTCTCGACTCCAGCTTTCTCCTCTTTTCCCCGCTCCCCTTCTTGTCCACATTTTGAAATGGGTTTTATATACATGGTGCTCACAGTTTCTCTCGCCTAACTCCCTTCCTGACTCACTACAAGGTAAATTCCACCCCTTCGCTCCACCGAAACCACATTCTCCAGTCAGCGATGACATCCTCCTCGCCAAACAGAACAATTTTCTTCTCCCTCTTCATCCTCCTTGACCTTCCAGCCACTCTTGCTGCCGTGGAACATTCCCTCCTCCTGGTAATGCTATATTGTACGCACCCAAGTGCTTAGTACAGTGCTGTGCACACAGCGTTCAGTAAATACTATTGACTGCCTGACTAATGCTATCTGACCTTGGTTTCGCCATCACAGTTTTCTCCTGATCTTCCTCCTGCCTCTCCAGTCTTTCACCAGCTCCTCTGATGATGATGATGGTATTTTTTTAAGCACTTACTTTGTGCCAGGCCCTGTTCTAAGCGCTGGGGAAGAAACAAGATAATTGGGTTGGACACAGTCCCTGTCCATCATGGGGCTCACGCTCTTCATCCCCATTTTACAGATGAGGGAACAGAGACTCAGATGAATTAAGTTACTTTGCCCAAGGTAATACAGCAGACAAGTAGCAGATCTGGGATTGGAACCCAGGTCACCTGACTCCCAGCCCTGTCCTCTTTCCACTAGGCCACATTGCTTCTTTAATTCAAAATCTGGATATATGCATGTATTTATAGTTCCCTTTATTTTTGAAGATATTTCTCATGGTGAGAGCCTATCCTCAGGCGTGGTTGGAACTCAAAAGATTGGTGCTCGACCGTTATTGCTTGCCACATTGTTTGCAAGTAAGAAAGTTCTTGCAATTTTTTGAGCCTGCCTCTTGGTATCCCAACCTTTGCAAAGCCTTAACTCAGTGATACCAACCCCCTCACAGTTCAGTTAATCAGTCAGTCAGTGGGATTTACTGAGCACTTACTGTGGGGAGAGGACTGTACTAAGCGCTTGGGAGAGTATAATATAACAGATATGGTAGACTTATTCCCTGCCGTCAAGGAGTTTACAGTCCAGATGTGGGGAGAGACATTAAAATAAATTAAGGATGCGTACCTACGTGCTGTAAGGCTTTGAAGATCGGGAGAGTTGTGGCCTAGACTGTAAACTTGTTGTGAGCAGGGGACATGTCTACCAGCTCTGTTTTATTGGACTCAAAGCAGTATGGCCTAGTGGATAGAGAATGGGCCTGAGAGTTATTCATTCATTCATTCATTGTTGTATTTTTTAGCCCTTACTGTGTGCAGAACACTGTACTGATCGCTTGGGAGATTACAGTACAACGATAGACACATTCCCTGCCCACAACAAGTTTACAGTTTAGAGGCAGGGAGACCGACATCCGTACAGATAACTAAATTAAAGATAGGTACATAGGTGCTGTGGGGCTGGCAGGGGGGAAGAACCAAGGGAGCAAATCAGGGCGACACAGGAGGGAGTGGGAGAAGGGGAAAGGAGGGCCTTAGTCGGAGAAGGCCTCACGGAGGAGACTCGCCTTCGATAAGGCTTTGAAGCAGGAGAGAACAACGGTCTGTCAAATATGAGGAGGAAGGACTTGCCGGCTTTGTGACCTTGGGCAAGTCACTTAACTTCTCTGCACCTCTGTTCCCCTCATCTGCAAAATGGGGATTCAGTATCCGCACTCCCTCCCTCTTAATTAGACTGTGAGCCCCGTGAGGGACCTGATTGCCTTGCATCTGCCCCAGCACTTAGTACAGCGCTAAGTACAAAGACCGCTGTTATTCAAGGTGGATCTTGCTATCCGAGGTGCCTTCAGAAATGCACCATAAGGGTTAGCTGCCCTGCCCAAGAAAGTCAGAAAACCACCGTAGCCTCTGATCCAAGGAAGTGTCCAAACACTCAATAGGCCTTCCGGGAGCCCTTGATGAAGCTCATCTATGTTCACACCCGAAAGGATCAGTCATTCACAGTAGCTCACAAGGGTGAAGACTGATGCATCCCAAGCTTTTAGAAGTATAGCCTCTCTGGCCTCGTCCATTTTTAACTTTTAAATGGGGTCTCAAGCCTTTAGTTTTTGTTTTGAAAGCAATACTGAGGCAATTTCTCAGGAAGCTTGGAAAATTTAGAAGAAAGGATGAGAAAAATCGCTTCCTCCCTGGCAGGGCAGCACGCCGTTGGACAGAGGGAAGCCATGATGAATGTGAAATGCTGGAACATGAACCGAGTGAGGCTCGAGGCAGGGGATGGAGCTGGAATGATCCAGGAGCTCCTCTTCTCAAGCAGTAGTACTCGTTGAGCACTGACTCTGCGGAGTGCTGTACTTGGCACTTGAGAGCGTGCAGTAAAGGTAGACACCATCCCTCCCCTCCCAGAGCTTGTGGTCTAGCAGGGGAGACAGACACCAAAAGAAATTATAGAGAGGGGAAGCCACCAAGTTGTCTCATCCTGGCCCCCAGGAAAGGATTTTCTTTGCCTAGGGTGATCTCTGCAGGAGGGAAGGAGTAATGCATCTCTTCACCGAGACCGGACGTCTCGTTGCAACTTGACTATGCCCCATCCCCACCTCCCCACCCCCCCAACAGGTACACACACACACACACACACACACACACACACACACACATATCATGTAAACTCCTCAAGTCCTCGAGGCCAATGTGCCTATCTACTAATTCTGTCTTACTCTCCCAACTCCTTAGCACAGTATTCCCGCATACGACAGTTGCCCAAGAACTACTCCTGAGCTAGTGTCTGCCATTGGGCTTTTAGGCAAGTAAATGAATCTTTTTAAAAAACCTCTTTGCAGTAGGAGGGAGGATCAAGCTTCAAAAAAAAAAACACCCCTTCTGATTGCTCTAAAGGAAAATTCCTAATTGCTCTAACAACATCACCTTTTGGCAGGGCGGGTGGGAGGAGTTTCAGTTGCTGGAGAGAAACATAATCTTGAGAAGATGAGCCAACCAGGGAAACCCCAGCCGTACCCAGCCATAGGGACAAGCTGGGACATGTTGTCCCTATCATTTTTTTTTAAATGGTATTTGTTAAGCGCTTACTATATGCCAGGCACTGTACCAAGCTCCGGGGTAGATAGAAGACCAAGATGGGCACAATCCATGTCCCACATGGGGTTCACAATCTTAATCCCCATTTTACAGATGAGGTCACTGAGGGGAAGGGAAATGACTTGCCCAAGGTGACAGCTAAGTGACAGAGCTGGGTTTAGAACCTAGGTCCTGTGACTCCCAGGCCAATGCTCTCTCCACTAGGCTAGCCTGCTATTTGTATGGGAGGGCCAGTTGACTTCCCTGGGACCCCAATGTTGCCACGCTGTGGAGACGAGCTAAGAGATTTCAACTGCTCTTCCCCTTTCCTCGCCTGAGTATGGCTACCACACTAAGTCACCTAAGAGAGGCCCTCAATGTCCAGCTAAACTCGTAATAATAAAATAAATGATGATGGCATTTGTTAAGCGCTTACTATATGCAAAGCACTGTTCTAAGCGCCGGACTTATGACAGGGAAGGGAAGAGGCCCCGGTTGCCAGCCACCCCAAGTGCCTGTATGGGCCCTGGGCCTGTTTCCGGACTCATGAATAGACCACCGGCCTGGGAGTCAGAAGGTCACGGGTTCTCATCCCGGCTCTGTCACTTGTCTGCTGTGTGACCTTGGGCAACTCACTTCACTTCTCTGGGTCTCATTTCCCTCATCTGGAAAACGGGAATGAAGACTGTGAGCCCCATATGGGACAGGGACTGTGTTCAACCCAATTACCCAACCCCAGCACTTAGAACAGTGCCTGGAACATGGTAAGCACTTGACAAATACCATAATTACTATTATTATTAGCAATAATAATCATGACGTTGGTATTTGCTAGGCACTAGGTGTCAAGCGAGGTGCTAAACACTGAGGTAGATACGGTATCAACAGATCAGACAGTCTAAGACAGGGAGAGCAGCTATTTAAACCCCATTTTGCAGAAGAGGCAGCTCATTCACAGAGAAGTTAGGTGATGTGCCCAAAGTCACATAGCAGGCGAGGGGCAGGGGAAGGAGGAAAAGGAGTGTTAGTAAAGGAAGAGGATCAAGTTGTGAAAAGATAAAGAAGGAGAAGTGGAAGGAAAATAGAGAATCAGAGAGAGATGAGGCAGAAAGGGAGGCAAGATGGAGTAAGGCAGGGAAAGGAGAACCAAGAGAAAAGTCACGAAAAGCCTGGAAAAGGAAATGAAAAAGGAGGCAAGGAATAATTAATTGTGGTATTTGTTAAGCGCTAGCTCTAGGCCAAAAACTGTACTAAGTGTTGGGATAAGTACAAGATAATTAGGTCAGACACCGTCCCTGTTCTACATGGGACTTAGGTCTAAGTGGGAGGGAGAACTGCTATGGAAACCTCATTTTACAGAGAAGGAAAACGAGGTCCAGAGAAGTTACGTGACTTGCTCAAGGTCAGCAGGCAGGTGGCAGGGCTAGAATTAGAACCCAGGTCATCTGACTCCCAGGCCTGAGAGAGATGTCAGTGGTGTAGGATCAGTGAATGGGGAATGAGGAATGGGGGGGGTAAAAGGTTTTAGTGATAACAGACTTCTAGCAACTTTGGTCCTGTAGAAAAGCAAAAGGAGACAGATCTATGCAGGGTAAGGGAGATAGAGGCATTCCGCAGAAACCTCATGGCCAGAAGAAGGTGTACAGGAGAAGTAGTAGGGCACTGACCCCATAGAGAGTTTGCGGTGGCCCTTTGACTATTAGTGTCCCTGGGCATCAAGCCAGATGGCAGATTCAGTGTGATCCACGTGCCAGGGTCAAAAAGAAACTTGATCTGAATCTGAAATCTGGAGCTGCGTGGAGCCATTTGTGAAAAAGGTGGCAGGAGAAAAGGGGAAAGGACACCTGGAAATAATTTGTGCGATGTCACTAAGTAGGCCACAGCTAAGAACCGTAGACTTTTTTTTTTAGAAATGAGCCGTCAGCTATGGACAGTGCACTATGCCCGAAGAGACGTTCAGAGGCCGCGCCAGCAAATGCTCTATAAATACAATTGAATGAAGAGACTTTGGGATAGTTTTATTTCAGCCAGGAGAAGCTAAGGACAGATTTGAAATGTGGGCTGTAGAACACAGGTAGGTGGCGGAATAGTGGGTTGAGGGGGCTGAATGGGGAGAAGGAGTTAACTCCAGAATTTCCTTGGAAAGAGGAACGGAGGGTAATTGTAGGCATGGAGGACAATGAATTACATTGAATTTGAGTTAAAAATATAATAATAATGTTGGTATTTGTTAAGTGCTTACTATGTGCAGAGCACTATTCTAAGCGCTGGGGTAGATACAGGGTGATCAGGTTGTCCCACGTGGGGCTCACAGTTTTATGAATTAAGCCACGCCTGTAGCATGTTGTCCTGTTTTATATCCAGCGAAGGAGAATGTAGACGTGGCCTCAGTTTTAGAGGTGGAAAAAGCGTGGTCTTCCCAGACTGTCAGTTTGAAGTGGCATGTTCTGCACAGGCTCACAGTCTTAATCCCCATTTTACAGATGAGGTGACTGAGGCAAAGTGATTTGCCCAAGGTCACACAGCAGACAAGTGGCAGAGCTGGGATTAGAATCCATGACCCTCTGACTCCCAGGCACATGCTCTATCCACTATGCCATGATGGTGTTTGATGAGCATTTACTCTGTGCCCATCACTGGGGTAAATGCTGGGGTAGATACAGTAGAGAGGCATTATGGCTTAGTGGATAGAACACGGGCCGGAATCAGAAGGACCTGAATTCTAATTCCAGCTCCGCCACATGTCTACTGTGTCACCTTGGGCAAGTCACTTCACATCTCTGTGCCTCAGTTACCTCATCTATAAAATGGAGGTAAGAGTGTGAGCCCTATGTGGGATAGGGACTGTCTCCAACCTGATTAGCCTGTATCTACTCCAGAGCTTAGAACCATGCTTGGCACACAGTAAGCGCTTCACAAGTACCATTATTACTATTATTTATTCTTACTAGAAAATACTCAGATTGGACCCAGTCTCTTTTCCACATGGGGGACCCAGCCTAAATGGGAGGGAGAACAGGTATTGACTCTCCATTTTGCAGATGAGGAAACTGAGGCACAGAGAAGCTAAGTGACTTGTCTAAGGTCACACAGCAGGCATGTGGCAGAGCTGGGATTAGAACCCAGGTCCTCAGACTTCCAGGCCCCTGCTCTTTCCTCCAGGCCAGGAGCCTTCTCTTTCAGTGACCGTACCATTTCCACTACTTCCCAGGACCATACATTAGAGTTGGTGGATACGATCCCTGCCCTCGAGGAGTTTACGGTCCAGTGGAGGAGCTTACTTACAGTCTAGCGGAAGACATTTTCATGACTGACTCCACTTGGCCGGAGCGAAGCCGAGTAACGTAGAGCAAGATCAACCTTTGAATGATTCCTCAAGGTAGGTTGGGTTGGCCAGGTTCACTCAGGTCCAGCAGTTTTGCACAGCCCAGCAAGCCCAGCTCAAATTAGTAATAGCAACTGATGCTAACTGTGGTATTTATTAAGTGTTTATTAGGGGCCATGCACAGTACGAAGCGTTGGGGAAGATACAAGATGATCGTGTCTGACGCGGGGCCCGCAGTCTAAATATAGGAGGGAGAGCAGGTATTGAATTCCCATTTTGCAGTCTACAGGATCTCCCAAGCCTCTGCATGGAATTAAGAGAAGCAGTATGGCATAGTGAATAGAGCACAGGCCTGGGAGTCAGAAGGCCATGGCTTCCACTCCTGGCTCCTCCACTCATCGGCTATGTGACCTTGGGCACTTCACTTTTTTGGGCCTCAGTTGCCTCATCTGTAAAAAGGGGATCGAGACTATGAGCCCCACGTGTGACAGGGATTGTGTCCAACCCAATTTGCTTGTATTTATCCCAGCGCTTTGTGCAAAGTAAGCACTTAAATACCATTATTAATAGCAATAATAATAATAATAGGGGCAGGGGGCTGGGCTGTGGGTCGGGGAAGGAAAATGCTTGGTTCAAAGACTGAATGTATCAGCTGTGTGATCTTAGGCAAGTCACTTCATTTGTCTGTGCCCAGTTTCCTCATCTCTAAAATGGGTATTCAGTACCTCTTCTCCTTCCTACTTAGACTGAGCCTGATGAGGGACAGGGACTGTGTCTGACCTGATTAGTGTGTACGTACCGCAACGCTTAGTATACTAATATTTGGCACACAGGTAAGTGTGCTTAACAAATAACACAATCGTTATTATGATGATGATATTTTTTGATACACACAACTTCCTGGACTAAAAGATTTCTGTAGGCTTACTGCCCACCCAACATAGCAAGTATTTCCATGCAGGTTAGTGTGGGCCCTCAGAAGCAGTGTGAAGAAAGTCTCATTTTTGTAGAACATGAACAGAGCAGTGCTTACTATTAAAAAAACAAATTTGATAATTTTTTGACAAAACTGAGTGGGCCTGGTTTCTGCAGCATACTGGAGATTGCAAAACAAAAGCAAATGCCTATACTCCAAACTAGAAGTCGCAGGGGAATAAAAATTCATTGGTGTACAATTCAGTAATAACTTGGATTTTGAATGTTTTGAATACTGCAATAGAATTGAGTCTGGTATGCTTCAATAACGACAGGGCCTTCAACCGCTTTTAAGTCCTATGCACCAAAAGAATGCATCCTGTTGATTGTCGCTTTTGCTCTAGAAAAATATGATAGTTAGATGTCAAGGCAACTGTCACACTAACCTCTATTTTCCTCATCACCATTATCAAATTTACATGACTAAAGAATCACAGCCCACTTTCCCCTTCTGTTCTCTTCCATCTTTTCCTCGGTTACGGTTTCCCGTCCTTGCCTTACATCTTCGTAGGGACGACTGAGGGGAAAGGACGGCGAGATGACTCAGTAACCCCAACCCCCGTATTGTCAAAATGGTGAAATTCCTAATTTCGAAATTCCAACGGACCCCTCTAAATCTGAGGTCTGCCGCTGGGCCCATCCCTGTGATCGTCCTCATGTCTGTGCCCTTTGCCCAGTTCTCTGGACAGCTGTCATCCTGCAGAGCTGGGGGGTTGCCCTGACTGGTCACACCCAGGAACTTGAGTCTTGTACCTTCCCTTGCCCAGCTGCCCCGAGCAGTGAGAGGGGCTCCCCAGGCTGGAATTGCCTCGAGCAGTCTAGACTTTATTAATAATAGTGGTAATTATGATGATGATATTTGTTGTGTTTACTATGTGCCCAACACTGTTCTAAACACTAGGGTAGATCCAAGGTAATCAGCTTGTCCCACATGGGGCTCACAGTCTTAATCCTCATTTTACAGATGAGGTAACTGAGGCACAGAGAAGTGGCTTGCCCCAGGTCACACAGCAGACAAGTGGCAGAGCCGGGATTAGAACCCATGTCCTCTGACTCCCAAGCCCGTGCTCTTTCCACTAAGCCAAACTGCAGGGAACGTGTCTGTTTATTGTTATATCGTATGCTCACAAGAGCTTAGTACAGTGCTCTGCACACAGTAAACGCTCAATAAATACAATTGACCGACCGGAGCTCCATGGGATGAGCCAAAGGGCCTCAGGGAGGAGGGAGGACATGGGGACAAAGTGTTGGTCTGAGGTGGAGGTGGGTGGGTGTGGGTTTAAGAGTGAAACTTCTGTTCTTGAAATACCCTCTTCCTTAGACACATTCTCTCCATGATCTTACAAAAAGCCAAATCCACCTTTTTCCATATTCTGTGTTCCTTATCTTCTGGCTTCCATGGCCACCACCTGATTATTCCTTCATATGGCCCGCCTGAGAAAAATCTAAAACATGGTATTCATAAACAATACTGCTTTCTTGCTGTTCCCAAACCTATATAGTCACTGGAATATATGGTTCTTGCTTACCCTTCCCGCCCTCAAACTTTTGCCTGACCATAACCCTTCTATTTTCTCTCAACAAACGTTACAGCCTCACTCTTCTAAGACAACCCCAGATCTCACACCTCTTCTTCCCTTTGTGATCTTTCAACTTCACCTTGTCACTGTAGGCTGTCTTTGGAAGCTCCTTTCTAATACTGTCCTTTCTATGTTGCTAGGTTATAATATTTTGAGATTTATCTCCCCTATTAGAATGTAAGTTCATTATGGGAAGGGACTGTGTCTTTTTGTTAGTCTGTATTTCCCCCATGCCCAGTTCAGTGCACCACACCAAGTGGGTACTCAGTAAATATTGCTATTAGTCGGTCTAAGTTGTTTCTAGGCCAACTGACGTTCTTATATGCCATACCCTCTGCTGCCCTAATCTACCCCCGGTAGCCTTTCTCCTCCCCAGTTCCAGCTACAGTGAGCAACACCTCAGATTTTCACTTAATTCCCTGCTCCCCTTTCTTTCCCAAATGACAACATTAAAAAAAACAAACCCAACAGAAAACTAAAAAAAACAGTTTGCATTCACCATGAGCCAAATATGCCAATTCTCTTGAGGGTTTCTCATCTTATTTCCCCATAGTGCAGAGAAAACCATCTTCTGCAATTCGATCATTCTATCACCTGAGGGAATCCAAACCTCGCCCACAGCCCTAAAGGATGGGCCCAGGAGCGGCTTAATCAGCACGACCCTATTTCCTGTTAATAACTTCCAGAGCCTTCACGTTCTTAGTTTCCTCTTCCCCTGCCTTCAATTTCACGTCCAATTTTCTCCCGCCTTACCTAATTACAAGCAGGAGCACGGAGGGTTTCCTTGTCCCTTCTCTCTGGAACCCTGTAACCTCCTTCCCTTCCCTACTTCCTCCAAGTGCGGGGTTTTTTTTCTGTATTTGTATATGTTTGCTTTAGTCCCCTGATTCTTCCACATGTATTTTTAAAGCATTACACCTATCCTCTGGACTTCTCTCTGCTGTCGTTAGACTGTCACAACTTGTGCAGAGCTCTTGAGGTATGGAACTCACAGAATCTGGTGTGTCCAAGCACTATTAAGTCATCTTTGCCGATGACTAAGTTTAGCGCAGTGCTCTGCATAGAATAAGTGCTCAGTAAATACCACTGATGATGATAAGGAGCTACAGACTGGACATAAGAGACCGGACTACACTCTTTGGCTCTCCGAAAGCTGGGACTTCCTCTCCATTCCATTCTTGATCACGACCATATATGAGGTGCCTCTGTCATATTTTATGAGGAGTCGGAGTGCCGGACTCTTCCATAATATCGCGTAAGATTCCCTACCCTTCTCTGCCCAAAGCTTTTTCCTCGTCCAGAGAGATTTAGTACCCCTTGACCTCTGCCTTTGGCGTGCTGGAAACCTCCCAGATACTGCCTAGGCAACAGACAGTCTTCCTCCCTCTCAGCACACCATCTTTACAGGTTCTCACTAACGCTGATGCACATCCCTGCGAATGAATTCTTGCAGAGATTCAGCAGCCTGTGTCTGGGAAGACAGGCAGCGCCTTCGTTCTTTGTACGATGGTGTCATTCGTGCTCAGGCGCCATGTCAGCTTCAACCCTCCCCGCCAAACCTCATTACCGATCTCCGCTAATGGCCGCCCAGCACTTCGACGAACCCCGTATCATTCCGCAGCAAAGCCGGCGGGGCCCGAAGCCCTCGGTTTCCTGACGAGACTTTCACAGCTCAGCTCCATTTCCACCTCTGAGGTTTCTCGCTTTTCCTTTGAAATCAGCACTCTGGGGATACAGTTCCCTGAAGAGACCCCCCTCTTCCTCTCCTTCTCCAGGTCTTTAAATAATGCGGGCATAGTGTTGCATCATACTCACCGGCAGTTTGCTCTGCCCCTTACACCTATTCACTTTAAGGCCTTTAAGGATCTCTTCCCTTTCCTTTTAAAGGCACTCTCTAGTCTGCAGTCATTTTTTTAAAAGTGGTATTTGTTATGTGCCAAACCCTGGTCTAACCACTGGGGTAGGTACAGGATAATCCGATTGGACGTAGTCCCTGCCCCCCAGAGGGCTCACCAGGTGGGGAGAGTGGATTTTTTATTTCCCGTTTCACAGATAAAGAAACAGGTACACCAAGGATAAGTGTCTTGCCCAACATCACGTAGGAGATGTGAGATTACTCTCTTGCATTTATTGTTCTTTCATATTGGAGATCTGGTATAGAATCTTGATTCGCCATCCCCTTGCCATTCTTTTCCTTCCCTCCCGAGTCTTTTACCCATTCTGTAGCTAAGTGCTCCAGGGTTTCCACTTGATTGGCAGAGCTGGGATCCATCTGTGATGACTTTGGGGAGGGTAAGCCTTTCTGCTGGAGTGGCCATTCTCTTCTCCCAGCTCTCCTTCTCCTCTCTCATAGATCCTCATTCTCTTCTCAATGACCTCAATTTGAGCATCATCATCTTTCCCTCACTCTCCCTTTTCCCATTAGCTCTATGAGGCTAGGAGAACCTCAAGGAAACGCACCGTTTCCTTTCATTAAAACGTCTCCCACTGCCTTTTTTTTGAATCAAACTCATTACTTTTTTTTTCAAAAGCTCCCCCCCATTGTTGGGCTTCTAGAAATTGCAGTGCTACACCCTTCCCTTTAATTAGCCACCTGCACTTACTTTTTGTTTATCTTGGAGAGACTCCCTCTAGTCTTTTCCAATGAGCCCGTTGTTGGGTAGGGATTGTCTCTATCTGTTGCTGAATTGTACTTTCCAAGCACTTAATACAGTGCTCTGCCCACAGTAAGCGCTCAATAAATACGATTGAATGAAATGAATGAATGAATGACTTGCTCCCCAATTTAAGTCCTGTCCTTACACCTGCAAAGTTTGAGAAGCTAACAGGGCAGAGCTGAAAATCAAGGTCCCCAATTGCCTTCTGTTCCTAAACTCTGTCCAGGCACCTCTCAGATATCTATTTTTTTTAAGGTATGTAAGTGTTTATTATGTGCCAGACACTATACTAACTGCTGGGGTAAATACAAGCTAATCAAGTTGAACACTGCCCATGTCCCTCCTGGGAATCACAGTCTTAAACCTCATTTTACAGATGAGGAAACGAAGGCACAGAGAAGTTAAGTGTCTTGCCCAAGCACGCAGCAGATGAGAGAAGAGCAGTGTGGCCTAGTGGAAAGAGTTCGGACCTGGGAGTCAGAAGACCTGGCTTCTAATCCTGGCTCTGCCGCTAGTGCGCTGTGTGACTTGGGCAAGTCACTTTGTGTCTCTCAGTGACCTTATCTGTAAAATGGGGATTAAGACTGTGAGCCCCATGTGGGACATGGACTGTGTCCAACCTGATTAGCTTGTATGTATCTGCTTAACAAATACAATTTAAAAAAAAAGAGTGGTGGAGTTGGGATTAGCACCCAAGTCTTCTAATTCCCAGGCCCGTGCTTTACCCGGTTGGCCATGCTTCTGTAAGTATGACCTTTATCTTCCCATTCAGGCATCTATAAAGGTCTCTCAGATCAGGTCACTCTCCTTCATAAGGAACCTGCTGTCTTGATTCACCACCCATTTCCCAGCCCCAACTAACTGGACCCTCTTGGGAGTTTGCAAGAAGGGGTCAGTATCTCTGAACAAGTTTTTTTCCCTTTCAGCCGCTGCTTGTATGGCCTCCATGTTTGCTGTCCTCACCTCCTCCCCTCAGCATTCAATCTCCAAAAGCCAGCACCTCCCCAGCGATATCTCCACTTGAGGACGCACCACCATATTAGGTGTCCTAAAGAATACTCCAACCCCATCATGATGGTCATCACCTCTAGACCTTATTGAAGTCCCCAGTCCCTCTCTGCAGATAACATCTCCCCCTTTGATTCCAGCCTTGTTTTGTTTGTTTTTTCCACAGTGAAGAAAAGTCACCCATGCTTGGGCAGCAGCGGCATGGGAGAGAGTCGAGGGCGGAGACTGGAGTTTACCGCGCGGAAGGCGGCAGTGGTAAACCACTGCCGGATTTTTTACCGAGAAAACTCTATGGACCACTACCAGAACAATTGCAGGTGGAGGTAGGGCATTCTGGGAGAGATGTGTCCGTGGTGTCTCTATGGGTCGGAAACGACTCGACGGCATAAGTAAGATAAGACAAACGTAGTATCCCAACTCCGTTCCCTCAGAATTCCCTAGGCCTCAGCCCTTGTCCTTTTTGATTTAATGCAGTTAACATTGACCGTTCTCATTTTTGTCCACCCATAGGGTGACCTTGCTTCTCTTGTGTTTCTTTGTCATCTGCTATCCTAGGCCAGTTTTTTTTAATGGTATTTGTTAAGTGCCTACTATGTACCAGGTGCTGTACTAAGCACTGCGGTGGATACAAGCTAATCAAGTTGGAGACAATCCTTGTCTCATTCAGTCATATTTACTGAGTGAATACTGCGTGCAGAGCACTGAACTAAGCGCTTGGGAAAGTTCAATGCAACGATAGACGCATTCCCTGCCTACGGCGAGCTTTCAGTCTAGAGGGACTGTAGACATGGGACTCACGGTATTAATCTCCATTTTACAGAAGAGGTAACTGAGGCACAGAGAAGTTAAGTGACTTGGCGAAGGACACACGGCAGGCATGTGGCAGAGCCAGGATTAGAACCCAGGTTCTTCTAACTCCCAAGCCCCTGCGCTAATCCCTAGGCCACGCTGCAGGACAGTGTTTCTCCTGCATGTATGCAGTGACCTCAGCATGTATGTTTATATGTATATTTTCGTTTGTATGTCCAATCATTTATTCTGCTACTTCACCCTGATAAACTTGAACAACTTCCTGTATTAACTTCCTACGCACACTCCATGTAAATAGTTTTTGTCTCTCTGTCTCCCCTTCCAGATGGAGAGTACTTTGAGTGCAGGGAATGTGACCTACTGGATAGAGCATAGACCTGGGAGTTAGAAGGACCCAAGTTCTAATCCCGGCTCTGTCTCTTGTCTGCTGTGTGATCTTGGGTAAGTCGCTTCACTTCTCTTTGCCTCAGTTTCTTCATCTATAAAATGGAGAATAAGACTGGGAGCCCCATGTAGGACAGGGACTGTGTCCAACCCAATTCACTTGTGTCTGCCCCTGCACTTAGAACAGTACCTGTGTACCAGAAGCTACTGAGGCATTCTGGCTGGGTTTGGCTTCTTTGTCACTAGTGGAAGAGCCACAACCCCTCCCCTTTGGTTTAGGGCAGGATTTTCTTCAGAGGGAACTTGAAGAAAAGTCTCATATATATATAGAAGAAGAGTATCAATTGATGAGGTATGTCTCTCTACTTAAGCTATAATGAAATAAAAAAAGAAGACAAGTTAGGGTTACTTTAGCCTAAAATCTCTTCCATCTACTGCCCCCCAAGCAAGACCTTAGAGTGTCTGTCAGTGCATCGTGGTGAGTGATTTTTGGTAATCAGACAATCAAACTTCACTTTTGCAGCTTTAAACATCAGGGATGTAAATTAATCTCAGTCACTGTAAATCTTAGTCTCTTCTGATGGTATTCTTTCCAATGTGTAATCTTGATTAAATCTAGATTTGGGCCATTATCCCGTTTGGGAAGCTGGTTCCGCCATGACAAGTAGGACCTTCACAGACTTATCAACAGGATCCTGCCTGTTGATATTAACCCACATTTCCCCTGGGTTACTCTGAATATAAAATGGTTGATTTTAGATCTAGTTTAGAGTTACACAGCTAAAAAAGCCCCACTGTTAATCTCCTGAAGGCAAAGCTTCTTTGTCTAATACGAACTGTTGTAAAAATTGAAAAGAAGCAACCATAAACTCCACATGGATTTAAACCATGGGTTTAAGTTGGTTAGGTCTTCCCTATCTATCTGAAAAACTAGACCACTCTCAGCGTGTTTGGGAAGAAGGGACTGGAAAATGTCTGCTAAGATGGCAAAGGAGAAAGTGGGAGTCAGAGAGAGAGGGGGTTTCAATAAATATCTCTCTAAACATTATAGCCCTACTTAAATCTCTTTAAACACAGTGTCCCTTGAATACCCTGATTTAAGTTGCCTGAATAATGACAGATTTATACCATCAAGATGCTAAGTCATATCATTTTTTTTGTTTCTTATTTGTTTGTTTTCTGTAAAACTTTGAGAGTGTACACATTTTTTTTAACCAAAGTGTTTGGTTTTAGTGCTCAGACACAAGTGGTGATAATTATGTTCCAAAGTTTAGAAAATTATGCAGAAATTATCAATTATGCAAATGCTTCCACAGTTATGTGCCTCATCAACAGAAATTATGCAAAACTCTGGGAGAATAATAATTTCAAGCACGATGTTTTTATTTATTAAAATCTTCCAAATTGTTGCAACTTAATTCCAAGGAACTTTGTGAAAACGAGAGTTATCGTCATCTTGTTGATGATTAAATAAACTAGAGGCCTCGCTCTGACCCTTAGGGAACAGCTTTCCCTATTGTTCCATGCAGATTCACTGTGGGCAGAGATGAAGATGTTTTCAGGAGAGCAGCTGGCGATTGAGACCAAAAGAGACCAAACTTTCATACTTTCCCTGTGCTCAAAGTGGTTCCCAGGGCAAAACCAGAACCTCTTGGCAAGGTGCTCCAAAGAGGCCTTCTTTCTCGCCCCAAACCTACAGCGGTTGGGGAAAAGGCCTTGTATGTCTGGCCTCTACTGAGGACAATTCATGCAATGTATTTTTAGCCCACAGATATCGCCACTCACCACTTTAACGTTTTAATCCAGAGTCAGTGTTAGAAGAGCTCAAAATTCAGGAGACTGAAGCCAGGTGTGCACTAACAAAGTGAAATGGAAAACTGAAGCAAATAAAACTCATTATCTTGGGAATTTCAGTCAAACCATTTCATTCGTTTTAATTATCCAGGTAATTATCCCAAGTTCTCCACTTGGATTTGTTAGTACTATAGGCTTGGTCATACTCTAAATTTTCTCCACTAAACTGTTGCATCTCCCAGAGGCTCTTGTCCCTGAAATTGTTTCACATAGGGTTTTTTTGTTTGGTTTTGTCTTTTTGCTTTTTGACTGGTCTTGAACATGATATCTTTGGGATCAAACATAGTGGCTTTGGGGGTTGTCCTATGCAGACTTCTCTGCCCCAGGAGTTTCTGGGACTTGAAACGTTTGTCTCGGTGTCCAATAAATGAAACTTATTATTAGGACTGCTAATCTCAGAAATGATTAGGGTGCTTCTAGGTGGTCTGTAAATCAGGGCCCCTTCTCCCTGCCATCACTGATGGGAAGCAAAATGATCTAATGGAAAGAACAGGGGCCTCACCCCGCAACAAGACTGGGATGACTCTTACCATAATAATAATTATGGTATTTGTTAAGCATTTAGTATGTGCCAAGCACTGTTCTAAGCACTGGAGTAGATATACGGTAATCAGGTTGTCCCACATGGGACTCACAGTCTTCATCCCCATTTTGCAGATGAGGTCACTGAGGCACAGATAAGTTAAGTGGCTTGCCCAAGGTCACACAGCAGACAAGTGGCGAAACCGGGATTAGAACCCATGACCTCTGACTCCCAAGCCCGGGCTCTTTCCCCTAAGCCATAAGAGAGGTCAGAGAGAGTCTAAGGAGACTTTAAGTGGACTAGCAGCCAGGAAACCTCATGCTTTTTTTTTTTAATTGGTGGTGAAAGAAGAGTTCAGCCATTTCCAAGAATGTTCATTCATTCATTCAATAGTATTTATTGAGCGCTTACTATGTGCAGAGCACTGTACTAAGCGCTTGGGATGAACAAGTCGGCAACAGATAGAGACAGTCCCTGCCGTTTGACGGGCTTACAGTCTAATCGGGGGAGACTGACAGACAAGAACAGTGGCAATAAACAGCGTCAAGGGGAAGAACATCTCGTAAAAACCGATGGCAATTAAATAGAATCAAGGCGATGTACAATTCATTAACAAAATAAATAGGGTAACGAAAATATATACAGTTGAACAGACGAGTACAGTGCTGTGGGGATGGGAAGGGAGAGGTGGAGGAGCAGAGGGAAAAGGGGAAAATGAGGCTTTAGCTGTGGAGAGGTAAAGGGGGGATGGCAGAGGGAGTAGAGGGGGAAGAGGAGCTCAGTCTGGGAACGCCTCTTGGAGGAGGTGATTTTTAAGTAAGGTTTTGAAGAGGGAAAGAGAATCAGTTTGGCGGAGGTGAGGAGGGAGGGCGTTCCAGGACCGCGGGAGGACGTGACCCAGGGGTCGACGGCGGGATGGGCGAGACCGAGGGACGGTGAGGAGGTGGGCGGCGGAGGAGCGGAGTGTGCGGGGTGGGCGGTAGAAAGAGAGAAGGGAAGAGAGGTAGGAAGGGGCAAGGTGATGGAGAGCCTCGAAGCCTAGAGTGAGGAGTTTTTGTTTGGAGCGGAAGTCGATAGGCAACCACTGGAGTTGTTTAAGAAGGGGAGTGACATGCCCAGATCGTTTCTGTGGGAAGATGAGCTGGGCAGCAGAGTGAAGAATAGACCGGAGCGGGGCGAGAGAGGAGGAAGGGAGGTCAGAGAGAAGGCTGACACAGTAGTCTAGCCGGGATATAACGAGAGCCCGTAACAGTAAGGTAGCCGTTTGGGTGGAGAGGAAAGGGCGGATCTTGGCGATATTGTAGAGGTGAAACCGGCAGGTCTCGGTAACGGATAGGATGTGTGGGGTGAACGAGAGGGACGAGTCAAGGATGACACCGAGATTGCGGGCCTGAGAGACAGGAAGGATGGTCATGCCATCGACGGTGATAGAGAAGTCTGGGAGAGGACAGGGTTTGGGAGGGAAGATGAGGAGCTCAGTCTTGCTCATGTTGAGTTTTAGGTGGCGGGCCGACATCCAGGTGGAGACGTCCTGGAGGCAGGAGGAAATGCAAGCCCGAAGGGAGGGGGAGAGGACAGGGGCGGAGATGTAGATCTGCGTGTCATCTGCGTAGAGATGGTAGTCAAAGCCGTGAGAGCGAATGAGTCCACCGAGGGAGTGAGTGTAAATGGAGAACAGAAGAGGGCCAAGAACTGACCCTTGAGGAACTCCAACAGTCAAAGGATGGGAGGGGGAGGAGGCTCCAGCGAAGGAGACCGAGAATGACCGGCCAGAGAGGTAAGAGGAGAACCAGGAGAGGACAGAGTCCGTGAAGCCAAGGTGAGATAAGGTGTGGAGGAGGAGGGGATGGTCGACAGTGTCAAAGGCAGCAGAGAGGTCAAGGAGGATTAGAATGGAGTAGGAGCCATTGGATTTGGCAAGAATGTCTGTGTAGACTCTGAATTAGACGACCAGAAAGCTACACCTTTTGTGCTCAGAAGTTGTAGCAGAAGGAGCATATTGTCTACCTAGGAGGTGAAGAGGAACAGGTCCAAATTCTCAACCACGGAGGGGAAAGAGGTGGAAGAAGCATCAAGACCTAGCGGAGAGAGCACGGACCTAGGAGTCGGAGGATCTGGGTTCATTCATTCACTCAGTCATATTTATTGAGCATTTAATTGTGTGCAGAGCACTGTACTAAGTGCTTGAGACACCTAATAGCGGCTCTGCCGATTGCTTGCCGTGGGACTTTGCACGAGTCACTTCACCTCCTCTGTGCCTCAGTTCTCCTACTTAGACTGTGAGCCCCATACGGGTCAGGGACTGTATCCAACCTAATTAACTTGTATCTCTCCCAGCGCTTAGTACGGTGCCTGGCACATAGTAAACGCTTAGCAGATACCATTAAATAAATTAAATTCCCTCTGGGGCCACACTGCGAAGAATCACATGATCTGCCATTGTTGGAACCATAGTCAGAAGAACCCGTCTGTGCCCAGGTGGGAAGAGCATGGGATTGAGGAGCTAAGAGACCCGAGTTCTAGACCCAGCTCTGCCACTGGGCCTACTTTGTGACCTTGGAGAAATCACTTAACCTCTTGGAGGCTCAGTTTCCTCATTTGGAAAGTGGGGGTAAGATCCCTGCTCTCCCGTCCTCTCAGACTGTGAGAGGAATAAAGGGTGCAAAGTCAAGTGCAAGAGTGACGCAGAAGGGAGTGGGAGAAGGGCCAAACGACACCCCGCTGCAATAGCAGCTCATCCCTGTCGGGCCTGTCAACTGGCTGGCAGTTGAAGAGAGGAGAGACAGAATTAGATCTTTTGTATGTTTTCTGTGTTGAAAAAATACACATTTTTTTAAGTCTTTCATAATGGATTGCTGGATTGGGATTCTGTAGAAACGGCTTCCTTCTATCTAGTTGAAAACCAACTTTCCATTTGGAATTTTCCCTGGGGTAGAGAGCCAAAAAGTAGAGGAGGATGTGATTTTAACACCAGTAATGGGAGCACTTAGTGCTCAGACTCATTTCCAAAAATATTCTGAAAGAAGCAGTGCAGTGTTCAGTTGATAAATACATGTAGGGAAACTTATTCATTCAATTCATTCATTCAGTCATATTTATTGACCGCTTACTGTGTGCAGAGCACTGTACTAACATTGTTATTATTATTACTAAGGGCTTGGAAAGTACAATTGGGCAACAGATATAGTACCTACCCAACAATGGGATCAAAGTCTAGAAGACCTTATAATGCAAGGAATGTACCACTACTACCACTAATAATAATGTTGGTATTTGTTACGCGCTTACTAGTTGCCAAGCACTGTTCTAAGCGCTGGGGTAGATACATTGTAATCAGGTGGTCCCACGGGGGGGCTCACAAACTTAAATGTCATCATTGTCTAGGTATAAAACCTATATCTGGTGCTTTTACAGATGAAAACATCCCCAAACTAACCCATTTGCTAACATGGATCAAAGGCTGAGGGATTACTTCAAGCAGTCAGTCGTATTTATCGAGCACTTATTCTGTGCAAAGCACTGTACTAAGCGCTTGGGAGAATACAATATAACAGACATATTCCCTGCCCACGAGGAGCTTATAGCCTCCAGGGGGAGACAGACATTAATATAAATAAATTACGGATATGTATATAAGTGCTGTGGGGCTGAGGCTGGGGCCTGAATAAAGGGAGTAAATCCAATAGATGGAAGTGGGAGAGGAGGAAATGAGAGATTAGTTAGGGAAGGCCTCTGGGAGATGTGCTTTGAATCAGGTTTTGAAGGAGGGGAAAGAGATTCTGTCACATATGAAGAGGGAGGGTGTTTCAGGCCAGAGGCAGGATGTGGGCAAGAGGTTGGCGGCGATTTAGACGAGATCGAGGCACAGTGAGGAGGTTGGCTTCAGAGGAGCCAAGTGTGCGGGCTGGGTTGTAGAAGGAGTGGAGCAGGGTGAGGTAGGAGGGGGCAAGGTGATTGAGTGCTTACTTGAGTGACTGGAAGTGTTTCTGTGTGAAATGTTCTAATATTTTGACCATCACTCATATGAGTTTAGAATAATCTTGAGAGTGTATGTGGGTGTGTATGTGTTGGCCAAGGTCAAAGTGAAGGGGAGCGTTGGTAGGTGTCTGGAAAATTGAATGGATGTTGACAACTAAACCTGATAAACCCAGCAGGAATTCCGGGGGTTTGTGGAGATCAGGCAGATTAACCAGAAAATTGCCAGATCTTCCTTTCCCTTTATCCTGAATGGAGGCAGGCAGGAGTAGTAGTCATAGTCAGTCAGTATTTATTGAGTGCTTACTGAGTGTGGAGCACTGAACTAAGCACTTGGAAGAGTACAGAACAGTAGAGCTGGTAGACCCAATCCCTGCCCTCAAGGAGCTTACCCCTCCCAGATACCTGTGTCGGATCCCAAGCGGTAATCCAGGGTGGCTCCACTTATGTCAGAGTTTCTCCAGTGCTCACCCTGTGGCGGTCTACTCTGTCTGTAGCCTGGCAGAAGGAGCAGGAGGGAGGAAGGGGAGAAACAGCGGGAGACCAACCACGGCGGGAGTGGGGTGAGAAGTCAAAGATGAGTTGGGGAACGTCCCGAAACTAAATTCTCACGGTCACGATCAGACACCCGGGGGAGACCGCTGCAGGGAAGGGAGGAGGAATTCAGGTCCAAGAAGATGGAAGGATTGTGGGGGACAAGGGAACGAGGGGCTGAGATTGGCCGTGACCTCCAAGCGGGCCAGGGCCGGTGGCCAACAGGAGCAACCAGGGAAGTACCCAAAGGTGCTGCCAGGGAGCTCCCCGGGGCAAAAGATTATGGGAAAGAAGTTAACCAAGAGAGCAAAGAAACCTGCTGGCCGGGAACTGGAATTTGAGTCCTAAGCAAAAAGGAATGGCTTCAGGAGGACTGGGGTGAAGGCTGTGGCCTAAAGAGTCTAAGAGGAGGAAAGTCCACTGGGCTCTGGCCACTTAGAGAGAAAATACAGCTGCCGGTTCTCATGTACTAGGAACTTGGAAAGTGCCAAATAAAAAAGTTGTGCATTCCACAGGGAAGACTGGGCTGAGAGTTGGAGATGGGAGGTGCAAGGGGCTGATGGGTCAGGAATTCTTTTTTTTATTTTTATATTTTTTTGCTTTGGTTTCTCATGTTATAAAAAGAAAAAAGATAAAAGGCATAAAAGGTTTCAGCACCTTTCCCAGTGTCAAGAGGGAAACTCCCATAACTGACCTGGCAATGGGGGATCTGCAAACATGCATGCCTGGAACGGAGAGATCCACCTTTAGACCTAGATGAAGAAGTATTTTATCCAAACTAGAGTTAGCACAAAAATTTAAGCTAAAAAAAATTCTCCACAATTTATTTTCCCCCCCGAACACAACCTTGCTCCTCTCATCTGATGTTTCCAGGGAAGAATCAACCGCAAAAGCATAATTAGCATTGCAAACGTTTGATTCTTCTTACTATAAAATGACTGGGATGTACGAAAGGTTCCCGAAGATATTGATAAGAAAGAGACCTTGTTCGGAACCTCTCAACTGCAAAAGTGTGGCAGGAGCCAGTCCCAGGAATAATTTACAAAGGAGATGGCTCCCACACTTGACTGTAAGCTCCTCGATTTACAGGGGTTGGCGGTGAGATAGACAAGATCAGGGGACATTGAGAAGGTGAGCAGTAGAGGAGCAGAGCGTGTGGGCCGGATTGTAGGAGGAGAGTAGCGAGGTAAGGTAGGAGGGAGCAAGGTGTTTGTCTGCTTTAAAGCCATTGATGAGGAGATTTTGTTTGTTAGGCCTTTCTGACTCCCAGACTTGTGCTCTATTCAGAAGGCCAAGCTGCTCTTCTTAAAAGAGAGGAGCAGAACCAAATTCTGAACCAGGTGGGGGAAAGAGGTAGAAGAAGTAGCAAGGCCTAGTGGATAAAGCATAGGCTTAGGAAACAGAAGGACCTAGGTTCTAATTCTGGTTCCGTCACTCATCTGCTGTGTCACCTCGGGCAAGTAATTTCACTGCTCTGGGGCTCAGTTACCGCATTGGCAAAATGGCGATGAAGACTATGGACCGATCCGGTGCCGGACAGGGACTGTGTCCAGCTTGATTAGCTAGTATCTACCCCAGCGCTTAGTACAGTGCCTGGCGTAAAGTATTTAACAAATACCATTAAAAAAAATAGTGACAGCCTGAAATCAGGGCTCCAAGCAAAGAACAAGTGACCAGAAGTATGATGTTTCTGAAGCCACTGATTCACCCGCCTTGGGATGGAGGTCTTTGTTGTTACCCAAGGGCCCAGATTAAGGTGCAGAATGATGTGGGGAAAGACCCGGGGGACTGAAACCGAAGAAGACCCCATCAAATTAAGTTAATGGTGTACAGCAGTCACTAGGTTAATGATAAAATAGTAAGAGAAGAGTTAAGTGTTTTTATGTGTGACAAAGTTTATTTAATGATATCTCTGGGAGGGAGGAAATTTGGACCTGAACCTACATTTCTAAATCATGACACTAGCGCTGCCGTTTTATATAAAAGTAAAAACATCAGCCTCATCCTAGCAGCCTGCAAGCAATTCTTTATACTTTTCAAATCTAAATCAAACATAAAACGGAAGAAGGGGAAGCAGTGTGGTCTAGGGAATAGAGTATGCGCTCAGAGGTCAGAGGACCAGGGTTCTAATCCCAGCTCCACCATATGTCTGTTGTGTGACCTTGGCAAGTCACTTAACTTCTCTAGGCCTCGGTAATCCCCTCTGTAAAATGGAGATTAAGAATGTAAACCCTATGAGGTCAGGGACTGTGTCCAATCTGATTAGTGCCTGGCCCATAGTAAAAGCTTAACGAACACCCTAAAAAAGAAAAGGAGGATTCCTCTGGCATCCCCTGGAGCAGAATTGTCTGTTTCTGCTTACATCCTCGCTAGGAAATTGATGTGACACACCCGCATGAGACTAAATGCCCATAAGCCCCTGCCTGGACCTGACCTCGGGCCTGCTCTATTTCTGGACCACAAACCCTGCTGTCTGTCGGGGCTGAACTCCCCAAATAGGCTCCAGCTTTGTGCCATCCCAAAGGAGAAAGTTCTGAGGTGGGTGAGCCACCCTCTGGGGTCTCCCAAAGGGAGAGCACAGGGAATTGCTGAGGGCACCGAGCCTCTGTGCTCTGCTCCCCCATTTCCATTCTCAATCAATCCATTCCTTTCTCCGTTCCCTGCCAAATAAGTGAGTCAGCCTCAGAGCCAGCAGTCTGTAAGGCAGTGGACAAAGTTGAAGATGCAAGCGTCTCTTCTCCACCCACCCCCTTTCCTCCCTTCCCTCCACCGATCGCAAACTCTCGGAGGCCAAGACTCACGCCCGCTAACTCTGTTGTTCTCTTTCCAGTGCTCTGTACAGTGCTCGGCACAGAGTAGGCCCTCAGTAAATACTGTTGTTTGATTCAACCCTGGCCTCACTAACACTGACGAGATCTCCGATCCAAACTTTCCATTAAACTCAAGCTCTAAGTTCCTTATGCCCCCTCTTCTCTTAAATACCTAAATAAAATAGAATTCATTTTTAAACATAATTATATTTCAACCTCACTTGTGGAAGTGTTTTCCAAATACTAATTAATGCTGTTTATCCATTTAGCAAGTATTTTATGAATTTCTAACAATATTAATTAAAAAAATTTTAAAACAGAAAACTAAATATGCCCAAGGCATGAAAACATGACACATGCAGAGAAATATACAGCCATATTGCTTAACTAAAATTGAATTGCCGAGGAAACATTTTTTAGGTGGCAGCATATGTACTGAAAAATTTTCAGTAGCAATCTCATTTATCAGTGGGCGTATTAGTTTTTTTTGAAATAATTGTATTTAATAATCCTTAGGGCAGTTTAAAAGAATACAGTTTTATTACAATTAAGAGCTGAACGGAGCGGGTTTCAATTGTAAGTGCACGAACAACAGAGAGGAGGCAGAATATTCTTTTAGACTGTCAGGTCCTCGAGGGCAGGGATCGTATCTACTGATTCGGTATCGGGTGCTTAGTGCAGTGTTCTGCACCCAGCAAGCCCTCAGTAAATATCACTGACTGCTACTCTAGCCTCCACTTCCTGCTCTTGGATTGTACTCTATAAGATATGCTTTCCTTCCAGGACCCAAGCTGCCAGCTTTGAGAAATTAATATTTTCAAAGGTCACACATACTTTCTTAGTCTTTCCCAGGAAAACAGGTGCTAGTAGTTCAGGCTTGTAAATAAGCATAAAACGTTTACCAGTCCCTGACAAATTTTCACCAACCCCATGGAGGTGAAATGAATTCCGTGATCCTTATTTTCTCAAAGAAAAAGCACATCCTTTGCTTTTGGGATCTTCAGGAATCTGGAGGCTGTTAGCAAGAGGAGAGAGAGGTGACAAATGAAGTTTAAAGTCTAGATGCCTATTGAATGCCACTAGCGTAGTGGGAGGCAGAAAGAGAGAAAAAGCAGGAGAGAGGGAGAGAGCAACTTTGGCAGTGGGTGGAGTTTTACTAGAGTACTAATTTATTACTTATTAGAGTAAAATTTTACTTGGGTCACTGCTCTTTACAAGAAAATAAACTAGAGGAGAGCAACAAAAATGATCACTGGTAGGCTTTATGCAGAAAGGTGAAAAAGAAATGGGGTTGTTTGTCTAGGGAAAATCAATCAAATTTATTGAGCACTTATTATGTGCAGAGTGCTGTACTAAACGCTTGGGAGAGTACAAAACAGAATTACATTAACTGATGGATTCTCTAGCTTCTCTGAAGGTTGAACAAGAAGAGAGCATAGGTGAGAGTTTTGTTGGACAAAAAGAATTCCTATCTGGGCTAGCAAGGGAGGTTGTGCATAGCCCCTACCTCGGAGATCTTTGAGGAAAGAATTAGCTCCTCCCTTCTGATCCCCGACTGTCCTGCAGGGTTTTTTTAATTATTTGGGTAGAGGCGGGAGAGATAGTCCAGGTGGCCTTTCAGGGTCTCTTCAAAAGTCTTGGAATCTTTCGATGGAAGATCCTAAATTCGAGGCGATCTGATTTCAGCAGCCTTAGAACCTTGCTAGGAAGGAGCCAACTGGGGCCTGGGAAGCATGGTCTAGTAGAGAGAGCCTGGGTTTGGGATTCAGGAGACCCAGATCTTAGTCCCAGTTCTGCCTCTTGGTTGATGCGTGACCTTGAGCAAGTCGCTTAACCTCTCAAGGCTGTTTCCTCAGTTGTAAAATGGAGATAAGCTTGCACCCTTGTGGGACAGTGACTTTTCCTTTGTACCTACCCCAGTGATTAGCACATAGTAAGTGCTTAATAAATGTCACAATTGTAAAACGCCTACTCTAAAGACAAAGAGGCTCTTGTTCATTCGTGCTGCATTTTCATCATGATTATTAATGTGGCCTTCTGCGCTCTGAGACACTTTCCTTTCTTAAAAAAAAAAATATTTGTAAGAGGTTGGAGCCCTCTAAAACTCAAGAGACCCTAAAGATATTCCCCTACAGAAATCCTTCCCTCAGAGGTTAAATAATTGATGGTGCCTCAGTTGCTGGCTGCTCTGGATTTTGCGGTAAAGTCTTATAATTGGAGTTCTCTATGCTTGTTAGCAATAGCTTTTATATAATTAGGGCACTCGCATTTTGGTATGTTTCTTCCTCTTTTCCTGGAGGAAATTGTAACGTGTCTCTAGAGCAGATCCGATAAGAGGAGCGATTGGGGGTACTTGGCTTCCCAGCATTGTGAAGTGCACTCTCCTCAAGAGCCTATTTTATTTGCATCATTGGGGAGGGGGCTATTTGAATTCATTGGGTGCATCTGGTTGCCATAGACCACTGTCTCGTTTGGCTGAGTTAATTGTAGGTAATAAACAGTTATTAAGTTTAGCTCACAGGCCTGGGAGTCAGAAGTGTCTGCTGCATGACCTCGGGCAAGTCACTTCACTTCTCTGTGCCCCAGTTATCTCATCTGTAAAATGGTGGTAGAGACTGTGAGCCCCGCATGCGACGACGGGGACTGTGGCCAACTCCATTTGCTTCTATCCACCCTAGCACTTAGTACAGTGCCTGGCACATAGTAAGCACTTAACAAATATCATCAATATTATTATTATTATGTTTAATAACAACATCCAAGGAGCTCTCTCAGATCACGAAAGGAGCCGTGCGGCATGGCTCAGGGGAAAGAATTTGAGGTGCAAAGTCAAGAGATCTACAAGAGATTGTTGCCGAATTGTACTTCGCAAGTGCTTAGTACAGTGCTCTGCACACAGGAAGTGCTCAATAATACACACAGTAAGTGCTCAATAATACGACTAAGTGAATGAATGAAAGAGATCCAGGTTCTAATCCCAGCCCAACCACCAGCAGTGTGACTTCAGGGAATTACTTGATTTCTCTGGATCTCAATTGCCTCATCCCTAACACAGGAATTAGATGCCTGCCATCCTTCCTTCTTAGACTGGGTGTGACAGAGATTGTGTCCGATTGGAAAAAGAAAGAAGTGCCACGTCCTTCAGCCGACGTTACCAGGGAATGTGTTTCTCCGAGAGGTCTTGTTTCACAGGCAGCCAGTAAGTCAGTGTGCACAGCCAGCAGCCACTGTCAGAACTGGTTTGATGGGAAAAGCTCTGACATCCAAGAGTTTCTTGCCGCTAAGCAAGGCTTGCACCTCTGTTATCTTATGGCTCCTCATGACTCTGATCAAAGTGCTGCTTTTTCTGAAGCCTGTTCAGGGTGAGCTGCCTTTCCCACTCGAAGAGGTCTTGTCTGATGGAGAGATCTCCACGTGTAAGGTAGTCGACAAGACCTACGCATGCCTGGACCTTCATTCTGATCTGTGAAATATAACATGAAGATTATCCTTGGGATGAACTGCTACAGGGAGTACAGACCTTGGCACGTAGTCACCGTGGAGCAACTAATAGTAATAATAGGGGTTTTATTCAATGCTTACTATGTGCTAAGCACTCAACTAAGCACTGAATGAGATCCAAGATGATCAGGCACCCCATAGAGCTTACAGTCTAAGTAGAAGGGAGAACGGGTACTGAATCCCCATTTTGCAGATGAGGGAACTGAGACATAGAGGTGTGAACTGATTTGCCTGTCCTCACACAGCAGACAAGTGGCAGAGCCGGGATTAGAACCCAGGTTCTCTGGTTCCCAGGGCTGGGCTCTTTCCACTAGGCCACACTGCTTCTCTGCCCATGAAGAAAAAATCTGATGTAGTGAGGAAATGCCCCAGGGTATCAAAGATGCAAACATTATCATCAGCTGCAAGAATTAAGGTGAAGAAACTGACTGCAGAAACTTGCTCGAGGCTCTTTATTCTCTTTTGTGGATAATATCCTAGCCAGAGCCCTCCTGGACCAGCTACTGAAGAACAACTTTGACCTCAGACTGTGGTTTCTGACTCCAGTGGGGCCCAGAGCAGATGATCTTAGCTCCATGTCAGATACGGAATTAGCAATCCTCTGGGTTAGTTGCTTTATCAAGAGAGCATCTGACACCGTGGGTTGTGGCAAAACGTTTGGCTCTCTTTCTAAATTTATCAAGATCCTAAAAGTAGTAGGCCATGATACGGCATCAAAATCGAAAGACCCTTTTCAGCTCTCTTCCCCAACATCAGCTGAATAAAGTAGAGTTCGGCAATTGATGATGATGATGACAGTAATGATGATGATGATGATGATGAGGTGTCCCTTTACAGACAACAGTCGTGCCTTGGGCCCATCACTTCTGGTGGGTGGTGAGGCCTGCGTGGAGACCGAGAGCTGAGGGTTATATGGTTGACCACAGTCCTCGTACGTGAAGGTTAACTCTGGTCGTTTTGGAGGGCTTAAAAACCCTTTTCACCTAGCCGTTTCTCTTTTACTTCACCTTTGTGTTTGTCCTCAAAACACTAAAGATCCAAATGGCAGATTTGACCCCAGGGAGACGTGCCTCATGCTACGGGTTTTGAGCTCTGGCGTCAGAGGAGTGTGTTTTGAGGGTGGTCTTTAGGGCACTGTTGTACCATTTCCTCTGGTCACCTCTCACATTCACAGTATATAATACAATGCCTATTCATTTTTTTATACTGTGTGTTCAATATTACACCTACTGTGGCTCAGTCGAGTCAGGGCTAGAAACCCATCTCATCCCCAGTTATGTGACTTGAGTTCGGCTTGCCTTTCCAGTGCTTCCAACACTACCCTCTGTCATCCCCTAGACCATGAGCCCCATGTGGGGCAGGCACTCTGTCCAATCTGCTTCTCTTGTAACACTCCCAGCGCTTAGTACAGTGCGTAACACCAAGTGCTTAGGAAATATCAAAACTATTATTATTATTCCATGTTTTCAAGGCCAACTTCACAGAACTACAGGCCAAGTCATGTTGTATTAAAGCAGCTACATGCATGGAAAATGCAACAGGGGCCAGGGACACTGGATATGACTGGTGGAGGGGTGGGGGGGAGTTGAGATAGCTACTGTAGAACTCCAAGTATAGGGGCAAGAGGGAAGAACAGTGGGAAGGAAAATAGGACACAGCAGCAACAACCGTCTACTTTAGAACAACCACAAAGCTATCAGGCTGTTGCTGCTGTGCCCTATTTTCATTCTCTACCAATGCGTGCCAGAGGGAAACTGGGAACCCCCCCAGCGTAGGCTAGATTTACCTTTTTGAGTTACATTTCATTCTCTTAGGCTTTTCTTATTTAATTTTTTTTTAATTAACCACACGCCACTGTCATATAAACATAATATATGCGTGGCATTTTTCTTTTTTAGGAAAGAGTGATTTAAAACACTGCAGGAAAAATAGTCATTTGAAAAAATAAATGGGCCTGACTCTCTTCCTTGTCTCTCTTGGGGTGAACTGTAGTGGTCAGTTGTCTTTAAAGATCACATTTTTCAAAAGGATGAGGAAGATTTGGAAAGGTAGGGATCGATTCTTCAGTTCTCCTTTTAGTAGAAGGAAGCAGCATGGCCTAGTGGAAAGAGCTTGGGAGTCAGAGGACCTGGCTTCTAATTCCAGCTCTGACACTTGTCTGCTGTGTGACCTTGGGCAAGTCACTTAACTTCTCTGTGCCTCAGTTACATCACCTGTAAAATGGGTATAAAGACTGTGAGCACTAAGCGGGATGTGGACAATGTCCCAGCTGTTAATCTTATATCTAGTTGTTTGTTGAGTCGTGTTTATTGAGTGCTTACTGTGTGTAAAGCACTGGACTAAGCGCATGGGGGAGTACAATTTAACAACAAACAGACACATTCCTGCCCACAACGAGCTCACAGTCTAGAGGGGGAGGCAGACATTAATACAAATAAACAGATAAATCTGTCTATTAATATCTATTTTCAATCATTCAGGGGTATTTATTGAGCTCCTACTGAGGGCTAGGCTATATGCTCTACAAATATAACAGTAGCAGTGTATATGCTCCCTGCCCCTATTCTTTCTAAAACAATTCAAAATTTAAAAATATCTGTTTTATTCATATTTTTCCAGCACTCAGACAAAAAAAATGAAAAGGTACATTTTGAGAAAATCTGGAAATTTGGGGTCAAAAGTGGCTTCAACCAAAAGCTAATGAACTCTCCATTAGGCTTTTTACAGACTCCATGGCGAACTGAAAACCAACATATATTAGTGATCCCTCTTTCAAGCTAGCTTCCAAAGTACATTTTCCATTTTCACAAACTGCTGCCAACTCCCCCTTCTAGTGTAGCTCAGCTCTCACCCACACTCTTTGGCCAGGGATAATATTAAAGTTTATTCCTCATCCCAATCGGGTTTTGAAACTTCCTTTCTACTCCAACACAGATCTAGAAGCATAACTTTCGGGAAAGTAAAAAGCAAGTCTCTCTGAGGTTTGGCCTCTGACCAGTCCTTTATCATTTCCTTGCAGCTTTTGTCAATGGGGGTTATTCTGGTTTAGGTGCTACATAAATATCTTTCTATTTCTGAGAAATTTCTTAAAAGTGACAATGCTTTCATATTTTCTATGCCTGGCAACGTTCAAGGGGTTAAGGGTATTTGCTCTAATTCCTGAATAACAAGGAGATTTAAAAAACTGAAGTAGCTCAATGGTGAAAGGGAAGGTTGTTGTTGTTGCTTCTCTCCATGTTACAATCTCCGTGCATTGTTTTCTCTGAGTGTGTTCCTTTCTGTAGCTTGCTGAAGGTCAGCCTTCCAGATAATTACTATATTTTATTTTGTGCCTCACAGTAAAAACATGTTGTTTCTTTTCTTTTCTTTTTCATAGATGATGAGTGGGTTTAGTGTTTGCTAAAGCGTTGAAAGGTGAAAAACCCAACTGATAAAGAACTGGGATGTCGGTACCAGACTCAGCTGGGGCTCGTGAATGGATTTCTGGGGCAGACATCTGCAGTAAATAATAAATGACCCAGAGACAGTCTAACCAGAATTAAGAGTTTGGGTAATGGTATGGTAACCAACATTTGACAAGCGTCCACCATTTCCCTGGCTTTGTACTGTTGGCTGGTGTTTATGTAGCAGCAGTGATTGAGAGATGAAGAGTGAAAACTCTTATGCAAGGACAGTGAAGATGGGATCTTACCTTCTGCCAAGATTCACGAATCTTGTCGTAGATTTTACCAGCCTACATAAACTCTTAATAAAACTTTCGAAATAATGCCCAGAATTGCATAGAATCAACATTTGTCCCAAGTTATAGAGTTCTTCCATATCTTAATTTTTATAATTGTAAGATTGTAGAGACTTGTTAGCTCTGTCTCAGTTGCAGTTGTTTTTGATATTACTCCTCATTATAATCTGCCTCCTGGGATAGATGTATTTGATTAAGGTTTTTTTCTTTTTCTCCTTTAATAAGCATCTTTAAAATGAGGCTAAACATCGCCAAAATACTAAAGAACCAATCCAAACGCATGCTTAGTAACACCGTGTCCATCAAAGAACTAAAAGAAGATAAAAATCAGAGAAGCCTGCTAGAGCTTCCAATTCTTTTCCCCCCTAAATCAGTCAAAGCCATTCTGGCATTTCTCCAACAATTGGAAGCAAATTCTTTTAATGATGAGGAGACATCACCATGGTCTCATGCTACGCTCAGGTTGCCTCTTGTGTATCATTAGAGCGTCGTGGTTGTATCCCTCTGTGGCTTCTTCTTTCTGACCACATCAAAGCCTAAAGCTTACCCTGATGACCTGAAAACAGAGTCTTAGCCAAACATAATCAACCCTCAATTTGGTGGCACAAAAATGACACCGAGTCCCAGCCTGAGCGACAGTCTCTCAGTCCCGCTTTCCCTTAGCCATAATCTCTCATAATCCACTTCAGGAGGTGGTGACTATTTGCCAGAAACAGGGGGGAACGAGTGCTGGGGGAAATGGGGAGAGGTGGGGAGTGGAAAGGGGCACGGAGAGGGGAAATCTGTGATTGTAGGTTTGGTGTTTTAAGATTATCTGTGCTTCAGAATGGCGTTTTTCTTGTGGGCAGGAAACACATCTACCAACTATGATATATTGTAGCCTCCCAAGCGCTTAGTACGGTGCTCGGAACACAGTAAGCGCTCAATAAATGTGATCGATAATGTGATCGATTAATTTCTGAAGTACAATTCCAGTTGCAAAATGTATTTCCATTTCCCCTGTGCCTACAGTATCCAGTAGAGAGACAAATTGAAGCCAGATCCCTAGTTACGTGACCTCCCCCCGCCACCATTAGCGGGCCTTCCCTGTCTAAGCCTTCATTTCCTCTTTTCTCACTTCCTTCCGTGTTGCCCTGACTTGCCCCTTATATTCACCGTCCCGTCACCTCAGTAGCACTTATGTACATATCCATAATTTATATTAATGCCTGTCTCCTCCTCCAGTGAGCTCATTGTGGGCAGGGAATGTGTCTACCTACTCTTTTGTACTACCCCAAGCACTTAGAACTATGCTGTGTACTCAGTAAGCTCCCAGTAAATGCCACTGATTGATTAATTGATTGAATGCTACGCCAAGCAGTGGGGTAGATACCAAAATATCACAGACATGGTCCAGATCTGCCTGGGGCTCATATTCTAAGTGATAAAGCTAAAAAGTAAATCAGCTCTGTCCAGATCCTCCTAAAGATCCTCATCAAAACCGAGCCAAATGAAAATAGGATGGAGAAACAGGGTCTGTTACTTCTATTACACTTTTCCAGGCATATAATATAGTGCTCTGCATATAGTTGGTGCTCAGTAAGGCCTGTTATTGATTGATTGATCTTTTGCCCGAGTTGCATGTGGCTTGCTTAATTTTTATAGGCCCTAGAAGCAAACATACATCAACACTTTGTAGCTGGAGTAAAACGAATATTCTGAAGATGCTATTAATCTTTCTGTTTGAAGTATAGATGTAAATTGCTAGAAAATTAAGCTTCAATGAAATATTAAGAAACTTCATTTGATTTTTTCAGTTAGCCTTTGATACATAAGGAAAATTTCATAAATCCCTTATTAGAATGTAATATTCAAATCTGTTAAGAAAACGTTACCGCCTAGAAGATTTTTTTTTTCACAGGCCCACGTCCATTCTCCCTGCTTTTGTGCCCAATTACCAGTTTTCGGGCATCTCACGGTAATTTCAAGTTTCTTTTCGCTCCACTGTTGCACACAGCTTAATTGCCAGAATTTTCTTGAATATCCTTTCTGGCCTCTCATCCTTACTCCTAGAGTCATTCTCAAATCTCTGTTCCCTCTCTCATTATCTTCTGCACCTTCATAAAATAAGGCTGTACTGTTGTTGTTCATCATTTGTTATACTTTCTGTAACAAATTGGGGATACTAATTGAGAATACTAATTTTTGGAAGTATTCTATCAATCAATCAATATCATTTAGTGACTGTTTACTCTGTACAGAGCAATGTAGTAGGGTGGTTAGGAGAGTATAATAGAGCTCGCAAATACAATCTTTGACCTATCCAAATGGCAGTGTTTTTCAAAATGGGGTCCATGCCTGATGTATAAACATTCAAACAATAGAACAAGAAGCTGTGAACTTTTCCTCTTCCTCAACAGGGAGCTAAGTTTAAAGACAGTTATTTCCACAGTAGGATGAACCATTCCGATACCGATATTATTATGCGCGTTTTTCTGCCCCAAGAAATTTGCCCACCCTCAGTTATACCTCAACTCTTCTCTTTCAAAGTAAAGAGAAGGGGAGAAAGGAGCCTAGTGAGTCAGAAGGAGCTGCAGACACGTGGTGAAATTGGAATTAGAACCCAGCTCCTTCTGACTCACTAGGCTCCTTTCTCCCCTTCTCTTCTTCTCAGGTATAAGAGCAAAGAGACAGACATATCAGCCAGAATGGGTACAAAGTTGGGGCAGGAACTAATCTCCAAATGAGTTGGTTGAAGGAGTTAAAAGGCATCCACATGATATTTTCCAGGAGAATCGGGCATTCCTCCCAAGGATGTCTATCCTGCCTTCAGGAAAAAAACCTAAATCTTACAATGAAAGTAAAATTTAGGTCAAATTTTAAATTAGAAGCAAATGATTTAGTTCATACTTTATAATATTTCAAGTGCGATTAAACTTCTGATTGATTTCTTTTAGGGTGGCTAGTTTGTCCTGGGCACTATATGGTGGGTCCGTGCTAATTTGCCAGTTGGGTATATTAACCTCCTGTAGAAATACACTTTCATTTAACAGTATTGAAGGGCATGGAGCATAATAATTGAAATGAGAAAATGTATAAGAATAGGTAGGTGGAAGTTTGTGCAATATTAATTCAAGGTAATAACTACATTGTGAACAAGTTATTATTAGAATACCCAATTCTTCAGTTTAGAATATAATGGTATCTGTATTCAGTTAAAAACCCTTTCAAGATTTGTACCGGGTTGTGGGGAAAATTGTACTTCCCAAAACGCCACAGTGATTCTTTTTTCGGAGCAGGTAATGTTGGTATTCTGAGTATGGTGGAGTGGATAGAGCACAAGCCTGGGAGTCAGTAGGTCCTGGGTTCTAATCCCGCTCCACCCCGTGTCTGCTGTGTGACCTTGGACAGGTCACCAAACTTCTTTGTACTTCAGTTACTTCATCTGTTAAAAAAAAAAAATGGGGATTAAGAGTTTGAGTCCAATGTGGGACAGGGACTGTGTCCAACCTGATTAACTTGTATCTACTCTAGTGCTTGGCACATTACTATTATTGTTATTATTATATCCTAAACCAAATACAGTGGGAGCTGCTAAGAGTGGATGGATAAATGGGAATATTTTGCCCTTGCAGCCCCACTCAGGTAAAGACAAAGGTGCCAGGCGTGGCCAGAGGGAGAGAGAAGGAGGGAGGGAGGAAGGAAGGGAGGGAGAAGAGGCTGTGGAAAGGAAAATGGAACCTTTAGCCTGGAGGGAAGGAGAGCCGTATATCATCAAGGTCAGCCACCTGCCGCGGAGCAGAGCCAGATCTTGACGGATCCTGGGTTAGTTGTCAGCAGTGGGCCCTAACCTGCATCTCATTCGTTGTCCCGCGGCCCTGCTGTGTGACCTTGGGAAAGTCACTTTGCTTCTCTGTACCTCCATTTCTTTATTTGTAAAATGGGAATTCTTTGCCTTTCCTCCCTTCTACTTGGACCGTGAGTCCCAAGTAGGATGAGAACTGCGTCCAACCTGTTGATCTTGCATCTACCCCAGTGCTTGGCACGTAGTAAGTGCTTAACAAATACTATTACTACTAATTACTATTGCTATTATTATTATATACCTAATTACCTGACCCAAGACCAGGCAGCAAGAGGACAACAAGCTTTTTCTTTGGCTTCCTTGTCCTTCCTCTGGATTACCCTCAAAAAGAGAGGTTACTGAGGAAGCAGGGTCCTCTACCCAGCAGTGTGGCGGAGTGGATAGAACCCGGGCCTGGGAGTCAGAAGGTCATGGGTTCTGATCCTCCACTTGTCTGCAGTGTGGCCCTGGAAAAGTCACTTCACTTCCCTGTGCCTCAGTAAAACGGGGATTAAGACCGTGTGCCCCACCTGGGACAAGGAATGTGTCCAATCTGATATCCAAAATCAAAGCTTAATGAATATCTCACTTGGACACAGTATAAACAGACTCAAAGACTGAGATTTACATCAGTAGGCCCAAGGATTATCAAAGAGACCCGTTAGCTTTAACATGTGCTGGGAGTCAGATCTCCTAGACATGTGATCAGGCCTTTGCCTAAGGGGGTGGAAATGGTTTAAAAACTGAACTAACTCCAAATTAGATCACTCTAGCCTCCCTTCCAAGTGAGATATCCGTTAAGCTTTGATTTTGGCCATTAGTCTGTTTAGAAACTTAGTTCAGCCCCAGTGATCGAAGGTTTTGTAGAGTGAACACCTAGATTTCGTTCATCTCCCTGCTCCCTCCTTTCCTCTGAAGCGTGTTTTATATAGGTGAATCCATACTTGCATTATTATTTTATCATCCGGTATAAATCAGCCAGGAGAGCCCATTCATCTCTGAAAGCGTGGGTCACGTTTTTAGGGCATTTATTAAGCCTTTTCTATAGACAAAGCGCTGGAGTGGACACAAGGTTATGAGGTCGGACGCGGTCTCGGTTCCACACGGGGCTCAGCCTCTCTTCTCCCGATGAGGTTTCCGAGGTCTGTGAGCACGGATTGCATCTCTTCTCCCTGCCGAACACTACACAGCGTGCGCCAGCGAGCCTAGGGAGATTGGGTGAGAGAGTGTTGACAGCTCAGCACAAATCATCAACCCAAGTATATAGTGGCAGGACACACCTTTCCAGGTGAAGAAACCGAGGTACAGAGAAGTTGTGACTCGCCCAAGGTCTCACATAGCGGGCAAGTGACAGGGTCAGGATTAAAACCTGAGTCTTCTGATTCCCAGTCCCATCCTCCTTCCACAATATTTTTTTAAGTCAAAAAAGCTCAACGTGGGTTTCTCTTGACTTTCCAAAGTATTAGCAAGTTGCTTCTTGGGTTAAAAAATGTAAGTGGCAGAGACTGAGAGAAGGAACCCATGAAGGACCTGAGATAACCCATGGCAAAAAAACAAATATTGTGTCCTAGGAATGGGCTGTGGGCTGCAGCTTGGTTGACTCATGCCTTTCTTTTTTTTTTTAACAGTATTTGTTAAGCTCTTAGTACGTGAAGCACTATACTAAGCACTAAGGTAGATACAAGATAATCATGTTGGACCCAATCCCCATTCCCACAGGGGCTCACAGCTTGGCCATGCCATTAAGGGGTCCTTGTGTCTCAAGGTGAGAATTGGCTTATTTTATTTTTATAGGTCTTTGAGAAATTGTGGCCCCTGCTAATTATTTTTGTGGCATTTATTAAGCATTTACTATGTGTCAAGCTCTGTCCTAAGCGCTAGGGTAGACACAAGTTAATTAGATCAGATACAGTCCCACATGGGGCTCATAGTCTAAATAGAGGGAGAACACACATTTCATCCCCATTATACAGTTGAGGAAACTGAGACACAGAGAAGTTTAAGTGACTTGCCCAAGGTTATACAGCAGTCAAGTGACTCCCAGGTCCATGCTATTTCCACTGGGCCATGTTATGTGGGATCGTGGTCTTGGCTTAGGGCTCACTGCATCCTCCCAACAGTCACAGTGCCCGTGAGCATTCCAGTTTATTAAATAAAGAGTTCGTCCACTAACCTAAATAGAGTGATTAGTGCCCGTTCCAATTTAGAATTTACTGATGACAACAGTTATATTTAGTTTGGGCCAGGGTACGTATACTGTTAGCACAAGGCGCCTTTTTGCTACAAAGAATATGAAATACGAAACCTTAGAAAATTAATATTTTAGCATTCTTGTTCCAAAAAAATCCAATGCAAAACCTTCCATTCACTTATTCATTCAGTGGTATTGATTGAGAGCTTTCTGTGTGCAGAGCACTATAGTAAGCGCTTGGAAAGTACATTTCAGCAACAAATAAGAGACAATCCCTGCCCACAATGGGCTTTCCTTATCGGGACATGTTTACATGGCTATTTGATCAAATAATTGAATTTATTGTATACTTATCCCTATTGTAAAACATACTGATATTCTTTCGGTCAATTCTTTCAATCTTTCAAAATCATGAATACACTTTATTTCTTTATACATTCACCCTTGGTTTAACTCTCTTTTGTGTAACCGGAACCCATTAAAAGTGCTAACCAGAGTAAAGCAGGATTGCATTTCTGTGAAGCCCCAAACCTCTAACCAGGACTCCTCGACAAGATAATAAGGCAGAGATGACAGAAGGAAGCGTGCTTCCTCCACCACACACAGGTATCTTTTCCAGACAGGAATTTGCTGGAAGCTTTCATGGAAGGACTGGAAGCCAGGAGCAAGATGAAACCTGGCAGCCACCATTCTCTGTGCTCCAAAGAAAAATCTGTTCTGGCTTCAGCTCTCACCCAGAAGAGAACCTTCCCTCCAAAGCTTATATTACTTGCCTGGCAAGGTATTAGAAAGGTTTTGTCATTTTGCAGAGGATTTTTAGTGCACAGAGGAGTAAGACGAGTAATAGTAGGCGTAGGAGTTAGTAGTCGCAGAAACAGCAGTAATACAGCACTTACGTCCATATCTGTAATTTATTCATATTAACGTCAGTCTTCCCCTCTAGATGGTAAGCTCCTTGTGGGTGGGGAATAACCAATTCTGTTCATTTATTCAATAGTATTTATTGAACGCTTACTATGTGCAGAGCACTGTACTAAGCGCTTGGAGTGTACAGTTCGGCAACAGACAGAGACAATCCCTGGCCACTGACGGGCTCACAGTCTAACCGGGGGAGCCAGACAGACAAAAACAAGACAACATAATCACGATAAATAGAATCGAAGGGATGTACACCTCATTAACAAAATAAATAGGATAATAAAAAATATATACAAATGAGCACAGTGCTGAGGGGAGGGAGAGGGGGAGGAGCAGAGAGAAAGGGGGCTTAGCTGAGGGGAGGTGAAGGGGGGAAGGGGGAGGAGCAGAGGGAAAAGGGGTAGCTCAGTCTGGGAAGACCTCTGTTCTATCGTACTCTCCTCAGCACTTTGTACAGTGCTCCATACACAGTAAGCGCGCAATAAATATGAGGGAGAAGGATTCATCGATAGTAGTAATGGTATTTAGTGAGCTCCAACTGGGTGCACTGCATTGTTCAAAGTGCTTGGAAAGTACAGTGAAGCAGAAGACTCATTTCCCCGATCCTCAAAGAGCTTATACTCAAACCAACTAGAAACGATTACTACAGGTAGAGCTCTTGCTTGGGCATCTACTTGCTTCCGGTTATTTTCTACGCGGGAGGAAACTGAATAGCACCAGATGCAACTTTACATGATTGATGTTTTTGAAAAGAATCAAACAAAGTCACCCCGAACCCAGATTCTTTTTCTGTCAGCTATTAACTCTGAAAGCATACTTTCAAGCAAAACATTTAGACACCTAAACTGTCATGTTATCTGTCAGGAAGCGGGATGCCATTCAGTGGGAGAAATTTTAAATTCTAGGGCAATTTACAAAAGAAATGGTGACTTGGTTTAATGATGTGAAAGATCCTGCTGGAAACTGGAGCCATTTACTCCTGGATGCCTTTGACTTTCTACACAGAGGGTGCAATGCCTTTGACTGTCTAGCAGCAGACGGTGAAAAACAGAAGGCTTCGGCAAAATCCGCTAAGTCGAACCGTCTCTGAAAATCAAAGAATGGGTTCGGCCACGTGGTTTTGATGTCGGGTCAGAGAGAGTCATCGTTAACTTGAGTGGGGCCAGAGAAGTAGGCGTGTGAGGCAGTGTGACCTAGTATAAAGAGCACAGGACTGGGAGCCAAGTTACCTGGGTTCTGGTCCCGACTCCCCCACCTGCCTATTGGGTGACCCTGGGCAAGTTTCTTAACTTCTTTAGGCCTCGGTTGCCTCAACTAGAAAATGGCAGTAAAATATATCTTCTCCTTCTTAAGCTGTGAGTCCCATGAGAAATAAGGATTGTCTCTGATCGAACTTTCTCGCCTAATACCTGCCTCAGTGCTTGGCACATAGTAACCACTTAGAAATACCATTATTTTTTAAAGTTTGGGTTTTAAGGAATTAAAAAAAATTGAGTAAGGCAAGAAAATGAAAGGTAAAGCCTATAAATATTGAATGCTGAGTGAATTAGCTGAAGTACCTTAATGTCCCCTCCAGCCCTATGAAATATGGACAAAATGATCATCCAGAAAGAAAGCATATGAGGAAGGACCCACAGGAAACTGTTCAGAGATCTTAGAGCGAGAAGTAGCGTGGCTTAATGGAAAGAGCCCGGGCTTGGGAGTCAGAGGTCGTGGGTTCTAATCCTGGCTCCGGTACCTGTCAGCTGAATGACTTTGGACAAGTCACTTCACTTCTCTGGGCCTCAGTTACCTCATCTGGAAAATGGGGAGTAAGACTGTGAGCCCCACCTGGAACAACCTGTTAACCTTGTATCTCCCCAGCACTTAGAACAGTGCTTGGCAATAGTAAGCACTTAACAAATTCCATCATTATTATTAGTAGTAGTATTATCATTAACAATAATCATAAATTAAAGGGAGCAAAATGTAGCATTCTGCTGGAAACGGAAAATGGAAGAAGGGACCAAACAGAACTCATTCAAGTTATTGGGGTAATAGTAGTGGGCGGGGGGGAGTCTCAAAATGCCTTAATGCAGAAATAAAATTGCAAATTCCTTGAGGGTGGGGCACATGTTTACTAACTCTGTTGTACTCTCCCAAGTGCTCGGAACAATAATCTGCCCAGAGTGTTCAATCAATACTACCGATTGATGGATTGAAAGGAGCCACTTTTCTTTAGCTGATCAGGCTTTGGGAAGGTTATTATTATTATTGATAGTGATAATTGTGGTATTTAAGTGCTTACTATGTGCTAGGCACTGTACTAAGCACTGGGATGGATACAGGCAAATTGGGTTAGACACAGGGTCAGTCCCACGTGGGCCTCACATTCTCAATCCCCATTTTACAGATGAGGTCACTGAGACCCAGAGAAGTAAAGTGACTTGCCCAAGGTCACCCAGCAGACACGTGGCAGAGTCGGAATTAGAACCCATGACCTTCTGACTCCCAGGCCCGGGCTCTATCCACCGCACCAGGCTGCTTCAGTCCCTCAGCGATTTAAGCAATCAAATTGATTTTTCTCCTTTTTGGGTAGAGGCTGCACCATTTACAGATAGTGAAGAGGAACTGAGTTTTCTTCAGGTTACCAGCCGTGGAAAACCTAACCAGATTTTCCCTGTATTATCGCATTCCTTAAGGAGAACTGCTAACTGCTTAGAAATCCAGTAGACCAACATCCCTTTATAAAGCAGTAACTTATCTCTGTACATTTGGTGGGCAAATGAAATTGAAGAAGACTCTAAAGCTCCTTTTTTTTTTTTAATGGTATTTGCTAAGTGCTTATTATGTGCCAGTCACTGGTGTAGATACAGGCTGATCAGGTTGGACACAGTCCATGTCCCACATGGGGCTCACAGTATTAACCCCCACTTTACAGATGAGGTAACCAAGGCACAGAGAAGTAAAGTGACTTGTTCGAGGTCACAAAACAGACGAGTAGCATAGCCAGGATTAGAACCCAAGTCCTTCTGACTCTCAGGCCCGTGCTCTATTCGCTCTCAGAGCTGCATCTGAGTTAAGAATCTGTTTTTGAAAAGGAGTGAGGGAGTAGCCTCCCATAAACAAAACCCCAAACCGAAAGCATGCAAAGAGGAATTGAGAAAATCTGAACCTAGGCACAACTTATGAAGTCAAGTAGCTTACCAAGGTGGTAAAAGAAACCTCAGATTTTAGGGGAAAATATGCTCAGTTGCATGTGTCAGGAGGAAAATGGGAGGACTTCCAAATACCTAAAATTAATGTCAAAGAGCAAGGCGGTATTAGTCATAAGGGACAGAAAACCGAAATTGAGTTTGCAGCGTGATACGGGAATAAGTTCAAAGGCCACTCCATCTATAGAGTTTCGTAGGGAGTGAGATCCCATAAACATTGAGGCAGTCTTCCTTCTTGCAGTGTAATTCTGAAGAGATCTCCCAGGGAATAGCGCGTTGTTTCAATTTCCCCATTATCGGAGTGCAGAAGTGTGAAGTTAGGGTAAGGGAGACGGTACATGACCAACCACAAATCTGAGGGTGAGGAGTAGTACTTTACGATCAAAGTAAAGGCCCCACCACTTGTCTGCTGGGTAACCTTGGGTAAGTCCCTTGACTTTTCTGTGCCTCAGTTACCTCATCCGTAAAATGGGGATTAAGACCGTGAGTCCTACATAGGACAGGGACTGTGGCCACCCCGATTAGCTGGTATCTACCCCAGCGCTTAGTACTGTCCCGGCACATCGAAAGCACTGAACCGATCCCATAAAGAAGTGGCTATTTAATTTATTCTAACGTGAGTTCTGCTCGTTTTCTTTCGGGGGGGCCAACGTAGGGCAATAACACCACCTCATACGGTGAACTCAATGTGCCTGTCTGATACTCCCACTGCCTACCTCGTTTTCATGAATGACAGGTTCAAATCGTGCTGTGTTAAAATAGCTTAGGGCAGACTGGTCAAGGACCAGGGGCAGAGGAAGCGGTAGATGTTTCGGGTCCAGGGGGATCCTGGAGCCTTCAGGCTCAGGCTGCGGCAGAGCTGCTACTTCAGGGCAGACATATGAGTATTACAGTCACTGTTGTTATTATTATTACCCTTCCTAACCTCGAGATCTGCACTGGGGAACTGTCTCCTAAAAGGGGAATGTTTTGCCTTGAGATTAGCATTATTACAGGACAAAATCTAGACTGTGGTGGTACCCAAAGAGAAATCATTGTGAATTGTAGTTGAGCGAATAAACCCTAATGGATCCAGTTTGATCCACTAAATATTTCCCCCATTTCCAATTTCACTGATAATTCAAGAGAAAGACAATCTTCTGCTTTGAATGTTGCAAATCAAGTATCCCTGATTGCAAAATTCGTATTCTGGATACCAATGTATCAGCAACCCAGTAATCTACTTAGCTGACTGAAAAGTCATTTTCAAGAAGATCACGATGGCGCTCCTAACTCTTTATTTCATCCTATAAAAACCTTTCATAAATCCATCGTATTAAAACAGTGAGGCTCTCATAATATCTGTGCTATTTTCAAAAGAATGGTCACGGAATTACTGCATACCATAGCAGTATAAATTATTAAAAGTCTATATCCTGTTGATGGTGATGATGATGGCATTGATGCTAACTCTGCTGAGAACTCACAGTCCCAAGCTTATTAAAATGGACAAGTGGCACAACTGAAATATTTTCCTTCTGACGCAGCATAGCTAAATATTTTATGTCTTTATTTTTCAGTGGTATTGACAGTTTTCTTTACTCAGCACAGTCTGTGCTTGAAAAACTAGAACTCTTCCGGGTTCCTGAGCCTTGCCAATGGGCAAGCCAACTTCTTCATTTCACTCGTTATTGAAGCCATTTTTTTCCAAGGTGATTCTGATTCCTTCCCTATATGGGAATGGTGCCTCGGGAATAACCAGGAGGGATTCCCACCTCATCAGCCCCTGCCACACACCCTCTCCCCAGCCCCCCGGCCCCGACCCTTGTTGCTGTTTTGGCCGTTATTCCACCCACGTGTCCATTTTGGGCTTTTGTTGTTGCCAGCTGTGTAGATGCTCATACACCTGCAATCTCTAGCTCCCTGTCTTCCCCCTTGCAATTGCAGGCTCCTCGTGGGCAGGGAACACCTCCACACCCAAGCGTCTAGTACAGTACTGTGCACATGGCAGGTGCCCACTCGATACTGACCATGATGCTCTCATTCTCTAAATAACCGTTCCCCCTCCTACTATAGACTGTGAGCCCACTGAGGGACACAGATAATCAGCCAAACTGGTTATCTTGGCTCTACTCCAGCCCACAGCCCACAGTTAGCGCATAACAAATACCATTTTTTCATTAAAATAGTCACCAAGACCCCTCTCAGGATCGCACCAGTCTCGGCTACGGGAGGGAGAGGCAAACAGAGGCCTACCCATTCCATTCCTAGCTTGGGCAGTGGCTAGCGAATGGAAGGCAATCCGCTACAAGTCAAAACTCACCTGCGCTGGACAGCAGCGGAATGGGAGAGAGTCGAGGGCGGTGACTCAAATTCACTGCCCGGAAGAAGTAAACCACTTCCATATTTTTACCAAGAAAATTCTGTGGATACACTACCAAAGCGTTTGCAGATGGAGGTGGGGTGTTGTGGGAGAGATTAGACTGTAAACCCGTCAAGGGGCAGGGATTGTCTCTCTCTGTTGCCGAATTGTACATTCCAAGCGCTTAGTTCAGTGCTCTGCACATAATAAGCGCTCAATAAACACTGTCGAATGAATGATATGTCCATGCAGTCGCTGTGGGTCAGAGACGACTCGACAGCGTAAGACAAGATGAGTCACCTCTCTACCACGCAGGTCGATGGAAAGCTGCCCGTGAGAATAGCCCTCATCTTGAGAAGAATGGGAAGAAACATTTCAGTTCTGCCGGCATCTCTTCAAATAGGACTTGCTACTTCCTTAGTGTAGCTTGAGTTTATCATTAATTAAGGCAAATTCTAATCTCTACTTGACTCTGGGGATTTTTTTCCCGTGGAACCCAAACCTGCAGGCAAAGCAACCACATCTCCAAAGAGAACCCCCTTACCGCTTTCAGTCTAGGCAAGCAATAATGGTGCTATTAATTAAGCATGATTACCGGTGCAAGTTCTCCTCTTTTATGGTCCACAGGTCATCAACAAAAAAACATAAGTGTTTTGTCAACAAAAAAAGCTGTGTATTTTCGGGGATGCCAGAATGAGTGCTGCTTAATTAACTGTTGGTTTGGATGAGGAAGTGTGGAATGTAGTCCGAGACAGTCAAATCAAGAGCGAACTGGGTATACCCAGGTCCCTTTAGTCGGATAGTGTGGAAATTCAACGTTAGGCCGTTTGTGTGGGCATGTCTTCTTCACCTGCCTCTCGTTTCTGGCTCTCTCATCCGTGATACCTAGGGTCAAGATGCGGCTACCTTGGGGGAATCCATAATCTCTTCTCCTTTGTTACCGCTAGGCCACAATCTGTTGCAAACTGCCCATCCATGGGAGTGATTTTTCCATTTCACTTCACAGCCGCTCTCAGCAGAAAGTGTTGCTCATTGTTTATAGAGGGGAGTGTTTAGGAAGCTCCCAGCTTGTAGAAGGGGCTGATGCAGTGGGGTGAATTATCTGCAGCAGAAGATGCTTCTCTATAGTTTTCTGCCTGGTCACAGCAAACATGAAATGGAAAAAACGTTTGTCGCATGTTCATTCAAAAAGCAGCGTGGCTTAGTGCAAAGAGCAGGGGCTTGGGAGTCAGAGGTCGTGGGTTCTAATCCTGACTCCGCCACTTCTCTGCCGTGTGACCTTGGGCAAGTCACTTAACTGGGGTACACAGGAAGTGAAGTGACTTGCCCAAGGTCACACAGCAGATACATGACAGAGCTGGGATTAGAACCCAGGTCCTTCTGACGCCCAGGCCCGGGATCTATCCACTAAGCCATGCTGCTTCTCTAAGGTATAAGGTATTCAGATTAGGTGCAGACCCATCCCACAAGGGCTTTCCAGATCCATTTTACAGATGAGGTAACTGAGGCACAGAAAAGTAAAGTGGCACGCCTAAGGTCACAGAGCAGACAAAGTCAGGTCCTTCCGATTCCCGGCCCGTGCTCTATCCACCAGGCCACACTGTTTCTCACGTTTGAGGCTCAATCTCTATTCTGTGTGTACTTACCTGGAGAGTTGAATAACTGAGCCAAGAATCAAGAACCGCACTTTTACACTGGCCCTGGATTGGCTTAAATCAATCATTTAGCCTCTGGAGCCAGATCCCAAAGGAAGCTGGTTGTTTGGCAGTTAAGAAAGATCCTTTCCCCACCTTTCATCATTTTGTGCCTTTGTAGCTTCTTGTCAGAAGTCATTGGACCCTTCAGTTGATGGGTGCTATGAAAATCATTCCAAACCATGAAAACTTACAGTGTATTAGAAGTTAACATAACATGTTTGCACACACTATCAAAAATAATTTGTGTTTGAGATTACCAGTTTATGGAGCAAAAAGAAATTTCAGTAAATGAACTGGAGAATATCAGAGTCACTCCAAAGAATGTTTAAAAGAATATTTGAATAATCTGGAAAGAAGTAACAATTTTTATGTCGGTATTTTTTTCTATGAAAAATGTCAGATGTTTAGGAAACACTGAAACAAGTTATACTGTTTAGTTCACATTAAAAAGCGTTTTATTTTTAAAGCCTTACTTTAATAAAGAACCTGCGACAAGTTCACAAAAGGCTCTTCTAATGAATGAGTCTATTTTAATTCTCTTCGGATTTCTCTCTACGAACATCATTCTCCTCTCCTTTTTGTTCCTAAGCATAGCTTTGTCCTCCTCTAACATTTCCAACAGGATATTTCAGATTTCTTTCAAAGGGGAGAGATATCTTCTTGGGTTTATTTAAAGATGTAGTGCTCTAACAATCTAATTAATCACCACTAATATAGTGCATGAGAATTCAGACTCCTTTATATCCTGAATATATTCTGGATATATCCTGGGGCATTCAAACTCCTTTATGTCCTGTTTTTCCAAAGCAGGACATACAGCAGAGTTTCTATTTTCCAGAATTTTGAATTTTTATACAAGTTCCCCACTAGGCTTAGAGAGAACTTCTAATGATAACTGATGATAAGACTTACCTCATCTGTAAAATGGGGATTAAGAATGTGAGCACCTTGTGGGACAGGGACTGGGTCCAACCTGCTTAACTTGTATCTACCCCAACGCTTAGAACAGTGTCTGTAACGCTGTAGGCACTTAACAAATGCCATTAAAAAAAAAAAAAGAAGGTATGAGTGGAAGCGTTGACACAACACTTAGAAGAAAAATGTGTGCTTATAGGGGAGATAAAAGCAACAGGGTGATTAAACAGGAGGAGGGAAGAAGAAGTAAAGAGCTTTTGAAGGAATCAGATTTTATGCTTTTGCCATTGGAAAGAAAAGAGATTTAAGTATGCAGCCATTTTCCCTAAAAAGCTTGTTTAAGTAGTGTGTAAGTAGTAACATCTTTGGGGTCTGGAGCTCACAAGGCACTAAATGACAGAGGGACATTGTTGAGTGACATTTCATCCGATCATAGCAATCAGCTCAGTATATAGACCTCATTAATTTCTAAGCTTTCAGTCGTTCATTTCTACTAATACCCCCACTCCATAGTCGAGCAGTTCTTCTAGTTTTGTTCTTGTTTTTAATTTTATCTGGGGCTTTGGCATTATTCAACTGAATGAGTCCCCTGCATGTAAAAATGACACAATTTGGGTGCGCTTCAAAATGAGCTACACCCCCACCCTCCTACTCGCTTGTGACATACTTTGCCACTGCAGGGACCTGGCTGGTAGGGGTGAGAAAATGTGAAAGGTACTCATGGCTGAAATTCAACTCTGCTAGTCATGTTTTTTCCCCATATTCCCCGTGTGTTTTCAGTTCGATTTTGGATTCTTCGCTTCTTGTCCTTCGTGCTGCATAGTTGTAAGATTAAGAAATAACTGGGTAGGGTGCCCTGGTCTTATGCCACACGTTCAGATATAATTCTCTGAGACCTTAACTCACGTCCAGCTTCAGACTCAGCCCAGACTAAGTCTTCTTAGATCCCAAATGCGGTGCATGAGCAACTCCAAAAACAAAGCGGAAAATACCAAAGCGGGGCTTCCCCCTCACTCCATATGAGCCCATGAGGTAAAATGGCATTATACCACATGGCTTCCCCCAACATGTGAAATGTAATGGCACCCCGCCAGTTTCCAGGGAACGTTTGGGTCTGAACTTGTAGTGGGTCACAGAAAGTTCCTCCTCCTCCAGGCTTAATCAAGTGATCCCAGTTTGGAGAGTTTGGGGGGTGTGACACTAGCTGGCAGTACAAAGCTGCCCTGAGGTAGACAACTCCTCCCACAGATTTCCACTACCATTGTGTTAATTGTGAGATAGATAGATATAAGATATATGATAGCTAAGATATTATATATATTATATAGATAGATATGAAGCAGCATGGTGTAGCGAATAGAGCATGGGTCTGGAAGTCAGAAAGTCATGGGTTCTAATACCCGCTCAGCCCCTTGTCTGCTGTGTGACCTTGGGGAAGTCACTTCACTTCTCTGGGCCTCAGTGACCTCATCTGTAAAATGGGGATTGAGGCTGTGAGCCCCTTGTGGGACAGGAACAGTGTCCAACTGGATTTGCTTGTATCCAGCCCAACACATAGGACAGTGCCTGGCACATAGTAAGCCTTAACAAACACTGCAATTATTATTATTATTATTATTAGAGAGAATGATAGCTACATATATATGGGGTAGATATGCATGTATGTATATATGCAGTCGTGTTCATTGAGCGCTTACTGTGGGCAGAACACTGTGCTAAGCACTTGGGGGAGTAAAACAGAATTAGCAGACATGTTCCCTGCCCACAATGAGCTTACAGTTTAGGGGGGAATATAAATAAGTAAATAAATAAATTGTGGATATGTAGATAAGTGCTGTGGGGCAACGGGAAGAGCGAAGAAGGATGCAAATCCTAATGCAAGGACACAGAAAAGTGTGGGAGAAGAGGAAATGAGGACTAAGTCGGGGAAGGCCTTTCGGAGGACATACGAATAAATGCACGTGTATTCTCATGCATGTATCAATACACACGTATCATAGTCTATGAAGCGACCCTTCATTTTCAAAAATGTCACACTACTGATGTTGAGAGCCTATCTAAGTATTTGAGAGTGAATGAAAAGGTGTCTGAGACTGACTCGCATTCCACATTATGGACATTAGAGGGATTCTCTTTTGCCACACTGATGTGTTTTCCAGTTTTAGCCCCGACGTTGTTTTTGAACTTGCCTCCTGGTCTCTCGTTCTTGCCGAAGTTTCTGCTCAAGACTCTGGGTGTGAGTGGGGCACCACGCACGCTTTGCTTCCGAGGGTGTTCTCTGCCAGATGATGGTTTGCCCCTGGCCGGTGCCTGTTAGCGTTTTCAAACTTACTCCTTGGAATCCTGATTACTCGGAATCCTGAGCCCTCCTTGAGCTGAATTTCAGCTCGAGCTGAATCTCTTTCAGCCCAAGGAGAGCTCCCATTTTCTAGTTGACACCGCATCCCAGTCAATGTCTGCAGATATCCCAGCTCTGCCACTTGTCAGCTTTGTGACTGTGGGCAAGTCACTTAACTTCTCTGTGCCTCAGTTACCTCATCTGTAAAATGGGGATAAAGACTGTGAGCCCCATGTGGGACAACCTGATTACCCTGTATCTACCCCAGCGCTTAGAACAGTGCTCTGCACATAGTAAGTGCTTAACAAATACCAACATTATCATTATTATTATTATTATTATTAATAGTGGTATTTGTTAGATGCTTCCTGCATGGCAAGCACCGTGCTAAAAGCTGGAGTAGATACAAGATAATCAGGGTAGAGCCAGTCCCCATCCCATATAAGGCTTGCAGTCTAAGTAGGAGCGAGAACAGGCATCGAACCCCCATTTTACAGATGAAGCTGAAGCACAAAGAAATTAAGTGACAAGACCACGCAGCAGTCAAGTGGTGGTCTTCCCTCTAGACTGTAAACTCACTGTGGGTAGGAATTGTGTCCGTCAACTCTGTTATATTGTATTCTCCCAAGCACTTGGTACAGTGCTCTGCACACGGAAAGCTCTCAATGAATATGATCGATTGATTCAAGTGATAGAGCCAGGATTAGAACCCAGGGTCCCTGACTCTCAGGCGTGTCCTCTTTCCAAAAGCAGGAATCTTCCAAAAGCCCACTACCAAGCCAAATTGTGTGTTCCAGGGTATCATGAAAGCATTTGTTCTGCCCTGCCTGACTCTGAAAAATGGTAATAATAATAATAATTGTGGTATTTGTTAAGCATTTGCTATGTGTCAGGGACTGTTCTAAGCGTTGGGATAGATACAAGATAATCAGGTTGGACATAGTCCCTGTCCCACATGGGGCTCACAGTCTTAATCTCCTTCTGACAGATGAGGTGACTGAGGGCCAGAGAAGCAACGTGACGTGCCCAAGGTCACACATCAGACAAGTGTCGGGGCCGAGATTAGAACCCAGATCCTTCTGACTCGTGTGCCCGTGCCCTACTACTAGGCAGTGCTCCTTCTCCTCTTTCCTAACTCTAACTGTAGCCTCCCAAGGGATAAAGTGACCTTCTTGACTGGCTGTTTATAGGTGATCACATAGTTTCTTTGATGACTAAAAGACCTCGGTTTGGTTGCCATTGGCCTAGCTTAAGGTTCTCAGCTAGGCAGCCCAAAATTGGACACGCACGGTCTTCATCTTGATCTGCATGTCCTGAACTCAGTAGTCTTTAATTCCCACTGGAGGATCAGGTTTGTTGTGGGCCACTGTTGTCTGGAATTCTTCTTGATATAGTGGGTGGTGAGCAGCTGGGATTGGTTACCATAGGAAGTTGTGGAGGCTGAAAATATCAATAGCTTCGAGGAGGCTTTGGAAATTGTAACCTGGCTAAGAAGTTCAAAATGAGCTACTAGAGGGACAATTTAGAAGGTTCAATTTAGAATCGATCCATCAGTGTTATTTATTGAGTGCTTACTGTGTGCAGAACACTGGAAAGGCATGGGAGAGTACATTCCAATAGAGTTGGTAAACATGAGCCCTGCCTTCCAGGAGCTTACAGTCTAGCGGAGGAGACAGACCTTAAAATAAATTTCAGATACGGGAAGCAACGGAGTATACGGACATGTGCGTAAGTGCTGTGGGGTTAGGGAGAGAGTATCTTATAAGTGCTTATGGGATACACACCTAAATATGAATAATACAACTAAATATGAATAATACACCTAAATAATATGGGGTAAACACCTAGATACAAAGATGACCCAGAAGAGAGGGGGAATGGGAATGAGTGGTTAATCAGGGAAGGCTTCCGGAGGGATATGATTGTAGTAGGGCTCCGAAGATGGGCACACTCATGGTCTGTCAGATATGAAGTAGGAGGAAGGAGGGAAGGAGGATATAAGTGAGGTGTTGATGGCGAGAGAGAGGAGATGGAAGCACAAACTGACGTCTGAGGAGCCAAGTGGGTTGTAGTAGTAGGGGAGGAGATGAGGTAGGAGGGAAGCAGCAGCTGATTATAGGGAAGATCACGGGCCTGGGAGTCAGAGGACCTGGGTTCTCATCCAGGCCCTGCCATTAGCTTGTTGTGAGACGTTGGGTAAGTGCCTCAACTTCTCTGTGCCCCAATTTCCTCAACTGTTAAATGTTGTTTATAATAATAATAATAATTATGGTATTGGTTAAGCACTTACCATGTGCCAGGCACTGTACTAAGCGCTGGGCTGGATATAAGCAAATCCGGCCGGACACAGTCCCCGTCCCATGTATCTTCCGCAGCGTTTAGTACAGTGCTTGGCACATAGTAAGGGCTTAACAAATATAATTATTATGAATTGTGTATATATCTATGATTCTATTTATTTTGATGATACTGATGCCTGACTACTTGTTTAATTTTGCTGTCTGTCTCCCCCTTTTAGACTGTGAGCCCGTTGTTGGGCAGGGGTCGTCTCTATCTGTTGCCGAATTGTGCATGCCAAGTGCTTAGTACAGTGCTCTGCACACGGTAAGCACTCAAAAAATATGATTGAATGAATATTCCAGCACTTAGTACAGTGTCTGGCATGTAATAAGTGTTTAACAAATAATATTAAAAAATCCCCACCATCCCAGAACTCCTGCAGCAGTTCCTGAAAGCAGGAACTTTATGGATTCAGGGAGGAACTCCCCTGGGCGCCTGCAGGCCTTCCAAGATTTCCTTGAGCCTGTGGCAGGCTTGAAGACTCCCGAATCATAATGGGGGGGTTCAAGAATTTGGTACCCAGGGTCCCTGGGTTTGTGCCAGCTTCTGCTCTGCCACTGCCAACCCCGTAGCCAACACGGTGCTTGTTGTGGGTCAGGAACACGTCTGCCCACTCTGTTGTATTATACCCTCCCAAGTGTTAAGTCCAGTCCTCTGCACCCAGGAAGCACTCAGTAAATGCAAACTGATTATCGATAGTGGAGTCACCCCACCCTTAAATGGCACAGCAGGTCACGAGGGATGCTCCTTGAGCAGGGGCACTGACCAGGAAGTAAGGAGACTGAATTCTCCCTCCCTTAATAATGTTAGTATTTGTTAAGCGCTTACTATGTTCAGAACACTGTTCTAAGTGCTGGGGTAGATACAGGGTAATCAGATTGAGAAGCAGCGTGGCTCAGTAGAAGGAGCCCGGGCTTGGGAGTCAGAGGTCGTGGGTTTGAATCCCGGCGCTGCCGCTTGTCGGCTGTGTGCCCGTGGGCAAGTCACTTCACTTCTCTGGGCCTCAGTTCCCTCATCTGGAAAATGGGGATTAACTGTGAGCCTCACGTGGGACAAACTGATTACCCAGCGCTTAGAACGGTGCTCTGCACATAGTAAGCGCTTAACAAATACCAACATTATTATTATTGTCTGACATGAGGCTCACAGTCTTAATCCCCATTTTCCAGATGAGGTAACTGAGGCACAGAGAAGTTAAGTGACTTGCCCACAGTCACACAGCTGACAAGTGGCAGAGCCGGGATTTGAACCCATGACTTTGGACTCCCAAGCCCGTGCTCTTTCCACTGAGCCACCCTGCTTCCCTCAGACTTCAGTGTAAAACCTCAGAAATTAGTGTGTGGAACTCTAGCGACGGGGAAACGTTGATTTTTTTGTATTACAATAGGTAGAACTGGAATGGTGAAGTCCAAAAGTCTTCTCTCCCAGGACTAGTTGGGGAAAAGGAGAAGCAACCTTAAGGTCCCTAAGATACCTGGAATTAAAGTGGAATGGTCTAGGGAAATTAAGGAGAGTATATCTTTAAGAGGAAGAGTTCCAGAAAGACAGGAAGTGTTGTGAGAGTTAGCATAAGCAGCAAAAATTCAGAGCAGAACGTGAGAGGGGCTCATTTGTATATACTCATATCTTATAAACAAACAAGTTATTTGTTGTTTAATAAAACATCGAGAGACTGAATTATCCATGTAGATACACAACGTGGCACTGGGAGTGAATTGAAGAGAGATACAAGCTGCTTGAGTGAGAAATGATAACTATTTAGATACAAATGGCTACAAGGCTTGAAAATTGACTGTAAATGCTGCTCAGGACTGGAAACATTTAGTATAGGGTCTGATTTGTTTCTGAAAACAGATTAACTCTAAATGAGAGTTCTCGATCAATCAATTAATGGTATTTATTGAGCACTTATTTTGTACAGAGCACTGTACTAACTGCATGGGAGAGTACAATACAACGGAGTTGGTAGACTTGTTCCCTGTTCACAAGGTGGGCAAAATGGCATAGTGGATAGAGCACAGGCCTGGGAGTCAGAAGGTCAAGAGTTCTAATCCCAACTCCGCTATTACTTTGCTATGCGACCTTGGGCAAGTCACTTCACTTCTATGGGCCTCAGTTCCCTCATCTGTAAAATGGGGATTGAGACTGTGAGCCCAATTTGGGGCAGGGACTGTGCCCAACCTGATTTGCTTGTACCACCTCGTGCTTAGTACAGTGCCTGGCACATAGTAAGCATTTATCAAATACCGCAATTATTATTATTATTATTCTTAGAGGAGGAGCTGACAGTCTAAAGCAGGGTAAAATGGTGTCTCATTATTCAATAATTTTAATCCCCAGGAACCTGAAGAGATTACCCATAACCTGCTAATCTAAGGCATAGTGATGGATTTAAAATGAGTTTTAAAATATCATGTAAAGAATCAAACTGATTCTATACTCAAACAGAAGGATACTTTTGCAACTGAAAGGTTTTAGGACAAAGATGCAATTTTGGAATTTGAGTAGAATCCTTGATTAGGCCTCAAATAGTGATTGAAATAAGAAACGAGACTATGGAAAAACTACCAGAGATAGATTTAAACAGAACTTTTGAAATACGTGAATCCACTGAAGCAAATCCATTATATATGGATTTTGTGGGAAACAACAGACGGGGTTATGTGGCAACAGGATAAGAAAACATGGGTTGAGGTGGACCAAGAAAACATGGAAATACAGTGAGATTGGTAATGGCCATTAGTTGCAGAAACTGTTGTTGGAGACAAGAATATCCATATGTTTGTCCTGCATTTGAAAAAATCTGTTACTGCTGCAGTAAATATAATCATTTCTTCAATAGTTTGTATAGCAAAAGGAAAACAGGAATTGAAAAGAAGCAACATGTTTAATCCATCGATGGTATTTACTGAGCATTTGCTGTGTGATGTGTGCAGAGCACTGTACTGTACTAAGCGCTTAGTACAGTGTTCTGCGCACAATAAGCGCTCAATAAATACACTTGAATGAATCAATGAGAGTACATTATAACCGAGTTGGTAGACGTGTTCCCTGCCCACACTGAGTTTACAGGGTAGAGGAGGAAGGCAGACTTTGATATAAACAAATAAATGATATATATGTATGGGGTTGAGGGAGGGGTGAAATGGATTGACAAGAGCATATGAGAATTTTGCAGTGATCTAGAAAAAAGACAACTATAAATTTCTAAAGCCAGGCATGATAGAAAATATAAAAATTAATCTCCCCCTTTAGACCGTAAGAGCACTGTGGGCAGGGAACAAGTTTGCCAATTCTGCTGGATTGTACTCTCCCAAGCACTTAGTACAGTGCTCTGCGGATAGTAAGCACTCAATAAATACTCTTGATGGTGATGATAATGATAACGATTATGAAAGAAAACAGCTGAGATTGGAGTATTCGGTTAAACTGAAGAATTCAGTTAATTCGAATTTAGTTTTTGCTAAGCATGGGCAAATAGTGTGCCACAATAGCTTCGTATGTGGTTGAATATTAAAATCAGAGCATTACAAATATTCAGAGGCAATACTTGTATCTATACTGGAAATAATATTCCAGTAATATTCCAGTCGCGAGCTCTTGCCATACACTAGTATGATTTCCAGATTGGGGAAGAATGTGCAATGAATTATTCTGTGCCAAACGGTGCCAAAATTGCATGTGGTTAAAACCGAAAAGGCACAGATCTAGAAGAGGAGTGGGAACATTCGCAGTCCTACAAGTAGAGAGGAAGGAAGGCATTTTGACACTAAGGTGTTAGAAAGTGCTGTGAGGGTCAGCCCAAACAGAAGAACTGCGTTTAATAAAGTGACTGACCTGAACCAAATTAAGTCCTAAAAACCATCTGTTGTTTAGTAAAACTGACGGTGATAGGATGCATTGGCAAAGTGAAGATGCACCAGAAAAACAATGGAAAAATGGTAAGTACCATACGACAATAACTGCTTCAAAACTGCTGCCAGCCAAGAACTGAACAGCCAAGTTGAAGAACCAAATGTTTTTAATGTCATAGTATATGAAATGTTAAACAGAGGTTGTAAGACTGCTGACAGTGGGTCCACACCACTGAGGCTGAGTGAATCAGAGAGGCTCAAAAAATGCTACGAAAATCCATCAGCATTGTTGAGACCAGCGTGGAACTAATAGGATGAAAAGAGAACAGAGGCCATCCAATGTAAAATGAGGTTTTTCACATGTTGTTGACAATCATTACTGATTGTTGCTGTTTGCACCTCGTTGGAAAGGACAGTTTAAGAATATCTTTAATTTGTGTTCTACTTTCTTCTCAAAGGATAGCCACCGTAGACATAAGACACATTCAGACACAGTATTTTACGTGCAGGCAGTTGCCAAAAAACCAAGACGGAGACAGAAAAAGCCAAAAAGAGGTTTAGGAGAGGAAATAAAGAAAACAGACAAGAATTTAAGGGACTAAGTAGAACCAGATATTGAAGTTCTTGGGTTATTGGATTTGTCATGCAGATTTCACCTAATTTGTGATCAGAGCATGACAAATCAGAATCCTCTTGCACCAAACTTTTGGCATCAAGGAACAGAAACAAAAATCAGCAGACAACTGAAAATAAACTCCCTTCTGCCAAGTGTATCTTAGACTCTATCATCCTAATCATATGTTTATTTAACACTCTTAATTTTGGATTGTTGCCTCTTAATTGCTTCCATTGTTAGTAACTTAGTCCTGTTTTCTGTGTATCTGTTTTCCTCAGTTTAATTGGCCAGTCATTCAATAGTATTTTAGTAAGTGCTTTTGGTGTACAGTAGGAAGTGTATAGACAGTACAGCGGTGTAATAGGAGCTGGGGAAAATGAGAAAAATAATGGTGTCTCTTGATTTAAGATTTCTTTTATTTTAATATCTGTCTCCTCTCGTTGTCTGTAAACACCTTGTGAGCAGGGATCATATCTATCACCTCTAGCAACATGGCCTAGGAGATAGAGCACAGGCCTGGGAGTCAGAAGGTCCCGGGTTCTAAACCCAGCTCCGCCATTCATCTGCTGTGTGCCCTCGGGCAAGTCGCTTCACTTCTCTGGGTCTCAGTTACCTTATCCGAAAAATGGGGATTAAGGCTGTGTACCCCTTGTGGGACAGGGATCTGTCCCATCTGATTAGCCTGTATCTACTCCAGCACTCAGAGCAGTGCTTGACATGTTGTAAGTGCTTAACAAATACCATCATTAATATTACTTTTCCAAGCACTTAGTTCAGTGCTCTGCACAAAATAACACTCAATGAGTATCAATGACTAATTGATTGATTGGTCCCGAAAACTTGTTGTGAAGGATTTTAATAATAATGATGATGGTATGTGTTAAAACACTTACTATGTTCTAAGCACTGTTGTAAGCGCTGGGGTAGATACAAAGTTATCAAGTTGTCCCATGGGGGGCCCACGGTCTTAATCCCCATTTTCCAAATGAGGTAACTGAAGCCCAGAGAAATTAAGTGACTTGCCCAAAGTCCCACAGCTGACAAGTGGTGGAGAGGGGTTTATTAATAGTTGTAATAGCATTTTTATTATCATTATTAGTAATAGTACTACTATTAATCCTAGCTCCGCCCCAGGTCTGCTGTGTGAACTTGGGAAAGTCATTTCACTTCTCTGGGCCTCAGTTACCTCATCTGGAAAATGGGGATTAAAAGTGTGCGACCCCAGGGACTGTGTCCAACCTGATTAACTAAATCTACCCCAGAGCTTAGAACGGTGTTGGGCACACAGTAAGCACTTAACAGGTACCATAATTATCATCATTATTATTATTATTGTTGCACAGGAGGAAATTGGACATGGTCCCTGTCCCTCGGCAGGGCAGAGGGGGCTCACAATCTAAAATGAGTACCACAGTGGTGCAGCCCACATCTGACAGGAGGGGAATGATCGAGAGATTGAAAGGTGGACGGGGGGCAAGAAGGATTAGGATAGATTAGCTCATTGGGCTAATTACCAGAGAGGTAATTGGCAATCCTAGAGAGGGCATTCTCAGTGGATGTGAATGGGGCAAAACCCATACATTTAGATTATGAGCCACTGGTAGGACAGGAGCTGCATCTAAATTGTTTATTTTGTGTTTACTCTTGCACTTAGCACAATGCTTAGCATATAGCAAAGGCTTAATAAATGCCCTTTTAATAAAGCAAATAATAAAGTCATTTCACGAGAAACATCCTGTCTCACCTCCAGCCTCACCCTAAGTTAAATGCTGGTATTCATATCTCTATAAGAGTATAGCCTAGAGAAATTCTACCGCCACCACCACAAAACCCAACAAAAGCTTCTTTAGCATTTCATTTTAGTGACAATGGCACCTAGGAGGAGAATATTTTCCTAAGTCGTTTCAGTTATTTTGAATGCTGACTCTTAAGCTTCAGTGCTAATCAGAGATTTTTTAAACTTCAGGGTTTATGAAAATACAATACAGCACTGTATGCTCTGATTTCCTATAGCTTCTTTCATCATAACGAGCTTTACAGGCTTTACTCACTGACCCTTGCAAATTTTTATTGAATTAATAAATCTACCATTCAAACATGAAAAATAATAAAGCTGTTTCTTCTATAACGACTCTTTAAACCCACCCAATTTCCATTTTCTTCATTTGCATGGAATAATTTGGCCTCCCTATTCCATTTGAAGTTGCAGGAGACAGGCAAGGCATCAGAGAACCCCAGGAGATCACTACTACTGTGTACAAAATAAAAAGGATTATTCTGAACTCATGTTTTGTTACTTTTCCCCTTTAATCCCGACCTCCAATTGTAAGGAAAGCATTCAGGATCCTCCTCTTTCCATGCCTCCCAGGAATATATATTCTAATTTTCCAATCTCCTTTTTCTTCATCTTTCAAGGGAAGGACTAGATCTGCACTCTCCAGAGCATCTGCCTAGTTTAAATTCTGGGGTAACCCAAACTGAGCACTCTTTTGTTCATTTTTTAAATTATTATAATTATTATTACTGATAACCACAATGATGATAATGAGTACTTATTAGGTTCCAAAGACTGAGGCAAATACCAAATAATCAGAACAACCAATTGTATTTATTGAGCATTTACTACTTGTGGAGAGTACAGTAAAAAAAAAAAGGGGGGGGGGGAGGGTAGACATGTTACCTGTCTTTAAAGTCCTTTCAGTCTAAAGGATCAAACATGTGCCTCTGTTCCATATAGGGCTCATAGTCAAAGAGGGAGAGAGAATACGTATTTAATCCATGAGGGAACTGAGGCCCAAAGAAGTTAAGTGACTTAACCAAGGTCACGCGGCAGTCCTAGTGGAAAGAGCACAGACCTGGGAGTCAGAGGACCTGGGTTCTAATCTCAGTTATGACACTTACCTGCTGTGTGATCTTGGGCAAGTCACCTAACTCAGTTCCCTCACCTGCAAGATGGAGATTCAAAACTTATTCTCCCTCCTACTTCGACTCTAAGCCCCATATGAGATCTGATTATCTTGTATCTACCCTAGCATTAGTACAGTGCTCTGCATAAAGTAAATGCTCAGTAAATGCCATTGATTGATTGCACTAAATGATTGGAATAATAATAATCATGATGGTATTTGTTAAGCGCTTACCATGTGCCAAGCACTGTTCTAAATCAGGTTGCCCCACTTGGGGCTCACAGTCTCAATTCCCATTTTACAGAGAAGTTAAGTGGCTTGCCCAAGGTCACACAGCAGAGAGGTGGCGGAGCTCGGATCAGAAGACTACAATAGCGTAGGTAGACACAATCTCTGCCCTCAAGGAGCTTATAATCTAGAGAGGGAGACCGGCATGCTTATCCTTAGGTCAGATTGTGTTGAATTATGTACCGAAGATCCTAGTTAGTCATCTTCTATTTGTTGGATTGGAGATAAGGCCAAGACCATAGTGGGAGTTAAATAATAGCCCTTTCGATACATTGGAGAGAGCCCTGCTCTGGAAATTGGAAAATCAGGAAACCTGATTTCCAGGGCCAGTTCTGCCTGCTGGAGCTAAACCATCAGCAAGGGAAGGATTCTGACTTGAAGGAACCACCTAGCATATTCCACAAGGTGGACGGGCTCAGAAGGAATCATGTACAGATCGGTGGCTGATGTGGGCAGCAATGCGGCCATTACCAAGGCAACCACCTAGCCGGTCATGGTGGCGCGGCATACCCATTGGCACTCTGTTACGGCCCCTTTGCCATAAGTGGGTCCTGCTCATAAGGATCCTTTGTGTGCTCTTCACAGTGTATTGCACTCTTTCCTCCAGCAGAAGTATGACTGGTAGGGAAGAATGAATGTGAGGTGGACCGTCACTAGAGTCAATTCAACTGCTCAGGGCCTGAGTCCCAAAAAGGCCTGTCTGTCGTTCCCGACACCAAAATCATTTATGCAATCAGTGAGACCTGCTCAGTTTTATTCTTTCCAAGCTGCTGTTGGAGTAATAATAATAATAATGTTGGTATTTGTTAAGCGCTTACTATGTGCCGAGCACTGTTCTAAGCGCTGGGGTAGATACAGGGTAATCAGATTGTCCCATGTGAGGCTCACAGTTAATCCCCATTTTACAGATGAGGTAACTGAGGCACAGAGAAGTTAAGTGACTTGCCCACAGTCACACAGCTGACAAGTGGCAGAGCCGGGATTCGAACTCATGACCTCTGACTCCCAAGCCCGTGCTCTTTCCACTGAGCCACGCTGCTTCTCTGTCTGTCTTCTGTGGTCACATCTTAAGCCTTTTTACTTCTCTTCTGCTGAAGAAACAGTGAGGGAGCCTTGTGGCCTCCTGGAAGCACAAGCTTGGGAGTCAGAGGACCTGGGTTCTAATCCCAGCTCCGCTACCTTCCCGCTGTGGGTCCTTGGTCAAGTCACTTCGCTTCTCTGGGCCTCAGTTTCCTCATCTGGGCACTCAATACCTATTCTCCCTCCTACTTAGATTGCAAGCCCTGCGAGGACAGGGTCCACATCTAACCTGATTGTCTTATGTCTACCCCAACACTAGTTACAGTGTTTTGCATGTAGCGCTTAACAAATATCCATCGTGATTAGGAACTTGCAGGGCCCCTTGCTTGATCCAGGTCATTTGTTTTATTTGATTTGTAGAGATCCTGAGTTTTCTGAAATCTCACATATTACACATTTCATTTACAAATGTAGTATGTCCTGCCAAATTTTCTCAGTCATAAATGTCAGAATGCTTATTTGATGACAGTGACCGATTCCATTGAGCAATTGCGTGTGTATCACCAGACGCACTTAATCTGAAGCCACTCTCTCTCCATAAGGAAAAATATGCATGCAGGGTATGTGTTGGCATAGGCTCTGAGAGAAGCAAGGGCACTGATTGGTTTGACTTTTGTCATCAAGCTGTATTTTCCTCTCTGAAATTCCATTAGAGCAAGCTTTCTATTCTCTCACCTCTTCCAGGTATGGAGTAGAATGGCCAGTCATTTGATTCAAGAGCTCTCCTTGCCAGTTAAAGGCCAGGATCATTTCTGGAAGTATAATGATATGTCTCCCAGAGTACCATTACTGTCCGTTGCACCAAAATTGAAATCTAAAGTAGTCTCAGTGCGGCTCTTCCTCAAACCAGAAAGCGTTATCGGGTCTTTGACGTTTTGGCTTTCAGTGACCTGTGCAGAGAACTCAAGTGGAGACCTAGAACTGTCTCAAGTGGCCTTTCTTGACTTCAACCTCCACCCAGAGCTCTTGCAACAGAGACGGCATAGCGGATTTTGAGACAGTGTCCTTCGTGCCTTGGAAAAAACACATGGAGCATTGATCCCATTCATCCCCCACAAATGCAGATACCTCATACCATTAACCACCAATCTCCTTGGTAACATGACCAGTAGTAGCTAGCTTGAAATCAATAGCTGGCACAGAGTCAGGCAACAGAGATCGGGATACCCCGAGGGCAAGACTGGCATGCCATCTGATTTTCCATCTATCCCAGGAGCTGGGAATCGCACACAGACTCAACTCACGATTTGAGAAAAGAAGGCGCACAAGGGAAGCTGGGACACCGTAATTAAGACCACTGGTGGTCTGCAGATATTTTAGCGTCCATGGACATGTCCATTCCTTATGTTTCATAGCGGTCCTTCTAATTTGAAGCTGAGGCTGCTGACGGTGAGGTCCTGTCCATTTGTGTGACTTAGGTTGAGGAGATCGATCACTCTCGATCGATCACACACTCAGATCATAGATCCCTGTGGAGCTAGTGGGTTTGTCCCACGTCGGGTCTCTGTTTCCAGGCTTGCCTTCTTCCTTCCTGGTTTTCTTGAAGTCATTGCTGTAGGAAAGCAACACTTCTCTTGATTTCCTCCATCCAGGCTTGTTTGGGTGCTGTACCTTTGAGATAAAGAGCCTATTCTTCAGTGACTCTTATTCATTTTAGGTTCCGCAGTTCAGTCACCTAGAGAAGCAGTGTGGCTCAGTGGAAAGAGCCTGGGCTTGGGAGTCAGAGGTCATGGGTTCTAATTCTGGCCCTGCCACTGGTCAGCTGCGTGACTGTGGGCAAGTCACTTCACTTCTCGGTGCCTCAGTGACCTCATCTGTAAAATGGGAATTTAGACTGTGAGCCTCACGTGGGACAACCTGATTACCCTGTATCTACCCCAGCGCTTAGAACAGTGCTCTGCATATAGTAAGCACTTAACAGTTACCAACATCATTATTATTATTATTATTATTAATAATAACTGTCCTGAGCCCTGGGATAAATGCAATCAGGTTAGACCAACCCCTGTCCCACAAGGGGCTCACAGTCTGAGGTGGAGGAAGAGCAAGTTTCTGAGCCCCATTTGACAGATGTGGCGGCCGAGGCACAGAGACGGTAAGTGACTTCACTAAGGTCACACAAGCCAGTTACTGGCAGAGTAAGACTAGAACCCTCTGACTCCCAAGCCTGTGCTCTTTCCACTAGGTCACGCAGCTTGCAACCTTTTAGGTCCCTTTGCATAATATGTAACAGGAGGAAACACTTTCTGCATTTATGGAAAGCAGGGACCTGACCTGGCTGAGAAGCAGCATGGCCTAGTGGATAGAGCATGGACCTGGGTTCTAATTCCAGCACCGCCACTTATCTGCCGTGTTACCTTGGATGAGTCACTTAACTTCTCTTTGCCTCAGTTCCCTCACCTGAAAAATGGGGATTAAGACTGTGAACCTTATATGGAGTGGGGACTGTGTCCAACCCAATTACCTTGTATCTAATCCAGTGCTTAGAATAGTGCTTGGCACATAGTAAGTGCTTAACAAATACCACAGTTATTATTATTCCCCAATCATTATTATGATTGTCATTACTGATTAAGGAGGCCTGACTTTCCTTGCACATTTCTTTTGTCAAATTGGGGATTGAATTTGTGCAGATGATCTGAGACGGATGGAAAATCGGACACCATGCCAGTCTTGCCCTAGGGGAATCACAGGAAGTAGTCCACTGCCATTCAGAAAATGGTGGACGTAGAATTGATGGAGATAGTTGACCCCCTAAATACTAACGATTAGCATTTTAATGTATTTTTCTCTTTTTTGTTTTCCTGATTTTAAATAGTTAAGCTATGCTCTTCAGCCTTTGTGATTTCTCATGATGAAAAACCAATTTCATCCCACTTTTTGTATAGAATTCTGGGGCCAGCAATCTGTATAGCTGGTTAACCACTTTTCCAACTTGAGCAGAATTTGGAAAAAAGAAGAGGATTAATGTAATTTCTGCTTTTGAAAGAGTTTCAGCATGACACAATCTGTTCCAGCAGAATTGGACTGTTCCCTGTCTTTTTTCCTCTAATTTTTTTTTGATCACAACCAAGACATAAGGTTCATTATTATTTGTTTATGCTGGCAGACGCTCAAATATGAAAAAATCTTCTCTTAGCAGTTGGTCAAAGAATTTGGGTTTCAAAACAAACTTTTTGTCATTGTATTATTAATTTTAAACTGGACCCTAGAAAAGGAACTGTGAGTGGTATCTTTATTTAATCTATCAATAGTATTTACAGAGCCCTTACTATGCACAGAGCACTGTGCTGTGTGCTTGGGAGAGTTCAACAGAGTTAGTAGACAAGGTCCCTGTCCTCCAGGAGCTTACAATCTAGGAGGTGAGGGCAGACACTGAAATAAATGACAGATTTGAGGAAGAAGTACTTAAAGGTAGAGCATTTACGTCGATACGTACAAAAGTGCAGTAGGACCATAGGACTGTTAAATGCTGAGTTGGTACAAAAGTGCTGAGTTGGTATTTGAGAGGATTTGACTCGGGGAGAAGAAAATATCGATCGGCAGAAATCTCCCGGATGAAGTGGGATTTCAGAAGTGCTTTGAACATAAAGATCTTTACATTCATTTTTGGAAGTCAGACCTTCTGAAGCCCCTCATTTTCCCTTCTTGGTCTTTTTTTTAATTTAGTGCCTGGGTCAGGGCGACCTACTAGAAAGAGAATGAGACTGAGAATGAGGGGGCCCGGGTCCTCATCCCAGCTCTACAAACGGCCTGATGTTTGACTCAGGACCCTTTCGGTGTTTTGGTTTTCTTATGTGGAAAATGGGGAGAAAATACCTGCTCTCCCTCTCTCTTAGACTGTGAGTCTCCTGTGGGACCGGGGCTGTACGCAATCTGATTATCCTCTGTCTGGTCGGACACAGAGTAGGCAATGAATGAAACAGATCATCTTTAAGATGCCACTCCACACTGCAGTTTACCATTAGGATGATTATCTGGGGCTTTTCCCTCAGTTACACTTCAATCAGGTGACCATGCCATGCTGAGAGTGGTTGTAGCTGCTTATTCCTTAGGTTAATTTTGGTCTGGAGCAAAGCCAGATCAAAGACCTGGTCAATGGCGGGTCACTCTCAGGACTTAGAACTTGGTTATTATTAAGCCCCACCACTGACTGAATGGGTTTTCTCTGGGTCAACTCAACAAGATTTTCTAACCCAGTTTGCCTTTAAATATCTACCACAGAGAAGAAATTAATGGATCCACTAGATTGAAATCTCTTTTGGGGGCAAGGATTGTGTCTTTGGTCTCAAGTTTCTATTGTGCTCTCCCAAGTACTTAGTTCAGTCACAGTAAGGGCATAACAAATGCCACCGCTTGATTATTTCAGCTTGGTCGAAATCTTAGTATGACCGTTAGTTTGTCCTTCAAATACTAAGGATAGTTTAATAATTTAAATATATTTCGGAAACAGACTGGCTCTATGCAGAGGAACTTGAAGAAGTGGTTGAGGTGTCAAAACCATAAATGTGTAGCCATCTAATATATCTCTCTCTCTCTAAATATATACTATATATATATATATATGTACATATAGATATATGTGTGTGTGTAAGTGTGTATGGTTTTAACGCCTCAACCATCGGCCCGGTTCCTCTGCAAGTCTTTGGCTCTACTGTCTTCCCTCCCCCCTCACTGATGGTCTTGTGGTATTAGTGGTTTATGGGTTTATCAGGCAGGCTCAGGCCACCATCTTAGTTTCAACTCAGAAAGTAAAACTACTAATGTCCACCCACAACTACCCGTCTCCTTTTGGTTTTTCGGTGCCTCAGAAGTGAATGCTAGAACAGCCGTTCTGTAATCGTAGCAGCAGGAAGGGAAAGAGTCGTGCCTCTGCCCCACCAGGGCCGTGTGGTCCCGAAAGAAGCTTTGTGGTGGCCACAGGCTCCTTCGGCTGCTGGGGAATGAAACCAGAGGACCCAATCCCACTAGCCTGCCTTAACTAGACCATATTGACCACTTCACTGCCGCTGCAGTTCGTCAGTCAATCGGCAGTATTTATCGAACTCTTATCGTGTGCGAGCACTGTACTAAACTCTCGGGAAAGTACCGTACAATAGTTGGTAGGCAGTGTCCCAGCCCAAAGGGATATTATAGTATGTAGCGCAGGGGTGCGACTTTCCCTTTTGATCATGGAGACAAACTTTGAGGGGGAGAGGGCTGTCGAGGTGACAGGGCTTTGAAGGTGATGCTCTGAAGAAACAGGGAAGGATGGGTTGGAAAAGAAGGGGGGCATGGAGATAAAGAAACAAAGAGATAAAGAAGTTGGAAGCCCACTTCTCCTCAGAAGTTTGCTCAGTGTCCTGAAAAATCTCTGCGGACTGGACAGAAAAGTCCCATAGTTCACCAGAGGGGGGGAACTTGAATTTAAATGAATCCAAAATGGCTCCAGTTGAATGGTGGACCATTAACGTCTTTGTAAGGGTGAAAGGGACCATTCACCTGACCAGCCCTTCAGCAGTAGTCCTGGAACATTCAGGTGTATGTCATTTTAGAATAGTTTCTTTATTAGAGCTTCTGAACTCCTCACCTTAGAACACAATGAGATTTCTAGGCACTCTGTGTCTAACCCTCTTTGAGAGATTCAAAGCTTCTAAAACAAGCAGGTTTAAAAGAGGTAAAAGCATAGGCCTGAGAGTCTGAGGTTGTAGTTCTAGTCCCAGGCCTGCCTCTTGTCCACTGTGTGACCTTGGGGAATTCACTTTACTTCTTTCTACCTCAGTTTTCCTCATCTGTAAAATAGGCGATTCGATATCTGTTCTCCCTCCTACTTAGACTGTGAGTCCAATGACGGGCAGGGACTCTGTCTGACCTGATTATCCTTTATCTACCCGGTGCTCAGTATAGGGCTTAGCACGTAGTAAGCATTTAACAATCACCATCATTATTATTATTCGTATTATTATTGTTGTTTTTATGTACCTATGTAAAAGATGCACCAGCTCTATCTCACTGCACGGGTCCACTGAAAAAAAATGATCCAATAGTTCTTTTCCTACATTTATATCTTTTCCAAGCTGAGATCTGAGTCTCAGGAATTTCAGCTTCAGGTAGTAGTTTTCCAGAACATCAGAGTGAATTAAAAAATGAATGATCTCTTCAACAGCAACCTCAGCATTTATAGCACCCCATTTTCTGGTGAGAATTGGAGTACTGGGACCCAGGGCCTTTCCAATAGGCCACACTGTTTCTTTGAATGTTTTGCATTACCCTACAGGCTTTATTAAATTACGGTATTTGTTAAGTGTTTACTGTGAGCCCAGCATTGTACTAAGCCCTGGGGTAGTTACAAGATAATCAAGTTGGACACGGTCCCTACCCCACAAGGGGCTCACAGTCTAAGGACGAGAGAGAACAGGCATTAAATGTCCATTTTTCAGATGAGGAAAGTGACACACAAAGCGGTAAAGTGACTTGTCCAGGGTCACAGACGGTGGAGCCAGGATTAGAACCCAGGTTCTCTGACACCCAGGCCCGTGTTCTTTCCACGAGGCCACACTGCTTCCCTTTCTTCTGAAAAGATTATTCAAATGTATGTATAAAGAATAGAAAAAAAAGAGTTCTCAGCTTAAGAATCACAAACATTTTTCCTATCTGTCATTGCTCAATTCTAATTCTTCCATTGAGTGGCAAGACAAATATTATTGTGCAGGTTGCTGTGCTGGAGTAAAGAGTATTCTTGATTAAGACTGCATTCTTACCACACCGCAGTCTACGCAGGTGCAGTTTTCTGAGATTAAGAGTTTTTCAGTGTCTAACCATGTAAAAACCTAATCCTTTTTTTGAGAAACTAGCTCTAATGTTGGAAATAATTGGATTGAACCAAGCAGATATTTGGCATTGCTTGCAGTTCAGTTATTGTTTTGCTTCTCTACATGGACATGCAACCTTATGGCTTCTTTGGCGGGTGCCCTTCTATTTTGAATCTTAAAATAGATTAAAAACACTCCCACCATCATGGCCGTGAGCTTAATCCATATGGCTTCCGTTCATGGTTAGTTACAACCCAAGGCGCCTGCACCTCATTCCAAACAAATTTAAGAACACTGACGGATGAGAGACAAATTAGATACATTCGAGGGCTTAATGTTCCCGAGGCATAACCCAATGGGAAATTGAAGTTCCGATAGCTAGATGTCTATGTTGGTTAAAGATGACTTTCCGGGTTTATCTGGAATGAACCCAGCAAGACAGAAAAAGATTCTCAAGTGGAAAACACAACCGCGTGACACAGTATGCAAAGAATGATAATTGAATGTTCTTTTGGAATTGAGCCTGGATTGCATAGATCCATCGGAGGGAGCAGTGGTGATCTACCGAGTCTACTTGTATTAATTACTCTTCCCAAGACACTAGTACGGTACTGCTGCGCACAGATTAAGCACTCAGTAAATTACCATTAATTGATTAAACATCGACGTAAATGTTATCCAATTATAAGTAATGGCTTGGGGATATCATGAGGTATAGTCATCTACTGAATATATCTTAAAATCCCTTCACCGAGATGTCTTAGAAACTCCCCGTTTTAGTGATGTCTTCCTAGTTTAGCTTTCAAACCTTTTCGTAAAAATAAAGGTAGCAAGACTATAGGTAATTTTAGGACACACTGATTGGAGATCTGAAACTTTCATATTGTTCTACTCCAGGCAGAGGTATTTCTTTTTTATTTAAATTTTTTTAGAGGGGTGGGTCAGGCTGCTTCCCTTTCTTTAAGCAGGCCTTCCGGTGTCCCAGACATTTGCCAAAATGTGACTGCTAATCCCTCCCCCAGGCCCTGGCATCAGCATCTTCACCTGACAAATACCATTAGTAATAATAATTATTATAATTATGGTATTCATTAAGTGATTTCTATGTACCAGGCACTGTACTAAGCACTGGGATGGATACAAGCAAATTGGGGTGGTAGCAGTTCCTGTCCCACATGGGGCTCACTGTCTCAATCCTCATTTTACAGATGAGGTAACTGAGGCCCAGAGAAGTGAAGTGATTTGCCAAAGGTCAGACAGCAGACAAATGGCGGAGCCATGATTAGAATCCATGACCTCCTGACTCCCAGGCCCGTGCTCTATCCACTATGCCCTGCTGCTTCTCTATTGCCATTATTATTATAGCAATAACTTGGTTATTTTTCAAAGCAAAAGGGATCTGAATGCCAGACTAAGAATTAGTAGAAACATGTAGTCAGAGTCAGAGGCCCAGAGTTCTAATCCCAACTCTGCCTGCTATTTGACTTTGGACAAGAGACTTGCCTTTTCTGGGCCTCAGTTTCCTCATTTAAAAAAAAAAGGTATTTGTTAAGTGCTGTACTAAGCTCCAGAGTAGATGCAAGGTAAGCAGGTTGGACACAGTCCTTGTCCCACATGGGGCTCACAGTCTTCATCCCCATTTTACAGATGAGGTAATTGGGGCACACAGAAATTAAGTGACTGGCCCAAGGTCACACAGCAGACAAGTGGTAGAGCCAGGATTAGAACCCAGGTCCTTCTGATTTGAAGGCCTGTGCTCAATCCACCAGGCCACGCTGCATCTCATCTGTGTAATGCGAATTAAATACCTGTTCTCCCTTCTTCTTAGACTTTGAGCCCCAAGTGGGACAGGGACAGTGTGCAGCCTGATCATCCTGTTTCTACCCCAATGCTTAGTATAGTGCTCGGAGTAGAGTAGGAAGTGAACAAATGCCACAATTCCTCAGGAAGTGAATCTGACTGCAGTGTGGCTGTTGCTAGATGAACAGCTGTGGGGTGGTGTCATTGTTCATTAACTGTGTAGCTTTGGTTTTTTGCTTTTATTTCAGTGTAGAGGTCGGAAGCCGGATAGAGGCCTCTCTTCCTCCCCTCTCTGCTTTTTAAAGGTCCACTAAACCCAGGTAGTTAAATACAGAGGAACCATTACAGAAGCATTTTGGCTATTTATTTCATTCCATAAAACTCAGAGAATAACAGAGTCAAGTATTCAAAAATAAATATTTTCACCTATATTTCCCTACTGCATATATTAATGGACAGAGCGTGTGCAAAAGTAACTAGGTAATGTCTTCACAAATTTGCTTCCTGACTTCTACTGTAATATCATATTTAGCCTGGATATTTGAGCTTAACATTTTACCGAAAAGATAGTGACTGGTGGGCTCTATTTAAAGATGAAATCAACCAAATTGAAAAGAGGGAAAAATAGATGAAAAATCTGCCTTAATAACATAGAGAAAAGCTACTAGCCTTTCTTAAAAATACAGTGAGAGTTGTCACAGTGAATCAAGATCTAGGAAAAAAACCATTATTTTATTATAACCATATTTGTCAAGCTCTATGTGCCGACACTGTACTAGGTGTTGGGGTTGATACAAGATCATGAAATCGGACACAGTCTCTGTTCCCTATGGGACTCAAAGTCTAATGGGGAGGGAGGACAGGCATTGAAACCCCCTTTACCAGATGAGGAAACTGAGGCCCACAGAAGTTAAGTGACTTGGCCAAAGTAACACTGAAGGCAAGTGGAGGAGCTGGGGTTAGAACCCAAGCCCCAAACCCGTACAGTTTTCATAGGCAAAGCTGCTTCCAAAATTAGGAAATGCCTGACAACGTCTTTGATCAGATAAGTGTGCATGATCCTGATATCGTCAAAAGGCAAAACAGCTACTCTGTTCAGAATTTAATCATTTTAATGCCATATACTACGGGTCTCTTCCCCCCATTGGTGTCCATTTTTTCTTCCAGGGGATCCAAGGCCCTTACTTCCAATATGTTTTATAAGTCCCATCCCAAAAATACTCTTCTAGGAGCCTATAGCCATTAGAATCTTTGCAACTCCTTCCTGTATTTGGAAACTTAGGGTCTTTCATTTCATAGCCTAAACGTCCAGACAGAGAATAATGTTATTCAGTCACATCCCTGTTCAGAATGAGGGGGGTGGAGAGAGGAGATTAGAGTGGAGGGGGACTAAATATGGGGTGCGTGAGGGTCAGAAAGTCCCTAGGAATAGTGGAAGGTGAAGGATGAGGAGAGGGTCAGCGGGGTGTGATCTACAGTGTTATCTCTACTTGTCGATAGAGCTCGGCTGTTACGATGGGGCTGGTTTGGGAACAGAGTCTAACTAATTAAACCTAGGCCGGGGGAAAGTGAATTCCACAATACAACCATTTATGGTACACAAATGTTCGAGGAACACATTCCAGACCTATCTAGGGTCATGGTTGCTTACCTAACTGGAAACACAATCCCATCTGCAGTAGGGATTAAGAAGACAGATTTTCCCTTTGGATAAATTATACTCTGGGAGTCAGCATCAGGCACTTTGAGGAGGAGCACTAACTTTTTTAGGCCAGTAAGGTGGTTTTTATGACACCTAAATGTACTTCCAGAACATATCCCAGTAGCAGAAGAATATCAGTAACAATATGTTGTTGTTTTACTCAAGGAGAGCACCCCCCCACCCCACCCCCGACCCCCCAACACACAGTCAGAAAAACAGAAAGTGAATAGTCGAGACTTGGGAAATTCTTATTCTCATTTGCTTATTGAAGAAATAAAACGATTCAGTAGATTTTGATGGGTTTGCATGCAATTGTTGGGGCCTGAAGAGATTGGTTTGGATTTCTTTTTGAGCTCTAAGGCCACCTTTTATTTTTAACTCATTTTTTTCTCTGTAATTTCTAGCATGTTTCCATTGAAATGTAATACAATACTGCCAAATCCCCGTGGATGCTAATCAAAGGCTGTTTATCCTAGTGGGTAAAGTACTATATTCTCTTTTCAATTCAGGGTTAGTGGCACCAACTCACAAGTATACCGCTTTCTTGGAATTTCATAATACAGCATCTTTTATTCACTCAGGGACCAGTGAATCATTCCATATTCTAGGCTTTATTATCTTTAGCATCCCCAAATACAGTACTTTGTATTTAATGAAAATATTTGAACAATTCTGTTGGCTCGAGAAGCAGGAAAATATAACGGGGTGTGTCATGGAGTGGAGATAGTAAAGGCAAATATTAGAGGTAATTTTACTTGAACAATAGAGGCAGAGTTAGGTCCAATGTATTGCATTGGCCCTTTGAGAAGGAAATGGGATGTAATCTATTAGAAAGGGAGCCTTCTAGACAAAGGCTATTCTTGATCAATCAATCAATCCTTCAGTGGTATCTACTGGGTGCTTACTATGTGCAACACACTGAGTTCCTTTTTACTATGGCATTTGTTAAGCGATTACTATATGCCAGACACTTTACTAAGCGCTGGGGTAGACATAAGCTAATGAGGGTGGACATAGTCTAGGTCCAAAAGGGGGCTCACAATCTTAATCCCCATTTTACAGTTGAGGGGATGGAGGCACAGAGAAGTTGCCAAGAGACAAGAATTCTTGTATCTACTTGCCGAAGGTCACACAGCAGACAAGTGGCGGAGCCAGATTGAGAACCCAGGCTCTTTCCACGAGGCCGTACTCCTTGATGGTAGCTACCGATTCTATTGTACTGTACTCTCTCAAGCACTTAGTCCAGCATTCTGCACACAATAAGGACTCAATAAGTAATAGTGATTCATTGATGTCGTTGAATATTTTTTGAATACCCAAAGTGAGTTGGGCACTGAGCAACATACAGAATACATGTTTTCTTTCCCTTCAGCAGTTTACTTTCAACTATGTACCATATTGCACATTCGCAACCTCTGTGCACAGTAAGCACTCAGTAAATACCATGGATTGATCGATTGAAACTATCCTTACGTACATAAACACCAAATCTCCGGGGGCAGTAAGGGAATTGGTGTCCTGAGCTTTTGGAACAGCACCCCAGCTTTGTGCTTCCCAAGTCTCTGATAAGGCCACAGAATTCTGGGTCTTTCTGGCCTGTTCACTCTTTGAAATTTGCCTCCTCCCAATCCCCAAGCACTCTGAAACCTGGCACCTTTCCACTTCCTCACTCCATTGAAATGAAAAATTGGCACCTGTATGTGGAGAAGCCGTTGTTGCCAGTTGCTATAGTAAGCACTTAACAAATACTATGGAAAAAAAAATGTGACTGTCCCACCTAGATTGGAAAACCACTGTGGGACAGGGACCTTTTCTGAATCCTTTATTTTGTATTCACGTCAGAGTTTAATACAGTGCCTAGCCCCTAGTAAGTGTTTAAGAAACACCATAATGATCTAATTACCCAAGGACGTATTACTGTTATTCCATTTAACAGAATGGAAAGACGGAAAAAAAACCCATGGATGATCACTTTAATATGACCAAAGCTTCCAGATATCAATCGGTGAATCAATCAGTGGTATTTTCTGTTTGCAGGGTACGGTACTAAGTACTTGGGAGAGAACTGTACAACAGAGCTGGTAGATAGATTCCCTGCCCACATGGAACATATACTTCAAAATGTAGATGAATAATGAAAATATTTTGAAAAATGAACAAAATATTTCCAAATTTAACTGGAGGAGGTTTTATCCCTGATTAAAAAAAATGACTGGGGGACCGTTGGGAATGTATAACAGTGATATTTGTTAAACATGTATGTGCCCAGCACTGGGGTAGATACAGTACTATCAGATCAGACACAGTCCTGATCTCACAGAGGGCTCACACTCTAAGTAGGAAGGAGAACATGTATTTAATCTCCTTTTTACAAATGAGTAAACAAGCAGGGAGAAGTTTTAAGTGACTTGCCCGAGGTCACGTAATGGGCAAATAGTGGAGCCAGGGTTAGAATCCAGGTTTCTTGATTCCCAGTCTTCTGCTCTTCCCACCACCACTTACAACCCCAAAGCCGAAACCTTAATTAGAGGTCAGCCACAGAAGGTGGAAATGTTCATAAAAGATCAGTCAAAAGAAGATTTAGTAAGGGGTTAAGCGATGCATTTTGGATGATTTACATCTCACAAAGTAACAGATTAGAGTAAGGAATACTAAGTCTGGCTTTTAAACTGAGGTCGAGCCACGTGATTTTTCCACCAACATCACAGTCTATGTGCTGGTCTGTTTTCTCTACTTCAATTTTTTTTATATGTAAAATGTATGTAAAAAGACAGATAGAACAAAGGCTTGCTTTTGTTAGTCTCTGAAGGACGTAAGCTTATGAGTTCCAATACAAGATTTTAAAGAGGAAGTGCATGAGAAGGGGCGTTTAAGGTAGGTTCGTTGCTGGATCGCATTTAGCTATTGGCTCTTGCTGTGGGTGAAGCATATGCTTATTCAGGCTTGGCCACAAGAATTCCTTGCTGATCAAGAAGCTGTGTTGTGTATTTCTCTTGGAGATGGCTCATCAAAAGCGAGTGGCTATTGAACCCTCTTCAGTCTCTTCCGAGTGTGAATGGTCAGGGCGAACCATCACGCTACTGAAGAACAACTCAAGACATATGCCTCTGGTAGTAGGATAGGTACACCCTCTTCCTAGTTTTTTTAATGCTTGTTTCCCCCTATTCTGTAAGCCTGAGGGAAGGGATTGTGTTTTTCAGCTCTGTTGTTGTTGTATTAACTCTCTCAGCGCTTAGTATAGTATTCTGCAACAGTAAATGCTCAAGAATATGATTGAATGAATAATAATATAGTGGTTTTGTTAAGTACTTATTATGGACCAGGCACTGTACTAAACACTGGGTGGATAACAATCGGTTTAAAAAACCTCTATCCAAGAGGCGTTCCAGACTGAGCTCTCGTCTTATCCTCTGGCATCCCCTTTAACTCTCCGAGCTAAGCCTATTTTCCTTTTCCTCTGCTCCTCCATCTCTTCCCATCCCAGCAGTACTTGTCGCTCAACTGTACATATTTTCGTTACCTATTTATTTTGTTAATGAATTGTACATCACTTGATTCTATTTAGTTGCCATTGTTTTTAACGAGTTGTTCTTTCCTTGACGCTGTTTAGTGCCATTGTTCTTGTCTGTCGTCTCCCCGATTAGACTGTAAGCCGTCAAACGGAGGGACCGTCTCTATCTGTTGCCGATTGTTCATCCAGCGCTTAGTACAGTGCTCTGCACATGTAGCGCTCAAATAAATACTATTGAATGAATTGAATGAATGAATGAATGAATGAATGAGTTGGACACAGTCCTGTCCACGTGGGTTCACAGTCGCATGCCATTTTCCAGATGAGGTCACTGAGGCAAGAGAAGTGAAGTGACTTGCCCAAGGTCACACAGCAGATAGATGGTGGAGCCAGGATTAGAACCACAACTTCTGACTCCGACCCGTTCTTACCACTATGCCCTGCTGCTTCACTGTGAATGAATTGTACTCTCCCAAGATGTTGGTATAGGTGCTTGCACCCAGTGTCAGCAAATACCTGACTGATTGGTGTCTGAGCAGTGTTCAACTGAATGGCAAGGGGCCAGGGAAGGTGTATTTTTCATGTTCACAAAGAGAGTCTGAAAATGTGTGAGAGATGTACACTCATGGTTCTTTTCTCACACGATAAAGACATAAAATAGTAATTGTGGTATTCGGTAAGCCCACTGAGTGCAAGACTATGCAAGCGGCATCTTGGAACCAAAGATATGTCCAACAACTACTCTTGTTGTAAAACATCTGTTTTTCTGGAATCCATGTTGATGGGATTGTGAACAGTATTAAACATCTTAGTTTCTTGGATGAACATTTTCCTCTAATTGCAAACAGGCACACACACCACACACACACACAACACTCACCCCCCCCCCAAACCTCAACCTGTAGTCATGGTCGAATTTGACATTATTAATTTGGGGAACTCTAATGGGGCCCAGGAACTGATTAATGCTCTTAAAGCAAACACATTGCTGAAAAGACCGAGAATTGAATCTATTCCAAAGAACATTTTTTAAAAATTTGCTAAACTGTCTTCTGATTTCCTGTATGTTCCCACTATTACAGGGGTCCTGAGTCGTTTGGAAGCAATCTGCCTCAATAGCAGTACAATTCCCTAATCCAAGACCTGTCTTAGTGTGTTAGACTCTTGGAGGGAGAAATGTTATTTTGAAATCTGCATATGGGAAGGAGAGACACCACAGGGATTGGGCCTGTTGGCAGAAGTCCTGTCTCTTGACGGACTCAGGGCTGCCTAGGCCGGCCACGTGTCCGCTTTCCAGTCCTGAGGAAGCATTTTTGGGTTTTAGAAAAACTGGCCAGAAAAGAAAAAAAGCCCAGAAGGAGCTGTCCAGGAACCTGCAGGAAGCTTTTGGATGGTCTGCGATCGGCCAGGTGCTAGAGTGACCTTTTGCTGTGACTTTAAGAGTTTGTGTCTGATCGAGGGTTATTTCCTTTACCCCACCATCTCTGACTCATTTGAACAATTTCCTCTTTTGTCTACAGTTTAATAGTAATGCGTTTACTGATCTGAGATGTGTGATTTTTTTTTCTCCCTTTTGTTACCAGGTAATCAGGTAACATTCTTTCAGAGATAGTTTTTTTTTCCTCCCTCCTGCACGTAGTTTTTGAAAACGGATGATTTCCTTTGTAGTCTTTGGGGCGCTCCGTCTCTCCTTAGCTATTTAATGGAGACTCTAGCCAGCCTAAGTTGGAATCCTGCACTGGACACAATTTCCCTCACCCTGCTGGTCGATCAGCATTTACCTTGTACTACCAGCACTTAGAACAGTGCTAGGCATATAATAAGCGTTTAACAAATACCATAATTATTAATATTTATTTTTTTCTGGAATCCAGGGCCAATCAATCAATGGTATTTATTGAGCATTACTCTGTGCAGAGACTGTGATAGGCACTTGGGAAAGTACAATACATAAGAGTTGATAGACAAGATCAAAATAATTATGGTACTTGTTAAGCACTTACTATGTGTCAAGCACTGTTCTAGACACGAGTTAATCAGGATGGACCCAGTCCATGGGACTCACACTCTTAATCCCCATTTTACAGATGAGGGAATAAGGCCCAGAGAAGTTAAGTGACTTGCTCAAGGTCACACAGCAGACACGTGGCGGAGCCAGGATAAGACTCGGGATCTTCTGACTCCCGGCCATGCTCTATCACAAAGCCACAAGCTTCTCAAGATCCCTGACAAAAGGAACTTTCAGTCTAGAGGACCATGGGGTTCGGAGCCATGCTGGAAAAGGGTCCCCAAATGGACGTCAGGCTCCCTGACATGAGGTGGCTTTGGGTGTGAGGACTACTGACACCTAGAAAAGGAGCCACCCTTTGGAATACCCTGGCAAGCGTAGAAAGCTGCTTGAGCACCGTCATTCCACTGCTGTGGCACCAGCCCTCGGGCCTGAGAAGGCTAGAAAGGGGTGGAGCGGCAGTGGGGCAAATGGGGTGAGGTGGAAGGGTGGGAAGTCTGAGCCCAGTCGGAGCCTGATGCTTGGCTTTGTGTCAGTGTGGCCTGGTCAAGATGTCTAACCTGAATGTAATCTCCAGGACCAGTGTCAACTAATGACTCTCTGGAAGTCTGGCCAGGAAAACTGGATTTTATTCCTGGCTCTGCTGTTCAATCTCCCTCCCTTCCTTCCTTCCCCCCTCCTCTCTTCCTTACTCCGTTCCTGTCTTTCTTTTAATCCTTTCTTTTTTTTCTCTTTTTTGCCATCACTGAATGAAAGGAAGAACGTTCCTTGCTCTTCTCTCTTCCCGCGACCCCAACCCCTTCTGTTGCCCAATACGAGGCTATCCCAAGGCAGGCGTGGCCAAGCCAGTGACAGAATTGTTGATAGTAAAGGAGGCAGCGTGGCCTAGTGGAAAAAACACAGAATTTGGAATTCAGGAGACTCGGGCTCGAGTCCCAGTTCTGTCACTGACCTACTTGTGTGACCCTGGGCGAATCACTTAACCCCGGACTCAGTTTCTGCCTCTGTAAAATGGGACGGGGACGGTATCAGATTTCAGAACTTGTGTCTACCCCAGCGCTTAGAGCTTAGTAACTGCTTAATAAATACTATAATAAATAATAAGTACTTTGTGCCTACCTTTGACCCTCACCCTCTCAGAACATTGCTGTTATAGACTCAGGTGAGTTTGGAGCAAGAATGTCCTTGTATTTGTGGAAAGAGCATGGGCTTGGGAGTCAGAGGACTCCACCACTTTCTGCTGTGTGACCTTGGGCAAGCCACTTCACTATGCCTCAGTTACCTCATCTGTAAAATGGAGATTAAGACTTTGAGCCCCACGTGGGACAACCTGATTACCTTCTACCTACCCCGGTGCTTAGAACAGTGCTTGGCACATAGAAGGCACTGAACAAATACCAGAACTATTATTTATTGGGCCACAGGATGGATCCTGGGGGAGACAGAAAGAAGGGACACATTCTCCCTTTCAATGTAAAGCCTGCGAGGGGTGTCCTTGGGTGAGTTTAATACAGGTTGTTCTCCCTTTACTCATGGAGGGATCTGGGCCCCCTATTATTGCTAAGACTATGGGATAAATATTTATTAAAACATGTTTTCAAGTTTTTTTTACAAAAGCAAATTTTAGTTAAATAGATTTCTTCAGTGTTCCCGAATGGGAACACCTAAATGGCTCTAAAGAGAGCAGGAAATTGTCTTACTACTCACTGCTTTTATACCCTACTTTCCCCACTTCATATAAACTGTATTGCCTCAAGATCTAGAAGCCGTAAGATTAGCCCCCTAAAATCTGGTGCATCAGAATGGAAAAATAATTTTTCATAGGCAAGCATACCTCAAATTCTAAGATGCTTTGAACATATTCACTCTTGATATTCTTTAAAGAATGTTGTCATTTGTAATCATCTCTGGCACCTTTCCCTGAAGACTATGCTATTATTTGCACTTTCACCAATAACACCATGTTACCTCATTTTTCCTTCTCCCTCCAGCCCCGCAAGGCACACATCTCTTCAGAGACACGCAACCCCAGATGTTTAGAGATAATCACACACACGTTACCCATAATACGCAGGCACACATATGCATCAGACACGTGCATGCAACAGACACGCCCACTCTCCCACTCCAACTTACCTCCCAGAGTAAAAAGGTAATTACATTTATCTCTGAGACCAAATAGATTTTGGAGCATGCCCTGAGTTGAATTTAGAATCCTCTTGGGCAACTGCAAAAAAAAAAAAGTCATAGATTTCCCCAGCAGCTTCACTGGATCCGTTCAGGACATGGATATATATTCATTCATTTAATAGTATTTATTGAGTGCTTACTATGTGCAGAGCACTGTACTAAGTGCTTGGAATGTACAATTCGGCAACAGATAGAGACAATTCCTACCCATTAACGGGCTCACAGTCTAAACGGGGCAGACAGACAGCAAAGCAAAACAAAACAAGACAATATCATCAAGATAAATAGAATCAAGGAGATATACACCTCAATAAAATGAATAGGGTAATATATACAAATGAGCACAGTGTTGAGGGGAGGGGAAGGGGGCAGAGCAGAGGGTGGGAAGGGGATATCTATATCTAGATATAGATATATACACGATTTGACATTCAGTCTCTGAGATGGTCTTGGGTTTAAGGATTAATAGGTAAATCACAGAAGAGGTGACTCATTGAATTTGCAGATATTTGCTCAATGTCACCCTTTGGTTGGAGCAGATAACTGAAAGGTACTGTAATTATTCAGCTTGTGATTTAACCCTTCAATTCCTTCACTTCGGCTTCAGAGCAATATCAGTCGGTTTTTCCCTTTATGTCCTTTGAAAGCAGGATATTTTCCAATCTCCTCATTAGAGCCCAAATAAAAAGCCCCCTCCACTAAACCATAGGCTTCTTGAAGGCAGGAATGGTGCCTTCCAAATGCTCAGTGAATCAATGGTATTTTCTGAGTGCTTACTATGTGCACAGCACTGTACTAAGTGCCTGGGAGAGTACAGTACAACAGAATTAGCAGACACAATCTCTGTCCATAATGAGCTTACAATCTAGATAGTCTACAGTCTAATTACCATTAAATTGATTGATCGAAAAGCATTAGTGCTTTTAGTGAATGAGGAATTTAAGATTGACATTTCAGATTCAGGCCTTTTATCCATCATGAATTCTTAGTTGTTTCCCAAACCATTCCCAAGAAGCACTGGGAGGCAGGCAGGGGTGCAGCATATTGCAAAATGTTGATGAAGTTGTCCTTTTTTTAATGGTTTGTTCAGGGTTTAGCATGTGACAGGGACTGTAATAAGCATTGGGGTAGCTACAAGCTAATCAGATTGGACACAATATAACAATAACAATAATAATAATGTTGGTATTTGTTAAGTGCTTACTATGTGCGGAGTACTTAATTCCCATACAGATGAGGTCATTGAGGCACAGAGAAGTTAAGTGACTTTCCCAAAGTCACACAGCTGACAAGCGGCAGATCTAATAATAATAATAATAACATTGGTATTTGTTAAGTGCTTCCTATGTGCAGAGCACTGTTCTAAGCACAGGAGTAGATACAGGGTAATCAGGTTGTCCTATGTGAGGCTCACAGTCTTCACCCCTATTTTACAGATGGGGTCACTGAGGCACAGAGACATGAAGTAACTTGCCCACAGTCACATAGCTGACAAGTGGCAGAGACAGGATTGAACCATGACTCGGACTCCCAAGCCGGGCTCTTTCCATGAGCCATGCTTAATAATAATAATAATAATGATGGTATTTGTTAAGCGCTTACTATGTGCAGAGCACTGTTCTAAGCGCTGGGGTAAACACAGGGGAATCAGGTTGTCCCACATGGGGCTCACAGTCTTAATCCCCATTTTACAGGATGAGGGAATGAGGCACAGAGAAGTTAAGTGACTTGCCACAGTCACACAGCTGACAAGTGGAAAGAGCTGGGATTCGAACTCATGAGCCCTGACTCCAAAGCCCGTGCTCTTTCCACTGCGCCATGCTGCTTCACTCCTAGTCTCAATCCCCATTTTTCAGAGGAGGTCACTGAGGCCCAGAGAAGCGAAGGGACTTCCCCAAGGTCACACAGACAAGGGGCGGAGCAGGGATTAGAACCCATGACCTTCCAACTTGTGCCCTCGCCACCAGGTCGTGCTGCTTCCCTGAAGGGAAACCTAGGGTGGGGGGGGGGCAGTATTGTCCCATCCAAGTGCTTAGTACAGTGCTCTGCCCATCGTAAGTGCTCAATAAATACGACAATGAATAAAGAGGCGGGCTAGCCACATGTCCCACAGATCATAGAAGCAGCGTGGCTCAGTGGAAAGAGCCCGGGCTTGGGGGTCACAGGTCATGGGTTTGAATACCAACTCTGCCAATTGTCAGCTATGTGACCTTGGCCAAATCACTTCACTTCTCTGGGCCTCAGTTTCCTCATCTGTCAAATGGGGAAGAAGCCTGTGAGCCTCACGTGGGACAACCTGATTACCCTGTATCTCCCCCAGCGCTTAGAACAGTGCTCTGCACATAGGAAGCGCTTAACAAATACCAACATTATTATTATTAATAAAATGGGATGAAGACTGTGAGCTTTACGTGGGCCAACCTGATTACCCTGTATCTCCCCCAGCGCTTAGAACAGTGCTCTGCACATATTAAGCGCTTAACAAATACTAACATTATTATTATTATTATTATTAAAATGGGGATGAAGACTGTGAGCCTCACGTGGGCCAACCTGATGACCTTGGATCTCCCCCAGCGGTTAGAACAGCGCTCTGCACATAGCGCTTGGCAAATACCAACATTATTATTATTATTAAGCACTTAACAAGTACCAACATTATTATTATTAAAATGGGGATGAAGACTGAGTCCCACGTGGGACAAGCTGATGACTCTGGATCTCCCCCAGCGCTTAGAACAGTGCTCTGCACATAGTAAGCGCTTGACAAATACCAACATTATTTTTATTAAGCGCTCAACAAATACCAACATTATTATTATTAAAATGGGGATGAAGACTGAGCCCCACGTGGGACAAGCTGATGACCCTGGATCTCCCCCAGCGCTTAGAACAGTGCTCTGCACATAGTAAGCGCTTGACAAATACCAACATTATTTTTATTAAGCGCTCAACAAATACCAACATTATTATTATTAAAATGGGGATGAAGACTGTGAGCCTCACGTGGGGCAAGCTGATGACCCTGGATCACCCCCAGCGCCTAGAACAGTGCTCTGCACATAGGAAGCGCTTACCAGACCCCCCCAACAGTCGAATGAGGGAGGAAAATGGCGGTGGAGGCAGGGCGGGCGAGGACTACAACTCCCACAAGCCCCCGGGCGGCGGGGCTGCACGCATGCGCGCGACCTCAGGCGCTCCCTGCCGCCATGAAGGCGGCCGAAGGAGGGGGGGAATGACTCCCACCGCGCCTGCGCGGCCACCGAGACGGGGGCGATAGAGGGGGCGGCCATAGAGTTGCGGAGGAGGCGGGCGGATAGAGCGGCCTGGGGGACCGGCCGCCCCCGATCATGGCCGCCAGGACCGCCCGGCCCGCAGGTGAGCCCACCCCGGGCAGCCGGGCCCCCGGCCCCCCTAGCCCGACCCTTGTCCTCCCCCACCAGCCCCGGCCCCCGCCTCTCCCCTCCCCAGCGCTGGGCACCGTGCTCTGCACACCGTGACAATCATAATGTTGGTATCTGTTAAGCGCTTACTAGGTGCAGAGCACGGTGCTAAGCACTGGGATGGATCCAAGGTCATGAGGTTGTCCCCCCCTGAGGCTCACAGTCTTCACCCCCATTTTAACAATAATCATAATGTTGGTATTTGTTAAGCGCTTACTACGTGCAGAGCACTGTTCTAAGCGCTGGGGGAGAGCCAGGGTCAGGTTGTCCCACGTGAGGCTCGCAGCCTTCATCCCCATTTTAATAATAATAATGTTGGTATTGGTTAAGCGCTTACTATCTGCAGGGCACTGTTCTAAGCGCTGGGATAGATCCAGGGTCATCAGGTTGTCCCTCGTGAGGCTCACAGTTTTCATCCGCATTTTACAGATGAGGTCACTGAGGCCCAGTGAAGTAACTGGTCCACAGTCACACAGCTGATAAGGGGCAGACTCAGGATTCGAACCCATCACCTCTGACTCCCAAGCCCGGGCTCTTTTCACTGAACCACGCTGCTTCTCTAAGTAATAGCCCAGTAAATACCAATGAATGGATGTGACCCTTGCCCACTCATCCCTCCCCCAACTGTTGCCAAATTGTCCATTCCAAGCGCTTAGTACAGGGCTCTGCACCTAATAAGCGCTCAATAAATACTATTGAATGAGCTAGGTTTGGGGGGGGTCCTCCTCCCCCCCTCCCCCAGAAAAGGGGTGCACAGCGAAGGTGATGAGAATCCTCATCATCCTCAGGGTGCTAATATGAGTAATTTTGCTTTTGGTGAAGTGCCCACCATGTGCCAGACGCTGTACTAGGTGCCGGGGTGGGTGCAAGCGGACAGGCAGCCCCATTTCCTGCCCCACGTGGGGCTCAGGCTCAGGCCTCATCTTCCAGGTGAGGGAAACGGAGGCACAGAGAATAATAATAATGAGGGTGTTTGTTAAGCGCTTACTACGTGCAAAGCACAGTTCTAAGCGCTGGGGGAGAGATACCAGGTGATCAGGTTGTCCATGTGGGGCTCACAGTCTTTATCCCCATTTGACAGATGAAGGAACTGAGGCACAGAGCTCAGCGTGGCCTAGTGGAAAGAGCTTGGGCTTGGGAGTCAGAAGTCACAGGTTCCAATCCCAGATCCGCCGCTTAGCTGTGTGACTTTGGGCAAGTCACTTCACTTCTCTTTGCCTCGGTTCCATCATCTGTAAAATGGGGATTAAAACTGAGCCCCACGTGGGACAACCCGAGTGCCTTCTGTTAACCCCAGCACTTAGAACAGTGCTTTGCACATAGTAAGCGCTTAATAAATGCCATAATTATTATGATTATTATTGACTTGCTCAAAGTCACACAGCTGGAGCCAGGATTAGAACCCATGACCTCTCACTTCCAAGCCCGTGCTCTTTCCATTGAGCCACGCTGAGTGAAGTGACTTGCCCAAGGTCACACAACAGACAAATGGCGGAGTCAGGATTTAAGCCCATGACCTTCTGACGACCAGGCCCGTGCTCTATCCACTACAATAATAATAATTGTGGTATTTGTTAAGCACTTACTGTGGACTAGGCACTCTACTAAGCACTGGGGTGGATACAAGCAAATGGGGTTGGATACAATGCCTGTTCCATTGGGACCCCACAGTCACCCTCCCCATTTTGCAGATAAGGGAACTGAGGCCCAGAGAAGTGAAGCGACTTGCTCTGGGGCACAGTGGACAGGTGGCAGAGTCGAGACCCATGCGGCTTCTCGTGTGTATGGGTTAAGCGCTTCCTGGGGAGGTCAGACACTGGACTAAGAGTTGGGATAGAGGCAGGAGAATCAGATCCAGTCACTGTCCCACAGGGGATTCAGGGACCATAAATTCCCCACTTTGTAAACTTCCCAAACTAGGCCCCACCGCCTGGGCAGAGGCAGGGAACCCGTGAGGTTGGCAGACGGGTTTCTTTACCTTCCTTCACTGGAGGAGGAACCTGAAGCCCAGGGCTGGGATAGATGACCTTCTCCGAATCCCAACCCCCAAACTTCAATTCTGTAGCCCTCCGGATGATCTTTATCCGTAAAGTCAGAGCAAGAGATAATCTGTAAAGTGCTCAGTGCCGTCTGTCTAAAGCCAATCACAAGGGCAGGATTCTTGACAGTTCCTTTGTTTCTTCTCTCTAGAAGGAATTACCTTCTATGGGGCATCCTTACTGTGATGGTGTTTCATCTGTAATGAGCGCAACAACATGGAAAGCTTAGTCCTAGACCTTTGGTTGGTCTTAATAGTTGTGTCCTTGTGAGCATGATTCATAACAGTTCCTTTGTTTCTCCGCGCTATACGGAATTACCCTCCATGGACCATCCTTACTATGATGGCGTTTCATTCATTCATTAGTATTTATTGAGCGCTTACTATGTGCAGAGCACTGTACGAAGCTCTTGGAATGTACAAATCGGCAACAGATAGAGACCATCCCTGCCCATTGATGGGCTCACAGTCTAATCGGGGGAGACAGACAAAAACAATGGTAATAAATAGAATCAAGGGATGAACATCTCATTAAAACAATAGCAATAAATAGAATCAAGGTGATGTACATCTCATTCACAAAATAAATAGGGTAATGAAAATATATACAATTGAGCGAACGAGCACAGTGCTGAGGGGAAGGGAGAAGGGGAGGAGCAGAGGGAAAGGGGGGAAAAGAGGGCTTAGCTGAGGGGTGGTTGAGGGGGAGCAGAGGGAAAAGGGGAAGCTCAGTCTCGGGAAGCTCAGTTTCATCTGTAACTTAAGGAAGAACATGTAAAGCTTGGTCCTAGACCTCCGGCTGGTCTTAACGGTTGTGTTTTCTTCCTCTTCTCTTTTGAAGAACACGAGAGCGATGATGACTCCTATGAAGTGTTGGACCTAACAGAGTATGCAAGAAGACATCGCTGGTGGAATTGTGTATTTGGTCAAAGCTCTGGACCTATCGTCGAGAAGTATTCAGTAGCTACTCAGATTGTAATGGGTGGAGTGACCGGCTGGTGAGACAATAACTTTTTTGGTTATTCTTTCAAGATGTGTTAATCTGTCAGTCACTAGTTTTTACTGAGTGCTTACTATGTGCAGAGCACTGTACTGAGCGCATGGAAGAGTACAATACAATATAGTAGGTAGACACGTTCCCTGCCCACACAGAGTTCTCAGTCTAGATGGGGAAACACATTAAATAAAGAAATTATAGAAAAGTACATAGTGCTGAGAGGCCGAGGGTGGACAATACACTGTTTTTACAGGTTTGTAAAGGGCTATGTTGAGTAGAAAAATAGATGGATAGGGTAATATTACTTGTGGTATGTAAGTGCTTACTATATACCAAGCGCTGTACTAAACACTAGGGTAGATGATACAAGATAATCAGGTCAGGAACAGTCCCTGACCCCAATAGCTTCACAGACTAGGTAGGAGGGAGAACAGATATATTATAGATGAGGAAACTGAGGCACAGAGAAGTTAAGCCATTTGTCACACAGCGGGCAAGAGGTGGAGCCAGGAACAGAACCCAAGTCCGTGTCGGCTCCCAGGACATACCGCTCCTTTGTTTCAGGTGTAGCCACCTGTGAAGTTCTTTGATCCGCCACAGTCTGAAATTAATTTTCAAATGAAGAATAATAGTAGTTGATCATTTCATTACTATTTGAGGTGAAATTTCAATGTGATGAAAACAGGTTACATTGAGAACTTAGAGCTGCTGAATTCATAGGCCCTGTCAAATTGATCGTGGCAGATTTAGAAAATGTCATGGTTCCAGCGATCTGGTCCAAATGACAACATACTGTAATGAGCATAAAGGTAATTTTTAAAGCTAAAAGAGGGCAACTACACAAATCCTTCCAAACGTCCATTAGAATGGAAGGAGGGGAAGCAACTGGAACTTGATCCCTCCAACTGGCTGATTGGAGGGGATTTCCGACCCCCCAAAATCAAAGGATCGCAGGGAGATGAGGGCACCTAGGAAAGAAGGAAGAGGACCTTCACGGGTCATGTGTCCTCTGAGGTCCCGAACAGCAGTTGTTAGATTTTTGATTAAGAGGCGTGACGGTATCATTAGTTGCATTGCAAAAGCAGCATGGCTTAGTGGAAGGAGCCCGGGCTTGGGAGCCAGAGGATTTGGGATCTAATCCCGGCTCCACCACTTCACTGCGGTGTGACCTTGGGTGAGCCACTTAGTTCTCTGTGCCTCAGTTACCTCATCTGTAAAATGGGGATTAAGACTGTGAGCCTCACGTGGGACAACCTGATTACCTTATATCTACCCCAGCTCTTAGTACAGTGCATGGCACATAGTAAGCACTTAACAAATACAAATAAATACCATTATTATTATTATTATTAAAACAGCACTCTGGATACATAGGAGATTTTCAGAAGCAGAAGGCAAGGCCCACCATTTACGTCAGAGTGAGGCAGATAAACAAAAATTAGGCAAGAGAACATGACTGTATGTATATGAAAATAATGAATGTGAATAAATGTGACCTACGGGGGCATCTTGAGTTCCAGAGCGATGGGTCCCTGGGTTTGAAGTCTCCAGGACGTATACTCCCCTGTCCTCGGTTGCTCACGTTCCCTTTAGAGCAGGACTTGCAACGAGCGGATGGGTGGGTAAAGGTGCAGCCCATTGCCAAGGGCAGGCAAGAATATTCCCTACAAAATCTCCTAGCGGACAGTGACTCCAGCAGAGACTGATGCTGTGCCGTAGCACTGTATTCATTGTCATATTTATGAGCGCTTACTGTGTGCAGAGCACTATACTAAGCGCTTGGGAGAGTACTATGCGACAATAAACAGGCACATTCCCTGCCCACAACGAGCGTATGGCCTAGAGTGGGCAGCTGACAGGGTTGCTGCCTCGGCGGTTGGTAATAGTAGTAGTGGGGTTTACTGAGCAACTGGTGAGTGCAGCACACTGCTTTAAGCGCTCGGGAGAAGTACAACGGAAGCACAAGATCCACACACCCCAGCCCACGAGAAGCTTCCAGTCTTAGCCAGTGTGGTCCTCACTGTTCACATTGGCCGGCTATTTTCTGGATTCCCGGTTGAGCCTGTCCCCATATCGTGAGATGCCCAAGTGGGTCTTCGATCCAAAGCCATCACTGCCGACGACACGGTGCCAGCAGATATTCAGTGGGGCTTTGCTGGAGGGCAGAATGGTCACCTGTATATGTAATTTACTTATTTGTACTGGTGTCTGTCTTCCCTCTAGACCGTGAGTGCGTTGTGAGTGGTGAATATGTCTGTTGTTATATTGCACTCTCCCAAACGCTTAGTTCAGTGCTCTGCCATAGCAACCAATCAGTCGTATTTATGGAGTGCTTACTATGTGCAGAATACTGAACTAAGTGCTCAGTAAAGACCACTGATTGATCAAGTGCATAACCATAATTTATATTAATATCTGACTCCCCTTCTACACCGCAAGCTCGCCATGGGCAGGGAACGTCTACCAACTAGGTTATATTGTACTTTTCCAAGCGCTTAGTTATTTAGTTTGCGCCCAGTAAGCCCTCAAAAAACAGGATGGATTGATTGATCGTTAGAGCAGCGTATTCAAGGTCGGACCCGAAAAGTCATTGGTGGCCAAGCCAAGGTTTCCGACAACCCTCATCATTCCCTTTCACTCTTCCTTGGTTCCGTGTGCCCCGTCTCATGCCTTTTTGCTGTAAAGGATCTGCGTGAACAATGGTGCATAAGAAGTAGGAAAGAAAAATCAGTAAAGGATAGTATTAGGGCTAGCTGCATTAATATGTGAAACCTGAAGCTTCCTCGAGTAGGCTGCGCAGTCTACGTACACGTGTAGAAATATTGTGTTAATTCATATAACTGCTCCACTTTTTGTGTCATCTCTGTGAGACTATGAGTTCGTTGTGGGCAGGGAATGTCAGTGTGTATTGCTGTGTTGAACTTTTCCAAGCACTTAATACAGCGCTGTGCACACAGTAAGTGCTCAATAAATAGAACTGAATGATTGAACACCAAAACGGGAGGGCAACTCTGTGGGGAATTAATTGAGTCTGGAAATAAAAGGTACAGTAGAAAAAAGAGGAGAAAAAAAGAAAGGAGGAGAGGGGACAGAGGAAGGTAAGAGGGCACTGGAAACTGCTTTTTTTTAACCTCTTTTAGACCCTCAAGTGCTCCATGCAATAGGTATTTGGTGTGTTGTCCCTGTCCTGTCCTGTCTACTTCTTCCACTGTGGGCCAGGGCAGTCAATCAATCGTTACTTATTGAGTGCCTAACGTATGCAGAGCACTGTACTCAGCGCTCAAGAGAGAGTACACTGTAGCAGAGGGCGTAGACATGTTCCCTGCCAATTGAGCTTACCGGCTGTATGTCTAAGCTCCCCCCACTTTCTACTCCTCCTTCCCCTCTGCTTTTGCGGGGTGCTACAAAGAATAAACTTCCATTTCCTCCTTAGAAATTGGGATGGAACACTATGAAAGTAAACGCAGTAAACCTGTGACCCTCTAGAGCCAGCTTTTAGCCGATCCGACATCGTCCGATGTCAGCCTTCTTGGAACGAATAGAAGCAGTGTGGCCTAGTGGAGAGAGCACGGGTTTGGGAGTCAGAGGGACTTGGGCTCTAATCCAGGATCCAACACTTGTCTCTGTATGACTTTGGGCAAGTCACTTCATTTCTGAGCGCCTCGAGGGGGTTAAGACTGAGCTCCACATTGGACAGGGACTGTGTCCAACCTAATTAGCTTGTATCTACCCCACTGCTTAGTAGAGTGCTGGGCACATAATACCCCCTTAGCAAATACCATCTTTTAAAAAAAAACCAAAACCCAGTAAACTCCCTGTGGGCAGAGAACATATCTACCAACTGGGTTATAGTGTTTTCTCCCAAATGCTCAGTACAGTGCTCTGCATAGAGTAAACACTCAATAAATACCATTGATCAACTGAAAAGCATCGTAAACGTACTCAGCACTTGCCTGTTGTTGAAAAGGACCCATTTCTAGGAAGGCCCCCTATTATACTGTACGAGGGCTTTGAAGAACAAATATAGAAACTTTGTTTTTCAAAGAATTTTCAAATTGCACACCTACTGCATGTAATTATAGTCTTAGTGTAGGGAAGCATATTTAAGAAGATTAGGTATGAAGCTCTTATTTAATCAGTTGCCAATTCAGGCCTTAAGACTTCATGAGCTACGTTGAATCTAAATTTATAATTTTTCCTGAGTATAAAGATTAGCAGAATAAAGGAGGGAAGGAAGTCTATATTTAAGAATCCAAGCTACTTTTTAAACAAGATTGACCCTTTATTTAATTTAGAAAATGTAGAAGGCTTCTGAAAAGCAAGTCAAGGAGGACTGCTTGTGTGAAACCACATCTCTTTGACACTAAGTTGAGTTCACATATTATCAGAATTTACTTATAATGTGTGAAAGTCACTGAAAATGTGTGGAAACTCCCTTAGAAAGTGCATTTGCACCCAATTTGAAACAGCAGAGCACCCCCTGAAGAAGTCTTTTTTTTTTTTTTTTGGATCTAAACACATTTTTATAGTTTGCATTTAGGGCAACAACACTCCATAAAATAACAGCAGTGCAGTCCAGTGGAAAGGACACAGCTCTGGGAATCAGGAAATCAGATCCTTCCACTGGCTGGCCGAGTGATCTTGGACAAATCATTTCACCTCTCTGTGCCTCAGTTCACACATCTATAAAATGGCAATTTATTACTGTTCTCCATATCTCTAGATTATGAGCCCCACATTGAAAGGGATTGTGTCTGATCTGAATGTCTCGTAGCTACTCCAGGGTGTAGCAATGTGCTTGGCTTTTTTTTTTTTAAATAGTATTTAAGTGCTTACTATGTGCCAACCACTGTTCTAAATGCTAGGGTAGATAAAAAATAATCAAATTGGACACAATTCTTGTCCTACAGAGGGCTCACGGTCTTAACATCCATTTTACAGATGAGATCACTGAAGCACAGAGAAGTGACTTGCTCAAGGTCACACACCAGGTGTGTGGCAGAGCTGGGATTAGAACCCAGGTCCTCTGACTCCTGGGCCCGTGCTCTGTCCACTAGGTCATACTGCATCCAATAGTGAGTACTTAGTAAATAACAACTAACTGAACTACATGCCTGGCAATGGGCGCAGTTAGGTGTATATAAACCTTTTTTTATTTCATTAGAAGTCATGCAAATCACACAGTATGTCCAACCCAAGAAAAAATTGATTAGGAAGGACACGAGAAATATGTTCAAGAAGAGAACTGAAGAGATCTTTTTTGTTGGTTTCTTCAGTGTGGCAGTGTCTTCTCAAAAACAGCGACGGTCCACAACGAACCTGAAATTACAGAGTTATTATTTGGGGCTTATTGCCAGGATTGACTTTAAAATCTGCCGGAATGTTTTATGAAGAGGGACAAACATTAATTGGCTTCCCTATGTGTTTTTTTCCCATTCAAGGTGTGCTGGATTTTTGTTTCAGAAAGTGGGGAAACTTGCAGCCACTGCAGTGGGTGGTGGTTTTCTTCTACTTCAGGTATGTATCTTGTAGCACCACCATTATTGAGGTCAGAGGGAAGGTTATCATAAAGTACTGAGAATGAGAAACCTCACTCTTTCGTGTAGTCATCGAATGACAGATTTGAAAATGAGTCTTGTTCACCTTTGCTTAACAAGTAATTCTCAAGAGATTTCTGCACCCTCAAGGTATCCTTCTCAGACTGTTATTAAAAAAAAAAAAAATTAAATCCCCGAGGAGCAGTAGCTAAGCTAAAAAGTGGAAGTGGCTGGGAATGAGAGCTTGGAAGCATCCCAAAGATGGACCCTCCTGGTCTGTACTTATGTTCACATCCATAATTTATTTATTTATGTTAGCGTCTGTCTCCCCTTCTAGATTGTAAACTCGTTGTGGGCAGGGATCGTGTCTATAAACTCTGTTCTGTTGTACTCTCCCAAGCACTTAGTACAGTGATCTGCACACTGTAAGTGCTCAATCATTACGATCGATTGATTGCTACAACAAAAAACCCAACTTCAGTATCCGCGTGGGATGAGATGCATTAGCAGCCTTTGTCCTTGGAGCTGCTTTAGAGGATTGGGTTGAATACATTTTTCAAAGTGTGATTTTGCAAACACATTTTGAACTATACATTTTCCCTTTCATTGCCAACTTTGGTTAGGGAAACATTTCAATATCCCATTATCCATCATTGGAATTTATTCACCAGATTTTGGAAAGTATTCCTTTTGTAAATATTCCAAAGGGGCACATAGAAAGTGTTAGATAACCACTTTTTTTTGCCCTCTCATTCTTCAGTAGTGTAAAAGTTAATTTTGCTTCAGCTAACTTACAACTTTATCAGTATCTTTGTAAACTCCCACTAAATTGTCAGCTCCCTGTGGTTAGGGATCATGTCTACCATTAGACTGAAATCTCATTGTGGGCAGGAGATTGTGTCTGTTTATTGTTATACTGTACTCTCCCAAGCGCTTAGTACAGTGCTCTGCATACAGTAAATAAATAATTGTGGTATTTGTTAAACACTCACTAGGTGCCAGGCAGTGTACTAAGCACTGAGGGGGATAGAAGCAAATTGGGTTGAACATAGTCCCTGTCCCATGTGGGGCTCCCAGTCTCAATCCCTGTTTTGCAGATGAGGTAACTGAGGCAGAGAGAAGTGAAGTGTCTTGCCCAAGGTCACACCGCAGACAAGCGGCGGAGCCGGGATTAGAACCCATGACTGACCGACCAACTCTATTTTAGTGTAATAATAATAATGTTAGTATTTGTTAAGTGCTTACTATGTGCAGAGCACTGTTCTAAGCGCTGGGGTAGACACAGGGGAATCAGGTTGTCCCACATGGGGCTCACAGTCTTAATCCCCATTTTACAGATGAGGTAACTGAGGCACAGAGAAGTTAACGTGACTTGCGCACAGTCACACAGCTGACAAGTGGCAGAGCCGGGATTCGAACCCATGACCTCTGACTCCAAACCCGTGCTCTTTCCACCGAGCCACACTGCTTCTCTGTACCATCCCAAGCCATTAGTACTGAGTTTTGCATTCAGGATGCACTCAGTAAATTCCATTGCTTGATTGGTAAATTGAAGAAGAACCCATTAATGTTACAGGAAACGTGTGCAGCCACCATCGGGTTTTTAGGATCCTAGACAGAAGCATTGTACGATGTCTGGAAGAATGAAGAAATAGGCCCTGATTTGTCAGCTAGGCAGATAGTTTTCAAAAATCATGAAACCTCTAAAAAAAAAAAATCCCGTTAGCCTGTAAAGACTGTATTAGCTCCATTTCCCGCAGTCAATCGATCAGTCGTATTTATTGAGCGCTTCCTGGGGGCGGAGCACTACTAAGCGCTTGGGAGAGGACACTACAACAGGTTAGCAGACACATTCCCTGCCCACAGGGGCAGACCACAGTTGCCCTGTCCAGCCGTCTTCACTCCCATTTCCTCCTCCCAACTTTAGGAAGCCAAGAAAACCCAGGCATCCTCTGCCCGTAGCATCCTCCTTCCCAATTTTCCCTTCCAAACTCAGATTCTCCCTCATACCCAATTGGAAGGGAGTAGAGGGGAAGTAGAGTGTCTTTGTTTCCTTTTAGCCCGCTGCCTAATTTTTTTTAGGCCCACCGTTACGATCCAGTAGGCTCACTTTATTCAAGGGCATTGCTTTTTCAAGAACAATTTAGGCATTGGGCTTTTTCCCGGAAAAGCCTTAAATATTTATCAGTAGTCTTTATCAAATGAGGAATGCACAGACAGCGTTGTCATGAACGTCTTGTTCTAGTAATGATCCTATGCATTTTTTTAAATTTAAGATCAGGCTCTGTACTTAGGCTACACTGATGAGTTAAATTAGGTTTAGGTCGTTCTGTTTTTGTTTTTTAAAAAATATCCCTGAAAATCAGACATTCAAAGCAGTGTTTATTGTCACCACATAGACCAGCTGTGAAAGTTGGCATCAGATTGGGAGTAGTTTGTTTGCACCAGGGCTGTTGGTGCTAAAAGGATAGGTGGGCCCGAGGAAGATGTTAGGGAAGTCACGTGGCAGGGAATCAGCAATGGAATGACCAGGACAGGGAGAAACAAGGAGGGTGGGAGAGAGGAATTGTGGAGGAACAAACTGTGGACTGTACCCGGTTTGGGTGTGTTCACTGACAGGGCCTCAGCTCATTCATCGTCCAGACTGGAGCCTCTAACATTGATCTGCATTGATAATTGCCCTTAAATCAGTGATTCCCCATTTTTGTTATTTTAAACAACATGTTGAATCCATATTTTATGGATTCACAACCCCCAACCCACCTCCGCCCCCCACAATACACACACACACACAGACAGTAAATGGTTTTCATTAAGCATGTGGTTTTAAAGAGGATCATTATAGCGGATTTGATTGGATAATTTACTTCTAGCCTAATCCTTTAATATTTTCATTTCATGATTTGCAGATCTGCAGTAATCCTATACGTATTTTTGTACAGTGGTCTAGTATAGGCAAATTCATCAGTGGTTTAATTCCCCAATTGACATGTCATTAAAATGCTTTTCTTCTGGGCAAATAGCCATCTACTGACAATTGTGTTTAAAGGACTTTGAGAAGGAAAAACCTGCCGAACACCACTTTTGCACTCCTTATGAAGGTAAAGTGTTGCATTCAAGAGCAAAGAGCAGACTCCACTCCCTGATCCAAACCCCTCCAAAAGCTGACTCGTTCAGTGAGAATGAGTGTGAAAATTTTCCCGGGACTAACTTCCAAACTAGCCTCCTTCTAACAAAAACCTTGAGGATCAAGTTTTTATCTGGAATTTTGCTCGATTTTGCCTTTCTCCGGGACCCAACCCCTCGACCCTGGGCACTCTCAGTGGGCTACTGGCTCTAACCCCCAGCTTGGTTGCTCTGGGCTCCGCCTGAGCTTCTGCTCCTAGAATCCAGCCCCAGCCAGAGGGGGAAGCATTTATGTTATTTGTTAACTGCTCACTGTATGCTAGGCACACTGTACCTAAGCGTACAAGTTTATCAGGTTGGACACAGTCCCTGCCCATCATGGGGCTCCCCGTCTCAATCCCCGTTTTTACAGACGAGGTAGCTGAGGCCCAGAGAGATGAAGTGACTTGCCCGAGGTCACACAGCAGACAAGTGGCGGAGCTGGGATTAGAACCCATGACCTCCAGGCATGCTCCTTTCCATGATAAGCCTACCCTTTAGACTGTAAACTTCTTGTGGGCAGGGTATGAGTCTACCAACTCTGTAAGATTGGCCTCTCTCAAGCTCTTAGTCAGTGCTCTGCACACAGTAAGTGCTCAATAAATACCAGGGATTGATCGAAGGCAGACAGCCACCAGTGTGGGCCTTTCAGCCCTGACTGGAAACCGTCTGGGCTTGGCAGAGACCTGGGATGAGTACATCTGGCAGCCCAGCTCACACACCTCAGGGGGGCCACGGTGGACTGACCCCGCCGATCTTAACCTGCTCCCGCTCCCTTCAGAGCAACCTGTGCCCAGCCGAGCAACCCCGTCTGTTGTTAATGCAAGCCAGGCTAGCAGCCCCTTCGACTTAATCGTATTTATTGAGCACTTACTTGGTGCAGAACACCGTACTAAACACTTGGGAGAGTACAGTGGAACAGAGTTGGTAAACACAATCCCTGCCCACAGCGAGTTTACAGCTTAGAGGGAAAGGCAGACGTTAATATAAATAAATAAATTATGGGTATGTACATAAGTGCTGTTGGGGCTAAATAAAGGAACGAAATCCAAGGGCGAGGACGATGCAGAGAGGGGTTGGAGAAGAGGGAATGAGGGCTTAGGGAATACCTCTTGGAGATGAGCCTTCAATAAGGCTTTGAAAGTGGGGAGAATAATTGTCAGATATGCGCGGGGAGGGTGATCCAGGCCGGAGGCAGGAGGTGGGTGAGAGGTCGGTGGAGAGATAGACGAGATCGCAGTACGGTGACTTTAAAGCAACAGGCCCCCAAGAGAGGCCAAAACGAACTGTCCTTTTGCAGTTAGTGACTGCCCACTTTCCCTAAGACTTAATATGAACAGTTTGTTCCCACTCCCTGGTAGCAGTAAGCATGGAGATCTAAAATCCCCCAAACTCCTACCATGAGCCAGTCAAATCAATAGTATTAGTTGAGTGCTTACTCTGTGCAGAGTGCTGTACTAAGAGCATGGAAGAATAGCACCGATTTGAATGTTCCTTTTTTGGTTTTTTTAATATTTTCCCAGATTGCTAGTCACAGTGGCTATGTGCAGGTGGATTGGAAGAGAGTTGAAAAAGATGTAAATAAAGCAAAACGACAGATTAAAAAGCGAGCTAATAAGGCAGTACCTGAAATCAATACCATCATTGAAGAGGTAAACTAAATTCCTGTTTTTTTATTTTCTAAATTAAAATTAACAATTCGTATGTTTGTTCTTGCCTCCTCCTCCTCTCCTCAGAAATTATTGTGGTGGTTAGGTTGCCTAGAACCCAGAGAGAAATTTGGAGTAAAGTCTTAGAGATTCAGCATCATTCTTTATGGAGGAGTAATGTCAGACTTGCAGTTTCAAAATCAAAATAGCTGCAAGGCAACCATGCCAAACTCAAGACATTCGAGTTCTGTTCTTCTCTGACTGGACAGGTTTGCCTGCCTTCTTCCTTCGGATCACGTATTTTTGTACTCTCCCAGTAAAGTGGAGATATTGAAAAAAGCAGGTGGCGAAGGTGAGACTTTGTATAAAGGTTTTGCTTTTCGCCACTTTTTAACAGGTGTTTGGTCAAGGGATAGTGCTTTGTCAGGAGCATTTTGAAAATGCATTTAGCGCTCAAATGTTTTCTGAAATGTGACTTGTGAGCTCTCCAAAGATCTGCAGATCACCTCTCCTCATTAATGATATAATGAACTGAAAAACAAGTTGGGGACTCCTTTGGTTACATTTAATAGCAGGTGCAGCTTTATTGAAAATTGTTTTCTACTTCAGTCAACAGAGTTTATCAAACAGAACATCGTGGTGTCCAGCGGATTTGTGGGAGGCTTTTTGCTAGGCCTGGCATCTTAAAGAATGTGAACGTTCTGGTCCTGGTGGATTCAACCACAAAGAAGAAAAGTGGTGGCAGTGCACCCCCTCCAGATGTGGTGTAGGTCACAAGATTTTCCAAGAAAGGAGGATGACTGGCTGGTCAGCATTGAAATTTTACACTTTAGACGTTTGCCTTCCGAAGCTTGGCAAAACTAGGGTTTGCTGAAAAAATAAACTGTGCAGTATGTATAGCGTTTCTGGACAAAACCTGGCTAACCGTCACGAGTTTTTTTTTTATTTCAGGCTTGATCAGAAATTAGCATTTTTAATGTAACTATTGAATATAGAAACGTATCTGTCTCGCAAAGAGAAAAATCTGTTTCTGTTCTTTTTTCTAATTAAATGCTTCCTTTTCTTTAAGTTAAAGATATTCTCCATTTGTGCTCTAGTAAATAGTGCCAATAATGAAATGATATGTATTTATATTTCTAACATCAGGGCTGACATATCGTTATGAAATCTGGCTGCAATAAACTATAGAACTCTAATGCCCTTTTGTGGAAAAGAATTCAGAAATTATTATTAGAGTTATTAAAGGCAAAAAGAAAACCCCAGCTGTCTCCTGTCGCCATTCAGTATTAATGCTAAGGTTGTTCATGCTTTTCAGTGTTCTGTGCTTTATTCTTTTTTTCTTAATGTACAACCTGGAGTGTGTATATTTACACAAAGAGCCACCATGGCAAAGCCGTCTTCAGTGTTTTCCATATTCAACGGGTTAATATATGTGGTATTTGTTATGGGCTTACTGTGGGTCAAGCAGGTAGGGTAAATACAAGATAATCAGGTCCCACATGGGGCTCACAGTCTAAGTAGGAGGGAGAATGGGTATTGAATCCCTATTTTTCAGATGAGGGAACTGAGGCACAGAGAATTGAAGTGACTTGCCCAAGTTCACACAGCAGATGAGTGGCGGAGCCGGGATTAGAAGCTAGGTCCTGACTCCCAGGCCCGGGCTCTTTCCACTAGGCCACGCTGCTTCACTAGTTCTGCCAAAGCGTGCTTTTGGCATGGATTTTAGCTAAAATGCACAGAGGAATTACAGGATGTGAGGAATCAGCAGACAAATGGAGGAGCCGGGATTAGAACCCAAAATTGTGTGGAGTGGCCAAGATTAAGTCTTACCGTGACCCTGTTGATTAAACTGAGTTCCCTTGGATGAATATTTGTTAGCTCTCCTTGGTAGGAGACTGATTCATAGTGATGGTTAAAACTACTGTTGACTCTCGGTAGTTCCTGGTACCATCCCAATCCACTGCTAAACTATGTTAATGTAAAATATCTTGTACATTCTTGCCAACACACATCTTTTATGCTTCCGACTTTCTTTTATGTTTCTTTGTCAAGACTTTAGTTCTTAGTCAAAAAGAAGAGCCTTCAGGATTTGAAGAGCTGATCCCCTTGAAGTTTTGCCTCTCTGTAGTGAGCTGTGTATGCTTTTGACATTGAAATGCAAACCAGGTGAGTGGTTTTAGAACAGAGGAGAGTGAAAATTCAGCTAGAGTGGATGGCTGAATCAGTCTTGGATAGAAAAGCGTAAATAAAATTAACCCTTAATAAATGCCTGTAGTGTAGGTCCTCTGACTCCCAGGCCTTGCTCACGATTGAATGAAAAATGAACTTCCTGTCTCATTCTCAGACACATTTCGTTGGCTTGTTTAGGATGGTCTTGCAATTAAAGCCAGTTAACAGTTTCCACTAATAGAGCACCAACCTTTGAGACAACTTGGTGCTTGAGCATCAAGCCTGTTCGTCATCCATGGGAGAGCACTATCCACCAGACCACAAAATGCTAGGAGACAGAACCAAGACACAGGAAGTCTCCTCTGCCCTTTTATTCATTCATTCAATCATATTTATTGAGCACTGAGTGTATGCAAAGCACTGAACTAAGCACTTTGGAGAGTACAATATAACTAACACACATTCATTCCTCTGTAATGGAGAATGGTTATGTTTCCACCACTGTATGACTTGGGAGAGGGCTACAATTTACTTTAGCGGAACCTCGTAACTTCCTAGAGAAAGAACATTGCCCTCAATTTCCAGATACAACAATTAAAGCAACATACACACTCCCATCAGCCCCCCAAATTCTCATGAAAGTTTTGTTTTGTAAACACTTGGTTCCTTCATATAATTTTCTTTAAAAAATTGAAAGCTTGACTAGAGGCTGAGGAAAAGTGTAATTTTTTAATCTGCTTGATTATTTGCAACTATTTGTATGCTATCTTCCCTGGGCAATGTGCTCCTCTTTCTGATATTCTCTCCCAGATGCTTAGTACAGTGCATTGCACCTTGTGGGTACTCATCACATACCATTTCTCTCCCCTCCCCTTTATCCTCGACTATTAGCCGGTTACTTGGCCCTCAAGTACATGTGTTTTGTCCCAGCCGGGACCAGTTGTTATTCCTTTTTTGTTCCTACTCCAGTTCTTTTCCAAAATCCTTATTTGAGTAACTAAACACTTCTGCTCTGAAGAATAACCAGAGGAGAGGGAACTTTTATCCACCAAGCATCCTGGAAGTTTAGGTTTTCCCATACTTCTTGCAGACTAGTTATTTATTCATGTGGAATCAGTTGTATCTTCACAAGGGCTTTACAGATATTTCCTAATCCTATTTAATATTCCAAGAACAGAGATGGAGGGAAAGCAATACTTCTATGTTTTCTAGCGGTAAAAGGGGAGTCATAGTTAAAGTCACATCGGGCCAAGTCTGCAAAGGTCCTAGAACAAAAGCCAAACCCCAGACTGTTATGTTTCTTAAAGGTGAGTTGGGCTTGGTTTTCTTGTCATTCAAACCGAGAGGGGATTGGCAAATGGGAAATTATTGTAATGTTTGGGGAACAGCTGTAGATAATGGATTTTCGGCCCTGGGCCTGCATTCTCCAGCCTACCTTCTAATTGGGCTGTGAGTCTACCTGACTGATAGCTGGGCCTGAGAGTACTGGGGTGGAGGTCTGTGGCTGGGGAGGACTCTGACTAGAACCGCCCTGCGGCTCTCTGGATTGGCAGGAGTTGGGGAGAGACCTGACTGGGTGCTGAAAATGCTCATGGCAGGGTTCCCGTAGAGGATGCTGGGATCGGATGTACTTTCTAAGTCTCCAAAGACACTGCCACTACTGCCTGTGAGCCCCCCCTTCTGATGTTTCTTTGGCCCTTGAGGTAATTTGCAGGTCTGAATCACAAGAGAAGTAGTCTATTTGGAAAAATCTCTCACACCATTATCTGGTTGGCCAGTAGGCTCAGCCAGAGAGATAAACAAATTAAAGATACAGGTTGAAATACTTGTCCTCTCCTTGAGATTGTGAGGCCCATGTGGTACAAGGACTTTGTCTGACCTGATTGCCTATATCTACCCCAGTGCCTAGCACAGTGCTTGGCACATAGTAAGCACTTAGCATATATTATTATTGTAACTCAAACCCATTTCTCAACAGGGCTGGGACATACAGGTGTTCAGGCATCCCTGCTTTTTTCTGGTAAGGAGAAAATCCTGTGGTACCATTCCAGGCTTCCACCAGCCTTTAGGAAGAAGGAAAGTTCCCAATGGCTAAAACCCATTTTGAAATTGAAATTTGAAATACCATCTTAGAATTTGGAGACAAGGAATGATGTGCGATATGGAACCCTTCTGTTCAACAGTTTACCACAACCAAAATTAGGTGATTTATAGGAAGAGCTCCACCCACAAAGGTAGGTCCTTAGTATGAATAAAATTGTTATTGTCTCCAGTTTAATGGTATTTGTTAAGCAGTTACTATGTGCCAAGCACTCTACTAAGCATTGGGGTAGAGAAAAAGTTGTCAGGCTATACAGTCCCTGTCCTGCATGGGGCTCACAGTCTTCATCCCCATTTTACAGATGAGGTCACTGAGGCACAGAGAAATGAAGTGACTTGCCCAAGATCACAGAGCAGAAAGGAAGTAGAGCTGGGATTAGACCCCAGGTCCTTCTGACTCCCAGGCCCGTGCTCCATCCACTAGGCAACGCTGCTTCCCGTAATTTAAAACCAAAGCCTGTTCGTTTTTAAATTGCGGAGGCAGCAGAACGAATTTTGCCAACTGCATCATGAAAGCTTGGATGTCGAGTCTGCATTTCTTGAAGTTAGACGAAAGCCTTCTTCCAAGCAGGAGGCCAAACTTGACACCATAGCATTGTAGCAGAGCTTCGAACAGGCAAGTGTGTAAATATATTTTTTTCTAAACAGATTTGTTTCTACCGTTGCCCCCAGAGTGAAGGGAGATGAGTCGATGGGCAAGCCTTGTTCACCTAAGCACATGGAACCTCCCATCCTCCTGTGGCTCTTACATACATATATTGACACTCTTTTGCTTCCTCCAACAGTTTATTGTAAAATCTTTGAGGGCAGGAATGGTGTTCTACTAGAACTCTTTTGTATTCTCCAAAGTGCATAGTACCGTTCTCTGCATAAAGTGCTCAAAAATTCTATTGATTGATTTTGAGTTGAGGATTTGAAATCAGGGAGGATGTCTTGTGGAGACTAGGAATGCACAATAATAATACAACAACAATAGTAATAATAATAATAAATGTGGTATTTGTGTAGGGCCTACTATGTGGCAAAGCATTATACTAAGTACTGGGGTAGGTAGAGTGCAGTCAGATCAGACTCAGTCCCTATCCCCTATGGAGTTCACAAACTAATGGGGAGGAAGTCCTGGTAATTAATTTTCCATTTACATATGCGGAAACTGAGGCAAAGAGAAGTGACTTATCCAAAGTCACACAGCAGGCAAGTGGAGCTGGGTCTCCTGACAATCTCAGGCCTCAGCCCTCTGCTCTGTCCACTAGGCCCCGCTGCTTCCTTTCTCTTGAGCACCCTGAGGGCTGCAGTGCAGAAGATGGAACTGCCGTGCTGTGTCTTTGCCAGGCTTATCGTGAACATGAACTTCTGTCTCCCTCAGCTCCTCCAGCTCAGCCTCCCTTTACACAGGAGAATGAATCTGGTCTCAGTGGACCAGGAACTCTAGGTACCGGACAAGCACATGCAAAACTAGCCCCAGGGGCCATTATTTGTACATGGTGTGCTTGGCTCAATACTCTAGATGAGCCCCTTTTTGCTTAGGTTTCAGTGGCCATTATCTCCTCAGCCCTTCACTGTAAATCTGAGTCCCCAAACTGATTAAAGTGTCCATTTTCTAGTTTCGTTTTCTCCGGAATAAATCTGAAGTGTAGCCAGTTGCCAGCACCTCCTGCAACAAGCTGCCACATAACTGTCCTGTTGGCCGTCCCTCTTGGCTGCTTCCTGCCTGACTGCCTTCTGCCAGAGCAAATGCCAGGATCCTAAAATAAGCACCAGAGATGGGAAGGGGCCCGCAGAGATGGAGAGGGTAATGGGGTGGGCACAATACAGCAAAGAGGGTAAAAGCACGGGGCTAGGAGTCAGAGGACCTGGGTTCTGAACTCGGCTCAGCCACTTGCCAGTTGTGTGACCTTGGGCAAGTCACTTCATTCTCAGCACCTCAATTTCCTCAGGGATTCAATACCTGCTCTCCCTCCCACTTAGATAGTGAACCCCATGTGAGACGGGACTGTGTCTGACCTAGTTATCTTGTATCTAACCAGTTCTTACTAGTGCTTGGTAGTAAGATACTAAGTGCTTAACAAATCCCACAGTCACTGTTATTATTGTTGTTGCTTTTATTATTATTATTATTATTATATGCATTCCCTGTCACCCGTTCCTAGCTGACTGCCCTATCTAGGTGGTTCCGAGGCCAAAAGTATGCAGACTCTCAAATCTAATCTTGATCTTGAAGGGTGTGTTTTCTATGAGGTCTGAGTTTTTGTTTCCTTCTTGAAAAGTAGGGAGACCCTAATTCTGACCTTTCACCCTACTCAGCATTCTGAAGGACATAAATAACACAAAGAGGGGGTGTTTTGTATCTGTGAAGGACCAAGAATATACTTCAGGCAGATAGTTTCAATTATGTCAGAAATCAAGCAGCGTGGCTCAGTGGAAAGAGCGCGGGCTTTGGAGTCAGGGTTCATGAGTTCGAATCCCAGCTCTGCCACTTGTCAGCTGTGTGACTGTGGGCAAGTCACTTAACTTCTCTGTGCCTCAGTTCCCTCATCTGTAAAATGGGGATTAAGACTGTGAGCCCCACTGGACAACCTGATTCCCCTATGTCTCACCCCCAGCGCTTAGAACAGTGCTTGGCACATAGTAAGCGCTTAACAAATACCAACATTATTATTCGTTCTTTACCCAGGAAGAGCCTGCAATCAGGGAATCAATGGTATTTATTGAGCCTTCTGTGTGCACCAGCACTGGGGTACTACTGCTTGGCGGGAGTACCATACAGAGAGTTGTTAGACATGTTCTCTGCCAAAGGAGCTTACAGTCTAGAGGAGGGTGATACCGTCTACTGCTGGAATTTGAACAACTTGTGTTTTGAGAATCTTGTTGTCAGCACCATCTCCATCCCCTACTGTCTGATACACAACATCGCTGACCTGAAGTTACATTTTAACCCAGCTGGCAGGCCCAGTTCTAAGGTAATAATAATAATAATTTGGGTATTTGTTAAGCGCCAGACATTGTACTAAGCGCTGGAGTGAATACAAGCAAATCGGGTGGGACACAGTCTTTGCAAAAGCTGCAAGGACCCTAGCCAGCGGTAGGTCTATTAAGCCTTCTGGCTACCACCAATGTAAACAAACTCCCCACCTTCAAAGCCCGGGAGGAAAAACAACAACAAAAAGAGCCAGTTCCTCCCCTCCAGGAGGCATCTTTCAATTAATCTCTACATCCTGGGCCGGTCATCGTCCATCCATCAGGAGCACTCACATGTGATAATTTGTATATCAGTTTAATTCAATTCATTCCATTTTGCTTACTCTTTTTGGTTTGGTTTTCCAGTGTCTGTTAAGTATTTACTAGGTGTCAACACTGTTCTAAGTGCTCTGATTAGGTAATCACAAGCTAATCAGGTAATGCACAATCCCTGCCCCTGCATGGGGCTCACAGTGTAGGTAGGAGGAGAAGAGGCAGAACTGGAGGCACAGAGAGTTCGTGACTTCCTGACGGTAACAGTAATCAATTGACGGAGTGGGATTAGGAACCCAGGTCCTCTAATTTCCCCAGGTCTTTGCACTTTTCACTAGGTCATGCTATTTCTCTGTTACATAATGTCTAGGATTTTCCTTTTATTCTGTTGTATATAAATATGCCATGTATGTAAGTATTATTATTAATTAAAAATGTCCTTAAACTGTAGTGATTCTGCCATCAGGGCAAATTTCCCTCTTCGCTTTGCTAACCAAGTGATGGCAAAAAGATCTAATGTTTTATCAAGGGTTAACTCCTGGCTGTGTTCTTTCACTCCTGTCCAAGTTTGGAAAATCAACCAATCAATCGTGTATTTTAACAAAGCAATTACTGGGTGCACAGATATATACTAAGTCCTTGGAGAGGTCCAACACTATAGAATTGGTAGACACAATCCCTGCCCTTAAGAGTAATAATAATAATAATTATGGTATTTGTTAAGCACTTACTATGTGCCAAGCACTGTTCTAAGCACTAGGGTAGATATAGGGTAATCAGGTTGTCCCAGGTGGGGCTCACAGTTTTAATCCCCATTTTAGAGATGACGTAACTGAGGAACAGAGAAGTTAATAGTTTGCCTAAGGTCATACAGCAGACAAGTGGTGGAGCGGCATTAAAACCCATGTCCTCTGACTCCCAAGCCCGTGCTCTTTCCACTAAGCCACGCTGCTTCTCCTATCCTGATTATTTTACATCTACCCAGCGCTTAGTACAGTGCTTGGGCACAAAAGTGCTTCACAAATTGCATTAAAAAACACTACCCTGAAAGGAAAAATATCTAAGAATTAACTTTCAGTTTTGGCCACAAAGATCTGTGGTTTCTTACTCCATTCCCTCCTCGGAGTCTACCCTGCCAGGGGACAGAGAGGCACTGTCCTGTTCCCTGAGTGATCATTTGTCCCAGCCCCAGGCAAAATGATTTAGAAAGCCTGTAGAAGCCATTTATTGCAATACAAGCCAGTGACTCTCATGAGCAGTTATTTATATTAATAGCAGAAATTTGGGGAACAAAGTACCTGTGGAGGGTTTTAACAATGCTACTTGCACCCTGTGGGCATTTATACATGCTATTTGGCGGTGATGAAGCCAGAAGATGGAACAGTTTTTTTATCCAATTTACTCAAGCTCATTTCCATCTCAAGCCTTCAGACCCAAATGACAAACATTAAAACGGAAATTAATCAAAAATTCATTCACAGCAGGTGGCTTAAATGTAAAATCGAAATTCTAACTTCTGCCACTAAATTAGCAAGAGCTATTCAGAATAAGCAACTGCAACCAGCGAAAATAAACAGAGGGCATGACGAGCTCATTGTGGGCAGGGAATGTGTCTATTTATTGTTGTAACTGTACTCTCTCAAGTGCTTAGTACAGAGCTCTGCACACAGTAAGTGTTCAATAAATAGGACCGAATGAATGATGTGCCCAGAACCCAGTTTGGCATCTGATCTGGGCCAAGTCAAATCCATGGACTTGGCAGGGGAAACAGCCACCAGAGCTGCCTAACTGTGAGGGGGAAACAGACATTAAAATAAATAAATTACAGATACATAAATGCATGGGACCGACGGAGGGTGAGTAAAGCGCAGAAATCCAAATACAGATGAAGAAATGACGGCATAGAGAAGTGAAGTGACTTGCCCAAGATCACACAGCAGGCAAGTGGAGGAGTCAGAATTAGAACTGACTCCTAGAATTAGAGTCAGGGGGCCTAAACTACCAGGCCTATGTACTTTCCATTAGGCCCTATTGCTTTTCAAGTGGGAAATTCATGTATTTACCTGAATGTGGAGTACGCCTGCAGTGTATCTAACTTGTCAAGCAAACACTTGCAGCTGTCATAGTGTGCAGGGCTGGCAAATCATTATAGATCCCTCGGAGCACAAGTTCCCTCCTCCGAGCTTCTCGGGGGCCCAGGCATATTCATGACATCCTGAGGGAGTTCAGACTTTTCCAACCTCCCCCCAGCCAATCCTGTCCCTCACTTTACTGCTGCTTTAAGGGGGACTGTAAGACAGGAGGAGGAGAGCAGGGAAGAGACTAGCACAAGGGTAAACGCTCAATAATACCATTGATTGCTTAATGTCTGCCTCTTCCTCTAGACTGTAAGCTCCCTGTGGCAGGCAACTTTGGTAACCAGCTCCGGTACTGTGGCCTCTCCAAATATTTAGTACAGTACTCTGTCCACAGTGAGTGCTCATAAATATTATTGACTTGATTGAGCCTAATTACCAAAGTCATTGTTGTCGATCCTACATCTACAGAAAGGATGACAGGTGATCACAAAACCAGCCTCTTCTTCAGTCCATCAATCAGTGGTATTAATTGGGGTCCTTTTGCTAATAATTGTGGTACTTAAGTGTTTACTATGTGCCAAGCACTGAACTAAGACTGGGGGAGATACATGATCATCAGATCATGTCCCATGCAGAGCTCACAGTCTAAGTAGGAGGGAGCGGAGGTCTTGAATTCCCATTTTACAGATTGGGAAACTGAGACACAGGGATGTTTAAGTAATTTGTTCTACTATTTCCCCCTCTCTGTAATTTATTTTAATGCCTGCCTCTCTCTGTAAATTGTAAGCTCCTTGTGAGCAGGGCCTGCGTCTACCAACTCAGTTGTATTGTACTTGCCCAAGCAGTAAGTATAGTCCTTTGCACACAAGCAAGCTCTCGATAACTACTAATAATTAATTAATTTTCTATTTCCCAGCAGTGGGGCCCCAGGAGAGGAACTCTCAGAGAGTAAATCCAGGCTTTTTTTTAAAAAAAAGGTATTTGTTAAGCACTTACAATGTGCCTAACACTGTACTATGCACTGGGGTAGATACAAGCTAATCATGTTGGACACAGTCCATGTCCTCATGGGCCACGGTCTTAATCCCCATTTTACTGATGAGGAAACTGAGGCAAGGAGAAGTGAAGTGACTTGCCCAAGGTCACAGCAGACAAGTGGCAGAGACAGTATTAGAACCCAGGTCCTTCTGGCTCCCAGGCCTGTGCTCTATCCATTAGGCCACACTGCTTCCCTGCAAAAGAGAAAGGCTCTTGTGCCTTACTAGTTCTCCCAGAGAGCACCAGCCCTATCTACTTGAGAAGCAGTGTGGTTTAGTGGAAAGAGCATGGGCTTGGGAGTCAGAGGTCGTGGGGTTCGAATTCTACCTCCACCACTTGTCAGCTGTGTGACTTTGGGCAGTCACTTAACTTCTCTATGCCTCAGTGACCTCATCTGAAAATGGGATTAAGGCTGTGAGCCCACATGGGACACCCTGATAAAAATGTATCTAGCCAGGGCTTAGAACAGTGCTTGGCACATTGTAAATCCTTAACAAATGCTATCATTATTATATTAGTATTATATCCATTTTGCCTTGGGACTGAATAGATTTTCCTGTGGGGAGAGAACCCAATGTCCCAGAGGAGAGAGGACCCCCATTCTTGTTTCTGCCCTGAAAAAAGGAGCATTTTCTGCCTTTACATAACACCTTGGGGTGTACATACATTTCTTCAATTACACAATCATAATAATAACTGTAGTCTTTGTTAAACACTAACTAGGTGCCAAGCACTGAGAGCTAGGGTAATACAACGCTTAATACAGTGCCAGTCACATTAGTAAGTGCTAACAAATGCCATAATAATACAAGATAATCAGGTTGGCTACTGCCTCTGTCCCACATAGGGCACAGTCTAAGACAAAGGGAGATCAGGCATTTCATTCCCATTTTACAGATGAGGAAACGGGCCCAGAGAAGTTAAGTAAATTGCTCAAGATCTCACAGCAATTATTCACTTTGATTACATTATTTATATAAAATCTAAACACATTCGATCGATTCATCAGCCAAATCGAGAGTTGCCATTGTTGCGGGCATTTGTTAAGAGCTATGTTCCAAGCACTGTAGTCAGGTTGGGCGCAAAAATAAAATATTTTTTACACCCCTCCTCGCCCAGTTTAGAAAGTAAGCTTCTTGTGGACAAGGGACTGTTGCCAAATACGTGAATTGAACTTTTGTCTGGCTCCCAGTGAGCAGGCAGTAGGTGCGCTTACTAGTACCGCCCCCAACCCCCCCCCTCCAAAAAAAAACCCGAGGAGGAAAGAGAATAGCCTTAAAAGGGATTCACCTGGCCTCCCCCTTGAACGACTTCATTAGCAATTCTAAGCAACTCTTGCCACTTCATTGCTTACTGTAAGGAAGAAAGGCGAGCACGAGGAAAGGAGTATTTTTTCGAGATGAGACAAGGCAAAAGAAAGAAAGGGAGAAGAACTAGAGTCTTTCTAAGGGGACCCCCAGTAGCCCACCCAATTAGTTTCTTGGCCGCTAGGCTCAGTTTCCTCACTGTTCCCGGTGGAAATAAATGGTAGGATGCTGGGTCTGAGAAGACCCAAGTCCGAAAGAAGAACAGAAGAAATCTTTGCTTACCAGCCATGGCTACTCAATCAATTTCAATCAATTGTATTTATTTCTTTTTCTTGGAAAGCCTGCTCAACAGGCCTGCTGCTGCTTTTCCTCTCTCATCGACCTCCTGGAGCCGGTGAGTCTATTGTCTTGATATCTGCGGTGCCTTAATGCTGTCAAACTTTTTTAAGTGGGGTCACTAACTTGGTCAGAACCAAGTTGGCCTGGGTTTGGCCCGGCCCCACGCCTTTCTGCCACGGTGACGATTCTCGATTTGGCCGATGAATCGATTGAATGTGCTTTTTGACTAATTAGTGCAGAAAAGAAAGTGGTTTACAAGTCCCAGCGAGGAGAGATCCAAATGGAAAAAGGAAGAACAACGCTTTCATATTCATGTAAATCTGCCGCCACCATTAATTTCCATTAAATGTAATGTGATAACCCTATATAATTATCATATGTAATGTATTCATAAAATTGCTTAAATTCAGCACGTGCTCCCGTGGACACAACTTTGCAACAATAGATTTTATCCTCAGTGAGGATGATGGTGTGGAAACCTTCTAAGTCTTGAAAACGTGACTGATAAAACAGTGTCATTTAATAGTAACCGTGGTATTTAAGCACTTACTATGTACCGGGCATTGTACTAAGCGCTGGAGTAAAGCCAAGATAATCAGGGTCCCACGTGGGCTTCCAGTCTAAATAGAAGAGAGAACAGTATTGAAAACACATCTCCAAGAGGCATTCCCTGACCAAGCCCCCCTTTCCTTTTCTCCCACTCCCTTGTAAGTCGCCCTGACTTGCTCCCTTTATTCATCTTCCTGCCTCACTGCACTTACATCCGTAGCTGTAATTTATTTATATTAATGTCTGTCTCCCCCAAAGGACTGTAAACTGCCTGTGGGTAGGGAATGTGTCTATTGTATTGTGCTCTCCCAAGCGCTTAGTACAGTGCTCTGTACACAGTAACCACTCAATAAATATGATTGAATGAATCTCCATTTTACAGATGAGGAAATTGAGGCCCAGAGAAGTTGAGTGACTTGTCCAAGATCACACAGGAGACAAGGGGTGGAGCCAGTATTAGAACCCAGGTTCTCTGACTCCCAGGCCTGGCCTCTTTCCACTAGGGCATACTGCTGTCTAACCTAATGATTTACCTATTGAAAAGTTACTTTTTGGATTTTGGTAAGGAAATGCCAGTGGCAAACTGGGATAAGCACAATGAACACCTGTTTTCAGTGTGTTTGTTTAGATATTCAACACTACTCTATGATGTTCTTTCATCCTTTAGGGAAAGTTGAAAAATATACAATTGATATGAAAAGCCATTAAAATTGATGATAGCAGCATCGTGAACAGAACTAAGTCGCTCTCAACACATTCCCCCCCCCTTTTTTTTTTTGCCTGTTCCCTGTTTTCAGATCCCACATTAACCATCCTAAAATAGAATAGGTAAATATATTTTCATCTGGGCTTTTTCGTGGCTGAGTTTTCACTGAAAGCATTCACCTTTTGGGATCTAAAGATAGGGGCCTGGATTGAAATGGAGATGGGAATGATTTCAAGAGGAGCTTCAGAAGCTGGTTTCATTATAGTTTGAGTTCCTTCGGGGCAGGGAATGTGTGTGGTGCTTCTGTTTTACTTTTCTAAGTGCTTAGTACAGCACTGGTGCAGTTAAAGAGGCCAATCTCAAATACTGCTGATTAAATGAATGAATGACCCACTGGTTTTGTTTGATAGCATTTGGTGGTCTAACCTTTAGGGAAAGGGTGGAGGAGGAGGGCAGGAAGATAGAGACAATTGTTTAATGATTTGAGAATAAGGAAAACCTGGCTCCTCGTTTTACTTGGGTCAAGTTTCTGAAAGTCTGTTCCTTAATCTCTTATAAAATGGGGATATGTGCCATAGCTATATCACAAGACTTAATGTAAATATAAATGTGGTATCATGTGGAAGAGTTTTGAGTTCTTAGGAACAAAAGTGCTATATAAGAAAGGTATTATTAGCAATTTTTTTTTCCTTTAAAAGATCCTGGAACTGATGAATTCTGGGTCAAGCTAGCTGAAAGAATAGGGCTACGGTAGTCGGAGTCTGCAAATCAGGCAGGGTTTGTCTTACTAGAAATCTTAAAACAAAAATTCTAAACAGTAGAACGTCTGCTTTGTTTTATTTAGGGGGTCGTGGCTGCACGATTAAGTCCACACATTTCTTTCCACCCTGTGAGAGCTCAGCAAATCTCTCTGAGGTTTCCATTGCTATTTCTGGTGTGAAGTTAATGCCTTAAGATTAGAAATAATAGAAACCATGGTATTTAAGTTCTTACCATGTGCCCTCTATTATACTAAGCACTGGAGCAGATAAGATGATTAGGTTGGGCACAGTCACTGTCCCACGTGCTTAGTAGGGTGCTCAGCACAACATAAGCACTCCATGAATACGATAAATTACTACTATTAGAATGTTTGCAGTGTAATGTAAGATGACCAAGTGCATTAATGTGGGTGGGACAGTCACTTCCTGGGGTTCAGTCCTACCACCTGACATGGCAGTGAAAGGTCTCAAAAGTTCTCCGTTTTGGGGGGAGAAGGTGGTGGGAAGCCCCTCAGCTATGAGGAGTGTGGCAGCTGCTGGGGTGGCTCTCAGGCCGGCGAAGACTTTGAAAGTAAATGTGGTATTTAAACGTTTACTACGTGCCAGGCACTGTACTAAGCGCTGGAGTGGATGCAAGCAAATCGGGTTGGACACAGTCCCTGCCTGTCCCACGTGGGGCTCCCAGTATCAATCCCCATTTTCCAGATGAGGTCACTGAGGCCCAGTGAAGTGACTTGCCCAAGATCACACTGCAGAAAAGTGGCAGAGCCGGGATTAGAACCTATGACCATCTGACTCCCAGGCCCGTGCTCGATCCGTGGCTGGGGCCATGCTTTCATCTGGCTGCAGTAGAGATAAATGCCTTGGCCTGGAAGGGCTGGACCAGGTATTGCCAGGGGGTTGTGGCACTTGCTGCTGGCTCCGTCAGACGCGGCATCATTCAGCAGTGCACGGGTAGGGAGTGGTGGTCCCCAGACCTCGCCCCAGGTGGGCACAACGGGACTCACTGCTGCCCAGACCTTGCCAGGGGAGTTCCCCACTGTTGTTGCCACTTGGATTTTCACTGTCCCCACTGGTAGGGCCTTGTGATGGTGGTGGTAGCAGGGTATCTCGGGGCAGGACCCGGCCAGGGGGGCATTGGTGATCCTTAGATGGCAGCGAGGGACCCCGAACAACAGTGGCAACTCAAGTGGGTATCTGGAAGCAGCATGGCCTAGTGGGTAGAGCATGGGCCTGGACTCAGAAGGCCCTGAGTTCTAATTCCCTCTCTGTCACTTGTCTGCTGGGAGACCTTGGGTAAGTCACTTCCCTTCCTCTGTGCCTGTGATCTCACCTGTAAAATGGGGTTAAGACCTGTAAGACCCATGTGGGACACAGACTGTATCCAATCTGGTTAATTTGTATCTACCCAGCGCTTAATACAGTGCCTAGCATATAGTAAGCACTTAACAAATACCATTAAACACAAAAATCGCAGGAGTGGGAGTTGAGACCTGAGTTCAAGTTGGTTTCACCACTGTCTTCTCTGTGAACTTGGGCCAATCCCTTAACCCCACTCAGCCTCAGTTTCTTCATCTGTAAATCGGGGATAAGGGAGTTGCTCTCTGTTTCTTATACTGAGTCCCCCGAGGAATAAGGGACTGTGCCAGGCCTAATTATTTTATATCTACCCCAGCGTTCAGCACAGTGCCTGGCACATAGTAAACATTACATGGGCTAGTGGGTAGAGCACCGGCCTGGGACTCAGAAGGACCTGGGTTCTTATCTCGGCTCTGCCATTTGTCTGCTGTGTGACCTTGGGCAAGTCACTTCACTTCTCTGTGCCTCTGTTAGGTCATTTGTAAAATGGGGATGAAGATTGTGAGCCCCTTGTGGAACATGGACCATGTCCAACCTGGTTACTTTGTATCTATCCCAGTGCTTATAAGAGTGCCTGGCATAATAGTAAGCACTTAACAAATACCATTAAAACAGCATTTGTCTGTGTTGACCCTGCCCCATTCCTCTTTGTCCCTTGTCTCCCCCCCCACACACACACCTTGTCCCCCTTCTAATTAATCTGAGTTGTCTGTTATTCATTATTGTAAACCCTATTAGTGTGTCCTTGTTCAAATCATATTGGGAAAACAAAAGACAAGTTATACAGGCCTGTGATTGGGGTGTAGACTCCTCGTGGGCAGGGAATAGATTTTGTGGGGGATCGTACTTCCCCCAGCGCTTAGCAGAGAGCATCACAGCCAGTGAGTGTGCAATAAAGGCCACCGGAACTATGTTGGTCCATGTTTTATTCCCCTTACATTAGCTGTTCTGAGCTTTCTGGCTCTCCAGACTCAAAAGGAACTGGGCAGCTTTCAAATCCTTCCTGACTCTAGCCTGCTCCAGCTCTTCTCTTCCTAACTCAAGTGCTGTGTGGAGATGGCGCCTCCTCACCAGAGAGAATGCTGGGAGAGGCTGGAGTGGTTAAAGATGCCGCCCTTCTACCCTTCGGCAGATTATGCAGCGGGGGAGGTTGGGGTGCCCACCTCCTCCTCTGCACGCCCTCCCTCCCCACCCTCTTCCAAACGCCCCCCTCTGCCGACCCTCTTCTGCTTCCCTCCTCCTCACTGCGTATTTTAAAATTTTCTTGTTGTACATTAAGAGCTTGCGAAAGGCTTATTTGCCTTGGCTGCCTGATTTTTCAAAATGTGTTAATTATGTATTGCTCACACATACTGAGCTTTTGCTGCTAATGTCATCTAACTGAGCTGGGGAGTAGGTGTTGATAGTGGTTATATAACTCGGAGTTGCTGACAAGGAATTTCACTGACATTTCGGTGAAACTAGAAGTCTTTTGATTTGGAAACTCACTGTCCTGTTGAAAGGGAGAGAGGCGAGTTGATTGAAGTCACTGGACAATCAGTGGTATTTATTGAGTGCTTACTATTTGCAAATCACTGTACTTAGCGCTTGGGAGAGTCAAATATAACAGAATTAGGGGTCACGGTCCCTTCCCATAAAAAGTTTACAATCCAGAGGAGGAGACAAAGGGGAGAGAGGCTTTGCTCCACGGACACCACTCCACCTCCTCTGCACCAGTGAAAAACTGGGTGTGTGATCGTGAAGGAACACGAATAGTCCATTAGAAGCCTTTACGGTGACTCCAACCAAGTTTATGTTGCTCTGGAAATACGAATCTACTGTTCAGTACTCAAGTGACTTGAGTCTATCTGCAATGAGTGCTCTAGAGAAGACATTGTTTAGAAATTTCCATTTGTTCTCTTGAATCTGCCCAGAGTAACATTAAACCCCAGTGGCCCAAAAGGAGAAATGGCTTATTTCTCCAAATCCCCTACCTCCCCTTAGAGCTCTCGCTCTCCAAATCTGACACTCTCCCCATCTTCAAACCCATATTGAAGGCACATCTCCTCCAAGAGGCCTTTCCAGACTAAGCCCCTTTCTTCTCCCACTCCCTTCTGTGTTGCCCTATTTGCTCCCTTTATTCATCCCCACTTCCAGTCATTCATTCAACTGTATTTATTGAGTGCTTACTATGTGCAGAGCACGGTACTCAGCACAGTCCCACAGCACTCATGTCCAAATCTGTAATTTATATTAATATCTGTCTCCCCCTCTAGACTGTAAGCTCACTGCGGGCAGGCAAAGTGTTAGTTTATTGTTGTATTGTACTCTCCCAAGCGCTTAGTACAGTGTGTCACACACAGTAAGTGCTCAATAAATATGAATGAATGAATGAAAGAACCCTGACTCTGCATCCTGCTTTTTTGGTTGACAGACAATTCTTCATCCCTACTTCCTGGAGGAAGAAGCCACAAACGTTTTGCAATTAAGAAACAATAATCTTTTTTTTTTTTAAATGGTCATTTGCTTTCCCTGTAGAGACTTGGCTAGATACAGAGCAAAGTTAATAAGATTCAGTAAGAATGACATGAGTGTCAAAGACAGGGAATTTTTGTCTCCTTTACCCCATTTACAGGGTAGTGAATCTTAAAGCCAGTATGAATTGTCAATTGAGGAAAAATAATCCAGGGTTAAACAGTCCTCAGCTAATGCATGACTCCATGCTGGGTGGAACTCGTAGCTCATGGCAGTCTTACAGAGAAATCACGAGGCTTAAACAGTAATTTTGTTTATACTGGATCGGACACCTCTAGGGAAAAAGTCCTGCACAAGGGGAAAAATGAACATGAGGGGAGTGTCTACCAATTCTATGTTCTCCCAAGTGCTTAATACAGTGCTCTGGCACACAGTAAGCACCCAAATACCATTGAGTGAAGACATCTTCTACAGCAGAGTAAGAGGTTTGGGGAGAACCTTTTAAAAATGAAAATGTCTTGGGTTTACCGCAAGCCAGCAAGAGGCAGTCAGACCCCAGGGATGAAGAACTGCCTCTTGGGCAAATGAAGGTTATATTTTCAGTAGCCTCAGTCTACTTAATAATGTTGGTATTTGTTAAGCGCTTACTATGTGCCGAGCACTGTTCTAAGCGCTGGGGTAGACATAGGGGAAGCAGGCTACTTCAGAAACCCTTGTGACCACATAGGCGTGAAGGCAGGGATTGTTCTGGGCCCTCCTACCTTCCATGCTGTTCCTCCGATACCACCGACCTGGCAGGTCCCAGCGTCCAAGTAGGCAGGCATTGGGCAGACACCTATTTAATTAATCCGGAGCTGTATAAGCAGTGACCCAAGCTGCCGTTCCAAATCCTTTTGCTAGTGAGCTTGTAAATGGTTCTGCTAATTAGAAACATAAGATTTATAGGGTTGTGGGTTTTTTTTTCCTTTCAAATAATTGTTTGTGTTTTCCCTGACTTGATTTGGGTGACTGCCCTTTCCATCTTGGAAATAGTTTCTGTAAAATAGTAATAACTGGTATTTGTTGTGACCTTACTGTGAGCCAAGGACTGTACTAAGCATAGGGGTGTATATAAGCAAATGGGGTTGGACACAATCTCCATCCCACATGGGATGCGTGGTCTTAATCCTCATTTTACAGATGAGGGAATTGAAGCACGGAGAAATGAAATGAATTGCTCAAGGTCGCACAGCAGAAGTGTGGCAAGAGCCATGATTAGAACCCAGGTCCTGACTCCCAGGCGCTTGCTCTTTCCACTAGACTACAGTGCTTCTCTTAAAGGACCACCCTTACAATTGTTTTTTTGCCAGTCCACCCTCCCCTTCCCCCCCCCCCCCCCCCGAATATCCCTAAGGGATTAATAATAATGGCTTGTGCTAAGAACTCCCAATCTATCTTTTTCCCATTTGACAGGTGAGGAAACTGAGGCCCAGAGAGGTTAAGTGACTTGCCCAAGATAGCTCAGGTGAGTGGTAGAGCAGGGACTTGAACCTAGGTCTCTTGATTTCCAGTCTCATACTTTCTCCACTAGACAACATCCAGCATTAATCCTGATTTATTCTGAATCTTGAGTAGCCAATTGTCTTTCTCGTGCATCCCCCTTTGAACTCCTAAAAACAACCTGCTTAACCAAACACTGATTTTCTCGGGGGGGGGGGCACTGTAGCTCCAGGAAACAGGGACTGCCCTTATGTTGGAAATGCTTTTTGATGAGGCATTTAGACTCTGATGTCAGAATCACTTGTCTTCTGAATGGGGCTAAACAGGTCTCTGGCTGCTTGATGGCCCAGTCCACCTGTCTGACTACCCATGACACGAAATAGAAACTTCCTGTATGTTGCTGCTATTTAGTGAATGAAAGAGACGAAGCAAGAGAGTCTGGTACCTTCATTCATTCATTCAGTCATATTTTTTGAGTGCTTACTATGTGCAAAGCCCTGTACTAAGCGCTAGGGAGAGTATAATGTAAAAACAGACACATTCCCTCTTCTCAACGAGCTCATGGTCTAGAGGAGGGGACAGACGTTAATATACACAAATAAATTACACATATAAATACATTACAGATTATATATATTAGATATTTAGATATATATAAATTACAGATATATACAGATGGTGGTGCTTGTTCAACACAACTTCCACGGATGTGTTCTAGGCCCTAGTGAGTGGTAATAACAAGACAGGTTTGTTTGCAAGAGTTTTTTTAAATCTCAGGATTTAAAAAAAAAACCCCAAAAAAACCTGCTGGCATCAGGGTACCATTTCCACAGGGTAGGGATGTTTTTAGAACAATGAAAATTTAAACATCTCCATCAAGAAAATCAGACAAATGGTGCCACACAGAGTAAGCTAGGGAAGCAGCATAATGTAGTGGGTAGAGCATGGGCCTGGAAATCAGAAGGTCATGGGTTCTAATGCCGGCTCTGCCACTTGTCTGCTGTGAGACCTTAAGCGAGTCACTTCAATTCTGTGTCCAACCCGATTTGCTTGTATCCACCCCAGTGCTTAGTACAGTGCCTGACACATAATAAGTGCTTAACAAATACTATTATTATTCTTATTAAGCACTCACAGTAAGCACTTGGGAAGCAGTATGACTTAGTGGAAAGAGCTTTGGCCTGGGAGTCAGAGGACCAGGGTTCTAATCCCGGCTCTGCCACTTATCTGCTGTGTGAACTTGGGCAAGTCAATTCACTTCACTCTCCTCTTCTGGGAACGTGGACTTCAATACCTGTTCTCCCTCTTAAACTGTGGGACCTGATTATCTTGTATCTTCCCCAGCACTTAGTACAGTCTCACAAGACTGTAACCTTAGCATTATCCTTGACTCCTCTCTCTTATTCAAACCTATATAGTCAATCTATCGCTAAATCCTGTTGGTTCAACATTCACATCGCTAAAATCCATCCTTTCCATCCAAACTGCTATGGGGATAATCCAAGCATTTCTCATGTCCTCCCTTGATTACTTTATCAGCTTCTTCTGGTCTCCCTGCCTCCTGAATCTTCCCAGTCCATTCTTTACTTCACTCTCTTACCCAGATCATTTTTCTACAAAAACATTTACTTCATGTTTCCCCACACTTCAGAACATCCAGTGATTGCCCATCCACCTCCACATCAAACAGAAACTCCTTACTACTGGCTTTAAAGCACTCAGTCATCTTGCCCCCTCCTACCTCACCTCACTACTCTCTTACTACAACCCAGCCCACACACTTCGCTCCTCTAATTCCTACTTTTTCACTGTACCTCCATCTTTTCCATCTGGCTGCCAACCTCTCACCCACGTCCTGCCTCTGGCCTGCAACGTCGTCCCTCCTAATATCTGACAATTACTCTCCGACCCCTACCCTTTAAAGCCTTATTGAAGACACATCTCCTCCAAGAGGTCTTCCTTGACTAAACCCTTTTTTCCTTCCACTCCCTTCTGCGTTGCCCTGACTTGCTCCTTTTATTCACCCCCACAGTACTTCTGTACATATCTGTAATCTGTATTAATGTCCATCTCTCCCTAAGCTCATCATGATCAGGGAACATGTCTATCAACTCTGTTATACTGTATTCTCCAAGCACTCAGTACAGTGCTGTGCACACAGTAGACTCTCCAAGAAATATGATTTGAGTGATCGACATATAGAAGTACTTAACAACCACCAGAATTATTATTGCCTTTGCTGCCGAAGGATGGGCAGAGATTTGGGTAAATAGACATAACCAGGGCAGCTCCCAGTAGTAATAATTATAAATTTGGCACTTTTTTTTAACTGCTTGCTGCTAGCCAATTCAGATTGGAGCAGTCCCTGTCCCACATGGGGTTCACAGTCTAAGTAGGAGAGAGAACTGGTATTGATTCCCCATTTTACAGATGAGGAAATGGAGGCCGAGAGAAGTGAAGGGATTTTTCCCCAGGCCACATGGCAACCGAGGGGCAGAGGCAGGATTTAGAACCCAGGTCCTCTGACTTTTAGGCCACGCTGCTTCTCCTAGGCTGACTGTGGGCCTGAGAGCCCTAGCCAGAAAGGGCCAGGACAAATGCCAGGAGCAAAATCATCCCCTTCACTCTGTGTTTATTGACCCGACAGAGGCTTTCAGCCCAACTCCTTGTGGCAGCTCTTAGGTAAACTCGACTGTCCAGACACATTTGTCAGGATTGTCCAGTCATTTCATGGCTGAATTGGAAAGCCTGTCAGAAGCACTCACTCCTGGCTGGGGGATGAGCAGACAGGGCCGCCACTTACTCCGCTGCTGTTCCCATGTATTATGCAGCAGTGCCGAGAGATGCTTTCGGGAGCCTTGCCCAGATGGTGGCATCTTCAATTTGCCATGACTGCTGTGGAAACTGAGGTCACCCACCTTCTCCTGTATGATTGACCTGGTGCTGTTGACACTGAGTTGGTTGCCCATCCTCTTGGAGAGGCTTGGGAAATTGGGGATCTGGGGTGGGGGTGGGGGGGCGGACAGTGGGCGTGTATGTGGGCAGCAACGTGCTTTGGTCTGTTAAGAAAATGATATTCCTCTGCCATGTGTCCTGGGGTTTTCTCGTCCCACTGTAAAATTAGCCATGAGTGGTTTTTTGAACCATACTGTGTCTCTCTCCTTATTTCAAGTCACTCCCTGGAATAGTCAAATGACAAACTCTTATCACATTCCCATTTCAACCATGCCAATTAATGTGGATGGAAGTTTTTTCTTCCCCTTTTTGAAAATATATAAAATTGGAGCGTTTCTTGAAGGAGAATCTTTTTTTCTTTCATTTCCCAAAAACAATTTTATTTTTCCAAACTAAGGAGGATTTCTGGGGAAATTTTGAGCCTTTTAGCTTTGGCAGTGTATTTAATTTCCCAGAGAAAGTATTCCATAGATTTCTCATCCAGCAGAGTGCTTTTTGGCACATAAAGTAGCGACTAAGGCTGACAAAGTCTGAGGAAAGGGTTAGCAGCATGGCCCAGTGGAGAGAGCACGGACCTGGATTCTAATCCCGGCTCAGCCACTTGCCCGCTGTGACAAGACACAACTTCTCTGGGTCTCGGTTCCTTATCTGTAAAATGGAGGTTCAATACTTGTTCTCACTTCCTTTGAGATTGTGAGCCCCATGAGAGTCAGTGACACTGTCTGATCTGATTGTCTTATGTCTTCCAGTGTTTAATGCAGTGTTTTGTGCAAATAAGAGCTTACCAAATGGCACAATTATTAGGAAAGCATCTTTCAATCAATTGAAATCTTTCAATCAATTGAAATCAATCTTTAAGGAACATTATAGAGTCATCTGGACAGTAAAAACAGAGCTTTTTAGTTTTAGAAGTCAATGAAAATTATCTTCATTGGTGATTGAAATGCCATCACTCTGCTGTTTCTGTGGCCCTGGGCCTGTCCAGTCTTCCCCTGAGGTAATGACCACTTTATAATAATAATAATGCTGGTATGTATATTATGTGCCAAGCACTGTTCTAAGCATTGGGGTAGATACAAGGTCATCAGGTTGTCCCATGGGGAGCTCACAGCTTTAATCCCCATTTTACAGATGAGGTAACTGAAGCATAGAGAAGTTAAGTGACTTGCCCAAGGTCACACAGCAAAGTGGAGGAGTTGGGATTAGAACCCACATCATCTGAAGCCCAAGCCCATGCTCTTTCCACCAAGCCACGCTGCTTCCCTGCTTCCTTTTTATCAAAGGTTTTTCTCTGGGGTTACTGAATGATACCATTGGTGACAGAGGAGACTGGGGTATGTCCTCATAGTACTTATATTAATGTTAAGTGCACTGTACTAAACACCGGCCCTTCTCAGGATGGCACCTGGAGAGCTTCCAGGACTCTATCAGTCTCAGCTAAGGGAGGGAGAGTCAAGCAGAGGCATATCCATTCCATTTCTAGCTGGGGCAGTGACTAGTGAGTGGAAGGCAATCTGCTACAAGGCAAAACTCACCAGTGCTGGGCAGCAGCGATATGGCAGAGAGTTGAGTGCGGAGACTCGATTTTACTTCGCGGAAGGCGGCAATGGTAAACCACTTCTGGATTTTTATCAAGAAAACTCTCTGGATCCACTACCAGAACGATTGCAGATGGAGAGCGGGGCGTTCTGGGAGAGATGTGTCCGTGGTGTCCCTAGGAGTCAGAGACAACTTGACAGCATAAGACAGACGGACAGACTAAACCCTGGAACAGACACAATATATAGGAGTCGCTATGTATATATATATATATATATAGGCTTATATAGGAGTCGCTGACCCACACGGGGCTCCCAAATTAAAGGGGAGGGAGAACAGGTATCTGTCCTGTTAAATAGATAAGAGAGGCAGAAGTCCTCTAGACTAGACTGTAAGCTCGTTATAGGCAGGGAATGTGTCTGTTTATTGTTCTACCGTACTCTCCCAAGCGCTTAGTACAGTGCTCTGCGCACAGTAAGCGCTCAATAAATACGACTGACTGGCTGACAAGGAAGTTAAATGACTTGCCCAAAGTCATCCATCAGGCGAACAGCAGAGCTGGGATTAGACCCCGGACTCCCGATTCCTAGGGCCAAATCTTTCCACGAGGCTTGCCGCTTCTACTTCTGGGTTTAGCGGTCAGAACTGTGGTCCGTTGGTAGGGCAGGAGAGAAGGTCCCACTGGCTTCTTCATGCTCTGGAGGAAAAGAGAAGGCCTAAGAGTTGTGGATTGCCCATCCATACCTGACTGAATAACTCTGCCCCTTTACTTTGAAGCCCGAATGGCTGCCTGTTTACTGTAGAGTCTCTCTAAATGACCAGATGACCACGATGGCATCTTCTATCCATAAAGGGGTCCGAGGTCCTTCATGGTATAGATGCAGAGTGGGCCACTGCCAAATGAGCAGCCTGTGGACTTGTTTGGCCGTGAGGGTGGGCAGAGAGAGGAGGAGGAGGGAGCTGCAGAATAAACAGCAAAGGTACACAGGCATTATGTTGTCTTTACCGACTGTACCGACTGTTTTTTTCCCCTTGTAATTCAAATGCCTCCCCGGGGACACAGCAGGTGCTATTTATTTCATCTCCCACTGAATGATCTCTTGCTCTTTACCTACTGGATTTAATTATGATTACCCAAATCACTGTTTTCCTTTTGAGCAGGAGGCCTTCTGTGAACGCATTCTGTAATAGATTCTCCTCTACACACAGGCAGTGTTTTAATTCTTACAAGGCAATATAAACAAGGAAACAGCATTATCGTGTGTGTGTGCATGTGTGTGTGATCACTGAACTACAGGACAACTCTCTGTATGCATCTGTAGAGACAGAGAGGAGAGGTGTTTTGAGGATTTGAGAATGATGTTCTGATATTGAAATCCTATCTCTGAGGAGTGGCTGGCAAACCACTCCATGCTGTGAGCGCAGAGTCCTTTGTGAAGTTAGGTGTTCATCATTTGTAGCCCCTGTTATTTTTTCTCCACACTTTCCAAAATCCTCTAGCGGGTACCCCTTCCCGTCTACATCGAACATTCTCCTAACCTTTGGCTATAAGGCACCCCATCAGTGCTCTCTCTCTTTCTGTCTCTCCCTATCTCTGTTTCTCTTTGTCTCTCAATCCCTTCCCTCCAACCCCCTTTTGGGTGTCTTCTTCCCCTCCACCTTAGGCATGCACAGCCACAAATAGCACTTTTGAACATGTCAATGGACGTACTCTAACCTATACTCCCTCTCTTTGTCTCCCTCCCCCCCACCCCTGAAAGCCTGCTGATTTGCCACCAGCATATTGGTTAGACTTTCTTTTTTTCCCCTTTTACTTTCAGTCCCTCTGAGCCTTAAAGAGAAGCAGTGTGGCCTAGTGGAAAGAATACAGGACTGCAAATCAGGAGACCTGGGTTCTAATTTCCACTCTGCCATGTGCCTGCTGTGTGACCTTGGGCAAGTCATTTCTCTGTGCCTCAGTTTCCTCATCTGTAAAATGGGGGGTGGATACATGCTGTCCTTACCTCTTAGGGACAGGGGCATTATCTAATCTGATTATCTTGTGTTTACATCAGAGCACAGTGTTGGTGCACAGTAATTTAACAGATGGGGGAGATTGAGCAGTTAAGATGTACCATTTGTAGACTGGCAGTTGGGAGACCCAGGTTTTAATCCCAGTTCTGCTATTGGCCTGCAGTGTGACCTTGGAGAGGCCACATACCCTCCCTTTGCCTCAGTTTCTTCATCTGTGAATTAGACAGAGGTCTTTTATAGCCCCATTAGATTAACTACATGTGAGACTGCAACTGAGTCCCATCTGATTCTCTCCTATCTACCCCAGTGCCTGGCACTTGGCAAGTATTTAATATAATAATTAAGCTTCATAATATGTATCTCCATATTTAAAGTGTGGAATAAGAGTGGTACTTCTAAGCACTACCTAAATGCTAGCTGATGGGATGGATACAGTATAATCAGATGGGGGACAGTCCCAGTCCCACATGGGACTCTGTCTGAAGAGGAGAACTGGTAGGTAATTCCTATTTTACAGAAGAGGAAACTGAGGTACAGAGAAGTGAAATGACTTTCCCAAAGTCACAGAGCAGGCAAGTGACAAGGGAGAAGCGGCATGGCCTAGTGGATAGAACATGGGCCTGGGAGTTAGGTGGACCGGGGTTCTAATCCCGGCTTTGCCACTTGTCTGCCGTGTGACTTGAGGAAAGTCACTTCACTTCTCTAGGCCTCAGTTACCTCATCTGTCAAATGGAGATTAAGAGTGTGAGCTCCTTGTGGGACAGGGACTGAGTCCAATTTGATTATTTTGCATCTACCCCAGCGCTTAGAACAATGCCTGGTAAATAATAAGTGCCTAGCAAATACTATTAAAAAAAAAAGCTAGGATTAGAGCCCAGACCTCCCCACTCCCAGGCCTATGATCTTCCCTCCAAGTAGTAGAAGTAGATTTAGAAACATTATATATTTTGAGCCATGGCTCCTTGCTTTACCTGCTTCATTTTGACCCTTTTTCCAGAGTTCGATATATATATATCTTCTGGATAGTTTGCTGCTCTCCTTCTGCCCAGAACCTAGTGGTAATAGCATTTATAATAATAATAATAATAATTATGTTGGTATTTGTTAAGCGCTTACTATGTGCAGAGCACTCTTATAAGTGCTGGGGTAGATACAGGGTCATCAGGTTGCCCCTCGTGAGGCTCACAGTCTTAATCCCCATTTTACAGATGAGGCAACTGAGGCACAGAGAAGTGAAGTGACTTTCCTACAGCCACACAGCTGAGAAGTGGCAGAGGTGGAATTCAAACCCATGACCTCTGACTCCTAAGCCCAGGCTCTTTCCACTGAGCCGGAGCACCTGCTTGGGGCAGTGTGCTGTACTAGGCCCTTGGATATTACAGATTAAAGAGGCATTCTCTAAACCCAAGGAGGAATCAAACCTGAAAGAATTCACATCTCAAGTCAGCTCCGTGTGTGGTTTCCAGCTGACGTGTAGAGTCTGGGTGTGCTCTGTTCACGTGGTGAGAACTCTGTGGCTTGTGACATTAGCATTCTGTGAAGTGGTGTGAACAAGGTCGTTTTGCCTTGTCTGATGAGTTACAGGAAGTGTTCTGGGTAGGTTTAAGGTTTTGCTTAAAGTCCTGAACATCTAGCTCAGTTTCCAGGCCAAGGAGAGTATATGATCCCCATATTACACCGTATGCCACCAAATGTCTTGTACAATGTCTGTATACGATAGATGCCCCCAAAGTATGATGATGATGACTCCAATTCAGGCATGTTGGTCTGTTTTGTCGACTTTCTGGCCCTGGAGACAAGCCTGTTTATTCTTGTGCCTGGTGTTATTTGGAGAAGAGCGCATGGGAGGGAGAGGGTTATTGTCCCAAGAGACTTCCCTCCGCACACCTCTCGGTGTGGTGAGGACAAGCCTAAGCAGTCCATGCACGGGTCTGGAGGCGGAAGACCTCATTCTGCCCCTTTACCCTGCTATGCAACTCTGGGCAGGCCTTCACTGTGCCTCAGTTTGTCTCATCTGTAAAATGGAAAGTTATTTCCCATTCCCCCTCCTCACTACATTGTGAGTCAGGGTTGAATCTGATTATCTTGTACTTACCCCCGCATGTAGCACAGTGCGTGGCACATAGTGCTTAACCAGTCCCACAGTGTTGATGATTTTTAGTGGGGCGGTTCATAGTTTAAAAGCACCCAGCCCTAGTTGGAAGTGGCTCTTAGATAAATGGAAACCTGTAGGGGAATGCGACGGCCCTGGAGAGTTGGAGTCGGGTGGGAGACAGTGTCCCCTCCCCATTCCCCCCCTCCCACCCTCTGCTCTTTCCCCTTCCCCTCAGCACTGTGCATATTTGTATATATTATTTATTACCCTATTTATTTTGTTAATGATGTGTATATCTCCATGATTCTATTTATCTTGATGATGTCTGTGCTAGACTGCTTGTTTTGTTTTGTTCTGTTTTGCTTCTCTATCTCCCCCGTTTAGACTGTGAGCCCGTTAATGGGCAGGGATTGTCTCTCTCTGTTGCCGAATTGTACCCTCCAAGCGCTTAGTACAGTGCTCTGCACTTAGTAAGTGCTCAATAAATACTGCTGAATGAATGAATAAAGCACGGGCCTGGGAGTTAGGACCTGGGTTCTAATTCTGGCTCCACCACTTGTCTGCTGTGACCTTGGGCAAGTTGCTAAACTTCTCTGTGTCTGTTACCTCATCTGTCAACAGCAGTTATGTACATATCTGTAATTTTATTTATTTTTATTGATGTCTGTCTCCCCCCCTTCCCCCGACTAAACTCATTGTGGGCAGGAAATGTCACTGTTTATTGTTTTATTTTCCCAAGCAGTCAGTACAGTGCTCTGCACGCAGTAAGCGCTCAATAAATACGATTGAATGAATGGTTAAGACTGCGAGTTACATGTGGGTTAGGGACTGTATCCAACCTTTTTAGCTTGTATCTACCCCAGCGCTCAGTACAATGCCTGGCACGTAGTATTTAACAAACACCATAATTTTTTTTTAAATGACTTCCGCATGGTGTGCCGAAATGTTATGTTTCTTTATGCTCTCACATAGAGGAACATCACCCCCAAAGTGTTTGAACTTTACCATTCTTACAACTGTCCTGATGAATCGATTTTACTCATGCCTCATTTGCGCACATCTGAGTCCAGTACAATCTTGGAGATGAGGCATTATCAATTCACAAAAATGCCATTTAAATGCAAAAATTAACTCCTTATGACTGGACTTGCCTCCCCGGAATCAATGATCCGCATGATCTCGCTCTTCTCCTCCGACTAAAACACTTTCAGTTGCAGAAAGCCCTTGGGCAGAACGTGACATTCACGGCGTATATTGTGTATTTCGTGTTTATTTGTCATGTATTTCCTTTGGTGATAACCAATACACAACCTGCAACCCCCAGATAAATGTTTTGAATGGTTTGACATATTTTTGCACGACACATGTTCAAGAAATCAATTTTTGCCATGGAAATGTCGTACCACTTCAGTTTTGCGCCAAATATTTGTGCAGTAATTTAATTTGAATCTGTGCGTGACAACAGATTGCCCAACATGTTTTATTCCAACGGGTGATTTGAAGGGGGCATGGACGATGCGATCCATTTCCCATACAGCCCCCCACCGTTGACTCCCCTAATGCCACACCTGGCATTTAGAGGGGTTCAGGCCAACTCAGGCTAACAATTGAGAACCTCAGGGGTTCCCCTGCCCTCTCCTCCCCCACGACCTGGAGAAAAAGTCTAACTTTGGGTGGTCTTGTCATCTCCCACTCCCTTCTGCACCACCGACTTGCTCCCTTTGCTCCTCCTCTCCCTCCCAGCCCCACAGCACTTATGTATATATCTGTAATTTTATTTATACTGATGTCTGTTCATTTGTATTGATGTCTATCTCCCCCACCCCACCCCCAGACTGTGAGCTTGTTGTCGGCAGGGATTGTCTCTCTTTATTGCCGTATGTTATTTTCCCAAGCATTTAGTACAGTGCTCTGCACACAGTAAGCACTTAATAAATACAACTGAATGAATGAAAAGAGCAGCGTGGCCTCGTGGACAATAAATATGATTGAATGAATGAATGATCTGGGCGTCAGTTACCTCAGCTGAATTCTCTGCAAAGTCTCGTGGCTGGCACTGAGAGTTGTTGCCTGGAAGAGGTCGACTCCCATTAGAGAAGGGAGAAAGTGGCCAGAAATAACAGGCCAACAAGCAGGAATACAATACAAGGATGAGAAAAGGAAATAGAGTGTGGAGGGGATGGAGAGAATAAATGGTGAAAAGAAAGGAGAGGACAGCATGAAAACAGACTTTAAAAATCACAGAAAGAGAATAGAAAGAATGTTCAATAATAATAATGTTGGTATTTGTTAAGCGCTTACTATGTGCCGAGCACTGTTCTAGGGTGGGGAAGAAAAAATTGCAGCAGGATTTTAAGCAGAGTGAAACAAGGAATGAGAAAACGTCAGATTTTTTTTTTTCCAGAGCTTTGAGGAATGCCCAGTATAAGAAACTTTTGAGGCTCTCCAGGACTTACTTCAAAAACAACCGTTATCATGGCATTCTAATATTTTTAAATTAACATTTTCTGGAGACAACATCGCTTGTTCCCGGCAGAACAGAAGAATCTTCAAAGCCGCTTTGATCAATATCACCTACTCAAGGCAACCCATAGGAGAAGCCGGGAAATGCTGTAATTCAAAAATCAGTGAGGCCGTTGGACTGTTTCCAAGTTGATTAGCTTGTCTCCACCTATTACGGCTTAGTACATAGTGCTTGAGTGCTTAAAAAATACCATAAAAAAAATCTGGCCCAGGGCAGTTAAGCACTTAACACATTCCATTATCAGTAGTTATAATGCTTGGCACATAGTAAATGCTTTATACTACTGTTAGGGGTTTAGCTGATTCCCTCCCCACCCGGCCCAGATGATCAGATTACTACTGCAGAGGCATATTCAATAGGCAGCCCTATTACGGGGAAAGTGAGGCAGCGGTGGCCCAAATCCAAAAGAATATTTAACCGTCAGGGTAAAACCAGCAGCATGGCCTAGTGGAAAGACCACAAGCCTGGGACTCAGAGGATCTGGTTTCTAATCCCGGCTCTACTATTTACCTGCTGTGTGACCTCGTGTAAATCACTTAACTTCTCTGTGTCTCAGTTCCCTTATCTGGAAAATGGGGATTTTCATTCACGCATTCAACTGTATTTATCGAGTGCTTACTGTGTGCAGAGCACTGTGCTAAATGCTCGGGAAAATCCAGTATAACAATAGGTGGACATATTCCCTGCCCTCATCAAGTTTATAGTCTAGAGGGATGAATTTAGACTATAAGCCTCATATGGGACCTGATTATCTTGTGTACCCCAGTGCTCAGTTTAGTGCTTGGCACATAGTAAGTACTTAACAAATAGTATTATTAGAAAAATAATCCTTTAAGGTCAGAGCCTCTGAAACCCACATCCCTCAGTGCAAACTCTGACTGTTCCACTTTTGATAAATTTTAATAGAGTTGGGAAGATTTTTGACTAGGGTATTGACAAGACGCCACACACGTAAAATGTACGTGCAAATACCTTACTTTCAAAACTCAAGATGTTTTTTGCATCTAAGATGGTTGTTTCACAAACACCTCCCTTCCAAATCTAGATTTGTTTTGTTTAGCAAATATTACTTTGCTTTAGGTCTGATGAAGTTACCATAATGCTAGAACTCAGAAGAAAGGAAGGCTGATGAAAAGGGTTTCATACTTGGATGCTCTTATGAACTAGCCTAAAAATGATCCCTACCTAATTTGAAACACATTGCCGAACCCTCTCCCCAGGTAATTCCTCCAGCTTTGATGTTCTGGGGCACAACAAGGTAAACAGTGCCTGTGATATTAGGAGAGCCTGGTCGTTGCAGTTTATGTACTATGCATTTTCAAGAAGAAAGGTGAGAGCTGAGTGTGGGGTAGATGACTACCTTGGAGAAGCAATGTGGCCTAGGGGAAGGAGCCCAGGCCTGGGATTCAAGAGACGTGGATTCTAATCCCAGCTCCGCCCTTGTAGCCTTGGGCAAGGCACTTCTCTATGCCTCAGTTTTCTTATCTGTAAAATAGTCTGCAATTACCATTGTGATCTGATAGTATCTGCCCCAGGGTTTATCAGTCAATGGCATGTACTGAGCGCTTGCTGTGTGCAGAGCACTGAACAAAGTGCTTGGGGGAGAACAACATAACAGACACATTCCCTGCCCACAGCGAGTTTGTCATGTAAACACTATTATTATTATTATTGTTGTTATTATCATTTTCCACTGCTGGCAAGATTTGAGTCAGAATCCTCTCAACAGGTTACCAGTAGTAGATGCTTGGAAATTCAGAATGATGAAATGCCATATCCCCTATCCACAGGGGGCCTACAATCTTAGGACACAGTAAACTCTTAATAACTGCCATTATTTTCATCAAAATATTTATAACTAGAAAAGTTAAAATTAGAGTATATATAAACACATGAGTGTTAAGGAAGATGTATATAAATGAATAAGGCCACTGCAGAATACAATCATCTATCGATGCTATTGATGCCTGTTTACTTGTTCTGTTGTCTGTCTCCCCCCTTCTGGACTGTGAGCCCATTGTTGGGTAGGGATTGTCTCTTCTGTTGCCGAATTGTATTTTCCAAGCGCTTAGTACTGTGCTGTGCACACAGTGAGCGCACAATGAATCCACACGCCGGCTCCAGATCAAAACCCAGGACAGCAGGCATAGTCTTTACTGCAGGTACAGTAGCGGAAGAATGCAGAAAATGACACCAAAATTTTCATCACTTACCAAAGTATTTCACATAGAGAAGCGGCATGGTGTAGCGGAATAGAGCACGGACTGCCACAGGCCTGGCGGTCGGAAGGTCATGGGTTCTAATCCGACTCCACCACTTGTCTGCGGTGTGACCTTGGGCAAGTCAGTTCACCTCTCTGTGCCTCAGTCACTTCACCTGCAAAACGGGGATGGAGATTGTGAGCCCCACGTGTGACAAGGCACTGTGTCCAACCCCACTTGCTTAGTACAGTGCCTGGCACGTAGGAAGGGTTTAGCAAATACTAGAATTATCATTGTTGTTCCAGAGCCCGGAGGGGAGGGGTGGGCGGGATGGAAGGGCCCCCCGCCCCGCCCAGGTGACGTCATCGCGGTCTCCAGGCAACAGGAGTCCAAGCAACGCTGCGTCCCGAACGCTAGCGCTTCGCCCCGTCTTCGCCTTCGGCTCCGGCCCGGCCCGGTCCAGCATCATGGCTCTGCCCTTGCTGCCCGGTAACTCCTTCGATAGGAACGTGAGTTACTGCCCGGACCCACGGGGAGAGGACAGACTGCTCTCCTTCCCTCCTCCTCCTCCTTTCTCTATCCTTTTTCTTCCTTTCCCTCCTCCTTCCTTTCTCTCCTCTTTTTCTTCCTTTCCCTCCTCCTCCTCCTCCCTCTCTCCTTTTTCTTCCTTTCCCTCCTCCTCCTTTTCTTCCTTTCTCTCTTCCACTTTTTCCTCCTCCTCCTCCTCTTCCTTTCCCTCCTCCTCTTTTTCCTCTTTTCCCTCCTCTTTTTCTTTCTTTCCCTCCTCCTCTTTTTCGTTCTTTCCCTCCTCTCTTTTCCTTCCTTTCTCTCCTCTTCCTTTCCCTCCTCCTCCTCCTCTTCCTTTTTTTCTTCCATTCCCTCCTCTTCCTTTCCCTCCTTCTCCTCCTTTCCTTCCCCCTCCTCTTTTCCCTCCTTTCCTTCTTTTCCCTCCTTTCCCTCCTCCTATTCCTCTTTTAATAATGTTGGTATTTGTTAAGCACTTACTATGTGCAGAGCACTGTTCTAAGCGCTGGGGTAAATTTACAGGGTCATCACTTTATCCTATGTGAGGCTCACAGTCTTAATCCCCATTTTACAGATGAGGTCACTGAGGCACAGAGAAGTTAAGTGACTTGCCCACGGTCACACAGCTGACAAGTCTCCTTTCCCTCCTCTCTTCTTCTTTTTCTTCTTCTGGTATTTAAGTGCTTACTATGTGCCAAGTACCTAGTACTATGTACTATATGTGCTAGGGTGAATACAAGCAAATTGGGTTGGACACAGTCCCTGTCCCACATGGAGCTCACAGTCTCAATCCCCATTTTACAGATGAGGTCACTGAAGCCCAGGGAAGTGAAGTGACTTGCTCCAGGACACACAGCAGACAAGTGATGGAGCTGGGATTAGAACCCATGACATTCTGACTCCCAAGCCCGTGCTCTAGCCACTACACCATGCTGCTTCTCTTTTTCTCCTTTCCCTTCTCCTCCACATCCCCTTCCCCCCTCCATCCCTCCTTTTTTCCCTCCTCCTCCATTCTCCACCTTCTTCTCTCTTCCGTCCCCCTTTCTTCATTCAATCATATTTAATAATAATAATGTTGGTATTTGTTAAGCGCTTACTATGTGCAGAGCACTGTTCTAAGCGCTGGCGTAGACACAAGGGAATCAGGTTGTCCCACGTGGGGCTCACAGTCTTAATCCCCATTTTACAGATGAGGTAACTGAGGCACAGAGAAGTGAAGTGACTTGCCCACAGTCACACAGCTGACAAGTGGCAGAGCCGGGCTTTGAACCCATGACCTCTGACTCCAAAGCCCGTGCTCTTTCCACTGAGCCACGCTATTTATTAAGCACTTACTGCATGCAGAGCACTGTACTAAGCGCCTGGGAAAGCACAATACAACAATAAACAATGACATTCCCTGTCCTCAAGGAGCTTACATTCTGGGGGAGGGGGACCACCCACACTATTCTACCAACTATTATATTATACTCAACCAAGTGCTTAGTACAGCACTCTGCACACAGTAAGCACTCATTAAATACCTTTGATTCAGTGATTCTTGGTCTGAAATTGTTTCTCAGCTTGCAAACAGGTCTGTGCTTCATATGTGGTCGCACTTGGAACCATGCTCCCAACATTCAAAATACATTCTCCGTAGAATCTCAGCTAATTTGATTTCCTGGTCAGTAGCTTGTTGCTGGGGATTATGCTGCCTTTGACTCTTCCAATTTTCCATTTTTGTCCTGCTTCCCCGTCATCATCATCTCCCTCTTCTTTCTGCATCACCCTGACTTGCTCCTTTTGCTCTTCTTCCCTCTCCACCCTCACCACACTTACATATTTGTATATACAAGTTATATACAAATATACAAGCTATATGTAGCATAGCTTCTCTAATTGTACTGTATGGTATTCACCCAAGTTCTTAGTGCTGTGCTCTACACAGTAAGCACTCAATAAATACCACTGATTGATGAGTACAAAATGTGAAAATCTCTGGGACTAGTATTGTGGATGACCTTGTCTCTGAGGCATGTCTGGCTTTAGTTTGATGTCTGATTTAGCTTTTCCTAGCATAATCAGCCTTAGGGATAGTCAAATTTACTGTGCCTTATTTCTACACTTAATAATAATAATAATGTTGGTATTTGTTAAGCTCTTACTATGTGCCGAGCACTGTTCTAAGCACTGGGGGAGATACAGGGTAATCAGGTTGTCCCATGTGAGGCTCACAGTTAATCCCCCTTTTTTTTTTTTACAGATGAGGGAACTGAGGCACAGAGAAGTTAAGTGACTTCCCCACAGTCACACAGCTGACAAGTGGCAGAGCCGGGAGTCGAACCCATGACCTCTGACTCCGAAGCCCGGGCTCTTTCCACTGAGCCACGCTGCTTCTCCTTAAAGGGTGAAAGCAATTAATAGTAGAATAATGAGTTCCCATGCAACCTTACTGAAAAAAACTATTCCAAATTAGTCCTTTTCTGGCAGAATAAGGACAGTGAATACCTGTTGACTTTCTCCTTTAATAGTTAGACCTCCAACAGTGGTTTAGACCAGATCCAGGGGCTTAATTAACATCCAGTCTCCAAATTATTTATAGATGGGAAGGCAAAGATTAATAAATTAAATTTAATTTAAATTTTATGTCCCCCAAAGCACCAAGTTGCTGATTTAGCTAAGGTAACCAGAGAGGACCCAAATGATCAGTTGAGAACCTAGATTCCATTCCAATTTCTGTTAACCTCTTACAATAAATCCTCCAAACACTGCTTTGCCTTTCCTCTCTGAGAGTAGCATTTGACAGGTAATCACAATTCAACAATCAGTCGACCCATCAATAGTATTTATTGGTTACTTACTGAGTGCAGAGCAATTCAGTAAGAGCTTGGGAGAGTACAGTACAACAGACTTGATAGGCACTTTCCCTGCCCAAAGGAGCCTACAGTCTAGAGGGGGAGCTACACATTAAAATGAATTACAGATGTGTACAGAAGTGCTGTGGGGCTGTGGAGGGGTGAATAAGCAGTGCTTAAAGGGTACGAATTGAAGTGTCTAGGTGATGCAGAAGAGAGTGAAGTCTGGTCTGGAGTGTGGAGAGATGGGAAACAGGGAGGTAAGTGAGGAGGCTGATGTAGCAATCAAGGCGAGATTTGATAAGTGTTTGCATCAGTGTGGTAGCAGTCTGGATGGAGGGGAAAAGGTGGATTTTAGCGATGACAGGGTCTGGTGACGACAGATTGAATATGTGGGTTGATTGAGAGAGTCGAGGATAATGCCAAGGTTATGGGCTCGTGAGATGGAGGTTGGTGGTGGTGGTGTCCACAGTGATGAGAAAATCATGGGGAGGATGGGTTTTGGGTAGAAAGATGAGGAGTCCTGTTTTGGACAAGTTAAGTTTGAGGTTTTGGCGGGATATCCAAGTGGAGGTGCCCTGAAGGCAGGAGGATGGGAGAGGGTGCAGAGAAGGAGAGAGGCTGGGTCGGAGTGGTAGATTTGGGAATCATCCCCGTAGAGATGGTAGTTGAAGCCATGGGAGTCAGTGAGTTCTCCAAAGGAATGGGTGTAGATGGAGAATAGAAGGGGACCCAGAAATGAAGCTTGAAGGACCCCCACAGTTAGAGGGTGGGAGGCAGAAGAGAACCCTGTGAAAGAGACTGAGTACGAGCGGCCAGAGAGATACAAGGAGCACGAGGAGAGGACAGTATCAATGAAGTGAAGGTTAGAAAGTGTTCCAAGAGAAGGGAGTGATCCACAGTGTTGAAAGCAGTCGAGAGGTCAAAGAGATTTATGATGGAGTAGAGATTGTTAGATTTGGCCAGAAAGAGGTCATTGGTGACCTTAGGGCAGTTTATGTGCAGTGAAGGGAAACTGAGTCCCATGTGGGACAGGGACTGTATCTGATTGCACTGTATTAACTCTAGTGTTTAGCCCAGGCTTGGGCCCATAGTAAGCACTTAAAAAAAAATACCACTACTGTTATTTAATATTAGCTCCTTGTGGGCACGGAACGTGTCTGTTTATTGTTATATAATGTACTCTCCCAAGCGCTTAATACAGTGCTGGGTACACAGTAAGTGCTCAATAAATAGAGTTAAATTGAAGGGGAAAGCCCATGGTTTGAAAAACCTCTTCACCTTTCCAAAGGATAAAGAAAATTCATACAGATTAACCCTGGGGCCGCTGCTCTTTGTTTTCACAGCTCGGGAAAGAAAAGTTTCACAAATCTCAACATTGGGGATTTTGCAACAGGGTTGGTATGCTGCTGAGTGGAGACAAACCCGGTATTGGAGGGGAGCCGCTGCCAGGGCAAAAACCCACGCCCAAGTACAGCGTGTTTCCTCGAGGAGTGGGAAGTGATGCCCCATCATGGATTGCATTTGATAAGCAGGTATGTCACTATGCTATGTTAGAAAAATGATTTTCAAATTTCACACTTAATTTTAAGACCTGCAGAGTCAGGACAGGGAAGGTGAATGCAACTGGTACAAAAAGACTCTTCTGGAAAAACCTGAGCCCCCAGTTAAAAAAAATATATATATATCTGCACATATGGGGCAGCTAGCTAGTCCCCAAACCAAGTAAATATGAGTGAAGACTGCTGAAAATTCCTGACTCTAGGGTAGCATCGACAGCGTATATGTGATGAAGTCTGCAGGTCAATGCGGAGTGCCAATCTTTTATTTTTATAGAATGCTTTTACGGGTGAAGTCTATTTGTTAGTCGCTGCATGCCCGTTGTGATACCATTAGCCAAGTCATTTCATTCCAAGTAACTAGATTGTGAAATGATTCGAGAGAACATTTATGTCATAACCCTCCAATTTAGTAATAACCATTTCCAAGGGTGAAATCTGAAGAATAGGAGAAAAGGAAAAAGAGGGCTATGGAGTGAAGTTTGTATTAAAGAAACCTCCTTCAATATAGTGATGGAGTGTTCTCAGGGTAACATTTATAGGGGGAGAGAAGGGAACCAGTGAAGTTATGACTCGTTTTAGAGAGTCACAGCTAGGTTGCTCCTCATGAAATAGTCTCAAGGCTGGAAAGAGAGATGAAGTTTATGGAACTTAGAAAGTGATTGTTCCATGACTTCTACAACCAGTCCTTGTTTCTGAGGAGAGCACGTGTTGAGTTATAAATTTAAAAATTCCATTTCAGAAGCCTTAGTTGGTCAGCTTTTGAACTTTCCAAAATTTCACATCCATTCACACACCCCAGAATTGGAAATACCCATGTGGTGATATGTGAATATTGGTGGAGGAATCAATCAATCAGTGGTACTTACGGAGTCGTTTACTGAATGCACACTGTACTAAGTCCTTGGGAGAGTAAAACATAGTAGAGTTTGTAGACATGATCCCTGCCCATAAGAGACATACAGATGAAAAGAATCAATTGGTTAATCAAGGGTATTTACTAAGTGCTTGCTATGTGCAGAGTACTAGACTCTAAGGCCTTGGGAGAGTACAATATAATAGAGTATGTAGATGTGATCGCTACCCACAAAGAGCTTACCATCTAGAGGAATCAATCAATTAATCAGTGGTATTGATTGAGTGCTTAATGAGGGCAGAGCACTGTAGTACACTTGGGAAAGTCCAGTATAACAGAGTTGATAGACACAAGCCCTGCCAACAAGGAGCTTAAAGTCAAGAGAGGGAACTAGGGAATAAGGAGTAACTGCCAACCTCATGTCACCACTGAAGTTTTGTTTGGATGCAAGGAGAGAGCAGAATGAAAAAATGCAAATTCCTTCATTTTCCTAATTATCTCAGTTTCAGAACAATGATACGATCTTCAAAAACTCCTATTGGCTGGGTCCATCTCCTCCCAGCATCTTTCAGTCTCTTGAAGAAGAGTAGTCCTCCTAGGATCTTGGGACTTGAAATGCCCAAGAAAGAAAAGGTGATAGGAATCAGTCTCTTTGCGCTCCTTCAATAGCTGTCGGCTAAGTCCTACCAATCAAACATATTTAATGAGTTCTTACTTTGTGCCAGAGTACTGCAGTAAGGGCTTGGCAGATTCCAATATTAACAGAGTTGGTAGATACGTTCCGTGCCCACAAGAAGCTTGCATCCATAAAGATCTGGTTCTATAATTTGGTTTCACCGCCAAGTTCTGCCCAGTTTGTAATGGAACTTTGATCTCCTCAGGCCCGAAGAGGAAGAGGGACTTAGCGGCCTACACATGGGTTAGTTCATCCAGGCAGTCCTAGAAAGCAGACTACAATCATTACAGAGAGGGCTTCCAAAGGAAGATAAATTGGGGAACATGTAGCCTGCTTTGTATAATGGCACACACAGAACCCTTGAGAAATCCCAGTGGTCCTGCCCCACTAGTGGAAATGCTGGGCACCATTAACCACGGCCACCATTTTTCTTCTGGCACAGTTCGGACTGGGGTGGGCAATGGCACTATATTCAATGACTCTCAGCCCTGAAAACAGCGTGGGTCAGTGGAGAGACCTCGAGCCTAATCCCAGCTTCACCACTTGTCTGCTGGGTGACCTTGGGCAAGTCACTTAACTTCTCTGGGCCTCAATTACCTCATCTGTAAAATGAGGATTAAGACTATGAGTTTCATGAGGGATACTGACCGTGTCCAATCTGATTAGCTCGTGTTGACCCCAGCACTTAGTATAGCAGTGGGCACATAGTGAGCACTTAACAATTACCATTTAAAAAAAAAAAAAGCTACTCCCTGTATAAAATCCTGGGCTCTTTGGCACCCCCGGAAATACCAGATCTGGGTTTTTATGATTTCTTCCAAAGAACAAGCTAAGCTATTAAGCTCCTGAATAAAATGCATAAAACATAACCAGGTTACAAGTTGAATCGGATTCCATCTTTTCAGTGTTTCATTTTGCAATCTCTTTTATAATTTGCCAAATCATGTATGGCCTTTTGTGAGTGTGGGATCATTTTAACTCTGAACTATTTGGGGAAATGTGTGGCTTAGGTACATCAGCTTTCACAAAAAGAAACGTAATTCCCCGGTTGTCCTGCTGGTCATCTTTAATTACATATTCATTGGACTCGAGATAAGAATCTAAGCCTATAAAATATTTACTTGCTGATGAGGTGGTGATCTAGCATGCTAGTTAAAAAAAGATTTTCTAAATTGATTATTCAGCAAAACAAAAAACAGACCTTTTCCTTTTTTAAAGTGAGCTCTATCTACCACTCATTTTACTTTATTTTTTGTAGACAAATTACGCAGTTAGTAATGCTTTAAGCAGCAAATATCTTTAAAGTATGTTCACCATATTTGGTCACCATGGCCTAAGGGAAAGAGCTTCAGTTAAGAGACCTGTGATCTAGTCCCAACTTTGCCGTAGTCCTACTGGGTGACTTTGGGCAATTAATTAACCTTCCTATGCCTCGGTTTCCTTATCCATAGAATGAGGTCAATTATATCTTCCTCAACCGTACCAGGGTAATGTGAGGATAAAATGTGATATTTGACGTTAAAGCATTTTGGAAAGAAAAATGCTCTATGTAAAACTCAGGGCATTATCAGTCACGATCTGATTTTTTTTTTAGCTCGGAGGATGCATAAAAAGGGTTTCAAAACTTGGGGGGAAGGTCTCTTGGAAGTAATAAGGTGACCATCAGATTAAGGACTTTAGGAACTAGTTGTTGTTTTGACAGTCTTATCCTAGGATCTCTTCTATAGCTTTTGTGGCTTTTTCCTGTTATCGTTAATCAGTTAATCAGTGGTATTTATTGAGCACCTATTGTGTGCAGAGACTGTACTAAGCACTTTAAAGAAGGCAATGAAGAAACAACCAAAAAACAAAACAATCCCTGCCCTTTAAAGGAAGCAGCATGTGGGAATCAAAGGATCTAGGTTCTACTCCAAGCTCTGCCACTTGTCTGCTCTGTGACTTTGGACAAGTCATTTAACTTCTCTGAGCCTCAGTTTTCTCATAGGTAAAATGTAAAATCCCGTTCCCTCCTATTGAGTCTGTCAGTTCCATATGAAACTGGAACTGTGACCAACCTGATTATCTTGTATCTATTCCAGTGCCTACTGCAGTGCTTGGCGAAAATATCATAAAAACACTTCAGTCTAAACAGGAAAGGTGAATTGTTTCAGTTAAGAGGAAAAACAAAGATGTAACTGGTAAAAGCAAGATTAGGGAAAGATGTATAAATTAACAAATAAGTGAATAATGAATTAGCACTTGGTTACTATACTAGTGTTTAGCACTAATTGTACTCTTCTGAGTGCTTAGTAGCATGCTGTACATACAGTAAGTGCTCATTAAGTACCATTGATTAATTGATTCAATTTAATTTCATTTGAAAAGTGTACAGTTACCTGCTTCTGCAAATCCAAATGCCCATATCCCACTAAGTGGCAGGATAATTTATAAGAAGAGAGTATTCATTTTAAGAATGTTATCACTTAATTTAAAGCCAACATTTACTACAACTACTGACAACTTGCACTTTTATATATTTGCAGCATAAATATATCTTTCCAGATTTGCCCCCAAAAGACAGCTGAATTTAAGGTTACAAGTTGCACTCCAGCAGTGTCGACTCAGTGGAAAAAGCACCGGCCTGGGAATCAGAGAACCTGGGTTCTAGTCCCGGCTCTGCCACTTGCCTGCTCTGTGACTTTGGGCAAGTCCTTTAACTTCTCTGTGCCTCAGTTTCCTAATCTGTAAAATGAGGATTCAATACTCATCCTCCCTGCTACTTAGACTATAAGTTGGACTGTGTCTGACTTGATTATCTTCTATCTACCCCAGCACCTAGTACAGCACATAAGTGCTTAACAAATACCACAATTATTATGATTGCTAGAGGTCATAGTGGCCCAATCCCCATTGGCAATGGGAGCAATAACTCCCACAAGCTTTTTGTGCTGGACTTCTAGGCTGAATCACCCTCAGCCCCTGGCAAGATCTAAGCATTTCCAAGCAGGGCTAAAACAACCTATAATGGTGGCTGTCATGAAGTCTGCTCCATTCCTGTCCTCATTGCACCTAAAATCCCTTCCCTTTTCATCTCTGTGCTCAACGTGAAAAGTTGGCCCCTATGCTAACAATGACTTCCAAGCTGATTTTGAAAAGCAAACGTTCTTCAGTTTTTGTGACACTTTTGTTCACAAAAAGCTCCCTAGATTCCCCTATACTGCCGAAGCATCGACCAAGCTGAAGATAACAGGGTTTGTGGTGTACTTTCCAGGGATGTTGATCACATTCTTTGGTGTTAAAGCCAAGCCTGAATCCAAATGGGCCATCCCTGGCGAAGAGAGTTCAGGTGCTTGAGGTCACTGATTACACACTTTTGTCCCATGGAATCCTTATACGCCTCTCCCACATCATTTCCTGTATTTGGCAGAAGAATATGCTTTGTCACCTCCTCCCAAATCACTCTAAAAAGCCATCATTTAAAAGATCAATAAATGACTCTTCCAAATGTCGTTTAAACTCTGATATTAAAGTAGTTAAAAACACATCTTTACCTTTATTACAGTAGATCCTACAATGTCTTGAAACTCTTTCAAGAGGCTCCAAAGTGAAAAGATGCTATATAACTGTAGCATTTTGTCCCATTGTTATAGTGTTTTCTTTATTCAGATGGGGGAACCTGGAATACAGGATGACAATTAGGCTTATGCAGTTCCATTTTCTCAAAATATATAGTCAAATAGACTTTTCTGCATGATAATCTCTATCCCCATAATCCCCACAGTTTCTTTAAGATATAATAAAACTCTCCTCGCCTGACTAATTTTTTCCAGTTGCCCTGTACATGTTTTATGCTCCACCTCCAAGATACTATTTTTTATGTTTTTTTCTTGGTGTATTCCATTTTAGATATTAAGTACAGGCATTAAGAAATATTTCATTTTTACTCCAAGATAAATGACGATGACTGTTACCTTTACTAGTCGGACTTTGGGTAGTGCCTACTGTAAGTCTTAAATCTAGGGAAAAACAATCTATTTCCTTGTCAGTGATGACCATATCCCTGATTTATATCAGTTGACATTAAGTAAATCTGTCTTGCTTCCTCCCCCCCCCCCCATAGCAATCGATAAGTCAGGTTTGGCAAATGCTGAGATTGAATCCAGACTATAAATTGTACAATATTTTTGGTTCATTGGTTCATGTCGGTTCATTGGTCAGCTTTTTGTTTGTTTTGTTTTAATCATATACATACAAGTTTTCCATTGTATGGTTACACCGAATTATTCTTTATTCTTGTCTTCATGTTATGGTTTGAACAGGTATTGTCTTTTGATGCCTATTTTGAAGATGAAGTCCCTGATAAAAATCAAGAGCTGTATAGAATAAGGCACTGTAAAATCTTCTTCTACCTTGAAGATGATACAATTCAAGTGGTTGAACCACAGGTGAAAAATAGTGGAATTCCACAAGGTATCTATTTCACATAGAGATTTTTGTTTTCTTCACTTGTATTTGTTTTTTCCTATTTATTCCCCTTTATTTCTTTGAATAATAATAATGTTGGTATTTGTTAAGCGCTTACTATGTGCAAAGCACTGTTCTAAGTGCTGGGGAGGATACCAGGTGATCAGGTTGTCCCACGTGGGGCTCACAGTCTTAGTCCCCATTTTACAGATGAAGTAACTGAGGCCCAGAGAAGTTAAGTGACTTGCCCAAAGTCACACAGCTGACAAACGGTGGAGCCAGATTTGAACCCATGATCTCTGACTCCCCAGCCCGTGCTCTTCCCACTGAGCCACAGTGAAAAAGTCTCCATAAATGGCACTTTAGCATGGAGATTCCTTAGGTGTCAAATCCCGCTAAAACTTGGTATATAAATGTCGAAAAAATTTTCCCTTTGTTTTAGTATTGATTCCTTATTAATTTTGTTAAATTCATCTTGTCACATGACCTAAGCAACCCAGCTGAGTCCAAGCACTGGGCCACACTAACTGTTGATCCCCAGATTTGCAGAAAATCAGCTAGGGGAATGAATTAGTTTTAGCAGCTACACACATTTATTTGGTGCATCTAGGCTCTTTAATGAGCTGAGAGAACACGTATCATTACACTTTCTGGGTAATTATTGTTTGGTTAGCTGACTCTTATAAAATAGTGTCCACTTTGCCAACTTTCTTCTTCTGACCCATTTCTCTGCCCAAAATAGCTCTTTCCATTATGGCTTAGAAGCAGTGTGGCTGAGTGGAAAGAGTACAGGGCTGGCAGTCGGGAAACCGGGGTTCTAATTCCAGGGCTACCCTGCCTGCTGGGAGACCTTGGGCAAATCACTCAACCTGTCTGTGCCTCAGTTTTCTTATTGGTAAAAAATGGGGATAAGACACCTGTGCTCCCTCTATCTTAGATTGTGAACCCCAGGTAGGATGGGGACTGTGTCTGATCTGATTACGTTGTTTCTACCCCAGCACTTAGCATAGTGCTTGGCACATAGTAAAAGCTTGAGAAATACCACAATTATCATTTTCCTTAGTGATTCTAATCACCTTATATCTCCGGCTCACACTTTTTGTTCATCTCAAGATCGTTTCACATAGTAAGCACTTACCAATGCCACTATTATTACTATTTATAATTATTTTCATTATTGTTAAAACATAAAGCTGTGCTTAACTGAGCCCACTAGGCTGCAAGCTGTTGGTAGACAGGGAACATGTCTACCAACTCTGTTGTATTGAACTCTCCCAAGTGCTTAGTACGGTGCTCTGCACACAGTAAACACTCAATAAATACCATTGACTTATTGATTGCTAGTAGTAACAGTATTCGTTGAGTGTCCACTTGGTATTATCCCCTTCACTAAGCACTGGGGAAGTTCAAAATAAAGAAGGAGCACATTCCCTGCCCGCAAGAAGCTTGCACTCTAATGGGGGAGACAAACATAACGACAACAGATAGAGCAGTTTAAATAATTGAAAGTTCAATGGAATAAAATGCTTATGAAAATACTGAAATGATAAATGTTCAAATGCACTAGAGTTTGCTGATTGGTTATATGACTGAAGGTGCTGGGACTTAATCAGAGAAGGCATATTGAAGGAGTTGGAATTTTAGGAAGGTTTGAATGTATAGAGAGCTATGGCCTGTTTAACTGGGGGAGGGAAGGATTTTCAACCTGGAGGAAACAGGGTGCAGGAGGGGAAGGAGCAGGGGCGTTGAGAGCAAGGTATGGTGAGGGGATTAGTTTGGGAGAAACCAGGAGAGTCAACTGGGGAATAGCAGGGGAAGAGAGCTGATGATGGGGTGGACAGCCTTAAAACCGATCGTAAGGTGTTTTGCTTTGCTACGGAGAAGGCGGCAGAGGGTTAGGAGGACAGGAAAGATGAGGACCAGGTGACACTTTGGGAAGATGAGTGGTGCAGCAGCATGAAGACAGATTGGAGTGGGGAGTGGCTGGAGGCAGGGCAATCAGTGAAGTGATAATCCAGGCAGGCTACAACCTGAGTTTATACCAGAGTGATTAGCAGGTTGGGTGTCGAGGAAGAGGTGGATCCAGGAGATATTGTATATTAAGAACAGGTAGGATTTAGCAGTAGATTGAAAGTGAGAGTTGAAAGACAGTGAAGAGTCAAGGGCGACACTGAGGTTATAGGCTTCTAATGGGGGAGGCGGACGTTTAAAATCAATTCCTATTCCAGCAGAAAATTCCCTCAGAGGGTGTTTCAGCATTTTCCTTGAGGGCCCTAGAATCCTCTGCATCTCTGGAAGAGATGGCGATGGAGCCATAAAGACCAGTCACTGAACTGTGTTGTCCCCAGTATTTGGGAAGCCCTGTCTCCAGCGGCACCACCCCCATGGCAACCTGCCCATTGGCATTATGGAGGTTTCCCTGTCCTGACTGAATGATCCGAAAATCCCTCTTGTCTTCTCTCCGTCTTCCTGGCTTCCCTCTCCAAATAGCTGTCTCCATTTTAGGGTACCACAGCCAAAAGTGGCAATTCTGTGCTGAGAAGGCAGTCACTGATTGCACAGTGCAAATGTAGGCCTGCTGCTACATGAAATTGCTTTTAGAAGAAGAGAGATTTGTGGTTTTATAAACCTCACCTAGAAATGGGATTTTTGTGAGCTCCAGTATCAAAGCAGCGTTACATAATGTCATATCCTAGAGCTTGCCTTCTGCTCTCCCTGAGACGAATCTCCTTCTCTGTCTAGATAGACCTGCTCACTTTTGGTATTTAGTTTGTTTCATTTAATTGTATTGGTTTTTCTGCAAAATGTGAATGTGCCTTCTTCATTAACTCAAGCCAGCCTGTTAGTGTCCCAATCCCCAGAGGAGGATAGTTTTATCCTTTGAATGGCATAATGTAGATTTTACTCAGCTGAAGGAAGATAATATTGACACACATTAACGAAGGACCAATGTTTTGAACTTAACATCATTTTATGAGAGGTGTACTGCTTTTTTAAAAACCTTAGTGGATTCCCCTGCCATTGAAAACAGTTCAGTAGATTCAAGTATATTTAATAGCAGAACTGAAGTGTATGTTACTGCCTTTTTAAAACAAAAATAATGGTGTTCGTTAAGTGCTTACTACGTGCCATCCGCTGTTCTTAGTGCTGCAGTAGTTACGAGATAATCGGGTTAGACAAAGTCCATGTCCCACATGAAGCGCAAAGTCTTAATCCCCATTTTACAGACGAGGTCTCTGAGGCACAGAGAAGTGAAGTGATTTGACCAAAGTCTCACAACAGACAAGGGGAGGAGCTGGGACTAGAACCTAGGTCTTTCTGACTCCGGGCCCAGGCTCTATCCACTAGACCACAATGCTTCCACCATTAGACTGTAAACTCCTTGGGGGGCAGGGAGAGCATGTTTGACTTGTTTTGAGTGTTCCTCAAGTGCCTAGTTCAGTGCTCTGCACAAAGCAAACACTTATCAAATACCGTGGATACTGATACTGTTGTTGATGTTGATAAGCTATTGAATGGTATGACATATCTAAGAATTGTTCCCAACTCCTAAGTGAAAATTCTGAAGATGGGACAGCATCAGAAAGCTTGAAGGTATCAAAATCATCCTTAATTCCCAAGGAGTCATGGGTTTTAGTATCTTTATGGAACAAAACTGACATCTCAGAACACATAGGGCAGTAAAATAATTTATCTACACAAAGCTGAAGGCATTCTGAGGGAAAGTTGAGCTGGATGTCTGGGAGAGAGGGCGTGGGGGGTGGAACTTGGAGGGGGCAGGTTTCATAGATTTAACAGGTCCCCAAAACCAGATTTGAGAGTCCCATTTGGAAATTCTTAGCCTTTTTCAGCTCTGCCCCATAACTCCCAGGTCTGCTGGTAGAGTTTCGGCAAATGATTCATCAGCGAAATTACTGAAAAGGTCCCTGGCGTAAAGACAGAGGGGTTTCTAGTCAGCCTAGGAGACCATGAATAAGGTACTCTTTTAGACAGAGTGGGGGCAAATGCTTTGTTATTTTCTTCACTCTGACTCACGGGGGCGTTAAATGGAAGCTGTAATACAGGCTTAGGTAAATTCTTCAGGCCACATAAATCTGTCGAGCTCATCAGCCATTTCTCGATGGTAGGTTCGCTGAGGGTTGTTAATTGAAAGAAGGGGCTCAAACCATTTAATTTTGGCAGAGCATCAAACCAGGTCGGGTGCTTTGCTCTCCTGTGTTGTGCTGCAGGGCTGCTAAATACCTTTAGATGGAGGGACAAGGGTGTTCAGGTTTAATATTGCACAGATGGTAGGATTTTTAATATGCTGGGCCAGTTTTCAAATACTAAGTGTTAACCTTCTGGCACGTGTTTTACTATAACTACATGCTGACTGCCCAATACTCTAAGGGATGGTTTTGCATTAGTAGCATCATGCTTCAGCCTGTCATCAACATTAAGAAAACCATTGTTCAGAATACCAATAATATCCTGCTCCCTCAGCACTGGGTAATTTCAAGATGTTTTCCTTGATAAGGAGGGTTGCTAAAATCATCAGCGAGGCCTTCTGGTGATTTAAATGTCGGCCACAGTTGAGAAAGACCTGAATCAATCAATGGTACTTATTGAGCTCTTACTGTGTGCAGAGCACTGCACTAAATGCTTATCCTCAAACTTGAAGTTAATATGTGCAGCTCAGTGGTGCTCAGTCCTGCTGTCTGGCTTTTAAGACTTGCACACTGGGTCATCAGCACAATAAAGACTTAATCACTGTAGTGCTTGTTAAGCTCTTACTGTGTGTCAAGAACTTAAGTAAGCCCTGGGGTAGATACAAAATAATCAGGTTGGGCACAGTCAAGAGTCACAGTCACAGATAGAGCAGGGAGAACTGGTATTTTATCCCTATTTTACAGATGAAGAAGTTGAGGCACAGAGGAGTTAATTACTTTGCCCAAGGTCATTCATTCATTCAATCGTATTTGTTGAGTGCTTCCTGTGTGCAGAGCACTGTACTCAGCATTTGGGAGAGTACAATAAAAACCAGACACATTTCCTGCCCACAATGAGCTTCCAGTCTAGAGGGGGAGACAGGCGTTACTATAAATAAATAACAGGTATGGACATAAGGGCTGTGGGCCTGGGAGGGAGGAAGAACGAAGGGAGCAAGTCAGGGTGATGCAGAAGGGAATGGGAGAAGAGGAAAGGGGGGCTAAGTTAGGGAAGGCTTTTTGGAGGAGATGTGCCTTCAATAAGGCTTTGAAGCGGGGGCGAGTAATTGTCGGATTTGAGGTCACACAGTAGGCAAGTGGTAGAGCTGGGATTAGAACCCTCATCTCCTGACTTGCAGCCCCTGCTCTTTCCATTAGGCCACACTGCTTTTCGTGCCAAGATTAAGCGGCCATAGAAGGTCTTGAACCCCAAAGTGCTTGATTCTCACAGTACTTACTTCCATGAACCCTTCAATCTCCAGTTTCAGTTTTTGCTGGATTAGGCATTTAGTTCCCATGCTAGATGGCCAGAATTAGTGTTTGATGGATAATGAACAGCAGGTAAACATTCAAGAAGATGACCATTCAAGAAGTAGAAAGATCCTTTGCAGTCTGCTTTTCAAATGTGTCTAGCCGATCAAGTAGTTAGGAAGCAATCACTACAAACTGCATGCTGGCCAAGATAGTGAAGAATTGATGATAATAATAATGATAGTGGTATTTAATGCTTCAGCGCTTAGAACAATGCTTTGCACATAGTAAGCGCTTAGCAAATACCATCATCATTATTAAGTGCTTACTATGCACCAATCACTGGAGTAGATACAAGATAGGTCCCATTCCCACATGGGGCTCACAGTCTAAGTAGGATGTAGATGAGGTACTGAATCCCCATTTTGCAGTTGAGGGAACTGAGGCATAGAGAAGTGAAGTGAATTGCCCAAAGTCACTCAGCAGACAAGTGGTAGAGTTGGGATTAGAACCCTGGTCCTCTGACTCCCAATCCCATTCCTCTTTCTACTAGGTCACGTTGCTGCTTCTTATAACACTGACGTTGGTGACACGTTATAAAAGAACCAGAAACAATATACTTGCACAGCTAAAGTAGCAATGCAGGAAAACGAAGCCTTTGCCTAGGAAAAAAAAAATTCTGTAAGGAACATCTGCTTGGCACAAAGCATTTTATGCATTTTATTCATAGCCACAAAACTTTAATGCTCATCCATCAGTAAAAGAGAATCCATCACTGCTAAGTGATATTATGTAAAGCAAGTCTCAGAAGAAGCTTTTGGCCAATCTGAAGATCGTGGACTGGAAAAAATTATCAATGTAAACATTTTTAGTAGCTGTAATGGCGCCTGAAAATGCCTCAATTGCCTACACTTTTATAGATTGTTAAATCTGCAATTTATTTTAAACGTCTAACTTAAATGATTAAATAATCTGCACTCTGTTTTTTTAATGTAATATGTTTTTGAATATCCCAGGCCAGTTCTAATTTTATGAGTTTAGAGGGAGACCAATATTAAACAAATTATGGATATGTTCATAAGTGCTGTGGGGCTAAGTTAGGGGTGAATAAAGGGTACAAATCCAACTGCAAAGGTGACCCAGAAGGGACTGGGAGAAGAAGAAATGAGGCCTTAGTCAGGGAAGGCCTCTGATATAAGACCACGCAGGGAAAAACAGAATCTCTCAGCACAGAATTTGCCTTATTTCCCATCATAGGAACTATTGTTCGGCGACATCGGATTCCACTTCCACCTCCCGATGAGGATCGGTTTTATACGGTAGACTTCTTCAACGTCGACACTGAAGTCATATTTTATGCCCAGAAATACAAAATTGTAGACTGTGACCAGTTCACCAAACATTTTTTGAGGAAACTGGGAGTCCGGGTAAACCCCCCGGTCTTTTGTCCAGAAGATCCTTACATGAAAGAGCGGAAGAAGGTAAGGGAGGATGGTACCAATGGGGGAGTCATCTTTAACTACTGAAATGTTTTGGATGGTCAGGGAGCCCAACATGAGACAGGGACTGAGTCTGATCTGATTGAATTGTACCTACACCAGCGCTCAGCCCAGTGTTTGGCACATGTCAAAAATGCTGCAATTCTTATTACTAATGAATATCTTTAGCCTGCTTTTCCCTTTCTTTCTGCCAACCTTTCCCTTTCTCCTTTGAGTAGAAAAGGATGGCCTCGGGGGGATATGCCCCATAACCCCCCCAAACGTTCTTGCATGTGGTCCCTAAGGGGATGCCCAAAATATGAAGTGCCAGACTGTTTTTCAGGCTCCTAAGCACTTAGTAATAATGTTGGTATTTGTTAAGCGCTTACTATGTGCCGAGCACTGTTCTAAGCGCTGAGGTAGACACGGGAATCAGGTTGTCCCACGTGGGGCTCACAGTCTTCATCCTCATTTTACAGATTAGGGAACTGAGGCTCAGAGAAGTGAAGTGACTTGCCCACAGTCACACAGCTGACAAGTGGCAGAGCCGGGATTCGAACCCATGACCTCTGACTCCAAAGCCCGTGCTCTTTCCACTGAGCCATGCTGCTCTGTATACAGTAAGGGTTCAATAAATACCATTGACTGATTGGGAACACAACAGCAAATAATAGCCGACCTGTCTAGGTCACATACAGGGTGGGAAGTGCAGAGAAGCTCTATTCTTTGTACTCAGGAGGCGTGCGGCTACTACCCTCTAAATTTAGAAGGAGGAGCTGAAGCGAGGTTTTCCCTGAGGAGAAATTAGAATGGAGGTGGTACCAAAGTATCTCCTGCTCCGCTCTCTTTTCTGTCTGCGGACCGTACTAGACTGGATTCCCATACTGGTTCTTCTTTAGAGTCAGGGTTTGGCTCAAAAGGATAATTTCCCATGGCACTTGGAGGGCAGAGCTGCTGGGAGATGAGAAAGCTGTGGTTGGTTTGGCCGAGGGCGTCCTGTCTCCTCTTCAGGAACGGATTAGAATGGTCTACTAGATGGGAGAATTGTAACCTCAGGGTCTCTGGCCACTTCCACTTTACGACAGCATGATCCCCTTTCTCACAGGACTGTGCCAGAGCTTGCCGCTCGATATATTGTTTGAGGAAACAGGGTATCTGTCAATGCCCTAATATAGCTAGTTTCTCCCATTCTCTCTGTGTAGGGAGGGGAGAATTCAGCTCTTTGTTTAATTTGGCAATTTATTGAAAACCCATAAAGATAACTAACTAGTTACATTCTAGTTCTGCTAAAGTTCGATCTGCTGTCATTCAAACACTTAGTCATTTCCCTTTAGGATAACTCATCTGTTGATCTAATCCTCCCTAAATGTATTCATCCTAGGATGTGCATCTGAAAACCTCCCCAAGACAGAGATGAGGTTTTTTGTTTTTTTTAAATGGTGTTTGTTAAGCACTTACTATGTGCCAGGCACTGTACTAAGTGCTGGGGTAATTGCAAGCTAATCAAGTTGGAAACAGTTCATATCCCTCATGGAGTCCACAGTCTTAATCCCCATTTTACAGATGAGATAACTGAGGCATAGAGAAGTGAAGCGACTTACCCAAGGTCACACAGCAGACAAGTGATGGAGGCAAAATTAGAAACCAGGTCCTTCTGACCCAGGCCCATGCTCTATCCACTAGACCATGCTGCTTCTTTGAGGCAGATGGGTTGACAAACATAATTTACGAGTTTGCTGTGCACCTTGATTGAGCAAGTGTAGATAAATACAAAATTTTCTTCTTGCCAGGTCTCAGGACCTCTGGGAAGAAATATGGAGAAATTGAAATCCATCTGCATTTCTGTTCTCTGTACATGACTATACATGTCAACCTACAATACTGATTGGTGATGTGCTGGGCCAATTGTGAATCGTTAGGTATTCTATGAAGCTAAAAGGGCAAAGCATAAACTTCATAAACTATTAAACAATAGGAAAATAATTTACATGCAGTCTAAGAAATAAGCCTAAGTGGTGAGATCATTTAAGAAATACTTGCGCATTAGAAGAATGGCTTCAATACTAAACCTCTTCCAAATATTATTAATGACCTTAGGAGAGTAGGTAAAATTAGGAATTCAATAACAGGATTTTTGTTGGGTTTGTGCACATACTTCCCAAGTGTCTGCTATTTCAAAATTTGGAGCCAAAAGTAAGCAATTTAAACTGAAAAGAGCCTGTGTGGATAAAGTGTATCTTTGTACCCTATGGATAAAATTAGTAACACATTCCTTAGACCACTTCTGATAAGTCCAAAGAAATTATTTATATCAGTGAAGCAGCGCGGCTTAGTGGCCAGAACACAGACCTGGGAGACAGGGGACCCAGGTTCTAATCCTGACTCTGCCAGATGTCTGCTGTATGACCTCGGGCAAGTCATTTAACTTTTCTGGGCCTTAGTTTCCCCATCTGTAAAATGGGGATCCGATACCTGCTCTCCCTCCTATTTAAACTTGGGAGCCCGATGTGGTACAGAGACTGTGTCCAACCTGATTAACTTGTGTCTACCCCAGCGCTTAGAACAGTGTTTGACAAGTAGTAAGTGCTTAATGTATGCCATAATAATTATGGTAAAAACTATAAAAAAAGTTTTAATATCAATCATGGCGCTATCAGGCAGGGAAGAGATCTTGAACGGTTATCTAACCCAGCCCTCTCCACTGAGCAGGATTTATAATGAAAGCTTCCCAGGCAGTTGTGTCTGACAAAAACTTAAAGAGAAGGAGAGCCCACCCATTCCCTCTCCATCAAAATTGACTTGGCATTTAACCCCAAGACCCCATACTAAACCTTCAGTGATTCCTACCCTTGGACTCACAAGATCATGGCTGTCCATAGCCATACTGGAGGAGGATCATGGCAGCTATTCCCATCCTGTAATCCTTGGGCACTGACTGGGGACTACGGGACGAGAAGGGAAGCTCCTTTGTCTACACTTGGGAATGCCCTTAGCTGGCGGCCTCCTCTTCTCATTCATTCGGTCATATTTATTGAGTGCTTACTGTGTGCAGAGCACTGGACTAAGCACTTGGAAAGTACAATTCAGCAACAGATGGAGACAATTCCTACCCCAAAATGGGCTCTCAGTCTAGAACGGGGGAGACAGACAACAAAACAAAGCAAGGAGACAGGCATCAATAGCATCAAAATAAATAAACAGATTTATAGATCCGTATACATCATTCATAAAATAAGTAGAATAATAAATATGTACATATATACACAAGTGCTGTGGGGCAGGGAGGGGGTAGAGCAGAGGGAGGGAATAGGGGCGATGGGAGGGGAGGAGGGGCACAGGAAAAGAGGGCTCAGTCTGGGAAGGCCTGCTGGAGGAGGTGAGCTTTAAGTAGGGCTGTGAAGGGGGGAAGTGAGCTAGTTTGGCGGTTGTGAGGAGGGAGGGCATTCAAGGACAGAGGTAGGATGTGGGCCAGGGGTCTACAGCGAGTGAAGAGTCAAATCGAGGGTTTAGGGAGAAGATATTTTATCAGATTATTGACCTATCCATTTAATCGCAAATGGATTTCCCAAATCCTCAATTTCAAGTAGAGCGTACTGAATATTTAAACTTCTTGTCAAGCACCCATCACCCTTACTCTGTTTTCTTTAAATCAAGCAGCTTCATTTAAAGATATAAATGTCTTTGGGTGGTCTGAAAGAGGAATTTTAGTTTTTCAAAGTATGCTGAAAGGACTTTCAGCAACAAAAGTCTGTTTCAAATCAACGACTTGATTAAAGTTCTTGTTTTTGATTTGACTGAGTGAAGTGTTTGAAAACACCTTAGAACATTCCAGGAAGAACATGTCTTTGTGCTCATTTGCCTGCAGGTTAGCACTTAAGTGGAAAAAACACTTTCTCCCAACTCCTTGATTTGCAGGTGACAGATAAGATGAATCCCTTTCGCCCTTATGAACACATTGATACCTTGGGCCAATTCTTGGAGCATGATGGCCATGTTCTGCGTTTCTTCTGCTTGTGGGATGACACTGAATCTGTATTTGGAGATCCAAGAAAACTCATCCTCCACTACTTTTTGGCTGACGATACCATTGAGATAAAAGAAGTGATCCAAGCCAACTCAGGCAGAGATGCTGTTCCTTTATTCCTTAACAGAAGAAAGCTGCCTAAGGTAAAAAAAAAAAAGGGGGGGGCAGGGGAGAGAAACTACATCAAATGTTGCTTTTCCTTTCATATTGAAAAGTCTTGAATTGTGATTCTGAATGTTGTAGAGTAGGAGCAGGACCGAAGTTGCAATGTATATATCCAGAGCACTGAGATTATTTTAACCAAGTAACCAACTACTTTTTGCATACAACACATTTTCAAAGTAGTTGAAAAATTGGCCCAATTGGGTTTAAAGACAGCATGAAGTCCAGGAAGAATTCAACTGTGAATTCAGGTTACTTAGGTTAACACTGTTCAGATTTTTCCCTAGTCTTGGGTAGACAGCTGAGCCTGAAGGAGGAAAATGGTTTTGAGACAAATGATAAAGCCTTCCCTGATGTAGACAGAATGGGTATAATGAAAATCTTTCAAGGATGGAGGCTGTGTTTTTTGACTCTTTCAGGAGTTTTGATAATTGCTAAACAGTTAGGATAATCGGGCAAAATGGGCTGTGTCGTCTTGAGAGAGCCAAATCTGATATTTATCATCTTTTGACTATGTGAACTAACCTGGGTTCCAGTTCATTTGGGTAATTGGCCATCCACTATAATGCATATTGCTGCTTCCCATGACATAGCCTTTGGAGAAAAAGCATGACCTAGTGGAAGGAGTATGAGCCTAGGAATCAGAGAATCTGGGTTCTAATCCTGGCTTTCCCACTTTCTTGCTGTGGGACCTTGGGGTTGTCCCTTAATTTTTCTGGGTCTCAGTGTCCTCATCTGTAAAATGGGCATTGAATGCCTGTTCTCCCTCCTATTCAGACTGTGAAGTCCATGTGAGACAGGGGCAGCGTCATTCATTCATTCAATAGTATTTATTGAGCGCTTACTATGTGCAGAGCACTGTACTAAGCGCTTGGAATGTACAATTTGGCAACAGATAGAGACAGTCCCTGCCCATTGATGGGCTTACAGTCTAATCGGGGGAGACAGACAAAAACAATAGCAATAAATAGAATCAAGGGGATGTACATCTCATTAACAAAATAAATAGGGTAATAAAAATATATACAGATGAGCAGATGAGCACAGTGCTGAGGGGAGGGGAAGGGAGAGGAGGAGGAGCAGAGGGAAAGGGGGGGAAGGGGACTTAGCTGAGGGGAGGTGAAGGGGGGGCAGAGAGGGAACAGGGGGAAAAGGGGAAGCTCAGTCTGGGAAGGCCTCTTGGAGGAGGAGAGCTCTCAGTAGGGTTTTGAAGAGGGGAAGATAATTAGTTTGGCGGAGGTGAGGAGGGAGGGCGTTCCAGGACCGTGGGAGGATGTGGGCCAAGGGTCGACAGCAGGATAGGCGAGAACGGGGGACGGTGAGGAGGTGGACGGCAGAGGAGCGGAGCGTGCGAGGTGGGCAGTGGAAAGAGAGAAGGGAGGAGAGGTAGGAGGGGGCAAGGTGATGGGGAGCCTTGAAGCCTAGAGTGAGAAGTTTTTGTTTCATGCGGAGGTTGATAGGCAACCACTGGAGGTTTTTAAGAAGGGGAGTGACATGCCCAGAGCGTTTCTGCAGCAAGATGGAGCCGGGCAGCGGAATGAAGAATAGACTGGAGCGGGGAGAGACAGGAGGAAGGGAGATCAGAGAGAAGGCTGACACAATAATCCAGCTGGGATATTATGAGAGCCCGTACCAGTAAAATAGCTGTTTGGGTGGAGAGGAAAGGGCGGATCTTGGCGATATGATAAAGGTGAGACTGGCAGGTCTTGGTGACGGATTGGATGTGTGGGGTGAATGAGACAGCCGAGTCAAGGATGACACCGAGGTTGCGGGCTTGAGAGACGGGAAGGATGGTCGTACCATCCACAGTGATAGGGAAGTCAGGAAGAAGACAGGGCTTGGGAGGGAAGATAAGGAGCTCCAACCTGATTATCCTGTATCTACCCCAGCGCTTGCTTGGTACAGTGCTTGACACATAGTAAGCAGTAAACATATACCACATTTCTTGTTGTTATTACTACTAATGATCATTTATAAAGTACCTTGAGTCCAGTAGGTATCTATCTCATAGATATAATAGGAGGACAAATTGAAAGAACCGATATGAAAGAACTTTGGAAAAATAAAAGCACCTGACACATTCAAGATATTATGTAATTGATTTTAGAAGTTTTTCTTATCAAAATGTGGTAAGTCAATAACTGTCTCTCCTTGCTTTATCTATCTGGCAGTTTGCCCCAACTGGAATGTATCAACCCGGCCAAATTACAGATCGCACCCTTCTCAATGTATTTGGAGGATTAGTGGGGAATAAAGGACGTTACATTCTGGATAATCGTAAGGTGAGAGATCTGTAAAGATCAAGTGGGTATATTTGATACTTTCTAGTATTCAGGTATCTGAAGTCGGCTATTGATATGCACACAGTGAAATACTTTTTCCCTATAGGTTGTGGTAAAAAGGATGCAATCCGAGGGAAATTATTTAAGACCAGGAGAAATAAGCCTGTTGTGAGAAGGGAATGTCTGTTTATTGTTATATTGTACTCTCCCAAGTGATTAGTACAGTGCTCTGCACCCACTAAGTGCTCCATAAATGCGATTGACTGGGTGTAGTTGACATTAAATTTTCATAAGTTTTGAAGTCATACAATGCTAAGAGAATGCTTGAAAATTAGGACAGTCAGTCCATCGTCTTTGAGTGCTTACACTGTGTAGAGCACTGTACTAAGAACTTGAGAGAGTACAGTACAATAGAATTAGTAGACCCAACCCCTGCCCTCAAGCTGCTTACAGTCTAGCTGGGGAGACAGACACTAATATAAATGACAATAATTGGAAGCAACTGACTTTAAAAGTATGTACATAAGTGCTGTCGGGGGAGGTGGGGTAAATGCTTAGGGGGTAAGGACTCAAGTGCATAGGTGATGCAATTGTGAGTGGGGGGATACGGGACTAGGGTGTGATGAAGCAGTGTGGCCTAGTGGAAAGAGCAAGAGCCTGGGAGGCAGGGGACCCAGATTCCAATCCCAGCTCCACCACTTGGCTGCAGTGTGACCTTGGGCAAATCACTTAACATCTCTGTGCCTCAGTTTCCTCATCTGCAAAATGGGGATTCAGTACCCCTCTCTTTCCTACTTAGAGTGTGAGCTCCATATGGAATCTAACTATCTCGTATCTCAGCACTTAGTACAATACTTGGCCCATAATAAGCACTTACCGAATGCCATTACTATTATTATTATTATTATTACATGAATGATTAGTTCAGGGAAGGCTTCCTAAGCTTGCCTCTAGGCTGTAAGCTCATTGTGGGCAGGGTATGTGTCTGTTTATTGTTGCTCTGTAGTCTCCCAAGCACTTAGTATAGTGCTCTGCCCTCAGTAAGAGCTCAATAAATATGACTGGATGAACGGAGATGTGGTTTTAGAAAGGCTATGGAGTTGGGGAGAGCATGGGACTGCCAGATGTGAGGAGGGAGCGGGGTCCAGACCGGGGGAGGGCGTGAGCGAGGGGTCAATGGCGAGAGAGAATAGAGTGGCATTAGAGGAGTGTAGTTTGCTGGCCCGGTTGTAGTGGGAGAAGAACATGAAGAGATCCAGTCAGGTGTATTAAAGCCAGTGGTGAGGAGTTTCTGCTTGATGCAGAGAAGGTTAGGCAACCACTGGAGGTTTGTCTAGGTCAAGTGAATCTATTATATTTGAATATTATATTAAATCACAGAAATTCAACTTTTTAACAAAATTCTCTCATGTTATTTTGCAATTCTCATAGCATGGTATCAAATCTGTGGTTTTTGTGCTAGACAGGACACGTGCTCCAGGAATTTTACAAAGACAATGACCTGACCCTGGGGGCTACCATCAATGTCTGGGGAAGAAAGGTCCTCCTCTGTGACTGCGATGACTTTACTAAAGAATATTATAGGACGAAATATGGAATTGGTAGGTGGCAAATACAACAGATTCTTTCTGTTGCCCAGTTTCAAATACTGCATATATTCCTTTCTCTACAGTATATTTTACTAAAAACTCCTAAAAGCATGTTATCATATAGACAAGAGGAAATAAATACCTTTCATTTGTTTTGCTTGTGGGCCTGATCATAGGCATTAAAACGACAGTCTATTTTAACCCCTTTACTCTTCCTTGCACATAATACCAATAAACCCTTCCACTTCAATTTTCCTTATCTTAAACTCAGTTCAAAGTTGAGTTATTCTGGAAAAATCTGAGCTATTTTTTTTTTTGAGAGGTTTGTGATTTACTAATCGGAGAAAATAATGTATTCTTCAGCTGTACTCATTCAAGATTCAGAAACAAGTCCTAGACTCACTGGTCTGAAATGGCTTTTCCAGATTTGTGACAGTTTAGATCTTGTAGCTTTTGGCACTCAGTGGCGTGCTTTCAGGTTTTAGTGTAAAAATTGCTGTACCATTTTAAAATTTTTAAAGCCCAGGTTTAGAGAAGCAGGAGTCAGGAGACTTGGGCTCTAATCTTGGGTCTGCCACTTGTCTGCTATATGGCCTTGGGTCAGTCATTTAATTTCTCTGGTCTCAGTTTCCTCATCTCTAAAATTGGGGACAGATACTGGTTTTCTCTCTCACTAAGGCCATGAGCTCTATGGAAGAGGTCTAATGTAGGGATAGGACAGGGACCATGTCCAACCTGATTATCTTGTATTCACTCCAGTGTTTGGCACATAGTAAGCACTTCACAAATACCACAATTATTATGGCTATTATTAAATATTACTTTCCCATTTCGGTTAAGATGGAGGCTGCCCCTCCATTTATTCCTTAACTTTCCCCAGTTCTTACTGGGTTGTTGAATTTGTTTCCTCTCCCTCATTGTCTCATCCAAGCATGGAAGCACTGCAGTTCTTTCCGCCTCCAGGGCCTCGTGTAAGGAATCAGGTCCTCAACTTTCCTCTGGGAACCTAAAATCGGCCTCTAGGTCCTTCCTCCTACATTTTTTAAAAATGGTGTTTGTTGAGCACCTACTATATGTCAAACAGTGTTCTCTATGCTGGAGTAGGTACACTGCCTTTGACACTGTCCCAATATTGAGTAAAACCGGCTCTTCCTCAACCTCCTTTTCCTCCCCCTGCTCTTTGTTATTTACCAAGCCCCCAACCCCCGCCACCCAGTGCCCTGCCAACCATTCACCCGTCAAGAGGGTAAGGGTGGAAATCCACTTTTGGGTGGGCCTTAAATGAAAATTGTAAACATGCAGCTCCAAAAGCAAAACAAAAAATAGTTACCAGGGGGCAGAGAGAGAGAACCAAAGGACTTAATTTAATTTTATATATGAAATTGTGTTCATTTTTCAGGACTTTTGAGAATTCTGAGGTTGCATTAAAGAAAAGAGAGAGGTGTGAGACAGAGAGGAAGTGGAGGGGAGGAGAGGAAGAGCAGGAGAGGGGATAGTGCGGGGGAAGGGAGATGGGAGTTGGGGGAGAAGGAGATTTGGTGCTCTTCTAACTTTTTCAGCAGCCCTTCCAAAAGCCCAGGACCAGGGAAGAGGTGAATTATCCATCCTTCCACTCCATTAGCTGGGATAAGATTTCTTTCGGGGCACTTGTGGTCCATTTCATTTGAAGATTCTTCAAAATTAGCATTTTCTCTTATTCTACCAAAAAAAAAACCTCTTAAAAAAATAACCCAAAACTAAGATCTTGCTTTTAAAGAAAATTCAGCACTGGGTTTTCTAAAACTAAAAAAAATGCAAATATAAAATTCAACTTCAGTCACTCTGACTCATTTACCGGTCACATGGCGTATATTTAAACGCACATTTTTACATTTTGCAGTTGCTTGTATTATTTCATGTTACTGAGCACCAGTCATGCACTTTGTGCATCAGCTTACTTGCAATTGGAAATACGATATTTGACAGAAAAAGACGAGTCAGAATTACTTTGAAAATTCCTACCTTTGTTTTATGCTGTGGCTAAATTACTACCTGCCAATACTTAGATTTTTAGAGCCTTTGTATTGACCTTGTGATTTTCATGTGAGTTGCTAGCTGTCCTGTTACGCTTAGAACCAGCCCAATTTATCCCACAGGCTCCAGATTTCTGTTAGGCCAAATGTTCAATAAGGCTCAAGAATCATCATAATTGTGGTATGTAAGTGCTTACTATGTGCCAGGCACTGTACTATGTGCTGGGGTAGTTATAAACAAATTGGGTTGGAGCAGCAAGGGCCTGGGAGTCAGAAGGACCTGTTTCTAATCCTGGCTCCACCACCTGTCTACTGTGTGACCCTGGGCAGATCACTTCACTTTTCTGTGCCTCAGTTCCCTCATCTGTAAAATAAAGATGAAGATTGTGAGCTTCATGTGGGACACAGACTGTCCAATCTGACAACCTTATATCTGTCCCAGCGATTAGTACAGTGCCTGGCACATTGTAAATGCTTAACAAATGCCATTTGAAGCAAAAAAAAAAGACCTGCAGTTGTCAACTTCCCTGCAACCTCCAGCCTCCCAATTCCACCAGGTCCCCTATTCACGTCTACCACCCTGATCTGGCCCCACAGGAAGAACTTTAAGCACTTATTTTGTGTCAAGCACTGTACTAAGTGCTGGAGTAAATACAAGGTTGTCTGGTTGGACACAGCCCGTGTCCCACCACTTTCTGTGATCCAGTGAACAGCCAAGCACCTCCACCCCACAGATACTTCCTTAATGTTGGCCAGGAGTAGATTTCTGAGCTTTTTTGCTGAGGGTTAGTATCTACTTCAGTGCTCAGCTCCCAGAAGGCAGGCGCTAAAGATGATACGAATCCTGGATCTGCCACTTGTCAGCTGTATGACTGTGGGCAAGTCACTTCACTTCTCTGTGCCTCAGTTGCCTTATCTGTAAAATGGTGATTAACTGTGAGCCTCACGTGGGACAACCTGATTACCCTGTATCTCCACCAGCGCTTAGAACAGTGCTCTGCACATAGTAAGCGCTTAACAAATACCAACATCATTAAAGATGATACAGTGATAGTTAGCATTGTATCACCCTCCCCTTTTTAAAATGCCAGAGAAAACAAGAATGGAAGGCCAGATGGAGGGGGTTTAATGACACAGAGAATGGTGAACTGCCCAGGCCCGAGGCCAAGATTCCTAGTATCTCTGTCTTGGGTCCAAGTCTGCTAGGGAGTTCAGGGATGATTGTAATAGCTTCTCAAGATCCCTTCCAGTTCAATTTAGGCATCGGAGAGTCGCCCTTTTTTTAAAAGACTCCCAGAGATCCATCAGAGACTCTTCCCAGGGTCTAGCATAGCAACCTTCTCTTCTTGCCTCTTATTTGACACTCTAGGTATTAGATTGCTGACCTGCAAATCACCAAACACATTAGACTTCTTAAATATAGTTAGCCTCTCATGAGTGACTTTGAATTTAATTCCTTTTTGGACCATCAATCCACACAAAGGGGGAGTAGGAATAATAATAATAATTATGGTATTAAGCGCTTACTATGTGCCAAGCACTGTTCTAAGTGCTGGGGTAGACACAAGGTAACCGGGATGTCCCCCCTGGAGCTCGCAGTCTCAATTCCCATTTTACAGATGAGGTAACCGAGGCACAGAGAAGTTAAGTGACTTGCCCAGGCCACACAGCAGACAAGCGACGGAGCCGGGACGGAGCAGACGAGTGATGGACCTCTTACTCTCAAGCCTGTGCTCTTGCCACAAGACCATGTTGCTTCTCTATCTAATCTAACTGAAATCTAGATTTCTAAGATCTGATTCGTAAAACCCTCTTGGCCCTATTTCCTCTTTAATCCATCAATCAATCAATGGTATTTACTGAATGCTTACGGTGTGTAGAGCACCGTACTAAGCACTTAGGGAGACTGCAGTGCAATTGAGTTGGTGGACAAACGCCCGCCTTCAAGGCGCTTGTAGACCGTAAGCTCTTCGTGGGCAGGAAACAGGTCTACCAACTCTGTTATATTGGACTCTCCCAGGCGCTTAGTAAAATGCTCTGCCCACAGCAGGCGCTCAATAAATACCACAGAGAGATTGTAGTCTGTGCATCCCCAACTTCAGTCTGCATGGCTTTAAGGCTTTGGGTGGGGAGGCTTTAGGGAATGGCGGAGCCTAATTTTAAAGAGGGTCAAGTTATGCAGCCGTGCAGAATCCTTGTCCTGGAATTGCTTAACCTGGACAATTGAAAAGACAGGAAACTTGTATTTTACCAACTGCCAGAGCTATTTAGTGTATTCGGATGGGCACATAGAGCACTGTGAATTTCTGAGCACTGCTACGAGAAAGTACCATTAACAGTCCCAGTTTTGTACTGCCATGTTAAAGGCTGCAAATGCTAGGCATAGTGCAGCCCCCACTGTGGCAAACGGAACTCTGTGCCGTGGTCATGCACAAGGTGGCGCTATTGGAGTGTAAGAAAATATTAAGCCATTTTCAGTAGTTAATCCACCAAAAAAATTGCGGTATTGGGAAAAGAACCTGTTAGAAAACCTGCTATTCTTGTGAGCTACAGAATGCACATTTGATCACTCGGCAATCCAACATATAGTCTCCCTCCCTCAGCCCCACAGCATTTACGGACGTATCCATAATTTATTTATATTACTGCCTGCCCACCCCTGCAAACTGTAAGCGTGTTGTGGGCAGGGAAGGCATCTACCAACTCTGTTATAGCGTACTCTTCCAAGCGCTTAGTACAGTGCTCTGCACACAGTAAGCACTCAGTGAATCTGATTGATTAGTCTGACGATGCTTGGTTTTCCAGTTCAGCGTGTGCTATATGTGGGATGTGTTATGACTTTATCAGGCATTTTTTATATAACTAACTTCCTGGACACATCCTGCACTTTCTCACAGATGATTCAAAAGCATTGCATTCTGGTATATTAATTTTGGTAATATGCTACCATGAATGTATGTTTGCCCAAAACGTGTTTCTGGAAGCTTCCAAGTAGAACAAGCCTTCCATGAATGAGTTTTTGCACTGCTTTGGATTTGTACCCTTTCCTCAGGTTTCCACTCTTCACAGATGCCTCTCTGGCCCCGAGGGAGACCACACGTTGCTTTTTTAACTGTAGATAATTTAGATATCCCGTGTCTACTTGACTCCAGGGAATGTGCCTACCAACTCTGTTATATTGTACTCTCCCAAGCGCCTAATACAGTGCTCTGCATGGAGTAAGCGCTCAGTAAATATGATTGACAGTCTTCCAGAGAGGCCAAGAGGGCTTTCATAAATATGTACTCTCTCTCTAAGAGGTCTTGAGTAATATCTGTTCCAAGAGGATTAGAAACAATTGTATTTAAGGATATAGTCAGGGAGTGGAATGCATACTGTGAAATTTCCTTTATGAAATAGTAGGTACTTCCTACTGGCAGGTTCTAAACAGTATCTATGATTTATTTCAGTGAGCCTATCTCTGCTAGATTGTCAGATCTTTGTGTTCTCTGTGTTCTTCCGAGTGCTTACAGGTGTTCTGTGTACATTGAGTGTGCAATAGATACTACTGATTGTTGGTGAAAAACGTTTCAGAGAGAAGCTACAAATGGTCAAAAGGAATGAAAACTTTTTAGTCTGTCAAGATCTCCACCCTATACAGTGTTGGATGGGTCAGATACTCTAATTTACCATTCATTCTCCCTTTCCTGGAAAGTGATGTGTTACGTTTTTACTATTCATCCCATCATACCTTTAGTGAAAGCAAAATTTCACTGAAGAAGAAATCTTAGTTTTATAAAATTCTAATGATTACCAGTGTATGGGGAAGGAATTAGAATAGGTAGTTCTTTCTGGGGTCCCCTGAAATCTCCCTTGCCATTCCAGGATCAATGTAATGGAATGGGCTAGACCTTTATTCTAGATGATGAACTTTATTCTAGATGATGCCCAGAAAAAAACTGTGCTGCTTTTAGCTTTGAGCATTACGCCTTAGCCATGCCAAACCAATACTATGTGAAATGGAGAATTTGATTTGATAAATATTGAAAACCAAACAGGATAATTCAAAGCCCCAGATGCATTTTGGGGGAACCTAACATCCAATTTAGCTATACAGGGTGGTAAAATCATAGACAAAATTTTTACTTACATTTCTTAAGTGGGCAAATAATGATTTTTGGAGCAGTTTCAGTATACTGCAGGATGGATTTACATTGCAGTTTTTAGATTGCAACAGAGGCAGCGTGGAGCAGCAGTTGAGAGATGACTTTTAATTATGATGGCATGATTGGACATAATAATAATAATACTTAAGTGCTTACTATGTGCCAAACACTATTCTAAGTACTGGGGTAGATATACGTTATCCAGGTTGGACACAGTCCCTGCCCCACATGGAGCTCACAATCTACGTAAGAGGGAATAGCATCTAATGCCCATTTTACAGATGTGGTAACTTGGGCAAAAAGAAGTTAAGTGACTTGCCTAAGGTCACACGGCAGACATGTGGCAGAGGCACAATTAGAACCCAGGTCCTCTGACTCTCAGGCTCATGTTCTTTCCGCTAGGAGAGAGGAAGTCAACGGGGTGTATGTACACAGGCTTTTGGGAGGAAAAGGACTTACAGGTAAGATAAGGGAAGGAAGGGAGAAATTTAGCCACAGGTCTGTCTGAGGAAGACGTTTGCATTTCATTTTCTTAGCCAGTGAATGAACTTAGAAACTAGGTTTTTTTGTTTGCTTTTTTGTGGGTAGGTCAAAAGCAGAGATAAAACTTAAAAACCAAAGCATTCTGTACATTTGAGGAATTTACCCAACCTTTCTGTCCTCTCCTCTTGAAACCTGAGGGGAAACCCAGGAAAATGATCACACTCCAAGTATTTAGCTAGAGATGTGAAGGCAAAGGATAAATGTTTATTCTTGCCATTTAGACTTGATTTTTTTTTTCTGCATTGAATCCATGGTGACCATTTAGTCAATTTTCCAGTTACTGTAAACATGAACAAAGCAGACTCTGACGGGAGTTCTTTCTCTTGCGTTTGAGACTGTCTGAAATACAGCTCTTCTTCATCCAGAAACACATTGAGTCTTTCAAAACTAGTCATTATCAGAGCAAAACAAAAACCAGGATTTTTTTTTTTCTTGTGTTACAGAGACGTTTACCCCGGTCCCATGTAAAGCCGCTCCTTGTCCAAAGCCAGAAAAGACCCTTCCACCGTACAACGGCTTTGGTTCTGAAGAGGACTCCCTTTGTTCCTGTGTAGGAATCCTGCCCAAACCTCCCCAAAAAGACTTCAAGAAGTTCATGGAAAAAGACAGGTATCAGATGACTGATTATTTGTCAGATAATTGCTCCATTTCCGCTTGGAATTTCTGCTGGGTGACATGTAATGATGGTGGATAGTCTACGTTCTGCTGTGGCATAGGCTTTTACTACACAACTGGGATAAATGTAATGGAATTATTTGTGAATGTTCTCACAACACAAATCTATTAGGGCATAATGCCACTGATTAAACATGTACACAAGTGCCGAGGGTGGTTATAAACGAACACGTAAGTGTAAGAGGCAGACTTTGGGTTGATATTGTTTGGGATGGTGAGAGTTAGGTGGGGAAGCCTTATTGGAGGCAGGAGAGCAAGAGCCAAGAGAAGCAGCATGGCCTAGTGGGTAGATCTTGGGCCTGAGAGTCAGAGGGACCTGGGTTCTAATCCCGGCTTCACCACTTGTCTGCTGTATGATCTCGGACAAGTCACTTCACTTCTCTGTGTTTCAGTTACCTCTTCTGTAAAATGGGGATTAAGACTGTGAGCCCCTTGTGGGACAGGGACTGTGTCTTACTTGATTACTTTGTATCTGCTCCAGCGCTTAGAACAGTGCCTGACATAATAAGTGCTTAACAAATACCACAGAAAAGAGGATTTAGGATTTCCCCATAAGAGGAGTTTCCTCAAGAACCTAACCACCACCTCACTGTGGTAGAACTCCCCATATTATTTGGCTTTCTCACGTACATAATGCAATGTAAATTTGTTCTATTATTCCCTTGCTTAATACCTTCCCAAATTCAAGGTTTCTCAAGTCTTGGCTCTAAATATTTCACATTTCACCCATGTGGCAACTTGCATGCTTCTTGCTCTTTGACAAACTATGCTATTGAAAAATTTCACTGTTTCTAGGCCTAGAACATCAAACTGCATTTTATTAAGTGAGTCATCTGGTCGGGTTTGCTGACCTGCAAATTTGTTTGTGCTTTGAAAATGTAGGCTATCAATTAAGACTATTTCTGAAGTACTTCAGAAGTACTTCCCTGGGCCATCATTTTTGAGTGCTTTCAGCTTTGGTTTCGCTAGGGAGAAGAGGCACTGTAGAAAGAAATCATCCTAGACTGGTCAAGTTGCAATGCATGGATGGATGTTGCACTGTCTCCTCAAGCTGAAAATGGAAGTCTTACATCAGGGAAATGATGAGGAGGAGGAAGCTTAAAAGGGGAAAGGGAGGATAGTCTAGGGAGAGAAGGGAAAGATTACAGCCACCCTTTATTTGAATGCAGTCTGGTTGGGAGAGATTGCTGCTGTTCTCTCTCTCCACATCCTTTGTGTTTGTTTGTATGTATGTACTGTGAGTGGCCTAGGGGTTAGAGCACGAGCCTGGGAGTCAGAAGGACCTGGGTCCCAGCTCTGCCACTTGCTATGGACAAGTCACTTCACTTCTCAATGTCAGTTACCTCATTTGTAAAATGGGGATTGACTGGGAGCCCAGTGTGGTACCTGGACCATGTCCAACCTGATTAGCTTGTATCTACCCCAGAGCTTAGTTCAGTGTTTGGCATATAATAACTCCTTAATAAATACCATAAATATGCTGAAAAATGCAAAAAATCTTATATTACTAGTAAGTTGAATTTGGCTTTCACATCTATTCTCACAACTTTGCTTTGAGGGACAGAGAGGAGGGGATGATGATGATTTCCATTTTATGCATGAGAATGCTGATGCCCAGAGTGCTTGCATGACTTGGCTGAAGTTGTACAGCAAACCAGTGGCAGAACTGGAGCTCAGAACCTGATCTTCTAGACAACATAGTCCAGGGCCCTAAAAGCAGAGCATGAGAAATAGGTAATTCTTGGAGCCCAGCGATGTGTGGTTATTGCTTATACTCTTGGGGCTAGTAACTGAACAGTCTTCAGTGTTAGCCATTTGAGAAGTGGGGACACATTTCTCAGTTTGAAATGAATGGAAAAAATTCTCCCAATTGAATAAAATTCAATAAAATCAGGGTCCTCTGGATTCTGGAATTTGAGGAATCATATTTTTGCAGTTTTCCTTCAAAGGAGGCTGCATACATACGTGCTAGCCTTTTCAATATTGTTGGTGTTGGAAAGGTGTGTAATTCTGCTGCGTAAGACAAGTGGTCACGGAAGCCATATTAAAATTTTCGAACTGCTTCATTAACTGAATTGTTGCTGTAACGGTGGTCTTCTCCAATTTGGTTTCCTTCTCCCCACTCCTCGCACTGAGCCAGGAGTATGCTTCCAAAAATCTCCACCCAGTAGGATGACATACTGTCGTTTCCATGGCAACTGATGCACTGCAGTGGTGAGGCTTGTGTGTAAGCTTAAACAATCTGAGGTCTTGAAACTGCAAGAGCCAGTAAAAGCAGAATGGCTCTAAATAAGATGATTGAATGGTCAGAAATCTTAAGTCAAGCATCTCTATTTTGAGACAGATGAAATATTCTGCATGAGGCTCCAAATAATTTAGAGGGGCAGTTATAAAATTTTTAATTACCATGTGTTTAGGGTGGTTCACAGAAGTCATAGATGGCTTCATGTATCAGCAGTAAGGTGACTGTTCCCAGACTGGTGGTGTTAATAACTGAATAATAATATTTTCAAACTTCAAATGTTCATTTTTATTCTGACTTGTTTCTGATGCCGGGCAACAGCTTCTGTAAATCATTTCTTTCTCTGGTCATTTTCCTTTCCAACATTTTAAAAAAGTCATCTATATCCATTTTGTTTACAGTGCTTTCTGAGGTGATTTCCCTGTTGATTTTGTTGTGAAGAGAGCCTTAAGTTAAACTAATTTTGGTTTTCAGAATTAAGACATATTTAATGTCAGACCTGAAAATTCCACTAGAAATTTGTTCCTTCATAACTTATTATACTATCCAAAGCTTACTTCTTTCTAGTAGAAGTGGTACCTCTTTCATATCAAAAGACCAATTCCTCTGAAGGAGGGCTAGTGCAAAACTTGAAATTTCATACACTAGCAGAGCAGATTGCATAGGATGTTAGATCATAACACTGGGGTTTCAATTCTTGGATTCAGTGAATCAGCTTGAATATTGCATCTACTCCCAGATCTAAATAGAACACCCTTATAAATAGTCACTTGTCTACTCACCTGGGAAGAATCAGATTTTTCCTTATATGTCTTTTGGAGAGGGGTGTGGACTGGAGGTAGAAGTTATTTTATACTCATTTCAAGACTAATATAGGGCATTTAATCTAATGTCCAGAGGCCAGGTATGGGTACTGTTTGATGTTTCCCCTATTCTTCAGCAATTAAGGTCAGTTGGCTGGTATGTATTAACAGCCCAGAGATTTAGTGTTGGGAGTCAGGAGACCTTTTTGAATCTATAATGGACAGAAGGAAACCAAATTGGCGCAGACAACAATTCAGATAATGAAGGAGTTTGAAAATTTTATTGTGCCTTCTATGACAGGAGAGACAGAGAGAGAGTGTGTGTATGTGTGTGTGTGGTGGGGAGAGGGCTGCACACTGATGAAGGGGAAAAGGCTGAGGGGGGAGTGAAGGGGGCAACGGAGCCCTTAGGCAACATGTCTATTTGCCCTGAACCTCTATCTCAAGGGTTCATCCAAACAGCTGGAGCAACATTTTGAGCAGTCTCAAAATATAGGTAATAAACTGATTGCCATTCCCAGTCTGATTGAAAGTGAACCTGGAAGCTTTGTGCCAATAAGAAATCTATTAAGGAATTTTCCAAAATAATTTTTTCTTTCCTACACAGCTATAATCATGGAGTTAGTGAGTCCAGAGACTTGGCAAGGGCCATATATTTTTATGTATCAAAGAAAAATGTCAATCAGTGGTATTTATTGACCACTTCCTGTGTACAGAACTCTGTATTAAGTGCTTGGGAAAGTACAGTACAACAGGGTTGGTAGATACATTCCCTGCCCACATGTTTAGAGTCTAGAGATGCTAAATATCACTGTCCTATTGCTTACTATTTTTGGTCTTACCTAAAGCATTACCACAATTTTAATGGTATTTGGTAGGTTTATTCATGTATGAGAGTTCTGGGTTCTTCATATTGTTTACAGGCCAAGGATACAAGGCACTTCTATCTGAAAAAAATTTGTGTCCTGTATCAAATAAAACTTTCATTTTCCTTTTCTCTTTTCCACTTAGCTTTGGCGGTGAGAGTAATATCCTTCGATTTATTGCAAAATTCATCACTGATGACCCTGTTGACAGGGAAAGAAAGTTTGTTGTTTCATTTTTCCTCAGCGATGACTCTATTTCGGTCTTTGAGCCGCCACAGAGAAACTCAGGTAAGAAGACTTAAAATCTGAATGCTAATCTTCTAAGCCTCTCTCAAGGAAAATGTGCCTGACAATCTTTCAACAGGGGCTTATACTCCTAATTCATAATCACCTCTCCCCTCCCCATTCCTCCCCTTCCTCCCTAAGTGAAAGATTCTCTGTAGATTAAGAAATTAAATGCCTTTTGTATAATAAACCTGAGTTCAGCAGAAGGATTGGGCTGTGAGGGTAACAGGGTAGGCTGCTTTGCATTTTCTCTTGTGATTTTCTTTCAGTGGAAACCAGGCATTTCCTTTGGTACCTAAGATAAATCCCAGGGTTGGGGTGAAGGCATTCCAGTAGTTCAGTGTGGCACATTCATGGGAGTGCTGCCTTCTAGGTTCACAAGGATGTGTTGAGATTAAACTATAAAACTGAGAAAAAAACATGAAGATTCAATCTTAAACTAGACTTCACCCCATTGCCATAATACATTGTTTGATTTTCCAGTTTAATTTCACTACTTAATTCCTCCAGTAGACTTCTGACTCAAGTAGTTCAAGTCTTGCATTCACAGAGACAGCCTTCTGAACTTTTCTAAGTGCAACCTATATACAGTGGCATAGAGATAGGCCCATTTGCTGCTGAGTGTGTAATTCAACAAGAAGCAAGAAACTGACTCTAGCTTTCAGGAGCAAGTCTAGTTCATATTGAATATGGTAATCTTTAACAAATGTATTACAGAATGTAATTCTATATATTCTAATCCTAATAACAGCATGGCCTAGTGGAAAGAGCATGGGCCTGGGAGTCAGAGGACCTGGGTTCTAATACTGGTTCTGCCGGTTGCTTGCTTTGTGATATTGGGCAAGTCACTTGACTTATCTATGCCTCCATTTCCCCAAATGTAAACTATAGGATTCAATACCTGTTCTCCCTCCTACTTAGGTTTTGAGCCCCATGTGGGACAGGGACTATGTCTGACCTAAATTAACCGGTACCTACACCGAAGTGTAAAACAATGTGTTTTACACATAGTAAGTGCTTAATACCATAAGAAATAGCATATTTTACAAATGTTTCTTTTACATCTTCACGTTAAGAAACTGTATATTAAGGACAATATACTGTTGTTGGCCCAACCACCAGAGGCAAGAATGAATTCAGTTTCATCCTCAGGGCTTCTCTGCTGCTCAGATTGTTGCTAAGTCTGCTAAAACACATGCCAATAGGAATGCGGGCATTGCAGGGTGCTGATACAATAGCCTTTAACTTCTGGCGGTAGTGAATGCCATAGGAATTTGTCACTCCCAGCCTACGGCAGAGTCAGGCGACCCGAGAGGCATGTAGCCATAGCCTCTACTCACGAAAGACCGAGGCCTGAACTTGAGAGGAGACATAAATCAGGATTGAGTTACCTTGTCTTTATGGGGAAACTTTCATCATTGTTTCCCCCATTGTCTCACTACTCGGAGCTCTGAAAGCCAATCCTTGGTGACACCACCGAAGGAGATGGACATTCAGAAAATTCGGACCCTCTTCCTGTGGCTGTTCTATTGACTCCAGTGGATCCTACATGTAGAAGAATTGTAGGCATGCCTATGGAAAATAGGAAGTCATTCTGCTGACCTCTACTCCTACACTTTTCTGTTTTTATGGTATTCGTTAAATGCTTACTATGTGCCAGGCACTGGGGTAGATACCAGCTAATCAGGTTGACGCAGTCCATGGCCCGCCTGGGACTCACTGTCGTAATCCCCATTTTACAGGTGAGGTAAGTGCAGCACAAAGAAGTTACTTGCCCAAGGAAACAGCAGACAAATGGTGGAGCCCAGGATTAGAACCCAGGTCCTTCTGACTCCCAGGTCTGTGCTCATCCACTGGCACTGGAATTCAGGGGTTGTTTCATGGGACAGACCATTTTTGAGGTAGGAGGTAGGTTCTTTGTATGTGTCCCTAATATTGGATTTGAGGTCAGGAAATGTCTGTTGTTTTGTACTCTCCCAAGTGCTTAGAACAGTGTTCTGCACACAGTAAGCACTCAGTAAATACCACTGATTGATTTGAATTGGAAAAGCTAATAAAAGAGAGGGGAGTAGATTTCATATTTTCCTAAAACACCCCGATAGTGGCGGGGATGGTCAGGAGGCATGTGCTGCAGACTGTACAGGTGAGTGTGAAGGTCTCATAGCATTCACTTTAGGCTGAGAAGCTGTTTGGCTTGAGATTAAAAAAAAATCATAAGGTGACAGTATAAAAAGGCAAAGCATCCCTATTCTTCCATGAACCATAAAACTCATTATTTAAAATCATCTTTTTCCAGGGGTGATTGGAGGGAAGTTCTTGGAAAGAGGTCGTATTAAGAAGCCTGGACAGGAAGTCTATAAGAGTGAACCCTCAGAGTTCTACAAGGCTCAGGATCTCTTTGTCGGAGCCAGGGTTTGTTTCCATGGTCACAACTTTCTCTTGGTGAAGACGGATGAATATACTTTCAACTATATGGAGAAGCATGCAGATGAGGTGACTTTTTGCAACTTTTGTTGGTGTAGAAATATGCGCTGTGTCTCTCCTTCCAGGCACCAGGCTCAAATTAACTCAGTCAGGAGCCTAGCAAGTATAATGAATAAGTATCTTGTAACCACAGGATCTTCTCAGAGACCCGTTGATTGCCTTGAGTCTGTTTATGCATTGGTTCATTTGCTTCCTAGTATCAGGAATTCAAGACACAGCTGGGATGCAAACTCACAGCTGAATCGAGTTTCCTGATTTTTCTGCTGACCCACACTGTTTTTAGAAGGAAATGCAACCATTGTAAGAAAGAATAAAAAAATAAAGAATAACTTGCAATCCATTTTGTCCTATCCCAGTTAATTTGCACACTCTGCTACTAAAAGAGTAGACACCAACCCAAAAGAAGCCTCAAGGAAGCCCAGTAATTGTTATGGTTGCCACTTTCCAAAACAGTAATCACCTGAGGCTCTGGCAAAAACGGTAGCATTTTAGTGAGGAAGAAGTCAAAACAAGCATTTCTTAAAAATAACTGCCAAATGCTGTCAGCAAGGAAAGGGGAATGGAGGAATGTTAATGATGTTTTAATCAAGGGCTTCAGAAGAAATAAAATTATTGTAAATTTGTATGTAACTTTTTCATTGTAATGTATTCTAAATTGGTTTTATATGCTTCAGCACCTGTCTTCAAAAGCATTTTTAGAATATGAACATATGTAAATAATTTTCCCAAAATTTTAATGAGGCCTCAAATGTAGTTAACTTACATTTTGAGAATATTGTATATCATCTCCAAATGGAGTGCAAGTATAATTGCATTTATCCTCATGACACTCCAGTGAGGTAAGTTGCTAAAATAAATCTTTACATATTAAATCATTTCTCTATCTGAGATGTTTAGGCTTCGAGTCATAGCAAAACCATAAACTATGTATGTTCCAAAACATACAGTTTAGACTAAATGTGATTTTAGGCGCTGCCATTCGGATTTGATAATCTTTATTGTTTTGCAAGTAAATGTCATCTTTGCCTTCCAAGTCCGAGTGCCTATGTTATAAGAAAAGCAGCAAGGTACAAACATTTGAAAAAAGAGGTAAAATAACTTTTAAAGTCAGTTGTGCAAACTTTCCTTCTTGCAGGACTGTAAAAGCGGGATGTTATATGGATGTCCCTGGAGACAGATGTGCACATCATTTTAAGACTGTCTCTTAGAAGTCAGTGGCTTTTGGACTGAAGCAGGGTTTAGGCAGGTGGCTGAAGGTATTACTCTTAATGCCCTGTAAGGCTCTCTGCAGATGCTTATCTAACAGATCTCATCAACTGAAAGAGATGAGAACAACTCCATAATATCTAGGTGATAAAAATGGATGGGGGAAAAAGCAACGCTGGGCCATTTGGCAGCAAGGATAGATGATTTTTATACAAATTTACTTTCTTTGCTTGTTTCGAAAATTGAACACTTGAAGGTTACTTTATTCTCATGTTTGCCTTGTTAAATACGCTAAGCTAGGCCCAATTTCTCTAGCTTAAAGGAAAGGCTCTGGATGTATTTCCAGAGGGGATACAAAGGCAGGTCTAAGTTTCCCTAAAGCCTTAGAGATCAGATGATCAATGGTATTTATTGAGTGCCTACTGGGTGCAGAGCACCGTACTAAACACTTGAGAGAGTACCAGACAACAGACGTGGTAGGCACGTTCCCTGCCCACACTAAGAAATCATATTTACCTCAACTTTGAGGAGTGTTAGACCTGAAAAAACTCCCGGTGTATTCATTCATTTACTTAAACTTTTTTTCCCACTCCCAGTTCCCTATGGCCAATGTCAAAGTCATCCTAAACAAACTGAAAGCTGTAGGAGGACCCAGCGCCAGAGAGATCAAACAGATCTTCGCCGCTATGGATCCTTGCCATACGACGTGGATGGAATACAGCAAATTCAGGTATGGTCTAACAGCAATAGCAGCATTTGTTAAGTAAGTACCGTGCACACAACATTGCACTCAGAGCTTGGAAACATATAGAAGTATGGGATGCGGCCCCCTTCTCTCATTGTATTTATAATCTAGCGGGCGGGCCCTTCCCTCCTAGGTTTTTCACTTCTTTGGGGTTGCAAATTGCCTGTTGATACGTAGCATTTTTGTATGGAATGATGGAGTCTCCTGTTGGGAAGGAGGGTGAAGCCTTAGTCCTGAGATTTCAGGAATCAATTATAGGACAGAAGAATCAATCCTAGTACCAAAGAATTGATTTTACTACAGGAGAATTGATCGCAGTAAAAGTAGGTGGCACACCCCCACTTGTACTCTCTTGGCTCTTCTGGGGGATGGCGTGCAGCATGTAGTGTAGGCACTCAGCCAGTTGTATTTTTTGGAGCACTTACTAAGTGCAGAGCAGAGTACTAAGTGCTTGGGAGAGTACAATATAAGAATAAACAGCTACAACGAGCTTACAGCCTAGAGTATAGAGAAGCAACGTGGCCTAGAGGAAAGAGCATTGACTCAGGAATCAGAGGATCTGGGTTCTAGTCCCAGCTCTGCCACTTGACTGGTCATCTGTAAAATGGGGTTTAAAACTCTGAGCCCCATGTGGGACATGGATTGTGTCCACCCTGATCAGCTTGTATCTACCGCAGTGCTTAGTACAGGGCCTGGCACATGGTAAGTGCTTAATAAATACCTACAAAAGAGCAAGAAGCAAATAGCAAAAGGTTCTGCACTTGCAGAGCCCACGTATGGCTGAAGTGACGACAGCAGTCAATCAATGGTATTTATTCGGCGCTTACTGTGTGCAGAGCACTGTTTGAAGCATTTGGAGAGAGGATACTACAACAGAGCTGGTAGACACGATCCATGCCCACACCAGCTTAGCTGTAGCACCACTGCCTCGCTAACCACTGGAACTTTGCCCATTATAAGCTGGCAGTTTTTAGGATTCCTGCTGGTTCTGTCCATCTTCGGTTAGAAATCTTCACCACCAATGCCGTAACGCCCATCAGGTAGAACTGGGACTAGATCCCAGGTTTTCTGCTTCCCAGGGAGGGGTTCTTTCCATTGAATCAACAGTTGACATACCTTATGGTCTGGGTTAAATGGTTTGTTTATGTGAAACGCTACTGTCATCCTTATTTTAAATAATTATTATTTAGTTCATAGATTCAGATTTTAGATTATAAAACAAATTGTTCCATGGTTCATAATACTAATAACTGCGGAACTCATTAAGCACTTACTACATGCCAAATATGTACTAACTGCTGGGGAAATAAGACCACTAAAGATAATAATGGTATTTGTTAAGCACTTACAATGTGCAAAGCACTGTTCTAAGCACTGGGGGGATACAAGGTGATCAGGTTGTCCCACGAGGGGCTTGCAGTTTTAATCCCCATTTTACAGATGAGGGAACTGAAGCACAGAGAAGTTAAGTGACTTGCCCAAAGTCACACAGCTGGCGAGCGGCAGAGCTGGGATTAGAACCCATGTCCTCTGACTCCAAAGCCCGGGCTCTTTCCATTGAGCCACGCTGCTTCTCCTAGTGCTTACTATGTGCCAAGCACTGTTCTAAGTACTGGGGTAGATACAAGGTAATCAGGTTGTCCCACGTGGGGCTCACAGTCTTAAACCCCATTTTACAAATGAGGTAATTCAGGCACAGAGAAGTTACATGGCTTGCCCAAGGTCACACAACAGACGAGCGGCGGAGCCGGGATTAAAACCTACATCCTCTGACTCCCAAGCCAGGGCTCTTTCCACTGAGCCACATTACTTCTCTGGGTAGAAACAGGATAATCAGGTTGGACACAATCCCTGTCCCACGGACTACATGGGAGGGAGAACGGGCACTGAATCCCCATTTTACAGAGGAGGAAACCAAGGCCCAGAGCAGTGAAGTGACTTACCCAAGGTTACACTGAAGACAAGTGGCAGAGTCAGAATTAGAACTCAGGTCTTCTGACTGGAGGCTGGGAGGAAGGTGGCTGAAGAGGGCATTAAACATCTGAAACAGACGATGCTGGCAGGGGGTAAGGGAGTCAATAAGGATGGAGAAGTATTGTCAGGCAGAGGAGAGGGCAGAATTTAAAGCAGGTTAGGATTTATGTGAGATGGAGGAGGTCAGACTGGTGTCTGGATTTCCTCAAGCAGAGCTCCGCAGTTCAAGCACAGGAGTGGAAGAAGTGTGGTGGTGATTCAGGGTTGCAGGTAGTGGTGTGAGATCAGCAGAGGGTCAGGGGAGTAAGGGAGTTGAGTTCAGTGGAGAGGATGGTATTGAGGCATCAGTTTGTGTGTTAAGAGAAGGCAGTTTTGGAGTGGAGACCCAATGGGGTGTGATCACTTTTGAAAATTGGAAATGGTCAAAAGACCAGAGGTCTAGGAGGGCAAATAGGACAGATTTGCTGGAAGCGTCTGTATGGAAGAAAAGGCAGGTGAAGAAGTTGTGCTCAGAGGATTTTCAGAGTTGGTGAGGTAGACTGTAACCTCACTGTGGGCAGGGATCGTATGTGTCTACTAACTCTTGTACTCTCCTAAACACTTAGCACAGTAAGCACTCAAATACCGATGGTGATGATATGATGACTAGAAATGATGAGACTGAATGTGTATCCAAGTTGGTGAGTGGATAAGGTGGAGTGAGTGGAAACAGGCAATGGAAGGGTTGTTGAAACATCCCCATGGATTTTGAAGTCCCCAAGGATCAATGTAGGAATGGAGAAAGGGCTCAAAATGGGGAAGTGTATCTTGTTCTAAATGGAGGAGGGAGTTCACTTACCTTAGCCAAGTGGTAAAGGAAACAGCAACATCCCAGCATGGATTTTTCTGGGTCCTTGAATGTTACCCCAAATGTTTTTTTTCCAAAACAGCACCTATATTGGATAAATAGTATTGCTACCTTACCTTGTTTAAATATTCAGTGTACCATATCTCAAAATTGTAAGGCATCACTTTAAACAGTTTCCTGGCAGTCTGTTTCCAAAATTATACACCTCAGAAATACACGTTTAATAATGCACCCTATAGCCTTGCAACTTCATAAGAGTATCCAATTGCACTTGGATATACTGAATAACGTAATACTAGAACTCCCTTCCAAAGGTTCAGTGCATTATTGAAACACAATGGAATTTAAAAAAATCCATTAAAATCACCACAGGCTTACTGTTAGATTTTGGAATCATAAAGACTGAAATCTGCTGCCACATAGAAGTATATAAGCTTCTTACAGACTTTTGGAATCAGAAATGGAGTTGGCAAATCTGAATTCTTGGTTACTGTTATAATTTCAATTATTGAAAAATCTTTCCCCTCAAAACCTACTCAGTTTTTTTCCAATAGTGAAAAAAAAGTTCAGAAGTAAGGAATTGTAAAAAGAAAAAAGATCTGACGTATAGATGGATACTCAGATTCCGCCTCCCGCTTCTAAAAACCCCTCGTGTCTGAATTCTAAATTTTATGTTCATTATACAGTGTCACTCTTAGCTAAAATGAAGGTGCTGATTAGCAAAGTGGTAAGCCTCCTTTCCAGCACTGATTTTGGATTTGTGGCTGTCTTAGATATTTATTTGATCTCTAAAACATGGTTCCTCTTGTAAAATAATGCTGCCAGCAAAGTATTTTTAAAATCATTAGACCTATAGAAACTGATCTCTGCCCACAGTATGCAACTTGGTTCCCACCACACTTACCAATTCACCTCCTAAAGCTACCTCTGTCATATTCTACTTCTATACACAAGGTCAGAAGTCTAGGATCACATCAGCATTCATATCCCTTGGATTCATCGAGTGCCCCAACTCAACTTCTATAAAATCCAAACAAAAACAACTGCAAATGTTGGCTGCCTAACCGTTATTCACCCACTAGTGGCTTTGTCTTTAGCCCTGGGCTCATTGGCCCATGCTGAAGATTTGCATGGATAGTAAATGAAAGTCACTCAGCTAGAATCGATGCTGGTGGGGCAGATGAAAATAGGCAGGAAACAAATTCAGAGAAGGAATTTGAGATTCAGAATTTTAGAAGCATTTTCATTGTGATTTAATTTTATGAAAGTAATAGAAACGAGTCTTATAAATCTTTTGAAAGTCTGATTGGGGAACTTAGGCAACCCCCAACAATTCCAAAGTTTCATGATTTTTACCTCAAGATTGGTGACAAGTTTTGGAAGTCTCCTGTGTCAGCTGCTAACCAGAAATGTAATCAGAAAGAAATGTCCGGCAAAATGACTTCAGTGAAGCTGAGAGCGAGGGACTTTTTGTCAATCTCTAATTTGTACTGGCTTTAAGAGAACCTTACCTTAAAAAGTATCTTAGCCACTCATTTTTTCTGAGTTAAGAAAATATGTTCAAGCTTAGTGGTGCATATTTCATTTCAAAGCTCCAAACAGGTTGAGATATTGAATGTGTTGGTTTTGGGGAGGGAGACAGTTTGGATAAAGTTTCAACCTTAAGTTCAGTAGAAACAGTAAAGCTGGAATTCAGTGTGTGACTGAAAATTTCCTTCAAAATGTATCTAGAGAATTATATACCAATGACAGGCAGAGTATTCAGGGGGCTCTGCTGGACCTAGTGGGTGAGAAGTTTTATTACTGGTGCAATATTTCTAAACCGTACGAAAAGCCAGTAATTCCATCGCATGTTTACTTGAACAACACTAGACTTACAGAACCCTAAAAGACATTTTAGTCTAATTTTTTAGAAGGCATTCCATAGTTTAAGATATTCAGCCAGGAAGGAAACTCTAATATTGATGGTGCAATATTGCCTTATGTATTATTGTTGCCTTGACATTGAGTAGGCAATATAAATTCAGTATGGCTGGGTTCAAAGAACATCCTGCTATTTGAGGACCCAGCCTGATCAGAGAGAAGTATCGATTTACATTATCCACAAACCATAGGCTCGTGGGCTTTGGATCTTTTTTTTAATGGTATTTGTTAAGTGCTTACTATGTGTCAAAGGCAGTTCTAAGTGCTTGGGATAGATATAAATCAGTTAAATCAGACAGAGTCCCTGTCCCCCATGGGGCTCAGAGTCTGAGAAGGAGGGAGAACAGGTATTGAACTCCCATTTTACAGTTGAGGAAACTGAGGTCTAGAGAAGTTAAATGTCTTGCCCAAGGTCATGCAGCAGGCAAGTGGCAGAGCGGGTTTATAACTCAGACTTGTGCTCTTTCCACTAGGCCCCACTGCCTCTTAGAAATGTGAGGTGCTCTGCAGAATAACATAGTTGGCGAGGGGAGAAAATCGTTTCTATTCAATTTGTAAGAAAGGGCTTTGTGATGAAAAGCAAGACTACAAGAGCAACTTCAAGGAAGGAAGGAGCCAGGGCAAGTATTGCTGGACTGTTCTTATGGCTATTGTTTGCTTTCCTTAATACAGAGATGTGGTGGCAAATGTGATGGATGGAAATCTCTCAGAGCACGAGATCATGACCCTGGGGCGTAGCTATGGCATCCGGGAGGATGAGGGTGTAGATGTCAATTTTCTGCTTGCCCTCGCCCAACAGCAGCTGAAGAAAAACACCTTTGAGAATTTTGACCAGATAATTGCTGCCAGTGCCTACGACGATAGGGAAAGGTAAGGTGTAAAATAAGGCTTCTGTGAACTTGGAACTGAAAGGGAATCCTGAAATGTTAATAGTTTCATATTTTTCTGTAAGCTCGGCCTAAAGGGAACCTGTGACAGTTGTTGGAAGATGGGAGAAGCAATGATGTCACAGCATATTTGTTTATCCCTCAGGTTGTGAATTTTGAGCAAAGAGACAAGTAGATGTATTCCCTTTTTTTGTATCTGTGGCTGGAACCTCTCAAAAACCTGACCAACTATGGCCCAACAAGATTGAGCTGTGTGGTTATTTTTTAATCCTCACTAAGGACCTGTAACTTGTTAAACATCTCCATTTTAGAGAGGACACAAAATTATGTGCACTGTTTTTTCAAAGAGGTATCTCCTGATTCCTGGTGGCTTCACTTTATAGCAATAATGCAATCCTACTTTGGTCCAGTTATTAAGAAATTCAGCATCACGGCATTCTGTGAGTCATCACCAGTTGTCCTAGTCTTCAGTAATATTAAATTAAATGAGGCTGCCCTTTACCTATAATCTTGTTCTGTAGGCAAAGCCTCATTATATTGTTTCACCAGACTCATTAGTGAAAATTGTTTCTCCTTCCTAGTTACTTTACTCCTCCCTGGGGAAAAAGTTATCAGGAAAAAAAAAGTAGTGAAAAGTAAGAATGACTCTGCAAAAATTTCTACGTTTCACAGGAATGAGTCCCAGCAAATCTTGGACTTTCATGGGACCTTTCACATCAATTTTTTTTCATTTTTAGTAAGAGTTAGAAAAGGACTCAAAGGTAGATTTCTTCCCTTTTGTTTTAATGCAGAAAAGGCTCACTGCCCACAGAAGAAATCCGAACTATTTGCAAGGCCTTCAGATTGCCCTTGGCAGACAGTCTTCTACAGGCACTGCTCGCTGTGTAAGTAATTGACTAAACTGTGTTCACAGATACATTCTTGATAGATTTATGGGACTAGGTAGAGTCCCAATATGAAAAAAACCTAATCAATAGGTCTTTAAATATCTATGGCTTATCATTTGACAGGTTTGCGTTTATGCTAGCTTTTGCCAGGTAGCAGCCTCAAAATGGAGACAGGTATAGCAGCCCTGCCTGATGCTAAAGAGGGCAAGAGAGAAATTGTTTCCCAGCCACTTTTCACCTTCAGTCCAGATCTGTCGAACAACACCTACGGTTGTTTATGGGGAACTGAGCGAAAAAGTCAAGAAGCAGCGTGTCCTAGTGGATAGATCCACGGGGTCTGGGAGTCAGAAGGATCTGGGTTCTAATCCCGGATCTGTCACTTGTCTGCTGTTTGACCTTGGTCAAGTCATTTTACTTCTCTGTGTCTCAGTTATCTCACCTATAATTTGGGGATTAAGACTGTGAGGCCCACGTGGGATACGGACTGTGTCCAACCTAATTACTTTTATCTACCCCAGCACTTAGAACAGTGCCTGGCACATAGTAAGTACTTAACAAATACCATAAAAAAGCATAGAGTTCTGTACTATCCATCAGTTTAATCAGCTGATGACTAAGCACCTCAATTACACTGGGTAAAAAGGCTTATGCAAGTAGCTGTCTCAGAAGGAGCCCTATTTAGCAATGCGCTGGTGACCCTGGGTGACAAAAAGAGTAAAAAATGAGGTCCCTAAAATTTTACCACCCAAACCAAACAGGGCTCACTAATCAGCCTCAATTAATCAATCAAACAATGATATTTATTGAGTGCTTACTATGTGCAGAGCACTGTTCTAAGCTCTTGATTAAGAAAATAGTCATCTTGTTATGAAAAATCAGGACTCTTCATGCCTGAGTATTCATTTTTCAGAAAGACCTGCACCGCATTGCTATCGAAACACTTAGCATCTCTAGACTACTCTGAATGGCAGCTCCCAGAAACGCCCTATTTTAGGGATGGGCCTTCCGGTTTCCGAGCTACTGCCATCACTGGCTGAATTAAGGAATCGGGTACACAGTGTGGGAAGAAAAGAAACAGAATTGTTAGTAGCTGAAGATTTGAGACTTTCTTTCTAGGCCAGCCTTTCAGGACGTAGCATCGCAGAGACCATGGACCATCGTCTTTGAGGTTATACCATATTCCATGGCCCTGTTCCATTTGCCCCTGTTAGGAAACCAGTCGTTCCTCCAGGAAGCAGTGCTGTGAACCAATCCCCCTTGGAGTCTGAGTTAGAATCCAAGATGAGTTCCCTTTGCGATTTGCTAAATTCACATCTCACTCCTCTGACAGCTGCCTTATAACAAGCAGCTGTCCTGGGGCTCTGGGGAAGATTTAGTCTCCAGTTCATCTTTTGGCAAAACCCTGTCTACCTTGCCATTGGCCTCCTGGGCTGAGCTTTGGGCTCCTTTTATATTCCTTACTCATACTTTCTGACCGCCTGCAGCTGCGTCTTCAACCCTTCTCTGGCCTCTTTGATCCCAGCTGTTTCCAAGTAGACTTCATAAGGTCCTAAAGGGTTAATAGACTGTTCTAATAGCTTACTTTTGATTATCTCCTTCTTCAGGGACTCACTCTTCACCTCCATTCGCTACCCCTTTCCATGTCCCTGATTACCTTCTACTGCAGAGAATGCAACTGGCTGATATATTTTCTTGCAGTTTCTGGTGATCGGGTTTGTTCTCAGCACTGAAATCTCTACTCAAGGCTCTGCTGTAACTGGATTGTATATGTGAGGGCCTCTCTATAGGGCCCCAAGGACTGGAGTCTTTCCCTTTTGAAACAGGAAACTGGCTTTTACCCTTTGGGGTTCACAACTTTGATTTACATCCATGTCCACTGTAAGATACTGTGGCCAAGAGAAGGGTCACGTAGTCATGGATGTTCTGAAAACAGAATTTACAGATAATTAGTAAACATGGAATTAAAGGCATTAGATATAAGGGCCAGAGAAGGTTAAATCAAGCATTGCTTTCTCCTGCAAGATATTCTGCTTATATTGTCTGTTTTGCATTGAGAGGGAAAAAGAAATTGCAATTCCTTTTAGACTACAGATGCTTCCATAAACAGAACACTGCTATGAAATGACTTGGGATAGGATGTGCCAAAAGCCAAAGAGAAAACAATAGCAATGGAATTGATTAGCCTGCTGGGGAAGGATCCTGCAATCTTCATCAGTTTGGTTGTTCCCACCCAACGCTCGATGTGACTTGATTTAAAGTCATTCATTCAACATGACTGTTTTATTCCCTTTCTATGTACTGCTCACCAGTTGAATGAACTTCTCTTGGTGCTATTTACAAAACATCAAAAGAAAAGAACCCTGAAGTTTGTTGTGCTTTTCTCATAAGTGGATATCTCATTTTTTCCCCCCAGTTTGCTTTTAATACATTATTTAGTTAACGTTCTTGAGAGTGGTTTTTTGTGGTAGGAGAGGTAGTAATCCTCAAGTACTAAAACCTTCATGGCTAAATATCCGTACAATCCTCTGGAGGAAGACAAAGGAACCTTCCTAAAAATGGAGCTCCTGGAAAAGCAGTTGGGTTCAGCCTCTAGTTAAAACAACAGATTCCTGTGGAGAGTGTTCCAGGCCTAAAATTCTCAAAAAGGAGGAGGAATTAACATTGGCTGTATCTGGTCTCCTGAGGTGGGCTTATGATGTAAAACTCTAAGTCTCTTCTGAATTTTCAGTCACATTTTATCAACATGAAGCTCCTTCTGGGAAATCCCAGGCCATTTGTGACACTTGAGGTCATGGTGCTATCTCACTGAGTACTATATTTATGACCAAAAATAAGCCTGAGTCTCAGCACAGTCAGAATAAACAGCTACAATTTTCAGGCCCACCGTGATTAACGTAGCTTAGTGATCAGGGATCAGTGGAGTCTCTAGATTGTAAATTCATTGTGGGCAGGGAAAGTGTCTGTGTATTTTTGTACTGTACTCTCCCAAGCGCTTAGTACCAGTACTCTGCATATCGTAAGTGCTCAATAAATACAATTCAATGAACGGAGAAAACCAGATAGAAATGGACTAGTGGGTTTTAGTTTGTGCTGTTTCATTGCATTATTAGAGCGTTGCTGCGAAAGTGCTGTTCCTTTTGTTCTAAGCCCCTTCCCCCAATGGTAAAACTATCAGTGATTTCCACACTGATAGAAAAGGGAAGAAATTAAAAGGAAAAGCTTTTGGAAGAATCTTAACAACAGAATGATCTGATTACATAAACAGCCCAAAGCTTGAAGGATAAAACATTTACAGGGAGGGGGAAAAGAGGACAAAAATGTAGAAGACTAAATATTTTAAACTAAGTAAGGAAAAAAGTCATTGTAAGAATTTTTCTATTAGGTTCCTATAATCTAAAACATCTTGGAAGAAGGTCAACTGTGTTTAGTACTATATGGGATCACATAAAGCAGAATGTGCAATATATATTTTAATGGTAAGATTACTATTGCATTTGGAGCCGTTCAAATCAATCCATGTATTTAAATTTCATTTTCAGGTTTCAAGACAGCAATGAACAAATAGATTACAAGAAGTTTTTTTCTGGTCTAAACTGGAGGGGAAATGCAATTCCTGCTTCCCAAACAACGATGATGACTACAGAGGTAAAATTAATAGCTTTAAAAAACATATTTCCAAGCCTTCAAATCCTTTAATATTGAATTCAGTGTCATTCATCTTCAAAGTACCATGCAGAGGGAAAGGATACCTCTGATGTTTTGCAAAGAGTATTTACTGAATGAAATTCTGGTATTTATAGTCCGGATGTTTGTGTTAAGTTAATCCTCTTTTCATAAGAAACAATCATCCCTGGAGTAAGGAGAGAAATGCCTGTTTGGAGCCTGATATGCCTTACCTGACTGGCAGGTAATTATATGAAGAGTACAATACTAGGAAACTGTTATGAAATGTTATAAACGCTATTACTGAAAAATTCTGACCAGCTCATAATAAAATACAGCCTATGCAAATTGCATATGGTGGCAAATGGATCCTCAACTATACATACAGCTATAGCCATAGCTTTTCTTTGTTTTATACTTACGTGGAATGTGGATTCACCGTCCAAATATGATATTTCTTAATGCATCTAAAAATGCTTCATAAAGAAAAACCAAGAGCAGTGAAGGTTCATAGGATTAAACACTGCTCTTTGCATGAGAAAAACTATTTCTGCCACTAAGTTTTGGGGCCCTTTACTTCACTGAGGGCGTCCTTCACTAAGGGCCTCTCACTGGATCCACTATGGTTGGAAAAGATGGTTTCTATCTGATGACTGCAGGTGATGGATAAATTCCTCTGTGCAGTAAAGGTCATCTAAACTCCATTATCCTGGAAACCTGCCTCTTATCCCTCACCCTCAGAGGCAGGGTCCCCTTGGAGGGTGGGTCTGAATAGGGAAGAGCAAAATTGGGCTGATGGGTCTAAAGCTAGAGGGCCACGCCAGGTCCAGAGGTCAGTGTCTTTGGGGAGCACCTCCATTTTAGGGAGCGCTGGGGCCTCCCAGGTCTTCTATTCGATTGGGGTTAGAGCCCTTCTAAGTGTAAAATTAGGAGTAAGGGAAAGAGTGGAAACTGAAGCAGAGTGACTTAGTGGATAGAGCATGGGCCTGGGAGTCAGAAGGACTGTAGTTCTAATCCCAGTTTAGCCACATGTTTTCTTTGTGATCTTGGGTAAATCACCGCACTTACCTCATCTGTAAAATGGGGATTAAGAATGTGAGCCCAGTGTGGGACAGGGACTGTGTCCAACCCAATTACTTTGTGTCTGCCCTAGTGCTTAGTGCAGTGCCAGACACATAGTAAGCACTTAACAAATACCACAACTACTGTTTGTGGATCTGGATTAGATGGGGCTTCTTTGGAAGCAAGAACCATGACTCAGGGTCTGACCTCACAGGCTAAAACTCAAGCATATCAAACCGAAACTTAATCTTAGAGATACCAGGTTCAGGGAAGAAATGTGAGCTAGTAGAGGGCTCTGGCTAGGGAAGAATTAGTTTCAGTGTCAGCCTGGGCTTGCCTTCTGTTCTCTACCTCTGAAAAGTTTGGGTCATTTCAGACTGTGCCCTACTCAATTGATTTGTATCTACCCCAACACTCAGGACAGTATGTGACACAGCAATAAGCACTTAATAAGTACCATAAAACAGCCTCCAGCTCTGGATTAAAATGGGTAAAAGGATTTGCTCGGGGCAGTGGGTGAGTTTATTCGAGATTATTCAGCAGTAAAGTGTCTTGTTATAACTGGCATTAGGGCTTATGTAGTATATTTAGCAGTCTATTTGGATTCAGAGATGCTTTTTGTACTTACTGATGATGAGAGCGAGGGGCTTTCTGTCTCGTAGCATTTCCCTCTTCCAGAGCAGGGGTGAATGGCCGTGTTCTGGATTGGTCTGTCGGTTGCTGCTGGGTCCGAGCTGTTCACAGGCATTCCGCATCTTCTGTTCAAGTGTTTTACTGGAGCTGTTCACAGGCATTCCGCATCTTCTTTTCAAGTGTTTTACTGGGTCTTTATAGAGGTTCTTTGGTACTCCATGTTCAGCACATAACAGCTAATTGGATAGCCTGCCGTCGCCCAGTCTCCGCGTGTGACCATACCTAGAGTTTCAAATCATAACACCTTTTATGATTGATTTTTCATTGGCGCTCCTTGAGGCACTTTATAGAGTGTTCCCTCACTCTGGTTTAATAAGATTTACTTGGTTCCTGTATATAGTTCCCTTCTCCAAAGCCTACTAGGACTTCATAACTGGGAAGCTCATTAGACGTAATTCATCATGCTTATTCTGAGAGACCAGGGTCCCAGTGGGCCAATGGTCAGTTTCAATGGATTATTCTCCAAGGTGTAGGCTGGGAATGTAAAACATCACAAATACTATCTTGGTCTGTGTAGAATTTGTGAAAGCAAAATGTTCTGCATTTAGCATTTGCAGAGACTTTAGCAGGCCTCCAAGGCTTGGCTTTGAGGCATTTTAATCTAAGGGAAGACACCTGGAGGAATTAATTATTTTACAACTGGCAAAGAATATGACTTTCAAAATTGTAAATGTAAGACTCATAAAGACCATTTTTAAATGGTATTTGTTGTTAATAATAACAATGATTAATAATAATAATGGTATTCGTTAAGCACCTATGATGAGCCAGGCACTGTTCTATGCCCAGGAGTAGTTACAAGTTAATTGGGTTGCACACAGTCACACATGAGGCACGCAATCTTAACCCCCATTTTCCAGATGAGGTAACTGAGGCCCAGAGAAGTTAAGTAACTTGCCCAAGATCATACAGCAAGCAACTGACAGAGCCAAGGTGAGAACCCAGCTAGAGCGGAATGATGCAGGACAGAACTTGATACCCCCATCGATGATGGATCATGGGATTAGGAAGAAGTTTTAAATTGGGATGGGATTGTGAATATGGTATAATTAATAGGGTTGGGGGGAATATTCTTTAGTCAACACTGAACACTCATAAGGTTACTGAGCTCATAAATTTAGAAGAGTCACCCAAGTGCCCCATGAATGTTGTTAACGGTAATAACTCAGATGCTTCTAGGGTATGTACTCTGTCACCACTGGAACTGAGTCTCCTATATTTCTCCCTGCCATACCCCTAACAATTTCTAGCAAAAAAAACCTCCCTGTCTGTTTTTCATCCATCATTTTGGGAAGAAAGAGTCATTTTTGGCTGCTATCACTCACTCTCTCTCCATCCTACTGTACTTTTAAAAAAGGGTTTCAATCCATAACTGTGTGATAGAGGTTGCTGGGAGTTGAGAGGTTTCAGAAAGTTTCTTCTCTGTGGTCCAAAATAGACTCTTAGGTGTCTTGCACATGTGAGGGCAGCAGCGAGAGGACTTGTGTGTCCTGATGACTTCTGGGTGAAAGTAGCGAGCTAACGGTGGTGGGTTACATCTATCTCTGGCATCCTGCCTCCTGGACATCCTCTATTTGACTTGTTCCTAGATTTGACACTGCAAGCCTCAATTCTAAACTGCAGCAGATGATGTCCCTGGATGATTTGGGTGCTTCTTCACTCCCAGTACGAAACAGACCAGCTGAGACCCTCTACAACAGGGACCGGGAAAGGGGCTAGAGCTTCAGGTGTAGGGAATGGCCTCACGCATGTATATGGGACATTTGTACTTACACTGCTGCCTCAGTAGAAGGGCGGTCTGGCAACTATCTGCCACAGTTACCCGGCGACCATGCCATGGCTCCTCTCTGCCCAAGGTGATCTTAAAAGTGGGGGAGGCAATGAAGGGTACACAGGCAGCCAATCTGAACCCAACCTGAATGAAGTCAGCTAAGGCCCCAGGAGTGGGCTGCAGGGCCTAGAGCTGAGCCCTGAGCTACTCGTGAAGAGAGGAGGCCCCAGAAACCCTGGCTGAAGCTAGATCTGAACTGTGGAAGCTCACACTGTGGCAGAGGTCAGGGTCAGTGTCTGGGGCTAGAGCTGAGAACCAAGCTATGCAGGTGTCCTGAGGTTCCCCTTTCATCAGAGGGGCAGGATGGAGTGGGGGGCAGAGGGGGACAGAACTCTGTAAGAATCAGAAAGACACTGGATGGAGGAGAACCACCACCATGCCCTGGCAATCATCCACCAAACGTCTACGTGGGGGGGGCTCAAAATGAACCACTTGCTTTGTAAAAGGTAGGTAACCGAGCAATGTGTCTCCATCAGACCAGTACGTGGGGGTGAGTTTAAAAAAAAAAAAGAAAGAGACTTGTTTCTTTGCTTGCTTGAATCCCTGCTGCATCTGGCTGCTGGTGTTACAGTGGAAATTTTAAAAATAGAATTAGCTGTAATCCAATTAAATTGCCTTTTAAAAATGTCAGAGCAAATAAATCCACCCCAGCCTATTCACGCACACACAGCTTTGCTGTTCCAACCTGGTTCACGGCTGCTTAAATATGTTTCCGTTCCACTTCCTCCTTCATTTCCTCGAGTTTAAGAGGGTGGTGTTCCTGCCCTTTCAGAGGAGCAACTGCACTTTCCCCCAGTTGGGTTGTCACCCGGTCGTCCATTTGGGGGCTTCCCCTGCCCACTACAGATACCTCAACGATTCTTCATGGGAGGGGAAAGTTAGATTTTTCTGAGTCTTGAGGCCCTCTCTGGGACCTTGGCTTTTGGACTCACCTGCTTTGTGGTCTCTGTGCCCAGCAAGCATCTCCCTGGGGATTCTCGGAAAGCTCTGGGTCGGCCCAGTTGCTCTTCAGCTTCGAATGATTCATGTCTGAAATAATTGAGAGGTCAGTTTTCAGGATGGGGTTCCCCTTTCATCAGTCTGAATCAGAATTATCCACCTAATTTCTCACGCCCCCTGCTGTAAACTGACCACTATACTTTCCACTGAAAATCTGAGCACCGTTTGGAAACCACCATATGCTAAAGTTTCTTTTCCATTTCAGAGAGAAGGGTATTAAATGCCAAGTATCTTAACCAGAAACCTTATTTTTCTTTTCCTGTGGCTTTCTCCTCTGTACAGGACAGTCTTTTCAACAGAGTCTTTTTACATTCATGTTCTTTTTGGTGGCAGAACAGCCTAGAGACATTAAAATAGGCAGTTTGAAACCAAGCCTATTGGCCATCTACTATTAAATTGAGGTTTCTCTTTTCTAACACTTGGTAAGAGGTCTTCTGATCAAAAATGGAGCATTCTTATTTTTTCAAATCACTGGCGATTATCTGTAAATCAAGGTATTTGAGTACTTTACCCAATATGGTTGTGGTAAATAATTTTTTGATTTTCCTCCCTGTGGCAATATTCCAATAATGCACTAAACTGGACTATTCTTTTAATGGTAGGATTTCAGATCTGTGTCTTTCCATCAAAGTGACTTTGGTTATCTCGCAAATTAGGGAAAGAATCTTTGACGATAAAGTTAGTAGGTTAACCCTTTACTGGAAACCTGTTCCGGGGAGGCCAGTACCCCCTACTTGTACCTCCTACGCCCCATCCCCTACCCTCTCCAAGCTCAGGGAGGGGTCCAGCACAGAGTCGGCAGGGGGAGAAAACAAGTCCCTGTCCAAGATTCTCTGCTTCTACCAGGGGGGATTTCTCCCCGGAAGCCAGTGAACTTGGTGCCTATGAGCAATGTAAATTTCTACCTGGCCACAACAGCAGCTGCCCTATGGTGACAATTTCCATTTGTGGGCACCATTGGCTGGGCCACTTAGATGAGACTGCAAACCAGGAGCTTTTGATGAGGGGCACAGTCAGAGAGCAGTGCTGATCCTCCCCACCCCTCACCTTTCCCTGCCACTGTGGGCAAAAGGCAAGGAAAACATTGTATTTTAGCTTAATATTGATTTAAAAGATTCAGAGTTGCATTGCACACTGTGAAGCTCATATAAAGGAAAGAGAGAAACAAACAGAAGGGTGAGTAGACCGGTAAATGTTACTCTGAATCCCAACTATACATTTGTAACATTTTGCCAATATTAAGACTATAAACATTCAGATTACAGTGAGGCAGTTGTAGCCTCAGTGATAAAACAGAGTCTAATAACCTTTTGCCATCATTGTTGATCAAAGTTTTTTTTTTTTTGCTTATATCACAATTGTAAAGTGAAGCATATATTTTGGAAGTGAGGAGGGAGGATATTGGAGAAAAGCTTATAAAGCGTGACAGTGATAATCAAGTCTTTTTTGTCACTGTCTCTTAATGGCATTATGATTCAGAAGGCCCCAGAGGTGAGCCCCCTTCCCAAGCCTGGGTCTGCATTTCAACATTTCATTTAGCTCATACTTCTTGGAAACAGCTACCTGGACTGAGGGTATCTATCTGGGAAGAGATGTTTTTGCCTGCTCACTTGTGTCTCCCCCTCAGAGCGACGGGGGGAACGTCACAAGTAGATTATTATAGCAGGTATCTCCTTTTGAAAAACACCTCATTTCCCAAGTGTGGGAGTTTGCGTAATCATGGAGCACCTTTAGTGCTCCTTTTCATTCCACTGAATTCTAAACTTGTCATCATCCTTTCTACTTTTAGGCTGAAGATGTCCAGGGAGGTCAACTTTCCCCTCCTCCAGTGAAATGTGTCAAATACCTGCCTCTGCTAAAGGATGTGTTTGGCATTGAAGAACAACCTGAATGAATGTTTTCACTGTACCAAATGTATTTTGAAAGAAACAGTCCCCTTAAAAAGAATCAAAGATGCATGGTTTTGAATTTTAAATGTCTTACTCCATAAAGAAGCATAGTTAATCTATTTTGGTCATTTTCATTTTATCAGAATGCTAAATTGCAATGTTGGTACAAAGGGACCATTCAAATATCTTTTAAAGAAATTACTTATTTTTATCATGGGTTCCAATTCTTAATGACAGGGTCTTTGATTCATTCTTTTTGACTGTCCTAAGCCATTCTGACCTGAAAGGAAAATGTATTTTATATGGGACAGCACAAAGCATGTGATATCAAATCAGTAGGTAAGTGTTTACTACTTTCTTGGCATACTTTTCAGCTGCATTTTAGCATTAGAGAGAACTAACCGTTCTTTCAACTACCATGTTGGGTCCAGTATTATCAGAATCTGTCACTTAATAATATTTATTTGGTACAGGGCAGAGCACTGTACTAAATGTTTGAGTATAGTAGAATTAATAGACACAATATCTACCTTCAAACCAAGACAATATCAAGTAATTGGAGAAGCAGCATAACCTAGTGGCTACAGCATGGACCTGGGAGTCACCCAGCTCTTCATCTGGTCTGCTGATCTGCTTGTATCCAGCGCTTAGTACAGTGCCTGGCACTTAGTAAGCACTTAACAAATACCATAATTATAATGAATTACTTTTAATTTATTGTTTCTGTCTCCCTTCTTTATAAACCCCTTTTTAAACAAACTGGAGAGCAAGGGTCAGGTCTACTAATTCTACTATACTGTTCCAAGCCTTTAAATACATGCTTTGCACAGAGTAAGCATGCAGTAAATGCAATTGAAGTACTAGGTGCGAAACAAACTTTTTCACACAGCCGGTAGTAAGTATATGGAATCTGTTACCACGTCAGTATCAGCAAGTTCAAGAAGTGTGGGTAAATTAATGGATGTTTGGGGATCATTAATTAATCCCCAAATAGTTTACTTAGAGATATTAGATGATAGAACTTTAACCACCAGGTGGGCAACCAAAAAGCCATTGTTAATACTGGCAGTCCATTGGCCTAACTCAGTTTGGGATGTTTGACTATTTAAAGACAGGAGGAGTATCTTCCTACTTCCCTTAATCATCTAGTGCAGTTCTTTGCCCACACCAAGCTCTCAATAGATATTTTTGCTACTGGTACTCTTCCTGTTTATATTATCATCCCAGCAATCTTGCAGTAAAACCTGATTTGACCAACCTAATCCTAATACTGGATTTGTACAAAAATTCAGTACTGCTTGTTTTTTGGGGCTTTTTTTCCCCCCAGTTTTTCTGGGGGGCCTGTGATGTGGTCCAACTACTGACACTTGGAGATTGGTCATTCCTCAGACTGCAAGATGTCAGAATTGACACTTCTAGCATTTCACGAGTGACTGATGTGTACCCAGTCCTGCAACCTTCCAGACAGAACATTTTAAACATGTAAAGAATTTAGGATAGTACAGCAGTAGAAAGATGGTTCAGGAGGAACTGGGAGAAGGAAAGTTTTAGGACTCTTTGGCTGGCGTGGATGTCCATGTTGTGATACACTCACCTACTATTAGATATAAACTAGGATTTTTTTTTTTTACTCTGAACCACTAATTAGCAATTAAATTCCCATTATAGGAATCATGCTGACAAACATGATACATAACGGCTAAACAATTCCTATATATAATTATTTCTTTTATAATTAAACCCGTATACTGGAGGAGATTTATAATTTAGAGCTAATATCCCCATTAGTAGAGTTTATGACTCAATAAACAGCTCCCACTAGTTAATAAATGCCAAAGTCGTAAACACTAGGACTATTAAGGCAGTAGAATTTCTGGACCTCCTTCTTCTGCTGGTGGTCCCCAGGCACTGAGGGGAAATGCTATCTCAGGAAAAACATTTATTCTGGTTATGTAAATATCAATGAATTGTCTTAAAAACCCATCTGGAAATCTCCCAACCTTCCTGTGTCCCAGGTGGTCTAGAAATGCTTATGCATTCTGCTTAGTTTTCCAACTAGTAGATAATTCTTTGGTTTTCAGTAAAAATAAACAATGCAACTCAAACACTGGGGTGGAATTTCTATTTCTTCTCCCCCCTCTGGGAAAGAGGTGAGAAAAATCCCATCCATTGCTATTAGTCAGGGGTATTTCACTTAAGAAAACAAGTTCCAGGATCTTACATATGCTTAACCTTTCTGCTGCTAATATTTTCTCATTTTGAGGGAAAAGTGAGTATTGTCTGTGGGTGTTCATGGCAGCTGAAGGTTAATATAGGCAAACCTTTTGTACTGGATGTGCTTGAAACTGAGGGACCGATTGATGAAGCTGTTCGAAAACAAAAATCAAATCCATTCTTTTCACACGAAACTGATTAAAAGCCCTTGAAGTTTACATGAAAGGGTTGTTGACTCACTGCCGAAAAGCCTAAGGTTAACTAATTTGGGTGCCTCTGCCTTTTTTTTTTTCACTCAAGTGCATTCCTGTTTGAAAGGCAATGAGTTTTAAATGTGTTCATTGGCTTCGGTGCTTATGAAAATAGTTGCATATTATGGTGGATGTGGTGGAAAGCAAAATAATCATGAATGGAAAGACTACTTTTAAGGATAAATTTCCTACCTTTGTATGTCTTTGTTTAGTATCAGGCATATTGCTGAAGTTCAATAAAGAATAAAGGTCACAGGGTGCCTTTGCTTCCCACTGTAGAGCCCTGACTGTGCTGTTACTTCTGGTGGTTATCGATAATTTAGTTCATGCCTCTGACCCTCGGGCATTAATCTGTGGCTTGAAGATGACCAATACAAAGATATTTTGACCTTTTGCACGTCAACAGTAGCAAATTATTGAGCCTTCCAATAAAGGAATTCAGAACATTGAAATGAAAAAAACTGGAAGGAAAAAGATACTGGAAAGAGACAGTCTTTTGTCTTTGACCTTGTACCTGAATTGCTGTGGACTAATATTCTCCCCAACCACTAACGCTCCACTCTGTTTCTTGAAACAAGACCCCCAAACTGTAGGGTGGCCCTTTAAACGAAGGAAGTCTGCAGACCTTACAGCCCTGCACAAATATTACGTATCATAAAGGACCAATCAATTATATTTGAACGCTTACTGTATGCAGAGCACTGTACTAAGCGCCTGGGGACAGTACAGTATAATAGAGTTGGTAGACACTTTCTTTTCTGCCCACAAATGTCTTCAAAGACTGGCCCCCTAACATTCATGCAGTAAATCCCAGTTTTGATTACCCTAATGCACACTTCCATAAACTGGATCTGTGCATGCCGGAAATGAGGTTTATTCACGCTGCCTCTTGGCCACACTACTCCCTAATTTTAGGGCACGTACTAATTTGGGGTCCAATGCCCCGAAGTTTGGACAGGAAGGATGAAGCCAGGCTGGGTTCCCTTTGAATACTTGTCTTTTGAAGGGACTGAGCTGTGGGAGGCAAGGGCATCTTTCAACTAACCTTGAGAATGTGTTCTGTAAAGGAGACCCTCGGAGGCAAGATCAATGAGTCTATTTAGAAAATACAATACCCGGAGCCATAATGGAGCAAACATCTTTAACGTAAAGGAGAGCACTGATGGTGCCAGTTTAGTGCTGGAGAAATCATTCCCTTCTCCCCCCACAACAACCTTCCCACACGCTCCACTACCAGATATTTTTATCAGATGAGAATTGTCACTTTAGGACAAATACATTTCTCAAAACCAAGGGGTGCTGAAACACCATTGTCAATACTGCAGCCGGCCTGAAGAAGGGATAATGGCCACCCATTCACATTTACTCTTGGAGATCTGTAGAATCCCCAAAGGAGTCTGTCAGGCCCATTATACCATCCAGTCTATAATACAGGAACCCCGGAGTTCACACTAACTGCTCTGAAGCACCGGTACGGACTCAAATACGTGACAGATGAAAGCTTCCATTGCATTTCGGTCAACAGAGAATTAATGACAGGCTAGGCTCAGTTGGAGGCTTTTACTTTCTAGATTCTCATTAGCTTAAGCAGCCAGGCATGATGTTATGTGAGGTGCAGCGGGGGAAGGACCCTCTCGCCCCACTTTCCACATTTTACATAATGTGCACACGGGGAAGACAAAGTGGCAAATGGTTCAAATACATTAAACCTGTTGTGGGGCAACTTCCACACTTGCTCAGGAGGGAAGCTTGGCAGCTGTATAAAACAAACAATAGATAAAAGGTATATTCTAGGGATATGGCAGAACCTCAAGTGAACCACTCGGGCATGCATCCTGTTCAGAAAGTTTCACCCAAGTCAGACGCTTCCACTATTCACCCTTTCCTTTTTGTAAGGACATTTGACTGAAAACAGAATTTTTTTCTTGAAAAGGATTCATCTGTTCCTGCTGTTCCTTCTCCACCTGCCATCACAATCCCTCCTTATTTCCACAAGACCACCCATTGAAGAAGCAACGGGAGTCGATAAACTCTGAGAAAACAAATGAGCTCATTACGGTGCAAATTTTCCAAGTGGTCAGGAGTTAGATGAACAGTAAGGAAGAGTAGAAAGCAGAGGGCAAAACAGAGGTTTTGGTCCTATTCTATAGGGATTATTATCCAAAACTGGTGTCCATGATCGATATCCAGGATTGCTGCTAGTTCTCTCCTTTGTAGGTCTAGAGTATCTCACTTGATCTGTAAAATAGGCATGAAAAACCTTTTTCCCTCCCACTTAGTTCATGTCCCACATGGGGCATGGGGCATTGGACAGTCTGTGTCCAACCTGATTAGCTTGTCTCTACCCCAGTGCTCAGTACAGTGCCTGGCACGTAGTAAGTACTTAACAAGTATCACAATTATTATTATTGAAACTGTAAGTCCCATGTGGGACAGGCCCTGTGTCCAGTGCATTTTGCTTGTATCTACCTCAGTCCTTAGTACAGTGCCTGGAACATAGTAAATACTTAAATACAATAATAACAATACTATATTATTATTACTATTATTATGGACCATGTCGAACGTGATTAGCTTGTAACTACCCCAGTGCTTAGTACAGTGCGTGGCACATAGTAAGAACTTAACAAATATCATAAAAAAAAATTGCTCGGGAAATTACAAGTACATTTCTCTGAAAGACAAATTATTTTTAGCAAACTTACAACGAGTAACAATTTCAGATACCTTTGCCTCTTGAAAGCTTGATAATGCTGAAACGAAGCAAATCATTTGTGGAATGGTAAAATGTTCAGGTGATATTGAACCCAGAATTTCTTAGGTCTTATTGCTGCACATTTTTGAGACTGTCCTCAGGGATGTAAAATATCCTGATCTTGGAGCTAGTTCATCAGTAGCAGTTGATCTTGTTAATACTTATTTGCAAATATGCCTCACCTTATAATCACAAGGGACCTTCACTGTAAACCTATAAAGGTTCCTCCCTTAGTTCTGGGTCTTTTTCTCTTCTTGCTTTATTTTCATCAGGACTCAGCCACTCACTCAGTCTCAACTTTCACCTCCATGTGGTTGATTTCCATACTAGCTGAGAAGCAGCGTGGCCTAGTGAATAGACCATGGGCCTTGGAGTCAGAGGACCCAGCTTCCAATGCCGGCTCTGCCACTTGTCTATTGTGGGACCTTGGGTAAGCCTCTTAACTTCTCAGTTCCTCAGTTTCCTCATATGTAAAATGGGGAAAACTTATAACCTCTTAGTACAGTTCTCTGCACACAGTAAGCACTCAATAAATACAACTGAACGAATGAAGGCTCGAGAAACCTATAACTCTTTAAGGGCTCTCCCCTCACTGGCCATCCTTGACTGCGTCCCTTTTTCCTCCCCACTGCCAAATTCTGCCGCTTTCCACTTCAAAACACGTCCAACATTCTTCCCGTTCCGTCTGCAGAACCTTTGTCCGTGATTTCCGGAATCGCCTGCCTTGACTAAATGATATCTTCAAACCTCTCTACCCTTTCGACAGCTGAAATGCTATAGCTAAAATTAACATCCTTGCCCACCACATTGCCTCCACCTCCTGTCTCTTCCCCATTCGCTGCCTTCTGGATCAAATTTAAACTTCCTTCACTTTCCTTCAAGGGCAGCCAATAGTCACTCCAGGTCTAGTCTATATAAATAGCAATCAAGGGTAATTTGTGTCTGGGAGTCTTTGGTCTCTAAATAATGTGGTTGACAGTGTTTAGAATATTTTGTTTTTCCCGAGGAAGAAAAAAAAAAAACAAACACACAAGGTAAATTACATTTTCACGTCCCCTGGCAAGTTCCTACATCATTTCAGTGGAGCCTAACCAGAAATGTGCATTTTTGTGGGGCCGCTGTGCCACTGCTGCCAGGAAAAGTACATTTGGCCCAGTCAAGGTCAAAAACTTTCCTTTTTTGTGTGCACTTAGGGGATGCATCCAAGTTGCCTTTTTTTTTCCCCCGGTTCCGGGGAAAATGACACTACTTTGCAACCCCAAAGTGCCTTTTGTTTCTCACTCATGGCTCCCTCCCATCCACCCATTCGTAGTCCGACTTCATGCACACTGGCCGATCATAGTCAGCTTAAGGATCAAATCTGCCTTCTCGTATTTTTGATAGCGGAATAACAAACCTGAAAATCCAGGAAGGCAACGAACAACATATTGTATCAATTAAGTCATCCATTTGCCTAGTACATTGTGGACCCTCAATGAACTGAGCCAACAAGTCATCTGGACAGATCCTTGGGCTGACAAAGACTGTTTCATGAGGATAACATTAAGCGCTCCGGAAAGGGCAAAACATGCTGTACTCTGCACACAATAAGCACTCAATAAATTCTACTGATTGTCCACCAGACCTCCCTTTAACAAGTGCCCTCTTTGGGATTCTGACAGTCTAGCAGAATCACAGAACTCTAGAGGGAAAATGGGTATGGGGAAGTCATTTGGTCCAGCTCTGGGGAAACAGGTGAAGCAGCATGGCCTAGTGGAAACAGCACGGACCTGGGAGTCAGAAAGACCTGGGTTCTAATTCTGGCTATGCCACTTTTCCACTGTGTGACCTAGGGCAAGTCGCCTCACTTTTCTGTACTTCAGTTACCTCATCTATAAAACGGAGATTAAGACTGAGTCCCATGAGGGACATGGACTGTGAACAACCTGATAAACTAGTATTTACACCAGTGCCTGTATAGTGCCTGGTACATATTAAGCACTTAACAAATGTTACTTCTTTTTTTTTTTTTTAAAGTGAGAGGCCAGGCCAGCTAGGGTGGGATGGTAAAGTTCAAGCTCCTCCATTAGACTGCAAGCTCCCTCTGGGCAGGGTACATATCATATTTCTGGTTTTGTACATCTCAGGCATTTAGTACAGTGCACTGTCTGAAATGGGTCCTCAACAGGTCCTACTTTTCTGAAGCAGTTTGGCCTAGTTGAAAGAGTGTGGGCCTGGAAGTCTGGGGACCTGGGTTCTAATCCCAGCTCTGTCACTCTGCCAGCAGTGTGACCTTGAGCAAGTTTTCATTTAACTGCTCTGTGCTTCAGTTTCCTCAACTGTAAAATGTGTATTCACTACTTGTCCTCCCTCCTACTTAGAGCTGAGCACCCTGTATCACAAGACCTGTGTCTGACCTGATTAGCGTTTGGGGCTATCGCGGACTGGACACTGGACGAAGGATTTGTCAGCATGTGATCTTTTGGTGTTTGTTTTTCAGCAACCCATTGAGGCCCTTTAGGGACAAGGAGGCTGAACAATTAATTACCGTTGATCAATTGATTGAAAACACCAGATATTCTTCTTGGGATAGAAAAAGAGAGGCTGAGCCACGGCTCTTTACAACCCAGACCACAGCAGATATAGAGTTACCCAGGCAGGATGCCTCTTGACACTGGGAAAACACTCAAAACTGAGCAATCCCATAAAAAGAGAGAGTACACTCACCCCAGCCCAGAGGTGGTGCTGACCTAGGTTGCGGCATCCCAAAAAAAATCTAGATAAAAGTGCAGACTGAGCGTATTTACAGACTAAGGAGAAGCCCCCCTTAAGGCCCCTTCCAATGTTAAGGCGACAAACTAAAAACCCCAGCAGATTCCTAGACACAGGCATTCTGCAATGATCACAATAGGAAGTTTACAGGTTGGACGTTTTCAAGATTTTAGGCTCCTAGGATAGAGGAAGTGTGAGGAATAAAGCACTTTCCCAAGTGCTTAGTACAAGTGCTCTGCATCCCACAAAGGGCTAAAAGTCTAAGAAGGAGGGAGAACAGGTATTGAAACCCCATTTTGCAGGTTAGGTAACTGAGGCGCAAAGAAGTTTAGTGACTTGCCCAAGTTCATACAGCAGGGAAGTGGCATAATTTTAATTAGAACCCAGGTCCTCTGACTCCCAGTCCTAGGCTCTTTCCACTCTGCCCCACTGCTTCCCAGTGATAAACTCCTCGAGGGCAGGGATCATGGCTACTAACTCCATGTAGTTACTCTCCCAAGCACTTAAAACAGTGTTCTGCAGGTAGTAAATACTCACTAATTACTGTGGATTGGTGCCGCTCTTTAAATTCTTATTTGTTTCACAGTCACAGTCGGCCCCTTTGCCACAGCCTCGGGGACCAGATTGGATGAGGTCAGGATGCAAAAGGGTAGAGAGACATTCCCACCCTGTCTCCATCCCATCGCTGCCTAGTCCTCAGGACTGCAGTGATCCCAGAAACAGGGGCTGCTTCTTAGAGAGGAGGCAGCTGATAGCAAAATGTAAAACAGAATTGTAAAATTGCCCTTGTGTGGGCACAGATTTGGAGACTTGAGAGTTGAGGGGTGGACGGGAAAAGCTTTAAAGGGTGGCAGAACTTAAAAGCTATCTAAGGCACTCTATCATGAATCCACAATAATCCCAGAAAAAGACCCCAAAAAACTCAGTTCCCACAGGCATTACCTCTGCCCCCTGGATGTGACTTTTTAAAAAAAAAATGGTATTTATTAAGCACTGACTTTGTGCCAGGGCCTGTACTAAGCACTGGGGTAAAGCTAATCGGGTTGACTCCCATGTGAGGCTCACAGTCTTAATCCCCATTTTACAGATGAGGTAACAGGCACAGAGAAGTTAAATGATTTGCCCAAAGTCACATAGCAGACAAGTGGCGGAGCCAGGATTAGACTTCAAGTCCTCTGACTCTCAGGCTCGTGCTCCTTCAATTAGGCCCCGCTGCTAACTGCTCCTGCCCCTCCATGGAGAAACCTGTTGTTTTCCCCTTATCCAACCTTCACCTTCTCTGAAAGATTTCCCAGCTTGGATTTAAGGTACCTAAGAAGCACAGTAAATCTTCAAATAAAACTCCCATAAATCCTGCAATAAAAGCTTTTAACCGGAATGGGTTTCCTGAGAAAAGCAACACTGTGAGTAGAAAGGGAGGGGGAGATGGGAGTCTTTTGATTTTCCCAGATTCCAAAATAGCTTGCACGTGCTTGAAACCAAACCTAGATTATCTTTTCTTGAATAACAGCTAAGGTCGAAAAGGACATTCTAAACAAGTATTTTCATTTTTTAGTTGCTTTGCTCCTAACTTGACCTTTTTTTTTTAATGGTATTTGTTAAGCGTTATGTGCCAGGCACTGTACAAAGCACTGGGGCAGAGACAGGCTAATCAGGTTGGACACAGTCCCTGTCCCATAAAGGGTTCGCACCCAAAGCTCCGAGTAACACATTTTCATCTCATACAACCTTGCACCCACTGGGAGAGACTAGTACAGTACACCAAGTGGATGCTTGATAAACACAACTACTATTACCATTATACCATCACTACGTTTAATAATTAATAATGATAATGGTACTTGGTAAGCACTTACTACTTGCCAAGCACTCTTCTAAGTGCTGGGGTAGATACAAATTAATCCGGGTGGGCACAGTCCCTGTCACCCATGGGGCTCAAACTCTTAACCCCCATTTTAGAGATGAGGTAATTGAGGCCCAGAGAAGTTAAGTGATAGGCCCAAGGTCACACAGCAGACACGTAACGGAGCCAGGATTGGAACCCAGGTCCTTCTGACTCCCAGACCCGTAGTCTATCCACTAAGCCATGCTGTTTCTACATTTGGGACACTCCGCATGTCACTCCTGGGGCATTCATTGCGTGATCTGAGGGATTTTTAGCACTGAGAGGCCCGGGGCTCATTTTAAGACAGTCACCGGAGGAGCAAGCGTCATGAAAACATTACAGCAAGCCAGTCGATGACTCCCCAGTTAGCTGGGTAGCGATCTACAGGAAGTTACAGTAAGCTATAGGAAGTTTCTGAGCCAAAGGGAAATGTGGGAATGGCATTTTTGCAACCACGGAGCCAAAAAGTCAAAAGTAAGCTGCAGCCTAGCTGTAAGAACTCTGGCCAAAGCAAAAAAGAACTTAGTAGCTGATAGACACATAAACCAACAGTGAATCCAACAGAGACTCTGCCATCAAGAAGACTTTCTGCCTTGGAGGACTGGTGCTTGATTCTTATTCCAGTGATCTTTAAAGGGAGCAGTAAAGAGGCTGATTTTGCTCCTAAGCCTGGTAGAAGGGAACCTTTCAGACATGACTGACATGTTATTTGTCCCTGACCATAAAAATCCATCCATTAAAGGCAAATTTAAGTGGGTATGTCTTTTATGGTTGCAAAGCCTCTCGTGGCACTGTATTTGACCCTTACACGAAGAAAGATGGAATCATTCATTAAATGGCTGTGGCACAGAATAAATAAGAGAAAGATGTAATGGCAGACACAAGTCACGGTAATATGGATGCTACTCAGAAAGCAAAAGGAACAATTAGTTTGACTATCAAACCTTGGTGACCCCCACACAAGTCAACCATCACTACATTTTAAAAACATTCAACAAAATGATTCTGTAAAACCTCTTGGGGTGTCACCCTAAAAGGAGACATGTGGGAATGTGGGTGAGTCAGTCACTGGTTTATAGCTGGCAAATCAACATTATGAACATCAGCTAAATATTAACGTAGCTTTGATGAACCACTATGTGCTTTACATTTCCTGTTTTATGTCATAAAAATGCAATGAATTAACTTCTTCCTGGAAAACTAGCCCACCCCCCCTTTTTTTTTTTTTTTAACTTTCACGGAAGTTAATTCTGCCTGGACATATCTTAATTAAATAACCAGTGCAAGAAAAATAGCGGCAATAACTACAACAATGGAGCAAGATAAATTTTGGTAGCCTTTGTGTTTTCATTCATCATGGCCTTAAAAGGGTTTTGAAAGCTTGTTTTGCTCCAGTGAAACATGGTGCATTTTGCAATTTCTCTCAGTTATAAATTAATATGGGCCAACAGGGATAGTACAGATGGCAGAACAGTGTCATCAGGTGAGTGATATACTATACCTAGGAGAACTGGCAAGCCATGATGAACAAGTCTTGAATCAGTATTATAAATGAGGCAGCTTGTCAGAAGCCCAATCCCCCGAAATACATGCACTAATTTATAATAGATGAACCCAGCTGCTTCTCTCCCCCTATTTGTGCGGTTATCTGTATTTACTTCCTTTTTTCTTTCTAAGCACACATCTCGGGACAGTATTCCCAGAAGACCTGTCAATCCAGTAAGACAACCTGACCCAGCCCCACAGCACTCATGCATGTATCTGTAATACATTTATTTATATTGTCTGCCTTCTTTTCTAGGAAGTAAGCTCTTTGTGGGCAGGGGACTTGTCTACCAACTCTGCTCTGCTTTATTGTAATCTCCCAAGTGCTTAGTACACTGCTGTGCACACAGTAAGTGTTGAATAAATTCCAGTGATTGAATTAGCTCATTGAATACAACTTCTGCCATCCCCCCTCCCCTGCCAAAATTTAGCCTTACAAACTTGCCCGTATGCTACTGAGAAGAAACACTAACATCATTCTTGGCTATTTACCAGTTCTGAACATTCCGAAAGAAAATGCTTTTAGAAGTGCTGGAATTTTCAATAGCTTTTGTGTCCTGGTTGATTGGAATACTGGGGTTGTTGAATCTACAATACAGAAGATGATAGAGAAAACAGGAACTCTGGCACACAATGACTGCAGTGAGTTGTCGGGTAATCTTAGGTGGGTCTACTGAGGGTGCAGTGTAATGAGCGTTTGGAAGAACTCAATACCCAATCACTGCCCTCCAAAAGCTTAAAAATAATAGGGTGGATAGGCAGACAAAAACTCTTTACCAAGAGTGAGCACAGGAAGAAAAACCCAGATAAATGAGGGCGGCCAGCTCTTGTGTACATATCCTTACACAGACTTGCATTTCCTACCTGTCACTTATTTGAGTGCTGGTCTCCTCCATTAGGAAGATAAGCTCCTTGAGAGCAAGGACTGTGGCTAGTTACTCCATTTTCCTACCTTCTCTAGCTCCTCGCGGGCAGGGATTGTCTCTCTTTCTTATTTTATTCCCAAGCACTTAATGCACTGCTCTGCACATGGTAAGCGCTCAATAAATATGACTGAATGAATATTTGACCCGCTCTACTGTACTCTCCCAAGCACTCAATAAATACCATTGATTGATTAATTGAGAGTAGTTCAAATGCATCTTATAATTTTAGTCTGGAATTTAAGTTATCTTTTCCAGAAAATCAAAATCAAATGTTAGAGTGACCAGAGTCTCTGAAGCCCAGATGATCAAAAAGCAAGTTTGAGCTCTTAATTGGTTTGAGCTCTTAAACCTTAGAGAAGGCACACCTTCTCCAAGAGGCCTTCCCAGATTAAGTACCCCCCACACACTTCCTCTTCTCCCACTCCCTTCTGCATCACTCTGGCTTGCTCTAATAGTAATAATAATAATGATGGTATTTGTTACCCGGTTTACTATGTGCCAGGCACTGTTCTAAGCACTGGGGTGGATACGAGCAGTTCCTGTCCCCCCCAGCCCCACAGCACTTATGTACATATATGTAATTTATTTATTTATACCAATGTCTGTCTCTTGCTCTAGACTTTAAGCTCATTGTGGGCAGGGAATATGCCTGTTTATTCTTATATTGTACTCTCCTAAGCTCTTAGTACAGAGCTCTGCACACAGTAAGCGCTAACTAAATACGGATGGATTGAATGAATGAAAGTTTGGTGTTTTCCTAACAGTTTCATCATTTTGTATGGTTGAAGTAGAGAGTAACCCATTGACTTATCATTCCCATGCCTGTAAGCATTTCCTTTCAAGTCTGTCTCTCTCTTTCTCTCTCTCTCCTAATATTATTCTACTTTTGTTCAGAAGATTTAAGTCACCAGGCCTGCTGTTCCTCACTCAGAGAAAAACACATACGCTCCTATAGGCATGAGGTGTGTTTTTTGGTTTTTTTTAAGAAAAAAACAATAAATTCACCCAGGACTCTAGGATTTGAGAACATCTGGCGTTCACTATTCTGATTTATTTCAGCAGCAACACACATCCACGTAGAGAGTGATAAATGATTCGAATGGATGGGCCCTCAGAGAGTTGCTCTATGATGAATAGGCGGCAGTTGGCATTTCACATAATAGTGCACCCCTGTAGCCTTCCCAGAGGGGTTGCTGAGAGGAAAAGAAGAACTAAAGACTTTGAAGGAAACAGCTGTTGGGAATGCCTTCCTTTGAGCAAAAGATTAGTTTGATTTTTAACGCCTTATTTCAGTAATGGGAAATTGGATGAGTAATCAGCTTATGATAAATCGTCACAACCACTCAACATACCCAAGATCAGTTTAACCCAGAGGCAGACCGGCTGCAGGACAGCAACAAAGCATAAAATTGATTTACCCTAAATTAATTTTTCACTCAAAAAGGTCAATGGCTCCCTGAAGGGATATCTTGGTTATCAGAGCAACTGTAACACGGCTTCCAGTAAATGGATTCCTACCACATACATTCGCTCATTAGAAACCACATCAAATGTAATTTACTTTCCAGGAGGAAGGCACATCTAGCATCTTTGTGTAATAATTCAGCAATATGTGTGATTATTTTGAAATCAAAGAAAAGAAGTAGGGGGCTTCTCTCCAGCACTAGATGAAGGTTTAGCTAGACCGTGCTGTAGATTGCGCAAATCTCAAAATGTGGACAATATTGATATTAATAACCGTGATATTTGTAGAATGCCTACTAATGTGCCAAGCCCTGGGGTAAATACAGTAGAACTAAATCACACACAGTCCCTTCACAAAATGTTTGTTGTTGTATTGTACTCTCTCAAGTGCTTAGTACAGTGCTGTGCACACATTAAACGCTCAATAAATACCACTGAATGAAGTGGGGGCTCTCAGTCTAATGGGAGGGAGGACCACTATTTAACTCCAATTTGACAGATGCGGAAAATGAGGTTCAGAGAAGCTACCTGATTTACAAACAGCTACACAGTAGACAAGTGACTGAGCCCAGATGGAGACTTCTTGTCCTCTGCTCTTTCTCGAGGCCACATTCTGTGGCTATTCAGGAATTAACTCCATGCTTTCCCTTAAAATGACGTCTCCCTTTGTACTCCCCAGGCTACAGAGGAAAGAAACATTCTTCTCCAGGCCTGAGCCATCAGATTTGCAGTGGCTACAACATTCACCACACTCCTCTCAGCCTGTCTCTGAGATCCGTACGGGAGCAGAAGTAAGGAATATAAGTAGTAGATGTAACTAGTAAGGAAGCAGCACGGCTAGTGGTTAGAGCACCGGTCTGGGACTCAGAAGGAACTGCGTTCTAATTCCAGCTCTTCCACTTGTCTGCCTTGTGGCCTTGGGCAAATCACTTCCTTTCTCCGTAATTCAGTTAACTCATCTGTAAAATGGGGATTAAGACTGTGAGCCCCATGTGGGACATGGACTGTGTCCAACCTGATTAACTTGTACCTACCCTAGCGCTTAATACATAGAAAGTGCTTAGCAAGTTCCATGAAAAAAAAAAGGACAAAGCAGCAGACTTTGTGTTCCCAGTAGAATCACCAGGAGCACAAAGCCTCTTTCCTACACTCAATCCCAGAATTAGCATGCAACTGAGCCTACACTCAGACCCCACAGGGACCCTCATACAATCCCAACAAAGCCCACTTTTGAGTTAGAAGGCCTGAGTTCTAATCCAGATCTGCCGCATGCCTGCTGTGTGACCATGGGCAAGTCACTTCTCTGGGCCTCAGTGATCTCATCTGTAAAAGGGGGATTCGATACCTCTCTCCTCCCTCCTCCTTAGTGTCCCCTGTGAGACAGACTGTGTCTGACTTGATTACCTTGTATCTACCTCAGAGTTCAGTACAATAAGAAGCACACTGTTAGCGCTTACTAATACCAAGCCATTAATCGTATTTATTGAGTACTTACTATATGCACAGCACTGTATTAAGTGCTTGGGAGAGTACAGTACAAGAGAAGTAGCAGATACACAGTCATTACTACCCTACCTTGCATTCAATCCCTATTTATCCCCCTCCTATTCTCTAGACAGGGTACATACAGTTCTACACTGTAAACTTACCGCGAGCAGGGAATGTATCTACCCACTCCATCATATTGAACTTTCCCAAGTGCTCAGCATGGTGCATTCTGCACAGTAAGCACTCAATAAATACGAGTGATTAAAGGCTTAAAGGCTCTGCATAGTCTTTTCATGCACGTGGCTTTATAAACTTCACTTATGGCCTCTTTGGGTCCTCCACAAATTCACACTCCTGTGTCCCATTAAGATAGCTAAATAATAAAGAGCCATGCCCAGTGCAGAATCAGTAATACCCAAATTGCAAACTGAGGCCAGAAGGAAAAAGGATGTCCTCAAGAGCGCAGTATGAGAGTGGCAGAACTGTCGTACCCTATATACTGTGTCTATAGCTATGATTCTATTTATCTATTTTGATGGTATTGATTCCTGTCCACTTGTTTTGTTTTGCTGTCTGCCTCCCCCTTTTAGGTTGTGAGCCCATTGTTGGGCAGGGATTGTCTCTATCTGTTGCTGAATTGTACATTCCAAGCACTTGGTACAGTGCTCTGCACGCAGTAAGTGCTCAATTAATACGACTGAATGAATGAACTGAGATTAGATTTTTCTTCTGCCACGGCTGGACTTACACTACTAAGCCTCAGTGATTTATAAATCTCCGGAGGTCAAAGGCCAGTGCAATTACTCACTCCATCACTCAGACTAATATGATAAAGGCTCACGCTATTCACAGTTTGGATCGACTTTTATTCTGCCTGCCTACGTACATTTATGGCAATGGTGGGAGGGTTCTCATCCCTTATTAGTCTCTGAGAATTTCCACAATATGGGAATCATCAGCCAAATTCTCATTCTTTATAGATCTGTGAATTCCCACAGAGTTACGTAAATTGAGACTCAGGCCCTTATATGTAGAAATGTATACAACTTGAATTATTTTATGAGGTTAACCTTATTATTCAAATGGCCATAAAAGTCCCTTACTTTCCAATGTGTTTTTGAGGTCATGACCTTAGGCTGTGATTAATACTATAAAGACTTTGAGAAGTGGGAGAGTTGCTTCTTTAAGGACATTTGGCTCTGTAAACAGGACAGCTATTGCTATTGGGATTCGCTAGGCATAACCTTTATTCCAGGAGAAACCCCCCCTCCATTTTGATCTTCTGGATTGAAATACAATAACCCATTTTGGGATGCTTCTAATCAAATCTGAACAGTTGAGATCTTTAAATTGGCTGAGAAAATTCTTCAGCATTCCACACAAGAAGCTCAAAGCCCCAGTTCAATTTAGAGTTGGCAGTTAGTCGCATGCAAACCAGGTGGGCTCAGCCTTATTGGGAATTAACTGTTTTGATCACTTGAGTTTAAGTTTGTAGAAAAATCATATTTCCCTTTAACATTTGTGGTATTTGTTAAGTGCTGTGTACCAGGCCCTGTACTAAGTGCATTGACGGATAGAAGTATATCGGATTGGACCCAGTCTCTGTCCCACATGGGGCTCGTAGCCAAAAACCCCATTTTACAGATGTGGTCACTGAGGCACAGAGAAGTTAAGCGACTTGCCAAGGTCACACAGAAGACAAATGGTGGAATCGAGATTAGAGCCCAGGTCCTTTTGACTCCCAGGTCTGTGCTCTAGCCACTAGGCCATACTGCTTTAGTCAGGGTCTACCCAACACTCCATGCCTGGCCACAGTCTCAGAATCCATCTCACCTCCAGAGTCGTTTTCTCCATACTTCCCCACAGTCCTTAAAAGCCTCCAATGGTTGCCTATTCCTCTCCGTACCAAGAAGCAACCCTTAATCAGTGGCTTTAAGGGCACTCAATCTCTCCTGCCTACTTACTTATCCACTCTCTTTTTCCCCCGTACCCCAACTTGCACTCTTCATTCCTCTCAAACCTACCAACTCACTGTGCCTCATTCTCGACTACTGTGCCACCAACTTCCCTCTCCAGGTCCTTCCCACCTTGCCTGGAGCTTCTTCCCCTTCATAATTACTGACCATAGTTCTTCCAATCTTCAATCTTTGCACACAGTAGGAACTCAATAAATGCGATTGAATGAATGAATTCAAAACCCTTCTAAATCACATCTCCTCCAAAGGCCCTTCCCTAATCAGTCTCTCACCATCCCCCTTTATATTCCCCCAGTCTGGCACTTCTGCACCACCTAAGCACTTAAGCATTCACAGTGACCTCTACATACTATATATACTCTATTGCAACCTCTTATTGGTCAACATTTTAGGGTTTGTCTTCTCCCCACTAGATTATAAACTCCCTTAGGACATACTAACTTTACTGTATTCCCTCAAGCTCTTAGAACAGTGCTCTGCACCCAGAAGACGCTTAATCGTTGCTATTGATTGAACTAGAAACCGAAGACAAGTACATATGAGAAGCAACGTGCTTTAGTGGAAAGAGCACTGGTTTCGGAGTCAGTGGCCGTGGGTTCTAATCCCGAGTCTGCCACTTGTTTGTTGTGTGATCCTGGGCAAGCCACTTAACCTCTCTGTGCCTCAGTTACCTCATCTGTAAAATGGGGATTAAGACTGTGAGCCCCATATGGGACAACCTGATAATCTTGTATCTACCCCAGTGTTTAGAACAGTGCTTGGCACATAGTAAGCACTTAACAAATACCATCATCATTATTATTATGTGCCAATCACTGTTCTAAGCCCTAGGGTAGACACAATTAATCAGATTGAACATAGTCCCTGTCCCACATGGGGCTCACAGTCTAAGTAGGAGGAAGACTAGGTATTGAATTTATTGAATTTCCATTTTACAGATGAGGCAACTGAGACCCAGAGAAGTGAAGTGACTTGCCCAAAGTCACCCAGCAGGCGAGTGGCAGAGCCGGGATTAGTAGCTGGGTGCTCTGAGTCCTAGGCGTGTACTCTTTCCAGTAGGCCATGCTCCACCTCAGTTTCTACAAGTAGGCTTATTTAAAAAGTTTATATCCCATCCCTTTTCGCCTTTCATGAGTAATTGAGTTTGACTATTTTCACCACTCTGTCATTTGGCAGTCTGCTTGTGGTTGCAAATCAGACCTTGTGTTCGTTTCATCTCTTACTTTGAGATCCTGGCTTAAAGTAAGAAAAACAATCTGTAATGCATCGGCTTCCCAAATAGCCACTGGCAAGGGTTTTCAAACTATTATCTGTCTATAATGATTTTTTTCTTCCAATGTTGTCAAGTTTTATTGAATTTGAAAGTCCAATCTGACCTCAGCCCTCTCCCTAAGTATGAATCCCCTGGGCCTACATACCCCCCCATCTGATTTGATTTATAAGATCAGATCCTCAGCTCATCATACCCTATTTAGCTTGCAGGTGTATTCTACCAGTGAACACACACACACACACACCCCTCCCTCCACCCCGCCCCTCTTCCCCCCCCCCCCCCCACAAATCAGGGACCAGATATAACAAGGTAAGCACACTGAAATCAAGCTTCCAAGAAACAAAGCCAGCATAGTATCTGTTTGAATTTTTTTTTTTTAGTGGTTTGTTAAGCACTTACTATGTGTGTCAGGGACTGTACTAAGCTCTGGTGTGTAGATATTAGCAATATCAAGTTGGACACAGTCCACGTTCCATGGGTTCATAGTCTTGATCCCCATTTTACAGATGAGGAAACTGAGACAGAAGTCTAGTGACTTACCCAAGGTCACATGGCAGACAAATGGTGGAGCTGGGACTAGTATACAGGTTCTCTGAGAGCCAGACCTGGGCTCTTTCCATTGGACCACACTGCTTCTCTGAATTTCCCTGAATTATCAGATCAACTGTATTACTTGATCAAGAATGTTTATTCTCAAACGAATCATCTAATTTGAAGTTGTCCCCCTGAACTGCCTTGGATCTGAAAAAAACGTTCTGCTCAAGGACGGCAGTTGCTCTGCCATCTCGCTCTTTACTTTGCCCTGCCAAGCAGGCAGCAGTGTTTTTGACCTCTTTCTGTTGATTTCCATGAGAGCTTCTTATTGTTTCAGCCACAGCTACCTGAATACATAAATAATTAGGAGCTGGGGCTACAACTGATGCTTTGTGAACCTGGCCAGCTTGGCTTGGCGACGGGTTGACATTCTGAGTGGGGCAGAAGTCCTCATAAATGTCACCCGGCTGCGAAGTCAAGATGTGGCCGGTGAAACAGTTAGTGAATTAGCGGACAAGTTTTGTAAAAGGGTGGTGGTGAAGTTTCATGGTTTTGAAAAAAGGCAAAGGCAGAGGAGGGGGGTTTTCTGGGAACCTCTTTTTTGATGACACTTGTTAAGTGCTTACTACGTGCCAGGCACTGTACTAAACGCTGGGGTAGATCAAGCTAATTAGGTTGGGCACAGTCCATGTCCCACTTGAGGCTCACCATCTTGATCCCCATCTGAGGTGCAGAAAGGTTCAGTGTCTTGCCCAAGGTCACACAGAAGACAAAGGGAGGAGCCGCTATTAGAAGCCATGTCTCCTGACTCCTAGATCTGTGCTCTTTCCTTTAGACCACACTTGATTCTGTGCAGAACACTGTAGGTCACTCTCAGGAGAGTATAAGAGAGCCAGGAGATCCACCCCTCTCCTCAAGGAGCTTGTAAAACAGTGGATTAAATTAGGGAAACCTACCTGAACTTTGAATGAACCAAGCATAAGGGAGCAAAAAGACATTATTCCTCTCCTCAAGGAGTTTGTAATCCAGTGGATTAGATTAAATAAACACTACCAGGATGCCTATTCTGAACTGCTGCTTGTTTGCTCAACCATCAGTAACTGAGCGAACTCATGCCAGGAAGGCAAAGAGCAATCATTCAATCATATTTACTGAGTGCTTACTGTGTGCTGAGTACTGTACTAAGTGCTTGGGAGACCACACTATAACAGAGTTGGTAGACATGTTTCCTGCCCACAATGAGCTTACAGTCTAGAGGGGGAGACAGACATTAATATAAATATATGAATTATAGATATGGACATAAGGGCTGTGGGGCTGAGGGAGGGGTGAATAAAGAGTGCAAATTCAAGTGCAAGGGCAACGCGGGAGGGAGAGGGAGAAGAGGAAATGAGAGCTTGGTCAGGGAAGGCCTGACTAAGCAACCCAACAAACCCCCCGTGACTCTGTTCACTGTAACCCAAATGCCTTGGAAAATGAGTCTACAGGTATAGTGAGATGGTTGCCACGACATCCACCTTAACGGTTCAGGATGTTCCATCTAACAATTCTAACTTTCCCTCTAGTAACCCAATATGGACTTTTGTCTATGAATTTCTCCCAACTATTCTAGAACCTACTGGAATTTTCTGCCTCCCCAACTTTCTGTGGTAATGGATTCCACATGCTTACCACCCACTGTGTGAAGACGTCTCAAACCCATTCCTCTCCTTTCCTCCGGCACTCTATGCTCTGAGCCTACTCCCAGATCCCTGGTCCTTTCAACCTTGATCCTCTCCATTTCCCAACAGTCCCTGAAGGACCTGATCTGTCTGAACTCAACTCGGCTTCCCCTAGGGCTAACAAACCCAAGACCTGACACCATTATCCCAGGCCCAATTCTGCTCTCTTCACTGCTCCGGGCCTGGTCCCTGACTCTCTTCAGACCCCCTGATCTGCTGTTTTGTATTCTTAGCATTCATTTAAAAGCATGCAGAGAGCAGCATGGCTCAGGGGGAAGAACCTGGACCTGGGGTCTAATCCTTGCTCTGCCACATGCCTGCTGAGTGACCTTGGACAAGTCACTTGAACTCTCTGGGGCTCGGTTTCTTCATCTGTAAAATAGTGAGAAAATATATGTTCTTCCTGTTTCTTAGAATGTGAGCCCCATGTGGGACGGGAACTGTCCCCCATTCGATTTCTTCCATCTACCCAAGTGGAAGTGCTTAATAAATACATTATGGTGAGTCCCTGCCCTTTTCATCTTCCTTCCTTTCTACCCTCGACCAATCCCAGAACCTTGGGTGTAAAATATGGCAGGCATTTCTCCTGTAGCATAAGTAAAGTCATTTCCCACTCAGTTGGCAGTTGAAGAACTCGACACAATTTTTTCTGCAAGTGTCCTGGAATTGGTCAGTGCAGCTCGGGACAGTGAATGGGAACTTATCCAAAACAAAAAGACATTTCAACATGGACTTTCTGATAGGTGGTGGGACTGGAGATTAAAACTCCATTCTCCCACCCATTGCAGGATGCAGAGTCTAATGCTAGCTGACTCACCAGTCAATTAACATGAGAATAATTTGCTGTTAGTACATTTTGTCACAATTCATTAGCGCAGGAGTGGAACTGAAATTCTGCAGACACCATAGTGTTTCCATGTGAGCATCCTTGTATGTATCTAATTGGCTCAGATCTAATAGTACTCCAATAGTACGATTATTGTGGTAAGAGGCATGTGTCTGTTTATTGTTATATTGTACTCTCCCAAGTGCTTAGTACAGTGCTGTACACACAGAAAGCGCTCAATAAATACAACTGTCTTAGTGAGAAGAGACGGGCTTGGGAGTCAGAGGACGGGGGTTCTAATCCCGGCTTCGCCACTTGTGTGCTGTGTGACCTCAGGCAAGCCACTTAACTTCTCTGTGCCTCATTATCTGTAAAATGGGAATTAAGACTGTGAGAACCAGGTGGGGCAACCTGTTTACCTTATATCTATCCCAGCACTTAGAACAGTGCTTGGCCCATAGTAAATGCTTAAAAAATACCATAATTATTATTATTATTAATAAATAATAGTAATTTTTGAGCTCCCTCTAGGGACCAGGCACTGTACTTGTGAGCCTGGAAGTACAAAAGAAGGAAATGATCCATTTCCTGCGCACAAGGAGTTTTCTCTCTAAAAGGGGAGACAGATTCTGCTTAATTAACAGCTTCTCTCTGGGGATGCTGGTGCCTTTGTCTTTCATTCCACATCAGCCTGCCTACACTGAGCAGCCTAGTGGAAAGGGGATGGGCCTGGGAGTCAGGAGAGCTGGGTTCTAATCCTTCCTTCCTTCATTCTTTTAATCGTATTTATTGAGCACTTACTGTGTGCAAAGCACTGTACAAGGCACTTGGGAAAGTACAGTACAACAATAAACAGTGACAATCCCTGCCCACAACAAGCTTACAGTCTAGATGAGGCGAGACGGACATCGTTACAAATAAATAAAATAATCTGACAGTTTGACCTTGGGCAAGTCATTTAACTTTCCTGTGCCTCTGTTTCCTCATCTGTAAAATGGGGATTCAGCATAGTAAATGTTTTACAAATGCCACAATTATTATTATTGATATTATTAACAACAATAATAATAGAAGGAACATAAGAAGTTGGAGCAGGCAAGAGGGGCTGGTTGCATTTGGTTCTGCTGGATGGGGATTAACAAATTTTTTTTTTAATGATATTTGTTAAATACTTACTATGTGTATTAAGTGTCGGGATAGATACAACTAACCTGGTTGGACACAGTCCATGTCCCACATTGAGCTCACAGTCTTAATCCTCCTTTTAACGATGAGGAAACCGAGGCATATAGAAGTGAAGTGACTTGCCCAAGGTCACGCAGCAGATAAGAGGCGGAGTCAGGACTAGAACCCAGGCCCTCTGACTCCCAAGGTCACGCTCTATCCACTGGACCATGCTGCTTTTCATTTGCTGCAAGAGCTGGATGGCCCTTAGTAATTGGATGTCAGGATCTGTGCCTAGGCCAGTGGTGTGGCTGGGGTGACAATCCTGTCCAACACGATTGAACGTAGATAGAAGAGCTACCAAAATCGGTCACATGGCTGGCCGAGTGGGCAGGGAATGTATCTCTTAAACTGAACTCTCCCAAGCGCTTAGTTCGGTGGTCTACCGCCAGTAAGGACTCGATAAATATGAATGACTGAGTGGGGGTCACTTAGATCTATTACTACCCCCTCCCACAACTTTTTTTTTTAACAGATCTTTAAACTATTGCTTCCCCCTCCCTGAAATTCATTTTAGTGTCTGCCTCTCCCTGCTAGATTGCAAGGTCCATGAGGGCAGTGGAGTTAGTCTCCACTAACTCTGTTGGACTCTCCTAAGTATTTATTACCTCTGCACACCTAGGTGCTCAGTAAGTACAGTCGGTTCAATGAGTCTCTCTCCCTCCCACCTCAACAGCTCCTCTCTCCCTGCTCCTATAAAACTAGCATGAGGCACGAACATGCTCATTTATTCTAGCCTCAGCGGAAGAAAACAGGGAATTTGTTTAGACTGCCAGAAATTTGGAATTTGCTGATGAATGAATATTCGACAGAGCAGAGAAAATTCCCAACTAATTGAAAGCAGATAACAAGAGTAACGTGCCCACCTTTAAAAACATTGCATGGCTAATAAGATGAAATGGCAATCTTTCGACATTAACTCAGGCAAGAAATTCAAAAGTCATTTAAGATTCCTTCCTGTCTTATATGTTCCACCATAATTAGCAGCTGTGTCATATGGACCTTCTTGAAGCTCAATCCCTGATGGGGCTTTAGATCTGGAAGACCAAGAAGTGGGAGGATGGGGAATGAGTTTGCAGCATTGGAAGGTTCACTGGCTCTGCTATAACCTGTGTCTTTATTACACATTTTGGAAATAACATGGTGGAACAGTAGAGGAACATCCTTCCCACAACATGAGCCTGCACTAATACAGCACTGTCCACAGGTTGGCTGATGCAACAATATTCAAAAACAGTTGGATTGAACATGTGTGGCATTATGAGAAACAGCATGGTGTGGTGGATAAAGCCCGGGCCTGGGAGTCAGAAGGTCATGGGTTCTAATCCCAGATCCGCCACTTGTCTGCTGTGTGACCTTGGGCAAGTCACTTAACTTTTCTGAGCCTCAGTTCCTTCATGTGTAAAATGGGGATTGAGACTGGACACTCCACATGGGACACGGACTGTAATCAACCCGATTTGCTTGTATCCACCTCAATGCTTAGTATAGTACCTGGCACATAGTAAACACTTATATATCACAATTATTATTATTATTTATTAGTCAAAACGCTTCATGGCCTATCTTCCTTACTGTTCGGTACTTTCCTTTCCTCTGGTTTTTTATGACTTAGCAGTATTTAATTCAGTAAAATAGCAACAAGGGGCAAGGGGGTAAAGCATTTAATTCCCACTGAATCAAAGGTTATTATAATGCAATTTCCCTAGAACAGGAGGTTCTTCAAGAAAATGGCACCCATGGGAAAGAAGAGCTCCTGGTCTATGGTTTCTGTGATCGTTATGTAACTTTAATTTTGTTTACTTCTGTTTAATATTATATGAAACAAATTGGTGGTTAAAAATAATCCATTTATTCCTGTGGTTTAGCTCAATCCTGGCACAAGGTGGCATTTCTTAGTACATTTTTGTAATGCCAAATAGTTTAGCCAGAACCTCATTCAAGGAGGTGGAGGTCCAACATAAAGTAAGGAGGCTCACACTGGGTCCATTTCATTTCTATCACAATAATAATAATTGCAGTATCTGTTAAATGCTTACTATGTGTCAAGCACTCTACTGAAGTAGATACAAGATAATTAGGTAATTAGGTCCCACGTGAGGCTCACAGTCTAAGTAGGGGGAGAACAGGTATCGAATCCCCATTTTGCCGAGGAGGAAACTGAGGTAATAATAATAATGTTGGTATTTGTTAAGCGCTTACTATGTGCAGAGCACTGTTCTAAGCGCTGGGGTAGATACAGGGTCATCGGGTTGTCCCCCGTGGGGCTCACAGTTAATCCCCATTTGACAGATGAGGGAACTGAGGCACAGAGAAGTGAAGTGACTTGCCCACAGTCACACAGCTGACAAGGGGAAGAGCCTGCACACTTTTCTCCTACTCACGGTACCTCGATCTGGCCTATCTTGACGCCGACCTCTCCCCACATTCTGCCGCTGGCCTAGAATGCCCGTCCTCTTCATATCCAACAGAAGATAACTGTTCGCACCTCCAAAGCCTTATGGAAGGTACATCTCCTCCAAGAAGCCTTTCCTAAGCCCTCTTTTTCTCATCTTGCATTCCCTTTTGTGTCACCCTTGATTTTGGATTTGCTCCCTTTATTTACCCCTCCCTCAGCCCTATAACGCTTATGTACATATGCATAATTTATGTATTTACACTAATATCTGTCTCCCCTTCTAGACCATGAGAAGCATGGTGGCTCAGTGGAAAGAGCATGGGCTTTGGAGTCAGAGGTCATGGGTTTGAATCCCAGCTCTGCCACTTGTCAGCTGTGTGACTGTGGGCAAGTCACTTAACTTCTTGGTGCCTCAGTTACCTCATCTGTAAAATGGGGATTAAGACTGTGAGCCCCACATGGGACAACCTGATTCCCGTGTCTACCCCAGCGCTTAGAACAGTGCTCTGCACATAGTAAGCACTTAACAAATACCAACATTATTACCATAAGCTCGATCTGGGTAGGGAATGTGTCTACCGACACTGTCATATGGTCCTCTCCCAAGTGCTGAGTTCAGTGCTCTACACACAGTAAGCACTCAGTGAATATGATTACTTGATGGACTGATTGATGAACCATGTACAGAGAGGTTAAGTGACTTGCTTAAGGTTCCCCTTGGGGAACAGCCAGAGCTGGAATTAGAACCCAGGTTCTCTGACTCCTTGACCTGTGGTCTTCCCACTAAGCCAGTCTGCTTGCCTTCCTCTTCTCTTCATCTTCAGGCTCCAGCCCAGGCCCAGAGATGATGATGATAATAATAATTGCGGTATTTGTTAATGCTCACTGATTGCCAGGCACTGTACTAAACACTGGGTGGGGGGAATCAAAGCAAGTTGGATTGGACACAGTCCCTGTCCCACATGGGGCTCACAATCTCAATGTGGGTCCAGACAGGCGTGGCACTGGTGATCTATTGCAGGCTTCACTGGGGCTGTTCCAATACCCGATGAGCCACATTTCAGAAGCCCCATGGACTTGGTTCTGCCCTAAAGTGGTTTGATCTGAGACCACCTACCTCTGAGAGATTGCTGTAGGTCCTGGGAGAATATAGATGGGGGCGAAAAACAACAACAACCCATAGATGATGCTGGGATTAACCCAAGTTGTTTGGAAGGGAGTTAAAACCACAATAATCTGTATTAGTTTAACACTGTTTGATGGTGCCGTTTCACTGGTCTTCACAGACGGGAACGAAGAATTCAGTGTAGATAAAAACCCAGCTAGTAGTGTTGAATTAATTCTTGGCAATCAATAATTCCTCAACAACAAATTTTAGGCACCCTAGAGTGAATTATAGGACTGATGAAAGACCAGTTCCCAAATAATATTACCTCTAACCCCCAACAATCCAAATAGTTTGGAAACTTCACTTCAGGCATAATTGTTTCAATATCTTTCACACTTATTCAGCATCCTTCACACAGTCTCTAGACTCTGAGCTCACTATGGGCAGGGAATGTGTCCGCTAATTATGTTGTAATGGCATTTCCAAGCACTTAGTACAGTCCTCCGCACAAAGTAAGTGCTTATTAAATTCTATTCATTGATTGCTAATTACTCATTTTGGTTTCCCAGACCCAGGGACGAAGAAGACAGTTGCAATGAAAGATGGGTTTACCTCAAAGGCTCCTTGCCTTGCTTTTTAGAGTGAATTTATTACCCTGCAAATTCTAGTTACCATCTATCTCCCTTCCCCAACATGTTTGCTAATTGTGCATGCTGCTTAGTCTTCTTGGTAATGAGTCAGAGGGGTTTGGCTCTCTGCTTTGTTGGCTTGCACCACTCATAAACATTCAGAGTGACAAACGTTTCCTTGGGCCTGGGGTAAATGTCTCATTTTTTTTTCCAACTTAACACTCGTAAAATATTTTCCACCAAGCTCCTGCAAGACCCAATCCTCCATGTCATGAGCAAGGTACTGGGGGGATAAAAATGTGGCTGCCCCAGGCTCAGTGAGTCTGGCCTACCAGTTTGACTTGCTCATTGCTTCTGTTCCAATACTTTTGTGGTTATCTGAGAAAAATGGAAAGGATATAGGCCAGAGAGTCAGAAGACCTGGGTTCTAATCCTGGTTCCTCCACTTGCCTGCTGCGTGTCTTGGGAGAGTCACATAACTTCTCTATGCCTCTGTTTCCTCATTTGTAAAATGGGGACTCATGATCTGCTCTTCCTTCTACTTAGACTGTGAACCCCACGCAGGACAGGGACCTGATTAACTTGCGTCTTCCCCAGCGCTTAGTACAGTGGTTGGCGCATGGTAAGCGTTTAATAAATACTGCAATTATTATCTCTTGACCACCCCTCCCTCCCCGGTCTACTAAAACAGCCAGTCTAGCTGAAATATTAGTTCAAGCTCTCCGCAAAATCTCACAAGGGCAAAAGCTTTGCTATTCAGCATACTCGGGTGGAAGAGGGAGGTATCAGGGAGTCAAATATTCCAATTGACTAAGAGTGCAAGCTGTCCCAGGGAACCACTCACCAGAAGGGGCTTCAGTCGGAGGAGCCTGGACTATTTAGGATAAAGGCCCTGTAAATCAGAGGAAGGAGTGGAAGGGTATGGGGACTGGCGTCAGTAGAGACAGCCCACTCATTGTGTTGATTGTTGAGTTCCGGTCAGACTTCATTCACTCAACTCAATCATATTTATTGAGTGCTTACTGTATACAGAGCACTGTTCTAAGCACTTGACTATAGATATATGGTAGCAGGGGCCCTGGACCACCTACCCTATCTTCAGTGCTGAAGCAGCTTGCTAATTAGTCACTCACATTTATTGAGCCATTACTGTGTGCTGTACTAAGCACTTGGGAGAGTACAATATAACGCACTCCCTGCCCACAACAAATCTACAGTCTAATCGAATTAGGATCCCTCCCTGTTGGCTTAACCTGGCTGCCCAAGAAGCAGTAATGATATCTACTGAGTACTGAAAGCAGTGCACAGCAAAGCAGGAGAGCCTAGTGGAGAGAGCATGGGCCTGGTTGCCAGAAAGACCTGGGTTCCAATCTTAGCTCTGCCAACTGCTTGCTGTGTGACCTTAGGCAAGTAACTTAACTTCTCTGTGCCTCAGTTTCCTCAACTGTAAAATGGGGAGACCTAGTCTCCCTCCTACTAAGACTGTGAGCCCATGTGGGACAGGGACTGTCTCTGATTCAATTGACTTGTACCTTCCCCAGCACTTAGAGCAGTGTTTGACACTCAGCCAGGCCTTAAATACCATTTAAAAAAGAATAGCACAGGATTAGGCTTCAAGAGACATGAGTTCTAATCCCAGCTCTGCCACCTGTCTTCTGGGTGATCTTGGGGAAATCACTCCTTTATTATCATCATCATCATCTTCTAGACTGTGAGCCTGTTGTTGGATAGGGATTGTCTCTATCTGTTGCCGAATTGTACTTTCCAAGCGTTTAGTACAGTGCTCTGCACAACAGTAAGCACTCAATAAATGCCACTGAATGAATCATCATCATCATTGGCACTTATCAAGTGCTTACTGTGTGCTCTAAACATAGTGTTAAGTGCTTGGGAGAGTAAAATTGAACAGAATTGGTAGATGCATTCCTTGCTCACAATGGGCTTACCAATTTAGAGGGGGAGAAAAACATTAAATATATAAATGCTACAGGGCTGAGGGTGGGGTGAATATCAGATGCCCAAAGATCTCAGATCCAGGTTCACAGATGATGCAGAGGACCTCGTTCTTTTTTTGTTTGTTTTATGGTATTTGTTAAGTGCTTACTATGTGCCAGGCACCGTACTAAGAGCTGGAGTAGATAGAAGTTTATCACACTGGATACAGTTCCTGTCCCAAATAGGGCTCACAGTCTTAATCCCCTTTTTACAGACGAGATAACTGCGGCACAGAGAAGGTAAGTGACTTGTCCAAGGGCACAGAGCAGACAAGCGGCGGAGCCGGGGTTAGAACCCAGGTCCTTTCAACTCCTAGGCCTGTGCTCCATCGCCTAGGCCATGCTGTTTTCTCATCTATAAAATAGATATTAAATGCCTCACCTTAGACTGTGAAATTCAAGTGGGACAGGGGCCGGATCCTATTATCTTGTATCTACTTCAGGACTTAGCACGTAATTGTGCTATTTATTAAGTGCTTACTATGTTTCAAGCACTGAACTAAGTGCTGGGGTAGATAAAAGATAAACAAGTCCCTCAAGGTGCTCACAGTCTATGTAGGAGGGAGAACAGGTACTGAATCACCATTTTGCCACTGAGGGAACTGAGGCACAGAGAAGTTAAGTGACTTGCCCAAGGAAACACAGCATTCAAGTGGAGGAGACAGGTTTAGAACCCAGATCCTCTGACTCCCAGGCCCTTGCTCTTTCCATCAGACCATGCTGTTTCTCTTGGGAAATACTAACTTTTTGGGGAATATGTTTTCCAGGAAGCATTAGTGAAGTTCTAATACATCTAAGTGAAAATTGATTACAATAGGATCCATCTTTCAACATTTTCCCATGTAAATGGAGCTGTTTTTAAGAGTCCTAAAAAAGGTCTGGAGAAATAGTAATACTCTTCCTTTTAAGAAACCTTCTTGCATATTAAAGAACACTACATTGTGAGGCGTTCTGGGAGAGATGTGTCCATGGCGTTGCTATGGGTTGGACACCATTCGACAGCATAAGACAAGACTTCCCCTAAAAAACAGCATGGAGGAATTCTACAAAAATTCTGAGTGGGGATATTTTTGGCAAATATTATCCCTTTACAGGTAGGAAGGGGCTTGGCTCATTCCCCCCCCCTCTTATAAAGAAAAAAACACCACATGAACTTATTGGCATTTATTTGGGACTCAATTTTTAAAATTATTATTTCCTGGAAATGATGGGGTTATAAATCAGTTTATCATTTATCTCCCTGGAAAGTCTAAGGGGAAAGACAGCCAATGTTTTCACTCACTAATAGAGAAGCAGCATGGCCTACTGGATAAGGCACTGGCTGGGGAGTCACAAGGTCCTCGGATCTAATTCCAGCTCTGCCACTTGTCTGCTCTGAGACCTTGGGCAAGTTACTTCACTTCTCTGTGCCTCAGTTACCTCATCTGTAAAATGGAGATTAAGACTGTGAGCCCCATGTGGGACAGCGATTGTGTCCAGCTGGATTTGCTTGTATCCACCCCAACACTCAGTTCAATACCTGGCTCAAAGCAAACATTTAACAACACAATTATTATAATCTAATATCCTCACTCCTCAGTTCAAAATGGAAAAATACAGCGTTTTCCCTTCAATTACCTCTGTAGAGATTTGGACTGCTTGACTTATTTGCCAGAGTCTTGGGTTTATGATAAATCCAGGAGTCACATAATGAACTCTTCACTCCATACCCTTATAAGGATGTAAGTTCCTGCATCTGTACAACCCAAACTTCCTAGAGCAGCATTGACTGCTCAAGCTGCACAGATGTTCACCAATGCACAACGCAGGCTTGCTGGCTAAACTCAGTTCATCAAAGTCCAACCTGCAGTCACGACCTGACATGCAGACTTCATAAGAAGAAGGATGAAAATGTCCTAAATTTTTCTATTCTTCATTTCGAAAACTCACTAAATGGATCATTGAAACTTTACTTTGGGAAGTTGCAGATTCCTACTAGGAAATGGGTCCATATTAACCGCATGGCTATTTGCAAGCCAATAAAACAGCCACAATCAGATACAGATGGATTGTAATTGTAGGATTAACAATTGAGGAACTGGAGCTGCGATAAACAATGGCATTAGCCCAGAAAAGAAGAATAGAGTTAGTAAAAATTACCCAGGAAAGGAGGATAAATGCTTGTGGTTCAGACCATTAGAGAGAGGACTCCTTGTGGACAATCACTAGTTCCTATGCTATTTTATTCGTCCCCAAACATTTGGTGGAGGTTTGGGGGGCTCAATAAATGATAGTTCTAGAGTAAAACAATTTTTCATTTCTCTGAATCTGAATGAAGGAAGACCTGCAAAAACTCAAACTCCTTCAAAATTTCCCAGTTTCAAAATTTAAAACCAATCGTCCAATCTCTTTCATTTCTCTTTTGCAATACACAGGCAGTAAATAGATAAAATCACTGCTAAGTTGCCATCCAAGAGTTCTCAAAGGGATTGTGAATAATTTGCCATCTGAATTAGTCCCATCTGAACTAGCTTTTATCAGAATTCTCCAAGGAGTTTAATGTGGAAGAAGTCTTCAGAATGGGGTTTAGAGGGGCATTAGCAGCCTCTTGCTTTATTTGATGTAATCAATTTGGCATTTTGGAAGATGTTCAGAATTATACTGTAAGGAACCTTTCACTTTAATGGACATTTTGGCCTGAGATGAGGTCTGCTGAATCCAGTTAATTTCAAGAGAAAGAAGTTCAAATTTAAACGAGCAATAATGCGTCCCCCATTTCCTCCATAACCCCAGTATTATCTATCTATGAAAAAGTTGAACTTGTCCTATCTGTAATCTAAAGGTTACTCTGCCTTTTCGAGCTGTGAGTTCTACAATTGGAAGGTCAAAAGAGCTCAAACTCAGTCCATAAGGGTACTTCAACCAGACTGTTGAGAAGGGTACTTGGGACTCTGGGGCCACAATGCTTCATAAATCAAATGCTTTTTCCCCATAACCAAATGGCTATGCCAGGCTCGTTTCCAACTAGATTTATGAGTATTTCATCTGCATGAGATACATGCCATGATGGGCTCGTTGGCATGGAATACGGTGAGGCTCAGAGCACTTAGGAACAAAAATATAAGGGGACTTTTGACCCTACTTGGGCTGAGCTGCATGACATGTTAGTTATTTTTATTCCCATCTGGAGATAACTCAGGTCACTAATAGCGTCTCAGTATCCTAATGAAAAACATGAGGGAGTAAGAAAAAGGGGGGAGACATAGACAGTGGCAGAGACAGAGATATCTTCCCCTTGCCCTTAAAATTATCTCCCATCTAATATTTGAGAGTACCAGCTTTTTGGAGGCCAAACACTGGTGAGCATGGTTGAAATCTGGGCAGCTTGTCTCAAGATGTCAAAAAAATTGAGTGCTTAAAAGGAGACTGTATCACATTTGTAACTGACTTCATAGTTTCAAGTATTTATTGAATATTTTCAACACTACACTCCAGTCCCGAGGCAACTACTGAAGAGCTCAGTGTTATAGATCAAAATAGTAAACAACAATGAATGAAAAAAATCAATAACCTATGTGGAAATTTTGTTTGCCATGCAGAGGAACCTGACACTCTGAAAACCTAAATTTGCACTGAAAGGCTGAAAGTGTGAAGATGGGGACAAAGAGAATATGGGTGAGCCAATTCAATCCACTTTCTTCACTGTTTTCGGTCTTGGCACATAGTAAGCACTTAGATACCATAATTATTATTATTATTTTATGAGCACATCTACAGCAAAGGACTGGTAGCAATTCACCAATTCCCTTGGACTAACAAATTGTACTCAATTGCTCTTAAGAGAATCACTTACACTATCATACGCAGGTTTGGAACTAGTCATCTGACTCCTTACTCAGGGCAAATAATTTGTGCTGGCTGAGTGGAAAAGAATGCCGATTTCAGTGATTTCACTGCCACTGTGACCTTCACCATGAGGAAAGAGGAGTTAAACATTAGTGTTAAAGAGCAAACATTTTCTGCTGATTTACAAGGCTGCATGACGGTAGCCCACAGCTGAGGAACTAGTTGGGAGATGTAGTTAGTTAAAAACCTACATTCCTTAGTTTGGGTTCTGTGGCTATTTTGCAGGGTCTCCTCCGGCCCAGGACCGGACTTCGTCCAACCTAACAGGATGTTCTAAAATGAATCCAGTCTGCCCACTTAACTCAGGCTTCAATAAGTGGGCAGCCCCCTCACCCTCCAAAGTGGGTGTCTCATTCTTATTCCTCCTGCCTGCCCACCCTTACGGGGAAGGGCTTTTTCCACTCTGTGAAACCACCATAGCTAATACATTCCTTATCGTCAACTAAATGTTTGTGGAGGAAATGCAAAATTTCAGGATGTGAGGTTTATGAGACCAGGGTTATTACCTGATCCATCAGATCAATCCAGTGAAAGCCTTCTGAGTGGGAAATAGGCACTCGGTTGAGAGTATTAAGTGTCTCAAGCCTGTAGTTTTGCCAGGCAACGGGGTGCGATCATAATACTCTGGTTTCGTAAAACTGTAAGCCTGTCTCCTGCCATGCTTAATATACTTGCAAGGAGTAAGTTAACTCATACTGAGGATCTGATGGATTATTGGGAAATTTTGTGACGCTCGCTCACCCGAGACATTTGCAACGAAAGAATGAGGAATGCCGTGGCAGGCAGAAAACGTTCTCACACCAGCCTAGAACAATTGTGGGAAATTAATCCACCTTTTTGTTTAAGCTCCGTTGGAGGGGAGGGAACATCCCGCCGGCTGGTCTCTGTCACGACTTGGAATGATTTGATGGTGCTGGGCTGTGCTGAGAGGGAGGGGGTGGTTGCTGGAGAAGAAAGAAGAAGGCTTATGGCACTGGTAGAGGGAGGAGGCCAAGTACTGGACGAAGATAGGAAAATGGTCATAGTGAACAGAAGTGATGGAATGGGCAGGAATGAGTCCCAAGAGCCGCCAATGCCTGACCTGCATATTGTGCTACTGCTCGTTCCATTTTGTCTGTGAACTCTCTATCTCTGTCCTGGGTCGCTTCCCCTACCTGTAAATTATTTTTATATCTGTCTCCCCTAATAGAGACTGTAAGATCCCTGAGAGCACAGATCGCATCCACTTATTCATTCATTCTATTTATTGAGCACTTCCTGTATGCAGCACACTGTACTAAGCACTTTGGAGAATACAATGTAGCAATAAACAGACACATTTCTTACCCACAATGAGCTTACACTATAGTACTTATTTTATAAATAGTATTTAAGCCCTTACTATGTGCCAAGCACTGCTCTAAGCACTGGGGTAGATACAATATAATGAGGTTGGACACCATCCCTTTCCCACTTGGGGCTCCTAGTCTAAGTAGAAGGGAAACAGGCATTGAATCCCCATTTTACAGATGAGGGAACTGAGGCACAGAGAAGTTAAGTGACTCGCCCAAGATAATGCAGCAGTAAAATGGCAGAGCTGGAATTAGAACCCAGGTCCTCTGACTCCCAAGGCCACGTTCTTTCCACTAGGCCATGCTGCTAACTCTTCCAACTGCTCGGTACAGTGCTCTACAAGCACTCACTAAATGCCATGATTGACTGATCTCGCCACTGCCTTGTAAAAGCTCAACCAGTCTAAAACCTTTGCAAAGGCCCACACGAAGGCCTTTGGATGAAACTTTCCCCAAGGACACACGATGGAGAGAGAACAGTATGTTAATTTAGTGTACTAACAGCAGTTTATGGGCTGTTTCTGTGAGAAAGATGTGCGTTTTCTCCGCACCACATTCTGTAAATAAAACACAATAACTATAATGTCACAGAACACAAATTTCCATTAAAAATAACAATAATAAAAACCCCCCAACAACCCCGACAGTTGTTACATAATCCAGAAAGCGAACTTCACCGTTGGAATATAGGGACAGAGCCAGGAATGCAAAAGGAATTCTGCAGTATCCCTCGGGGAGTTTTATATAGCACCCCCATCAACCCGAAGATGAGTCTTTTATTAGAACCAGCATCTGTGCTAATTGGGCCCCCTGGGAGGTTTGACTCTCCTCTGGGATCTGAATCGTCCATGTTTACTTTGGCGTGGGCTGGAATGTAGCCACTGGGTTCATCCATAGAACTCTTCATTTGTTGGCGTTGGTCTCCGATACTGAGACGTGTGTGCTGGTCAGGGGATCGGGATTCCGAGAGCTTGAACGAGCATCCTCCAGTTGAACTGACGATTTCTTTCAGATTGCCTAGAGAGGATTCCTCCCCTCTGGCCTTCCCTACTTGCAAATAATCTCCACGACTCTCTTCCCCCATCTTGTTAACCTGAATCCTGCAGACGATCATCTCAAAACCCTGGCGCTCGGCTACGTGCGGGGCAGACAAATGGGGAAAGATCACACTGATTGCTTCCGCATCCCTTTGCTCGATCTGGTTTACTTCAAGCCAGGGTGTTCCCAAGAATCAGTGTGACGGACTGAGAGTCTAGGCTTTCATTCCAGATTCAGGCCCGGGTTCCCTTGTGTGACCCTAGGCAAGCCAATTTAAAAGCTCTGTCCTTCCGTTTCCTCTATGGTCGTAAAACGACAGCAGGCAACACTTAATTACTTGCTGGGGAAGCGCTTTGTGATCCTTCTGTGGAAAGGGCCTTTGTGAAAGATGCCAAAAGGGCCTGTATAGCATTACTAGTATTTGTACGAGTAGCATAGCTCAATACGCTCTCAAGGAAAGAAAACACGGGATGGTTTATTCCATTATATGGCCCTTACTCCTTTTCCCAGTTCAAGGAAACCTAATCACAAGTGATTAGCCAAATTCCTTCTGCCTGTTATATCTTACTCTTAATGAGGAAAAGATGCAAGGATATTGCAATTAACCGTGACCATGACCACTGCCTTTACAGATCGACAGATGAGACAACGTAGTTTCCTCCCCAGCTAGAATATACTACAATATGTAGTATGTGTTCTGTCAGTTCCCTGGTATCTGGCTCTATGGCTAGGGATTTCTAGCCTGCCCTTATTAAGTCATGGGAATGTTTATGGCGGTGCAAATCGCCTCCACCTTTAAATTTTTTCATGATATTTGTTAAGCGCTTACTATGTATCTATCAGGCACTGCGCTAAGCACTGGGGTAGACAGCACAGGTAGTAGAGTGCCTGGCACAGAGTAAGTCCTTAACAAATACCAGGAAAACCGGGATGGAAATCGATTGTGTGACTGATGAACACATCTTTAATGGGACTCTGAATTTCCATACAAGTCTTCCTCCATCTACACTTGGACTGCTGCTTTCCGTTGAGGATCTGATTGACAGAGGACATTCTAGAATGTGGTAAAGACACTATTCATCTGGCTTGCTTACCCCAGCCTTCCGATCCCACTAATCCACTTTCACTCACATCCATCTTCTCCTCAATATTATCATCTAAATTTCTCAGCATCTGCTGTTTTAAAAGGCAAACATATGTTGAAATAAAAAACGACGCCATCTCCCTCAGGCATTACTGCTCATTAACACTCATCTGGAGTCAAACAAATTCATTTTTATGTCCATAATTAGATTTCCATGAGTTCCCTTTGCTTATGCATTTTGGGCGTTACCCATATGCAACTAATATTTTTCTCTCTGAACACGAAAATGCAACCAGGGAAAGTTATTCAGTGATGCAAATGAAAACCCAATAAACTTTACAGTGTAATGTTCGTGTAATTCCCATGGTAAAAGACACAGCCAATATGTCCAGAAAAAAGAAAGGACAAATGTATTATCAGTAATTCCAGAACACTACCACTTTAGGTAATTTGTAATTTCTCCTTGTGGGTAGGCCATATGTCACTTCTTTATTCTGTACTTCCCAAACACCCAGGACAGCAGTCAGTCAATCATATTTATTGCACACTTCATGTACTAAACGCTTGGGAGAGTACAATATAAAAATAGAACAGACACATTCCCTACCCACAGTGAGCTTATAGTCTAGAGGGAGAGACAGACATTAATATAAATGATGGATATGTATATAAATACTGTGGGGCTGGGCCCGGGGGGAATGAATTAAAGGGAGTATTTCAGGGTGAGGCAGAAGAGAGTGGGAGAAGAGGAAGGAGGGCTTAGTCAGGTATGCCTTCAATAAGTCTTTGAAGTGGGGAGAGACAGCATATTAACAAATACTCACACTATTAATTCTATCACTTGTCCTGGCTCCACCACTTGTCTGCTATGTGAACCTGGGCAGGTCACTTCCCTTTTCTGGCCTCAGTTTTCTTATCTGTAAAATGGGGATTAAATACCTGCTCTTCTTACTTAGCCTGTGAGCCCCTTGTGGGCAAGGACTATGTCCAACATGATTATCTTGTTTCTACCTTAGCGCACAGTAAGCACATAGTGCCTGGCAAATAAGTAAGCACTTAAATGCCACAATTCTTCCTTTTCCTTTCCTTCAGATTTTCACAAGAAATAGAGGAGATCTATGAAATCTGATAATACTCCATTAGAGATGGGATCATTTCAGTGCAGAAGGTAAAAGTGACCAGTTTAAGATCCTGAATTTTCTGATTAAGATGACTAGGAGTAGGAGCATTTACTGAGCACACATTTGGTGCGGTGCATTATATTCTAGTACCTTGGAAACTAAAGAATTCACATCTCAATTATTATTTAGTTATTAAATTATTAAGAATGAAAGAAGAATTAACAAGTAAAGAAAATTTAACAGTACCATCTTCCTTGCCCACGAGGAACTTACCCTCTAGTCACTCCAATAGTATTTGGAACTATTTAGCGAGGGGAAATATGGGATATTTGAAATGTACCCGGTAATTTCAGGATAATCTATCAGTATCCCAGAAAGGGGGCTTCCCTGCATTAAACTGAAGAGGATACTTCACATTGATGTTCTGTTCTTCTGAGCTCACCAGATGTGCACTTGATTTAGGGGTTCATTGCACTCTGGGACTGATACAGTGGGCATGTCATGAACCAAGTGTACTTAAATTTCCCACTTCTCCCTCTCCTCTTTTCCCTCTCCTTCACTTTCTTGCTCTGTCTTCAGTCACCAAGAGATTAGAGGAAAGGGAATAAGTTTGGAATAGTGTTCTGATGCCTCAGTTTTCCAGAAGAATAATATTATCTTATTTTTTAACCATGTAGAACATGTTCTTACTTATAGAAATGGCTAGCCTCCAAAGTGTAAGCTCACTGTGGGTAGGGAATGTGTCCACCAACTAAGTTGTACTTTACTCTCCCAAGTGCTTAGTACAGTGCTCTGCACACAGTAACCGCTCAGTAAATACCACTGGAAAAAGTAGTTTATGAAACAAGTCCCGCTAAATGGAACACTCCTTCTCTTGTGCTCGGAGGAAATTTCAGCCTGTGCTTAGTACTGTTCCAAAAGGTTTGGAGCAAAGGAATAGGGCTGACTTTATAGAAAGTCTTTGTTTTTGTTTTAAAATCAATAACCTCGCACAACCCCAGTCCAGAAATAAATCCCCATGTCCAGTTTGGAAAAAGAAGTGTCATTCAGTGGTCTTCTCAAAAAACAGCAACCTCCCTGTCTACTTGACAGAGTCTTTAAAAATACTTTTTTCTACTTTTGTGCGAGTGGAAAGTTTTTTATTCACTCGCTTCATTTTTATAAGGTTTTTTTTATTGGTTGTTAACAGCAAAAAAAAAATATGAACCTTGTGGCCAAGGAGAATATTAATTAACGAAGAGAGCAAGGAGCTGAAACCTCTGTCAGTGGTAAGAGGTCTGATTTCCTAGTAGAAAGCAGTTTCCAGTTCCTTGGTGATGGCCTTTCCAGGAAGAGTCTTAAGCCCTTGTCAGTGTTGAGAGATAACCAAGTTGGCCTCCTGCCTGTGGATGGTGGAAAGCAGAGTTGTCCCTTTGTTAAATGCATTAGAAGAAACACCGCAAGTGTTCCGGGCCTGACAATGCAGCAGCTGGATAATATCATAGCTGTACTTTGCGCTTGGGGGAGTAAACTACAGCAGAGTTGGTAGACATATTCCCTGCCCACTGAAGCTTGCAGTCTAGCTAATCTGTACCCTGCCAGCCCAGGAATGTTAGGAACAGACTGATGGGAAGCAACTGGTTCTCAAATGGCAGACTCTGTAACTGGAGCTCTGAAAACAAGGTAGCTTTCCCAACCATCCTCATTTTGTCAATGTTTCGGTGCTCAACAGGAAGTTACTCTCCCACATGCAATTTCCCAGGAAGATTCAACTTTAGTTGGTCAAGAGCCCCCAGTACATACACCAAACCAAGAATGTCTGCAAAGCACTTAGGTGTGATGGCAGATGAGACATTAAAAAAAAAAATCCGTCATGAAAATCCATCCCGGAGCTTCCAACTTTACAGGAAAACTTAAAATTCCAATTAGTTCATTCATTCATTCAATCATATTTATTGAGCACTTACTCTGGGCAAATCACTGCACTTAGCACTTGCACAATACACAGGCACATTCCCTCCCCACAGTGAGCTTCATTCTGCTGTAATTCCAGGGTTCCCAAAGGGTTCCCCTGGTTAGGAACTCTCCTCTTCCCTACATCAGTCAGACTGCCACTCTTCCCGCATTTAAATCCTTCCTAAAATTTTTCTCTGATAAATTTCCCAGCATGCTGAGCCACATCCTCCCTTCACCCATATCTAGCACTTAGAAATTTAGGTCCACCATACTTTGCACTCATAAATATACGTCTGCGTACTCAACCTGACTTTAAAGCACTCAATCATCTAGCCTAACCTCACTCATCTCTCACTACAACGCAGCCCCACATACTTTGCTTCTCTAACACCAGTCTTCTTACATTATGTCAATCTCATCTCTCTAGCCAATGATACCTTACTCACCTCCCCCTTACTCACATCCTCCCTCTGGTCTGGTATTCCGTTCTCCTGCACATATGAAAGACTGCCACTCTCCCCATCTTCAAAGCCCTACTATAATTATATCTCCTCCAAGAAGCCTTCCCAGACCAGCCTCTGATTTCCCCATCCTATTTGCCCTCCCTTCTCTATCACTTTATGCACTTGGGTCTACACCCCTTAAGCACTTTGATCCCACCTGCCCCAAAGCTCTTATTTATGTATTCTTAGACTCTACCTTTCCCCACTATCTGTAATTCTTAATACAGTGATCTGCCCAAAGGTGCTCAATAAATACCATTGATTGATTACCCTGATTCTATTTAGTTGCCATTGTTTTTATGAGGTGTTCTTCCACTTGACTCTATTTATTGCCATTGTTCTTGTCTGCCTGTCTCCCCCGATTAGACTGTAAGCCCGTCAAACGGCAGGGACTGTCTCTATCTGTTGCCGACTTGTACATTCCAAGCGCTTAGTACAGTGCTCTGCACATAGTAAGCGCTCAATAAATTCTATTGAATGAATGATTATTTTGACAGTGTTGCCAGTGTTTGCCTCCCCATTTAGAGTATAAATTATCTATGGGCTGGGAACATGACACTTTGTCATTCTGTACTTCCTAAGTGCCTACTACAGTGCACTGTACCGAGTGGATGTTCAAGAAATGCTATTTCCACTCTATGTACACATAGGCAAATGATCAGGGTCATTGGGCTAAAGCCATGCATGGAAAGGGTGGCAAACCCATTTTTCTAATTGTTTCTGGACTGAGCTAGAGACCCAATTAAACTACCATCCTGAAAGGGAGCTAATCCCCCATGTCTCCCATTTCTAAAAATGTAGATTTGCGTTTCTATTCTTAGGCAGGTGTGCTGTTCCCTCAATGGCTGTTCCAATGTGATATTTCCAAAGATTTGGACAGTACTGCATTCCTTATGTGGAAGTATCATTGATAATATCTAAGGAATCTATTTTCATTGGCATCTAAGCCTGATCAAGGAATGCATTTGGGCCTTTCACTTTTTCCTTAACAGTACATGAATATACACACACACACACACACACACATACACTTGATGGATTCCAAATATCCCAAAACTCAGCTAAGCAGACTATTTTGGGAATCCCCATTCCTGATGGTCGCTAGGTCACAGAAACCTGGAGGGGCAGTCTGGTCTAGTCTGCTGCCTTTGGGAAGGTGAATGATTAAAATGGGTGGCTTAGTCTTGTTTTGATGCTCTTCAAAGGTAGAGACTCCCACAACCTCCCCTGGTAGCCTCTTCCAATATTTAACTTCCTCCAGAGTCAAGAAATTCTTCAAAACATCCAACGAAGCACAAACTAATTCCTTAAAAATCTTAGGAGGCATAGGATTAGATCCCATTTTTTTTGAGCAACTTAAAAGTCTCCACCTTTCCGCATTCATCTGTTGCACACATTTCCTCATTTCCTTTTTCCCCTGTTGGGATTAGAGAGTGCTTTCTTGTAACCTCCTTTCTTTGACTTGCTGCCTCCTCACTGTGCTTCAGTAGTAGCAATTGTCTTTGAACATCTACGAAGTGCTAAGCACTTGGGAAATGCAACAGAAACACCGCACGTTTCCTACCCTCAAGCTGCTTACAGTCTCGCTTTTATTATTACATTTGTTATGATATTTGTTAAGCGCTTACTATGTGCCAAGCACTGTTCTAAGCACTGGGATAGATACAAGGTAATCAAGGTAAACAAGGTAATCCCTATCCCATATGGGGCTCACAGTCTTAATCCCCATTTTACAGCCGAGGTAACTGAGAAATGAAGTGACTCGCCCAAGGCCATACAACAGACAAGTGGCAGGGCTGGAATGGAACCCATGACCTTCTGACTCCCGGTCCCGTGCTACACCCATTACACCACGCAGCTTCTCAATAATTATGTAATTTGTTAAGCGCTTACCACATGCCAGGCATTGTACGAAGCACTGGAGGGGATTAGAAGCAAATTGGCTTGGACACAGTCCCCATCCCACATCAGGCTCACACTCTTAATCCCTATTTTACAGATGAGGTAACTGAGGGACAGAGAAGTGAAGTAAGTTACCCAAGGTCACAGAGCAGACACGTGGAGTCAGCATTAGAACCCATGACCCACTGACTCCCAGGCCCGTGCTCTAATAATAATAATAATAATAATGTTGGTATTTGTTAAGCGCTTACTATGTGCCGAGCACTGTTCTAAGCGCTGGGGTAGACATAGGGGAATCAGGTTGTCCCACGTGGGGCTCACAGTCTTAATCCCCATTTTACAGATGAGGGAACTGAGGCGCAGAGAAGTGAAGTGACTTGCCCACAGTCACACAGCCGACAAGTGGCAGAGCTGGGATTCGAACTCATGAGCCCTGACTCCAAAGCCCGTGCTCTTTCCACTGAGCCACGCTGCTTCTCTAATCCCTAAGCCATGCTGCTTCTCTGGTCTCTGCACACCCATGCTATTTTTTAGAGGGTCCTCTTTGGACAGACAAGATTTCACATGGAGTAACTTTTTTTTTTTTAAATATTTGTTAAGCACTTACTATGTATCAGGCACTGAACTAAGGGCTGGGATGGGTATGGGGCTCACAGTCTTAATCTTCATTTTATAGATGAACTAACTGAGGAACAGAGAATTTAAGTGACTTGCCCCAGGTCGCACAGCAGACAAGTGGCAGAATCGGGATTAGAACCCAGTTCTGTGTGACTCCCAGACCCATGCTCTATCCACGAGGCCACAGTGCCTCTCTACCCTTTCCATTTGTTATTTAAATTCCAGACTTAGCCAGCTTTGCCTATTGGCAGTCTTCTCCTCTATCTCTTGCAGCCTCCAGTGTGAAGGACAGAGAGTCCATGGGTCAGGTTTGTTGAAATGCAGCATGCCATGTGATGCCCTCACCAGCATGCCCAGCCGGGAAAGGGGCCAAGATAAAATAGAGAAGCAGCATGGCCTAATGGATAGAGCACGAGCCTGCGAGTCAGAGGATGTGGGTTCTAATCCCGGCTCTATCACCTGTCTGCTGGGTGACCTTGGGCAAGTTACTTCACTTCTCTGTGCCTCAGTTCCTTCATCTGTGATATGGGGATTAAGACTGTGAGCCCAATGTGGGACAAAAACTGTGCCCAACCTAATTAGCTTGTCTCTAACCTAGCGCTTATACAGTACTTGGAACATAATAAGCGCTTAACAAATATCATTTGAAAAAAATGACTTTCAAATCACCACTCAGTCTTCTCTTCTCCAGGTCATACAATCCCAATCCCTTTCCCCCTTCCTTCTACGGCTGATTTCCCATCCCTTCTATGATTTTTCTCGTTCTCCTCCCAACACCCCAACTGTTCCCTACATCATTTCGAAAACGCAGCATCCCAAAACTCCTGAGGGGTTGGACCGGTGCAGAGAATAGTGGGAGGATTACTTTCCGGCTCAGAGAGATGAATTCACTTGGCCAAGGTCACAGTGTGAGTTAGAGGTAGAGCTGAGGCCACGCCGAAGAGGCCAATAAAAATGGCTCCCAGCGGGGCTCCTCCCCAAGAAAGCCAATCAGATCGTAGAGCCTTCTGCGACGCTGGCTACAGGGCAAAGCCAACCCGATATCGAGACCCAGTAGCTCTGTTCAGAGAGAGACTTCCCCTTGTGTCATGGAGAGTGGAGAGCACGTCTCTCTTATGTCCTCGACCAGCTACCCCTCTCCTAATAGCCGTGAGCTAGCAGGTTGTCAGCTGCAGTTGCTTTGCAGCTGTCTACAGCAATGTCACATTGCTCTAGGTCCAGTTTCAGTGCGGTAACCCTGAATCCCTTTGTCGGATCACCGAGTGGGCATCTTTCCCCTTTTGTTTCAGCAGAGATAAACCGTTTGGGTATTTCCCAGGGAGCCCAGTTCCTTCCCAGGCCACGATCACGGCCTTTTCACGTTCGGGGTTCTGCTCCTAAGTATCCTTTGTGGCTAAAGTCTGGTGTGGAGCTGACATTAGTGGAATTTGCGCAGTGACTCAACGTGAGCTCGTTGCCCCTTTATTCAAATGCCACACAGGGGTCACCGTTGGCTTTGTTTTGGAGAAGCCCAGACTGATTTTAAAACCTCCGCCGGTCGATCAGGACTCCTCATGAAACACTGGATTCAATTTTCCAGCCCTACCGAGAAAAAAGGCTGCATCTCTTGACCGAGGCTGTTATAAGTGTAATAAAATAAAACAAGTAAACCCCCACATGCAAAAGGTTTACCCTCTAAATCAAGTCGGGAGTCCTCTCATGAGGATCAAAGAAAGAAGATCAGGAAGACAGTGAACTGGGAATGGTAACAGGGATATCGGTTACGCACACCTATATGACCTGGGATTTTCATAGATTTGTGTCAATCCAACACCTGCCAGGGATTGCCATGTATGGGAGGTATTGGGCTCTCCACCCCAAATGTCAGGCTGGAGGGATGGGCCGGGGGGGGGGTGGGGGCTCTCCTGCAGCTGCCGGTCACCCCGTTCTTGGGGACCACCCACTACCACTAGTGCCCTCCAAGGTGCCAGAGCAAACAAAGGAGCCCCTGGAAGACGTAGTCTCTCTCCAGCAACACAACTATGTCGCTATCCAGAAATGAACAGGCATTTGAACATCTATACTTGAGAAATCAATAGCCAGTGAGAAGCAGTTTGGCCAAGAGGAAAGGGCAATGGCCTGATAGTCAGACGACCTGGACTTTAATTCTAGCTCTTCCACTTGGCTGCTGTGTGATCTTGGGCAAGTTAAGAGGCAAAAGACCTTTCCCGACTAAGCCCTCTTTTCCCTGGCTCCCTCTCCCTTCTGCATCATCTGTGCATTTGGAATCTCTGCCCTTTGGGCATTTGGTATTTGCCCCACCATCAACCCCACAGCATATATGTACATATCTACATATCCCCCTCTAGACTGTAAACTCATTTTAGGCAGCAAACATGCCTACCAACTCTGCTGTATTGTACTCTCCCAAGCTCTTAGTATGCTGCTCTGCACACACTAAGTGCTCAGTAAATATAATTAACTGATTCTTTGTACCTCAGTTTCCTCATCTGTAAAATGGAGATGAAAGAGCTCTTCTCCCTCCTCCTTAGACTGTGAACCCCATGTGGGACAGAGACTGTCTCCGACCAGATTATCTTGCAACTACCCCAGCATTTAGTACAGTGCTTGGTACACAGTGAACTCAAATACCACAACTACTGTTATTATTATTATCATTAAAAAGCACTAAGAATTAAAGGGTACGGGTAATGATTGACATGGGCAGGTTAACAAATCAGGGGACAATAACGGCCAACCATAAATGACTGAGTAATCAATTGCCAAACATTCAGCTTCTAGCCACTCAACTTGTTCAGCTCCACCACTTGGCTGCTGAATGACCTTGGGCAAATCACTTTATTTCTCTGTGCCTCAGTTACCTCATTTGGAAAATGGGGATTGAGACTGTGAGCCCCACAAGAGACATGGACTGTGTCCAACCTGATTTGCTTGTATCTCCTCCAGTACTTAGTACTGTGTGTGGCAGTGTGGCACATAGTAAGCGCTTAATAAATACTGCAATTATTATTTTTAAAAGCATTCACTGACAGGAGAAATTGGCATGGCTCCTCCTGCTAGGAGGAGAGCTAAACTGACCAGAGTAGCCTATTTTATTGTAATAGAGTGGAGGCTGCTTCTAAGCAATCTCTCACGTGATGCGGCCCCACACTGCCTCCAAAGAATCTAATATCATCTGAGCCTTGGATCCCACATTTTTAATGACCGAGGCTTCAGATGGTTGATTTACATTTTTGGAAACATCAATTGCAGTATGGCAGCGGATCACTATTAAGACATATAATCCATATCGCTAAAAGTCAGGGGGTCATAGTTAGACATCTAATCGATCTCACTAAAAGTCAGAGCGGTTTTGTCCTTCCTGCAATGGGCAGCAGAGTGGAGAAGAGGGGGAAAGGGGGAATCATTCATATGGGGACAAAACTCAGAGCCCAAAAGGAAAAGAGAGAGAGGTTGGATGGAGGGAAGAAAGGTCAAGAAAAGGGGGTGAATGTGGGTTCTTCCAGTACGGCAAAAGCCAATAACATCTCCCTAGTTACAAACTTCTCATCCTATAATGCTTGCCCTTGTCTACTCTTTATTCACAAGGAGTAAAGAAATATCTCTAAGTATAAAGTAGCCTTGTAACATGGTGTAGCGAATAGAGCACCGGCCTGGGAGTCAGAAGGTCACAGGTTCTAATCCAGGCTTCACCACTCTAAACTGTGTGCTCATATGGGGCAGGGGCTGAGTACAACTTGATGATCTTGTATCTACCACAGAGCCTAGTACAGTGTTTGACAAATGGTAAGCGCTTAACATATACCACAGGCATTTTATAATAAAAGACTTGATCTTCTTCACCTATCAATTTGTGTCCACTCATGCCCTTCATTTGATCAGAGGCTCCTCGGAAGTGGGGACAATGTCTTAATACTATTGTCTGTCCTCAAGTGTCTAGTATAGTGCTCTACCCACAATAAGCGCTCAAACAATGATGTTACTGGATGTCAGATAATAACTTGGAGGTGGATTGCTGCCTCTGAAATAAAAACTCAAAGAAACTAAAACTAAATTCATGACTGAAGTGATGCTTACCTTCCTATAATAACTGTGGTATTTGTTAAGTGCTTACTATGTGCCAAGACCTGTCCTAAGTGCTGGGTTAGATACAAGGTAATCAGGTTGGACACACTCCCTGTCCCACATTGGGCTCACGGTCTTAATCTCCATTTTGCAGATGAGGTAACTGACACTCTGAGAAGTTAAGTGATTGGACCAACGTCACACGACAGACATGTGGCAGAGCCGGGATTAGAACCCACGTCCTCTGACTGCCAGGCCCGCGCTCTATGACGATAAAAAGCCAGGACTGAACTTCTCTCACAAATAACTGCCAAGGCTCTCAGTACAGCAGCCCATTTGGGCCAGCATTAAAATAATGAAAAACAATTATTGTGCATTAAAAACTAATAGTGGGATGTGGGAAGAGGTATGTGCTATGCACTGGAGTAGGTACAATAAAATCACATCGGATATAGTTCCTGTCCCACATGGAGCTCCTAGTTCCAAGGGGAGCGTGGTTAGGTATTCAATCCCCATTGTACTGATGAGGAAGCTGAGGCACAGAGAAGTTAAGTGATTTGCCCAAGATCACAAAAGCAGGCTAGTGTCAGAGCCAGGATTAGAACAGCAGGGATTAGATCTTGAGTTTCCTGGATTCCCAACCTGTGCTCTTTTCCACTTGGCCACGTTCTTTCTCTGGATGAACTTGGCTGCTGCTTCTCAGCTGAATAATCACTAGAACCAGAAAATTCTGCTAACCTGAGGCTTAAACAAGTGAACAAATAGCAAATAGGGCAATGCAAGAACTTGTATTTAGGGATATGTTTCATCCAACACTGTGAAGGGCACTGCATTTTTAAGGATGGGGCCTATTCTTCTCCAGGGTTAAAACTTTGACCTCTGGAAATATATTCTCTGAGAAACATGGCATGGCCTTTGGGAAAGGCGAACTTTTGTAATACACTCCAGACTAATGTGATAGACCTGAGAGTTAAAACAACAAGTTGTAACCTTTGGCTAGTATAGTCTTGGCATATGGAAAAGGTTAGAGGCAGGTATGTGTGTGCAAATATGAAAACAGATAGAAATTCAGATGACAATCTTTGCTTCATTGAGATGATTAGTACATTCCCTAAAATAATGGGAGCACCACATTAAATAAATATAAGTATATATATACACACATATACACATTATACATTATATATAATATATATGTAGATAAATCTAGGAGAAACTACCATGACAAATAAGACCGTGTGGGACAAAAATATTCTCAAAGAGGTGTGTGCCAAACAGTCCCTAAGGTTGAATATTTTAACCACTCGTACACCTGAATCTGTCAGTGCTTCTTTTAGACTCTCGTGAGAAGCTTTGGTTGAACAAGGCAGGCCAGACAGTACTAATGCTATTAATGCTCTGAGTTTCAGGATTAGAACATGGAAATTATTTTTAGAACTGTGGCCTAGTGGAAAGAGCACAGGTCTCTGGGAGTCAGGAGATCTGGGCTCTAAACCCCAGCTCTGTCACCTGCCTGCTGTGTAAATTTGGGCAAGTCATGGGACTTCTTTGTGCCTCAGTTACCACGTCTATCAAATGGAGTTTAAATACCTTAAACACCTGTTTTCCCTCCCTCCTCTACACTGTAAGCTTGTCCACTAGATTGTAAGCTTGTTGTGGGCAGGGAATGTGACTACCAAACTCTGTTGTCTTGTATAGTCCCAAGTGTTTAGTACAGTACTCCACACAAAGAAAACACTTAATAAATACCACTGATGATTGGTGATGGGAGATCCAGACTAACACAGTGTTTGGCACATAGCAAGTGCTTATCAAATACTATTATTATCAATATTGCCATCACTCAGTCATAATTACGGAGCACTTACCAGATGCAGAGCATTGTACTAAGTGGTTGGGAGAGTACAATATTAACAGAGTAGGTAGACATGTTCACTGCCCACAAGGATTACTATTATAGAACCAAAGCTTGTCTTAAAAAGGTTATTTTTGACCTTGATTCTACTAAGATAAATGAATCAACCCATTCCTCACCAACAACCTCTTTCTAGAATCTAGGAATGGGGAGATTACTTGGACATTTCAAAGAACCACCATAGAGTATGAGCAAGAGATGTAAATGCTCTCTTATTGGCTGTTTTAATATTGCATCTTTGTGGCAAATTGAATTTCTCCCTCTATGCCCTAGAAAGTTTCAACAGTAGCTCACCCCCATTTTATTCCTGCGATTGCTAAAGAGGGGTGTCAGGGACATGGGACCGATTTTCTCCTTAAAAATCACTTTGGATTCTATGGGATTTTACCATCTGTTTCCTTATTCTTCTGCTCAAAGGTTAGAAACCTATTTTTACATACTACCTAATTAGAAGCAAGGAGGTCTAGTGGAAAAAAAACAAAACACAGAGGCTGGGATTCAGGAAGCTCAGGGATCTAATCACTGTTCTACCCAGGCCTGCTGTGTGACCTTTGGAAAATCACTTAACTTCTCTGTGCCACAGAATCCTCATCTATAAAATAGAGGTTAAGTATCTATTCTCTCTCCCCCTCCCTTAGCCTGTTAGCTTTATGTGGAGAAAGGACAGTGTCCAATCTTGTACCTACCCCACACTTAGCATGGTGCTTGGGGAGATAATAAGTGCTTAACAATGCTACTATCACTCACTCACACACACACACGCACTTTACATGTAACTGGTTCAACTAGTTCAGTCTTTTCCTTGTGACTATAACATCACAAATTCCAATGTTAGGTTATCAGAGACAGCTTGTCAAATTTCATTATAACTCACCGACATGCAAATACCTCAATATCTTCAGATCAAGTGCGTGTAGATTGTCCTGACTTCAACTCCTACATATTGTTACACAGCTACATGATCACGAGGAATTCAGAACAAAGCATTCCCTGTTCATTGCTGCCTCATCTGAATATTTCAAGCAAAAGTAGATTCTGGATTCCTTTTACTTTTGATGCTTTAATCTGACCTGTGATTTTTTTTTCTTTGGCAGCACAATGTCACTTGTGTATCTTTTTGCCTGATTGAAATGTAAGTCCAATATTCAAATGTAATTCATGCAAGAACTTGTGTGATCAGGTCTGATATAACTCTCAAATCTTTGCTTGCTACTTTGAATTAAAGTACATATTCTCCCCCCCCACCTTCATAGTTAGCAAAAAGATTTTCTGAGGAACGAATGATTAAAATCCTTTTTATGAGAATTCAACAGTCTATTTTGTAGCCTTCAGCCTAGCCACTCGGTAAATGAAATTTTTCCCACTCAAGATCTTGGAGAGTCATTCAAAATACCTCAAACACTACCACAAGCCAGGGCCTTCAAAGGGAAATTATTTATGTGGTACAGCATTATCCATCAATATCCATCCTCACTTAGCAATTTTTCCAATATGGTTCTTAAAATAAATTCTATCTCTGGGGAAGAGAGTTTGGAAACTTATAGGAATAAACTATTTGTGGCCTTTATGTCTACACTTATTCAACCCAAATATCCTGGGATACACCCCTCTTCCCTAAGTAAAAAATAAGGAAAAGCCTCCAATATTTGTGTAGCATGGTGTATTGTACATAAAAACAAAATCGTGGTCAAACAAGAAGTTAGAGCCCGTGGAATTATAGGGATTTTTACCTCACTGAGGTTGGACGTCAGTGGGAATTGCAGATTAATTTTCTCCCAGATTCAGAGTCTATTTCAAGTTTCTGAGATTTCAATACATCTTAGGCCTTTTGGTATTGAACTTTGTTCATTCACACGGACTAAAACATTCTCGTAAAAAGCGAGTTTAGAAGGTTGATAAAACGGCTTATAAGTGTCTCCTGGGAATCAACTATTTCTAACCAATACAACATCTTAAAATGTCAATGCATTTCCCACAAAATTCACATAAGCTATAAAAATGAAGAGAAAAATGTAGATTGGTCTTGGTAGCTTCGAAACTTATCTAAGGGATAAAAATTCTGATGATGGTGTGTTGTCCCTAGGGTTATAGAGGAATCCTGGATTGAAGCATATCTACTCTTCTGCAGAAATAAATGATGTGAAAGCACTCTGGAAAAATAAAAGCATCATGCAAATATAAAGTTGCATTATTCAACAGCAGAGCTAAGGAAAGATAATGTTTAGACCTTCCAAAAATAGAAAGTGTCTTGGCGCCTTGACTGATTTGCATAACAGTCCTTGGGATTGTAAAAAAACCCCTCAAAATTAAAAGGTCCATCCTTCTCGCCTTAAAAAAAAAAGAAGTGAATTTCCTAGTCCTCCAAGCAGCATGGAAGTAGCATGCCCAGTGAAAAAAGATCAGGTCTGGGGGTTAGAGTACCTAATCCCTGCTTCCTGCCATGTGACCTTAGACAAGTCACTTAACCTTCTTTTGCTATAGCTTTCTCATCTATAAAATGGGGAAAAAATTCTTCTTCTCCCTCTAATTTGGACTGTGAGTCCCTTGCGGGATGGGAACTGTGTCTAGTATGATTGATAAATATCTCTATTATTATTCATGATATAATAATAACAACAATAGATATTCTGTACTTCTGTGCCTGGATTCCAGGAGAAGCACTAGTTTGGGGCTATTGATTTAAATTCCAATCCTGCCTCTCACAAAGAGAACCAGGCATTTGCTCAAAGTGTCTAATGAAAATAACAGGCCGCCTCACTGTCCCACAAGGATTCTGTAGTGATAAAGATGACTTATGAGGTAGAGAATACAGGTTTCACAGGCATTCAGACAGTGCTCAATAAAAGTGTGATGCCAACTCATCGGTCACAGGATGATGAACTGCTACAGGTCAGGACTTGGCAGGGCAAAGAGTGTGAAAGTGACATAATGGTATTTACTGGAGCATCTACTAAGTGCAACAGACTATTCGAAACACTTGGGAAAAGTGTACCTGAGGCAAAGCACACATTCCCTGCCCTTGGTATTTGGCAAGTGCTTAGTATAGCCCAAGCATTGTGTTAAGTGATGTGGTAGATATAGTGCATTCAGATTGGGCATAGACCCTGTTCCACACTGGGCTTCCAGCCTAGTAATGGGCAAGGGAGCAGGTGAAATGCCATTTTTTCCCAAGCTTCCCTTCTCTATTAGCTTTTCTAACTGCCTCTCTCCCCAACCAAGACAAACTATGGGCAGTTCAACTTTCCCTCCTGCCTGTTGTTGTCACCTGAATGGTCACTGCTCCACGGATAAAGATTTCTTATAAGCTCCTCGAGAAGCAGCGTGGCCTAGTGGAAAGAGCATGGGCCTGGAAGTCAGAGGACCTGGGTTTTAATTCTAGCTCTGAGAACTGCTTGCTGTGTGGCCTTGGGCAAGTCCCTTCACCTCTCTGTGCCTCAATTTCCTCAGCTGAAAATGGAAATTAAGCCCTACTCCCTCCTAATTAGACCGGGAGCCCCATGTGGGACAGGGACTTTGTTCAACCTGATAAACTTAATAATAATAATAATAATTATGGTATTTGTTAAGTACTTACTACATGCCAAGCACTCTAAGTGCTGGGGTAATACAAAGTAATCAGGGGAAATTCTTGTTCTTCCCTCCACCTTAGACTGTGAGTCCTATGTGTAATGGGGGCTGTGTCTGATCTGATTGTATTGCATTCACCTCAGCTTTTAGTGCAGTGCTTGGCTCATAGTAACCATTTAATAAATAACATACTTACTATAGAACTGTGTCCATGATAAGCTAGCCTGGGTGTTTGTACTCTCAGGGAAGGGGGCATGACCCAGCACAAAGCCATCATAAAAAGAACTTGAGCTATATTTGTTTTATGGTACTTGTTAAGCACTTACAATGTGCCAAACAATGTTCTAAGCACTGGGCTAGGTACAAGTTAGTTAGGTTGGACACAGTCCCTGTCCTCCATGGGGGCTCACAGTCTTAAGGGGACTAACAGCCGGCTTTGTCCCTAGGGAAGGGGAGTCGGGCTCAACCTAATCATGTACCATATTTTCTTTACAAATTTCCAATAATATTTTTGTACCTGTGCGACTGTTGACTTGATCTCTTTAGTCAGCCAAATGTCATTGGGCATTGCCTCAGATTTCCCACTAATAGCAGAGGAGAACTTTATCAGATGAGGCAAGCCCTGATCACAGGAAGCAGCACAGCCTAGTGGAAAAAGCATGGGCCTGGGAGTCAGAAGACCTGGGTTTTAATCTGTTGTGTCTGCTGTGTGACCTTGGGCAAGTCATTTAACTTCTCTGAACCTCGGTTTCCTTATCTAAAAAAGGGGGATTAACTCCTACTCCCTCCCAACTTAGACTGTGAGCCCCAGGTGGGCCAGGGACTGTGCCCAACCTGATTATCTATTTCAGTACTTGGTAGAGTGCTTGGTACAAAGTAAGCGCTTAACAAGTACCATAAAAAATGATGTACATCACACACTTCCTCATGAGGACTTGAGCCCTGGCTAACCCAAGCCTGCTTCTCTATTTTTATTCATCATTTTGGGTGCAGAAGTCGTGGCTTCTCAAGACTGCACAGGGCCCATTAAATAGCCACGTCAAGGAGCCCGTGATGTGTGGCATAATGAACTGAAGAGTCTCCTTGCCAGGAGTCTGAGTGAAAACCAAATCAAAACAAGGATATGGGGCCAAGTAATAAGTAAACAGAAATGAAGGGAAGATAGAACCATGCCAGAAGAGAACCAGAAACCCCATCAGAACCACCCTCGAGAAAAATCAACAAAATACTGAGCCAAAGGAATATATGGAAAGTTGGGTCCTGCTAGCCAACCTCAAAGACTAACAGTGGGGCCCTGGTCTCTATCCTGTGGAGAGCCATTACTTTAGAGATAGAACTCCCTTATGACATAGGGATGGATAAGTTTTTAGATGTCTGTTCAATTTCAGTGGAAATCAATCTAATTTCCAGATGTCTGTTCAATATGGGTTTGGCACCGGATGGTTTCATCAGGTATCTACTCAGCATTTACTCTGTGCAGAGCACTGTACTTTGCCCTCAAGAGCAGCTTTTCCACCAGGGATCCCACCTCATCATGGAAGGAGATGTTTCTCCTCAGAGAAGCAGCGTGGCTCAGTGGAAGGAGCCTGGGCTTGGGAGTCAGAGATCATGGGTTCGAATCTCAGCTCGGCCACTTGTCAGCTGTGTGACGGTGGGCAAGTCACTTCACTTCTCTGTGCCTCAGTTCCCCCATCTGTAAAATGGGGATTAAGACTGTGAGCCTCACGTGGGACAACCTGATTACCCTGTATCTACCCCAGCGCTTAGAAAAGTGCTCTGCACATAGTAAGTGCTTCATAAATACCCACATTCTCTGGGATGACTTGCCTGGGCATGGAATCAATCATTGGTATTTACAGAGCACTGTACCAAGCACTTGGGAGAGCAAAATACCACAGAGTTGGTAAAACGCTATCTCTGCCCAAACCTAAGAGGTGCCACAAAGCAGTGCGGCCCAGTAGAAAAGGCACAGATCTGGGAGTCAGAGGAATCTAATCCCGGCTCTACAACTTGCTTGCATTGGGCAGGGATTGTCTCTATCTGTTGCCGAGATGTACATTTCAAGCGCTTAGTACCGTGCTCTACACATAGTAAGCGCTCAATAAATACTACTGAATAGAATGAATGATCTTGGGCAAATCACTTAACTTCTCTGTGCTTCAGTTTCCTCATCTATACAATGGGGATTCAGTGCGTGATCTCCCTCCCCACTAGGTAGTGAGCCCTGGGAGGGATAGGGGCTATGTCTGTTTTGATCAACTTGCTTCTACCACAGCATGGGTCTGGTTCTTGGCAAATGGAAAGCACTTAAATACCAAATGCTTATTATTGTAAATGCCATGACAGTGCCAAATTACATTGGAGAGGTTTGGGTAGCAAGAGGAGGTGGCTATGGAGTTCTAGCAATATGAGTAGTAGAAAATTCTCAATATGGAGGTGGTGGAGGAGGATAGGGAGTGTTGACTATTTGAGCAGTAGACCTTCAGAAAAGCTATGTCCTGGTGAAGGCCCCGAATTCAACTGCCACAAAGGATCTCAAATAGCTGATCATCATCATCATCAATGGTATTTATTGAGCATTTACTGTGTGCAGAGGACTGTGCTAAGCCCTTAAAAGTGCATATTACAACAGAATTGGCAGATGTACTTCCTGCCCACAATGATCTTACAATCTCGTGGGATTCCACCAACTTGCTCAAACACTAGCTCATTCATCAACAGATTGACAAACTCACCATTCAATCAATCAACCCCTCCAACGGTGGTATTTATTGAGCACCTACTGGGCAAGAAGCACTGTACTAAACACTTAGGAGAGCCCATCAGAAGCAAGACACAGGTCCCCCGCCCTTAAGGAGCTCACCACCTGAAGTGCCAAGGAATAGAAATAACTGATTTAAGATGAGTGGGTGAAGGAGGATATTTTGGAAGTCAGTACATAAGGGGAAAATAATGAATATGTAATAAAATGGACAAAACAAAAATCCACATGAAAACACACCCATATATGTAAGTGCTGAGGACAAGAATAAACCGAAATATTTAAGCGCTAAGGGTAGCTTAATGGGCACAGCATGGGGTGTTGTGAATTGTTCAGGGAAGGCTTTCTGAAGGAGGTGGGATTTTAGGAAGGCTTTGAAGATGTGGAAAGCTCTGTTCTGGGAGAAATCGGTTGACTGGACACAAGAGGTTACAGTTTGGAGCAGCAAAGAGCGTTAACTGGGTAGAAGTAGGTGACGATAATATGGAAAGAGTTGGAGAGCCCTTAAGCCAATTGGGCAAGTCTTGTAGTGTCTCTGGACCTCAATTTTCTCATCTGTAAAATGGGGAAAAGCTGGATTATGAGGCTTTAGTGGGACAGGGACAAGGGACTGTAGCGAATCTCAGATCTTTGACTCGATCCCAGTGCTTAGCACACAGTAAGGAGCTTAATAAAAGCAATAACTGGGGAATTTTTGCAGGATGAGGGGGGAATGAGAATTTATTTCTGAGGGCCACCAGTATATGGAATTAGTATTAAATACCTATGTCTAGTAGGGTGACTTAAGGAATTAAAAACTCACCACTAATGGTTCTTTTGCATAACTTTTTTTGAATTACACACACACTCAAAGGCCTTACTGGTGATCTAACTGGACCCAGAGTAATGGGATTTTTACTGCTCCTAAATTTGTTGACATGAACCTCTTTGGGATTCACTGATTCTTATCAAAAGCTTTTTCCATTAAGAGTCTTTCCATGTTTGGCCTTAATTTTAGCCTGCAACTTATCCTGCCCAGAAGTCACTGTTAGCAATGGCATGGAATGAACTCATTAGTATAGTGGTGATATCCCCTCCTGTCATGCGGGAGACTGGGGGTTTGATTCCCCAAAAGGGAGTAAAATAAATTTAGAAGCAGTGTGGGTTAGTGGATAAAGCATGGGTCCGGGAGTCAGAAGGACCTGGGTTCCAATCTCGCCTCTGCCACTTGTCTGCTGTGAGACCTTGGGCAAGTCACTTCACTCCTCTGGACCTCAGTTACCTCATCTATATAATTGGGAGTGTGAGCCCCATGTGGGACAGGGACTGTGTCCAACCTGATTAACTTGTTTCTACCCCAAAGCTTAGAACAAGGCACATAGTGAGCACTTAACAAGTGCTGCTTAACAAGTACCATAATTAACCTACTCTTTTCCAGTTGTCCAATTCCATGGCACCACCAATCTCAACTAATCTCAACTAATATATTGAATTTCACTTGGGATCATGTTTTTTAATAACTCTCACATTCCCCTGCAGCTTGCAATTTGACAATAGCACTTTCACAAATTGCATTGTGTTTTCAGCAAGCTGCTAAATAGTTTGTATCAGATGGCTGTGGTCTCTCTGACAGGAACACACTGTACGACACCTCCTGGATTTATGCTTATTCAAGTGGATATTTGATTATTTGTTCTGAAAACTCCAGTGGTCAATTTTATTTTGTACATTTCCCCTATTTAAATGAAAGCTCCTTTTGGGCAGGGAACAAACATGCAATAACACGCATACAATAAACATCATTACTATGTCCCCAGGAAAACAGACTGAAAATCAGATTTCTCTCACCGTCTTGGTATTAAATCTCAGCTCTAATATTTCCGATTCTGTGTGTATTTATTTACCTTCACTTACCATGAGGGACTGAAATTTTCAATAAAGAGCTCCCAGACATTTTGAAAGGAGATACCTCACATCCTTTGGCTAGACTGAAACTCCTGATCTAGGCAGCTGCTTAGAAGCAAATAACATTAACAACTTGTATCTATGGCAGGATTAGAAACTCCACAGGAGAGAGATTTCTCTGTCCTTGCCTCTCTCTCCCTGTGTGTGACATAATGAAACGGTCATTATGGTCAGATCTCTCCCACAGGTAACATGGAGATTGTATTCATTTCAGAACCTTAGCAAATCAATGACACCCTTGCCAGTTCAATGTGAAAATCAATAGTGAATAGGTCAAGTCCTGGTTAGCTAACACTTCCTAAATAACTCATTGTGCCGATCTCTCCCTGTCTACAAGGCTGTTTCTTCATTTCAAATGAAATTCGACATTTGGAATGTGTTTGCTACAGAACAGCAACATTTGATGACTTCTAAAATGTTGCTTTCAGGATGATTGCTTAATAGCACAGTTATCTGATTTAGAGCAGGGCTATTTAGGGGTAAATTCTCAGCACATGGCTTTCGAATTTAGTTATGTAACCACAATGGAGGTTCACAGCTAAAATCCCCAGAAGACAGTTGGTGAAGAAAAAATAAGAGTCCTGACTAACCTCTTGTTTAAGAACAGTGAAACATGGTTCATAGCTGGGATACCACGGTACCCATTTTAGTCCAGTTTGCAAAGGGACACTCCTAGAAATGCCAATAAAAGAAGCAAGACTTACCTGTTTTTCCAAACGCCCACCTAGGTATTGCTGGGATGTAGCCTACTTTGGATTGCACTTTAGATTTGTATGTTTTTTGGTGTATAATTATTTCTATGTATTACCTCAGTGATCCTATCACTTGTCACACCATGATTTCTGTTCTTTTCTCTCTTCACCGTGACTCGTGAAATGAAAATAAGATGAATTGCAGCTAATGGGTAGTACCTTCAGATCTCCTTACACAAAGGAATTAAAATGCCACATTCAGAGTAATGGAGGGAAAGAATGAGACTAAGCAGGAATGAGATGACAAACCAGGAAGTGACTTTTATGGGAAAAGGAAAACTCACTGCTGGCAAGGATTTTCATTCTCACGTGGAACCAAATGGACTTCAGATCCAGGGCCTTTCCTTACTTATGATGATGATGATTATAATTAATATTCACAATAACAATGCTTGCAAGATTTATTCAGCACTTACTATGTGTCAAGCACCTCGCTAAATAATGGCAATGGGGTACATACGGTACAATCAGATCAGACCCAGTTCCTGTTCTACATGGAATTCACAGTCTAAGGGAGCGAGAGAACAGGCATTGAATCCCATTTTACAGATGAGAAAACTGAAGGATAGTCAAGTTAAATGACTTTCCCAAGGTCACGTAGCAGACAATACACAGAATTGGGATTAGAATTTGTCTCCTGACTCCTATGCACTTTCTATTAAGTCAAGCTGCTTCCCTCCTTCCTCTTATTCCCCATGACTATTGCCCTTTATGGTGGGTACAGGAAGAATGGGCAATGGAATGGGCCTTTGACTGACAGTATGGGATACTAGATCCAATATTTTTTTGAACTACTAAAGTTTTGCTCACAGGAGGACGTGAAACGCAATGTGTGTGAATCAAATATTTCTAAAATGTAAACATTTCCAAGACCCTTCCAAGAGACTGAAAACAGAAGTTTGAAAGAGTCTGGACCAGTCAGGCAATTCAAGTTACAGCATAAATTCCCTCCCTCGCCTTTGGCTGGAGTATCCGAGGAGAGAGTGCAGAAACCGAAAGAGACCACGTAACACATTCCTCTTAATATCTTATTCACACGTACTAGTGCCTGGTTTTTCCATGTTTCTATTTTAGTTGTCCAGAGCTCAGAGCTGCTCATTAATCCAGCTAGTGAATCAGAGGTGACACACTTGATCAGGAGCCTGCAAGAGTGTGATTAAGTCAAGGTGGCTTGGACTTTCTTTTAGGCAATTTTCTACAAATGGAGGCTCAGAGGCTATGAGTGATCCAAAGATTTCTTGTGACCTTCACTGGGCATCTTCAACTCTCTTTCCCTCTCTCCCCTCTCAACCACTCCTCTCTGATGGGGGGCATCTGGGCTGTTGTAAATTGGAGGTTGAGAAAGAAATTAAAAATTGAGAAAAAGGAAAATGAAGGAATGCCCACTGAGAGAGGAATGCCCACTGAGAGCTTTTTTACCCCCAAAGTGCTAGCTTGTGTAGAAATGTCAATTATATGCAAATAGATTTAATAGATAGAGAGCCCCGTGTGGAATAGGGATTTTGTCCACCTTGATAACCTTATATCTACCTCAGTGCTTAGCCCACAGTAAACCTTAATAAATGGATTATTATCATCATCATCATAGATTAATGAGTACTTATGGGAGAGAGAGAAATTGGTACTTGAAATGGGAAATATTATCCGCTGCATTTCTTTGAAGGATCAATTTGCGTGTGGATAGAGGTAAGTCAACTGGACAAAATGTATTTAGATTTTCAAAACTCTGAGAATAGAAAGGAATGTTTATCATGGAGAAAAAACTGGCTAAAAGATGGGAAACAAAAGAGAAGGAATAAACAACCACTTTTCTGGATGAAGAGCTGCAAACAGTGGTGTCCCCCAGGGGCTGGTGAGAGGACCTGTTTTATTTAACATCATCATAAGTGATCTGGAAGAAGACCCTAACCTTAAAATGTATAGACGACACTAAGCTTTTCCAGGTGGTGAAATACTGAGCTGGCGGAGAGGGATGAGCATCATAGACACTTCAGAAAGCTGGGCGAAATGGGCATAAAGGTGAGAACAAAAACCGAGTGCCATCCTAACTCAACTCTTGGATGAGCTCTGGGCTGCCCACTCTGACTAGAGAAAGTGATCTTGGCATCATCCTTGACTCGCATCATTGGTTTGTTGTTTGATGGCACTGAGAAAGCCCATTCAGAGACCGAACATCCCAAGAAAGGGACTGAAATGAAAGCAGAAAGCCCTGTCTCGTCATCGTTTCCACAACTGCCGACTGACTGATGGGCCTTCTGCACTTAGAAGTCTGATGATCCACCTGGGCACCGTATTTAAGCGAAGACACAATAGAGATTGAATAGTGCCTGAGAAGGGCAATAAGCAGCAGCATGGCCTCATGGGAAAGAGCACAGGCCTGGGAGTCAGAGGACCTGTGTTCTAAGTCTGACTCTGCCACTTGTCTGCTGTGACACCTTAGGCAAGTCCTTACCTTCTTTGTGCCTTGGTTCCCACATCTGTAAAATGAGGATTAAATCCTACTCCCTCCTACCCAGACTGTGAGCCCCAAGCGGAACAAAGACTGTGTCCAAACTGATAACCTTGTATCTACGCCAGTGCTCAGAACAGTGTTTGGCACATAATAACAGATATGTGGCAACCGTTGCATCCTTCTGAACATTATCACCATTATTATATTTAAGCTCTTATGTGCTTGCACTTGGATTTGTACCCTTTATCCAATCTTCAGACCCACAGCACTTACGTACATATCCATAATTCATATAGTTATTTGAATGTCTCCTCATCACGACTGTAAACCCTTTATGGGCTGGGAACATGTCTACCAACTCCGTGAAATTGCATTCTCCCAAACACTTAATACAGTGCTCTGTAAAATCTCCATAAGTATGACTGATTGCAATCCCTGCCCACAAGAAGCATAAAGCCTACCAGTTGGCCACATTCAGTTCTCCCCCCACCTGTGGGGCAACTGCCCTTACTTCTCAGTGGCTCAAATACCTCTGGCCCACCACCTAAATGACAGGATTCAGCCAGGTGCCTCCTCACTGCCTAATGGGTGGAGCATGTAAATGAAAGCAAAACTCAAATGAAAAAGCATCACATCAAAATTATGGAACTTGGCTCTCCTCACGTTGACTTAAAACTGTCGAGGGAATATCTCCTAGGATTAAAGGGTGAGAGAGAGAGAGACAGAAAGAGATAGAGAGATAGCGCGTGTACACTCAGCTGAATGATGTCACCTGGCATCCTCTCACTAGGGAAGCAGTGTGGTCTAGTGGAAAGAGCCCAGTTTGGGAGTCAGAGGACCTGCATACTAATCCTGTACCTGCCAACTGCCTTCTGTGTGACCTTGGGCAAATCACTTCACTTCTCTGTGTCTCAGTTATCTCATCTGTAAAATGGGGTTTATGTGGGGCCTATGTGGAGCAGGGACAGTATCCAACCCAATCATCTTGCATCTACGCCAGTGCTCAGTACAGTGCCTGGCACATAGTAAGAGCTTAACAAATATCACAATTATTACCTATTTCTTCAAGAACGCCCAGTGCCACTTGAGAGTTTCAGAGGGGTGAAGCGGCTGGCCTGTCCACACTACTATTATGCATTCCATCGGTTACTACTGCTCCATTCTCTCCCAACGTTTTCTTAACGTAGTTCAGAGGGTGACACTAGGAAGCAGGGAGGGAGGTAACAGAGGCACAGAATCACAGTGCCTGAGCTGTGATTTGTCATCTGAAGCCGGCCTACACTTGCTTCCAATGGAGAATGAAGGAAAGGCTGAGGAAACTTCCTCTGCTCTCCGTCACTCCCAGAGGACTGTTATCTCCCAGGGAGCTTTATAAATCAAAGCAGGACTCAATATTAGTGACTCTGTTGACTCACGTGGACTAAATTCAGGCTTAAACTAAGCCACCATTTTAAATCTCTGCTATTACTTTGGGGTATAGCCAGAATATTTGTACTTCATATTTATTAGGGTTTAAAATATGTTCTGAAAACCATATATGAATAAGAAGAAAGCATGTTAGGGTCAGCAGAGAATCAAGTTGCAATATTAATTTTAAACTGACAGACTTCATTGTTGTATGTCAGACTATAATGTTCATGGAGAAAGTTTTTCTTGTATTTTAATTTCCTTTCTGTCAAGTAAGTTCAAAAGAAAAAATATTTTACACCGCATTGTAAAAACTCAATTCGAGTTGACCAGAATTAATTGCTGGAAGTAACGTGTGCGTTGTTGGAGAATAGACATTTATCTAAATAATTTCCAAAGCCAATCATATTTGTAAAGGGTTCGATCAATTTTAATTTTCAAATTGTTTAGCATCAGTTTTCTTTTTATAAATAAAATCCTTCTGATCTGATAGGGTCTGAACTATGGGGGTGTTAAGGACTGCTCCAGGAGCAGAGGGATGAGATATAGGAAAAACTGTTCTATTGTACTAACCGCTTGGGAGAGTACAATATAATAGAGATGGTCATGTTTAACGTTTTCAGTGCATGATGATGACGATGAAAATGATGGCAATATTTGTTCAGCGCTATGTGCCAAGAACCACATCAAGCACTGGGGTAGAAAAAAGATAATCAGATAGGACAGAGTCCCTGTCCCACAAGGGGCTGGCACTGATCTCTCCTCTTTTGCCTTTTGCTTTAAGTCATTATGTTGTAGTATTCATTCATTCATTCAATCATATTTATTGAGCCATTTATTGGGTGCAGAGCACTGGCTCGGGGCTGAGTGCGGAGATAAAGACAAGAAAATTAAGTTGAATTTCTGACTCACAGATGAATCATAGTTCAGATTGGAGTGGCCAATGTGTATAATCAGTCAGTGTTTACTGACTGCCGTCTGTATACAAGCACTGTATTAAGTGCTTGGGAAAATACAATAGAATTAGTAGGCATCATCTTTATTCTCCAGGAGCTTACACAGGGAAGAAAGACACTAAAATAAATATGAAATTATATACGTACGCGCTGCAGTGCCATAATTGAATAATGTAATGGAAATAACAAAAATAAGATAAAATGAAATAGAATCATCAATAGTGGAAAAAATTGGGCATTTAACCTTAACGCCCAACACTTAAGAATGCAAAAAGAAAGCAAGATTTGGTAAGGATTTATTTCAACTCACTGCAGCAGAACCAAAATTTGATCCACATGGGGAACTTCAATGACAGACATGGAGTAATGCTGACATTGGGAAGAAAGTAATCGGATGATATAGCTTGGAAAACTAAATAGCAACAGTCTACTCATGGTCACGGTGTGCACCAACCATGGCTTATAATTCTCTATGTCAACTTCCAATTAGAAGATACAAAATCTGGCTTCTCTGCTGTTCCACAACTTCTAAAACTGGTGTATCATCAACTCTGCACTTGAATGACTGATTCCTGTTTGAACACCTAAAACTAACAAGAAGCAGCAGGGCCTAATGGAAAGATCATGGGCCTGGGAGTCAGTGGACCTGGGTTCTGAACCCAGCTCCGCCATTTGTCTGCTCTGTGCCTCAGTTTCCTCAAATGTAAAATGGGATTAAGACTGAAAGCCCCAAGTAGGACATGAACTGTGTCCAACCTGATTAGTTTGAATCTATCCCAGCACTTAGTGCACTGCCTGGCACACAGTAAACATTTAACAAATACCAATGAAAAAAAAAGAAGATTCCCACATCATCATTAATGGGTGGCTACTGGAAAAACAGCACTCATTGTATTAAGCACTTAGGAGAATACAACAAACAAAAAACATGGTCCCTTGCAATCTATGATCTGAAGGAGGCAGCAGATGGACATTCAATTAGTTCTAAATAAGGGGAGCAGGAGAAAGAACCAAGATATAACTAGTAGCAGAGAGCCTATTGTAAGGATGAAATAGATGAATACTAGGGGAAAGAAATTGGGGAAGGCTTCCTGGAAGAGGTGGGATTTTAGCAGGGCTTTGTAAAAGAGGGGAACTATGGCTAGAGTAGCCATCAGACAATCAATAGTAATAACAATAATAATAATTGTGGCATTTGTTAAGCACTTACTATGTGCCAGGCACTGTACTAAGTGCTGGGGTGAAAACAAGCCAATTGGGGTGGACACAGTCCCTGTCCCGCATGGGGCTCATAGTCTTAGTATTCATACATCTCAGACTGTGGGCAATGCATTCTATTAAGCCCATGGAAATAAAGCAGAGGTAAATGACCCAATCCCTGCCCACAAGGGGTTATCACCTTACACTCATTTAAAATGATTTCTTAGTGAATTTTAAGACCTAGATTGGGAATATTGCCTTTATTTCCATCACTGTGAAACTCCCAAGCACTTAGAACAGTAGTGGATCCCCCCCCAATGGGTACCCAAAAGATGCCAGTCCAACTGGTGGGGTTGGAGCTATTTCCCATGACAGCATTCAATTATATTTATTGAGCACTTACAGTACGCAGAGTACTGTCTGTAGTAGAGTGCAATATAACAAAGTTGGTAGACACAGTCTCTGACAACACTGGAACAGAATCAATGGTGCCTGTGCTCTGAGAAGAAGACTCCCTGTCTCTGGGGTCAGCTGGACCAAGGTGAGGCCCTTCCAGACTGTAAACTCATTGTGAGCTGGGAATATGTCTGTTTATTGTTGTATTGTACACTCCCAAGTGCTTAGTATGTTGCTCTGCATACAATAAGCACTCAATAAATACGACTGACTGACTAGATGTGGGACCTCCTTTCCGCTTCCTTCCTTGGGTTGGTAGGCAAAGAGGGAATGCAGCCTGCATCCTGAGGCCTTCAAACTGAAATCTGGGGGTCCAATCTCCCCCTGCCATCGAAAAATTTTACTGTGCTTATGTCTACTGTTTATATGAAGGCTAGGATACAGCCATGCTTCTTGGGAATTCTTAAGGAATTAAGAATAATTATTCTAATTATCGAATTACAAAACCCCAGAAAGCCAGGTGACTTGAGGGCAGGGATCATATTAACTAATTCTACTGTACTCTTCCAAGTGCTTAGCAGAGCGCTCTGCACCCAGGATTTGTTGTTGGATTGGCTGGTGTAGGTGTCTGCTGCAACTGTAGGACCTAACAAATCATACCTGTTCTCAGAGGACTAAAGACCAACCATCCCCTCTAGTTCCTTTTTGGAACAAGCCCTTTTTTCATTAGCCTTGGTTCTCTAGGCTGACTCTGGATTCCTGTATTTCTAATTTTATACTAGAAACAATATTTTCTCATCTTTATGGAGTAACCCATAGAAACAGGAATTTATTAAACAAAAACCGGCCGAGATAAAAATCTTTCATTTTTCTCCTTCAGTAACAGCGGGCTGGAGAATTTCTCTTAAAGGATTTCTTTTTTTTTTTTTGGTGGGGGGGGGGGGAGTTCAAAGGTGCTCAAAATTTATTGCTCTGAGTCTTTTTTCTGCTTTTTTCAAAGACTGGCCCTGATTTATGTCTTTGGTGAGTTGTACAGCATGTTATAAGAAAAGATGTTCCATTGCTGCTTTGAAGAAGCTCATAAAATGTTGCAGAAGAAGCCAAAAACCTACTCACTGAAATAAAGCACGTACCTATTTAGTTCATTAATTTGATCTTACGTTATAAAATAGCCCGTTCATCCTGACTAAATAAATTTTGATAATCTAAAAGCCATATTAGCTTCGTTCTAACTTTTCATCAGTTCCATCCCTTTGGGTGGGGAAATTTTGAAATCAGCATTATTTGTTCCTCTGATTTTTCCCCTCAGAAGATGAATATCTTCCCCTCTGGGAGGAGCCCAGGATCTCTCCAGCACTGGCTAAGGCAGCTATGGTGATGGCAAGAATAAGGGCAAGCAAGAGCCAAGGACAGTGCAGGCAGCCATCCGAGGAACGTGTTTACCCCCACTCTATTGTATTATACTCTCCCACATGCTTAGTACAGTGATGTGCAGACAGTAAGCGCTCAATAAATACCATTGATAATGACATTACAGTAGCTGGGGATTGTGTCTCCCATGACCACCAGCTTCCTGGATGCCGCTCGACTGATTTCCAGAAAAGAGTTCTCTATCGGCTCCACGTCTGATCTCGGGGCTAAGAGTTAATATAAGTAAGTAAGATCCAGTCCCTGTCCCTGCCTCATTTGTCTTCTAGTGGAGCAGTAATCATATTTATTAAGCATCTGCAGTGGGCAAAACATTGCACTAAGCCCTGAGGAAAAATACACGGGAAGGAAATAGACACAGTCCCTGGCTCTCTGGGGGCTCTTAATGTGAGGATTGAGAAGGGGGGAGATGGGATTGGAGACAGACCCGTAAGGGAAGATGAATCCATAAAAACACAAACAACATAAAGTTGCCTTCTGCTATTTCTGTCTCCTACTTATTACTTTAGAGTTAACACCACACTGAGAAGGTCCATGCGTGTGTGTATATATATGCAAAGGTGTGTGTACATGTGTGTGTGTGTGTTTACAGCCATGTGTTGCTGAGACTTTACCTGTTTGTGCATATAAATCTGAATGTTTCTCCCTCTAAACGCTTCTTCCTTATGTGCATCTTTCTCTGCCTCCTTTACTGTCCTTTTCTTCTCTATCATGAAGGCTTGGGCCAAAGTCCCACCTCTCAGAAGCCAGTGGTCTGCCCATTTTGGACCTGAGAAGATCCCGTCCTTCACAGATTGGTTTTATTATATTAGCGTGACCTTCTAGTGGTCAAATTTTTCATAGCTATTAGTTTATTTTAACTTGTTTAATTTCATTTAGTTTGTTCACCTGTCAGGCATTTATTCCATAATAGTCACTCACTCACCTACCTGTCCATTTTCCCTTCTCCCTAGCTGTAAATGATTTCCAAGTCTCTCTTCCCCATTAAATTGTAAACTCCTTAAGGGTAGGGATCAGTCTCTACATTGTACTCTCCTAATCGCTGTGCTCTGCATATAACAGGTGTTCAATAAATTCTACCGATTGACTGATTAGTATTTACTGAGTGCCTTCTCTGTTCAGAGCACTTGGGAGCAGATGCGAAATGTAGAAGAAAAGTCCCTAATTTCCAGGATCTTGCAATCTAGGGGAGAAGACAGGCACATATTCATACAATGGGAATCAGAGGGATCTAGGTATTGAAATGTGTTTATCATTCAAAGATTTCTGACTCTGCGATACTTTTTTTTTTTTGGACATGCACATAAAATGTCCCATGAATTACTCTTTGGATGGGTACAGTAGGCTCCCAATGCTGCAAGTCAGAAAACTGACTTATGACAAAAAGCAAGTTGGGAAAGGAATTCCTAAGATGGGGGCCCAAATGCAAAAAAATGTACAGCTTCTGCTTCCAAGAAATTCCTAAAATGACAGACAAATACAGAGACAATTTACCAGCACATCGGATCGGGGATTCTAGCTGGTGGCCCAATGTGGTAGGGCAGGCAGCCCCAGGAGAGGAAGATTAAGAGCGTTGCCCTGGTTCTCTGTCTTTCTCACTATGGGAGCCCAAGCCAGGCAGGGCTTAAAATTATAAGATCCCCTTCCGGCCACCCGGCTTTCAGCCACCCGTGTTGCTATGGTTTCGGCACAGGAAGCCAGAACCATGCGCCAAATGGAAGTTGGCTGCTGTTTGGGTCCCTGATGCTCTAGGGAAAGTCTTGTTACTGTTAAAGCCATTTGTTCTGAAGGAGGGACCAATGTGTCCTGGAGCTCCCATGAACCATCTGATCTGGACCTTTTCTGGAGTGGTCTTGGTTCACTCATTCAAATCGTATTTACTGAGTACTTATTGGGTGCAGAGCACTCTACTAAGTGTTTGGGACAGTACAACAAACAGACTCATTCCCTGCCCACAAAAAGCTTACTGTCTAGAATGGGGGAGACAGACGTTAATGTAAGTAAATTACAGATAGGTACATAAGTGTTATGGGGCTGTGGAGGGGTGACCAAAGGGAGCTAAGTCAGGGTGAAGCAGAAGGGAGTGGGAGAAGAGGAAGGGGGGCTTAGTCAGGGAAGGCCTCTTGGAAGAGACGTGCTTTCAATAAGGCTTTGAAGGAGGTGGAGAGTGATCGGTTGTGATGCGGTGTTCATGGAGCCCTACTGCTCTTTTTCTAATCATCTTTGTATTTGTCTTTTTTGTGTGTGATTTTGTTGTTTAATTTATCCCTGTGTGCCTGTTGCCAAAGCCCTCTTGCAAGCCAGTCAGCCAATCATATTTATTGAGTGCTTACCGTGGGGAGAGACTGTCCTGCACTTAGAACAGTGCTTTGCACATAGTAAGCGCTCAACAAATGCCATTATTATTATTATTAAGTGCTTAACCATTTTGGGGCTAAGCACTGGGTCTCACTCTCATCCTTGTACTTTGTTCCATCACTTGATACCATGCTTTGCAAATGGTTGGTGTTTAATAAATACTACTGTCATTGTCTGTCTCCCCCTCTAGACTGTGAGCTTGCTGTGGGCAGGGAACAGAGCTACCAACTCTGTGGTACTGTACTCTCCCGAGTGCTTAGTACAGTACTCTGCACACAATAAGTACTCAATAAATACCATTGATTGATGGACTGAAGTAGGAAGGAGTAGCAACAAAGAGCAGAAAGAGTTGATTGACCAAAAGAAGCAGAAACAGCCCCCAAAACTCAAAGCAAGTCACCTGGGAAGTATAGTGTGCTGGGGTGAGGACCATCATCCTTGGCTGCCTTCAGGTTTGCAGAGTTGCGACTTCTCAGCAATGTGGAGCATTGCTCTGTCCACAAATTTATTTATTTTAATCTCTACACTATGAGCTCCTTGCGGGCCGGGTGCGTGTCTAGGTGCTCTACTGTACCGTACTCTCCAAAGTGCTTACTGCAGTGCTCGGCATATAGTAAGCGCTCAACAAATAGCACTGATCGACTGCAGGGGAATGGAGCTCCTAAATGAGAGTCCAAGAGTCCTATTTGGTACCAAATTTCAATTATTGAAGTGCTCGCAGTGTCCAGGAAAGAGTGATGTGAAGACAACCCGAGAAGAGAAAGGAAACACAGAAAACAAGAATGGTGGGGGAGCAAGGGGTGTATGAGCGTAAGAATCTTATTTTTGACTCTAGTCAATGTTCAAGTCATTGAAACTTGCCTGTCAGAACACTAGCCTCTGGGCCTGAGCCAAACAGCTGTAAAATGAAGGTAATATTTCTTAACACACTGGAGAGATTGACTAAAGAAGGTAAAACATTCTGTGTGGAACAAACATTACAATCCATCCATCCCCACATCAAGCAGAAATTCCTGACTAGTGACTTTAAGTCACTTAAACTCTTTCTCCCCTTTAGTTAAACTTATTCCTTTCCCACTACTGTCCAGCCTACACCCTTCGCTTATTTATTACCCACCTAATCACTGTTCCTCTCTCTCCTCTCTCACCACTGACTCTTTGCTCACATCCTCCCTCCTGCTTTTTATCTGAAAGACCTCCACCTTCCCAATCTTCAATCAATTGTATTTAAACCATCATATTTATTAAACATCTACTGCGTGCAGAACACTGACCTCTGCCCTCCCAATCTTCAATCGATGGTATTTAAACCATCATATTTATTAAACATTTACTGGGTGCAGAACATTGTACTAAGCACTTGGGAGAGTACAATACAACAGAGTTGGTAGACATATTCCCTGCCCACAATATTTAGAGCCCATAGTAACGTGGCCTAGTGGATAAAACATGGGCCTGGGAAGCAGGAGGACCTGGGTTCTAATCCTGGCTCTGCCACTTGTCTGCTGTGTGACCCTGGGTAAGTGCTTAGGGCAATGCTTTGCATAAAGTAGGCATTCAATAAATACGATTGAATGGAAAACACTTAACTTCTCTGTGGTTCAGTTACCTCATCTGTAAAATGGGGATTAAAATTGTGAGCCCCATGTGGCACAGGGACTGTGTCCAATCATTCAATTGTATATATTGAGCACTAACTGTGTGCAAAGTATTGTACTAAGCACTTGTTACAATATAACAGACACATTCTCTGCCCACAATGAGCTTAGTACAGTCCCTGGCACATAGTAAGCGCTTAACAAATGCCACACTTATCATTATTACTAAAATTACATTTCCTTCAGGAAGCCTTCCTTAACTTATCTCATCTCCCCAATTTACCTCCCTATTGCATCACCCGTGCATCCATAAGTCTGTCCCCTACCTCAACTCGGCTTCCAAAACATTTACATACATTCCTTTCAAGTGAATCGCTGCCTCTACTTGTGACATCGGACAATGAATTGCATGGGAAGTGCAATTCAGGAGTAACATTCAGTTAGGGATATGGAGAGCATTTGTCTGTGAGTTAGATTAGGCAGAGTCAGGCTGGGGCATAACTTTGGTCTTTTTTGGAATAACTGATGACCTGGGGAGCTTTTCTGATTATGAAAAATGGTTCATAATCACCTATATTTTTTGTGCGTTTCTAATTCCAAGCACCTAAGTCATATTAATCCATCAGTCCTCTCTAGCACTTAAGAACATTTATACTCAGCACTTTGTTATATACATTTATTCACCAGAACACTCAGTTATTTATCTTGACTTCACTATTCATAAACATTTTCATGACTGTCTTCCCTGTTAAAATGTAAGCAAGGTGTGGACACGTCACTCATCCCTTGTTTCTTTTGTACTTCCCAAGCATTTAGTACTGTGCTTTTAGCTTATGTACTAATTATGCTACTTGTTAAGTTCTTATTATGTGTCAAGGACTGTTCTAAACCCTTTGGTAGACACTAGTTAATCAGGTCAGACATACTCCCAGGCCCACATGGGGCTCACAGTCTAAGTAGGAGGGAGAGGAGGTACTGAATCCCCATTTTACAGATGAGAACAGTGAGGCATGGGGAAGTTCATTCATTCATTCATTCAATAGTATTTATTGAGCGCTTACTATGTGCAGAGCACTGTACTAAGCGCTTGGGATGAACAAGTCGGCAACAGATAGAGACAGTCCCTGCCGTTTGACGGGCTTACAGTCTAATCGGGGGAGACGGACAGACAAGAACAATGGCACTAAACAGCGTCAAGGGGAAGAACATCTCGTAAAAACAATGGCAACTAAATAGAATCGAGGTGATGTACAATTCATTAACAAAATAAATAGGGTAACGAAAATATATACAGTTGAGCGGACGAGTACAGTGCTGTGGGGATGGGAAGGGAGAGGTGGAGGAGCAGAGGGAAAAGGGGAAAATGAGGCTTTAGCTGCGGAGAGGTAAAGGGGGGATGGCAGAGGGAGTAGAGGGGGAAGAGGAGCTCAGTCTGGGAACGCCTCTCGGAGGAGGTGATTTTTAAGTAAGGTTTTGAAGAGGGAAAGAGAATCAGTTTGGCGGAGGTGAGGAGGGAGGGCGTTCCGGGACCGCGGGAGGACGTGACCCAGGGGTCGACGGCGGGATAGGCGAGACCGAGGGACGGCGAGGAGGTGGGCGGCAGAGGAGCGGAGCGTGCGGGGTGGGCGGTAGAAAGAGAGAAGGGAGGAGAGGTAGGAAGGGGCAAGGTGATGGAGAGCCTTGAAGCCTAGAGTGAGGAGTTTTTGTTTGGAGCGGAGGTCGATAGGCAACCACTGGAGTTGTTTAAGAAGGGGAGTGACATGCCCAGATCGTTTCTGGAGGAAGATGAGCCGGGCAGCGGAGTGAAGAATAGACCGGAGCGGGGCGAGAGAGGAGGAAGGGAGGTCAGAGAGAAGGCTGACACAGTAGTCTAGCCGGGATATAACGAGAGCCCGTAATAGTAAGGTAGCCGTTTGGGTGGAGAGGAAAGGGCGGATCTTGGCGATATTGTAGAGGTGAAACCGGCAGGTCTCGGTAACGGATAGGATGTGTGGGGTGAACGAGAGGGACGAGTCAAGGATGACACCGAGATTGCGGGCCTGCGGGACGGGAAGGATGGTCGTGCCATCCACGGTGATGGAGAAGTCTGGGAGCGGACCGGGCTTGGGAGGGAAGATGAGGAGCTCAGTCTTGCTCATGTTGAGTTTTAGGTGGCGGGCCGACATCCAGGTGGAGACGTCCCGGAGGCAGGAGGAGATGCGAGCCTGAAGGGAGGGGGAGAGGACAGGGGCGGAGATGTAGATCTGCGTGTCATCTGCGTAGAGATGGTAGTCGAAGCCGTGAGAGCGGATGAGTTCACCGAGGGAGTGAGTGTAAATGGAGAACAGAAGAGGGCCAAGAACTGACCCTTGAGGAACTCCAACAGTTAAAGGATGGGAGGGGGAGGAGGCTCCAGCGTAGGAGACCGAGAATGATCGGCCAGAGAGGTAAGAGGAGAACCAGGAGAGGACAGAGTCCGTGAAGCCAAGGTGAGATAAGGTATGGAGGAGGAGGGGATGGTCGACAGTGTCAAAGGCAGCAGAGAGGTCAAGGAGGATCAGAATGGAGTAGGAAGTTAAGTGATGATGATGATGGTATTTGTTAAGCACTTACTATGTGCCAATCTTCTAAGTGTTGGGGTAGATATAAGTAATCAGCTTGTCCCACGTAGGGCTCACAGTCTTAATCTCCATTTTACAGATGAAGTAACTAAGGCACAGAGAAGTTAAGTGACTTGCCCAAAGTCACACAGCTGATAAGTGGCAGAGCTGGGATTAGAACCCATGACTTCTGACTTCCAAGCCCATGCACTATCCACTGAGCCATGCTGCTTGTAACACAGCTGGCAAGTGGCAGAACCAGGATCAATAACTCCAATCTTCTGATTCCCAGATGGATGCTCTTTCATTAGTGCATACTAGTGTTCTGTGACTTAGGTTTCTGACATGCAACAGGCAAATTTTTATAAGCCTCAAGGCAAAGATGCAAGGTATTAGTTATTCATTGCTCCATTTCCTGTAACTAACTAGGATTTGAGACATTCTAATCAAGTTATGGACTTGGCTGCAAAAAGTGAACACAGTCTTGATGACATTCTGCAGTGGAAAGAGCACGGGCTTTGGAGTCAGGGCTCATGAGTTCGAATCCCAGCTCTGCCACTTGTCAGCTCTGTGACCGTGGGCAAGTCACTTAACTTCTCTGTGCCTCAGTTCCCTCATCTGTAAAATGGGGATTAAGACTGTGAGCCCCACGTGGGACGACCTGATTCCCCTGTGTTTACCCCAGCGCTTAGAACAGTGCTCTGCACATAGTAAGCGCTTAACAAGTACCAACATTATTATTAACATTATTACATTCTGCTAAAGAGTAATATCCAGTTGAATTCTCCCAAGTACTTAATACTGTGCTCTTCACACAGTGAGCACTCAATAAATATTATCACTGATTGACATCATTAGACAGTATTTCTAGACATCCATTCTTTGGCTGCACTGTGCAAGGCAACTGGGATTACTTGTCTGACATACTATAAGCTCTCTGTGGGCAGGGAAGATTTCTATCAACTCTGTTGTACTGTACTCTCCCAAGTGCTTAGCACGGTGCTTTTCACACAGCAAGCGCTCAATAAATACCAGTGATTGATAATGATGATGCTGGTATTTGTTAAGCGCTTACTATGTGCCGAGCACTGTTCTAAGCGCTGGGGTAGACACAGGGGAATCAGGTTGTCCCACGTGGGGCTCACAGTCTTCATCCCCATTTTACAGATGAGGGAACTGAGGCACAGAGAAGTTAAGTGACTTGCCCACAGTCACACAGCTGACAAGTGGCAGAGCTGGGATGCTAAGCAGTATTTCTAGACATTCATTCTTTGGTTGCACTCTGCAAGGCAAATGGGATTACTTGCTCTGATAGACTGTTAGCTTGTTGTGGGCAAGGAAGGTGTCTACCAAATCTGTTCATTGTACTCTCGCAAGCTCTAAGCTGCTCTGATCACAATAAGCACTCATTAAATACTATGGACTGAAGATTGACAGGGCTGCTATGATGGTGCAAAGTCTCTGACTTTGTTACCTAAATGGCTTGGGTGACACCTTGTGATTATGCTGGGCAGGCAGGCTGTGACTGGCCTCTCACTTTGGGAGGAAGAAGTGTTTAGACTTGTAGGTAGGTAGACTGGTAGGTGGAAGCCTTTCCATAAGAAGTTTCTAGACTTATAGGCAGAAGTCTTTTTTTTTCCCGGTATTTGTTAACCACTTACTATGTGCAAGGCACTGTACTAAGTCTTCCTAGAACAATGGTATGGCTTGCTTCTCAAAACTCACCCAGTTGTGAAAGCTGTTTCTCTAACAAGGCAATCACGCATCTGATAAGATTAAAGGAGGAAAATCCCAGAGACCAGAAACAGCATGGTCCAGTGGAAAGAGCACGGGGCTTGTACCTTAGAGTCATTATTTTGATTATGTTTATGCATCCCCCCATTAGAATGTCAGCTCTTTGTGGGCAGAAAACATGTCACTTTTTTGTTTTATTCTTCTTAAATGCTAGGTACAGTGTGGGCAGCAGATATAGATGTTCTTACAAATACTATTAATCAGTCCCATCGATGCTATTGATTGAGCACTTTCTGTGTTTCTGAGCACTTTGCTAGGCATTTGGGAGAGTACAAAAGCATTGGTAGACACGATCCCTGCCCTCAAGGAGCTCTATTATGACTAGGAGATAATCTCCGATGCCTCCGGGCAAGTATGGAAGGCTTGAGCCAATGCCCTTCACTCAGAGGAGGGACGACCTCTCCAGAAGAAGAAGGTGGATATGCCACCTTTTTCCATTCTCTGTCCTTGCTCAGGAAGTGCTGTTGAGCTCAGGGCTCCAATGTCGATTTGTCATATCTGGTTAGCCCATGTACAACAGGTGCTGCTTTCCTTATTGGAGGGTTGTAGCTCTCACTGTTGCACGCTCATGTAGGGACAAGACCAGAATAGCAAAGCTGGAAAGGAGTTTCAACTACTTTGAGATTATAAAGGGTATCGATGAAAATATTCTTTGACTCTATAAACAAACGAGGAATTGGGGAAAATGTCACCTTCTTGTCAGGCAGGGACGGTTCTTAACAGATGAATGAAAAGGCAGAGCCTTTTTCAGTGGGTTTTTTCCACCTCTGTCTGTTCAAAAAAAAAAAGTTCCAAAGTGAACAGCTTATTATGGCCAGTTCCTCTTGGGAAGGAGAGTTGGAAAGCTAGACTTGAGTGCCCAAAAATCAGTTAAAAGAATTTTTAAAATAATTGGACAAATTTAAATCCTCGGGGACTAGTGACGTATGTCAGTGCACTTGAGGAGTTAGCAGATGTTCCTGCCAACTTTTATTTTTTGAGAGCCCATGGAAGACAGAAGTCCTGGAAGATTGAAAAGGGGCAAATATTGTGCCCATCCTTAAAAAAAAGGGTTAGCCGAGGAATTAGACTGGTCCACTTTGTTACCTGGGAACATACAGATCATATTTTTTAAAAAATCAATCTGTCACCATTTAAAGGAACATAAAAAACCAGGAAGCAATCAATAAAAATTTGTGAGGAGGAAATTACAGTTGGCAGATTTAATCTCTTTCTCTGGTAGAGCAATGGATCACGCAGGCAAGAGGCAAGCACTAGGCGTAATCTATAAGGATTCTAGAGAGGATTTGGATTCTGCTGGTGTAAAACTGGAAGATTTTGGAAGATAGGAATAGAATTCAAAACGATTTGACCAAAATGATTCTGCCAAAGCCTGATATTCAATTGATATAAATTCCAGGATGAAAAGGAATAAATCTTGGACAGCTAGCTGCAAAGGACAGCCGGAAAAGTGCTGGTGAACAGAGTCAACCAGCCCTAAACAAACCAAGTGACTTCACCCTCTAGACTACGAGCTCCTTGCGGGTAAGGGAACGTGTCTACCAACTCTGGTATAGTGTACTCTCCTAAGCACTTAGTTCAGTGCTCTGCACATAGTAAGTGCACAATAAGTACCATTGATTGGTTTTTCCAATTTGCTCTTTCCCCCGTTTAGATTGTGAGCCCATTATTGGGCAGGGATTGTCTCTGTTGCCGAATTGTACATTCCAAATGCTTAGTACAGTGCTCTGCACATAGTAAGCGCTCAATAAATACTACTGAATGAATGAATATGCAAAAAAGTGGAAGCATTCCCCCCTCTATAGTTTTATATTCTATTTCTTCCTGATACAAATAATTTACTCTAATGCAGCAGTAGCATTTAAGTGCTCACTCAGTGTGGTGCCCTGAAATAGACTTAGGATGTATAACTAAGTGACAAATTCCCTGCCCACAGGCACTTACACTCTTAGGGGTAAACAACTGTAAAAATGTTTAGAGCACTGTCAAAATAAATAAATAGAGCAGACACGTGAATAAATTAACAAGTGCTAGAGCTGGTCTGGAGGAATGATATGGCTCAGAGGGCTGAGAAATTAATTGTCGAAAGCTTACTGGAAGAGGTGGGATGTGATTTGTTTTATGGTATTTAAGCACTTACTAGGTGTCAAGAACTGTTCTGAGCACTGAGGTAGATACAAGGTCATAAGGTTGCCCCACACGGGGTTCAGTCTTAATCCCCATTTTAGGATGAGGGAACTGGGGTGCAGAGAAGTGAAATGACTTACTCAAGGTCACACAGTACACAAGTGGCAGGACTGAGATTAGAACCCAGGTCCTTCTGACTCCCAAGCCTGGGCTCTGCCAGTAGGCCATGCTACTTCTTGAATGTGGGAGATCTGTGGTCTGTCTGATATGAGGAGACGGGATCCAAGGTGAGTGAAGGGCCTGAGGTGAAGGAGGGTTGGTGTAGGAGGAACGAAGACAGCAAGTTGAAGAACAGTGGGTGAAGACAGCATATCCAGAAGGTGGAGCAAGGTGGCGGAAAGCCTTGAGGCTGATTGGGAGGAATTTCGTTTGACAGGAAGAGGGCCAGGAAGCCAGTGGAGGGTTTTGAGGAGAGGAGAGATGTGGGCATAGTGATGTTTTGAGAAGGTGATCCGTATAGCAGCATGTACTAGAAATTAGAGTGGGGAGAGCCTGGGGGGGGGGGGGGCGATCAACAAGGAGGGTGATGCAATAGTTTTAGCTGTGGCAAGACCAAGTGGTATCAGTTTGGGTGGTGAGGAAAGGGCAGATCCAGAAGTTGCTGTGCGGGAAAAACCAGGGGGTTTTGGCAGGAGTCTGAATGGGAGAATTGAACAACAGCCAAAAATTAAGGTTGACACCAAGGTTACAGGTTTCTGGGACAGAGGAGATGGAGGTATTGGCTCCTGAAAGGGGAAAGGTAAGGGGAAAGATGAGAAGTCCTGTGTCTGTCTTCCCCACTAGATAGTGATTACCCAAAGTAATGGTGTATATTGAGTGTTTACTATATGCAAAGCATTGTACTAAGCAACTGGGAGAGTACAATATAATAGAGTCGATAGACACCAATGCAAACTCCTTGAGGGTAGAGATCATGCCTGCTAAAATTTTACTCTCCCAAGCTACTAGTACAGTGCTCTGCATACAATAGAAACTCAAACAATACTATTCTTTCTTGACTTTTTAAACACTTGATATTCACCCCACTCTTAGCCTCACAGCACTTATGTACCTATCCATACTTTATTTACATTAATATCTGTCTCCCTCTATAGACTGTGAGCTCCTTATTGGCAGGAATCATATCTACCAAATCTGTTGTACTGTTCTCTCCCAACCACTTAGCACATGCTCTACACGAAGTAAGCATTCAATAAATGCCCTTGACTGACTCCTTCTACTATTTTGTAGGTTCACTAGGCTTTTGAGCTACAACCTCCAAAAGTGCACAAGCCTGTCGGTTAGCATGCGTTTGCACAGCTTTGGAACAGATAAATACACAGGTTATAGAAGAAATGGGTGTACTTATATTTGAATTTTGTGTCCCATTTTAGTCGCAACATGAGAGAGAGAGAGAGAGAGAGAGAGAGAGAATGAACAAACACAGAACAGAGTGGCCAAAATGGCCCTAGTGGGGGAGGGTTGCTTTGGAAGATTGAAAGGAATTTAGGTGGTAAAAGTGAAATTCTCTGATTTTCTATCTCTGTCTCTCTCTGAGAAGGCCCAGCCTGCTGGAATTAAGGATGTTGTGTTATAAGCCTCTGCTCTCCCCATCAGCTCCCAGAGGAGAGGGAAAGAGGGGTTACTGCACGGTGCAAACTCTTCTGATTCAGCAGATGGGCTCCCTCCACAACCCAAACTACAGCCCTCTCTCTGGGTGGCCCACGGGGATCACTTTAACCTTGTCGTTGTTGCCGAGTCTCTTCCCCATCCATCTGGGTCCCTGTGAGAAGCCCCTCCAAAAGGGTTGGGTGGAAGGGGGGCAGCCTGCTCCAACAGCCCTGCCTCTTCCACTCTGGTGGTCCTTCTTGGGGGTGGGGGGAGAGTGATAGAGGGGATAGGTACATCAAGTAGTACATGCATCTTTGTCAACCTGGATTTTTTTGACCACTTTTGGGGAACTTAAGCAAATGGAATTTGATTGAGGAATCACTGTAGATGCCTCATTTAAGCTTTCCTGATCTGGGATTGGGTTTGTCGTGGAGCCATTTGCTCTTGCTTGGAGGACTTGGTTCGAGTATATATGAATTTCATCTCCCTCGCCCTTTCCCCCTCAAATTGAACCACGGTAGCATGTGACTCTGCCTCCTCCCCACCCACCCCTTTTCCTGCAAAGAGGCACAAAAATAAAAGCTACAGGCCGGTTGCCTGTTTAAAGAGTGACGACAGGTTTGGAAAAATACAGCCAGTCCTCCCCTTGACAAGCTGAGAGACAGAGAGCCTGGGGCCTAGTTGGGAAGAACACAAGCCTCTGTCTAGAAAGAGGTGGCAGATGGCAGGATTCTCCATCGACAACTGACCAATTGGAGGAATGGGGGTGGGGTGGGGGGAGGGGGTGGCATCTGGGATGGAGTCCCTGATTTTTTCCTCTCAATCAATTTGCATTAACAGGAAATCGCTTGAGGACTGACACTCCGCCAACCCCTCAGATCTGGAAAATCCCCAAACTGAATCGCTTCTCTCCTTTCCCACCCATCCATCCTTCTGCAGGGGAGGTGGACTGACAGAGAAGATGGTCTGAGCGGGAGAGAGGAACTCCGTTTTTTAATATAACAAGTGAAAATGTGGACCTAAACCAAATTCTGAGCTGGCCCAATTGGTTTATTTTCCAGCCAAATGTAATTCTCCAATTGATCCAAAGAATATATTCCTTATTGTTTCCGTGATGCTTACTCAGCTACAAGCCGCCCCCTCTTTTAGATTATTCTATTTTTAAGGTGCAATTTCCATCTGCTTTTTGATCTTACAGCTCATAAGACGTTTAGCCAATAATATCATCCATCAAGGGCCAGTTCCGTTAATCTCTTTGAACCTAGGACTGTCTGTCTAGTCAGGGCTTCTGATTAGCGGCGGTTTGGAGCCATTTCTCTCCGTTTCTGAGAGAAAAGATATGAACAAAGGAACGATTCAGAGCTTTTTTTGAAAACATTAATGATCGCTAATAAGCGATAAAGAGGTGCTGGGCAACAGCTGTATCAAATAACTTTATTTTGAATCCTATCCCTCCCTTTGCTCAAATGAAACCTCAGATAACATGGAAAGTCAACGATATGGGGCATATGGCTGAATGAATGAACTATCTTGCTTGACAGCTCTAAAAAAACTCAGCCCTTGAGAGATATTACAATATGCCCCTGATTTCTATTAGTTTTCAGATGTTTCTTCAAAGTCCAACAATAATGTATTCAGACAGTGAAAGGTTAAATGACCTTTAACTTTTTTCCATGCTCAAGTGACAATCTTATTTTACTCCTCTGAGAATGAACATCTTTCTTGCAATCACACGTTTGCAAGGGAATTCAATTCAGACCACTCCCTCCACTGCTTCTTATACTCCAACAGTCTCCCTTTTACAGCATGTTGTTTTAAGAGATGCATTTATTCTTATTTTCTGGAGTTGCGCTTAGGGGTCTCTGGGGACGGCACTGGGGTGGTGGGTAGTGTTTAGTGATTTCTCAGATAACAGCTTCACATTTCGGTGGAATTTCTATTTGCCAGTGAGCTGCTGCCGCCACTAGCCTGATTGATATATGACTGCAATGGCACTTTTCCATTTGACATTCTCTCTCCCTCAGTGCCTGTGAGTATGTGTGTGTGTGTGTGTGTGTGTGTGTGTGTGTGTGGCTTAAACAACAGCTCTAACTTTTTTGTGTGTTGCAAATATAAAAGGCAAGCCATGTGACAGAGGGACAGAAGAACAAAAGCATTTGGAAGTAACGGGACCTCTTTCAAGCTCTCAGAAGAGTCCAAGAAGAAAGAAGCACCGTATTTTCCCCAAGGTAAGCAATAAAATAAGAGCTTACTGCGTTTTGAAGGCTATTTCTCTTTTCAAATGGAGCATTTGATCGTTCTTTCAGTTAGAGGCATGCTAAGTACCATGGTCTAATTTAATTTGTATCACTTTAGAAAAACCTTGGATTAAAATTCTTTGCATCTTATCGTTATTTTAATATTTTAAAATTACATGTCTTTGGAAGCTTATACCAGATCAGTGCCAAGCTATGTCCCAGAGCCTGGGATCTCAGGGACCTTATCTTTCATTTTTGGCTCCCTCCCTTTGTGTTTTTACCTGCAATTTTATAATCGATCATGTGAAAGGGAATAAACAACACTGCTCCTCCAGCAAGAATTCAGAAAAAGAACCTCAGTCATTTTCTGCACTGTCTTTGTCCTGCTAGAATGGGAGTTCTATTGATGTAGGCAAGTCTCCTAGTTTTGTAAAGAATTGTTTACTTTTATTACTACTAACACAAGCTGCTGTCTTCTTGCCAGTTATTTGCCGAGTGCCTAGCATAATCTGAAACACAACAGGCCATGTTTATTTCTAGAAGTACTTTTAATTTGTCCAGTGGATTAATCTTAACTTCTGGGAACACTGGCCATGATCTGAACACCACTGGTTATAGATTAAGAGGGATTTAAGATGAGACTTTGGCTAACGACTCAGAGGAAATCCACAGTGGTTGTCTTGGCTGTATCACAAAGGGTTAAATTTAGTAGGCAGTTTACCCCTTTGGCACAACCAGTCACACAGTGTGGAAGTCCAAAGAGTAAATGTGAAAGGAGGATGAATCAGTTCCTGAACCCCGTGCTGTATCTATGTGAAAGAACCTTCAAATTCTTTCTAAGGAATTTGTTTCCTTCAATATCCTGGCATCGTTGTTTTCCGGAATAAAGCTCTAAGTGGAATATCTCTCTAAGAGGCATGAGCAAAACTGTTTTCTTGTTTGGGGAAAAAGAAGAGCTTGACTGTGAGCAGAATGCTAATATGTCAGGGAGCAGTATAACTGGAGTTCATTGTAATGGATAAAATCCAAATAGAACTTGATTAAAGATGACAGACTCCTATATCTGCTAACCTTCAGGTGAATAAAAGAATTCTGGAAGACTGAAGCCAAGAAATTCCAATAGTTCATGATTAAAAATAGATGCGAATGCTTGAAAATGCCTACTTTTCTTTTTAATTTCAAAGAATTTTATATTCGAATTGTAACCAAGGGGAGATAAGTTTTGTTGATGAGGTTCAGTGGAAACTGAATGCTATCCCTGAAGCGTTCACTTGGAAATTGGGAGAAGATTTTTCCAGGGAATCAACCTGATTTCCTTCAGTTCAGCACTGCACCCTGACATGAGTTACTCTCGAGCATGCTGCCTGAGGTGGCTAAATGACTGTTTGAGAGTCAGGTCTACTACCTTACAGTATATGAAAGTACCTGCTTTATAGGTTTTTTTTTTAATCCCAATTCTCTTTAATAACTTTCCTTACAACTAGGTTGAAATGCAAATTTTGCTTTTGATGTAGATACTTTAGGAGACTAGCTTTGGGCTAGATCAGGTTTAAGATGGACCATGGAGGAAATCAAATGGATTTGGTTATGAGATTTTATAATGAATTTGGGGGGTAACAATGCTTCACTAGAGCCTTCAGCCAACAGGAATTAAATTTATGAACTCATTATTCAGGTCATTATTTTATGGTGCTAGAACACTTAGTTCTATATTTTGCCCCACTTTGTTTTAATCACATATGGCACACACGTAAGGGGAGAGTTGGCAATGGCTTATCTCCATATTAGTGTACTGGGTAACAGCAAATATGCTTCTATATCCAGTATTTCATTGGAATAAAATTCAGATTTCAAAAGTCAGTGCCAAGGATCAAGCAGGGCAGAGGAAACATTTTTACCCTTCTGCTGCTTTCCCAATAGGCTGCAAACTCATTATGGGCAGGGAATGTATCTGTTAACTCTGTTGTACTCTCCCAAGTCCTTAGTACAGTGTTCTGCACTTAGTAAGTGCTCAATAAATGGTCTTGATGATGATCAGTCATTCCTTGCTTGATTCCCAGAAAAGAATACAAATTTCACTGGGCAAACTAACTGCTAGCAGTTAAGCTTTGCACAGCAGCAGTAGAAATAGAAGTAGTAATGGTATAATAGCATTTATTGAGCACCCACTGGGTGCTCATTAAGTGCTTGGTAAAGTAATACAAAGAAGTCGTTCTCTTTCCACAAGCAGCTTAAACCTTAACAGAGGAAATGTGGAGTTATTTTCAAATCACCTCAATGGGTGATATTCATCCCACCCTGGCCCCAAAGCACTGATGTACATATCTGTAATTTATTTTAATGTCTGTCTCCCTCTAAGCTCCTTATGGGCAGGGAACGTGTCTACCAACTCTGTTGCACTGTACTCTCTCATGCATTTAGTACAGGGTTCTGCACATAGTAAGCATTCAATAAATACGATTGATTGACTGGAGGCAAATGAACTGACCCCTCCCTAACTGGGGCAGAATCTGACAACAACTCATCACCACAGAGCTGGCACCTTTGCTCCATCATTCTATGGAACAGCAGCGATTCCAGTAGGGTCCTTGAATTACTGGGGTTTCTGAGATTGGGGGAAGGAGAGGTGACACTTTTCTCCAAGGACCGCTTGCCATTTACCCCTCTCCCCAGCTCTAAGACGCCTTTCTGACCACCAGGAGCCCCAGGAATATGAGGAACTTCCTCAAAATGCTATCACAGGAACCAATCCTGTGGTGACAAATTGATTGGATGCCCTTCCCACTGGATCCCCAGCCCATACTCTCTCCTTTGATGAAAGTTGAAATAGAGGGGCCCAGTTAGGCTACTGCCATAACACCCCGTTTCCTCACAATCTATCTCCTCCCTGAGGGGGGTGGGGGAGTGGGGGATTTGGGGTAGGTGGCGAAGAACTCTCTTGTCTGGCGGCCTGACTAGGATCAGCTGTTATTTCCTTTTTATGTATGTCATTGCAGAACATATTAAAGTTTCTCAGTGGTGGCATGAATGGAATCTCTCTGATGCTCCACCTCTCCAACTTCACAGAACAATCAAGGCAAGGTTGTAAGCTTTTGAACAGCTGGCAGGCTACATAATCCTTCCTTCTTTCACATAAGCCAGTTCAGAAAAGAATGTGGTTAGCGTTGGCACTGCCACCTGCATTCAAGTTACGGTAGCCCTTTCCTCCTCCTCACGCCTCTCTCAGTGCCATAAACCCCTCCCCATCCTCCTCAGCTTAATAGTTCTTCCACTTGAGTCCTGTCTCCTCTCCACTTGTCTTCACACTCCTCAGGGTGAGCTAAATCCAGGAAGAGATGCTCACAAGTTATCCTTCTATGCCAGTACCCTTCTTGAGAGGTTTTTCTGGCACCTCCTAGTGTGACATTTTCTGCTCTGCTGAAAACCACTTAAGCCCAAAGCAGCCCCATCATTCTGTGGTCCTTTAGGCTGGGCAAGTGCAGGATTAGAGTGAATGTGAGATCTTAAGGTGGAGAAAGGGTCAGCATGCCCTGATAGGACAATTCCATCAGAGCATCAGACTGCATGAGAACTAATTCACCACCTTAACTCTGGTAAAAATAAATACAATTTCAAACTCATGTATCAGGGGTTAGTTAGGACCAGTAGCAAACATCATTCCTTGGGTCAGATACTGGTCAATCAGGGCCAGCATGGTCCCTTCTTCCCAAATCTCTCAAGGAAACACCAAATAGTAATAGTGCTAATGGTATTTGTTAAGCGCTTACTATGTGCCAAGCACTATTCTAAGCACTGGGGTAGATACAAGACAATCAGACTGTCCCACGTGGGGCTCACAGTCTTAATCCCCATTTTCCAGATGAGGTAACGGAGGCCCAGAGAAGTGAAGCGACTTGCTCAAAGTCACTCAGCTGGCAATGGCGGAGTTGGTATTAGAACCCATGATCCTTGACTCCCAAGCCCATGCTCTTTCCACTAAGCCACGTTGGGCTTGGCCAACAGATGTCTCACTGAACAGTCATCATCAACATCCGTGGTATTTGAGCGTTCACTGTGTGCAGAGCAATCATCATATTTTTTGAGTGTGCAGAGCACTGTACTAAGCACTTGGGAGAGTACAATATAACAGATATCTCTGCCCCCATGAGCTTATAGTCTAGTGGGGGAGAAAGACATTAATATAAGTAAATAATTTATGGATATGTACATGTGTGCTGTGGTCCTGGGAGGGAGGATGAAAAAAGGGAGCAATCCAGGGAGATATAGAAGGGAGTGAAAGAAATGCAAAAGCACTGTACTAAGTGGAAGAGTACTGTACTAAGCACTTGGGAGAGTACAAAGTTTTGTAGACCCATTCCCTGCCCACAACAAGCTTACAGTCTAAAGGATAACAAATCCATTGAGTGAAGGGAAATGAAACACCAAAGAATTAGCTAAACTAAAATTACGGAGACTTTAGGCATTTCTTTCCTCTGTCTCGAGTGCCAATTTTGCTTATGAGACACAAGCAGGGAAGACTAGAGCATTTGAATTTTCTATTTATGAGAATTTTACAGCCCACTCTGCTGTATCCTTAAATGAGGCGGTTCACACCCTGAGGGCTGAAAGGAATTAGACATGCAATGTGCAGGATGACTTCCCATTTCTCTTGTCCTCGGGGCCTGGATACTCTTGACTGAATTAACTGAATGTCATCAACGGAACCAAACAAAGAAAACTCAACACGGTTGAATTCAAATGAGCACTTCCCTGCTAGCTCCACCAGAAAGACACTACCACTTGCTGGACGTTCAAATGCATTATTCCACACAAGTCCCTGGAAGGATTATTCAAAGACACCCGAGGGCTTGAAGGCAGAAATAAAAATACAACCATCCTTTTGTCCACCAGTGGTTTCCTTTGGGGCTGCATTAAGAACATGTCTCTTTTCTCATCTACTTCTCCCAGTGGCAACACTCCAGCTGGGAGTATCTACCAGCTTCCAGTCAGGGTAGGCAATAAGAACAACTGTGGTATTTGTTAAGCGCTTTCTATGTGTCAAGCATTAAGACTGTGAGCCCCATGTGGCTCTATCCCAGTCTTGTATCTATCCCAGTACTAAGTAGGAGGGAGAAGAAGTACTGAATCCCCATTTTGCAGATGAAGGAACTGAGGCACAGAGAAGTGACTTGCTCAAGTCACACAGTAGACAGGAGGCAGGATTAGAACTCAGGTCCTCTGACTCCCAGGCCTGTGCTCTTTCCACTAAGCCGCAATGCTTCTCCATAAGGCAAGTGGTTCATAGGGGGATTGTACCCACAACCTTGGTGTTATTGGTGCCAAGCTCTAACCAGCATAACTAACCAGCCAGTAACCACAAACTTTTATACTGCACTTCTCCAACACGAGGAATTGGACTGGGGATTGGACAGGAGAATCTTTTCATCAACAGCATGGTGTAGTGGATAGAGCTTGGGATTCAGGCCATGGGTTCTAATCCCACTTCTACCATTTGTCTGCTTTGTGACCTTGGGCAAGTCACTTCACTTCTCTGTGCCTCACTTACCTCATGTGTAAAAAATGGGGATTAAGAGTGTGAACCTAATGTGGGACAAGGACTGTGTCCAACCCAATTAACTTGTATCTCCCCTAGAGCTCAGAACAGTGCTGGGCAGGTAGTAAACACTTAACAAGTAGCATTATTATTAATGAGAGGCATTCCACCTACTGTCCAGCTCCAATCCAAATAGAAGGTGGGGAATAGCTAGGGTTTTCTTTTTAAAAATGAGTTTTCCTAGATCTACATTCATTGGAAAGAATTTGCTGCAGAGTTGATTTCTCCAGCCCGTGGCTCTCAGTGAGGCTCCCCAGTCCACACCAACACTTCTGTGTCTTTGGCCCAGTGGGTCCTGGGGCAGGTGGCTAGACAGGCTTAGGGAGCCAGTTATGGCACATCTACTTTGGATTCCAACTTCATGCCCTGGAAGAAGTATTTGATTAGACCAAGGAGGCCGATTTGGGAAATTCAATGAATGGGGAAATTTAACATAATTGCCCCAGTAGTTGGAGTGGCCCGACTTTAGCAGGGCAGCTTGAATCGTGGCACCAACTGGGGCAGTTGGCCTATAAGCAGTTGAAACAGCATGGCACAGTGGATACAGGATGGGCCTGGGAGTCAGAAGGTCATGGGTTCTAATTCTGGTTGGACCACTTGTCTGCTGTATGACTCTGGGCAAGTCGCTTTACTTCTCTGGGGCTCAGTTACCTCACCTGAAAAATGGGGACTGAGACTGTGAGCCCCACATGGGGAAAGGGACCATGTCCAACCTGATTTGCTTGTATCCAGGAAAGGGACCATGTCCAACCTGATTTGCTTGTATCCACCCCAGCACTTGGTACACTGCCTGGCACATTGTAAGTGCTTAAAAAATACCATAATTATTATGATAACAGCTGGTGAGGAAGAAGGAGCATATCAGCCACAGTGGAAGTACCCCAGATCCTCTGCTTTTGTCTCTGATAATAATAATAATAAACAATAATAAATTAGGTATTTGTTAAGCACTTACTTTGTGCCCAACACTTTACTAAGTGCTGGGACAGATACAAAACAATCAGGTCCCACACGGGGCTCAAGTCTAAGCAGGATGATGATGATGATGTTCGTATTTGTTAAGCGCTTACTATGTGCCGAGCACTGTTCTAAGCGCTGGGGTAGACATAGGGGAATCAGGTTGTCCCACGTGGGGCTCACAGTCTTAATCCCCATTTTACAGATGAGGGAACTGAGGCACAGAGAAGTTAAGTGACTTGCCCACAGTCACACAGCCGACAAGTGGCAGAGTTGGGATTCAAACTCATGAGCCCTGACTCCAAAGCCCGTGCTCTTTCCACTGAGCCACGCTGCTTCTCCAGGAGCAGGAGAGAGGACAGGTATCGACTTCCCATTTTGCAGACAAAGGAATTGGGGCGCAGAGAAATTAAGTGACTTGCCCAAGATTACACAGCAAGTAACTGGCAGAGCCAGGATTAGAAACCAGGTTCTCAGACTCCCAGGGCTGTGCTCTTTCCACTAGATCACAATGCTTCTCAGCTGGTCTCAAAATGGCCCTAGCATGATGGGGAAGGAAATGGCTCACCTGAACACATGGGTGAGAGAGTGCCCTCTGGGAGGCAAAAGCAAAGGGGGACCACTGGGTCGCCTTTTTGAATTTATATATATATTTATATGAATATTTCAACCACTCCCTGTGAGTCAATGGTGGAAAGAGCCCAGGCTAGGAAGTCAGAAGATCTGGGTTCTAATCGTTCCTGCTCTTGTGACCCTGGGCAAGTCACTTAACTTCTCCAGGGCTCAATTTCCTCATATGTGAAAAGGGGATTAAATACCTGTTTTTCCCCCTTGGTTTGTGAGCCCAGGTGGGACTGACCCTATGTATAAACCAACTGTTTTGTTATCTACCCCAGCACTCAGCACATACAAATACCACAATTATCATTATATCATCAACTGGACTAGGAAGTTGAGTTTACATTTTCCAAGCAGTGTAAACAAGCAGCATAAAAACTAATGCCTTATTAGTAATAGCAGGAAGCACCTTTCCAATCCAGTAAACACTGTGTAACTTATTTAGGCCCTGTCCTTTGACGTCAGTATGTTTGCATCAGTAGTTTCAGGTGGAACTGGGTTTCATTGATCCCTTAAACCTGTGGATTAACAAATAATAATTCAACCCTGCATGGAAGGACTAAGATAGTTCATTATTTCATCCATGTTTCAAATGGAAGGTTGTGTAACTCTTAGGTGAGGTCCTCCCCCACTGTTTCAAAAAGATGTTGCGGAATAGAAATTTCCAACACACAGCTCCTGCAACTGAAAAGCCCACACAAACTCCTGGATGGCTTACTTGGTGCTAAGCCACAAAAGTTACCATTCACCCACTCTCAGAATTCCCTTTTGAATTCAGCAAAAAGGTGCCCAATCTGAAATTCTGTAAGATTAACTTTTCCCCATCCCAGGCAATTCCCATTGAAAGACTGAACTCTGTGGCTATTAAGGAAGTCTGCTAAATGGAGATCTCTCCTTCATTGAAATTATAGTTCTGTAGCTGAAACCACTGAAAAAGCCACTAATAGAACATTAAACATAATTCTCTCCCACATGCCACCACAATGACTCCATTCCCCCCGTGACCTTTCTCTTCTTTGCTAGGCTCTTGTCAAGGAAAAGAATGGGATCGAGATCCCGTGGGTTTGGGATCCTGTAGGACAATGACTTTCTAAGCCTTTCTTCAGTAAGGTCATGACCCTACTGAGACCCCTTACCTGGGATTCTGGATTGCTGTGTTGGGAATGGACAGAAGAGTCTCTCTCTCTCTCTCTTTTCCCCCCTACTCCAGAATTATTAATTTTGTGGAAATCTGGATCCATGGCTTTAGGATATCTACCTAGTGTCAGCGTGAAGAAATACTCTTTGTGTCTCTTTCCAGAGTCTCAACTGAGATCTATAGTCTCTTGAGACTCGGGATTTCCATGGCCTTAAATCCTCCTTGCACAATTTTTTTTTTCAATCAGGTAAAATCAGCCTACGTACACCCAAGCAATGGTCCTTTACAACAGTAATAGTCATAATGGTGATATTTGTTAAGCACCATGTGCTGAACACTGAATTAAGCACTGGGCAAGATAGAAGATAATCAGGTTGGGCAAAGTCCCTATTCCACAGGGGACTCACAGTCTAGGTGGGAGGGAGAACAAGTAGTGAACCCCCATTTTACAGATGAGGAAAGTGAGCCACAGAGAAGCTAAGTAACTTGCCCAAGGCCACACAGCAGGCAAGTGGCAGAGCAGGGATTCAAACCCATGTCTTCTGACTCTGAGCCCCATGCTCTTTCTGCCAATAAAAATGACATCCTCCCTCCTCAATACTCCTCTTCTTTACCATCATTTATTATGATGATTAATTATCTACTTTCCGTGGTAAAAGGCAGGAGCCAACCAGGAGTGTAACATGGCCACACGGGGTGCCCGTCAGGGACAGTACTCCGGGCGCCTCAGGGTCTGATATTTTTGTTTCAAGGCCTAGCCTCCCTCCCCCATGGGCTGGCACCACTGAGCTCCGTGGCCCGGAAGCATGTTCCCAGGGCAGGGAATGCAGAGGCCAGATGAGGGAGCAGGAGTCCCCCACACTGGAATCCCGAGGTTCCAGTGATCCCCTCCATCACTTCACAATGGAATTCTGCCAAATGACTTGTTTGACCTCGAGTTACGACTGGTGCCACATCTGTCATCTTACAGTAATGATAACTGTGGAATTATTTAGATGCTTACTATGTGCGAGGCACTGTAATAAGCACTGGGGTGTATACAAGCAAATCAGTTTGGACACAGTCCCTGTCCCAATGGGGGCTCACAGTCTTAATCCCCATTTTACATATGAGGGAAGTGAGGCACAGAGAAGTGACTTGACCAAGGTCACACAGCAGACAAGTGGAGGAGCTGCAATTAGAACCCATGTCCTTCTGACTCCCAGGCCTGTGCTCTACCCACTATGCTATTGTGAGAGTCATGGGTGGCCACCTTGATGGGTGTCCATAATGATGCCTTCCCTCCAAAGTGCTGAAATCCAGGATTATTTAAGAAAATAATGGTCCTTCTCATCTGCCCTCACATTGCACACCTCTAAAGTCATTCCATTTCTTTCTATATGATAGAAAACTAAAACATCCTTAAATTGCAGAGAAGTTCAAAAAGGAAGAGAAAGGAGCTCGGGAAAATACATTTTTATCTTAGTTTATATCGGTTCAGTGCTGGATGAGGAAGGGAAGACATCTGAAGACCTATTGGGATTCTGATTTCCCCTTAATTTCCCTACTGCTTTAATCAACAGCGCAAATTGACTAGCGCTTCCCGACCTGGCGACCCAGAGGGATAGGGTCTGCTCTAGGCAAGCGAATGTCATGGAGGAGAAATGAAATGTCACCTCTGAGGCAGAGGATACACCATCTGTAAAGAGAACAGGGAGCTCTGCACAGCACCTAGTTCCACCCAATGGAAGTTTTCAACATTAATCCCAAACGGACGACACCTTGGATGACAGCGAAGATGAGGCTGAGCTACGCAACGTGAAACCGCCGACAATAACAGACACAGTGGACTGCAGCTGCTGCCTTGCTCCCAAGGAAAGACTCTCCAGGCAGCCACAGTGAAGGGAACTGTTGATCCCTTCTCACAACAGCCTGGTCTTTTCATCACCTCCCCTTTCTCCCCCTTTCTCACAGGCAGTATAACAAATACTACATCTTTGCACAGAAATCACAGCACCTTCCTCTAATCAGTTTAACACCCTCATCTTGAGGGTCAAATACCACAGATGCTGGACGAGGAGCCAGCCTGACTCTACAGTAAGTTCGACTGGTCCTTGTTTTAATACAATCTCTAAAACTAAATGTTCTAATGCGACATTAAATATGAAAACCCAACTCCAAAATTCTACTGGTATATGAACTTGCCATTTTGCACAACCTTGTCTGTCACCTGGGGGAAAAAATTCCAACAGCTTTCTGAAAGCCTGTTCTTACTGACAGTTCAAACAACAAGCCCAATGTCGTCAGCTTCTGATTGTCAAAGAAGGTGCTTACCTTAAGAGTGATGGGATGTCCAGGTGTTGTCAGCTCTGGTTCAGTGCTCACTGTGCCTAGCTGTACTGTCTCTTTTTATACACTCGAACAAGCCTTTCACTTCTGAAGGTCCTAAAGAGGAAATACAACAGAGGTATTCTGTTCAGCACAGTTGGACATAAACAGTAGAGCACCATATAACAGAAATGGGAGTGTTATTGTTCACAGTGCCAGATGAACAAGCACAGGCTAACTAGGCTGTCCAAGAAGTCTCCTAAGTGAAGGGTTATTTTATTAATTTTTAAATGGTATTTGTTAAGCCTTTACTATGTGCCAGGCACTTTATTAAGCTCTGGGGCAGACACAAACTAATCAGGTTGGACACAATCCGTGTCCCACGTGGGGCTCACAGTCTTAATCCCAATCCCCATTTTACAGATGAGGTAATCAAGGCCCAGAGAAGTTAAGTGACTTGCCCAAGGTCATAACAGATAAGTGAAAGAGCTGGGATTAGAACCCAGATGTGTGCTCTGTCCACTATGTCATGCTGTTTCTATGGGGTAGTCACCCAAGTTTGACAGCATCTCCATCATGGCCACTGTTCAAGGACAAAAATAGTTATAGGTATTTCCTGGAGAGACTCTCAACCAAGAGGTGCATGCCTAGAAATAGGAGCACGAGAGGGTAGCAGAAAGTCAATTTTGGACAGGAGATTCTCTTCAGTATTACTGCCCAACCAATGGTATTAAGTGCTCACTGCGTATGGAGCACTATATCAAGCTGTTGGGAGAGTGATATAAAGTTAGAAGACAAGATTCCTACTGTCGAGAAGCATACATTCTAGCAGGAGAGGGGTGGGGTAACTAAGTGCTTATGGGGTGAGGACTCAAGTCCGAGGGGGGGAAATATGGTCAGAAAAAGAGAGTATTTAAGGAAGGCTTTTCTGAGGAATCGTGATTTCAGAAGGGCTTTGAAGATGGGGAAAGCATCAGTCTGCCAGATCTGAAGAGGGAGGGAGTTCCAGGCAGGAGGGAGGACATGAGGGTGAAGTGGACGGTGAGAGCAATGAGAAGGAGGCACAGCAAGAGAATGGTGTTGAGGAGTAAAGCGCATGGGATGTATTGTAGAGGAAGACATCCACTAGGACCCCCAACATCAATCATGGCTCCACCCAGGCCTCATGATGCTGCCTCAGAAGAGGGAATTTAAAAAAGAGAGAGAGAGAGAGCAAGGGCGAGAGAGAGAGAGAGAGAATTTGAGGGGGAAAGCTAGACTTAGATGGTGAACTCAAGGTGGGACAGGCACTGTTGGGCTAAGTAAGAGGGGGGACAGGTGAATTCCCATTTCACAGATGAGAGAACTGAGGCACATAGAAAATTGACCTTCGCTCAAGGACACATAGCAAGCAATCAACAAACACCCTTGCCGCACCAAATATCTATTCGCCCCATATGGAATAGGGACTACGTCTGCCCTGATTATCCTGTATTTACCCCAATGCATGACACATAATAAGCTCTTAAGAAGCACTATAATTATTAATGTGCACTGTCAGCTCTTTACTTTTACATACTATCACTGCACGTTCTAATAATAAAGACCAGAATTTCCAAGAAAATCTAGCCATTCTAAGTAGTGGCAACCGCTTGCTGCATTGATGTTTAGAGTCATTTCTAACTCATTTTCCTTGTTACTGCTGAATTCCAGATCATGTCAGTGGTGAGCCTATACTCCACTGACCCTCTGGGAACCCAGATTTCCACAAATGCTCAAACCACAGGGAAACTGCCGGTGTGGGACTGGGTGTGCAAATGCCAAATGCATTTCCATTAGACTTAAGGTGTTCTGGAGCAATGCTATGTATGTCAGATGTGCTTTCTAATCAGCAGAGCTAGAATTGCTTAGGGCCAATAATATGATGAGCTTTACAAGTTGGGCTCAGAGAGTGGGTAAAGGCCAAATGAAAATTCAGCATTATCAGCAGGCCAGATAGGGAATGGACAAGCACTGTGTTAGCTTCCTGTTGAGACACCCCCTCTGTTTATTAGTTGTGACCTGCAACCCCCTTACCGTTCTGGTGTCAGAAGCCGTCAGTGATGGCTTAGGGAGGAACTTGGACAGAGAGGCTCTTGGAAATAAGGACAAGACCACCCAACTCATTCTCATTTGTGGCCAAGGAGTCCATCTTTAATGAGGAGGGCAAATTATTTTCAGTCCTTGGAACCTGCATTCAGGCAATTAAAGTCAACATGTGCTTCTATTTAATCATCATACCCTTGTGTTGAAAATATGCAAAGCAAACCTCAATGAGGGCAAATACTCTAATGGGAGCCAGCCATTACAAACCTTATCATTTAAAGAGGGGATGGCCCTTAAATTAAAAAAAAATAGAAATGCCTTGAGATAATCTTCCCCATCCCATTAAAAGTGCCTACTTAGGAACCGACTTTTGGTTTCCCTAAGTGTTTCTTGGCCACCCGGAGTCCTGTGTGCCTCATTACTTGTGTCTGCTTATTTCTCAAAGTCAATCAGGAATGTAATTTACATTTTATTTCCAGCTGCCCAGGAGACATCGTGACGGATTACGAGACCGAAACTTGAAAATAAAACCCCCAGCCTACACAGGACAATGAGACCAAGGAAGCTCCGACTCGAGTTTGCATTTTCCTGGGAAAGAAAGGGGGTTCCTGAGATTTGAAGGTATTTTTTTTTAATGCTCTGCCTCCCTCTGCTGTTATTTCCGAGAAGTTGTTCCAACGATGAGAAATCATGTCCTAGCAGCAGCGATTCCTATGCTCTCCCTGCTGGCAATGATGGGAGACACAGACAGCAAAATGGACAGGACGGTGCGGACGGACGCAGATCCCGGGCAATGCATGAGGCATCACTATGTTGATTCCATCAGCCACCCATTATACAAGTGCAGTTCCAAGGTAGGTGCCGTTTAAAGATCCATCTCTGTGATCCACAATGGGAGCTATCCCCCGACAGGTCTCCATCATCTCTCTGCCTTCCCTGATCCAGGAGACTCATGGTTCTCAAGATGGCTCTCAAGATGGCTCCTTGGGAATTTGAGAAGGAGCAAGCTGGGTACCAGTTGAGCCGCTGGCTCCATCATTTTAATGATGATTGTGGTTTTTGTTAAGCAATTCCAATGTGCCAAACACTGTACAGAGAGCTAGAGTAAAGACAAAATAGTCAGGTCCCATAAGGGGCTCACAGTCTAAGTGGGAAGGAAAACAGGTATTGGATTCCCATTTTGCAGATGAGGAACAGAAGTCAATTGACTTGTGCAGGTCACACAGCAGGTAAGGAACGCAGCTGGGATTAAAACCAAGGTCTTCAGATAGTGAGGTCTGTGCTCTTACAACTAAGCCATGCCCTTTACTCATTCGCCACCGCCCCTAGCCCCACAACACTTATAAATATCTGTAATTTATATTAATATTAATATAATGTATTTATATTTACATTAACATCTGTCTTCCCCTCTAAACTGTAAGCTTGTTGTGGGCAGGGAATGTATCTATTTTTATATTGTATTCACCTAAGCGCTTAATACGGTGCTGTGCACATAGTAAGTGCTCAAATACAACTGAATGCCTCTTAAGCAGTCTTGCTTATATTCTTATGCAACAGGGAGCAGATGGCTTTAACCTAGACATTCGTAAGGCCCCATATTAAAGGGGTGTCCACTTGGACACCCCTTCTAGCTGACTAATCCACTAGATTGTAAGCACTATGAAGGCAGGGATTGTGTCTTCTTATTCTATCATACTCTTCCAACTCATAGCGCAGTGCTCTGTCCAGAGTAACTCGTCACTAAACACTACCGATGGATTGACCGACAGGAACCAATGTAGAATCTGGGAACAATTCCTCAGATTTAGGAATTGACATTTCCAGAGAATCAGCCAACCACTGAGAAGCAGCATGACCAAGTGGACAGGGCACAGACCAGGGAGTCAGAAGAACCTAGGTTCTAATCCCAGCTTTTCCACCTGCCTACTGTGTGAACCTGGGCAAGTCACTTCACTTCTCTGTGCTTCGCTTACCTCATCTGTAAAATGGGGATTAAAGACTGAGAGCCCCACGTGGGAGATGGACTGTGTCCAAACTGATTAGCTTCTATCTACCCCATTGCTTAGTACAGTGCCTGGCACACAGTAAGTACTTAAATATCAAGAAACAAAAAAACAAAAAACCCTTCAGTGCTACTTATGAAGTACCAACTGTGAAGCGCTAGGGAAAATATACTACAAATATTAATTATAATATTGAAAATAATGGTATTTAAGCCCTTACCAAGTGCCAAGCACTGCAGTAAAAACAAGATGATGATAATAATAATAAAAATAATGGAACTTGTCAAGCACTTCCCATGTGCCAGGCACTGTTCTAAGCACTGGCAAGGTAATCAGGTTGTCCCACATGGGGCTCACAGTCTTAATCTGCATTTTACAGATGAGGTAACTGAGGGGCACAGAGAAGTTAAGTGACTTGCTCAAAGTCACATAACTGAAAAGTGATGGCGCTGGGATTAGAACCCATGACCTCTGACTCCCAAGCCTGTGCTCTTTCCAGTGAGCCACGCTGCTTCTCTGTGTCGGACACAGTCCCTCTCCCTCATAGGGCTCATAGGCTGAGTAGGAGGGATAACAGGGGTTGAATCTCTGTTTGGCAGATGCGGGAACTGAGGCACAGAGAAGTTAAGTGTCTTGCCATAGGTCACAGCAGGCAAGAGGGAGAGTCAGGATTGGAACCCAGGTCCTGAATCACAGGCCCATGCTCTTTCTAATAGGCCATGTTGCTTCTCAAGACATGTACCCAGCCCTCAAGAGGTTTACAATCTAACAGGGGAGATGGACATGAGTTTCTTGAAAATTTCAGGAACAGGAAGAAGAAGAGGGGCACAAACTTTAAAGTAACAGATATAGAAACAGCAAGGCCTGATGAAGAAAAAGCGTGGGCCTAGGATTCAGGGAACCAGGGTTCTAATCCTGGCCCTGCCACTTGCCTGGGGTGTGCACTGACAAGTCACTTCTCTGTGCCTCACTTCCTTCAACTCTAAAATGGAGTTGAAATATCTGTTCTCTCTCCTACTTAGTCTGTGAGCCCCAAGTGGGACAGGGACTGTGTCCACCCTGATCAATTTGTATCTAGTTCTTAGAACAGTGCTTAATTAGAGTAAGGACTTGAATATTATATATGGTATTACATACTACATATATAGTAAATACATACTGTACACATACATATATATAGATAGATCTATAATTAAAAGCTATCGACAGATTTTCTGCAGCCCCATTTCAGCCCTTGGGTAATTCTACAGGAACCCAGAGTAATCCTGAGATTTGGGGGCTGATGGGATATTTAGCTAACCTATCACTGCCTTATGTGCATAAGCACATCTACAGACTGTTATAGTAACAGGCACATCAATGGCAGAATTGGAACTGAAACGTCTGTGCAAGGCTTTAAAGTTCACATCCATGAACCATTTCTCACTTTCAGTTTGGAAATAGTTTTCTCTGAATCTTTCTGTCTCAGGATAGAGATGATAAATTCTCTAGGAGTCTATGAATAGCAGCCACTTATGCTGGATTGATCCTATGGATTAAATGATTAGTGCTCTCTGCGGATATACTGGGATAAAATGTGCTCTTAAAATGGTGATTTTAAAACATACTTGGAATCTCCCTTAGGAATGCTCTAGAAATTGCTAATGAATGATCTTTGAGCCACTCATTATTAGAATTAATCCTAAAATTAGTTTGCTATTAATTTTTAGTTTTATCATATCTTCTGATGCTCACATTTAGCTCAAAGGATTTTTTTTGGTTGGCACTAATTCCCTTTGTCCATTATTGAGATGTGATTTGGGAAAGTTATATATTTTTCACTCTAAAAAGCTCTCCAAAGTATTTCTACTTGTACAGTTGTTTGACTTTTTTACTCAATAGCGGCTGAATTTATAAGCTTGAATTTTTGCAAGACGATGAGATTTAAGGAAATCTGAGCAAATTAAAAATAAAATGAGAAGGTTCTTTTGCAATTTTATGGCTCAGAAATAACCAGACTAAGCAAGCTTAGAGGTACATTTATTAATTTTGTTCCTCATCACCCCAGAAAAGGCAGACAGCCAAAGTGCTTTAGCAATTTCCTTCATTTTCCTTGTCTTCACAGCCTTCTTTCTTACACAAACAGACAAGGTAGAGTACATTGCCTAAGGGGATTTTGTTACAGCAAGACTCAGAAAGGGGAATTTAGAGAGAGGTCACCCTTGGAATTTATTTGGGATTTACTATGTGCCGAGGACTGTGCTCAAAACTTGGGCAGACATTAGTCAGATCAGACACACTCCCTGTATCTCAGGGGGCTCACAATTTGAGAAGGATGGAGAGCAGATATCTTATCACTGTTATTCTGATAAGGAACCTGAGGTCCAGAGAAGTGAAGTGGTTCAGTCGAGATCACAAAGCAGGCCAGGAGCAAAGCTGGGAATAGAATCTAGATTCTATTTATTTGCTATTGTTTTAATGAGATGTTCATCCCCTTGAGTCTATTTATTGCTATTGTTCTTGTCTGTCTCCCGGATTAGACTGTAAACCCATCAAAGGGCAGGGACTGTCTCTGTTACCGATTTGTACATTCCAAGTGCTTAGTACAGTGCTCTGCACATAGTAGGTGCTCAATAAATACTACTGAATGAATGAATGAATCTCCGGATTCCCAGTCTAGACAGAGAGGTGAAGAGGAAGAAGGAGAAACTATCCAGCACAGACCACATCAGTAACTGTTCTTTGGCCTTCCCCAAACTAATCTAGAGGGACCCCAAAAAGATTTAGAAAAGGAGGACTATAGAAATGCCCTCTAAAAAGTCACTGAGAAAATCTGAACAACCTCTTTTGTAAGAACCCAAATCTAAAGTAGTAAGAGATATCATACAGGATCTATCCTGGACCTAGGCTCTATTATTCAGCACCAGCAATCTTGATTTAGATGACAGAAATCTGGAATAGATGGAAAAAAAAAGAGAAAAGACTCTCTCTCTCATACACACACACACACGCACACCGCCAAATCCATGAGATATTATTGCATTTCTTCTGCCAACAAAAAAACAGCTCAGGACAGAATATTCCTGACTGCTTTTAATACTGAGAAGATCCAGTGATTCTGCCCAAGAAACCTTTTTCCCAAGTGCACTTTAAGCCTTTATAGATGAAACCTTGGGGCAATTAAGAGAATAGGAAGGACTGAACAGTTTCTATGGGGCTTTAACATGCTTGATGGTCAGTACTTAAGGATGAGGAAGTTTAGAGAAGATACATCGAAGATGCTCATGTATTTAGACTTTCTATTTGGCAGCCTGTATCTTGTAGCGATGAAAATGATAATGATGAAAATGATGAAGTGATATTAGAATCTCTTTATAGCTCCTTGTCCTAACAGTTGGAAGACATAGAATTCAGACTGTCCAATTCTACTTTTCTTGTGATTAGTTTTGAAATAGAAAAAAAAGTGTGCCATTTAGAAATTCTTTAGGCCAGACATTTCAAAGAAAAATATACCATGGATAAGCCTTGATTTTTGTTGAAGGCCAAGCATTTGGCCAACTAGAGAAACGGGAAAATCCACAAAGTTGCCCAAAATAGTAAAAACTATGTCATCTAAACACACTTGCACCCACTGAACACACACTCTGATGGCCTTTCCCTTTAATCATACCCATATCTCTCTATCCATTTTAGGATAGACATGTACCTTTAGTATACCCTCCTCGGGACCCCACTGCAGAATCCAGCTATTTCCCCACATCCCTCCTCCCATTCCTGCCCAAACTCCATAAACCAGAAATGTTTACCCACTGCCTCAGGTCCCTCTTCAACCTGGTTTCCTCCCACTTCCATCCATCCACCCTCTTCAAGATCACCATTAAACGATCCCCTTTCCAAATTTAACTGTATCTGCTCCTCAACGTCTCTTCTGCCTCTGACATTAGAGCACTTCATTCTGTGGAAACACTATCAACCCTTGGCTCTAAGAGTCCTCTCTCTTCCTACCTCTCTGACCCAACCTTCATCTTTTTTGCTGCCTTCCTTTAATTCCCTGTGAGCACCCCCTGCCTGACCTCCCTTCTCTCTTTACACCCACTCCCTTGCAGAACTCTTCCCCTTTCCCTGTCAAAATATGGCAGTGGTAGCTTACGAGAGTGCTGCATATTGTCATGCCTTTTTTATTGCTCTAGACTCCAAGCTCTTTGCAGGCAGGGAATGTGTCTGCTATATTGCCCTCTCCCAAACACTGAGCACAGGGCTCTGCCCACAGTAAGTGCTCAATAAATACGGCTGACCGATGTCTCGGGGATCCCATGCAGGGTGTGAATTTTGCTTCCGACTACAGTAACGTTCTCTGTTCACCCTTTCAGATGGTGCTGTTGGCTCGTTGCGAGGGGCGCTGCAGTCAGTCATCCCGCTCGGAGCCTTTGGTCTCCTTCAGCGCTGTCCTCAAACAGCCCTTCCGCTCCACCTGCTACTGCTGCCGGCCACAGACCTCCAAGCTGAAGGCCCTGAGGCTCCGCTGCTCCGGGGGCATGAGACTCACGGCCACCTACCGCTACATCCTCTCCTGCCACTGTGAACAGTGCAGTTCCTGAGACCTGCCCCACTATAGGCAAGGCGAGATAGACTGGTTATGGCGGCCGGGGATGCAGGATTCCTGGGACATAGAGGGAAATTTGCTGCATTCCGTTAGCATTTGACTACACCTGCCAAGGCTCCTGAAACCAGCCGGCTTTGAGAGAAAAGAGGAAGGGAATAAAGAAGCAACAACTGTTGCTCTGGTCTACACTGGTCCTGAAGATTAAAGCCTCACCAGCTTTTTAACACTGAAGTGAAAAAGATGCCAGGGAGTTGTCTTCTACTTCCCCCATCAGCCTCCCCTCAAGTTCAGTCTTCCCCTTCTCGAGCTCCCAGAGAGAAGTAGCTGATTGTATCTGTCAGCCTGTGAGAATGATGGAAAATGCTTAAGAGACTCGGTCCAAATGTGTCCCTGTAGAGACAGGCCTCAGTCATGAGGCAAAAGGAAGGGAGGGGGCAATGTGGACACTAAAATAAATGGATGCAGCTCTAGAACTGTCGACTGACAGCGGGAAGACAGTACAGAAATAGGTGGGGCCCGGATTTGGGCAGCTGTGCCCTGTATGAGAAGAAAGGCACACAACGGGTTGGAGAGAATTTAAGGAAAAAAAAATGTCTGCCATGAAATATAGACACAGTGGAAGATTCAATTGTCCGGGAGTAAGTGTTAACAACAATAAATGGGCATTGAGATGCAATAAGAGTTTGAACATCTCTGGCAGTCAACAATCCAAAACACTGTCTGGATTTTCCTCTTCACATTGTATTGGTTTTGATTGGATGCTGGTAATGGTTGCATGTTACTTCTTTCCAAACCACCAAGTTCCTGGGCCTCTACCCAGTGGCACCAACATTAAAAACAGATGAAAACTGTCAAGGAGAATTTCTTGTGAGATACTGGAAGGCCTCAAGCCAGGACGTATCCCTAAGGGCAACTGGGCTGAGTGCTATGGGCAGAATGATGCATCTGGATGGTCAAAAGCTCCATCAACTTGGCATTTGCCTGAAGAAAGTTTCAAGTGATTTCATCTTTTGTGGAATCGATGTTAAAGAATAATATTCAAAAGCCTGCACCTTATGTGCTGTATGAAAGATGTAGAAATTAGTTGCAGGGCCAAGTCAGTGTATATGTGCATGCAAATCAAAGAATTTCATGCATGATCCAAGGTGTGTATGTATTTTTCTGTAACTAGGCATTTCGGTAGCAGAAATATTGCCATGATTCACCCATCATAAAAGCCTCACTCATCTCCCTTGCAGTATGTCTTTTGCCCTCAGGAGCATTGTTATCCCCTCCCAGAGAAGGCCAACACAAGATCTGCTCAATCCCAGATTTCAAATTAAAACCAGATCTTTACCAAACCATTTTTTTCCCCCCAAACTTTCTCTGCCCTCTCTGGTTTCTGAAGATTCATTTTAAATCAGAGGCAGTTGGTGCATGCAGGGCACAGTACCAAGCACAGGAACACAATCCTTGCCCTCAAGGAATTAAAAATCTAGTGGGAAGATTTTCAATTCCTCTTTCTTGTTCCTCCATGTCACAGATCTTATAAGGCATCAGCATGGGATGACCCCTGGTTACTAAGGTCATGAGAGACAGGGAGCAGTCCCCCTGAATTTTGCCATTCCCCTCCAGACAAATGCCAAAAGCTCTATGCCACCAGAGGGTGGGGAAGCCAGTAAGGAAAGGGAATCTCAAAAATAATAATTTCAGGGCCTAAATTGGGATTCTGTTATGTTACCTAGGAATATCAACAATAACAATGCTCAGAATAGCTAGGACAAATTGAGCTTCAACAGGAGTGTGGAAATTCCTTTTGACTGACAGGCCAAGTTCCAAAGGTTACACTAGCATTGACAGCACATAAATGAATTTGAAAAATTAAGTGCAAGCTGGATGAGTCTCTAAGGAATTTACTGGCTAGATTCAGTTTGAGACAGGATTGGTCTCTTAGCTCTATCCTCTTGCCTTAAAGGCAAGAAAAGATCAAGGATTGAAGGGGAAATCTTCTCTGATTGGAGAAAATGGAGGAGGGAAATATCCAATGAATGGATGGAGACAAGAGTTTAGTGTAAAGGGAAGTTCAGTATGGTCCTTTGAGGAACCTAGGTTCAGTGGGATTCAGTAGGATTATCATGTCCCTAGTTACTGTCTCTAAGCGAGATGGGGGGGAAAAAAGGCTGGGGGTAGGGGGAGATAAAGAAAGTACAAAACACCATATATTGGGATATTGTTAGCAATGAAGAATTATTCATATTTTCCCTAAAGCTGAAAAAAAGTTTTAAGAACTTCAGGAGTCTAATACACACTGATTTAGGAGACAGGAAGAATGAATAAATATAATTGGGTCATATTAATGATGGGCTTTCTAGAAAAATTTAACTTTGCTATAACACAAAGAAATGGAAATAAGAATGTATTAAATTATCAGCCTAAAAATGAAACGTGTAGTAACATTCTAAATGCTATGCTGGAACGGGAAGCAGTAATGATGGAGGCAAAAATCCATGCTGGTTTTGTTAATCTTTAATTTGTTCTCTTGGTTATTTGTTGGCATTAAAAAGACTCTGGCAGAAGGCAGTGTGAGAAGCCACTTGGCCTGGGCGTCAGAAGGACCTGGGTTTTAAATTTTGGTTCTGCCACTCTTTTGGTCTGGGACCTTGGGTAAGTCACTTAACTTCTCTGGACCTCAGTTACCCCATCTGTAAAATGGGGATTAAGACTGTGAGGCTCATGTGGGACCTGGGCTGTGTTCAAACTAATTAGCTTGTATCTAACTCCAGTGTTTAGTACCTAGTAAGTACTCATACCATTATTATTATTTAATAAGAATCACCTGTTTGTAGGGGTGACCCATTTCACCAGGGACCTCATTCTAACTCAGCATTTTTATCATATGTGTTAAGACTTACTTTGTGCCAGGCACTGTACCAAGCCTAAGGGTAGACACAAGCTAATCAGGTTGGACAGAGTCCACGTCCCACATGGGGCTCCCAGTCAATCCCCATTTTACAGTTAAGGTAATTGTGGCACAGACAAGTTAACTGATTTGTCCAAGATCACACAGCAGACGAGTGGCAGAGCTGGAATTCGAACCTAAGTCCTCTGTCTCCCAAGCTCATGCTCTATTCACGCTGCTTCCCGGTGGCTTTCTTTGTAAGTTCTTGGAAGGAAGGGCAAAAGACTGAGAATGGACATGGTCTACGAGCAGCTGTGAAAGCCATTTCACCACAATTGTAATTCGGTCTTCCTTAGTCAATGTTTCAAATGTTCTGAGAAGTCCAAAGCCCATGAATGAGTGGAAAAAAAAGGTTTGAGGGGTATTGTTCTTACAGGAGCTCAATGAATATTTTCAACAACAAAAAGGAAATGTAATGATCCTCTAGAAGTTACTGGAAATTGCATATGATCTTTACTCATTATAGGAGAAGGCAGAGGCCAGTTTCAGATAATTGGGCCTTTTAGCAGAGTCATTTGAAATTGAGACATGAAGAGCTATTGCTATTTGACTTAGTGAAACTGACATGCTTTTACGAGTTCACTTGTTCAACGTCTACCACTGCTTTTTTTAGAAAGGTTACATTAGGGTCTGTTGATTTCCTACAAATTTGAGCTCCCAAGGGTAGAAATAAATTTGGATTGTTTGTTAAATGACAGAAGCATATTAAATACATTTTATGTACTTACACAGAAGTCTCTCAAATGTGTACCTGCCTATGAATAAACAGTGACGGAGGGCAGTGAAATGGGGGTGAACTAGACATGCCGAGCTTGCAGGTCACTCCAATTTCCGGTGTCCCTGGAGCCTGGAATGACCTTAGAACTTCCTATAAAACTCACGATCCTGATGCTTAAGAAACATGCTTCAGCTCTGGGGTGTGAAGGCCAAATATGGACTTCCAGTTGCCCCCTTCTCACCCCTATAGAAGCCAGGTGAATTCTGGGACAGCCAGTGCCCATGCCCACCAATGAAGAGCAAGCTCTGAATCCTGGACAAATCCAATCCAGAGCAGCCACCGGAGAGCACTCCAATGGGTTGGATCAGTTTGAGGGGATCCTAGACAAAGGCTGAACTTCTGAGGTCTCATTAGGGGCCCCTTAGAGCTTTAGATCCCCACAGTCACTGAACCCCACTACCCAAGAGGTGGCCCAACTGACTTGGTCTTAAGGCCTATGGGCTGCCAGCATCTACCATCCCAGAATTCTCTGGGATAGCTTTATTTGCACTAATTTGTTGTCTGTTAAAAGCCATCAAGTTGTGACATGTGAGTCTTAATTCCATAAAGTTAAAAAAAAAAATCCTCCCCAACTATATATTAGAAAATCCATATAAAAATAAAGCTGAAACCAATACAAAATGACATTTGGAGAAGGAAGACTTCATTGTGTTAGCCAAGACTCTCTAATTAACATGTGAAATGGGGTGTTTCAGTTGCTTGCTTTTCAATGCCACATATTCAATTGCACATTAACTTTCTGTTCAGAATGATAGAACGCATGATAGAAAGATAACTGCCTTGTGAATTAACATTTGTGAATTTTTTTTGGAAAACAATGAATACAAGTTACAATAACAGATGTTAGAGTCCTCTATGAAATTTCTAGCACCAAGCCAAAAAAAGTTAAGATTGAGAAATTGTTTTAATATATTAAATATATGTTATGTTATGGAGGGAATATTTCTTGTCATTATTCAAAAGACTTTAGATACACAGAATCAGAGTTTGAGTTTTTAAGTTTCTACTCAGTAGCATAATGAACGAATCAAATTCAGGAAATAGACCTGTTCCTTTGCCTGAACAATTTGGAAGGTATGTGGACAATGCTGAATTGAATGGTTCATTCATCATGTTGGCTTATGCAGCATCAGACTTCTTTTATACCCATTCGTGCTTCTGAATCATTTTGGCAAAATGAATTTATTTCACTGTCACAGCAGGCAGTGCACGTGTAAAAATGGCAAGATTGCTTTGCAAATTAATTTGCAGATGTACTTTTAAATGACCTAAAATAGGTTTTCCCCAAATGCATGGTTCTGAGGTGGTCTATTTGCATTTTGTAATGAATAATCTTGCTGGCGATTTTACATTTGTCGACCTCACTTTAAATGAATCGATAGCTTCTCTACAGGTCCCCATGGATAAATAAAGTCAAGAAAGGCCTTAGTTATGAGGCTTAAAAGTGATAAAATGCTTTTCTTTGGATTTGGAATGGAAAGTGAAACACACTAATCCAAAAACAGTGCTCCATTTGAAAATTCACCATTAGCAAAGAACACACTCATTGCAGTCACTTCCTGAACATGGGAATTAGTATAGCTTAAGGGAAAGAGCACAGGCCCGAGAGAGAATCTGGGCTCTGCTACTTGACTGCTGAGTGACACTGGGTAAATCAGTTATTAAACAATGGTATTTAACTGCTTGCTGTGTGCAGAGCACTGTACTGAGTGCTTGATTATAACTCCTGTGCTTCAGTTTCCTCACCTGTAAAATGGGGATTAGATGCCTGGTCTCTCACCTGTATAGATTAATAATCCCAGCTGGGACAGGGACTGTGTCTGACCTGAATAATGGCCTCACCTGAATCAACAGATCAGGATGCCCATATCTAGAAGGGCCCAGACATGTGGAGTTTTTTTTTTTAAAGACCAAAATAATGAGGCTTTTTTCTCTAATTCATCCTCTGATACCTACTTTCCTCTGGCTCCTCTCTACCTTGTAAAACCCCAGTGACTTGCACAGTAAATTTGAGTCCCTCACTCAAAGACGGTGTAAATACGCCCAGATGAAAGCACACCAGCACCTGCTGCTGAAGGCACAAAGACATCACTCCATGGCCACAGAATGCCACTTTGCTTCACCCTTTGAGCTTGGTAGGTGCTCAATAAATACCATTACTACTACTGGCTTATTACCTAATTATCCTCATATTCACTCTATCCACCATTTCAAAAAGATTGGACCTATGATCATGGCAAGCAGCCAATAGAATCTTGATTCCATATACTAGAATAGTGTGACAGACTTAAGGGGAGCAGAAAACTGATGAGTGCAGTTATTTTTCTTGGACAACTTTGTGAATCTTGTTTTTAGTGTTCAGCTATTGCCTCTAGTGCTTTTAAAAATATATTCTTGTATTTCACTATCATTTCATCAAAATCTGTTCTCTGAGGCAGTTAAAGCAGAGACCTCTGGTTTTGGTCATAAAATGCCCTAAATAACTTGACTCTAAATAAGATTGGTTGTTGTCACTATCATTTTCATCAGTGTACCCTGGGGATAAACTCTTGGCTTGAAAATTGAAAAATCTACTGCATGTCCTTCCCAGATTTTTCTTAAAAACAGAATCATTTCATTTAGTTTATTTTTCGACAGTTAGCCTGTACTGTTGTGGACAGCACTACTGGAGATTAACATTAAGATGTTAAATTCTTGCCAACTGCATCCAATACTAATCAATGGTATTTATTGACCATCTGCTATGTGCAGAGCACTTGTACTGTTAACCACAATAAGCATTTTAACTGCTGAGGTGTCTGAATGTCTTCTGGCTGGGAATTACCATATAAACCAATAGTAATTAGCTCTTCAAATAAAATCTTCATCTTCACGTCAGGAAAAAAAAAAATCTATTCCCAGCCTGGTGATCTCTGCCAATCTCCCAGAGAGAGCTGTGGGCTAGTCAAAAGACATTTCTGTTTCCCCCAGCAGCTTTCTACTCAAAATAGAGAGTCAAAACACGTTACGGAAGAACTGAGAGTACTGTACCTGACAGAGAAAATAGGACTGGTTTTAACACCATTAAGTTGGGGGCAGCTGGAGTCCTTGTAGACAGTCTCTTCATCACTTGACTCCAGCTTCTTTTTCCATGCAACACTGGGAGTGAAGCCTGCCCTCCACCTGTAAAAACATTGGGATGGCTCAATCAATTAATGGTATTTATTAAACTGTAAGCTCAATAGGTCTACCAACTGTTACACTGTACTGTCCCAAGTGCATAGTAAAGTGTTGTGCACACAGTAAGTGCTCAGTAAATACAACTGATTAACTGAGGGCTTGCTGTGTGCAGAGAACTGTTCCAAGCTCTTGGGAGAGTGCAATACAAAAGAGTTGCTAGGTACATCCCTTGCCCACAGCTAGCTTACAGTCTAGATGGGGAGACAAACATTCATATACACAAACAACACATATGTACAAAGTGCTGTGGGGCTGAGGGTAGGGTGAATACTAAGAATGGTTGGCCTGGAACAATGAGAAGTCTGAGCTGCCAGTCAATTGTATTTACTGAACACACTGTGTGCAGAGCAGTGTACTAAGGACTTGGGAGAGTAATAATAATAATGTTGGTATTTGTTAAGCGCTTACTATGTGCAGAGCACTGTTCTAAGTGCTACGGGAGATTCAGGTAATCAGGTTGTCGCACATGAGGCTCACATTCTTCATCCCCATTTTACAGATGAGGGGACTGAGGCACAGAGAAGTGAAGTGACTTGCCCACAGTCACACAGCTGAGAAGTGGCAGAGATTCCCTGCCCAAAGCCATCTTGGGACAAGCCACTTGACTTCTGTGCCTCCGATTCCTCATCTGTAAAATAAGAATTACTTATTCTCCCTCTCAGACTATGAGCTTCATGTGGGATAGGAACTGTGTTTGTCCTGTTTAAATTGAGTTTACTTCAGGGCTTAGAGCAGTGCTTGGCACATAGTAAGTGCTTAATGCCATAGTTTATTGCTGTTTTAACTACTTTAATGCCCTGCATTTACATTCTTTTTAACTTGCTATTCATAACATTTTCCACTTGGCTTTGCAGTCTTTTTAATGGGGCAGGGATTGGATCTAACTTTTTCTCAATAAGCCCAGAGTAAAGCTTCAGTGCAACAATTATAAAGGATGTAACTAGACATCTCCTCCAGCCCCCACCTTCTAGGCAGGGGAATGACTAACCCAACTGGGAAGAATGTTGTTTTTCCATTAGAAACTTAAAGGTTGGAAGTTACCTCTGGGGCTCTGCTTCCAGAGGCCTTTATGCATCAGTATAGTTGGGAATTTCTACCTTATGCTCAACTGAAATTGCTTCTGTTTTTAATTTAAGCCATTTTCCTTTTCGTTGATTCCAGACAGAGACCAAGATGACCAGTGTCTCCCTAGATAAGCCCCTTCATATACCTATACAGTTAGTAAGTCACTCAGGCTTATCTTCTCCAGGCTGAAATAACCTCTTTAAACCTTTTCTCATAGCTTCTGTTTCCCATCCTGTTAATCAACTTTGTTTCCTTTTCTGGACACTGTCCACTCCCTCCATATCTTCTTAAAAGGCAGTGACCCAAACCTCTGATAAGAATTTGAGTAATGTGCACTGTAGTGAAAGGCACTCATTAACATTTTCCCCATGTCATGGCCACTCCCACTTTCTCCACTGGACCATCTGACCAGCTTTTTCACAGTCTTCCCTGCAGATGTTTCTTGCTGCCTTGGATCCATTACCCGAAGTGGAAGAGTCATGGTAATTGTTAAGCTTTGTGCTAAGTGCTGAAGATACATTCATATCAACATAAGTTCTGCTCCACTTGAGGCTTACAGTAGAAGGATGGAAGGAGCATTGACATTTTATCCCATTTTACAGATGAGAGGCCCAGAGCAGTTAAGACACTTGCCCAAGGTCACACAGCAGGCAAGGGGCAGAGTCAGGATTAGGACCCATGTCCTGACTTGTCCCTCTAGACTGTGGGTTAGTTGTGGGAAGGGGATGTGTTTGTTTGTTGTATTGTACTCTCCCAAGTGCTTAGTACTGTGCTCCACACACATTAAGCACTCAATAAATACAACTGAATGAATGAAAAATGAGCCCTGGCCAGAGAATCAGAGAACTTGATTCTAATCCCAGCTCTGCCACTTCCCTACCGTGGAAAAACAACATTAGTTTGCTGAGGGGTACATTTTATAGCTTGCCCTGGTTTCCTTAAGGTCTAGGTTTCAGTTGGAATGCATAATTAGCACTAGCTTCAAAAGAATCTCCCAGGCTGGGACTCTAGAACAGGGGATCAACATTTTATTTTAGATTATAAATGCAGTATTTTCACAGTGGACATAATCCTACCCCCATTTTCTAGAGAGGGGTTTACAAGAGGCTTCCAGAGGGTTTTCCCCCTCTGACCTTTTTGCACTTCAAACTTGATTTTTTAAATAAGGCTTGTTTGTGAGCATCAAATGGTCCCTTCAGAAGAGTCATTGGCCTCAGTTAGACCCTTTCATTGTACCTTGCAAGTATACTTGGCTTTCACAGAAACCTTCGACTTCTAATATCACAGTAGAACCTTTGATTACCAAATGACAAGCATTGTCTCTATATTACCAATGGATCTTAATCCTCCATTCTCTTATGTTCCTCTTCATCAGTCCCTACATCCCTTGGTCCTTTTATTTGAAAGAGCAAATCAATCATATTTATCAAGTGTTTACTGTGTGCTGAGCACTGATGTGGTTTGCCCTCTAATGCAAAGTGTATTTGTGGGGGTGGTCCCCACCAAAGCAACCCGTGTCTTGAAAAGGATATATCAATCGGGGCCACTTATTGAGTGTTTACTGTGTGCAGAGTACTCTACTAAATGCTTGGGAAAGTACAATACAACCAAGTTGGCTTCCCCCTAGAACCTCCCAGGAATCATGACCCAGGTCATTCTCTAACCAGGGCAGTTTCTCCTTCTAGAAAAAGAGAGTCTTTTAGATACTTAATGGCAATTTAGGGGTAGAGGGAAGGGAGAGGAAACTTTAAGTAGCAGAGCAGGAGAGACCTGATCTTACCTCCACCTTAGTCTGAGTTTGTGCCAAAAAGCTCCTTGTGGACAAGGAATGAATGTGTCTGTTTACTGCTGTATTGTACTCTCCCAAGTGCTTTATAAAATATTCTGCACACAGGAAGCCCTCCTGAAGTGTTGTAAAGCTGAACAGGGCTTAGATTTAAAAGCATCATAAATCCCTGTTGTTTTAAGTCATTGATTGCTCGTAGTGAACTGGTAAGGTTTAGAAGTTAGCAGTCCTTTGAGATGTGTCCAGTTGGGAATCTCCTGTCTTAATTCCTAGATCATGTTTTTGGGGACCCTTCTGAAAGCACTTAAAAACCATTAAAAATAACAATGAAAAAGCTCAGTTTTGATCAAGCAAACTGATTTATATAGGAAAAATACAGTTCTTACTAAAGAACTTGAACACAAGTAGGACTCACAAAATAAACTGCAGATAAAGATTCTTTTCTGAGACCAGGGAGGTTAGAGATTCTATTATATAAACTAATTCTAAGGATCTATTTCTCAGGAGTGAAATTGTGCTGATAGTTGATACTTGCCAGTCAAAGCCTGAATTATAGAAATAGTTTTACCTAAGTAGGAACTATATGCTTGTATCCACAGGTTCTCCACTGCTCTGCACACAGTAAGCACTCAATAAGTATGATTGAATGAAGTTCAATCTAATGTTGGAGTTGCTCTCAGACTAAGTTGGGTGGCATACATAGCACTTTAAACATAATTATACCAAGGAGAGCTAGTTCACAATGGTGAAATACATTCAAGTGCAATTTATATTTGCAACATCTCTATGCTTTGAAGCTTTGGACCTACCATTGTAGACTATTGCTCTGCCAGTCAAACTCCTTGAACAGTCTGGAGCACATGTTGGAAAGGCTGACAAATGTTAAAGCCATCCCAATAGGCCCACCAAAACCTTGTGGCAGGTTGGGTACCCCAAAAGACTTCAAAACCCCATGAAACAGGGTGGTATGATCCCTCTCCCACCCCTTTGTAGGGCAGTAGGTGTATTATTATTTGTTTTGTGGGCGGGGCGGTTGTTCATGGCATATCACAAAGTAATAAGCACTTACTCGAGGCCAAACACTGTACTAGGTATGTGCAAGATAATCGGATTTGACACACAGCCCATCCCACTTGAGGCACAGAGTAGGAGGGAGAACAGGTACTTAATCCCCATTTGACAAGGGAGGAAATCAAGGTTTAGAGAAATTAAGTAACTTTGTTAAGCAATGGAACCAGGTTAGAAACTAGGTCCTAGGTCCTCTGTCTCCCAGGCCCATGTTCTTTCCACTAAGCCCTACTACTTCCCAAAGAACCCAAAAGCAGAGGGTGGGACACACTGTCCCATCCATATATGGAAGCAGGGTGGCTGCACACTAAGGGAATGGGTCTCTGAGTCACAGGACCCAGATCCTAGCCCTGGCACCACCACTTGCCTACTGTTTAACTTTGACCAAGTCACAGCTTCTGGGTCTCAGTTTCTTTATCTGTAAAATAGAGATAAAATACCAGTTTTCTACTATCTTCCATCTAGTGATTGGTACTAAAATGTTTAATATTACTATTAATACACTGAGGCTTCTGGTCACCCTACACCCTACACCCTCCCCCCACACACATATATGTAATTTTGGGCAAGTCAGCCCTTCTATACCTAATAATGTTGGTATTTGTTAAGCGCTTATTATGTGCCAAGCACTGTTCTAAGCGCTGGGGTAGACACAGGGAAATCAGGTTGTCCCACGTGGGGCTCACAGTCTTAATCCCCATTTTACAGATGAGGTAACTGAGGCACCGAGAAGTTAAGTGACTTGCCCAAAGTCACACAGCTGACAAGTGGCCGAGCCGGGATTCGAACCCATGACCTCTGACTCCAAAGCCCGGGCTCTTTCCACTGAGCCACGCTGCTTCTCTACCTCAGTTTCTTCATCTGTAAAATGGGGTTAAAAAAGTTATCTGTTCTCTCCTTCCTCAGATTGCGGTGGCTGTGTCTGATCTGACTTCCTTGCTTCCACCTCAGCATTTAGCAGTCTTGGTACATAGTTAGCACTTAATAAATACCATCATCAATAATCGGTCTGTGCAGACTCATCGCTTAACAAAACTCATTTTGAAAGGGCGAGATTTATCCAGCCTTAGCTCTATCAGAGAGAAATGACCAGAATGCCTGCTCAGAGAGAGAGTTATAAAACATATAGCCACACTCAAAATACTACAATTCTGGTTTTCACCTCTCAAAGTGACAAAACAGGCAGACAGGCACCTCACATAAAGAGTGGGGAAAAGGGTGGGGGGGTAAGATTTCCACGTGAAAATAAGCAAAAGAAAACCCCCCTAAAAGCAAATGCAATGCTCTTTAGTCTTGAGAAGTTAAAGGGATATTTGACATGGAGAATGTGTCCGTAAGGGGAACACAACATTATATACCTATGTCCTGCAAAAGGACAAGGAAAATACTTAATGAAGAGGGATTTGAATAATTCATGAAGTGTAGAACCCCCCCGAAATTGGCAAAGCACATAATCCCTCCTTTATCCTCAAGCGTAGTACACCCACAGCCTTACCGCCCCTCCCCCCCCCACACACTTTTATAGGAGCAGGTGGTAGGCAAAGTGAAATTTTTTTAGGGAACATATGTACCAACTCTATTGTACTGTATTCTCCCAAATGCTTCATACATAGAAAGTGCTCAATCAAAATAAATACCACTGATGATTACGTATGCAGAAAATTGTAAAGACCCACCTTCAGCCTACAGGATTTTGTAAATCCTCCATATAAAACTCTGCCCAAAGCAGTTACACAAGATGGTTCCACAGAAAATCTATATTACGTGAGGAAACACCCAGAGGCATAAACAGGACACGGTCAGAAAAGAAGGGCAATACTTATTACATCCTTTATACAGTCAGATCCAATGTGACAAATGCTTAACATAGTGTTAGGAACCTTTCACTGTTGAACCAAAACAGAGAAACAAGACAAACGCAAAAAACGCACTTACCACACAATATGCCCTGCAGGCAAGCTCGCCTGAAACCCTCCTTATCTATTCAAAAGCAATAGGAATTTAAGGATTCCAAGAGATAAATCACTGAAAACTCCTGTGAACTTTCCTCCCGTTATTCTCAACTCTTAATGCCCTAAACACCTCAGACAAGGCAGCACTTGGATATTAGGGCAGTTTTTTCCCCTTCAATAACTCTCCTCTCCCAAGGCCGTGTCTTAACCCCATCTTGTACTTTAAAAAAGGGACGAAACGCCACTCCCCCCCCCCTACTAGAATGGCGACCAGGAGAATGAAATTTAGCACGCAGCCTGCTAACAGATCCACGTGTTTTACATTTGAAGTGGTTACACCAGCACCTTGTTCAATCAGAATGCCTGCTTGGGCTAAAAACCACGGGGTTTTGTGAAGGCAGATGAATTATTCGTGGCCTATTCATCTCTACTCCAGACGTTCTTGGAGAAGTAAACCTGAGTTGTTCTGTCGGTTGAATTAAGCAAACTGCTGTCGTGTTTGCAGCTAGAGAGGATTAAAGGTAACTTGATTTATCTTTGGGGGTAGAGCTCTTAAGAAGAACAATGTTTTTGTTGCCTATTGTTTGCTTCTCAGTGCTGCTAAATCAGGAAGCGTGAACTTGGGGGAGAAGTGTGGATGAGGCTAATTGTAGGGAAAGGAGAAATGGGCTTTTGTGCAGAAATCCGGGAGGTAGGAGGCTAACTTTAAATCCCCCGTGGGGGCTTTATCACAGAAATTGATCATATTATCTTTCAACAGGATGTAAACTGTAAGCAGGATCTTGCAGCTTTATACACGTGAGAGACTAAGCCACTAGTGTGAGTCTTTACAAGTCTCCACTTGCTCTTTCCCAATATTGTGAAGTTAAGTAAATTTTAAACTGTCAAAGGGGTTAGCGTCCTGTTTGCTATTCTTCTATGCCAGTTGCCGTAAGTTCACATCCCCTACTCATCTGTGATTATCATGGATCCACCTCCTAAAATACAAGTTGCTTCCTCCTCTTGTTTGGCATACCTTTAGCCAGATAAGAACATGGAAGGACAATTCCTAGGAGAAATATAAGGCTTTTTGCAAGAGCTCAAGGGGTTACAAAAATAGTAATAATAAAATAGAATTATGGCATTTGGTAAGTGCTTACTATGTGCCAAACACTAAGTGCTGGGGTAGGTACAATGCAATCAGATTGTTCCCAAGTGGGGCTCAGAGTCTTCATCCCCATTTTACAGATGAGGGAACTGAGGTACAGAGAAGCAAGTGGTTTGCCCAAGGTCACACAGACAAGTGGCAGAGCTGGGATTACTGCCTATTTATTGCCTGTTTATGTGTTTTGTTTTGTTGCCTGTCCTCCCCCTTCTAGACTGTGACCCTGTTGTTGGGTAGGTCTTGCCTGTATTTGTTGCTGAATTGTACTTTCCAAATGCTTAGTAGAGTGTTCTGCACACAGTAAGCACTCAATGAATGAATGGTTAGAACCCATGTCCTCTGACTCCCAAACACGTGCTCACTCCACTAAGCCACTCTAATGACTAGCAAGGAGTCAAATTGAATTTTTTTTTCCAGTTCTACTTTGTGTTGAGTTGAGACAGAAGCTATTTGGGTTTAAGCTAGGGACATTTCCAATCAATTCAAACTGATTTACATTGGAACACATTATGGAAACAACTGGTTTGGGGTTCAAAGGAAGTTGAACTTTAATGATGGCTTGAGAAAGCATAATGGTTTGGAGCAGGCTTTAAAGCTAGGGAAAATGGATGATAGAAGGAAAAATCCCCTACCCTGCCCCACAGCACTTGTGTATATTTGTACATATTCTATTTTATTGTGTATATATCTATAATTCTATTTTGATGCTATCGATGCCTGTCTACTTATCTTGTTGTCTGTCTCCCCCTTCTAGACTGTGAGCCCTTTGTTGGGTAGGGATTGTCTCTGTTGCCGAATTGTACCTTCCAAGTGCTTAGTACAGTGCTCTTCACACAGTAAGTGCTCAATAAATACAATTGAAGATCATGAGACTGGAGGCAGGAGACCTGGGTCCTAATCCGAGCTCCACCATTTCCTCTAGACTGTAAGCTTGTTGTGGGCAGGGACTGTCACTGTTTATTGTTGTATTGTATTTCCCCAGCGCTTAGTACAGTGTTTTGCACTCTGCAAGCACTTAATAAATGATTGATGCCTACTGTTTGATCTTGAGCAAATCACTAATCCTCTGATCATCTGTAAAATGAGGATTAAATACCTGTTCCCCCTCCCCCTTAGACTGTGAACCCCCTGTAAAACAGGCACTGCACCCAATTTGATTCTTTTATATGCATCAGTTCTTGACACACAGTAGACCCTTATTATTTGTATTATTAAAAGGCAGGGTATCAGAGGAAAGAGCCTGGCCCTTTGTTCTAATCTCAGCGCTGCCAATTGTCTGCTGTGTGACCTTGGGCAAGTCACTTCACTTTTCTGGGCCTCAGTTACCTCATCTGTAAAATGGGAATTAAGACTGTGAGCCCCATCTGGGACAGGGACTGTCTAATCTGATTTGCTTGTATCCACCTAAGTGTTTAGTACAGTTCCTGGCACATAGTAAGTGCTTAACAAATATTTACCCAGTGCTTACTCTGAGTTCCATACTAAATGCTTAGAAAGTATAATAATCTCCCGAATCCCATTCCTGTCCGTTCATGAGGCCACACTGCTTTCATTTCACTAGCATTTGAGACAGTATAACAAGCAAGAAACACATTTCTGGAGCTGGACAGCTAATGAATCAGAATCAACTTGATCACCACTGCTGTAATGGATCAGTGTTGAGGTCTTTGTAAGGGGCTGTGGCATATACCCTGATGGACACAGTTTTTCTGTGTTAAATCATCAGTCAACACTATTGAGTGCTTACTGTTTGCAGGGCACTGCACTAAGCATATGGGAAAATACAACACAACAATATAATAGACACCTTTACTGCCCACAATGAGTTTAAGGTCACTAAGGTGTTTTGAGTTTTTTTCTATGTTATTTAAATGCTGTATGTGCCAGGGCAATATACTGAGCACTGAGGTAAATACAAGTTAATCATTTGGGCACAGTCCTTGTCCCACATGGGGCTCCCTGTCTTAATCTCCATTTTACTGATGAGGTAAATGAGGCACAGAGGAGTTGAGACTTGCCAAAGGGGTGTTCACTTCTGCCTCTGGGCAGAGTTGGAAAGTTTGAGACAATTTTCTATGCTATGAGCTCTATTTACAGAAGAAAAGCCTTCCCTAGAAGAAAGCTTATTCAGTTCCCACTGCTGAGAACTCATCCTCATCAGAACATTTTGATTTGCTTGCTACTGCTATAATACTTCATCTGCCTAGTTTACATTCAATAAGAATTATTCTCTTTGTAGAATGACTGCTGTTTTCCATGTTCTGTTGTACCCTGATGGTTTCATAATGCAACTGTTATTAACTTTCGTATTTGTTTTTGCAGTGCCAGATAAAAGTTTGACAGTCTGTTCTAAATGATTTTTAGGGGATGCCTTTTCTAGCCCTTTCCCCATAAAGTTGAGCGGTTCTGTGATCCTAAATATGGTGACCCACACAATCAGGGATATCAAAATGAGTTGCCTCTTATTTGACCAGTGTCATAGAGCACAGCCCTGGGAGTCAGAAGGACCCTAGTTATAATTCTTGTCTGCTGGGTGGCCTTGGGCAAATCACTTCATTTGTGTGCCTCAGTTACCTCATTTGTTAAATGGGGATTGAGACTGTGAGCCCTACATGGGACAGGGACTGCGTTCAACCCAATTTGCTTGTATTCACTCCAGTGCTTAGTACAGTACCTACTGTGTGCAAAGCACTAAGTGTTTGGGAGAGTACAATATAAGAATTGGTAGACCTGTTCCCTGCCCCACAAGAAGCTTAATAATTGTGATACGAATTAAGCCCTTACTAAATTGCAGGTTAAGACACATGATCTAGGAGGGAGGAGGATTTAATCCTCATTTTATAGATAACTGGACACTGAGAAATGAAGTGCATGACCAAAGTCACACAGCAGGTGTGAGGCATTCAGGATTAGAATCCAGGTCCTCTGACTCCAAGGTCATACTGCTTCTCTTATCTATCCCATTTTGTTTGTTTTTTTACAGTGCTTGGCACAGTGTAAGTGCTTAAATACCACTTTTGGAAATCCCCAACTTGGGGTCTTGTTAGAAATAATTTCATGCAGGTCTTGATAGATATCTGAGGTGTGAGGCTTTGGGAATCCATCCTAAACACCTGGGGCCAATACCATGATTTCATACTCATGGAATAAGAACCTTGTCTATTCTGGGGTGGTCTCGACTCTTCCTTTCCCTTGGGCAGATGGGAGGGAGATCACACTAAGCACCTCTAAAGTGTAAAACCAGAATTAAAGGGGATGGCACTGAAGTGCAACTAGTAGACTCCTAGCCCCCCTCAATCAATGGTATTTGAGTGCTTACTGTATGCAGAACACTGAAGTAAGCATTTGAGAGAGTAATACTAATGATGTTTCTTAAGTGCTTACTATGTGCCAAGCACTGTTCTAAGCCTTGGGGCCTTAATCCCCATTTTCCAGATGAGGTAACTGAGGCACAGAGAAGTTAAGTGACTTGTCCACAGTCACACAGCTGACAAGTGGCAGAGTGGGCATTCGAACCCATGACCTCTGACTCCCAAGCCCATATTAAGTGCTTGGAATGTACGATTCTGCAACAGAGACAATCCCTACCCAACAACGTGCTCACAGTCTAAAAGGGGGAGACAGACAACAAAACAAGCAGTCAGGCATCAATACCATCAAGATAAACAGAATCATAGATATATGCACAATCTCCTTTAACCCTAATGCCTGTTACCTCATCTGTAAAATGGGGATTCAGACTGTGTGCCTCACGTGAGACAACCTGATTACCCTGTATCTCCCCCAGCGCTTAGAATAGTGCTTTGCACATAAGTGCTTAAATACCAACATTATTATTATTATTATTGTACACAGTAAGTGCTCAAATACGATTCAATAAATAAGATTGCCTGACCCCAACAAAAAGTTTGGGTGCCCAGTGGGGGAGACAGCTGAATAGGTGGGAGTTCACGGCCCAACATGCTTCAGATTTTTATGCTCTCCTCCTGTTTGGATCAAAGCTTGAACGATCTGAAAAGATTGGAGGGAGAGCACAGAAGCAAAGTGGACACTTCCAGAAATTGCCCCCTTCACAAAACACCCATTTTTCAGGGAGATAAGGAAAGGAAGAAACTGCTTTTCTTCCACACACGTTTCAAGTTTACCTATCAAATCCGCACCCACCTTCAAACGATCGTATCTGAGTGTTTACCTTGTGGAGAGCACTGTAGTAAGCGCTTGGCAGAGGGCCCTTTAACAGAGGGGGTAGACACCTTCCCTGCTCAGAGCCTGGGGGCGGGGTCTCCCAGGCAGAAATGGCATTGAAATGGTCCCTCCCCCCTCCGTTCCCAATAATAACCTCCCTTGTTTGTGTCGAGGTGATTCCTGGAGGGGAGAGGAAGGGGGCTGGTGGCGGGGCGGAGCTCCCAGCCTAATCCTTTGCCCAGAGAAAGACACCATGAGCAGCAAAAGAGACGTGGTCGTGGTCGGGGGAGGCATCTCAGGTTAGTGCCCACCCCGGGGGTCGTCCGAGCTCGCCCACCGCCCCCCTGCCCCTCCAGGGGGTCGCCTGACCTCGCCCTCTGACCCACCGGGGGTCATCCGACCTAGTTCCCTGCCCCTTCCCTTTGCGCCCGCCCCAACACCCCCCAACGGGGGTCTTCCGAGCTGACCCCAGGACGGGTCAGGGTGGGACCACCTGGATGGCTTTTCTTCCCCCTCCCTCTTCCCCCTCCGGCCGGTCCTGGGGGTGGGGGGGCCAGATCCGTTTTCTTCCCCTGCTAGGGACAGGGGGTTGGTGGGGGAGGGAGTGGGGGTGCTCCCTGGACTCCAGCACTGCCTCTTTCCAGAAGCTGGAGGAGACCTTGTCCCCTCTGCAACTCTCCCAGCCCCCTCTGGCCTGCAGAAGGACACAGGCCCCTCCTCACCGGCGGTGCAGGCCTTTTTTAGGGGGTCTCCCCACCCCCACAAAGATGCTGTAGGACTGGGCATCATTCTCCATCGGGCCCTGCTGGGCAAAGCCGGCTGAAGGTGGGCAGAAACCCCAGGATAAGGAAAGGTGGGAATCCCTGGGGACCAGCTCCCTTCATCAGGCTTTTCCTGGAGGCCTAGCAGGTAGGCTTTCCTGTGGGTATGGTCAACCAGGACACGCAGCCAGAAGATGCCCCTTAGCCTGGCCATTCTCCTACAAAAACAGATTAAAAAAAAATTCTATTAAGCGCTTACCATGTACCAGGCACTGTACTAAATGCTGAGGTAGATACAAGCTAATCTGGTTGGATTCAGTCCATGTCCCACCTGGGGCTCACAGTCTTCATCCCCATTTTGCACAGGATGTAACTGAGGTGGAGGGAAGTGAAGTGACCTGCCCACTGTCACAGCAGACAGGTGGAGGAGCTAGGTTAGAACCCAGGTCCTTCTGACTCCCGGGCCCATATTTGATCTACCTGTTGAGGGGGGCTTAACTTGGGGAGTGAGGAGCAAAAACTCCATGAGCGGGGTTGCAACATGCAGAACCATTTAGTAAGCAGAGGTTTAGTCCCAAGAAGGCAGCTTTGCATAGGAACGGGGTGTCAGCAAACCTGGGTTCTAGTCTTGATGCCCCTGTGGACCTGATTTAGTAATATTAAGTACTTAACTATGTGCGAACATGGTGCTAGGTGCTGGCAAAGAATACACTTATGGGAATTAGATATGCCTGTCCCTCCTGGGGTTTACAGTATGTGATCTTGGGCAAGTCAACTTCTCTGTTTCCCAGCTCCACCACTTGTCTTCTGTATGGCCACTTCACTTCTCTGTGCCTGTTACCTCATCTGTAAAATGGGGATTAAGATTGTGAGCCCCATATGGGACAGATACTGTGTCCAACCCAATTTGCTTGTCCACCCCAGTGCTTAATACAGTACCTGGCACATAGTAAGCTCTTAACAAATACCACTATTATTATTGTTTCCTTATCTATGTTTTGCTGTCTGTTTCCCCGTTTTAGACTGTGAGCCTGTTGTTGGGCAGGGATTGTCTCTACCTGTTGCCATATTGTACATTCCAAGCGCTTAGTACAGTGCTCTGCACACAGTAAGGGCTCAAATATGAATGAATCTGAAACACTGGGGTGAAACACCTGTGCCTCCTCCATTTTAGACTGTGGGAGAGGGTCTGTGTCTAATCTGATTATCTTTGTATCTACTCAAGTACCGATTTTAGGATGTGGCACAGAGTAAACACTAAATTCTGCCATTATTAAGAAGGGAAAACAGTGATGCTTTTAAATACAGTTGATTTAATGGAGTGCCCAATAAAGAGCTGATAGAAAGAAAATTTGGGAGGACATCCCCATAATGTCGAGTAAGGATATTCGGCAGCTGCAGGACCAGAAATGGACGGAAACTCATCCCTTGCACACTAAACCCTGTGCTACTCCTTCAAGTGCTTTAGGGATAGGATATGGCAGCTTCTTAATCGGTGATTCCAGGCCTAATATTTTATCCAGTCCCTGAGATGGCAATAGAAAAAGCTCTGGATATTTAAGCCATCTTAATCTGCCTTCTGAGGAAGGATTGGCCCAAGGAGCCAGCAAGATGTCTGGTGCAGGAGATGGTTTAACTACTCATGGTAACCAAGTAACCAACTGAATCTGTAAGGCATGTGAGTTGATTTTTACAAAGTCAAATGGCTATTAATTTATTTATTGACCACTTGCTACTTGTAGAAGATGGTATTAAGTACATGGGAGAATACAGTGTAACAGCTTGTAGCCACAAGGGGTTTAAGGCTTACAGGGGAAAACAGACATTAGTATAAGTAAAGTATAGATTTGTATGTAATGATTAAGTGCTTACTATGTGTCAAGCACTCTGCTAAACCCTGGGATAGATACAAGATCATCAGAACAGATACAGTCCCTGTTACACATGAGGCTCTTTAGTGTAAGTAGGAGGGTAAGCAGTTGTCTTATCCCCATTTTACAAATGACGAAACTGGGGCATAGGGCGTTTAAGGGACTTGCCCAAAGTCACAAGCGGGTAAGTGATGGAATCAGGATTAGAACCCAAGCTCCCAGACTCCCAGCCCTTTGTTCTTTCCTCCAGACCAAGCTGCCTCCAGTGAAAGCATGTACAAGTTCTGTTTTAGCTCCATTGGCTGTCAGAGTATTCCCTGAGCACCATTCCATAAAACCCCTTTTGAAAGACTAAGTTGGTATTTTTGTAGTGTCTCTGATATATTAGGTACTTCTGCATATCTTAACAAATGGCATCTGTCTGTATTGCCCAATTGCCTTGGTCTCATGGTGGGAATAAATACACGTCAGTAATAGAAGCCAAACTAAAATCTTTCCCCCACAAAACTCACATCTATTAAATCTGCCCCCTCTTGCTAACTCTGTCCAAAGAAATAACCCAGATCTTCACCTTGCCCTATTTGGCTTCCATTAAATCATGGGATATTCGAGGGAGACTGGTAGGAACTAGTTGTGCTGGCTCTGAGCTGCTTCTCCCTTCCAAAGAAACAGCATTAGGCTTCTTGAAAATCATTTTGCTGGGAAGATGCTTTATAGTTGTTTTGCTTAAGCTCAGTGCCCTTGAGGGAGCATTAGTTACTCATTTTGTTGTTCAGGTGACGACACCATAGAAGTAAAATGATTTTTCTCAATGTTCCAGCAAAGCAGCAACAGGCAAGAGTTTAAAATGCAGACCTCTCTGACCCCCCGCCACAACTGAATGGAAAAAAATGTTAGAATTGCAAGGTTTTAAACACCAACCTCTAAAATCTAGAACTGGGTAATATATCCCTTTTTTTATCCAATGACTGATAGTCCTTCTACCTTTGATCTTAGACCCTGAACTATTTCTCTAGATCATATTAATTATTAAACTTGTAGGGCTCTCTTCTGATTTTTTTAAAAAAATTAACAAAACATCCCTATGAGATTACTGAAGTAAGGTTCATACGGTTAATTCATAACTAAATCTTTCACACTGAACTGTTATAGGAAATTGATAGATCTCTTTACCTTGTTGCTTAGAAGCAATACATGTTTGGTCTGTGTAGATAAATCTGCGTCTGTGTGAAACAGATTTCAATCAATGGTAGTTATTAAGTAATTACTGGGTGCAGAGCACTGAACTAAACACTTGGGAGAGTATGATATAATAGTCGGTAGACCCAATCTCTGCCCACAAGAAACTTACAGTCTAGAGGAATACAAGTACCAGGACACCAATGTGGTGAGAAAGTAGCCCAGTAAACCTCCAGCGTGTTTTATTTACAATGTCTGATATTTGGTGGTGGCAGTCATGATATGGAAAATATCTTGGAATCCAAGCATTATGTCTATAATTTATACATTGACCACACACGGGTAAAACTCCAGGCAATAAAGCTATCTTCTTTCTCCTGGTACCGGGAAGTCTGATGAATTGAGGGAGGGATTATGTAGGTGGACTGTACCGGGGCTCATTCATTGGAAATGTAGCTGGGCTAATGTAATTGATTATATACTAGATTCGCTATTTTTGTTTAACCCATTAGCAGTTCAGTGGGTCAACTAAACCAGCAAGGCATTTGAAAGAGACAGTTTCAACTTTGTCAGTGAATGGAAGATTTGCCATTGTATCAGATTCTTGGGGATCATTCCTCCCAGTCTGTTCTTCCACCACATTGAGGTTACTGAATTGGTAGGACTACCCTAGATAATCCATTTTGAAAACTATATTTGCAATGTAGTAATAATGAAGGCTCATCCTATACTGCACTACGTAACTGTCGATGCCTAATGCAGATGAGGCGGGTACAGAATCTCTGTAGTCAAGCTATAACTGGGAGTTATAATGGGTTATCAATCAATGGTATTTATTAAATGCTTACTATGTGCAGAGCACTGTACTTGAGAGAATGCAATCCAAAAGAGTTGGTAGACAAGTTCCCTGCCTACATCAAATTTACAGTTTAGAGGATTATAGAAAAATAACAATGTCTTAATTTGGACTTTGTTCTGGACAAGGGTTCCTTCTAGGGTGGTTAATAAAAATTTCCCTAACATTCTTAAAAGGATCATAAAGTTCAGATGATTCCAAAAATTGGACTAAAGTTCCTATTCCACTGAGGTGCTCCATGTTGTTTTGGTTGTGGTTTTTTATTTTCCCTAAGCCAAATTTTTCTTCAGGGTAAGGAGTCAGACACTGAGTTTGCCAAGGATGATGGGAATTCAATCTTTTTATTCAGTCCAGACATTTAATCCCAAACAATCTATTGCTTTAGTTTCTCTGTTCTTTAAAAATTCAAAGGTGCTTATTTTTGACACGGCAATACATATAGATATTTTAAATCTTTTGAAGTGTTTATACATCTCTACTGTATGTTCAGGCAAATTAGCATACAGATGTAAAAAATGCCCAACAATAATTAATCCACAGGCCAAGCACATGCTGAAAACATGAAGCCTGTATATTACCTGCTGTGCAGATTTTGCAGTGGTATCTACATGCTGTTGTCACTTTTAGCTCTTTTGGATTATAAACTTCGTAGGATTGAGAGGAGGCAAAAGAGAAAACAGAGCCAGGCACTGCAAGCATAAAGGGCGACACAATAACAGATTGTAGCGCAGTGTTCTGCACATAGTAGACTTTCAACAAATACCCCTGTTGGTATTAAGCCACACATGCACAAATAGGGAAATTTCCCTGTCGATTTGGTAGTTATTTGAACATAAAGGACATATGTACACACACACAGGTTACTATTAATTTATTCCTTTCATATGATCACTAAGGGCAGTAAGGTACTGTAGTAGATTCTAAAGCCTCATTCTGTTCTTTTGCTTTTCCTGTTGCTACAAATGGTATTTTTGGAACACACTTCACTAGAGAAAGTACAACAGAATATGGCATGTTTCTTGCCCACTGTGGCCATACAGTTATAGTCATTTGCCCGACATTATTCCCTAACTTTTCCATGACTTTTTTTTTTTTGAAAACTTCTGGAATGTTGTAACTTGGATTTACATAATAGCTGACCTGAAGACCTTATGAAACTCTTGAATGTGGAGACTATGGGCCATTTTGTGCTGATAATATGAAAAGGAACAATTTAGTGAGTTGCTGATTCAGCTCCAATCCTTTCTCATTATGCTGACTACTTATTACACCCTCTTCAAAAGAGGATGACAAAAAAAAATCTTTGTTAGAATATCAGGGGAAAAAAAATCCCAAAACTGCATTAAAGGTTATTGATAAGCAAAGATCATTTGTGTTCAGTTTGTGGTCCAAAATTATTTTTTTAGTAGGAAAAACAAGGTCCTGAACAGAAAAACGTTGAAGTCTTTTTGCTATGAAAATTTACTCCATTTATTTTTTGAACTATATTTCACATTAAAAAATTTTGTTCCAATGTTCCTAGGGCACTGAAGATGAATGTCAAAACACAGGTTTTAAAAAAACCCAACCCTTTCAGATGTCAATTTTAGGATAATAGAAAGATGTGTGATTTAAGGGAGGTAATAGGGTAAATTCCTCAAATATTGATTGAGGGGATCTTTAAAGGTAACTTTAAAATAAAAAAGTCTACAATTCTCTTTTCGTAGAGTAAGGACTTGAATTCCTGCTGTTGGCCAAAACGTCTGCATGAGTGAGGGTATTCTGGGAGAGGATTCTTTAGTAGATGCATCCATAATGGACCAGAACTGGCGCTGGATGTATCAAACTTAGAAGCTGTGTGGAAAGAGTGCAGGGCTGGGATTCAGGACACCTGGGTTCTTACTCAAGCGCTGAATTTGTCTACTGTGACACCTGTGCAAGTCATCTAGTTGCTCTGGGCCTTAGTCATCTTAAAAATGGGAGTTAAAAATGTCCGTTTCCCCTTCAGATTGTGAACCCCATGTGAAGGCAGACTGCAGAGACTGTGCCCGATTTGTATTGCATGTACTCCAGTGCTTAGTACATAGTGCTTATCAGATAACATTATTATTAAATTTCTGTTGCCAAACATTTGCAGGAGTTGCCCTAGACAGAGGGATACAAATATGACAGCCTTTTTGTGTGCACAATGGAGCCAGGACTGTGGCTTCCACCATGGCTATTTCAGCCACCACTCCTAGAAGAATCTGTCAATAAATACAGATAAGCTTTGTGGTGGGCAGCTAAATAAGTCAGTCCCTTCTCAAACCCAGAAGTGAAGCATGTCTGGCTGATTGACTGCAAGGTCGCTATGGGCAGGAAATGTGTTTACCAACTCTGTTATATTGTACTCTTCCAACTTCTTAGTAAAGTGCTCTGCACATAGTAAGTGCTCAATAAAAGTGATTGAAGTGTCTCCAACACCACCTGCTCCCTCTAGAAGCTCTTGGGACCATAAGGATAACTGTCAGCTTTTCATCAAAAGAGATAGGAAGCTAAGAAACCCACTTGAAGAGATTAAAAAAAAAAGTAAGGTTTCTGCCCTGCTTATTCCAGGTATATCAGCATATAAGGAACAAGTAAAGGAGAATTCACATGCTAGCAGACAAGATTAGGATCCTTATACAGAAGGCCCAAGCAGGAGCTTAGTTCAAGCTTAGTGCTCAGTACAGTGCTCTGCACATAGTAAACGGTCAAATATGATTGAGGAGACATTACGGACTAAAATGAATTGGCTTTTATCACATGAAACCAATGCAGTTCACTTCATCTGTGTGAAAAACTACAGAAAGAACAGACTGTCAAACATTCTTTCATTCTATTAAAAAGTAAAACTCCCTAAAAAATAAAACATTTTCCAATGAGCCATGAAAATATGTGGTTTTAGGGTTAGGAATTGTCTGCCTACACTATATTGTAATCTCCCAAGAGGTGCTTATAGGATTCTTCACACAATGAGTGCTCATTAAATATCTCTAAGCACCTATTAACCAGGATACCAAAACAAGTTCAATTTTTGCCTACTGGAAGTAATAGCCCTGGTGCTTTTAAAATGAGCTTATGGAGTCATGTATACCTAAGAATACATTTAAATGCATAGGAGCACAATGTGGTACAAACTTCCAAGGGATTAGGGGTGGGAAAGCTTCAATGAGGCTCTATGGGGTAAAAGGAGGAAATATAGCAAAGTGGGTCAGTAGTTTCATCTTTCCACCAATTTAAAAGAAAAAGTAGTCTCTCCTACAGGCCATTACCACCAACTCCTATTTGTGTTCTGCTAAAATTATCAGTCACATCTTTGGCAGTCCTATTTCATTTTTGTCTTTCCTTATTCATAAATTTATTAAAAAACAATAGATTAAGAATGGTATAAACTTTCCACTGAATTTGTTTGAAGGTGAAAAGAAGTCTTTTAGCGAATAGTCAAGACACTATTGTAGTATACTCTCTCAAGCACTTAGTGCTTAGCATACAGGAAGCCCTCAGTAAATGCCATTGATTGATTGAGTCCAAGTTACCCTTAGAGCAGGACGGGACCTTTACCATATGAAGGGGGAGTTGTGGTTTGGATATATCTGCTGAGGGGAGCAGCCCTGCCTGAATTTCCAATGACCTTGTGGGATAGAAGTGTAGCAAAGTATTGTGAGCAATCTCATCTGAGGAGGAAGGGGATCTCTTTGGCCTGTGGAGGCTGAGGTCTAGTAAGGAGCTATAAGCCAAATAGGTGTTGGCTGTCCAGTGTTATCAAAACACCATACTAAACACCCTTGGGAGGGCTCCCTTACCAAGCTGAGTCCCTCTATCTGAAGGAGAGCACAAAGTAAAAGAGTTAGTAGACATGATCCCTGCCAACAAGAAGCTTACAGTCTAGAAGGGGAGACAGACATTAACATACATTACAGGTAGGGGAATGGCAGAGCACGAGGGTATGGTGCTGTGGGATGATTACCAAATACTTAAGGGTTATGAGACCCAAGGGCTTAGGTGAAGCCAAAGGGAGGGAAGATAAGAGAAATGAGGGCTTATCAAGGGAGACCTCTTGAAGGTGATGTGATTTTTAGTAGGGCTTTGAAGGTGGGTAGAGTGGTGGTGTCAGGTCTGAAGGGGGAGGATGTGGGTGAGGAGCCAGGTGCGAGGCAGATGAGATCAAGGTACAATGAGTAAGTTGGTATCAGAGGAGCCAAGTGAGCCAGTTGGGTGAAAGAGCCCAGGCTTGGGAATCAGAGGACATGGGTTCTAATCTCAGCTCTGCCACTTGTCTGCTGTGTGACCTTGGGCAAGCCGCTTAACCTCTCTTCTCCTCATCTGTAAAATGGGGATTAAAGTTGTGAGTCCCACGTGGGACAACCTGATTACCTTGTATCCACCCCAGCGCTTAGAACAGTGCTTGGTGCATAGTAAGTGCCTAACAAATACCATTATTATTGATCAGTGAGGTAGGTAGGAGGGGAAGAGCCAACTGAGGTACAGTTCAGGTAAAAGCTTGGGACTGGAAAAGGGCTTGGAAGCAGGATTAAGGAGGAAGGAAAGGAATGTGCTCACAGTTCTGAACCGTTTTGGCATTGTTATTGGGTGTCTGGGGAATTTCCTTTGGCTGGGAACAACATGTCACTTGCATATGTGGTAGGTGTGGTGACTTCCCTACTCTCAAGGCTTTAAACCAGGCATGTTTATCTTAAAATAATGATCCTAATAGATAAATCAGGGAATGGCTTGCTGTAATTATAAAGGCACTTAGTTTGTGTCTTTTCATTAAACAAATTAGATACAATTTCAGGTTTTGATTTGCATTATAGTAAAAGCTGCAATTAATTCCTTCTGCAAATTAGTAAGAAGGCTTGTTTGATATGTTCTGTTTCATCTTCCAAAAAATGAGTTTACAAATCCACCATTTCAGAGTGAAAACAAGAAGATCAAGGTTTTTAGACACAAGACTACATGTTGATTGATTCTATTACACTATGTCTTAGAATAATTTTAAACCAACTGCTACCCATCATTATCCCAGAATAAAGATGAGGTAAATTATTTCTGTTTTGAAAAGACAACTGAAGAGTTGAGAAAGCAGCTTCCTTTGGAAAGCTGGACTTGCTTTTCTTTGCAAGTTCACTATGTTCTGTTTCTGATACTCCAGGGGGTTCAGCTTTAGCCTTTGAATTCAATTCCAAACATTTACTTATCTTCTAGAGCAGCTATAATTTCATGTTGTGGAGGATTGGGATACTATTTCATTTTCTTTTTAATTTAAACCATCATTTTAGGAAGATCTATGTTTCCAGTTGTTTCAGCACAAGGTTGTTTGTTTTTCTTTAGACAATTACTGAATTTCAGTACTGTAATTGAAATGATTAGGGAGAGGTGCATATTATTTTCTAGAGAAGGCCAAACTGAATGAAATTTATTGTTAATACAACAACGAGGGTCCTGCAAGTTTAACTGCATATTTTGGTTTGTTTTGTATTAGTGGTAGTTTTATTGAGTGCCCACTTGGGTGTGGTGTTCTGTACTGAGCACTTGGAAAGTACAACTAAAGAGGTAACATCCCTACCCACAAAGGAGCTTAAATTCTGATATGGGGAGACAGACATAAAAATATTTGAGAGTGGTCAAAACTAATTTAAGTTTATATACTTGAGTGCTGAAGATGGCTATATCTTTGGGAACTTTAAAAATGATTTTTAAATCACTTTTGAGGATGCTGTCCTAGAAAATGTCCTAGAAATTTTCAAAAGTAAGACTAGTTCAGCCAGTTTGGAAGGGGATATTCTTCTTATTCTAATTGACAGAGCTGCAGAAGGCTCAAATTTGATACACAATAAGCTCTGTTTTCCTTAGTCTCAATTGCTTTCTTCCTTGAACTGGGGAAGATGGAAACTTTTCTTCTCTGGGATTATCCTACCTGCACAGGGAGTCCTTTTAAATTCTCCTCAAGGTCTGTTTATGAGCAAAGGGCAAACCAGGGGAAATACTGATGTTAACTGACATGTGCAGTAAAGAATATTTCAATCATTCTGCCGCCTTTTTCAAGAAATCCCTGTCCAGCAAGCTGCCGTTTAAGAAGGAATGTAAATGTAATTAGCAGTGCCGATACTATTCTGTCAATTTTTTGGTATCATGCTTTTAAGGAATAATCTCTATTCCATGGGTGGGTGTTCACTAATATTTGTAGTTGACAACGTGAAAGGACTTTCCCATCCAAAAGTTACATTCTGTACATTTTAAGCACTTGATTCTCCTCTCCCAACCCCATGGCCCTTAGGTACATATCCTTCTATTCTGCCCATTCTCGTAGCTATAATTTATTTTGAGGTCTGTCTCCCCAACTAGTTTGAAAGCTCCCAAAGAGTTGGAATCATTTCTAACAACACAATTGTGTTGTACTCTCCCAAGCATTTAAGTGTCAATAAATAATAATAATGATGGTGTTTGTTAAGTAGTTACTATTTGACAGGCACTATACTAAGTGCTGAAGTGGCTACAAGCAAATCGAGTTGGGCACAGTCTCTGTCCCATGTGGGGCTCACAGTCTCAATCCCCCTTTTTCAGGTGATGTAACTGAGGCCTAGAGAAGTGAAGTGACTTGCCCAAGATCACACAGCAGACATGTGTGTTAGAGAAGCAGCGTGGCGCAGTGGAAAGAGCACGGGCTTTGGAGTCAGGGCTCATGAGTTCGAATCCCGGCTCTGCCACTTGTCAGCTGTGTGACTGTGGGCAAGTCACTTAACTTCTCTGTGCCTCAGTTCCCTCATCTGTAAAATAGGGATTAAGACTGTGAGCCCCACGTGGGACAACCTCATTCCCCTGTGTCTACCCCAGCGCTTAGAACAGTGCTCTGCACATAGTAAGCGCTTAACAAATACCAACATATGACAGAACAGGGATTAGAACCCATGACCTTCTGACTCCAGGCCTGTGGTCTATTCACTATGCCATGCTTTACTGAATGGGGGCCAGGAAGGTCTCTAGCCATGAACTCTAAACCCGTTGTTGGCAGGGATTGCTTCTTTTTATTGCTGTATTGTACTTTCCAAGTGCTTAGTACAGTGCTCTGCACACAGTAAGTGCTCAATAAATAAGATTGAAGTGGCAAGTCACTTTAATTTCTCTCTGCCTCAGTTCCCTCATAATAATAGGAATTAGATCTTACTCCCTCCTACTTAAACTTAGACTGTGAGCCCCATGTGGTATAGGGACTGTCCAACCCAATTATCTTGTATGTACCCCAGGGCTTAGTGAGTGCTTAACCAGTACCATCAAATTAATAATAATAATAAGTGGCTCCATCCCCAGATACCCCATCCTGACTCTTCCATCCAAAGTTTTATCCATTTCCTCTTCAACAGTAGCTAGCTGACTTAATAATAATGATGGTATTTATTAAGTGCTTACTATGTGCCAAGCACTGTTTTGAGTGCTGGGGTAGATACAAGTTAATCAGCTTGGACACAGACCCTGTCCCACAGGGGGCTCACACTCTTAATCCCCATGTTACAGATGAAGTCAGTGAGGCCCAGAGAAGTGAAATGACTTGCCCAAGCAGACATGTGGCAGAACAGAGATCAGAACCCAGGTCCTTCTGCCTCCCAGGCCCTGGCTCTATCCACTAAACCATGTTGCTCTACTTATCTATGGTAAAATGGTAGTATGCAAATAGCCAATAAATAGTATTTGTTGAGTATCTACTGGATGTAGAGCACAGTACTAAATATTTGGAAGAGCATTAGTAGACTTGATTCCTGTTCTCAAGGAATTTACAATCTAGTGGGAAAGACAGGCACTAAAGTATGTTATAGGAGGAGGCAATTGAGCATATATGATATCTATAGAAAGTATTATGGAGGGCATGAGAGTGCTGATAGGGTTAAGGAATATAATCAGGGGAGATTAGAAATTAAAGGGAGGGAAGGCCTCCTGCAAGAGATGTGAAATCAGACTTTGAAGATGGGGAGAGCTGTTGGCTATCAGTGTGAATGTGATATGGATGGAGGGAGAGATGAGGAGAAGAAGCAGTAAGTAGATTTCTTGTAGCCAGAGGGACAGAGCTACATGTGCCAGCTTCTTGACTAACAGTGATAAGGCTGACAAGTTCCAAATCATGTGTGTGGGTGTGGCTGCAAAGACCTAACTGTTGCCAAGGCTAATGATGTGTTCTTACTTTTGAATGAATTATGCTTTTCCTCCAAAGAAAACAGTAAGATGAAGAGAGACAGTGAATGATTGGCAATACCAAGTATGTTGAAATATATTCATTTAATCCAGTATGACTTTTATTTTGAGTTAATGCAGCTGTAAAATCTCCTTAGTTTTGTCCACCACATTGAAACTCTTGTACTCCCTATCTTTGCTCTACCAACTCTGAGTAAAGTGAGACTGGTGTTCTATGTTAAGGCCTTAAAAGCTATAATGTGGACTTAAAAGAAAAATACAGATAACTGAGCTTTCAGATGCTCGATGCTAATTTGTTGTACCTAAAAGGCTTCCAGCAGAATCTTGACTATCTTATAATCTACATTTTACGAAAAAAAAACCCAAGTAGTAGTAATATTAGTGGTATTTATTGAATGCTCACTAAGTGGCATGCACTGTTCTAAGCACTTGGGGAAAGAACAACAGAAGCATGAGAGAGAATCTCTGCCCATAAGAAGCGTACACACTAACAGTCAACTGTATTTATTGAGCACTTATGTGCAGAACACTGTACTAAGAGCTTGGGAGAGTACAATAAAACAATAAACAGGCACATTCCCTGCTCACAACGAGCTTACAGTCCAGAGGGGGAGACAGACATTAATATAAATTACAGATATGTACAGGTAATGTATAAGTAAACATTTTTACAAATAGAGAAATCAGAGTAAATAATTGTAGAATTAATAATGTTGGTATTTTGATTGCATTTGATTGCACATATGTATACAAGTGCTGGGTGTGTGTGTAATAGGGAATTTTGAAAAAAAAAATTTTTTTACTCACCCTGTTTGTAGGGAAAGTGTTTAGAAAGCCCCAATTCCCACTGGAAAGATGCTAGGAAATAAGTATTAATATGTTAGCTAGGGACTGGAGTGAGGGGGAACCTGTTTTAGTATGAATTCCCAAGACCATATGAATATTGACCAGAAGAGCTGTTTCATTGTCTGAAAAAATAAAATGCCAGTATTCTTCTAAGGGGCTTGTGTTCCTCACCTATTCAGTGAACCATTCTATTTTTTCATATTTAACAGTCACTTTAATGAGGAAAAGAAGTCTTGAAAATGTCCTAAAATGTGCTAAACATTTTTTCCATTCCTTGGGTCCCTAAAAAAGCCTGAAGTAATTTAGGCTTATTTTTTTTTTAATTTATTTTTGTGGCATGAAATCAAAAAATAATTTCAGCCCCTTGCCAACTCTGAGAACATTTGAGAGCAACTCTGTGATGTTTTCCAAAGAAAATAGTTTCCCAATGTACTTTTCACATTAGCACTTCTAATATGGCCAACATTTTAGTTACTTGAGGATTCAAAGTGTTTGTGAATATTTGCAGCTGTTGTGTATGTGTTAGACCTAGGTAGGAACATACAAAAAGGCCTATAAAATCTTCGGTGTCATCAACAAGGATCTAGAAAGCCCAACAAAAATATAGTTTTACCAGTGTACCAAAACTATACACATCGGGAACCCTGTGTACAGTTCTCAACATGAGAAATGCCAAACGAAGGTCTGTCTGCCTCCCAAACTGTGGTGTTTGTAAAGTGCTTAATCTGGGCAAAGTGCTGTGCTAAGCACTGGGGTAGAAACATGATAATTAGCTTGGATGCAGTCCCTGTGCCACAGTACAAGTAAAAGAGGCAACAGGATGCTTGCCTGGAATTGTATGATGGCTACCCTCCTTGACTTTGATCATAATGCTGTAATAATAGTGATACTATTTATTAAGCGCTTGCTGTATGAGGACCACTGTACTAAGTGCTGGGGAGACTACATAGGTGGGAATTAGACACAGTCCCTGTCCTTCAGGGGGCTCACAAGCTAAGACAAAAATCTAATGGTTTTGGTAGTTTGGAGTAGGGAACGTGACTGCTCTGTTGTATTGTGCTGTACCAAGCACTTAAGACAGTACATAGTCAGTACTTAATAAATGCCATTGATGACGACGATGATGAGAGTTCCATCTGACATCCCTAACTTTTCCCTCTAGGAACCCATTATGGACCTTTCCTATCTCTATTATATCCTTTCTTCTCCAACCAAGCAAGTCTGCTTGCAGTCTCACTCATCTCCTGCATAGGACAGTCTCCTTATTTGGATTGTCTTTCTCCTCTTTACTAGATGGTCATTTTCTTCCTTATAATCATGACTGAAAAAACCTCACTTCCTCTGGGAAGCTATCTCTGGCTAACACTTCCTTTTTCTCATTTCAATCCCTCTGCTGACCTCTTTGTATTTCTGCGTTTGTCTCTAGAGAGAAGTAGCATATCTCTGCTTGATGAGAGGAGAGATTCCTGTCACTACCCCTTGAGCATCATTTTTATCTCATCATTGAATTTCCCAGCTACCATACCATACTGTGCAAACCATTGTCCCCTGCAGTTTGACCTATACCTAGTACTCTCTTCCAAGTCACCTAACTTCTCTGTTCCTCAGTTCCCTGCAAAATGAGGATTCAATATCTGTTCTCCCTCCTACTTAGACTGTAAGCCCCATGTGGGAGCTAATTATTTTGTATCTGCCCCACTGCTTAGTTCAGCACTTGACATGTTGTAAGTGCTTAAGCATAATATTTATTATTATCATTATTCCAATCAGTCAATTGAGCACTGTTTTAAGGCTTGGGTGAGACCTGCAGAAATAAATACAATCCCTTCCCTGAAGGATCATACAGTCTAATGGGCAAGACAAGCAGCACAAATAATTAACTCATAGTGAGAGCAGGAAGAACAAAGATACCCCTGGTAATGACAAGAGTGTGAAAGCATGAGTATACTCAGTTCTGCTACAACATGTGTTTTAATTGCATAATTTGGGTATAATGCGACAGCAGGATTAGGGAACATTCTAACCACAACTCAACTAGGAGAGAAGTGTGTAAATATAAGGAAGATTAAAGTAGAAGAATTTCTTGAAGTCCAGGGACAGGAGTTTGAACTTCATCTGTTGGATATCCAGAATGACTTGATTTCTGCAGGCTAAGTTTGCTCTCAAACTGATGCTGCAACTTAAGCAGCATAGCGTATTGGAAGGACCATGAGCCTGGGGTCAGAGGACCATTGTTCTCCCAGCTCTGCCACTTGCTCTGTGATTTTGGACAAGTCACTTAACCTCTCTGTGCTCTAGTTTCTTGCTTATAAAATGAGGATTCAGTGCTTGTTCTTCCTCCTACTTAAACTGTGGAACGAGGTCTGTGTCTGACCTGATTATCTTGCATCTACTCCTGTGCTTAGAATAGTGCTGGGCACAAAATAAGTGCTTAACAAATGCCACAGTTATTATTGTTATTATTATTATTATTATTACATAATGTTAACCAGACCCATTTCCAGAACCTTGAACCGCTGATCAGCCCTTTCCAGCTTCTCTGTTGAACCCTCAAAACTTCACTACGATCACTGTATAAGTCTAGAACAATGGTAGATACCTCAGAAATTCTCCCCCTGAAGTTTGAATTCACTGTAGGTCATATCCATGTACTATCCCCTCAGCATGTGTGTGCCAATTAGTCATTTATGTACCCAGGGCCTTTTAGTATGTATTGACTAACTTGCATCTCTGCTGCAGAACTGTAAGGTCTTCTAGGGCAAAGATTGTGCTAACTCTATTTGACTTTCGCAGGTTCTTAGTACAGTGCTCTGCACAAAATAGTTACTCAATAACCCACTATCTATAATTTATTTTAATGTCTGTCTTCCCCTCTAGACTGAAGGTTTTTTTGAGGGTGGGGATTGGGTCTACCAATTCTATTGTAGTGCTTTCCCAAGAGCTTAGTACAGTGCTTTGTGCTCAGTAAATATGCTTGATCTATTATCAATTGATCTTCTTTCTCATCTGAACGTCAGGTCTCTCAGCAGCCAAGTTGCTCCATGAATCTGGTCTGAATGTGGTGGTGTTGGAGGCTCAAGACCGAGTAGGAGGGAGAACTTTCACCAAAAGAGTAAGTAAAACCTTAATAACAATAACAGTAGTCATGATAGCATTTGGTAATCTCCTTCATGTACAAACACTGTAATAAGCGCTGAGAAAAATACATGGATGAAAATTAGACCAAGTCCTTGGATCCCAGGGGACTCACAGTCTAAGAAAAAGGGGGGGGATGGGGGTTGGCAACAAGCACTGGGAAAGATGAAACAACAAAAACAAGGAACCAATATATAATAATAATGATAATGTATTTGTGAAGCATTTACTAGGTGCCAGGCACTTTACTAAGTACTGCGGTGGATACAAGGAAATCGAGCTGGCCACACTCAAGTGGGGCTCACAGTCTCCATCCCCATTTTACAGATGAGGTAACTCACAGAGACGTGAAGTGACTTGCCCAAGTTTACACTGCAGAAAAGACCAGGACAGATCCGACATGAGCAGTAAGGTGCTGTGGCCAGAAGAGCAGATTTTTTTGGCCACAGCAGTGACACCTAGAGCCGCAGTTTTACCAGCCTTCTAATAATGCAGGGGGCCTCCGTTTACTGCTTTTTCTTTACGTTGGAAGGCAGAAGCAGGGGTTCTGAGAGCTCTAATGGTGTGGAAGCAAGGCTGTCTCTTTTCAACTCTGCTGTTTCCTTGGTGATTCTCTTGATTCAGTTCTAACAGGCTAGTTCGATTTTTCACCAACTCAGACTTGGGATTTGCTTGGTAAACTGGGGCACTTGCAAGGTGTCCTGACTACACCATCAAGGATTGCGCTGAAGCCAATAATAAGCCTACTATTCCAGGGAGGATAATCTTATTATTTTATTTGGAAGAACCAGAATGTTCCAAATGTTCTAACTGTCAAACCTCAGTTGGCACTTGCCACCCTTCAAGGTACAACTTTATTTTGTTAATGAATTGTACATCTCCTTGATTCTATTTAGTTGCCATTGTTTTTACGAGGTGTTCTTCCCCTTGACTCTATTTATTGCCATTGTTCTTGTCTGTCCATCTCCCCCGATTAGATTGTAAGCCCGTCAAACGGCAGGGACTGTCTCTATCTGTTGCCGACTTGTTCATCCCAAGCGCTTAGTACAGTGCTCTGCACATAGTAAGCGCTCAATAAATACTATTTGAATGAATGAATGAACTTTGGTTTTCCTTCTGCTTCGAGGTTCCTGATGACTAGAACACTAAAGATTTCAGCTCCATATATTGTTAGTCTTTAGCCTGTTTCTTGTAAACACATTTTCCTTATCTGTTGTTATTGTATTGATTTATTCATATACTTTAATGGATTATTTATAGATCTAATAAAAGTAATTGTGTTACATGTTAAGCTCTCACTATGTGTACTAGGAGCTGGGATAGATACAAGATAATCAGATAAAAGATAATCAGGCTTATACAGTCCCTGTCCTACTCAAGACGCTCAGTCCTACTCAGGACTCTCAGTCTAAGTAGGAGGGAGAACAATCAATCTTTTACTTTATATTTGTCAATTTCCACCTTCTTTTCTTTATTAGATTGACCACTTAGCACTTAGTACAGTGCTTTGCACACAGTAAGCACTCAATAAATACTATTGAATGAACACTTCCAGAGGCAGTAATCATCTGAGACATTGCTTGCCCATAACAATTGTTTGCACTATACATTTTGGATAGAGTGCTTTTAGGAAAGTAGGGAAGGTTCTTCCAGCAATGTGAGTATATTCTTTCCATGCTTAGTATATTCACTTTATTAAGTATTGGGACAGAATACAGAAAAAGATGAACAAGTTTTGGTCTCCTGCCTTCAGAGGATCAGAACACAATACAGCATTGGGAGAAACATGTGTTCCTTGTGGACAGGAAACGTGTCTACCAACTCAGTTGTATCGTACTCTCCCAAGTGTTTAGTACAGTGCTCTGCACACAGTAAGTGCTCACCTACTGTTGATCGATTGATTGGTCAAGCCACATGAACTATATAATGCAGATCTTTCTTAATGCAGGTTTAGTTAAGGTACTTTACGTCGATTTGGAAACTGATTTCCCTTTTCTTTCTTGGAATATAGAACAAACATGTTAAATATGTGGACCTGGGAGGATCCTATGTTGGACCAACTCAGAATCGGATCTTGCGTTTGGCTAAGGAACTCGGGTTGGAGACGTACAAAGTGAATGAAGTAGAGCGCCTTGTCCACTATGTGAGGGTAAGTACAGACCCTTTCAAAGTTCAAAATGCTTATTGATTCAGTAGCTATTTTCCTTTCATTAAGACCTGATTCCCCACTTAACACAAGCTCCTGCAACTCTCTGGGACTCCAGTACTCTTTCAGTGATTCAACCTCACTCCTTGGCCAGTTGGTTTCTATACTTTGTTCATGCCTTCCGTGGCAATTAGTATGGGAGAGAACTTTCACCTTCTTGGCGATGGTATTGCTCGAGTAGAAGATGGATATGCTATTTTTCCACTGTCTTTGGCCTAAAATCTGAGGCTGTGTTGTATCTACTCACAGGAAGCTGAAGGTTTTCAAAAATCATTTGAATGGTACCTGGAATGCCCTCCCTCCTCACATCCACCAAATTAACTCTCTTCCCCTCTTCAAATCCCTACTGAGACCTCACCTCCCCCAGAAGGCCTTCCCAGACTGAGCCCTCCCTTTCCCTCTGCTCCTCCTCCCCTCTCCATTCCCCCTATTCCCTCCCTCTGCTCTCCCCCCCCCCACCACAGCACTTGTGCATATTTGTATATTACTGTATTTATTTTGTTAATGTGTATATATCTATGTTTCTATTTATCTTGATGATATTGACACCAGACTATTTGTTTTGTTTTATTGCCTGTCTCTCCCGTTTAGACTGTGAGCCCGTTGTTGGGCAGGGATTGTCTCTATCTGTTGCCGAATTATGCATTCCAAGTGCTTAGAACAGTGCTCTGCACATAGTAAACACTCAGATACGATTGAATGAATGAATGAATACCTGTTAGGTGACTGTGTTTGCTGTTGGTCTGTTTGATTACCCAGCCTGTATATAACAAGGACTCCTGAGTGAGACAAGAAGCAATCATGAACCTATTCATTCATGCATTCAGTCATGTTTATTGAATGTTTAAGGTGTGTAGAGCACTGTAGTAAGTGCTTGGAAAGAACAATTCAGCAATAGAGACAATCCCTGCCCACAACGGGCTTTCAGTCTGGGCCGGGGCATGGGGGATAGGGAGAGAGACAGACATCAAAACAAGTAAACAGGTGTCAATAGCGTCAATATAAATAAATAGAATTATAGATAAGTACATATACACTAAAGTGCTGTAGGGTGGGGAGGGAGGATAGAGCAAAGTTGAGATGATGGGGAGGGGAGGGGGATCTGAGGACAGGGGGGCTTAGTCACCCAGATTGGTGTTTTAGGGGACCATCTCTTCTGATTGACCCATAAATGCCATGGGGGGCATGCAAATCTCATCTTCCTGAAATGTTTCAATTGTTCTCTATGCTTCTCTCAAAGCGGGAGATCATTATCATAAACAAAGCACTATTTAAAATGAAAGAACTGAGTGTGTATAATATTCACTGAGCACCAATAAGTGGCTCCCATTACACAGATTAAGTAAACAGAGCAGAGTATCATTCATTCCCCTTTGAATGCCTTAATTTATTTTTATGCTTAACTTAGCAAGTCTTCAGCCTGTTGCTTTTACTATTGGGACTTCCCAAACTTTTTATATTCACAGAGTTCATTTTAGGTATCTCTAGAAAAGCTAATGACATTAGATTGAATGGGCCAGCCCAAGTTAGTGAGTTGGCGATATCCAGTGATTTTTATTTTTATTTTTTGCCTTTTTCCTTCCATGAAATGAGGCACAGATGGTTCTTTTAGTTGTGATTGTTTTATTCGCGATGAGGATGATAAAATCCTAGATTGTCTCTTTGGTGGGGAATAAGTAAATCCTTGGAAATTTCCTTTTTGTGATTTCTACAGCCACAGTTCCTTGTGCTTAAAACAGAGTAGCTAAATTGTGTCCCATATAGTAATTGTGGTATTCATTGAGCACATACTTTGTGACAAGCACTGTAGTAAGCGCTGAGGTAGATATAAGATAACCAGGTGGAACACAGTCCCTGTCCCAAAAGGTGCTGTCAGTCTAAGTAGGAGGGAAAATGGGTATTGAATCCCCATTTTATAGAGGAGAAAACTGAGACAGGGAAGTTTATGCGCAAGGTCACACAACAGGCAAATGGCAGATTTGAGGTTAGATCTCACATCCCGTAACTTCCAGGCCTGTGTTGTTTCCACTAGTCAATACGGGTTCTCAGTTACGGATATCAGATATAGATCGAGAATAAGAGAAATAGGGAAGAATGGTTGTTTGATTTTGGAGAAATTTGTTAATATGCTCTTCATGCAAACATTCCATTAGAGGAATAAATAGTAGTAAGCAGTGTTATGAGATCTCCTAGTTTACATTTAATGTTCCTTGCTCCTCATTCCCCACCTACTGGGAAACATCACCAAAATATCAATTTGCAAATACATAGATATGCTTATTTTCATATCAAAACACCCCTCTAAACTAATTCTATTGTATTATACTCTCCCCAGAACTTAGTACATTGCGCCGCACACAGTAAGTGCTCAATTAATATGACTGATTGATTGAAGACATTCAGGAGTTTCCCAGTCAGCAAACAGAATTCACTGATGGTGAACAAGGATCTACTGTTTCCTCACCTGCTTCTTATCCATGAGGGACATTTACCCTTGTCTGTATACATCTTCTTAACAATGAGTAGTTGACTGTGATAACAGGCACCTCCAGGGTCTGTTCTAGGTCCCTTTGGAAAACATTTTCAACTCTCCTGGGTGTCATTCATTTCAGTACCACTGAAAGTGTGACTCTGGTTATTAAAATGTAATTTGCCTGGGTCTCGTTCATGAGTAAAACATGTGAAATCACAGCTGTATTGGGATTTAATTATCATTGGGATAGGTAATTACTTGAAGTTATCCCATTCAGAAGCGTTTCCTTCACTTTCGCCGGTATTGGAGATGCATTGTGGCACACAGAGGAGTATGATTTATTGAGGTTTTTCAATCTGTTTTACAAACAGCCCTGATCATTTCTGTTAACAGAGCATACAGGATGACAATTTGGATGTTTTTAATTTTAATTGGATGGCTTCTAGTTGAAGAAAAACAGAACATTATGGGGATATATTGGTCTATGGTAACTTGATAATGCCCCTTGAATATCTTAAGTTTTTTGTTTTTTGGTTGGGTTTTTTTTTTTTTTGGTTGTGGGGGTGGTGGAAAATAGATCTCAAGAGCTGGTAGGCACAGGGTCATAAAAAATGAAAATTATATCAAAATGTAAATAAGCACAAACTCCCTTAGGCAGAAAGTCGGCACTCTGTGGAATTTAGGAAGGGGATGGGGTTCTTTTGGCTCAGTTCAACGGCACGAAGTCTTTGGTTTTTGTTGTGGCCAATGGTCATGGCTACTGGGGAGGAAGGCTTCCAGCTCTAGGGGAGCCAGTAGGGCCTCTGGGGAGATGGATATGGCTGACTCCTACTGCCCAGAGGTCTCCAATCAAGGAATATCCTTGAGGCTGCTCCCTGAATATGATTCCCAGACCTTAAATGCCACTTTTACTAACACCACAGGTGAGTGAAATGGGAGAAATCAATCTCAGATGTGAGCCCATTAAGACTGAAAGATATTTTTGAATTCCTATATGTTCTGGGAATTAGAAATTAGCACAGAAAACTTGAAGAAGGAAATGGGTTATTCATCAAATTGGGTAGATTGAAAGGCAAAATATCCAAAATGACTTTTCTGGTGGGGCTCTGGAACTTGTTTTCTTATAGATGAAGAATTCAGCATGAACAAGAAGCACTTCCCTTCAGTCCTGTTTTTCTTGGGGGCCTAGACAAAAGCCGAGGGTGTGCTTGCTGGTAATCACAGTGTATTTTGGGTGGTGATTGAAATCTCTAGAAACAGGTTAGACAAACATTTGTAGGTCATTCAAGAACAGCTGCCTAGCTCGCATGAATCACAAATACCAGTTGGTGGTATCTGGTGCCAGGTGACCCTTCAAACACATTGAAGAGCCTGGACTATTGTACGTCCTCCTTATTACAACCTTTTTATTTCTCTTATTTTGGTGTCCATTATCTCATTTCACAAGAAAACTACTCTATTCTGTAGCATCTTTTGGACTTTATTTTGAAAAATCATTTTAGGAAGAAAATGATATAAAATAATAGGATATATAACATAAAATATGTACAAATGTATTTGTTGTATTCATCACCAATAAAAAGCCTCTCCAATTAGAAACACAATTATATCAACTATATTCAAATAGGTAAATAATTAAATATGAATTATTTACTATAACTCTGCTTCTAGATTTTATTTTTAAAATCTTTAAAATTTTAAAAGTCTTATCAGCCAACAATCTTTTCCAGACTATGTGAATTAGGTCCACTGTGCCTGGCTGTGGTCTGAAACCCCATTGTGATGTGGTGAGCATATGATTAACAAAATTCTTTAGAGGTCTGTGTTGAAGAACTGTGGCTAGGATTTTACCAGCAATGGGATCAAATCTGCCTACTCCAATAATAATTGCGGTACTTGTTAAGTGCTCATTAGCTGCCAAGTACTCTACTAAGCGCTGGGCTGGATACAAGATAATCAGGTTGGACACTCTCCCTATCTCACACAGTGTGGTACAGTCTTAAGTAGGAGGAAGTACAGACATAGAATCCTCACTTTACTGAGGAGGAAACTGAGGCAGAGAGAAGTGAAGTGACTTGCCCAAGATCACACAGCAGGCAAGTGGCAGAGCTGGGATTGGAACTCAGGTCCTCTGACTCTCAGGCTCATGCTTTTCTAGGAGGTCATGCTTCTATATTATAATCTCCCAGGTGCATAGTTCAGTGCTCAGTAAGTACATTGATTGCATCAGTGAAACACTATAATACCTTCCTGAAGATGGGGATAATGGTGGATCTTTCGGTGAAATTCTGTGACATCAGCATCCATGTATCAAACAAGCTATGAATCTCTTCTTGGATTATCAATCTCCCCTGGTATGATAGCAAATCCAGAAACTTTGCCAGTCTTCATGGCTCTGACTAGTGTGGCGGCATCACTATTCCTTCTTCATTTCCCTAATGGTATTTGTTAAGTGCTTACTATGTGCCAGGCACTGTACTAAGCACTGGGTTAGATACAGACTAATCAGGTTGGACACAGTCCCTGTCCCACATGGGGCTCACAGTCTTAATCCCTTTTTACAGATGAGGTAACTGAGGCACAGAACAATGAAGCAACTTGCTCAAGGTCACACAGCAGACAAATGTTGGACTAGGAGCAGTACCTAGGTCCTTCTGATTTCCAGGCTAATTATCCACTAGGCCATCCTGCTTCTTAGTTATTGGATTCTCAAGTACTAAAGTGTAAGTCATGTCTTAGTGAGTTTTCTTAATGTTGAGAGGCTTATTTATGTGCTGTTGCTGTTAGCTATCACAAAGAGCTTACAGTCTAGAGGAGGTTAGGAGTTTTTTGCTTTCCTGTTTTGCCCAGTGATATTTCTCCTCATATTATCATCATAATGGTATTTTTTGAGCACCTACTGTTAGGTACTCGTGAGCAGGGGTTTAACAGTTAACAAGGTCCACATTTCCAGCCTTTGGGATACTTCCAGCTCAGTGGAGAGGACAGACATATGTTATTTTCAGATAGTGAAAGATAGAGGAAGAAGCAGGATGAAGCAGGAAGCAGGGTAAGCACATCAGGAATAAACAGCTGAACCAGTAATTGAATGGCTAGATAAATATAGGAATTAAATGCAGGAATAAAGTTAAAATACAAGTTTGTAGATGAGAGCTGTGGATAGGAGGTGGGATTTTAGGAGGGCTTCTAAAATGGGGAAAGATATCCCTATTCTAACATCATGTAGGCATCACAATTTTGCGATTCAATTGGCCAGTCTGATATTGGCGCTACTGGGATGATGAGAAGCAGCGTGGCTTAGTGGATAGAGACAGGCTTGGGAGTCAGAAGGACCGGGGTTCTAATCCCATCTCCGCCACTCTTCTGCTCTATGACCTAGGGCAAGTCACTAAACTCTTTGCCTCATTTCCCCAATCTGCAAAACAGGAATTTAATACCTGTTCTCCCTCCTACTTAGATTGTGAGTCCCAAGTGGGACTTCATTAACTTATATCTACCCCAGTATTTAAAACAGTCCTTGGCCCATAGTAAGCAGTTAACAAATACCACTATTATTATTGTCATTTTTATTTGAATTGGCTCTGTATAGAATCATCCTCCTCCAGATATCAGTCAGTGAGGGGGCAGAATCCTCAATGACAAGGGCATAGCACTTCTGTTCTAATGGGTAGGCTCTAGGGTGTTAGATGCTTGCTAGTTAGATTTGGAAGGTTGAAATATGCAACTGTCTGGTTTGCCTCTGCCCAGATTTGATAGTTCAGAGTCTATTGCTGACTTATGTGTTTTCTTTGAATCATCTGAGTGTTGCCTGGGCCAACATTTGCTATTGCCTTTTCTGGGCCTTATTCCATATCACTCCATCTCCTCCTTCCCTCCTGGCTCCTAGGACATTTTCCAATCATTATGCATCTGGCACTTTTCTCTCCCTCCCCTATATTTCTCTGTTTAAATCCCAGTTCTTCAGAGTGATATTTGGAATAGAAGTGTATCTCACTTAAACAACAACAACAAAAAAAACTTACTATTTACAAAGGTGCTATATATAAATTTATAGGTACCTTTTTTTTTTTTCCAGTTCTCATTCCCATGTTTATAGCCCCTTTGGGAGAATTGTCCAGCTCATCGAAGTGAATCATCACTTCAATCTCTGAAACGGGGAATTAATTCGAGTAGTGTATTCATTCTACTATGGAACATAAACATTTCTCTCCCATAATTTCCGGAGCAAAATTTAAGATCTGGCTAGCAATAATTAGAAGCAGTTTTGGAACTCAAGGATGCTTTCTAGAGAACAGTTTGGTGGAGTACAAGACCTGTGTTTGTGTGAAGTCAAAAAATCCCATTCCGGTTGTAGAATAGACAGACTCTACTCTAGACATGGGTTGAGTGCATTATTATTGTTATTATTACTATTGTCATTAGAAGAGAAGAATTATAAGAAGTGTATGTAACCAAATGATGAGGATGATTAGAGAGGAATTGTAGGAGGAAAATGCATATATCAAAATGATTATAATTTGGGAAAAGTTGTAGGAGAAAAGGGAATATATTCCTGCAGCCATCATTTTCCTGAATTCATTTGAGCTGATCCTTGCAAGTTTTTTCTTTCTTACAAACTGAAATCATATCTAAGAAGTACATATTGGACATTGCAAAACAGTGTGTGGTCAAAGTTCAGGGCCCCTTGAATGCTGTAAAAAAATATTCATTTACAGAGGGGCCTGAGAAACCTCTGAGCAGATTCCAACTGTGGAGTGGAACAGCCAGCCTTTGAGCACCAGGCCCTGATTGCGGAAGTACCTTAGGGGTCTTCTGGCTGATCTGCAGATCCTATTCAAGTCCATCTGGTATTTACCAGCTCAGTGCTTGGTGGCCTAGAGCGGGAGAATCAATCAGTCAGTCACATTTATTGAGCACTTACACTGTGGAGAGCACTGTACTAAGCACTTGGGAGAGTACAATATAACAGATATGGCAAGCATGTTCCCTGCCCGCATCAAGCTGACAGCCTAGAGGGAGTCACAGACATTAATGTAAGTAAATTAATTATGGCTAGGTATGTATGTGCTGTGGGCCTAAGGGAGGGGTGAATTAAGGGAGCAAATCCAAGTGCGAGGGTGATGCAGAAGAGAGTGAAAGAAGAGGAAATGAGGGCTTAGTCAGGAAAGGCCTCTTGAAGGAAATGGGCCTTCAGTAAGGCTTCGAAGGTGGGGGGAGTGGTGGTCTGTCAGATATGAAAAGGAAGGGTGTTCCAGGAAGAGATAGGTTGGCTTTGAGATAGATGAGATTGAGGTACAGTGAGTAAAGGGGTTTAGGGTCCTCATCCTAATATCTATAAAGACCCATTTGAAAATTATGGAGCACTTAACGTGTCACTGCACAGGAAGGAAGAGGCCGTATCAGTAGTTGTACAGAGCTTGGGAGTTCCTTTTTCTTAGGCATTTAAGAATCATAAGACACTACTCTTGTCAGTCAACCAGTTAATCGTATTTATTGAACACTCATTTTGTGCAGAACACTATACTAAAGTGCTGAGGAGAGTATAATATAATCATCAATGGTATTCACTGAGCAATTACCATGAGTAGAGCACTGTTCTAAGCGCTTGAATACTGCAGACACATTCCCTGCCTGCAACTTGTCTGTAAGCTATAATCCTCCTGCATGTAAGCTCCTTGTGGGCAGGAATTATTGCTACCTACTCTACTAAATTAGCACTCTCCTAAATGAATAGTACAGTGCTCTGCATGCAGTAAGCACTCAGTAAACACCCCTGATCAAGACATGTTAAACCATAAAGTGGTCCTATAAAAATTCTGCCCAAGGTAAGTAGTACTTTGTTCCAGATAAGTCAAGAAGTTAATGTCATCATTTTGATCCTAGTTCACCTTTGGAAAAAAGGTAGGATGGAAGGAAAAATATCAGGGGCTCATTTCCAGTAAAATAATTATTCAGAAAGCTTGTCCTGGATTGGGATAAATAATAGCATTCCCATCCTGCTGAGGCATTAGGCAACTTCCTGGGCAGGTAAGTTGGTTGGATGTTTGGCACCTCCAAATAGCATTAATATGTGATGAATTAAACACTGTACTCAGAAGGTGTTAAAAGGAGAGGTAGAAACAGTGTGGCCTAGTGAATAGAGCATGGGTCTGGGACTCAGAAGGTTGAGGTTTTTAATCTCATCTCTTCCGTTTGCTGTGTGACCTTGGGCACATCATTTCACTTCTCTGTGCCTCAGTTAACTCATCTGTAAAATGGGTAATGAGACTGTGAGCTCCATGTGGGACAGGGACTGTGTCCAATCTGATTTGCTTGTATCTTTTCAAGTGCTTAGTACAGTGCCTGGCACATAGTAAGTGCTTAACGAATACCATATATTATTATTATTATTATCATTAGGTACAAGGATGTGCTGAAGGCAACTCCAGAATAGACTCCATTGACATGATTGCTTGGAAACCTTGGGCCAACAAGACAGTCCTGGGTATCCACCAAACAATATTTGAGCATCCACTGTGAACAGAGCACTGTACCAAAGGCTTGGGAGAGCACAATAGAATTAAGTCACGATTGCTGTTCTCAGATACACTGCATCTCCTTAATTGTTAGATGGTTTTGGCTCCACCCAAGTGTCAGAGTTGGGAGTTGGATGAGTCAGTTGTGGGGAGATTGTTGGGTTGAGGCTGGGAGAGGTGATAGAGGGTGATTTGGTCACAAGAAAGAGAGATGTAGACAAAGGTAGGCAGGTGGAGTCTGAGATGAACACTTAAAAAACTCTGAATAACCAGAGATCAGCTTGCTACAATTATAAATGCAGGATTTCTGACAAATTAAAACACCTTTCTGTGCTTTTCTCAGAGAAAAATCCTTTCTCCGGCCCCAACAAATAAGCCTTCCAGAGACCAATTGGGTATCCTTTCATTTCTATTCCTAGGGTGGGACTTACCCTATTTATTGGTGAAATGGGCAGGAAATTTATCTACCAACTCTGTGTATTGTACTCTTCCAGGCACTTAGTACAGGACTCTGCACACAGTAAATACTCAGTAAACATCGCCGATTGATGGAACTGCTGAATTATTGTCAGGAGCATTTGGACCTGTGATATCTCTTGGGCAGGAAAGGAGTCGAATTATTCAGCCTTTAATGTTTTATCACTGCAGTTCTCAGTCAGCTCCTGTGAACTGTGATGTACCTAAAGTCATGCAACAGGCTAGTTGTACAGCCAGGTTTGGTACCCAGGACCTTTGGCTCCTAGGCTTTCCACTAGGCCAGGCTATTTGCTACCACTTCAGTGAGTCTGGGCAGATCACTTGGGTTTAGGATTTTTGTCCCAGGACCTTTCCTAAATTGGGCAGAAGGAAGGGCAATAGTGAGGTGAATAAAGGAGCAGAATTACTTTCAATCAATCAGTCCCTCAGAGATATTTATTGAGCACTTACTGTGTGCAAAGCACTGTACTAAACATTTGGGAGAGCGCAATAGAGTTGGTAGACATGATCCCTGCCCTCAAGGATCTTTCAGTCTAGTAAAGGAAACACATTAAATTATGTTACACATAGTAGAGGAAGCAATGAGAATAAGGATGTGGACATATATATGCTGTGGGGGTGAGGTGAGTGTCAAGGGGCATTATGGGTGCCTAGGCTGATGCAGAAATTCTGTTTCTTGAAGTGGCCTCCCCCACTGTTGGACTGATTTCTTATTTTCTCAAGAACAGACAATGAAAAATGACAAAGAAAAACATGTAGAGAAATTAAGGAAGGGCTTGAGTAGAGGAGAGGAACAGTTCTGTATTGTTAAGAGGAGATCCTTTCAGTCAGTCAATGGTGTTTATCAATGTTTTTATTGATAGGTTGATACTTTCAGGAATACTTCTTGCATGGCTCCAATTAAGCAAAATTTATTTTTTTGGTCATCCAATAATCTGGTATTTTTCCAAATGAATCTTTTCCAAAGTATTTGCATGAACCTATTCCATCTTGTCTATTGCAGGGCAAGTCTCACCCTTTCAGAGGTCCGCTGCCCACACCATGGAACCCCATCGCCTATCTAGATCACAATAACCTGTGGAGGACGATGGATGTGATGGGACAGGAAGTAAGTTTCCTCAGGCCAGGCTGTCCAGTTTAAAGATGGATGCTTTCTCTTGTTAAATTGACTATACAAGCACAGTTGTTTCTGAGGTAGCTACAGGTCAGGCAGTGCTGCTACTCTTGTGTTGTTTTAACTCCAGAAGCCAGACAGACATAACCATACTTACAAATAGAGTAATGAGAATGAATAATTTAGTGAATGGTTGTAGCTACATATTTTTTAAAATGCAAGCCATAATTTTCCCATTTTCCAGATGAAGACTGCTCTCATTAAGAATTCTAATTCAATACATCGTGCTGAATTATAGAATTTGTAATTTGAAAGTGTTTCTTTAAAGTTGAGGCTGATTGTATAAAATTACAGGAAAATGCTCAGAGGTTCACAAGAGCTGATTTAGGAAAATCAATCAGTTTGTATTTATTGAGCACTTACTGTGTGCAGAGTACTGTACTAAGCGCTTGGGAGAGTACCACACAACAGATCTGGTAGACATATTCCCTGCCCACAGCAAGATGAGTGTGTGCTTGACCGTTTCTTGGGGAGTCACTCAATAAGGAAAACCCCTCACTCATCAGAATTCAGAAGTGATTATTTTATTAATAGTAATAGTCATAATTGACTATCTGTATTTGTTAAAAGCTTACTATGTGCTAAATGCTGTGCTTAACACAGGCAGATATATTATTATTACTATTATGGAATCTAAGCACCTACTATATGTCAAACACTGTTCTAAACTCTGGGATAGATACAAGTTAATTGCGTTGGGCAGAATCCCTGTCCCACATGGACCTCACAGTCAAAGAGGATAACAAATATTGAATCCCCATTTTACAGATGAGGAAACTGAGGTACAAAGAAGTGAAATGACTTGCCCAAAATCATCCAGAAGGCATGTGGCAGAGCCAGGATTAGAATCCTGGTCTCCTGCCTCCCAGAACTGTGTTCTTTCCATTAGGCCCCACCGCTTCTCTTAGACTCTGTAAATCACAGCTTCTTTCCCTTTTCTGTCAGACTGTGTCCTACCTGTTTATCTTATATCTCTCCCAGTGCTCAGTACAGTGCTTCACATGTAGTCAGTGCTTAACAAATACCACAATGATTTTCCTTCTCTAAATACCATTCTCCCACACTAGAGTATAAGCTCCTGCAGGCAGGGTATGGGTCTTTTCTTGCTGGTGTGCTTTCTCAAGCACATAGTACAGTGTTTGCACCTCATGGACACACAACAGATGCCCTCACTTCTCTGACTGCTCCCCAGTTAAACTGGTCAAATCCCTCCGTCGACTGCTTCTCGGTTCTTGCAGATTCCAAGTGACGCCCCATGGAAGGCTCCCCTCGCTGAACAATGGGACCAGATGACAATGAAAGAACTGCTTGACCAGACTTGCTGGACACAGTGAGATACACCATAATCCATAATCTATGTCTTTCACTCACCCTCAGGCCCCAGCCTCTGAGAGAGGGCCTCAAATATTTACCAAACTGTTAAAATCAAACAGCTGAGATCATTTCACTGCCAATGAGGTGGGGGCAATCACAGCACGGGATTTGCTCGGCTTGATAGAAGCAGTGTGCTCTGGTGGAAAGTGAATGGGCCCGGGAGTCGGAAGAATTGGGTTCCAATCCTGGCTCTGCCACTTGCCTGCTAGGCAAGTCACTTCACTTTTCTGCGGCTCAGTTTCTTCATCTGTAAAATGTGGATTCAATACTTGTTCTCCCTCCCCCTTCGACTGTGAGACCAATGTGGATCAGGGACTGTGTCTGATCTAATTAACTTGTATCTACCCCAGCTCTTAGTTCAGTGCTTGGCACAGCCTATATAGGAGAGAGAACAAGTATTGAATCCTCAGTTTACAGATGAGGAAACTGAGGCACAGGGAAATGAACTGACTTGCCACAGATCACACCGCAGGTAAGTGGTGAAACCAGGATTAGAACCCAGCTTTCTGACTCCTAGGTTTTCATTAAGCCAAGCTGCTTCTCATTATTTTTTTTTCAAAGTAGAGAAAAGAATAGGTAAAGCTATCCTAATTTACCCAAGAAATTGCTATTTTCAGCCCTTCAGTCTCTTACCAGAAGGAAAGGAATAGTTTGAAGAAATGCTTTAATTCCCCCATCATCCTCTTCTGTGAACCCTCTTTTAAGAAAAAATCATTTAACCAGAATCAAACCTCATTTCCCATGGGTGTTGAGCTGCAGCCTTCAGATAACACTACTGGTGGGAAGCCATTGTTTATCAAAAGTTAAAAATTAATCATTAACTTAAAATATTGCACACCACATCCTCTTTCAGTCCAGGTGATTTGAGACACTCTGGCAGTAGTGCTGCACACCCAAAGGAGCTTAATTCCCCCGGTTTAGGGGGTAAAGACAAACACTCCCACCAACTCTCCCCATCTTGAGGGATGGGACAGTGTCTACTGACACTAATATACTTTTCCAAGTACTTAGTACAGTGCTCTGCACCCAGCAAGGTGCTCTATAAATACCATTGACCATGAGGAGGAGTAGAGTGCCTTGCACAAAGCAAGTGCTCAGTCAACATCATTGACGATGAGGAGGAAGATGAGAGAAGCAGGTTGAAGCCTAACTTCCTAGGTTTCATTCATTCATTTGGATTTATTGAGCACTTACTGTGCACAGAACACTATATTAAGCGCTTGGGACAGTACAATATAACATTATTATGTAACAACATATCCCTGGGATCACTAGGGATAGTGTACAACACTGCTCAGCCACTTCAAGGCACTGTTTGCTGTACTAACCTTCCAACCGACATTGTCCGCTTGGGGTAATCAACGCCATATATTCAGCAGCGTCAGCGAGGCTCATTCCATCGCTGCATAAATACAAAGGTGGTGGTCCTGCCTTGGGAGTGATTGGATTGCTCTCCTTGTTCTTTCTGCCCATTCAGGTCCGCGAAGGATCTCGCCACTTTCTTTGTGAATATCTGTGTCACCGCTGAGCCCCACGAAGTGTCCGCTCTCTGGTTCCTGTGGTACGTGAAGCAGTGTGGAGGCACCACCCGCATCATTTCAACCACCAATGGAGGACAGGTACCGAGAAATGCCCCTTCCAAAAGACATGTCTCCTCCCTGGGGGAAATCATTTCAACTCACCCAAATGCTTTCAGTGAAAGGGTTGGTTTTCTTTTGGTCAAGTGTCTTGATAATCTTTCATTCAATAGTATTATTGAGTGCTTACTATGTGCAGAGCACTGTACTAAGCGCTTTGGATGAACAAGTTGGCAACAGATAGAGACAGTCCCTGCCGTTTGACGGGCTTACAGTCTAATCGGGGGAGATGGACAGACAAGAACAATGGCAATAAATAGTCAAGGGGAAGAACATCTCGTAAAAACAATGGCAACTAAATAGAATCAAGGCGATGTACAATTCATTAACAAAATAAATAGGGCAATGGAAATATATACAGTTGAGTGGACAAGTACAGTGCTGTGGGGATGGGAAGGGAGAGGTGGAGGAGCAGAGGGAAAAGGGGAAAAAGAGGGTTTAGCTGCGGAGAGGTAAAGCGGGGGTGGCAGAGGGAGTAGAGGGAGAAGAGGAGCTCAGTCTGGGAAGGCCTCTTGGAGGAGGTGAGTTTTAAGTAGGGTTTTGAAAAGGGGAAGAGAATCAGTTTGGCGGAGGTGAGGAGGGAGGGCGTTCCAGGACCGCGGGAGGACGTGGCCCAGGGGTCGACGGCGGGATAGGCGAGACCGAGGGACGGTGAGGAGGTGGGCGGCGGAGGAGTGGAGCGTGCGGGGTAGGTGGTAGAAAGAAGGGAGGAGAGGTAGGAAGGGGCAAGGTGATGTAGAGCCTTGAAGCCTAGAGTGAGGAGTTTTTGTTTGGAGCGGAGGTCGATAGGCAACCAGTGGAGTTGTTTAAGAAGGGGAGTGACATGCCCAGATCGTTTCTGCAGGAAGATGAGCCGGGCAGTGGAGTGAAGAATAGACCGGAGCGGGGCGAGAGAGGAGGAAGGGAGGTCAGAGAGAAGGCTGACACAGTAGTCTAGCCGGGATATAACGAGAGCCCGTAGCAGTAAGGTAGCCGTTTGGGTGGAGAGGAAAGGGCGGATCTTGGCGATATTGTATAGGTGAAACCGACAGGTCTTGGTAACGGATAGGATGCGTGGGGTGAACGAGAGAGACGAGTCAAGGATGACACCGAGATTGCGGGCCTGAGAGACAGGAAGGATGGTCATGCCATCGACGGTGATAGAGAAGTCTGGGAGAGGACCGGGTTTGGGAGGGAAGATGAGGAGCTCAGTCTCGCTCATGTTGAGTTTTAGGTGGCGGGCCAACATCCAGGTGGAGACGTCCCGGAGGCAGGAGGAGATGCGAGCCTGAAGGGAGGGGGAGAGGACAGGGGCGGAGATGTAGATCTGCGTGTCATCTGCGTAGAGATGGTAGTCAAAGCCGTGAGAGCGGATGAGTTCACCGAGGGAGTGAGTGTAAATGGAGAACAGAAGAGGGCCAAGAACTGACCCTTGAGGAACTCCAACAGTTAAAGGATGGGAGGGGGAGGAGGCTCCAGCGAAGGAGACCGAGAATGACCGGCCAGAGAGGTAAGAGGAGAACCGGGAGAGGACAGAGTCCGTGAAGCCAAGGTGAGATAAGGTATGGAGGAGGAGGGGATGGTCGACGGTGTCAAAGGCAGCAGAGAGGTCAAGGAGGATAACCTTGATATCCTGATAGCCTTGCCTTGATAGCCCTCTGAAGTTGGGTTTAAAAAAAAAAAAGTGGTATTTGTTAAGAGCTTACTGTGTGCCAGGTAGTGTACTAAGCACTGGGAGCTTAGTACTGGGCTTGGATTAGAGTTTCTGAGACCTCTGGATGCAAAGAGTTCCAACTGGGTTTTATTTGCCCAAACTGCCTTTCCTTGGGTAGATGCAGTGGTGGTGGTGGAGGTGGAAGCCATGTTGGAGATAATGGGTTGGTTTCTCTTTCTCTTCTTATTTCTGCAGTCCCTGGGCTTTTGTTTTAATGGTATTTGTTAAGTACTCGCTATGTGCCAAGGCACTGGACTAAGCACTGGAGTAGATACAAGTTAATCAGGATATACACAGTCCATGTCCCACATGGGGGTTCACAGTCTTAATCCCCATTTTACAGATTAGGTAACTAAATCACTGAGAAGTGACTTGCCCAAGGTCACACAGCAGACAAGTGGAGGAGCCAGAATTAGAATCCAGGTCCTTCTGACTTTTCTCTCTTTCTTTCTCTTTCTTCTTCTCTTTCTCTCTCTCCTTTCCTTCTCCCTCTCATCTCTTTCTAGGGTCCCCCATCTGTTTTTAGCCTACCCGCAGAGATCCCATCCTATCCCATCTTCCACACTCGAGGAATTATTCCTCTGACTTTCTTTTCCAGGAGAGGAAGTTTGTTGGGGGCTCTGGCCAGATAAGCGAGAGGATAATGGAATGCCTGGGAGACAGAGTGAAGCTGGAGCGGCCTGTAGTCCGCATTGATCAATCAGGTGACAGTGTCATCGTGGAGACATTAAACCATGAGATCCATGAGGTAAATAATTAACAAACCAAAGTAAAAAATATAAGGCAGTCTTTCTCTTTTCTCACCAAATATTGATTGAAGCTTGGAGCAGTTCAGAAACATTTCACAATGCTTTTAAATAATTCACATTTTTTTCCCTCTTCCTGGGAAAACCCATAAATTTTTGCTTGGGGCTCAATTTAAGAAAATATATTAGGAACTAGGGCTTATTTTCTCAGTGATTCTATATTTTCTTATGGTCATCTCTCTTTCTGTAATTTATTTTATAGGTAGTGCTTAGTACAAGTGCTCTGTACAGAATAAGCACTCAATAAATGCCACTGATTGATTTCAGTGTGTCTTTCCTGCTGAATTGTAAGCTACCTAAAGGCAGAGACCTTGCCTACTAATTCTATTGTACTTTCCCAAGCACTTTGAATAATGCTCTACACATTGTAGTTTTTACGGCATTTAAGCACTTACTATGTGCCAGGTACTAAACTAAGCACTGGGGTATATACAAGTTAATTAGGTTGGACGCAGACCCTGTCCCATATGGGGTTCACAGTCTTAACCCCCATTTTACAGATGAGGGAACTGAGGCACAAAGAAATTTAAGTGAGTTGCCCAAAGTCACACAGCAGAAGAGTGGCAGAGCCAAGATTAGAACCCAGGTCCTTCTGACTCCCAGACCCATGTTTTGTCCACTAGGCCACGCTGCTTCCCTATTGAGTAGGTGATCAATAAGTACTTTTGACTGATTGTTCGTAATCACCATCATCCATTAAGTAATCATACGTCATACATCGAGTAATGGCAATAAGGAAATGAGGACTCCATTCTTACCTCAATTACAGCCATTCCTTGAGATGGTTTTCCTGTGCAGTCCTCAGTCTCAACCCCAAACTCTGACCTGTGGAACACAACCCTGTTATTTATGTTTTGGGACAAAAGGGTGGGAGAGGCATCTCAGAAATCACAATCACTAGAATCAATTCTTTCATGCAGGTTCTCCATCCTGAAATCTCATGTCTAAGGCTTATCCATCATAAAACAGGAGTCCATCATCATCATCATCAACAGTCAGTCATATTTATGGAGGGCTTACTGTGTGCAGAGCACTGTACTAAGCACTTTGTAGAGGACAATATAACAGACACATTCCCTGCCCACAATAAGCTTTCACACTTAACCTGGGAAGGAAATTGCAGAGGCACAGATTTGGTGGTAGCTTTTCTGTTGAACGAAGAGTTCTGAGAAGTGCACTCCCACCCAGAAGAGAGGGAAAGAAGGAATCACGATCCTTTGGGGAAGGCTTTCATTTAAAATCCTATCGAAAGGTGCCCGACGTGAACTGCAAGCCTTGAACTCTTGATTTCTCTGTTTTCTTCCAGGCCAAATACGTTATTAGTGCAGTTCCTCCAACTTTGGGCATGAAGATACATTACAATCCGCCATTACCGATGATGAGAAACCAGCTCATTAGCCGTGTCCCTCTGGGATGTGTTATCAAGTGTATAGTTTATTACCAAGAACCTTTCTGGAGGAAGCACGGTAGGTAGTTATATAGCAATGCTTCCATGGATGTAGAACTGTACCAAAAAAACCCCAACAATCCAAGGATCTTTAGGTTTAAAATAGAACTTGGATATTATTTTTTTATAAATTTGCACAGGGAGCTCAAAGATTCTTATAATGAGAATTTAATGTTTCACAGCAGAGTGTTCGTGAGGGGGGTGTGATTGCGATGGTAACTCATGTTTGATCTTATTTTCTCCTTCCGTCTTTGAACTTTTGGTGCCTTCTAGACTTTTGTGGCTCCATGGTCATTCAAGGTGAGGAAGCTGCAGTTGGCTTGACGCTGGATGACACCAAACCTGATGGCTCTTTTCCTGCCATTATAGGGTAAGACCAATGAAACATGCCTTCCCAGGGGCAATCAATCAATCAGTGGTATTTACTGAGTGCTTACTGTGCAGAGTGCACTGTATTGAGACCTTGGGAGACTACAATACAGTAGAGTTGGTAAACATGAACCAGGCCCTTCAAGGAGCTTAGCGTTTAGTAGGTGAGACAGAACATATGTGTGTGTGTGTATATATATATATATATATATATAGGAAACAAAACTCATTGTGGGCAGTCTTTCATGACTTGTGAGCTTGTTGTAAGCAGAGTATGTGCCTACCGACTCTGTTGTACTATCCCAAGTGCTTAGTAAAATGCTCTGCATACACTTAAGTGTTCAATAAATCCTATTGATTAATTGACTTAGAGCATCAAGGAAGTGGCAAGTCTTTAAACCTAAATTTGCAAAGGACCAAGTGGATTTCATTGTTTGCCAAAGGACTCCTATCTGAAGAATAGAACTGTGGTCCCAAAAGATTGGTTTTGCCTGTTTGGGGTTAGCCACATTATTAAAGGAGAGAGGAAGGTTAAATAACTGTGGAAGAAGGGGGTAGCTAAATAGTGGGAAGAAGTGAGAGGAGTCCAGGGGAGAACATTGTTAAAGCCTGCAGGTCCACGGAATTGGTTAAGGCTGAAGAGTAAACAGGCCTGTAACAGACAACAGTTTCCAAATCTGCTGGCGAAGTCTGCCAGGTGGATGATTGAGAGGTGACTGAATCTTCGGTTTACCCAAGAGAATTATTTGGAAAACCGGGGAAAGTGAAAACAATATAAATCAACCCATTTTTAATATGGGCCCCTCCATATCTGTTCCTGTCTTTTGGTTTTTAAAGCCAAGTGCTAATGGTGAGGCTTTTTCGGTGTGTGCAAGGGGAGCTGGTGAGACCATTGCACAGTTGGTGGTCCTTTCTTATAATAGTAATAATAATATTTGTTGAGCACTTACTAGGTGTCAAATAGTGTTCTAAGTGCTAGGTTAGATTCAAGATAATTAGGTCAGACAACAGTCCCTTTCCCGCAAGGGACTCACAGCCTAATTAGGAGAGAGAAAAGATATTGCAAACCAGTTTTACAAATGAAGAAACTGAGGCTTAGAGAAGTTTAGTGACTTGCACAAGGTGAGAGCTGAGGGTGCTTAATGAGTACCGATCCAAGTGAATGGGCAACATGAAAGGGAGAGGGAATGGGGAAATGAGGAATTAGTTGGGGAAGCCCTCTTGGAGGAGATGTAATTTTAGTAAAGCTTTGGAGGTGGGGAAAGTGGTGGGCTGCCATACGTGAAAGAGGAGGGAATTCCAGATCAGGAATTACAATAAGGAGGAATTGTATAAGGGTTCGGTGGTGTGATAGTCAAGACGGAGATACAGTGGAATTTATTGAGCACTTACTGTGGGCAGAGCAGTGTACTAAGAGCTTGGGAGAGTACAGTACAATAGAGTTGGCAGACATGATCCCTGCCCACCAGGAGCTAATGAAACTTTTCCTGTTTTCAAAAATACTCTTCCAGTTATTGTAATCTTTTCTTTTAGATTTATGTTCACCAACAAAGCCAGAAAACTTGCAAGTCTCTCCAAAGAAGAAAGGTAAGAAATCAAAGTCATTTCAGATAGTTTCTAGGATTTTTTTTTTTCCTTTAGCTGTTAGAAAATCTGGCAATTGAGAAAATTCTAGCAGTTCCCAGACGATCCATAGGAATGTCATGAAGGCAACGATTACTGAGTGGTTGCACTGCTTGATCTTTGGTTAAAGTCAATAAGTGGTATTTATTGAGCACTTACTATGTGCAGAGCACTGTACTAAGGGCTTTGAACAAATCTAAACAATAATATGTATTTCCTCCCTGCTTATGGCATGGAATCAGCACTTACAGAGTGGTGAAGTGCTGGGATAGTTACAAAGTAATGAAATCGGAAAAAGTTCCTCTCCCCGAACAGGGCTCATAATCCATCATATCCCCATTTTACAGATGAGGAACTGAGGTCCAGCATAAGGATCACAGGTCAGTGGCAGATCTAGGCCTCAAACCTAGGCCTCCTGGTTCCTAGCCATCCACTGCTCTATTCTGTGTTTTATCCATTAAGCATCACTGCCGCCTATATGGAAGTAATACCTTCCATCCCTAGGTGGAAGTTCTGCAACTCTGAATCTATCTCCAGTTTCAACTTGAAAAATGCATGTAGAAGAAAGGAATATTAGGAAATAATTGAACAACCCCCACATCTCTTCTTCCCCAACGAAGTGTCCCTGCTCCCAGCAATCATTATGCAACAGATCAAACTGGATTTTTTTTATGGTATTTGTTAAGCCCTTATTATGTACCAGGCACTGTTCTAAGCACTAATACAAGCTAATTGGGTTGGACACAATTCATGTCCCACATGGGGCTCCCAACCTGAATCCTCATTTGGAGATGAGGTCACTGAGGCAGAGTGAAGTGACTTGCCCAAAGTCACAGAGCAGACAGGTGGCAGAGCTGGTTTTAGAACCCAGGTCCTTCTGACTCCAGGCACCTGCTCTAATCCACTAGGCCATGCTGGATCTCAGCAAACCCACTGTGTTTTAAAAAGTTTCGGTAGTGAAAAGAAAAATGTGAAACTTTGAAATGGTGTTAGAAGAAACTGGGTAAAATAAAGGAGGCCTACATTTCAGTCTTATTTTTTTCCTTCTAGGAAGCAGAAACTCTGTGAACTCTACGCCAAGGTTTTGGGACTAGAAGAAGCTTTGCATGTAAGGCTTGTTCCAGCATAATCTATTTTTTTCCCCAAAGTTATTAGAAATCTTTTGAAATGAGATCTAGCATGAAGTTCGAAATTAGTTGTGAAAGCAAACTTCCTTTGAACCTTGTCATAACTTTCAAAGCGGACTGTTCTAGGCATTATCACGTATGGTTGACTGATGAGCACTGCTAATGCCCCAATGCAGAATCACCATTGGAAAGTGATTATTAATCAGAGAGATTTATTGAGCTCTTCCTATGTGGCAAGCACTGTACCAAGCATTTGGGAGAGTACAGTACACTAGAGTTGGCGAAGTCATGGATCTCTTCAGCTGTGAGAGCATGGAGTTTTTTAACTGCATGGGAAAATATTCTCCAAAAATCCCCCCAGTTTTTTGAGGATGCCTTCTGGACCTTAGCTGACCACTGCTTCCATTGAACACATTCATTTTCAGACAAATTTGTGTAGTAGAATTGATAATTCAGGAGAAGATGGAGGGGGTTGAGTTGGGGTGGTACAATTAAAAAAAAAAAATTGAGCAATACAGCACTGAGAGTTCCTTCTCCAGTTGGGCACTATGGATCACTGTTCATCATCTGCCGTAATTTGTTTTTTTGTCCTTCTCAAGAAAAATTACAGTTTCAATCATTGCTGAGGTCTTGTGTGAAAAAACTCTTCTGCTTTCTTTTTTCAGCCTACATTTTTGAAGGTTATTTGGGGATAGGGCATATATGTTTAATGAATAGCTCAGCTATAAGGATGGTTTAAAGGTGATGTTAGTTTAGTTTTAAGGAAGGTGGTCCCAAGAAAATATGCATCACAAAAATCATATTCTCGACTGAAATCCTATCATGTTTTGTCACTGAGGTGTGACCCTGGGGAAACTGAAATTTATAGTGTGTCACAGATAAGTATTTTTTTTACAGAGGATTTAGTCTACTAATTCAGTGTCTCTTGAATCATGGCTGAAGCTCCATTCTATATAAACAGGAATATGAGAGTGTTTACTTATCTGCTATGTGTAAATTTTCCCATTATAAAAACAAGTGGCACTTGTTTGGTGTTGCATCAATTAGATCTAATAGTTTGCTTGGAATCTCTTACAAGATGTCTTTGTAAGAGAAGCACTGTGACCTAGTGGAAGGAGCCCGGCCCTGGGAGTCAGAGGACCTGCGTTTTAATCTGGGCTCTGCCAATCGCTTGCTGTGTGACCTTGGGCAAATCATTTAACTTCTTTGTGCCTCAGTTTTCTCAGTTGTAAAATGGGGATTAAATACCTGTTCTTCCTCCTACTTAGACTGTGAACCCCGCTCAAGATAGGGATGGTGTCGGACCTAATTAACTTGAACTTGCCCCAGCGTTTAGTAGAGTGTTTGACACAGAGTAAGCACTTAACAAATACCATTTAAAAAAATTGTGTCTTGCAGCCATTGCATTACGAAGAGAAGAACTGGTGTGAGGAGCAGTACTCTGGAGGCTGCTACACCACTTACTTCCCCCCAGGAATAATGACTCAGTATGGAAGGTACTGTAGATCTACCTGCTTTAATTTGAACTCTTAAATGGCAGAAGTCATAGAGCCAAATATTCTTTGCTGCCTGGGGGTCATTCCCCCTGTGTTGGTTTAAGATCACATCTCCTTCCCCGATTAAGTCCTCTATTCCCCGACTCACTCTCCCTTCTGGGTTGTCTATGCAGTTTGATCTGTGACCTTAGGGCATTTGATATTCACCCCACCCCCAACCCCACAATGCTTAATATATATATCTTCAAGCTATGGATTATAAAATGCGTATTTATTCATATTATTCAATCATATCTATTGAGCACTTACAAAGCACTGTACCAAGCTCTTGGGAGCATACAACACAACAACAGACACATTCCCTGCTCATAACAAGCTCACTGTCTAAAGGGGTCTGTCTGTGTGTCTGTCCTTCTAATTAATGTCTCTTAATGTGTGACTCCCCCTCTAGACTGTAAGTTCATTATGGTCCCTTTACCTTGCTCTGTGAGCCCTTAGTATCATGGATACAAATTTATCCTGAAAATGACTATTTAACAGATATGAACCTGACATTTTAGCTTAATTATTCTAAATACCTAACAGAGGGAGTTTCCTGAGTTAAATATTACTTGTCACTCATTACTGCAGGCTGTGGAAATGTAGTCTTGTAAGGGAAGAGATTTTTATCTGGCATTTTATCAGTAGCATTGAGTTTGCCCCCCTCCTCCCCAGGACCAAATGCAGATGTCTAATCCTCTCTCTCTCCCCTTGTAAAGGGTCATTCGCCAGCCGGAGGGCCGGATTTATTTTGCCGGGACAGAGACTGCCACATCTTGGAGCGGGTACATGGAAGGAGCAGTGGAAGCTGGAGAAAGAGCGGCTAGAGAGGTAAAGGATGGTTTCTGCGAGCCTCACCTGTGGAGAGCAGTTCCCAAATACATTTTGGTAAAGCAGTAGGGCTGCTCCTCTTTGGTCCCTGCCATCCCTGCACTCCATGCACTAACAGTGATAAGATTGTGTGGTCCCTCTAGACTGTAAACTCATTGTGGGCAGGGAATGTGTCATATTGTTTAATCGTACTATCCCAAGGGCTCAGTACAGTGCTCTGCCCACAGTAAGTGCGCAGTAAGTTCGGTAGACTGACTTTCCAGGGTAAAGAAGCCGCAAAAGGGGCAGACGTGGATGCACAAGGATAGCTATGGTCCTGCCCTCTGCCTGGAGTCCCTGGTTATAGTGTGTTTGTTTACCTGCGTGTGTGTGTGTAAATGTACCACAGCTGGAGATCTCTCTGTTTTTTGGTAATCCCTGTGTTGTTTTCTGGATGTGGTATGCTCTGATGCGCATGTGTGTGTGTATTTGTAGGTATTCTCACGAAGGGGGGCAATCTGCAGAAATGCAGAGGGCTACAGGCATGGGAATAGGGGGGACAGGTGGCTGGGGAATCAGCAGACCAAGCTGCAGGGTGGTTCTGGATGCATTTCTGGGACGGGCCCAGCTGCTGTATCCAAGAAGGCAGAGAAGTAGAGGTCCAGCCAGAAAGCGGGGAGTGCGAGGCCCAGCCACCAGGCTCCTCTCCAATAGCAGACACTAGGGCTACAGCCAGGGGTGGGAGGGAGGTTAAGTTTGGCCAGTGGATAGGGATAGGCCCACATGCTTTGTGGACCAAGGCAGACTTGGGGAGATGGCAACCCCATTCCTTCTGTGGCGAGCGATGGATTGCCCTTCTAGCAGAAAGCTTAAGTGAAGCTTTTTTTCTTTTTGGTTCTTTTCTCCTCAAGCTTTTACAACTGGTCTCAAAGAACTAACTTCTGTAGAAAAACAGTCTTCTAAGAAGAGGCCACCATAATTGGCAGTGATATGCCACGTGGCCAACAGTCCATCACTTGCCTGTGTGTGACCCCAGGCATGTCACTTAACTTCTCTGTGTGTCAGTTTCCTCATCTGTAAAATGGGGATACAATACCTGTTCTCCCTCCCTCTTAGATTCTGGGCCCCAAATGGGACATGAACTGTGTTCTAGATGATTATTTGTGTCTACCCTAGGGTTTAGTATATTGCTGGGCACATATTAAGGGCTTAGCAAATGCCACAATTATTATTAATATTATTAGAGCCACATTTATCTTAATTCCTGAGAAGGACTTCCTTCTCTTTCCAACTCAAAATACTTGCTAGAACCCCACCAGTTCCTTGCCTACAGAACTGGAATGAAACTTCTAAAAATTAGCCTGGGCCTACTTTTTAACAAATGTCATCCCTCTGGACAGAGATTTTTTTTCTTTTTACAATGAAGATTGAAATTTATCATGATTCACTGCGAAAAGTCTTTCTTCCCCCTTCCAGGTGCTGAGTGCTATGGGGAAAATTCCAGAGGATGAAATCTGGAAGCCAGAACCAGAGTCAGTGGTAGGTGATTTTCTTTGTGGAAAAATACGTTCCATTCAAATCAGATCAGGTACATTTTAAAGGATGGCATGAACACATATACACATTCTCATTCTGTCCCTCTCTCTCTCTCTCTCTCCTCCTCTCTCTCTCTCTACCTTCCTCTCCTCCTGCATACCCATCACACACACTTCAGAATGCTTCTCCCCAGGACAACTGTGGATGTGAATACTGACTTCATAAGCAGCAGAGTCTACATCCTCACAGAAGGATTTAGTGACAGATGACTGAGTCTGGGGATTTGCCCTGTGCTAATCAGGACTGGCTTTAGACTTTATGGGGCCCTTTTGCAAGAAATCAGTTTTCTTCCCACCCCAGCCCTCTGCCCAAGTGACATGTGATGGCAATCATTCGATGCTGGAGACAAAGTTGCGTGTTGATGGCATGTGCAGTGTTTTGCAGAGGAGTCCTGCTGTGGAGCAGTAGTGCTCTCCTGGTTCTGTATCAGGAGACTTCTAGAGGGGTCCTTTCGGACCACTCCAGCCACCTTCTCCCACTCCCAGCCTAGGGGAGGCAGTTGGGAGCCATCATGGCATGAGGCCCTTTGGGAGTAGAGTCCACCAGTTGTAGCCGTGAATGCTGTCTCCATGGAGACAATCCAGCCCCACCCTCACAGACAGCAGCAGAGCCCTGAGTGTCCCCTCTGACATGACACCTGTGTGGCATGTCTCCATCTGGAACTGAGAAATCTTTTAAGATAGTGACTGTATGGGAGCACCGTCAGAGATGGGTGGAGGGGGACAGATTCTGTATTACCTCTTCAGTACTGCCCTGTCCCCTCTGAAGTTGTGCCTTTATGGTGGCCATCTTAAATAGGTCTGATATTGCCACTATTTTGGGTACATCCCTGGCTGCATCCCTGAGGCAACTGCTTACCTCTCTTACCTTCTGAAACTGGCCCTGGTGATCAGTCAGTCAATCAATTGTATGCATTTATTGAACACTTACTGTGTGCAGAGCATTGTACTAAGCACCTGGAAACAATGAACAGCCCCAAACGAGCTTTCATTTGACCTTACCCAAGGGAGCTCACTGCTTCTTTCCAAAATCGTGGACTAGCATAGTGCCAGGTCCAATTTGTTTCTCCCTGTAGGCACCTCATTTGATCCGAGGCTTCAGATAGGCTACTGAAGTTTCTACCACCGACACTTTCCAAATTTCAAAAGACAGGTAGATCATGTCGCCTTATTTTAGATTTTTGGGATGCTACATTGCAACATCTGAACGGCTTCACTACATTATAGCTGAGCTCTGCATTTCCACCCTCGGCCCTTCACAATGCGGGGACTGACACTGACGTTGAATCTTCCCTCCTTCAGGATGTCCCAGCCCGTCCTATCACTACCACCTTCTGGGAGAGAAACTTGCCCTCGGTCCCTGGATTCCTGAAGCTCGTCGGACTGTCCACCGTCTTTGCTTCGGCCACTGTCCTTGGAGTCTTGGCTTATAAAAGAGAGCTGCTTGTTCGGCATTGAAGTTAACCCTCCCCCCTTTAGCCCGCTTCCTCCACCTTTTGTCTTCAATGTCTTTGCTCTGGGCCTCTGCTTCCCTATTTCCCCATTCATTAAGAGGGTAGAATGGGGAAACCGTGCAAGACCAGACAAGCAGGTAAAGTGATTGGATTCCTCCTGGTGGAAAGTATCCCTGCCCCAATGGTCCAAAGGTTTGATGTCTTTCTCTTTCATTTAAGAGATAAAACTAAGTCCAAGTAAAGCAAAAATTCAGTATTTCGCAGAGAGCACAATGTAGTGTTTGAATAATGATGATAATCTTAATTGTGGCATTTAAGTGCTTACTGTGTGTCAAGTATTGGGGAAGATACTATAGAATCAGATCTCAGCTTCTGATCCATAAGGTATGAGGAACACAGATGCCCTGAAATGAAAGTCTGTTGAAATTTTGAAATTTATGAAATACGATCGTGGAGTTGGGGAAAAAAATCAGTTTGAATCCTTCATGCATACGTGCCTACATACGTACCCTGGGTGTGAATTGGGATAGCTTGTTGTTAGTGATGCTTTTATTGCAACCAGTTGTAAGTTTTACATCCTGTTTTGCTCTCACCCAAGTGCTTTTTAACCTAACTATATAAAGTCTGATATTCCATTGGATTATTCTCCTGGATTTCTTTCATTTAAGGCAATTGAGTTTTGGTGTTCTACTCTCTTGTTCCAATGAGAGCTGAGTGTGGTAATTGTCCAAGGAAACTTGGTGGCTTGATCAATCTCTGGTTTTGTTTGAGCACTTCTTGTGGGCAGAGCACTGTTCTAAGCACTTGGGAGAGGACAATAGAATTATCAGAGAAGATTCTTGTCTTCAAGGAACTCTGTCTAGCAGGATTAAGCAAAGGTAAGTCATGATCTCAAATGTAAAAAGTTGATTGAGACCTCAGAGAACCACCATAATGGCCAACTGAGACACAGAATTGCCTTTGGGAGTTTTGGCTTCTTGGACGAACTTCAGAAAGAAAATATAAAACATTTAGAAAGGTTCACTTTTTAACAAACTCCCATTCTGTAGGAGTTTCCTCTGGTCCCAAAAGGTGTAACTTAAAAGCAACTCTTAAATGATACTGGCACAGAGACCTCCCTCATGCTGATCCTCAAAGTTGGAGCCTTGAGTTTTACTGGGGTCTGTCCCCTAAGACTTGTTTTCACAGGTTGTAAGGCTGGACTCCAGTGGACCTTCCCTGTGTCATGCCTGGGGCTGGCAGAAGCTTGGTGCAGTGCTCTCGAGTGATGTCAAGTAAATGGAAACAAGGTAATCAATCAGTTGGTATTAATTGCTTACTATATGCAGTAAGCGTCTACCACTTGGGAGAGTATAATTTAACAGAATTAGCAGAGAAGTTCCCTGCTTGTGAAATAACAATGACGATGATGATGATAATGATTGTGATATTTTTGAAGCACTGTACTAAATGCCTGACTAGATAATCAGGTCAAACTTAGCCCCTGTCCCATATAGGGCTCCCAGTCTCCAGCCACTTTATCCCCATTTTTCAGATGAGGAAAGAGAGACATGAAAAAGCTCAGTGATTTGCTTATGGTCATGTAATAATAATGTTGGTATTTGTTAAGCGCTTACTATGTGCAGAGCACTGTTCTAAGCGCAGGGGTAGATACAGGGTCATCAGGTTGTCCCATGTGAGGCTCACAGTCTTAACCCCCATTTTACAGAGGAGGTAAATGAGGCACAGAGAAGTGAAGCGACTTGCCCACAGTCACACAGCTGACAAGTGGCAGAGCCGGGAGTCCAACTCATGACCTCTGACTCCGAAGACCAGGCTCTTTCCACTGAGCCACGTAGCAGACAGGTGGCAGAGGTAGTGAGTCCAGGGCCTCACCCTACTCCCCCTCTATGCCCCAGGCTGGCAGCAGTGTGGGAAACTCTGGCCTGGTTCAGCCTTCAGGGGCAAGAACGACCTGGGAACTTGCCTAGCTCCAGGCAGGACCTCTCCTGGCATTAACTCCCACAGAGGCTGGAGCGGTCCTCAGGGGCCGTGGAATGGGAGCCGTTGCTCACAGTGCGCTGAGACAGAGAAGGCCCTGTGTCATCCCAGATGGGCAGTTTGCAGGGGTAGGAGAAGCGTACAACCCAGGTTAGCACTGCCCTGGGGTAGGGATGACTCTGCGCTGTGTTAGTGCTGTTTGAGAAGACCATCTGCCTTTTTCCCTAGTCATAGCAGTTTGATAGCTGGCTGTGGCAAAATCCCCTAAAATAGCCAGTAGTAGTGTAGGGGTCAGTAGTTCTCATTTCAAGAAAGATCTTTCCTGAGTTCAGATTTCTTGTTGCACATGCTTTGTCCAGCTCTGGGCAGAGGAATAGAAGTATGAGGACAGTTAAGACATGCTTTTTGGTGTTAATGTTGTGGAGAAAGTTACAGTGCAAATACGCAATCTACATCTTGCAAGTAATATGAGGTATTTCTTTTTCTTTCTGGTTGTCTGGTATTTTGGGGTGCTCTCAGCATTCTCACTACTCCTACATGTTGCCTTTAGGCCCCAGGGAACTGGACAGGGAGGACTATTAATAGAAAGTAACTCATTCCCAAGAATGGGGGCATCTTGAAGACGTGGAGGCAGGAGACAGGTGAGGCCAGAAGAAGCAGGCTGACAGGAAGAGATTTCTAGGTATCAGTGCGAGGCGTGGTGTGAGAGGCCGGATTCGGATTGACTGCTGCTTCCTCTGTAAACTGTCTAGCTGACAGCTGATTTTCTAGGCACTTTCCACATCTTGCTAGTGAGACTAGCCATTGCTACCGCTGACAGGGGAAATCTGAAATGGAGTGATTGACCTGCTAAAGGTCACAGGGCGTCCCGCTATCAGGGCTGGTTTAGAAAAGAGTGAAGCGGGGATGGATTAAAGGCAGCAGATGGCATTAAAACAAGTCACCCTTCCTCTTCTCCCATGAGGTCAGAACTCAGTGTGCTTCAGAGATCAGCTGCAGGCCTCATTAGGGTAGGGATGTTGTCATTTTAGACAATCTCTACCGAGACAGGGAGGAAAACAAGGATAACACACAATCTGGTGTGTGGGTACACTAGAAACTGCAGCAGCTTCTTTCCAGACCATTGAGGAAATCCTTGAGGTTTGGGGTGATAAAACCTGATAGAAAAAAGAGACATTGTAAAAGCCTATGTGTCTATATGCTCCTTGTCTTTGAAATACCCAGTTTGATTTTACAGTGCCCTTATCCTTTAACAAGCCACCTGGAATAATCCTCCACTCCGCTCCTAACTTCCCCTCGTGGAGCAGTGGAAAGAGCATGGGCCTTGAGAGTCACAGGACCTGGGTTCTAATCCCACTCTGGTACATGCCTGCTGTATGACAATGGACAATTCACTTAACTCCTCCGTGCCCCAGTTTCCCCATCTGTAAAATGGGGATTCAATACCCATTCTCCCGTCTACTTAGGCTGTCAGCCCCATGTGAGACAGGGATTGTGTCTAACCTAATTATCTTTTATCTACCCCAGCCCTCAGTACGGTGCATGGTACATAGTAAGCACTTAACAAATACCACAGTTATCGTTATTACTATGCCAGAGAATAATGTCAAATGTCCAGACCTGAGGTCTGAACTACTTTGGGGAATTGAGATGTGTAATTGGCTTGTTCGAGCCAACACTCCTTTTAGTGAGAAGCAGCATGGCCTAGCGGATAGAGGACCTGGGTTCTAATCCCAGCTCCCCACTTGTTTGCTGTGTGACCTTGAGCAAGTCACTTAGTTTCTCTGTGCCTCAGTTACCTCACCTGTAAAATGGGGAAACCCTGTGTGTGACAGGGACTGATAAGCTTGTATCTACCCCTGCACTTAGAACAGTGCTTGACACACAGTAAGCACTTAACAAGTACCGTCATCATCATCATCATTATTATTTCTTGGCCAAGCAGGAGAGCTTTCCTGGACCCCAAAACTGTCTCCTTCCAATAAAAGGGCATCTAAGGTAGAGAAGAAGGGAGTTGCATAATTAGGATAAGGACTTCTTTCCTAGCAGAGAGAGCCAATTAGACCAATTGCAGCTTAATAACAATAGTAATAATGTTGGTATTTAAGCGCTTACTATGTGCAGAGCACTGTTGTAAGCGCTGGGGTAGTTATAGGGTAATGAGATTGTCCCACGTGAGGCTCACAGTCTTCATCCCCATTTTACAGATAAGGTAACTGAGGCACAGAGAAGTTAAGTGATTTGCCCACAGTCACACAGCTGACAAGTGGCAGAGCTTCCCAAATGAAAATTTGGGATCCTGTGCAGTTTTCAAGAATCCTCTGGGCTCTGCAAATTTCCACAAAGATTCTTTTTGCACATGCCTTTACGATGTTCTCAGGTATATAATGCCACACAGATTATGTTTTTCTCCATTGAAACCAGAAAGCGATGTCTTCTCATCAGCTTCAAACCCCAAATCTTTCGAATGGCACCCCGAATGGACAGAAGGAGAAACACTAGCCTTTCCCGAAAGGTAAATATATACCGGTTCTGTATTTGGATGCACTGAATAGCTTCTTATTATTTCCTGACATAAACATTTCAGGGATGGGAGGGTTGGCAAAGGAGTGCTTGGAATTATTTGGCACCATCCATGGATAGCCTAGATAAAAGTGAATTATTGCCAAAGCCTTCTATCTCAGAGGTCACTGTATAAAACTCCAGCTTAAAAAATGAGCAATTGCACCATGTAGAGGTAGATAGAGGCTGAGGAATGAAATTACATATGTCTACTTATCCCTGTTCCCCCTGCTTCCTTAGCCCTGGGATTTTGCAAGAGTTTTAAGCCTTATTATTACTATCATCATCATTATTATTATATTAGTTATGCACTGGGGTAAATACAAGCTGATTACATTAGCCACAGTCTTTGTCCCGTATGGGGCTCACAATATAAGTAGAAGGGAAAGACGACTTTCCCTTTTATAGATGAGGAAACTGAGACTCAGAAAAGTATAGTGACTTACCCCAGGTCACACAGCAGGCATCTGGCAGAGCAGGAATTAGATTCCAGGTCCTCTGACTCCTAGGCCCATGCTTTTTCCATTAGGTTATGCTGATCCTCAAGGCATGCGGGGGGGAAAAAAAAAGTAGGAAATAAGCACAAGATTTGCTAAAGGTCTGGAGTGATCTTTCAGTCTCAACGTGCAGCCTTATGGGCATGATTTCTCCAAGATTCAGCCAGAGACCTGAATCTCAGATGAGGGAGGCATGTGGCTTTTTCCTGGGGGCTCATTTTCAATATGGAATTTTCCTCTAGTGCCTTGGTAGATATTAAATGAACCATGGCAATAAATAAATACTCCTCTGTTGGTTCTGACTTGAACCTCAGAGACCCTGGGGAGATCTGAAGAACATGCCTGTCAGTTATAGCTGCCAGATTGACTTTGTGGTGCTAAGGGGCTGGTTAAATTTCCTTTTTGATGTACGACCAGCTCAAGTAAGATGGCTAGAGAATCATCCTTGAATTCAGTAAAAATGGGGTTAGCCTCAGGTATTACCATCACTGAGGGAGGTAAGGTTTGGTGGCTCCCTTGGAGTGGTGCACACTCCCTTCCTCCTCTCCCCTCCTCCCTCCCCCAGCTAGGAATAGTCCAGTGGGCTGACCCAAAGGGCCAGGAAGCATAGTCAGTCAATTGTATTTATTGAGCGCTTACTGTGTGCAGAGCACTGTACTAAGCCCTTGGTGTACAATATACAACGAGCTTACAGTCTAGAGGGGGAGACAGACATTAATATAAATTTCGGATGTGTTCTTAAGTGCTGTGGGTCTGGGACAGGGGATGAATAAAGGAAGCAAGTCAGGGTGCTGCAGGAGAGAGTTGAAGGAAAAGAGGCTCTTAGGCAAGGAAGTCCTCTTGGAGGAGATGGGCCTTTTAATAAGGCTTTGAAGTGGGTGAGAGTCAGTATCTGTTGGATATGAGGAGGGAAGGCCTTCCAGGCCAGAGGCAGGCCGTAGGTGAGACGGCGGCAAGATAGATGCGATCGAGGGACAGTGAAAAGGTTAGCGACCAAGGAGCAAAGTGTGTAGGCTGGGGTGTCGTAGAAGAGCAGTGAGGTGAGGTAGGAAGGGGCAATGTGGTTGAATGCTTTAAAGCCAAGAGGGAGGAGTTTGTTTGTTTGCAGAGAAGCAACGTGGCTGAGAGGAAAGAACACAGGCTTGGGAGTCAGAGGATGTGGGTTCTAATTCCGGCTCTGTCATTTGTCTGCTGTGTGACCTCGGGCAAACCACTTGACTTCTCTGTGCCTCATTTACCTCATCTGTAAAATGGGGATTAAGACTGTGAGCCCCTTGTGGATTACCTGATTACTTTGTATCTACCCCAGGGCTCAGAACAGTGCTCGGCACATAGTAAGCGCTTAACAAATACCATCATCATTATTATTATGCAGAGGTGGATGGGCAACCACTGGAGGTTCTCGAGGAATGGGGAAACACGGCCAGAACGTTTTTGTAGACAAATGATCAGGGCAGCAGAATGAAGTATGGAGTGGGGAGAGCCAGGAGGTTGATACAGTCATCTAGGCGGGGTAGGATAAATGATTGGCTTAACGTGTTAGCAGTTTGGATGGAGATGAAAGGATGAAATGAATGAATAATATACCGATGTTCTTACAGGCTGACCTAGGAAGGAGATCTATTTATCGGCCGGCAGATGGCGCCGTATTTCAAGGTTCTAATGGGCTGCTCTCCGGACTGTCCCCAAGCTGGACTTAAAAAAGGAAAAAAATCTGAAAAGTTCCTCACAGGACTTTCATCCAAGGATAATAATCCAGGCCAGTAGTCTCGTCCCGGAATCCCAAAGGATGGGGTTGTTTTGCTGTACTCTTGTGTAGGATACAATGGCATCTTTTGCCCCAGGAATTATAATGCACTAATTTCTCGGCAACTGATCGTTATTCTAACAGTAGTAATAATAACTGTGGCATTTGTTAAGCACTCACTACGTGACTGGCGCTGAACTAGATGTGGGATAGATACCAAATAGGTCAGACCCTGTCCCTGTCCCACATGGGGTTCACAATCTAAGAGGTGGGAGAACAGGATTTTAGTTCCCATTTTACAGATAAGGAAACTGAGGTTCAGAGAAGTTCAGTGACTTGCTAAAGGTCACACACAAGTGGTGGAGCCAGTCTTCTGACTCCGAGCCCTGTGCTTTGTTCTCTGGGATTTAGGAATAAGTTTAACAAAACCCAAATGGTGGTGATGATTTTGCTTCTATAGATCAACTTTTGAAAAGACACCGACTTATTTGTTCTTAGATTGTTGGAATCTTTGTTTTAATTGCATGTGCTGGGCAAACTGTCCAAAAGAAAGGTCCAGAGTAACTCTCATTATGCCATGGCAAAGGAGTTTAGAGAGCTATTGTGGCCTCATAGGCTTTTTATCTTGTAGAGCCAACTTCAGATAATTTTCCTCTCCTTCCTGGTCATATTCCCCCAACTGCCACTTAGTCTTTGTGTCCACCTGTTTTCTACTCATCATTTTGCTTCTTACCTATTTATCATCTCTAACTACTGCATTTGTCTTTCTCTGTCCATGTGTCTCCCCCCGTCAGATTGCAGGCTTCTTGAGGGCAAGAGTCATTCTTTTGACTTTGATTTGTGGGTTTGCAAGAACCTATTTAAATGTTCAGACTGCAGGAGGTACTCAGTAAGTGTTAGGGGTGGTGATGATGAACCAATTTTATCTAGAAACACCCCAAAATAAAATCTTGTAGTTTGGTGGTTTGGGGAGTTACTTTTTTTTTGAGAGGGCAAGGAGGAGGCTGGGAAGGGAACTGTGTGATTTGCAGTGGTTGTAAAACTGTAGCACATGCTGTGTTTTTTCTGGCTGAAATGGTACAATAATGATGGTATTTGTTAAGCGCTTACTATGTGCCAAACATGAACATGGTAACTTGGTCTTTATATTGAATTTCAGAACCTATTTAATTTTAGTAATAGCACTAACAAAATGGCATTTATTTGTTCCACCCAAATTAAAATAATAATTATAGTATTTTTGCTGTTTCCTTCATTTGTCCTTCTATAGGATGGGGAGACTGGCTATTAGAGTAGTGAATCCCATTCCTGAGCCCCTAGAAACCTCATCAGCTGGTGTTTTAGCTACAGGTAGGTATCTTCCTTTGTTTCTCGAGGTTGAGTGGAACTTCTCACCTGGACTGTCTTGGTGACAACCACAGCTAAGCCATCAGTAAGAATTTACAAAATGGTTACTAGTTTAGTTCTAGTGTATAACAAAAATGAAGACTCTTATTGGCTTCATATTGGCCACTGCTGGCTCTCAAAAATCCCACACCTCCTATCCCAAAGCTTCCCCAACACACAGGGTACCGATTAGCTGGAGCCAGACTGCAAAACCAAATAGCCACCTGTCTAAAAATGGTGCTTGAGTGCAAGGAAAGATGTTAAAAATATACTCATTTTAACTCTAGGTCTATAGTGTGGAAGCAGATATGTTTAAATTGTATAATCTTCTCAGGCTGAGTACGTTTACAAGTAGCAAGCATGTCTTCAGTTAAAAGGGCAATTAAAGTTTCCTTTTAAGTGTGATAAACTGAGTTACATCGAGACAAAGTGGTAATAATGGTTAGGGGTTGATCTGGAAAGATAACCCAGGAATCCTGAACTCCCCCTGCCCTTAACCCCTGAGCTAATAGTTCTTACCTGGTCATTCCTGGAATTAGCAAAATGCCTGCATTATCCATCCCCAATCGCCTTATTGTTATTACTTCTTTCAGTGCCGATGTCCACCCATCAGCTGTGAGAGATAGCTTCACTCCAGTTTGATGTTTCTGGCTCTGGAGAGGCCTGTGGTTGAAGGACACCTGGAACCTTCCTCTGAGGTAAGGCCCGATTCCCTCAGCCTTGGCCTCTCTACCCACCAGCCAAAGGACAGGTTTGTAAATAGAGGAGGCAGGACTGAAATGGGGACAATATTCACTCTACTTTATTAGCAAACAAGACAGCAGGATAAAGGCAAAACCTTACTGCAGAGACCAGGAACACACCCACTCCCATTCACTTCCTCACACAAAAATGACAGGCAAATGCTTCGGTCAGTAAACAGACAACCAATTGAATGTAAAGCCCCTCTCTCTCCCACCTTTTCCCTTAACACAGCATTAGATTTGACACCGCAGCTAATCCCCACCGAGCACCTAGGATGGAGATCAGACTAGAGTGTTTAAATTCAACCTTTAGAGTCGGGAAGGAGAGGTCCACGGCTCAAGTTTAGGGCTGAAGTTGGTGCTCCCTGAAAACAGTCATGCCAGTCTGAGAAATGGGCATAAGGGGGAAGAGTTGGCAGTCAAGAACCCAGCATGACTGTACCCACCCAGGAGGAGCCAAAAGGCCACTTTCCAACTCCTCCATCCCCTAGACCTCACATTGGGATGCAGAGCAAGGCAGCCATCACTGCTCCCCCCACCTCAGCCTAACCCCCGCTGACCCCCCAAAAAAGGAGTCTCTCCCTGTCTCCTCCTTTAGCTTTGGAAGACTTCACAGGTGGGATGCTTGCTTAGATTTTTTTTTTTCAGACTCACTCTTCCAAACTGAGCCATTCACCCTGTAAAAGCTTTGATTTCTCTACTTTTATACTTATTTCCAATGCCCTGTCAGGATTCTCCAAGCCAGGGACAAAATTTCTTCACAGGAACCATCAGAAAACCTGGCCCTCACATGCCTTGCTGTTCCCCGACCACTGTGGGAAAAGAGCGTTAGCCTGGCTATTCTAGAAGAAGCTACCAGGCCAGCCTTGTTTCAGGACAGGATCTTTAACGTAGGGAGCCACTCCTGAAAAGAGGTTTAAAAATTTATTCATAAACCATATTTTTTTTTTAAGAAAAAGGTAAACAGGTTATAGAAATGACTCTTTCCTACAGGGATTTGGCACTTAACTTCCAGAAGTTCCAAAATCGACACTATGGCTTCATTCTATCAAGCGACACAAATTAATCGGCACAGACAAGGGGCCGAGTCGACCGTGTTTCTATTGGGACTGATTGGGAGAAGTTTTTGGTTACGTGAACAGTGATCAGCATAAAATTGGCTTGTTAAATCAGTGCACAAAAATGGGGTCCAGCATTACAGCTTTCATTTTTTTCCAGGTTCCCCGCTTCCTGGTGTCGGGAAGGAATAACAGAGCGAGATCGGAGGAGATGCCTCAGTTTTGCTGGAGCAGCCGGCTTCTGAAGACCACCAACCCTACAGCTGCTGCTGAAGCGGACAATCCAATGAGCTTCAGAAGTCCGGGGACCGAGGGCAAGTTCCTTTCCCAGAAGGTGGTGGTGATTGGTCGGGCTACGACATCCTGGATGGGAAACAAGAATATTCATGTGTGGGGATCTCTGAGGTAATGATGATAATAATCGTGGTATTTGTTAAGTGCTTATATGCCAGGCATCATAATAAGTGCTGGGGTGGATAAAAGCAAATCAAGTTGGACACAGTCCCTGACTCATGTGGGACTCACAGTCTCAGTCCTCATTTTACAGTTGAGGTAACAGGCCCAGAGAATGAATGGACCTGCCCAAGGTCACATATCAGACAAGTGGCAGAGTCGGGATTAGAAGCCATGACCATCTGACTCCCAGACCCGTGCCCTATACACTACACCATTATGCTTCTCTGAGGTGAAGGAGCAGTAGCTACAGTATTTGTGAAGCAGCTCTGGGTGGGGAAAGCACTGTACTAAGTGCTGGGAAAAGGCAGGAGTGAGAAAATTAGACCTGGTCCCCAAGTAGCTACCATTATCTGAGAATATGGAGGAAGAGGTAGCTGGTGCCAGACCAGTGAAGTCCTAAATCTCCCTTGGTTTGGGGAGTGGACAGTACCCCCTACGTGAGTTACTACAGGTCGAAGAGCTGGAAGGATTTACCTGGGATTCTGGCTCCGTCTTCCAAATCTCACTCTTTGTTATCTTCCCCATGGCGTGCAAAACCTGGAATCCAAAAAGATGGCTACAGTGATGCTACACTGAGCTCGGCGGGTCTGAGGTCGGGCTCACACAGAACGGGGGATGGACGACCAGCCTTGGGGGCCAGGAAGAGCCCCGGCCCCAGAGGCTAACCTTGGGGGTAGCTGAGCGAAAGGACGCAGACAACCAGCATGTCCGGGTAGCTTCCAGACCTGGTTCAGATTGTTTGGGCAAATGTGGCTTCTCTACATCTGGAAATGCCACAAATCAGCTTGAATGATCTGGTCGAGGAGCCCTCAGATAAGTGTGCAGCCGTCCAGCTCCCTACGGCACCCGGGGTCTGAACTGAATGAGCTGGGATTGGTCTCCCCTCCAGAATGACCCCTACTCCAAATGCATAAGAGAGGTGACCAAGCTGTTCATATCAACGGGGCTGCATGGGAGCACACTGGCTACTTTTCTCTGCTTTTGAAGATGAGGAGGAGATTGGCTTAGTTAAGAGCCAATCTGAACTCCTACTAGCCATGCAGGCTAGGGCTAGGCCTCTCCACTCTGGGCAAGGGAACAAAGTATACCCTTTGTACTCTGAAAAATCTTAAATTAATGTTGGGACCTTTCTCTGTTCCAGGGTCGCTGCAGCTGCATCTCAACTTGGAGAGTGCCAACACCATTCAAGGTAATTTGCCTAATGATGACGGCTAGCTATAATATAGTATTTTTGCACCTGGAGCTTGGAATAAGCCCCAGGTTAGGGTTTGCTGAGGAAACACCACCTCCCCCATTTCTAGTCATGCTCACAGCATATCTGCCTCTCAGCTCAAGTGTGCCCACCCAAAGAAAACAAGCCACTCTTTTTTGCACAGACTACCAGAGAGCTAGAGGGGGTCTGCAGGGAGCCAGGATTTTAGCTCAATCAGAACTTTAGCTTGTTGACTGGTGAAGGGCCCGGCCCACCCCTTGGGGGGTGGAGTTCTGAGGACTCTTCATTTACCCCTGCAAGGACCACAGCCATTCTTTCAGCTTCAGCTCCAGTGGCAGAATGACAAAGGACCAGCTGGTTGGGCAGTGGCTGGATTGCCCAGTGTCTCAACAGGACAGACAAACGTCCAGAATGTTATGCCAAAGCCCAAGGTGGCCTTGTTCAGAGGAGAGACAGGGGCCCCTTCTTTCTGACCTCTCTTGCTGCTCTCTCTCCAGCCTGCACTGCGCCCTCCATGTACCCGCTCCACTGAGTGGCGGTCTCTGTGCCAGCAAAATAGATCTTGTCGACCGGCTGGCGGATGATTCTGCAGAGCAAAAGGGAGAGATCAAAGAAAGGTGAGCTGCTCAGGGGCTTCCTGGGGGAAAGCCCAAGGAGGAAAGGACGGTTTGACCAGAGCCAAGGGGTGACAGCCCCTCTCAGGCTGATCACCAGGGCAACCATGATTCAGGATCCCTCCTTCAGTATCCCGTCACTTCGGTAACAGCTCCTCCAGTTAAAGATCACCTGTGGAGCAGTGGCCCGAGGAGCACTCCTTAAGTGACTGAAACTCGGGGATAGGCCTAGCATCATTCAGGCTTCGGGGCCAAAGGTCCTTCACGTGAAGGGCAGGTGACACTGAAGTCTGCATCCGCTGCAACAGCACGAATACACAGATGGGTGTGAGATGTTTCTTCTCTACCACAGCATGCCAAGCAGGACTTAATTCCCAAATCCTCTACCCGTTTCCTTGGAAGCTCTTTGAGAGCAGAGGTTGCATCTGCTAAATCTATTGTACTCTGCACAGGGTAAGCGCTCGTGGACCATTGGTTTTTCAACAAAAATGCCGACTGAAAACACTGGATACACCCCTTGTGACAGAAGTGACTGCTCCTGTCTTGTTTGTCCATCAATCCAAAATACTGGGTGCCTACAGTGTGCAGAGAACTGTACTAAGTCATGGGAAAAAAACATTACGATTAGGAGACATGCTTCCTGTCCCTGGGGAGCTGATAATCTAGTAGTACTGAATGACAGAAATGGGGGCCACTCACTCTGTCGCCTCTTTCTACTTTGGGGACAAAACGTAAATAAGTGAATGTTTGTTTACGGTACCTTCCATACTGAGTCATTATTCCTGGAGGGAAGTATGCGGTGTAGCAGCCTCCAGAGTACTGCTCCTCACACCAGTTCTTCTCTTCATAATGCACCGGCTGCAGGACCAGCATTCAGTGTCAGGGGAGCACAAGTGAAAGAACCATCCATTAGAGCTTTGCAAATATAGGAGAAAATGTTTCTCACCTCGGAGATAAATGACCCGAATTCTTCAAGACCCAGCTAATTCAGCAGCAATCTTATTATGAACACTAGAGGCCCTTTTATCAGATTGGCATCGAAAACGTCTATGGCATTACCTGGATTAGGTTGCCTGAGCCTTTTCTCTTCCAGTCAGGCAGAGTATAATGAAGGAATGATAACAACAAATACCACAATTATTATGATCATTATTATTATTGTTAAGTGCTTATGTGCCAAGTGCTGTTCTCAGCATTAAGGTAGATGCAAGATAATCAGATTGGACACAGTCTCTATTCCAAATGAGGCTCTCAGACTGAGAGGAGGTTAAACTATTGAATCCTTATTTTTTATTTTATTTTATTTTTTAACAGATGAGGAAAGTGAGGCACAGAAAGTGATTTGCCCATGGTCACACAGCTGGCAACTGCCAGAGCCAAGTTTAGAACTAAGGTTCTCCTCCTCACAGGCCCGTGCTCTTTCTCCTCAGTCACACTGCTTCTCTATCCTTGGGAGTGAGGTAAGACATCCATTTGTTGGAGACAATCTGGGCAAGGACGTGTTCATCTGATTACTGGATCAAACAGAATGCGGGGATTGTTTAGAAAGCCTGGGGGCATTCCCAGCCCCTTCTCTGCTGTGATGTGCACACATGGTAGGAGGAAGGAGTTTTGTGGTGTTTCCCACACTCCATTGTGTGGAAGCATCCCCGGGAGTGAAGATAGGGGTTGGGTAGTTGGGGGGGGGGGGGGGGGGGGGGGGGGGCGCAGAAACAGAAGCTGGGGCCACTACAGGGCAGAATCAGTGGCTCTAGCCAATGATCCTGCCCCCTCACACCCTATCAATAATAATAATGTTGGTATTTGTTAAGCGCTTACTATGTGCCCAGCACTGTTCTAAGCGCTGGGGGAGACACAGGGGAATCAGGATGTCCCACGTGGGGCTCACAGTCTTAATTCCCATTTTACAGATGAGGCAACTGAGGCACAGAGAAGTGAAGTGACTTGTCCACAGTCACACAGCTGACAAGTGGCAAAGCCGGGATTCAAACTCATGACCTCTGACTCCAAAGCCCAGGCTCTTTCCACTGAGCCACGCTGCTTCTCTGCTCTCCTCTATCGAGGGGCCAAAATCACCCACACTAAGGGCTGGGGATGGAATAAAAATGGGAGGAGAGAAGCTGGGGGCAGGGCCAGATATTTCAATGCCCTCCTGGCCTTGGAAAAATTCATTTTCCTACTTTTTCTTATACTCTCCCTACTCTGTTATACTCTCCCTAGTGCTTAGTAACAGTGCTCTGCCCAGTTAGCACTCAGTAAATATCACTGAATCAATCATTTATTGAGCATTATTCTGTGCAGAGCACTGTACTATGCACTTGGGAGAGTACCACACAACAATATACTTGAAACAAATTCCAATTTATTGCTCCCTCACATATCCCAGTCCAGAAGAGACCCTAGAACCTGATGATCTTGGTGAATCCTTTCTCTGCAGGTCTCCCACTGCCCTCACTATTGGTAGTTTAGTACTGGTATTTACTGAGTGCCCAATGGGCCCAACACACTGCCCTAAGCACTTGCCTAAGGTGCTTCCCAGCCAACTGTCTCTTCCCAGGGAAGGTGGTGTGAAGAAAGCAAACACGTTCAAGGTGGGTTTCCTTCAGCATTATTCCTTTAAATTCCAGAACCCAGCCTGGTACATGGAGCACCATTACGGCTGGGTATACTTTTCTAGTATATTTATGCCAACACCTCTAAAGCCCAGAGCCCTCTGAAGTGGGTTGCTTTAGCCTGATGGCAGGTAAGTCTCTTAGATAAAATCCTTCTGAGAAATAATGTAGTCATTTGGGTCACTCATTACTGTAAATGGGAATCTGGTCCTGAGGTGAATCATTAATCTCATGGTGGAAACCCCTATTAAACTAGATGATAGGACAAGGGAGGCAGCATAGCCTAGTGAAAAGTCAATGGGACTGGGAGTCAGGAGGTTTGGGTTTCTCATCCAACTTCAGCAGGTCCCAAGCCCATTTTCCAGAGGATGCCACTGGACCTGAAGGTGAGGTTAAGATAACTGCTTTCCCAGTGGCTGACCTGATTATCTTGTACTGTCTTCAGCCAGAGCTTAACAGAGACCCACCTGTGTATTCTCTCCCAGTGCTTAGTACAGTGCTCTGCATACAGTGAGCCACTTGGCTGCTGGGTGACCTTGGGCAAATCACTTCACTTCTCTGTGCCTCAGTTACCTCATCTGTAAAATGGGGATTAAGACTGAGCCCCATGTGCGACAGGGATGGTGTCCAACCTGATTAGTCTTTCTTTACCCCAGCACTTAGGACAGTGCCTGGCATATAGTAAAGGGCTTAAAAAGTACTATTAGGAGTTTAATAAATACTATTACCACAGTCTCTAGCCCCAACAGACACTTAATAAAACTCTCAATTTTAAAGAAAAGTCCGAATTGAAGGTGGAAGGACTGGCATTAATCCTGCTATTCTGCCATGTGGCCACTGTCCTCAGGACAATAAAACAACAACAATAAATTGTGACATTTGTTAAGCATTTGCTACCTACTAACACCAAGGGTAGCTACAATGAAAGTATATGAGATGTAGTTCTTATCTTGTCTGGGGTTCACAGTCTAAGAAGCAAGGAGAAACAGGTATCTTATCCCCATTTTACCGCTGAGGAAAGTGAGGCACAGAGAAGTTAAGTGACTTGGCCAAGGTTAAGCACCAGTGAAGTGGCACAGCCAGGATTAAAACCCAGGTCCTCTGACTCCTGGGCCCATGCTCTTTCCACCAGGCTGCAGATGAGAAGAAGGGATGAAAAGCTAAGCTTCCTGTCTGTACCAACACAGACCATTTGGAGTTAGTAGTAACCCCAGCTCTGTTGGCACCTGTAGTGTTAAACATAAAGAAGTCTAAGTGGACTTCTGGATTTAAAGGCCCGCCTGGCATAGTGGCTAGACCCCAGGCCTGGGAGTCAGAAGGTCATGGGTTCTAATCCCAGCTCCACCACTTGTCTGCTGTGTGACCTTGGCCAAGTCACTTCACTTCTCTGGGCCTCAGTTCCCTCACCTGTAAAATGGGGATTGAGACTGTGAGCCCCACGTGGGACAGGGACTATGTCCAACCTAATTTGTTTGTATCCACCCTAACACTTAGTACAGAGCCTGGCACATAGCACTTAACAAATACCACAATTACTATTATTTTTGCTTCCAACTGCCTTTGATTGCTAAAGCGTAAGCAAATCTGTCTATGCCCTCCTCATAAAGCTGTCAGAGAATTGTGATCGCCCTTACCTTACCACTTAAAGCAAATGCAGAAGAGCAGGCCTAGAGCTCTTTGGAAGAAACACATTAGAGAAAGTTTAAAATTTGCAAAAGACAGCTATTTCTTACGTGCAAAGCTTTATCTGATCCCAACACTCTTGCATACAGCTCACAGATTTTCCTCCTCCTACAAAAGAATATAAAAAGGCCAAAGCATGACAATAAATCATTACAAACCCACACTAAATTCCACAGAAATAACAGAACAGGATTGACATGAAATTTCAATCTGCGTTGGTCTTCAAATGCTTAAAGCTCATTTCTGTTAATCTTTGGCAGTTGTTTTCAAATGATTTAAAAGACTTGATTCATTTGAGGGTGATTGATCCAGGCGCCTAGACTCTCTCTTCTGTTTTATTTTTGCCTTATTTCACTGCTTAGCAGCACATTTGCCAGAGGGTAGGCTGGGTAGAGAAAAACAGCCATTCAAACTCAATTTCATGCACTTCAGGGGTTGATTCTAAGTTTTGCATCAGGTAGCAACACACTAAACTGTTTATGATGATTGACTGATGATACCATTCTCAGTCACTAACAATACTAAGCCTTGGCTCAGTCCCTGAATGTTTATTGATTATGTTCCTCTGATACAGCAATTACAATACCAAGTCTGTTGTATATTACTCTCCAAGCGCTTAGTACTGTGCTCTGCACACAATTAGGACTTAATAAATACCTGATTGATATTCATTAGGATACCTGTAGTTTAGAAATTTTACACAAGCTTTGATTTTTGCTGTAAAAAATAATAATGCTGATGATGCTATTTGTTAAGCGTGCTAACAGATTTAACATTTGTTAGCAGTGCTATGTGCCAAGCACTGTTCTAAGCACTGGGGTAGGTACAAGATAAGGAGGTTGGTCCATGTGGGCTCACAGTCTTAATCCCCAATTTACAGATGAGGTAACTGATGCACAGAGAAGTTAAGTGACTTGCCCAAAGTCACACAGCTGATAAGTGATGGAGCTGGGATTAGAACCCATGACCTCTGACTCCCAAGCCCGCACTCGCTATCTTAGAAATTGAAATGGAAAATGTAGCCATAGTAGAACACATCTTTATACTCTACTGCTTCCCCAATCTGCAGCTTATTTTAACGTCGGTCTTCCCCACTAGATTGTATGCTCCTTAAAGACATGGATCAACTGTCTACTAACTCAACTGCACTGGACTCTCTTCCAAGTGCTTTACTACATGGCTCTGTGCTCAATAATCAACTGCTTGATTATTAAGCGCTTGGGAGGGTACAGTACAAACGAGATGGTAGACACATTCCCTCTTCCAAGGAATTTACAGTACAGAGGAGGAAATCAGTTAACACTGTGGATTGAAGTGGTACTTTCTTATAGCCAATTAACTGATTCATTATCATTATCATGAATGATCATTCATTCATCCAGTGTACTGAAGATCACAGCACCCAAAACCTTAGACCTACCATTTTCCCCCTTACTTAGCAGGACCACAGTAGGCATCTGATCGATTGTTTTCCGGGTCACCTGTCCCTTTAAGAAACTGCATCCCCACACCCGAAAAATACAGTTGATTAGAATGGTCCATTCTAATCCATGTCCCTTGTTTCAACACTGCTGAGTCATAAGGGAACCATATCAATTTAGCCAACATCCTGAAATTCTCCCACTGCACTGAAGAACTATTTTAGTGAAAGCAGAGTTACTTTAGAAGAAAATGGTTTCAATTCCATCAAAACCTGCTCTGTAAAATATTTCAAGACATAGAAATTGAAAAAAAGCTAGCTCCAGCCCCACTAAATCTACTGGCCCCTAAGTGATTTGCGCACAGAAAGTGTTCAGTAAATACCAATAATTGACTGACTGATCTGTCCCCTAGTAGCTTGACAACACGCCCCAATCGATCAATTGTATTTGAGCGCTTAGTGTGTGCCGAGCTCTGTTAAGCACTCCCCGTCTGAAAGTTTGTTGAAAACTAAAAATTGTTCCTAGCAACGAGCCCTGGAGTAGTCAAGCGGGGAGATACACAAGCCACAGTACAGCTCATGTGATCACCCCAGCTAAAATTGTGAAATACTTTATAGGGTCAAAATGCTTTGAAGAGGGTTCTCCTGAGGAAAGTCAGAGTGCAGAATGGGCTGCCAAGCAGAGGATGGTGTCCCAATGCTGGCTCAAACATTCAGCTTCAACCTTGCTTTAGACATAGTTAAAATGGTAGTGGCTGCCGACAACTCACCGAAGGGTAAGGCATTTTGCAGGTGGAAAGTGTAATGTGATATGGGCTTTATTTTTAAACGTATTAACTCAGTCTTATGACATGCTCAAATGCTATGGGAACAAAATGGACAGCAGATGTTTTGTCAGGGCCCAGAATTGGCAGTTTCATTCCACCAAAAGTGAACTTCAGAACTGTAAACACTGCGCTTTTACTTTGTTGTTACACTCATTACTGGCTGTGGGCTGACCCTTAGGGACTATTCCTGACACCCCCTCTGACAAGGTAGCAGACCTTGGTGTGTTCCAGAGCCCAGAGTGAGAGACCACTTTCCCAGATGGCCCTTTTTTGCTGGTCACTGGACAGGATGAGACTGAAACAGGGTTTTTATGTTGTCTTTGGCCCCCCCCCTTTTTTTTTTTTTTTGGTTTGACACTGTGACCCTGGCCCACGGAGATGCTGTAGCCTTAAACTATTTCAGTAAAAAAAAAAAAGTATTTCCAATTATTATTAATTCTATGGGGGAATCAGAACCCAGACTTGTGGTCAGAAGAGATATTAACTCTGGCTACTCTGGCCTCTTCAAAGTCCACCTGCAGTTTACAGTATCTACTCTAGCCCCTTCAAGAGCCACCTTCCTATTGAACCTGTGCAAGCAAAACCAGATTGGCTGACAGTCTGTTCAACTACTAGACATTTTACAAGAATTTTTGCTAGGCAATCAGTTACTGCATCACAGAATACCTCTGTGGATATGGTTTCTCACACTGCACAAATGTACCAGGCCTTGTTAACCTGCTAATCTCAGAGAATTGGAAAACAACTTTACAAAAGAACTCCAATAAAAAGACAAGCATGCACAGGCAGCATATTACCTCTCTTCCTTAGTAAGGCTAGCAAGTCGATGTGCCTTCCTGGTAAGGATAAATCTGTTGAAAAGAAAAGTTAAATTGAGACAGATGAGTTTGGTTGTCAGATTGCTGGCAGTATATACTTGAATCTCTCCTCCTGCTGCAAGGACAGAGGAGAAAGTGAAGAGGGCACATATCGATATGTTCCTGGTAAATTAATGAAAAAATTTGAGTCACAAATCCTATTCTGGCCCTCTCACAAAAAGGAGCTGTATTTCTTATGGCCTTTGTGACTCGTTGTACAGTCGCTTACAAGGAAGAAAAGCCAAATCCTTTTTTATGACACAGGGCATAATTACCCTCTTCTAATACAACTTCCAGATGTCCTTATCAAACATAAAATAGCCTGTTAACTTTGTCAGAGAACCTGCAGATATTGTAGTGATTTGGCTCCAACACAAAAGTAGGTGATAAGTCAGCAGCAAGAGTTTCTGGAAAGCACAGAGCTAAAAAACCGTGTCCCGACTTGAGGAAAATTGACATTCTAACTCTGTGCCATTTCAAATAGTGAATCACAGGAAGTGGTGGTTTGTTTATCATGGAGAAGGTGAACTTTTGAACTCTGGGAGAAGTTCATAATTTTAAAGCCCTTTTTCAACCCCTTTTAAGTCTATTCAGGCTCTTGGTGGTTCTAAAGTTTGGCTTCCCAAGAACACCGTTAAAATTGGTGTTTTCTCTCAAATCACAAACCTCACACACAGTTCTTCTTTAATCAGATATTAAGGCTTTTTAGTAAACAGTCCTTCAACTTTCTCCAGGGTTTTATCGAGGCAATTCATATGCAAGCATTTGGTTTGCTATAGTTTTATGATACGGAAGGGAAAAGTCCTTTCAGATTGGCAAAAAGCAGTGGGCATAAGTAGGGCACTGCGCAGAACTTTAAGTCCCGGTGTCCACTGCTCAGACCAAGTGGGGACTATCAAGAAAATTTACAAAGTAAGTGCTCAGTAGATACAATTGATTGATTTAGGAATAACCATTAGTTCTTCCTGCACTACCTGATCAATCACCAGGTCATTAATAGGCACTGGGTGTGTCACTGTTATAAGGCCAAGGGAATAAAGAGAGTAAAGCACTACTATCTTACCGGTTTCTCTACTTAGGTGGAATTACTACTATTACCAGTGCACCAATTAGTGGGATTTTTGACTAAATTATCCATATGATTCTCTCCCCTTTGGCTTTACTTGGATTTAGAAAGTACTTTGTACATCTCAGTTAGACCACTGCACTTCACCGTTAAGAAAAACAAGGGCAAAAGTAAGAATGGTGTCCCTATTTAAAAGGGGACTTTTAACCTCTTTGGGGTTCATTAGTGGTCTGAAGCTATTTTGATTTTGGAAAGAAAACCAACCGGTCTTTGTTTCCTAAATAATATGCCTACCCCCCGATCCCATCATTGGCTAGGGAAGCATTCTACATTTAGACAGATCAGGCTCGTTACCCCATAATGGCAGGCACGGAATCATCTGGCTTGGTGTCATCTAAGGATATTGAAATTGGAGCATCTTCATCTTCAATGATCATGCAGCCACAGTAATCTGAATGAGAAGAAAATCCAAACAGGTGAGACAGAGAACGTACTAGAAACGGGGTGTTTTTGTTCATGGATGCAAAGGGAGAGCTTCATAGACCAGGTTCAGAGAGAGCAGGGTATTTCCTGGACAGATTTTTTCTCTCTCAGATCTTCCCTCTGCCAGGGGAAAGTTTGCATCCTCCAAGGTACAGAGTCATTCCCCTGGCCTTTACCAAAAGCCGTCTGGCCACAGCACCAGTGGAAACCAGATTCTCCAGGTGAGAGCTACAGGTCTGGGAGGAGGAAGGAGGCAGAGAGGGATGTGGAGACACTCATTCTTCCAGTCAATGGGAGAGAGAATTCTCTTAGGAGACCTCTCACATCTTCCTCAGGCCCTCTGAAGAAGCAGCAATCATCCAGGGATGGGAACTGCTAATTTTACATACCCTTCCACTGCCCTGCCACTATTCTCACATAGTGCTGCTGAGACAGTGGGAGGGAATCTAGTTTTTACCCATAGAATTTATTAAGCATTTACTTTACATCAAACACAGTGCTAATCCCTGGGGTGGATACAAGTTAACCACAGTCCTATATGGGGATCACTCTCCAAGATATAGAGAGAAGAGACCTCATATCCTCATTTTCAAAATGAGGAAGTTGAATCCTAGAGAGCTTTAATGACTTGCCCAAGACTAAATGGGACTTGAAACCAAGGAGAAGCACTGTGGCCTACTGGATAGAGCACAGGCTTGGGAGTCAGAGAACGTGGGCTCTAATCCCGGCTCTGCCACTTGTCTGCTGTGTGACCCAAGGAAAGTCACTTAACTTCTCTGGCCCTCAGTTACCTCATCTGTAAAATGAGGATCAAGACTGAGGGACATGGACTATGTCCAACCTGAGTCACTTCTATCTACCCCAGTTCTTAGTACAGTGTCTGACGCATAGTAAGTGCTTAAATACCATTTCAAAAAGAGTCTTCTGCTTCCCAAGCCCACATTCTTCCCCGAGGCCTCACCGCCTACCACTGGCATTTCAGATTCTTCCCTTTAGCCCCCTGGAAAGAGTCAACTATTTGCAGCAGAGTGCCTGGCCGATCCCTGGTGTTGGCTAGAATACAAGGTAATTATTAACAGGAACCTACTCATCTTCCTCCAAAAAGCCTCCTTGTAGTACATCATACACTTAATGATCGCTCCCATTGGAAGACGATGGATTAACTGGTTTCTCTGTGGTGGCAGCTCTGGACTGAAATGGATCTTGGCAGTCAAACTTGGAGGGACGGCACTGATGACATATCTCCCCTGAAAAACATATCACACACCCTTCTATGAGATGCAGGTTTGAAAGAGAAGCGGACATTTCCTTTAATTTAAGGACTTCGAGAGAGCACCCAAGTATGCAATGAAGCATGGGGAACCAAGCAGAAAGGAGAAAAGGCAAACGCCAGGAGCTAACTGAAAAACCAAAGACTGGCACAAGTCAATATTCATCAAACTGCAAGTCGGGGACAGCAGGGGGAAGAGGGTCTCAAAGGCTTTCAACGTGCCTGGATCATCAAAGAGAAACAGAAACACATAGGGTTGATTACATTTGGCTAAATGCAGCAGCAGACACATTCCCCATTAACTCCGGTCTCTTTTGGGTCAAATTCAATTACCTCAAAGATCTCATGGTTTAGCGTCTCCACGATGACATTATCACCTGATTGATCAATGCCGACTACGGGCCTCCCCAGCTTCACTAGGTCTCCGAGGCGTTCCATTATCCTTTCGCTCACCAGGCCAGAGCCTCCAACAAACTTTCTCTCCTGAAAGTGTGGGGGAGAGGAAGGAGATAAAGCATACTCAGACCTCACTCAAACAATTGGTAAACTGTGCACACTAATCAACTACTTGTTCTTATTTTGCATGGGTTTGGGTAAGCCATCCTGATGAACTGTTTTAACACAATAATAATAAATGTAGTACCTGGTTAAGCACTTCCCTGTGTGTCAAGAACTGTGCTAAGAGCTGGGGTAGTTTACACTGTTGCTGGATACCCCTGGATTAAATCAAAAATCAATCCAACACCACTGATTGAGCACTTACGATGTGCAGCACACTGTACTAAGTGCCTGGGAGAATACAATACAATTACCATACATGTTCCCTGTCCATAATGAGTTTATAGTCTAGCGTGGGGGAGAGACAATATAAATAATGTGTAATCTATAAGTTAAAGATAATTTAAAGTGCTATGGGATTGAGGGCAGGGTGAATATCAAATGCCCAAAGGTCACAGATCCAAGTGTGACCACCACACCTCCTGTGACACCACAGGAGGACTAAATAAGGCCCTTTGGGTTCTTTGCTCCTAAACCAAAAGAAAACTCAAGAAAACATGGAAATAGGATAAAGTTAACACCCTTTAGGAAGTTCCCTCCAGAGATACTTATTTGGGTGCTGAGTTCCAGCCCAGGAGATTGAGGGTGAAGTCCTCACCTCCTACTTGTGCACAGTGTGCTATTGCCATGGCTAATGCAGGTTTTCTTTTGGTCTGCAGAAGTAGTTATTGCTCCCAGGTGAAAGGAAATGAGGCCTGGGAAACCATGCAGGGAGAGTTGTTTTCCTGGTAAAGGTTTACTAAAAAGAAGTAGTTTTATTCAATTTGTGAGGGAGAAGAAATGAGGGCTAGGACTTTCCTGGACTTAGTTTTTTGCCTTAATAAATGTCATCATCATCATCATCACTATTATCATTGTATTTGTTAAGTGCTTGCTGTGTGTCAAGCACTGTACCAAGCGTTGGGGTGGATACAAGTTAATCAGGTTGGACACAGTCCATGTCCCACATGAGGTTTACAGTCTAAGGAGAAACAGACATTTAATACTCATTTTGCAGTTGAGGAAACTGGGGCACAGGAAAGTTAAGTGACTTTCGCAAGGTCATGCAGCAAGCAATTGGTACAGCTGGGATTAGAACCCAGGTCTTCTGACTAGTAGTAGAAATATCCAAGGCAGTATCATCCATAAATGCTTTGGATGAGGATTTAGCGGTGAAATATTTTACCATCAGCATTAAATTCCCATAAATATCCTAACAACCCTCTTAGCTCCAAGTTTAAATAAGATAAAATGAAATCATCTTCTAGTCATTTAATTTTTTTTCCCCAATTAGAGGTCATGGCAAACTAAAGATCAAATACATTTCTGGTACTGGAATATCTCAATTAGTTTGGCTCTGGGTCCTCTTCAAGACCCTTTTCCATCTAGCTTAGTCTTGATTTTACATTTTATTTTCCCTCAAGAAATCGATGCCATTTCACTAATGGTCTGACCTGTTTTCCAAGCGTCACTTGGCTAAACTAAGATTTAGCTTGAATTGCCCCTGCTCAATGCACCTGACGGATACCAACATCTAATAAATGTCAAGGACCACGGTAACTAAAATGTAGGATTAAAAACAGCAGCTAGAAAAATCTGTACTGTGAGGGAGGGCTCTTTGTGATTATGAATTGTGAAGGGCCAATCAATTGTATTTATTAAGCACTTACTGTGTACAGAGCACTGCACGTAGTGCGTGGGAGCATACAATGTGACAGAGCTGGTAGTAGACATGTTCCCTGCCCACAACAAGCTTATAGTCTGGGGGGAGATCTTGAGGGGGAAGATGGACATTAATATAAACTGTGGATATGAATCATGTCTACTAACCCAATTGTACTTGCCTGCTGTGTAACCTTGTGCAAGTCTTAACTTCTCTGTGCCTCAGTTTCCTCATCTGTAAAATGGGAGTTAAGTCCCTCCTATTAAGATTGTGAGTCCCAAGTGGGTCAGGGACTGTCAGACCTGATCTCCCTCAGATATTGGTACACTGTAAATGCCTAAATACCATAGGTATTGGTTCACTGTATTGATCAGCAGGTTTAGGACTGGACTGGAAAGATGGATGTAATTAGTCTTTGAATTTGGATCTTAGCTCTGTCACTGATTTGCTTTGCCAACCTAGAAAGGTCTTCTGAGCCTTTAACATTCTTTTCTTCATTGGCAAAAAGGCGGTAACCCCGGGGACCAGTGGACTACATAGGGAATATATAAATTTAGAGGCTGAATTGTGAAATTTTCCTCATTGATGCTGTTAGAAGCACTGGAAGGAACCACTCAAGTAAGAGTATGGGTGGGTAGGCTGTGACACCCTATTTCTGCAACTCACGGAGATGTAGTAAAATCAGTGTTATAAAGGGATACTGTCAGAATGAGAGTATTACATGGGCATTTCCTTAAGGATCACCTATAAAAAGTCACTGAATGAAGGGAATAAATGCCTTTCAAATATTAAAGGAATCATTTTCCCTCCAATAACAATGTGCCAAGTACTGTGGGGTAATAATTAGGTTGGACACTTAGAGGGTGAATTCTCCTAAAGGGAGAACAGGTATTCTATCCCCACTCTACAGACAAGGAAACAGAGATTCAATCAATGTGCACTTACTGAGTGCAGAGCACTGTGCTAAATGCTGGGGGCAGTACAATACAACAGAGTTGTCAGACATGATCCCTGCCCTCAAGGAGTTTAAGAGAGTAAGGGAGGAATTTACAATCTAGTGATTTGCCTTCCACTTCGTGGTTCACCCACTTCATGTTGAAACATTATCTATCCTTGACTTCAGTGATAACTGTGCTCTTCTAGTTCCCCACTTCTCTCTCTGCTCCTTTTCAGTCTCTTTTGCTGGCTCCTCCTCTGCCTCCACCCTCTAGTGGGAGGAGTCCCTCAAAGCTCAGTTCTGGGTCCCCTTCTATTCTTCATCAACACCCACTCTCTTGGAGAACTCATCCTCTTCCATGGCTTCAACTACCATCTCGTGGATGGTTGTCACATCTACCTCTCCAGAACCTGGTCTCTCTCCTCTGCAGTCTCGCATTTCCTACAAACCTACAGAAAAAGTCTACTTGGGTGTCCCGCTAACACCTCAAACTTAACATGTCCAAAAATGAACTTCTTATCTTCTCACTCAAACTCTGTCCTCCCCAGCTCTTTACACAAAGCTGTTATCCTCCTTGTCTCTCACACAAGCCCGAAACCTTGGCATTATCCTCTACTCATCTCTCCGATTCAACCCATACATTCAATCTGTCACCAAATCCTGTACCATATTCCACCTTGACTACCTCAACCTCCTCACTGACCTCTCTGCCCACTCCAGTCTATACTTTGCCAACCAGATCATTTCCAAAAAAAAAGTGAAATCCATGTTTTCCCACTCCTCAAGAATCTCCAGAGGTTGCCCATCCAGTTCCACATCAAACAGAAACTCCTTACCATCGGCTTTAAAGCACTCAATCAGCTCACCCACCCCCTCCTACCTTACTTTGCTGACCTCCTCCTATAACCCAGCCCGCACATTTTGCTCCTCTAACTCCAAACTACTCATTGTACCTCAGTCTCGTCAAAACTGTCACAGAGCCCTTGCCCATGTCCTCCCTCCCCTCTTCATATATGACAGAGCATCTCTCTCCCCACCTTCTAACCTCTGTTGAAATCACGACTCCAAGAGGACTTCCCCATTTAAGCCCCGAATTCCCCTACTCCCTCTCCCATCTTCATCACCTACACACTTGGACCTGTACCCTTTAGGCACATGATATCCATCCCACCTTCAACCCCACTGTATTTATGTCCACAGCCATAATTTATTTAAATGTCTATCTCCCCCTCTAGCGTGTAAGCTCCTTGTGGTCAGGGAATATGTCTACCAGCTCTGTTGTTCTGTACTCTTCAAAGGGCTTAATACAGGGCTCTGCACACAGTAAGCACTCCATGAATACACTGCCTGAATTATGTGACTTGCCCAAGGTCCCTCAGCTGATCTTAAGAACCAGAACTTGGGCCTCCTGACTCACAGTTCTGTACCCTTTCTGTGTTTCAACCAATACTTGGCAGCATATAAGCTAGTTGATGTACTCTGCCGATTACTCAAGGGGCCCACACTGCCGGTGACACAGGTCAAATGATTTTCTGGACCTTCCTGAAGGGAGGAAAATGCGCTTTCCAAATCCAATTAGAGGTTACTCACAGTAAGATGCATTTCCTATCTTTTAATCCTTCAGTTTTATGGAGTAAACAGGATGGGAATGAGTCCTGTCTTTCCCTAAAGTGCTGCTGACCTCATTCACAAGTGGTCATTTATTAATTTCTCCAAACATCTAAGAGGAGTGGAGAAACTGCTCTGTGCCTGAATAATGTGAACCTGGGGAATACAAGGCTCAGATTTACCGACAGATTTGGCCTAGGAACACACATCCGAGTACCTTACCTGCCCTCCATTGGTTATTGAAAATATCCGGGTGGTGCCTCCACATTGCTTTACGTACCACAGGAACCAGAGAGCGGACACTTCGTGGGGCTCGGAGGTCACGTTGATATTCACAAAGAGAGTAGCAAATTGCCTCGCGGTCCTACCCGAACAACCAAAGAGAAACCAAGTCAGTTTGGGAACCAAAGACCGGTTGCTTCCCGAACAATGAGGCATTCTTTTTTTAATGGTATTTGTTAAGAACTTACTACTTGCCAGGTACTACACGAAGCACTGGGGTAGATATAAACTAATCAGGTTGGTCACAGTCCATGTCCCACATGGGGCTCACAATTTTAATCCCCATTTTATAGATGTCACTGAGGCACAGAGAAGTAAAATGACTTTCCCAAGGCCACACAGCAGACAAGCAGTAGAGCTGGGATTAGAACACAGTTGCTCTAACTCTCAGGCCCAGGCTCCATCCACGAAGGCCACACTGCTTCTTGTTCCAACAAAATCCTTTATGCAGCGTCAATATGATGCTGACTTTTCACCATGTTGTAACCAGTACATCTGAAGACTGCTCTAGTTAGCCTCTCTTCGTCCCCTGAGCGCTCGCTGAGTTTTATCCTGCTAGAATAGCTGAGATTTTAGGAAGATCGGGACTCAAGAGGAAGATTTGAAAACCCCGAGGGATGCTGAAGAAAGCAAACAAAAAGCGGCCAAAGATAACTCTTCAGCACACCATGTGGAATAGAGGGTAAGTTTGCACAGAACTTTTCAACCCCAAAGGATATAATCAATAGCATTTTACCATCAGACAGAGCCAACTTTGTATGTGAAGACACAATCACACCTCCACTGTTTTCAATCTTTCCTTATTTCTCAGAATAAGTCTACCCCAGTCCCTTTAGAGGTCCTTCAAGGGAGCGAATATTACATGCACTCTCTTCCCTCTAGGTTATTAAGGAAGAGAGCTTGCTGATTCCAGGGCCCAAAGGAGGTGGGGAAAGATCAAAGGTGACCTTCAAAATTAAATGTAGTGAGTTTACTTTGTCCAGCAGATTTGGTCAATAAGCTCCTTCATTGTCATTTTGTCCCATTCTTCAGCATGAGGTGCATCCCATGGGGCTTCTGGTGGAATCTGAAAAGAAAGGATATATCACAATCTTGGTTCCAACATGACTTTCCACTTAAGCCCTGCTGTGGGTCCAGTGGGAAGACCCTTCCTTTGGGAAGCAAGAGACAGAGGCAGAGACACAAAGATCAAGAGAGAGACAGAGAGACCACTACTCCATCTGGATTTTTTTTATAGTATTTGTTAAGCACTATTCTAAGCACTGGGGAAGATACAAATTTTTCAGGTTGGACATAGTCCTGTCCCACATGGGCTCAGTCTAAGCAGGAGGGAATACGATTTAACCCCTTTTTAGAGTTGAGGAAACTGGGACACAGAGAAGTGAAGTGACTTGCCCAAGGTCACACAGCAAACATTTGGCAGAGCTAGGATTAGAACCCAGGTCCTCTGACTCCCAAGTCCATGCTCTTTCTGCTAGGATACGCTGCTTCTCTTCTCTGGAATTTTCATCATTAACAATATTCATTGAGAATGGGGGTAATAAGCATATCTGACATGTCAAATGTACAATAAGTAAAACAGATTAAGGAAATGGATACGAGTGTAGGAAACTGAATTCATCGATAACAACAGACACATTATGCCAAATCGGCTGGTAGGGTGGCATGACAAGGAATGGGGAAGACTATTCAGGGAATGCCTCCTGGGAGAGATAATTCTTTAGAAGGGCTTTGAAGAAGCAGATGAAAGTGGTTTGCAGAGCTGAAGTGTAAGGGTGTTTCATACAGGGAAAAAGACATAAGCAATTAGAGACTGAAGGGAGGAAAGAAGAACTATGAAAGAGCAGTCAGAGAGGAAGGAAGAGCAGCATGGCATAGTGGATAGCGTACGGGCCTGGGAGTCAGAAGGTCGTGGGTTCTAATCCCAGCACCGCCACTTGTCTGCTGTGTGACTTTGGGCAAGTCACTTCACTTTTCTGTGTCTCAGTTATCTCATTTATAAGATGGGGATTGAGACTGTGAGCCCCATAGGTGACAGGAACTGCGTCCAACCTGATGTGCTTGTATCCATCCCAGCACTTAGTACAGTGCCTAGCATATAGTAAGTGCTTAAGAAATACTATTTTATCATTATTATTATTAAGAGAGTCAGGAGAAAACTGTAATTCTACATTCCACAGATTTTACATTTTACATGCGTCTTCCTGTGCCTGGGCTTCATTCACAGCTGGAGGGAAGCAGGGAAACAGTACAGGGAAGTTTTATATGCCCTATAAAGTACATTTTGAATGCAGGCAAATGTCAGCCAGGCTTACCTAGAAATTGAACAAGCGACCTTTAATCTCTTGTTCTAGGGTCCCAGCCCCTCTATGAGCTATGAAGTGAAGCTGATCCTGCCCCCCACCTCCCAGCCCCGACAAAATTTTTATGGTATGTGTTAAGCACTTAATATGTGCCAGATACTGTACTAAGTGCTGGGGTAGATACAAGCTAATCAGGTTGGACACAGTCCATGTCCCACATGAGACTCATAGTCTTCATCCCCATTTTACAGATGAGGGAACAGAGGCCCAGAGAAGTACAGTGACTTGCCCAAAGTCACACAGCAGAAAAGTGGTGGAGCCACTGAAAAACTGCTCCACTGCCCAGGGGAGATGCTTCCAAATAGTCTCGTCCTTGGTTTAGGGTTGTCTGCTAAAGCTAAGAGGCATCACAAGACCCATCTTGAAATAAATTCAGAGCCTTGATTTTTAATGTCCATATTTCCCCCAAAAGGGTCCAAGATGACATAGAGAAGCAGCATGGCTCAGTGGAAAGAGCACGGGCTTGGGAGTCAAAGATCATGGGTTTGAATCCTGGATCCGCCACTTGTCAGCTGTGAGACTGTGGGCACGTCACTTAACTTCTCGGTGCCTCAGTTACCTCATCTGTAAAATGGGGATTAAGAATGTGAGCCTTATGTGAGACAACCGGATTACTCTGTATCTCCCCCAGCGCTTAGAACAGTGCTCTGCACATAGTAAGCACTTAACAAATACCAACATTATTATTACTTAAGGGGGAAAAAAAAATTCAGAAGTAACTCCTTGGGATGTTTGGAGTAAGCTGCCTTCCCATAGCTCCACTGTGCTGAAATTCTGCACAGAGCAGTCTCTGATCGCTCAATTATACATCAGAGGTATCTGGTCCCAAGGTTTTGGGGCCTTGAATTCCTTTTATGGATCTAACCCATTGTCATTTTATTGTCATTTAGGTCTAGTATTGGTTTATGCGTCAAGTCGTCTCCAACCCATAGTGACGCCATGGACACCTCTCTCCCAGAACGCCCTATCTCCATCTGCAGTCCTTCTGGTAGTGTATACATCGAGTTTTGTAATTTTCAGAAATTACATTTAAAGAAGCCAGACCATATCTTAATCATTACAGAATAGAAAGCAGACCCTGAAACCAATCTTACCACATGTCCTCAATGAGTCTGACATATGAAGCAGACTCCAATCATACTTTCATTCTCAAAAAGAGTCATCTTTTTTGTGGAATTCGTTTCAAATTTGGCCCCAGTTTGGAAGCCAAATCAATTCCTCTACTAACTGAGGAAGGTGTATAAGAAAATGATGTATCTGTTTTAAATCACTGGCAACTGCTATATTTGAAACAGGAAAAAAAGTCACCATGGCTCACTCTTTTCATGCTGAAAATTTTGATTTTTCATGTCAAAAGGCAGCATAGTATATAGCCTTCTTTGAATGTAACCCAACGATATGTTAACGACAAAGATTTTACAAAAGGGGGACTAGATTTGGCTTTCCACCCCCTTGCTTTGTAATTCTTCTTGGCATGGTGCTCTAACTGCTTTGAAAAGGGATCTTCAAGATTCATTTGGGATAAATGGGAGTTAAAATGGCATTTTACCAGCTCAACATTATTTCATTTCTTGTGCTAGTCCAAATTTCTGCAGGGCAAAATTTTCCCCTAAAATGGAGAAGAATAAATCCAAATCAAATATCTTCACCTTTAAAGAAAAGAATAGACTTCGTTGATATTTTGCATTACCTTATTTCCACTTAAATGGAATGTCAAAATAAAATGACTGCTAGTGTTCACATTGAATGGCTGAAAATTTGAGGCATGAGGTAAAGCAATTCAGATAATTGTCTGCTTAGCCGTTATGATGATGTAATTGGTTCATCACATTAGGGGTTATTATATAATTTTGAGAGGGCTTTACTAAGGAATAAGAGTAATAAATAGCCTTCAGGGGATAATGTGGAAATGGTCTTGTTTTCCAGGTGAGATACACCCAGTTGTCGTACAGCATGGAGTTCTGCTCTGTCTGTTTTCCTGTGTTCAGGAAAATTCCTGCTGTAGTTCTCATCCATTCCAACCCTGTTTCTTTTAACACTGATCCTCTATGTATCAGAACCCTTCTGCATTGTCAAAAGAACATTCCCCACCAACCTTAGAGCCAGAATTCACAGTGAAAACACACATTAAGGCAGTGTGCATTTTGGAGCAGATACAAGTCAAGGGATACATGGTCTGATAGCTTTATACACCACCTCTCATGTAGCCTTCATCCTCAGCATACCTCCTTTCCCATGTGATCCATGGTTCTCCAGAGATTATTGTAATCCAGATACGCTATGGGATTCCATACTGGAGGAAAGGCACCTCGGAATGGATAAGATTTTCCCTAAAACATAAAACAGGGAAATTACTTGAATGATGATATCTTGGTTTAAGTTTTTGCGGCGCTCAAAATTAAACCATTTACTTTCTAACAAATGACAACAATAACCAAGAAGCATGAAAACTCCATCATATACAACTCACTGATCTATACTTTAATAATAATAATAAGTAGCACAAGTGTTGGGTTAAGCATTGGGGTACATAAAATATAATCAGAATGGACACATTCCCTGTTCCACACAGGGCTCAGAGTTTACATGGAGGAAGAGCAGTTAAGTGACTCATCCAAGGTCACACATCAGATATGAGGTGGAGTCAGTATTAAAAACTGAGGTATCCTGACTCGCAGGCCTGGATTCTTTCCATTGGGCCATATGGAAAGAAACACAATGTTGCAAAAACACGTTTGAATGATACTTCAATTGTTCAATGAAGGTTTTTCATTGTTCTAGCTCATTGGCTGACGACTGCAATGCCGACAACATATCTTCAATACTCCATCAAGACTCTCCCACTGCCTCTAAGATTCGTCTGGACGCCACCATTCCTGACATTATCCATTTCCCTCTCAGAGGCCAGGAGAAAAGTGTGAGATATGAGCTCTTGTACTATTAGAAAAAAACCTGGATGTTTTTCTTGAAGAAAGCCCGAGAGGATGAGACACACTGGTAAAGGGCACATTTGGTGCAGAAATGCCGGTCAACCTGGATCATTCCATCATATTTATGGAGTGCTTCCTGTGTACAGGGCACTGTACTAAGTGCTCGGAAAACTACAGTATAACAAACATCCCCTACCCACAACGAGATTACAGTCTAGATGGACATGTTGTCCCTCTGTGCATGTTGGCTCTTGGGAAACAACCCAAGGCAGAACCAAGCGCTCAGTACAGTGCTCTGCACATAGTGAGTGCTCAATTCATACCACTAATTGATTCTGATCAGCTAGTTCCCACTGAATCTTGACGGTCTGCATCCTCACTCACAAGCCCATTTTTGTTGTGGATGCCTGGGGGAAATCTCTTTTAAGATGCTCTATGAGACCTGGCTCTTTGCCAACCTGAACTAGCTGCAACTTTGCAAGGGGGCAGTTGGGGGGAGGGAATCATAATTTACTGAATGTATGCCCAGGCTTCTGTACACAAGTTGAACAGAAGTCTAAATTTAATTTTTAAAAAATTGGTTCGCACCTTCCCTTGTGTTAAGCCGAAGCCAAACCTGAGTAGTAACTTTTAGCACAATGGCCTGACGTTCAACAGATGCATAAATGTCAAATCAGAAGAGGAAATGGAAGGAAATTGGAAAGCACATGGAGACATAAATGATCGAGAGTCTGGTGGGATAGGGACTGAAAGATATGTAACAAGCCCAAACTCAAAAACAAGCTTCCCCATGAAGGCTCATTTTAATCGGTGACTTCACAGCAGTTGAGGGTAGCAAGGGTACTGCTTTTTAAAATCAAATTATTGACTCTCCTCTCACTTCAAAGGAAGGCATTTGGGGCACAGCTGCCAAATCTAATGTGATGGCAAACAATGCTGTGCCCGTCTCTCCTGTTAAGACTGTAATCTCCTTAAAGGCAAGGAAGGAGTGAGTCTTTAATTCTGCCAAGTGCTTAGTACAGTACTTTGCCCAAACTAGGTGTCCTATAAATACTACTAACTGACCGACAGGTTTCTAGGAGTGAGGTGAAGCCCTTGAGGACTCTCAGACTCGCTCCTCCCAGGACTCCAACAAAATGTGGGCAGAACTGAAAGTTGGAAATGATCTCCAAATTGTGATGAAAAGGCTCCAAATTGGAAGTCAGTCTGCCACTTCCCCAATCCTGTCCTGCCTCCATTTCCACCCCAACTTTCAAACTGAAAAGAAGGCCCCTTTCGACATTGGCATTCACAGGTTTAAATCCAAAAATATCGATGCCATGGCCCTTTCTCTGGAAAGGAAAGCAATATAGCTTAAGAGCAACACACCATCTTGCAGAGACAACAGCAAGAAATATAGACATTCTGCCATGAGTTGGAACCTGCAAAACCATGTTTGGGGCAAACATATTTTCTCTTTCAGATTCTGGTTCTGTTCCTTCTGGCCCCGATTGTTATATTCTACAACCCAAACGCAGAGGATGACAGGTCATAATTTTTTTTTTAAAAAAAAGGACATACCTAGAGGTCTATCTCTTTTTTTTTTCATTCCACATTTACAGAAGGACTGGTTTGGCCCACATATCAAAGTCACACAGTAACAAAAGGAACACCTACACTCCCACTTGTAAACAGAAACAAAGACAGTATTTTATAAACCACATCTCATAATATTAATCAGTGAATTTCCCGAACAAATCCTTGTTTATTTTATAAATGGCTTCTACTTTATAAAACGGCTTTTATACTTTACATTTTATAAAGCACACCAAATTTAGAAACAGCTTGATTCTGTTCATCTTAATATGGTTTGGAAAAACACACACACACCTCTCTCCCTTCTCCCCACCCCCACATGCTTTCACAATAAGCAAATATCCATTTTAACTTAAGCTCGCCAAGTCCAGAAAGCCTGTATCGTACAAGTGATATTTCTTTTCCACTTTTCCCTTAGGAGATACCCAGGCAGCAAAATGAGTGAAGCTAGCATTCTTCTCACTTGGCACCGATCATTACTCACTTGAAGGGAAAAGAGATTATTTACAATACAGTGTGAACAAAAGAAAATGTTTGACAAGAATTCTTTGGCCAAAATTGGGTGTGGGACTAACTCCTGGAAACTCTTACCAGTTCAGTACATAGCTTTATACTCTATTCTTTCCCCCTACTTATAATTTATTTCAGTGTTTACTTCCCCCTCTAGACTGGAAGCTCCTTGAGGGTGGGGATTGTGACTAGTAACTACGTTACTCTCTCAAATGCTTAGTGCAGTGCGCTGCTCTGGGAAAAAAATGAGAAGAACCCTCACAAAAGCTCTCCTCAAAAGGAGCGATATGGAGGCAAAAGGGGGGGGGTAGATGGGAGAAGTGATGGAAAGAAAGAAGAGGGTGGTACGGGGTGGGCGGGGGGGAGGAAGGGAGGCAAATGAAGAGGGGCAAAGATGGTAAAGAAAATCAAAGAAAGAGACAGACACACGTGAGGCAGGAGCGGTAAGGCCACAGACCACATCACTCACTTGTTGTCCTTGGCTTTGGCATGGTGGCAGTGCTCAGCTTATGAGTCTCTTCTCCCGTCACTCTTTCTTGGATTCTAACCCAGGCTTGCCATTTCTGACACCATCTTGGCCTAAGGCTTTTGTGGGGCCTGAGCCAGTCTTACTCTGGGTGGCAGAGCCATGGGGTAAAATTCAGGATGCCTTTTGCCCAGTGTCCAACAGCCGGTCCCCATTTTGATAAGGCAAAATTCTTCAAAGGGAAAGCTCAATCTACTGACAGAGGAAAGTATAAAGAGATCTAGATGCTTTCTAGCGTTTCACGTGGTTTTGATACGCTCAAATCCCTGAAATGAACAAGGGCAGCCAATGAAGTAAAAAGTTTCGGAAGGCTGCTTCACATTCAGACAGTCCTTGAGAAGAAAATGCCTTGATGAACCAGGCACAGAACTGATGTGTGGCTGGTGGGGGGTGGCTCCCTCATCTGGGTTGGTGAGAAGATCCTCAGGACAACGACAAGATGGCAGCTCCCATTATCACCCCCTCCCTCCCATCGTTGGAAGAGAGACACACCAAGTTGGTTTTATGGCATTTATCACGTTTGTTATATGCTAAGGGCCGGAGTAGATACAGGGTTATCAAATCGGGCACAGTCCCTACCCTACACAGGGCACACAATCTTATCTCCAATTTACAGATGAAGAGACTGAGGTCCCGGGAGGTTAAGTGACTTGCCCAAGGTCACACAGCAAAGCCAATGGCACAGCTGGGACTAGAACCGGGGACTTCTAAGTCCCAGCCCCGGGCTTGCTCCACTAGGCCACAGTGCTGCTCCAGTGAGATTAATTCCCCAGTCCTAAAAGCAAATTGCACTGTAAGCAACGAGAGTTCAAGTTCATGGAATTTCACCTTGAGGTTTGGGTTCCTTAGCAACATGTTTCACTGTTCCAAACCTCCCCCTCCTTATAAGAAAAGTCCACTGTTCAGGAGATAAGATGGAGCTGCATTTTCAGGTCTCTCTACTGTTCCAGTTCTCTGAGATTAGGCATCTGTGGACTGACTCCTTGAATATCAATAAGCAACAGGAGCTTCAGGGGGACAGCACTTGGGAATTTTTACAATTCAGTACTTCACCCTTCTCAAGTTTCTACTGAATCCGGCCTGAAGTCGGCTACAGTTTAGTTCCATGCCAGAACTAAGCGTCACCTGCCTCTTGCAATGCTGCCCCCAAAGAGAAAGAGAATCAGCGTGGCTTAGTGGAAAGAACCGGGGCCTGGGAGCCAGAGAACCTGGATTCTAATCCCAGATCCGCCACATGTAAGCTAGGAGACCTTGGGCAAGTCACAACTTCTCTGTGCCTCAATTACCTCATTTGTAAAATGGGGATTAAGACTATGATCCCAAAATGAGACAGACTGTGTCCAACCTAATTAGCTTGTATCTAACTCCAGCACTTAGTACAGTGATTGGCATGCAGTAAGCACTTATTGATTATCATTAAAAAAAATGGTGAAGAGGTTGGTCCTTGAGGAGCTGTAGAAGTTAATGATTTCACCATGGCAAAGAGGTGAGATGATGGGTAATCTCTAGAACTTTCTCAATAGAATATAGAAAGGGCTTGTGGTTTTCCTTATTGCACGTTGGAAACAACTGCATCTAGCAAGGTGCTGGTTAGCTATAAGATCACCACCTAACCCTTTTCTTCCTGTGTATAGTGGGGACTGAGGCTGGTCTTCTACTCGGAGATGTGGTAAGGAATGACTTAGCAGATATACATTCTCCCCTTTAAAGTACTTTACAAGCAATGTTTCTTATCTGCTGAGGTCCATAAAGGAGGGGGAGATTTCACTTCAGTTTCATACATAATGACCTCAAAGGCCCTTGGGATTGGCCCAGATGCAGGAATGGACGGATGGTGTCAATTTGCCATCATCCTTGCCATTCTGAGAAGGTTTGGGTGGGCTTGCGGGCTCCTTCAGGGCAGGGAGCATGTCTACCGACTCTACGGTGGTGTACTCTCCTAAGCGTTTAGTACAGTGCTCTGCACCCAGTAAGAGTTCAATAAATACCACCGATGGACAGTGGTCTGTCTCTCATTGCCACAACTCCCAACATTGAGTTGCCTGGCTCGGAGGTGACGCCTAAGAGGGGATTGTGATGACTCTGGAATAAATGAGGGGTGGAGGGGGAAAGAGAGGGGTCAGGGGTCACCCCCCAGATAAATGCTCTAGATTCGGGTGGCCTCAGGCACACTTCTGCATAGATGTGTGCGACATCATTTTGGGCTGGGTGTACAGTGCAACACGCATGGCATCGTGGGTGTCTCCCACAAGGGTGGCCTGAGCCCACCCCACCGTCTCGGGATTTGTGGTCCGGGAAGCCATTATCCTTCAAACTGAAAAATTAGCTGAGACGAGATTCATTAAGTTGCAGAGCCACAGTGAATTGCATCAAGACTTGAAAATTCAATTACATTTCCTTTTGCTTTGCCCAGATTCAAACTGGCAGCCTGCTCTATGGCTCCTTTCAACCGGTGCCCCAGGGCGACAGCTAGGTAGAACAACTGTAATAGCATTGCGGGCTTGCCCTCACAGCAAGTCTGCCGGTCCCACTCATTAATTCAACAGAATTAGACCAGGACACATTGAGATACGGCAATCTCATGGCTCAGATTACGGGGGTTGCCCTTCCTCATCTGACAGCTGGGATCTGGACATCATTCGATTATGGTAGATCGTTGTCTGCCAACCGTACTCCCTGAGGGGAGGGCATTTTCCTATCATATGGTATTTCAGGAAAGGAGCCCGAAGTCTGTCTGGGCCACAATGGAAGGTAATGGGATCTGCTTTGAGGAGCAGAGACGGAGCTGTCTCCAAGAGCATCCAGGAGCCGGGGCCTGGGGGATCAGATAACTTTCGGGATGGCGGCAGGAACCCTCCCATCCCACCTTGAGTGTGACATCATCTGCAGCAGGCTGATGCTGCCACTCCACAGGACGTATTCCCATGCAAACAGCTTCCTGGTTTGGGTGCCATCAGAAGCACGGTCTGGTCTCCTAGAAAGAGCCCGGGACTGGGACTAAAAGGAACTAGATTCTAATCCTGGCTAGTTGCTTAACAGCTCTGTGCCTCAGTTTCCTCAACTGTACGCTCCCTCCTTCTTAGACTGTTTAGCCTCGAGTGGGACCGGGACTGTACCCGATCTGATCTCGTATCTATGCCAGGAGCTTAGTACAGTGCTTGGCACACAATAAACACTTACACCACAGTTACCATCCTGGAACAGGGAGTTGAGTGGGCGAGAAATGATGACTCAAAATTGAAGGAATCATGAGTCCTGGTGCCTTATACCTGTCTATTTCAAAAGACTCCTCCAAGGATCTACCCTCTATATGATATAAGCTCACCCTCACTCTAACCCCATGATCACATGTCTTCTACCAGAGGCATGACCTTTTTTATGGGCCTGGGAAATGCCCATTACATTCAATTTCTTCAAATTATTTAAATATTCAAAGTTCTAAGGATGGTACCATCTCTGAGGATAAAGGCATTCTCATTTTCTCTCCTTGGTCATTTAAGGGAGACTCTCTGTGCGGGACCAAAAAGATGGAGAATGCCAAACAAGAGAGGAAGAAAGGAGGAATCTGACACTTTACCATCATCTTGGAACAAGCCCCAAGAATAATATTGCCTGGTGGAAAGAGCTTGGGCCTGAGAGCCCAGAAGGTCCTGGGTTCTAATCCCGCCTCCGCCATCGTCTGCTGTGTGACCTTGGGCCAGTCACTTCGTTTCTCTGTGCCTCAGTTACCTCATCTATAAAATGGGGATTAAGACTGTGAGCCCAATGTGGGATAGGAACCATGTCCAACCTGATTAATCTGTATCTACCCCAGTGCTTCCCCTCTCAGGGTTGCACCTGGAGAGTTTCCAGTAATCTACCAGTCTCAGCTTTGGGAGGGAGAGTCAAGCAGAGGCATACCCATTCCATTCCTATCTTGGGCAGTGGCTAGTGAGTGGAAGGCAATCTGCTACAAGTCACAACTCACCCATACTGGGCAGCAGCGGTATGGGAGAGAGTCGAGACTCGATTTTACTTCGCGGAAGGCGGCAATGGTAAACTACTTTCGTATTTTTACCAAGAAAACTCTATGGATACAGTACCAGAACGATTGCAGATGGAGAACAGGGAGTTCTGGGAGAGATGTGCCCGTGTTGTTGCTATGGGTCGGAAATGGCTCGATGGCATGAGACAAGACCCCAGTGCTTAGCACAGGGCTTGATACATAGTTAGCACTTAAATACTATTATTATTAATAACAAAAATATGAAAGGTGCAATAAAATGAGTGGGACATTTCTGGAAAAGTGCTTAAATAAGAGTGGAGATTAAAGGGACAAACAATCCAATGATCATTATCAACTGTTTGTCCCATTTACTCACCCTAATCTACTGTTCTTGGACCACAGCAGTGCTACTGCCTAAACTGGCCAAGAGTCCCTGTCCCACATGGGGCTCATAGTCTAATTCCTCATTATACAGATGAGGTAACTGAGGCCCAGAGAAGGTAAGTGACTTGCCCAAGGTCAAACAGACAAGTGGTGGAGCCCAGGATTAGAACCCAGGTCCTTCTGGCTCCCAGGCCCGGCCACTAGGCCATGCTGCTTCCCTTGGCACTGCCCACTGAGGAGGTCCCCAGCCCATAACTGAATATTTAGATCAATAGCCCAGGTATGGATGTGCAAAACCAATTTCCACACTTGAGAACTGCTAGTCATTTACCCCCTGGACAGGTCCATGAAAAATAGGCCTTCAGGTGCATTGGCAAACATACAGAATTCAATTGATCAGCCTATGATTCACTATGGTTCTGTACTGAATCCTTACAAATGAAAGGAGAGCTGGGACAATGGAAGAAGGTGAACTACTCCAGGAATTGTTTACTTTGAGTCCCCTGACACAAGCAATAAATGTTATGCAAAATCAGGACTGGATCCAAGTTCTTCAGGCCAAGAATGTTCATAATTTATGATAATAGGAGTTCACATTTTCCACAAAGCTGTGCTTGCTGACTCCATATGAACTTTACTTTCTCCCCTAAAATATCCTACCCCACTACATTACAGGGAGGATATGGCTTTCACCATCCTGATGAAGTCAGGGAGGCTTTCTCATGTGCTTGCTTCCTCGATGATTGATAGTATTTACTGAGCCACTAATACATTGAGAGAGCACAACAGAGGCAGAGGACACAATCTGCCTAAGGACTTTACAATTTAATGGGGGAGACAGACAAAAAGTAATTTACAAATAGGAGAAAAAAGTCCTTAAGTAGAGCATGGAAATCCGACAAGTGCAACAAGATTGGAAGGCAGAAGGTTGTGGAGGGGCTGAAATGATATTTAGCAAGATATAACCCGGGGAGAAGAAAAATAAAAAAGAACGGGGCAAAGTTTTCTGAAGGAGATGAGATTTTGGAAAGGGAACATCATTACCTGAAAGCCTACCACTCCAAGGAACTTGGGTACCCATAAAGAAACAGAGGACACTTCCCTGCCCTCTTAGAATTCTCAATCTAATGAGGGCTGGCCACCCTTAGGCAATAGAGGCAAGAGTCAAGACAGAGATATAACAGGCGATACCCCAAGTAAGCAAAAATGAATAAATAAAGGGATAAGTGAACTGAAACACTCAGACATGCTCAGGGTGGCTGATGAATGACATGGCCAGGGAAGTGGAGGTTAGTCAGGGAATACTTCCAAGCCATGTGGCCTGGTGGATACAGCACGAGGCTGGGAGTCAGAAGGACTCGGGTTCTAATCCCAGCTCTGCCACTTGTCTGCTGTGTGACCTTGGGCAAGTCACTTCACTTCTCTGGACCTCGATTCCCTCATCTGTAAAATGGGGATAAAGTCTGTGAGCCCCCCTTGGGACATGGACTGTGTCCAAAGTGATTAGTTTGCATCTACCTCAGTGCTTAGTGCCATGCCTGGCCGATTTGCTCTCATGGCTGCTCCAGACACAGCTGGTCTTCAAGAGAAAGTGAATCTGACTCAACACTACTTGGCTAAAAAAAAAAAAAAAAGAGCTAGGCCTTAATGACTTTACGTTCCCGTGAATATAGTCTCTGCTAAGCTGCGGCACCCGCTTCTGAGTTTTGGCCAATTGTGCAATGCAGATTGGGGGTTGTTACCCTGACAGGAGGGTGAGGTCACAGCTCCAAAGAGAAACACAAATCAAAATGGGTAAAGTTTCTCTATCATTATTGTGTCAACTGCACCACTCGTGTACTGGCTCAAGGCCAGCACATTGCCAGCAGATGCATCAAATGAGAACCAACGGGTAAAGACTCCTGTCTCCCAGACCCAGGCTCCTTCTACTATATCACACTGCTTCATTTATAACATTGTTAAACCTGTTTTGGTGGTTTTTTTTATGGTATTTGTTAAGCACATATTATGGGCCAGGTACTGTTCTAAGTGCTGGGGTAGATATAAGTTCATCAGCTTGGACACAGTCACTGTCCCACATGGGGTTCACAGTCTTAATCCCCATTTTACAGATGAGGGAACTGAGGCACAGAAAGGTGAACTGACTTGTCCAAGGTCACACAGCATCCAGGTGGAGGACCCAGGACTAGAACCCAGGTCTTTCTTACTCCCAGGACCATGCTCTATCCGCTAGGTCATGCAGCTTCTCTTTGCAGCAAAAAGTTGACTATGTCCTAGAGGGAACTGAGGAACAGAAAAGTGAAGTGACTTCCCCAAGGTCACACTGCAGACAAGTGGCTGACCTGGTATTAAAACCCAGATTCTTCTAACTCCCAGGCCTGTGCTCCATCCACTAGGCTATGCTGCTTTTCTAAAATGTGGAGGAACTAGAAAGCAGGCACAGAAGTACAACCAAAATGGCAGGAGTGGAAAACAGGTTTTATGTGGAAAGGAATGGAGGTTGTCTTGCCTAAAGAGGAGGCTAAAGGGGTGACCTCACTGTCTTCCTATACATAAACCATGGGGAGAGTATAGCTCAAACAATTACAGGAAGAAAAACTTGGTTGGACACAAGACAGAAACTTTCTGATTGTAAACACTTTAATGGGCTGCCATGGGAAGTTTTGGAATCTCTATTGTTGGGGTTTACTCTAAAGGCAGAGGCTGGACCAGATGAACTCCCAAGTTTTGGGAGATAGAAGGGCATGGGCTCTAACCCTGGGTCCACCACTTGTCTGCTGTGTGACCTTGGTCAAGTCACTTCACTTCTCTGGTCTGTTACCTTATCTGTAAAATGGGGATTGAGACTGTGAGCCCCATGTGGGACAGGGACTGTGTCCAACCCAATTTACTTGTATTCACCCCAGCGCTTAGTATAGTGCCTGGCACATTCTAAGTACTTAATACCATTATTATTATTTCCCTTTCCAGCTCTCCAATTGTCAGAAACTGCAGATCAAAGGTGTGGTAACAACTGAAGCAAACTTCTGCTTTTGAGAAAAATATCCCAGTGGCTAAAAACAAAACAACAAAAAACCCAAAAATAAAAAACAAAAGAGTTAACAAAAGGTAACAAAAATTTAACCTGCGCATTCCAGAACAGGCACACTCTGAGAAGTTTTTTAATTTAGTGATTGGCATGGAAACCAATGGAGTTAATGTTTGAGATGAGCAGGGCACACACAAAATGAAAAAGCTTCTAGAGATGAGGTGACATACTTTCAGGTAGCTTGTATACTTCAAAATCAAGCAATCAGTGGTGTTTATTGAGCACTTACTATGCGCAGAACTTGGGAGACCCCTGTGCAATCGAATTATGTATAAATTCCTTTAAAAATGTTAGAGATGCTTGCAAATCCCTGCCTTTAAACTCAGATTATGAAATGCCACTGTGGCTGAAAAATCCATTCTTTTCCATCTAAGGGAACCAGCTACAAAATATTTGACTTTAAATGAAATAATTACCACCTGGTAGAATTCAGAAACAACAGACATGGAGCACATTTCTGAACCAAGCCTCTACTGTCCCATAAGATCAGCAAAGAGCATTAGGAAGTCACCAATTCTCTCTCAACATCACTGTAAACACTGCAATAGGACCTCCACTGATTCTGCAGGAATTTGACCTTCTCATCTGTGCCCACGGAGATAGAGTTCCTTGTTTTCCCACACAGTTAGCCAGCAGCCTAATGGCAATTTACACAGAAAGAAAGCCCATCCTATTTAAAAAGAATTTTTCCACATTGACTGGCAAAACAAATCCTGGAATTTTAGGGCTAGGATTCAGAGAGAATGATTCATCAATAGAAACTGAATAAGCCAAACAACTTCCAACTAGTTTTTAGGTTTTTTTCAATGTCCAATTCTCATATTCATAAAACCATCTCTTTAACAATAATTACGGCATTTGTTATGTGCTTAATATGTCCCAAGTACTGTGCTTGTGTAAATACTGGGGTAGATATAATCTGATCCGACACAGTCTCTGCCCCATATCAGGCTCACACTCTAAGGGGGAGGGAGAGAAGGTATTTTATCCCCATTTTACAGATGAGGAAACTGGTGCTCAGAGAAGTGAAATGACTTGCCCAAGGTTACACAGCAGGCAAGTCGGGGAGCCAGGCTTAGAACTCAGGATTTCTGACTCCCAATTCTGTGTGCTTTCCACTGGATCACTCTCTCTCTGAAAATCTGCTTAAAACCCTGAAAAGAGTAATCAAGCATTTCTATTAAACCCAAGAAACAAACTGGATTGTTTTGGGTAGGAGGCATTTAATTTTTTTTTAAGTGACAATGTTGTCTTAGAACATATGACCAAAAAAACAAATCAGACAACTTGTTTCCTTCTACAAGCTGTGGGATTCCAATCTCTATGATGAGTAGAGGCCACAGGACTTTTGACATATTAAGGGTGATCAAGAATTTCTCCTGAAACACAGGACTTGGCCTCAAAGCCCCAAGAATGAAACTACTGCTGCTCTTCTAATCTTCAGAAATGCAGACACATGGAAAGCTGCTTCTTCAAAGACTGAAATTGTTACAAGGCAATCATTGCCCAGGGCTACAAGCACACCATTCTATATTTGACTACCAAACAACCCTTAAATAGCCATTCATTCTGATAGAATTTAGTCACAACAAAATGAAAAACAAGTTAACAAGTGTTAGACTCTGGGGTTGGGATTTTCACAGGACAATCCTTTGAGACATCTTTATTTACACTTCTCATCCACAGGAAAAGTATTACTAAGGGAATACACTATCTTGGTAGCATGAAGGCAGTTTCCAAGAAATGACCCAAGTTGAAGTGCTTTTCATTTTGTCAAATTACTGTAGAGGTTTCTCTTTCTCCAGGTCAACACCAACTCTAACTGCCCTGAAATCTACTCCTCATTTTCCCTGATTTTTTTTAATGGTATTTGTTAAGTGCTTACTGTATGCCAGGCACTGTTCTGAGTGCTGGGGTAGATACCCAGTGATCAGGTTGGACACAGTCCATACCTCACATGGGGCTCACAGTCTTAATTCACGTTTTATTTTACAGATGAGGTATCTGAGGCACAGAGAAGATAAGTAACTTGCCCAAGGTTACACAGCAGACAAGTGGCTGAGCCGGGTTTAGAATTCAGGTCCTCCTAACTCCCAGGCCTGTGCTTTATCCACTAAGCCATGCTGCTTCTCGCTGTTTCTCACCAAGACCCCCAACACATCATTACAATCCTCATATGGATTTGTCAAATGAAGAATCTCCTAAATGTTGTTTTTTGAGGGGTTTTTTTAATGGTATATTTTAAATTGCTTGCTCTGTGCCAGGCCAACTGTACTAAACTCTGGACTAGGTACAAAGTAATCAAGTAGGATAGTGTCCCTGGCCCACATGGGGCTAGCAGTCTTAATCCTCGATTTGCACAAGAGGCAACTGAGGCACAGAGAAGTTAAGTTACTTCCCCAAAGTCACACAGCAGATAAGTGGTAGAGTCTGGATTAGAATCCAGGTTCCCTATCTTCCAGGCCTGTGGTCTGTCCATCAGCACATGCTACTTCTCACTGGTTTCTGGCAAATTCATTCAGTCGTATTTATTGATCACATATTATGTTCAGAGCAATGTACTAAGCGCTTGGGAGAGTACAATATAAAAATAGACACATTCCCTGACCACAACGAGCTTAGAGTCTAGAGGATTCCACTTTCTCCAACAAGCATCCTTGACATCTGCCACCCCTTGAACTTAATGTATTTATGCCCAACCTGAACCCTAGTGTATAAACCTACATTTGACATTTCTATCTCTGACTCCCCTTTTAGCGTATAAGCTCCTTGAGGAAAGGAAACACACCTTGTACTTTGGCTGTATTTCCTAAGTGCAGGGTATAGTGCTTTGCACACAGTAGGTGTTCAGTCAAAAAGTATCACTACTACTTCAGCCAGGCTTTAGCAAAGTGCAGAATTGAGGTTGCTCAGGATAGCAGAAAACACAATACTTAACTGGCCAATGGGCAAATAAGAGGTGAAACACTGAGCTTGGGCTATTCAGATGGAGAATTCTAATGGACATTTATAGAGGTCTGGAGCATATTCAGCAATTCCCTTATCCCATTGAAATTCCTCAACTTCTGAGAGAGAATGCCACCCTTTATGGTCATGTTTTTGGGTTACTTAGCAGCTTATGAAGTTTTAACTTAGTGCACAAACAGATTTTGAACCACCTCCTGCTTCAGCAGAAAATTATCTCAAACATTGCTATATATTTCTTCACTTGCTAAGGAGAACCCTAATCTTAATTAGGCTAACTCTAAGCAGCATGGCCTAGTAGAAAGAGCAATAGGCCTCAGAGGCAGAGGACTTGGGTTTTAATCCCAGCTCTGCCAACTGCTTTCTGTGTGAACCTGGGAGAGTCACTTAACTTCTCTGGGCCTTGGTTCTCCTGTTCTCCCTCCGACTTAGACTGTCAGCCCCCTGTGGGACACAGATTGCATACAGCCTACTTAATTTATATCTACACCAGCACATCATACAATGTTTGATACATTGTAAGTGCTTAACAAACCCACAAAAATTCTACTTTTTGATAAACATTCCTTGCTTTTGGAAACTTTACTTTCATAGAATTCCAACTGGAGATGCTCTTGATCGCACAAGGCTTTTAAACCTTTAAAACACAAAGTTTCAATAAGGAGATCAAATATAATCTGTCCCCAGAATGGCTCAGTATATACTAGAATGCCTTAGTGGCCCCTGAGGATTTAGCTCCACTCCTGCTCAGGATCCAAGGCTTTAAAGGGAAAGGGGCTTCTGGGGCCTGTTTGCTGATCCTGGGGTGGGCTTCAGCCTCCAGGTAATCAGAATCAAAAACCACAGTAAGGAATTCTTTGCCCTCCTACCCCTCTGGCTCTGGACAAGAGGGTGTAGAAAATAATTCCCCTTGGCTCCAAAACAGGATGACATGGTGGTAGGGATGCCAGAGGCAAGTTTCTTCCCCTAAATTGGAACAGAAACACTCAGAACATCCTACCCTGGTCAAAATGGGAGTTGGCTGTCCCTTCGTTCCTGGAGGCCCTTGTCTCTTATCAAAAAGGGGGCAGTCTACCTCCATACTCGACTCTGTAAGGTTCATTTGTTATTGCAAATATAATTATGGGAAGAGTTCTGTGACTGTTATCCTTTGCCCATGCCTTTAAGTGACTGATAAGGAGAGAGTGTAATAGCTGAGCAAACTATTATTCTCTCCAGTGGAGCACAGGACGCCCTCTTCAGCAGCTGGTTCCAAGACTAGAGCTGGAACAGTCAGGCAAACTGAATTCCTTAGGCCAAGAGTCCAGACCCCGGCTGTTCCATGTTTGGATTCGGTAGGGAAGGAATAACATTTGATGCAACCTCTGCTTGAGGGGATCAGCAAGTAGCATTTAAACACTCTTTTAACAAAGCAGCAGGAAGCTGTTTAGTGGATCCAGATATTAACTCAGGGTGTTGCTGCCAGAGGTGGGAGGGATTAGGAAGAGGTGAGAAGAGGCAGACAGTGGAACGAAGGACTGATGGGGGACAGAAACCTGTTTGAAGCACAAAGGCCTCCAAATCAAACTCACCCCTGATGGCGGAGGCTGGACTGATTTTTCTAAGCTACCAGATGTTTGAAGCTCAGGCTTCTGTGTTTTTTTTGGCTTTTATCCTTTAGGAAATAAATGACTAGAGACCAAAGCGCTGCCCATATGGAAGGGCCTTAAATTGTTCAAACATTGTGCTATTAGCGTCTTGCTTATAAACAAGAGGAAGGCAAAAAAAAATGTTATCATCTGAGAGGGCTTCAAAAGAGAAGAGGCAACTTTAAAAAAAGGGGCCTGGCTTAGTGGAAAGAACACAGACATGGGAACCAGAAGATGTGGCGTTTAGTCCTGACTCTCCCATGTGCCTTCTGTGCGACCTTGGGTAAGTCATTTTACTTCTCTGTGCCTCCATTTCCTCATTTTATCATGGGGATTAAATCCCTGTTCTCCCTCTCCCTTCAGACTGTGAATCCTATGTGGGGCAGGGAGTGTTTCCTACCTTATTAACTTGTACCTACCCTAGGAATTCGTTAATTTCTTGGTATCCAGTGAGGACTTCAATAGTATTATTGTGATTATTATTATTATTATTATAATTACAGATTTCCCAAATTAGCCCTTGGTCGGGTGTCAGCTACTTTGGGGGAAAAGGAGCCACCACCCATCTAGAACTGGCCCAGAGAGGAAGCTTTCTGTGGAAGATTGGCCCATCCCTCCAAAGCTGGAAAGGAACCAGAAGTGAAGCCAAGATGCCAGCTGAACCCCTTGCCCCCTCAGTTTATCAAGGCTGCCAGCTCAGCCTTGCCCTGTGCAGGTTTTGTCCCTCTGGCTGGTGGCAGATGCTCATGGTGATGGGAGAGACAGTGTGTTAATAAAGGTTAGCTCCCTCTTCTCTTTCTCTTCCTCACTTCTACCCTCTACATCTTTTCCCCATTCCAAGGTCTCCCCATTCTCCAAATGAAAAGCTGATAATCTCTAGCAAAGCATCCCTTGCTTTGGTTACGGTGTGGACAGTGGATATCCCATTCCGGGAACTATTCCCTTTGTGAAAAGAGGATCTTAAATTTGCAAGCCTGTTGTTCTTGTTTACCTAAGGGAAAGCTGACTGACACGTCTCAAAAGAAAAATCACCCAATACACACACAAACTCTTTCCAAAACTAAAAGCGCTCATTAGTCACCTTGTTTAGTATGCTTCAAGGGCTTACCTTTACATGCTGAATAAGACGTTCTGTGACATTCACTTTGTATGTCTCTATACCCAGCTCTTTGGATAGACGTAGGATGCGATTTTGGGTGGGTCCTATGTACGCCCCACCAACATCCACATATTTAACTTCTTTATTCTATATAAAAAAAAATGAGTAGGAGTTTTTTTGTAACATTCTTAAAAATATTACAATATTAATTTTTCAAGATATTAAATCACCCTTCTATAAGGAACACGTGGAAATTGTAACCTTTACAACAGCACCAAAAACTGGGACATAACACTGCATAATGATGGTCACTAAACATCAATTACATTTATTCAGTGCTTACTACATGCAGAGCACTATACTAAGCACTTGGGAGAGTACAACAGAGCTTACAGTCTAGAGGGAAAGCAGAAGTTAATATAAGTACGCTCTAATATATAGTTTCAAGATATATGTAGATTTTTGCTGGTGTACTCTACAGTTCATCTGTGAGATTGGAAGCTAGATCGGGGCTGCCGAGCTAGAGAGATGAAATTTTCTTGATCAAGGTGATATTTTAAACCAAAAGTAAAGGGATGTAGGTTTGAGTAAAAACAGGTCCATATGCAGATCCCCAGCAACCTAGAAAAGTTCAATCCTCATCTGAGTTCGGCACCACTAGTTCAAGGGTTACGTCTGTTGGGTGATTATCATCAGATCTCCCTTTATAAAAGGGAATTAAATGAACAGTTCCTCTCAGGGATTGCCATTATTGAATAGCTCAGCTTTCAAAAGTGACATTAAATTGAGGTCTAGAATGGATTCCAAAGTGATTTTGATTAATTTACCAGAATGCTCTATCACTGGAGAGTTAAGCAAGATTATTTGGCTCAGCTTCTTTTCTGTCAACACAGTCATCCATTAACAGTATTTTCTTGAGCACTTATTGTATGCACAGCAGTTTAGTAAGGACTGGAAAGTGCAATAAAGTGAGTAGGTACAACCCCTTCTCTCAAGATGTTCATAAACAGCTAATAGACATTCTTTAGAAACTTACAGCCACAAGGCACTGGATAACTTGGAAAACAATATACTGCCTACTTATATTATCCTAGATGATTTCTAAATAAACCCTGCAAAAATCAATTGCCATGTGATTTGTCATGAGAGATGCAGTATGGTCTAATGGGTAGAGCACAGGCCTGAGAGTCAGAGGACCCAGGTCCGGCTCTACCACTTGGGTGCTATGTGACTCTGGGCAACTCACTTTGCTTCTCTTTGCCTCTGTTTCCTCATCTGCAAAATGGAGATTAAATCCTACTGCCTCCTCCCAAGACTGTGAGCCCCAAGAGGAAGAGGGATGTGTCCAACCTGATTAACTTTTACTGTAAGTTCCCTTTAGATGTAAGCTCATTGTGGGGAGGGTATACATCTCCAACTCTGTTACACTGTACTCTCCCAAGCACTTAGTACAGTGCTCTACCCACAGTAAGCCCTACATAAATACAATTTTTTTTCCCAAGGAATCCTGGATCCTGTTATTCTCTGCATACAGTAACTGCCCAATAAATACCACTGACTGATCGACTGCTGAGCAACTAAGAGGAAATGGGCTTACTGTGCAACAGAATGAGTTCTATAAACACTAAGGATAAACTTTGTGTCCCTGGAATCAGTGTATGGGTGGAAACTGGATAATCTCGGCCCCTGGAGGCCCCCCGCTTGCTTTGGTTTGGCTGGATTGGCTCTCTTTAGGTTTGCTTTGGACTGGGAGTCTTCCTACCCCGATAATAAAATACAGAAATCAGTCCCATCCTTGCAGATCGGCTTGGGTTCGTGTTCAGTGTTAAGGCTGCTTACCCGCACAGTATAAGTTCTTCCTCCAACTCTGTCCCGGGCTTCTAAAACCACAACACTTATTCCAGATTCAGTCAACAGCTTGGCTGCTGACAGACCTAAATGAGAAAGAAAGAAATAAGGAGGATACCATTAGTCTTCACCAATCACTCACTCGAACACAGTACTAAGCACATTACAGAGTACAATACAACAGAGTTGGTATACACGTTTCCTGCCCACAACAAGTCTGCAGTCTAGAGGTATCTTCTGAAACATATAATGATATGGTGGGGGGAAATAAAAAGAATCAATAGGTGAATTTTCCTTTCAAAACTGAAAAGGACACATCTGAGATGCATGACTTCTCTAAGAGGCTCAAGGAGGTATTCTTGGGAGAGTGGAAGTGATCTTGAGGAGAAATTTTCTTGGCAAAGGAGACTGTTTTAAAGGGAGAGCTACCCTCATGGCTCTTCTGACAGCTAGTAGAGTTTGGAATGGATTGGTTGTTCTTGCAGGTAAATGCTTTATTGCTCCACGGCCCAGCCATCCAACTGAAAGCTTAAGAGAGCAGGATGATGTTCTGAAATATTTTGATTTCAGCTGAATTAACCTTTAAAGAAAAAAGTCTCCAAGGATCATCAATGTAAATTATAAACTAGTGATCCAAACACAGGCCAGTGTGACTATGTTTTAAAGTATGTATATGGAAAGGAATTTTTTTAAGGGTATTTGTTAAGCACTTACTGTGCTAGGCAATAATGATAAAAATAATAATAATGGTACTTATTAAGCGTTTACTTACTATGTGCCAAGCACTTTAGTAGATACAAGGTAAGTGGTTGGACACGGTCCCTGTTCCACAAGGGGCTCGCAGTCTTATCCCCATTTTACAGATGAGGTAACTGAGGCCCAGAGAAGTGGAGTGACTTGCCCAAGGTCACAAGGCAGAAAAATGGCAGAGCTGGGATTAGGACCCAGGTCCTTCTGACTCCCAGGTTCTGGCTCTATCTCCTAAGTCATGCTGCTTCCCATTGAAGTTGAAAGGCTGTGGGTTAAATCCACAAAAGGAACTCAATTCAAGAGCTGGGATTCTTAATACAAGCCCCAATTTACTTGTTGGAGAAATGAGGGTCCTTTTACTATTTCTAATCTTCCTGCTGTAGTACTTCCTAACACTTATGCAAATAATGAAGTCTTTGTTCTTAACTGAAATGATATTACCAGTACCAGATTCATATAAAGCCTTCTATGTCTTTGAAAGCTGGGTTGTATTTTCTAAGACAAAGTAATTCTATTTTCATAAAGCTTAAAAATCTGAAACTGTGGATTGGGTTGGATCTGATTCTTGAGCGCAGTAGGATGCAATTAATAAATAAAAGTGTTTTGAAAGAATGAGCTCAACTGATTCCATGTGAAGGATAGAGGATGAAACCAATATTTTCATTTCCTTTTTGACAGATGCGGCCTAGATCAGTTCAACTAATTTTGCCCAAGTTCCCTTAACAATTCTGTAACAGAGACTAAAAATGGTGAAGGGTTTATACTTTACATTTTTCCTACTTCTTTCTACCCAGTAAACTATTAGGACTGATTTTATTGTTGTGCAACTAAAAATACTGTCCTGGGTTCCCTGATCCGATAAAAGCTCTACACACTAGTGGAAATGAAACAGACAAGAGAAGGTTCTGTAGATGCCACAAGGTTATTGTACTTTTCTAGATACTAGAGTTCTGAAGCCAAGAAGAACTGTGTATGTAATGAGACCTTGGGTTCTGTTTACTGCTCATTTTCCTTTGTCTTTCACAAAGCCACACCCAGACAGAATACTAAATAATACTAATAACTCTCTGTAGTGTTTACTTTGAACCATTTATTTTTTAAGGCTGCTTTTGTCCAAGAAATCAGTGTGGCCTAGTGGATAGACCATGGGCCTGGGTGTCAGAAGGACCTGGGTTCTAATCCCAACTCCACCACTTTGCTGTGTGACCTTGGGCAAGTCACTTCACTTCTCTGTGCCTCAGTTATTTTATCTGTAAAATAGGGATTAAGACTGTGAGCCCCATATGGGACATGGACTGTGTCCAGTCTGATTAGCTTATAATAATTATGATACTTGTTAAGCACATAGCATGGGCCAAGCACTGTTCTAAGCACTGGGGTAGATACAAACTTACATCTACCCCAGCGCTTAGTACAGTTCCTGGCATATACTAAGCACTGGCACAAATACCATTAAAAAAAAAGATTTACTTGTAAGACTTTGTAAATGAATTGAGAGTGAACCCAGTTTGAGTCCCAGCTTTGCCACTGGTCTGCTGTGTGACTCTGGACAAGTCATTTAACTTCTCTGATCCTCAGTTTCCTCAACTGTAAATTGGGAATGTGGGACAGGGACTGACCTGATTAACTCAAATCTACCCCAGTGCTTAGAATGGTGCTTGACACATAGTAAGCACTAAAAATTGCCATAAGTACTATTTTAATAAGCTTGTATCTACCCCAGTGCTTAACACAGAGTAAGCCCTTAATAAATCTCATCATTATTAATCTGGCCATATTGTTTTCACTGAAAACCAGGACATTAGGTCACCATGCCAAGATTTGTGCCTTCCCTCTTTCTCTCGAAGACGTGGGGGAGGTTAAGTCCTACCGCATTCTGGGACATCTGTACTGCAAACCCCAGCATGCTAGGGGTCTAAACTCAACATGCTCCAGCTCAGATGTGCCTGCCTAAGCACCTCTCTCCCCTTCTCCTTCCCTCTCCTCTGATTTCCTCCTTTCTCTCCCCACAACTTCCCCTGTCCTTCAAAGCTCCACCCCAATTAATGTCCCAAGTTTGCCATGGCACTCTAAATGAAAAGCGGAGCGCTGTTTGGATGTGTTTCTCAAAATGCCTGGGATTGTCGCTGCCCAAGCCAGACTTGCAATCAGTCTATACGATTCAACAACTGTTTGCCTCTGGTACAAGCAGTGTGGCTCAGTGGAAAGAGCACAGGACTGGGAGTCTGAAGATCTGGGTTCTAATCCTAATCTAGTACAGTGCTCTGCACATAGTAAGCACTTAATAAATATGACTTTTTGAGGCACAGATAAATTGATTGATCTGCCCAAGGTCAACCAGCAGGAAGGTGGGAGAGCCATGATTAGTACCCATTTCCTCTGATTCCCAGGCACATGCTATTTCTACTAAGCCAAACTTCTTCTCTGTGCCTCAGTTTCCTCATCTGTAAAATGAGGATTGAATACCAACCTCCTTCACCCTTGAACTCTGAACTCCATGTGGAACAAGGGCTGTTCTAATTGTGCTTTATCTACCTCACATTGTAAGTGTTTAAGAAACATCACAATTATTATTTTTAATTACTATCTAGAGTTGACCTGCAGAGCTATCTTGGGCAATATCCTGGAACTGTTCTTCATATTAAAGTAGATTTCTCTGAAAACTTCCCACTTACATAAGATGGAAGTCTCTCTTTCAGGAGGCAGGAGCCCAGTTCTACCCTGGAAATTACTGGTGTTTTCTAAAAGGTTCTTTGGCAACAAACCTATTGGTATGGACCAGGAAACCGGTCCCTGGAAATGGATAAACAATCACTAAGCATACAATGACATGTTTAGTATGTGAAGTTATACTGTCTCCTCCAAAGGGGAGGAAAGTAGATTTTCAACACACACATTTTTCCCCTCTCACTCTTCATTTTATTCGTGTTTATCTTCTGGTTTTCAGATGTACAATGAGAAGGAACATCAGTGCTTTAATGTGATAAAACAAAGTGAATCTATTTTTTTAAATAAAGCTTTGTTTAGGGTTTCAGGCAGTGAAAGTCTAGTTGTTATTAGATCAGGATAAACAAGATGATTTGCACGGGCTCTACAGCAGTTTCCTTGGCAACCTCAAACCAAGCTCTAGCCACTTAAAGGCACTGTATATAGAAAAGATATTCCAATTTACTTAGCCATGAAACTAAAACCATGAAATGACACAACTTCCATTTCAAACCGTGATTTCACACACACCTTCAAAATGGTATTAAAAGGAACATGACTATAATTCAGATGAGATGGCAGTGGGTTTTGTACTGAACAGAAATTTTAGACAGAAGATGGATTCATTCATCTTAAACCAGACTGCTGTTATTGAGTGGTCAAGGTCTTGGACAATACTGAATTTGTTTCGTCATGTCTTTGGCATGCCCAGTGAAAATAAACAGATGGTTTTGGTTTTAAGATCTCTAAGGACTTATCACTAAAAGCCACATTTTACCAAGATAATCCAAATCAGAAATATTTTCATTTTATCTGCGTCTTGAGAGTAGTAGATCTCAATTAGTTAATGACCGGCTCCCATTTCCCACAATTCCTCTCCTGGCTGCCATATTCTCACACTAGAATTTTAAGAGTTGCAAACATATCCGATAACCTCGCAATATCATGAAACCATTTCAGTCAATTGTATCTATGGATTTAATGTGACTACCAACTCTGATTGTACTTTCCCAAGCACTTAGTACAGTGCTCTGCACACATCAAACACTCAATAAATTAACAATTGACTGATTACTTCCTCTACATTCACCCTTAGAGGTGGACTTCTCAAATCCTAACTATCCAAACTTAGTGACACTAGATGGATTTTGAAAACAAGCTATCAGTTGGAACAACTTAATGTTACGATATGTCGCCAAAGGCGGCGGCAGATTTACCTTCTGGGTTTTCCTGGCTGGATAAATATCAGACCCTGGTGGTAGGTTAAAAAAAACACCGCCAAGTTCAGTAGATGTGTAGCCCCACATGCCCTCTAGAAAATGGGCTGTGGGATGAGTCTAGTGCTAGGAATACAAAGACCTCAGTTTTAAATTGTGGGGGACAGTTAAATCTCTTTGTATGCTGCTTCCCCTCATCTGTGAAATATGGGACCTTTTGAACCTTTCCTTCTTTAAAGCGTTTTTGCCCTTCTTTAAAGGGTTTTTCTTGGCTAAATCAGGGATGAAGTGTGTGTCTCAAAATACAGGTGCAGGCAAAACAGATGATAATACTTGCAAGACTGGTTCTGATTGTCCTTCTTAAATTGGGGCTCTTAATTTTAGGGGAGTGAATGATAGAGAACAAGCCTTCAGAGATAGTTCCATGAAATAAATGTCTGTAGTATTTTGTCTCACTCTATTTTACACACATTTATTTTCTCATGCAGAAAATAAAGTTAGTTCTCCAAAAGGAGAAAAATTTCATCCTCTGGGAGTTGATGACTCAATTTCTAATATCTGGAAAGTATCCTTTCTCTTATAATCCACCTCTTTGTCTTATTTCATTTTAGTGCACATTGGCCTCCCTCAGATGAGGAGAAATGACATTACTGTGAAAATCTTAAAGACCTCAAATACCCCCCACTCTCTACTTTCCTAGGAATTTCTAACATGACTTGTCACTTCGAGTATATTTCCCTAGAAGTTCTGAAAGCTTCTTAAGTTCACTACTGGGGATTTCCTAAACAGACAGCTAGAAAGTACTGACGTCTCTAAAGAGTCTCCTTAAAGTCGGGCATCAGTGACCCTTTTTGAGGTGGGGGAGTGAGTGTGTGCTAGGATTTCAATGATTAACTCGATAGCCATTGTTGCCAAATCCCACCCTGACCCAGCCAGGTTATGAAGCTTTCTGTTGTGATACTAATGCCTAAGAAAAGGAAAATCCCTCTTTGTAGGATTTTTTTTTTCGGCTAAGCACTGAGGACCAACAATTAACCAGAAGGCGTAAGTTCGATACCAGCCTACACTCCAGCAAGACTTCCCCAACACACGACCTTTACTGATGTCACAAAGTTGAATGATATGATAATAATAATAATAATAATGGAATTTACTAGGCACTGAGGTAGATACCAAATCATGACATCTGATGGATGCAGTTGCCATCCCAAACTGCACTGTCACCAAATTCCCCTATTTAGATACCTCGCTATCTAATAACACATGGGTAGCCAACGAAAATGGACCTGAGAAAGCTAGCAAATCCTACTGGACCCTGATGGAGGGTAGCACCATAAAGGCAATAAGAATAAGTCTACACCAAAAGTCGCTTGAGCCACCACAGGATCCCAACTTTCAATATCATGATCCTTTGTAGACTAAGCAGAGACCCCACATCCAATTCCTTGCAGAGTTCTATCACTGCCACGAGAACACCATTATAAGGTCTGAGCATCACATGCATATTCTCTCTAAAGCGAACTGCCAGTTCAACCTCGAGAATTTTGTTTCAAATTTGGTCCTTCCCCTGTAGTGTATGCAAGAAACAATCAACACTTTCAGTCCTTTGGCATTAAAATCAATCTGATCGCCTCACTTTCCTTTCTTGAAGGCACATGTGATAGACGACAGGAGGAAACTCGAGAGCTGATGTGGGGTGAGCCAAAGTGGGTAACCAAAGATCAGGGACAGAACAGGTGTTTTCAAAGGCTAAATGACATGGCATAGCTGTGGGTAAGTAAGAGACAGCAGCAACAGAAAGATTGGCGTAGTATGCAACAGATAGAAATAGGATGACTTTTTGGGCAGTATTGAGATCCTAACACTAAAACACGGATTCAAAAGGAGCACGAACAATTGCAGTAGCAAGTATGACTCAATACCAAGGAGAAATATTTACATGCCCGAGTTGCGGAACAAATGGGTGGTCATGTATTAATAATAATGATGATGATAATAGTAGTAGTATTTGTTAAGCACTTATTTACAAAGGGAAGCCCCATGGCCTAGTGGTAAGAGCATGGGCCTGGGAGTCAGAAGACCTGGGTTCTCATCACAGGTCTGCCACTCGCTGCTGTTTGGCCTTGGACAAGTCACTTAACTTCCCTGTGCCTCAGTTACCTCATCTGGAAAATGGGGATTAAGTCTGTGAACACCCTCAAGGGCCCAGGACTATGTCCTATCTGATTAGCTTGTATATATCTACCCCAGCACTTAGTACAAGGCCAGACATACAATAAGCACTTAAAAAATGCTATTTTAAAAAATATTTCAATATGATCACATGAACATTATAATTCTGCATAAATTTTACTTTGCTACAAAAGTCATGACTTAAATGCTGCCGAATTATTGCGTACAGTGGACTTTCGACTATCATGCCTGTCTCAGTTTTGCATTTAATGGCCTATCTCCATAAAAACCAACTCATGGTTCATAGCTTATCTTGCTTTTTCTTAATTGTACAGGGCAAGAGACACTAATTTCTTGTTAGCCTTCTAACATGGCTTCCATCCATCTGAAAACTCACCCCTCAATTAATGAAATTTACTTCATGGTGAGAAGCAGCATGGTTTAGCGGAAACAGTATGGGCCTGGGAGTCAGAGGACCTGGATTCGAATCTTGGCCCTGCCACTTGCCTGTTGCATGACCTCGGGCAAGTTGCTTAAATTCTCTGTGCCCGATTCCTCATCTACCAAATGGGTATTAGATCCCTGTTCTCCTTGTCAGCTCTTCGTGGGCAGAGAATGTGTCTACCAACTCCCCCAAAATTGTATTGGTGCTTGGTACAAAATAAGTGCTCAATAAATAGGACTTATTGAGTCTACTTAGAGCGTGAGCCCCATGTGAGTCAGAGACTATGTGCAACCTGATTATCGTGCATTTACCCCAGCAATTAGGACAGGGTTTGGCACATAGTAAGTGCTTAACAAATTCCACAATTATTATATTTTTAAATCTTTTAAAGCATCATTTCCTCCCAAATTTGTTTCCTTCTACAAATTTCCTTCATCACACCAATCCAAAATAAAGAGTTTCACATAAAATTTGTTTTACACACTTTTATTGTGGGAATGTAAGACTCCCCTCCTCCTCCATTCTGGGAATATAAGCCTGGAAATATAAGCCTCCCCTTCTCTACTGACTTCAATGATTTACCATTTCCCAATCTGCCAATTTCTGATTTTTTTTTCCTAAGCATAAGTGCTAAACCAACTATTGTTAACTGCTTGGAGAAATTCCAGATGTGTTTCAATTAAAAAGGGAAACTGTGGCATAAAAAGAGCACAGTCAGCCATTTTAGAAGTGAAACTCCTACCTAAAACCCAGATTGTTTTGTTTCCTTTTTGGCAGGGGAGGAGTCCCTCTTAATTTAGATGAAGAGTAAGGAGTTAACCTATGAACAAAAATTTCATAACCCCTGGCTAAAATTTGTTTTAAAAGACAAAGCAGAGGAATAGTATAGTATTTCAGGAACACCTTTTGTGAGCAAAACACTGCATAAGTGACTGAAAGAATACAATGGATTTTTCTGGGGGAGGGGAGAATGATCTCCTTTGCCAAACTCCCCTTTTCTTCCAACCTATCATTCTGAATTTGTTCCTTAGGTCATTCACTTTTTTAACCCAAATGTTTCTCTCCAAAACTCTCAGCTAGCAATCTAGTTCCCACTGGATTGCAACATTTCCCTTTAGCCCAAACCTTTACTCGTGTTGAAAAACTATGCAAAGTCCCCCCAAATGAGCCAGTGCACCTCAGCAGCATAAAAACAACAACAATAATAATTACGGTACTTGTTAAGCTCTTACTATGTGCCAAGCACTGTTCTAAACACTGGGGCAGATATAAGTTAATCAGGTTGAACACAGTCCTTGTCTGACATGGAGCTCAAGCATCATCATTTATTGAGCACCCTATTTTTAATGGTATCTATTAAGTGCTTATTATGTGCCAGGCATTGCTCTAAGCACTGGGATAGATGCACGCTAATCAGGTTGGACACAGTCCATGTTCCACAGGGGCTCACGGTCTTAATCTCCATTTTACAGATGAGATAACTGAGGCTCAGAAGTGACTTGCCCAATGGTACAAAACAGACAAGTGGAGGAGCTGGGATTAGAACCCAGGTCCTCCTGACTCTCAGGCCCACATTGTATGCAGAGCACTGTACAAGGTAGGCCCTTGGGAGCACTCACAAAAACTACAGAGTAGCTCATCCTACCATTTTACAGATGAGATAACTGAGGCTCAGAGAAGTGACTTGCCCAATGGTACAAAACAGACAAGTGGCGGAGCTGGGATTAGAACCCAGGTCCTCCTGACTCTCAGGCCCATATTGTATGCAGAGCACTGTACAAGGTAGGCCCTTGGGAGCACTCACAAAAACTACAGAGTAGCTCATCCTATCTTAGTTGGAATTTCTCCTCACATTCTATTCTGCCTTTGTAGCAGCTTCAAGACCAAGCTATAGCCGCACATCAGAGTTTGGAGTGTTTCAGGACTACCCTTACTGTCAGGCCTTTCTGTAGAGGCCTTTAATAATAATAATAACAATAACAACAATAATAATTTTTTTAAGAACTTACTATGTGCCAAGCACTGTTCTAATAGAACAAGGGGTAGATACAAGGTATTCAGGTTGGAAACAGTCCCTGTTCCACATGGGGCTCACAGTCTTAATCTCGATTTTATATATATATATATAAAAGGTAACTGAGGCACAAAGAAGAAAAGTGACTTGCCCAAGGTCACAGCAGACATGTGGCAGAGCTGGGATTAGAACCCATGTCCTCTGATTCCCAGGTCTGTGGTCCTTCCACTAGGTCATGCTGCTTCTCCAAGCTTTTAGCTGCTCTTCACTGCATCTCAGATAGTGAGCCTCCACGAAGGACAGGGACCGTGTCTGAATCCCACCTTCGCATTCTCTCCCAGCAATCAGTACAGCGTTCTGCACATAGGAAACGCTTAATAAACGCTATTCTACTACTACTACTCCTTCAAGCACCTGCTATGTAACGAGGCACTGGAAGAGTATTTATAATTACATCCTTAAAAACTGATCTTTGGTTTGCACTTTCAAACTTCATATAATGACTTTATATGGTCAATGACATTATACAATTTTAGGTATCAACAGAGCACAATTAATAATTATATAATTCACCATATTATATTTAGTATGGCTAATTATTAATCCTGAAAGCTAGTTATAAAATAACACACCTAATGACTTTTTATATTGACTCTACACAATGAAGGTATGGTATCTGAATGTAAACAATAAAATTAACAGAAATGTTCTGTACTATTTAATACTGCCTATAGGTTCTCAAATATTCACACCCCAAAGTTTGTGCATTAAGCAGTGCTCATAGTAATGAAAACCCACGACAGTCAAATGCTCAGAATGAGTCCAGACTATTGCTTGTATCTACTCCAGTGCTTAGTACAGTACCTGACAAATAGTAAATGATTAACAAATACCATGATCATTATGACTACAGATTGAATGCCCAATACCGTCCAAGGGGCCTCGAGGATCAGGATTCTTGGGTCCCGAGCGAGGCAAACAATGGCCCTCAGGAAATACTGGTTGATCCAAGAAATACAGATAGTCATAGGTCCCAATTATATTGACCTGGTGACGAAGTTTAATTATATTCTCCGGAGTCCCAGATGGAAATGAAGCCTCTTGACTCCAGCAACGATGCAAAGTATTGTTGGCAAGTCCCCTGAAAATTGGCCTGCATTGGCACAAAACCAACCTATGCCCTCTCCCCTCCCCAGCCCCACCTACCCACCCACAACTGGGAAAAAGCTAAAAAAGGAGCAGAAGGCAAGCCAAGGCCCACTGTGTTCTCGGTAAGGCCTTTCCTTGACCTGATATCAATCAATCAGTGGCATTTATTGAGCACTTCATTCAGTTGTATTTATTTAGTGCTTATTGTGTGCAGAGCACTAGGCTAAGTGCTTGGAAGAGGACAGAATTGGTAGTTATGTTCCCTGCCCATAACAATACCACTCTTTCTATTCATTACTTACTACTCTGATGTTTAATTAAGCAGAACAGAATTAGCTCCTCCTTATGCTAAAGTGTAAGCTCAACAGTGGGCAAGGGACCTCTCTACCAACTCTGTTGTATTGTACTTTCCCAAGCACTTTATTTCACAGTAAGCACTCAATAAATACCAATGATTGATGGATTTAAAGCCCTAAAAGAGACACACATTGTGAGGAATAAAAATGCATACAAAACTTGGGAAGGATTTTAAAACGTCTCTAAAATTGCTCTTGGCTGTTTTCTAGGTATTTTTAATGGGAGAAAGCTAGTTAACAACAGTATTTATTGACGTCAAGTACTGAAAGTTGAATAATTTTCTCAGCAGAACACAAGCAGTGGCCAGTAGGGTTGCCAGAGAGAAAGGTGGTACCTGTAGCTAGCTGATTTTCGGGGGGCAGGATAGGGAAGGCACCCCAACCAGCTTTCCTGGGACTTCTTATATTGGAGCCAAGTTTTGGCTTACTTCCAATCCCCCCCTTCAGACTGTAAGCTCCCTGAGACGAGAGCTTGGGTCTACTAACCGTAATGTACTGGCCTAAATGCTCCGTACAGTGCTCCGTACAGTTTATATGCTCAATAAATACCCCCTGATTGATTGCTTCCAGCACTACAGACATCTGCTGGGTGCAATACACTGGGCTAAACATTTATGGAAGTATAGTATAATAAAGTGACACATTTCTTGACCACAAGTAGTTTACACTCTAAAAAGGGAGACATAAAAATGTTTGCCACAAGAGTTAACCAAAAAATAATTGAATGTACAACTGAAAATTCTGCATGCAAATATAACATTCTTTTAGGAAGTGCTTAAAAGTGCTCTCGTTTGTGTGTATACGAATAGATGGAATCCCAACCTTGTCATGAGGCTTTTATTTCCAGGTTAGACACAAACTCGGAATGCTGTTTTGATGACTTCCCAGATGACCCCCCCCCAAAAAAAAATCTGAACAAAAAAGTAAGGCTAGCACACTAAGACTGGGTTAAAGTGGAACTCTGGAGGTTTTTAATTTTTTTTATACTATTCAGCTATTAAAATCCAAAGCTATGTCACCATTTATAGGGGAAAAATCTCCCAAGCATGAAACACACAATATTTCTCATTTATACTCACAAAAGGACTGATAAGGAAAATGGGATGTAATTCTGTTAATAGCCTTCTGTGCGTAGCCAAAGGCTGATGCAGTCATTTAATTAAGCAAAGAAAAATTTAATTTCTATTAACTTGGATCAATTCTAGGTAATGACATTTGTGGCTGTACTTTTCCAGGACCTATACTTTTGTTAAACAGTCTAAAATATTGTCTTTATTCAGCAACTGAAAATTGCAGCTGCTGACCACCCCAGGATAGTGCTTTGCACACATTAGGTGCTCAATAAGTACCAATGATTGAAGAACTAAGACTCTTTGCTTTGCGCATTAGAACCAATGGCATATTTATAGACCCCCACTATAAAGTCCCTGAGGCATTGCTCAGCAGTGAAAAGACTCACCCCAAGTTCTCAGCAAGAGTGCTTGGATGTAGTCAATTCCACTGGCTTGGACAACTCACTTTATGCCCTATAAATCACCTAAGCACCCACTAGAGAGTTTTACTTAATTTCAACCTGAAGATACATATGTACATACACACGCACATACATATATATATGTATATATATATATATATGTATATATATATACACGCACACAAATATATATATATAAGAGAGAGAGAGAAATGTTTCTGGAAAGTCTTTGTAAGCACTTTGACGACAGGGATCATATCTACCTACTCTATAGTACTCTCCCACTCGCTTAGTACAGTACACTGTACTGCTCAATAAATACCAATGACATTTATTTTTCTGGAAAGCAATAGGATCCCTTTTTAAGATAAGAAATGGCACAGTCTAAACCTTCCAGCTTCCCTAACATCACTCGGTACAGCACCCACCTAGCTAAGCACCCACCTAGCTAGACCAGTTTGTACTCTCTGTAGCTGTGACATTTCCATCGTTTTCCATGTGCAGTTTTTTCAGAGCATCAGGAATCTAGTGGCCACTGCACTTTAAAGACAGTCGGTGGGAAAGCCACAAGGAAGCATTTGTGTGCCTAAGGGCTGGCTGCTGAGGCTTGGTCAAAACCCAAATACCTCACCCTCCACTCTGCTAGCAAGTTGACAGACTGGAAAGTTACATGTATAACACTCCTTCCGTCACATTCCTTGCCTCCAAACCGATAACCAATATGTACTTTGTTAGAGATTTCAACTTTCCACTGCAACCACCCAAAGCTCCAAATCGTTGCTCCGGGAAGGATGATTCACTCCAGAAATTATGGAGTACAAAACTAAAGCTCTTTATGATATTATTTCCTCCTCTTTTTTTTTTTTTAACAGATCAAAAGCTTCTGGTTGGGCAGAAGCAGCACTTTATTGACCAGGAGGGGGAGAAACATGGACTGTGGAGGGAGGTCCCTCCTGACACATTTTATACTCCCCTGACAAGGAGTCCTGGGACTCTCTTCAGTAATCAATTGCTAGATGGTAAACTCAGATAGATGGCAAATTCCTTGAGGGCAGGGATCCCGTCTGTTAGTATACCTCCCCAAGCGCTTAATATAGTTATTTGAATACAATAAGCACTTAATAAACAGCTCTGACTGCATGATTGATTAAGCCTTCATAGATGGAGTCACTGAGGTCCTTCCAGCCGAGCAATTTCCCACGGAAGCCAAAGTGAAAGGGCTTCAATGGGGCATTAAAAAAAAACCAACGATATTTGTTAAGCGCTTACTATGTGCCAAGAACTGTTCTAAGCACTAGGGAAGATATAAAGTAATCAGGTTGCCCCCCCGCCCCCACAGTCTTAATCTCCATTTTACAGGTGAGGTAACTGAGGCCCAGAGAATTGAAGTGTCACACAGCAGACAAGTGGCAGAGCCGGGATTAGAGCCCTCGTCCTCTGACTCCCAAGTGTGTGCTCTTACCACTAAGACCCTTTGGACCCCCGTTTCCTCATCTCCCCTAAATTCCCATGGAGATTTCCTTTGGGCAGTAAACATCCCTCACCCTGGACCAGCCAGATCTGACGAGTGACTTGGGAATCGTCACCAGAAGCAACGTGGCTTAGTGCAAAGAGGCTTGGGAGTCAGAGGATTTGGGTTCTAATCCCCCCTCCACCACTTGTCAGCTGTGTGACCTTGGACAATTCACTTCATTTCTCTGTGTCTCAGATACCTCGTCTGTAAAATGGGGATGAAGGCTTTAAGCCCCATTTGGGACAACCTGATTACCTTGTATCTACCTCTGAGTTTAGAACAGTGTTTGGCACATAGTAAACGCTTAACAATACCAACATTGTTATTATTACTATTATATGCCAGTGCTTGGCACATAGTAAGCACATAAACACCGTAATGATGACTACTAATCTATTTATTACTGAAACAGCATGGCCTACTGGCAAGAGCACGGACTTGGGAGTCAGAGGTCGTGGGTTCTAATCCCGGCTCCGCCCTTTGTCTGCTGTGTGACTGTGGGCAAGTCACTTCACTTCTCTGGGCCTCGGCTCCCTCATCTGTAAAATGGGGATGAAGACTGTGAGCCCCACGTGGGACAACCTGATCGCCCTGAAACTTCCCCGGCGCTCAGAACAGTGCTTGGCACATAGTAAGCGCTTAAAAAATGCCATTATTATTATCTCTAGACTGTGAGCCCGTTGATGGGCAGGGATTGCCTCTGTTACCGAAGGGGACTTTCCAAGCGCTTAGTACAGTGCTCTGCACACAGTTGGCGCTCAACAAATACGGCGGAATGAATGAATTCCAGTTTTCTGGTTTGCCCATTTCCTCGTCGGCGACTCTCATCCTTTGGGCAAGCGGGTCCTGACCTCCTCCCCTGTTTTGTTGGTTTCCAAAAATCGAAAAAGCTCTACGAAAACCTAAAAAAACAAAAACAAAACCCCCCAAACCGGAGCTTTGGTCCAGGGGAGGGGGAAAGAAAGATGCGGAATTGCAAATCCCGGGCTCGGACCCTCCCCCGTCCCCACCAACAGACCTCGCCGGCGCCCGAGTCGTTCATTCCATCGTACCTACTGAGCGGTCGCGGTGTGCAGAGCCCTGCACTAAGCGCTGGGGGAAGCGCAATCGACATAGGAGGGAAGGAGGGGGGAGGATGATGTCGGGGGATGGGGGGGGATGGCTATTAGGAAGCCCCCGAGGGATGCCCGCCCACCGGCACGGGCAGAGACCTCGACAACGACACAACCACACAGCGACACGCCTGCCCCTTGGGCAGGGCAGTGGCCCGCTTGGACCGACCTGAGATGCCTCCCCCGACGACGACCACGTCGAATTTGCTGCTCATGGTGGCGGCTGTCGCCTCCGCCTGTCGCCTGTCGCGATCGGTGCAGGGCGCCCCGCCCCCTCGTTGGCCCGGCCGCGATGCCGGCTCCCCTTTATGGCCGGAGCTCCGCCCCCCGAGTGATGCCACGGGCGGGGGCGGGGCCTAACGAGATGGGGGCGGGGCCTGGAGGGGCTCATTAATAATTATAATCATAATGTTGGTATTTGTTCAGCGCTTACTATGTGCACAGCACTGTGCTAAGCGCTGGGGGAGATACAGGGTCATGGGGTTGTCCCCGTGAGGCTCCCAGTCTTCATCCCCATTTGACAGATGAGGTCACCGAGGCCCAGACAAGTGAAGTGACTTGCTCACAGTCACCCAGCTGGCAAGTGGCAGAGCCGGGATTCGAACCTGTGACCTCTGACTCCCAAGCCCGGGCTCTTGCCACTGAGCCACGCTGCGTCCATTAGAGGTCACTGAGGCCCAGAGAAGTGAAGTGACTTGCCCAAAGTCACACAGCCGACAAGTGGCAGAACAGGGATAAGAACTCTGACTCTCAAGCCCGAGCTCTTTCCAGTAAACCACACTGCTTCTCTGACAATAACAACAATATTAACAATACTATTTGTTAAGCGCTTACTATGTGCCGGACACCGTTCTACTTGCTGGGGTAGATTCAAGGTGTTCAGGTTGTCCCACGTGGGGCTCACAGTCTTAATCTCCATTTTACAGATGAGGTAGCTGAGGCACAGAGAAGTGAAGTGACTTGCCCAAAGTCACACAGCTGACAAGTGGTGGAGTTGGGATTAGAGGTCTGACTCTCAAGCCCGGGATCTTTCCAGTAAGCCACACTGCTTATCTGACAATAATAATAATATTAATAATGCTATTTGTTAAGCACTTACTATGTGTCGTGCACTGTTCTACTTGCTGGAGTAGATACTAGGTCATCAGGTTGTCCCATGTGGGGCTCACAGTCTTCATCCCCATTTTAGAGACGAGGTAACTGAGAAGTGACTTTGCCCAAGGTCACACAGCAGACAAGTGCAAAGCTTAGTGGACAGAGCATGGGCCTGGGATTCAGAATGTCCGCGGGTTCTAAACCTGGCTCTGCCACTTTTCCACTTGGGACCTTGGGCAAGTCATTCCACTTCTCTGAGCCTCAGTTTCCTCATCTGTAAAGTGAGTATTAAGACCGTGAGCCCCATGTGGGACAGGGACTGGGTCCAACCGATTTGCTCATACCCAAACCGGCGCTTAGTACTGTATCTGGCACATAGTAAGCGCTTAACAAATACCACAGTTATTACTATTACTGGGTCGCACCCACAGGAGGCCTGCATGGGGTAGGCAGGACAGGGGGAGAAAAGGGGCAGAAGGAAGGAGAGACAGGCATGTGACAAAATATCACCATCCTGTGTCACCTCCTGAGCAGGTTTTTTTGTGGGGCATGATTACTGTTCACCTCGGATGTGAGAGGTGTAATTGGAGAGAGAGTTCCTCTACCTGACCTGCGCCCCAAAATATGATATGGAACAGAATGATAGGAACTCGGCTAGACTACTGTGTCAGCCTTCTCTCTGACCTCCCTTCCTCCTCTCTCGCCCCGCTCCAGTCTATTCTTCACTCCACTGCCCGGCTCATCTTCCTGCAGAAACGATCTGGGCATGTCACTCTCCTTCTTAAACAACTCCACTGGTTGCCTATCGACCTCCGCTCCAAACAAAAACTCCTCACTCTAGGCTTCAAGGCTCTACATCACCTTGCCCCTTCCTACCTCTCCTCCCTTCTCTCTTTCTACCACCCACCCCGCACGCTCCGCTCCTCCGCCGTCCACCTCCTCACCTTCCCTCGGTCTCGCCCATCCCGCCGCCGACCCCCGGGCCACGTCCTCCCGCGGTCCTGGAACGCCCTTCCTCCTCACCTCCGCCAAACTGATTCTCTTCCCCTCTTCAAAACCCTACTTAAAACTCACCTCCTCCAAGAGGCCTTCCCAGACTGAGCTCCTCTTCTCCCTCTACTCCTTCTGCCACCCCCCTTCACCTCTCTGCAGCTAAACCCTCTTTTTCCCCTTTTCCCTCTGCTCCTCCACCTCTCCCTTCCCATCCCCACAGCACTGTACTCGTCCGCTCGACTGTATATATTTCCATTACCCTATTTATTTTGTTAATGAATTGTACATCGCCTTGATTCTATTTAGTTGCCATTGTTTTTACGAGATGTTCTTCCCCTTGACTCTATTTATTGCCATTGTTCTTGTCTGTCCGTCTCCCCCGATTAGACCGTAAGCCCGTCAAACGGCAGGGACTGTCTCTATCTGTTGCCGACTTGTTCATTCCAAGCGCTTAGTACAGTGCTCTGCACATAGTAAGCGCTCAATAAATACTATTGAATGAATGAATGAACTCTGTGGACCATAACTGCTTCTAATGGGATAAGCCCGTATCTAGCCCAGCACTTAATACTTGGCAATACTCAATACTTGGAAGTACTTGGCACAGTAAGTGTAAATACTGTATGCGCTTAAAACATCATTAAAAAAAAAATCAATCAATAGTATTTACTAATCCTGATGTTTGCAGAGACTATTAAAGCTCTTGGTATATAGTACAAATGATGAAAGGATAACATCCCTGCCGTCCAGGAGTTTGCAGTCTAAAGTGGAGATGTGTCAGACACGGGCCTTTATCCTTCCATACTTATGCAGCAATTGTTCAATTAGATTAATCCAAGGTACGGTGATGACCAAGTACCAGACTAAATAAACTAAGGCCTCATTTCCTCTTCTTCCACACTCTTCTGCATCACCCTTGCACTTGGGTTTGCTCCTTTTATTCACCCCTCCATCAGCCCCACAGCCCTTATGTATATAACCATAATTTATTTCTATTAATGTCTGCCTCCCCCTTTAGACTGAAAACTCGTAGGCGGGGAATAGGCCTACCAACTCAGCTATATTGTACTCTTCAGAGGGCTTAGTACAGTGGTCTGCACACAATAAGTTCTCAATAAATATGATTGATTGACTGATTGATAAGTGCTAAGGGCAGATGTTGGAGGGACCAGAATTAGGGAAAGCTTCTGGTGGAGATGAAATTTTCAGAAGAGCTTTGAAGATGGAGAGAGCAAGGGCTTGGAGGATTTGAAAGTGGAGGGAGTTCCAAGCCGAAGGGAAGGCATGTGCCTGAGGCTAGAGATGGGAGGGTTGAGAATGAGGTACAAAGAGAAGTTAGTTTGGGAGAAACAACACCTGCAAGCTGGAGTGTAGTGGGAGGAGAGTTAAGTAGGAGGGAGAAAAACAGTCAATGCTTCCATGGAATTCCTCAAGTTTGCATATTATTCAAAATCTAGAGGAAAGGAACACACGAGGCAAGGAAAAAAATAGAGAAAAAGAGGGAGGGAGAGAGTGCATATTTGTGAAATATAAACACAACTAGGGTAAAATGGGATTCTGAAAGAGAGCATTAGTAGGGCCAGACGTTTCTAAGCCTCAGGCATTTTGTTGACCTGTACTCCCAATCATTCTGACCAGGAAACAGACTGCATTTGTGGAACAAAATGTCTTGGGAATGTTCATGTGAGTTGGCCTTCGGGCGCGTGGCAAGAAAGCGGGCTCCGTTTCCCTGCAGTTCTGGCTTGGCCTTCGCTGCTCCCCACCCTGGCTTGACCAACTGCAGTGCCAAAGTGGCAGAGAGAGAAATGTAGATTGAACGGAAAGGTCAGTGAAACGTGAAGTCAAACAATTAGGAAGCAAGGCACAGGCCACAGCTTCCAACTGCACTGCTCATCCAACTCCACCAGGAATGGAAAGAACCTTTCTTTAACTAAATACTGAAAGCATCCATAAGTGTTAGAATTGTTATCATCCCAACTTTGGGGTGATTTATGACTTTGGAACATCCTGGACTAAGGAAGGCTGGGTAACACAGTAATAAATATTTACTGATGGCCAAACTGTTCTAGATGGCCAGATCCCAGGAAAGGAACTTGAGTCGGAAGACATGGGTTCTAATCCTGGCTCTGCTAAATGTGATCTTGGGTAAGTCACTTAAGTTTTTTGTGCTTCAGTTTCTTAATCTGTAAAATAGGGATTAAATACCTGTTCCTTCCCCTTAAACTGTGAGTCTCCTGTGAGACAAGAACTTTGTCTGATCTGATTGTGTTGTACCTACCTCAACGCTTAGCAGGGTGCTTGATGGACAGCAAGCACTTAAGTGCCACAATTATTATTTTTATTTATCATTATTTACTCAGAATACTATTTAAGTTCTTTCTCAGTGCCAAGCCCTGAAGTCGATACAAGATAATCAGGTCAAACGCAGTCCCTGTCCCACATAAGGCTTCCAATCATAACAGTAATGAGAACAAGAATTTCATCCCCATTTTACAGATGAGGAACCTGGTGACCAGAGAGGTTAAAATGATTTACCCATGATCTCCCAGCAGACCATTTGCAGAGCTGGGCCTAGAACCTGTGTCTCTCAACTTCCAGACTCACACGCTTTCACACTCATCCATGTTGACTGTTTCCCAAAGCCAGGATTATTGAGATGCTCTTCCTGAAAAATTTCTTCAATGTAATTTGATCTCTGATAAGCAAGGGGAAGGAGGCTAGTCTATGATCAGTAAAATGCCTGCAACAACCTTATTTATTTTATTCACACAACTCAAAGTTAATATGAGCTCATGAAAATTCTCTAAGTCCATATTTTCCTATCCCAGGTAAGAAACGCAGATTTAGCTCAACAGCTGTTTAGTTCATGAACGGATCTTGTTTTTGAACATCACTTAAATTAATTTAAGCTTTCTGACAACAGAGACGTGAAACAGTCTCTTGGGAAGACCTTGTTCTGAACTGGGGTTAGCTAGTGATTGTATTCATCTTCAAGAGGACACATCAGCCTACAAAATGGATTCAATAGGAGTGCAAGAGCCAGCTGAAAGACTCTGTAGTCTTCAAAACAGGTTAATACCAGGCTGTTTTCCAAATGAAACTAAGTCATTTTAAAAGTGATGTGGAGAGAAGTACAGAATAAATGCTGATTCCCCAGGAGTATCATTCAAATACCAATCCACTGAGATTCCGTGGATCAGGGTGGTCAAAGAGATGAAAGCAACGAGTTAAAGTATGTCTTCTTTATGGAAGGTCCAACTAATAAATTGCAATAAAAGTATGGCATGTAAACTTGTGGGAATAAACCAGCCCTTTCTAGTCAATTCTTTCACTGTCTCCAATGCTCAGGCCTAGAGCAAACAAGCCTATAGAGTTAAGGGCCAAACTAAATATGAATAAATATGGATGGGGAATATGGATGGAGTTGGAATAGCCTGATCAGCTCAGGTGTAAATGATGTCTAGAACTCATCTACGTGGACAATAGAATATACTGGGAACAGTATGGTGAAAACTACTCAAAATTACTGACTCAGTTTGGGAAATTGAATTTTCCCTTAGGCTGTAGGAATTCAAGTCCTATGGGTAGGGATCATGTCTCCCAAGGGGTTAGCATGGTGCTCTGCCCACAGGAAAGGTTCACTAAATACTACTTATTGGACACTTACCCATCCCCACTCCTTCCAGACCTTCAGATCACACTTGGAGAAAGAGAAGAGAGTGCTAAGGTGGGTGGGAGAAAGCACACTAGCTTGTGGCAAATAGCTTTGATTCCACTATTAATTCAAGTAGTAATTGACATCACATCGGCCTCACTCTCTAGATTGTAAACTTTTTGTGGGCAGGAATTGTGTCTACCAACTTTACTGGACTGTCCTCTCCCAAGCATGTAATAAAATGCTCTGCACACAGAAGCTCTATAAATATCACCGATTGATTGATGTGCACATCTCCTCTTCCTTCTTCCTCCTGCCTGTAAATAGTTTTGGTCGGTCATACCTGTTGGTTACAACCTCTGCGAGGGCAGGCATGAAAGCTACTGATTGTACTCTCACACCCTCTTAGTTCAGTTGGAAGCAGCCTGGCTTAGTTGACCTCCTGTCTTGGAGTCAGAGACCTGGGTTCTAATCTTAGCTCCATCACTTGCCTGTTGGGTGAACTACAGCAATTCACTTACCTTCCCTGGGCCTCAGTTTCCTCTTCTGTAAAATGGGGATTAAATACTTGTTTTCTCCTGCCCTTCTAGATGTTGAGCCCATAGATGGGCCTGAGATTGTGTTCAATCCAATTACCTCACATCTACCCCAGGTCTTAGCACAGCGATTACCTCATTCTAAGCTCTTAGCAAAAACCATCATCATTATAATCAGTATTATTACTGTTATTAGTTTGCACACAGTAGGCACTTAGTAAATACAATCAACTGACTGCCTTTCAGTTCATCATCCTTTGAGGGCAAATACATTCCTGCAGCAGAGGAAAAAGGTCAAGCGAAAGGTGGTTTCAGGTGGCAACTCTGACTGCGTCCCGGGAGCCTGATCATTCAACGCCGCTCTCGGAATGAACCTCTGTGGAATTAATCGGTCTGAGGTCTGTCCGATGGTTGTAATGAGAGACTCTATCCACTGAGACGGGCTCCATATCTGTTACTGTCCCTCCCTTCTCCACCAAATTCCAGGCCCATTGCGGCCCAGATCTAGCTAAGCCCCAGTAGCTCACCTACTTAAGCTTGCCTACTTAGACTGAGAGCTCTTTTTGGGACCTATATCTGATCTTCCTTGTGTCTACCCCAGAGGTTTGTATAGCACTTGACACATTGGAAGTGCTTAACAAATATTATTATTATTCCTCAGCTAGTCTAAGCAAGGCCCTACCATGCCTTGCTAAGTGCAACCAGGGCCACTAGTAAATGACAAGGAGATTCAGAAAGTGGCTAATAACTGTTAAGCTAACGGTCAACTTGTTATCAGCATGGCCTAGTGGATGGAGCATGGGCCAAGGAGTCAGAAGGACCTGAGTTCTAATCCCGGCTCAACCACTTGTCTCCAGGGTGACACAAGGTCACACTAGCAGACAAGTGGCAGAGCAGAGATTAGAGGCCAGGTCTTCTGACTCCCAGGCCTACACTCTTTCCACTAGGTCATTCTGCTTCTAGGGTAAGAATGCAAAAAGACATGTTAGCTTGGTCCACACCCTACTAATGGGCCCAGAGTGTGTCATTTTTGTATTTACAATCTTTCTCTTTAGAAGAGTAGGGGGAAGAAGAATGGAAAGTGCAGATTTTAATATTCAGTGTCTATCTGTACACATGTGTACCATATCTAGAAGCCTGATAAAGTACAATTGTTTGTGGCCCTTTTCCAAGGAAGAGTTGCAGCTTTACTGGACCTGACATGAAATAATTGACAGGGAAAATTCACTGGCATAAGGGTTCTCTTACTCTCATGAGGTCAGCTTGTACCCTTAAAACATAAAATCTTTGTTATATACACACACTATTCTGGATGGTCCATTTTAAGTTTGCAGGGCTGGAAAGAAGTGAAAAAGAGAGAGTGCTGCAATTTATATTATCAGTAGAAAAGTGGGATATCTTGTATCAGTAGATCATCTGGGCAGAGGTGAAAGTTCCAAGGCAGTTCTCAGTCGGTAAATTATTTAACACCACAGTAAATAAATCATTTATTCTTGGTGGAGCTTATGATCTATGCCTAAAAGTTATTTCGGGTTTTCAAATTTCTCTACTTCCTCCATTTACTCACAGAGCAACTGGTTGCCAAACACACAAATAGCAATGAATCCCATAAATTACCGGGTCTCCTAAGGATTTATAGTGGACAGCTACTCTTCGACAACAATTTATCAAGCAGAGGAGGACAATCTGTTTTGCCCCTGAAGAGAACGCACAGATAGACCCTATTTGTCAGCCACAGGCCCAGCTGGGCAGCCCATGATGCCTGTTATTAGCTAAAGGAAGACCAGATGAGAGAGTGAACAGTTCATTCATTCATTCGTATTTACTGAGTTCTTGGCACACGTTAAGCGCCTAATACCAGAATTATTATTGCTGTGCACTGCAAAGCACTTCACTAAACACTTGGGAGAGTACAATATCACAATAAACAAACACATTCCCTGCCCCTTACAAGCTTCCAGTCTAGAGACTACAGTTCAACCCCTCAAGTGGTCATGAGAAAAGCTAAATATTCTTCTCCTTCAGGGTGCTTCTATGCAGCAACTTCTCCATGAGACCATTAGACTCACTGACTGTTTTTTCACACACAGTCCCACTGGAGACAAGATCTGTCTGCCTCTATTACCTCCTGTAACCACAAAGGTCAATTCTTGGAATATACTTATCTGCGCATCGATTTGTTTATCCACTCAAACTTTTTATCTAATCTCAGAGTTCCCTTGACCAGAGTTCAGTAGAGTCCCATCTCTGCCATGTACCTGCGGTGTGACCTTGGGCAAATCGCTTCACTTCTCTAGGGCTCCGTTCCCTCATCTGTAAAATGGGGATTCAATACCTGTTCTCCCTCCTACTTAAAAAGTGAACTTCATGTGGCTCCTGATGATCTTGAATCTGCCCGAGTGCTTAGTACAGCATTTCTATTTGACTAATTCTGGTCCCACTCACTTCCTTTCCATGGGCTTGCCTCTTCTCTTTCCACTCCTTCCACTTTTCTTTTTCTTTTCCTTGTCCCTCTGCCTCATTCGGGTTTCAACTCTGCTCTATATTTTTGACTTCTGCCTTACCTGTGAACAACATGAACTCTTTCATCTTTTTTCCTCCCCTCTTTTCCATAAATTAAGCTTCACCACATTATAAATGAATATTCACCATAAACGCCATTTGCTCTGCCTAAGCCGACATCGATTAAACGAATCAAAAGAAGTTGATCTCTTTCTCCCGAAGGATTTGGGGAGGATAAAACGGGGTACCTGATGGGAATATACTTTGAAAAAATTGAAGGGCTCTATAAACTCAAGACAGTATTATGACTCTTATTATTAATAATATATTTCTCAGGTGGAGAGGCTAGAGACAAAACTGGAATGCAGTACGGAAATTAAGTAAAGACTGCAACTTAATATGAGAATGGCCATAACCAAGGGCTTAAGGAGTCACTGTCACTCATTACCGTGTCTTTAAGAAATCTGTGTTTGAGGCACAGGCTGGAGCTCTGTTACTGAGTTAATAATAATAGCTGTGGTATTTGTTAGGCGCTTAATATGTGCCAAGCACTACACTCAGCTCTGGGGTAAATACAAGATAATCGGGACGGATACATCCCTTTCCACACTGAGTTCACAATCTAATTAGGCAGGGCAACAGAGATTAAATCCCCATTTTGCAGATGAGGACACTGAGGCCCAGAGAAGTTCAGTGACCTGAGCATGGTCATACTGCAGGTGAGCAGTGGAGCTGGGATTAGAAGCCAGATCCTCTGTCTCCCAGGTCTGTGCCCTTTCTACTGGGTCATGCTGCTTCTTCTGCTATCCCATACATTACCTTCAAACCTGAAGAGCAGCTTGTCTTGAGGGTCTAGGGGCAAGAGTCCATGTCTAAGAGTCAGAAGGCATGGGTCATTGTTTTGACTCTGGGATGGATTACTGGGTGACCTCAGGCTGGCTTCCTTATGCAAAATAGGATTTTCAGTGGATTCTTACCTACCATTTGCAAGTGCTGAGGGAAACAGTGCGGTCTTTTGGAAAGAGCAGAAGCCTGGGAGTCAGAGGACACGGGTTCTAAATCCAGCTCTGCCATTTGATTGCTATGGGAATTTGTCCAAGTCACTTCAATTCTCCGTTCCTCAGTTTCCCCCTCCGTATAATGGGGATTCGATACCTGTCTTCCCTCTCTCTCACACTGAGAGTCCCTTGTGGGGCAGGGACTGTGACTTTATAGAAAGGGCTGGCTCCCAGTCAGATTGCCTAGTGAATAATCAGATAAGAAAAAATCCCATTTAATGGATATTTCGTGGCAGAATTCTCCCAGCAATAGCGCTGTACCTACATGTCATTGCAGTTATGCTTTTCAAAATACATTTGATAAGCTGGAATAACTGATACTAAAAGTTTGGAGAATATTTCATTTCCATTTGCTATATTGGAGGTATTTCTAGGAATAAGAATTTAGAATTATTTAGGGAAGCAGATGGCCTAGTGCAAAGAGCACAAGCCTGGGAGCCAGAAAACCGGGATTCTGATTCCAGCTCTGCCACTTGTCTGCGGTGTGACCTTGGGCAAGTCACTTCACTCCTCTGTGTCCCAGTTACTTCATCTGAAAAACGGAGATTAAGACTGAAAATCCCATGTGGGGCACGGATTGTGTCCAACTTGTATATTTTGTATTTGCCCCAGTGCTTTGTACAGTACCCGGAACATAATAAGAATTTAATAAATACCATTGAAAAAATAATAAAAACTAGAGTACATAGTATGTGCAATTCATTATTCCTGAATCAGAATAACTCTGTGGACATAATTCTCTTTTCATAAAACGATGTCTCCCAACCATCCCAATATTCCGAGAATATCTACAGTACCCACATTCAAATGTCCAAATAAGAATGCCAAGCCAATTTCCCAGCAACCAACCTGTTTCCAGGTTTAGAAATAATTGCTGGAAAAGAATGTCACAGAATTCGAAGTGGGTTTGCTTGGAATTTTTTTTTAAATAGGCATGCCTTTTCTTTGCTGATTAAAATCATTTCAAAAACCTCAAATCTCAAACACTAATTCCCTTTGAACATTTCTTCAGTTGTTCCTATAAGGTATTCCTTTTCTCCCTTCTGATGCACACTAAGTCATCATATATGCTCAGGTGATGAGCTTGGGGCATCGAAGCATATAACAGAGGCTCTGTCAAGGGTTATTGTTTCAGAAGAAAAAGAAAACCTGGCAGCGGCATTTCTGTGTATCTAGCACCTCACTGTGGACTTCATTCTGGTTTATTTACAGAGGTGCTTGAACTTCGGGCAACACACTAACAGCTATTTCTTTCCCCACCCCTTTACTTTTCTAATAACCTCACGTAAAAAGATGATAGTTGGTTAAGGATCATAAATAGCTGATGATTTACCCCTTTCATTAACAGAATCAATGTCCACCAGTCCCCCTTCAGAACCAATGTATGGCAGGAATGTTACAATAAATGTTAACGAGAAAATCCACAACTCCACAAAATCCACAACTGAAATAGCTAAACAATGAACTGGAAAATGGAAGAGCCATTACCCTATTTTTAAAAAATCCATAAGAAAAAAGAAACAGAGAATCTATTCAGGGAAGACCCTTACTAGTCCTCTGAAGTAAAAAAAAAAACTTTGGGACTGTACAGGCAAGAATTGCACTAATACCAGGAATACTAAAATTGACCATCTTTTCGTGCTCATATTTTTTATGGCATTTATTAAGTGCTTATTATGTCCAGGCACTCTACTAAGAGGTGGAGTAGACACAAGCTAATCAGGTTGGATACAGTCCATGTCCCACATGGGGCTCATAGTCTTAACCCCCATTTTACGGATGAGGTAGATTAGGCCCAGAGAAGTTAAGTGATTTGCCCAAGGTCACATAGGAGACAAGTGATGGGGCCAGGATTAGAGCCCAAGTCCTCCTGACTCTAAGGTCTGTGCTCTATCCACCAGGCAACATAGAACACAGTGTAAATTCCCCAATAAGCACTAATAAATAAATAAAAGGCTAACATTGCTAATTCACCCTACTAGGCATATGATGCATTACGCAGCAGCATGGTCTAGTGGAAAGGACATGGGCCTGGGAGTCACAGGACATGGGTTCTTATCCCAGCTCTGCCATGAACCTGGAGTGTGATCTCGGACAAGTTACTTCACTTCTCTGGGTCTCAGTTCCCTTATTTGCAAAACAGGGATTCGATACCTGTTTTTCCTCCTACTGAGACTACGAGCCTCATGTGGGACCTGATTATTTTCTGTCTACCCCAGCATTTAGTACAGTGCTTGGCACATAGTAAGTGCTTAACAAATACCTTTATTGTAACCATCATTATTATTGGCAAATTTAAAATATGAGTCAAATATTTTTAAAAACTAGAATACAACACATTTGTCTTGTGAATACTGGAAATAAACTGGAATATAATGATAATTTCCCTTGGATAATCCATTTTTTCCTCCCCACTGAACCTGAGGGGCAGGGGTGGTACTCTATGTCAAACACTTTTCAAAGCACTGGGGGAGATACAAGATAATCAGGTCCCAAACAATCTCTGTCTCACATGGGGCTCATGGTCCAAGTAGAAGGAGAACAATTTACAGATGAAGAAACAAGCACAGAAAAGTTAAGTGACTCAGCCAAGTTCACCCAGCATTTGTGAAGCACTTACTCTGTGCCAAGCACTGTATTAACCACTGGGGTAGACAGAAGATAATCAGATCCAACACAGTCCCTTCCCACACAGGACTCACAGTCTAAAGAGAAGGGAGAACAGGGATTCAATCCCCATTTTACAGATGAGGAAATGGAGGCACAGAACAGTGAAGTGACTTGCCAAGGTCACACAGTAGGCAAGTGGCAGAGTCAGGATTAGAACCCAAATCCTCTTACTCCCAGGTCTGAGTAAGTCACTTTGCCTCTCTGTGCTTCAGTTACCTCATCTGTAAAATGGGGATTGAGACTGTGAGCCCTATGTGGGACAGGGACTTTGTCCAACCCGATTGGCTTGTATCCACCCCAGGGCTTAGTGCAGTGCTTGGCACATAGTAAAATACCACCATTATTATTATTATTCTTTTCAGTAGGTCATGCTTCTTCCCAATGACTAAATTGTGGAGGACAGGTGAAAATTTATTCCTAAAGATCTCAAAGCCTGGAAACTTCACAACAGCTCTCAGGAAGCTGGCTATATCTTTAATAACATTGATGTTAAAAGTTCTTCTTGCTATTTAATAGAACATTCTCATGCTGCAATCTAAGTCCCTTTCACTCATCCAATTCTCTGGAGATGAAGACCTAGTCCTCAGCTCCCTGTTGGAAAAAAAACCCTTCTTCCTCAACCTTTATCCAAATACCACACTTTCACCTTTCTTCAGATGGAACACATCTTTGGAACACAAAGGTAATTAAACAAGAAGAAAACATATATAAATCCTTGGAAAACTGCAAACAGCCAAGCGCTTAGAACCTTGCAGAATGGCATTAAAGAATGGGTTGCTACCTGATGGAATTGAGAAAGATGAAAAAAAGATGGTGAGATAGGACCGTAAATGGTTTATCCCAGGCCCTAAAAGTGATGAGCAACTTGAGGAGACTCTTCCTAATTAGGCCGCAGAATCAAATATCTTTACAAACAACTCGTTCTAGCTTTTTCTAAGAGGCGTTCTTAATTTACCATTTCTCAAGGGAACTCTATCTCAGGTCCATCTCTCATCTTCCTCCAGACACTGAGAGGAGATGATTAGTATAATACTCTATATACTAATATATTATACATACTAATATATTATAATATAATACTAATATTAATAATACTAATGATAATTGTATTTATGTGATTATTATGTGCCAGGCACTCACTGTATTAAGTGCTGGGGTGTATACAAGCAAATCAGGTTGGACACAATCCCTGTCCTACATGAGGTTCACAGTCTTAATCCCCACTTTCCAGATGAGGTAATTGAGGCCCAGTGAAGTGACCTGCCCAAATTCACATAGCAGACAAGAGGAGGAGCTAGGATTAGAACCCAGGTCCTTCTGATTTCCAGGCCCGTGCTCTATCCACTATGCCATGCTGCTTCTCCATATCTTTCAGCGTGTCCATAACTGCATAGGGATAGCCTCAACAACAACGTTGTTTTCAATTCTTTAAAAATATTTCTCAGCCTCACAGTTTTTGTGTAGATATCCATTATTTGCTTATATTAATACCTGTCTTCCCCTCTAGACTGTAAACTCATTTTAGGGAGGGCTTCTATCTACCAACTCGGGTATACTGTATCCCAAGTACTTAATACAGTGTTCTGAACACCACAATAAGAGCTCAATAAATGCTATTAATTGATCTCAAAGAGGCCACAAGCCCAGGGTCTTCAGTTCAGGAACAGTACAGCTCTACAGGTAACATCTGAGTGTCCGAGGACCAAAATGTGATATTGTTGGATAACCCCATGATAGTTGGGTTAATAATTGTGATATTTGTTAAGGGCCTTCTACATGGTAAACGTGGTACTAAGCACTGGGGTAGATGTAAGATCATCAGGTCGGACACAGTCCCTTACCCTCATGGGGCTCACATTCTAAAGAGGAGGGAGAACAGGTCACACAGCAGACAAGTGGAGGAGGCAGGATTAGAACTCAGTTCTGATTCCAACTCTTTCCATTACACCATGCTGCTTTTCGCAAGCTCTGAGAAACAGGGAGTCAAATCATCTCCCATCAGCTGCTGCTCCACATCAGCCACTGCGGCCGCAACAGGAGAGATTTTCGTTCAAGACAGGAAGAGATTTTCTGAGTTGAGGGTTGTTCAGAGTGGAAAATTTGGCATTTCTTTCTTTGAAGGGTCTCTGTAAAAACAGGACAGAGCGCCTCATCTGTATGGCTTCACACAGCAGGGGAATGGCACAAGAAGCCTCTATCCCTGAGATACAGTGATTCCAGAAAATGCTCATTTCTGACTCCTTGCTACTGGTGTGCCCAGGGGGAAAACTGTTGCAAGCTTTCATTAAAAAGGAGACAGGCTCATGTATTGGTGAAGATTCAGTGATGAGAAGTGAATTTCAAGGCAGAAATTTGCTGCTTTTCTTTCCAAGAAGCTGGACATGTCGATTAGAATTGCTGGTTTGCCGACAGAAAGGTTCTTGCTGATCAGATAGAAATTAGCCTGGCCCTGAACTTCTTTACTTCTTAGTTATACTTATGGCTCAAAAAAAAGACCATTTTTGATTTTATGGAACTCTGGAATCTAGGGTGAAATCACACTAGAAAGTGACCAAGCTTAATGGAAAACACACATATCCTGGTGTATATTCCAATAATATCTGTCACCATCAGACAGTGTTACCTTTGAACCAAGGGACAAGTGTGCTACTCTTATTTCTTCCTCCAAAGAGCCAAGTGTGTTAGGTAACTGATTTTATTTAACAAGGAATGCTTAATGGACCGTGTGCTACACACAAATTAAAGTTAATGAATTGTCTAATTAATAAAAGGTGTAAAGTCCATGAACTGATTCAGTAAGAACCTAGTACTGCATCAGCAAAGTGAGCCCAAGACTTGAAGCTTCATTAGGCATGAAATTGCAGCACTAACCCTAATTTGCCATGCAAATCTTTGATCACCCAACAAATGAATGTTGTAGGAAAAACCAATTTGAGTAAATCACTCAGCTAAAACCTCATGGTCGCTGTGGCGAATAAGTGTAGCTATCAATGAGGTTCCCGAGTCCAAACATCGGCTTTTACTATCATAGAAGTCACTCTACTCTGCTTGAATTAGGTGAAAAGGAGACAGATCTTGCAATCAGGGAAGGAATGTGGTCCGGCAGAAAGAGCATGGGCCCTAGAGTCAAATGACCTGAGTTCTAATTCCGGTCCAGATGCTCACCTTCTTTGTGACCCTGGGCAAGTCATCTGACTTCTTGATGTCTCAGTTTCCTTACCTGCAAAATGGGGATTTGATACTTTTTCTCCTATCCTCTTAGATTGTGAGCCCAACATGGGATAAGGACTGTGACCCATCTGATTATCTGAGTACACTGAGTACATTTCTTGAACAGATACTGTAATGTTGGGATAGTCTTCCTTATTTTGATAATGGATTTCACTCAGAAAATCATAAGGCTTTAAAATTCCATTTCAGTGGCTCTATACCATCAACCTTCAAAGCAGTCTCAGGGCTCTAAACCTCCTTTTCTTCCCCTTCTTTAAATTTTCCAGAGGAGTTAGTGTTTGCCTGGGAATGAGCTGCTTTGTGCTCACGATCAGGTAGTGCAATTATAGGAAGCAGTGTTGCCTAGTAGAAAGACCACAGGCCTGAAAGTGAAAGGACCAATCCCACCACTTATGTGCTACGTGACCTTAGCAAAGTCAGTTAACTTCTCCGTGCCTCAAGTGTTCTCTCTCCTACTTAGACTGAGAGCCCCATTAGGGACAGGGACTATGTCTGACCCGATTGATTTATAGCTATGCCAGCATTTAGAATGATGCTGGACACACAGTAAGTGCTTGACCAATACCAAAAATAAACTAAAAAATTGATCTCAGCAAGTTGTGAGGTAAGAAGAATGTCAGCTCTATGCACTTGTGCTAATACTGTCTACTGACTCCTTGACTGAACTTTGTCACTGTCTCAGATTTCAGGGTTAGTTGCAGATTGAAGTTCACTTCACGCTGAGTTTTCACTGTCCAGGAAGTAGGCTGAGGAGGGTTCTAGCCAAGGCCCGTCCCTGCCTTTCTCTTGCTCATCATATCACCGCCTAGGTCTCTGCAGCTGCTGTTCTTGTACGTAACCTGGGCTGGAAGCTGAGCCTTCTGACAAGGATGCCCTCTGCCGGAGCCCCACTCTGAGAGACGAGGGCTCAGGTGTGTCTAAAGCCCTCTACACTCTAAGCTCGTTGAGGACAGGGAATGTGATTGTTTATGGTTCTTCTGTACTCTCCCATGTGTTTACTACAGTGCTTGCACACGGTAAGTGCTCAATAAATATGACTGAATGAACGAATGTGCATGTGTGTTTCCTATTACTGCCCTTTATGACTAGGATGCGCTACAGTTTAAATGCAAAATAAAATAATGATAATTGTCGCCTGTAAACACTCAGTGGCAAGCACTGTACTAAATGCTGGGATAGATACACAATCATCAGTTCAGGTATAGTCTTTGTCCCCAGTAAGGTTCACCGTCTAAGTAGGAGGGACAACAGGCAGTTAATCCTCCATTTACGGCAGAAGAATATGAGGCACAGAGAAGTGAAGTGACTTGCACAAGTTCCCACAACAGGGAAATGGCAGAGCTGGGATTAGGATCCAGCTCCTCTGACTCCCAGTGCTCTTTCCACTAGGCTACCCTGCTAAAAAGGAAGGAGAAAGGCAGTTTTCTAAGGCTCTTGAATTACCACACTCACCTATAATAATGTTGGTATTTGTTAAGTGCTTACTATGTGCAGAGCACTGTTCTAAGCGCTGGGGTAGACACAGGGGAATCAGGTTGTCCCACGTGGGGCTCACAGTCTTAATCCCCATTTTACAGTTGAGGGAACTGAGGCACAGAGAAGTTAAGTGACTTGCCCACAATCACACAGCTGACAAGTGGCAGAGCTGGGATTCAAACTCATGAGCTCTGATTCCAAAGCCCATGCTCTTTCCAATGAGCCACGCTGCTTCTCTAAGAGCCAAGAGCCTATAAGAGCCAAGCTCAGACTCAGAAAAAGTGGAATCTTCTACTAAGCTAAAGGCAGAGAGATACTCATATTCTGCAATATCTAAGCTCCACCTGCATGGCAGGGATTAATTGAGTTACCCACTGGCCTATTAAACTATTAGCCAGAGCTGAAGAAACTTTATTTTGCCTAACATGGCCAACATCTAAGGAGTATGAAATCAGAAATATTCTTGTTAATCATCCAGGGTCCCAACATTTTTGATCAGTCTTATCAGTCCCACTCTCTCTTTCTCTGTCTCTCTCTCTCTCTCTCTCTCTCTCACACACACACACACACACACTAATACAATCTTACCATCAGTGGTGGTACCTTTGAACTTGGAGGAATCGTTATTTGTAAAGTTCCAAACAGGGAGGAATTTTCTCTAACATTATTTATACAAATTTGTGTAGCCCAGAAAGCACCATTTAAAAGTTCTCAATAGAATCAATAGTGTTATGTCAAGTACCGCTACATTCTACCATTTCTCCTAACAGTACTTTATTTTCATGTCTGACTCCCCCTAGAGACTGTAAATTCTTTGTGGGCAGGGATCGTGTCTACCAGTTCTGTTGTATGTTCCCAAGCACTTAGCACAGTGCTCCGCACAGAGTAAGCACTCAATATCATTGATTGATTGACTGTCGAACAAGTAAATGGTGACTATAAGAATCCCCCACAGTGGCACCACAGGATGCTTTGAGGAATCATGTGCTGATAGTCCTCCTTGAAATCCATCCTAATTGTTAGGGATGAATCTTCTATTATTCCTAACTTTTCTCTCTAATAACCAGTCTTGGACCCACAGTCCATGAGTTTATCTAAAGCTTTCTGTTATGAATGATACACTTGCCTGTACAATTTCCTGAAGTGATAAACAGCATATGCTTAGGACTTGTGCATATTTTCTGCTATTCAGGGACTTGGTAAACAATCCCTTGTCCACCCACCCCATGCGCTTCTGTGATTTTTATAAGTTTCAATCACGTCTTCAGCCAGTCTTCAGCATCCCTAACTTAGTCCTCATTTTTCAGTCTCGTATAAAAGCTACCCCACGCCCTGATCTTTACAATTGCTTTTTTTTCTACCCTGCCTGGCTCTAAGATCCAGAATGGCACTCAGTATTCCAGGTGCAGTATTCCCTCTGAAAACTCCAAACTCCAAGGAGATACGATGAAAAAGAGCCTCTTATTAATTTTAATCCTTTTCATATTTGCATTTTTGAATTAAACAGATTTTTACTTAAGACAGAATCTTATCATTCCTTTGCATTAATTATTTAGGACTTCATTTTTCAACTTATATGAAAAAAGTATGCTCATACAGAGTTTTATACTGAGTTTCATCCCAGGAGCAGCATTTATAATCCAATTAATGAAATCTGGACACAACTTTCCAAGCCATGAGAAACTTTGAACTGAATTCAAGAATCCACTACACTTAAAGCCCATCTTGAAACATTCTCATCGTGTTTTCCCTTTTAAGGGTATTTGTGATTTCAGGTCTTAAATGTTTTCCCAGGATGTTTCCCCGCCCTTCCTGCAGGAATTTTCCAACATGAAAACTAGTTTTAAAACAGAAAGAAATCACTAGGGTTTACTCTACCAATTGGATCCGATGCATATTAAACACCTAATGCTCCTGGATTACCCAAGTACAAAGGGGCTACGTGGTGGTGTAGGAAATGGAAATTAATCACTGAAAGGACCTCAAATGGATCATAGTTCAATAATTTGACAACTGTAAAGCCAGAGGTCCCCAAACAACATTTTCCCCATTCTCTTCCAACCTGATTCAGTCCAGTGGAAAGAATCTGAGTCTAGAAATCAATTAATAACATTTGTCAAATACCTACTGTGTGCAGAGCACTATACTAAGTGCCTGTGAGAGTATTATAGAATTAGTAGACATGATCCCTGCCCTCAAAGGCCTTACAGAGTAGCAGAGAGACACACATAAACATTAAGATATGCTACAGGAGAGGAGTTGAGTCCCCAAGTGCTTATGCGGAAAGGAAGTGCTGAAACAGTAGTCAGGAGGACACAAACTCGGGAGATTCAAAATTAATCCGGGAAGGTCTCCTGGAGGAAGGGCTTTGAAGATGGGGAGAGCAGTGGTAGGTTGGATGAGAAAGGAAAGGGAGTTACAGGTAGATGGGAGGGCTGAGAGAGGCTGTGAGTCCTTTGTGAGCAGGGATTCTCTCTTTATTGCTTTATTGTACTTTCAAGCGCTTAGTACAATGCTCTCAAGTGGTTGGAAGGCATCGCAAGTGATTAAAAAATGAAATGAAATGGTTTATCCTGTCAGCTCATTATTGGCAGGGAACATGTCTACCAACTGTTGCTCTGTACTCTCCCAAATGCTCAGTACAGTGTTCTGACCACAGTAAGGAGTCAAAAAATACCACTGATCGATTGATTTAGCCAAATGGGCATAGTCTCCCATTATGTCTGGCAGTTGATGGGAGGGCATACAGTACTTCGTTCCTCTTGCTCAGGTCCACAAGAGGGCAGTAAAGATTTATAATATGTTGGTTTAAGGCAGTTCCAGTGAAGAGCCCAGAATAATAATTGCCCTGGTACTTCAGTACTGCCAAGAAACCAACAGCAGAGCTTTGCAGATCCTGCAGTTTCTGCCATCCATCCCGACGGACAAGAGGCCTGGCATTATCTATCTGACGTTATCATGAGCTAGAAAAATCTGGCCTCCAGAACCTTCTTGATTTTTTTCAGCTTTTTTTTTTTTTTTAAATGACCAAACCGTATTGCTAGCTGCCCTTCTTCAAGGCAAACATTTTTTTTTTTAATATTCAACCAAAAGGCAAAATGGGAAGTTCAAATGTCTATTCCACCCAGGTAGAACTAGAAACCCGCAATCCTGGGCCGGGCAGCAGGGTGTAGTGGATAGAGCATGGGCCTGGGAGTCAGAAGGTCACAGATTCTAATTCCGGCTCCATTTGCTGGCTGTCACCATCTCCCCTGAGGCTACCTCCAGGCCAATACCCCAGGATTTTCTTCATTCATTTATTACTCAATCTCATGTACTGGAGTGCTTACTGTGTGCAAAGCACTGTACTAATTGCTTAGCAATGTACTAGCGCCCCATGGGCTATCTCTCTCATGATCAGTTAATGCACTATGCAGTCAAATAATCCAATTCATTACTAACCGCACTATTAGCCAGTTAATAAGAAATTTGGTTGGCAACTATTTAAATCATACAACTTTGTCAATGCATCTCAACTAGGCATTAATTTACTTATCAGGACTACGGTATTGTGCTTGCTACCAAAATGCAACAGTGAACTGTTATTTTGGGTTTTTTAAAGAGCAAAAAGCCAGACAGTTCTAAATTATAGTTCCTATGGCAACCTGAACCCTACCCTCTTGAGCATAAACACCTTGGTAAGATCTTTCCTCAAGTGTAAAATAGCATGGGATTATAGGTACGGGAGTTAGCCTTCACTGCAGACTCAAAATGAGTGACTAACACAGCTAAAGGAAGCATCTTCTTGCAGGGCTAGTTAGGGTTCGTGGCCAGAGCTCCAAGTTGCTTGTCCACTCCTGGGGCAGAGTCTGAGCCCCTGCTTTAGTGGCTTCTTGGTTTTTTTGTGTGTATGTGCTTCTTAATGGGTTTTGTTAAGTGCTTACTATGAGCCAGGCACTGTACTAAACACTGAGGTAGGTACAAACTAATCAGGTTAGACACGGTCTATGTCCCACATGGGGTTTACAATCTTAATCCCCATTTTACAGATGAGGGAACTGAGGCACAGAGGAAGTGAAGGGACTTACCCACAATCACACAGCTGAAAAGTGGCAGAGCCGGGATTAGGGCCAGGGCCTCTGACTCCCTGGTCTGTATTCTTTTCATTAGGCTACATTGCTTCTCAAGGTGCTGCTTTCTAATTCAATAATAATTCTAGGTAATTCTAGGTAATTACAGTGATGGCATCCACAAAGCACCACAAAATAAAGCTAGGTTGCTTTAATTGCCGTGGAAACTGTATATGATGCCTTACCAGGAACTAAGTCTTCAGGAACTTATGATGGACCAGTCTCTGAGGAAATAATGATAATAAACAGTAAAAATAAAAAGCACTGCACTGAGCGCTGGGGATCACACATAGAATACACTCAGATCAGACACAGTCCCTCCCCTACATGGGACTCAGAAGGTTGGGTGGAGAATTGGTATCGACTTCCCATTCTATAGTTGAGAAAATTGAGGCACAGAGAAGTCATATGATTTGCCCAAGATCCTTCGTGTGACAAGAGGCAGAGTTAGGATTAGAACCCAGGTCTCCAGACTCAGGCCCATGCTGTTTCCACTAGGCCACCCTGCTTCCCCTTACAAGTACAAGTGGCTGAAGCGGTTTAAGCCCAAAGGGACAAATCTTCGCCTTTTTTGTTCTTTCTAATGGACTCAAAATGGAAATAAGAGCTCAGAACTTTCACTTGTTAAATTCATGAAATCATGGACCGGAAGGGCTCCTGAAGACATGTAGCCCAAAGACAGGACTGTTCTAAACCTTTCTTGTTCAGTAGAGTTTGGCTTTCAAAGTGCAGGGCACAATTCACACTGAAGCCATAAATTCTGAAGCCAAGGACCCTCCTTCACCAACAACCCAAGCAAGCACCGTTGATTGACCAGTCTGTTTTTCCAGCTGGATTGACAACTATTCAGCACCGTTTAAGTGTGAGCTCCCTGAGGGCAGGGAATACATCTTATGCTGTTGTGGTTTCCTAAGGGCTTAGTACAGTGCTCTGCACACGGTAAAAGCTCCATAAATTCCCCTGATCGATTGACCTTTCCTACACTGCTTCTCCACTGAGACTCCTTGTAATCTTCTCTGCAGTATCTTCAGGAGGCTGACGACAGCCTGCCCTCAAATACTATTTCTACTTCTAGCCTCAGAAGAAGTTGCACCAGCCATGAGTCTAAGTTGCACTGAATGACAAAGATGAGGTTTCTATCTTCAAAGGACGTTTCCCCAAAGTGAAAAAAATAATGCTTTGAGATTAGTGTCAGCCACCCAGAGAAAACCCAACTTATCTACAATGGAAAGCTCTCAGGGTAAGTGTAAGAATGGTCTTTGTTAAATGCTTAATATGTGCCAAGCACTGTACTGAACACAAGTGCAGATACAATATAAACAGATTAAATGCAATCTCCATCCCACTCGGGGCTGCGAGAAGCAGCGTGGCTCAGTGGAAAGAGTCCGGGCTTTGGAGTCAGGGCTCATGAGTTCGAATCCCAGCTCTGCCACTTGTCGGCTGTGTGACTGTGGACAAGTCACTTAACTTCTCTGTGCCTCAGTTCCCTCATCTGTAAAATGGGGATTAAGACTGTGAGCCCCACGTGGGACAACCTGATTCCCCTATGTCTACCCCAGCGCTTAGAACAGTGCTCGGCACATAGTAAGCGCTTAACAAATACCGACATTATTATTATTATTAATGCTCTAAGAGAGAAGGAGAGCAGGCATCTTATCCCCATTTTACAGAACAGGAAACAAACATAGAGAAGTTAAGAGGCTTTCCCGAAGTCCCAAGTACACACTTGGCAGAGCTGGAATTAGAGCCCAGGTCTCCCAGGACTGGGATCTTTCCACTAGGCCAACTGCACTGTAACTCCTCCCTGTTCGCATTGTCAGGGACCGAAACAAGATTCTTTGAGCACCTGTTCCAGTAGCAATAATAAGACAGAAAAGTCGAGAGTACACAGCAATCAATGGTCTTGGGCTACCTCTGCCCCCTTCACTCCCCACCCCCAAATTACTGAAGAATGAGGAGATTTTCTTTTTATCTTTTATGGCCTTCCTATCCAATTTAGGCTTGACAAGAAAGCCGACAGACTATGGTCTCTGCTTCACCCAACTTCCTTTCATTTTGGAGAGAGAGATTTAATACTCGCACTGTATTTGATTTCCCTCCCCCAAATTCCAGTTTCTTCAGTTTCAGTTTAAATCTTTCACCTGCTATATCAGGATTTCCTTTTTGTAGACTATATTTATTACATATTCCACTCACTTCTTGCTCTCCCTATCATCATAAAATAGCATTTATAAACCTCCCATGAGTATGGAGGAAGTAAAATTGATATCCTCCTTGCCTTCATTGTGGATAAACAGGAAGCAAAGGCAAACAAAACTGTGCCTTCTTTCAGTTATTCCCCAAACATCCTCCTTCCCTTTCCAACCAGTGTCTTTCAGGATTCTGTCTTTGCACACTGGTTTTCCTATTTTGAAGTACATTGAAGAACTGAGGGAAAAGAGACAGAAAGCAAAGAGAAGACAGAGCAGAGGGAAAGAGAATGCATTCGAAGAGAAAAGGAGAGAGGGGCAGAGAAATTAAAGGCAGGGGGAATATATATGTCTCTATCTTGGATTGTTTGCACTTTGCTTATGCCATAACCAGATATCTTAATCTCTTAACAGACTAAGCCTGAACATTTCCCTCCTGACTAAACCATACCTTTTTTACCCCTTCTCTGCCTCTTTAAAAAAACAAAACCATCAGATGAAAAGAACTTGTAACCAAAGCCTTACTTTCATTCCTCTTTCTACTACTGTTCCCAAGACCACAATAGAATATAATTAAGTGTTCCCCTTGCTCCCTATCTTTTTAAATAAAACATTTTGTCTTCCAAGTTACCTTTCTACAGCCTCTCAACCGCTTCACCTCCTTTCAGCTTCGTTCTTTTTAGAAATATGCTAGTAAAGGAATCTCTCTCACTCATCTACTACAACCCAGCTCGCATGCTCTGTTTCTCTAACACCAACCAACTCCCTATACCATGATCTCATCTATCCCTCCCTTTAACCTTGCCCACATCCTTCTTTCAGTGAAACTCTCTCCCACTTCATATCTAACAGAACGTGACTCTCCCAACCTTCAAAGTCCTCCTAAAATCACAACTCCTCCAAGAGGCTTTCCAGACTAAGACTTTATTTCTCCATTGGCTGTCCTCACTGCATCAACTAGGCACATTTTTTTCTTGTACTGTACTTGTTAAGCCTTGTACTAAGTGCTGGGATAGAGAAGCAGCGTGGTTCAGTGGAAAGAGCCCGGGCTTGGGAGTCAGAGGTCAGGGGTTCAAATGCCGGCTCTGCCACTTGTCAGCTGTATGACCGTGGGCAAGTCACTTAATTTCTCTGTGCCTCAGTTACCTCATCTGTAAAATGGGGTTTAACTGTGAGCCTCACGTGGGATAACCTGATTACCCTGTATCTCCCCCAGCTCTTAAAACAGTGCTCTGCACATAGTAAGCGCTTAACAAATACCAACATTATTATTATTATTATTATAGAGCAAGATAATCAAGTTGGATGCAGTCCCTGTCCCACATGGGGCTCATAGTCTTAATCCCCATTTGCAGATGAGTTAATGGAGGCACGGAGAAGTGAAGTGACTTGCCTAAGGTCACATGGCAAACAAGTGGTGGAGCCAGGATTAGAATTTAGGTCCTGTGACTTCCAGACATGTGCACTATAATAAATGCTTTGGAGAGTACCAACTCTACTGCCAAAGGCTATGTCAAGATTCTTTCTGCTGCCACCATTTAGAGCTGTAGCAGAACGGAACCATCCTTTAACTCTGTTCCTTTTAAATTGGCATCTATAAGCTGCATTATCTCATATGTATCTGATGTAATTCTGCGGGTCTGCTTTCATTATTGAAACACATTCATAATTGGCCATCATCAAAGCTCTGCTAAATATTTTGTAGGCCTGAGGAAAACCATTAGGTGGACTTAATATTTGGGATCTGTGAGGCTCCCATCCATTTGTTTTAAAAATTCAATATGGCTTTCGGGGAAGAAAATGGGGAATCAGTCTGCAAAAACAAGAGGCCAGACTATTGACTGCTCTCTAGGAGACTCCTACCCACCATTCTGTACCCTCACTGGTAAAGAAAGGTGGAAGGGTAACATGGACTAACTTGCTCCCCTTTCCTCAGAGGACACAAAAGATGAAATGGGTCAAATATAGGACAAGAGGTTTAGATTTAGCATTCCAAAGAGCTTGTTGAGAGGAAGGAAGATTAAACTATTGGCTTTTACAATTTTCTGCTATGTTGGCAAATGTCCTAATACTATAGTTCTGAGCTCTTAGGTCAAAGCAGTTCCTTGAAAGGAAGATTTATAACTCTAGCATGTTTTAATTTAGCTCCCTCATAATTTAGCTCCCTAACCATAATCACTGTGGCATTTATTAAGCACCAAGCACTGGGGTAGATATAAAATAATCAGATTGGATATAGTATCTGACTCACATGGAGCTCAGTGTGTAAGTAGGAGAGAGAACAGGTACTGAACCCCCATTTTACAAAAAGCAAGGCACAGGTAACTTTTTTTTAATGGTTTCTGTTAAGTGCTTACTATCTTTTAGGCACCATTCCAGACTCTGGGGTAGATGCAAGGGAACTGGGTTGGACACAGTCCCTGTCCCACACATGGTGGAGCTGGGAATAGAACCCAGATCCTTCTGACTCCCAGGCCTTTGCTCTTTCCACTACACCACGCTGCTTCTAAACTGAAACTGAGTTGTGATATTTCAATTTCAGACCTGCAGCACTTACGAAATAATTGCGCCTACTTCTTGTACTTGCTGCGCTGTTAGCATATGGCAGCTGTTTGCTTCACTGTTCATCACACAAGGTGTTCCAATTAGGAAAAAGACTTACAGGAGGAAAGCGCGGTGAGTCACAGTACCTTGGTTCACCATATATAAGGAGCCTAGGCATGGCACAGAAGGGTGTTCCCCTTCACTCATGCTTCTTCCTCTGACACTACACTCCTTTTGCGCATGCCTGACAGTAAAACCTGAAAAGACCTGGAAGACCTTAGGCTTGGAACAGTTTTCATGTGCCATAAAACCAGGTTACCCGTCCTTGTCATCTCTTTTCTTGGAGTCCAAGCCTGACGTCACCATGGGCCGGTCTAAATATTTAATGCTCGAGTTTATAGTTTAAGATGGATTAATACCAGTAAAACCACTCCACTGTTAATCCAAGCCAAATAAAATGCTTTGGCAGCTTCCTCCTCTTTGCAGAAATTTGGATTAGTAATAATAATAATACGGTACTCGTTAAGCACTTACTGTGTGCCACACACTGTTCTAATCACTGGGGTACATACAAGTTAATCAGGTTGGACACAGTGCCTGTCCCACATGGGGCTCACACTCTTAATCCCCATTTTACAGATGAGGTAACTGAGGCGCAGAGAAGTTAAGTGACTTACCCAAGGTCACACAGCAGACAAGTGGCAGAGCCGGGATTAGATCTCAAGTCCTTCTGACTTCTAGGGCCATGCTCTATCCACTAAGCCAGGCTATTTAAGTAATGATAACAATAATACTTGTTAAGCATTTACTGTGTGCCAAGCACTGTACTAAGCTCTAGGATAGGTACAGTATAATCAGGTCAGGCCTAGTCCCTAACGCACACAGGTGAGGGAAAATCAGTGTTTATTTTTTTGTATGGCATTTATTAAGAGCTTACTATGTGTCAAACACTGTTCTGAGCGCTGGGGTAGGTACGGGTTAATTAGGTCGGACACAGTCCCTGTCTTGCAATTTACATGAAAGGGAGAACAAGTACTGAATCCCCATTGTACAGTTGAAGAAACTGAGACACACAGAAGTTAAGTGACTTACCCAAGGTCTGACTTCCAGGCCCGTGCTCTTTCCACTAGGCCATACCACTTCTAACCCTAACCATTACTTGACCATTCGACCGATGATGTGCTGACTACTTGCACCAGCCTTCTTGCTATTTCAGGCTCCTACACAGATCTTCTTAAAAAACATTTAGTCCACATCTCCTCAGGCCTCAAGAACCTCCAGTGGTTGCCTATCCTCTGCATCAAATAGAAACTCCTTACCACTGGTTTCAACTCACTCAATCAACCTTGCTCCCTCCTATTTACCTCATTGATTACCTAATGCAACTCAGCCCTCACGCTTCACTCCTCTAATGCCAACTTACTTGCTTTACCTTGCTTTTGTCTTATCTCTCTGCCAACCCCTTGTCCACATCCTCTGTTTGTCCAGGTCTCTCTCCCCGCTTCATATCTGACATCAACACCAGTGTCCGAATCTTCAAAGCCTTATTAAAATCACATCTCCTCCAAGAGACCTTTCTCAAATAATCCTTCATTTCACCTACTCCCTCACACTGACTCCCAGACCCATGCTCTATCCACTACACCATGCTACTTCTCTACTAAGCAGCAGGGAACTCCCTTACCTCCACCCTGTGCCATTTCGGGTCATATCTTTATATTCCATGATCTCCTCCATCTGAAATTTATTTTGGCGTCCATTTCCTCCACTAGACTATAAGGTCCTTGGTGGGCAGGAATCATGGCCCCTAACTCGATTCTACTCAAACTTTTAGTACAGTGCTCTGCACAGAGAAGGCATTCAATAAATATTGATCGAGTGACGGTAATTAGATACCATGCAACTGTTATCACCAACCCATTAGTCTTTCCTCCCCCACTCCCCGTTCCATAATCATTCTTCCTAGTCCATAATGACGGTGCTCTCTATGGTGGGTGGAAGATTCTTGAGGGGCTCACCGGCTGAGAAACAGCAGAGGCCTAGTGGAAAGAAACCAGGCCTGGGAGTCAGAGGACCTGGGTTCCAAACCTGGCTCTGCCACTTGCCTGCTGTGTGACCTCAGACACGTCACTTCACTTCTGTGGGCCTCAGTTTCCTCATCTGTAAAATGGGAATTCAATGCCTGTTCTTCCTCCTACTTAGGCTGGGAGCCCCATATGGGATAGAGGGATTGTGTCTGACCAGAATTACTATGCATAATTATTATTTTCCTATTTCTACTACTAATTATTATTATTCTGGTTTCATAGTTTAACCTGAGCTCAGGCAGCCAATCATTTCTTTTGAACTGATCCTGAAGCCCTCTCTCTTAGGGTCAGGGGTTTGCTAAGGAAAAGCAGTATGGCCTAAAGGATAGAGCATGGGCCTGGGCATCAGAAGGACCTGGGTTCTAATCCTGACTCAGCCATTTGCCATCTGGGTGACCCTGGGCAAATCACTTACCTTCCCTGTGCCTCAGTTACCTCATTTTTATAATGGGGATTAGTGGGGATGAGCCCCACTTAGGACGTGGACTGGGTCCAACCTGTCTAGCTTCTATGTACCCCATTGACTGGCAGATAGAAAGTGCTTCAGTGCCATTTGAAAAAAAGAAAAAAGCCAAAATTGCATAGGATTTAAAAACCTCATGAGCCAAGGAGATTTTTTTTTCTTTTTTAAAGAATTCAGGTCACTTGTTTCCATTTCTAACCCTGGAAATGACTTCATGAAACTACAGCCTACAACGAGAGCGCAATAGCTTCCTGCCACTATCAAATGCTGGATGGGCAGAGCTGTCAGACACTTGAAAACCTCATCCTTAAATCAAATCCATGCAAGCTAGGATGACTCTTAAAAATCATTTCGAGGGGTGCAGGGAGAAAAGTAGAATTTTTTAATAAATGATATGTGGTATAGAACAACCTTTAAGTTCCCCAGGGAGATTTTGGTTAGTCACTGCAGCTGAATGACATCACTAGACAATCAAGAGCAAATTGCCAAGGTGAGATGCTGTGTCATTATCCAGAGACTGGAGATGCAGGAGGAAGCTGTCATCCCTCAGCAGCGTTGCCAAGGAAACTTAGAGGAAAAATGTGTCCAGTTCAGTTGCTTCAAGCCTGTCACAGGAGGTAAAGTGCCTCGCTCTGGTTAGAATTTTTGCCAGAATCGCTTCTCCTGGAAGAAGAGACCAGAAGCTCGCCTTATTCCCTAGATGAGGATGGATTTAATAATGACTCCAGCTTTTTAGATGTCCTTTAGGTTGGAATAAGAAACTTCCTTTAGAAGCTAGTAGAGCTTCTATGAATCAAGCGCTTTTCCAGAAATGTTTGGGATCAATGATGCTCCACTGTGTCTTGATTTCCCTTGGTATTTGCTTTTTTGTAACAGAGGCTTAAGGCTTCTGTAAAATACCCTTCTCCCCCATATCCACACTCAGGTCTATGTCTAACACACTCCATTAAAAAATGAAGCCAAAGCATAGGCTGCAGTAGGTCAGAAGAGAAATTGATTCTGCTGCTGCCGTGATCACCAAAAGCAACCTAATATGTCTGCCTCCATTTCTTGCTGTGTTTGTCCTGGGGGAGACATGAATTCCAGGGAACCACATCAGGAGCGATGCTGGCCGGCTCAGCAGTTTCCATTCCACCTACTCCCAGTGCTGCTGCTCTATTTCTCACTGGATTCCCAGAATCCTTTGCAGTAGGTTCCTTTGGTACCAATGTCATAATGGCCACCGAGGTTGGAGTTTTCCTTCCAAAGTCCACCACAACACATCCTCAAGACCCAGGGTGACAGTGACTACATTTTAGTTTTACTTAGTTTTACTTAGAGCTTTACTTTTTAATCTCTTAGTTCTCTTGCCTACAATCCTTTAAGGAACAATTGGTGTATTTGTGACCCTAACTGGAAACCTCTGTTATGCAGCCTAGGTATTGGCTATGGGAAGTACTATATCTTTTTTCCATCATTTTTGCAAAGAAGCACTTAATACCTTATCTAGCTCTTCTCATTTTCTTGGGCGGGTGTAATCCACACAGCCAAGCAAAAAAAAGAAAAAGACAAATACCATAAATAATGCATGCATGGTGTTTTCATATGATGATCTCCTGTTGAGAAAGACCTATGAGTCTCTCTATACCATTTGTCTCTGAACAAGCTTTCCTCAATCCTCACACTCTGTTAGTTTCACAAGTACAACGCTATGTTTTTCTCTGGGTAGCCTATTTTGAGAAGTTCTGTTTCTTGTTGAATCACATAATAATAATGAGGAGCACTAGGGTAATCAGACTGAACACAGTCACTGTCCCCTACTGGCCCCTATTCTAAGAAAGAGGGAAAAGAAGTATTTTATCCCAATTATACTGATGAGGAAAGTGAGGCCCAGAGAACATAAGTGCCTTGCCAAGGTCACCCAGCTCTATCCACTACTACCTGTTCCTACAGCAGGGCTTCTGTTCTACCCCTACTGGTCTGGGTCTCTTACCCTCTAGTCTCCCTTTATTGTGTTATATTGATACCCTTTAATAAAAGTCTAACTTTATTATAAGTAGTATTGTCCTTTGGGTCAAAGATGATGCTGTGGATGGTAAGCCTGCATCCACGAGTGGGAGTGTCTTTAAGACTGCTCAACCACAGGTCAGGTTACAGATCCTCAGCCCATATCACTAGCTGCTACAGCCGGACACCACCAATCTGTAATTATCCTGCCAATCAATGGTATTTATGGAGCCCTTTCTGTACTGAGCACTTGGGAGAGTACAATGCAACAGAGATGGTAGTCACGTTCCCTGACCATAACGAGCTTACAGTCTAGAGGTGGAGACAGGTATTAATGTAAATTATGGATCTGAAATGAGTGGCTAGAGAGCTAAGGCCTCTCTAGAAATGGGCACTGATGAAAATGATAACTATTTGAGATATTGGGCCTAGTGGAAAGCAGTGTTGCCAGTGGAAAGAGCATGGGCCTGGAAGTCAGAGGATTTAGGTTCTAATCCTGGCTCCGCTACTTACCTGCTGGGTGACCTTGAGCAAGTCACTTAACATCTCTGTGCCACAGTTCCCTCAATTGCAAAATGGGGATTCGACACGTTCTCCCTCCTACTTAGACTGTGAGTCCCATATGGGACCTGAATAACTTGTAATCTATCCCAGTGGTCAGTATGGTGCTTGGCACAGAGTAAGCACTTAAATACCACAATTATTATTATAATTATTAATTTTGGGCCTGAAAATCCTCTAAGAACTTCTCTGCCTCTTTTTTCACAGATTATATTAACTACAGCAAATTCTGTCTTGAACTTAACTCCCATTTACCCCCTGAATTTAGCTCAATTTGGTAAATGCTTTAGTATTCTGTAACCAAATAAGGCTGAACAAATGGAATTAAATATAGAACTAGCACTAAATCTGCTGTTGCTAAGGAAGGCATTTAGCCAATAGTCTCTCTACCAAATTGTTTTTGAAATTTTATTCCCATCTCACAGGGCTTTATTATAATGGATGGAATAGAGTGAGTAGAATATCCACAGTGTGCAATTTGAGGGCTGCAGATTGTTGAGATGTGCTTGGGTGCTTTTTGCTTTCATATGGTTTCCTTCCTGAACTAAAGGGAGCATTTTAATATTACAGGTTATCCTGGAGATTATCAATTTCACATTTAATTGATTTAAATTTATTGATTTAAAATCTTAAATTGGCGAATTCAAGAGAAGCAGTGTTGCCTAGTAGATAGATCTTGGGGCTGGGAGTCAGAAGCACCTTGGTTCGAATCCCAGCTCTGCTACTTGTCTGCTGTATGACCTTGGGCAAGTCACTTACTTCTCTGTGCCTCAGTTATCTCATCTGTAAAATGGGGATTAAGACTGTAAGCCCCATGTGGGACAAGGACTGTGTCCAATCTGATTAGCTTGTACTTACCCTAGCACTTAGTACAGTGGCTGGCACATATTAAGTCCTTAACAAATGGCATAAGAAAAAAAAATCAAGGAAACCTGAAAAAAGGTATAGACAACTATCCTGAAGCAAAATCAATTTTTCTGCCTCCTCCTTTAATTTCTAGAAGCTGTCACACCTGAGCAGGTGGAAGACAGGAATGGGAAAAAGGAAAAGACTTCAGCAAGCATGGAATAATCTGGAAATGGCTCACCTTTGTCACATTCCTCTCTAAAATCCATATGAAGTTTAGAAGCAGTGTTTGGTTCATTCTCTCTGAGCAGTTACTACGTCCCAAGATGTTGCATGTGGAGCAGTATGGCCTAGTGGAAAGAGCACATTGTCTGGGATCCAAGTACCTGGGCTATAAACCAAGCTCCACCATTTGCCTGTTGTGTGACCTTGGGCAAGTCACTTCACTTCTCTAGGCTTTAGTTTCCTCATCGGGAAAATGGGCATTCAATACCTATTTCCCCTCCTACATTTGTTGTGACCCTCATGTGGGACACGGACTGTGTGTGACCTGATTAACTTGTTTCTACCCAAGTGCTAGGAACACTGCTTTTTTTGGTATTTGTTAAGTACCTACTAAGTTCCAGGCACTGTAGCAAGCTCTGAGATAGATACTAAATAAACAGGTTGGACACAGTCCATATACCACATGGGACTCACAGTCTTAATCCCCATTTATAAATGAGGTAATTGAGGCACAGAGAAGTGAAGTGACTTGCCCAAGGTCACACAAAAGGTTCGTTCCAGAGGCAGGATTAGAATCCAGGTCCACTGACTCCCAGGCCTGTGCTCTTTCCACTAGGCTACTCTGTTTCACAACACATAGTGCTTGACCCAGAGTAAGCACTTGATGCCACAATTACTGTCATTATATTATGAACTAGCTGGAAAAGAAAATGTGAATGCAAGTTTCCTGCACTAATCCCACAGAAGATCACCAAACAGGGATGAAAGCTCATTTGGCTTAAATCTTACTGGTGATTTTAGGTATATCAAATCTAGTGAACCCAGTGTATGAGTCTTGTTCGGCAGACCAATAACATAGATCATGCTAGGTTTGTTGTTTTTTTTTTTTTTAAAGACTAGAGACCACCATGTCCCCTTCTAAAACCCTTTCTATCTGCACCAGAAAATTCACTTTTTTGAAAAATGCATATTTTGGAAGATAAGGCAGCACATATGAACATTGTAGCAGTCAGACATCTGGAGGAAGAATATTCCAAATCTTTCCAGTGACTTTGAACAGGCAGTTCCTTGTTCTAATTGGTGGAGTGTGCTCTCTTTTTCACTATCAGTCTTACCAGATGGAGGGAAGTTCAAATGTCAATGAAAATTGTAATTGGCAATGAGGGCTGCCGTGGATTTGCGTTTCATTACAACGACTCTCTGGGGTTGGGACCAGCAAGGCAGCTGACATAGCAGATTGTCACATGTAGAAGTGCATGGATAGCAGACAGGCCTCCTTAGAGGAATTGTATTTTTAAGCCAGCCCTGCATGGGGACTAACGGGGGAAAAATAATGATGATGGTATTAATTCATTTTTAAATGGTATTTGTTAAGTGCTTACTATGTGCCAGGCATTGTACTAAGTGCTGGGGCAGACACAAGCTGATCAGGTTGGACACAGACCATGTCCGAGCCTCCACTTCAGCTTTACTGGCTGAGGTACTTGGTGCTTCTTTTTATCTTTGTAACTTTTCAGGACTTAATACCGTAAAAAAACCAAAGAGCAACAAGAGTGTAAAGCATTCTGCTCAGGATAGGCATAACAGTAATACAGGCATTTGTTTGGAAACATGCCCATCATGGTGGCATCTGCAAATCCCCAACCGATTAATTCCCATTGAATCAACATCTGCCTCTCTCGACTCCACACTGTAAGCTCATTACTGGCAGGGAATGTGTCTGTTATAGTGTACTCTCCCAAGCGCTTAGTACAGTGCTCTGCACACGGTAAGCATCCAGTAAATATGATTTACTGATTGACTGAAACATGATTTTCTCCTAATGTGATGTTCTTCGAGAACACAGTGTTATAGGACAACTCTGTTCTTGCCCTGATCACCCCTTCATTGTTCTTTTAGCTTATTCTTTGGCTAAGGTCAATCCTCACAGATAATAGGAGAGTGGAGTTGAGCCGTCTTCTTCATTTCCTTTCCAGCCAGTAGCTCATTATCTATTAATGGGAGTTTGCATTTTATGACAGCTGGTTCAAGCTGTCTGTCCTCTGCTTCACTTACTCTAGTTACCTCTGGAGTATCAGCAGCGCTCAGCAGATGTCCCAAACAACCACTGCTGTCAATTACTTTGGATTTTTCATCATTTATATTGATGGAGCTCTTGGTTCAGTATTTACTGTGCATTCACTTAGACATTTTCAAGCCAGTTTCACATAGCTTTCATTTACCCACCCTATTCTCCCTTTTTTTTCCTGCATCGCCTATGCACCTGGTCTCTGGCCCTTAAGCAATTTGAAACCTGGTATATCCTCATATTCTGTTGCTTCCACAGTTAATTAAATGTCCGTTCCCCCAGCTAGACAGTAAGCTCCTTGAGGACAGGGATCTGTGTCTACCAACTGTCCTGTCTTGTATTTTCCCAAGCACTCGGTACAGTGCTCTGCACTCAGGAAGGGTTCAATAAATGTCATTGATTGATTGACTGTAGTCTTGCAGATTTGGGGGGAGAGGGAAGTACAAGCTGGTTCTCCCAAGAGAGAGGAGGAGATAGAGTCGAAACTGAGATATAGGTAGGAAATGCTACAGGGATGAATGCAGTGTAATAGATAGAGTAAAGTAGTAAAGGAGCTTGGTTAGGGAGGAAGGAAAAAAAACAGTGAAGTGCCTTAAAACCAATGGTTGGGAGTTTCTGCTTTGATTTGGTAGGGGATACATAACCATTGGAGCTTAAAACTGGCCCAATATTAGAAACTTTTTCATCCCAAAATCAGTTTATCTGAAGGCATCTATAAAGCCATTTTCAGTATGCATTCAAAAAACTAAATAGAATGAGAAAAAAATTACAGATTTCTTCGAATCATTTCAATCTGCGGCGGCTTTTCATGCTCCAGTAATGATTATAAGTTTCTGAAGACATCAATCATTCTGTGGTGCGATTAGGCTCTCTTTGAAAAACAATTCCAAATTTCATGAAGTTCAGCACTTCAACTTATATTCTTAGTCTTGCAAGATAATTAAAAAGAGAATTCTTGGCATATTTTTAGAACTTTATCCATAGTCACTTTCCCAAAGCAGAGGATCATATGCAGGGTATTAAACTTTTCCTAAGGGGTTAAAAAAAACCAAAACCCAACCAGTCCTGCTTCCATATCATCATTTTCTGTTTGGAAGCTATTGTAAAATGTATTTTTGGTTTAAGGAGGACACAACTTTGTTCATAAATCAACGGAGATTTCCAACACATTATCCTCTACTCAGGACAATCACTGTAATTGCTAATTTTTCAGGTTGAAATGAGATTTATATCCCCTAATTAAGATTTGAGTAAATTGTTCTAATTCCCTAAAAAAACCAAAATCCAACCCCTCCCCCGGCCCCACCCCAGCCATATGTTGTCAGTCCTACCTTGAATTCTTTAAAGCTTTTGAAAGTTTGTGGATCTTGTTGTCTGGAAAGATTGTTTTCATGTAAATAAATCTGTGTAATACTAACATATTTGTCTCCTTGATTTGATACATTTCCAGCTTTCTTTTTCTGATTTTAGAGTGAATTATACTGAGATCTGAGGGTCGGAAATCTCTCTAAAGAATTAGGATCAATAGTGACCAATACGTTTGAAAAACTCATCAGTTAATAAAACCTGCTTCTGTCTCAGTGCACGTTTGAGATCTTGCTGTGAAGAAAGAACCTCCGCCTCTCTAGGACCGAACCATCATCATCATCAATGGTGTTTATTTAGTGCTTACTGGGTGCAGAGCATTGTACTAAGCACTTGGGGGCGTCCAATACAACAGATTTGGGAGATATGTTCCCAGCCCACAAAGAGCTTACAGTCTAGAGAGAACAAATCAAAGAGGAGCTATTTCAAGTACAATAATTTCAGCCTCCAACCTTACCTTGCATCCCTCCTCCAACCCCTCCAACACACACACACACACACACACACACACACACACACACACACTTTTATGCGTACAGGAGCAGCATGGTCTAGTGGAAAGATCACAGGCATGGGAGTCGGAGCACCTGGGTTCTAATCCTGACCCTGCCACTATTGGCTGGATGACCTTGAGAAAATCACTTAACATCTGTAAAATGGAGATTCACTGCCAGACTTTCCTCCTGCTTAGACTGTGAGTCCCATGTGGGTCACGGACTGTGTCTGACCTGATTAACTTGTACAGACTGCAGGGCCTGGAACAGTGCTTGACACACGGTAAATGCTTAACCAACACCACAGTAGTAATTTTTACACTGTGAGTCCCCTACGGGCTGAGAAACTCTCTCCCTGTGCTTAATACAGTACTTTCTCTCTGGAAAAAAATTCCAAATTTCATCGAGTTCAGCACTTAGTTCAGTGCTCTGCATATAGTAGCTGCTTAATAATTATTATTACTTCTACTAATGGTACTACTATTACCCTCCCCGCTCACCCACCCTGTTAGATGGTGAAGCCCACTGAGGGCTAGGGAACTCTTGTGTATTTTCCCCCAGAACTTAGTTCAATGCTTTGCACACGGTAAATACTTAAGAAATACTATTACTTCTACTGTTACTGCAGCAGCCCCCCCCCGCCCCCATTCTCCCCCACCTGCCTAAACACACACACAAACCACTCTCTCTCTCTCTCTCTCTCTCTCTCTCTCTCTCTCTCTCTCTCACACACACACACACACACACAAAATCAGGGGCAAGGATTCCTGGGTCCAGACCAGACTAGTTCCCCTCTACCGGGATGAAGCATAATCAAGCTCCCATCTGTATCTCTAATGCACCCCGCTGGCTAAAATGCTATTGAATCCAGATGCTTATGAAAATAGGCGGCACTCTGGAGGGTCTCACCCAATCAGCAGCATGCTCACATCTTTCTTCCATGTCCCAGCTATCTGGTTTGCAACAGCTTGGCTGACTGGTTACATGTTTGGGATAAGGAGGGTTCACGGAATCTGGGTGTATCCAAACAGCACAAGGGTATATTTACGGAATCTGTGGATGTATATTCAAGTTTGTTTTCCAACTTACAATTCAGACAGCACTGAATCCTCAATTATATACCCAGCATTTGTGTATACCATTAAGTATAGTGATTCAGTGATAACTTTTGTTTACAAATAAAAATGCGCTGAGCCCTTCCTGTTGCCATCTGCCTCCAAATCTGAAAAAGTGAAATGAGTATTAGCTCATGAACAGCTGGAGCAGGTTTTGGAGCATTTTTGATATTTTTCAACTTGAAGGATGAACGGGGCTGGCACCCGTTGCTCCGGAAAGCCCCGGAGTCGATTTGCGGGATGGTGTCAAGGCCCTGGTGCCCACTAAGATCCCGAGCGGAAGGAAGTGCTCCAGGAGGTGTCCCGCCATCTGTTCAGGGGTGAGTGCCCCAGGCCCGGGTTGCACGCACCAGCCCCGTGGCCCCTGATCGACTGAAATGAGCTATTGTGACCTCTGAGCGGAGCTGTTACTCTCTGTTCCATCTGGCAGAGATTCAGATGCCTTCCCCTCTGCCATAATCCGGGTTTTCCCTATGCCTTTTGACTTGAACATGATTAGTAGGGTTGGCCAACGCCAGTCCAAAGATGAGAGCCCTTTTCGGGATTTGGTGAGCCATGGGCTGGAAAGAAGCCGGTGATGAACATATGCATGCTAGCTGAGGGGGTAGGAATGACAGAACAAGTTTTCCTTAATGTAGGATGTTGAGTGAATGTGACCCCTGTACTGTAGGAGAACTGGGTGTTTTGATACACCAGCTATCATTTATGGATGCGCTCACTGCTGCTGCAGAAAAAATGCCCAAAAGGGTGAGGCTTTCCGAGTAAAGATTCTGTAGGGCTACAGTCTATCTTTCTCCTATGAATCAACATTTTACCGTGGCAGAAGAGTTTGTGGACACTAATGAAGCTGAGAGCTATGTCACTGAGAGATACTTTCTCTTCAGGGTTACCCGTAATGGAAAGATCTAAGCTGAAGCATCAAACAAGGTTGATTCACTTGTGCTGGGCAGCAGAAGCATGGGAAAGAGTCAAAGGCAGATGACCAAGTGATCAAAATGTTGATCAAAGACAACAGCAGAGACTGAAGTTTTTACTGTATGGAAGACGACAATGGTAAACCACTTCTGTATTTTTTTTTACCAAGTTTTTACCAAGAAAACTCTATGGAAAAAGAACCATAGGGTTGCTATGAATCAGAAATGACTCGATAGTAACTAAGAAGATAGTCTATATATGGAAATAATAATAGTGATAATAATGGTACTTGTTAAGCACTTATTATGTCCTAAGTACTGTTCTAAGCCCTGGGGTAGACAAGTTAATCACGTTGGACACAGTCCTTGTCCCATATGGGGCTCACATTCAATCCCCATTTTACAGATGCGGTAACTGAGGCACTGAGAAGTTAAGTGACTTGCCCAAGGACAAACAGCAGCCATGTGACGAACCAGGATTAGGACCCAGATCCTTCTGACTCTCAGGCTTGTGAACTAGGCAACGCTGCTTCCCCATCTATACTCCATCATTCATCTGGCCCAGGGCTGAGTGACATCAAACTGAAGGGACTGCAGAAACTGAGACAGAAGAGCAGCCAAAACAGCAGCATTTCTTCAAGTGTCCATTCGCCCCCAATAACCATAAATTTGTCAAGCTGTGTTCCTCCCTCCCCAGCTAGGGCTGATGATCGGCTCTACTGCTTTCTATACTGGCATTCAAATTGAAAGAAAATAAGAAAGACCAACTCCTTCCTCAGCCATCCAGATGGCATCTTCAGTCACATGGTTAAAAGGACTTTGTCAGAGTAGTCATCAGTTTCACCAAAGGAGGCAGTCATTTAACTGTCTCTGGTGGAAATGGCCAAAAGTCATTGTTTCAGCTATTCATTAGGATCCAGAGGGACACCAAAGCTCATTTCAGCTCCATTAATGGAAACGTGGCAGTTGCTGAGTTTCCATCTTGCTACTGAAGCCCATTCCGAGGCCTTCAGTCGACAACCTTGGAAAGGCAGTGGTTTTCTCATTGTTCCAAAGATTTGAATTTGAGGGCTCCATGCATTACGGGACAGTGCAGAAGGTCCCGAACAACTGCCTCAAGGTCCAGTGCAACGGGTGTTGTGAGGGAGCCTGCTTCAGCACCCACCTCCTCTCTTCCTCGCCGTCTGGGGAAGTGTGCGTCTAATCCAGGACAGGGAGAGTCTGAGGTGACAGGTCTTGGCTCTCTGGGGTTCAGGACCAAGGTGACCTCTTAACAATGCTGTTAGCCATTTCTCTGACTTGGCTTCAGATGTTCTGACTTTCCCCAGTTTTTCTGAACTCCTGGCTTCTAGTAACGTAAGGTATAATAGTAGTAATAATAATAATAATGATGACGATAGTATTTGCTAAGTGCCTACTATATGCCCAGTATTGTACAACGAGCTAGAGTAGATTACAAACCAATAAAGTCAGATATAGTCCCTGTCTCACCTGGACAGGGATGAGGGAATTGAGGTACAGAGAAATGAAGCGACTTGCCCAAGGTCACCCAGCAGGCGAATAGTAGAAACAGGATTTAAAACTCAGGTCTTCTGACTCAGGCTTGTGATCTTTCCACTAGCGATCTTTCCAACGCGTGAAGCAGAGTTTGAAGCTAGAATATCTTTAACACCACCTCTGGGCCCAACCTGGCAATAGAAACCCTCTCATTCTCTTTCTCAGGGGCTCCAAACTTTTGGTGAAAGGCAACTGCCCTGGAGCATTTAATAATAGCAACTGTGATACTTGTTAAAGCACTTACCATATGTCAAGCACAGTATTAAGTACTGGGGTAGATGCAAGATAATCAGGTCCCACACAGGGCTCATATTTTAAGTAGGAAGGAAAACAGGTATTGAATGCCTATTCTGCAGATGAGGAAAAACAATCTCTTCTTGTTTTATTTAACTTATTCAAAAAGGGAAACAACATCCTTGCCTTTATCATAATTCAACCTCTAGTCAAAGCACAAAATGTCTGACCATATTTTATCTTTGAAGGGTCCTGAACCTGTGGCTCTGCTTAGTGAAATTCTAGTCAACCAAGGAACCTGATTTGGCTAGGTGTGCCCTAGAGAGGCCGAAAATATAACTGAACTTGCTCAAAATCTTGTTTGGTTTCTACAGTCTGTTATATGCAAAAATACCTGACAAGGCAGCTCTGTATGGAAACACTCTCTATCTCTCCTAAACCTACTAAATACCCCAGCATATATTTGGCTAAGGGCTGAGATAGGGCAGCTTGGCTGGACTTGAATTAAAATCCAGATGTGGGGTGGAGGCCTCCCACAAAGAAAATTGTGCTTTTATCAGGGTAAGAAAGTAATGAGGGCTCTTTTGCCTCTCTCCTCCTTGAACTTCAACACCTCACAAAATGCTTCCATGATGACCTTTATCTGGAAACTAAATTGCTCATGCTCAACAGGGATTCTTCTATGGAGGGGGATTTTAAACCATTTGCTTTAAAAAAAATAAACATTTCAGAGATTTTTGAGAAAGTTCCTGGAGAGCTGTGCACTTTGGAAAGGAGCAGGGATATCACCCGGTTCTTAAAGATGCCTCTTTCTGCAGTAGACTGGTGGTAATAACAAGCTTTTATTACTGCTGGGAGAAAATCTCTCTGTTTGAGTTTGCCCCAGCCATCATGTTAAGCCTTAGTAGCATAGGTCTGCAGGAAGACTGGGGGGTAGATCAAAAATGGGTCATCTTAGGGAGGAAGGTGGGACTGACGGGGAGAGGGGAAGCCCCAATCAGGGGTCATATGTCACCCCATCAGTGTTATGGAGTGTTCACACTATGCTGTGTCAGACATAGATCTCCTTACGCTTTGTTACAGTTGCTTCCTCTGGTCCCTGGAGCCTCCCATTATTTGATGGGGCTTTAAGATCAGGGAAGGTCTTGCTTAGAGGGACTGTTTCATGCTTTCCATTCTGGGAAAATCAGGCAGCATACATCATTTCATAAGGCTAGTAAGCGCTCATTAAATACAATTGAATGAATAAGGCTAGTTGTATAAATCGTCTTTAATCGTGGAATTTTACTCTTCATGTGCTTGGAAAGCAGTGTGGCCTAATGGAAAGTGTACGGGCCTGAGTTCTAATGCTGACTCTGGCACATCAATCAAACAAGCAATGCTATTTATTGAGCGCTTACTAAGTGCAAAGCACCCTACTAACCACTTGGGAGAGGGCAATACTACAGAATTAGCAGGTGCATTCCCTGCCCAAAACGACCTTACAGTCTAGAGGGACATACTTCTGTGTGGCCTCAGGCGAGATACTTTTCTGTGCCTCAGTTCCCTCATCTGGTAAAATGGGGATTCAATCCCATGCTCTCCTTTCTACTTAGACTGACAGCCCCATGTGGTAGAGGGACTGCGCCCAACCTGACCAACCCGATTAACTTGTACCTACCTCATCCCTTAGAACAGTGCTTGGTACATAGTAAGCACTAAACAAGTATAATAACAACAGTAATAATAATAATAACTATGAAAAACTCTCCCTTAAGTCCAGGACAGTCAGCCGGTCAACAATAGTTACTGATGCGTCATTCAGTGATGGCTGAAATCTTTCTTATTTCGAAGAGGAAAGTTTCTCTTAGAAATTGATGCATCAGTATTAATTGGGCATTTCCAGTTAAAAGAGTCTAGTCATAATTATCCCCTATTCATTTTGAGTGCGGTGGCAAACAGCATATGTAAGGGGATCCAGGCATGAAGCTGGGAAGCGGAAGATCAGAAAAAAAGACAGTTAGTCAGTGAGAAGGCCAGATGCAAGAAGACAGGCAGAGAGAGCCAGTAGCTTGAAACAAGCTAAACATCGATCTATACACATTTACCCATTCTTCAGTAACTTCCGATGGTTACCCATTCCCCTCTGTGTCAAGCAGAAACTTCTGACCGTTGGCTTTACGGCACTCACTCAGCTCTCCATCCCTTGTATCTATCCTTGCTCTCTTCCACTACCCCTCATCCTGCATATGTAGTTCCTTTAACTCCGATTTACTTATTGTGACTCATTCTTGTCTCTCTTGCCATCGACCCCTTGCTCCCGGCTTTCCTCCAGCCTGAAAATCCCTCCCCTTAACATCTGGCAGACCACTGTTCTCCCCTTTTTCAAAGCCCAATGAAAACATCTCCTCCAGGAAGCCTTCCCCGAGTTTACCTCCGTTCTCCCCACCCTGGTTCCTTCCCTACTGCTTCCACTTAGGTGAGTCCTTACCCCACCCTATCTCCACTGAGCCCTTTATGAACCTAACTTCAAACTCGGTCGTTTCTTCCTACCCATAATTTATTCAAGTGCTGTGTTTTATTTAATGTTTGATTTGTACCAGAGACCAGGCACAGAGAGCTTTGGAGATTGAGCATGGGAAGAAACAGCTATAGATGGAAAGGCAGAGGGACAAGGAGGTAGAGAAGGAGAGGAGACTAGTGTGAAATCACAAGAGCTTCAACAGACTCATCTGCCACTGCTCAATCAATCAAATCATTCTATCTCAACAGGCCTCAAGGGAACACCTTCCAAAAAGAAAAATCCAAACAATAATGCTCGTTTAGCTTAGAAATTGCTACAGCTCAACAGCTAGCATTCCTTTGCCCTTCTCCTGGTACGGGAAGATTTACTTATTGGCTTGTTTGTATGCTAAAATATTACAGTGGGAATACCGCATTTTGCTGTGCACCTGCCACTGTGATGAATCTGCAGTTTGGAAGCCGCCAGCTTTTTCGGATTGAAGTTACTGAAGAAAACTATGGGTGGGGAATAATTTTTGCAGAGAAGCAATAGTATTATCAAAAAAGAAAAAAACCAAAGGATAAACAAAATTAAGAGACAGACCATTTTAATTGGGCTTTTCTAAGCTTCATTTTAGACTTCACAGACTATTTCCTGTAGTTATTAAAAAACACCGCAATAGGGGATAAAAGAATTCTTTTGGTCTGATTGACTGATTTACTCCATTGCTTCTTGACTTCTCTCTCTCACAGGCCACTGCTCTGAGCCTCCCAGTTCTCCAAGATGACACACTGCCAAACCCTATGGAGAACATTATGTTCTAAAATTAGTCTTTCTTTTCATCTTTGGAATGCAAAGTCATCATCCGTTCATTCAGCCTTGTTAGACAAAAAGGTTCTGAAGGTCCCTATATAAATGTGAATATGGATGTAGATTTGAAGGGAACATATGCTTAAAAAATCAAGATGACCTTTGTCCCTTCTATTCCTTTCAATGTCTTATAGAGAAGCAGCATCGCATAGTGGAAAGAGCACGGGATTGGGAGTCAGAAGTCGTGGGTCCTAATCCCAGCTCCGCCAATGATCAGCTGTGTGACTTTGGGTAAGTCACTTGACTTCTCTGTGCCTCCGTCACCTCATTCGTAAAATGGGGATTAAGACTATGAGCACCATGTGGGACAACCTGATTACCTATCTTCCCCAGCGCATAGAATAGTGCTGGGCACATAGTAAGTACTTAACAAATGCCCGCATTAACAGGCTCTGTTAACTTAACAGGCTCGCATCTCCTCCTGCCTCCAGGATGTCTCCAGCTGGATGTTGGCCCGCCACCTAAAACTCAACATGAGCAAGACTGAGCTCCTCATCTTCCCTCCCAAACCCTGTCCTCTCCCAGACTTCCCTATCACCGTGGATGGCATGACCATCCTTCCCGTCTCTCGGGCCCACAATGTCGGTGTCATCCTTGACTCGTCTCTCTCCTTCACCCCACACATCCTATCCGTTACTGAGACGTGCCGGTTTCACCTTTACAATATTGCCAAGATCCGCCCTTTCCTCTCCACCCAAACGGCTACCTTACTGCTACGGGCTCTCGTTATATCCCGGCTAGACTACTCTGTCAGCCTTCTCTCTGATCTCCCTTCCTCCTCTCTCGCCCCGCTCCGGTCTATTCTTCACTCCGCTGCCCGACTCATCTTCCTGCAGAAACAATCTGGGCATGTCACTCCCCTTCTTAAACGACTCCAGTGGTTGCCTATCGACCTCCGCTCCAAACAAAAACTCCTCACTCTAGGCTTCAAGGCTCTACATCACCTTGCCCCTTCCTACCTCTCCTCCCTTCTCTCTTTCTACTGCCCACCCCGCACGCTCCGCTCCTCTGCCGCCCACCTCCTCACCGTCTCTCGGTCTCGCCTATCCCACCGTCGACCCCCGGGCCGTGTCCTCCCGCGGTCCCGGAACGCCCTCCCTCCTCACCTCCGCCAAACTGATTCTCTTCCCCTCTTCAAAACCCTACTTAAAACTCACCTCCTCCAAGAGGCCTTCCCAGACTGAGCTCCTCTTCTCCCTCTACCACCCCCCCTTCACCTCTCCGCAGCTTAACCCTCTTTTCCCCCCATTTCCCTCTGCTCCTCCCCCTCTCCCTTCCCATTCCCTCAGCACTGTACTTGTCCGCTCAACTGTATATATTTTCATTACCCTATTTATTTTGTTAATGAAATGTACATTGCCTTGATTCTATTTAGTTGCCATTGTTTTTACGAGATGTTCTTCCCCTCGACTCTATTTATTGCCATTGTTCTTGTCTGTCCGTCTCCCCCGATTCGACCGTAAGCCCGTCAAACGGCAGGGATTGTCTCTATCTGTTGCCGACTTGTTCATTCCAAGCGCTCAATACAGTGCTCTGCACATAGTAAGCGCTCAATAAATACTATTGAATGAATGAAATGCCATCATTATTATTATCTTTCCATGTCTCATTCTCTGGGCATAATGATAATGGCATTTGTTTAGAGCTTACTATGTGCTAGGCACTGTACCAAACTGGGGTGGGTATAGCACAGTTGGGTCAGTTACATTCCCTGTCCCACATAGAGTTTACAGTCTAAGAGGGAGGGAGAACAGAAATTTAATCCCCATTTTACAGAGAAGGAAACTGAGGCACAGAAAATTAAGTGACTTGTGTGATGTCCTATTCTCTTTCCATCTACTCCTCTTCCTGTCCTTTTGCTTTTTTCACTCTCTTTTCCTTTCCTAACTCTTCCACTCCCCTCCCTCGCTTCTCTCTTTCTCCCTTTCTGGTTCTTTTCCTCCTTTCCTCCCCAGTATATTTTCATTCTCATTCATTCTCTCTCTTTCCCCCATTAGACTGTAAAATCCCTGAAGCCAAGAAGCAATCGCTCAAGCAAGCAACGGTATTTACTGAATGCTTACTGTGTATAGAGCATTGTACTTACTGCTTGAGAGAGTACAATATAACAGAGTTGGTAGAAACATTCCCTGCCTACGAGGAGCTTACCGACTAGACAGGTGGATGGATGGACTGGAAAGAATTGTATTTTTCCTTCCTAGTGTACTTTCCCAAGCACAAGGAATTGTAGTTTTCCTATTTTTCTTCTTCCTCTCTACCCCTACCCTGTGCCAGGGTAAGGGGCACAAACATGCTTCTTGCCTGGGCACCACTGAGGCACAGCAACCTTCCCATTCCATAGAATGGTTGATAATCTGGAATTTGTTTATTGGTGATTCGTAAGATTTGGACACCACATTTCATGCTTCATTACAAAGATGTTTACTTGCAAGGGGCCTCAAATTTGCTTTCATTAGGCTCAGAGTCGGTCATGCCTTGAGTAAACTTCTTGCTCTAGAGCTGAGTTATTCTGAGAAACCAGTGGGAACCTTAGAGAAGACATCAATCTAGATTCAAAAAATAAAGGAACTGGGATTATTTGAATGAAGAGAAGGGTGAAAGGTCTTCCAATAGAGAATCAATCATATTTATTAAGCAATTTCTGTGTATAGAACACTGTAATAAGTACTTTTTATGGTATTTGTTAAGGGTTTACTATGTGCCAGGCACCGTGCTAAGCCCTGGGACGAACAAACTAATCAGGTTGGACCTAGCCCATGTCCCACATGGGGCTCACAGTCTCAATCCCCATGGTACACATCAAGTAACTAAGGCACAGAGAATTCCTTTGCACAGAGCACAGGTCTTTGTTGTTGACACAGTATCTTACCCAATCCTTCTCATGTCTGCCTGGGTGGCCCCATGTCATCTTCCATTTCTTTCTCTCTCGAGCAATGGTATGGCCAAATCCCTCAAGCCATTGGGTTGGTTGGCCCTTAGTTATCTCATTACATCCTCAGTAATGAGATAACTGTCTGGATGGCCCCATTTCCTGCCTGGCCCCTTTTTTTTTTCTCTCTTGCAAATCTTCTGGACGGTGAGCTCGTTATGGGCAGGGAACATGTCTGCTAATTCTGTTGTTTCGTACTCTACCGAGTCCTTAGTACTGTGCTCTGCAATTAGTAAGCACTCCATAGACATGATTCATTGATCGGTATTTACCAAATAATCTGTAGCAGAGGGCTCAACCAATTTCCTTTTCATGGACCCCAGAAAATAGATTCATTCCCTTCAATCATTCCTGTTGCAAACTGAATTCCCTATGTAGCTTGGGTCCCTAAAGGGAGTCCAATGATAAACTGAGGGAGCTTGGGCAAGTCGTTTAACTTCTCTGTGCCTCAATTACCTCAACTGCAAAATGGGGATTAAGACTGTGAGCCGCAAGTGGGACATGGTCCGTGCCCAACATCATGAGCTGGTATCTACCCCTGTGCTTAGTGCAGTGCCTAGCACCTAATAAGCACTCGACAAATGCCATTAAAATAAAGATTAACAATTAGTAGAGCACTTTTTCTATTGCATGCTCAAAGGGGCAGTGTGGAAAGAAGGTCACAGTCCTGTGATCCATAGATTCAGAGACCAAGAGGGACTGGGAGGCAGTTCCCAGAATCGCGAAGGGTGTCTCCTAGGCGTATACGGTTTATAATCCATGAGCATGGTATGACTCAGGACCTTTAACCCACTTTCTTCTCCCTCCCTACCCAGTTCCGTAGCTGAAGAACTAGCTGTGGGCACACTGTCATTACTCACATCATGATCGCCTCTCCCGTGTTTTAGTGCAACAGAATTTGTTCACAGGTGGGGACAATTATGTGAGGATACCTGACCTTGGCTGCAGTTTGGGGTGAGTTCCTCTGGGCTCTACATTCTCCCTGACTGAATACTAGACTCACTACATCACTTGCTTTCCTACTCCAGGTGACTGAGGGATTCAAATAAGGGAAGTAGACTGAGCCAAAGACTTGACTGAGCCAAAGAGCTCCCCATCAGGATTAACCTTAAGAGAAAAAGTTGTATTTTTATTGTTTTAATGGTATTTGTTAAGCACTTACTATGTGCCAGGTACTGTACTAAGTGCTGGGGTAGTTACAAGCCAGTCAGATTGGACATAGTCCACGTCCCACGGGGGGGCTCACAGTTGTAATCCCCATTTTACAGATGAGGTAACTGAGGCCCAGAGGAGTTAAGTGACTTGTCCAAAGTCACACAGCAGACAAGTGGCGGGGCTGGGATTAGAACCCGGGTCCTTCTGACTCCTAGGGCTGTGCTCTAGCCAATAGGCCACGCTGCTTCTCTAACCTTATGAGAGAATCCAGGGTTGCACCAAAGAGGGGAAAAACCTTTGCCACTCTAATTCTGCTATTCAGTAAAATCACACTAAGGCCAACCTTTCCAACTATATCTGACAAAGAGAAGCATCATCTGTCACTCCCAATAATAAAGCCAAATTCACTCCCATTTTATCCTTGCCTTTTCCTTTAATGGTGCCTCTCCTGACCAGACCTCTCAACTCTTCACACCAAATGGTGTAGGAAGCCAGTAAGCATTTCCCAAGCAGTCAGAGGAAAATCCCCGGGTAGCATCGGATGAAGATTTAAAACCAACACATATCCAGTCTGATTTGCTGCACCGAGCCAAAAGGAGCAGGCCTATGCTTAAGCGTTTCACAATTATCTTCCCCGAGAAGTGTTCATTATGAGCTTATGTTTCTCTCCTGGATTCCATAATCAGCGGTGGTAATGGGTCTGCTAGCAAACAGATTTGTCTGAGATTAAAAACCGGTTTTCGGTGTGAACTGTAAATGGATCCTATAAAAGATGATCTCTGAGAATTTCAGAGGTAGGATTTCAAGTGAACCAAGAGAGAAACCAGCCAAATGGGCATACATAGGGTTATCTGCCTAGTCTTGTACTTGTCCTTCCTCCTACTCATCATTATCATTATTTTTGTTAAGCACTCCTATGTGTCAGAGCACTGTTCTAAGCACTGGGATAGATGCAACTTTATCAGCTAAGACACAGTCCCTGTCCCACATGGGGCTCCCAGGCTGAGTAGGAGGGAAAACAGGTATTTAATCCCAATAAAAATAATAATAATGATATTTGTTAAGCTCTTACTATGTGCTAAGCACTCTTCTAAGTGCTGGGGTAGATACACGGTAATCAGGTTGTCCCATGTGGGGCTCACACTTTTAAACCCCATTTTACAGATGAGGTAACTGAGGCATAGGGAAGTTAAGTGGCTTGCCCAAGATCACATAGCAAGCACTCTGCAGAGCCGGAAGTAGAACCCAGGTCCTCTAAGTCCCAAGCCTGTGCTCTCTCCATTAGGTCATGCTGCTTAGACCGAGTGCACTATATGGGATGGGGACCGTGTCCGATCTGATTATCTTGCATCTATCCCAGCATTTAGTACGCCTCTTGGCACATGGTGAGCACATAAATATTATTATAACTATTACCATCTGAGATAGCCCTAAAGTTGAAACATTTATGAGAAGCCTGTTTTAGTTGTAAACCTATCGACTCCAGGATTTAAGGCAAATCCTCAAAATTAGGTGCTGCCTAAATAGACACAAATCACACATTCACTTTCATCCACCACCAGACTGTAAGATCGCTATAGGATGGAAAGGGGTCTACTAATTCTGTTGTATTGTCTTCTCCCAAGCATTTAGAACAGTCTAGTCAATCAACCAATGGTATATATTGAGTGTTTACTGTGTGCAGAGCAGTTAACTAAGTACTTGGGAAAATACAACAGAGTTGCTAGGTACCATCTCTGCCCATAACAGAGCCTGCGATCTACCTTCCCTCCCTAGTCGCTGCCGCTTTGACCCCTCCCAGGTCCCGAGATAGCACTCTTCAGGACTGCAAAGTTGGAGGTCCAGAGCCAGGGCTGAGAGGGGTGGTGGAGAACAGGTGGTGGTGGTGGAAGAAGAGGAAGTGCTTAGTACAGTGCACTGCACACAGTGGGATGCTCAACATCCATCAGTTGTATTTATTGAGCACTTACAGTGTACAAAGCACTCCACTATACGCTTGGTAAATTGCGATACAGCAGAGTTGTTAGACGCTTTCCCTGCCCACAGATTTCTTACAGTTTAGAGGGGAGATAGACATTGATGTAAATAGATAGCATCATTATCCCTTGTACTAGGCAGAGGGGGAGCTGGGGGGAATGTATCATTTAGTAAGGAAAGTTGTGGGGCTCCAGCAAGGTAAGGCTGGGATTAACAGGAGAGAGGGAGGAAAGGAGGAAAAAACGGAGGGAGGAAGGAGAGAAAGAGGGAGGGAAGGAGAGAGGGGAGGGATACTGGCAATATTGGCAAGAGAGAAGACCCGATCTTTATATTGTCTCATGAGGAAGCAATTTCTACTTGGCAGTTGTGGAACCTTACCAGAAGCTTGGAGCTGAGTGGACAGAAAAGGTTCTTAACGGGGTGGGAAGCAGGGTTCAGAGGAGGGCTAAGCCTCAGGGACCAAGTAAGGAGAGAGGGGCAAGGCAGTGGGAGTGATGTGGTTGGGTTCTGTGGGGACTACAGGGTACTTGGTACCAGACGGGTCTACCTGAGCAGACTGCAGGGAGGCAGGAGAAACCCTCTCACTCAGGTTGCTTCTCTCAAGCCCGGCCCCTCTCCTGGGACCGCCTTCCCTGCTTCGTCACCTGGATGGACTCGGTGTGGAGCTTGGCACCCAGACCCTGGCCTCGTGCCACCCCCACCCACTGTGGCCATCCTGGACTAGGCAACCATTGGTGTCCTTGGAGAGCAGAGTTCTTACCCTCATTTCCTCTCCCTCCTGACTTTCCTTTTTTCCCTTCCTCCTCTCACCACCGCCTCTGAGGGAAGAGTCCTCACACTACAGACATTTATCAGAAACAACCTGGACCATGGAGGGGCAGAAACAGCAGGGGGAAATTCACAGGTGCCTAAAGTTGGGGAATGGTTATCTTGAAAGCCGGGTCCTGCTCCTTCTGCAATACTCCCGAAAAAGGTCTGGGGCTGAGTTTCTCATCGCTGAATTGCACTGCAGCTTGGCAAAAATGTCCTCCCTGCCATTCTCTCCACTTAGAGAGCATTATGCTATTCCCCTCTGGCAAAACAAACTGGAATGCGTGGCAAGTACCTGATTATCCTTTTCTCTCAATTCTTTTTACTTAAAAATGTTACTACCTGCTGGCATTTCTTGGCATATAGTAAGTACTTAACAAATATCATTACTATTAATATTTATTTACTGCTTCCTGATAGAATTTGTGAGGGCCATTCCGCAGCCAACCCCTCACCCCCCCCCCCCCCGCCACCAGGGAGTCCCAGGAAGTTAGGGGGACCCATCTGCAAACTGTCATACTGACACAGTGGGTCTTCCCCTTCCTCCCCTTCTCCCAAGCCCCACTCCCATATGCCTCCTCCCTCTTGATTTTTTCCTTTGGCTCAGTTCATTCACAAGAGCGCCTGAAATCCTGTGGCCACTAGGTGGAGGGGAAGCACTGTCACATTATTAGCCAAATGAATAATAACAATAATAACAAAAAATAATAATTGAGGCATTTGTTAAGAGCTCATTATGTGTCAAGCACTCGGCAGCATGACCTAGTGGATAGAGCACGTCTCTGGGAGTCAGAAGGACCTGGGTTCTACTCCTGGCTCTGCCACTTGTCCACTGTGTGACCTTGGGCAAGTCATTTCGCTGTGCCTCAGTTACCTCATCTGTAGAATGGGGATTAAAACAGAAAACCCCATGTGGGACAGGGACTGTGTCCACCCTGATCTGCTTGTATCCACTCCAGCACTTAGTTCAGTGTCTGGTACATAGAAGGCGTTTACCAAATACCACACTTATTATAACCATCATCATCATTATTACTATTATTATTACTACAATCAGATCAGATGCAGTCCCTATCCCAAAGGTATTCAAAGACTCAGGGGGAGGGAGAGCAAGTATTAGATCCCCTTTTACAGATGAGGAAACTGAGACAAAGAGAAAGTAAGTACTTTGCCCAAGATCACACACAGCAGGCAAGTGGCAGAGCTGGGATTAAGACCCAGGTCTCTTGACTTCCAAGAGTTATAACATTTATTAATTATGGTATTTATTAAGCACATACTATGTGCCAAGTACTGGGGTATACAATATTCAATACAATATTCAAGTTGAACCCAGTCCCTGTCCCAAATGGGGCTCACTGTCTAAGTAGGAGGGAGAACGGGTATTAAGTCCCCATTTTAAAGACAGGAAAACTGGGGCCTAGAGAAGTGGAGTGGTTTGCTCAAGGTCACACAGCAGTCAAGTGGCAGAGTGAGCATTAGAACCCAGGGTCTCTGACTCCCAGTTGTGTATGTTTTCCACTAGGCCACGCTTCTCCAATTTTCATTTTTAAATCCAAATTTTACATGTGCTAGGGAGAAATAAACAAAGCGACTCCCTCTCCCCACCAACCTTCCATTCTTCCTGGAATTTGCCAGCGGGTAGGTTTCTGATGGATGGCTATTCGTCAACCTCATTGGCAGAGCCTGTCATTGTCAGGTCTCCAGAGAGCATGCTTAATGAGGCTTTTAGGGCATTTTTTCAGGCTCCCCTTCCCCTTTCATAGCCACCCTTCTAATTTGGAGTAGACATTTCGCAGCCTTTATCTACGGTCTGCATTCTTCACTAAATGCCAATGATCCACACACCCTCCTCCATCTCATACCCGCCGTTTTCAGAGCAGAACCAGCCTCGTGCATTGTGAAAAGAAGCCTGTGGTGGTGTCCTACAGAGGGTTTGATTTAGACAGGAGCAGGGCCGGGCTGTTCATTCAGCGCATTGCTAGACCAAGATTACAGAGCAGGGAGCGGAGGCTGACTAGAGAAGAGACCGCCCCTCAAACGCCCAGCCTGGCCTGTTTAACTGCTGCTCTGAAATAGCCCTTAAACCGAGAAGCAACGAGGACGGCTTGTGTCTCAACGAAACACGGATATGGTGGATGACATCAGCCGCAGCCAATCGCAACTCTCCAATCGGGTCTGGGGCTCGAAAGCCATTAGGTGATATCTTATTAATACAGAGGAGGGAAGGGGAGAGAGGGAGAGAGAGTTGTCAGAATACATATGCCTCAGATCCCCTTCTCCAGCAGCCCTGCTTGGGGGAGGGTCAGGCCCGACAGTGAAAGAGCCTTTTGCAAATGCTGTAGGACTTGTAAAACTGGCCTCCCCATGTCTCTCACCAGCCAAACTGGGCTTAGCCTGCCAGAAAAAAAGAAAAATATCCTAACCGTTTCTACCAAAATGGGTCACATAAAGACAGTTACTTTTAACTCCCACCGACGGCAAATTCACCCTCTCGTGATATCTCCTGTCAAATATATTCATGTCATTCTGCCCCCTTTTCCCTTTCCTTCTGTGACTCCACACCGGCCTGGGCTCAATTTGATTTGTACGAAAGGGCCAAATGACTTGCATTTTTACAGAAGAGCAGGGGAGGAAAGTAGATTGGGAAAGTATGGAGATGAAGTCCTGGAAATTTGCTTCACTTGATGGCCTGCAGCACTGATTCTGCACTGGCAGTGGCAGTGCCAGTCAGCCAGTCAATCGTATTTACTGGGTGCTTACCGTGTGCAGAGCACTAAACTGAGCGTCCAGGAGGGTACCGTGCAACAATAAACTGGCACACTCCCTGCCCACAACAAGCTTGCAGTCTAGCTGCACTAGAGAACTTGCCTGTTCACATGGTGTGTGGCTTCCCGGGGAACTGTTTGCATTCTGGTACCTCCCAGGGCTTCTCCAGGGGCTGCGAAAGAGGATGCCTAATTGACACACACCCTCTCCTGCCTGAAACTCCCCCAGCCCATATCCAACAGACCAGCACTCTCCCCCTCTTTGATGCCCTACTGACTCCTACAGGAACTTTCTCCTTACTAGGCTCTCATCTCCCCACCCTATTTTCCTCCTCTACTACCTAACCCATGCACTTAGTCCCACGCTCTGAGCAATTTAGGTACTCTGCCCACCCTATGACTGCATTTATGTACCTACCCTTATACTCAGTCAATTCCCTGTCCTGTTATTTATTTTCATGTCTGTCTCCCCCATTAGACTGGAAGCTCCTTGAGGGCAGTCATTTCCTCCAACTTTATTGTACTCTCCCAAGTGCTTAGTACAGTGCCCCAGACAAAGTCAGCTCTCAATAAATACTATTGAGGGAATACCATTATTTCTTCTAGATGGTAAGCTCGCTGTATTGTACTCTCCTAAGCACAGAGTACAGTGCTCTGCAGACAGTAAGTGCTCAATAAATATGATTGAATGAATGAATGACAATTATCAGAGCAATTAATACCAGTGTTCAGTGTCTCAATCAGTTCATATCGTTAGAGGGCAAAGATATTAGTGTTGTGCATTTTATGAAAAGTCATTTTTTATGAAAGTGTTACTTGGACCATTTTTAATATCACATTTCAAGTGTTTACATCTTCAGAGTCTCATATACCTTTCCCTCTAATTAGTACCTTAACCCTACAATAACTAGGCACTTCAACCAGTACAATACAACAGGCAATGACAGACTGGGGAATAAAAAGTTTAAGGCAAAGTGCTGTATACAACCTTAAGGACAAAGCAGCTAAGCAATTCCAATTCCTTTAACCTTTCCTCACAGAACAATTTAATCTCATTTATTTGGTTCTTTGGTGGACTTTCTCCAATTTTTCCACAGACATTTCACATTGTAGTGATCAAAATTGGGTATAATACTCCAATTAGGGTTTGACTAATGCAGCAAATGGGAGAAAGACTACTTCCTATACATCATGCTCTGGGCTCTGATCCAAAGCCTCATTAATGTACGTTCAACAAATGGTTTCCAAACTGATCCTTTGACTGGACAAAGAAGAAGAAGGGATTCAGAGTGATTCGTTCCCTACCATCACAGACCTGGGACAATCCTGCTGTTAGTCTCGAGGAAAGAAACAGCATGGCTTTGTGGATACAAGGTAATCAGGTTGGACGCAGTCCCTGTCCCACATGGGGCTCACAGTTTTCATCCCCAGCATGGCCTAGTGGACAGAGCATAGGCCTAGGAGTCAGAAAGACCTGGGTTCTAATCCCAGCTCCTCCACTTGTTTGCTGTGTGACCTTGGGTAAGTCACTTAACGTCTCTGTGCCTCCATTTCTTCATTTGTAAAATGGGAACGTAAACTGTGAGCCCATGTGGGACAGGGACTGCGGCTAACCTGATTACTTGTATCTACCCCAGTGCTTAGAAGAGTGCCTGACACATAGGAGATTTGGATTCTAATCCTGACACAGCAAGTACCTTGTGAGGTTAAGACATCAGTGGGGAAGGCTTTTGACCAAAAAACCACCTTAGAAGATTCCAAAAAATGAACTGACCCAGAACAGATCCTTAAAAAGTAACTGGCTGAATTGGGTGGGAAAACATAGTGGCTAACTCGACAGTATCACAGCATTCATTTAATTGTATATACTGAGTGCTTACTGAGTGCAGAGCACTGTACTAAGCGCTTGGGAGAGTACAACAATGAACAATCACATTCACATACCCTACCCACAACGAGCTTACAGTCCAGAGGTGGGGAGACAGACACTAATATAAATGAATAAATTACAGATGTGTACATCTGTATTGTGGGGCTGGTGGGGTGAACAGGGGAGCAAGTCAAGGTGACATAGAAGGGAGCGGGAGAAGAGGAAAGGGGAGCTTAGTCAGGGAAGGCCTTTTGGAGAAGATGTACCTTCAATAAGGCTTTGAAGTAGAGAGAGAGTAATTGTCTGTCAGATCTGAAGAGGGAGGGCGATCCAGACCAGAGGCAGGACGGGGGCAAGGGGCATCAGTTTACAGGTCAACTGGGCCCTCTCTCCGGCATGTTAAAAAACAATGAGCTGTCCCCTGCTGAGGTTTATTTCTTCCTTGCTCTCTCACCCAGTGGTCTCATAACTGGCAGCAATAAGAGTTTGAGTGGTGCTGTGAGCTCCTTATGGGCAGAGAACATGTCTACCAACTCCATTGTATCCTCTCAAGTGCTTAGTGCAGAAATCTGCACCTAAGAAGCACTCAGTAAATACCACTGATTGGTGGATTTCTATGCAAACTGCTACCCCTAAGATCAACTCTTTATAATACAGGTTCTTGGGCTTTCTCGAAGTCTTGAGGCTCGAGCCTCAACCGTCGCTCTTGATGAGAGACCACTGTCCCCCCGGTAATAGACTGGAGAATCTGAAGGCCCACTAAGGGGAGTATCGAACAGTCCGGCACAAGAACCACAAACAGCCTGGTCTCCTTAACCCTGCAGTCAGTCTCCTAGACTGTGAGCCCCATGTGAGACCGGGACTGTGTCACGATCCAGTAGATTATATCAACTCCTGCACTTAGTTCAGTGCTTGGTACCTAATAGGAGCTTTGCCAACACCACACATTATTATTAGTGTAGTCAAGTGAGCTGCTTCTATCGTAAAGGCATTCAGGATATACTTGGGCCATTTTATTCATTCAGACTATGTGTTTGGTAAAGAGGATAGGGAAAAATAAGCAAAAGACCAGAGTGATATAAAGGAATTCTCAAATCTATTCTATTCCCAAATCTAGTCTATCTGCAGATGTGTTAGCTCAATCCAGAACCATGTTAATATTTATGCATCCAGAATAAGGAAAATAAGGGGGATTTGGGGTGTCAAATAATCAATGGTATTTATTGAGTGCTTACTGTGTGCAGAGCACTATACTAAGCCCTTGGGAGATTACAATAAAATAGATGTGGTGGGCGCATTCCCTGCCCAACAGTGATCTCACAGTCCATCCTGCAACTCTCTGATTGCATGCTGGTAAGGACACAGTTTGACTTACTTCCCTTGATGGGGATATTAGAGTCAGTTTGCTAAACCAAATCCCATCCTCAGCTAACCACCAAGTCATTTTTGAAGAAATTTATTCTCTTTTGTAAAAAGACCGACGAGAGGTGTCAGGAAGAAAGCCAAGCTTTTTAAAGACGAGACTCCACTGGTCAAAGTAGAACAATAACCAGTACGCAGCTATTCTCTAGTCCCATTTTAATAACATGATAAAGCAGCAATAAAATCATGAAGAAGAAAAGAAAGATATTTCAACCAGTGAGCTGCTGGTAAATTTTTTAATTTGGCTAAACTCACAAGTCCTAAAAGACCACAGTTCTTTATTAATTTAAGCGATATTGAAGGAAACTAAATAAGGCACATTGCACTCTGAAATGCAAAAGGCATTATCATACAAAGGTGACTAAGATATGTATATTAGTGAACATTAACTGTGCATATGAATGCCCACTCTTTTACTAGAATATTTTGTTACTCATATTTGGTTAGATAAGGTCTTTTTCTAGTGAAGAAAAACAACACATCTGGCCAAAAGCAAAGAAAAGTACTGAGATTAGTTTATGAAAAATTGAGATTCTCAGGGAATATTTCATCAGGTTTTTTTTCTTGCACCAGTTGTGAAATAGTCCAGGCACAAACCAGCCATCAATGTGTGCCTAATATAAAAACATGGACTTTTAAATTGGCTAACCAGGTTTAGGAACATGGATATTTTTACAAATGCAGATTGATCAAATAACAGTCAGCAAGTAACTGACTGTTACCTGCAGAACTGCTCTGGGCATGTCACTCCCCTCCTTAAAATCCTCCAGTGGTTGGCTATCAACCTCCGCAGGAAACAAAAACTTCTCACTCCGGGCTTCAAGGCTCTCCATTCCCTTGACTCCTTCTACCTCTCCTCCCTTCTCTCCTTCTACTGCCCACCCCGCACACTCTGCTCCTCTGCCGCTCACCTCCTCACCGTTCCCGGTTCACACCTACCCCGCCGTCTATCCTGTCCCACGTCCTCCCGCTGTCCTGGAATGCCCTCCCTCCTCACCTCCGCCAAACTCTCTTCCCCTCTTCAAAGTCCTACTGAGAGCTCACCTCCTCCAAGAGGCCTTCCCAGATTGAGCCTCCCCTTTTCCCTCTGCTCCCCCTTTACCTCCCCTCAGCTAAGCCCCTTTTCCCCCTTTCCCTTTGCTCCTCCCCCTCTCCCTTCTCTTTCCCTCAGCACATTTGTATATATTTTTATTACCTTATTTTTTTGTTAATGAGGTGTACATCCCCTTGATTCTATCTATCGTGATTAAATTGTCTTGTTTTTGTCCCTCTGTCTCCCCTGATTAGACTGTAAACCCGTCAATGGGCAGGGATTGTCTCTATCTGTTGCCGAATTGTACATTCCAAGCGCTTAGTACAGTGCTCTGCATATAGTAAGTGCTCAATAAATACTATTGAATAAAAGTATTTCACCCTTGAATAGTAATAGACACAGCCTGCTTTCAGAACACTGTGAAAGTATATTACAGTATGAGAGAACAGAATGCAGTTGATTTTAGTGGGGGCGCGAGAGAGGGAAAGTAGGTGGGGTCTAAACTGGAAACTCCACCTAGCTCATGAATGAAATGCTTGAAAAAACTGTGTGCATCCATGTGTAACAACAAAAGCACACCCTGCCGTCCCCCTCCTGCCTTTTTAATTTTTTTAATGGTATTTGTTAAATGTTACTGGTGCCAAGCACTGTACTATGCGCTGGGGTAGATACAAACCAATCAGGTTGGATACAGTTCATGTCCCACATGGGGCTCACAGCCTGAGGGAAAACAGATATTAAGTTGCTATTTTATAGATGAGGAAACTGAGGCACAGAGGAATTAACAGAGCTCCTATTTAAATTAACCAAGCGCATACAAATTGCAAAATTGTTCAAACCCAGTAGGGCCAAGGATGATGGGAAGATGGTATCACCATAAACGAGTGTGTGGAGAAAAACACGAAACAAAGCAACTAAGATCAAGTCACCTGAAAAATATCAGAACGTCTAATTGATCAAGGATCCACATTTAAAATGAAGAACTCAAGAGAGGGTACTATAAGCATTTTCACCATGTCTTACATGTTTGACTCTTAGCCTTTTCTTAGTTGGTCTGATCATTCTTTCTGGTGTCCTCAAGGATTTCTGGTTTTAGATTATTTGACTTTAGTTGTGATTTAGGTGATTTGTGGGCAGATCTTTTTTCTATATATGCACTAACACCCAAGGCTCATATATCTGGTATTTTCTTCATCGGCTGAGGCTTCCCATGGCTAAGCTCCTATGCACTTAGATTACCCAGGAAGGTTAAATTGTCCAGCAAATCTGCAGGACACCAGTCACATTGACACACAAGGCTAGAGCAGAAACTCGGACCAATGTTGTTTTCCTAAGACTCCCGGTTGATGAGAAAGATGGAGAAACTTCAGTCTCTTCTCTATGGGCATGCTCATCAATCAATCATTGGTATTTACTGAGTGCTTACTTCATGCAGGACACTGTATTAAGAGCTTGGGAGAGTACACTAAAACAATGCTAGCAGACACCTTTCCTGCCCTCAACAAGTTTACAGTCTAAAAGGGGAGGCAGTCATCAATATAAGTAATTTTATTACTGGGGGATTGAGGGTGGGGCGAACATCAAAAGTCCCATTCATTTATGCCAGAGTAGTAGTCAACCAAAAAGGTTAGGGCAATGACTGTGGAAGAAACCACTTGCCTTTCTTCAGATTCTTTCCTATCCCAAAAGAAATCCCAACTTGTCCCCTTCCCTCCCTTATCTTTTCCTCCTTTCTGCTCCTTCTTTCTGTCTCTTTTTCAAATCTCCTTAAAGATTAATTTTGCCAGAGGGTGGCTGCCAGACTGGAGATGGTTTGATCGTCTCATCACAGAGATTGTCTTGACTTAGGAGGCCAGGTTACAATGGAGATACTCACCGGTTAATTCCTCCCTCAGGCTTAGGCTACTCAATGATTCACTGCTGCAATGAAGGGTAAGCATTTAATTCCAGAGCACACTAGATTCCTCTCAGTGGGTGAACTGCCCAGCTGACAATGGAAGAATTACTGTCTATTTGGCCCGGTCAAATCCCTTCAGGCGTAAGAGCGTAAACAATGCGGCACACTGGCTTAGACCATTCAGACCTATTTTCTGTCTGTTTCCGAGAGTGAAGAACCCAAGGGAGGTGAGTCTAATGGTTGAACTTCATTCTCCTCATTAGACTTGTATTTTAGAACTTCCCTAACTTCTCCTTTGACTAACTCCCCCGGATCTCTCAACTGGTGGACGCTTCTCAACGTGCTGCATCCCTGCCCATTTTCTCACTTGTCACACCCACTGGCCCAGTGGGACACTGACTGGCAGGAATAAAAGTGTATGAGTAACATTGCAGAAACCATCAGGATCACGTCAATTCTTTTCTGGGGCTTCTCGGTCCCTAATCCTCTTTAACCACATATCCCCAAACCTCAAAATTCTCCAATGGTTGCCAGTTCCTTGCCTCATAAAGCAGAAACTCCTGGCCATTGTGCCAAAGATTCAGGGGGAGTTAGTCGAGGGGAAGTTATAAGATGCAAGTCTAACCAGGAGACTGAAGGTCGACTATTAGACTCACTTCCCTTGGGTTCTCTGTTGCCAAAATCCTGAGCCGGCTGTGAGAGCGACTCCCAAATGGAGGAATAGGTAGTAGTTAACCAAAAAGGTTAGGGCAATGACTGTGGAAGAAACCACTTGCCTTTCTTCAGATTCTAATGGCAGGGCTGCCCTGCTCGGAGAACCTGGTCTCTTTCTGCTTTCCTTCTCCTCTGGCTCTGGTTTCACCCCATCATTCTCTTCCCTTATACATTCTTAGGTAGGGTGCAGTGAACGTCATGGTGATGGGGAAAGTATATTGGGTTTGGTTTTTATATTTAGGATCCCAAACACTAATATGTGAGATCCTTGCTATATCCTTCACGGATTATGGATAATTATCTAGATTCCAGGGAGAGGGAATGCCCATGGGAGAGATTTGGGAGAATCTTATAAAACTTTCCTCATCTGCCCTCTAACATTTCCGACTGCTGTGAGTTTGGGTGCTGCTTTGGGTTATAAAATGCTCCTTCCAGGAGTTTCTGTTTCTGCTGCTAGCATTGCCGGTCCTCTAATCTGCTGAATCAGTCCCAGAGAGTCGAGCTTCCTGTCAATTACCGGCAGGAAGGGCTAACTCAGCAGATTATGGGATGAGCAGGTGGAGGGCAGCCCGTGTACTGAAGCTCCAAAATACAAAAATCACCTCAGAGTGTGCAGACATTTCTAGTTGCATCTTGATGACAGAGAAAAGAGGTAGAGAAAGGGTTGGGGAGGAAAGGTGAAAGAGAAGAGAGTAAGACCCAACCCAAATATCTTTTATCTACCCCAGTGCTTAGTAAAGTGCCTGGCACATAGTAAGTGCTTAACAAATACCATTTTTTAAAAAAAGGCCCTGTAAAGAAGACGGGGAGAACTTTGAGAGCAGAAGTAGATTCAGGAGAGCTGGAAGTCTCGTGTTTGCCCCCTGGATGTAGACAGGCCATCCTTGGCCCTGAGCTTCTAGACCCGCTCAGTTGACGATAAGTCAACTTAAGTTCCATGTTTCGAAAAATACACATATGTTTAGAATACCTATCTTCGAGTTGAACACACGGCTCCCTTCTCATCCAAAACTTCCCAGTCGATCGTATTTATTGAATGCTTATTGTGTGCAGAGCACTGAACTAAGCGCTTGGGAGAGTACAATATAACAGACACATTCCCTGACCATCTACCTCTGCATCAAACAGAAACTTCTAAGCGTCATCTTTGAGGCACTCAATCAGCTTTCTCTGCTCTAGTTATTCCCGTTCCTCTCCTCCTCTCCCACTACAACCCCACCCACATATGCTGCTCCGCTACTGGCCACCTACTCACTGTGCTTTCCTCTCATCTCCAGCTATCGATCCCTTACTCGCACCCTCCCTTCTGCCTCCTCCTGCCCCTTCCACATCCAGCAGACCACTAATTAAAATCATTACTAATAACGATGGTATTTTGTTAAGCGCTTGCTATATGCCAAGCACTGTTCTAAGGATTGGGGTAGATAAAGGTAATCAGATTGGACACAGTTTCTGTCCCACATTAGACTCACATTCTTAAAGATGTGACTTGCCCAAGGTCACACAGCAGACAAGTGGCGGAGCCGGGATTAGAACCCACTACCTCTGACTCCCAAGCCTATGCTCTTGCCACTAGGTCAAGCCCTGGGTAAAATCACATCTTCTCCCAGAAGTCTTCTCTGGCTAATCTTTCATCACCTCACCCTATTTCTTATGTAATTATTCCCATCCTCAGCCTTTACATTCACCCCCCTTTTAGACTGTGCGCCCGTTGTTGGGCAGGGACTGTATCTGTTCCCGAATTGTACACTTCAAGCACTTAGTACAGTGTTCTGCACACAGTAAGTGCTCAATAAATATGATAGAATGAATGAATATGGGTATTAAAGTACATATTCACAGTCATTCAGATCTTGACTGGGTACCTTCCTCTCCCTCCCTGTTAACAGGCTCCTTGTTCTTTTTTATTTTAATAGTATTTGTTATCAGTCACATTTTTCGAGTGCTTACGGTGTGTGGAGCACTATTATTACTAATTGTTAAGTATGTGACAGGCACTGTACTAAGCACTGGGATAGATACATGAAAATCAGATTGGCACTGTCCCTGTCCCACATGGGTGTCTCAGTCTTAATCTCCATTTTACAGATGAGGTAACTGAGGCACAGAGAAGTGAAGTGACTTACCCAAGGTCACACAGCCAACAAGTGGTGGAGCGGGGATTAGAACCCAAGTCCTACTGGCTCCCTGTCCCATGATCTATCCACTAGGCCATGCTGCTTCTGATTTTGTTGAAGTCCCGAGCTACTACTGCTGACCTGGCTTGCCCAGCCAAACAAGGTTTCCATAAAACACCATACCAGGCATGCTAGTATAAAAACATACATTGCAAAACACAGCCTAACTTTATAATACTGTGTTCACATTGCAACTGTAATGTACAGTCTGCTCCACCCACAAAATGGGCTAAAAATCAATAAAGAGTCATTTAAGCTTGGAGTCCTTATACAATTCAATTTTTCTCAGTTTTATGTCCAATAGATCATTAAAAAAACCCAACACTTCTGGCTTAGGGTGAATAGGGTGGCAATGCCTTCTTTTCTCTCCTACCTTCTAGAAAGAGCTTGCCACTATCTGAGACCAATAGATTATTTGCCTACTAATTGTTTCTGCTCTTTTCTGCATAGACTCTTCTCCTGTTATTAATTATCAGGGTGTTTTTATGTCAAGAGGTAACATATCTCGCTTGTCGTTTGCACTGAAGAGCCAGAATATAATAATATAAAGCCTTGAACTCTTTTGTTTGCCAAGTATCGATCACAGGTTTGTAAGAACCCTATTTTCCTTTCTTGCTATTTTTCTCTTTCTCACCTTACCTCTGATCTATATTCTCCTGCCATGGTACATTTCTGCATCATAGTTTCTTTTTTTCTTTTCGGTGTGTGTGTGACGGGAGAATACTCTAAGCAGCTGGTTCTACAGTAACCATGACAACAGCGATGACATCAGGAAGAGGGCTCACCATTACCACAAGGACTCCAGGCTAATTAAATGCTAATTATGCTTGTATAATTGTAGTTTAAACATTTCCTGTGCTAAAAATAGAAAGAGTGATGGGGAAGAGATGGGGCAAAAGTCCTCTTTCTGCATCGGCTGTCGGTATGGGTTTAACACCACCGCCTCTGCGGGCTCCCTCACAGTGTCATTTCTGTGGGGGAACAGTCTGCGAACAGCAGTCAGACCCTCATTTGTGTCTGTCATAATCCGACCCGGCCCCAGAAGTCTGGATGGCCCCTAATGTTTGCTGGGCCAGTGGATGGGTGAAGGGGGTGGAGGGAGGGTAAATCACCTATCCTGTCTCCTGTGGAAAGGAAGGACAGATGATTTCAGTGTTTCCATAAAGAATGAATGGGTCTTTTCATGTGCCTCACTCACTTTCCTGACATGCAAGCATGTTATCTGTCAGATTAGGGCCTCCCTCTTTGTCTCTGCTTATGAGTCCTTCGGTCATTTGATTTCATCTTTGGGAAAGGCTCAACCACTTAGATTTGGAGAGGCAAGTGTTTGGACCCACTCACAGCCCAAGGTCACCTCCAACTTGAGTCTGTTTTTACTTCCCTTTGGAGGAAACAATTTTGTGTGATCTCGTGGTGACCTCCTCCTTTCCAGAAACTACCCGTCCTCCTGGAGCCTTGTGACTGTGATGGGTAGTTCTCTCATAACAATACCAATAACGATACTAATTGTAGTATTTGTAAAGAGCTTACTTTATGTCAACACTGTGCTTAGCATAGGGGCAAAGAGAGTTAAGCAGGCTGGACACAGTCCCCGTCTGAAATGCGACTCACAGACAACATTTCTCCCCATCTTCAAGGCCCCCCTTTTTTTTGGGTCGGGGGGAGAGTGCCTGTTAAGTGCTTACTATGTTCCAGGTACTGTTCTAAGCACTGGGGTAGAAACAAGACAAGCAGGACGGACACAGTCCATAACCCACATAGGCTCACAGTCGTAATCCCCATTTTACAGTCCAAGTAACTGAGTCACAGAGAAGTTAAGTGACTTGCCCAAGGACACACAGCAGTCAAGTGGTGGAGTCAGGACTAGAACCCAGGTCCTTCTGACTCCCAGGCCCATGCGCTACCCAGTAGACTGTGATGCTTCCAGGCGGCTTTCCCTGTTTGATATGTCAACTCCCCACCCCATTTCCCCCCTAATTCCACTTCTGCACTTCCATATCATCTAAGCATCTGGAACTCACCTCCTTATCCTCGTTCCTCCAACCACATTGCACTTATGTTCATGTTTATTCTCTAGTCCTTCCCCTTACCTGCAAATTATTATAGTGTCTGTCTCCTTTGCTGGACTATAATCTCCTTGATGGGAGGAACTGTGTCTACTAACTCTATTGAACTCTCCAGAGTGCATAACACAGTGTTCTGCACAGAGTAAATGCTCAATAAGGACAAATGAGGTTCTACAATTGCTTGGGTAACTCGAATCAGAGGAAGGAGAGGCTATGATTAACTGGTTATGAGTACTGTATCATTTTATTTTGTGTTTATGCTCACTAAAATGTGGTTAATTCTGACTCATTGCCCCTAAATTACTATGTAGTGAGGTGCTTTACAAACTGTGTATAATGTGCTGCTCAAATGTTAGGCTAAAATACATGTATATGTATAACATAATATATAAACAAAATGAATAAAATGTCTCAAGTCATCAGGCAAATAATATAAAAATAATACTTTGTACTTTACACACCGCCTTTTTTTGACAATCCAGAGGGTTTCACAGCACACACATTACTCATCCTCTGCTTCGATACAGCTAATCCTAGTTTCTAGTGCATTTCACCGAATGTTTGGAGGCATTCAGCATAGTGGGTTTTGTGCAGCCCTAACAATTAATTATTGATTTGGCTTGGGACTATTCGAAGATCTCTGCTCCTCTGTTTTGTCTACTGCCAAGGGCACGGCCTAAGTGGTGCGGCCTGCTAATGTCTAACTCTTTGATAGAGTTTTGCTTTGAGTTTGAGTTCTTTTTTCAGCCCCCATGTTCTCCTTTCTGTCTGGCTCCTCGCCTTTCATCCAACAACCTCAAAGCTTGGCTGTCCATTCGTTCTCCAAATAGTCCAGTCAAGGTTGTCAAAATGAAGGCTTCTGAGTGAACGGGATGATGTTAAATTAAAGATTCATTGGTACACCAAAGCAAAGCTCTTGTGGCCGATAGCCTACAGCTGGAACACGCGGTGATGAATTAAGGGAAAAATGTTACCACAGCAAGATCGAACGAGCATTCCTTGGGTCAAGAATTGTCAGTCAGCCTTAGGAATACTTTTCCCCAAGCCTTCAGCCAGTTTTAGTTTCTCCCACTCCTGGTTTCCTAATAAAAGGGACCAATCCAACCCACTGAAGTAATTAACTGTTCTCAAGCTAGACACTACGGCGAGGCCCGTCTGAGGCACTGAAAAGGGGCAGGATCCGGAGAAATCTTTAATGAAACAGACACCTGGAGTTTAAAAGTCAAGAGAGTCTCTTCTTCTGGCCCCTTGTTTCTCCTCCAACTTCCCCATTTAATTTTAACTTCATAATTTAAGAGTAAGGCCAACTGTCCATGCTGGAGGTTAGAGAATGGCCATAAAGGAAATGCCCAAGGTAATGGGAAGCAAATCTCTCGCCATGTACAGTGAAACCCTAGAGTTTGGCACGTTTACAGCTGGTCTATGCCTTATCCAATCTGAATAAGGCACTGGATGTCTTTATGTCTGGAAGTTTTGAGCTTTAAATGTTTCTGCTGCTGAGTCCCTTGATCCAAAAGCAGGGCCCTCGTTTATGGGTACGTGGAAGGGGAGCCCTAATGGCATACGAGAGTTACATGACCTTCCGAGCCCGACAGATGATCACTCCTCGGACCTTCAAGACCTTATTAAAACCACATCTCCAAAAGGCTTTCTCCATCTAAACCCTCATTTCTTCTTCTACTCCTTTCTGCATCACCCTTTAATTGGGAACTGCACCCTTTATTCCCCTCTACCTCAGGCCCACAGCACTTATTTGGAGTTTCCAAATGTTACTCCACCATCTTGTTCAAATTACATAATACACATAATTTTTAGTCACAATTTTCTAATAAGGTATTAATTTCTCTTCAACCTCTCCTGTGGTCTCAAAAACCAAACATCCCTTTGTTTTAAAATGGAAAATAAAATAACTGAGGTGTAGTTGAGAAGAGCACAAATGGAAAAGGTTTTAGGACTTGCAGACCCTCGGCATGTTGCAAATAAGTTTAATGCACTTTACCATTTTACAGTCTATTGCTTGTGCCATGATTTGACTTTTATGGATGAAACTTTGCCATCTAAAGATATGCTTATACTATGGTAAGTTAATTGGGAGTTTTTTCTTTAAGGGCAGAATGGCTTGATTAATGATATAATCTCCCAAATGTCGGTTTCTGTTGGGTCAGATTGTTGTTCAGGAGCCCAAAAATCCAATCTTTAATGACGATGAGCACCACTGACCACATATGACAGGTGTGTGGCCACCGATGGCGTTGTCACTCCTCCACTGGGCATCTGTTGCGGCCCCATGGCTGATGACGTTAGGGAATCCAAGCACTTAATGTTCAGCCTGGCACATGAGGCTGAGAGTTTAGTCAAATGGTCAGAAAACATTTCTCAGGTTCCCACTTTATGGGGGCTATGGCCACTGCAACTCTTTTTACAGCGTGAGGCTCCTCCCCAAGGAAAGGGACCAAGTCTAATGCCCACCCCCCCGCCCCCATGCATTCTTTCTCAGCACTTAGTTCAGTGCTCTGCACACACAGTAAGTGCTTAATAAATATAATTACTATGTTTCAAAGGACTCCCAGATTTTCTCATCCCAAGGGTCTGATAGGATTCAAGTTTCCAATTAGGGCCAAAAAGGTCACCAGATGGTGGCTTTTGGGTCTATTAGCTCTTTGAAGCCTGACTCCTCTAGATCTTTATCCCTCCCACCCCAACTCTTTCGCTCACAATGCAGAGTTGGCAGCAATGACTGTCCCTGGGATTGGAAACAGTCCACAGAAGCAATCATTGGAGAGTTAATTCTACCCAGGTGGCCCCTCAACACATTAGGCAGAGTAACAAATAAGTGGCCTTCTACACTTTCCTGCTCCCACCAACCACCATCTTGGAGAGGTCAAAGGTTGCCATTTGAGACGTGACTGGTAGAAGGTAAATACTGAATGCACCTCTCTCACTGGTTCTCTCCTTTAACTTTCATTCTTTTTTTCCCTCATCGTAATCCACTGAGTGCCGTCACTTTCCAGCAAACCCTTTCTACTTTTGTCCCAACTCTCTGTCTTTCCCTTCTGTATTTTCCTCAGGTTGCTCCCCTATTCTCCTTCTTCAACCCCCTCTGTCCCTTCTCTCCAATTTGTCAGTACCCTAAGCCTCTATGGACTGCCTCTTTGGCATGCTATAGGACTTCAGCTTGTCTGTCCCACTATGAGCCATATGCCTCATCTAGTATTTTCATTGTTTTGTACTCTCCCAAGTGCTTAGTACAGTGCTCTGCACTTAGTAAGTACTCAATCAACTGTATTTATTGAGCATTTACTATGTGCAGAGCACTGAACTAAGCACTTGAATACCACTGATTGATCCAGTAGCAAGTCAAGATGACCAAGAGAGGAGTTCTACAGCACAGTTAAGGAGTTTAGGCAAATGCTTATTGTTACATAGCTTCTCTGGGTGGAGAACAAAAAAAGGGAGAATCCATGATCTCAGGAGACCACGTGGCTGATAGGCAGAGAGTGGACTTGGATTTCACCAACAGGAAAATGAGAAACCTTTTAAAAAAGCATGAAATTCTGCTCCTCTCTTCACAGTAACCTACTGACTTTTGCGTACTTGCCCTTGCTTTTAGTTTTAGTATCTCATTATTTTGTTGCTCATTACAAGATTGTTGCCACTCCCCTCCCTCCTGCATGTTCTTCCATCGTGACCACTTTGAGGACTAGGGACCATGTCTAATTTCCATCCATGTACTCTTCCCCAGTGCTTAGGACAGGCTCTGCCCACAGTAAGAAGTCAATTACTATTATTGCTACTTACTAAAGTCATGACAGAACATGATCTTGGATGACGTGGCACACAGACAGGCTATTCAGGATGAGGGTATGAGACAGATCAATGGGAAGATCTGGAGAACTCTTCTCCAGGAGAATATTAAAAGGGGATTAGAAAAGAGTAACACGCATAGCAAACAGCAAACTCCTTGGTTTGCTAAATCTCAATTTAGGCATGCACACATTGTAGAATGGATTCTGCCAGTTGAACATCTGTCTTAATTCACGCCTACTCGCCTGGATACAATTTCGCTGTCAGAAAGCATCATATTTGTACATGAAGAGCAATTTTATGTGGGTGGACACGTTTCTGAGAAAGATGGAATAACTCGCCAAGTGGCCTTACCTGCTGTTAACACCTGGAATCCTCATCTTGTGAATCGAGAAACTTGTTAGAAGGTTCTTTGTTTCTTCTGGTGATTGAGCAGAAGGCAGCCAATAAAACTGCAGAAATAAGCATAAAAATACTAATCAATTTTTAAGTCAAATATATTTGCAAAATCTCTTTGTATTCATTAGTTCATCATAAAGTAGTCCTATGAGGTAGGTAGGTCAGCATTGCCATCTTATTTCATTCTACACTTCCCTAACCTCTTTCTTTCCAATATCTTCAGGTACTTCATTTATAAATTACATTTATTTTGCACTCAACTAAGGTTAAATTTGGGCAAGATTTTAGTTTCTTTGGGCTCACATCTTTTGTGGAGTGGCATGAGGAAAGATGTGGGCCAGAAAGCACTGGAGAGGTTGGGAGAATCACTAAGGATTCTTGGAGATGGCAGGAAGCAGTGCTTAGAATGGGCATAGCTTTATCCAGGCAGAAACAGACTGCATAGATGGTGGTGTCTTGGGTGCATTGTTCTTGCTTATTGTATTTGTTAAGCAGTTACTTTGTGCCAGGCACTGTACTAAGTGCTGTAATCCAACTAGACTGTAAATTCCCTGAGGGCAGGGATCATGTTTATCAACTTTATTACAATGTGGTCTCCCTGACACTTAGTACTGAGCTCTGCACATGGTAAGGGCTCAACAAATATCACTGAATGAATGCCTGGAAAACCTTCCGTCCCCCAAACTGCCAAACCACAGCCCTCCCCATCTTTACTGAATCCTAAAAATCACCTCCTCCTGGAAGCCTTCCACAATTCATTTTCATCACCCTAGGTTGTGTCAACCTATCACAGAACATGCATATATTTTGATTTACGTGTCCTATTTATTCACACACTGAGGTCATTTTTCCTTATTGTTGCCATTACCAGTTGTACCTGATTTTTTTTCCCTGTAGCACCTAAGCAATTTATGGTTGCCTATCCCCCCGTCCTCCCTCGTCATCCCACATTAGCACTCTGGAGGTAGAAGACTGTGATTTTTCCTTCCACTGTATTCTCCCAACTGATTAGAACAGTGCTTTGCAACCTGGTGCTCAGTAGCTAGGTGTTCGATAGTTACTAGTGAAAGAATGAGAGAATTCTGAAGATTTAAAGACTGCCCCTTTTTCCGAGGCACCCTCCACTTAAAAGGGGGTGATCCAAGCCCAAGGGACTCGACAGAGAATTTTTATTCCCTCCGTTTCTACATCATTCCTCTCAAAGGCTCAATGCACATCGCGGGAGTTCTTGTTCTGGGTCACAATATCCCCTGATGTTGACAGGGAGAAGATATTGCTATTCCCCATGTGGGGAAAGGGAAACTGAGACACGGTGTGATGAAGGGATTTCCCCCAGGTCACCTAGCAGGGCAACCAAAAACCATGATAGAACCCAGGTATCTGACTCCTAACTCTCCACTGTTCCACTGAAATGAGGAAACTGCACATAACTGTCATTCATTCTGCTACACAGCTGCTGGGGCTGCAACAAATGAAAGAAGTAAGCAAACTCACAGGAGGGTAACTACACCTGAGGAAGCTAGCTATTTTCAGAATTGTTGCAGAGGTAAGACTGAGTACCGACTCAGAAGGAAAACAGATGAGCTAAAAGTGTATCAAATAGAGAACAAAGCACTGTAAACAGCAATTTTCAAGCTTCATTAATCAGGATATATACTTGCTAAGTACATTGTTTTGGTGATAAAAAGCCCGAGAAAACGGTCTCCTTTGTACCAGTTGTGTTTTTTCTAGAGCTTCTCGAAATACATTTCAAACCTCAATTATCTCTCTCCCCACCTCACAATGGCAGTGGTGTTAGTCTCCTTTAGAGAAGATGGATCTGATCAGTTAAGGTAAGACGCTCAAGGCCACCGAGTGAGATGGATGAGGAAATCTCATTCTCCCCCTTTCAATTTTATGTTCAGCTCTCCAGACCATCCTCCCTGCCGGGCTGACTGTGTGGCAGGAAGAGACTCCATTTTCTCGAGATGGACACTCATTTTGAAGACAGGTGGCAAATGGAGAGGTCGCAAACTCTAGTGATGCCTTTCCGGGGAGACTAAAGCTGAGCAAGGACTTCTTAAATCTTACCTCTTCTCCTTCCCTTCCTCATTAATCTTACTTCATCAGCCTCCCCTACCCCCAACCAGACACTGTTTGTATTTGAGGGCTTTCCGTTTTAATCTAGCCTTGTGCTGGCAGCGTTTGCATGCCCATAATCCTAGGAGGTGAACCATCACTGACCCAAACACAGGTGGCTATCTGCAATTAACCTTCTATTTATTTATTTTTCAACTTTTTAAAAATGTGCCATTTGTTAGTTTTTACCAAAGTAATCACAGAAAGGTATTCACTTAAGTAAGCTGCAATCAGGTACAATTAACCTAATATATATTGTATTCTTCCAAGTTCTTAGTACAGTGTTCTGTACACTCAATAAATATGATTAAATGAATGGCTGAATGACTCTGAGTCATGTGGGGGAGAGGAGAAAGATTGGGCCTGAGGGAATGAAGGCTAAAGAAAGAGGATGGATGGGCGATACTGACAAAGGGAGATTTGGAAGGGTGAGAGAGGAATAGAGGAGAGGGAGAGCGCATGCCAGACAGGAGGAAGCAAGAGGGATTTCAGCAGCCTGGAATAAGGAATAATATCGGGATCTCGTACCTAAGAAAGTTTGGGGTAGGCGGGAAATTGAAAGGCTGCCCAGCCAGTTGGAGTTTCTAGCAATTCATTTATTAAGGGGCAATGGGAACTGCATTGGGCTAACTTTACATGTTTTTTTGGGGGAACTGATTGTTTATTACACACTTATTTGTATACATCATCTGTACCTGTGCAGGGATTGGGTTAATGGCTGCAGTGTAAATCCAATTTTTCTAAGGTTCTGATGAGCAGTGAAATGAACCAAGTTACATATTTTCACCCTTTATTAAACTTTAAAGAATGTAAGGGTAATATAGCGAGAGCCCCTTGTTGGGCAAGCAATGTATACAGTGCATCTATAGTGCAGTGGTCCCAAGCACCCTGGACCATGTATTCTACTTAATGGGTACTCAATAAAAGCCATTACTAGTAGAAAACTTGAACACCATCACCACTTGGCTTCTCAGGCAAGTTCAGGCCTCCAAAGTCTTACAATCTGATCTCCGTGTATCAACCAGTGGCATTTTTTAAGCACTTACTGTGTATTGAGCACTGTACTAAGTGATTCAGAGAGCATGATAGAGAGTATGTAGTCGGATTCTTGCTCTCGAGCAATGTAATTTTCCTCTTCATCCTAGCATCCCATAGGAAGAGTATTATCTCCCAGCCTTTTGCCCATGAAGATGTGGGCAGGGAATATGCCTGTCTGTTGTTGTACTGTACTCTCCCAAGCACTTAATACAGTGTTCTGCACATGGTAAATGCTCAATAAATATGGTTGAATGAACAACAATGAATAAGACGATGCTTTAAAGTGTTTTGAGTTTCTTCCCCGACCTTTCAGAGATCTCCATCTATTATTCTAGACATTGAAAAGCTCTTGCATAAGTATGCAGATTTATCAATCAGTGCTTGGCAAAAGTGCCCCAGCTGAATGAGGACTGCCTGTGAATTGCATACTGTTGAAACTACACCAACCCGACAAACATCACCACCCAACCCCACTCTGGAGAGGATATCGTATTGCCTGAAAAATTTAACTGGCTGGGATTTGAACCTTATGCCATTGACCAAAAAGGGTATGAAGGGTGGTAGAAAAAAATAGTGAAGAATGGCAATACTTTCCATTTGGAAAGTGTCTAGAAGGACAAACGGGAAAATCACTCAATGTGCCGATGATACGAAATTGGGAGGTGTCGCCAAAACCAGTGAGGACAGAGGAACTGACACATTCAGAGCTGGAAAGGTTAGCAGCTTAGGCAAAAAACAAAATGAAGCTCGGTTTGGGGAGAAGAGAAGCTGACATGCCTGGGGAAAGTGATCTGAAACACAAATAGTCACTGGGAAGGAGAATTTGGGGAAGCAATAAGGCTGACAAGAACAAAGAATCAGTGGCTCGGTGTAAATAGCAAAGGTCTGGGAATCAGGAGATCAAGGTTCTAATCCGGGTTCCTCCATTTGTCTTCCATGGACCCTTGGGCAAGTCGCTTAACTTCGTTGGCTCTCAGTTTCCTCATCGGAAAATGGGGGAAAAATACCTGTTCTATCTACTGCTGTGAGCCAATGAGGGGCAGGGACTGGGTCTCCCCTAGTGCTTATCACAGCTGGGCCTATACTAAGTCCTTAAAAATACCACAATTATCATTATGTCTATGTTGCATACCAGGCCTAGAGGGAAACGGGAGGGGAGGACATGTCAGGCCGGAGGCGACCTAAGCAGAGATCAAGGGAGATGGGGTCAAGTGTTCAGGATGACAAGAAGGGAACAGCTGAGAAACAACCCACTATGCTCTGCTCTAGCTCCTACGCCAGAATTTGGCCAATCCTCACCATAAACTACTGGATTATGGGTACTGCAGATAATATTAACTATTACGGGATTCTTATATAACGACGCTCTATAAATAATTAAATACATTACATGCCATATTACGTGCTAAAACACTGCTGGGAACTCCGAATCCAGCATGACGCCAATAAATTGGAAGGAGTTCAGATTCAGAGGAAACAGCAACAAAAATGATTAATGGGTCCAAAGAATTAATAAAAGGCTCGAGGTGCTGACTTCTGGGGGAACTATTTAAAGAATTAGATCTGTATCCTGTGGAGAAACAAGGACAAATAGAGAACGGAGGAACAGAGCCCATGTATTTTGAAGGAAAATGAAGGGAGGTGATTTGGGTGAAATGAATTCAGGAGGCCGGGCAGGGCTACATTTCTGCTAGGTCTCATTTTCCCCCGTTAACTATGAGAAACAATCATCCAAAAGCCAGAAACGCGAGGTCACATCCTCCTCACTTAACATTCTACTGTCAGTAATTTTCAAAAAGGAATTTTTCATCAGTACAATCTTTTACTTACCCACTAAACTGTAAATTGTAGACTGTAGGCTCCTTGAGGCAGGGATCGTGTCTATCAATTCTACTGCTTTCTCCCAAACGCCTAGTATAGTGCCCTGCACAGAGTAAGAACTTAATAAATAGCACTGTTGGATTGATTCCCACAGAATCACAGCCAACAGAGCATAGGCCAGTGGAAGTGACAGGTGGACATTTCCCCTTTGAGAATGTTTTTCTCCTGCCAACCCCTAAACAGGTCTTGTTAGAATGTTGTAGTTATGATCAATTACTGATTCCAAACACAACAATGTCAACAACCGGCTCGCCTTCTTTTTCATGGTTCCCCAAGGGTTAACATGGTAGGACATGAGTTGGAAAAAAGGTTGAAAATGTAAGGGAAAGGGTCATTTCCTTTGCTGGGTAAATATTGGGAAAGGAAAATGAAATGGCAAAGCTCCTAAATCTTCAAGCCCTGTGATGTTTACTGACAAGTAGAAACATTGAAATAAATAATTTAATTAGCTTCTTGAGAGCTGGGGGACAGGTGCCTTACTTCTATTGTACGTTCCCAGATATCTAGAATAGTGCTCTGCACACAGAAGGCACTCAATAAATGCTAGTCATGATGATGGCGGCTGCCAGTGTCATATTAATAATTGTGGTATTTAAGTGCTTACTTTGTGTCAAACTTTATGCTACAAGCTGAATACAATAAAAACAGATGACAGTCTTTGTCCCACCTGGGGATCAAAGCTTAAGAAGAAGGAAAAACAGGCATTTAATCCCCATTTTACAGATGAGGGAACTGAGGCACAGAGAAATTAAGTGGCTTGCTCAAGGTCCCACAGCAGAAAAGTGGCAGAATTGGCACTAGAACCCAGCTTCTTCTGAGACCCAGGCCCGGGTTCTCTCCATTAAGCCACCCACACTGCTTCTTTCAATCAATCAATAAGTTGTATTTATTGAGTACTGTACTAAGTGCTTGGGAGAGTACAATACGACAATATAATAGACACATTCCACACATTCCCTTCCCACAAGGAGTTCACAATCTACAGGAGGAGACAGGCATTAAAATAAATTATGGATATGTTCATAAGTGCTGTGGAGCTGGGAAGGGGGATGAGTAAAAGGGAGCAAATCAGGGCAAAGCAGAAGGGAGTGGAAGAAAAGGAAATGAAGGTTTAGTCAGGGAAAGCCTATTGGAGGAGATATGCCTTCAATAAGGCTTTGAATGGAGGGGAGAGTAACTGTCTGTTGGATTTGAGGAAGGAGGGCATTCCAGGACAGGGGCAGAATGTGGGCAAAAGGTTGGCAGTGAGATAGATGAGATCAAGATACAGTAAGAAGGTTGGCATTAAAGGAATGAAGTGTATGGGCTGGGTTGTAATAGGACAGCAGTAAGGTGAAAAAGGAAGGGGCCAGGTGAATGCAGGTGTGCTTCCTTCTAGACTGTAAGCTCTTTGTGGGCAGAGAACGTGTTTACCAATGCTGTTATGCTGTACTCATCCAAGCACTAAGTCCAGTGCTCTGCACATAGTAAATGTACAATAAATACACCTGATTGATTTATTTGGCTAAAAAGGTTAGTGTAGTGCAATCTGGAAAGACACAGGCCGAGAAGGATGTGATTCACAACATTCACAAAATAATGAAGCTGGCAGGCAGGGCAAAAGTGTTTGTTTTTTTAATTCAACTGCCATCTTTACACGGGTGAGGCCCAAACCTCCCTCATCAATCCTGACCTGCTTTAGGCTCCAGGTTTCCTCCTGTTTCCAGAAAACAGGCTCACCAGCACCTTAAACTTAATATGTTAAAAATCAGCTTGCAAACTTTGCTCCACTAATGCCAACCTATCCACCATATCTCCATCTTATCTATCTCACCACCAAACCCTCCCCCAAGTCCTGCCTCTGGCCCGGAACTCTCACCCCTTTCATATGGGATAGACGATCACTTTCCCCACTTTCAAAGTCTTATTTTTTTATGGTACTTAAGCATACTGTTCTAAGTGCTATGGTAGAAATGAGTGAATTCATTAGACACTGTGAAACACTGTGGAATGCTGGGACCTGGCCCAAGAAGCTAGTTTTGAGGTGGCAGATGGGTTCATTGATGCTTTTTGGTTTCCAAAATCAGCCCATCTGCTAGGGAGAGAATAGGGTCTCAGTTGACCCCATTTGGTTTTTCTCAAAAACCAAACCAGTAACACACAGCAAGGATTTTATCTGTATATAGGTGATTCTATATTAGCCTCTGTTCTTCTACTTCTTCGACTCCAGCTCTGCATTGCTGCTCTACTAGGTATACGACTGCACTTGAGTCCTCACCCACAAAGCACTTGGGTACTCAATTAATCAAATTTATTGAGCACTTAATATGTGCAGAACACCTAAGTGCTTACTCACCTCATCTCCTCACAACACTTAATTTTATATCTTTAAATTCAGCTGATTCCCCTAGATGTAATTTATTTTAGTGCTTGTCTCCCCTGCTTGAAGTCAGGGATTATGTCTACTAATTCCATTATACTCCCCCAAGTGCTTAGTAAAGTGCTCTGCATGCAGTAAGACCTCCATAAATTGATGGATGGTTAGGTGGATTGATTCAACAAAATCATTCAACTTCTTCACTCAGATATCTAAGGGGGTAAGTGCTCAATAAATACTACTGTTTGGGGAGTTCTCTCTGTATTGAATTCTCCCGAGTGCTTAGTAGCGTGCTCTGCACATAGTAAGTGCTCAGTAAATGCAACTGAATAAATGGCCATTTCAGTTCAGTTCAGCAAGTCTTCCCTGCTAATCTGTACCTCTGAAAGTAACAAAGGGCAGATTTGAAGGCCTCTGAAGAGGCTGCGGCCGGGGAAAATACATGCGTTAATGGTGGAGAAAACAAGCAACTGTTCCATTTACCCATATGGCCGAACCATTTGATTTTCCTGCACAACAACAGTCCCTCGGTTCCTCCCAAGTTGATTTAAGACTCTCTAATCTTCATTGCCGAAGCAGTGCATTGCACAGTTCAGCAGTTGCCTTTGTTGTAAGAAGATGTCATCTGCTTACACCTGATAAGATGTCTTCTCCTTCCTTTCACTTCCTGATTTCTTCTGTTAGCCTGAATGTTGGGTTTTTTGGGGCTCTGGAATTCATCTGGGTTTGATCACTTGTCAACTTGTAATGGCTCTCGTTGCCTAATTATCTTTAGTAGCGTAATCATAAAGCCTTTTAACATTTCATTTTTTTCCCCCAGGAAAATGCATCTTTGCCTTTACACTATGACCTTCAATTCCTATTGTGAATATGGAGACAAAAAAAAAAAATCTAATTCCAGGCTCTCAACCATATCAACTTCATCTGCACTTTCTCAGGGTTTTCCCTGATGACTCACTACCCTGCCTGTAGCACCTTATGTATTTAAAGTAATGGAGTTATTTGGCTCTCCCTCCTTTGCTATTTTGGTTATTTCATTTACCCTTCATCCTGATACTCGTTTGTCACTGAGTTTTACACTCGTACCCTGATTTTTTTTTCAGTTTTCCTGAATCAGTCTTCATGAGCCCCTTTTCATTTGCATAAAACCATCTGCATAACTCTATTCAGGGTGGAACTAACCGTGAGCTCCCTTCCCATTGTTTCAACATTTTCCCAATTTCAACAATAATAATAATAATAAGCACTGATGTTGATAGGAGGTACTCAGGAAACATTTGCTGCCCCACAAGGGGCTGAAAGACTTAGGGAGAGGAAGAACTAGTACTGACTCCCCATTTTACAGGTGAGAAATCTTAAGCACAGAGAAACTTAAGGCTTTACCCAAGATTACCCAGCAGACTAGTGGCCAGGAACAATGTCTAATCCCCCTGCAAGCATTCTTTCCCAATGTTTGTTACAATGTTCTGCACACAGCAGGCAGTTAAATTATATTACTATTAGTATCATTCTTTCCTAGTATAATAAAACGGAGTACAATATGACATAATTAGCAAACATGTTCCCTGCCCATAATAAGCATACAGTCTAGAGGGGGAGACAGCCTGATATGAATAAGTACAGTGCTCTGCACACAGTAAGCTCTCAATAAATACCACTGATGATGATGGGAAAGAGGAAAGATGCGACCAGCTAAGAGAGTGCCTCTTCATTCAGGGTATGGGAGAAGAACTTGGGGTGCAGTGGAGAAGGGAGTGGAACATTGAGGGGACAGACCTCAGAGGGAGCAGGGGAACAAAACGAAGAAGGGGGAAAATAAGGGAAGAAAGGAGAAAAATAATAAAAATGATGGGCATTGGGCCAGTTGAAATTCTTCCCGAGTGAAAAGAATACTGATTCCAGTTCCGTGATGATTTACTGGATTCCACTCCAAAACCAGCAGCAAGAAGCAACTGGCCTAGTGAATATAGGGTGGACCTAGGAGTTAAATGAATCTGGGTTCTAACATCGCCTCTGCCATTTGTCTGTGTGACCTTGGACAAATCACTTCACTTTGCTGTGCCTCAGTTGCCTCATCTATAAAATGGGAATTAAGACTGTGAGCCCCAAGCAGGACAAGGACTATGTCCAACCTGATTAGCTTGTATCTACCTCAGTGCTCAGTACAGTGCCTGGCACATAATAAATGCTTAATAAGATGGGGAAAAATAGAGTGGTGATTATGGACAGTTTAACCAAGATCAATCATATTTATTGAGCGTTTAATTTGTGTAGCACACTGTACTAAGTGCTCAGGAGAGTACAATTTAACAAATTGTCTAGAGGGAATCAATGAATCAGTGAGCACTTACCATATGCAGAGCGCGGTATAATGAGAGTAAAACACAGCAGAGTTGGTAGACACGTTCCCTGCCCATAAAAACCTTGCAGTCTAGAAGGGAGACATATTAAATGGCGGATATGCACGTAAGAGTTGTGAAGCTGAGGTGGGGTGAATAGCAAGTGAATAATGGGTGCAGAGCCAAGTGCATAGGTGATGCAGAAGGGAGAAGCAACAGAGGAAAAGAGGGCTTAATCGGGGAAGGCCTCTTGGAGGAGATGTAATTTTAATAAGGCCTTGAAGGTGGGGAGAGCAGTTGGTCAGTCATGTATGAAGTGAGAAGGTGTTACACATCAGAGGGAGGATGTGGGCGAGGGGTGGGTAGAAAGACAGATGAGATCAAGGTACAGTGAATGAAGTGAAAGAGGGTCCCCTAATTTGCAAGATGGACCAAAGCATTTTTGAGGAGATTTTAAAAATATCATTTTACATTTCCTTCCAAGTATGAGTAAACTATTTCTCACCCATAGGAATCACTGCATAGTGACTCTGCAGTAAATACCAAAAGCCTATTTCTAAATCTGCTGGTGATTTCACACATTTGATCTAAAGACACACATTTCCCCAAAGAGCATAACTGTTTCCTCTGATCCGGGGGAAAGGCTTGGAGACTCAAAGTATCATAAACACAGCATATTTACTTTTTAAGTTTAATTATCAATAAGTACAGAAGAAAAGTATAAAAAATGAGTAGCACAGTAATTCATTTTTCCTTTCTGAGACATCTATTGGTCTATTTTTCAGAGATGGCTTCCTTAATAGTTAAAAAGAACAACTTTCTACATGAGTAAAAAAAATATCAGATTTATAGACCTTGCAGCAGTCTAATGATTTGTTCTTTTTGACTCAGCAACTACAAACATCTAAGTTATTTAGGGCAGTTATAACAAATGACTGTGTCAAATTTTGATGAAAAATTTCCTAAACCTTTGAAGATGCTCTCAGCCATAGACAATAAAATTCAATTAAAAAAATTAATGAATGTAGCAATTCGCTGCAGCTGATTTATGAATATCTGCCTCAAAATGAAATGCTATTGAAATCAAACTTTCTAGATGTCACAATAAACATAAGGCCTACTTGGATATGTGGGATTCTTTGTTCACCATGATCATTAGGGCTACATGAAAAAGACAAGTCTGACTACGATCAAACAGAAAAATAGAAGGGCAACTGGGGGTAGAGGCTTAGAGTCAAGGGGATTAGGCTGACCAATGAAATGGGATGTCTTTTACTAACTGAAAATGGAGGGAAGAATTTGAATGAGAAAGATCATTCCAGTTTAAAGAAACCCTCATTGGAGCTGGTAAAAAAGATAAAATTTTGTTTTTGTAATTACCCCAGCTTTGTCATGCTATCAATTATTTGCTGTTATTTGTTTCCTATTTGATTAGCCAAGCTGAGACTATTAGCTTTGTTGTTTTATCTCCAACAAAATAATTATATATCTCCAATGTTGCATTGTTTTATTAATTTCAATGGAATCCATGCCAATGCCTAAGCTTCGAATGAAAAGAAGGATTTCTTAAAACTAAATGCACATGGTGCAAATTTTTTCTTTGTCTTTTTACATGGTTTCCCCTAACTCTAGAGTCTTTAAATTCAGCTCAAGTGGTCACTCAAAGCTTTGAAGGACCTGTATTTCAGTCACTGACTAAGGAGAGAGTGTGGAAAAGAAGGGGTGGGGTGAACAACCCTGCACTTTCTCTCTCACCACACTGCTTTTCCTTCCCCTCCTCTGCTACTGCTGCCTTCATCATAATGGTGGTATTTATTAAGCACTTACTATGTTCCAGACACTCTTCTAAGAACTGGAATCGATACAAGCAAACTGGGCTAGACACAGTCCCTTTCCCACCTGGGGCTCACAGTCTTAATCCCCATTTGACAGTTGAGGGAGCTGAGGTACAGAGGAGTAAAGTGACTAGCCCAAGGTCACACAGCAGACAAGTGGCAGAGCTGGGATGAGAACCCAGGTCCTTCTGACTCCCAGGCCCGAACAGTATCCACTCAAGTCACACTTCTTCTCTCCCACTCCCTGACCCAGGCCACCCCCAGTTCCCCAAATCTGCAGTCCCACCAGGCAACAACCACTGAATAGAGGTGGCAAAGCCAGCAGCAAGATATCCGCTGGAACCCAATAACCTTGATGCCTTAAAAAAATAAAAAAACACCTGTTTAAAAAAAAAGATGTTCAATGGAGCCGGGGCCCAGGGGTACCACGAGAGGCGTGGGGATTCATTTTGAATACTGACAGAGCTGTGGTCTGTTGGATTGGGAGAGGAGGGAATTCCAGGCCAATGGAACGGGGTGGGAGAGGAGATAGTCAATCGTATTTACTGAGCACTTACAGTGTGCAGAGCATTGTACTAAGCACGTGGGAGAGTACGATACAACAATAAACAGGTCAGGGAGTAGGGGAAAGGTGGCCGGGAAAGCCAAAAAAATATGGGAAGTGGGGAGAGCTGTTCTAAAGGGACAAGGACGAAACTGCAGAGTGGAGACCTATGCAAAAATCACTTTGAGAGCAAGTGACATCTTCCTCCAGACCGATGAGAAACCATTTCCGGGCCTGCAGGACCAATTCTTGCAGTGCTATGCCACTTTATCTTCTCAGCTATTCCCACCGCTGCTGCTCTGATTCTGGCTGGGTCCCTTTTATTCTCCCCTTCATCAGGTTGCTCAGCAAGAAGCAGTAAGAGTGTCTGTTGTCATTCCTTCTACTATATTTTAAAGTTCTCCCATGGGTACTGAAAACCTTTCCACTTGCATGCCCAGGAATTTAGAAAATTTAGGGTTGTAAATTGAGTTCTATCCACTAGGGGAAGCAGGTTTAGATGATTAAATAAGAAGTCTATTTGCCCTCTCATTATTGCTTGAAACACTAACCAGTTTTTAGCTGGAAAAAGGCTGATGACAGACGAAGGAAAAAGTAAATCCTTCCTGTATTATTACTGGCATTCTAAAGAAGTAACGTCCCATTTTTCTGGTACCGTTGCAAAAGCATCTGGAAGCTATGGGCATTTCCACTTGGGACTCGTATCTGCCTTTTTGGAAAAAAAAGCAATTAAAAGTCACTCATATCTAGTTTCTCCAGATTATTTTTTTTAAATGTTTGTTCTATCAAATTTGGGATAAATGGATGAACATCCAAACTGCCAACTTGAGGGATTATCAAAAATAATGTAGTCTTCATTAATGACAGTTTTAGTCCTCATTATCCTGAATTTACCCAAAGGTTTAGCATAGTATTTGCTTCTTGGTAAGTGAGCTAATAAACTCTGTAATTATGATTATTATAAAATGCACAGAAGTATGAAAGTGCTGAGGCCTGGAATAATAATAATAATAATAATAATGATGGCATTTGTTAAGCGCTTACTATGTGTCAAGCACTGTTGTAAGTGCTGGGTGGGGGGAGATACAAGGTAATCAGGTTGCCCCATATGGGGCTCATAATCTTAATCCCTATTTTTATTTTTTTTTTTTTTTACAGATGAGGTAACTGAGGCACAGAGAAGTTAAGTAACTTGCCCAAAGTCACACAGCTGACAAAGTGGAGAAGCCAGGATTAGAACCCATGACCTCTGACTCCCAAGCCCGTGCTCTTTCCACTGAGCCATGCTGCTTCTCTAATGAAATATGTAGGTTCTAAGGGTAAATGCTAGGTGGAAGTGACTAGAATCACTAGTGGATATAGACTTTTAAAGGAATGATTGACATCATATTATAAACTAATCTCTTTAAAGGAAGTTTGAAATGACTCATTTACATGTATTTTGCCCAAAGAGACTTTTTTTTGTTAATTATAGGGTATTTATAATCCAAAACTTACAGAGAAGCCAGTTAACGCAAGAAGATTTTCATAGTAGTCCAAAATATTTTTAAGGGTAATGTGACATGTTTATAAATGTGGAATCCTTACAGCATGAGGTTGAGTTCAAGTGTGCACACATACACACAAAATAAAGAATATATTCAGTGTAAAAAAATTAAAACATGTTTATAAGGCTTTTGTGTAGGTGTTATTTTTTTATGGCATTTGATAAGAACTTACTATGCGCCAGGCACTGTACCAAGCACTGGGGTAGATACAAACTATGCAGGTTGGACACACAGGCCATGACCCACATGAGGCTCACAGTCTTCATCCCCATTGTACAGATGAGACAACTGGAACATATCATTCAACAGATAACCTTAGTCCGCTCTACTTCTCACTAATATAAGACTTCTTCAAGAACCAACTCCAGAACCTTGTAGCAAGAAAGACCTATGTTTTGGAAGGTTGGAGTTTAAACACTTACCTGAGTGGTTCACTCTGCCCTGGTAGAGTATAAGCACTCAATCAGCCACTCATTGAATGGTATTTATTGGACATTTGCTCTGTGTAGAGCTCTGCACTAAACCCTTGGGAGAGTACAATAAAACAGAGTTGGTTGACACATTCCCTGCCCACAATAAACTCATAATCTAGAAGCCCAGTACACCCATTTCCTGTCACTTCCGGTTCTCTTGGTCATGAAACTTCCCTCCATGAGAACTCCCCTTACTCCAACCTCACAATATTGGAATTTGAGGCTTCTCCTGGGTACATCAGGTCGGAAGAATAGCCCAAGAATCTATTGCTGATTGTCTGGCTGATCAACTGGGCTACTGGTTGTTTTCCCTCCAGAGGTGACTCGACCCTCTTTGTCAACCATCTGATGCTATAAAGATTAAGTCTTCAGTGAAGAAATAACGGCCAAGCCATTATTTCTGAATTAAGAATTTCTGAATTATTATGTCTGAATTAAGAAATTCAGAACCCACAATTCTCGCTGGTGTGAATAGAAGCACATCCTCAAAGTAAAGGAATTTTCAAACAATTCTTTCTGTTGTAGATACTAGGGATTTTTAGTGCTCAATGATTCCATTACCTACTCCCTAAGATCTGCCTTCTTTTTTTTCCCCTTTCCCTCCAAACCCTCCAGTTGTAACAGAATAGAAAGAAAAGGAGTGGGGGAATTCAAAACCCACAGCAAAACCCAAACCAGTCACCGCACCAATGGTCAGAATATGGGAGCACAAGGTGGACAGAAAACAAAATGCAAGTACAGTCTGTTCATTCAATTCAATAGTATTTATTGAGTGCTTACTATGTGCAGAGCACTGTACTAAGCGCTTGGAATGAACAAGTAGGCAACAGATAGAGACAGTCCCTGCCGTTTGACGGGCTTACAGTCTAATCGGGGGAGACGGACAGACAAGAACAACAAGAGGGTGTGCTAATACTGGGATCCCCCCCGAGCTGGGAATGGGGCTCCTGGGATGTGACTCTAAAACAGTCCTGCTGTTTCCTCAGGTCAATTCCCACCAGCATTCTCTTGGTACTAAAAATGTGCTTTAGCCTAAACAGATGGTGATTAAACCAGCTCTTGTCCCATGGTTGAAAAACTGGCTCTTTCCACTGGAACAATCTCAATGAATCCGCTTGCCTGGGTAGACTTAGCCAATGCCAGAGATAACCTAAACCATCTGGAAGTGAAGTCAGTGTCTCAGTCAATCAACCAATGGTATTTATGGAGCACTTAGCATGTTTAGACCACGGTAGAAAGCTCTTGGGAGAGTACAATATATTTGAATTGGTATTATTATTATTAGAGTATTTAAGCGCTTTTTATGTGTAAACCACTGTTCTTAGCACTGGGTAGATTGATTCATTCATTCATTCAATTGTATTTATTGAGTGCTTACTGTGTGCAGAACACTGTACTCAGCACTTGGAATGTACAATTTGGCAACAGATAGAGACAATCCCTTCCCAACAACAGGCTCACAGTCTAAACGAGTCCCCATCCCACATGGAGCTCACATTCTAAGTTAGAGGCAGAATCAGCCATTTTTCTAATGGTATTTGTTAAGCACTCGTGGCTCAGTGGAAAGAGCACGGGCTTTGGAGTCAGGGCTCATGAGTTCGAATCCCAGCTCTGCCACTTGTCGGCTGTGTGACTGTGGGCGAGTCACTTAACTTCTCTGTGCCTCAGTTCCCTCATCTGTAAAATGGGGATTAAGACTGTGAGCCCCACGTGGGACAACCTGATTCCCCTATGTCTACCCCAGCGCTTAGAACAGTGCTCGGCACATAGTAAGCACTTAAAAAATACCAAAAAAAAAAAAAAAAGCACTCACTATGTGTCAGGCACTGTACTAAGCATCTAACAGTATGTCTGTCTCCTTGTTGACTTATCTCCCACATTACATTAGAAACTCCTTGTGCACAAAGGTCCTTTGAATCCTAGATTGGGGCCAAACTGTTTGCACCAGGCAAGTGCTGATATGGGGCAAACGGGACTCTGAGACAGGTCCATGTAACCTCTGCAAATTTAGAGTTTTCTCCAGCCTTTCAAAACTTCCCACATCAAAGCTTTAATAGCCAGTCTTTAGTCAGTGGAAGAGACTTCGTTAGATTCACAAATTTTCTTTTGGACTTTGACAAATTTAGACTGAAAGAATGAGCACCTTTCTGATCTCAGAATCCTTTGATCTCTCGCCAATCGCAAGGATCAATAAGGCTTCTTTGTCATATGAAAAAGTGCCTCGTCCATGGCTTCTCTAAGGACCAGGTTGGAAACTTCCATTACCTTCCAGGAAAAACAGGACAATCCTCTGAAGCACAGAACCAGCTCTATCAAATGTTACAGTTCAAGTTAAGCAATGTTTTGAAAAGCAGAGTGAAGTGGAGGAAACAACAGGGGTCTGGGAGACAGAAGATCTAATCCCGGCTCCCCCACCTATCAGCTATGTGACTTTGGACTGGTCACTTACCTTCTCTGTGCCTCAGTTTCCTCAACTGCAAAATAGGGATTAAATACAGATTCTCCCTCCTAGACTGTGAGCCCCATGTGAGGCAGGGATTGTGCCTGACCTGATTATCTTGTGTCTACCCCAGCACTTACTACTGTTCTTCACACATTGTAAGCACTTAACTTCATGAGAAGGAGTGTGGGTCAGTGGAAAGAGCACGGGCTTGGGAGTCAGAGGTCATGGGTTCTAATCCCAGCTCCGCCGCTTGTCAATTATGTGACTTTGGGCAAGTCACTTAACTTCTCTGGGTCTCAGTTACCTCATCTGTAAAATGGGGATGAAGACTGTGAGCCCCACGTGGGAGAACCTGATCACCCTGTATCCCCCCAGTGCTTAGAACAGTGCTTTGCACATAGTAAGCGCTTAAAAAACAAAAAAAAAAACCCAAATAAAAACAAACAACTAATATCATAATCACTAATAGTAAGGATTTGAGATTTTCCCCATTCTATTATTTTTATTCAGCTTTTACCCATAAACTCATTTTTTACTATTTCTCCTCCAGGCATTCAAACTGAAAAGACAAGCATTTTAGCCCCCACCAGCATTTTTTAATCCAAATGTCACCCAATTGGTGAAACTGCTTAGGAATGAACATGCACAGGATTTCCAATTCCTGATAGGTAGCGACCTATGCTATCAGTATAGCCTAGTGGGTATAGCAGAGGTCTGAGTGTCAGAAGGACCTGGGTTCTGATACTGGCTCCGCCACTTGTCTGCCATGTGACCTTGGGTAAGTCACTTTCACTTCTCTGTACCTCAGTTACTTCATCTGTAAAATGGGATTAAGACTGTGAGCCCCATGAGGGACAGGGACTGTGTCCAACCCGATTTGCTTGTATCCACCCCAGTGCTTAGTACAGTGCCTGGCACACAGAAAGTACTTAAATACAATTATTACCACCCTCTATTACTTCCTCATAGCTGGAATACATTTTAGTGCCTCTTTCCCGTGCTAGATTGTAAACTCCCCCGGGACAAGGATCATGTCTACTAATTCCACTGCACCTTTCCAAGTCATTAGTACAAAACTCAGCCCCCAATAAGTGTACAATAAATAATCTTGATTGACTGATTTGCACAGTGGCTTTCCCCCTTCCCAACCAGTTGGTTTCTGCACAAATGACCCTGACACATGTGAACGGAGGTACCACTTTTCTGATAAAAATGCAAATTCCTGGCTGGTTCTTTACCCTAACAATGGATATCAAAGTGGTCTGGTTTTCAAAAAAAAAGGGTGGGGGGGATTAATTTCACTTTGAGTATGGGTCCTCTAGACCTTAAGCTTGGTGTGGGCAGGGAATGTGTCCACTAACTCTGTTATATGGTACTATCCCAAGCACTCACTTCAACGGTCTGCATGCAGTATTTGCTCAATAAATCCCACTGATTGTTTTTCCTGCTTTAATTCTTCAGACAGTTTAAAATGGCTTTCGGATGTTCTTCCCTTCCTGCGATTTGTGGAGGCATGGTTTTGCTCTTATGTGACAGCTGCCATCCTCCATGGGAAGAGATAGGAAGGTTTTGTGCTGTGTGAAATCATCCCTATATTTTGTTAAGCTCTTGGAGAGCTCTTAGTACAAAAGTCACCTGTAAATACAAAATGAGAGCCCTCGTTGCTACCTAGAACTCAAGTGTCTCCTACCTGCATCACTAAACTCTACCATTCTCCTCTTATAAGTATCATTAATCATCCTTGTTCTCTCAGCTTCCAAAAATACAGGGGGCCGTACAAGAAATATTATCTCACAGATATTTCTTACGCATTGTGTGCACATAGCAAACAGTGAACAATTGCTTTTAATATTTGATGAGCTCTTACTGAAAACAAATCAAAGGTCACCCTCTCATTAATATTTGCCCACTACCAACAACACAGAACAGCCCTAGAGTGATTCCAACAAAAGAATGTGTATAAATCGGTGGGGTTTTTTTAACGGAGCACTTACTACGTGTCAAACACTTTTCTAAGTGTTGGGGAAGCAGCATGGCCTAATGGAAAGAGCATGATCCTGAGAGTCAGAGGATGTGGGTTCTAATCCTGTCTCCACCACGTGTCTGCTATGTGACCTTGCGCAAGTCACTTCATTTTTCTGTGCCTTGGTTTTCTCATCTGTAAAATGGGGATTAAGACTGTGAGCCTCATCTGAGACAGGGACTGTTTCTAGCCTTATTAGCTTGTTCAGTGCTTAGAATAGTGCTTGGCACATAGTAAGTGCTTAAATACTACAATCACTATTATTATTAAGTGAATTACATTGGACACAGTTGGTGTCCCACATGGGGCTCGTGGTCTAAGTAGGAGGGAGAACAGGAGAAATGAGGCCCAGAGAGGTAAAGTGACCTGCCCAAGGTTACATAGGGAGCATTTGGCAGAGCAGGGATTAGACCTGGGTCCTCTGACTCCCAGGCCCATGCTCCTTCCACTAGGCCACACTATTTAACCTCAATCAAACTCTGCACAGTGTAAGTGTTCAGTAAGTGTTTCTGATTGACTGACTGACGGGCCGCTGGGGCCTGGAGTGCAGCCAACCAGTGGACAGACAGGAGAAAAGCTCATTCATTCATTGATTCAGGTATACTTATTAAGCGCTCACTGCATTAAGCACAGTGCCAAGGGCACAAGGAAGTCTTCTCCCACATTGGCCAGTAGCAGGCAAACAGAAAACAGCTTGTCCTCAAAAAAGTGCTTTGTCCACAAGCCGCAGCACGACCTCATGGGTAAAAGCCGGCCCTGGCAGTCAGAGGACCTGGGTTCTAATCCCGGCTCCGTCACTTGCCTGCTGTATGATCTTGGGCGAGTCACTTCACTTCTCTGAGCCTCGTTCCCTCAACTGCAAAATGAGGATTCAAATAACTGTTGTCCCTCCTATGTAGACTGAGCCCCAAGTGGGACAGGGACTGAATTGGGGCTGGTTAACTGTATCCACCCAGTGCTTAGAACAGTGCCTGACACATACCAAACCTGTCTCTGACACACCCTTTTTAAACACAACACACAGTCTGTGAAGTTGTAGAGAAGCAGCGTGGCTCAGTGGAAAGAGCACGGGCTTTGGAGTCAGAGTTCATGGGTTCGAATCCCGGCTCGGCCACTTGTCTGCTGTGTGACTTTGGGCAAGTCACTTAACTTCTCTGTGCCTCAGTTCCCTCATCTGTAAAATGGGGATTAAGACTGTGAGCCCCACGTGGGACAACCTGATTCCCCTGTGTCTACCCCAGTGCTTAGAACAGTGCTCGGCACATAGTAAGCGCTTAACAAATACCAACATTATTATTAAGTTCTTCTTCCACATCACAGCCTAGTATTAGCTAGAATTGATTTCTGGCAAATAAAAATGGAGAGGGTTGCTCTTTCCGGCAATGGGCACATGTCAGGGCAGAGTAGGATACCCTACCCCAATCCCCCAATCCCCACCAGTATGTTGCTGGGGGGGGGGGGGGATGTGGGTGTGTGTCTGTTGTGTGTGTGTGGGGGGGGAATGACGCATGTCGGAAAGGCAGGTGGTGCGTGAGTGGCATGTGTGAAGTTCGTGTCCCTCTCCAGATTGTAAGCTTATTATGGGCAGGGAACGTGTCCGTATTGAACCCTCCCAAGCATATAGTACAGCGCTCTGCAAACAGAAAGTGCTCAACAAATACCACTGATAATGATGATGATGATGTATGGTGTGCACAGCATATGCGCAGCATGTGTGATGTTTGTGTGGCATGTCTGATGTGTGTGTTTGTGTGTGGGGGTTTGCACTTCTCCTATCCCCTTCTTCCTTGCCCCAGTCTAGGCTTCATCATTCAACTGTTATAATATTTCCATTCAATGGAAGAATTAATGCAAAGCCTTGCTCCAGAAACCTCATTTTGTACGGCCAGTTTCCAAAATAAGATGCTTATAATTTGGAGGTGGGGTCGGGGAGAGTTAACAGATACTTTCAAAAAAATTGATCTGAGACCAGCATCTTGAAAGCATTTCGTGTTCAAAGGAAGTGAAGGATGAGTCTGAGAGGAAAAGTGGACCCGTGAGCCAGTCCCAGAAAAGGGATGTGGGCAGTTGGCTTCCTGCCGCAGTCCAGTTTGTCGGGTAATCATGCGGTAATCGGGACTTTGACGGACTCAGCTTTTAAAGCAGCCCTGAGCTTGTGGGACTTAATGCAGGCTCTGCTTCAAGGACCACTGGACAAGAAAAAACAAAAACCCTCACAGACTTCTTCAAAAGCATTTTAAGGAATTTTTTTGACTTCTGACTGCTTTTTAAGCCAGGTTTACAGTGGCACGCTGACCGATTTCTCCTCTGAGCTCACAGTTCTGATTAGAAGAAACTGCACACTGCCCTAACTGCTCTGCTAGTTCACTGCTCTCAGGGAAAATGACTTTTAATACACCAATTACTATGGAATCACTGGATCCTCCTCACTGTTTCTCGAGTTTTTGGCAAGCTGTTGGGTAGGTTTGGCACACAAAAGCACAAGATTTTTCACTAGGGATCATGACCACCATCTCTACTGTACTGTACTCTCCCAAAGGCTCAGTACAGTGCTCTGCACACAGCAAGCACTCAATAAATACCACTCATTGACTAATTGATATTTCTGGTGACAGTTGCAGGACTAGGGAAGTGAATCACCTTTGAGGATGGAGGAATAGCTCTTTTTGGTTACTGCCATTTCCAAAGGAAAGGACTGGAGTAATTTTCAACTGTTAATGCTCTGAACAGAGTAAGTGCTCAACAACTACTCTTGGTTGATCAGTGCACTGATCAACAATGTTTCTTAATAGCCTAAGGTGCGCAGAGCATTGTACCGAGTACTTTAAAGAGTACCCAGGAAGCAAGTGATCTGGGCCCTGAACATGGAGGCCTTTAAAATCTAAAGGCCTTTTAGATTTTCTCCATTTCCCAGGGATCAGGAACCTCTTATGCAAGTAACCCCACCTTCCCTCCAGCCAAGAATAACTGCCCCTTTTGATGCCAAAGGGAGGCTGGAGGTAAATATGACCCTCTCAGTTTCGATCTTCCAGATCTCAGGCCACTGCTGGTTTGCAGGGTTTCCTGGGCCTGGAATCACCTCTGGCAAAACGTGGCTATGGAACTGGATGTCAAGGTGTTGTTGCTCTCTTCCCTTCCCCTGGGAATTCCATTTCTAATAATAACAATAATAATGGAATTTAAGCAGTTACTATATGTGAAGCTCTGTACCAGACACAGGATAATCAGGTCCTACATGGGGCTCATAGTCTAAGTAGGTGGAACAATAGGTACCGAATCCCCATTTTGCAGATGTGGGAGGCAAAGTAGTTAAGTGACTTACCAGCAGGTAAGAAGTAGAGCTGGGAGGGGAACCCAGGGTCCTCTGACTCTCAGGCCCATGCTCTTTCCACTGGGCCATGCTGTTTCAGGAACCATGGAAGGAAAAGTCAGACTGCCTTACTTCACTGCCAGCCTGCATTTCTTTCAAGGGCAGAATTCCCTTTGACATCAGTGAGGGGGGCCACTGGGAGAAAATGCGGGGCTGGAGCACAGGGGAAGACCAAATTTCAGTGGCGGGATTCCTCTACAGGTCAGCAAATCTGCATTCATCCTATCTACTATCTGTCCATTCCCCTTTTTCCAGACTATACTCTGGCTTCTGGCCAGCTCATTAATAACAAGCAGGGAGAGTAGGTCGAATAGAAGCCATCGGCATTATGAAAGAGCAACCTAGGTACTGCTCCTCTTCCTTCCTGCATTATTTCCTTCCCTCCCACATACACGAGCTTTCCCGAATTGAGGGGAGTTGGTTTCCACAGAACGTCACCCTACCCAAAAGACAAAAGAACACAGTAGCCTTTTCCGACTTGATGCCCGCTTGTTTTTCCCATGTTTACATTCCCCTTGCATCAGAGTGCTCCGGGCGGCTTTAATTCCAGCACAAAATTTGCTTGTGAGCGATTATCATCTTGGAGTGGTTCCCAATACATTAAAGATTGACAAATTTGCTCTTTGTGCAGCTCCCCCAGTGCTTCAAAAGTTCAGGGAAGAAGAAAATGGATAAACAGTCAGCCTGCTTGTCTCCTGGAGGGCAGGCTCTTTTGCTAGTCAATAACCAGGCTTGGACAGGCCCGGCTCCCTGAAATCGGTTGCTGTCAGTCCAGAGCGAGAAATGCCAGAATTAATGACAATGCTAAGATTGGAAGTCATGGCCCTTTGATTCACAACGTCACTCTATTAGCACCTTACCTGCTTAAATCATTGCACTGCTCCTTCAGGATTATAATTAGAGGTTTCACAGAGATATACATTTCTTTTTTTTTTTCCAAATGGAGACTTGGATTTTTTTTTTTACACCTTATGGTTAGAATGAATAATTTACCCATACGAAGTGCTTTTATCTCTGGATCTCAAAGCTTTTTAAGGAACAAGAACTGCATAGGTTTCAGCAAATCCCTTCAGATTGTCACCCGAAACAACTGAGCTGAAGAAGGGGTAAGTGACTTGCCTGGTCTTCTCTAATGATCCAGTAATAAACATGGATCATGGCAAGTATTTTCCAAAGCATTTTAGTCTACTGCCCGGAATCCATTTTTGCACACGTCTCCCCTTACTCAAGAACACCTTGACCAAGTGGATAAAGCACAGGCCTGGGAGCCAGGGGACCTAGGTTCTAAACCTGGCTCTGCCAGTGGCTTGCTGTGTGATCTTGGTCAAGTCACTTAACTTCCCTGTGCCTCAGTTTCCTCAACTGCAAAATAGGGATTCAATACCTGTTCTCCCTCTTACTTAGAATGAGCACCATGTGGCACCTGATTAACTTGTATCTACCCCAGCACTTAGAACAGTGCTTGACAATAGTAACAGCTGAAGAAAAACCTTCAAAAACCCCCAAACGCTAATGGTTGCCCTTACCTCTCCTCATTAAGCAGAAATTCCTGACCAATGTGCTCAGCCCTCTTCCACTTCTTATTCTCACTCCTCTCCCATCTCACCAACATAATTTCTCTAAAACCAACCTTGTGAGACAGGAAGGATGTTGGTGCTGTCTACAGTGATAAAGAAGTGAGGGGGAGGACATGTTAAGCTTAAGGTGAGGAAGGACACCCAAGTAGAGGTGTCTTGAAGGCAGGAGGAAATGCGAGACTGCAGAGAGGGAGAGAGATCAGGACCGGAGATGCTGATTTGGGTATCATGCTCGTAGAGGCGGTAGTTAAAGCCATGGGAGCGAATGAGTTCTCCAAGGGAGTGGGTTTAGAGGGAGAAGAGAAGGGAACCCAGAGTTGAACCTTGAGGGACCTCAAGAGTTAGGGGGTGGGAGGCAGAGAAGGAGCTCGTGAAAAAGACAGAAAGAGCAGCCAGAGAGATAAGAGGAGTACTAGGGAGAGGACAGCGTCAGTCAAGTCAAGGTTGGATAATGTTTCCAGGAGAAGGGGGTGGTCGACAGTATTGAAGGCAGCTGAGCGGTCAAGGAGGATTAGGATGGAGTAGAGGCTGCTGGATTTAGCAAGAAGGAGATCATTGGTGACCTTTGAGAGGGCAGTTTCTGTGGAGTGAAAAGGATGGAAGCCAGATTGGAGAGGGTCACAGAGAGCACTGAAGGAGAGGAATTTGAGACAGTGGGTGTAGACAACTCACTCAAGGAGTTTGGAGAGGAATGGTAGGAGGGAGATGGGGCTATAACTGGAGGGAACTGTGGGGTCAAGGGAGAGGGGTTTTTTTTGGCTAGAGAAGATATGGGCATGTTTGAGAGCAGTGTGGAAAAGCCATTCGATAGTGAACAGTTAAAGATGGCTGGTAGGGAGGGAAGGAGGGAGGGGGCAAGTGTTTTGATAAGGTGCAAAGGAATGGGGTCAGATGTGCAGGTGGAGGGGGTAGATTTTGAGAAAAGGCAGATCTCCTCTAGAGAGTCTGCTGGGAAGAATGGGAAAGTTGAAGAGGGGTCCGGAAGGGGGAGGGACTGGGGGGATTTTGGGGGGAATCATGCCTAATAGTGTCAATTTTCTTAGATTACCTCTCTGTGGCACAGAGAAGTGAAGTGGCTTGGCCTAAGTTACACAACAGACAAATGTTAGAGCTGGGTTTCGAAACCAGGTCCTCTTGACTCCCGATCTTGTACTTGAGGATAGAGGTTTTGGCCTGACCTTTTGGGATGCAGTTATGTTGGTCAAAGGAGCCATGCCCATTGGGGATGGGAGGAATTTAAGCAGAATCTGTCTCTCAAGTTCTGCCTTCCTCTGTCTCCCTCCACTGGCTGTTTTGCAAGCCTCTAGCCTATGAATTGAGTCTTTTTTTACTTCAGGGCAACTGTGAAGTTCATTAGTTTATATTTTTGCCTGGGTGGTCTTGTGTTTTCTGGGTAGGTAATGGTATAGGTGGCTTCTGTTAAACTATGGAACTGTCAGTATTCCTCTATTTGCGAAAATTCCCCGTTCTGATTTTAAGCAAGTAAGTGCAGTGTCCTTTCACTGTTGTAATTCCTATATTGATCTAATTCTTTTAGAAGGAGTGTCTTTATAGGTTCCCAGTCTCTTTCGTTATTGATGACAACCATTAGCTACGTGGAATTACATGCCTTAATGTTCTTCTCCACTCAACTTCTATGAGAACCATCTTGGCCAATGTGTCATCAATCAATCCATCACAATGATATTTATTGAGGACTTACTACTGCATGCAGGGCACTGTACTAAGTGCTTGGGAGAGTACAATACAATAGAGTTGGTACACACAACTGCTGCCTAAGAAGCAACGTGGCCTAATAGAAAGAGCAGCCGCCTGTGCTGTGCCATGTACCTGTTGTGTGACCTTGGGCAACTCACTTCACTTTTCTATGCCTGTTACCCCATCTGTAAAATGGGGATGAAGACTGAGAGTCCTATATGGGACATGGACTCTCTCCTACCTGATTAGCTTGTATCTACCCCAACTCTTAGTATAGTGCCTGGTACATAGCAAATATTTGACAAATACCATTTACAAAAAACAACAACAACCCAATCCCTGCCAAGCATGCCCAAGATGAGAGAATCCCTAGAAATCGAAAGCAAAATACCAACATCCACCAATGCTGGCTTGAATAGGTGCTATAATCAGGAAATTCATCTGTACTTGACGCCCCATTTTTAAAACTAGCAGTACACAGAATGTGTCACTTGGTTCTAGATGAAGTGCTTATCCTCAGGGATCAGATCTGTTTCAGTGCACATGTAGCCCCCTGCTTTTAAATTATGACTGATGGCTTTCTTTCCCCTGACTTGCTTTTCATTTTGAAACTAAATTCCACATGGGAAGATTGCCAATATGCTTCATCTAACCCAGAGTTCTGTGTTTTTGAAGTGGATATTTGTTTTGAGATGTGTGTCAACTTTGATCAGGATCTATTGCAGTTAGCTACTCATGGCTATTTATTTTTCCTTGCCAGAATGGTAAAATTATGATAAAGTTGTGTCTATATTCTATACGCAAATCCCCCTTTCCCTCTTTTTCTCCTAAACTCCTTCGAGGGAAAAGGCTACTGCTAAAAGATGTCTTATGGATTCTTCCCTGCTGTGGCACACCAAGGAAACTTTAGGATGTGGGTCAACTGGGAGGAAAGAAAACTTTTTTTCCTCTCTATTTTATTAAGTTCCTGTTGTAGGCTTAGGAGATTGGAAATTCCAGATACCTGAGTTTTCAGCTTAGGTTTGGCTCTGATTGATTTGGGGCCGAATCACCAAATGCTTTTTCCTGCCTTGCAGCTAATGATTGTAGTATTTGTAAAGTGCTTACCTCATGCCAAGTGTTGTACAAAGCACTATGCCAGACTTAAGATAATCAGGTCAGGCAAAGTCCCTATCCCCTTGGGGCTCATAGTGAGTTAAGTAACTTGCACCCTCAATTTTATAAATTAACCACACATCCCTGCCTGCTGTGTGACCTCAGGCATGGCCCTTCACTTCTCCACGTAAGTTTTCTCATCTGTAAAATGGGATTTGATATCTGTTCTCCCTTTCGCTTAGACTCGGAGTCCCACATTGGATGGGGACTGGTTTTGGCATGGCAGTGTCAATCATACTAATCACCTACCCCAGCACCTACCATTGTGTTTGGTACACAGAAAGTGGTTAATAATATCATAATCCATCACAAATGAATTATGACTATGGCCTACTGGATACAGGCCTGAGAGCCATAAGGACCTGGGTTCTAATCCCAGCTCCGCCACTTGTCTGCTGTGTGACTCTGGGCAAGTCACTTCACTTCTCTGTACCTTGGTTCCCTCATCTGTAAAACAGGAAGTGTGACTGAGCCCTGAGTGGGACGTAGACTATGTCCAGCCTGATTAGCTTGCATCTATCCCAGCGCTTCGTACAGTGCCTGGCACATAGTAAGTGCTGAACAAATACCATTAAAAAAAAAGTCAGTCAGAATATCTTCATTTTCTGCCTCCCAGTGAAACCTTTCAGCTCCCAGAAGAGGAATGAAAGAAAACCCCATGCTTCAGTGGCGCAGAAGGCAACACAAGCTATTGTAAATTCTACTTTCCAGGATGATGGATTTGAGGAAATTGAGGTGAAACAGCAGCTCGGGGCTGTTGCTTTCAGGCAGCAGAGGATGCTTGCATCTCTTTCACAATGTGGCTGTAACTTTTCAAGAAGTGACATCAAATGAATATGTTATGGGAGGAACCTAGGGATAGGACAGAAACACTGTATACATAAGGGACCGCTGGGGCCAGGGATAAGGACATTTAGGCTGTAGAGAAAGGCCAAGTAATCTGGTTGTGATGTCCTTTAGACATGCGGAGCAGGGATTCGATTGGATTTTAACCACCCCAGCGCTTACCAAAGTCCTTGGCCCAGAGGAGGTGCTTAACTAATGCCACAATCAATGTAGTAAGTTTTAATTTCTCTAGTTCTATAGTTCCCAAACTCTTTGGTATGGTAGAACCCCATTCCAGTGATCATATAGTGGGGAAAGAGGCCTCCCCACAATTAAATAAGTCCCAAGCCCCATGGACTAACAACCTTCTTGTCTTCCCCTCTCCAACTTAAAACAACATGCATCTTTTAAAAGCGCTTTTTACAAGATGCAAGCATCTTTTTAAAGCACTGATGAAAGCACGTTTTTCCTAGTCTGTAAGCTTGCTGTGGGCAGGGAATATTCCTGCCAACTCTGCTATACTGTACTCTCCTAAATGCTCAGTACAGAGCTCTGCATATACGCTCAGTAAACTCCACTGATATCGATTGGTTGATCATTCCCTTCCTCAAAGACCTTCAAGAGTCTCCTATTGCCTATTCCACAGATCAACGACCCTGACTGAGTTGCCCGGCTGTAGGTTAGCTATCTCCCTGTCTTGTTGTCTCTTCTTCTGAATACACCCTGGCTCTGGTGAGGCAATTCTACCAAGGAAATCTGGCCCCTCACACTGATCTTTATTCCTCCTCCATAATGACCTTGACCTCTCCCATTTGCTAAGGTCTTTTTGAGGGAGAATCTGGGCCACTGGGACAAGGTGCTAGAAATCATGTGAAACAAAAACTGTCCAATCTAATTATCCTGCAGCTCAGAAGCAGTGCTGCCTAGTGGAAAGAGCATGAGCCTAGGAATCAGGGGACCTGGATAGTCCACCACTTACCCACTGTTTGACCTAGGACAAGTCACATAACTTCTGTGGGCCTCGGTTACTAATGGGGGTTAAATACCTGTTCTCAATCCTGCTTAGACTGTGAGTCTCACCGACTGTCCCTGACTTGATTATCTTGCACCAACCTCAGTGCTTAGTGCAGTGCTTGGCACATAGTATACTCATCACAAATACCACAATTAGAAATAGGAAGGAACTTAGAGAGGTTACCCTGACAACTCCCCACCTTTACATTCTCTTCTCTTAGAGCAGTTAGATCAAATCTTCTCAGCTCAGGTAGATTTAAATCTATTTAATCATCATCCTAAAAGTTTTACCAGAAAAGAGAAATGGATAAATGTCATACTACATCAGAGCCCCAGAGTGTTTTAAAATACTTTGTTCTAACTCCAGGGTAGCTGATGGAATAGATGATTTTGATATCATCATTATCAATAAGTTTCATGCCAATAGAACATCCTCTTTGCTCTAAACAAGAGTAGCAGTCTACCTGTACATTTTCAAAGCAAGCGTGTTCCATGAATCCTTTGGCATCTAGTGGTGACTCAGAGAAACCAAAGAGCATTGCAGTGTTATGTTTTGAAAACACAGGTGGAGAAACAGCATGGCTTAGTGGGAAGAGTACTGGACTGGAAGTCAGAGGACTTGGGGAGGGTATGTATCAAGCACTGGCTCTAGAGCTGGGATTCATCAGGGCCCACAAAGGGCTCACAGCCTCAGTATGAGGGAAAAGTACACTGGGAATGTGTGTTTATTGTTATATCGCACCCTCCCAAGCATTTAGTACAGTGCTCTGCACAGAGTAAGCGCTCAATAAATGCAATTGAATGAGTAGAGGTATGGAAACCCCATTTTGCAGATGAGGTAACTGGCACAGAAAAGTTAAATAATAACTATGGTATTTAAGCACTTACTATGTGCCATGGACTGTACTGAGCACTGGGGTGGATACAAGCAAATCGGGTTGGACACAGTCCTTGTCCCACACAGCGCTCACAGTCTTATTCCCCATTTTATAGATGAGGTAACTGAGGTACCAAGAAGTGAAGTGACTTGCCCAAGGTCACAGAGCAGAAATGTGGCAGAGCTGGGATTAGAACCCATGATCTTCTGACTTCCAGGCCCGTGCTCTATCCACTATGCATCACTGCCTGAGGCCACATAACAGGCAAGCAGTGAAGTGGGACCAGAACTTGAGTCCTCTGACTCCCACGCTTTTCCCACTAGGCCATTCTTCTTTCCCAGTTCATAATTCATTTTTATGAATTATGGATATATATGCAAGAGCTGTGGGCAAATATCAAGTGCTTAAAGGGTGCAGAGCCAAGAGTTTGGGTGAAGCAGAAGGGAGAGGGCGTGGGAGAAGTGAAGTTAGGTCCGGAAAAGCCTCTCTTCCAGATGTGATTTTAATAAGACTTTCAAGGTGGGGAAAGAGGTGGTCTGTCGGGGATTACATATGAGCAGATGGCAGTCGGGAAGGTTACAACAGAGATGGACTTTATTTTTAAACATTATGGAGTTAATTTTTCCAACCTTTATATATGCCTTTGCTCTTTTTCAGCTGAACTTTCTCTCTCCTTTTACTGGCTAGTTCCCTCAAATGAGCTGGTCCACAATTGCATTAAGTCTGGTTAATGGAAGGGATATGCGCATAGTCATCAAGAACTTCAAAGCCCCCAGGGCTCCTTTGAAATGAAACTCCAAATGAAAAAGAACAGAATTGGCTGGATGCATGAATGCTAAAAGACCAAGCCACGCTTTTGTCTGATGCACTGAGTTGGCTGTCGAAGATTACCTTTTTAGCAATATCCTGGAAGTTTTTGAATGAGATGAAACCCAGTGCACACCCATTAGTCTTTATAATACTAATTGCAATCAAATTGCAATTGTAGCCAAATTGGCTGCTGACAATTTGAAATTCACCCTCTGAGTCAGTAGCAGTTAAAGCAGAATTTTCTCTGCCCCAAACCCACCATCCCTACCCAAGCTCATTGGATATGAATATAAAGAGTTTTAATTTTTACACTTCACTTGACTCTCCCATTTGAGACACGAGTTTAAAAAGAAAAAAAAAAGCTTTTTTTTCCTCCCAAAGAAGTTTGTAAATGATGGAAAGATTTCCATTTATAATATTTACAGTGACATGCAACATCACTGGATACATCATGACTTCACGTTTCCTTAAAACGATGTGCCATTCATTCTGCATTAATATTATCCCATGCCCCAAACTGATCAAGTCCCAGTCTTCTAAAGTCTGATTTGGATGTACTTTAGATTTTGAAATCCTTCATTACAAAAGGTAATGCATGCTCGGTTTCAGTCACTGGATTGGAGGCTAGAGATACTGGGAATCTCATTATATGAAGAATTTTAAAACACGTAAGATAGAGCCTGGCATCTTCATGGAAGGACTTGGAGGTAATCCTGACTCACTGAACCTACTGTTACCTGCTCACTGTAACTCCATCTCATCTGCCTCGCTGCTCACCTCTTGCCCAGCCCCTCTGGCATGTAGCTCTCTCCCCACCTTCATATCCAATGAATCAACCCTCTCCCCATCTTCAAAATCCTTCAAAAATCACATTTCCTCCAAGAGGTCTTCCCTGACTAGTCCATTTCCCCTCCCTCTTCACCCTCTGCTCTAAATTGCCTATGCATTGTACCTCTATGTTGCTATTCACCCGCCCCCAACTCTTATATACACATCTTGTTATTCTGCCTTTTCTCCTCAGCCCTTCCTTTCCTCTTCTACCCCTCCCTTCTGCGTTGCCCTGACTTGCTCCCTTTGTCCTCCCCTCGAAGCACTTATGTACATATCTCTAATTTATTTATTCATATTAATGTCTGTCTCCCCCTTCTAGACTGTAAACTCACTGTAGGTAAGGAATGTGTCTGTATTGTTGTACTGTACTCTCCCAAGTGCTTAGTACAGTGCTCTGCACAAAGTATGCACTCAATAAATATGACTGATTGAATGAGTTGTTAATTCATTTAAATGTCTGTCTCCCCCTCTAGACTGCAAATTCCTTGTGGGCAGGGATCATGTCTACCGATTATTTTCTATTGTGCTCACCCAAGCACTCACTACGGTGCTCTCCACACAGTAAGCGCTCAATAGATACCACTGATTGACTGGGAAAAGGAAACTTTTGAGAGATGCCTTAGCAGATCAACAACTGAACTCCCAAGTACCCACTGCAGCTTCATTTATTAAGTGCTTACTATGGGCAGAGCACTGAATTAGTTGGTTAGCCAAAATGCCACAAGCTGTGACTATATGGCTTAAATAGCTAATGGCTGGCTAAAAATTCAAGAGAATATGCATTTGTCATCACAAAACCGAGATCTAAATAATTAGCCAATTGGCATCAGGAGAAGTTGGTATTCGTACTTTTCATTGCAATTCACCATCAAAAGACAGAAATGCATTGGGTGAAGTTGAGAAAGCTAAATGGTTTTCTGTGATACTGTCACTGCACAAGCAGGTATAATTCACATGAGGCAATAGACTAGGAAAAGTTTTGTGACTTTCCAGGCTCCTGACTTCCAGTCATGTGCTCTTTCCCCTAGCCCCCTCCACCTCCCACAGCTTCCCAGCTGTTGTATTTTCCATATCTTTTCCCATTTCACATCATCTGGAGGCTAAATTAAACCATTCCATTTACAAACACCTTTCTCCTCCTCCTGACAGCCCAAACGGGAGACCCAAACCTTTCATTTTTCAGGACCGTAGGAATCCGTGATAATTAGTTAAGTGCCTATTATGTGCCAAGCACAGGAATAACAACAACTCTGGTATTTATTAAGTGCTTACTAGGTTACTAAGCACTGAGGTAGACACAGGATTATCAGGTTCCAGATGGGGCTCACAGCCTAAGTAGGAGGGAGAACGGATACTGAATTCCTATTTGGCAGATGAGGGAACTGAAGCACAGAGAAGTGAAGTGACTTGCCCAACATCACTCATCAAGGAGTGGCAGAACTGGGATTAGAACCCAGGTCTCTGACTCCCAGGCCCAGGCTCTTTCCACTAGGTCATGCTGCTTCTCCTTTCTTTTCAGCCAGCACTGACTGTCTGATGTAAACATGTTTTATCACTGACCACCCCAATTGGTTTTGACTGTGATAACAGGCTGATCAGCCATATTTAGCCTTCAGCACTTTGTACCCCACAAAGAGGATCAAGTGTTACCCTGCTAACAACAATAAACTCCAAACTGGGAGAACATAAAGCACTTGATGACAGCTCTGGGATTATTTCAGTCTCCAAAAAGGCATGTAACTTTTACAGCTTTGAAGCCATGTTATCTTAGGATGTAGACTTTTTTTTTTAACAGTTGCTTTTCAACACTAATTAGAAGAAAAAAGAACCTTCAGGTTATTGAATCTGACCACAATTAAAAAAAATTATTTCTTTCTATAACTTCCGTCTCCCTTGTGGAAGAAATCATCTTTAGTCTCTGAAGAGTTATCTTCTTTAACAATTTGTGCTGATGGCAGAAACAACTCCTAGTGAGGATAAAGCTCCTCAGCTTCAGCATAGCCCAGTATTGAATTTGGTTAACTAACCTTTCCTGAACTTGAACCGATATTCTTTTGTTTGAACTAGAACAGTGGCAGCCTTCAAAACCAAGTCACTGTTCCTTCCTAATGGGAGAAGAAAAAAAACAAACACTCCAAACCACCCAATAACAAATCTCAATAAGTTGTGTTCTGTTCAACGGCAAATTAAATGTTTTGCATAGGGATGAGAGACTCCATCATCAGTGAGAAGACACATCCCAGGCAACAGCTGCAACTACTGTAATGAGAAATCTACATACAGAAAATAGGCAATCAAATTTCAGCAAAGTATGAAATTGTCTCCTTTTTATTTTTTATCCAGAGAACGCAGCTGCAGTGGTTTTATGGGACTTGCCACTTCAGGGTCCCATCTTCCACTACATTCAGGAACACACCATTTGGGGGAAAAAAAAACACCTCTCGAGAAGCTTTGGCATCTCAATTGAACAAGCTCATCCAATTCTGAGCCCAAAGGTCTCTGTTCTCATTGTCTACAACACCGCATCTGAATGTCTCAAGAATTATGTGAGCAATTTATTTCTGGTAAGTTTGCAAAAATAAGAGGCCACAGAATGAAGTGGGTTTCTGTCACCATTGCTTCCCAAAGTGGCTCTGGTAATATAGTCACTCAGTTAGCCTTCAAAGAGGCTTTGGAGTTGTGGCTTACTGTTTTTTGACATGGAACTTGATGATTTGGTATTAATGAGAAATAGGTGTCTGTGTTAATGGCAGCAAAAAAACTATTATTGGTAAATCGATTGCCTTGAACTATAGTACTAGTAATTATAATAAAAATATATTTAAATGCTTAATGTGCACCGAGCCCTTTGAAGTTTTCCACATTCTGACTGAATACATTTTAAATGAATCACTAAGAGCCTTCTCTAGATATGTAAAACTTTGCCATGAGAATTTCTCTTCCATCCCCAATATATCCACTTCCTCTCAGGACACGGGCAAAAATCACCAGTTGAGTTAGTTGGGCCTTAATCTTGCTGGGAAAGGAATTCCCCTATGTAAAATGAATTAAAAATAAGGACTACCTTATCTTTTTACTATGTAATTTCCTCCTCCCGAATATGAACTCTGAGATCTTTAGAGCCAGATGCATTTCTCTGACCTTGAAAATGGGTGGTTGTTTGTTTTTTTTAATACATTTAAAAAAACATAACATTTTTTGTTCCCCTTTTAGGAACCATTATGAAGCGGATATGCTCTCTGACATTATGGGTTGGAAATGCTTGAAAGGTGACCCCGTCCTTGATACCTTAAAATGATGAGATCCTATTCCTAAGTGTTGGCATGGCCAAAAAGCCCACGGAGACTGAGAATCCATTCCATCCTGGAGGTAAGATGATTTTTTTGCTGTTTTCAAAATTCTCTCTTGGAATTGTGATCTTTTCGCCAGCCTTTGTTAGGAAGGAAGGCCAATCCTGACTGTCACCCAACGTTACTACCACAATGCAGCGCTCAAGAGTGGGCTTCTCTACCCCTCAAAAACCTTTCTGCCCACACAGCTGCTTGGGTATCAACTCGGCTGTCTCCCTTCTCTTCAACTACCCTACCCAAAATTGCAGTGCGAGAGAGAAAAGCACAGCATCAGTGGTGGCTGAGTGCTGATCCTTAGGTGTTAATCACATAGCAGCCAAGTGGCAGAGTCAGGCATAGTGAAAAGAGCACAAACCTAGGAGTCAGAAGGTCATGGGATCTAATCCAGGCTCCACCACTTCTCTGCTGTGTGACCTTGGGCAAGTCACTTCACTGCTCTGTGCCTCAGTTCCCTCATCTGTAAAATGGGGATTCAGACTGTGAGCTTCATGTGAGACAAGGACTGTGTCCAACCTGATTTGCTTCTATTCACCCCAGCACTTAGTACATTGCTTGGCACACAGTAAGCGCTTAACAAATACCATTAACAAAAATGACCTTCTTAGTCCCAGGCTGGATAGACCACTATGCTATGTTAGATCTCACTCACTGGTAATGCTTTTCTGCTCATTCCCCAAGAGTCCTGTTCACCAAGTACTGCACTTACCAGACAGCAGAAACAGTACTATCCTTCCCATCCGCATGTCACATTACCATGATGAAAGTCACCAGCAAGTGTTTTAAGAGCAATGAAACCTATCGAGTCCCATTTCACTCCAACTGAAAGACTCGCTTCCTTCCCCAACAAGGTGTCTCTTCTTATGTGCAAACAACATAGATCCAGATAACTATTAAAATATCAAAACCAAAATAAATTGTGTATATTATGCACTAAGAGAAGGAGGTATTTTGTGGAGGGGGAGAGGCAAGAGAGAGTTATGAGGATTATATATTTGGAGAGGTTTGGGTAGGGAAAAAAGTACTGTTTCATTTCCAATCATCCTGTAATGCTTTCATGAAAGAGATTAGAGGGAAGGAGTCTTGGGAGGCAGAAAGGAAGGGAAGACAATCCCGTGAGTTCAGTGTTGGAGAGTCAGAGCTCAGAGTGAATACCTTCATAGCTAATGAAGGCAGGAAAGAGGGAATGAAGGGCAGCTTAAGCATTTGGCTTAAGGAAATATCAATCATTCAATAGCATTTACTGAGCATTTACTATGTGCAGAGCACTGTACTAAGTGCTTGGAATGTACAATTCGGCAACAGAAATACACAAACCTGGGATCTGGTTGTGGGTATATAAAAGTCAGTGGGATTCAGTGGGGAGGAGGTTGATCTAAGATAAGAGCTAGAGTATAAAATTTCAAGATTTGAGGGACTCTTGGTAGAGAAGCAGCATGGCTCAGTGAAAAGAGCATGGGATTGAGAGTCAGAGGTCGTGGGTTCTAATCCCGCCTCCACTTGTCAGCTGTGTGACTTTGGGCAAGCCACTTAACTTTGCCTTGCCTCAGTTCTCTCATCTGTAAAATGGGGAACAAGACTGTAAGCCCCAAGTGGGACAAGCTGGTCACCTTGCATCCTCCCCCAGCACTTAGAACAGAACTTGATAAAATACCATCATTATTATTATTATTATATGCAAGCTGAAATGTGACAATAATAATTATTGGGTAAATTCTGGGGTAGATACAACTTAATCAGGTTGGACACAGTCCCTGTCCCACATGGGGCTCATACCCTATCCCCATTTTACACGTGAGGAACTGAGGCACAGAGAAGTTTAGTGACTTGCTCAAGGTCACACAGCAGACATATGGTGGAGATGGGATTAGAACCCAAGTCCTTCTGACTCCCAGGCCCGGGCTCTATTCACTAAACCAAGCTGCACAGCCTGAGTCCACAGGATCTGGAAGAAAGAAGCTTGGGAGGCCAGGTAAAGTGGATGTAGGGGAATCAATCAGTAGTTTTTACTTGGTGCTTACTGTATGCCAACCACTGTACTAAGCACTTGGGACAGTATAATAGAGTGAGTAGACAGGATCTCTGTCCTGGAGGAGTTTATAATCTAGTAGGGGAAGACAGACATTAGAATAAATTATAGATAAGAGAAACAAAAGAGTATAAGGATAGGCACATAAGTGCCGGTGGAGGTAGGGTATCTAAGTGCTTGCAGCTGTATGACCTAATGGAAAGAGCATGGATCTGGGAGTCAGAAGACCTGGGTTGTAATTCCGACTTCCCCACATGCCTGCTGTGTGACCTTGGGCAAATCACTTAAATTTTCTGTGCCTCAGTTGCCACATCTGCAAAATGGCAATCCAATACCTATTAACCCTCTTATTTAGACTGTGAGTCCCATGTGGGACTTGATTATCTTGTATCTACCCCTGCACTTAGTATAGTGCTTGAGACAGAGTAAGAACTTACTAAATAATGCAATTATCACTATTTCTATTATTATTAGGGGGCTCTGACACAAATGCCTAAGTGAAACAGTAGGGAGTGGGTGATGAGAACTTAGCCAGGAAAGGCTTCCTAAAGGTGATATGATTTTGGTAGGGCTTTGTAGATGGGGAGCTGGGAAAAATGGGTTCATTCAGTGTCCTATCACTTTATTTTGGACAATGTGCATCCCTGGTGTGGAGGGATAAAACTGGAACAGTGATCAATCATTTGAAGTTAAAACATTTCTCAGGTTCAAAATTAGCAACCATCATACACCGAAGGCTGCTTGTGGCAATTCAAAAATAATGCAAATAACTTGCCACCAAATTTCCAGAATTGTGGATCAAAATCACCACAGAATTACTGTCTGCAAGGGTTGTGAGGATGTGGGTTTGCCTTAATGGATCTGTCACTTATTTTAAGCTTTGTCCCCCTCTGCAGACTGTAAACTCTTTGTCTGCACGAATTGTACCTTCCAACTTCATTATATTGTACTTCCCCAAGTACTTAGTACAGTGCTCTGCACCCAGTAAATTCTCAATAAATACCATTGATTTCCCACTTGATTAACTACATGCTGAGTGCCTGAGAAAATGGCATGGCCTAGTGGAAAGAACACAGGTCTGGTAGTCAGAGGACTTGAGTTTTAATCCTGCTTCCTGCCTAATGTGTGTCCTGGGGCAAGGCACGTAACCACTCGGTGCCTCAATTTCCTCATCTGTAAAATGGAGATTAAATGCCTCATCTCCCAAGTCTGTGAGCCCAACGAGACACAAGGACTATATCTAACTTGATCATCTTGTATCTACCCCAGTGCTTAGTACAGTGCTTGGCATATAGTAGGCACTTAACATAGCCAACTATTATTATTAGACTGTAACTCTAGCCTAGATGTTCCATGGAAAAAAAAACAGAAAAAGCTCCACGAGAGTCTCTTTGCCAATACCCAGAATGATGGAATTTTCTTTCTACAGTCCACAAAATCAAAGTATGGGCAAAAAGCTTGAATCAAGCAATATTATTTGAGCACCCGCTCTTGGCAGAGCACTGTGCTAGGCTCTTGGGAGAATACTATAGAGCTAGAAGACATGATCCCTGTCCACGAGAGGTTTACGCTTTAGCTGGGGGAGACAGACACAAAATAGAGTAGAGATAAGAAAGATGAATGAAAGACTATTTAAGTCATGAAATACAGTACTTGGTGAAAAATGTAAAACTTTCACAGAGGGACAGGATGCAAGCATCTCTGTGCTGATTGGTACCATGACACAGTCACACCATAATCCATTACTGTTTGCTTGTACTTTGCAACTGACAAAACAGGATGTGGCAGGCTGTGGAAAGGCAGGCATACACAATAATGCACGCATCTTTGTGCTGACTGGGGTCCTGAAGAATTCAGAGGGGAATCCATTAACTGTTCGCCCATACTTAATAATAATAATTATGGTATTTGTTAAGCACTTACTATGTGCCAGGCACTATACTAAGCACTGAGGCACTGGGAGCTAATCAAAATGAGAGGTTTTCTCCAAGTAGCATCAAAGCTGCAAAATTACTTGAGCAGAAATGGACACTGCTCAAGTTAGGCAAACCATGTGACCAAGTAGTGTAAAACTCAACATCGACTGTATTGAGTGCCTGCTCTTAGGACCTTGCACTAGGGGGTTGAGACTTATGTAGAAATCCCTTAACTCAGCTCGATGCCTTACCTGTAATTGATTTTCAATGCCTTTCCCCTCTGCTAGACTGTACGCCTCTTGAGGGTTGGATTTATTACCCTATTTATTTTGTTAATGAAATGTACATCACCTTGATTCTACTTAGTTGTCATTGTTTTTATGAGATGTTCGTCTCCTTGACTCTATTTATTGCCATTGTTCTTGTCTGTCCGTCTCCCCCCGATTAGACTGTAAGCCCGTCAAACGGCAGGGACTGTCTCTATCTGTTGCCGACTTGTTCATTCCAAGCGCTTAGTACAGTGCTCTGCACATAGTAAGCGCTCAATAAATACTATTGAATGAATGAATGAATTGATTCTGCTTACTGTATTGCATTATCTTAAGGACTTAATACACTGACCTAACTCAGTAAGCATTCAATAAATACCACTGATTGACTGACTGGGAAAGTTTGTAGAAGTAGAAGACATGGCCCCTGCCCTCAGAAAGCTTGCAATCCCCCACCAGATTGTAAGTATGTACTGGGCATGGGAATATACTGTACTTTCCCAAGCATTTAGGGCATTCCCTTAGGCACTGGAAAAGCGGGCTTGCACATAAAACTTTCTGTTTTTGTTAATAAAAACCTTTGGCAAAAATAAAATAATTGGGAAGGTAAACTATGAACTATTAATGTCCAAATGGATAACTGATACCATTTAAATAGTTCAGTAGTTAGTTTTAAAAATAACATTTACCTTCCCAATGGAAATTTAGAAGGGGGCAGGCTTCTTTCCTTTGGAGGTAGATGGTGTATTCTGGGCTCTTTAAAATATTTGGAAACTTGATCTGAAACAGCAGGACTGCAATTACTAACCAAAGACGAGGTGATTTACCAAGTTTGAAGGAACCAGAGAAGATACTGTTACCAACGTCATGGCACCTCCAGATATCTTTAATTATATCATTTTACATACTTAAGAAAAAAACTCTTAGGCAATTTTGATTTTATATCCTCCAGTCTTAATAATCCCAGTTTCTTTGGTCTCTCGCGATGCATTTCATCTTCCTATTCCAATTCAATCCTTATCCTTTTCCTAGTTTACATTTACTTTAGTCTCTATCTTTCCCTCCAGATTCCTTCTAGATTCCCTCTTGAAGGCAGAGATTGTGTCTACTTACTCTAATGTACTCTCTAAGTATGAATACAGTGCTCTGCATGAAATAAGCACCCAATTAAAACCATTAGTTGACTGATTAGTTCTCCTCAATCATCTTTGTTTGTGGGGCCAAAACTAAACTCTTAGGGACTGACTATTGCAGAAAATAAATAACAATTTTAGATTCTCATTCCTCTACTTCTACTATCAAATTTCTGGAGGAGTCACCAGAGACAATTTGCTTCAATTCTGAAATGGTTATTTTCCTCTCTGTTTTGGTAGCTCTGCATGACACAAATAACAGCAGGGATAGGGCTGAAAACATACTTAGTTGCTTGACTAATTATGATGTGTAGTTCCTTTAGCTGGTGGTATGTCTTTTTAGAGGGCCTTTTTTTATTTTCCAAGTGCCCATTTACTTTCATTAAGACTCTTCAAAAACATTTCCTTCTCTAGGGTGCGTGTCAAATAATAAAGATACTGGCCTTAAATGAGGTGAGGTATGGCAAGCGAGGGACAGCAAAAGGGAAAGGGAGGGACAATGTGGAATTCTATTTTTTTAATTTTTCTAACTTAAGATGCCTGCCTATGCTCTGCTTAGTCCATCAATCAGTGGTATTTACTGTGTGCACAACACTATAATAAGTGCTTGAAAAGGATAACAGAATAGAGTTGGTTTTCGTGATGCCTGTTTACAGTAGACTGTAAGAGTTTACAGTCTACAGGGTCCTATCTTCTCGACCACTGATCAGGATCCTCACTGTGTCCCCTCCTCCCAAATTTAATCTTTTCTGCTGTAATTCTGACCAGGAAATGATCCACTAATACCCTAGGGCAGACAGGATAATCATTTTGAGGAACTATAAGCATGGCTTCCCCTCAGTCTGCTCACTTAAAAGCATAATGAGTATTATTAGTATTATGGTATTAGTTAAGCACTAACTATGTGCCACGCACTGTATTAGGAACTAGGTTACATAAGAGATAATCCTCTATAAGACTCACAGTGTAAGTGGTAGGGAGTAGGATTTAATCGTCATTCCGTCTTTTATCTCCATCTGGCTCAAGGCAGGGAGTACATCATTGAATAAGTCCTCAGAGCTGATAAAGAATTACACTATAACACCACAGTAATAACTTTGGTATTTACTAAGCACTTACTCTGTGCCAAACACTAAGCTAATCACCATAGTAGACTCAAGATAATCAGGTTGGACAGTCTTTGCCCATAGTCTAAATCATTCTCTCTCCCTAAATTAGAATTAGTTGAAGCAGCATGGCCTAACGTATACAGCACGGGCCTGCGAGTCAGAAGGCAATGGGTTCTAATCCTGGCTCTGCCACTTGTTCGCTGTTTGATCCAGGGCCAGTCACTTCCCTTCTCTGTGCCTCAGTTCCCTCATCTGTAAAATGGGGATTAAGACTGTGAGCCCTATGTGGGACACGAACTCTGTCCAACCCTAGTATATTGTATCCACCCCAGCACTTAGAAGAGTGCCCTGCACATAGCACTTAATGAATACCATAATAAAAATTATTACTATTAAGCCAATTATGGCAGACAGGCATGAGCTATCACTTGAAACCGTGGGAGGTAGGAGAAGGCAGGGAGAAGCCCTTTAACAAGGATGAGTAGCAAAGGAATGGAAAAATGCTCACAGTCACGAGTGGTTCCATCAATTCAAATAAGGGCAGTAGACTTCATGGAAGTTTCAGTTTTCTCTTTCAACTGCACCATCCCAGCCTGCAACAATGTCCGTCTGTGCCGACGATTCTCAGAGCTGAGATAATTCAGGGTTTCTTAACTATAAAAGTTGCATTGTCGACATGGCTTGAAAATATAAACTGAAATTATTTTGGTTCTAAAAGTCATAATCATCTTCTTAATGAACTCAACAGGAGCTCAAATGGCAGGGGCTGTGGTAATTTAGAATCAGACAGATAACAAGGAAAAAGCTGCACTTTCCAATTGCCATGCCAAGGAAGATCTGCCTTTACACAAATGATTCTCTGGAATAACGATAATAATAATAATGATAATAGTTAAGCAGGTATTATGGGCCAAACAAGCTGGGGGAGAAACAAGATAATCAGATCAGTGTTCTTGTCACTTACGGGGAATACACTCTAAATTAGGAGGGATGTTTTGAAGCATTTAATTCCTATTTTACAGCTAAGGAAACTGAGGCACAGAGTGGCTTGGCTGAGGTCACACAACAGCTAAGTGACGGAGGTGGGATGAGAAGCCAGGCCTTCTGGGTCCATGCTCTTTCCACCAGGCCAAGCTGCTTTTCAACTGTTCCTCAAAGAGAAGGAAATGAATTCTCTCAGTCTCCTGGAACATGATGCTGAGCCTGGCAATAGTGGGAATTAGTAGACCCATTGGGCTCTTCCACTGACTTCTTGTCCCCTGAGCACAGGTGTGAGGACTTGGAAGCTGAGGGTACTGGATATAGCAGCTACTACACAAGTTCAAAACAAGGTCTCTTTGCCTTTCTCTTTGTCTCTGGACAGCCCAACCAGTTTGGGTGGCATATTCAAATCACAACACTCTTCTTTGAAAGTCCTCTATTGCTTTCCTCCAATAAATCAGTTGCATTTACTGAGCGCAGTATACTAAAGTAAATATACTAAATATACTAAATATACTAAACACTTGAGAGAGCACAATAAAACAGAGTTGGTAGACACTTTTCCTGTCCATAACTCCTGCCATGTGTCATACAAGTTCCTCGACTACTAACTCTATTCTAGAGGGCTCTCCCAAGCACTCAGTATGGTACTCTGCACACAGCGAGTGCTCAAAATATCACTGATTGATTCAACATGAAATAATACAAATGAATCTGGATGAAAAAACTGAACAAGTAATTGAAAATATAAATGAAATAGGCATGTAAGCATAGGAATGAGATACACTCATGCTGAGGGTGAGCAAGGGTTGATGCAGACCTAAGAAAATGAGAATTAATCAGGGAAGCCTTCCTGAAAGAAACGGGATTTTAGGAAGGGATTTGAAGATGGGAAGAACTGTGATTTGAAGGATTTGTTGTTGGGGGAAATGGAGTCCACTCATGGTTGACCACAACTGGAACCGTGCCTAGATTATGCAGACTGAAAAAATTTATAGCAGCAAGCTTTAAGAAAGGCTTGTGTATTAAACACCTTCTCCTCAAAATCTCCTCCTAAAAGAATCCAAACTCAAGAAAAGCTCATTGTAAATACCCCCTTCTTTCCCAGCTGAATCCAATCCGTTGAAGGGCAAAGTCATTTGCATCATTTTCCATAATTAGAGCTTGCAAGTATTTGGTAATGAAACTGCTAATCTAGTTCCTGTGGTGAGGCTTAAGGATGGCCCCGGCCCCCCTGGGGCTGGACTCAAATCACACTCTCTTCAAGGATTGCAATTTCACTTCCTTGGGAGCCATATTTTCTTTGGGTCTAAGATGGGCTGCTTGGCTTTTATAAAGTACATAAAAATCAGGTCTGGCCATCGTGGGCATTGGAAGAGTGAAAGTAAAACCTGAGCAACTAAGATTACCCACCTACCTTTTACCTCCTCCTCCACTTGCCTTGACTTAGGATATAGCCTACCAACTCTGTCATACAGTACTCTCCCAAGCGCTTAGTATGGTGTTCTGTACATAGTAAACCGTTCAATAAATACCACAGATTGATTGAATGATTATTTCACAAAAGCTCCATTCTCCAGGAGTGGAGAGGACGTGTTCAATATAAGGTCCTAAGAACTAGTTGGGGTTGATCTGTGGCAAATCTTCCACTTTCTTAGTGACTCAGTTTGCATTATTCCATTGCTGGGAAGACTAAGTAGTAATAAAAGGAACAGGCCTGGAAATCAGAGGATCTGGGACCTAATCCAGGCTCTGCCATTTGCCTGCTGTGTGACCTTGATCAAGTCACTTAACTTCTCTGTGCCTCAATTGCCTCATCTTTAAAATGGGCATTGAATATCTGTTTTCCCTCCTTAAGTAAAACTGCGAGCCTCATGTGGGTCGGGGGCTGGGACTGACCAGATTATCTTGCATCTGCTCCAGCGCTTAGTGTGGTGCTTGGGACACAGCACTTAACAAATAGCACAACTACTATTATATGCCTGTGGACCTTAGTCTGCCACTTGGCAGCTTTAGAAAGAGCATACTACACCGTAAGCTCCTTGAAAAGATGGACTGTGTCCAGCCAAGCTATTGGACTGTACTTTTCCAAGCGCTTCGTCCGGGGCTCCGCATCCGCAGTTCATGCTCGATAAATACCACTGATTGATCAATACATAGAGTGCCAAGCCTGCAGGGTTACATCCCTGGTCATCTGCATGATGTGTGGTCTTGGACTACAAGACTGTATTTATGACTGTTCCGTCTTCTGGTCTGCAACTGAATTGGCAAGAGATGAAAAGAACCAGTCACCTTGGTTCTTTTTAGAATTTGGGTGTTCCACAGTCTCTTCAATAAAATCAATAATTGTGGTATTTGTTAAGCATTTACTATGTGCCAGGCATTGTACTAAGCGCAGGGATAGGTACAGTTTTATCAGGTTGGACACAGTCCCTGTCCTACATGGGGTGCATAGTTTCGGTTCCCATTTAACAGATGAGGTAACTGAGGCATAGAGAAGTGAAGTAACTTGCCCAAGGTCACACAGCACACAAATGGCTGAGCTGGAAATAGAACCCATGACTTTCTGACTCTAAGGCCTGTGCTCTATCCACTACACTTTAAGGAGCAAAGTCCCAAAGTCACCTAATAAGTGGTTTTGTACTGGAGTGAGCCTGAAATCATTTAATCTATCCTACAGCTGGGGTTTTAATTCTTTCCTCTTTTTCCCCTTTGGGGAATGAGAAGATGACCCCAGTCAGTGCCCAGCCCTAATGAGACCACCCGTTAATATAGTTACGTCTTCCACTTAAGTCCAAAACCGAATCTGTGGACATACTGTATTCTCAGCAGATTCTACCTCAGAGGGAATGCTCAGTTTCACTATTGTTTTGAGAAAACAAGCCTCTTGGGAGCTGTATAAGGCCTAGGAAGTTATTATACTCCCTTTACATGCATATTATGCACCCACACATTCAAACTTCCCAAGTCAGTTTCCATACGGAGTAAATATGTTTCATTGTCTTGAGTATTAATCGGCATGTTAAATACTTTGGATCGCCAACATAAATCTAGAGGCCAAACAGATTATGTGTTAAAATTACAGGCATTTGAAAGCCTGGGTCTACATTTTTTAAGGCCTAGTGAAAGATTTATATCTCCTTTTGGCCAAGACTGCACTAATTTTGGCAGTGAAAAATTGCATTTCCTACCAAGGCACAAAAAAGAATAAGGAATTTGTAAAATACCAATTATTCAAATGCAAATCCCTAAATTCAATTTTTCTGTTCTGATTTTAGTCAATCGCTCATTGTTAGCATTCGATCCATTCATATCTTTTTCCAGACTTCAATGGAGCTGGTCTGTATTTAGGGTTTCAGGCACAGAGACTAGAACTGTAATCTCAAAATGATCCACAGAAACACTTTTTTTTTTTTAAAGCACATATCCCAAGGAGGATGAGATTTCCTTCAACGAGGCCTCTACCGACTAAAAACCACATGGCTCTAGCCCTGCTCAAAAACTGTAGAGCCTCTGTAGAGTGTATGGAGTCTCGTTTTTGTTTCTTTTAAACTGTGGAAACAGGATGCAAGCAAAGCCATCACACATGGAGCCTGAGATCAGACCTGAACAATGGATGTGTTCTTTTTAAACAGAGTAACTGGTGAAATCCTGAGTCTGGGGAATTTCTGATTTTACCAAAACTGGTGTCTTTGGGGTCACTGGAGGCTGTTTGGGGTGAGAAACAGCATGGCTTAGTGGATAGAGTACAGGGTTGGGAATCAGAAGGTCCTGGTTCCACCACTTGTCTGCTGTTTGACCCTGGGCAAATCATTTCACTTCTCTGTGCCTCAGTCACCTCATCTGTAAAATGGAGATCAAGACTGTGAGCCCCATGAGGGACAGGGACTGTATCCTACCCAATTTGCTTGTATCCACCCCAGCGCTTAGTACGGTGCCTGGAACGTAGTAAGACTTAACAAATACCAGAGTTATTATTATCAAACATTAACAACTGAAATAGATTAGAGCGACTCAATGACCGATCTAGCCAGACCTTCATGCCTCTCAAAATAACTTCCCAGATCTTCTCAGTTCTTACTTGAAAATCATTTCTAACCTCCAATAGACCAATCAAAATACAGAGAAAGCTCAAGTAGAAATCATGGTTATGGGGTCTTTTCCCCACTCTCCGCCCCTTTAGTCTTTCTCGTGCTCCTTTGGGTAACGACCCCTCTTCCTTCTCCTCCCTCCCTCTGTCCTCCATCAATATCTGGTTCCTCCTTTCTTTTCCTGTCTTTCTACTCATTCCCCAGCCCCAAAGCACATAGGTATATATTTTTGAACTCTATTTTAGTTTCTGTCTCCCCTTATCATTATTATTACAATCAAACAGGAGATACAGATACTGAAATCACTTACAAATAGGAGGAAAAAGGAAACTGCCTACATTTTTATATATATACATATATTGAAATAAGAGGTAGGGGTCAAATAGAAAAAAACAGGACATTGCTTTGCTTTTGTTAAAGTGAAGGAAGCGGCTGAGGAGCTTGGTTTGTGAGCTGGATATTAAGTCACCAGATCAACGAGAGTAGATACAGACCCTTTGGTGACTTGAGGTGCTTAGCTCCTGCAGTGAGAAGAGGATCTTAAGACCAAATGCAAAACCTAATGGCCACCAGGAGGGAGAGAAAGGAATATTGAGTTGAGAGATCAGCTTTATGGAACTCACCTAGAGTCGATGATATTTATTGAGGACTTACTGGGTGCAGAGCACTGAACGAAGCACTTGGGAGAGTACACTTCACAGTTGGTAGACATGTTCCCTGCCCACAATGAGCTTAGGGTCTCGAGGAGGAATCTTCACACGAATGTACACTTACCTGTACTGAGAAAAAGGGGTTGGGGGATGATGAGAGGAAACAAAACTGAAGGGGCCCTCTGGCCCTCTCATCTCTCTCTCCACCTACCTCTCACCCACATCCTACTTCTGGCCTGGAATGTTTTCCCTCCTCATATCTGACAGACGCTCCCCCACTTTCAAAGCTTTATAGAAGGCATATCTCCTCCAAGAGGCCTTCCCTAAGGCCTTATTTCCTTTTGTCCCACTCCCTTCTACCTCACCCTGACTTGCTCCCTTAATTCCTTCTCTCCCACCCAACCCGGCCCACAACTGCACAACATTATGAACAGAGCTGTAATTTTGTTTATATTTATGTCTGTCTCCCTGGCTAGAAGGTAAGTTCTTTGTGGGTAGGGAATATGTCTATGACACTGTACTCTCCCAAGTGTTTAATACACTGCCCTGCACACAATAAGGGCTCAATAAACATGATTGACTCTCTAGTCAGTAAGACAGTTTCTGAGATGACTGACAAGTAATTCCCACAGCAAGCACTCAATAAATACACATGACTGACTGATTACAATCATCTTGGTGACTTTTTTTCTTCAATTTAGCAGGCAGCATTTTAAAAGTTAAGATGTAAGTGTTCTCAAAGTACTGGGACTGGCTTGTGCGGTTTCAAATATTTTTTCTGCCTCCTCACTACTTGATAACATCCATTAGTTCTCAGCAGCCCGAAGTAATGGACTCTGGAGTGCCCTGCAGCCAATGAGGGAGGGGCAGAAAACCGGCAATGATCGTTTGGTTTATAAAAATCCAGAGGCAGCCTGCCACTTAATAAATAAAAGGAGGTTGTGAGGCAGGGCACAGAGTGTCCAAGAGAGCAAACAAGACATGAAGAGAAAAAAAAAAAAGCAGCAGAAATTCAGAAAATGAGAATACTCCTGAGAGAGCGGAAATGAGAAAAAGACACAAAATGTCATCCCAGGGGGAAGGTGACCATTCTCTCTGTGGCATCCAAAGAAATATTGCTTCTATTTCCAGTGATGCATGTGGTGGTGAGTTTTTTTGGCATGTGGGATAATTCTGATTTATGAAGCATTTTAAGAGCACTGATTACGGATATTTCAAAGGGCACAGGGAGCCAAAGAGAGTTGGTAGACAGAATTTACGGGACTTCAACAGTTCCTTTTTGTGACAGTGCACTGGTGATTTACTGTAAGGATTCTTATGGGCCACTACCACTATTGTTTGGTAAAGCAAATGGGGGATTTTATTAAGGCTTTCTAATTCCATGCTAACTGCATGCCTAGTAGAACCACTCTCGGCCTGGGAGTCGGAGAACCTGGGTTCTAATCCCAGGTCTGCCACTTGCCCCCTGTGTGATCATGGATGAGTCTCTTATTTTTATAATCATATTTATTGTTTACTTTGTGCAAAGCAGTGTACTAAGTGCTTGGGAGAGTACAATATAACATCAGACATATTCCCCGCACAAAATGAGCTCACAGCCTAGAGGGCTAGGCAGACATTAATATAAATAAATAAATGGATAGATAAATAAATATATTACGGATATATACACATATGTATGTGCTGTGGGGAAGGGAGGGAGGATAAATGAAGGGGCAAGTATGAGAGGCACAGAAGGGAGTGGGAGAAGATGAAAGCTCAATCAGGGAAGGCTTCCTGGAGGAGATGTGCCTTCACTGAGCCTCAGTTTCCTCATCTGTAAAATGGGGATTAAGAGTGTGAGCTCTATGTGTGCACATGGACTGTGTCCAACCCGATTAGTTTGTATCTACCACAGCACTTAGTACTGATAAACTATATTTCCCTAGATCCTTTGGAAGATTGGAAGGTTCTGGAAGGAAGATGAGAGTCAGTCAATAAACGAAGCAGAGCTTACAAATTCAGGAGAGGAGGGGCTGTCACTCACCCACCTGTCTGTTTGGAGTGAAGATATGTTCAGCTCCAAGAGAGCTTATAGATTTATAGAGCTTTGAGTATTTTTGGAGGTCTGCTTTTGTGTTCACAGAAGCATGTGAATTGTGAAGCAATGTGTAAGCATTTTGATTCCATCTATTTCCCCTCCTTCTCCCTGAATGAATTAAAATTGAATTTCTCGTCCTCATTTCTTAAGTGGCTTGATAATGACAGGATAATCATGAACTTCTCTCTCATCCAAGTATAACGGCTTTTGCAGACTACTAGGACGATTTTAATTATAATTCTGTGTGAAACCAGGTTCCAAGACACCAAGTTCTTTAAAATATCTAACATGAAACATTATTTGTTTTTTCTTGAACTCGTGTCCTAAAGGTTATATTTGAAAAGCACTTAAACTAATAAGGCTTTCACTTTTCTTCAGTTTTTTCACATTATTAACGGGGAAGCAGCTTGGCTCAAGGGGAAGCAGCTTGGCTCAGTGGAAAGAGCCTGGGCTTCGGAGTCCGAAGTCATGGGTTCGACTCCCAGCTCTGTCACTTGTCAGCTGTGTGACTGTGGGCAAGTCACTTAACTTCTCTATGCCTCAGTTACCTCATCTGTAAAATGGGGATTAACTGTGAGCCTCACGTGGAACAACCTGATTACCCTGTATCTACTCCAGCGCTTAGAACAGTGCTCTGCCCATAGTAAGCGTTTAACAAATACCAACATTATTGTTTTTCAAGGCCTTCTAAATGCTAGAGATACACTTTCACCAATCTTTTGGGGCATCAATCAATCAATGGTATTTACTGAGTGCTTACAGTGTGCACAGCACTGTACTAAGTGTTTTGAGGAGCACAATATAACCTAGTTGGTAGACATGTTCCCTGCCAACATCAAATACCCAGTTCAAGCGCCACCTTCCCTTCCCCACAGTCATACCATGCATGTCTGGGGTCTATAATCTTTCCAAATCATTCTTTGTGAATTTACAATCTCTCTTTGGGATGGCTCCTTGAGATTGGTACTGTTTAATGAGATGTAAATTTGGGAAAATCCTTAGATGTAATACCCTCTAGCATAGGTCAGAAACTTCATATTACCATCAGAAGTCATAAAAAGTTTCAAACAGTATAGGAAAGCTACTTTTCCATTCTGTATGTAGGAGTGAACAGTGTTCACCTGCTGGAAGGTGGGACTTCTAAGTGACCTGGAAGAAAATCAGATCTGGAGTCTTTGTTCTTTCCCTTTTTGGCTCCTTACTCCCCTCCCTTTCCCTCTACACCCCTTCCCTCCTTGCCCCCAACCCCCTCCCCAAAATGGCATTTGTTCAGCACTTACTATATGCAGACACTGTACTAAGTGCTAGTGTAAAATGCAAGATAATCAGATTGGACACAGTCCATGTCCCACAGGGGGTTTACAGTCTTAATCCCCACTTTACAGATCACAAAACTGAGGCACATAGAAGTGACTTGCCCAAGACCACATAGCAGACAAGTGGCCGAAGCCCAGGCCCAAGCTCTTCCTCCGAAGCTATGCTGCTGCTCCTTGCTCTCACTCACTCTTCCTTCCTGGGTCCCCTCCAAAATCTTCCACAGGGTTCCAATTTCAGAACATTTCACCCTTGGAGATCATTGTCCTAATGACAGTCTCCTCCAACCCCTAACTGCTCCACTGCTTTACATCAAGAATCACCATCATCATTAAGTGATATGGATCAACCCCCGCTTGGTGTTCATGGCCCTTTACCTGGAACTTACCTACATTAGTGAATTAAATGACACAATTCCTTCCCAACAGGTTTATAATCTAAGATCACACCTCACAAAGACCAATAAAGAAATGAGAGGATTTACATTATATGGACTCCAAAGAATAGGGTGTTAAACCCTGCAAACTGTCATTACTTTGTTTTTAACCTGGATTATATACATATTGCCAGATATATTTCTTTACCATACTAGGATTCAAACTCATTTGCAAGGGGAAAACACATTCACCCCATTGTCAACGGGAACAGCCAGAGAGGCAATCTCAATGTGGTGAAATGCAAATCCACTTCCCTGCGCGAACTATCTGGTCACTGTGCTGTGGAAATAGGGCACTGGATATGGGTAATCTCATTAATGAGCTCTTTGGAGAGTGAAAACGAGCTTTTAAAACAGACCTCCCCTTCAATATCTGAAACCCAGGCACTCTGTGTAAAATTGCAAGCTGAAAAAGGTGGTCTAAATGCATGCTCAGAGACATAAAGTTCCAGTCTTCCCTTCTCAGATAGGGCTTTCCCCAAAGTTTTAAACTTGCTGAGCTTTATGACAGCTCAGCCTTGATTCTGAGACTTTTTTATGGTATTTAAGTGTTTACTGCATGCCAGGCACTGAACTAAGCAGTGGGTAGACACAGCTAGTCAATAAAGTGTCCGGGTAAATACCTTTTATTATCTCTATTTTAGTGGACCATCTCATCCCTCCCCTTAATTTCTCCCAAATAGTCAACGCAGTCTCTGACCTACCTCTAACTGGATCGGAAAAATCTCATAGGAAATTTGCCTGCTTGAAGCAGCTAGTGAGGGTCCCCAGGACAGAAGGGTCCACTGCTCTCCTGGGTGGCTACCAAACCCAACCCCACTCCCCTTCGAACGCAAAGGCCCCCAGCTTTAATTGAACAGAAGCAGAAAAAACGGGTTCGAGCCAAAGAAGACCGTCACTGTTTGAATTCATAGTGTGGTCCGGGCCAGTGCCCAGCTTCTAAAGTTCACCCTTACCTGTCCTTAAATGATGCACGTTTATAGCTACTCATTAAACCTGATGGCAAAGGTGTTATTTCATAGGTATAGACGTGGCAAGCTGGTACATTCAGTGAATTACATTCTCAGAGAGATATTATGAAAACCCGAGTAGTCACAATATGGTTGTTCAACTTCCTTATGAATTAGTGATAATTTAAGGTATCACACATGACATTCTATTCAACTGCAGTTAATCAGTGAATGAATGAATCCCTGGTGTTTACTGAGGGCCACCTCAAAGTACTGTACTCAGCAATTGGAAAAGTTGAAAAGAGACAGAACACACGCACTCCCTGCCTAGGAGGAGCTTCTTCTTATGCCATTCAGTTGTGTCTGATCCATAGCTACACCATGGACACATCTCTCCAAGAGCACCCCATCTCCATCTGCAATTGTTCTGGAGGGGTATACTTGGAGGAGGAGTTTACACTCTACTTATCATTTGTCAATCATTCGCCAGTATTTATTAAGAGTGTACTCTGGGCAAAGCACTTAATTAAGCTCTTGGTTATTAGAGAAGCATTGTGGTCTACTGGAAGGAGCACGGGCCTGGTAGTCAGAGGATGTGGGTTCCTATCCCGGCTCTGCCACGTGTCCGTGTGATCTTGGGCAAGGCACTTCATTTCTCTGTGCCTCACTTACCTCATCTGTAAAATAGGTATTCAGACTGTGAGACATTTAGAACAGTGCTTGGCACGCTTAACAAGTAACACAATTATTATCATTTATTAGGCAAAATCCTGACCTCAACGTGTTTACAATCTAGAGGGAGAGATTACCACTAAACTAAATTACAGTTGGGGAAGCAACTGAGTATAAAGTTATGGATTTAACTGCTGCTGGTGGGAGGAGGTGAGGTGAGTAAATGCTTCATGGGTGAGGATTCAGGTGCATAAGTGACAGAGTTGCAGGGGAGGGAGGGGATAATGTTGGGAGATGAGCAATGAATCAGGAAAGGCTTCCTGGAGGAGATGTGATTTTAGTGATAATAATATTTAGCATTATATTGTGGTATTTGCTAAGCCTTATATGCCAGTCCCTGTCCTACATGAGGCTCACAGTCTAAAATACCAAAATTATTATTGTTATTATTACAGCCCTAAGGAAACAGTGCTTATGTCAAGCATCAATCTATGGAGTCAGATAAAAGAAAAAGGGTGAAGGATAGCAGGCTGTTAGATCAGAAACCATTACAGGTGGTAGCTTTGTCAGGCAAGAAAATTAGAGAACAAGATTCTGCACCGCTGATTAGTGGTTTAGCTGGTAAACCTCTCTATAATGGTAGAGTGGCATCATAGAGGAAAAAAATACATGAACTATTCATTGCAACAGACAATGAAAATATTAGAATTTTGGCTGAGAAGGAGCCATCTGGGAACACTTACTCTAAAAGAAACTAATGAAATTACAAGAACACTATTCTTCCCCCCTACCAAAACATCCTCAGAAATACTTAATGAGGCCTTAAGTAAATAGACTATGCAAGAATTACATTTCAGAATGATGAAAAATGCCTTTAACTGGAAAAAGCTTCAGCACACAGTTCCACAGTTCCTTGGAGTCGGGGGGGGGGGTGGGGGGGCCTCTACTTCTAATTTTGCTCAGTGAGTTGCGGGGGAGTTCCTTGAGATTATTAAAAGCAGCTCTCTGAAGGTCTTCACATACAAGAAGCTTCATGAATTGATCCTTGGAACTCTACCACAGGAGAGGACAGTCTGGCTGTCAAAATGAGGCCCTACATATCTGGAAGCAGTGCGCGAAGGCAATATGCCGAACCCCACTTCTACAACTGGATCTGATCCAGCTGCAAAGACTATCCATCTACTCTACCCCTGGCCCTAACTTATTTTAATATCTGTCTCTCTTGAAGACTGTAAGGTCCTTGTGGTCTGAGATCCTGTCAACCAACTCTGTTGAATTGCACTTGGCCAAGATTAAGAACTCTGCGCACAATAAGCACTCAATAAATACCTTTGAGATTGACTGACCACAGAGAGGGCTAGGGCACCTTGAAAATTACACTTTCATTCATTCAGTAGTATTTATTGAGCGCTTACTATGTGCAGAGCACTGTACTAAGCGCTTGGGATGAACAAGTCGGCAACAGACAGAGACAGTCCCTGCCGTTTGACGGGCTTACAGTCTAATCGGGGGAGACGGACAGACAAGAACAATGGCAATAAAACTTAAACCACCCCTTTAGAGCAAAGTGATAAGCTGTAATTTTGGAGAAGGATACCCAGTCAGCTTGCATGTGGTACAGAATCAGATGCTCATGTGCTTCACGAATATTACCCAGCTTCCTTTTCCTCTTGACCCTACTCCCTTGGCAACCTTCACAGTTCCCAGTGTGTAGGCATCTCCCTTTTTTCAGTGCTCCTTTGCAGGGAGGGCACTAGCCTGACAAGAGAGAATAATTTTTCCCCCTTGGAAAGGGGTCTTCAAGGATTCAGCTCCTTAAATTGTAGGTCTGTTTTTTGTTTCCTTGAGACTGACTGGTCCTCGTGGACAGGGAATGTGTCTACCAACTCTGTTCTAGTGTATTCTCCCAAGTGCTTAGCACAGTGCTCTGCACCCAGTACTCAATAAATACCACTGATTGATTTAAGGTTTGGCTAGAAATAAGTTGTTGGAGTTTTTTCCCCCCAGAAACGCTTGGACTGCCTGGACAAAGGTGACACGATGTAAATGGAGTGGTGTGTTGGTCAGCCTGTTGCATCATGCCCCTTAGAGAACAAACACTCCAAGTAGCAGTGCCCAGGACCCAGGTTCTAGCCTGGCTCTGCCACTTGCTCATTTTGATACTTTTTAAGCACTTACTATATGTCAAACACTGTTCTTAGCATCGGGGTAGGTACAAACTGGTTAGGTAGGACAAAGTCCCTGTCCCACATGGGGGGCTCACAGTCTTAAAAGGGAGAAAAGGTACTGAATCCCCATTTTGCAGTTGAGGAAACTGAGGCACAGGGAAGTTAGGTGACTTGCCCAAGGTCACACAGCAAGCAACTGGTAGAACCAGGAATAAAACCCAGGACCTCTGACCTCCAGGCCTGTGCTCTTTCTACTAGACCACGATGCTTTTCACTGGCCTGCTGTGTGACTATGGGCTGGTCCTTTAACTTCTGTATGCCTCAAATTCCTCATCTGTATAATGGCAATAAAATATCTCTTCCCTCTCCCTCAAACCGTGAGCGCTGTATGGAATAGAGACTGTGTCCTATCTGACTGCCTTGTATCTGCCCCAGCGCATGGAACTCGTTAAGGGTTTAATAAATATCAATAGAAGCGTATCTCATGTACATGTTATATTCTTCCAAGAGCTGAGGGCTTCGCATCACACCCATTACTACTACTTTCGCAATGCATGCTCAGTGTACCCTATCCCCATTAGCCAAAGTCCTCTCTGGCAGCAAGGGGTTTAGGCGTGCCATACACCGTCAAGAGCCTTCTTATTCCTCCTCCCTTTCATCCCCACCACAGGTTACATGAAGGACAAGCTCAATGGAAGCCCCATCATCCCACGGTAATCACAGCTTTGATAAACTGCCGCTCCATGGTGACCTAATGTAGGCTGACAGGGTAATTTAAAACATTCTTCATCCGGGTGAAAGGCTATGATTTGCCAACAATGACAACTCCCCAGGTCACCGTGAGCCTTGGGGAGCAGAGGCAAGAGAATCTGGCTCATCTGACACTTAGAGCTGGTTTATGACTTCATGATGCATTCAGCTTCCAGAAACTCCCAAATAAAAGACAAGAACAAGAAAATCCTTTTCAGTTGCTCACTTGTACTGATATAAGAGGGATTAGGGAAACTGGGCTATGCTCTGGGTTCATCAGAAATCACCTCCATTGCCCCACTCAGAAAATCTGCATTTGGCAATGCCAAAATGCATGCTGCTGATCACATTTCCTTTGAAAAGTCTGAGATAATGGGTTTTAGGGAGAAAAGTCGGGGTTGGTTTTTTTTTTAGATTGCTTCCTAGAGGTTTTTCAGATGCAGCGTGGCTCAGTGGAAAGAGCACAGGCTTGGGAGTCAGTGGTCATCGGTTCTAATCCCTGCTCTGCCCCTTGTCAGCTGTGTGACTTCGGGGAAGTCACTTTACTTCTCTGGGCCTTAGTTACCTCATCTGTAAAATGGAGATTAAGACTGTGAGTTCCACATGGGACAACCTGATTACCTCGTATCCCCCCACAGCGCTTAGAACAGTGCTTGGCCCATAGTAAGCGCTTAACAAAACCATCATCATTATATATACACACATATACTCATATTTCTCCTCCCTCCTCAAATACAGTGTACTTATTTTTCAAAATTTTGATAACTTTGGGGTTTGTTAAGCACTTACTATGGGCCAAGTGCTGGACTAGAAACAATACAATCAGCTCAGACATAGTCTTGGACCCACCTGGGGCTCAGTCTAAGGGGGCTGGAGAGTTGGTATTTCATCCCCATTTTACAGATGAGGAAAAGAGGGAATAGAGAGATTGGGGCATTTGTCTAAGATCACACAGCAGACAACTGGCAGAGCCTGGACCAGAACATAGGTACCCTGGCTCCCAGTCCTGGGCTTTTTTTCAATAGGCTGCACTACTTCTCTATTCCTATTCAAAGATGTTGCTTCTAAGTTTTCTGTAATCAAGGGTGACCAAGTGTAAATGAAAAACAAACAAAAAAGGGGATATATATAATCAAATGAAATTTCCAAGAAACCTTTTTTATCAAAGAGAGGAATGCCATGCTCTTCATTTCAGAGTGAACAAATACCAAAGGAAGACCAGATAAGAGAGGTAGAATGGATCACATCTTTACTTGCCTCTTACATGCTGTGTTCGAGTTAATACACAGGCCATCCAACCTATCGACTTGATAACAACAATGGGCCCTGAGACTTTGAGTGGACATCTGCTGGAGAGAAATGTTTGCTGCCTCCCACTTTACCAAGGACAGGTTGACTTTCTTTTAAAATCTCATTTGTTAAGCACTTACTATGTGCCAGGCACTGTGCACTGTACTAAGCACTGGGGTAGATAGAAACTAATTAGGTTGGCACAGTCCACGTCCCACAAGGGGCTCACGATCTTAATCCTCATTTTCCAGATGAGGGAACTGAGGCCCAAATAAGTTAAGTGATATCACCAAGGTCACTAAGCAGACAAGTGGTGTAGGCAGATCCTTCTGACTCCCAGACCCATGCTCTACCCATCGGGCCAAGCTGCTTCTCAGCCTCTCACCCGCAGACAAGGCACTTTCTTTGTGTGTCTTCCCCAGACAGAAAACCAGGGCATTGTTAGCAATTTTGGAGAACAATCATTTTCCTATTAGGCATCAGACCAGTGTGAGTTTTTAGGCAAGATACCTCACTTCTCTGTGCCTCGGTTCCCTCATCTGTAAAATGGGGATGAAGACTGTGAGCCCCACGTGGGAAAACCTGATTACTCCGTATCCACCCCAGCACTTAGAACAGTGCTTGGCACATAGTAAGCACTTAACAGATACCATCACCACTATTATTATTATTATTACCTTCTAGGCTGAGAGCCCATTGTTGGGCAGGGATTGTCTCTGTTGCCAAATTGTACTTTCCAAGCGCTTAGTAGAGTGCTCTTCACACAATAAGTGCTCAGTAAATACAATTGAATGAATGCCTCAGTTACCTCATCTGTAAAATGGGGATTAAGACTGTGACCTCTTTGTGGGACCTGATTATCTTGCATCTACCCCAAAGCTGAGTACAATGCTTGGCACATAGTAAGTCCTTAACACATACCATTATTGTTATTATTAATAATAATAATAAAGCAAAGTATTACCACTTTTTGAGGAAGGGTGGCCATGGGCGAATACAGAAAGACGGCCCAAAAACAGCGAGTGGGCAGTCCAGGGCAGGTATACTGAGTACGCGGGGCGGGACTTCAAGACCCAAGGGCGAGGTTTCCCCCAGCACCTAACAGCGAATAATGGTTCGTTATCAAAAGGCGAGCAGACCTGGAGTCGCCACAAACACTCAGGCTAATCAGGAAGTGAGACAATGCCTAGGAGCATGTTAAAGTATAAAAGGAGAAGAACAAAGGACTTGGGTGCCCTTCTCTTCCCTCGAGGGATCGCCCGCCACTTTTAAATTCCTGGCGTTATAATTCGGACAGGGGGATGGGAGTTGGGAATGAAATAAACTTGTTTTGGCCTTGTTTATCCCCTCGGAGTAATTCTTTACTCATCAAGGTTCTGAACCATAGTAGTCGGGAGCGGATCGCCAACATTTTTGGCGCCCAACGTGGGGCTCGAGGGGTCCCACTGAGTCTCTTACCTGAGGCTGGGGAGGGTGGTCAGTTCAGACCCCCTCGGAAAGCTGCGTGAGGCGGTGTTGCCCTCGCATAGGGTGTTGTCCGAAAGGACGATGCCGCCGAGGACTGGAGACAGTCGTTTGCCCTTGAGGACTGCAGGGACTGCGAATTCATTCAATTCAATAGTATTTATTGAGCACTTGGAATGAACAAGTCGGCAACAGATAGAGACAGTCCCTGCCGTTTGACGGGCTTACGGTAGAATCGGGGGAGACGGACAGACGAGAACAATGGCGATAAATAGAGTCGAGGGGAAGAACATCTCGTAAAAACAATGGCAACTAAATAGAATCGAGGCGATGTACATTTCATTAACAAAATAAATAGGGTAATGAAAATATATACAGTTGAGCGGACGAGTACAGTGCTGAGGGGAAGGGAGAGGGGGAGGAGCAGAGGGAAATGGGGGGAAAAGAGGGTTAAGCTGCGGAGAGGTGAAGGGGGGGTGGTAGAGGGAGAAGAGGAGCTCAGTCTGGGAAGGCCTCTTGGAGGAGGTGAGTTTTAAGTAGGGTTTTGAAGAGGGGAAGAGAATCAGTTTGGCGGAGGTGAGGAGGGAGGGCGTTCCAGGACCGCGGGAGGACGTGACCCAGGGGTCGACGGCGGGATAGGCGAGACCGAGGGACGGTGAGGAGGTGGGCGGCAGAGGAGCGGAGCGTGCGGGCTGGGTGGTAGAAAGAGAGAAGGGAGGAGAGGTAGGAAGGGGCAAGGTGATGGAGAGCCTTGAAGCCTAGAGTGAGGAGTTTTTGTTTGGAGCAGAGGTTGATAGGCAACCACTGGAGTTGTTTAAGAAGGGGAGAGACATGCCCATATCGTTTCTGCAGGATGCCTTTGAGAGACAAAGGTGGATTTACAGCTCAGGTAAGACACCATGGGGCAGGGCCCTTCTATTACCCCCGACTCCCCACTCCGTTGTTTACTGAATCCTAAGAATAAGGATAAATTTGGCCTTCCGTCCTTGAGGACTGAACACAATCTTTCTTTGCTCAACCTAGTGGCCCCAATACAAACTCGAGGATCAAGAAATCTGGCCAGAGCATGGGTCTCTAAATTATAACACGGTCCTCCAGTTGAACCTGTTCTGTAGGCGCCTGGGAAAGTGGTTGGAGGTTCCTTATGTCCAAGCTTTCATGGCACTAAGACTAAGTCTGAGTCCGGAGGGTAAGGGGTGCCGTATTTGTTTTACTGGATCTCCCAAACCCTCGACCGCTGGTTCGGCGGGGGAGGAGGGAGATTTATTATTGAATCTGAGACCCCACTCAGTGAAGCCGTCTTCTTCTTCCCCTTCCCTCCCGTGACACCCCAGACCTCTCTGGCGCCCACTACCCCTACTATTTACCCGCCGCTCTCAAACCAATTGCTCTATCCCCCTCCCCCATACTCCCCTTCACAAGCCCCAACACCGCATTTAAGCCCACCACATACTCGACATGGCACCCAATTTGGACTCCCGGGGACACTGACTAAAGACCCCCTGACTAAAGACCTCCCCCCACAACAAGACCTCCTTTGTCCACTTCGTGAGGTTGCAGGGGAGGGTAATAGAGTTATGCACGTGCAAGCCCCCTTTAGTTTAACTGAATTAGCTCAGGCGAAAAGTCAAATGGGCTCATACTCCGGCTTTAGGGACGAGTTCCAATCCCTGACCCTTCAATACGATCTATCCTGGGAGGATATTAATTTGCTTCTCTCCACCTGTATGTCCCTCCCTGATAAGAAGATGGTGTGGGATCTGGCAGTCCAGGAAGGGAATAAACGGGCAGTGGAATCTCAAGGATGCCACCCGACTGGAGCCACGGCCTGCCCACGGGAAAAACCAGACTGGAATTATCAGGAAGGGAGCAGAGATGGGGGGTTGAGAGACATAATGGTAGCCCTACTCCTTACTGCTATGGAAAAGGGAATTAAGAAACAAGGAATTATGACAAAGTAAAAGAGGTTGTGCAGGGGAAGGTCGAAAATCCTGCTGCATTCCATGGTAGACTGACGGACGTTATTCCACAGTACACGAATGTGGATTCCCCTGAAGGCTCGGTGGTTCTGAATATGCATTTTATCACCCAGTCTGCAGAAGACATTCGTAGGAAACTGCAGAAAATGCAGCTGGGCCCCCAAACCCCGATGGTAGATCTCCCTGCCCAGGCCTTTAGGGCCTTTAACAACCGCGAGGAAGATCGGGAGCGGAGAAAAGACTCCAGGGTCCGGCCTCAAGCCCAGGCCAACATGATCGCGGCAGCCTTAGGGATTCGCCCGGCAAACCCAAAAGGGGGTCGCAGACGGCACAGACCTGTTATAAATGCAGGAAACCCAGCCACTGGGCTCGTAATTGCCCCACCCGTGCTCAGTCCACGCGGGGAGGTCAAACCTTCCTGCCTGGGCCGTGCTGGAAGTGTGGAGGCAGCGACCATTGGTCTCGCAACTGTGCTGGTCCAGCCCCCCTCCCCGAGCGCACCCCTAAGGGCCTAGTGAGACAGCGAGTAGGCAGTCCAAGGCATGTATACTGAGGACGTGAGAGGACATTGGGGGGGGGGGGGGCGCTTCAAGCCCCAAGCACAAGGTTTCCCCCAGCACCTAACAGCGAATAATGGCTCGTTATCAAAAGGCGAGCAGACCTGCAGTTGCCACAAACACTCAGGCTAATCAGGAAGCGAGATACTGCCTCACAGTCAATCCCCATTTTACAGATGAGGTAACTGAGGCACAGACAAGTTAAGTGACTTGCCCACAGTCACAGAGCTGACAAGTGGCAGAGCTGGGATTCAAACTCATGACCTCTGACTCCAAAGCCCGTGCTCTTTCCACTGAGCCACGCTGTTTCAATAATTCGGACGGGGGCTGGGAGTTGCGAATGAAATACACTTGTTTTGGCCTTGTTTATCCCCTCAAAGTAATTCTTTACTCACCAAGGTTCTGAACCATAGTAGTCGGGAGCGGATCGCCAACATTTTCAGCCAGAGAGACTGGGCCCTCCTGCCAATAGGGACTGAAGAATAAAGCCTGTGCCACAAGTCCAATTGGCTTGTGCTCACACTCTTTCAGTTATACAGCTGGAAGAATCCATATGCAGGACTCTGAAAATGAAGTCTCTAACAGTGGGAAAGGAAGTAGGGGCAGAGGTGGGGCTGGATGCTAAGAAGGGCATTGACATTTGCAATTGCGGTTCCTATAAAACAGCTGGCTTTGTAAAATGTAGAAAAGTGGGATAGTGAGTTTTCTGAAACGTTGCCAAGCTGGTCAACTGGGCAGAAGAAGATATTCTTTCTCCCAGAAACCCCATTTTCTGGAAGTTTACACTCCCTCCCCAAATCCTGGTTCATTTACACAATCAACATCAAAAGTTAACATTTCTCACCCTTCTCTTCCTGCCCCAAGATCACCTAAGACCCTCTCTATTAACTTGGGTAGTTCATGCACCCATGAGAATGCCCTTTTGAAAAATAGTAACTAGATGGTAACAGTGAAAGTCGGTTAAGCATTAAAGAGATGGGTCACCTCACCAAATGAGTTCATGCATTCTCAGAGGGGGCCTAATTAAAACTAGGGGCAGCTGGCCCTAAGACACTCTGGTGTGGTAATTCTTTTGGGGGCCATGCAAGAAACAATGATTTAACTGCTGGCAAGTGCAGAATGATGCCTGATTAGCTGAGGGTGCAGCACAGAGGTGTCACCTTACTATTGATGGACTTCTTTGTTAGAGGCGAAATAAACAAGCAATCTCTTTCTCATTAAAGAATTAGGGGTGCAGTAGGAAAGGAAGGTGAAAACAACTAGGAGAGCAGACTTTAAAGGCCAGGAACATTCAGGTCTGCAATGGCTGCAACTGCCTGGGAATATTTAAAAAGGCTGAAAAATGTTCTAGTTGTGACAGAATTTGGAGATTGCTCAGAGATCAGACATGAAAATATGGAAGAATCAAAGATTTGATGGTTAGGGGTATTTTAAGGGAAAGAGAAGAAAATCAGTTTAAAAATATTAGAAATCAGGAAATCCAAAGGAATCTAACAGTGAATAAGCACAAAAAATTGATTAGAGGCTAATTCATTAGTAAAAACTCACATTTTTAAAAAGTCTGAAAGGGAAAGTTCTCAATTTAAATTTACAAAATAGAACCAGTTCTTTACATACTAATCTTAGGGGAAAATTAACTGATTTTTTTAATGGGGAAAAAACGAAAATATCTTAGTTTAAAAATTACTCCGAAGGGATAATACTTATTAGAGATAGTCAAAATAAACAAAGAACACCTATTTAGCTGAAAGGAAGGTAGAATTATTTTGCCTATGAAAGCAAAACAATTCATATAGGACAAAATATGTCTAAATCCTTTGCTCAACTTTGTTTTATGATAAAGGTCGAAACAATATTTAATGTTGACTGTTTTAGTCTGCCTTTTAAGTCTTGACTTCAAAGAATAGTACAGATAATTAATAAAGCCATGACTTGGGATTTCTAGGTCACTATACTGAATCCAGCCAAAATTCACAGATTATAACAGATTACAATGGAAGTTCAGGACAGGGATCATATCTACTAACTCAATTATACTTTCTCAAGCATTTAATACAGAGCTCTGCATACAGCAAGAGTTCATTACATACCATTGTTGACCGAAGGGTTTGGTTTTTCTTTTTTTATGGGATTAGTTAAGCACTTACTATGAACCAGGCCCTGTATTGAGCACTGAGATAGATACAAAATAATCAGGTTGGACACAGTCCATGTCCCACGAGGGGCACATTGTCTTTATCCCCATTTTACCGAGGTAACCGAGGCCCAGAGAAGAAGTGACTTGCTCAAATTCACACAAGAGACATGTGGCGGAGCCAGTATCAGAACCCCCGTCCTCCTGACTCCCAAGCCCGTGCTCTATACACTAGGCCATGTTGCTTCTCATGTTAAGCTGATTCTCCTTATGCTGGCAAGTTCTGTCACCTCCGCTCCAGGTGAGAAAACCTTGGATTGAGTTGAATGAAGCCTGCTGAAATGAGGAATTAGATGTTCAAACCCAAAATATATGATGAAACAATTTCCATTTCTTTGTAGCTAAACTAAAGTTAAGTGAAGAACCTCAAGATGATTCCGGTTTAACAGGAAGAAGAGAGACAGGATGGTCTTCATTGTCTATTCTGGCTATTATAGTTATGGAAATATCTGTCTTGATATTTAAAAAAAACCTACTTGGGAAGCTTTGATTCTAAACAGTTTTTGTAAGCAGGTCATAGTCTCAACCTGATTTCAGAATAGATGAGCACAGGCTCTGAACCCAAAATTATTATTGAATATAAGTATTAAACAAGCCACGATCTGTTATGGTTACAAAGATTAGCTCTAGAACAAATGTAAATTTAAGCAGGTCAGAATAATATTAAATATTTAGGAATATTTATAACTCCATATATTAAAACTCTATCAGCCATGGATGTAAATCACATTCCCTTATTAAAGCAGCTGAAAAATGATATGACTGACTGGCACAAATTTATAGTCTCCTACTCACGCAAAATGACTTTGGCTGAAGTTAATTTCTAGCCAAAAGATGGGCTTAATTCCACCCAACCCCATTTGATAATTTTTTGAAGGAAAGTGATAATGATTTACAAAAAAACAAACAAAAAAAACAAACCCCAAAGAGCAATAAGAATTGCTGTAAATATTTGGATTTAATCAGTGAAGACCTGCCAGAAAAAGAACCAGGATCTGACCATATGCATCTGGATAGCATAAATAATGGCTCTCAATTGGCAACTGGTTAATGACCCCAAATGAACCCAGGTCCTAGTCAAATGATAGGTCAACACCAATGCTCTCCGAGATTAATCTCTGTATATAGGACCCTGAGATCAGGTGGCTCATTACCTAACCCTTTCCCAATGTCTTAGTATTGAATCACTTAACTTCCCTGTGCCTTAGTTTCCTTATCTATAAAATGGGGATTTAATATGTTCTACCTCCTTCTTGGACTTTGAGCCCTATTTAGGACAAGAACTGTGTCCAACCTGGTTATACCCCAATGCTTAGTACAGTGTTCAGCATATAGTAAGCTCTTAACTAATACCATAGTAAATGAATGTTGGCAGCATTAAGCTATTTAAATACTTATTGTGTCATGGCCTACGCTAAGCACTAATATAAAATGATCAGACTGGATATGGTTCTCGTCCTGCTTGGGGCTCAGAGTCTAAGAAGGAGAGAGAGCAGGGATCTTTATTCCCATTTCACAGATGAGGAAACTGGGGCCCAGAGAGGCAAGTGACTTGCCCAAGCTCACCCAGGAGGCCAGTGATAGAGCCAAGATTAGAACTCCAGTTCCCTCACTCCCGACTGTGGACTTTTTCCAGTAGGCTACAACTGCAAAAGTTCTCACTGGCCTTTCCTTCCAACAGTCGAACAGTCTCATCTCACAATTCCCCTTTCATTTAGGATAAATCTTCAGTTTCCATTAGGATAAACAGAAAGTATTTTTAAAGCCTGGCAACCAGCTGGTTTGCATTATGTGGGTGAATTTTTCTTTAGGAAAAGGAAAAAATAGGGTTTTTCTGAAGGATCTTAAATAAGCCTCTATAACAACACTCTATACCCACAACTTCAAACTGTCAGGGCTGGAAGCCAAAAACCTAGATGCCTTCATTTGCCTGTGAACTGACATTTAAGTGATTTTCCTAGAGTAGAGTCTTAACAATAAACTACTGTACCTCAGTTTACAAAACGTTTTCCTAGTCACGTATAAAAGTATCTCCATGTATATGGGAGAAGTTTCTGAACAACAGATCATGGAGGCTGGAAGCCTGCCCAACTGTTTCGACTCCATAGAGAAAATGATCCTAAACTGTTGCTTTGGTGACAATTTCAGAAGCTGGCCATCCAATCTGGGATTGGACAACACCCCAGTTCTGTTTTCTGTACAAATGCTGGGCATTCGATACCACTGAGAAAACGTTTGATAGGTAGAATATCAACCACAGTAATCATTTTAAGGGGTTTTTTTTCCCCCAATGAATTTCTAAAACTTACCCACTACTTTTAACTTTAGGTGCATACTTATTCTAAAGGAATAGAAAACTGGAGAGAAATAATTGGGGAAAAATGTCCTGTCAAAAGATAACATCCCCAGCTATCATTAAAAACACTTCAACAAAAAATCAAGTCACAGATTTCACAACCACCTGAAGCCGAATTCAAGCACGTTAGATACTGGCAACAGAGTTTCAATTGATCCAGCAGGTAACAAAAAAAATAAAAATTAAGCCTCATCTCTTTGAAGAGTGCTTTACATCATCTTTAGACATTGTTTTTTCTAACAGCCCTGGGAGCAAGTTAGTCAAAGTATTCCGAACCTCTTTCCAGAAGAGAAATCTCATTCTCAGGGAGGTTCAAAGTCTTATGAATTTGTCCAAGGTACCATATTGTGTTTGTAGCACAGTTGGGACTAGGATTTACAGCTCCAACTTCAAGGCAGCTGCCCACCCACTGAATCTTGTTGCCTGTACCCTAGAGCCTCTCATGCCAAGACACTGCCAATTATGGATGGCACAACTGCAAACCCACAATCCAATCAACAATCAATGCTGTACAGGACGTTAATGGGCCAAGGAAGGAGTCCTACATGGAGAACAACACATGAGCCTTGGTCTTGAGACTTCAAAGCTGGAATCGGCTTGAGGGAATCAAGTCCTGTAAAATGGGAATTAAGATTTTGAGCCGCAAGTTGGGCAGGGACTGTGTCCTACCGGATTAGGTTGTATCTATGCCAGGGCTTAGAACAGGGCTTGACACATAGTAAGCGCTTACCAAATATCATCACTATTAAGTTCAAGAAAAATTTGGATAATACTATTATGCTATTTATTAAGCACTGTAATACCATAATATTAATGCTATTATTAAGTGCTTACTATGTGCCAAACTCTGAATTTAACACTAGGGTGGACAAGATCAAGTTGGACACAGCCCGTCCCACATGCTTCTCACAGCCCAAGTACGAGGGAGTAGGCTTTAATCCCCATTTTATTGATGAGGAAACAGACACCCAGAAGTGAGTTGCCCAAGGTCCCACAGCAGGCAAATGGCATAGCTGGGATTAGAACCCAGGTCCTCTGATTCCCAGGCCCGTATGCTCTCCACTGGCTATGCTGCTTCCCTGATAATAATATTGGTGTTTGTTAAGGGCTTACTATGTGCTAAGAACTGGAGTGGATACAAGATAATCAGGCTGGACACAGTCCCTGTCCCACATAGGGCTCACCACCTAAAGCAGCCTTTATCCAACAGTTCAAATGCCATTTTCTCCAGCTAACAGGCGTCAAGTTGACTCTTCTTTTTCCTATATCCAGATACACTAGAAGCATCTCTTAAAGACAGTTCCAGCATATAGTGGCCCCTGATGGGAAAGCACTGGGCAAGTAAGCATCTGGAACAGCATCATTTTAACTTTCCTGCTATGACCACTTAACAGGTCATACTGTTTTCACACTCATGCTCCTGGAATAAACAATTCTTTCCTGTATAAGACATCTTCTCCGTTTCTAAAAATCCTCATACAGTTTTTCAATTCAATGGCTTAAATCTTGCTTATAATCCACCAAAAAGAGACCGCTCTTTCCTCTAAATCAAGCTGTACTTTCAGGAGACCACTCCTTGGTGTACATGAAGCAAAACCGTTTTCACGCTACAAGATTCACTATCCCCTACTGAAGCACCCTCTAATTCTCCTTGGCTGGTTCAGAAAGGCTTCATAGATTCCAAAATGACTTTAAGCACTTCCCTGGTCACTGGACTTGCATTTGAAGCTACCCGTACACTTGACCAGTGAAACTGTTTGGCCTCATTTCAAGAAACATTCTAAAGCAGTGCCTGTGTCCATGTTCTCTAAGCCAGATGACCTCTCAATGCCTCACTGGACCAGGCCTTCTAAATTTCAACTACTTTGGGCTTTCTGTTTGCAACTTGTTCTGAGGAAGCTTTAAAGGATATACAAACATATCTGCTAACTCTGCTACACTGCATTCTCCCAAGTGCTTAAAACAGTGCTCTGCACACAGTAAGTGCTCACTAAATACCATTAATTGATCGATTATCCTTTCCCCTGGTTGGAAAGTTTCAACTATCTGATCAACTGAGCCGCTCTGAGCAGTGCAATCGAGACTCCAGGGTGTCCAAACCCTGAGAAGCAGAGTGGCCTGGAGGAATGACCACAGACCTGGGAGTCAAGGGACCTGGGTTCTAATACTGGCTCTGCCACTTGCCTGCTGTGTGATCTCGGTCAAGGCACCTAACTTATCTGCCTCTCAGTTTCCTCATCTGTAAAATGGGGATAAGATCCCTGGTTCTCCCTCCACTGAGATTGTGAGAACTAAATGTGTCAGACTGCATAGGACCTGATTATCTTATATCTACCCTAGGATTCAGTTCAGTGCTTAGCACATAGTAAGCTCTTAAATACCATTATCATTTTCATTATTAAAAGTACAATTAGAGGTCCAAGAGCAAAGTGCCTCTCTTCTGTTCTCCTGCACAATATTCAGTGCAGCTAAAAATGTGAGATAACTTTCCTTCCCTTCCCATTGATTTTATTAGCCCTCTCTACCACCCTCTCTCCCCAACACCCGCTGCAGGAAAGGACAGGAGTTAGTACCAACAAGAATCACCCTCAGGGGAGACTGTGCCCACCCAGCACAAAATGAGGGAGAGATTTAGTGATTAACCAGCTCAAGGTGACAAGGTGAATTTTTCAGCCCAGGTTACTCAGTTCTGCCATCTCCTGAGACAAGTAATTGTGAAATCGCCCTTCAGTTTGCCCAAATTGAACCATCCGCTGAATATTTCTGCCTTAGATATCTATTTTCATTAGAATAACTTCTCATATCCACCCATTTTCCTCAACTGAGACTTTTTCATTTCCTGCTTATTCTCCCTGAAGAGGTACACTGGAACTTCCCTTTCCATATTGGAGATTTCTATCTTGTTATTGAATGTTTGCAACAGAGCTATGTTTTCGATGGTGCATTCAGTCCACTGGTGTTCATGACACTTCATTTTGGGCAACTGATAAGTATTGTGTTATTAAGGAAGCTTAGACCTGCCAAGCCAACGGAAACTCCGATATTCACCCATTCAGACGTCTTCGAGACTTGACAAGTTGGACTCTCAACTGTCACAATGACTTTAAGGAATACTGTTGCTGAGAGGTACAATGTCATTTCCCTCACTCAGTCCCTGCTTCATGATAAATTCTGGAGGGGTTTGGCCCTCTTAGCTCATCAGGGGAACCACTTTATTTACTACGTAGCTAAATCACGCCAAGTAAAAATTACATGTGGCTTCATTCTCTATTCTTTTCCTTTCCACAGTCTGATCTACTGCTCTGAGCTGAGACCCTCTCCTTTCCTCCAAGATAACAGGCCACACTGCTTATCTAATGCCTAACTATTATTATTAATACATTAAGGTATCTGGTAGGTAGCTTTGAGCAGAAGTCTACATACGATGTGCTGGCCCTCAGCTTCACGAAGCTCTACCACCGATAACCCATCTAGCAGCCCAGCAGAAGAGAATGAATACTCACTAGAAGCAGCACGGCCTAGCAGAAAGAGTCAAAGGCCTGGGAGTCAGATGATCTGGGTTCTAATCCTGGCTTTGCCACTTGCCTTCTGTGTGAGCTTGGGCAAGTCACTTCATTTCTCTGAGCCTCAGTTTCCTCCTCTGTAAAATGGGGGTTATAGCCTACTCCCGCCCACTTATACTGTGTGCACCGTGTGGGACAGGGACTGTATCCAACCTAATTAGCTTGTATTCACCCCAGCGCTTAGAACAGTGCCTGGTACACAGTAAGAGTTTACGAGTACCATAATCAAACAAACAAACAAAAAAACCAATGGCGAATTCCAGCAGACCCCACCACTGAAATTCCAGGCTCCCTATCCCCTCTATTGTATTTTTTTAAATTTGCCACTGGAATGGAATGGCTCCTCTCCTGGCCACCACAACTAGAGGCCAAAATGGAGTGGTCCTTCCATGATCAGTCTTTGTTTCATATTTAACTGGCACAAAGGCCACATGGTCAACGTCTCCACGCCTTTCAGCCAGGCCCAGGTGTTGGCTGGAATAAAGTATTAGGCAGCGCAGATGAATAAAGGACAGAGACAACAGATGGATCTTTTATCTCACACTGCATTCTTCCCATTCATGAATTTAATCAAACCAAATTGATTTCGGGCCAGATTCCAGGGATACGAGGAGCAGCTGTATTGTTTGGTTTCCGAATGATCTCATCAGGCTCCAGCCCCCTCTAGGGATTAGCCTGCATCCTATTGTAACTGGGGCCTAGGTCCCTTCTCCCGAGAGAGTGAGCTACACTACCCCCTGACCTCATCCCACCAGACTTTCAGGTTTGGGTTGGATGAACACCAAGGCAGAGAGGAGCTGTCAGACTGGAGGTGGGTGGAGAACATTTAGTTCTCCGGCCCTTACAGGAGTCACTACACTCCTTCTCAGGTTCCCCTGGTTTTAATGATAATGATAGGAATCGTGGTATTTGATAATCAATCAGTAATAATAATGATGGCGCTGGTTAAGCTTTTACTTTGTGTCAAGTACTGTACTGAGTGCTGGGATAGATACTAGCATATCAGGTTGGACACAGTCCCTGTCCCTCATTGGGCTTACAGTCCTGAACAGGACCTGGCAATTCAGGCCAGGAGGATCTCCAGAGCCTAAACCTGGGCCTTTGCTGCTCTGTTTGCTCACACAGCGTGGCTTAGTGGAAGGAGCACGGGCTTGGGAGTCAGAGGTCGTAGGTTCTAATCCCGCCACTTGTCTGCTGTGTGACCTTGGGCAAAGCCACTTAACTTCTCTGTGTCCGTTACCTTATCTGTCAAATGAGGATGAAGACTGTGAGCCACATGTAGGACAACCTGATATCTATGCCAGCGTTTAGAACAGTATCTACAGACCTTGTATCTATGCCAGCGTTTAGAACAGTGCTTGGCACATAGTAAGTGCTTAACAAATAGCACTATTATTAATAACAGTAATAGTGGTATTTCTTAAGCACTTACTGCATGCTTACTACTTACTAAGTAGTGGGGTGGATACAAGCAAATTGGGTTGAACACAGTCCCTGTCTCACATCAGGCTCACAGTCTCAATTTACCTCATTTTACAGATGAGGTAACTGAGGCACAGAGAAGTGAAGTGACTTGCCAAGGTTCACAGAGAAGACAAGTGGTGGAACCAGGATTAAAATCTAGGTCTTTCCGACTCCCAGGCCCATGCTCTAACCATCTGGGAGAAGTAGAGGGTGGAAGTAAATGATGGCTGAACAGGAGAAACAGCAATGTGGAGAGAAACCCCTTGTGACTACAGGCTGTTAGATGAGGCCAGAGTGAACAGCTTCGGGCTCACAGAGTAGGTAAGCATTCACCTAGGTATCTCTGCCCCATCAAGCCCCGTTCTTCCCAGCAATCCCCCTATCTAATTGTGATACTTGTTAAGCACTTAGTATGTCTCAAGGCATAGAGTAGATGAGAGGTAGGCCAAGGCAGGTATCATCATCCCCATTTTACAGATCAGGAAACTGAGGCTCTGAATGGATAAGTGACTTGCTCATGGAGCAGAGCCAGGACTAGGTCCTGAATCCCAACTCTGTGCTCTTTTCACTAGACCACACCATCTCTCGATGCTTGCATTGTAATAGTAGCATGCTAACTCTTTCTCTCATCCATTTATCTTTGAACTTGTGAATAGGACATGGCTGGTATAGACTCTGAGGAGAACTTCTGGAGAAGCTGGGCACAGTGCCATGTGCATGAGGGCTTAACATAAGAAATATTGCTTTAATATGGTGAACCTCTGAAGGCATCATTTTACGGCCACGGATGGTGAATCAATCAATCAAGCACTTGTGAGAGTACAGTACAATGGAGTTGGCAAACATAAGAAGCTTATAGTCTAGTGGTGAATTTAACTCCACCAGGGAATCTAGCTACCCAAGTACTATTGACTATTTGGGTTTTTAATTTTTTTTTTGTATGGTATTTAAGTGCTTATTATGTGCCAGGCACTTTACTAAGTAGTGAGGCAGATACAAGCTAATCAAGTTGGACACAGTCCGTGTCCCACATAGGACTCAAAGTCTTAATCCCCATTTTACAGATGAGGTACCTGAGACCTAGAGAAGTGACTTGCCCAAGGTCATACAACAGACACATGGAGGAGCTGATACTAGAACCCAGGTCCTTCTGACTCCCAGGCCCGTGCTCTATCCACTAGGCCATGCTGCTTCTACTGAGAACCTGGGAGAGTACACTGCAGTTAGCAGACACGACCCCTGCCCACAGCGTGCTATAATTTAGCAGAGACAGCATCATCACTTCTCTGGAACCATCTCGGGTCTGTCAGTCACTGCTCTCTAGTTTGGGAGAAAAGGATTTCTGTTGTTGTTTGGGATTCCGAGTGGAATAAAAATGCTCACCAAATGAACACTCCTTGTTTACCCTGTATCTGACCAAAATAGTTGATTATCCTTTCAAAGCCACATATATACACACACCCTCACAAATATATTATGCTCCATTATCTCAACTATGTCCTCAAAATAGGATCTGAATATATTTCTGTGGCACCCAGTCTTGGGATTTAGGCCTCTAGGAGTACATTTTCTACAAAAATGTTCTTCCACATTTCCCCAATCCTCAAGAACCTTCACTGGTTGCCCATCCACCTCCACATCAAACAGAAACTCCTCATCATTGGCTTTAAAGCAACCCTTCCTACCTCGCCTCGCTTCTCTCCTACTACAAGCCAGCCTATATGCTCCACTCCTCTAATTCCAACCTTTCTCACTGTACCTCAATATTAATAATAATGTAGCTAATATTGGCTATCTCGCCACTGACTTCTCACCCACGTCCTGCCTCTGGCCCGGAACACCCTCCTTTCTCATATCCAACAGAAAATTACTCTCCCCCCTTCAAAGCCTTTTTGAAGGTACATCTCCAAGAGGCCTTCCCTAAGCCCTCTTTTCCTTCTCTGCAACTCTCTTCTTTGTCAATCTGACGTGCTCACTTTATTCATCTCCCCTCCCAGCCCCACAGCTCTTCTGTACGTACCTGTAATTAATTTATATTAATGTCTGTCTCCCCCTCTAGACCTATGCTCATTGTGGGCGGGGAATGTGTCTGTAATATTATACTCTCCCAAGCGCTTATTACAGTGCTCTGCATACAGTTACCACTTAATATACATGATTTGACTGACTTACTAGAAAGGGGCAACAGATTTCAGGGCTCACACACCCTGTCTACCCCCGGAGGCCTAAATCTAGAGAATCTGGAACTGGCCCAACTCCCTGCTACCTGGGTCACATCCAACAGTCTCCCTTCACACTTGGCTAAATACATGTCAGGGCCATCATTTGTCTTATTCCATCCACTCTGATAATTAACTCTGTTGGCTCTTCAATAGTACCCCATCAGAAAAAACGATTGCATGGCAGTAGGTGTGCTAGTCTAGATCAGCAATAGAGAACAATGCTGTCATTTCAAAAACATTTGTTCTTCCCAAGTGGTTAAGAGTCAGTGACTCAACTCTCCTATATTCACTTGGTCACAGACCTGAAATAGTCCTGATATAATTGACTTAGCATTATTGAGAGCAACAACACTAAACAACAGAACTGGCTCCCACCAGCTTGAAAGGTCAAAACTTTGTAAATGTGCCCTTTGGTATATGATCTGTAAACACGGCTCTGGATTTAATGTAATTGATTTTCAAGCCTGATAGTTGGCCAAGTTGATTTGTAAGATGAATCACGGTTGAAACTGAATCGATCTTTGGGTTGTGGATAAGTGGGCAGGTATCATCGACATGCCAGCCATACAGAGCCGGGGTTCAGAACTATCTCTTAACTGTCTTTTCCACCTCATCATCATCGCTAATAGCTGTTGCATTTATTGAGCTTTTAGAAAAATAATACACCTCCTCTGGGAAGCCTTCCCTGATTAATTCAAAACACTCCAGTCAACTCAATGCCTCCCTTAGCATTTATATCACCAGAGGTATTTATTGAGCCCCAACTATGTGTAGAGCACTGTATTAAGCGCTTGGAAGAGTTTCACACAACAAAGATAGCAAATACGTTCCCTACCAAAAATGAGCGCCTATCCTCAGTACTTAGGCACCAAGTCATAATTTTATTTACATATTAAGGTCTTTTTTCCAGCTTATTTATCCTGGTATATCTGTGCTCCTTGACTGCCATACCTTTGTTCTTCTTTCTGTTAGACCACGTCTTTTTTTGGCATGAGCATCTGTGTACTGAATATCTACCGTTGGCAAAGTACTTGGCCAAGTACTTGGGAGAGTATGATACAAGCAGGACACATGATCACTGCTCTTCCAGAGTTTGCAATCACATGAGGGAGACCAGGAGATACAAGGAGCAAACATCCAATTACAGACAAGAGAAAGAGAGTAAGTGCAAATGATAAAAACTTCACTCTTGTTGCCAACCTTCTTGGATAAAGACAGAGAGAGAATCGGGACGAATGATGGAAGTGAATAACAAATTGTAACAAATTAATCAGCCACAGCTTATCATCGAAAGAATAAAATCAGGTGCCACTCACATCAATTTTTTTAAACTACAGGATGAACATGTCTTTGAAACACATTTGCTAAGTTACAGCTTTCAACCGAGTTCGAGTGTTACTGTAATCAAAACACTCCAAATGCATTACGAGTTGAATTAGAACAGTCTAACAGATTGTTGTAATTGACTCACCCGCACCAATGTCTGGATCTTGATGCGTCAGGAACAATCTTCTCTCTAGAAAAGAAATGCAATTCACAACATTATTATTTTTGCTTTCCGGTGGCTCTCTGCATCCTTACAACATTTGGGTTTCCCAGTACAATAGCAAAGCTAATACCAACAACAACTGCAGTATTTAAGTGCTTACTATGTGCTGAACACTGTAATAGCCCTGGGGTAGATACAAAATAATTGGGTCGGACACAGCCCCTGTCCTAAATGGGGCACACAGTCCAAGTAGGAGGGATAACAGGTACTAAATTCCCATTTTACATATGAGGAAACTGTGGGCAGGAACATGTCCACCAACTCTGTTGTATTGTGCTCTCCCAAGTCTTTAGCACAGTGCTCAGCACACAGTAAGCATGCAATAAATACCACTGACTTATTGACTTATCCAAGGTCACAGATCAGGCAAGTAGCAAAAACAGAATTAGGATCCAGGTCCTCTGACTCACAGACCTGTGCTTTTTCCACCAGATCATTCCCCTTACCTGACTGAGCGGTGAACAGAATCATTCTTGCATGATCCCTTAAGTTTTCTGTACCCAGAGAATGAATCTAATCCTCACCCTTGAAATCATTTTCTAGTCTGCTGCCCCCACTTGATTAAGCTCCTGGAGAGCAGGGAATCCTGTTTACTTCATTCAATCGTATTTATCGAGCGCTTACTATGTGTGTAGCACTGAAGAGAGTACAATTCAACACTAAACAAACGCATTCCCTGCCCATAATGAGTTTACAGTCTACTTTCACTATTGCACATTCTTAAGCACTTAGTACAGTTCTCTGCATTTATTAAGCACTCAAGAAATACCACTGATTGAATTCCAAATGCTTTTACTTTGCTTTCTGCATCATGGAGGTTAAAACTATTTTTGGAAGTCAGAGAAGATATTTCATGTTGAGGGGACCCTACAGAAATACAGCATTTGTTCCTACCTTTACTGTGGACTTGCTAAAAATTACATTTTGGGGACAAAATATTTAGTTTCTCTCATCCTCCTTGTCTCTTTCTATAAAAGGAGTTACAGAGTTACCTAACAGAACTGTCCTTCGGAATGAAGTGTAATGAAGGAATACAAAGCACTAAGTAAACAAGGTGCTAAATTACTCTACTTTCTAAACCACTAAATGTTAGACTGCAGCATAAACATTATTGTTCTGTAGGGCACAGCTTCTTACTTACAAAGAGCAGTGCATAGAATCAGCTTCCTACCTCCACGGGAAGTGGAGTCTTGCCAGTCTTTCCTTGGCAATTATCTCTCAAGCTCACTGTCCAGAGAAAATATACAAGCTAGTATACAAATGCTTCGAAGCAGAGTGCCCTAGTGGACAGAGCTTGGGAATGGGAGTCAGAAGGACCTAGGTTCTAATCCCTGCTCTGCCACTTGTCTGCTGAGTGACCTTGGGAAAGTCACTTGGCTCCTCTGGGCCTCAGTCACTCCAATTGCTAAAGGGGGAGTAAGACCGAGAGACCCATGAGGCACATGGAGTGTGTCCAGCCTGATTATTTTGTATCTATCCCAGAGCTTAGTACAGTGCCTACTACAAAGTAAATGCTCACATACCATTAAAAAAGGCTAGTATTGTAGAAAATTAGTACATGTCAAGAAAACAAACATTTCTTCCTAAAATATCAAGATGCTAGGTGATCTTGTTAAGCAGCAGATATCCAGAGTGAAAACCTGTTTGTGAAGTAGTCAGATAAGTATTAAGTAATTTTCCAAGTCCAGTTCCACTGTGATGGTGACAAAAAGAAGAGTGGGAGAAAGAGGAAATGAGGGCCTAGTCGGGGAAGGCCTCTTGGAGGAGATGTGCCTTCAACACGGCTTTGAAGGAGGGCCTGATGGATTTGTCTGATGTCATTATTTTCTATCTGCCCCACTGCTTCTTACAGAGCTAGGCACACTATAAGTACTTTACCTCAATTACTACATGAGTAGAAAGAAAATTTCTACAGACATTTGGCAATGCCAGTAGCTGAGAAGATGATCATCAGTGCCAAAAACTGAAGTTAAAGGAAACACAATTCATGGGTTTGGGAAGCTAAACAGCAAAGGCCTATATCTAGATAGGTCCCTCTGTACTCAAAGATACAGGGAAATGCACCTCTGAGTGCTTGTGTGACTGAAAAGATGAATGTGGGACCCACAGTCCCGCTCATTAAGTGCACACAAAAATGCCATCCCTTATTGTGTTGTTACATTTGATGTTTGCAACACCTGGGGCTGCCTTTGCCTCGTCTCTTGTTCCTTATGGAGCCTTTGCTCCAAACGAGTCACTCCTTTCTCGACAGCAGAAAGGAGTTTTGCCAGTCTTTCCTTGGCAATTGTCTCTCAAGTTCTCAGCGGGGATGCACTATTGAGACTTATTTTTTCTTCAGAAATGACTCTAAGATTCCATTGCTGAAAACAGGATGACGCTTCCTGCACTACAGGACAAACGGAGACTGCCCTTTAAATTTCCAACTGGCATGAGACATGGGGGAAACTCAAGAGAAAAAGACTGAGTGGAGAGGAGAGCCTTGGGAATCAACAACAATTGGAGGAATTGATGAAGAAGACAGTCAACGGTGCAAAGGATGTGTGAAAGAAGATGCGCAGGATGGGTGAGGAGATATATTCTGGAAGCAGTGGTGGACACATGAATGGTGATTCAGATGAAACATCTGTTTCGGCAGCTAAGTCAAAGAGGACAAACGGGTCTACAATTAACGGTCACATTAAAAGTATCTCAAATGTGGACGGGGGCCACTGAATTGAAAAAGTGGGGAAGTGAACTTTAAGGAAGAAATCCATTGCTATCTGGACTGCAGATGAGCTCCCCATACATATGGAATTCCCAGGGAAATTGAGAAAGATTCACTGTTTTGAGGGCTGTGGATTGTGCCCTTGAGGGTTAAAACAGGGCTGAGAGAGAAAGCGGGGAAGAGAATGAGAAGTGTGGTGATGTCTGCAGAGGCTTTTAGTCAACGGAGCAGTCATTTGATGGAAAATAATCTGACATTAGTGCTGCATCTTGATTGGCTGGGAGCACCCTCTTCTGACATAATTTAAAATAATGCCTCCGGGTTCCCCGAAGAGTCAGGCTGTAGGCGAAGATTCAGTCAGATGGTGAGCTTTCTGAATAACAAGGGAAATTTTCAACCTAATAACCACAAGGTTTTGCAGTGGTCCTTCTCCACTGAGAGTTGAATGCCTCCATTTGTTTTCATTTCTCCTAATGAAAACAAATAGAAATGAGAGAACTCCTGGGACGAGAGGTGTTCCACGGCTCTTGGAAGGCTCAGTCTGTCCACGTAGCGTGCAACCTGCTGGCATGGACATGCTCAATGAAATAACGAGGAGATGTGGTCTTTATTACACACTTTCTAGGGGCCAAGTACTGGGGTAGATAATGATAATCCATTTGGACGCAGGCCCTCAGCCACACAGGACTTACACACAGAGAGAGAGAGAGGGAGAGCAGGTATCATCCCTGAGAATCAGCGTGGCTTAGTGGAAAGAGAACGGGCTTGGGAGTGAGAGGTCGTGGGTTCTACTCCCAGCTCCACCACTTGTCAGCTGTGTGACTTTGGGCAAGTCACTTAACTTCTCTGTGCCTCAGTTACCTCATCTGTAAAATGGGGATTGACTGTTAGCCCTATGTGGGACAACCTGATTACCTTGTATCTACCCCCAGCATTTAGAACAATGCTTGGCACATACTAAGCACTTAATAAAAACCATTATTATTATTATCCCCATTTTCCAAGTAAGGTAACTGAGACCCAGAGAGCTTCCGGAGTAACAAGGGAAATTTTCAACCTAATAACCACAAGGTTTGCAGTGGTCCTTCTCCACCTAGAGTTGAATGCCTCCATTTGATTTGCTTGCATCCACCCCAGTGCTTAGTACAGTGCCTGGCACTCAGTAAGCGCTTAACAAATACCACAATTTAAGTGACTTATCCAAGGTCCCCTGCTTGTTGAGAAGCAGCGTGGCTCACTGGAAAGAGCACGGGCTTTGGAGTCAGAGGTCATGGGTTCGAACCCCAGCTCTACCACTTGTCACCTGTGTGACTTTGGGCAAGTCACTTAACTTCTCGGTGCCTCAGTTACCTCATCTGTAAAATGGGGATTAAGACTGTGAGCCCCACGTGGGACAACCTGATTCCCCTGTGTCTACCCCAGCGCTTAGAACAGTGCTCGGCACATAGTAAGCGCTTAACAAATACCAACATTATTATTATTATTAAATAAATGGCAAAGCTGGAACTAGAACATGGTTCTTTGCTCCCCAGATCCCATACTCTTTCCACTGGGCCACACTGCCTCCCTATGCCTTGACGTATTAATGCCTGCACGTTCAAATAGAAAACACATAAATTAATAGAGATTTTCTTATGTTTTAATTAATGGTAATAATCAAAATGAATCAAAATGAAGTGTGATCATCATTTGAGACAGGGTCTGTGTGTGGTTTTTTTTATGGTATTTGTTAAAGCACTTACTATGTACCAGACACTGTACTAAGCGCAGGGGTAGATACAGATAATCAGGTTGGACACAGTCCAATGTTTACTGCCTGGTACTTAGTAAAATATTTAACAAGTACCATTAAAGAAAAAAAAACACCCTCTGCCAGGCACAGTAGGACAAAGGCAGAGTGTCCACTCATCACTCCCCACACTACTCCCTTCCCAAATAGAATTCCCCATTCCTGACCTGGGGGAGTGTTCTCTGGGTCTTTTTACCTCCTGAAGGGACAGAGCTCAGATAGGTACCACAACCCAGTGGCAAGACATCCTGCCACTGCATGAGTTTTGAAACCCTTGGATATCTCCATTTTCTAATGGGGCTGTTTTCCCAGAAAGACTTCCATTTGTTCCCACTCTGCTCCAACATGGAATTGTGTGGAGTGTGTATGGGAAGGAGGGAAATCCCACAGTGAGGACCTCTGACCTAATAATAATATTTGTGGTATTTGTTAAGTGCTTACTCTGTGCCAGACACTGTACTAAGTGCTGGGGTGGATACAAGCAAATCAGGTTGGAAACAGTCCCTGTTCCACCTGGGGCTCACATCTCAATCCCCATTTTACAGATGAAGCAACTGAAGCACAGAGAAGTAAAGTGACTTGCCCAAGGCCACACAGCAGAAAAGTGGCAGAGCCAGGATTAGAACTTCCAACTACCAGGCTTGGGCTCTAACCATTACATCGAAGTAGCCCACCTTTCCCCAAGGGAATCTGTGTGCGGATTTATGATGTGAGGGATACCCTACCTAGTCCTAAAAGTTCATATTCCCACTTTGTCAATTCAGCAGCGCCCATCTATGCTTAAGGCACATTTAGTGAGGATATTAATTATAGATTGGTTTTGCCCTCCTTGGCCTAATTGCCAAAACAAGTGTTGTGCCCAAATTACCATTCACCGGTCCATTGTTGCAACCAGAGAACATTTTCTCACCATCCATCCTCTTCCGTGAAAACTTGAAAGGATTGCCAAGGACAGACCAGCATGGAATGCTACTATCAAGAAGAGTGATTCCATGTCTCTTGTTCCTTATGGAGCCATAGCAGGGGGCATGGCCACCAATAAAACATGGTTTTGGGGAGCTGGGATACCCCTGTTGGAATCAATCATATTTACTGACTGTTTACTGTGTGCAGAGCACTGTAATAAGCCTAGGGATGGCACAATATAACCGAGTCGGTAGAAATGTCCTCTGCACACACCGAGCTGATGGTCTGAGGGGATAGAGTGATTTTGGCAGGGTTTGGGCTACACTGTCAAGTAACCAAGAAGAACCATCATGTTTACTTTGCCTGCCGCTAGTCAATCCCCATTCCCTCCCAGAAATGGGTCAGATTCACCAGTGCGCTAGGAAAACAGAATCATAAACTATTATTCTATTCCTAAAAACTAGAACAGAGTACAGATAGGTTGTTCTTTTTTTTTTTGCTTATTCACTGCAACTGATAAATATCATTTCTCTCTGCGTTCTCATTTTCTGAACTGCATCCTCTGTTTCTATAGCAACTTTCATTTCAGTAACCTGTAACCCACATTAAAAGCCTGTTATTTTTAGCATAGCATTTCCAAAAGTCTTTGACACAGAGTAATGGGAAGTGATTGCTGCCTCAAGATCAATGTAAAGTCCTACATAAATGATATAATGTGGCACATATGGTACAGGAAAAAATAAGTACACCTTCTACTGTGTGTTTTTCAAAACAAACTGCCATTTTGATATCGCTGGTATTTTATCCCTCACAGACATTTTGCCAGAAAAACTGAAAACCCAAATCTGTCATTTTGGAAATCAAGAATCCTTTGGTCAGTTAGTGCCCCTTTTAATGAGCAGGAGCCAAGTTCTAAAGGCAGGTAGCTAATGTCTTGAATGAATGGGCTGGGTTTTCAGCTCTAACGATTTTTGCAGCAGAAACGGTTCACATGACATGATACTGAATGCCTGGGAGACTCAGGTGCTAGGGGAAAAGGGAGCAGAGGGAAGCCTATCTGAAAACATCCAGCATTCGGGATGAAAATCTGCCAGAGCAGCCTTCCTACTGTGCTTGACCCTTTTTTGGTTTTTAGGTTTCAAGATGGAACCTGAAGACTTGTGTGTCTGTTCCTCCCCAAGCACGATGCCTGACAGTGACAGCTGAGGTAAGATGTTGAACAGGTCCTGGTGATTCAGCCCATGAGGATCTCGGGACCCCAAACCCGGGTTCTCGTTTCTGCATTTGGTCACAGTAAGGATAATAATTAATAAATATTGTGGTATTTGTTAAGCGCTTACTGTGTGCCAGGCACTGTACTAAGCACTGAGGTGGATACAAGCAAATCAGGTTGAACATAGTGTCTGTCCCAAATCAGGTTCACAGTCTCAATCCCCATTTTACAAATGAGGTAAACTGAGGCAAAAAGTGAAGTGATTGGCCCAAGGTCACACAGCAGACAAGAAGCAGAGCCCAGAGTAGAGCCCATGACCTTCTGACTCCCAGGCCTGTGCTCCACAGTTCTGCCCAAATGACTTATTCTTGATTAAAGGACCTATTGTCCAGATTATGGGCTATTTGGAGAATTGAATTATTTGATGTCTGTCTCCTTCTTTAGATCATATAGACCTTGTAGACATGGCCTGTGCCATTTTCTTTATTGCTTTAACTGTAAGCTCCTTGAGGGTGAGAATTGTATCTATCGACTGCATTGTATTCTTCCCATCAACCAATCGATAGTATTTATTGAGCACTTATTGAGGGCAGAGCACTTGGGAGAGTACAATACCATAGAGTTGGTAGATATGCTCCCTATCCACAAGGAGCTTACCGTCTAAAGGGTCCCAAGCACTTATAGTGGCTCTGCATAAGGTAAGCACTTCCTCTTACTGCCTCTTTTAAGCAAGGCTGGTATGCCCAGGGATCGATTGCCTTTGCAGGCCCATGTCGGGGGATTCCGCTTGTGCCTGGGCACACTGTAGAATGTGCTTCCCTGCTTTTAAGAAAGTAAACAGGCACTTGAATAGTTTGAACTCCATTTTCTGCACTACCCTTCTTTCTGTCTGCTCTCTCTCTGACACAGGCAGAGTTCCAGCAAAGGAGAGCCGGACCGGAGCACATTCATTCATCACACATCCGCGCTGTGAGTGTATAAAAAGCCGTGTGCCATGGTGAACGCACGGTGCACATCAAAGACTGCATGCCTCTGCCCCGACCGAGCCAACGGCAGGGGGCATTTCCGCAAGGTTCCAGAACTGCATCCTATTGGGTAATATGCCCCTCTAGACTGTAAGCTCGTTGTGGTCAATCATATTTTGTGAGCACTTACTGCGTGCAGAGCACTATATTAAGCACTTATATAGACTTATACAAACAGACACATTCCCTACCCACAATGAGCTTACAATCTAGTGAGTGCTTGGTGCTAAGTAAGCGCTTAACACATTCCATAGTTACAATTCCTGGAACATAAAGTAAGCACTCAAATACCACTGTGCGATTGATTATTCTGAACTACTTTAGCCCCTAGTACTGTGTACCTCACCAAGAGGGTGCTCAATAAGGGCTACTATTACAATAACTATAGGTGCCTAATAAATCCTACTGACTGAATGAATGAAAATTGATGTGGCCTTGAAGTTCTGAAAATTATGGAACTGTTAAAACCCTTGAGAACACAGAGCTCTTTGTACTAAAGGCAGCCTGCAAATTACCAGGGTAAGAGGGTCAGGCTCCTTCCAGTGCTCAAACAAAACCCTTACACTCAGCTCATATGCATCTGCCTGGGATTTCAACATAGATGTTGAGAAAAAGCCCAGATCCCAGAAGTCAAATCGATAACTTGAGATATGCTGCGAGATTTCTAGTGTTCAAAGTCATGGCTAATGATGACAAATTCTACCCCCTACCTGGTCCGGATGCTCACAGAAAGCTTTTCTTTATGTTGGCGACATCTGCAAACGTCAGCGGCGACTCCTCCATCACTGGGTTTCCAGCCATTATCGCAGATAGTTTGCAATTATGACCTTCGGGAGGACGGATGTCAATGAAAAGCGGAGAAGCAGTGTGGCCCAATGCAAAGAGCATGAGCCCGGAAACCAGAAGACCTGGGTTCTAATCCTAGGTCTGCCCTGTGTCTGTCCACTGTGTGACCTTGGGAAAGTCACTTCACTTCTCTGTGCCTCTGTCGGCTCATCTGTAAAATGGAGAATAAGGCTGTGAGCCTCATGTGGGATATGGACTGTCCAACCTGATTGCTAGGTATCTACCCAGAACTTAGCACAGTGCCTAGCACATAGTAAGAGCTTAACAGATACATCAGAAAAAAAAATTATATATACAAAAAGAACCTCGGTCACCCGGTCTTCCAAGCATCCTTTTTAAATTTAGACAGAACCCTGAACACAAGGGACCACAGTTCTGACCCAGAATGGAGTTTCTTATGTCTGCAATAGAACGTGACACACTCCTTGATCACATCCCTCAAGACTGAAGTTCACTGTGGGTAGGGAAAGTGTCTACCAACCCTGTTAAATCATACTCTCCCAAGAGCTTAGTACAGTGCTTTGTACACAGTAAACACACAATAAATACAATTGATTGACCGAGCAGTTTCAAATTTAGAAGGGAGACACTAGTTGGAAGTCAGAGGATTGCCACGTTCAAATCTTAATGGGTGATGGCTTTTAAAATCTGTTCTTTACCATTATATCACGGAGCTCAGTGAACATTTTCTTGAGTTCAAATCTTGCAGGAATAAGCTTAAATTTCAAGTGATGAAGTATATTACACAGGGTATTTCTTTCCCAAAAGAAATGAATAAGCCTAGTGGACTTAACTTCGGCCAATGCTGATTGTGTAAGGAGAAGTCTCAACCAGTCCATATTTTGGGACTTGGATGAGTGCTCTGAAAGGGAAACTGAGCTGGAATTTTAGTTCTACCAGCTGAAGATGGAAGAGCAAAGGCTGTTTGTCTTCGGGCTGAAACTTGAAGAGGGAATTGGGAATAAGGTCTTCTGTAAAGAAAGATCATTCCTTTTTCAGAAAACCTTTGGCATTAGGACATGCTCCCTTTCATTTTAATTTTTTATTATTAGTATGAATGTCGGTCTTTAAACTAGATGCATGGAATGTCTCAGAAAGTTCTCTTTGACTAACTCAGCCATTAACATGGATTGCACCTCTCTTCTCCAACACATGCTGTGGATTCATCTGTTTCTCCCTTTTAACTTTTGCTTTTAATTAATCTTTGTCTGAAGGGCATGTCCTCGTTACACAGAAGCATGCCTCAGTGGTGCTGATGTTCAGCTGAGGTGACCTCAGGTTGGTTAACAATTATCACCCAATAGTTTTCCGGCCAATTATCTCCAAAGGTACGAGAAAGGATTATTTATTATACTCGCCTCTCTCGCCATGAAAAAAAAGCCAGAAAATTAATTTAGTTTTCATAGGGAAGATTATAAATCCGTAGTTTAACACATTATGAAAGAACTGTGAATGGAAGGCATGGTTTCAATCTATCTCTGGATTTTCAGGCAATCTCAGGGGGATTCCCAGATACTAAAGAGTTGCCCGTGCGATGTGTTTATGTAATAGAAAGCCATGATAACCCACTTACGGTGGATTTGGGCAGGAGCCAAAACTAATGCAATATTCCCTTTAATAAAATTGCCCCACAGATTCTTTGCCCTGAACACATCAATCTAGGCAGGGTCACTCCAGGTTGTATCATTTGGGGTGCTATGAGCCCTATTGGAAAAACTACACATCCACACGTACACATCCAAGTGTGCTTTGCGGGAGGAATGAGTATGTCATGAATGTGCACATAGTTACAGGGCTGTCTTTCAGTTCAAAGACAAAATTACTGATTGTATTCATGGGTTTGAGTTTCATGCTAAAAACTCTTGCACCCTTGCATATTGGGCCAATGAGAATACACCACAGCACCTTTTCAGAAAGCTTTTCATTTTGGGGTGAGCATTAGTTAGACACCAAAACTTAAGCAGGATAGTTATGACCTACTGTCAGGGATTGGAGTTGTTTTTGCAGAAGTGGTAATGGTTTGGCTTGAGCCAGCCAAACCCTCTCCCCCATCCCAATTCCTATGGCCATGCTTGGGAGGTTTTTGGTAGTGAGAAAGGGTACAGTCTGGGTCCCAGAACAAAATAACCCTAGTGCCCCAACAGTGGACCATGTGGAGGTGGGAGCGGGGGCAGAGAAATCTTTTTTTTTCATTGTTATGTTTTGGGGTTTTTTAAGTGCTTACTACTGCCAAGCTTTGTACTAAGCTCTGGGGTAGGCACAAGCTAATCATGTTGGACATCGTCCAAGACGCACATGGGGCTCACCCATTTTACAGATGAGGTAACAGACCCAGAGGAGCAAACTGACTTGCCCAAGGTCACACTGCAGACAAGTGGCAGGGCTGGGATTAGAAGCCAGGTCCTTCTACCTCCCAGGCTCATGTTCTCTCCGCTAGGCCATGCCCATTCACCCAGTTATTGGCAAAACGGTAACGCAGTGCCGTCGTATGGAACACAGATGGGAACTGGAAAAATTCTCCCCACATCAGCACGGCCAGATATCTGAGATCTGTCCTTGTCTTGGGAACTCCACCTTTCTGGGTCAGCAAGATGAAATATGCCTTGTCCATTCCGGGTCAAGTGCTCAATTTTCCAATTAGAAACTTTCCCCTCTTTAGAAACTTACAATGACTGAAAGCTTATTGTGGGCATTTGCCATTTCCTCCCCAAGGTTCAAGAAGCTCGTACTCAGATGCTACAAATCACACTGACAGCCTCTGTAGAACCCCCTGAGACATCAAGCAGAAAACCAGTAAAGACAGGGATAGGCAGAAAACATTCCAGAAATAAATCATAGGGTGCTGTGAGCTCTTTGGTAAACTTCCCACAGTTATTTTTATAATGGGAAGAAACCAGAGAGGCTGCCTTTTTTTGTCCCAGTATCCCTAACTTACTGACTTCTTTCACTTGGTTCACTCGTAGGCTTCCTGAGAACCAATGTCTGCTACGGAGATACTTGTGTCTTTGGGTTCATTCTGTTAAAACAAAGAAGTATGAACGCTGAACAGATTGCCGATGTCAGAAGCAGAGGATTAAAGAATCTGGAAGAATGAGCTGAATGGGAAACCACTGCCCCAGGAGCCAAACTTAAAGATAAAACATAGACACTGATGATGATTATCTCATATCTACCCCAGTGCTTAGACTAGTGCTTGACACAAAGTAAGCACTTAAATACCAAAATTAATCAATTAATTCATGATGTGTTCATCTAAACAAAAGGCTTCAGTCAATCAATCATATTTACTGAGTGCTTGCTGTGTGCACAGCACTGTATAAAGTGCTTGGGAGAGTACAATAGAACAATTGGCAGATACATACTCTGCCCACATTGAGCATATAATACAGAGGGGGAGACAGACATTAATATAAATAAATTACACAAATGTATGTAAGTGCATAGGGCTGGGAGTGGGGATGAATAAAGGGAGCAAATCAGGGCAACACGGAAGGGAACAGGAGAAGAGGAAATGAGGGGTTAGTCGGAGAACTTGGAGGAGATGGGCTTCCAATAATGCTTTGAAGGTGGGGAAAATAAACAGTCTTGAGACCTTTTCTCATGTCTCAGTCAACAGGAGAGCAGACAGATACGAGATGGTGTAGTGGATACAGCACAGGGTGGGAGTCAGAAGGTCATGGGTTCTAATCCCAGTTCCGCCACTTGACTGCTGTGCAACCTTGGCCAAGTCGCTTCACTTCTCTGTTCCTCAGTTACCTCATCTGTAAAATGGGGATTGAGCCTGTGAGCCCCTCTTGGGACAAACTGCTTACCTTGTATCTACCCCACTGTTTAGAACAGTGCTTGGCACATAATAAGGGTTTAACAGATACCATAATTATTATTACCACCTCAATCTCACCTGTCTCATTATTGACCCCTTGCTCACATCCTACCTGTAGACAAGAATTCCTTCCCGCTTCATTTACGAAGGATCACCACTCTCCCCACCTTCAAAGCCCTTCTAAAACCACATCTCCTCCATGAGGCCTTCCCCAACTAAGCCCATGTTCAACCTAGTCACCCTCCCTTCTACATTCCCCTGTCCATTTAGATCTGTTCCCTTTCATCAGCCCCATGGCACTTATGTACCAATCCTTATATTCTGTCATTTCCCTTTTACTTTATTTTATTGACTGTCTCTCCCTCTACTTTGTAAGCTCCTTGTGGGCTAGGATCGTGTTTACCAACTCTATTATATTGCATCACTCAAGCGCCCAGTACAGTATTCTGCCACAGTAAATACTTAATAAATACCACTGACTGGCAAAGTCCAGCTTGTGATTGGAGAGCTAATGGCCAACCAAAGCAGCAGCTCAAAAGGAGAACCTAGGACATTATACAGAAGCATTACTATGCCCCCGGAGTCGAGGGGAGGGGATGGAAGACGAGGGGAGTGGACAAAAATTCACACTGTACTTGCCATTCCACATTCTTGCAAATTTTCTCACGTGAAAGATCTGTTCTTCCCACCCTATCTATATTAGCCAAGTGTATCTCTTGGATAACAAATCTTCTGCGAGGGTGCTAGACTCTTAGGTGTCATTATGGAAGATCCATAATATTATGATGTACTCATCCCTGAAGCGATGCAGTGGATTACAGTTTTTTGTGGGGTTTTTTTAGTAAGCCAATGAAAATATATTATGGAAATCCTAGCATAACCCTTGACTTCTATGGACTCAGTAAGAGGCAAGCCACCTGGGTTTGCTAAAAAAAACAAACAAAAAAACTATATGAACGCTATCAGTGACATAGGTTAAAAGTTCTGTCTTGCCATTTATTTTGGAATGAATACATTTTCCTCTGGGGAGATTTTAATTTATCAGGGGAATTTACGGGTGAACAGGTGATTTCAAGTGAGATAAAATGTATAATATACAAAAACACCCTATTGGTGAGTCATCCAGCCAACTCTCTAAAAGACTCATCTCAGATGGAATGGTGTTCTGGAAATATTTTTTGAGGTTATGAGCTTTTTATTGCTTGAAGAGAATGGCTTTTCCCAGCCTGGAGTCTGGCTCCAAATGAAAACTTTTATTGGGCTTTAGGCGGAGGGAGAACCCTCCTTTATGTCAACCCCTTCCCTAGCCTCAAACCTCTTCCTTGAAATCTTCCGTGCTTCCTAGAAAGAGTTTGAGGAATTTCTTCCAGTTAGGCTTCTGACCCTTTTCCAACAAACATGCACCCATAAGTGAACTTCACTGTCGATGGTGTCCTCTTGGAATATGAAGGACAGCTAGACATATGAATATATGAAAAAGTCCACTTTCTCACCAGCCTAGAATCCTATCCAGGGCCACCTTCAGACGGTTAGGGGGGAAACAACAGCCTCAAGGTCTCAGAGGAGCAGCAGAGAGGTGGGATGGTGCTAAATCGAGCTGTAGATTAAACATTTTAATATAATTGTGATACTTGTTACCCCTCTCAGGGTCGTATCTGAAGGGTTTCCAGTACTCTATAGTCCCAGCTACGGGAGGGAGAGTCAAGCAGAGGCCTACCCATTCCATTCCTAGCTTGGGCAGTGGCTAGCAAGTGGAAGGCCATCTGCTACAACTCAAAACTCACCCATACTGGGCAGCAGAGGCATGGGAGACAGTTGAGGGCAGAGTCTCGAGTTTACTGTGAAAGGTGGCAATAGTAAACCACTTCTGTATTTTTACCAAGAAAACTCTATGGGTACACTACCAGAACGATTGCAGGTGGAGAGCGGGGCGTTGTGGGAGAGATGTGTCTATAGTGTCGCTATGGGTCGGAAACCACTCGACAGCGTAAGACAAGATATTTGTTAAGTGCCTACTATGAGGTGAGCCCGGGGGTATATACAAGTCCCTCTAGACTGTAAGCACATTAATAACGATGGCATTTGTTAAGCGCTTACTATGTGCCAGGCACTATATTAAGAGCTGGGGTGGATACAAGCAAATCAAGTTGGACACAGTCTCTTTCCCACATGGGGCTCAGAGTTTCAATCCCTACTTTATCAATGAGGTAACTGAGGCATAGAGAAGTGAAATGACTTGCCCAAGGTCATACAGCAGACAAGTGGCGGAGCTGGGATTAGAACCCATGATCTTCTGACTCCCAGCTATAACAAGTGCCTAGTACAGTGCTCTGTACTGTAAAGCAGTGTACTGTAAAGCACTGTAAATAGAGAAGCAGCGTGGCTCAGTGGAAAAAACCCGGGCTTGGGAGTCAGAGGTCATGGGTTCGAATCCCGGCTCCGCCACTTGTCAGCTGTGTGACTGTGGGAAAGTCACAACTTCTCTGTGCCTCAGTGACCTCATCTGTAAAATGGGGATGAAGACTGTGAGCCCCACGTGGGACAACCTGATTACCCTGTATCTACCTCAGCGCTTAGAACAGTGCTCTGCACATAGTAAGTGCTTAACAAATATCAACATTAAACATTAAATTAATTAAAGCACTCAGTAAATACCATCAGTTGATTGATTAATCAGGACAGAAGAAGTCTCTGTCTCTCACGGGGCTCACTGCCTAAGTAAGAAAGAAGTGCTTGGTCCAAGTCAGAAAAGGAGTCCAATCCTCCTATCTCTTCCCCTGCCCGACTGCTGAGGCAACTGGAAGCAGGAGAGAAGGAAGACCGAGCAGTTTGGGTATAGCCTGTGTCTGCAGAGGCCACAGGTGTTGGGGGCTAGTTTAGTTCGCAAAGCCGGTGGATTGAGTTAATTCCCCGTGTGCTCCTCCAGGAGGCCAAAATCACAAAGGTAGCACAACTAAAATTTTTCATCTGCGCCGGCGAGGCAAGAGGTTAAGGTGATGGATGATTTTCATCGGCAGCCTGTATTAGTATTTACCGAGGGTGGGGGCACGGCAGCACAAGACATGACCTGTTTCTTTAAGAACAGGAAATGGTGCAGGTCGGGAAGCTGCTGGGTGTTCAGGGACCGTGTTCGTGTTTTATGATCTCATCTCACAAGAGAAGCATCCCAGCTGTGTGGATTGCACATTCTGGTTAAACGGAATGTCTGAGCCTCTCTCCACTGCTCTATCTCTTCCTTAGTTTGGACTGGAACCTCTCTCTATGCTTTCAATTTTCCTCCCGTCCCCACCCCAGCCCCTGAACCGGGCTAATGCCCAAATTCTCGTGAAATGATTCTGCTCCAGAATGATGTTGGTCAGGATTCACTACCTCGAGATTTGGGAAGAAAAACATCTCCATTTGGAAATGCAGGGTCGTTGCTGAAAGGATCCATTGTGTGGCAACCTCTGGCCTCTCTGGCGTAGTCATCCTCAACTGACGGGAGGGAGGACGAGAGGAAGCGAGGGAGGTCCTTTGGAGTTCAGAACGAGGCCCTGAACATTTGAACCCGCCAGGGTTAGCCCTCCACTTTTGTGACCTGGAGGCTCTGCGGATATGTTTGGATTCACAGCTTGTTTGTGTTTGTAAATGAGGCTTGAATACCAAACAGGAAGCTACTTGTCTACACATTAACAGGAGCAAGAGGCAGGAAGAGAGAATGAGTAAATGCCTTAGTATTCTTCTGGCCCATTTCCAAGTAATGGCTCAGATTTTCAGGGATGTTGGTTACCTTAAATATTAGGGTCTGCCAAGTTTCCCCAACCTGGACTCCCCTTTCCTGGTCACAGTTTCTACCTATCTGTCCAGTTGAAATCTAGCTGTCATCTATCAATCATCGATCTTCTACCCAGCCTCTATGTATCCATCACCTACCTCTATAGACAAAGATGAATAGGGGGAGCAGAGACAGACAGAGACGACCTCCCCCAAAAGCCCTATTGAAAGCTCACCTCCTCTAGGAAGCCCCCCTTTTCCTCTGCTCCTCTTCCTCTCCCCATTGCTCTGACTCCCTCCCTCTGCTCTACCCTCCCACCCCACAGCACTTGTGCATAGGTACACATTCTATTTATTCTATTAATGATGTGCATATATCTATACTTCTATTTATTTATATTGATACCTGTCTACTTGTTTTGTTTTGTTGTCTGTCTCCCCCTGAATAGTCTGTGAGCCCATTGCTGGGTAGGGAATGTCTCTATCTGTTGCTGAATGGTACTATCCAAGTGCTTCCTGCAGTGTTCTGCACACAGTAAGCGCTCAATTAATATAACTGAATGAAGTGAATGAAAGATTGAATGAATGGCATGGCATGGGTTGGGGGTGGAGAAGAGAGAGGTTATCTTAGGCAAGAAGCGATAAGCAACAGCAAGAGGCAACTGGTCATTAAGTCAGAGAAGAAATGACATATTTGATGGATGTGATTTTTTTCCCTTTAAACAAGACCAAATTGGGCATTAGCGAGTTACATGTGAGAGAAAAGAATGGCGAAGGACATCATGGGATTCTGGACTCAGGGGTCAGTAAGTACGATAACTGACACCTCCCTCTGCCGCCTGAAGCTATAAGGGGTCCCTCACCTCTGCTCAAGCTGATGACTTCCCAGACTTCCAGACAACCCTGGAAGGTGTCTGGGAAGTCGACAGAAAGGATGCTCTGGGAAGGACCGCTGCTATCAACCAAGGAAACAATTTCAGGGTCTAAACTGGGCTTTGAGACCAGGAGAAGGTACCATTTTTTTTTAAATGGTATTTATGTGCTTACTAAGTTATAGGCTAAGCGCCGGGATAGATGCAAGCTAATCAGGTTGCATTATTATTATTACTAGTACTATGGAACCCTCTCAGGATCACACCTGGAGAATTTCCAGTCCTCTATCAGTCTCAGCTATGGGAGGGAGGGTCAAGCAGAGGCATGCCCACTCCATTTCTAGCTTGGCCTATGGCTAGCGAGTAGAAGGAAGGCAATCTGTTACAAGTCAAAACTCAGCTGTGCTGCGCAGCAGCGGCGGCATGGGAGAGAGTTGAGGCTGGAGACTCAAATTTACTATGTGGAAGGAGGCAATGGTAAACCACTTCTGTATTTTTACCAAGAAAACTCTATGGATACACTGCCAGAACGATTGCATACGTGGGGCATTGTGGGAGAGACCTGACCCTGGAGTCATTATGGGTCAGAGACGACAGCATAAGTACTACAGAATTTGTTAAGCACTTATTGCATGTCAAGCACTGTGCTAAGCAGTGGGATAAATAGAAGTTAATCAGGTCGGACACAGTCTCTGTTAGACCTGGGGCTCACAGTCTAAGGAGGAAGGAGAAGAGTTTAGAGCAGTGCCTCCCAAGCTTTTTCTGCTAAGTCTCTCTTACAATCTGGTTACATTTCAACAATTCCTTTCTCTGGGTTGGCCCTATATTTCCCAGCCACCAGCAGGCAGTTCTTCTTCAGCCTATCAATCCGGGCAGACTCAGCCATATTTTTACTCGGAAATAATGCCTAACCTTCAGCCAGGGCATCCTGAGGGCCCAGCATCTTCTGGCCGTCAAGATCCTCCCACCAGTGCTCCCTTTAGAACAGCTGTGCTTTACCAACTACACGTGGTAGAAAGGCTTACTTTATTCAGGGACACCTTAAGTCACACTGAATTACATAATAGGGTCAAACATGCAGAGATAGCAAAGGGAAGACAAAAATACTTCCCACATAGGGCCTTAAGAATAGATCATTTTTTACTGAGGGAGAAATCCACCTCCAATATTTCATTCTGTTTCTCCAGCACTTCAGCCAGAATGAAATACATACATACACACACACACTCTCTCTCTCTCTAATGCGTGCCCACCCACTGCCAGAGATCTGAAGCTAGCCTGGCCTGACCCTGCTGCAGAGGGCTGTGAGAAGCAATATGAGATATACACAAGTTTAATAAAAAGCAAAAATCACATAAAACAGCGACTACCAGAAGAACCAAGACCTCTAACCTGCTTAGGTTTCTCTTCTAAAAATGAGAAGATTCTCATCTTTTTGAGACGAGCAAGCCACTCGACATCGAGTCGTGCCCCACTGCAAGCTGCTACTAACTCTGTCGCATTGTACTCTCCCAAGCATTTACTACAGTGCCCTCCACACAGTAAGCGTTCAATAAAGAGCAATGGTCGGCCCCAGTTCCACATATATCCAGTGGAAGAGCAACTCTCTTAAAACGAATAACGTTTGCCAACTGACGGGGTGTTGGAAGTAGCCTGGGCGAGGACGAAGTCGCTAATTCTCCCCTCGGGAGGAGGTGCAGGGGCTTCGATCCCACTGACTCGCTGGGCCACTTGTCACAAAGCACGGCCAGGCGTGTGGCCTTAAAGCCGCTGCTGGGTGTTTGCTGTGCGTGTCTCTCCATGGGACCACTACACAACTCCTCCCCATGTCTGTCGATGGTCCTCGGCATCTTTCCCTAGTGTACCCTCAGCTGCTTCTACGGGATCCCGTCCCGGTTCTCCTCCATGTCACTGACGGACTTCCTTTCCAGCCCACCTGCCTCGAACCGCCCCCGCCCAGCCTGCCTACCCCGTGCTGGAAGGACAGAGAAAAGCAGCCTGGCACCACCTCCACAATTCATTATCTTCTCTAGCATCTTTATTTGCACAGAACAGAATTTAAGATAAAAATCAAGCTGCTGAAGTCCTTGCTCATCGTTTCTAGTCACTATTTATTTCCTCAGTAAAGGAGCGAATTAGCTGTTACTGCCACTGCAGATAGGATGTCGATCCTCCACCTTCTAAATGCTTGCAGTGTCCAGAATTCTACTTGGATTTTCATGTGTCATAGGGAACCCTTTTATGGGAACGAGTTTCAGTTTGACAAATTGTTCACCATTTTGCACCAATATGCAGATGGCATTTCCTGAGCCATTATTGAAGGCTTGTACTAAGCCTTTGGAAGGGTACAACATTAGCTTCCTGAATGAAGGGAGCATGTCTTTGCTTGAAGCAGCGTGGCTCAGTGGAAAGAGCACGGGCTTTGGAGTCAGGGCTCATGAGTTCAAATCCCAGCTCTGCCACTTGTCAGCTGTGTGACTGTGGGCAAGTCACTTAACTTCTGTGTGCCTCAGTTCCCTCATCTGTAAAATGGGGATTAAGACTGTGAGCCCCACGTGGGACAACCTGATTCCCCTATGTCTACCCCAGTGCTTAGAACAGTGCTCGGCACATAGTAAGCGCTTAACAAATACCAACATTATTATTATTACCACCTACTAGGTGAGACAGACACAAATTACTGGTCAACAATGGGAGTAGGAGGAACAAAAATATAACAGTGATTATAATAAATGTCAAGATGAAATACCAGAATACATAATCAACTACGCATACTTGAATAGGTGCTGAGGCTAGCTTCAAGTATGTAAGACCTAAGGATGGCAGTTGAGTTGTCATGATTTGAACTGTTGGGAATTAGTCTGGGAAGGCTTCCTGGAGAAGGTAGGATTTTTAAGAGGGCTTTTGAAGATGAGGAGTGCTGCATTCTGCTGGACTCGGAGTTCCATGTAGAAGGAACTATGTGAGTAGGGATTGAAGGCAGGAGAATGGAGAATGAGACACAGTTAGAAAGTGAGCTTGAAAAAAAGCACAGAGCGCGAGCCAGAAAGTAGTGGGCGAAGAGCCTGCCTGGGAGAAAGGGAAAGTTGGAAGGGAACCACAAAACTACTCACACGCTTCCCTGCCAGCCACACTCTCGCTGAGACCTGGTGCACAATTAAGGGCACAGGGAATGTACCATCAAAATAAAAGCCACGGTTCCCCGCCCTAAACAAGGTCGCCTTCCCTTGAAATGATGTAAGCGGGCACAAACTACAAGCATGTGATTGATAAAAGACGGTAAATATGAAGGTTTAAAGCAAAAAGGAGCCAATAAAATCCTGTCATTGAATAATAAACAGACACTCAAGTCCTCTCTTCTAGGAAATTGGCTTGAGAAGAATTAGTGACCTGCTACAAAGAGCACAGGAGTGGGAGTCAGGAGAGGTGGGTTGTAATTCCAGTTCAACACTTGCCTGCTGTCTTGGCAAGCCACTTAACTGAACTGTGCCTCGGTTTCCTCATCTGTAAAATGGGGATTCAAATCCTGTTCTCCCTCCTAGTTAGACTGTGAGTCCCACTTGGAGATGGAGTACCAATGAAATGAGAAGCAGCATGGCCTAGTGGAAAGAGCCTGGGGCCTGAGAGTCAGAGGACCTGGGTTCTAATTCTGCCTCCACCACTTGTCTCCTGTGTGACCTTGGGCAAGTCACTTAACTTCTCTGTATCTCAGTTTCCTCATCTGTAAAATGAGGATTGAAACTGTGTGCCCTAGGTTGGACAATGACTGTGCCCTACCTGATTATCTTCTATCCACCCGAGTGCTCAGTATAGTGTCTAACACATAGTAAGTATTTAACGAACACCATTTAAATAGAAAAAACCCCAACAACCAGAGCATCCTACCAGATGAAAACCTGCCACCTTTAGCAACAGGACAAGGAAAATCTGGAAGGGCTGAAAACCTTCTCTAAGCCTGGCAGAAGCCTGGGCTACATTCATGCCTTCAGACTGAAAATTACTCTTTCGTAAAATTACTCTTTGAAGACACTTGGATTACCCTTTGGGTAAATTACTGTTTCAAGGCACTAAATGTCCCAGTGGTATGAAAGGGAGAATGGCAGCTTCCAGAGGAGTCAGCTTCATCACAGGGAAGAGATTTAAACCCACAGAGAACTGGATCCAATGAAAGTACATACAAATACACATAAAACAAATGTTCAAAGTCTTGGTAAAAACTGCACGTCCCATGTTTCCAGAGTATTTTTTTTCCAACATTCCCTTTCTTTGAAAACATCAGTCAATTAATGGTATTTACTGAGTGTGTACTGTGAGCTGAGCACTGGACTAAATGCTTGGGAAAGTATCATACGAAAGAATTGGTTGATATGATCCTTGCCCTCCAGGAGCTTATCGTTTGGGGATTCCTTGTGATCAGCTGGGACCTTTCCAGGAGTTAGAGAAGTGTCAGTCTCTGCAAGCCGTATACTAGAAATGTGGCATTTTTCCTTTTCTTCTTTCTACCTGTGAATTATTTTGTGCCTGTCTTCCCCTCTCTACTGTAAGTTCCTTGAGAAGAGGGATTATATTCAACACCACTGAACTCTCCCAAATGCTTAGTTCAGTCCTCTTAGTTCAGACCCTCACTAAACACCACTAATTGACTGGTGAACAAGGTTTTACTCACCCTCTCAAAAGGAGGACCCCAGGCCCATAATTTCCTCTCTCTTTTTAGGATTATTATGCTCCAAAACTGACTGCTGCTCTCCTAAATTTATTCACACCATAACTGGACTTAACTGGAAAGAAAATGCTGGAACGGCAACTAAGAAAGCTGAACCCAGACTTCTCTCGGAAAATGCGGACCTAATGCATTTTGGGGGAGAGGAGAACTATTCTTAAGAGGTGCAGCCTTATTACCACTAAATTATCCATTAAAATGGCATGCCTTATAGCCACCCGTTCACAATGCTATAGTTAAGGTTAAGCTGCATTTTCCATCATTCATTCCTTTGTGCAGTAACTTTTCTTCATATCTCTTGCTAATATATATACATTCGTTATTAACGTAATGACAACCCCACACTTAAGACTGCCGCAGTATGATCGACAGTAATGACTCTGAAGAAGCTGTACTGATCTGTCAATTAAGTAGCGCTTCTTCAAAAAGGACTTAAGTACGGAGGGTCACGAGAGCCCATAATGATTCAGAACCGAGCTGTTAAAATTGAGTAAATCCATCCCCATCAGCCGTTCTCGGGCCAATGTACGGTGAAGGGCTCTTCCGCAGTGCTCCGAGCTGGCGTTCCAACTATGCTCACCCACATCTTTCCTTGGACCCAGAATTTCTTCCTCCTTCATATCTGACAGACCGCCGATCTCTCTCCACTTTCCAAGCCTTCCTAAAATCACACCTCCTCCATGAAGCCTTCCTTAATTCACCTCTCACCTCCCCAACCTAACAATAATAATAATAATGTTGGTATTTGTTAAACGCTTACTATGTGCCGAGCACTGTTCTAAGCGCTGGGGTAGACAGGGGAATCAGGATGTCCCACGTGGGGCTCACAGTCTTAATCCCCATTTTACAGATGAGGTAACTGAGGCACAGAGAAGTGAAGTGACTTGCCCACAGTCACACAGCTGACAAGTGGCAGAGCTGGGATTCGAACTCATGACCTCTGACTCCAAAGCCTGTGCTCTTTCCACTGAGCCACGCTGCTTCTTCCTCCCTTTCATTCATTCAATAGTATTTATTGAGCGCTTACTATGTGCAGAGCACTGTACTAAGCGCTTGGAATGTACAAATCAGTAATAGATAGAGACAGTCCCTGCCCTTTGACGGACTTACAGTCTAATCGGGGGAGATTAGCCACTCCCTTCTGTGGCTACTAGAATGTATGCTCATTAAGGGCAGGAAACATGTCTGTTATACTCTCCCAAGCACTTGATACAGTGCTCTGTACACAGTAAGCGCTCAGTAAATACAACTGACAATGAACTTATGCACTTGTGTTCATACTTCCCTAGTACCTTGATATTCACCCCCAGGGCACTTAAGAAGATCTCCTTATACTCTGTGGCTTCCCCTATCTGTAATCCCCACTTAGATGAAAAGCATCTTGTTAGCAGGGAACCATGGCTACCAACTCTACCTCACTCTTCCGACCATTTAGGAGAGTGCTCTGCACAAGGTTGTCCTCTGAATTACCAGCAGGGGTCATTTTCCAGGGCTCTGACTCCAAATCAGTAAAGTGTTTTAAGGGGCTGTTTGACCTCTAGTTAGGAGTCTGACTTCCTCCCTGTCCCACAGAGCTGTATCGCTCAGCCTCCATAGGAAGCCCAGTTTGCTGGGTGGCATTCTGCCTGCTAGTCCTACCCCTTGCAGAATCATAAGCCCCTAGGTACCTGCTCTCCACTCCCTGCCTCTCGGCCAGCACAGTACCACAGGGTTGGGAATTGGGGTGACCAGTCATTGGCTAAATATTGGACAGTCCCATTCCCAGCTGGCCTGTCCTTTGTCCACCATAAATGCAGCCCAGGCCACCTTTATGTGCAGTGTTTTTATTTCCAGAGCTCAGGCCCTCCCACCAAGTTCATCGGTCGGCTGTGGCTTCCGTGTTCAGAGAAAACCTGAGAGAGGAGAAGTCGGGCCTTGGAGCAAGTAGAGGGACCTAGTTACTGCCCCAGAGATGCCCTCCAGGTTAGGGCGAATTGTTTAATGACCTCAGGCAAGTCACTTCACTTCTCTGTGCCTCACTTACTTCATCTGTAAAACAGGGATTGAGCCTATGAGCCCCATGTCGAACAGGGATTGGGTCCAATCCGATTTGCTTGTATCCACCCCAGGGCTTAGTAGACTGTCTGGCATAAACTAAGTGCTTAACAAATTCAACAATTATTATTAGGATGAACAGGGTGGAATTTCACAAAATGGCATATGCGACACCTCCTTACAAAATCCCCGCACAAATGTGTGGGCTGAAAGGTGCATCTCCATGCCCGGGACTTTGAGTGCTTTCAGTGGTCACATATACTGGACTTGACCTAGTTTACTCGTATCACTGTTTGGGATAGAGCCCTTACATCTTGTCTGGCAAAATGACTTACATTTTAAAGAGAGAAGAGTGGCAATTCAAATGAGTACAGAGAATTTGAGAGAGCCTCTCAAAAAGTTCCTTTAGAACAAAGACATCTCAGCACTCCTCTGCATTGGATCCCTCAAAATTCCAGGTCATCAGAACTACCTGGAAGTCACTTGATCTATCCAACAGCAACCAGGGAAGCTCAAAAGCCGAATTCAAGCCTTGGCAAAGAAGACCCAGGCTTGTGCAGACTTTGTGCTTCTTTGTCCGTAAAAATACAGATGAAGAAACATGAAGACAGCATGAGCCTGGGAAGCAGCCTTGCCTAGTGGCTAGAGGATGGGTCTGGGAGCCACAAGGACCTGGGTTCTAATCCTGGTTCCCCACTTGTCTGCTGTCTGACCTTGGGCAAGTCTATTAGCTTCTTTGTGCCTCAGTTACCTGATCTGTAAAATGGGGGTTAAGACTGTGAGCCCCATGTGGGGCATGGACTGTGTCCAACCTGATTAGTGTGTACCCACCCCAGTGCTTAGTACAGTGCCTGGCACGTAATAAGCGCTTAAGAAATACCATAACATAAAAAAGGATGTCACATAGGGCTTCTCCTGTGGAGTAGCGACTTCACGGTTGTGACAACCTGTCAAAATAGCAAAGCCTCAGTAAATTGGATTGGAGACACTAATCTGAATTAGTGAAAACTTGAATTGTAATAATGTCAAAATACGAACAATGGTGCTTACTAAGTACTTACTATGTGCTAAGTGGTAAGGAAGATACAACGCTGGGAAGGATGTGGAGAAGCAATGTGGCTTAGTGGATAGAGCACAGGCCTGGGAGTCAGAAGGATCTGTACTCTAATCCTGGCTCAATCACATGCCTGCTGTGTGACCTTGGGCAAGCCACTTAACTTCTCTGTGCCTCAGTTACCTCATTTGTAAAATGGGGATTAAGGCTGTGAGCCTCACGTGGGACAACCTAATTATCCTGTATCTACCCCAGCGCTTAGAACAGCACTCTGCACATAGTGAGTGCTCAACAAATACCAACATTATTATTATTAATAAAAATAAATCCCATCAATATTATTATGTGTAGATATTGTAGAATTTGGTCTGTTTAGGACAGCCCCATTATTGGCTTCCCATTATGACTAAGCTCTCTGGGGGCACAGGATCATGTCTACCAACTCTACTGCATTGTACATCCCCAATTGCTTGAGCATAGTGCTGCGCAGAGTCAACGCTCAATAAATACCACTGACTGACTGATTGGCTGGCTTCTGGCTGAGTGCATTTCAAGGGCTTCACCTTCCTAGAGGCTTGATTGGTATGTCTCTCTCTCTGACTATAGCCTGTCTGTAGAGCAGCTGGGTTGACAGAAGGCCTCTCTGCTTCCCCCCTGCTCAGCTCCCATGGTCTTTGGCATCCCAGAGGGTCTGGAGATTAACAGAGATTAATTTACTAATCAGAGCCCACAATCCCATAAATCATCCCTGTTTGGATGAAAACCTATCTTCCTGCGACAAAAATAGAGGCAGAGAAGTACGAGAGTCATCAGTCTGCCGTACAAATAATCTTAAATTCTGTATTTGCGGTGCCTGGATTAGTGAGGGTTATACAGCATTTAGAGAGATGTGGTATTAGCCTAAATAGTCTCATCGCTCTTTCTTTGTTCCACCACTGTATCTAACCCTTTGTTATTACAGCCATTACCTATAAATCGATATTTATATCCTGCCTTATGGCAACAAGCTTTCCAGAGAACCTCTACAAGACCAAGAGGACAATTTCCCCTTAGCGGGCTTTCATGGGGACAGTATGGCTCCCTGTGCCTGCCGAGGGAGAGGCAACTTCAGGAAAACTTCATTCTTCCTCCCCACAGCTCTGCTCTGGCTACAAGCTGAATGGCGTTATTAGGGAAGACTTTCCCGCCCACGTGGGTGTTGGAAGAAATGGTCGTGTGCAGAGGGGAAATGTCCTCCAGGGGTCACGTAGGAAGGCTCAATCTCATTTAGCACGGTGGATACAGAACTTGCCAGCATAAGGGGAATCATTCATTCATTCAATTGCATTTATTAAGCACTTACAGTGTGCAGAGCAATTGGGAGAGCACGGCATGAGAAGTAGCATGGCCTAGTGGGTAGAGCACGGGTCTGGGAGTCAAAAGGAGCTGGGTTCTAATCCCAGATCTGCCACTTGTCTGCTGTGTGACCATGGGCAAGTCACTTCACTTCTATGTGCCTCAGTTACCTCATCTGGAAAATGGGGATTAAGAATCTGAGTCCCATGTGGGATATGGACGGTGCCCAACCTGATTACTATGTATCTATCCCAGCACTTCATACAGTTTCTGTCACATAGTAAGTGCTTAACAAATACCATTTAAAAAAAAAAAAGAAATCCACCCACGACACCTGCGACAAAGAGAGGCAGAGAACCCAGTGAGAACACAAGCTTTCCTCTGAACTCAGCATTTATCTCCCATGGGATTTAAGAACTGGTATATTTATCTCCCTGCTCCTTTCAGGTTTCCTTTCATTGCTCCTGCTTGAAACAAAATGCCTCTTTATGTCTTTTAACCAGCTCTTCATTTTGTTGGACACTTGGATGATTTCATATGGGCCACTATAAGCCTTGTTTGGGCTCCTGAACCTGAACCGATCCCTAATAAAACAGGCTAGGTGGAAATCCTGCCTCTGGCCTGGAACTCCCTCCCACTTCATATCTTTCAGATCATCACTCTCCTCACCTTCAAAGACTTATTAAAAGCCCATTTCCACCAAGAGGCCTTCCCCAACTAAACCCTCATTTCCACTACTCCCTCTCCCTTCTCTGTCACCCTTAAATTTGGATTTGTACCATTTATTCCTTCCACCCTCAGTGTCACAGTACTTCTGCACATAACTATAAGTATTTTAATGTCTGTCTCCCCCTTCTACACTGTAAGCTCCTTGAGGGCAGGGAATGTGCCTACCAGCTCTGTTGTACTGTACTCTCCCAAGCACTCTGGACACAGTACAGTGCTCTGCATACAGTAAGCACTCAGTAAATACGATTGAAAGATTGATAAATTCAATGATTGAAAATATGACCTCATTTTTATGATATTCTTGAGCTATGTTCCAAAAAAAGTGTGAGTTTTACTTTTCAGTTGCCAAATTATTTTTTCTTCAGCATATTTACAATTCCTTTTTTTAAGTCATTATTTTTGTTCTTTGCTGAAATTATTCTTGCCAGAATCCTCTTTTCTAGAGTAAAATCTAACATCTTTTCTATATATTTCATGCCTCAGACTCTCCTATACTGTATTTCTGATCTTTGTTTCCTTTGGATTTTGACATCATCTTATCCGCAACTGTTTCTAACGTGGTATTTCCGGAAACATATGATAATCACTCTAATCAATCGGAGCTTCTCTTTAGTCTGGCTAATAGTTTACATGATGGGACAAATAAAGTCAAGATGAAACGGGGGAAAATGATGGAAAGTGGGAGTAGAATTTTTTTAAATGGGTAAAACCTCTTAAAAAGAGGCAAAATAGTCATTTTGTTCTTCAGAAGTATTTCTGGCCCTCTGAACATTTGAATTTGAAAATAAGATGAAGAGGAAACTTCAAAAGCCATAGGCAAATTCTGCATGTCTTTTTCACAAAACATCATTCCTATTTTTGCAAACCAGAACTTGTCAGGAAAAGCAACAGAAATTAAAATATTCTGCATTTTTCACATCATGACTCTTCCTTCTCATCAAAATGCACCCAAAACCCCTTTCTTTATGGCCACTAATCTTCTAATATTTTATATTCTTCATGGCCAATTTTCTCTCTGAAGTGCACTTTCCTTTTGATCATTAAGGGCCAGGGTCGTGTGCTGCATCTTTGTAACTAACCATACGCAACACTTTCCACAATGGCATATCCATTGCCATTGGGTGCTTATTAAGGGTATTAGTCAATAGTTCTCGATTAATACAAATGCTTTTCAAATATAACTCCCTTATAAAGTTGTACTGGTGTGTGCATGTGCCATTCTGAGGGCAAACATTTCAGTGTTCATATCCACAGAGAGAAGCAGCATGGCTTAGTAGATCGAGGAAGGGTCTGGGAGTCAGAAGGACCTGGGTTCTAATCCTGACTCCTCTATTTGTCTGCTGTGTCACCTTGGGGAAATCACTTCACTAGGCCTCCCTTACCTCATCTGAAAAATGGGGATTAAGAATGTGAGCCTCAAGTGAGACTGGGACTGTGTCCAACCTGATTAGCTTGTATGATGGGGTTTAATGTCCCAAAAATCAACTAATGGCCTCTGGGAATTTCTGTGTTCATCCCCATTCTTCCCACCCTGATTACGGCATTCGCCTTGACACACTTTAGAGAATGAAACCATAGAAACACATTGGTGTAATAAGCTTAGCATAAGCATGCCTTGAAACTTTTCATTACACTGGCAAGAAGGAGCAGGTTATATTTAAGCATCAAATCATAGTGGTTTTCTGATACATTACTTCACATCTGCAATAAGGCATCCTGCATCAATTTTATGGCCATGCATTATTTATGTCTGCATGTCATACTACTGATTTTCATCTTGCAGTTTGGAGTCTATCTGGAAATGAATTTCTCCTCTATGTACCTTTCTAACAATCAGAATTGTTATTAAAAGACATTGAAAGGGTTTTTTTTTCCTTTTTGACATGGATAGGTCATTACTATAACAAATACGTGGTTTTATATAACAAATATGTGGTTTTATAAGCCTCACCTAAAAAGGTCTCACTTCATGTTTGTGTCTTAGCTCTTCAGACCTGGTATTTTTAGGGATAGTCTTTAAGACACTATTAAAAATGCTTATTACCCAAGCCAAATCCATCTCTCCAATACAAATTCCCCTGGGGACTGTCCCTGTTTATAATCCACCTCACTTACTAGCGATGTTCTGGGTGGAAAGCATCATCTTTATATTTCTATCCAGGGCTTAGAACAGTGCTTCGCACATAGTAAGTGCTTAACAAATACCATCATTATTATCACCATAATGGCATTCAGTAAATGCTTACTCCATCCTGAGCCCTGCACAAAGCACTAGGAGCTACAAGATGAAGCATTCTGATATAGTCCTGTCCCTCAAGGGTATGAAAAAATAAGCTGGGGAGGCAGCCATGGAGATACATGCTTTGAGGCAGCACAGCACAAGAACTTGCGCTTGGGAGTCAGAAGACCTACGCTGCCAACTGTCGGCGGTGTGATTTTTTTTTTTATGATACTTGTAAAGCACTTTCTGTACTAAGCACTGGGGTAGATATAAGATAATGAGATTAGACACAGTCCCTGTCCCACACTGGACTCTCAGTATTAATCTCAATTTTCAGTGAGGTAAACAGAGGCCCAGAAAAGTTAAGTGACTTGTCCAAGGTCACAAAGCAGACAAGTAGCGGAGCTAGGATTAGAACCAATCCCAGTTCCACCACTTGCCTGCCATGTTCTCTGACTTCCAGGCCACGGCGCTTCCCACTAGGCCATGTTCCTACTCAATCTGGTATCTGGGACCAGTCACAACCTCCCAGTGCCTCAGTTTTTTCATCTGTAAAATGGGGAGAAGATACTCACTCTCCCCACCTCTTACACTGTGAGTCCCGTGTGGGACAGAGACTGTGCCTGATATGATTATCTCATACCATCAACATTTAACACAGTTTTTTAGGCATAATAAGAACTAAATGATTACCAAAATCATACTAAACAAAAAAAGCCTTGCTTTAGACTGTAAACTCACTGCAGCAGGGAACATGTCTACCCACTCTCTTGTATCCTCCCAAGGGCTAGTACAGTGCTCTGCACAAGGTAAAAGCTCAATAACTACAAGAAATTGATAAAACTGAAGAACAACATATCACAGTACTTTTTAAAATGATATTTGTTATGCACTTACTATGTGTAAAGCATTGCCCTAAGTGCTGGGGTAGATACAAGTTACTCAGGTAGGTCACAGTCCCTTGCCCTTCATCGGGCTCACAGTCTAAAGAGGAGGGAGGTTTTGGAGGGAGGGGGCATGCCTTGACCCCTCACTGCTCTATCCAAAGTCTTGGGTTTCCCTCTAGACTGTCAGCTAATTGTGGACAGGGAATCTGTCTGTTCATTGTTATACTGTATTCTCCCAAGTACTTAGTACAGTGCTCTGCACATAGTAAGTGCTCAGTAAGTATGACTGAATGAAGTGAATCAAACCTCCACAAGTCTTGCCAACTTCATCCAACAGCAGCCTGAAAGTGAGGCTCACAAAGCCATTTTGCAAGACGCACTGACAGGCCTCAAAGCCCATAATTCCCCTCCCACGCCAGCAAGAAACAAACAGCAAACAGGAATGCAAAAAAAAAAAGGGAGGGGTGAAATGGAAGATCTAAGAGGGAAATGCCTAGTTGCACCCCTCCAAATAAGAATGCAAGAAAGAAGATCACAGGGGTGCATTAATTTTTCAGAGTCTTGGATACCCTGCAGATTTTTTTTTTTTTAAAGGAAGTAGACCATTCAAGGCCTGATGAGATTGTATATTCTGCTCACTCCTCTAGGTTTAGAGAGAGGTCACCAAAGCAGGGCGACTAATGGAGGTCTCATGTGTGAGTGTGGGCAGCCTCGGTAAAACACACCAAATGCCACTCAATTTACTCATGCCCACTACAGCTGAAATGCATTAACTAGACAGGCTGGACAGATGTCAAAGAGAAGATGGCTATGTCGACCAGAATAATTCACTAGCTGATATTCTTTGGTAGTCAAAAATACCACAGTTCAGGTCCTGAAATTGTGACAGTATCTCTCCACCCCTCCCTGTGGAGAACATCCCGGTTGAGTCATTCATTAGGATGTAGACCATGTATTGAACCACATTTTCTAGGGCCTGCTGGGTTTCAGTGTCAGCATCATAAGAAGAATTATTGAACCTCTTTTCTTCCATCCAATTCCCACATCTCTCAAATTCTCTCTAGGAACAGGAATAACATGGATCTATATTTCCAAAGATAACAGTTTCTGAGTGTGACCTTCTAAATCTTGACTCCTATCCCTGAAGAAGCCTCAGGACAGATCTAACAAACTCTCCCCTAGGCCTCTCTCATTCCATGATGCTTCCTGTCACCCTTCTTTTTATGGTATTTGTTATGTGATTACTACGTGCCAAGCATTGCACTAAGCACTGGGGTAGATACAAGATAATCAGGTAGCACATAGTCCCTGTCCCACATGGGGCTTACCATCCAAACAGGAAGAACAGGTATTTCATTCCCATTTTACAGATGAGAAAACTGGTATTTATGCAGCACTTATTGTGTACAGAACACTGTGCTAAATGGGAGAGTACAACACAACAGAATTACTAGACACTTTCCCTGCCCACAAGGAGTTTATAGTCTACAGGGGGAGCTTACAGTTCCCAGGACTTGCCCAAGATCACACACAGGAAAGTGCTGGAGCCAGGACTGCTCATGTGCATCGTAGTGATAAATATCCAGAATAGAATCTTACTCTGATCTGGTTACCCTGAGCCACTCTTTGGCTTCCTTTAGCAGCTCCTCCATGAACACAGTAAGCGCTCAACAAAACCACTGATTTATTGAAGAACAATGACACATAAGCACTTACTATGGGCCAAATACTGTCCTAAGTGCTTGGGCAAATAAAAGATCATCAAATTGGACACACATTGCTCATATATGAGCCTCACCAGACTTCTCCTGATGGGAGTGTTGCTTCTCCCTGCTTTTCTAACCCTCTCCTCCTGGCCCAAATCTTCCCATTTAAATTGGCAGGGTTCCAGCTGGTGCCACTGAGTAACCTACGGTCTGTTGAAAATAGCTTGCCTTCTGGGAGGAACCCAAAGGCAGCAGTTTTGCCCTGTACCCCAATTACTGGGCTAGGTAAAGGTTTAGCCTGCTGGACCACTAGTCTCCTGGTGCTCTGGCCAACCTTCCAACTTCCTTCCCCGTCACATACGGATCTGCCGCTACTTAACCCTTAGAACAGGTAGTTGCCAGTTCTCTCTACAAGGTGGGATACAGGCCAAAAATACCCTGCTTTGTTTTTGGAAATCCTCTATCTGCTCGCTCTCGTTGACTCAGTTGGATAGATTCGGGACTTCCTCTCTCAGCCTCTCTGGAGTAAACCCAACCTTCTCTCGTCTTCTCAACCCAAGCTCTCCCCGAAATCTGTTGTTTGAAAGAGTCTCATCCAAATTGTGGCAACTCAGGCTCTCCAGGCTCCGCTGAACCACTGCCTCTGGTTGAAAAGATTTTATCCTTCACTGATTCTCCCTTTGAAAAAACTCACTCAACCTCATGGCCTCCCTGATGATGTCTTAGACTGTGAAAAGGTTGGTCTCCCTTTTTGGACTGAGAGTCCCATATGGAACAAGAGACTATCTGATCCTATTATCCTGTATCTACCCCAGTGCTTAGCTCATAGTAAGCATTTAAATGCTATCATTATTATTATCAGAAGGAAAATGATGATGAAGCCCCACTGGGCCATCAGGTTTTTTATGCATATATAAATTGATAACCTGGAAAACAGGAACAAAGAGGTAGGAATGTAAGTGGGCACACTGTTATTGTCAGTGAGAGTTTTGAGTCCGTTAAGGTCGGAACTGGGGACCTCCAGAAATGGAAAAGAGGAAAGAGATGGTGATGGAGAAAGATGGAGAGAGAGAGAGAGAGAGACAGGAAAAGACACCATGAAGATGAAAAGAGCCTCGACCGATTAAGTGATATTGGAAATTCTAACAATTTCTCTATCTTTCTTGAAATACTAAGTTTAAAGCAATATTTGTGGTAATTATTAAGTTTACTAGGTGCCAAGCACGGTGCTAAGATATGAGAAAATCAGGCCAATTACAGTCCCTAGTTCTCATGATACATGAGTCACTCTCCTGGCCTAAACAATCTTGAAAAGCCGCCAAACCCACCGCACTATGTGCTGTGTACAGCACATCACTCAATCAGTGGTATTTATTGAGTGCTGCAGAACACTATACTAAGCTCTCGGGAGAGTACAACAGCAACAGCAGGCATGTTCCCCGCCCATAAGGATTTTACAGTCTAGAGATTACAGGGTATGTACGGGGGCCTCCTGGGGATGTGTTGTACACAAAAAAGCTAACTAGTGTTGCAACGGAATTGCTGCCTCCCTTGACATTTTCTTTACAGCCAAAAAGATGCATTTCCGCCTTAAGCCTATCAGCTGGGAAGATAAATGGTGTTTGTGTTAAACTGAGATACCTCTTCCCTTAGTTGCTTTAAAGGAAAGCTTTGGTTATTTTGGAATAATGAAAGATTTTTTCCTGACTTACCTGATGGGCTTCCCATATCCTAATAGATCAGCTTTTGAAGTTCCTGAAAGCCCTGGCAGCACAACAGAGCCTTATAATGCAGAAAGTCCTTTTTAGGTAAACTACCTCAGAATTAATGCTTGTCTGGGATAAATAACCCAGCCACCAGCGTTGTGGTTGAGTGACTGAATTAAGTGTTGCCCTTACCCCCTTCCTTTCCTCCACTGCCACCTCAGATGAAAAGGGACCAAGGTAAGTGTGGCAGAAAAACTGGACGTGCACGCGTGCACACATAAGCACACACACATACACACAGTCCCCATCCCCACCTGTTGTAAAATCTTTCACCCTGTAACTCAGAGTCTGAATTCTAATCCTTGTTTGGCCACTTGCCTCATTTGCGACATTGGGCAAGTCACTTTATTTCTCTGTACCTGGAATATGTCACTATTTTGTACCACTTGTTGGCTGTAGGCCCATCGGTAAGTCACCTGCCTTGCTGGAATGTGTCACTATTTTGTACCACTTGACTGCTGTAGGACCTTGGGCAGGTCACTTCACTGGGCCTGGAATGTGTCACTATTTTATACATCCCAGATGATGCAACACACTATACTGAGTAAGTGGGCAGTCACTACTCTGCTACCCTGGCCCTGCATGCTCTCTCCCGCATCAATCTTGCTCGTTGCCTTCCCTCTGCCCACTGCTTCATTCAATATGTGGGGAAGCAGCGTGGCTCAGTGGAAAGAGCATGGGCTTTGGAGTCAGAGGTCATAGGTTCAAATCCCAGCTCTGCCACTTGTCAGCTGTGTGACTGTGGGCAAGTCACTTAACTTCTCTGTGCCTCACTTACCTCATCTGTAAAATGGGGATTAAGACTGTGAGCCCCACGTGGGACAACCCGATTCCCCTGGGTCTATCCCAGCACTTAGAACAGTGCTCTGCACATAGTAAGCGCTTAACAAATACCAACATTATTAACATTATTATCTTATTTATTGAGAGCTTAGTGTGTGCAGAGCACTGAACTAAGCACTTGGAAAGTACAATTCAGCAATAGAGAGAGACAATCCCTGTCCACACTGGGCTTACAACTCAACTATCTTTCTCTGAACAAGCAATCATTCAGTGGTATTTGAGTGCTTACTGTGTGCAGAACACTGTTCACATTCAAGTTGGTAGCCATGATGCCTGCCTACAAGAAGCTTATAGTCTAACGAGGGAGGATGGCGAATATCATTTAATATAGGCTCCCATCCTGGACAAGGCCTAGCCCTGTGTACATCCAAGTCAAATTTGTACAAGAAAAAATGCACAGCTCTTACTCAAAGTGAATGTTAAATTTGTAAAAATAGATTTGTAAGCTTCCAAATGGCAGGGAATAGGATGACACACTCTCTTGTACTGTACTCTCCCAAGTGCTTAGTGTCGTCTCAGGGTCGCACCTGGAGAGTTTCCAGTACTCTACCAGTCTCGTCTATGGGAGGGAGAGTCAAGCAGAGGCATATCCATTCCATTCCTAGCTTGGACAGTGGCTAGTGAGTGGAAGGCAATTTGCTACAAGTCAAATCTCACCCATGCTGGGCAGGAGCGGCATGGGAAAGAGTCGAGGGCAGAGACTCAAGTTTACTGCACAGAAGGTGGCAATGGTAAACCACTTCCATATTTTTGCCAAGAAAACTCTCTGGATACACTACCGGAACAATTTCAGGAGGAGGTGGGATGTTCTGTGAGGGATGTGTTCACGGTGTCGCCATGGGTCGGAGACGACTCGATGGCATAAAACAAGACAAGTGCTTAGTAGAGTGCTCTGTACCCAGTGAATACTCAATAACGGCCATTTATTGATTAAAATCAAAAGCTAGACAGGCCAATACGTTATGATACCGCTACCCCTTGGCAGAATGAGGGGAGGGCAATGGTCAGCCAAAGTCCCAGTTGTTCTTCAATTTGAACGGGAGAAGTGTAAAAAGCAAACCCACAATGCCATTTAAAAACTAGGATTTTCCCAGACCCCTGGGGATGGACTGGTCAAGTGGAAAGAGAAGATGGCCTTACTCAGCGTGCGTTGCAACCAATGACGCTCAGACACTTGAATTCTATGGGCTTCTTTGATGATGGGGGGATCGTTGTCTGACTCCTTGCAGTCTGTAGCAATCAATCAATCAGTGGTATTGAGTGATCACTGTGGGCAGAGAACTGTACTAAGTGCTTGGGAGAGTACAGTACAATACAATTGGTAGAGCACACTGAAGACTGCTAGGCAGATTATACACTCCCTGAAAACAAAGGGAAGTCTTAGCAGGAAATCCTACGACACTTTGGTATGTCAGAACAAATGTGGCTCTACGACTTCCGTATCTGCTCCTGGAAACAAAGATTTTCCTCTGTCTTTTTGGAGACAGAGTCTTTCCACGTCTCAACCTGCCTATGCAATCTGAGTGCTAAATAACTTGCTCTTTCAAGAGGCCTGTCCTGCTCTTATTTTTTTCCAAACGGGCTCTCCGAAAGATGCATATGAACTCAGTTTCCATAGCAATAGCAAGCATCGGTGATAACCCAGAGCTTCTAAGTTATAATATGCAAGCAAGCCTGTGAAAGAGACTCTCAAGCTGCGTTTCCCTTAAAACAACTCCCAGCCCCTGATAGATAAGGTCAGAACTAATCTCCAAACTTAAAATTAAATCAGTATAGGTCGAAGGGAAGGGAGCATTCCTATTAGAAGTGTTTTGCAGTGATATTCTGGGTTGGGTTTTTGTTTTGGGGTTTTTTTTTTTTATGTGTTCTTTGCCAAACAGAAAAATCTCCGTACTGTGTAAAACAAAGATGGAGAAAGATCTTAGGGCAGAGAACGCAGTCTTCTGAAATATCAATCATGATTGTTCATTTTTCCCCACCATTGTAGAGTGGGCCTTTCGGTGGTCTTTCTGAAGCCTGGTTCAGCTAGCCAGTTACCCTGAGTTTCATGACAACCTTGAGACTGAAGGTTATAAGCGTGAAGCTGGCTGTGTGCAGGATCACACCTGTCTGATGACGCTACCTGAATGTTTGTAGGAGGACTGGTTGACTGAAATGCCATTAAGACATCTTTAGAGCTCACCCATTCTCTTGGGGACCAAAGAAGGAAGTCTCCCGTATAAGAATGATGGGCCAGCCTTGGTCCTGAGACTTCATTACTGTAGATGATACCACTATCCTCCCTATTTCACAGACTCATCACCTTGGCATTATCCTCAATTCATCTCTCAAACCACATCTTCCATCTGTCACCAAATCCACCCTTTCCTTTCCACCCAAAACAGCTACCAGGCAGATCCAAGCACTTATATTCCTCCTTGATTACTTCATCAGCCTTTTCACCGACCTCCCTGCCTCCTGTCTCTCCCCATTCCAGACCATACTTCACCCTGCTCCCCGGATCATTTTTCTACAAGGTTTGGCCCACAATTCCCCACTCCTCAAGAACCTCCAGTGGTTGCCCAACCACTTGCACATCAAACTGTAATTTCTTACCATTGGCTTTAAAGTACTCAGTCAACTTACCATCCCCCGCAACCTCACCTTACGGATCTCCTACAACAGCCCGGTCTTTTCATTTTATTCCTCTAGCGTCAGCTTACTCAGTGGGTTCCAATCTCACATCTCACTGCTGACCCCTTTCCCATGTCCTCTCTCTGGCATGGAACTCCCTCCCCCTCCATTTATGACAGACCACTACTCTCCCCACCATCAAAACCTTACTGAAAATCACATCTCCTCCAAGAGGCCTTCCCTGAATAAGCCTTCTTTTCCCCAACTCCCTCTCCTTTCTGCATCACCTATGCACTTGGATCTTTTCCCTTTATTAGATGTTTGATATTCACCCCCACCCTAGTTTTGTCTTCAGGTCACATTGCCCAGACTCTTTTTCCCAGAGTTTCCTTTTCTAGTCCTCTTCCACTTTCACATCCTGAGCCATACTAGCAGACCAGCAGTTGAGACCAGAGACTCAGAACTTGTGAAAACGTGGGACATTCGAGAACAATCTTCACACCGTAATGAAAGCTTGGGAGAGTACAATATAACAGACTTGGTAGACAAGTTGCCTGCTCACAACGAGCTTCCAGTCTAGAGAGGGAGACAGACATTAACACGAATAACTTACAAATATGCACATAAGTGCTATGAGGCTGAGAGTGGGGTGAATAAAGGGTGCAAATCCAAGTGCAAGAGTGATGCAGAAGGGAGAGGGAAAAGAGGAAACCAGGGCTTAGACAGGGAACTTACAGACTATAGGAGACCCTCTCCAGTCCCACTCAAGTTAAGGAACCTGGAATAGAGACAGCAGGCAACCACAGAACCAGCACAGAGTCAGAGTTAGTTTTCTGTAACTCTGTGTGAGCCTCTGGGGAAGACAGCGGGGAGAGATTTCCCATCTGCTCACTGTAGCTGTGCTGAATCTTCTCTGGAGACCGCAGAGGAATCCAAGGGAGAATGTACTGGGGGATTTCACGAGGCTGAAAACTCACTTCAGTCAGAATCGAAAACTCGATCCCTTTAGGACTTCCCTCTAAGACTGGGGTTTTCAGGAAGAGATTTCCTGAAAGTTTCTGTGCCCTGTGAGGTGCAGGTGACCTGCCAAGTTGTCACTGATCACAAAACTATTACCACAGAGCAGCTGAATGTGACATCACTGTTTTACACTGTGCAACTGCATGTAAAACCCTTACAACATGGGTTGTATCAAGTGCTGGGGTAGATAAGGAAATTCATGCCCGATCCAGTCCCAGGCTCAGATGGAGGTCACAGTCCAATGGGGAGGGAAAACAGATATTTTATTGCCATAGCAGAGGTGAGAAAACTGAGGCACAGAGAAGTTAAGTGAGTTGCCCAAGGTCACACAGCAAGCAAGAGGTGGAGGCAGGATTAGAGCTCCTAGGCTTGAGCTCTTTCCAGGAGGCCATGCAGTGAGTATGACTGATGAGCAGGAGAGAAGTCTTCTTGTCCCAAATAGCCTCATCCCCCACTATCCCGCTCAGAATCATTCCTTCCCCGAGGGCTTGGCATTGCGGAAAATTTACTTGGAAAAGGAAGGCCAACTCCACCCCCCCCCCCCAGTCTCCTGAGCCCTCCTCTTTAGCACCTCAACAGCTGACACCTAGCAGGGAGACTTTGGGAGTGGAGGGAGAACAAAACGCAGGTCAAGTCCAGCTACCGTGGTGCAGCTGCAGCCTTATTAACAAACCAGCTCATTCTTCAAAGTAGAGAGAACAGAATGTCTGCTCAAGTATGGCAAGCCTAAGTGGCATGATAGCAATCAGCCCAGCTTTGGAGAGGCCCATTCTGTTCCAGTTTGTCTAGTAAACGAGCTCACCAAGAGACCGGAAGACCTGACAAAAACACCAACAAACCCTGAAACCTAACAATCGGCAGGGAAACATCCAGGAATAATTTATTTTTCAATACATTCAACTACGGTCTATTAGTTTCCCCAATCTCCTTTGGAGAAAAGCTTCCACTGAAAGCCGCGGCGCCAAAGAAAGGATTTCATCATTACAATTCAACCGTGGTGCTGTTAAGACCTTGAATGTGTGCTGGGCCCTAAATAGATATGTTGAGGCCCTGAAGCGCCCAAAGAGATAGATGGGGACAAGGAGACAAAGAACTGGGAAGATGAGCTGGAGGGAGAAGGCTGAGTGGCATAAAAATCTGAATATACTGACTAAAGAGCAGAAGAAAGGAACACAAAACCAGAGCATGGCCTAGGGGTTAGAACCCAGGCTTGGGAGTCAAAAGGACCTGGCTTTTAATACCAGCTTTGCCAGTTGTCTGTGTGAACCTTGGGCAAGTCACTTCACTTCTCTGGGCCTCGGTCACCTCGTCTATAAAACAAAGATTATGACGGTGAGCCTCAGGTGGGACATGGACTGTCTCCAACGAGATTATCTTGTACCTTCCCCAGCATTTGGTACAGTGTCAGGCAAGTGCTTAACAATTACCATAAAAACAAAACAAAACATCCACTGTGTTTAGAGTGTTGGTTGTACACTGTAAGCTTGAATTCAGGAATCTGAATTCAGGTCTACCAACTCTAAAGGATTGTATCCTCCCAAGCGATTAGTCCATTGCTCTGCATATAAGTACTTAATAAATACCACCGATTGATTGACTGACAGTTTGCTGGGAGTCAGAGGGCCCTGACTTTCATTCCCTTTTTTGCAAAGGGACGGATCAACTTTCAATCGCTATTTCAACTTGTCCCCAATGAACCCACCCCTCTTTTCGGATCTGGAGAGAGCAAAGTCAATTTCTCACTTCAAGATCAACTGAGTAAAACTGGTGGTAGAAGCTATTACTCTGGTTCCCAGACTAGTTCTCCTGCAGCTGGCTATCTACCTCCTCTCCAACAAGGCCTGGGGGCCAACTCTAGTTTCAGGCTGATAAAGCCCAGGCTCTAAGAGTAGAAACACCAGCAGTCAAGAGTTGAACTATTACCAGGATGACCACTAAACAAAAATTGCTCTACCTGGAATTTAAAAAGAAAGGTTTGTTCTGGAGTATCAAGGACTGTGGACCCTCTAGACTGTAAGATCAATGTGGGCAGGGAATATGTCTGTTTATTGTTGTACTGTACTCTCCCAAGCGCTTAGTATTGCTCGGCACACAGAAAGCACTCAATAAATAGGCCTGAATGAATGACCTGCATGCTCTCCTGCTGTCGAAAGTTGAGTGATTCCCTGGCCCTCTGCATATCTTTCGCTTGCACCCCCATTTTGTACTATTGATTGGTCTTATTTTAGAATTGAGGCAAGACAAAAACCCAGAGTTCAGCAGATCCTGGATGTTGCTCTGGGTAGCCCAGAGAAATATAGTTAAACTTGACAGAAAGCCTCAGCCTTCCTCCTGATAAAGATGGCTTCAAACTTGTGCTGGGCTTTGGGATGCATCATCCTTGTCTCTGAAGGGGAAGTGGAGAGAGACCTTGTCACCTCGTCCCAAAACCCAGGATCTTGTTCTCAGCTCAAAAAAATAATCCCACAATCTATTCCTTTGACAAAGGCATTTGGTTTTCCTACAGGGCAAAAAGCACTGAACATAAACTAGATAAAGGCTTTTTTTCTATCATAGGCTGAATCAAAGCAAAGCCCCTCGATTTAAGTACACATTTGTAGCAGGCATTTTGTCTGAACAGTTTTGTACTGGTTTTTAGCTTATTTGTTTATATGACAGCTTGCCTGTTAACAAGAAAATATTGATTTTTCCTGGCTTTGTGGCAAGGTCCCTAAAACATTTCATTCCCAGACTCATAACTCAGTAATAATAAAATTAAGCTTTCCCAAGGAGTTTGCCTGGCCCTAAATATTTGACTAGGTGGAGTGAAGGTATTTTTCTTGGTTCTCTAGTGGTAGCAAAGAAACTTCCAATTTCCTCCAATTTGGTAAAATTTGAGAAATGAAGCATATGGCTGGTGGGTTTGGAATCACCCCTGGTGATTATAGCGTCACAGCACTAAACTTTTGAACATTCAGGTAGCGTATGCTGAATAAATGACAAACTAGAGAGTCCCTCTCCTAGTGCTTTGGGGAAAAAAATAATCAACTCTTTTTCTTTCTTTTTTTCCCCAAAAACAGTTTCAGATATTTGATACTCTGGTGAAGGAAGAGCCTGGCCAACCATTTCTAATCTCTTCCAGGGAGGGCACAGAGGTGTTTAACCCCATATTGGTGACCCTTTTGAGACTATATGAAAAACCTGTCACAAGCTCCTTTTTTCCCCAACAGTAATAAGGTTACAGGGTGAGAAGCAGCATGGCCTAGTGGATAGAGCTCCGGCCCGGGAGCCAGAGGATCTGGGTTCTAATCCCCATTCTGCCACTTGCCTGCTGTGTGACCTTCGAGCAATCACTTCACTTCTCTGTGCCACAGCTTTCACATTTGTAAAATGATAATTAAGACTGCAAGCCCCATGTGGAACAAGGACAGTGTCCAAACTGATTAACTTGCATCTACCCCAGCACTTAGTACAGGGCCTGGCACATATTAAGCATTTAAGAAAAAGCCACACCAAAAAAAATGGTGATCTGGGCTCCTACCGCTAATTGTGGGATAAGGCTTCAAAGCCTAATTGAAGGCACATCTCAACCAAGAGCCTTTCACATTCTAAGCCCCACTTTTCCTGATCTCCCACCCGCATCTGTGTCACCCTGACTTGCTCCCTTTGTCTATCTCCTCCCAGCCCCACCGAATTTATGTACATATCTGTAGTTTATTTATTTGTATTGATGTCTGTCTCCCTCCTCTAGATTGTAAGCTCCTTGTGGGCAGGGAATGTGTCTGCTTATTATATCGCACTCTCCCAAGCACAGAGTACAGTGTTCTGTACACAGTAAGTGCTCAATAAATATGATTGAACATAATATAATGGGTTACCTTGAGGGGAAAAAATGTAGTAAATGTTCTAATGACTGACATTTTCCTCAATATCACTGGAAAATGGACTTCCCTCCAAGGCCCTTAAACAGTTGTGACAAGCAAAGCAACCTAACTATTGGTGGGTCTGTCTTCCTTTAAACAGGGATTTCCCAAAGCCTTTTGAAAGGACTCACATCAGGCCCATTAATCCAAAGATAAGAACAGCACAGCTCAAAAGCCAGGACATGACCCTAAGCTCCTTGTGGGCAGGTCGCATGTCTACCAACACTGTTATATTATACTCTCCCAAGCACATAGTATAGTGCTCTGCACACAGTAAGCACTAAATATGGCTGATTGAAATGAATTGCATATGTGTGTTTCCAAATGACAGATACATTGGCCTTTTCTGAGGCCAGGGGAGCACACCCTAAAAAATCACCATTCTTGAGTCTAACATGACCCAGGACATTGCTTCTAGATTGTAAACTCTTTGAGGCAAAGAATCATGATTACAACTCCAAGCACTTAGTACAGTGCTCTGCACACAGCAATTGCTCAGTAAATACCACTGAGGCAAAATATCTGCAAGAGAACTATCAAACATATATAAAAAGTGCAAAAAGCTGCCCAGATGAGGTCACTATCAAATGGAATTTGCTTTTACAAAAGGAAACAACATTAAAACACAGGCAGCAAAAACTTACTGCAGAATACTGCCGGTCCTGGAAAATAACTGTGTGGTTATTGCTGCAGACACTTGGGAAAACAAAAAATTTCCTTAGCAGCCCTGACAAATGTCAGAGAGGAAAGTGCCCAATTCAAAACTCCAAGAGTCATGCCTAGCACAGCAAAATTTTATTTTCAGAAGGACCTGGGTTCTTGTCCCAGCTCCAGCACTACTCTACTGTGTGATCCTGGGCAAGTCACTTCACTTCTCTGTGCCTCAGTTACCTCATGTGTAAAGTGGGGACTAAAACTGTGAGCCTTATGAGGGACAGGGACTGTATCCAATTCGATTATCTTGCATGAACCCCAGCACTTAGAACAGTGCCTGACACATATTAGGCTCTTAACAAATACCACAATTATTTTTACTCCTGGAGAATTTGACAACAATCACCCCACTTCTGACAACATCACTGTGGGGGAATTTAGGGTCTAGTGAGGTGAAGAGACTTACCATCAACACACAGAGCGAGGTAATGGCTGAGCTGCATCCAAATCAGGGCCTCCTCTCTCCACCTGGAACTCTGACTACTAGAAGACTCTGGGGATGGGTTGGACAGGGCAGCAGAGACAAAATATCCAGCTGATCCTCATAGATTCCTGGGGACAGAGAGAACCTAGTTGAAGAGCCTTAATGCCCTTTTTAAATAGTCCCACCATTTTCACTATCAAGTCAGGGGAAGATTCACGAAGCATAGTGGACTTAAAAGAATCTACTAAATCTCTCCAAAGAACACAGACCTAAAAGCCACAGGACTTGGGTTCTAATCCCAGATCTGTCATTTGCCTGCTGTATGACTTCTGGCAAGTCACAACTTCTCTGGGCCTCACTTTCCTCATATGTTCTCCTTCCCAGTTACATGGGGAGGCCCATGTTGGACTGGAACTGTGTCTGACCTGTCCTGAACCTACACCAATTCTTGGCATATTGTAAACACTTAATAATAATTATGAAATAAAATAATAAACTTTCAGCTACCATGTCACTGAAGAGTGACAGTGGTGTTTAGAAGAAAAATTGTAATGGCATTGGACACCTCATAAAAACTAGGCTGCTTTTTCACAGGAGTTACACTATCAGGTCTGGAAAAAAAACTCACATGGGAGTTTTTAGCCATTTAGTGCCACAGAGACAGCTAAGAAGGTTACATTAGAATTGGAAAAAATGGATTATGCCAATCAGCAGGGTTGGAGGGAAAGAAAAGATACCAGGGCAAAAGCAGCCCTCATCTATCACTTATTGAGCACTTAATGGGTGCAGAGCACTGTACTAAGAGTTTTCATTCAGTAGACAAGATCCCTACCCTCAAGGAATTTACAGTCTAGTCCTCCAACCTTCTACTTCCACTGTAAATCTGAAGAAACAAGTGATATTGCAAAATGTAATGGTCTTTTCATATTTTAATAATATAAGAATCATTGTGGTCCAGGAGCAGGGCTGTAATAATAATATTACAGGTGTAATTGCCTTCATTCTAGGGAAGCCCTGAGCTATAAGAATAAATGAAACTGAGTTGAAGGTTAGCTTTGAAGTACCTTTTTCTCCTTTTGTCATCCCCTCAAGATATGACTTTTATTCTGTATATTAAGTTACAGTACCAGGCTAGTAGAGGCTTAAAAGATAACATAACATTGCCTAAACTCTGCTACCTAATCTTCGTATTGAAAATTCTGAGCAGGTGTGCAGTCATTTAAGATCCTACGATAAAGTTCAAATGAAAACGAACTACCAATCTCAAAACAGTGGTAAATTTCAGATCATGCCTTGACATTTCAAGGAAGATACCACTCTACATATTTAGAGGAAAATCCTTGGATAGAAATGAAAATGATATGGCAAACCGAGCTGAGCTTGGAAGTGTGGCTCTTGGGCAGTGCTTTCTAATTCCAAATACACATTTCTGTAATTGGGACAAGTTTATGTAAAAGTTGATGCCTCTCTAGAACCAAATTTTCCCAAACTCTCTACATTTCTACTATGGACATTCCCAACCCCTTCTCTCAAAGTGGGCTCAAATGAAAGCCAAAATCTTCCTCTGAAGAAACCAAAGAGTAGGGAGAGGAAATCATTTCTTGTAAAAGTTGTCCCGTTCCTTTATCAACCAAAAATGGAGGAGGGAATCTTCTTAGCAGAGAATTAAGTCTAGCCTTAAGGGGAGCTGGGGAGAGAAGGGGGGGCAAAGAGAGAAGGGGGGGCAAAGAGAGAAGGGGGAAGGGGGGAGAGAGGGGGGAAGAGAGAGAGGGGGGGAAGAGAGAGAGGGGGGGAAGAGAGAGAGGGGGGGAAGAGAGAGAGGGGGGGAAGAGAGAGAGGGGGGGAAGAGAGAGAGGGGGGGAAGAGGGGGGGGGGGAAGAGAGAGAGGGGGGAAGAGAGAGAGGGGGGAAGAGAGAGAGGGGGGGAAGAGAGAGAGGGGGGGAAGAGAGAGAGGGGGGAAGAGAGAGAGGGGGAAGAGAGAGGGGGAAGAGAGGGGGGGAAGAGAGAGGGGGGGAAGAGAGGGGGGGAAGGGGGGGAAGGGGGGAAGGGGGGGGAAGAGAGAGGGGGGAAGGGGGGGAAGAGAGAGGGGGGGAAGAGAGAGGGGGGGAAGAGAGAGGGGGGAAGAGAGAGGGGGGGAAGAGAGGGGGGAAGAGAGAGGGGGGAAGAGAGAGGGGGGAAGAGAGAGGGGGGAAGAGAGGGGGGGGAAGAGAGGGGGGGAAGAGAGGGGGGGAAGAGGGGGGAAGAGAGGGGGGGAAGAGAGGGGGGGGAAGAGAGGGGGGGAAGAGAGGGGGGAAGAGAGGGGGGGGAAGAGAGGGGGGGGAAGAGAGGGGGGGAAGAGAGGGGGGGAAGGGGGGGAAGAGGGGGGGAAGAGGGAAGAGAGGGGGGAAGAGAGGGGGAAGAGGGGGAAGAGGGGGAAGAGGGGGGGAGAAGGGGGGGAAGAGAGAGGGGGAGGGGGGGAAGGGAGAGGGGGGAAGGGGGAAGGGGGGGAAGAGAGAGGGGGGAAGAGAGGGGGGAAGGGGGAAGAGAGAGGGGGGAAGGGGGGAAGAGAGAGGGGGAAGGGGGGAGAGAGAGGGGGGAAGGGGGGAAGGGGGAAGAGAGGGGGGGAAGGGGGAAGGGGGGGAAGGGGGGAAGGGGGGGAAGGGGGGGAGAGAGGGGGGAAGGGGGAAGGGGGGAAGGGGGGGAAGAGGGAGAGAGGGGGAAGAGGGAGAGAGGGGGGAAGGGAGAGAGGGGGGAAGAGGGAGAGAGGGGGGAAGAGAGAGAGAGGGGGGAAGAGAGAGAGAGGGGGGAAGAGAGAGAGAGGGGGGAAGAGAGAGAGAGGGGGGAAGAGAGAGAGAGGGGGGAAGAGAGAGAGAGGGGAAGAGAGAGAGAGGGGGGAAGAGAGAGAGAGGGGGAAGGAGAGAGAGGGGAAGAGAGAGAGAGGGGGGAAGAGAGAGAGAGAGGGGGGAGAGAGGAAAGGGGAAGAGAGAAAGGGGGAAGAGAGAAAGGGGGGAAGGGGGAGGGGAAGAGAGGGGAAAAGGGGGAGAGCGGGGGAAAGAGGGGGGAAAAGAGGGGGGAAGGGGGAAGAGAGTGGGAAAGAGAGAGGGGGCAAGAGCAAGGGAGAAAAAGAGGGATGAAAATAAGGGAGGTGGGAGGGGGAAGGAAAAGGAAATTTTAGAGGAGACTTACGATTTACTTCTGTTGCCCTCTCCAAATTCTGAATACAATGGGCACTAATCAAACTCCCTCCAGCCGTGCAGTGCTGTCACCTACCACATTCTCCTCCTCCTAACCTAACTAAACTACCTTTACCGGCTTTACCCGGCGGAATAAACTATTTTTACCTGCTCGATGGAGTTGCCCGTCCCCTGCTCCTTCTTCCCCGGCTGGCGGCGGAGTAACTAGGCACACCTGGCTCCGGGGAGGCTCCCTTAATTAACAAGCCCACGTGCTTCCAACCATACTCACCCTCCGCTCGCTCCGCTCCGACTCCTCCCTCCCTTCCCCGACCTTTTGCTCAGCTGTCGTTACTTACAGTTAGCTGGAACAAAATTAAACAAATGCTAATCTCCTCCTCAAAATTCAGGGTGGAGCAATTATGTTATGGGAACGATCACACCAAGAATAAAACTCTATCAAAATGAATTTTATCTCTAGGAGCATCTCCCCTCTCCCTCTTTTTTTAATTTACAAAAATACCCCTAGGGTGGGAAAGGAATTGCAGATGGAAGGGGGTCGGTGTAGGGGGATCTGACACCGCTTTTTGTTAGGGGTCTGATACCCCTTTTTTGTTACACTTCGAAGGCCTTAGACTCCCTTAGCAGAGCTTTTAAGGCACTCGACCCCCTCCCGCCACCCCCCCCCCCCCCAGATTTCCTTCTCCAATCCAGCCCACAGGCTTTGCTCCTCGAAGGCCAAATCTGTGTACCACAGTCTTGTCTATCTCGCCTCCGACCCCTGGCCCACAAGCTGTCTCTGGCTTGGAACTCTCTCCCCTTAACTTGCATCTATCCCAGCGCTTAGAACGATGCTCGGCACACAATAGGTTCTTAAACACTAATGATAATACAAGATACCAATGAGAGTTGAATAATTATAATAATGTTGGTATTTGTTAAGCGCTTACTATGTGCAGAGCATTGTTTTAAGCACTGGAGTAGATACAGGGTAATCAGGTTGTCCCACATGAGGCTCACAGTCTTAATCCCCATTTTACAGATGAGGGAACTGAAGCACAGAGAAGTTAAGTGACTTGCCCACAGTCACATAGCTGACAAGTGGCAGAGCAGGGACTCGAACCCATGACCTCTGACTCCCAAGCCCGGGCTCTTTCCACTGCGCCACGTTACGAATCTCAGACAGGACAGCTGGACACCTGCTGACTTCATCATGAGTGGCAAGAGCGCGCTCGAAATACAACTCTCCCCTAGAGAAAAGAAAAGTCATTAAAATCAATAGTGATTTCAATATCAATATTACATGTTATTTCATCTACACACTAGTAAATGAGGTTTGAAAACTCATGATCGATGAGAGAGGTCGAATTCAGCATGAAAAGTAACAAAGTAGCCCTTCCTTCACCAAACAGAAGTTGGAAGAAGCTATTTCTGGGGAGGTGAAATTGGCATCACAATACAGGGGTGAATCAAATATTAGGATGAAGCCCCTTTGGCAAATAATGCAACAGTCAACTCAATTCAGTTCCATCAATCCCTCAATCAACTGTACTTACTGAGCGCTTACTGTATGCACAGGAATCAATCAATCCATGGTATTTCTTGAGCATTTACTTTGTGCAGAGCACTGTCCTAAGTGCTTGGAAGAGTACAGTAATGAACTAAGCCCTAGGGAAGGTACAATTCAACAGAGTTGGTAGAAAGGTTCCCTGCCCTCAGTGAGCTACCATTCTAAAGACAGATATTAATATAAAATACATTACAGATATGTACATAATATATGTCATAACAAATGTCACTACAAGGCATTTTTTTAGACAAGTTTTCATTTATAATCCTCCACTGGTCCATTCACCCACTGTAATCATTCCACATTGTTTGCCGTGTTTGAAAGGCATCAAAAACACCCCTACCAGCCACCTTACACTGGGGGTGGGAATGAGACACTGATTCCCAATCGTTCCCTACTGGTAATTCTCCAATGCAAACCTTGGAAAACCTCAGGCCCGGGAGTCAGGAAACTTGGGTTCTAAGCACCACTCAGCCACTTGACTGCTGTGTGACTTTGGACAAATCACAACTTCCCTGTCCTTGAGTTTCCTCATCTGTGATATGGGGATTAAATACTTATTCTCCCTTCCCTTTAAAATGTGAGTCAGGGACCGTTTCCAACCTAATTATCTTGCATTTTACCCAGCACTTAGCATAAAGAAAGCACATAACATAATAATAATTATTATTATTCCAGCTCTGCCACTTGCTGCTGTATGACCCAGGGCAAGTCACTTGACTTCTCTGTGCTCGTGTTTCCTCCTCGGTTAAAATGTGGATTAAATACCCATTTCCCCTTCCCCTTAGACTGTAAGCCCACCTCCTTATACTGTAACTACCCCAACACTTAGCCTACAGTACACATTTATCAAATACCACAATTACTATGATTTATGTTGATGGGGCAATCACAGATTCAGCCAATCACCCATGTAGCAGTTCACACGGTTATAGCTACATGCTTATTCAGCAGTTACAAGTTTCCTGGCTTGAAATAAGGAACTCTAAGACAATGATTCGCAACACCAGTATTGGCCCTTAGTTAGCTTTCTTGGACTCCCATGAGATTTCTTTAAGCGCTGCTGACACGAAAATAAAACACAAGGTTCTGAGACCACACTAGTCTGATTCATGAGCTTGAAACCGTTTGATGGCCAACCACCCACGTAGACCACTAAACGAGACCCGTCGCATAATCTTTTTCTTTAACAAGGACATTTAGTCTCTGAAATGTATTCCTTTTAGGTGCCGACACCGCATACATATTTATAGCTTTGCTTTGTCTTCAAAGATGATGCTAAGGACGGCGAGATCTTCTCTATGTGTGTGTGTTGTACTTTTACAAGCTCTGAGTATTGCTCTGCACACAGTAAGTGCTCAATAAATACGACTGAGTGAATGAATGAATGAGGGAGGCTGAAAAGGCTTCGTACCGCTAGCAATCTCTTCTGTGGTTTGAAGCCATAGACCTCATTCTTTGCTGTCTCCCTGCTCTACACTGTAAGCTCACTGTGCGCAGGGCATGTGTCTGTTTATTGTTATATTCTACTCTCCCAAGCACTTAGTTCTAATCCAAGCTCTGCCAACTGCCTGTGTCACCTTGGGCAAGTCATTTAACTTCTCTGTGCCTCAGTTTTCCTGTTCTCCCTCCTACTTAGACTGTGATCCCCATGCGGGACAGGGAGTGTGTCCAATCTCTCTGACTTGTATCTACCCCAGCACTTAGAACAGTGTTTGACACATAATAAGCACTTAAAAAGTACCATATAGTCGGCCGCCTCTCCATCATAATCACGGTGGTGTTCGTTAAGCCTTTTCTAAGTGCCGAACACTGTGCTAAGTGCTGAGGTGGGTATAAGATGATCAGGTTGGACACCATCTCTGTCCCAAATAATAACAGTAAGCACTTACTATGTGTCAAGCCCTGTACTAAGCACTGGGATGGATAAAAATTCGTGGGGCACACAGTCTTGGGCAACCAGTTATATACAGTCAGGATTGCGTTTTGCAAAAACCCGAATTGCAGAAAACATGCTCACCGAAGCCATGTGCATAAGCACAGCTCCGCATCATGCATGGGCTCCAAATAGGTTTGTGTTTCAGATAAAAGTTCCCTAGTTCCTTGGCCATGTTCCAACCAAAAATCAATCAAGGGTATTTATTGAGTGCTCACTGTATGCATAGAGCATTGTACTAAGCACCTGGGTGAATATAATTCAACAGAGTTAGTAAACAGGTTCCCTCTCCGAAAGGAGGTTACTGTCTAGGTCAGGGGACAGTCATTAAAATAACTTATGATTACATTCATAAGTGCTGAGGGGCTGAGGTGGAGTGATTCTCTTCCCCTCTTCAAAACCCTACTTAAAACTCACCTCCTCCAAGAGGCCTTCCCAGACTGAGCTCCTCTTCTCCCTCTACTCCTACCACCCCCCTTCACCTCTCCGCAGCTTAACCCTCTTTTCCCCCCATTTCCCTCTGCTCCTCCCCCTCTCCCTTCCCATCCCCTCAGCACTGTACTTGTCTGCTCAACTGTATATATTTTCATTACCCTATTTATTTTGTTAATGAAATGTACATCACCTCGATTCTATTTAGTTGCCATCGGTTTTTACGTGATGTTCTTCCCCTTGACTCTATTTATCGCCATCGTTCTCGTCTGTCCGTCTCCCCCGATTAGACCGTAAGCCCGTCAAACGGCAGGGACCGTCTCTATCTGTTGCCGACTTGTTCATTCCAAGCGCTTAGTACAGTGCTCTGCACATAGTAAGCGCTCAATAAATACTATTGAATGAACTGAATGAATGACTATCGACTGCTTAAAGGGGTGCCCATCCAAGTGCATAGGTGATGTAGAATAGTAATAATTATGGTTCCTGTTAGACGCTCACTATGTGCCAAGCACTGTTCTAAGTGCTGGGGTAGATACAAATTAATTAGGTTGGATACAGTCCCTCTCCCACATGAGGCTCACAATCTTAATCCCCATTTTATAGATAAGACAAATGAGGCACAGACAAGTTAAGTGACTTGCCCAAGGTCACACAGCAGACAAGTGGCGGAGCCAGGACTAGAACCTAAGTCCTTCTTACTCCCAGGCTCATGCTCTATCCACTAGGCCAAGCTGCTTCAGCCTGTACCTAGTAGGAGGCGTTTAACTAGAGGAAATTAAATGAGTGCAGTACAATCGATGGTATTTTGCTGAATGGCTGGGGTAGGTACAAGGCTGTAATAAGAGATTGGGAAAGTAGAACAGAGTTCTACATTCCTCGCCCACAGTGAGCTTACAGTATAGAGGGGGACTGTAATTTTTCCAAATTCTTCCCTCTCTTCTATCCACTTCCCAAACCCCTGCCTCTTCATCACCATAAACAGCCCTTTTTTATGTGGCATTTGTTAAGGGCTTACTCTGTCAAACACTGTTTATTCAATCATATTTACTGAGTGCTTATTGTGTGCAGAGCACTGTTCTAAACAGTGGTTGTAGAAACAAAATCAGACAGCCTCTCACCCATATGGACCTCAGTCTAAAAAGGGGGGAGAACAGGTACTGAATACCTATTTTACAGTTGAAGAAACTGAGGCCCAGAGAAGTCAAGTGACTTGCCCAAGGTCATACAGCAAGCAAGTGGCAGAGCCGGGATTAGAATCCAGGGCCTCTGACTTCCAGGCCCGTGCTCTTTCCATTAGTCCTGACTGCAAGTGTTACTATTGCTGCTGTTACCCAGGAGCTTTTCTTTCTACTCAGGTGGTTACACCTCAAAGTAGAGCTTGATAGCTTTCCTAATTATCTCTAACTGCTATTTCAAATGAAATCAATCTTTTCTTATTTAAGGCCATTTAAAATGCTTAAAATCCCAGGCTTCTTTTTACTTCATCTTGGCAAATGCAGCAAATAGATACCTCTGCAGTGGCCCTGATTAAAATCTACCCTGCTCTTGGTTTGTAAATGAAAAGAAATGAATCCCCAATGTTGGGAGACATTTGCACTAAATGAAGGCCCCAGGGTGGTGGAGGAGGGAAAGGTGAGTAATGGGGGCCTGAACTATACAGTGTTGGATGCAAATCCAAACCTGCCTCTCCTAGGCCTGACGTGAGACTCCATCCAGTCCCGCCTCCTCGGACAAGGGAATAAAAACCAGTAACGAAGGCAGGGGACCTTCTGTGCCCATTTTAGAGTTACTGAAATGACATTCTCTGGTCTGAATTGTCCTCCAAGAACTACTAGCCCAGTAGGCAGAAACCCAACCCCAGTTCCCTCTGTGGAACTAGGGATGATGGTCTCAGAAACAGATTGTGCCACTTTGCACGCTTCGAGACTGTGGGCAAGTCTCTTGATTTCCCTGGGCCTCAGTTTCCTAATCTGCAAAATGAAGATGCAATTCCTGTTCTCTCTCTTACTGAGACTGTGAACCCCATGTGGGTCATTTCACAGATGAGGTAACTGAGACCCAGAGAAGTGAAATGATGATGACGATCTTTGTTAAACGCTTACTATGTGCCAAGCACTGGAGTTCTAAGCACTGGAGTGCTTACTATGTTCTAAGCACTGGAGTAGGTACAAGGCAATCAGGTTGTCCCACATGGGGCTCACAGTCTTAATCCCCATTTTACAGATGAGGTAATTGAGACACGGAGAAGTTAAGTGACTTGCCCAAAGTCACACAGCTGATAAGTGGCAGAGCTGGATTAGAATCAATGACCTTCTGGCTCCTACGTCTCTGCTCTATCCACTACACCATGCTGCCTCTTTAGAGCTGTGGTTTGACCTCAGAGGATAATGTGGTTCCGGGGTCAGTCTGCCGTCCCTCCTTGACCTCATGGACCAGGGGGCTTTTGTTGGTAAGCAGGACTACCGTGTGCCTGCTCTATGCCTAGGCCAAGATATTTTATTGCTGCTCATAGGTCGGCCAAAGCCCAATCATTCAACAGGCATTTAATGGGCCTGACAGGCATCTGAGTAACTCCAAAGTCACTGGCACTCCTCAGTCGTTTGCTGGCTTTCCCCTTTCTTTCTCTCCCCATGTCCCCTGATAGAAAGAGATTGATTGGGGCCCTCAAAATGGATAAAGATTGATTCAGTATTTGATAACACTATCAATGGTATTTATTAAGGGCTTACTCTATGCCCTGCACTGTGATTAGGCATGGCCTAGAGGAAGGACAATCAGAGACTTGGGTTCTAATCTTCTCTCTGCGACTTGCCTGCTATGTGACCTTTGTGGCTGATGCTGGCATCCCTGTCCGCTCCACACCCTCATTGTGCATAACGCTAACTGTCGGTCCTCCCAACCTGAGAGGAGGCGGGTATAAATGAGATGCTCTGTGGGCAACATTTCGGATCACCTTGGAAGAAAAAGTATTAAAAATGCAAGGCATTTTTTCATTACCTAATTTATCTGAACCTGTGCTCCAACGCCAAGTCTCTTCCACGGATGATCATGTGGCAAAACCCTAATTATGCCGGTCGGGTTGCCCTCGGAGCCAAGGTAATGTCGCTCCAGCGCCTCAGGCGTACAAACATTTACTGACACTCACCTTCCTTGGCAGCATTATCAAGTCCAGGGGCTCCCTGAAGCCTCACCCGTCACTTTGCGGATCCCATTTCAGGGTTGGGTGTCAGAAGAAAGTGCAGGGAAGCGGCTGTTCTAAGTACCGTGGCAAGCAATTCAGCTTCAGGAAGTTATTAAATGGACAGAGAACTTAAAACTCTTTAGCTATGAAAAAGCAGTTTTGCAGTAAAGTTAATAGGGAGGCAACCTTGAGCAATTCTATGAGTAGGGTGTTGCAGCCTGATAGTTCAGTGGAATGGGTTGGTCCAGGCTTTTTTTTTTTTATGGTATCTGTTTAAGTGCTTACTATGTGCCAGGCACTTTACTAAGTGCTGGGAGAGGTTCAAGCTAATCAGGTTGGACACAGTCCATGAGCCACAAGCAGCTCCCAGTCTTAATCCCCAATTTAGAGATAAGGTAACTGAGAAACAGAGGAGTTGGATGACTTGCCCCAAATCATTCAGCAGTCAAGTAGTGGAGTCAGGACTAGAACCCAGGTCCTCTGATTTCCAGTGTTCTTTCCTCTGAAGCCTGCAGTTTCTCTTTTGACAAAAAGCTAAGATACAGGCAGTAGACAAACATGCAACCTGGGGGGCTAGTGGAAAGGAGATAGGACTGGAAGCCAGAAGATTGGGGTTCTAGAAAAGCAGCATGGCACAGTGGATAGAGCAAGGGCCTGGAAGTCAGAAGGTCATGGGTTCTAATCCTGGCTCTGCCACCTGCCTGCTGTGTGACCTCGAGCAAGTCATTTCACTTCCCTGGACTTCAGTTGTTGTCTCGTCTTGTCAAGACAAGAAATGTCAAGTCATTTCTGACCCATAGAGACTCCATGGACACGTGTCTCCAGAATGCGCCACTCTCCATCTGCAACCATGCTGGTAGTACATCCATAGAGCTTTCTTGGTAAAAAATATGGAAGTGGTCTACCATTGCCTCCTTCCATCGACTCCCTCCCATGCCGCTGCTGCCCAGCATAGGTGAGTTTTGACTTGTAGCAGATTGCCTTCCATTCGCTAGTCATTGCCCAAGCCAGGAATGGAATTGTTACACCTCTGCTTGACTCTCCCTCTCGTCGAGACTGGTAGGGTACTGGAAACTCACCAGCTGCCATCCTGAGGTGGGGACTTCAGTTACCTCATCTGTCAAATGGGGATTGAGACTGTGATCCCCATCTGGGACAGGGACTGTGCCCAACTGCATTAACTTGTATCTCCCCAGAGTTTAGAACAGTGCTTGGCACATAGTAAGCACTTAACAAGTATTATAATTACTATTATAAGATAAAATAATAAAATAAACAGGGTTAAAATGACTGTTTTCCCTCTCTCTTAGGTTTTGAGCCCCATATGGGAAAGGTAGCATGTCTGATCCAACTGCATCGTATCTACCCCAGGGCTTGGCACACAATAAAAGCCCTGAATAAAGAGCATTATGCTCATTATGAGTCAACTGCGGTAGCGATAATGGGCCAATGCTTTAGGGTCCTTCAACCTTCATCCCCAGATGTCAGGCTGTTTGGGGAAGGGTCTTTAGCACCCGCTGCGGGAAGTGGACTTGGAAGAGGCCATTCCAAGGGAAAGAAGAAGGTTGATTTACTCTTTGGAAAACCCAGTCAAATCAACAAATGATTATTAAATACTTATAAAGGTAAACAGTTGTCAGATTAAGACCCAGGACTATAGAGGCCTGGTGCTTTACAAGGTCCTCAGGACATTAGAATGGTTCTATAACCCACTGAGGCCCTTGACCCAGTCCTTAGGAAAAATAGAATTATCATGATAATAATAATAATGATATATATTAAGCCATACTAAGTCCTGGGGAAGACAGAAGATAATCAAATTGGACACAGCCTCTGTCCAACAGGGGGCTCACAGTCTAAGGGGAAAGGAGAACAGATATCTTATCCCCAGGTACAGCTATGTGAAATTAAGTGACTTTCCCAAGGTCATGCAGCAGGCAGTATCACAGCCCAAGTCCTGTAATTCCCTGGCGTGGGCTCTTTCCATTAGGCCACATTGCTTTTTACTGATGAACTAGATGGGACCCTGCAAATAAATCCATCAGAGGTATTTATTGAGGGCTTACTGTGTGTTCCTTTGGGAAGGGAATACATCTCCCAACTCTGTTATATTCTAATCATTCAAGTGATGGATCGTATTTATTTAGCACTTACTGTGTGTAGAGCATTGTACTAAGAGCTTGGGAGAGTACACTCTAACAGAGTTGGTAGACACATTCTCTGCCCACAGTGAGTTTATGATCTAGAGAACCTGTACTCTTCCAAGCCCATAGTACAGTGCTCGGCATACATTAAACACTCAATAAATACCACTGATTGATTGCAGAGTACTGTAGTTGGGAGCATACATTACAGAGTTGGGAGACATGATCCCTGTCCACAAGGAGCTACAGGGGGAGACAGGCATTTACATAGATCAGGGAAGTGTATCAGTTCTCCCCCAGGCAATGTCAGTTTGAATCTCCTCCCCTAGTCGAAGAGGTTCCTAAAACTCCAGAGGTCCAGGTGACAACTCCTAATTCCCAGCATGGTTCCCACTCTGGATGGAAAGGACCTGGTTCTGATCCCAAATCTACAACTTGTCTGATGTGTGACAAGGGAAAATATAGTTAAAATGTCTCTTCTCCTCCTTAACCGAGCCTGAACGGTTTTGCGGTGGAAGCCGAAAGCCACAGGAAACAAGACAAAGTGTAAATGGCCAAGATTTCCAGCAACCCACACCCTGTGGGTTTGGAGTTCTAACTTGCAGTTGGTCCAGTAACTTTAAGTAAAAACCAATTTGTCACTTCAAAAGAGCTGCAAAGGCGTGTTCTACCTATCGAGTACCCCTGAAACAACAACCCTCATGAGGTGATAGAAACAGAGCATCAGATTCTCCACAAACTGCAAATAAGCTGGATAATTACAACAGGAGTTTGAAGTCAAACTTGCTTGGAGTTCTATCACCCCCAAGCCTCTCTGAGACATTTAATGAAGTCAAAATGCAGTTTAGCTAGCTCCTCCCTGATTCATCCTCTGCCCTGTCAGTTGGCTTCCGGCATCTCTGAAAGAAATGTTGGCTACTGGGATCCCTGCAAGAAATGTTCTCACCTGAATCCGTCTACCACTGGCTGCCTGGGACTGACCTGAGAAGGAAATCTACCACCTTGAATTCTCCCAAGAGGTGGGAAGAAAGAAGGGAGAGCTAAGAAAATACAGAAAATACAGAATGCAATAATACTCTCCCTTATTAACTAGTAGATGTAGAAGGGCCTACATGTGGCTCATGTTAGCCGAGCCTGAATGTGGGAGTGCCTCGTTTCCTATTGGTAGCATAACTGAAGTCAAAGGACTGAGGGAGGAAGGAAATTTATTCTGGCAGCACCAATTCCTTGGAAATTCATTTCCCAGAATCCCCATGTGGCGCCTTGTAAATTCAGAAGAGAAAACTCACTGCTTTTTCTCCTCCTGAGCCCAAAAGGGTGGAGTGACTGGTATATTATCATTAATAATAATACAATGATTTTTAGAGGTACTGTATTCAATCATTTTCATATTGCATTTGTCCCTAAACAAAATATCTCCATACTGCAAGGGTAGTGAATCCATAATGTAATTTAAAATGTTGTGTTTAAATCACACCATTTGAAAAAGGTGTTCTCTTAATAATAATAATTATGATATTTGTTAAGTGCTTACAATGTGCCAGGCACTGTTCCAAGTGCTGAGGAGGATACAACAAGCAAATTGGGTTGGAGACGGTCCCTGTTTCACATTGGGCTGACAATCTTAATCCCCCTTTTACAGATGAGGTAACTGAGGAACAGAGAAGTTAAGTGACTTGCCCAAGATGTCACAGCAGACCTGTGGCAGAGCCGGGATTAGAACCCAGATCCTTCTGAGTCCCAGGCCCTCGTTCTATACACTAGGCCTAGCGGCTTCTCTCATTTTTTCACTGCAACTGACTATCAAGGAGCAGGCATGAAGCTCCCACTTTGTCCTAAACTCTGGCTCAGTGTAGGAGGGAAGAGAGAAAAATGTCAGTGGGGAGACCTCTCCCATTCTCTCTAGGGCTACAGCACACAACAGTGTCATTTCTTTTAACTAACTGTGTAATTTGCCTTTGTTGAGCTGATGATTATTGCCGATTTCTGCGAACCTTTTAATTCCCCTGTGAGAGAGTGGTGGAGGGAGATGGGGAGAGAGGGATTCACATAGGTGCCGGGTGATTTATATCCAGGGCAGAGTTTCTAGAGCTCTTGGTTACGAGCCCTTCAGATGGCTGGAATTCCGATAAAAAGATTGTCGTCTAAACCAGTTTAATGAATCAAACGCAAAGATTCCCTGAAGCAGAAACAGTGCTAGAAGTACAACAAATAGGCTTGCCAGCCCACCAAAATTAAATGTACGCCGCAAAACGGATTTGCTTAGCAGAGAAGCAGCAGCATGAGAAGCAGCATAGCTTAGTGGATAGAGTCAGAAGGACCTGAGGTCTAATCCCGGCTCCGCCGCTCGTCTGCTCTATGACCCTGGGCAAGTCACTTTGGAAACGTATCTGGTGATTCTTGTATTCTCCCAAGCACTTAGTACAGTGCTCTGCACAAAGGAAGTGCTCAATAAATACGATTGACTGAGAGTTACCTCATCTAAATAATGGGGATTAAGGCAGTGAGCACCATGTGAGACACGGACTAAGTCTGACCCGATTTGCTTGTATTCACCCCAGCACTTCGTACGGTGCTTGGTACATGGTAAGTGCTTAACAAGTACCATAATTCTTATTATCATTATTGTTATTATTTTGGGTGATGTAAGGTCAGGGGCCTACCTGGCCTGATGCCATCAACATACCACCTGGGCAAGTTGTTGGTTGGGAAAGACGGGGAACCACCTGCAAGCTGACACATGAAAGGGCTTTTCCACCCTTCCGGATCCCTTCCTGGCACGTTGGGAAAGAATCAGCGTCTTGTCTTCCTTCCCACAAAGAGACTGGTGTCCCCGGTGCCAAGCGGGCCTGCGGATTGAGAGAGAAGCCAAGTCCCAGCTAGCAGCAGGTGGGCCCGTGGTCCAGATCACGTCATTCCCATCACCCCCCCCCCCCCGTCAGATGGGAGGGGCCCCTCGGTCCCTGCTCTCCCCAGGGCAGGCACTAAGTCTTCTTATTGGCCAGGCTGCTGGGTTTCCATTTTCCCTCTAGAGCAAAAGCTCATTTTTAATGGTATTTGTTAAGAGCTTACTATGTGCCAAGCACTTTACTAAGCACTGGGGTCTTGTCTTGTCTTAGGCCGTCAAGTCATTTCTGACCCACAGTGACACCATGGACACATCTCTCCCAGAAAAGGTACAAGCTAATCAGGTTGACACAATCCCTGTGCCATGTGGGACTCACAGTCTTAATCAGTTTACATCTTTTTACAGATGAGGCAACTGAGGCTCAGAGAAGTGAATCGACTTGTCCAAGGTCACACAGCAGACAAGTAGCAGAGTAGGGATTAGAACCCAGATCATTCAGACTTCCACATCCATGCTCTTTCCATTAGGCCACACTGCTTCTCCTGCAAGACCAAATTTGGGGTTCACCGCCCCACTGCTTGCATGTTCAAGCTACACCCTCCCCATTTCCCACCACTCTTCCAAATCCTCTCTGACCTCAGGAAGCAGAGCAATTGTGGGAGAGGCCACCCAATCCTAATCCCAATGTTCCCCTTGTGCATTTTTCCCACACTTCCTTTCAGAGTGACAACATACAGCCTAAAATCAATGCTGAGGCCCGGTCCTGATGCATTTAAAATAAACGGGGACTATGGGGAACAGCATTTGGGTACACATGAGAAATGAAGACCAAATCTGATTCAATAAGAGTCTGGCATCCTGAAAAACTGTAACTGACATAATGCAAACATAACTTGCCTGGGAGGGTTAGGAAGACATGCATCTCTGGCAGTAATAGTGAGACTCAAGTTTAATTCATGCTCATTAAGGGGACATTCCGGTCAACCATTTCACAAGGAATATGTCCCAAGAGGACAAGGTTAAGGGCAAAATGAATGAAGCTACCGATGCACAAAACCACCATTTTAGCATTTCATTGATTTCCCTGATTCTTTTGCCTTTCTGTGAATAACCTGGAAACACAATTGCTTAGTGATCCAGGGAGCAATGGTTCTTCTTTAATCCCACGACTGGTCCAGTTTTAGAGCTCTCCATACTTGGTGCTGACAGGACCAGGCTAGAGCCGCCCTGACTGTGCCCTCTGACAGGCTTAATATTGATGTAAAAGACAGAGGTGAGGTTGACACCATATGCTATTTCTCCCAGGAGTAGAATCTAGTTCCGATTAGAAAGACTTCTGTCACGAGAAATTGGACTAAATCTTTTTGAGGCTGCAAGAATCAGGAGTCTCAGAACATCTTTATACTTACTAAATGAACCATAATTATATTGTTAGGCCTGCAGAAAAGGCCTAGTTAATTAATCCATGGAATGTGTTGAGCACTTATTGTGTGCAGAGCACTGTCCTAAGTATTTGGGAGAGTACACAAACTGAATTTAGCACTGGGTAGATACAAGCTAATTAAGTTGGACAAAGTTCATTTCCTACATGGAGCTCATAGTCTTAATCCCCATTGTTCAGGTGAGGAAACTGGAGCCCAGAGAAGTGAAGTAATTTGCCCAAAGTCACACAGCAGACAAGTAGCAGAGCCTGCATTAGAACCCAGGTCCTTCTGACTCCCAGGCCCGTGCTCTATCCACTAGACCATGTTGCTACTTGATGAACACTGAACTAGACTCTTGGGAGCATAAGGTCCCTGCCTCAAGGAGTTTACAATCTTAATCTTCTAGGCTTTTCCAGCTCCTCTACCAGGCAGACAAATAATCATCCCCAATCTACAAAAAAGGCAAATTTCTGAAAACGCAGCCCAGAAAATGTTATTAGTAATCAATGCTTCTGTGGGGATAGCATCCAAGAACCTTGTGGCAGATGGTAAAACATCTTTGAACACATAATTCCTGCCAAATCAAACCTCCCGTCCATTGGTGAGTGGTGGAGAATCGAAAAGAAATCAGAGTCAGCTAGACAAAGCATGCGAAATGTCTGGCACAGGCCATGAGTGGTTTTGAAAGAGAAAGTTTCTTCAGTTGCAATTATTGGATTATTTGTGCTTTCTCTCCCTCTTTCTCACATTTAATCGATGGGGAAAGAAAGCAGTATCTCAGGACACCGGGTGAGCGAAAGTAGCCCTTCAACAGGTACAGGGAATTACTAAGTGAAAATAATACACTGCACTTTGAACTTCACAACTGGAGAGCCTCGAGGTGCTTAAAGCCCCACAGTTTCAACAGTCAGCACTTGTCTTCCCCCTCAATCCAAAACAAACCGATAGGCACCTATTCAGCATCATGCAGTAGGTACCTTTCCTTGGGATGGAAAAATAATGTTTTGTGTAGAAGTCACTGTATTTTTGACCAGGCTCAGGTGCAGGGAGAGACGAAGTGCTCAAGTATGAGAAGCAACGTGGCTCAGTGGAAAGAGCATGGGCTTTGGAGTCAGAGGTCATGGGTTCGAATCCCGACTCTGCCACTTGCCAGCTGTGAGCCTGTAGGCAAGTCACTTAACTTCTCTGTGACTCAGTTACCTCATCTGTAAAATGGGGATTAAGACTGTGAGCCCCACGTGGGACAACCTGTTTCCCTTGTGTCTACCTCAGTGCTTAGAACAGTGCTCTGCACATAGTACGCGCTTAACAAATACTAACATTAAGTAATAATAATAGTAATAACAGTGGTATTTGTTAAGCGCTTACTATGTGCTAGGCACTGTACTAAGCGTTGCAGTGGATACAAGCAAATTGAGTTGGACAGAATCCCTGTTCCATGTGGGATACATGGTTTCAATCCCCATTTTTCAGATGAGCTAACTGAGGCCCAGAAAAATGAAGTGACTTGTTCGAGGTCACACTACAGACAAGTGGCGGAGCAGGGATTGGAACCCATAACCTTCTGATTCCCAGGCCTGTGCTCTATCCACTACACCATGCTGTTTCTCATGTGGAAAGCAAGATGCATTGCCCCGGGGTCATTTTCATTTATCTAATCTCTCGACATTAGGGGCAACAATGCTTGACACTTTGAGCCTGAATATCAGGGTCTTTGAACATCTCAGGTAACTTTCCCAGTATACCAGCGTTCTCCTGATTCCCTGCTCCAGCCCAGAGAAGGATTCAATCAAACAACTGTATTTTGGGGGCACTTACAGAGTGCATAGCTCTGTTCTAAGTGCTTGGGAGCCATTCCACCCCTCTTCCTGATAATAATAATTGTGGTATTTGTTAAAGCACTTATACTTATCAAGTGCCAAAACCTGTATTCTGTGCTGGGTTAAAGACCAGATAATCGTATGGGACACAGTCCCTGTTCCAAATGTGGGGCACAGTCCAAGGAGGAGGAAGAAGTTATTCAATCCTGATTTTGTAGATGAGAAAACTGAAGCACAAAGAATTAGACTATTTGCTTAAGGTCGCAAAGCAGGCAAGTAGCGGAGCTGAGGTAAAACCCAGATCTCCCAACTCCCATTCCTGGGCTCTTTCCATCAGGCAACACTCCCTGTTCCCTATCCCTCAGGTTCAACCAGTTGGAAAAGATGCTGGTCTCTCCCTCAGAACCCTGGAGTTGCCACAGTCCCGTGCTCCAGCCCAGGAAGAACTCGACCAACAGCAGCACATGACCTACCAAACTTTCTGAACACTGAGGTGATCACCTTTGTCACCTTGGCCAGGACTTCTGTGACTGTTGGTCTGAGCTACAAGGAGACTATTTGGCACATGTTTGTCACTGTCTTTGTAGCTCTTCCTCTGGACCGTAAGCTCACTGTAGGCAGGGAATGTGTCTGTATATTGTTATATTGTACTCTCTCAAGCACTTAGTACAGTGCTCTGTACTCAGTAAATATGACTGAATAAATACAATTGAATGAATGAGTTTTCCCTTTCCTTCCATGTTTGGCTCCAACCTCATTCTTAGCTTGTGAGGCCAAGGACCGTGTCTCTTTCTCAGCCATTTATTTCTTTCCCATTGCTTAGTACAGTGCTTCGTACATAGTAAGCGCTAAAATAAATACTATTATTACTACATCACCCTAGGTCCTTATGCAACTCAAGCTTTAACAAAATGAGGAATAATTAGTCCCTAAGGGCTGCAGAATCCATGTTGGCTTCTATTTTCATTTTGCGTTGGGCTTTTGTTGATCCCTCCGTCTTTAAGGAGCATCCCTTTCTTTGGGGGGGATGTTTTTCCACAACTCTATCTTAGGAAGACAAAAACATTACTAATGGATCCAATTCCCTTACTAGAGACAGCTTCCTTTGAAGAAATCTATTTGGATAATGGCTAAACCATCTGCAAGAAGAAAAATCCTGGCTATTACATTATCTTTGAATTGATTTTTCTGATAAACACTGAGCTTCTTGTTACTGAATGATTTCCATAATATTGTGAGATTAAGATAATTACCAAGCTGAAGTAATAAGGGGGTGTTAATTAATGCTTTTGTTATTGAAAAACCAAATGTTCTGGTGCACTGCTCCTCACACTAAAAAACTTGATGCCATCCAGAGAGCATGGTTGATGTAAAAATAGCCCTGCTATTACTTTAGTAAGACTCAAGGTGCATAATCCCCATTTTTAAATTTCCTCCCCAGATTTATAAAGCCTAGGAGATGAGCGGTAGCTGTGGAGAGTGACTGAAGTGATAAGACCGCATGTGTGGGATAACAGTCGGTGAACCCCACTAAATTCCTTCTCAAGGATAATAACTATCAATCTATAGTATTTCCTGAGCACCTTTGGTATGCTGAGCACTATACTAAGTGCTTGGGAGAGTTCAGTAGAGTCCCTAGATATGACCTCGGCTCTCAAGACGCTTACAAATCCATAAGCATAGAACAATAAGACGTAGTTGTATGTGTAGGAGGCTATGCCAGACCAATGCCTTCAGGATAACGATATGTCTGCCAGTGGTTTCTCTTACTTTCTGGCCGATCGGATAATGGTTGCGAGTCACCCTAACCTGACATTCCTTCCCTGCCTCTCCCGGTGATTGTGAGAGTGGGGATATCGGGGATAAAGACCTCCCGGCTTCCTGAGACACTGATGCTATGAAGTCTGAGTGTTGAGAATATCCCCAGAATACTGTCACCTAGAGTCCACCGCTGAGCACTCAAAGCTTGTCAAGGTACAGCAGCTTGGTCCCAGTTGGAGGACATTTGTACATTTTTCTAAAATTGCTATGACAACTTGCCAAAATCAGGGACTGCCCCAGTTAAACTGAGGACAAGGGTTTGTCAATAGATATGCTCCTCGGCTGGATCTGGATGTATGTATTTGCTTGCTGCAGTGTTTTTTATTTCTCCAATTGGGTATTTGATAATAGCAACCCTCTAGACAGCAAGCTCATTGTGGGCATGGAACATGTCTGTTCATTGTTACACTGTCCTCTCCCAAGCACTTAGTACAGTGCCTTGCACACAGTAAGCACTCAATAAATATGATTGAATGAATGAATCCCAATAAATACCAGTGACTCATGGATTGCACCCACCGCGTCTTATGGAGATGCAAATCACTGTTCCCACAAGTTTTGTGAAAGAGCCACATCCTTTAGGAAGAGAAGGATAGGAGGAAGAACTCAGGAAGGGTTACCAGTGTGAACTTTTCTCCTCTGTGAAATTTCCCCTTAGTAATAGTAATAATGATGGTATTTTTTAAGCGCTTACTTTGTGCCAGGCACTAGGAGCCTTCTTGTGGGAAAATCGTGCCCTATCTGTTAATCCATCGGTACAATTTATTGGGCGTTTACTCCGTGTAATACACTGTACCAAGTATTTGGGAGAGTACGACAGAATAGGTAAACGTAATCATTTTTATTTATTGAGCACTCACTATGTGCAGAGCGCTGAACTAAGCGCTTAGATGGGCATGGTATAACAATAAAAAGATACATTCCTTGCCCACAGTGAGCTTACAGTTGAGAGGGGGAAATAATAATCCTTGCCCTCGAGGAGCTTATGGTCCAGCAGGGGGGAGAGCACTAAAATAAATTGCTCTGCACACAGTAAGTGCTCAATAAATACAATCAATGGATTGATTGTATGAATTACAGGTAGAAGAAGCAACTGAGCATAAAGTTGGGCAGATCCCAGATCTGCCACTTGTCAGCTGTGCGACTGTGGGCAAATCACTTACCTTCTCTGTGCCTCAGTTCCCTCATCTGTAAAATGGGGATTAAGGCTGTGAGCCTCACGTGAGACGTGATTACCCTGTATCTACCCCAGCGCTTCGAACAGTGCTCTGCACATAGTAAGCGCTTAACAAATACCAACATTATTATTATAAGGGTATGTACACAAGTGCTGTGGATTGAGTAACAAAGTGTTTACAGAGTACAGATCCAAATGCATAAAAAATAATCCCTCTAGGCTGTAAGTTAGTTGTGGGCTGGGAATGTGTCTGCTGATTGCTATATTATACTCTCCCAAGCATTTAGCACTCTGCACAGGGTAAGCGCTCAATAAATATGCCTGAATGAATGAATCCTAGAGCAGATTGCAAGCAAGTCTACTATATAGTTCCTCAGTTCTGTTTCTAGATTCAGTCAGGTGATCTCGAGTCAGGGGAATCTGCACCACATACACAGCTCCACTCCCACTCTGCATTTAGAAAACACTCTCCCGTGACACAGGGATGTTTGATGGTATTAAAATGGTGCTACTGATGGTCATATTAATTACGTTTTGAGTGTTATGCTTAGTATACCTATTAATAAAACCTGGATTTTCCTTTTATTTTTGCAAGTATAATATATTGAGTCACAAATAGTAATATTAAAGCTATCAACCATAAAAGTCAATACTTGACAGTACCGTATAATTTAAGGGATGCATGCACGTGAATTCAGAAACAATATTTCCTAATGCACATATATTAGTTGCACTCTGCAGTTATCCAAAAATGTTGTTTCACAAGCAGCAAGCTGTCAAATGCCAGAGAGCTGATGATGTTTTGAAAATGAACTTTTCAAAGAGGCAAGTGAATTGAGAGTCCAGTTAGCAAACAGAAAATGTATGCCTCCTCTTTTCCTGAAAGGCCCTCCTCAAGTCTGCCTACCCCTCCTCCAGTCTGGAAATCCCTCCTGACCTCTCTTCTAATCTATAAACACCCAGCAGGCAGGGATCATATCTACTGATATATGATATGATATATATGATATGATATGGGGGAAGCAGCATGGCCTAGTGGCAAGAGCACAGGCTTGGAAGTCAGAGGTAGTGGGTTCTAATCCCGGATCTGCCACCTGTCTGCTGTGTGACTGTGGGCAAATCACTTCACTTTTTTGTGCCTTCATTACCTCATCTGTAAAATGGGGATTGGGACTGTGAGCCCCATGTGGGACAACCTGATTGGCGGATATCTCCCCCAGTGCTTAGAACAGTGCTTGGCACATAAAAAGTGCTTAAATACCATAATAATAATAATAATAATAATAATAATAATACTGACTCTATTGTATTTTCCTCTTCCAAGAGGTCCAGATGAAGCATGGCCTACTGAAATAGAGCCCAGGCCTGGGAGTCAGAAGGATCTGGGTTCTAATCCCAGTTCTGCCATTTGTCTGCTGGGTGATCTTGGGCATGACACTTAACTTCTCTTGCCTCAGTTACTTCATCCAGAATATGAAGATTAAAGCTGTGAGCCCCACGTGGGACATGGACTGAGTCCAACCTCATTAACTTGTACCTATCCCAGGTCTCAATACAGTGCCGGGCACATAGTAAGCATTTAAAAAATAGCATAAAAATAGGCCTAGTACAGTGCTTGGTACCCAATAAGCGCTAAATGAATACCACAGCTTGAGTGATGCCTTCTCTTTTCCTCTACTGTAGTTGACACTAGCAATTATCCTAACGTTGAAGAACTTTAGTTTTGAATTTTAAATAATTTGACATACTTTGAAAATAGAGTTTTATGCATATTTATTAAAAGATATACATTTATTTATCTTAATGCCTGCCAATCAATCAATGAATTATATTTATTGAGTGCTTACTGTGTGCAGAGCACTGCACTAAATGCTTGGGAGAGTACAGTATAGCAAACAGATTCCCTGCCCACACTGAGCTTACAGGTCTCCCTCTAGACTTTACAGTCTACAGTCTATCTCCCCCTCTAGACTGTAAACTCATTATGGGCAGAAAACATGGCCACTAATTCTGTTGTACTGGACTCTCCCAAGTGCTTAGTACAGTGCTCTACACACCATTCATTCATTCATTCATTCAATTGTATTTACTGAGTGCTTACTGTATGCACAGCACTATACTAAGCCCTTGGAAAGTACAATTCAGCAATAAAGACAACCCCTACCCAACAATGGGCTCATAGTCTACACCAACCTACTCGCTGTGTCTCTCTTGTCTCTCTCACTGTTGACCCCTTGCTCTTTCTCTGGCCTAGAATTCTCCCCTTTCACATCCAATAGACCAAGGCTCCCCGCATCTGAGCAGCTCTCCTAAAATCACATCTCCTGCAGGAAGGCTTCGCTAACTAATCTGGCAGCTCCTCATTCTATTTCTCTATTGCATCACCTAAGCATTTCAGTGCTCACACTCTAAGCACTCGGGTACCCACAGTCTCTCCCGCAATGTTTCATGGACATAACTTTAAACTCTGTTGCTCCCCTCCAGCTGTAATTTAGTAGTAATAGCATTTATTAAGTGCTTTCCACATGCAAAGCACTATACTAAGTTCTGGGAAAGAAATACAGGCACATACACAGGCTATGGCCCTAAGAGGTTTGCAATGTAAGCATTACCCCAATAATCATAATAATTTATTTCAGTGCCTGTCCCCTGTAAAACTGTAAACTCCTTGAGGAGAGGGATTGTGTCTACTAGCTCTAATGAGCTCTCCCAAGCGCTTAGTGTCATGCTCAGAGTAAGTGCTCAATAAATACAATTGATTATAGATGGTTGGGATTTTCCTTGTTGGGGTAGCAGAGATGTCCATCCAGTTTGGCAGGCTTACCGATGGCACCATCTCCCTCTCAAGCGTCTTAAAAACTAAAATGGATTTACCTGTCTGTGATGCTTTAAAAAATGTGGTTTTGTCTGGAGGAAGGGCAATGGGATTAGGGCAGCCTTGGGTTGCCTTGTTAATCAGGTTCTGCAGAGGAACCCTGTGACTATTTGAAGTTTGCAAAAGAAGGAAGAATTCTCACACCCCCCACAGGGATCTCAACAAGAAGCCTCCACTCCAAGAAAAATGTTACAAAACCATGAGACGGCCAGAAAAGTGATTTAGCCTTTGTATTTCATATTAAGCGTGATAACAAGACCTATCCATCACACTTCTATTTTCTCCCAACAAATCTATAGTGTAATGGTGTTTGCTCCATGTACTGTCTGCCAAAGAATGCTATATTCTCTGCTACAGTCAGTACCAAATTCTCAGTGGGAACCAAGCACAGCCGAAGTACATCTGCTATATGTACTCAAAAACTGTCCACGTCAGTCAAACCACAAATGAAGACATTTGAAATAAGCATCGCCCCACTCAGATTTGACAGCCTTGTACTATTGGGAAATCCCAGCTGAGATCTGTGGTATTATTCTATTCATGCTACACTGATTTACAAAGCTACAGAAGCACCCAGGTGTGGTTTAACCATATATGACAGCTGCTTTTTCAGGTGAAATTTTGCAGGTGCAGATTTTATCTGGACTCCAGAGGCATTGAAAACCCTGTCAGCTTGATGTGGACAAATGGAATTTCAGACCTTTCCTTTGCCGCCCTTTCTGCCTGACACAGTGGCATGGGTGGCTTACGGACACGACCCTGTGGGCAGCAGGTCGGGGGAGGCGAAGACAGGGAGTGTCCAACCTTTGTCACGACGTTTTAGTTTTGTCCGAAACCTTCAAGAAAGATAAGGGTGTGACTTCAAGCAGAGTTTCCCCTATCATGGACTCCCAGAGCTTCTCCTGAGGCTTTGGCTGCTACAGAGGTTGCCGTGCAAACTGCAAATCTTCAGCAAATACAAAGATACATCAATGAATCAGTGGTATTTATTGAGCACTTCATTTCTTGCAGAGCACCATACTACGCATTTGGGAGAGTACGATACAACAGAATTAGTGGAACCATTCCCTACCCATAACAAACTCGCTTTTCTGATTCAAAGACCCTGCAGAGAGAGACTGAATCGAAAATGAATAACCAAGCTTCAAGTGCCCCAACTCAGGTAATCTTGATGATGATGATGAAAATAACTGTGGTATTTGTTAAGCTAAGGGTAGATACAATCAGATCAGACAAAGTCCCTGTCCAATATGGGGTTCACAGTCTAAAGGGAAGGGAGAACAGGAATTGTATCTGCATTTTGTAGATAAGGGAGCTGAGGGCCATAGAAGTTAAATGACTTGCCCAAGGTCACACAGCAGACAAATGGAATATAGTACAAGACAATAATTGTTTGAAAATGTAGAAAGGATAGAAGACTTCTGAATTTTGCAACATTTACTTTTCTAAAGAAAGAAAGGAGAACCAAAAGAGGCACAAAATTGCAAGCTCTGGGCAGCAGTGATCAACCAGACAAACTCCTCTCTGACAACTAGGAGTCTTGACAGAGGATGAAATATTAAAGGATAAAACAAACAGAAAACAACCTTTGTTCATGACCTCAACCTATTGCTTCTCATCCTTCCATACCGAATTTATTCCAAAAGTTTTAATAGCAGCCCCCTTGCCATCATTAGCCAGCTAATGAGGCAGCTTTCATTAAGGTTGTTAAGAAACCCGTTGATTCTGCAGTTTTGGTGGGGTTTTTTGCCACTTGCAGAATTGGCCTGTGTGCTGCCTTAATAGTGGGATGCCTTCTCCATTTTATTAGGGGCCCCCAGAGGACTGAAACTTGGCTGAAGGTGGATCGTTACAGCAATATGACCATGCTCATCCCATCTCCGATGAGGGGATGGGACTACTTTCCCAGAGTGGACTATTCCCAGAGACTGATATGAAACAACAGGGAGCACCATTGCACGTGTTGATACAAATAATAATAATGGTGTTTGTTAAGTGCTTACTATGTGCCAAGCATTGCACTTAGAGATGCGGTGGGTACAAGTAAATCGGTTTGGAGGCAGTCCCTGTCCTATGTGGGGCTCACAGTCTCAATCCCCATTTTACAAACGAAGTAACTGAAGCCCAGGGAAGTGAAGTGACTTGCCCAAGATCACACTGCAGGCATGTGGCAGAGCTGGGACTAGAACCCACGACCTTCCGACTCCCAGGTCCATGCTCTATTATGACCCAGGTGTAGGTCTTGGAAAATGTATTTCTGTACCATCTGGCCTTACTGGGCTCCGAGAGGGCACCGGTGACACTGCAACGCATGGTGATAACAGACACGACAGAGCTTGAGTTGAAAATCTAAAGTTCCACACTATTTTTTCTAATGACACTTAGCCACCCCTCTAAATACAATCTTTGGTCTTTAGACTAGTGTGACACAGTGGGTCCGAGATGTGGGGTAGTCTGTGTGGATGAGCTTCATTTCTTTTTTTTTTAATGGTTTTTTTTTATGGTATTTGTTAAGCACTTATGGTATTTGTTAAGCACTTACTATGGGCCAGGGTAGATACATGGGGCTCACTATCCTAATCCCCATTTTACAGATGAGGGAACTGAGGTACAAAGAAGTGAAGTGGTCTGTCCAAGGTCACACAGCAGACCATTGGAGGAACCAGAATTAGAACTCAGGTCCTTGTGACTCTCAGGCCCAGGCACTATCCACTAGGCCATGCTGCTTCTCAGGATGAGCTTGGTAGACACTCTAATATACCAGGTACAGACACATGCTGTCATACGTCCATACCGGGCAGATGGCATACCGTAATGATGTCATAAGTACGCGTTGCAGGAGGGCCCTGAGTTTGTTCAAACCTAGGGTGATTCTCGGCAGGAAACCCTAAGAGATGCCAAAGAGGTTGAGTTGCTTCTAGCTGTAACTTTTTAGCTTTTGTTTTTCTGGTTGGCGCAGGATAGCAACAAGGGGTTACTATGGAAACCAAGCCACTCTCCTCCACCCCATCCTCTTCTTAGCATTCTTAGGTTTGTGAGAACTACCAGACTATGTCAATGCCGTCATTCTATCATGCCAGGCAGGGCAGGGCTGATATCCTCTTTAACTTCCAGGTAAACGTGTGTGAGTGTGACAGAGCCCATTATCGAAGATCATCAGCCCCACTCAGATTCACTGGCTTTGTCTTTCTTCTTCCAAAGCACTGGGAAGCTATCATGGGTAGGATGATGTTTAAAAAATTCATGAATGCAAGGGAATTGGCAGAGCGATTAAATGAACTGAATTCAGTCAGATTCAACATTATTAACTCACTTCCTAGCAGCTGATACAGGGAACATGAAAGCAAAAGGGGAACTAAAAATTGAACTATTAAAGCTGGCAGGTTCTCACTAGGAGACCTCGGGATTCAGGGTTCGAGGAGCATAAATGTCCTTTGACAAGAGGCAGAAAGACAGAACTTGTGGCTCATTTTAATCGGCCTGACGCGGGGCTAAAGACGGGAGCTGTTTCCCACTTATTTCATGCCACAGTTGGCAATGACACAATCTCTGACTTGTTTGTGGTTTCTTCACTCTAGGAAACAGGATTTCCCTCTCTTCCTTTGGCTGAGAGGAACACTTGCTCCCTGCAAAGCAACTGGAAGAGCTTTCTATTTCTATCAGTAACACCAGTGTGACAGTGTCACCCCCCCACCCCACGGCGTGCCAGCAGAAGAAGATGACCGGATACCTAATCCAGCATACGGAAACTCCAGAGAACAGTTGTGAATGTGTGTGTTCGCCTACAGAACCGGAATAAAAACACTGGGCATTTTTATCTTCTACTGTGTCCCTTCTTAGTTCCTGAATTCCCTAACAGCATCTTAAATCACCTATTATTCTAAATAGTGATTAAATGGTGGCCAAATAAAACGTAACTTACATTTTCCCCAGGGCTTGACACGTAGTAAGGGCTTAACAAATACTATAATAATAATGATATTAATAATAATGATAACTGTGAATTCAGAATGGATGTCACTTCTTTATACATGTTCATGAACACCTGTGGCAGACAATGAGCTATCTATGAGAAGCTCTAGATTACTCCCCTAAGTGGCAAATGGAGTCGGACAGCATTTTGCTTGGAAATTCAGATATGTGTGAGTTCAGGAAGGGACCAGAGCGTGACCTAGTGAAAAGAACATGGGCATAGGAATTAAGGGACCTGGCTCTACCACTTGCCTCTTGTGTGATCTTGGGTGAGTCACTTACCCTCCCTGTACCTGCTTCTTAGACTGTGAATCTCATGTGGGACAGTGACTTTGTCTGATCTATCTCACACCTACCCTAGTGCTTAGTACAATGCAAGGCATCTAGTAAGCACTAAATAAATGTCTTATGCAGTTGGGTCTCCAGAACGCCCCACCTCCACCTGCAGTCCTTCTGGTAGTGTATCCACAGAGTTTTCTTGATAAAAATTCCCAAGTGGTTTCCCATTGCCTTCTTCCCCGAAGTAAATTTACGCCTCCACCCTCAACTCTCTCCCATACCGCTGCTGCCCAGCACAGGTGAGTTTTGCCTTGTAGCAGATTGCCTTCCACTGGCTAGCCACTGCCCAAGCTAGGAATGGAATGGGTAGGCCTCTGCTTGACTCTCCCTCCCACAGCCAAGACTGGTAGGGGACTGGAAACACCAGGTGTGACCCTGAGAGGGGATTTAATAAATAACTTCATTATTATTATTATCATCACCACCCCAGAATTCTAGGGTCACTTTAATCCATGTCACAGGTTAGAACCTGAGGAACACTCTTTCTTAGTGGAAAGAGCCTGGGCCTGGGAATCAGGAGTTTAGGTTCTAATTCCAGCTCTGCCTCTGGCCTGCTGATGTACTTGGCCAAGTCTCTTATCCTCTTGGAGTCTCCATTTCCTTATCTGTAAAGTGGGGACAGGATGCCTGCTCTTGGAGTGAGACTGCAGGTGGGGCAGGGGCTGTGTCCAATCTGATTATTTTATACCTACCCCAAGGCTTTGCACAGACTTGGTATCATGTAAGTGCTTAAGAAATACCATAGTTACTCTAATGATAAGATTCTAGAACTCTCCAGTCTATACTCAGTTCTTGGAGGTGCCTTTGGCTAAATGGGACATCCATCAATCAACAGCATTTACTGAGCACTTACTGAGCTGTAATAACCACTAATAATAATAGTGTTTGTCATGCACTTCTGTGTGATAAGCACTCTACTAAGGACTGGGATAGATACAAGAGAATTAGGTCAGACACAGTCCCGTGTCTCTCAGAGGGGCTCACAGTCTAAGTAGAAGGGAGAGCAGGCATTTAATCTATATTTTAGAGATGAGGAAACTGCTGCACAGTGGAGTTAAATTACTTGCCCAAGTTCACGCCGCAGCCAAATGGCAGATCTACAATTACAGTCCAGACCCTCTGACTCCCAGACTTTCCAGTAGGCCTTGTTGCTTCCAATACAGTTGGGAGACATAAACCCAAGGAGCTCACAATCTAATGGAACAGCTGATCATATTCAAACGAAGGCAAATCATGGCTATGACTCTTTACACTGTTTCTAGTTCCACAGTGACTAACAGACATTTCATTTTCCCCACTACAGCTCCTGCCCAATTTGCCAGAGCCTAATGCTTTTGCACACCATACACAGTACTCCAGAAGCATATCATGCAACTCTGGGCCTACGATATCTTGCTATTATACATCTTACACAAGCTGTGACAGCAATACCCTGAAGACTGTAAACTCACTGTGCACAGGGAATGTGTCTACCAACTCCCATATGGTTATATTGGATCAATCAATCATATTTATTGAGTGCTTCCCGTGCGCAGAGCACTGTATTAAGCGCTGGTTATAGGCAGGAGCATATCTGCTAATTCTGCTGTATTGTATTCTCCCAAGGGCTTATTACAGTGTTTTGCACACAACGCTCAATAAATACTATCGAATGAAAAAATGCCACTGATTGATGGATTTTTGAGGGGCTTAATTTGGTTTTAATTCTTCCAGTAGCCTAAACTAAAGAATACTAATACCGGATTCCAAAACAAATCATTCAGATCTGCCATACAGAGTCTTATCTGGCCTGAGAGACAATTTCCCTAAACAGTATTGCCATCATCAAGAGGAATTATGATGAATTTATACACTGAGATTGCAATTAGTATGCAACGAAAGGATGTAGCTAATGTTCTGAGAAGCACCTTTATTGTGATTGATACAAACCAAGAATCCAGAAAATCTTCTCTATTAGCTTTGAGCTCAATGGCAACATGCTCCTTAGAGCCCCTCAGCAGTCTAATATATTTAAAATAAAACAAGAGTGGTTTAGCTATTTGGGGAAATGCATCCTTCAATATTAAATGATGGACAGTAACTTATCTTCTCTGTCTTCATGCCTTTATGAACATCTTTATCTGATTTATAGGCACAAGAATCCAAGGCGCTGAAAGGCTGTTGAAAGGACACATTTATTTATATCCACTAAAATAACATTAAGGAAGCCCAGATTTTCCCCCCAGTGATAATAGTGTTTATTTAGCAATATCCTTAGGGCTGGTGATCAGAGCATTCTCCAGTGAAATATTTAGGCAATCAGCATTTGGAGGGAAAGAGTGACTACCAGGAGACTGTAGTGGGTGGCAAATAACAGAGAAGAAGCTTTGAGCTGAAGAGTTTATTGATTCCCAAACCACTTATCTCTAAGTTTACTCCTCCTTGACAACAACAGAAAAGCAATCATTGCAGCACTCTAAAGGGGACAGAAAGGATTATAAGCAGTGTGGAGCCTGCTGCAAACCTGCAGGAGCATTTATGATGTCATTACTTGCTCAGAGTTTAGAAGTATGGCAACATTCCGGTTTAGCATTTTCCTCGTCATCCCTGAGGTATCCTGGTTGTGACAACACCACCTCTCAATCTTCACTTTTGCCTCTATTGTGCTATCTTCCCAGGACAAAGAGGCTGTTATTTACTTGGGGCAAGCTCACCTTTTCCGTCAGGTACGCTTCAAAGGCTATAAGATGTACAGTAACGATCCACAGGTAACATGAAATAAATCCTCTCTCTTGCAATATCATCACTAAAAGAGCATAAGAGGCTCAAAGGCTTAATGAGTTACGGGGAACAATCATTCTCACTCTTCCTGGAAGAGAACAGGGGTAGGGAAAGATGAAAGTACATCTGCAAGAGCCAACGATGAATCAGGGGCAGATCAGGCCGGTCTGCCCCACTGGGATTCTGGGAAAATCTCTGTGGTTGGTACCCACGTGACCTCCATGGCCTAGAGGTAGTGTCCTGGCCACCTGGCACTCCAGGGAACTCACACCATATATGGAGAATTGCCCTGACTTTGCCCCCCGATCCTGCCATGAGGGGAGAAGCCTACTGAGTTGGGGAATCATCGAGGGCCTACAGACTGTGGGCCAGCCCCACGTGGCTATCTGGGCTTCCCGCACATTGGTCCCCCAGCCGGTAACTCCCTCACCATCCAAACCGGCCAGACCTCAGTCCTCCTCATCTTCAAAGACCACGTCCCGCAAGCCTTCTCCGACTACCTGCTGGCATCACGGGCTACATCAATCCAAAAGCCACTTCAAGCCCTTATGCATTTATCCCCATCATCAGGATTTATGTAATGCATATATGCTCAATTGTAGTAATAATAATTTTATGGTATTTCTGAAGTGCTTATTATGCAACAGGCACTGTAGTAAGCGCTGGAGTAGATATGAGCAAATCGGGTTAGACACGTTCCTGTCCCCCATGGGGCTCACAGTCTCAATCCCCAGAGATAGAGAGTTAAAATAATAAGGTAACCGAGGCCCACAGAAGTGAAGTGACTTCCCCAAGGTCACACAACAGACAAGTGGTGGAGTTGGGCTTAGAACCCAAGACCTTAATAATGTTGGTATTTGTTAAGCACTTACTATGCACAGAGCACTGTTCTAAGTGCTGGGGTAGATAGAGGGTAATCAGGTTGTTCCACGTGAGGCTCACCATTAATCCCCATTTTACAGATGAGGTAACTGACGCACAGAGAAGTTAAGTGACCTGTCCACAGTCTCAGAGTATGTCAGTTTCCCCATTAAACTGTAAACTCCCTGTGAGCAGGGAACCTGTCTTTGGTTTCTCTTGTGCTTTCCCAAAGACTTTATAATGTATTATACTCACTAAATCTCATCATTGCTACTGTGTTTAGAGTTGTGGGCAGGGAACATGGCTATCAACTTTGTCATGTTGTACTCTCCCAAGCGCTTAGTACAGTGCTCTGCACACAGTAAGTGCTAAATAAACACCATTGACTAATTCATTTAGAGCATTGTTCTAAGCACTTGGGAAAGTGCAATGCAGCAGAATTGGTAGACACAATCCTTGCCCACAGAGAGCTTACAGTCAATAGGGAGAGAGTAATATTAAAATAGGAAGAGGGGAAATAGTAGATCATAAGACTATTTCCCTTAGTATCGTGGGGGTGGGTGACTATCACCCTCCACTTGGGCCCCAGCAAGGTAAGGAGGGAGCCTACTAAAACTCTAGACCAGGAGCCATCAATCTTTTGCCTAGGAAAAATACTAATATTTTAGTATTATTACTAACTAATACTAATTATTATAGTAACAGCATTTTAGTAGATTTTCAATAGTAATTCAATAGTATTTATTGAGCGCTTACTATGTGCAGAGCACTGTACTAAGCGCTTGGGATGAACAGGTCGGCAACAGATAGAGACAGTCCCTGCCGTTTGACGGGCTTACAGTCTAATCGGGGGAGACGGACAGACAAGAACAATGGCACTAAACAGCGTCAAGGGGAAGAACATCTCGTAAAAACCGATGGCAACTAAATAGAATCAAGGCTATGTACATTTCATTAACAAAATGAATAGGATAATGAAAATATATACAGTTGAGCAGACGAGTACAGTGCTGAGGGGATGGGAAGGGAGAGGGGGAGGAGCAGAGGGAAATGGGGGGAAGAGAGGGTTAAGCTGCGGAGAGGTGAAGGGGGGGGGGGCGTAGAGGGAGTAGAGGGAGAAGGGGAGCTCAGTCTGGGAAGGCCGCTTGGAGGAGGTGAGTTTTAAGTAGGGTTTTGAAGAGGGGAAGAGAATCAGTTTGGCAGAGGTGAGGAGGGAGGGCGTTCCAGGACCGCGGGAGGACGTGGCCCAGGGGTCGACGGCGGGATAGGCGAGACCGAGGGACGGTGAGGAGGTGGGCGGCGGAGGAGCGGAGCGTGCAGGGTGGGTGGTAGAAAGAGAGAAGGAAGGAGAGGTAGGAAGGGGCAAGGTGATGGAGAGACTTGAAGCCTAGAGTGAGGAGTTTTTGTTTGGAGCGGAGGTTGACAGATTTTGTAGTACGATCTTGTAGAATAGATTCTGGACCGTTGAAAGCCGGTCCTTGTGAGTTCTTTCCTTCTGACTGCAACAGGAAATACAAACAGCAGATCCTGACACATTCTCTGATTGAATGATGAGCTATCCTCAGACTGCTAAGAATCCAAGTCTCAAGGCTCTCTGTCAGATTTTCCCGCGTTAAATATTGGCTCTCTTCAGTCACTACTCCCAGCTCCCAGTGCCCCCAAACCCAATTTCTAACTGTCGCTCAGATGTGAAAATACTTCCTTTCCCAAATCTTCCAGACTCCAGTTGTCCCCATCTTCTAAGAATATCCCACCTCTCCCAAGAAGCCTTCCCCAGCTGGTTGGTGACACGACCCTTCTTGCACCAGCTACCCAGCACCCCCTCCAAACCCTCAGTCCATTCTTGCTCTTCCTACCTTCAGCCTTTATGTCCACATGCATATTTTTATTTGTAGGGCCAAGCACTGATTCAGCTATTTCCTCCTGATGTATTTGTGCTTCTTCCTGTGGAATACTTGTCCTTCACCCTGCTCCCATGAGTTGTGAATTATCTTTGCCTGTCTGTAAGCTCCTAGAAGGCAGGGAATGTGTTCTTGTTTCTGTTTTATGTTCCCAAGTGCTTAGCATGTTGCTTGGCCCTCAAAGAATCAATCAGTGGTATTTATTAAATGTCTACTGTTGTGCAGAGTAAATGTCTACTGTTGTGCAGAGCTCTGAACTGAGTGCTTGGGAGGGTACAGTATAAGAGTTTGTAGACACGTTCCCCGCCCATAATTTTTTATGGTTTTTGATAAGTGCTTACGTTGTGCCAGCCACTATTCTAAGCACTGGGGTAGATACAAGCTAATCAGGTGGGACACAGTCAATATTCCACATGGGGCTCACAGTCTTAACCCCCATTTTGCAGAAGAGGTAACTGAAGTGCAGAGAAGTGAAATGACTTACCCCAGGTCAAAGAGCAGGCAAGTAGCTGAGTCAGGATTAGAACCCAGGTCCTTCTGACCTCCAGGCCCTTGTCTGTCCACTAGGCCATATTCCCAGTGACTGACTGATTGATGTGGCTCTCGTCCAAAGCATCCACTCGACTTTAGGTCTGTCTGGCTTGGACCCAACTGCCTAGTTTTTATTTTAGTCATGCATCCAACCCTCTCTGAAGTTCTCCCATTCCAGTGAGCCTACAGGTATGTGTTGTGAAAATACGTCTATGATGTTATAAACAGAAATCTCTTTCCCTTTTTTAATGGCATTTCATAATAATAATAATGATAATAATTATTATTATGGTATTTGTTAAGCACTTACTATGTGCCAGCCACTGAACTAAGTGCTAAGGTGGATACAAGCAAATCAGTTTCAACAAGGGACCTCAGTCCCTGTCCAACATAGGGCTCACAGTGTCAATCCCCATTTTACCGATTAGGTAACTGAGGCCCAGAGAAGTTAAGTGACTTGCCCAAGGTCACACAGCAGATAAATGACAAAGCTGGGATTAGAACCCATGACCTTCTGACTCCCAGGCCCATTCTCAATCCACTACACCATGCTGCTTCTCACACTGCTAACCTGTTAGGTAACAGGCAGCAGGAACAGAAAAGTTCTTAAGACCAGATCTTTTGGAAATATACAGGCTCTTAACGGGATCTTTTTATGATATGGTCAATCTTTACTGCTTGAAGGCCAAATCCTGTTCTTGTAGGAGTGCCTGTTTGTTCTCCTGGCCGAATCTGCCACATTAAATGTCAGAACCCCGTTATTCTTAAAATCCTACCACTTGCTACCTTTCTGTTGGTGATCTTTTTTTATTTCTGATGCTGTGAAGTGGTATAAAACAATTATATTGGGTTGGTTTCCAGACACAGCCCCCCAAAACACATTTCATACATCAATCTATTATGGAAATTATAAAAATAAGGATCTTGTTCCTTGGTTCTAAAAGAGAAAGTGGGCAACGGAAAACCTCTAAATGGGTCTGTTTTTCAAACTCGTCTTTGAAACATTAATATGTAAATTATTACTCTTTAAACTATTTTGAATCCCACCTATTTATTATCCAATCCCACTGGCAATCTTTTGAACTAACATTATATAATTCCATCCAATTTGGGTGAGGTATTCCATTCCCCTAAATGTAGATATTCCTGTTGACAGTGCATGCAGTTTTAAGCAAGTTAAAATAATGTGTGCTCTGAAAGTTATGCCTAGCACTTATTAACAGTTGGGACTGGACTGTAAGAAGGCTGATTAGTGATTATGGCCTCAAGGTCTAGGATTAAATGTAGTGTTGCAAGCTATGAAATAGGGCCAAAATTAACACATCTCTAAATGAAGAGATTAATATGATGGATACTGGGGTTAATGTCCTGCTTCTAGCTAGTTCCACCAGGATTAACAACATAAAAGGGATGCTGTACAATGAGTCGCCTGCATAATATCCACTAGACTAAAAGTGATTTGTCATTAGGTACAAGGAAGTTAGAACTCAAGAAGTGAATTAAACCTCCAGACCCACTTTGTCTGGAGATACTGTTGTCTTCCCACCTTTGGAAGAGATCAGGATCTACACTTCAGAAAGGAAGATTTTGGGGTTTTTTTAATGGCATTTGTTAAGCACTTATTATGTGCCAGGTACTGTATTAGGTGCTGAGGTAGAGTCAAAATAATCAGACTGGATACAGTAACTGTCCCACATGGAGCTCCCGCTTTTAATCCCCATTATACAGATGAGCTAACTGAGGCCCAGAGAAGCAAAGTGACTTGCCCAAGGTCCCACAGCAGACAAGTGGAGAAATCGGGATTAGAACCCAAGTCCTCATGACTCCCAGGCTCGTGCTTTATCCACTAGGCCACACTGCTTCTCTAAGGAAGGTTCTATGGGATATTGGAAGTCTTGTGTTAAAGGGTAGAGGTGGTAATAGAAGTAGGCACAGATTCACTTGGAAAGAGTTCAAATCTTTTGAATGAAGTACTTATCTTCTAAAACCTGCAGTGATTGGATGATTTCTTAGAGGCAATACTTTACATGGTAAAGGATGTTTGCTTTCATTGTCATGGACCAAATGGGAAGACAAGAAAGAGAATTACTCTCCACAACCCCCAAAATCATAGATGCCTTTTTACCAGAGCCCTTGTCATCTTCGCACCGAAGGATGACGCAACAGCGACAGTTTGCGATGGGTGAACAGAGACTGGATTTCTTCAAAACTGTTGCATGCCCCGTATTTACTCTCAGAGCTGCCTCTGTCACATAACTTCCCCATCCTTAGCTTGGAGGAAGCAGGAGGGACTTATTTTTGTACCGCAAAATTGTAAGCGGTGATAGCAACTTGCATCAGTGGAGAATTTATTAAGGTCTCAAAGGTCATATCTCCTGAGAGGCCTTCCCCGATTAAGCCCTCTTTTCCCTGGCTCCCTAGCCCTTCTGCCTCATCTATTCCTCCAGATCTGTGACCCGAGGGCATGTGGCATTAGGCCCACCCTCAGCACTCGTACTTATCTATAAATCATATATTATAAATTATGTATTTCCATTATTGTCTGTCCCGTCATCTAGACTGTGAGCTTGTTATGGGCGTGGAATGGGTCTACCAACTCTTTTATATCTTTATCACTCTATTTATTTTGTTTATTTTGCTTAATGAGATGTACATCACCCCGATTCTATTTAGTTGCCATTGTTTTTATGAGATGTTCTTCCCCTTGACTCTATTTATTGCCATTGTTCTTGTCTGCCTGTCTACCCCGATTAGACTGTAAGCCCGTCAAATGGCAGGGACTGTCTCTATCTGTTGCTGACTTGTACATTCCAAGCGCTTAGTACAGTGCTCTGCACATAGTAAGCCCTCAATAAATACTATTGAATGAATGAATGAACTCTCTTGTATTCTCCCAAATGCCTAGAACAGTGCTCTATACATAATAACTGTTCAGCAAATGCCATTTTTTTTTAATGGTATTTGTTAAGCACTTATTATATGCCAGGTACTCTCCTAAGCATGGGTATACATACAAAGTAAGCAGGCTGGACACAGTCTTGATCCTCATTTTGCTAGATGAGATAACAGGCCCAGAGAAGGGAAGTGACTTGCCCCATGGTCACACAGCAAACAAGTGAAGGTACCAGGATTAGAATCCAGGTTCTTCAGAGTCCCAGCCCCTTGCTCTACCACTAGGCCATCCTACTTCTTGATTGGCTGCATGCTGAAAGATGAGGAAGCGGCAACATAGTAGCAAGGAGAAGGGGTTAATTGCAAAGATATTCAACCCCACAGGTAATAAAGTTTACACTTCCAAGCAGCCTAATGGGAAGAGCTTGGGTCTGGGAGCCAAAAGAACTGGGTTCTAATCTCAGCTTCACCACCTGCCTGCTGCCTAACCTGGGACACACGACTTAACTTCTCTTGGCCTCAGTTTCCTCTTCTGCAGAATGAAACTGTCATACCTGTTCTCCACCCCTCTTCAATTGTGAGCCAGATGTGAGTCAGGGGCTGGGCCTGATCTGATCGTATTCTCCTCAGCCCTGCTCTTGCCACATAGTAAGCACTTAAAAACCATAATCATCATAATCTTCAGAGAAGCAGTGTGGCCTACTGGAAAGAACACATGCTTGGGACCTGGGTTCTAATGGTGGCTCCACCATTTTTCTGCTGTGTGACCTCGGGCAAGTAATTTCATTTCTCTGTTCCCTAGTCTGCAAAATGGGGACTCAATATCTGTTCTCCCTCTTACTTAGACTGTGAGCCCTATGCGACCTGATTATCTTGTATCTACCCCAGCGCTTAGTTCAGTGTTTGACACAGTCAGCGCTTAACAAATACCACATTACTTTTTGATTGAGGTAGAACCACATGGTTTGAAGCAGCCTTGGATGATCTTTTAGGGAAGAAAATTGGTGGTTATCAAAAGCCATATTTAAGTTCTGTCATTTTCACTTCCCTCTCTCTCAGCTGACCTGTTTCTTCCAAACATGGGTCTCCTTCAGTCTCCTCCCCATTCCTGGAATAACTCCTGGGCCTCGATCTGACACTCTGTCTGTGATTACAAATGACTTTTCCTCCACAGTTACCACTGACAGTCTAGAGTATAATACAAAAGTTATGTATTTATTTATGCATATTAATGTCTGTCTCTCCCTCTAGACTGGGAGCTCACTGTGGGCAGGGAATATGTCTGTTTGCTGTTATACCATACTCTCCCCTGCACTTACTACAGTGCTTTGCACTCAAAGGGCTCAATAAATATGATCGAATGAATGGTAGACACAATCCTTGCCAACAACAAACTTACAGTCTAGTAGGGGAGATAGGCATTAAAATAAATTACGGATATGTCCATAAGTGCTATGGAGCTGAAATCAGAGTGAATAGCGAAGTGTTTAAGAGGCATAGACCTAAGTGTGTAGGTGATAATAATAACAAAAATAATAATTACAGTATTTGTTAAGGGTTCACTATGTGCCAGGCACCGTACTAAACTCTGGAGTGGATACAAGCAAATCGGATTGGACACAGTCCCTGTTCTTCGTGGGGCTCACAATCTCAATCCCCATTTTCCAGATGAAGTAACTGAGGCTCAGAGAAGTGAACTGATTTGCCCAAGGTCAACCTAGCAGACAAGTGGCAGAGCCGGGCTTAGAACCCATGACCTTCTGACTCCCAGATCCTTGCTCTTTCGACCGCACCATACTGATGCAGAAGAGAACAGGGATAGTGAGGGCTTATTCGGGGAAAGGACTGAATGGGTGCATTACCAGTGAGACACAGACTTGAACAGAGCTAATGCTCATTAGAACAAACTTTTCCACTCAGATAGTCCAATTGCAATACAAACCTCTCTTAGCAAGGTTTGAAAAGTGGTAGAGGTGCAAGCTATCCATCCCAGCCCCATTCCAGGCATCATTAACTCCAGGGTATGCGCCATTAACTACATATATATGGAATAACTCACTATTTTCCTTTCCATCCCACCTCTGTAAGGGGCCACCAGGCTAGCAAATGGATGCTTCAGAAAGACATCATGAAAAGCATATCGAACAAAGATGCGTGGGCAAAATCATTCGTATGGCTCTTTCGTTGCTCTTGTGTGTTACATGCTCACACCTTCGCTGGGAAAGAATACACGACAGGGTATGTGACCTTAATTTGATTTTCTGATGTCTTCAACAAACAAGGCTGTAGAAGAGTGGTTAAGCACTGCCTATAAAGGCTGAAGTAGCTTGAGGTCTCAAACACTCAGCACCTGCCATCAAAAATGAACTCAAGCTGGTTCCAAATCAGAACAATCCTGAGTGGCTTTACAACTTTTTAGGTTGGATTTTATCTGTAAAGAGCAAAGGCCTGGGAGTCAGACCTGGGTTCCAATCCCGCTCTGCCACTTGTCTGCTGTGGGACCATGGGCAAGTCACTTAACTTCTCTGTGCCTCAGTTACCTCATCTGTAAAATGGGGATTAAGTCCATGAGTCCCAGGGACTGTGTCCAACTTGATTATCTTGTATCTACCCCAGAGCTTAGAACAGGGCTTGGCACCTAGTAAGCACTTAGCAAATACTGGAATTATTACTTTTCAGGAGTTGTGCGGACCAGAAACCTGGACCTGCGGGGCAGGCGGGGGAACGTAGCGAAGTGGGCAGAACCAGGATTAGGACCGAGGTCTCCTGATTCCTAGAGTAGCACTGTTTGCACTGGACCAATGGCAGGGCTGCTGAGCAATTCACAGATAAAATTAACATTGTGGCCTAGCAAGAAAGCCACGAGACTGTGAGTCAAGAGGAGAAGAAAGTTCTAATACTAGCACAGCCACTGGCCTGCTGTGTGACCTTGCTTGGGCAAGTCGCTTAGCATCTCTGGGCCTGGGGTTCCTCATCTGTAAAATGGGCATAAAGTGCATGCTCTCCCTACTGCTTCGATTGTACGGCTCACGTGGAATAGGGACTATGTCCAATCTCATTACCTTGTTTCTATCTCATTGCTTAGCACAGTCCTTGATAACTATTACACCTTTAATACCATAATCCATCAATGGCATTTTTGCAGTGCTTACTGTGTGCAGAGCACTGTACTAAGCAATTGAGCGAGAACAATAGAGTAGGTAGACTGTATGCTCATTGTAGGCAGGGAATGAGTCTGCTTATTATTATATTGTACTCTCCCAAGCGCTTAGCACAGTGCTCTGCACACAGTAAGCACTCGAGAAATGCAATTGAATGAAGATCAAACAGAAAAGGCTCCTTCCTTATATGCATGTTTCCACATGGGGCTCAAACTCATCTCCATTTTACATGAGGTAACTGAGGCCCAGCAAAGTGAAGTGACTTGCCCAAGGTTGCAACAGCAGACATGTGGCAGAGGTGGGTTTAGAATCCAGGTTCTTCTCACTCCCAGGCCCGGGCTCTATCCACTAAACCATGGTGCTTACCACGCCGCACTTCTGCTGAGATCAGTTGCCTTGTGGCACATTTGGTTCCCGCTTGCTCCTATTCTATGCACACCACTTCTTTCTATCCGTTATCGGTCTCCCCAATTAGCTTGGAAGTTCAAGGCAGAAAATGGTTCCACTACTCTTATTGTATATCCCGAGCAATCAATTCAGTGCCCTGCACACAACAGACCCTCAAAAACAGATGATAAAGAAAGCAATGATGAGAAAGTTTTTGAGTCAATTCCTTGATTTCCACAGTTAGACTTCCTAACTCCTTTTACCACCTTCCAAAAACAAAGGAATCAGATTTAAGACCGCCTGTCCATTAAGCTGGGCCGGAACGCTAAATGAATTCCGACTTAATTCTGCTGCTGAATTCAGTGAACCAGCTCATTTTCACTGAATCATTAGAACTGCCATTTGCAATAGGAATGACTGTTCATGCTTTACAGTTTAATTACCTAGACAATACCATTAATGGTTTTAAGCAAAATTTTTTTTAAAAAATAACCTGCATTGAGTGGGTCGTGTGAATGATCACTCAGCACACCTTCCCTCCTCATACCCGTCAATTACTCTCCCTCCCTTCAAAGCGTTATTGAAGGCACATCTCTTCCAAGAGGCCTTCCCTAAGCCCTCCTTTCTTCTTTTCCCACTCCCTTCTCTATCATCCTGACTTGCTCCCTTTACTCATCCCTCCTCCCAGGCCAATGACACATGTATATAGCTGTAATTTATTTATATTAATGTCTGCTTCCCCCTCTAGACTGTAAGCTCCTTGTGGGCAGGGAATGTGTCTGTTTACTGATATACTGTACTCTCCCAAGCACTTACTACCATATTCTGCGCACATTAAGCGCTTAATAAATATGAATGAATGAAAGTGCAGTTTATTGCAATTAACCACTCCCACATCTGAAAAGAAGAGCTCTGTTAGTTTCATCTTAACTTTAGTTACTCCAAGTTCTCCTAGAACGCAGGGGCTGTGCTATTGCCAAATCCCTGCATTAAAAAAAACACACACATTGAAGCCTTCATAATGACCATCCCCATGCACATGAATAAGCATACAATTCTTCCTTCCGACGCCGCATCACACTGTAACCAAACAGGATCACAAGTTCGAAGACGTTCTCTAACTTCCCAAAAGATGAGAGGTAGTGCAACCAAGGGCTATGGAAGAACTTAGTTTATATTTCTAGTTCTTTACCTTAGTTTCCTAAAGCACCAACAGTGAATGCAGTAAAGAGCAGTGTAGCCTAGTGGATAAAGCACAGGCCTAGGAGTCAGAGGACCTGGGTTCTAATCCTGACTATGCTACTTGTCAGCTGCGTGATCTTGGGCAAGTCACTTAACTTCTCTGTGCCTTGGTTACCTCCTTTGTAAAATGGGGATTAAGGTTGTCAGCACCATAAAGGACCTGGATGGTGTCCCAGAGCTCAGTACTGTGACTGGCACATAGTAATAATAATAATAATAATGTTGGTATTTGTTAAGCGTTTACTATGTGCCAAGCACTGTTCTAAGCACTGGAGTAGATACAAGGTAATCAGGTCGTCCAACGTAGGGCTCACAGTCTTCATCTCCATTTTACAGATGAGGTAACTGAGGCACGGAGAAGTTAAGTGACTTGCCCAAGGTCACACAGCTGACAAGCAGCAGAGCCGGGATTAGAACCTATGACCTCCGACTCCCAAGCCCGGGCTCTTTCCACTGAGCCATGCTGCTTCTCTAATGCCACTAAAAAAAACGAGTTCTTCTACCAATACAAATATCTGTTGCAGGTCTTAACTGACAACCCCTTCAAGTAATCAACAGCATTTACTATTTGAGTAGCATCATGGCCTAGAGGAAAGAGCAGAGGCCTGGGAGTCAGAGGACCTGGGTTATAATCCTGCCTCTGCCACTTGACTGCTGGTTTATTCTGGGCAACTCACTTTCCTGCTTTGTGCCTCAGTTACCCCATTTGTAAACTGGGTTAAAACTGTGAACCTCATGAAGTACACTGTATCCAACTTGATTATATCTACTCCAGAATTTAGTACAGTGAGTGGCACATAGTTATACTATGCTTAACAAACAACAGATTTTTTTAAAAAAGTCAGTCTTTTTCTCCAACTCTACATTTTGGCTGAATCCATTTGCTGCTTTTCTTTTTTTCCCCAGTTCAATATCTCTTCTAGTCTAAGTTGCCAATTAAACTGTTTTTCTTCTATATGACCATTTTAAAAGAGAAAAGCAGCTTGCTTGGATTTTATAATTTCACAAATACCAAAGGGATTGGATTTCCTGCAGAGTTTGTTTTCAATTTGTTTTTTAAAAGCAACAATACCAGGGCTTTCTTCTCTAAGGTAATAACTATAGCTTTATTTTAAGAAAATCTTAGGTTGCAGAGTGCTGTAATTTCATAAAAGACTGCACTCTACTGGAAAGAAAGAAGATATGTCAAAGGTGCATGAGACGATAATTGTGCCCAAGGAAAGTGATTTACCCCTTATTGTATTTTATAACTTTAGGTAAATCACTGCAATTAATCTAATGGTGGATATGGGAGGGTGGGAGGGCATTTGTAGGAATGCTTTTAATGTGGAATAGTCACACATTCTGTCTTATGGAACTGGCAATGGACATCTCCATAATATATTTGGGATGTGGAGTGAGAAGAGGGAAACAATCAAGTAAGTTCTCTGGAGGCTGAGACAGATGACAAGATAGAGAAGCACTGGAAAGAGAAGAAGTGAGGCGTAATGATGATAATGGTATTTGTCAAGCAGTTTTACTGTGTGTCAAGCACTTTTCTAAGCGCTGGGGTAGACACAAGGTTATCAGGTTGCCCCACGTGGGGCTCACATTCTTAATCCCTATTTGACAGAGGAGGTAACTGAGAGATTGAAAAGTTAAGTGACTTGCCCAAAGTCAAACAGCTGACAAGTGGCGGATCCGGGATTAGAATCCAAGTCCTCATGACTCCCAGGCTTGTGCTTTATCCACTAGGCCACACTGCTTCTGTTACTCTGTTTCTCTCAGTTCCTGCATACGGCAGCACTGTGGAGTCAGTTAGTCAATCCTATTTATTGAGTACTTATTGTGCACAGAACACTGTACTAAGCATTTGGGAGAGGACAAAAGAACAATAGAACAGACACATTTCCTGACCAGAACAAGCTTACAGTCTAGGGGCGGAGACAGACATTAATAGAAATAAATACAATTACAGGTCTGTGCACGATTTTCCTCCAGGATGGAAGCAGTGATTCCGGCTCACTTTTTCCACAGATAACAATCAGTCATTGCTCGGCGCAAGGTCTGAATGGAGTTTCTGAACCTTTGCCCAAAGGATTCCGGGGTTAAAAAAAAAAAAAAAAAATCAATGGGAGGCTAGGATTGTTTTTCGGTCCAGGCAGCTGAGTACAGGATCACATTCACTGACAGTGAGCACGGCTGGGGTCAATGGAGTCGATTTTAGAAGACTCACAACTTTCCTTCGGGAAGATTAACAGAAATGTAAGCAGAATTCAGGAAAGATGACCTTGGGGGCCTCTTCAGCTCAAATAGACTTGACCTACGTCTCATCCTACCATTTCACCCCTCTGCCCTTTCCCTGATTGCCTGATCTCCTGAAGTTTCCCTCCAGTCAGTAGAGTTCCTCCCAGGGAACTACGACCTAAAATGACTGTAGCGTTCCTGAGGTGTCCTCCCGTGGACAGCCCTGACTTCAGTAATAATCATTTGTTTGGTGATTTTTATTTTAGGTGCAATCTCACAAACATGCAGATGAGATCATCAGCTGGCACTGCCATCTCTTGCCATTAGATTGTCAACTCCTTGAGGACAGGGCACCTGCATCTTGTTAGTGTTGTGCCCTCCCAAACCCCAAGTACAGGGTCAAGCACTCAGTGGACGCTCCAAAAACCAATTGGTCAATCAAGAGCAGGTAGTGAGCGCTTTGTCTGGATAGAGAACAGTCATAAACACTTGGGAGAGAACGACTGAACCATAAAACAAATAAATTTGGAAAGGTAGCGCTTCCACGGCTGCTCATGTACCTCATGAGTGATCTCGCCCCAGTGGGGTGGGTGTGGTTGAAGCATCTGGAGCCACTCACCCCAATTCTGCCATTTGCCTGTTTTTGCTAACCGCAGTGTCCTTTCCAGAACTTGTAATTTTTCCATTACACCCTCAATTAAAGAGGTACAGGAGTTCCTTTTATACAGAAACAACAAGCAAACCCATCTTGAAATATTTCCACTTGAAGAATCTGGACCCAACATATATTTGTTCTTCCAATTAGGGGAAGTAAAACTCAGCCCCTCGGGTAATTCCTGGATTTCTTTTTTTCTCCATATGCTTTACAGGCACAGTATTTAAGTAAACTATAAAGTTTTCCAGGGTCTTTGTTCTTAGCAGATTCTGGGTTTGGGGCTGATACAAAACTCTTCCCACCCAAGACAATCAAGAGCAGGTGTCGGAACAAAGGACTGAGCTCAGGCAGGCTAAAAAGACCTTACCAATGCATCTCGACCCGCTGAATCTCTCGGTCAAGGGCATGACCACAGTCTTGCCAGCTGCCATTGACACCGCCTCCTCTCCCCACCCACCACTGCCAATTCGGCACATGCTCTAGTGACCTAATGGATATGGCACTGGCCTCCTAATCTGGGGATTGTGGGGTCAAGTCCCACCTGGAACCATCTTAATTTAGAGTAGTGGTGTGGCCTAGTGGATGGAGCATGGGCTTAAGAGTCAGAAGATCCTGGGTACTAATCCCAGCTCTGCCATTTGTCTCCTGTTTTACTTCACTTCTCTGCGCCTCAGTTCAGTAAAATGGAGACCTTTACCAAGGTCTCGTAGCAGCCAAGTGGCAGAGCCAGATTTAGAATCTATGACCCTCTGACTCCCAGGCCTGTGCTCTATCCACTGGGCCATGTTGCTTCTCCCACAGTGATTATTTTTACTATTGAGTTATTGATTCTGTTCATCATGACCTCCAAGACAGTGTTCAACTGAAACTCTTCCATTACACCTCCTTGGCTCCCAGTGCCTCCTCATTCTAAGCTGTTGCCAGGGCTCAAAATCCACAGCCTATCACTTCCACAGGCCAGTTAAGGCTTTCCAATATTTCCGCATTAGCTCGATGCTGTCGGGACCAAAGCCTAATCCCATTCTCCTTCCTGAAAAAATCACATGGTGCCTGTTTATATTTGCATATTCATAAAGGTCTTTAAAATGGGTCATTCAGGCTTGCTGATAGCACAGAAACCTCTCTGTTCTTAGTTCAAGTGAGTGAAACCAACATTCTTTGTCTTCTCTCTAAATATGCTACAGCCATTAAATTCAATGTCACTTCATCTGTGCCCACACTTGAAGGACAACATTTGTACCCTGCTTTGAAACAACTTGAACCAACCATGGCTCCAGTCGTGAAACCTGGAACAGGTAAGGCTTCTTTAGAAAAGGCAGGAAGGCAGATAAGCCACAATAAAACACCATATCCCTAAATTCTGAGCCATGCTCAGAGAGCGCTGACCTGGATAACGCTATGTGAAAAAATCCCTGAAAATCTGTACAGACTTAAGAGTCTAATATGATTTGCCTTCAGGATTAAACATTTTGTTTCCCAATTTAACAGTGCTTCGGCTCAACGTCAGAGAAGATCGTCCTCCTGCTAATTGCGACAGTGAAGTGTGCATACTGCTGTGACAACTTTTCAGAAGCAAAATTTATCCTCGTTAACGTCCCAATTTGCTGCCAAAATGCCTTTTCCCTTTTCTCAGGCTAAATTTCTCAAATACGCCAAGGAACTCACTTATCTTTGTCCTCCCTGCTTTAGGTACATAAAAACCAAAGAAATGCCACTTAAGAGGTCAGTGACCCAGTATTCAATCTCCAAAGGCTACTTCACATCAGAGAAGCAGTGTGACCTAGTGATTAGATCATGGGCCTGATAGAGGACCTGGGTTCCAATCCTGGCTCTGCCAATTGCCTGTTGTGTGATCCCAGGCAAATCACTTAACTCCTCTAAGCCTCAGTTTCCTCATCTGTAAAATGGGGATTAAATATCTGTTCTCCCTCCGAGACTGTGAGCCCCATGTGGGACAGGGACTGAGTCCAATCAGATTAACTTGCATCTACCTCAATGCTTACAACAGTTCTTGATCCACAGTAAGTACTTAAATATCATAATTATTACTATTATCCATCCTCCTGGACAGAGGTGGGCCTTATAATATTCCAAACTCTTCCCTCCAAAACTCACTATGGGGTCACAATCCAGGAATCCATTCCAACTGATAATTTTTATTCGTCCTATGTAGTTTGACCAGCCAGATTCAGTGTTTCCCGAGTCTGTAATTAAGCGCTCAATAAATACGATTGAATGAATTGAATGAATGAATCCTAGCTAGTTTCCTTCTCTTACTCAGGTGGTTGTGTAAAGATCATCTTTATCACATAAGACGCTCGTTGTATGTGTTATACTGTTTTAATACAATACATGACTTGTTTACAGCACTTTTCACAATAATACCTGCCAGGCTGTGTTGGAGATTTATGCTGAAATCAATCAAATTGAAAGAGTAATTACTATTAAAGTACCTTACCTGGATATCAGCAATCTGGTGACCATTTCCTTGGGAACAGGCTTGAGAGGGAGCTAGCAGTAAAATTCTCAAAGATGGCTTATAAATTTTGGAGACTGTTGGCTAGGAATTGCTACTTGCTGTTGGAGATTCTACCTAATTTCTAGAATTGACTATTTTCATTCACAAAAAACAAACCAAAAAATGAGGAACTACCAACTAGGGTAAACACTTTGACTAATGAATTCTGGCCCAAACAATTAGCATATACACACAACTTTCACCAGTCAATGAGATGAGATATTTCAGACAGTCCTTTGGTAATTAAAACAGTCATATCAAATCTCCCATAAGCAAACAATTTAAGTAGTCTTCCATTTTCACTGTTGCGTTCTAAGCTTCAGTTTCTAAAATTACATGTATAATATAGGATGGATAATTGTGCTAATGCTTTTCATTTCTAGTTAGTGAATCATGGAGAAACAGAGTCAACACCGATAAGTAATCTTGGCTCTCCAAATTCAAAAAGATGAATATAAATGTTATAACCAATAAATATTTATAGAATTTACATGGGTGATATTTTAGCTGTTAAATTGCCTGATTTGGACTACTGTGAGCTATTTTGAGCTGAGGGGAGTTACTTTAGGAGATTTCTTTTTTCAAAAAAATATGGCATGTTTTATTGAATGTTGAAAGGAAAAATGCTTCAATAAAGACCATAGCTGGCATCCCAGTGTGTCAGAAACTATTTACACTTTTGTCATGGGGATTTAAACTCACTCTCATTTCTTGGTTGGGAGAGGTTCCTAACATTGTAGGGATAGGGGTGGGAAAAGACAGCGCAAACTAATATTTTTTCCCTAAATGACCCTATTTAAAAGATGACAAAAATATATTTTTTCCATAACCCACTGAGAAATTTCCTTCCATCATCCAAAGATTAGCAGCTGGGAAGTTTAAAGGATTCCAGAATCCCGGTTAGGATTTGTAGGTGGGGAGAAGAGGTCTTGTTTTATGCTGTCGGGTCATTTCCGACACATAGTGTCTCCATGGACACATCTCTCCCAGAAAGCCCCACCTCCATCTGCAGTCATCCTGGTAGTGTATCCAGAGAGTTTTCTTGGTAAAAACCCAAAAGTGGTTTCCCATCACCTTCTTTCGCGTGGTAAAAACTTGAGTCTCTGCCCTCGACTCTCTCCCATGCTGCTGCTGCCCAGCACAGGGGAGTTCTGACTTGAAACAGATTGCCTTCCACTGGCTAGCCACTTCCCAAGCTAGGAATGGAATGGGTATGTCTCTACCTGACTCTCCCTCCCGTAGTCGAGACTGGTAGACTGAAATCCTCCAGGAGTGACCCTGAGGTGGGGGGAGGAGGTAATCCTCATTTTTCAGATGAGGAAACTGAAGCACAGGAAGGTAAGTGACTTGTCCAAGGTCACAGAGCAGATAAGAGACAGAGCTGGGACTAGAACCCAGGTCCTCTGACTCCCAGGTCCGTGCTCTTTTCACTAGATCACACTCCTTCCCAGAGGAGAGATTAATCAGGGATGGACTCCTGGGGATGTGATTTCAGAAGGGTTTTTGAGTACGAGCTAATCAGAGAGACAGGCAGACACTGATTATATGCATGCCCTGGGAATCACAATTTAGACACAACTGATAAAAAATAAAATCACTCTGAAGTCAATAATCATGGGTTTCTTGAACGCTTTGCTCCACTCAGATTAACCTACTCATTGTGCGTCATTCTTGTCTCTCCCATCTCCAACCCCTTGCTCACATCCTCCCTCCCACTTCCCATCTAACCTACCAGCCCACAGCTCTCCCCATCTTTAAGCCCTTTAGAATTTACATCACCACCAGGGAGCCTTCTCCAATTACTCTTTCTACTCCCCAAGTCATATCCCCTTCTATCACCTTGGCGGTCCTGAGCCAATTATGCATCAGTAACATTCAACTTTCAATTCAACTGTTATTTACTGAGCACCTACTGTATGCAAAGCACTGTACTAAAGGCTTAGGAGAGTACAACACAGACACAACCCTACCCACAAGAGCTCACAGTCTAGAGGGTGAAACAGACATTAATAAGCATAAACAAATAAACAGATATATACATATGTGCTGTGTGGATGGGAAGGAGGATGAATAAAGGGAGCAAGTCAGGGCGATGCAGAAGGGAGTGGGAGAAGAGGACAGGAGGGCTTAGTCAGGGAAGGCTTCTTGGAGGAGGTGTGCCTTCAATATTGACTTAGAGACCCTACTTAAGCATTCAATACCACTGATTAATCCTCCACATAGTCACTGTTCCTTTCTCCTCTTTGTTCTGCAAACTGCAATAATTCTGGAATGTTAAGTCTTTACCATGTGCCAAGAACTGTACTAAACCCTTGGTGAAGATAGCTGATAATCACTTTGGACACAATTCCTGCCCCTCCTGGGTCTCAATCAATAGTATTTATTGAGTGCTTACTAAGTGCAGAGCACTACAGTAATAGGAGGGAAAGCAGTCGGTCAGTCAGTGGTATTTACTGAGCGCTTATTGTGTGCAGAGCACTGTATTAAGTGCTTGGAAGAGTACAGTGTAACAAACACATTCCCTGCCCACAATGAGCTCAGAGTGTAGAATGGGAGACAGACATCAATATAAACATATGACAGATATGTACATAAATGCATGGGGCTGGGAGGGGGAATGAATAAGGGAGCAAGGCAGGGCAAAGCAGAAATGAGCTGAAGCAAAGGAAAAGAGGGCTTAGTCAGAGAAGGCCTCTTGGAGGAGAGGTACCTTCAATAAGGCTTTGAAAGGGCCGGGTGGGGGGAGTAATTGTCTGTTAGCCATGAAGAGGGAGAGCGTTCCAGGCCAGAGGCAAGGCGTGGGTGAGAGGTCGGCAGCAAGATAGATGAGACCGAGGTAGAGTGAGGTTAGCATCAGAGGAATGAAGTGTGTGGGCCAGGTTGAAGTAGGAGAGTAGTGAGGTGAGGTTGGATGGGGCAAGGTGATTGAGTGCTTTAAAGCCAATGGTGAGGACTATCTGTTTCATGAGGAGGTGGATGGGCAGCCACTGGAGGTAGTTTCCTGGTTTCCTGTCTCTGGAGATTGTGTCATTAAGCGGCAACCCTGAAGGAACCCTAGAAGCAAGGGGAGCCTAGTAGTAAGAGCATGGGCTTTGGAGTTTGGAGGCCTGGGTCCTAATCCCAGCTCCGTCACTTGCCTAGTGGGTGACCTTGGGCAAGTTACTTAATTTCTCTGTGCCTCACTTTCCTCAGCTGAAAAATGATGTTTACCTGTTCTCAGCCACTGAGCCTCACGTGGCACAGGCAGTGACTTGGGTTTGACTGTATTTACCCCAGTGCTTAGCAGTGCTTGGCAATCAATCAATAGTTGTATTTATTAAGCACTTACATTGTGCAGAGCACTAACCTAAGCACTTGGTAGAGTATAACAGAGTTGGTAGACACAATCTTTGCTCATGATGAGACAGACTGAGAAACAGAGTAAGCACTCAACAAATACCCCAGTTAATAATGTGACATTTCAAATTGTGTGTCATCTCCTTCATTTAATTACACTCTCCTCTCCCTGTCCCGCACCTACTTAATTACAGTAATAATAATAATTGTGGCATTTGTTAAACGCTTACTATGAGCCAGGCACTCTCCTAAGCGTTGGGGTGGATACAAGCAAATCAGGTTGGACACAGTTCCTATCCCACATGGGGTTCACATTCTCAATCCCCATTTTCTAGATGAGGCAACAGGCACAGTCCCTTTGTCCCAAGGCTGAGCTGTTGAGCCACACATCAGCTGGTAGCCCCATCTGGCTACCCTGTGGCCAACATGCTAGAAAAATCTCCATCTTAAACATGTCCCAGAGAACAAAGCCTCAGTTGCTTCTTCGCTAGCTTCCTGGGCAGATCCTGAAATGAATCCCACTTTGCAAATGGTCCAAGACAGAACTTGAGCACAACTGACATCTTTCCATATTTATTCGGCCATGAAATCCTGGGCGTGAATCCAGCTCTCCAGCCTTGTCCGCTCGGGTATTGCCTTGCCTCACCTCTGACACTTTTATCTTCCTGCCTCCACTTCCTCTCCTTACCCCTCAGTGTTAGCATCCAGTTCCTTGGCTTCCTTCCCCTTAACTACATCAAAGCATCAAATGCTTCTATTCGTTTTAGCCCCTCTGTAAGCTCATAATCACTGTGGTATTTGTTAAGTGCTTACTATGATGATAATTATGGTACTTGTTAAACACTTACTATGTGCCAATCCCTGTTCAAAGCGCTGGGGTAGAAACAAGTTAATAATGCTGGATGCAGTCCTTGTCCCACATGGGGCTCACAGTATTAACCCCCATTTTACAGATGAGGTAACTGAGGCACAGGAAGTGAAGTGACTTGCCCAAGGTCACACAGCAGAGAGGTGAAAGAGCCAGGATTAGAACCCACATCCTCCGACTCCCTGGCATGTGCTCTTCCCACTAGGTCACGCTGCTTCTCAAGGAACTGCTAATTCAGGGTCGCTTCTCAGGGTTTCTGCTAATTCTGTTGCACTCTCCCAAGTGCTGCGTACAGTGCTCTGCACACAGTAAGCACTCAATAAACACACATTTCCTCCTTCGCAGACGACCCCTCCGTTTGCCCAATTTGGAGCCAATGACATTTGCCTGCTGTTCTCCTGGTTTGCACCATTTATGTGAACCCAGTGCCATCTTTGGCCCTATTGTGGGGACTTTGCCTAGGGGGGAAAGAGAGAAGTTGGCAAGGTTTGGGTGTAGAGAACTCATCCATCTGTTAAACGCCAAGATTTAACAGACACAACATTCACGTGCAAAGAGATGGGGGACTGACAAGATCCAGGTCGTGAGTAGGAGTTATTATAGTCTGATGGTAAAATCAACTTGGCAAGCTTGCCTTACATTTATTCATGCTATCCCCCGGCTTCTTGCTAAACACGTACGTTAGTGTTCTGCCTTTAAAAGAGAAAGATAATTTTTTTTTCCTTAACCAGGGAGGAAAAATTAAGCCTCTGAAAAAGCAAGGAACGCACACAGACTTTATCTTTTTTCTTCATCCCTGCTCCAACTTGGATAGGGGAAAATTAGGGAAGGTTGCGGTAACCGTGGCAACCGCCTAGACTTGCTGCATTAGGCTTTAAACTTCCCCAGCCAGTACTGCCGATCTAGTCAGTCTGCCAAGTCCCGGTTGACGTGACACTTCCATTTGTTTTACCCATTTCTTTTAGTCCACTGTGGCTTCCAGGGCACTCTCGTCGCTTCGGCGATAGATTGGCTATTTCTTCTCCCCTCGTCATCCGTTTATCATCTTTTTTCTTTTGTTTTGTTTTCACTCTTATTAGCCAAACTAAACCTGAACCACTGCAATCATTCTCAGGACGTTAACTCTTCGCCACCTCCCGTTCCTTTCCTCTCCTTCGACGATCACTCCTCCCTCCAGAAGAGAGAAGGCTTCAGGGAGGCAGAGAGGTCTAGTGGAAAGAGCAAGGATCTGGGAGTTGGGAGAACTAGGTTTTAGTCAGAGGACCTTGGCTAATCCCGGCTCTTCCACTTGCCTGCTGTGAGGCCTTGGGGAAGTCACTTAACTTCTCTGGGCCTCAGTCTCCTCAGCTGTAAAGTGAGGATGAAATCCCTGTTCTCCCACCTACTTAGACTGCGAGCCCCACGGGGGACATGCACTGTCTCTGATCGTCATATACCGGATCTATTCCAGTGCTTAGTACGGCTCTTGGAAAACAGTAAGCACTGAACTATTATTATTAGTATTAGTACAAACTTTCCCACTGGCCTGATTAGGGACCGTGGACAAATTGCTTAACCTCTCAGTTTTCTCCTGTGAAAAATGGGAATAATATCACTTGCCTCACTTGAATTTTGTGAGGATAACAGCGCAACATCACTTCACGACATCGGTTAAAATCTTTTTGTCTCCGACCGAACTGCTAACCACATTACTCCAAGTACCTATACTATCTAGCTTTGATTACTGTGTCAGCCGCCTCGCTGACCTCCCTGCCTCCTCTCTCCCCACTCCAGTCCATACTTCGGTCTGCTGCTCAGATCATTTTTCTATGAAAACGCTCAGTCCGTGTTTCCCCTCTCCTCAAGTACCTCCAGTGGTTGCTCATCCACCGCTGCATCAAACAGAAACTCTTTACCAACGGCTTCAGAGCACTCCATCACCTCGCCCCCTCCTACCTCACCTCGCTGCTCTTCTACCACAACCCAGCCGGCACACTTCACTCCTCCAGTGCCAACCTATTTACTGTACGCTGATCTCGTCTCTCCCACCACTGACCTCTCTCCCACATCCTGCCTCTGTCTTGGAATGCACTCCCTTTTCATATCCAACAGACAGTGACTCTGCCCACTTTCAAAGCCTTACTGAAAGCACATCTCCTCCAAGAGGCCTTCCCGAAGACCTCAGTTCCTCTTTTCCCACTCCCTTCTCTGTTGCCCTGACTTGCTCCCTCTACTCACCACCCCCATCCAGCCCCACAGCACTTACGTATATATCCGTAATTTATTTATATTAATATCTGCCTCCCGTCTAGCCTGTAAGCTCATGGTGGTCAGGGAAGATGTCTGCTATATTATTGTGTCGTAACTTTCTAAGCGCAAAGTGCAGTGCTCCGCACACAGTAAGTGATCGATAAATACAACTGATTAATTGAGGTCATTGGTGTGAATGTGTTTTGCCTCGATAAAAGCACGCTACAAAGAACAAGGTATTAGTAACTAATAGGTACCAAGCACTGGGGTAGATAACTAGGTCCCACTTGGGGCTCATCACAATCTAAATAAGAGGGAGAACAGTATTGAATGCCTTTTTGCCAGATGCGGAAACTAATGCACAGAGAAATGACCTGCCCAAGGTCACACAGCAGATAACTATCAGAGCTGGCAAGACAACCCAGGTCTTCTGTCTCCCAGACACGGGCTCTTGCCACTAGGTCATGCTGCTAGATTGTTTTCCCCATCCAAACATTTTAAATGCAGCGATGTGCATTATGATCTCTCAGTGAGTAACACCTGTCACCAATTACTTTGTTGAGCAGGGATTGTCTCTATCTGTTGCTGAATTGTACATTCCAAGTGCTTAGCACAGTGCTCTGCACATAGTAAGCGCTCGATACGATTGAATGAATGACTGAGGATCTCTAACCAAAGCACACCAGCTGTGACAACCCCCTTTGCCCCATTAGTAATAATAACAATAATAACAATAAAAAGATTAATTGAATAGTACTGGGTTAGGGCAGAGAATCAGACCAGGAGAAAAGTGGTAGCATTCGTGTTGAACGTGACTAGCGGGGAGCCTATAGAACATGGCTGACTGTATCCTCTCTGTGCAACATTCTATAGTAGTGACATATTTCTTAGTCCTTTGCTGCATTAACTGAAATTGACTGTAAGGACGGTCCCTTTGTAATTTCAAATTGGAAGTGTCAGTGGAAAATGGTACCATTTTCCAAAGGACCTCTAATCTGCACTATTTGTATGAAATGTGTTTCAAAAAATAACCATTAAACCAATTGTTGGGGCTAAAAAAAAATCACTTGACCCAGATAAAGAGAACAATAAAATTTGGCCTTATGTAGAACCTTTTGTGTAAGGTCTCAATATGCCTGGAAGACAGAAGGGAAGAAACAAAAAACCAAAATGAGTTGTTCACAATCACAATGATGAGGAAGAGTTGAATACAGTACCCTGTTTTGCAGGCTACCTTTTATAAAATAACTGTGGCATTTGTTAACTGCTCACATTGTGCCAAGCACCATATTAAATGCTGAGATAAATACAAGACAATCCGATCAGACACGGTCCCTGTCCCTTACAGGATTCTCACTCCTTTGAGACTGGGTCCCACTAAACCTGAAAATGACAAGATGTTCTCTGAAGAGATGCTGACTCACTTTGAGCTTTTCTTCCGGTATTTGGTCCTTTTCCTTACATTTCAAAGAATCATATTCCTCTCCCCCGGGCCCCCCACCGTGATTTGGAGCTCACGATCCACCCATGAGAGCGGATGGCACAGCCTGTAGTTCCGACACCTTTCTTGGCCATGGGCTATTCTCTAACATCAACAATTGTTCCATCTTGAAAACCACCCAAGAAGAAAATGAATCCTGGTCCCTTTGCTACTCTCAGATTGGGAACAGAGAACACAGTATACACACAGTTGGTTTGCTTTTGGAATAGTTTGGAAACTATGATATAATGTGCCTCTCTGTGCTGCACATAGGGATTCAAAACTTTGCTGAAAAAAATTCAGTACAACCCAGTGGCCTGTTCCTTATGCCATGGAAGAGTTTTGAATAAACAGTTATTTTATTTCCTTTTTAAATGAGATTTTCCCCTACACGTAATAAAATGAGATATCTGCAACAAGATAATAATAACGGCCAGTAATTGTGTTATTCTGAGGAAGCAGAGGAAAGAAAATTCTCACACAGTCACCTCTGTCATTATGCCTAATTTTCAGACTGTTCTGTCCTTCTGAACATTTTCTCTGGATTTTCCAGAAAAAAACAATACTCTCCTCTTCAGGGATGTTTTCCAATTCCAAATGGAAATTCCAGGAGATGGGAAGTGAGGGAGACAGAATGGATTGAGGGATCTGGGCATAGATAGTGTAGGTCCATCGATACTAATGAAACATTTTCAATTCCTACTAAGCATCCGAGGTGTTTTGGGTTGGGCTCAGAGAATGCAAAGAAGAATGGGAATGCCTCCTGACAATGATAATAACTGTGGGTATTTGTTAGCGCTTATTAGGTGTCCAGCACTATTCTAAGCACTGGGGTAGACAAGTTAACCAGGTCAGACACGGTTCTTGCCCCACATGGGGCCCTGAGTTTAAGTAGGAAAGAGAAGCAACGTGGCCTAGTGGTTGGAGCATGGGCCTGGGCATCAGAAAATCCTAGATCTGCCAGTGGTTTTCTGTGTGACCGTGGGCAAGTCACTTCAATTTTCTGTGGTTCAGTTACCTCATTTAGCTCAGTTTACCTCGGTTAATTCAGTTATCTCAAAAAACTGGAACAGCACAGCCCCAAACAATGCAGGATAGCAGGGGAATGTTGGGAGAGTTGCTAGGGTATGGAGGGCAGGACAAGAACCAAGAAGATGGTTGCTTTCCAACAAAGAGTCTGCGAGGCTCAGTAGTCAAAAACAGAACCTGGCCCTGTATGGGACCAAATCGTGGACTCGGCAATGGTCTAATCTTAATAATAATAATGTTGGTATTTGTTGAGCACTGTTCTAAGTGCTGGGAGAGATACAGGGTAATCAGGTTGTCCCACGTGAGGCTCACAGTTAATCCCCATTTTACAGATGAGGTAACTGAGGCACAGAGATGTTAAGTGACTTGCACACAGCTGACAAGTGGCAGAGCCAGGATTCAAACCAATGACCTCCGACTCCCAAGCCTGGGCTCTTTCCACTGAGCCACGCTGCTTCTCTGGAGCCATGATGCCTCCAGGCAACTCTGCTGGTGACCTTAAAGGAGCCACCGAGGACAAACAATCACTCAACCAATCGTATTTATTGAGCATTTACTGTGTGCAGAGTATGTACTAAGCGCTTGGGAGAGTACAACACAACATGTTCCCTGCTTACAACGAGTTTACAGTCTAGAGGTCCAGCTTGAGGTAGTGAATTAGGGAACTGGAGAGGGAAGAAGAATTGAGACTTAACAACAGATTGATGAGTTGCTGGCATTAGCGCAAGACCCATCTCTCCTATTGCCTGTCACCATCAGGGCAGTCTGTATCTTGGTCCGATGGTACTTACCCTATCCTTAGAGTGGGGTGGGAGGAGTTAGCCGGCACTCTTGGTGCAATTACTGGGTCATTATTGTCAGTGTAGACTAAATGTTTCTCATTTGGACTGAAATTGCTAATTATAAACTAGCTGATACAGTACTCTAATGGCTTTAATTTTCTCTAATAGCCTTTCCTGGTTTTGAACTCTGCAAAAGTGATTGTCAGTATTCCTGGCAGACACTCAGAGGGTCATCTGTGCTGGGTAGTACCCCGTCACCCCAAAGAGGAGCTTTCGATTCACAGTTTTCTTCAAGGGCAGAGCTTGGCATCCTTTGAAGCTCCTTGGAACAACCCCCCTTGTCCTCCACTCTCTCAATCACTCCCCTCCGCCCTGTCCCTATCTCTCATGGGCCCCTCACCTCCCGACTTTCCATAGTGGCCCAGCTACTCTCTTCCCCTTTATTGCTAGGAAGAGGATGAACGGGCTAAGAGAAGGAGAGATGAAGGTGGGAAAGAGATGGTGATCTTGGAGGTGGGAAGTGTGTAGGGTAGCAGAGGGGAAAGGGAGCAACCAAAGGCCTGTTTTTTAAGCATTCCTGCCTTCATTACACCTACTCCAAAGTCATGAAACTGCAAGATCCAGCACGTGAGGTCAGCTTGGTCTAGTGGGAAACAGCTCGGGGCCAGAAGTCAGGAGATACAAGGTTTTGGGTGTTTTGTGGTTTTGTTTTTTTTTTTTTTTTTTTAACAGTATTTGTTAAGCACTTACTGTATGCCAGGCACTGCTCTAAGGGCTGGGGTTAGACACAGTCCATTACCCACATGGGGCTCAGTCTTCATCCCCATTTTACTGATGAGGCAACTGAGGCCCAGGATAGGCCAGGAAGCACTCAAACAGGAACTATTATTGCCAAATTGTACTTCCCAAGCGCTTAGTACAGTGCTCTGCACACAGTAAGTGTTCAATAAATACAATTTAAAAAAAACTATCGTCTTTCAATCAGTCAATTAATACTGCTTATTGGGCACTTACGGTATGCAGAACCCTGCACTACGTGCTTGGAAAAGTTAGAGTGGAATTCGTAGACTTGATCCCTGCACTCGAGGAGTTTGCAATCTTTGGGGCACGTAGTTATAGTAGTAATGACATATATTAAGTGCTACTGAGGGCAATTACTGTACGCTGGGAAGCAGTATGGTCTAGTAGAAAGAGCATGGGCTGGGGAGTCAGAGGATGTGTGTTCTAGTCCCAACCCCACCACGGGTCTGCTGTGTGATCTTGGGCAAATCACAACTTCTCTATGCCTCAGCTCCCTCATCTGCAAAATGGGGATTAAGATTGAGCCTCATGTGGGACAGGGACTGTGTCCAACCCGATTATCAGGTATCTACCCCAGGGTTTAGAACAGTGTTTTGTACATAGTAAGTGCTTAACATATGCCACAGTTATTAAGTACCTGAGAAGTACAATGGAGATATATGGCACATTTTCTGTCTACAAGGAGTTCAAATTACTAGTCAGTAGTGTTAGTATTTGTTAAGTGCTTAGTACAGCGCCTGGCACAAAGTGCTTAAGAAATACCACAATTATTATTATTATTGTGCAGAGCTCTGTACAAAACCTGGCAGATAATTCACGGGTGGGGTTTAAAAAAGGACCCTGTTCCTTGAGGTGCTCAAAATCTCACATCCTAATATCACATACAGTTCAAGGAATAGTCCTTTTTTTGACCTTTTCTTTTCTTCCCCACCTTAGGCTTAACTTTTATTTTTGGGGCCGATGAGGACTACAAGCTGATCAGGGGCTAGTGTATCTACCTTTCCCCTTTTCCAACCACCCAGTCAATACAGTTTGGAAGTGTCAATAATGTCTTTTTTTGAACAATACAAAATCTGTTCAAGCAATTGTTCAATCAGTGGTATCTATTGAATGCTTACTTCTGTATATATCCATAATTTATTTTAATTTCTGTCTCCCTCTCTGGACTGTTAGCACCTTTGGGCAAGGAAGGTGTCTACCCAATCTCTTCTACTGTACACTTCCAAGTGCTTAGTATAGTGCTCTGCACACAGTAAGCATTCAAACGTGACTGATTTTGTGATCTTCAGTGAACCAAGCAAAGGTTTTCTGAGTGCAAAGCACTGTATGATGCCATTTGGAGAGTCTTTGACCACCACAGGATATGTTTCCTGCCCTCAAGGAGCTCAAAATCTAATGAGGCATTTATAACAACAGTAATGATAATAATGTAACTTATTAAGTACTCACTGTGAGCTCCCTGCGGGGGCAGCTATTAAATATATATTTGTGTGGAATTATTTTGACCACTAATTGTAAACTAGGGTAAACTCCTTGCTGGCAGGGAAAATACTGCTTCATTACCCTGTATCTCACAAACCCCTAGCACAGTGTGCTGCATAAGTGAGTACTCAATGACTATTACTGCTACTGAAACTGACACTAAAGAATTCACCCAACTTCCAAGAATTTACTGCCTAGGGGCAAGCTGGTTATTGCTGACTCTTTTCCTGATGCTATTCCTGACTCTCATCCTACCCTCCAGTAGCTAGAGTGGACCAGAGTAAGCTAGACTGTAAGCCCTATGTGGGCGGGGAATGTTTCTGTTGTATTGTTACATTACCCCCCCCAAGTGCTCGGTAGAGTACTCTGCACTCAGTAAGTGATCAATAAATACAATGGATTGATTGACTAAACTCTCCTCAAACTTGCCCAATGGGAGTTGATCTGTTGCTCTGTTTACCTGGTATAGGGCTCTTCTTCATATCAGACAAATAATTGCTCTCCCCCTCTTAAAAGTCTTATTAAAGGCACATCTCCTCCAAGAAGCCTTCCCTGACTAAGCCCTCCTCTCCTCCCACTCCCTTCTGCTCCTTCATTTATCCTCCCTCCCATCCTCACAGCACACATGTATATATCCGTGTATATATATATATATATATATATATATATATATATATATATATATATGCACACATAGACATATATAATGATGGTATTTGTTAAGCACTTACTATATGCCAAGCACTGTTCTAAGTGCTGGGGGAGATTCAAGGTTATCAGGTTGTCCCAGGTGGGGCTCACAGTCTTATTCCCCATTTTTTAGACGAGGTAACTGAAGGCACAGAGAAGTTAAGTGACTTTCCCAAAGTGACACAGCTGACAAGTGGCAGACCTGGGATTAGAACCCACGACACCTCTGACTCTCAAGCCCGTGCTCTTTTCCACTAAGCCACGCTGCTTCTCATAATATATATGGAGGTACAATGGAGGTATGTGTGTATATATATGAATATATATATATATATTCATATCCCTCTAGACTGTGAGCTCATTGTGGGCAGGGAATGTGTCTGTTGTTACATTGTATTCTCTCAAGGGCTTAGTACAGTGCTTTGCACATAGTAAGTACTCAATAAGTCTGATTAAATGGATGGAACGATTCCATCCCAAGTGCCCAGGGCAGTGCTAGGGACAGATATACAGATGGACTGAGCCAGGGATAAGTAGACATATTGTCCTAGAAATGCTGGGGGCCATGAAGTGGCCCAATCCTATCATGCCATGGGCCCCGTGTGAGGAAAAGTGAGATGGATCGATCGGAAGACCCTAGATTCCCTGCTTCCAAAATTGCTCGGGACAGGTCAAGCTCATTCACCTAAATGCCATTTAGTCATTTGTGGACAATGAGAATGGACTATCCTAGCTCTGCCCTAGGCCTGGCATCTAGAAACGCTTAATAAATACCATAACTGATAGTGACATAACCCAATACAGCACTCCTAGTACTCTGTTATTAAAAGTGACACTTCTACTGACCAAGGAAAAAATGCTAATTCCACCATTTTCAAGTGCCTTGGGTTATATCTTTTCCCTGCAACTTCCCTGTGGCCAATGTGACCAAGATTCTCTCCTGGCTAAAATCTGCTTGATCTGATTAGGGAACACTCTGGTTTTCAGGGGGTTGCTGCCAAACTGACAGATTCATCCCTGCCCTTCACTCTATGACCTTCATGAAGATAAAAGGGCTTCATATCAACACATGAGGAAAGAATTCTTTAAAAAAAAATAGTATTTGTTAAGTGCTTACTATGTCCCAGGCGCTGTTTTAAGCGCTGGGGTAAAATACAAGGTAATAGGGTTAGACACAGTCCCTATCCCACCTGGGGATCTTAATCCCTATTTTACAGATAAGGTAACTGAAGCACAGTTAAGTGCCTTTCATTCATTCATTCATTCATTCATTCATTCATTCACATTTATTGAGCGCTTACTATGAGCAGAGGACTGTACTAAGCACTTGGGAGAGTGCAATATCACAATAAATAGACACATTACCTGCTCACAATGAGTTTACAGACTTGAGGGGGAGACAGGCATTAATATAAATAAATTACCACAGTTTCTCCCTACCTCCAGTTTCTCATCTTTCTAAACATCAAGTTTTTGCCAGGATCATTTTTCTAAAACACCATTCCATACCTTCCTCTTCATTTCTCCAAAACCTCCAGTGACCGCCCATTCCTCTCCACACCGAGCGAAACTCCTAACAATTACAGGGGCCAGGGTGGGAGCCTGTGGGATGCAACTCTGCCAGACCCCTTCCCCGACCTGGGTAGCGGTGTCACCTAGTGGGAAGAGTAAGAATCAGGCCTAGGCCTAGGCCTAGGAATCAGGCCTTAGATCACAGGTTCTAAGCCCGCCGCTTGCATGCTCTGTAACTGTGGGCAAGTTACTTATTTTCTCTGTGCCTCGGTTCCTTCATCTGTAAAATGAGAATTAAATACCTGTTCTGCTTCCTTCTTAAACTAAGTGCCCCCATGATGGACAGGGATTGTATTTGACCCAAAGATCTTGTACCTACCCCAGGAGCTGGGCCCAGAGCTTGGCAGATAGTAAGTATAATAAATATCACAATTATTATTATTTTTGGCCACAGGATTTGCTCAAGGTTATTTAGTGTGTCAAATGTACTATCAGTCTCGGTTTGGAAGAAAGTTTATGGTCCAACATGTTTTTGTTTGCTCTGAGATCTCAATCTCGGAACAGTTTCATAGAAGGTGGTAATCTTGAAGACACGGGAGGAGAAAAGAAAACTCACATATGAGATCTGATTTCATAGCTTTCAAAATGGTGCAGAGTGTTCTGTAATTGATGAAAAAGAAAAATATGGAAATGAAGTAGAATTCCAGTGTTGTTTGCCAGACAATAATCAATCTTTCAACGTGCTAATGGCCTGTCATGGTTCCAGACTATCACAGGAAGTCAGATGTCCTATAAAATGGTAAACTCTTATCTCTCAGCTTTTCAAGAGAGTCCAAGTAATTTGGTTAACAAGTCACACTTGTGTGGGAATGATTTGTGGGTAAGTGCAAACTCGGAAGTTCAATTATAAAATATGTCAGGGCTTCCCAGAAGCGATTACCACTACAACAGTGAATAAGGTTACCACAGGCCCAATCAACTAATTGCCAAAGCCAAATCTATTTTTAAATGTCAAACAGCACCCTGTTTATTTTATTCACATACAGAACAATAGACTGAGGGGAAAGGGCCAAGACCTCTCAGTAGTTAATGCTCTGGCAACATAACTATTAAAATACCCCAATTTTAGGAGTGGCTCACCCATTTGATCTTAATAAAATGTGTAACTTTTCTAGTCAGGATAAAACACAGAAACCAGGGTAGTCTAATGATATCGTTCAAAAAGCAGGAGCAGGAGATTAGTTTAGTGTAGGAATTTTCCTTTTTTTAATTTTAGGAAGACAACTGCTAAACTGTATATTATCTTAAGGAAACTTGTACTACGACAAGAATCAAGTTATATATCTTTATATGGAAACTGAATTACTTTTTTATAATACCAAATGAATTATTTCTGGCCATAATTTTGGCCATGTTGAGAGTTTAGTTTTGCTGCTATACACAAATCAGGGGGAAATTAAATGATGAGTAGTGAGTGAAAACCCAATGTGGAAATTCACTGTACAATGACATTTCAATGGTTTTGGTTTCTTATGCTTTCCTGTAGGATATGATTTAATTTCAGGGGCCAACTTTTCTAAATAAGAATCTCAGTGTGATCTCGTGGACTTTTAGTGCCACTTGTCAAATCCACGGGCAGAGCTAATATGATTCCCAAGTCAGTGGACTGGCTGAGGAGCAGTTGGGAAATTCATATGAGAGGCCTGGTTAAATGACCAACTCTCATCACACAGGGAAGCAGCATGGTGTAGTGGATACAGCATGGGCCTGGGAGTTAGAAGGTCATGGGTTCTAATCCCAGCTCTGCTTCTTGTCTGCTGTGCGACCTTTGGCAAGGCACTTCACTTCTCTGGGCCTCAGTTCTGTCATCTATAAAATGGGGATTGAGACTGTGAGCCCCACGTGGATGGGGCAGATGGGACAGTGTCCAAACTGATTTGCTTATATCTGCCCTAGAGCTTAGTACAGGGCTTGGCACATAGTTAAGTGCTTATAAAATACCACAAGTATTATTAGTAGTAAGCACTCAATAAATGTCACTGATTGACTGAATAAAGTAAACTCCTCCCTCTAGACTGTAAATTCACTTGGGCAGTGAACTTGTCTACCAACTCTATTGTATTGTACTCTCCCAAGTGCTTAGTACAGTCTGTACATAGTAAACACTCAATAAATATGATTGATTAGGGGGAATTTGCCATGACTGAAGTATCAATTATACCCAAGATGAGCATGGGTTTTATAACAACGTTATCTAGTAGTAACTTAACAGATTGCAGCAATGTCCTGAATTTTGAAAATTCAGATTTAATAAGCACTGCATTTAAATGATCATACTATCACACTATGCATTAAAAGAAAGCATATTGTCCCACGGTATCACTCCTTTAAATTTTCCTCTAACTTGAAAACTTCGGTGAAGATAGATTTCTTTTAAATTGCTGCCCGGAATTACAAACTGAAATGAGAGAAACCTTGCTGGAAAATATTCTATTTAATTTCATTTACAGCCTGAAAAATAATCACAGTGAAAAGCCATAAGACGCTCTAAAACCATGTTAAGGAAACAGCAGCTTATTTAGCAGCCATAATAAAACATGAAGATGCCTGAAGCAAACAAGGGCTAGCAGATAGGGAAACATATAAAAGATAACATCAATTTGCATCTGTCATCTACTCTGAAAGACCCTAAGACAACATCCAACTTGTCATTTTATGGAATATCATTTATCCTTTGTAAAGCCTTAGAAATGCTCAAAAAGAGGTTTCAGAAAATTTAATGCAGCTTATGATAGTGTTCACCTCCCAGAGAGTTGTACCCAGTTGAAATTCAAGGGAGGTTATTTAACGATGTACTGGATGGACATATACGCATATATTGCAAGCTCCCTGTAGGCAGGGACCGTATCTGTCAACTCTGTTGTACTCTCCCAAGCACTCAGTAGAGTGCTCTGCACACAGTCTTCAATAAATGCAATTCACTGATTCAACTAAGACTGTTAAGTAACTACACCACTGGGCACAAACAGATTGATGTCCTTGCCTTTGCAATGCCTGGAAATGTTTTCCTCTTATCAAAGTGATGATGATAATAATTATAATATAAGCACTTAACGAAGTGCCAACAAACTGTGCGATACAACCAGATTAGTCCCTGTCCCACAAGAGGATCATAATCTAAAGGGGAGGGAGAACGAGTATTTAATCCCCATTTTACAGATGAAGAAACTGCGACATGGAGAAGTTAAGAACAGAGAAGTTAAGGCAGAGTTAGGATTTAAACCCAGGCTCCGGACTTCCAGTTCTGTGTCTTTTCATCTTCTAGTCTGTAAGCTCATAATGGGCAGAAAACGGGTCCACTAAATCCGCCAAATCGTACTCTCCCTAGTGCTTAGTACACTGCTCTTTACATAGTAAGCACTCAGTATATGTCAGGTTAATCGATAGGTCATGCTGCTTCAATCTCACAATTCTCTTCAAGTTCCTACTTGAAAGTCCAGTGTAAGATCGGTCCAGGCCAGATCAATCGGCGAGGCTAGGGGTGGCCTAGGCTCTTCCTCGGTGTCAGTTCTGATGCCTACCCTGATTTGGGGAGCGCTTGGCTCACGTGCCCCTTCCATCTGCCATGGGCCATGCTACCCAGCCAAGGGCACGAAACCCAGTGGCCCGGCTCCTGAGAGGAAGCCAACTGTGGGCCCGGCTCTGGTGGCAAGAAGCCCAAGGCCAGGGACAGTCCACTCTGGACAGGGCACGAGACCTCTTGCCAGGGCTGTGTCCCAGCAGGCCTTACAGCAAACGCCAGTCGGGACTGTGGGCAAACCTAGACTCCAGGTCGGGGGGGTTGGGAGGAGGGGAGACAGTCGGTTGATGTGTCTGCTCCTTCTCTGATATGATCCATCAGTGTCATTAGTCGCTAAAAGGCTCTCCCTCTGGCATGAAATGCAGCAATTGTTTTAGCTACCACTCTGAAGAAACGAGTAACAGATTGGGGTGGAGAGAAAAAAACATGTGTGATCCAACTGAAAAATGCCCCGGGGAATTTAGCTTTGGGGAATGTAATAACCTACCTTGGAATCTGACCCGAAAAACAATCCTAACAGCCCACATCCTGGGTGAAAATTTCAGGGGATTTTTTTTTTTTTCTTTAATGATAGCAAATGATCCAAACCCCATTTCCTGCCCTGGCAAAGTGAGGATCTCAGAGTATAAAGCCCCTTCCCTGACCCCAGGGTCACTTATGATCTAACTAGAAAAGCTTCCCAGACAGATTATTAGCCAATCTTTCTACCGCACCTGGGCTTTCCTTAGCAATTTCCCATCCAATTACCTGCTGGGCCCATTTTCATTGGGAAATCACCATTAATCTTGCTCTTGCTGAATTAATAAGTATTTACCATTGAGGCCCGGTTTAGAGGTTAAATTTTATTAGGTCAAATTTTATTATATACCAGCATAACCAGTCTACTGTTGATGACCACCAGTCTACACAGGCTAGGAAATTTAGCTTCACAAAATCTCTCTGTTTGCCCAGCCCTTGCTTTTTCTATTGTTATTCCTTACCCAGAACTGGGGTAGACACAAGATAGTTTGGACACAGTCCCTGTCCTTTATGGGGCTCACAGTCTAAGTCAGAGGATTTAATCCCTATTTGGTAGAGTCGGTAGCCATATTCCTTGCCCGCAAGGAGTTTTCAGTCTAGAGAGGGAGATGAATATTGATATGAACTACAGATATGTCAGTCAATTGCATTTATTGAGCACTTACTGTGTGCAGAGCTCTATACAGCTGTACTGTACGTAAGTGCTGTGGGTGAATACCAAGTGCTTAATGGGTACAGATCCAAGAGCATAAGCATTGCAGAAGGGAGAGGGTGTAGGGGAATTGAGAGCTTAGAGAGGGCTTAGAACAAGTGTTCTTGCACACAATAAGTGCTCAGTAACAATAATGATGATGATAACTGCCAAGCCCTGGACTAAGCACTGGGGTAGGTAAAAAGGATAATCAGGTTGGAAAGAGTCCCGTCCCACATTGGGCTCACAGTCTAAACAGGAGGGAGTAGGAATTCATCCCCATTGTTTAGAGATGAGAGCCAAGCTTAAGCTTTGCTTCTCATCAACACAATCAATGATATGTATTGAATGCTTACTGTATACAGAGCACTATGCTAACTGCTTGGGAGAGTACAACAGAGTTGGTTTCCATTCACAAAGGTGGGTATATAATTGAGACCCTGGAAAGTTTACAAGAGGAGTATTGCATAAGCTGTATACACACTCTGACAATTTTTTTAAATGGTATTTGTTAAGTGCTTACTATGTGCCAGGCACTGTAATAAGTACTGGGGTAGATACCAAGTAATCAGATTGGCCACAGTCCCTGTGCCACACAGGGCTCATGGGTTTAGTCTCCATTTTACAGATGATGTAACTGAGGCATAGAAAAGTGACTTAACCAAGGTCACACAGCAGACAAGTGGTGGAGCCAGGATTAGAACCCAGGTCCTTCTGCCTCCGAGGTCTATACTCAATCCACTAGACCATGCTGTTTCAATTAATAACTGTGGTATTTGTTAAGCATTCACTATGTGCCAGGCACCGTACTAAGCACGGGGGTGGATACAACCAAATCGGATTGGACACAGTCCCTGTCCCACATGGGGCTCACAGTCTCAATCCCCATTGTACAGATGAGGGAACTGAGGCACAGAGAAGTTAAGTGACTTGCCCAAGGTCACATAGCAGAAAAGTGGCAGAGCCGGGATTAGAACCCTTAACCTTCTGACTCTTTGGCTTGTGCTCTAACCACAACCCGATGCTTCAATTCAGGACTGCAGACTCCAAGGTCACTGAATGAATGGTTCTTATGAATACTAAATTTGCTAAGTGACAGTCACAAGTATGCTGAGAAAGCAATCCTTTCTCAAAACTCTGAAAAGACTGTTGATTCAGAGATAACCAAACTGCTTTGGAATGTCTCCAATCATTTTAGTGCCTGGTGAAGGTTTTTCGTCTTTTTTTTATTTTTATTACTTTTAGTCCCAAGGAAATGAAGACGATGTGTGGGGTCATTGATTTCAGTGGGAATTTGTACAGTAAACATTAAATGCAATAATACAAAACAATTTCATTGTACTAAATAAGAATTCTAATTTTAGAATCAACTTAGTTTTTGAACCATTTCCTTTAACCCTTATGTGTCACTTTTCCCCAGTATTCCCTTTTCAGGGACTCCTTCAAAGATCAAAAATGCAAGAAGCCAAGTTCTTCTGTAGGAGAACATCAAAGAGAAAGAGCTAATGTGTTAAAAATTATCCAAAGCCATTAGAGAGAGATGAAGATAAAGACCGCAAGCTTGTAATGGGCAGGAAACGTGTCTGCCAACTCTGTTGTATCCATTCATTCAATTGTGTATTTACTGAGTGTTTACTGGGTGCAGAGCACTGTATTACCCTACTTAAAACTCACCTCCTCCAAGAGGCCTTCCCAGACTGAGCTCCTCTTCTCCCTCTACTCCCTCTACCACACCCCCTTCACCTCTCCGCAGCTAAACCCTCTTTTCCCCCTTTCCCTCTGCTCCTCCCCCTCTCCCTTCCCATCCCCTCAGCACTGTACTCGTCCGCTCAACTGTATATATTTCCATTACCCTATTTATTTTGTTAATGAATTGTACATTCCCTTGATTCTATTTAGTTGCCATTGTTTTTACGAGATGTTCTTCCCCTCGACTCTATTTATTGCCATTGTTCTTGTCTGTCCATCTCCCCCGATTAGACTGTAAGCCTGTCAAACGGCAGGGACCGTCTCTATCTGTTGCCGACTTGTTCATTCCAAGCGCTTAGTACAGTGCTCTGCACATAGTAAGCGCTCAATAAATACTATTGAATAAATGAATGAAAAAACAGACATTCCCTGCCCACACTGAGCTAATAGTCAGGGTTGAGGGAGACAGACATTAATATAAATAAATTACAGATATGTACCTAAGTGTTGAGGGGGTGGGAGGAGGGAAGAAGAAAGGGAGCAAGTCAGGGCGATGCAGAAGGGAGTGGGAGAAGAGGAAAGGGGGGCTCAGTCAAGGAAGGCCTCCTGGAGGAGAATGAACTGCAAAAGCTCCCTGGAGCAAAGGGAGCATGAAGTTACAACCTCCTGCACTCAAGAAAATCACCACACCTCACACACAATGACACCTCTCCTCATTCTCCCACAGAATCACTGCCCCCTCAAATCAATCGATGGCATTTATTGAGTGCTTACTATGAGCAGAGTACTGTACTAAGAGCTTGGGTGTGTACAATTCAGCAGAATTAGCAGATTCGCTCACTGCCCATTATGAGTTTAAGTTCTGATGACTTCTGACCCTAAGCCGTTCCCTCAATCCCATCCAGTCCCCAAAGTCCCAACGCCTCACATCGGAGTCACTCTCGAAAAATAGAAGTGGAGCCCAGAGGTGGGAATACAAGGGAGCGGGGAGACTGAAAGGGGATTGGCCGATGGGAAGGGGAAGAAGGGATGTGCTATCCCTCCAACTTTTCTGCCTCTGCCACCACAACCGTCTTCCTCTTTGGCTTTTCCCCCTGCGAACAGAAGCCCAATAATAATAATGATAATGTTGGTATTTGTTAAGTGCTTACTATGTGCAGAGCACTGTTCTAAGCGCTTGGGGAGATACAGGGTCATCATGTTGTCCCACGTGAGGCTCACAGTCTTAATCCCCATTTTACAGATGAGGGAACTAAGGCACAGAGAAGTTAAGTGACTTGCCTACAGTCCCACAGCTGACAAGTGGTGGAGGTGGGATTTGAACCCATGACCTTTCCCAAGCCCTGCTTCTTTCCACTAAGCCACGCTGCCCAGCAGCCCCCTGCCCAGGACGGGCTGGTTCGGCGGAAGCCCTCTTTGGGACTGCTACCCATCAGGTAGTAACAGCAGCAGACTGTAAGTTCACTGTGGGGAGGGAACGTGTCTACCAACTCTGTTAGAGTGTACTCTCTCAAGCGCTTAGTATAATGCTTTGCACACTATAAGCACTCAATAAATACGACTGAATGAGTACTCCTGACTGAACTGGCCTACTGGATAGAAAACGGGCCTGGGAGTCAGAAGGATGTGGGTTCTAGTCCCAGCTCCTCCACTTGTCCACTGAGTGACTTTGGGCAAGTCACTTTGCTTCTCTGGGCCTCCGTTACCTCATCTGTAAAATGGGGATTAAGACTGAGAGCCTCACATGGGACAACATGATGACCCTGTATCTCCCCAAGCGCTTAGAACGGTGTGATTAACTCGCATCTATCCCAGCACTTAGAACTGTCCCTGGTACAGTGAGCGCTTAACAAATATCTTAAAAACAAAACAAAAAAAATCAGCACCCAATCCTTCCCCGAGCTGATTGGCTGCAAGCTGTGCCAAGCCAGATCTCGAATCAGGCTGGAGAACTCTCCCCCTGCAATCAACTTCTGGGTGGCACATTCTTCCTGGCTTTAGCATCCCAGAGGCATGTCTTTTCCTTTTCAAAGTGTGATGGTTTAAAAAAAATGCTCCATGTGGGAGTCCCAGCCAAGCTGCAGACATTGTATTTGACAACTCTGATCTAAACCAACACCCTAGAGCAAGGCAGGACTGACAGCGGCCTTAAATCACCCTAGACAAATGGGTTGTTTTTACTATTCTTGGAGAGTTCTGAGGAAAGAGATTTCATAAGAACTCAACTGCCAGCCCAAAAGGTAAAACCCCAGGCCAACAATGCAATTTGTGAAGTATAGAGAAAAGGGTGTGCTATCCCTATCCCCTCACATCTGACACCAGCAAGAATGCTTCCTGAGTGGCTTGAGAACAATTTCCCAATCTCTAAGGGCCAAAGACACTGAGGGACAAACTCAGCAAGTTAGATCAGAGACCGGATCTAAATTCCCACCTGTGAATTCTCTCTCAGAGTTTAGTACAGTGCCCTCCATACAGTAAGCATTTAAAAAATACTACTGCTACTAGGCAAAGTGGGTGGGAAAAGGTAGGAGACGACAGAATGACTATCTTCTGGAAGATCTGGAGAGAAGGGATAGCTGCGACCCAAAACAGAATACAGTTTTCAAACAATCAATCAATGGAATTTACTGAGCACTTACCCTTTGCAGACCACTATATTATAGGCTTGCAAGAATACCATAGAGATAGTAGACAAGATCCCTGCCCTCAAAGAGCTAACAATTCAATTAATGGTATTTATTGGGCACTTACTGAGTGCAGAGCAATCGACTGTATTTATTGAGTGCTTACTAATAATAATAATGATTATGGTATTTGTTAAGCGCTTTACTACTACTAATAATAATGATTATGGTATTTGTTAAGCGCTTACTATGTGCTAAGCACTGCTCTAAGGATTGGGGTAGATACAAGGTAATGAGGTTGTCCCACATGGGGTTCACAGCCTTATTCCCCATTTTACAGATGAGGTAACTGAAGCACAGTGAAGGTAAATGATTTGCCCAAGTTCACACAGCAGAGTAGTAGTGGCGTCGATATTAGAACCCATGACCTCTGGCTCCCAAGCCCGTGCTGTTTCCACTAAGCCATGCTGCTTACTGTGTGCAGAGCACTGTACTAGACACTTGGGAGAGTACAGTGCAACAGAGTTGGTAGACACATTCCATGCCCACAAGGAACTTACAGTCAAGAGGGGGAGAGAGACACTAAAATGAGTTACAAGTTGGGGAAGCAGTTGAGTTTAAAGATATGTACAAACTGTTATGGAGATGAGAAGCAGCATAACCTAGTGTAAGCCTGGAGTGGGCAGAGATTGCCTCTCTTTATTGCTGAATTGTACTTTCCAAGCGCTTAGTAGAATGCTCGGCACACAAGTGCTCAATAAATACGATTGAATGAATGAATCAATCTACTGTATTGATTGCATTTTTTGAGTCCTTACTGAATGCAGGGCACTATACTATGCGTATTTGCCCATAAGTGGGTGAGAGTTTGCCCTAATCTGTCACTCTCTCACACCTTTCCTTGGACTCCACAAGTTCCTCCTTTCTGCCTCTGGATTGATGCCTCCTGTCTTTCTGTCCTCCCACCACTTACCTCTCACTCCCTGCCTCACTCTGAACTACTCCAGAAAATCTGCTCAGTTTAACCAGAGGAAGTCCAGCCAGCACTATGTCCCTTTGCTTTTTCCCTCCTGTTTGGTTTCCATGGCACAGGAGAAGGAAACTCGGGAAGAAACCAAAGTATAAGCATGCAGTCAAATTGTAAGAGCAAATGAGTTGGCAATGGTAAATCTGAAAGGGGATAAACCTGAGCTTACATATTTTTTTTGAATGGGTCTACAAAGCTCCTATAAGAAACTTTTATCTATTTTGTTATGAATAATTTATAATAATAATAATAATAATGTAGTAACATTTCTGAGGTGCTTACTATGTGCCAAACACTGTACTAAGCACTGGGATAGATACAAGACAATCCAAAGATAATCAAGTCAGACGTAACCCCTGTCCCATATGGGGCTCACAGTTTAAGTAGAAGGAAAGAAAAGATATTTTATCCCCATTTTACAAATTGTGAAATTGCTGCATGGATAAGTTGAAAGACTTGTCCAAGGTCACACAGCAGCAAGTGGCAAAGCAGGCGAGAGGCAGAGCCGGGACTCAAACCAAGGCCCCCAATTCCTGGGGCCGTACTCTTTCCAGTAGATTCCATTTCACTCTTCATTCAGTGGTTTTCAGAAATATTTTACCTCTCTTGATGATCGTACGTTTCACCCAGATGAGCAGAGACTAGGTGGGTAGCCAAACAATAACTTAGACTCTATTGTTGGAAAACTGAAAAACAAAACCTTAAAGCCTGGCCAGAATGTTTCATGGGACTACTGGCATGAATTTATGTTTGGGAAAATAATGTTCCATTTAATCGGGAAGATAACAGAACTGGGAACAGAAAGACACATTGGGGATTGTTAAAGTACAAGTCTCACTGGGCATATGGATAACCTTATCGGAAGAATGAAAAATTAGTGGATGAAAGCAATCATTCAACTATTTGATAGGGTCTCTCCTTCCATGAGCAAAATTAAAGCCGGATAACCTTATTGGTTAGGGAAAAGACTGCAGAGGTTTGGAAACCAACCGAAGAATCCTCATCAGTAAATGGCAGGCAAGTCATTTGGGGACAATGCCTAGTAAGCGCTAGACAGGGTTGGCTTTGAACGAGTCTTATTTAACTTAATGATCTGGAAGAAATAGTAAATGAAATTGCAAACACTAATGAGGGTTAGAGAAACAACACAAACTGATTTAAGAGAAGGAATACAGACCGAAGATAATCAGGAATTTCATTGGCACCGACATGAGAATCAATCGATCACACTTGAGAGCTTATTGTATGCAGGGCGTTTGGGAGAGTACACTATAAAAATATATCAGAAGTTGGTAGACAAATGCCCAGCCCACAGTGAGCTTAGAGTCTAGAGAATGTATTTTCCAAACTTTTCCTCCTGGGGCCATCCAAGAAAGTGGTAAATCAAGAGCTCTCTAATCATTGGCTTGAATCGAATGAGTCTACTTAGAAAAACACTTTAAATACGTTATTGCATTTTTGAAAAGATGATTTAAAATCCATTTTGCCCAATGGCTGGACCCTCAAGAAAACCAGAATGCCCAAATTAGGCCATGGCAACAGTTAAATGCCCATTAGACCTGGGTTTGTCATTTGATTTGGAAATAAAAAGGCAGATGCCATTTTGGGGTGCATAGAGTTATCACCTTAGAAAGGAATTTTACAAAAGCACCCTGAGGGTTCTGCTTTCATCTTTCACTTAAAACCTGAAAGATGGCCTTGCCTGTGCCTATCGATTAGATTCCGTGAATTAGAAGGCTCCTACACAACTCAGATGTCTAAGAACGTTTGGCTGAATGAGCAAAAATGGTTCTCTTAAATACACTGTGGCAAAACAACTCATCTTCCCTCCCAAATTCTCTCCTCCACCTAAATTCTCCATCCCATTTGGCAACTGCGTAGGGTTGTCTGGGTTAAGGTTGAATCTGTTTTCATCAATCAGCAATGCTGTAATGGCATGGCCAGGTCCATGTAAGGTTTTTGGATATGTTCGGTTTTCTTTGGGTGGGGCCCATGTGCATATACCCTGGATGGATTTCTTTTATGGTATTTGTTAGGTACTTACTATGTGCCAGGTACTCTACTAAGCACTGGGGTAGATGCACACTAATTGGACTGGATACAGACATCACACCATTTGTCACACATGATTTCTATGTTGTGACAACTGGCTTCTGCAAGCCTCTTTTCCAGAGACATGAAGTCTGAAAGGTTGTTACGGATGAATGGCTTGTTTTGCCGTGAGAGCCCAGGCCTTAACCAGGAGAATGTACTAATCAATCAATCATATTTACTGAGTGCTTACTGTGTGCAGAGCACTGGATTAAAGCACTTGGGAGAGTATACTATATCTAAAACCAGCTAAATCCAGCCCTGGAGTGCTAAATCCAGCACTGAGCAGTGTACAATACAACAACAAATTCTCTAGACTGTGAGCTCGTTGTGGGCAGGGAATGTGTCTGTTGTTCTACTGTACTCTCCCAAGGGCTTAGTACAGTGCTTTGTACGCAGTAAGCGCTCAATAAATATGACTGAACAGACACATTGCCTGCACACAATGAGTTTACAGTCTAGAGACTGTTGGTTGCCACTGCTCTCTCTACATCCTAGAATCTCACTGACCTAGTAAACCAGAGCAATGCACAACTTGTCAATTTTCAGCACTGGCCCTCTAGTCTAAAAGCTTGTTATGGGCAGGGTACGTTCTGCTAACTCTGTTGTATTGTACTCTCCCAAGCAATGATCTGCACACAATAATCACTCAATAAGGACCACTGATTGACTGATTAATTGATTGGTGCACTGCAACCCAGAAGTTGTGTTCAACTGCATTTGCACTATTATTCTCCATCTTGGTTTTCCTCACCGACTTTCTATTCACCCAATTGTTGAAGGCCTTTTGCTGTTTCTGACATCAATTCTACTTTCCTTTTGCTTACCATTTTTGTTTACCAATTATTCCTTTTGTTTACCATGCAGCATTTGACTACAATATTCCCTTGAACAGGAGATATGAAGAGGTTAATCCCATAAGGACTTAAGCAATTTCCCATTCAATCCATCCATTTAGTGAGCACTTACTGTGTGCAGAGCACTGTACTAAGCATGTGGGAGAGAGCCACAGAATAAGTAGATCCCTGCTCTGAAGGGAGTTATGATCTGTGAACCCATCAATCAATCGTATGTATTGAGAGTTTACAATGTGCAGAGCACTGTACTAAGCACCTGAGAGAGTACAATAAAACAGAAGTGGTAGGCCAAATCCCTGCCCCTAATTAGCTCTGATAAATATTATTAATGATGATGATCTAGAGTTAATCAAGCTTCTCTCTCCAAGCATGGTGAATGTGCAAGGTGCCACATTTTAATCATGCTTAACATTTATGAAGTCTAAAATGTCTCAGGTGCAGGTTCAGGAAGCTAGAGTCCCTCTGACAGATTTTCCACTTGATTTGGGCATAATAAAAAAATAAAATTATGGGAGAGGAGGCACTCAGGGGAAGAACAAGGGGCAATGGCCCAAAAAGGGTGGAACACATCCTGCCATTAATAGGAATGTGGTTACTTTCCTTTGCATTATAGACTATGATGGTCAAATGTGGAGGGGAAAAAAAAATCGGACCAGAATGATGAACTTGCAAATGGACCCATAGTTCAAAGCGCTGTAACTTGGAAGATTGGGGTAATGTCTCTTTGTAACCAAACTGCTCATTCTTTCCACCCCCCTGAATAATTTTCCAAAGGAGACTAATGACACATTGCACCTGGAGCTTTGCCCTATAATTCAAGTCCTCAATAGTGGAACTGGTTCGTGAATATTTTTTACTGAAATATTTACTTTGCACCATTCCAACTTAATTTATATTTCCACCTAAACAAATTCATATGAAACTGGGTTTACTCTAAAAATTTTATGTTAAACAGGCTCCAAATCCAGATTGATGAAGCTGAGCCCTAAAAAAAAAAAATATTATCCCTGCAAATAAACAGCAACTTTTCCTTCCTAGACATAAGGAAGATTGAGGAGAAATAAATTACACTAGAGCCAGTGCTTTGCATTCCAACTAACCTTCTTTGAATCTCTTTATTTAACTATTCTAAATCATATACTGCCTTCATGGGCCATAAAGGTATCACTCCCTCTGATAGGTCAGTGTCATGAGGAGAAAAAGAAAGGACCATTTTCAAGGAAAAAAGCAAGAGACACTTGTTTGTAACGATGATACTTAAAATTCAAACCTCCATCAGGTGAAAGAGTCTCAGCTTTTCATTTGCCACGGACTTTCAAGCAAAAATTTGTGGCTGAGACCTAGGTAGACCAGGTAGACTAGGTAGAAATTTCTAGTTGTCCAGATAAAGTCTTGTCACAAGAAGGGGAAGACAAGACATGGGACTAATATGCTAGCTACTTTCTACTCTGGGATTAATGTACTCTCCCAAGCATTTAGTACAGTGCTCTGCACACAATAAGTGCTCAATAAATACAGCTGAACAAATGAATGGGAGAATTCAGTTTCAATCATTAGTACTTATTTAGCACTTATTTTGTGCAGAGCACTGTACTAGATGCTTGAGAAAATACAAATGAGTTAGTACACATGATCCCTACCCTCAAGGAGTTTACAATCTAGTGGGGGAGTTACACCCTGAAATAAATTATAGTTAGCAGGGAGCAACAGAGTTTAAAGATATGTGACCACTTCCACTTTGGTCATTTTAAGTGATTTAGCTCATAGTGGTTTGGCTTCAACGTGGGTGTGTGTTTTTACCTTATCAGCTTAGCTAGTTCATCTTATCAATAGCTTACCCCACTTAAAATGATCAATAAATGGTATTTATTGAGCACCTACTTTGTGCAGACCACCACTCTAAGCACTTGGGAAAGTACACTATGATAGAGTTATACCCTCCCACAGGGAGCTTTCAGTCTTTTTGGGGAGACAGACATTGAAGTGGGATAGGGGAAAGAGGAGAGTATAAGCACATACTCTACTAGCCTGTCTCCCTACACAGAACCAAAATGGCACTAGATTCTTTTATAGCTAGAATTTTTATTGTGAGCATTCAGTGTCCCTTCTCCTTGAATATTGATGCCCTGTTCAGTGGTTCAGAAGTAGTTCCCACATTTTTGGGTCCAGGGAGGGGAAAGAAGTGACTATGGAACAAGGGGTCCTACCCGGAGAAAGGCTTTAGATTCAGGCTGACTTCCACAAATATTCTGTATGACAAAAAGCAGTGTGGTCCAGTGGAAAGAGCCCAGGGCTAGGAGTCAGAGAACCTGACTTTTAATCCCAGCTCTGCCACTTTGTCTGCTATGTGACCTTTGACAAGTCCCTTCTCTGTGCCTCAATTACCTCATCTGTAATGTAATTTAATGGAGATTAAATCTTCTGTTTTAGACTGTGACTCCCATGTGGGACAGGAACTGTGTCTGAACTTCTTAACTTCTATCTACTGCTGTGCCTAGAACAGTCCTTGACACATAGTAGGTTCTTAACAAATACCATAATTATTATTGGTTCACTTCATTAAGCCACATGCCTAGTGTAGCCCACACAACTTCATACAATTCTGGGTGTCCACCTTAGCCCCACCTCCATGAGAAACTCTAAGGGTTCTCAGTTCCAGGGCTGCTTCAGCTAGATCTAAAATGTTGGTAGGGAGAAATGCAATCTCAGATGTTCTTGGAGGGGGAAAAGCAATCTAGTGGTCTGGCCTTTCCTCTGAAACTCTTTAAAACCCAATCTAACAGGGAATGGCTACTGAAAAGAAAACTTCAGTCAATTCTGCTTAAAAAATTCTGCTGTAACCAAGAAACTATTCCTTGGGAATGATTTCCATTCAAGGAAAGCCTTTGCTTTCTGGGAAAATTCCAAACCCTTGCCACAAGGAATTTTGATCCTTCTGTCTAGAGGAGACTGTTAGTGTCTGGAGGAGTACTGAGCCTCGTGTGTCTGCCAGAGCTAGAGGCAAGACCAATAACGAGAGGCCTGTTCTACGGGGCACCAACTCTGCAGTGTCCGGCAGATGCCGGATCACTGGTAACCCAAACTAACGGCCAAGTCTCACCATTTACAACCACCTAATTTCAGAACATGAGACCAATAGAGTTCCCTAATTAGACTCCCTTGGGCTGAGAATGAAGTGAGCTATTACTAATCAGTGTTTTTGCTCTCTAATCATGCTCACTTTCTGCCTATTCCTGTAACACTCTGAAAGAGTCCAGGATTAAGGACTTCCTCTGTTTATATAAGAAAACAATATTCTCCTCCATTTGCCCAGGATGCCATTAGGATGCATGTCAGAAATTTTCACAGGAGGATGGGACTTGAAAGTTCTCCTTCCCTGCCTTCTCATCCCCACTCTCACCTCATCTTGATTCCAGGATGTGACGTCTCCGCCCACGTTGGCTACGCCAAGGCATCACCCATTTTTTCCTGCCCCTGGCCATCGCAAAATGCACCCACTAGGCAATCCTGAACTATTAAATAATAATAATAATAATAATAGTTGTGGTATTTGTTAAGCATTTGTTAAGCACTATACTAAGCACTAGGGTGGATACAAGCAAAACGGGTTGGACACAGTCCCTGTCCCACACAGTGCTCTCAGTCTTAATCCCCATTTTTTAGATGAGCTGAGGCACAGAGAAGTGAAGGGACTTGCCTGCAGTCATACAGCAGACAAATGATAGACCTGAGATAAGAACCCCGGTGCTTCTGACTCCCAGGCCCGTGCTCTATCGCGCCCGTTCTGCTTGAGAAGCAGAATGGCATAGTGGATAGAGCATGAACCTGGGAAGCAGAAGGTTATGCGTTGAAATCCCAGATCTGTCACTTGTCTGCTGTGGGGCCTTGGATGAGTCACCTCACTTCTCTGTACCTCAGTTACCTCATCTGTAAAATGGGGATTGAGAGTGTGAGCCCCCACGTCGGACAGGGTCTGTGTCATAACCAATTTGCCTGTATCCTCCCCAGCCAGTACAGTGCCTGGCACATAGTAAATGCTTAACAAATACTACAGTTATTATCATCATCATCCATTAGGCCACGCTACTTCTCGTAGGCCACACTGCTTCTCAGACCTCCACACTGTTTCGGTTTAGGTCCCTTAGGGACCCATTTATTCTGCTTCAGACTCAGCATAAGGGAGCTCCTGTTTGAAACCTGGATAAAAGGCAGTGAATGTTTCTGGTAGCCCTTTTATGGAACCCTGAGGGATTGTTACACTCCTCCCTCTGCCCACCTCTAGGGAGCTGTTTCTATTCACCCGGCAAACTCCTTCCCAGCCTCTCCACCTCCACTCACCCGTCTCTTCTACATGTGGTTATGCCACTGGGACAGAAGTTTTTAATAGCCGGTATGATGAGGCCGTGTTTGGTTTTTTTTTTTTTTTACTACTACTACCACGCACTTAATATCCCTTAATCTTTGCATATGGGTAAGGTCCCAAACAGCCTCTTCCTTCTATGGCATTATGTTGTTGACACTTCAATGCTATGTATACTGCCATGCATTTCTCTATTGGAAATTTCATTCCCTATTTTAGTCTCAATTTCCCCATTTAAGTTACTATGAATTCAATTCCTGTCTTCTAAAATGAAAAGTTTTAGACCATAATCCCCTGCCTTGTCCACGGAATGCCATGTGGAATGGAAGCAAAAGTCTTGCCAAAATCTAGACAGATTAAATTTTTCACTTCTCCCTTGTCTATATCATCATTCTGGCATAGCAAGTTTTTTTTTTGTTGTTTAAGTGATATTCGTTAAGTGCTTATTATGTGCTTCCCATACCAAGCATTAGGGTAGATACAAGATAATCAGGTTGGACCCAGTTCTTGTCTCATATGGGGCTAACAGTCTAAATAAGAGGGAATATGATTTAACCTCATTTTACAGATGAAGAAAGTGAGGCACCAAAAAGTCAAGTGACTTGACCAAGGTCACATAGGCAAAAAGCAGAGGTGGGATTAGAACTCACATCCTCTGACTCCCAGGCCCAGGCTCTTTCCACTAGACATGCTGCTTCTCTGTCATTTGCCTGATGTTCTTTTCTCTCCATTAGCCCTTATGGTTGCTTCCTTGGCTCTTACGTGCTTAAGAGGTGGCAAACCCAAAGTGTTTGATCACTTGATCTAATATCTACAATTGTCATAAATCATCATCTTAGATTATAGACGACTCTAATATGAGATGGAAAAAATACCTTTGGTGCTGTATAGGACAAGTCTTGAAGGATAAAAGGATTCACATTTGCCTGAAATGTCAATGTTCTAGTTTCTCTGGAAATATGACTCGTGTTCCTCATATTTTTTAAGTACATAAACAGTCATTGTGGGATTGGAGACTTAGAAAGTCTCTGACATCATTAACTGATTAAATTTTTCCTAGCAGTCTTTCAAATCTTCCTAGGGATAGACATGGAAGTCTGTGAATTTTCTGTAGTGCCTGGGACACAAGTGAACAAGAGACTGAGGGAACCAAGATGAGGCAGCACGGTTTAGTGGAAAAAAGCACAGGACTGGGAGTCAGGAGACCTGGGTTCTATCTAGGCCCAGGTCTGATAATTGTCTGCTCAATAACCTTGGGCACATGACAACCTCTCTACATTCAATTTCCTCATCTTTAAAATGGGTAACACCTGTCCTCCCTCTTAAATATGAGTCCCTTATGAGACAGGGATTGGGTCCACTCTGATTATCTAGAGGGTGCCAAGTGCTTGGAACATAGTGATGGCTTAATACCAACATTATTTTTTGGATTTCTGTTTTCATCAAGGTGGTCTCCACTGCTGTTATATGGCAATTCTACTTTGAATATAATCTTCTTTAGCTTTGAATCTTCTGGGATAATTAATCTGTCTGGATTATACTCCTCCTTTGCTGCGCCATCGATCTTTAACGACAGGATTCTTGAGAATGTTCCTTTCTGAACTGAGTGGCCTTGATAAACAACTGACTAAATTTTCTTCTCAGTTAAGATTAGCTTTTTTCTTTGGAAAGAAGCCTCAAAATGACTGGTGGAGTGATGACGTGGTACTTGGGCTGCGCAGAGCCTAGAGGATTACCTAGGCTCTGCTAAAATGGCTTAAATTCTTAGGCTGTCAGTACAGTTCAGGCATAAACTCACCCCAATGAGAAAGACAGTTCAATTTCTGTGGTGCATTGAGTCTTGACTTATTTTCCTAAGGGAGGTCTTAAGCTTGAAGTGTACTTGTTGAAAGACTCTGTGGAAGAAGTGAGCTGTCAAGAGAGATTTGACATGGGTCCCCTGGACACAAGGGAAAATGGAGGGAAATAAAGCCTGGATTATGAAACTGAGTCGGGAGAGAAACAAAGAGAGGTGTGGAGGAAAGGGGCACAGTCATAGTGGAGTCCTGAAAGACTGATGACATCAAGTTCTGCCAAAATTGTCTGAGACCCCTGATCTCCCAGCCCTATGACTGTCACAGGACAGTTTCCTTAAAATGGCAAAAAATGGCTTGGAGAGATGGAGAATAAAAAGACAGGAAAGTATTTACCATTCCTTTCTTTTTCCCTCTATCAATTAATCAATCACATTTACTGAGTGCTTATTATGCGAAGAGCACTAGAGTAAGCATTTGGGAGAGTACAACAGAGTTGGTAGACATGCTCCCTGCCCATGACAAGCTTACAGTCTAGGGAGGAGACAGACATTAATCTAAATAAATTAGTTAAGAGCTTAATAAATTACATAAGAGTAATTTTTAATATACCCAATTATTGATAGATTCAAATAAATACAATATTCAAATATTTCTATGCATGAAAGCAGCGTGGCCTAGTAGAAAACACATAGTCCTGGGAGTCAGAGGACCTGGATTCTAATCCCGGTTCCACCACTTGTCTGTTGTGTGACCTGGGGCAAGTCACTTAACTTCTCTGGGCCTCAGCTTCCTCATCGGAACAGTGGGAATTCAATACCTGTTCTCCCTCCTACTTAAACCGTGAGCCTCACTTGGGACCTGATTAGCTTGTATCTACCCCAGCACTTAGCACTTAATAAGTACTTATCAAATATTATTATCATACATATGAAGACTGCCATATGGAACTCTAAATTACCACCCCAAATGCAGGTCAAATGAGGTAAGCTGACCTTCCATGCAGAGTCAGGTTGGGTATGGATCAATTATTGGTACAGATCAGGTATGATTACCAAATACACGGGCAAGTCAATCAGTCGATCATATTTATTGAGCCACTTACTGTGTGCGGAGCACTGTACTAAACACTTGGGAGAGTACAAAATAACAGATACATTTCCTGCCCACAACGAGTTCACAGAATAGATGGGGAGTCAGAGATAAATATAAATAAATTACAGATTCAGACATTAGTGCTGTGAGGCTGGGGGGATGAAAGGGAGCAAGTCAAGGTGACGCAGAAGGGAATGGGAGAAAAGGAAGGGGGGCTTAGACAGGGAAGGCCTCTTGGAGGAGATGTGTCTTTAATAAGGTTTTGAAGGGGGGGAGAGGAATTGTCTGCCAGATTTTCATTCATTCATTCACAATAGTATTTATTGAGTGCTTACTAAGCGCACAGCACTGTACTAAGCGCTTGGAATGTACAATTCGGCAACAGATAGAGACAATCCCTGCCCACTGATGGGCTTACAGTCTCATCAAGGGAGACAGACAGACAAAACCAATAGCAATAAATAGAAGATATGAAGAGGGAGGGGATTCCAGGCCAGAGGCAGGACGTGGGTGAGAAGTTGGCGGCGAGATAGACAAGCTCGAGATTCAGAGAGAAGGCTGGCATGGGAGGAGGAAAGTGTGTGGGCTGAGTTGTAGTAAGAGAGAAGTGAGGTGAGGTAAGACGGAGCAGGTGATTGAGTGCTTTAAAGCCAATGGTGAGGGGTTTCTGTTTGAGGCAGAGATTAATATGGGTTTAAAAACCTCTCAGCCTCTTGAGAGGTCTTAACCACATGTCCACGAGCCCTCGGCAAAGCATGCTCTAAGCTACATCGCGCCAGTCCAAGCATCAAAGCATCAAACTGAGGCAAGAAAGGCAAAGGTCAGTTCAAGATAGGCTGAACACTTAGGCCAGAATATTCCCAACTCTAGGGCACTAGCATATTTTTCTACAACTGCCACTGATTTCCTACAAAAATTTCCAACTATTCCACCTGATGTTGACATACCCTACCCAGACATTTAGAGAACATGCAAGGCCCATCCTGCAATAGGAAGCTGGGCAGGACTGTAAGCGATCCTTCTGTTTAAACCTCAAGGGACCAAGAGACAGATGATTCTAATAGAACCTCAACTCCAAATGTGATTTTTATTACTTAGGCAGAGCCCAAATTTATTGACTCACTGAACAAGATAGTTTGTAGATGAGGTACAAGTTCAAAACTTGTAAAGGAGGCTTATTACTTTGACCAGTGTATCAAGGTGCATTTAATAATGATTCCTTTATAAATATATAATAATAATTGGCATTTGCTAAGCACTTACTTTGTGCCAAGCACTGGGGTAGGTACAACATAATTGGATCAGACAAGGTCCCTAGCCATCTCACAGGAGTTTTGCAGTATAATTAGGTGGGAGAACAGATATCGATTCCCATTTTACAGATGAGGAAACAGGCAGAGAAGTGAAGTGACTTGCCGAGGGCCACACAGCAGACAAGTGACAGAGCAGGGCTTAGAACCCAGGTCCTCCCACTCCCAGGACTGTGCTCTTTCCACTAGGCCTTGGTGCTTTCATGCTATTTGAATATTGTATATATTTGAATCTACCAATAACTGGACTTCATCATTTTCTATAACGTTTCAGATCACCTATTATGGAGAGTGGGCAGAAACTGGAGTACTTCTTGAATCCTAATTCATCTTCCTTCTCTCTCCACACTTTCTCCCTTTTCATCCTAGAGCAGCAGTATGGTTCAGTGGAAAGAGCACGGGCTTGAGAGTCAGGTCATGGGTTTGAGTCCCGGCTCTGCCACTTGTCAGCTGTGTGACTGTTACCTTCCCTGTGCCTCAGTTAACTCATCTGTAAAATGGGGATTAAGACTGTGAGCCTCATGTGGGACAACCTGATTACCCTGTAGCTACCCCAGCGCTTAGAACAGTGCTCTCTTAAATACCAACATTATTATCATCATCCCCTTCTGGCACCCAGAGCCAGCAACGGCTACCCTCTGCATCATCGGGATAAACCCATTCCAGCAACCCAGCATAAAATGTGGGCAGGAAATGTGTCTGCTTATTGTTGTACTGTACTCTCCCACGCACTTTGTACAGTGCTCTGCACATAGTAAGCGCTCAAATACAATGAGTGCTTGAATGAGTAACTTTGAGAAAGCAGGTGGCTGCAGTAGCCACCGCCGTGGCTATGAATGTACCATGATTCTCAATCACCAGGAGCCTGAAATCCTGCTCCCCTAGTCCCAGCTCCCTACTGACTTTTGTTTTTTACTTTATGTGGTGTATTAGTCTTAGTCCTTTATGGTGTTTCATGTTCCATTGCACCGGATGTATCTGTCTCCAGTCCTCTCTCCTATCTCAATCCGTAGATTGTGAGCTTCCACTGGGACAGTGACTCTAATTCCCACCTGTATATTTTTTCGCAGCACTCAGTACAGTGCTCTGAATACAACAGATGCTGAAGAAACATTACCACTACTACTGTCTGCTCCCATTATTGAATCCCAAATGCTCCTTTCCTCTTATATTTCCTCTTAGTCATATCTAGGGTGCCATGTTTAATTAATTACTCCAGGTATTTCCGAGTACACTGCGATATATTCGGCACAAAATGAGCTCGATAAATAATTGATAATGATGGTAATATTTTCAAACAGTTTTTTAATTTAAGCAGCTTTGAACGATCCCTTTATTAGGAGCAGAAGGCAGCTAGTCATTAAGAAATAGCACTTTTTTCCACATTATGGACTATTTTTTAATATATTACTACCCACTCGGGGGTAATTTTTTCATGGTATTTGTTAAGCACTTACTACGTGCTAGGCACTGTACTAAGTGTCAGGGTAGATACAAGCTAATTGGATTGGACACAGTCCATGTCCCTCACAGTTTTAAATCCTCATTTTATGGATGAGGTAACTGAAGCCCAGAGAAGTTAAGTGACTTGCCCAAGGTCACGCAAAAGACAAGTAGTGGAGTAAAATCAGAACCCAGGTCCTCTGACTTCCAGGCCCATGCTCTCTCCACTAGGCCATAGAGCTTCCCATAAGGCCACACCGATTCCCATTTACGGAGTACTTACAGAGCATCTACTGTAGACAGGGCAACATCTTAATAAAAGTAAAAGACATGGCCCAGGGCCTATGGCCAAGATCTTCAAGATGCTCACAATCTAATAGGCTAATAAGGTTTTACTATAGGCTTTGAACCTACTTCTAGAATTTGAAAGTGTGTTTATGAGAACTTGAAACCAGTAGGCTTTTAAAAATCAATGTCCTATTCCTAAAAAATGTTGAAATACTAATCAATGGTATTTGAGCGCTCACTCCAAACAAAGCCGTGACAAGGGATGGTACAGTAAAGTAGACATGTACGCACAAAATCACATGCGCAGTGCAATTTGTGCATTAAAATATGAGTGCCTTTAGTCTTCTGAGGAAACTTCACTAGGATTTTCCATTCTAGCTCTCCAGCAAAAGCAGTCCAAGAAAAGCAGGCTCCAAGAAGTGACCTTAATGGGTTCCCACAAGAGCCACTTTGGGTGATGGCGTGGAATCCATCTCTAGACTGTGAGCTTGCTGTGGGCAGGGAACGTGTCCATTTATTGTTGTGTTGTACTCTCCCAGGTGCTAAGTATAGTGCTTTGCACACAGGAAGCACTCACTAACAGTAAGTACTCACTTACACTCACTAACTCACTCAAAGTAATCACTCGATGTAAATGAATGAACCCCTCTCCAACCAAAAGTATGCTGGAATTGAGGCAAAGAGAAGTGAAGTGACTTCCCCAGTGTCACACAGCAGAAACATTGTGGAGCGGGGATTAAAACTCACGTCCTCTGACTCCCTGGCCCATACTCTTTCCACTAGGCCACACTGCTTCCCAGAACAACTACTGGAACTCAAGCCACTGTTTGCTGGGGCCACTGGCGCTGGTGTTGCAGCCCATGTCACGCTGGACAGTAAAGGATGCAGGAGCTGCCATGTGTTTCTTTCTTTTTCCCTCTTTCTGCTTCTCCCTCTCTCTATCCCTTCCTTGTCACTCCACTCTCTCTTTGATGCCTCTCTTTCTCTCACCTGTTTTGAATGGGCTAGTCCAGCTGTAGATAAAGGACTCTGAAAATGTGGCAATGTAATCAACTTAAAACTGAGACGAGGTTGATTTATTTTTTTGTCGTGACAACTCAGTTTTTGGAAGCTTTGTTCCTTCTGAGATAAGGATGAGCAGACTTTAGCCAATTGATTCTCCATAGTTAAAAGCTACACCACTAGATTGTAAGCTTTTTGAGGGCAGGGATTTCATCTGTTAATTTGTACTCTCTCCACGGATTGGTACAGTGCTCTGTCCACAGCAAGTGCTCAATAAATACAACTGATTGATTGATCCCCTATCCCAGCCGTATAATAATCTGCCAAGTGACATCGGGCAAGTGGGTTTTTAGTATTTTTCCTCAATTTCCTTATTGGGACCACTAGTTACTTCACAGAAGCTGAAGCGATCATTATTTAATTTTCTGCTCAAGGTCATAAAGCCACCCTTTCAATCCATATGCAGTATTGGAACCCTTTAAAACTCTGACCATGTTCTTCAGCAAAAATGAGTGAAAAATTAAATACAAATTTGAATTTTTTTAGAGCCTGTATTGAAAGTGAGAGGCAGGGAGAGGGGAAAATTTCAACTCGACTAGGTGGTTAAAATCTGCCACTCGGTAAAAGATGAACACTTTGATTTAAGAACTGTGGTGTTCTTCAGGGGTGAAAAGTTATTCGGGAGAATGTCTGGAACAAAAATTAAAAGTATGAATTACAACCATGCCTTGCAGTTCACTATTTAATCACTATCCCAATCACCCCCTAGCCAGCCATTCAAGAACAACTAAAGCATTCCAGAGTGTCTCTCTCAGATACGAGCTTTTAGCCAGCTTTGCCGGAATGATGATAAAATCAGGCAATTAGGGCAACAAGGTACGAATCGGAGGTCTTGCATTCTAGCACCTTTCTTTCGCCTTCCTGGTCACACCAGAGACTCATTAGGAAAGTCAGGCTCTCCATTATATTTGTAATATCCCAGCCAACCCAGGGAATTGGCGGGAATCATCAGATTGGCTTAGTAGCAATATGCATTGTCATATTAGTATATTTTATGGTATCTTTTCCTCTATTCATGATTATCACAGCCCTTAATTACCCAAGCAGAACCCAAACACGGGCAGTATTTTCTAAGTTATTGTGATTTAAATAGATCTGGTGTATTACTGCACGAATCCTCATTCTTCTCCAGGTGAGTTAGGGTTAAGACCTCTCTTTCATTCATCTTCAGGGAAAGTACCCAAAGGCACTTTCCATTCCCTCTTCAGCATTCTTGTTTTCTGCTGGTTCGTCAACTGGCTTTTTGTTCCTTTGTCAGTTTTCTTCTAAGATCATCTCCCCTCCCTGCATTTCGATCTACCCCTTCTTCTTCAACTGCTCACCATTCCCTTATTTTTAATGGGATTTATACTGAGCATGGGGGTAGATACCAGCTAATCAGGTTGGATACAGTCCATTTCCCACATGGGGCTCATGATCTTAATCCCCATTTTACAGGGTGGTAACTGAGGCACAGAGAAGTGGTGACCTGTCCAAGGTCATACAGCAAACAAGGGGCAGAGCTGGGATTAGAACTCAGGTCCATAAAAATCCCAGGCCCATGCTCTATCCCCTAGGTCACATTGCTTCTTCTGACAACACTTATGTACATGTCCCTGATTTATTTATATTAATGCCTGTCTCCCCTTCTAGACACTAAACTCCTTGTGGGAACAGAACATATTCACCAATTCTATTGTATTTGTACTTTCCCAAATACTTAGTTCTGTGCTCTGCACACAGTAAGTGCTCAATAAATACCACTGGTTGATTAAACAGAAAATTCTGACTTTTCAATCAATTAATGGCATTTATTGAGCACTTACTGTGTCCAGAGCAGTGTACTCATCACTTGGGAGAGTACAATATAGCAGTCTATAGCAACTGTCCCTTCAATCTTCCTCTACATAAATTCCTAATTTCAAATGAAGTAGTCGTTTGCCAGGTTTTCAATTCAGGCATGCTTTTTTTTTTTCTTCCTTCAAGACTGACTTGGATTTCTGCAAACAACAAAACCACCACCGTTTAAACGATGTGGCTTTTCGGCAGTTTCCAAGCAACCGAATGAATGCTTACCAATGAATGCTTGCCGGGACAACAAAACGATTTGTAGTAAGAGCAATTTCGACAATGTGATGGCCCTTCTTTGGCACTTAATTTTCACAGAGTCATCTGTGGAAAGGGGGGAGGACTCTGTGACAGAAATGAAATTAAGATATTAATGAAGCAGAGGATGGGACAGGGCTGGAATGGTTGGTCGTGAAATACCTTAAGCTCAAACAGCGCAGTTTCATTATTACTATGCACTGACCACTTCCAAGTTGGGTTGAGATTTGGAAAATGGCCCGCACCTCTAACTGTGCAGCCTGTCTGCATTCTTTGATATCTGTCCTAGGGTCTCTTGAGGAGCCTAGCGGAGACCCCTATGGAAACTCTTCAGGTATGCAAAGGGTGAGGCAGAGGATTTTCTGGTCTTACTACTGCAAAGGTCCTGGTCTTCACTAGAACTCTCCTCTTTGTGGCTGTATCATATTGCTCTTTCATGGAATGAGCAAAGGACCGGGAGTTGGTACACCAGAGTTCTAATCCCAGCTCCGCCACTTGCCTGCTCTGTGACCTTGGGGAAGTCACTTGAACGTCACTGGGCCTCAGTTTCCTTATCTGTAAAATGGTGTTTCAATACCTGTCCTCTCCCTCCCTTACCCTGGGAATCCCATATGGGACAGGGATTGTGTCAGATCTTGTACTTACTCCAGGGATTAACTCAGCGTTTGGCACACAGTATGTACTTAACAAATGCTACCATTATCATTATTCATTCATTCAATCATATTGAGAGCTTACTGTGTGCAGAGCCATTGGAAATGGTGCTTGTGGGCATTACACCTATTTTCCTGGTCATCTTTCAACATTAACTAGAAGCTATTTGGACTGTGAAAAGCCCTTAACATCATCATCATCAATGGTATTTAGTGAATGTTTACTGTGTTCATAGCACTGTACTAAATGCTCGAGAGAATACACTCCAACGGAGTTGGTAGAAGCATTATCTGCTCATTTTCCAAACCAACCCCTCTGCCTTGGAATTCTTTTCTTCTACTCTTCCAAGATGGCATTTAAATGGTACCTTGAGACTAACAGAGGAACAAAGTTAACACCGCCAAGGGAATTTCAGCCTCTTCTTGTTTCAAGTGAAGCTCCTCAGGGCCTCCTAGACCCTGTCGGTTCTGCAGTTGATACCTCATGGAACGAGAGCTTAATTGAAAAGGGGAAAATGTTATAGTCCCCTGGAACCTTTAGAGTGGCCTGTGTTAGAGTCTCCTCTACAGAATACGACTGGCTCTACGAACGGCTAAAGAAAGAAAAGACAGGGACAACTTTCTCTTTTAAGTAGGGGGACATTAGGTGAGCAAATCATCATCTCACATAGAAACTGTAACGAGCCAGATTTAGACTTGACACAACATTCGACCATCCCAGTGGTTGCCAAAAAATGCCTACAGATTTCTATTTGTGTTTTTGGCATAAAGGTCTCCAGAGGAAGAAATTATTTTTTACACTCCCTTTCATTCAATAGTATTTATTGAGCGCTTACTATGTGCAGAGCACTGTACTAAGCGCTTGGGATGAACAAGTCGGCAACAGATAGAGACATGTCCCTGCCGTTTGACGGGCTTACAGTCTAATCGGGGGAGACGGACAGACAAGAACAATGGCACTAAACAGCGTCAAGGGGAAGAACATCTCGTAAAAACAATGGCAACTAAATAGAATCAAGGCGATGTACAATTCATTAACAAAATAAATAGGGTAACGAAAATATATACAGTTGAGCGGACGGGTACAGTGCTGTGGGGATGGGAAGGGAGAGGTGGAGGAGCAGAGGGAAAAGGGGAAAATGAGGCTTTAGCTGCGGAGAGGTAAAGGGGGGATGGCAGAGGGAGTAGAGGGGGAAGAGGAGCTCAGTCTGGGAAGGCCTCTTGGAGGAGGTGATTTTTAAGTAAGGTTTTGAAGAGGGAAAGAGAATCAGTTTGGCGGAGGTGAGGAGGGAGGGCGTTCCAGGACCGCGGGAGGACGTGACCCAGGGGTCGACGGCGGGATAGGTGAGACCGAGGGACGGCGAGGAGGTGGGCGGCAGAGGAGCGGAGCGTGCGGGGTGGGCGGTAGAAAGAGAGAAGGGAGGAGAGGTAGGAAGGGGCAAGGTGATGGAGAGCCTTGAAGCCTAGAGTGAGGAGTTTTTGTTTGGAGCGGAGGTCGATAGGCAACCACTGGAGTTGTTTAAGAAGGGGAGTGACATGCCCAGATCGTTTCTGCAGGAAGATGAGCCGGGCAGCGGAGTGAAGAATAGACCGGAGCGGGGCGAGAGAGGAGGAAGGGAGGTCAGAGAGAAGGCTGACACAGTAGTCTAGCCGGGATATAACGAGAGCCCGTAATAGTAAGGTAGCCGTTTGGGTGGAGAGGAAAGGGCGGATCTTGGCGATATTGTAGAGGTGAAACCGGCAGGTCTTGGTAACGGATAGGATGTGTGGGGTGAACGAGAGGGACGAGTCAAGGATGACACCGAGATTGCGGGCCTGCGGGACGGGAAGGATGGTCGTGCCATCCACGGTGATGGAGAAGTCTGGGAGCGGACCGGGCTTGGGAGGGAAGATGAGGAGCTCAGTCTTGCTCATGTTGAGTTTTAGGTGGCGGGCAGACATCCAGGTGGAGACGTCCCGGAGGCAGGAGGAGATGCGAGCCTGAAGGGAGGGGGAGAGGACAGGGGCGGAGATGTAGATCTGCGTGTCATCTGCGTAGAGATGGTAGTCAAAGCCGTGAGAGCGGATGAGTTCACCGAGGGAGTGAGTGTAAATGGAGAACAGAAGAGGGCCAAGAACTGACCCTTGAGGAACTCCAACAGTTAAAGGATGGGAGGGGGAGGAGGCTCCAGCGTAGGAGACCGAGAATGATCGGCCAGAGAGGTAAGAGGAGAACCAGGAGAGGACAGAGTCCGTGAAGCCAAGGTGAGATAAGGTACGGAGGAGGAGGGGATGGTCGACAGTGTCAAAGGCAGCAGAGAGGTCAAGGAGGATCAGAATGGAGTAGGAGCCATTGGATTTGGCAAGAAGGAGGTCATGGGTGACCTTAGAGAGAGCAGTCTCGGTAGAGTGGAGGGGACGGAAGCCAGATTGGAGGGGGTCTAGGAGAGAATGGGAGTTAAGGAATTCTAGGCATCGATTGTAGACGACTCGTTCTAAGATTTTGGAAAGGAAGGGTAGTAGGGAGATAGGACGATAACTGGAGGGGGAAGTGGGGTCAAGAGCGGGTTTTTTTAGGATGGGGGAGACGTGGGCGTGTTTGAAGGCAGAGGGGAAGGAGCCCTTGGAGATTGAGTGGTTAAAAATAGAAGTTAAGGAAGGGAGGAGGGCAGGGGCGATGGTTTTAAGAAGGTGAGAGGGAATGGGGTCCGAGGCGCAGGTGGAGGCGGTGGCACTTGCGAGGAGGGAGGAGATCTCCTCTGAGGATACTGCAGGGAAGGATGGGAAAGTAGGGGAGGGGGTTGTTGGGGGGGAGGGGAGAGGCGGAGGGGTGACTTTGGGGAGCTCAGACCTGATCGTGTTGATTTTCGTGAGGAAATAGGTGGCCAGATCATTAGGGGTGAGAGATGGGGGAGGGGGAGGAACAGGGGGCCTAAGGAGAGAGTTAAAGGTCCGGAACAATCGGCGGGGGTGACGGGCATGGGTGTCGATGAGGGAGGAGAAGAAGCTTTGCCTGGCGGAGGAGAGGGCAGAGTTAAGGCAGGAAAGGATAAATTTGAAGTGTGTGAGGTCGGCTTGGTGCTTGGACTTTCGCCAGCGGCGCTCAGCAGCTCGAGCATAGGAGCGTAGGAGGCGGACGGAGGAGGTGATCCAGGACTGTGGGTTAGTGGCGCGAGAGCGGCGGAGGGAAAGGGGGGCGAGAGAGTCGAGATGAGTAGTGAGGGTGGAGTTGAGAGCGGAGACCTGATCGTCGAGAGTGGGAAGAGAGGACAGGGCGGCAAGGTGAGGCGAGATGCTATTGGAAAGACGGATGGGATCGAGAGAGCGGAGGTCTCTGTGGGGCAGTAGCGAAGATTTGCAGGGGGAGGGAGTGTGAGAGATGAGGCAGGTGAGAAGGTTATGGTCCGAGAGAGGGATTTCAGAGTTGGTGAGTGAGGAGATAGTGCAGCGGTAGGAGATGACGAGATCGAGGGTGTGACCGAGTCGGTGAGTGGGCGCGGTATGGTGGAGGAGGAGGTCGGCAGAGTCGAGGAGGGATAGCAGGCGGGCGGCAGAGGAGTCGTCGGGTACATCCGTATGGATGTTGAAGTCTCCAAGGATCAGAGTGGGCAGAGAGAAGGAGAGAAGGAAGGTGAGAAAGGGGTCAAGGTGGTTGAAGAAGTCGGAGGTGGGACCGGGAGGGCGGTAGATGACGGCGACAAGTAACTGGAGTGGGTGGTAGAGGCGAATGATATGGGCTTCGAAGGAGGGGAAGGAGAGGGAGGGGGGAGGAGGGATAGTGCGGAAGCGGCATCGGGGCGAGAGGAGGAAGCCGACGCCTCCTCCCTTACCGGTGAGTCTGGGGGAGTGGGAGAAGGAGAGGCCTCCGCCGGAGAGAGCGGCGGCGGAGACCGTGTCTTCGGGAGAGAGCCACGTTTCCGAAAGGGCGAGGAGGAGGAGAGAGCGGGAGAGGAAAAGGTCATGGATGAAAGGTAGCTTGCCTGTAACAGAGCGGGGGTTCCAGAGGCCACACTTGAAAGTAGCTGTGGGTGCAGGGGGAGGAGGGGGGGAGGGGCGGGGGGAGGGGAGGGTTTGGATGGGAAGGAGGTGGCGGGGCCCTGGACGAGGAGAGGGGGATGAGGGGTGGCGGTGGGACAAGAGGACTGGGATGGGGCGTGGGTGGGGAAGAGAGAAGGGGGGAGGGGGTGAAGAGGGGGTTAGGTGGGGGGAAGAGTAGGGGGAGGGGGAAGAGGGGTAGCGCTGGTAAAGTGGGGTTCTAGGGCGGGAGAGAGGAGGGGGGAGGAGACAGAGGAGAGAGCGGGAAAGAGCTGAGCGAGAGAGGGGAAGGGGAAGGGGAAGGGGAGGATAGGAAGGGGCGGGAGGGGGGAGGGGGGGAGGAGGGACATGGCGAGGCCAGAGAGGTGGGTGGCAGCACTGACAATAAACAGTAATAAACGAAATCGGTAATATAGCAACATGATACAATATGATACAGTACAGTGGTGCTAATATAGCAACATGATACAGTATGATACAATATCGTCGTGTTAATAAAAGGGGTGATGACCAGGGTCGGGGGTAGACTCGATTAAGGGGCGACCTGATCAAATTCAAAATCTGACGACAATAAACAATAAAAAGCGAGATCGCAAATATAGCAACATGCTACAGTAAGGCACACTACAATAGTGTTAATAAGCAGGCGATGACCAGGGTCGGGGGACGAGCCGACCCTACCCGATCAGACTCAAAGTCAAGCGGCCAGCGGCCGAGAGTGTCCCAGAGCTCATGACCAAATAACCCTGTGGCGGCGGGGGGGCCCTGAGGTTGTCCGGGGTGGGTGGCGGCCGTAGGCGGCGGCTAAGGCAAGGTAACATGGTGAGAACAAGGACGTCGTCGCCCGGGGCGGGGGCGGGAGGGATGAATCACCTCAAGAGGGAAGAGGGAGTGAGGCCTTCCCAAAATTGCTTTCAGAAGCAATTGACCTATATAAATCAACAGTGAAGCTGAACTGGGCTTGCTTTCAGAGACTTACAGGCTTGTCAGTTCTCACTAAAGAAAGGCTTCATCCAATTTGGCCCAAATGATAGGGACAATGCCCTGGGCTCGATGCTTTTTAAGGATGGGGGTGAATGAGACGCAATAAGGACAGTCACAGTCCAGGGATGCAGGAGGAAATTATTCATTCCTCCTCCCACCCACCACTCTCCAAATCGTGGCCTTCTGAAAAGCAGGATAGCCTAGTGGAAAGAGCATGGGCCTGGGAATCAGAGGACCTGGGTTCTAATCCCAGATCTGCCAGATGCTAGCTATGTATATTCATTCATTCATTCATTCAATAGTATTTATTGAGTGCTTATTATGTGCAAAGCACTGTACTAAGCGCTTGGAATGAACAAGTCGGCAACAGATAGAGACAGTCCCTGCCGTTTGACAGGCTTACGGTCTAAACGGGGGAGACGGACAGACAAGAACAATGGCAATAAATAGAGTCAAGGGGAAGAACATCTCGTAAAAACAATGGCAACCAAATAGAATCAAGGTGATGTACATTTCATTAACAAAATAAATAGGGTAATGGAAATATATACAGTTGAGCGGACGAGTACAGTGCTGAGGGGATGGGAAGGGAGGGGGGAGGAGCAGAGGGAAAGGGGGAAAAGAGGGTTTAGCTGCGGAGAGGTGAAGGGGGGGGTGGTAGAGGGAGTAGAGGGAGAAGAGGAGCTCAGTCTGGGAAGGCCTCTTGGAGGAGGTGAGTTTTAAGTAGGGTTTTGAAGAGGGGAAGAGAATCAGTTTGGCGGAGGTGAGGAGGGAGGGCGTTCCAGGACCGCGGGAGGACGTGGCCCGGGGTCGACGGCGGGATAGGTGGTATATACTTGCGCAAGTCACTTAACTTCTCTGTGTCTCAGTTTTCCTGTTCTCCCTCCTTACACTGTAAACCCCAAGAGGGACAGGGATTGTGCCCAACCTAATATCTTTTATCTACCCCAGTGTTTAGAACAGTGTTTGACACATAGCAAGTGCTTAAATACCATAACAACAAAAAAAGCCTGGAACTCATGGCTGAGAGCAGCAGCGTGGCTCAATGGAAAGAGCCTGGGCTTCGGAGTCAGAGGTCATGAGTTCGACTCCCGGCTCTGCCACTTGTCAGCTGTGTGACTGTGGGCAAGTCATTTAACTTCTCTGTGCCTCAGTTACCACATCTGTAAAATGGGGATTAACTGTGAGCTTCACTTGGGACAACCTGATTACCCTGTAACTACCTCAGCGCTTAGAACAGTGCTCTGCACATAGTAAGAGCTTAACATATACCAACATTATTAAAGAGGATGGGGGAGAGCTTAATAATGATAATAATGATGATGATAATGACGCTAATTGTGGTATTTGTTAGGTTCAGTCATCCCCTTTCAATTTAATGTTGGACCAGAGGAACCAGGACATTTTTAGGTTCTAAGAGCCCCTTTCTGGCATGTTCCTTTAAAGATTAAGTTCTATGTCCCTCTTGGTCCCATTGTATCCTCTCTTAGCCAATACAGGCCAGAGGCCAAGGACCATAATCAGAAGCAGAACATATGTGCAGGCAGGATCATCTCCTTTCCTTCTAAGTGTCACCATCACCCCTAAAAGCCCCCTGCTTTTCTCGGGCTGATTACTCAGTCTTTGACATCATTATAGAAAGGGAACATGACTGCTAATCCTGTTGTCTTCTCCCAAGTGCTTAGAATGTGTACTGCACATAGTAAGCGCTCAATAAGTACCAGTGATTGATGTGACCTGCAGCCCTACATTTCCAAATCCAGAATTGACAACCATTGGAGGAATGTTAAAATAAGCACCAATCAATCCCATCAGATTGTGGCCAGATTTTTTCCCTAACTGAACGGTCAACTCTCTCACTTTACCAAAAAAAAAAAAAAATCACTCCCCACTCCAAGGGTCATCTTCTATTTATACGGTCCTCTGTGAAAAAGAAAAAAGGCAGGATGGAGCCCCTACTTTAAAAATATATCGGGTTCACCTTTAGAAGCAACGAAATAATTAAGCTCCCAAGGACACTGAGTTTCTAATTTTGAAGATATGCTTCTAAAGAGCCACACTAATGCACAGTTCAAAAAGGCACTGTATGCTCTTGGAAAATTGGCAAAGAATTTTGAATTGGTAAAAATTAAAACTGCATTCCCTTTTATCATTTTCATATCAATTTTCTCTGGAATGGAAAAGTTTGGGTTTTATCTGAGCTAAAATAAATGGCGTCAGGGCAATCCCACCTGCACTGTTACCTGAGGAGTGATGGAGTGCTGTGCGGGGGGGGGGGGGGGGGGGGGAAGAAACACCTGATTCTACTGAATGATCACATTTCTTTTTGCCCCATGACAATAACGCAATTGGCCAGGATGTTAACATCCAACTTCCCCTAGAATGGGATTTAAATACCTCTTTTCCACGTGAGGGTCACAGTCCAATGCAGGGAAACAATTGTATTAACAAATATTTAAAAAAAAACAAAAACCAGAGATGTGAGAACACAGATGCTTAGGTGATGAGGAAATGGCAGACAGCAGGGAATAGGGAAGATGAAACATTAATCAAGAAAAGCTTCCTGGAGGGGAGGCAATTTTAGAAGGGTCTTGATTTTTTTATGGTATCCGTTAGGTGCTTATTATGTGCCAGGAACTGTACCAAGCACTGGGAAAAATACAAGATAAATCAGATTGGACACAGTTCATGTCCCACGAGGCTTACCTCATCTGCAAAATGGAAATTAAAGCTGTAACTGAGAAACAGAGAGGTTAACTGGCTTCCCCAAAGTCATATAGCAGACAGGTGGTGGAGCTCGGAATTAGAACCCAAGTCCTCTAACTCCCAAGCTCATGCTTTATCCACTAGGCCATGCTGCTTCCCAGTGTGATTTTGGGGAGACGGTGGACTGCCGAAAGAGAAAGGGCAGGGAGTTCCAGGCAGCAGTAAGGGTGTGATCTTCTTCTAAACCAATGGTCAGGAGATTTTCCTTAAAGTGGAAATTTAATCTCAAATGTTAATTCAGTGAGAAAAAATTAGAAGTAGTGAATTTGATTGGATTGAACTGTAATAGTCACATCCTGCAAGAGTTGCTCTATTGTAAACTGAAGGAGACCCAGTACATAATAAATGGGGAAAAGTAATGGAAAATCAAGGTCACAACAACTCAGACAGAAAAGCAAAGAACTGTTGGTGCCAAGAACTAAAAATCAACAATGAAAATGTCATAGAGGCTTGGAGTCCTTAAAGAGAGTGGATATGAGAGAGAGGCAAACAGCGGTATCCGGATAGCAAAACTCATCAATATCTGAAGGACAGAATATTCCTCTGGGAACAGAACACCCTCACATTTTTGGTTTTATTTGCACATACAGGAAATACACTCATTTAAAAACTCACTGGGGCTAAGAATGTAATGAGAATGTAATGAGAAAATACAATATGTGAATGAGCTACACTGAGGATAGATAATAATAATAATGGTATTTATTAAGGGTTTACTATGTGGCAAGCACTGTTCTAAGCACCGAGGTAGATACAAGGTAATCAGGTTGTCCACGAGGGGCTCACAGTCTTAATCCCCATTTTACAGATGAGGTAATTGAGGCAGAGAGAAGTTAAGCGACTTGCCCAAGGTCACACAGCAGACAAGTGGCAGAGCCAGGACTAGAACCCACGTCCTCTGTCTCCCAAGCCACGCTCTTGCTACTAGGCCATGATGCTCGTGTCAAACGGGGATTAAGATTAACCTTATCTCCAGTAGGCTGTTAATTCCATGAGGACAGGGATTGTGTCTATCTATTAATTCATTCAATCATATTTATTGAGTGCTTACTGTGTGCAGAGCACTGTACTAAGCACTTGGAAAGTACAGATCAGCAACAAATAGAGACGATCCCTACCCACAACAGGTTCTGAGTCCAGTGCTCTGCACACTGCAGGTGCTCAGTAAATACTATAGATTGAGCCAGTTTGTGCCTGGACTACTGAAACCTTTTTACCATGACATTTCCCCACTTCCAATTTCATTTATTTTTGCTCCATTCAACATGCCACATCTCAAATACCAAAACTTTTTCACCCAATATTTTGATAATGTAGAATTTTTGCAACCGTATCGAATCCTAGAACTCCATTCCCTGCTAAATCCAGTTTACCAAACCTAATGAAAATAAATCATTATCAATCCTATTGTTAAAGGATCCTCAGGGAAATAGAATTACATCCAAGAAGGAATGTAGAGGAGCAGTGTGGCCTAATGGAAAGAACATAGGCCCTGCAGTGAGCGGACCTGGGTTCTACTCCCAGCTCTACCACGTCTGGGCAAATCACTTGAAAAAGAAAGAGAAAAGCAAGTTCTTCCACCAATCCCACCATGCTTTCTCACACTGAAGTTCTTGTCCATTTCCTCTTGTGTAGTCCCACTGACTGGGATGGACAGACACTGATCAGAATCTTCAAAAAAGCTCTTTGTACTCTTGAATACAGTTCATATGACACTCCCTGGCTTTGTCTTCTCTCAGCTAACATTCCCACCTCCTTTAACCTTTCCTCAAAGATTCTACTGTCCAGCTAGGATACTGCTTTTGTTTCTCCTTCTCTGAACTCTCTCATTATTGTCTCATCCTTCTGAATCTATAGTGAGTCACAGAAATATGCCTGTCTTCTTGGGTGAGTACCTCCAAAGCACAGTCATCTGCCGAACACAGTTGGCAAAACCAATGTCTCAGAGATTTTTGGCAGTGTTCATAACCTGTTGAGCTGGAAGAGTTTGCCAGGGGATTATAAACCATATCCTGACTTTACCCTGTAGACTTCTTACTGCATCCTAGACTAGATTGGATAGGCCCAGACACCTGATCATGATACCCACCCTTCTGCCCCTTCATTGGAGACCACTGACATTTGGGGAACAAAAACAAAAAAGAGTTCAAGTTATATGACGTCCACCTAGTTCAATTATTCTGTAACCACCACGAAGACAGGGCATGGATCATGCCTGCAACAATACTGTACTCTCCCAAGCACTTAATACCGTGCTCTGCACACAATATTATTGATTGATTAATCTCCTAGTACATTGTACAAGCTCAAAATATATATTAAAATCAGTCAGACTTGTCTGCCGTGTGGCCATGGGCAAGTCACTTCACTTCTCTGTACTTCAGTTACATCATCTGTAAAATGTAAGACTGTGAACCCCATGTGGGACAGGGCCCATTTTCAACCCATCCAGCTGGTATCCACCCCAGCGCTTAAAATGGTGTCTGGCTCATGGTAAGCACTTAAATACCAGAATTATTATTATTAGGTGCTTTGTTGTTTCTCTCTCTGCCAGAGAACTCTTTTGCTATTGGTAACCATTCATCCTGCTACTAAATGATTCATCCATCAAGCAAAACCCAGACTAAAGAATTACATTCACCTTAAATTGCCTGTGCAGTTGGAGTCAGATCATGAGAAAAACACTACTCAGGTTGAAAGAACAAAGAGGGCTCAAAAATGAGAAGGAAAGTCTTCAGAAGGTCTCTTTATATTAAGAAAATGCTTTTTACTCAGTCAGATGCTCTCTTCAATATTTAGGGCCTTTCAAATGCACACCCACGCACAAAGGATGTCCCATATATAAGAGAGACTGCTTGGAGATTGAGCTAATTAAACACCCTGGCTATCACCTTTCTAATTTTTCTTAGCAGAGGTCTTTTTTTTCCCCCAACCTCAGTGAGTCACCACATACTGGGCACCCTCTAGAAAATACAAAAGCTCCATTTTATTCACCGGATAAAGCAAGGTTCATGATCTTCAACAATATAGAGAGATCAAACAATGGTTTCTCATACACTGAATCGTCTTCAATACTGGGCAGATTCTAAATTCAAAAGCTTCCACGACCCTTGATCATCTTCATTCAGTGTAAAATCATCCTTCCAGGTCTCCATCCCCTCTAACTAAATTTCAAAGCCTAAGATAATTATGTCACCAAATAACTACATCTCTACCATAGCAGAAGAAAAACAATTATGAGACTGACTAAGCAAAGTGGCTTTCTCGAAGAGTTCACTTCTGTTCTAAGGCAATGAAAGACATTACAGTCGTAACCTTTGCTCGTTCCGTAAATTTATTTCTGTATCATAATCAATGTCGAAATGATCCTAATAATCTTGGGCTTCCCAGACTCAGAGACTTTTAAGTAATCCACTGCAACTCGCAAAGCAGTTTGCCCCTTACATTTCAGAGTTTCCAATGAGACATTTTCCTCTTGTAAAAATACTTTCATAAAGCCGTGCTTGTCCTGCTTGTCCACGAGATCCTCAACTTGACAATCTGTCAGATCAACTGATGGGCCATTGATGAGGATAACCATGATTAGAATGATTAGTTGGATTTGCACCCTCTATGCACCCCTCCCTTAGCCCCACAGCACTTAAGTACATATCTGTAATTTATAACTATGTCATTTGTTAAGGGCTTATTTTGTACCAGGCACTGTACAAAGCGCTGGGGTAGATACCAGCTTATCAAGTTGGGCACAGTCAATGGCCAACAGGGGTTCACACTCAATCCCCATTTTACAGGCAAGATAACAGGCACAGAGAAGTGAAGTGATTTGCCAAAGTGACTTCTGAATCCCAGGCCTGTGCTCTATGCACTAGGCCACGCTGCTTCCCTATTTGTTTTTATGTTGGTCTACCCCTCTAGACTGTAAGCTCATTGTGGGCAGGGAACGGGCCTCGCAACTCTGTCATATGGCCATGGTATTGCTATTGGCTACTAAATGAGCAGTCTTTAGTACAGTGTTCTGCACAAAGCACTCAAATATGAATGATGGATGATAACTATCAGTAAGCGATGTGTTAGAAACTACACAGAAACTGCTCTGTCCTTGGACATGGGCCACTGTGGCACACAGCAACAGTTATATTGGCAAAATTAAGAAGAAGGTGTCATCTACTTTTCAGACTAGGCTGTAAGCTCATTGTGGGCATGGAATGTGTCTGTTTGTTGTATTTTACTCTCCCAAATGCTCAGTACAGTATTCTGCATACAGAGCAAATAGGATTGACTGACTTCAACCAGCCACCCCATTTGCAGCTATTTCTTATGTGAAGGATCCCCCGAGACTGTATGAATGTTGACAAGGGTGGACAGACAGAGATTATCACGGAAAAGATTGTACGGGAAAATTACTGAACAGATTTTAGTTATGAACGATTCCTTCAGTGCTCTGGGCGTCACACCACTGAAATGTCCAAAGTTTTTAAAGCTGAGGGGGAGAGAAGAGGGCACCCCAAAGACAAAGTCAGTTTAAGGGGACTTCCTCTCCAGAGTATAAAACACCTGCAAAAGACTCCAGAGAGATGGATGAGTCAAATCTTGGTCTCTTTCACGACTGTCCACCTAAATGCAGGGTGTGGGGATGGGGAAGCAGAGGAACTATGCCCTAAAACAGAGCGTGATGCAGGCAGGATCTGAAGAACAAAAATGGGACTATTCCCTCAAGTTGAGGCAGAAAAAGGAATGGGAGGTGGAAGACCAAGTCGAAGAAATTCAATTTGACCCATGGTCAGTCTGAGAGGAGAATGCAGTTGTATTGGGTAGAATTCATTCATTCAATTTGGACTTGTGTTCCTAATATAATAAAAAGAATGTAATACAGGAATATAAGGAGAAGAGTATCATTAAACTATTGGAAGTACTTGTTAAGTGTTTATTATCTGTCAAGCACTAGGGTTAATACAAGGTTAATCAGGTTGGACACAGTCCTTTACCCACATCTAGAAGAGAGTAGGATTTAATCCCCATTTTAAAGATGAGGAAACTGAGGAACAGAGAAGTGACTTGTCCAAGTTAAGCAGCAAAACCAGGATTAGAATCTGGTACCAACTGGTATCTGTTGCTGAATTGTACATTCCAAGTGCTTAGTACAGTGCTCTGCACATAGTAAGCGCTCAATAAATAAGACAATGAATGAACTAGGTGCTTCAGGACCATAAAAAAGCACTTACTATGCGCCAAGCACCGAAGAAGATACAGTAGCATCAGATCGGACATACGCCTGCTCCCACGAGAGCAGGTTTTTCATACCAGGGTCCCAAGGCAGGCAAATGGCAGAGAAAGGATTAAAACCCAGGTCTCGCCGACTCCCAGTCCTGGCCTCTTTCCACTAGGCCACATCACTCATTTCTGGAGCATAATAATAATAATAATGACAATAATGTTGGTATTTAAGTGCTTACTATGTGCAGAGCACTGTTCTAAGCGCTGGGGTAGATACAGGGGAATCAGGTTGTCCCATGTGGGGCTCACAGTCTTAATCCCCATTTTACAGATGAGGTAACTGAGGCGCAGAGAAGTTAAGTGACACAGCTGACAAGTGGCCGAGCTGGGATTCGAACCCATGACCTCTGACTCCAAAACCTGTGCTCTTTCCACTGAGCCACGCTTGCATAAGAACCCTTGAATTCCATTTTCAACTTGCCTAATCAATCACAGGTATTTATTGAGCGCTTACTAGGTGCAGAGCACTGCACTAAGCGCTTGGGAGACTACAACATTATAACAGATACACTTCCTGCCCACAATGAGTTTACAGTCTAGACAGGGGGAGACAGACTAACATAAATAAGTTATGGCTATGTACCTAAGTGCTTTGGGGCTGGCAGGGGAGGGTGAATAAAGTGAGCAAATCAGGGCAATGCAGAAGGGATTGGGAGAATTGAATTAAAAGAGACCAGCTACTGTGAGTGGAACTGCTATAAGTCTAGTTTGCCAGATATTATATAGAGAACTCAAATTAGAGAAATGCCTTTAGCCCTGTACTTTGCAATTAAGGCTGTTCTTTTTCCCAACACGCCCTTCCATTTAGAAACATGCAATTCAAGACTAAACACTGAATTTAACTTGAATTTCGGTGGCAAAGCTCACACTTGAGGTTTTTTTTATGATTATTTATAAAAAAGTCTAAATTTAGTTTTTTAATTCAGAATCCATATAATTTCATTGGATTTAAAAAAAGCTCATCGCCAACTTCAACAGAGATGACTTCATTATGAAAAGTACTTACTCAAGCTGCCCATTAAATGGCTCTCCGAACAAATAAAAAGCATTAATTTTACAGGATTAAGCCCATTGTTTCTCTTTACTTTTTAAAAGGTACTCTTTCAGCTCTTATTATGTGCCAGGCATTGTACTAAGGACTGGATAGATACGAGATAATCAGGTTGGACACAGTCCGTATCCCAACTTCTCAATCCCCATTTTACAGATGAGGTACCTGAGGTACAGGGAAGCTAAGTGACTTGTCCAAGGTCACACAGCAAACAAGTGGTAGAGCCAGGATTAGACCCTGGGTCCTTTGACTCCCAAGCCAGGCTCTTCCCTCTAGGCAAGGCTGCTTTTCTGTTTCTAGGGGAAGGCTCCATCAGCCACCCCATTTACCTTTGGGATATGCTTACTGAGAGTCATTTTCAACCCACTTTAATCACAATGAAGAGTCAAATGGGCCAGTCAGGCATATGGCCTAGTGGGAAAAGCACAAACCTGGGAGTCAGAGAACCTGGGTTCTAATTTCGGCTCTGCCAACTGCTTGCTGTGTGACCTTGGGAAAGTCACATCGCTTCTCTGTTCCTCAGTTACCTCAACTGTAAAGTGGGGATTAAATACCTGTTCTCCCTCCTGCTTAAGACTGTGAGCCCCATGCAGGACAGGCACTGTGTCTGACCTAGTTAACTTGACACTACCCCAGCACTTAAAACAATATTTGATAAATAGTAATTGCTTAACAAATTCCATAAAAAAAGCTCTGTGCCTCAGTTTTCACATCTGCAAAATAGGGAAAAGACAATTGTACTACTTTTCCCTTATACCACGACCGCAGTATAGGACAGAGACTGGGTCTTATCTGCTTACATTGGACCTCACAGCTGGAGGGGCTGTTATTGCTGGCCTGGCCACAGGGTAAGCCCATAACAAATACTACAGTTATTATTAAAAGAATGTCAAACAAGAAGATTTAAAATATGAAATTGTCACACATTAATGCACTCTCATGCTAATTCACAGTTTTGTCACCATGTCTCAAAATACAACTGAACCAGCGTGGACTAGTGGAAAGGGCCCAGGACTGGGAGTTCTAATCCCAGATCCTCTACTTACCTGCTGTGTGACCGTGGGCAAGTTGCTAAACTTTTTTGGGACTCAGTTCCCTCATCTGTTCTTCCTCCTACTGTAAGCTCCATGTAGGTCCTGATTATCTTGTATCTACCCTAGTGTTTAGTGCAGTGCATAACATACAGTAAGCATTTAAATATCACAATTATTATCATTATTATCTGAAGTATGATGATATCATTATGGATCCTCCAAAACCACAGCAGAATTATGAGATTTAAGAAATGCTGATAGGCTGCAGGGAGAGAAAATGGAAAAGTATCCAATATGTTTGAAGACTAAAAGATTTTTCCCTCCGTACTGCTGAAAAAGGTTCTCCAAATAACTCCAATGAATTAAAGTTTTTGATATTTCAATAGGAATTAATTTAGAGCTAATGAACTTTTTAAGATCAAGTGGTTGTCCCAACTCCCATCTGCATAAAAAGAAAATGTCATGTAATATCAGCTGGAACGGCATAGAGCCAGCAAATCTATGTATAGAAAATACCTTAACAGTCACTCCTCTACCACAACTGAGAGTACTTTGTTGATTCAAAAATGACAGAGACGCATGTACAAGGTAATCATTTAACACGTATGCGCTAATGCTGAAGAGAAGGCTGATTTCTATGCATTACTAGGCAGCAGCTGTTGAATAAACACAGGCTCTATGAGAGAAAAAGGTTCAAGTAGCAAGCTAACAGTGCCATTTCTGCCGGAATTGCTGTTAAAAAATAGAGTACTCTCCCGCGAAGCTATTAGAGCACTAAAGGTGGGAGACGGAGATAATGACATGGGTGTTAGGATGGAAGTCAGGTTCCCTGGAATGAGCTGCCCTGAGCAAACGTAGCTCATCTTCCATGATTCACACGGCTCCTGCCCACCGATTCCATGATTCACATGGCTCCTGCCCACCGATTCCCACTTTTCTTCATCAGGAGGTTCTGCTTCCCAGCCTCACTGAAGTGGCTCCTGGGCCCTCTCTTGATGCCCCACTGCAGTCCGGTCCCTGCCTGATCCTTGGCTTGTCGGCATTAAACGCCCCTCCTGGGGAGGTGGGAGAGGAGGGGGGTTCATTCATTCATTCGATCGTGCTTCTTAAGCACTTACTGTGTGTAGAGCACTGTACTAAGCGCTTGGGAAAGTACAACAATAAACAGGGTCAATCCCTGCCCACAACGAGCTCACAGTCTAGGGGGGAAGACACAGACATCAACACAAATAAAATGACAGATATATACCTAAGTGTTGTGGGGCTGGGAAAGGGGGAAGAGAAAAGGGAGCCAGTTGAGGTAATTAAGAAGGGAGTGGGAGATGAGGAGAAGTGGGGCTTAGTCTGGGAAGGCCTCTTGGAGGAGACATGGGAATCCAGCGACCCCTCTGCAATTTAATTTTTAAAAAAAAAAATCTATTCAGAGCCGATCAATGATATTTGAGTGTTTACTGTATGCCGAGTACACAACAGGGTGTCTCAGATCTGTACTTTAGCTCTGTTAATTCGGCACCTCCCACCCAGCAGTTGCATCTGTGAACTCCATGTATTGGATAGTGGTGGACTGGAACACAAGCAGTGTGGCCTACTAGCTAAAGCACTTGCCTGCAAGTCTGAAGGACATGGGTTCTAATTCCAGCTCTGCCATTTGTCTGCTGTGTGACCTTGGACAAGTCACTAAACTTCTCTGTGCCTCAGTTACCTCATCTGCAAAATGAGGATTGAGACCATGAACCCTTCGTGGGACAAAGACTGTGTCCAACCCAACTATCTTGTTTCTCCCCCAGTGTGTAGTATAGTGCCTAGAACATAGTAAGCACGTAAATACCACAATTATCACTTAAAATACTTGAAAGTGCTGGTTATAAGAGGGATGCCTGCCCTTATAAATCAAATAAGTCAGCTTTTCTTGCTAAGCCAATATGAAATAATGCCTGGAAATACACCATAGTATATTCAGCACATATATGCTTTGTTTTACTTGAATCAAGTCGCTTAATGCTGACACTAGCAAATCAAAAACTGCCTATCGGCAAGCTTCTTTCAAAATCATTTGAAGCTCTCTACTTTAGCTATTAGCAGTCTAGCACTCCAACTTGAATTGCTATTTGCTTTACTGCAAAGATTGCCTGATTTATTTCCAAGAGTGAAATTACCCACCAAAGAACCTGAATAATTTCCTTATGATTAAAAAAAAATGGCTGCCCCTAAAAGCCAGGCCCTTTTTCCCCCCAAAGTATTATTTGCATTTTAAAATTATTAAAATTCAAATCACATTAAAGCCACAAAGCCTTTTAGCAGTCCAAACTAAACCCACAAAGGGGAAATTCTGAAGGAATGCTGGAAAGACAGGCTTGCACAGCATCTTCAATTCATCCTCTGGCATTTAGATATTGTATCTTCCAAAAAAAAAAAAAATTAACCACATTTTTGAATCAAATATTCTTCAACAGAAAGGTTGGACTCATTCTCCACTGGGTTTTCTTTCTCGTGAGGGATTAAGTCAGAGCTTGAGTGCCTAAAAGGCATCTGATCTTTTGTGAGAAGCAGTTCAAAGACTTTTCAGTCAATCCATTCAGAAGACAATTTAAGGGGTCATCTAATCCACCCCCCATCATCATTAATAATACAGCCCCTAGTTGTTGCTTTTATGGAATTCGTTAACTGCTTACTATGTGTCAGGCACTGTTCTATAATGATGGTATTAAGCACTTACTATGTGCCAAACACTGTTCTAAGTGCTGGGGGGAGATACAGGGTTATCGAGTTGTCCCAGATGGGGTTCACAGTCTTAATCCCCATTTTATAGATGAGAACACGGCACAGAAAAGTGACTTGTCCAAAGTCACAAAGCAAACAACTGGCAGAGTGGTGATTAGAACCCAGGTCCTTCTGACTCACAGGTCAATGCACTATCCACTGGGCCACACTGTTTGTGTTTCTATTATTTTATAATTCTACTATTACATGTGGCAGAGCTTCCTCATCTGAAAAATGGGGATTAAAACTGGGCACCCCACATAGGACGTGGACTGTGTCCAACCTGACTACTTTGTATCTACGACACACAGTGAGCGCTTGACAAACACCATTACAAAAACAGACCTTATAAGTCAGAGTGGATAGGTTTGTAAACAGTGAGACACTGGAACCGAAGACGAGGGCCAGCTGGAGTTTTGTTGGATGTGCTCGGCCATCTGGTAGAGAGACCAGGGAGCACTCGCCAGTGGCTTGGTTCCTTGTGGCCCGGAGGGCAGGAACAGGGGCCCTGAGAGTTATGACAAGGGCGCCATTTCCTCAGAGGACTAACTCGGCCATGTAAACTTACTTTTCAATCACTCAATCATATTTATCAAGTGCTTACTGTGGGCCCTCTATTGAGTGCTTGACAGAGTACAATATAGCAATATAACACATTCCCTACCCACAGTGAGCTTATTAGAGGGGGAGACAGACATTAATACAAATTAATAAAATTACAAATATGTAATTAATGTAGAGGGGGCTGGGAAGGGGAATGAATAAAGGCAGCAAGTCAGGGTGACGTAGAAAGGAGTGGGAGAAGAGGAAAGGAGGGCTTAGTCAGGAAGGCCTTTTAGAGAAGATGTGCCTTCATCAAGGATTTGAAGTCGGGGGAGAGTAACTGTCTGTCAGATGTGAATTTGTTTATATCTGAACAAACTGAAACAAATATGGAACACCTGAAAGTGTTCCAGGCCAGAGGCAGGACGCGGGTGAGAGGCCGGTGACGAGATCAAGGTACAGTGAGAAAATTGGTATTAGCAGGAGCGAAGTGTAGCCAGACGATTTCCGTCTTGTTGGAACCTAGAACAATTATTACTGTATGGCAGCCCCTCTCAGTCCTCTGCCTTGCCTCACCCTTGCCTCCTTCATTGCCTCCTGGTAGTTTATATTTAGAGAGCGTGACTCAAAGCCAGTCTCTGGAAGAGAACTCTTTCTGTACTTTTAGCGTTTAGTCAAGCAAAAGTTACATTTGCAGAGCTCAGTAAATAAAGTGCCTGAAGTTACAAGTGTAAAAATAGACTATAAGGTGCTTAAGGAAGATAAATTTAAATGCTCATATATAATTAAATATAACCAACGGTGTTGAGGTATATTCAAAATAGTCTTTCTGTAGCGCTTTTTTCTACCCTGAGGGCTTTCTCACATGTCAGATGTTGGCAGAAGGGTCCATCGGACAGCATGTCATAAAGGAGCAATTAAAACTTCCTGGTGCAGATTTGATGGACATATAAGAGCCCCAATGCTGGGCCTAAATGGGAGCAGACTGCTTATGCTTTTCACTTCAATGAAGAGCCTTTACCATCTAAGGACTCTCTCTGGAAACGAATGTCCACAGCCGTTTGGACTTCCTTGTCGTGGGCCACCTGAAACTGCTACCACCACTTCAATGGGCCATAGAGCAAAGAGGTTCTCACACACCACTCATTCTGTAACAATAACTGTGGAATTATAGTCGTTAGACTGTAAACTCGTAGGCAAGGAACATGACTTGCCTACCTACTCTGTTACCTAGTACTTTCCCCAAGCGCTCAGTACGTGCTCTGCATGCAGTGACTGCTCAATAAATACGATTAATTGACTATGTGCCAAGCACCTTACTTCGCCCTGGGGTAGATACAAGACAACTATTTCAGACACAGGCCCGTAGGGGGCCCCTCGTATCTCACCGTGCTCTTTTTCTATTACGACGCAGCCCTGACTTGCTCCCTTTATTCATCCTCCCCTCCCATTCTCATAGCAATTATGCACATAACTGTGATTATATTTAATGTCTGTCTCCCCTTCTAAACTGTAAACTCACTGTGACCAGGGAATGGGTCTGTTATATGTTATATTGGACTCTCCCAAGCGCTCAGTACAGTCCTCTGCTCACAGTAAGCGTGGCTTAATGAAAAGAGCATAGGCTTGGGAGTCAGAGGTCATGGGTTCTAATCCAGGCTCTGCCACTTGTCAGCTGTGTGTCTTTGGGCAAGTCACTTAACTTCCCTGTGCCTCAGTTACCTCACCTTTAAAATGAGGATTAAGACAGAGCCCCAACTGGGACAACCTGATAACATTGTATCTCCGCCAGTGCTTAGAACAGTGCTTGACACATACTAAGTGCTTAACAAATACCATCATTATTACTAGAGAAGTAGCATGATTTAGTGGCAAGAGCAGGGGCTTGGGAGTCAGAGGACATGGGTTCTAATCCAGGCTCCTCCGCTTGTCTGCTGTGTGACCTTGGGCAAGCTACTTAACTTGTTTGTACCTCAGTTACCTCATCCGTAAAATGGGGATTAAGACTGTCAGCCCCACCTGGAACAACCTGATTACTTTGTATCTACTGCAATGCTAGAACAGTGCTTGGTCCATAGTAAGTGCTTAATGAATACCATTATTATTATTAAAAACAAATGACTATGTAAGAGTGCTACAAGAGTGATGCGAGAGGCTGCTCAGTCTAGTATGCCTGGATGTCAGGAGATCCAGGGTCCTAATCCTGGCTCTGCTACTTGCCTGTGTGACCTGGGACAAGTCACTTAACCACTCTGTGCCTCTGTTTGCTCATCTGTAAAATGGGGGAACACACCCCTGCTCTTCCTCCCTCTGTGTGGGACAGGGACTGTGAGTGACCTGACTGACTACCCTTGTATCTCCCCCATCTTACCACATGGTAAGGACTTAATAAATACCTTCCTCATTATTATTAGTTCCTGCTGCGGTTAGGGATTAACAGTGCTACAACTGTTCAGCATTACATTCTCAGAAATCTACTGTGTTCAACAAATCATTTAGACCTTCATGCTTAGCTGTGCGTGGCTAATTATAATGTGAACAAATACACTGCCTTACTCTAAACCAGAACTTTTTTTAATACCCTATTTTGAAGCTTCCTGTGTAAGGCAGATAAACTAATCCAAACCTGAGAGGAAGAAATGAGTATCAATGCTGATAATCAAAATGGAAGCAGGGTGGTTTATGAATATATCATTCTGCAGCAGATAAGAAGGAAAACAAGGCAGAATTTAATTACATGCCTGTCCATGCTCTGAGCCATTAAAAACAGATTCCTGGGAATTGGAATCATTCTCTAACAGTTGTGGGGTGTCCATCGGTCAATTATATTTATTGAGTGCTTACTGTGTGCAGACCACCATACTAAGCGTTTGTGATTTGTTCCATATGCCTAACAGAAGTCCCGGGAACAGACATCTAAGCTACTTCACGGACTTAAGGTAATAACAATAATAATAGTAATAATGGTATTTGTTAAGCTCTCACTATGTATCAGAAACTGCTCTAAGCACTGGGGCAGATACAGGTAATTCAGAATGGACACAGTCCTTGTCCCAAACTGGGCTCACAGTATAAATAGAAAGGAAAACAGGGATTTTAATCCCCCTTTTATGAAGAAACTGAGGCTCAGAGAAGTTACATGTTTTTTTTTTAAAATGCTATCTATTAAGCACTTACTATGTGCCAGGCACTGTCCTAAGTGATGAGGGAGATACAAGATAATCAGGCTGGACACAGTCCCCTGTCCCACGTGGGACTCAGTCTTAATCTCCATTTTTCAGAGGAGGTAACTGAGGCAAAGAGAAATTAAGTGACTTGCCCAAGATCACAAAGACGGCAATGGGCAGAGCCAGGATTAGAAGCCAGGTCCTCTAACTCACATGATCCTTCCATTAAGCCTTGCTGCTTCAAAGAAGATATTTCTTCCCAGCAGGTGAGGAAAGTCAAATCCCAACTGAATGTAACGTTTTACTGCTTATGGCTCCTTCAGTAATGCAAATGAAGTGAGTGAAATTTCTCCTACTGGGAAACCGGATGTCATTTTTCCTGAATGCAGTGCTGATCATGAATGCAAAGATGATTAAGAGCATATTGACATAACACTCGCTTTCTAGCCAACGAGTCAACAACCTTTATTGAGTGTCCAATGTATACAGAGTACTGTATTAGTTCCTGAAAGGACTTAATAAACTAATACAAGGCACGGGCTGGTCTAATCATTTTAGGGGGGTAATCATCCTGAAATTTGGTCTCTTCCTCTTCCCTCTATCAACCAGGTTGGGGTCATGGACAGAGAGAGAAGCAGAAGAATGAGAGGGGCAGACCAGTGTCCCTCTAAACTGTAAGCTCCTTGTGGGCAAGGAACGTGTCTACCGACTCTGTTACATTGTACCTTCCCAAGTGCTTACTTCAGTGCTCTAAACACAGTAAGCTCTCAATAAATTTGACTGATTGATGGATTGAGGAAGAAGTGGAGATGAGAAGCATTCTAGTCCCCCAAAATGATATGGAAGAAACTGGCACCAACATGAATGTCTTTACATTGACCTAGACCTTAGGTTTGACTTCGGAGGGAGTAACTTCCTCAAAGCCACACAAAGCAGGATTGTCCTAGCTTATAAACTCCTCGAGGAAAGGAACTGCATCTTCCATCTCTATCATAATGTTCTTTCCCAAGCACTTTGAACGGTGCTCTGCACCCAGTAAGTCCTCAATAATTACCACTGACGGACTGATGGATTTCCAACCACTCAGTCGGCTCACCACTCAATTGAGGCAAAGCTCCCAGAAACACAGCTACCCTGGGACAAGATGTTTTGCGGGAAATGGAAGATAGCAGGATGTCCAGGTAGTTGTGAACGGTGATCTGAACGAGGCCACCCACAAGCCAGAAGGGAAGAGTAAATAATTTAAAGATACCCTAATGTACGCAGCCTCAAATAGTGCAATTGGCAGTTAGGTGTCGGCATCCCAAAAAGGAGTCGGTCAGGTTCTCTCGGCAGACTGAAGGCTGGGTAATGAAGAAAATGCAGAAGGCGTGGGAGAGGGGTGCTCTTCAAGGAATATAAATTCCCCATTGCAAAAGAGGGATTTGAGCCCAATATGTCAAATCTCTAGAGAATACTAGGTCACTGATGCTGGATTTTTTGGACCCCGTTTCATCTATGATTTTCATATTTCACAGCTCCTATGAATGGTCTTCAACATTCCTGTCTTCTATGAATGCACTGTTCACTATTTTCTGCTATGGGAGAATTATAACGATCTGAATAGTACCATGAAAATCTCTGTATCGTGAGGTTCTTTAGAGGACTTCCAAAGAGTGGGAAATGCTATTTTCACAGAGATGAGGTTAAATCTTTCTGCTGGCAGTTACAAAACTGAAAATCCTATTTGCACATTACAGATGCTTCACTATTTTTTGTTATTCCTCCAGTACAAATTTGACTAACATTAATAAGCCTGTGCATGGCATCATTTCACTAAAGAAGAGAAAGAACATCAAAGATTTTATTTCTCGATTCAAAAATTCCCTCTTCTTTTACAGTGTTCTGTGAGGAATTTACCAAGGCCATAGTTTTCAAAGTTAAGGTAACAAGTCATGACAGCCAGTTTTAAATTTTGATTGTACTTAAGTGCTTATTGTCAGAAGCTTATGGGTTCTAATCCCAGCTCCACCGCTTGACTGCTGTGTGAATTTGGGCAAGTCACTTAACTTCTCTGTGCCTCAGCACCCTCATCTGTAAAATACGGATTAAGACTGTGAGCCCCATTTGGGACAGGGATCTTCCACTCCGATTTCAACCCCCGAGCTTAGTAGAGTGCATGGCACATAGTAAGCACTTAAATACCATAATTATTATTGTCAAATGTTGTACTAAGCATGGGGGTACATAAAAGATAATCTGGTTGGAGACAGTCCCAGGCCCCCAGGGGGCTCACCATCTAAGTTAAGGGAGAAGGACTTAATTTTCATTTTACAGATGAGAGAGCTGAGGGCCAGAGAAGTGAAAGTGACTTGCCTAAGGTCACATGGCAGGCAAGGGAGATTGCCAGGGTGAGAACTCAAGGTCCTCTGACTCCTAGGTCTGTGCTCTTTCCACTAGGCCATGCTGCTTCTTAAGTCATTACACAAATAAGAATTTTATAAAATGCAAGAAAATTGAAGGAGAAAGAGGGAGGAGAAGGGAAGAGAAAGAGTAATAAGAGGAGGAAGGGGAGGAGGAGAGGGAAAAGATGAAGGCAGAGGAAAAGTAAATTTTACTAGGGATGACAATGGTTATTTTAAACAGATCTGATCAAATCAAACATTGTCACCCCTCATGAGAATATTTAATGAAAATAACCAACAAACTGCCCCAGTTCTGTGAACTGTAGGTCTTTACATGGAGGGTGCCAGAGTACTCCCAGAGGAGGGAAATCTAAGATGACAGGTCAGAGATCTGTTACCTTTCCTTGGTAAGAGAAGAAGTGCTCTAGGGTAGTTCCTTAATTATGGCATTTATTAAGCAGCATGGCCTAATGGCAAGAGCATGGGCCTGGGAGTCAAAAAACCTGGGTTCTAATTCCGGCTCCAACACTTACCTGTTGTGTGACCTCAGGCAAGTTACTTTATTTCTCTGGCCCTCGGTTTCCTCATCTGCAAAATGTGGATTCATTACCAATTCTTCCTCATACTTCGACTGTAAGCCCCATGTGGGACCTGATTATCTCGTATCTAGTATAGTGACTGACACATAGTAAACACTTAAATACCACAATTATTATTACCTGCTGAGGTAGGCACAAAAATAGCAGATGGGAACAGTCCCTGTCCCCAACAGGTCTCCCAAGACATCTTATTTTTTATTTTACAGATGAGGAAACCAGCGGGCAAAAGAGGCTAACTGATTTGCCCAAGGTCACTAGCAGACCAATGGTAATGCTGGGATTAGAGTCCAGGTCTCCTGACTCCTAGTCCTAAATTTTTTCCACTAGACAATGCTCACCCACTAACACAAGCAGGAAATAATCGATGGTATTTATTGAGCACTTATATGCTCAAGTGCTGTACTGAGCACTTGGGAGAGTACAATATAACAGAATTATCAGACACAATCCCGGCTCATAATGACTTTGCTGTCTAGAGGGGGAGCATAGCCTAGTTTAGGTACTCAGGTCCGACATCTCTCTGGTGGAATTGGGGAGAAGAGGGGAAGAAGAGGAGCTCATAGAGTAGGAGTAAGCTTCAATTAAAGGAATAGAAACGGCTCTTTTTTACCCCCCACCACCCCCTTAGGTCTGTCGGCGTTGCCAGACCCGTCTTTTCTAATGGTCTCTGGAAACCCACTTCAGTGGTTTACAGAGGATGTGGTTTCAAATGCTTCCTCTGTTACATCAGATACACATCAACATGAAAGTTGTTCTGGGTAAACGTAAGGGGGAAAAAATTCATCAGAAGCGAAAATCTGGTGAGGTGACACTTGCCTTGACATTAATCCCAGATGTTTTCTTGATGGAGACGGTGTGGGTTGGAAGTTATGGAGCACAGACTAATGGTAACAGAGTTCAAATTCCCCATTACTACCTCTCAAATGTAGGAAAATATGTGAAGACTAAGCACCTTTCATAAATAATAGATATGTTATGATTGGGGCTTTAAATATGTCTATCATCATTTATAAAGATTGGCTTACATATATTTTAATGTATTTTCAGAAAACCTGAAACTACTAAGTGGAAAATACACTGATTTTCCAGGTAGGGCAGCCAGAAGCACACTTAAAGGCCCAGAAATTATAAGATTTCCTCATCAGAGAAGCATGCTGTATAACTGAAGAATAAACCCTTATGTGAGTTGAATGACTTCATAAATTTAGCAGGTCAAAACAGCTAGAGGGCAAAAAGCAACTCCCTAAATTGGCCCTCACCAGGTTCTAAAGCCAGTCAATCAATTAGTAGCATGTATTGAGCACCTACTCTCAGCAAAGCATTGTACTAGGGACTTGGGAGAGTCCAGTAGAGAAGCAGTAGGGCCTAGCAGATAGAGCATTGGGCCTAAGAGCTAGAAGCACCTGGGTTCTAATCCCAGCTCTGCCACCTGCCTGCTGTGTGACCTTGCCCAAGTCACTTCACTCCTCTATGCCTCAGTTACCTCACCTGTCAAATGGGGATTAAGACAGTGAGCCCCCTGTGGGACAGGGACTGTGTCCAACCTGATTAGCTTGACTCTCCCCTAGATCTTAGAACGGTACCTGGCACTCAATAAGCGGTTCACAAATACCAAAAAAAAAAAGTCAGTAGACACAAAACCTGCCCTCAAAAAGCTTACAACCAAAATAAAGGAGATAGAAACTAAAATTACAGATAGAAGAGGCCTAGGTTAGCTTTGCCTGGTGTTTGCCCTCTAGACAGAGAAGAACCCATCAGGTGAGATTATGATGGTATGAAACACATTCTTGATTTTTTTTTTCTTTAAAGTATCTGTTCAGTGCTTCCCTTCTCAGGTTCGCACCTGGAGAGTTTCCAATACTCTACCAGCCTCAGTTACTGGAGGGAGAGTCAAGCAGAGGCCCATCCATTCCATTCCTAGCTTGGGCAGTGTCTAGAGAGTGAAAGGCCATCTGCTACAAGTCAAAACTCACCCATGCTGGGCAGCAGCAGCATTGGACAGAGTCAAGAGTGGACATTCAAGTTTACTGTGTGGAATAATACTTCCGTATTATTACCAAGAAGACTCTATGGATCCCCTATAGAACAATTGCAGATGGAGAGCGGGGCCTTCTGGGAGAGATGTGTCCATGGTGTTGCTATGGGTCAGAAACGTCTCGATGGCATGACAAGACACCTTAAGTGCTTACTATACTCCAAGCACTGTACTACATGCTGAGGGAGATACAAGACAGTCAGGTTGGACACAGTCCATGTCCCACATGGGACTCACAACCTTAATCCCTATTTTACAGATGAGGTAACTGAGGCATAAAGAAGTTAAGGGATTTGCCCAAGGTCACACAGCAGACAAGTGGCGTAGCCGGGATTAGAACACAGGTCTGCTGACTCCCAGGCCTGTGCTCTCTCCACTAGGCTACTCTGCTTCTCAAGTATCAAATATCAATGGCCAATAAAGCTTATAGTAGAAGGATGGGAGCTGGAGAGTAAGGCTTTTTGATAAACTCAGATGAGTACATGGAAATGGCACTGATAACGATACCCAAAGAGGAAAGTATGAAAAGCCAGGAGCAAGGCTAAGTTCAGAGCAGGTAATATCTATTTCAAAACACTGCCACCTTGCTTATAAGTTTTTAATTAACCTGTTTCTGACCTAGACCACATGTTTGTCTGGAGGAGTCTTCCAGGGCCTTTTTCCAGTTATGACATCTTAAGAAATGAGAAGGTAAATGTCAGAGGGGCCTCAATGTCAGACTGTTTGGTCTCCCCTACCTAATAATATTAATTATTATTAATAATAATAATGTTGGTATTTAAGCGCTTACTATGTGCCAAGCACTGTTCTAAACGCTGGGGTAGACACAGGGGAATCAGGTTGTCCCACGTGGGGCTCACAGTCTTAATCCCCATTTTACAGATGAGGGAACTGAGGCACAGAGAAGTTAAGTGACTTGCCCACAGTCACACAGCCAAGTGGCAGAGCTGGGATTCGAACTCATGAGCCCTGACTCCAAAGCCCATGCTCTTTCCACTGAGCCATGCTGCTTCTCCATTATTATTGCTGTGACAGCTTCTATCTGCAGCTCCATTCACAGGACAGACCTTCTAAAATACAGGTGGAAAAGCCTCTTGCATACAAGATAACAATAAGCTTGTTTCTTAAAATGAAGCCTTCCTCTTATTGTGATACAGATTCAGGGAACTAACAAGAAGAGGAAGAGAAGCAGGAGAAAAGAAAACAGGGGCAAGACTTGGGAAAAATTCAGGAACCAAAGAGGGCCTTAAGGTAGATTTTAATTCCTTCTCTCCCACTCCCTTTTGCATCACTCTGGTTTACTCCCTTTATGCTCTGCCCCCGTGACCCATAACACTTATGTACATATTCATAATTTATTTTAATGTCTGTCTCCCTCTCTAGACTGTAAGCTCATTGTGGACAGGGGCCAAGTCTACCAACTCTATAATATTTGTATATTGTATTCTCCCACGGGCTTAGTACTGTACTCTGCACACAGTAAGCACTCAAAATATACTACTGATTGATTTATATTCCCCAGCACCCAAAGGCGTTCAGCCAGGTAACCAGACCTTTACTTTCTCTCATTCAGGACAATTAAATAATGGACTCAAATCATTCCAAATGTGAGAAATTATGCTTAATCCACTCAGTCACCAAATCCCATCTTTCAACCAAATTGAGCTTGAGGAACAAATTGAGCTTAAACGTTTTTTCCTCCAGTGGAATTCCATTTCTAAGAATCAATTTGGAAGAAGGAGAGATGGACAGGAAAAAAGAAAATGGATGAGATTTTCTCTTTTTTTGGAGGCTGGGATTTAAATTTGAAATTCTTAAAGAAAGGGAAATCTGGATACTAATTGTATGTAGTTGATATGCTCACTGTAGTCTTCATTTTGCTTTTCCCCCCAATAGTATCTCCTCCTTTCTTGGTTAAAGAGAGGTGTTAGGCACACAAAGGATAGATGTACCAATCAATCATATTTACTGAGCCCTTACTGTGTGCAGAACATTGTACTAAGCACTTGAGAGAGTACAATACGACAATATAACAAAGATTTCCTGCCCACAATGAGCTTAAAGTCTAGATGGGTTGGAGTGTGAGGGGGAAATACCTCAATTAAAAGAGGATGGAAAGCAAATCGAAGTGGAAGATAGGCTGCTCTGATGATAAGGACTAGCCCTTTTCTCCTCTATAGAGCAGTGAAAGGAGCACAGGTCTGGGAGTCAGAAGACCTGGGTTCTAATCCTGACTTCATTGTACCTACTGAGTGACCTTGGTTCCAATCTCGGCTCTGCCACTTTGCTGTGTGACCCTGGGCAAGTCACTTCAATTCCCTAGGCCTGTTACCTCATGTGTAAAATGGGGATTAAAACAGAGCCCCATGTGGGACATAGATTGTGTCCAACCTGATTAGCCTGCATTTACCTCAGGGCTTAGTACAATGCCTGGTACACAGTAAGAGCTTAAATAACATTTAAAAAAAAAAGTCACTCACTGGTTTGTACCTCAGTTCCCAAGTAGAACCTGGCCAAAAAGAACTAGGCTGAAATCTAAGGGGGAAAAAAATTTGTTTTCTTTGAGGGTGAACAGCAGTCTATCCCAATTAAATTCAGTATTGTAAAACATAATTAAATGTGACTTAAGCCAATAGGATCCTAATTAGAAACCTCATGTAACATTGATGGATTTGTTATTCTTCAAATGGTGGAAACTATACTGTAAATAAGGTTTTTAATTAAACCGATTTCAAGTTTGCACAAACATAATGTGCTTCTAGCACAAGGGCAAGAAGGGAAGAGGCTGCTTCAAAAAGAATTCTAGCACTGGCCTGCTACCAGCTCAGGGGAGGTAGGGAGGGAAGGAGGGAGAGACCAGACAAAAGCTCCTTGCTATCATCTGGCTGCCTCTGGGATGGTGGTTTTTTCACCCAACTAAAAATCCCTTTCAGTTTACTGCCAAAATGATTCTGAGTCAAGGGAAAGAGATTCAGGTGTCTTGAGGACGACCGAAGGTCTGATGGGGCACATACTGAGGGGGACAAGCTCTTTGGGTCTTCTTGGACCCTTGCCTCTCTGACTGGATCTCGGCGGGGGATGGGGGAGTCCGCTCAGATTTGGGGTCCACGGAGAAGAGAAGTCAGCTCTGTTCAGATAGGGTGGCTCAGCTAGACTCGCAACAGCCATGTTGGTCTTGGGGTCTGGACTGCCCAGTGAAAAACCAGGAACCAGACATGAAAATGTCTCCCTCACATCAGGGATGAAGTGGCCCTGATGAACTGTCCTTAGAAAGGAGACAGACTCCCATCCTCTTATTCTTCGTCCCTCCAAAGAGCAACTTACCGAATAATTGGTAATAATAATCATAAGTGTGGTATTTGTTACATACTTTCTAAGTGCCATGCACTGTATTAAGCACTGAAATACCTTCAGTCTAAGCAGGTCCAACACAGTCCCTGTTCCCCATGAGGTCCCAGTCTAGGAGGGAGGGAAAGTAGGTATTTTATTCCCATTTTATGGATAAGGAAACTGAAGTCCAGAGAAGTGAAATGATTTGCCCAAAGTCATACAGTAGGCAAGGAGTGGAGCCAGGGTTAGAAACCAAGCCCCTTGGCTCCCAGACCTACATTCTTTCCCACCAGGTCACTCTCCCTGCTTAATTCCAGGTCTTAGGCACAATTTCCTGTGACTTCAGAAACATTTTCTCATCGTTCTTGAATGTGATCTGTGTCCTGGGGAACAGGGTGGAAAAGAGAAGGAGATGGAGCCAGCCAGAGAGACAAGACACTACTTTCCAAATTAAGCCATTGGGCTTCGGCTTCTATTTTTTCCCCATTTTTTTCTTTTTATTCCTTCCAGGAAAGTCCTGCTGCCCTCCTCTGAATCTAGGGTGCTTAATAAATGTTTGGTCTCACTGTTCTGTTAAAGGAAGTGAGGCAAGGAGACGAAGGAGTCAGCAGGGGGACCTTCTCAAACTCACCCAGTAAATCATCAAATTACTGTCTTTGGGGCTAGCTGAATCATTCTGATTCCAGATCATTGTAACCTTAACTTCAGAGGAAATAGATCATTAAGCTAACATTCCATTCAATATGATACGGCATCTCATAAAACAATCCGCTCTCCATGTCCCTTTTATGTGCTGGAAATCTATGAGGAAATCTTTTTTTTTTTTGCAACACAAATTACTGAAAAAAGCAGGAGAAAGTCAGTGAAGCCAAAGGAGAAGTCTAGATGTCATAGAATAAAATCTCTGGGTTGACCCCAGTGCCAAGGAAGGTAAGGGGAATAGCTAGGAGGACCCTCAAAGCAGCGGGGATCTTAGGGAGAAACAATTGGTCAATAAAGAGGCCACTCAATAATCATCATCATTATCATCATGGTATTTGTTAAGCACTTACTATATGACAAGTACTGTATTAAGTACTGGGGTAGATACAGTACAAACCCAGAGCTCACAGTCTGAAAGGGAGAAAGAACAGGTATCATATTCCCATTTTTACAGATGAGGAGACTGAGGCACAGAGGAGGTGAATGACTTGCCCAAGATCACACAGCAGGCAAGTGATAGAGCTGGGATTAGAACTCAGGCCTCCCGCCTCCCAGGCTATGTGCTCCTCATTCTCTCCTGAGGTCTTAGAACAGTGCCCTGCACGCAGTAAGCACTCAATAGATATCACTGAATGATTCACCTGTCCTCTAGATTGTAAGCTCATTGTGGGCAGGGAATGTGTACTCTCCCAAGTGCTTAGTACAGTGCTTTGCATACAGTAAGAACTCAACAAATATGATTGACTAACTGTCCTCTCTGGCAGAGCCAACTTCCAAAGGCCCAGGGCCACAGCAATTGTGCAGGGGTGGTGGGGAGGGAGGAAGTGGGATGGGGTGGGTAGGAATTGCTTGTGAATTGGCAGTCTTGCCAGTAAAGGGAGCTGCAAAGCCACCCAAGATCTGCACAGCCCCTGTGCACTGGGCCTGCTTCACTCCCCTGACTTGCTCTTTTCTTTTAACCCATCAGCACACTCCAGCTTTGATTTCCCAGTCCTGCGTGAACCACGAATTCCATTCGTTAATCACATCCTAATCACAGTCTCAGGGATTGCACCGGAAAGGAGCAATAGACACAAAGTAGATGTGTGTTTGATGAGAATAACCGATTACTTATAGTGTACAAAGTGGTCTGGTACCGAGAACAATCTAGCAGGGAAAAGGCAATAACTGTCTGAAGCAAAAGTATCAAACTGCCCATGGGTGTTGAAGCTTGTTTTGCTAAAAATTAAAATAGGGGGAGTTGATTGAATTTCCCCAGTCTGGGAAATACACTCTAAAGTACATTATGGGGAGGAGTGGATCACAGACTATGGAAACAAATAGAGTGGAAAGCATTCATTACTTACAAGAGGTGATGTCTGTCATTTAAATGAAATAGCTCTGATATGTAGAAACTCCAGAAAGGATATATCCCCACTAGCTTTTTTTTTCCTCTCTTCCTCTTGTAAGGTTGAGGGAGTTGATCTGTGACATTTTGGCCTGCTCTGAAGCTGAAACAGGGAAACCGAAAGCAGCCCAATAACATCTGCAGGAGAGAGCAGTGCTGTGTGGAATATACAATGGGCTAAAGCAGTGTGGTCTAGTAGAAAGCACACGGACCGGGGAATCAGAGAACCTGAGTTCTAATTCTGCCTTTGCCACTTATATGCTGTGAGAGATAAAGTTAATTGGATTATCGTGTATCTAACCTAGTGCTTCGTACAGTGTTTGGCACATAGCAAACCCTTAACAAAAATCACAATTATTATTATTAGGAGAGCAGACAGAAGTTGCAGACTTCATCATCTCTTGCTTCCAGTCAAACCCATGAGTTGTTTAACACGAAACTCTGGCTTTCAGCCTATATATTCAGCAGTTAAGACCCATGGATTTGTTCCTCTTATTGATTGACTGACCTAATTATCGTTGTCATTTCTATTCATTTTTCTATAGTCCATTCGATATCTTTTATCATCACCCAAATTCCACAAAAATCTGTTTCAGAAATGCAATGGGGGTGTTGAAAGCGGTTTAGAAGAGGGAGATTTCCATAGACTACCAAAAGGACATCAGGATTTCTTTCCATGCTGACCATCACCATTTCCTTCTATGCTGACCCCTTCAGAACAGTCACCTGAGCTTACAAACTGGAGACCCACTGGAGGGGGACAAAGTCTAATTTAGTCATGTACAAAGGCCCAGCACAACCTTTTGGCCCAGCAAATGCTGCCCATTGTGGGCAGGGACTGTCTCTTTTATTGCTTTATTGTACTTTCCAAGTGCTTAGGACAGTGCTCTGCGCATAGTAAGCACTCAATAAATATGACTGAATGAAATGTTCTGGGTATTGAATAACAATGACGATGATAACAACAACAATATTCTAAGCACTTACTATGGGTCAAGCACTAAACTGAGTGCTGGAGTAGGTGTGAGATAATCAGGTGGGACAGAGCCCCTATCCCACATGGGGTTCACAGTCTAAGGGGTAGAGAGAACAGTTAATGAATCCCCATTTTAGGGATGAGGGAACTGAGACACAGAGACGTTAAGTTACTTGTCCAAGGTCCAAGGCAAACGAGCAGCAGATCCAGGACCTAAACAATCACACATACCCCCTTCAAAGCCCTACTGAAGGCTCACCTCCAAGAGACCTCCTCAGACTCCTCAGACCCCCTTTTCCTCAGCTCTCCCTCCCTTCCCCGTCGCCCCAACTTGCTCCCCTAGCTCTTACCACCCCCTCCCCGCCCCAAAGCACTTGTGTATATATGTACATATCCGTAATTCATTTATATTAATGTCTGTTTTGATGTGATATATATCTATAATTCTATTTATTTATATTGATGCCATTGAAGCCTGCTTGTTTGATGTCTGTCTCCCCCCTTCTAGACTGTAAGCCCATTGTGGGCAGGAATTGTCTCTCTATTGCTGAATTGTTCTTTCCAAGCACTCAGTAAGTGCTCTGCACACAGTAAGTGCTCAATAAAATACGACTGAATGAATAAATGAATGACCTTTGATTCTCAAGCCCGTGAACTTTCCACTTAAGCCAACCCTCCCTACTTCTGTTTCTGTGGAGTGTTCCTACTGGGCCATGTGATCTGTGACCCAAAGGACTACCGAGATGAGTTAAAGGCAAATTTTGATCTTAAAGGTGAATTTCTTGACTCTTGTAAATCTTTGTCACACTCTGGTCTGTTTAATGAATACATTAGGGAATGACTGATGTTTACAAAGTTGTACAGAAACAGATATCAACTGAATTTAATATTATTTTGCAATTACTATAGAGTTGACAATTAATTATCCAACCCTGACTTGAAGTCTGGGGACACAGGATAAGTACTGCATTGTATGATCAAATAGATGTGTTTTTAGGAGAGAACCTGGATAAGGCAACAGTGGTTGCTTGGCAACAGTTATTTAGGTGGTTGGTCCAAGGCTATGAGTGGTTTGGGAGTCAGGAATAAACAAGATAGAAGTGTGAGTTTGGCTTTGGATAAACACAGATAATGGGGACAGAGAGAAAGGGAACTAGAATTGTGAACACATTCATTCATTCAACAGTATTTATTGAGCACTTACTATGTGCAGAGCACTGTACTAAGTGCTTGGCATGTACAATTCGGCAACAGATAGAAACAATCCTTGCCCAATGACGGGCTTATAGTCTAATCGGGGGAGACAGACGAACAAAAACAAGACAACTTAATCTCAATAGAGTCAAGGGGATGTACACCTCATTAACAAAATAAATAGGGTAATAAAAATATACACAAATGAGCACAGTACTGAGGGGAGGGAAAGGGAGAGGGGGAGGAGCAGAGGGAAAGGGGAGAAAGGGGGCTTAGCTGAGGGGAGGTGAAGTGGGGGCAGAGAGGGAGCAGCAGGAGCAGAGAGAAAAGGGGGGAGCTCAGTCCGGGAAGGCCTCTTGGAGGAGGTGAGCTCTCAGTAGGGCTTTGAAGAGGGGAAGAAAGTTAGTTTGGTGGACGTGAGGATCATATTTATTGAGCACTTACTGTGTGCAAAGCACTGTAACAATAATAATAATAATAATGGTATTTGTTAAGGGTTTACTATATGCCAAGCACTGTTCTAAGCGCTGGGGCAGATACAAGGTAATCAGGCTGTCCCACGTGGGGCTCACAGTCTTTATCCCCATTTTACAGATGAGGACCTAGTGAAGAGAGTGTGGGACAGGGAGTCAGGAGAAACAGGTTCTAATCCCAGTTCTACCACTGACCTGGGTGCAATGGGAGGTGTGAAGTTTTGCTTCCAACCTGCTAGGAGAAACATTCCCCCCCAGCCCCCAAGACAGAGGTAGGGAGGGAGGGAGGGGCTGTGAACCAGGTGCAGGGTAGCCCCACCCTGCCTCCTTGATGGTCTGCCACAAAGACGGCGTGAGTTGTGAGGGAAGAGGGACCTATCCCTAGGAAAACCATCCCGTCCCCTCGGGACTTACTTAATGCTCACTATGAGGCAGGGCAACTTGCCATTTACTGGCAGCAGGGGCCACCCAGGCAGGAGCCAGAAGCTGGGGCCGCTTCAACTGTGGGATTCCCGGACCGCTGCCAGATTGGAAATCCAGCCCTCAATGGTTTATCTACCCCCAGCCTTGACTTTCCACTCCTCTAACCCATCCCTCCCTCCTTGGTGCTGCAAGGGGGAGGGAGAATTGACTGGACAGAACTGACAGGGCATAGGGCACCCCCACTGGAGAAGCAGAGGAAGCTGACTCCAAGAGCCTAATATTGATAATTATTACTGTTGGGGTAATTGTTAAAGGCTCTCTCTTACACTAGATAAAAGATAATCAATCCGACATAGTCCCCGTCCCAAATGGGGCTCGGGAGTCTGATGGGGAGGGAGAACTGGTAGTGAATGCCTATTTTACAGATAAGGAAACTGAGGGCTGGAAAAGTTAAGTGACCCAGCCAGGGTCACACAGGTGAGTGATAAAGTTGGATCAGAACCCTGGAATTAGAACTCAGGTCCTTTGACTCCTGGGCCCAGGCTCTTTCCATTAAATCACAATGCTTCCATTCTCCTTTCCTGCTCTGACTGCTCCTCTCCCTGCACTCCGGCTCCAGGGAGGCCACTGTGGGCACTTTTTTTCATGGTATTTGTTAAGCGTTTACTATGTGCCAAGCACTGTACTAAGTACTGGGGTAGATACAAGCTAATCAGGTTGGACCCTGTCCCACATGGGGCTCACAGTCCCAGAGGCCCAGAGAAGTCAAGGTCATTCATTCAGTCTACAATATTTATTAAGCACTTACTGTGTGAAAGACACTGTACTAAGCACTTGGGAAGGTACAGTATAACAATAAACAGTGACAATTCCTGCTCACAGTGAGGGACTAGAGGGACTAGACTGGCAAGTCAAGACTGGAAAGTCAAGTGACTTGCCCAAGGTCACACAGCAAACACGTGGTGGAGCTGGGATTAGAACCCTGGTCCTCCTGACTTCTAAACCCATGCTCTAACTACTAGGTAATGCTGCTTCTGACCAGGTGGCTTCATTTTTCCACTCTTATGTCATTATTATGGTATTTATTAAAGGGCCTACTATTTGCCAAGCAGTGTTCTAAAGCACTGGGGTAGATTCAAGTTTATCAGATCGGACTCAGTCCCTGTCCCACACGGGGCCGGACCCCCAGTCTATGAAGGAGGGAGAACAAGTACTGAATCCCCATTTTACAGATGAGGAAACGGAGGCACAGAGAAGTATGGTGACTTGCCCAGGGACACCCAGACGCAGGATGAGAATCTAGTTCCTCTGACTCCCAGGCCTGTGCTCTTCCTGCTAGGACATGCTGCTTCTCACCATCTGGTACCCTGTCCTGTAGCCTGCTAAACTGTAAGCTCCTTGAGGGCAGAGATCAAATATTGTGCTCTCCCAAGTAGCAGTAGTTATTCATTCAATCGTATGTATTGAACGCTTACAGTATGCAAAGCATCGTACCAAGCACTTGGGAGAGTATAATATAAAAATAAACAGACACGTTCTCCTTCCACGATGAGTTTATAGTCGAGAGGGTGAGCTTACAGTCTAGTACTACAGACTAGTTGTAGTAATGGCATTTATTAAGCATTTCCTGTGCAAAACACCATACTAATGACTGGAGAAAAAATACGCCTGTAAGAATTAGACACCATCCCTGACCCTGAACAACTAAGCATAAGCGAGGGAGGAAGGGAGTGGGGAGACACCCCCCTAAGAATGACGAAACAATAAAAATCCACATGCTTTGCACATTCTGGGGAAGGGACTCAAGAACAAGAGTAAATCCTAGCAGGGGAATTTTGCTTTATTTAAAATCCTGTACCGTGTAGTGGGAAATCCCCATCATAATCAACTTAAACCTTCTAACACCGACACAATCTGCTGGTGCTATTTTCAGGAAGCTAGTGAGCACATTCTACGTGAAAATTAGGTTAAGTACCAAAGGACTACGTGTGTACATAACAAACGTGGGCCAGCCAGCAAAGTGGCGGAGGCACAGTTTGGCAACTGCACTCTAGTAATCCTGTTTCAAACACATGTCCGCGTTTCGTCTTGTTTGAATTCAAAGAGCAGAGAGGAGGGTGGATGGGGAGGACTGGGGGGCAAAGGGGAGAGCAAGATGGGGCATGTAGGTGCTTTGATGATTTTTAAAAGAAAAATATAATGCAGGTGTGTCTTTGCTTTCACTGCTGAGGGGAGGAGAGAAGCTAAGTGGGAGAAGTAGAGAATTGCTCTCTATCCCCTTGCACTAAGTAAAAGACTGCAAACTCCTTGAGGGCAGGAATGGTACCAACTCAATCTCACCCAACAGTTTAATACAGGGCTCTGCACAACTGACACTAAATCCCGCTGATTGAGTCACTGGGTGTGGACAAGTGTTGAAGGAAGCTAGGAGAGGAAGGGGGACAAGAGTTCTAATCTGATGTGTAGTAATTAAGGCTCTATCTTGCAGAGTGAGGAAGTTTCAATCAATTGATCAATTAGTTGATGGTATTTATCAAGCACTCACTGAGGGTCAAGCAGTGTACTAAGCACTTGGGCGAGCACAAGAGAAGACGACACATTCCCTGCCCTCAAGAAGCTCACAGTCCTATTGGGGAGACAGCCAAATATTATTTATTTTAAAACAGTGTACAAAGGACATATATATGACAGGAAGTATTAGGATGGAAGTAGAGAAAATCCACTGAAAATCCAAATCAATCACTGGTACTTATTGAGCCCGTACTGTGTGCGGAGCACCGGACAAAGAGCTGATATTAACCAAATGAAATAAAAATAAACATATACCTATAGGCAGAAGTACCAAAGACCCTTTGGAGAGCAGGGATCATGCCTACCGGCCGTACTGTACTCTATGTGCTTAGTACAGTGCTCTACACATGGAACCACTCCATAAAGACCAGTTATTGATTGATTGGACCCATTATCATAGTGGAAACTCACCCTTTATAACCAGCATATCTTCCCTCCCTGAGATGGTTCAGGAAAGGACAAGAATAATGTCTCCTGTGAAGTCAATTTCTTCTTGTGTCGATATACCCTGTCAGGCTGCTTCCCAAATGCCTTCCCACACGCTCTCTGATCACAACTGAAGATTGCCAGCTTCACAAAAACATTGGATCCTTCCTTTTCAACTGAATTCGACAACCAGGTAGGCTAATTCCAAACTCCCTTCCAGTGCCATAATTGGCTCACTTTGGAGCTGGGCATCTCACATCTTTGCTGTGCCTTTGAGATACATCTAGGTTATGCTTTATGATGCATTATACGTTAGGTTGGCTAGAGGGTCCATTTTCCACAGGACCAGGACCCATATTTATGCCAACTGTGATTTCTTGCCCCTTTCCCTACGAAACCATTCTCTAAGATGCAGCTGAATCAATCGATCATTTTTATTAAGCACTTACTGGGTGCTGACCACTATACTGAGCACTTGGGAGAGTATAATTTAGCACAGTTGGTAGACATGTTCTCTGCCCTCAGTGAGCTTACTCTACCTTTTTACTTTGATTCTCACTGGCATACACTTATAAAATACCCAGAACATAACACTTGAATGATCACAAAATCCCAAATGTGTGCTGCTACTATACTTTTCTCAAAAATCAATATGTTTGTTTTTAAAAACTGTATCCAATTTTCTCGACCCATTAATGGTTTACACCCATCCCCGAAGAGAAGAAATAGCATCTGTTTTCTTACTGATGGAATACAAAATACCTATTTTCTCCAACTGGGGCCACAGGAAGTGTCACCTCAGGCAGCAAGCCGTGCATTTTAAATAGTTAAAAGTTCCCCCCACATCATCTTCATAGAGATGGTGACTCTTGCTCATCAATTTTGCCAACTTAGAATACCTCCAAGATGCAGTTTTATTGAACAGTTAATTGTTGAAAAAGTGTTTAAAACTGGGAGCAAGAACAAAAAAACCACTCAGATTATCATTCCAATCTCTGAAATAAGAAAATCCTACCTTTTCTCTACTTGTCTGCTGATTAAATGAAAAGATACATCACACAACTTCATTCGCATAATCATTCCTTATTTGCAAACATCTCCCCGTAAGTGCAGACAGGCAACTAACAAGATCAAGGTACTGGCAGTGACAGCAGCAGTAGAATTTATGAGCATCTTCTGACCACAGTGCACTCTGCTAAAGACATGGGAATACTACAGACGCACCAAACATTCTTCAACTGCAAACATGTAGGCCAAACTTTCATACCATTACCAGAATCTGGAATGTGTGTGTTGCTCGTTGCGGGCAGGGAACGCGTCTACCAACTCCTTTACTTTGCATTCACTCAAGCGTTTAGTACAGTCCTCTGCCCACAGCATACACTCTATAAATATGATTAACCACACTATTCAAAGCTCATATAGGAAAATGTCTCCACTTTTCTAGACACATAAATCCATGCACAAGAAGAGCAGCCAATTGCTCAATGATTTGAGGTCTGGGGTTTCCGTAGCAAGAAAGGAAAGGCAGTTTTCCCATCCATTTATGAACTTTACTTATTTTATTTTTCCATAGTCTGATTACTCCCAATGCTTTGGTACAATACTTCCGGCTTCCACTTTAGGCATTCACCTTTTGTCTGTCCATCGCTCCTGTCAGCTCATTTCTAGACTGCACACTTGTTATGGACAGGGAATGGGTCTGCTAATTCTGTTGTATTGTACTCTCCCAAGCACATAATACAGTGCTCTGTACATAGTAAACACTCAATAATAATAATGGTACTTAAGTGTTTACTATATGCCAAGCATTATTCTAAGACTGTGAGCCTCATGGGAGACATGGTCTATGTCCAGACCAGATTAATCTGTAGCTACCTCAGTGCTTAGCACATAATAAGTGCTTAACAAATACCACGACAATAATAATAATAATGATGAAATATCCCCGCTTTCTTGATTCTCCAAAAACTAGACTGCTCCTGGCCTTGAGGATTCTGCTCTCTTCAGCCCCCTTGGACTCCTTCCAATCCTCACTACACCCATCCAACCCCAAACCCCAAGCAACTCCACATCCCAAGGCTTCAGGGGATCAACCCCCCTTCTCAAAGAAATTCCAGATTCCTAAGACTCTCCAAATTCTCCAGGTGGTCACTCCTGAGCCAAACAGCCCCATGTTTTCAACCACCAGAATTTAATTTAAAAAGAAAATAATGACAGCAAATTGAAAGCTACAGTGCCTTGGAAGCATGACCCTGGGTGTTTGTTGAATAGGGCTATGGAATATGGGGAAACGGAGAAAAGAGGGGGAAAGGGGAGGAGAGGGGGGCAAGGAAAAGAATGGTTTATCTCTTGAGAAATAAATCAGTCGACAGCATTTACTGAGTACCTAGTAAGTGCAGAGTACTATACTAAGTACTTGGGTGTGTTCCATAAAGTTAGAAGAAAAGATCTGTGCCCTCAAAGACTGTGCTAACTAGTGGGAGAGAAATCCCTACCTGAGGGATTTGGAAAACCCACAAACTGGATAATCCCTCTCTGAACCCACCTTTTCACTTGAAGTAAGTGTGCCTTACGTTTGATCATAAATATTAAATAAAATTGGAAGTATTTTTAAGGCTGTCTAACCTAACCTACCTACTTTGCTTCACTCATCTCTCCCACTGGCCTACTTTTGCCTACCCCTTCCCACATGCCAGGAACTCCCTCCAGCTTCACACCCAGCACTTAGAATAGTGCTTGGCACATAGTAAGTGCTTAAATACCATCATTATTATCCAACATCCATCCCTCTAGACTGTAAGCTCATTGAGGGCAGGGAATGTGTCCATTTATTGTTGTATGGTACTCTCCCAAGTGCTTAGTACAGTGCTCTGCACAAAGTAAGCACTCAAATACAATTGAATGAATCCAACAGAACAATGCTCTCCCTATCTTCCAAGTTCTTCTAAAAATCTCATCTCCTCAAGAAGGTCTTCCCTACTTATTCTCTCATCCCCTCACCTCTCTCCCACAACTACACACTTAAGCACACACAGTCCTCCTTAACACTTATGCCCCCACATATGTAATTACTTAAAGAATCTGCGATTTCTTTAGTGTCTGTCTCTCATAGGTTGTAAGTTCCTTGAGGGTAGAATTGATGCCTACTCATTCTAATATACTCTGGGAGTCTAAAAGACCTGGATTCCAATCCTGGCTCTATCACTGTCCACTACGTGTTCTTGAGCAAGTTATCAAACTTCTCTGGGCTTCAGTTTCCTCATCTGTAATATAAGGATTAAATTTCTGATCTCCTTCCCTCTTAGGCTGCAAGCCCCATGAGAACAAGTCTATGTCTGATCTGATTTGATTTATTTTTTATATGGTATTTCTTAGGTGCTTTCTATGTGCTAGAAACTGTTCTAAGCCCTGGGGTAGATACAAGATAATCAGGTTGAATATAGTCCACGTCCGATATGGGGCTGTCTTAATCCCCTTTTTACAGATGAAGTAACTGATGATCACAGCAGTTAAGTAACTTACGCAAGGTTACAGCAGATGAGTGGAACAGTCAGGATTAAAACCTAGGTCCTTCTGATTCCCAGGCCTGTGTTCTACTCCTATGCCATGCAGCTTCTCTGCTTATTTTATCTAGCCCAACACTTAGCACAGAGGAAGGGTTTAACAAACACCAAAATTATTATTACTGTGAAACCAGCAAACCATTCCACATACCCAGAGACATCTTTGTTGCATCTTTCAGAAAAAGCTTCTAAAAACCAAGTACCTCAAAAAGCAGAGCAGCAGTGAAATCTTCAGTGCATTTTCTAAACTGTCCATTACAGGAGTGAAAGTTTTTCTGAATGCTTGTCTCAAAAGTCAATCAAAGGAAATACCAGTAGTATAAAGTCCCACTCTTGGTTTTTCCTGCTTCAGGGGAAGGTATGTCACACCACCTAACACATTCGATAGTTTCCTAATGAACTGTAGTGCGAGAAAACAACAACAGACCATGCTTGCTAGATAATCTGAGAAATCAAAGGGCTGAACAACGATTCATTTGTGAGACGTTGGTGAGAGAACCTCAGAAAATTTCAAAACTCCCTCCGGCCTGAAACGAATCTTGATTTAAAAGAGCTGTTTTTCTTTGCCTGCTCAGCACACTGGTGGCATTAACTTTAAAGCTACCTATTTTACGAGGATCCGCTCCCTGCAAAGTCCCCCCAAACCACAGCATATTTAACTGTATTTTAAGAGAAAACATAGTAGGGAAAAAATCTTTCAAATATTTTCCTTCCTATCGGGTTTCATCTGTAAGCCACCACTTCATTTTCTCCATTGAAAATATCGCCCTTAAAATGCAGTTTCTATTTCCAGATACCCCCGAGCCTACCCCATAAAAAGAGATGGTTTTCTGTGATGTTTCTGAGGGAGTTGGGACATGGAGTGGAAACTGGAAACCGACTGGAAAATTCACTTTCTGTAAAGTACCTCTTTCCCTGGCCCTAAACATCCCACAATTTCTCATCCCGGGATGAAGAATGTTATCTCTTCATTTAAATATATTTTTTTCCTAAAGTTTGATTTATCGTGACTTAAATGTATTTTGAAACAGTATTTACTTTGGCTGGTCAACGAGAGACCTCTACGGACCCTCTGCCTTTCTTTCTTCTGAGGAATTTCCTAATGAAAATGGCTCAGCTGCTCTTCCAGGGGTTCCAGACACACATGCTATGGGGTGGATACAAGATAATCAAGTAGAACACAATTCCAGTCCCACATGAGGCTCACTGTCTAAGTAGGAGGAATGATAGTATTTTATCTCTATTTTACAGATGAGGAAACTGAGGTCCAGAAAAGTTAGGTAACTTACCCAAAGTCACCCAGCAGGTAAGTGGATGAGCCAGAATCAGAATACAGATTCTCTTACTCCCAGGCCTGTGCTCTTTCCATTAGGCCATGCTGCTTTCTCTGTGATGACTTTTAAACAGTCACCATCATGTAGCTCTACTAACATCTACAGTGTGCAAAGCACCATCAGAAGCACTGGGGAAAGAAAGTACACAAAGATGAAGGATACCTGGTTTATAGATGGCATCCAATCAAAAGTAATGAGCACTAACTGGATGCAGTTAGTGTACTGAACACTGTACTAAATTCTTGGGAGGGTCCAATGAAGTAGACAAGATGCCTGCTTGGATTCAAATTCCTTAAACAATTTGATCCCACCATGTCTGCCCTGGGATTACAGACCCAACTAAAACTGCTGGGAGGTGGGGGCTGGGGGTGTCTGCTCTCTCCAATAGAAGAAAAATGTATCTGTCTGTCAAGGCGGATCCAAGGCAGGAAAGACTTGGTAAGTGGCTGTACACCACTTCACTTAATCAGTGATATTTACTGAGCATTCATGGTGTGCAGAGCACTGCAATAAGCACTTGGAAGAGTGCAACAGAGTTAGTAGACACAATCCCTGCTCCCAAGGATTTTATAGTCTAGTAGGGGAGCTTACGATTTAACCCAGACTTTAAAGACCTGAAAGCAGGTGGGGGGGGGGGGGGGGGGATGGAGAGAGGAAACAAATTAAAAAAAAAACAAACCATGAAATTCACCTTCCCTACTTCATGATCCCATCACAAGTAAAATGTGGGGGGCAGGGGGGAAGACCTAACCAAAAAGAGGTCATGGACCTTCTAGTTGCCAATCATCCTAGTCTCTGATGGTCCCAACTGGGAAGGCATGCCACTGAACCACTCCCATCCTCTTCTAGCCACCCCTCAGGCTCAGCATTCATTCCTGACGACCCCAGGATGTTCTCCTCCCATGGTGTTGGAATATTTATGCATCCCTCACTGTTGAGAGGGCAGCCATAAATCAGCTCCGAGAGTAATAATCCAGCCACACCAAAAATTATTTTTAAAAATACCATGGGTTCACAGGGCAGGGAGTCCTTTACAAATCTGAATTTGATAAGCCTCACAACAGCCTTGGGTTGGCATTATTATTTCAGGTTTACAGAGAAGTAAGTCGCTTAGGTAACAAGATGGAGGAACTTATTCACCGCTATAGCGCTATAGCTCAGTAAAGGGACCTCTAGGAGCTTTCCTTACTCCACGTGCTGACTGGCAAGGCTAAACCATTCGTATTGTACAAGAAAAAAAATTCCAGCCGCCTTCACTTTTTATTTCCTCCACTGAACAACCCGGGCACGTTACCGATTGTAGAAGACGAGGGGGAAGAATTCGGGAAAGGCCGGCAAAATGGAATTGGTGGGGAGAGGGAGAAATAGGGTGTCTTTACCCTTAAAGAAGCAGGCACAGGTAGAAAATTAAGTGATACTTCCTGCTCCTCCCCCTACATCTTCTAGGCCTCTGGCATCTGATGCTCCATTGGCTTTCTGGTTCCTTACGGTCTGCAGCATATTCATAGCTGCTGTTATAATATAGTCAATCACATTGCAGTTAGATCAACTGTTTATAAACTTAAAGGCCCTGGGGATGTTTTTTCCCGCCTTTTCCTAATCTAAAACCAGGATTATTTACAGCTTGTTCAGCATCAACAGAGATCTAAGTATGGTAAGAAACAGAGAAGGAGATACAGCCTGCTGGGCTTGTGAGGTAAACCTGCTCGCAGGAAAATAATTGCTGGGAAAAGTTGCAAGAGTGAAGGGGTGGAGGGAGGGAAGATGTGATTGACAACAGATATGAAAATTGCCAGGCAGAAAGTCTGAGGAAAGGACAGAGAGGCGTAAAAGTGTTTCCAATCCTTCAACTCGCAATGAATAAGGTTTCTACAGAAGGAAACAAATCACCTCAATTAGGCAAACATCTATTCTCTTCAAAATAAGCATGTTTACACAATCCACCAATCAAGAATCCTAGAAGGATGCGAAAAAGGTGCTGATTTTATATTCTTTACACTTCAGAGAAACATTAGCAGCAGTTTGTAAATTCACACACTCCCAAATAAAAGGAAAAATTCAAATTAACATTACGTGCCATCAGACTGTACCGGGGAGAGCTTTAATATTCATGTTCTGTATTAATGGGGGGGGGGCGGTTATTTTGAGCATAAAATTCCATTTTCTATCCACTTTAAAGGAAAACAGCCACGCAAGTACTTTCTCTTTCATTCGGCCCATTGCTCCCATGGGCATCCATGGACCAAAACTGGGATGCTAATAGATACATCGGCAGGAATCTGATCCCGGGGATAATTGGAATTCTTGACCCTAAATACGAAAAGGCAATCCAGGAAATCCTGTTCATCTAAATGATATACGAATACATGTTAGAGGCAAATAAGGAGGGGAAACGGAGAGGGCAAGAGGGTTGGGGGGAAGAGGAGGATACAACCGGTTTTAGGAGACTGGAAGTCCCCCGTGTCCAATATGATTATCCTGTATCTACTTCACTGATTAGTGCAGTGCCTGGCATATAATGAGTGCTTAACAAATACCACAACTCTCCATATTAACAACGACACAGGAGAACTAAAGAGAAAGGGTAAAGAAGTCTGAGAAAGTCAGAGGTTGGCAGGCTGGACCTAAGCCTTGGCTAATGGATACATGACTGATCGAGATTCTATTCCCAGCTCCATCCTATTTCTTCATTAAGTCAAATGGCCTTCTCTTTGCCTCAGTTTTATCACTTGTAAAATGGGGATTGAACACTTGTTCTCCCTGCTACTCAGACTGTGAGTGCCACGTGGCACAGAGCCTGTGTCCAACCTGATTATCTTGTATGTAACCTGACCTTAGTACCCTTGGCCTACGGTAAGCAATTCACAAATACCACAATTATGAGGGATGTGGTGGGGATCGATCAATGAGTTCTTACTGTGTGCAGAACACTGTATTAAATGATTGGGAGAGGACAACAGTGGAAAAAAACCTGAAAGGAGAGACTCATGCCCCGCACAACAATGGTTGCCGGTTCTTCTCTCACTTCTTAAAGTTATAAAGATAGCATAGCTGAGGGCAGGAAGCCTCAGGCCTGAAGAGCTCTGAGCTTAGCAGAAGAAAGGAGCTGTGCAGATAACAACAACAATAATTTGTTATTCGTTAAGCATTTCCTATGTGCTAGGCACCATTCTAAGCACTGGGGTGGATACAAGCAAATCAGGTTGGACATAGCCTCTGTCCCACGTGGGGCTCGCAGTCTCAATCCTCATTTTACAGATGAGGTAACTGAAGCACAGAGAAGACAAGTGACTTGGTCAAGGTCACACATCGGGTAAATGGCAGACCTGGGATTAGAACTTGGGTCCCTGATTTTCAGATCCAGGCTCTTTTCCATTAGGCCACATTGCCCTGAAGTTAGCACCTCTAGCTGTACCTTCTAGAGGTGGGCTTTCAGGCTATTAAAATGAAAAAAAATTATACATATCAAGACACCTGTTTTGGGATCTGGATTTAGAAAATAGAAAAGCTTTTTACAAAATGAAACAAACTGCTCTTTAGCATTAACTAAACTGGATTTGGAAGAAAGCACTGCTTTTTAATTGTACAGGAAATTGGATACACTACTAAACAAATCTAGAACCGGGTGACTAAGCTCCTAGATAATTACGAGCCCCTTCATAGGAACCTAGAGGAGGCAGTTCCCTTTTAAAACTTTCTCATGCCTGCTGTTTTGTTGAACTTGGCCCAGTGTTCTTCCAGGGTGGTTGACAAGATAGTGGTATGTTGAGCCCTCTTGCAGAGTAGTATCACCCCATGGAATTACAGAGAATATGAAGGTTAAGAAAGGAGACAGATTGACCCTTAAATGTTAGAATTCACGGTGCCAAAAGTTTTTTTTCCCAAGCAAGGATTCCAGCAATATTTTAAAAGATGTGCCCCTGGGTTTATGATAGGCGGTGTGGCCGAGTACGAGTCAGAGGATATGAAAATCTAACCCCAGCTCTGCAATTTACCTACTGTGTGACCTTGGGCAAGTCACTTAACTTCTTGGAATCACAGTTACCTCATTTGTAAAAGAGGGATGAAAACCTTTTTCTCCCGCCTACTCAGGCTGTGAGCCCTATGTGGACCAAGGGATTGTATCCAACCTGATTATGTCCACCCCAGTGCTTTATAGGGTTTTTGGCAGAGTGAACGCTTAAATACAATACTAATGTTTTCAAATTCCCGCATTCACATAGTCCTAGAAGTAGCCCACTCCAGTTAGGCAGCTGAACATCGTGAAGAACAGATTGTAAACTCCCTGATGGCAGGGAACGTGTCAACCGACTATTTTATCGTGTTCTCCCAATCACTTAGCTCGGTGCCCTGCACTCAGTCAGCACTCAATAAATATGATCCATGGATACAAGAACAGACAGATCTTTCTACTGGCAATCACAGATTTCCAACTTCCAGGGATTTGGCTAATGTCTTAACTGAACCTTAATGACAGATGCTCAGAGTGATCTTGTATCTCCTGAAACATTGTTCTTATTTCTGGCAAACATACCTAGCACAGATGCTATATGAAGACACCTGCTGAGATTAAAGCATTTTAAGCCAAACCATGTTGAAAACAGTCCCTCAAACTCAAGAAAAGTAAAATACAGGCTGTAAATTGTGATTTTTTTTCCAGGGGTGGTGGAATGGATTTTATAACTTGTTAGTTTATAGGAAAACAGAACTCATGATTATTGAGCACTTGCTCTGTCCAGAGCACTATAATAGCCACTTGGAAAAGTACAATAGAGTTAGTAGACATGATTTCTACCTTCGAGGAGTTTTTAAATTTAAGAGGAGAGACACTAAGACACCACATTTTTAAGGAACATGAATCCCTTGGCATTGTAAAGTAGGTCTGTGCACCGTATAGAGTCATAATTAAATGCTAAGTGTAAACAGCTGCCCGGTTCATCTATTTCATTGGAACCAGTTCTCACGTTTGCAGGGAGTTCTAGGTCTCTGCTCCTCCACTAATTTTCCCAACCCAGTGGCTGCTTTTGTGACCCTATACATCTATATTGTAGCTCTAATACTGTCCCAGTAGCAGATAGCATTGTCAATGATATTTGAGCATTTCCAGTATGCAAAGCACTGTACCAAGCGATCTAGAGAATACAGCAGAATCATTAGACGCATTCCCTGCCCACAATGAGCTTGCAATCTAGAGAGAGTGACAAACATTAATATAAACAAATAAGGAATGGCTATGTACTTAAGTGTTAGACGGCTGAAGGACCGGTGAATATCAAGTGCTCAAAGGATACAGATTCAAGTACTTAGGTGACTCAGGAGGGAGAGGGAACTGGGTAAATTATGACAACAGGCCCCAAAAACAGGAGCCAAAAAAACCCAAAAGCCTTTCAACTGTTTATTTTTGGGTGTTTTTTTTAATCTTTTTAATCTAGGTGGTAGAAGTGCCTGGTGCCTGGAGATATTTAGGCTCCGAAGGGGTGGGACTGGAACAGCAGTTGGAAGCTTAATTATCTAACCCTCTTCTTGGCAACTCAAAGTTTCCAGGATTTTGAAAGATTACATCTCCCAGAGGTATCTCAGCCAACTGACAAAGTAGGTAGAACTTTTAAATTCTCTAGATTCTCAGCTCCTTAAGGGCAGAGATTTTGTCTACTCATTCTATTGTAAGAGCTTAGATCAGTACTCTGCAAAAAGTAAGAGCTCAGTGAATACCACTGATAGATCAAAATTCAGGAGGAACCGAAAGAGTTCACTCTTCCTTTCTCCTTCCCTCCCAGACAGACCCGATCGGCTCCCTCCAAAAATGTAAATGTGGGTACACTTTCTCAGATCCAAGAAAGCTGGTATGTTTATTGAAATTTGTGTGACCAGTGAAGTTTGAATAATTAGGGAAATGAAAGATTTTGGATTTAATTTGTTTCCTTTTTTGTCCTCTGTGATTTAAAAAACTGAAGTCATACATCTAAGATTTCTGTGGAGGTTGGGAAACACAACCTCAATTTTTTTTCTGTTTCCCTCCCTAGCCCAGGTTAAATAACTTTTACAAAATGCCACATGATTACAATCCTATGGTAGGTAAGAATGAATTTAGAGGTTTTTGAACAGCTCAAAAATCTAATATCAGGATCCCTAATTTCCCCTTAAACAATCTGACTGTTAAAAAATATATTAAAAAACTCAGAATGAGTAGAATTTTGGGCGATTCATAAAATTACTGCCATCCATTACCAAAAAGATTTGACAGTTATAAAAAAAAAGTGTAATTTTAGAGAAAAGTGATATCTAAAATGGATAGTGATTGAGCATTTATGATGGCATTTATTAAACTCATAAAAAGCCATAACTTGTAAGGTACTTGTTAAACACTATGTGCCAGGGTTTGTACTAATTTCTGGGTTGGATGCAAACTAATCAATCAGGTTGAACACAGTCCATGTCCTACATGGGGCTCACATCTTAAACACTTTTATTCATTCATTCAATCGTATTTATTGAGAGCTTACTGTGTGCAAAGCACTGTAATAAGAACTTGGGAGCTTACAATATAACAATAAACAGACAGTCCCTGCCCACAACCAGTTCAGAGTCTAGAAGGGAAGCCCCATTTTACAGGTGAGGTAACTGAGGCACAGAGAAGTGAAGTGACTTGCCCAAGGTCACAGGACAAGAGGCAGAGGTGGGATTAGAACCGAGGCCTTCTGTCTCTCAGGTCCAATGTCTATCCCCTAGGCCACACTGCTTCTTAGTTCAAAGCCTGTTTTATGTTTGGCAAAAAGTCCCATACTTTCTAGTCCCATGTGGGTGAAGCCATGAGAAAGATTAAAACAAAACCAAAAAAAAACCAAAGTGATATAATTCATATGAGGGGCCTAGCAGGTGACTGGCTATTCAAACACATCTCCCTGATTAGCACAAATGAATATTACACAGTCTAGTCCATCCACCCCACGTAGAGAGAGTGACACAGAATGTCCTCGGGGAATAAAATGGGTCAATATTTTTTTTTTTTAAAACCATTCACAAGACCTTTCTCTGAAAGAGGACAGAGTGCTTCAAAGAGCTCTACTCTCTGAGGGTTAGGATCTAGCTATGGACACCGGTAGTATGCATGAGGAGAGCCGAAACAAAACGAGAAAGTGACCTGTTCAATCTCCTAGAGCCATAATGTGGCAAAGAGCCACCATTACACGGAATCACCTCCCTCATTCACTCATTCCCCACATATGGCTGACTCCTGGGCAATGGAACAGCTGCCCTGAAAGCTTCTACCCAGGCTGTCATGTAAAATTCATGAATGCATTATTGCTGAGGAGACATATATGCTGCTTTCCTCCTCTAAAAGAGGGAAAAACCTTACCTAGTATTGAGAAGCTGGTTTTCTGAGCACCTCACATTTTCAAATGCCCAACCCATAAAATCGAGTCTGTAAAAATGCACCCTGCTTTATTTAGTCATTCTCTCCTCTTAAATCAAGAAGCCTCCTTTAGACCACACGAAATCTCTTTGAGGATTCCCAATTTAGCTCTTTAAAACAGAATTACCATGGACCGTTAGTGACTGCAAGCCAAATGTAGCTTTTAGACTCATTCATAAGATTTCCCTAAAATCCAGGATGCATTTTTACATCCTTAATGTATGTTTCCTTTGTTCAGAAATACGGCTTCACTGATTCTGGATTTATGATCTCCATTCTGATTATAGAATTCAGCATGCCCCATCAGGAAACATTTAACAGGGTACTTAGACATGCCAGAAATGGGCACTGCACGCTGAAGAGAAGAAATTACTATTTCTAATGATACATTAGTATTACGAGGATTTCAAGTTTCTCTACAAATAACCAATGACTCCCACTACAACTCAAAAATGAGAACAGCCTCTAAGAAAAGTCATTTTGTCTAGAAAGCCACAACACTAACTTGTACCTTACTTTTAATATTCAACAAGTAGAAAGTGATGTATGAGCCCAGTAAGTTCCTGGGTTAAAAAGAAGCACCAGTCTTCATACCAAAATAAAAGAAAATTTGCACAAAGTCCCAGACCAGTAGGTAGCTAGTAATACATCCTCCCACTGAGATTTTGTGAAGTTAAACAAGATAATATTCATGAACTGTTTGGGGTACCTCAGAAATAAAATGAAAGGCAAACAAATGTTGTGTTATCAGTAATAATAGTAATAACAGTGACCCAGAATCTAAATAATTAATAAATATAAATTTATAACAGACAAAAAAAGTATGCATAAGCAAGGCTTCTGAGAAGGATTTAGAAATGACTGAGGCATCATAGGATGCAGGAGGATCATAAGCAAAGGAGCTATTGTGATTACCTGTAAAAATTTGAAGACATTTGCCAAGTGGTAGAAAATGCATGCAAAGGAAATGAGGTGATACCCACTTACCTGTTGAAAAGAACATAGCTTTTTCCTAAAGATTTGTATGCTCATGATTTGCTCACCAGAAATCTAAAGGTTGGCATTAGACTATAGCATTCTAAGTGACACATTTGTTAAATTATACTTGCCCTGCTCCATGTCAAGGATGAATAAACTGGGTCCACTGCTTCTGCTCAGAACAGAGATGGCATCATTCTCACTTCTTCCAGGTGCCTTATTTCAGTGAAGTGCTCGGCAGCCAATTCCTTTTAACTCATCTCGTTTTGGGGTGAACTCGGTTCAGCTGCCTGTCAATCCAAGATAGCCAATCAAATCAGTCAAAGTGTGCATGAGTCCATGTGACTCTTCCCTCTGCCCTGAGCTGGGTTGGCGACTTCTATCCCAGTTTTTCCAAAACTTTACATCTCTGCCTTTCCCAAATGCTCACTCCTGAAGGACCCTAATTCATCATTTAGCTTTTGAGCTACCAGGTATTTGACCACCTCCACTTGACTACCCTCTTTGCAGGTAAGAAAAGGGATGCAACACACTGGGCTTAAATTAGAGCATTTCAGGCCTTAGGTGGGGTTGTTGGTCACAGCTATACTTTGCCTGCCCTTCCAAATGTGTTGGCAGTTACTGCAGCAAAAACAACCACATCCCAGAACAGAGGCTATCATGGCACAGGTTCCCTGTTATATGGTACTCAAACGCCTGTACAGTACTCTGCACACAGTAAACACTCAGTAAATTAGATTGAATGAATGAGAGGCCACAGAAAACCCCTCCTTCCTCTTTTCCCTTATCACTTTCTCCTCCTCATCCCTCTCAATCTCCCCTACCCAGAGACCTTTGCAGCAGCAATATTTGGGAAGGAGGGTGCTCCTCCCTTCCCCCACAGGGTCTATCCTTATCCCTCCCAAGTACCTACGCCTGGTCTCTCCTCCTTCCTGGTACCAGGTGATTTCCAGAGGACAGGTCTGCTCAAGACAAGTGTGTGTATCCAGGCAAATGAGTTGTTTTGACAGTTATTTGACACTAAGTCTGCATGTCTACAGCATTGGGGTTAAAGATCTAGGTAGGAATGGTAATATTTTCATTTAACTGTATTTATTGAGCTCTTACTGTGTGCAGAGCATTGTACTAAGCACTTGAGTACAATATAACGATAAACACATATTTCCTTCCCACGAGGAGCTTGCACTGTAGAGGGGGAGACAGAAATTAATAAAAATAAATTACAGATATGGACATAACTGTTGTGGGGCTGGGATAGGAGGATGAATGAAGGGAGCAAGTCATGGCGAATAGTATTTTATTAAGCACTCACTGGTTGCAAAGCACTTAACTAAGTAAAGAGTTGAGAGAGAACACCCAGGTGGGAATTAGACACCATCCCTGTGCCTCAGGGAGTTCATATCCTAGTAAAAAATGATAATAATAAAAAACCCACTAGAGTACCTGCTCATCATTATTATTATTGTTGTGAATTATAATAATAATAAATATCCCAATAATGGTATTTGTTAAGCACTTATTAAATACTAATTGCTAGGGTAGATGCAAGATAATCAGGTCAGACACAATTTCTGACCCATATGGGGTTTACAGTACAAGTAGGAGGGAGAACAGGGTATCAATCTCCATTTTACAGATGAGAAAACTGAGGCACAGAGAAGTGAGGTAACTGGCCCAAGGTCCTATGGCAAGCAAGTTGTCAGAGCTGGGGTTAAAAGCCAGGTTCTCTGACTCCTAGCCCTAAACTCTTTTCACTAATTCAATTCATTCACACTATACTAAACTCTTACGCAGGGACCACAGAAATAAAAGACACTCCCCCTTGCTCTTGTGGAAATTGCTAAACTCCCAATTCCTGACAGCTTCAACCCTTGAAATAATAATAACTGTGGTATTTGTTAAGCGTTTACTATGTGCCAGGCACTCTACTAGGTGCTGGGGTAGGTACAAGGTAATTCGGTTGGACACAGTCCCTGTCCCACATAGGGCTCACAGTTTTAATCCCCATTTTACAGTTGAGGTAACTGAGGTCCAGAGAACTGAAGTGATTTGGCTAAGGTCACTCAGCAGAGAATTGGCAGAGCGGAGATTAGAACCCAGGTCCTTCTGATTCCCAGGCCTGTGCTCTATCCACAAAGCCGTGCTGCATCCAGATAATTACAAATAAAACCCACAAGAAAACTCACCCAAAGCGGTTGAGGTATCTACTTTACTATTCCTCTCAGCAGCATCAGTAGCATTTGATTGACTAATGGTTCGATCATAGGAGTGGTAGCATTTATTGAACATACACTTGATGTGGCATACTGCACCGGACATTTGGGAAATGCCGAACACTGATGTGACATATTCCCTGCCCACAAGATGCTTTGGAGATCTTGAACAATAGGCAGAGGTGGATGTGAAGGCCCCTTGACCCAGGGTAGACTGCTCTGTGGCTAGGAGTATAGGCCTAGACCTTTGGAAGTACTTTGCCCTTTGTCTACCAAGAGCAGAAAATGGACTTTAAAAATCCTGAAACCACCCACAAAGAACCTAATGACCTCCTACAGAAAGCTCAGAGGAGCCTGGCCTGGAGTTCTGGCCTGGAGCCTGGCCAGAACGCCAGAAAGAGTAGGCTCAAGGAAGAGCTGGCAGTTATGAGGGAGCCAATGACTCAACCATCTACAGATATCCAGAAACAATTAAAAGGCTGGGTGCCTCAGAATTTGGGCCCCTAGGTGAGTCAGCCCTGTGGGGAGATTCTGAGTGCCAATGCCCCAAGGTGCTTAGGTTCCTAGCCTGTGGGAGAAAGGCTCAGAGCTATCCAGAGTCAGGGTGCTTAGGCTCACCTAGTATGGAATGGGGAGAAGGGCAGATTAGGTATTGAAGGGTTTGCTACCATTCTGAGGGGGTTGCCAGAATGGAGAGTTTGTGGTTGGAGCTGGCTGGCGATTTGTAGGGTCGCTCTGTTGGCGAACGATAATAATCCTCTCCTCCTCCTTCCATTCCCCTCTGTAGTGCCTAGGGCTGTACTAGGCACTGGGGGTAGGTATGAATCCGGTCAGAGTCCCTGTTCTATGTGGGGGCTGACATTCTAAGGGGGAGGTAGAACAGGTATTTAACCCCCATTTTACAGATGAGTTAAGTGACCTACCCAAGATCATAAAGCAGGCAAGTGTGTTTTTGATCCTTTCATGGCTGGTTTAGGTATCTGGCAAGAGACTAAATCAGAATCTCGTGTGGTGTCTTCTAACTCTAATATTCTGGAATTCACACTTGTTCATCATCATCATCAATGGTTTTTACTGAGCACTTACCGTGTTCAGAGCACTGTACTAAGCACTTGGAAGAATACAACAAAGTTGGTAGACACAATCCCTGACCATAACAAGCTAACACTCTATAGTCTTGTTCCTCCAAAATTCTCCAGGCAAATCCTTCAAATAGAGCTTAACTTTAGATTTAATGGGGGGGGGGGAGAAGAGAGGAAGGGGGGAAGGAATTGCAATTAAATGAGTTCCAAGGAAAAATTATCCTGAAACCCCCAACTTATTTTTGGCTTTGCATACCAGCCAAAAAGCAAGAATCCAACTTCCTGGAACCAAGATGGACAAACAGATGATAATTCTCTCCCAGAAACATTCCAGGAAACATCCGTTTGTCTGGCTTTTTTCCCAGGGGCAACCTGCAGATTTATAGGAGAATTCTAAACACAGAACCCTTGGGTCATCAAAAAAAACATGTACTCGAAATCACCATATGCAACACTTTCTTGGGCTGGTGGCAGTTAGAGCGAGATTTTGTTTGTGTTACATTTATTGAGCCAAAAAGCTGTGAACCCCATGGGGGACAGGGACTGTGTCCAACCTGATTATCTTGATTATCTTGTCTCTAACCCGGCACTTACTACAGTGCTTGGCACATAGAAAGTGCTTAACAAGTACAATAAAAAAAAAAAAAGTACTACTCTGGGGCTTCTTTCTTCGCTGGCTCCACATATTTGCTGTTACAGTAATGGTGTCATATTTAGTTATAAAAGATCAAATCCCTTCTTGCCAGGATTGTATTAGAATGTGTTTACATGGTTTCCTCCTTGATTTTTAATGATTTCGATTGCTCTGGAAGTCATGCGTAGAGATTATCCCTTGAAAAAGCATCTGGATGCTCGCAAAACAGCCATTGGGTGACCACATTTATTTTAAAAATGTATCTCCCTTTAAGTTTCGATTACTTAGTGGTCTAATAAAAACAGAAAAGCAAATGTGGTAACTGAGCAGCCATTCACCATGCCCCAGGCCTTTCGAAAATTTACCCAGGAGGGCAGAGTGCAGTTACAACTTTGTATTTAAAATTTTAATTTACTTCTCGGGGCTACCAAAGCATTTCCAAGCTCCCCTGTGCCACCCTTGTGCCAGACTGTGCAAGAAGACAGTCTAAGAAAAGAGACACGGGTGAAGGAAGAAAGTTGCAGTGTCCATTGGCACTGACCTGGGGGACTGGCCAGATGTGGTTTGGATTTATGTAACTGTGCCCTCTCCACCCAGATCTCTCCTTTTTCCTCTGTTTATCCAATCAAAGGCATTTGGTGAGCACTTACTGTGTGCAGAGCACTGTACTAAGCATTTGGGAGACTCCAATACAAAAGACTGGTAGACGTGGTCACTGTCCTCAAAGAGCTTACGGTCCACAGAGGAAGACAGACATTAAAATGGATTAGGATCGGGGAAATAGTAGAGTATAAGAATACTTACATGAATATTATTTGGTTGGGAAGAGTATTCAAGCTCTTTGTGGGCAGTGAATGTGTCTACCAACTCTGTTATATTGTACTCCCCCGAGCGCTTAGTACAGTACTTGGCCTACAATACCACTGATTGACTGACTGATTATCCTGGATGAAAGGGAGAATCTGCTGGCTTCATCCTCCAGGCATGAGGCCTCTAAGCCTGGACAATTAACTAGCTGGTTCTCCTTCCCCTCTGGTGCCCTGCCCTGGACCACTAGCAGCCTGTGGGAACTGGACTGTGTCTATTCTGATTAACTTGTATTTACCTCAGTGCTTAGTACAGTACCTGCCACACAGTAAGTGCTTAACAAATGCGATAAGAAAGAGATGCAGGGAGTGAGTCCCCAAGAGGTAGGGCTGGGAAGTACTTTATGCCTTTTGCAAATGACTAACAGACACGATTTTTCCTTTCCTTCCCTCTAGACTACAGGCTCTTTTTTTCCCCCCATGGTATTTGTTAAGTGCTTATTATGTTCCAGGCACTGTCCTAAGTGCTGGGGTAGATTCAAGATAATCAGGTTGGACACAGTCCTGGGCCCACACAGGGCTCACTAACTTAATCCCTAGTTTACAGATGATGTAACTGAGGGACAGAGAAGTGAAATGACTTGCCCCAGGTCACACAGCAGACAAGTGGCAGAGTGAAAATTAGAACTCAGGTCCTCTGACTCCTTCCTAATGGGCACAAGAAGCCCCTGTGGACAGGAATTGTGTCTACAACTCTACTGTACTGTACTCTCCCAAATGCTGAGAACAGTGCTCTGTGCACAGTATGGTCTCAATAAATACGGTTGACTGCTGATTGAATGATTGATTCTGGCCCCTCCCAGCTCTATGCTCATTATATGTTTGGATCCAGACTACAGCAGATGAACCTTTTTCAGGCGGCAATGGACAGCCGGTCAGCTAATGAAATGCAATGAAGAGCGAGGATGGATGTTTGGGGGAGTTGAGTAGTAAACGGCAGAGGGTTAACACGCCACTCAACGGCCAAGACAGCCAAGCATCTGGAATAACTGAAATAATATAATCCTAAAAATTAATCACTACGGATCTGTTGATATTCATCCTGTCAAACTTGAGGATTACTACATTCAAGAAAAATTCCCTCTCAGTTAACTATTTATTGTCAAAGGACTGATCGCGGAGAAAACTGAGAAACTCCCGAGATACTGAATACGATACAGTGATTTAGAGCAAGGGAATTAGTCAGAGAAGCAACATGGCTTAGTGAATAGAGCACAGGCATGGAGGTCAGAAGGACCTGGGTTCTAATTCTGGCTCTACTGCATGTCTGCTGTGTGAACTTGGGCAAATCACTTCAGTTCTCTGGGAGTCAGTTACCTCATCTGTAAAATGGGGATTGAGACTGTGTGCTCCACATGGGACAGGGACTGTGGCCAACCAGATTTGCTTGTATCCACCCCAGCACTTAGTACAGTGCCTGGCACATAGTAAGTGCTTAAGTTGGTGAGTGAGGAGATAGTGCAGCGGTAGGAGATGACGAGATCGAGGGTGTGACCGAGTCGGTGAGTGGGCGCAGTATGGTGGTGGAGGAGGAGGTCGGCAGAGTCGAGGAGGGATAGCAGGCGGGCGGCAGAGGAGTCGTCGGGTACATCCGTATGGATGTTGAAGTCTCCAAGGATCAGAGTGGGCAGAGAGAAGGAGAGGAGGAAGGTGAGAAAGGGGTCAAGGTGGTTGAAGAAGTCGGAGGTGGGACCGGGAGGGCGGTAGATGACGGCGACAAGTAACTGGAGTGGGTGGTAGAGGCGAATGATATGGGCTTCGAAGGAGGGGAAGGAGAGGGAGGGGGGAGGAGGGATAGTGCGGAAGCGGCATCGGGGCGAGAGGAGGAAGCCGACGCCTCCTCCCTTACCGGTGAGTCTGGGGGAGTGGGAGAAGGAGAGGCCTCCGCTGGAGAGAGCGGCGGCGGAGACCGTGTCTTCGGGAGAGAGCCACGTTTCCGAAAGGGCGAGGAGGAGGAGAGAGCGGGAGAGGAAAAGGTCATGGATGAAAGGTAGCTTGCCTGTAATAGAGCGGGGGTTCCAGAGGCCACACTTGAACGTAGCTGTGGGTGCAAGGGGAGGAGGGGGGGAAGGGCGGGGGGAGGGGAGGGTTTGGATGGGAAGGAGGTGGCGGGGCCCTGGACGAGGAGAGGGGGATGAGGGGTGGCGGTGGGACAAGAGGACTGGGATGGGGCATGGGTGGGGAAGAGAGTAGGGGGAGGGGGTGAAGAGGGGGTTTGGTGGGGGGAAGAGTAGGGGGAGGGGGAAGAGGGGTAGCGCTGGTAAAGTGGGGTTCTAGGGCGGGAGAGAGGAGGGGGGGAGGAGACAGAGGAGAGAGCGGGAAAGAGCTGAGCGAGAGAGGGGAAGGGGAAGGGGAAGGGGAGGATAGGAAGGGGCGGGGGGGGAGGGGGGGAGGAGGGACATGGTGAGGCCAGAGAGGTGGGTGGCAGCACTGACAACAATAAACAGTAATAAACGAAATCGGTAATATAGCAACATGATACAATATGATACAATACAGTGGTGCTAATATAGCAACATGATACAGTATGATACAATATAGTCGTGTTAATAAAAGGGGTGATGACCAGGGTCGGGGGTAGACTCGATTAAGGGGCGACCTGATCAAATTCAAAATCTGACGACAATAAACAATAAAAAGCGAGATCGCAAATATAGCAACATGCTCCTCCACCATACCGCGCCCACTCACCGACTCGGTCACACCCTCGATCTCGTCATCTCCTACCGCTGCACTATCTCCTCACTCACCAACTCTGAAATCCCTCTCTCGGACCATAACCTTCTCACCTGCCTCATCTCTCACACTCCCTCCCCCTGCAAATCTTCGCTACTGCCCCACAGAGACCTCCGCTCTCTCGATCCCATCCGTCTTTCCAATAGCATCTCGCCTCACCTTGCCGCCCTGTCCTCTCTTCCCACTCTTGACGATCAGGTCTCCGCTCTCAACTCCACCCTCTCTACTCATCTCGACTCTCTCGCCCCCCTTTCCCTCCGCCGCTCTCGCTCCACTAACCCACAGCCCTGGATCACCTCCTCCGTCCGCCTCCTACGCTCCTATGCTCGAGCTGCTGAGCGCTGCTGGCGAAAGTCCAAGCACCGAGCCGACCTCACACACTTCAAATTTATCCTTTCCTGCCTTAACTCTGCCCTCTCCTCCGCCAGGCAAAGCTTCTTCTCCTCCCTCATCGACACCCATGCCCGTCACCCCCGCCGATTGTTCCGGACCTTTAACTCTCTCCTTAGGCCCCCTGTTCCTCCCCCTCCCCCATCTCTCACCCCTAATGATCTGGCCACCTATTTCCTCACGAAAATCAACACGATCAGGTCTGAGCTCCCCAAAGTCACCCCTCCGCCTCTCCCCTCCCCCCCAACAACCCCCTCCCCTACTTTCCCATCCTTCCCTGCAGTATCCTCAGAGGAGATCTCCTCCCTCCTCGCAAGTGCCACCCCCTCCACCTGCGCCTCGGACCCCATTCCCTCTCACCTTCTTAAAACCATCGCCCCTGCCCTCCTCCCTTCCTTAACTTCTATTTTTAACCACTCAATCTCCAAGGGCTCCTTCCCCTCTGCCTTCAAACACGCCCACGTCTCCCCCATCCTAAAAAAACCCGCTCTTGACCCCACTTCCCCCTCCAGTTATCGTCCTATCTCCCTACTACCCTTCCTTTCCAAAATCTTGGAACGAGTCGTCTACGATCGATGCCTAGAATTCCTTAACTCCCATTCTCTCCTAGACCCCCTCCAATCTGGCTTCCGTCCCCTCCACTCTACCGAGACTGCTCTCTCTGAGGTCACCCATGACCTCCTTCTTGCCAAATCCAATGGCTCCTACTCCATTCTGATCCTCCTTGACCTCTCTGCTGCCTTTGACACTGTCGACCATCCCCTCCTCCTCCATACCTTATCTCACCTTGGCTTCACGGACTCTGTCCTCTCCCGGTTCTCCTCTTACCTCTCTGGCCGATCATTCTCGGTCTCCTACGCTGGAGCCTCCTCCCCCTCCCATCCTTTAACTGTTGGAGTTCCTCAAGGGTCAGTTCTTGGCCCTCTTCTGTTCTCCATTTACACTCACTCCCTCGGTGAACTCATCCGCTCTCACGGCTTTGACTACCATCTCTACGCAGATGACACGCAGATCTACATCTCCGCCCCTGTCCTCTCCCCCTCCCTTCAGGCTCGCATCTCCTCCTGCCTCCGGGACGTCTCCACCTGGATGTCGGCCCGCCACCAAAAACTCAACATGAGCAAGACTGAGCTCCTCATCTTCCCTCCCAAGCCCGGTCCGCTCCCAGACTTCTCCATCACCGTGGATGGCACGACCATCCTTCCCGTCCCGCAGGCCCGCAATCTCGGTGTCATCCTTGACTCGTCCCTCTCGTTCACCCCACGCATCCTATCCGTTACCAAGACCTGCCGGTTTCACCTCTTCAATATCGCCAAGATCCGCCCTTTCCTCTCCACCCAAACGGCTACCTTACTATTACGGGCTCTCGTTACATCCCGGCTAGACTACTGTGTCAGCCTTCTCTCTGACCTCCCTTCCTCCTCTCTCGCCCCGCTCCGGTCTATTCTTCACTCCGCTGCCCGGCTCATCTTCCTGCAGAAAAGATCTGGGCATGTCACGCCCCTTCTTAAACAACTCCAGTGGTTGCCTATCGACCTCCGCTCCAAACAAAAACTCCTCACTCTAGGCTTCAAGGCTCTCCATCACCTTGCCCCTTCCTACCTCTCCTCCCTTCTCTCTTTCTACCGCCCACCCCGCACGCTCCGCTCCTCTGCCGCCCACCTCCTCGCCGTCCCTCGGTCTCGCCTATCCCGCCGTCGACCCCTGGGTCACGTCCTCCCGCGGTCCTGGAACGCCCTCCCTCCTCACCTACGCCAAACTGATTCTCTTTCCCTCTTCAAAACCTTACTTAAAAATCACCTCCTCCAAGAGGCCTTCCCAGACTGAGCTCCTCTTCCCCCTCTACTCCCTCTGCCATCCCCCCTTTACCTTTCCGCAGCTAAAGCCTCATTTTCCCCTTTTCCCTCTGCTCCTCCACCTCTCCCTTCCCATCCCCACAGCACTGCACCCGTCCGCTCAACTGTATATATTTTCGTTACCCTATTTATTTTGTTAATGAATTGTACATCGCCTTGATTCTATTTAGTTGCCATTGTTTTTACGAGATGTTCTTCCCCTTGACGCTGTTTAGTGCCATTGTTCTTGTCTGTCCGTCTCCCCCGATTAGACTGTAAGCCCGTCAAACGGCAGGGACTGTCTCTATCTGTTGCCGACTTGTTCATCCCAAGCGCTTAGTACAGTGCTCTGCACATAGTAAGCGCTCAATAAATACTATTGAATGAATGAATGAACAAATACCACAGTTTTTTATTTTTTATTTACTCTTCGGAGTCATAACAGCTGAGATACAGTGTCTGCCTTTAGGAAAGTTTCCTATTTACTACTGTGTGGAAGGGCCCTATGGTGTTTATTGTGAGTTTTACAATTCCTACATAATCAAAATTCAATCTGACTCCATTAGTGCCTCGATGCAAATGGAGTCACACAATTGCTGTTTTATAGACGAAATCAAAGAAGGGCCTCGTCCTTGCCCTCAAGGAGACACGGGCAACACTGACAAGGACATCTAATGGAAAGGATTTACATAAAAAAAAAAGAAGGAAGAGATCATTTTTTAAATTTAAACTTTACTCAACTCTGTTTTGTTTTGTTTCCATAACAGGGAGAAGGAAGAGTGTGATAAGAGAGGACTAAGGAGGTTGGGGGTATAACCACTTATCCACCACGCTGAAAGCTCCTCCATGTTGAGAAGCAACGTGACCTAGTTGATAAAGCATGGGGCTGGGAGTCAGAAGGACCTGGATTCTTATCGCAGCTCTGTCACCTGTTTGCTGTGTGCTGTTAGGCAAGACACTTAACTTCTCTGTACTTCAGTTACCTCACCTGTAAAATGGGGACTGAGACTGTGAGTCCCACATGAGACAGGGACTGTGTCCAACCTGATTTGCTTGTACCTACCCCAGCACTTAGTACAATGCCTGGCACAGAGTAAGCACTTAAGCTCTGCCACTTGGCAGCTGTGTGACTGTGGGCAAGTCACTTAACTTCTCTGTGCCTCAGTTCCCTCATCTGTAAAATGGTGACTAACTGTGAGCCTCACGTGGGACAATCTGATTATCCTGTATCTACCCCAGCGCTTAGAACAGTGCTCTGCACACAGTAAGTGCTTAACAAATACCAACATTATTATTATTATAAGTACCATAATAATTATTATTATTCATTCAATCGTATTTATTGAGCACTTACTGTGTGCAGAGCACTGTACTAAGCTCTCCTGAGAAAGGTGCCACTCAATGGTTTTTTGAATCGGGAACCAAAGGACAAGTGACTTTGCAGAACAGCTTCTTGGTGGAAATTCACTTTGGGGAAGTGCTCTCAGGGTGACGGGAAATGTGCAGAGGGTAACGACTGATTGATTAAATGTGATTGACTGACTGGCACTGGAAGCCATCAACAGTATTTACTGACTGCTTATGTATAGAAGATTGTATGAAGCACTCCGGGAAGGTACAAAATGACAGAGTTGGTAGAGGCAATCCCTGCACACAAGGAGTTTACAGTGGATGGTGAAGAGTGACATTAAAATAGATCATGGATAAATATTTCATTCAGTGCACTGGTATTAATGGAAAAGCCCAAAAGAGAAGGTAGAGCAATGAGCAAAGAAGAAAGGAAACAGCACCAGCCAAAAGAAATCTGACCTGGTTTTTTTCCAAGAATTTTTCTGGAAATGGGGAAAATCTGGCAAGCAGACTCTCTACCAGAGGCAGAGGACTGGATCTGTGTTTTTAAGATACAAAGTCCCTGGTGAAATTACAAAGCCTTCCAGGGAATAGAATCAACCTCACAATATCCTAATATAATCACAATAGGATAGTTTGAAACACGGCTGATGAAAGCCTGGGTCACAATATCATTTCCATTTGTTTTCTTTTCTCCTGACAATGGCTCTGCCTTGGAAACATTTCCAAGCACGCCATGTAGCCAGACGTTTCGGTTGCCCTCCCTGCCCTTATTTTTGGCAAGCCTACGGGCACTCTTATCTGCTCTCGTAGAGACCTTGCAATACAGCACATCTCAAAAAGCCTCTAATAAAAGATCTGCATTTTGGGGCTGATGTTATAACTTTCCATCTTTGCCGCCTTAATGGGAATCTCATATCTGGAAATAGTTGCAAAGCAGACTAGAAAGTCTGTTAAGAGGCAGAAAGCTGAGGAGAGCCGTCTAACGATGACATAGCATATGCTCTACTTGTGTGCCTCTTCCATAAATAACTGTTTTGAATTCCACTGTGATTTTCTATGATCAAAGAAGACACCAAGATAACTGAAAGTTAACAGTATCAATCAATGAGAGGGCTTCCCTGACTAAGATCTCCTTTCCTTTTCTCCCACTTGCTTCTGCATCACCTTGACTTGTTCCCTTTATTCATCTCCCCCTCCCAGCCCCACAAGACTTATGTATATAGCTGTACTTTATTTAAATTAATGTCTGTCTACCTTTCTAGACTGTAGGCTCACTGTGGGCAGGGAATGTTTCTGTTTATTGTTCTATTGTACTCTCCCAAGCATTAGCACAGTGCTCTGCACACAGTAAGTGCTCAATAACTACAAACTGACTGATGGTCTGACTAATGGAAAGAGTGCAGAACTCAGATTTGAGTTCCAGTTCTGCCATGGTTTACTCTGTGACCTTGGGCATGTCACTTACCTTCTTTAGATGTCAAGAACTCTATCATATTGTACTTTCCCAAGTGCTTAGAACAGTGCTCTGAACAAGGTAAGCAGCCAGTAAATACCACTGACTGACTGGTAGATTGGTGTGGCCCACTGCCACAAATAGTGTCACTACAATGCCTGTGGTGTCAGGGTCACAGAGAAATAGCAAATAGGTGCTTAGCAAAGCTGTGACAGTGAAAGATAACAGCAGGTATTCAATCTTCTTCTCTCAGGCTAATCAAGGTCTTGATTTCCTGAGCCCTAATCTCAGAAAGGATGAATTTCACGTAGAGAAGAAACTGCCCTACAAATGTTCTGGGTTTTTGTTGTTGCTGTTGTTTATGATATTACAATCTGAAATATATTTCCTAACCTGAAGCACAATATTGAATGATCTGATTATATTTTTCAGTTGACAAAACAGTATTGAAATAGTATTAGAACACAAAAATAATATAGTGTGTCATGGTGTGCCTACACCCATTAAAACTTTTTTATATGAGCAAGAAGAAAAAAACATGTTTGTGGAAGAATCCTTGGAGGACTAACATCAACAATTGTAATGCTGAACATACAAATGATGAGATAATAGAACCTGAGACAGGTTCTGAATCCAAAAGACTATAGAAGAATTTGAGTTAGAAGTCACCAAAGGAAAAACACTATCTTTTTGTTAGCTTTCCTTCTTCTAAGGATATTTCAGTGTTTACTCATTTCTCTTATTCTAATACTCCAGGGACTGGTACCTAGAAGAACTTTGTAATCTGGCAGGAGAGGAGAGGGCAGAAGATCAAAGAAAATGACAGCTCACAGAGTGAATGTCAAGGCAAGCAGCAATAACACCATTCAGGGATATAATAGCAGGTGTCATATTGGGTGAATTTGAACTCTAAAAACATACTCATCATGCTTAAAATATCAACACATTGAAGTCTAACACCTTGATAACAGCTGTGACATTATCAAACCATAGGAATTTACCTCAGGCAATCACTGGTATTTATTGAGCAGATACTATGTTCAGAGAACTGTACTAAGCACCTGGGAGAGTACAATACAACAGATTTAGCAGACATGTTCCCTGCCCATAATAGTAATAATAATGTTGGTATTTGTTAAGTGCTTACTATGAGCAGAGCACTGTTCTAAGCGCTGGGGTAGATACAGGGTAATCAGGTTGTCCCACGTGAGGCTCACAGTTAATCCCCATTTTACAGATGAGGTAACTGAGGCACAGAGAAGTTAAGTGACTTGCCCACAGTCACACAGCTGACAAGTGGCAGAGCCGGGATTCGAACCCATGACCTCTGACTCCGAAGCCCAGGCTCTTTCCACACAGTCTCAGGACTTGGATTCAGGCATCATATTAAGTCCATATGGTAAGGGAGAGCGTGAAAGACCTGTGGCTTATTGATTTCACTATTTTTAGTATTAGCTCACCTTTTTTCCATGACAATTTATTGACATCTTGATATATGTAACAGCATTAATTCAACCTACCTAAGCATAAATCACAGAAGTGATTGTATAAGCCAAAGCCAAATTTTAAAAAAACCTACGCTTCACATAATAAAAGTCTATTAAGCAACAGCGGATGATCTCACAAATATATAAAAAGGTAGTTCTAGATTTTCTATTATTGGAGGTGGGGGAAAGCAAAACAAAGACCTTTCTTCTACAATTTAACAGTAATTACATAATATTTGATAATGATCATTTGTATTTATTAAATGCTTTCTATATGTCACAGACATGGTAGTCATTGTATTAGTAATTCATTCAATAGTAGTAATAATTGTGGTATTTGTTAAGTGCTTATTAGGTGCCAAGCGCTGAACTAAATACTGGGGAAAATACAAGATAATCAGATTGGCCAAACTCCCCACACGCAGCTCACAGTCTAAGTAGTAGGTAGAATGAATATTGTATCCCCATTTATAGATGAGAAAATTGAGGCACAGAGAAGTGAAGTGACTTGTCTCAGGTCACAAAACAGGCAAGTGGCAGAGCTGGGATTAGACCCCAGGTCCTCTGACTCCCAGTGCCAAACTCCTTCCACTAAATTACATTGCTTCTTCTTAGCAAACATGTTCAAATGTGTTAGTAGAAATGTCCTAACAGATGTACAGATATAGTTGGATCTGTGTCTTTAATCTCTCAGATTGTCAAGAAACGGAAGCATTTTCCAGAGAGATGCCAGAGTAATGAGGACATGGTGGGAAAAATGGAACAAGGTGGAGGGCAGAAGTCCAGTTCAACACAGGGACAGGATCTGAAAAGCGATTCCGATCCATTTTCCACTGCTCCCTAATTCTTTCTTTGCCCTCTAGGAAACCTGACTCCTGTCAGCTTCATTATCTCCATACCTCCTGTCTTCTTCCTTAGTCCCTGCGGAGGATTAAAACTCACAGTCAGAACTGGGCCGGCTCAGAAGCCAAAGCAAGTTTTGGTTACACAAAAGTAACTATTACAAAGGGCCAGTTTTTGGTTGCAAGTCTTCTGTCAGAGTCCTAGCAGATCACAGTATGTCCTTACAGCTCATTTCCCTGGAATGTCTACAATGGCATTCCAGGCCAGATTATTACACCATTCAGTAATTTTATCTGGGTCCATTTGGAAAATTGACTTTATATAGGCCCAATATACAGGATGTATAAGCTATAGGGTAAATAATTCTTGGTGCTCTTAAAGGCCTCTGAGTCAGCACTGGTAGTTATAATGCAAAGGTTGCTAAAAATGAGCAAGTGTGAATAATGCCCAAATCATACCTCCGTATTGTAAATGCCTAAAACCCAAGTATAAGCTCTTGGTTTCGTAGAGAAGCAGTATGACCTACTGTAAAAAGGTTGGGCATCTGAGTAAGGGGGCCTGGGTTCTAAATCCTGGCTCTGCCACTTGTCTGCTGTGTAGCCTTGGGCAAGTCACAACTTCTCTGTGACTCAGTTTCCTCATCTGCGAAACAGGGATTCAACACCCTTTCTCCCTTTTTTTCTATAATGGTATTTGTTAAGCGCTTACTATGTGCCAGGCACCGTTCTGAGTGCTGGGGTAGATATAAGGTAATCTGTCCCCAATTACAGATGAGGACACTGAGGAAAAGACAGTCCGTTGTAGGATAGGGATTGTTCTCTATTTGTTGCCAAATTGTACTTTCCAAGTGCTTAGTAAAGTGCTCTGCATACAGTAAGCTCTCAATAAATATGACTGGCTGACTGAATGAATGAAGAAATGAATAATCAGTTTCAACATAGTCTCTGTCCCATGTGGGGCTCAGAATCTTAATCCCCATTTTACAGATGAGGTAACTGAGGCACAGAGAGGTGAAGTGACTTGTCCAAGGCCACTCAGCAGGCAAGCTTCTGAGGAAGTGACTTGCCCAGGTCACGCAGTGGGCAAGCAGCAGAGCTGGAATTGGAACCCAGGTCCTTCTCACTCCTAGGCCCGTGCTCTATCCACTGAACCACGCTGCTTCCCTCCCTCTTAGCCTATAAGTGCCATGTGGAACAGGGCCTCTGTTTTATGTGATTATCTTGTATCTTCCCCAGGATTCATTACTGTGCTTGGCACGTCATAAGTGCTTAAAAATACTATTATTATTGATTGCGAGAAGGACCTACATCAAACGGTAAAGGGTTCTAATCCCATTGGGATAGTAGGGTGGGGGTTGGGGTTAGGGCCAGTGCTTGGAGGAAGCAGGAGCCAGTCAGAACTTGCCTTCTCAGGGCTGCACCTGGAGAGTTTCCAGTACTCTACTAGCCTCAACTACAGGAGGGAGAGTCAAGCAGAGGCTTACCCATTCCATTCCCGGCTTGGCCAGGGGCTAGCGAGTAGAAGGCAATCCGCTACAAGTCAAGGCTCCCTTGTGCTGGGCAGCAGCGGCTTGGGAGAGAGTGGAGGGAGGAGATCCAGATTGAATCTGACCCCACAGAAGGAGCCAGTGGTAAGCCACTTCCGGATTTTTACTGAGAAAACTCTAGGGATACACTACCAGAACGACTGCAGGAGGAGGTGGGGTGTTCTGGGAGAGTTGTGTCCATGGGGTTGCTATGGGTCAGAGACGACTCGACGGCATAAGACAAGTCAGAACTGGGCTCTGGTATAAGAAACTGTGATCTGTTCTGACCTAACCCCTGATGTCTCCTGGGTCTCCAGCATCCGTATCGCATCGTTTGCTGAAGCCCCTTCCGTCCCAGTGTTCTACTGCTCCTACTGGATTTACTGGAGACAGTAAGTTATATTTATAAAGCTTGTACTATGTACCAAGCACTGGGCTAAGCATTGGGGTAGATGCAATAGAAGACGTGATATAATGTAGTAGACATTCTACCTGTTCCACCTAGGGCTCACAAATCTAAGGAGGATGGAGAACAGAGATCTTATCCCATTTTACCAATGAGAAAACAGACGCACAGAGAAGCGCCTCAGAATTTCCCATGATTTGAAGTCCTTACCATCATCTTAAAAGCACTCAATCACCACTCTCCAACTATAACCCAGCCTGAACACTTCACTTCTCTAATGCCAACATGCTCACTGTCCCTCCATCTCAACTATCTCGCTACTAACCTCTCCCCCTCATCCTGCATCTGGCCAGGAACACCCTCTCTTCCTATCCAACAGACAATTACTCTCCCCATCATCAAGGCCTGGTTGAAAGCACAGATCCTCCAAGGAGCCTTCCTTGACTAAACCTTCATTTCCTTTTCTCCCACACCCTTCTGCATCACCCGGATTTATTCCCTTTATCCGCCTCCCCTCACATCTCAGCCCCACATGAACATATCTCTAATTTATTTGTTTATATTAATGACTGTCTTCTCCCGCTCTAGACTGTAAACTCAATGTGGACAGGGAACGTGACTAGCAACTCTGTTATATGGTACTCTCCCAAATCCTTGGTACAGTGCTCTGCACCCAGTAAGCGCTCAATAAATAAAATTGATTGATTGACCGAACGATCGTTTTGAGTTTGCTGGCTTTGCTGTCGAAAGGACAGGTCATCTTTTCCTGCCCCAAGCTCCACAGATGTAGCTCTCTGAGCGCGGTACATTCTCTTTGGCAACAGTAACTCACCTAACTGCTCAGGACAAAACAACATCTCCCGCTGGAAGGCAGAAAAGAATCCTCACTGCGGTTATTTTAATTTTGTGTGCTTCCAGCCAGGAGAGCTGACTGGTCAGGAAATGAAGTACACTTCTTTACAAACCTGTGTGTCTTTCTTGCTGACTCAAAGGCATTGTGGGATTCCAGTCAGTTGTGGTCTCAGCAAACTTCCATGAACCCCAGCTGGGCTTCCACTCTTGACTTTGGATTACAACCAGCCTTTTCAACACTGGAGCGGAAAGAAAGAAGAACAAATCAAAGGCACTCAATATTCAGCCATCCAAGCTAAGTAAAAAATATTGCTGAAATGGAGTTTTTGGCTTACTCTTTTTTTAAAAAAACTAATGATCTGTTTGTATAACTCAGAAAATGGCAGTTAGTTCCTAATTATGCAGGTTGCTTATTGTTTTCCTTAGGAAAATGAAATTAAATGCCACATCGAAATTTGGATGAGGAAGAAATATTGCCGGGTACATCTGTTGTGTTTAATGACAAACAGGGCTAAGTAGTTTTGACTACCAAAAAACTCTAATTTTGGATGTGACAAAGGCAAACAGACACGTGTATGGAGGGAGAGAAACTCTTGCTTAGTTGGGGACATTGGGGGTGTCAGATGGCTAGGGTTTCAGCTTGCAGTGGGGAAGGAGGAAGAGGAGGAAGGAAGAGGCTGCAGAGCCATCACCTCTTCTTCCTCTCCCTCCTCCTCCTCTTCAGAAGTGGTAATAGTTGTCACCAACCCATTGCCACCTTGACTGAATTGGCCCAAGTAGGGCTATTTATTTGGAGCTGTTGGCACAGTCAGTCAGTCGTTCATATTTACTGAGCACTTACCCTGTGCAGAGCACTGAAATGAGCGCTTGGGAGAGTGCAATACAACAGTATAACAGACACGTTCCCTGCATATAACGAGCTTACAGACTAGAGGGAGAAACCTGCTAAAAACGCATCACCTGGGCACACCGGGAAACTCCAGCTGAGGGCTCAGAGGCCAGTTCGGGTTGAGCCAAGTGGCCTGATGGCCACAGCTGCCCTTTGAGTGGCAACGGCAATGCTAAGCATCAGTACTGGCCACCCAGAATCCTGACCAAGAAGAACCGGCCCTACTCTGCCACAGAGAAGCAGCGTGGCTCAGTCGAAATAGTACGAAATAGTATCAGAGCATGTGGGTTCTAATCTTGGTGCCGCCACTTGTCTGCTGTGTGACCTTGGGCAAGTGATTTAACTGTTCTGTGCCTCAGTTACCTCACCTGCAAAATGGGGATTAAGACTGTGAGCCCCATGTGGGACAATCTCATTACCTTGTATCTACCCAAGTGCTTAGAACAGTGCTTGGCACATAGAAAGCACTTAACAAATACCATTATTATTATTATCATTGTTTGGTGTTTCTTGATTTGACCTCGTACTCTTATTACCCAACTGCTTCCTAATTCACCTTATTTTCATCCTCCCAACCTCCGGGGGTAGTAGGAAAAGGTAGATATAGCTATCCCCATTTTTTAGGGAAGGAAACTGAGGCTCAGAGATGCTAAATGATTTGCCCGAGATCAAATAGTAGGCCAAGGCAGAGCTGGGAACAGAGCTTAGGTCTCCCTGCTACCGATCCCATGTTCTTCTGTTGGGGCGGGGCTCCTTCTACCACAGTCAAATGGTCATTGCTGCTGGCTAATCTGGGGTCCCCTAGAGAAGGATGGGGAGATAGTAGGAGCAGCAACAGAGGGGAAGGACAGCAGAAAGAGTGCCAAACTGTAAATGGCCCTTGAGCTCTTGGAAGGCAAGACCCTGTTACTCCAGTCTTCCATCACAGATTCCTTGTGGGCAGTCAGTCAATCATATTTATTGAGAGCTTATTGTGTGCAGAGCACTTTACTAAGCACTTGGGAGAGTTCAATACGATAATAAATAGATTCATTCCCTTCCCACAAGGACTTTACAGGGAGGAGGACTAGGGTCTGTGACTACCAGCTCTATTGTCCCATTCTCTCCTAAGCGCTTAGTACAACACTCTGCTCAATAAATACCACCGGTTGATGGAGTGATTGACCCACATCGGACAAGCCTCGGTCCGGTCACAAAGACTTCGGGGCTGAGAATCTCAATTTGCCCACTACGTTCCTCCTGGGCAGGAGAAAGACCAGTGTAAATCTAAGATCTAATCAGCACATAACCATCATTATAAGGGATAACAAAAAGTAAGGTTTAGGGATTCTCCACCAGGGAATTTCACAAGGTGAAATTCCAGCTCCCTAACCTCCGTCCATTCAAATGAATGAGACACACTAAATTACTCTGGCTGATCGTGATGCACAGCTGATTAGTCTGCTCCAAGTGATCTAATCTGTTTACAAGACAATAAGAAAAATGCACTAATAAGAAGCCCCTGCAGGGTCCTGTTTCAATTTAACCTCATCCCACCCAGCTCCCACAGCCCTTATCACTAAATGCCATTATCCTAAATGCAAGACCCTCTACTAATACTGATGTAAAAATACCAATTTAAAAACAATCATCAAGAATTAAAGCGTTTCCAGGGTGGAAGCAAATTCTACTTTCTGAAATGGGGAAAAAAATACCAAAGTTCAGGTCCACATCTGATGGTTTTTAAGTTGCATTCAGCTACGGGGCACAAATGGAATGAATTTGACCTGCACAAAAGCTTTAGATGCAGGTCAGTACGGCTCGGACACCTATGACATTACTAAACTCTTCGCAATTCCAAAATAATTAGTGTAATTCTCCTAAATTGTGAGCAGTTGTTTCATTTTTGAACACTAAAACATGATTCAGAAAGAGGCTGGAACTATAGAAAGAAGGAAAAGAGTTGAAAAGGGATGGAATATTGTCCAAGATAGGTTCTTTTAGAGGGGTTTGACCCCTTAGGCACTTGGTATTCACCCCACCACCAGTCCCAGAGCAGATCCGTAATTTCTTTAAATTAATGTCTGCCTTGCCATCTAGACTGTAAGCTCGCTGTGGGAAGGGAATGTGTCTACCAAAACTGTTGCACTGTACTCTCTCAAGTGCTCAGTTCAGTGCTCTGTATTGCTCAATAAATACAATTGATTAAGAGCATTGGGCTCTCTCCTCTGTCTGTGGGGGCAATAGCCGGGAAAGCCAAGGCCCAAGGAGAGGGGTCAGTCCCCTAACTATGGCCACTGCATATGGCCATTTAAAGAACTCAAGAAACAGGTCCCCTTCCGTCCTCACTGGATGATCACAGTATCATTTACATAACACAAAAAATGGTGGAGGGGCTATCTCTGGTGCCATTTCAAAGCAGTCAGTTGCAGTTGGAGACTGGACTGTGAGCCATTCTGGGCAGGGATTGTCTCTATTTGTTGCTGAACTGTACTTCCCAAGCATTTAGTACAGTGCTCTGCATCCAGTAAGTGCTCAATCAACACGACTGAACGAATGAATGGCCTGTGTTCCACCGGATTACCTTGTATCTACCCCAGGGCTTAGAAAAGTGACTGGCACTTAGTAAGCACTTAAATACCATTTAAAAAAAAAGTTGAAGAATCTGGCATGGGAGAAACACCTGCTATGACGCCTGGGAATAAGATAGATGAAACAGAATGCATTTTGATTCATAATCATTCATTCATTCAACTGCATTTATTGAATGCTTACTGTGTGCAGAGCACTGTATTAACCCCTCGAACGAGTACAATATAATAAGCGGACACATTCCCTGCCCACAACAAACTTAGAGTCTAGTTGGGGAGAGACAGACATTAATATAAATAAATAAATTACAGATAAAGTTCCCTGAAGGCTTTCTTGTGGCTGTTTCTGGTGCTCAGTTGACCATGCCATCTTCCCCCACTCACTCTTAGACAGATCCCCAAGCTACCAAGGGCATTTTTTTTAAAATTGCTTTTGTTGATCGCTTACTATGTGTCAGGCATTGTGCTAAGTGCTGGGCTAAATACAAGATAATCAGGTTGGACACAGTCCATGTACCTCAGTCTTAATCCCCATTTCAGAGATGAGGTAACTGAGGCACACAGATGAGAAATGATTTGCCTAAGGTCACACAGCAGACATGTGGTAGAGTAGGGATTAGAACCCAGGTCCTCTGACTCTGAAGCTCATATTCTTTCCACCAGGCCATGCTGCTTCTCCATGTGTTATGGAGGTTGGACAACTCTGGCACAAATGTGAAAAGAATGGCTAGTGCTTCTAAAAACATTTCACTCTGGTTCAGGAGAGAAGCATAAAATAAAACAATCTGCATTTCAATCCAAATCCTCTTTTTGGGGTTGAACTCTGACTCTTCAAAGGCAGAGCCACCCAAGGATGTTTATTCATCTATCAATGGCTGTATTACTTTCCTGTGAGCCTTTAAAAACCACACAGCCACCAAGCTGAGTACCGTAACCCAAAAGAGGAAAAAGTAGTTCTTGCCATTTTATACACTCTTAATGGTGACTGCCAATGTATTCTAAAAAAATTAAAATCTACAGTTCTCATTACTCTAATGATAATGTTTCCCCAATCTCCAGAGGGTTCTATTTCCTAAAACAAGAGCATTAACACTCCTTTCTAATGGTGTTTTTGATAAGGAGTATGAATTGCTGCTCTCTTGGGACAGTAAAATAAACCCCATTAAAGGAAACCTTGGGCTTAACTTTTCTTTCTTTTTTCTCTCAGATTGTTGCTAAGTGGCAAAGTTAGGGAGAGGTTTGATTGATTAAACTACAAGAACTCAATTCTAAAGCATTTAAAATGCCCTCAAATCTTGAGGAGCTCATTGAATGATGATGGAGTCCTGCCGGTAAGGAACAATGGATAAGCTTCGGGCCTGAAACTTGAGGACTGAGAACCCACGCAGAAGAATGGATTTCAGTGCTAGTGGCTTGTCCAGGATCTCTCAACTCTTCCAGTCCCAGGGCACAGAGTGCAATGAGCAAGGAGGTGGGCAAAGCGTGCGTGCCATCCTTGCCCAGGTAGCGAATTGTACGCTAGGCCAGGTCTCTTAATTCCCAGACCAGTGAAACGGCAAGGCTACCTTTTGTTTTTGTTTAAGAAAAGCCTAACCCTAACTGGAGGGAGAGGTTTTAATAATCACGATGGCATTTGTCAAATGCCTACTATGTGCCAGGCACTGTACAGGATACAAGCAAATCGAGTTGGACACAGTCCCTATCCAACGTGGGGCTCACCGTCTCAGATAAGCAGTGTGGCTTAGTGGCACAATTATTAATCCCCATTTTTCAGATGAGGTAACTGAGGCACAGAGAAGTGAAGTAACTTGCCCTAGGTCACACAGTGGATAAGCGGTGAAGCCGGAATTAGAACCTATGACCTTCTGACTCCCGGGCCTGTGCTCTATCCACTGTGATAGGAGTGGGCAAACTTGTTCATGGTAGAAGCTACCTGACGTTAGCCAGAACTCAAAATGCACCTTTCTGGACATACTTTCTAGTTTGAACACATTGCCACCTTCCTTCCGTCTCCCTAGACTGACCAATCAATCCATTGGATTTATTGCACTAAATCAACTCTGTTCAAGCACGATCAGTGGAGAGAAGGGAAGTGGCAGGTATGGCCACAGACAGCTGCAGCCTATCCTACACATTTATCATCAACATCAACAGTAACTGTGGTATTTGTTAAGTGCTTACTATGTTCAAAGCACTGCACTAAACACTGTAGTAGATTTAAGATTATCAGGTCCTACACAGGGCTCAGAGTCTAAGAAGGAGGGAGTACAGGTATTGAATCCCCATTTTACAGATGAGGGAACTGAGGCAGAGAAGTGAAGTGACTTGCCCAAGGTCACACAACAGACAAGTGGCACAAGCGATATTAGAACCAGGTCCTCTGACTCCCACGCTTTTTCCACCAAGTCCTGCTGCTTCAACAAATAATCAATCAATCCAAATAAAACCACCTCTCTGTTCACTGGAGGCTCCTCTACCTCTTCAATCAATCAGTCCATCAGTGGTACTTCACCAAGGGCTGACTGTGCGCAGAGCACTGTACTAAGCATTTGGTAGAGTGCAATTCAAAGAATTGGTAGGCACAATTCCTCTCGAGATGCTTACAATCTAGTGGGGAAGCCAGACATTAAAGCCTTTTCACTGGTCTAGGGTGGTGTACTGGAGAGGAAAACTGCAGGTTAAAAACCCCTATTGGGACATTTTGCAACTTGTTAGCCAATCTGATCAATGGCTTTGTGGGTCAGGAGTTTGAAGGTGTTGACTAAAAGAGTTTTGGGGGAAGGGGAATAATATAATTATGCTGATGGAAAGTGCAAGCAAGCAGTACGAATGGATGGGTTCTACACAGACTATGCACAGGTGCTCTTTAGAAATCCCAATATAGAGTTGCACTGCCATAGATGACTATGGAAAATCAACTGCCAGGATCTGGTTGGGGAAAAATAATAGACTCTCTCCAGGAACTGAATAACTAGATCTAACAGCAAACCAGTTCCTCATCACCTGAGTCTAAAATTCTGGCTGAAGTGAAAATACCTTTGAAAGTATCCAATCATCATCATTTTATGAAGCACTCAATCGGTACTATTTATTGAATCCTACATGCACTAGGGGTACTTATTGTTGGTACTGTCTTGGAAGCGGGCAGAAGTCAGATTGGTTGGGAAAGCGGACACAAAATAGTTTAAGCTTTCTAAATCTATGGAGTGAACACTTTAACTTGTCTTATTTCTTGTTTGATGCTGTATAATATAAAGAAATACAAGAAAAATGTTAGTACACACTGATAAATTGGGTCTCGCTTACAGTGTGAGAAATAGAACTATGGTCCTATAAATTTAGATGCTGTTCTATTTCTCTTTGCCTTTTGCAATTTGCATCCAGACCTCCATTAAATAGCATGCCTGTCTTCTGTTGCCCTGATTTCAATCACACACTTTCATTTCCGTCTACTGCTGCAGTGTGTCGGCTTTGCACCCTGAGAAAACAAATCAGTGATCTCATTTTTTTTTGGGTACCTCTTAAACCCTATGTATCAAACACTGTTCTAAAGGCTGGGGTGGGTTCAAGTTAATTAGGTTGGACACAGTCCTTGTCCCACATGGGGCTCACAGACAAAGTAGGAGGGAGAACAGGTATCCTCATTTTACAATTGAGAAAATCAATCGATCAGTTAATCATATTTAATGAGCGCTTACTATGTGCAGAGCACTGTACTAAGTGCTTGGGAGATTATAATCCAACAGAATTAGCAGACACATTCTCTTCCCATAACGAGTTTACAGTCTAGATGCTACAGTCTAGTCTAGAGCTCTGAACTAAGCGCATGGGAGAGTACAGTGCAGTAGAATTAGCAGATATGTTCCTTGCCCAAAATGAGCTCACAGTCTAGAGGGGGAGGTAGACATTAATATGAATAAATAATTTATAATATATAATTTAAAGATCTGCGCATAGGAAACTGAGGCACAGAAAAGTTAAGAGACTAACCAAGGTCACAAAGCTAGTAATTGGTAGAGCTGGGATTAGTTCATCAGAACCTCAAAATCTGGAGGCCAGATTAGGTTTTCAGAACCGTTCTCTCAGAGAGGGAGAGTAGGCCTTCAGATGGGAAAATTGAGACGCAGAGAGGTCATAGACTTGGCCAAAATCACAGAGTCAGTTGCAGAAATGGGACAAAAACCAGGATGAATATGAAAGAAAAGTTCCGAGAAAGGGCTGATTTAAAGACGCCTAAATAGAACCATATTCTGACATCCTAAGTATGTGCTTCCCTTAGACAGAATCCAGCCTCTGATTTTGTTAAACAGGATAGGCACTAAAAGTCACTCCATTCAATGGATAAAGTCATGGTTTACATTTCTAGACGGCACTGGAAAAATCAATCAAAATACAATTTGCTTCCCACGTTCAACCTGGTCCCCTTTTACCCCCTAGTTTTGTTTTGGAGCATGCTCTTTTACTTCATTTTTAATGTATTTGAAAGAGACTATCTACAAAGTGATGGAGAATCTATCTGCTCTTTAAAAATGTGATCTTCACAATTACCACAATGGAAAGGTTGCGATGGAGAAGAGACAAAGGCATGGTAGCTTTTAAAATATATGCCAAAAACAAGGCATGACCCTGGTAGGGTGATTCATTGCCTTTGTGGAACATTTGTACAATTCCAGGTTATGGAAAACTCTACATAGGGAGTCCTAATTTATCCAAAACTTAGTTAAAATGCCACCCAAAAGGAATCTTGTTTTTATGAATTAGGTACTTAGTGCTATCCTCTTAAGGACGAATGTGCTTTTTGAGACAAATATTTTTAGGATGGAAGCCATTTGTCCTTAAAACGCCTCCAACTATTTTTAATAAGACCTTTCCTAAAGAAACTCGATTCCACTGAAATGTGGTCAATTTCACAAGAGATCTGAGGACTGCCACTCTTAAAAAGTTCGTCAGGTGGATGGGGTTATGACAACTGCCCTCTCAGCAGGGATTAATCAGTAATAATAGTCGTAGTAATTATTGAGCACCTATTTAATGCAATCCACTTGTGGGAAGTATAAGAGAAGTGCAAAGACATATTCCCTATCCACAAGGAATTTACAGTCTAACAGAGGGCAGCCTGGCGAGCCCAATGGGAGGACATCAGCACCTATGTACAGTTCCATAATTTATTTATTTTAATGCCTGTCTCCTCTAAAATGTAAGCTCAATGTGGGCAGGGAACATGTCTACCAACTCAGCTATATTGTACTCTGCCAAGCATTTAATACAGCGCTCTGAACACAGTAAGTCCTCAATAAATACAATAGCTTGATTGATTGGAGCAAATTACAGTATTCATCTAAACACTGATCTATACATAAGCGTTGAGGATGGGTGCGAGGGGAGGCTGTAGGTTGCTGAAATTTGGGGTGGTGGGAAAAGATTGAGGGATCACAAGGCAACTTTAGAAGAAGCAGATGTCAACTCTTTGCATTTTCTCGAGAAAACAGTTTAATGACCATAAAAACAAACTATTCCCTGGTGAAGCCCAGAGAGGATTTGAATAAACCACAGATTGGATTATCAGTTTCCAATTTTTTATTTCTTCTCAGTCCCAACCTTACTCCTAACATCGATCTTTTCACTGGAAAAACACTTTACCTCTTTCTACTACCTTGAAATCTCCAATTGTCTCATGAGGACTCAGAACATCAGTTTTTCCAGATTATGTGCAAATTCCAGTAATCAACAATAGTTACCTTGATTTTTTTTAATATTCTCTTTTCAACAAAAAATGTATGAAGAGAAATATGTGCACAAAGCAAAATGAAACTAAACTTAAATATTGAAGTTTTGTTACTCAGGAATGACTTCGATTTTCCTTTCTGTCACAATAACGTAAGTTTTATATTCATAAAAATGATTTGCGAGCAATAATCTTCCACAATTTGCATGTGTGACACATCTGCAGTGCTTTCACAATGGAATGCTTAAATAACTATTTCACTACTAATTGCTAAAATTGAGTGCATACAAAAATACAAATTCAAGGATATAATGATCATTCCTCCTCTGAGAATAATTTTTAATTAGCTAAAATACATCCATTATCAATATAATGTATTTGTTAATTTAACATCACTAACAAAGTTTTATTATTTTAGAGCTAAATAAGATTATAGCCAAGAACACACAGTTCTGCCATAATGTGTGTTTTAATAATAATAATTTGATAATCCATTCATAATTCATAATTATGGTACTTGTTAAGTGCCTACTATCTGCTAAGCACTGGGCTAAATACAAGTTAATCACAGTGGACACAGTCCCTGTCCCACTGGTGGCTCACTGTCTTAGAAGGAAGGAATAGGATTTAATCCCCATTTTACAAAATGAGGCAACTGAGGCTCAGAGAAGTTAAGTGACTCACCCAAAGTCACTCAGCAGACAAGTGGCAGAGCAGAAATTAGAACCCAGGTCTTCTGACTCCCAGGCCCATGCTCTTTCCACTAAGCCAAGCTGCCTTTCACTTCACACTGTAGCTAGAGCTCAATTAAGGAAAGTTTATCCAAGTGCACAAACTGGTTTGAGCTCTGCATTTGTATTACTGAAGAAACAACATGAGAAACAACACATTCAGTGTCAGAACCAAGGAGTACCGCAAGTTACACAGAAATGCAATCTTCACATTATAGGAAAATGGCTGAAAGTAAGAAAGCCATTGTGAAGGAGGAAAAAAATGGAATAAGAACATTGTAACTTTTAAAGCTATATTATGACTACTCTAGATTTCCCCTAGTTTCAGAAAGCATGCCTGGGTAATGAATGAAATTCAGAATTCCAGAAAACATACTTCACTTCTAAGCATTCCTTAAACACCGCGTCAGTTGTGTAGACTGCTTGCAAACCAGATGTGACGATAAAAGAGAAGCAGCACGACTTAGTGAATACAGGACAGGCCTGGGAGTCAAAATGACCTGAGTTCTAAAACTGGCTCCACCACTTGTCTGTTGGGTGACCTTGGGCAAGTCACTTCACTTCTCTCGGCCTCAGTTACCTGAAAGTGGGGATTAGACTGTGAACCTTATGTGGGACAAGGACAGTGTCCAACCCAGTTTGATTCTACCCCACAAATACTTATCAATTACTTCAAGTAAGCATTTAACGAAGACCACTATTATTATTAAAGCTGCTTCACCCATCCCAGCATTGATTTACATTCCTGACTGGACCTTGCCCACCCCATCTACAGAGTGAGAATAACTAATCAGTGTGTAAGTGATTCAGGCGAGTCTCCTAGTGCCCCACGTGAAAATGAAATACTGTGGTTTCTAAAATTTAACAAGAAAAAGATCTGTTTTGGAGTTCATCTAAAGCCTAATGCTTCCCACAAGGCCTCTCACCAAAGCTTTGCAACCTGGTGACTCCTAGGACTTTTTATTTATTCTAGGATTTATTTGGCGCCTTCGTTGTAACACATACTGAAGGATATTTTGAGAAAAGTATGAAAAAAAGGTTTTCTTAAGGAATTTAAAATCCACCAATAAACCGCAGGGATAAAGTTTCCCCAGGCACCCACTGATAAACTTCAGAGATCATCTTTCCCTGGACACCTCTAATGACTCGCCCGGGTATTTCTATTGTAATCTTCTGAGTGCTTAGGACATTTTGCTGTTCACCATAGGCGGTGCATATTTACTAGTGATGGCTTCTTCCCTAGGGAAATCTACACCAGATTCATTCAATAATTCATTCATATTTATTGAGCAGTTACTGTGTGCAAGTACTGTACTAAGTGTCTGGGAAACAAACAGACACACTACCCGTCCACAACGAGCTCATAGTCTCGGGAAAGTATGGCAGTCTTGGGTTCATTTCATTCAATAGTATTTATTGAGCGCTTACTATGTGCAGAGCACTGTACTAAGCGCTTGGGATGAACAAGTCGGCAACAGATAGAGACAGTCCCTGCCGTTTGACGGGCTTACAGTCTAATCGGGGGAGACGGACAGACAAGAACAATGGCACTAAACAGCGTCAATGGGAAGAACATCTCGTAAAAACAATGGCAACTAAATAGAATCAAGGCGATGTACAATTCATTAACAAAATAAATAGGGTAACGAAAATATATACAGTTGAGCGGACGGGTGCAGTGCTGTGGGGATGGGAAGGGAGAGGTGGAGGAACAGAGGGAAAAGGGGAAAATGAGGCTTTAGCTGCGGAGAGGTAAAGGGGGGATGGCAGAGGGAGTAGAGGGGGAAGAGGAGCTCAGTCTGGGAACGCCTCTTGGAGGAGGTGAGTTTTAAGTAAGGTTTTGAAGAGGGAAAGAGAATCAGTTTGGCGGAGGTGAGGAGGGAGGGCGTTCCAGGACCGCGGGAGGACGTGACCCAGGGGTCGACGGCGGGATAGGCGAGACCGAGGGACGGCGAGGAGGTGGGCGGCAGAGGAGCGGAGCGTGCGGGGTGGGCGGTAGAAAGAGAGAAGGGAGGAGAGGTAGGAAGGGGCAAGGTGATGGAGAGCCTTGAAGCCTAGAGTGAGGAGTTTTTGTTTGGAGCGGAGGTCGATAGGCAACCACTGGAGTTGTTTAAGAAGGGGAGTGACATGCCCAGATCGTTTCTGCAGGAAGATGAGCCGGGCAGCGGAGTGAAGAATAGACCGGAGCGGGGCGAGAGAGGAGGAAGGGAGGTCAGAGAGAAGGCTGACACAGTAGTCTAGCCGGGATATAACGAGAGTCCGTAATAGTAAGGTAGCCGTTTGGGTGGAGAGGAAAGGGCGGATCTTGGCGATATTGTAGAGGTGAAACCGGCAGGTCTTGGTAACGGATAGGATGCGTGGGGTGAACGAGAGGGACGAGTCAAGGATGACACCGAGATTGCGGGCCTGCGGGACGGGAAGGATGGTCGTGCCATCCACGGTGATGGAGAAGTCTGGGAGCGGACCGGGCTTGGGAGGGAAGATGAGGAGCTCAGTCTTGCTCATGTTGAGTTTTAGGTGGCGGGCCGACATCCAGGTGGAGACGTCCCGGAGGCAGGAGGAGATGCGAGCCTGAAGGGAGGGGGAGAGGACGGGGCGGAGATGTAGATCTGCGTGTCATCTGCGTAGAGATGGTAGTCAAAGCCGTGAGAGCGGATGAGTTCACCGAGGGAGTGAGTGTAAATGGAGAACAGAAGAGGGCCAAGAACTGACCCTAGGTTTCCTAGGAAGTTTCAGATGGGATTGTCAGAATGTTTTCTGGGCTCTGGCTTCCTTGTTAACTTTCTCACCCAATTCTACTTAGCACACAAGTTCTTGTAAATGTTCCCTCGAAGATACACATTAAAGGTGACATCATCTCCCATTAGGCCCAGGTCTGGTGAGACTCTCCCACCCAATGCTTTTTTTTTTGTCATTAATAATAATTATTAGCTACCCACCTCCTATACAAGCAGTAAAACCAGTTTCCCACTTCACAGTGAATCACCTCCTCATGATAATAATGTGAGCTATCTTTTCCCAGGCTTCTCAACTCCTCCTTAAAGGTCACACCCCTCTTTTTGCACCCACAAGTCATCCTGAATTCATCATTCTCACTCATCCTTTGGTTAGGTTTCCATTCCCATTTCTCCTTGGGAGTGGAGCAAAGGGGAATAGACAGAGCACCATTCATTCGTTCATTTAATCGTATTTATTGAGTGCTTTCTGTGTGCAGAGCACTGTACTATGCATTCGGGCAAGTACAACAATAAACAGACACAGTCCCTGTCCAAAGTGAGCTTATAGTCTAAACCCATATTAGGCCACCATTATTATTATTATTATTATTAGGGTCACTATCTTCTTCTTGAAGCCTCTGTCATAAGAGTCGACCCATTACAATAGCATTTGTTAAGCACTTACTATGTGCCAGGCACTGTACTAAGCACTGGAATGGATACACGCAAATGAGGTTGGATACTGTCCCTGTCCCACGTGGGGTTCACAGTCTCAAACCGTATTTTACAGATGAAGGAGCTGAGGCCCAGAGAAGTGAAGTGATTTGCCCAAGGTCACATAGCAGACATGTGTTGGAGCCAGGATTAGAACCCATGACCTTCTGACTTCCAGGCCTGTGCTCTACCCAATATGCCATGCTGCTTCTCTGAACCACTTCTCTGAAACATTTTTATGTGCTACAAAAAGCCACCTTTTTGTTGTTAGACCCACTGCTTCAGTGGAAACACCCATAGTAGGGGGCAAGGAGGGTGGGCAAGTCAGCGTGGCTTAGTGACAAGGGCCCGGGCTTGGGAGTCAGAGGATGTGGGTTGAATCCCGGCACTGCCACGTATTCAGCTGTGTGACTTTGGGCAAGTCACTTCATTCCTCTGTGCCTCAGTTTCCTCATCTGTAAAATGGGGACTAAGTCTGCGAGCTCCCCCGTGGGAAACCTGATTACCGTGTATCTACCCCAGTGCTTAGAACAGTGCTTGGCACATAGTAAGCATTTAACAAATACCATTATTAGTATTATGTCAGGATGCACCAACTGCCAGCTGATATCTTTGTGTTTGGACCGAGGCTTGCCCCCCAGTGGACCCCGGGAGGGTCCACTGTCATTGCGCTGAGTAGGTCTGTCTGCGGCTGACACTGATGACTGGTATCCCCCGCTATCTGAGGTTTGGCTTCATCGTGTCCTTAAAATGACACTCCTTTCACATTATGTGGAAGAGATTATTGGTCCTGATTCAGTCTTACCAACTGCACAGATAGAATTGTGCACACTGTTAGACTCACGCTCTCTGTGGTAACCTCTTCAAATCCCAGAGGACCACTATATATTTTTTTTATGGTATTTGGTAAGCATTTACTATGTACCAGGCATTTTACTAGTACGGTGCACTAGGGTAGATATTAGCTAATCAGGTTGGACCCATTCCATGTTTTACATGGGGCTCACAGCCTTAATCCCCATTTAACAGGTAACTGAAGCACAGAGAAGTAACTTGCCCAAGGTCACACAGCAGACAAGTGGCAGGGATGGGACTAGAATCCGGGTCCTTCTGACTCCTAGGCCTGTGTTCTAAACACTATGCCATGCGTAGTGCCATGTATAGATGTATTTATATATACATAATGTACATATATACATCTTTGTAAAAAGGAGGTATTTTAGGCACATTCATTTTTGGTATTTTAATGGTATTTGTTAAGTACTTACTAAATGCCAGGCACTGTCCTAAGTGCTAGGGTAGGTACAAGTTAATCAGGTTGGACACAGTCCATGTCCCACATAGGGCTCATAGTCTTAATCACCATTTTACAAAGAAGGGAACTGAGGTATGGAGAAGTGAAGTGACTTGCCCAAGGTCACACAGCAGACAATTGGTGGATCTGGATTCGAACTCAGGTCCTTCTGACTCCCTGGCCCACTGGCCCACTCCCTTTCTACTGGGCTCAGCTGCTTCTCTTTTATGGCTACTGCTTGTGATTATTGTTTATTGTTTCATGGTTTTTAGAAACCATTCTAATTAACAGAAATCTTTTACCTTGACAACCTTCTGTTGAGTTGACTGTTTGGAAATGACCTTAAAGTACTGCCTGAATTCTTCATTTTAATCAGGTATAAAACTGAAAGATCAGGTCTTTCCCCTCCGGCCAGCCTGCTTGTCTTTCTCAAAAGAAAAGTACTGAGCGTTGAGATATATGTGTGTTAGGATGGAAACTGTGTTCAGCATACTTCAAACCAATAGCCCAGGGACAAGGAAGGGTTTAACTGATTCTGAAAATCACTCTCTCCCCAATTTAAAATAATCAGGATTCCACCCACTTACTTTTCCAGCAGAAAAGCTGATTCATGGCAGAAGTGCCCTTAATCCCTGAATAATGTTGCATCGATATTCCAAATCCTTGTAGGAATTGGTGTCAAATGTATCATATGATGTTTACTGCCCATCTCTCTATGGGTGCATTCAGGATGATTCTCTAAAATAAGATTCCTTCACTGGTCTGTAGAAATCCAGGGAAGGTGGTCTATAATAGGCATAGCTTCGATGCTGGTGGACCAATTGCCTTTCAGGATATTATTGTCTGTGATCCGGTCTTGCCATTTTAAGTAGAGTTGGGCATATGTGGCCTTGTGGAAACAAGTCATTTCACTTCTCTGTGCCTCAGTTACTTCATCTCTAAAATGGAGACTGAGATTGTGAGCCCCATGTGGGACATGGGACATGAACTATAACCAACCTTGTATCTATCTTACATTTTAGTACAGTGACTAGCATATAGTGAGCACTTAACAAATCCCATTTATGGACTGCTCAAGAAGTCAGATATGGTATTTCTGATAAGCCCAAATTTCAGAGAAAAAAAGGAGGTTGGCTCTTCAATTTGACCTAAATCTAATTACCAATCTGGCACCAAACTATGACTATAATTCTCCTAAAGGACACGCTAGCCTTCTTAATTCACTTTTCTATCTCTTGATCTACTTTTGTATCATTGGATGCTGTCTATGTGACAGAATTCAGTAACCACTGGCAGTTTTTGTCACTGAAGGACATTCTTGACTGGATGAAGGCTTTATTAGGCACATGGTGGAACATAATTTTCATGGTCTTCAGACTAATTATCAAATGATTGACACCTTGTTGACTCTTGGACATCACTCCTCAACTTGGGTGGGTATAATCAGGAGAGTAGAGCAGTTCTCGAATGATTTACGAGGACTTTTAATGATGCTCTTAACCAGCTGAATGGAAAGAGTTTCCCACAGGACCAGAACCTTATTCTGACATTAGCTTTCAGTGACTTGTCACCTTTTCAAATATGGCTGCCTTAAATTGGTTAAACAAGGCTGAACTCAATCAACCAGGCAAAGACCCTTCAGTTCTGAGACCGGGCCTGGAGGTCAGAAGGACCAGGTTTCTAAGCCCAGCACTGCCACTTATCTGCTGTGTGACTTTGGGCAAGTCACTTCACTTTTCTGTGCTTCAGTTACCTCATCTGTGAAATGGGGATTAAGACCGTGAGCTCAAGGGTTGACAGGGACTGTGTCTCCAACCTAACTCGCATTCACTCCAGTGCTTAGTACAGTCCCTGGTGTGTAATAAGCACTAACAAATGGCATAATTATTATTATTATTATTACTACTATTATTTTGACAAGACCAACCATATAATTGTGGGTATTTACAAACTGCTCAGGGAAGCCCAACTGATTTAGTATTTTCTGGAGCCCAGGCTCGCTGGTGGTGTTGAGACCTTAATATTGTTCTCTGCACTTTGCCTGTACCTGATGAACAGCAAAAACCTCATTTGCTGGGCTCCACTATTCATTCAATTGTATTAATTGAGTGCTTACTGTGTGCAGAGCACTGTACTAAGCGCTTGGAATGCTACATTGCATTTCTGAGAAGTCCCTGTTGCTGTTCTTCATTATCAGACTAGGAGGTGCCTGGCATTCAATAAGTACTATTGATAGATTGATTATTTTGAAATGTTCTCGTTTGATTTTGCCTGACAAATAGCTGTTTTCTTTTAACTTTAATTTATCTATAGTTCAGGTGCATCAGGTATTACTTGCTAAATCTCTGCTTTCAAGTGGATGTCTTTCCATTTTAATTAGCTTGGGTTCTTTGCACAATTGAACCACAATATAGTTCTTCCGGTTGGTAGGTTACTAATTTCCAAAGGGCTTGTTCCGACAGTTAGGTACTCTGAAAATTACACGACTGCAGTCTTGGATCTTTACCCTATCATTTTTAGCTTTGTTTTTATTAGGTAGTAACAGTTAATGTACTTGGGGGAAAAAAAATCTTTCCTGGAGTATTTGGGATAGCTTTGGCTTTTAAATCTTTATTCATAAGATTATTCCTAATAGGCAGGGATAGATACACCAACACTGTAAGACAATTCTAAACTATAGAGAATCTTGTCTAAATCATGGTAACTTAAGGCCCTGTTTAAGTTTCAACACCCACTCAATTCATTCCTGACTCATTATTCAAAACTGCAAGTTTCTTCTGTATTGTCACAGGGAACATTTTTGTCTGTGGTTCACAGTAGTAATGAATACACTTTGAATGCAGTCTAATTCCAAATCTCCGTGTCACTGGGAAATCACACTAGATGTCTTTTGCTCAATAAAACAAAGAAGCCAAGCTTTTTGTCTTTTATTCACTAAAATATCTCCCTTTCCTACTTGTTGTTTACCATGAATAATGCCACCCTTCAAGCAAAATAATTTTTGACTCTTCACTGACCTTGGCTTCCCAAATTCAATTTATTATCATGTTCTACTGCTTCTTCCTTCACAGCATTACCTGTCTTGGCTTATTGTACTTTCCTCAGTGATAAGAAATCCCTCACTAAAATCCTCATCATTTCCCAGCTGGGGCCCTTCTTCACATAGAACACTAGCCTGGGAGTAAGAGGGCCTGGGTTCTAATCCCCACTCCAACACTTGTCTCCTGTGTAACCTTGGGCAAGTCACTTAACTTCTCTGCATTTCAGTTACCTCATATGTAAAATGGGGGTTAAGATGTGTTCCCCATGTGGGACTTGGACTGTGTCCAACCTCATTATCTTGTACCTACCCCAGTGCTTAGTACAGTGCCTGGCACAAGGAAGCACTTAACAAGTACCATTTTAAAAAAACCAAAAGACCCCTTCATCAATAACATCATCCTCTAAAGGATAGTTGTTTGTGTATTTACATACACATATATTAGTACAGTGCTTCAGTGCTTAGTACAGTGTCCTGGCGCTTAGTACAGTGCCCCAGCACTGAATACAGTGCCTAGCACATAGTAAGTGCTTAACAAATACCGTCATTATTATACATGCATATCTTTCCACAGCATAGTTGTGTATATGTTAGTATAGCCTTCTAACTCCTCCAGGTAGCTTGCAAATATCTTGAGGCCTGAGATTATGTCCATTTGTCCTACTGTACTCTCCCAAGCACTTAGTTCAGTGTTCTGCATACAGTAAGTCCTCAGTAAACACTACTGATTGATAATAGGCTCATCCAAGTTGTCTATTTTAATAATTTTGGCATTTGTTAAACACTTACTACATGCCAGGCGCTGTTCTCAGCGCTAGGGTGGATACAAGCAAATCAGGTTGGACACAGTCCCTGTCCCACATGAGACTCACAGGCGTAATCCCTCTTTTACAGATGAGGGAACCAAGGCCCAAAGAAGTGAAGAAGTGGTCACACAGAGACGTGTGGCAGAGCCGGGATGAGAACCCAGGTCCTTCTAACTCCTGGGTCCCTGCTCTTATCCACTAGGCCATGCAGCTTCTCTTATGTAAATTCCCAGATGTCACATAATTCTTAGGCTGTTTTTTATAACACCTTGTTCAGGGAGGTGGGCAGTAAATCTGGTGAGTTTTTTTATGCAAGGAATGGTTTTATAAGCTATTTATTTATACTGATGACTATCTCTCCCTCTAGACTGTAAGCTTGTTATGGATGGGGAATGTGTCCACCTACTCTGTTGTACTGTACTCTCCCAAGGGCTTAGGACAGTGCTCTGCACAAAGTAAATGTTCAATAAATACACCATTGATTGAATGATTGGTGAGGAGCAAGTAATAAGCAACAGAGTCTATTCAGAACATGTGGCAGAGGAGACAAGCACATACAGAGAGAGCTCCCTCAGGCAAACGATCACGTACTGGTTTAGGTTGATGCTTTCTCTCACTCTAATAATTGTAACGAATAGATTTTGCTCCGTGGGGAATCTCATAGTCCAATCCAATCTCCTCTGTTTAGTGGTCTGGTCAAAGAGATATGTAGTCAATATCTGCACAAAGATTATGACGGATTTTTTTTTAGCGGTTATAAAAATGCAGGCTCAGAAATTTGTTTGAGCCGTTATAACTTATTAGCCTTTATCTTATACCCTGAATTATTACCTGGGACAATGGGAAGCAGCAAGGCCCACTGGATAGGGCATGGGTTGGAGAGGCAGAGGACCTGGCTTCTAATCCTGGCTCTGCCTCTTGTCTGTTGTGGAACCTTGGGCAAGTCACTTCATTTCTCTGTGCCTCAGTTCCCTCATCTGCAAAATGGGGATTCAGACTGTGAGCCCCATGTGGGACAGGGACTGCATCTGACCTGATTAACTTGTATGTACCCTAGCGCTTGGAACAGTGCTTGGCCCACAATAAGTGCTTAACAAGTACCATAATTATTCTTACAAGTCACCCTCTTTAGGATTTGCTTCAGACGATTTCAATGTAAGCTCCACTTCAAAACCCCTGATGTTTGGGGCTTAAAAACAGACTTAAAATAGATTTTAAAATAGACTTTCATCAGTTTCCCAAGCAAGCACATCAGCGACTTTACAGCCGGGCTTGTGTACAGGTGGTCAAGAACCATTTGAAGTGCACCTTACAAAAACCCATCATGCCCATGAATGAAATAAAATACTGACACAGTTGGCTGCTCTTCTGATTTCCTCTCCTGCCTTTTAACACTGGGGGTATATTTTCAGTGGGGCAAATGCTAACTGAATGTTCTTTTTAAAAAGTGAAGAATGACTTCTAGAAGGTTGTAAAATGCTGGGCAGCAAAGGAGAACACATCTCTGAAATTTACCCTCCTTTCTGTTTTCCTCACAAAAAAGCCTCAGGGAACAGGTCTAAACTTTCCCCATGCTTTATGTCGGTGGCAAAGAATTCAAAGCATTGCTGAACAGGCACCTTGGCCTGTTTCCCTTCTATAAACAAGCCAGCCATAATAGACAACGATGATCCATTTTGGTCTTGTCAGGCTCAAAAACAAAATGCTACTCTCTCTGAGATTCTAAACAGAGAGCTGGAGTAGAACCAAAGCCTAACCCTTCATTTTCTCCCAACTGCTCTGAGTTCAGATGTTTGAAGCTGACTTTCATATTAGATTCATTTGAACTGTACTGACTTTCTGCCTGCCTCTGGTGTGACAGCTCTTCCCATTTCCTCCACCTTGTGGAATCCAACTATCCCAGGACAAGCCGAAACATCCCGGCAGTCCAAACTTTCCCAAGTGTCTCGCCCACATTCTCGCATTTCTCCACCCTCATCCCCTTTGCCTGGTCCTAAAGTTTTATTTTTATTTTTTAGACCAAAAAAAGCAAGGCACGATAGCACTACAGGTTATTTCCTTCTGGTGCCCCATCTTGTAGAGGGGGTCATGCTTAGATAAGGAATCTGGGTCCAGACCCATCCAGCCTGTCTCAGGGCTGATTCTAGCCTATGGCAAACAGGAAGAAGGACCAGAAGTAATCATTGTTCAGCCTATACTATGTGTCAGGCTCTGAATTAAATGCTGGCATAGATGCAAGATAATCAGATCGGGGACAGTCTCTGTTCCGCATGTCTAAATAGGAGGGATAACAAGTATTTAAAAGCCATTTTTGGACTTTCCCCCCACCCCCTCGCTTCAGACCCACAACATTTATGTACGTATCCTAGTTGGATACAGCATGGGCCTTGGAGTCAGAAGAATCTGAGTTCTAATCCCAGCTCCACTTGTCTGCTGCATGACCTTGGACAAGTCACTTCCCTTCTCTGTGCCTCAGTTCCCTCATCTGTAAAATAGGGATGAAGACTGTTACTCCCAAGTGGGACAGGGACTGAGACCAACCTGATTAGCTTATATCTACATCAGCGCTAAGAACAGTGCTTGATACATAGTTAGGGTTTAACAAATACCATCATCATCATCATCCGTAATTCATTCATTTATGTTAATGTCTGCCTTCCGCTCTAGACTGTAAGCTCATTGTGGGCAGGGAATGTGTCTCCCAACTCCACTGCATTGTATTCTCCCAAGCATTTAGTACAGTGCTCTGCACACAGTACGTGCTCAATAAATACTATTAATTGATTAAAATAACTGAGGCCCGTAGAAGTCAAGTGGCATGCCCGGGGTCACACTGCAGGCAAGTGGCAGAGCCGGGACAAGAATTCACGTCCTCTGACTTCCAGACGTGTGCTTTTTTCACCAGCTCAAGCTGCTTCTCGGAAATGAGCCTGGTTGAAATAGGAAGTGGGGCCAAATGGATTTCCTGGTCTGCTACCTCATTAGAGAAGCAACTTGGCATAGTGGATGTAGAGCACAGGCCTGGGAGTCAGAAGGTCATTGGTTCTTATCTGATCTCTACCACTTGTCTGCTGTGTGATCCTGGGCAAGTCACTTCACCTTTCTGTGCCTCAGTTCCCTCATCTGTAAAACGGGGATTGAGACTATGAGCCCCGTGAGGGACAAGGGTCTGTGACCAACCCGATTTGCTTGTATCCACCCCACTGCTTAGTACAGTGCCTGGCACATAGAAAGTGCTTAACAAATACTATTATTATTATTGGTGCAGTTGTCTCCACGAGACAACTGTGCCTACATGGGATTTCTCCCCAGGAGTGTCTGGGATAGGGAGGAGTAGGCTTCAAACTGACTTTTCGCTTCCTTGCCTGAAATCCCCGCAATGGGCAGTGAGCAGGCAGGATGGGGGAATGGGTTGGGCTGTAGCAGCCAGGGGGCACCTGTCCAAACCTGTCAGTGCCCAACGAGGTTGGGCTCTCGGCCCACCCTACTCAGTCACGTAGGTTCAGGTCGGACGGCTTCACCCAAGCACCCCATGGTCTGGCTTAGAGAAGACTTAATGACTACTAATGACATCTACAGTCTAATGACTGCAGCTGTAGTCTCGCCCAGGAGAAGATGAGTAAACGCAGAGGGGGCAGAGAAGCCTTGTGAAATAAATACTGGTCCTAGCCTGCTCTCGCCTATATAAACCTCCATCTTTTCAAGGTAATGGGAGAGAAATCCCTGCTTTAGTCACAGACGTTAAGCCATCTTCCTTCACATACCATTCTACCCCCACTCATATCAAATATAATATATGCAATTGCAGACTGTCAAACACTTGACAAACAAGAAGTACCGACATGGTAACACGAATAGAAGTTATTTTTAATATAAACGCGATTTGACCCAGAAAATGTCTGCTTTCCAAGAGAACAACAACAGCCGCAACCAAAAACGGAGGAAAACTACAACTCCGTGTCTGGGAAGTGTGTAATGATGATATAAAGTATCTTACAGGTGACACACTGTACTATATGATATACAGATATAATAATAATAATTATGGTATTTTTGAGCGCTTACTATGTGCCAAGCACTATTCTAAGCACTGGGCACTGTACTATATAAAGACGTTATACAGTCTCTAGACTGTAAGCTCGCAATGGGCAGGGAGTGTGTCTGCTAATTCTGCCGTATTGTACTCTCTCAAACCCTTAGCACATAGTAAGCACTCACTACTAATAATAATAATAGTAATGGTGGTATTTGTTAAGCGCTTACTATGTGCAAAGCACTGTTCTAAGCACTGGGGGGGATACAAGACAATCAATGTGTCCCACATGGGGCTCACAGTTTTTAATTCCCGTTTTACAGATGAGGTAAGTGAGGCACAGAGAAGTGAAGTGACTTGCCCAAAGTCACACAGCTGGCAAGCGGTGGAGCTGGAATTCAAACCCATGACCTCTGATTCCCAAGCCTGGGCTCTTTCCACTGAGCCATGCTGCTTCTCTAATAATACCACCGATTGATTTATATTAAATCATTCTAGATACTTAGACCCACATGTGATCCACATTCTAATTTCCTGATGGGGCTTCACGTTGCCCCCACCTGACTGGGATATGGAAAAACATAGAGCCCCATTGATTTGATACCGTGAGCCCCATGTGGGACAGGGACTGTGTCCAACCCAATTTGCTGGTATCCACCCCAGCACTTAGTAGAGTTCGTGGCACATGGTAAGCGCTTAACAAATACCACAATTACTACCGGGCATTCAGATTTGACAAAGGAAGAATGGGACAACCCAAGATGCATCGTCTCAACACCATCTCAAGCATATTGCTATGTAGATAAGTGCTTGAGATGATTGGTAATATTGGTAACAATAATTGTGTTAAACTCTTATACTCTGCGCCAAGCAGCGTATTAAGCAATGGGGTAGATAAAAGATGAGGTCCAACATAGTCCCTGCCCCACAGGCTAAGGAAGAGGGAGAACAGGTACTTAGTCCCCAGTTTACGGATGAGGAAACTGAGGCACTGAAAGGTTAAGTGACTTGACCTAGGTCATACAGCAGGCAACTGGCAGAGCCAGGATCATAATCCAGGCTCTTTGACTCCCAGACCTGTGCTCTTTCCACTAGGTCACGACGGTTGCTGTGTGTATATATATATATAAATGTAGTCAAATATATATTTGATGATTTATTCTGACTAGTCAATTATGCTTTTTTACCTGACTCCCCATTAAAGTGTTAGCTACTTGTTGGTAAGCACTATTTATTCTCTATGTTGTACCTTCCTAGGTGGTTAGTAGAGTATAATGTAACCACTGGACACTAAATAAATACCCTCACTATTATTACCAATAGAATCACTTCTTTACTGTGTTTGCATCTTTATGTGGACTCCGATCCAGGCCTTCTTAATAGATTTTGGAACAGAGAAGGAATGAACTAACCTTTAAGTGTTTGGGATAGGGAGGAGTAAGCTCCAAACTGATTTTTCTTGCCCTTTCCAAACAACAGCAAGTCTCTTCCACTCCTCTTTCTTCACCCTCCTTACCATGCAATCTTTGCCTATGAAACTTACTTCCCACGGACAATTCCCCACATAGTCGTTCCCAGCGCCGACTGGCTACGTGATTTTTCTGGTCAATTAATATCTTTATTCTAATATATTTTTCAGCACCAGCATGTCGCCTTCTGCTCTATAAAATATTAATAAGATGGCACTATTAAAATGCCATCTTATTTTTAATCTTTATTTCCCCAGAAAGGTGCTTGAGTGACTTTTTTTCCCTGCCCTTGGACATGTCTGATTCAATACTTGTGACTGTTCCCAATTTAGGTTTTGTTAGGGTTCTACCTTGGGAATCTTTCTTTTTTATGTAGACAACTAGCAGAATTTCTTGGCCTGCATCTGAATTAGGTGCTTCTCTTGCATCACCACTTGCCTGCTGTAGGAACTCAGGCAAGTCACTTCTTGGTGCCTCAGTTTCCTCACCTGTAAAATGGGGATTCAATACCTCTTCTCTCTCCCCCCTAGACTGTCAGCCCCATATGGAAGAGGTGCTGTGTCTGATCTGATTGTGTCTACTCTGGTGTTTAACACAGTGCTTGGCACTTAGTAAGCACTTAACAAATACCACTCAATGAGTCAATGGTTATATCCCGGCTAGACTACTGTCAGCCTTCTCTCTGACCTCCCTTCCTCCTCTCTCGCCCCGCTCCAGTCTATTCTTCACTCCGCTGCCCGGCTCATCTTCCTGCAGAAACGATCTGGGCATGTCACTCCCCTTCTTAAACAACTCCAGTGGTTGCCTATCAACCTCCGCTCCAAACAAAAACTCCTCACTCTAGGCTTCAAGGCTCTCCATCACCTTGCCCCTTCCTACCTCTCCTCCCTTCTCTCTTTCTACCACCCACCCCGCACGCTCTGCTCCTCTGCCGCCCACCTCTTCACCATCCCTCGGTCTCGCCTATCCCGCCGTCGACCCCTGGGTCACGTCCTCCCGCGGTCCTGGAACGCCCTCCCTCCTCACCTACGCCAAACTGATTCTCTTTCCCTCTTCAAAACCCTACTTAAAACTCACCTCCTCCAAGAGGCGTTCCCAGACTGAGCTCCTCTTCTCCCTCTACTCCCTCTGCCATCCCCCCTTTACCTCTCCGCAGCTAAACCCTCATTTTCCCCTTTCCCTCTGCTCCTCCACCTCTCCCTTCCCATCCCCACAGCACTGTACTTGTCTGCTCGATTGTATATATTTTCGTTACCCTATTTATTTTGTTAATGAATTGTACATCGCCTCGATTCTATTTAGTTGCCACTGTTTTTACGAGATGTTCTTCCCCTTGACTCTATTTATTGCCATTGTTCTTGTCTGTCCGTCTCCCCCGATTAGACTGTAAGCCCGTCAAACGGCAGGGACTGTCTCTATCTGTTGCCGACTTGTTCATCCCAAGCGCTTAGTACAGTGCTCTGCACATAGTAAGCGCTCAATAAATACTATTGAATGAATGAATGAATGGTATTTATTGAGTGCTTACCATGTGCATAGTACTGCACTAAACTCTTGGAAGAGTCAGTATAATAGGAAGACATGATTCCTGCACTCAAGGAACTTGCAATCTGGTGAAAGAGACAGACAATAAATTAAATTACAGGTAGGGAGAGCTTAATCAATACCATAACTAAAAAACCCATATCCTAAGCACTGGATTAGATTCAATATCATCAAATTGGAAACGATCCCTGTCAATCTGTCACTGAGTCGATGGTGTTTATTGAGCGCTTCCTGTATGCAGAGCACTGTACTAAGCACTTGGGAGAGTATAATATAACAGAGCTGGTAGACACATTCCTTGCCCACAGGGAGCTTATAGTTTAGAGTAGCGTACTGACGTTATACTGTTATCTTTTTCTCCAACTTCTCTGATCTCTCAGACTAATCCTTCAATCAATCCATCAATCAATGGTATTTATTAAGCTCTTCTCATATTCAGAGCACTGTACTAAGCGCTTGGGAAAGTATGAAACAACAGAGTTGGTAGACCCATTCCCTCTCCCACAGCGAGTTGACAGTCTAGAAGGAGCAGTCTAGAGGGAGCTCGAATGGGACTCTAGGTGGAGGTAGATAGATAAAAGCAAAGATAATAGATTGCTAAAAACAGCAAATGTTAAGAGTTGATAAGCCAATAATGCCAAGACAAGGAAGTAAACAGTTCTTGGAAGCAGGGAGCTTCCAGGAAAAGGCTTTAGCTGCAGCCTCCCCAAGGTTTAAAAATTTTTTGCAGATGTCCTGCAGTTCTGCCTAGTGGAAAGAGAAGGGTCTGGAAGTCAGAGGTCCTGGGTTCTTATCCTACCACCGCCACTTGCCTGCTATATGACCCCGGGCAAATCTCTTCACTTCTCTGTGCCTGAGTTTCCTCATCTGCAAAATGGGGATTCAATCCCTGTTCACTCTCTTATTTAGTCTGTGAGCCCCAGGTGGGACAGAGACGGTGCCTCACCTAATTATCCTGTATCTACCCCAGTGCTTATCCCAGTTCATAACACCTAGCAAGCACTTAAATACTATTATTATTGCTATTCCTTATAAGTCGGGCATGGACTTACAGCAGAAACCAGGGCTTTGGTCTTAAAGGGCCTGTGAGCCACCTATGTCTCAGTCCCTACTCACCTCTTGCCATGCAGAGAATAGGATTTCCAGTGCACAATATGCTGCCATGCTGGGAGAGGCTGGTCCAGGCACTGGGCTAAGCTCTGGCCACTCCACCCAAAATCAGAATCCTTAGGGGTGCCACCTTAGACTTGGACCACCTGATCCCCACGCCTGGAAGCTATCGAGGCAGACGGGGGAGAAAAGAGTGAGAGCCATCTCCTGAGGAGAGAGAGTCTAGCGGTGGAAGGGGCGGGTGCAGGGGCAAAGACAGACGACTCTAAGAACAGGCCAGGCTACGGGAAATGGACCAGCTGTTACCTTTCTTTTCATGGTTTTAGTACAATTACCTGCTGTTACTGTCCTTCAAGTGAAGCTGTTCCCAGGCCTGGGGAAGGCTTGAGACAAATTCTCCTGTTGGAGATCTTCAAAGTGGAGGATGCAATTACTTCCTTCAGTGGCCCGGCTGATAACACGGTGGGGCGACTCTATTAGTTCCTTGCAGTTAGAAGACTTTTAATGCTTTCCAAACTTCTGAGACTTTTTTGAGGATCCTAATAGTGTTAAAAAAAAAACAAAAAACCTCTGCATCTGGCAAATTTAAATCACACCCAAAGTAAAACCACATATGTAAGATGCTAAAATGGAAAATGAAAATATTTCCTCTGGTGTTCAGCCATGCTGGCAATGTTGGGAGAGAAATACCATAAGAAACCACCACCCTAAGATGTTGTAGTGTTCTGACAGGTGGTGCAAAGGTGTTTGGACACACTGAATAAGAACACAGTAACTCCACATTAGTGGGACAAAGCATCGTATAGAGACTCATTTCCTAAATACTAAGTTTAATCTGTTGCCACTGGAATCTTCTTATATTAAAAAAATGCCCTACATTGTTGAATTTTTCACTTTCCCGTAAGCAAACATGTGTTCTATAATCAAAAACAGTGCAACTCAAGAGTAGAACCATAAGCGAAACCAACATGGGGGTTGGGATAAGAAAAGAGTTTTGGATTGGAAGGCTGGCAATGTGAGTTGGGTCCTAACAGTGAGTGGTATTTATTGAGTGCTTAATGTGTGCAGAGCACTTTCCATCCTAAAATATTGGATAAGCTGGAAAAATCATTAATCACTTCATTCCTGCAGTTTCTTCATCTGTTAATGTGGATAACGCTATCCCTGTATTGTTCAGCGAGCTGCTTTGGGGATTAACTGGATAATCACCATGAAGTACTATAACTCCACCGGGTATTCTCTCTCCTCTCTCCCTTTCTTTCTCTCTCTCTTGTTCTCACTTTTTAAATGCATCATAAAAGTTTCACATACAAGTAAAACATTTATTATTTATACTAATATTTTCAGGCATAACAACTTTGGTTCAAATGCTTCAAACAAACCTCCCAGTTTTTCCAAATTAAATATATTTGTTAAAGGTTAAGCGCATACTTAGTGTCAGGCACCGTACTGAGCATTTCTAATGAAAAGCATTCATACATTCTGAAAACTTTCTAAAAATGAGTTGGCAATAATAATAATAATAATAATAATGATAATAATAGTAATGTTGGTATTTGTTAAGTGTTTACTATGTGCAGAGCACTGTTCTAAGTGCTGGGGTAGATACAGGGTAATCACGTTGTCCCACGTGAGGCTCACAGTTAATCCCCATTTTACAGATGAGGTAACTGAGGCACAGAGAAGTTTAATGACTTGCCCACAGTCACACAGCTAACAAGTGGCAGAGCGGGGATTTGAACCCATGATCTCTGACTCCCAAGCCTGGGCTCTTTCCACTGAGCCACACCACTTCTCAATAGCTCTGCTTATTGTCTTAGCCTTCTTAAAGATAACTCGGTGAGCTTTAACTCCCTCTTATTTGGCTTTCTAGGGAATGTGCATATTATATTACTGAGAAGCACAAAAAAAATCTGGGTGTTAAAAAATGAAAATTGCAATCTTGCTGATATAGATCAAACAGTTCAGTGATGCCTTTGGAAGAGCTGCTGGTCTCATCTCTTGGTTAATTGTTGCTGATATAACTGGTTTTATGCCCCCTCATCAGCTTTCAAATTAAACTCTTACATGCTCTTTGATTCACAATTTTCTCTTTGTGGAACCAGAGATGTTACTTCTAGTTAAAAACAGCCAAGACTCATCTCTGGCTGCTCATCTTGCTCGGATGGACAATTTATCACCTTCACCGGACAGAAAAATGAACTAAAATCAGGCAAAGTGGATGGACCATAAAGAAATTAAACTAAATAAGAATATGGACTCAGTTTAGTCTTCGGCTAAGCTATACTGCTATTATTTTTCAGTAATAGAAATAAATGTTCCAAAATGAGTTCGGTTCCATTTTTAACTCGCGATTTACTACATAGAAATGCAATGTAGTTAATGTAATCACAAATTAAATCACAAATTAATCAGACTGCTTTAAGGGAAGAAAAATTATTTTCAGTAGATTCATGCCTGTTCAGTAATTCATGGGCCTGTGGAGAGAGCTTGATGCAATCATATGCACTAAAAATCGAAAAGAACTATAAAATCATTCAGAGATTCTGCCAAGGAATGATATAGTCTCCAGACAGACGATGTATATTAAACTAATGTTTGATTTTCTTGGACAAAAACCTCAAGAATAATATAAATAAAAGTAGGTGGCTGTAAACAACTCCCATAGTAGTCAATGACTGCAATACCTATAATAATGATCATTACGGTACTTGTTAAACGCTTACTATGTGCCAGGCACTGTACTAAGTGCTGGGGTGGATACAAGCAAACTGGGTGGGACACAGACCCTTTCCCACGTGGGGCTCAGAATCTCAATCCCCATTTTACAAATGAGGTAACTGAGGCTCAGAGAAGTGAAATGACTTGCCCAAGGTCCCACAGGAGACAAGTGGCAAAGCTGGTATGGAACCCACGACCTTCTGACTCCCTGCTCCATGCTCTATCCATTATGCCATGCTGCTTCCTTATGCCCACTTGGATATGTGCTGCTTAAGCAGTTGAATTCACTCCACCCTCTGCCACAGAGTACTGAAGTTAATTTCCTCACACACTGCCATTTCCTCTATCTGTAATTTCTTTCAATGTCTGCCTCTCTCTCTAGGCTGAAAGCTCCTTGTGGGCAGTACAGTACCAACTCTACTGTATTGTACTTTCCCAAGCACTCAATCCAGGGCTCTGTACACAGTGAGCACTCAATAAATACCATCGTTTGATCAATTGAGAAGTCACAAACCTTGCCCTCAAGAAATGTATAGTCTTACCATAAGTGGGCAGGAGCCAGAACTAAAATAATTTTTAGACAGGAGGAAAAAGGAAAGCAGGTTTAAGCATGTACATGAGCTAGTGATTAAGTAGTATTGTAGGTTCAAAAATCAATCAATGAATCAATCGATGGTATTTACTGAGCAGTTACAATATAACAGAGTTGATTGATACGTTCCCTAAAAATGTTTTTCATCTCCCCACAGAAAGTCTTAAAATTGTCCTGCCACTTGCAGAGGCGCTGGATTCCACTCCAGTATTTTTATTTTCAGATTTATTTTTGTTTGGGAAAAACATTTGGATTGTTGTTCGAAGTCCATTATTATTCAATGTATCTGCCTTCATCTGCTTGGACTGTGAGCTCCAGGTGGAACTGGGACCTTGTCTGATCATACTATCTTGTATTTAACTCAGCGCTTGGGACAGTCTGAAGCATATGATAAGAACTTGATAAATTCCATTAACAACTAACAAGGGCCAGGCAGCACTCAGCCTACCTGAACTGTACAGGAAAGGGCCATATCTGGGATGCCTGGGGCTCTGATGCTGTCATAAAGCCCTGATATTGTCAGATTTTTTAATTAGGCAGAAAAATGATATAGGATTAGAAAGTGATGACCTGAATAATTTGTTTAAAGATATTTCAGTACCACTTTATTAAATTTATATTGATTGGGTGTTTAACAATATTAAAAACTTCACGAGGAATTCTATAACACATATACTCCATAGTGGTATTGAGAGGGAAAAGAGCATGTTCATGGCTTAAATTAAATGTTAAGAAAGCCTTCAGACTATAATAATTTGCATTTTTGTAGCATCTCTTATCCGAGTATCTCAAAGACCCTAATTCAGTTCTTTTATCAACTGAGTTAGGGTGATGAATACTGAATAATCTTCCTTTGAAAGGGAAGCAGCATGGCCTAATGGATGGAGTATGCGCCTTGGAGTCCAAAGGACCTGGGTTCTAATCCTGTCTCTGTCACTTGTTACGCAAGGACAGAACTCATCTCACTACTTTGTCTGAGCCTTTGAACCCTCCCATTACCTTGTTCTCAGCCTTGACTTGCCAACCTACAAAGTGGGGAGATGCTTACTTTAAAGGGGTGCTCCAGAGGATAAGCAGTCAAAATCTTCCCATTTCAGAAGCCGGAAAGTAATTTGGGGTTAAAATGCCTTTGAAAGTCTAAGAACTCACCAATACCTGTCTGATCTCACCTGATCAGGTTAATCTCTCAAGCCCTAACCTCTTTCCTCTTGGAGCATAAATACGATTGATTGATTGATTGAGTGAATTAATTCCCCAACTTTCCTCCTCTCTTTGGAAAGCCTTTGCCATTTCAGTTTACAGGTAACTGTATTTCCTTTGCCTGTGTTTCTTCTTTGCCTTAAATTCTTGGTAAGGGAAGCTACAGTGAAATGCTTTGATGAAGCCAGTAAGTGTGCTGCCTGAAGCCAGTTGGTACAAAGGATTTTGTGGGGAGCATCTGGGTTTGCAAGCAGTGAGGAATGAGCACTAGAGATGATAGAGAACAAAAGGCTGTTGGAAGAGAAACTGATGTCTTATTCCCATATGCAAGCACAAACACAGGGGGTTCATTTTCCTTGGATTTTCTCCTCTTCCTCCTCCTCCTCCTCCTCCTCCTCCTCTGGCAGTCTGCAGGACTCTTACCCAATCAAACCTTAACTTTTTCCTCCCCTAGACCTCGGAACATTGAGATCCCAGCTGGGTCACCTGAGGGATATTTTATTGGGCCATTACCTGTGACTGATTTTTGCTTCCCAAAAGCAATGAGGAATTCCTTATGGCTTTCCTGCCAAGGCCCAATTTCCTGAGCCCTTATGCTTGGCTCTGTCTATCCTGGTTTAAGCCCATTTCTTCCCACATCGTCATCATCAGCAGCAATATTTACTGAACAATGTACAGTGTGTGGAACACTGTACTAGACACTTGAAAACTTGCTGAAAAAAGACACCCTCCACCCCATACCTTGAAGACTTTCTCCTTTGGTATATACTCCTTTAAGAACAAGGAATCACTTCTCTTAGCTCTTTGATTGTACTCATTTGAATAATTAAGAGAAAACTTTGTTTTAACACATGATAATTTCAAGGATCAATTCTGAAAGAATGGAAATAGGTGCATTGAAATATTGTATTTTTGCTCTTTTTAGGGGGTTATTTTTCTACATACTTATATAAACATGAGAAACGTAGATTATAAACTCCTGTAGATGGTAAGCTCCTTGAGAGCGGGGGATCATGTCCATCAAGTGTACTGCAGTATATTATCCCAAGCGCTAGGCAGCTCACTGTGGGTAGGGAATGTGTCTGCTTATTGTTATATTGTACTCTCCCAAGAGCTCAGTTCAGTGTTCTGCACACAGTAAGCACTCAAGGAATATGATTGAATGAACAATCGAATGAATGCTCTGCACACAGTAAGCACTTAATAAATACCACTGATTGAAGCCTATGTAAGATGTTTCTGAAACATCAAAGGCAGTATGAGGGGATAAAATGGGAAAACCGCTGGTTTTAACTGAGGTGCAATACTCCATTTTATACAGCTGGGAACCAAGGGAAATACATCCTTTAAAAATGCCTCGTTGAGGCTTAACTCAGAGGACCCTATGATCATGAAGATTTTCTGGAAAATACCCCCTTACAAAATAAACCAAAGGTAGAGATTTGTGAAAAAGTTTTAATGAGAACAAACACACTTGGGATTTTAGTTGTTATAAATCTCTCAAACTTTTTCAGAGTATTTTTAGTTTAGAAATATCTGTACCAATTCTTCAGTGAAGCATGCACAGTATTAGAGTGAAACTGTATGGGAAGAGTTTTTTCCCCCTCTATATAGACAATGGAAATGCAAAAACACTGAACTGCAGATTTTTCTTGTGGAGGAAAGTGGTTCATCATAAGAGCACCATGAAGGACAGTGGATTATTATTATCATTATTATATTTGTTAAGTGCTTATATGTGTCAAACGCTGTTAAAGCAATAGGGCAGAAGCCTGTTAATCAGGTTAGACACAATCCCTTTCCCACATAGGGCTCGCAGTGTGAGTAAATAGGAGAGAGTAGAATTTAATCCCCATTTTACAGTTGAGGAAACTGAGCCACAGACAAATGAAGTGAATTGTCCAAGATCACACAGCTGGTAGAGCCAGCATTAGAACTCAGGTCCTCTGACTCTCAGGCCCATGATCTTTCCATCAGGCCATGCTGCTTCCCATTAGTCCATACTGCTTCTCTAGATTAAGGTGGTTCCTTTGACTTGGTGTCAGTTATGCATAGTTCATTAATTGCAACTGTTTATACTTAGGCATGGTGTGTCTTCACATTTCCACAGTGAGGCCCAATAGCCAAGATGTACCGACAACAGATCTAGATGAAGATCTAGAATTGGCTCTAGAATCAGCTGGTTGCTGCCCATCACCCCACTGCTCTCAAAGTGTGATTAGATGTTAAACCACAGACTCTGGTTAAGCCTGCCTTTGCCAGTCCCTTAACATCCTTATTAAGTGTTAATCATGAGCTCAAGGAGAAAATGGAAAGTAACTTAAAGGGAGAAATGTGACTTTGCGAAGAAATGGAAAAAAAAATGTTGGTTCCCATACAAAGAGGGGAAATGCAGGATAGGCTTGCTATGGGTGAAGGAGTATCAGGGAAAACCACCCTATTTTCACTCCTTCCTGGGTCACCTATGCATTTGAGTTCATAACTGCTAAGCACTTGGGTACTCACCCCATCCCCACCCCTACAGCACTTCCGGACATACCCTTTTAGTCGGTTGCCTCCCCTCCTCGTAATTTACGCTAGTGTCGGTCTCCCCCACTAGACTGTAAGCTCCTTGAGGGCAGGGATCCTGCTTACTAACTCTGTGGTACCCCCACAGTGCTTGCTCTGCACACAGTACAAGCTCGATACCATTGAGTCACTGATCAAATGCCTGTGGTTTCAATGAATTGTTCATTTATATGAGAAAATGACTTGGCCATATCTAATGAGGATAAATTGGAGAAGAGCTGAGAACGAGCGTTACTGCAAAGGTATCTGAAAGTGCTAAAATGTCTTCTTGAAATGCTACCAAACAAAAATGGAGAAAGAGCCGATGCAGATAGTTTGAGCATCAAACCTAAGTTCCATTGATCGAGTCAATTTTGCCAGAAAAAGCTAAAATCAGAATATTCCTATAGCTTCAAGGGGGAGGAAGTAGCCAAATAATTTACTTTTACAGCCAGCAAGGGCTGGCTTGAGATATTTAAAACAAGGTTTGGGAAACAGTTTGCTAAGTCAATCGGGGAAGCACATTTGCAGATGATGAAGTGGTCAAAAGATTTCCAAATTCATGAATTTCACATGGATGAGACGGATGCATTTTGGAAATGGTGCCAAAGGGAAGTTTCTTTCAAAAGCTACCTAATCTGCTTCAGGGGTAAAGGCTAGGAAAGACTGTTAAACTCCTGTGGTTGGAGGATATGCAAAGAGAGATTTTATGGTAAAACCAATGTTCCCTTACCAAGCCCATAACCCCTAGAGCACTCAAGGGAAAAGATCCTTATCAGTTGGACTGGGTAAATTAGGGAGGTCATTCCCTATAGCCCCCTGGTACCATCTTGCACAATTTCTATTTGCAAGCAGCTCTTCATTGACATAACTGTAGTAGTGTACATCGAAACTTGACTGAATGGGTTGAAGCCATAAAATGCAACAGGTCAATTACATTTTCTATCAGCGCCGCAGACAAAAAATAGTTTCCCTGGTCTGTGTAGGGTTTTAAACTGCCCTTGTACAAAAATGAAAGCCAATCAATCTGCCAATAAGGTTTTTTTTGAGTACCCTCAAGGTGCACAAGGTCTGTAGTAGAGGTTGGTGGTATGCTGTACTTTTGGTAAATTTAGTTTTAATCTCTTCATATTTTAAGTAAACTAATAAGCGATCTGCATTCAATTCACTATGCAGAATGATAAAACATTTTCAGAATACAGTGAATTGAAGAATAATCTAACAAGGAGAAAACTTAGAAATTAGAATTAGAAATTGCTTAAAATTAGAAAGCCTTCAGAAGGAAGTGGAAAGGAGTCTTTGGGTACAGTATGGACAGCTGGATATTCAATTTCATAAAAACTGCAGCCAGGAATGATTTTGGACATTTTGTCTCCCTGAGAATAATACTACTAATTGTGGTATTCGTTAAATGATTTCTATGTGCCAAGCACTGTACTAAACACTGGGGTAGAAGCAGAATCAGAATCCAATATTCTAACTCCTGGGCCCATGCTCTTTCCAGCAGCCCACTCTGCTTTTCCAACTATTTTTTTGGGGGTATTTGTGAAGCACTTACTATGCACCAGGCATTGTACTCAGCACTGAGTAGATACAAACTAATCAATTTGACACCGTCCATGTCCCACATGGGGTTCACAATCTTAATCCCCATTTGACAGATGAGGGAACTAAGGCTACAGAGAAGTTAAGTGACTTGCCCAAGGTCACAGCAGAGAAGCGGCAGAGCCGGGATTAGAGCCCTGGTCCTCCCATTCCAAATCTGAATGACATAATTACATCACACTGTATGTGCATGGAACATGATATGATGATGCCTTTTGGAAGCTCATTCAAACACCCAACCTAAGGGATTTCTCTTTGGGGTCATGGGGTGGGGGGCAATGTCCTCTTACTCCAAAGCCACTGTGGATTCCCAGATTCCAGCTTTCACAGGGGTTACTTGTGGCAGCTGGGCACTTTAAGTGCTTTGCACATAGTAAGTGCTTAACAAATGCCATCATTATTATTATTAACCAGTCATCCTATGGCATCTCCTGCCATGTTTCAATCCCCCCACCACCACCTTCCATGGCATGCACTGATACAATTGCCTCAGGAAAGTACAACCTGAAGCAGGCCCTGAGTAGGTGGAAAAAGAGAAATTGACATTAACTCAGCCCATCATTGGGTGGGAGAAACTCAGGAAGGTGAGATAGGAAAAAAGAAAACAGACAGGGTGGCTAATCATCATCACCCTGTAACTGAAACAGAATGAAGTCTCATTCTTAAACCAGAATGCTTTTATGTCAACTTCTGGTGAGTGGAGGGGGCATTAACAATTTACCCAAACTCTTAGATTACCTTCCCTGGAGAAAACTATGGCTTTTCCAGGAATGGAGGACAAGCAATGCTCCATTTAAAGAGTTGGAGATCTTTGTCCTTTGTAGCTGAGCAAACAAGAAATGAATGTGTTTCTCTTTCGGGAGTAAATAGTTGTTTCTTCATTACCATGCAGAAAATTTCCCCAGATGGTTTCCGGTGGTCGACTTAGGAATTGATTGGATACTTTAGCTTGGCTGGCTGAGTCATAGAGAAGGCTTTTCACCAGTCTTCTCTGGAGGTCTATTCGACTGATGTCTGTCATGCATCCTGTACCAGCTCGGTGGGACAGAATTCCCAGTTTGGGAGGTGAAACAGAATGCTCAGCCACCCTGCAGTAATTCAGCTATGATCCCCAACCACCCCATTATGTCTTTGCCCCCAATTTCTCCTGGATGCACTCTTCCTTTGGCCCAAGCCATTCTTTGTGCTTCTAGGTTTTTCAGGAGACTGAACTGACTCGAAGGAGCTAGAGGTGGAAAAGCCTTACCCACTTCTCTAGACTTTAATCTAATTATAGGCAGGGAATGTGTCTACCAGCTCTGTTATAATGTTCTCTCCCAAAGTGTTCAGTACAGTGCTCGGCCCAATAAGTGCTCTATAAATACTAGATTGCTTGATTGATTGGGAGGCCACAACCTCCTAGTTTAAATGTTTTTTCTTATGTCTTAGTGATAGGTATCCAGGGATTTGGGGCCTGAGTCACCACATGTCTGCTTTGGGACCTTGGGCAAGTCACTGCACTTCTCTGTGCCTCAGTTAACTCGTGTAAAATGGGGATGGAGATAAGAAGCCCCAGGTGGGACAGGGACTGTGGTCAACCCAATGTTTTGTGTCAACCCCAGCGTTTTGTACAGTACTTGGCACATAAAGTAAGCGCTTCACAAATACCACAATTATTATTATTATATGAACATAAGATGGTCACAGTGGTTCCTCTGCAGCCCTCAGTCACCTTTATGAATAGGTTGATTTAAAAAGCAACAGCATTTACTGGGTGTTTTCTCTATGTAGGGCACTTTACAAGGCATTTAGGACTATATGATAGTTCATGGACACAGTCCTGGGCATCATGGAGTTTACAATTTATCAGAGGAGAGACAATGAAATAAATCACAGTTATGGCATGCAAATGATTTTAACAATGAGTTCCTAAACCTTGTTGAGAAGTGGCATGGCCTAGTGGATAGGGTACAGGCCTGGGAATCAGAAAGACTTGGGTTCTAATCCTGACCCTGCAACCTGCTACTATGCAAGCTTGGGCAAGTCACTTATCTCCTTTGGGCCTCATTGACCACATCTGTAAAATAATAAAATAATAGTAATTGTGGTATTTGTTAAGCACTATGTGCCAGGCACTGTACTAAGCGCTGTCGTGCATAGATGCAAATTGGGTTGGACAGAGTCCCTGTCCCACGTGGGGCTCACAGTCTCAATCCCCATTTTACAGAAGAGGTCACTGAGGCCCAAATAAATGATAATAATAAATAATAATAAATACTATAAATGAGCCCCATTCAGTCAGTCACATTTATTGACCGCTTACTGTGTGCAGAGCACTCTATTAAGCGCTTGGAGCATACAATTCGGCAGCAGAGACAATCCCTGCCCAACAATGGGCTCACAGTCTAAAATGGGACAGGGACTGTGCTCAACCCAATTAGCTTGTATTTACCCCAGCGCTTAGTATGGTGCCTGCCACATAGTGAGTGCTTAACCCATACCTTTAAATAATAATAATAATAATGGTAATAAAAGACCTGTGAGGGGAGTTAAGTGCTTAGTACAGTGCACTGTACAAAGTGCTCAATAAATACGACTGAGTTAATTCAAGTGGACGGACAAGAACCTAAGTGCTTGGTGGGAGGGGAGGTCTGAAGTGCCCAGGTGACACAGTAGGGAGGGTGAACAAGGTGGAATGGTAAAAGACTGATACCTACCGATCGAAACAAGGACCAAATCGATGGCTCAGACCCCCAGTCACCTCGTGGGGACTGCGCAACCCCCGCTACCTACCATCCTTCTTCCCCTCCTCTCATTTCCCCGGCATGGGGGTCCTTCTTAGAGAAGCACTGTGACTCAGTGGAAAGAGCCCGGCCTTGGGAGTCAGAGGTCATGGTTTCCCATCCGGGCTCCGCCGCCTGCCAGCTGGGTGACTTTGGGCCAGTCACTTCACTCCTCTGTGCCATCTGCAAAATGGGGATTAAAACCTGTGGGCCCCACGTGGGACCACCTGTTCACCTTGCAACCGTCCAGCGCTTAAAACCGTGCTTTGCACATTGGGAGCGCTTAACACAGCCCACCATCATTATTATTAACGGGGAAGCACCGAGGCTCAGTGGAAAGAGCCTGGGCTTCGGAGTCAGAGGTCATGGGTTCGACTCCCGGCTCTGCCACTCGTCAGCTGTGTGACCGTGGGCAAGTCACTTACCTTCTCTGTGCCTCTGTCACCTCATCTGTAAAATGGGGATTAACTGGGAGCCTCACGTGGGACCACCTGATGACCCTGCATCTCCCCCGGCGCTTAGAACAGTGCTCTGCACACAGGAAGCGCTTAACAAATCCCAACATCATTATTACATTTATGCTATTATTATGTGAACTAGATTATTATTATTATTCCCCAGGGCAGCGAGGCCGAAGGGGCCCAACCGTCGAGCAGGTCCCTCCGAAGCCACCACGTGCCTGCTCTCTCCCCGGTCCGCGCGGGGAGCGCCGGCCGAAGCCCCGCCCGCCCCGAGTGCGCCTGCGCACCGCCAGCCCGCGCGTTCACGTGGACCTCGCTCCCCCGCCCGTGACGCGGCCCCCTCCCCCTCCCCGGAGCGCGCATGCGCCCTAGCCTCTCCCCCCCCCCCGCCCGTAAGGGGCCGAGTGGGCGGGGCTTGGGGGTTCTGGAAGCCGCCGCCGCGGTCGCGGGGGGGGGACACGGCGGCGGCGGGAGCGGACGGGAGCGCGGGGGGGAGGGGCAGCCCCGCCGCCTGCGCCCTTTTCCCGGGAAGAGCTCAGCCCGTGCATCCCGGCGGAGCGGGAGGGGGAGGGCGGGAGCGTCCCGGCCGCTGCAGCTGCAACCGCTGCAGCCGCTGCAGCCCAGCCCCGCCGTTGTCCTCCACCGCCGCCGCCGCCCCGGCCCCTGCAGGGGAGCAGCGACACGGACCCCGGCCGCCCCACGAAGACGGGGACGAGGAGGAGGAGGAAGAGGAGGAGGAGGAAGAAGGGGCGACCCAGGCCCGGGGCCGCCGCCCCGGCCAGCAGCCCCCGCTGAGCCCCAGGACCAGCAGCAGCGCTGCTGCAATCCCCCCCCTCCACCATTTCATCCTTTCGGAATATTCCCACCAGAGCGGGGAAGGACCCCCGGAGAGATTTAACAAAAAAATTTTTTTTTTCGGAGGGGTGGATTTATTCTCTCTTTTTTTACCCTTTCCACCCTTTCTGGCTCATTTCTCCTCCGGACCATGGCCGACGACGACGTGCTCTTTGAGGATGTGTACGAGCTGTGCGAGGTGATCGGCAAGTAAGTCCCCCTCCCCGGATCGGGTGGGTGGAAAAAATGCAGGGAAATGCACGGCTTTCCAGGTCTCCCACCCTCCCTCCTTCCCTCGGTAATTCCCACCCGGGAGTATTTATAGATCCGGACCCGAGCCTCCCTCGGGTGGGGTAGAGGAGGAGGAAGGAGGGGGGACCGGTCCCCTTATTTATTTATTTTTAGGGATGATGTCTCGCTCTCTTTGCATTTGCAGCTTGCAGATGTGCAATGGGCGGTAGAATGTGCAGCTCGCATCGATCCAGGGGTGGCACATGGACGTGGCAAGAGCTGATTTAGATAGTCCCTCCGGCTGAGGGATTTGGGTCCTTTCCTCCTCGTTGGAGACGTGGGAGAAGCTCGAGGGTGGGGAAGAGACGGAGGGAGCATCTCCAGGATTTGGGCCTTGCCAGGGGTGGGGAGGGTCGGTCCTGCACGGTGGGCATGGAGCCTGGCACGGGAGCACACCCGGAGCTCATTTGCAGAGCGTTTGCCGGTCCTCGGAGTAGCCCGGGAAGCAGAAAAGAGGCTGGAAAAAGGCTCGTCTTGAAGCGGCCGTACAAACAAATCGCGCAGCCCTTCCATCAGATGGAGAGTTAGAGTCGAGTTGCCAGCAGGGCACAGCTGTCTGGAGGCCCCAGGTCGGTTGGCCCTAGAATGACAGCCACGATGGGGTCTTCCTCCTTTTATCTGGGCTGTGTGATGACGGTAGAGAGAGAGAGAGAAAAAAAATCAGATTCATCCCTGGGCCGCCCGAGAATTAACTTGGGAGTTTCCCCCCTTTTGATAGGGGAGCAGCCTTGCATTCTCCAATATACGTGCATGGAGCGGTGCTTTGGAAGCATCCCTTGACAAGATGGAAAAGGAAACTTGTTCAGCTTGGAGTTCAACGCCGGACTGAAGTTGGTTTATTTTTCCGTTTTGGATGGCCCATGTTGAGGTTAGGCCGTACAGGCTTGTGGTGGATTTCCCAAAAGTGGTTAGCTGTGGTATTCGTGGACCGAATATGATTGAGCCTTTGTGGAACGTTTGATCATACAGCTGTATTTTTAAGGTGTGGGATTGGAGATGGAGCGAGGCCTGGATGAAAGACAACCTTTAAAATGACCACTTAGAGGACCAAGAGCAGATCATTCACATTACCGTTTAGTGCTGGAAAACCTTCCTTCTGTGTTCCTAAACTCTCAATTTATTAATCCTAAAATGCAGATCTGCCACCTTGGCTTTTTCCCCCAAAAGAAATTTAAATGTGAAAACTGCTGTACTCTTAAATTGATGTATTACCCTGATATACATTAATCTGGATATTACTAACTTGCGTGTAGGGGAAGTGCAGAGAACTTTATTTTCAAAGAAGAACCTTCAGAATCAAGGTATTGTGATGTTGCCCCACATGGCGAAGTTGTATCGCTGGACACAAAATCTAGTCAGGACGGATCAATATGTGCATGTGTGATAGGGGTCCCTAATGTTTAACAAGGACAAGTAGGCATGTAGAAGTCACCCAGTGCATTTAGAAGGGAATAATCTGTCATAGATTGTGCCAGTTTTACTGTTGATAGGCCTAGATGAAGTTCAAATGACATCTACCAAAAAATGCATTCAAGGTGAATGTGTCAATGCTCATTGACAAAGAGAAGTTGTAACTTTATTCAAAAGCTATAGCTTCCTTTGTGTCCACTTTGCCGTAATTAAAGAAACATTTAGACACGAAAATATCAGGGGTTGGTACGTTTGTAATCAGTTCTGTTGGGTACTTCTGCTTGCTCAGATTTTTGTATAGAGGTCAGAAAGGTGGGGTGGAGATCAACCTGGTTACATCTTGTTATTAATGTCAGATTTCATAATTTCCATAATCAGTACTACGATAGCAAATGATAGTGTCTCCATACCCTCAGAAGCCCGTTCTGGGGAGTCAACTCTGTTGCCTTCGCTCCACTTTTGAGGGTTGATTTAGAGGGGGAAAAAAAAAAGCTACTTGTGAACTGATACATATGCAAAGACCAGAGGTTTCCATAGTAAAGAGTCAAACATCATGCCTAGCCATGTGACTTAATACTACTCCAGCTTCTGCAGAGAGCACACAGAGGCATGTTTGCCTTAGTGGTTGGGCCAGCTGTTTTTAAGGGCCTGACTTACCTTTCTTTTATCTCTATTCAAAATTTGTAGGAGTACCATTTTCAAGACAGCCATCAGTAGCAAGAAAGAATGTATGAATTCAGTACTTCTCCCTCTGGAAAGGTTGAGGGCATCTCATAAGTAAATCCTTTCAGAGACGATTGATCTGGAGACTGAGGCTTACTTGGAGATTGTCTTCCGGTGACACTTGACAGGACATCATTGTCCTGGACTTGTGCTGAACCCTGGAGAGGAAGAAACATTCTTTGAAGCACACAGGTGATGGTGGATCCAGGACTTGATGAGCGGTCTCATCTAATTTCACAAAATATTCAATCGTATCGATTGAGCGCATAATGATAATAATGGTCTATGTTAAGCACTTACTATGTGCCAAGCATTGTTCTAAGTGCTGGAGTAGATACAAGGAAATCAGGTTGGACACAGTCCCTGGCTCACATGGGGTTCACAGTCTTAATCTCCATTTCACAGATAAGGGAACTGAGTCTCAGGAAAATGAAGTGACTTACCCAAGGTCACATGGCCAACAAGTTGCGAAGCTGGAATTAGAACCCAGGTCCTTCTGACTCCCAGGCCCGTGCTCTGTCCAAGGGGAGGGGCGCAGTATGTGAAGAACTATAATAAGCGCTTGAAATAGTCGACGATCTTTATTTGTATTAAACTACTGTACTATACCAAGTTTCCTTTTTAAGAATGCCTTCCTTCCTCAAATCCAGCAATTACTCTCCCCTTGCTTTCAAAACTTTCTTGAAAGCACATCACCAGAAGGCCTTCCCAGACTAAACCCCCCTACCTCATTTCCTACTGCCTTCTGCATTGCCCTGACTTGCTCCCATTGCTCTTCCCCCTTTCCAGCCCCAGAGCATTTGCATACATAGCTGTCATTTATTTGTATTGATGTCTGTCTCCACCCCTCGAGACTGTAAGCTCCTTATGAACAGGGAATGTGACTTTATGGTTGTACTCTCCCAAGCGCTTGGTACAGTACTCTGCACACAGTAAGCGCTCAATAAATACAAATGAATGAAAGAATGGCTATTTGTAATGGATTTTAATCTTCACCAAGACCATCTAGGCTGGCTCCTGGAAGCCAGCAGATTGTGATTTGTTTTGGTGAAGAGGAAGCACACTTTTCTTATTGTTCTTGGTTTTGTTTGGGTTCTTTTGTTTTTTGTTTACATCCCAGGGTTTTAAGGAACAAATGCTACTTGGACAATGGTGGGGCAAAAAATTATCCCAGGATATAAGTATTTTGGCCCTGTCTTTGAAATGTGTGGATTGTAAAACCTGAACAAGTGGCATCCTCAAATGTAAATTGTCCTCAAGTAATGTTTTCTGGTGTGTTGGGCAAGATAATGTAAGTAACTCTGCCATGATTACTTACCCACTTTGACTTAGTCAACAGTGTAGGAGTTTAAAAATGTCATTCAGATAATAAAGATGATTCCTTCATATTGAAACCTATTTTCTTTAAAAAGTTTGTCGTTTCGTTGTCAGGGTGCAAAATAAACTTCCCATCATTTTTAGATTGGGTAAAGAGGCATCATACTCCTCCCAATATTTTATATCTAATAACTTATTCTAAAGACATCTTGCCTCCATTTTTGTTCATCAGTGACCCACATGAGGTGGGGCTTGGAGAGCAGAGGGACGGGCACAAAATTAACCTTAGTAGTGCCACTGTGAAACCGTCATCCAAATAGGCTGCAGTTGTTTAAAAACTGGTTTGATTTGCTTTTTGAAAGCCCAAAATGCCCTTGCTTCAGTTGGCTGAAGGTTCTGAACCTGAAAGACCAAAACATGGCTATTATGTTCTGGGTAGTTTTGTTTTCAGTCCTTGCTGTGTAAGGATTTTGTTTCAGCTTGTGCCTGGCTTTGATTTCTTGGGCCTTTAAGATTCACATTGATTTATGGCCCTCATCTAATGCTAACATGGAGACTGTCTGTGATGTTTCAACAACACAGAGCAAGGATGGTTTCTACTGCAGTTACTTATGATGATGGCCATCTACTGGCATGCCTTAATGTAATATTAAATATTATTTTACCAGTTTAATATAGATTGTGCCCATACAGGAAATCTGCTTAAGATGCGCTGTGAAAACTGCAATGTATACTTCAATTTGAGGTTTGGCATTCAAGCAAAAGTGATACTACACTATCAAATTAGTATAGGACTGGCTTATTCAGAGTAAGAAAATTAAAGTACACCTTCCACATTTATATTAGTTACCTTGGATTCTCATTCAGTGATGTGTGTGTGTGTGTGTGTTTTTGCTGGGGCAGTGATGGTGTGCATACATGCAATGTTACTGGGGAATTTATTTTGGGAAGCTTTATTGATCTTGGGAGAAAAACTGTTTTGGGGTATTAAATCAAATTGTGAGCTTTTTGAGCTGCAGGGCCAAGGAGTATCTCTCAATTTTCCCAAAGAGAATGTGATGAACAGGTAGCTGTATCAGCAAAATAAAAAGACCTGTGGCAGCATGGAGCTGCTTTTGGTAGATGCATCCAAAGATGGGTGGCTTTATGGAGGCTGCACTGATCGTCTCTTGACAGAAGAACTGCTTAGCATAAGGGCAAATTCCTTTTCTTGTGGACCTTGTACACCTTGTTGAATAGATCTGATAAACCGAATTGTCAGAGGGTTTGAAATTCTAACTGGAAGTTGGGGCATTGACTGAACAGACATCTGGTCTATGTCTTAGTCTTTTCTCTAATAGAATATTCCCTTGCCTCTTGACTTCTCCGAAATCTCAGTCTGGGTCTCAGTGAATTGCCGGGGGTTCGGCTGTGGACAAGTGGCAAATCCTGGCCTCCCACCCCACCTGGGTTTGAGTGACCCACTGCACTGAAAGTGGGCAAAGTGGGGTTGTTTGAACTTCAACGCAGAGCCAGGGCTGGTCGAGCCGGCCGTCCCGGGTCCTGAAGGGCCCAAGCCCTCCCCGTCACTGTCATCAATCCTGGAGCTGCCCACCTGGGAATGAACTGGAAGCGCTTCGAAGCTAGCTTCTGGGCCGCCTTGGGCACCCTGTTGTCATCTCTGGGCACTGAAGCACCCGCGACAGAGATCCCCAGCCCATTTCAGGCTTGGGTTCCATAGAGAAGCAACCTGACCTAGTGGATAGAGTAGAGGCCTGGGAGTCAGAGGACCTGGGTTCTAATCCCAGCTCCACCATGTCCCTGCTGTGTAAACTTGGGCAAGTCACTTCACTTCTCTGCTCCTCAGCTACATAATAATAATAATAATGTTGGTATTTGTTAAGCGCTTACTATGTGCAGAGCACTGTTCTAAGCGCTGGGGTAAACACAGGGGAATCAGGTTGTCCCACGTGGGGCTCAGTCTTCATCCCCATTTTACAGATGAGGGAACTGAGGCACAGAGAAGTTAAGTGACTTGCCCACAGTCACACAGCTGACAAGTGGCAGAGCTGGGATTCGAACTCATGAGCCCTGACTCCAAAGCCCGTGCTCTTTCCACTGCGCCACTACTTCCTCTGTCAAATGGAGTTTAGGATTGTAAACCCCATTTGGGACATGGAAGATGTCCAACCAATTAGCTTTTATCTACTCCAGTGCTTCGTACAGTGCCTGGCACATAATAAGTGCTTAACAAATGCCATTTTAAAAGAAGTGTAAAGGGAGGGGGGATGACAACCAGGGCCTCAAGTAGCTGGCTTAGGCAGGGCTTCCAGAGAAAGGGCTGGGTAAGGGGGCCATTCCAGACAGGGATGCGAACCCAGGCACCAGCTGGGACTCTAGGATGAAAGAAAGAAGAGAACCCTCCTGGGCTTTTGGAAGGGAACTTTCAGTAGCAACCGTCAAATCGGAGCAGCTGCTAGCATGCTATAAACTGTCTCCACTGTTTGCTGGAGCCACAGCCTGAAGAATATTCAAGCCCAGCAGCCTCTTCCCCCACCCTAGCGGGTTTGTAACACCCATCAGGGCACCTCTATTTTTAGATGTGCAGTGATTGAGGCCAGCAATAAAGCGGGAGGCGCCAAACTGTCTTGTGGGACAGTGATGGCCAAGAGGGATGCTTCTGGAGCCACAGAGAGAGCTGTTGGATCTGGCATAGCCAGCGCCTTCTAGCTATAAAACCCTCCTGCTGGGCCATCCCCACAGAACCGTTCACCTTTTTAAGGCCCTCTGGTACCTGGGTGGCCTCTACCTTCCAAGGCAGATATAGTGGATGCTCCTTTTTGCTACATTTCTAAGCGATGGCAACTTAAGTTGAAATTGCATTGCTATAAACTATTGCTTGGTAGGCATACTTTATCAGATCTGCACCTTGTGGGGGTCCATTAGTGAGAGTTGATGGCTGTTTGGGGGGGGGGGGACTCAATTCCAGGGCCATCAGTAATGAAAATACTAGCCCACACAAATGAAAATTTTGTAGAATGGTAAATTTTGACCTTAGAGTAAATTGGTGTGGTTAGTACTGAACTCTTTTGTGGTGACTGAATTTCATTATTTACTTTCATTGATGCTGTGACAAATAAGCAGATTTTGGCATTGTAGTTTTTCCTAAACTTTTGGTTGGCAATGTGGGCAAATTAAACACCCTCATTTCTCTCCAAGTTGGGTATATAATACCTTGATACTTATATAGTACTTTCATTCCAAAAGCTCTTTCACATGACTCACCTCAATTTTATCTTCATAGCCAGAAAAGGAAGGTGGTACCCCTGTCTTACAGATGAGGGAGAGAAGCCAGAGAGCGCTTCTGTGACTTACCCCAAGGTTCCTCAGCAAGAGAGGGGCAGAGCTAGGAATACAACCCAGATCATCTAGCCTCTAGACCTGAACTTATGCCATTTTGCCCCCACTGCCTCTCTCTGTATGTAGTAGGATTTCTCTTAGTCAAGGGCATCACACTCCTAATACTACTAAAAATAACAGTCACCCATTCAAATCCTTCTTGAAAACACATCTCCAAGAGGCCTTCCCTGACTAAGCCCTCTTTCCTTTTTCTTTGGCTCCCTTCTGCGTCGCCTGGACTTACTCCCATTACTCAGCCCCTCCCCCCCCCAACACACACACGCAGCTCCACAGAACTTACGTACATACCTATAATTTTATTTATTCTATTAATGTCTGTCTCCCCCCCCAGACTGTAAGCTTGCTGTGGGCAGGGAATTGTACTCTTCGCAGGGCTTTGTACAGTGTTCTGCACACTAAGTGCTGAATAAAAACAGCTGACTGACTATTAAGCATTTACTTTGTGCAGAGCACTGTATTAAGCACTGGGAAAAATACACAAATAAAAATTAGATATGGGCCCTGGACTGCAAGCTTGCTCTGGGTAGGGAATGTGTCTACCACCTCTCCCAAATGCTTAGTACAGTGCTCTACACACAGTAAGTGGTCAATAAATATGATTGATTGGTCCTCAAGGGCTTCACAGTGTAAGAATAATGGACTAGCATAACCTGTTGGAATGAGCATGGGCTTGGGAGCCAGAGGACCTGGGTTCTTAATCCCGGCTGTGTCACTTGTCTGCTGGGTGACCTTGGGCAAATCATGTCAGTTCTCTGTGCCTGTTTTCCCATTGGTAAATTGGGAATTGAATCATTCAGTTGTATTTCTTGTGCACTTAGTGTGTGCCGAACACTGTACTAAGCACTTGGGAGAGTACAGTACAATAATAAACAGATATTCCCTGCCCACAACGAGCTTACATTGTAGACATGGGGAGACAGAAATCAATACAAATGAATTACAGATCTTTACGTAAGTGCTGTGGGGCTGGAAGGGAGGAAGAACAAAGGAAGCAAGTCAGGGCAATGCAGAGTGAGTGGGAGAAGAGGAAGGTGGGGTTGGGGATCTTAGTCCGGGAAGGCCTCTTGGAGGAGATGTGCCTTCAATAAGGCTCTGAAGGTGGAGGGAGAGTAATTGTTGAATTTGAGGAGGGAAGGCATTCCAGGTCAGAGGTAGGATGTGGGCGAGGGGTTGTGAGATTCTACTCCCTCCTATCTAGACTGTGAGCCCCATGGGAGACGGACTGCATCCAGCCTGATTAGCTTGTAATAGTAATAATAATAATGTTGGTATTTGTTAAGCGCTTACTATGTGCCGAGCACTGTTCTAAGCACTGGGGTAGACATAGGGGAATCAGGTTGTCCCACGTGGGGCTCACAGTCTTCATCCCCATTTTACAGATGAGGGAACTGAGGCACAGAGAAGTTAAGTGACTTGCCCACAGTCACACAGCCGACAAGTGGCAGAGCTGGGATTCGAACTCATGAGCCCTGACTCCAAAGCCCGTGCTCTTTCCACTGAGCCACGCTGCTTCTCAGCTCTTCTTGTATTTACCCCAGCGCTTAGAACAGTGTCTGGCACAAAATAAACACTTAATAAGTACCATTAAAAAAATAGGAAAAAGGGGGGCTGGTGTCAGGTGCTTAAGGAAGGATGAAACAGTAGAGCCCAAGAAAAATATTAGCGACCAGGATGGCGATAGCTGCATGACAGAGGAAGAGGGCATCGTGGTGGGAGGAGCAGTTTTAGGGACCTGGCAGTGCAGAGTCCAGAAGTTGCAGTCATGGTGGCAGCCTCATTGGAAGTCCCAATGTACTTAGACTGTGAGCCCCATGTGGGATGGGGTTTCTGTGTAACCTGATTAACTTGTACCTACCCCACTACTTAGAACAGTGCTTGCCACATAGTAAGTGCATAATAAATACCATTATATAGCACATTATTCTAAGACTTTTCTTTGAATTCTACAAATTCCAAGTTGTCACTCACCTGCAGGCATTTTCTGTGTGAGGATATTTTAATTTTAGGAGAAGCAGTGGGGCCTAGTAGATAGAGCAAGGACCTGGGAGTGAGGAAGACCTGCATTCTAATCCGGACTCTGCCACCTGCCTGCTGTCACTTTGGGTGAGTCATTTCACTTGTCTGTGCCTCAGTTCCCTCATCTGTAAAGTGGGGATTAAGACTGTGAGCCCCATGTGTGTCCAACCCAATTAATTTGTATCTACTCCAGCGCTTAGTACTGCACCTGGCATGTAACTGCTTAACAAATATGACCATTTTTATTGTGATAGTTCTGAAAGTAGAGGTGAATCCTGCAGTTCCTCTCTCTCCTGGAGGAGGAGGTGTCAAGGAGTGATGCGGGAGGGCAAGGGAGTTTGTGTGTGTGGACACTCTCTTCCTTGAGGCAGGCTTTAATGGTCCCAGCTTAAGGGGAAAGTCTGTAGGTCACTGTTGCTAATTCCAATTTTTTTATGGAACTGAAGTGCTGACTCTGTGCCAAGCACTATACTGAGCACTAGGATAGATACAAGATAATCAGGTCAGACATAGTTCCTGTTTCACATGGGGCTCACAGCATAAATGAAAGGAGGAATAGGTATTGTACCTGTGATTTATTTATTATCTGTGATTTATTTACCTAATTTATCTGTAACTTATCTGTACATTTTAATATCTGTCTACTCTTGTAGACTGTAAGCTCATTGTGGGCAGGGATTGTGTCTCTCACTTTAAGCTCAATGTGGGCAGGGATTGTGTCTCGTATTCTCCCAAGCGCTTAGTGCAATGCTTTGCACACAGTAAGCACTCAGTAAATACGATTGAATGAATGAATTCCCATTTTATAGATAAGGAAATTGAGGGAAAGAGAGGTGACTTGCCTAAGGTCACCCAGGCAGACAAATGGCAGAGTCGGCATTAGAATGTAGGTCTTTTGGCACTGCCCCTCACTTTTCCTGCAGCCCTCACATTCTGGGGCTTCTCCAAAATCAGGTGTCGGTGGAGGATTCTACCTCTTCCACAGTGTTTCCTTATAGAATGGATTCCTAATGGGTTTCGGTAAGAGAGCAGAACTCTCTCATGGAAACACGCTTCGAGCTTTGCTGTAAATTAGGCTTTTGAAGCGGTTTTGTATCAGGTCAGGTTAATGTTTGTCCCAAGTTCATGCCCCTCGTGTTCCCTCCAGCTCATTACTCAGAAGACAAACCAGTTGGTACTTACGTTTTAGTTGAAGTGGAAAAACTTTTTGGAATTTTGTGGTGGGAAAAAACATTCACACAACAGTTAGGCCTTCCAGTCTTACCTTAGAGATTTTTAGTTAATGTCAGTGTATTTGCTCTTTCCCTGCTTTGGACACACCAGTTTGTAGGTACATACTCAATGTGATATTTTGGAAACAACAGTTTTGTTTGAGACTTTTTCAGTGCCGTGCACAAACTTTTGAGTCATTTCTTTTTAAAAGCACACATTCCTTGCAACTTTTTAGCAATCCGTGATTGACTTGGAAAATGGGTACATCTATCTCTTTGGGTTTGTTTTTGTTTTTTTTTTTGAAGTTCCAGTGAGAACATTATTTTTCTGGTTAATTACCTTTTAGATAGTAAAGACTGAGGCACAGATAAATTTGTCACAGTAGTATAGTACAATCTAGAATGTGTATAATGGTAAGTACAATATACGCAATTGGCTCTTGCTGCTACTTTATGCAAGTTTGCAGTCCAGGAGAATAACTAAATGAGAGAAGGTTTGAGGGAATATTCATTCAGTCGTACTTATTGACTAAGTAGATCTATAATTTATATTAATGTCCATCTCCCCCTCTAGCCTGTGAGCTCGTTGTGGGCAAGAATGTGTCTGTTTCTTGTTATATTATAGTCTTCCAAGCACTTAGTAAAGGGCTTTGCACACAGTAAGCACTCAATAAATACTATTGAATGAATGAATATTGAGTGCCTACTGTATGCAGAGCACTGTACTAAGTGCTCGTTTGCAACTAACAGTGAGTGGGTCAAAATCTTATAATTTCTTCAACCTCATCAGCACTTCTATGTATTATTTTGTCTCTTTCACCATTAATGCTTGGGATATTTACCAATTTATGATTATTTTTCCCCTATGTGTAACTTATTTAATGTCTATTTCTCCCACAAGACTATAAGCTTCATGTGGGCAGGGATCATGTGTCTACCAACTCTGTTGAATTGTACTCTCCCAAGCACTTAATACAGGACTCTGCACAGAGTGAGCACTCAATAGATACCTTGATGATTGTCTCCATCATTATTGTAAGTTCCTTGAGAGCAAGTATCACATCTTAGTACTTCGGTAATAAGTGCTCTTTGCACAGTAGACATTCAGTAAAGACTCCTTATTGATTTTGCTAATATAGTAGTGACTATGTAACTCACTTTTTACATCAGTAGAGTGTAGGGTAATCTCAGCTCTGCAATAGTGACCCCTTTATCTGATTTGCTATAGGTACCTGGTTTGTATCCCTTTTATTGTTTTTGGGAAACTGATGACTGAAATTTAAGGGGTTTTCAGTTACTCTTGGGTACTTACTGCCTTGAATAATTTGAGGAGACACCGTTTCACTATGATAGGAGTCCATGCACTGAGAATTAAAGCCTGCAGTTCTGAATCTGGACTTCCCACCGGTCCTTTAATCACTTGGTGGCCATTTTCCGTTTTGCACAGTGAAAAGTCTAGCCACCTCGTAGGGTGTCTGGGTGGATTAGTAATTGTAAAATACCAAATGTTAATACAATACTGCCTTCCAGTTAACAAATGTCTTTTTCTCAGAGTTGCCCAAATTACTTTTTGCCATCATATAGATAATTCAGAAAAAAATACCATCCTGATATTTCCCCAGGGGATATAGCCTGCACTCCTCCGATAATAAAAATCAGCTTTTTGGGGAGGTTTTGTTTTTACAGTTTGGCTATTATAAGTTGGTATTAACTCTGGGCACGTGTCTGTCTGCAGAGCTGCTTTGAGAAGATTGATTAGCAGGTTCTTAATGACCTTGTGGGTTATGGAAGGCTTTGTTCTCTTTTGACCGCCCAAATGACAAGGGGTTAAACGCCTGCCCGAGACACTTGAGCTTGTTGGAGGCAGGCAAGACCAGATTCCTGGTCTGCTGGTCCCCAACCTCATGCTTCACCCAGAAGCTCAACCTCGTAATATTTTTCATGTGGAAGGCACCACAGTAGTTTTTTGTGTGTAAAGTCGTCTTATTGCACCAGTTGTTAATCTCAACCTCATGTTGTCCGGGATCCTTAGTATTTGTTTTCAATTTACCTAATGGGGCACACTCTGAAATCGGAGCCCCCAAGGTGACCCTCCCCTTCCATTGCCCATCAGTAAATCAATTGTATTTATTGAGCATATACTACGGGAAGAGGAGCAGTATGTCTCAGAGAACCATTGTGGCATAGTAGAGAGGGCGGGCCTGGGAATCAGAAGGACCTGGGTTGTAATGCCACTTGTCTCCTATGCAGCCGTGCCTCGGTTAACATCATCTGTAAAATGGGGATGAAGACTGTGAACTCCATGTGGGACATGGACTGCGTCCAACCTATTTTGTATCTACCCAGTCCTTAGTTCAGTGTCTAGCACATAGTAAGCACTTATCAAAAACCATGGGGAAAAAGAAAAGCACTGAACTAGATCTTTGTTTATAAAGGAAAAGCTTGTGGAGAGAGCCAGTGCCAGTTCAATGCAGGTAGTTCCTGTGTTTGTTGAAGAGTGTGAAAGAAAATATATAGAAGCAATTTGATAAAACTGAAAGTCTGCTAGATTAGGTAATAGAGGAAAAGGCAGCTTGGGGTGATTTGAAAAGAAAGGTCCCCAATTCAAGGTTGGAACAGTGTTGCGTGCTTCTTGGACCTCTCATTCAGGAACTCCCTCATCCTTCATATATGGCAGACCACCACTTTCTCCTCTTTCAAAGCCTTATTAATATCCCATCTCCTCTAAAAGGCCTTCCCCAACTAAACCCTCCTTTCTCCTACTCCCTCTTCCTTCTGCATCACCTGTGCATTTGACTCTGTACCCTTTTCGCCCTTGTTGTTTTGCCTCATAGCACTTAAGTACATATCTGTAATTAGTTTTTAATGCCTGCCTCCCCCTCTAAATTGTAAGGTCCTTATGGACAGGGAACATATCTGCCAACTCTGTTGTGTTTGTACTCTCAGTAAGTGCTCAGTAAATACCATTGATCAGACAAGGGAATGAGCTCTGTCTCCACTCTGACCTCTGGATCTTTTTCAGCCACTCTGCTGTCTGGAGCCAAAGGGACAGGATTTTTATCATGATAGATGGTTCTTTCTCATTCATTAATTGATTCAATCACATTTATTGGGTGCTTACTGTGTGTAGAACACTGTACTAAGCAATTGGTAAGTATATTACAGCAGTAAAGGTCTGACCAGGGCTGCTTATGAGCTCCAGTCAGCAGGCCCACCCTTCTCTCTGGTCTGTCATGTGAAGAAAATCCCTGTTTCTCACTTCTTACCTACCCAATGAATCAAGGAAGGTTTCTACCTTTAGCTAACTAAACCTAAAACTGCCCTCTTGAAGCCCCATCATCCTATATTTCATTCATTCATTCAATGGTATGTCTTGAGCGCTTACTGTGTGCAGAACACTGCTAAGCACTTGGGAAAGAACAATACAACAATAAACAGTGACTTTCCTTGCCCACAATGAGCTCACAGTCTACTGCTCCACATATGCCTGAGGATGATGCAGCAGGATATTGCAACTATTTGAGAAAGTTGACAGGGCTATGAAGTCACTTTTTTTAATGGAAAGTAGGGCTAGGTGAGATAAGGACATCTCTCTCTTTTGTGAGTAGCAGACAGAAATCCCACTGTGGGAAAGCTTGCTAAAATACTAATGAAAGCTAAAAGTTGGACAACACATGGTTTTAAATTTTTATACTGGTGCTTCCCTACCATTGAGGGTGGCAGAAAACAGGTCTGGCACTACGTTTAGCTGATTTGTCAGTTTCCCATTCAGTATATCTAAATTGGCATTATTATACAAACTAGTAAAATCTATTACCAAATATACCCTTTAAAACAGCTGTGTTCCCAGCTTTATTTTTAAATTTGATGTTTATTAAGTCATCTTGGTCACCATTTTATACAGGCAAATGAGAATAGATTTACAAGTGCTTACAATAAAATGAACTTTTATTGTAACATAACCATTGTTAACTTCTCATTTCTAAGAATGTTTTCTAATAATCCTTGGGGTTTTTGTTTTTTGTTTTTTTGGGTATGGTATTTAAGCACTTACTATGTCCCAGGCACCATTCTAAGTGCTAGATAGATACAAGATAGGTTGGACACAGTCCATGTTCCACATGGGCTCAAAGTCTTATTCCCCATTTTACAGATGAGGTAACCAAGGCCCAGAGAAGTTAAGTGACTTGCCCAAGGCCACACAGATAAGGGCGGAGCTGGTTTACTTAAGATACTCTTAGCCGGATTTGGTGCAGCTCATTTTCCATTTAACAAATGTAAATCTAGGGTTCCCTCAGATGTATTAATCAGTCAATCACTGGTTTGTAATGAGTGCTTACTGTGTGCAGAACACTGTACTAAGTGCTTTGGAGAGTACGTATAACAGAATTAGCATACAAATCAGAGTTCACTGAATTTAGTTCATAACCAGGTTTTAAGACAACTCTATAAGCTTAAGTTCTAGTAGGTTTCATGGTCCATAAAATAAGAAGTAAGGTGTTCTTTGGGAAGTACTAGTAGAATTTATTATGCATTTTACCATGTGCAGAACACTGATCTGAGTTCTGGGAAAGAGTATGCAAGTGGAAACAAGCCAGGGACTTGTCCATCAAGAGGCTCACAGTCTGTGTAATAGAGGTGGGGGAGAGACCTGGAGTCAGACACATCGAGAGCAATGAAACCATAAAACATTAAAACAGCAAAAGAGACAAGAGAACATAAGTGAACAATATACACGGCTGGAGGAGCAGAGTTTATTTTAAAACAGTGAAGCTTAGTGGAAAGAGCAAAGGCCTAGTAGTCAGAGAACCTCAATTCTAATCCTGCCTCCACCAGTTTTTCTGCTGTGTGACCATGGGCAAGTCACTTACCTTCTCTGGGCCTCGGACACATCATCATTATAAAGTGGGGATTAAGACTGTGAGCCCCATGTGGGACATGGACTGTGTCTAACCTGGCACATAAGCACTTAACAAATACCATAAAAAGAAAAGAAGCAATCTCCATATGTATAGAAGAGCAAAACTTGTGATTTAAATGCTGGTCAAAACCAGCCTAGTTTACCTTTGTTGTTCCAGAAGGTTTCATCGATGGGGTTGTGAGTCCTGATTATTTGACATGTCCCACCTTGAGCACACAGTGCTGGGAGCCAGCATTTTCAAACGTTCGAGTTGACAAGAGCCCAGGGTTGGCAGTCAGATCACTTACTTAGTGGATAGGGGATGGGCCTGGGAGTTTGAAGGACCTGGGTTCTAATTCGGACTCTGCCATTTGCCTGCTTGTTACCTTGGGTAAGTCACTTCACTTCTCTGGGCCTCAGTTTCCTCATCTGGAAAATGGGAATTAAGCTTGTGAGCCCAATGTGGGACAGGGACTGTGTCCAATCTGATTAGCCTGATCTACCCAGTGCTTAGAACAATGTTTGACACATAATAAGCACTTAACAAGCACCATAATGATTACTATTATTATTATTATTATTCTTAAACTGAATCCCCACTCCTCTAGGAAGCTTTTCCTAATTGGAAAAATCAGTAATCCCCAGGCCCCAGACTTTCCTGCTCATGCAAATTTTAGACTGTGAGCTCATTGTGGGCAGGAAATGTGTCTGTTGTTGTATTTTCCAAAACACTTAGTATAGTGCTTTCCACACAATAAGGACACCATAAATGCAGGATTGAATGAATGGAATTCCATTCATCTTCTCCTCTAATTTCACCCCCGCCAACCCCACTTTAGAGTTTTCACATCCCATGTACATAAAGCTAATGTTAATTCATTATGAGTCAGTCCTCCTATGCCCTGCTTCACGGGCCACACACAATATAATACCCACATCTTGACCAGTGCATGTTTACTTACTCTCCTGTACTCTTCCCAGTGCTAAGTACAGTGTTGAGCACACAGTAACAGTGTAAATCTAGAGTTCCCTCAGATGTATGTTTGAATTATTGATTCAAAAATATGTATGTTTGAATTAATGAGTGAAGACTACTGCCATGCCTTGGTTCAGCAGATAATAATGTTGGTATTTGTTAAGCGCTTACTATGTGCCAAGCACTGTTCTAAGCACTGGGGTAGACACAGGGGAATCAGGTTGTCCCACGTGGGGCTCACAGTCTTCATCCCCATTTTACAGATGAGGGAACTGAGGCACCGAGAAGTGAAGTGACTTGCCCACAGTCACACAGCTGACAAGTGGCCGAGCTGGGATTTGAACCCATCACCTCTGACTCCAAAGCCCGTGCTCTTTTCACTGAGCCACACTGCTTCTCTATATTATATTCTATTATATTCTATATTATATTAGATTATATTCTGCCCTGACCAATGGCGACTTTGGTTGCTTTCTATCCAAAATGGGGGCACGATGGCTTAGTGGAAAAAGCACCAGAGTGGGAGTCCAGGGGACCTGGGTTCTAATTGCCACTTGTCTGCTGTGTGACCTTGAGCAAGTCACTTCTCTTCACTGTGCATCTGTTCTCTCATCTATAAAATGGAGATTAAGACTGTTAGCCCCATGTGGGACGTGGTGTTTGTCCAACCTTTTTAGCTTGTATCTACCCCAGCGCTTATTACTGTGCCTGACACATGGTAAGCACTTAACAAATTCCCTTAAAAAAAAGGGCTTGAAAGCATACATTATAGGAGAATTGCCTGTTTTTTCCCAATTTGTGAAGTTTTTGTCCATTAGCTCATATGCTTGTTGCATGTTTGGCATCAGCCTGGTCTGTTTAGATTGCATCTGTAAAGGGCCGGGATTTTGGATTTGTGTCACATTTAGATAAGGTCTTAATAAATGCCACTGATTAATCAATAGTGCTCAGTGAGCACTGACAGAGAGCTTATACTGAGCCCTTGGAAATGTGTAGTAGAGTTAGTACACAAGATCTCTGGCTTCAAGAAGTTTACAATCTACTGTGGCTAAAATGAATTATAGATAAGAGGAAGTAATGGAGTATAAAGATATGTACATAAGTGCTGTGGAATTTTGAGATGACTTGAGAGGCTTATAATGGCTGAAATTGCAGTAAGGAGACTCTAAAGTGGAGAGCTGAGAAATCAAATGGGGAGGACTTGCTGGAAGAGATGGGATTTCAGACTCTTACTGTAGGAAAGGAAAGGGATGCAGAAGGTCAAATAAATTTGTTGAGTAGAGCAGTATGGTGATGTGTTAAATAGTCAAGGTTTAGGGGAAGTTTAGGTTTTCATTAAATGGAGATAGCTAAATCTAGTCTGATCTTTGTTGCAAAAATCTAAAAAAAATTCCATTTGGTGTCAAGACTGAGTCTGGACCTCCTGGAAGGAAGTTTTGCTTAATTGTGGTTCCACTACTACTTAAGCATTCCTTTACCTGTATACCCATGTTGTTTCTTCTTCCAATTTGTGAATGATTCTAATTCCCTCCCTCCATTAGATTGTAGACTTCTCCTTTCCCCATTTTACCAGCGAGGCAACTGAAGCATAGAGAAATGAAGTGACTTGCCCAAGGTCACACAGCAGGGAAGTGCAGAGTTGGGATTAGAAGTCAGGTCTTCTGACTCCCAGTCCTGTGCTCCTTCCACTAGACCACCCTGCTGGAGATGAGTGATGGAGAGGAGCAGCTGGGGGAAAGGGAAATAGAGGGGAAAAATATTTTTAGGGAAAGGGGAGAACAACAGGTCAAGGGGACAGGGATAATGACAGCCTACACTGGGATAGGGAGCAAGAGCAGAAAGAGAGAAAAACAGTAAAACAGCATGGGAGCAAGTGGGACCTAGTGGAAAATCAATCAGTCAAAGATATTTTTTGATGCTTACTATGTATGAAAGCACTGTATTAAGTGCTTGGGAGAGTATAATACAACAGAATTAGCAGACATGTTCCCTGTCCATAACGAGCTTTCAGTCTAGAGGGGGAGACAGACATTAATATGAATAAATAATTGATAATATATAACTTAACAGTATATATATAACTGCTTTGGCGTTGGAGATTGGGCAAGTATCAGGTGTCCACAGGTCACTGATCCAAGTGCATAAACGACACAGAAGGGAGAGTGAACCAGGGAAAAGAGACCTTAATCAGGGAAAGCTTCTTGGAGATGTGACCTTAACGCAGGGGAAAAAGTAAGATAATGGAAGTCAGGAGACCTTCGGTAGTGTCCCAGCTCCACCATTGGTCTGTTCTGTGATCTTAGGCTAGTAACCTGGGCCTCACTCTGGGCCTCAGTCTCCTCATTCGTAAAATGAGGATAAGCGAAATCGTGAACTTTAGGTGAAGCAGGGCCTGTTCATAACCTTCTATCTACCCCAAGGTTTAGAATATAGTAAGTGCTTAATAAAGGCCATCATTGTAAGCAATAATCAAAGCCCTTCATACAGTGTTCTGCACACAGTAAGGGTCAGTGTGTGTCACTAATTGATTGAAGAAAGGATGAGAAAACTAAGAGTCCGAATAAGAAAAGCTTCATCCATTTAACCTAGTAAAAGAATGGGTAATCCTAATTTCAGAAACTATTTCACCTTTGCTCTGATGGCAAACTCTGAGGTGAGAATACAGTTTTCTCACATTTTCCATGCAATCTTAAAAGGCTAATCAAGGGTTTAAAAAAAAGTCTTAAAAGATGTGTTTTGTTTTCCCTGGAAGACCTGACAGTCAAAGTGTGGTCTTCCCAAACTTTCCAGGTCTGGTGTTCTAGGAAGCCCCTTAGTGTATTGTGCCTCCATTGCTTGGACAACCTAAATTTTTCCTCTGAAATTACCCCTCCCATTTTTATGGAAACTCACTTCTGCCAGGAAGGAGATAAAAGGTTTTCATTAATTTAATGACCCCCAAATTCAGGCATGTACTTTCTTCAATTTGCTAGCCTAGTATGAATAGCAGTAGAGGTATTTATTAAGCACTCACTTTCTGTAAAGCAGTAAGCTTTAGGGTAAATACAAAGTTATTAGAGTAAACACTGCTCCAGTCGGTACCAGGATACATCTAAATTCCTCTCCACCCAAACGGCTACCTTACTATTACGGGCTCTCGTTATATCCCGGCTAGACTACTGTGTCAGCCTTCTCTCTGACCTCCCTTCCTCCTCTCTCGCCCCGCTCCGGTCTATTCTTCACTCCTCTGCCCGGCTCATCTTCCTGCAGAAACGATCTGGGCATGTCACTCCCCTTCTTAAACAACTCCAGTGGTTGCCTATCGACCTCCGCTCCAAACAAAAACTCCTCACTCTAGGCTTCGAGGCTCTCCATCACCTCACCCCTTCCTACCTCTCCTCCCTTCTCTCTTTCTACCGCCCACCCCGCACGCTCCGCTCCTCTGCCGTCCACCTCCTCACCGTCCCTCGGTCTCGCCTATCCCGCCGTCGACCCCCGGGTCACGTCCTCCCGCGGTCCTGGAACGCCCTCCCTCCTCACCTCCGCCAAACTGATTCTCTTTCCCTCTTCAAAACCTTACTTAAAAATCACCTCCTCCAAGAGGCGTTCCCAGACTGAGCTCCTCTTCCCCCTCTACTCCCTCTGCCATCCCCCCTTTACCTCTCCGCAGCTAAAGCCTCATTTTCCCCTTTTCCCTCTGCTCCTCCACCTCTCCCTTCCCATCCCCACAGCACTGTACCCGTCCGCTCAACTGTATATATTTTCGTTACCCTATTTATTTTGTTAATGAATTGTACATCGCCTTGATTCTATTTAGTTGCCATTGTTTTTATGAGATGTTCTTCCCCTTGACGCTGTTTAGTGCCATTGTTCTTGTCTGTCCGTCTCCCCCGATTAGACTGTAAGCCCGTCAAACGGCAGGGACTGTCTCTATCTGTTGCCGACTTGTTCATCCCAAGCGCTTAGTACAGTGCTCTGCACATAGTAAGCGCTCAATAAATACTATTGAATGAATAAATGGGCGGAAGGAGGAGACCTGTATAAAGAATCCCAAGAGTGAAGCCAAGAACAAAAGCAAATTACACATTCGGGTTTTACCTGACCTCAGAAATTGGTTACAAGAGCAAGAAGGGGTAGGGCTTGGAGACTATTTCGAGCTCTGCTTGTGTGGGCAGATTGAATTTCAGTTTTGTTGGTTGAGAGAGGTGCTTCTAGTGAGAGTTGTGGTTTGGTGAGTCCCTTCTCCTTTCTGCCTTGAGAGAACAGCAGTGGTTTCAGAAAGCTCCATAGATCATGTTCACACAGTCAGAGGAATGAAGGGCAACCAGTGAAGCAGCATGGCTTAGTGGATACAGCACAGGCCTGGGAGTCAGAAGGACCTAGGTTCTCATCCTGGCTCTGCCAAATGACTGTTGGGTGAGCTTGGGCAAGTCATTTGATTTCTCTGGGCCTCAGTTACCTCTTCTGTAAAATGGGGATTTGAATGTGTAAAAACCATATATGGAGTCAGGGACTGTGTCCAACCTGGTTAACTTGTATCTACCTCAGCTCTTGGAACAGTGCTTGTTAGCACTTAACAAGTACTGTAGTTATTATTATTAATAATAACCAGTGGTGTTCAATCAGTAGTATTTACTGAGCGCCTGTTGAGTTCCGAGTACCACAGAATATGCTTGAGAGACCACACTATATGCTTGAGAGAGTACACTAGAGTTAGAAGATACATCATTCCCTGAAGGAGCTTACACTGTAGGAGACTGTACCAAGGACCTCAAGTGCCAGCTTGATTTTTGTCTAGCATCCCCCTAAGGTTTAACTCATTCTCTTTAGCTCTTGGCAATAGTAGTAGTATTTATTACATATTGTTAAATGTTTATTGAGTGTTGGGTTATGTGTAGAGCACTGTACTAAGCACGGGGAGAGAGTACCTAGCTCATTGCGGGCAGGGAATATGTCTGTTTACTGTTATATTGTTGTCTCCCAAACAGTACGGTGCTCTGCACACAGTAAGTGCTCAATAAGTGCAGTTGATTAATGGACTGAATTAGACATGGTCTCCGACCATGGTCAGGCTCACAATCTAAGAGTGTAAATGGGGAGAAGGGGCTGGAGACAGATGCGTCAGGAATGACGAAACGGTAAAGCACAACCCAAAGACAAACACATAAAATCAAATTGAAATCAGGAGGGTATTCTGTGGCTAGAGGAGAAGAATTTGAGACACCCCTAGGGTTCAGAATTCATGGCACACCTGTCGCCACAGTGATCTTTCCAGACTCGAAGTGCACAGTAAACAGAATTTGGTAAAGAGCAATAGTGGGTTCCTGTTTTGCAGAAAGGAAATGAGACAAGATCACACTGATATTCAGTGATGCAGCCAAAGATCCAACCCAGTAGCCATCACTCCTTCCCTTTTGAACCCTTATTTAACCATGACGCTCCAGAGTGCAATAGCAAACTAATTGTCGACTTCTCTAGGCAGCCAAGATACATATCTTGCCAAGTTCTCTACCCTGGCAGCCGTTTCGAAAGTCTTCCCTTGGTTAGTAATGATGCCGTTGGAAGTCACAGGGCTGTTTTTTTGGGGCCATTGATAAAGCCAAATGATATTCTGTTCCTTTATTTTGGTCGCACCGCCGACCTAAGGACTTCGTATATACTCCAAGAGCTGTATGTTTACAAAACCCATTCATTCATTCAATAGTATTTATTGAGTGCTTACTATGTGCAGAGCACTGTACTAAGCGCTTGGGATGAACAAGTCGGCAACAGATAGAGACAGTCCCTGCCGTTTGACGGGCTTACAGTCTAATCGGGGGAGACGGACAGACAAGAACAATGGCAATAAACAGAGTCAAGGGGAAGAACATCTCGTAAAAACCGATGGCAACTAAATAGAATCAAGGCGATGTACAATTCATTAACAAAATAAATAGGGTAACGAAAATATATACAGTTGAGCGGACGAGTTCAGTGCTGTGGGGATGGGAAGGGAGAGGTGGAGGAGCAGAGGGAAAAGGGGAAAATGAGGCTTTAGCTGCGGAGAGGTAAAGGGGGGATGGCAGAGGGAGTAGAGGGGGAAGAGGAGCTCAGTCTGGGCACGCCTATTGGAGGAGGTGAGTTTTAAGTAGGGTTTTGAAGAGGGAAAGAGAATCAGTTTGGCGGAGGTGAGGAGGGAGCGCGTTCCAGGACCGCGGGAGGACGTGACCCAGGGGTCGACGGCGGGATAGGCGAGACCGAGGGACGGTGAGGAGGTGGACGGCAGAGGAGCGGAGCGTGCGGGGTGGGCGGTAGAAAGAGAGAAGGGAGGAGAGGTAGGAAGGGGCAAGGTGATGGAGAGCCTTGAAGCCTAGAGTGAGGAGTTTTTGTTTGGAGCGGAGGTCGATAGGCAACCACTGGAGTTGTTTAAGAAGGGGAGTGACATGCCCAGATCGTTTCTGCAGGAAGATGAGCCGGGCAGCAGAGTGAAGAATAGACCGGAGCGGGGCGAGAGAGGAGGAAGGGAGGTCAGAGAGAAGGCTGACAGTAGTCTAGCCGGGATATAACGAGAGCCCGTAACAGTAAGATAGCCGTCTGGGTGGAGAGGAAAGGGCGGATCTTGGCAATATTGTAGAGGTGAAACCGGCAGGTCTCGGTAACGGATAGGATGTGTGGGGTGAACGAGAGAGACGAGTCAAGGATGACACCGAGATTGCGGGCCTGAGAGACGGGAAGGATGGTCGTGCCATCAACGGTGATATAGAAGTCTGGGAGAGGACCGGGTTTGGGAGGGAAGATGAGGAGCTCAGTCTCGCTCATGTTGAGTTTTAGGTGGCGGGCCGACATCCAGGTGGAGACGTCCTGGAGGCAGGAGGAGATGCGAGCCTGAAGGGAGGGGGAGAGGACAGGGGCAGAGATGTAGATCTGCGTGTCATTTGCGTAGAGATGGTAGTCAAAGCCATGAGAGCGAATGAGTTTACTGAGGGAGTGAGTGTAAATGGAGAACAGAAGAGGGCCAAGAACTGACCCTTGAGGAACTCCAACAGTTAAAGGATGGGAAGGGGAGGAGGCTCCAGCGAAGGAGACCGAGAATGACCGGCCAGAGAGGTAAGAGGAGAACCGGGAGAGGACAGAGTCCGTGAAGCCAAGGTGAGATAAGGTATGGAGGAGGAGGGGATGGTCGACAGTGTCAAAGGCAGCAGAGAGGTCAAGGAGGATTAGAATGGAGTAGGAGCCATTGGATTTGGCAAGAAGGAGGTCATGGGTGACCTTAGAGAGAGCAGTCTCAGTAGAGTGGAGGGGACGAAAGCCAGATTGGAGGGGGTCTAGGACCCCCAAATCCATTCTTCCCTGTGATGCCAAACTGCCCCCAAATTGCCAGCATGTGGTGAGGCCATTATTGTATGCGGAGGGATGCCACCCTATACTTTTCTTTTCTAGGGGATAATGGAGGCCTACAGGTATTGAATGCCCCTAAAATTTCTGGGATATTTCCTCAGTGTTTGCAATTTGTGCTGCATCCCAGGCTTAAGAGGCAGTCAGCAGATTCTCCTCGTCACCTTGAATTTCTGCTGGCATGAGGAATCGCCATTTAAAACAATTTTTTTTAAGTCTATCAAGTCTAACAAGAGATGAGCACAGATAGGACAGCAGCTACATTAAGGGCACCATTTGTTTTTCAGAATATGTCAGGGGCCCCAGACTGCTCCTGCCATTTTTGTCGGGCTGAGTGAGGAGCAGAGACCTACAGTCAGGTCATTTAAGTCATCTAGAGCAGGCTTAGCCAGCAGTCTAAAAATGAGGCACCACTACACTCCAATAAAATGTATATTTTGTTCCACTGAGTGTTCATCGTGCTTACAAAGAAAATGAGCAGACTGAGGAAGGGCAAATAGGCCATTTTAATCTTACAATGGGCGATGCAGATTCCAAGTGTCTTTCTGATGCTTTCAAGACCTTGTTTTCACATATAATAGGGAAACCGAGCAGGAGGAGTACAGCCGAAGTTGGAGAAACTGCATGGTCCAGTGCATAGAGCATAGGTCTGAGAATCAGAAGGATCTAGCTTTGAATTCCACTTCCTCCATTTGTCTGCTGTTTGGCCTAGGACAGGGCACTTATCTGTGCTTCAGATACCACATCTGTAAAATGGGGATTGACTTGGTGTCCCAGGTGGGACTCTGTACTACCCTAGTGCGAAGTACAGTGCCTGGCACATAGCAAGCGCTCAACAAATACCATAGTAAAAATTTGTAGCTGTTTCCTGTTTAGGAATTGGGTAAAGGGGCTGGGAATACCAGGCAGAGCCTGAGGTAGATGCTGATTGGCAGGGGGAGCTTGGGTACCTGTGGCCACGTGTGCCCACATGTTATCTTGAGTGCTGGTGCTTGATGTAACTGAGACGCAGAGAAATTACCTTGTTTGTACCCCAGCATGTAGTATAGTGCTTAGCACCTAGTAAGCAGTTAACAAATACCACAATTATTTGCCCAAGGTCACACAGCAAAGTGGCAGACCCTGAATTAGAAACCAGGTCCTCTGACTCCCAGGCCTGGGCTCTTTCCACTAGGCCATGCTTGTTCGATTAGCATCTTTCTTTTGAACCCTGAGAAGTCTTTTAACACAGCCCAGTAGCCTTTAGTCTCACGATTGTCAGGCCACTCCCGGATATCATTAACCATCCTGTTGCCAGTCATGTCTGCTTCTGTCGAAAGCTTGTTTTCTTTGTACCTGCTTTGTTGTCCTTTGAGCGATGGTGATGAGTCTCTTGCAAAATACAAGCAGCTGTTGAATTCTCTCATTGTTCCCAGTGAAACAGTTTGGGTCTTGTCTGTTTCTTCTCCCAGTCCTGAGAACAGAATGATAGCTTCACAAACAAAGGCCCGCCTCCTCACTGTCTCCATCAGCTCCAGTAGCCATCCCAATAAGGGTCAGTCACAGCCACTGGTGATGGAGCAGAAGTGTTCATCCACTGACATATGATTTCATTCTCTAGAGCTGACTTTCCATTTAAGCTACCTCACCGGTACAAAATATCAGTTTGCTATTCCTGGCAGAATTATTCAATTCATTACAGTGAATCAGACCCCACTAATTTCAACACCCTGCTAGTTTGGTCTTAGATTTTCACTGCACAGTTCTTACACGAACTTGTTTTTAGAGGTCAGCCTCAGAAAATAAATGCCCTGGGGAACTAAACCCACCTGTGATCAGTGGAAGTAATTGTATTTCTTGAGCTCCCACTAGATGCAGTGCGATGTACATTAAATACATCAGAAGAGACCTCTTCCCCACCTCAAAGACTTTATGCTCCGAAGGGCGAGACAGATTTAAAAATAGAATGATCAGATACAATAATTGAAGGACACATCTGTGTACAAGTACTGTAGGTATAAAGATGTAAATACTAGAGAATGATGATGTATTGATCCTATTTAAGTGTTAGGAGGTGGGATTTTAAGAGGGCTTTGAACATGTGCAGAGTCAGGTCCTGTCTAATAATAATGATGGTATTTGTTAAGCACTTAATATGTGCAGGCATTTTACAGATGAGGTAACTGAGGCCCAGTGAAGTGACTTGGCAAGGTCACACAGCAGAGAAGCAGCAGAGCTGGGATTAGAACCCTTGACCTTCTGAGTCCTAGGCCCATGCTCTTTCCACTACACCAGGATTATTAGGGAAGATAGAAGTTCTAAGTTTCCCCCCTCTAGACTGGAAACTGCCAACTCTATTGTACTCTCCCAAGTGCTTAGTACAGTGCTCTGCACACAGTATGCACTCAATAAATGCCATTGATGATGATGAAGTTGATAGGTCACGGAAACAAAATGAATGAGGTGACTCAAGCAAGAGAATCGAGAATTAGATGTAGGTTAATTTGGGACAAAGAGAGTGAGCCGAGCAGTAGCGGGGGAAGAGAGCAGATGTGTAAGTTTGGGAAAGGTGGTGAGTAAGGTGTATGTTGGAGGTGGAGCTGAAGGGAAGGTGGAAAATGAGAGAACAAAGCAGGGTGTAGAACATGGGAGAGAGCAATTAAAAATTCAGAGCAGATTGTCTAGGGTTTCCAAACCCCTATCAGTTCTTCACACAGTGTGTGATAAGCATATGGAATTTAATAATGTTGGTATTTGTTAAGCGCTTACTATGTGCCAAGCACTGTTCTAAGCGCTGGGGTAGACACAGGGGAATCAGGTTGTCCCACGTGGGGCTCACTGGGGTAGACACAGGGGAATCAGGTTGTCCCACGTGGGGCTCACAGTCTTAATCCCCATTTTACAGATGAGGGAACTGAGGCACAGAGAAGTTAAGTGACTTGCCCACAGTCACACAGCCGACAAGTGGCAGAGCTGGGATTCGAACTCATGAGCCCTGACTCCAAAGCCCACGCTCTTTCCACTGAGCCACGCTGCTTCTCCACGCTGCTGAATTTGTCAACTCAGGACCTTACATAGGCAGAAATTTTCAGTAGGTTCAAGAGAGGTTGGAACAAATTCATGGTTTGGTGGTCCATGATGGGTTACTAGAGGAAGAATAGGGATGAAGATTGGGTGGGGGGAAGAAAGTAGGTTTGATGAGCCCCACGTGGGACAACCTGATTACCCTGTATCTACCCCAGCGCTTAGAACAGTGCTCTGCACATAGTAAGCGCTTAACAAATACCAAGATGATTATTATTATTATTAGCCCTAAATATTAGGGAGGTCCTTGAGGACAGACTCACATATTTTCTCCAAGTACCCTGTTGTATCAAGTATCCATTGATTTAACTGAGCACTTCTCTCTCCTCTTTGCCAAAGAGAGATACCTTTTCTTCCGTGTCCCACCCACTTGAGTCCTGTTTTGTTGACACACGTTCCCTCCCACTGTCTTACCAGTGTTCTCCTGGGACGGTACCACCTCTGTCTCATATTTCAATAATTCTTTGTCTAGCCCAGACTGATTTTTTCCCTCCCCTCTCCCTGCCCAAACTGGAGGGATTTTACAGTCTTAATGAATGTGTTCCTGTTTGGTTCATGTATGGCCAGTGAGCTGTTTGTATCAACTCTTTGGAATGGTACGGGTTGGGGGCTGGCAGTTTTGGTTGGGTTTTGTTTTATTTGAAATATTTATTAAGCATTTCCTATGGGGCAAGCACTGAAGCAACGTGGCTTGGTGGAGAGAGCATGGACCTAGGAGTCAGAAGGACCTGGGTTCTTATCCCTTCTCTGCCTCATGTCTGCTGTGTAACCTTAGGTGAGTCACTTCACTTCTGGGCCTCAGTTACCTCATCTGTTAAATGGGGATTAAGGGTGTGAGCCTCATGTGGGACAGGGACTGTGTCCAACCTGATTAACTTGCATCTACCACAGTGCTAAATAAGTCAGACCCGAATCTAAGCAAAACCGTGACAGAACTTTTCTTGAGGAAGAGAGATTTCCATTTAAGAGATTTCAATTTGTGGTGATGTTTGCTTCCAGATAGGCAAATCCAAGGAAGTCGCAGTATGGTAACAGATGAAGTTAGGTGGAATATTTCCCGGACTCAAAATTGCCTACCTGCACAGGAAAGATGCATTTCTCTGACCTCTGGCCTGCTGAGAAGCTGAAAGCAGCCCAAATGAGCTGATATGGAAATCATGGCAGAATTTATGATCTGCTGAGCTATCCAGTTTTGGAAAAGTGGCTTAACATTCCTAATTGGGAGACTGAGGCATAAAGTGCCAGAGAAGGCAAAGAGTCAGAAGTAATTATGCTTTTCATTTATCTAGTGCTAATTTTTAAGATGATCGGAGCACTTGACAAAGGCTTTTTTTCCCCTAGACTGAGACCATGCTGTTTACTTCTTGTACTGTGTCCTGATTCTGTTAACAATATTTGTGAGTGTCTTTGAACTCTGTTATGTTGTAGTCATCAGTGGTATTTATTGAGCACTTACTGTGTGCAGAGGACTATACTAAGCACTTGGGAGAGTCCACTGCAACAGTCATGTTCCCTGCCCACAACGAGATCACCTTCCCTTCCCCACAACCCACCCTCTAGACCGTAAGCTGGTTGTGGGGAGGAAATGTGTCTACCAACTCTGTTATACCGTTCTCTCCCAAGTGCTTCGTACAGTGCTCTGCACACAGTCCTCAATAAATATCATGGACTGATTGATCCCGTGTGTGTGAGTGGGGGAAAAAGGTAAATGTTGATCTGTGGGTACAAATGTGTGTTTGGAGGGAGATAGGAGCAAGAAGGACCTGTGCCACTGTCATGTGGCTCTTGTGGGACTCGTTTCTGTAGCATAGATGGTGGCTGCCGGGGAAACACAACCAGGAAATTCTGTGGTTGGCAGCAACTACCATCTCCCCTCCACTGTAAGGGGGCCTCCAGCAGTGGCATCTGTGCCCAGGGAGTTTCCGCTTGGGGTGCTGGCACTGTGTGGGATCGGGCATCCTCCATGGGCATGGAGGGTAGGTACCATATGTCTACCCGCTGTTTGAGAGCCATTTATTCATTCTATCATATTTATTGAGTGCTTACTGTGTGCAGAGCACTGTACTGAGCGCTTGGAATATACAATCAGGAAGCAGCGTGACTCAGTGGAAAGAGCCTGGGCTTCGGAGTCAGAGGTCATGAGTTCGACTCCCGGCTCTGCCACTTGTCAGCTGTGTGACTGTGGGCAAGTCACTTCACTTCTCTGTACCTCAGTTACCTCATCTGTAAAATGGGGATTAACTGTGAGCCTCACTTGGGACGACCTGATTACCCTGTATCTACCCCAGCGCTTAGAACAGTGCTCTGCACATACTAAGTGCTTAACAAATACCAACATTATTACACTTTCGCAACAGAGACAATCTCTGCCCAACAACGGGCTCACAGTCTAAAACTCAGAAGCCAGGGAGTCACCTGGGAAGCAGGGAAGCTTCCCAGAAGCCTGCGGGGCAGACGCCAACCAGCTTTAGCTCTTTACAGACACATATATAGAGTGGCAGGGGACAAAATTAGGACAGTGGGCGGTGGAATTTCATTTGTCTGCAGATAGCTCCCAAAAGAACAGAAAAGTAAAACCTAGGGAGAAAATAGCCAAAGGGTTGTGAGGACGGACATTTTCCCATGCTTTGAGTAATATCAATACTTCCCAGGCAGAAGAATTTGAGTGAAGATCAGAGTTTTCACTGCTTGGGGACAATTTCAAAATCACATTCCTTTAAATTGAATCAGCCGAGCAGGGGAAAAATGGCGTTTTGGAGTCGGATGCTGATTTGACAGCGATGACCTTGTTTTCTGGGCCTCAAGAAAGCCTGAATGAAATATCCAAAAGAATTCAGAAGTTTTATGTGAGTTCCCAAGAGAAAGTAAACTGTTAAACATTTCATCATTCAACCGTTATTGAGCACCAGTTTGCTAAACACCATGGTCCATGTTTCTAGACAAGGTCTTGGCTTGAACATAAAGCAGTTTGGAATAAGAGATGCCCTTAAAGGATTTTGCTGTTCAGCCCAGCCTCACAGCCCTTCTGTACCTATCCTTGTTCTGTATGGATTTGTGGAGGCGAACTCTTGCTTTCTTGTCCTTTGCTTTCCCTGCCCACTAGTTGAAAATCTGCATTTGCTATTGAGGTGAAGGCTTGGGGTTTGAGGGTTCTGTTCATTTTGCAAGGAGAGAGAGGCTGTTCACCATAGCAGTTGGGTCTCTCCAGATGCAGATCCTGTTTCAAGGGGGAGAAACTTGGTTGGGGGCCCTGTTTAATTTTCATTGCTGGAGGCGTAATTGAGTTTTAAATCGACAGAAAACACAGAACCCTTTCATCCGGGAGCCATAGACTCCTGTTCTGCCTATACAGTGCTTGGTACAGGGTAAGTGCTCAATAAATGCCATTGATTGATTTACGGAGAGTGGGGGCAGGAAGTAGTGCAAATATAGAATGAAACGAGTCAAACAGTGATTGATTTTTGCAAATATTTAACTGTACAAGTAAATAAAAGCATACATGTGGCTTGATGTGACATGTCTTGTGAGTTGAAGGGAAGTCTTTCTGTGTGTGTCTGTGTGTGTGTGTTTGAGGCTGGGGGGCCCTCCCTTCCTTCCTCAGCACCACCTACCTCCTCTCCTGATCATGCTTCCTTTAAAAGAAGAAGCCCAAACCCTCTACTTTTCAGGTGTTTGTAAGGATTCTTTCATTAATTTGTTCATCAGTGGTATTTATTGACCACTTGCTACGTGCAGAGCACTGTACTAAAGACTTAGCACAGCACATCTGATGTCCTGAGTAAATGTTCTACTTTTAGAGATTATAAAATGAGCTGCTTCCTGCGTCAGATAGTGTCACTATAAGTTGTGAATGGTAACCATCATTCATGACCTCAAATGGCTCAAGTGAATCATGAACAATAGCCCTCCCAGTAAGGAGCTCCTCATTTTACAACCGTATAACTCGGCAAGGCCAGAATGTCTAGCATCACAGGTGGCATTCCAGCCCCCCTGGGCTCTGCCCAGATCAGCGCTTGGCATCGGTTGGCCCGTTGAACACAGACATATGCTCTTGCAGGGCACTGCACACCCCCGGGTCTTGGAATGCCTTTATGGTTGGCGTGCTCGCCCAGCAACCACCTGCAGAGACTTGCACAGAAAGACCCAGCTCTGCTTCTCCTGGGTCAATCAATCAATGGCATTTATGGAGCGCTTTCTGTGCAGAGCACTGTACTAAGTGGAGAGTTCGTTCAGTTGTATTTATTGAGTGCTTACTTTGTGCATAACACTGAACTAAATGCTTAGCACTGTGCCAGGTATAGTTCAGCCTACCGGAGTCGGTAGACACAATTTCTGCTCACAACAAACTTACAGTTTGGCGGATGGCCCTCTGCACATCACTCTGGGCTCTTTCCCCCAGGCTTTCAATTAATCCCTGCCTGCTTTGTGCTTTGGCCCTGATTCCAGGGCAGAATTCACTCCCCACTGCCAGGCAGGTGGCATTTTGTCCCAAAATGCCCAGAGAGGCTGAGCACATACTCACCCCTTCTCCCCACAGCAACAATCAATAAATACCATAGATTGGCTCAGACTCAGACATGCAGATTCCATAATATGCTACCATAATATGCATGACAGCATATGAATGCACAGACCCAAACTCTCCCTGCCATAAGCAAATGAGCTTTTGTTCCTGGGCATAAATTGACATCAAGCATTTTTGCATTGGGATGTAATCTGTGTGATGGCATACTGCTTAGAGTGGCATTTGTTTTTGTGGCCTTGTAGATCAAAACAGGCCCAGCATCTGGGTTCTCTGGCTTCATCACTGTTGACGTGGCCTAAAAGACCTAAGACCAAGATTGTAAACCATTCTTGTGGGCGTTTCTCTTCTCCTGTTCCTTCTCTATCAGGTACAATCCCCGTGATTGATTGAGCTGGTGGTCTTTTGGGGGGCTCATTCTGGGCATTGCACAATGGGAGAGGTCCAGATCAAAATCATCTAAAAAGTTCCGAAGAGAAGCAGCGTGGTCTAGTGGATAGAGCATGGGCCTGGGAGTCAGAAGGACCTGGGTTCTAATCCTGGTTCTACGTCTTGTCTGCTGTGTGACCTTGGGTAAGTCAGTTCACTTCTCTGGATTTCAGTTACCTCATCTGTAAAATGGAGATTAAGGCTGTGAGCCCCATGTGGGACATGGATTGGGTTTTACTTGATTATCTTGCCTCTACCCCAGTGCTTAGCACAATGCCTAGCACTTAGGAAGTGCTTAACAAATAGCATTTTTGAACTGCATAGAGTGAAATAGATTCACTGGCATAACTTTCAGTCACATTATCCATGTCCTACAGTTATTTCCCAAGATTTCAAAGTTGACTAATTTTGAAACGATGCAATAACAATAGTGATAATACTATTTGTTAAGTGCTTACTATGTGCTAAGCAGTGGAGATACAAGATAATCAGGTCCCACATGGGACTCACTGCCTAAGTAGGAGAGAGAATAGGTATTGAATTCCCATTTTGCAGATGAGGAAACTGAAGTGACTTGCTCAAGGTCACCCAGTAGTCATGGGACAGAGCTTGGATTAGAACCCAGATCCCCTGACTCCCAGGCCCATGCGCTTTCCACTAGGCCCTAGTGCTTCTGCTTCTAAGTACTTCCATTGTTGATCCCCTCCTGACACAAGTGTGTGTGTGTGTGTGTGTGTGTGTGTGTCTGTGAACATGCGCACCTAGGCCCAGTAATGTTTGCATCTCATTATTGTCTTGATCTTGTCCCAAGACAAGAACAACTTCTCACAGAGAGTCCTTTGTGTCCCTTAACTTGGAGATGTTGTTTTGTTTCGGTTTCTGAACTCTGGGCTGATTTTCCAGTTGAACATGATTCCCCAGGCACTTGCCCTTGGTTGACCACCTTTTTTTAAAAATAATGCTGGATGAGGAGAATAAATAAATAATAACTATTCCCAACATTTATGTAGGGCCTTTCTTGCAGGAGAGTTGCGTGGTCTTTCCACATATATTCTCTCCTACATCCTTATACCATTTCTGAAAGGAAGGGAGCTCTAGCAGTTATTCCTTGTTAAAAAAAGATTAGCCCTGCCATTTTTTCTCTCCTTTGTGTTTTCATAAAGTTCATTCCGTGTTATCTTTCCATGTTAAAAAAAAAAAGTTAATAGTTATCTAAAATGGGACATGTCATTTATTGATGGGAATTTAATGCTCATTGTAATTGTTGGTCTTTTCTCCTCCAGATGCCATGTTCAAAGGCTGTGGCATCACTAAAATAGGGAAATAGGACTGAATAACACAATCTCTTTTAAAAGGGAGAATGGTGTGTCTGAGAGAGAATGTGCTCAGCTGCTGATTGGGAAGTGTGGTGTGGAGAGACACTACTAAAAAGTCTGTAAACTTGAAATGTGCCAGCTAGTTCATTCAAAATTCTAGTGTTAAACGATTAAATATCCATAAAGTGCATATGTGGCCCTTTAAGTACAATTGAAGTAAGACTGTGACTTGAAATCAATGTCTGTATAATCGGGAAAGACAGTAAAAGAGTTTCTGAGAAGCATTAGGAATGGCATTGATTTTCTAGAACAATGTTGATATCACCTGAACAATACAGCTCCTTTGCCTGTCTGTCAGGTGGCAAATGGAATTACATTCTTAGCTTACACTTAGGGGCTTGTAGTAGTCATTTAAAGTTTCGCCCTTGCCCTGGGACATGCATCCTTTATTCACCCCTCCCTCAGCTCCCTAGCTCTTATGTACACATCCATAATTTAATTGATTTATATGAATGTGCATCTCCCCCTCTAAGCTCGCTGTGGGATACCAATGTATCTACCAACTCTTCTGAGCACTTACTACAGTTCTCTGCTCCCAGTAAGTGCTCACTAAATGCAGTTGATTGAATGATTGGATTGAAGCTTACCCTAAGGTACTCTCTCACCAGGAAGCAGATGTGCCTGCAGGCCCAGAAAGAAAGAAGCTTCATTTACTCCCGGCGGCTAAGTGGCGACCAGGTTCTCGTACTTTGGTCAGTCAGCCAGTCTTTATTTAGTATTTGCTGAGTGCTTACTGTATGCAGAGCACTGTACCGAGTGCTTGGGAGAGTACAGTATAACAGTGTAACAGACACGTTCCCTGAGTCATGTAAATAAGTGATCAGTATGAACTGAGGAGCAGGCCAGGTTGTGACCACTCTCCATGTCACCCCCTCTCCATCCACCAAGGTTCCTGGGTGCCAGCAAGGAGTGCACGCTCTTCCTGGTAGGCAAGCATGGCTGTTGCCTAGGGCTTTTTGGCTAAGGGGCACCCCTCTTCTGTCCACAGTGGTGGTCCTCTGGTTTATTCGTTTGGCCACTCCTCGTCTACATTCCTGCTTTTTGCTTAGGGTGTCAACATGCCTTTAGCTGACTGTGGTCAAGCCGGGAACTCTGAGTTCTTGGAAAACACCGTGCTATGTAGAGCTGGTTTTCATGAGTCACTGAATGAACAGGAATTAGGAGCGGGTATATAATATATATGTATTTGCTATGAATTTAAAGACATAACCTTTCTTTGTGACTTTTTTTAACATTATTTGTTGAGTGCTTACTATTGTGCCAGGCACTGTATTAAGCACTGGGGTGGATACAAGCTAATCAGGTTGGCTACTGACTCTTTCAACATGGGGCTCACAGTTTTGATCCTCATTTTACAGATGAGGTAACAGAAAAGTGAAGTGACTTGCCCAAGGTCACAAAGCAGACAAGTGGCGGAGCCAGAATTAGAGCCCAGGTCCTCTGACTTTAAGGCCTGTGCTCTTTCAACGAGTCCATGCTGCTTGCTGTAATGTATAACTGGTAGTCTATTACTTCTGCTTCTGTCCTTGGGACTGCCAGGACTGTGGACCTCTCAGTCTTGTTTTTCCCTTGGCTTTCTTTGTCAGTGTGTGGGCGTGTTACATCACCCTTGCATCTCTGTAGCCAGGCCGTCTGTGTTTATATGCTAAGTTTACCTTGCAGGTTTTGCTACTTTTCCTTCTTTGTCTGTTTATGCTTGTGAAGGTCCCTAAATGATGCAGAAACTGGAGCCCCCCTTCCCAGGCCTTGGCCTGAACTTGACTGCACAACAGGAAGGGGGTAGAGATTTTTTTTTAATGGTATTTAAGTACTTACTGTGTGCCAGGCACTGAATTAAGCAGTGGACTAGATACAAGGTAATCGTGTTAGACACAGTCCCTGCCCCACCTGGGGCTAACAGTCTTAATCCTCATTTTACAGGTGAGGGAAACTGAGGCCCAGAGAAGTGAAGTGACTAGCCTAAGGTCACACAGCAGACAAATGGCAGAGCTCGCATTAGAACCCAGGTCCTTATTACTCCAAGGTCCTATCCACTAGACCATGCTGCTTCCATGTTATAATTGCCAAGGAAAGATATAAAAGAATGACGGCAGTCTGGGTGGAGAGGAATGGATGGACAGTGGAAATGTGGGGGTAGAACATGCTGGATTTAGCAGTCGGTTGAGTGGGAGAGTTGGAAGACATTGATGAGCGGAGGCTAACTATATTCAAACTTGTCGCCTGGGACAGAGACAGAAATGGAAATGTCAGGAGAAGTGAGGCTTGGAGGGAAGATGAATGGTTCAGTTATGGACATGTTCAGTTTGCGGTGCTGGTAGGATACCCAAGGGAAGGTATCCTGGAGACAAGAAGAAATGCAGGATTGTAGGTTTTGTGAGAAGTTGGGATTGGAGAGGTGGATTTGGCTGTCACCTCTTTGGAAGTGATAGCTGAATCCATGTGAATGAATGAGCTCCCCTGGAGAGTGGGTGAACAGAGAGGAGAGTGGGGTACCTAAAACAGAGCCTTGGGGGTCACCGAGAGTTTGGCAGAAGAGAAACCCGTGAGTGAGACTAAAGAGGAGCAGCAGCAGAACCAGGTTAATACTGTGCTGGTAAATCGAAGCCTGGAGCTGTTAGAAGGAGAAGAGGGTGGGCCATGATGTCACAAGTAACTGAGAGGTCAAGGGGAGCAAGGATAAAGTGGAGGCCATTGGATTGGGCTTTAAGGAAATCATTGGAGATCTTAGTGGGTGGAATGAAGGGGTTGAAACCTGTTGCTGTATAAAATTGTAAGCGGCTTGAGGGCAAGGCTCTTTTGTAGTATGCTCTGAAGCTCTTAGTGTATTGAGCTTGATGGTATTTATTGTTCACTTAATGTGTACTGAGCATTGTACTAAAAGCTTGGGAGAGAACAGCACAACAGAGTTGGTAGGCAAGTTCCCTGCCTACAAGGAGCTTACAGTTTAGAGGGGGTGACAGACATCAAAATCATTTACAAATATGCACATAAGTGCTGTGGGGCCCAGGGTAGGGTGAATAAAAGGTAGAAATCCAAACGTTAAGGGCGACACGGAAAGGGAGATGGAGTAGATTGATTGGCCTCATTAGAAGTTAGCCCTTACATGGTCCCTTTATAAGCCAGAAATAATTAAGTTCGTTGTGGGCAGGGAATGTGTCTGTTTCATGTTGTTTTTTACTCTTCCAAGTGCATAGTACAGTGCTCTGCACACAGTAAGTGCTCAAGAAATACCATTGCCTGAATGGGTGAATTAAGGCAGGCTTGTTCTCTACATTTCAGTGCCACTTGGGTTAGGTAGAGGGATCAGATCCATCTTGACCCTCCCTTAGGCCCCTCCTTAAATATTTGGCCTGTGACTAACCCTACTTCAGCCTAAAAGAGTTTGATATTCATGTGAATGCAATAAAGTGAATTCTATCAGGAAATAAAGTGTAGTCTTCTTGAGGGTGGAGACTGACTCATCAAAATTAAGCAACTACCAGGTACCTTCTGATTTCAATAAATGTTGATAGTGAAAGCTTACTGGTATTGTATTTCATTGAGATGGGAAGAAGCAATTTTATGAACCCTCTTCTCAGACATCATGCAAGAAAAGAAGCATTGGTTCTGAATGGGGGAAAAGAGTACAGGGAAGAAGAAACTGGAAAGCTCAATGTGGGCAGAGAATGTGTCTGTTTATTGTTGTATTCTCCCAAGCGCTTAGAACAGTGCTGTGCACACAATAAGCTCTAAATAAATACGATTGAATGAATGAAGAAAGCACGGTAAAATTTTAAGCTTGTCACCTTTAGAAAATATGGAAATGAGTAATGATAAAATGTGAAAGGTTATGTTTTGATATGCTCAGGGCACCAAAAAGTGTGGAAGTAGAGGAAACTGATTTCTTTATAGTGGACAGAATCTTTAATTTCAGTTTAGGAACAGCAGCTTAGGAAATGAGGATGAGCGGAAGCATTGGAAAATCCATGGCTATAAAAGATGTGGATATTTTTCATGTATTAGAAATGATTAAATCAATCAATCGTATTTATTGAGCACTTACACTTTGTAGAGCACTATACTACGTGTTAGAATGTGTAGATCTGAACTCCTGCTTTGAAGGAGTTGACAGTCTAGCAGGGGAGACAGGCAGTAAATTAAATTACTGAGAGGGAGAGGACATTGGGAAGGTGCTTAACTTCGGGTCTTAGCAAGTAAATGGAGTGAGCCTACAAAAGAACATTTGAATAGCAAAAGAATTATGTTAAGAAAACGTGAGGGAAACTGTGCAGAGAATGAAGGTGTATTTGAAATCAGAAAATTAGGAAAGAGCTTCAAAATAACTGCTCTGTTCTGCCACAGCATATTCATTTGAACCTGAATAGGGGCCTTGACAAGTGCCATGGGACAGATGGGCTAATAGCCTTAAGCAGACACCTGAGAAAGATATATCAACTAGTTAAGGAACTTGAGTAAAATTGTAATAGGTGCTTTAGTTGGCTGATTAGCGGACATATGGGAAGATGTAACAAAAACCAGCTCACATTTCTGCCAGACAGAAGCCCTTATTATTTAAAACAACTGGGGTAATAGGACTCATATATGCATTAGGCATCATCTGTTTCCGTCATTAACTTGTAAATTCCAAAAAAAGTCATCTTCCTTAGTGAAATGAAAAAGATTAGCCTAAACAATTTACATTGTCTACTGACAGCCTCAGAAGAAAGGGAGATGATAGTAATGTAAACATAAGACCAAAGAGGTTTGTAAGAGACTCAAAGAATAATAATCATTTTGAGATAGTTTTCATTTGTAAAAGATTTCACTGGAAGTGATAGGTTCAGGTGATCTGGAGGCAGTACTAAAATCAGGGATTCAGAAGCTCACATCATTTAAAAAATAGATGATGGAATTATATTCACTTAATCCGTTGTATTAAGTGCTTACTGTATGCAGAGCACTGTGCTAAGCTCTTGGGAAAGTCCAGTATAACAGAGTTGGTAGACTTGCTACCTGCCCACAAAGAGCTTTCAGCCTAGAGGGGGAGGCAGACATTAATACAAATAAATGAATGACAGATGTGTACATAAGTGCTGTGGGGCTGAGGGAGGATGTGAATAAGGGTGCATATTCCAAGTACAAGTTAACTGAGTAGCTAACTGCAAGTTTAGTTACTGAGATTTTGGAAACAAATGCAGCGAAGCAGCATGGCTTAGTGGAAAGAGCATGTCCATGGGAATCGGAAGTCGTGGTTTCTAATCCCGGCTCTGCCACTTGTCAGCTGTGTGACTTTGGGCAAGTCACTTAACTTCTCTAGGCCTGTTACCTCATCTGTAAAATGGGAATTAAGACTGTGAGCCCCACGTGGGACAACCTGAGACTTTGTATCTACCCCAGCACCAAGCACACAGTAAGCGCTTAGCAAATACCATTATTATTATTATTAAATGCATCTTACAAAAAAATGGAAACTAAAACTAGGAAGCCAAGTCAAAACTATCAACCTGAAGAGTTGTTCTTGCTCAACTAAATTTTTTTTTTTTGGTGCCGTGTTTGCTTTGGTTTCTTTGTCACATGTTTCTGTGAAGATTCAGCTCAAAAAGAACCACATCTTGCTGTAAAATGAGGATTGAATACCTGTTGTCTCTTCTACTTAGACTGTGGGCCCCAGATGGGACAGGGACTTTGTCCACCCTGATTAACTTGTATCTACTCTAGTGCTTAGAATGGTGCTTGACACATAGAAAGTGCTTATCATTATTATTAATTGTATTGCACCATGTTCTTTCTGTACCAAACACCCAGTTTTCAACCAGGACACAGTATGGCCTGATCCTTTGTTTTACTGAATCCATAAAATCTTTCCCTGTTATCCTTGCTTTTGGTTTCCCAGTGTGAGCTTATAATAATAACGATAATCATTATGGTACTTGTAAAGTGCTTGCTGTGTGCCGAGCACTGTTCTAAACTCATCATACAGCCGCTGTTGGGTTATCCTACCATCACCTATTGACTCATCCCCCCCAGCGCAGATGAGCCTAACTTGGATGCTAGGAGGCCGGTGGGCTTTGTCCTAGTATTTGGTTGTTTGTGGTCCCCTGCCATTTGGGTACAGCATTTAGCCCATGAGCTGCCCAAGGAGGCAGATGTACAGTCTTTGGGGAGTCCCAAGTCTTCCAGCATGGAGTAGCTGGGGCAGCAGTCCAGCTCTGAAGACTTGTAGTTTGGTCCACACGCTATGCTCCTCTAATGTTAACCTTCTCTCTGTACCTCCAGCTTGTCTATCTCACTGCCAACATCTCACCCACGTCCTGCTTTTGGCCTGGAACACCTTCCCTCCTCATATCTACAGATAATTACTCTCCCCCGCTTCAAAGCCTTATTGAAGGCACATCTCCTCCAAGAGCCCTTCCCTGATTAAGCCCTCTCCTCCTTTTCTTCCATTCCGTTTTGTGTCGCCCTGTCTTGCTCCCTTCGTTCTTGCCCCCTCCCAGCCCCACAGCACTTATGTACATAACTGTAATTTATTTCTTGATATTAATGTCTGTCTCCCCCCTCTAGCCTGTAAGATCATTGTGGGCAGGGAATGTCAATTCTGTTGTATTGGACTCTCCTAAGCACTTAGTACAATGTTCTACAACATAGCACTCAGTCAATGTGATTGAGCCTGAAAGCATGTTACCATGATATTCTCAAGTGCTTACTATTATTCAGTGGTATTTATTGAGTGTTTACTATGTGTAAAACACTATACTAAGTGCCTGGGAGAGGACAGTGCAACAGAGGTGCTAGATGTACTCCTTGCCAAAAAGGAGCTTTCTATCTAGAGGGGAAGGCCATGTTCCAAGGACCTGGGTAAATACAAATTAAACAGAGCCAAATGTGCAGAAGGGATTACATGGAAATGTGGGAAAACCATTCTTACCCTGTCCTTTCAGCCTGAATTTTAAGAGAAGATCTCAGAGTTCTGGAACTTTATAAACTCTGAATGCTGTTGAAGGCTTTTATGTTGGGAAGCACACTCAGCTGTCATATTTTACATTGAATAATTAACGTCTTCTGAATGGCCTTACATTGAGTGAGATTAAGATTTGTGTCTTTCTTTTTCGATGATTCAAATTAGATTAGAATAAGTATTTCATATGATCACAGGCTAACAACTTCCCATTTTTAATACATGGCATTGTGTCCAGTCTTAATTCTGAGCCACTCGCTTTATGCTCGTTTTTTTCCCCCTTGGTATCTGTTAAGTGCTTGCTATGTGCCAAGCACTGTACGAAGTGTTAGGGTAGTTACAAGCAAATCAGGTTGGACACAGTCTCTGTCCCACATGGGCTTACAGTCCTCATTCCCATTTTACAGATGAGATAACTGAGGCACAGAGAAGGGATGTGAAATACCCAAGGTCAGACAGCAGACCAGTGGCTCTTCATTTTTGTGGTTCTCTTAATACCTTCCTTCAATCCTCAGATTGACCGAAAACAGAGGAAAGAGTAGTTATTTCCAATTTTCGCAAGGTGAGAGACACTCTCATGCTTTTTTAGTTGAACATATTTATTTTCAGTAACTATTCATTTGTCTTTTTCATGAGCTTGGAAGTTTAGTGATTCATTTTGTGTTTTGAATTTGGACATGAATGCGCTCTGGTGGCTGAAGGCAATGCAGTTTTTTGAGATGAAAAAAGAAGAATTCTTATATGCCACATTTTGCGGGGTATTGTATTTTTCATCAGCATTACCCAGAAACTTTCCAGTACTTAATTGAAAAAATATATTATGTTTGATTTATGGTTTTGAGTAGTAGTATTAATAAATGCTTACTGTGTGTAGAGCATTGTACTAAGCACTGGGAAAGAATATGCAGGATGACCTAGTGGAAAGAGCACAAGCCTGGGTGTCAGAGGACGTGCATTCTAATATCTGCTGGGTGACCCTGGGCAAGTCACTTAACTTCTCTGTGCCTCCCTTACCTCATCTGTAAAATGGGGATTAAGAGTATAAGAGGAACAGGGATTGTGTCCAACCTGATTATCTTGTATCTACCCCAGTGCTTAGCACATAGTAGATGCTTAACAAATACCACAATTATTATTCTTGTTATTGTTATTACAGGTGGGAATTAAACATGGACTCTGTTTCTCAAGGGGCTCACAATTTATGAATATAGGTGATTGGGGCAGGGTTGAAATGGAGGAAGGCCTGGGAATGGACACATCTGCTGTGGTGAACACTACAGAAGATACCACAGAATCAATTTGGACACTGTCCCTACCCTACCAGGGGCTTACAATCTAACAGGTAGGGAGAGCCAGTATTGAAGCCCCATTTTTCAGATGAGAAAACTGCAGCCCAAATGAGGGGAGGTGGAGTTGACAAGTTACCCAGCAGTTTTTAGCCAAGCTGGCATAGTTATAATGGCAACATTTATTGCGAACCCACTTGGTGCAGTTCAGTGTTCTAGGCACTTAGAAAGTATAGAATAACCAAATGACCCACTCCTTCCCCATAAGGAGTTTCCACTCTAACAGGACAGAGAAGAAGACTTCAGATTCCCAGTTCCAGTCAATCGGTGATATTTATTGAGTGGTCTCTATGTGCAGAGGACTATACTAAGCCCTTGGGAGGGTACAGTATAACAGTTGGTAGAGACATTCCCTACCCCTAAGGAGCTTACATTCTCAAGGGGGTGACAGACATTAAAATAAATTGCAGATGTGTACATAAGTGCTCTGGGACTGAGGGTGGGATGAATAAAGAGTGCTCTCCCAAATGCAAGGATGGCAGTTGGAACGAGATCTTCATGAAGGTACCTAGGGTTTAATGCAGTTGGGTTTTTTTTTAAGTTCTATTGGAGTGCTTCTTTAGGGCTACAGCTATTCTCCAAAGCTGCAAGGTGAAGCTTGTAAGGTTAATGCCCTATTGTGTACATTATACCTTTATACTCCAAAGGTCGCTTTTTGTAATGTAAGGTAAAATACACCCAATGGAGGAGACCATTTTAACCTCCTCCAGGTAATTGAACTTCCTTTATCTTTATGAAAAGAACAGAATGGTTACCAAGGTGTCTGTCACACATCTCATGCAATTGGAGAAAATACTTTGGGAACAAGTGCTCTTGCCAGCCCCATGAAAGCGCAGTCAGGTAAGGTAACAGGGCTTGCAATCTAACTAAACCTTTTTGTATGTTGTAGAATTTGAAGAAATGAGTACTCTGGTCTATTATTATCATTATTGTTATTAATAAATTTGTTAGATCCATACTATATGTCAAACACTGTTCATTCATCCATTCAATCATATTAATTGAGTGCTTACTGTTCTAAGTGCTGGAGTAAATACAAGTCATTTAGGTTAGGAACAGTTTCTGTCCCTAAGTAAGAGGTTGATTTCCATGTTATAGATGAGGAAACTGAGGCACGGAGAAGTTGAAGTCAATCATATTTATTGAGCACTTACTGTGAGCAGAGTTTTGTACTGAGGGGTGAGTAAAGAGTGCAGATCCAAGGCAAGGGCAACACAGAAGGGAGTGGGAGAAGAGGAAATGAGGGTTTAGGTGTGGGAAGGCCTCTTGGAGGAGATGTGCGTTTAATAAGGCTTTGAAGGTGGGGAGAGTGATCATCTGTCAGCTATGAAGAGGGAGGTCATTTCAGGCCAGAGGCAGATTATTGGCAAGAGGTTGACAGTGAAAAGTGACTTACCCAAGGTCACACAGCAGGCAGGTAGCTGAGCTGGGATTAGAACCCAGGTCCTGTGACTACCAGGCCCGTACTCTTTTTCCGCTGGGCCACACAGCTCCTCACACTGATCTAGCTGTTAGACTCTACTCTTTCCCTTATCCGTATTTTAATGTCCTTGTCCCTCTATAGACGTAAGCTCATTGTGGGCAGGGCTTGTGCCTACCATCTCTGCTGTACTGGACTCTCCCCAGCACTTAGTACGCATTCTGCACCCAGTAAGCACTCAGTAAATTCGATTGAATGATTGATTGATTGTGAGCCCCATCAGAGACCATCCACTCAAATTATTCTCCCCACCTTCAAAGCCTTTTTGAAGACACATCTCCTCCAAGAGGCCTTTCCTGACTAAGCCCTGCTTTCCTCGTTTTCCACTCCCTTCTGTGTTGCCCTGACTTGCTCCCTTTATTCATCCCCCCCAGTCCTGGCCCAACAGTACTTTTGTATTTATCTGTAATTTATTTATATTAATGCCTGTCTCCCCCTCTAGACTGTTAGCTCACTGTAGGCAGGGAATGTCTGTTTATATTGTACTCTCCCAAGCACTTACTACAGTCCTCTGCACACAGTAAGTGCTCAATAAATACAATTGAATGAGTGAATGGATTATCTTTTATCTACCACAAATCAACCTATACTTGGCTTTGGGGAGGGTAAAATGAGATAGTTGATGTGAAAGTGTTTTGGAAAAAATCAAAGTCCTGTACAAAAACAGTATTAAGTATCCAGCCAATTTTTATCATTAAAATAAATTATATGGAGCATCTTCCATGTTTTGGAATTTTTTTTTAAGGCCTAAGTTACCAGAGCTTGACATTTTTATTTTTCTCTTCATTCTGTATTCTCACTTTACTAAAAATTTGAGGAAATTACTCTGAGAAGGAATCTGCCTGACAGGTCTGTCAAATAACATTTCAGTTGTGAAAATAGGCATGAGCAGTTACTTTATTTGAAAGTTATCCACTAAGGTGGCAAATGAACTTCTTCTTCAGGCTATCATGGGATTCAGTCCATAGGCTCCACCCCCATTTCCCCCACTCCCCATCCCTAGAGACTCTGCTGTGAAATTCTGAATATTCAAAGCTGGGAAAGGAGAGGTCCATCAGTCTGTTAAATGAAAATCGGCACCCTTACTATTCTTTAACCAAACAGAAATAGTGTATGTGAGCCATCCAGTATTTTGTGATCAAGTGCACAGATCCTTGTAGCTTCCCCATAATAAAAGTAATAATAGTAAGTGTGGTATTTGCTAAGCACTTACCAAGCACTGGGATATATACAGGCAAATCAGGTTGGACACAGTTCCCGTCCCAAACTGAGCTCCCGGTCCTAGTCCCCATTTTATAGATGAGGTAACGGAGACACAGTCAAGTGATTTGCCCAAGGTCTCACAGCAGAAAAGTGGTAGAGCCAGGATTAAAACCTAGATCCTTCTGATTCCCAGGCCTGTGCTCTATCCAGTTGGCACACCTTGACACATTAGGCATTTTCACCTTCACCGAAATGGGCTGCTACTGGTAAGCCATGACACTTCAAATGAGCAGACAGGAGGTGGCAACAAGTCTTTGTTGGCAGTCCTTGAACTGCATTCTCAGTTTTGGAACAAAGTTTACCTAGATCAATGAATAGTTATCAGCCTGCCTTCCTGGGACAGATCCCTGACTCAAGAGCTCAAAATGTTCAGTAGAGTTATTAGACATGCCCTCTGTCTGCTAAGTGCTTACAACTCAATGCTTCCACATGCTGAAGTCAAATATCTGTGGTCCCGAGACCTAACTGCTACTAAATTGAAGTCAATTCTCATGAATTCATGGAGGCAGCCAGTTGTAAAACTGGTTGGTTGTCTTCGATTTCTAATGCCCTAATGGATAGCGTGCTTTTCAGAGGACAGTAAGACTGAGGGCAGAGCACCACTAATCACTGAAATGACTGCTGCTTGTTCATTTTTGTCTCTATTAATAGATACACTTCACTTTTATTAAACATTCTTAATTATTTTTAAATTGCCTACCAGTCTCCCAGTGGTGAAGCTGAAGGAAGAATAACACTTGGATTTACTATATAAAGACACTGTTTTTATGTTTTTATTAAGTTCCTAAGGGAGTAAGCTACACAGATTGGGGTGGTTTTTTTTGTTTTTGCCCCTACAGCTTTAAGCTTGAAAGAGGCCTGACAATTTACTATTACAAATGAGGGTTGACAATCATTTAAATTATATTCTCAAATCAGCATCATCTTATATGTCCTAATAGGGCTAGCTGTTCCAGAAGCTAATTAGGCAGGATTCCTGACCTCCAGGAGTTACATTCGCAATCATGCAACTCCCTTGATGATGTATGTGTCATAAGGAGAACATGCACATACATTGGAGGCTCCCATCAGTGTGACCTAGTGGTAAGAACATGGGCCTGGGAATCAGAGCCAGGATTAAACTCTGGCCTTGTGACCTTGGGCAAGGCATTTAACATCTCTGTGTTTCAGCTTCCTCATCTGTGAAAAGGGACTCATCATTTATTTCCCGTCCCTCCCCCCTACCCTTCCACAGACTGTGAGCCCCATGTGGGACAGGAACTGTGCCCAACCTGAATATTTTCTGTCTACCCTAGCACTTACAGTGCTTCGCACATAGAGAGCACTTAACAAACACCACTACAGTAGTCGTGGTGGTGGTTGTCATTGTGGTTATTATTATTATTGCCCATCATCATTATTATTATTACTATTATTATTTGATGGATAAGCCTAGGTAAAGACATGCAAACTTAAGAACTGAGAATGTGCATGAAGGGAACAGGTGATACTGCTAGTGGTTTGTGCAGTGTCATCCGCACTCTCAGCCCTGCAGGTCTTGTTTGTGCTGAAGGAGTGGGTGCAACAAAAGAATAGCCAAATAGGGATGCTTCACACTGAGGCGTGTGTGCCAAAATTTGGGTACAAAACGTATTTATGTCCAAGTGACTGAAAATCAAGCCCGTGTCCCTTAATGCCATTGGCATTTAGGGGAAGCAGTGGGGCAGTGGAAGGAGCACAGGCTTGGGAGTCAGAGGTCATAGGTTCTAATCCGGCTCCGCCACTTGTCAGTTGTGTGACTTTAGGCAAGTCACTTCACTTCTCTGTGCCTCAGTTACCTCCTCTGTAAAAGGGGGATTAAAACTGTGAGCCTCACGGGGACAACCTGATTACCTTGTATTTACCCCAGCACTTAGAACAGTGCTCGGCACATAGTAAGCACTTAACAAATACCATAATTATTAGTATTATTATTGAACAACAGGAGGTTGCCAGAATAGCCCGAGTAGCCACTTTGGTCTTTGCCAGATACTTTAGCCCACTATTTTCTGAATTCCTGCTAGGGCAGAGACTGTGACTAACCTGAGTATCTTGTATCAGTGCCTATGCTTAGTACAGTGGTTGGCACATAGTAAGCACTTAACATACCACAGTTGTTATTATCACTATTATTAGCCTGCCTACCACACAAGGTACCCTTGGTGGTTCTTTGGACCACCACCCCTGATGGCACAACCCCAGAATTCATTCAAACCACTAGCCTTTGTTGAGCATGTACTGGGTGCACAGCACTTCACTAAGCATTTGGGTGAGTGCCGTGAAATTTGTAGACATCTTCCGTACCTTCAAGACATTCCTGTACTTTTGGCAGTTTTCATCCCCCTGCTGTGGTGAGGTGTGGGTTGGATTTAGGGGACACATACACATATTTATGGTTCAGATGCCTGGCAAAACCTCAAACATCCTGACCTTGAGGTCCAAGTTGGGAAATTATATTATTATTATTATTGTGGTATTTAATATTATGGTAATTGCCTAGTGCTTACTATATTGCAAATACTGTTTTAAGCACTGTGGTAGTTGTAAGTTAATCAGGTTGGACACAGCTCCTATCCCACACGGGGCTCACAGTCTTAGGAAGAAGAATCAATATGGTATCCCCATTTTTAAGTTGAGGAAACTGAGTCACAGAGCAATTCAGAGACTTGCCCAAGGTCACATAGCAAACATTTGGCAGACCCAGTTATAGGTAATGAATGTTCAAATATGGTCAACTCATAGTACTCCCATCTTAGTGTCATATGGGCTATTACAGGATGTCACAGGGAGCTCAGTTGGAAGCTGCTTTGAAAACCCACTTTCAGAGTGCCCTTATACCTAAGTTCTAAAGAACTCTTGTCCTTCAGTCTCCCAAAGTGGATAAATTAGATACCCTTGGGCATCAAGGATTATTTGAAGAATGTTCGCATGAAAGGAGGGAGGAGAGGGAATGTCACCCTATCCTCAGATTGAATTAAATTGCCTTTTTCCTTCAGTGGAAAATTCAGGTTTGCCTTTCTTTTAATGTTGCCTGCAGAATGTTTAGTTGATTCAGAAAAGCTTAGTTGTCCAATACCATCTGGTTAGTTCTTACTTAAGGTATTTTGAAGGCTTGAGGCACCGGGTTCCAATAAAACAGAAGATCCTATAATGATCTCACTTTACTTAGAGAAGCTTTCACCTCTTTGGCAAGATTACATCTTCAGAAATTAGAAATTTCTTAATCATAAGAGTGGCTGGTCCCAGGGCCTAATCCAGTTTTTTCATCTCTAAAGCAAGTCACTGACAGTAGAAAATTTTAAACTTTAGCTAATTTAGGGTATATCGGGGGCAAGCTACTTGGTGAGCTAGCTCCTTTTAAACACAGTATGATTTGAATTATAGGAAGAACAAGCTAAGTGAAGAGGTTGCTAGACCAAATTATTATGAGAGATAGATGACTGTGTGTATGTGCCTGTGTGTGTAAAGAAGGGACAAATCGCCCTTACCCTGAAATGTATTCATAAATAAGCAGGCTTCTTGTTACAGTTGTCATTTGTTGGTGGTGTTTTTGCTCTTGGTGGTAAAAATATCACTCATAATTTGTAGGAAAGATGACTAGTTTTAGTGATCCGAATGATAGCATAACTGACCTATTTTTGACCTTTGCAAATTACCCATTCGTTAGGTATTGGAGGGTTTATTTCTTGACCCAGTGTAAATGTCTTTGCTCAGTAGATTTGTATCTAAACTAACCAAGACGTATTGGTTTAGTCTGTGAATTGTACTTGGTTTGCATAGAGAGTAAGGTATGGTTTCAACAAGTGGCTTTGGTATACTTCTCTTGTATTTCTGAGTCGTTTTATGAGTTTCTCTTGTGCATTCTTCAAAGCCCCCCAAAAATCTTATCTTCTCCAAGGCGCCTTAAGTGCTGGGTAAGAACAGTGCTTAGAACAGTGCTTGGCACATAGTAAACGCTTAACAAATCCAGTCATTATTAAGATGCAAGCTGATCAGGTTGAGTACAGCCCATGTCTCCTATGAGACTCAGTCTTAATCCCCATTTTACAAATGAGGTAGCTGGGACCTAGAGAAGTGAAGAGACTTGCCCAAGACTTGTCATACAGCAGGCAAGGGGCGGAGTTGGGATTAGAACTCCGCTCCTTCTGACTTTCAGGCCCATGCTTTATCCACTAGGCCATGCTGCTTTTTCTGCATTCATTCCCTGATCTGGCCTTCTCCTCCAACCCACTCACCACCCATCATCCTACGAAAGAAGAGACATTATGTGGATCTGGGAGATAGATGAGTCAACGTGAGTCCCAAAATGTAGTTATGCAGGTGTGAGAGTAGACCTAAGTGGATAAATAAATCAATAACAAACAGTTAAGTGCAGTTGCAATAGATTGCCATAGGGAAGGATTTGGAATGTTTTCCTCATGAAAACAGTCAATCTGTCAAACTGTAGAGTGAACTTAAAAACTCTCCATTGAGCTTCATACTGAGGCTTACTCTTGCAATTTGGAGTTGCCCTGTAAGGGCAGGGGAAATCACAACTTTCAGGATGGATAAAACTGCAGCTTCCAACATGTGGTTTAAAACCCAAACCACTAGAATACCACAATATAGGTCACCCTGAGGCTTTATAGAAATATTTATTCCAGAGGGACGGTGCAATAGAACAGGACAACATTGGGGAAGAGGAGCTGTGAAGCAGTGTGGTCTTATAGAAAGAGCACGGGCCTAAGAGTCAGAAGGACCTGGTTTCCAATTCTGTCTCCACCACTTGTCTGCTTTGTGACTTTGGACAAGTCACTTACCTTCTCTGGGCCTCAGTTACCTTATCCATAAAATGGGGATTAAGACTGTGAGCCACGTGTGGACATGGACCGAGCCCAATACGATTAGCTTTAGGTACCCCAGCATTTAGTGCGGTGCCTGGCATATAGTAAGTGTTTAACAAGTAACATAATAATTTTTAAAAAAAGGGAGGAATCACCATTTCCTCCTTTACATTGTAAAAGCCTCAAGGGCAGGAATCACACCTGTTAAACATCTTTTGTCTATTTCCCGAGTGCTTAGTATAGCGCTCCTAGTAAGTGCTCAGTAATAAGTAAGAAATGCTTCTCAGAAGCATCATGGCTTCGTGGCAAAAGCACGGTCCTGGGAATCAGAGGTTATGGGTTCAAATTATGGTTCTGCCACTTATCAGCTGTGTGACTTTGGGCAAACAAACCACTTACCTTCTCTTTGCCTCGGTTCCTTCATCTGTAAAATGGGGATTAAGACTGTGAGCCCCACGTGGGACAACCATTCATTCATTCAATAGTATTTATTGAGCGCTTACTATGTGCAGAGCACTGTACTAAGCGCTTGGAATGAACAAGTCGGCAACAGATAGAGACAGTCCCTGCCGTTTGACGGGCTTACAGTCTAATCAATACCTTGTATGTGCCCCAGTGCTTAGAACAATGCTTGGCACATGGGAAGCGCTTAACAAATACCATTATTATTATTAATAATAAATATCATTATATTGTGCTATGCCTTCGTCCTGTTTCACTGACATCACCCCCTACCCCACCTGGTGAACCTGATATAAAGGAACTGAGATTCATTATGTACACACACACACAAACTCAGGCCTTGCTACTCTAGTAGTAGTAGTACTCTACTAGTACAGTGCTCTGCACATAGTAAGCGCTCAATAAATGCTATTGAATGAATGAATGAATACTCTCTGGCCTCTCTAATAAACTAAGTTTCTATAGGGGATGTGATCTATAGGGGGTATATGTAGCACTCAATAAATTCCATTGATTGTCTTGGGGCAGAAATTGACTGTTGTCCATAGTTGCTTCCATTGACAATGAAAGACTTTCATCCTGGAATTTATTCAGTCAGGAGTCATCATCAGTTGGAGCCAAACTTGCCCATGGAGACACGTGCAAATCCGCTTCACTCTTGTTTTGACACCCTGAACCATCATCCCCTTTAGTTGGTCACATGCCCTGCTCACGCCCTCCCCTATTTCACAAATTAGCCTCCAAACTTTTGCAGAGTTTAAGACCAAAAGAGACTCTGAAAGAGGGTTGGAGACTCTGAAAGAGGGTTGGACTCTTGCCCAAGTTCATTATGGGCAAGGAATGTTTCTGCTAATTCTGTCGTATTGTACTCTCCCCAGCACTTGGTACAGTGCTCAATAAATGCTACTGGTTGATTGGAGTGGGAGAGAAGATGCTGAAAAATTACTTGTGCATTGAGGAAAAGGACAAGCTTGGAGGAGCACATACCTGCTTCCCTCGCATCAGGCTGAGAGCTCATCTCAATTTTTTTTTGTGTGTGTATGTGTGTGTGGTATTTAAGTGCTTATTAGTGTGCCAGACAGCTGTACTAAGCACTGGGGTAGGTACAAGATAAGTAGGATGGACACAGTCCCTATCTTATAGAGGGCTCACAGTCTTAATCCCCATTTTGCAGATGAGGGAACTGAGGCCCAGAGAAGTTGCCCAAGATCACACAGCAGACAAGTGGTGGATCTGGGATTAGCACCCAGGTCCTCCGACTTGCAGGCCTATGATCTTTCCACAAGGCCACGCTGCTTCTTCTTTCCTGAGGTCCTTGGAGAAGATTTCAGAAGGCCTTTGCTCCACCTGGAGGGCTTCAAGAAGAAGTAGAAGGGACTAAACAGACTAAGACCCCCACGGCAGGGCAGGTGGGCTGGCTTCCTCACATCCTAGCCAACTGGATGTGAACGCCCTTTAAGCTTTGTGGAGAGGCGTTCTGGAGAAATCTGGAAACAAACCAAAGTGAACAACTGCTTTGGCTTCCTAACCTCCCTTTAGAGAATCACTCTATTCTACTTTACGATTGGCAAGTTTTCATTTAGTGCTCACAGGGTGCCCAGCATGGAGCAAGGTGGTAGGTGAGTCACCCAAGGACGGAGCCATATGTAGTCTTATTTTTTAGTCTTGATCAACTGCAGCAATTTTATTTCAATTTTCTACTCAGCATAGCAAATGAATGAGGCAAATGACAGATGTCACCACTTCCATGATGGGTGACCTCTTGTTTATCATTCAGATCAACTCAATAATTAACAAATGTTAAAATCTTAGTGAGTTGTCATACATGACAGCTAGTCCCAAGTACTATGCTTTGTGTCCTACTTCCAGGTGACGGTTTTCTAGAGTTTTTATTGGAGTTTGCTCGAGACTGCTGTAGTAAAGATTATTTTTGAAGCCCCTTGCCTAAGATTTTGGCTTCAGAATTAAAAGTGTTTTAAAAATCGTTGCTCTATCAAGAGTTTAAAAAATGTAGATTCCTTTTGCATGGAGGGCTAGGACCTATGAGGGGAAATTGATGTCTGCTGTTAATCTTGTAAAGTGGACCGAAATGGGTATTCCTGTATGCAAAACAAGCAGTGTTGTGTAGCAGAAAAACCCGTAGTGAGAGGACCTGGGTTCTAATCCCAGTTCTGCCACTTGCGTGCTGTTCAACCTTGGGTAAACCACTTTACTTCTCTGTGCCTCAGTTTACCTGTTCTGTAAATTGGGATTAAATACTCCTCCTTCGGACTGTGAGCCTCCAGAGGGACAGGGACTGTGGCCAACCTTATATCTTGTCCAACCAATCGTGTCTAGCCTATCCCTGAGTAGAGTACCTGGCACACAGTAACTGCATAACAAGTACCATTATAAAACAAACAAACATCTTAGGGATAGTATAGCACAATCCCTGGTAATTTTTCTAAGAATGGACTATTGAGAGGCAATAATGACAATGATGGCCTCCAATACTACCCTCTGCCCCTTCCCCCCGGTTTCTTGCCCTCAGTGACATTATCAATTACTTTGTTAACCCAATTGAAACCATCAAATGTGAGCTCCCTGAAGTAGTCACTTCCCCAGCTCCCTCCCTTCATTCCCACATAATTACGTAATTCCAACATAATTCAGGCAATTATGTCAAGTTACGAGACTTGAGCGGCATATTTAGCACATGAAATGCATTATATAAGTGCACTGTTACAAATACATTGCAGAGATTTCCGAGGTGAAAATGGATCAGTAAGGAGGATGATGAGAAGCAGAGGGGCTGCATTGTACTGTGGTATATGCTGCTTTTGTGGTAGAAGAAAAGTCACTGAACGTGAATATATAGGATGAAAGTTATAGGAGCAACGAAATTAAGCTTTTTGTTTGATTTATTTTATTAGTAAAATTTTAGCATTTTGGTATCTGAATGAATTGAGAGACGATGTCCCTATCTTTGTGTTGTAAATAATCGCAAACTCTACCATACTGATTGTAAGACTAGGGCTTGTAAACTAGATGATAGAAAACAAGCTACTATGAATAAAAGCAGTAATGCATTTCAGGTTATTTCTGATTGTTGATGCCTTTATATTCAGCTAACTTCCAAAAAAAGGGAAGAATAGTTTATGTTGATGAAAAGTTGATGCCCACTGAAGCATTTATAGTGGAAAGCAAAGGCATTTTACTTACCCCAGATATTCTTAGGTTGAAACATTAGTGCTCAAAACAAAAGCAAATCTGGCTAATGGCCTGACCAGTTAGCCAAGTAATGTTTTTAGTGCTGACTTCTTCAGCAGCTCAACTTCATATTAGTTTTAGAGCAGTTAATGTTGCTAATGAAGTAAACATATCTTCTTAGATGGATACTGAAGTGAAATAACATTCACCAGCCCAGACACAAGAGAGAGCAATTATGTAGCATTTTATTGTCACAGCGCTTTATTCATGGCAGGGTTTTATCCATACAATATTCCTTGGGAGTTGATTCCAATTTCAGTAGAGCACCAGCATCTTTTGGCCTAGTGATTACCCATTCCTCCTCGGGCCGCCTCTCTGCTTCCCAGCATCCTTCCTGCCAGTGCCCTGACACCTCAGAAAGAACAGCTGTGGCTGTCAGCCCTGTCACCCTCGCCCACCCAGCTCCATTCTGGCTGCTTCAGCAGAGATTCACCAGAGAGAGTCCCACTCCTTCTTCTCTCTCCCCCCACCCCTGTCTCTCTGTCTCTGGTTTATCCAGTGGTGTCTGCCACACTTGTCTCTCACACCTGCCCACCCCAGTGCCTGTAAGCAGAGGGAGATGTCAGGGACTCCCCCGTCTCTCTGCCGTCACAGTTGAATGCCCTTCTGCCTGTGACTGGAGTCACTTAATCAGTCACTTTTCCTTCCAGTTCCACCTCATTTCATTAATCCCCAAATAGTGAGTGGTGGGGTCAGTGGCCCTAGAACTTGACTCTTCTCTCAGACAGGTGGACAAGTTAGAGAGAATGAGAGAGAGCAGGTAAGTCACCCTTTATTTACTTTCTCTATTATTTGATGCCTGTTAGTCAGTGATGTTTAGACTGTAAGCTCATCCTCTAGACTTTAACTCGCTGTGTGCCTACCAACTCTTTTTTTATAGTGTGGTCTCCCAAGCGCTTAGTGCAGTGCTCTGTACAAAGTAAGTGCTCAAAAAATACAACTCACTGCTTGACTGAAACTCACCTTTAAGGTACTCTATCACCAGCATTCTCTCACCACAGTACTCAGTGCTGGAATAGGTACATCGCAGTTAGGCCTGCTATGGTCTGTCTCCCTCATGGGGCTCACAGTTTTAGTAGGAAGTTAATACAGATATTGAATCCCCATTTTAAAGATGAGGAAACAGAGGCACAGAGAAGTAACTCAGCCAAGGTGACACAGCGGTAAGTGGCAGACTCTGACTCCAAGGCTTGTGCTCTTTCCTCTAGGCAATGCTGTACATTTTTGGTTTGGATGAGCAGTTTGCTTACTGTGAAAGTGCCTATTTTAAGAATATGCCAGTCCTGAGTATGGATCATAATGTTGTTTTCAAAAATTTAAATTGACACTAACCCCCTAATTCCATGTGTTCTAGCACATAGTTTTCATTCACCAGTGTTTTCCATCTGTACTGTGCTAGTCACAGCTTGACTATATTTAGGTCTCCTAGCATGACAGAGTCTTTGATTCAGTGGTAGTGTCAGTCAGAATGAGAAACCAAGTCCTCCTCCTGCCTCATAGGGTATTGGTGACCAAGTAAATCACTCAGTTGTTTCATTTCCAGAGGCATTAGAATAACAGCAGCAGCTATTGTAAAACTTTGTTTTTAAAAATAAAATTGTCATTGCACCCTACTAAGTTTCCATTTCAAATTCCACTCACGCTCTCTGCTTCTTCCAAGCAGGCTTGCTTCCGACCACCCCCTTTTCAAATTCCCGTCTCATCATCATCAGTGGTATTTTTTGAGTGCTTATTATGTGTAGAGCATTGTACTAAGCACTTGTTGGAGTACAGTACAAAGAGTTGGCAGACACATTCCCTGCCCACAACGAGCTTATCCATTGCTCAGTGTTCCAGAGAGGAGGGGCTCTGCTTGAAACACTCTCCTTCACCTTTGAAGCCCTTCTCAAAAACATCTCTTCTAGGAAGAATTCCCTCTTAATTCCCTTTCCTGTCCACCAATCACAACTGCACTCAGGAACACATCTGTTCAGGTCCTCATTTATGTCTGTTATTTACCTCTATCTCACTTAACTATGGTATACTCACCAGTTGGGCTAATGTCACTTCAGTTAGTTGATAAGTTCCTTAGTAATTATAATAATTATGGTATTAAGCATTTGCTAAGCGAGGGCAGGGACGTGGGGCCAGGCGCTTAGCGGCTTAAAAAATACTTGTTGCTCTGGAAAATGTTGCTATTTCTGTGTTCCCCTCTGATCCCAAGTTCCATTTTCATATGCACCCTCCCTTCCTAGGCATTCTCCGGACATGCTGGGTCAAGAATAATAGCTGCTCCCTCAAGCTTTCAAACCCTTCTGTCACTGCTGACACTTCGAACCTATTTTGTGCATTTGTTTGTGTTACATTTTACTTTTTTATCCCACCTGGTATGTCTGTCTCTAACAACTTTTCCCCACTTAAACTCTTAGATTATAAGCCCTCCCCCCATCACTAGGCCCAAGGGGCAGAGACTGTGTCTAATTTCCACCTGTGTATTTTCTCACAACACTTTTAGTACAGTGTTCTGCACACAGTGTGTGCTTAATAAATGCTGTTACTACTATGACCCTGTTGTCTCTGTGCATTCCAGTTTCTGTGGATTACTGAAATGTGGTTTTAGTGATAGTGTCTTGGATTGCCTAATGTCTCTGAAGTAAAGGGCAGGAGAAAATCACTAATCTAAATGGTGATGCTTAGTTGTGTATCTTGGTTAATAGCTAGACTATAAACTTCTCCCAGACTGTTCAGGTTTCTTGTGGGCTGAAATCTTGTCTACTAAATATGTTGTATTGTACTGTCACAAATGCTTAGTAGAGTATTCTCCACTCTGAGTGCTCCTTAAGTACTATTGATTGATGACTGAAGAGTTGGAACTCAAGAAGCAGCATACTCTATTGAAAAGCAGCATGGCATAATGGAAAGAGCCTGGGCTTGGGAGTCAGAAGACCTGGGTTCTAATTCCAGGTCCCCCACTTGCCTTCTCTGGGAGCTTGGGCAAGTCACTTAATTTCTCTGTGCCTCAGTTACATCATCTATAAAATGGGGATTAAGACTGGGTGCCTCATGTAGCTCATGTACTCTGTCAACCTGATTATCTTGTATCTATCCCAGTGATTAGTACAATGCTTGGCATATAATAATAATAATGTTGGTATTGTTAAGTGCATACTATGTGCCGAGCACTGTTCTAAGCACTGGGGTAGATACAGGGTAATCAGGTTGTCCCACATGAGGCTCACAGTCTTAATCCCCATTTTATGGATGAGGTCACTGAGGCCCAGAGAAGTTGTGACTTTCTCAAAGTCACACAGCTGACAGGTGGCGGAGTCGGGATTAGAACCCATGACCTCCAACTTCTAAGCCCATGCTCTTTCCACTGAGCCATACTGCTTTTCTACTGCCAGTATCACAATTGGCATTTAGCACTTAACAATTACCATTAAAAAAAAAAAATTCTCATGATGCCGTATTCAACGAATGACCTCTGCCATCACAAAACTTACCAACTATGGTGGAGATGGGACAAAGACCACGTGTGTAGAGGCATAAAGTTTGTTCCAGGGATAGAGCATAAACTATACCAAACAGTAAGACTAGTTGTCTTTTGAATTTAAAGATGAGGCTATTAGTAGTGAAACGTTAGATCTGTGGAGCCGCATTAGAGGCTGAGGAGGTAGATGACTGGTACTTCCAGCCACATCTGGAAAATCATCTCTCCTTCACTCAGCCAGTCATATTTCTTGAGCATTTACTGTGTGCAGAGCACTGTACTAAGCACTTGGGAGAGAGTACAGGACAGTAGAGTTGGTAGTCACGTTCTCTGCCCTTAACGAACTTACAGTCTTTCCAGGGTACGTTTGCTTCTGTTTTCTTTTTTTTGTCTCTTTCAGGTGTGATCTTCCCAAAGCCTCTGATTTAAATGAGCACCCTCTTCTCCACTCTCTATTCCTGATTGCTGCCTGTCAGACTTTTGCACCTCCTGCTGTTGTCTCTGAGAATCACACACTGAGGCATTCTCCTTTAGAGACAATGTTCACTTGATCCTTTTATGTTTCGTCTTTCCCTCTTGTTCAAGGGGCCCCTATTTCAGGTAGCCATTAGCAAGTCTTCAGGCAACTTTCTAGTATCCGTATTCCTCACATGCACAGCCCATGGAAACTGTGTTGCGGTGAGGTTAGCTTTCAGAACAGTAGCCTGTGTAGTTAAAAAGCATTTTGAAACCATCTACAAGTTTTCTTTTTGGGGTGTATTTAGAGCCCACTCTGCAGATAATGATGGAAGGGAACCAGTCAACCAGTGGTATTTATTGTATACAGAATCATCACTACGAATGTCAGAGGCTTAGATGCAGAAAAGCACTACTGTATTTAAAGGGTCAAAACGATTTCTCAATTATGGTTCTTGTGCCCTAATCGGTTCATCTCCCGATTGAGGAAAAAGAATGGTTAAATTGTGCCTTAGCACGATATGTCTAATTTAGCCTCTAATTTAATAATGTGGGTATTTGTTAAGCGCTTACTATGTGCAGAGCACTGTTCTGAGCGCTGGGGTAAACATAGGGGAATCAGGTTGTCCCACGTGGGGCTCACAGTCTTAATCCCCATTTTACAGATGAGGGAACTGAGGCACAGAGAAGTTAAGTAACTTGCCCACAGTCACCCAGCTGACAAGTGGCAGAGCTGGGATTCGAACTCATGAGCCCTGACTCCAAAGCCCGTGCTCTTTCCACTGCGCCACACTGCTATCCTTTGGTTAGTCAGAGTATGCTATTGGAATAAGTTTTTTCCAGGTAACTGACCCTCTGATTTGACTTAGAAATCCCTGAAGTGGCATCTTGGTGTACAGCTCCTGTTGTCTTATAAAGCCAGGAAAGCAGGTTTACTCTGTTCAGTGTTTGATTTACTACTTTGTTGATTGCAACATAAAAGATGTCCCCATCTTAGACATATTAAGCATTGTAAATGTGAACCGAATGTTCCAGTTAGCATCTTGTAGGTTCTATGCCTAGCAACCTCCGGTGACAGTTGGCACTTTATTGAAAGGGTATATTGAGTCAGATATACAAGTTGATTCAAGTAGTAGGATTTGATAACTGGGTTGTTCACCACAACCATTTTATTTTCTAACTTCAGTATGATGCACCTTAATCAAGAAAAATGAACTCTAGGTTGTTACCCCTTTCAGAAAAGACTGATGTGACTGACAAATGAGTGATATTCCAGCAGGCAAATTAGATTACTGGCACAGGATGGATTGATTTAGCTGGTGTCCCATCCTAGCTTCTTTTATGATCTGAGGTAATGAAGGTAGTAGAAGTGAAGGGCCCCAGATTGTTGTTTGTGGTACAGATTAGGGAAGTATTTATGGTAAATCAAAGGTCTAAAATGAACTGAAAATCCAAGCACTCAAAGCCAAGTACAGTCTCACCAAATAGTGTAATACAGTACGTTTCTGAACGGTGGAAATAGCAGTTTTACACAAATGGTTAGGGAATAGCTTTCATGCCATCTAGAAAGGATTGTGGTAGAATGTTTTCCCCTCAGAGCACTCCGCTTTGGGTCAGATTCGGAACAGTGTTTCCTAATGACATTACAGTGAAAGGAAAATACCATTCTGGGCAATGTGACTCATTTTTCTTCTTGCTATTAGGATAGACCCTATGAGGGATGCCTGAAGATGCCCTAGCTGTTTATAATCTTGGCATATATCATGCAGCAGACAGGCAGATTCATTCAATTTGGCTTCAGGTCATTTATTTTTCTCCTTTACTGTGATCCCACTGGATTGTAAGCTTCTTGAGGACAGGGGTAGTGTCTATTGTATATTTTACACCCCCAAACACTTAGTACTATGCTCTGCACATAATAATTCCTCGATAATTAGCAAATAATTTATGAGTCCCTACCATCTTATGCATAGAGCCGGAAAAACTGCTTCACCATCCCGGTCTTAAATTTTAAGTTAGTATTTCATAAATTTGATCACCTATGAGGAAGAGATAAGGGAAAGATCATTTTAAAATAATAGAGCTGTGACTGTGCGGAGCAGAGCTTTCCCACTTAATTTGTCAGGAACTGTCTCATGTGATTGTCTCCCAGCATTTTAATATTTTAAGTGTATGGCATCCATCATAGAGTGATGGAACTTAAAAACCCACTCCAGTTTGCCCAGTATATGTTCACTCCCTTGATAGTGAGGACATTTTCAAATTTTATGACTATTCTAGAAATATTTTTCTCCTGAAGAGGGGGACATTAAAAAAAAAAAAAGCTGTCTAGTAGGTTTATGTAAAAAATCATGCATACTTGAATGTGTTTGGGATTTGTTACTGTCAAGCTACTGCCCAAATAGGCCTTCCTTCTGTTTAGGTTATTTTCAGTGTTATTACAAGTTAACATATGGGTCTCCTTTCAGGTACAGCTCTCTGCTGCAGTCAATTAGTGGTATTTGTTGAGCCCGTACTGTGTTGCCCACACTCTACTAAGCACTTGGGAGAGAACAATACAATAGAGTTGGTAGGCATGTTCCCTGCCCGCAGGGATTTTAGAAGAGGAGTGAGACTTCAAAGTGAATTATGGATGTGTACCTGTGCTGTGCACCTGAGGGTGGGTGGAATTTCATGTGGTTGAAGAATACAGATCCAAGTGCATAAGTGACACAAAAGCTAGACAGAGCAGGGGAAACAAAAGCAGTCAGGGAAGAACTGTTGGAGGAAATGTGATTTTAATAATTATTTTAGTAATGCTACAGAATTCAGAGAGGTCTTATGCCCTCTCTGACCTTACCTGAGTCTAAATACATTATTGGCACAGAGTTTTGAAATTGGTTGCTGATCATTTTGTAGAATCAGGCTTGAAAATCATTTATCAAGAATGCAATTGTCCGGCAAACCAGAATAGAGAGGTTTTTCACAGTTTATCCTGCTGATCTAGAGATATGTCTTCAGATGGGGAATCAGGGAGATATCAGTCTGGGCCCATAGTTGATGGAGCATGCCTCATCAGTTTATACAATTTGTTTAAGAATCGATGTGACTTAGAAAACATCTATGCCTGAAAAATGGTACTATTTCTTGGAAAATGTTTTATGATGTTGAAATAGTTCCACATAGCCTGACATTTTGATACCTTTCAAAACAAGGAATTCATCAAATGCTTGACAGTCCAAGTGCATCCTGGAAAAAGATGAAACAGATGAAGAAGTAGTTAGAGTTTCTCCCACCATCGGCTGAAATACTGGGATCACAAAGTTTTATATCAATTTTCAAGCAAGCAGGTTCATTTAAAAATGATTGAGGGAAAACTTAACGGAGAGAAAAGGCAATAGGTGTACTAAGTTTTTCAGAAAGAGTTAGCCTGCTCCTAAGCAGTTTAAGAAGGAAAATAAAATTTAATGTCAGTGGGACAAATTCTTCACTAAAATTGGGAAACCACTACCACAGTCAGAATAAGCTTCTCCTTCCGCACCCACCTGCAGGCATTCATAATCTTATTACAGTTCCTCATTTATGTAATGTAGTGATGTTTTGCTCTGAAATACTTCAATACAATTTAAGGAATAGTTTAATGCCACTTATAAAATACAGCACATAATTTTGATATTATTTCAGATGTTTTGGAATGGATCCTGATTTATAACATGTAGGTCTCTGGGAAAACATCCCCCCAAAACCAACCACATTTTCAATAATAATAGTAATAATAATGGTATTTGTTCTGGGCTTACTGTGTTCCCTGGGGTAGTTACAAGATAACCTGCTTGGGCATAGCACCTGCCCTTCATTGGGCTCATGGGGGGAGAACAGGTATTGAAACCCCATTTTCCAGCTGAGGAAACTGAAACACAGAGAGGTTAAGGTGCCCGTGCCAGATCACACAGCTGGCAAGTGAGGGAGCTGAGATTAGAACCCAGGTCTTCTGACTCCCAGGCCCATGCTCTTTTTACTAGGCCAACCTGCTTCTGAAAACATCTGACCCAGGTATATCTTCAAGTGCCCACATAGGTAAGCAACTACACTTGTTTTTCTGACTCTTCTCCTTTTCTTATTTAGACTTACAGGGCACTAGCCTACTCCTTTTACTTTGAAGTATGAAAAAGCAAATTTCATTTAGTTGAGAAAGAGATTTTCCATGCTTCATTCCTCATCCATCTCCAGCATGAAAAATTTAGGACACTGATATGAGGGGTAGTACTCTGCCTTAGTTTTTGAGGGTTTAAAAAAAAAATTGATGAATGTTTTTTAGCTGAGTTTATAATTTTGTCTTCTCCGACTTACAAGTTGGCATTGGCGCATGTTCAAAATCGAGTCAGCCTTGCACTAAGCATTAATAAGGAACTGAAAAACTTGCTTCCTTTTCCAAGTACTAATTAAGAGCTAATCCACATGTACTTTCTCATCAAGTGGTCAGGTGGCAAAGATAAATATTACAGTGCCACTTAGGACTGTTGTGAGTGCTATGAGCACTAGGGCCCATGGCAATTTACCCGTGTCCAATTATCTATTCTTTACTTTGGAGTGGGGTAGGGTGGAAGCGATGCTGGTATTTGTTAAGCCCTTAAGTGGCAGGTACTGTATTAAGCGCTAGGGTAGATACAGGCTAATCAGGTTGGGTACCATGGAGCTCACAGTCTTAATACCCCTTTGACAGATGAAATAACTGAGGCACAGAGAAGTGAAGTGGCTTTTCCAAAGTCACACAGCAGACAAGTGGCAGAAGGGAATTAGAACCCAGGTCATTCTGATTCCCAGGCCCAGGCTCTATTCACTAGGTCACCCTGCTTCTCATTAGGGAGTTTTATCTACCAGAGACACCTGCCTTTGACCTGAGTTTGTCTTCAGACACATGACAATTTGTTCAGTTAATTTTGAGCTAATTGCCGTCGCAGCCAATTGCACAAACGTTCATTTTGAAAAATGTGCCTGAATCGGAGAAGCCTCAGTTGATCTGCCCTTGCAAAATCCATTATTGTACTAAGGCCAAATGAAGCATCCCAAAATGGACTTGGGAAAGTGTGATATAGTGGATAGTGCATGGGCCTCAGAGTCAGAGCCAGCTGTGTGACCTTGGGAAAGTGGGAAAGCCTCTTAACTTCTCTGTGCTTCAGTATCCTCTTTTGTTCCCCCTCCTACTTAGACTGGGAGCTCCATATGAGGGATAGGTGGTCTGCCCAACTTGGTTAGCAGGTATCTACTCCAGTGCTTAATACAGTGCTTGGCACACAGAAAGGCCCTAACAATTGCCACTATATTATTTTTATGGGAAAAGCACTTGATGTGCTCAGTTTTCAGATTCTTATTAGGAATCCAGATTTGACATCTCTTAGTTTTATTTAATTTTTAAATTTTTAAATGGTGTTTGTTAAGTGCTTGCTATGTGCCAGGCACTGTTCTAATCCCTGAAGTAGATACAAACTAATCAGGTTGGACACAGTAAATGTTCCCCATGGCACGCACAGTCTTAATCCCCTTTTACAGATGAGGGAACCAAGGTGAAGTGACTTGCCCAAGATCACACAACAGACAAGTGGCAGAGCTGGGATTAGAAGCCAGGTCCTTCTGACTCCCAGGCCTGTGCTCGATCCACTAGACCATGCTGCTACTTTAACCAGATCTGCAAATACACATATTTTACACATTCTGGTCATGTGATTTACAAAATTGGCTCTTTTAACATTGTTCTGTTACCTGGAACATGAAGGCAAGAATATTTTGGAAAAAAAGGAAAAACTGAAGTCTTGCGCAGCCCACGACATGGCTGAAAATGCTCTTTTTTCAAAGCACATTAACTTCTATATGCTCAAATGATGAATCTGAGTCCATTTTACAGTTTGGCTGTAACTTTCCAAAAATGGGATAATTTAAATGCATCCTCCATCATTCTCCCTCTCCTCAGTCTTTCACACATAATCATTCTCTATAAATACATATATATGTGTGTGTGTGTGTGTATACAAACATGCACACAAATATTTGTGTCCGTTGGGTTTGAAGATAGCATGATTTTTCTGAATGATTTGAAGTGTGGCCAAGAAGACCAGTGTGTAGCTGTCGGTCTCTGCCATGTGTATTTTAAGCCTGTTTCGGCCACCTTTTTGCATTGACTCTATACATTTATCTCTAAGTGTCTGGGTATCTTGCAAATAAATTATAAATTAGCTACTGTTTTTGTATTCATTATTTGTAATTTGGGTCAATACTTGGAGAGTCTTCCAAAACTGTAGAATTGGGGCATATATAATTTGCAATAAAGGATTTGAGATTTTCTAGAATGAATTTAATGTATAAATACTATATTACCTGATCAATCTTAATCCTATAAAAGGGAGAGCAGCAGTAAATTTGAATGTTTCTTAACTTCATTTATCCTAACTGTTCTTTTGAGGGAAGTTATTTAAAAAAGATAGTCATCAAGGCATGGAAATTGTTACTTAATATTTTAATTTATTACTCTTTCCTAGAGCTGCATCCCACAGTCTGTATAGAATAGTCTATTTTCTTCCCTAGTTAGTAAAATAATCTACCTTTTCATAAAGTAAGCCCGTACACTGCTCAGAGTATCCATAAAAATGTCTTCTTTCTTCTCAAGTTTCTCTTTCACAAGTTGCCTAGACTAACGTGAACAGATGATTTTGTGCATTAGATCTTTGGTGTTTGGCAGTTACCTGGACAGAAGTGTTTGTGTACATATGAGTTGATTTAGTTTAGATTTTTGAAGATTTCCCCTAAACTTGGCAAGCAGGATAAATTAATGTGATCCATGTATAGGAAGAAAACATGCCTTGTTTTATCCTAAATCATTATTCAGTTCCTTAACCTGAGTGTGAATGTGTGTAGAAGTTGGCAAATTAAGAGTACCATCTATCTGAAGGAAGAGCTTCACCCAATTTTTCACTCAACTTTTTTTTTTTAAAAAAATACCATTTAAATGCTTGCTATGTGCCAGACACTGTACTAGGTGCTGGGGTGGATACAAGCTAATCAGATGGGACACAGTCCATGTCCCACATGGGGCTCTCTCTCAAATCCCATTTTACACATGAGGTCACTGAGGCACAGCGAAGTGAAGTGAGTTGTTCAAAGTCACACAGGAGATAACTGTCAGAGCTGGAGTTAGAACCCAGGTCCTTCTAACTCCCAGACCTGTGCTCTATCCACTAGGTCACGCTGCTTCTCAATACAGTTATACACATACCTGGAAAATCCTTTTTGAAAAGCAGAGATTGACTAGTACAATGATTTCAGTATCATTACCTTTGTGGAATATTCTTTATAGGAACGAAGAGGATTACCCAGCCACTGGCATTTCATATCCTTGAGGGAATAATACACATGACTCTGTAAAAAGTACTTCAAGAGTAAAGCTCTAATCAAGTCTTGATTACCCAAAGGCTGATTATCCAGTTTGTCAGTTCTCCATCCTTATAGATCAGCCAAAACTTGAGCTGGTGAAACAAAAAGGAGGTGGGAGGAAAAACTTAAATTGGTAACTGCTATTCGAAAGATGTGGCAGGGAGAGCTTGAAACTCATAGCTAAAGGGGAGTTTGAGCATTCTTGGGAGATGGGTGAAGGGAACTGCAGGATGAATGATCACTCTTAAGCCTGAAGATAGATTTATAAGGATAAGACTTTTGGCCAGGTGAGATATGAGTTTGAAAAAGAGAGCTATGTCTTTGAAAATTTTTAGAGAATATTCTCATCAGGTAAGGGGAATAAAACCACAGATTTACTGTGTAATCAGATATAAGGAACAAAATGGAATTTAACAGGCCACCATGTATAACCCGCCGCTGTTGTAGAAAATGGTGCATTAGATTAATGTTCCATGTGAACTATTTTGTACAAGGGCAGTAAAAAAGTAGTGTCATTTCTTGCTAAATGTTTCAGTGCAGTCTGTGTGTGTGTGTTTCTGTATGACAAACTCGAAGTTATTTTTCTACATTCTCCTTCAACTGAAATGCATTTTTGCCAAAGTATAACTAAGGACTCATTATTTGCATATTAATTTTTTTCTATAATATAGTTTAAGAAAGTCTTTGTCATGCCATTGCTTCCTTAAAATGTTGCCCACACAAATAATAATGATAGTAATAAGTAGTGCCCACATATAAGCCAGATCAATGATAATTTTAAGGTGAAAGATTTCTTCCAAAAGTAGGATTGTGGGGAATGATGCATAACTGGTGACCATCATCCAGTTTTAATAATGATATTGATGATTGTATTAATAAATTGATGGTATTGAATCCTTACTATGTGCAGAGCACTGTACTAAGCTCTTGGGGGGTACAACATGGCAGAGTTGGTAGACACTTACCCTGCCCCTAACAAACCTAAAGTCTAGAGGGGGAGACAAGCATTAATATGAGTGAATAATTTATAGATATGTAATAGGTGCTGTGGGCCTTAGGGTGGGGTAAATAACAAATGCCCAAACCAAAGTGCATAGGTGTTCTTCCCCTTGACTCTATTTATTGCCATTGTTCTTGTCTGTCCGTCTCCCCCGATTAGACTGTAAGCCCGTCAAACGGCAGGGACTGTCTCTATCTGTTGCCGACTTGTTCATTCCAAGCGCTTAGTACAGTACTCTGCACATAGTAAGCGCTCAATAAATACTATTGAATGAATGAAAGGTGACACAGAAAGGAGATAGAGCTGGGGAAAAGAGGACTTAAATGGGGAAGGCCTCTTGGAGGAGGTGTCACCTTAAATCCCTATTATGTGCACTCGTAATAGCATTTATTGAGTAACCCACTTGTTGCATTGTACTCTTCTAGGTGGCAGGGAGTAAAGAGTAACCAAGTGACAAAATCCTTGCCCACAAGAGTTACTCTCTGCACTGTGTTAAACCCTGGAGTAGATACAAGATAATCAGATAGCACACAGTCCCTGTCCCCCACAGGGCTCTTAGTCTAAGAGGGAGGAAGAACAGGAATTTTATCTCCATTTTACAGGTGAGGAAACTGAGGCCCAGAGAAGTGACATGGCCAAGGTCACAGAGCTGGGATTATTTACCCAGATCTCCTGGCTCCCAGTCCCCTTCATATACTGCCTGTAAAGAAGCAGCATGACTTAGTGGATAGAGCATGGGCCTGGGAGTCAGAAGAACCTGGGTTCTAATTCTGGCTCAGCCACAAGTCTGCTGTGTGTGACCATGGGCAAATCACTTCACTTCTTTGGGACTCAGTGACCTCATCTCTAAAATGGGGATTAAGAGGGTGAGGATTGTGGGGAATGATATATCACTGGTGACCATCCATCCAGTTTTAATAATTATTTTGATGATTGTATTTATTAATAAATTGATAGTATTGAGTTCTTACTGTGTGCAGAGCACTGCACTAAGCACTTGGGGGAGTACAGTATGGCAGAGCTCGTAGAAACTTACCCTGCCCATAACAAACCTAAAGTCTAGAGAAAGTCTAGATTTATTTATCTATAGATAATTTATAGATATGTAACAGGTGCTTTTGGACAGTGTCCAACTTGATTGACTTGTATCTACCCCAGTGGTCAGAACAGTGCTTGGCACATAGGAAGCAATTAACAAGTACCATAAACATCATCATTATTACTATAATTATTATCATTACTAAAAAGACAGCCTATTTTTCAGCTGCTTCATCCCCTGTCCAGTGCTGATTCAGCCCCTGTTGGCCTTGTATCAGGCATTTTCATTTTAATCATCCAGTCTCCCTCTCCTTTGTCTCCCTCGCCCAAGCCCTGAGGTGCGAAAGTGGTGCCCGTGTTTTTCGAGACCTGGCAGGGTAACACAACTGCCCTGGACCACTTGAGAGAGGGGTCAGGAGTCCGCCCAGTAACCCGCTCAGCAAATCTAGACGTTCTACTCATTTCCATGAAGGGCCCATTAATGAGTGCCCGTTTGATTCCCTCACGTAAAGTAACATCATGCCTCTTGCTTGTGCCACAATGAATCGGGCAGGAATGATTAGACATGTGGACATCAGTTATTCCCATCAGTTTCCACTTGGGATTCATTTCTATAGCTAGTTTTATTTTAACAGAAGCGAGGGCATGGCAAAGGGGTGTCCATGATAATAATAATGGTATTTAAGCACATACTGTATGTCAAGCACTGTTCTAAGTCCTGGGATAGATACAAGCTAATTAGGTTGGACACAATCCATGTTCTCCAGGGAGCTCACCATTTGAATCCCCATTTTACAGATGAAGTAACACTGGCACAGAGAATAATAATAATAATGTTGGTATTTGTTAAGCACTTACTATGTGCAGAGCACTGTTCTAAGTGCTGGGTTAGATACACAGTAATCAGGTTGTCCCACGTGAGGCTCACAGTCTTCATCCCCATTTTACAGATGAGGTAACTGAGGCACAGAGAAGTTGTGACTTGCTTGCAGTCACATAGGTGACAAGTGGCAGAGCTGGGATTCAAACGCATGACCTCTGACTCCCAAGCCCGGGCTCTTTGCACTGAGCCATGCTGCTTCCCTCGAGAAGTGACGTGACTTGTCCAAGGTCACACAGCAGAGCGGAGATTAGAAGCCAGGTCCTCTGAATCACCCTGGGAAGAGAGACAATTTAAATAAGGCTTTGAGGAATGAATGGGAGCCTAAAACAAAGCATAAAATCCTAATCCAATATATATGAATCCATTCCTCTTGGCACTGTGCATTTGGGTTGCTGTATGCCCTGATGCAGAACACCTCTGAAATAAATTGTGGCATTAAGCTGGAGAGGACTTGTGGGTTCAACAATCTCTTGCTGTTGCTGTTGGTCAGTAGAGAGGGAGCGCTCAGTAGTGGGATTTCCTCACTTTGCCCTTTAAGTGATTTTAAAAGGCAACAAAAAGTTTCGTGGAAGTAGATCTAGATGTGACATTTTTGAATTCTAGTTACAGCAATTTCTTTATCTTTGGTGCTTCCATAGCAACCAAGTTAGCTAGGAATTCTTCCTCCATCAACAGGTGCAAACAGGAAATTTGGCAGCTTCATCCGTATGTTAATCGAATTATGAAATCAGGGGCTGAATCCAACTCTTCCTCTCCAGTGACAACAGCTGATGTTTAGGAATATTTTCACTTGCACATTTTTCAGATATGTTCAGTTTTTAACACACTGGTAGGTAGTCACTTTTATGGGAAATTTGGATACCATTTCAGTTCTGTAAATGCTCAACTTTGCTAGAAACCTGATGCCTTGTTGTTGCCACATGCAGTTTGAGAGACTCCCAGAAGATACAGTTGTCTTCCTGGCTAGGGTATGGTCTTGGGAGGACCTGAGTTCTAATCCTGGTCCTGCCACTTGCCTGCTGTGTGACTTTGAACCAGTGACGTAACTTCTTTGTGCCTTACTTTCCTCATCTGTAAAATGGCAATTCAGTACTTGTTTAACAATAATAATAATTGTAGTATTTATTAAGCACTTAATATGTGCCAGACCCTCTACTGAGCACTGGGGTGAACACAGGCAAATCGGATTGGATATGACCTTAATCCCCATTTTACAGATAAGACTACTGAGTCACCGAAAATTGAAGTGACTTGCCCAAGGCCACATAGCAGACAAGTGGCAGAGTCCGAATTAGAACCCAAGTTCTTCTGACTCCCAGGCCTTTGCTCTATCCACTAGGCCATGCTGTCTTTCAGCATGTAATTGTTCTCCATCCTGCTTAAACTGTGAGTCCCACCTGAGTCAGGGACTGTATTTACTCTTCATATCTTGCGTCTACCCCACGCTTAGTACACTGTTGGGGATATAGTAACAAATAGAAATACCCCACCTACTATTATTATTGGTTAGATTTTCAAGTGTTTTGGTCATTGGACTTCCTAGGTAGCAAAATTCTGTGATAATATTCATTTCTGCACTGCAGGTAAATATTGCAGCTAAAGATGTTGTATTACCTTAGTTTCTTCTACCCATCACGTTAGACAGAAATCACGCAAAGCAGTTCACAGTCAACTTTTGCAATTTTGCTCTCGACTCTGCTGCCTTTCTACTCACTCCCATTGTTCCCCTGGCCTGGAGCTCCCCCTTGACCACCTCCCCATGTGTGCTAGACCACAGTTCAACACATCTTCAAAGCCCCCCTAAAATCGCCCTTTCTTCAAGGAGTATTCTTGGATTAATTAACAGAATTATAACACTTATAATTGCATTTCCTATTCCCAACACTTAAGTGTATTTTTATTTGCATTGTCACTTATACATTCAATTACTCACTCTGCCACTTCATCCTGATATATCTGAACCGTGTCCTATTTCTCCGTCCTACACACACGATTTGTAAATAGTTTTCATCTGCTTGTATCTCCTTTTAAAATGGGGATTCTTAGGGGACAGGGAATACACGTGCAGCTTCTCTTGACCTCTCCCAAGCACTTAACACGGTGCCTTGAATTCAGTAGGTGCTCAGTAAATACCAGGACTTGATCCTCTCTGAGCTTGGATCCCATCTATGCACTTGGATCCCTACCCTTTGGGCAGTTGGTATTCAGCCCACCCTCAGCCATTATGTTCATAACTATCAATCAGTTATTTACATTAATATCTCTTCCCTTCTAGACTCTTAGCTCCTTGTAGGCAGGGAATGTGTCAACCAACTATTGTACTCTCCCAAGCGCTTAGTACAGTGGTCCACACACAGTAAGCACTCAGTAAATACCAGTGATTGTTTGATCCTCCAGCAGTGCTGTGTCAAACAGGTCGCACCTACACAACTAGATTTTACTCAGCAGTCATGAGGAATGAGTCAGAGAGGGCTCCTTATGTCTCGTTTATTCATTTAGTCATATTTATTGAGCACTTAAGGTGGGCAAAGCACTGTACTAAGGGCTTGGGAGAGTACAAATCCCCATCATGGAATAATCTCAGACTTTTCATTCAGTTTTCAGGGTAGCCAAATTTCCACCCCAGATTTACTGAATGTAGCAAGTGTTGCGTAAGAGCTGTGACAATAGCATAAGGTCTTAGGGCTTTCTCAGATCTGAAAGGCAGTAAAGATCATGTTCACTGAGCTATACAACAATGTTCATCACAATAGCAGTTTTGGGAACTCATAGGTAATAATTATTATTTAGTAGCCAGTCCAGAGGGACTCAGACTTGGATCATGCCAGCGGTGGAGAGTGATGTAATGGTACAGTTGTTAGTGCAGTCTGCTCTCTTACTTTTTGTCATGAGGATGAAAGTCTTAAGGGCTTATGATGTCCCAAGCGCTGTTCTAAGCACTGAGGTAGATTCAAGATAATCAGGTTGGACACAGTCCTCCTTGCAGTCTGAGATAGTGTCATCTTAATATTTCATATTTTAGTTAGGGAGCTGTATGGCCTAGCAGAAAGAACCCAGGTCTGGGAGTCCTTCATTCAATCATATTTATTGAGAACTTGCTGTGTGCAGAGCACTGTACTAAGTGCTTGGAATGTACAATTCGGCAACAGATAGAGACAATCCCTGCCCAACAGTGGGCTCACAATCTAAAAGGGGGAGACAGACAGCAAAACAAAACAAGTAGTCAGGCATCAATATCATCAAAATAAATGGAATCATAGATATAGACACATCATTAATAGAATAGAGAAATAATATATACAAATATATACAAGTGCTGTGGGGAGGGGAAGGGGATAGAGCAGAGGGAAGGGGTAGGGGGAATGGGGATGACTCAGTCTGGGAAGGCCTCCTGGAGGAGGTGAGCTCTCAGTAGGGCTTTGAGTCAGAGAACCTGGGTTCTAATTCCCTGCTCTGCCACTTGTCCATTGTGTCCTTGGGTAAGTTACTTCTCATGTCTTTTCCTTCATCTTTAAAATAGGGATTTGATACCTGTTCTTCTTCCCTCTTAGTCTGTGAACCCAATGTCAGTCAGTGGTATTTCTTGAGAGCTTACTCTACTGAGCATTTGGAAGAGTACAGTACAACAGTAAACAGACACATTACCTGTCCCAAACTGTGACCAACCTGATTCTCTTGTATTTACCCCACTGCTTAGAATGGGTACTTAGTAAATGCTTAAATATCACAATTGTTAATGTTATTATTAGAGTGGAACCTTCTGGGCAGTCTTTAAGGGTAGTGTGGTTATGAAAAGTTCTTGAGGGAGGTAAAGGAGCTGTTGAGATAGCTTTGACCTCTTGTCATCATGCTCTCATTTGGCCTCTCATCACATTAAGGAGGAGCTGTTAAGTACTGGAGATTTATTGCTTGATTTTTTGTAAGTAGCTTTTTAAATTGGAGTCATTTAAATTGGCATATAGTCATTCTGGGTTTTCCTTTCTACTTTTCACCCTATTTTCTCGTCATCCTCCCAGCATTATTTTAATGTTATTTATTCATTCAATCAGTCGTATTTATTGACTTATTACTTATTATCATAATTACAGTATGCAACACATTGTGCTAAGTGCTTGGGAGAATACAACAATAAGCAGAGAAATTCCCTGCACATAACGAGCTTACAGTCTAGAAGGGGAGACATACCATATAAATAAATAAATTGCAGATATGTACATAAGTGCTGTGGTGCTGGGAGTGCTTACTAGGTGCCAGGTGCTATACTAAACACTGGGGTAGATATACAGGTTTACAGGTTGGACAAAATCCATGTTCCAAATGGGGCTCCCAGTCTGAATCCCCATTTTACAGATGAGTTAACTGAGGCCCAGGGAAGCCAAGTGCCTTGCCGCAGCAGACATGTGGCAGAGCTAGGATTAGAGCCCAGGTCCTTCTGACTCCCAGGCTCATGCTCTATCCTTTAGGACATGCTGCTTCTCCTAATTTTTTGTTTTTACCCTGGAATTTAAAGTTTCCTTTCTCCTTGCTTCCTCCAATTAATGCATATTTCACTCTCCTTGTTTAAAGCTCTATCCTCTAGATTAGCCAGCCGACTTCTACTTCTAGAGAACTCTTTTCTTAACCAAACACCCACTTGCAGCTAAAAACAAGCCAATCTAACTTGCTGCATTTCACTTTGCCTGCTCAAATGTCTCGCTCATTTTGAAAATTGCATTTTTAGTGTATGCTGAATATGAGATGTTTCTAGGTTTGTATATAGAGATGTCAGTCTCTTTGTTTACAGCTGTCAGTGGTGTCTGATTTGAGGAGAGTTGATAAACGGAGTTTGAAAGAAATCGTTTTGTTTTGGTTTTTTCCTGATGCATTCATTTATGGGGAGATGGCTACTTCTGAGGCAGAAATGGAATTAGGTTGAACCTTAGAAAATGGTTTTAAAGTGATGAGAACTTAATAACATTTTGATGGTGCAAATTTCCCTCGGCACTGGTTGGAGACAGTGCTGTGTGCTAAAGAATCAATCACAATTCCTTGGTGATGATCTAATCTAATTAAGTCTATTCTCCCGCTCATGATGGTTCTGAGAGCTGGACTTGTACATTGCAGACAAGTTTACCCCAACTTTCCAAAGGAAATCAGCATGGACATCCAGTGGCTAAAAATAGGGAGCCACTGGATGAAATTGTGGCAGGAAGTCTCCAACATTTGTGATCTAAGTCATTTTCCCAATTGATTTTTTTTTTAATCTAGAGTCCTTCACTAGCCTTTTTCTTGGGGCTTTGAGGCCAAAGCTCGTTTAATAAAAAACAGTTACTACCCAGTTCTCTTATAGAGTGTATGGGCATGTGTTTGTGTGTGTATGTGTGTATTTGTGTACCTGTGTATTGGAGGTCAGGGGGTTACATCCTTACAGAAATTAGCATTAAGGAAACTGTAAACTGTAGAATTTTCCCAGACCAGATGTGACATTTATGTACAAAACCATTGCTTTTGACGCCATGTCATGTCGTATTCAAGCTCCAATTGTCGGAAGAATGTTTTGTAATTTCCGTCGTTGCCTTGAACTCAAAAATTATGGCTAAACCAAGCACATTCACTTTTAGCCTAAGAGAAGTTTTACCTAGAAAAATATTACCAAATGGAAGCATTACTCTAAAGATGCCACCAATGTACCCGTATTTGACAACACTTAGGTACATATCTTTAAATTTATACACCATAAAGTATTTATTCATGTCTCTCTCCCCCTCTAGACTGTAAGGTCATTATGGACAGGGAATGTATCTCCTAATTCTGTTGTATTCTCCTAAGAGATTAGTACAGCACTTTGCACATAGTAAGCACTCAGTAACTGCCATTGATTGATATATTTTACTGATGCACATACATACCCTACGTGGGGTTTGAAAGCGCTTAGTACAGTGCTCTGCACACAGTGAGTGCTTAATAAATATGACTTAATGAATGAAAGCCATTCTGCCCCCTCCTCTACCACTGCTTTGCCAACTCAACTTTTGCCTCTGCTGCCCCTTTCACTGCTACCACTGTGGTTTCCACACTGCCTTCCAATCCTCAGTGTCATGATGCTGTTGGGAGGGACACCAGCAAAGAGGGAGCAATGATGGGAGAAGGAAATGTTTGGCATAAGCATCCACACAAAAGCAATTGACTTTGGTTTACAAGACTCCAGCATCAAAGGCTCCTTCCCCTGTGTTTCACTCTTGCCAGGTCATCCTGTGTAAAACTAGAGATGGTGCCACAAAAATGCAATCATGACCCTGTCATCAACTACCCATGAAGTTCAGTTAATTGGTAACCCACTTAAATTCCCCCAAAACATAAAATGCACAGCAGTGTCAGCCCTGATCAAATATGTCCAAAACTGGTCCTTCAACTGCCCCTGCCGGACTTACAGTGGAGAATCCCCTTGTTCATCCTTATGTGAGCTGTACAGTGCATTCATTCATTCACTTGTAATAATAATAATAATAATGTTGGTATTTGTTAAGCACTTACTACGTGCCGAGCACTGTTCTAAGCACTGGGGTAGACACAGGGGACTCAGGATGTCCCACGTGGGGCTCACAGTCTTAATCCCCATTTTACAGATGAGGTAACTGAGGCCCAGAGAAGTGAAGTGACTTGCCCAAAGTCACACAGCTGACAAGTAGCAGAGCCGGGATTTGAACTCATGACATCTGACTCCAAAGCCCGTGGTCTTTCCACTGAGCCACGCTGCTTCTCATTTACTCATATTTACTGAGCACTTACTATTTGCAGAGCACTCTACTGAGCACTTGGAAAGTACAATTCAGCGTGCAGACATTACATAAACTATTTGTCCTATATTCTTTTCTTGCCTAAAAGAGAATAAAAAACAAAACTCATAGTGCCTTGGAATCTTTTAAAGTGCAAGAGGCTCTTTTGCACAAAGGTGTCTTAATGTGTTGAGCATAAGTCCTTTCATTCATTCAAATACATTGAGTGCTTACTATATGCAAAATTACTCTTTGGGAGAGTACAGTACAACAATAAACAGGCCCATATTTTGGTTTGGGGTTTTAATAGGAAGGGATTAGGTGAAGTTTCTGTGCTTGTCTGATTCCTAAAATGTGAGCCCATTGAGGTAGGTATTTTTTTAAAAAAACAGGTAAAATGTATAAAGCCAACCTAAGTGTTGTGCCTTACACTGATAACTCACTAAAATACTTGAAGGTGCTGAGTTAGCCCTCCAGTCTCAAACTAGGCAGGAGATAGAAGGCCCAGAAAAGACTACAATAAAGTTGGGTAATATAAAATGGAGTGCATACAAGCTGTGATTTTCTTTGCTGATAGTTTTTAAACTTTCATACATTCTTGTTTGTCCACATCATTTAAAGGTTTACAAGTAGGAAGAAGAGAGAACAGAAAGATGGACTTATGCTCATCCTCTGAATTTATGTATATATGTGCAATTAATTTTGATTACTCTAATTCTTTTTTTGTTTGCCACCCTAATTATTCTCTAAATCCATTGCCCCATGAGGGCGAGGCCTTCCTGTCACTCTGAAAATGCTTGGGCAGGAAATGGCTGGCCCAACCCTTCAGGGAAAGCTGTGCTTTTGTATTTTGGTGTTTATTAAGTGCTCACTATGTGCCAGGCACTGTACTAAGCACTGGGGTAGATCCAAGTTAATCAGCTTGGACACAGCCCTTCTCTCAGATAGGCTCACAGTGCTAATCCCCAATGTTCAGAACTAGGTAACTGAGGCCCAGAGAAGTGAAGTGACGTGCCTTAGGTCCCACAGCAGACAAGTGGCAGCACCAGGTCCTTCTGACTCCCAGACCCATGCTCTGACCACTACGACACTCTGCTTCTGTTGGATTCCAGGGGAGCCAGAAGAGTCGATGGAGTCATTCTAGGCATCAGGCATCGAGGGGAACAGAGTGGCTGAGGGGACTGGGGATGGGAGAGTTAAGAGCCAGGTATGGTTGTTAAGTTGGTAAAAACAAAGAGAGGGAGAGCTGGCAAGAAGTGGATGTAAAAAACTCTTATGAAAGATATGGAGAGATTTAGCTGATGGAGAAGAGCTGCCCAAATCCTTCCCTTCTTCTCCTAGTGCAATGATTTTCCAAATCTGCTACTTTTCCTCTTTAAGACCTTGAAACTTATTACCACAATTATGATTCAAAAACCTAATCTGGACGGCCCTATATTGAGCTGGGTAATTTTTTGTAAATGGTTATTTCCTTGTGTGCATCGCCTCTCGTGTTAAATGTGTTTGGTTAAAAGACCAGAGGTTGGAAGAGTGCCTGCTGAATCTGCTTGTATTAACAATTTCCTTTAAGTCAATTACTCTCCGGGTATTAATGAAAAAACATTTAAATTGCACACTTAAATCTTTGCAGTCCTGGACTAAGCAAAGAAATGGGCTTCTTTTTCTTCCAGGAGAATTTAATCAACTACAATTGATATGCAGTTTGTGTGTGGGGGAAGAGTCTTAGTTAGAGGATTGTTATTCAATAAAGATAAGCATGAAGTCTAAGAGCCTTGGGTAAATGCATTTGAGCCTTCTCCCCCTAAGCCCCCCTGTTTAGCAATCAGTCAGTGGTATTTATCCAGAGCTTACCGTGGGCAGAGCAGTAAGTTCTAGTATGTTTTTGCTTAGCCATGGAAATGGAGGGTGACTCTTGGGTCTCAGAGTGCTCCTAGTAAAGGCTAGCTCATGGAAGCGGATCCCACATTCCCTACTAAGGCAGGCATTGGCTTCAGTATCAGGCAGTTATTCATCCCAGGCCTTTCAAACTCCCCAGAATGTTTCTGGACCAACTTCTGAGGGGTAGCATTACAAGCTCACTTCCAGAATTACAATCAAGGTTCACACTCTAAGCTACAGTGGGTGTGAGCCTGAATATCAGAGTTCACTGCTCTGCAAATAGTAAGCGCTCAATAAATACGATTGCTTGATTGAACTAGAGAAAAAAGTACTGGAAACCATACAGTCTCCCCCATTTGATTATAAACTCCTTGGGACCAAGGCCTGCCTTCAGTATTTATTGTGTAATCCCAACTAGCTCGGACAGGGCTCTTCACCTAATAAACATCAATGAGGGAAAGAGAAAACCTCTGTAATAGTATTTGTCGGTGAGTCAGGGCTTGAAACAAGTTGGGTTCTTTTAGAAAGTTCATTAATCTCTTAAGACAGATCCACAATTTGGTTAGTTGTAGCAGAAGTGAGGTTGCCTTGTCCAATGTTTTCTCCATCATAAAGGGAGTTACGTGGAATATGTAGCAGTAAAATAAGTCCCGTCTTGTTCCACCAAAATAAGGGGAAGAAAGGCCCATCCAGATCAGGATTCTGTCTCCAACAGCGGCAACCGAGTGCATAGAGGAAGAGTTACAACTGTCTTCATTGATATCCATCCTCATGGTTATAAATGCCCTATGTAGTGTCAGTCAGTGGTGTTTACTGAGTGCTTCCTGTGTGCAGAGCACTGTACTAAGTGCTTGCTTCTAGTATCAGTACCCTTTTCTTGAAATAGCCTGTGGGAGATCGGACATTGTTGTGTCGAACCGGTTTTGAGCTAGCTGCTCTAACCTTTACTATGAATTACCCATTCAAGACTACTCACTCATAAGTTTATCCAAAATCTTCTTTCTTATTGCTGTTTTTCTGCCCATAATAAATTGCAGAATGCTCCTGCTTTGAACACCTGTGTGGTATTGAGTTTTTTTAATGGTATTTGTTAAGCACTTAACTATGTGGCAGGCAATGTACTAACCACTGGGGTAGATAAAAGCTTTTTAGCTAGTCATATGGCTCATAGTGTTAATCCACATTGTACAGATGTGCAAAGTGAAGTGCAGAGAAGTTGTGACTTGCCACAGCAGACAAGTGGTAGAGCTGGGATTAGAACCCAGGTCCTCTGACTTCCAGGCCCATGCTCTTTCCACTACTCCATGCTGCTTCCAATGATTGATTTATCTGGAGAGTTAACTGAAAATCAATCAATCAATGGTATTTATGGGCACTTGAGGAGTGGAGAAGCTTGTACTGAGCATTTTTGAAACATGTAATGGACTTTCTTTTTAGAAAAATGACCCCAGGAGCAGAGTGAAACGTGGACTGGAGTGGGGAGAGACAAGGAGGCAGGCTGATGCAGTAGTTAAGTTGGAATAAGATAAGGACGTAAGTCAGTATAGTAGCAGTTTGGATCAATCACCTGATTGTATTTGAGTGTTTACAGTGTGCAGAGCACTGTACACTAAACACTTGTTATATTGTTACTATAACAGAATAGTACATTCCCTGCAATGAACTTGCAGTCTAGAGGAGGATGGAGAGGAAAGAGATGGATTTTTGAAAGCAGAACAGAAGCCATTGGGCATCTGATCTCTTTGAGTCTTCTGGAAGCTGTCACAGTTTCTGTGGGAATAATTCAAGAACTTCCTTGTGCCAAATCTTTAAGAGATCCAATATCCCAAATTAAAATCTGGGTCCAAAGGGTAGAGGTATGATCAGAGATATTGAATTCAAAGGTCATGAAATATATGCCATAAGACACATATATTGTTTTATACAGGTTTCTTGAAATATTTACCCAAGAAGCAATCTACCAGCGAATACTACCTGATACTGAGCACTCTTACCTGTAAATTTAGCTTTGTCCTGCTTCTTTTTGTCACCGCTTGGTAGAGAATGCTGATGATAACACCTAAGTCTGTATCTCTTACCGTAATCGTTCCCTGTTCCAGATTACGTTAAAAGATTATTACCATTATTACCATTGTGCATCTTTGAAAAAAATTATTTACAATATAATTTCACCCTGCCAGACTTCTGAAATTGCTAGTTTGGGTTTATAAAAGCCTTGGGATGCACCCACAGCGCCTGACAATTGTCATAACTTCAGTACTAGTTACAGTAATTAAATCTACACATGCTAGCGAACATGGCCAACAAATCAAGATTGGAAAAATGATTTCCTTAAAAGATTTTGATTGTGGCAGTTTCTACTCTCTGGCTAAATTTCCAGGGATAAAGTACAAACAGGCAAACCTCTTATGGGAATGGTGAATTTTGACTGGCCAAATCACCTTTGAAAAAATCAGTGGTATTTATTGAGCACTTACCATGGGCAGAGCATTATACTAAGTGCTTGGGAGAGTACAGTACAACAGAATTAACAGACCCATTCTCTGCATATAAGGAGCGTAACTTCCAGAGGAAAAGCAGCTCCCTTGCTGCGTAGAGGAATTCCACTCTGTCATTCATTTGGCTACTTGCCCTAGGGCCTCCATCAGTCTTCAGTGTCTTCAGGATCTGAAGACTGTAAACTCCTTGAGGGTAGGGATCTTGTCCACTTCCTTGTTCCCTCTCAAGTGCCTAGTTCAGTGCACTGCTCCGTCTCTGCTTCTTTCTCTACCTAACCGCATGTTTAGGTGGGAAAAATCAAGTAGAGGAAAGTCAGCACAAATTTGGGGCTTTAAATATTAAGGCTGTATTACACAAATTGGGAGAATTCCCATGAGACCTATGTTGCATGATTTGTCACCATCAAGCACCAGCTCTCTTTAGAAGCTGAGTGGCCTAGTGGAAAGGATTCAGAAGGTATTGGGTCCTCATCCTGGCTCTGTCACATGTTTGCTGTGTGACCTTGGGCAAGTCACTTCACTTCTCTGTGTCTCAGTTACCTCATCTGTAAAATGGGGATTGAGACTGTGAGCCCTATGTGGGATAGGGACTGTGTCCAACCCGATTTGCTTTTATCCATAGTGCCTGGCACATAGTAAGTCCTCAGCAAATTCCATTATTATTATTATAATTATTGATGATCTCAGCTCTACCACCTACCTGCTGTATGACCTTGGGCAGGTCACTTCACTTCTCAGAAGGGAAAGAGAAGCATTGTGGCCCCTTGGAAAGATCCTGGGCTTGGAAGTTGGAGGACCTGGGTTCTAAATCTGTCTTTGCCCCTTGCCTGCTAAGTGACCTTCAACAAATCACCTAACTTCTCTGTGCCTCAGTTCCCTCATCTGCAAAATGGGGATTCAATACCTGTTCTCCCTTGCACTTAGACTGTGAGCCCCATGTACCCATGTAGGATTGTGGGACTTCATTATCTTGTATCTATCCCAGCACTTATTACAGTGATTGCTTGACACATAACAGATATCCAAATTTTCATTCTCCTCCTCCTTCTCCTCCCCTTCCCCCACTTGAGTTTCTACAACTCTGGCAGTAATTCTATTTGCCTGAAGGACTGATTATGCCAATTTAAAACCTGGATTAGGAAATAAATGGATTTCAAGCCACAGATTACTCAACCTTGAAAGATCAGGTAGATTTATTCTGAGAGTTGGCTTATTGGTGGTCCGTTATTAAATTGTTAAATTTATCAAACCTACTCCTTTGGTCAGAGAAACACCTGAATAATTGTGGTGTGCTTCATTTGCGTCAGGTCCTTAATTGTTAGCATCCAGGAAACTACCATTCGAAAGTTAACTTTACTGATTTTCCTGTTCAAGTGGGTTTCATTGTTTTTGGCTGAGTGAGCAAACATTTGATCCTTGGCTTAGTCAGAGAAACCTGGGCAACCCACGTTGGAGGAATCCATCTAGAATGAGTGAAACCAGATCCAGAATGATTCAGAGTAGCAGGAGGCTCTGCTCTAGGATTCCTCCAAAATATGCAATAGAAGGATGAAGGGAAAAAAAGTAAATGAAAGGGGGGATGGTGGTAACACATCTAATCATACCACAGAATGAGGCAACAGCTCATATTTTTTCCTGTAAAAAGGTTTGACCAATTTATTATTCGTGTTGGGGTCAAGTGTGAATTGCCAATGTGTGTGGGAGGGAAGCGGTCATGATTGGTAAAATCCCCACCCTCCCCGTGCACACTATTCGGCCTATTTTTATATAGTAATGGGATCTCCCATCCGAAATGACAGATGAGCATCGTTTTTGCCACTTCCGACATCTTGCGAGATCCTGGGGTGGGTAGGCCCAGGCCCAAGGCATGTGGCTCATCACAGACTTTGCCCAGCAGGCTCTGCAGCTCTGAGAGGCGGCTATGACTTAGCCCATTTCTCCTTCACTATAGCAAAGACTGAGTGGTCTATCAAATGGCTGGAGGACCTGTCTCGAGCCCCCCAATTCCCGAGTACTAGTGTTCACGGAGCTCACTTGGAGATTGGTTCTCAGTATGTTCTTGTACATTTTCCTGTGGTCACCTCTAGGACTTAGACGTGTGTCCAACTCCCTGTAGAAGCTGCTGATGGAAATCCTTACAACGTTCCTCTCACGGGGCCTCACCTCAGTGCCTGGTATCCTGCAACATTGCAGGACCTTACTGTCGAAAGTGTGGTCTTGCCGTTCAGTACCGGCACTCTCCGCCTCCAACAGTGCTGATGGAACTGGTCAAGCCGTTGGAGTTGACTCTCCCCTCTACACTGTAATCTGTGAAAAGGGATCTACTAAGGGACTACCAAGTCTATCTTTAAATTTTTTTTCTGGTATTTGTTAAGTGCTTACTACGTGCCAGGCACTGTACTAAGCATTCTCTCCCAAGCACTTAATACAGTGCCCTGCACACAGTAGGTGCTCGATAAATACCAATGATTGCTTTTTTGTTGTGCCGTCGGAATTATTTGGCTGCCCCTGTTGGAGGTGATGGCTGTTTTGTGGTTGTTGTACCCAGGGCTTCCAGTCGATTGTCTTCATAGGAATGAGGTCGTGGTGGTGCTTTGCCAGTGCCAGCTTACTTCACAGCCTCTGGCCACCAATCAGGGTCAAGACATCTTTTCTGTCACACTGCCTTATAATGATAAAATTGATTAACTGGCAGTGTTAGGAGCAGGCATGAATACAGGTGACTTGGTGGAGACTTGGTTTGAGATTGCCTGTTCACATTTTAAGACGACTGTGATTTGTGTTTGCTTTACCTAGACCAGGCCTTACTGAGCCAGGCTTGGAAACTGCAGTCAATTCTGGCATTAAGGTCACCTGTAAAGATGCATCTGTCTTGATGGCAAGGTCCTGAGATAATATTATAGGATGCCTGCATCCAAGCGTCTGCGATTTCACACCATTTTACATCCATTCCATACTAGTAGAGAATGTGCTAAAGAGCTGTGGGTGGCGGTGACTGCATTGGTGCAGAGATCATAGTACATAAATGCTGAGGACATACCTGCCTGCTGACAAATATACATTTATTTACACCATTCTTCAGTATCTGTGTACATTCAGATCAAGCATAACTCTGTGTGGATTCAAATGTAGATTCAATTATTTATTCTGATTATTTTAAAATATTTTTGTCCCTGTCTCCCTGGTTAGAATGTAAGTTCCTATGGGCAGGGAATGTGCCTCAGCCTTCTGTTGTACTTTCCCAAGCATGTTCAAGGTGTTGGATAAATGCCGTTAATGTGAATAATGCTACTAGGTGGTAGTGTTTGGGGGCTCACAGTCTTAATCCCCATTTTATAGATAAAGAGACTGAAGCCCAGAGAAGTTAAGTGACTTCTTCAAGGCCACAAAGCAGACAAGTGGCAGAGCTGGGCTTAGAACCCAGTTCCTTCCGAATCCCAGGCCTGTGCTCTATCTACTGGGCCATGCCTGCTGTTTCTTGTAGAACAGTAGCTGAATACCTTCTGATACCACCTCTCTGTTGAGGTGTTGTTTTAAGTAAATCAGTATTTTCAGTCTTGGAAGCAGACACTGGAAAGCTCTTTAGAAGATTTCTCAGCAACTTATTGTAGGCAGTGATTTGTTATTACCTGCAGGGGATGGTTTCTCTGGTTGGTGTCCTGAATGAATTGTGTCTTGGTCTCCATCCTCCTAGTAATTGTACTACTAATAGTATTTATTGAGCATTTTCTGTATGTAGAGCACTGTACTAAGTGCTGAGAAAGGATTCGAAGGTGGGAGTTAGACATGATGCTTGTCCCTCGGGGGCAGCTCTCCTCTTTCCAATAATGATAATATTAAGAATAATAGTCATTTAGTCACTTACTATGTCTCAGGCACTGTTCTAAGCACTGAATAGATACAAGATTATGAGGTTCTACATGGGACTCACATTGTAAGTAGAAGGGAGAAGAGCTATTGAATCACCATTTTACAGATGAGGGAACTGAGGCACAGAGAAGTTAGGTGATTAGTTGAAGGTCACATAGGCAAGGGACAGAGACAGATTTAGAACCCAGGTCCTCCAACTCCGAAGCCCAGCATCTTTCCAAGGGGCCACAATGCTTCTCTTTCCCTTCTCTCTTCCATCTGCTTTCCCATCCAGGTTTGCCCTACCTGGAGTGCCTTCAGAGGCTTGAACTTCCCTGACAGTTCAGAACATTCATTTGAACATTGGTGTCTTCCACTGTCTTCCACTTTTCAGATAGAGTTGGGACAGCAAACCTAACAAACTACATTTTCTTCTTTCTTGCACAAGATTTAAAACAATTTAGAGTCCAGGATTTTACATTTAGTTAATGGGTTGTGTAACTGTCCCAGAATGAATGCATAATAATAATAACTGATGATAATAATGGTATTTATTGAGTGATTCCTATGTGTGAAGCACTGTCCTGAATGCTAGAGTAGATATAAAATAATCAGGCTAGACACAGCCCTGTCCCTTACGGGACTCACAGACTAAGAGGGAGAGGGAACAGGTATTTAATTCCTGTTTTATGGTTGAGCAAACTAAGGCACAGAGACTTAAAGTACTTTCCCAAAGCCACATAGCAGGCAAGTGGCAGAGCTGGGCTTAGAACGCAGGTCTTCTGACTCTCTGGCCCATGCTCTCTCCACTTGGCCATGCTGCTTATCAGAATTAAACTCTACATGATACAAGGTGTCACAGAATTTTGAATTTGGCATATGTTTTTGGAACGAGGTGTTGGGTAATCCCTGTAGGATGTGTTCAAAGATGGTATGATTAGCTCACATTAAAAAAAAAACTGTTTAAGATTTAGAAAAACTACCGTTACACGTTGCAAATTTAATTATGGTTGGGTTCTTGATTTCTGGCTTAATTTGAATTTCTGGCTTAAATTGAATTTTTGAAATGAAATATGCCACGCAGTTTGTGAAATGTGTGTAAATTAAATTTGATTGAAAAACAATGAACCATTCTGGGATACAAACCCTCTCTCCTCCATAGAAAAAAAAATAAAACAGCCCCTCACTTCTAACTCCAAACCTTGACAGTGGGTTCCAGAGTCCCATAACTCAAGGAAGGGGTTTAATGGAAACAAGGAAGGACGTGAGGAAATGGTTAATACAATGCAGACTGACTGTGTGTGTGTGTGTGTGTGTGTTTTTTAGGGGTCCCTTCAGCGTTGTGCGGCGATGCATCAACAGAGAAACTGGGCAACAATTTGCTGTAAAAATTGTTGATGTAGCGAAGTTCACTTCAAGTCCAGGGCTAAGTACAGAAGGTAAGAGATGGATTTCAAGTAAGTTTTCTGATGTCTGGCTTTACTACTTCTCCAATACCCATTTGTCAACTTCTAATTTCATCTCAGGGATGGGGGTGGAGGTTGAGGGGTGGGGGACACCATTCTTCACTCCACATTAAAGTGAGTTTAGCTAACATTTGCCAGTTGCTGTGGGCTATTAGATCTTCAAGGATCACTTCTGCCTCAGACTCCGACAAGCTAGGAAGGAAATGAAGCCCAAGCGTTCCTGACAGAATCACGACCCGGTTTTGCATAGAAGAAGCATGTAGGGAGATGTGTAAGGAGATGAGAGACATGTGGGGAGATGGGAGATTTGCTTTTAGAAACGTGCCAGACACGCTTGGGTTGTTCGGTGGCATGGGACCACCGGGGCAGCCCTCAGAGATGAGCCTCGCCTCAGCCAGGTGGGGTGTCCCTCAGGCCACGCAGCCCTGCTTCTGAGGCCCACTCAGAGGCCCATAACTGGTGGTGGGACCCCATGAAGTCAGCTTTTTGTTTCAAGTGGAGAGTTGAATATGGAGCAAGGCTGGAGGGGAGAGAGCCTTGGGCGGTGATGGGGTCTGAGGGGAGGAGGAGGCTAGGCAAAAAATGAGGCATCGACAAGTTCAAGCACAGAGAGGTGGATACACGGACACATAAACAAGTGTAGGGAGATGGATAGACTCTTTCTCTCCCCACCCCTCCACACACACACACACACACACACACACACACGCACCAGATCAGACTGTTTTTAGGGTGCAGTAAAGCAAACCTCAGTCAATACTGAAACTAGGAAGAGAGACCAGCCTGGTGCCCTGTTGAGCAGCCAAGGAGCCACCCATGTTCTGCCTCTGGCCTGGAACGCCCTCTCTCCTCATATCCGGCAGACAAGTACTGTCCTCCACTTCAAAGCCTTATTGAAGGTACATCTCCTCCCAGAAGCCTTCCCAGACTAAACCCTCATTTCCTCTGCTCCCACTTCCTTCTGCGTTACCCTGATTTGCTCTTAATCTCTCTTTGCCTCGGTTCTCTCATCTTAAAAAAGAGATCTGTAATAATAATAATAATGATGGTATTTATTAAGTGCTTACTATGTACCAAGCACTGTTCTAAGCTTTGGGGTAGATACAAGGTGCTCAGGTTGTCCCACGTGGGGCTCACAGTCTTAATCCCCATTTTACAGATGAGGTAACTGAGGCACAGAGAAGTTAAGTGGCTTGCCCAAGGTCACATAGACAAGTGGTGGAGCTGGGCTTAGAACCCACATCCTCTGACTCCTAAGCCTGTGCACATTCTAATAAGTCACACTGCTTCCCTGTAGAGAAGCAGCATGCCCTGGGAGTTAGAAGGTCAGAGGTTTTAAATCCAGCTCTGCCACTTGTCTGCTGTGTGAGCTTGGGCAAGTCATTTCACTTCTCTGGGCCTCAGTTACTTCATCTTTTAAAAGGGGATAGAGACTGTGAGCCACTTGGGACAGGGGACTGTGTCCAACCCCATTTGCTTGTATTCACCCCAGCGCTTAGTACAATGCCTGGCACATAATAAGTGCTTAACAAATACCACAATTATTATTACTATGATTATTATAATGGCAATAAATATCTATTGTCCCTTTCTCTTAGGTTGTAAGCCCTATGTTGGTCAGAGACTGTCCAGTCTGATAATCTTATATCTACCTCAGCCCTTGGGGTATAGTAAGCACTAATAAATGGTAAAAGTTTAGTTTAAAATGTTAGAATACATTCAGAATATGTTTATTCTCAACATATATAGTTATGAGCATGGGCCTAGGAGTCAGAGGATCTAGATTTGAATTCCTGTTCCTCCACTTCTCTGCTCTGTGACCTTGGGCAAGTCACTTCACTTCTGTGGGCCTCAATTATCTCTTCTTTAAAATGTGGATTAAGACTGTGAGCCCTGTGTAGGACATGGATTGGGTCCATTCTGATTAGCTTTTATTTGTCCCAGTGCTTAATATAGGGCCTATTGCATCGTAAGTGCTTAAAAAAATACCATAAAAAAGTCACCTAAGCACTTGGGTTCCCACTCCTTCAAGCCTGTTACATATATGCATCTCTATTTACAAGCTTTTGCTTCCTCCTACCTGTAATTTATTTTAATGTCTGTCTCCCCTGCCAGATTGTAAGCTTCTTGAGAGCAGGGACCATGTCTACCATATTGTGTTGTCCTTCCAAGAACTTATTAAAGTGTTTGGCTCAAAATAAAAGCTCAGTAAATATTACTGGTTGATTGATATGTGGGTTGATATGTGTCAAAGCACAAAGAACCCACTCTGTCGCACAGGATCCACATTCTAAGAGGTGGGATTCCCCTTTTTCACTCACTGACATGGCATTTGTTTTCACATCACATTTTGGTTAGCATGATGCTAGGGAATGAGGAAATATTCTTCCAACAACATGAGGTTGTTTTGATTCAGATCACTGAAGAATCAGAAGTAACGGTGGTACACGTATGTGGAATGTCTGACACAGACAAGCACTGACATGAGATTTTCTTAACTCAGGGTTTCGCGAGAACAAAGCCCCATGTTATGCAAGAACTGGGTGTTTCAGAAAGTGAGGTTTATGCTTATTGTTTTCCTAGTTAGAATTTAGATTAAATACATTTATTGCGGGCTAGCTATCCTTTATGGAGAGGAAATTTATTGAATTCCACATTCACTCCCATAAATGAAACCCGGATTCTTAAAGCATAATTCTAATTTAATATCATTTGAATTTTTGGTGAAAAAAGAGGATGAATGACCACTCTTATAAGAGCTCCGGGCTAGGTGATGCCAGTTCATCTGTGGAATCACTTCCCACAACAAAGAAACTGCCAGACATGCCCTGTGAATATCTAAATTCCTTTGCTCCTGCTTTGATGATGAAACTCATTTTATCTGAAGATGTTATTGTTGATTTTGGTTGCCTAAAAGGCAAATAAGACCATCATGGGGCCTGGGAGTGTTGAGTGGATAACAGTGATAATAATAATTACTATTATTATTGCTCTGCCCTTTGCTGTGATACCTTGGACAAATCACTTCACTTCTCTGTGCCTCAGTTACCTCATCTATAAAATGGGAATTAAAACTCTGAGCTCCACCTGGAACAAGGTCAGTGTTCAAATCTGTTTGCTCCGTAACCACCCCAGCGCTTAGTTCAGTACCTGGCACATTGTGCTTAACAAACATGATTATTGTTATTATTAATAATAATAATGATGATGATTCTGACATGCGCAAAGTACTTCTCTAAGCACTAGGGTAGATACAAGATAGTCATGTCAGACACAGTCCCTGCCCCATATGGGGTTCAGAGTCTAAGTGGAAGGAAGAACAGGAATTGAAGTCCCATTTTTACAGATGAGGGAACTGAGACCTAGAGAAGTGAAACTTGCCCAGGGTCTCTCAGCTGATATGCGGTGGAGCTGGGATTAGAACTCAGGTCTTCTGACTCCCAGGCCCATGCTCTCTCCACTGGGCCACCCTGCTTCTTGAGTGTTTAAGGATCTTTTCTTAGCTTTTCAGAATACTTTTCTTAGTCTCTACACTACATTTTCAAGGTCCAGTATTACCTGCCAGGGATGCTTAAATGGAAATTGAGCCACTTCCACAATCTCAAGGATAGATAGTATTTACTGAGCATTTACCGTATGCAGAGTATTTTACTAAATTCTTGGCAGAATACAGTACGGGAGTAATGGTGGATATGTTCCTTGCCCACACCGAGCTTACAGTCTAGAGGGAGAGACAGACATTAATATAAATAAATTAATACTATATAATTTAAATATGCATACGTAAGTGTTGTAGGATTGGAGTCCAGTGACTATTGTCCAAAGATCACAGATTGAAGTGCATAGACAACTTAGAATGGAGAGTGAACTGGGGAAAAGAGAGCTGGATTGGAGAAGGCCCATTGGAGGAAATGTGACCTTAACAGTGCTTTGGAGGTGGAGAGAGTGGTGGTCTGGCATAAATGAAGTGGGAGGGAGTTCCAGGCCAGGGAAGGGAGTTCTTCTTTTGAACTTTAAAAGTTTCTTTGTAGTAACAAGATAAACATCATGGTGTCCATTTGGTTTTTAACAATGTCATCTCACACCCAGTATTTAAGATTGGACTTTGGTTTGGAGAAAAATCTCTCCTTTTTCTTCACCTCACAGCAGAGACTGACATGAAGTCAGGATGTGAGAGGTTAGAGAGAATAACTCCAGCAGCTAGGAAGAGCTTTTTGTTGTTGTTAAGTGCTTACTATGTGCCAAATGCTGTAGTAAGCCCTGGGATAGATACAGAGGCACAGAGGAGTGAAGTGACTCACCCAAGGTCACACAACAGACAGAAGGCAGAGCCAGGATTAGAACCCAGGGCCTTTTGACTCCCTGACCAGTGTCCTGTCTACTAGGCCATGCTGCCACTTATGGCAGATTTGCAGAGAAAGGGTCAGTCAGCTCCCAAAGAGGAATGGGAAGTAGAGAATGATATGTCCAGCCGGGGGTATAAGCCTTCTGGTGTAAGGAAATCATGTTTCCATTTAATACTTCAAACGCTAGCCTCAATGACACAAGCAATATTGAACCCCTTTGTAATAAAAGAGGAAAACATTTTATGGTCCAATCTGCTTCTTACATAGCATTTGATCATAGCCCAATCTTTTCTCTTTCTTTTTTTTTTTAAACACAAACTATTCTGTATTGAAGAAAGAACTCAGTCTTTAGAAGTATGTGACTGCTGAATATTCAGTGGCTTCTCAGTGAATCCGAGTTGGCTTAAAGTTTGTGAAGTGCGTGCGGAATGCAGTTTTCAAAGTTGGCTGAATTTGGCAGAGATTAATCTTCACTCTGGAGAATGGTCTCATATGGGAATAGTATCTCTCCCTTTGTCACTGTCTTGAGTACAGTTTTACTTTGGTCACTGGTTAGCCCATAAGTATGTGCATTTTTTTTAATTATGAGGGTTGAATACATGAATCAAGTTCAGAAAAAGCACACTTGGTGTTTAAACGCTTTCTTTTGTGCCAGGCACTGTTCTTTACCTTAGGTAGATACAAGCTAATCAGGTTGGACGCAGTCCGTATTTCACACGGGGCTCATGCTTTTTATCTCTATTTTACAGATGAGGGAAATGAGGCACAGAGAAGTGAAGTGATTTGCTCAAGGACGCACAGCAGACAAGTGCCAGAATGGGGATTAGAACCCTGGTCTTCAGTCTCCCAGGCCCATGCTGTATCCACTAGGCCACACTTTTTCTATATATGGAAGGCAATTAATAATAATAATTTCAGTATTTTAGTGCTTTCTGTGTGCCAAACCCTGTGGTAGATATATAAAAGTTATCAAGATCTCCTCTGGTCCTCATTAAAGAATGTGTTTGCTTCCTTACACTGCTGTTTCCATCTCCATTTTGCATTTTAAAGAGAAGACAGTGCAGGACCAATATGAGAGCCAGACAAAGTCATTATCTTTCTGGCGGCTTTAATTTCCATCAGAAGCACAATCCAGAAGGAGAAATTAGCTCTCAGGTGGTATTTATTTAATCACAAATAGCTTCCATAATTAACTCATATAATTTATGTTAAAGTTTAATCGTGTGGATTGTGTTAGGTGAAGTACCTAGTCTTTATTTCACTACTATACAGTATTTACTAATGTAAGACCCCCCCCCCCCCATTGAAAGCCCACTGTAGTTCCCCAGCTAAGTATATATTTCCCTTCAGATCATGCTGAATGAGGGAATGGTTTTCTGCTGGCTTCTTTTTCTTTTTATAATAATAATAATAATAATGTTGGTATTTGTTAAGCGCTTACTATGTGCCGAGCACTGTTCTAAGCGCTGGGGTAGACATAGGGGAATCAGGTTGTCCCACGTGGGGCTCACAGTCTTAATCCCCATTTTACAGATGAGGGAACTGAGGCACAGAGAAGTTAAGTGACTTGCCCACAGTCACACAGCCGACAAGTGGCAGGGAACTGAGGCACAGAGAAGTTAAGTGACTTGCCCACAGTCACACAGCCGACAAGTGGCAGAGCTGGGATTCGAACTCATGAGCCCTGACTCCAAAGCCCGTGCTCTTTCCACTGAGCCATGCTGCTTCTCCACGCTGCTTTTTATGGTATTTGGTAAGTGCTTACTAAGTGCCAGACACTGTACTAAATTGGCCCATAGTAAGTGTTTAACAAATGCCACTGTAAAAGTAATAACAATAATATTTATTCTAAACTGTAGGTGTCTTCTGGGCAGGGATCATGTTTGTCGGCTCTGTTATATTCTCCCAGGTGCTTAGTACGGAGTCAGAACACAAATATTCAATAAATACCATTGATTGATTATTACTCTGCTTTTGTTTTATTGAAACATTGATATTGTCTCTAGGTGTTGTTGCTTTGGTGTGGAGTGCCCGGTTATGCTAATGAGGCTGATGCATGATCTATAACCGGCTCATCCAGCACGGACTGGATTTTTAACGAGTCTTTAGAAATTCTCCAGAGCCCCACCCCGACTTCCGTTGGTTTGGAGCTCTGGCCCTGACCTTTGAAGTCTGCTGGTGAGGTCTGTTGCTTAAACTTCACCACTCCTTTCATTGTTAGTCTGTTGTGAGGTCTGTGTCATGTCACCCTCTGTCCACGAAGCATTTCTAGTCCCTGCCTTGGCGGATACAGTTGCCTTACTTTAGTCTGGTACAGCGCAAAGTCTTGGCATCTCACTTCAGTCCCTTTTCAGCATTAGACCAATCCAACGATTGCCAGGAAATAAATGTGACTAGATTGTTCATGGGAGCCTTGCGCTCCAAACCATTATCAGTTTGTCTTTAAGCATCCAAAGTAGTCAACTGATCAATCAACCAATGGTATATATTAATAATAACTATAATAATTGTGGTATTTGTTAAGCCCTTACTGTGTGCCAGACACTGTATAAAGCACAGGGGTGGATACAAGGAAATTGGGTTTGGTCACAGACTTGGTCCCATTTGGGGCTCATGGTCTTAATCCTCATTTTCCAGATGAGAGAACCGAGGCCCAGAGAAGTGAAGTGACTTGCCCAAGGTGATACAACAGACAAGTGGCAAAGCTGGGATTAGAACCCAGTTTCTTCTACCAGGCCTGTGCTCTAACCATTAGGCCTTGCTGCCTGTTTATTGAGCTCCTACTGTGTGCAATATACCTTACTAAATACTGTACAACAGATTTGATAGACACGAACCCTACCTTCAAGGAGCTTACCACTAGACCAGCTCTCCTATCCCTGTAACAGGAGTCCTACTCCCTTGCACCCTTGATATGAAAGTTCGTGTTCTTAATCTTATAATACTTATAACGTAAGTACTTAAACATATAGTAGAGAAGCAGTGTGACCTAATGGATAGAGCATGGGCCTGGGAGTCAGAAGGACCTAGCATCTAATCCCAGCTCCACCAGTTGTCTGCTGTGTGACCTCAGGGAAGTCACTTCACTTGTCTGTGTCTCAGTTCCCTCATCTGTAAAATGGAGAATAAGACTGTGGGCCCCATGTGGAACAGGGACTGTGTCCAACCTGATTAACTTGTATTTACCCCAGCACTTAGAACAGTGCTTGGCACATAGTAAGTGCTTAATAAATGCTGTTATTATGTATTACTTTTAAAAATTAATTTTGCACATTTTGCTTGAGTGGCAAAATCTGCTCAAAGAGATGGCATTAGTGAGTTACCACTTAGAAGCAGTGTAGGAAAAATTACTCATGCATGCATTTTAGATGAAGTGATTTATGGGAAGCTCATATTGTCAGCATTTGGTGCAGATCTCTGAAGGAATCTGTAAAGATAAAATTAGCTATACAGAGCTAACTATATGTGCATTTCTACATAGATGGACTCTCCAGTATAGTGTTCTGCCCACAGTAAGTACTCAAAAAATACTATTTTTGAAGATGCAGTGGAGGATGAGTTTTAGCGGACCTCTATCCACTAAGTCATGTACTCCTCATATGCTTGAACATACTCCTTTGCTGTTCTGATATATGCACAAAGTACATTTCCAGTTATTGTTTTCAATTTTGCCAGCTGAGAACACGTCTTCCCAGAGCCTCTCAGTGAAATTTCACCTATCAGTCAGGGGCAGAGCACTGTACTGAATGACTTAGGAGAGTGCACAAGACGCCAGAGACATGGTTCCAGGAGGGCAGATAAGAATGATTTACAAATAGAGGGAGCAGGAGGAATAACTAGATAAACCAGATAAATAGCTCAATTTGGTCAGAATGCAATAACTGAATAAATCATGGAGGGTTCAGGTGACTAAGCTGATGCTTGGTCTAAGTCCTTTTGGGGTGTCCAGTGAAGTTTGAGGAAGATGACCAGGCAATGTCTTCTATTAGAAAGAATCCAGTCGTGAAGGGTTGGAGTCTGGGAGATCAGACTCGTATCATATGACGATCATAATGGGAAAAGAGTTCGAACCAGGTTGCTCACTGATAGCAGAGGAAAGGATGGATGGGAGAAATGCTGTGCAGTGCCATTTTTCAATACCATAGTCATTTTCTTCTTATACTGTTCTATTATACTCTCCCAAGTACTTAATACAGTGCTCTTCATACTGTAAGTGCTCAGTAAATATGATCGAATGAATGACTTTTCTCAAAAATTGGAGCTGTTGTCTCACATTTTAGTCTGTCTGTAGGCCTTATACCCATAGGCTTGTCTTGAAAGATTGTTGGTGGATTGTCACCATCTCCCCCAGCTTCTCTCCCCTTCTGTTGGTAGGCTGGAGTCTTCTTCAAGTCTCAGCTGTGCAGAGTTGTAGTCACGTAGTCCTCTGACTCTGATAATGCTGAATGGAAGTCCACGGTTTAGTGGTTGGCAACACAGCCCCCAGGTTCTTTAGCTTCGGCATTTGGCCATTGGTAATGTGTTTTTCAGGTTGATTTCCATGTCAAGGAGGAGAAAATTAAAGGCAAAGTAGCTGGGATTGCAGGGAGTTGCGATGAGGTGGTGCTCTATCGCTTGATTTGCTGCTAGGAGTTTTTGAGTTTTATTTTTCTTCCACAAGCCCTTCTGAGCCTTTTCACTTTGTCAAATCGTGTCCTGAGACCAATCATATCATTCAGGGGTAGTTATTAGCACTTACTCTGTGCAGAGCACGGTACTAAGCACTGGGGAAAGGTCAGTTTGGCAGAGCTGGTAATCATGAGCTCTGCCCACAGCGAGCTTACAGTTCTCAGGGGAAGACAGAAGTGAAACTAAATTAAGGATAGGGGATATAGTAAAGTAAAAGGATATAAGCATAACTGCCATGGGACTGAAGTGAGTATCAGAGTCCTTACAGGTTACACAGCCAGTTGCATAGTGAATGCAGAGGGGAGGGTGGGTAGGGGAAAGAACGAAAACCTCTTGGAAGAGATATGATTTTTTGGAGGATTTTGAAAGTGGGAGAGTCATCGGCTGGAAGATATGAAGGAGGAGGGAGTTACAGGTCCAAGGGAGGACATGGGGAAGGGGTCAGCGGCAAGATATGAGATGAGATGGAGGTAGAGAGATTGGCGACAGAGGAATACAGTGTACGGATTGGGTTGTAGTAGGAGATTACTGAGGTAATATAGGAAGGAGAGACCTGCTGAAGTGCCTTAAAGCCAATGGTAAGGAGTTACTTTCTGATGTGGAGGTGGATGGGCAACCATAGGAGCTTTTTGAGGAGCCAGCAAGTATGGATTGAATGGTTTTTCAGAGAAATGACCTGGGCAACAGAGTAAAGTCTGGGCTGGAGAGGGGAGAGGCTGGAGGCGGGGAGGTCAATGAGGAGGCTGAAGCAGTAGTCAAGGTGGGAAATAGGTGCTTGGATACAGCTTGGTAGCAGTGTGGATAGAGTGGGAAGGGTGTATCCTATGGATGTTGGGAAGGTAGAATCAACAGTATACAGAACCCACTATTATGGTTTCGATTAATCCAGGCCACAGTCCGGTTTATTTAATCCAAAATTAACTAACATACAAAATAGATGCATTGCTTAGTTACAAGAATTGCAGCCTTTTGATCTTCCACAGGGCTACAAATTGTCTCAGCAACTATAGCATTTCCTCTCAAAATAGTTTCCATACATATAGCACTTGTTCATGTGGCCATAAAGATGACTTAAAAGGAGCATGGCCGTGTTTACAACGACCTGGTAATAGAAAAAAGATTCTCATTTATTGCCTTGCAATGGAGTCTGACAGCTAGCAAATCTAATATAGGCTAAATTCTCTCGGAGCCAAGCAGTGTGTTATTCATGGTCTTGTGTACTATGTCACCGGTCTTTGAAATGCTGTAATTCTTCAGCCTTAATACAGTCTATTGATACCTTGTCCTCATTCACGTGGCTGCCTGATGACATGAATTAATGGTGGGTTTCGTGCATCATGGCACCATTACAATGTTTCTACCCCTTTGTATTCTTTTATGCTATAAGAAAATAGTCTTATGCATATACCACCATAGATCACACGGCCCTGGAATATACAGAATCCCAGTTGCCACAATGAGCAGTGTGACACAAAACACAATCAGTATTTTCTAAGAGGCTCTCAGATAGTACAGGGCCACCTGACATGATTTCTTTAGGATGTGCTGTTCCATGATTTCCAAGAACATATTTGGTTTCAATTGGAACAGGTCCTGGTGGGCAAAGTTCTGCTCTCTTATCCTCCAATTTTCAGAAACTTTAATAAAACCATTCTGATTCATACTGATAAAGTTTCAAGAAGAAAACATCCTGTAAAATAATAGAGTACAGTTCTGTCGTAGTATACCAGAAGGGGTAGAGCTCTTTCAGAATGGAATTCTGTACATATATTTTTAAAATTAAGGACTGTTATAGCTGAGGGCAGGGATAGCTCCTACTTACTCTATTGTAATCTACCATGTGCTTAGTACAGAGTCCCGCACACAGTAAACACTCAGGGAATGCCATTGCTCTCAGGCAGTGGGTATCCACTTGCTGAGGATTAAGCAGGCACTTCAGGATGGTGCACCCATCCTGATTTCAAGTGGAAGAACTGATTTTTCCAAATGGTGACATTGAGCATCTTGGCAAGGCATAATATTTGGTAGGAAAGTGGTGAAGTCACTTTGTTAATAGTAAACATTGGGAGCAGCCCTAAAAATGAAAAAAGAAGACTGGCTAGAAATTTGTGGTGAAGAGTGCATTTCTTTAACATTACAGAACTTTGTATAATTCTTGAAAATAGTTGGTTAGATGTATTAGTACCTTTTCTTAGAAACATGGAAGGGAAAAGTCAAATTAGGCAAACACCAGTTGTTTTTACGTCAAGGTTACAAATTATTTGGCTCCTGATTCCTTTCCAAAGCTAAAATGTACCCTTTGTGATCCAGCTCATCTGTTTTGCATCTGCTTTTTTCCACTGCCGAACTTGTGTCAGATTGTAAGAGAAAAATAATCTTTTGCAGCTTTAAGCGTGCATTAAAGCTTAAGACCATCGTACTGACTCTTTACTACATGATTTTTTTTTTCAAATTATTCATTTGGTGCCCTTTTTTCCATCTGGTAGGCATTTTAAGCCATTAAAATGGAAAACAACTCAGTGGGTTGGTTGGTCTTCACCGGCTAGATCAAGTTTGTTAAAAATTGAATAATAGGCATCGGTCTTAAACTTGGGAAATGCTTTCTAAGGGGACCATTTCTTAACAATATTTCATTTTTTCCTTTCTTTAGCTAATAAGAGGCTTCTGGCTGGGGAAGAAGATGTCTAGAACAGCTTTTTCAATTTTACATTCCCCCAGCCCTTATTCTGACCAGTCATATTGTAGTGTTGGTTGTTGAACACATAGACACAGGGCGAGAGAGAGTGGGTGGCTTATTACAACCCATCACCACTTCTAGAAAAATTACTGAAATATAGATCTTACTGACTAATGATGTTCCACACCAACATCCTCATGCTGTGCACTAACTAACCCAAGATATTGGCCCCTTGGTCCTGGAAAAAATCTCAGTTCACCCTGCCTCACCCCACACCCCAAGCCTCCTGATTCTCATTAGTCTTACTTTGGATCACTTTTTTTTTTTACTTGGGATCACATTCACACCTAGGAAAGCTGTGTTTCTCCCCACCTCCCCCCTGCAAAAAATGCCTCAGCACTGGCTGGCTCAACAGCAAAATGGTTAACCAGGCTTTCCACAGGTGGACAGCCCAGCCCAGTGGATTATGCAGCATGGCTCAGTGGAAATAGCACGGGCTGGGGAATCGGAGGATGTGGGTTCAAATCCCAGCTCCGCCACTTGTCAGCTGTGTGACTTTGGGCAAGTCACTTAACTTCTCTGTGCCTCAGTTCCCTCAACTGTAAAATGGGGATTAAAACTGTGAGCCCCACAACCTGATTACCTTGTATCCTCCTCAGTGCTTAGAACAGTGCTTTGGACATCGCACTCAACAAATGCCATTATTATTATTATTATAGAATTCATTCATTCGTTCAGTGGTATCTGTTCAGTGCTTACTGCTGGAGAAGTAGCATGGTGTAATGGTTAGAGCACAGGCCTGGGAGTCAGAATGTCATGGCTTCTAATTGCGACTCTGCCACTTGTCTACTGTGTGACCTTGGGCAAGTCACTTCATTTCTCTGGGGCTCAGTTACCTCATCTGTAAAATGGGTATTGAGACTCTGAGCCCCACATGGGATAGGGAACTGTGTCCACCCGCATTGCTTGTATCCACCCCATCGCTTAGTCCAGTGCCTGGCACATAGCACTTAACTCATACCACAGTTGTTGTTATTACTGGAGCAAGCATTAGGAGGGCATACAATAATACATTTGGTTCCTAAGTTTATTGGTTCCTTGGTTCCTAACCACCACCAGGTTTACTGTGTAAAAGGGGATGCTGGGAGATGGGCACATGAGGTTAAAGGTGGAAAAGTTGCCGAATTGTACATTCCAAGCGCTTAGTACAGTGCTCTGCATATAGTAAGCGCTCAATAAATAGGATTGAATGAATGAACACAAGAAACAGAACAATGTAAGACCGTATGACAATGATTAACAGAATATGGGCGCTAGAACACTGCGGGTGAAGGAGCCGTTTTTTCAGCCTCTTTATTGTTCCACCAGTGTGGCCCGGAGTTCAATGGTCACAACGGCCAAAGCAGAGCCTTTGCAGCTTTGTAAAACCGTGGAGGTCAGGTGGCCACAGTCTCTCCAAAGGCAAGGCAGGAGCCCCAGAATTACCAGAAATGACCATATTCTAACAAGTGGTCTTCCATCATTACATTCAAATGAAATGGACAGCCTACAAAATATATTGATAAGACTAATCTGAAACACCAAATAGTATGTTTTTGGTTAAGTACTCGTGGCTTAGAGGATGTGGCATGGTCCTGGGAGTGAGAAGGACCTGGTTCTAATCCAGGCTCCACCACGTCTGCTCTGTTACCTTGGGTAAGTCACGTCACTTCTCTAGGTCTCATTAACTTATCTGAAAAATGGGGATTAAGAGTGTGAGTCCTTTGTGGGACAGGGACTGTATCCATCCTGATTCACTTATATCTTCCCCAGCGCTTAGAAAAGTGCTTGGCATTGATCCCTTGATTGATTGAAATCACATCACTTGAGCCACCTTTAAGATGTGGGGCTCAGGTAGACCAGAACTCAAATTTTACAAACCCAGCTAGACTTGAGCCGAGGCTAGAGGAGGGAAGACTGCCCCTGCCAAGTACCCAGCCTTTGTAGAGTTATAATGTTTAACACAGCATAACCTGAATGTTGATTTGGAAAATGAAAATTCTTTTAAGAATTCATGAATTGTAAAAGGATTTACCACACCTCCATTTGTTTAATTGCCTCATCAAAAATAAAACTGAACTACAGATTTAAAATGATATTTTAGATTGCCATATGCTGCTTATTTCTTCATTGAGTACTTTTCAAGCAGTGAATTGAACACTTCGTATTTTTAATGCAGTCAAGAGTTGGACTTTTTGAACTCTGACCTCATGCAGAGAGTTCAGAAGAGTATAGTCCAGTTAGTAGGCCCGATCCCTGTTTTCAGGCAGCTTGAAGTTCAACCGATAAGTCTTTTCCTGTAGAAACCGCTTTGCCAAAGTTAGAACATCAGGATGTTCTCTGGAAAGAGATTTTGGAGACAGTTCCCAGTACAAAATGAGATTCAGCATTGCCTGAGGATAATAAATCTCAAGGTTATCTTAGTGATGATGTCACCATCAAAATGGTCAATATCAGATCTGAAATTTTGGATATATTCCCCCAAAGTTGTAGCAAAAAACTCTAGTAAAACCATCTGATGTAGAATATCCACTCCCCATCTATAGGCAAAAAAAAAAAAAAATCCAGTTCCCTAATGCATTTGCTTCTGTGGCTTTTTAGTAAGGAAATAGTTTACAGTCTAGTTTGTTTTTGTTTGTTCTATGGTATTTGCTAAACGCTTACTATTGTGCCAAACACTGTTCTAAGTGCTGGGGTAGGTACAAGTTAATTAGGTTGCACAGTGTCCCTGTCCCACATGGGGCTCACAGGCTACACTTTAATATGTTTAGTCCAAGAAAAATCAAAAGTCCTAGTCACAGTGTATCAAATGGCACTACAGAGTGGATTTCAGCATGTTTTTTGGCCAAGATTGCTTTCAAAAGGATTGTGAGGAGCAGCATGGCCCAGTGGAAGTTAGAGAATTTGGGTTCTAATCCTGGCTCTGCCCTTGTCCACTCTGTGATCTTGGGCAAATCCCTTAACTTCTTCATGACGTAGTTTCCTCATATATAAAATGGAGATTCAATGCCTGTTCTCTTTCCTTCCTTATATTGTGAGCCCCATTTCACAATCATGTCCCCACCAGCAAGATGAAAAAAGTGGTCACCGGGAATACTTGATAATTACCATTCTTGCAGTGGATCTAAACATCTGTAGTGTGGTCCTCAACAGATCAAATACAGTTATGACGTTGGACCAATACTGTCCGATGTCGCCATCAGAGCAAGCAGTTGAGAATCAAAGTAATAATAGGAAATAACTGCTCTTATTATTGAAACAATTATAACCGGCTCCTGACTGATGTTGACATTATCAAGCTAAACATCAGAATATCCATTTTATAATCATTTGCCAGATATCTACTGACTGTCAAGATTCACTAATACCGCCATTAAGCATGTTTTGTCCTTTGGGCACAGCATAGCACACCTAAGTCTCTACACTGATGCAGTGTGGCTGCTGTTTATTGTTTTTATTTTTTCCCGTTTGTAATGTTGATCAACAGTCCATCCTTGGATTTAAGTTTCAAGTCGCGGATTGAAATTCAAACAAATAAATCTATCATCTCCCCACAAGTTGCTACTATCCCATTAAAAGGAGAATGGAGAGGGAAGTAATAATAATAATGTACAGTTTTGTACATGTGGAAAGTGAGATGTTTACTGAAGCAGAGTAGCAGGAAAGCCTCATGATGGACATTTTCTATACCACAAATTGTATAATTGTGAATATGGGGAATCCAAAGTTCTGAAGTTAACTGTTAAAACACCCCCCCCCGTAATTATCAAGGAAAAGATGCTCCAATTAGAAAGAAGAGTTGACAATATTCAACAACAAAAATCCAGTCATTAAAAAGGTAGCTTGTCTGCAGTACCAGAAACAACATCGTAGAAACGTTTCCAGGGATCAGGCTGCACGAGAGATAAATGACGAAACACCTATGTATGTGAGCCTTGCAATGAGAGTCGTTCTACTCCAAGTTTCCATATCCGTCAGACTTAAGGATTGGGTTCATTTTGTTGGCTCTTCAGAAAGGACTGCAGAGAAAATTCCCACGTTCCAGTAATGTTGTTTAGGTTAAATTGTATGAGCGGAAGCGCAACGCTAGAGGTCCATTTGTCAGCTTGTAGGCACTGAGCTTAGCATCTCCCTTAGGCTGTCCCCTCCGTTTAAATTTTTCAAAGAGCCAAAGCAGCAGTTTCTCTCATCCGGAACCTTGCCGTTCCCACAAAGACCTTTTTTCTCAGCTGTCACAGTTGGCCTGGCAACCCTGCCTCATCGGTCACTGGATCAACGTACTCAGTTGGTAGGGTACAGATTGCTACAGAAAAAAATATCGACATTTACTTTTTGGAAAAGCAGCTTGGCCCAGTGGATAGAGCACAGGTCCAGGAGTCAGAAAGAAGGGAGTTCTAATCCCAGCTCTGCCACTTGTATACTGTGTGACCTTGGGCAAGTGAATTCACTTGCCTTGGCCTCAGTTACTTCATCTGTCATAATAATAATAATTATGGTATTTAAGTGCTTGCTATGTGCTAGGCACTGTACAAGAAGCAGCGTGGCGCAGTGGAAAGAGCACGGGCTTTGGAGTCAGGGCTCATGACTTCGAATCCCAGCTCTGCCACTTGTCAGCTGTGTGACTGTGGGCGAGTCACTTCACTTCTCTGGGCCTCAGTTCCCTCATCTGTAAAGTGGGGATGAAGACTGTGAGCCCCACGTGGGACAACCCGATTCCCCTGTGTCTACCCCAGCGCTTAGAACAGTGCTCTGCACATAGTAAGCGCTTAACAAATACCAACATACTAAGCACTGGGGTGGAAGCAAGCAAATCAGGCTGGACATATTCCCTGTCCCGCATAGGGCTCACAATCTTCATCCCCATTTTATAGGTGAGCCCTACACGGGACGAGGACATAGAGAAGCAGTGTGGCTCAGTGGAAAGAGCACGGGCTTTGGAGTCAGAGGTCATGGGTTCGAATCCCGGCTCAGCCACTTGTCAGCTGTGTGAATTTGGGCAAGTCACTTAACTTCTCGGTGCCTCAGTTACCCCATCTGTCAAATGAGGATTAACTGTGAGCCCCAAGTGGGACAACCTGATTCCCCTGTGTCTACCCCAGCGCTTAGAACAGTGCTCGGCACATAGTAAGCGCTTAACAAATACCAACATTTATTTTTTTAGCTAACCAAGTTACCTTGTATGTACCCCAGTGCATAGTACAGTGCCTGACACATAGTAAGCACTTAACAAATACCGCCATTATTCTTATTAGTACCACCTTTTGTTTTCAAGGGGGAAGGTTTGAGTGTGTTATTGTTATTGTTTCCCCCTGGAAATATGCCACACTCTGCCAGAAGCCAGAGGGTTTGTTGAGAATTCTTCATCGTAGACTTTTTAAAATAGCTTTATTGACTTGTCTCTTCCCTATATAAATGCTTTTATGTAATGTTATACAAACATGTTAAGCCATTGTTCTTGTTTTCCTTTACCAAGCATAAAAGATCAATGGCTCTTGGGAGAACATCGTTTTTTGAGAAGCAGCGTGGCTCAGTGGAAAGAGCCAGGGCTTGGGAGTCAGAGATCATGGGTTCGAATCCCGGCTCTGCCACTTGTCAACTGTGTGACTGTGGGCAAGTCACTTAACTTCTCTGTGCCTCAGTTACCTCATCTGTAAAATGGGAATTAACTGTGAGCCTCACGTGGGACAACCTGATTACCCTGTATCTACCCCAGCGCTTAGAACAGTGCTCTGCACATAGTAAGCACTTAACAAATACCAACATTATTATTTAAAATAATAATTTTATCTTTATACCGTTTAAAAAAAAGACTATCTTCTGCATGACAGAATGGACTCATACCTAAGGAGCAATTCACCTAGCCCAAGGAAGGGTAATGAATTTTAAAAAGAAAAGTGGGTAGAAGATAAAAGAATGCCTTGAGTTTTTTCCTCAAAGTTCTCGCCACTTGCCTACACTGTAAGCTTGTTATAGGCAGGAACATGTCTGTTGTATTGTCCTCTCTCAAGAGCTTAGTATAGTGTTCTCTACATAAAAAGTGCTTTTTAAATGTCACTGATTGATTGATTGCCATGACTTGATACAACTGATGTTGGGTCAAGGACACCGCCTGCTCCATCTCCGTCCACAGTTTCCCTCAGGCCCATCCCTTGAATAGGTTTTCCTTTCTTTTTGCTTTCCTGTTGCATTTCAAGCCCCTGCCTAATCATTCTGTCAGTCTCTCGCTGGCACGAACTTGGGCTCACCATTATTTTGCCCTGGTTTATGGGGAATGCAGTAAGAGTTTTTGGTAGAAGTCCCAAAATCAAGCTTCCCACAATCAGTTTCACCACCTGAAATCCTGTATGCCAATTGCATGTCTAATCAAAAGAAGCTTCCATCATCTAATTCAGTTTTCCACAAATAGAACTGCCTGTCCACCTCAACAGTGTCTTTTAGTGCCCACTTTGTGCAGAGCACTGTTAAGGAGGATACTTGGGAAGGTAAGGAAGAGCACTTAGTACAGTGCTTTGCGCACAATAAGCAATCAATAAATTGTATGAATGTGATCTCGGTCTCATGGGTTTTGTACTGTAATTGGGGAAGCAGTAGACACAACTTGACAAATATAGTAATGCTAAGAATGAGAGAATAGGTAAGAATGTGAGGCACACGTAAATAAATAACACACCATATGGAGGTGTTATCACATATTGGAAGAGATTTTTTTAAAATAAGGCTTTGGCTAAAAACACTGTGGGAATTAGGGAACAATTATCTAACAGTTGCATTCATTGAGTGTCTGCTGCGGGCAGTGTACTGTACTAAATGCTTGGGAAAGTACATTATAACAGAGTTGGTAGACAGGTTCCCTGCTCCCAAGGAGCTTACAGTCTAGAGGATACGATCCTGTTTGAATAAAGCACGATGTGGCATGGGAAAAAATGGCTTGTGCACGTGTGTGTGTGTACACCATCAGCTGTAGTGAGCATTATAGTGCAAGTTGTCTTATTACATGGTTTGGCAAGAATACAACCGCCAAGTTGTATATAGGAGAACTGGGGGTACAAATCCAAAAATGGAATCTTAATTTCTAGCAGTGTTAAATTATTAGCCATAAATAATTGTCACAGCTAAGAGAATGTAGAGAGAATAAAATTGCAAGCTCGTCAACTATTGCCTTATAACCAAATATGTTATTTATTATTTATGTGACACTTTTAATGAAATTCACATTCCCGGATTTCTAAAAGGTGACTTCCAGAAACCCCTACACAATCCATCAAAACCTGTAAATTAAACTGCAAAGTCGTTGTGAAAAAATGATGGATATATTAAATTTGAAGACCAGAGATGTCTAACAAGATTACATCAAGGCTTCCAGTGATATGTACGTGGGTTAGCCAAGGTTTTGTTTCACCCAATGTTCTTCAGTAAATTGTCTGATGAATATTTTTCAATCAATGGTTGTGATATTTTCTTTGGCTCATGAATCTGTCATTCTTTGGTCTATTGAAAGAAAGTGAGGGGCCCTATGGAATAATTCAGGGGCATAGGATCTTGCCTGTAAAGTCAGTCCCAAATGTACTCATTTTAATTAGTGAAATCTTTATATACTTTATCTAAAGGTATTTGTTGTGGCAGATTGACATTTTGCTTTCAAAGCCCCTAAATCAGAGCTGCATTTAAAGCCTCAGACCCTTGGTTTTTCTCTTTAAGAAGGTATTACTCATGGAAAGATAAATGGAAGGAACCTGGCCTCGAGGATAGAGCGTGGGCCTGGGGATCAGAAGGACCTGGGTTCTGATCATAGCTCCACCACTTGTGTGCTGTGTGACCTTAGTTATTTCACTTCTCTATGCCTCAGTGACCTCATCTCTAAAATGGGGATTAAGACTGTGAGTTCCATGTGGGACATGGACTATGTCCCATCTGATTACCTTCTATCTACCCTAGTGCTTAGTTCAGTGCTGGGCACATAGTACTTAAATACCAAATACCACAAGTACCGTAAAGATTCATACTCCATTAGAAGGCTATGTGACGATTAATGTAAAGTGAGTAATACCCCAGATTGTGTCAAACTCCGTGTGGGAAGAGATCATGTCAGTTCTTTGTGTCTTACTTTCCCAAAGACTTAGTGCAGTACATGACAGCTTAAATACTATTAATGTTACCACCACTAACCTTTTTCTTACTCTGTCATTGTCTTTGAATGATTTCTGGGATCTCATTTACCATTCATATTTTTTAGGCCACAGCGGATGATCCCAGCCCTGGTGACCTAGAGCTGGTTTTGCTGTCCCCATTGTCTTCTCTCCCCAGCCTACATCTCACAAAGCTTTAATGTTTTTACCTAGGGTTGGAGTGTAGAGGGTGGACTGCAATAGCTAAGTCCCTGCTAAAAGGCACTCTCTGAAATAAAACATTTAAAGTTGAATTTAGAGATCTATGTTGGACCAGGCTTTTTGTTCCTCTTCTTCATCACATAACCGAAGGTAAAAGTCCAGGGTTGAAGTGTCAGAGCTGAGATTAGAATCCAGGTCCCCAGACTCCCAGCCCTGTGCTTTTTTTTCTTTTTATGATATTGGTTAAGAGGGTATTATGTGACAAACACTCTTCTAAAGCTTGGGGTAGGTACAGGTTAATTAGGTTGGGTACTACAGTCCCTGTCCTACATGGGGCTTATAGTCTAAGTAGGAGGGAGAACAGGTATTCCCATTTCACAGTTAAGGAAACTGAGTCACAGAGAAGTGAAGTGACTTAACCAAGGTCACACAGCCAGGAAGAGGCAGAGCCAGGAATAGAACCCAGGTCCTCTGACTCTTTCCACTAGGCCACGCTGCTTCCCACTCTCCACCAAGCAAAGAAGTAGTAATCATTCATTTCAGTTCAGCAGATCCAGGCACTGAAGTAGGACTGAGTAGAGCCATATGTTCAGATGTAAAACTGTAGCTGTGGGGCAAGTCACTTAATTTCTTTGTGCCTCCGTTTCCCCATCTGTACAATGGTGATTTAATACCTGGTCTCCCTCCTGCTTATGTTGAGTACCACTTGAGGGATAGGACTGTGACCCTCTGTCCCACCTTATATCTCATATCAACCCCAGCACTTAGTTCAGTGCTTGGCACAGAGTAAGCACTTGATCGGTCTTTCGATCAGTGGTATTTATTGAGCACTTACTGTGTCCTGAGTGCTTGGGAAAATACAACAGAGTTGGCAGATGCTACCCTTGTCCGCAGAGAACTTAGAGTCTACAGGTAGAGACAAACATTAAAATAAATTACAAATAGGAGAAGTAGAAGAATAAAAGGATATTTAAATAAGTGCTGTGGGTCTGAGGTGAGGATCAGAGGCCTTAAGGAGTATACAGTCAGTGGCAGAGTCAAAGCTGAAGGGAAGGTGGAAAGGGGAAACAAAGAGCTTAGTCTGGGAAAGCTTCTTGGAAGAGATGTGGTTTTAGGAGGGTTTTGGAGGAGGGAGGAGTGGTTGTCTGTTGGACGTGATGGGGGCGGGGGTTCCAGGTCAGAGGGAGGTTGTGTCCAGTGGGTCAGTGGCAGGATAGACAAGATTAGATACACAGAGTAGGGTGGTGGTAGAGGAGTGGAATGTGCTTTTGGGGTGTGGTAGGAGATGAGAGATTAATTCCCTTAGAGTCGACGATAAGAAGTTTCTGTTGGATGCGGAGGGGGATGGACAACCACTGGGGGTACTTGAGGAGTGGGGAAATAGGGACTAAATGGCTTTACAGAAAAATGGTCTGGTCAGCAGAGTGAAGTATGGACTGGAGTGGGGAGAGACAGGGAGGCAGGGAGGTCTGCGAGGAGGCAAATGCAGTAAAATGCCTAGTTCAGTGTGGTAGCAGTTTGGGTGGTAAGGGATGGATTCTGGAGAAGTCGTGACAGTAAAACCAACAAATAGCTTTATTATTGTTGTTATTGTGCATGCTGCTTTTTCTTGATGTGTTCTCGTACCATTTGTTTGGAGTGGAGGTGACAGCGTCGAGATAAATAGTTGGGGGACGAAATAGGATTGGACAAATCATGGCCCATAAGTCTTTGGAACTAGAGTATTCTGTGGGCTGGTGGAGGCAGAACTCCCATTATTGTCACTGGTTCAAACAGACTTTTCTTTTTCTGGAACCTCTTTATCAAATAGCCAGAAGGACTACAAGGTCTATATATCTATTGTCCTCAGAATATTACCATGAAAGTGATGGGCGTTGGTATGGAATTTCCTACAGGTAAAGAAGCACAGAGCTATTAAACAGCTCCTTCAGGGTCACTGTCACAGATAGCCAGGAGATCGGTTTTTAAATTTTTTTCAAATGGTATATGTTATGCACTTACTAAGCACTGGGGTAGATAGAAGCTAATCAGGTTGGACAAAATCCAAGCCCCACATAGGGCTGACAATCCTAATCCCCATTTTACAGATGAAGTAACTGAGTCACAGAGAAGTGAACTGATTTGCCAAAGGTCACACAGCAAACAAGTGGTGGAACTGGGATTAGGAATTAGACTCCAAGATCCGTGCTCTTTCCCATAGGCCACAGTGCTTCCCCCAGTCTTCAGTTTACTCCTGAGTTTCCCACAGTGCTTGGCACCTAGGATGAGTTAAATAATAATGATAATATTGGTATCTGTTAAACGCTTACTATGTGCAGAGCACTGTTCTAAACTCTAGGGTAGATACAGGATAATCAGGTTGTCCCACATGAGGCTCACAGTCTTAATTTCCACTTTACGGGTGAGGGAACTGAGGCACAGAGAAGTTAAGAGACTTGCCCACAGTCACACAGCTGACACGCGGCAGAGTCGCCATTCGAACCCATGACCTCTGACTCCTAAGCCCGGGCTCTTTCCACTGAACCACGCTGCTTAAATAAATATCATCATTATCACTATTATGATAACTTTTTATTTTCATCTGCCATCCCTTTAGCCCCCCTCCAAGCCTGTGGTTAAATTTTTTGGTCTGCACTTTAGGGAACAGATTCTGCTCTTCAGAAAAAAATGAAAATGAGTAATTCTGACTAGAAGCTTATTTCATTTTCCCCCAGAACTATTATTTATATGTATGTCTAAGAGTGTTTCTGCAAACCAGTATAAAAGAATGTACATTATTTCAGCTTAATGTTCCACTACCTGTTGCACCACCCAACAGCCACTTTTTCATTTATCTCTTAGCAATAACCTGTTTTTCAAGGTATGGGCTTTGTCTTTTCCAAAACACACTTCTAAATTTGTAACCCACCATCAAGTAGCCTCATTAAGGGACTATCCAATAATAACAATTGTGGTCTTTGCTACTTACTATGTAAGTACTCTGTATGTACTTTGGCATACTATGTGCCAGGCATTGTACTTAGTACTGGGATAGATAGAAGACAATCAGGTCAGACGCAAGTCCCTGTCCCACAAAGTGCTTAGAGCCTTAATCCTTATTTTACAAACAAGATGACTGATGCACAGAGAAGTGAAGTACTTGCCTAAAGTCACACAGCAGACAAGTAGCAGAGCTAGGATTAGAACCCGGGTCCTCTGACTCCCAGGCCCATGCCCTTTCCAATAATAATGTATTGATTTTCAATACTTTTTTTTCACTTTTCAAGGAACTTTGATATCAATGATATCCTCACAATAGCCCTAAAAAGTAGAAGTAGGTGATACTATCCATATTTTTCAGATGAGGAAACTGAGGCCCAGAGTGACTAGAGGCTGATGTGGACCTGGAATACTAATTTGTCAGTGTGAGTGCGGGCTAGAATATCAAATTATGTTCTTAGGAACTGCTTAAAGCCAGCCAACCAGTGCTAAATTACCTTTTGTTGCAAGGTAGGCGACACATTTTGGAGGAAGTGATTTGACTATCACATTATTTAAAATATCAGTATAGGAACCAGCAAAATGGAATGCATGGAGCTATCACCTGTTGAATTTTCCTCTTAATTTTTTTATTTGGAGGTTGATATCTGTAAAAAACAAGTAGGAAGGTAATGCCATCTGTCAGCCTGCGATGGAGTGAGCACTTGAAAAGCTTGAACTCTACCACTACCTATTAAAGCAGCCTTAAAAATAAAGCCCAGAGTCAAGATTGGCACTGTTTTGGCTGTATTTGAACTGTGAATTTGGCTGATTTAACTTGGGGGATGCAAAGTCCCTAACTGCGCCACCACCTTTCTCCACCCTCCCCCACCCCTCCCACCCCCGCAGCATACAAACCAATTTACTAAAACTCTCATCTCCTATTCCATTTTAATCATACAAGTAAAGCAACCAGTTTTATTCTTCTGAATGTGAAATGGTCCAGGAGCATCATTAGGTAACGAGTAAATGTCCTTTCTGTGGCATAATTAGAGTGAACATAATTGTCTCCATCAAAATGAAAATGTTTCTTGACCCAGCCAATACAGTGCACTTCGGGTTGGCTTTGCAAGATAAATATTCAATACGGTTTAAGCATCATTTTGCTAGCTTTGAAATGTCATTTGCTAGCAAACTCAGTCGGCTAACCATTGAGGAGAAATTGGCACTTACCTAAGAATAAAATGAAAATCCGGTGAAAGAGTGTCTAGCTTTCCCATCTGTGGCACTTGTCAGCATTTTCATTTTACTTCCTCTTCCCTCCTTTGAGTAATATATAACATTGTATTGCCATTTTCTGAAATCTTGGTGAGAAGATTCTCATCCCAGTGGCAAGATTAATTGTGCCAAATGTCATTGGAAAAATGAAAGAAAGTAAGCAGGAAAGACACATAATCTGATTCAGAGTATGGAGATGATTGAATTGTAAGTCATTTTGATCCAGTGATGTCAGGATGACAAAAGCCGAGCTGGAGTGTAGTGGGTGTGAAATGGGGTTTTTATCATTTTTTGCTATTTTAAAACTGGCTTAAAGAGTGAAAATTAGGCATTGGGCCAGGCACGCAAAGGAACACAGAGATATCACAAGCATCATTTTATGCACTTTTGATGATTTTGTGTGTTTCTCTAGGGGTACCCTTTGACACCCCCCAACTTGCTCTAAATAATAATAATAATAGTGACATTTTTTAAACTCTTACTATGTGTCAGGCACTGTCATAGGCAATGGGGTGAATACAAGCAAATTAGGTTGAACACAGTCCCCTGTCCCAAATGAGACTCACAGCCTTAATCCTCCTGTTTGATAGGTGAGGTAGCAGAAGCACAGAGATGTGAAGTGACATTGCCCAAGATCACACAGCAGAGAAGTGGCAGACCTGGGATTAGAACCCAGGTCCTTGGGACTCTTGGCCCTGTTCTCTCCATCAGTCCATTCTACTTCTCTGCATTGCCTTTGCATTGGTCTTCCAGTTCTAGATGAGCTCTGGCACCAAATCTGAACTGCCTAACGTGTCAGCAGGACTTGTGGCAGAGGGAGGCTCATTGCCTAAGGAAGTCGCTCCAATTCCTGTGGAATTGAATGGATTTTATGATTATGTAATTATCCAGCTTAAAACAGGGCCCAAATTCTTGCCGGGCCCCCCTCTTTCATGGAGTTAGAGAAGTAGTACAATTTTTAACTTGGTTCCTCACCCAAGTCATTTCTGATTGAGTACAAACAACCAGTAAGGTTTCATCGCTGTACATTCCACTTCAGATTTAGGGTTAGGGTTTTTCCTTTCCATGGTCTTTCCAGTTAGTGTTTTGAACCATTAAGCCTCACCTATAATCAGACTCCTCCTAGCTTCTTATGAGTATATGACTAATCAATCAATGGCACTTTTTGAGCACTTACTCTTTGCAGAAAATGGTTCGAAGCCCTTGGAATACGTCAAGTACACTATAACAGAGTTGGGAGAACCATTCCCTGCTCACAAGGAGCTTATGGTCTAGAGAGGTAGACAGACATTAATATAAGTAAATAAATTATGGATATGTACTTAAGTGCCATGCGGTTTAGGGTGGAGTGAATATCAAATATTTAAAGGGTACAGACTGAAGCTCGGTGTGGGCACTGAGTGCTATTTATTGAGCATTCAGTGTGCAGAGAACTGCACTAAGCACTTGGGAGAGCAGGATGTAGTTGGTGGACATGATCCCTGCCCTCAGGAGCTTAAAGGCTAGTCCTGAATATATGTTTTAGGGGAGAAACCTAGGGGCCCACCCTCTTTCCTCTCTTTGTCCTACCAGCATCCTCCAGCACTGACCCACAGCTGTCACTGGTTTAGTTAATTCAACCCAGGTGGGTTGTTGCTTGAAATCCCTTTCCCTCTAACCTCTACTAGAATGGGTTGTTGAATTTTTAGTTTTGTTTTTCTGAGCATAGAGGCAGAGTTGGTGGAGGCTCTGAGCTTCTGTGAAAGACCAGAGCTAGTTAAATGGTGACCAAGTGAGCTTCTCTTCTGCTGCTGCTGCTGTTGTTGCTGCTGCACTAAGACGTCTCTCAGGCATAGTCAGGATTAGAACCCAGGACCTTCTGATTCCCAGGCCCATGTTCTCTCCACTATGCCATGCTGCTCTCAGAGCTATAGAGCGGAGAATAGAGCTCTTCTCTTCTGACTTCCAACATTTTTCCAGTAGGCCTCATGAGTCATCTTGGCCTGCTAGAGGACCTAAATGAAGTCAATCTCAAATCAGATCAAACAAGTCTGTTAAATTGGGCAATCTTACGTTGGTGATAAGGCTGCTTATCATGTATCCTGCAAATAGTCTTTGACTAGAAATCATTTGTCTCCAGCCACTCCTCATAATGCCAACAGATTTGCCTTTTCAGAACTAATTCAAGGTACTGAGATAGAACAGAACTCTTCATTTATTGGGAAATATTTACAGCCCTAGCAGAGTTTGGATCTGCTGAAATGGGGAACAGCAGGTTCAGAAGGATCTCCGACTTTGGATTATTGACAAAACTGCAAAAGATATTCCCCACCCCCACAAAAAAGAACCATCTCCGTAATAGAGTAACATTAGATGTTTCGATCAGTGATGTTTATTGAGCACTTGTGTGCGGAGTCCTGTAATAAGTGTTTGGGAGTGTACAGTCTAACAATGTAACAGACATGCTCCCTGCCCATAAGGAGCTTATAGTCTAGAGTGGGGAGACAGACATTAATATAAATATATGCTTTAAAGATATTTACATAAAAACTGTGGATTAGGGGGTGAGGCGAATATCAAATGCCCAGAGGTCACAGATTCAAGTGTGTAGATGATGCAGAAGGGAGAGGGAGCCGGGGAAAAGAGGGTGTAATCGGGAAGACCTCTTGGAGGAGATGTGATGTTAATGCTTTAAAGGTGGAGAGAGTGGTGGTCTGGTGTAAGTTGAAGGCTAGAGGGAGGGCGTGGGAAAGGGGTGGGTTGGGAGATAAAGGAGATCCGGGCACAGTGAGTAAGCTGGCACTAGGGGAGCCAAGTGTGCCGTCTGGGCTGGAGTGGGAAATCAGTGACATGTGAGCCCATTGTTGGATAGGGATTGTCTCTATTTGTTGCTGAATTGTACTTTCCCAGCACTTAGTACAATGCTCTGCACACAGTAAGCACTCAATAAGTATGATTGAACGAGTGAATGAATGAGGTAGGAGGGGGCAAGCTGATTGATTGCTTTAAAGTCGGTGGTAAGGAATTTCTGTTTGATGGGGAGGTGAATGGGCAGCCGTTGGAAGTTCCTGAGGAGTGGGAAAACAAGGACTGAACATTTTTGTTGAAAAATGATCCGTGCAGCAGAGGATAAAATAATTATCATATTTACTGCTTCACCAAGATCAGCAATGAGATCACCCACCATCAGAACTCATTTACCCTAATTGTGGCTCTTGAGTGTCTATTTGGGTTTTTAAAAATATTTTCTTTGTGTTTGTTGATGAGCTGCTTTTTGCATCGGTTAATGGATAGTGCGATCTGTGATGCCCCCTGGTGGAAAGTGATAGAATTTCACTGTTCTTGTTCTTCCACAAATCTGTTCATCTGTCTTTTGAGGTCAACTGAGGCTAATAGTTCATATAATAAAATTACTTCTATTAGTCCCCCAGAAAAATCACCCGTGCCAAAATTTAAAATCTGCCTGGAGTACTGGAGAAGCATATTTTTATCTTATCTTTACAATGTAACACCACCTTTTTAGTTAAATTTTTTAAAACATAATCCCATCTGCTCAGAGACCACCCTGAAGGGTGACGACGTGGTAATTATCATTTAAAATTTTGTCCCGGAGTGACATTCCAGACTTTCCATGAGTACGTGCTGTCCTTCCTCAATCAGTCCTCCCTCGCACATGTTGCTTGGGTTCTAAAGTCAAGGATGGTAATTTTGTCAGGTGAAATCTGGGAAAGTTATTTTTAAAGGCAGTGGTGCTACCTGCTCCTTCAGAGAACTGTATCATGGAAACCTTTCATTTTCTCCCTCTCTTCCCCTCAAAAAAAAACATAGCTTTTTGGGTGATGGTGGTAATTCAACTTGTTAGTAGCAGGCTTACTTGTTAATGGTGTTGATGGTGGGAGACCACATAGCCCACTGATCACCCAGAAGTAGAGATGTGTGAAGACCCAGAGAGTCTTGCCGTAGTCCTGAGGACCTCCCCCCATCCCCAAAACTACCACTGGCACTACCCCCCCGGGAATGAGTTTCAGGGCTACCCCAGGAACCAGCAAGTAAGCATGCTATTTCTCCTGGTGCTGCCTTACCTATAATGTTGGGCAAGGATAGCTCAGAGCAGTAGCACTGGTCTGCAGGATCTCTTCTCCCCACCCCAACCTTATCGGACCACTCATTGAAAGACTCATTGCGTGCAGGGATTGTGTTCGTTTGTTGTTGTTGTACTCTCCCAAGCGCTTAGTACAGTGTTTTACACACGGAAAGCCCTCAATAAATTCAATCAGTGAATGAAAGTCAGGGTCAGACCCTTTCCTCTATTGGTTTTAAACTCCAACTGGAGGAAAAACAAAGGGTAATGGGGTGGTGGTGTAGGATATTTTGTATCTTTGTGAAGTGGCAGAGAATGTACTACTGAAAATCTCTGCCTGGTTTGCACTGCCTGTTCTGGCCTGTTTTCTACTTTGTCAAATAAGAAAAGTCTTTATGGAATTGTTTTTATCTCATTCAAAGGGCTAGAAGTTGGGAGTCTTCATTTTGTCATTCTTTTCAGAGCAAACAAATCCCCTCAAGTCCAGTCATCCACAGATTTTCCACCAATCATAATTAATCTATTTACAAGCTCGATATCCACCATATGGTTAGGGCTGGGCTAAGGGTGAGTTTGTTGCCATTTGGGCCATTTCCACTTTCTGTGCATCAAGCACTGTTCTGAGTGTTGGGGGAAATATAAGTTAATCAGTTTGGACACAGTCCCTGTCTCACATGGGGCTCACGGTCTAAGTAGGAGGAGGAATGGGTGTGTAATCCCCATTTTACAATTTCGGAAACTGAGGCACAGAGAAGTGACTTGCCCAGGCTGCTGCCTCTCGGAGAGCTCACATTCTAAGGAATAAGAGCCCCAAGGAGAGCAATGTAGCTACACCCACTGCCCTCTGCCTGGAGGACATTTGTCATATAGCACTTGAAGCAATTGCTGTAGCAGTTCAGATGTGTAGTTTGGGGTGCTGAGCTGCACACCTCCGAAGCCCATCACCCAGGCAGTTGCTTAATCCTCAATCCAGCCCTCTATCAGTCAATTGTATTTATTGAGCACTTACTGTGTGCAGAGCATTGTACTTGGGAGAGAACAGTATAACAATAAGCAGACATATTCCCTGTCTACATCAAGCTTCCAGTCTAGAAGAACTGGGAATATGTTCCTGAATCAGCACTTTACAGCATAACTCACTTAGCGGGGGGTTTCAGTCAAGTCCCACCCTAAGCACCTGATACAGCACTCTGCACACAGTGATCAATACTATCGATTGATTGATGGTCTGAGGTTGCAGCAGCAAAGCTGTTTCAGCCTAAGATGGAAGTTGTAATAATCCAAGCAACACAAGTCCAAGAGATGTGGGTAATTTGGAAACCACACTTCTGTCACCCCTGATCTAGGTCGATGAGTTCAGCTTGATTGTTGTCCAGAATAAATAGTTCAGGTGGCAATGTGACTGCCAGAAGTGATGAAAGAGTAGTGATGCACAATCGGGCAGTGAGTCCTAAATAAACAGGAGGCACGAGCTAAATCTTGACATCTTATGGGCTTAAGCCAGTTTTTCTACAATTCAGTGGTTTTATGCCACAAATCCCTTCCTGAAGGATAATTGAGGAGTTAGGTTTTAATACTTTTTTGTCTTAAAACAAAAAACAACCCACTAGTACTTAGGTGAAAGACATTTCTCAAAATAGTCCTAAATTTATTTTTCTAATGATTTTTATCCCCATCCAGTTCATTGATTGAACTTTTATCCCCATCCAATTCATTGAACTTAGTACCTACTGTATGCAGAGCACTGTTCCAGGTGGTTAGGAGAGTACCATCAAAGTAAAAGACAAACTTTCCTGCCCATAAGGAGCTTATCCAAAACCTGGGCTTGTTTTCCTTTGACACTTATATACCAGATTCATTAATAGTCACACCCGTATTTGGTTAAAGACCAGTCTTGTTTTACTTCAAGAGCCTGATAAAATTTGGTTAGCCTCGGTTGAAAGTTTAAGTGAAAGCTAGCTTCAAAAATTTTCCCAAATTCCCTCTTGTACGCTAATCGGTAGCAAAACTGGCAACATTTATGTAGCCCCTACTCTCTGTAAAGCACTGTGCAAAGTCCGGGGATACATACGCAGCTGTTCTCCCCAAAGAAAAGGACACAATTCCTGATCCTGTGGAGTCTACAATTAAATTTAGGTGGCCGACCCTGTGGAAGATGGTATCCGGTTGCAAATGTGGTTAATTTTGGTATTGTATTTGTTAAGCGCTTAGTATGTGCCAGGCACCATACTAATTCCTGGGGTGGATACAAGCAAATCAGGTTGGATCCAGTCCCTGCCCCTGCCCGACGTGGGGCTCACAGTCTTAATGCCCATTTTACAGATGCGGCAACTGAGACACAGAGAATTGAAGTGACTTGCCCAAGGTCACACAGCAGAAAAGTGGCAGAGCTGGGATTAGAACCCAGGTCCTCCTTGACGCCTGTGCTCTATCCACTAGGCCACACTGCTTCTACAGCAACATGAATCATTGCTGTCGACGAATACCTGAAAGGTAATTTCTCCCCCAGGCAATGTGAGTTTTCTCACTTATATGGGCTAAATTATAGGATGTGGCTTATTGATTTATTAGAGTAATAAATAGAATTTTTAAAATGTTGACCGTGAAGAGTACCTGCAATGCCAACAAACAGTATGATTTGTTTGGTGTTCAGGCTTACTGTGTAGTTAGAGAAGTAGTTAATCTTCATGTAAGTAAAGTATTGTTCCTATCTATTATACAATTAGAGTAACAGAAGTGGAAGGTGAATTGTTTCTCTGAGAAAGAAAGAATTCCAGAATCTTTTGCTCTTCATTACACCCAAAGTGTCAAATTCAGAAATATTATAATTCAAATGTAGATGGAACAATCTATAAGAAGAAGACTAATACTATCCTGGACTTTTGTCTGTGCAAGGCTTTATTCCCATCTTCTCAGGCCCTCCTTTTCCTGATTTTCAACTATTGGAAACTGAACTAAGTCTTGGGGTGGATACAAGCAAATCAGTTTGGACCCAGTCCCTTTCCCTGTATCCCTAAAATACCATAATAAAGTAGTCTCTGTCTTTTCTGATCAGTTGATTGAGTCTTTTAATCTAACCTGTCTTCAGTCGCACCTTTCAGGTCTGCCAGTTGTCCAAAAATTCCCACAGCTATACACGAAGCAGTGGCTAGTTTCAGTTCACCACCCCTGCAGTATTTGTGGATAACGAAATATTTTTACAAGCAATCTGGCCACAACTGTCTGTGATAGGGGTAACCCTGGTCCATCCCTATCCCAGGCAGCAACCTCGGCAGTGGGCACAGCTGGGTGAATTTATGGACCATTGGCTATCCTACCACCTAACCCCTTTCTAAATACACACAGTTTAACCCACCAGGCTGCTCAAAAATCTCCGATCTCTGCTATTATTATTATCGTTATTGTAGCACTTACTGTGTCAAGGCCTGTTCTAAACTCTGAGGTAGATACAAATTAATCAGATTGGAAACAGCCCCTGTCCCACTTGGTCTTCACAGTCCAAGGGGGGAATAGGATTTAATTCCCATTATATTGTTGAGGAAGCTGAGGCATAGAGACGGGAAGTAACTTTGCCCAAGGTCATACAGCAAACAGTTGGCAGAGTTGGGATTAGAAACCAGGTCCTCCAACATCCAGGTGTGTGCTCTTTCCACTAGGCCATGCTTCTTCTCAGAAGCTCCTTGAGGGCAGGGTTCCTTTCTCCTAACTCTGTTGCATTGTCGTTTTTCAAGGGTTAGAGCAGTGCTCTGCACGCAGTAGGTGCTCAATAGGTACTGCTGATTGACTGATAGATAGAACACAAACTTCCACTTGGTTCTCCAGCAGCTGGCTTCCCCTTAGCTGTTTGCTCTCTTCTCCTAACTTAGTTCCTGATCTTTGATTTCAGCAAGAAAAAAATCTCAATCTCTCCCACCACATCCCATGAGCTTGCTCTCCTCCCCCTTCATCTGAAGTGCTCTTCACCCTCTCAGCTTTACTAAGCCACATCTCTTCTATCTTTTAAAGCCCTGCTAAAAAGTCACCTCCCTCAAGAGATATTCCCAGGCTAGCCATTCCTCCAGGACTCACGGGTTTCTCTCGTTTTTTATGAAATTTATCCCTCCATGTGTATTATTTGTTATGTATTCATCAGTTCATGACTCCTTGTCTTCTTAGTGTTCTGTTAGCTCCTCCGGAGCAGGGATCATGTATTGTTTCTGTAGGTTCCCCAGGGCTCTTAGTTCCATTCCCTGCACACAGAAGATGCCCAGTAAATATTGGTAAGGATGAGGGTCTCCATTTGATCCATTGTCAAATCTGAGCAGAATGAGACATGGGAAATGCTCTCACTGGTCCCTTTTCCATCTAGAAAGAACTGAGATGGGACCCCTGGAATGCTAGCCTTGCCCCTTCAAAGTAGAACATACTGCAGTCGATTAGCCATTTGAACTAGGGTGCACTTGGAAGTCGGCCAGCCTGACTTAAGAATGAAGAGACTCAGGAAACAAACAGTTGCTCATCTGTCCAAACTCCTTAGAACAGTCTATAGCATGACTCGTTTAATGGCTTTAAGTGTGAGGAATGCTTTCTCCTGAGGCCTGGGAAAACAGCCCAGGAAAGTGATTGATTCCCTGAATGGGGAGACATAGATCATACTCGGAAAGGAAAGCCGGGTGGATGTGAAGCAGGATTTTGTACTGGCACATCTGGGATAACGGAGAGGGGAGGGGTGGTCAGACACTGAGTGAGGCCTGAAACTCTCTGATGTGGTGGCCGGAAGTGATTCCCACTGACCCGCTCAGGTAACAGGACCATCCCTCTAGATAGCCCTGACCGAAGGGACCACCCACCAGGGGCATGGCTCATGGCAGACCCTCCTTATGAAAGTGCCCCAGTGTTCCCACATGCCTCTATGTGCACCATCGCAGCAGCATCTGGAAGTCGCACCGCTTTTCAGACAAGTCCTAAATGTTTCCCAACCCTCCCTCCCCCTTTACTTCCCATCAAAAAGTCCTAAGTGATGAGCAAATTCCTCCTTTCTTTAAGATGATAGTTGAATTCTATAGTGAGGGAAATTCCTGTTGTGATGATGTAAACAGAACTGATGCCTCCCCCTTTTTCGGAACCCTCTCCTTGAGAGAGCTATGTTTTGCTGCTGGTATGCATAAACCTTTTCCGTAAGCAGTTCCAGAGTTGACCAGATTGACCGTTCTGGTTGGATGTAGTCTCAGGACCCATTTTTTGCCACTCTTATTCTGGAGCTGGGGGCCTGGTTTACGGAGAGGCAGTGAAGGGAAGGAGAGATCAGACACTAGAGAATCAGCATGGCCTAGTGAAAAAAGCACAGGCCTGGGATTCAGAGGACCTGGGTGCTAATGCTGACTCCACTAATTTGCTGTGTGTCTTTGGGTGAGACACTTAACTTTTCTGTGCATCAGTTCCCTCGTCTGTAAAATGGGGATGTGGACTGTGTCTAACCTGATTAGCTTTTATCTAGCCCAGCACCTAGTTCAGTGCTTGGAACATAGTAAGTACTTACAAATAGCAATTATACAACTCAAAAAAACCTCAGTGATTTATCCTCCTCAAGTCACTGCCATCACAGAGAGGCTTTCCCACTTAAGGTATTTGAACTGCAGTTCCGCCTGGGCTTGGAGTACAGTTAATACTATAGTGAGGATCCAAAGGAGAGGGGAATTCCCTACCCCCCCCCTTTTCAATTAGCACTCATAATTCTGCTTAGAATTGATCAGTTCTCACTAATGTTCATGGATTCTCATGAAATTCCAATCATATAAAAATTCACTGGTCTCATTAATATCTATGAAATCTAATTAAGTCATAAAATCAAATAGCCATGCAACCTAATTAATACCAGAAGACTTAAGTGAATCTTCTTGTGATTGGATAAGAATATTTTATGCATGGAAGGGGTAGGAAGAGCTCACCTAACCTCCACAGGCTCTCTGCACCTCTCTCTCCCGATCCCTCCCCCCCCCCCCCCTTCTTTTCCCTTTTCTCCCTCCCTAAACATTGGGAAAAAGGAAGGCTGCCATCATCTGGCCACATCCTTGCAGGAAGCCTTTCTCAGATGTGTGTTGTGAGCTCAGTCCCCAGCTCCCCAAATTTGAGACTCTCTGGCAACAGGCAATTCCACCCCTCCCTCTCCCTGCAGCCCCAGCTTCTGCCATCCTTTTCAGATGAATCATCTTCCTGAATTCCAGCAACCAAGGGAGAGAGAATCCTGCCCAGGCACCCCCTCCTCGGACCCCTTAGAGAGCGTTAGCCAGCCAAGCTGGACTTGGACCTCCCCTACCCAAGGTTGGAGGTTGTCCCTCACAGACCGAGGTGCAGCATCAATGAATCCAAAGAAAAAGGCAGTCACCTCAGTGACCACATTCATTCTCTCTGTACAGCATCCCCGTGAGCAAGGGGGAGAATTGCCTTATCCCGTTTGGGGATGAGAAAACATCACAGATAATTAAATTCCTCTGGTATTAGATATGAGGTTGCCACATTTGTGTCAAGAAATTTGGACATTTCTTTTTATCCTGCCATAGCTACTGATAAATCTCTAGAATCTGTCCTTTTCTCTCCATCCAAATGGCTACCATGCTGATCCAAGCACTTATTTACCACCTTGACTACTGCTTCAGCCTCCTCACTGACCTCCCTGCCTCCTGTCTCTTCCTTCTCCAGACCTTACTTCACTATGCTGCCCATATTTTTCTAAAAAAAACCCACTCAGTCCACATCTCCCCTCACCTCAGAAACCTCCAGGTTTGACCATCCATCTCCTCATCAAAAAGAAACTCCTCACCATCAGCTTTAAGGCACTCGAGCAGCTCTCCCCCTCCTACCGTGCCTCGCCGATCTCTGGACTATAACCCAATCCACACATTTCGCTTTTCTATCGCCACCCTCAAATGCCTTCTAAAATCATATCTCCAAGGGGTCTTCCCTAAGTCATCACTTTCCTAATTTGTCCTCCCTTCTGCGTAGTCTGTGCACTTGGGTATGCAGGCCTCTAGCACTTTGCTATTTGCTCCACAGCACTTAGGTATGGCTCTGTCTGTTGTTATTTCAGTGCCTGTCTCCCCCTCTAGTCTGTAAGCTTGTGGGCAGGGATCACCTTCCACCTATTTGATTGAATTGTTCTCTCCCGAGTGCTTAGTACAGTGCTCTATATACAGTAAGCGCTCAAAAGTGCTCGTTCATTCAATAGTATTTATTGAGCGCTTACTATGTGCAGAGCACTGTACTAAGCGCTTGGGATGAACAAGTCGGCAACAGATAGAGACAGTCCCTGCCGTTTGACGGGCGATAGTGGAAATGGGTCCAGAGAGAATCATGGGAGCTGGAGGGAGTAGCCAGTACTCAAAGTCACCACTTTGTGGGAATGTGAATGATCTAGGCTTCAGTTGATGTTGTCTAGGGCTACTGGTATACTAGAGAGAATTTGGTCTTTATCTGGGTTTAAACTTGAAAAGTTCCATAGAAAAGTAACACTGAATATCTCAAGATCTTAGCTCTAATGAAAAGCTACGTACCTCCCTTTTCCCTTCCCTGCCTCCCCGCGCACCCACCCCCCAACTACCAACCCAAAATCACTCCTAGAAGCTTTGTTGTTCAGGATGTATATGCAATTTTTAAATTATTCACATGGGTTAAACATTCCAGAGGGTAGACTGGAGGTCTTTTGCATATCCCAGTAGTTAGGGAGGCATTTATGTGGGACGGATGCATTTGGGAAAAATAGATTTCACAGCTGTTTAACTCCCTGTTAGAATGCAGCAGCCAAGGATGCTTGTTTCCCAAGTAAGACATTGAAAATGGAAATGAACACCATGGAGGTTAGAACACCTTGGATTTGCAATTGAAACACTCACTGCCTCTCCCCCAACTCCCCAGGGCTCTGACATCAAGAGGAAGGTTAGGAAAACCCCATGGGGTTCTTCTCCATAGGGGGAACATGCTACCTTTTGAGATAGTCCTCAGGAATGTTGAGATTTAGAGGGTTCCTATTGGTAAACTGCTTTGCGATCCTCTCAAAAAAGACAATGTGATAACTCTCACCAGGGAAGACTTCCCAGCTTGTTAACCGGCCAGGCCAGGCCCTTTGCTTTTTCCCCACTCTCGCCCTATGCCTGACAGAAGAAGAGATCATTTCACTGGCTAAACGAAAACCAGGGTGAAACTCAATTTTGTGATAACAGGACTGTAAGGACCATCCTGGGTGATGGGTTGGTTTTTTTATGGGATTTGTTAAGCACTCACTATGTGCCGGGCACTATATTAAGCGCTGGGGAGACACAAGATAATCAGGTTGGACACAGTCTCAGGTTGGACACAGTCCCTGTCCTATAGGGGCTCACAGTTTTAATCTCCATGTTACGCAAGAGGTAACTGAGACATAGGCAAGTTAAGTGGCAGAGCTGGGATTAAAACTATTAGCTAAAATAAGGTATTTAAAAATTCTCTTTAGATTTCTTTATTCCATGCCAGTCCAGTCTCTTTGGAGATTCACCTAATATTTGAAGTGAGTCCTACTGTTGGTCCAGCAGAATAAGCACAGTCCTGGGCATCTGGAGACACGTGGTTACAGCACAATCCTGGGAGTCAGAAGGGCCCGGGTTCTAATTCCAACTCTGCCACTTGTCTGCTGTGTGACCTTGGGCAAGTCACTTCACTTCTCTGGGCCTCAGTTCCCTCATATGGAAAATGGGGATTAAGACTGTGAGCCCTATGTGGGACAGGGACTGTGTCCAACCCGATTTGCTTGTATCCACCTTAGTACTTAGTACAGTGCCTGGCACATAGTAAGCACTTAACAAATACCATAATTATGAATCATTATTTATATTTCGGTCGGGTTTCGGCCAGTTAGGGCTGAGCCGTCAGCGGCGAAGATTTCTGACCCAAGAACCACCTAGGGCTTGCCGAGAGGTAGATTGAGCCAGTCAAATCAATCTCTGGTGTTCATTGAGCACTTACTGGGTGCTAAGCCTTTGGGGGAGTGCACCATGATAGAGTGGGTCGCCCCTCAAGAAGCCCACATCTAGCGGGGAAGACAGAAATTAAAATAAGTAAAAGATACATACACAAGTACCGTGAGGTTGGGGTGGCAGCCCCAAGCATCTCGACAAAATCACCAGCTAACGTGGGTGGCAGAGACTGCAACGGTTACCAAGGCAACCACCTGTTGGGTCGTGGCACTGCGGCTCAGCATCGCCACGACGCTGCGGTCACTTTGCCCAAAACACAGGCGCTGGCACGTCGAGCCCTTTCCGGGGGCCCCCACCCCGCCCCGTCCAGCCGGGCGGCCAGGATCGACCACAGGCGGCCTGAGGCCAGCACCGGAATCCCTTCCTGAAGTCTCAGGAAACCGAGGTTCATCCACTGTCTTTGACAGGAAACGCCTTCCTTTTTAGCGCGCGCCAGAGCTCTCAAAGGCGGGGAAACGGTGCCCTGAAAGTTAAGGGGTGTCATCTGGGGATGTCGAGTGCAGATTAGAGAGGGCCCAAATTCATTTTCTCACCGAACACATCCGCCACATCTTTTCATTTCATTATTCACCCGGACGAGGACCCACCCTCTGTGGCGTGGGTCCTTGCAATTTGTTGCCGGATCACTGGAGCTAATGACGCCTTTGGTACATTTACTTTGCAGATCTGAAGAGGGAAGCCAGTATCTGTCATATGCTGAAGCATCCACACATTGTTGAACTTTTGGAGACCTACAGCTCAGATGGAATGCTTTATATGGTTTTCGAATTGTAAGTATTTTGATTGTTTTGGATTTGGGAGTTTTTCTAATAAGGCTAACATTTCTCTTTGTAATAGTTATCAGCTGTTTTGTGGCCAGCCTAGAATCAGAGGGATTTTTAAAGAAAGGAAAAAAATCCCACAGTATAAAAGTCTGAAGGGTTTTTTAGCCCCCTGAGTGGAAGACTGTGAGCCCTGCATGGGACATGAGCTGCATCCAACTTGATTAGCTTGTCTATACCCCAGTGCTTAGTACAGTGCCTGGCATATAGTAAGCACTTAACAAATACCATAAAAAGGCACATACGGTATGACATGCAGTCTTGTAGGGAGTAGTGATTTTTTGAATCTTGGTCTAGCCTGTGATCCAATTTTTATTAAACTAGCCCCATGCCCAAAGCAAACCAAAATGAATATTTTATTCTTTGACATCATGAAATTTTAGTTTTAGTGGGAAGATCGCAGGCCTCGGTCACAGAGGACCTGGATGCTAATTTCAACTCTGCCAATCGATTAGTTAGTGGTATTTTTGGAGCACCTTCTGTATGCATAGTACTATACTAAGCGCTTGGGAGAATACGGATTCAACAGAGTTGGTAGGCATGATCCCTGTTCTTAAGGAACGTGCACCTTAGGCTAGTCACTTAACTTCTCTTTTTCTCAATTTCCTCATCTGTAAAATGGAGAATAAATATCTTTTCTCCTTTGTCCCTAGACTGTCAGCCCCATGTGGGCAGGGTCTGTATCCAACCTGATCATTCTGTATCTACCCCAGGGCCTAGTCCAGTGCTGTGCACATAGTAAACCCTTGACAGATATCCCAGTTATCTTTATTGTTTTTGTTATATTGAGCCGATCGGTGCGCAGGTTGTGAATTTTCCCACTAGTGTTAATAGCGTGGCTAGAAATAGCACTAAGCAAGGCACCTCCTGGAACCAGAGAAATAGTTGGTAAAGAGTAATGAATTATTTCTGAAACTCAGATCCAGACATAATTTGAAGTGAATCAGGTAGATGCATCTGATTATTGAGAATATTGAGAAGCAGTGTTGCCTAGTGGAAAAAGCACGGGCCTAGGAGTGAGAGGACCTGGGTTCTAGCCCCGGCTCTACTGCGTACCTGCTGTTGGGCCTTGTGCAAGTCACTTGACTTCTCTGTGCCTCACTACTCTCATCTGCAAAATGGGGATTCAATCACTGTTCCCCCTCATACTTAGTGTGCCCCAAGTGGTGACAGGCTTATCATCTTATCTGCCCCATTGCTTAGTACAGTGGGTGGCACACAGCAGGAGCTCAACAGATACCACTATTTGTTTCTTCTTTGACTTCAGTTTCAACAGTTTGCTTTTAATAGTTATCTTATATCACTGTCTGCTTGCCTCTTAAATATTGATTCTCAAAAACGAGGTACATGGAGAGTGTTTTTTTCGGGTCAGTCTTCGCAAAGTTATTCGGTTATGCTTTTGAAGCCGTTTTTCACAAAGTCTTGAAATGTAGTGAGATGTGAGCAGAGGAGGAGATCAACCCCGACATTGTTTTTGTCTTGTTGGTGTGTACCCCCACCTAGTGGTTAGGAGAGAGATTGCTTGGGCACGCTAATGCTGCTCTGAACGTTCTCCCAATAAATAATCAGTAAGACCTTTGGGCCCTCTGTTTCACTCAGTTGAATTTAACGAGCACTTACCCTGAGCAAAGCACTGCACTCGGGAGAGTACGATATAACAGAGTTGGTAGACACATTCTCTGCCCCCAACCAGCTTACAGTCTATAGGGGAGTTCTACACTACTCTGATGAAATGGGGAAAAGGAGTTAAAACAGATGGATCCTTTTTGCTACCAATTAATAGCTCTGGTTAAGGAGTTGTTGGTATGGAAGTTTGAGGGGGGAGAGGGGCGAAGGTTTATGGTTTTTGTTAAGCATTCACTGTGTCAGGCACTGTATTTGGTGTTGGGTAATAATAGTAATAATGTTGGTATCTGTTAAGCGCTTACTATGTGCAGAGCACTGTTCTAAGCACTGGGGTAGATACAGGGTACATACAAGCTAATCAGGTTGGACACAGTACCATGTCTCACATGGGGTTTATGGTCTCAATCCTCATTTTACAGATGAAGTAACTGAGGCTCATAGAGGTGAAGCACTTGTCCAAGGTCACACAGCAGACAAGTGATGGAGCTGGGATTAGAACCCTAGATTTTCTGACTCCTAGGCCCATGCTCTACGCACTAGGCCACGCTACTTCGGTGTTGGTCTTCCTCTGGGTTGGTCCTTCCTTGTGTAGATCAAAAAAAAAAGCTGCTTGCAGGCGGATAGTGAAGAGTGGCCATACAGAACCAATCTTCCCCACCTCTCCCACTCTGTCATTCATGTCAGAATTTTCCAGTATGATTTCAGGCCCAGTCATATTAAGGTGATATCATGGTGACCATCTCTCACAGAGTCTGTCACCCTTTTTAGAATTACATACTTGCTCCTGTCCTAGTGAATGCCTCATAAGACACAGGGTGTTTTAACTGGGGTCTAGCATTCTTGATCGATTGTTTCAGAACCACCTTGGATGTGAGATGAAAGATATCTGCCAGCTAACTTCCCAGGGTCTAGATCCTAATCTGAAATCCTTGTGGGATCCAGCACTTAAGAAGAAGAAGAAGAAGAAGAAGAATTGTGGTATTTGTTAAGTGCTTACTATGTGCCAGGCATGGTACTAAGCACTGGAGTGGATGCAAACAAATTGGGTTAGACACAGTTCCCATCCCACATGGGGCTCACAGTCTCAATCCCCATTTGCATATGAGGTAACTGAGGCCCAGTGGAGTGAAGTGGCTTGCTCAGGGTCACACTGCAGACAAGGGGCAGAGCTTGGATTAGAACCCAGGTCCTTCTGACTCCCAGGCCTGGAATCATGGTGAATTAGCACAGGGAGCTGTTGACCTCCTTCCACCAGTAATCAGAGATGGGCAGGCAGACCCCACAGGAGGATTTCCCCCTTAGACCCTGAGCCCCAAGTGGGACTAGGCCTGGATAATAATAATAATGTTGGTATTTGTTAAGCGCTTACTATGTGCAGAGCACTGTTCTAAGCGCTGGGGTAGACACAAGGGAATCAAGTTGTCCCACGTGGGGCTCACAGTCTTAGTCCCCATTTTACAGATGAGGTAACTGAGGCACAGAGAAGTTAAGTGACTTGCCCAAAGTCACACAGCTGACACAGCTGGATCTGACCTGATTATCTTGTATCTGCCCAGTGCTTAGTACGGTGCTTGGCCCATGGTAAATACTTTAATAAATACCAAGGTTTCCTCATCTGTGAAATCAGGATTCAATATCTGTGCTCCCTCCTCTGTAGACGATGAGCCCCATGTGATGGAGGGTGGCCTAGTGGATAGAGTCCCGGTGTAGGAGTCAGAAGGACCTGGGTTCTAAACCCGACTCTTCCTTATATAATGCAGTGTCTTACCTCTCTTTTTGAAACAAATGTGATGAACAAATGGGAGAGCACAACACTGTAATGTAGCTGTTGATTAGTCAGAAGGTGAGGATTTGGGTTCTAATCCCAGCTCCACCTCTTGCCTGCTTTCTGACCTTGGGCAAGTCACTCCTCTGTGCTTCAGTTTCCTCATCTATAAAATGGAGATTTATTACCTGTTTTTCTGAGCTCCTTATGGGACAGGGACTATGTCCTGCCTGCCTGGTTATGTTTATCTAACCTAGGGCTTGGCTAATAGTAAGTGCTTGAATACCACTGTTATTATTATTATTATTATTGCTATTGTTATTATGTGGCATAGAGGCCATGCGGTAATGACCGTGCAGTATTTTAAGACATTAGCCTTGTAAAGCGAGGTTGTTGTATCTGCTTAAAGTTCACTGTTTCCAGTAAACGTATGGTTAGGTGAATCTAACAGTTATAATTAGTTCCTTATACTACTTAAATGGAGTACTGATAGTGTCAGAGAAACACAATGCATTTCCAGAGAGGGAAGGGCAGGCCACTTGAAGCTTGTTTAGAAAGGATTTTTTGGCTTCTTGGAATTCCCCTACAGTGACAGACGCGAGGCAGTTGTTAACGTCCAAAGTGTACGTCCCAATTGTTTTTGAATCCTCTTCCGATCTCTTATTTCCTAATGAAGCAGTGGTTGACCCCACGCTGTTATTTTTTTTAAAAAGTAATGTGGGGTTTTCAAGAGCACAGTTATTGCATTTTCGAAGAAGTAACTACGCATCTGAGCGAAGGATAACTGATGAGTTGAGCTGAACAGGGAGGTGGGAACTAGTTAGGGAGTAGATTTGGAGGCTGGGGCCAGAGTGTTGCAGTTTGGTATTCTGTAAAGGGGAGGGAAGAGAGCCTGTACAATGTGTTGGAATTGGGAAAGCTGAGAGGAAGTTCAATTAGTTTTCCTTGGGAGGAACGAAGACTGCAAGTTAGGGTGTAGCACAGAAGACAATGGAGATGGATTAATCATAAAGTACTTTGTGCAGAGCACTGTACTCTGCACTTGGAAGAATACAAAACAGTCAGTAGACATGATTGGTCCCCACAAGCATCTTATAGTCCAGTGGAAAGATTAGACCCCCGTGGGGGTAAAGAGGCACTGTACTAAGTGCATAGGAGAGTATATTAGAGAAGTCTTAATCATTGACATACAAACTAACTAGAATCAAATTCAGCTAAGCAGGGGTGAAAGTAAGCCCAACAGTCTGGAATGAATGTCTGGGAAAACAATAAATGCTGAAGCAGCCATTCATTCCAATGTGGCAGCAGGCAGCGGCATGGTCTAGTGGAAAGAGCAAGGGCCAGGGAGTGAGAAGACCTGGGTTCTAATCCTGGCCCCACCACTTGCTGCTGTGTGGTCTTGGGCAAGTCACTTAACTTCCCTGTGCCTCAGTCACCTCATCTGTAAAAGAGGGGTTAAGGCTGTGAGCCCCATGTGGGCCATGGACTGGGTCCCACCTGATTCGTTTGTTGCTACCCCAGTGCCTAGTACAATGCCTGGCACATAGTAAGTGCTTAACAAATACCACTAAAGAAAGGTGGCTCTTATTAATTACATGTTTGACCCATGCAAAATCCCCTCTTGGGAATTCTTCCTCCCCGATGGGTAATTTAGAAGAAGTTGTGACAAACTGGCATTTGGCCATTCCCACCAAATGCTATGAAACAGAGTGGGTCCTGTAGAGACTGAGTCCGCACTGGAAATATCGCCTGCTGTTCTGGGCACCGTCTCTTAGGAAGGACATGATGGAGCTGGAGAAAATTCAGATTAAGGTGTCCTAAACAATCAGGGAAGAGGGCAACCTCTCCTTAGACATAGATAGGAAAGATGAGGACTTCACGATCTTTTAATATTTGTTAAGCACTTAATATGTGCCAGGCACCATTCTAAGCATTGGGATTGACAGAGGATAATGAGGTCCCACATGGGCCTTACGGAATAAGTAGGGAGCACAGGTGTTACACCCCATTTTGTAGATAGGGGAACTGAGGCAGAGAAAGATTAAGTGACTTGCCCAAGATCACACAGCAGGAGAGCAGTTGAGGCAGGAGTAGAACCCAGCTCCTCTGACTCCCAGGCCCATGTTCTTTCCAATAGGCAATGTTGCTTCCCATGGTTTAACAACTAACCCTTTAAAGGGTATTTTATTCCACATAAGGTAGTTTAACCCTATTGAGGGGTGACTTTGATTTTTAAGTAAAGACAAAGTGTGAAATTTAAGAGCAGATTTATTTCCTTGCTGAGAAATCTAGTCAATAAGGCAGAGGTAACTAATTAGGCCACCTTGCAAAAATATACCGAAATTTATCCATGTTCCAAATAGTAGAATGGGCACAAAATTAGTCTATGTACCCCTATTAACAACAGTGTGAGCACACTGAAGTTTGTTTTTATTACAGATCAAAACCAGATCCAATTTTACAGGCTTGGCTCTGAATTTTAAAGTTTCTTCTAGCTGAGAGGATGCCAACCAAAAGAAATTAAATGTTTATTTTTAAGCAAGATATTTATGTGGTAATTGTCTTGAATAGTGTCTGGTGCTTTTAGTTAAATAGTAAATCCTAAATTGGGAAGCCAAGGGACTTTAATTACCCTATTATATATTATGCCATAGGGAGACTTACACAGTGATTAACATGGGCTTAAAATCCATTTGTCAGGACAGCAGGCATTAGTATTTTTTTCCATTATTATCAATTTGCATTTTTGATGAACTCATAGTTTTTGCAACACTATATCTATTTGAAACCTGACTATTGAATAAGAGTATGTGTGGTGTTTGAATGTACACCAGAGGGCTAAAATTGCAGCTTTTTTGTTGTGTAGCAGTAAAAATTATACAGCATCATTTTCATTTAGTCAAAGATCTGCATATAATGTTTTCTCGTTCAATCCCATCTGGCATATTTTGTATTGCCTGTAGTAATCTGTGAGTATCAGGCGCTATTGCCCATAAAGACAAGCCATTTGTGCTGTCAGTATATTTTAGCATTCACTTTCCTTTTGGTAGTTCATAAAAAAACCAAGAAGTTGTAACTTGTACACTTGAAAGGAAATAAAAAATTAAAAATATTTCTGCATCAGTTGTGGCTAAACAAGTTTCTGGGTTTGGGGTTTTTTTTATGGTATTAAGTGCTTACTGTGTGTTAGGCACTGTTATAAACCCTGGGATAGATACAATAAGATGATTTTATAGGGCAGCACACTTCGTAGTGGGTTCCGGGGCAGGGGCTACTACTTAGTTGTCAGTCGTATTTATTAAGCACTTACTGTGTGCAGAGCACTGTACTAAGTGCTTGGGTGAGTACAGTCTAACAATAAACAGGCATATTCCCTGCCCACAATGAACTTACAGTCTAGATGGGGAGACAGACATTAATAGAAATAAATAAATGACAGATATGGACATAAGTGCTCTGGGGTTGGGAGGGGGAATTAATAAAGGGAACAAGTCAGGGTGACAAAATGGAGAAAAGGAAAGGAGGGCTTAAGAAAGAGATGTAAAGTTCCTTGAAGGCATAAACTATGGCCTAGTGGCAAGAGCACGGCTTTGGGAGTTCGAGGATGTGGGTTCTAATCCTGGATCCGCCACTTGTCTGCTGTGTTACCTTGGGCAAACCACCTCTCTTCTCTGTGCCCAGTTGCCTCATCTGTAAAATGGGGATTAAGACTGTGAGTCCCATGTGGGACAGGGACTGTGTCCAACCTGATTACTGTGTATATACCCAATGCTTAGAACAGTGCTTGGCACATAGTTAGTGCTTAACAAGTACCATAATAAATATTAAGCCCTTTTGGTTCTAGGGGAGATTCCCAATTTGTCATATTTGGAACCACATCTCAAGTGGATGCTCGAAGACTTGATGCCTAGGTCAACATTAGGGCACTTGATTTTATCTAAGAAGGGAAGATATTGAATAGGAAGGTAGATGGGTATGGGCTTGTTTTCATTACTCAGGTAATGACTTTCTAGCTAGCTTTTCTGTTGTCTCAGGTTTGTGGAAGTAAAGTATTTATCGTTCAGACATCTTGATAAATGAGACTCTGCAGAGATGACTGGGTCTTCCCTGCCCAGAAAACAACTGCAAAGCAATTGGGCTCTAAATCCATATCACTTGGTTTGGTTTTGTTGGCTCTAACTATGTTTTTAAATGGTATTTGTTAGTGCTTGCTATATGCCAGACACTGTACTAAGTGCTAGGGTAGATACAAGCTCCCCTCCTCAAAAATCTCCAGTGGTTGCCTATCAACCTTCACATGAAGCAAAAATTCTGCGTAATCGTTTCTTCTAGATAAGACAGTTTCATAATCAGTACATTGACCAATCTGGCAGCTTCTGCTTTGGTTGAAATGTTTCTCTCCCTGCCCATAATATAAACAGTAGTCTTTGCCTATTATCAGGAGTTTAATTAGTCTCAAATCTGAAATGGACTGATTCACTGAGCACACTTTGAAATTCAAAAAAAAATTTTTTTTAAGTATGTGTTAATAGTAATAGTAATTGTGGTATTTATTATGCACTTACTATGTGCCAGGCACCATACTTAGCACTGAGGTGGGTACAAGTTCAAAGTAAATCACAGGATTTACATGAAATGTTCTTTTAAAAAAGTTGGCAAACAAAAGTGCAGGGAGGTGGTTATTTAGAAAAGTCTCTCCCTTGGTTTTGTTTCATTGTCAACTTGGCATTTTTGTTGAGACTGAGGGCTGCCTGCCCAGACAGCTGCCTTGGTGGTTAGTCTCCTCACTTTTTTCAGTGACTCTCTCAGGCACTAGAGAGGCATCATTTTAAACTATGAATGAAAGCACAACAAAGAAGATTTAGAAAGCTATGGGGAAGAGATAAATAGAGATAGGTAGAGCAGCGCCCAGATACTCATCTCTTACTTGCATTTGCTCTATTTTTCAGGCATGCAAGGGATTGGTAAGCAGTAGTAAAGGGATTTAACACCAGCAGGGGTTAATGCACTGTGCGAAGCACTCGGAAAGTCCACTTGGGAAAATCTCATTCCCTGCCTACAAGGAGCTTGCACCCTTAATGGAGGAAAGATAAACAGAACAGTATTTCTGAATAGAATGCTCAGAATGAATAAACGTACAATTGGAAAGTATTTATACACAAATACTGTTGTCACAAGTGGGTAGTAATGATAGTATGTATTAAGTGCTTACCTTGTGCAGAGCACTGTACCAAATGCTGGGTGAGAAAACCCAGGTGGGAATTAGACACAGTCCCTGTCCTTCAAGAGGCAGTGACTGTTGGGGTGATGGGAATTGGACAGGGAAGTTTTGTTGAAGAAGGTTGGATTTCAGGAGGGATACAAACATGGGGAGATGGATGTCTGTCAGATTTGGGTAGGGAGGGAGGGAGGAGTTCCAGGCCTGATGAACAGGGTTGGTAAGGGGTGGAGGTGGAGAGACTGCAAGGTAGGGAAGGTAGCATGGTACTCTGTGGAGAATTTGCCCTTGGGTGTTGGCAGTTAATAATATGCTACTACCAATAATAATAATAATAACGGTATTTGTTCAGCACTTACTATGTGCCATGCGCTATATTAATCACTGGGGTGGATACAAGCAAATCGGGTTGGCACAGTCCCTGTACCATGTGGGGCTCACACTTTCAATCCCCATTTTACAGAAGAGGTAACTGAGGCCCAGTGAAGTGACTTGCCGAAGGACACAAAGCAGACAAGTGGCAGAGAAGGCACTCAATTAACACTGTTGACAGAGCATTCTCAGAACTTGCCTTGCATGAACCAAATACAAATACCATCATTATTATGATGGACCATAAAGCAAATTTCTCTCTGGGGTTTTTCTGTTGTCCCTTCTGTTCTCCCATTCACCAACCTCGGCTTTTATGGAGAGGCAAGGACCATGGGGGAAGGGCTTTATACTCCAGCTATTTCTGGGACCTAGAGTTCTAAGGTTGGAGTAGCCACTTTGGAACTTCCCAAACCGATCCTTAACCTGCTCCAAATTCCAAATCTAGAAAGCTATATCAGCCAAACCAACCCAGGACCACATTCTTCTAATCCTGGCTCCACCACTTGTCTGCTCTGTGACCGAGGGCCAGTCACTTCCCTTCTCTGGGCCTCAGTTTCCTCATCTGTAGAGTGGGGATTGAGATGGTGAGTCCAATGTGGGACAGGGACTTTGTCCAACCGGATTTGCTTGCATCCACCCCAGCACTTAGTTCAGTGCCTGGCACAGAGGAAGTGCTTAGCAAACACCACTATTATTATTACTGTTATTCTTTGGGGTAAAGGCCTCTAGAGGACTTCATGTAGACTCCCTCACCATAGAGAGCGGAAGTCCCTTGGCCACCGGCGTCTTGTGGCAGCCACCTCAGTGACCCCAGCAATAGTTCTGCTTGTGAAAGGGTGAAGAGTTGAGAAAAAAACAGCCAGATAGTTCTACCAATCAGTAGTACTTACTGAGCACTTACTGTGTGCAGAGCAGTATATTAAGCACTTGGGAGAGCATAGTGGAATTAGCAGTCATGATGCCTGCCCTCAACAAGCTTAAGAAGAGTATTTCTTGTAGCCTGGACTAAGGGATAGAGCATGGGTGTAGGAGTCAGAGGGACCTGGGTTCTAATCCCAGCTTTGCCACTTGTCTGCTCTGTGGCCTAGGGCAAGTCACTTCACTTCACTGAGGTAACTAGAACCTCAGTTACCTCATCTGTAAAATGGGGATTAAGTGACTGTTATCCCTTCTACTTAGGCTGTAAACCTCATGCGGGACAGGGACTATGTTCAACCTAATTAACCTACCCAGCACTTTAAACAGTGTTTAAATATACTAAGTGCTTAGCAAACACCATTTAAAAGAAAAACAAAACTCATCTAGTATTTTCTGAAGCCTTAATCCCAAGGATCATATTTCAATCAATCAATGGTATTTATTCAACACTTACTCTTTGCAGAGTCCTGTACTAAGCACTTGGGAAAGCACAGTACAACAGAATTAGTGGACATGTTCCCTACCTATAACAAGCTTATAGTGTAGAAGGGGAGACAGACATGAATATAAATAAATGATTTATCATGTATAGTTTAAAGAAATGTACATAAAGATTGTGGGGTTGGAGGTGGAGCAAATATCAAATGTCCAAAGGTCACAGATCCAAATGCTGAGATGACACAGAAGGGAGAGCGAGCCAGGGGGAAAAGGGCTTAATCTGGGAAGAATCTTTGAGTAGATGTGACGTTTTCAGTTTGATGAAAAGACAGTGGAGCAGTTGCCTGGAGAATTCCCCACAGCTCTCACCTTCTGTTTCTTACCCATCTTCCCCTCTGTATTGCCCCTTCCTGGGTCAGGCACTGATACCTGAATAAAGGTCAGATTAGGAAGCAGTGTTCCCTAGTGGAAAGGTTCCAGGCCTGGGAGTCAGGAGACCTGGATTCTAATCCCAGCTCTGCCACATGACTGCTGTGTGATATTGAGCAAGTCACTTCACTTCTCTGGGCCTCAGTTCCCTCATCTGTAAAATGGGGATTAAGACTGTGTGCCACTTGTGGGACAGGGACTGGGTCCAACCTGATTACCTTATATCTACCCCAGCTATTAGAATGATGCTTGACACATAGTAAGCACTTAATAAATACTGAATTATTATTAGTAGTAATAATAATAAACCTAAATCCAGGTGGTTCAGTTTTTGAAAACAGCCTACAAAACTGATCTCATTGCAGAAGAGGAAATGGGTGGCTTCATATTGCTTAAACCCAGATGAAATCCTTGGACAAGTCTGAATTTCCTCAGAATGAAAGTACTAAAAAGCAGGTATATTACTGACCTTTTAAAAAGATTCTGGTTTCCCTGGCAAGAAACTTGAACTTCACATCTTTAAAAAGGCATTAAACCTTTTGGGAAGGAACTGTGTTTGATGTGAAACGGTCGCAACAGATGTAGTCGAAGGGGCAGTGAGCGTCACCCAGCCCAGGTGGAAGGGGACGGACCTCAGCTTGTGACCTAGGGGAAGGGCAGGGAGAAACCTTGAGACTGATGGGATTGGAGACTCTTGAATAGAGACCTGCTATTACCTCAGTGATCTGTTCTCCTGGGCCTAGTTTAGTGCTCTTCCCCCCCAGCACCCCCCCCCCCCCAACCCCATTAGGCCTCAGTCACTGATGGGCATGGTGGGGGTGGAGGGGGTGGGGGGGAGCAGGAGGGTCTAGTGGGATGAAAACAGCCCCTTCACCCACTCCTGGTGTCCGTTTGGGACCCTTTTGAATTCCGTTCATGGTGCCATCCAGCCAACCCCCACCCCTTCTCACGGAGGATGAGTGGACGGTTACTGTTCCGGAGGTAATAAGCCCTGCTCATATCCTCATTAAAACCTACTGAGGATCCCTCTATACTGTAAGCTCCTGTGGGCAGGGAACATGCATGCCATCTTTGATAATGTATCTTCCCTAACACTTAGTACAGTGCTGTGCACACAGTAAGTGCTCAGTAAATCCCACTGGTGGATATTTTTGCTCACTATCATTATTATTGTATTTTATTGTATTGTAATTTATCTATTTATTGTATTAATGTCTGTCTCCCTCTCTGGACTGTAAGCTTGTTGTGGGCAGGAATGTATCTATTATATTATACTCTCCCCAGCACTTGGTACATTGCTTTGCACATAGTAAGTGCTCAATAATTACAATTTCATGACTATTCAGCACTTACCTTGTATAAAGAGCTGTTCTAAGTGCTGGGGTAGATAAAAGTTGATCAAGTGGTACAAATCCATGGCCCATATGGGGCGAACAGTCTAATTAGGGGAATAACTGGTATTGAATCCCCATTTTACAAATAAGGAAACTGAGGCACAGAGTACAGTACAGTGTACCAAATCCATCTCTGTCCTCAAGAAACTTACCATCCTACAAGGAAGACAGACATTTAAATCAGTTACAGTCAGGGGAAGCCACAGAGAAGAAGGACCCATTTTTGGAATAGCAGGAATGGTCTTTACCGCCCTTTTCACACTCTTACCAGCTCCCCACGTGCCCAGCCACACGCATGATGAGGCACCCGGCGGGAAGCAGGTGCAATCTGTGGTTGGAGTACAGATTTTTTCTCAGAGCTCAGTGCCAGCAAACACCGTCGTGTCCTCATGCATTTCATAAGTCACTGTTGTCCGTGAGCGATTTAGGAAGGGTCAAATTGGATGTGGCCCTCTCCCCAAAAAGTAAGTCCAGAGCCAGAAAAATGGCATTAGCATCAAAGCATGGTGGGAACACTTGTGTACTCCAGCCCCACAAGCCCTTGTGTCCTTATTCTCACACACTGCCATTTCCCTTGTCTGTCATTCATTTTAATGTCCATCTCCCCCAACTGGACTAGAAGCTGTCTGTAGGCAGCGACTATGCCTACCACACTACTGTGTCCCCCCGAAGACTTAGTTTAGTGCTCTGTACACAGTGCACACTCAATAAATTCCATTGATGATGATAGTAATCGTAGTATTTATTAAGCACCGTATGCCAGGCATCATATTAGGTGCTGGGGTGGATACAACTCGCATCAAAGTTTTCTGGCCAGAATTATAACTGTGCAACATGCAAGGCTGAAACCATCATTTTCAGGGGGGCAGAGGGTGTTTTTAGGGGTTTACAAATAGGCTAGGATTTGTCAAGGGCCATCTGATTTTAAGGTCCCCAGCCTTCAAGTAAATGCAAGCTGCACAAGGTCCGAGCATAATGTGGTCATAGAGCAGGCGTTCAGCCTGGCCGCTCACTTCAAACCTGACTGCTTCAACCAGTTCCCTCTGAACACCCAGATTCAGCCATTTGTAACAAATTGTCTGCCATCTGGGCTGCCGGTTATGTGCACGTCAAGGTTTCAAACTTTTTATGAGTTGAAAAGTGGTGTTTCCTTCTTGGTAATGATAATAATAATAATAGTTTTAGTTTTTAAGCACTTTATGTACAAAGCCCTCTGCTAAGTGCTGTGATAGATATAATGCCATAGTCCCTGCTGCATATGGGGCTCACAGTCTATGGGGAAGGGGATTAGACATTTAATCCCCATTTTACAGATGAGGAAACTGAGGAACAGAGAGGTTAAGGGACTTCCCTAAGTCCATAAAGCCTTTTTATGGTATTTAAGTGCTTCTTCTATCCCGGGCACTGTACTGAGTAGTGGGGTAGATACAAGATAATCAGGTTGGACACAGCCCTGTCCCACAAGAGGCTCACTGTCTTAATCCCATTTTATAGATGAGGTAACTGAGGCACAGAGAAGTGAAGTGACTTGCCCAAGGTGTCACAGCTGGGAAGCAGCGTGGCTTATGGAAAGAATACGGGCTGGGAATCAGAGGTCTTGGGTTCTAATCCCAGTTCTGGCACTTGTTGGTTCCAGCACTTGAGAAGCAGCATGGCTCAGTAGAAGGAGCACGGGCTTGGGAGTTAGAGGTCATGTGTTCGAAACCTGGCTATGACACTCGTCAGCTGTGTGACTGTGGGCAAGTCACTTAACTTCTCTGTGCTTCAGTTACCTCATGCGTGGCTCAGTGGAAAGAGCCTGGGCTTGGGAGTCAGAGGTCATGGGTTCGACTCCTCGCTCTGCCACTTGTCAGCTGTGTGACCATGGGCAAGTCACTTCACTTCTCTGTGCCTCAGTTACCTCATCTGTAAAATGGGGATTACCTGTGAGCCTCACGTGGGACAACCTGATTACCCTGTATCTACCCTAGCGCTTAGAACAGTGATCTGCACATAGTAAGCGCTTAACAAATACCAACATTATTAAGACTGTGAGCCTCATGTGGGACAACCTGATTACCTTGTATCTACCCAGCACTTAGAACAGTGCTCTGCACATAGTAAGCGCTTAACAAATAGCATTATTATTATTACTTGTCATCTGTGTGACTTTGGGCAAGTCACTTCACTTCTCTGGGCCTCAGTTACCTCATCTTTAAATTGGGATTATGACTATGAGTCCCACGCAGGACAACATGATTACCTATATCTACCCCAGTGCTTAGAACAGTGCTTGGCACATAGTAAGCATTTAGCAAATACCATAAAAAAAAAAAGGTGAAGTCAGGTTTAGAACACAGGTGCTTCTGACTTCCAGGCTCATTGCTCTATCCACTCGGCTATGCTGCTTCTCATTAGAGCATTCTCATAAAGCATTAGAACCTAGGCTTCCTAACTTGCAGTTTTGTTTTCTTTCCACCAAGTTGTCATCATGTTTTAAGCAATACATGTAAAAGGGAATTAGTTGAGAATTTTAAAACTGATGGAAGGCCTCGATGAAAGTGATGAGACTACACACTTGGGATCCTAAGAGATGGAAAGAAATCAGCAAAGTGAATGAACTCTAAGAAAGCTTAAGACAATAGTAGGGAAGAAATATTGAAATAAAGAAATCCCACAGAGCTGAGTGCTTTGTAGAGAAACTTGTAGCTATATGAAGATTAAATACTGGTGACAGGGAGCATAGATAAATGAAACGCAAAGATAATCGAAAAACGTCATTTAAGACCATCGTTTCTGCCTTCTCTCCAGCACATCTTTTACTAGAAGTGGTAACAAGTGGGTAAAGTTGTCTGATATTAGTTTCAACAAATTTCCATTCTCTTTCCCAGTCTCTAATGAGCAATATGACAGTCAAAGGCATGTGGAAGAAGAAAGAGAAACAAGAGAGTCTGGGTGATGAATCCACAGATTTAATAAATAGCTCTGGTGTTGGAAAATTATACCAGCTCACTTTAAATGACTACAGATGGTGAACCCTGTGTGAGGCAGGAACTGTTTCTGATCTGATGATCCTGTATAATTCCAGCTCTTAGTTGAGTACGTGTCAAAAACCACAATTAAAAAAAATTATTACTTTTGTATTAAGTCTGAATCCCACTAGTTGTTATAGTATTTTTAGCACTTACTATATGTCAAACACTATTCTAAGTGCTGGGGTAAATACAACTTCAACTAGGCAGCATGGCCTAGTGGAAAGAGCATGGGCTAGGAAGAAAGAGGACCTGGGTTCTAATCCCAGGTCAACCACTTGTCTGCTGTGCAGTCTTGGGCAAGTAACTTAACTTCTCTGTGTCCACAGTTACCTCATCTGTACAAGAGGGATTAAGACTGTGAGCCCCAAGTGGGATGGAGACTGTCCAACCTGCTTATCTCATATCTACCCCAGCCTTTAGCACATAGTAAGCACCTAACAAATACCATTTTTTAAAAAAACTCATGCACAGTCCCTGTCCCACATGGGGTTCACACTTTACTGGTGGAGGGAGAACAGGTATTGAGTCCCCATTTTACAGATGAGGTAACTGAAGCACTGAGAAGTGAACTGAGTTGCCCAGGGTCACACTGCAGGCAAGTGGTAAGGTTGGAATTAGACCCCAGATTCTCTGACTCCTAGGCCTGAGCTGTTTCCACTAAGCCATGCTGCTCTGTACTGCAAGAACTGATCTTTCTAGGGTACCATCATTCCTGTAGTCTTGCGATGTGATCTGGTGTTCAAATGTTTTGAGCCACAAGAATAGACTCAGAAGTTGCAGTAATAATTTTGCTGTATGTTAAGTACTTACTGTGTTCCAAGCACTGTGTTAAGTGCTGGAGTAGATAGAGAAATAATTAGATCAGACACAATTCCTGTCCCACAAGGGACTTCCAGTCTAATTAGGGAGAGAGAACAAAGTATCAGCTGGAGACTGCTTTGGGTGAGACAGGAAATGTGGGATGAGGAGAAGAAGCAATGTGGCCTAGTGGATAGAACACGGGCTTAGAAGTCAGAAGGACCTGGGTTCTAATCCCGACTGCTCCACTTGTCTGCTGTGTGACCTTGGGCAAGTCATTTCACTTCTGTGGGCCTCATTTACCTCTTCTATAAAATGAGGATTAAGACTGTGAGCCCCATGTAGGATTTGGACTGTGTCCAACCTGATTAGCTTCTATTTAAGCCAGCACTTAATACAGTGCCTGGAACATAGTGAGCATTTAACAAATACTATTAAAAAAAAAAGAGGAAGTGGGGTCACCCTTTTCCTCATGGGGATGAACAGTATCTTACCAGATAGGCCTGATCAAATACTGCAGCTGCTGTAGAATGGCCCTGCTGTCTCTTCAACAACCAGGCAGACACCTACTCATGTGGAACTTTTATTTAAGGAATTCCCCTGCCTCCTTAAGCTTATTTTCTATATACTAATAATGAGAATGCCAGTAGACTTCTCGATAAAGATTGCTTATTTGCATTGCCTCTGTACAGGCGCTGTAATTCAGGAATAATGAATAATTCATAAGTGTCAAACAATGTTGTGTTTGTTTTTTTTTTAATCAAAGTTAACTTTTATGTTAACTTTTATTGAACGAGTGTTTAAAGTGACTTTTGACACGGTAAAAATCACTGATTTTTCTTTCATGGTATTTATTAAGCCCTTACTATGTGTCAGGCACTGTTCTAAGCACTGGAGTTGTTACAAATTGTTAATCAGGTTGGGCGCAGTCCGTGTCCCACGTGGGGCTCACAGTCTCAACCTCCATTTTACAGATGAGGTAACGGAGCCATAGAGAAGTTAAGTGACTTCCCCAAGGTCACACCCAGAAGACAAGAGGCAGAGCTGGGATTGGAACCTAGTTCCTTCTGACTCCCTGGTCTATGTTCTGTCCACTAGGCGATACTGCTTCTCAGTGATTACATGTTTCCGTTTTGACTCACTACAAAATTTACTCTTATCCCAGAGTATTGATTGACTGATCGCTGCATGTTCAAAAGGTGATTGCTTGGAGGTCAGTTCTGTGAACTTTATATTTTATCATGGCATATTTTATCAGGGTATTATCATGGTATCATGCTTATTATGTATCAAGCACTGCTCTAAGGTCTGGGGTAGGTACAAGTTAATCAGACTGGACACAGACATTGAATCCCTTTTTACAGAGGGGGAAACTGGGGCACAGAGAAATTAAGTGACTTGTCCTGGGTCACTCAGCAGGGAAACGGCAGAACCAGACTAAGAACCCAGATCCTCTAATTCCCAGGCTTGTGCTCTTTCCAGTAGGCCATGCTCCTTCTCTATATCTGTATATAGACATTGGAAGGTAGATCTAGAGCTCTATCAAATCAGTTTGAGCCCAGGCATTAATACTGTGGCACTGATGGGTGAGTACCCTAAGAAGATGCACTACAACACACTCTCCCTTTCTCTCCCATTCCCCTTTAAACAACAGAATAAAATAATAGGGCTGTTATCTTTGTCTCTTTCAATTTCATTCAGTGTTATTTAATGAGCACTTACTCTGTGCCAGGCACTTTACTAAGCACTTGGGAAAGTACAGTATAACAGTGAACAGACACATTCTCTGCCCCCACAAGCTTATAGTGTGTGTGGGGGGAGACGGACATTAATTTGAAGAAAGTAATGACAGATATGTACGTAAGTGCTGGGGGGCTGGGAGGTGGGATGAACAAAGGGAACAAGTCAGGGCAACGCAGAAGGGAGTGGGAGAAGAGGAAAGGGTGGCTTAGTCAGGGAAGGCCTCTTAGAGGAGATGTGCCTTCAATAAGGCTTTGAAGTTGGGGAGAGTAAATGTCTGCTGGATTTGAGGAGGCAGGATGTGGGCGAGAAGTCGGAGGCGAGATAGACAAGATCAAGGCACAGTGCCTTTATATTTAGTTGCTTCCCCCATCTGTAATTTATTGTCGTGTGTCTCCTCCATTAGATTGGAAGTTTTTAGGTCAACATTATGCTGTTCACATAGTACAGTGCTTTGCCCACAATGAGTGCTCAGTAAATTCATTTCATTGGTGGGTGTGAAATTGTTAGACCGCTTCTCCAGGAGCTGGCTTTGCCAGCTTCCACTTTTCCCCTACCCTCATTTCCTTCCCTGGGTAGACTTTCAGTGTTAGAGCATTTATAAAAGTTTATTCTAAAAGCTAACCAAACTGTTTGTGTGTTTTCTCTTCAGTTCTTTAAAGGAAAAGTGTTACAAAAATGTATTCTTTTTTATATCTTTTGCTGTGAATATTATCTGATTTGGAAAGTGCCTTTCCAGTGTTCTTACCTCATTTTTCCTCCCTCTCTCTCACTTTCTCTCTCCCCCACAGTATGGATGGAGCAGATCTGTGCTTTGAGATTGTGAAACGAGCAGATGCTGGTTTTGTTTACAGTGAAGCTGTAGCCAGGTAGGTAATTTTCTAATCCCTAGATTGGATTGGCAGTGGAGGAGAACAAAATAATCCAAAAGGAATTTCAAGCAGTCTGACAGAATTTACAGCAGTATTGCTTTCATTTCCACTTTGGTTGATATTAACTTTGTATGAATTTAAATATTTAAGAGCTCTGAATGGAAACATCTGCTGGTTCTGCCCAGTAACCTATAAAGGGCTCATATTTTGACATCTACACAGGCAGGTTTACCCCTTTTCATGTTGGGTTTGTTGGGATTAAATTTCATTTTACTGTAGATCGGCATCAGTAGTTCTTTGCCTTTAAAGGTGACAGTGTGCTTGTCTTTAGATTAACTTCCTAGGGAGATTTTCCCCTGCCTAGGGAGTTAACTGAAGCAAGTCCTGTGTGCTTAGACTAACCATGTAAATTGCCCCTGATCATTAATTCTTGGTCGTATTTATTGAGCGCTTACTGTGTGCAGAGCACTGTACTAAACTCTTGGGAGAGTACAATATAGCAGTAAACAGGCACATTCACATTCCCTGCCCACAATGAGCTTGATCAGGGGCCAGAGCCCTGAAGCGTGACCTTACTCACAAAGGAAATTTACCAATCCCTAACTTCCACAGGTCCATTCTCAGTTTAGTTTGGGGTTTGTGAGGAAACTCTTGATTGTATCCTCCACAGACAGATGCTTCTGTGCTCTGGAAATCATCTGAGTGTTAGGGAGACGTGGAGAATTCTTAAAAGCTAAAAATAAGAAAAAAATAGAAAAAGCTTGTGGATGGCTGTCTTAGGCCCTTTCACTACTCTAATTCATCATGCAGGAAACACCCATACACCCACACACCCAATTTGCTTAAAGTGAGAAGTTCTCCAAGCAAAATGTTCTGAGGTTAGGATGAAGCCACCAGCTTCTCTCTTTAAAAGTTTCAAAGCCTCTGCAGCCTCTCCAGAACTAGAGGAAAATGGTAGCTTCCTTGGTCACCACATTTATTGCCATTGTTCTCGTCTGTCCGTCTCCCCCGATTAGACTGTAAGCCCATCAAACGGCAGGGACTGTCTCTATTTGTTGCCGACTTGTTCATTCCAAGCGCTTAGTACAGTGCTCTGCACATAGTAAGCCCTCAATAAATACTATTGAATGAATGAATGAACAGCCGCTTGAATGTTTGCAAGGAGGACCTTGACAGCTCCCTCGGATCCTTGGAAAATGGCAACAGTTTGGAGGTGACAGCAGGCCTGTCCTACTAGAGGCGAAAGATCTTGTTATACTGAGGAATGACTGTTAGGAATGAATTGAAAGAACAGAGCACCATCAAATTGCCTGGGCTAGAGATGAAACACGAACATGGTTACTGTAGGAGTCATCTTCAACACATTAGTGGGTGTAGAAAAGTAGAGAGGGGTTTGGATTTTTTTAATGTCCCCGTTCTCTTCCCCCCTCCCCCCCTTTTTAAGCTTTAAAAGACAGGGACAAAAGGAACTTAATCAAAACCTCCCTGGCTGGGATAGATGGAGTGACCCTTCTTACCTGCTCACAAGTTGGTGGTCGCCTCCCACCCCCAGGGTCCACATTCCTTTTCTCTTCCCCCTCCAACCTCCCCCCACCCCAAGTCATGGGAGGTGAGGGAAAGCAAAGCGGGGTAAACCTCTTGCCTGGAGGTGGATGGGAGGGCCCAGAGGAGCTCCAAAATGTGGGTGGAGGGAAATGAAGCATGGTCCTCCTATTGTGCCCCCACATCCCCCCACTCCCTGTAACTCAAGAAACAGCATGGCCTAGTGGAAAGAGCACTGGCCTGGGAGTCAGAGGACCTGAGTTCTAAGCCTGGCTCCGCCACCTGTCTTCTCTGTGACCTTGGGCAAGTCACTTCCCTGTGTCTGTTACCTCATCTGAACTAATTAGACAAAAAGACGTCGAGGAATCGACTTTATCTGCTCACTCGGTTGGCTCGCTCAACTCCTCTATGTCATGAAGCAGAAAGATAAACCAGGAAGAAATGAGAGCAGGCAAACGGGATGGACAGAAACTGAAAGACATCAAGGGAAAAACCTCTAACTGTCCTGAAGTCTCTTTCCAAGCATTGACAGTTGCAAAACTGAGTACAGGTTCCAACTGCATGAGCTGTAATGGCTAGAAAAAATTCCTGTCCCTCAAAGCATTCCCTGAATGCCTATAATTGACTCTCTGACTGACTTTCTCTCTCTCTCTCTCTCTTTCTCTCTCTCTCTCACACACGCAGTCACTCACTCACTCACTCACTCTTGGATCCCCCTCTAGCTAGCTGGGGTGAGTTGGATTTTTTTTTTTAATGGCATTTTTTTTTAAATGGCATTTGTTAAGCACTTACTATGTGTCTGGCGTGACACTAGGCCCAAGGGTAGATAAAGGCTAATCAGGTTGGACACAGTCCATGTCCCACTCAGGGCTCCCATTCTCAATCCCCATTTTCCAGATGAGGAAACTGAGGCACAGAGAAGTGAAGTGACTTGCCCAAGGTCACACAACAGATAGGTGGCAAAGCTGGGAGTAGAACCCAGGTCCTTCTGACTCCCAGGCTCATGTTCTATCCGCAAGGCCACACTGCTTCCCTAGCGCAGTGCTCTGCTCACGGTAAGTGCTTACTAAATATCATTGTCTGAGTGAGGGGGGGTAAGAGAGCAGAAAAGGATTTTAGGAGCGATGAAGGACTGGGGAAGGCACTCTCTCCAAAGAGCAAATAGGCCAGAAAGTTGCCCCTGTGGATCTTTTCAGACTGGTTTGGAAACTCTTGGGTCAGGTCAGAGAGCTGGCATTAGCAAGTATGGGAGACTGATTCAGGAAGCTGTGAGCCATCACCCCCACAGATTTGGCACTTAAGCCCACCTGGAGTTTGAATTTCAACTATCAAAATCAGACAGCTTGTTGAATTATTATTATCATTCTAATTTCTCACTCTTAATAACTCAAAATCACAGTTCATTCCCTCAAGAGAGAAAAGTTGCCTGAATCATGTCATTTCCTTCTCATACAAAATATCCTGTAGAATGAAATGATGATGGAGGTATGTTCTGCAAAGGAATTAGTTCTCTTCTTCCATTACTCTGAAAATCCTGCAGGGCCAAGTACATGGAGCTGGGTAGCGGAAGGTGGTCAGAAGCTAGTGTTCTGAACATCTGTCAGGTTTCCACACCTTTGCCCCAAGAAATACTTTAGAGCAGAATTTTTATGCTCATCAGAAAATTTGGGAGCATCGATCTTAGTCTGTGTAGCACAGGGCAACTGGATTTTTTTAAATCTAAGGGAAGAAGTCAAACTTATCTTTCTCTCCACAGGCATTGTGTATTTGCCATTTTAAAATTGTAGTGAAAGGACTGAGGAAGACGGTGGGCCAGTCTTGAGGTTGTATAGGAAGTGCCTTGGGTGGGAGGGAAGGAAGGAGGCACTCACGGCTCCCAGTGTTCTGTTCTCCACCCCACCTCAGAAACTGAGAAGTCAAAGATGAAGCTTCCACTGAAACCGTATGATCAAAATGGTTTTCTTCATTTTCAGTGAGAATAGGGGATTGCCCAAGTCACTCTGAAATGTGAGAGCTCTTAAATTTCTGAGAGCCACAGACCCCTCCAGTATATGAGAAAGCAGAGTTTGGCTTGTAGCAAAAAAACCCCCAGAGGGATTACCACACATGGTATTCTTTCAGAATGATTGGCTTACCCTATTCCCGGGGAACAAAAAAGCCTTAACCAGCTTGACATTGAACTGTACCGGTAGAAGGGGGAGTTGATTGTTTCTCTGTTTTGAATATGAGCTGAGTCTTTCCCTGAAAAGACTCGATCAAGAAAGGGAGAGAGAAGGCTTTCCTCCCTCTCCAAGGGATCATGCCAAAAGACAGAGTTCCAGGATTTATCAACTTGTGTGTCTGAGCCCGGCTCTGAGATGGGAGATGAGAAGTGAGGAGGTGAGTTGGAAATGTGAGATCTTCCTGAGGGCTAACCTGGAGCCTGAAATGAAATGGCGCTGTGGATAAGACAGTGGAGGTGGAGGATGAAGCAGGGAAACTGCAGAATGCCTCTGCCTCAACTTCTTTCTTCCTAGGAAGCAGCATAGCCTAATGGATAGAGCACAGGCTTGGGAGTTAGAATGACCTGGGTTCTAATCTCAGCTCTGTCTGCTGTGTGACCTTAGGCAAGTCACTTAACTAATCTGTGCCTCTGTTACCTCATCTATAAAATGGGGTGAAAACTGAGAGCCCCTGTGGGACAGGGATCATGTCCAACCCGATTTGCTTGTATCCTCTCCAGCACTTACTACAGTGCCTGGCACATGGTAAGTGCTTAACAAATGCCACTGTTATCATTATCATTATTATTATTGTTAGACATTTGCTCAGGGCCCAGGTGACAAGCTCACAGTTAGGGCTCAGTGTATGTCAACCTGAGTTGTGGCTCAGTGGAAAAACACGGGCTTGGGAGTCAGAGATCATGGGTTCTAATCCCAGCTCTGCTGCTTGTCAGCTGTGTGACTTTGGGCAAGTCACTTAACTTCTCTGTGCTTCAGTTACCTCATCTGTAAAATGGGGATTAAGACTGTGAGCCCCACGTGGGATAACCTGATCATCTTGTATCCCCCCCCAGCACTTAGAACAGTGCTTTGCACATGGTAAGTGCTAAACAAATGCCATTATCATCAACAACAAACAGAGACAAAAGATAGCCGCTTGATGCTCAGCAGCTCTCACTTCATGGCAGCTTCTCTTCAGAAGTGGTTGTTGTGAATAAGTGAGACAGCCATACCAAACTCATTCAGTCGTATTTATTGAGCGCTTACTGTGTGCAGAGCACTGTATTACATACTTGAGAGTACAATACAGTGATACCCTGAGCAGCTTGTGCTGTCAGCTGGCCCCAGTCAGTTCAGTGCATGAAACCATTTCCCATGGCTGGTGATGTGCTTCGTTAGTTGTTGCTACCAGGATTGGGCCCAGTAGAACTAAGCAGACTCACTGCCTCAGATTTAGACCAACATCCCAGTTTCGGACTTACCTTTTAACATGAATGTAATTCTTAAATTCCCCTGAGGTACCTCCTCTTTTGGAAATGTTGAAAACAGCCAACTCACATAAGCCAAAATAGTTTTTGAGTCATTCCAGAGTAAATATCAAAGCAGTAGCCGAAATGCAGAAATCGAACCACAGCTCAATATTTCTCTCCATTTCCATGATGCTACAAAGAACACCCAAGTCCTCACTTCTGAGAATGGATAATTTTAAATCGTTGTCTTCTACGAACTTGCCTGAGATGTATTTCTCCCCACGCTTGTTCTTGGAACTTGATATGGCATATCTGGGAACGCATCTACCAACTCAGTTGTATTATACTCTCCCAAATGCTTAGTACAGTGCTCTGCACACAGTAAGGACTCACTGATTAAATGATCATCTCAATTACAAATTTCTACTTGGAGAATTATATTTCCACATAATGTGAACAAAATGTTTACCAAAAAGGGGCTCCAACACTATGTAGTAATATAATTGTGATATTTAAATGATCAAGAATTGTAATTTTTCTTAGCTGATGATTACCTTAAATGAGATCAGGTTATTGGAATATACATTGCCCTTCCCAAATTGTTCTAGTGTCTAAACAACTTTTTGGGGTTGATAAAGCACGGTCCCTGATTTGGGGTTTTGAAATAAGACTTGAAAAATGCCTCACCGAACTTACAGGTTTTAGTCAGATCAGTTGATTTGAATGCTTTTTTCTGTTCACAGCAAATTCACACAACCTTTAGAAATGAGGATGCGATCACGTGGTCTGACCGGGAATGAAAGTGCAGCCCTCTATCTGAAATTCAAAATCTGTTTCAGTTCGTTTGTTGAATTCCTCTCTGAGACACTTAAAATTGAATGCTTTAGGCAATAGATTTGATTTCATTTTTAAATAAAGTGGTTTCAATCAGTCGGTATCAATTAGGATTTATTGAGTGCCTGCAGGGGTCATAGTCTGGTAGTCCTAGCCCTTGATTTGAAAACTTACAGAGCGAATCCATCTATTCCCATGTGTTCCAGGTAGGGTTTCTCTCTCATAGGGTTAAGGTTAGGCATCTCAGTAGTCCAGTGTGAGGCAATCTGATCTGTTTGCTTTGAGGTAAAGATGATGATTCTCCTTGACTTTGTTGAAACCAGGAGCAATCGTTTGTTCTATCATACGGATACTGTTATTGGAGAATAGTGCTAGGGGCCAGAGCCCCGGTTTAGGCCAGATGAGCTGAGCTCCCAACAGGGAGTCTGTGTTTGGTTAAAGAGTGGATTGGGAGTATAGGTAAGACAAGGAGCTGATTCTAGATGTGTGAGATGAGTTTTTTCTAAAGCTCGAAGCCCATGGTCCAGAAGGGAGATGAGCATTGTATGAGGAACTTGGAGGTGCCTGCTTTCAATAGCAGCTTAGGCTAAATGTTAATTTGCTGTTATTCATGACTGGAGATTGTTATGGCGCTGACCTGAGAGAGCAGAAATCTTCCAGTAGGTTGCCCTGAACTGGAGGGTTCAGCACATTTTCTGTCCGTCATCATCTACTAAGCCTTAGAAATCTTTATTTTGTAATAATAGTGATGTTTTTTGTGAGCGCATACTATATGCCAAACACCGTATGAAGTGCTGAGGTAGATACAAGATTACCAGGTTGGACACAGTCTCTGTACTACACAGAACTTAAAGAGAACAGGTATCAAATCCCCATTTTACAGATGCTGAAAGTGAGGCACAGAGCAGTTAAGCGAATTGCCCAAGGTCACGCAGAAGGAAAGTGGCGTAACCAGGATTGGATCTCAGTTCTCGTGACTCCCAATCCTGTATTGTAAACTTCTGGAGGGCAGGGTTTGTATCTACTGTTTCTGGTGTATTTTCCCAAGCAAGTGCTCTGCATGCAGTACACACTAAATAGAGCTGATTGATTGGTTGACTAACAGGAAGAGAGCATGGTTAGTGAACAGAGCACACATCCCAGTTATACCACTGACCTGCTGTGACCCTGAGCAAGTCAATTACCTTCTTTCAGCCTTAGCGTCCTCATCTGTAAAACGGGGATGATAAAGATGATGCTGGCATTTGTTAAGTGCTTACTGTCAGTCACTGGGAGAGATACAAGCTAAGCAGGTTGGACCACAGTCCATGTCCCTCATGGGGCTCACAGCATTAATCCCCATTTTACAGATAAGGAAACTGAGGCACAGAGAAGTTAAGTGACTTGCCCAAGGTCACACAAGCCAAGTGACTGTACTGTTTCAGGAGTCAAAGTTGCTTAACAAGAAAGACAACTAATAAGGTTTAAACAAGATAGGGTGAACTACTCCTCAGTCTTCAACACCCCCAAGATGCAACATGGGAGGTAGCCAGTAAGGAGTAGAGGAGGCCCATTCCCCCCCACTAACTGTGCCATGGCCATGGCAGCCACACAAAGACCTGGGTAAAGGAGGAGAGGTAGTTATGGGCATGGCTAGGGATAATCATTCCTGCTTCTGCTTACCTGACGGGAACGTTGTAAGGACTCAAATGCAATAAGTAAAATCTCTTTGAAAAATAAAAGTGCTAAACAAATTTAAGGTCATTATTTCAACCCTTTTCAGCTCAACCCACCAAAAGAATACCCAAAGCAGCCAAGGGAGGGGCTTGGCTTTCTAGCGGTCCAGGCCCATGCTCTATCCTCTAAACCACACTGCTTCCAGTAGAAGAATAGAAGTAGTGGTAGTGGTATTGATTGAGTACCCACTGAGGGCCACGAACTGTACTCAGCGCTTGGGAAAATACAAGAGAAACAAGAGATGGGCTACCTACCCACAAAGCACGGGCTTTGGAGTCAGAGGTCATGGGTTCGAATCCCAGCTCGGCCACTTGTCAGCTGTGTGACTTTGGGCAAGTCACTTAACTTCTCGGTGCCTCAGTTCCCTCATCTGTAAAATGGGGATTAAGACTGTGAGCCCCACGTGGGACAACCTGATTCCCCTGTGTCTACCCCAGTGCTTAGAACAGTGCTCGGCACATAGTAAGCGCTTAACAAATACCAAATACCAACATTATTAATCCCTCAATCAATGGTATTTATTTAGGGCTTTTTCTGTACAGTAATTACTCTCACCCCCTTTCTCTACTTATTGAAGGCACATCTCCTCCAAAAGGTCTTCCCTGACTAAGCCCTTCTTACTTCTCCCTTTTCATCTCCCTGACTTGTTCCCTTTATTCATTCCCTCTCCCAGTCCCAAAGTTCTTATATACATATCTGTAATTTATTTACATTAATGTCCATCTCCCCCTCTAGTTTGTAAGCTCGTTGTGGGCCAGGAATGTGTCTCTTGTATTTCTGCATTGTACTCTCCCAAGCACATAGGACAATGCTGTGCCCACAGTAGACGTTCAATAAATACAGTTGACTGACTACAGACCACTGTACTAAGCACTTGGGCGACTGCAGTACAACAGAGTTGGTAGACACATTCCCTGCCCCCAATGAGTGTACAGTGTAGAAGGGGGAAACAGATGTTAATATAAATAAATAATAGAGAAATATGCTCAGAGGAGAGTAATAAATTAGAGGGAATAGAGCAATACTGCTTGATCCCTAGATCTGTACTCAGTATTTTAGCTCTTTCCTGGTACCTGAAAATTTGGCTGTGCCCACTACACAGGCAGAGTTGCTTCCAAATGTGAGAAATGCCATCCACTTGTGATGGTTCTCAGCAAGAGGGCAAGGACAGGACTGTTGCTGTTCACTCTGAGAGCCCAGGTGTTTATTGGCTGCGGAGAACAGAAAACCCTTTCAATTAACCCTGATTCTGGAGTCACGGGAGAGAGGGACCCACTGCCAGAAATTACAGCAGGAGTTTGCCGTACTGCTTAGGCAGCGGGGTCTGATGTACCTTTTACAAAGCACTCTCAAATCATTCAGATTAACATCGGTTTTTTTCCTCCTAATGGGAGCCCAGCTCCAGAGGTGATGACCTGTAATAAGAGTAATAGCATTAGTATTTAAGTGCCCACAATGCAGTGCATTGTAAGAGGCACTTGGGAAGTACAAAGTAAAAAAGTGACTAGTTCTTTGTCTACAGAGGAGACAGACACAAACATTTTGCAACTAGAATAAATCAAAATTAGTAATTGAATGTACAAAGGACTACAAAAGTGCTAAGGATGAGTATAAATCAGTTCTTAATATTTGTGGTATTTTTCCAGTCCTTACCAGGTGCTAAGCCCTGGGGATGATGCCACTTTTTCAAATGAGGTATAGTCCCTGTCCCACACAAGGCTAGATTGTAAACTCCTTGAGGGCAGAGAGCATGTCTGCCTACTATATTTTGCTAAGTACGCAGCACAGTGTCTTGCGTACATGAGGCACTCAATAAATGCCATTAATTTGATTTCGGCTCACAGTTTGAGGGAGAGGGAGAATAGGCATATAATCCATATTTTTCACTTGAGATAGCTGAGGCACAGTGAAATTAAGTGACTTTTGCCAGGTCCCACAGCAGATAAGTGGTGGAACTAGGATTAGAACCCAGGTCTCATGATTTGCAGTCCCATGCTCTTTCCACTAGTCCATCATGCTTCCAGTTCATATGTACTAAAGTTGACTGATGCATTTATATGACTTAGCAGGGGTGGGAAATTCATCGGGGAAGGCTTTTTGGAAGAAATGGTATTTTAGGAGGTAGAAGAACTGCTAGAAAATTGCCTCAGAAATGATGAGACCACTTTCCTGCCTTGTGATCTTGGGCAAATCACTTAAATTCTCTGGACCTCATTTTTCTTCATCTGTAAAATGGGGATTCATTACCTGTTCTGTGACAAGACAAGACTTTGCTAATGGCCTTGGAAATCTATTAAAATCTGCCAGACCACTGTTCTCCTCCTCTTCAAAACCCTTCTGAAATCCTGCATCCTCCAGGAAGCTTGCCCTGATTAATTTTTCTTCTATCCTGATCATATTCTCCCTTCTATAATCTCAGCAACAGGGAGTATCTATTGTCCCTCTTACTTAGGCTGTGAGCCCCATGTGGAAAAGGAACTGTGGCCAACCTTATCTTCTGTCTACTCCAGCACTTAGTGCAGTAATAAATACTGCAATTTTTATTACCACTCTTATTATTATGTTGTTGTTGTTGTTGTTTGTTAATCACTTACTATGTGCCAGGAACTGTACTAAGCACTGGGGTAGATACAAGTTACTCAGGTTGGACATAGTCCATGTCCCACATGGGGCTCACGGTCTTAATCCTCATTTTATAGGTGAGGTAACTGAGGCATAGAGAAGTTAAGTGACTTGCCCAGGGTCACACAGCAGACAAGTGGAGGAGCTGGGATTAGAACCCAGGTCCTTCTGACTTCCAGGCCCGTGCTGTATATTCACGCTTCTTCTCAATTATTATTATTTAAGTTTGATGGGAAGATTTGGTGGGGAGCCTTGGCCAATTGTCAGGCGGTTTAGTTTGATTCGGAAAGACACAGGAAACCTTTGGAGGGTTTTGAGGAGGGGAGACAGGTGGGCCCAGCGGTGCTTGAAAAAGATAATCCGGGCAGTTAAAATTGATTTTATATTGGGTCAAGGCGGAAATTGTTTTCTGCCTTTATCTAGTGAATCAATCAATACTACTCTTTGAGGGCCTACTGTGTGCATTGCTCTGAACCTCAGTAGAAAATGACAAGATTCCTGCCCACTGGGAAATCGTAATCTGTCTGGGGAAACAGACATAAAATAACTTACAAATAGGAGGAAGAAGCGTTCAAATAGTATGCAAAATTATTCGTACAAGTGCAACGAGATGTTGTGAGTGCAAAAGTGTTGAGATGATAGAAGGAAGGATGTGATCAGGAGAGAAGAAAAATCTATCAAGGCCAGCTTCCTGGAGGAGGTAGGATTTTAGCCAGGTTTTGAAGATGGGGAGAACAGTGGTCTGGCAGATTTGAGCAGATTTCCAAGGCCATTAGCAAAGGCTTGTCTAGCAAAATTCCTAGTTCTTCGGCACAGGCAACCTAATAAAGCCGATCTGTCCATTAAAGACAGCGAATATTGTATTCCAAGATCACTCCACAGTAAAATAACTCAAATCAGGTCAGGCTTGCCTGTTCCACTTTCATATTAAACTGTGAGAAAGTCACATGCACGGTCTCTGAAATTTTGGCTAATGTTGCTTTCAGATCATCTCAAGAATACCTATTTTGTGAAAAGCATATATTTTAGCTAAATTATGGCGTTTGTTAGGCACTTACTATGTGTCAAGCACTGTTCTCAGTGCTGGGATAGATATAAGATAATCAGATTGGACACCGATTGTGCCCCACATGGGCCCTACAGTCTACATAGAACAGTGCTTGGCACATAGTGCTTAACAAATACCATAATTATTATCATCATTATTATTATTACCTGAGTTAGGCTGCCAAACTAATTTGTCTCTATATGCTTAATAGGTAATTACCTTACAACATGTTCTTGGTGATATTGAAATGTTTCTGTCCTTGCGAGTGGGGTAGCATCTGCTTACTCTGTTATACATTTCCAAGTGCTTAGTACAAGGCGGTGCACAGAGTAAGCTCTCAAATGCCATTGAGTGAAATCTGCCTGTGAAAAGATTTGACTTCCACTGGATCAAAATTCAGCAGCCAGTTGCTTGGAAATGGAGAACTTGTAGTTCCATTAGGCCCTTCTCCAGGAGAGCGGGCTCTTCTGCTCCACACCACACCGCCTTTGTAGGTCTGCTCCCTATCACCTGTCCTCCAGTCCTCCACCATAAAACCTCGCCAAAATTGAGGCAAGCCGAAACAGGAGTGGATCCTAATGGTCTTCTGCTTCGCCACTAATTCCCCAGTTAATGGTTTTGTAAAGAGCAAGGCTCAGGGGAGCGGCTCCTAGTTGCAGCAATGGAGTCTGGGACTGGATTCAGAACCTGAGGTCATAACCAGATCCTTGTCCCCGGGGAAGGGTCCCAGGGAAGTAGGAAGGCCTCTGAGCCGAAGCAGCGTGGCTCAGTGGAAAGAGCATGGGCTTTGGAGTCAGAGGTCATGAGTTCGAATCCCACTCTGCCACTTGTCAGCTGTGTGACTGTGGGCAAGTCACTTAACTTCTCTGGGCCTCAGTTACCTCATCTGTAAAATGGGGATTAAGACTGTGAGCCCCATGTGGGACAACCTGATTCCCCTGTGTCTCCCCCAGCGCTTAGAACAGTGCTCTGCACATAGTAAGCGCTTAACAAATACCAACATTATTAACATTATTATTATGTGGGCAAAAAAAAGGAGCCAGGTTTTCTCTGTGGGCCAGTGGGCCAAGAGAGCAGCTTAGGGGCCTTCTGGCAGAAGCATCTGCTGTTAACTGTATTTAAACACATCTCTAGATCATAGAGTTAGTGGGTATCAGTCAATCAATGGGTATCAAATTTGATCATCTGATAGAGTTCCTGAATTGTTGTGCAGGACTTCATTCTATTTTGGAGAAGTATTGGGTTGATATCCATTTATACTCTGCTAAAGTTTTGAAATGAAAATATTTGCATCATTTTCTTCTGAAATTTAAATGCAGTATTTCCTAATACTACAAATTATATACCTAACTGATAGGGTACTTTTATGATTAAAAATCAATTCCCACCAATTTTGGTATAATCTCATGAAATATGTATAAATGGATTTTGGTAGCATTGTGTTTCTGAACAATTTTTTGTAAGTTTGTTACACAGTCTTAGATTTATTTTGTTTTTACAGTCATTACATGAGACAGATACTGGAAGCACTACGCTACTGTCATGATAATAACATAATTCACAGGGATGTGAAGGTAAGTCATTTATCTCTATCCCAATAAAACATAGAAACCTGGCCCTTATTTCACTTGGATGGCATTTAATAGATTTCACATTTATTTGCTAGAAGTATAATTAATGACTCTTACACTGATGCCAAAAGGAAAACTTTATAGAAGATTCTCAGTTCAAACATTTTTAAATTATATTTACTGATAAGTGAAAATGTATTTGATTTACACTTCCTTGGAAAGGTATTGTAATATTTTTCTCTGTGCTCTACTTTGGAAATTCATGTTTCTTATCTTTTTTTATGATTTCAAAAATCCATTTCTACTCTGTTTATTTCAGCCGACTCTTCAGGTAGACAATGCATAAGATACCCAGGGCATTTCAGTTCAGCAAATTGTCTTAAGTTTAATTTTAGTTTTATAGCTCTCTTTAATTTCAAGTTTTCATAGAGTCCAGTATAAATTAGATCTCTTCGATGTTGCCTCATCAGTATTTCTCAAATGTTGCAGATGACTTTTAAAATCACATTTCATAAAGTGAAATAACTTCATTTTCCCCAAACCACCAAAATTCTTTTTCTGCACTTCTTTTCCCACTTCCATTGAACTCGAAGATGAGTACCATAAGGGTGAGTCTCCTTACAGAATTTTAGTTAGGAGATGTTCTCTTTATTGGACTAGAGGGAAAAAAAGCATTGAGGTTGAATTGGCCTCTGCACACTAATATAAATAATGATTCTTGTCTTAAAGGGAAAAGCAGTGTATGAAAAAACAAGGGTAGGCAGAGCCTAGAAAGAACTTGGCAGATTTTAAAGCCAGATAACATGGCTTTAGTTCATTTAAACTGTTGTTGTTTTTTTAGTTGGGGGGCGTTGTTGTTGGAGTTGCTTTATTAGGAAGTGAAAATGATGGAAATTACCAGCTATTTTCCACTGGTGTCTCTTAATCAGGAACTGAATCTTGTTAGACTCTGGCTGTTACAGTGCATCTATTTACAATAGTCGCATGCCAACAAGAGAAGTGGCTGAAAACCTGGAAGCAGGACACCAGGTGATTTATTCCACTGCTGCCTTTTGCTAAGTAAATGGTGCTTCTTTAGAGTATTCTCATGAGGGGTGCTGCAAAATTTTCTTACCTTGGGTTCACACTTTAAATCTCTCTCGCACTCAGATACCACAGTCAGGTTCTTGTCTTTGTGGCATTTTGTCTCGACTCTGTGGTTTTTGTGACCCTTGTTTTTTGTGCTTGTTTAATTGAATATATTATGCATCTGTCTCTACCTCGGTTTCCCAAAACAACTCAAGAAGACTACAGTATTTTGAACTTTGAAAATACTGAACCTTCAGTTCCTTGAACTGATGCACTTCCCTCTTTTCCAGAGAAATAGGCCTCAGAGTGACAAGTAGTCCAGTTAGGTCAGATTTCCCAGTGGTGATTAAATTTCATTGCCAGGAGATGGAATAATCAAAGATGCTCATCTCTGGTGGGCATTCAGTTCTGGCTTCTTTATCTTTCATGTCTAGGAGGGGATTTTGAGAATCTATTCAAGGGCTTAAAGTCAGTATGGAATAAGTGGAAAAGCTTATGAAGCTGGATAGGTTGTTTGCCTCAAACATGAAGATGAAAGTTAATTCTCTTCCAATTCTGCCTCTGGCAAAAGATTTCTTGAAGGAATATTGTGGCCATCATTCTCCTTATAATGAGGCCACAAAATAATGGGAGTTATCACAGGTTTAACAAAAATTGAACCTTGTGTTGAATAACCTTAGTAAGTGCTTCTGGAATTAGATCTGCCTCTGCTTCCCTGCAGAAACACCCTTTTTGTTGCATTCTTCCTCTTCCTCTTCTCCTTTTCTTTCTCCCTGAAAAGGGGATCTATTAACATTTTCAAAAGTTAAATAAGTCTCAAAAGGAATATTGTTTCTCCAGAAATGAAAACTCACCAGCTCAATACTTGGAATTGTTGCCATCTAAGCCCTGGTTGTGGATCTGCTGATGCCCAACAAAATAAGCCTTAGGGTTTCCATACTGGTCTGTTCCAAAATCCCCATGCCCTTTGTCACCTTACTTCCCCCTATTCCCTTTACTGAAGCTGCCTCATTTACCTCTTCCATCCAAAGGGGATTGAGACTGTGAGCCCCTTATGGGAAAGGGACTGTGTCCATCCCAATTTGCTTATACCCACCCCTGGGCTTAGTACAGTGCCTGGCATATAATAAGCACTTAAAAACTACCACAATTATTATGCAGCTATGCCCAAGGCATGGAGGTATGCATGCCTCCCCTATGTCTCCCCCTTAACCCAGACCTTTGTGTAGCTGCCGTGGCCATGGGACAGTTAATGGGGGTGCATGGGACTCCCCTATTCCTTGCCCGCTACCTCCATGCTGCATCTTGAGGGTGTTGAAGATGGAGGAGTAGCTCAACCTAATTTGCTTAAACCCTTATTAGTTGTCTTTCTTGCTGAGCAACTTTGACTCTGGAAACAGTACAGCCACTTGTCGACTTGTGTGACCTTGGCAAGTCACTTAATTTCTCTGTGCCTCAGTTCCCTCATCCTTAAAAGGGGATTCATGCTGTGAGCCCCTTGTGGGACATGGACTGTGTTCCAACCTGATTAGCTTGTATCTCCCCCAGCGCTTAGAACAGTGCATGACACATAGTAAATACCATCATTATTATTATTGCATTTAGCAGAATTGCCTATATGCAAAAAGGCCATTTGCACATAGCTTTTTATCTTTCTGGTAGCATTTTCCAGTGTGGAGTGGTTTGGGGGCAGCTCCCTCTGTGCAGCTTTGAATTTTTAGATCTTGAAGTTGTTCTGCAGATATTCTTACCGAGAAACCTACTATACCACGTATTAGACTGTGTCCTCGGGTTTCCGGGAATGGCATTTGTCTCCCACCCTCAGACACAGGCCTTGAGCTGATGGGAAGTCAGTTCTCAGTTCTTCTTTACCCAGGCACTCTCCCCTGTCTGCAGCAATTTTGTCTCCCTACTCTGTCTTGTTATTAGTCCTTTTTCCTCCATTGCCACTTTGACATGAAACCCAACATGGACTGAAAGTCCCCGGTGGTGTTTGAGGAGCAGTTCTAGCAAAAACGAGCTGCCTCATTTTGACTTTCAGACTTGACTGCATGTGACTTTGGTTTGTCTTCCCTACCACTTTGGCTAAGTTCTTGATCCAACCATAATAGTCATTGAGGAAAAAGAAAATAGCTTAGACTTTCAGTTCATGTTCTCTCTGCCTAGAAGTAGCTCTAAACCTTAGGGATGCCAGCTTAATCATTTATGAATAAAGAAGATTTTAAGTATGTACCAGCTGCCCCCAAAAAAGGGGGGCATCTGTTCAGAAGCCTTTATTTGTTCGAAAATATAACAACAAGAAGCCTGAAGTGTTGGGATTCACACTGGGGAGAGCCAGCCACTCCGTCCCATCACATTCCAAACCCTAAGCTGACTGCTTGGACCACAGTAGTGTAACGCTTCAGGGGAGCAGAGTCTTATTGTTGTGCAAGGCCCGATCACACCATTCCTGGTACACCCCCAAATGGCCCCAGACAGCAGCATAGCATAGGGGATAGAGCACTGGCCTGGGAATCAAAGGACATGGGTTCTAATCCCTGGTCCGCCACCTGTCTGTTGTGTGCCCTTAGGCGTCACTTCACTTATCTGTGCTTCAGTTATCGCATCTGTAAAATGGGGAATAAGAATGTGAGCCCTATTTTTGAACAGGGACCGTGTTCAATCCGATTCGCTAGTATCCATCCCAGCACTTAGTGCAGTGCCAGGCAGATAGTAAGCACTTAACAAATGCCATAATTATTATTTTATCTGAATTGTGTCATGTGCCAAACACTGCATTGGGGTAGATACAGGTTGAACACAGTCCCTGTCCCACATGGGGCTCATAATGGAAGTAGGGGGAAGAATGGGTACTTGGTCCCCATTTTACAGATGGGGAAACTGAGGCACAGAGATGTTAAGTGACTTACCCAGGGTCACAGAGCAGGCAAATGGTGGAGTCAGAATTAAAACCCAGGTGCTTTGACTACTGGGCCTATGCTCTTTCCCCTAGGCCACACTGTTTACTGGTCTATGAAATGTGAAAAATGTGCAAGGATGATGGATAGTAGTGATGCTTAAAATGGAAAGGGACAAAAGTTGCCTCTTCCCAAAGATAACTTATGGTGTGGTGCTCTCCTATTAGGAGAGATAATCAGGATGAACATGTCTTAGGCTTGTTAAGTGGACACTCTTATCCTTTCTTGCCTCCCGAGCTGAGTGTCCAGTAGCTCATGATTGATTTACTTATTTGCACATCTTCACAGATGAGAGCTCAAGCTTGGATTTGAGAATTCAGGTGACTCTGATTTTAGCAAGGGGATGATAATAACAATAATAATGGTACTTGTTAAGTGTTTTCTATGTGCCAAGCACTGTTATAAGCACTGGGACAGGTTGAGGTTAATCAGGGCAGATACAGTCCCTGTCGCACATGGGGCTCACACGCTAATCCCCATTTTACAGATGAGGTAAGTGAGGCACCGAGAAGTGAAGTGACTTGCCCAAGGTCATATAGCAGGCAAGTGGCGGAGCTGGGATTAGAACCCACGGCCCTCTGATTCTGAAGATGTGCTCTATCCACTACGCCGTGCGTGGGCGGGGAAGCAGAGCCAGTTTTTCTGTAGGATAATTTGGGATAACTCCCCAATAACCCGCTCTCCTGGAGCACCCACCCATTGTGGAAGGAAACAACCGTCACAGTGCCAAGTGGGCTCTTAGAAATACGTGCTCCTGGATCTGGACAGGAGAATGGAGAGGGCAGGGTGGTCGCTTTTTTAGCGGAACTCATGATGGTGAAGAGTCTCCCGCTGGGACCAACAGATCAGCCTCGGCTCTGAGGCCTCAGAGGCGAGATCTCACTCGGAGGAATTGATTATGGTGCCTGCGGTTTGTCCAGAAACCCGTGCACTGTCTTGTACCTGCCAGTCACGTTCGCACTGGGGCAAAAGTGGAGTTACTGGGGGAGGGGTGACGCACACTAAGGTTTCTAAAGTGCTGGACCCATTAGCAGCTGAAAGAACCCCAGCATACTAAACCAGTAGGCAGTTGCCATGGTAGCCACCGTAGTCTTTTCTAAACTAGTCAACCAGCTATTTTTCTGGGTTCTTGCTGAGCATATCCAACTCGTCATTCAACCAAGGTAGCTCTTCAGCTGGGTCAATCAGCCTGGGGTATTTTTATTGCATGCTTGCCATAGGCAGAGCACAGTACTTAGTGCCTGGGAGAGTACCACCTACATCTCTAGCTTCCCAACGGCAGGGCTCCGTAACACAAAACCGTTGCATCAGCAAACAGCCCCATTCTTCGAACGCCCCCACATTCCTTCTCTTCCTCTCCTGATCAGGCATGACGATAAAGACCGTAAGCTTATTGTGAGTAGGGAAAGTGTCCGTTTATTGTTATATCGTATTCTCTCAAGTGTGTAGTACAGTGATGTGCACACAGTAAGCACTCAATAAATGCGATTGAATGAATGAATGAAAGTTCCAGCAACTGCCAACGTGTCCCAGGCTATGTGTCCGCTAGCAATAGCCCTACAGGGAAACAGCCAGTTAAGGATTTTGTTCATCAGAGAAGTGAAACATTATAGGGAAGCCACTCTCAGGTCACCCTGCACTATGAAGAGCAGCGGTTTTTTAAAGCCTTTTTAGGGAAGGACTTTGAAGTTGCTTCCAGGGTCCTTGCTTTTGGACTATTCATTTAAGCTCCCCCCTTCCACACCAGGGAGGGAGGGAGAGAGGAAATAGCTACGGCTGAAATCGAAATTTCCTGTACTTTGTTCTGCAGATAAATATTTTCTCCGGTGACTTGGCTTTTTTTCCCCCTGCAACCATAGTTTGGTAGATCTTTGGCTTCACTCAGGATTTCTTTGTGGGACTCGGTAATTTTTTAAAAAGTGGCTTTTTTCCTTCCTTATTCCTTTAAATATAGTGCCGTCTTATTTCCCTTTATGCCCCAATCCTTCCACAGCTGATTCAGTCTGTGGGCAGTACCTGCTCTTTTGTGTAATTCTTTGCCCAAGCCTTTAGTGCAGTGTTCTGCATGCTGGAAGCACTCAGTACCATTGATTGACAGACCAATTAACAGGAGAATCATTATAAAAGAGGAAGGGCTAGTTACAGTCCTCAATGAGAGGAGTTGGGTACTGGCCCAGGTTAAAAGGTAGTAGCTATGGAATGCATTCAAAAATGAACGGAGGGGACCTCCGAATATTTTTGAGTTCGGGCGACTCCAGAATTTTAACAACATACTGAGGGAAAGAGAACTCATTCATACATTTTGCCTAAGGTAGGCATCTCTGAAGTTTTCTGAAAGTGAAACGTCCAGGCCCATAGCTTTCTCTGCTCTTCTGATATCATGATTTGGAGGCTACAGGAGACTCTGAACCCTTGGTATGGAGGATAAGCCGAGATCATCTTGTTTCCCCTGCCCTATCTTTTTCAGCAGATCCGTCAGCCGAAAATGAACGTGCTGCTTTAGAAAAAAGAAAACCTTTAATATACAATTGAATAACCACTGCAAACATTTCCATTTCCTGGCATTTTCTCCAAAGCATCCTCTTCTCATTCCTGAGCAGTGAGCTGAAAAATGATCTACTGGAAAAAGGAAACATGGGCATCAAATCAGATATTAGGGACAGTTATCATTCAGGCCCTTGGATTCTGTATATTAAACCTACTCTGCCTTGCTAATTCCAGCAAACATACAAATATACAGTTCAAATGATAAAAAGTGCTTTGTAAACTTACAAGTCCATTTTAGTCACTGAAGAAAGGACTAACTACTTAAGTCCCCACAACCTATTTTTCTAAAAGTTGTCAGATGCAGTTTTTCACTCTATGTCTAAATGCCAATCGGATCATCTAAAATTTACTCATATCATTTAGCGTGTTATTACTCATACCTAATTAAAATGGCCATTGAAGGCACGTTTCCAGATTTCATAAGTGAGAAGGGGCAAGTTGTTGACCTTAAATAAAGCCACTGCTAAATTTGCCCCAAATCTCATTATTTGTATTAAACCATGGATGTTAAAAGAAAAAAGTTATGTCCAACTAAGGAATGCTGTAGATGAAGGCCTATGTTTGAATATATCTGTTTTGTGAGTAAGCAAATTTTGGGTTCTTATTATATTTAGTACTACATACCTTGGCAATTTAAATCAGTTTGATTTAGGCCAGGGAGAACATTGTAGTTGTGAAAATATATGGATTTGTCACTCCATACATTGCCTTTAATGGAAATAAGCACAATTGACAATGTCTTCATATTTTCCTATTAACATCTATAAAGATCATGAGCCGGATTGCACTTTGTTTTTCCATTTTCACATGGAACATTAGCTGAGAGTTCTATTCCAAACTGTGATAAGGAAACATAGTGAAAGCATCTTCATTTTGCAAGATTTCAGTGTTGGAGTTACACACCTGAGCCTAAGTTGCTTTTAGTAGAAGTCTTTGCAATAAATTTAACATGAATGAACTTTATTTCCTTTATAATTTTTTTGCATTTGGGGGGAGATCATACCATAAAACACTATGTAGAAGTGCCTCTGAGCATCACCATGAAACTAGCCTACGGTTCTGTAAGATGCAAAATGTGAATTATGAGTTTATGGTTGTGTGTTGTTGTTTTTCTAAGCTTATCTTTCACATTTCTCAACTTTCTGCTAGGTGTGTACTGTAAAATCTTAGCCCTTTAATTGTACATGGAGGTTTGTACGTTCATTTTTCCATTTCTGTGGAATTTTCAGTAAATAGATCGGCAGTGTGTTTGGGAGAGGCTTTGGGGCTATAGGATTCAGGAGATTTTTTAAAGAGTGCGCTCAGAGACTTCTTAAATGTTCTGTCTAGTAAAAGGAATATGAAAGGATCTGTACTACTTCTAGCAGCAGCCAGGCAAGTGAAGAAATTTTTTATTTCCACTAAATAGGTCAACTCCTGGCAGTCCTTTTTATGTAAGGCATAAAAAATTGGCTTAAATATACCATGAGGGAGAAAGCAAACTATCAGTAGAATCTGGATAACCAAAATATGCCTTTTCACCGAACTGTAAATCCGACACCTCTCCATGATAGCTGTGCGTGTCCTTATCTTTCTTAGATAACTGACGAAAGAGGAGTATGACAACACAACTACTAGAAGGGAAAACCCCACAAATGCAGTACCAACATGACTTGCAATTTGAGAAATCTGTTCCCCAAATTCTGTCTTCTGATTGTAGCACTTCTCTACCTCGGGGGTCTTGTTTAAAACGTTAGCTTCTACAATTGAGTAATAAATAATAATCGGAGCAATTACACCCAGGACAATCACCCATATATAAATGCAGAGTTTTTTCGCAAAGTCGGGTTGGCGAAATTTTTTCAAGATCCGGCCAAAGAAAATCTTTTCATAGAGGGAGGCCTTCTCCTGCGTAGGATCATGTTTCATCAACGTAGCGTAGCGGCTGATGGCAATCCACGTTAAAATTGTGAGGCTGACGAACATGCTCACGTGCATTGACAGAGTGCCAAAGCAAATTACGACCTTACATGGCAGAGACTGGTAGGTCCACTTAGACCCTTCCCTGAAGTAGGAACACATAAAAGGCATAGCACTGCACACCAGCAAGTTGGCCGTCACAAGGTGTGTAAGGTAAATGTGGGTTGACGTCCTCTTGCCTATTTTCCAAAAAAATACCCACTGGGAGAGTGTGTTTCCCAGGATTCCTATAATACACAGAATCGAGTAGATGATGGGCAGAGCGACCGATGAGGCTGCCGACGGTCGAATGCTACATGTGGAATTGTAAACCATTTGTGCCATGTCTTCCGGGAGTATCTCAGGAGCTGGAATAAAATTGCAGACAAGAGGCGTCAGAATTAGAGGCGGGTGTTCCCAAAAGTGAACAAATGAAAGAGCGGTACGTGTCTGATTCAAAAAACAGCTGGTGAAGAAAAATTCTGATTCTTCTCACCTGCGGTCAAGGTTAGTCCGATTGACTTAAAACCAACGCAATGCTGATTATGGCAGCAATTCTTTTGCCTCAACCTACGTAAAAGAAAACGGTAGATATTTGGAAATGGTAGAGATTCATACCCTCATGTTGGAGAAAACGTGAAGTTCCTTAGATTATTTCTTGCCCATCAGCCTTCTAAAGGTTTGGTCCTTGTCTTTATTGACTGTAAGCTCGTTGTGGACAGGGAATGCCACTGTTTATTGTTGTATTGTACTTCCCAACCGCTTAGTACAGTGTTCTGCACACAGTAACGCCGCAATAAATACAGTTGAATGAATGAATGAATTGAGTCACAGCCCGGGAAATCTGGCAGGCTGTCACATCTTGTTATGGTTTCTTGATTTACGTCATTGTCTGTTCTTGAACATGTGCCTTTATGTAGCCTTTGGGAAGGGGGATTTTGATGCTTCACAAAAGTTCGTTGTGGGCAGGGAAGATGTCTACCAACTCTAGTATAGTGCTCTCCCATGCGCTTACTACACTGCTCTGCACACAATTAACGCTTAGCATGGGGTAGTGGATAGACTGTGGACTTCAGTGTCAAAAGAACCTGGGTTCTAGTCCTGGCTCTGCCACTTGTCGGCTGTGTGACCCTGGGTAAATTACTTAATTTCTCCGTGCCCAGTTATCTCATCTGTAAAATGGGGATTAAGACTGTGAGCCCTTTGTTGGTCAGGGACTGTGTCCAACCTGTTTTGCTTGTACCTACCCCAGCACGTAGTACAGTGCCTGGCACATAGTAAGTGCTTAACAAATACCTAAATGATTATCATCATCATCATCATCAGGAATAAATTCCTTTGAGGGATTGATAGATATGCACCACCCCATTAACTCCACAGTTACTAGAACCCTAAATTTAGGGGTCCAACCCAGGCAAGATTTCATTAGCAAATGTGTTCATGAACCTAACATTGGGCTTGTTAGACCTGATCTCAAACCTAGGGCCACATTGGTTATTCATCTCTGAGGCAAGCTTCAACTGAGTCTTCCTCCAAGAGGGATGAGAAGCCAAATGCAGATCTCTCATCCACTGACTTTTCAGTGTGGTTTCTGGAGCTGGAACTGTTGCCCTTGAGCTAAGTTCAAACAGTCCTGTGCCTCCCCCCTACCCAACAACCCCGGCATTCTCTAACCACCCTCTCCCCCAGCCCCTGAGGGAAGCTTCAGATCTTAAGACTGCCCTGCAAAAAACACACACACTCACCCTCTCTCCTCCTCCCCCCCACCCCCCCAGCATTGTGCCTTCACAGTGCTAAACTTAGAAGGGGGAAGATTTAAATCAATCAGTGGTATTTATTCATTCATTCGGTCATATTCATTAAGTGTTTACTGTGTGCAGAGCACTGTACTAAGCGCTTGGGAAAGTACAGTACAACAATAAAGGTTGACAATCCCTGCCCACAACAAGTGCACAATATAGAGAGAGGGAAACAGACAAAAATGCAAATAAATAAAACGGCAGATATGTACTTAAGTGCTGTGGGGCTGGGAGGGGGGAGAAGCAAAGGGAGCAAGTCAGGGTGATGCAGAAGGGAGTGGGAGATGAGGACAAGTGGGGAGGGCCTTTTGGAGGAGATGTGCCTTCAGTAAAGCTTTGAAGGGGAGTGCTACTACAAGCAGAGGACAGTATTGAGTGTTTGGGAGGGTACAGTCCGTCAGAGTTGGTGTTTACGTTCTCAGCTCACAACAAGCCTGCAGTCCAAGACTTGTTTTCAGTACAGTTGAGAACTATGCAGATGGACCCCTCTGTATAACAAACACATCCCCACTTCTTACCCCTAGAACTTGGGATCACCAGTCCTTTTGCCTTAGTTTTGTTCTACCGCTTTCTCTGGGTGCCTGAGCCAAGACTTTAACAGTCCAAAAAAGCATCAAATTTACCACCTCTTTGCTAGTTGAAAATTATTTTATGCCTCTTCTTAAAAAGGTAAGCAGATATTTAGGTTAAAAGAATCACTGCTTTTGCAAAGGGGGCTGGATGAAAGAGCAAGGACCTGGGAGTCAAAGGACCTGGATTCTAATCCTGGTTCTGCCAAACAATAATAATTATGGTATTTCTTAAGTGCTTACTATGTGCCAGGCACTGTACTAAGCGCTGGGATGGATACAAGCAAATTGGGTCGGGGACAGTCCCTGTCCCGCATGGGGCTCACAGTCTCAATCCCATTTTACAGATGAGGGAACTGAGGCACAGAGAAGTGAAGTGACTTGCCCAAGGTCACAGAACAGGCAAGTAGTGAGCTGGGATTAGAACCCATAACCTCATGACTTCCAGGCTTGTGCTGTAGCCACTGAAAAGCAGTGTGGCTCAGTGGAAAGAGCCTGTGCTTGGGAGTCAGAGGTAATGGGTACTAATTCTGGCTCCACCACTTGTCAGCTGTGTCACTTTGAGCAAGTCACTTAATTTCTCTATGCCTCAGTTTTCTCATCTGGAAAATGGGGACTAAGACTGTGAGCCCCATGTGGGACAACCTGATTACCTTGTATCCCCTCCCACTGCTTAGAACAGTGCTTGGCACATAGTAAGTGCTTAACAAATGCCACCATTATTATTATTATTATTTATTATTATTATGCTGCTTTGCTGCATCTGCTGTGACCTTCGGCAAGTCATTTCACTTCTCTGTGCCTCAGTTACCTCATCTTTGGAGAAGCAGCGTGGCTCAGTGGAAAGAGCACGGGCTTTGGAGTCAGGGCTCGTGAGTTCGAATCCCAGCTCTGCCACTTGTCGGCTGTGTGACTGTGGGCAAGTCACTTAACTTCTCCGTGCCTCAGTTCCCTCATCTGTAAAATGGGGATTAAGACTGTGAGCCCCACGTGGGACAACCTGATTCCCCTATGTCTACCCCAGCGCTTAGAACAGTGCTCGGCACATAGTAAGCGCTTAACAAATACCAACATTATTATTATTATTATCTTTAAAATCAAGAGATTAAGACTGTGACACCTCTGTGGGAAAGGGATTGTTTCATATCTTCTCCAGTGCCTGGCACATAATAAGCTTTCAACAAATACCATTTAAAAAAAAAATAGAGCTCAGGACTGGGAGTCAGAGACATGGGTGTAATCTTGCCTTTGCACCTTGTCCGCTGTGTGACCTCGGGCAAGTCAATTAAATACTCTGTGCCGCAACTTCCTCATCTATATAATGGAGATTAACTACCTGTTCTCCCTCCCCCTTAGACTGTGAGCCCCATGTGGGATAGAGAACGATTATATTGCATGTACCCCAGCACAGTGCTTGGCACAAGGTAAGCATTTAATAAATACTAAAGTCATTATTAGAATTTTTACTAAAGTAGTCCGAGGTAAGAAGAAGCATAAGGCATGCACAATCCATGAATTGAAAGCACCAATTTCACTGAATTAAGTGAAATTCACTTCTGGTGGTGTTTTATAAACACAACTTGCCCTTCATTGCCTCTCAAATAAAGATTCATATCATAAAATATGCTGAAATCAAAATCTTCTCAATCCCATTCTTTGGAGTGGTGTGGTCATGATATGATTCACAAGCTTTTGGAATAGCCATAATGCTTTTCTGTTTTCATTGGCCAATAGTCATAAGTTGTGTTCTATTTTACTATATAGTCTCTTCCTTATTGGGAGACAAGAGCAATGTTTTGGAAATGGTGGACATTTTCATTGGTATTTAATCCATGTCACTTCCCCCAACCAGAATTTTGGCAGCCTCTGCACTCTCAGATATTTTGAAAACAGTTCCATTTTTTGCCCACACTCATACTCTGCACCTGGCATTTCCATTTGTTTTTGGATTTTCCAGTGGAAATTGTGCCTATCTCAAGTGAATATTATATTGGTCATATCTTCCAAGGACTGAATGTGAATCCATTTGAGAAGCAGATGGTGTTTTGTAGATGCTTCATCTAGAAAATGGTATCTCAATTGCCATTGTAGGCAGAGCATTAAAGAAATTAATAAAGCCTAATTTCTTATTCATTGACAAGGAGCCAAGTAAGAAAGGATTTTCTAGATATTCTAAGTGAGTTTCCAATATCAGGAATCATAAAAAGGTTGAAAGAGCTTCTCTGTGATAAGAACTTGATGATGTTGGCAAACTTTGAGCTCTCTGTGGGACAGGGACTGATGGATCTGATTATATTGTACTTACCCCAGAGTTTAGTACAGTGTTTAGCACATAGTAATTACCTAGTCAGTACCGTAACCATTATTAAGGATGTAGGTCAGAGACAAAAGAAGAGGTGGAGGGTGCTGACTGAGAAGGGCTTTGGGAAAGAGGAACTGGAGGCCTTCTAGTACCACGTAGGATTGCAGCATGGAAAGAGTAGTGGAAAGAGCAGAAGCCTGGAAGTTGGAGGACCTGGGTTCTAATACCGGCTCTGCCACATACCTGATTTGTGACCTTGGGCAAGTGATTTGACTTCTCTGTGCTTCAGTTCCCTCATCTGCAAAATGGGGATTCAATACCTGATGGCCCCCCTACTTTGTCCGTGAGTCCCATGTGGGACCTGATTATCTTCTATCTACCCTAGCTCCTAATACAGTGCTGGGCACATAGTAAATGCTTATCAAGTAGTATAAAAACATAAAACCACAGTTATTATAATCATGACCTCTTCCCGTCTTCCTCTTCCTCCTCCTCTTCTGCCTCTGCCAAGATGCCCTTTTCTCTCCAGCCCGTCTACTATTCTTAGGGAGCAGCAACCTGGATTCTCATTGATCAGAAACTCCCAACCTTAGCACAAGAGTTTCTCATAGTTGACCCACATCCTTTGCTGTAAGTACAGCAGGTTAAAGAAGATAGTAATACTGTTTGCTTTTTTCCACCAGACCATACCCTTAATGTCTTATAAGGCTGTATTAAATGCACTTGTATTGGATACTTAGACCCAACTTTCAAATCTACAGCATACCAAATTATTTTACTTAGGCATCTTGTAGCTGATTAAAAGTTAATTAAATCTAAAGTTATCTATTTCGTGGGAAAATTCCCAACACGAAGCTCCCTCTTTCTGTGGGGAAATACTCATTTCCTAGAATTCAGCAGAGTTAAGCAATAGGGTTAAGAACTTACTATTTCTCGGCATTCCTGTTATATCAGGCTAAACAAAATGGAGTGTCACATAAGAGTTATTCTTGAAACCCCTGTAAAATACTTCATTAGCTTGCCCCTCTGCTTCCTTTTTGCAAGCCACCCAACACACCAGAAAATAAGGAAGGTAAAATCTGCCATTGAGTGCTAGACCAATCTAAAGTTTCTTTTTATTTGTTTGTTTTGTTGTTTTTTGTTTTTAATTGTATTTAAGTCCTTACTATATGCCAGGCACTGTTCTAAGCACTGGGAAATATGCTAAGTGGACAGGACACAGTCCAAGGTCCCACAGAGAGGTTCACAGTCTTAATCCCCATTTTACAGATGAGGTAACTGAGACCCAGATTAGTGGTGGAGCCAGAATTAGAACCCAGGTCCTTCTGACTCATTAAAAGATAAAGGAAATCGAACACATAACATATTTATTATAGAGCATCTGTTGCCATCCTGACCTCAGTGAGCTTGGAATCGGGCTGAAGAGGTCTTCTGAAAACAAGCTTTCAGTCTTCAAAAATGTAAAAAGCTTTTTAAAAAAAAAAGTAAAAAAAAAATTTCTTAGTAGGAAAGACTATGTGAAGAGAAAAAGAGGAGCTTTTTCAGAGCCTGCATATTGTGGAATAAATTGCACCAGTACTCAATCACAAATCTTTGCAACTCTCTATGAATAAGATTTATTTAAAAAGGCTACAGTCAAATCACTCACCTGGAGAAGTGGTTCCTTTTTCATATCCACCAGCTTCATTAGTCAATTGGACATTTTAACCACTTTATCAAATTCTTATCAGTAACTGCAGCTCCTCCGGTCTCTCCTGAATCTGACAAAGGCGCAAGTCAGATTAACCCCGATGAGCAGTTTGTGCAGGAAGCAATGTTTCCTTCATCGCCTTCAGATCCTACAGCCTCTGTCCTGAGAAGTTTAGGTAAACTTTACATACCTTAGGCGTGTGCATTATTCTGACGGAATCAAGATCCCTCAAATGGCCTTTTCTCTTGTAGACAGCATCCCCAGATTCCCCAGAACTGTTGCAAAAACCGTGCTCATTAGCTGGCAGATCTACTTGGGATGGAAACCTTCTTTCTGCTTAGTATTTGAGGAAGTCAGTTTTCTGAATGACATTAGCCTTCTGAACAATTAATTTAGCATCAAACTTTTTTTTTAACCACCTGACTTATTTGTGCCTCCCAAGGCGAGGTTCCAATGTCTCTGAGGGTCTCCTGTGGTCCATTTGGTCTGTGGAAGAGCTGTCAGGGTTGAAAGAGGATGCCCAGAGCATTCTTGGTCATAAAAAGGCAACCCAGACCCTGGCAGGATTCCTCAAAGTGAAAGATGAGGCGGCAGGCTGTTGATGCCAAGCTGGTACTCGGGAGCTGCTGCCCAAGAGCGGGGGGACCAGAATTGGGGTAGGAAAAAGAGAACTTATATTGCAGCTAAGTCATTTGCATAAGTCAGAAGCATTCAGATTAAATAAAGTAGTTGAGTCCCCTCCAATCGATTCTCTGCCTTGCCCTCAGAGCTCTTCAAAGGGAGGTTCTCCACCAGCGGTCTGTTTTCTCTTTCTGTAGTAGTAGGGCCACACATGCTCTGGTTATCCGCGCTTGACTTGTTGAATCTCCCTCGTTCGATTGCTTCTCTCCTACTTCTGAACCCTTGCCCATGTTGCCCTTTCTTTATTTCTGGCATCAGCTCTCTGCTCCATTTCTTGAAATTACCATTCCAGACCATTCTCTGGGAGCTTTCTCCAAGCCCATCCCAGTCTTTCTCCTATGCCCCATCTGTCACCATTTCTTGCAGTTACTGAGGGTATTTGGGAAGCAGCATGGCACAGTGGATAAAGCCCAGTCCTGAGAGTCCGGAGGTCATGGGTTCTAATCCCAGCTCTGCCTCTTGTCTACTATGTTACCTTGGGCAAATCACTTCACTTCTCTGGGCCTCAGTTACCTCATCTGTAAAATGGGGATTGAGCCTGTGAACCCCATGTGGGACAGGGACCATGTCCAACCCTATTGGCTTATATCCACCCCAGTGCTTAGTACAGTGCCTGGTAAATAGTAAATGCTTAACAAATACCATCTTTATTATTATTATGTTCTTGTTTTTCCTGGGTTCCCTACTAAATTGGAAGCATTTAGGGGGCAGGAGTCCCAGAGCTAACCCTCCTGTTCGTGATTAAAATTATTATTATTTTGGTATTTATGAAGCACTATGTACCAAGCACTATACTGAGTACTAAGGTAGGTAGGTACAAGATAACTGGATCAGACAGAGTCCCCATGCTACTTGGGGATCCCAGTCTATGAAGGAAGAACCCCACTTCCTTCCCTCACCCTGAATTCCCCTGCATCAGTCCTGTGGCAGAGAAGAACAGATATTGGGCTGAAGCTCCCTCCAGACTGCAAATTCCTTGTAGACAGGGAACACGGCTTCATACTCTACAGTGTCGTTCTCTCCCAAGCACCTAGTATGGTACTTGTCACACAGTAACCTCTCCTACTCCAGCCCAGCCCACACATTCTGCTGCTCTAGCACCACCCTACTCACTGTGCCCTGATCTCATCTGTCTTGCTGCTGACCCCTTTCCCGTGTCCTTCCCTTAGCCTGGAACTCCCTCCCCCATATGTATGCCAGATCACCACTCTCCTCTATTGGTAAGGTCACATCTCCAAGAGGCCTTTACCCTTTAATCTCTCATTTCCCCACCTTACTTTCCCTTCTGTCACCTTTGCACTTCAGTCTGTGACCTTTGGACATTAGCTATTCGCCTCACCCCCAGCCCCACAGCACTTATGTATATATCTTTAAATTATATATTATAAATTATGTATTTCTGTCAGTCTATCCCTCTAGACTGTAAACTTGTTAAGGCCGGGGAACATGACTGCTAATTCTATTGTACTGTACTCTTCCAAGCACTTAGTTACAGTGCTCTGCACACCATAAGCGCTCAATAAATACAGTTGATTGATTAAGCACTCAGTAAATGCCAGGGATTGATGGATTGGATTGGATTGTTTTGTCCAGTGGAGAGGAACCAAAGTCACTTCATTCAGCTGAGCAAGGGAGAGTTGGGGTAAACTGTAGAATTTTAAGAGCAAACGGCCCCTGCCACTGTGTTTCTTTCCTAGTGCAGTAGAGAGTGGCTGCAAGGGTAGCTGCCATTCATCAGAGTACAACCTCAGGGCATACTCACAATGATAATAATTACGGTATTTGTCAGGCTCTGATCTAAGTGATATGTTGATCAGTTTGGGCACAGTCCCTGTCCCCCATGGGGATCCCACTGCTATTCAGGAGCTGAGAGCCAAAGGATGGTCTCTGAAAAGAATATTCAGTAAGAGAAATGGAAAGGAATCAGGGTCCGAAGGTAGTCTTGGTAGAATTTTGCATCTATTTTATGCAGTGTATGTTGTATTAGGAGCTGGGGAGAGTGAGAAGACAAACCAAAGGTTCTAGAAAGGGGGGAAATAACTTGGAAAGGGAAACCTGCATATTAGTTACAGGGTGGGGTTTGTGCCAACCAATTCCCAAACACCAAGTGCAGTGTTCCGCACGCAGAAAATGCTCAATAAATAGCATTGGTTATAGTAGAATATGCAAAATGTCAAAAAAAAAAAGGAGGCAGCCCTTCACAGGAACATCAGGGAAGCTATTGGACTAGTACCTTAGAGCACCTGACTGAGCGTTTGGCCAGGCTCACTGGAAAACTTTTCCTCTGGCTGTATTGCCTTATGGGATTCCATTTAGCTCTTCCCTCCTCTTCCTCATTTTGAGGTTCTTCCCCGAAGGCTCTAGCTGCTTCCCCTTCCCTCTCCTCTGGGCATACACACACACAGGTTCTGCCTCGTCTGGCTCTTCTGTGCCGAACAGGAGACGGGGGCACAAAATAGACAGCTGGAAGGGTAGGGTGAAGATATGTTTATTATGGTACTTATTGAATGCTTATTGTGTGTCAGTCAGTTATGGTAGATACAACGTAATCAGGACAGTCAGGGCCCCTGTCCTTCATGGGCATCACGGTATAAGGGGAGTGGGACTTATTCCCCATTTTACAAATGAGGAAACTGAAGAACAGAGAAGGTTTGGTGGGTAGGATTTGGGTGGTATTTAAGTGCTTACAATGTCCCAGGCACCGTATCAAGCGCAGGGGTAGATACAAACTAATCAGGTAAAGTACAGTCCAGGTCCCACGTGGGGCTCACAGTCTTAATCCCTGTTTTCCAGGTGAGGTAACTGAGGCACAGGAGAAGTTAAGCGACTTGCCCTTGGGTCATATAGCATACAAGCAGCAGAGCTGGGATTATTGTTATTATTATAATTATCATTACTATCATTGTTATCATTATTATTTTAATCATTTTAAGCACTTACTATGTGCCAGACATTGTATTAAACACTACGATAATCAGGGCAAAATAATCAAGGTAATCAGGTTGGACACAGTCCTCGTCTGACAAGGGGCTCACAGTCTTAATCCCCATTTTGCAGATGAGTTAACTGAAGCATAGAGAAGTTAAATGACTTGCCCAGGGTCACACACAAACAAGTGGTAAAACCAGGATTAGAACCCATGCTCTTTGACTTCTGGGGCCATGTCCTTTCCACTAGGCCATGGTGCTTCTCTTTTATCTGTGGGGCTAACTAAGGAAGGAGGCAGTTATCTGAAGAGTTCTGGAGAATGTTCCAAACATTTTCCAAAATTTTGCAAGGCCGGTGGTGTAGGATAAGGCAAGAGAGAAGTCTGAGAGGCAGGGGGAAGAAGTATTGACAATCTAGGGCAGATATTTTTGGAGCTCATCTTCTGAAGGCAGGATGCTGATATCAGAGCCATCTCATTTCAAAATTTCTAAAAATAGGAAGTTTTTCCTCTTATAACCAAATATCTGAATAGATAAAAATACAAGAGCACACCATTCTTTTAAAGAAAATATGACCATTGTTCATCACTTCTGTAATCATTTCAAGAACAGAAGCAAAAGCTGTCACGAATGCCGCTATTGTTATTTAAAAAAAGGTCCAGATTTTCAAAAGGATCTTTTTCCCCCAATATTGTAAGCTCTTTTTGGTCAGGGCACGTGCCTACCGTTCAGATGATCACTCTTCCCACTTTCAAAACCTTATTAAAAGCACATCTCCTCTAAGAAGCCTTCCCTGACTAAGCCTGCATTTCCCCTACTCCCTCTTCCTTCTACGTCACTTACACAGTAGATAATCACCGCACCCTCAGCCCCACAATCCTTTGTACCTATCCAATATTTATTTTCATGTCTGTTGCTCCCTCTAGCCTGTAAACTCTGTGTTGGCGAGGAATGTGTCTACCATCTCTGTTGTATTCTCCCAAGAGTTTAATACAGGGCTGTGTACACAGCACTCACTCAATAAATGCCACTGACCGATTGCTTTAAATTTTGAAAGAAAACTGGATAAGGAATAAAATCCATAGGAGAAAATACTTTCAATCAATCATTCGTATTTATGGAGTACTTACTGTGCAAAGCGCACTGTACTTACACTTGGGTGAGGAAAATCTAGCAGAGTAGTTAGACATGTTCCCCACCCACAGTGAGCTTACAGCTTAAAGGGGGATATAGGCATTACAATACTTAAAGAAAATGCGGGTACATCCATATGTCCCTTGAGGCTGAGGGAGGGGTGATAGGGTGCAGTTTCAAGTGCGAGGGTGACACAGAAGGAAGTGGGAGAAGAGGCAATTGAGTGCTTAGTTAGGGAAGGCTTCTTGGAGGACAGTGCTTTTCCTAAGGCTTTGAAAGTGGAAAGTGTGATCCTCAGTAAACTGGTCAGTAAAAAAAGACTAGAATTCTTGGGTAAAAAGCAGCGTCACATGGCGTGGAGGATGTTCTCTGTTAAGCTTGCACTGCACGTCGCCTGTTAGGGAATTACTCGCTACTTCCCTTTCTGCGAGTTACTGAGGAATCTTATCTTGAACGAGTTCTTGGCACTGGCATCGGTTTCCTTCCTTCCTATTTCTATTTGTATCTATTTGTATCTCTGTATCTATTTCAGAGTCCCCAGGTTGACCCCTGGCCCCAGGGAAGGATGAGATCCTTGAGCCGCCTGCCAACTGCTCATTTGCAATGAATAGCCCCAAATGCCCAAGTCCCTGCTCCCTGTAGGTCAGTAAGTCCCAGCAGTCTAAAGAAGCAAGCATAGCCCCTCCTTTCCCATACCCCACAGTGTCGATCAGTCAATCAGGGGCATTTAGCAAGCACTTACTGTGTGCTTGGGAGAGTACACTATAACACACCTCCAGGTTTAAATTTTATGCTACACATATTATTTTTAAAGCAAAAGCAAACAAGACACTGAAATGCCTCTTGGTTAAAGAAGTATTGCCAAAATTGAGAAGTGGAGTTCCTGAATTCTTTATTTCTCCTGGAAGCCCTCCTCTCATAAGGCGTTTCCATCAACCCAAATCCATGTTCCAGAGTGAGACATTTTAGATAAATATGTTACCAGACACCAATTTATTTGAAGTAGAGGGACAAAAAGCATTTATCTTTGTGGGTGTCCACTTTCAAATCCAAGCTGTTTGTTTAAGGCGAAAGCTCATTGTGGGCAAGCAGTGGGTCTTGTGTTGGTATTGCATCCCCCAAGTCAAGTGCTTCAAGCACTGCACTGCCAATGCTTACTATTTATTCAATTAATTCCATTATGACTAATGGCATTATATATTATATAATAACACCATGTATACCTTAGAAGAAGAAGTCGTCATTTAAAGTTGACTTTTACTCAAGAGGCAATACATTCATTGCTAGAAGCAGTGTGGCCTAGTGGATAGAGCGTGGGTCTGGAAGTCAGAAGGACCTGGGTTCTAATTCCAGTTTTGTCATTTGCTATATAACCTTGGGCAAGTCACTTCACTTCTTGGGCCTCAGCTCCCTCATCTGTAAAATAGGGATTAAGACTGTGAGCCTCATGTGGGACAGGGACTGTGTCCAACCTGATTAGTTTGTGTCTATCCCAGGAGGTAATACAGTGCCTGGCACATAGGAAGCGCTTAAATTTCATTTAAAAAATAGTTTTCATGCCTGTCCTATTATGTAGCCTGACATTCCCCCTCTATGTAGTACACCAAAAGGGGAGAAAAATAAGCCCTATTTCTTGGCCTAAGAAGACGGAGCTCAGGCATATGTGACTGCAAAATCCTTCTCAAATCCCTACCTCCATGAAGACCAGTTGAACCTCACCCCAGAGTGGACAGGCGGCCTTTTCTGGTGATGTCACTTGCCCCATTGACCAGCAGAGGGCAATCTATCATCGGCCCTTCTCATGGCTCTTCTACTACACTGCTCTTTGGGGGACAACAGTGTATTAAGGAAGCACTTACTGAACGCTGTGGGTAAGAGACTATACTGAGCTCTTTGAAAACCGCAAGTAAATGGAAAACTTCGTCCTGATCCTGAGGAGGTGAAGGTTGTGTCAATTTAGTAGGAGAACGAGAACTAATGCAATCAATCAGTCGTATTCATTGAGGGCTTTCTGTGTGTACAACACAGTACTCTTTGCTTGGGAGAGTACACAACAGCAGTCGTCAGACGAGTTCCCTACTCAGGCTGTGTGTAACCTGGATGAGTTTCTTAAAAATAACACCAGCAAGAAAATCTAACAGATGGTGATGATTATGATGACGGTATATGTTAAGGGCTTACTATGTGCCGAGCACTGTTCCAAGCACTGGGGTAGATACAGGGTTATCAGATTGTTCCATGTGGGGCTCACAGTCCTAATCCCCATTTTACAGATGAGGAAACTGAGGCAGAGAAGTGAAGCGACTTGCCCAAAGTCACACAGCTGCCAAGTGGCGGAGCCAGGATTAGAACCCAAGACCTCTGACTCCCAAGCCCGGGCTCTTTCCACTAAGCCACTCTGCTTCTCTGTCACCCCTTTCAGGTGTCACCCCTTTATATAGCTACTTTGTTAAAGGTCTATAATCAAGTAACTTTCCTCTTCAGTATTGACAAGCATTTTTGTTGACTGTTTAGTTTCCATTTAGGGAAGCAGCATAATAATAATAATAATGTTGGTATTTGTTAAGCGCTTACTAGGTGCCGAGCACTGTTCTAAGCGCTGGGGGAGATACAGGGTAATCAGGTTGTCCCACGTGTAGCTCACAGTTAATCTCCATTTTAGAGATGAGGGAACTGAGGCACAGAGAAGTTAAGTGACTTGCCCACAGTCACACAGCTGACAAGTGGCAGAGCCGGGAGTCGAACTCATGACCTCTGACTCCGAAGCCCAGGCTCTTTTCCACTAAGCCACGCTGCTTCGCATGGCTTAGTGGAACTAGCACAGCATGGGGAGTCAGGAGACCTGGGTTCTATTCCTGACTCCCCCCGACTTGCTGGCTGTGTGACTTTGGGTAAGTCACTTAACTCCTCTGTGCCTCAGTCTCTTCATCTCTAAAGTGAGGCTAAAGTATCTGTTCTCCTCTGCACGTAGACTCTGAACTCCATGTGAGATGGGGACTGTGTCCAATCTGAGCCCAATTTGGGGTGCCCAGCTGACACCAGAAGGACCTGGGTTCTAATCCCGACTCTGCCACTTGTCTGCCATGTGAACTTGGGCAAGTTACTTCATTCTCTGTGCCTCAATTTCCTCATATGTCAACTGGGGATTAAGAGTGTGAGCCCCGTGTGGGACAAGGACTGTGTTCAACTTGATTAACTTATATCTACCCCAGTGCTTAGAACAGTGCTTGGCTACAAATGCCATAACAAGTACGGTCAAAAAGAAATCATAGTCCATGCCAAGGAGAGCAACACAAAAAAAGCCACGTGCCTGCTGTTGACCTTGGGCAAGTCACTTAACTTCTCCGTGCCTCGGTTTCCTCCTCATCTATAAAGTTAGAGTTAACTACCTCTTCTCCCTCCTGTCTAGACTGTGAACCCTATGTGAGACAGTAACTGCGCCTGCCCGCACATGATTATCTTGTATCTACCCCAGCGCTTAGTACAGTGCCGAACACCTAGCGAGGACTCGACAGACCCCACAGTATATTATAATTATTGTGGCCACACTGTGGCTTCCCCTCAGCTGACATTGCCACTCTGCTGGTAGGGCGGAGTGCCTTGTCATAGCTTCCTCTGGTCACTTAACTTCTTTGTGGCTCAGCTTTCTCATATGTAGAAGGATAAAATCTATTTTACTCTGCGTCTTAGACTGCAACCCCCATGTGGAACAGAAACTGTTTAATTTGATAATTTCGTATCTATGCTGTCATTTTGCACAGTGTTTGGTAACTAGTATGTGCTTAGTAAGTTGTCTCCCTGACTTTCTGTGACTCTTTCCCTCTTGGTCTCTCTCTCTAGATTGTAAGCTTGTTGTGCACAGGGAATGTGTCTGTTTATTGACCACTTTATATTTAAAAGACCGTGTATGTGATTTTCTTCTGAATGCTGACTGTATTAAAAGTATCCTCATCTCTGTTTTTCCCCATCAGTTGTGTTTCTCTCTATTACAAATTTAACTCTCATTCTAAATTATGCTCATGTCACACTCTGCTTCCCTTCATCCTCAAATTAGAATGCAGTCGACACTAATGAACAAAGTAGACTTTCTCTTTTATACCTATTCAAGTGCACAGCACAGTGTTCACAGATTAAGTGCTCAATAAGTGCCATTGAGCAATTGATTGAGCAGACATCTCTCACCATTGAGCTTATTTCCCACCGGAGAACGTTCCCTTCCATGCTATCTTTAGGTTTTAATTATTTGTTCTGACCATCGGACAGAAATCCACTCCAATTTTATATTGGATACTATAGTAGGCAAGTTAGAATTCATTTCCCCTTGAAGTGGTTTTGCAAAGTGTGACTAAATAGCAACTATTGATGATCCTCTTGGGGGGAAAGGTGTAAAAATGAAAAAAAAATCTAAAATTATTTTTCAATCTTTACTAATAAGTCAAGACCACTATATCTTCTGTCCTCAGTGGTTTGTCATATCCTCTCTAGTTAATATTTTTGAACAAAGACAATGTTTGAAGAGATAGAAGAACAAGCCACTTAAGGAGTAATGATGGTATTTATTAAACATTTACTATGTGCCAGACCCTATAACCTGATTGGATTCATTCCCTATGTCCCGTATGAGGCTCACAGTCTAATGAGGAAGGAGAACCAGTGTTTTATCCTCCATTTCACAGAAGAAGAAACTGAGGCACAGGGAAGTTAAATGCCTGGCCTTTGGTCACACAGCAGTTATGGCAGGGCCAGGACTCAAACCTGGGTTTCCAGCCACCCAGCCTCATTCCTTTTCCCCTAAACCTATGGAATTAGGGATACACAAATCTGCCTAGGTGATTTTTAACTCTTCACTTTTTGCCCTCTAGAAATATTCCTGTGTGTAAATATTATGTTATGAATATGTGAGACTATTGTAATATATCAATATTATAATCCTCTGAGGAGGCAAAAAGCAGGTGGCCATTTTATTCCAGAAATGTGAGAGAACCGTGTATAATGGCTTCTGGGAATTGAATTTTGGGCTTTTGGGAGTCCAAAGAAATCTTGAAGAGCACATGCATTTCCCTGGGGAATTGCTTGGAGTTCCAGTTCTCCCCTGCTGAGACAAAGTGTGACAGGCTCCCCATCCAGGCCGAGACAGGACGGGGAGTGGGATCATTTTTCCACATGATGTCAGAGGGAGAGCTTCCTCCCTCCAGGGTCCCGAAATGCAGTCCATATTGAGATTGGCTTCTCTCCTTGCAGCTCCTATAGGGATAAAGTGACACAGAGGTTCGCGCGTGGAGGTGGGCTGGGTGGGGGTCTCGTCCACAGGAGTTCTGAGACACCCTCCCCACCCAGGCTACCTCCCAGAGTTGAACTGGGCTCCCAGCACTTCTCAACTGGGGCAATTTGGGAGCTTCAGGAGAAGCAGATTCGACCTGGGAAGTTCCCTCAATCTCCTGTGCCTCCCCTCCAAAGCTGGGATGTGAAGAAGTAGCCTGGCTTAATGGATAGATGACGGACCTGGGAGTCGGAAGGACCTGGGTTCTAATCCCTGCTGGGTGACCTTGAGCAAGTCACGTCACTTCTCTGGGCCTCAGTTTCCTCATCTGGGAAATGGGGTTTAAGAGTGTGAACCCCATGGGGGACAGGGACTATGTCGAACTTGATTAACTTGTCTCTACCTCAGCACTTGAAACATTGCTTGGCATAAAGTAAGCACTTAAGTACCATCTGGGACATAAATTGAATTGGGCTCCTGGCAGGCCTGATGAAGGATAGGTTAAAACGCGGACCTTGAATCCTTGGATCTGTGTGCCTCAGCTGACAATCTTCTATCGATCTTCAGCAGGCAAAAAACAGTTTATAAACCTCCCTTCTAGGACCATTAAATTTTCAGGTCAGTTAAGTGAAACTCAAGTCCTGCTACTTCCCGAAGCCGCCTTGCTCGTCAGATGTGACAAAGTCCACTGGTTCAACTATGTTCGGGTCTTAAAAACTTACTTTGCAAAGGTATGTACATTCCCCTTCCTAAGTCTGTAATTCTGACAGCATGAAAAAGGGTTCCAGCAGGGCCTAGTGAACAGAGTATGGGCCTGGGAGTCAGAAGGACCTGGGTTCTAATCCTGACTCTGCCACTTGTCTGCTGTGAAGCCTTATCAAGTCACTTAACTTCTCTGTGGCTCAGTTACCTCATCTATAAAAAGGGGATTGAGACTGGGAGCTCTGTGTGGGACAGGGACTGTATCCAGTCTGATTATCTTGTATCTACCCCAATGCTTAGGCATATAGTAAGTGCTTAAGAAATACCACAGTTATCAACCTTTTCAATCAGTTGCACTTATTGAGCCCTTGCTCTGTGCAGAGCACACAGCTAATGGCTCCAGGTTTCATGTTTTTCAAGATCACAGATGTCAAAATCAGCAGACCGAGGACCAGATGCAGGTTGTCGTCTGTTTCTCAAGCCTTCGGCTTGAGTCCAGCACCACGGTTGCTGAGCCTGCTCTCCGAGCCGGCCGCAAAGGGGAACTGAAGATGCTCACGCTTGCAGAAGCCAATGAGTTCCCCTTACAGCCAGCTCAGGGGGGATTTGAGAACAGAAAGGGAAAAATGGCTCTCTCCTTATGTCCAGAAGTAATTTACACCTGAATCCGTCAGGCCTTCCCACCTCATGGAGTTCCGAATGTTTTTTATAGAATAAGGAAAAGGTGCCAGGGAGGGAGGGAGAGCAAGCAGGCAAAAGGGAAAGTGAGAGGGAAAATGGCTACCAACTGGGCCTTTGAGGAAGGAGAGAGTGGAGGTCATTCCAAAGTGGGGAAAGAGAAAAGACAAAAAGCCAAATACAGAAATCAGAAATAATGAGGTAGTCGGAGAGGAGGGATGCCTGAAAAAAGAGCAAGGGATGCGCGTAGCCGTGTAGTTAGCTGAGGCTCCTAGGCTGACAGCCTGAGCAGCCAGGCAGGAAGTCAGAATTTTCAGAGCTAATGATGGAAGACTTTTAGCACTAGGATGGCAACAGTCAGCCCCGGAACTAAGCGGACAAAGCCCTCACCACCACAACCTTTCAAAACCACCTGAACCCGGAGCATTTCTCAGAGAAACCCTCCTCCCTTTTCCCCCATCTCTTCCCTCTCCCTTCCCTCCTTTTCACCAATCTTTTTTTTAGGGTATTTATTAAGCGCTTACTATATACTAGGCACTATACTAAGTGTTGGGGTTGATAAAGGCTAATCACATTGTCCCACATAGGGCTCACAGTCTTAATTCCCCCATTTTACATCTGAGGTAACTGAGGCATAGAAAAATTAAGTGACTTGCTCACGGTCACACAGCAGACAAGTAGCAGAGCCAAGGTTAGAACCCAGGTCAATAATAATAATAATAATGTTGGTAGTTGTTAAGAGCTTACTATGTGCAGAGCACTGTTCTAAATGCCTGGGGTAGACACAGGGTAATCAGGTTGTCCCACGTGAGGCTCACAGTCTTCATCCCCATTTTACAGATGAGGTAACTGAGGCCCAGAGAAGTGAAGTGACTTGCCCACAGTCACACAGCTGACAAGTGGCAGAGCCAGGATTCAAACTCATGACCTCTGACTCCTAGGCCCGGGCTCTTTCCACTAGGCTACGCTGCTTCCCTGTCTTGCTCCAGAGCTTTAGTTTCCCCCTCCCCATCCCCCCACCAAGACCTCTGGAGACCACAGATACTACTTCCAAGCCACAGATCTCAGCAGCATGAGCCGAGGCTGGGCACCTCAGTCAGTGGTATTTATTGAGAGCTTCCTTTGTACACTATACTAAACGCTTAAGGGAAACAAACTTGTAAACCCAATCTTTACCCTCAAGGAGCTTATGATATCTGTTGCGGAATTGTACATTCCAAGCTCTTAGTACAGTGCTCTGCATGTAGTAAGCGCTCAATATATACAATTGAATGAATGAAGAAATGAATGGTGAGAGAGATGGCCATCAAAATAAGTTACAGGTTGGTAAAATGCAGGACATAAAAGTATCTGGTGCCATCCCCAAACCAGATAGGGGCCAGGTCGGTGGAAAACTAGACCATCCAGTATGAAACCAGACAAATGGTCACCCATCTTAGCACCCTTGGCAGTTTTTTTTATGGTATTTAATAAAGTGGTATTTGTTAAGTGCTTACTATGTGCAAAGCACTGTTTTAAGCGCTGGCAGATACAAGGAGATCAGGTTGTCCCATGTGGGGCTCACAGTTTTAATCCCCCTTTTACAGATGAGGTAACTGAGGCACAGATAAGTTAAGTGACTTGCCCAAAGTCACACAGCTGGCAAGCAGCGGAGCCAGGATTAGTTGTTAAGCACTTTCTATGTGCCAGACACTGTTCTAAACACTAGGGTAGGCACAAGGTAATCCGGTCTCACATGGGGTTTACAGTCTTATTCCCCATTTTACAGATGAGGTAACTGAAGCACAGAGAAGTGAAGTGACTTGTTCAAGGTCACCCAGCAGCCGCATGATAGAGTCAGTACTGGAACCCAGGTCCTTCTCCCTCCGAGGCCTGGGCTTTATCCATTAGGCCATGCTGCTTCTCCTTCACAAGCGCAGCCAGGCCTGATTTTCAGATCATTTTCAGGACACTTCAGAGCACTGCCTGGCACAAATTGCAGCAGCTCCACAAAGCACACCAGCAAGAGGGGGAAATACATGCCAGCCAAAGGCTCACCTCTAAAGCCAAAGAGCTTAATGCAGTGCTCTGCATACAGTATTAGTATTACTGAATTTAAAGTAATCTCTCAGTGGGAGTGCTCCAAACTCATTTTCTGTGTATTTTCAGCAATGGAAGTGGGCAAAACAAAAGGAAGCGAGGCTCAGTAATTGCAAGCATAGAAACTCAAAATCTGTGCCGTTGCCTCTAAAACCATTAGATCATGTCTACTGATTCTACTGTACTCCCCCAAGCAGCCAGTGCAGTGCCGTGCACACAATAATCTCTCAATAAATAATACTGATTGATTTATTAAACCCTTAAATTTCATTTTTTCAATTTGAAAAAATCCCATTTCCCAATTCTTTCAGGTGGACCTTTTGGGTTCGCCATGGATTCAAATAAATACTTGACATGAAATTTCCAAAGTGATTTTTTTATGAACACCTTCTTAAATATAAGTAAAGTGGAAATAGAGGAAAACACATCATCTAAATGTTTTCACGTCAGCCTTGTAATATACATTCTTCATAAAGTGTTCACGGCAAATATCTCAGAAAAGTGAAGGTCACCTTAAGTTGGCAAGAGAGAGCCCAACGTACCACTTATTTGAATTTTAGAAATGTAATTGTCTGAAAGTCTTGTATTTCTAGGCAACAAGACATCCATTGGCCAGGCCAGACCGCCAGGTAGAGAGGGATGTTTTGTCGAGTTCCTTTTCCGTCTCTGAGTTGGTTTCGGTTACCCCTCAACTTCAGACTTGGCGTTTGCATTTTCATTTGCATTTTTCTGGTATTCCACTGAGTTTTGATCTTTTCTCGAGGAAGCATGTGTGCCCCTTGGAATTTGGTGGTGGTCGCCAGCCAGAGCGGGACAGACAGCACGTCAGATTCTCCTCCAAGCTTGGGTTTGGGCTAGGATGTTTGCTGACTGATTGTACACCAGTGGAATCAGTCATTGGAATTTACTTCCCTTTGCAAACCTTCAGCCCTTGGTAGAATAAAAGCAGCATGGCCTAGTGGAAAGAGCATGAGCCTGGAATTTGGAGGACCTGGGTTCTCACCCTGGCTCTGCTACTTGCCTGCTGTGTGACCTTGGTCAAATCACTTCACTTCTCTTTGCCTCAGGTCCCTCATCTGCAGAATGGGGATTCAATAGAGAAGCAACCTGGCTCAGGGGAAAGAGCACGGGCTTGGGAGTGTGAGGTCATGGGTTCAAATCCCCGCTCAGCCACTTGTCAGCTGTGTGACTTTGGGCAAGTCACTTCACTTCTCTGTGCCTGTTACCTCATCTGCAAAATGGGGATTAAGACTGTGAGCCCCATGTGGGGCAACCTGATCACCTTGTATCCTCTCCAGTACTTAGAACAGTGTTTTGCACATAGTGAGCGCTTAACAAATTCCATAATTATTATTATTATTATTACCTGTGCTCCCTCCTACTTAGACTGTCAGCCCCATATAGGATCCAATGATCTTGTATCTACAAGCGCTTAACAGATATCACAAATGTTAATAATTGATTAATACCGATTGAACCACGTGATATTATCCCTGTTCCTCCTCCTAATCGTTTTCCTGAGCAGTGCCTGGAAAAGAGGTAATTTACTTGTTTGGGTGAATTTAATTGTCATTACCTGTTTAGTCTTATATGTAGCCTGACCTGGTAGAGGACAGGCCTGGGAGTCAGCGGACCAGGGTTCTAATCCCGAATCAAACACTTACTTCCTGTGTGACTTTGGGCAAGTCACTTCATTCTTCCTATGCTTCAGTTTCCTCATCAGTAAAAGGGGAATTCAGTACCCCTCTCGATTGTGAGCCCCATGTGGGACAGGGATGGCGTCTGACCTGATTCCCTTGAATCTACCTCAGAGTTTAGTACAGCGTTTGGCACATGTTAAGTGCTTAACAAATGCCAGTTACAAATTAATACTATTTTTGTTACAATATGCACGTAGCAACTGAAAAGCTCATTTAACTAAAAAGAAATGAGTAAATGTAAATTAATTCCCAATGCAAAACCAAAAAGCTTATCAAAAACAAATGAGCAGCCCCTGAGTTGCCTGTGTTGACCTCAGCTAAATCATTTTCTCACAGTCATGACAAATAAAACATTTCAAACATTTTGCATATTGACAGTTGTACTGTTTCAAGAAACCATCAACTTCTTTTTATAGTATTTTGTTGTTAAAGTCAGAGATTCCATTAAGTAACTTTACAGTCCTTGTTAAAAACATTTAACAGCAGTACAGTAGATTATTCAGACACAAAAAAATTCAAATAAAGTACTTAATATTTTCTAGCACTGACCATGATGTTCTTTTCCTTCCTTTCCTTTGAAATCGCATTGCACAGTTAAGAAGATGAAATATAGTATTCCGTATTTGTTAAAGAAAAGAGCCTCAGGAAGAGTTTTTTTGTTGTCACTTTTGCCTGAAGCAGTAATACCAGAACTGTGCCTGTTAATTCTCTAGTATTTTAGAGAAGGAACTGTGGTTAATAGATGGCCTTATAAGGGACTGTGGTTGGTTCTTTTTTGGTAGCATAATCACCTCAAATATTTGCCTGAATTCTGGCAGCTGTGGAATCTTGCAGAGAATAGGCTTGCTTAAATTCTGAAGTGCTTTCGCTCCTGCTAGACTCCCCTTGAAATCGTCTAAAAAGAAGGTGGTACACAGTTTTACGGATATTGCTTGACATAAGAAAATACATGACTGGATCCAAACAACTGTTGAAAGCTGAGAACACAAGCATAATCTCATTGGTTTTGTGAAAAATCTTTTTCCAGTAACAAGATGTGTCCCGTAGCTGAGACGTGATATAGATAAACCGAAAACCATGGTAGGGGACAAAGCATATAGTGAAAATGATCAGTACAATAAAGGAATTGCGGGCTGTCTTGGCATATTTCCTGGAGTTGGGAAAATTTGATCTTCTTTTGGAAATGCGCAAAAGATTTTTGGCAATTTTAGCATAAGAAAGAATGAGCAGAAGGAAAGTGAACCAAAACAGGATCACTAGGATGAAGTTAAAAATTGCTTCCCCTTTCACCTTCTTCTTGTTTCTGTAATGGAAACACATTGCAGACTGGTCATTTTCCCTAATCGAGAAAACAAGCATTACCAAAAACCCAAGCACTGCACACATCCACACGAAGCAGCAGGAATAAATGCTGTGCTTAGGGGTAAGTCCTTTATGCTGTTGAAACGAGCGGTTAATTTTGGCGTAGCGGTCCAAACTTATCAGTCCCAAAAAGGTAATGCTGATATACATGTTCATGTAAAATAGGAGGCCCACAACTTTGCAGAAAACCGCACCGAGGGTCCATTCATCTTGGTTAGTGTGGTAGAGTATTCGGAAAGGGAGGCAGAAGATGAGGAGGAGGTCGGCAATGGCCACATTAAGGAGGTACACCTGAATGGAATTCCTCTTGCGGTGGATGCCCAGAAACACGTACAGGGCGAGAATATTCCCAGCCAATCCCACCACAAATATGAAGGAGTAAAAAGTGATCAAGGTGACGGACAGTGACGGTTCATCCAAGGGGCATTTGGATGACTCTGAGTCATTTCCGCTTTGGCCACTCTGGTTATCCGGGAAGACGGTTTCATGAAAAGAGAAAGGCTTAGAGGTAGTTGACGCCCCAGCCATAGTCAGAAAAGGGCCGCTTCTCTTGGCCACTCTCTATCCGATCCGAAAAGGGAAAATGATCCAGTAGGCTTCGCGCGATACCAGGTTTTTGTGTCCTTTCGTTGGACCTGTAGAGCATAGACATCAAAAAGTTACTGACTCCTCCTCTCAGGTTTGCCACTTTACTAGAAGAGCTCCTCACTTCACTTTTCTTTTTTCTGGCTTCCCCCTAGACAGTAAGCTCGTTGTGGGCAGGGAATGTGTCTACCAACTCTGTTATATTGCCCCCTCCCAAGTGCTTAATACAGTGCTCTTCGAACAGTAAGCGCGCAATAAATACAGTTGATTGATCGATACTCATAGATCGCAAAGAGAGAGGCTGCAGCAGAGCAAGCTTGATTTTCAAAGCATATCAGTGTTAGTTGGTAGTCCTCTGGCCTTTATCAGAGTTAAGGGGTTTAAGAAACCCCTAGGTACCTTAACAAATGTACAGGAAATAGAGTAGTAGTTAGTATCCTTAGAGAGACAGACACCTTCCCCCCAGTGGTTAAAATGTGGGGTTTTTGGATATAAAGTAACTGCTTGAGACCCCTAGCGTAAGATGAAGAGTTTCTGAGGGAAGAGAGGCTCCTTGCGGGCAGGGATCACATCTACCACCTCTCGTACTCTCCCAAGCGCCTAGTATAGTGCTCTACACACACAGTAAGCCCTGGATATGCACCATTGGTTGAGTGAATGAGACCTAAAATAAGCAAAAATCAGCTCTAAATCATTCAATTGTGGGAAATCAGTGTTGCCTCTCTGGCTCGTCTCCTCATTCATTCATTCAATCGTATTTATTGAGTACTGTGTACTTACTGTGTACAATACTGTGTACTTACTTTATGCAGAGCTCTGTACTAAGCGCTTGGAAAATACAATTTGACAACAAATAGAGACAATTCCTACCCAACAACTGGCTCACAGTCTAGAAGTGGGGAGACAGACAACAAAACAAGTCGACAGGCATCAACAGCATCAATATAAATAAATAGAATTATAGATATGTACACATCATTAATAAAATAGAATAATAAATATGTACATATATAAACAAGTGCTGTGGGGCGAGGAGGGAAGTAGAGCAGAGGGAGGGAGTGGGGTGGTGGAGAGGGGAGGAGGAGCAGAGGAAAAGGGGGGCTCAGTATGGGAAGACCTCCTGGAGGAGGTGAGCTTTTAGTAGGGCTTTGAAGGGGGGAAGTGTGCTAGTTTGGCCATGTGAAAAGGAAAAGCATTCCAGGCCAGAGGTAGGACATGGGCCACATTGTTACAACTGTTTAGTGTCTGCCAAATCTGCCATCCTGCAGAGAAGCAGTGTGGCCAACTGGAAAGAGCACCTGTTAGGAATTAGAGGACGTAGGTCCTAATCGCAGCCTGACCTGTGACTTTGGGCTAGTCTTTCACTTCTCTGTACCTCAGTTTCCTCATCTGTTAAAATGAAGTTTATATACCTTTTCTCCCCCCTACTTAGGCTGTGAGCCCCGTATGGGACAACAACTCTGTTCGACCTTTTATCTTTAACTTTTATCTACCCCAGTGCTGGGAACAGTCCTTGACTCAAAGTAAATGCTCAACCGGTACCATCATCATCATCCTTCTTATCTTCAAAGCCCTTGTAAAATTCCCTCTCCTCTAGGAGGCCTTCCTTGATTGATTTCTCAGCTTCCCACCTTATATCCCCTTGACTGCCCCTTCAACACTTATTTGCTACCCATCCTTCAGCCCCTGAACTACTTTATACTCCATTACCTCCCCCTGCCTCTAATTTATTTTAGTGTCCATTTCCCCCAGTAGACTGTAAAGTATTTGAAGGCAAGGTTCACATCTCCTAATTCTAATGTACTCTGTTAAGCGCTTAACATGGGGCTGTGAACAGAATAGGTGCTCAATAAATATTATTGATTGATCACCTTCAAAAACAATTTGCCAACTGCCTTGGAGAGAAACTGAAAGGATCTCCCTCTCTAAAGCTCCAACTCTTAGTAGAAGAGAAGGAGAAAGGAAAAATTTAGTGTGCATGACAAAACGTCTGTACACCAGTCATGGATATGGTCAGTGAGAATCCACATTATATGGGACCACTAGAAAATCTGGACTCCCTAACCCACCAATCGAGCAATTGTTGGTATTTATTGAGCACTTACTACATGCAGATTACTGAACTAAGCGTTTGGGAGGGTACAATGTAACGGAGTTGGTAGACACATTCCTTGCCCAGAAGCTTGCAAGTCTTACACCAGTACCCGAGAGTTGGCCAGCAGGCTCCTAAGTCTCACTTTCCAGTATGTGTGGTGCTCCCCAGTGTGTGATAGACAAGAGCAGATAAAACCAAGAGCAAAGAAACTATTCAACCTCCCCCTAGCTTGCCATCCTGCAGTTGCTAGCTCTTCCATTGCCCCCATGGCCCACCCCTTGCGGTTTCTGTCTCCATGTGCCCCCTACGTGTGGCATGCAAGGTGACCACAGTGGAAGTCCACTGGACAGAGTAGTGGATAAAGCACAAGCCTGGGAGCCAGGGGACCTGGGTTCTAATCCCAGCTCTGCCACTTCCCCACGCTGTGACCTTGGGCAAGTCATGTAACTTTTCTGGGCCTCGATTTCTTCAACTGCAAAATGGAGATGCGACATCTGTTCTCCGTCATACTTAGACAGTAAGCCCCATGTGATACAAGGGACTGTGTCCTATCTGCTTAACCTGTATCTACCTCAGAGCTCAGAACAGTGCTTGATCTGTACTAGCCAATGTTAAGTGTGAAGGAAGGGGAGCCTTAGCTCTTCCCTTTGGTCTTAGTTTCACCCACTTCTGCCTGACTTCCACTAAGGATGGGGAATCAATACTTCTGAGGATCTTGTGGGGTTGCAGGGGTGGTTCACAAGGGATCATGTGTGGATTTGTTGTTCCTGTCTCTGGGTCTGCGTGTCTCTCTCGGTCTCTCTCTCTCTCTGTCCTCATCTCCTTTTTTCTCCTTCACCCTTATGCTCAGACCATCATTTTGGGACTCTTATCGACCCCACACCTCCTGCCCTAGTTTAAGCTCCAGAAAATGTGCTCAGAACTAGCTTAGCTATTATTCATTCATTCAATAGTATTTATTGAGTGCTTACTATGTGCAGGGCACTGTATTAAGTGCTTGGAATGTACAGTTCTGCAACAGAGAGAGACAATCCCTGCCCAGTAACGGGCTCACAGTCTAAACGTGGGGGGGGCTCACAATCTAAATGGGGGAGATACTATTAGAGGGACATGAGGGTTTGTGGGGGGATTCCATTTCCATTTATTGCTTGTATCCACCCCAACGCTTAGTACAGTGCCTGGCACAAAGTAATGCTTAACAAATCCTATTATCGTTATAATTATTATTATTAGCCAGAGGCAAAGAAGGTTCCACCAGTTATCTTAGCCCAGTGTGGGAGTATGTAAAGCTTGTTGGTATCTCCACGAGGGGGCAGGCAGCAGAAGCAATTAGTTGTGGAAGGTAAGTTTATAGCAGCTCTTGTGAAGATTTAGTGGGATCACTTAATGAGTTGAGTCTACTGAAGGGATTAGGAAATACTATTACTACTATTGGAATGTCCTTCAAAGTAGAGAGTTTGAAATTATTAGCTAAAATGAGGCTGTGGGTAGTACTGTCTGCTAAATCTGTTTTATTATTATTATTTTATTGTACTCTCTCAAGCATTTACTACAGTGCTCTGCACTAGGTGCTCAGTAAACACCATTGATTGATTGATTGATTGATACCCTAATTCGGGGACAATCTATGAGGCAACTGTGTCCCTCTAGATTGTAAGCTTGCGGACAAGTAACCTGTCTGCTAACTCTGTTATACTGTAGTCCCCCCAAGGGCTTAGTACAGTGCTCTGCACACAGGAAGCACTCAATAAATACCATTGATTTGATTGATCAATACGGCTGCCTTGGGTTGGGCCAAAGGGGAGGAAATATGTCAATATGGAGCTGAGGGCGTGAATAAAGGAAGGAAAATGGTGTTGACAAGGAGAAGGCGGGTCGGGAGCTTGACCACCAAGTGGCAGAGGGTTCAGAAGCAAAAGTGACTCTGGTCTTGGGCCACCATGAAATGGGGCACCCTGATAGAACCAGGCTTCCCAAAGAAAACGTAGAAACACTTCTTAATCTGACTTTGAAAACTTGCTTGCATTTCATGATCCACCTCCCGAATGGTCTGATAAGTGTGGTCTGTGAGAAATTCAAACATTCCTGCCCTCCAACATGAAAATGGGAAAAGGAGCAACATGCGAAGAAAAGTGCCCCCTGGGTCCTCCACGTGGGCAACTTTCTGTTGTGGAGACTGGCCTGGCTGGGAACAATTTGGGTTTCGGAGGAGAGTTACATCTTTGAAGCACAAAGGTAGCCAGAGCCCGGCCCTGGGAGTCCGAAGGACCTGGGTTCTAAACCCGGCTCCGTCACTGTCTGCTCTGTGACGTGGGGCAAGTCACTTCACTTCTCTATGCCTCACTTACCTCATCTGTAAAATGGGGATTAAGATTATGAGTCCCATGTGGGAAATGGACTGTGTTCACCCTGGTTACCGCCTATCTACTCCAGCATTCAGAGGAGTAAGTATTGTGTGCCTGGCACATAGTAAGAATTTTTGGAATTGTGGGCTTTGTCCCCAAAGGATCAAATGGCTTTTCATATCTTTTCTCCTATCTGATGATGATGCATTCAGTCGTATTTATAGAGCCCTTACTGTGTGCAGAGCACTGTACTAAAAGCTTGGTATAGTACAATGCAACAAAAACGATGATGATGATGATGATGATGATGATGATAATAATGTCTAATGCTAAATGTAATATTTATTAAGTGCCCACTGTGTGCCAAAAACTATACTCAACCTGGGGTAGATACAGTCTGGTCAGACAGTCTCCCTCCTCCCTTCTGGATCTCTTGATCTCTCTCCACCTCCACAGCAGAGTCTATATGTTGAGCCTCCATTATTGTTTGAGCAGTGGGGTTGGCATCTAAAAATATGGCATAAATGAAGACAGATCATCATGTCCTTGACTGTCCTCAGGCCATTTCTGCAGTTGTGGAAATCTTCACAGAGAGCCCATCAACTCAGGAACAAGGGCTCAGCCCCTCTGAAGACATTTTCTTCCCATTGACACTTCTGAGTAATCCGTCCTACTTCCCCCTAATCCAATTTATAGAGAAAAGTCAGGAATTCAACAAAGCTTTATGAAGACTATAACTGAGGGGATGAGATTTTTTTTTCTTCTCTGAAAATACACTAATTGCTGTAGCCATTTTTTTTTGGCCGAGGGATAGTCCAAAGAAAGAAAATTACACATAACATTGTCGTGGCTCAGTGGAAGGAGCACGGGCTTTGGAGTCAGAGTTCATGGGTTCGAATCCCAGCTCAGCCACTTGTCAGCTGTGTGACTTTGGGCAAGTCACTTAACTTCTCTGTGCCTCAGTTACCTCATCTGTAAAATGGGGATTAAGACTGTGAGCCCCACGTGGGACAACCTGATTCCCCTGTGTCTACCCCAGCGCTTAGAACAGTGCTCGGCACATAGTAAGCGCTTAACAAATACCAACATTATTATTATTATTATTAATCCAAGATGACTGTGCAAAGGAAAAATAAGATTAGTAAGGCTTGTTTTTTTGCAGGCTATTGCCTGTAATTTTGTGATTTTTATAAATTAATGCCACAATATGCACATGGATTTGAGAAGTTGAGAAAGAATACTCTTGTACTTTGTTTTCCCAAAGAGTATTTTATCTCTTGATCAAGCGTAAAGAGTTTTTGTAGTTTAGTTGGCTTGGTTCACTCTTGGCTCCGTCATCTTTGAGTGAATGATAATGGGGTCTTGCAGAATGTCAGTAAAAGTGCAGAAATCTGAATAGCTTTCTGGTAGATTTGTCCTTCAGTTTGCAGATGAGTTCTGCTGGCGGTGAGCTTGTGACTGGGGCTGTTTGTGTCAAGTGGTAAATCCCTTTCACATTGGCCCTTTTTACCCTTGTAAATACAGTTGTGCACGTGTTCTGTCCCTTTGTCATTTGAGATAAGCATTGCTCAGACACCAGTTTTTAAGAGGGGAAAGTATATGCTACCACCAGTGAGAGGAGGTATTGAGTTATCGAAGCATCATGGCCTAGTGGGCCTGGGAGTCAGAAGGACCTGGGTTTTAATCCCAGCTCTGCCACTTGTCTGCTATGTGACCTTGGGCAAGTTACTTAATTTCTCTGTGCCTCAGTTCCCTCGTCTGTACAGTGAGGATTAAGACTGTGAGCCCTATGTGGGACAGGGACTGGGTCTGTTCTATCTCATATCTACCCCAGTGCTTAAAACAGTTCCTGGCACACAGTAAGTGATTGATAAATACCATTATTGTTATTATTATTATTTTTACAGTAGTGGTGGTGGGTTGCACAGAGCCATCAACACTCCCTCTCCCAGATCCTCTGTGCCTCCACAGGAAGCACTGTGAGGTGGTCAGTAAGGAAAACAGGTACATTATGTGGTCACAGAATAGACTTCTTCTGAGATGTCAGCAGCAGCAGACAATTTGCCAACCACAAGTAAGCTGAATGCGTACTGTGTGCGGAGAATATACTGAACATTTGGGAGAGCACAGTGCAACAGAGGTGGTAGACACGTTCTCTGCCCACAAGGAGCTTACAGTCTAGAGCAAGAGACAGATTGTAAATTACGGCTTTGTACATGAGTGCTGAGGATGGGGTAAATAGTGATTGCTTAAAGGGAGTAAACATAAATGCAAAGGTGATGCAGAGGGGAGAGCAAGTAGGGGAAACAAAGGATTGGTTTGGGAAGGTCTCTTGGAGGAGAATTGATTTTAGCAGGGCTTTGAAGAAGTGGAGAGTGGTGGTCTGTCATATATGAACGGGGAGGGAGTCCCCGGGCCAGAGGGAGGGCATGTGGAAGAGGTCAGAGTGGAAGCGAGACAGATGACATAGAGGAACAGTGAATAAGTAGGTGTTATAGAAGCAGACTGGGTTGTCACAGGAGATCAGCAGGTAAGGTAGGAGGGGGAGAGCTGACTGCTTTGAAGTCTACGGTAAGAGGTTTCTATTTGATGCAGAAGTGGATAGGTAACCACTAGAAGTTCTTGAGGAGTAGAGAACCCTCCCATCCTATAAGTAATCTTGGAGAATGGTCTTCAAAGGGGCTCAGAAAAGATGATAAACAAATGAATGTTCAGTTCTCATAGGATCCTGGAGCAGATAGTAAAGTCAGGAGATCTACTAGCCCTGCCTCCTGCTTCTAAATACTGAAACCACTTAGGACTGGAAGAAAGAAATAGAGGGAGAGTGCTCAAGAAGGGAAAAAACGGTAAACCAGAGTGTATCTAAAATCTGTGCAGGAGGCAACGTAGAATATCAACTGTCAAGCCCACTGGGTCCGGGGCTCGGGAGCTGCCACTTCTAACCAAACTCCCAGTCACCAGATTCGTTTTTTGAATACAGCCGCCTGAAAAGCCAAACCCGCGGGGCCCTCACCTCTCTCTCACCCTCCCCTCCCTGATTTCTTGGTGTATGAGCCAGACCCAAAGAACTCAAGGAACATCGAAGCAGACCCAGTATTTCAGCTCCCCGGTGATCGAGAAGTTCTTCCTGGCTTCCAACCGCTCTCTCTCTTGCTTCAGTTTCACCCTGATTCCTCTCGTTTGGCCGTCAGCACGCATGGAGAACAACTGGGTGCTGTTTTCCAGACTTTTTTCTTGCTTTCTTCTTAGACCCCTCCAATTTCTGCACATTGTCAACAAGCTATCAGTGGTGTTTTACTGAGCGCTTACTGTGTGCAAAACACTGTACTAAGTGCTTGGTAGTGTCTACTGCAAAACAGGACAGCATACTTGGAAGTGGGTCTGATTAGTGCAGAGTGTCCTGGAAGGAATACCACCCAATTCTGGCATCTCACACTTGTGGTTATTGAACCTAAAAGCATACTTGCTTTTCATGAAATGCATTAAAATTGCTGATGTGTGGTCAGCTTCTGTTTACCTATGACTCCCAGGTATTATTCAGCTATATTTGTATCCAGCCAATTTACTCACAGCTGTAATTGGAAGAGTTGGTTTCTCATAATATGGAGAAGCAGCGTGGCTCAGTGGAAAGAGCATGGGCTTTGGAGTCAGGGCTCATGAGTTCGAATCCCAGCTCTGCCACTTGTCGGCTGTGTGACTGTGGGCAAGTCACTTAACTTCTCTGTGCCTCAGTTCCCTCATCTGTAAAATGGGGATTAAGACTGTGAGCCCCCCGTGGGACAACCTGATTCCCCTATGTCTACCCCAGTGCTTAGAACAGTGCTCAGCACATAGTAAGCGCTTAACAAATACCAACATTATTATTATAATGTTTACTTCATGCCAGGCAATGTACTAAGCACTGGGGCAGGGTATAAGCAAGTCATGTTGAACAAAAAATCCCTCTCCCACACTGAGCTCAAAGTCTTTATCCCCATTTTGCAGATGAGGGTACTGAGACCCAGATAAATTAAGTGACTTGGCCAGGGTTACACAGAGCAGACAAGAGGCAGAGTCCAGGTTCTTTCACTCCCAGGCCTGGGCTCTTTCCAATAGGCCAATTTGCTTCTCTGTGCTCCAGCAGAAACTCCAAGTCTTACAGCAGATAAGTGGTGGAGCCCAGGATTAGAACCCAAGTACTTCTGACTCCCAGACCTGTGCTGTATTCACTACACCATGCTGACCACTTACCATGTGCAGAACAGTGTACTCATGACTTGGGAGAGTACTTAATCCTTTATATATAGAACCTGGCATTTCAGTCAATGGTATTTTTTAATTAGTGGTAGTCACTGAGCACTTTCTATGTGCAGAGTACTGTTTTAACCATGTTTGTCCCTATAGAATTTATCCTGCTTCTGCAGGGGAACCACTTTCCTGATTTGTCTACCCCAATGTGCAACTGAAATCTTCCTTTTGTGTTATGTAATAATTGTGGTATTAAGTGCTTACTATGTGCCAAGCACTGTATGAAGTGACGGGGTAGATACAAAATCATCAGGTCTCACAAGGGGCTCGCAGTCTAAGTAGGAGGGAAAACAGGTATTAAATCCCCATTTTGCAGATGAGGGAACTGAGGCACCGAGAAGCCAAGTGACCCTGTCAAAGTCACACGGCAGACAAGTGGTAGAGCCAGGATTAGAACCCAGGTCCTCTGACTCCCAGGCCCATGCTCTTTCCACTAGGCCACATTGCTTCTCTATGTACTGTGGGAGCCAACTCCACCATTTCCTACGTCTCCCATAATGCACTCACTCCTGCCCTCTTCCACATTTGCTGCTCCTTGGGCAAGAAGTAAACTTTGGGGTGTTGGGACTATTCTTCATAGAAGGTAGAAGAAGCAGCATGACCTTTGGGAAAGAGCATGGTCCTGGGAGTCAGAAGCCTTGGGCTCTGATCCGGTTCTGCCACTTGTCTGTGTATAACCACTGTGCTTCAGTTACCTTATTTGAAAAATGGGGATTAAATCCTCCTCCCTCCTAGTTGACTGTGGGCCCCATGTGGGACAGGGATTGTGTCTAACCTAATAATAAAAATAATAATAATAATGGTACTTGTTAAGCACTTACTCTGTGCCAAGCACTTTTCTAAGTGCTGGGGTAGATGCAAGTTAATCAGGTTGGACACAGTCCCCGTCCCACCTGGGGCGCTCACTTTTATCTCCATTTTGCAGATGAGGTAACTGAGGCACTGAGGAGTGAAGTGATTTGCCGGAGGTCACACAGACATGTGGCCGCAATGGGATTAGAAACCAGGTCCATTTGACTCCCAGGCCCATCTTTTTATCCACTAAACCATGCTCCTTATTCTCTTGTATCTACCCCAGCCCTTAGTGTACCATTTAGCACATAGTTTTATTAGGGTGGGGAGTGCTTGGGGAATGAGTAGGTGTAACTAGAAAAATTTGACAGCCACAACCTCAGTGTGTAATCAGATGTGGTTGTCTTCAACTAAAGGGCAGTGAATTTCATACTGCAATCCTATTTAGTCAATCATTCAGGACTCCATTCCAGAAGGATTTGATTGAGTTGCAAATTGAACTTTCTTCAACAGGTTACAAGATTAGGCAGTGTTTCCTCCATTTGAACTGTCAGTAACCACAGCCCTAATCAAACTCATCTAAACTTATTTATCTGTTTTCAGCCAGGAAAGCATTTTTGTAGCTTTAGAAATCAACATTAGCAATCTGTTCTCTGAGGTGGCTTTGTATTTCTCCTTGTGTGAAGAGTTTACAGGGTCTTACATTTCAGAAAAATTTGGCTGTACAACATGCTTTTTTGTAATTGAGAGGTTTGACTATCCAGGGAGAAAACCTGAGTTATAATTCCTGCTCCTGCACTTATGTGCTGTATGACTTCAGTCAAGTATTTAACTTCTCTGTGCCTCAGTTGCCTCATCTGTAAAATGGGTACTAAAGCTGTGAGCCCTCTGTGGGCCATGAACTGTATCTAACCTGGTTATCTTTTTCTTATATCTACGCCCAAGCTTAGTTCAGTGCATGGCTCGTAGTAAGTGCTAACCAAATATCATTTAAAAAAAAATAGGTACCAGTAGACTATAATCTCCTTGTGGGCAGAGTGGTGTTTTCCAACTCTATTGTATCATACTTTCCCAGGCGCTTAGTTCAGTGCTCGATAAATATCATTCATTGATAGCAGATCATGTGTTTCCTAGTGCAAGCTGCAAACAAAGGTGCCAACTTTTCTTTCTGAGTATGGTGGCAAAGGGGCGTACAGGGGTCACAGTGGGTGTAAAGCCTGGCAGGACACCGGTATCACAGAGATAATCACCTGGAAAGTCGCCTTTTGGGGTCTCTTCAACCCCGATGGAAAAGTGTCAGTTCCTGCCTGACAATCCAGCTCCCACAGCCGTGGGGGTCGCTCGTCCCCATTGCCCCCCAAGACTGGGCACTGATGGCTCCGAAGAGATAAATGAAGCATGGCCTAGTGGGAAGAGCACAGGCCTGGGAGTCAGAGGACCTGTGTTTTAATCCCGGCTCCACCACTTGCCCGCTGTGTGACCTTGGACAAGTCACTTAACTTCTCTGGCCTCAGTTTCCTCATCTGTACCATGGGTATTCAATACCTGGTCTCCCTCCCACTTAGACTGTGAACGCCATGTGGAACAGTGCCTCTGTCCGACCTGATTATCTGGATCTGTCCCACCTTAGAACAGTTTTTGGCACACAGTAAGCACTTAACAAATACTACAATCATTATTATCATTATTTTAACTCCCATCATAATTACTCAACAAACTTTACCCAGAGAACTCACCCCCTTGCCCAAGCCCCATCTGACCCCATCTACTCATATTCTGAGTTATACATATTCTCCTTTATACAATGGCTCTTACTCGTTAAACCACATTCTGCAGGTACCTTTCACCCTGCCTCTTCTGCACTAACCAAAGTTGACTTTGATAACTTCATTTGTTCATCTATGCGAAGCAGAGTGGCCTAGTGGATAGAGCACGGGCCTGGGAGTCAGAAGGAGTTGGGTTCTAATTCCAGTTCTGCCATGTGTCTGCTGTGTGACCTTGGGCAAGTCACTTCACGTCCCTGGGCCTATCTGTAAAATGGGGATTAAGACTGTGAGCCCCATGTAGGGCAAGGACTGTGTCCAACCCGATTAGCTTGTCTATACCCCAACACTTAGAACAGTGCCTAGCACACAGTAAGTTCTTAAATGCCACAATTATTATTATTATTATTACTATCTGATCCCAACACCTAATTAGAATCCACATGGGAGCCAGGGGAGGGACAGGGGAAATCAGTAATGCACTCCCAAGAACCTTTAAGAGTGTGCACCAACCTACATTCACCCCCCTCCAAACACACTTTGTTCATTCAGTTGAATTTACTGAGCGCTTACTGTGTACAAACCACTGTACTAGGAACTAGAGATTGCAAAAGAAAACACCAAACTAGACATCAGAGAATCAGTTGCCTCAAAAAGAGCAATCACCGTGTTGGGGACATTTAAGTCTCTAAGCTGTAAGCTCATTGTGGACAGGGAAAGTGCCTGTTGTTATACCTTCAAGCACTTAGTACAGTCAGCACACAGTATGTACTTAATAAATACGAGTGACTGATTGACTGCAGCCACTGGGCAACTAGGGTCGAGAGGGAAGGAAATGCTTGAGACCATTATGGGTTATTGATCGGTGGCTCAGTTTGATAGAAAATGCCACCTTTTTGTGACGCTTGTCAGCCCTCTCAAACCAGATTGAAGGCAAACCGAAATTGTTGCACAAGCTGGAAAATTTAATAATAATAACAATGTTGGTATTTGTTAAGCACTTACTATGTGCAGAGCACTGTTCTAAGTGCTGGGGTAGACACAGGGGAATCAGGTTGTCCCACGTGGGGCTCACAGATGAGGGAACTGAGGCACAGAGAAGTTAAGTGACTTGCCCACAGTCACACAGCTGACAAGTGGCAGAGCTGGGATTCGAACTCATGACCTCTGACTCCAAAGCCCAGGCTTTTTCCCAGCCCAGGCTCCAAATTTCTTAATGTTGGCATAGCATATAAGTGACCGTAGAATAAGAAGGAAAAAAACTCAAAATAACCTTCATAAAACAGTGTATCATTGAGGCTGCTGTTCTGGGGAGCAAGAGAAATTGAATTTTTTCAAGGGGAGAAGGGACAGAATGCAGGTGATTTGGAAAGCTTGTGCATATGATCTCTCGACTGTAAGCTCATTGTGGTCAAAATGTGTCTGTTTATCGGTGTATTGTACTCTCCCAAGTGCTTAGTACAGTGCTTGACACACAATAAGCGCTCAGTAAGTACGATTGAATGAATGAACATTTTCTCTTTTGGTCCCCATTTGCAAGTCAGGCTTTGGGTGTGTTTCACTGATGGCGATACTAAATAGACTGTTAGAGTGCTAATCGGAAGAAAATAATATGAGTATATTTACCTGATAACACTCCATCAGGGCAGACACCTTGTACACTTAAATCGCATGCTACGAGTAAAATGGAAAATGAACACTTAGTGGCCACTTTGTGCAATTAGTAAACTGCATTTCAAAATAGATTTGCCTTGCCTTTAGCGGGCAAAGAGATTTTTAGTTCAATCAACACCTCTTACTAGACTGGTTTAGTATTGAGTGTAATCCCTAAGAATTATTTCATGTATTCTTTAAAGCTCCCATTTCTAAATGGATTTATGTAGCAACTTCAAACTGTAAAAACAACGATAAACCCAAAAGTAGTCCAAAAATGCTATGTGTCGTAGATTATTACTGCACCTAAATCATTTGAAGGTAATTGCAAGGCTTTAGGTATCTTGTTCTAAAAGAATTTATCTTGGGACATTTAAAATACAGTACACTGATAGTACACTTAAATTAAGCTAACAACAGCATATGCAAATGATTCCAAATAGATTATTTTGAGTAATCTCAAGGGGTTCTTGAAAGTACACATCCAATAAGGCTTTTAGGGCAGTTATTCATTACATTTGTTTGAAAAGACACCTTACAATTTACTAATCACCCTTGACATAATTACTAATTTAAACAGAATCCATAATTTCTATTTTTATGAAAAGAGGCAGAATTCAAGTTTTATAACCCTCTTGGAAACAAAATTCCCCAGTTCAATAGGATAATGTTATAACCAAAAGGCAAGCACAGTCATCGTATTATTAAACAATAGTAGTTATTGTAACATTGAGTGGAATTCAAAGAAAGTACTTACGCTTTAGTCATTCTTGGTGCCTTCTCCTACAGTGTGGTAAGTAGCGTGTCTCTAAACGGGAAACTTTTAGCTAAGTTATCTAAAGTCACTTGAAGTGGCTGTGTCAGCGTGTTCAGGCTGCTTGTTCCTCAGTCGGGTGGTGGTGCAATACACTGAGGGTTGTTTTTTTTGCTTGTTCCTCAAGTTGGACTTTTTTAGGGTTTTGTGACTAACACGCTTGAGACTCTTTGGCAGTATCCAAGTCTTTTGTTGAACCATAAAAATTAAACTTCTTGCTCTTAGGACCCCATTTGAAATGCTTGCCAAATTGCATACTGATTGAAATCTGAGTTAGTATCCAACTCACGAAGCCTTCCCCAAGGAAAACCTATCTCCGTTGTGGTTCACCCCTAGTTTCTAAATTTCAAAAGTAGGAAAAGCTCCTCCCGCTTTTGAGGATAAAATGTTATGGAAAGGAAAATGTGTGTCCACTGGTGAGGACCCCTCCCTCCTGTCCTGTGGCAGGCACACTGTTCGGCATATGTTGTCATGTCTTCATCAATCATTGGTATTTATTGAATGTTTACTATGCGCATAGCACTGTACTAAACACTTGGCAAAGAACAATGCAACAGAATTAGCAGACACCGTAGGCTCATGACAAGCTTCCTTATCTCTCTTCTTATCATGAACAGGCATTCACTACAAGGAACTTTTATTCCATTAAAGAAATTCAGATGAGTACCAGAGAGGTGATTAAAAGGTTAGAGGATTTCTCAGGTGCAAAGGTCAAGGAAAGCAGCGTGGCCTAATGGAAAGACCACAGGCCTGGGATTCAGAAGACCTAGATTCTAATCTCGGCTCTGTCACTTGTCTGCCATGTGATTTAGGGCAAGTTGCTTAACTTCTGTGTGCCTCAGTTACCTCATCTGCAAATGGTGATTAAGATTGTGAGTTATGTCCAACCTGATTATCTTGCATCGATCCCAACACTATTCCCTTTCCTTTCTGCATCTCCCTTGCACTTGGATTTCTACCCTTTATTCACCCCACTGTTAGCCCTGCAGCAATTATGTTTATATCTGTAATTTATTCTTAATAGACCTCTAGACTGTGAGTTCCTTATGAGCAAGAAACATATCTACCAACTCTGTAATTTGTACCCTCACTCTAGGCTTCAAGGCTCTCCATCACCTTGCCCCTTCCTACCTCTCCTCCCTTCTCTCTTTCTACCACCCACCCCGCACGCTCCGCTCCTCTGCCGCCCACCTCCTCGCCGTCCCTCGGTCTCGCCTATCCCGCCGTCGACCCCTGGGTCACGTCCTCCCGCGGTCCTGGAACGCCCTCCCTCCTCACCTCCGCCAAACTGATTCTCTTTCCCTCTTCAAAACCTTACTTAAAAATCACCTCCTCCAAGAGGCCTTCCCAGACTGAGCTCCTCTTCCCCCTCTACTCCCTCTGCCATCCCCCCTTTACCTCTCCGCAGCTAAAGCCTCATTTTCCCCTTTTCCCTCTGCTCCTCCACCTCTCCCTTCCCATCCCCACAGCACTGTACCCGTCCGCTCAACTGTATATATTTTCGTTACCCTATTTATTTTGTTAATGAATTGTACATCGCCTTGATTCTATTTAGTTGCCATTGTTTTTACGAGATGTTCTTCCCCTTGACGCTGGTTAGTGCCATTGTTCTTGTCTGTCCGTCTCCCCCGATTAGACTGTAAGCCCGTCAAACGGCAGGGACTGTCTCTATCTGTTGCCGACTTGTTCATCCCAAGCGCTTAGTACAGTGCTCTGCACATAGTAAGCGCTCAATAAATACTATTGAATGAATGAATGAATGAACCCTCCAAAGTGCTTAGTACAGCGCTCTGTATACAGCAAGTGCTCCTTAAATATGATCGGTTGATATCCTTGTGGGCAGAGAGCATGTCTACCAACTCTGTTGTATTGTAATCTCCCAAGCCTTTAGTGAAGTGCTCTATCTTTGTTTCTATCAATTCTGTTGTATCCTACTCTCCCAAGTGATTAGTATAGCGTCCTGTACATAGTAAACACTCAGTAAAATTCCATTCATTTTGGCTGTTTATGGTGTTTGTTCAGCACTGACTATGTGCTGGAGTCGGTCGGATACAGCCCCTAGCTCATATAGGGCTCACAGTCTAAGTAGGAGGGGGAACAGGTATGTTTAATTTCGAATCCCAGCTCTGCCACCTGTCAGCTGTGTGACTGTGGGCAAGTCACTTAACTTCTCTGTGCCTCACTGACCTTATATGGAAAATGGGGATTAAGCCTGTGAGCCTCACGTAGGACAACCTGATGGCCCTGTATCTCCCCCAGCGCTTAGAACAGTGCTCTGCACATAGTAAGCGCTTAACAAATACCAACATTATTATTACCTTAAAGTTGATGAAGCTGAGGCACAGAAAAGTTCAAAGACTTGCCCAAGGTCACACAGCAGGCTGTTGGCATAGCCGGGATTAGAACCCAGGTCCCCTGACTCCCAGGCCTGTATTCTTTCCAAATACTTGAAAGTCAGTCGGATGACCAGAGGGGGCAAGGACCCATCTTCAAGGTTTGGGGGAATCACCAAGGCAAGTTTTGTGCTCTGGATTTCCCTGGGCCCACAGGTTAGTGCCCCAGGCTGCAGCCCCTCCCCCACCCCACGCACTCTGCCATTACCTGGGAAAAGATCAACTTGCTGGAGTCAGGTGGGCTTGTATTTCTAACATAGAGACTGTCATGAAGGTTTGACTGTTCAGCCCTTACCAGAGTGGAGAGGAGCTCGAGATGTCTTCTGTCCCAGCAGTAGTATAGAGCCGCTTTTCTTCTTACTGTTTTTGTATTATCATGTTTTTACTGAATTGGAGAATTTATTTCTTTCCCAGTATGCCTCTCCTCCCATTACTTTTAGATAATGAATTTCCTGAGGGCCAGGAGCCGTGACTAATTTAATATCCTTTCACTTTTTCCCTGTGCTCAGTTCAGCGTTTTGCACAAAGTAAGTGCTTCAGAGATGTCAGAAAGAGAGAATAAATAAGAGTGCCTAAAATGCCACTGGAGAGCCCTGCAGTAGGCATTAAAAAAAATAGATTACCCAGTTGCTTTCAACTCTTGAAGTACCATTTCCACAGTCAGCACCTAGGCAAATAGAAAGTAGTATTTGCAGAAGAAAGGAAAAAAATGCATGACAGAAACAGTCCTTTTTCAAGATACCAGTGGTGGAGAGAGTAATGAAAGATGCCCATTTCGAGTTCCTTTATTTAAATGACTCATGAGAGGAGAATCAAATCCCTGGAGTCAGAAGGTAGACTGTTTATTTTTGCTTATCGAGTTATAGGTGCATGACTTTGAAAGGGGGTCAGAGCAGATCTCCGAAAGCCTCTCCATCTTCGAACCACCTTAAGCAAGGTGGATTGTGGAACCTGTGGCAAAGGAGTGTTTTTCTAAGAAAATCATACCTAGAAAATCTTCTGATTGCTTTCGCATTATTACTCATCACCCATTTAGTCAAAGCCATTAAAGAAAGTCTCATTCCTGATCCATCTTTTGAGATTCCAAATCTCTTTCTGCATTTATATTTGTTTCAGAAATCGAGTTCCATGGCAGTTTCAGTGTTTCATACCTCCTGACGTGTCAGTTAGCTGACACTGCTCTTGGGGTGGAGCAAAGAAATCGTTTTACCTTACACTTCCAAATGATATGTATTGCAACAGATTTTCCAGAAAGCAGGACATCTACAAGGCGTCTCACTGATCGTTTACTGCAGATTTGAGTCACTTAGAAGGAAATTTTTAAGTCAGAATTAGGGATGTGCTTTTTAATAAATGGGAAAGCATAAGCAAAAACATTCAACTGAGAATTAGTTTACATTGTGTAAACATGAATTAATTGATTAAGCAGTTTGAAGTTTGACTTTATAACCCTTTCTCGCTTCTTTATACTTTTGTCACTAACTTGGGTAACGTTATGACGGTATTGCCCATTTCCCAATAAATTCAAACCGAATGGAAGTTTCTCAGGCTCCCATAGCTTTGGAATGAGTTGTGTAAACTGTGTTTTGACTGATTTCCTTCCCACCCTCCCACCCACACTGTCCTCCCCACAAAACCCACAGATCAAATGAAAATTCCAATTCTTACAGAGGGTTTGGTTAAATTAATGGAGTATAAATTTTGAGTGGGAGAAGCTCGGGCTCCCAGAGGGCTTAAGGAGAGTTTAAACCACATATGGGGGGACGGGGGAAATCCAGCCCTACCGATTCACTCCCCACAACGCACTGCATCAGGACCTCCAGCAGTTTGGCAGAAGTGGTCCCATTTAGCAAAGAAGTGGCATAGCTCACTTCTTTACATAGTGGATAACTGAATAGAATCAATTTGTGTGGCTTCCCTCTGAACTGCCTTAAAATTTTAAATTTAGATGTTATAACAAATTCTTTGTTCTCCTGTTATGTTAATGCCTTCCAACTTGACAGATGGTTTTGCTGAGACACCCTCCCTCCCCCCAACAAAAACTGAACACTTCCAGAATCAAATCAGTGATTGATAGTGACACAACATTTTTCCCAGCAAGTGGCATATTGAAGTTGTGTGAATAATTGAATTACAAATGTTCGATTTCAGTTTTTCACGAATATTTCCAGACTAACCAGTTCTTCATAAAATTGCCTGCATGTGCACTATTTAACATCGCTAGTAAAATTCTTGTAATTTGAGATGATTTGTTAAGATTCATGATTCATTTACACATCTTACAGCTTGAAGAGCCCTCAAAGTCTACCCCTCTAGGGGGTCCCCAGTCTTTGGAGAACCCTTCCTTCTCTTGGTTGTCAACCTCATTATGACCGCTAGATTGTAAACTTGTTGTGGGCAGGGAAGTGTGTCTTGTTTATTGTTACATTGTACTCTCCCAGCAGCATTGTTCAGTGTTCTGCACACAGTAAGAGCTCAGTAAATATGATTGACAGGATGATGTACCATCTATGACTGTGAACGGAGTGAGTGAGCCGGAGATGGGGAACCATGAATTCCATGGAGTGTCATCACCCTTGCTGTGCTACAGGTTGCAAAATCATACTTACTTGGGTTAGAAGAGAAAAGGATTCTGAAGTTTGACTACGATTATTTGTTGCATCTTAATAGTAATTAATAATCATGGTACTTGTGAGGCACTTACTATATGCCAGGCACTGTTCTAAGAGCTGAGGTAGATAGAAGCTAATCAGGTTAGACACAGTCCATGTTCCACAAGGGGTTCACAGTCTTAATCCCATTATACAGACAAGGGAACTGAGGCACAGAGTAGTTAAGTGACTTTCCAAAGGTCACACAGCTGACAAGTGGCAGAGCCTGGACTAGAACCCAGGACCTTCTGGCTAGCAGGCCTGTGATCTATCCACTAGGCCATCTGCTTCTCAAATTGCATCTTCTGTAAGCTACTTCGGGGTAGGGAATATGTCACTTTACTAGGCACCTAGCACAGTGCACTGCACCAAGGGAACACTCGTACTACTTAAATCTAAACCAAATAACCATTTGAAAATCAGAATCTAAAACAAACTCAGGTAGTAAAATGATGAGAACGGAAGCCAATGCAAGGAGCTGGAGTTGTCTAAGTCCTGTTTCTGGCTGAGGACAGCGGGGATGCACAGGACATCTCCCAGATGTCTTGTCATCCCAGCATGAGGAACCAGACTCGGATGTTGCAGCTCTACTCAATAGGCCTGGAGGCTAAGCTGAAAAAAACCACTCCCACGTGGAATCTTGAGGAGCCTACTTCAGTTCAACGTGGCACATCAATCAGCCAAGCAGTGGTATTTATTGAACACTTACTCTGTGCAGAGCATGTATTAAGCACTTGGAGAATACAGTATAACAATAAATGGACCCATTCCCTGCCCACAGCGAGCTTACAGTCTAAATGACAGTATAACAGAATTAGACTGCAAGCTCGTTGTGGGCAGGGAATGGGTCCATTTATTGTTATACTCTATTCTCCAAGCGCTTAATGTGCTTACAGTCTACACAGCTGAATAAAATCTGGACATGGGAGAGTTTGCTGAATATGAGGATCACTGGGATAAACCAAAGATTTTTTCAGGCCATTCATTCTAGATCATAAATTTGTCCTCTAGCTCGAAGCTTGCTGTGGGCAAGGAATGTATCTACCAACTCTGTTGTACTCTCCCATATTTAGTAAACTACTCTGCACACTGTAAGTGCTCAGTAAATATCCCCAATTCCTCGATCAATTGATCCCAATAAAATTTTGAGTGGTGTTGCCACTGTGTACAGCACTTATATTCACAAAGTGCCATCTATCACAAGCGGATTGTTTTCTTCCTCTTCTCTTCACATTTTTCCTCCCTTTTCCCTCCTTTTCCTCTCTGTAACTTTTACTGCTCTTTTCCTCCTTTACCTCACCATGTGTGTATGTATGTGTGTATGTACACAAGTTTGTGCATCCCTGTCGTGTGGGTCTGTTTGTCTGGATGCGTTCCCCTTTGCACATGCCTCCAGATGTCTCAGTTTGTGTAGCCTTAGGGGTTACTGAGTGTACATTTTGCTGGGTTCTTATCTGAGCCCACATCCGGTTGGTTTCCTGCAGAAGTCGCGTGTGTCTCTGGAGATGTGTGTTCCTGGCTGTAGGCCCCAACCCACACAACTGGCAGAGGCAGCCACAAGGTGATAGCCTCAGTAGGGTTGTCTTTTGAAGTCAGTGGAGCAGTCAGGATTCGCTCCAGAATCATCCCAAATTTAAGGAAAATCTTTTTGCTTTCAGGCCGCCAGAGTAGGCGATCCCATTCTGTCTTGGTAACCCATTCCAATGTTTAATAAGTTGATCAGCAAACCGCTCCTTCTGGCTACTCTGAACTGCTCTTCTTGCAGCGTAACCCCTCTATTCTTTGAGATAAAGTTTCAGGTCTCTCCTTTAAACATTCAAAGTTACTTAGAATACTCTAGAGTATTGTTGATTTTTTTTTAAAGAAATTAAACTTAGCCTTTTTTTTTAATGGCATCTGTTAAGCACCTGCCATGTGCCAGGCACAAGGCAATTGGGCTGGACACAGACCGTGTCCCACCTGGTGTTCACAGGCATTCCCCATTTTACATATGAGAAAACTGAGGCACAGAGAAGTGGGATCTCACAGCAGACAAGTGGCAGAGCCAAGATTAGAACCCTGGTCTCTGACTCCCAAGCTCGTGCTCTTTCCATTAGACCACACTGCTTCCCACAGTGCTTTCACCTGATATTGAACATGCAAGCGACCCTGTCATTCAGATGTATTTATGTCTACTTAGGTGGGGACATTTGTCTAAATCTATCATCTGCCTTTCTCTCTACCCCTTCCCATTCTTTTCCATCTCTTTTAGTTTGTGAGCTCTTGTTATTTTGCTTTCTTCTCTAGACCGTAAGCTCGTTGTAGGTGGGGAATGTGCCTGTTATATTGTACTGTCCCAAGTGCTTAGTTCAGTGCTTTGCTCACAGTAAGCACTCAATAAATACGATTGACCAACTGTAATTCCTGCAACATGAAGCTCAGTGCTCCTAACTCCTAGAGGGCGTCCAGTGATGATGATGATGATGATGATGGTATTTGTTAAGCACTTTTGTGCCGGGAACTGTAGTAAGTGCTAGTGTGGCTATGAGCAAATTGAATTGGACACAGTCCCTATCCCATGTGGGGCTCTCAGTCTCAATCCCCGTTTTACAGATGAGGTAACTGAGGCACAGAGAAATGAAGTGACTAACCCAAGGACACATAGCAGACAAGTGGCGGAGTCGGGATTAAAACCCTTGACCTTCTGACTCCTTGGCGCCTGCTTTATCATTACACCACCTCGGCAGCATTGGTTTGTTTTTCTTAATTTGGGCATTCCTCCTATCTTTCTCACCTTTCTCCCATCAAAACAGTTAGCTAGGAAATCTGAAATTAGAAGGCTCCATCTAATATCACCAAAAAAAGAGTAAGTCTCACCTCAAGCACCTGTTGGAGTTACGGCAGCAGATAGACTCTCAGTCAAGCAGAAATCAGAAACGGAGTGGTTCTTCTTGGCTTCATTGCTTCACTGAGACAGTGAGTCAAGGAGCCACTCAGAAAGAGCTGCAAGTGGGGACTTCAGCTCCAAACCAGCACCAATATTTACATATGCACAACATGGAAGGGGCTCTTGTTTAGCTCATCATCAAGAGCACAGTATTCACCGTCACTACTGCATCTTGGACTATAAAAGATAATCGAATATTACATGGGTTATACAGATAGATATGTTTGTATATAAATATTAGTATATATACCTGCACCAGTGAGAAGGAGCTTAGTTGATAGTGACACGAATGCTACGTTTAGGAAATAGAGCTTGAAGTCTTTATTTCTTAAATGGTCAGATGGAAGAGAACAGTCTTCCTATCAAGGAAGGGATTTTTCATTTGTGATCAATCATTTGGGTAGGCAGGGGACCGAATTTCCTGAAATCAAGAAAGATTATTGCCAGGAGGATGGAAGAGCACTCTGCTGATAAAAAAACATGGGCAGACTATGACTTGGGAAAAGGTGCACGTGCTATTCAAAAGAAAAGAGATTGGTTCTTTCCTGAGAAGTTCTGGCCCTGGACCCGTAATCAAGGGAGAAAGGACTCCTGGTGGAAACACAAAAGTCCTTGGGAGGAATAAACAAGAACTTGATGTTCCAGTTGGACAGAACCAGTTCCAGCCAAAAAGAATCTGAAAAAACATATTCTTAGAACCAAATTTTTTACCTGCCATTGAGTGACTGTTAGGTACTGTTCTAGACTCAAGCTAAAATTGCACATAATAATAATAATAATGCTGCTATTTGTTTAGCACTTACTGTGTGCCAAGCACTGTACTAAGCATAGGGGTAGATAAAACGTAATCTGGTCCCATATGGGGCTCACATTCCAAATAAGCGGGAGCGCAGGTATTTTGCAGATGAGGGAAATGAGGCACAAAGTGAAGTGACTTGCCCAAGGTCACACAGTGAGCAAGTTGAAGAGCTGGGATTAGAACCCAGATTGTTCATTCAGTCATATTTACTGAGTTCTTACTATGTTCAGGGCACTATACTAAGCACTTGGGAGAGTATAAAATCTCAATAAACAGACACATTCCCTGCCCACAATGAGCTTACAGCCTAGAGAGGGAGACAGAAATTAATATAAATAAACTGTGCCTCCCAGGCCCGAACTCTTCCCAATAGGCCGAGCTCTTCATCTTCAGAATAATCATAGTTCTTGATCACTTCTTTTTTTTTTCCAGCCTCACTGTGTCCTCCTTGCTTCAAAAGAAAACTCCGCGCCTGTTAAACTTGGAGGTTTTGGAGTAGCCATTCAGTTAGGCGAGTCTGGATTAGTCGCTGGAGGTAAGTGCCTTTGGAGAATTTTCTCTTCTAAACTCTCCTCTGACTCACTGTCAGGCCTTGCTATTATAACAGGCAGAGAACAAATTGACCTTTTTGTATATTTGATGATAACTTAGTCTCTTCAATGCTTATTAAATAACAAATGATTAATGTATTTGAATTAATTATACACAAGGGAATATGTCTCTGCCTGGTATTTTTACTGTTTTTCTGCAGGCTCTGAATGGTTTACCACTCCCAAAAGACCCAATCTTTGAGTCACAGAAACATTTTGACATCAAGTTGGTGGCCACTCATTCAGAGGGGTTTCCTGGGTTTTTACTGTTTCATCATAATGGGAGTATAATGTCATTTGTTGATATAACTTTGTAACCAATCGATCTATCAATCAACCGATTGATCGATCAGTGCTATTTGTTGAGTGCTCACTGTATGCAGAGCACTGTAGTAAGCATTTGGGAGAGTACAATATAAGAGAGGTGGTAGACACATTCCCTGACCACAGTGAGCTTACAGACTAGAGAAGAGTTCAGTAGAGTTGATAGACACTTGTCCTGGCTGGAAGTTGTGTACGGTTTAGAGGATGGAAAAGGAAATAAAATTCCCTCAATTGCATTGAACACTAAGGTTTCAAAATACCGTATTTATTTATAAGAGGAGAACTGAAACTTTCCTACACTTCTTAGTAATTCTCTTCATTATTATTATTTTTTTTAATGAATAAACTATTGAACTAAGGGCTAGAAAATGAAAGGTTAGGTTGGTCTTCATGAATTCTTAGACAGAAACCGCAGAGTTATCTCACATGAGGTAGGAGAGCAGGGAGCTGCTTTCTGTTTCTACAAATCTGGGTGAACTTTCAGTTAGCCAGCAAGAAGTCAAGGAATTTAGTTTTTTTTAAAATTCAAGATGGCATATGAACTTCTCTTCCCAATCCAATCTTCTAACATCAGTCTTTGATCTAAGAGGCTTAGTCCAATGAAGCCTGCACATGGGCCCATGTTGTGAAGTGACTTGCCCAAGGTCACAAAGCAGACAAGTGGCGAAGCTAGGATTAGATCCCAGGTCCATTGACTCCTGGGCTCGTGCTCTATCCACTAGGCCACCCTGCTTCTCGAAAGAGAGAAGAGTTGAGGATAATGCTATGGTTGTGAACCTGAGAGAGAGGCTGGTGATGGTTTTGACTGCATAGGGATAATTTGTTGGAGGAAAGGATTTGGGTGGGAAGATGAAGCAGTCTGTCTCAATGGAAAGAGCAACGGGTTTGGGAGTCAGAGGTCATAGGTTCAAATCCCAGCTCTGCCACTTGTCAGCTGTGTGACTTTGGGCAAGTCACTTAACTTCTCTGTGTCTGTTACTTCATCTGTAAAATGAGGATTAAGACTGTGAGCTCCATGTGAGACAACCTGATCACCTTGTATCCTCTCCTGTGCTTAGAACAGTGCTTTGCATATAGTAAGTGCTTAACAAATGCCATCATTATTATTATTGTGAAGAATTCAGTTTCAGCCATGAGGTGGTAATGGGACGTTCATCTATGGATGTCCTGGAAGTAGGAGGAAATGTGAGATTGAAGAGGCTAGCAAGGAAGATCTGGGAGTCATCCACCCAGAGTCCAAAGTTAAAATAGTGGGAATTAATGAACTCCCAATAAAAGTTGGACCCAAGCCTAAGCCAATGACATAATGCCATAGGAGGGGGAAGATAGGAAGAGGCATTACAGTCAACCAAGGAAAGAGCATATTATTCACTCATGACTTCAACTAATGAGCCATTCTTGTGTGGAAAAGGCCTTATTACTTTATGTCTGGAACCAGTCTGTAGGAACATGATAGAGCAGCGCAGCAAGGTTGTCAATCGGTTTGGTTGTTGCTAAAAGGGAGCACCGCACCATCATCCCAGGAAGCAGAGTGGCCTAGTGAAGAGAGCATGGGCCTGGGAGTCAAAGTCCTGGGTTCTAATCCTGACACTGCCACTTTTCTGCTGTGTGACCTAGGACAAGTCACTTCACTTCTTTGACCCTCAGTCACCTCATCCGTAAAGTGGGGAGCAAGACTGTGAGCCCCATGTGGGACAGGGACTGTGTCCAGCCTGATTAACTTGCGTCTACCCCAGCACTTAGAACAGTGATTGGCACATAGTAAGCACTTAATAAATACCATTGTTATCATTATTATTACTATTAAGTGTTTACTATGTGTCAGGCCTGGTTCTAAGCACTGGGGTAGATACAAGCAAATCGGGTTGGACCAGTCCCTGTCCCACATGGGGCTCACAGTCTTAATCCCCATTTTACAGAGAGGAAACTGAGGAATGGAGAAGTGAAGAGATTTGCCCAAGGTCACACAGGATTAGAACCCAGGTCCTTTTGACTCCCCGGCCTGTGCTCTATCTACTAGGCATGCTGCTTCCGATCCCTGTCTTTCTTTTCTCAGTACCCACCACTCCCCCAGCCTCTGCACCAGAGCCTATCAGCTCACTCCCATCCATCCCCTCCCCAGCCCTTGCACCGTCATCCCCTGCCCATCATCTCTACCAGATTCAACCAAGTGAGGCATCTGAAACTTCTGTTCTATTATGGGGAGGCTTCCCTTCATCCTTGACCTGTTCCTCACCCAGGCTCCGCTCCTCCTTGCCAGTACTGAAATCTGGCTCTCCCCAGATGACTGCCATTCTCACTGCTGCTCTTACCAGGGAGAGCTTCATTTTCTCCCACTTCCCAAGGCTCCCTCGCAAAGGGGGAGGAGTTGACGTCCTTCTTCCTCCCCACTGCCACTTTTGCAACATCCTACTCCCCATCCCTCTTTCCCTTCCTCTGAAGGCCAAGTCGCCCATCTCTACCACCCACTCCAGTTATTAGTCATGACCAAATATTGGCCCCTCAGGCCCCACCTCCAACTTTCTGAACCATTTTGATCTCTCTCCATCCCTACATTGATCTTTGGGGACTTAAGAAACCAGGCGGATGCTTCCGATGACCCTTCCACTGCCTGATTCCTCTTAATTCTTCAACTCCAATCACCTACTGGTCCACATTACCCCACCACACCCACTCACCAATTTGGACACATGCTCAATCCCATTATCTCTGACTGACTGTACAGTCACTACCCTCACCAGCTCTGAAATTCCTCTCTCTGACTAGAACCTCCTCACCTGCCTTCTCTCCCATGCCTCTACTCTCCACAGATCTGTCCGGTTCCCCCACTGGGATCTCCAATCTTTTGATCCACACCAATTTTCTAGTCATCATGCCCCGTTTGGTGCCTATACCCAAACTACCTTCTCTTAATTCACAAATCTATGCCCTCAACACTGCTGTCTTCACCAAACTCAACTCTATCACTCCCCAGTCCTTCCGCCGATCTCATCCCTCTAACCTGCAACCCTGGATCATCACCACAGTCCATTTCCTCTGCTCCTGTACTCAGGGTATGGAGTGCTGCTGGAGGAAGTCCAGACACTAGGCTGACCTTGCCCATTACAAATTCAACCTCACCTGCTTCAACCATCTTCATTGACTCCCATACTCATTGCCTGCCCCAGCTCTTCCAGTCATTTAACTCTCTCCTCAAACCCCTGCCCCCACCATATCTTTCCCCTATGTCCTGGTCATGTACTTTATTGGTAAAACTGAAGCCATCAGGCTTGGTCTCCCTAAGATCTCCCTTGTTCCTTTTCAGTCCATCCCTCCTGCTGCCCTCTTTGACTCTTCCAAAGAGGAGATTCCCCTGCCTCCTCTCAAAATCCACCCCCTCCACCTGCACCTCTGACTCCATCCCTTTTCATCTTATCAAAACAATTGCCTCCTTCCTTCTTCCCTTCCTGACCACCGTTTTCAACTATTCACTTTCCAATAGCTTCATCCCCACCGCTTTCAAATATGCCCATGTATCACTTTTCCTGAGAAAATCCTCCCTTAACTTCATGGTTCCCTTCAGTTATTATTCAGTTATTATTACTTCCTCCTACCACTCCTCTCCAAACTCCTTGAGCAAGTTGTCTAGACCTATTGCCTCCACTTCCCCTCCTCCCAATCTCTCCCTGACCTTCCCTCTTTTCCCTCCCTTCACTCCATGGAAACTGACCTCTCTAAGGTCACCAGTGACATTCTTGCAAAATCCACCAGCCTCTACCTCTTGACATAATGGAAAGAGCAGGGGCCTGGGAGTCAGAGGACTTGGGTTCTAATCCCAGCTCTGCTGCATGACATTGGGCAAGTAACAACTTCTCTGTGCCTCAGTTTCCTCAACTCTAACATGAGGATTCAATACCTCTTCTCCCTCCTACCTAGATTGATCCCCCACCACCACCATGTAGGATAAGGGCTGTGTCTGACCTGATTAACTGGGGTCTACTTCAGCACTTAGAACAGTCCTTGACAACTAGTAAGTGCTTTAGAAATATAATAACAATAATAATAAAAAATCACCCTTGACCCCTTGACTACCTTGACACTGTTTACTACCTACTTCTCCTTGAAACACTGCCCAATCTTGGCTTCACTGACACTCTTCTGGTTCTCCTCCTGTCTCTCTGACTCTTTTGTAGCTTCCTCCTCTGCCTCCCACCCTCTGACAGTAGGGGTCCTTTAAAGCTCAGTTCTCATCTTTCCCATCACTGTAGACTGCACCACCATCCTCCCTCACTCAGAAGCCTGTAACCTTGGCATTATGTTTCAATCATTTCTCTCATTCAACCCCATATTCAGTTTGTCACTATTTCCTAATGGTTTTACCTTCACAACATCACTAAAACCCACCCTTACCTCTCTATCCAAATGGTAACAGAACCATTCAGGCCATCCTCATATCTGAGAGACAATTACTCTTCCACCCCCCCTTCAAAGCCTTATTGAAGGCACATCTCCCAAAGGCCTTCTCTGACTAAGCCCTCCTTTCTTCCTCTCCCAATCCCTTCTACGTCACTCTGACTTGTCCCCTTTATTCATCCCCCCTGCCCAGCCCGCAGCCCTTACGTACATATCTGCCATTTATATATTTATATTAAAGTCTGTCTTCCCCTCCAGACTGTAAGCTCGCTATGGGCAGGGAATGAGTGTGTTTATTGTCATATTTTACTCTCCCAAGTGCTTAGTACAGTGCTCTGCACACAGTAAGCACTCAATAAATATGATTGACTGAGTGCTACTCTAGTGATCCAAGCACTTTTGTCCTGCCGTGATTACTGCATCTGCCTATTCAAGGTCCTCCCTGCCTCCTGTCTCTCCTTAACTCCAGTCCATATGTCACTCTGCTGCCTGCTGCCTGAATCATTTTTCTAAAAAAAATTTGTTACCGTCTCCCCCTCCTCAGGAACTTCCAGTGTTTCCCATCCACCACCGCATCAAAAAGAAATTCCTTACCATTGGCTTTAAAGCACTCAATCAGCTCGCTCTCTCCTACCTTACCTTGCTGATTCCGTACAACAATCCAATCCTCATACTTTGCTCCTCTAACGCCAATTTGTTCACTGTACCTCGATCTCATCTGTCTCGCCTTTGACCATCTGCCCACGGCCTGATTCTGGTCTGAAACTTCCTCTTCCTTCCTATTATGACAGACCACCACTCTCCCCACATTCAAAGCCTTATTAAAGTTACATCTCCTATTGCATTATATTCTCCCAAGCTCTTAGTACAAGACTTTGCACATCGAAAGTGCTCAATACCATTGATCTCTTCCAATGTCACCTGTGCATTTGGATCTGTACCCTCTGAGTTTGGATCTGTACCCTCTGCGTACTTGATATCCACCCCACCCTCCGCCCCATAGCACTTAGGTATGTATCTGTCATTTATCTATTTTGATATTTGTCTCCCCTTCTAGACTTGTAAGCTCCTTGTGGGCAGGGAATGTGTCTGCCAACTCTGTTATATTGTTCTGTCCTAAGTGCATAGTACAGTTCTCTGCACACAGTAAGCACTCAATAAATACCACTGATCAGTTGATCATTTTCCTGATGCTAATAGCAGGTGAAAAAGTCAAATTCATAAGTATTACCCAGGATTAGTAACTTTTTCTCTAAAACAGGGAAATAGCCTAGCTTTTCACTTTCAAGTTCATTCATTCAATCATTATTTATTAAGCGCTTACTGTGTGCAGAGCACTGTACTAAACTCTTGTAAAGTACAATTCTGCAACAGACAGAGACCATCCCTACCCAGCAACGGGCTCACAGTCTAGAAGTTCATATCTCAAATGAGATTTACAGCAATGTTATTGATGGAAGGTCCATTTCTTTGTAGGATAGTAGTTTTTCAGCCAATCTGTGGACTCAGGTTTGGGAAATTGTGGGTTTGTTACCCAGCTTGTAATTTAGAGTTTGTAAATCAGAGATTAGAAATGGCCTTCACTAAGTGTTTCTTAATAAAGTACTGAAATAAAGAGTAATAAGAAATTGAATGGCCAGTTTCAAAATAAGTTCTCTTTTCAGGAAGTGGTTTATTGGCCTTTTGATTCTTTTTTCAGATGCATATGTTGAGCTTCTCACTTCCATTAAGGTGTTATTTCCTTTGTACAGCTCAGGCTTGAAATGATAGCAGTTTATTGGTAGTATACTCTAGTGGGAAGGGAGGGTTTCCCCAGTCAGTCATTTGTATTTATTGGACACTTACTGTGTGCGGAGCACTGTACAAAGTGTTTGGGAGATTCAGTCAGTCATTTGTATTTATTGAGAATTTACTTTGTGCAGAGCACTGTTTTTTTTAAAAATGATATTTGTTAAGCACTTATTATGTGCTTAGACTGTAAGCCCGTCAAAGGGCAGGGACTGTCTCTGTTACCGATTTGTACATTCCAAGCGCTTAGTACAGTGCTCTGCATATAGTAAGCGCTCAATAAATACTATTGAATGAATGAATGTGCCAAGCACTGTTTTAAGCACTGGGGTAGTTACACAGTAATCAGCTTGTCTCATGTGGGGCTCACAGCCTTAATTGCCATTTTACAGATGAGGTAGCTGAGGCACAGAGAAGTGACTTGCTCACGGTCACACAGCAGACAAATGGCAGAACTGGGATTAGAACCCACATCCTCTACTCCCAACCCCGTGCCACTTCCACTAAGCCATGCTGCTTGGTAGAGTACAATATAACAATAAGCAGATACAGTCCCTGCCCACAGTGAGCTTAGTAGGGAGACAGGCATTAATATAAATAAAATTATAGGTATGTATATAGGTGCTGTGGGGCTGGAAGGGGAGATAAAGAGAGCAACTCTCTCTGCTACTTGCCTGTGGGTGGTTGTAATCCCCTGAATCAATCAAGCAGTAGTATTTATTAATTTTAAGATCCTTAAGGCCAAAGATGATATCTTTTACCTCAGTTGAGAAGCAGCCTGACCTAGTGGATAGAGCATGGGTTTACGAATCAGAGGGACTTGGGTTCTAATCCCAGGTCTACCATTTTTCTCCTTTGTGACCTTGGGCAAGTCACTTCACTTCTCTGAACCTCAGTTACTACATTGGTAAAATGAGGTTACGACTGTAAGCAGGCCATCTCTGCATATCAGACTGTAAATTCATTGTGGGCAGGGAACATATCTCCCAACTCACTGTTATTGTATGCTCCCAAGCACTTAGTTCAGTGCTCTGCATGCAGTAAGCCCTCAATAAATGCTACTGACAGATTGATTGATTGATTGAGATCAGGGATCACCCCAAGTCCCTATGATTTGCTAGTGTTTTATGGCTCCTTTGAAACAAGGTAGTCACGCTCTCTGGTTCCCAAGGAACATATCTGGAAATTTGGATCTGGTATTTTGAGCAAAAAAAAAAAAAAAAGGAGGAGGGTCTGAAGCTTTGCAACAAGGATTTTGGGCTTTGTTCCTCCTCAAGATTTTGACAAGAGTATTCAGACAACTGGGCTGTGCTAATTGATAATAACGTACTTGTTTTAAATCTGAGCTTGAGTGCTGGGTGCTTTTCCTTTTTTCGGGCATCAGTGATATTTATTGTCTACTGTGTGTAGAGAACTTTACTAAGCATTTGAGAGAATACAGTTGGTCGACATGTTCCTTGCTACAGTCCAGAGAGAGAGATAGACATTAAAATAAATTCCAGATATATATGTAAATGCTGTCATAAAGGCATTTCCTTCTCCAAGAGCATGACACAATGGAAGTGGTGTGGCCTAGTGGAAAGACCTTGGGGCTTGGGAGTCAGATGTCCTGATTCTAATCCTGACTCCACCACCTACCTTCTGGGTAACAGTGGGCAGTCATTTAATTTTTCTGTGACTCAGTTTCCTCATCTGTAAAACAGAGCTTTAATACTTGTTTCCCCCACCCCCATTAGACTGTGAGCCCCATGGGGACCAAAGTCTATGTCCGAACTGATTACCTTGAATCTACCCCAAAGCTTAGTACAGTGCTTGATGCCTAATTACTGCTTAAAATACTCTTGATTATTATTATGATGATGATTATTATCATCATGATCATGTAAATGAAAAAGGAACTTTCTTTGGTGACTTCTTTTTTGGTTGTTTACTTATTCCAGGTTCCTTTTACACTGTACATTCCTATTTGGCCTGGGGTTACCAAAAACTTGAAGAACAGTAAAGTTTGCCCTGGTCCCCCAAATGTGAGGACTCTGAGTTCTACTTAATGGGTTTTAAATGTCTCAGCACATCTTAGGCAGAAAGATGAACAGTTCATTTTCAATACTGGTTAACAAGATGAACGAATTTTCCACTTTTCTGAGCTCGGCCTCAAAGGAAAAGGAATGTCAACTGGAGTGAAGCTTTTCTTGCCCATTTTGGATCGTAGTTACACATTGTGAATTGCAGGAATTGGCAGGAAAACCAGTCACTGAAACATTGTGTGCTTGTGTTTCCCTATAGGGCGTGTAGGAACACCTCATTTTATGGCCCCAGAAGTGGTGAAAAGAGAGCCCTATGGGAAACCTGTGGATGTCTGGGGTTGTGGAGTGATCCTCTTTATCCTGCTCAGTGGGTGCCTGCCTTTCTACGGAACCAAGGAAAGATTGTTTGAAGGTATCATTAAAGGAAAATATAAGGTAAATCGAATCCTAGAAACGAATCTTCTTCGGGGTTGAAGTTGGTGGTGAAATTATTTTTCCAGTTACTCTGTTGCCTTGGACTGTTGATTACTTGGTGCTCATAAAGTCCCACAGTCAGAGTAGTATAAAAGTAGCATTAGTTGAGGGTGGTGCTTTGAACTAGGCTCTTGGGAAGAATAAAGAAGTGGCCTGTTCCTTGGCCCTCGAGGAATTTACACTCTTAATGGAGGATAAGCTTCCCTACCGATTTATCAGTCCTCTCATCAAAAATGAACTTATTTGGCAAACTTCATCCTCACCTCCTTCCGAGTCAAGAAGCATGACCCAACCAGAAGGACTTTCACTCTCCATGAGGCTTCAACCTTTCCTAAAAGAGTCAGATGACTCTCGCTCTGAAGAGCCCCAAAGTACAGGGCTTGCCTCCTCTCATGAGTGGGAGGGAAACTGGTGTTCTCTCTTGGCCATGTGGTCTAGCCTCCAGCCTAGCAGGCTGTGCCCAGCAAAGCCCACCATTCACAATGGTCACTTTCTGTCAACCTAAGCCCTACCCCTCCTTTCCTGCTGTTTGAGCCCCATCAGGTCAATTGCCCCAGGGCCCTGAACTTGCCTCTCTATGCTCCTCTTTCTCCCCAGTCTTCCCGAACTCCCTTCTCCCATGGCTTTTCTTACCTGGTCCGTTCCCCCCCCTTTTTTTTAATTATATCCCCTGCCGGAAGTTCCCTTCCCCAGCTCCCTTCCTCCTGAGACCTCAAATCCAAGGACGGTGGAGCTGGATGGGAGGTATGCAGGAAGCAGCAGGGGAGGTGGAAGAGGAGGCTAGGAAGGGGGCCACCACCACACTCTCTTATGCCCCCCAGTTTAGTAAGAAACAGAAACTGCCAGCTGGGGAAGGGGCTGCCAGCAGAGGTGCTGAGATTTCTTCTTTTGTTTTTGGTTTTGTTTTTTTAAAGAACAGCATGGGGCAGGATTAAAAAAAGAAAATCAGTGGGGAGGAGCTAGTTAAAGGAGTTGGAGGGAAGGAGTGCCATGTAAGGCCAAGAGCGGGAAAGGAAGGGGTCAAGACCAGGCTCAAGGCAGATCTGATAAAATGGAACATCGCACAAAAATCACTTCAGCAGCAAGTGAATTTTGCCAGGTAGTCGTGGGCCTCTCAGAAGGCAGTCTGGCCTAGACTCCTGACCTCTCATCTGCCCACCCGCGGATTCAAATGGCTCTGATTCCCCACCTTGCAGAGAGTTAGGGTGCTCGTGCCCAAACTTGTGCCACAAAATTAGGGCGCTCGTGCCCAAACTTGTGCCACACTTGATGGTTCCAGGGTCCCAAACCAGGGGGTGCCTTTTGGGGGAGTGAAGGACAGACCCTGCAGCCTACCCTGCAGTTCTTCCAACTGTCCCCAGCAGCTGGACACATGCTAGCAAACTGGTTCTGGGCCTGGCATAGTGTGGCACAGCCTCAGAATAAGAGACATTTGCCCAATGAAGCCAGATGCAGCCCTCTGATTAGAGGAATTCAGCCTAGCATCTGCCCCCAGTCGCTGCCTAAAACTGAGAAAAGCCAGAAACCCTGGGATCTTAAGGAACCTAACTGTCACTGGACTACAAAAATGAGCTTTTCACTCAATTGATTTAGACTGTAAAACCAAACTTCTGCTTACTGTCTCGATTTTGAAGACTTTAAAGCTATATTTCCAGTCTTAAAGTTTGTGCGTTGTGTTGTAGTTTTTATATCGACTCATTTTTATGGTGGTGGTGGTTCATCTTTTTGGCACTCCTAAGTTGACCTGAAAGTTGTCCTAATTCAATTCTGCTTCAGTGTTCTCTATTTAGTAAAAAGGAATCCTTCTCATATCATTTTAATCAAGAGCTAATGATGATTTTCTACTCAATTAATCTTTACATTGCAACAAAAACAGTAATGTTGACAAGATTGCCAAATATTTAAGAGTCTCACAAAGTAAAATGTGCTGAGCTCCATTAATTTTCTTCGTGCCCGATAAGCGCTTAGAAAAGTGCTTGGGAAGCAGCGTGGCGCAGTGGGGGAAGCAGCGTGGCGCAGTGGAAAGAGCACGGGCTTTGGAGTCAGGGCTCATGAGTTCGAATCCCAGCTCTGCCACTTGTCAGCTGTGTGACTGTGGGCAAGTCACTTCACTTCTCTGTGCCTCAGTTCCCTCATCTGTAAAATGGGGATGAAGACTGTGAGCCCCACGCGGGACAACCTGATTCCCCCGTGTCCACCCCAGCGCTTAGAACAGTGCTCTGCACATAGTAAGCGCTTAACAAATACCAACATTATTATTATTAAAAGTGCTTGGCACATAGTAAGTGCTTAACCAATACCATCATTATTATTATTATTACTGTTATCCTCTTGAAATGCATTTGCAGTAGAGTTCAGCAGTAGATTAGTGTCATAATTTACGAAATTGACGGCTAGATTATATTGGATTCTCTGTGGTGAACCCTGGAAGCCCATTTATGTATGTTGAGCAGGGGTTAGGGAAACAAGCACTGGCTTATCCCAGGCCCACTGGCAATTGAACCTCACCTTCAGGTGTGAAAGTGATGGAACTGTATTGGAGGGTCATCACTGTAGGTGGAGAAGACTGATAAAACAGATTTGTGACTGTGTTGTTGACATGTAAGGAACTGTTGGAACTGTTACATCCTGGGTCCAGCCCCTTATTATTACCCCCACTTGTGGTGGTATGATCTTGTTACTAATGCAAACTACTAGAGGCAGGTAATAATAATCATAATTGTAATAATAGTAGTATTTGTCAAGCACTGTACTAAATGCGGGGGTAGATACCAGATGATCAGGTCCACATGGGGCTCACAGTGTAAATAGAAGGGAGGACAGGTATTGAATCCCCATTTTTGCAGCTGAGGGAACGGAGGCCCAAAGAAGTGAAGTGACTTGCTCAAGGTCACGCGGCAGGTGTGCGCTGGAGCCAGGATTAGAACCCAGGTCTTCTGATCCTCAGGTCTGTGCTCTTTCCACTGGGCCACACTACTTCTTAATTTGGGGGACTTAAGAGAATGTCCTTTGTTGAGAAGAGAATGAAGTGAAGTTCCTTTTAAGCCCCCAGCAGAGGTGGAGGTGATGGGTGGGAGGAGGGGAGGTGCTGAGACCTGACAGTGTCCAGGGAAGGGGTCCTTGGATTCCATTGCCCTAAGAGCAGTGGTTCTTTGGGAGAAAATAATATGGAGATAGAAAAGATGACCACAGCCTGTATAGATGCTCACTTTTCAGCCACTCTTAACTAGGCTTATCCTAGATAGTGTCCCCCACCAACTTGGTGGAATTCTCCTCTCGCCCAAGAGATTTCCACTTGGATTTCCACAGTCACGGCTTTCCAGGCAAGTAACCCCATCCCCTAACATCCCCCATCCCTTCACCCCACCCTTCCTAGTTCTCTGACCTCACCCACCCTCCCCCATCCTTCTGGTTCCCCCAGCAGTGCCCTGTTCCCTTGGATTTTGCTCTTCTTTTAAGTCCTATCTATTGTAAAAACTCCTGCCACCCCCACCACCATCCCTTTCTGAGTTTTGTGGTCCCCACGGTGGGATGGGTGACCAAGATCAGACCAAGATGGGCTTGGGGGTCAGATGGTGACAGGAGGGCAAGGGAGGAGGACTGCAGGTGGCAGCACAGAGGGGGAAGACAGCCACTGGGGGTCTCAACTGGAGAGAGGTTGGGTTCCTTGCATATCGTCCCAAAGTGAAGTGAAAAATCACTGCTCGGTTGGGTGTCTGCAGACTGAATTGATGCCCACACGTTTTGTCTCTCTCCTCTCTTTCTGTTCTTTCTTTCCTCTCTCTCCTCTATCGCTCTCCTGTTTGTCTCTCCTCTCCCTCTCTTCATTCTTTTCCCTCCTCTCTCTCCTCTCTTCTCTCTCCTGTCTTCCCTCTCTCCTCCCTCCTCTGTCTCTCTCCTCTCTCCTATCCCTCTCCTCTCTCTCCCAGACCCACTTCCTCACTGACCTGAACCCACTCAACACACTGAAAATAGCTCTTAGGCACATACACATGTCTTTTCTGATTAAACCCCTTAGGGTCAAGGCTCTTCCACTTGTAGAACTTTGGGAAGCTTTGGTCGTAAACTGAACTTTCAGTGACCTGGGAAGTAGCTCCCTGAGGTCGCTACTGGTCCCCCTTACCCCCAGACTTGTTGAACTCTGAAGTTTTATACTGTTTTGTATGTATATTATTGTGTGTTCCCATGTTTGCCTGTCGCCAAATCTTTCCCCGCCTTATTTTTAGATTGCGAGCCTCTGGAGGGTCAGGGATCATGTCCTAACTCTCACCTATACAGTAAATACAAATGAGTGAATGAATGAGTGAATGAATGAATGAATGAATGAATGAATGAATGAATGAATGAATGAAAAGGCTAACCAGGACCAAAGTGTGCAGGTAGCCAGAATAGCCGTAAACCTTTTGATTCATTGTCTCTTGCTTAACCTCCAAGCTTCTTTCTGTTCTTTCTTTCTGAAATCCCAAGAAGAGACACTAGATGAAGAATTAAGTGAGGAATAAGTGGAGAAACCATGAGCTCTGTAGTCCTCAATTGGGTGGGCAGAGTTAGAAAATTCTTGACCTCTGAGAACTAACATGACACTTTAGAAGCATATAACTGCCAAAGTGGTGCTAAATTCACATCTCCATATTGTGTAAACATCTGCGGTAGCTGTGTGATTTAACTGGTGATTTATATCTTGTTTTTCCTCTGCCATACTTTCAGTTTTCTTGACCATTTATGCATCAGAGAATACATTTTTAAAGTGGAACATGTGGTACTACCTCATTGGCTTTTAATGGACCATTTGGTGGAGACAGAAAGCTATTTCCCAAACCACACATCAAACATAGTGGTTTTTTTATCCCAATGTTATGAGCTGACATTTAACTCCCAATACCCAGGCCCTGGACCTGCAGGACTTCTGACTTGAGGTGATAGTACAGTTCACAGTGCCGTTTCCTTCTCCCGTACTTGTTCTTGTGCAGTCATCCTTCCTGGTTAGTTCATTCACAACAATAGAAAAAGAAAATCTGAATTATAGAATACACCAAGTGAGAGAAAAAGCCATAATTCCTTCCCCCAGTTTAGAGGCTATGTAGGCTTCCTAGGTAGGAAGAGGCAGTTGTGCAGCTGGGCACCTCTGGGTTGAAAGGGGACAAGAACTGGTAGAAGTAATAAAAGCCATGACACTCCCCTGAAGGAAAAGACCAGACCAGGAAAAAATCATCTTGGGTGGTCCTTCAGGACACAAAGAAATAAGTACCTGGCCCTTGTGAGGGGAGACGCTAGGCGGTTTGGGTGCTGACTTTTGAGTGACCCAACAGCAAGCATAAGAGGTGAAGTACAGCCATCATTTCCTGACTGTAGGTCCAGCAATTTCACTTAGGTGGATATAGATACTAGATTTTTTTTTTCTTTTGAGATAATGGGTTTTCCATTGCAGGGGATGCCACAGCTTCCGAGGGGATCAGAAAGATTTCAGGTAGGGTTGCCCCATTTCCTTGTCACCTTGCCAACAGTATAATTGAAGGGCCTCAGAGCAGGAGCAATGACTCAATAATAATAATAATAATTGTGGTGTGTGTTAGGTGCTTACTAGGTGCCGAGCACTGTTCTAAGTGCTGGAGTTAGATACAAGATAGGTTGGACACAGTCCCTGTCCCACATGAGGCTCACAGTATTGATCCTCATTCTACAGATGAGGTAACTGAGGCACAGAGAAGTTAAGTGACTGGCCCAAGGTCACACAACAGACATGTGGAGCCCAACCATCCAGAATGCGAGTCAGCCAACCCTCAAAATGGGTTCATATTTTAGTCATATTTATTGAGTAGTAACTTTGAGTTAGATCACTATACTAAACGCTTGAGAGAGTACAATATAAACAGACACATTCCCTACCCACACGACCCACTTACCCACAGTTCTGTCTTCCTGGCTCCCAGACAACAGCAGTGAGGCTCGAAAGACAAGATCGTAGCCTCAACAAGTGTCATATTAAAGAATGATATGTTTTGGGACATAAGGGCTCCATGCAATCAGTCAGATCAATCAATTGTATTGATTGAGCACTTGTTCTCTGCAGAGCACTTTACTAAGCACTTGGGAGAATATAATAGAGTAGGTAGACATGATCCATGCCTTCAAGGGGCTTCCAATATAGCAGGTCAGACAGCCATTGAAATAAATTACAGGTAGAGTAAAGCACATTTTGAAGCTCACATGCAATCTTCATCTATATTAGCTCCAGGCAGAATCAGGGTCCAGGTCTCTGGATTCCTAGAGCAGTACTCTGGTACCACTGAACGAATAAATGACTGGGTAATGACACACATTTTTCGTGGCAACAGTTTATTTAGGGTTCTAGAGGATTCCATTGTAAATAGCTCATGAACTGTGCTCTGCCCTCACAGTCAAGTTGAGAGGTCTTCACCACACTGACTGGGATCTTCTTCTCTACTTGTGCTGAAACTCCGTAGAAAGGCTAGTCGTGAGAGCTGCTCAGTTTTGAAAGGAAATGCTTAGAATATGTGAAAAAAGGAAAAAATAGTGGCCCTCAATTTCAGATGATTAAGCTCATGGGCCATACCTGGGAAGGCAGTTGAACAAATCGGCAAGCAGCCAATTTCAGGGATAGGTTTAGAAGAGCATGTGATCCCAGTCAGTCAATCTGATTTATTGAGCGCTTACTGTGTGCAGAGGACTGTACTCAGCGCTTGAGAGAGTACAATATAACAATAAACAGACACATTCCCTGCCCACAAAGAGCCTAGAATCTAGATACTGGTTACAGTCTAGATACTAAATAAAGACCTCTTTGACTCAGAAGCAAGCACATTTCCCCCAACAAATTAAATCTCCTTTTATAGTCAGTCAACTGCCAGATCACATAGACAAGGGAGAAGCAATAGTTGCATTTGGCTAGCCTTAAGAAAGATTTTAGATTCTGTTCCAGAACACCTGATTGACAAGCTAGTAAAAAGGGGGCAAGCCACAACAATACTGTTCAAGCATTATTTTCAAAGAGTGAACTCCAGTGGGTCACTCACAGCTGAGGGTGGCCTGTTAAATGGTAATCCACAGGGATTGCCACCTCTTTTGACGTCATTATTAATGTCCTGGACATAGGAGTAGGGAAAATGCTTTTAAGCTTGAACCGTACTAAACTAAGCAGAATCGTCGATGCTTTGGAAGACAGAAATAGATTCCAGAGTGAGGCAGCTTGGAAAAATAGAGCTGCAGAATGGAATCCAAACAGGATGAGTGTATTTAGGGATGAGAAATCAACTACATAAATACAGGACCCTAGCTCGACACAAAAGTTTATCCAAAAAAAACCCCAAAACCAGACGTCATTGTCCATGCAAAGTGTGCCTGAATCTGGCATTTACTACCATTTTGCTCGGGGGAGGTTGGGTTGGGGGGAAGCACATGTAGAATTGGAATGTTTCAACAGGAGTCTAATTTGTTAGAATTGAGATACTGCCTAAGGCTTATTTAAGTACTATATCGACTTTTGATCACAGCACTGTAAAATGATTAGAGGGGGTCCAGACAAGAGCAGCAAAAACAATTCAGTGGTTCCCTAGGCCCTAAAAAGAAAATTGAAGTAAATTGGGATGGTTAAGCATGCCGGACCCAGAGGCTTAGGGGTAATAACTCACTTTAAGTATATGAAAGGTTATATGGCAGTGATATTGATCAGTTCTTCTTGAAAAAAGAGAAAAGTACAGTTGGATTAAATGAACTCCAATGGGGATAACTCTTTAATTCGTGAGACAATGAAAAACGAGAACAGGGTAGCCCTGGAGATGTGGTGTCCCCTGTTTCAGAAGTCCTGTAAGGAAAGATCAGGCAACTGTTCATCCAGGCTGATTCAGCTGTTCACCCATTCTAGTGGTAGGGCAATTATCTCCCTAAAGGCTTTCCTGATTTACTCATAGTCCAATTGTCTGTAATAATAATAATAATGTATTTGTTGAACACTTACTATGTGCCAGGCACTGTGCTAAGCACCGGGTGGATGCAAGCAAATTGAGTGATTCACAGTACCTGTTCCACGTGAGGCTCACAGTTTCAATCCCCATTTTACAGATGAGGTAACTGAGGCACAGAGAAGTGCAGTGACCTGCCAAGGTCATACAGCAGACAGTGGCACAGCCAGAATTAGAACCCATGACATTCTGACTCCCAAGCCCATGTTCTGTCCACTACATCCATCTGTAAGGGTGGGCAATAACTATTTCAGCCTCTTTTGTGCTTCTTATTGCTGTTGTCATGCAAGTGAAGCAAACAGCCCCTTCTTAACTCACATGACTTACTTGAATGGGTTGATTATGTTGGCAGGACTAAGGAAATAGAAGGCAGAAACTGTCACTTGATTGCAGCCTTTCTTGAACCATTGTCAACATCAATTTCATGGCAAGACAAAAGGCATCTGTCTAATTCCAGGATGAAAAGTCACTTGAAAAAAAATCCATATTTGGTCATTTTTTAAAGTCATTTTGCTTTGATGAAACACTAAAATGTTTTACTCTACCCGAAAAAGCACATGGACACATTAATATTTGGGTTCCAGCTTGAAACGAAGGAATGAACAAAAATAATTCTGAATAATCCTTTGTTCACCAAATGGTTCTTGCTCTTCATAGTGGATCCAAATACTACTTTTGCCGGGGGTTCAGTCTTCAGGCAAGATCTACAAGCCAGAAAGAAAAATTATGAACATCTTAACTAAAAATACCTGGCATCTGAAAATTAAAAATTTCCATAGTGATCCCTTATTAGGGTCCCAAATGGGAAAATTCCATAAGTGAAGCATTTCTAAAGTTGGACAAGTCTCCTGAATGAATAAAGAGGAATAAGATGATTCACAATCATCTTTTTTGAATTATGTCTTTAGATGGCAAATACTTAGGACAAGAACTCCTGGGGCATTTTTTTTTTATTTACTGCTTGCTACTCAAGTATCCATGTCTTTGGGGAAGTATTAGGTAACTGTAATTGATGACTTCTCTTATTGGAAGAGGCTGCATTACTCAAGGTATTTGTGTAATTTCTCCTGCTCCCTTTTTCAGATGAATCCCAGACAGTGGAGCCACATCTCTGAAAGCGCAAAAGATCTCGTGCGCCGTATGCTTATGCTAGATCCAGCTGAAAGGATAACCGTTTATGAGGCCCTGAATCATCCTTGGCTTAAGGTACAGAAAATAAACCCATCGCTATAAGCATCACCCTGGGGATTCGTGGTGTTTGACTTCATTAGGGAAAATATAATCTGAGGTTATTAGGCAAAGTAAAATATTTGACTCTGGCACACAATTCAAGAATTCAAATTAGCCACAGTTTGCTATATTCTCATGCCTCCAGCATTTCAATCAGTAGCTCCTTTCTAATTTATAAATCATCTTGTTGACAAACATTGCTTTTCAGCTCCCGTTGTACTTCCTTTGGTTTTATTTTGGTAGTGCTGGGTTATAGGAGAGTTAGATGTATTTTACTCTCTTTTGGTGTTTCTGGACAAGTTTTAATTGTTTGGGCTTTGCTGAATCTTCTCATTAATGTTTCCTTGATTCTCCTTGCAGAATCCCCTAACTCCTCAACAAAATATTATATGGGAAGGGAAAAGTCCTTGAATGGCAAGGTCTGTGCATCAGAATCAAAAAGTATTCATTGAGAACCAGTGAATGCTCCCCAAAAAAGAAAAAAAAAAGTAGTGCAGGAACTTCATACAGAAGGACCTTTCCCTTACCTGTCCCCAGACCTCCCTATATATGAGCCATATATTAATTTGGACATATATACACACATACTCACAAATTATTTTTCTGTGTCTCGTTCATGCTTCTTCCATCTCTGACCCATTTCTCACACCTTTACCTCCACCTAGAGACCCCCCAGCTCAAATTTGACAAACCAGATTCCTCTCCACCTTCAAGACTTCTTAACCTAGTTCTTCCTAACCCAGGAGCCATTTCTTGGTTAATCTTCTACCTTCCTTGTGATATCATCACATAAACTCTTATTTATTTGTGTTTGGTGATATCTGTTATAGCCATTTAATGATAAAACTGAATTTTGATTGAAAAAATAATCTCCCCTCCCCTTTTTGCTATTCATTAGAGTGGTTTGCCACAAAATTATTCTCCCTTACTCATGAGATTGAGCTATTTAGCATCCACAATGTGATTGAGAACCAAATTTCAATTTTATTTTTCAATACTTAGATACCTTAGTTTGTTTTAATGACATTTTTTCAGGTTGTTCTAGAACTGTAAAATATTTCTGTTTCTTTTAGGAGAGAGACCGTTATGCATACAAGATTCATCTTCCAGAAACAGTAGAGCAACTGAGGAAATTCAATGCAAGGCGGAAACTAAAGGTAAATAATTGGCGCCCAAAATTCAAGAGTCAAACTAAAGTAATTATTTAGAATGTGTCATATTGCAGTTGAGAGTCTTTTTCCAAATCCTTCTTTTGCCCACCTATTGTCCTTTCCCCGTTGTAGACTGTAAGCACTATTGTGGGCAGAGAATGTGTATGCTAATCTGTTGAATTACATTCTCCCAAGTGCTTAGTAGAGTGTTCTGCACATAGTAAGTGCTTAATAAATACCACTGACTGATTCCCCCCACTCCTTCTTATCTACTCCTCCAAATCTCTTTTTTCCACCCAGAATTTTCTCCTATTTCCCCCACAAAGCCCACCAGCCTCCCCCTGTTATTCCAAGTTCCCCCTAACATAATTGCAGTGACAGCAGCTCCCATCTTTAAGGTTTCCACTCCCATGAGCTGACTCCCAGACCCCTTTCCTTCCCATGATGAGGATCCCGGGAGCAGGTTTCAGGCAGACGTAAAGTTGTCATGAATAAAGAGCAGGAAGTGTAAAGGGAAAATCATTTCTTTTTCTGAAGGAAATCAGGGATTGATTCTTGGATATAGGCATGGGCCTTTTCTAAAACTGCTGGCACTGTGGCAGTGTCCTATAGCTTTGCATTGGGAACAGTCTAGCATTGTGACTGTTAGACTGTGAGCCCCTTTTGGGGTAGGGGTTGTAGCCATTTTGATTATCTTGTTTCTATACTAGCATTTAGCACATGGCTTGGTACAGAGCAGGCCCACAGCAAAAACCACAAGTATTTTGACTAAGTAATTTCTGTTCCCACAAATTATCCCTGATTTCCATTCACAAATAAGGCATCTTTAGCCATGAATGAAATATCTTGAATGAAGGACTGTAAATGCTTGATCAATTAACGGGAGTTGTGGTTTTATTGAGCTCCTGTTGGAGTTTCAGTTGGATGTCTAATGTTTAGTATACATCATTTAGCAGGTTTTCTTTGACACCACTTCTAAGCAAGCTTTCCATCTTGCCAATGGAGAAATGTCACCCCATTGCATTTGAGAATTCAGCTGAGCAATGGAGTTTATTTCAGCTTCATAAAACACTGGAAAAATCAATTATAGTAATTTTGGTACTTGTTAAGCACTTACTATGTGCCAAGCTCTGGGGTAGATGTAAGTTAATCAGGTTGAACACAGTCCCTGTCCTACGTGAGGCTCACACTCTTAATCCCCATTTTACACATGAGGGAACTGAGGCAGAGAGAAGTTAAGTGACATGTTCAAGGTCACACAGCACACATGTGGCAGTATCAGAATTAGAACCCAGGTCCTTCTGGCTTCCAGGCCTGTGCTCTATCCACCAGGCCACACAGCTTCAATATTGCAGAGGCTGAACCTAGGAATCCTTTACCATTCACATACTAACCAACTATTCAGTAGGTCAAAATTCAATTCTCCTGGAGCACTCTGAATGGCAAAACGCAGACAGAAAGGCTAAGAAGTGACCTGTTAATAGAGAAGCAGCATGGCTCAGTGGAAAGAGCACGGACTTTGGAGTCAGAGGTCATGGGTTCGAATGCCGGCTCTGCTACTTGTCAGCTCTGTGACTGTGGGCAAGTCACTTAACTTCTCTGTGCCTCAGTTACCTCATCTGTAAAATGGGGGTGAAGACTGTGAGCCCAACGTGGGACAACCTGATTCCCCTGGGACTACCCCAGCGCTTAGAACAGTGCTCTGCACATAGTAAGCGCTTAACAAATACCAACATTAAAGGGCCCGGGCTTGGGAGTCAGAGGTCATGGGTTCGAATTCCGGCCCTGCCACTTGTCAGCTGTGTGACTGTGGGCAAGTCACTTAACTTCTCTGTGCCTCAGTTACCTCATTTGTAAAATGGGGATTAATTGTGAGCCTCACGTGGGACAACCTGATTACCCTGTATCCACCCCAGCACTTAAAACAGTGCTCTGCACATAGTAAGCCCTTAACAAATATCAACATTATTATTAATGAAGGGATTCTCAAGGGAAGTTGGCCATTTGCTCTCATTCCGTTCCGAGGTTCAGGAGAATCTAGCAAAAGCATGTACCTTTGAACTGTGATTAAAAAGAAGCAGTGAAGCCTAGCAGAAAGAACACGGGCCTGGGAGTCAGAAGGACCTGGCTTCTAATCCCAGCTCTGCCACTTGTTTGCTGTGTGACCAAGTGCAAATCACTTACCTTCTCCTGTACCTAAGTTACCTCATCTGAAAATTCATTCACTCATTCGTTGGTATTTATTGAACGCTTACTGTGTGCAAAGCACTGTTCTAAGTGCTTGGGAGAGTACAGTGCAACAATAAATAGACACATTCCCTGCCCACAACGAGCTTATGGTCTAATGAGCCACATGTGGGACAGGGACTGTACCCAGCCTGATTAGCTTGTATCTACCCCAGCACTTAGTACAGTGCCTGGCACATAGTAAGTGCTTAACAAATACTTTTTTAAAAAAAAAAAGAGCACTAACCTTTCATCCTGGCAAAAAGCTCAAGTGATTCAGACATCCTTCAGCTTGGAGGCAAATGTTGGACTGGATTGCTTATTCTCCTCCTTTCCCACTTGTAAGATTCTATGACACTTTATCACACGGATAAAAGGAATTAGGTTTTCATTATAGTTGAATCTCTACCCTCTGCCAGAGACATTAATAGACCAAAAAGGATTCCCTATTTAGATTATCAAGTTCCAGTCTGTAGAGAGCGTTGAACATCACCCAAATCCCCCTGATAGATAGCTTTTTTCTTTTTCAGTATGGGGTATTTTACTGTTGCTGGCAGGAGATCATTTCAGAATAAAAAGTTGAGAAAACTACTTTATTTGGGAAGAGGTAGAGCTGCTTCTCATAACATGAGTTGTCTCAAGATCTGGAATTCAGGGGAACCTATACAGAGAAAGGAAGCTAGTTGTCAAGTCAGTAAACAAGATTTATATGTGAGACTGGATTAATCTTGAGATTCATTTTCAATCAAAATGTAGTTTTCTATCTAATGAACTCACTGCTATAGCATTTGATTCTTATTTGACATTATATGACTTAAAAATCAGTGCGAACACCGGAAAACTCATATTCACACCACAAACACTTGTATAATAGCAAGTAATATGTAAGTTAGAGTTGGATAAGTAGCTAAGTAGGTCTTTCCTGCTGTAGTATGAAAATTTTCATTTGTTTAGCAAGTAATTTGTTCCTGCTCTCACATTCTTGGCTTAAAGCAATCATTGCTGGTTTATTACCCGTGGGAAGTTAGTCCACTTTATTCCTTTGCCTTAATAAACTACTGAACAAATATAGTACAAGACAGAGTAAATGTTAGAAACCTCTGGCCAAGTGACCTAGCTTTGTCAGCTACTTCAGTTGTTAGAAGACATTATTTATGAGAACTTTCTAAATTTGCTATCAAATGCAAGGGTATTTTTGTCCTTGTGAATGTTTATTCGTTTAATAGGTGAGCTCCCAAATCTCAAAAGGGTTTCTCAGCGTTGAACTGAGGAAGTTTCCCATGGGGTTGTCCCCCTCCCCCTCTATCCCCACCCTCCATTCTGCAGAAATGGCCTAGCGTGATGCTTGGCTGTGGAAATCAAGAAAGTTCCATTGTATGCAGAGCTGTGCCGTGGTATTTTGAGGCTGTGGTGCCATCTTCTTTGCCTCTCCTCTCCAAATCATTGCATTCCCGTTAAGGAAGGATGGTAATTGAGAGGCCGAGGGAGTGCTGGTATGGTGGATGGCTCATGTGACTGAACGGTTGGCGGCCCGTGACATCACTTGTCACAATTGGCTGCTTGGCACGGGTGTCATCCTGGGCATATTTGCGTGTTTGGCATCTACCCTCAAGCTGGGCAACTGTCAACCCCTGGAGGAGGGGAAGAAGGCCAGTGGCACTTGAGCAGGACTAGCCTAGCAACCTAGAGTCACCTCAAGAAGTGCAACTTCCCTGATGCCCAAAGTCTCCAGAGCGCAAATCTCTCTGCAGTGTTGACGCTGGTCACCCATCAAGTAAAGCCCTTGCCCAGTTAGGCAGTAGTTACAGGCTGCTCAGACCATCCCTTTCTTCCTATGCCTCTCAGCCCCACAGCACTCGTGTTCATATCCATAATTTATTTATGTATATTAATGTCTGTCTCTAGACGGTAGGGTCATGGGGGGTTTTCTGTTGTTGTTTTTTAAATAGTATTTGTTAAGCACTTACTATGTGTCAAGCACTGTTCTCAGTGCTGGGGTAGAAACAAGCTTATCAGATTGGACACAGTCCCTGCCCCATAAGGGACTCACATTGTAAGTAGGAGGGAGTAGGGTTTAATATCCATTCTACAGTTAAGGAAACTAAGGCACAGAGAAGTAAAGTGACTCTCCAAGGTTGCACAGCAAGCACTTGGCTGAGTCGTGATTAGAACCCAGGTCCTCTGATTCCCAGGCACTTCCTCTACTAGACCATGTGCTCTCGTTGCGGGCAGAGAACGTCTACCAACTCTAATATATTTTACTCTCCCAAGCACTTAGTACAGTGCTCTGCACACACTAAGCTCTCAATAAATACATCTGATTGGAAAAGTGCCTCCTACCACTCCATAGTTAGATAACTGAGTTTCAGCTAACAGGAAACAATAGGAGGCTTCTTCCAGTTGTAGGTTTAGAATGGCGAGGGAGGTCTGGTGTGGTTAGGAAGGAGTAAAGGGAGGTAAGAAAAGTAATTCTTTTCGACTGGAGTGTGAAACTCTGGGGAATAATTGGATTGGACAACCACCATTTTTCATAATATTCAAATCTACTTTTCTGCCGTAAGGTGTGTTTTTATCACAATATGGACATAATTATGTGAAAGGTTTAGAGAACATTCTTCCCACAACAAATCTTTTCTGGTATAATACGATCCACATGTTGGCACCAGGAGAGATACAGTGTAGGAAGAAACCTAACCATTTAATTCCCATTGAATCATAGGTCACTCCTGCACAATTTTCCCAAAACAGGAGGTTCTTCAAGAACACAACTACTGCATTATAGCAGAAAGACTGCATCCTTATAAAATGAAAATCTTAATATGGTATCTTTTTAGCCTCTTGTTTTTCTTGGGGTTTTTTTGAAGTTTTGAAGGGATTTTTGTTTAAGCAAATAAGCATAAAGCTGACTGAAAGCTACACTGAGAAATTCCTTTGCATCATCCAAAGTCCCATTTTTTTCTTGATAACTTTTAGAACTCTTCCAGCTGTTATTCATCAGCCTCTCTGGATGTTTGAGGGAAAATACCAGAAATTCTGCTCATATTGCCATTTCCTCCTCACTCTCATTTAATCAATATATTGTGTCTAATTCTTTGTGAGATTTTCAGGGACCTTTCAACCTGTGCCCTTGTCTTTCCACATAGTCTCTGGGTTATTTAGACCATATTTTCCTTGCATTGGCACCAATGTCAGTTTTGTTTGTATGTGAGGGAACCAACTGTATAGAGGCCTTGGGAGTAATGGTCTCCAGAGCCAGAAAGCCATAAGGGTGAGGCCATTGTTTTCACCCACCAAACCAACCTTTGGCCTTTGGAAACAGCTCCATGTTTGAAGAGAAACAAGGCTAGCTGGCAGAGAGGAAGGAAAATGGTCATACAAGTTAAGCCCTCAGGAATTCCCAGCCAAGAATTGACTCCAGATCAGAATCACACCCCATCCCCATCCGTGGTCTAACTGGAGTTCTCCCCACTTCACCCTGATCTGAAACTCCAAGGCATGGGATTCAGCCCCCAAGCACAGACCCTGACCTGGGCTCACTCCTCTTGCAGACAGTCAGTGAGAAGCAGCATGGCCTAATGGGTAGAGTCCAAGCCTGGAAGTCAGAAGGTCATGGGTTCTAATCCCAGCTCTACCACTTGTCTGCTCTGTGACCTTGGACAAGTCACTTAACTTATCTGTGCCTCAGATCTCGTCCATCTCATCGCCAACCTCTTGCCCACATCCTACCGCTGGCCTGGAATGCCCTCCCTCCTATCAGACAGATAATTATTCTCCCCAACTTCATAACCTTATTGAAGGTTCATCTCCTCCAAGAATTCTTCCCTGACTGAGCTCTCCTCTCCTCCCACTAGCTTCTGCGGCACTCTCACTTGCTCCTTCAGTCATTCTCTTTCCCATATATGTGTATATCTGTATAAAGCTGTAATTTATTGATTGATTTATTTGCCTATTTATATTAATGTCTGTCTCCCCTTCTAGACTTCTAGACTGTGATCTCATTGTGGGCGGGAATGTGTTTGTTGTTATATTTTACTCTCCCAAGCACGTAGTACACTGCTTTGCACACAGTAAGTGCTCAATAAATACATTTAAATGATGAATACCTCATCTGTAAAATGGGGCTAGACACTGTGAGCCCCATCTGGAACCGGAACTGTGTCCGACCCGATTTACTTGTATCCACCCTAGTGCTTTAGAACAGTGCTTCATGCATAGTAAGCACTTAACAAATAACATCATCGTATCATTAAGTGCTTACTGTGTGCAGAGTACAATATAACAATGAATAGACGCATTCCCTGCCCACAAATTCACTTACAGTCTAGAGGGACACCACCAGCCCAAATTCAGGGCCTTCCTTCTCCTTACCTTCAAGGACTCCACTGTGCTTTTGCCCTCCAGATAGTTAGCTGAAGCCTCACAGGCTCCAGCCTCTACTTGCTCCTTTGGGAGACAGGCTTCTGAATAGAGAGGAGCTGCAATGGCTGCAGCCTCACACAAACCCCCGCAGTCCGCCTTTCCCCTCCCCACTCCAGTTCTGGCTCTGTGGCTCTGTAGGCTCTGAACTTCTGACTGCATATCTCCTCCTCACTTTTTTCATCCGTCCTCCGCAAAGCCCCACCCTATTTAATCTCCCAGACCAAAGGAAACAGTGGAATTTAGGTGTGACCAATAGGAGATTGTAAAATAATTCTGAGAAGACCAGCAGTCTTTGAAGTGTTTACATTTCCAAACCATTAGTTGTGCAGTTACACTGGTGAAGTTCCCATGGTCACATGAAAACTTTGAGGTTAAAAGGAAAATGTAGCTTTGTTTCATGGGTTACTTGCTAAATTAGAGTACTTTTTTAAGTGGTATTGGTTCAACCATTTTTGGCTATAACACATCCAGTTTGGCCCACATGTTATGGGGAGATTTCCCTCATCTTGTCAGTTTGCAATGTAGTACATTTTGCCTACTCAGAAATAATCCTGAAATTTCAAGACCATTAATCAGCTTTCCTATTATAGCCACTCATTTTGGTGATAGAAATTATACCATTCACATTGCTGTATGTGACAGGGTGGACAGAATGTAAAAGGATGGAATAAGTTGCCCACAAAGGGAGTTAAATCTCTGTTGAATTCCTAGATCAGGATTTTGTCTCTCCTCTGCCTGGGTGTGTTTAATATTGCCCTGAAAAGATCATCTCTCTAGATCCCGGCCAGGATCTTGTCCCCTCTGTACCAATCTCAAATCCCTCATGCTACATCATAATCCATCTTGCTACTGGCCTGTCCTTGAGTGATGGAGAATAATCATATCCATCCTCCAAGTAATAATATTTCATCACAGTAGATTGGCTCTCTCCAGGCTAAATCAGCCCAGTTTGTTGAAGCTTACATCTTTTCCACTCTTGATCATTGATGAAGCTATAGACTTGATCCTCTCTGAGTTTTCTCTGACCCAGCAGTGGACACAGCACTCTTACATAGATTTGGCCGTTGCTGAGGTGTACCAGAAGGATTAAATCTCTGCCTCCAACATGTTTCATGCGCATTTATGCTCCGTGAAAACCTAACTCATTTTTGGCTTAAATGTTTTTATCTGATTTTTTTTCCACCAAACTCATTTGTAGCAAGTCATTTTGTTAATGTAAACCATTTTTTTTCCTAAAGTGTATGTCTCTACACCTGTCCATATTTAAAATTTTAGCCTGTTTATTTCTTACCACAGCTTGGATGGGAGGGGGGAGTTTCTTCACTTTAAAGCCAGTAGGATTCTGGGTTCACTTCAGATGTTCCTTGCCATTTGGCATGATGTGAGAAGAGATTAGCAGTTTGGCCTTGAACAGCTGCATATGCTTCAAAGGTTCCTAAGTAAAAACAGATATTCTACTTGAATGTCAGAATTCCCCTCAGTGCTTCTCTCCTATGTTGGAGCTAGAGCTAGACTATTTCTCCTACTTGTTGGGTCGATTTGACTGGATGCCCCAAGCAGGACAGGGACTGTGTCTAACCTAATTCACCTGTATCTATCCCAGCACGTAGGACATTGTTTGATCCAGAGTAAGTGCTTAACAAGTGCCCTAAAAAAAAAAAGAACTAAAGATCAATCAATCAGTGAATGATATTTATTGAGCACTTTCTGTGCACAGAGCCCTGTGCCCTTGGGAAGAGTACAGTACAGCAGAGTTAGAAGAAATGTTCCCTGCCCGTGAATTTACAGTCTATAGCGACCATAATCTAGAAGATTGGATAAATGCCATATTCCTTTGGGAAGCCTGTCAAAAGATTCCTCTTAAAAATAAATCAGCAAGTACCCATGGCATGTACTTTTATGAAAAATTCTTCTTTAATCTCAATTTAGTAAACTCTGAATTTTTTTAAAATGCCAATATAAAATCTGTTTAAAGCACATATTATGCCATTGTTACCAAAAAAGACCCTAAAATGTCACTATTTTTATTATAGTTCTTGCTAATTGTTTTGCTTCCCATACATGTGGACCATTAGTTTAAATAATAATGATGATGATTCATTCAATAGTATTTATTGAGCGCTTACTATGTGCAGAGCACTGTACTAAGCGCTTGGAATGTACAAATCGGTAACAGAGACAGTCCCTGCCCTTTGATGGGCTTACAGTCTAATTGGGGGAGACAGACAGACAAAAATAATAGCAACAAATAGAATCGAGGGGATGAACATCTCATTAAAACAATAGCAAATAAACAGAATCAAGCTGATGTATATCTCATTAACAAAATAATAGAATCAAGGTGATGTACATCTCATTAATAGAGTAATGAAAATATATACAGTTGAGCGGACGAGTACAGTGCTGAGGGGAGGGGAAGGGTATTTGTTAAGCGGTTAGTATGTGCCAAGCACAGTTCTAAGAGCTGGGGTAGATAAAAACGTAATCAGGTTGTCCCATGTGGGGCTCACAGTCTTAATCCCCATTTTACAGATGAGGTAACTGAGGCCCAGAGAAGTTGTGACTTGCCCAAAGTCACACAGCTGACAAGTGGCAGAGCAGGATTAGAACCTACGACCTCTGACACCCCGGCCTGTGCTCTTTCCACTAAGATATGCTGCTTAAAGTTGTAGTGATGAATTTCCCTTCTTAGCCATCTCCCTTTCAGTAACGAGAGTTCTAGGATAAAAAGTACTGATAAAAGTCTTTTCATCCATTAACTCTAGACTAGTAACTCTAATTTTCAGGCAAATGGTAGTGTTAATTCCACCTAAAAATTCCATTGTAGTTGTTTTTCTCTTTTCGTTGTGTGTTGGTGTTTCAAATTAAAGGAGAGGAACCCGACAATGATGGAAAAACTAAAGAACTAACTACTTTATATGGGGTGTACGATTTATTTATTGCTGCAATTGATAGGCTAGAATTTTGAACTTGCAGCATTCATTTAATTCCAGAAACTGGTAACAGAGAAATTCTCATTCATTTTTTAAACTATTTTTAAAAAGGTGCTATGACAACCTCAAACTTGAAAAATGTTTGAGTGTAGCATTTTAGGAAAAATATTCAAGGTATCGTATTTGTCCATAATCTGGCAATCTCCTTTCCCTATGTAACTACATGTGTGTGGTATGTACATATCTGTGTATACAGGATCCAAATGTCTTCAACATTTTTGGCTTCTAGTATACACAAGATAAATAACCTTCCTATTGATTCTATTTGTTTATATTTATTGTTGGGTTTTCATTCAAACTCTTATTTATTTTTTTCAGGGAGCAGTACTAGCTGCTGTATCGAGTCACAAATTCAATTCATTCTATGGGGATCCACCTGAAGAACTGCCAGACTTCTCTGAAGACCCTACTTCCTCAGGTACTTGAGCTAAAGCTTACTTCTCTGATATTCTTGTTTTTTTCTCTGATACACTTTTAGAGTTTGCCATATTTTCATCTCTTTGTAGGGTGGCACGTAAATTGAAGATGTAAATTAAATTGTAGAGCTATCTTTAATCTGTATTCAGTGCAGAAAATATTTTAGAGAACCAGTAGCCACATTTCTCTGAAATCTTAGTCAGCCCAAGAACTTTTCAAAAGACTGATGGAGCAGATCTCAAATTCAGTCATTACCATTTTTTTTTTCAGCTGAGGGACATTCCATGTTTCATGGTGTTGTTTCCATTTTCTCCACTCCATTCCTTTTGTGATATTTTTCTTCAATTTGAGATTCTTTCCTTTGTTTCCTTTCTGAGGGCTGCCATTTTGTAAACCACACGAATGAGGAACATTATTCTACAATAAAATATCCTTATTGGCTTTTTGAGATTTTTTTCTCATCTTCTGAATCTATTCTGAACCCCACTTGAACAAGCGAGCCCTGAGTGAGGATACGGAGGAAGTGGTCACTTTCATTTTTTGTGGAAATAGATTGAATGCATTTTCATTACAGTCCTTCATTTTCAGTCCCCTCCAAGTGAATATTTGTAAAGACCATTTGCATAATACCCAAGAACACTTTTATCATTTGCAGTGTAGCAAGACTCCAGTATCATGTTTCTTGTTCTAGGAATTGGGCCGTCCTGCAGTTCAGTACTCACATCGGTGTCAAATGCCTTTTTGTCTTTTGAATATTGGTGGCTTTAGAGAGTTGGAAGCTGGAAATAAAAGTTTCAGATGTACTTTAGACAGGAAAATAGTGAGACCTAGTGGAAAGAAAACGGGCCTGAATTCTACTTACCTGCTGTATAACCTTGGGCAAGTCACTTAACTTCTCTGGGCCTCAGTTTCCTCTTCTATAAATTGGGGATTCAATACTGAGACTGTGAGCCCTGTGTGGGACAGGCACTCTGTCCAACCTGATTGTCTTTTATCTACCCCAGCAGTTAGCACAGTGATTGGCACACAGTAAGCACTTAACAAGTACCACACCTAGAGACAAAGTACACCTCTCCACCTCCTTTCACTGTATCAGCAGAGCAGTCAACCTTCTGAATCTTCAACACTAAGAGGCCAGGGAGTTTTAGCAGTATTCTCAGACCTGCCTTTCAGTTTCCCTCCCTACTTTTTCCTCATTCTCACTCTCTGCTGATTTTGCCTCTCTTTGTATCATTCCTCCCCTTCATCTTTCTTCTCTGTCCCTCTCCCTCTTTCTTTTAACAAAGGCATTGTCTATGATTCTTGCTGAAGGTCTCATTTTCCTCCTTCTCCTTCATCATCCCTTTCCATTTTTCTTCCTTACAGACAGCTAGTGCCATTAAGATAAAGAATTCTTATTGGGCTATATGATGATTTCCACAGTTAGGGGTTTCCTTTAACCTAGAGGACTAATTGATGTTTTATAAATCCCAGAAACTTTAGCAAACTCTCTTTATAAACTGCCACAGAAACTAATCCCAAAACTCACAGGGGAAAGGTGTTAGCAAAATGATATAATTTAAGTAATTAAAATAACCTTCTCTTATCCCAAATATTCGGGCTATGTCAGGCAAACCAGTAGGGTTTTGTTGGTTTGTTTTTCCTGAAATATCTGAACTTCAGGTCAGAGTGAATATATCACTCAACCATTTTTTTGGTCCTAATGATTCAAGAACATCAAAAGCATATTAGTAATGTAATAAAAACTTTCTCAGTCAATGGTATTTTTTGAGCCCTTACTGTGTGCAGAGCACTGTATACATACGTATAGGGGCATTGCTAGAAATAGGATCTATTTGAAGACTTGCTGATGCTGAGACTGGCTGAGACAGACATCAAAACAAGTAAACAGACATCAATAGCATCAGTATAAATAAATAGAATTACAGATATATGCACATCAAAACAAGTAAATAGGCATTAATATAAATAAGTAGAATTATAGATATGTACATATATGCACAAATGCTGTGGGGCAGGGAGGCGGGTTAAAGCAAAGGGAGCGAGTCAGGGCGATGGCGCATAATGAAGTGGAGCTTGGAAGAGTTCAGTAAAACAGAATTGGTAAACACATTCCCTCCCACAACAAGCTTTCAGTCTAGACTGAAAGTTCATCCCTCTGGACAGTAAACTCATTGTGGGCAGGAAATGTGTCTGTTTGTTGTTATATTGTACTCTCCCAAGTGCTTAGTACAATGCTCTGCACTCAGTAAGTGCTCAATAACTTGAATGAATGAATGGAGGACGAGCCACCACCTTCATTGAGGTATGAACTGTAATATTGGCTCAGAGGGTAAGACAGAAGATATTCAGAAAACGCATCATCTAATATTGACTAATACTCACAGGTGAACTGCTGAACTGTATTAAACAGTGCCACCCACATGCCAAGTAAAAAAGCCAAAGAAGACTAATGTCCCAATTTTGCAATTCCAAATTACTCCTCTGTTTTGAAGAATAAACTGCAGTACTAAAATTTGTTTTGTCACATTCTGATTTGATAAGGCAGTCACATTTTAGTATATTTTTCTCCTTATAATGGTATGTTAGTTTTGGTGTTTTTTGCAATAGGCTATGTGAAAGGCTTATACATCAGTATCTTCAAGTATGACCAAACGTGTATATTTAGCTCTGCCTTGCAAAGCATCAGCTTCTTGCAGCATTTCCTGAGCATTTTATTTTGAAGTCTGAGGAGTACTGTTATGTGTTACCTTACCATATATAAGCCACACACGCATCAAATCCAAAATCTTAGCTATTATACAGCTGTGAGCAAATGATTGTAGGGTAAATGAGAGAATGGCTTTTCATTTGAGTAAATATTCCTTTTTATGGCCAAAACTTAGAAATGTAAAATAAATTGACCTCCTGGTTTGGCAGAAAGAGAAAAAGCATAGAGAAAAGCATAGCTGGACTAGATGTATCCTTTATATCACGTGCATTAACTTAATGTTTGTCTCTTCTATCTGGACAATGAATCCTGTTTTACTAGCCCTTTGCTAGGATAAGAATGAAGTAGAATGCTCCAGAGAATTGGATTTAGTCCAAGTTTCAGTTTTTTGATGCCATTCTTGCTATCCAAAAAGTCAAAATTCAGACTTCATTATCTATATCTTATTGAAATATGTAGAATAATGCTATTTGTTGTTGGGCTATTGTGTTATTGTGGGACTTTCTAATTACTTATTCTGAAATCCTACTGTCTGTTTGTCCAATGCTGCCTCCCTACTAGGACTTCTAACAGCTGAAAGTAGGTATCCCTTTGTTTTTCTCTAAGGCTTGTCTTTCTCTGGAAGTGTGTGGCTTTGCATGTTAACCATTCAGCTTGATTTCTCCTAGGTTATTTAGATGTTGAGTTTGAGTTTTAACACTGCCCACGTCCTCCCCCGCTACAACCCCACCTCTCCTTCAAAAACAAGCTTTGAGTTTGGTCCCAACTTTCACTTAAGGCAGTCGAGTAAATCAAAGTTAACAGCTTCTCAGTCAACCTTTTAGTGGGCACAGAGGCAGTATTAAAAATGTAATGGCATTCACTGTTGTTTTGTGTTGATTTTAAGTCAAGGTCAAGTCGAGTCAAGTCAATACTGGGGAAAGGGGAAATCTTGCTCATTGTACAGAATGTTCCTGGTCAGTGAATTTGCTGTCAAAAGGATCTTCAGCAATATTTTTGTACTTTCTGTCTAAAATTTTAATTATTTCTTTTCGTTCATCTGTTGAGAATACATACGTATAGGGGCATTGCTAGAAATAGGATCTATTTGAAGACTTGCTGATGCTGAGACTGGCTGAGACAGACATCAAAACAAGTAAACAGACATCAATAGCATCAGTATAAATAAATAGAATTACAGATATATGCACATCAAAACAAGTAAACAGGCATTAATACAAATAAGTAGAATTATAGATATGTACATATATGCACAAATGCTGTGGGGCAGGGAGGCGGGGTAAAGCAAAGGGAGCGAGTCAGGGCGATGGCGCATAATGAAGTGGAAGATCATGACACCAAGATCATGTTAGGTTTTGATGCTGATGGTTCCATCCATTGTGGCCTGAAACTTTGCCTGAGATTCTCTGAGCTCTTCCCCTTGTTTAGCTACTATGTGGGATGGAAAGAAGATCTCAAAAATTTCAGTTGGGGTTGCCTCAATGTAATTTTAGACCCTCTTTGTGTTTAAACATTATTACTTCATTAGGAAGAGAGAGCTCTGCTGAAGACCAGCTGCACAAAAATTAGGCCACTTTCATTTGGCGTCGAAGAACTCCAGGATATTTGTCAAATACTCCGACAAGGCAAAGAGCTGAGTGGTTTTTGCTTTTTAACTTGGGTTGCGTGGGTGACTCTAGTCCACGGACAGCATGAATAAATAACATAGAATAGTTCAAGTGCATAGGAAGGTGGGATTTCAATAGACAAGTCTATGGGCTCCTTTTCATTATTCAGTATTTCAGTGAGCAGGTCTAGCATTCACCTTTCTAATTCCTACTGGGTGCATGTGTTGATTGGGGCCACATTCCAAAGAATTTCATGTGAGGTGATTTACTGCTAACTATTCAAAATCATAATTATTTTTATTTTCTTCTAATACAGCTGCAACAATAAACATGGGCATTTTCCCAAAAGAAGTAACATACCCATCCATGATATAAACTCAGTTTTCTTTGGCTCTTCTTTCTCTTACTCTGAAGCTTGGTTTTCATAAGACTCTTTTTGAGGGAACTTTGGATATGTTTGCTTATCTTAATGATTCAGAGAATCTGAGAGGAAGTAGAGTTGTCTTGATAAAGGAGGGTGGACCCAGTATAAATGTTCGTAAATGAATTATTTTTAGTGAAATGATTTTTAAGTCCTGTTTTTCTTAAAGTTGCTCTGAAATAATCTGAAATTTAACTCAACAAAATAAGAACCTAGTAATTGGGTGATGTATAACAAAAGTAAAAACCTAGTATCATCACATGGTACAGGTGATATGTTAATGGATTTGTTTCTACAAGACCCCTATTAATTTTTCTTTTGATTGTTTTGATTATTTAAGTAATGCAAGTCTGTCTGCAGTCATAGAATTCTTGAAACATTTTATTCTGGTTCTTTCATGTCTTCCAAAATTTCATTATCCCATCACTGCTCTCATCAATTATTCACAGTTCCGGGGTAATTTTCATTCCTCATCTGTAAAATGGGGCTAATAATAACAGCCTCTTCCTATCCCTCAGCCACAATATGAGGAGTAAATTAGGCAAATGGTGTGAAAATGTTTTGGAAAATAAAATGGTTACACAAATTCAAGGTATTATTGTAACTTGTCCTCCCCATCTTTCCCATCTCTGTAGTCAACACCACTATCCTCCCTCTCACACAAGCATTCAGCACACACACTATCACACTATCATTCAACTCACTTATTCAATCTGTCACCAGATCCTGCCGGTTCTGCCTTAACAACAGCACTAAAATCTGCCATTTCCTCTCCGTCCAGACTGCTACTACACTGGATCAAGCACATATCCGAACCTGCCTTGACTATTGCGTCAGCCTCCTTGCTGACCTTCCTTCCCTCTCTCTCTCCCCTTTCCAGTCCATACTTCACTCTGCTGCCTGGAATGATTTTTCTAAAAAAAATTCCAGTCCACATCTCCCCATTCCTCAAGAATCTCCAGTGGTTGTCCATCCACCTCCACATCACACAGAAACTCCTTAGCATCAGCTTTAAACCATTCAGTCAGCTCTCCCCCACCTCCCTTTCTTCACTGATTTCCTATTACAACCCAGCATGCTGTCTTCACTCCTCTAATGCCAACTTACTCACTATAGCTCAATCCCTGACCTGGAACTTCGTCTCTTTTCATATACTATAGATCATCACTCTCCTCACCCCCAAAGCCTTATTAAAATCACATCTCTTCCAAGAAGACTTTCCCAACTCAGTCCTCATTCCCCTTACTTTTTTCCTTTACGTGTTGCCGGTGCACATGACTCTGTACCCTTTAGTCACCTGATAGTCACTCCACTCTCATCCCCACAGAACTTTTATGTCTGCCCCCAATTCATTTATTTATATTGTCTGCCTTCTCCCTCTAGACTGTAAGCTCTCTGTGAGCAAGAAACTTGTCTTAACAACTCTCTTGTATTGGTTCTCCCAAGTGTGTAGTACAGTGCCCTGAACACAGTAAGCACTCAGTAAATGCCATTGATTGATTATAAATGTTTTCCCCAACCAATTAATTATGTATTTAATTGTATTTTCATCAGGGACTTAAGTTTTCATCAGGGACATAAGTTCAGTTTGCCATCAACAGTAAAGCCTATTAAATATGTCTCTATTCCCTAGTTATTTGCTCTGAGAGGATTGAGAGTTCTGGTTTCCCCTTGACCGTAGTCCAACACCATAGTCCGATTGAAGCCAAGCCATGAATATCATTTGGAAGCTTTGGGGTTGGATTTTTAGGCAGCAAGAAAATGCAACAGTAAAATATCCTGCTAGTTCTATTGGGGTCAGTTTGTCCGTTTAGAAAACAAAGCTGCTTACGCAGGAAATTCCTGTCACCATTTAATAATACAGACACATTTGGCAGGGTTCAGCCCTGCTGTGGTTCAGAGACAGCCATAGAAATTACATTCTAAGTTGGACATTAGTTGCAGTGTTCGTGGTGGTGCCTCTCTAATGTTTTCCTGGATAAAAGACCACATCACTTAAGGTGCTCTCCACCCAGCAAGCACTCAGTAAGTGCCATTGATCGATCAACTGATCAAATGAAATGAGTTGGTTTGAGCCAGAGGAGATTGTAAGATCACTAAGCTCCTTGAAGGCAGGGATCATTTCTACCGACTCTTTTGTACTGTACTCTCCCCAGCACTAAACGCTCAATAAATGCCATTGATCGATTGATAGGATTAGGGAGGAGGGAGTGACATTAGGAAGGGAGCCAGACAAGTATGAATTATAGCGGGCCTGGCAGCAGGGGGTAACAGAAGCCTTGGTCAGTCAGTTGTATTTACTGAGTGCTTAGTGTATGCAGAGCACCATACTAGGTACTAGGGAGAGTCCAATACAACAGAGTCAGTAGGCACGTTCCCTGCCCTCAAGGGGCTTACAGTCTAGAAGGGGAAGTGAAGCCAACACTAGTTGCGGTATTAGAGACTAGCCGCACAGGGAAACCAGGGGAACTTGGTATGAGGAGGAAAGTTGGGGGCCTGAGAAGGAGCTAGCCAGATTCTGTGGGGCATAGACGAGGTGCCTCTGGAAGTCCTTGCTTTTGGCCATTTTTAGCCGAACAGCTGTTACAATTTTGTAATTAGACTTTTCCACATTTGGAAAGGAATCTCTTTACAAGTCAAAGCTTCTTTTAGTGTTCAGTGCCAAGACACACAGGAGAGAAGGACTCTACCTTTATTAAGTAAAACAGCTACGGAGAAGATGTTGGATTCTTCCCTTTTCTCCTTTGCAAGCATCAGTTGTATTTGTCAAACTCTTTATTGGATGGAGCTTAAGAAAGATTTTTTAAAATTAAAATCCAGGTAGTTGTTTTAAATTAGACATGACTGGAATATGGATTAAGCAAAAATCAAGGACTGGCAAATCAACACAAAGGCAACCCACAAATACTTGCTAATATATAATGCAGGAGGCAGGCTCTTGACTCCACTGCAGTAAAAGGATGCCCACTAAATAAATAACATAAAATTGAGTTACTGGGACATAGTGATCATCCTATTATAAAAGCAGAAGTGCTTCTGGCCTATTGCTAAGGGAAACCACCTTTTGGGGAATGAGGAGCAGGTAAGGAAGTTTCGTCGGGGAGTACAGACTTGTAGTCAGCTCTGTAGTCAAGGTTCAATATTCAGTCAATCGACAGTCTTTACTGAGTGCTTACTGTATGCAGAGCATCATACTACACACTTGGGAGGCTAAAATATGAGAGTTGGTAGACACGTTCCCCGCCCACAATGAACTTACTTGATACTCCCAAATTCTATGGGAAACAGCATGGCCAAGTGGATAAAGCCCAGGCCTGGGAGCCAGAGGACTTGGGTCCTAATCCTGGCTCCACCCTTGCCTGCTGTGTGACCTCGGACAAGTCACTTTACATCTCTACACCTCAGTTTCCTCCACTGTAAAATAGGGATTTAATACTTGTTCTCCTTCCTACTTAGACTGTGAAGTCCCAATGGGTCAGGAACTGTGTATGACCTGATTAACTTGTGTGTACCCCAGCACTTACAACAAACAGTGCTTGACAAATAGTAGGGGCTTAACTGATACCATTAAAAAAATCAGGCATGTTATGCCTGCATATGGCATTGCATATGTAATGGCAAAGCAAAGGTGTCATCAAATATGACATTAATTTGACATGAAAACCTGTCAAAGCTGACTTTTCAAGCCCTTTCCAGTAAGGGGAGAAACTCAACTGTAGAATTGACAGTAGAGTCAATCAATTTTTTGCTATTTATTGTCATTTTCTCAAATGGATTTCTGGCCTGAATTTTTCATGATTAAATATGCGACTAGATATGCAATTATTTCAGGATTTTAAACAGATAAGTCAAAATGTGAAAATGGCTATAATGCCACTCCCAATCATAAAGACATTATTCTTCCAGTAACTCCAAAACGAAATTGTCTGTCACTTGGAAGTGATGTATGTTCATGTGTCCTGGTCACGTATCAATACGGTCAGCCTCGTCTGTTGAATCAGTGAAATAGGCTTTAGGCGCTACCAAGTGTCACAGGCCCCACATCTAAAAGGTCAACTCTCCAAAGCACTGATTGTATTATCGCAAAGAAAAATGCATTTTGTTTCTGCAACCACCTGGCTAAGGAAACCACAACCCGTTCAAGCAATGTGATCTAAGATGGCAGTTCTGTTGTTCAGAATACCTCACTGCACTTTTCTAGGAAGGACCATTTCTAGTGAATACACTCCATGGGCATTGGGGGCTAGATGGAGGATCCAGTGTAAGGTGACATCCCGGAAATCTACCAGAAACACTGGATTTCCTCATGGTATGTGCTGGGGGCTTTCAGGTGCCCTTTAGGAGCAATCGTGGCATTTAGCCCTTGGCTTAAGTGGTTTTTTCACAGGTGTGTTTTATCTGCGTAGAGATGTTAAGTATAGAATTTGATTTTCATAGTGTTATCTTTCATATCCTATTCAACCAAAAGGCACTTTGAGATAACAAACTAGAGATGCTGAATAGATTTGCTGTTGTCTGCTTTTTTTTTCTTTCCTTAAATGGTATTTACTAAGTGTGTTCTATGTGCCAGGTACTTTACCAAGTGCTGGGGTAGATACAAGCTAATTAGGTTGAGTCCACATCCCACATGGGACTCACAGTCTTAATCCCCATTTTACAGAGGAGGTAACCGAGTCACAGAGAAGTTAAGTGACTTGCACAAGGTCACAAGTAGCTGAGCTGGGCTAGAAGTAGATCTTCCAACTCCCAGCACCTTGCTCTTTCCACTGGGCCATGATTCTTCCCATGCTATATTGAATGAGCCATAACCATTGTATCAAGAAAAGGAAAGTGTTAGAGTTAAATGTGTGGCATTGTAGTTAAAGGGCGAGAACATAATGCCGTCATGATAGCTGAGTAGCACCCCTGGGGAAAGACCACTTAAAGATGAGTTGATTGATGGATTTTGGTATTTTTTAGGTGTTTACTGTATCAAAAACTGTTCTAAGCCCTGGGGAAGGTATAGGTTAATTAGGCCAGAGAGAGTCCCCATCCCGCAGCTTTAAGTTTTTAAGTAGGAGGGAAAACAGGTATCCCCATTTTACAGTTGAAGAAACTAAGGCACATAGTAGTCAACTGACTTGCCCAAGGTCATGCAGCAAGCATTTGATAGAGCCAGATTTAGAATACAGGTCCTGACTTCCAGGCCTGTGCTGTCTCCACTAGACCACGCCGATTCTCAGAACAGCTAAATCTTTTTCCCATTTCTAGTCATATGCTGAGGGATGGCAGGGTTTCACTTATTTGACCCCAGACACCTTCACAGTCTTTTTCCAAGAGATTCTGTTGAAGCAGCAAAGCAACGTGCCCCAGTGAAAAGAGCACGAACCTGGGTGTCAGGGGACTGGGTTCTAATTTCCACCCTGCCACGTACCTGCTGGGTGGCCTTGCGCAAGTCACTTAAGTTCTTCATGCCTCAGTTTTCTTACCTGTAAAATGGGGGTTCAATACCTGTTCTCCCTCCCCCTCCGACTTTGAAGCCCCATGTGGGACAGGGACTGTATCGAAATGATATATCTTTCATATATCCCAGTGCTTGGCAAAGAATAAGCTATTAAATTTCACAATTAATCAAATTGTAGAAAGTTTAGCCACAGTATCAACTAGAGAAACTTATGACAGAGAATCAATCAATCAAATGTACGTATAGAAGGTGTGCTGTGGGCAGAGCACCGTACAAAGTGCTTGGTTTTTGTTTTTATTTTGGCAACAAAATCCTTTCTTAGCAAGGTTATCGAGGTAAGAGATGGGGCAGCCCTGGAAGCTTCACCAGGAAGTTAAAGAGCTGGGAAAGAAGGAAATGCCAAATAATAATAATTATGGTACTTGTTAAGTGATTGCAATGTGCCAAGCACTATTCTGAGTACTAGAGTAGATACAATTTAAGCAGGGTGGATACAGTCCCTGCCCCACATGGGGCTCACGCTCTTAATCACCATTTTACAGATGAGGTAACAGGCCCAGAGAAGGGAAGTGACTTCCCCAAGGTCACACAGCAGACATGTGGTGGAACCTAGGTCCTTCTGACTTCAAAGCCTGTGCTCTATCCACTCTATCACTAAAGAACGTTTCTGCATGTGTTAAGTGTCCAGTAATCGCTGCAGATAGACCCTGTCCTTTGAGCATGACATGGTAGGATGATACTAGATTCCATAAAGTCAGAAAGCAAGTCACTTTAATGAAATTCAGATTGCAACACTTCTGAAAAACAGAGAGCACACCAAAGAGAAGAGGAACAAAAATGAAAAGAGGAAGCTGTATTAAGGGGCAAGGAACAAATGTTTGAGGGAGTGATTTCAGAAGACTCATCTTAAGCATCTCTTTATTTGTGAACCTGTATTTCAGTAGAAAAATAGTGTGACATAATGGGTAGAGCATGGGCCTGGCTTATCACAGGAACCAGTGACATGTCATAATAATCTGAATAATTGTGGTATTAAGTGCCTATGTGTCAACTACTGTCCTCAGCAGGGGCTAGATACAGTCTAATCTAGAGAAGCAGTGGGACTCACAAGGACCTAGGTTCTAATCCCAGCTCTTCCATTTGTCTGCTGTGAGACCTTGGGTAAGTCATTTCACTTCTCTGGGCCTCAGTTACCTTATCTGTAAAATGGGGATTAAGACTGTGAGCCTCATGTGGGACATGGACTGTGTCCAACCTGATTAGTTTGTATCTACCCCAGCGCTTAGTATAGTGCCTGGCACAATAAATACCTTAAAAAAAGAACTAAAGAGTTGGTTGTACTCCTTAATAAGATCAACTTCGATACAAACAATAGGTGGCTTAAACATTCAGTCCATGACTGGTAGTTATTTAGCACTTACTGTGTGCAGAGCACTATACTAAGTGCTTGGGAGAGTATAATGCAGTAGAGTTGGTAGACATGATCCCTGCCCTCATGGAGCTTATGATCTAGAATCACCATCGTATAGTGTCTTTTGCAGCCTGAGCTACCTAAATGTGGGTATTTCTCCAGCTGTTCCAACAGATAGGCCTGGGATATAATCAGTCAGTCATTTATTCAGTGCATCTTTTGTGCAAGGCATGTACTGAGTGCTCAGTAGAATACAGTATAACAAAGTTGGTAGACATATTCCCTGTATGAGTCTCAAGATGCCAGTTGAACAGATTCCACAAACAGTTTTAACTACTATTCCTATTAATAAATACTATGACTATTAGTAGTAGTAATATAGCATTTGTTAAGCACTTACTATATGCTTAACTGTTCTAAGCACGGGAGTAGATACAAGTTAATCAGGATGGACACAGTCCCTGCCCCACATGGGGCTTACAGTCTTAGTGGGAGGGAGAACAGATATTTACTCCCCATTTTACAGTTGAGGAAACTGAGGCAGAGAGAAGTGAAGTGACTGGCCCAAGGTCATACAGCAAGCAAGTAGCAGAGCTGGAATTAAAACCCAGTTCTTCTGATTTCCAGTTCCAGGTTCTCTCCATTAGTCCATGCTATGTCGGTGCAGACACTTTCATGAATGCTCAATTTGTACCCCATATCCATATATAAACTCCACTCTTTTTCCAAAACACACAGATTCACAGATGACCCTCTTTGCTCCAACCCTCTTCTCTTTCTCACCGACCCCCTTTGCATAGTATTTCTCATGGACTGTGTCTGATATAATTAGATTTTTTTCTAATGGTTTAAGTGTTCACTGTGTGCCAGTCACTGTATTAAGCACTGGGCTAGATTTGAGATAATCAGGTTGGACTCAGTCCGTGTCCCACGTGGGGCTCACAGTTGTAATCCCCAGTTTACAGATGAGGTAACCGAGGCCCAGAGAAATTCAGTGACTTACTCAAGGTCACACGACAGACAAGTGGCAGAGCCAGGATTAGAACCCAGGTCCTTCTGACTCCCAGGCCCATGTTCTTTCCACTAGTCCATGCTGCTTCTCTAGATTAGATTTTATCTACCTCCACTGCTGAGGACAGTAGTTGTAAAATGGGGATTAACTGTGAGCCTCACGTGGGACGACCTGATTACCCTGTATCTCCCCCAGTGCTTAGAACAGTGCTCAGCACATAGCGCTTAACAAATACCAACATTATTATTAGTTGGCATATAGGCACTTAATAAATACCACAATTATTCTGATTGTTAAGCCACCAGTCACTGGTTCCTGTAATAAGCCTGACCCAAGGAGAGCTAAATAGTTGCTCCAGCCCCAGTCTCTTTGATGGTTTATTTTACCCTCATGTCGGCAGACCTATATAGCCTCCTGATTGTATCACGGTGGGGTCACTTCCGAGCCATTTCCCCCACAAACCCGCGTAGCCCTGACCCGGCCTCTATAGCCAGAATGCCTACATTTCATAGCCTCTTCCATGGACTGACCAAGCACTCGGACTCCTGCAGTGCCCCTTTCCCCAGAGATCTAGAACATGGTCCTGGGAATTTATTTACACATACACCCACCATACATGTAATTGCCTTTTGTTTTTGAAGCTTACTGCTATGGATAGTGATAACAGTAGTTTGGTAAAGGAAGGTCTAAAGTGTATAAGGTCTAAAGTTGTGCTTTACACTTTGCTGAAACACATGACCTTTGGAGAACACAGTCTGCTCATTCTACATTTCAGAATAGCTCTAAACTAGTTCAAGTTAGATTTAAAGGAGTCACAAAGAGGGAGGCCATTTGCTTACTGAAGGAACCACAAGAGCGGACCTCATTTTAGAAAAGAGTACAGTAGAGGAATCTCAGTCTACCCTTTTACCTTGGAGACTCCCCTAACTAGAGAGAATTTGAGCCAGTGGTTGAGCCAATCAGCCAGTGGTTTTTATCTAGCACTTACTGGGGAAGAGCAATGTTGTAAGCACTGGGGAGAGTATGGTAAAGTTGGTTGACATCTACTCTGCTCACAAGGAACTTCCAGTCTAGAGGTGGAGACAGACATTAAAACAAATTACAGATAGAGCAGCCCACAGAGTTTAAGGTTGTACACGTAAGCTCTGTTGGGGAGGAGTGGGATGAGTATCAAAATGCTTAGTGGGTACAGACTCAAGTACATAGGTGATGCAGGAGAGGCAGAGAAAAGGGTCAGGAGAGGAGAGGTTAGTCAGGGAAGACTTCGTGGAGGAGATATGATTTTAGAAGGACTTCAAAGATGGGGGGAGAGCAGTGGTCAGTCAGATATTAATGAGAGGGACTCCCAGGCAGGAGGGAGTGTGAGCAAGGGGTCGACGATGACAGAGACAAAATCGAAGCATAGAGGAAGGTTGGCATTAGAGGAGCAAAGCGTGTGGGCTGGGTTGTAGTGGAAGAGGAGCAAGAATAGGTAGGAGGGAGAGCGCTGAGTGCCATAAAATTGATGGTGATGAATTTTCCTTTGATGCCAAAATGGATAGGAAAACACTGCAGGTTTACGAGGAGTGGGGAGATGTGTGAAGAATTATTTTCTCTTTTTCTCAACAAAATGATCTGGGCAGCAGAGGGAAGTAAGGACTGGAGAAGGGAGAGGCTGGAGATGGAGGGGTGAGCAAGGAGACTGATGAAATAGTCGAGATAAGATATGACAAGTGCTTGGGCCAGGGTGGTAGAGGTTTGGATAGAGAAGAAGGGGTGGATTCGTGAGATCTTAGGGAGTTGGAACCGACATGATTTGGTGACTGAATATGTAGATTGAATGGGAGACATGAGTTTGAAATAATGCCATGGTTGCAGGCCTGGCATTGGATGGATGTGAAGTAAGACATTAGATGAGTCATTACACCTCTAACTTTGTTTCCAGGTGGAATAATGTGCTTTTGGTTTATTGTATTCACACCAGTCGTATTTATTGAGTGTTTATTGTGTGCCAAGCACTGTACTAAGTACTTGGGAGAGTATAGTAAATGGTAGACTTGCCCCCTGCCCATGGGAGTTTACAGTCTAGAGGAAGATGCAGGAGTGAATATAAATAAATTATGGATATGTACTAAAGTGCTTTGAGGATAAGGGGGGGGGCAGTGAATAATGGTGCAAATCTAAGTGCACACTGCCTTCTGGAGTCAATTCATTTGTAGAGAATACATGACCAGAGAAGGTTGGTTGGGCCCAGATGCCCTAATGACTAAAAACTCCATAAAGAAAGCACACGAAATGTTATTTCTTAATCGACCACTGGGTCATCCACCCATTATTCTGTCCCTAACACTGTCAGTCAATCAGTCAGTCGTACTTATTGAGGACTTACTGAGTGCAGAGCTCAGTGCTAAGTACTTAGAACAATATAACAGGCACATTCCCTGCCCACAATGAGTTGCAAAGAAAAATAATAATTGTGTTTTTTGGTAAGGGCTTAGCTACATATCAGGCACTGTGCTATGAGTTAGGGTAGGTACAGGAAAATCAGATTGTATTCAGTCCCTGTCTCATATGGGACTCTCAGTCTGAGGGAAAGAGAAGAGGGATTTAATCCCCATTTTACAGATGAGGATGCTGAGGTTCAGAGAAGTTAAGTGACTTCCCATTGTCACACAGCCAGCATGCGGAGCTGGTATTAGGAGCCAGGACCTCTGGCTCCCAAGCCTAAGCCTTTCCCCCTAAACCACACTGCTTTTGATAGTGGCTGTGATAAAGTGGAGATAATTTGATTCACAGGTGTTTCTTCAGGTAAAAGAAGGGTTCAATCAATCAATGTTATTTATAATAATAATAATGTTGGTATTTGTTAAGTGCTTACTATGTGCAGAGCACTGTTTTAAGCGCTGGGGTAGATACAGGGTAATGAGGTTGTCCCATGTGAGGCTCACAGTTAATCCCCATTTTACAGATGAGGTAACTGAGGCACAGAGAAGTGAAGTGACTTGCCCACAGTCACACTGCTGACAAGTGGCAGAACCGGAAGTCGAACTCATGACCTCTGACTCCGAAGCCCAGGCTCTTTCCACTGAGCCACGCTGTTTCCCATTTATTGAGCACGTACTATGTGCAGAGTACTATACAAAGCACTGGGGAGAATACAGTACAGCAGAATTAGTAGACATGCTCCCTGCCCATAACGTAGAGGAAGCCTAAAGATTAGCAAATGCTTTGCTAAATTCCCTTTTCTACCTTGAGCGGAACAAAGACATGGCATTGTCTCTGCTCACTTGGCTTTTGCTACCATCCACACCAGTTCTACCTTCAGTCTTTCTCTCCAGGGCCAGAGAGAGATAAAGAGCGATGGGATCCAGTGGTGTAGAAATGTATCTATCCGCAGCCCTGACTTGAAACCAAAGGTTGAGGTGGAAAGTAAATTCCAACACCAAGGCAACCTTACCTTCTTTAGAGGAACTTAGTAATGCATTTCTCGGGACTGCATTTTTCCTTATTACCTTGTATAATCACACACAGCATTTTGAATTCTATCCTGAATAACCCAAAGGGTGCTATTTATTCCAAAAGAGGCAAGAGTTCAGTTCTCTGGGAGAGTCAGTATCCTTTTATCCAGTGAAAATTTCAGATTTGTAGTGTGGTCACATGCTGTAGGACAAAGGACTGTAATCGTGGTCAAAAATTGTATTACATAGAAATGTTTAAGGAATGTTTGTAGAGTTACTATTCATATTCAGGTAGTGTAAATGTGAACATTATATGAGACTCACTTTTAAATAAAAGAGCAAGAAAGTCCAGGAAATTTTCTCAACCTATCTGATGAGAATGAGCATTTGTAAATTTCTTCCTGGAAAAAGTAAGAGAAAATATATTTTACATGGAAAATGATTGGTTTTTATTGAGCACTTACAGGGTGAAGAGCACCTTACTAAGTGTTTGGGAGAATGCAGAAGAGTTGGTAGACACAATCCCTACGCTCAAGGAATTTACAGTCTAGTTCAAATCACAGTGTATTAGGATTAGCAGAAATTGCTACCTGAGAGATGGAGCTTCAGATTGAATGAAGCCCTTATTTAAGACAGTGCTCATTCTTTATCCAGAAAGATGGTATGGGTACCAAAAATTGCATTACCCATTAATGAGTGGAAAAGTTATTGGTTTTCATTTGTAAAAACTAATGGAATTTGCCCCTCAATCAGTTGTATTTATCGAACATTTACTGTGTGTAGTGCACTGTACTAGGTGCTTAGGAGAGTACAGTATAACAGAGTTGGTAAGCACATTCCCCGCCCACAATGAGTTTACATCCTAGAGGAGGAGACAGTTATTAATATTAATAAATTTGGGGTAGGTTGGCATTAGGGGAGCCAAGTAGAAAGCAAATTAAGATAGGAAGGGCAAGGTGATAGTCCCTGCTTTTACTATTAGCATGATTCATGCAGATCTTCCTGAAGGTTGGTCAAGGGGAAAAAGCAACATCTCCCTTTGGTAAGTTGGTTTGAAAAAATAGAGTCCAGTTGGCACAAATGTTTGAAAGTTCTAAACTCTCTGAAATCTGCATTGTTAAATATGGTGAAGCTCATTCAGACTGTTAAATGAAGCTCTTGGGAGCCCTGATATTCCAGTGGGATACTACAGTGGAAGATTGCAGTTTTCAAGGTCAGTTACCATTGGAATTCTAGTCTGAGAGTTTATTTTTTCCTTCATTTACCTGTTAGGAGCAGTTTCCCAGGTGCTGGACAGTTTGGAGGAAATTCACGCCCTTACGGATTGCAGTGAGAAAGATCTAGATTTTCTACACAGTGTTTTCCAGGATCAGCATCTTCACACACTGCTGGATGTAAGTCCTTTTCAATCAATCGATCTATCGATCCACGTAGTGTTTATTAGTCTGGAGTCTGCGAGGGCCAAGTGTTCATCAAAACCATCTTGTTCTACAGTCACTCATTCTGTCCTGTGGATTACTGTTTAGGGAAAAACATTTGCTAGACTCAGTGATAGTGATTGGAAATAAAGTGACAGCAGCATGATAAGGATTCCAGCAAGTAATTCATAAGGTTAGAGTCTTCTCTTTGATCTGAATGTGTGGTCATTACACTAATGAGTATGATTTCATAGTAATAATAGTAATGAAGATGGTATTTGTTAAGCACTTACTATGTGTCAAGCACTGTTCTAGACTGTGGGGTATATACAAAATAATCAGGTTAGACACGGTCCCTGTCTCACATGGGACTCACAGTCTTAATCCCCATTTTACAGATGAGGTAACTGAGGCACAGAGAAGTTAAGTGACTAGCCCAAGACCACGCAGCAGCCAAGTTATAGAGCTGGGATTAGAGCCCATGATCTTCTGACTCGCAGACCCTTGCAGTATGGATTGGGTGTAATTTGCACATAATCCTGACTGGCACTGTCATTTTTGGACCCCAGCTGTTTACAACTGGGGTAGCGATTTTCTTGAGGGTCCACACGAGTGCACCCAGAGATTGCTCCACTTGTTTGGGCCTCCCGTCCCGTGACTCTTACAAGTGGAGACACCAGGAGGCACAGGAAGCATCTGGTCCCGCTAGCCAGTTCTGCATCCCAAGGACTGAGACAACTGAGGTTTGGAAGCATGTCAAATGCCCATTACCCACTGAGATAATGATCTCTCTCCAGTAGTGCAGGGGAGTTCTTTGTTTGTTTTTTTATGGTATTTGTTAAGCACTTATTATGCATCAAACGTTGTTCTAAGCACTGGGATGGGTACAAGTTAATTAGGTCAGACACAGTCCCTGTCTCGCACGGCGCTCACGGTCTAAATAGGAGGGAGAACGAGTATTGTATCCCCATTTTACAATTGAGCGAAGAGAGGCCCAGAGAAGTAAAAGGACTTGCCCAAGGTCACATAGCAAGCAGTTGGCAGAGATGGAATTAGGACCCAGGTCCTCTGACTCCCATGCCCCTGCTCTTTCCACTAGGCCACATTGCTTTCACAACTTAGATCAGACTTTTCAGACGGACCTTGGTAACTAGCCATTTGGGACTTGGTTGCCATTTGTGGAGCCTGGGGGCTGTTGTTTCATGATGAGTGGACATAAAGAGAAACATCTAGTGGAAAGAGCATGGGCCTGGAAGTTAGAGCCCCTAAATTCTAATCCCGGCTCTACCATCTGCCTGCTGGGTGACCCTGGGCAAATCACTTAACTGATCCATGCTTCATTTTCCTCACTGTAAAGTAGGGATTCAATACCTCTTCTTCCTACTCTTTCTGTGTACCCTATTTGGGACTGGGATTGTGTCTGATATGCATATACTGTATCTACCCCAGCCCTTAGTACAGTACTGAGTACTTTGCATATAGTAAACACTTAACACACACCCTAATTATAACAACACTATTATTATTATATAGTGAAATGAATATTTTTAAAGCTCAGGAAACAAAAACAATGTAAAACAAACACTTTTTTTATACTAAACTAAGGTTTCCCACCTGCAAAGGCATTAAAGAGTTTGTTGGAAGATCATTTTCACTCATGCAATTGTTTGGAATGTGTTTGCCATAATATGATATATTGTTCAGATTGGCTACATAGGCATCTTTTATTGAAGACTTAATCACAGGGTTACGTTAGAAAACTATTGAGTCCTAATGACAGTAGGTTTTAACTGAGCACTCAGATATTGCACAGAGTACTCAATTAGGCATATGGGGAATAGAAATAAGTAACTTCTGCCCTCAATGAGCGTACAGTCTATTGCAGTTACCTTTACTTTATGTGATTCCGATTGAATTTATCTTATTTCGCTTCTCTGTCGTCATTTGTAGTCAAAATGTAGTCATTTTTCTCTGAATCCAATCAACTGCACTTCTTAAGTCAGTTGAGGACAAATATTTTATTGCTCTTAGTGTACTTTTAGTTGCAGAGCAGTGGCAGGGGTCAGGGAATGAATCATTTCATTTATTTGGGAACTTTTGGGAGGTTTTAAAGCTCACATAGTAATAGAATGCTTTTTAAATAACCATTTATTAAAGCTTTTCAGTAGCCATAAATGAAACTCTGCTTTTATCCCTCCACTTCTATATATTTAAAGAAGGGAATTAATTCCCTTCTCCAAACCATCTCATCACCCTTGCTGATCCATTTCTAGACTTCTGTTTGCCTCGACCCATCATCACCACCTGCATTTTTTAGTTCCCTCATGAGTTAGTCATATTTATTGAGTGCTGACTATGTGTAGGGCACTGTACTAGCACTTGGAAGAGTACAATATAGCATTTTGCTAATACCATAAATGACAAATGCAGCAAATGAGTATACAGTGTCTCCCTAAAAGTGCCATTGTGTGTTGGGTAGTGTGAGATGGTCGACTGAGGGAGTTAGCATTAGTTCAGTGTCAAAGAGGCCCCATCAGTCAATCAGCCAATGGTATTTACTGTGCACTTACTGTGGGCAGAGCACTGTACTAAGTGCTTGGAAGAGTACAATACAGTAGAGTGGGTAGGCATGAGCCCTCCCCTCAAGGAGATTGTGATCTAATGTAGAAGCCTCAGCCATCTATGTAACCACTGTAACTTTATTTGGACTTGCCTGGCTTACAGTTTAGCAATGTGGAGCAATCACAGGGAAGACCTCTCCAGAAGGTCTCACAGCCTTTTCTCCCAGAATGCACTCTTTGTTCATGGAGTGGGCAACAGACACCCAAGGAATGAGTTTATCCTTTCCCCGCTTTTATTTTTAGATTGCCTTGGGGGTCAGGGACCATATCTAATTCTCATCCATTTATTTCTTTCCAGTGCTTAACATATAGTAGATGCTAGGTAAATACTCTTACAACTAAGTCAGAAAAAATTGGGCTGTCTAGCTACTTCCAGAGACTATTTCCATTTCAGGCTCGTAGCTTCATCCCAGGCCTGCTTGCCTTAAAGAAAACAAGTTGAAAAAGGAACTTGTTTCTTCATACCAAGCCCCGTGATCCTATTTCAAATCTTTAAGCAAAAGCAGCCAGAACTGCAGTTTTAGAAACCCACCCAGACCCTTAAGACTTGCATGGGTTGGAAATAGCATGCTGGGCAAATAGGGGAAGTTTCCTCACCTCTTCAGAATGGGCCAAGTGGCTCTGGAAACATCTCCCGCACTTCCTCCTATCAGGTCTGGACACCTTGCCACCAACCACTCGCTCCTCTTGCTGTCATGACCACCGACCGCTAGCTCAAGAGGGCAGTGTCTTGCAGGTTAGGCCAGAATGAGTAGCAGTGATGGTGGAGAAGCAGCATGGTGTAGAGGATATAGCATGGGCCTAGGAGTCAAAAAGCCATGGGTTCTAGTCCCAGCTCTACCATTTGTCTGCTGCGTGACCTTGGGCAAATCACTTCACTTCTCCTGGCCTTGGTTGCCTCATCTGGAAAATGGGGATTGAGACTGTGAGCCCCACGTAGAACAGGGACTGTGACCAACCCGATTTGCTTGAATCCACCCCAGTACTTAGAACAGCGCCTGGCACGTAGCACTTTATCGAATACCGTCATTATTATTGTTACACTTACTATTGTGGAGGAGGTTATCGTTCAGTGGAAATGAGATGGGAACTGTTTCTTCACCTCCCACCCTCTGCCCTGACCCCAAAGATGGGAGATGGGAGGTTAGAGGAGGGAAAGCAACCCAAAAAAACCTCAGTTACAAGCCCAGGAATTACCTTCTCTCCATCCTCTCATACTACCCCTGTAGTATTTCTGTCACTTCTATTTAAACACTTTACCTAGAAGCAATGAGGCCTGGAGGAAAGAGCACAGGATTTGGAGTCGAGAGGCCTGGGTTCTAATCCCCGAAGCACCCACTTTCCTGCTAGGTGATCTTGGACAAGTCACTTTACTTCTCTATGTGTCAATTGCCCCATCGGTGGAGTGAGGATTAAATGCTTGTGCTCCTTCCCCCCATAGATGGTGAGACCCTCTGTCCAATCTGATTGAATTTACTCCAGGGCTTGGCACATAGAAAGCGCTTAACAAATTCCACACATACTGTTGTGCAACTCAGAAAACTTTACAGCTCAACAAGGGCAACTCTTCTCTCCACCTCAGGGAAATCAGATAGAGAAACAGTGGTGTCTAGTGGATAGCACACGGCCTGGGAGTCAGAGGAACCTGGGTTCTGATTCCGGCTCCACCCCAGTTGGTTGTGAGACCTTGCGCAAATCAGTTCATGTCAAATGGAGATTAAGATTGAGAGCCCCCATGTGGAACATGGACTGCTTCTAAAATGATAAGCATATATCTACCCAGAGCGTAGTACAGTACATAGTAAGCCCTTAACTAATACCATGAAAAAAAAAATCATATTTCTCAAGGCAGGGATCGAGTCTACTGACCATTGTGCACACAGTTACCACTCAGTAAATATCATTGACAGCAACGAGCAAGAGAAATTTGGTACCTTCATGATAATTGATTAGGAAATCTTTATGGAAATTACCAACTAAGCCCTTAGTAGATTGCTCTGCACAGGGTAAGTGCTCAATAAATACTAAGGATTGATTGGTTCAGACATGCTAGCAGACTGCTGAGAGGCAATATGTTATATATTTAGAAAGGTTCTTGATTTTGCATGCTTTTAAAATTTAATCTGTTCTACATGCTTACTGGCCTGCTCCCTTTATTCATCTTGTCTCATATTGTTCCTCATCTTTTCAAGCGGGGCTCTTATTTTTAGAGGGAACATGTGATAACATTCCCTATAATAGGTTCCCTTCTCGACTCAGAACATCGTCTATTTGGTCAAAAGTAAGGAATAGCTTGTTTACAGCAGGAATATAAATGATCTGTTCGTCGTATTCTCAAGTGCTTCAAATTTCCATAAAACACCCCCACAACTAATGGCTTCTCTGCAAGATTTTTCAAACAGGCTCTTCTTCAAACGAGTTTATACTGAATGTATGACTGCAATATTTAAATTTTAATTTTCCTAAAGCTACTCCACTTCAACTTAAAAGGCTAAGTTGAAGAGGAGAATTTCTACTACACAAAGGGAAACCCATCTGTTTTCCAGTATTCTAATATTAGGACTCATTACAAAATCTTCCCTTTTTTAGTAAATTATGGAACAAGCATTCCTTTGTAGAGTTTACCCATGAATGTCTTGCACAAACAATGACATTGACCTATGTGTTAGAGTAAAATTCTCCCAAAGAAGGAGAATAAAAAAGTTATAAAATACTTGCTGTTTGCTTCTGTTGCTTGAAGGTTATCCGCTGCTTTCAGTTGATCATATTTATTGAGAGCTTACTGTACTAAGCATTTGGGAAAGTACAATATAACAGAGTTGGTATATACGTTCCCTGCTCACAGTGAACGTATAGCCTAGAGGGAGAGACAGACAGTAATATAAATAAATAAATCATAAATAAGTGCTCTGGAGCAGAAGGAGAGATGAATGAAGGGTCCAAATCCAAGTGCTAGGGTGAGGCAGAAGAGTAGGAGGAGAAAAGAAGGCTTAGTTGGGGAAGGCCTCTTGAGGGAGATGGGATTTTAATAAGGCTACGTGCTTTGGTTCTGAGTAGCCATTGGAAGGTATTATTATTCAGTCAGTCAGTCAATGGTATTCATCACTTACTGTGTGCAGAACACTGTATTAAGTGTGTACTATTTTTCTGAAAGTTTCTGTTGGTTAAAAGTCTGAGTAGAAATAAAGAAGCACAACTGTTAACCAGTCTGTATTACTGTGTTTGCTAAATTATCGACAAGGAATCATATTCTAGATTTTTATTTATTACTGTCCCATGACCCTTTAAGTTGATCAGATGATAGAAACGAAAGGGCAAGAAGGGTCCATACTGACAAAAGTAAGATTTATAATGAGAAGCAACAACATTTCTTTCTTTCTCATTTTTTTCCTTCTTTTTTTAATAGTACTTGTTAGTGACTGCTATGTGCAAGCACTGTACTAAACACTAGGTTAGATGCAAAATAATCAAGTTGGACACAGTCCCTATCCCACTTGGGGCTCACAATCTACGTAGGAGGTAATGATATTTAATCCCCCTTTTGCAGATGAGGGAACTGAGGGCCAGAGAACAATAATAATAATAATGATATTCGTTAAGCACTTACTATGTGCCATGCACTGCTTTAAATGCTGGGGTACAAGGCCATCAGGTTGTCCCACTTGGGACTCCAGTCTTCATCCCCATTTTACAGATGAGGTAACTGAAGCATAGAAAAGTTAAACGACTGGCCCTAGGTCACACAGCAGACAACTGGCTGAGCCAGGATTAGGACCCAGGTCCTCTGACTCCCAGGCCTATGCTCTTTCCACTAGCCCACACTGCTTCCTTACTTCTACTCTTATTTTATTTCACTTTTATAATATTTAGTACTATACTAAATATCTGAAGCATCCGAAGAACTGACAGTGTCCACGGACAGACTTTATTCCTTTGGAAGTTCATTCTAAAAATTCTATTGTAAACAGGGAAGGATCTCCTTAGTAAAACAGAAAGGAATAACAATGTGCCAGGCACTGTTCTAAGCGCTGGGATAGTTACAAGGTAATCAAGTTGAATACAGTCCTTCTCCCACAGGGGGCTAAGTCTCAATCCCCATTTTACAGATCAGGTAACTGAGGAACAGAGAAATTAAGTGACTTGCACACACACGCACACACACGCACGTGCGCACACACACACGCCTCTGTTCTTTTAATTTTACAAGTGGCCTGGTATTCTATCACCTCATCTGGCCTGCCAGAGGTGGAGAATAGGTTTTCTCCCTAATCCATCAAGTGGTTCATCACAGCATAAAAATACAAGAGCATACAATATGAGTAGAAATTCAGGGGCTTACGGGCCCTGACCTGATTTCCGCAGGTGAAGAGGAGGAGTAAGAATGTATAACTAGAATTTGTGCTCTAGTGCTAGAATTTATAACTCCTTTTATGGCATTTATTAGAACTTACTGTTGGGTGCCATAGCAGCTGTAAGCTTGTTATGGGCTGGGAATGTGTCTGTTATAGTGTTATATTGTACTCTCCCAAGTGCTTAGTACAGTGCTCTGCACACAGTAAGCACTCAATAAGTACTATTGACTGATTGACAGTTGGCTCTGGCTCCTTACCCACCAGCGGAAGGCTCCATGAGGACTGAAACAGGCAGGCATGGCCACCCTATCCCAAAGCAAATGACCATTTTCTGGACCCACAGAACATTCTAAAGTCCAGGAATGCTGAGGTCTATTTGGAGTGGGTTATGGTGGCAGTCAAATAACCAAAGCCAGCCATTGGGGCATTATACTTTACACTGTAAAGCTTCAAATTGGCCAACCAGGGCCACACAATCTCAGCTTTTAAAGAACGTGAAAAGAAAATGGAAGTGGTGGCCTGTGGCAATTGAAACAGGTTATGTAGATGGTATTTAGCCCAGAGCAGAGTGACCAGAGCCACTTGGAGTCAAAAAAAAAAAAAGCAGTCTAGGTAAGTAGGCATTTATGTCATTTTGTGAAAAATAAAACATAAATACCATAACATACCAAAACAGCTCCTTTATTCCCACCCCAAAAGACTGCGTTGCTTTTCTACATATTTTTACATTTTTATTAGGTCAGTGAAATATTTAGAGAGAATTTCATCTGTAATGATACATGAATGAGAGACTCGATTTGGAATCTTTAGCTCATTAACAATTCAATTCCACATCTGGGGCGAAACCTATTTCCAGTTCGTGCTGGTTAACTTTCAGAGAACCTTGACGAAGAGGTTCTTGGAGAAGAGTGTTTCAAGGATGAATTTCATTAATTGCATATGGCACACTGTATGGGAACCAGATTTGGGTAGAAGGTAAAGCCAGGAACAGCCATTCCACGGCTGCCTTGATTAAAGCATTTCTGTAGAATCGTTCCTCTCTACAAGGAATCATCCGTGAGTGATACCGAATACAGATGTCTACCATTTTACAAGTGAATTTTTCACTCAGTATGAGAAGTTCAGTTCTTGCGTGACTGACATTAGTGTGACCTGCTAACGTTGAATGGGTCTTTTGTGAGTGTGAAGTGTGAAGGCAAGAGGATTCTAAATAATGATCTTTGAAGACATTTCACTATTTAATGGATTGTGTTTTTAACTTCAGATCTGATAATAGAAAGAAAATAGTGATAATAGTATTTATGAAGCACACACTGCATGCAGAGCCCAGCATTAAGCTCTGGGAAAGAGTACAGCAGTGGGAATTCACCGTTACCCTGTCCCTGGAGAGGGTCCCAATTTTTGAATATAGGTGGGGGAGAGTAGCGAAGACAGACACAACAGTAGTAATGAAACAACAAAACCTTAAAACAGCATAAGAGACAGGGACAAATGCACAACACAAAATGAAAACAAAAGTCAGTAAGTAAAAGTCAGTAGGGACCTGTGGCTTGAGAACAGAATTTCAGACTCCTCATAATTCAGAGTTCACCTTACATCCATAGCTACAACAATGGCTCCTGCAGCCATGAGCTTTCCTGAGGTTATATGAGGCCTCATGCTGCAGGTGCTGTTCTCTTTTCCGCCGGGGTGGTGGAAAGCAGAGCAGCGTGGGAGGTTCTCAGTGGTGTAGAGGGGAGCCAGGGCTGGTTCGCAGACCTTGCCCCGGGGGCAGTGGTCTTGGGGGTAGCACGGGGGGAGCTGTTTGGCTTGGCTGTGGTGATAAGGGACCAAGGGTGCCTAGGGAGACAAAGCTGCCTGTTACCCGATGTTTTGCTTGGCTGTGGTGGTTGAGAGGATCCAAGAAGGCACCAAGGTGGGGTTTTTTAAGCATATTTCTGAAATCCACCGCCAAATTTCAGATGGGAAAAAATGGATAAAATTCTTCCATAACTCTGAATTAAATTTTACATTGAAGAATAATCAACTTAAAAGTGAGGGGATTTTTTTTATGTTTCTCCTAACAGACCAACTAAACCTTTAAAGTCAGTTTTTGTCAACATTTGAGAATCTTTTTCTTTTCCTTTGTGTGCATTGAATCAAAATTTGGATTCCGTTCATACATTTGGCTATTAAGAAATCCGCTGTTGTCTCTGCCAACTTCAGCATGAGATCATTAATACTGAGTAGCAGTCTTTTTAAGGCAAAAGCTGGAATTGGGCTTCTTCATTTCCTCTTTGTATCAGTTGTGCAAGAAATACTTCTGAACTTGTATTGGGCATTGCATTGTATTTCTCACTCAAACAAGTGAGTAATGTTTCTTTGGTAAACATCTGACTTGGATGCCACTATTCATTCATTCAATCATATTTATTGAGCGCTTAGTATGCAGAGGGCACAGGACCGAAATATCAGTGACTCCTAAACCCTATATTTAGTACAGACACCTAGTCCACAGCAGGATTGTAATCTATCTATAGCCAATATTTGTTTCTCCACTGACTGGCCTTTTCTTTTTCATGAAATTGATTTCCTTCTATATGATCAATCTTGATTCTCTTTACTTGGGTTCTTTTATATCTGGAACTTAGCAATACAAGCCAGTAGCTTGTTTTAATGATGCTTTTGAGATGTCCAAAACGATCTAGGGCTAATAGATTTTTAAATCATAATCTAAAATGCCTGTGCGGTAATACATTCTCATTTTAAACTGCACTTTAAATGTCTTTTTAATCTCATCATGCTATGTTTTTATTGAGTTTATCTCAGTTTGAAAGGGAAGGAGATATTAAAAAGATGTTCTTATTGATCCAGTGACAACATGCAAAGTAGTAGCAGTGTGGCATAGTGTAAAGCGCTTGGGCCTGGGAGTCACAGGACCTGGGTTGTAGTCCTGGCTCTGCCACTTGTCTGCTGTGTGACCTTGGACAAGTCACCTTACTTCTCTGTGCCTCATTTCCATCATCATTTCATCATTTCCATCATTTCATCATTTCCATCATCTCATTCTCACTCTCCTTCGTGGGCTTCTCCTCCCCCTCCCATCCCCTAGGGGTTCCTCAAGGGTCAGTTCTTGGTCCCCTTCTATTCTCCATCTACATTCACTCCCTTGGTGAACTCATTCCCACAGCTTCAACTATCATCTCTACGCAAATGACACCCAAATCTGTATCTCCTCCTCTGTTCTCTCTCCCTCCCTCCAGGCTCATATCTCCTCCTGCCTTCAGGACATCTCCACCAGGATGTCCGCCCACCACCTAAAACTCAGCATGTCCAAGACTGAGCTCCTTATCTTCCCTCCCAAACCCTGTCCTCTCCCTGACTTTCCTGTCACTGTGCGTAGCACTACCATTCTTCCCCTCTCACAAGCCCTCAACCTTGGTGTCAGTCTTGACTCCGCTCTCTCATTCAGTCTTGACTCCGCTCTCTCATTCACTCCATATATCCAATCCATCACCAAAGCCTGCCAGTCTCACCTTCAAAACATCGCCAAGATCTGCCCTTTCCTCTCCATCCAAACCGCTACCACATTAATAAAATCACTCATCTTATCCCAGTTAGATTACTGCATCAGCCTCCTTTTTGACTTCCCAAGCTCGTGCCTCTCCCCACTTCAGTCTGTACTTCACTCTGCTGCCCAGATTATCTTTTTACAGAAACATTATGGACATGTCACCCCCCTCCTCAAAAATCTCCAGTGGTTGCCTGTCAACCTTGGTATCAAGCAAAAACTCACTATTGGCTTCAAAGCTGTCCATCACTTTGCCCCCTCCTACCTCACCTCCCTTCTCTCTGGTGCTAACCTTCTCACTGTGCCTCGTTCTTGCCTTTTCCGCCATCAACCCCTGGCCCACATCCTACCTCTGGCCTGCAATGCCCTCCCTCCTCAAATCTGCCAATTACACTTGCCCCCTTCAAAGCCCTGCTGAAGCCCCCCCTTTTCCTCAGATCCCTCTCTCCTCCCCGTTGCCCAGATTCACTCCCTTTGCTCTGCCCTCCCCCCAACAGCACTTGTGTATATATGTACATATCTATAATTCTGTTTATATTAATGCCTGTTTACATGCCTTGTTATATATATATATATCTATAATTCTAAGTATATTGATGCTATTGATTCCTGTTTGCTTGTTTTGAGACTATCTCCCCCATTTTAGACTATAAGCCTATTGTGGGGAGAGATTGTCTCTCTCTATTACTGACCTGTACTTTCCAAGCACTTAGTACAGTGCTCTGCACACAATAAGCCCTCAATAAGTACTATTGAATAAATGAATGAATCCTCTGCAGAATGGGGAGTCAGAACCTGTTCTCCCTCTTATTTAAACCTTGAGGCCCACTTGGGATTGTCTTGTATCTACCCCAGTGCTTAGGATTTGGGTTGCCATTAGGAAAGTTAAAGTGGTTCCCCCACTTGCCTTTTGGGTGACCTTTGGCAAATCACGTATCATCTCTGTGCCAGTTTCCTCATCTACAAATGAGGATTAAGTACCAGTTTTTCATTCCCCTTAACGTGTGATCCCTGTGTGAGGTGGCACTGTTTAATCTGATTGTACTGTGTCTACTCCGGTGCTTAGCACATATTAAGCACTTATGTACCACACATTTATTATTTTAATTATTTTTAATAAGACTTTCAAGGCCATATTTCCCATTTATTTTAGTGAAAGCCCTGTTACTTTTTAATCATCCTTCTGTAGTATTTTCCCAAGTGCTTAGTTAAGTGCAGTGTGTCCACTGGGCTCTCTAATACCGTTACTACTGTATAGTCCTCCCTCCTCTCTGAAACACTTCTACCCCAGCCCCTATCTTTTCCTCCCCTTTCATTCTCCCAGTATCAATTCCAGCATTTTTAAGATAAAAAGTGCAGGTTTTATGTATTATGTTCCTTTTCCTCAAGTGCAATTTGATATTCAGGACCCGACTGTGTTTTGGATAGCTGATTTTGCAACTTAGAACAGCAAAGTTCAAATTAGTGGCCAATTAACTTTGCCTTGATTTGGGACTTGAACTTATTTTTCAGACTTTCTCTGACTTTCCTTAAAGTAGGCAGGGCTGGTTAGGACAGAATGCCCTCCACAAGCCATGGTTTATTTAGCCACACATTCTCAGAACACTCTTTTTACTAGAAAGTTGCCTTTACTAGAATCAAAGGGAACCATTTCCAGCAATAATGCTAATAAATAGTTTAAAAAGGTGTCCCTTTTACTGGTACATGAGAAGCAGTGTGGCTTAGTGGAAAGAGCCTGGGCTTGGGAGTCAGAGGACGTGGGTTCTAATCCCGGCACCGCCACTTGTCTGCAGTGTGACCTTGGGTAAATCACTTAACTTCTCTGTGCCTCAGTTACCTCATCTGTAAAATGGGGATTAAGACTCTGAGCCCCAAATGGGACAACCTGATTACCTTTTATCTACCCCAGTGCTTAGAATAGTGCTTGGCACATAGTAAGTGCTTAAGAAATATCATAACTATTATTATGTTGCCTCTTAGTTGTCCTTAATGGGCTAATAAGTGGCACGAGCAGACAGTCAATTGTATTTATTGAGCACTTACTATGTACAGAGTATTCTATTAAGCGCTTGGGAGAGGACATTATAACAATACAACAGACACATTCCCTTCCCATAACGAGCTTACAGTCTAGTGGGGGACACAGAGACTAATATAAACAAATAAATTACAGATAAATACATAAGTGCTGTGGGGCTAAGAGGGGAGTGAATAAAGGAAGCAAGTCAAGGCAACACAGAAGGGAGAGGGAGAAGAGGAAAGGAAGGCTTAGTGAGGGAAGGCTTCTTGAAGGAGATGTGCCTTCAAAAAGACTTTGAAGGGGGGAGAGTGACAGGGAAGGCGTTCTAGGCCAGAGGCAGGACGTGGATGAGAGGTCGGTGGTGAGATAGAGGAGATTGAGGTACAGTGAGGTTATCATGGAGCGAAGTGTGCAGACTAAGTTGTAGTGTTCTAGTGACATTTTGATCCATGAAATTCTTTGGTATTGTATCGGAATTTTCCTGTAACACAGCATTTGATGGCAGTTTTTCAAGATCCTAAGTGCTTTTTCAAATAAAAAACAGTAAACTGATTATTTGGCTATTTCATCAAGTGCTATCGGATTATTGGTTATTCACAAATACAACACTGGCTTCCAGAGATTTTTTTTTCTTTTTACAGAATCTCTGTTTACCTTAACAAATCAAAAGAATTACAAAGTGTTAAATACCATATTTATTTATCTGCCAAAGTTTGACAAGCTAGTTTTTAAACATTCGCCCACCATCTGGCACACCTCAAAACATCTGTTAAGATTTGCTAAACATTGCTGTTTTCCACAGAAAATATGATGCATCACTTAAGATTATTTTTATATCTACTTTGAAATTGTACCGAGATGTAAAATTTCATACATAAAATGAAAGATTTAATCACAGCTTTGTTCAGCTTAATGAATTCCAAATAATTCTCTAGTAGCTAAACTTTGATATCACAGACTAGAAAATTGTGTTTTAAAAATACAGTGTTATTCCAGAAATTTTAGGGTATTCTGTTGAACTCTAAGCAGCTTGATTTTAATTTTATTGTTTGTTTTTCCTCCCTCATGTTACTGGTGGTACGTAACTTTGAAAGTATAAACCCAGATTTCTCCCTTGCTTTTTTAGGTGGTGCCAGATTAATATATTTGGGAATAGAATTGTTTTTGGGCTCCAGAAACTTTTTTAAATGATTCTAATGTACTTTTAAGTAAAGTTCTGTGCCAAGAAACAAGTGATAGGTAATTATCGTTTCAGAGAAGCTGCGTGACCCAGTGGAAAGGACCTATCCCTTACACAGTTGGTAATGGAAAGCTCATCTTTGACCCAAACGAAACCAGCAAGGCCAAGTGGATAGAGCCTGGGAGTCAGAGGATTTGGGGTCTAATATTGGCTCTGCCACTTGTCTTCTCAGTGACCTTGGGCAAGTCATGTAATTTATTGGTGCCTCATTTTCTTCATATGTAAAATGGGGATTAATGACCCCCTTAGATTGTGGGACCCATGCAAAGATAGGAACTGTCTCAGGGACTGATTATCTGATTACCCCACCACAGAGGACAATGCTTGGCACATAACCTAGTCAGCTCTGAACAAATTCCACAAGCAATATTATTATTATTGTTATTATTATTATTGACAGAGTTTTGATCACTTGCATCTAGGACAGTCACAGAAACACCAAGCTGAGTTTCCAGTTGGGTTTACAGTTCAGACCAGGCATGTCTCAGATGGTTTTTAATATGGTTCAATCTAAGGGCAGAGGGATGAACTGAATGCCTTCAGCCCCATTTTCTTCTGGTCCTGCAAATATGGACACAGTTTCTAATCTGTCTGCCATTCCAAATGCTTTCAAGGCTGATGGCCATATCCTGTCTGTTCTTCCAGCTCCTAAGTGCTTTTTTCAAATGAAAGACATTAAGCTAATTAATTGGCATGGTCTCCCAGATACTGGTGAGAGTCCTGGGAGTAGAGTTACCTCAGGGCTTTAAGCTGGTTGCGAGCAGGGAATTTGTCTACCAACTCTTTTAATATTGTAGTCTCCCAAACTCACAGTACAGTGCTCTGCACCCAGTAAGAGCTCAAATAATGCAGTGGATTGATTGGATGAGTTGGGTCTCAGGCTGAACCCCCAAATGCCACTAGTGTTAGGGAAGTCCTGGACCCCATTATTAGCTCCCCTTCCACTTAAGCCACTCTGACTCAACTCCACAAATTTTGAGTGATTTTCATGATGCATTCCAAGTATTGGTGATGGTAATAATGAGCCAAGATTGCTTGGATTGCTGATTACCTGGAATCATTTGTTCTCTGTTTGAGAAATGAATAGGACAGAATGAATTGGAGCATCTACCTCTTGGGATAAAGTTGTATCATCTACAATCCCTTTTTCAGCAGGATCTCCGCCACAAAGTTATGCACCCCATTTGGACAGATGAGTTTTAAAGTAGTGAATTCACAGGTCTTCTATTCTTTTGACTCTATTTATTGCCATTGTTCTTGTCAGTCCATCTCCCCCGATTAGACTGTAAGCCCGTCAAACGGCAGGGACTGTCTCTATCTGTTGCCGACTTGTTCATCCCAAGCGCTTAGTACAGTGCTCTGCACATAGTAAGCGCTCAATAAATACTATTGAATGAATTTTTCATCTTGAGAGGCTACCCCAAAAGCAAGTTTTACTTCTCCAGAAACTGAATTTACAATAGCAGAAATTAACCCAGATCACACACAATGTTCATAAAGTAGTGGCTGTATAATTGGAGAGTTTAAGTCTGGAAGAGTTACAAAATCCAATTTTATAATAATAATAATTTTGGTATTTAAGTGCTTACTATGTGTCAACTACTGTTCTAAGCGCTGGGGTAGATACAAGGTAATCAGGTTGTCCCATGTGGGGCTCACAGCCTTTATCTCCATTTTACAGATGAGGTAACCAAGGCACAGAGAAGAAAGTGGCTTGCCCAAGATTACACAGCAGACAAGTGGCAGAGCTGGGATTAGAACCCACGTCCTCTGACTCCCAAACCTGTGCTCTTGCCACTTGCCACTGCTTCTCTGTAGTCCCTCTAGTTTAATAGTCTGTCATATTAAACCTCCTCGCAGGATTGTACCTAAGTTATTTATAAAGCTAGGGAATGTAGGGCTTCTGTTTCGTTCAGCCACTTGATAGAAGATCACATTTATCCCCGAAACCTAATTAGTAATTTATTACATCACAGTCCATCGTGGTATTCCACTTTTGGCCAGACCTTTGTAAATATCAAAGTAGGTTTCGTAATTGTAGTTACAAATAACTTTGCCTGCAAGTTTATGCCCTTAAGTGACAAACACACCTATCACTTTATTGTTGTGGTTACCATTGCAATTTGAGGACAGAATACTGAGTTCCTTTCAAAGGCACATGAAGCAGACCTAAAATATGACAATCTGCAGCTTTAGAAGAAATTTCAGAGCCTTCTAGGATGAGAACTAGGAATTTAATTCTGTTCCTTCATTCCCTCCCCACAGTTTCCTTCCCTACACCACTCTTCCCATTTCTTTTTTTAGGACATAAATGTATCATGAAGAAATCTAAAATGAGCAGAAGAACATACCCTTAAATTGGGGACTCTTTGACCCACATGGGGGCTTCTGAAAGCAGTCAATTTTGGCTGAGAAGTTTAGCAATCGAATGTTTTTATCACTAGCTCCATATGCAGTCAGTAATTGTACACATAAAAAACGAAGAGACTTCATGTACCATGGATCAAGTTTTTGCCTGCCAAATTTGCTTCTCCTGCCAGTTATGAGCATGAGAGTAGGGAGGTAGAAGGGAAAGAGGATAGCAACTAAATCCCTGAAGTCTGAGCAGACTCCAGGGCACCCACGTATACTATCACACTGGTTCAAAATTGTATTAGAAGGAAAAACAAGTAAAAGTGTGCCTTTTTTTGCAATTTGAAATTTAGCACATCTCATAGTACCCTCTTTCATGCAGCAAAGTCACCAAGCTTATTGATAGCTGACAGAATGCCACAATGGGGACAGGGTGTGTGTGTGGAAGGTGGGCGCAGGGAGCCAGTGGAGGAGACCCTGCCCTAAGAAAGCCCCACACCCTCTAGATTCTGCATATGTCCTGCTTTGAGCCCCCCCCCCAAATATTTTTTAGGGTTTACAAACTATAAGAACCCTTTGAAAGTGTGAATTTTTCAGTTATACACGCTCTTTGTTACAAGCAGTCTGGCCTAGTGATAAGAGCTGGGGCATGGGAATCAGAGGGCCTGGTTTCTAATCTCCACTCCACAACTTGTCTGGTGTGTGACCTTGGACCAGTCACTCAACTTTGGTGTCTCAGTTACCTTATCTGAAAATGGGGATTAAGACTGTGAACCCCACGAGGGACATGCACTGTGTCCAACCTGATTATTGTATTCATTCGATTGTATTTATTGAGTACTTGCTGTGTGCAGAGCACTGTACTAAGCACTTGGGAAAGTACAAAATAAAAATAAACTGACACATTCCCTGCCCACAATAAGCTTTGTATCCCAATGCTTAGTGCAGTGCCTGGCACCCCAGAGCTTAGTATAGTGCCTGGCACATAGTAAGCACTTAACAAATACCATAAAATAAAAACCTTAAGGGTGACTTTATAAAACTGTCAAATTAAACCAGGTCATTTGATCCGCCCCAGTAGGGTTGGCTAATGGATCAGATGGTTAGTCATCAATAGTCACGTGATTGACCACAGCTGTATATTTTTGGATTTCCCTAAGCTGTCTGGACATCAAAACCTACTAAAAAAAACAGCTTGAGTTTAGTCCTGGGCAATTAAGCAACCGATCAAGTGAAAGGAGAGTATGTTTGCTTCCTGACTGGTATTACACCAACACTTTTTCGACGTCTGACTAGATGGTGCCAGCTGTAGCCGGATGTGTCTACTACTCCAAAGAACTGTAGAAAATGTGGTACTGTAACTGCTTAAAGAGAGTCACCACGTTCTTACCTATAAAATACACCCCCAAGTCACCAATACCTGGTTTTTCAAGTTCTTTAAGATTGAGTCAGCTTGGTCCTTTAGGTAAAGAAGATGCTGAGAAGCAGGGTGGTCTAGTGGAAAGATTATGGATCCTACATGTCAGGTGACTTGAGTTCTAATCCCGGCTCCACCACTCCCCTTCTGTGTGTCCTTCAGAAAGTCACTTAACTTCTCTGTACCTCTCTTTCCTCAACTGTAAAAATGGAGAGTCATATCTGTACTCCCTTCTCCTCCTCCACCTGTGAGATCCAGATGAGACGGGGTTGTGTTCAGTCTGCTTCTGTAGTAACCTTTGAGCCCCTCAAGGGACAGGGACTGTATCTAATTCCTACCTTGTATTCTCTCCCAGTGTTTAATATAGTGCTCTGCTCCCAGTAAGCACTTAATACTATTACTATTACTACTAGTAGCATCCTGGTGATTAGGACAATGCTTGTGACACAGTAAATGCTTAATAGATGCTACTTATAAAGTATTTTCCTTGAACATTGAACAATTGTCTTCAAATTGGTGAGGGGCAAAAAATCTAACCTTGGATGTGATTTGTGCAAGGCAGTATTCCTATTTAGTATTTAATAAAAATGCCAGATATGTAATTCCCTAGTCATTATGTAGCCTAAGCATGCAAAAATCAATCCAGGAGCCCAGCTCATTTTTTTCACCATGTTCCATAACTGCCGAGCTACACCACTAAGACAGCTAGTTCGTGAGGAACCATGTCTAAAGAGTAAAAATATTTGGGGAATTTTAAGATATATTTGTTCAAGTACTATCCTTCTATGAAGCAGTGTGGTGTACTGGATAGAGCATAGACCTGGGAATCAGAAGAACCTGGGTTTTCATCTCAGCTTTGCTTGTTTCTCCCCCAGCGCTTAGTACAGTGCCTAGAACATAGTAAGCACTTAATATTATCATCACTTGTCTACTATGTGACCTTGGACAAGTTATTTCAGTTCTCTGGGCCTCAGTTACCTCATCTGTAAAAATGGGGATTGAGACTGTTAACCCCCTATGGGATAGGGACTGTGTCCAACCTGATCAGCTTGTCTCTATCCAAGCACTTAGGGCAGTGCTTGACATGTAGTAAACACTTAACAAATCCCATCATCATCATCATTATTATTATTAATAAGTATATTTACTTCTTGATAGGAATCATTAATCTAATTGAAGAACCTAGCTAAAATTTGCACTGGGACACAAAAGATTGTCTTTCAAAATAGAATTCTGGCAGTCCAACTTAATGATAGACTATATTTTTTCAAGATGTTGAAACAGGGAGTTTCCAACTGCGTGCCAATCTCTGTGAAGAGAAATAGGAATTTTGTTCCCTCTGGAGAGGAAACTGCAATAGTACCCAACAAAATTCTTGCTTTTGAGCCCTATCCCAGTGAAAGTAGAGCCAGCCAGCTAATCTGAAATTCTCCAGAAGAAGCAGCCTTCTTTTATTAAAATCAGAAACTTTGGCCACTAGGGAGACTGAGTCAGAGTCTGCTGACATGGAGAATGTCTGATTTGTTGTGGGAAAACTGTCCTTTAAATATTTATCTGAGCTGGGCCTCTGGGTTACTATACTAGGCTTTTTAAGAAGTTGAACTGTTTAGCTCACAGTTATGATAATCAGCACCGTGGGGCTTTTGTTGTGCTGATGAAAAACTTCTGTTAGCACTTCATGCCTCTAACTTCTGAATTTCTAATGATGAAAGGATTTTGCACTCACATTGTTTAAAGCAAGAGAATTTATGCTGATGGCAGACCAGAGCTCAAGGTAAGGGATCCAAATCTTTGTGTTAAAGACCCTGAGGAGACCGGCATTTCGACTCTGATCATTTTGAGCTTGTATCCGAATTAAACTGCTTCTTTTGAGGCATTTTACATCCCAAAGTGGAGGTTTTTAAATCTACTTCCCCCAAAACATCCAGGAGAAATGCTGCGTGTTGAGGTTTTTGCTGCTGTTCCTCTGTTTCTGTGTATGTTTCAAGACATCCTTTAACTTTTCCTGACTCCTTGGTCTCCTCTTCTTCTCTATAGAGGAAGTAGAACTTTTTTTTGTATATGTTGATGAGGTATTTTTAACTGCCACTTAGTGCAAACCCAGTGAGAGGATTTGCCACTCCTGATGCAAACTATTTTGGTGATAGTTATATTTGATCATTAGCCATCATAATAGCAATAATATATCTTTATCCCAAATCTTCTAAGTGCAACCCTGCTGGTTTGGAAGAGCCCCTGACCTCAACGTTTGAACTGGGCCACTTTATTGGTGTTTAGAAAATCATTCATGGGGGTTTGGAGCTACAGTTTTGTCAGTAGGTTTCCCATTGGTGAAATATTGGTTCAAAAAAAAAAATACAGCATTTCTGTAACTGACTAGAGACAAATTCAGATGTGTTGAGCAACCCAGTCAAGTGAAGAGCATCTAGGAAATGAGCATGTTGCTCATCAAAATGAGCATCTAGGAAAAAGCATATTGTTATCTAGGAATTGATTTTGCCGAGTAGAAATTGTGCCTGAGTGAACACTGCAACTGTGAAAACAGGAGTGGTGTTATCTGGTGTATCTTAACTATAAGACCAATTGGGAGTATAATATTTGAGAGTTTGATCCAAACCTTTTGAGAGGCTCTTCCATCATTTTCAAAGGGAGATTCCATCGTCAGGTGTTGACCTAATAGAAAGAGGAGCCAACTCTGTACTCTCCCAAGGGCTTAGTCCAGTGTTCGGTACACAGTAAGTCTTCAGTAAATTCATTCAATCATATTTATTGAGTGCTTAATGTGTGCAGAGCACTGTAAAAATGTGATTGATTGAAAATTGATTGATTATTCCTCTGGGAATAATAAGACCAAGTTCTAGTCCTCGGTTGAGCCTCTCCAGCAGGATGTCCTAGGGAAAGTCACTTAACTTCTCTAGGCCTCAGCTTCCTCAACTGTAAAATGAGGATGAGAATAATACATATCTCTCCCAGGGATGTTGGGAGGAGGAAGTGGGGTAATTGCCATAAAAGTAAAAGTGCTACTCAAAAACAAGGTATTGTTATTAGTTTTAAAGTTCAGAAGACTTTCATTTTTGATGTGCTCTGAATGGCATACTTTATTTCATAAAAAAGTGTATATGGTCTGTAAAAAGTCCCAATTCTCTGTCCCTCTGAAGGATATGTCAAATTTGATTGACTCTAGTTGTCACAGAACCCAAGATTAAGCACAGTGTCATCATCTATAAGCGATATATTTTTATCCTACTCCATCCCCTGGTGCCTAAATTTATATTCCCCTCAAATTATGGGGGAATCAAGATCACTGTATTAGTTAAATATCAATAACATAGTAGGTGGACAGAATTGGTTTTTAGGTCCCATGCTATGAATTGGTTTTATTAAATTAAGCAGTTGTGTGTAGTTGCTTTTGCCAGTGGAATCTGTTTTTCTTAAATCCTTTTTAAATATTGACCTCACAAGTTGTCCTGACTTGTGCCTCCTATTACCCCATTTAAGAAGCTTTTAGTCTATTGTTATTTATACCATGTTGGAATACAGGATACAACTTGGTGCCACAAACAGAAGTGGCTGGAAATAAATACATTGTAAATGGAGCAACGGTGTCTTTTTTTACTGAATGTCTGAAAGCTCCAATAGCCTCTGAATAGAGTACAGAGTTTTATTTTGCAGTGGGTCAAATGCTGCCTTTTTTTGTTTGTTTAAACAGGTCTTTGTATGGTTAGAATTTGTTACATGGTTACAATTCCTACCATTATTTGTAGACCCCATTAAATGTCCACTGGTGCCAATTCATTCAACCTCTGCAAAAGAAGGCATTTGAAAAATGCTCTTAGCACTATATGTTCTTTTTGGGCAGTGCTGTTGGCACCATATGTACTTTTTGGGTAGTGCTGTTGGCACCTGCTAGGATTACCCCCCTTCCAGAATTTTCTCCCAGTACTGCTGTTTTTTTAAACAACCCAAAAGGTCAGTTGCCAGTGGTTTGCAGGCTCCCACTCACATCCTCTCAGCCATGCCACTCTTGTTCCCACTTGGGCAGTGAGTGCAACAAGCGAGGATTCTTTCAGCCGTATTTATTGAGCACTTACTGTGTGCAGAGCAGCACTTGGGAGAGTACAGTACAACAATGAACAGACACATTCCCAGCCCACAGTGAACTGACGGTCTAGACAGTAAGGGGTGCACACTGGGAAGTGCATGCAAAAATCTGATGGACGTAGAAACAACATGGCCTGGTGGTCACAACATGGGCCTGGGAGTCAGAAGGACCTGAGTTCTAATTCCTGCTCCACCACTTTTCTGCTGTGTGACCTTGGGCAAATATCTTAGCTTCTCTGGGCCTCGGTAACCTCATCTGTAAAATGGGGATTCACACTGTGAGCTCCATGTGGGACAGGGACTATGTCTGACTTGATTAGCTTGTATCTACCTCAGTGCTTAGAACAGTGCCTGGCAAAAGTAATGTTGATGCTTTGCCTTAGCACCGTAGACCAACAGGCATTTGCCTGGGAGGCTGCCTCAATAGCTGTTGAGATCTTTGCCACCCACACTAGCCCAACAATTATGGGATTCCAGATTAACCTGCTCACCATTTGTGTTGCCTTAGGTGGTTCGTCCTTTAGAAACTTTCACCACCTGATGGCGGAATCCCAGCAGACTTTTCTCTTCTTTTTTGTGCTTAATATAACAATTGTGGCATTTGTCAAGTGCTCACTATAAGCCAAGCAGTGTACTAAGTGCTTGCATAGATACAGAATCATTCATTCAGGCAGAGTCCTGTCCCAGGTGGGATTCACAGTCTAAGTAAGAAGGAGAGCAGGAATTGGATACCCATTTTACAGATGAGGAAACTGAAGCATAGAAAAGTTGTAAGTGGCTTGCCCAAGGTCACCTAGGAGCCAGCGGGAGAACCAGGATTAGAACGCAGGCCTCCTGACTCCGGTTTTGTTCTCTTTTCCACTAGGCCATGCTGTTTCTCATAACCCCTCACCTCCCTCACCACAGTGAAGTATAGGGCAGACATCTGGAGACTTTTGATGACAGGGCAGCTTTATCTATTCTTCTATAAATGATTGAAAGATTCAGAGCTTGTGACAAATACCTTCCAAGTGGTTGTGTTTTGAGTCCTATAATCTTCTTTTTTGTTTCAGCTATATGACAAAATTAACACAAAGTCTTCACCACAAATCAGGAACCCTCCAAGTGATGCTGTCCAGAGAGCCAAAGAGGTAAGAGGCTTTTAAGATTTGTTTGGGTCTCTTAAATATCACTCTCATGGTTGTGTCATAGTAAGTGGCATTCTTAAGCCTTGATTTGGGGATATTTGCTGGGCAAATATTTTCTTGATGAACATCCTGATCATACCCTGTTGAGAAGTTATGCTAGTGTATAGAACAGTGCTCTGCACAAAATGCTCAATGAATATCATTGACTGATTGATCACTTCAGGCATGATTTTTCTGTTTTGGTTGGTCTGTTTTCTAAATGCATTACCTTTAAACAAGTGGTCTACCTGAATGTATTCTAGAGTTTACATACTTCAGATATTATCAGGAAACACACCCAAAGCCCAAAGCACAGTGGCCTAGCGGACTTCTCTGTTTCTCTTCATTTTCTGCATCCCATTTAATAAGTCACAAAGCCTCTCTGTTCTGTGTTCTCAGCCTCTTCATTCATTTTGCTTCTCCCCAGTTTATGAATAAAAGATATGGCATCATTTTACAGGATTAAATGTGCTGTGTAAAATTGAGTTCTTTAACGAGTAAATGTAGAGGAGCCAACATAAGCCAAAAAAGGTAATTAAATGGGTTGGCTCTTGAAACAAGCCAAGAGCAGCTAGATTATTTTAGATGATCAAGGCGACACCGTAGAAGATATTTTAAAAAAAAATCATAATCTGTTCCCCATGGGCTTTAAACCTAAAACCTGCAATCAAAATCTAAAGTTCCCTATCAGGGAAAGGGGTTAGTTCGCACTGGAATAAAGCTCCCTGTGGACACTCTGACATCTGGTTGCTTGGTGGCTACAGCAGGTGGTCCTGCAACTTGCTCCCCTCAGAGCTCAAAAAAGACAACAAAGCCACTGTAGACTGCCCCACTGCACCTCGGTAATCTCCAAATGAGCGGAGACCAAGCTTCCCAGAGACCCACCCTGCGCCTGACAGGATGAGCGCCAGCCAGACTCCATAAAGAAATACATCACTGTGAGCTGCATAGCTTATCTATCTTCACAACTGCAGCAGACACATACCAAGTTGACAGCCCCATAAAACCTTGCTTTTTTAGACTAGGGCTGGCTCTCCAAAGCAATAGCTTATTTTCTCTAGCTGTCTTCAAAAATAGAACAGGCTCTCAACTAGCTGAAATCAGGGACTGTGTGAGGGAAGGCATTTTACTGGGACTTCACAGCTTTGGGGGGAATAGGACAAAGCCCTAGGTAATCCTACGCACTCATTGTTGCTGGCTAGAAACAGGCCAAAAGCTGAATCTCGGCAAAATGGCAGCTCAAATTCTGAGTCACCTCCTGCTGATTCCCTCCCACTACCTTCCCTTGGTCTACTCAAGAGTAGACCTGAGGCCTGGGAAATAAGTGTGTGTCTGTTTGGGTGTCTTTGTGTTTTTCTCTCACCCTCACCCCCTCTCTTTTTTTCTCTGGGTGTATGTATCTTTCTAGCTGGAGCTCACCTAAATGGTCACTCAAATTCTGACTCATCTCCAATTCCCTCCCACTACCTTCCTTCGGGCTGCAGCATCCCAAACAGTAAACTTGAGACCCGGATAATTAGCAAGCTCACGTGTTTGTGTGTGTCTACGTGTGACTGTGTGTATGTATATGTTCCTCTCACCCCCTCTCTTAGCTCTCTGGATGAACCTTTCTTCATTGTCACTCCTCTGGGGCTGCCTGGCTCTGAGTGGCCTTGCTATGTTGGTGACTATTTCCTCACCTGCCTCTTCGGAAGTCTTATGCCTCAATCCCCTCAGTTCAGTACGTGCAAAATAACAAGGTAGTTCATAGACCTGGGATGGTGTAGGTGTGGTCTTGCCTGAAATAGATGAATTAGATTGTCAGTGTCCATTCAAGGTCCTGTCACTCTGAAACCGTTTAGAGACTAGCAGTTTGCCCAAATTGACTGGGTTCTTCCATTACTATGTAGATCATTTGCGTATATGTAATTTCAAGTTGCAAAATGCGTCTTTAGCCTCTTATCCTGCGGCATAGCCTAAAGATTTGAAGTTGGTTGCGATAAGGTGTGTTATTGAACCCTTCCTCATTAAGTTGGACCAGCAACAGGTTATTTTGCCTGCAAAGGAACAACGTTTCTCCCTCTAGTCTACGGGACAAAATTAAGTTGTACATGGGCCAAGTTCAACTTGGAGAAAAAAAGGTACTACTTTACCAACTATGGAATTTGAAGTCAGGTCATGTTTAGTAATTTTGGGAAAGGAAGAAATCATTATTTGAGAAGATGAATATGCCAAGGATTGGTGTGCCCAGCGCTGGGGAAAGGAAGAAAGAGGAAAGCCACCAAAAAAAAAACAACCTACAATGTTGGTTGAATTCTCTGGCAGTCAGTCCTGGGGAGCATTGCCAGAAGCAAAGTGCTTTGTTTTTACTGCCCGGGCAGTTGAGTTTGGAAGATAAAATAGATCAAATCATACTGCCAAGAAAATCAGTTAAATGCCTAATTTCCTCCTGAAAAAGACTATTACTGGGAAATGTTTTCATTATGGTTTTATCTTTTAATTAAATTTATATTTGTGATAGTGTAAGCAAATTGCTAATTTTGACTGTAGGCAACATTTTAACTTTTTAGTGGGAAGTTTTTTCAAAAGTCGTTTTAACTGCAGTATAACTTAAACCTGTAACAAACCTTTCATACTCTTCATATACTCTTTGCCCCACCCCATAGTCGTATTAAATCATATTTACCTGGATAAAAGCAGGAGTGGGAGAAAATTTATGTGTGGTTTTATTTGACTGAGCTCAATTCTCTCCCCACTTGTATAAATAGTGTGCGGGTAAAGGTGGTATAAACTAGACATAGTGGTGATCCATTTATGTTGCCCACTTTTTTGCCCTTTAAACCTATGTAGAACAGAACTGACTTTTCAACAAAAGGGAAAATTAGACTCAGCGAACTTGTAATAGAGCTAAACGTTCAAGTAGAAAACTTCAATACTTCTCAAATTCACTCTTTCATTTGCAAACAAGAAAGTCACTGATGAAGTATTTTGGCTTTTCATTTATTGGTTTCAGAACATTTCATCGTTTCAGAGTCACTTAATTCACACGCTTTTAGTGTTCATTCATTCATTCAATAGTATTTATTGAGCGCTTACTATGTGCAGAGCACTGTACTAAGCGCTTGGGATAAACAAGTAAAAACAAGTAGTGTCTGGCATTGGATATTGAAATCTTATAATGCTTTATTTCAACACGTAAAAGCTGTTAACTGATGACATTCATGCTGCTTATGTTGTAGGTATTGGAAGAAATTTCATGTTACCCTGAAAACAGTGATGCAAAAGAACTAAAACGTATTTTAACACAACCTCATTTCATGGTAAGTACAGTTCTTCACATGATTTTTTCAAACAGTTCATTCTTCCATTTCAGAAGTGGTTAAGAGTGACTCTTTGATATGGATGAAACAAAAATTCATATATGATGACATAAGATTGTGTGGTTTTTGTTGTTGGTTTGTTTGTTTTTTAATCAGTCTGCTGTATAAGAGTTTATCATGTTTCACCCTTGGTTACAGTGAGAATTTATTTTGTGGGACTGGTTATTTTCTACCATTCGTTTTCAAAGGTAAAACATGAGAGGACTTGGGCTCTGTCACATTCAGCCTGGGACTTCCTGGAGTGTTATTAGCTTTAGTTAGAGACAGCTCCACATGTCCTGGAACAAGCTAGAGTATAGAAACAAAGTTTTGGGGTCAGGGAGGAAAGGAAGAGAAAGGGATGGGAATGAAAGGATGGAGAAAAACAGAGGTAGAAGATAATTATAATAATAATGATGGTATTTGTTAAGCACTTACTATGTGCCACACACTGTTCTAAGCATGGGGGTAGATTCAAGTAATCAGGTTGTCCCATTTGGGGCTCACAGTCTTAATCCCCATTTTACAGATGAGGTAACTGAGGCACAGAGGAAGTGAAGTGACTTGCCCAAGGTAACCCAGCAGACAAGTGGCGGAGCCGGGATTAGAACCCAACCAGGGACTGTAGCCAACCTGATTAAGCTTGTAACTGCCCCAGCACTTAGTAAAATGCCAAATCAGTCAATCAGTGGTATTTGTTGAGAACTTACTGAGTGCAGAGCCCTGAACAAAGCATTTTAGAGAAGCACAATACAACAGAATTAGTAGAAATGTTCCCTACACATAACATCTACTCTCAAGGTAAAGAAGAGCCTATAGGCTGCTATTATTTAAGGTAATGTCTGTCTCCCCTTCAAGATTGTTAATTATATTGTTCTCTCCCAAGCACATAGTACAGTGCTCTGCACACAGTAAATGCTAAAAAAAATACAATTGATTGATTAATAATGCCCTGCAAATAATGCACTATGACTAGATGTGATCACCTTATCAACCTTAGTTCTGGTAGATAAATACTGCATCTGCACTTGAACTGGCCAGGTTTCCTTCTCCTGGATTATAATTTCAGATACGTAGTTTTGATTTGATTTAAGTAGTCACCAAGTTTTGTTTTTGGCTGAGGAAAATTGTGGAAGTATCAACCTATCATGTGATAACGTGGTGATTGTTTTGAGGGGCCTTATTTAGTGAATTAATCTATAACTTTCTGATTCAGGTTTCATTTCACACCTTCTAATCAGATCAAAGCATAAGCTCTGAGTTTCCATAATGGATCAAGTGCTAGTGTTCTCTCTCAGTTTCTCTATCTGAGTTAGATATTGGATCATTCAGGGACCAAGATCTACTTCTGAGAAATGGGAGTGGGGTGGGAGGGGGGACAAAGTCTGAAAATTGAAACAATAAAGGCCTAGACAAGCAATTCTAGGTTCAGTATGGGAGGAGATCTTGATTGAAAATCCTGCAAATATGTCCAGATTCCTTTATATTCAATAGACTATGACTTTGAAATATTTAAAAATGTGCCCGGTAATCTGAGAGTTATTTCAAAAGTGTCTAGCTGAAGTGGATTTGCCTGTACCACACTCCCTAATGAAGAATGATAATAATTAGTATTAGTAATTGTGTTATTTGTTAAGCACTTTCTTTGTGCCACACACTGTATTAACTCTGGGGTAGGTACAATAATCAGGTTCTTTATGGGTTTCACAGTCTAAGAAGGTGGGAGAGCAGGTATTGAATCCCCATTTTCATTCATTCATTCAGTCGTATTTATTGAGTACTTACTGTGTGCAGAGCACTGTACTAAGCGCTTGGAAAGTACAATTCAGCAATAAAGAAAGACAGTCTCTCCCACACCGGGCTTACAGTCAATCATATTTATTGAGTGCTTACTGTGTAAAGAGCACAGTACTAAGCTCTTGGGAGAGTACAATATAACAGAGTTGGTAGACACATTCCCTGCCCACGACAAACTTAGTGGAGCAGAGAGAAGTTGCTACTCTCCTAAGGTCACACAGCAGGCAAGTGGAGGAAAGGGGATTAGAGCTGTTTTCACTAGACCAGCTGCTTCTAAATGCGCTCTGCTTTGATGCAGCCCTAGAAATCTCTTCATTTACATGTGTAAACTAGAGCATCTGTAGCTAGTCTGCCAGCCAGAAATGTGGAACTGTTCGTTATGTCAACTCTGAAAGGAAAATGACTCATTTGCCATTAGTAACATCAAAGAAGGATTTTTTTCAAGCCTTTCTAGCCCAAGTCTCAGTTGACAAGCCATGATCCATTCAGCCCCATACATAATACATATCCAACAAAGTAAACTGGGCTCTCACAGGCAGAAGGGAAAGGAAAAGCTCATTGTGGGCAGGGAATGTTTCTACCAACTCTATTGTACTCTCCCAAGCGCTTAATACAGTGCTCTGCACACAGGAAGTGCTCAATAAAGACTTGTTTGATTGACCTCATTGCCATGGGGTGATGCAGGTCTCAGAGAAATACCAGCATCCAGTAGAATGCCCTTCCGGTCAAGTTGGGTTTTGTTTTTTTTAAACTGCTAACGGCGCTAGCCCAAGAAAAACACTTCACAGCAATTTTCTATCCAAACCAGCCTCCTTCAAAGCACGATATTTGGGAAGGAAACAGAGAGTTAGCTCTCCCTTCTAGACCTCTGGGGGGGGTCCGGAATGTAGATGAGAAGATTCAGCTCAATAACATTCAGAAAAGCTGTAGTTTTCATAGCCAACCCTGTGTCAAATCTGGTCATCCATGTATGCAGAATTTTTAAGGACACATAATAACCTGCAGATTTTCTGAGACAGGATCCTGGCTTTTGCTTTTGTAAGTCCATTTTTTTGCACCAGAAAACTGAAAAAAATCTAGTTTTCTTGGTAGTCACCAAAGTTTGGAATGAGTTTGGTGGGTTTTTTTAACATAACATGGAAACCATGTCTTGTCTAAGCTGGATTTATATTGAGTTTATCTGCTTTGGGATTTGGGGGGAAGTGCTGTGTACAAGCAAAAGCAAGTTATTTCTTGGTCGCTTGGGCTGAAGCTTCTCGGTGGGATTGCAAGCTCTGAGTCTCTCGATTCTTTTTCCCCACAGGCCTTACTTCAAACTCATGACGTAGTGGCACATGAAGTTTACAGTGATGAAGCATTGAGAGTTACCCCTCCTCCCACATCTCCATACTTGAACGGAGATTCTCCAGAAAGCGCCAATGGTGACATGGACATGGAGAATGTCACACGAGTGCGGCTGGTCCAGTTCCAGAAGAACACAGATGAACCAATGGTATGGAGAAAAAAATACTGTAAAGGGGCACGCTCAGTTAGTGTAGTTGTGGTATTTGTTAACTAAACTGAACTAAGTGCTGGGGTAAATGCAGGATAATCAGGTCTCTAATGGGGCTCATAAAATAGGAGGGAGAAAGGGGGTTGAATCCCCATTTTGCAGAGGAGGGAACTGAGGCACAGAGAAGTGAAGTGAATTGCCCAAGGTCACACAGCAGACAAATGGCAGAGCTGGGAAAGAGTGTGCTCTTTCCATTGGGCCACACTCTTAATTATGGTTTTTAGTAAGCATTTACTATTTGCCAAGAGCTGGGACAGATACAAGTCAGTTCAGATACAGTCCCTGTCCCACATGGGGTTCACAGTCTAAGAGAAGGCAAATTTTAATCCCCATTTTACAGATGAGGAAACGGAAGCACAGAGATGTTAAGCGACTTGCCCAAGATCACACAGCAGGCAAGTGGCAGAGCAGGATTAGCACCAGATCCTCTTGCTCCCAGGCCCAAAAAGGGACCCAAAGAATATGAATGTATTAAAGGGAAGCAAACGTAGCCCAGTGAGTCCGTAGCCCAGTAGCCCTGTGAGTCCGAATGACTTGGCTTCCAGTCCCAGCTCTGCCACTTGACTGCTGTGTGACGTTGGGCAAGTCACATAATTTCTCTGTCCCTCAAGTTACCTCATCTGTAAAATGGGGGTGAGGACTGTGAGCCCCATGTGGGACATGGACTGTGCCCAACCTGATTACCTTGTAACTACCCCAGGCACATAGTAAGTACCTAACAAATACCATTAAAAAAAAAAAGAAAATTAAAGAACAGTGATAAAAGGCATGAGGCCCAAAACATGCAGCAATGGATCAGTTTGGGCAGCCCTGTCTATAGAGAACTGAAGTCAGCCTGCCTTGGCATTCTCTGCTTTCCATCACAGGACTGTAAAACAAATTTTTTCAGTTAAGTTCCCCATTTGGTTAGTATTTTAGATCTTTAAAAACCACTCTATTAAGCTTAAGGCCTGTGCTTTGCACGTTGGGTTCCATGTTGTAATGTTTGGGTCTTGAGGCAATTTTGCAGGTGTCATTTTAAAAATAAAATACATAACTTCAAATCAAGTGGGAGAGTGGGTTCTCCAAATTGCGGTAGGTGAGGTGAAAAAGAAAGAAAAAGTTATTGTAAAGTCTAGACCCTTGCGTCTTATTTTATAACATAGGAGCCTGCTAAGAATAGCCGAGCATTGATTGAAAAGCTTAATTTTTCCTAGTTAACGAACAGCAACTAGTCTTTCCAAAATAATGAAATAGTTGGGCTCTAAGAGCTGTTACATTTGTTTTTGCAGGGAATCACTTTGAAAATGAATGAACTGAACCATTGCATTGTTGCAAGAATTATGCACGGGGGGATGATTCATAGACAAGGTAATCCTAGCAAATAAGCTTTTTACTCCCACATCTCAGTGCATTATCTGAAATTGATTCTAAAGTCAATAACCAAGGATCAGTTGCCAAAAACTTTTTAGGTTTGATTTCAGACTCTGTATATGTTTCCCTTGTTGTGCCCCATCCCACGTGAGTAGAAATTGTAAGAGAAGCCGCGGAGTTGATGTATTGCTTGGATACTGTGATATTTCCAGGGTGAGATTTTAGAGGTTTGGTTGAGAGGACTGAGTACTAACATTAACTGACTTTTTTTAATGGTATTTAAGTGCTTACTATACACTGTTCCAAGCTTGGGGGTAGTTACAAGTTAATTATGTTGGACAAAGTCCCTGTCCTGCATGGAGCTCACAGTCTAAGTAGGAGGGAGAACAAGGGAACTGAGGAACAGAGACTTTGAGTGACTTGCCCTAGGGTACACAGCAAGCAATTATCAGGCCCCTACTCTTTCCACTAGGCCATGGCAACTTGTAGGCTGTGTTGATCTTTGCCTGTTATTTCCCTTCTGCCTCTTTTAGTGCAAACATTTTTACTGTTCTCTAAGGAAAACTTCTGTGTTGGTTATAGTTGTGGTTTATTTAGTGATAATGATGATCTGTTGCTTTATTTAATTGTTTTTTAATCACTTGTCTAGTTCTAGATCTTTGTTTCTCAGGGAATTCATCCTGGGTTAAAACGCATTTCTTCTCCCCATCAATAGGAAGCAATATCCCATTTGATCTTTCCATAAGTAAATAGTAACCACAACATCCTGTCTGTTTTCAGTTGACTTGATGTCCATTTATTAGACTTCACACAACACCTTTTTATGTAGTTTCTAACCAAGGCAGTCCTTATATTTCAGTTCCAATTGTTATGGAATTTTAAGACACTTCAAATAAAAAATCCTCTCCTGTTAGCTTATTTTTTTATTTCAAAAATATCTGTGTCCTTTTGAGTTATGTCTTTGAAATAGAAAAGGCAGTTAACTCAGTTACCACATCATTTTTGTCTGTACCAGAGTATAGACATAAGTATGTTGCCAGTGAGTTGGCTGTGAAAATTTCTGCTAGACATTCCATTGTAACTAAACACACATCTTGATGTACTTTAATTTGAGGGCCTTATGGGCAGCGAACATAGCTACCAACTGGGTTTTATTGCCCTCTCCCAAGTATTCAGTACCACACCCAGCTCTCAATAAATACCACTGATTGATGGAATGAGATAGACACCCAAATGGCCAGTTCTTTTTTTTAACTGATTCCTCCCAGATATTTTGTGTTGGACTGGGTTTTGTTTCCACTCCTTTACGTACATCTGTGATTTTTCTCTTCCACTTGGACCATTCCGGCAGTGTTTTTCCTCAAGAGCAGCAGTGAAACATTCTGAGGAAAGATTCCGTGGCTGAGGGTGGCAGAGAAAATGTGTGGAGCAGTTTTGCCAGAGAATTTCAACAGCCGTAGAATTGGCATTCTCTTAGGGAAAATTCCCCAAGAAAGCCCTCTCTCACCAACTAGAAAAAGTAGACGGGGACCAACCAGCCTGCCTATTCTTATTCAAAGCACCAGTCAGCCCTATTTAAAATGACCTCTCCTCTAGGAAACCTTCCCTGACTAATCCCTCACCTTACCATCTTATTTCCTTATTTTTCTTCCTTTCTGTGTCACCTAGGCACTGAGGTACTCACCCCACCCCTGCAGCGTGTTGGTAGTTAGTTGTATTTATGGAGCACTTACTGTATGCAGAGCACTGTACTAAGTGCTTGGGAAAGTTCAATAAAACAATAAACAGACACATTCCCTGCCTACAATGAGCTTACAGACTAGAGGGTGATCCAGTGATGCCAACGATCTTATAACCACAAAGCTACCAATGGCAGCAGCCTTTCTGCTTCTTGGAGGCAGTGTGCAACTTGGACCAACTGGAAAATATGATGTTTTATTTGCAGAAATCCTTTTTACAGACAGGATCAAGTTCAATCAGCTGGCATGTCTGTGATCAACATTTTTTGAATTCAGCATTTTGGCTGGACTGGATTGTAAACAAAGGATTGTTCATCTGGATGAAATGTTTTTCATTTAAAATCAGTGTGATCACCCTTGATATAGAAATCAACAAAGGCACAATTCTCGGGAACTTCAGGCAATTTATCGCCATCATCCCCATCCAAACCTCTAATTTAGAGGGAGGAATTTTCCAGCTCATTTTCAAGCTTCAAGCAGCCCATTGACGAGATTGAGTGCCAGCTACTCTAGCATAAAAGAATGTCTTTTGAACGTGTTCAAAAGGCACATTATTACACATACATGTTACTATACTGCATAATAAAGCACATTTATCCATAAATGTTGTTATACATATATGAACAATAGGTTGGTGAAGTAGTCCAGTTTCCATAGGAAGAGTAATTTGCAAACACCAATTTTACTGCAATGATCTTGGTGGACAACGCATCTATAATCACTAAACTGCAGGTCTGGAGGCCTTGGTGTGCAGGTGTAGCCAAAAAAGCCTTATATAGTTCAGCTAGTTGGGAGACCCCTCAGGTAAATCTCTGACCACTTCACCAGTAGATTGGCAGCCTTGATCTTGTCCCTCAGGCCATATTCTGCCCATCCCCGGTTTAAGACGATATGCAAAGGGGATTTCCTAGGTCATTGAAGGGCTGGTGTATTTTAGATCAGTAATTTGCTTCTGAACCCCCAAAGTTAGTGATTTATTCCTACCATAAAACTTAAAGTCCTGGTTCATCTCCTAGCTAGAGTATTGTAATTCTAACCATCCTGCTCACCCCGTCACATTTTCTCTAACTCCAGACCTCAGAAGGAAAGAACACCTTCTGTCTTCTTTATGATGCGGCTTTCTTCCTTCAACAAGGCTTATCCTGACCTAATTTTGCATGAGCATTTATGTCCATTCGCCTGTGTGTGAGAAACCTCTTGGACAACGTACAGAAAGCAGAGTCCAATTGGTTGTACATTATGCATTTGCGTAAGTTTGTCCTACAACCAAATTAGAAATAAACTCTTATCTTTCCCTATTGCACTAGTCTCCTCACTCGTCTGCTCATTCCCTAGACTGTAATCTCATTGTGGGCAGGAAATATGGCTGTTTATTGTTATACTGTACTCTCCCAAGTGCTCAGTACAGTGCTCTGCACATAGCAAATGCTCAATAAATATGATTGACTAACTGACTGGACTCTCAGTCTCCAGCCTCTCCCCAGTCCAGCCTGTACTATAAACTGCTGCTCGGATCAGCTTCCCGAAACCTGGCTCAGCCCTCATCTCACCTCAATCAGTCGTATTTATTGAACGCTTACTGTGTGAGCACTGTACTAAGTGCTTGGGAGAATACATTATAACAATAAGCAGACACATTTCCTGCCCATTCTCCGCTGGCTTCCTGTGTCAGACTGTGACTGGCTTCCTTCTAGACTGTGAGCCTGTTGTGGGCAGGGATTGTCTCTGTTGCTGAACTGTACTTACCAAACGCTTAGGACAGTGCTCTGCACACAGTGCTAAATAGATACGAATGAATGAATGTTTCTCTTCCCATCAAACCAAAACTCCTCCCAGTCAACTTCAAGGCTGTCCACCACCTGGCCTCACCTTACTTATCTGCTCTGTCCACCCACTAACCCCCTACTTAAAGTCTTCATTCCTCTTAAGCCAAACTTCTAGCTGTACCTCACTCTTAACTTTCCTACCTCCACTATTTCACTCACACCCCATTTTCACTCTCTCCCAAATGTTTCCCAGTTAATTTTCCACCACCCCAAGCTTTATCATCCCTTCAGCCAACTCTAGCACTTATGACTTATTTACACTTCTTAGCACTCATATCTGCTCAGTTTCTTTATTTTGACCAATCCAGTTGTAACTATTTTTATGTTTGTCTTCCCCATCAGGGGGTACCCTCTTGGCAGGCAGGGAAAAGTCACTTTGCTATTCTGTACTTCTCAAGCATTAGTACAGAGCACTACCTCAAGTGGGCTCACCATAATTGGTGCTGTTACTATTACTATCACTACTATTACTTTAAATTGCTCAACTTGTTCTTTTTGAAGACGTCATACATATAGATCTGTTACCTCCTTTCATCCCACAGGCACACTCCACGTAGGTGACGAAATCCGAGAAATCAACGGTATCAGTGTAGCAAACCAAACAGTGGAGCAATTGCAAAAAATGCTGGTAAGTGACTAAAATTTTATTTTTATAGCTGCCCTTTTTAAGAGCAAAGTCGAGTATTTCCTTTGGCCGTCTGAAGTACATCTGGCATCATTTATTAATGTGGACTTGCCCTACCTTCTTGACTACAGACCCTGGAAAACCTCATCCCCATGAGGGTGTGGATAGCTCACCCCCCTCCTCTTCCCCCTTGCAATCCGTCCCCAGCACCCATTTCTCACTTAACAGATGTATCCGGGCACTTTTGCCAACAATGTGCCCTTGTGACCTAATTACATGCTAACCTCCACCTTCCTGCCAGAAACCATTTTCAGATGTATTCCATATATACCCTGTGTGGTTGCTGTGGTCGGGCTGAATTGTTGGTTGTGGCTGCATCAGGGTAGCTGAATCACAGTGGGAAATCCGATCTCTCCCTGAGGCAGGTGCTGAAGTGAGCCATGGGTTGGACAGGCCCCACCCTCGTAAGCCCTACACAATGACCCAGGTCCAATTTGGCCTTCCACATCTGTTCACTGGGGCCAGCTAAGCCTCAGCGAAGAAACGCATCGAGAGGCAGCTGAGATCCCCCTGATTATTCTCATCTCTCGCTCACCGAGGAATCAGGATGGGATGATGACTGTTCCGTTTAAAGCAATGTTAGTAGGGAGTCAGGAGTTCCCAGCTTCCAGGAACACACTGGCACTCATGTCCTACCCCTACCCATCGCCTCCAGTCACCTGATCCGCACTATTCCTAGATCCGTGTGAGTGCTAACATTTACCAACACAAGTTTGAAAAAAACAGTAGGCCTCGCAGACAGGTAATGTATAGCAAGCAATTGTCTTCTAGGGAACCCAGTATAGAGTAATTGTTAGCCTCTCGGTGAGCGAGATATCATCTTCCTTAGCAAACATTTCCAGATATCTAGGTATATTATGGGTTTGAAAATGTTGCTATGGGCATTGAGATCATGTGTGAGGGTGCGTTTGTTTACATATGTATATGTATATATGCTTGGAGTTCCCTTTGGCTCCAGGGTTACACTGCAGGTGGAGCGATTGTATGGATAATATGTATCAGTGAGTGAGACAATCTTGTCCATTTGTAGACTTGGTCTGTGGAAATACAGTACCGCCATTTTTCTGGCCCCTTATTCTTTGGAGTGATTATCGTTCATAACCAATGGTTAAGAAGGGAAAGGTACACCTACCACCAACATAATAATAATGATGGTATTCGTTAAGTGCTTACTTTGTGCCAGGCACTGTACTAAACGCTGGGGTGGATACAAGCAAATCGAGTTGGACACAGTTCCCACTTTACAGATGAGGTAACTGAGACAAAGAGAAGTGACTTGCCCAAGGTCACAAAGCAGATAATTGGGGGAGCCAGGATTAGAACCCCTGACCTTCTGACTTCCAGGCCCTTTCTCTATCCTCAACACATGCTGCTTCCAACATGACTTGTTTTGGAGTTGTTCCTGAAATAGTGGTGATATTTTAATCTAAGCCATCCACATCTCTCTTGCCCAAATTCCCCTGGCTTCAGTGACACATGCTGTGAGATGACCAACAAGGGAAACGGCTCCAGTCTTTGGTCACAGAATATCTCTCTGAGACCTCAGCAACAGTAGACACCATACACAATTTTCCACACACATTCCGGAAAGACCGCTCCCACACAGTACATCTTGGACGTGACTTCAACGGACCCACACAGCCTCACCCAGCGCTATGATATCGACTCCACATCCGGCCAGCCCCTGTGCTTCAAGTGTTCTCATCATCTTGCCAGGCATCGATCAGAATGGGCAGGATGTGTGTGGACATGACACTTGAAGATAGTGTAGTGGAGTAGAAAAAATGAAAAACACTCTGCACCACAACTAGCGAACTGCATTTACCCTGAAGCCCCCTTTTCCTGAGCTAAGCCAGTGGAAGAACATGGCAGTCAGACAAAAAAAAGGGAAAGCTTTATCCTGCTTGACATGTCCTCCTGCTGTTTGGTACTGAGTCTAGATAAATGTTTGTGAGTGTATATGTGTATGTATGTTTGTATACAGTTCTTCAATAACACAGGAGTGAAGTTATTGAAGGCACTCAAGTTAACACTCCCAATGTGGTACATATCCTTCGACTTCATTGGGGCAAAGTCTTCTCTTCTGAAAATTGCAAGATTTTCTATAACATTTAGCATTTTGTTCATACAAAAAGATCATCAATTCCCAGAAAATAATTGAGGGAAAACTGGAAGCCAATGGCTGAAATGACTAAAAGCCCTTAAGTAAAATTAGAACAGAAATTTCAAGATCACTGAAAACTCATGATGTTAATTAGCTGAAACCATTTGCTTTTATGCTAATAGGAGATGATGTGTCTCCTTGTGTTTCAAAGTGAACCCATATGTTTGTTGCAGTTTTCTAGATATTCCTGAAGGTCTATTTTAGGAATCGCTCCTCTCAGATGGCCTGCCCTGATTGCTTCATAAATAGAGTGGTTTCTTATGTGTTTATTTGCAACATTTGTTTACAAAGAGAGGGAAAAAAAATTGCTTTTCTTTCTCCAGAGGGAAATGCGGGGGAGTATTACCTTCAAGATTGTGCCAAGTTACCGCACTCAGTCTTCATCCTGTGAGGTAATGAGTTTAATGAACCATTCCCTTCTCCTCTCAGACCTGTAACTAATTTCTTGCTGATGGCTGACTGTTATTGCTTTCTGGGAAATTGTTTCTGCCTTTGCTGTTAGATCCCGCACACCAATTTTACAACAAAGATAACGGAACAGAGAAGTAGGCCCCAACCCACATACTCTTTGCGTCACACGTTCATTCCATCAGCACCTTAAATGAACCCTTTGCAGCCTTGACTATTGAGCAAAAGAGAAGCCGTATGAAATGTCTCCGGGCTTAAAAAAACAAACATTAACTTCTTGAGAAAATAAGAGTCACACTGGTAATAATATTTTCGGGAAAGTAATTTGACTTCCTTTATCAAACGACTTCCTTACTCGTCACCATTCCACGAATTTGATGGGTCTCTTAGTTTCAGACTTTATAGAGTTTTTTCAGTGTCCTATTTTCAAAATAAAGCTATACTAATAGATTTGTCTTTGGCTGCTCCCTGTAGTTAAATTTGTTATTTCAGTGCAAAATTGAGCATTTGCATTGACTAGAGAAAAATAATTTTACCTTTTAACCTTTTAAAGAATTGTTAAAACTGTAGAATCTTTGGTGCTTTTAAGACAAATCTTTCAGCTCTTCCAAATAGTATCTATGAACACCCAGAACGTCTCTCTTAGATTGGAATAGCTTCCTGAGAAACGATGAGAATTCTCCTCATAAGGTTTCATAGATTGCCAACTGGATTAGGGGTTGATTATTGAATCAGAGTTTGAGATTAGAATGTCATTACCCCTGATTTTAGAAGAGACTGGTTTGGAAATACAGTGGCATGAATACTTTATCAGTGGTGATATTGTTTCTCTGAACTGGCTGTTGTGAATAAATCCTAAATAGGATGTACAAATGCATTAATGTCAAATTCTCACTTACAAAGTTAATTTTTTTGACTAACAATTGTGCTGTTTGTTAATCACTTACTGTGTGCTAAGCACTGTACCGAGCACTGGGATAGATACAATACAATGAGATCAGACATGGTCCCTGGCCCACATAAGGCTCACAAACCTTTAAAAGTCAAGTAAAGAGTAACTTTTAATGAAGTGTCGTTGCAAAATTGAATCCATTCACTATCTTTCTCCAGTGTTTCTGCTAATCACAATTAAACTTTATATTGCTCAGGCCAAAACCAATGTCTTATAGTCTTCTCTTAATAGATCTAGATGGGGTATATAGATTTTTTATTTCCTTTTCTGGGAGATTTTAGAGCCCCATAAAGATGTGTTATAGGAAGAATAAACTTGAGTTCTGCCACATCAGCTTATGTGCTCCCCTTGGTGGTTTTTAATGGAACTTCAACTATTCTGAGGCCTCAGAAGACAAAAGTGTAAATAAACCTCTCCAGGATTCAGTTTTGGGATTTGGAATCTCGAATGCAACTCTCCCCTAATGTACTGAGAAAAGATTACCTGGAGATTGTCTGTGACCTGTTCAAATACAGCAGTGACTCAGTGCTGTAAACTTTTGTATAAACGAGTTAGGAAGATCACGAGAGAACTAACACTAAAGTTGTGTTGAACTTCCAAAGCAGTGAATAAAAGTCACTGGGGCTTTGACCCAAATAGTAAAGGAAAAAGCTCATCATTTTTTTGTCAACCCTACTGAATTCTTGGGGTCCCAGGCCAATATCCCAAGGGCTTAAGAAGTGGTATGGCCTAGTGGAAAGAACATAGGCCTGGGAGTCAGAGGACCTGGGTTCTAATCCCAAATATGCCATCTGCCTGCTGTGTGACCCTGGACAAGTCACTTTACTTCTCTGTGTCTCAATTCCCTCATCTGAAAAATGTAGATTCAATACCTGTACTCCCTCCATCTTAGACTGGGAGCCCTGTGTGGGACCTGACTGTGTTATATCTATCCCAACACATAGTACGGTGGTTGGCAGTTAGTAAGCACTTAACAGATATCACAGTTAGTATTATTTAAGTGTTGTTCCCACACCCTATTGTTAAATTATAGCAGATGGGGATTTTTTTTTTAGATCATGCCATGCTTCGTGAGAGATAAAATAATGCCGATAACCTAGAACAAGCTTGCCGGGGCCAATTGGCATGTGCCCAAAACCTAAGAGAAACCAAGTGGCTGCCTCGAATGGCACTTAATAAGGTCAAGTTCTCCTTTACCTTTTGATTGGTTTTTAATGGGAAGCAGAGATTCTGTCCAGGGTGACAATGCTTCTGAATTAGCTCATTAGCTATGAGAAGAATCTTGTCTGTCTCAGCCCAGGGTTCAAGGGAGCAGAAACAAAGAGTGACACTGGAAAGTGTGGATGAAAGGGCTGGAAATTTTGCTGGAAAGTCAAAATTTCCATCTCTCTCTCCCTCCCTCCTTTCCCCTTTCCTTCTCCCCTTCTTCCTCTCCCTCCCTCTCTCCCTCACTCCCTATTGGCAAAGCTGACCCGAAGCATAAAACTCTTTTCTGTCGATTGAAAACCTGATTTTTAAATCACCATCGCCCTTACCTCCTGCTAGTCAGCAGGCTTCAAAGAAAATCTGGCAGGTCGTAATATTGTCGGATTTTGCACATTCAGCAATCCTCAGCTTTGAGTCGGTAAAGAGGTAACTATCTGGAGAAAGATATTCTTCACAATATATTAGAAAGCATTGATTTGGGACCTTTAGCACAATAATTGGATAGTGTGCATTTGTACAGTGCTCTGTGGTATGTCGACATGTGTTACTTGCGGTGACTATTTTTAGGAGATCAAATGTTTGAACATGTTGGGGAGGGAAAAACGATGGAATGGGTAGCTCATTTAAATCTCATAACTGGCTGATAGTAATGAACTGTCCAAAAGCGTTCCACATTCTTATGGGGATCGTGAGGTTTTTTTGTGGAAACCTGCGCAAATGAAACCTCAAAGAAATGGGTTTTGTAAGACCATGGCGGTAACGATTCATGTAACTATGTCTATGTTCCTGTGATAGTGTTATGTGTTAATGAATCTTGTGTCTTATTTCAGAGAGATTCCCCCTCTACATCCAGACAGTCCCCAGCTAATGGTCCTAGCAGCACTAACAATTCTGTTTCGGTAAGACCTCCAATTCCACACCACAAAAGTGTGAAAATTTTGTTGGTGCTTCACCTACCATCCCTGTCCTGGTTCTGTGTTGATCAGTGGAAATATGATCTTCTGCTGACCTACGTGGCTACTTCAGCTACAATGAGTTTTCCTCTTAGAACTTCTTTTTCACCATTTTCTTCTCATTAAAACCCCACGAATAGGTCAAAGCGGAAGAAGCCTAGGGCAGCAGCACTTGAGTCTTTCGAAAAAAACATTCCCAGTCCATCCTCTGGCCTTGCTTTGTACAGAGTGAAGCCAAGCTTCCTTTTTATTTCTACAGTTCCAATAGCAGGGATCAAAGCCGGTATTTGCAGAGCAGGCATCTTGCGTATTCTCCGGCTCTAAGGTTTTGCGTGTGGAGAGACAGCCGTACTATTTATTGGTTTCCGCTATCTGAGTTTTCGAATTGGTGTGCCCTCCGCTGCTGTGGTATTTGCACAAACTTTGTGACCTATGAGCCTTGCTTGGGTATGACAAGCAAAAGGAACTGGCTTTCAACTGCACTACAAGCCAAGCTATGAATCACATCTTGAACACAAAGTGCTTTTTGTCCCGTATGGACTCAGGGAAAGAGGTGCTGGGAATTTCAGGATTTTTTCAGTGGCATCCTTTTTGAAACGAATTATCTGCTTTAATGTAGACATATTAGGGCACCTGTGTCTGCAGGTTTGCAAGATATGGGGGAGGAGAAATTGTCCTTCCCTTGAGAGACTGCTGACCTCTCTTCCAGTTCTAACGTTGAGAACTCCGGTGTTGCAGTAATCACTTCTTTTATGGGTGTGTTTCTGTGATATGCCCTTTAAATACAGCAACTATTTTATTAAGTAAAATTAGTAATAATGAATTGGAAACAAATGCCACGGTATTCTAATTGTGTAATTGTAACGTATGGGAGACCAATTAAATGCATATGTGATTATTCCTAAATAATTAGGCATAGGCTGCCCGATTACATTTCTAGCATACATATTCTGGGTGATAAAATCCAGGACAGTTTGAATTTCTCAGAGTCCAAAGAGATTTATTTTTACGAGTTAAAGGGGGAGTTAGAATTAAAAGAAAAAAAATCACATATAGGTGCTTATGTGTTGAAGATGGTGAACTATTTTTGAAAAGCATATTTCTATCTGCTTAAACTTACCTGCTTTTTTCAGCTTGCTGCTAAACAGCTTGGGTTGGATTTTCTTTAGTAAAGATTTCAGAGAAATGATAATGTATTCTACATAGTTACAATTTATGTATTCTGGCATAAATGTTGCTGTATTGTAACAAAGCACACAAATTACATTGTATTTTACTATTGAATAGTAAAATGAAAATTTCTTCTCCTGGGTTGGCTTTATTCCACAGGACTTGCCATCAACTACCCAACCAAAAGGACGACAGGTGAATAGCTCTCCTCTGTAGAAATTCTTCTAAACTTAGCCGCTGATAGCCAAACCCCTTGTCACCTTTTCCATCTCATAGTCTCTGCCCACACCGATTGTAACATTTAAAACCAAAGACTTCACCTCATTTCATTTTAACACATTTATACATGACTAATTCATGCCATAATTTATTTATTTTACACATACGTTTAAGCAGTGGTAATCAGGATTCTAATTCTACCCAGTTTTCTAGGCCTTTGGTTGCATGGTGGGATGAAAGTGAAGCCAGGCTATGTACTTGGATCAACAGGAAATTAATTTACAGAGTATTGGAATCTATAAAAGTCAGACTGTATTTTTCACATAAAGGCTTTCAGATTTCCAATACTGATTGGCTTTGAAATGACTTGGAAAATGTAACGAATGTGAGCATTCCCCAGTTTTAACTACAGCCATGCCTTACAAAAGTTTTGCCAAAGTTCTCAACTTGACTGAATTCTCAGTAGTTCTTTTGTCAAACCAAATGGCCAAAATATGAAAAGTCAAGTGCTCTTCTTGGTGCTTTCCACGGTGGGACAATTTTCAAATAGCCAAAACTGAATATGTAGGCTAAGGCACACTTTTTGAGATTGGATTTATTCCCACACGAAATTTCACAGCCATTCAATTCCCCAAGCCGATGTTTCTGTCTCTGTAAAAGTCTTCGTAGAGATGCCTCTACTGTGATTACAGTTTTGAACTTGACCTATGTTGCCTACGTTAGAATAGGAAAGATACTTCTCATGAATAACAACTAGGAGCATTTTCTCCACATTGTATTTGTAAGCTCAAGTCAACATATAAAGTTACAAAACCTTGGGTTTTTCCATCTGTTTCCCATTTGTTTTCCAACATGAGCACTTTCAGTCGACTCCCAAGGTGGCCCACTGATTTGCTCCTTCGGAGTTTTCCATTTGTAAAATCACAAGAGCCGTCAGATATTTTGCCTCCTCGAGAATTTCCGGCAGATGATAGTTCATAAATATGCCCGTCATGACCACAGGCTTCATTCTGCTCCTCACATTGCAGCCCTGGCAGCTGGGCCTAATTTGCACAGGAGGGAGAGAAGATCTGTGAAACGTTTTGTTTCCCCACAAGAGATGAAGAATTACAGAGAATGATGATGATTACAGTAATAATAATCTGTGATATTTGCTAAGCATATACTGCTTAGAAAAGCAGCCTGGCCTAGGAGTCAGAAGGGCATGGTTCTAACTCTGGCTCTGCCACTTGTCTGCTGTGTGATCTTGGGCAAGTTACTTCATTTATCTGTGCCTCAGTTATTTCATCTGTAAAATGGCGATTCAGACTGAGAGCCTGTGTGGGGACAGGGACTGTGTCCAACCTGATTTGCTTGTATACACCCCAGCGCTTAGTACAGTGCCTGGCACACATAGTAAGCACTAACAAATACCACAGTTATTATTATGTGGGACAGAGACTGTGTCCAACTTGATATACTTGTATCTATTACTGTGCTTAGTATAGTGCAAGGTACATAATAAGCACTTAAATATCACTATTATTATTATTACTATTATTATTACTGCCTGCCAAGCACTGTACTAAGCCCTGAGGTAGATACAAGAGGATCAGATTGGACACAGTCCGTGGCCCATTTGGGATATTTAATCCCCATTTTACAGGAGAGAAAAGTGAAGCATGGAGAAGTTAAAAGATGCCCGGGTCCACACAGAAGGCAAGTGACAGAGCTGACTTCCCAATTCCCAGGCCCATGCTCTTTCTACTTGGACTATGCTGTTTCTCATTCTAATTAAGGCCAACTCTTCAAGTTTCACCTGAGGTCATAGGTGCTATCCATCCCAATGAGCCCCCAGGTTGTGATAGCCAAAGAATCATTTGGCCCGACTCACCCTCAACTCCACCACCTTCAGCACTAGACCTGAGCCCACCACCTGGAGATGCCAGGCTTGTCCTCAGTGTTCACGCCAGTCCTGCCCTCCACGACCCAGCCAGGGGCCGCCCCATCTAGCCCATCTAGACACATGGTCACTATGGTGGGAGAGAGGAGCTGGAATTCTGCAAGTGCACTTCAAGCCCACTCCCCTCAGCTCAGCACGGAACCCTGATACCCTGCAGGGTAAAATGAAAACCTCATTTCTTCTAAAAGGAATTTTTTTGGAAAGCACCAGACTACCATTCCTACTAGGGTGTATGGGAGCTGGAATTTGAGAGTCTGAAGGTGTCCAAATGCTAATAATTAGTGATATAACTTAAAAACTGCCTCCTTTGTACTAACGCTTCACCTGTGACATCATTAAAACATTGCCCACCGTGAAAATGGAGGCAATTTTTATCCGAACATCAAATACGCTTCTAGGCGTTCCAGCTCTAGTTGGTTACTAAATAACTTGGGCCCCCACCTTCATATGAGTAATGCTGGATATTAAATTTTCAGTAAGGATGAGGTTTAGTGAAACTAATGTAGTACAATGTTCTTGTAAAATTGAGCACAGCGGTCAGGTGAATTATTTATATTTTGCAAATCTTGGATATGCAAGATTGCATCATGCCATTAGTAGTGATTATTTTCTATTTTGTATTTTTCATCTGACCTTTTTTCTTTCATCACTTGTTTTTCTTCTTGTCATGGTTAGTATGTATTAAAAAAATCAATTGAATTATACTCGAAAAATGTTACAATGTCATCTCATTAACTCTTATTTTATAGATCTATGTAAGAGCACAATTTGAATACGATCCAGCAAAAGATGACCTCATTCCCTGCAAAGAAGCTGGCATCCGATTTAGAGTCGGGGACATTATCCAGATAATTAGTAAGGACGATCACAATTGGTGGCAGGGTAAACTGGAGAATTCCAAAAACGGCACAGCCGGCCTCATTCCTTCTCCCGAGCTTCAGGAATGGTAAGTCTCAGTCTCTTACTGCACCAAAACCCTGTGATTGCATTTGTTGGTTTCCTAATGCTTGCGTATTGTGTAACAAGTGTTCTGATAGACTTCTAATTCTCAAACCAACCATATGCAAGTTTGGGGTTTTGGAAGCCCAAATCTGTAGCCCTTATGGGCGCATTCAAACGGCTCACCTGTTCCTTAGTTGCAAACTGTAATGTGTTTTTCATGGAAGCGAAGAAAATTGTATAATTGGAGCCGGGGTATAAAACTGTTCTACCCCCAACCCAAAGGGAAATTTGCACACTGATTGATTTCATAGCAATTACAATATGGACATATGCCATTCAGGAACCAAGTAAATTAAAAATATTCACTTCTATTTAATCCTTCTCCCGAGGTGCCAAATTGGCTCTTCATTGGCCAAAAATTTAAAATTTAATGGTAGAGGGCTTTTATCAAGTTGACTCAAAGATGACCCAATGACAAAGTGCTTATCTGCTCCTGACGCTCTTGGCTATTTAGAATATGGATGACTATTACATTTTCATTTTCTAAAGTGTGCTTTTAAGGGATATTGTACGACTCTGAGCATTTATTGGTAAACTAAGCGAGTAAGAAGCTTTTCCAGCAGTCAGTCACATCTCAGCTTTCAATCCAATCCCATTTTAACTGATTCTGAGAGCCTTGTCCTTCTCATTCCTCACTAGATAGGAATTTGCTTTTGTGAAACACCTTTCAACTCAAGTCTTTAGTGAATTGTGTGCCAGGGGCTTCATTGTCACCAAACGTGTGCCTTTGAGGAAAAGGACACAAAGCCCAGGGAACATTTTGGGACTAGAACTTGTCCTTGTACTTGTACTTGTCCTTGGTAGCCCTTGCAGCCCAGTGAAATGGCCTCTGAGATCTCATAATGTCCACATAGGACAGAGCCTGGGTATCAGGCTGGTATTGAGAAGCAGCATAGCCTCGTGGCTAGAGCACGGGCCTGGGAGTGAGAGAACCTGGGTTCAAATCCAGGCTCCTCCAGTCGTCTGCGATGTGACTTTAGGCAAGTCATTTCACTTCTCTGTGCCTCTCTGTAAAATGGGGTTGAAGACTGTGAGATCTGTATGGGATGGGAACTGTGTCTAACCTGATTATCTTATATCTACCCATTACAGTGCCTAGCACATAATAAAGCTCTTAACATATACCATTTAAAAAAAAAGAATCCGAATCTGAGCTCCACGATATAAGGAAATATAAAAGCATCTCTACAGTATTACTGGAGGAGGGACTATAGTTGGTTAGCCAAAAATTCCTACACGTTTGGGAGCTTTTGATCAGTCCCCATCAAACCTGCCACTCTCCCCATGGAGCAGTAAGATGGCTGCGGAGAAAGCTGGAAAATTCCCCAGAATATTTGGGAAATGAACCATAGGGAACTTGCAGAAAGCCAAAAAGAACCTGGCAAACCCAGTGCATCCCAGAGCCCATCAGCCTTCCTGCTTCGCCTCCTCCTCCTGTCAATCAATCAGTGGTATTTATCGAGCACTTTCTATGTCAGAGCACTGTACTTAATCATTTGAAAGAGTATCATACAGTAGAGTTGGCAGACACATTCCCCATTGCCTGGGAGCGTGCAATCGAATAGGGGAGAGAAATACTAAAATCATTTGGAGATGGGGAAGCAGCAGAATGTAGAGATACATATATATATATATATATAAATGCTGAGGAGTTGCAGAGAGGGAGGATATCAAAATGCTAAAGGATACAGATCCAAGTGAATCGGCTGCAACACAGAGGTGTAAGCAAATAGGGTGGAGAAATGTCACCTTACACCAACTCTCTCCCTCCACACCTGCAGACACTCCTGCCACTATTCCATCCACTGCTCCATCTTTCATTGGTATTGGACACTCCTAAGTCCTTAATATAATGGTCCATAGAAAGTCAGCATTCAATAAATACCAGGGATTGATTGATTGTTTGGCAGGATCCTTAACTGAAAATTTGCTTCACGTGTTTAGTGAATACCCCAATGAATCAGCACAGGGGTTTCCTCCAAAAAATCCCAAAGCTGCAAAAAGTAACATCCCTTCTCGCAACACCATTTCAGCACAGAGCAGGGACTTCAGAGAAGTCTGGCAGTTGCTTCGCCCAGGAAAGACTCAGTTTTTCTTTTTCTTAATGTCCTAGGCGAGTAGCTTGTATTGCCATGGAGAAGACCAAACAGGAGCAGCAGGCTAGCTGTACTTGGTTTGGCAAGAAGAAGAAGCAGTACAAAGATAAATATTTGGCAAAGCACAATGCAGGTAAGAAAGAGTGCGGGTGTCATCGAGCCCTGTGTTAAATGTAACTTTTCAGTTCAAGCCTCCAAATTCTCTACGAGCTAATACAACTTTCAGAGGATATCAGTCCTTTGTAAAGAAATGTCAGTTATGTGCCAATACTCTGTTGTAATTTATTGGAAAACAGAAAGTTTTTTGGTTGATGTGTGGGTATGTAGGTTTGTGCCTATCTCTATGTGTGGGGAAGTATTTCAACTTCCAGTTTCTCAGAAGAGGTTAATGGAAATCATTGAAGTAAAATCAACATTGTGGACCAAACCCTGCCCCAGGGCTTCCTCGAGACCCTCCCATTGAAGTAATTGGAAAACTTCTGTCCCTACTTGAGATTTAAATGTCCTGGCTTCCTGACTGTGTCCCCATACTTGGTGTTTTGGAGAGGCCTCATGCATGCACCCGACACCTAAATTAATTTTCTTGGTGTCCCAGGGAGCTTGGTTTTAAAAAGAACTGCAAAAAATGAATGGACCAGCTTTTTGTGGTTCATCTTGTTAAAGTAGGATTCCAAGAGAACAGGAGCACTGGTGAACCAGCCCTCCCCTTAATTATCCAGAACTCTTTGTTATCTAAGTATGTCTAATGCCAAGTTGTTGGAGAATCCAGATTTGCCCCTGGTGATTTCTCCTAAAATGTGCCACAAGAATTGGAGTATGGTGTAATAACTGGAATCCCAGAAGAAGTATAAGGTGTAATTCAGCTAAAGGAACTTGAACCATGTTGTGTAGAAAGGACTTTTCTTGTGCCATAATGATCCATACTCAGTTTTGCTGACAAAAAATTGAAATCCCCAGTGTTGGAATTGGATTGCTTCCCAAGGTTTCAGAAATTGCTCTGCCAACTAAATTAATGGTTTACCAGAGTGTTAATTAAACCAGGATTTAATCTCACCCTAAATAGAAAAGGATTTCTAACATTTAATGAACCTTAGAATTTTGTGTACTAGCGGTCATCCTTCTTCTGCAAGAAAAACTATGAGAGCCGCCTAGGAGTTCCATCAGTAGTGTTATTTTGTCTGATGATCTAGCTGACTTTTACTGTTTTTGACTAGCTTAAAATGACTAAGCCATTTAAAACTTTAAAACCAAGTCACCAAGACCCACTAGCTGACCTGCATCATATGAACTATAAATGGAGAATTTGGGATTTCTTGCTTTTGCCCAGTTGCTTGCCTAGAATTGGCTTCATTCAAAGAACCCTGTTTCAAAGTAAGTCCCTTTTGATGTTAAATGGGACTGCTTTCAAATCAACTCTTCATCTTCAGCCCCCCAAAGGTGTCAACTGAAGTCTTGGAGAATTAGAAATTCAATAACAGTGACTTAATCCATATAACTAGTTATTACTGCCAAGTCATCTTTGTTGACTTTATTTGCACATTTCATATTGGTCCTCAAGGAGTAGTTACAGCATCATGACTTTCTTTTAAATGCCGCTATCATGTTTAACAGCAATTTAAATGCAGAAAAAGAAGCATTGTAATAGCATTAAGGATTAATTTAAACTAAGGAAATTGTCAGTTACGCCTGTCAGTTCATCCTCAGTTCATGCAGTGGTATACCCAGGTAATGAAGCACATGGGGAGTTGAGAATTAAATTGCCCACTGATCTTGAAATATAGTCTATAAAAAAAACTGGAGTTAATTACAGAGTGGAAAGCCTTCCAAATTTTTCTTTATTGGTTAAAAAACTCTCTTAGGAGTGGCTTCACATCATAAAGAGTGGTATAGATATTTCCTACTCAACTTGAAGTGTGGGGAGGAGCTTGTAAAAGTGCATTTGCATGTTTCATCAGGGACAGGGTGGGTTAGTGGGGGAATTTTGCCCAAGGGTCTGGGACTAGACTCTGAGGCTCCAAAATGAGAAGCCAGCACTTCATGTTGAGTGTCATTCTCACTGTCTTTCTCCCTCTCTCCCTCTCTTCTCCTCTACCTCTTCCTTCTTCTCTCTCTTTCTGCCTATCTCTGCCTCTCTCTCTTCTCTTCCAATCTCTTTTTTTCCTCTCTTGTCTCCTCACATTCACACAAACCTTGCTTATCAGCTGTTCCGGAGAATCGGATTTTAAAATAGCCACGCCCAGTAATGGAGTCAGAATTTCCAGAGAAATCACACTTTTCCTGAGAAAATTTCTAATGCAAATTAAACACTTTCTGCCCTCATCATGAGGGCAAAGCCTTCATTGCTTGAAGAATTCTCATAGTGACAACTTTATTCAATTTCAGTTTGGCCAAATTCTCTAAAAATAGTCTTTTCATTTTTTCAGTAGATTAATATGATATTTAAAGTTATTTCTAACTTTGCCCTGCAGCTTGAAAAATTAGGTTGTTAAAACAGTTTTCTTTGGGTAAAGTCTCTAGGCAGATGAAATTTTTGAATAACCTCTGCCAGATTCTCGGGAATGTTTGTTAGAAAACTGTTGGATTATATTTTTGAAGCTTTGGGAAGTGCTTTAATTGTGCCTCCTGTTCAGAAAAGTAGGTTTTCTGCATTCTCAAAAAGCAGTGTCTTGCTGTGAAAGCCAAGTGATCATGCAACCTCTCCATCATGCCCTCAGATTTTCCGAACATGTTGGAAAAGTGTTCTAAAAGGATTTTTCCTTCATTAGATTCAATTCCTGTTTTCAAGAATGTTAGCAACGTGTTCACTGGTATTTAAATGTCCTGTGACACCCTTTGCAAAGAAAAATTGTAAGACATTCTTAAATACCATTCCTCAGACTGATTAAATTATGCTTAATTCCATATGCATTAAAAAGTGACTCCTGTATTAGGATATTGCCAGGCTCGTATTAAAGTGTGTTTTCTCATTTCTTAATGTGATTGATTTGCCTTGTTTAGAATATTGCATGGTAAAGTTTATTTTGTGCATAGTCTACTTTTAATTTTACTAATATATTACAAGCCATATCTCAATGACCCCTGTACATTTTTCATGCTGTCTTACTCCCAATGGCCTCTGTGCATGTAAGTAACCCGTCAAATGACAATGCCTCTTGATTTGCTTCTTACTATTTCCTTTCAATAACTCCTTTATCAGCTGGCAGCACAGAGACTTTAGTAGTTCCCTCTTTGATTGTTCCTCCTTGTATCTCTTGTGTAGTTGAAAAATCATTTTTCCTTTGTTTTGAAACCCTAATGCCATCAAGTAAATCTCGTCTAGACCATGTCCTTAGTGTGCGATTTAAAAAGTTAGTTTTTACTGTTCTGATTGTTCGTGGTGGCAGGGTTATCTAACACTTTTGTGTAGTATAGGTGCAGACTAGGCAGACTTCTGGGGGAAGGGAGAGTTAAAAACAATCAGACTTTTAACTGAAGAGCTAGCCAACCTATTTGGAACCTCTGGGCATATTCGGGTTTTGTTGCACATAGTGAGTGCTCAATAAATACCATTGATTGTTGTGGCAGAATGGGGAAAATGGGTTTTAAATCTCAAAGCTTAGCATTTGTTAGCTATCCAACTTGTTATTCTTCCAGTCTTGTGGTGGGAAAATGTTCCTGAAAGAACAGGAAGTAAAAACACTTTTTTATGGTATTTGTTAAGCGTTTACTATGGGTCAAACACTGTTTTAAGAGCTCAGGTAGATACCAGTGAATTAGGTTGGACGCAGTTCCTGTCCCGCATGGCTCTTATTTCGGTGAGTTTCCAGGGTGTCACAGATAAGACCAGGTGGCTCTTGTGCTTTTTCCATCATAAGAACACCACACCTTTCTTGTCTGTACAGCAAAAAAGAAATTTTAGAACCATCCAGTGAAATGCACACACTCCTAAAAGCAACTGCTGCCCATTTAAATAGACTGACTTGTATATCCTTCATACCTCCCAAGGGCTAAATTTAAATTGCATTAAAATGCAAATGTAAAGTTGTTTTTTTAAAAGGAAGATGACCCCAAATATTATTTATCCGAACTCCAGTGCTCCCTTTCATGCATCTGTATTGCTCTATTTTCTCATTTTCTATATATTCAACTGCAACTTCCCTGGCTGATTCGATAAGCCTTGAAATCCTGTTGAAATGGCAGTACTATCTCAAAATAGATAACTCTCTGACAAAGGAAAAGCAAAATAAGACCATTTAAAAAAATTAATTTAAACTTGACTTCTACATTTTAGGGTATAGCAAGTGATTATAGAAAGTATTTCAGAAAGCAGATTTACAGCTTAAATTAGCCCTTGGACTTTTTTTTAATTTGTGGGGAATTTAGAACTCTTTTAGCCAGGAGAGTTATAGACGGTGCCTGTAGAGGACCTCAAATCATTCTCTAGAACTCTGCTTTTTGCCAATATTGCAATTAAGAAACAAGTAGAAGCTGACCTCCAGAAAGTATTTCTTTGAATGAATATTCCTCTGTAATATACAATTACCAAAATCGCCATTTGAGTCCATTTTCTGAGACTCCAGTCCATTTCAAGGCTCCTAATTGATCCAGCATTACAGGCACCAACCTTGGGGGGTTTTGAGGGGAAGACACATTTAATGGGGTCCAGAAGACCGTACTGCCTTCCTTAACTTCATGGTCCTCCCTCTTCAGTGTTGAATAAAGGAACTCATCAGTGGTATTTACTGAGCACTTACTATGTACAGAGCACTGTACTAAGCATTTGGGGGAGTACAATACCACAGAAATAGCACATAAATTCCCTGCCCAGAACAAGCTTACAGTCTAGAGGACTGCTGCAATTTAATTACCTTGTAATAAAATGTGCCACTCGGAAGTCCACAGGTGAACACCTGTGAATGCCCACTTTAAGATGTCTAGCTAGTACTCGCCCTCATATTTGAAGAAAGATGCAACTCAGCATCTAAAGAAAGACCATGAATTGGAAAGAATCTCTCATGATTCTCTAGGAATTTTTTGAACACCTACCAATTTACAAATAGAACAGGAAGAAGAAAAAGGCTGTGACAAGGGATAACAAAAACATAATAGCTGAATCAGTAATTGAATGTATATAATACGTATTTGTGATGAAGGCAAAACAAGCCCCCCCCATCTTAAATGTACATAATTTTAGCCACTCCGTGTTTTATGTTGGTCACCGTGTGCAGAATCTTTTTTAGAATGGCTAATGTCTCAGCATTGCGAGAGCGTGAGCAGCATGCAAATTTGGAATGAATCTCTGTGATCTACTGAATACTGCATGCAACAACATGCAAGCCTTTCAGAGATGCAGGCCTTTATGCATGTAATCAACCTACCTATCTTTGAATGCCAGTTATTTTAAATTGTGTTTTCACAAGCTTTAATTTTTTCGCCATGAGATTAAATGGCACTTCTTTAAATATTTTTCCACTAGGTTAGAATTGATTTTTTTTAAAAAAAACTTGATTTTGGAATGCAGCCTTAATGTTGCCAATCACATTAAAGTTTCACCTACCTGAAATGAACTTCTTGAATTGATTTCTTTTTTTCTAACTTTTGCTTTTTAGTGTTTGACCAATTAGATCTTGTTACATATGAAGAAGTAGTAAAACTTCCAGCATTCAAAAGGAAAACACTAGTATTACTAGGTAAGTTTCATTTTTAACTGCTCTATTTTTAAGGTCCTGTGTTCCCATCCCAGCTCCACCACTTGTCTGCTGTGTGCCTCAGTTTCCTCATCTGTAAAATGGAAATTGAGGCTGTGAGCCCCGTGTGGGACATGGACTATATCCAACCTGATTACCTTGTATGTACCCCAGTGCTTAGTACAGTGACTGGCATATAGTAACTTCTTTAAAAATGCCATTAAAATAAAAATAATACCAGCTCCATCATTTGTATTATTTATTAATTAAAATTTCTTTATTGTTTTGTGAAACAGGTGCACATGGTGTTGGAAGAAGACACATAAAAAATACACTCATTACAAAACATCCAGACAGATTTGCATACCCTATTCCACGTAAGTATTCAGCTCCCTATCTCTTTTCAACTCCTACCTCGTCTCTTAAGAGAAATGCAAGTCATTTTCTTCCCATTTTTTCCTCACGTATTTGATCTTAAGTATTGTGGTTTGAGGTCAGATGAGGTAGTAGTGCCCTTGGCTGTCGGGGAGGACCATATATAAAGATAGGAACACCGTGGACGGCATAGGAGCTGGCCTTCATTTGGAGATGTTTGGTCCATTTGGTGAGAGGTCAGAAGGCATTCCTGGCGAGGAGTGGAGAGCTCAGGCTATTCCCCTTCACCCTCAAACCTTCCGTCTTGTCTTCATGTTAAAAAAAAAAAAAAAAAGCCAGTCAAACCTGGTAATCTTTTGCCCTAATCTGATCCCTTGCAAAGCTACCTTCACCGAAATTGCCAAATCCTTTGATTCCTTCAGGCTCTAGGCCTTGAGCATATTGCCACTGGGCTTTTTGAACAGATTATCAGTTTTTCCATTTTTTAAATGAGGTGTCATCCTTTTCCCCTTAAGTCAGATTAAGGAAATTAAAACCCCATGTTGTACATTATATCCTGATGAGTTCATATCTACCCCAGGACTTAGTACAGTGCCTTTCACATAGTGTTTAAAAAATACCATTTAAAAAGAAAGAAAAAATACAGCAAATCCTTTAAAGCTATTGAAGGTGTGTGAGCTCTGCCCTGACATGTCTTCCCTAAGGAGCATGAACATGCCCAATGGAAATTGGAAGCCACTTAAAAGACCTGTCAGTATTCATTAGCTGCCCTAGCATGCCCTTGAGTATCCAGAGGTATTTAAATGCAAAAGGCAGAACTAGACCCAACCCTTAGTGTATATAAAAGTAGCCAGGTTTTTGCTATCAGTAGATTTGAGGTGAAAGAGGTACAATTTCAAGAGTCACTGGGGATCCCTTCCTGTTTCCTCTTCTTAGCTACTACATTTCCTTATGTTTATCTCCCACCCTAGGTACAGCTAACTACACTGAGACCCATATCTGCCACTGAGTGAATATTTAATATCCTTATAACTTAAAGGGCCTTTGTCTTGTTCTGTTAAGGCTGTGCAGTTCATAAACCTCCACGATTGTAGGCAGTTGATTCCTTTTTTGGGTAAATGTGATATATAACAAGACACCCAGCTCCCCTCTGGATTTAGAATTTCAGGAGTGATGTGTGAACAAATATTGTGAAGATTTTGGGAATGGAAATTAGTTTTAGCTCAGTAAACCAGACCGCCGCTTTTACAATTCTCTCTTGATGCGCTGATTTTTTTAGACACAACTAGACCTCCAAAGAAAGATGAAGAAAATGGAAAGAACTATTACTTTGTGTCCCATGACCAAATGATGCAGGACATATCCAACAATGAATATTTGGAGTATGGCAGCCACGAGGATGCGATGTATGGGACAAAACTGGAGACAATACGGAAAATCCATGAGCAGGGATTGATTGCAATACTGGATGTGGAACCCCAGGTAACCCCAGCCACTTGGATTTCAGGCGAATTCCCACTTTAGAAATGGCAGGACTGTGGTTTTGTGGGGGATATTTATGTGGCATCATGGAGTTAAAATCTGAAGGGTACGAGCTAGGTGTTTCCATTCAGCAGAATAATATTGAGCATATGCTAGTGTTTTTTTTCTTTGTTTTCATTACTTTCAGAAGCCCAACCAAGCAAATGATTCAATCTCTGCCTGCCAGAAATGCCTGTGCTATCCTAACTTTGGGCTGTCAGCCTCAACAGCCTCTGTAGATATCTGTACACGCTTTGAAAAAAGCTAGAATCCTGGAAGCCATCTCTGGTTAGCTATTAAAAAGGGAGAACTGACTCCAAAGCAATTTAACCAGCTGGCTCTGCCTCAGCCATGTAGCCCTGTAGTTTAAAAGAAAGCAACTACTATTACAAGAACATTGACTTGGTTGTAATTTGGAACTCCCCAACTAAAGCAGGGCGAGAGACTTTGCTTTGGGTTCAGAAGAGAGCCACAATGACAGTTAAAAGGTGGGAGAGTCAAACCAATGAGAAAGGATTAAAGGAACCGGGACAGTGCAGACTGGAGGAGGGACGGCTGAGGCTGTTCATGTACTTATGGAGGGGGATGATGGGGAGACAGATGCAAAAGTCTGAGCGAAAATGGCAGGTGACTAATATCAGGGAATGTGTGAGTCTTGCTTAAGTTGGGTTGGTGCCCCTGGGCTTCTAACTATTGAATCTCAGGAACTGGAAGGTCCTTGAGGCTGACAACTGCGTCTTCTACCTTATGTTCCCCAGAATCGTTGTTTCTCTGACAACGTCAATCAGTAGTTTTCAGTACCTATAGTGTGTGGAGCAAAGTCCTTCCCAAGAAATGTTTTCATCAAGTTCCTTGACAGAAGCTGACAACTAAAAAGCAAAAGGAGACTTCATCAGAGCCCCTTGTCGAATCCCAAGTATTTGGGATTAGGACCAGGTCTCTAATCTTGGCTCCACCATTTGTCTGCTGTGTTGGACAAAGTTGGGGGCAACGTACAGAAAAGTTGATCCACAGGCTTTGTTTTGTGATTTCCATTTGCGTAAACTTGTATAAGCATGTATAAACCTGTCCGCTGCTAAAATTTCATGTTGCTTTTTCACAGGCACTGAAGGTCCTGAGAACTGCAGAGTTTGCTCCTTTTGTAGTTTTTATTGCTGCACCTACGATTACGCCAGGCATTAATGAGGTAATGATTGTTCCACCTTTTTTTTTTCCTTGAGACTATGGCTGGACCCATGTCCATCGGGCAGAAAGGACCAATTTGCAGTTAGATGACTAAGTCCTGCCTTGTCAGTTGGGTTAGAAATTAAGTTTGTTGGGGCATGAGTTCTTTTGAGTTACTGGGAACTGAACTTTTAGATGAGATTGACAGTCACCACTGACTGGGGTGTGATATAACTTGCTTGAGATGAAAAGTGACCATATGCTGCCTCCAGAATTGTTCCATTGTTTAAAAAAAAATGTTTTATTTATAAAAACAAAGAGTAGAGACCCTTCAGGACTGTCACATTCCCTTGTTTCTATATAGGAGAAGTGGATCCTGAAATGTACTTACTTGAAAGTAGTTTTTACTATTTTTACATCTGAGAAATGTAGTCTAGCAAATACAGCATGATGAGTGTCCCGCCAGGCCAATTTAGAAACTCGCCAACATTACCTTCTACACAGTAGGTTTTCTCAGTGCACTTGTTTTTCACTTAAAGAATTTCATTCGCATAATATATGCTCGTTTCTGTTTACCATTTTTCCTGTCTTATTCAGTCTATAGGAACTAAAAACATCTCTAAGTGAGTTTGTCTTTTATTTTCATGTATTTTCTTGAATTGTCTTTTCTTTCTCCCCCCACCCCATTTCCCTGCCCTTATACTAATTTTACATAGCTGCCAAAATGGTGCAGAAAATTGCCTGTAAGTATCAGCTAGAAGCTAATGGAAACAGCCCTGTTTCTTCTAATAGATTTAGAATGTAGATGTTCGGGGCCCATTCAACACTGCTTCTGCTATTATGTAAAGACATTTAATTTTTTTACGAACTTAAACCTTTAGTAATTCATAAAGGCCAGTCTTTTTTCAGAAAACAGCACAAGAATAATTTCATCATGTAAAAAAGGGTCTTACATTTACATGGGTTTTTTTCCTTGTAGTATGTTCTAAAGGAAAGCTATACTTGCAGAACAGTTTGAAAAGAAAGCAAACCTCTAGAGAATCCATATTCAGAGTTCCTCATTATTAATATACCTTTCTTCATTTATTTGATTGTCCCTGTAATCAAACCATCAGTGGTAGTTGTTAAGCACTTACTATGTTAAAATACAGTAGAATTATTGGACACATTCCCTGCCCATAACCAGCTTACAGTCTTGAAGCAAATTCTCAGTGAGTTGAGCAGATTTCTAGTCATTCTGGGGAAACAAAGAAGCTGTGTGGCCTAGCGGATAGCATACAGGACTGGAAGTCAGAAGGACCTGAGTTCTAGTCCCGGATCGCCACTTATCTGCTTTGTAACTTTGGGCAAGTAATTTAACTTTTTTATGCCTCAACTGTAAAATGGGGATTGGCTGGAAGCCCCATGCAGGACATGAACTGTGTCCAACCTGATTAGCTTGTATCTACCCCAGTGGTTAGTACAGTCCCTGGAGTACAGTAAGTGCCTAACAAATACAATAAAAAAAAGATATGGCCTGGATCATGGGATTCCTGCAGGATTTCCCCAAGCTTCATCTCGAGAAAAATGTTTGTTGAATTTGAAAGTTTCCCTTCACAGCAAACTCCTATCCTGAGCTTTGTTGTGGGAGGAGGAGGGGGGATGTTTCATGTTTATCCAGTAAAAACAGTGGCTTTGTGAAGGCCACATTGACACGGCTGTTTGAGTTTGCGTAAACAGCCCAGACTTGCCATAGACAGCGGGATCGATCCTGCAGACCATCCACTTTCAAAGTAGAGCCCGATTGCTGTCAGGGTACGCGTTGAGGGTTTGGCTATTTGTTAACATGACCCCAAAACTTAACTAGGAACAGCCAGGGCCATTCTGCTTTGTACACAACAGTTAATACTAGAATATTATCAAAACATGTTATGATTCTCAGGGATCTCTCTCTAGAGTAGGTTGGGCTATAAACAGGCCAAAACAAAATCTTCCATGTCAGCAAGCAGGTAGGTGACTTAATGGAATGAGTCAGGTTCTAAATTACTTGACTCTAATTTCTGTGTATATGGAATTTGCCCATTCCAGCACTATGAATCATTTCATCGCTGAGGTGCCTTCCTAAAAAAAGCAGCCAAGAAACTTGGCCCCCCGTCCATATTTCCCAGATACCTCCATTCCCCCTTGATGGGAAAGGGCTTTGTATGACTGGACCTCCATGCTTCTAAAGGGCCAGGGCTCGAGAGTCCCGCAAACCTGCCCCTTAGCCTTGGAAATCCCAAAACATCAGTTCCATTGGAAATTGGTTCCTGCCCTTCGGTAGTTCTGTGACTCCTTTCCAAATGAGTCGGATGTTGGTTGGTTTGATTCAATCCAGAGTTTAGAACAGTGCTTGGCACATAGTAAATCCTTGACAAATACCATCATTATTTTTTAAAGGTCACTGTGGTCTTATTAAAGGCCAAGGCAAGATGCATGCTATTTCCTCAATAAGTGTCTAAGCCAAGCATTCAGGGGCAAAATTAAACCACCATCATCTCCTTAGAACACAGCCATATTTGCACTTTCTCCTGCTTCCTACTCAGCACAGGCAGAATTCTGTGAATCAGCATCTAGAGAGAAGATCTGCCTGTGATATTTGCTGGGGAAATTTCTTGAAGGCCAGAGTGGTCATAGTAGCAATAGAAATAGTATGTATTAAGCCCTTACTGTATGCAGAGCACTGTTTAAAGCACATAGTGCAGCTTCCAGGGTGTGCCTGTCCCACAGAGCTACTTAGAGAAGCAGTGTGGCTCAGTGGAAAGAGCCTGGGCTTGGGAGTCAGAGGTCATGGGTTCTAATCCCAACTCCACCACTTAGCAGTGTGACTTAGGGCAAGTCACTTCACTTCTCTGTCCCTCAGTTCCCTCATCTGTAAAATGGGGATGAAGACTGTGAGCCCCATGGGGGACAACTTGATCACCTTGTATCCCCCCCAGCGCTTAGAACAGTGCTTTGCACATAGTAAGTGCTTAACAAATACCATCATCATTATTATTATTATTCCCACTGAATGTGCACTCACCTATAGACAAATAACAGCTTTGGCCAGGATCATGAACCATCAGTCCAGTCATATCTGTGTTGTGCCTTAGTGTACTTTGATCTGCATCAAGTGAGTTCTTCCCTACCTGTAACACCCACAAAGATTTCTCTTGAGCCTCTGCAGCCAGTGTGTCCGTGCAGCACGTGCTTGACCTGCAAAAAGAAGGAAAGAGGTTTTTTTTAATCTGGTATTTTATGGTATTTTTTCAGTGCTTTATGTGCCAGGCACTGTACTAAGTGCTGAGGTAGGTACAAGGCACTGGGTAGATAGAAACTAATCAGGTTGGACACAGACCTGTGCCACATGGAGCTCAAAGTCTTAATTCCCATTTTACAGATGAGGTAGCTGGCGCAGAGAAGTGAAGTGCCTTGCCTACGGCCATACAGCAGACAAGTGGTGGGGCCGGGGTTAGAATCCAGGTTCTTCTGACTCACAGGCCCGTGATCTTTCCACTAGGCAGTGCTGCTTGTATTTGATTTGGTTCAACTGTGGTCAGTACTCGTTTCTGCAAACGCCAAAAAATTATGAAAACCTCTTAGCAAGTTCAGTCCAATCAGAAAGTAACACAGGTGTCCTCTCCCTGCCCAATGAGGAGCGAGAACCCAGGGTAGGGAGATCATTTCAAGTCCAGTTTGGGGCCTGTGAAATCCCAAGTTTGTAAGTCTTCTGGCGTCAGGACCTTGGTGGATGCTATGGCAAATGGAGCCTTGAGCAGTGAGTGACTTGCTCTACAGGTCCTGGCTGGTTCTTCTTGGGGACTGTGTGAACTCTCTCTGGCGGACGTTCTCCTCCGAGTCCGTTTTCCAGTTCCCTCCACCCCAGTGGGAGGAATGTCCTGGGCCACGGTTGGGGGTGGGGGCCGAGGAGATGATTCATCCTGGCCTTTGTCTGCTAGAAATCCTTGGAGAACTGCCCTTGAGGGCTGACTGACATTCTTTTGCCATGTTGGTCTTCTACTGTCCAGTGGCTGGCCCCGAGGTGATTTTGTTTGTTTGGTGGGTAAATTTCCAGCTCTGATACCGGTGAAATCCAAAGTGCTCCAGAACCTAACTGCTGTTTCTCTTTTCTTCACCCCCTCCCCCAATGCCCCGTTCCGCTTCAAACCCCTCCTCTTAACCGCCATTTAGGATGAATCTCTTCAACGCCTGCAGAAGGAATCCGAGATCTTACAGAGAACATATGCACACTACTTTGATCTAACAATAATCAACAATGAAATTGATGAAACAATCAGGCATCTGGAGGAAGCCATTGAGCTTGTGTGTACAGCACCCCAGTGGGTTCCAGTGTCATGGGTGTATTAGGCGCTCCCCCAGGACATGGGGGGGGGATTTCATCAGAACCAGGAGGCACCTCACACTTGGGCGGGGCGGGGGGGAGTAAAAAAAACCTCTTCATCCTAAATCTTGTGTCAGCAGGTCTTGGCCCCTAGAGACTACCTAGATGTATGACCTAAATTTATAATTATTGTCATGTCTGAATAGATAGGAGAGGAGAAAAAAACAAATTAAACACTAATTTAAAGAGACAGTATCTTTTTTTAATCAGTTCTCCTAAACTTTAATAAAGTGTATCTTTAAACTGTATGTACTATTCAATCCTTCGGAATGTTATATTTTTGGAAATCATAGCTTTTTATTTCAAAGGCCCCTAAAAACTGCACAAAATAGATGCTGCTTTCTATAATCTATTTTAATAATAAAAATGATTCTGTTACCTTTACTTGGGGTGGAACACTACATTCTTCTTAGAGTCTGATTTTACGGATTGGAATATCTTGCTTTTCCTTTATTTATTTGAAATAATTAGTCTAGTGATTACAAAACCAAACTCATCCATTTTTAAAGGCCTTTTTTTTCCTTTTTTTAGAATAGTTCTTCTTTTTAAGTATTTTTGTGTAACATCCAGATAATGTGATACTGTCTCTTTGAAGAATCCTGTAAACCTTTTAGAGATTTGAAATTGGGTCTTGACTCTTAATGCATGTGGACAGTCGCAAGCGTTCATGCTGTTGGTGTATCTGTGTTGAAAAAAAAACTGTAATCTACAGTAAAGTACATTCCGTTCATGGGAAAACTACCCAAGGGAATACAAATAAAATATTATTATGACTAAGTTGTAAACCTATGCACATCCCTTGCATTTTGGGCAACTTTATAAAGAAAAAAACCTGATTTTTATTATTACTAATCATGTAGTGAAATGTGTTTGTAATTTTGTCTCGATTTAATTTGTTGTAGGTGGGAGGGGGAGTTACTGGTTTCACCGTTTCAGATCTGTGTTGTCTGAGAGTATTACCGTTTTAATTAAGCAAAGAAACGCGGATTTTTTTTGTATGTGATTGTTAACAATGCACCCATCAGAGAGAAAATACTGTGCAGTGAAGAAACCAGTTTAGGCATTTGTTATGAACTGACTATTCCAAAAGATTCATTTAGAACAGCCCTGTAAATTTCCTTAGAAATGATAACTCACGATTCAGTTGGACCAATTTTTTTTTTAAATATACTTCTTTTTATGTGTTCAACGATTAAATGCCTTTGGGTCTGTCATTTCATTGCAGATTTGTTCAGCGTGGGAAATCAGAAGGCTTTCAGACAGTTTAAACATTGGTTGGTAGTTGAGTTGCTAGGGCCCCTGGAGCGCAGACAGACTGCAGTGCCCTCGAGAGGTCTTTCGGTGGAATAAACTGCAAGAGTCCACCCTGGTGAGAGAAAAGTATTTCCAAGTCCATTCAGTGATCGATTGACGTTAGGGCTGTCTGTCTGTAGTTTCTGCTTCCTCTTGCTCTACCTCTTGGAACAGGTGAATTCTTATCCACATCCATTGAGAGCACTGACCATCTCTCTTCGCATCTGTGACATCACTTTTCACCAGTTAGATAGCTGAGGTGGGGGTGGGATGGGGGGCCTGGTATTCTACAGTCCATTTTTTTGTTTTTTTTCCTCAACAGGGCACAGATGTTTTTATTCCTATTTGTGGGGTCCAATTCCTTGCTTTACGCTGAATGGAACCTGTCTTTGAAATGACTCTAGCACTTTTCTGTCTATAGCCTAGGAAGGTCCCATTTTGGCCTGACTTGAAGATCGCTTCGGATGCCCTGGGCCTTTTCAGACTTGGTAGGCGTGGTCGGTGTCAGGGAGAGCCTGTATTCCCACAGATTCCCTCCTCCGCTAGTAACTGGCATTGATGGTGCTGGTTGGCTGAAGCTGCCTTTTGCCAGCATCGAGGTGATCTCTAGGGACGTACTCTCCAGGAGGCAGAAGTGGATTGAGCTTCCTTGAAGTTGTCCAATGAGAAGATTAGCACTGAGATCAAAGGAACCAGAAGTTTGAGCTGCTCATGCCCTCTAGTTTTCTAAGAAATAAAGTGCACTTCACACAGATTTTCATCCTGGTTGTATATGGATATACAAAGTTTCTGTTGGGTATTTTTTAAAAAAAAAAATTAGTACCTGTTCAGATCTAGGTAAGGCAGCTGTCAATTGTCCTAGGTATCAGGGCTCAGCTCAGCTGTGACAAAGCTCCCTCTAACTCTATTTCCATCAAAGCACAAAGAAGAACCGACCTTGTGAAACATTAAAAAAGAGAAGAATTTCTTTTCTCTGAGCTGCTGGTAAGGAACCCGATTTCTAGCACTAATGCCCTGTACAATTTGAATTAAGGTAATTGTTAAATGAGAAGCCCTTTGATGATCAGAATTTGACTTTCTTTCTGATGAAAGTAGGTAGTCCTGCCCATTTGAATTTAAGGAGCACCTTTCTTTGGATGCTTCATGTCTTTTGCCTCATTGATCCCCCTCCAGACTGTGAGATACAGAAAGGTAGTATAATGCCCATTTTTCTGGTGGGGTAACCGAGGCCCAGAGCATGCAAGGGACTGATCCAAGGTCACCTAGTTGTTCAGAGGTGGAGCTGCAGTGCCCAAGGTCATTCAGACACAAATCCCAGATTTCCTGACTCCTAACCCAATGTTTCTCCTTTAGGCTACCCTGGCTGGAGGCATAGCCCTAGACAATCTCCTGGAAAAGAGAGTGACTTCATTTCTGTAAGCACAAGTTTTCCTTCTCAAAAAAGAATATCTTTGGTATTAAGTAAGGTAAATGAATCTGGTTTCATCTTTCAATCATTTGAGCCCCAAGAGGCGAGTCATTTGGAGGCTGGGCTGCATCTCTGCCACTTCCCAGCCATTGTGGGCTAAACCATCTGAGGAAATTTCTGTAAGTTGCTTCTAATGGTTTCCGTTCCTGGAGCGAACTGTTCAAAGCTGGAGAGGACCCGACCAGCAACACATTCCAATCAGAATCACAGGCTGGCTTATTCAGATTTCTTTTTCTCAGAACTGAATTTTGGGTCAAGATGACATTTTCTGAACCTAGCCAGGTAGCGTGATGAATTTCAGTATTGAAATGTGGAAAGGGTTGGTTCCACTTAATGCTTCGAAAAGATTTCCCATGGCAGAAATAGCATTGCAGCCTTCTAAAATGCAATTTCAGTGTCACGATAGACTCAAGAGAGTGTACAAATATTTGAATAGGAGGGAGGTACAGTGCTCTTATTCCTTACTCAGAGGAAACCGTCTGCCTTACTGATGCAGAGTCCTTGTGTGGATTTTAGGGTTGGTTGGGTGGTTTAACTGAGTCCAATAGCATCCCAACTTTCTAGTCCTCGACTTCTTTTCATGTCCCTGAAACCAAGCATTTGAGGGGAACAGCTTTGCTCAAGCAAAGCAAAAATATATATTTAACACAATTGAGCCCCCAGGGAATCAACCTCTGCTGTCTTTCTAGACAGATTGTATGCAAGAATGTCTTGCAGCGTTCTCTCATAGCAGTTCAGCCCACAAAAATTCAGTCAGTGGAACTATAGCCCATCACAGTAAATATGTAGAATGGAATTTGCCATAGAGAAAACAGCAGTGAAACTGAGAGGCCACTTAAAGGGACCAAAGCACTGAAATTTCCATCTCCCTCACCCTCCAATGCCAGACTCTTCTTTTCCTGAGAAACACGTTATTTGTTAGCTCAACATGGAAAGGGAATGTTACAGGTGATTTGTCTACTCTGGCAAACATCAGTATTTCCCCTACACAAAAGAACTGTCCGGGACCTTTGGCTTTCTAGTTTCATAAAAGATTTTCATTTTGGTCTTTGCTGCTATTGTGCACTCCCCTCTGCAGTGGTTTCTGTTTTCCATCTTCAAAGTGCTTCTTTCAAACTGGACTCGATCCGGTTAGACCATTCTCTCTGAGCAGTTCCAATGCTGTGTTGAGTGAAAAGGATTTTATCTGTCTCTTTTGATCTGACATTGAATGTTGAAGACTTTCACATCTCCATCTTGATTTCCCTGAGCTGTAAATGAATCTTCCTTTCTAGGCGGTTTTCTTAGCTGTCAACCCAACCCTGCTTCCAAGGGGGCTACCAGCTTTTTTATCATGAATCAGACTCTTCTTAGTCTTGTAGACCGTCTTATTCCTCAACATAGGATTTCTTTCCTCATCATAACCAGAAGTGAGGTGGTGGTGGGTACTCCAAAGGAGTTTGTTTTCCCTCTACTGTGAAAGGTGGATCAGTCATTTGTATATGTGGTTCCACGGTGCTGTAAATATACACAAACCACCACTCTGCCCCTTTGCTCCCCATGACCCTACAAACTTGAACTCACCCATCCTTCAAAAAACCTAGAGAATTTGATGTTATTTTCCTCCTTTAATTATATTTTCTTTCACTTGGAGGTAAAAGTAGAAGTAGCTAAAATAGAATGAGCCACTACATTTAGCTAGCGAGGGCTTGGTTGTCTAGGAAAAGGCATGAAAAGGGTTAGAAGGGCACATCCCCAAGCAGGCAAGGAATATTCCGACTGTTTTCTTTGCCTTTCTTCTGGGCCTCCTCCTCTTCTGAGTGTAAGAGCAGCCTATCCAAGGGTGAATAGGACAGGCCAGGTGGCATCCGTTCTTGAAAGGACCACCTGTTTTCCAAGTGAGCACCATGAACAAAATGTCTCTGGGGAAAATTAAAACTCAATTTTTCCCCTCTAGGATCTCCCACCCCCACTCACTCACACCCATTGCTGATCTCCCACCTGTGTTGATGGACTTAGCAACATAGAAAATGGAAAATATGAAGTTAGTCATCGGGCAAGCTACCCAGTTTTGTCCCTGAGCAAAACTCCCTCGGTGGACATGCCATATCTTCCTCCCATCTTGAACCTGGGACTTGGCTACATACACGTATGTTTGCTCTAGCTTGTTAGGCAGAGGAAAGCTCACTAGCACTGCTCCTCAGAACAATCAAAACTTGGAGACAAATTTCTCTAGAGCAAGAGGTGGTCATCACTTACCGGGTCTTGACAGTACAGACAGGCACTCCTCTCTGGTGTAGGTCCTCCTTTAAAAAAAATAAATCCAGAATTTGGGGGGATTAATTTACAGACTCTCACCTGGGGTGAAGGGTGGGTAGGGGCGGGAGTGGGGAACCATTTTGTTGAGCCACAAGAGGGACTGATGGATGCTGAGGCAGCACAGTTCAGAGTGTTGGGTTCAAAGCATCGTCCTTTAATTGTCATGACAGCGCATCACAATTACAAACCCAATTCTAGGGTTGTTTTTCATAAAGAGTTTACCGTGTTCTTTTTTCTCTAAGTATTACTGCCTTTTTATAAAAGGTTTTGAAGTATTGTCTCAGTGATGAAAGAGAAAGATTTGAAGTACTGTCTTGGAGAAAAACAGCAAGAGAGAGAGTGTTAAATGGTTATTGTAAATTTCACCATATCCAATTGTAAGTATTGGCTTGGTCCAGCCACGCCTTGCTATGTAATAGCATCTGTGCAGGAAATGTCCTTCAACACCCAGGCTATGGACGAATTTAAATGGTTCGAATTCTTTGTAAATGTCCTGCTTCTTTTCTATGTGTGTGTCTATTTACATGCCTTAGCAACGCACTCACCCTCCCCCATTCCTTTGCCCAACTGTCCCAATCAACCTAAAGCCGATGTTAAGCATATGAGAAGTAAATGAGTCGATAAAACCCGGTAGCCGTATCTATTTGTGTGGAGGGGGAGAAGAGGAGAAACTCCGAAGTATTCGTTGTAGACTGAAACTTTCCTATAGGATGGTGTGTTATGGGAAACCGTAGAAGTGGGCCTCTGTCATTTCAAGTTGGAGAAAAAAAATTACAAATAAAATGTATAAAATAAGAAAAGCCAATTGTCTAATCAGATCCCAAACCTATGTAGTCTAGGGACTGGCTCAAAAACGGGGGGCAGAAGAGGTGCTCTTCTAACTATGGGGGTGATTTTGCTGCCCAAATGTTGTCCACAAAATACCTGGTGTTAGAGGGGGAATCCTCTTTCCTGCTCTCCAAAGAGTATCTTCAGCGCCTCGCTCTGGTACCGCTTCTCGGAAGGGCCACCTTCCCTTACCGGGTAGGCTGTCTGCTATGAGGGGCGGGGATGGTATGGGTTCCAACATCTCAGGCGCCGATCAGTTGGGCTCAATAGAAAACAGGTTCCGGTGTTTGGTTGCCACGGCCACCTCTTGTAACAATACAGCTGGCCTTGAAAGTAAGTCTCATGTCCATAGTGTTTGGCGTGGCTCAGGGTTTGTTGTTCAGGAAGAGAGTGGAAGTTGGCATAGGTGATTCACTCCCCCTGCTTCTTCTGCTTTAAACGAGAAGGTTTGAGCCCTGCACCTGGCCAAAAAAATCAGTGTGGTCAGTGAGGTTTCCAGATCTTTCATGTATAAGAGGGCTGCCTGTCCTCACAGCTATCCTGTACAGTGTAGCCTCCCAAGTGCTTAGTACAGTGCCCTGCACAAGGTGAGTGCTCGTGAAGTATTCCTGATTGATTGACCGTCTGATACTAAGTTGCTCCGTTTGGTCCCCTGCAGTCTCACCTTAACCTGGAAAATTGTGGCAAATGATATTGGGCTTCAAATAAGAAACATTGAAGATAAAACAAATCTAGCAAAAATGCATCCCTAAGAAGGTTCGGTTCAAAGGGTCCTGGGCATCTGGGTCATCTTTCTGAAGGTTTTGGGGGCGCGCAAAGACTTGTTCTATTAATAACATTTGTGATGTTTAAGTGCTTACTATGGGCCAAGCACTCTACTGAGTGCTGGGGTAGATACAAGATCATCAGGTCCCATATGGGGCTAACAGTCTGAGTGGGAGACTAGGTATTGAATCCCCATTTTTGCCAATGAGGGAAATAAGGCACAGAGAAGCGAAGTGACTTGGGCTCAGTATAGAAAGAATGGAATCTTAATTTTTAAAACAGCACTTTGCACTATTAGGCAACCTGGACCCTATCTCTAGCAGTTGGCCTTCCTCAGGACACTTGGCTCGGTTTGGTGCAACACTATCCCTGCCGCAATTGGCTAGTTCGAGTGTAGTAAGTGCCATTCTCCCTATTGGACTATTGCACTTCTTGTGGGCACTGGGCACTTCTCACCCCATAGTGAGTCAGGATTTTATCTGGGCTTTGCGTTTTTCTGGTGAACCTAAGTTGGGTGGGGTGAAGCTTTAGCCATTTGGCCATCTTTAGAAAGGATCCCTTCCTCCAGTTCTTCATCTAGTACATATACCCTGGCAAGAATAAGAGCTAACTCCCCACTTCATCAATTAGTATTCTACCCTTCAATCAGCAGTATTTATTGAGCGCTGACTGCTGAGCACTGTTCTACAGTACCTCCAAAGAGTAGAGTACAACCAAATTGGGAAACAGGTTTCCTGACAGCTCTTTGTGGAGCTGCCCTCTAACTTAGGCCCAATTGCCAGTGTTAATAATAAGAATAAGAATAGTAATGGTAATCGTTAAGCACTTAATACACACCTAGCACTGAAGTAGATTCAAGATGACCAGGTCAGTCCCCGTCCCACATGTGTCTTGTGGCGAAAGCACTGGGGACTCAGTGCATATCAATCAGTGGTGTTTATTGAGTGCTTAGTGTGTACTGAGCACTATACTGAGCACTTGGGAGAGCAAAACAAAAGAGAGCTAGCACCTCTCTAAGCCGAAGGCAGGACAGGCAACCCAGAATAGGGGTGAAGAGGGACTCACAATGGTGAAGGAAACACGGAGAGATGAGCAAAGCAGGAAAAGACCAGCACTTACCTCGGCTGCTGTTTCCTCGGCTTCTTCCGTAGCTGTCGGGCTGAGGGGCAACCTCAGTAACCTTCAAACCGTTGGCCACCCAGGAGCCACAGAAGGTTGGGGATGTCTACGGAGGTCCAGATCAAGCTCTCTTCTAGGTGCCGAGAATGAAGACCCAAGAAAGTGAACTTGCACTGGATTGAAGGAGGAGAAAACACAGGTAAACAAAGGATAATTCCATGAACGGTTGGGATTGGGTAATGGGATTTTTCTAGTTGTTAATCACATTTAAACATAACAATGGACTTGGTTATATATGGTAATTAAGAACAGCAGGCAGCTTTTCACCAATCACTCATGGGTATTTATTGAGCACTTTACTCCATGCACAGCACTGTGATAAGCACTTGGGACCATACAGTAGAATAGGCAGACAAAATTCCTGCTCTTCAGGAGTTTATAATCTAGCAAGGGATACAGACATAATAATAATAACTGTGATATTTAATACACTCTGTGTCTCAAGCACTGTTCTAAATGCTGGGGTAGATACAAGGTAATCATGTTAGTCTAAGTAGGAGGGGGAAGGGTCAATTAATCATAGTTATTGAGTGCTTACTCTGTGCAGAACACTGTATTAAGCACTTGGGCAAGTACACTATAACAAAGTTGGTAGACATTCTGTGCCCACGTCAAGCTCACAGTCTAGAGGAGGAGTCAGACATTATTATAAATTTACTATGGCTATGTTCACAAATGCTGTGGGGCTGAGAGAGAGGTAGATAAAGGGAGCAAATCAGGATGATGCAGAAAGGAGTGGAAGAGGAAAGGACAGCTTAGTCGGGAAGGCCTCTTGGAGGAGATGTGCCTTCAATAAGGCTTAAGGTGGGAAGAATAATTGTCGGATATGAAGAGGGAGGCCATTCCAGGCCAGATGCAGACTGAGTGAGAGGTCACAGTGAGACAGAGAAGCAGCATACCCTAGTGAACAGAGCACATGCCTTTGAGTCAAGAGGACTTGGGTTCTAATCCCAGCTCCACCATTTATCTGCTGTGTGACCTTGGGCAACTCATTTCACTTCTCTGTACCTCAGTTACCTCATCTGTAAAATGGGGATGAAGACTCTGAGCCCCATGTGGGACAGGGACTGTGTCCAACCTGATTAGGTTGTATCTACCCCAGCGCTTAGGACAGTGCCTGGCACATAGTAAGTGCTTAACAAATACCACTGATGTCTGTCCTCCCCTGCTATAGACTGTGAGCTTGTTGGGGGCAGGGAATGTGTCTGTTTCTTGTTGTACTCTCCCAAGTGCTTAGTACAGTGCTTTGCACATGGTAAGCACTCAATAAATACTATTGAATGAATAAATTAATGAAAATCAGGTCAGACGCAGTCCCTCTCACAGACTAAGCAGGAGGGAGAACAGATATTAAATCCCCACTTTACAGCTGAGGAAACAGAGGCACAGGGAAACAGAGGCACATGGTCACACAGCAGGTAAGTGGCTGGGTCGGATTTAGGACCCAAGTCCTTCCGATTCCCAGGTCCATGCACTTTCCACTAGACCATGCTGCATCTCCATTTAGTTCTTAATTTATTCCTAGAAGAAATCTGTTCAGATCAGGAACAGGATATCAAAACAGCACTTTGCATTGAGAAGATGAGACCTTAAAGGAACACTACCTAGGAGATTAGAGAGGTATTTAATGTGACTTGTGATAACATCCTTAGAAAAAAATCCCACTCAACCTCCTTCTCCCTCCCTTTCTCCTTCTCATGGACTCTCACTGGTTCCAAATGTCTCTAACCCTCAGTTTCTTCTTTACATTATAAGAAGCAGCATGACATAGTGGATAGATCACAGGCCTGGGAGTCAGAAGGTCATGGGTTCTAATCCCTGCTCTGCCATTGTCTGCTATATGACCTTGGGTTAGCCACCTCACTTCTCTGTGGTTCAGCTATCTCATCTATAAAATGGGGATCGAGAGTGTGAGCCCCATGTAGGACATGAACTATGTCCAACCCAAGTTGCTTGTATCCACCCCAGTGCTTAGTATAGTGCTTGGCACAGAGTAAATATTTGAATACCATAATTATGATTACATTTCCCCTTTATGGCTCTGGCATCGTGGTCTAACTGGAACCTAATTCCTACCAATGAGGGAAAGTGAATTTCACATTCCAGAGAGAGGTGCATGAACGTAATTCTTCTCCCTTGGCATTAACTGAAAGAGTTACTTCACTTCCCCTCAGTGAACAATTTACCATCTCCTCTTTCCTAGATTCAGATACAATATGACTTCATTTCACCATGAACTCCTTCCAGTCTATTCGGTATGTACTCTCAGGATCTCAGAAACACTTTTCTCTCCCAAAGATTAGCTTTGAGAAATCTCTTAGGAAGTCCTTTCGCTTGTGATCACATTGTCCAGCCAGAGTGACAGTGAGGCCCATGTGGAACACAGACTGTGACCAACCTGATGATCTTATATCTGCCCCAGTGCTTAATACAGTGCTTGGCACATAGTAAGCGTTTAAATACTTGTGCAAGTGTACACTGCAAGTATATGACCTAAACTGAGATTTCCTCATAAAAAGTGAGATACCTATAGAAGACTCCACACCAAAAACAAAAGCACTTTAGTTAAAAACAGTTTCTAGCTTACTTCAGCCTAGAGAAAAAACAGCTACCAAAAAAACACTGCAGAATCTGTTATCTGGGTTGTTTGTTTTTTTCCACTTTTAGTTCCAAACTTACCCTGGCTGGATGAAATAATGTTCGCCTAAGAAATCCTCAGCTTACTCTGCAGCTTTAAACCCATCTGGTTTTTGAAAAACTACCTCACAATACAGAGGGAATTCAGAGGATAAGAAGATTACCACATTTGTAAATAGCCTGGAAATCCAAATTCATTGCACTAAGTGACCAGAACAGGCCAAGCAGGTATTTTTCAGACATCTGGCACCTTTCTTCTCTGGTAAGGAGGGGGGAAAACCCAACTAGAGGCAGATCAGCTGATTGTGAAAAGAGCACAGGCCTGGGAGTCAGAGGACTAAGGTTCAAATTCTGCCACTCACCTGCTGTGTGTCCTTGGGCAAGTATTTAACTTCTCTGTGCCTCAATTTCCTCACCGGGATTCAATATTTGTTCTCCCTTTCCCCTAGACTGTTAACCCCCTCTGGAACAGGGACTGTATCCTATCTTGAACCTGCCCCAGAGCTTAAAACTCATCCCCTAGTAAGCACTTCTTAATAAAAATCACAGAGTTATTAACCAAAGGCTGTGAGGATCCTTAGGCTATATGGGTCTACTAGGGATGCAGCCTACTCATAAGATGACCATTTTGATCCTTTTTACCCCCAAAAATTGCTCATCTCGATGGTCATGAACATGCCTCAGTGGCAGTTTGACCTCATGACAAAAGTGGTCTCACATATGTCAAACTTTCCCTTAGCCTACCTTTCTCCCAGCAGCAAGTCCTCATCCCTGTAGTTCTCAGCCTGACAACTCCCCAGAAGAGTAGCAATCTACCACAACACTTTTAACTGGTTTCCATTTTCTCTTTCCATTTGGAGGTTGATTCATTAGGGGAAGAGCCAGAGCAGAGAGGTAAGTCATTAGCTTACAATGGGACTTCCCTGCATGTTCCGGGCTAATTTGCATCTACCCAAACCCATAGGGGTTTACGTGAAAACAGATCCAGCCCTCATCCTCCTCAGGGGATGAGGGAGAAGGGGTGTCAAACTGTTCCCCACAAGCATCCAGGACTGACAAAGGGACTATCTGGTTTGGGGTGGGGACCTGAAAACCAGCACTCCATCTCTCACAGACAAGGAGGAAGGGAGAAGAGTCAAAAGCCTCAATGTCTGTCCACTCAGGAATCTTTGCGTCTGGTGTCGGAGTCCCGGTTGTTGCCTGCCAAGATGAGTATCGAACCCCATCTTCCCCCAGAAAGGAAATGGCCGCCCAACCCCACTGGGCAAATCCTTAACGCTCCTAGAAGGTCAGTGTGATTTATCTGTGAACTTCAAATGTGGCATCTTGCTTGTGGTCCCCAACATACGCTCTAAAGACTGAGCGGGGCTGGGAAGTGGTCTTCCTGGAGAGATCTCACGCTTCACCAGCATAGCTGGCAGCATCAGAGCTCTCCTTCCTCCCACCCCAGAGCCAACCAGCCGCCTCTAGTGTCCTGTGCCATCCGGGGAGGTGGCAACGACATGGAGTCATCCCGCCTGCAGGATGAGGGTGAGGAGAGCTGCACCGCCTAATAGCCCACGGCAAGAGCAGGGGGCCGAGCACCTGCAGTCGAACCCTTCCCTCCCTGAAGAGACAGGGCCATCCAGGCCTTCTGGCAGGGAGCTGTTGACGGACACTCCGGGTGCATCGGTCACCGCCTCACCCCAGGTGCGGGACGACAGCAGCTGGGAGAGGAGAAAGAGGAACTTGCTCTCAGTGGTGGAGGAAGGAGCTTCTGTCAGGGCAGTGGCAGTGGAAGAGGAGGAGGAAGAGGTGAGGTTCAGTTCTGCGGGGTCGAGGCAGAAGCCCTCAGGGGACCGGGGGAAGTCCACTTGACTCAGGTCCAAGCCAGCCACCGAGGATGGGGAGGCGCAGGGGACGTCCCGGACCAGGCCGTAGCCCTCCATCCAATCCTTCAGCCACTCAAGGCGGCAGTCGCACGCCCAGGGGTTCCGGAAAAGGTACAGGCGGCCCAGGAAGTAGACCGGCTGGAAGACCAGCCAGGGCAGGGAGGTCAGGTGGTTGCCATTGAGGTGCAGGGTGACGAGGCCTGTAAGGTTCTCGAAGGCCCCTTCCTCGATGTGGCCGATGTGGTTCCGGTCCAGGTAGAGTACCTCAAGCTCCACCAGATCCCGGAACCAGGAGGTGGCCACGTGCCTCAGGTAGTTCCCGCCCAGGTTAAGCACCCTGAGCCGGCCAAGGCCCTGGAAGGCATGGGCCGGCAGTTGGGCCAGCAGGTTGTCATCGAGGCAGAGGTGGTCCAGGGCCCCACAGTCACGGAAGGCCCGGCCATGCAGGATGCTGATGCGGTTGCCCTGTAGGTTGAGAGAGCGCAGCCCGCGCAGGCCCTGCAGAGAGTTGGAGGCCACAGCCTCCAGCTGGTTCCTTGCCAGGTCCAGGCGAGTCAGGTTCTCCAGGCCCCGGAGGGCCCCGGGCAGGTAACGGAAGCGGTTCTGGAAGATGGAGAGCTCCCGCAGGGTGGGCAGGTCAACCAGAAGCCGGTCGGAGATGCCAAAGAGGTTGCAGTGGGCCAGGTCCAGTCGGGCGAGGTGGCCCAGGCCGGTGAAGGTGCGGGGGTGCAGGGAGCGGATGGAGGGGTTGTGGGCCAGCCTGAGCTCCGCCAGGTTGGGCAGCCCCCTGAAGGCCCCTGGGGTGATGAAGGAGAGGTTGTTGTGGCTCAGGGAGAGGCGGCGGAGGGAGGGCAGCGTCCCGAACGCCCGCTCGGCCAGGAAGCGGATGGCGTTCCTGTCCAGGATGAGGCCCGAGGCCTCAAAGGGCAACTCGGCCGGGACCTGAAGCAGCCTGGCCCCAGCACACAGCACGGAGCAGCCCCGCTCCCAGGGGCACGTGCAGCCCATGGGGCAGACCCGCGTGCATCCCCATGCCCCCCGAGCCAGAGGGAGCCACAGGGCAGCTGGCGGGGAGGCAGATGGATGACAAGAGGGCAGGGGCCACAAATGAAGGTGGGGAGAAGCCAGGAGCAAGAGGGAGAGAGAGAGAGACAAAACAGAACCAGTTAGCAATGAATCATAATATTTGTGGCATTTGTTAAGCACTCTAATAAGGAGCATGGCATATTGGATAGAGCATGGGCCTGGGAGTCAGAAGGTCATGGCTTCTAATCCCAGCTCCACTACTTGTCTGCTGTGTGACCCTAGGCAAGTCATTTCACTTCTCTGGGACTCAGTTACCTCATCTGTAGAATGGGAAGTAAGACTGTGAGCCCCATGTGGGACAGGCACTGTGTCCAACCCTATTTGCTTGTATCCACCCCAGCGCGTAGTACAGTGGCTGGCACATAGAAAGCGCTTAACAAATACCATAATTAATAATTATTTACGCACTGAGGTAGATTCCAGATCCTCAGGCCCAGCAGAGGGCTCTCAGTCTAGGAGGGAGGGAGAACAGGTATTGAATCCCTATTTTACAGACAAGAAAACTGAGGCCCCAACAAGTGGCTTGCTCAAGGTCCCCCAGCATGGTTCCTTCTCTTTAAACATTGCCCACATGTCATGCCGGGCACAGAGGCCCCGGCCTAAGGACACGACCTGCACAAGGAGGGGGGCTCGCCCTTGGAGTCAGAGGGGGAGCTGGGGCTTCTGCTTACCTTCACTACCTTCCCTAGGTTTAAGGATTGGGTGTTCTGACCTGTTACAGGCCATGGATGAAGTGAGGCAGTGGTCAGCGGGGACCCATGTCTGACTCCGGGACCCTACCTCATTGTCTCTCAGGGAGATGAAGGCTCTCTGCTTCAGGCCTTCAAACACTAGCCCAGCCCTGGCCCAGCCCCCAGCCCTTACTTTCACCACCCCCCGGGTGGGGGCAGAAGGTGATGGAGGGGGGACAGGTTCCCAGAAGTCTTGCGTTGGATGACCCCGGAGGGGGAGATAGCCCCTGTCCTCTCAGGGGGCACAGAGGTCAAGGCAGGAACACAGAAGCAGAGAGCAAAAACCTACTGCCTCCCTTCAAACCCAGGTCCTGCAGCAGAGCTATGGGCACTTGAAAATCATCAGTTCTGATTGGAGATTTTTAAAAGGATGAGAGGTAACATTATGATTCTTTTCCCTGAATGTGCCTCTCGAAATGGAAAAAAAAACAAACGGGAAATTAAAGACAGAAAACTACCCTTCCCCCAAACAAAGCTATGTCCAAGCTGGTCTTCACTGGCCTATGAAAGGCCAATTGATTTAGAAGTGGCTTTCAGATTTCAGAACAGGAAGAACACCTTCCCAGGGCCAACAGTGACCTCTAAGAACCAGCTTTCTTTAAAAGCCCAAACCTTCCCCAGGGAGGCTGTGGGCCGCAGCATTCCCAGGGTGGAAAGGGTTGCAGAGGAATAATAATAATAATAGTGGTATTTACTAAGTGCTTAGTATGTCAGGCACTGTACTAAGCATTGGGGTGGATACAAGCAAACTGAGCTCACAATCTTAATCCCCATTTTACAGATGAGGGAACTGAGACACAGAGAAGTGAAGTGATTTGCCTAAAGTCATACAGCAGATAAGTGGCAGGTGCAGGATTAGAATCTTCATCCTTCTGACTCCCAGGCCTGTGCTCTATCCATTAGGGCATGCTGCTTCTGGCTACCACTGGGTCTCTTTCGAGGAGGAAAAGTGATCTTTGATACTAATGATAAATTGTAGTATTGGTTAAAATTTCTGAGTTCCTTTGTGGGCAGGAATCATGTTTGCCAAATCTGCTGTATTCTCCCAAGTGCCTAGTTCAGTGATCTAGCCACAGTAAGCATTTAATAAATACCTCTGCTTGATTGATTCCCTGCAGCTGGCCAGATTTTTGTGGCTTAAGTGTATAATAATTGTGGTATCTGTTAAACACTTACTATGTGCCAAGCAGTGTACTAAGGGCTGGAGTAGATAATCAGGTCTAATCAGGACACAGTCCCTGTCCCCCCATGATGCTCACAGACTAATTAGGAGGGAAAACAGCTGTTGATTCCCTATTCTACAGATGAGGAAAAGGAGGCAAAAGGAAGTTGGGTTACCTTCCCAAGATCACATAGCAACCAAGTGACAGAGCTGGGATTAGAACCCAGGTCATCTGTCAGGCCTGTACTCTTTCCACTAAGCCACACTCGTTTTTCAGCAGTGTGTTGCTGAGTCTGTGGAGAGCAATGGGTCCTAACCCTTAGTTTCCCTGGGTGACCATCATCAACTGTCTGTTCTCCTTCCCCCTTAGACAGTAAACCCCATGGGGGATAGGAGCCCATTTTTAAATGGAACCCTCAGACCATTTTTAAAGGGTTTTCTCCAAGAAAAGGCAATGTGGGCTTCAGGAAGCTCCTACATATTTCCAAACAGAGGGACAATGCCTACAGCTGCTGTGTGGAGTTAAGCGGGGGTGGGAAAAGGCCCACCATGGCTTATTGTATAGTGTATAGCTTGGGAGTCAGAAGGACTTGGGTTCTAATGCCGACTCACCTCACGTCTGCTCTGTGACCTTGGGGATGTTACCTCATCTGTAAAATAGGGATAAGAGTGCGAGCCCCATGTGGGACAAGGACTGTGACCAAACTGATTAATTTATATCTCCCCCAGCATGTAGAACAATGCTTGCCACATAGTAAATGCTTAACAAATACCATAATTATTAATATTATTATTAATAAAGGCTGCTTGGTTACTCACCATTGAAGAGAGTGGCTAACATCCCCCTGCTGGTTCTGGTGTGTCTTCTCAGGACAGGCAGCCAGGAGTCAGAAACCTACATGAAACAAGACAATGCAGAAGGTCAAGTCTTTTTTCCACCTGCACCCTCCCATCCTACTCTGGGTATCACAGGAAATCAGGATCAAACGTCCCTATTGCCTCCAGAATTCTCTACCTTTTTGGCTCCTTCCCTTTCACTTTCCAATCACACAATCAAGCATATTTATTGAGCATTTACTGTATGCAGAGCACACACTTCCTAACTTGGGTTTGGGCTCTAAAAAAAATTAAATTAAAAAGTCGATCATCAGAAAAGTTGTCTGGCCATCTGGGGGCTCATTCCTATGTCCAAAACAACTGCCTCCTCTAAACAGTGGTATTCCCGGCCTTCCCAGAGGTGATGAAGGGGAAAGCTTTTCTTCACAAATGGAGAAGTTTGGCTGAGGTGTTGTTTACCGGTTTGTGCTGGGCTCCATCATAGCCTTCCATCAGCTGCAGGGTCCCATCCTTCTTCCTGCTGTACCAGAAGGTGAGGGAAGGAATGGGGACTGAGGCAGTGGTTAGGCTTTTTCCCGGAACAGCTCGGATTTAATGGCAGGGAAAGCTTCTGTCAGATCAGATTAGCAGGGATGGAACGCTAGGCCTGTTCTCTCTGAGGCTCCAAAGCAGAGGCGGGTTTTGCTGACAAATCAAACTGCTTTTGTTTTTTGTTCCATCACCCTCTGCCCTCGCCCCATCCTCTCTTCTATGTCCTTTCTCCTCCTCCCTACTCCACCCCCACCTTCTCCCCTCTAAAATGTTCACCCTGAAATTGGCTCTGGGCCACCACAATAGGAGTTGAAAACAAAACCACCACCCCTTGACGGATCCATCTATTGGCAGCGCACACTAGGTGAATTTAATTCTGTTTTCCAGCTTACACAAGCTTCCAATTTCATGTAATTGCACTAGCTGTGATGGACGATCTCTCTCCGGCAGAGCGAGACGCCCCCTCTGCACCTCAGCCAGGCAATGGGTCATAGACCGGAGGCAACTTTCTGCCCAGGCCATGCCCAGCCTTCAAAGGTATCAGCCCCTGGTGCTTCTGGACTGCTCATCTCTGCTGAATTCAGTGCTCTGCACACAGTAAGCGCTCAATAAATGCGATTGAATGAATGAATCCTTACCTCGTGGTGCTCTTTGACTGGGAGAGGGAGGGAAGGGAGGATGGGTGGGGGTCACAGTTCCACAAGCCTTCCCAGATCGTGGACTAGATTTGTCATAGCCCTGGCTGCAAGCCTTTCATTCTAATAGCCTGGCAGCTTGGACTACCAGCTGCCTGACATCTCTACTGGTGGGAGTGGGAAAGCTGTCGGGCAAGGAGGGAGTTTTCGCTCTCCTTCCTCTGCCAAGCACCCCCTCTCCACTTCCAAGAGAACAGGAAGTTGGACTCTGTGGTAGCAGTGGCCGGGTCCATAGCACAAATATCCCATCCCATCCCTCGTCCCCACAAATTGGTTTCAGGCAGTCAGCAACAGTGTCCCTAGAGAGTTGCCCTGCAGGAACTTTAATCCCCATTTTAGAGATGAGAAAACCGAGTCCTAGGGAAGTTAAATGTCTTGCCCAAAGTCATACCACAGGCAAGTGGCAGAGGCAGCATATGAACCCAGATCCTCTGACTCCCAGGCTCTTGCTCTTTCCACTGTGTACCCTAATTTCCTTAGATAGAGCTCCATTCAAAGGAAAAAGCTAGCCTTCCTGCCCCTTCAGTGACCTTCAATCTAACCCTGAGGTACAGCCAATTCATCCAGGCTTGGAAAACAAATTTTAGCCGAAACCAGTCTGCCACTTTTTATGAAAGGAAAAAATGCTGTGTAAGAAGGCAAGAAGAAATGTGGGCCACACACATTCTTCTTCAGCAGCAAACCCCTTCTCAAGCCTCTGCTCTCCCCACACACTCTCCCAAATACCTGCCACTTTTCCGAGCCCAGAAATTCAGACACCACAGCCACCTGCCCTCAGCGTGGCTCAGTGGAAAGAGCACGGGCTTGGGAGTCAGAGGTCATGGGTTCGAATCCTTGCTCCGCCACTTGTCAGCTGTGTGACTGCAGGCAAGTCACTTAACTTCTCTGTGCCTCAGTGACCTCATCTGCAAAATGGGGATTAAGACTGTGAGCCTCATGTGGGACAACCTGATTACCCTGTATCTACCCCAGGAATTGGAACAGTGTTCTGCACATAGTAAGCACTTAACAAATACCAACATATTATTATCATACTGCTAGGGATTTGTGGGGGCAAAGCAGGGCCCGGTTGTGCTGGTCAGCGGCTACCTGAGGAGTGGCCAGCAGAGGGCACTGAAGGAGCGTGACATGCCCAAGGCTCTCAATTCTGTCAAACCCTTGTCAGAAATGGGGGGAGGGGGAAAGGGAGATTTCCCTTGTGTGCACATTTGTGGAGCCTCTGCAAAGCATGTGGGGATATGATCGAGAAGGAGCTGCGTTTTGGGGTGGGTTTTTCTGTCCTCTTTAGCATTGTCCTGTAGAGGATCCTTTGATCGCCTTTTCGATGAGGCAAGCCTCCTTAGGCCCAACAGCCTAGCAGTTCTAATTTCCCAGCCAGGTTTTTCAGCAGAATTCGGTATGTGTCCTGGGCTGTCAGAAGCGAATTTGTCCCATCCGGGGCTGGAGTCCCAGACCCTGTACCTCTCCCCTCCAAAGCCCAGCAGAAGCATCTTGCTTCCTCCCACTGGGCCTCCATTTCATCATTCTGCTTTCTGCTCTATCTGGACTATCTGGTTCTTCCTGCAATTACTATGGCAACCAGCCTAGCCTTCCTCTCTCCCTCCCTCTTTCCTAGGCGCCTCAGGAAAGCAGAGACATCACGTCAGGATAAAAGGTGCTTCATACAGCTTGCTGTGCAAAAAAAAAAAGAAGGGTAGCTGCCTCCAACTTATTACTCCAACCTGGCTCTACCAACGTGATTAGCTTGTAACAATAATAATAATAATGGTATTTGTTAAGCGCTTAATATGTGCCAAGTTCTGGGGGTAGATACAAGGTAATCAGGTTGGACACAGTCCCTGTCCCATGTGGGGCTCACAGTCTTAATCCTCATTTTACAGATGAGGTAACTGAGACACAGAGAGTGAAATGATTTGCCCAAGGTCACACAGCGGACAAGCGGCAGAGCCGGGATTAGAACCCTCTCACTCTCAGAAGGTTCTATCCATTACGTGCTCTATCCATTACGGCATGCTGCTTCCCTTCTATCTACCCCGGCATTTAGAACAGTGCTTGACACATAGTGAGCGCCTGACAAAGACCTTAGGATACTGAATAATGTCAGCTGCAGTTGCCAAGGGCAGTTTGAGTTCTTGATCTTCTTGGATATCTTCAAAGCCACTATGTCATTAGCCCAATTTTTATAAGGCTCAGCCATTAAATAGCAACTGCTGCAAAACAGCTTTGGTGAATCACTGGTGAGGGACAGCCTTCTCTACTTATCTCTGCATTGTCTTTGACTCCTCCCTCTCTTTCATCCTTCATATTCCACCTGTCTGGAATATGTCAGGTCTGGGAGCCAGAAGGACCTGGGTTCTAATCCTAGCTCTGCCACTTGTTCGTTGTGTATCCTCGGGCAAATCACTTCACTTCTCCAGGCCTCAGTTACCTCATCTGTAAAATGGGGATTAAGACTGTGAGCCCCATGTGGGACAGGGGCTGTGTCCAACCCATTTATCTTGCATCTATCCCAGCACTTAGAACAGTGCTTGGCACCTAGTAAGAGCTTAACAAATAACATAATTATTATTATCCATCAGAAAAATAGCCCTTTCCTCTTCAGCCAAGCAACCACCACACTGATCCAGACCCCTGTCATATCCTGGCTTTACTACTGCATCAACCTTCTGACTAGTGACCCAGCTGCCAATCTCTTCCCCTCTCCTGCCTGCCCACTCCGCTGTCTGGATCATTTTCCTAAAATGTCTCTCCTCTCACAATCCTCACTCATCAAAAATCACACATAGTTGCCCATTCCTCTCTGAATCAAGCACTTACCTCCTCCTGGAGTTTCTTCCCCGATTGATTTCTAAACTCCTGGCCCCATTTCCCCCAGCTGCCATTTCGGGATTTCTACACACGCAATGTCCAGTAGTACTGACGAACATATCTTTATTCTCTCTCTTACTTCTGCCTATCAGTAAATTATTTTAGTGCATCTCCCCAAATAGACTGCAGACTCTTTGAGGGCCGGGATCATGTCTTTTAATTCTGCCATATGCTCCCAAGTGCTCTGCACTCAGAAACTCAGATTGATCCTGAGGCATCCATATTAAAAAGCGTATAAGTAGAAGTCAGGGCTAAGCCTACTTAACGTTCTCTGTGCAATGCTCAGCCTAAATGCTTTTTTTATGTTTAGATTACCAAATGGTAAATAGATTATCATCCCCATGTGAGACAGAGATTGGGTCCCATCTGTATATATTGTATCAACTCCGGCGCTTAGTACAGTGCTTGCCACATAGTAAGCGCTTAACAAATACCACAGGTTATCACATAGATCTTTTACTTAGATCACCACCTGATAATAATAATAATGGTACCTATTATGCCCTACTATGTACTGTGCACTGCACCAAGGAATAGGGTAGATAGAATAGTGATGGCATAAAGCCCTTCCTATCTCCCATAGGGTTCAGAGTCTGGGGGATTTTATCCCCATTTTACAGAAGATGAAACTGAGGCCCAAAGAAGTGACTTGTCCAAGGTCACACAGCAAGCAAGTGGCAGATCTGGGTTTAGAACCCAGATACCCTGTCTCTCAGGCCCATGCTCTCTCCATCAGGCCGCACTGCTTCTCCTGATAATAAACCAAGTGGGGTGCCACCTGCCAAGGTCCATTCCAGAGTGCAGATAATAATAATGTTGGTATTTGTTAAGCGCTTACTGTGTGCAGAACACTGTTTTAAGTACTGGGGTAGATACAGGGTAATCAGGTTGTCCCACATGAGGCTCACAGTCTTAATCCCCATTTTGCAGATGAGGTAACTGAGGCACAGAGAAGTTAAGTGACTTGCCCACAGTCACACAGTTGACAAGTGGCAGAGCCGGTATTCGAACTCATTACCTCTGACTCCCAAGCCCATGCTCTTTCCACTGAGCCACGCTGCTTCTCTTGATGCAGAAGGGTGTGGTGGTGGACTCTGGAGAGGAGCGGGCAGAGCCCACTCCAGCCCCTGCTGCAGATTGACGACCCCCTCAGACCCCACCCGCCTCTGCCCATCTGCTTCTAGGAGAGCAGAGCTTTAGGGAGCCCAGAGACCTAAGAACAGTTCCTCCTGCCACTGCCATCCTCAACCTGGGGGTTGTGTCTCTGCTGGGAATCCCTGGAGAAGCAGGGAAGGGGGAAAAAATAGCCTTTTTTATTTTTTCATGGTATTTCTTAAGTGCTTACTATGTGCCAGGCACTGTTCTAAGTGCTGGGGTAGATACAAGATAATCAAGATGGACACAGTTCCTGTCCCACATGGGGGACACAATCTTTATCCCCATTTAGAACAGTGCTTGGCACATAGTAAGTGCTTAACAAATACCATTATTATTATTTGACAGAGGTGGTAATAATAACGTTGGTATTTGTTAAGCGCTTACTATGTGCAGAGCACTGTTCTAAGCGCTGGGGTAGATACAGGGTAATCAGGTTGTCCCACATGAGGCTCACAGTCTTAATCCCCATTTTGCAGATGAGGTAACTGAGGCACAGAGAAGTTAAGTGACTTGCCCACAGTCACACAGTTGACAAGTGGCAGAGCCGGTATTCGAACTCATTACCTCTGACTCCCAAGCCCATGCTCTTTCCACTGAGCCACGCTGCTTCTCTTGATGCAGAAGGGTGTGGTGGTGGACTCTGGAGAGGAGCGGGCAGAGCCCACTCCAGCCCCTGCTGCAGATTGACGACCCCCTCAGACCCCACCCGCCTCTGCCCATCTGCTTCTAGGAGAGCAGAGCTTTAGGGAGCCCAGAGACCTAAGAACAGTTCCTCCTGCCACTGCCATCCTCAACCTGGGGGTTGTGTCTCTGCTGGGAATCCCTGGAGAAGCAGGGAAGGGGGAAAAAATAGCCTTTTTTATTTTTTCATGGTATTTCTTAAGTGCTTACTATGTGCCAGGCACTGTTCTAAGTGCTGGGGTAGATACAAGATAATCAAGATGGACACAGTTCCTGTCCCACATGGGGGACACAATCTTTATCCCCATTTAGAACAGTGCTTGGCACATAGTAAGTGCTTAACAAATACCATTATTATTATTTGACAGAGGTGGTAATAATAACGTTGGTATTTGTTAAGCGCTTACTATGTGCAGAGCACTGTTCTAAGCGCTGGGGTAGATACAGGGTAATCAGGTTGTCCCACATGAGGCTCACAGTCTTAATCCCCATTTTGCAGATGAGGTCACTGAGGCACAGAGAAGTTAAGTGACTTGCCCACAGTCACACAGCTGACAAGTGGCAGAGCCGGGATTCCAACGCATGACCTCTGACTCCCAAGCCCGTGCTCTTTCTCCTAAGCCACGCTGTGGTAACTGAGGCCCAAGGTCACCCAGCAGACGAATGGCGAAACCGGGATTAGAACCCGCCACCTCTGCTTCCAATTTTAGCCTTGACAAGCAGGATGGCGAGCGTGGCTGCAGGCCCTGGCTTGTTCTCCTCCCTGCTCCTCCTCCTCTATGGCTGCTCAACCACAAGGGCTAAGAAATCCTATTTTGCTAGAAGATGGAATTGAGAGTCTGTGTGTCTGGGTCCTACCCACAGGGTTGATTCATGACAAAGTGGTAGTTTTAGGTAGTAAGGTCCATAGTCGGTTTCTGGATCTTTAGTAGCTTGGCTTTCTGGACCACAGAGCCAAGACATACAAAAGGGAATTCAGTAAGCAAGTGTAAACTATGAGCATTTGTTGTTATTTGTTAAAGAAAAAAACCTTACACAGCAAAGGGAGATTATGAAGATTCATTCTTCACCTTCCTGGGAAGGGGTGGGTAGCGAGGGAGAATCCTGACCCATAGAGTGGGAGATTTAATGAGCACCTAGAAAGTACTTCCTCAAATGAGAGGTGCCAGAGAAGCGAAAACTATCCTTAATAGAGTGTAATTATCATGTTAACTATTCACATGGGCACACCCAACGTTTTCAGGCAGATTTTTAAAACTTGTAATTCATGGCGATGAGATCGCAACCACAAAATTACCATTTGAATGTTGGGGAAAAAAAGTGGCAGGGGGCAAGGGAGGCAAAATACTAATCCCTCCTATTCAGACTTTTGAAAGCTAAATATATAAAAAGGAAGCTTTGCTGTGGGAAAACTGTCCAAGGAGGAGATTGATTCATTGATTCTTCCAGTGCTCTACGAAGACTGGAAAAGGTTGGTACCCTGCCTGAGAATGGGAAGGGATGTATATACTCTCCCAAGTGCTTAGAATAGTGCTCTGCACAGAGTAAGCATCCAATAAATACCATTGATTGGTTGAGAGGCAGAAAGACATGATGGTCCTACTTTCAGTGCCTTGCTCTCCTGGATCTCCCCTTCCCTCCTACCTGGAACTCCCTCTCCATTCACATCTGACAGGCCACCACTCTTCTCACCTTCAAAGCCCTATCAAGATCACATCTCCTCCAAGAAGCCTTCTCTGATTAGTCTCTCAACTGCCCTTCTCCCCCACGGCCCCGGCCAACACACACCTTATTTTCCCTCCTTACTGCATCACATTTGCACTTGAATCCTCACTCCCTGAACATTTTGTTACTTCCCCCACAACACACATATCCTGATTCTCAGTTGCTTCCTCCTACCTGTAATTACTCTCTGTTTCCGCTAGACTGTACGCTCCTTGAAGCCAGGGATTTTGTCTAACTCTGTTGTGCTCTGCCAAGTGCTTAGAACAGTGGTCTGCACTAAGTACTCAATAAATACTATTGATGTTGGCCTGTTCTGGATTCCCCACCTTCCTGCCTGCTAAGGATGTGCAGTAAGGCACAAAGTCAGCTTGCTGCTTCTACTACTATCTTTCTTTGATAGCTTGACACAAGATGGAATAATCAAAGGCATTTATTGAGCACTTACTGTGTACTGTACTAGGTGCTTGGGAATGTACAATACATTTGGTAAACATATTCCACTCCATCCTTTCTAGTCTCTCTTGGGTTCTTCCTATGCCTCCTTCCACCTAACTGGAAGAATGGTCCCTCAAAGCTCTGTTCTATGTCCCCTTCTCTTCTCCTTTGACACCCACTCTTTCTGGGAATCTCATCCACTCCTGGATTCAACTGCCACCTCTACATAGCTAATTCTCAAATCTACCTCACTAGTCTCTCAACCCCTTTCTTTCTCTACAATCTCACATTTCTTCCAGGACATCTCTACCTGACTCGATCAAATCAAGCAATCGGTCAGTGGTATTTACTGAAGGCCTTGAAGCAGCATGGCCTAGTGGAAAGAGTACAAGTTTGGGAGTCAGAGGACCTCGGTTTTAATCCCAGCTCTGCTACTTGTCTGCTGTGTGACCTTGGCTAAGTTGCTTAACTTTTCAGGGCCTCAGTTACCTCATCTGTAAAATAGGGATTAAGATTGTTAGCCCCATGTGGGACATGGACTGTATCTACCACAGTGCTTAGCATAGACCCTGACACTTAATAACAATAATAATAATAATTGTGGCATTTATTAAGCACTTACTATGTGCCAGGCACTGTACTAAGTGCTGTGGGGGGAATACAAGCAAATCGGATGGGACACAGGCCCTGTCCCACATCGGGCTCACAATCTTATTCCCCATTTAAAGATGAGGGAACTGAGGCCCAGAGAAGTGAGACGACTTGCCCAAAATCATACAGCAGATAAGTGGCGGAGCTGGAATTAGAACCCATGACCTTCTGACTCCCAGACCCGTACTCTATCCATTAGGCCAAGCTCGCACCTAGACCAGATGCCTCTGCTTGGCTGAACGCATCTGAGAGGGGCTCAGAGGACATGCTTGCTCTAAGGACACATGGGTCGGCAATGACCTAAGCTGTTAACCCTTTAACAAGAGTTGGGAAATTATATACCCACCCCCGCAGTCATGAAAGGGGATGAGAAAGCATCCTCCTCCCGTCTCCTCAGGACAATGCACTGAAGTGAAGTTGTCCCAGGCTTTCGAAATCTCAACTTCGGAGACATGCCCAGGCAGGCACGTGCCCGGCAGACATGGCTAATTAGTGCCTCAGGGCCAGAGCTAGGTGCTGGCACACTCATCCCGGATCAACCAGTTCCCAGTCTGGGAGATGGCGGTTTCCATAGGAACATGGGCCCCCACGACCTCGGGTGAGGCCCAGGGCAGGAAGGCATCGGGAGGTCGGACCGTGGGGCAGGGAAGACCAGGATGAAGTGCTCTTGCCCTGTATTTCAAGCACCTTCGCGGCCCTGCTTCTCCTCCTTCTGGCTCAAATCTCCATATCTATCTCTATCTCTCTCGCTCTGTCATAGATGTTTCTCGCACAACAGCCTGACCCACAGATCACAGAGCACTTCTGCTTTATCCACACATCTCCCCACACCTCAAAACCCTCCGGAGGCTGTCCATCCCTCCCTGCGTCAAGCAGAGACTCCTCCCCATCAGCTTCAAGGCTTCTCCATCAGCTCTTCCCTCCTACCTAATGTAGCTCCTCTCTCACTCCAACCCAACCTACAAGCTTCACCTGTTTTACACCAACCTACTCACTGTGCCTCAATCTCATCTCTCGCATCATGGAACCCCTTGCTCACCTCTTCCCCCTTGCCTGGAAGTCCCTTGCCATCCAGCAGACCACCACTCTCCCCATCTTCAAAGGCCTACTGAAATCACACCTTTTCCAGAAAGCGTTCCCTTATTACTCTCTTGTCTCCCCACCCTTACTTCTTCAACCATGCACTTGAGTCCCCACCCTTTGAAACACTTAGGCATTCACTCACCCCCACACCTTCTAAGTACATATTTTTAAACTCAGTTGCTTCCTGTGGGCAAGGAGCATGTTTACCAGCTGTATTGTACTGTACTCTCCCAAGTGCCTAGTAAGCTCTCAAAAATACCACTGATTGATTGATATATTTGGAAGAAAGGTAGGGTAGAAAAAGGTCATTTAATGAGACCTCAAACTAAGCCTTATTCGTTGTGATAGGTCTGATTAAAATAATCCACCCTCCAGAGATACCAACATACTGTGGTCTTTATTTTTTTAAATGTATTCCTTGTTCACAAATATACACACATACAAAAAAAAAAGACCTAGAAAAATAGATACCATAGATACAGTACTCACTTTAAGTATTCCAAAACTAAAATAAAAAAAGCAGCAAGACAGCATAGCCAGCAGCTGGGCAGATCGGTCAAAATAACCAATGGAGCTGTCATCTCCATCCCAGAGGATCTGGGATTAGAATTTAGATGTCCTGCCTCCCAGGCCTGAGCTCTTTCCACTAGGCCACAAAGCTACAAGCAAGTAGAGAATAGAGGGCGAACACACCCAGGCAGTGTAGGGAGAGCACGCCTCAAGTAACATAGCTCTGTTTACCTTTCTTCTGTCTCAGAATGAATCTCCACTTGCCTGCTGCGTGATTTGAGGCAAGTCACTTCATTTCTTTGCGCCTGTTTCTTCCATCTGTAAAATGGGTATTAAACCCCTATTCTCCCTCCCTCCCTCTAAGCCTTTGAGCCCCATGTAGGATAGGGACCATGTCCAACCTGATTACCTTGTATCTACCCCAGTACTTCACATGGTAAGCATGTAAAAAATACAATTATTATTCTTTTTTAAACTTAGACCCCTGGAGGGAAAAAAAAACACTTTGCAGACAGCAGGAAGCATTTTGCTTCTCCAGGAATAAAACCTTCCAACATGCCCCCCCTCCCCCCAAGTCTTCTTTCTGTTTCCCTAAAGTGCCCTTGGCCTCTGCATTACATTACATGAGTCACACATTGTTACTTTTACAGAGAATTCCAGTTTGTAAATTCACCAGGCAGAGGGGCGTCGGCAGGGAGTGAGGGTGGGGATGATTCCCGGGTGAATTCCTTACTCCTCCTCCCCACTGGATCAATCCAATACCCGCTTTCAACCCCAGGTTGACTGGGTTGGTTTGCTTTTTTTTCCCCCAGTGTTGTGTTATTTCATAATTGAAAATTAGCACAGCATGATCACATTCAGTAATTGAAAAATGGTGGAAAAATAAATGCAAGACTTTCTCCATGTGACCAAAATAACTTGACTGAAAAGAAGCAGGGAGGCCTAGTGGGCAGAGCACAGGACTAGGAATCGGAAGAACCTGGGTTATAATCCAGACTCCATTTGCCTGCTGTGTGACCTTAGATAAGTCACTTCACTTCTCTGTGCCTCAGGTCCCTCATCTGTAAAGTAAAAGTGCTTACTTTTAAGAAGACAACACGGAAGTGAGATGAGATGTATCAACTGGAGTATGATATATGAGTCAGGAATTAATTTTTCCTTTCTGTGCTCATCAAACCTTTAGCACGGGCCTGGAAGTCAGAAGGACCAGGAGTCCAAACCTGAATAAGGGCTCAATAAATACCATGGATTGACTGAAATGGATCTCCGAAGCACATTAGCCTGCAACTTGTCCAGGTGGGAGGAGAGGAGGGAGAGGGGAAAGACATGTATTATCTTCCCCATTTTGCAGCAAAGGTCAGGGAGGTCACAAGGTTGTGACGAGGCAAAGACTCCCCTCATCACCGCCTCCCCCCCGCGGCCCCCCCCCCCCCCCCGTGCAACCCGAGTACCAGACCACACTGATCCATCCACCCAGACCAGATCTAAGCATCCTCAGCCCTTCAAGTGCTCCATCCCCCATCCTCAGTACTTAATAACAATAGCGATGGTATTTGTTATGCACTTACTATGTGCAAGCACTGTTCTAAGCACTGATCCCTCTAGACTGTAAATTTATTGTTGGGCAGAGAATGTGTCTACCAACTCTGTTATACTGCATATTGCACTCTCCCAAGTTCTTGGAACAGTGTTCTGTGCACAGTAAGCACTCGATAAATTCAGTTGATTAATCCTGAGAACTTGCCCTCCACCCACTCAGGAGTCCACAGAGGGGCAGGGAAAGTGTCTAATTCACACCTGTGAATTCTTGCCCAGCGTTTAGTATGGTGCTCTGCATCTGACAAATGCTTAATAAATGCTATTCACTCCACTAGGGAAAATGCACCACAGGGAAAAAAGTGGCCAGGACGGGAAAGCAGGTGGTTGAGAGAGGGGAAGAAAATTTAAGATCTAAGTCCTCGTCCCCTTCTGGGTAAATTGTGCAGTGCTGCTACAGGATCCCGGGACCTGCCCTGGCAGGAGGCTGGGTGGCTGGGGGACTGGGGAGAAGGGAGTTAGTCAATCATATTTATTGTGCATTGTGTACAGAGCACTGTATTAAGGGCTTGGGAGAGTCCAGTAGATCAATAGAACAGATACATTTCCTGCTCACAATGGGCTTTCAGTCTACACAGGGAGACAGACATTAGTATAAAGAAATAAAATTATAACTATGTACATAAGGGCTGTGGGCTGGGGGTGTGGGGGGTGGTGCATAAAGGGAAGGAGTCAGGGCGATGCAGAAGGGAATGGGAGAAGAGGAAAGGAGGGTTTAGTCAGGGAAGGCCTCTGGAGGAGATGTGCCTTCCATAAGACTTTGAAGTGGGGCCAGGGGAGAGTAATTGTCAGACATGAAGAGGAAGGGCATTCCAGGACAGAGGCAGGACATGGGCAAGAGGTGAGTGTCAAGGTAAGCAAGATTGAGGTGCAGTGAGAAGGCTAGCATTAGAGGTGCAAAGTGTGTGGGTTAGCAATGTAGCACAATGGACAGGAAACAGGACTGGGAGGCAGGAGACCTGGGTTCTAATCCCACTAAACTCAACACTCCTTGACAGCTGGGATCGTGTCTACTAACTCTACTGTTCTCTCCCAAGCACTTAGTACAGTGCTCTACAAACAGTAGGTGCTCAGTTAATACCAGTGATTGACTAAATTGATTATCCCTGTCACTACCACTTATCGGCCTTGTGATCATGGGCAAGTCACAACTTCCCAGGGTCTCAGTTTCCTCATCTGTAAAACGGGGGTTTAGATGCCTGTATTTTCTTCCCCTTAGACTATGAGCCCCATGTGGGGTAGGGACTGTATTTGATCCATTATTCTGTAAATATTCCAATGCTGTTTAGAGGCAGTTGACACATAGAAAGCACTAAATATTATTATTATTATTATTAGGGGTGGTGAAGGGGAAAAAGTAGGGTGGGGTTGTGAGGGGTGACAAGGAGAAAGACCTGGGGACAAAGACCTGGGAATGAGCCAAAATACCCCATTCATTCAATCATATTTATTAAGCGCTTAATGACTGCAAAGCACTGTACTAAGCACTTGGGAGAATACGCTATAGTAATAAACAGATACAATCTCTGCCCACAAGGAGCTCACACCCTTACAGTTCTTACAGTCCCCTAGTAGGAAAAGGAAAAAAAAAATCAGAGCAGATGTGGGAGCTGACCCTTTTTAAAAAAAACAACCTAGCCAAAATCATAATAATAATAATGTTGGTATTTGTTAAGTGCTTACTATGTGCAGAGCACTGTTCTAAGTGCTGGGGTAGACACAGGGGAATCAGGTTGTCCCACGTGGGGCTCACAGTCTTCATCCCCATTTTACAGATGAGGGAACTGAGGCACAGAGAAGTTAAGTGACTTGCCCACAGTCACACAGCTGACAAGTGGCAGAGCTGGGATTCGAACTCATAGTAATAACCCAGAATCCCACTAAAATCACTCCAAACAAGAAGAACAAGAAACATCAAATGGTGTGGAAACAGACTAGAGTTGGCAACTGATAATGCAACCTCCAATTAACACAACACCCCCTTTCGGCCCTAGTTCATGGCTCAGGGACAAGGAATTTCGCCACTTCCTCACTGCCCTCCCTTCCACCTGTCCGTGTGTCCATCTGTGGATCTCCTGGGTGCCAGGGCCTTGGCTGGCAGGTTGGATTTCTTTCCTTGCCCGTTGGGCTGCCCCCCGCCTTCTTCTACCCCTCCATGAATGACTCATGACTGCACATATTTCAAGTCTGGGGCCAGTGGGAGCGAATGTCCCCAGTTCACCTGGGAGGGGCAGCCCACGCTCAGTCTAAACTCGCCTCCTGGACGGGACCGATAGAAACTCCACGGCTGCCAAGAGGGAAGGACTTCGGTGGCTTTGGAGCTGGTTAGCCTGGAAACTGAGCACTACCCTGAGGAAGAGGAAAAAGGGCTCTTTGACTCGGTTTCTAACTGGGCAAAATCCCTCAGAGCTGGAACTGAAGAGACAGTCTATAATATGGGGGCCGGGGAAGGGGTGGAAATTAGATCAGTACAATAGAGTTAGAAGTCTTGGTCCCTGCCCTCAAAAAGTTTACAGTCCTAGAAGGGGAGGCAGTCACCACAATAAATTACGTATAGGAGGAAGTGCCTGGTGAGAGTTTGAAAACCATGGGCTTACAAGTCACAGAAATGCTGAAGTCCTTGCTGGTAATACGGGGTTAGGAGTCGGGGATGAATCAATAATATTTGAGTGCTTACTGTGTGCAGAACACTGTACTAAGTGCTTGTAAAAGTTGATAAACACATTCCCTGTCCACAGGAGCTTACAGTATAAAGAATATAGGGTGGAGAAATTAGAAATGAATCCGGGAAAGTCTCCTGGAGGAGATTTTTTAAATGGTATTTGTTAAGTGCCAGGCACTGTTCTAAGCACCAGGGTAGATACAAGGTCATAACATTGGACACAGTCTCTGTCCCATGTGGGGCTCACAGTCTTAATCCCCATTTTACACATGAAGTAACTGAGGCCTAGAGAAGTGAAGTGACTTGCTCAACGTGTCACACAGCAGATGAGTGGCAGAGCCAGGTCCTTCTGACTCCCAGGCCCGTGCTGTTTCCACTAGGCCATACTGCTTCTCAGAAGGACTTTGAAGAATGGAGAGGACAGAGGACTGTTGAATATAAAAAGGGATAGACTTCCAAGCCGGGGGGAGAGTGTGAGCAAGGGGTCAGTGAGCAGAGGGAAGATGAGTAGCTTAGCCCGAGAGGAATGAACAGAACAAGCCGGGATGAAACTCACAGGGGCAGGTTTATGTGTTCAAAAACAAGCCGACCCAACGCAGGATGGAGAAAGATCTCCGAGGCCAAAGTCTCGAAGAGAAGGACTCCCATTGGCCAGAAACTAAATATGGTGGTGTTCTTTTTAAGAAGACAACACGGAAGTGAGATGAGATGTATCAACTGGAGTATGATTTATAAGAGTCAGGCATTAATTTTTCCTTCTGTGCTGGTCAAACCTTTAGCACAGGCCTGGAAGTCAGAAGGACCTGGGTTCCAATCCTGAGACTGCTGCTTGTCTGCTGCGTGACCTCGGGCAACTCACTTCACTTCTCTGGGACTCATTTACCTCATCTGTAAAATGGGATTAAGACTGTGAGCCCTATGTGGGGAAGGGAATGTGTCCAACCCAATTTGCTTTTATCCACCCCAGAGATTAGAACAGTATCTGGCACATTGTAAGTGCTTAAATACCACAATTATTATTATTTTTAGCTGTTGGCCTTTGTGTTTGGCATAAATATCCATGAGTGAAGTTTACCATCAGTGGTGTCTTCTTCAGTTACACAATCACACCCATCTGTCACACTTCTATAAATATAGAAATATGTACCCTACTAAAGTACTCTCCTACTACAACCCAGCCCGCACAATTCACTCCTCTAATGCCAACCTTTTCACTGTACCTAGATCTCATCTATCTTGCCGCTGACCTCTCACCCACGTTCTGCCTCTGACCTGGAACGCCCTCCTCTTCATTTCTGACAGAAAATTACTCTCTCCCACCTTCAAAGCCTTATCGAAGGCACATCTTCTCCAAGAGGCCTTCCCCGATTAAGCCTCACTTTTCCTCATCTCCCACTCCCTTCCATGTCACCCTTATTGCTCCTTTATTCATTACCCCCTCCCAGCCCCACAGCACTCATGTTCATATTTGTAATTTATATTAATGCCTATCTCCTCCTCTAGACTGTAAGCTCTTTGTGGTCAGAGAATGTGTCTGCTATATTGTACTCTCCCAAGTGATTAGTACAGTGCTCTGCACATAGTAAGCACTCAGTAAATAGCACTGATGATGATGATGGAAGAGGCTGAGAAAGAAAAAGGGTAAACTGCCATTTGTACTAGTGTGGCTTTAAGCAAGTTACAACTTCTCTGTGCTCCAGTTGCCTCATCTATAATATGGGGATTCCCTCCTACTTAGACTAGAGAAGTAGCATGGTATAGTGGATAGGGAAAGTGGGATAGTGGGAATCAGAAGGTCATGGGTTCTAATCCCAGCTCTGCCACTTGTCTGCTGTGTAACCTTGTGCCTCAGTTACCTCCTCTGTAAAATGGGGACCAAGACTGTTAGCCCCACGTGGGACAAGGTACTACATCCAACCCAATTTACTTGTATCTAACCTAGCACATAAGTACTTAAATACCATAATTATTATTATTTGGGACAGGGACTGTGACCAATCTGATTATCTTGTATCTACTCTAATGCTTAGTTCAGTGCTTGGCACACAGAGAAGCATTTAACACCACAGCTATTATCATTAATAATAACCATCACCATCATTCACTAGCCAGAGGCAAGGTGCATTGGGTGACTCTCCAAGGCTCTTCTGCTCTAAGATTTTTTTATGGTATTTGTAAGTGGTTACTACATGCCAGGCACTGTACTAAGTGATAGGGTATATACAAGCTAATCAGGTTAGACACAGTCCCTGTCCCACCTGGGGCTCACAGTCTTAATCCCCATTTTACAGATGAGGTAACTGAGGCACAAAGAAGTTAAATGACTAGCCCAAGGTCATACAGAAGACAAGTGAGAGACCTGAGAATAAAACCCAGGTCCTTCTGACTCCCAAGCCCATTCTCTATCCACTAGGCCAACCTGCTTCTCTAATAATAATAATGTTGGTATTTGTTAAGTGCTTACTATGTGCCGAGCACTGTTCTAAGCGCTGGGGTAGACACAGGGGAATCAGGTTGTCCCACGTGAGGCTCACAGTCTTAATCCTCATTTTACAGATGAGGTAACTGAGGCACAGAGAAGTTAAGTGACTTGCCCACAGTCACACAGCTGACAAGTGGCAGAGCTGGGATTCGAACTCATGACCTCTGACTCCAAAGCCTGCGTTTTTTCCACTGAGCCACGCTGCTTCTCATAGGAATCCTTCTCTACAGGATTCCACCTCTACTCTAGAGGTAACGGAATAAAGACAAAACAAAAAAAAAATGAACAAAAAAAAAAGAAATCGGTCCCTGTCCTTTAAAGGCATTAAAATAAACCCATCATTCCCATCTAACCCAGCAGCACAACAGAGCAGCCTAAGCAGTGGCTGATTGCCCACTGACTTCCTTATCTGGGAACGAGAGACTCTGTTCTGTTGAGGTGCGGTTTCATTGTACCAACAAATGAAAACATGAGCTCTTTAACAAATAACTTCCTGCTCTCTTGTGAGAGGGTTGTTTTTTCTTTTTTTAAACAACAGCCAGGAATAACAACTCTGAAGAAGGGGGAGGAGAAAGAGATAGAAAATGAAAGGGGAAGCTGGGCCACTCTATAAAGTCACAGTAGTCTTGTTCCCTGCAGTCCAGAAAGAAGAGGATGGGGCTGAAAATGGAGACGGCACAGAGGAGGGCAGATGAAATGGTCATGGGGAGGAGGCCAGGGAGGATCGGGTTAAAGACAAATGCTGAGAGGGCATGTGATTGAAGCCCCCGAAAACTCAAAGCTCTGGACTGGGCAAACATGGAATTATTTTTTACCCAATCCCACAGCAGTGGGAAAGGAGGGGGTATCACTGAAGCTTGCAGGTGTGTGTGTGTGCTTTTTTTAAATGTTATTTGCTAAGCATTTACTAAGTATCAAACACTGTTCTAAGCACTGGGGTAGGTACAAGTTTAGTATGTTGGACACAGTCTCTGTCCACATGGGGCTCACAGTCTAGGAGGGAGAACAGTTATTGAATTCCCATTTTACAGTTGAGGAAACTGAGGGACAGAGAAGTTAAGTTACTTGCCCAAGGTCACACAGCAAGCAATTGATAGAACAACTGGCAGATCCAGGATTAGAACCCAGAACTTACACCCAGGACTGTGCTCTTTCTACTAGGCCATGCTCTGAACAACAGGAAAAAAATAACCCACTTTTTCCATTCAGAGGGTGGAAAGCATATGGAATGTGTTACCATTGAAAGTTGTGGAGCCCTATAGAGGTTCAAGAGGGGCTTGGAAAAATCCATGGGTGACTGAGATCCATGGTGGGAAGGTTAGGATTTAGGGGGAACAGTTCAGGGTGCTATATTAGTATCATCCTCAACAGTAGATTGGATGAAAGGAGGGCGGCCACTACACAGTGCCTTCAAGCACTTGGCCAGATGGCCATCCGACTAACCCAGGAATAAGCTCTTTGAGGGCAGGGACTGTAACTTGTCTGCTCTGTGACCTTAACTTCTCTGTGCCTCAGTTACCTCATCTGTAAAATGGGGAACGAGACTATGAGCCCTTCCTGGGACAGGGACTGTGTCCAACCTGATTTGCTTGTAACCACCCCAGCGCTTAGTACAGTGCCTGACACATAGAAAGTCCTTAATAAATACCACTGATTGATTGACCCTAATGGGGCATGAGAGATTGGGAAATCTTTAAGGCCTGACACCATGTGAATCACATCACAACAGATTTAGCTGAAAAACAAACAGGCTAACTGGGTTTCTCCAGACTGATTACATATGCTGTTTAAAAGCCCATTTCTAGAGAACTGCCAAAAGGGTTTATTTTGTGAACAATTCACTGCTTGAAACCCTTTGGTCCCCAAGTCAGAAATCTCTAAGAACCTACAGCTGTGTGGTTCTCCATTTGCTTTTATCAACTTGCACAGACTGTGTGTCTTAAATCAGGTAACTGTAGATTTTAGCCACATGTGACTCCTCCTTAAGGAATCCATTTCTTTGGTTTGGGACTGGTTAACATGACCATGGAAATGTTTATCAAAAGCTGTTAGGACTGCTCCTGTTTGTTAGAGGCCGAGAGAGTGTATGTGTTTGTGAGCAAAAAAAACACACTGAAGTTGGAATTTTGATTTTGTTCTCTTTACCACATGTGGTAAACTAAAACAACAAAAGTTACTCTACAGGCAAGCATTCCTACAGACCAAGGTTGTAGCACAAAGTATGAGGAGTTCTCTTGAAACATGAGGATTGAATTCTTGAAAAACCTAGTGTTATGGAGAAACTGTGTTATAGTAGCCATTGATTTAGTGGAAGTAAGTGGTTCAGAGCTCGGTAGTTTGAAGAAACCACCATGGGTGATATTTTTCTATAAAAATTTCTAGATTATTATTGCACTTGTCACTAGCAAAATGCTCAGAGCAGCCTAGTGGAAAAAACCCAGGAGTCAGGAGGTCGAGGTTTTAATCCCAGCTCTGCTGCTTACCTGCTTATGTGACCTAGGGCAAGTCACAATTTCTCTGTGCCTCAGCTTCCTTATCTGTAAAATGGAGATTCAATACCTGTTCTCCCTCCCTCTTAGACTGTGAATTCCATACAGGACAGGAACCGTGTCCCAATCTAATCGAATCTACCCTAGTGTTTAGCATGATGCTTGGATCATAGTGCTTAAATGCCACAATTATTATTGCTCCTACATAGTGTTATTTTACCATACTAAATGTTGTAAAGTTGCTAACACACAAAGAAAAATAAAGTCCTGGAAGACTGGGGCTAGAAGTACAGCCATGTCGCACCTTGACTCATACCACCTGCACCTGCTCGCTTCTCCCTATGCCAATTCTACCCATCCATTGGGTTATTCCAGAACAGACTCTTGTACTGGGGAAAGAACATTCCCTAATTCTTCCGTCGTATTCTCTCTAAATTGCATGACAAAAAAACATGAGATCCAGCTAACACAAGTGTACTTCCAAACTGAGCCGACTAGCATTGCATTTCCGGTTTCCTAGTTCAGGCATCTGTTTGCAAACATAAAAAAGCAAGGTGCTCCATGGCTCTCTGCTATCCAAACAATCCATCAGTGACTAGGGGAGGGTGGATGAGCCACTGGGATTCAGCTGTCCTCATTTGGGGTCCCTGGGTGAACGGAGTGGATTTCAGAACCTACAAACCTGGGCTCCCAGCTCCCTGTCAGCATGGAGGTGGCAGAGAAGAGCAAGAGACACAGAAGGCATTTGCAGCACTGGGATCCTGCCCTACCCATCCCCAGGCTCGGACCCCCAGCCAGGGGGAATCAGCAAAGAAGTGGGGAGGGGCAGGCTGCCGCCAGGGAGTTACAGAGGAGAAGGTCTAAGTCCACAAGTCACTATTTTGCCGGGTGGGGAAACAGTGATTTGACTGTGTAACACCACACAGTGTGAGGCCATCAAGCTGCATTATGTCACTTTTTTATGGCATTTAAGCACTTACTATGTGCCAGATGCTGTTCTAAGCACTGAGGTTATCAGTAATCAAGGTAGTCAGGTTGGACATAATCCCTGTCCCACATGGGGCTCGCAGTCTTAATCCTCATTTTACAGATGAGGGAATTGAGGCACAGAGAAGTGAAGCGACTTGCCCAAGGTCACACAGCAGACAAGTGATGTAAAGGGCAGCACTTTAAACCCCAGCCTCCAGGCAGAGGACCGGTTGAAGACAGCTCCACACACAGGTGACTCCCTTAGCCTCTCTGGCCCTGACCTCTGACCCGATCCACAGCCTGCAGGCCCTCCCCACATCCAGGATACACTCACGTGGATTTCCTGGTGGAGTCTTAAAATGCAACCTCTCATCTTCCCAGGCTCCAGCACTTTGCACATAGTGTTTAAATACCATAATTATAAAAAAACAACAGTGAGGGGAGAGAGCATGTCTTGCTGCAGTTGTACTCCTCTAATCATCTAGTACAGAGCCCAGCCTTTGGTCAGCAGCTTCGCTAGGTCAGTTAGGTTCTTCCTAAAAATGCAGCAGGCCAGAACTGCCCACTGATTTGTAAAGAGGCCACTAAGGCTTCATAGGCAGGTAAAACTAGACCGATTTGCTTCCGTTACACCCTTGGATGACGTTGGCCACTTTATCGGCCTTTTTGGCTGCTGCTCTGCACTATAAGGTAATGATTTTAGGGAACAGCTGGCGTCCTGAGGTCTAGCTACAAAGCTCAGAGTCCACCATGCTCTAGGCGGGGCTTGGGTTGTTCAGCTCTGACACTCACCCACAGTTAGTCTGGTCACCAAGGGGCCGGGAGACAAGTTCCTGCAGCTTAAGCCCCCCTCACCTGGACCCTTCACCCCCCACCCTGCTGAACCTCCAATCTACAATCATGTGCTTCGTACAGTGCCTGGCACATAGTAAGCACTTAAATATCAGAATTATTATTATTCAGTGCAGGCTACTGTTATAAGCACAGGGGAGAGTGTCAAACCACCAAGCAATCAGTGTTCTTGGACATATCGCACACTCCTTCTAGGCAAATAAACGCAGGACTAAAAGCCAGAATTCTGCTCAGGCTTAAGAAAAAGCCCTGGAATAGCTTCCCTGGGAAGGAAGGGATGGGATAGGGGTCATCACTCTGAACCCCTCTCCCCAACAGTTTATCCACGAGCGAGGCTGTGTTCCTCTTAAAATCTTTTTTTTTTCCAAACTTCAACATTGTGGAAATGTCAAATCCAAACTACCGCTGGCATCTATTTCTGAAACCCTCATTATTGATCCATCTCCATCCAGAACAAAAAAATGGCCTTTCAAACCTATGTTCCTTCTTATCTTTAAACCAGTTGTTTGCCTGTGATAGAAGTTTCTCTCCAAAGCCATTCTAATTTTTTTTTTTAAAGTATCTGGGGTGGAACCTGGTCAAAGGCCTTTTGAAAAAAAAACAACTAAGTAGTTGATCGGTATCAGCAATACTTATTGAACATCTACTGTGTGCAGAGCCCACGTGCTCATTGATTTGCCTTGAGCTGCATGCTGGGGGATTAGGTGGATAGTAGGGTTGGGGGAACATCATGGAGGGTGGAGAAAGGGCAGGGGCTGTCAGGGAGGGTGAAAAAGCATTCCAAAAAGCAGTGAATGGGAATAAATGAGAATGAGTTGGGGAACTAGTCATGAGAAGCTGCTTGGTCTAGTGGAGAGAACCCAAACCTGGAAGTCAGGTGACCAGATTCTATCTACTTGCCTTCTGGGTGACCTTGGGTGAGTCACTGAACTTTTCTGGACCTCAGTTTCCTCATCTGTAAAATGGGGATTTGATACCTGTTCTCCCTCCAACTTAATAATAATAATAGTAATGTTGGTATTTGTTAAGTGCTTACTAAGTACAGAGCACTGTTCTAAGCACTGGGGTAGATACAGGGTAAGCAGGTTGTCCCACATGAGGCTCACAGTCTTAATCCCCATTTTACAGATTGTGAGCCCCATGTGGGACAGGGACAGTGTCAGATCTGATTATCTTGTAACTATCCCCAGTGCTTAGTACAGTGTTTGGCACAAAATTAGCACTTAAAAAATATCACAATTATTAGCACAGTACATTGCCTGCAGTGGGTGCTCAATAAGTACTCTTGCTCATTCACTCAACAGCTAAACATTAAGTTCTTGGAGAACAAAGGTATCTGCAAGAAGCCCTGTGGCATTGATACATCAGCCCCATGGGAACAGGAACCAAACCACAATCCCCAACATAATCAACCAGTGGACATTTCTCCCTGATCCTCAACCCCATCAGGAGCCAGAAATAACTCCAAGATAAAGTCTATTTGTGGTGAAACCACTATCAACCATATTTATTGGGTGCTTACTATGTGCAGTGCACTGTACTAAATGCTTGGGAGAGCACAACACAACAGAGTTGGTAGGCATGTTCCCTACCCACAAAAAATTGGCAGCCTAGTCTCTACTGCACCAACCCCAGGCCACCTCAAAAATCACAGGAGGTTGGTGGGTGGGGAGGGGGAGCAATTAGGCAGTGGAGCCAATTTTTGAGTAAATATGGTGTACACACACACACACACACACACACACACACACACACACACACGCATTGGGCCTTCAAGCTGTAGTGCCTGACAAAGGCCTGGTGGGAAAGAACTGCAGCTGACAGATCCGACAACTGGGGGTCATGTGGTGACCCTTGTTAAATGATTGTCAAGAGGCAGCGTAGCCTGGTGGATAGAAGGACCTGGGTTCTAATTCTGACTACGCCACTCATCTACTGTGTGATCTTGGGCAAGTCATTCACTGGGCCTCATTTTCTAAGTTCTAATATTGAAGCAATATGTAATGTGAAAATTATTTCACTCAGATTTAATACAGTGCTGAGAGTTGGTATTATGCCCTACCAGCCACTGGGTCAGTCACACCACCACTACAATTATACAAGCTGTCTTTAACACTTAAAAGCTCAGTCACAAGATATTCACTGTGTGATACAGAGATGGCACTTGCCTTTTGGGCATGAGCATATGGATAACTTTGAGACATACCCCGTGGAAAACCATGGTAACAGACCAGTGTTTCACTGGAGTACAAGGAATATAGAACATTCAGAACCACAGCTGGGAGAACCAGGTTTGGCCAGCGAGGCCATTATGAGTCCCAGGGCCAGCTTCCTGGCAGCTTCTAAGCCCTAGGACTCTCAGCTCAGACTGAAGAACCTTGCCGCAGAGACAGCTGTTAACTCTGAACAATTCTCCTGGTGACCCCTAACCAAAGCTTCCTTCTCCTTCCCCGCCACCACCCACTTCCACCTGCAAACCCTCTTGATCACAGCCTCAATTTGAAGCAAATACTGCAATTCCCCTCCCCTCTGCCACCTGGATCCCACATGAATGGAAAGCAAAGAACAAGGTTTTCTGGACTAATGAAAAGTAGAGGGGAATTTGTATCTGTAATTGACTTATTTATATTAATGTTTGTTTCCCACTCTAGACTGTTACCTCATTGTGGGTAGGGAACATGTCTCTCACCCTTTTATACTATAGTCAGTACAGTGCTCTGGACCCAGTAATTGTATTTATTAAGGTGCAACAACTATAATGTTACTTCTCTCTGCTTCAAATTGACATCCTCTTTGCCTCAGCTTTCAATTCCTGAATTATTTTTGGCAACTCATGATTCCAAAGGTCAGAGCTTTCTATCCATCTTTACAAAGAAAGATTGCTTGGGCTTTCTATGTGTACAAGTCAGTTTTCCTGGAATGGATGCTTTCTCTTTCCTGCTGAAGAATTACAGATTATTCTGACCACACATCTGCAGAACACAACACAGTGTAGGAAGAAATGGTTGTGTGTTCATGGGACAAGGACTGTGTCCAAACTGAAGATTATCTGGTATCTCTCCCAGTTCTTAGTACACTGCATGGCACATAGTAAACACTTAAATATGAGTTATTATTATTGATGATAATAATAATAAGCCCTGAACATGTTCTTCAGAAACATAAACCCCAAACCTGAGGTGAAGTGACTTCTGCACTTGCTTGCAAAAACTCTTGTCAAATGCAAGGCACACTACAGGTAAATTATTTTCATCTCACTTCAAGAACCAAAAAACCAAAAAAGTTTTAGAAATCAAACAAAATATGATCAGTAAGATTCAAAGAAATCTACTCACCAGGGGCTTGCAAGTGCTTCTCTTCAGGACTTCAAGCATCTGATCAGACTGAAGTTCTCAGCTTGCTGAGATGACACTTCATACATCCCATATTCTTCTCTGGTTTTCTGCTCTAGGTTTCTCTAAAGTCCACTTGACATTCACTCTGCTGACTGCCATTTCATCTCTTGGGTCTCAGTGCTCCTAACAATGTTATTTAGTTAACCTAATCTCTGTACTAGCTTTACTGTTAAAGCCAGTCTTCTTCTTTGGGTCCTGGTTCATATCCTTCTCCTAGCTTTCATTTTTTTTTTGGGGGGGGGTCTTAATGTTGCTCAGCTGCAAACTAATTAATCCTTCAGGTGTTCTCCATTCGGCTAAAGTATTAGCCAACACATTAGCTTCCCTGCCAAATAATAAATTCATGAAGTTAGAGGGGATTTTCTCAACAGAATCCAAAGGCAGGAAGTGGGGAGAGTTTTAAGAGTTGAAGAGAAAAATGAGTGGGACTTTTTGTCTTGGAATTTAGAGAGGAAAGAGTAGCTTTCACAGCTATTAGAAAAGAGACTTGAGATTGTAAAATCTTCAAGTGGGGGGTTGGGGAGAGAACTATTGAATGGTTCCAAAATTGCATTCTTGGATAACAGAGAGGGAGAAGAGAGTTGTGAATTTGATTTTAAATGTGCTGAGTTCAAAGGAGGTGAGGGAAAAACAAGAAGAGGCTAGAAAAGGAATCTAGCTTTGGGAGGCAGCTGACTGTGAAGATCATATACCTTCAAGGGTCTCAGGAAGCATTTATAGCCAGCAGAAAGCAGTAGAGAGAAGAGAAACCTTTAAATAAATAAGCTATTTGTGGTTTCATATAATGGCTGGCTCAATTATCAGTGTAGAAGCACAACAGAGAATTGAAAGTAATATATAGTCTGGTGAATGAGAAAAGATAATGCATATTTAAACATGGAACACTTAGATGTATTTAGCAATTTTAAAATTCACTGTGAATGCTACTCTTGAGTAATAATAATTGTAGTTAAGTGCCAATTTAAACCCTTGTGTACCAAGAACTCTTCTGGGATAGATATATAAGCTGTCCCACATGGGGCTCACAATCTAAGGGTGAAGAGAGAACAAGTATTAAATCCTCATTTTTCCAGATGAGGAAACTGAGGCACAAGGAAGTTGTGACTTGTCAAAGGTGTCACAGCAGGCAAGTGGCGGAGCCAGGATTAGAGATCAGGTCCTCTGTAGGTGTTTGACTTGTTTCCAAAGAGCAACTCAGTCAAGGGTATTTGAGCACTTACTATGTGCAGAGCACTGTAGTAAGTACTTGGGAGAGTACAATTATAGCAGAATTAGCCAACACGTTTCTTGCCCATAACAAATCTACAAGTCTAGAGGGGGAGATAGACAATAATATGAATAATTTATAATATATAATTTAAAGAAACATACGTGAGTGCTGTGGGGTTGGGGTGAATATCAAATGTCCAAAGATCACATATCCAATGTGTAGATAATGCGGAAGGGAGAGCGAGTAGGGGAAAAGAGGGATTAATCAAGGAAGGCCTCTTGGAGACATGACCTTAATAATATTTTAATTATATATATAATACTTGTTTTATTTTATATTTTAATATTATAAATATTTTGGCCCCAGTTGTAAAGAATAGCATTGTATAGTGCAGAACACTGTACTATGTATGTACTATGTAAGACACAATCCCTGCCCTAAAGGACTTTACAATCTAGTGGGAGGAGACAAGTTGAATTTTTGTTTTATAGTTTTTAAGCACTTAACATTTATTTTGTGTCAGCACTAAGTGCTGGGCTAGATACACTAGGTAAAAGACTTAAGAACATAAAATGAGGCATCTTGGCAAGAGCACAGCACTGGGTGTCAGGAGACCCAGCTTTGAGTTCCAGCTCCACCACTGTCATGTTGTTATGATCTTGTACAAATTAGAAGTTACTTAACTTCTCTGGGCCCCAGTTTCCTCATCTGAAAAATGGGGATTAGACAGATTGATGGCCCTGTATTGGACAGTGTCTGTAGCCAATCTCAGAACCTTCCCTCAGCCCCATAGCACTTATGTACAGATCTGTAATTTATTTATTCCATCAATTGTATTTATTGAGTGTTTACTGTGTGCAGAGCACTGTACTACGCCCTTGGAAAGTACAATTCGGCAACAGAGACGACCCCTACCCAACAACGGGCTCACAGTGTAGAAGGGGGAGACAGGCAACCAAACAAAACAAGTAGACAGGCATCATTAGCATCAAAATAGAGAAACAGAATTATCGATATATACACATTAATAAAAATAAATAGAATAATACGTACAAATATACACAAGGGCTGTGGGGCAGGGAAGGGGGTAGAGCAGAGGGAGGGAGTAGGGGCGAAGGGGAGGCGAGATGGGGCAGAGGAAAGGGGGGCTATAAATTTAATTATATTAAATTAATTTATTTATATTAGTCTGTCTCCCCTTCTAGAATGTTGTCACCCGTCGCTCGGGGACAGGTTCGTTCGGGAAACGGCGCGGCGAGAGAGAAAAAAAAAAAGATGGTATTTGTTAAGCGCTTATGCTGTGCCAAGCACTCTTCTAAGCGCTGGGATAGATACAAGGTAATAATAATGAAGGTAATCAGGTTGACCCACGTGGGGGCTCACAGTCTTCATCCCCATTTTCCCTCTGAGGTAACTGAGGCCCAGAGAAGTGAAGTGACTTCCCCAAAATCGCACAGCCTACAAAGGGCGGAGTCGGGATTAGAACCCACGCCCTCCGACTCCCAAACCCGGTCTTTTTCCATTAAGCCACGCTGCTTCTCGCGGGGGGGCTGGCAGAAAGTCTGAGTTTTATATCCCATTTACTCCGCGAGGCGAATTGAATGATTTTAGACGCGGCCGATTGAATTATTTGATGATTTTGGACGCGGCGAACGGAATCATTTGATGATTTTGGACGCGGCGGGTGGAACCTCCCTTTCGCGAGGAATATGATTATTTAGCAATAATTAGAGCTTCCTTATGAGGAGGAATATACTTGTAAGCTACTCTCGCGAAGCAAAAAAGGCCAGGCCCCAGCCGGAAGGAATGGAGTGAGTGAGGGAGGGAGGGCCTGTTCAGCCGTGGGGAGGCGGCTGCTCCCACCCACGTGCCCTTCCCACTCGGGAGGGAGGAATCTCCTTGGGCATCACCCACCCGTGGCTCGGCGCTGGGCAGGACTGGACCCTCCTCCATCCCTACCAAGGCTCCTCACCTGGTACAAGGCCGAGAGGGCATCTCCCAGCTCCGGGCACGGGGGACCCGCAGGCGGCCAATACGCAGAAGGTCAAAGGCCACGGGGATTTATCACCGGGACTCCTAGGCCATGCCATTCATTCACTCATTCAATAGTATTAATTGAGCCCTTACTATGATGATGATGGTATTTGTTAAGCGCTTACTATGTGCTAAGCACTGTTCCGGGGGAGGGATACAAGGTGATCAGGTTGTCCCACGTGGGTCTCACAGTCTTCATCCCCATTTGTCAGATGAGGGAACTGAGGCATAGAGGAGCCCGTCATTGGGCAGGGATTGTCTCTGTTGCCGAATTGTACATTCCAAGCGCTTCGTACAGTGCTCTGCAATCAGTAGGCGTTCAATAAATACTATTGAATGAATGAAGTGACTTGCCCAGAGTCACACAGCTGACAAGGGTCAGAGCCGGAATAAGAGCCCACGACCTCTGACTCCCAATCCCAGACTCCTTCCTCTGAGCCAGGTAGCAGAGCAGCTTCCGGCCTCAATTTATCAATCTCGCCCCGCCTTCCTCCACCCCTAATTTGATTGGCAGGGGGCGAGGCACCCACCTCTGTATTTCCGGGCTTGGGCTGTCAATCTAGCAGTTTTGGTCATGGGGTTGGTCCCCCACCTTCCGCCTTAATGGCTCGGTGGCTTTTGCCTTAATGGCCCAGGGGCACCTCGGGATAGACGTAGGCTCAACCTTGGCAGGGAGCAGATCTAATAATAATGATGGTATTTGTTAAGCGCTTACTATGTGCCAAGCACAGTTCTAAGCGCTAGGGTAGATGCAAAGTTAAGTTGTCCTCTCGAGGGGCTTGCAGTCTTCACCCCCATTTTACAGCTGAGGTAACTGAGGCCCAGAGAAGTGAAGTGACTTGCCTGACGTCACTCAGCTGACAAGGGGCGGGGCCGACATTAGAACCCACGACCTCTGACTCCCAAACCCCGGGCTTCTTTCCACTAAGTCATGCTGCATGTACTCTCCCCAGCATTTAGTAAAATGTTCTGCACGCATTAAGTGCTCAATAAATACCATTGATTGACGGATCCCAGAGTTTAGCAAATACTTAGTAAACGCCATTTTTAAAATCCCCACCTATACATATACTTGAGTGGGGATTAAAACAATGTGGAAGCTGGGGGATTGGTCAAGGAGTGCTGCTTTGGAACTGAACTGTCTCGCCCCCACTTCTGGGGAGACAGCCTAAGCCCCCACTCCCCTTCTGCTTTTTGGAGGCTCAAATTTGAATCAGCAAGCCTTTAGTACAGCATGCCTGGTACATTCAGCAACAGAACTGGGAGTCGTAGCACCTGCAGAGACCATCCTGCACCATGATTTAGTGGATTAAAGTGTAGGCCTTGAGTTTTGGGTTCTAATTGCAGGTGTACCACTTGTCTGCTGGGTGACCTTGGGCAAGACACTTAGCTGGGCCTCAGTTTCTTCATCTGGAAAATGGGGATTAAGACTGTGAGCCCTATGGGGGACAGTGACTGTGTCCTACCCAAATACCTTGCACCGACCCCAGTAACATAGTAAGGGTTTAACAAATATCACAATCATTATTAAAGCAATGGCCCCCTTTGGCTGCTTATTTTCTGCTCTTAGTTGCTGCCCTAGGCCACTGCTCCCCCTACAACTGGATTCTGGGATGGACCACCTGCTATCTTTCAGAAAGTGTTTTTTTTCAATACTCTGTGAAATACTGTCTATCAGACACTTTACATATTAAGTGCTGGAATAGGTTGAACAGTCTGTCCCACATGGGACTAAGCCTTACTCCCCATTTATGGATAAGATACAGAGAAATGCCTTTCTATACCTTCCTTCTCTAATAATACATAGTTGTATTATTGATTAAACACTTGTTTGTCAAGCACTCTGCTAAGGGCTGAGATAGATACAACACAAGCAGCTCAAACACAGCTCAAAGCCCTGTCCCTATAGGGCTCATTCTAAAGGGAACAGCAGGTATTTAAACCCCCATTTTACAAGAGCAAAAGCACAGAAAAGTGGTTTGTCCAAGGTCACCCCAGCACATCAGAATGGAATGGGAATTTGAATCTAGGACTCCTGACTTGGCCCTGTACTCTTTCCACGAGGCCACATTGCTTCTCCCCTTCCCAATTTCCCTGGAGCGGGAGTGGCAGCAAGAGTCAGTGGGAATCCAGGTTGGAATGGCATCCAGGTAAGTTAGAAAATGAAAAGACAAGAAGACTTCAGCCAGAAAATAGATGAATCAGCCACTTTAAAAGGTACATTATTACAAAGGGTCAGGAACAGGGCAAGTGTCACAGCCCACTCACTAAGATGGCAGCAGCAGGGTGGTGCATCACAGCACAGAAATGATGCGCTGGTGAAGTCAAGCATTGTGTTGGAAGTGTTAGCCCCATGGAAACAAGTGAATGACTGTAGTTATGAAGATCAAATGATACAGGGGGTAACAAGTAGTGACTGAAGTCCTGGGCCTGGTGGACTCAGCCCGACTCATCAGCCTCTGGAGTCCATAACTGGATGTTCATTTGGGTAGCGATGTGTCTTGTTATATTCTTCCAGGCACTTAATACAGTGCTTTTGCACAGTAAACAGGCAAAATCACCACCTCTTACCCTGAACCCTAGAAGGCAAAGGCATTTTCAATGGATCCTGCCTCAGCCCCAGAAACCCACTGCATTTCCAAAATTGTGAAAGCCAGTTTCCAGTAGTAGTTGACTTAAAAAAACCAAAAAAACAAAAAAACACTTCTCCCATCCCCTCTAGGCAGCAGGAAGTTGTTGCGTTTTCTGTAGTTGCAATGACTAGGTAATCTCATAGTTAAACTGAGGAATTCATTTAAGAATTTAATCTTTGTTAAGGGCTTGAGTTTTAGCTAGGGACCCAACATCCTTGAATATATTGTGAATCAAGGGAACAACTGGGCATCTCACTGTACAGAGCGTCTTGTCATTATCCTAGAGTGGGAGGGCTCATTTTAATGCCAAAGAATGAAACCCATTTCCTTACACTATTTTGGTCTTCTAACAGGCACAATCTAGACCACCTTAGTTCACCCTTTTTTTAAAAAAAGTTATTTTTGGTAAGTGCTCACTATGTGTCAAGCACTGTACTAAGCACTGGAATATGTGCAAGTAGTCAGATCAGACCCTATCCCTACCACACAGTCTAGACAAAGCTTGTTGTGGGCAGGTGTGCCTACCAACTCTGTTGTACAGTACTCTCCCAAGTGCAGGAAAGTCAATAAATGCCATCGACTGAGATGGCGGGATAACAGCTACTAATTCTCCATTTCACAAATGAGTAAACTGAGGCCCAGAGAAACTCTGTGACATGTCTAAGGTCACACATAAGTGGCCCAAGGTTTTTCCACTATGCCATGCTACTACTCCCCACCCCTGTTCTTAATGTAGCCATCTGCAAAGTTTCAGAATCCCTTGTACACAAGTTACAAGCCTAGGTTATGCAATCTTCCAAAGTTCTAGCTGCACCACTAACCAAATGAACTTCCAGAGCATCATTTCAGGCATTACAGTTGTGTACTGGGAGTGGGAACTCAGTACATGGAATCTCTCGGTAAGGACAACTTTCCAATGTTCCCCCCCAAACCCCCCAAGACAACAGGCTTGTGCTGATAAACACAGGGACAAATCCCCTCCCAACCTGGCACACCCACAGTGTGCTTCCTCTTTTCTAGATGGCAGGGAGTTAGTTATTTCTAACAATTTCTCCACCAGCAAACAGACTTTTCTCCTAAGTGCCTTAAACCAACAATGAAAACAGTTACCAAACTTGATACTAGAATTCTTGGTCTTGTCGCTCTCCCCAACTGCCTTCAGCTCTCAACAACTTCAGCACACTGTTGCAACAGGGTTGTCACAACGGGCCTACATAGAGTCAAGATGCAGAAAAATTAAAAAACTGGCCATTCAGGTGAGACAACATCAGGCAATAGAGCCAAGTCTTTCAAAAAACACACATCAACTGGAAGAAAGCCACAGTTGGACATGAGCAAAGAAAAGAGTCGACCGTGCAGTTCAACTTTTTATTTTAATAAAACCAGAATATGCACAGCACATGCAGTGCTAGCATCTAAACTAATACAATAAGCAATTACTAAACCTACAGTGACTTGAAGTTCAATCTTTACATTCAGCAAGTTTAGATCCATTCTTGCATATGATTTTTGAATCCTTAATGAACTGAAAATATTGCTGGCTGATAAAACTTGCTAAAATGCTATCGCTGAATGTTACAAGTCACTGATTATGCCAATACAACAAAGATAACCACATGTTTGAGGATTGCAATGTGCCAGACATTCACTGAAAAAAAAAAAAATAAAATAAAATAAAATAAAACACACAACTAAACAAAACTCACGCAACAAACATCTGAGAATCTGGACACTTCACATCAGTGTTTTAGAAGTGTTTCATTAATATCTTAAGACAAGTGTATCAAAACCTTGGCATGTTTTAATTTTTTTTTTAAGTTGCCAATTTAGTTTTACTAACATCAGAAAGTTATGGCTACACTGCCAATGCCGGGTCTGCTTAATTTGACTTAAGAGTTTAATATGACTTAAACATTAAAAGCTCACACTACCCCGAAATATATAATTTCACGCATACGGTGACATTCAACATTCAAGTGCCAGTGTTTTTGTACTGTCTTTTGGTCAAGTTTCTTTAAACTTTCAAAGAATCACTTTTAGGCTTACAAAAATAAATATTTGTCAAAATGTTCAATAAATATTACACAAAACTAGCAGCAAAAAGTATCTAGAAATCTGTCGTGTGCAAATAGTTTTCTTCCCAACTATCATTCCCGTGGTCCCAAATAAATTTTAGAATCTAGTCTCTTCCCTTTCTTAGACAAGCTGCGTTCAACAATCTCCAAGAGACAAAATAAGATTGGAAGTTTAAGGACACGCACACAAGACATATATATAAAATTCTCTGAATGTGCAATAAAAGAAGTATTTTGTAAAAAGTTATGGGCAAAATGTACAAGGGCCTAAACCTAGACTAATTGAAATAGCACCATAACAAATGACCTCAATACTGTCAAGTGCACCTACTTAATAAAAGTTTTAGAACAAGGCACAATACACTTGAAAAATCTATTGCACTTTAGGAGATTTTTGCCGTCTTCCTATGCCACTGTAAAAAGATTGAGAGTTTTGATCACGGCGCTCTGGCCACAGAGTTAGCACATGGAAATCCCAAGTGGCAGAGGCATTTTAGTGGTGGACAAATACTCATCTTTGGCCAGATTTAGCATAAACAGACTATAAATACAATGGAAACCTATGCAACTAAAACTGACTAAAACTGCACTGAATAGCAGAATTGACACCTTGTGCAGTTATGTACATATTTCCAACCTCTGTGATCTCAAAATTTCCGTTTGTTACTCTTCTGGAGCCATTTTACAAAGTCTACAGTAAGCCAGTTTAACATCTCAACGCAGCTTGAACAGAGTAATGTGAATCTGCATTAAAATAAAGCCTGCTGCATAATTCTTCCTGTTCATACCCTCTTGACCAAAAAACATCAACACTAGCATGCGTTATTAGACCAAAATCAGCCAGGTCCACGAAGAGGACCGGTCACTGCTGTGGTCAGCCATTCTACCATTTCAATTTCATATGGCAGGCATTTAAAAAGTCTAAATAGAGGATGAATTCTCCTAAAAACTATTTCAAGTTATCAGACCTTTAAACTTTCCCTGTAATATTCTGCCCACGTTTGGCTAGCTCACATTAATGATCTGCCTAAACATTGAAAGAGGAATTGCTGTATTTACTTGCATTAACTTTGAAAACAGTGCTTTGAATGTATGCATGTATCCATACATCACCTCATCATGACTGGAATGGCTTATTAAAGACTATCAGGTTCTAAGTACCTATCCAGGATAGAGTGAGCAAATCAGAACTTTAACTTAGTACAGTTTGCCACATTAGAAACTAATTCCACTGATATGCTTCAAGATGTTTGTTTGGTTGTTTTTTTTTCCAAATCTGCAAGTATCAAAAGCCCTAATGCAGGCTACCGCATAAGTTTTTTTTTCCTTGTAATATTTATGGATGAATCGATGATTCCTGTTTAAGTTGTATCACACCTGTGTGCCAAGGTTTGATTTTTAGCCCAAGTTCAGTAAATTTATTTTTTTTCAAAACAATTGATATCTTGAGCATTACTGAGCCAACAGGACATCAAAATAAAAGTTGTCTAAAGTTAAAGGCACAGTACATTAACAAACAAATGATCCTCAGTCACAAAATTATAAATGCAGTTTGGGGTGGGGTGGGAGGGGAGTTAATCCAAACTACAGCAATGAAGTTTTCAAACCACCTTCTGAATAGGGCTGATTGTTCCTTTCTTTTCTTCTTGTGACCTTGAGCTCCCTTTAAAAAAAAAATTTCAGTGGAGAATCACAGCTGGTAATGTACTGCGAGTTCTTGAAGCTACACAAGGTATAGTCTGGCTAAGTTACATGTGGTTTCCATATTAGCTTGTTGGGTAGGGTGAGCTCTGCTGCAAGCAGCTTCAGTTACCCCACCAGTCAACCCCCTGGGAGTTATAGTTTCCGCCATAGCCGTCGCTGTTGTAGAAGCCTCCATAGCCACCTGATGACAAAAAAAAATAAAAAGAAAAATCCACATCAGCAAGCAAGCTACTGTTTACACCTCAAATGGATTTTCCCCCCTCCTTCCTCATTTAAGACGCCTGACCAACAAATATAAAAGGATGCCGGTGGACATGAAAAGTTAAATTGTTGGGGGTGCAAGGGGGAGGATTGGGAAGGGGAGAAGAAAATGCTTGTTAGCCACCCTCCTCTACAGCCCCTAGACTGTTTTTAATCTATCTCAGCCCTTCGAAGGGTAATTGGCACCATAGCGCTTAACTACCACCAAAATTAAGGTATTTGGACATGTTACCTCCACCGAATCCACGGCTGCCGCCGTGACCACCGCCGCCTCCACCACTGCTTCGGCTGCTGCTTGCTCGGCTACTGCTGAAGCTGGAGCTGCTGGCTCCGCTACTTTGTCGGTAGTCTCTGGCACCGAATCCTCCGCTGAATCTACTGCTGCAAGGAGGCATGCGAACCAAATGTCAGCACTGAGTTGGTCACGATCAACTGACTTGTCCCATGTCCCCAAATCAGTTGCAAGTGAAAGATAAGTTAAGCTAAAGCTAGACTGCAAATGAAATTTGACTATAACTGGAGTCCCAATTAATTGGCCAATTGGCTTTCTAGGGTATAGAAAAAAACCAAACCAAAACCTCCAAAACCAAAATGCTTCTTTTCCAGGGAACCAGAAGGCCCCTTAAGAAAAAAAAAAAAAAAGCTAAAACTCAAACCTCTCATTGTCCATTCCAGGTCCCAAAATCATGGAGTTCTTTGCATGCATGAACAGGAGTGTGGCCCATTCTAAAGCCATGGCTAGTCCTCTCCCCATTCCTCTTTTGGCCCAAGTACCTTAAAGTTCATTACTCAGAACTCTCTGGTTAGACATCTAAAATGGCTACCAGATCCAGGACTCAGTTTAATTCACTTGAGTAGCTACACTTAGTAGCTCTGGGTATGTGGTTGGAGGAAGTAGTGTGCCTGGGGTACTTTAAAGTTAAAACAGCTATGCCAGGCTGATTGCTCAGGACAAGGAGGCTGATGCAATAGTTGAGTTGAAATTTGAAGAGTTCTTGGACAGCATAGTGGCAGTTTGGATGGAGAGGAAGGAAGGGGAGGATTCTGGAGATGTGAAGGAAAAAAAACTGACGGGATTTGGAATCTTTTACCCCAGGCAAGTAAAAGTGAAGGCAAATTTTCTTAGGCTGGGCTACTTAAAAGCACGTGCGCAGTTGTTATACCTCTTAGAACGTCCACGGCTGCTACCCTTGTAATGATGCTCATACGCCATGTTTTCTAACCAAGATGGCACTTCCTGTTTAGCTTCAACTAGAAGATCCAGCAAATCCTTGGTGATGTTTATGTTCCTCTCATTGAAGAATGAAGTGGCCAGACCTGCAAAATAGTTCAAAATTGTGATGCAAATTACTTCTCACTATTGCGCCATAGCAGGAATCCTAAACTTTGAAGCAAACATTAAGAAACCACTTCTTGAAGTTAGACTACCCCCCCACCCCTGCAAACAAAATACTTTAAGGATTCTATTTTACTTAAAAAAAGTAAAAGGATGTCCTAATGCTCCAAGTAAGAGTCTTACCGAGGTTCCCAACACGTCCCGTTCGGCCAATCCGATGAACATACTCCTCGATATCACTTGGCAGGTCAAAGTTTATGACATGCTTCACATTTGAAATGTCTAGGCCTCTGGCTGCCACCTTAAAAAAAAAAAAAACAGCTTGATGTTAATTCTTGTCCTACAATACAAAAAAATAGAGTGAAGTTCCAAACCCATCAAATTCCTTAAGAGTACATACTGCTGTAGCCACTAAGATCGGACTTTTTCCTGAGCGAAACTGATGAAGTGCTTCTTCTCGGTCCCTCTGCGACCGGTCTCCATGGATACTGGTACAAGCATACCCCTCATGGTAAAGGAAGTCCTCCAGAGAGTCGGCCCCCTTTTTGGTCTCCACAAACACCAAGGTCAAGGAATCCTTGCCTGGTTTGGGGTTAGGAAATGAAATACGAACTTCAGTAATGTAATCGGTCACAAATTTAGCACCACCAAGTGGTGAAAGCTTTTTTTTTGTTGTTTTTACCAGTTTAATTTTAGGTGCACTTAAAGCATGCAAATTGAAGTAATTCAAACAGAATTTGTTTCAATAGCATGTTATGAGAAAACATGGAAGGAAAGACTTAAGCTTTTCCTCCACCTAACATAGATTCTCATTACCTGAGGCACCAGAGCGGTGTTGAAATTCGTCGTAACTTTCTTTACCTGTAGCATTTAGGAGGTCAAGCAGAAATGACCGTTTGTCTGATTCTTCCACCCACACTACTTTCTGTGTGATGTTCTCAGATGTAGAACCAACTCTGCCTACAGCGAGAAAGATATACTCATCCAGGAAGTCACGCGCAAGCATCTGAAAGAGAAGAATAAGTTTAGTATTTACAGAGCAATTCCTTTAAAGCTGGTCAGAAATCTTAAAAATGAGTCCTCCATTTTAACACCCTAAAATCATACCTGTATTTCCTTAGGAAAAGTAGCACTGAACATCATAGTGTGACGAATTCCCTTCTGAGGCATAGTATCTTGTTCGACTATGCGACGAATCTGAGGTTCAAACCCCATATCGAGCATACGATCGGCTTCGTCCAAAACTAAGTACCTGATTGAATTAGGAAAACGCAAGTCAGTTTTGAGGGTGAATAGAAGGTTTTGTGAACTGTGAGATTTAGGGATACTTACCATCATTTAATTTAAATGCTTCATGGTTTAAGTGTGCAACTGCAACTTTATAATGCTTTTAAATGACTTCCAACACTTAAATTACTTGGTGTTAAGAAAAATTACCAGTAGAGTTCTGGCCAATGGAGCCTCAATGCTAGAAAAACATTGAATTTGGAGCAGTGTGACTAGAGACATATAGAAGCCACATGAATCCATTTAGACTCCAGAAATTTTACATGATGACTGTTTGCTTTGATAAATGGGAACAAAGGCATACATGTGGACAAGACTTTAAACCAAAATGCAAGGACTTACTTGCAAAAGTCTAAGCCAATCTTTCCCCTTTCCATCATATCTACCAGACGGCCTGGAGTCGCCACCAGCAAGTGGCATCCACGTTCCAGGTCTCGAATTTGCTGACCAATATCAGCGCCACCATAAACCACACAGGGGCGGACTCTTGATCGGTAGGCAAACTACAAACAAAAAGACAAGTCACCTTTAGTGGGGGGGGGGGGGGGGGGGGGAATGCTTAAAAAGATAAAAGTAAAACATCAAGGGGGAATGAAAAACATACCTTTCTGGCTTCTTCATAGATTTGCACCGCCAATTCTCTTGTTGGTGCTAAAACTAGAGAGATTGGATATTGTTTGCGGCGTCCATATCTTCCATTTTCCTGAAGGAATAATATATTTCAGTCAGCAACTTGCTTAGACATGATTCTTGCCATCTGAAGTAGGAGGTTATGAGGCCAACATTTCAGGACTGAGTTTTCAAAATTGTCTGAATACTAAATTTAGAGTCAAATAACTTCAAAGAATCAAACTTGACATGAAATATAAATTGCTTTTCTAAAAAATTTGGTATTTGAAGGTAAAATTTTCATCCACCCCCACTGTCTGACAGCCTTACCTTCATGGCCCTTAAAGCCTCCCCTGGACCATCTGTATAGATCTGACTCAAAATGGGTAGAAGAAATGCAGCAGTCTTCCCAGAACCTGTAAAAATAATTTTTAAAAGTTTTAAATTAAAATGGCCTAAAAACCTGAGTGACTTAGTGGGAAGAGCACGGGCTTAGCAGTCATGTCTTCTAATCCTGGCCCCACCATTTAGCTGTGTGACTTGGGGCAAGTCACTTAGAAGTTAACTGTGCCTCAGTTCCCTCATCTGTAAAATGGGGATTAAAACACTGAGCCCCACATGGTACAACTTAACTACTCTGTACCTAACCCAGTGCTTATAACTGCTTGGTACATAGTAAGCACTTAAATATCATCAGTTTAATACAAAGGATGCTCCCACCAATCTTCAGAATACTCTTAATAGTTCACTTCAGGAACCTGAGGCACAGAGAAGTGAACTGTAAAATGGGGATTCACTACCTGTTCTCCTTCCTTTTTAGGCTGTGAGTCCCACAAAGGGCAGGGACTACGTTTGATCTAATCTTGAATCTACCCCAGTGCTTGACAGAGACAAAGAGCTTAGTACCATTTAAAAAAAAAGTGTGTGCTCAAAAAGTGGTATGCAAGGAAAATGGCAAAAAATGAGGGAGACAGCTGGAACAGATGGAATCAAATTGTTCAGAGTTCAGTAATGACCCAGCCTCAATAGACTTTGAGAACAATTAGATACTAAAAATACAACTGAGCACCAAGCAAGTGCAAGAGGAAACAAAAAAAAAGGACATAAAAGATTTTGGTAGTTATATACTGTCACAGCTACTTTTGCATTAAGTCCAGTCTAAACAGTTACAACTTCAGGAGTTGGTGGTTCAAGAATTCCATTTTTTTAAAAAAAAAAACCTTCCAGCCCACAATTAGTTAAAAAACAAACCACCAAAGAGAGTACAGTTTTTTGGTTAACACACACAAGCAGGCTGTTAAGCTTCTTCCAGATTACACTGAATGCTTCACTTAATGGATCCGTCAGCAAGTGACAAAAGATGTCAGAAAAATAGGTCATGATCAAATTATTTTTTTGGAACCTTATGGTCATAAGAGAAAAAGGTAAGCCACAGAAACCTACCCAGAGCCCCTCATTTCTTTATACTCACGAGAGGCAGAAGAGGAAAGGAGGTGAGCTTTGCTCACTAACGTGTCCCTTCATTTTTTCTCCATAAACTGAGAATTCAGCCCATTCAACGGGCTTTTATCAAATAATATATGTCTTTAATCTTTAAAGTTATTTACATAATAGCAGTCTCCCTCGCTCATTGGGAGCAGGGAACTTGTCTACCAACTCTATAGTATTGTACTCTCCTAAATGCCTAGTGTGGTGTTCTGCACATAAGCCCTCACATCTGACTAACCAGAGGCATCAACTCTGAAGAACCAAAAGTTCTTTCATTCTGTACTGTCCACCTTAGCACGGGTAAACACTTGGACAAATACTCATTTTATTCTTGGATATTCTGGATTCAGCTTTTGCTCTGCTTCTTCCCCGCAAATAACATCTCTATCACTTTGTAACCAAGAAACATTACCTGTTTGGGCACAGGCCATCAAATCTCTCTTCTCTTTGATGATAGGGATAGCATGTTTCTGCACTGGAGTAGGTCGGGTGTAACGAGTGAGCTCAATATTCCCCATAATAATTTCTCCCATCTCAACATCACTGAACTGTGAAGATATTAAAAGGTTAAGTCTAATTGATGTATTGGCTTAACTGCTGATTTTGGAAAAAAAAGCCAGCATCACAACTGTCCTTTCGGAGTTTATTATCCTCCTCAATTAGTGCTTACACATCAAAAACAGCAAGCATGCATGGCAAGGACCCCCCAAATTTTACAGAAGCTGATTTTGTTCGAAAGAAATTTTCATTCACCTTTATTACTGGGCAAACATACACAAGACAGGGAACTTACACTTTCAATATGGGGAGGGCAGTTGCTGCCAGTTGCTTCGACAGGAATGTCATCGTACTTCTCAAAGTTAATGCCAGTGTTTCCTCCAGAAAAGAGTTCCCTGAAATCAAGGGTGCAAGTTATTAACCATTGCCAGAACAGTAAACAGCTTGCCTAACAAAACGGGCAAAACTTCAATCACAGTGGGTTTGATGTGGCTCACTTACTGTTCCAAGCGGTCACTTGGTGGAAGTGGTTTAGACCAATCATCTTCATCCGACTTATCAGACCAGCGACTGTTTCCACCACGCTCAAATTTCCCAAAGCCACTCCTGTCACGACTGCCCATTCCATCATAATCACTTCTTCCACGATCGTCAAATCTAAAGAGAAAAATCTAATCAGAATTATAATTGCTAATTCCAACCTGCCACCCAAGAAGAATGTTTTCCAACATTTATTCTAATCGGGGGGGGTCACGTCCGACCCACAGAATTAACTGCTGTGCCAGAAGACAATTAAGGCCCAAAGGAGCTCTCTCAGAAGCTAAATTAAAATCCTAAATGTGTTGTAGATGTTCTAATTTTTCCATCCCACCAAAAGACTTTTTTAAAAACTAGAATCTGAGTGACAAGTAATCTTACCTTTACTTCCCTTATGGAATACAGTACCTCAGATTGTACTTAGACTCGACTAGTTTCGCTTCTGTTTTATCCAAGGACTCGTGTATAAGGATTAAACAGGATATTAGCCAGCCCATGAACACTGTCTATTATATTATTCACAGGAATGAGCTCACCTGTATAACACACTTGGAATAAAAAGGTAGAAAATAGTCCTTACCTGGATTAAGATGGATTTAGAGATTTAGGCCTGGTTTACCATGTTTGCGAAAAATCAGGACACAGGACTAACCACGGCTTTATTAGTCGAAAATGGTCAGTTCACCACACTTGTGTAATCAAAAATACAACGTGTTTAAAATTAAGTATAGCGAACCCAAAAACCCAATTAATTAGGTCACTCACTATATTTAATTCATTTGGACTTTCTCTGCACCCTATGGGGCGGTGAATCTACGTTCATTAGCAGTGAAATCCTTATGTAACTAAAAAAGCACAGCTTTTCACACTGTCCAGATTTGAACATGCCTTATTTTGCATTTAAGATTACTTAGATAAAACTTACAGAATAGCAAGTGGTTGTCAGTCTGACAACTGAGACCACTATCCAGGTTGAATACTTGACTGAGGCAGGAACAAATCACTAACCTTCCTCTTGACCCACTCCCACGGTCGCTGAAGAAACTAGACTTTCCTCTTGCATCGTTGCGGGAGCCGAAGCTGCTGTAAGCATCCTTATCTTTACTAGAACTCCATCCCGAACTATCTTTGTCATAGAATCCTACAAAAAGATGGAGCAAGATTATTTTCCTTCTCTGGATGTAAACTGCAAACATGCTGGTAAAAACCACACAAATTTCAGATTACCCAATGAAGTGTTAATGAAAGGTGAAGTAAGAGTCTTCGGTGAGGAAATACAGTCAAATGAGAACAATCCAGATTGCTTTTTAACAGCTACTTTCTTAATAGCTAAAGCTTGTATGCTTCAAGTAACATCTTTCAGCTGTCCCAAAGAGAACTTCCAGCATGCAAATTAGATACCCACAAGACTCCCCGAGCCCTGCATGGACTAGAAAATAAGCCACAAGTCATGGTTCTCTATACCACCAGTGATGGCAAGGAGGTGCAAATTGAATACCTCAACATACCTACACCACTTGGGTAGAAGCACAACTCATTTGGCTTTGGGAATGCTGAGAAACTCACATCCACACAGGGCCATCATTGTGAATACAATAACACTGAATAAAGTATCAAAATATGTCTGATGAATCAGATCATGTTTTACTTAGCCCTGGGGCAACATGATCTAATATAGACCAGGCAAAATTCTTTCCAAAGCCTCCCCCCTTCACCCCCCATTAAACAGCATCTGGTCCTTTCTGAAGGTTTAATCCTTTCCCTCTAGGTATTCCCAAAATGGCTCCCATTTTGTATCCCAGTCTTTGAGACATCTGAGCCCTCTGACTGTGATGGGATGCCAAAAATGGATTGGGGGTATGACAAAAAAATCGAGTATTACATTCACTTTAATTCAAAGATGACACAAAGGAGACCTATGAAGAGTTTGGCATTGAGATGGCATGGTTTGTAATAAGAAAAAAAGTGGCAAGTCTTCCATTTCTTATACAAAATAATTGATAGATAATATACTGGTCATCTTAACCCATGCTAAAATTAACTTCATTTTCCCTTGTGGAAAAATTAGGAACCATTAGGATTTTAATTAGTAAATTTAAGAATTTCATACATTGAAGTTTGGGAACTTGCCCAGTATAAGACTAGTCAAGCATCTTTGGCATTTGAGAAGAGTCACCCTTTCAAGGCTAAAGGCTAATTGCATAGCAAAACGGCAGGGGACAAAGAATTTAATTTCCCACAAAATAGTTTGTTCCACTACCAAATGCCCTGAAGTGGTAAAACTGTCTCTTGCTCAAATCGAGAATGTTGTAAAACCATAGCCTAAAAATTAAGTAGATAAAAAATGTGAATAACCAGATTTTTAAAAGCCTTAAAAACCCCTTTGAATTAAGTGTTGCCATGGCTTTAGCAGATTATATTGTAAATAAAATCACCTCTACAGCCTTGGTCTCACACCTACAACTCCACATTTATTCTTGTTTCCAAAAGGCACTACAAAAGGACTGCTAAACAACTCTTCCTCAACCCCCAGCAAACTCTCCAACTCTGAGGACCACAACCAGCTAGACGTCAACTGTGACTCCTCATTATCTTCAATACTTACCTCCAAACAATCAAGCCAGCCAGTTCTAACTACACTCTCCCCACATCCACCCATTCCTCACACCCAGACTGTTACCACCTGGAGTCGATCTCTTTCTACACCTGATGACCACAGATCACTTTCCTGAAGGAGAACTCACCACATACCCCCTGCCCCCAATCCTTCCAATGGCTCCCCATCGTACAAGAACTCTTGGCAATCAGCTGTCTCTATCAATTTTCACCACCTTAAATATTAGCCGCCTTCATCTGCCACTTTCCAGCTTGCTCAATTCTTTCTTCTCTAGCTGACCTTTAAACTGTACCCCCGCTCAACCCTGCAGTCCCCAACCCCTAGCTCACTAGCCTGGATTCTCCCTTCCCTCTTAACTACCTAATTTCACAAGACCACAAACTCTCCCCACCTTCAAAGCCCTTGTAAGAGCTCACTTCCTCCGACATGTCATCCAATTCCCAACACCCCAAGTCACAATGACTCATCACCCGCTTCTGGCACAGATATATTTATGTCCTCCCTCAACATCCATGTATACAGACACATCAAAGCAGCATGACTGACTTAGGGGGATAAGGCATAGGCCCAGGAGTCAGAAGGACCTGGGTTCCAAATCATGGCTCTGCCACTTGTCTGCTGTGATTTTTGGACAAGCCACGTCACTTCTCTGGGCCTCGGCTCCTTCGTCTGTAAAATGTGGATTAAGATTGTGTTCGGGACATGGACTGTGTCCGACACTATTAAGACAGTGCCTGGCAAATAGTAAGCACTTAATACAAAAAAGCAAAACAAAAAAACCCCAACCGTACGTTCTTTATTTTGACTCTCCCATTTGTCAATGTCGGCCTCCTGTTAAAAATATATTCATTATGGTCAGAGCATGTCAAAAGAACACACTTTTCTGTCAAAATAGTTGTGCACATGCCTTAGAGCTGACAAAGTACTAGAATGCCAATTTTCCTTGAATGCCACTGCTGTATTACCGGGGAATCACCAATCAACTCAGCATTAATAGTGGGCTACACTAGACTTATTAGATTTTAAGTGACACCACAACCCCCAAAACTGGGAGCCAGCCTATGGTTTAAATACTAATACTTCTAATTACTTTTAAGGATATGGTAGGTGTTTAAAAAAAAAAAACCAAAAAACCCAAGAGTTTTAATAGTCATCTGAATCAGAAAGGTATTTCCCTAAAAATATCTAAAGACATTAATAAACAAGAACAAGGCTCTCCATTGTACCTGGAAAAATAAAGAAAAAAGATGTGATGCGGGGGGGGGGGGGGGGGATTTAAGCAAAAATCAGGGTTTTTTTTTAGGATCTAACAGGACCAGCGAGTTGCCTGGAAGGATGGCAGCTGTCATTTTTTTAAACCGATGGACAAAAAACATGTAACCCATTGGGGGTCGGGGAGAATTTCTAGAACGAAGTGTCCCATCCTGGAACAGCTCTAGACTCCATAACTGCAATCTTCCAAAATCCATGCAATCACCTACAGGGCACCCTAATATGCTCTATTCAATTACTGATCAGCAAGGTCATGATTCATAGAGTCCCTCCCCAGGGCAGGGTGAGGACTTCACAAGAGCATCTCTTCTCAAACTTTTGCACCGTAAGATTTTTAAACTCTTCTTCTTGCTGCCCCACAGCCACAATGCTCTGGTGCACTTATCGAATTTACCTTTATCTCTTATGATATTTTTCTAGTCTTTCTTCTACTAGTGGCCTATCCCTCATCCTTTATTATTTTTTTTGAGCTCCACGAGATCCAGGGACCATCTCTGTAGTGCTCATCAGCACTCGGTACACGTTTATTCAGTAAGTGCCACTGAATAAACAAGATGGCAACTTTGCCTGCACAATACCTCCCTCGACCCATTCTGCTGCATAAACCGACTTGACTCTGCACCTTCACTCCCATTCCCCTTTCCAGTAATGTGAATTTTCCCAGCTTCATACCCTAATTACAGTCTCCAGGAGACACGGCTGACTCGCTACTGCTGAAGTCTTCCAACCACCTAGGTTAATAATCACCATTGATTGATTTTCCCAAGCTAACCCCCTTTCTACAGTACCCTACTTTCAAACTTTCACAATTCTGTTTCATCTGTAATATATATGAATGGCTCCTGCAATAGAAAGGCCTATGGATTACAGGTATGAATGGGAAGTGGCTACAAAAAAAATTGTTTAACAAGTTGTTACTTTAAAGAGTTAGGAAGAATTAAGCTTTACCTTTTGATGCTTCTCTGTTCCTTAAATGAGGAGGAATGTAACGGCCTTCTAAAAAGCAAAAAATTTGCATGATTAAAACCTTAAAGCTGCCAATTTCTTAATTCATTAAATTTCTTCTGCTGTTTCACAGGCTACACTAAAAACATTTAAAATCTCAGTTTCTTTTGAGAATAAGCCTTCCTTGAAATACCTTGACCACTTTAACGATGACCATGGAGAAGCATGGACTTGTAGAAAGAGCAGGGGGCTGAGAGGCAGGCAACCTGAGCTCTAATTCTGGCTCAACCACTTTTAAAAAATAACAGTACTTAAGAACTTACTCTGAGTTCACTTAATGGAACCGTTAGCAAGTGACAAAAAATGTCAGAAATAGGTCACCTGATCAAAATTTTGGGAACCGTATGGTCCCTAGCCAAACCACAGAAACCGACTCAGAGCCCTTCATTTCTGTATACTCATGAGAGGCAGAGGAGGAAGGGAGGTGATTAAAGCTGGGGTAGATACAAGATGATCAGGTTAGACCATCCATGTCCCACATGGGGCTCACAGTCTTAATCCCTACCTCACAGATGAGGTAACTGATGCAGAGCTTGGACAAATCTCAACTTCTCTGGGCCCCAGTTCCCTCCTCAGGGCTTAGTACAGTGCTCGGCACATAGTTAAGGGCTTAACCAATGCCATAAATTATTAATAGGGAAGGGGAGTGAACATGCCACCCCACATCTGACCAATAAAAGTTCCTAGTTACCCTTCGAAGGACACTTAATTTGACCTAATCAGCATTCCTACCCTTGCTTTAAAAAACCAAAAAAAAAACCCAGTCAAGAGGTACCAGGTACAAATAGAAAGAGGTAACAGTGGTCTTAGTTTCACTTTTGATAACGTTACCAGAAATTTATAGAAAGATGATATTTGTTCTCTTGAAGCTTAAGACCTCATCTGTGCACACAGAAAATGTCCTCCAGCCATAAAAGAATGTCATAATTGGACATCAGCAATACAGCCTAATTGAGTGATTTTGAAGAATGTGGTCAGGTGAAGGGGCAGAGGGTTTTCCATGAGCAATTTCACCAAGACAGAATACAGACAGGGATATTGTCTATTCAAAAGAGGGAAAGATTGGTATTATGGAATTTTAACTAGGAAAGGCTTTGTTGTCTTAACAAGGTCCTTCCCTAAACAAATCCATCCAAAGAAAGTGACTCATAAGTCACTGAGATAAACAAACTTGAAATGCTATGCTCTGCAAATCAAGCTACAACATTTATCTAAAATTTCTGAGTTTCCTAAGTATTGTGGTATTTGGAAACTAACTTTTATTTCAAACCAAATACTTACTGCTTGCTGTACTTCCTCCACTCTGGTTATCTGATGAATTCAGGTCTAGGCCAGCAAACTAAGGGAGGGTAGAAAAGGAGGAAAAACACACCACCATCAATATTGATACTGTATCAAAATAGTATAGGCGGGGGAGGTGAAGAGATGAATGAATAGCATGTTGTTGGTGGTAGTAACTGAAGTGTTCAAAGGAAATTGATAATCTTGCATAAATGTATAGTCATTTGGCAAACCTACTTTTAGAGGTCATTCAATTTGGTAAAAAAAAAAAGTTCAGTTCAATTTCACTATTTGGAGAAAAGCAATTAGAAGACTTTCAAGGTTGCTTATGCACATTCAAGTTTCCTTGACATTTGGCCCTCCAGCTGACTTTGATTTCATTCTTCTAAATAGAGATTCTCTTCGACTAGGAAAAAAAACCTCAAAGGAGGGATTAATCTATACTTCCTGTACGAAAACCCAAATTGCCGGCTGCCTGAAAAAAAATTAAAAAGTCAAGTAGCCTCAAACCATTTCTTGAAGATATCCCGATAAAGGACACTTATGCCAACTGACGCACTTTTAAGCGGATTTGTAACAGAGAATTCCGCCCAGAAACGGAATTCTCGAGATCGGATGCACAAGAGCCCCGATTAGATGGAACTGCCACTTCCCAGGGGCTTGGAAATATCCAATGCACCTTCTATAGTGTTAAATATTTAAACAGCTATAATAGGTGCATGCGTTTTCTATTACAGTTATTGCCCTCAACGTTTAATAACACTATAACCTCCCGGGAGGAACATTATTTTATGATTCAGGAGACATGAGTAAATGAATCTTAAAACTTTGCCAAATGGGCTATTAAAAGGGGGAGGGGGCGAACTGTTAGCAGCCAGGAGTCTTTATTAGGATGAGATGCATCCAAAAATCTTGTTTATAATTTAACTTTTTTAAAAAAAAACAAGGGAGGGGGGAGTTTCTCCGTCCATCTTGTGCCAGCTTTCCTTCATCTACTCATATTCAAAAATCGGAACATTCATTCATTCGTACTTATTGAGCACCTACTGGGTGCAGAGCGCTGTACTCCGTGCTTATAAAGTGCAATTCGGCAACAGAGACAGACAACCCCTACCCAACAACGGGCTCACAATCTAGAAACGCAAACGGAGGTGGCTCCACTTCCTCCAATCCTGCTTGGGGCCCAACTGCGTGAGCCGTTGCTGGGTAGGGATGGTCTCCATTTCTTGCCCTACTGTACTTTCCAAGCGCCTGGCGCAGCGCTCCGCCCACAGTCAGGGCTCAATTAAAGATGCTTAAATGCATGATTCGCTGGAGGGGGGAGGTCATCGCCAGCCGCAATTCCGCCAAGAAACGCTTGATCCTCGGGGGGGGGGGGGAAGCACACACACACACAAAACCCTAGGGGCCGTTGGTGCCTAAGAAAAGATGAAGATTTCCTCGCGTTAGCAACAACCGAGCCCGTAATCCCTCCTCCTCGGTCACATGTCCTCCCTCCCTCCTCCTCCTCCCACCGAGGAGAAGCAGAAAGTGGCGCTGCCTCTGACCTATTTTCCTATTGTGCACAAGACGAAGCCGCAGGACCCCATCCAAACTGCGGCCCCCCTTCCCCGGGGCTGGATGCCTCGCCCAAGGACGGGGCCCCCCGGATTGGGTGGTGGGTTGGTTGGGGGACCCATTGGGGGGGGGGGGGGGGGGGGGGAGACAGAGACCGTCCCCGTCTGTCGCCCGATTGCCCTTTCCAAGCGGTTAGTCCACTGCTCTGCACCAGTCAGCGCTCAATAAAAACGACTGAACCGACAACCATCGCCCTTGGGCCACAACCCCCCCCCACCCCACCCTTGTCTGCGCCCACCTTGGGAGAATTAGGGGAGGGGTTAAGCGGCGCGGATTCGGTGCCCCCCCCCCATTAACGCATCAGCAGTTTAGGAGTCATTCATTCAACCGTATTTATCGAGCGCTACGTGCACCGTACTGAGCGCTTGGAATGTCCAATGGGGCAACCGCTAGAGAGCCCAATGTGGGGCTCACAGGCCACCCCCAGTCCGCCGCCTAACTGCGTCACACGGACTTGGAGGGAGGGGGGGGAACAAAAGAAAAAAAAAATCGCTTAAATTAAAAAAGCGACTTTCCACTGCGGAAACCGGCATATTGCGGAATTTAGAGGAGGGTCCGTGCAGATAATAGGACAACTCGCCCCCCCCCGCCACCAGGAGGGGGGGAAAGAAAAAAAAAGGACGGTCCCGTTGCAGTTCCTCCCCGGCGCCACTAGCGGGCGCTCGCCCCCCCGCAGCGCCGCCCGGCCACGCAGCACCACACAAAGGCCGCCGCCGCCATTACTCGCAGCGAAGGCCTCCCCCTCCCCCCACATTCCGCCAGGCGCTCCCCCTCACCCCCCCCCCCGCCGGGCCTGCGCAAAGCCGGGCGGCACGCGCCCCTAGAACAAAAACCCTCGAGACAAAGCGCGCGCCCCGCTCCCCCTCCCAGACTCCTTAGCGCGGGCGGGCGCGCGCTCCCGCTTCTCCCTCTCCCCTTCCCCCCCCCCCGCTCGCGTCCGCGCGCACACACAAAAGCCGCCATTGTGTACGGACGGGGGGGGACAATACCCGGGGCCAGGCGGGCCCCGACACGAAGCCCTCCCCGGCCCCCCTCCAGACCCCTTTCGCCTCCATTTCTCTCCCCTTCGACGCCACCGCCCTCGCCCCGCTGAGATGGGGGGGGCGCGCCCTGAGGGAATCGGGACCCAAGGAGAATCGAAAAACGGGCCTGAGGGGAAACTGTTAGCGCTGCGCCACAGGCCGCCTCCTGGGGAGATGGCGAGGGGGGAAAGGAGGAAGATGAGGAGAGAGAAGGCTTTCAGGACGGCGCCGCCCTTCTGTTGCTCCGACTCACCTGCTGATCCAGCCCGAGCGCATTTTCCACCGCCACATGACTCATCCCTGAAGAGTACCGGGGGGACTGGAGGTTAGCACTGCGGATCGAACGTGTCCGGTCGCAACGCGAAGCACCTCGCACCGGGAAACTGCGGCTCTGGAGCGCCCGGCGCGGCCACGGGCCCTAATATACCCCCTCCACGTCTCCTACGTCATCACGTTCGACGTGCCAGCCTCTTCTCCCTCCCTTCTCCCCGCACCCTTCCTCCCCCTCTCTCCCCCTCGGCCGCCGCGCGTTCGATCGGGCGTAACCTCGCGAGAACTGCCCGTCCCTTAGCGCGCCGGAGGCCTCAAAACCTCGCGAGAATTGCCCCCCTCCCACCTCGAGCCGCCTTCAAGTCTCGCGAGATTCCCCCTCCGCCGCCCGAAGGGCCGAGCGTGACGCGGAGGGAGAATGGCCGCTTCTTGCCCTCGCCCCCCCCCCCCCCTTTTTTTTTCCAGTCTTTTCTCCGCCCCGGTTTCGGGGAGCCCGAGAGGATCCCCTCGGGTTTCTTTACCGACTCTCCTCCCGCCCAGGGCGCGGCCTCCCCGGCCCTAGCGGTCGCCGCGGAGGAGCCGAGGACGAAGACGGGGACAGGTCACGTGACGGCCGGGGTCGGGCCCGGCGGCCATCTTGTGGAAAAGAGGAAGAGAAGGGGCCGTGGGGGACGGGGCCGGGGAGGGGAAGGGTGGCGGCTCGTCTGAGGGGAAAAGGGGAAGGGGAGGGAGGCTGGGGACCCTACAGGGCCGAGCTGGGGCGGCCGGGCGGCTCTGAGGGGCCCGAGCCTCCCCTCAGGCGCGGCCTCCCCTGTGACCCCGCCGCCTCCCCCTCCGACAATGAGGCGTCAAATGGTCTCATTGTTGCGCAGCTCCCCGCCCTCCCCACGTCCATCTTTTCTGGAATAAACCACACTTCCCCACACACACACACACACACAAAAAAAAAAAAAAGGTATTAAGCGCCCAGTCCCGGCCGGGCTCTGTGCTAAGCGCTGGGGTAGGTTGGGATAAAGAAGGAGCCGGGCCTAGGGCGAGACTGCCATTCTTCTATTCAGTCGGGTTTAGTGAACAGTTGGTATGTGCGGAGCAGCTACTAAGCGCCTGCAAAGCAAGATTCGGCCACAGAGAGAGACCGGCCCTGCCCCTCCACGGGCACACAGGCCAAACGGGGGAGGCAGGCCGCAAAATAAAGCAAAAATAAATAGTCCGGTGACATTATCAAGATAGAACCGAAGATAGATACACATCATCGATAGAGTAATAAAATACACAAATACGCACAGGTGCTGAGGGGAGGAGGAGCAGAGGGAAAGGGAGGGCTCAGTCTGCTCCTCTGTGTGGGGCCTGGGGCAAGTCCCTTCATTATTAATAATAATGGTATTTGTTAAGGATGCAAAGCACTGTTCTAAGCGCTGGGAGGGATACAAGGTGATGAGGTTGTCCCACCTGGGGCTCACAGTCTTCATCCCCATTTTGTAGACGAGGTCACGGTGGCCCAGAGAAGTGAATTAATAATGTTGGTGTTTGTCAAGCGCCTACTATGTGCAAAACACTGTTCTAAGCGCTGGGGTAGATGCAGGGTAATCAGGTTGTCCCACATGAGGCTCACAGTCTTAATCCCCATTTTACAGATGACTTGCCCAAAGTCACACAGCTGACAAGGGGCAGAGGCCAGATTAGAACCCACGACCTCTGACTCCCAAGCCCGGGCTCTTTCCACTGAGCCACGCTGCTTCATCCGATTCGGTTTGTATTTACTGAGCGCTTACTATGTGCGGAGCACTGTACTAAGCTTTTGGAATGTACAGTTCGGCCACAGAGATGATCCCTGCCCGATAACGGGCTCACAGTCTGAACAGGGGAATCAGCAAAGCAGAAGAGAACAAAACAACATCATCAAGATAAATAGAATCATAGAGATGTGCACTAGGCCCAGGGACCTCCTCTGTAAAATGGGGATTCATTCAATCGTATTTATGGAGTACTTACTGTGTGCAGAGCACTGTACTAAGCGCTTGGGAAGGTACAACACAATATACAGTGACATTCCCTGCCCACAGTGAGCTCACAGTCTAGAGAGCAGGGGAGACAGATATCAATACAAATAAATAAAATGAGAGATATATATACATAAATGCTGTGGGGCTAGGATGTGGGGAAGAGCAAAGGGAGTAGGAGATGAGGAAATGAGGGGTGGAGAATAAGGCTTTGAAGGCGGGGAGAGTATTTGTCTGTCGGGTTTGAGGAGGGAGGGCATTCCAGCCCTTGCTGTTTGCTTGATTTGGGGAAAGTCACTTCTCCATTTATCGAGAATAGGGATTAAATGCTTGTTCTTCCTACTTGGGCTGGGAACCCTCGTGAGACGCAGGCTGTGTCCGACCTACTTATCCGCCACCTACTCCAGCATTTTGTACAGTGCTTGGCACATAGTAAGAGCTTAACGCACAATTAAGGAAACAGAGTGGCTAATCAATCGTATTTATTGAGCGGTTTTTATGTGGGAGAGTACAGTACAACAGAATTAATAAAAGCATTCCCTGACAATAGTGAGTTTACAGTCTAAAGCACAGTGGAAAAAGCATGGGTCTGGGAGTCAGAGGACCTGGGTTCTAATCCCAGCCCCACCACTAGTCTGCTGTGAGATCTATAGCAAGTCACTTGACTTCTCTGTGCCTCAGTTCTCTCATCTGCAAAAAGGAGATTTTTTTTTAATGATATTTGTTGAGTGCTTAACTATGTGCCAGGCACTGTACTAAGTGCTGGGTAGATATAGGCTAAGCAAGTTGGACACAGATATAAGTCTTATCCCCATTTTACAGCTGAGGTATTGAGGCACAGAAGTAAAGTGACTTGCCCAAGGTCCACACAGCAGATGAGACGGAGCCAGAATTAGAACCACCCAGGTCCTGCTGACTCCCAGGCCCATGCTCTATCCACTAAACTGTGCTGCTTCTTTCAATGATAATCATAATACCAAAAATAAAATAATATTTTTTCAGATACTGTTCAATTCTTGGTCTTCTGTCTACTTAATAATACTAATAATTATGGCATTTGTTTAGTGCCTACTATGTGCCAAGCACTGTTCTAAGATGCTGGGGTGGATACAAGGTAATTCAGTTGTCCCACGTGGGGCTCACAATCTTAATCCCCATTTTACAGATGAGGTAACTGAGGCACAGAGAAGTGAAGTGATTTGCCCGAAGTCACACAGCTGATAAGTGATGGAGCCGGGATTAAAACCTACGACCTCTGACTCCCAAGTCCGGGCTCTTTCTGCTAAGCCATGACACTTCTCAAGGTAATCAGGTTGTCCCACAAGAGGCTCACAGTCTTAGTCCCCATTTTACAGATGAGGTAACAGGCACAGAGAAGTTGAGTGACTTGCCCAAAGTCACACAGCTGATAAGTGGTAGAGTGGGGATTAGAACTCATGACCTCTGACTCCCAAGCCCGTGCTGTTTCCACTAAGCCATGCTGCTAGTTAGACTGTGAGCTCCATGTGGGACCAAATTATCATGTCTTTACCCCAGTGCTTAGTACACTGTTTGACATATAGTAAGTGCTTACAAATATCATAATTATGATTAGAGAGACATCTTAGGTCTAAGTGATATGCAGCTTATTTGTCCTGATGATGGGGAAGGGGGAAAGGGATCTTCTGCAATCAGGTGGTTTTGCTGTTTGACATCAAAGTCCCTCCTCTAAAATAAGTGAATTTACTACTGTTTCTGAGATTGGCCCTTTATTCCTGGATTCCCCTGCTTTGGCTCCTGTTTGCTTATCGGTCAAACACAAAACTAATTCAAGGATGGAGTCTTTTACCATATCCTGAATGTAGTTAAATGTAAAATTTTTAATGTTAGCATGGAAGGATTCAAGGGGCCTCAACCCCCAAGAAAAGCCCTCATTTTCCCCATTTTCTGTAATAATAATAATGATGCTATTTGTTAAGTGCTTACTATGTGCCAAGCATGGTTCTAAGCACAGGGGTAGATAAAAGGTTATCAGGTTGTCCCGGGTGGGGGCTCACAGTCTTAATTCCCATTTTACAGATGAGGTACCTGAGGCCCAGAGAAGTGAAATGACTTGCCCACAGTCACAGAGCTGACAAATGGCGGATCAGGATTCGAACCCATGACCTCTGACTCCCAAGCTCCTGCTCTTTCCACTTAACTAAGAATTCAAATCCCAAAGGAAGAGATAATCCCTGGTGAACATTGATGAGATGCTCAGTTTATCCCTTAAGCAATGGTCTACATTAGTTGACCCTCATTTACTACTAGGCCAACTAAAGGCATAACTCAGGAGTTGCAAACTCTGATGCTGTTTCCCTTCTGCAGGCAGATTTAGGTCGCAGTCCAATTTAGTTAGTCTGATTTGGGATTGACCAAACGAGCTCAAACATATGTTCATAAATATGGCTTGTTAAACTCATTTGCAAAAATCAGTTGGGTAACGCTGTAGGAGGTATTGTCACCGAATTGTTCTTACACACTTTGTTCATTATGCTACCTACCGTCTGAGTGTAATTGTCATGCAACTTCCTTCCAGGACACTACTCTGAAAAGGTAAATTCACACCCTAGCTTCTCTTTTGCCGCCAGATCCTGCTAAAGGACCTACCCTGCCCTATCAGTCAATCAGTGATATTTACTAAGCACTTCTGGGGTGCAAAGCGCTGTACTAAACCCTTGGGAGAGTCCACTGCAACAGAGTTGGTAGACGTGTTCCTTTCGCCCCAGGATCTTACCATCTAGACGGGGAGACAGACGTTAAAATAAATTACAGCTATATATATATTGCTCTACTTTTAGGACCATATGTTGGTTTTGATGTGGTTAATCCACACTTTCAAGCAGTAGCGAGCATTGGCTGCAAACATATTCATCTGAAAAAGCCCAGGCAGTGCAGATCAAAGTAACACTTGGCAAAGTATTACTTCCCCTGAGCCCACTTTCTGTTTGCACCCAAATGACAAGTTTCCACTGGGGAAACCACCTATATACCCAGCAGACAAGCGGCAGAGCTGAGATTAGAAGGACCTGGGTTCTAATCTCAGCTCCGCCACTTGCCTGTGGTGTGACCTTGGGCTAGTCACTTCGCTTCTCTGTGCCTCAGTTCCCTCATCTCTGAAACGGGGATTAAGACTGTGAGCCCCATGTGGGCCATGGACTGTGTCCAACCTGATCAGCTTGTAACTACCCATGTGCTTAGTACAAAGCCTGGCACATAGTAAGCGTTTAAGAAATCCCATATAAAAATACACATTATGGATTCCCAAAAGAGATTTAATATGCCAAAAAATTCAAGGACGAAAGGAGACATTTTCTTATGGGTGTCCCTTAGTTTTTATTTTCCAAGACCTTTTCGAACTCTAATTCCTTTGTTGAAACTAATTTCTGGGACAGAATGAAGCAAGTCAGAAATTGTATTGAGCAGAGATTTGGAAGAGTATTTGCAAATATTTTGCTATTTCTACTCCTGTTACAGTGGTAAGCTTCTTGGAGGCGGGGAATTTGTTACTTTGCTTTGTATTTCCTGTTTCCCACAGGGCATCACACCCAGGAGGGTGCTTGATAAATGTGATTATTCCCATTATTTTTATTACCTGTTTAGCTGATCCAAATCAGGAGTGGAATGGATGAGTTAGGGTGGGCCTGGAAGTCAACAACATGCTAAGGATATGATTGGTAGCTACTAAGGAGGTCATTCTGGTAAGATAGGGATCAGTGATGTAGCCTGAGGTATTGGTGTCAATGAGGCAAATAAAAATTAAAGGGAATTAAGAGGAGCCTAGTCATCTGCCTGAGAGAAGAACAGGATGATCCAGACAATTTAGGCCCAGGAGAGACTGAGACAAATGGAAACCTGGGTGTAGTTCTTGAGAAGCAACGTGCCCTAGTGGAAAGACTACTGGCCTGGGAGTCGGGAGACCTGGGTTCTAATCCCAGCTCCGCTACTTTCCTACCGTGTGGCCTTAAGCAAGCCATTTAACTTCTCCGTCTTCAATTTCTTCAAATGTAAAATGGAGATAAGATCCCCATTCCCCCCCTCTCTGTGAACCCTATGTGGGACAGGAACTGTCTGTGGCCTAAGCGTGGATGTTCTATCTACCCCCACTGCTTAGTAGAGTGTTTGGCACACAGCATTTAACAGATATTGCTTTAGTAGTATTATTGTTCATAAACATGAGAATGAAAGGGTATGATTAGAGAGGGATTTATGACTTGAACATTTTATTTTGGGGTGAATTGGTGTTTGAATTGGGAATCAGGTTGAAATAGGATATATTTTCAATAAAACACTACTGTGCTGTTTTCAGTTTGAATTACAGGGTATCCTCATTAACATCAACATATGAACCCTCTAGTCCTATCACTGCACTTAGGATAGCTAAGCAACAACATTACTTGGTCCACATCAACGGACTTGCCAATACTGGCCTTTGTTGAGGCCCTCTCAAACTTCTAGTCTCCTCACCCCTTCCCCATTTTTTACTCTAATTTAATTATAATTAATTATGGTATTAGTATAATGCTTACTATGTGCCAGACACTGTACTAAGCCTGGGGTGGATACAAGCAAATGGGGTTGGACACAGTCCCTGTCCTACGTGGGGCTCCCAGTCTCAATCCCCATTTTACAGATGGGGTCACTGAGGCACAAAGAAGTGAAGTGACTTGCTCAAGGTCAAACAACAGACAAATGGCTGGATCAGGCTTAGAAGTCAAGTCCCCCTGACTCCCAGGCCTGAACTCTATCCACTAGACTACACTGCTTCTCCTGCTCTTCTTGAATTGCACTGAATGCTCATCTGCTCACCCAATTTCAACAATCCTCTCTAAGCAAACCCCTTAGTGAGTGGTGTTTATTGAGCACTTACTGGGTGCTGAGCACTGTACTAAGCACTTGGGAAAGTACATGACAATAGAGTTGATAGATGCAATCCCTGCCTAGCCAGCCACTTTCTATTCTCACATTCCTTCCTATCAGTGGGACACCTTCACTTGGACATCTTGCCACCCATCAAAACTCTGCATTTGAAAATGGCTCCTCTTCCTTCCTCCACCTCTTCCCGTTCATTTTCCTACCCCTTTCTTCAACACCACTGTTCTCTCAGGCCCACAAACTTGAAGTCAGATTCGACTCTGGGATCTTTCATTCCCCACATCCAGTCTGTCACCAAACCTACCGATTTTTCCTCTGAAATTCTTCAGAGAGCCGCCTGTCTGCCTGTCTCCCCTCAGAAACATTACCCTAATAAAAGCTATTGTTTCAAGAGCCTCTTTGGTGGTCTCCCTGCCTGAAGAATCTCAATCTCTCTCTCTCTCTTTCTCCCCACCCAATCCTACATTCAACAACACAGGTCTTCTTTCACCACTCGTCACAAACTTATACTCCTGACAATTGACGTCAAGCCATCCAACCAACTGAGCACTCTGCATCTAAGTCATCTCCTCTTCTGCAAGACTCCATCTTGAACCCTGCCCAATCTAAACACCTCCATCTTCTAGTGATGGTAATATTAATGGTATTTATTAAGTGCTGACTGTGTGTGGAGCAGTACCTTAGTGGGAAAGATACACAGGTGGTGTTTAGGCAGCGGGCTTGACTGTTCCACTCCAAACGATCACTCACACCTACCTCTGTCCCCTCTCCCACTCAAGAAACATCCTCTCTCCTATTAAAAATCCACCCCGAACTGGACCTTCTCTGATTAATCCCCAACCCCTATCCGAATCGCTCCACTCCCTTTACTTCCCCAGCCCTTGGTTACACGTATAGGAATATATGAGATAGCAGAAATACCTGGGTGATCAATTTTTTTTCTATTGAAGGAATTTTTCCTTCTTTTTTCTTTACAAGGATTCCCTTCCTTTCTGCATATGCATACCCAAATGGTGACACAGAAATGTGTGTGCATACACACGCACGCACACAGTTGCCCACATCGACGAACTAGTACACATGCACTGTGCCTGGCACATAGTAAGCGCTTAACAAATACCATCATCATATAAATACCACACGCACACATTCTCACTTTGTGTATGTGTCTCTTGTCAGTCTCCCACCGCCCTGCCCAGAGCCAAGACCCACTCCTTGAAGGGCAGCTGAGTGAAGAATTCTTACTCCCCCTCTTCCCTCACCTCGCACCCCAACGTCCTCGGGAGCCCTTCAAGTCTGGGTAGGAAGGGACGAGGCCGGGCAGCGCTCTGGGGCATTGCCTTCTCCCCCAGGCCCTGGGTGAGGTTCTGGGAGGAGCAAGGAAAAGGAAGGGGAAGGGGTAAGCCAGTGCCTTCTGTTTCTTCCCCCCTCACTGTGGTTGGGCAGGCCAGGGCACAAACTTCCCTGAGCAAGAACTGGGTGGGAGGGGGATGGGACCAGAGAGAAGGAGGAGAAGGAAGCTGAACTGGTAGGAGCCTGGTGATCCAAGGACAACTACAGGAGAGAAGGGCAGTAGAGTTGTTCCTGAGAGAGTTGCCCCTGGGAGGGTGTGGCAGGGAGACTGTAAACCTGTTGTGGGTAGGAAATGTGTCTGTTTATTGTTCTAGTGTACTCTCCCAAGTTCTGTGTGCCATGCACACAGTAGATGCTCAGTAAATACGATTGAATGAATGAATGAGGATAGGCATGGGAGAGAGTGCCAGAGCAGGACAGGGAGCTGTAGCCCCAGGGGAGGGTGTGGTGGGGGAAGAAGGGGAAGGCCAGGGAAGGTTCATCTTGACCTTAGGCACTGCTCTCAATCCAGTCCCTGCCCCTGGGAGTTTCCTTTTCCCACAGCAAACCCTCACTCCAGCACTTCCTGCTCACTCCAGAGCCAGATGTCTTCGTAGTTTCAGCCTGGCAGGCCCGGACCCTCCTGCCTTTCTGTTGCTCTGTGCTGCCATGCTTCCATCATCATCATCACAGTGATAATAGTAATAATAGTAATGGTGGTATTTGTTAAGCACTTCCTATGTGCCAGGCACTGTTCTAAACCGCTGGGGTAGATACAAGGTAATCAGGTTGTTCCACCTGGGTCTCACAGTCTTAATCCCCATTTTACAGACGAGGGAACTGAGGCACAGAGTGATATTTCTTAAGCACTTATTTTGTGCCCAGTTCCGGAGTAGATACAAGATAATCAGGTCAGACACAATTCCTGTCCCACATGGGGCTCCCAGCTCAAGGGGGAGGGAGACCAGGTATTAAATTCCCATTTTACGGAAGAGGAAACTGAGGCCCAGAGAGGTTAAGTGATTTGCCCGAGGTCACACAACAGGCAAGCAACGGAACCAGGATTAGCACCCAGGACTCCTGACTCGTAGTCTTGGGCTCTTGCCCTAGGCCACACTTCCTTTCCTCTCTCCTTTCCTTCGTCCCCTGCACCTGATCAGCTATTTCTTCTGCCCTTCTCGGGGTCCATCCCGATGCTACAGGGTTAGTGGCTGAAATGACCTTTATGACCATCCCTTATAAACACCCAATCCCCTACACCTCTTTCAGTAAACCTGCCCACAAAGCCAGAAGCCAGAGCAGTTCTGAAATCTCTTAGGAAATGGCTAAAACGTAGTGTGCCAGGAGACCAATCTAAAAGGCCATTCAGCAAAATGACTTGTATGTGAAAATGGTGACAGTTTCATGTGATAACAGTTTCATGCGAGGTATCTCATGGCTTAAGAGAGCAAGCGAATGGCAGCAAATCAAAAGAATACAAATTATGAGTTTTAAATCCACCTTTACTGTCATATGTGACCTTAAGCAAACATTTCAACATTTTCTCTGTATTGGTAATTTGTAATATGGGGATAGCATCAGTCCAAACCTCAAATGGGTGACAGTAAGAGAAGTTTTGTTTGCTAATGGAAGGAAAGAGGTTAAAAGACCCTGAAAGGATGCAATCCCAACACCTCCAGGAAGGCTTCCCCAACCCCCTCATCATTTAGCCCAAAATCCATTCTTAGGCCCTAGATACTTTATTCCTATCCTTAGCACTTATGTACATATGTGTTTCTATTGGTATTTTCATTTGAATATAGAATTATTTATTCAGCTACTATCTTGAAGTATTGAATGAATTCATTCACTTGTCCCTCCTCCTCACACAATTTGAAAATAAGCTTCAATCTTAGATAGTGAGCCCCTTGGGGTCAAGGATTGTTATACTTGTTATAGTTTGTCAAGAACTCAGCACAGTTTGACACTTAATCTGTGCCCGCTAGACTGTAAACTTGCTGTAGGCAGGGAATATGTCTATATATTGTTTTATTCTCCCAGTGTTCTGCACACAGTAGGCACTCAATAAATACAATCGACTGACTGACAAATATGCATTCATTGAATGGAGAGGCAGTAAGGCCTAGTAGATGGACCACAGGCCTGGGATTCAGGAGACCTGGTTCTAATTCCTGCTCTGCCATATACCTGCAGGGTGACCTTGGGCAAGTCACTTAACTTCTCTCTGCCTTAGTTTCCTCTTCTGTCAAAATGGGGTTAAAATGCCTGTTGTCCTTTTCCCTTAGAAAGTGAGCCCTATGAAGGTCAGGGACTGTGTCACATCTGGTAATATTTTATCTACCCCAGCACGTAGCACAGTGTTGTGCCCATAGTAGGTGCTCAATAAATGCCTCATTTATTTTTCTCATTTCATTATTATTATTTTTATCAAAACAAGCCAAAAACCCTCTAATACATGCCATGTGGAACCAGTGGTAAAGTTAACCTCCCCCGTTCTCCAAGGCTGATCCGTAAGGCAGAACCTCTTTGCCCAGAGTTCCATTGCCCAGTTCTGCACTTCCTATTGATGGGAATAAAGTACAAAGAAGGAGGAGTTTAGAGGTAGTTGCAAGAGATAGCTGTAGGTGTGGGCATGAGACCAACCAAAGGAAAGTTACCCTGAGCCTACTTCAAAATCTCGAAAATTAGACTGTCTTTCGGTTTACATTTCCTAGAGACCAGGTCATTTTTCTTTGCATCCGGATGTCCATTCTCCACTCTCTTCATCAACATTAGATGATGAGGAAGTGTCCAAGGGTGTGACAGCTCCACCCAGTAAATTGAACACTGTCCTTTAGGATTTCTTTAGATACAGAAAGTCTTGGTGTCACCTGAATCACTGCCTCAGAGCTCCGATTTACGGAGAGGCAGTTCACAGGTTGCATAAAGCCAGGGAGCTAGGGCATGATATTTGGCTGGAACATAGAGGGTGCCAAAAATGGCTCCAGGTATGGTGGCCATATCCCGCTTTAGCTAGGACAATCAAGTGTCACTTGTCACACAGCAGACAAGTGAAGGAGCTGGGATTAGAACCCATGACCTTCTGACTTCCAGGCTGGCTTGGCACACAGCAAGTGCTCAGTAAATATGATAGATTGATTGATCAAAAACACTGAATTTAGTAATTTAGTTCAATTTAATTTAGTAATTTAATGTTGGTATTTGTTAAGCGCTTACTATGTGCAGAGCACTGTTCTAAGCGCTAGGGTAGATACAGGGGAATCAGGTTGTCCCATGTGGGGCTCACAGTGTTAATCCCCATTTTACAGATGAGGTAACTGAGGCACAGAGAAGTGAAGTGACTTGCCCAAGGTCACACAGCAGACAAGTGTCAGAGCTGGGATTCAAACTCATGACCTCTGACTCCAAAGGCCATGCTCTTTCCACTGAGCCACGCTGCTTCTCTAGTAGACCAGCGGGAACCACTTTCTTCTAATCAAACAAGGATGATTCCAAAATGTAAACTAAAAATATAGATACAAGTGGACTCAAAATATAAAAACATGCTAGCCCTCCTTTTATTCTTGCTTTATATTATCAATATAACTTTTCTTCCTTTCAACTGAAAGGTGATAAAGCCCTTTTATGCTAGGTTTCCTTTCAGTTTTGAAAACACAGGACCCTAGCTGTAATCCAGATCTGTTGATGAAGAGGGTGACTCCTATCAGAAAGTGGCTTGGCCTAGTGATAGACCTGGGGCCTGGGCGTCAGAGGACTTGGGTTCTAATCCCGGTTCTGCCTCTTGTCTGCTGTATGGCTTGGGCAAGTCACTTCACTTCCCTGTGCCTCAGCTCTTCTGTGAGCCCCAAGTGGGACATAGACTGTGTCCAACCTAATCACCTTATATCGACCCCAGCGCTTAGTACAATGCTTGATGCATGGTAAGCACTTAACAAATACCATTTAAAAAGGAAAAGAAAACCCAACATGGATGAGCCTTGGTTCTGAGATTTCAGGATCGAGAGCCTGCTTGGTGGAATTATATTGTACTTTCTCAAACGCTTAGTACAGTGCTCTTGCAAACAGTAAGAGCTCAATACATGTGCCTTGCCCCTCCCAGTCTCTCATCCCTGCCAATATTGTTCTCTCTGGGACATGAAGCGCAGCAAAGCGATAGGCAGGCAGGGATGCAGCACGGTGTAAAGTCTTTACCCATGTTAGCCAGATACAGGCAGAACCAGGACTATAATCCAGGTCTCCTGATTTCCAGAGCAGTCAATCAGTGGTATTTTTTCAGCACTTACTGTCTGAAGAAAACCATACTAAGTGCTTGAAAGAGTACAATTCAATAAAGCTGATGGACATAATTCCTGCCCTCAAGAGCTTTTAGTCTGGTGGGATAGACATTTTTTTTTTTAATATTAATGCCTTTCTCCATTGTGGGCAGAAATGTGTCTGTTTGCACTCTGCACACAGTAAGCGCTCAATAAATACAATCAACTGACTGACTGACTGACATTACAGTATGTTTCAGATAGGAGAAGTGCCAAATGTGAAGAGATAGACATAAGTACCGTGGAGCAGGGGTAGGGTGAAAATCAGAGTGCTTAAGGATGACAGTGGGGTGGGGAGAGAAAGTGTTTAAAGGGTACAGACCCAAGTGCACAGCAGGGACAGAAGGAAGAGAGACTAGTTGGGGAAATGAGTGGTTAGTCAGGAAAGGCCTCTTGAAGGAGGTGTGATTTTTAGTGGGGCTTTGAGGATGGGGGAGAGTGGTAGTCTGTCAGCTTTGAAGGTAGAGGGAGTTCCAGGCCAGAGGGAGAACATGACCAAAGGGCCATTGTTGAGACAGATGAGATCAAGGTACAGTTGGCATCGGAGGAGCAAAGTGTGGGGGTTGGGTTGTAGTAGGAAATCACATGCCAACTCTTTTTATTGTACTCTCCCAAGCTCTCAGTACAGTGCTCTGCACAAAGTAAGTGCTCAATAAATACCATTGATCGATTGAAATCAGCGAGGAAAGGTAGGAGGGGGGTGAGCAGATTGAGTGCCTTAAAGTCAATGGTAAGGAGTTTCTGTTTGACCTGGAAGTGGATGGGCAGCCATTGGAGTTTTTTGAAGAGTGAGGAGGTATGGGCTGAACGTTTCTTCAGAAAAACAATTCGGGCAGCAAAGCACTTGGGAGAGTATAATATAACAGAGCTGGCAATCCACGTTCCCTGCCCACAAGGAGCTTACAGCGCCAACCTGCTCACTACCTTGAATCTCATCTGTCTTGTCGACGACCGTCTGGTTGTGTTCTCCCTCTTACCTGGAACTCTCTCTCTCTTCATTTCTGACAGACCAACACTTTCCTCATCATCAAAGTCCTACTAAAGTTCGGACCAAAGAAGGGAGAAATCGGAGTCAGTGCTCATTCCACAGTCTTCAGAGCCAGGCTGCTTCTGATTTATTCACCTTCAGCTCCTAAAGAAAGCCAGAACTTGTGTCACCCCGACTAAAGAGAAAATTTATCTCTCTGCAACTACCGACGGACCTTTCTGGGAAAATGAAGCAAGGTACTGAAATAAGGACGATCTTGAATACTGAATACAGGGTGTCTGGCAACTCTTCCATGTGATTACAAAAGCACTGTTTTGGATGGGGGGGGGTTGTATTTTTTTTTTAACTTTACTGGATTTCATCTTCCTTTTTCCATCCCCCCAGTGCATGGTTTGCATGGTTTGCCTTCTATAACGGCATGTCTCTCCTCTTCTTTTATTGCAATATTCTACAGGCCATTACAGTGTTGGGAGGGAAGAGTGAAAAGATCCTTTTCTCCGTAGTTGAGACAACCCCCAACTCCTTTAGGGCAAGCTCTGTGTTTTCAGTGGGCAGACCTTAAGTAGAGGCAGCAAATCAAGGACAAGAAAGAGCCACCATTGGCATTCATTCATTCATTCAGTGGAACTTATTGACTGCCTACTTTGTGCAAAGCACTGAACTGAGTGCTGGGGAAAAAGAAAATGTGTCTTAATTTTACATGGTAAGAGGTTCCTTTTAATTGTATAATGGCCGGTGGGGCCCTTTTTCTAATATTATTATAATATTTGTTAAGCGCTTACTACGTATATAGCACTGTTCTAAGCACTAGGGTAAATACAAATTAATCCAGTCAGACACAGATCCTGTCCGACGCGGGGCTCACGGTCTAAGTAGGAGGGAGAACAGGCATTGAATCCCCATTTTATAGATGTGGCAACTGAGACCCAGAGAAGATAAGCGAGTTGCCCAGGGTCACACAGAAGATTAATGGTGGAACTGGAATTAGAACTCAGGTCTTCTGACAAGGCCTGTATCACCATTGAAATTTGGAAGCCCACCATAGATGGCGCTGGAGAGTCAAATTTAGTTTGAATGTTCTAACTCCACTCCTTAAGTTCATAAAACATGGACTTATTTTATATAAAGGCCTCCAGATAGGTTTGAAACCCAAACAGAAGACCAAATGTGAACCGTTGGCTGGGAAACAGTGTGGCCTTGAGAAAAGAGCACAGGCCTGGGAGTCAATGGACTTGGATTCTAATCCCGGCTCTACCGCTTGCCTTCTGCAGTATCTTGGGCAAGTCACTTAACTTCTCTGTACCTCAGTTTCCTCATCTGTAAAGTGGGGAATTCAATACCTGTTCTCCCTCCTACTTAGACTGGGAGCCCAGTGTAGAACAGGGACTGTGCCTGATTATCTTGCTTCTACCCTGGCAGTAAGTTCAGTGCTTGGCATGTAGTAAACGTTTAACAAATACCAAAGTTATTACTGTTATTTTTAGTACAGAAAAGCAAAGTGACCTAGTATCAAATCCCTAACTCCACCTCTCTTTTGAAGGTTATAAAGGTCATCCCCATAGCAAAATTAGAAAGTTAGAAAGCAGGTTCACTTGCTCACTGAATTTTTGTCCTGAGACAGATGCCCAATAAATTTAGTGTTGACCACCACATCCACTTTTGATTGATTTAAAAAAACCCCTACAATTCCTTTAGAGACCATTTATATTGTCTGTTGCTTCAAGAGAAATATTTGCTTGGGGCTAAGGGCCGGACCGGTGTTATTTTTACACTACTCTGCTTGAACAGTTCCCTTTGCCTTTCCCTCCTTCCTTCCCTTTCCTGCCCTCTGTCCTCTGCTGACTATTTATGGAGGTCCTAAGGGAGGGTTCTGGGAAAAGAAGTTGAGACAGGTGGCTGGCTCAGGCTCCAAATAAGAATAAAATTATGCTTCTTAGTGTTTCTTAGAAGCAGAACGGCGTAGTGCATAGAGGATTGGCCTTTAGGTCATTCAACTTTCCGTACTTCCCTCTTGATTAGATTTTGCTAGGTTCTTTTGCGTTGAATTATTATAAAATGTAGGAGAAGAAAAGTGATGTAAGTTACGGAGGGTTGGACTCAGTTGCCTGGAAATCTCCCACATTCTCTGCCACCCGTGCCATGCAAGTGGAAAGCAGCGTGGCCTTGGGAAAAGAGCCCGGGTCTGAGAACCAGAGAACCTGGTTCTAATCCCAGCTCAATCAGTTGTTTCCTATGTGACCTTGGGTCTCAGTTACCTCACCTGAAAATGGGGATTGTGAGCCCCATTTGGGAAAGGGACTGTGTCTAAACCAATTTGCTTGTATCCGCCCCAGCATGTAGTATAGTGCCTGGCACATAGTAAGTGCTTCACAAATACCACCATTATTATGAGCAATATGTGTGCGTGTGTGTGTGCATGCGTGTGTGTGCATTTTTGAAGGTGACTCTACAAGCAGTGAGTTTCTCTCCTCTTGTTCAGTAGCAATGAAAAGCCCTGTGTGTGAGATGACAATCGATTCCACACTTAGTGCTCTCAAAGGTAATATCTGAGACTTGATCTTTCTGAAGCATTAGACTGCGAGCCCTATGCAGGACAGGTACTGAGTCCTATCTGATTATCTCCTATCTACCCCAGTGCCAGTCACTAAATGGCAGCTTCTTGGGTATCCCAAAGTCACCCGTCCTCCTCTCACACCCTCGTGAGGTGGTCATCATTGCTTTGATGCTGGTTACCGTGTTCTAGGACCGTGATGTCAGTGACCCTATCTTGCCACTTGATGTTAAATTTATGGCTCACTGGTAGCAATGATGATGTTGCTCAAGAAACCAGATGGGCCGTCTCCATTTGGAGTAGATCTTACCTCCATGTGGGAGGTAGGGAATCTCCCATTTTGAAGGGCTTCCATTTAGAGAGTGCAACCAAGTGGCCTCTTGACCATGAACCCTGCTTGTCAATTCCCAAAGGTTGGTCCTCTTGATTCTGTTTTCTCCTTCTTTGTCCCTCCATGAATAACTGGATCTTGTGCTACCTAGGCAACAGGATTCAGGAGCAGTTGCCAACAAAAATCTTTGGTTGTTTGCAGGGTTTCCTAGGCGTAGGCTGATACAAAATCTTGGCCTTCTGAGGACTTATTGTCAAACGAGAGCTCAGTGCTGACTTTTCCAAGCAATTCCTAATCATCGGCATATGTTCTTGTATATGTGCCATCAAAACAGAGACCCCAACATATAGCAGTGTCTGATTGACGGTCTCAGACTTACCATAGTCTTTGGAGACTAAGTCGGAAGAGTTTCCGGTAGCTTACGTTCATATCAATATCCAGACCCCTGCTGCATCCTCGAGCTGATCCTGGAGAGATTAAATTGAACAGGATCGGTCTCCTCAATGCTAATAATGACCATAATAATAATACCTTGATTTTCTGAAGCACTTTTGTTCCCCAAGCACGTTAACATCACCAATCCCATTTCTGTCCTTACAGCAACCTGGTGAAGTCAGAAAAGACAGGTATCATTCTCCCCATTTCATAGATGAGGAAATTGAGGCCTGCAGAGGTTTTGACTTGCCCAAGGTCATCAATCTGCTTGGGGCATAGACGAAACTAGGACTAGGGTCTGCCAACTCTCAGACCCCATTCTCTTTCCGTGACACCCCACGGCTCTCTCGTATCTAATCAATCAGTCAATCGCATTTATTGAGCACTTACTGTGTGCAAAGCGCTATTCTAAGCACTTGGGAGAGCACAACTGTTACATTCCTGCCCACAAGCTGCTCACAATCTAGAGGGGGAAACAGACATTAATATAAATAAACAGCTAAATAAATAAATAAATAAATAAATAAATAAATAAATAAATAACATATATCTAGCCTAGAATAACCATTTCAATATATTCAACCATTTCTCGCTGGAAGATAGTAAACCTAGAAAATAAGCCTGAATTAAATAGAAGGATTTTCTAGAAGGTTCATGGGAACACTGATGGAAGGAACTACTTCTCTAGCAAATATCCTGGCTCATGTGCACTCCTTGAAAGATATTCTAGTTTGATTTTTCACTCCCAGACTGTGGCCAGGTCTACCCTAACAAATTAGCCAAGTAATTTTGGCTGACACTACTGTTTGTCTTCAGTTATCAGATATTTTGAGTGACAAGTATATTTTCATTTCAATTATCTGATAACTGGTAAATTATCTGATCTTTAACAACGTAGAGCCTGTCAGCAAGTCTTTTTTAGAAGTATTCCTGTCATGAAGGCGAAGCATCTCTTGGTATTTCACTGATTTTCATTCTTGGTAATTAGAGAAATCTGAGTAAGATGTTTGGTTTCCTGACATTTCTATCTTTTTTTCATGGTGCTTGTTAAGCACTTACTATGTACCAAGCATGTACTAAAGTAATACCGCCATGTAAGTCTTCCCTCCGCAACTTGTGTAAATGTATTATCCTCTCCCAAGCATTTAGTACAGGGCTCTACATATAGTAAGCTCTTAATAAATACTGTTGATTGATTGATTAATTAAGCCTCAGCATCCCATCTTAGCTTCTTCCAGCTCCATAGTTCCTGGGCTAGGATTGGAGATAGAGTCAGCAGTGTTCCATGGGAGATTTCCGGGGATGGGGGAGGGGGCAGGGGCCCTGACCATTTACTAACTTCCAGAAGTGCTCAGGATGGGGGAGGTCAGGCCCCTGTGGATACATAATCTGATTAGAATGCAACTGAAGATGCAAAAAAACCCTCAAGTTAATCAGAGGAGGCACTGCGCCATGATGCCGTGATTCCTCTAGACTGTAAGGTGCTTGTGGGCAGGGAATGTGTCTGTCAACTCTGTTCCAGTGTATTCTTCCAAGCGCTTAATGCAGTGCTCTGCACACGGTAAATGTTCAATAAATATCATTGTCAGATTAGGTCATAAGGGGCCAATTGACATTTGCAAACCTTTCCCTCAAGAAGCAATTTAGTTTTCTCAGGACTGAGACACCACCCTGTTCTTTACTCTGTCGTTGGACTACAGAGCCAAAGGTGAGGGAAGAAGTCAATATTAGTGATGTCCAGAGTATCAATCATCAGGCTTTGGTGTTGACTCTAGCCCCTGAAATGATCTGGGCATTGAGCACAAAACTTCCAGTTTCTGAGATTCAGAGACAAAGCAGCAGCTGGTGAAAATGATGAAGTCACAGAACCCTTTGGAAGGGCCGGTGAAACCAGAAACCCTCAGAGCACAGAATAATCCCAGGAGGAAACGTGTTTGCCTCTCAATTTATTAGCGAGCTTGAAATATTCTGGCTGCATGATAAAACTGCTTGTGTGTCATTGGAGAAAATGGTTTCTCAACTCAAGGGTACAGCTTGAGAATTGGAAACCAGAAGGGGACTTGATACCTCTGAGAGGCATTAACTTGGAGGAATCGTGCTGGGGCAAGTTTTGACTGGGACCGCATTGATTGCTATGCCCAGATCATTTGCCAGGGAGAAAACAGGCACCCTGAGGTTTAGTTTGCTGAAACTATAGCATTTCCATTTAAACTCGGCTAGTGGATGGGCACTGACTATCGGATCCAGAGAGAAAAGTGAACAGGCACACTCCGATTTTCGGGGTGACTTTGTGGGGATTCCATGTGATAATACCTACTCGTCCCAGGATCACAGAGACATCATTGCCCCCCTAATTAGAGGCCTTGAAGGGCAGAGAGATTAAAAGTTTAAGCCAGGGTCACTCTGTGAGACTAGCTTTTCTGCCTGATTTTTCATTCCTTTCAGAGCACGGGCCTGGGAGTCAGAAGGACCTGGGTTCTACTCCTTATGCCACCTCTTGTCTGCTGGGTGACCTTGGACAAGTCACTTACCAAATCACTTGACTTCACTGAGCCCAAGCAACCTCATCTGTAAAATGGGAATTAAATAAGACTGCGAGCCCCCTGAGGCACATGGACTCTGTCCAACTTGAATAACTTGTTTCTACCCCAGTGCTTAGTACAGTGCCTTGCACATATTAAGCACTTAACAAATACCATAAAAAGTGGGCTAGTCATTAGACTTTGCTCTCTCCTCCATAAATGCCTCTCACCAGCTGTGGGCAAGGTTCCTCTTAGATGCTAAGCTCATTATGGGCAGAGAAAGTATCTGCTAATTCTGTAATATTGTCCTCTCCCAAGCATTTAGTACAGTTCTCTGCACAACATAAGCACTCAATAAATACCATTGATTGATTGGGGCCTGGAGCAAGGTTCCTGTGTGCCAAGCACTGTTCTAAGTGCTGGGGTAGCAACAAGTTAATCAAGTTGGGCACAGTTCTGGTCCCACATGAGGCTCACAGTCTAAGTAAGGAGTAGGATTGAATCCCCATTTTACAGATAAAGTATCAGACCCACAAGTAGTGAAATGAGTTGCCTGAGGTCACTCAGCAGACAGATGGCAGTGCCGGTTTTAGAGCCCAGGTCCTCCGACTCCCAGGCCCTCACTCTTTCCAATAGGCCACACTGCTTCTCTGGAGCTGTACTGAGATGCTTCCAAGGGTAAAGTACCTTCTTCACCCACCAAGGGGTGAGCAGAAGTTGTCGGGGGGCCATGTTCCTTCCTGCCGAGGCAGGCTCTGGGTTTGCACTGTGCTCTTGCCTTTGATGCACTTTGATTTAAGGTTGTTTGGGGTCTTCGTATCCAGTGACTGGGGCTATCACCCCAGAGCCAACTTGAGGGAAATGCCCTGCATCCAGCTCTCTGTCAACATACTTCTCTCTTCTTGTGTCATCACATGGCAACCCTGAGCAAGTTTGGAATGTGTGTGACTTTTGGTGCAGCTGTGTTTATATCCTGCAGCGTACACACAATGAAAGCAATGTTGTTTATGTCTTGCCCCAGCAGTTTCCTGTGGGTGCCATTTTGGGTTAGTTTTTTGGGTTATAGATGCAGGGAACCCTTGAGTTGTTCTGAGTGTTTGTTTGGGGGCTTTTTTTTTTTTTAAAGACACAGCTAGCCAGGTGGGGCCGCCTGTCCCCGAGCCCAAAGGAATTGGCACCCCTGCATGTGGTTTCCACGACCAACCGAGAAGTCGCTCTGCTCTGCCGGTCGGTCCCCAGGGAGCCCGTCGCCAAACGAGCGCTCTGCGTCACTCATTAAAGTCATTTTATGAGGTCCAGAAGGAAATGGGAAAGGGAAAAACAAGACCATTTAAAAACCAAGGTACAGAAACCCTATCTGGTGAGCCCAGACCGAGCGCGTCGCCGACTGTCTGCTTGAGGTCATGGGGGCATTCTGAGCTATCTTAGGGCACTAGGCCTGCGTTTGATTTTAGGGAAGTTACAGGGGGCCCTCAGGATAGTTCTCTCTTTTTGATGTCTCTTTTCCTGGTGCTCCCTTTCATGGGATTTCCTGTCCTCCTGAATTATTCCTCTATGTATCCTCTGTTACTCCTCTTTTTCTCAGTCCTCTGAAAGAGCTTTCCAAACTCCCTTCCCTCTACCACATGCGTGAGCATACACGTACATACACACATGTTGCCAAGAATTCCCATGTAGGGTTTGGCACTCACCTTGGCCCACACCTTCCCACCAGCCATCCTTGAGTTTTCCCCTTCCTCCCTGGGACCACGGGAGGCCACCTGTAGAGTTGGCCAGGCTCAGCTGACTCCCCTGGGAAGGGGCAAGGGGAGTGAGTTGAGAGATGGAGGCCAGGGGGGCGGAGGTGAGGGCGGAAACCTGGGTTTTCCACAATTGCTTTTGAATTCAGATTAAATTCTTTGGATTGGTCCCATGGACCTGTCATTCTAGGGAGAAAATCCCCAAGATGAAACTGGTTCCATGGAGACCTCCCTGCAAATTAAGTTTAATTTAGAAACAAGCTCTTATGGAGCCCCTTCCATCCCATTCAGTGCTTAGTATAGTGTTCATCCATTTAATCCAGTGCTCAGCCAGAGTAAGTTCATTCATTCATTCATTCAATAGTATTTATTGAGCGCTTACTATGTGCAGAGCACTGGACTAAGCGCTTGGGATGAACAAGTCGGCAACAGATAGAGACGGTCCCTGCCGTTTGACGGGCTTACAGTCTAATCGGGGGAGACGGACAGACAAGAACAATGGCAATAAACAGAGTCAAGGGGAAGAACATCTCGTAAAAACAATGGCAACTAAATAGAATCAAGGCGATGTACAATTCATTAACAAAATAAATAGGGTAACGAAAATATATATAGTCGAGCGGACGAGTACAGTGCTGTGGGGATGGGAAGGGAGAGGTGGAGGAGCAGAGGGAAAAGGGGAAAATGAGGGTTTAGCTGCGGAGAGGTAAAGGGGGGATGGCAGAGGGAGTAGAGGGAGAAGAGGAGCTCAGTCTGGGAACGCCTCTTGGAGGAGGTGAGTTTTAAGTAGGGTTTTGAAGAGGGAAAGAGAATCAGTTTGGCGGAGGTGAGGAGGGAGGGCTTTCCAGGACCGCGGGAGGACGTGACCCAGGGGTCGACGGCGGGATAGGCGAGACCGAGGGACGGTGAGGAGATGGGCGGCGGAGGAGCGGAGCGTGCGGGGTGGGCGGTAGAAAGAGAGAGAGAGAGAGAGAGGTAAGTGCTCAATAAATATCATAGATTGATCTATTGAAGCCTTGGCCCCCTCCAGGGTTGGTGTCCAACTTGGGGTGATAGGAGTGCAGTTGGCAGCTCCCAAAGCAACATTTTGGGGTGACCCCACAGCCATTTAAACCTCTCATCTCCCCACCACCTTCTTTCTCACTTCCCCTTCAAATGCACCTTTCCACACAGCTCTTCCTCATGTCTAATCCCTGCTGAAATCACATCTCCGCCAAGAGGTCTTCCCTGATTAATTTCTTATCTCTCCATTTATCATCCCCCAAATTCCATCTAGCACTTCTGTGCCAATTTAGTACTTAGCCACCCAGAGTACTTGTGTTCATAACGTATATATCCTAGTTCTTAAAATTTAACTCACATATATCCCCTTTTCCTTTTTCCTCTTATTTGTAAAGTATTTCATGGTCTATGAATCCCCGTTTTGCACATGAGGGAACTGAGGCACAGTGAAGTGAAGCGACTTACCCAAGATCACAGAGCAGACAAGTGGCAGCACCAGGATTAGAACCCAAGTCATCTGACTCCTAAACCTGTGCTCTTGCCACTAGGCCACACTGCTTCTCATGCTTGGGCAAGTCCACACTTTCTTTGGGCCTCCATTACTTCATCAGTAAAATGGGGATTCAGTTTCTGTTCTGCCTCCCCTTTGGACTATGAACCCCATGTGGACAGGGATTGTGCCTACCTTGATTGTCTTGATTCTACCCCAGCGCTTAGTACATTGCTTGGCACCCAGTAAGCACTTAACAAATACCACTATTATTATTGTTATAATTTCTGTATTTCTGTACCTGTCATGGCTCCTGGGTCCATGCTGAGGACATCCTTCTCAGAGAGTCCAAAGTGGCAGGTGGAAGGGTGCGTGGGTGCCTCCCTCACCCTATCTCTTTGTGTCTCCATACCTGAATAGTCCAGAGAAAGGGATAATAAAGGCTAGAAAATCCATCCTCAATCCCTCCCCGAGCCATCCAATCCAAAACAGCATCAGAGCACAATGAAAGGAAGGGAAGGGACTTGGCTAGTGGCAATTATTATAGGAAAGAGGAGATCAGGGATGGGAAACCTGGAAAGGCTTCAAACAACGCAGGGGGCAGAAGGACCAAAGTAGTTGGTTCTATTTCCTGCTGGCAAAGATTAGGGCATCCAGAGGGCATCAAGTGGCTGGCCAGAGCAGAATCTAAAAGCATAGGAGCTTATTCCAAACTTTCATGAACTCTGGCAATCACCGCCCCTTTTTTTCCCTCTCTACAGGACAATGGGGATACAGTTCTTGGGAGAGGGGAGAGAGAGAGAGAGAGAGAGAGAGAGAGAGAGAGGCAGAGAGAGCAAGACAGAAAGAAAATATTAGGAGGAAAGGGCTGTCACTTGGAGCAGTGTGATAGATAGCCTAGGAAGTCTTCCCAAGCTGGTGAGCCTGACCCCTCGTTAAGCTGGGGCCTCCGTCCCTAAGCTGGGGCCTCCGTCCTGAAGGCTGGAGAGAAGCCCCCTCCCCACAATTGAAGGACCTCGGCTCCTGTGACCATAACCCACTCTTGCTTGTCTCCACATTGGTACCTAGTAGTCATATATACTAATTTGTTAATTCTGGGCCAGGCACTGTTATAAACACAGGGTAGTTACAAGATAATCAGGCCAGACATGGTCCTGCCCAACATGGGGCTCACAGTCCAAGGAAGAGGCAAAACAGGCCTTGAATCCCCATTTTACAGATGAGGAAAGTGAGGGGCAGAGAAGTTAAGTGACTTGCCCCAAGGTCACATAGCAGGCAAAAGATGGATTTGGGATGAGACCTCAGATCTCTGGTCCCCAGGCTCGTGCCCTTTCCACTAGGCCAAGTGGCACTGTGGCACTCGGGCGTAGCGTCAGTGCCAGGCTGCTGTCACTGTGGCCATGAATCAGTCCTGCCTGTACAAATCCTGCTTGCACTTGGCAGTGTGTAACAATAGTAATAATTATGGTATTTGTTAAGTGCTTACTATGTGCCAGGTTTTGTACTAAGCGCTGGGGTAGGTACAAGCAAATCTGGTTGGACACAGTCCCTATCCCACATGGAGCTCACAGTCTTAATCCCCATTTCAAGGATGAGGTCACTGAGGCCCAGAGAAGTGAAGTGATTGACCCAAGATCTCACAGCAGACAAGTGGCAGAGGTGGGATTAGAACCCAGGTCCTCCTGACTCCCAGGGGCCGTGCTCTCTCCCCTAGGCCACGCTGCTTCTTTGTGTGTGCCACCCCTCCCTTCCCACTTACTTGTTGCTCTGTCTGCCCCAGCAGGAATACAGCTGGCAGGGGCGGGGCAGGGGGAGAGAGATAGAATATGAATGTATGTATGTATGTATCTATATATTTATGTAGAGGGCTGCCATCCTTAGGATTAATTTCTTCACCCCTGCCCTCAAAGCCAGACTGTGCCCTCATGTGGGCAGGGAATGCGTCTGTTTTTTGGTTATACTGTACTCCCCCAAGCGCTTAGTACAGTGCTGTACACATGGTAAGTACTCAATAAATACAGTGGACTGATGAAGCATGGTTCACCTGACCTGCCATGTGCCCCCCACCCTCCAGGATCAGCCCGCCGTGATGCCCGCTCCGAGGGCATCAAGAAAAGAAAAACACTCACACGACCACGACCACGGTTTCAGCCCCATTCCCCGCCAGCTCCATGGGAGAGATGAAGCCAAAACCCAAAGCACATGTTGTCGTCCGTTTTCCATTCCTCCCCTCCCCGCCACTGTCCCCTTCCCCTGGGGACACAGGCAGTAGGGGGTAGGGGAACTGTCTGAGCCTGCCCAAAGCTGAAAGGGTTTGACTCTGTGCCAGCCCAGCCTGGTTCCACAGGGCCCCTGAGCTAGGACCAAGCCACAGAGAGCTAGGAATGCACGCACGCATGTTCTCTGTAAAATGCTATTTAATTGAGTGACAGAGAAGCAGCTTGACCTAGTGGATAGAGCACAGGCTTGGGAGTCAGAAGGACTTGGGTTCTAACTCCAGCTCCACCACTTGTCTGCTGCGTGACCTTGGACAAATCACATACCGAGTCATTTAACTTCTCTGGGCCTCAGTTACCTCATCTGTAAAATGGAGATTGACACTGTGCCCCGAGGGGACAGGGACTGCGTCCAACCTGATTAGCTGGTATCTGCCCCAGCATTGAGTGCAGTGCATTGGTACATAGTGTTTAACAAATTCCATAGTGGCAATTTCAGTGCTGCTGATGATAATTTCATGGTGACTTAGTTGCCTGCAGAGGAGGCAGCAGTAAAGATCTGTGTCTAGGCATTTTGGCGATTTTTGCATAGTTCTGATTCTGGACCCTCTCCCTTCCTTGCCCCTGCCCTGTTCTCTGCCCCAGAGAGTTCCACCTCCACGGGGCAGGGAGGGCTCTGGGCGAGAGTGGGAGGAAAGTCCCATCTTGAGTCCTGACTCTCTCCTGCTCTCCTTCCCAGCCCGAAAGGACACCCTCCATCCCATCACAGTGAAGTTCAGCAGTGCCCCCAGAACTCAAATTTAAGGTTCTGTCTCTCTTTGGGAATTTGGGTGTGTGTGTGTGCTGGTTCCCATGTGAAAGGACGAAAGCAGTTCTACTTGCAGTAAATCTGAAAGCAAGAAGGCCGGGCTCAAGTCAGCTCCACAGAGCAGGGCGAGAAATGGTGTTCATTTTTGAGCAGAGGCCAAGTGCCTTAGCAATTGCCAATTGTTTCATGGTCAAAGAACCCAAAGACCTCAAGAATGCAAGTCTGGAAGTGGCTTTCTGATTCAAATTAGCCTGAACTAGAATCCGGGAGTTGCAATGAATTCTTCTGGGACACAATATCCTTTCAAATAATAATAAAGATAGTATTTATTAAGGTCTTAGTATGTGTCAAGTAAGCACTGGGGTAAATACAAAATAATCAGATTGATTACAGTCCCGGTCCCACTAGGGGCTCGTGAGGGAGAGAGACCAAGCATTTACTTACTTACTGACTTACCTAAGATCACACGGCAGGCAAGGGCCTAGAACCCAGGCAGCCTGACTCCCAGCCCCCTGCTCTCAGCCATAATAACACCTCTTCTCACCCTGCCCTCCAGAGTCTTCAGAGAACCAGGTGGAGCGGTGAGACTAGACAGGGTTTCTCACCTTAGGTGGCAGTGATTCCAGTGGTGTAATACCTGAGTCACCAAGGCACTTAAGAAAGCCATACCCCACTGAGGCAACTTTGCACCCACAAGATCAAAATCAGGAAGTGTCCATGAACTTTGGCAAAGCCCTGACATCCTTATTCCCAAATCTATTTTATTATTTTTAAAATTATTATTATTAATAATAACAACAACAATAATAATTCTGGCATTTGTTAAGCACTTAAAATATGCTGGGCACTGTTTGAAGCAGTGAGGTAGATGCAGAATATTCATCCGGTTGTTTACAGCCCCCGCCCCACATGGGGCTCACAATCTTAATCCATTTTACAGATGAGGTAGGCAGGGAATGTGTTATAATTCTGTTGTTTTGTCATCTCCCCAGCTATTACTACAATGCTGTGCACACAGTAAGCACTCAATAAATACCACTGGTTGGTTGATTGAAACCTGGATGCTGTTTAATAAGACTTCCTGACCAAGTATCTAAAAAGACTTTTAAGTAAGCTTTTCTTACACTGCATTTTCTCCCATCAATAATTACAGTATTTGTTAAGTGCTCACTATATGCCGAGGACTGTACTAAGGACTAGGATCGATACAAAATAATCAGAATGAACTCAGTCCCTGTCCCATCCAAGGGCTCACTGTGTAAAGGGGAAGGAGAACAGGCATTTAATCCCCATTTAACAGATGGGGAAATTGAGGCACAGAGGTGAAGTGATTTGCCCCTTACTTCGACCACAAGAATTTAAAAGACAGGAAGTAATAATAATGATGGTATTTTTAAAGTGCTTACTATGTGTTAAGCACTCTGCTAAGCAGATACAAGCTAATCAGGTTGGGCACAGTCCCTGTCCCACACAGGACTCACAGCCTTAATCCTTATTTTACAGATGAGATAACTGAGGCAAAGGCCCAAGGTCACACAGCAGACAGATGGCGGAGCTGGGAATGGAATCCAGGTCCTTTTAACTCCCAGGCCTGTGCTCTATCTACTAGGCTACACTGCTTCGCATGATTGAGCACTGCCTCCTGGGTCTGCCTAGTTGTCCCACTGGCCTGATTCTCTGCCTTCAGTAGAAAGCCTAGAGGCCTGGAGGCAACCACTGGCCACCAGATTTCAGAAGTGGCCAATCCTGAATCTTGTTGAAGAACTGCTGCGGAAACCCTTCAAGATGGAAAGAAGGACTAACGAGGAGATCCTCTGGGAGACCTACTCTAATTTGGAAACATATTTTCTTCAAAATTTAGTCCAAACCAGATGGCTTTTGAAGTAGGGAAATAAAAACATATTCAAGGAAATGCAACTGCCCTTGCAAAACTGCAGTTTGAGACTATCCAATGGGCCCCTAGTAACCACACAGGAATCTTTCCCCTGTCTCTCCATTTGCCCAGAGATGCTTCCAATTCATGGAGGAATTTTGACTTCATCTTCACTTTCTGCAACAGTTTTGCAGACTTTTGTCCAAACACCAAATCAACAAATACCCTGATGGAAAATGGGAAAATGAGGTGAAACTGTTTCAGTGGGAGAAAAAAAAATGCTGGTTTTACAGGGTTAAAATGTAGGAGTGAGGAATTGGCTAGTCTTTGGGTGAAGAAAGAATGATGTTGGTTGGTCTTAATAATGAAAGTGTCAGGAGCAGACAGTACCTGAGATGCTTTGGGGAGAAAGTGCCTTCTTGGACATGGCTTAGTAAAGCACTATGCCCGTAGTAAATGCTCAATAAATACCACTGATTGATCGATTCAGGGAGAATATGAAGGCAAGCAGGATGGCATGGTTGATAGAAACAACATTACCACCAAGGCAAGCACAGAGGCTAATTAGAAAGTGGCTAACAAAGAGTAAAGATCAATCCTCTCAGTAGTCAACTTTGGCCAAGCCTATGGGATTTTCTGGAGTCACATGAAAATCCTTTCCTGTGGGAGAGGTAGTGAGCACTCCAAATCCATTTTGGTTACTCCTAATAATAATAATTATGGTACTTGTTAAGCACTTACTGTGCCAAGCAATTTTCTAAGCACTGGGGAAGATATGTCATTCAGGTTGGACACATTCCCTGCCGCCCATGGGGCTCACACTCAAACCCCATTTTACAGATGAGGTAACTGAGGCCCAGAGAAGTTGTGACATGCCCAAGGTCACACAGCAGATATGTGGAGTCAAATGTGACTCCCAGACCTAGGCTCTATCCACTTAGCCACACTGCTCCACTTGATCGATTTGATTCCTGTGACAGGAAAATGTGGCTTTGAGAGAAAAACCTCCAGAGCGGTAAGGCCTTGTGCCATTTTTAATTGGTCTGGATTTTTTTCAGGTGACATCACTCTCCCCCAGGATACCCACCAAGGGGGTATTTTTGTCTGGGTTAAACTGATTTTGTTTCAAGACTCTCTAGAGGTCACCATATACCCTAATTTCCAACCAGCGAGCTCGAAATAACTAATTCCGCTCTGCTTTGTTTTTGTTTTGTTTCCAAGGGGGTCTCTCAACAGCTCGGAGTCCTTGCACCGCATTTTTCAGTGCTTTATGCAACCATAATCTCTACGGAATGCCTGCATAAGCAGGAAATGTGTAAGCCGGGCCTGCCCTGCCCAACACCCTGTTTTCATTAAAATCACTTTGAAAGGAAGTAAATCAGTGTGGAGGGTAGGGGGATTCACTCAGACCTTTCAGAGTTTGCCCCATCCAATTTGCTGAAGGCGTTCAACATACATGAAAGAGGCTTTCGTTTCCTTTCGCAGCCCCATTGGCTACCGAGTGATGATGCAGTGCACAGATGTTGGCTCACAAGAGAAAGGAGAATGCGCTGTTGAAAAGCAGCCGGGATGTTGGCTGATTCTCAAATACTCCTCCGGCCCCACTCCGCCAACTGAGACTCCGTAAGCCACCTCTCTCTCTCTCAGCCTCCCCCCCTCATGGCTCCCGTACCTCGGGGCTATTTGTTTAGTGATTAGTGCCTTAGAGCAGAAATGGACCAGATGAATCAGAGCTGGGGCTACTCTGGGTTTGAGAATTCCGGGTTGTGACCGTGGGCCTGTTTATGCCAGGATTTGAGAGAGGGAAGGGAAGTTAGGGCGGGGAGAGGAGGGAGCAAGGACGAGCCAGAGAGAATGCGCTGTTGAAATGCAGCCGGGGAGAGAGGGAGGGAGAAAAAAAATTATGAAATCAGGCTAGTCACATCTCTTCCGAGAGGCCTTCCCTTATTGAGCCCCCCTTTCTTCTTCTCCATCTCCCTTCTGCGTAGCCCCACAGCGTTTATGTTCATATCTGTCATCGATTTATTTCTATTAATGTCTGTCTCTCCCCGTAGACCGTAAGCTCATTGTGGAAAAGGAATGTGTCTGTTGTATTGTTAGACAGTACTCTCCCAAGCACTTAGTTCAGTGCCCTGCACTTAGTAAGCGCTCAATAAATACGATTGACTAGACAGGGAAAATTTGGGCACCCCAATGTACTCGGTTTGTCTTTTCTGCCACCATGTGGAGAAAATGATAAAAGGAAGCAGCCCACTGGGAGAGGGTTTGGGGAGAACTTTTTCCCTACACTAAAGCCATGTAAACTCCCTGAGGGGAGGGAACATCAGACTCAAATGCTTAGTATAGTAGGTCACACTCAATAGGTGCCCAATAAACACCATTAGCAAAGCCTGCTAAATATCCGTTTCCCTGAATGATGCCGTTATGCCGCCCTTCCTGAGAAGCAAAGTGGCCTAGTGGATAAAGCACGGGCCTGCAAGTCAGAAGGACCTGGGTTCTTATCCTGGCTCCGCCATCTGTCTGCTGTGTGGCCTGGGGTAAGCGCTTCACTGGGCCTCAGTTCCCTCATCTGGAAAATGGGGATTAAGACTGTGAGCCCCATTTGGGATAGGGGCTGTTTCTAACCTGATTATCTTATGTCTGCCCCAGCACTTAGAACAGTGCTTGACACATAGTAAGTGCTAACCAAATGCCATCATTATTATTATTAATATTCTGGTGTGGAAACACACATGGGTCTCCTCTGTTTTTGGTGGCTATCCACAGTTCCACGGTTCATAAGAAAGGGGATAATTCCAATCCTGAAAGCCTTGTTCTCAGGCCTTTTTCTGAGCATATATGCATCTCCAGGGCATGCATTGCCTTATTTTATAAGATGGTTGTTGTCAAATTTCCTTATTCCTTGTGGGTGGGGAATATGTCTACAAACTCTTTTGTATTGTGTTCCCCCAAGCACTTTGTTCAGTACTTACTGTGTACAGAGCCCTGTACTAGCACCATGTGCAACAGGGATTGTCCAATCTGCTTATATTATATTATTCCCAGAGTTTAGTACAGTGTTTTGCACAAAGTAAGTGCTCAACAAGTATCAATTATCATCATTAAGAAAAGGTGGTTGGTTCTTCCTTTTCCTTTTCTGGGTCTTCCCCCAGACTGACCTCCCTTTGAGTTTAAATTTGAACGATGAATCACCCTTCTGTCCTAGGTCTCTATATTGTTCGTGTACACCACCCCGCCCCTCCCCCCCCATCTCTCCCTTTCCCCAAAAAAGCCATCAGCTCTTTGAGGGCAGGGAACTTGTCTACTCTATTGTACTCTCTCAAGCTGGGTAGAGAGCTTTGCACACAATAGGTACTCAGCATATACCACTGATGGATTTGACTGGACTTTTGCTAAAATTCCAGTCTCAGCACCTCTCAAAAGCACAAACAGTTCATTTTGACAAGCCAAATTCTAATGCCCAAAAATTACTTGAACCCAGAGGCAGGTCTCACTCTGTGGTTCAAAATATAATAATGTTGGTCCCTAGCTCTTCTGCAGTGACTTCCAATTAGTTGCCATCCAAATCTTCCTCACTTTAGACACAAATTAGGAGAGAGTGGCAAATAATGCAATCTGTTTTAATACACGGTCTACCATGATGGCCAGACAGGTAAGTGGGTGCAGCTTGAGCATAGTCTTTAATATGAACAGGGTCATCCTTGGAGCTCAGGTCAGGTGGCTGAGGGTCTATCCAGATAGAGTTGCACATCCTACAGGCCAGTGAGAGGAATTTACTTCTCTCTTGGGATTTCCCATCAGAATGTTCTCCACAGTAGAATTAGTTTCTTCAAAAGTAATTCCTGTTAAGTCTCTATTCTATAACCAAGGCCATGGAAGTCAAGCCAGACGAGCTTGAAACCGATTTGTCTGTATTCCAGCTAATAGAGTTCTGCTGTGTCAGAAAGCTCAGAAGGAGAACAGATTGTACATCTTAGCCTTTTCAAGAGAAGCATCTTTCAGGTGGAATCACGTTTACAAAGGACTGAGCATAGCAAGATTTTTCAACTCCCAAATTTTGAGCACAGGAGAACCTCTAGCAGTCTACAGTATGTCAGAAATCCTGCAGATTGACACTGCTCATTCAGTACATTGCTATTTATTATACCCCTTTTGTCTGAATTTGCCTGACATTTCCTTTGGAAGATAATGTGAGTGGTTTCTGAACTCTGCTTCAGTACAGCTCCAAGTAGTATTTAAATGTTTTCTCAATGAACATGCCATATGGGTATCTTAAGAGTGAAGAACTGGGCTAACAGAGGAGAGGCAGCACAAACCTCCACCCAGAGAAATCTGGAATCATTTTACCCCCCACAAACCACAGAAACATCTGGTTAGGCAAAGCACTGACTAGGTAAATTTATGCTTCCCCACCCAAGCTAGGTTGAAATTTCACTCCAAATTTTTTTTAACCTCACTTTCCAGTATTTTAATAGTTTGAAAAACTGTCTCCCAGCCCAGTCCTTTGAGCTCTTTTTGCTCTAGTAAGGAGGAGCATCGGATCAGACTAAAACAGGACTTTAGGAATTCTTAAAAGCCAAAGATAATTAAAATGCAGGGCCTACCGGACCACAAAAAACAATGACCCCAAATAACCACTGTAGCAACTCACCCTGAAGGTGGGAGGAGAAGCTAGCTGTTCTGCTGAGGGTCATCCATGACACAGATCTTCCAATCTGTGACTTTCAGCAGCAAACTAAGGATGCATTTCAAAGAATAAGTGAGAACAGCTTCTAGTAATAGGATGAACTGTGGCCCTGTGTTTTCTTTCTGACCCAGGAATAGGGGAAGCAGTGTGGTCTAGTGGACAGAGCTCGGGCCTGGGTGTCAGAAGGACCTGGGTTCTAATCCCTGCTCCTCCACTTCTCTGCTGTGTGACCAAGGGCAAGTCACTTCACTTCTCTGTGCCTCAATCAACTCATCTGTAAAATGGGGTTTAAAACTGAGCCCATGTGGGACATGGACTGTGTACAACCTTGTATCTACCCCAGCACCTTAGTAGAGAGTAAGCACTTAAATTCCATTAAAAAAAAATCTAAGTCAGTGTTTGTCTTCCAGGAAGACTTGCTTGGATGGTTGAGGGAATGAGTTCTTTAAATGAGAGCTGGTAAAATTCAATGGAGCTGCGGGGGTTATGGTGATTGTGGCTCAGGGAGAAAACCCTGGGACATAAAGGACATTCAGGGGCAATCAATTCTGATTTTCTCTGCTGCGATCCCTGTCGCCCAGGGTAAAAAAAGAGATTGTAATAAACTCACAACACAGGATTTAGCAGATCTATACCTGGCTCAACGACGCTTATAAGCTTTCGCCTCCACCGTATCTGGAGCAAAGCATTGAGAACCTATCTCACCCAGGGAACCTGCTCTGACATTGCATTAGGAATTAAACTGCCTGGGATGGGTTTTACCTGACTGCTGTACCGAACATATCCTAAAATTGAAGTGGATGAGGCAAGGGGTGGTTTAAAATATTGGGACTTTGCTCAGAACAATACTGGGCCTGTTTCAATACAAAGAAATACAAAATATTCTTTGGTCTAGTGAAAAGGGCACCTCAGTTTTTATGTTTTGGGTTTTTTTTCAGTGTTGGGAGGAGGTGGTTGGACTTAAGCACTTACTATGCACCAGGCACTGAACGAAGCACTGGGGTCGATACAAGCTAATCAGGTTGGACACAGTCCTTGCCCCACATGGGGCTCACAGTCTTAATCCCCACTTTAAAGATGAGGCAGCTGAGGTCCAGAGAAGTGAAGTGTCTTATCCAAGTGCATAGCAGGCAAATGGGGGAGACAGGATTAGAACCCAGGTCCTCTGACTCTCGGGCATATGCTCTTTTCCACTAGGACGCACTGTTACTTCAGGCCCCCTCCCCTGCAGGTTTCCATCTCTCCTCCTGCTCCCAGCCATTGGTATTGGAATCCTCAGACTCAAGGGGGGAGCCTAGGCAACAGCATCATGAGCCATTTTAAGCCAATCAAATGCTCATCAGAGCAAAAACGATTACTTCGCTTGAGGTAACAAAGCAGGTGCAGAGTTATTCATGAAGACTGCCAGTGAAGCAGAAAAACTAGTAAGAAGGCAGACAGTGCAGCCCAGAGAGGAAAGAGTGAATTCACTGGGTCCCTTGCAGGTAGAAGAGACACAATCTTAAGTGCCCTTTTTCCTTTTTCTCTCATTGCTGGACTCAACTTCTTCTATGACCAATGTAATAGCCCCACCTTTGTTTTAATGTTACAAAAAGTATGCAAAACGTGGGCTAACTCTACAAGTAAATACTACATTTAGACATGCCTCTGTCACATACTGCCTAGTTCAGTAAAACCTCTTTTTATGACCTGACAGGATCAATTTTCAGAATTTTGTTTTATGGGAATTCCTTGAAGTCCAGATCTTTTAAAGTGTATGAAATTATCTAGTGAGCTGCTGGGTCTTAGGAAAAATGTCATTATAAGGAGGATTTTGGTTTAGGAAGAATCTGCAGAAACTGAATCTATCAATTTTGCAAATTAAGGAAAGTTTTAACAGTCCACCTAATGTTATTTTTGAAGCCAGCCCGCCCCTCTGAGGATTTTCTAGTCATGAGATGAAATCGGCCTTTTTTGTTCCATTCTTCTGGTCCCAAACATTACTCACCCAGGGCAAGTAGAGGAGAGGTGATATTGAGATTGAATTTTGACTTGCTACGGCAATCAGTTACTCAAGGACTATCTCGATTCCTTGCTGATACCATTTTTTTCCTCCTGCTATCTTCTCTGCTACCTCCTCCAGCGATGGCAAAGCTGAAATTAGCCTTGCTAGATTGAACATTTCTCAAAGATGCTCAACAAATACGTATTTTTGCTATTTAGGATTAGGATTAGTAGGTCCAATAGAGGAGATTGAAACAGTTGGCAGAAATGAAGGTTTGGGATTGTCTTGTGGTGTTTTCACAGAGCATGCTTCAAACTATAACCTAAGGAAAAAGGATCAGAGGCACTAAAACTAATTTGACCTCGTCGGTTTTAAGTGGGCACCCGCTGCAAACTCCAACATTTTGAAATTTTCCCTGTTTTGAATTTCCCTATTCACTTGCTCTTCCTCTCAAGTCTAGCCTTGCTAGATGTGTGGCACTGCCCATCCTGTTAAACCTTACTGGCTTCCTTTTAGCCCTAACAGAGACTTATTCAGAGGTTTAATAGAGCTTCCCACTGGTCAAATCACATTTTGGGTCCCTGGCTTTTCCATGAAGGAGGGGGCACAAGATAACATCAGAAAAATAAGAGCAAGGTAATGCTCATTACCTCTTCTATTCAGAGATGACCCCCTTAAACACCTAGCGATCCAACTATGATAAAATGCAATGAAAAGCAACACGTGAATCAAATTCAGCAGTTCACATAAATGTTCCTGCAGCCATGTGACAGAATGCATCAAAGCTAGACAATATACCTCCCTTGTCAAGAGATGCTAAGAGTAGCTACAGTGATACCAATGAAGTGTGTGGGTAGTGGCATCAGTGGTATTTGTTGGGATAGTACAACATTGCTCAATATGTTCCATGCCCACAAGGAGCTTACAATCTTGAGGACTTGTGAATTTAAATCCTCTGACCAGGCATTTCAAAGCCCTTCACAATTGGCCTCTTCCACAGATATAAGTGAAAAGTAATCAAGTGTGTACTCACAAAACTGATTTATAAAATTAGACATTACAAAATGATCACATGACCATGCATTTTCTGTAGGCCTCGATTCTGGTCACCGAGCATGCGTTAGGCTGACATTTCATCTGTTATTTCAGTAATGTAGGCATGTGGTCTGACTTGGGTGTTCTGATTTCTACAGTCAGTATGCAGCTAAGGAGCTGGGAAACCTATATTTCTATATGCAGTAGAATTTTTAAAAATATTTTTTGAAGTCTATTTCTGGTTAAACACACTAAAGAAAGCTGCTCTGTCGGACTGGGCTGGGGAAGGGTAGACTTTGCTACAAAGCAAAGAAGGCTGTTGTAGTGGGGCGGGAGAATATGCTTCAAAACTGGCACTGTGTGCCAGGCCCTTCCACAAGGAAGTCCCTCCACCATCAAGTTCATTCACAGCATGAACAGCTGAGTGTGACCCACTGAGCTGCAGCCTGAAATTCAAATGCCCATTTAAATCAGACTGAATGGAAGGGATGGTCTTGAGGTGGGGAGGTGGTGGGCAAGTGGACAAAGTGGTCGAGATTCATCTGTCATCCCCGCCCCTCATATCTGTTTCCACCCACAGCTCAGCACCTCAGAGGGGTCTAGAGGCACAAATATAGCAGCTGGTGAACAGTTTCAACAGTGAACCCTTTCACTCTTCCCCTATTTGTTCTTCAACCCCACCTCTCGCTGGGGGGAGTTCTTGGCTCAGGACAAGTTGGAAGGTCAGCATTCCAAAAATTTTATCTTTGAAAAACATCACACTCTTACTTCTGTAATAATAATTATGGTATTTGTTAAGAGCTCACTATGTGCCGCACTGTTCTAAATGCTGGAGTAGATACAAGGTAATCAGGTTGTTCCATGTGGGACTCACAGTTTTAATCCCCATTTTACAGATGAGGTAACTGAGGCACAGAGAAGTTAAGTGACTTGCCCAAGGTCACATAGCAGGCAAGTGATGGAGCTGGGATTAGAACCCATGACCTCTGATTCCCAAGCCTGTGCTCTTTCCACTAAACCACACTGCTTCTCCAGCACTTCCTCAAAAAACAGGGCATAAGGAATGCAGATACATTATTGGGTCACTAAAAGAACTGGAGTAATTAAAGAATGTGAGAAATTTCATACCAACCCATGACCGAGGCTGCTAATGCATATACACTTCAAGAAATCTATTTCACACGTTTCTGACCGCTACTTCAAAGAAAGGTGCAGGTTCAGCATAACTATTTGGGTAGGGTGGAATATGAGTAAACAAACCTTTTTATTTTGTAATTTCTTTATAATTGGGGGAACAGACTTTTGGGAGCAGACTGAAGGGTACTCCAACACAAAGCCAGTTTGATTTCCTAGCTTTGGTGGCTGGAGTACAACACCCATGTTCCCTGGCTTGGATAGTTCTGCAAGGAAGAGACATCCCATCTTCGCCACCCCACTCATATCTCCCCCAACCCTCCAGGGCCTGCCACATTCTCACTGAGAAACAGCTGGGGCTGGAGCAGAATTTGAAGCAGATTGGTACAGGGCAGCACACCATCTCTCTTTGCCAGCTGCAGCACACTTTCTTCTTTTTCATCCTCCCCCAAACCATGCACCTCTCTCCATGCCCGCTGAGAACTCCCTAAACCCAGCCCTCTGCACTGTTATGATTTTTTAAATTAGCAAAGGAGGCTCCAAAAAAAGAAAACAAAACATACTTCAGCGGTATGTGCTTTAAGTATCCTGTTTGAAAAACCAAAACTGAACAAAAAAAACCTGAAGAAGAAAAAAAACTCAACAGGAGTTGCTTATTAAGGCTGATTAGTCACCAGGTACTCAAGAGGAGCTCATGCTAAATACATTGGAAAGAACTACTGAGATGGAGATTTGGAATAATTTAAAACAGAATGTAATATATTACTTTAAGCAGCTGTAATCCCTTTTGTAAATTAACACAAAAAAGAGAATACATTTCAAAATGAACTCATAACACATTTAAATAGACACAACATAATCCATACTCCACTCTTATGCCCGATCCAAATCCCTAAAGTAAACAACTCCCCTTAAATAATGAACCAAAAAAAAAGTTGAAATTCAGTACATAGGAGTTTAAACTACTAAGGTTACACAGAGATCTTCCTTTGGTTTTGCATATAACATCCATAAAATTTAAGTTCCGCACCCAAGGACTCATTTATCCAAGTTGACATGTAAAATCCCTAAGTGTTGATTCAGTTTTCATATAACATTCAACATTTACTACCTTGTCGATCTTTCAGCATGTCCAACCTAATTCTCACAAAATAAGATCATTTAATTGCCCATTTCACTTTGATGTGTCTAGGAACTACACTGAAAAGCTTAGCTGTGGATTATACATTGGAGTTAAACTCTTACAGCTCAAGCACTTAAATGCGAATGTCGACTTCACAACTAATTGGCACCTATAACATCCCAAATCTTTTTCCCTCTCTCCTTGGCCACATTCATTTTGCTACAAATGTGCTTCTGAGTGCAGCTTTTAGAACTTGAGGAAAATGTCCTTTAGAAAAAGAACATTGGTTTCCAGCCTGGTCCCCTCTTTTTAAAATTGTATTTGTCAAGTGCTTAGTAATGTGCCAAGCTCTGTACTGAATGCTGGGTTAGATACAAGATAATCAGGTTGGACAGTCTCTGTCCCTCATGGGGCTCGCAGTCCAAGTAAGAAGGAGATAGTACCCTTCCAGTAACAGAGAGGCTTAAGTACTCTAAGTGTCTATCATTTTCTTCTGGATACAGATAACCTGACAAGAAGGCATTGATTTATGTAATTCGTCATTACTTCTAGCATGATTAAATAACATGTGGTGGTGATCTGAGACACACAAATACTTAACTGCTAAACCAACATTTTTTGATATTTTTAATTTTCATGTAATAATCCTAGGGCTACAACAGTAGAGGTGTGCGGCTCCTTTTAACTATGCTTTAAGGATAGTTTTTAGAAAGAGAAAAAGTATACTTCATTCTCTTTTGCAAATAACTCTAGATCTGTCTTTAAGAGGACAACCGAGGGCAGCCAAGGCTGATTCAGTTCTGACTTGAACCTCCTTTGGGGCCTCCTGGGTCCTAAGAAACCCTGGGAGACTCGATTGGGTCACTGGAGCTCTCATCATGATTTAATATTTTTCTTGAGCCCAATCTGAACCTTCAAAACTTCCTCCCCAAATTTAGGAAGGATGAACCAGTTTGGGGTCACTCCATACTTCCTTCTACTTGAAGTACTGGGGGGTGGGGGGTGGGTCAATGATTTCTTCAGAAGTCTCTACCTGCTGTCTGGGTGGAGGTGGTGACCAGAACTGATGAATTAAGATGATAAGAAGTGTTGATAAGAATTGAGGACCCACTGAAATGTAAATCACTCAAGGGATGTAAGCAAGGGATCCAATAACAACCACCACCAACGTATTCCCAGAGTAAATAACTTCCATAATCCTACTGGCCACCAAAATATGACAAATGTGTAGAGTCAAAATTTCTCCAACTCTGAAAGGTCTCTGGAAAGAAAAAATATCTCCATGTCCATTATGTCCACAGCACCGAATTGTTAAAATTTGCCTATGACCGACATACAGAAATGTGAATTTTGGACTAACTGAATTAAAAAGGCAGGAAGGTTGATAATTCACACCTGCCAAGTGGAAACCCTGCTGCAAAGAACTGTCACCAAGGAGCGCTGGTGTAGAACGGGGGTGACAGCGTCCCTTTTGAGAGTCCGGGAATATGGAGTCAGGATAAAAACTTGGGCTGCTCTGAGGACTTCTGGCGCCCGGTGTCCTCTGACATGTCCAGATATCCAAGTGAATGACAGCAGAAAACTAAACCAGCTTGGGGCCATTTGCTCCAAGAGAGGAGTTGAAATAATAGTAATAATAATAATGGTATTTCTTAAGTGCTTATTATGTGCCAAGCACTGTTCTAAGCACTGGGGTAGATACAAGGTAATCAGGTTGTCCCACATAGGGCTCACAGTCTTAATCCCCATTTTACAGGTGAGGTAACTGAGGCACAGAGAAGTGAAGTGACTTGCCCAGGGTCACACAGCAGACAAGTGGCAGAGCCAAGTTCAGAACCACATCCTCTGACTCCCAAGCCTATGCTCTTGTCACCATGCTGTAATTTAAGGTCAGAATGGTCAGTTTGGTTATTCCCCAGCAACGGCAATTGTGACTGTGGGATCAAACCCAATAGAGGAAAGGACCAGGACTACACCTTTGGACTGAAAACCATGGTCTCTAGCTAGAATTCAGCTCTGCAGAGACACACCATTGTGGGGACTTTCATTCTGTGATCCATTAGTGATTTGTGACCAATTATTTTCTTAAGCAATGTGAGCCTGATAGTATCTGAGAATTAGTTCAACATTGAGCAGAATTTGATCCGTTTTCAAGAAAATGGGATGTAGAAAAAACTGTGGATGGAAAATTGTCCCTTTTCTAGAATTAAGCGAAGTAGCTGATTGTCTCATGTTGAGAATCAGCATAAAATATGAGGGCCGTGATCTCTGACAAATAAAATGCAACTCCTAATTCATATTTCTGTAATGATCTAAAATTGATTCTTTACTGGGCTCATTTTTTTAATAACTAATTTTATTTTGGAGCAGTGTCACACTATATTCTCTCTCATATTATTGAAGTATTATTGTTGAAGTGTTATTCTACTTTAGGTCGCCAGTGTCCCCTAATCTGGTGGTGGCTGCTGCTGCTGCTACTTAGACTTTATATCTCATATTTTCTGAGTTTGTCAGAAGCAGCTCAACTTCTTGACTGAAGGTTAGTTCACATAGGTTTTATGATTTATTTTCCCAAAAGTTTTATATCTAACATTGCATCTCAAGGGGTAAGCCTGTTTTTTTGTTCATTTGTTTTAAATTGGTATTTTGACCCTCAGATTATCATCAGAGGTCCTGGCCTTTCTCGTTCTTGCAATGGTATGAAAAAGAAATCAAATGTTTTAAGTGTTCTCCCTCTCGGTGGATATACACAGCCAACTAAATTCAAACACTTCTTCAGAGTGGAACTGGGTCTCATTAGCATGGTTTAAAATAGCAGGAAGATGAGGTGTCAGAGCCTCAGCATTTGTCCAGAGGGGAGATTTAAAGGGAAAAGTTGTCATAAACAGTATTGGAATAATAATAATAATAATGATAATTGTGGTATTTGTTAAGCACTTACTATGTGCCAGTCACCGTTCTAAGTGCTCGGGAAGATACAAGCTAATTGGGTTGGACTTGGGAGACTTGGGCTGCCTTCCCTCCCCCCCCACCAATCAATGGATCCTGGTATAAAACCAGCTTCAGAAGACGATCCATGTGTGGCTAGTAACTGGAGGACTGCTGGACTCAGCTGGTTATTTAAATAGAGGCACAACATGACCATGCTTCAGAAGACTGGTTTTGCGAATACTGAAGAACATAGACCCAAGAAGCAAAACCTGTGCTTTTTGGCTTAGAATGAAATCTGGAAAGGCCTTGACAAATTCAGCCCTTAGGGAATGATTAACACCTTAAAAACTCCCCAAAAACGTGAGAGAATGTTTCCTCATCAAACCTGTTTTTTGTAGAAAGCTTTTACACAGCTTTGTGTAAAGAAACTAAACCTACTTTTCTATCACAGTCCTCCGTTTATTAGTAAGTACAAAATATATAAAGATTTCATCTTAAAGGTTTTAATGTGCAAATGCTAAAGCTAAAAAATAAAAGTCAGACAACAACAATCGAAATTTGGCTTTCAGCTTGTAAGAAGCAGGCAGGTTTTAGGTTTTTTTTTCCTTTTTTTTTTTTTTTTAAAGTCATTAAAATATTCCTTTCCCCACCACCCCCAACCCCAAATTGGAATCTTCAAGAAAAATTCCTTCCCTAGCAGTTTTGTCCCTCCATTTGGAAAAAAATATTTTACTCTCCTTACTTGGAGGAAAGGTGCACATTAGAGAAAAACAACAATGATGGATAATTTTTAACTGAAAATGCACCCATTAAGCTAATTTCTGTCAAGGTTATCTTCCACTGAGACCTTTATATACCAAAACCTTGAACACTAAGTTCTACCCCAGCTCTGGGAACTGTTAGAGAGCTAGGACTGAAGAAGCTCTGTGTGTGAATCATGCAGAAAACAGTGGGTTTAGTGTTAGTTCTTGTTTCTTTACAGTGGAGCTTTTTTTGCATTGGAAACACTTAAGCAGGCATTAATAATCCAAGTGCAATCCTATTTAGTTATGCTTCTAAACAAGGAGTCTAAAAATCAAAACAATCCAATTAAGAATTAAACCATTTTAGAGGGCTAGGTGGGGGAAAAAACAACAAATCAAATTAAAAAAAACACCCTATTCTGGTCATCTTCATTTTTTTAAATTTTTTTCATTTACAAAAATAATTTAAATTCATCTTCTTGCCAATTTGCCTCCTACTAACCAATATGAGGACAAAACACCTCACTGCAAGGCTTAAGTATTGTAATTCACTAATAAAACTTATAACAAAGAAAAAATATAGAAAATAGTTTAATAATTTCTGCACTAGTAACTGTGCATACATAACTGCCAATAGACACTGAACTGGGGTAGTCCAAAATGATGGAGATATAAATCAATGAAAACCAAAAAAATCCGCCCCCCTCCACCCAAAACAAAAACACAGTTAAGTTGAACTGCTACAATGCTCTTATTTGAGACTGCATCCAGCGGTGTGTAAAAATTTGGTTCTTTGTCAGCAGGCCTAATAGCAAAATAGCTCACCTACCTATAAACAGGCTCATTTCTAGCATAGCTAAATTGTTTCAGGCTTTCTGAATTGGAATATCTCAGCCATTGCACACCAGTGTTATTTTGATTGCTCGAGAAAACACCCTTTACCATTCAGTACATCAGGTTGTTGGCGTTTTTGGTTTTTGTGTGTGTGTTTGTTTTTTCTTTTTTCTCTTTTAAATGGAAGACTAGAAATTCTCCAGCATCTTCAACTATATATCTCAAAAGTTAGTTGAGGGAGAATTAAACATTCAGGCACTTGGAGGACTTGTTTTAAAATGTGCCATTATTGTTCAGGAATAAATCCCCGATATCTCCCTCTTCCCCACTCCCCTTCCAAAAAAATCCTCACTACATTCATTGCTGACAGGAACATGCGTGTTGTTTTCCAGCTCATCAAAAAAATACATTTTACCCAGACCAGATTCAATATTTAACTCTCAGTTCACTTTTCCCTGTCACCGATGACTACGCAGTTAACACCACAAAACCAGCTTTTTACAAAAGGAAAAAAATTAAGTTCACCTGGCACAAGTCAGGATTTCCCTCCTGGGAGAAAAATTCACAGCCTTTGAAAATATCACAGGTTTTACATGTCTATACAGACACCGCGCATGTAAAATTAAATAAACACATTACACATTTTTTCCTAAAGAGTAAAAAATACAGCATCACCTCTGAGATGGTGTGTTTAACAACAGTAACTGTTTCAAATAAAGCGAACAATTTCCACTCATCGTTTGCGCAAGCTTATATTTTGAGTTTGGGCTACCAATTAGAATCCCCAATACGGTGTAACAGCTCTCCCAAGGTAACAAGTTCAGATGTCATTTTATAATGTAAAAGGTCCAAAGACGCTGTCTGCTGTTTAACAGTATCTTAAAGCTTCCGAAACCTAGAAGGACAAAGAGTGATTATCAATCATCATTACTTAAAAGATAGCCAAAATTTGTTGACACCCTCCCCTTTTTAATCATAAAAGAATGCCATTCCCAAGTACGGTTTTTCTTTGTTCAGACTACAGACTGTTCAATAAACAACTTTGTTCCTATTAACTGAATTGTAAAAAACACCATCAAGCTTGTGCTCATTAAATATATATGTATATATAAAAACATACAAAAAGTACAAGATAAATCACATTAAGAAACTTTTACAGCGTCAGTGTCCTAATTGTTGTTGTTGTTTTCCATTTTTTAGTAAAGGGCCAATTTTTTTTCTGTGCAGCACAAATTCGCCATGTGACTAAAATTCCAGAATTCAGAGTCATGCCTCTGCGTGCCATGCACAGAATTTTAATGTGCAGTCCTTCAAAAAAAAATTAAATTAAAAAAAACCCCAAAAACACACACCACAGGACAAAATTTCTTCTTAAATCAAATTCTATTTGTGAATTCAGCAAAATAATTTCTATAAAATAAAACAGCAAAATATTTAAATAGTATAGGGTGGGCTGTATCTGTTTTGCAGGGCTATTTGGTTTTCAGACAGGTTCCAAAAAATTACACACATTCAAGTTACCAATTCTCTTTTAAATACAGTATTTACTGATGAGTGTCTTGGAATCTTTAAACAGATGTTTGTTCTGGAACTGCGATACCTCAGGATTGTATCTAACCAGTAGTTTCTTTCATAAATTAAACCCTGCTTCTAAATGTTAAGATTTCTTGAACCATGGAAAAAGAGCGAAGACATTTCTTGCTTTCAAGTAGAACTGTGAATGAGCAGAAAACCAGCAAGTTAAACTTGGTGCAGTGGCATTCACAAGTACTGTGTGATTTGGTTGACTTCCATTTCACTGGCGTCCAGTAGAAGGAGAGTGTTAGAAGGTTCATCTAATAAGCTCTACCAAAGAAACAAAACAAGCACACCAAATACAGTCTATTATGCTCCAGGCATCCTGGCATAACAAATTTTTGCATATTTTGTTTTAAATCTTTTAATTTCCTATTACTGAAACCTAAGTGTTCTTTATCCCACCCAGAGATAGAACTGTCAAACATTAGATGTGAGGAACGTATGTGCAACTGAAAAACCAACTTGTTTGTCGCATTTCTCCCCCCGTTTTTATATTCTATGTGTAAGGAGAAAAAGCTCTGAGTGATGCAGTTGTCTCCTTGGGGCAACTACTGTCATTATGGTACTCTTTTCCTCGTTGGCTACACTAACATGGTGTGAAGCCATGCTAAATGTTACAGCATAACTATAGCTCCAAAGTGATTAACCTAATACCAGAATGAAAAAGGCAATGAAAAGAGATCTAGAAACAATGTTACATCACCGATTTTCCACATCAACCAAATAATTAAAAGGTTACCAGCCATTACGTTGCTCATAGTGAAATCGACTCCAGTGGTCTAGAATTAACATGAAACTATCGATGTAGTTGACATGGATGAGCCTTTTTTTTTGTTTTTTTTTGTAAGGAGCAGATCCAACTGCCGTGAGGCAGGCAACACTGGTTGCTGAGTGCAGCTGATATATGGAGAAATTAATTTTTTTTTTTGTTTCCGTAGATCTGTGAGTCTCGTCAAGACAAAAAAAAAGTTTCTTGCTTAAGAATTAACAGTCAAACATTAATATACTATATACACCTTTGCCATTTACACATTAGCATCAGGCCATTTATTACAAAACACTATACACTTTCCACTGCAGGCGGGTTATATATTGACAGCAATTTTCTGCAGATAAGACAGTGAATAGACTCTCCACTCCATGTTGATTAGGAATAGTTTTTTTTTCTAGTTTTAAATATTAGCCAGACACGGAAAAAGGTTGGACTGTAAGGCCTGGGTGCACAGTCTTGATGGAGCCAGTTAATTACGTATGTGCATTTCACTAATCTTTTGTCTGAGGTGGGGAAACATCTTCATTGCCTTCAAAATTTTCTTGTGCTCGTTGGCCAGTTCTTTGAGGGTTGTTCATGTGATGTGCTGCCGGGCCAGTATATGGCTGTCCATGAACATGGTTATTCTAGAAACAACAGGAACATAGAGATAAATAATGGATACACACACACATATATATGCATAAGTATATATTTTAAATATATATATATGTAGAAAGAGAGAGAGTAAACTTTTAAGGACAAACACAGTCTTCCATTTAACCACACTTCAAAGTGAGGATGCACTTTGGTCAAAATGAGAAAATTTTTCAAAACAGGCTATAATAGTAACCTTCTGTGGTCAGTTAGGAAAAAAAAAAGGTATCAAAGGGCAAAGCCCCTAGTGAATACAAATAACCTATCTTTAATGCATTTCATGCAAATAGAAGCAGCAGAAGGGAATAAACCAGAGTTTAAATGCATGAACTTGCACCCAGGGTACTAAAAATGTCAAGAAAGAAAAGTCAAAGCAAAACCATTTATCTGTTGTTTTTTACAGTACATAATCGTGACTTCCACTTGGCAGGTACTAATTCATATACAACTTCACCAAATTCCCTTTCAAAGGCCCTCATTCTCCCATAATAAAACCAACAAAAATGTTAAAGATACATTCTTTTAAGACATAAAATATATTTTAATGCAGTATCCACTTCCACGCATCTATAAAGTGACAGGAAAATACTCTGTGAGTGTTAAGACATGAAAATGCTACCTGTTGTAAGAAAATATACACACCCAACATGGATTGATTGGTGAGTTGGTGATAAGATGCGGCTTAATTTCCAAAAGGAGGGGGAAGTTCTTAAGCTCTCTAGATCACTTACCAGCTGCTCTGCTGAGAACATCGGTAAGGAAAGCAAGATGAAGGGAGCAGGGTTGAGAGGCAGGAGAGGAAATTAAATTAGCAGATTAAGAATATGTAGAATGGCTTGGCGAGAAGGACTGAGAGAAATAAATGACAATTAATTCTGGATGTCCCTAATACAGTGATGACCGGATTAAAAAACAAAATGAAATATCAAACTTGGGGATGAGTGGGGTTTTTCCAGACCTCTCTCATGTCAGAATTGAAATATTTTCTTTTCACATAGATAATCAAGGAATTGAGAAGCAGCATGGTCTAGTGGATAGACAGAGGACGGGTCTGGGAGATAAAAGGACCTGGGTTATAATCCCAGCTCCACCACTTGTCTGCTGTGTGACCTTGGGCAAGTCACTTCACTTGTCTGTGCCTAAATCTCCTCATCTGTAAAACGGGGATTAATACCGTTAGCCCCGTGTGGGACATGAACTGTGTCTACCCCTATAAACCTGTGTCCACCTCAGTGCTTAGTACAGTGCTTGTCACATAGTAAGTGCTTAACAAATACTATTAATAAAACAAAACCTAACCAAAAAAAAATAGAATGAGTTGTCAATGAGACAGGGCATCGCTTTAAAAAAAAATCAGTTGAAATATGCCAAATGGAAAGTGCCAATACAAAAAAATTACCTAGAGCAGAACGTGCCCCTTGCACTTACATTATAACTAGATGTACTACAGTTGTCAGAAAAGATTCAAGCAGACTCATTTTTATTCCCCTCACGTTAAGGCGCTGACTGATCTAAGAATTTACTCTAAATAACAGCATCTTGATTTGTTTAAAAATTAGTGCATCCCCCAAAGTATCGACGATATTCACGGAATTCGTAATTGGTGGGTACTACCAAGTCCATTTGACAGACAATCATCTTTGGGGTACACCACTGAATGCGTGTTTGTTCAGAATATAGTGAAGGAGAATGGATTCGAACTTCCGGAAAAAGCCAGTCCAATGCCACATCGATGGTCTTTAAAGAAAGGAACGGTGACTTCTGCTTTACCTGCTGATACTGGGATCCAGGGGAATGGGGATATAATGGCGCATCTTCTGGTGGAGAGGATTCGTGTTCATCTGGGGCCTCTTGGTCATCCGGTTCCTATGATCAAACATTGAAAACTTCATTTCTCAGGCCAAGTCAAAACTGGGTAAAACTTCGAATCCTGAGGCAGCTGTGTTTTCAAATGAAAGCCTACCCAAAGGCTCAATTGTATTTAATACTACTTTGAATTCCCATCTATCAATCCTGGGGCAGAAAATAATCCAATCAATGGTGTCTACTGAGTGCAGGGCTTTACTAGAGTAAGTGCTTGGGTGAGTACAATGAAGGTGAAAACCATGATCTCTGCCCTCAAGGAGCTTATACCCTCACAGGGGGAAATAGGGAGTGACAAATTATTTACAGTTAGGGAGGCTGGCGTCTCCTGTTGAGAACGACGGGCAAGCCTTGGTCCTGAGATTTCAGACCCGATAACCTGTGCAATGGAATTGATTAGTGGTTTGCGCAGCACACAGTTAATGGGGGCAGGAGGAAAAACAAAGATACATCTGGTAATAAAACGAGGCAGGAAAATGAATATGTCGAACGAGTACATAAATTCGTACGTCCTTAAGTGCTGAATGGTGGCTGGTGGACTACACGCCTGGGGAGGTGGGATCTAGTAACATGTTTTGAGGAGGGGTGTGTGGTGGGGCGGAAGGGGAGATCTGAGAATGGTTCTGAAGAGGGAGAGCTCTCGTCATGCATTTTTAAAGGGAAGGGTGTTCCAGCAAATGGGAAGGGGTGAGCAGGGAGCGGGTGGCAAAGGGGAGACTGAGGGGTAGCAAGGGAGGAGCAAAGGGTGTAAACTGGAGAGCCCCATTGGAGAGACCTGACCTGAATCCCTACAGTGGTGGCTGGATGTTGAGAGAAATGGAGAGCCACTGCTGTCTTTGGAGGGGAGAGACGTGTGCCGTATGACTTGTAAGATGATCCGGGCGATGGAGTGTAATACAGGCTGACGAGGGAGAAGGTTGGAGGCAGGAAGGCCAGAGAGGGAAACCGAGACAATAATCTAATTGAGGCGGATAAGGACTTGAAGCATGGAGGTGGCCATTTCCAAGGAAAGGAAGGAAGGGGCTGGGTGGTGAAAGAACGGGAAGGATTTTCTGACAGACTGAACAGGAGGATTAAAGGCTAGTGAGGAATCAAAGATGACCCCAAGGCTCTGAGCTTCAGGGTCAGGGAGGATGATGATAATGTCAACTGGTATGGGAAAATTAGGAGGAGACGGGAGCAAGAGGAGAAGTGGGGTTAGGAGGAAAGATGAGTTCATTTGTAGTCATGTTGGGGATAATGGGCCAAAATGGGAATCTGGGTGGATGCAAGGCAAGGGGGGGGGGGGGGGAGATTTCCTATGCTCTACAATCTTACAAGCAGTGTAGATTTAGAAGTAATCTACAAAGAGAGGTGGTAGTGGAAACCTTGGGGCTGGATGAGAAGTGAGTGTAAAGTGAGACAAGTACGGGAAGCGTAACAGAACCTTGTAGGTCATCCACAGTTAGGCAGTGACGGGTGGAAGAGAGGAGCCAGGAAAGGAACGAGAGAAGGAGCGGTCACAGAGGTAGGAAGAGAACCAGGTACATATTGTGTGGACCTGAGGCCTAATAGTGTTTCTAGAGGAAGAGAGTGCTCAACCGTGTTGAGAGCAACTGAGATGTCAAAGACAGTGTGGATGGGTGGGGGGGTACGGGGCAACTCAAAAATTGGTAAAAAGAAAAGAAAAAACATCACAGAAAATTAGGTCACTATGACTGTTAAGAGGGAACCACCTCGGTAAAATATTTTCATTCTAGTCCATGCTATTAGAATTAGTTTTTTTCTAACCATTTCTACTGTTGCAAAACAGAGGATTTTTTTTTTTTTTTTTACCTCCTCCGGACAGAGTTCACATGCTTTTGCAAGGGTCATCCTAGCACTGTGTGATCTCTCCAAGAAGTAGCCATTTGAAGTCTCATTGCTCTGAACGGGTGGTGACCAGTTGTTATATGTATATTGTGGATTGCCGGTATATGGTCTTCGCTCAAGTTCATCACCAAGCCATTCCACTGCCCAGGTCCATTTTCTTTTCAGATCTCCATTGCTCTTCAATAAAATAAATTACATGGGTTGAAAAAAAAGGTCAAATAAAAACCTCCAAAAAACAACCAAGAAAAGCAAGGTTGTTTTAAAATTCATACTACTTGTAACAGGTTATATATTCTCATCCAGGCTAACAATTTCTTTCCTACATAGCACTTTCACTATAAAAACCAGCCAAAAAATAACATTCAAGAAGGAAAACACTGGGAGCACCAACCCGAATAATTCAAGTCATTATTAGTCAGAAAGCAAGCATTAAAGCCTCATTTTAAACAGAATTCTTTGGCTCACCATTATTACGGACATATTTTATATTTTGAATGAGTCATAACCCTGAACTTGCATCTCCAAGTGGATCAGGAGAGTCCTTTCTATCTCTTGCTTGGGAAAAAATGGACAGCACTATTTGGGCAACTGAGAAAATTCCATGTAGTTAACTACAATATAAAACTTTAAACCACATTAGAACACATTTACCTCCCTTTGAACCCACCGTTTTACCGGCAAACAAAAGTGATTTTATTTGCACTGAATGCTTGCCCGGCCCTATGTGGTGGTCAATAAATGCTACAAAGTTTCCAGGAAGCTCTTACCTGTAAGATCTGGTAAGCCACAGGACAGTTGCTGAAGAGAGCTACCATGCACTTTATACACTGGTAAGCTCTTTTCTGATAATGATTCTTGGATCGTTGAATGGTGTCAAATAGCCCGTCCCGGTCATCAGGGATTCCTTTAAGTGCATTATGAATTCTGAAAGTACAAGTTGTCACCGTTTTATTGGTTTTTGACAAATACGATACACCTCTACAGCACAGAGACCTTAATTTAATTACTGAGTTTATGAGTTTCAGTCCTAAGGCACACTTTTTAGGAAAAAACATATTGGCTAAATGTTTCCCTCTGACCTGTGATGGATTATTCTAGGCACCCGAGGTGGCGGGTCGAGGGATGTAGAGAGAAATTATGAGAATAAATGCAGTATTTCCAGATGAGACATTTAGGAGGATAATACTTAGGACAGTTGGAAGTTTACTCTGAGAATAGATCTGGTTTTCGACTAAATCATATCAAGGAGAAAAACGACAATTCACCTGTGAGTTTGCCAAGAGTCCTCAATTAACAAGATTTGCAAAAGTAGATCCAAATAGGGTCGAAGTTCATAGGTGTATGAATATGCAACCTTAACAGAAGTTAAGACATGGTGAATTATATGCTTGGTGGAGGACAAAACTACATGCGTCTAAGAACATTTATATAGATTTTATATTTATTAACAAATACATATATAAATAAATTTCATGTTCTTTAACCTGCCAGAGAAGTTCACTGAGGACAGTAGAAGAGAACTGAGGATTTTCCCAGCAGCAGAAGCGAAGCAATTTGACAGTTTCCTCTGAGTTACTGCAGTCTTCAATAATTTTCTTCACATAACTTGTTCTTACAAACAAAATGTCTGCCACATTCTGCTGAAGTGCCATTATGGGTTGAGATAAGTTAGGATCACCGTAAGGGTTGGAAAGCGGGGGATTACCTAGAATAGAGTTGATAATGATGAAAAAATAGTTTATAAACCTCGATTCCTAATGAGTTTTGTATACTGGCAAACTCAAAATAACATGTTTATAGTGAGTGCAAGGAAAAAAAAATTGGGGAAACCTAACTAACTGCTATTTTTCCAAGTCAGAGTTTTCCTCAGTGTTGTTCAATACAAAATTAGACTTCCCATATATATACTGTAGAAAAACACTACTATTTCAAAATGCTTAGAGAGAATTAAGATTTATAGAACAGAATCTTCTAAAGAAAAGGTAGGGGGATGAGAACACTCTATGCTAACTTAAATTCTGACACTAAACACTTGAAGCTCTCCATTTAAGTACTGTTAGTAAAAAGTCAAATCAATCATTCCTTGCTAAATCCTTAAAATATTAAGTTGTCAGAAAATGGCATATTAATATGCCACAAAAATATACAACTACCCATTTCAAACATTTTAAAAACTACGCTCACACAAATAACTTCTATAAGGTGGCTGTTGTTTTTAATGCTTGCAGAGAAATACGCTATCGACTTTACCATTGATTGAAGACTGCATCCGAGACGATACATTGCAGCAACGGAGCAGTTGTGACACCACAGTGTACAACTTGCCCAGTTCGGCATACTGATATTTGATTGGAGGACCTGGACCTTCATCAAGAGCCACAAGCATAAATGTGGCAGGCACACTTAATTTCAGGAGCTGTGTTTTTTCTGCTACACCTAAAAAGGGAAGGGAGATGTATAACAGATGTCAGGAGTGGAGGAAGGAAGAAGAAAAACTGAGAAGGAATCCAAGAGGTAAATACTACAAGGAAACTATGGGTCCCTGAAGGGGAAGATGGCAATTATGAAATTGCTCCAAGAAAGTGCTATGTATAACTTTCTTGACCTAAAATAAGCTCAAGTTCAATTCCCAAAATCACGCCCCAAGGTGCCACACGACCAAAATAGTAATACATGACAGGACAAAAGAAGCAGCATAGTCTAGTGAAAAGAGCATGGGTCTGGGAGCAGAGGACCTGGGTTCTAATCCTGTCTCTACCTACCAACTGCTTGCTCTGTGACCTTGGGCAAGTCACTTACCTTCTCTATTCCTGTTACCGTATCTGTAAAATGGGGATTAAACCCTCCTCCCTACAATTTAAACAGTGAGCTCCACATGGGACAAGGACCGTGTCTAACCTGACAGATCTGTATCTACTCCAGTGCTTAGAGTAGTGGTTGATACATGGTAAGCACCTGACAAATACCAAAACAGACAACACACACACACACACACACACACACACAAAAAGCCTATTAAATGTTCTCCTTTCAACTTAGCTTTCAGCCTTCTGTGACTGCAACCACGCCTGGGAATCTAACAAAATACCCAGGGTTTGCCAAAGCAGCTTCTAGATGAGGGGTGGGCAATTTTACCCCACACTGGCTACCTACTGAATTTCTCACAACATGTCAACTCTTCTGGTCACCCCGGGAAGAGCGGGAGGGGAAGGAGGGGTGACTGTACTATCACCTGCGGCCGCTGCTGACCAGATCCGAGTCGGCCACGGATGCGGTCGGCGTTCCCTTCGGGCCTCGGGGCCAACGACACCCAGCAGCTCTGGGGGCTGCCGCTCGGGTGACGGCTCAGAGACTGTTAGGAGCAGTGGAAGGTGGAAGTGCTGCTCTGTCTACCACCATTCTGTGGGCCCGACAATCACTTGGAAGACAGGAGCTGCCATGTGGTCTTCACATACCCCTCTGATTTAGGTGCTCTTTGATGGTTGAAGATTGAAAAGCACTGCCCTCAGTGCCTCTATCTCATCTATCTCATCGCCAACCTCTTGCCCCTGTCCTTCCTCTGGCCTGGAATGCCTTCCCTCCACAAATCCGACAGATAACCGGTCTCCCTGAACTTCAAAGCCTTACTGAAGGCACTTTTCCTCCAAGAGGCCTTTCCTAAGCCCTCATTCCTCTTCTCCCACTCCCTTCTGCATCACCCTGACTTGCCCCCTTTGCTCATTCCCTCTCCGAGCCCCATAGCACTTATATACATACGTGGAATGTTTACTTATATTAATGTTTGTCTCCCTCCTCTGTCCAGGCTGTAAGCTCACAGTGGGCAGGGATTGTGTCTGTTTTTGTTGTATTGTGCTATCCTAAGCCCTTAGTACAATGCTCTGCACACAGTAAGCCCTCAATATATATGACAATGAATCAACCAGAACTGAAACTGGGCAAGAGAAAACCCCAAAGGGGACACACTTTAAACCCAGGCCCTTGGACAAATCTGTCATTTGTATAAGCCGCAATAGTCAATTCTGTGACTGTACTTCCTCTTCATTTCATGTAAGAGTTGGAAACAGTGCGAAAAAAGCAACGAGACTTAAGTGTTTTCAAAGGCTGACTTACCTAAATTGGCATACATTACAAACAGATTGAAATACTGTTGCAAATGGCGCCCGTGCTCGGACACTTCTCTTCTCAGAAGATTTAGTACCGCTCTCAGTAAATGATCACTCAAACTCAAGTTATCGTAAGCCTACAAAATTAAAAATAACAGAGGGGTTGCTAAATAAGGATCCATTATTATTCACCGATTGGGCTCCAGATAATCTTCTGAAGACCATTTAAATGAGCCACATTAAGAACTACAGGTTTTTAAGATACACAGCCACAGAGTCCAGAGTTTCACTCACTCACTGTGGTAATTTACAGGCAGAGATGGTCGCTTTCCATGGTGGCTATTTGTGATGTTACTTCTCTGATAATTAAGCCAGCACTGCAGAGGTCACTGATAAGTTTTAAACTATTTACAGGGCAGCCTGTGTGGCTGCTTTCTCCTCTAGTAGTTCCTATTCTGATGTGACATATTTCCTAACTCATAGAAGACCCTCGCTACCCTAAACGAGAGTGGAGGAAAGAAGAGTGGGAAAATCAGTCCAGAGCCCTCCTATCCCTACAACCGTTCTCTCATTCCTCCCATTCAGGTCTCCAGGACTACTCCCACCTGTGCTAACAACCCCAACTCCTCTCGCCTTCTAAAAACATTTCCTCTCATCCTTCTTACCTCAGTTACTTATCAAAAGTATGAAAAGAGAGATATCAACCTCGGTTGCACCTATGAACGGCTCGTGTCAGTCAGTGTAAACCTCCCCCGATTCAAAGGTCCTTCTGGGGAGGGACTGTTGTCTCTCGATTGTACCCTCTCTCAAGTGGTGGCTCTGCACACAGGAGGTGCTCAGTAAACATAGCCTTTTTAAGTCCTGTGAGGAAAAACAGAACTACATACGAGACAGTAAAGGTTGAAAATCACTCAGGCTAAAGGTAAAAAAAAAAAAACAAAAAAACTGCCCCCTGAACTCACTTGAGTCTTGTAAAATAAAGAAAAAATGTTTACTCTCAAAAGAATAGAAGACTAAAAAAATTTAAGGCCAAATCTCAACTTACGCAACACCGAGATGTTATAGGAGTGTAGCATCATCACCATCTTCGAGTCCTGAACCCCCTAAACTTGTCACACCTCATTCTCTGAGCAGGTCTCTCAGCACCATGTATAGGCCCTATACGACGCCAAGGGGCGAGACAAGACTGCAAACAACTTAGCCCTGGAGCTGAGCCAGTCTACTACTCTTGAAACATGCTCTCCTCTATGTCCAGTCTCATTGGTAAGAATGTGACTCCTTAATATCTCTAACAATTCCCTCTGCACCCCTAGCTGTTCCTTTAATAAACCACTACAGACATCTTGTCCTTGGGTTTATCACAACTATTCTTTAACCATCTGTACTTTATGGCTGCATTAACTTTTTATGCTAAGAAATTCATTAGTAACCACCTATGAGACATCAAACAAAGGTTCCTTCAGTCTGTTTTGAATTTATGACCATCAAGTTTTAATTGTATGAACTATAGCAAATGACCCTTATGTGTTCTTACAGCACGGTCCACTGGAAAGAGCACGGGGTCGCGAGTCAGGAGATCTGGGTTCTAATCCCAGCTCTCACTGACCTACTGTGTGACCTCGGCTAAATTGCTTAATCCTCCTGGGCCTCGGTCTCCTCATCCGCACACTGGAGATAGCAGCCGCTGCCCTTCCCCACCTGACAACATCAGTGAGGGGAAAAGGGGGTAGCTGACCCAAAAGTGCTTTGGGAAAATTAGAATTTCAAGGGATTACTTACAATGAAAGCCGTGTATTTACCTGACTGGAAGGTCCGGGAGAAGCAAAAGGTGAAGGACACGGCCCGTCTTGCAGTGAAAAGTGTGCAATAAATACTATAAGTTTTGCGAATGCACCTCTCACTTCAGCACTAGGGCACTCCAGAAGGTACTCAGAGAAGCGATTTGAAACATTAAAAAGGACATTGTGTGCAAACCAAAAGCGTACATTCTTGCTGTGACGGAGAAGGATGCACAATGCATCATACCTAAACACAAGAGAGATCCAAGTAGATATCAGTAACAAAATAATTTCCCATTAGTTATCGTACATTTGTAATTTCTAATACAACACTCTTCATACTTAACCATCAAGTAAATAGGTGACTCCCCTAAAGAAAGCAAGGAATTTGCTGCATTTATTTTTACCACAAACTCCTTCGACTTCTAGTCGTAAAATGGTTCACATTATTGACTATCGAAGTGGGTTGTTCTCAGTGAGTTACATTTTACTGGTTCATTCGATCGTATTTACTGAGCGCTTTCTGCATGCAGATCACTGTACTAAGCACTTGGGAGAGTACAACGCAGCAATGACCAGTCATATTCCCTGCCCAGAGATGTTGACTGGGGGAGTGGAGGTGATGTCAAGCCAGACTACCCAGACCTTCCTTCCCTACTGCTTTCAGGGGCCAAAAGTCCAATGGTAGTGTGATGCAGCCAACAGGTTAGTTAACAGCACCTTTCTCTGTGTGTGTGTGTGTGTGTGTGTGTGTGTGTGTGTGTGTCGGGGGAGGGGGCATCACCTGAAATTTAGGGGTGGTTTTGGGACCTCTGAAGATAGAGAGGGGATTTGATTTGGGTCTGGGAGAAAGGAGGAGTGGTTCTCCTCACCCAATCTTGGAAGCCAGGGGTCAGGGTAGTTCTTGGACAGTTAGGGAGGGTGGGGGTGTGGGGAGAGAAGAGAGCCTTAAATGTATAAAGCACAATGGTGGTTCTGTCCAGATCATGGATCTCGACAACCAAAATGCTAGGGTCACCCTCTGGTTGGCTAAAAGTAATAGCCCAGCAACCTGCTCAAAGCTGGGGAATGACCACAAGGCCATAGCTTTCAATGTTTGGCAATGGAGGACCTTAAAACAATCTGGATTATTTATTTAAGATTTGGGCAGGGTCTCCCTCTCACCATTCCCATTGAGATCTCCCTTCTCAATGTAACAGCTCTAGAAATGCACCGGTAATGACCTTAAAATTTTTAGATACAATTTTCAGGCTTTGTGAGTACAAAGCAGTACATTAAAGTTAGCGAGTCGACCGTGAAGCCAGTCGCCAGTGAAAATCAATAACAAGCATACCAGTCACTGGCAGGGCCACGGACTATTTTCTTTGTGTGAAATCCTGTGGTGAAGAGGAATCTAGCAGCAAGCTGAATACTAATCATAGTTATTTCTTCTGCTTCTGGCAACAGATGATCTTGCCCTAAAAATAATTGAAAATCATACCGTTAAGGCCAAACGCGCTATTATTGTCTATAACGGGTCATGCAGACTAGCTAAACTAAAATTTCTGGTCAGCCTATCTGCATTAAAGTTTCCTAGGAGGCTGGATCTTTGTTTAAAAACTACTTCAATAATCCATGGGCCTCATCTTTGCTTACCAAATCACTCAACTGACATGAAAAAAAGCATTCCTATCTTTAGTTTTTTCTACAAAAGTAGGAATTAAAGTATGGCTAGAGAGAGCAAGGGAACCCAAGAAAATGCAATGATTCCGTAACTGACCGAAGAAGTTCGGTCCATCAGTTCAAGTACCAAGAAAAACCGAAGGTGTCAGGACACCCGGCTGGCTGTGCTTTCTGAAGATGAGCAACAGAACTAAATTTCAAGTACTAACCTGGAGGGGGGTTTAAGTAGAGACTGTTACAAGTAAGCAGTTTTTTCACAAACTGGAAATATTCTAGACTGTATTGCATCCGGTTATGCATGAATTGCACATTTTGTTTGCGCACGCTCCTCTCGATGGCAGATGGCATTTTAATCTGGTGGGGTTTACTGCTGACGGAAAGCTCGGAAATATATTTTATCAGATCGTTGTCTTTGTCTACCGTGTCCATCCGTTCGTAAAAAAGAATGTAGGCATTCCACCATCTCTTCTGGCGTCTGTAGGACATGCGCTTCATCATATGATCGAACACTTCCCCCATATATTCACCACCGAAACACTGGTTTTTCATCTCCTCGTCATCATCCATCTTGCACTCTGTCACGTCGCCGTCATCAAATTTATACCAGCGATTCTTCTCCCCATCGCCACCATTCCTCTGAATGATGTAAGAATAGTAATGTCCCCCGCTCGCCTGACCGCTGTGGACAAGCACCCCCACTAGCCTGTATTTGGTGCTCCCTGATGGTTCGTTTTCCGACTGTTCGTTCTGTTGTATCAGCTGATTTTCGGGGTTCACATCATCGCCTTCTAGCTTCGCCACCCCTGCCACGGTGTAGGGTTCCATGTCCAACTCGCGGGGAAATTCAAAGTAATCATTGAACTTGATTGCACATTCCCTTTCCCAGTCATAGTCAAATCGTTTCAGCTGGATTGCAAGAACTGGAGGCAACTTCTTAATTAGGAGGCGCTTTACTGTATCAACCTGAAAATAAAATCACACCAAATGACACTGGATATTGCATCTTACAAGTCCCTGACAAATCAACAGCAGAGGAAATAATTCTGTGGCGACCGATGAAGTATTTGGAAATGTGAAGATTGCAAACATAGGGCATCATCAAAGCACTCTTACTGCCATTTTGAGTCCCATAAATTAATTATGCAGAAAAATGCAGACATAATTGCCCTGCTTGGTGGTAGAGGGTTTTTTTGTTTTTTTAAGAATTTGCATATTATTTTCCAAAGACAGAATTTTATATAGGGTGTTTTAAACACATCTGACATAATGATATGTTCACCGCTGTATAAATTTTAATGAGAAAGCCTAACCAAGATACTGCCTGTCACTGGAGAAAGGTGGCTACTTGATAAGGGAGGGAGGAGCAAGGGAATGTTACAACATTTATTTAAACCCATAAATGTACATTTGGTTAACTCATTTACTCATGCTCTGGTTACTTAAAAGTGGACCTGGGTTGGTGAGAAAACTCAATGCCACAACTGAAGGGCCACAACGAGTACGATGAGTCCTCAGAGAATTTCTAGGACCTGGAAAGGAGTTTTAGAATCAAAACGGGAAACTGCCTCCTTGGTGGTTGCGGTAGGGGTAACTCATCTTACTCTGAGTTTTGTTAGATTGCTAGAATAACTCTCAAACGGTGGGCTGAATTTCAAGGTTGCTTTGGGGACTTTTACTATTACCCATTAGCTCTCCATTAGAATGTAAGCTCTTCGTATGCTGGTAGTGGGTCACTTGCTCATTTTTTACTTCTATCCAGCATTTATTGAGCGCTTACTGTGTGCAGAACACTGTACTAAATGTTTGGAGAGGACAATGTAACAGAGTTGGTAGACACATTCCCTGCTCCCAGTGAGCTAACAGTCTGGACGGGCTTGCCGCCTAGTACTTCTCGAGCACCTAATACAATGCATTGCACCCTGTGAGTACTAAATGCTGCTGCCGCTATTACTACTAGGTGGGATTTGGGTAGATTATTCTGGCAGTAACTGACCTTCTCTCACCTGCTCTATTACCACCCCACCTCCTTGTCAACATAGGAACATAAGAAACGCCATCATCAGGATGGGCCACCCGGCCCATCCATGCCAGTTTTGTGTCTCTGACGGTGATAAAAGGGTGCTTGGAGGAATCTCGTGATGGTTGCCCTCCTTGACACCTATTCTCCCACCTAGGGGCGAACCACCTAGTCTCCCTACCTTTCCCTCTAGTACCCTATTAGGGACCTCTCATTCAAATTTATCCAAACTGCTCTTGAATCTGCTGGTATTCTCACAGTCCACAAAATTTCTTCTTGTAATCAATTCCTTATTTACCACCTGCTGTGTCAAGTGCTTATTTTTGTCATCTTGGAGGAAAAAGGCTGCCAGAGCTTGGACCTGGCTTCCACCTAGAAGGTCTGCATGGGCTCAGGTCAAATAAGTTTAAAAACAAACAAAAATACTGGTGAGGGTCCTAAGGAGACAACTTGGTCAGTCTTATATCAGTCTTCCACGAGTCCTTTGTCTAATCCACACATACCAGCAGAAAGAGAGATGGTAGGAAAGAGAAATGCTGACAGGTGCCGAAGCCCTAAAAAGATGGAGAATTTGGAGCCTAATAATAATGATAATCATGAGAGTTACTACTATGTGCCAAGCACCGTACTAAGCCCCGGGGTAAATCCAAGATAATCAGATTGAATACAGTTCCTAGTCTGCATGGGACTCACAGACCAAGTAGGGGGAAAAACAGATACTGAATCCCCATTTTACACTTGAGGAAACTGAGGCACTGAAAAGTTAAGTGACTGCCTGAGATCACCCAGCAGGGCACGAGGCAGAGACAAAATTAGGAGCTGGGTCCTCTTGACTGCCAGGTCTGTGCTATTTCCCCTAGGCCACACTGCTTCTCTGTGCTGGCTAAGCCCTAAGGATCTAGTGAGGAGAGGGAATGAGGCACCTAGATGAAGCGAAAGGCATTGCTAGGGAGAGTAACTTTGAATGAGAGTTCCTAATAGGGCACTAGAGGGAAAGGTAGGGAAGCTGGGTAGTATGCCCCTGTTAAAATCAGTTACAAATAGTAACCTTGGCGATTGAGAAGATTGAGGGTGGGGCCTCTAACTTTCTGGAGGAAAGCACTGTTTTAAGACGAAAAGGAGATAAAGTCAGATAAACCCTCTCTGAACTTCAAGGAACCAGCCCGCTAGAAGCAGGACTGACTGAACACCAATGGTCCCCTTGTGGTCTGGGGGGTCTTACTGGAATTGAAGGGAGAACTTTTAGGGCTTGCTATGAGTATTGACCGTTCTCATATCTAATTTCCCCCACAAGCCATTAATCTTCTTACCTTTTTGTTGCATTTTTCACAATGATATGCATTTGCACCTTCCAGTAAGTCTCCTTTGACATACTGTTCCAAAGAATCAAGGAGGTTTTGGTGATTTCTAATATCTACATTCAGAGTTGTAAATGATTCTTCACATTCGTACCTAAAGAGATTATTTGGTAAAGATTCAAGTCTTCTGTTGGTTTGTTTATAAAGTATTCTTATTAGTAGCTTAAACAGACTTTCCTATTTGGAGTACATTTTCAATCAGATCAAAATGAGAAGCTAAACAAAGTTTGGAAATATAAGAATGCTTGATTTTTGTGTGTGGTTATTGAAAATTGTTTATAATAGAAGGGCATTTTAGGTTGCTATGAATGAAAAAAATTCAACCAATTAATTTTTCACATTACACCATGTTTTCTAAGCCACTATACCATATTGTATAGTACCTAATGAAACAGAGACTTCCCAAAACAGCAGTGTGAAGGCTCGATAGGGTTATAGACATACCCCTTTTTAATATAAGGGCAAATATATAAATTCTTTGAACTCCTCGATTATTAGATCATAAAGCATGTTTCTGCAGAAGCCGATTTCATTAAGGCCCAGAGAAATAGAAATTACACTCACTTAAAAATCATTCACCAACTCGTTTTAGTGCGCGCTTGGGAATTAACAGTGAGGGGATGTGGAAGAGAAGACTACAAAACCTAAGCCTCCATTTAAATTGCACTCCATTCTTCTTTATTGGAGCCGCCTGAAATTTTCCTAAAGTCTCAGATGATTGATATGCCTTTTCTGAATGTGTATTAAATGCAGATTTCTGCGGTAATTCTGCAGTTGTAAAGGGGAAACTGCTAAAAGCGAAGACTTTGAGGATGGTGGTGAGGCCTTTCCAATAATTACTTTTAATTCTCAGCAGTAACAGATCTCCTACCTTGAGTCTGGCTTTTCTTTTCAACGTACTTTGAAAAGAAGACTAGTTTTGAAAAGTAAAGGCTTGCTTTTAGGAATCGTTCATTACTATTAAAAACACTGAACTTCTTCCAATGAGCAAGAGAGACCAATCTGTTATGAACACTTTTGACATGGGAGGGAGCAGCAGAAAAGCTGTCCTAATTCACTATTAGGTCAAATTTCAAATAGATTATGAGGCCCATTGTAAATAAAAAAGGTTGGGACATTACTGATCTTCCTAAGGAAGGGTGATTCCCCACTTCTCTCTGCATTTGGATAGGCAGGAGAAAAAGTGTGTATTATGTAATTCGATACATGTGTGTGACTGAGAGGCATACTATTAATGAACCTTGCCACCAGACAAGGAGGATACAGTATTACACAATTAAAAAGAGAGCCTGAAACACACTGTATTTAGCCAATTTGTAACAGAGGGAAAGGCAATATTTAAAAATGCCTGATGGAAACAGTAAGAGGGTATGAATTGGGTTATTGTCTTCAAGGATTAGTTTAAGCTGTGTGGGGGCCAAAAGGGAGGAGAGTGACACTGAATGGGAGTCTCACACACTACCCCTCACGCAGATTTGGAGGACTCAGTTTTTTAGAGAAAAAAGGCTTTTGGTAATTTGAAGTTAGTAGCAAGAGAAAAATGATTACGATAAGTCAGCCAATGGATGTATACAAGAGAGTACCTGCTGACCATTTAATCGCACAACCTACATTTACCTCAGAGCCACGCCATGGCTCCCAGAAACTTTTCACTCAAAATTACCGATTTTCTTGATTGGGGTTTTGTGTAGTTTTCACGAAATATTTTTCCAAGATTAAGTTAAAAAAAAAAAGGCCCAATTTACCCTTTATGTAATGCAAACAAACTCCACTCACCTATGAGGGCAGCCTTGGCATATCTTCTGATCAGCAAAGGAGCCTCCTAAAACTTTACTCAACATGGCAGGATGTCCCAAAGCTTTTAAGGCTTCATCTAAACTGTCTACCAGCGAATTAAAAAATTCTAAAGCATCATGTTGCTCACGGAGATTAACAGGTTCACCCCAAAGCCTAGGAGAAATCAAGTGATTTATAGTATAAGTTCCAGTATTGAGGTATAGATATATTTTTAAAAATGTCAACTTCTAAAAATTACTCTTGCCAATAGATATATGCAAGCAATACTTATCTTAAAGCATTTCTTCCTAAACATCTTAAATATTTCTCAGACACAAGGCACAATCCATGACAATGAAAACATGCTTATTTCACTTGAAGTTCAATATTAAATTTGAAATGCATCAAGAAGGGGTGCTTTTTAATGCTGAACTATATATCTAAAAGGGATAAAACTTCAATTCCTCTGCCCACAAGGTTTTCACCGACTAGCCAGTAAGGGAAATGACAGTAGAGCAATCTGGTCTGGGGAACGACTTTTCACATCCACCCCAGTTTAGATATCTTTGGGTCGGTTGGGGGTGGGGGAAAAGAAAAGGGAAGAAAAGGTTACTTTCGCAGCTGTTCCTTTGGGGTTTTTTTGTAGCATCAGACAGTCAGAAAACTGAGTATCTGCTGCAGCCCTAGACTGCCTCAGGGTTAGAGCAAACACTACTTTGGGTCGGAACTAGGCCCTGGACATCACCACTGCAGACTGGTTTCTCTGAGGGGGTTGGGCCCTGAGGAGACTGGGTGGATTCCTGTTTTGTAACCGTCAATCATACTGAGCACTAACTTTGTGCAGAGCACTGTACTAAGTGCTTGGAAGAGTACAACACAAGTGGGAATTCCATTTTTGATTTGGGCCTTGGCCTTGCTGAAGGGATACTTGGTTTTATCACCGGTTTTTCACAGCTCAGCTCGGCTAAACTGGGATGCCTGACAAGTAATTTTCCCATACTTCCATTACGCTTAAAACACGAAGGTGGCCTCATCACCCTTCCGTTTAAACACATTTCAAAAATGTTTATATCAAATACATTCAAGCTAGTTTGATATTTACCTGAATTGTTTCCAAAAACCTCTTGGGACATAGTACTGCAGTCTGGAAGCTGCTAAGTGACCAAAGATGACCTGGAGATGCCTTAATACTCCAATATTGTATTCTTTTCTATCTTCTGTTTTACTTAACGCTGGTTTGTCTTCATACTGATGAGGATATCCAAATACATCATCCCGAGGATCAACATTATTCTAGAACCATGTAACATTTTTATTTAGCGCTTAAAAGACTAGGTGATTCAGTGTATCTAGCCAAGAGGCTACTAACAATATTTGGCTTTTGTCAAGCTAACCTGCTCAATATTTCTTTACTGCAGATCACAGCAGTAGAATCGAGGTTAAAATTACTCGGTGAATTGGGTCTTAGGGTACTTTGACCATGCCCTAGAAATAAATGAACCAATATCCCAAGCTTGCCAATGGGTGCAAGGTGAATGAAAACCACCATGGGATATTTTCAAGCAGATGTCTGATAAGGAATGACTTTGGCAGAAAAAATGCTTCCACTCATGAGGCATTTAGATTTCATATTTTTTCAGAAAATACAGCCCCTCCTCCTTTACACTTGCTATTAACTGTATTTTATTTATAGGGTGAGGGAAGAAAAGGAGGAAAAGAAGAGGGGAAAGAGGGACAGGAAGATGCAGGGGAATGAGCTACTCGCTAAAGAAGCAACAGTGCCTAGTGGAAAGGGCATGGGTCTGGGAATCAGGGCACCCCTGATTACTGGGTTCAATCCCAGTTCTGCCACTTGCCTACTGGGTGACTTGGGGCAACTCGCTTACTTTCTCTGAGACTCAGTTTCCTCATCTGAAAAATGGGGATCAAGACCCGTTCTCCCCACCCCTTAGCCTGCAAGCTCCATTTGGGACAAGGACAATGCCCAACCTGTTTATCATCTACCGACATATACCAGTGCACCCAGTAAGGCTTTAACATATATTATTATTATTAAAAATATGAGGCTGCCCTTTGGTGGGTTTTATATTTCTCTCGTCTGCAGACTAACAGTAATACTCCCAATTGGTGGAGAATATAAGCCTACCTTTGGAGAATAATGCCCGTTCTACCTATCAAGTATACCGGGCTTTAGGGTTTTAGCCATATAGGGTAGGAAGGAAGGTGATTCAGTACAATACTACATTAAGGAAAGGAGTACAAAGGATAGTGAAATGCAAAGTGCAAAGAATAAACCAGGGAAAAATCTATCTCTAACAAGATCAGACTTTAACACCCCTTTTTAGGTTTCATTTTCTGTCCTTGCAGTGAACTCTTACCCTACTTATTTTACACCAACTCTTACATGCTTCGGGTAATGAACAGAAATTCTCAGTAGAGGACGAGACTGTAGCAACAAATAACCTAGGAATTTGCTCTAATACATTTTTATCTTTTGAACTTAAAGCTCTGCTGCTAACTCCCAAGAACCAAGGGTCACGGCTTCCAAATCCTCAGCAGCTCTACACATCCAAGCTGAGTGACGGCCCTCACTCTCCTCCATCAGGTTGCGAATTGGAGAGCCAACCCCCAAGTAACCAGGCCACTGTAAATGGATCATATGGCATGAAATCAAAAACCTATTATCAATCAGTGCATTTTTAAGTGAAAAGTATAATTAGCAATAGCGTGACTGTATAACCCTGACACGGTAATTATAATGGCTTCAAAATCATCCCAAGGCACATGAAGAAATCCTTAATACCAGCTGAACGTTTCAGCTTGTGTTACCTCTAATGTGCTCTGACACAGAGGCACAGAACAGTGGAGGCCTTAGGCAGGTGCCACTTTAAGCCCAAATCCCACCAAGGCAAAAGCAACCTTGGGGCCAGCAACTCTGAATATAAGCTAACGAGACTGCAGTTTAAAATGTACCTCGTTTTCCTGCTTCTCATCCCCAGACATATCATCATCTACATCACTGCCTGTGCCTTCGATTGCAAGAATCCCATTCCGAATGGCAGGAATCATGTACAGCTGCTGGATCACAGAATTCATGTAACAAGTAGCCCCGGCGTTTTTTAACCCCACAAATCCCTTGGGTGGGCGAGGCCCCACGGGTGGCAGATATTCCCATTCTGTAAGTGCTTCACAAGCTAAGAAAAAACAACATCAGACGAAAAGGATAAGTACAATCCATTCACAGTGCTTGCTCCTAAAGGCAATTCCTTGAAGTCCACAAAGCAACATCATCAGTTCTGTCATCAACGCAGTACCACAACGATCTGTGTTACTGTGCCATCTCTCAGCCCAATCCAAGATTGACTGTGGGAATCAGCATGGCTTAGTGGAAAGAGCCCGGGCCTGGGGCTCAGAAGGACCTGAGTTCTAATCTCCTTTCTGCCATGTATCTGCTGAGAGACTTTGGACAAGTCACTCTGCTTCTCTTTAACTTAGTTACCTCATCTGTAATATGGGGATATGAGTATGAGCCTCTTGTGGGACGGGGACTACGTCCAACCTTATTAACTCGTATCTACCCCGGTGCTCAGAACAGTGCTCGGCACATAGCACATGTTTACCAAGTACCATAATTATTATGTTCCACTGCCCCGTCAAGGTGCCTGGCTGGGCACTTGTGGAGGCAGTAGAAAGTCTGATTCTTTATATGCCCAGGAGCTCAATGTGCTACCCGGCCCCACGGATAACACAACAGCTCGGCAGGCATCTCTAATTAATATGCATCTTCTGAGCATCGGATCATCCTACGGACAGGTGAGGTGAACTGGGGCCACTGTTGCACTGAGAGCCCTTGGTAGGGCAACCAGCCAGTCAATGATAGTTATGTGTGCTGGGCAACTGTACCAGGCCCTTGGCAAAGCAGAGCACGACTGAGTTGGTAGATATGATCCCAGTCCACGAGGAGCTTGCAGTCTAGAGAGGTAGACAGGCATTTAAATAAAGTAGAGAGAGGAGCAGTTCTCCAGACTGTGCACTTAACTCTGGACAGTAAACTTGTTGTGGGCAGGGTACGTGACTGTCAACTCTGTTTTACCGTACCCACTCAATTCCTTGGTATAACGCTCTGCACATAGTAAGCGCTCAATAAATACCATCGACTGACTGAGCATTTTCGGGCCTTCGACAGCCTAAAACATGCCGTTTGAGAATAATAAGTCTTATACCATTTTTTAAATGTTAGGATTTAACAAAATAAGAAATGATTCAAATTGATACGTACTCGTTATTGCTGTACCTATGTAATACATCTCAGTCAGAGTGTCTACTATTTGTTTGAGATTCCTCACGCAACCAACTGCTAAAGCTACTAGTAGCTCAAAACCAGCATTGATGGTGGCTGGTGAACTGCAAACCGGTATAGCCTGTTCAGCCGGCAGTTCACCGTTTCTCATGTATTGCAAGTAAACATTGGATGCAGGAAAGATGAAGTCATCTATCAATTCCTGAAACATTGAAAGAGAATCATGTATTAATGATTTGGATTAGTCCACAAAATTTAAAACTTAAAAACCATTATTAAATGTCATTTTAAAAATTCAACCCCCCATCATTCAACTGATAAACACTGAACAAAACAGTTACTTGTAATTCAGCAGTGGCAAAAGGGCTTTCATTGAATTTATAAAGTACATCCTGTTATGGAATATAAACCCTCAATTTTCCTTAGAAAATTTTTATTGTACCACACAACAAAAATGTAAAAACTGTAGTGCGCTTCAACATGAAAACTAAATCCATCGTGAATCTATTTCTTCTTTAAAAATAAATCCTGAGTAAAATGCGTCTTGGACATGGAAACAATTTAAATGTTCATTCCACAAAAAGGTACAGAGAAAACATAAAGAGTGCAACAGGCTCCACAAGAGCATATTGATGCATCAAAAAAAACCTAATAGGGTAGGATAAAAAGTAGAGCCTGCCCTCCCTGAAGCTAAATAAATCTCGCATAAATAAAAATAATTTGGCAGGAGTGAGAAATGTCCCCCAAAATACAGTAGAGGGAGGCAACAGATAGAATGTCTAATTTTTCAAAATGAAGTGACCATCTTGCTAGGACTTACTTTGATGAGATTAGCACCTCCTTTTTCACACCCAATATGATATTTCTTCTCTGGGGTTTGAAAGGCCAACAATTCTTTTGTGACTCCTAGGTGCCCTTCCAGGATTGTCTCTTCAACACCCGTTTCCCCTGTTCTTTTAACTTCATCCTGCCACAAGGAACAGAAGTCAGAAGGTACCTATGCTATCAACCAACTATGCTTTTATACCTGTTCACTACAACTTTCAAGCTTTATCGTGAGGGAAAGGAGAAGTGAGAGGGGAGAAAGGACATAGAAACAAAACTAAATATGCAATCCCAATACTTCGTGGATAACTGAGAGTCACAGTCGACTCAGTTATCTGCCTTGTTTACAAACTTCCATCTGGAAATGCATCCCAAAAGGTGAAGTTCCTTAATAATGGAAATAAACCAATGGCTTAAAAACCACAGGTTTCCAATTTTTTCCAATTTCTTTACCAAAATGAAGATGAAATGAGTACAAATAGTCATGTAACCCCCCTTTCCTCATCCAAGTTGTCAGTTACAATAAAGGAGCACCCATGGCTTTTGACCACTGATTAAATTACTTGTAACTGCTAATCTCTCAAAAAGACACTGCTTACCTAACAAAATCCTTTCGGATGGGTAGAGCAAGAACAAAGTATAGAAAATAAGAGACTTTTAACCTTATTTCTGGGACTACAGATCAGCGACTGAGATGCAGATTTAGACAGGGAATGGGAGGAAAAGACCAATTCCTTCCCCTTTGTGCAAGAGCTATGAGCCCTGATATGTACTTCCAGGATATGCCAATCGGGAGCTTTCTTCCAGTGATAGTGCCAAGAGTTCAAAGGCCAACCCTCCACCCTCCTCCCTACTGAATGCATCCTAGATGTGTTGCAGAGAGGTGCATTTGGAGGAACTCCTTGACAGTCAAGTGCTTCTTCACTGGGATGAGAAATGCCTCACTCCAACATAGGAGTCAGTGGCAGGGATGTTGTTTTTTCAGCTGCCCTTCCAGAGGGCATGTTTGGCTTATTAGGTTGCAAGAGGAAGTTTGGCTTGCGATGTTCAAAGGTGTCTTTTAGAAAAAAAAATAAATGAGAGGTAATCTCACCAGGTTCTCCCTACTTCAATTGAAGCGGTGTTGGTGAAGCCTATCAAAGCTAGATTCTTAACCAGCGGTGTGGTCTTCAAACCAGACAACCCTATTTATTTCTTCTTTTGCTTCTCCTACTCCTGAAATTTTAATGACTTTAAATTCTTAGTAGTTAAATTAAAAAAAAAACACCCCAAACTCAAACTTTCTATATTACGATTCAATGCACGTGGCAACTTACCCTAATCCGTTTAAGCCAGTCAATTTCATTATTGAGAAGGACTTCAGCATTGGGTACATTTATATTACTATTGTAAGCATAATTAAGAAGGTGCCTTAACAGAGTGAAGTAGTCTCCCGAATGCTTAGCTCGCTCTCTAGCTGTGCTCTATAATAAAACCAAAACAGCATTAATATCTGCTTTTATGCCCAGTGGCTACATTGCTTTTAATTACACCCGAAAAGGAGATCATGATTTTACGGTCAACTAAGTCAATTATTTTAATTGGCAAATAATCTTCATTTAAAAAATTATAGTTGGGAATATCAATAAATACATTTTTCTTTCAAAAATGACATTCAAAAAAGAGATCTTTAAAAAGATCTATTCGTATTCAGAAGAAATCAAGTTGAAATGAACCCATGGGAAATTGCCAGAGGATCTATTTTAGAAAAAAATATCAGTTATCTATGGTTTAATGATTTAATCAATAGCATTAAATGAGAGCCTACTGTGTGCAGAACACTGTCCCAAGTGCTTGGGAGGGTACACAAAGTTATAAGGCTTGACCTTTGCCCTCGAGGAGCTTACAATCTAGAGGGAGAGACAGACATTAAAATAAATTACAGGGAGGAGCAAGTAACAGAATATAAAGATAAGTGTATTTGTGCTTTGGGGAGTTGTGAGTGTGTAAATGCTTAACAGATCCAGAAGGGGCAGTTGGGGAAATACAAATTGGGGAGACCAGACAAAATTGGGGAAGGCCTCTTGGAGACGTCATTTTTAGATGGGGTTTGAGGGAAGCATGAGTGAATTCCTGGTGGGAAGGAATTCCAGGGTGAAAGGAAGGAGCAATTGGTAGGTGACTGGAGAGATGAGAGTAGCAGATAATCTCTCTTGCATGGAAATGAATGCTTGCTAAGTTCATAAACTTCCTATAAAGCATATTTAATGACAAAGCCTTACCCCTAAAACAGTAAACAGCAGAGTAATGAAGAAAAGCAGAGGCCTATGTCCCATGCAACACCTTGTAGCCATTAAAAAGAACTGCTCCTGTGCCATCTGACGAACGGTTCTGAAATATCAATATATCATATTTATGGAAAGAAAATACATGTAGTTTCAATCATTAGTGGCTTATTTTATTACAGCCTAAGATAAATCAATGAAACATTTAAAGTAGATACCATCGGATTTAGTCTCTACCTGGAAACTAGCAAGAAAAACACTGACAAATCTTCATTTTAAAACTGAGTTTAATAGCCTCTGATTTTGGAATATAATTATAACGATGGTGTTTGCTGAATGCTTACTATGTGCCAAGCACTAGAGAAGCAGGGTGCCTAATGTAAAGAGCCTGGGAATGGGAGTCAGACAACCTGGATTCTAATCCTGGCTCTGCCACCTGTCAGCTGTGTGATCTTGGGCAAGTCACTTCCCTTCCTCTGTGTCTCACTTACCTCCTCTGTAAAATGGGGATTCAGACAGTGAGCCCCATGTGAGACATGGATTGTGTCCAATCTGATTATCTCTCATCTACCCCAGCACTTAATACAGTGTCTGGCACGAAGGGAGTGCTTAACAAATACCATCTAAAATAAAATAAAAAGATGCACCACGAGAAGGGCTCTAGGGTAAAGCCAAGTCAATTAGATTGGACACAGAACCTGCTCCATTCAGGGCTCCCAGTCTCCCAGGCAAAGGAGAAAAGGTATTTTACAGATGGGGAAATTAAAGCTCAAAAAGGACTGCTGTGTACCCCTGAGCAGATAACCTTTTTGGGCTTCAGTTTCCCCATCTGTAAAACACCTTTTCTCCTTTGGCTGGGAGCAAGATTAGGACCTAGGTCTCCTGACTCTTAGAACCATAGTCGTTCCATCACACCATGCAAAATTTGGTAATGGGGGATGGGATAGAAAAAAAATCCCTCATTTAAGGTACTTTTCTCCCAGTTTCCTTAAAAATACATGCAAACACCCCAAAACCACCAACTGAAATAACTACATCTTACAATACCATTTCCTAAATACAAAAAGATATAAAATAAAGACTGTGTGCCAATAAATTACACACATCATTTGAATCATTTGATACTACTGCCAGGATAATAAGAAATAGACTTCCACAATCTGAAACAGTAAAGAACAATCCAATGTCAAAGAGATACTTCAGAAACACCATATTTCTTGAGAATTTATATTTCTGAATTTTTAAATTAATGCCTATTCTGAACTTCTTAGCTGACACTGAAATGGGTACAAAAATCACAACCTGAAAGACAGGGTATATGAGAATTCACAGAAAAAAATGAATATATGATCAATTGTGTTTTCTAATTTTATGCTGAATTTTTAACTCCATGGGTGAAAAACAGAAAAGTTTTTTTCTTTAGAACTAGCTCTTTTCTTTAAACTGTCAAAAGGGTTCTATGTGGAAAAAGCACAGGCTTGGGAGTCAGAGGTCATGGATTCTAATCCTGGCTCCGCCACTTATCAGCTACATGACTTTGGGAAAGTCACTTAACTTCTTTGGGCTTCAGTTACCTGTAAAATGGGGATTAAGACCGAGTCCCACATGGGACAACCTGATTACCTTGTATCTACCCCAGTGTTTAGAACAGTGCTTGGCACATAGTAAGCACTTAACAAATACCATCATTGTTATTATTAAGACAGTTTATTAAAGAACAGTATGATCAATGTTACTGGTCAACATACATTTTGAGCACAATTTATTAACAAACAGAAGGATATCACTGGGATTGGACTAACCAACCAAGAAAAAAAAGGACATTAAACTCAGTTGATCAACCCCTCCCAAGCAACTGAATGATTCATTATCTAGAAAGTGTCCTGAACTTTAGAACAATTTATCAATCAATGATATTTACTCAGCACCTGAACGTTCAGGTGAAATGCACTGTGCCTACTGTGTGGACAGCCAAGTACTCCTGCTTTAGTTGGCCCAGTGGAAAGAGTAATGATGACGATGATAATAATAATAATGGCATACATTAAGCACCTGTTATGTGGCAAGCACTGTACCATGCTTGCCAATGGGGGGGTTGATACAAGATAATCAGGTACCACATGGGGTTCCCAGTCTATGCAGGAGGGAGGACAGGATCTGAAATCCCCATTTTGCAGAAGAGGGGAATGAGGCCCAGAAAAGTGAAGTGATTTGCCCAAAGTCACATAGCAGGTAAGTGGCTGAGCTGGGATTAGCACCCAAGTCCTCTGACTCTTACGGCCGGGCTTTTCCCACTGGGGATGTTCAGTTTCATTGAGGAGGACATGTTTGGAGAATGCCTGAGCTTCAGGAAAGGCAATCTCTCTCATTTTACCCTGGTTTTATAGACCACTGACTGGGGCAGCCAGAAATCCCTACTGCTACTGTCCGGTACCACTCAAGAAGGTGCTTTCTCTTTACTGCTTAACGTGTGTCCATTGCACACCCATCACCCCGAAAGACCCTGTTGGACTTTTTGGAGAAACAAGGGGACAGGATACAAGCCCAAAGGATCCTTTGAGAACTAGAAAGGACAAGGGCCCTACTAATAATGTACTTTTACAAATGCTTAGTACAGTGCTCTGCACACAGTAAGCACTTAATACATTTGATTACAAATAACTACAAACATTATCAAAACGTACTATTTTCATGACTAGAGTTCCCATTTGGGTAGTATTTTGTACTGAGAGCTGGGTTCTAGTCCCACCTCTACCTCTGGACTGCTATGTGACCGTGGGCAACTCACCCTCTCTGAGCCTGTTTCCTTACCCCACAGCACTTATGTATGGGTCTTTCTACTCTGTCATTTCCCCTATCTGTAATTTAATGTCTGTATCCCCCGGTAGACTATAAACTCCTGTGAGCAGAAATCATGTCTACCATTTCTACTGTAGTACACTTTCCCAAGTGCTTAGTGCAGCGCTCTCCACGCAGTAAGTGCTAAATAAATACCATTGTTCGATCTGGGTTCCCATCTGCCCGCTGGGGCTATTGTCATCAGTGGTGAAGGTTTCGGATCCAATAATCTAAGGAGTCCCAAAGAGTGGAGAGGCCCGGCAGGAAGCTTGAAAAATCACTGGCTAACGTGGGAGTACACTACAATGGCTGGCTATCAAGGCAACTGCCTGCCAAATCGCAGCGATATATCAGAACATTAGCATTACGCTGCAGTCATTTGGGCCGCAAATGGGTCCTCTCTGTTGGATTGCAGGGGACAAAAACAAATGGAAACCTTTGCCTGCATTTAACAGTGAGCAGCAACCCTGGCTTCCTTCTTGCTCCCTGCTCTCTGTCCCCCAGCAAGAATATGACTGGCAGGAAGAGAACTGCAGAAACCACAAGCCTGATAATCAATTCTGTTCCGCCGGTCCCAGGACCAGAGAGTCGTCCTTCATTCCTGACAGGACAGTCCCTGATCATCATCATCATCAGACTTCGTGACTTGGTGCTTGGGAGAGTACAATATAGGTGAAAGACCCAAGCTGAGAACGACCCACTCCCCCGCATAACTCTTCAGAACCAGAAAAGGGACTTGAGTTCAGTATCTTCCCGGTTCAGGTATCTGATAGGAAGGCAACCAGCTGAAATGCTCCCAAAACTAGTTTTTTCTTAAGGGAGGACTGTGGGAAGAAAACCTTGCCGCTTTCTTCAATGGGCCATCTAAAATGTCCTCTTAGAATGTCTGGGAAGAGTTTGGAAAACTTAAGGAGAATTCACAGGCTCTTAAGGCTTTCACCCTCTTCTGATCACCTGGGAAGAATGCAAACGTTTCCCAGTCATTGTAAACAACTTCCTCTTGGTGAAGACTTTCCTCCCAAGGGATCAGCCAAAACTGCTATTGAATGTCCGATTACCAGAGTGGTGAAGGGGAAGCATTTATGGTTCCACAATAATATACTCTCCTTACTTCCCAGGAATGAAAATTTGATTCTCAGAGACTTATTTACCCATCACTGTACTCTCCCAAGTGATAGTAAAGTTCTCTGTGCACATGGTAAGCGCTCAGTAAATATCATCGATGATGATCATGACTTACCACAGATTAGCCCCAAAACAAACTCAAGAATATAAGGATCTTAAAAAACAATCAGAACTTACTTGCTGTGACAGTGCAATAACAAGTCGATGATAAACGTCTGCCAAGCTTTTTCTTTACTAAGTGCATCCAGTGCTGTTGGGATCAAAGCGAAGCAGAGTGTCATCACTTCCAATGCTTCACAGCATACTTGTTCGTCTTCCATGTCAGGTTCGTGGCCTGCATTGGTCTGAAAAATTGCAATTAGAAGCAAATTTCTAAATGTGCACAATACATTGCACATTTGTGTATTTTAAAAATCCAATTCCATCTTCAATACAGCTAGACAACGAACCTAAAATGATGCGCAAAATCGTAATGTGACATCTTCCCACTTAAAACAGAAGTCCTATCTTTCTCAGACCTTATTTCTAATACATGATCATCACTCTAGTGGCATACTACAGATGACTTTTTAGACACACTCACTCTTACAAATAAAGCTCACTTTAAGTGGTGTCATCTCTAAGCATGAGGGATTATGTATACACTCTCGCAGATTTGTAAATACTCTGCAACAGGAAAATATACCTGTCCTTTGAGCTGCTTGTTATTTTGGTCAAAATCCCTGACCTTTCTAGGTTAAAACATTTTCTGTTTCAGAAAGGCATTGATGGTTTTTTCCTTAGTAACCAATTTTTGGGGAAATTTGTTTAAACACAGCCAGTTAAGAAAGTGAAGGATAAATTGGCATGCAATTCTTGATTTCGAAGTACTTAACCACTTGTTTTTGAATTTTAATGATCTGCTACAATAGAGCTCAGGTGCTGCAAACAGCACCTGTGACAACCAGGTACAATCCTCATGTATGCACAATGTAGTCAGAACTCTGTCTCGACTTTTCAGCCACATTTGATCCTACAGGTAAAGGTTATTGGCAGTGATGTCATCTCTAAATATGTAGTGTGTACATACATAAACCCCCCACCTCAATCTCACATATCTCGCCGCCTATCCCTCGTCCATGTCCTGCCTCTGGCCTGGAACTCCCTCCCTCCTCAAATCTGACAGTCAATTACTCTCCCCGCCCTTCAAAGTCTTATTTAGGGCACATCTCAGGCCTTCTCTTCCCTGACTTCCTCTTCTCTTACTCCCTTCTTTCCTGCCTTTCTCCCTTAGTTCACCATACGCCAGTCTCAAAGCATTTATGCACATATTTGTAATTTACAATAATAATGATCATATTTGTTAGAGTGCTTACTATGTGCCAAGCACTGTTCTAAGCACTAGGGTAGATACAGGGTTAACAGGTTGTCCCACGTGGGGCTCATCATCTTAAACCCCATTTTATAGATGAGGTAACTGAGGCACAGAGAAGTTAAGTGATTTGCCCAAGGTCACACAGCTCATTATGGGTAGGGAATGAGTCTGTTTATTGTAACATTGTACTCCTCCAAGCACTTAGTACAGTGGTCTTCACTCAGTATAAGTAATTGAGTAAGCTCTCAATAAATATTACTGAATGAACACACACACACACATGCATGTACGTCCTTTGGTTCTAAATCGACACTGCTGCTGATGAGACTATCCATGGCGGGGGCGCACTAAGAATCTTTCATTACTTGTACATTGTGCCCATGAAAATACAATGGTGCACATCATCTGGCCCCTCATCCCTCACATATCAAAACAGGAAATATATCTGACTTCTGAACTGCCAGCTACTGTGGGTCATAAGTCCACATCCTCAACAAGCAAGTGGAAGGATATCAGATGTCATTTCAGATTACACCGATAAGATTACTCCCTTCACTTCTCTCTATTCCTGTTTTTAAAAAGTACCAAACAATCCTGTCATCCACACTGGACAATCATTTCGTTATGGGCAGGGAACTTGTCTAATTCTTTTTGCAATGTACTTGCCCAAAGTGCTTTCTGCAGTGTTTTGCACATAGTAAGTGCAATGAATACTAATGATCGATAGATTTAAATATGAAGATCAGGTAGATAAACTCTTTAGATTGTAAGCTCGCTATGGGCAGGGAACAAGACTGCTAATTCTGTTGCCTTATACTCTCCCAAGTGCTTAGTACAGTGTGCTGCACATAGTAAGCGATCATAAATATGATCAATTAAATAGAAACAGAGAGGAAACTGCAATTCTACCTTCAGAATTTTTTTATGGGTGACATCCTTTAATTATTGATATTGAGAAATTTTGAGATTCTCTGCATTGAAGGCCAATTTCGTACCTAGAACTTTCAAAACGAATCAGTGTACAAGAACTCTTACCTTTTCATAAATTTTACTAATATCTTCATTCGCACTAAACACAAGCTGCACTGACCCACAGCCCGATGCCCAGACAATTTTTTGCACTGCTCTAATTACACAGATATCAGGGATGTATTTTGAAGCCTGCAAAAGATAAACGAGAACATTAAGCACTCAAATACCACTGATGATTAATACGGCTACCAGAATCATGAAGCTAAAATGTGGCATCCACTATGCCTAAAAACATCAGGCACCCTTTCAAGAAATGCACTTCGTACAATGCTCTGCACACAGTAAGCGCTCAATACAACTGAATGAAATGTGCAACAGCAAAGAAAGCACAAGATACAATTATTCTAGAACAACATAAAAATATTGACGTGTCTTTACATTTTACACTGACACACACCATTTTTGGGGTGACGATAATCTTAAATTACATAGATACCAAAATGGTAATCTGAAAGGCCTGATCCAAACGGAGACTTTTTACCTCTGCAGTACAGATACCTTTAATGAAACATTAAAAATACTTCACTGCTGCTTTGAATAATAATACAAGTAAAACAAACTTTCAGCAGACTCAAAAAAGTGAAGCCAAAAGGTTTGAATGAATGCGGGTCCGGGGTAAAGGATAGTTTTCCAGCTTTAAATTTATTTAAGAAATTTTAACTGCAGGATACAATTAACCACCTATAAAGAAAACGTACAGTTTATACTAACCTCATCAGATATTTGTTGGGCGAGCCGTATTGCCACATTTCTAAGCATGCACTCAGATGTTGGATTAGGAATGTTCTGAAGGGCATTTTGTAGCACCACTGCTTGATCATGGGTTGCCTGGTTTATCTGAAACGGGTTAATTTAAGTACTTAAAAAAAAAGGGTATCCCCCATACCCAACCAACTTTCTCTTAAAAAAACAATAAGAATTATGCTTTATTCTAAAAATCCAGGAGGAGAGTAGCAGCTCTCTTGGGATTTCCTTCCTATTAAATGTGTCTTCTGAATGGATGTGGCAAAATAGGGTGTGAATATATATCCCCTTTTCTTAATAGTGCTTTAATGAAATAAGGATAATTGCATCATTTGGTTCGCACTGGAACTTGGCAAGTGTTTAACAACAGCAGCAAGCCGCCCTCCAAGTTCCAGGTTGATGCAAACGGGCACTGAGGTTTTACCACTGTGGAAGGTCTGTGCGGCTACCATTAGGAACAATAGGGGCCGACCAATACCTCCTTTCCCCTCCAATGCCTCCTGCTACAGTTACTCAATGTCTAACAGCGGTTTGCCAGGTGGATTTGTCTTCAGACGTCTCCCATCTGTCTATTGGTAGGCCACATGATTTGAGGTTTTTCTTCACTTCTCCCTAAAATGTTTAAGCTATCCACCTTTCCTATAATTATCCCATTTTAGCTCCCAATACAGTGGTTGTTTGAGAATCCTACAGTCTGTTCTCACATTTCCCACCGACTGATTGCTAAACTCCATCCTTTCCTCTCCATCCAAACCACTACAATGCTCATCCAATGATTTATCCTATCCTGACTTGATTCCTCTATCAGCCATCTTGTCATCTAAATATGCCCCATTAACACGGCAACAATGAGGGCCACATCCATACTCCCCAAGGAAACTTGGCAAGTCCCAAATCCTTGTCCCCTATTTCTATGCAGCAAAGACGATGTTAAACATACGGGTTACAGTTCAATATATTTAATCCCATTTGACAAAACTATTTCACAGAGTACAAATGGTTCCCTTTATTTTTACTCCTCTCTACTTTGAGTCAGTCCTTTGTATATTTTATAGATACTGGATTTAGATCTAGTTTTATGAATAAAACTTGCATAAGAAAAACTCAGACACCACCACCACTCATTTTTCTTTCCCACAAGAGTACATGAGAAAGCGTGTTACCGGTGACAAGGGACTTGTGCCTTCCACAACTGGCTGGCAAGCTTCGGCTACAGCTCGTACATGGCCATAGCCGACGGCAGTAAGTAACAATTTGGCTATTTTTAGAGCGTTCAGGTAGGCACCCCTTCGTGTTTCTTTATCTGCGCTTGGCAGGAAGTTATTTCTTGTCAGCATGCTCAGTACGAGAGGCAAGCCTCCACTTTTCAAGAAGTTATATTGAAAGTCACTGGCATCTTCACCCAAGGGTGCGTTGGCAGGCATTAACAAGGCATAAACTACCTGAAAGGAGAAAAACGAGTTAGCAACTTAATACCGAAATCCAAGTCATTCATTCCTTCACTTCATCTATTACCTAGGCTTTCTGGTCACTTGACAAAATTCTTATTAATGGAACATTCTAAAACTATACACCGTCATTTAAAAGTCAACATAAGTTTTTAAGGAAAATGGTAGGAAAAAAACCTGAATAATGTCACAAACCTCCATCAAATATAGCACTTGTGAGGCAGAAGGTCCAAAAAAAAGTGAATCAAGAGATGGGCTAAGACTGCTTTCCCCAAGTTTCGCATGGTCTAAGCAAATAGCTCTTAGTTTTTCTACTGTAGTGTTATCTGCAATGATAAGATCAAGAGTGAAACATGTAAATATTTTCAACTTTAAAAATCTCCTGTGAATATTTCATCGGTCTCAACTAGTAAGAGAAAAAATAACTGGATAATGGTCTTGACTATATTTGCAAAAGTAAAGCTTAAGGCAACTTCTTTTAGGAAATTGAGGACTCAAAAATTAAGTTGTCTCGATATTGACTTTCTGTGCTTATATTTTATAATTATTTGTCTCTGACATAATAGTACGACAAAACTTGAGATCATCACCCTGCTGCTTCAATAGCACTCCACCCATTCATGGATGTTTATTGAGCAAAAAAAGTTCTCTAGAAGCACGAGGGAGGGTAAAACAGGGGGCAAAAGACATTCCTTGCCGATAATAACAAAAAAATTGTGATATTTGTTCAGTGTTTACTCTGTGCCAACCACTGGGGTAGGTACAAGATCATCAGGTCCCACACGGGACTCACATTCTAAGTAGGAAGGAGCACAGGTATTGGATCCCCATTTTGCAGATGAAGGAACTGAGGCACAGACAAGTGACCTGCCCAAGGTCATACACACAGCAGCCAAGTGGCAGAGCCGGGGTTAGGACTCAGGTCCTCTGACTCCTAGGCCCATGCTCTTCCCACTAGGCCACGCTGGTTCTCAAGGGGCTTACAATTTAATGGGGGAGGCAAGCAGGAACAATTATTTACAGAGAAAGTAGGAGGAAGAAAAAGGACACACTAGAAAGAAGCAACTGTATATCAAGATGACACAGTTGAATAATTGAATACTCAAATGAAAATATGCATATGTATTCAGACACTGAAGAAAGGAATAAAACAAACTCCTTATGGGCAGGGAATATGTCTCCCAATTCTGCTTTCTTTTACTCTCCCAAGTGTTTAGTACACTGCTCTGCACATAGTAAGTGCTCACTAAATATGACTGATTCCAGGTTGGTGCAATGGGGGGCGTGGGGGTGGAGAGAGAGAAGGAGAGAGAATATGAATCAGTCAAGAAAGGTTTTTAGGAGGAAGCGCTGTTTCAGGAGGAAGTGCTATTTCAGGAAGGCACTGAAGACTGGCGAAATAAGTGTCTGGCAGAGTGTGGGTGTGAAATAGTGTAAGCGGGGGAGATCAGAGTATGGTACAGTGAGATGACCTTAGCAGAGGGTGGGGTGTGGGAGAATGTGAGCTGCTGAGTGGTGGACGAAGAATGTTTCTATATAGACTGTAAGTTCCTTGTGGTCAGGGATTGTGTCTACCGACTCTCTAATATTGTACTTTCCCAAGCACTTAGTACAGTGCTCTGCCCACAGTAAGCACTCAATAAATACTGCTGATTGGTTGATATGTAAGATGAAGAGAGCTGGAGAAAAGCCTTGAAGTCAACAGGAAAGAATTTTTGGAGAGATGTTTGCTGAATAACGGCACCAGGATGATTATCCATGCAGCAGTACAAAGTATAAATAGGGAGAGGCTAGAGGCAGGCAGAGGAAGGAAGGTTGATAAAGTAGTTTAACCATATGACACAGGCTTGGACCAGAGTGGTGGCAGCTGGAGAACAGCAATATCAAAGAACATGAAGCCTTTCAAATGACACACTAAACTTCTACCTGTTAAATGCAAAACCAAACCAAGGTGCACTGAATACACAGTGGATATCATTTTGATGAGAAAAATAACCTCTACAAAAATATTTACAGAACTAAAAAAATAAGCGTATCTCAAAAAATGTTTCAGGCTAAGGATGTGATTGTTAATCATCAACTACTTGAGAGAAAACCAGTTATCTCAAAAAATGAGTTCTTCCTGTCAAAAACAGTTGGATGAAGTTTCTAAGAGGACAATTATGAAAGAGATGACTGAAATGCTTAAAGACACAGCCCAATGTCCCTGAAGGAAAGATTTCAAGGCTAATAACTCATCACAAGGAAACTGTGGAATGTTTGGGAACGGTGAGCAGGGGTCACATCTCCCAACTCCATTTTATTGTACTTTCCCAAGTGCTTAATACAGTACTCTGCCCGCATTAACTGTTCAATGCATACCATTGATGGATTGATTAAGGGTGTATAGCTCTTAGTGCATCGGGAGGGTGGTTATGGGAACGGAAGAAATAACTTCAGGACAGGTGATAAAGTTAACAAGGAGCTGAGTAAGCCACAAAAATAAGGAACTTCAGAATTTCTACTATCAGTTTCACACTGCTTCAGAACCAACCAAGGGGAAAGAAGATTTATGACAACACCTTCTAAAATCAAACCTGTGCTACTGTTTGTAAATTAACCCTGTTGGTGGCAGGTTAACTTGCATCTCCAGATTTTCTATGAATTTTTAAAGACTTGTCCTACCCTATACACTTAAGGTATTTATAGGGCTCCAAAAGAAATATACCTCAACAGTACCACCTCTGTAATTCTCACCAACTCTGAAATCTATCTCACCATCACCTTGTCGCCTGCCTTCTCTACCTCCCTTGGCACATCTGTCCTGGCCCTCAGAGACCTCCGTTTATTTTCCAAAGCCATCATGCCACTCCTGTCTCCTCTTCATAGACATATCCATCCCCTCCATACCACCCCCGCCACTGAGCTCCATTTCCTCGCTCCCTTAACCCTCAAATCACATACCACCAACCTGCACTTCTGGATCACCTCCACATATGCTTCCTCTACTCTCGAGCATGAGCTGCTGAGCGCTGCTGGTGGAATTCAGACACCAGCCCACCCCCTCCATTACAAACTCATGCTTACCTGCTTTAACTCTGCCCTCTCCTTTACCCGGCAACAATACTTTGGCATCTTTATTGACTTCCATGCCCACTGCCTATGTCAGCTGTTTCTGACTTTTAACTCCCTCCCCAAACCCTGTGTCTCTCCACTCCCTCATCTCTTGCCACTAATGACCTTGCTACATACTTCATCAATAAAACTAAAACTATTAGGCATGATCCTCCCTAAAATCTTCTATTCCTCTCCAGTTCCTTCCTCCTCCTGGCCCCTCTTCAACTTTCCCATCCTTCCCAGCAGTCTCTTGAGATCACCCACCTCCTTTCAAATTCTATTCCCTCCAGCTGCACCTCTGACCCTACCCCTTCACACCTTGCCCCGGCCCGACCACTATCTTCAACTTTCTCTTCTAACCTACAAAGCCCTCCTAAAGAAAAAAAAATCCCAAAGAGGCCTTCCCCAACTAAGCCCTTACTTCCCCTAACCACCCTCCCGATGCACTAAAAGCTATACACCCTTAATCAATCCATCAATGGTATGCACTGAACAGTTAATGCGGGCAGAGTACTGTATTAAGCACTTGGGAAAGTACAATAAAATGGAGTTGGGAGATGTGACCCCTGCTCACAAGTAACTTCCAGTCTAGTCTACCCCAGAACATTTTTCTACAGAAACCATCAGACCTTGCTTCCCCATTCCTCAAGAAGCTCCAGTGGTTGCTCATCCACCTCCACCTTCTTACCACTGGCTTTAAAGCCGTCAATCACCTTGCTCCCTACCTCACCTCGCTGCTCTCCCACAACCCAGCCCACACACCTGGCTCCTGTAATGCCAACCTACTCACTGTACCTCAATCTTGTCTATTTTACCATCAACCTTTCACCCACATTCTGCCTCTGGCCTGGAGCACCCTCCCTTTTCATATCCGACAGACTCTCCCCACCTTGAAAGCCTTACTGAAGGGACATCTTATCCAAGAGGCCTTCCCTTACTAACCCCTAATTTCCCCTTCTCCCACTCGCATCTGTTGCCCTGATTTGCTCCCTTTCTTCAGCCCCTGGCCCCACAGCACTTACATACATATCTCTTATTCATTTATTTTAATGTCTGTCTCCCCCTCTAGACTAAGCTCGTAGTGGGCAGGGAACGTGTCTACCAACTCTGTTATACTGTACTCCCAAGTGCTTAGTACAGTGCTCTGCGCTAAGTGATAAGTAACTACAAGTGATTGATAGAGTGGGAGGCAGACAAAAGAAATTAGAGCTGGGGAAATGGTATAGTGTAAGAATATGAACACAAGTGCTGTGGGGAGAACATCAAGTGTTACAGAATAAGAGGGTAAATTTCTTTTCCATTACTCAAGCTTAATCTTGTTCTATATCTGGGCTCACAAATTTCAGTTCCAAAAACTTGCTGCCAAACAGAAAATGTAGCAGGACTTCCTTCAGCTCCACTGAGACAGGTAGCAATATTGCCCCTGATTGGCTCGCAAGAGTGGAGAGGCTAACAAAGTCAGAAGTGGGGGCTGAACAGGGATAGTCAGCAATGGGGGGGGCAGAAGGCAGCAGAAGTTATCAAAAGTGGAAAGACTGAAAAGCAGGAGAGGGATTTTAGGTGAGAAAAGGAAGTTCAGCTCCAGTCAGTGAGCCATTCCTAACTCCAAAACAATCTCTGTTTGCACTGTGTCTTGCTCGACGAGGAAGGGGCCGGATCTTCCATCAGAAGCTGTTTTTTAATTTCCCTACTTATTTAGCCCATTACCCTCAGTGTGGCCCAAACTGAATTTAATATTTAACTAAAACCCATTTTGTGCATTTACTTACCTGGTGGCATAAGTTTCATAAGCACTCTTGCTCCATCTCTTAGGGGTGACATACTCAGGCTGCTACCCAAGTCTGCAACTTGCCATAGGAAAGAGATGTATCTCGGATGCATTGACATGATCTAAAGATAAGATAAACCCAGGTCTGTAAAAACCTTATGAAAATTGGCTAGTGAATAATTTATTGTATGGTTTCAACTACTCACCACTCCAGGTAGGCAGCTTTCTACTTCTGGGTTTGGACCATCACTATAATGATTGCCATGGTTGCCTGGAGAACCAGTTGAGGAATCAGAAGAGCTATCAGGGCTTGAAGGCATATTGGAACTTATCTGCGTGAGTTTGGCTGTAATTAGCTGAAAGTGATACTTGGGTAAGTATGCAAAGAAAAGGAAACGCACACTTCCTAAAGTGAAAAGAACCAAATCGCATATCCATCGCGTAGTACTACTCGTAACACAACCGATAAGAACTTCCCTTACGAAGCAGAACAGTTTCAATGATATCATATTAAGATACTTTCATTCTCCTGCAGTCGTTACCGGAGCACAGCACTATTTGAAAGCTCATTTTACTCTTAAGTCTGATAACTGAACTTACCGTTTTATCTTTGAGGTTTAGTTGTCCAATTAATTTCCTATCATCTGCAGGATCTACCAGTTCACCACCAATAAAGAGTTCTACTTTTGTATGGGCGCTATTAGCTTTAATACGATTGAGAATACATCGCCGTACTGAACCAATTGTGTCATTTGTGTGAGACCAAATGTCCAGATCTTCTACCTGCCGGCCTTGGTTTGGAAAACGAACTACCAAAGTGATGTGTTTACCACGAAATGCTCTGCAAAAAACGGAGACCACAATTGTACAAGGTATTTTAACAGGCCCACTAACGTTGATGCCAAGAAACTACGGTAGTTACTTTTCCTGCATTCTTTTGCATTACTTCAATGAAGGGCTATCAAAGAGCAAAGAAATTTTTTTTACATATTTTAATACAGTAAGATCCCACTTAACATTAGGAAGCCTCAGGGGACTTGTCCCCTATTCCCAGCCCCAAATGTACCGGAGAGGAAGATGACCCCGGAGAAATGTGTTAGCAGCCTCGGTGACCCCAACGCTCTCCCCAACTTGAGATGTGGTGTTGAGAGTACTGGGGTGAGCCTAGAATGGCAACTTGGCTCCCCAGACCCAACCACTTTGCCTCTGGGGTGCTATCGGTAGGGCTTTGCCATCCTTACAGCAAACTGAAAGAATGGTAGGGGGAGCTTTGGGAAGTCCTGCCTCCAAGCAGGGCACACCCGCCATGATTCGCCCATAACTGTGAACCGCAGGGACACCGGTCAGGATCTCGGGAGAAGCAGTTTAATTCCCTCAATTCTGGCAGCACCCTGATATCCATCCACTTGCAGGCTGGTGGATTTACAAAGAGCTAAAGGACAAGTACCCTAGGAGGAAGCAGATCTTGCCCCAATCTTACTCGTGCCCACCCCCATCCACGGTGATGATCTGAGAAGTGGAATCCGGAGAGTGTGTGTGGGGAGGGGAATGCTCCAATCCTTGGTGCCTAAAAGTGCTTAGGGAATGCCTTTCCCAGCCCCCCGACCCAACCCCCCCAATCCCTATGCCTCCCAGCCCCTCAGGAGACATAAATGGCCCTCATCATAACAACTGGGAGCATTTAGCCGACAGTGCTGAATGGGGAATTGACTCGTTTTGAAGTTAACAATAATGGTATTTGTTAAGTGCTTACTATGTGCCAGACACAGTTCTAAGAGCTGGATAGAGACTAAAAACACGGAAGTAGGTAAAGAATAACACGCCTTCCTTCATGCATTGAAAATCACTGTGAAAGATGTTAGAACTGTCTGGCATTATGAATTTCATTGAGAGGGGAAGAGAATTCTGGATACAGAAGTTTGTTTTTTTTTTAAATGTAAATAGTTTGAGTCCTTTAGTCATTTCTAGTATACATCCTTATATAATATTCATTATTTTTCATTCTTCTCGCTATTAAAACATAAGTTATTTCTGGTTCTGGACCATGCTTATTCTTTAATGTGATTAAAGAGCTATCTAACCTTTGGGTGCTCAATAAATAGTTAAGTGGTAGACTAACAGAATAAAGTTCATAAGGTGTTTAAAAAGTAATTTTCTACAATGTCTTGGCAACAGTGGTTTATTAACAACAGACTTCAGAGGATACTCTGCAAATAGTTTCAAGGAGGTTTTCAAACCCAAATCAATTTTAGCAATGTCTTCTGCTTTCAAAATTTCTTACTGCTATGTGTCAAGGCAGTGTTCAGACACTTGCTACTTTCTAATTTGAACATATTTCTACTTGGAATATCCAATGAAGTCATGATACTGAAATTGGAACATGCTTCTATTGCAAAAGACTGGTGCCGCACATAGGACAATGCCTTCAATGCAAAAAAATCAAGCAAGGAGGAGGAACTGGGTTATGAAAGAACAAGAACTCTTACCAAACATCTGAAAAAGGAGTTATTGAATGACTGGCCAAGTGAATTGTTTTTGAATTAAATTCTCTATTTGCTCCAATATGAAAATTCTTTTAGGCAGGCCAAATTTAGGACCTCAGTTCTCTGACAATGTCCTTATCTGTATAGTAAACCAGCAAGAATACGAAAGTAGAATTTGAAGGAAATTGGTTTATAAGCGGTTATAATGTCTGGCTTTTGTTAAAACAAAAGAAATTAAAATTTGGAGTGTAAATATATTCAGATTGGACATATTTTTCTCCATTCTCTTGACACGGCTCCAATTTTTGAAGTACTGACTAAAAAGCAGACAATTTTAGAACTGTATAAAAATTGCCCTTAGTCAAATTAGCCTGAACTAGCAAAATGTCGACTTCACAATTTCTCACAAACCTTGACATAGGCAAAATGGTCCTTTCTTCATGGTAATCACTGTCACATTCATTTATATACTCTCTTAAAACAGTCAACACTCGCACCATCCGTATCGCTTCTTGCCTTGCGCAATTAATACTGTCTTTGTCACCATCCAACACACACAAGGTATCATAAGAGGCCTTCAAGCGATCAAAGCAGGACTGAATAAAGTCTTCATGGATCACTACCTGCAGAAATAAATACAAATAGGAATTGTTAACTGTACCCTAAAAAAACCTGTTTCCCTCTTTGAAGTTAAAGCATACTGTGGGCTGGGTGGAAAAATTAAATACCATAACAAGGGGATTTAGGCTTCGACATTCAACGGTTAAAAAAAGCCTTCCCTTACAGCTGCAGTATAAGCCAGGGTGATACTCAAAGGCTCTCTGGATTGCACCAAGCTCTATTCTTCAATGAAAGAGCTCTGTACCAGGCTCCGAAGAGCTGTAGAAGCTTTGGGGGAAAGGGAAGGGTGGATGGAATGTGAACGGCTAAGTGGCAGAGTAACACTGTAAAGCAAACATCCTTTCTTTCCCCCACCCCGGGTTAGACGGACGATGCATAAGGGAGAGTGTTTCGCCAACTTTATGGAAAAATCATTTCTGTTAGGAAGCTCTCCTGCATTGTTTCTACTTTCCAGTTCCCCTTGTCCTATTTTTCCCTTCTTTATCCCATGGCATCTCTATTAGATTTTTTTAACCATATCTTTACTTCCCCAACTATCCAAATTCCTCTGAATTGTACTTCTTGAGCGCTTACTGTGTGCAGAGCACTGTTCTAAGCACTTGGGAGAGTATTATAACAGACTTGGTAGATATATTCTCTGTGCACTACCTCATTCAGTCTCTTCCCTTCCTTTACTCTTCCTCTTATGGCTGACAAACTAAGAATTTACAGCCACCTCCCAAGTCTGTTTCTGGCTGCTAGAAATGTGGGGTTGGGCTCCTCATTTCTTTCAGTAGGACAAGTAAGCTAAAACTTGTATGCTTCTGGGGAACAGCCTCTGAGGTAGCTCTCTCTTTGTCATCATAAATGCTAACAATAAGGCTAGGGAGTGATATGGATAAATATTGGAAGTCACATGAAAATCGTAAACAGACAAGCCTGTTGTGGTCACCAGTGGGGACAGGAGACAAATGACAAGAAGCAAGTCAAAGATCTAAAAGGTAAATGAAGGTATGGAACTTTCTAAAACATCAGATTTTAGACTGGTATTGTAAGTCGCGGATTTCAGTTTACTACATAAGCTGACACAGTGTCTATTGCAAGCTAAGCTTTTGGCAACTGAATAGCTCACCTGCGCTCTCTCTATGCTAGGTCTGTATGTTTGTATAAGACTCATTTCCAGATTCTCATACGATGTTCTGGGACATCTATGCTACCTGCAAAAATCCTGGAAGCATGTTATGTTTATGCTTGCACTCAGGAGATCCTGAACCGAATTCCTAATGAAAATCTTTTAGGAAAAGTGGGTATGTACACAAGATACCAAAGCAAATATACCAATTGTGCTAATCTATGGCTCCTGGCACCTACCCTTTCAGTGACAGCCACTGTCTGGTGGGAAAAAATATTAGCCAAAGGAAAGGATTCTAAATTCAAATTCAATCCTAAACATTATTACCTGGTTAACTTGTAACCTCGGTCCAAGGTTAGTGTAGATCTCTTTAAGAAGATCTATTGCTCTGCTGGCAATGTCATCATTTCCCTGAATCACAACCTAGTTCCAGAAAAATGACAGTGTTAATATCTTTTAAATAAATTTCTGATTAAGCAGTGAAACTAACTTTAGATCTGCAGTTTTCTCTTAATACAATATCCAATAATCAAGTTCAATCTAACAATTTATGGAATATAATTATAGAAAAATACAGCCCAAATAAATGTTTAAATTAGCAGATCTATGACCAAGTTGAGAAAGTAATCAATTTCCTGAAATAGAGAATTTTCTTTTATTAACCGGGAGACAGAAGAGTGCCTCAACAAACAGCACTTAAATTTTTCCAATACTGACAGTCACACAAAAGAGAGTTATGCTGCTCTATGGTAATAAAGTAAACCATTTTCCAAACAGCCAATAGGAACACAAAAACTATATAGTTTCAGGTTTAAAGCTGTACTCGTTAATAACCTGCACTACTTTGTCACTTCTCTATCTAAAATTAATATTATTATATTTGTTAAGCCCTCACACTGTGTCAAGCACTGTTGTAAACCGTCTGCCCACACAACATGCCTGCGAAGTGGACAGTGGATATATCTCCATTTTATAGCTGGAGAAACTGGGGTAGAGAGATTAAATGTAGTTAAATACAGAACTGGTTCTTCTAGAATGCCGGCCTTCTGATTTTCAGTCCACTCATTCAGTTGGACCTAGGCAAATCACTGAATGCGATTTGAGCACGTAACTAACCTCTTGGGAAAGTATAATACAATAGAATCGGCATACACAATCCCTGTCCACAAGAAGTTTACAGTCTACTGGGGGAGTGGTCTATGGAATATCTTGTAATTGTTTAGCTGGAAGTTTTTAATGTGTGCCGTGAGATTTTGGGCACGGTATCTCACTATTTCTCATTCTCCACCTGGAATTACAAGTTTCCTAAGTGCCCGACTACCATTAAGGTAGCTGGAGCATTAGGAACAGGAGTCAAGGGAGCCCATTTGAGTTCCCATAGAGGCCCTCTACACCCCACTCTTTTGACAGAGGAAGTGCAGAATACTTAGAATTGCTCCAAACAAGGAGCAATTAAAAAGAAATAATGTAAATCCCAGATTAAAGATTGGGTATCTCCCAAAGATCACATTCTAAAACAGCAAGTAACTGCCCCATGCATTAGGAGCCTTAAATCACCCTCCCCCCAACCCCGACACACCTCCACCCTCGTCAGCCATCCAGGATTTGTCATCACTGAATTTGGATAATAATCAAATACCAGCGACGGAAGCCCCAGGGCTAAAGACTGGTTTATTTTGCTATTTATGGCATTAACAAAGACTTTGGCATTTGCTTACTTTGTATCTTAAGATTCTGGGTAACCTACAAGCTACTGAGAATCACATTTCACCTAAGAGGTCATTCCAACTATTTCCCAATTGCCACTTACCCTCCAGAGGTAATCTAAACCTATTAATTCCAAATCATCCATCATATAGGCCCGCCTCTTGGCGACCAGCTTCCCTTCTCGACAGTTCACCGCTTTGAAAAATCGCTCAAAACATTTCATCCCGTTTTCTGTTAGTAGGGAAGGATCAAGCTGAAGCACATTATTTTCAAAGAAGTCCTTATTGATGTCAGGGTCTAAGTCTGGCTCGTCCCCCATCAATTTAGAATACCACTTAAAACAGGCTTCACGATCACAAAGGTAGACTGCATTTTCAGCTAAACATTTCCATATTTGTTTCGCCTGAGGTGCACAGAGCCACAGCTGACCATCCTTCAATAAAAATCTTGAAGAGAGAAATCAATAATTAATAACACTACAAGTTATGCAGCTATCAAACTATAAATGCACAAACAATAACACAATGTTCAAATTACAGTACGGCTTCGAGTTTGGGTCATTTCATTTGAAAAGTCTAGCTAGCAGCAAGTGCTATTCCCAAGGCAAGATGCTGTTCTGCTCTTATATATAAATATATATATCTAATTTGGAATTAAAATATTTTGGTTCAAGGTTCCTTACATGATTTTACTTAATCAGCTTCCTAACCCAGTCATGCGAACTATTCACACGTGAGCTTGAGGTCTGAATCTTGAAAAAATTAAGCATTGAGGCTAAAGGAAATCAGGTTGTAGAAAGGGGGAAATGAAATTAAACATGGTTTACTGCCCTAGATTTTTATTTCTTCAAACTTCAGATGCTCGCTGTCGTCAGAGCTATTGTTTCTGAAATATGGGGTATAGGAACCCCTTGAGAGGCCCTCTGAACCTCTACTTCTGCCTGAGCAAGACCAGGATCTTAAGAATTGCCCTGTATAAAGGATAACTTAAAAAAATTCTCATTTCCAGGTTAAGGGTTTAGAGGGTTTGGATATCTCCTCAAGTGTGGGCTCTAAGCCAGGGGCAAACTGGAAAAAAATGGTCAAAGCCTTGCATGTGGGCCAAAATAATGATAACAGTACAATTTTCCCAGTAGTCCAGCAGAATACCCATGGTCAAAGCCAATTTCAGAAGTGCCAACTTCTCTTCCATGGATTAAGAGGCGCTATAAGTACTCAATAAAGTAGCAAAGAACACACTTGTTACCTGTGTGAGTAGAAACAGGGGTGTGAAAGACATCCATCATGACCATTCAACTGGCAGACCTGCACTCGGTTTTACTCAGCTATCCAAACAATTCTTGATGGTAATTAGTTTGGATAGCCAATATCATCATTAGAGAAAGTACTGGTTAAATCACCCACACTTTAGCCAGGATAAGAAAGAGGCAGAGGGACAGAGTGGTGCCTTTACACACATACACTCATCCAGCAACATCAAACACACATCTGCATTAAACAATCATATTTATGAGCACTTACTGTGCGCAGAGCACTTAACTAAGCACTTGGAAGAACACAGTATAATAGAATTGGTAAATACATTTCCTGCCCACAACGAGCTTACAGTATAGAGGGGGAGACAGACACTAAAATGAATTACAAAAATGTAAATAAGTGATCTGGGGTTGAGGGTGAGGTGAATAAAGGGCTTCTGCCTTGATGCAGAAGGGCGAGGGAGAGGGGAAATGAAGGGTGTGGTCAGGGAAGTCCTATTGGAGGACATGTGATTTTAATAAAGATCTGAAGGTGGGGAGAGTGATCTTCTGTTATATTTGAAGGGGGAGAGAGCTCCAGGGTATGGGCAAGGGGTTGGCGGTGAGATAGACTAGACTGAGATACAAGAAGCAGGCTGGGTAATCTGCTGTATCAGTGTGGGGAGAGACAGAAGGCAGGGAGGTCTCTGGAGGAGGTAGATACAGTAGTCAAGCAAGGCCTGATAGGATATGTGCTTCAATCAATCCGGTAGTAGTTTGGACAGAGAAGAAAGGGTGGACTTCAGCGAAATTGTGAAGGTAGAACCGACAGCATTTGGTGACAGACTGAATAGGTGGGTTGAATAAGAGAGAGGAGTCGAGGATAATACCAATGTTATGGGCTTTGTGAGACAGGGAGGATGGTGGTGCTGTCTACTGCGATGGGAAAGTCAGAAGGAGGACAGGGTTTGGGTGGGGAGCACCCTTAGCATACATACTTACTGTGGGTATTTATTGAGCACTTACTAAGTGCCAAGCCCTGTATTTACTACTGGGGTAAATGCAAGATAAATAATACGGCCTGGTCCCTGTCTCACAATCTAAGTGAGGGAAGACAGTGTACAAAAACAAATCACAACCAGTAACAGCAAATCAAAGCTAAAACATACATTAAAACAACTAAAACAGAATCCACAGCCACAGTATCAGGTGGGAGGAGGAAAGTTACCATGGCCATGCCCGCCCCTTGCGATCCTGGCCCCATGGGGATTCTGTGGTCTTCTACTTTCCCAAATGCTTAGGACAGTGCTCTGCACACATTAAGTGCTCACTAAATACCTCTGACTGACTCCTGAGACATGCCCATCTCACTTTTTGTTCATCTTGCACTGCAGGGAGATGACATCACTCAGGGTTGGATGCAATACTCCTGCCTCCAAGTTCCAAATTCATTTATTCCTCCCCAACCAGCCTACAACTGTGCCCATCCTGCCACCACCATTCCACCAAAACTGATGGCTCTAAGTCTGCTCTGGGGCATCACTCAAGGCAGCAGGGTAAGAATTCTCAGAAGCGGGTAGAAGTGTCTCTTCTTGCTCCTTCTGAAGCTCCACTTCCTGCTGGGCTCCTGGCAACCAGCAACATGGCTAGCATGGCAAAAGCTAGTGATGGCACCAAGGCTGAGAGAGCAGCGTGGTGGGCAGTTGGGGATAGAGCTGAAGAAGATATTACTCTGCCACAATTGTCTGAGTCTTCTGGACACAGCAAACTTTCAATAATGAAATATTGTCAAACAGGGTAAGGGCTCAGTACACAGAGGCTGGAGTGGCAGATTTAAAACTACCTTAAAGCTATTGGCGGCATTTTAAAACAACTAGGGACAAGGTAACTATTCAAATTGTTCTGTTCAGAATTCAGAGCTGGGTTACAAAACCAAGAAGAGGTATTTTTGATATGACTGTTGGAAAACCAACTACTCAGTTTTAAATTCTGAGATGATGATTGGAATTTATTTTTCAGGGAACAGGTGAATCAAGAGCAATTGTGGAATCCTAAGTAAAGTTATTTTTTGAAAGTCAAAATCTGCATGTACGAAGCATACCACCACTAACGTGGTTTCCTATTATTTGCATATAAGTTGGGAATAAACACTTTTAGTTTGGAAATCATGGAATTATTTCTCAAAATGAAATAATAAAATTGCAGAAAGTATCACAGCCACTTCAAATCTTAAGGTTAATCAATGATTATTGCTTCTTTCATACAATTAGGAATGGTTTCAATAGAAGTGTTTTTCTTCTTCTTAGGGCAGAATAAGATTTGGAATTAAATTGGTGAATAACAAATGACTAATGGACCATAAAAAAAATAGGTTCAAAGATCATCTCAGTGGAAAAGACGGTTCACAGGCTCAAAAGATGAAGTTTTTGTTAAAAAGAGGACAAAGAAAATGCTCAGGGAAGGAACAAAATTTGAGAAAGGAGGACTAATAAAAGAAATAAAAACTCTCATGCTTCTAATATTAACATTAGTATTAGAAGCATTAAACAGATGTCTACTACCACATTCTTCAATGATCATAAAAACTGCTTTCTTTGCAATTGAGAAAAAACAATTCTGGTCAGTGTCAAACTTAAATTGCCATTTATAAGTTATCCTCTGGTCGTGAACTGTTTTCTCAAATAATAAGACCGAAAAATTATCAATATCATGGAGAGGCCTATCTCTAAATAGCATGACACTTCCTTCTAATCTTTTTCTGCAGAATGAAATTCAACGTAACATGAGAAAACTTTAAATGTCAGTGGGGAAATTTCCACTCTACCATATAAGTATAGATTTTTAACATTTTTTGTGTGATTCAATAAAGTCAATGCCAATCACTTAAAAACCAACCGGAGGAAGTTAAGTCTTTCCTGGACCTCTTGTACATGACTGTATCTACTTCCTGGTCTCACAGTTTGGGGATCATATTCTCCATGCTCTAAAAGAAAAAAAAGAAAAAAAATCATCAACACCCTAAATGAAAACAGTACTAATATCAAAGAAAAGTCATAACACACCTTCTGTACTCTCCTCAGAAATTCAACAATATCACTAAACCTGTGACCATTAAAGAGTAACCTGAAGATCAGGGTCATAGGATCCATTAACACCCTCTGCATCCAAGCTCTTTTTTACAAAAAGCAAAACCAAGAGGGGAGGAAAAAAACTTATTATTGGCTCAAATGAATTTAATGGGTAACTTTTGAAAAAGACATTCATACTGTAAAATTCCAATTTTCTGCATTAAAAAAATAAATGCACTTTAAACTATTTTGTCTCACACAGTTACTTTGAAGTTCCCATGGGATGGAGAGAGAGAGAGAGAGAGTGTGTGTGTGTGTGTGTGTTTGTATTTAGGATGAAGGAGACATGAGGATCCTACATGCCAGTTCACAAAAAGATCTTGACATTTACAATATCTCATTAGTTCAGCTGTCACCTACAAAGAGACCAGTGTAGATGAGCAGGACAGAGACCTTGCCATGAGTTGCTGAACACCATGGACTACCACTTTTTAATGCATTCAAACAAGAAAGCAAATCTGTTTTTATAAAATTTTAGAAACAAATATTTCAAAGGAAGTAAAATTATATTATAACCATGATCACCTATAATAAAGCACTTTAGGGTAGAATAAAACCTAAAACGTCACAAATAAGAGGTTTGTAATAATTTTAAAGAAAGGGTAGGATAGGTAATGGTACAACATTTACTGGATTAACAAGAATTCACATGAATATGTGTACCGATTCTCCAACCACTGAGGCAAGAAATGTGGAGTTTTATTTTCTCTGAGAAGCTACTGGTTATTCCCTTTGGATTCACTGACCAAAAAAAAGGTAATCTAAATATTAACAAGGGGAATAGGGGGGAAGGACAGGGAGACTCAATCAGTTGATGGTAATAACTGAGAGCTTACTGTTGTATAAAACACTAGGGAAAGAAATAATAATAATGACAGTATTTCTTACACGCTTACTATGTGCCAAGACCTGTACTAAGCACTGGGATGGATAGAAGCAAATTGAGTTGGACAGAGTCCCTGTCCCACATGGGGCTCCCCAGCTCAATCCCCATTTTACCGATGAGGTAACTGAGGCACAGAGAAGTAAAGTGACTTGTTCAAGGTCACACAGCTGACAAGTGGCGGAGGCAGGATAAGAACCCATGACCTTCTGACTCTCAGGCCCTTGCTCTACCCACTAGGCCACGATTGTTCCAGGTGCAGCCCTTACATTTTTCCAATGCCATTCCTGCTTTAAATTTCCTTCAAATGCAAGTTTTGTAAGTTTCATGAAAATCGGATCCTTTTTCTAGATGAGCTGTTAAGCAGAAAGCAGCTTTCACCTTCTAAAGAGTAATTCTGCCTACACTTTCGCCTCTCAAATCTACACGTTTGGAGCAGGAAAGCTTGAAAGAAAACTGGATTCATCTGATATAATGGGAGTAGAAGAAAAGGTAAGGCTCATTCTCTCGGAGCAAACTTCTCTAGAAGCACTTTTAAATTATGCCTGCACTCCAGTTGCATGCTGTATGACCTGGGGCAAGTCATTTATGGTCTCTGTGCCTCAGTTTCATCATCTCTTAAATGGGGACCCAGGATTAGTTCTCCCTACTTCATCACTTGCCTGCTGTATGACCTTGAGCAAGTTACTTCACTTCTCTGTGCCTCAGTTCCCTCATCTGTCACATGGGGATTGAGACTATGAGCCCCATATGGGACAGGGACTGCGTCTAACCTGATCTGCTTGTATCCACCCCAGAGCGTAGTACAGTGCCTGGCACATAGTAAGCGCTAAACAAATACCACAATTATTATTACTATTAAACTGTGAACCCTGTGTGGGTTAGGGACTGGGTCTGACCTGAATATCTATCTTGTACCTACCCCAAAGCTTAACACAGTACTTAGCAGATATTAGCATTTAACAAATATCACAATTATTATTGCTATTACCATGCCCCAAATTGACTTCCAAATATAAACAATGTCCCAATAATTTTAAGGAAAAAAGAAAACAGAGTATTTTTATAAATACTCTTCAAAATGATGTAAGCTCCATAGTAACTAATATTTATGTCAATGCAAGAGGCACACAACATTTTTAGCGGATGTGCAGTCTGATTAAACTGAAAAAAAAAAGACATGCTTAGTTGAAATATTACTAAGTTTCCAGCAACTGTATGGGCTCTTTTTATGGACTTAAGGTGAATTAATCCTAATTCACAATATTTATGGTAATGGAAAGTACTTAAATTTTGGGTTAAAGAAGTTCAGAGTAACACTCAAATATTTTATCCAGCTTAGCCTTTGAAAATAACAAGAGTGGTAAGATTTTCATGGGGAGTAGGAAGACATCTAGATGGCAAATACCTACTCTCGTTGAAGTGGGGTTCAACCTAGTTATGTCAGTGTAGTTTCTTCCTAGAGTTGCCTGAAACACTGCAAGTATTTCACTTAATCACAAGGGTTTTGTGAATCCTAAATTGCCAAGAAAAGCAAGTCAAGAATTTACATTCTAACAAACACATTCTGAATTTTGCTTCTTCTTTTGGTGTTCTTTTAAATACTATGCATCCAACACTGTTCTAAGGATTGTGATGGACAAAGGTAAATTAGTTCTGACATGGTCCCTGTTCCCAAATGGGGCACAGTCTTAATAATAATAATGTTGGTATTTGTTAAGCGCTTACTATGTGCAGAGCACTGTTCTAAGTGCTGGGGTAGATACATGGTAATCAGATTGTCCCACATGAGGCTCACAGTTAATCCCCATTTTACAGATGAGGTAACTGAGGTACCAAGAAGTTAAGTGACTTGCCCACAGTCACACAGCTGACAAGTAGCAGATTCGGGATTCGAACCCATGACCTCTGACTCAAAGCCCAGGCTCTTTCCACTAAGCCACGCTGCTTCTCACAGCTAACATGCCCAAGTTCTGCCATTCTGTATTTTTATGTTTTAGATAAGAGTAAGAACCTTTGAGCACAGGCTACAAAGTTCAAAAAGAAAGTGAGGCATTCTAATTAGGTTATTCTTATAACAGTTAATGGTGCAGACATTAAGACAATCAAGTTACAATTCTGGTACGGCTTACACTACATATTAGCAGTTATGCTATTCTAAAGATTTAATACCCATACAATACAAAACTGACATCAGGTATCATCTCTGAACTGCAGTTCACACCACCTACTTCAGTCTTACATCTCTCCTTATATCTTCCTAACTGCAGACCACTTTGCAGAGTATTTCTCTGAGAAGCGTTTCTTCTCCCCAGAAGGCAAAACCTCTTTTCCATCTCTCTCTTACTCCTTACCAATTTATCACTTAGTAACATCAACTTTTTCCCTTTCCTGTAGCTCCTTTTGAATATCAAAAATATTCCCAAATTTCCTTGCTCCTCTCATTCCTAACATCATTAACCGTCAATATTTCCTTCTTCCCCAAATCCCTTGCTTTCTTCCCCCCTGCCCTCCAGGGCAGATGAAGTATTTCAAATTGTCATTCAGCAGCCTACAATAAAGGATATAATTAAAAAACATTGTTGCTGGAAGCCTCACTGATCATGGCTTAATCTCTGTTGATTAATTTACAGGCAGGGGTAACCTTGCCTCTAGTCTGATTCTTCAGGAGAGAGAGACACGATTCTTGGGTTTACAGCTCTTTAAGAATAAATGATCCTGAGGCATATAATAAGCATTTGTGGGGAAAAAGAAAAGCAATGGGATGGGGAAGTTAAAGTAGTGCCGGAGAAACCACTAAAATTATCAATTTTACTTGCTGATGGTAAAATCTCCCTCATCTTCCCACAGCTGCACCAAAAACCAGTCTGCTCAACCAAATATGAAAATGCAAAACAGTACAAAATAAGAGAGGCTACTCTGAGAACTTTCATCATCTACTCTACAAAATGACAGTCTTGAGAATTGTTAGTCTGAATGACTAATTCAAAAATGCTGATGTCTGGCTCCCCGCTCTCTAGACTGTAAGCTCTTTATGGGCAGGGAACGTGTCTGTTTATTGTTGTACTGTACTCTCCCAAGAGCTAAGTACAGTGCACTGCACACAGTAAGCGCTCAATAAATATGAATGAATGAGGCCTCCCAGTCAATGGCAGCCTGGGAGCTGCCTCCAAACCTCAGTGCCGCATTTGGTAATTTTTCTTTTCTTTCACCAGTGGCGTTTATTGAGCGCTTACTATGTGTACAGCATTGTATGAGGTGTTCTAAAAGGTAAAGAGTTGACAGACACATTCTTTGCCCACAACGAGCTTATAGTGGAGGAGGGGAGGCAGACATTGCTATAAATACTATAATACATAATTTAAAGATATTCTCATTCAATCGTATTTACTGAGTGCTTACTGTGTGCAAAACACTACTAAATGCTTGGAAAGTACAATTCAGCAACAGAGACAACCCCTGCCTACAAGAGACAGGGGAAGGGGGGGGACAGACATCAAAACAAGTAAAGAGGCAACAACAGCATCAATATAAATAGAATTACAGATATATAAAACAACAAAACAAGTAAACAGGCACAAAAATAAATATGTCTGTAAGTGTTGTGGGGTTAAAGGTTCCCCCTTCACCCCAAAGTGCTACCTGTTAGTGCAAATGCATACTTGCTCCTAAAGACAGTATGGAAAAAGCATCAACTCATCTTATGAAAAACCAGTTTGCTTGCCTTCCAAACAAAGCAATAACAATCCAATGTTTAATGCCAGATACAAAAGAAGCAATCTCTTTTCTCCAGTGTTTTTATTTTCATTCCAGCTCACTGAGTTGGAAGTCACTCAGGTAGCCAATCACCAAATACTGCTAAGTTGCCAAAATTATAACTGCAGAGCTCTTTCAAGCATCCAGTCAGTGCCCCTTGGTTACAGTCTACGAGTTCTTACAAATGTATTTACCCCAAGATGTGCATATGCAAGTGTAGTACCATTTGAACAGGTCCAACCACTACAACTGATATAAATAATAATAATTATGGTACTTGTTAAGCACTATGTGCCAAGCACTATTCTAAGCACAGAGGTAGATTCAAGTTACCTAGGTTGGACAGTCCCTGTCCCACTCAAGGCTCACACTCTCAATCCCCATTTTGCAGATAAGGTAACAGGCCCAGAGAAGTGAAGTGACTTGTCCAAGGTCACATAGCAAACATGTGGCAGAGCGGGGATTTAGAACCCACGACCTTACTCCCAGGCCCATGCTCTAGCCATTAAGTCATGCTGCTTCTCCTTAATATTAGTATTATTAATATTAAGGATTGTGTAGTGTGAATTGCTTCCTAATGGCCTATACGTTGTGCCTTCAAGGTACATTCTTATGTATTCAAATGGCCCGAGATCTTTGAAGGAAAACCATTATATAAATCCACACACTTTTAAAAATATTTAAATGTTAACCAACTACCATTTCTCCATCTATTAACTACCATTCCTTCCATTACCAAAAAACTTGCCTTCCCTATGATGTTTCGTAATGAAATCTTCTCTGAATTGCCTTTCAAGTTTATTAGAGTAATAAATGATTGGACTCTGAAATTTTTACGATTAATCTGAATGAAAAACACTTACCTTTAGCATACTGTCTCATGCTTTCCATATAAGCAGAGAGATTTTCGGCGACCAGAGTAACCAGGGCATGATTGTGCTGAAGTTGATTAATTAAATCATGACGATAAAATACGTGAGGACTTCTCTGAGTTTGACTAAAAAAGTAAAATGTACATAAAAGCCTATTAGCCAACAAAATTAAATTAGCCTCTTGTATATGTACATGAGTAAACACAAAAATAAACCATCTATTCTTTCAATGAAACAGAGAAACAGGTGAATAGAATTGTGCCAGTAGGGGAAAAACACATTAAATGTTCCAGACCCAGGGCCAAATACCTTGCTACCAGCATTCATCCTCCTTCGCGCACAAAGTGACTAGATCTGCATTCTGAAATGTTTTCATTCCTAGTACTCCTTCAGGGATGTTTTCTATCATTATGGTTCTTGCTGTCCTTTGCTTGTCTGCCAGGCTAACCTAGTCCTGATTCTCCGAGGGGGAAGGAATGAAGTCTGGCTGGATCTGGAGGCAGGGACATGAAAGGAGCCAGGGGCAAGATTTCTCTACTACAAGAGCAGGTCTGAAATTCAGGTCAAGGGGAGGAGTTCAGTGGGGAACAGAATGGTATGGAACTTTGGCTGGGTATAAACCGACAGGGGATGCCCCACGCTAACATTCATTGTGGGGTGGCAAAATTGAAAATAAGTCTTATTCGCTCCTACAAAGATATGTAGAGAGAGAATATAGACAGTTATCTAGATACAGATATATCTAAGCAAGGCCAAACAAAGCTACAGATAGAAGAGAAGTGCTGATGAAAAATTGGGTTCTATTTATAAAATGAACAGTGGGAATACTGGAGGCTTTCACAAAGGAATAAATCCGCTGAGCAACACTCCAAACACCTATTCTCCTTTTGAAGATAATCACTTTTTAGGAATTTTAAAGTAATGTAACCCTTCAATTTTCTTTTCCGAATGTCATTTTGTGTTGAAATTTATCAAAATGTCGACTTTCACAAGTTTATTTCAAGTCATAAGCAAAAAACAAAACAAACCCCAAAAAACCTCCCCCTTTAGAAACTGGTTGAAAGAATAAAAGCAAACACAACAAAATTAATTCCCCATTGTTTAGGAAGCACTTCACTTCCTAAATTCATGTCACGTTCGAAATTATTCTGAAAATCTTCACTAATTATCAACTATGTGAAATGGAATTTGATTGGTTCTCCCTATTTTTCTTTCCTTCTTTTTTTCACACCCCATTCAATCTTCAACTCCCCACACGCCCCCCCAAAACAACTTCAACACAAATAACAGTAAAATTTTAAGAGTAGGGAAATAGCACCATAAGTTCTCCATGGGAAAAGCACTAAGGTTCCCTTAAAAACAAGTTACCTCGCCTTACCTCAAGTTTTGCGGCGCTTCGCCAAACAAGCTACAAATTTCTCTAATTTGTTTCAGTGCAGGAATCACCCATTTGTCATTTGTGCGAAGCTCTTCTATAAAACGGTCTATCCACTGGATCTTTTGTGTGTCTCGATCCTTAAAGAGCAAAATTAATAGTTCAACAAAGACACCACTTCAGTGGGGTTTTTACTCTATTTCCTAGGTCCAATGATAACCACATCTTCATGGCATTAATTCTAGTATGCAATGGGTGGAATATCAATTTCTTGATGGGAATGGTGAGGACTGTATCAATTCTAATTTTGAAAATTGTCACTTCTGAATACAGCTTAGTGTTCATTTCCATTTATCCTTGATATACATTTTTTATTGCATTGTTACTTATATATAGTAATATATTACTATTAAATATTAAAGATGATTCATTTATACTTTCACATGACTGTATTAGCAAAATTAAACAACTGTTACATGAAGAGCCTTATTCCTTTGATCAAATGGAGGATTTTGCTTTTTAAAATTGATCGATTATCAAGTTTTCATACTCTGCCACTGAATGATTTTGGAGTTCACTGGCCTGCATGTGAGTATACCAGAAGACCTCCTGCTTCTTGGCAATTTTATGAGGCTTTCAAGTTGTTAATTTTCTTTGACCTCTGACATAATTTTACTCTTTGGATGCTTTTAATTCAATCATATTACCAAACACTATAATCTATGATTTGGTAATATCATCAATGGCATTTATTGAGCGATTATTATATACAGAGCACTGTACTAAGTGCTTGGGGAGAGCACAATACAGAGTTGATAGACACGTTCCCTGCCCAGAGTGAGCTTACAGTCTAGAGGGGGAAGCAGACACTAATACAAAGAAGTAACACAATCCTTTGCTTCTTTCAAATTTTTTTGCAAAAAGAGATCACAATCTTTAAGTGCCATGGAAGAAAAAAAGGCAGTATGGGATTGTGAGGAATTAAAATGCACACAGTCTCAAATGACAGCAAGGAAACAGACATGCACATATCCCTAGTCCATTCCTCAAAAGAGAAACAGTGTCACGAAGCAGTACCCACTCCAAGGAAAAAAGTTTCTTTGGTGAGATTTAATTTTTTAATTGTTTCAAGGTTTTTGCTTAGGTCTTTGGAGCTGCCAAAAGGGGCAAAGGAGAAGCACATCTTTGCTTACATTCACTTTCTCCTTTCTGGGAATGATGAAGGTCCAGCTCCAAAGATGAGAGGAGATGATACAGGGGAAAGTCTGGGATTTGATGGGCAAACATTCTCAGCACTCATGAACATATGCATAATTTATTTATATATCTATGTATATATTTATTCAGTTATTCCTCCTGCTTTCACTATAATTTTGGTCTGTCTCCCACATTAGGCTGAGGGCACCTAAAGGACAGGGAATATCTATCTTTTTGTTTCTGTTTTATTCTTTCAAGTACTTGGCAGTAAGAAGGAGGCCAAGAGAGAAATGGGAAGTGACAGATCAACTTCCTTCCTCACCCGGGAACTTGCCTGCTGATCTCGCCATGCAGAATTGCTATAGCAGAGCAGACCTTCATCCTAAAAATATTTTACCCGCTTTTTGGGCAGGTGGTAAAGTGTATTTTGTTTATATTTTGGAATTGTTAAATTCTTATCTAAGGAAGGAAGCATTCTGCCTTAAGTATATACTTGCTTCAGGATGGACTATGCAAAGTCATCTTAACTCTGAAGGCAGCTGAGCCTCTAAGATGCCCATTCAATATAGGAGTTATTGAAAAGTTTCACCCTCAAGCTTTACAAACCTAAAGCTGTAGTGTTGTTTTTTGACCTTCTATCTTTATGACACCTCAGGACTCTAGCCCCTAACATGGAATGTTTCAGTGTTCTCAAGGCCCACCACAAGGTTGGGGGGGGAGGGATACAGGATGCTGCTCTGGGTACCGGATAACTTGGGGCGGGCTGCTCTAGGCTAGACATGGATGTAAGTTCCATGTGTATAGCTAACTGGGGGAGATCCAAGGCCTACCCTAGATGACAGTGGTTAGGTCACTCCTCTGTTTCCACAGGAATCAAGGGCCCCTGAACCCCAGTACACCCTGATCTGTTCTGGCTCAAATTGTCTTAAGAGCTTCAGACCACAGCATAATGCCAAGGGCAATATTGGATCAATTCAACACCTATGGTGGATTTGGGAATCAAACATTCAATGGTGTTTGAGCACTTTACTCTGGGCAGAGCACTATACTAAGTGCTTGGGAGACTACAATTCAACAGCTGGTAGACACAGTCCTGACCACAATGAGCTTACAATCTTTCCAGCAAAGAAATAAATATTGACTATTTGTTAACAGAAAAGGAACCGTACAAAACAAAAGACACAAGAGCTGAGCTCTACCTGGAATCATATTTAGAACCCTCAAATGATGATATGCTGCAAGCCAAGGGAGACCATTCATGTTAGAGCCTTGAAACTCCAAAGGAATGGCAGTCTGAACTATCCTACTTTGAGAGATAGTCCCAAATAGACAGTACTACTTTTCACATAGGTGGCTTTTTGAAGCTGACTGGTCCAATTTAACCTGATAACAAAAAGGAAAGCCCTCTCTGCCTAGGTTCCCACCTGAACTGTGGATAGCTAGAAGCTAAGAAGCAGCATGGCGTAGTGGATTAGAGCACAGGCCTGCCACGTATCTGCTGTGTGACCTTAGGCAAGTAACTTATCTTCCTGGGCCACATTTACTTCATCTGTAAAATAGGGATTAAGGCCACGAACCCCATGTGCAGCATGGACCACGTCCAACCTGATTAGCTTCAATCTACCATAGCGCTTAGCACAGTGTGTGAAACAGAGTAAACACTTAATACCATAAAAAAAACCTTTGTTCCTCAAACAGCTCCCAAGTCCACCATCTAAAAGACATTCAAATTTCCATGCTACATATTAGGCTCTCCTAAAACTAAGCTCCATCACTGCAGAGCACAACTTTATCTCTCAATTTATGGGAGCTTGTGTTTCCACTGTTCCTTTTCAAAGGTACCTAAAATCTAACAGCAATGTGCATTAATGTTGGGGTTTTTTTTGCATTTCATTCCGAGGTTGCTTGGGCAAGAGGGGTAGATAGCAGAAGATGATTTCTTATTTTATTATAACAAGATTTTGGGGGGGGGGTATTTCTAAATCTCTTAGGAATATCCATGGCACATAGTGAGCACTTAAATACTATAAAAAGAAAAAAAAAGAAAAATAATCTTTGGTAATTATGATCACTGCAGGAAGAAAAGATTAATTCTTCCTAGAAAGTGCAATGATTAGATTCTCCTCCTCCAGCTTTCTTATTCAGAATTAGCAATGAAATTCAGTCTTTCTAACTTGTCTAAAGATTGACAGCTAAGATAGTTAGAGCACAATACCTCTATCATATGTGGGTATAAATGCTGGGGAGAAGAGTCAAAATTTCTTCTGAGCTCACACCCATTTACCTTTTCTAAACTGGAAACCTGAATTTATCAACGGTTTAAGATGTTTTGGTTAATAGTATTTATCTATTATTGATCATGCTGAGTTTTATATTTCTAAAGGGTCTTGCGATTTCCACTGCTATTAGTTCAAACAATATCCCAAGAACTCTCAGGAGTGGCAATGTGGGAAAAATAGAAACAAAAGAATAAATGACTTATGAGGTTAAATAGAGAGTCAATGGTAGGACTGGGGAATCAAAATCCTGAATACTAAATTCTCGAGTATAACAACTCCCCCCAACCCCGAAAAAAAAACCAAAAACATATGTAAACTGAATGAAAGCAAACAAGAGAAAGGCTTGCATTTAAGCACGCCTCGGGATAAAGGGACTACCCTAAAGCATTAACATGACCGGAAAACCCTTGATAACTATCTAACATCAAAGCTCACATTAAATAAACCTTCAGACCAAAACCAGGAAAAGTTGTAATCTCTCCACTTTCCTGCCTGTCTCTTGACTCCACTGCTAGAAAGTACATTCTTCCTTCTCAAAAGAGCTGGAAATGGTGGCACAGAGAAGTTGCCTTTAATAACAATCATGCTCTTATAGTGGCTTATTCTCAAAAAAGTCAAAACTTCTTGTAGGTAGCCCACATAGAGTTCCTTTTAGCTAGAAAGCAGGCATAAGCCATATTTCACAGATGGGACCCAGGGAATCAGAAGCTAGGGAGGATAAGCAAATCTCTAAAGTCCACCCATGACCAATCATCAGTGGCAGAGGTGAAACTTCCAAAGGGAGTTTCAGAAATCCATCTATTACAGCATGAGAATCAATCGATGGTATTTACAGAGTGCTTACTTTGTGCTGAGCATTGTACTAAGCACCTGGGAGAGAACAATATGACAGAGCTGATAAACACATTCCAGGCTCTCAACAAAGGAAGGAAACAAAGATAGCCAGCATTCTCAGTACTTTTTAAAAATGTTTACTTATTGCTACCCAGAGAAAATGAGGACACACCTTAGCTTTAATTTTACCCTGAGCCGCAAGGCTTCCAAACTAGCTTAATTCTATTAAAGAACATGGTCTGAGAGAATAATGTTCTGCATTTACCTGTGAACAACTATAATCTAAGATTTTAATGTGAGCACTAAGAGCCTGGTCCATGATATCGACTGGCACATCATCACTATGTGCCAAGTTCCACAGAAGATTCAAAACTTTGTGAGCCATTACACCATCTTTATCGTCCTCTGCGAGTCGACGGATTAGCTCGAGTAATTTTTCACGTTGCTTTTTGCTGGCGTTTGTCCAACTTGCCTGGAAAACAAAATTCACTTCATCATTAAAATAAAAAGACGTTTAAGTCTACATCTAAATATTTCCGGGCACTCTAGAATTCAACTGCTGAACTGTAAATAGTCACTGAGAAACACTGCATCCATCTTGTTTGAATAAAAAGTCCTCAGTTCTCAATTCAACAAAAAGTACTACAAACCAGTTTAAAAAACTTTGCAGTTAGAATGCCCATTCTCATCACTCAGTTTCTTACTTCATTTTTAATTTGTGCTTAAGAAAGTCATACTGAAGACATTCATTAACTTTCATTAGAGAGGATGAGAATTGAAGCATGGCAGGGATCAAGTCTAGTAATTCTACTAGACTCTCCCAAGCGTTTAGTAAAGTGCACTATACCCAATGAACACTAAATGCTGTTAATTGACCCTGCAAGTTTTGTTCAGGCTAAGCAGAAGATAGAAGAGAAAACCTCTGCCCTCTCACTACCGATCATGGCTAAGGACTATGGTAAGAAAGACTTTGATAAGAATGGGGTTTGTGACATCATCAGGGCACTCTCTTGCATTATTAAAGTTGCGGTGGGACAAATCCCCAGACAATGCTGCATCTCTAGACTGTAAACTTGTTATGGGCAGGGAATGAGTGTTTACTGTTGTACTGTACTCTCCCAAGCACTTAGTACAGTGCTCTGCACATGGCAAGCCCTCAAATGATTGAATGAATCCATCAATCTCAGCTGAAATCTGGGCATCAACTGCTGAGGAAACACAAGCACAGAGCACTGCTCTCAGGAAAGGGGTGTTTTTTTCCAGGTTTTTTTCCTCTGAGCAAAGGCAGAGTAAAGAATGAAAGACAAAGAGGCAAAAGAGAAAATAGGCCCAGGCCTTTGCAAACATTAGGCAGGACAACACAACACAACGGATGGCCTTTATTTGGGCACAGTGTGGCTGAGACTGGGGTCCTGTGTTGGCCTTCTAAGCCACATGCTCTCATTGACTGAATTTCACTGGCAGTTGTGACTTCTTTGAATAAAGGACAATCTACTGACAATGACAAATTAATGAAATTAGGGCAAACCAGCCATTTTATATAGGTGTGCAAGCTTTATATAGGAAGGTTCAATTTTTCCACATTAATGTCACTGCAATATTGAATTATGAGAAGTATCAGCAGTCCACACTTAACACTGAAAATTTCTAATCCCAACTTCTAATGCCTCAAAACTAGAATCTGACCACTCAAGAGTCTGATAAATCCCTTCACATGATGAAGCATATCTCAGATGGACTGAGTTATGATGTTAGATTAGGGGTCTTGGCGACTGCTGTGGGGCAGAGGATTGATAGGGAAGGAATGCCTCGGCAGTGACAGAGAAAGAAGTGAGCCAGCCCTTGAGGGTTGAGAAGGGAGAAGCGGGACTGCTTTTGAAATTACTAGTCATTCGAACCTCAATTCTGTTGACCACTCTCCAGTCGTACTTTGGGGTTGGGCAGCAAGGGGGAATAGCTGTTTCTTCTTGGCCCAAAGCTTTCTTAAATTGCGAAGCTCCGGCCCTTTCGCTGCTCTTAAGGAAGAGGAGGGTATGTTTTTTATAGGTCGGAAACTCCTGGTGCACATACAGAAGCTTCTAGATGTCATCCAACTTCCTTACTGTTATAATGGGTAATGTTTGAGGCTTTAGATGATGCATCCTTAATGATTACAATAGCTGTCAAGGAGGGCAACAATCACAGAGTTCCTCCAGTCATCCTTTTGCCACTCTCTATAGATGAAATACGGGTCTGGATGCGATTTTTGCACCTATCGAAGTTCCTAATACGTTTCCTGAATATTGGTTGCTGATTACATCATGCCCTTTAACTCTTAGGAGAAATATTAAAATGAGAAATATGCTTTTGAAGGCATGGTCTTCTTTTCAAGTGCTCTGCAAATACATCAAATACAGTGAAAGCAAGTGGTGACTACAGAGAACTTCGGTGACAACCCTAAAGTGAAGCAATCTCAGCACTCAAGGGTGTATTTTAGTAAATGGTTGACTACAAAATAGAGGTTTGGAAACGGCTACAACCTAATAACAGGGATACAGCATATACTAGTGGAAGACGTACTGGCCTGGGAGTCAAGGGACCTGGATTCTCATCCCAGCTCAGCCACTTGCCTGCTACCTGACCTCAGATATGCCACTTCACTTCTTTGTGCCTTGGTTTTCTCATCTCTATAATGGGGATTAAATACCTGTTCTCCTTTCCCCTTAAGACTTTTGAGTCCCTGTATGGGATGGGGACTGAGTGACTCTCTTATTTATCCCAGTGTTTATTACAGTGCACAGTAACAAACACCATTATTATTACTAGTATTATTAAACAGTTTGAATGAACAGAAGTGTACATGTTAATGGAGTACTCAGCTAACATTCTTAACTGCAATCACAAAATTCAGAGCTGATACCCAAAAAAAGGGAGTTTTGAGAGTGGTTATCTATTTCCTCCATCTTCCTGCCTGAGGAAACTGAAGAAGCAACAGGTTACACTTAATTATGACTAGCACTATTACTTCCATTTACCCAAAAAAAGGATCTTTCGTATGCTTTTTTTTGGAGGACTGTGCACACCGAGTATTATTAATTTACACTATTTAAAAGAGCATGTCAAGGGTGAATGAATAGAAGTGTCACATTACCTTAAAGCAATCAAAAAGATGGTCAAGTTGTTCAGGTGAGAAATCCCAAGCCAGTTTAGCCAGGAGATCGTGTACATTCTTTACAATAGCTTCATGCTTTCCTGCCTGTTGATGTGGACAGAAAAGGGTTACTTTTCAACACTGAAAAATGGACTTCAATTCCTCTTTTATCTAAACTCTAGCTTCAAAAAATTCTGGCAGTTTAAGAATCGAATCTTCAAATAATTCCCACCCTTCAGACTACTGGTATACGTTAGGTCAGCATTTTAATGCCCCTGGATTATTACAACTAGACAGCTGGGGAATTTAGAACCAGTAGAGGGAAATTTACCCCAACTTCTATAAAAAGTTCCAATTTTATGAGTATCAACTGAAAGAAAAGACCATTGGGTGCAAAAGATCTCCTTTTTACCATCCCTTGCCTTTCATCTTTGAAACCAAGAAATTACTCAGAGCGTAAATGAAATATTGAACTTAATTTCTTTAAGAATTTTCCAACATTTTAGGCCAAAATTGAACATATCATGCTTTCAGAGGTAGGATTTTGGAATGTTTTAGTACAAATGAGTTTTGTGATCAAAAGTTCTTCTGCCAGATGTTGTACGGTATTTTTTCTTCCCTATTTCTTTCGCTCTCTCAAATCAGATATGGCACCTGCACCTCTACGCAAACTTGAAATTAACTCCTCACTCAGAGGGAACACGATTAAGAACATTTCCAATTCCTTACTTGTGCTGCCCAAATATTGTCGAGGTCTTGCAAGGTGAGGGCTTTTTCTTTAATGACAAAACGAAGTATCTTTTCTAGTTTTTCTACATACTGAGGCTGATGAAGACTATCTCGTAGCACAATTGATAAGATGTTGTTCTGTTGTATCCACTCCTAAATTTTAACAGGAAAATGTTACTTTAAAAACAGACAGTGGAAAAAATCAATCTTTTTTAAAAACGTGGTTCTTTTTAATTCATGGAGAACCTACAAAATAAACTATTCTCACTTTCTAAAATTTTAAACTATCAACCCATAGACACGGTGAAAATATTTTCCTATTCCTAATTTTCAAGAACAACCTACCACATTCCCTCAGATTAAAATCTACTTGTTACAAGTTTTATGACCTGTATGACCTCCTAGGCTAATAATTCAAGAACTGAAATTGTGATTCACTCATTCCTCCATTCATTCAAAAGGTACTGAGCATCATTATGCTTAGCATTGTACGAGGTGCTTTAGAAGACAACAATAAAGTCAAAGACATGGGGTCCTATACTCTTGGATTTTACCATCATTGGAAGAGATATCTAGACAAGTGGGAATACCTCGAGTGGAGGCAGGAGGGAAAAAACCAGGTACAACTTGCAAGAGCAAGACACTACAAAAATAAGTACAGAAGGTGTGAATGTGTGTCCTTACCTCAATACTGTGAAAGGGTGGGGTGGGGGGTGGGGTGCGTGTTCATCCCTCAATTACTCTCACCTCACTATTCCCCTTACTCTGGGATCCCCTAGCATCTAAACATTGGTGGTGGAAATCAAGAAACTGGACCGACTTCTCCCGCTTCAAATTACCACCATCTGCGATAACTTCACAGCAACATACTGTTCCTCCCTCTGACACACATACCCACCATTTCAGATCTTTAACTCCCTTTTGAAGCCCACCCCCCAAATCTCCACATCTTCTACCTCTAACGACCATGCTAAATTCTTCACTGATAAGAGAAAAACCATCAGGCATGCAAGTCTCCCTATCCCCCACCCACCTCCTCACTCTCCTAACCCCATCTTCTCATTTTCCTCTTTCCAGGCTGTTTCAAGAGGTCTGCTGTTTTCTCTCAAAGCCTCTCCCCTCTATTTGCATCTTGGACAACACCCCGACTCACTTGCTCCCAACTGTGTCTCACCATCAACCTCTCACTCTCTGCTGGCTTCTTCCCATCTACTTTCAATCATCCTCAAGTCTACCCTGTATGTAAAAAGTTTTCTTTGGTACCCTCTGCACCCTCCAGTTACCTCAACTTCCACTAGTTTCTGTGGCTTCAGTCTCTTCCCATTTCAACCTATTCTACATGCCACCGATTGGAAAGTCCTCTAGAAATAACGCATGACTTGCATGTCTTTACTTAGAATTCTCCAGTGGCATCTCTCCACATCAAGCAAAAACTCGTGACAGTTGGCCTCAAGGCTCTTCACCAACTCTTACTATCTTTAACTTTTACTCTCCAATTTGCACTCTTCACTCTTCCCAAACTCACCTGGCCACACCTTGGCTCTCAACTCTCCTGGCTCCTACTCTACAATGGTCCTTAGGCTTGGAGCTCTCCTTCCCTCCACTGCAAACACACCAGCTCTTCCGTTTTCAAAGCCCACCTAAAAATCTCACATCTTTCAGGAAGACTTCCCCGAATAATTCAAAACACCCTACACTTGTGCATTTTACTATTCTCAGCACTTGTGAATATGGGCATGTTAATTTGCACTTATTCAGTTATTTCATCCTGATATAATTGTATTATTTTATTATTACTTTCTGCCTTCTGCTTACACTATTTGTAAGCAATTTTTGCCTATCTTCCCAATAGATTGTGAGCTCTTTGAATGCAGGGAATGTTAATCTTGTTGATGTTGAACTGCCCCAAAAGCCTAGGACAGTCCTTTGCACAAAGCTGGTGCACAATAAATGTCATAAATTGACAATCTCTCAGTGCTTTAAGCCTGCTTATCCTCTACCTTGACCTCCTTTCCACCATCACTCTCTCCTTCTCACCCTCTTAATTCCACTGAGACCTTGTTCCCCAACATCTCAAATTACCTCCTTTTAATTAAGTCTGATGGGCTCATTGTTCTAATCCTCTTTGACCCCTTGATTCCTTTTCTCCTGGGAACCCTCTCTGACCTTGGTTTGGCCAGGATGGTAGTCTCCCATTTCTGCTCCTCCTTAGGCGCTCATTTCCTGCTTTGTCTTTTTATTTTTACTGAGTCCTACGGAACCAGTAATGCTCTCAGCACAGTAAGTGCTCAATAAAAACTGGTGATTGATTGTTAAGAGTGGTTATTGGGAAGAGAAATACCTCATGGGGTAAGTGTAGTTTCAAGAGGGCGGTGGAGAAGGGGTGGGATATGGTCTGGAGAACTGGGAAGAAGAGGGATTTCCAGGGCAGAGCAAAGTTATAGGCAATGGATTGGTGATGGGAGGGTCGAGAACGAGACACAGGAAAAAAAGTTAGGTTGGAAAGAGCAAGGAGTGGGAGATTGGATGAAGCGAACCAATGTGTAAGATGATGAAAGATACAGGAGTGGCCTGGAGCCAGGCAGTAACAGAGAAAGCCTCGGGCATGTCTGCCTGTGTCTTATTTACAAGTTGGCTATCTTACAGAGAGTATTTGTTCGTTATAAATGTTACAGTCATATAACCAATTAATCAATGGTATATTAGCACTTACTGCGGGCAGAGCACTGCACTATAAATAAGATGATATCCACCATACCACAATATTACAATGGAACATTAGAACCTAAGAAAATATTCTTTTTCAAATTCTGAATGCCAAAAATGGTGCTTCTGAAAGCACTTAATTAAATTCAATTGACTGATGACCTGGTTCAAGGAATTGAGAATATGCTAATGAAACCTGCACATGATACTAAATTGGACTGGGCTGTTCACACCTTGGAAGACAGGAATAGAATGAAAAGTGACTTAGGCAAATCAAAAAACTGGGCCAAAAAGACACACGAAATTCATGAGAAGTGCAAGGTAATGTACTTAAGGATGCGAAAAGCTAACACCACAAGTCCAGGCAAAAGAGACCAGGTGCTAAGTATGAGTCAGTAATGTGAATGTGGGGATTACAAATAGCATGGCTTTGGGAAGTCACCCTTTCACGGTAGGCACTGTAAGGATTCTTTCCAGAGTGCAATGTCCACTTTAGAAGCAGCTTGGCCTAGTGAAAAAAAGCACTGGCCCGCGAGTTGGAGTACCTGTGTTCAAATCCCAGCTCCACTTCTTGCCTGCCGTGTGACCCTGGACAATTCACTTAAATTCCCCGTGCCTCAGTTACCTCATCTGTAAAATGGGGATTAAGACTATGAGCCCCAAGTGGAACATGGACTGCATCCAACCTGATAAACTTTTATCTCCCACAGTGCTTAAAACAGTGCTTGACACATAGTTAAGCACTTAAATACAAACATCTTGATCACAAATATATATGTGCAATACGTACACATATTGTTTTATATATAACATACCCAATACCCATACCCAAGTATTGTTATACACATAATATATGGAAATGATGGAATGAATGGAAGATAGGTCAAAAGTTAATTGAATTGAGTGAGGGTCGCTAGGCCTAAAAATGGGCTTAATTGAAGTAATTTAAGCAATACTTTTTGTTTAGGAAGGGTTTTTATTCAAAGGATGCTGACCAGTTCTCCACATCAAGTGAGGGCCAACAAGGAAGAACTGGGCTCCAAGTTCCACCTGCCAGATTTCCCGGCTGTCAGAAGGAAGAAGCGAAATGGGCCCCAGGAGGCCGGCCATCTCTCGTGAAAGAATGACGAAATACACTGGCCGGAGGCACGGAGCCGGGCTGGATCGGGGCTGCCAGCACCACAGGATCATGAGGAACCATCGCTCTCATGGGAGTGACCTCATGGAGGCAAAGCCATTAGCTTTGTGGGTAAGGTGAGCTGCCAGCCTGTTCTGGCCCTGGAGGAGAATGAAGGTAGTGATGGCGCCCTTTCTCCCTCATTAGCTCTCCTGCAAGGCCAAGTCCCCAAGCCTGAACCAGAGGCTCCTTTCTTCTGGGCCTGTCTTGGAGCCCTGCAAGAACAGTGAAGCTGAGCTGGGGTTTATGGAGCCAAGTGATAATAATGTTGGTATTTGTTAAGCGCTTACTATGTGCCAAGCACTGTTCTAAGCGCTGGAGTAGACATAGGGGAATCAGGTTGTCCCACGTGGGGCTCACAGTCTTAATCCCCATTTTACAGATGAGGGAACTGAGGCACAGAGAAGTTAAGTGACTTGCCCACAGTCACACAGCCGACAAGTGGCAGAGCTGGGATTCGAACTCATGAGCCCTGACTCCAAAGCCCGTGCTCTTTCCACTGAGCCACGCTGCTTCTCTTCTCAAGTGGGGGGCTCTGTTCTTCCAACATCCTCTTGAGCTGCAGATTTCTCTTCACCATTGAGCTATGGGGATGGCCGGGGATGCTTTCAGCCCCCCAACTGGCATTTGGGGGGAAGACGGGGTCTCTGTGCCCGTGAAAGTCATGTCTTCTTGACACCCAACCTTCAAAATCCCTCTCAGGTTTGCTCCTAATGGCTCACATGAAAACCTATAGGGTTCCAGGGCTGAACCAGGTGGTTTTTTAAATCCCTTCTAGGATTCAGTTAAACCCAGAGCCTGGGTTTTTAAACTGGGTTTCCCAGGTTCGTGATTATTTGACAGTAAGTCCCACTCTGATCCCTCATATTCTGAAGTGATCCTGGAAAACACAACACTAAAGCAAGAAGTGGTAGCCCTTGTGCATGGCACAAAGATGCCTGTGTGTATAATCACACCTCCATAAAAAACACCTTAAAATGAAAGTTCTAGAAGGAGGAAAGTGACAAGTGGGAAACTGCAAGTTCACCCATGCCCTTGCATTTAGATCATCATTGGTGTTTCTTGAGCGCTGTATTAAGCAGTTGATAGAGTATAATACAGAAGACACGTTACCTGCCCACAGTGAGCTTCTAGACACACATACAAAGAGTGGCAACTAAGATGGGTCCAATAGGAAAGCAATGTACTTCAAAATAATTCTCTAAGCAAAGAGGGAGACTGGGCTTCAAGAAAGACAAATAACACATTTTGACAAAGAGTCAATCCCATTCTCGCTCTGAAGTTTTCAGCCTCCAAAAGTGAAGAACAGATTTAATGAAGTGCTTATTCATCATTCCTCTGCCCTCTCCCCCAAAACTGAAGCAAAGTGGTGATGCCAATATATTACCATTTTCTGGCCTCACTGCACAAAGGATACCTGCTCCTTAAGATTTTCGTTTATTATGTGGCAGCATTAGGAGACCTACTTTCAGGTGTATTTCTATCAGGATAAGGCAATCATATAGTCTTTCAAGTACTCATTACAGTACTCTGCACACAAGTGATCACTCAAAAAACAGTACCGATTGGTTACTGTTTAGGATCTCCGTCTCTCTCTCTTGCCCCTCCCCACCAAAAATGCCAGTTAAGGATCAGGACAAAACCCACGGCAACGTTTGAACATTAAAGGAAAAAAAATAGCTGGCATGATTGCTTAAACTTTCATCAACTAAAAATCTAGGGGAGGTCTTTCGATTTAAAAACCGGCCACCAGCCAATCTCCAGAAGAAAGATCGCAGACTGATGCTCTGGAATCTTCTGACAGCTCAACCCATCTTGCCTGGAATTCCCACCCTGGCTGAAGCTTGGCTACCACCATTCACCCTACCAGAACAAGAATTCAAGGTGAACCCTTACTGTATCACAAAATGGTTATTGCTACTGCTGCTCTTGGGCCCCTGCCATTCTCCTGTCCCCTTGGGCAGCAGAGGCAGAGTGGTGAGCACTCAATTCTGGAGTGACAGGTGAAAGAGGCTGTGGGCTTGGCACAGGCCATACCCATTTCCCTCTGTGCTGCTCCAGGCTGAGGGAAAGCAATGTTCAAAAAAACAACAACAAAAAAAAACAAACCCATATAGTCAATGCTGGTTTTTGATTTCTGTAAACAAAACAGGCCTTGCCTGGGATATTCTGTCATTAATTGAGATGAACTGTTCACATACCAGGTGCGGAACCCTGTAATTGGCTCTCTGGAAAGGACTCGCACAGACATGGGGCAATAACTTCTGCACAATCCCACTCCCTCGAAATAAGAACTAAATGATGCCGCCCAGCTCTAATCGTGCTATCCTGAAAAATGAATGTTTTCTTCCCAATTAACTTGCCTAAATAAACACAAGTTACTTTCCCAAAATTGGCATGCTCCAAAAGTGAGTCACCCACCAGATCTGAACTGATGGCTATCTGGTTATGGAGAAATTAGTATTTTCCCCATAGAGTGGGAAAGTTTTATGTAAAATGCTCTAGAAATAATTCCATTTCAACAGAGAGGGCAGCAAGCCTCTTATATATGGAGGAAAACCTTGAATGCTCTCTTCTACACCAGTTTCCTGGGCTACTGCCCAGCACTGGCATTATTCATTTAATCACATTTATTGAGCACTTACCATGAGCAGAGTACTCTAATAAGCACATTAGGCTTTGGTCACTTCAGCACATGGTCTTTGGGTCCACATGACTGACAGAGACCAGGTGGCATGCACGGATTCACTCACATTATCAGTATAACTTCTTGTGTAGGTTCTCAGCTCTGAAGTCATTTAAGACTCCACCCTCACAGTGTGCACATACCCCGTAAGAATTCCCCATTTTAGAGTGTGAGGCAGGGAGATGGTGGGCGGGAGGTGGTTTGCCCAGGTTTTACCAAGAAGTTTCAGCAAGACTGTGGGGAGGGCTTCCTGATCCTCTTGTTACACAGCTGGGAATCGTTGAAGAGGCTTCATGTTTGTGTGGGTTGAGGGCTTCTGTGTGTATGTGGGGTTTGTTTTTTTTTTTTTAAATGGTATTTGTTAAGTTCTTCCTAGATGCCAGACACTGTACTAAGCGCTGGGGTAGATAAAAGCTAAACAGGTTGGACGCAGTCCATGTGCCACATGGGACTCTCGGTCTTAGTCCCAATTTTACAGATGAGCTGAGGCTCAGAGAAGTGAGGTGACTTGCCCAAGGTCCCACAGCAGGCACATGGCAAAACCGCCATTAGAACTCAGGTCTTTCTGACCCCAGACCTGTCCTCTATCCCCTAGGCATCGCTGTTTCTCTACAAGGTTGCTTCTTGTTGAGTGTCTTCAAGCAACATTTTGCTCTGACTTCAATAGGAATGTTCAAGACACCTCTGTTCAGTACTGTGAACTTGCTAAGCTTTGGTCCTTGTTTAAATAAGATGGTGTCCCAAGTGGTAATTTCAGGTGATGCTGTCATTTAAGGGGAGAGTAAGCCTTTTCCTCAATCTTTCCTTCCTACAATCCCTCCCCAGTGCCATTCTGCCCCTCCCCAACCATTACCTACTTCTGCCACCCAATATGACTAATGTAGTCATCTACCACTCTGTCCCTGCTTTTCTGAGAGAATCTGGCTTTTTTTTTTTCTCCATCCTTCCCTCATTCTCTTTTCCTACACTGACCCTTGGGGTATTCAACATTCATCGAGAGGCTCCCAGCAACCCACAAGCCACCGCCTTTTCTCATCCCTCAACTCCACCACCCTCCTGCTCACCTCAACTCAATCACCCACCCAAAAGAGCTCATCGTGACCTGTCACTTTACCCCATAAAATCCAATAACTCCAAAATTCCTTTCTCTCTTGCATCTTGGTCCTTCTTCCCCCTTGCCACAAAACAGTCCTCTCTTCCCAGAAGTCTCTGTTCTTTAGGTTCCACTTATCAATCAATGATATTTATTGAGCACTTGCTAAGTACAGAGCACTCTACTAACAGCTTGGGAGATAAACAGAACAGAGTTAGTGGAGGACACAATCCCTACCCTCAACGAGCTCCCTCAAATCATCATGCCTCAGTGTGACACACAAAACCGTTCTGCCCACACTGCCTTTCCAACAAACTGAACCATCTCGACTCTATCTCTCACGGTGAGCTTCCATCCAGGCTCTATTCTGACTCTCCTACTCTTCTCACATTACATGAACATTTAAAAGGGCTCATCCACTCCCAGGGCTTCAGCTGCCCCATCTAAGCAGATGATTCCCAAACCTATCTGGCTAACTGTCAAACTACTACCGCCACATGATCTGCCTGAAATAATCTCCTCCCCAACCATGATGAAAAGAGGAACCAAACAACTCACTGCCATTCTTTCTGCGGTGAGCCATTCTTCTTCTTCTGGGTTACCATGCCGGTGGGTATAATAGGACACACTAGATATCACCTTATTAACTTCATTTAGTGCGTTCATTTTACCATTGAAGGAAGATATTTGTAACAATCTGCAAAAGAAATCCAGTTTAAGAACAACAACAAAAAGATCCACCCCCAAATGGCCGTTGCAAGAGCATAGTAGTCTTACCTAAGTATCATTTTTAATCTAAATATTTCTAAATTTTTTACAGTTTCCTCTTGACCCGGAACCCTTGAAGCTAAGTTCTTTAACGATTTGATTATCATCGACAAAGCATCATTTTTGGCTTCATTCTTTGCTTCTTTTTTCAGTTCATCATCAGTTAAATTTTCTAAAAACTGTGGAACCATTTCTATAATTGGAAGGAAGTACTTCTTCACTGTGTGTAGCGTAAGAAACTCATAGCACTGTCCAAATGGCCTAGAAGAAAAAAAATTATAGCATATTGCATTTTAGAAAGATACATTTGACTCAGTACACTAATTAATAATAAATTAAGAGTATCTTGGTCCTTCATAGCAAGGAAACAGAATTTCAATATATATTGAACCAAATTTCTGAAGTAGTATAAACACTGAATTCTGAGCATAACTTACTTAATAAGAGCTGCAATGATTTGAACATTCAATGCTGAGCCACTAATGAAGCGATCGTGTAAGATCTGGAACCCATTTAATGTGCCAAATTTATTGATGAGATCCACAAGCCAACCCTGAAATACATTGAGATAAAGGTTTATTTCCGTTTTAAAATATCTGCAAAACCAAAATCTTGATCCCAGATACTCCTTAATAACAAAACCAAAAAAAATAAATTGCTGTGCACTCACTTTAAAACAAAGAAAACTGGTTAACCTGAAATGCTGATACTTTAAAGGGCCATTTTTTGATAAACAATCAATCCTATTTATTGAGTGCTTATTACATGCAGAGCACTGTACTAAGCGCTTGGGCAAGTACAGTAGAATTAGCAGACCCATTCCCTGTCCAAAATCATCATACAGTTTGGAGGGGAAGACAGTCATTAAATATAATTAAGACTTCCAAACTAACCAAAAATAGAACATCACAGATTTGTTATACAAACAACAAAATTAAGATGAATCCAGAGATACTGGAATGATAAACTTGTCCAACCCCTAGCCATTTATGAAGGAAGTATTTTTAGTTGAAAACTTTAAGCTTTGGGGGTGGGGGGAAGAGGGTACATTCTAAAGTATTAAAATTATTTCTGAGAATTGAAATCCAACCAATTTAAGGGAAAAAAATCAATCATATTTAGACAACTGGAAATATTTTTGAAAGAAAACTATTTTTCAAAAAAATCAGCTACAAATGAGTTATTTTTAAAATTAAGCTGCTGAGAGCCTCTATCTTTCAAACAACATTAATTGCCATTTTTGTGTCCTTTCTTGGTTTCTTTAGGTTTGATGATTTTATTATTATCATTTTAAACAAACCGTTTTCAACTCAGGAAGAAATATCTGTCCAGGAGCCAGGTAAGTCTGGCTGAATTGGAAGAAAGGGGCCAGAGGACATGTTTCCTGAATTTTTGTCACACAAGTGGCTCTCGGCAGACAAGACGGCCTGGCTCCTGCAAATCCTGAGCTTTCCAGCCCAGGGCTCAGGTCCAAATGAAAGGTACACACCGGGCTCAGGTCAGATGTGGAGCAAGATGTTATGCCAAAGAGCTGGGGCAGCACTCAAACCATTATTGTGGATGACTAGTGGACAGCAGCTTGGAGGTAGGGAATTGCACCTGAGAACGAGTTGCTCATGGAATTGGCCCTCATCACTGGACTAATTCTAAGCCTGGAACTGGAAGATGCTTCCTGGGGTTGTGTAAAAGTAGTAGAGGGTTGGCCATCCCCAGCTTCTGCTTTTAAAAGTCACCATCCCTTTGGATGACTAGATTGCTTGTGGGCAAGGATTGTGCCTACCAACTCTTTTGTGTTCTCCCAAACACTTAGTACAATGGCTTTCCACACAATAAGAGCTGAAGAAAAACCACTGATCGACTCATTCACTGGCTACCACATAGCTAGTTTGTCTTCTCCAGGGAACTGTTTGACTTCCGGCTAAGTTACTTGGGCAGAGCTGCTGAAGTGGATGCAGAAACCTTGCCAGAGGGGTAAGAAGGGAAGGAAAAAGGTGTGTGGATAATCAGTAATGTAGCAAATCCACTTCCAGATGTGAGAGAGTCTCATCTGGTATTTGTTAAGTGCTTACTATGTGCCAATACTCTGGCTGATGAAGAAGGAATCACCGGGAAAAGGCAAGGATTGTGGAAATTGGCCCTTACGGCAGCTGTCACTGACTCATGTACGATGAATGTAAGAGAAACTGAGAGACAGAACGAGAGAGAAAGTGTGCGTATGCACGCATATATGTATATGCCTGTGAGTGACTATGCCAGAGAGCAATCATCGAGAATACTGATTGAGCACTGTATTCCAAAGAGTACCACAGCGGTAGAAGACATGATCTGCCCTCCAGGAACTTAAAAATCTATTAGGGAAGAGAAACATAAAATAACTTACAGATAGGACTGTGTCCAACCTCAAAAGTTCATATCCAGCCCAGTGCTGAGTACAGTGTCTGACACACAGGAAGCACTTAAATCCCATTAAAAAAAAGAAAGAAAGGAGAGACTGGAAAGGATAATTGGAAAAGCAAGTGCTTTAATAGTAGAACATGTAAACTGATATTTACAGAAGTATTTACAGGTGGTTGTGAGCATATGAAGGGTTGAGGTGGTGCAAAAACGCTGAGGTCGTACTTGGGAGGATATTACCCCAGGAAAAGAAAAATCAATCAGGAAAAGCCTCCATTAGAAGGAAAACAGAAGGACCCAAGAGAAAAGGAGAACCTTTCAATGTCCCCTCTTTCTACCAGCTTTGAGACACTACGGGAACAAAACATAAAGAGGGCTTCTTTACATTAAGGGTGGCTTTCACGAATAAAAACATTACAAACCTAAGGCTAAAACTGAGATGGTCATGATCAAGGACATATCTCTCTCACCTCCTTAGTATTCTGTGCTAATACAGGGGAATGCCGACAAACCTGGGTTTTAATCCCAGCTCTGCCACTTGTCCCACTTGTCTGCTGGGTGACTTTAGACAAGTCACTTAACTTCTCTGTTTCTCAAATCCTTCATCTGTAAAATGGGGATGAAGACTGTGAGCCCCACGTGAGACAACCTGACTAGCTTGTATCTACTCCAACTTAGTAGAGTGCTTGACACATAGTAAGCACTTAAATACCATAAAAAAATCATTTCACTTCTCTGTAGCTCAGTTCTCTCACCTGCAAATCAGGGATTAAAGATTGTGAACCCTAGGTGGAACAGGGATTGAGCCCAATCCAACTATCTTGCATCTACTTCAGTGCAAAACCATAAAAACACACAAAAACATTTACAAAATGATGAGATCATTCACAAAACAGAAGTTTCATCTCCCAGTCTGAACCCTGGGGGTTGCTTCATAGTCCTGAAGCCCTGGGGAATTTCAATACACAACCACCTTGTAGCTCAGGGGGCCTTCCTGTGTTCTCAAATCTGCAGCCCCCAAAGAGCTTCTTCATGCTGATCCCCTGTTCCATCAGGCTGCCCTACACAAAAATTCTCTTACAGCTGAACAATACAAAATGGGGACGTTTACCCTCTTGTTATTTTATACTCTCCCAAGCGCTTAGAATGGTGCTCAGTAAACACCACTGAATGACTAGCCTCCTGCTGAACTAAGTCGTGGGACAAGACAGGGAAACCTCTTAAAATCTTGAGGCTAATAAGCCTCGGGAATCTTGCTTAGATACAAAGAACGGCCTTGAAGCCTGTAGTATATGTACAGATGAAAACTGTCTCAATTTTACATTGATAACTTAGTGAAGATATATCAAGGCATGCACTGTACTTGAATAAAAATTGAGGCTCTGTAGGACCCTTCCCCTATGATTAACAGCTGTATTGTGAGTTTCCAGAGGGTTCTTATTAGAGTGGAACAAGTGCAATTTGATTTCCACATCAGCAAAATTCTATGCTTTCCTAAATGGGGTGGCTTAACTATATTTTATTTAGTTTATAAAGCTCGGTTGGAGGCATTTTAACTCTGCCCAAGTGACTCCCTGGGAACACTCTGGCCTTTAGGACTTGAACAAAGGAAACACATTTTCAAGAGAAAGAATATATTCAGCTTAGTTAGAGGTCTTGAACAAAGTGAGGGGGAAGCTAAGATGGGGTTAAGAGTAAAAGCCAGCAACTACCACCCACAAGCTCTTTTTCTTATGTCATGCCTGGGTCTTGAATGAACCTGCCAGAAGAATATTATCTCACCACCCTTTAAGACCTGTTCAGGTTCTGAACCCCAGGTTTGCCTATCCCAGATTTAAATACAAAGCCCAGAGGACCTAAACTAGCCTCTGTGTAGATGGAGTGGAGGGTGTCTCTCTGAGCCAAGAAATAAACTCCTTTTTGAAGGGCATGCATAGGGGAGGAGGATAATGACAATGACCAATCTAGGCAGGAAAAATTCTGCCCCACAGGCTCCAACTAGCAGGGACCCCACCAATATTATAAAACCCCAGGGCCAAGGTGAAACTTATCCCATGATGTTACCAAGTGGCCACCTAATACCGGAGAGCCTGAATAGCCTAAGGGGGCGATGGAGAAGGAGGTGCTTGCACAAAGACTTTGTTCTGTCCAGTTGGACTCCCACCTCAGGCTGCTGGAGGAACAGCTTGGCCTCTCCTTTCTGGATAGCCACTTCTAGGAGAGTGGAAAGAGAAGGCTAGATTACCGTCCACCCTCGCCGCCCACCCCCACCAGTAGCTCTTGGAGAACTGGCCAGGAAGAAGAGAAATACTCATTCCCGTCTATAATCCCTAAAAAACAAGGAATGGAGAAGCAGCGTGGTTTAGTGGAAAGACCTTGGGCCTTGGAGTCAGAGGACCAGGGTTATCCCAGCTTGGCCACTTGGCCGCTGTGTGACCTTGGGCAAGTCTCTTCACCTCTATGTGCTGTAGCTACCTCATTGGAAAAATGGGGATTAATAATAATAATAATAATAATAATGTTGGTATTTGTTAAGTGCTTACTATGTGCCGAGCACTGTTCTAAGCGCTGGGGTAGACATAGGGGAATCAGGTTGTCCCACGTGGGGCTCACGGTCTTAATCCCCATTTTACAGACGAGGGAACTGAGTTAAGTGACTTGCCCACAGTCACACATCCGACAAGTGGCAGAGCTGGGATTCGAACTCATGAGCCCTGACTCCAAAGCCCGTGCTCTTTCCACTGAGCCCCACATGGGGCGGGGACTGTGTCCAACCTGATTATCTTATCTACCACAGCCCTTAGTCAAGTGCCTGGCATATAGTAAGTGCTTAAAAAATACTACTAAAAATAAAAGTTGGAATTGCTGGCCTCTCACTCAACATCACACCATTCTCAGCTTTGCCTGTATAATAAATAGCAAGCTTCTTGGATAGCCTGCAAGCAAGCAGTACAAAAGTCAAGAGACGATCTGATTCCTAAAGCTAGAATCCAACAAATGAAACAGATTCTGCAAGAAACATTTCCAAGCAGATTTTGCAAATATTAACTCTTCCTAATCCAAAGGTGGCTACTTGCTAAATTTCTACTCCAGGGGACAGGATCTCCAATGAGGCAGATGAATAGCCAATTCTCCTCCATGCTACTAGCTACCCTTTAAAAACATGGTGAGTGCTCAGAGAGTCAAAGAGAGTAGGTTTTTGGTTTTCAAGGTGGTGGGGGGGGCATTGGTTTTTTTTGCTAATATGCGCCATGGAGGCTTGTGGAAATTGTCACGTTTTGCAGGATAAAAGTTTGAGGATCACTGCCCTCAGGGACTTGAAAAGGTATTTTCAAGGAAATAACCTGCAGTTTAATAATCCTGCCTTGCCATTGGATGATGACGCAGCCCCGAAGAGATGACGACGCAGCTTCTCAAGCAGTCAGAAGTGGCATGTGTGGTATCCAGATCTCACAGTCAGGAAAAAAAAACAAAAACATTTGGACAATACCCCGCAGACCTCTAGTTTGATCTGGAGCCCAATTCCCCACTGCCACCACACTCTGTTCAGGAGGCTCTCAAAGGCAAGAGACTCCCTCTGGGAGGGCGGGCTGACCTCCTTGATTCAATTTTCCACTTCCTTTTTTATAATGTTATTTATTCAGCCCTTACTATGTGCTAGGTACTAAATGCTGGGGCAGATGCAAGATCATTAGGTTGGACACAATCCCTGTACCAGATGGGGCTCACAGTCTCAATCCCCACTCTACAGATGAGGTAACTGAGGCACCAAGAGGTGAAGTGACTTGCCCAAGGTCTCACAGACGACCAGTCCCACCTCTAGCCTTGTTTCCCCACCTGGAGAAAACACCTCCCTCTCTCCCTATTTCTTAGACTGCAAGTCCTGTGTTGACAGGGTATGGGTCTGATCTGATCATTTGTTACCTCCCCCAACACTAAGCAGAGGGCTCAGCATATACTATACAATTAGCATTACTTGTCATTTATAATTAGACTCCTTGTTATCAGCTACTTTAACAGGACTATAATTCAGGTATAAAAAAGTGATTCTCAATGGTCTGCCCTAGTGTTTTCATTTTCTTTTAACAAAACTCTTTCAAAGGCAACCTGTAGATCAAGCTGGTCCTTGGAAGTAGCCCCTCGAGCCCCTGAAATTCCCACCATTCACAGAATCAGGTTTTAACTGATGCTGCCGCCACATCCCAAAAGTCTTAAAGAGGGCTTTATTTAAGATTTTTCCTATAGAAGAGGAAATTAAAATTTAAAGAGGCATTTTAAATCACTGTCTTCCTTAAAATGGTTACTTTAACGTCTAAAACACTCTTGAAGAAAGTTACGAACACATCACTCCTATAAGAAGATACCCTGGCCTTTTAAGACAATATTTTAAGTAAGTTTCGCAAAGTGGAACACTACAAAGACAGTCAAAACACCAAAGGAAGCACTTTAAATGCTACTTCCTTATTTAAGAAGGTTTGAAAAAACCACCTTGAAATGGAGAAAAAATGCTGAAGTGTTATCGTAACTATCAAGTAACAAACCAACACACTTTTGGTGATCGTGGATCAGGAGGACGGGCATAGAGTTCATCTTCTGCCAATTGAACTCCTGCAGGAACGGTTTCGGATGGACGTGTACCATTGTAGATATGGAATTTGCAGTGAGGATTTAAGGCCATGGCAAGAAGCTCTAGGAGTGGGAACCAGTCTTGGGACAACTTGGCCACACAAAGTTCCACTAGACGATGAGTGTTGTTAATAATGCATCTCTGTTTTGAAGAAATCAAAACATTTTATAGTTTTAGAAAACAAAATAAGAATCTTGCCCTTTAATCTCTCCAAATTAAGACGTCTCTTTTTTTCTACAAATGACAAATGACGCCATTAGGGTAGAATCTAACTTCCCCAACACTGGAATTTGAGACTAAAATTCTCAGGATTGGAAAAAAAAAAAAGGGGTCATGTGGATTACTTGCCAAATACCCTGCCCCAGTAGCCTTTCGGGATTAGCCAGAGAAGTTCTTTAATATCTTTCCAAAATCCCAGCTCTTGGCTACTCAAATTCAGTAGACTTTTTTGCTAAAATGGAAAAATTAATTTCTTCTCCCTTCTTTCCCCTATGTGAATCTTTGGCATTAAAAATATGATTCATCAGTTCCAACATCAAGAGCTACTTCACTCTCCCTAAAATCATTTTTATCAACAAATGCACACACAGGCAGAGATGAGACGTTCTGGACTCCTCTGTAAAATGACACCATTTCTACAGTTTACAACAGAGTTAAAGTTTCGATATAACAATCTTCTCACAGTTAAAGTCACCTTTTTGAATCAAAATCTCATAAAACACATGCAAAACTCACATGAATTTCAAACTTCCATCCACTCACTGCCTCATCCGTAAGGATTTTTGTAAAAGATATTGTTAGCCCATCTCGGAAAAAACGCTGACATGCTTCACTTTTTACATCGAGGCCTGGGAAACATAAGAAAACTAGGTTAAGAAAATACCTCTTTGCTTCTGTGACAGTAATGAACTCAAGTGTTAGGCATTTAAGTCAAAAAGTGTTGGTCACTGCAGTTAATTTACGTTAGCTATCAACTGGATTTACTCAGCACTTACTGTGTGCAGAGCAACATATCAGGTTCCAGGGGACCTATAGACAGAATTAAAAAGACAGTCGTGCCTGGGAGGAACTGTATAATCTAGAAGCGCACACTCAATTGATACCACTGCCTGACTGATTCCACCTTAGCATGACGTTGGGCCTAGGTAGCATAAAGATAAATAAAAAAGACTTCTGCTGGGGTCAGGTGACTGCCTGCCTGTCTCCTCCTGTAGACTATAAGCTCCTTGTGGGCAAGGAATGCATCTACTATTTTGTATCATACTTTCCTAAGTGCCTGGTACAGTGCTTTGCACTGGTTACCATCGATAGATATCACTGATCGAGTAAGTTAATAGTGTACCCAAGTTCTTATGAAAAGATAGTTGTGCTATGGTTGCATTCTGCAAAAAGGGGATTTAATTACCTTTAAGCTCAAATTAACACGAGAATTTTCAGTTAGTTTTCAATATTTACTAAGTTCTTAGTGTGTTCAGAGCACTATACTAAGAACTTGGGAGAGTGCAATATTACACTTGGTAAACATGTTTCCTACCCACAAAGAGCAAATGCACTGCTTTTATCTGTACGAAATCAAGTTACCAGTAATTAACTCGATTACAGAAAATACCTTCTCCAACTGTTTTCCCCGAGTGGAAATAAACATACAAACAAAACAGACACATCTAGAGCAAAGTCGCTATTACTATTGTTCTCCCTCTACGGACATTTCTCATGAGGAAAATTGGTATGGCCATCTCCATGCAGGACAGGGACCGTGCTCAACCCAATTTGCTTGAATCCACCCCAGCGCTTAGTACAGTGCTTGGCATATAGTTAACACTTAAATATCACAATTATTATTATTATTTCAACCTACTCCTGTTTAGGATATCCTGCTTGCTGGTCCAGCCAAAAAAAGCATAGCTTTTGGGTCCCAGAAGGCCTGGGTCCTAACCCCAGTGCTTGGGGTCACATGCTAGCAGTGGTGAACGTTTCACATCGAAGAACTGTCTGAGGCAACTAGTACGCTGGTCGGCTCAACGGGAATCCTGAAAGGAGCTGGCTGCCTGGTTCTGGCACTAGGGCAAAGGCTAGGGTCTACGCTGCATGCCCGTCTTGGGAGTAGTTTTGCAACGTGCTGATGCCCTGTCTGCCTGCTTGTTCAGTGCACTCTTTTCTGTACTGGAAATTCAACTGGCAGGGATGAGAGTGCTGGGCAAGCGACTGGCACTGTCATTAATTCCCTCCGGCAAGGCCTCTGCCCTGAAGCTTCAGGATCAAGGCTCGTTTGTTTTTTGACAAGGAACGCCGTTTGGTTTAGACACATTCCTTGATCAAGAGGGATACCTCAGGCAATGTAGCCACCCCAGCTCTAGGTCCAGCTACATTTTTCATAGCCTTTCTCCCCCCGGCCTCCTACTATCTAAAGGGTCATCAGGCATGGGCTATTTTCCCATCTTTGGAGATAGAAAGGTTACTTACCAAAACCTAAATTCATAACAAAGGACAGGTATCCAGGCCAGATAATAATGACTGTGGTATTTATTAAAGCATTTTTGTTAAAGGCACTGTTCTAAGCACTGGGGTGGGTACAGGCAAATTGGGCTGAATACAGCTACCCTCAACCTTCTTTTTTTAAAAAAAAAATATATATATATATATATATTTGACATCTATTCCCTCTAGTCTGGAAGTCCTTGAGGGCAGGGATCGTTTCTAGCAAAATTGTATTCTCCCAAGCGCTTAGTACAATGCTCTGTACATGGTAAGTGCTCAATAAGCACCATTGATGGATTGAATCCTCTACTCTAATGCTGTGCTCTGCACCAGCAGGGCTTAGATTTAAATTGGAAACTGGAAAACTGCTAGTGTGGAGGAGGAGCACAGCCTAATTACACCTCACCTGGGACGGGTTTACTGCAAGACTTAGTAGGACAACCTTTGAGCTTTACACAATGGATGAGGGCACCTGGGAGCAACCAAAGCGATCATCTGATGTGACCTATTTTCTCCTTCTTTGAGTTTTTATTATTGAAAATCCAGTAAAAAAAATCTTAAAAAATTACAAAGATGTCTTTTCTAGGCGAAATAATGAGCTGAAAATGGAAGGCAATACAAAATAAGATATCTCTACTCCTCCCAAGGATATGGGTTGAAAAAAAAAAGAGTTGAGAAGTCCTTTCAAGTGCCTTATCTCCTTGTTAGTGACACACATCTATCTCTGAAGCTCAGGATCTAGCATTCAGCCAGTGACCGACTGACTTCTTCTACTTTCCCTCTAAATTCTACGTTCCTTGTGGGCAGGGCTCGTGCCTACCAACTTTACTGTACTGTACTCTCCCAACCACTTCATGCAGTGCTCTGCACACAGTAGGAACTCCATAAATATCACTGATGGATGTAAACTTCAGAAAGAAAACACCAGATTTTAAGGCTCTTTCCTTTCAATCATGGACTGTTATCCTAAGACCTACTTTGCAACTTGTCATCAAGAAACAATGTCAAATGAAGGTTTCCACTTTGAAGGCACATAGAAAGATGGTTCACCTTCCCCCCTTTCCCTGTGCCACCCTGGGTTCCCGCTACAGACATGCCCCGCACACAGGAGGCCACGGGAGGGTTTAAGCTTCAGCAGCGTGTTCCTTGGCCTCCCTTCCTTCCTTCCAGACAGCTGAGCGATACCACCAGAACCCCCTTCTGCCTTCCATCAGGAGCCCCTCCCCCAACAGGCCCCATGCCTGTTGGGGCTGCATGAGGGTGTTAATTTTACAGATGAGCTAACTGAAGCACAGAGAAGTTAAGTGACTTGTCCATGGTCACACAGCAGACAGGGGTTGGAGCCGAGATTAGAACCTAGGTCGGGGCAGCCTGAGGCCTCTAACGGTTTGGAACACTGGGAGGCTTGGATTGTGTCTGGATGTTTGATGATTTGGGCTCCTGCACCTCAAAGTCTCTGCAACTCCAACATTAGCCTAGTCCTTGTTGGACTATGTGTTTGGTCTTTCCTCTCTCTTGCTTTACATATGACTGTCTGGGTCTTCCATGCTGCTTTCGTGTTTTCATTTTTGCATCCTTCCTATGGGTCAGTCACCCACCCCGCTCCCCTCCTTCATTCTTAGATCATGAGCCCCTTGAAGACCAAGGAACATAACTATTTGTCACCCATGTATTCTTCCCAGGGCTTAGGGCAGTGCTCAGCACAGAGTAAGCCCTTAATAAAGAGAATGACTACTACAGTGTTGGTTTTCTCTTTATATAATTTCACCTTTCATTTTGTGGCCACTGCCAAACTCTCCCTATCTTATTTTTAGATTTTGAGCTCCTACTCTCCCAAGCACTTAGTACAGTGCTCTGCCCACAGTAAGCCCTCGACAAATACAAATGAATGGATGGAGGGTCAGAACCTAAATGTACTTCTCACCAGCCTATTTTTCCCCCACCTGATTAGTACAGTTGCTCTGCCTATAGTAGACACTTAATGAATACCGTGATAAGAGTACTGCACCAATTAATCATATTTACTGAGCACTTACTGTGTTCAGAACACTTTACTAAGCGCTTGGGAGAGTATAATACAGAGTCAACTCCTCCTGTCCCACCCCACATTCATCTCCATAATAATAATAATAATAATAATGTTGGTATTTGTTAAGCGCTTACTATGTGCAGAGCACTGTTCTAAGCGCTGGGGTAAACACAGGGGAATCAGGTTGTCCCACGTGGGGCTCACAGTCTTAATCCCCATTTTACAGATGAGGGAACTGAGGCACAGAGAAGTTAAGTGACTTGCCCACAGTCACACAGCTGACAAGTGGCAGAGCTGGGATTCCAACTCATGAGCCCTGACTCCAAAGCCCGTGCTCTTTCCACTGCGCCACGCTGCTTCTCTTAAGTGCACCCCCTCTCTCTTCCCCTCCTTCCCACTCCTTAACCCTCTCCCTCTGAGGTACCAGGCAGCTCAGCAGAAGCTTTTCCTCTCCTCTGTCTCTAGAAGTTTGCTGTGGAGTAGAGCTGGGGGCAGAAGGTAGAAGTAAGCAAATCTCAACCCTATTATCTTCATTTCAAATTTTGGAGATTGAGCCGGAACTATGAACTTGACCCATCGTTCATTCAATAGGAAACAGCATGGCCTATGGGAAAGTGTCTGGACATGTGGGTTCTAATCGCAGTGCTTCCACCTGCCTGCTGCCTGACCATGGGCAAGTCACTTGTCCTCTGCTTCAGTTTCCTCATATACAAAATGGGGATTCATTTCAATTCAATAGCAGTCTCCCTTCTACTTCAACTGTGAAGCCCACTGTGGGACAGGGACTGTGTCTCATCAGATTATCTGGTATCTACCCCACTAGTTAGTATAGAGCTTGGCTCATAGTAAGCCCTTAAAAAATACCACCGTTATTCAAAATAAACTTATTGAGTACTTACTGTCTGAACTTACTGTCTGACAAGCATTATACTAAGCATACAATATAGAACTAAACCAGATTGGTTCTCAGGGGCTAAAAGAAACAAGTTCAGTGCCCTAGACTGCAGGATATCTGGGCACGGAACTGCTCACTGAATTACTTCTTTAGACTCCAGGAATTAGCACTTATGAAAAAAAGACTTTTTCAGAGAAAAACATACAAAAACAAGAACGTTAGTAATCAACACAGTAAACACATCGTAATTTCAACTTACCTTTTTTACTGAGGTCAATAGCAGCTTCTAAAAGAACTTCTAATTCTCCTTTTGGTAAAACTGGAACTACCCATCGGGGCCTGAAGAAATCAAATATACGCACAAAAAGAATATTTTTAGTCTCAGGAGAAAAAGGAGTTGACGGATTTTTCCATTTGCAACTATTCTTACCATCTTCGTTATTGTCATCAAAGAATTGATGGGATTGTCACAAACAGGATATTCGGGAGAGATTCATTTCTGAAATTCCATTTCATAAATTACAGAAGTGTAATAATCTCAATGTTAAAATGGCCTTTTAAATGACTAACACATCATCACCCGGGGGTGAGATTACGCAGGCTGCTGTGGTTCAAGGTGAATCCTCTTGCCCCCTACTAATTTTTTCTAGTTACCACCAAACAAGGAAAACTGACACCAGTCAAATAACTAGTTGCTCAGTGTTAGGGAGTCCTGGGTCTGGACACAGAGGATGTGGCCAGGAACAAGGGATGGGGCAGAAATCGCTGCAGGTCAATGCCATCCTTCTGTTCTGTTTCCTCTACCAAACACTCCTCTTCATCTATACCCAGGAGGTGGTTGTGATTACCGCAGGAAGGCAGGCCAGCAAGGCTCACCTTAGCTGTATGGCAAAAGGAAGCCTCGCTTTCCTTCCTAGCTGAATTTTCAAGTCCTTTCCCCCAAGAAATGTAAGGGAAGCAGCAGCAGTTCAGCGGAATGCTAAGGGAACATGGACCAGATGCCATTCCCATTTTTCTCTCTTTCCTTCAGCTGACTACTCTTCCCCTATAGTCACCTTCCTTCTCCTTTCCTCACCTCAGCAGTTCAGCTACCGATAATGAGAAAAAGCATTCAATGGAAAGTAAGGTCTGAGGAAAAAAATATTAGATAAGAATGTAAAAAATATTTCGGAAAGTATAGCAGGACAGAAGATGGAACATTCTAAAAGGGTGCGTCTATGGAGTTGCTATGGGACGGAAACAACTCAACGGCATTTGAAGAAGCATCAGGAAGAAGGATATATATTTTGTGCCATGAGCCTAATGCAGCACGACATGCTGCGGAGCTATGGTCCATACCCAAATGGGGCCAGTTCAATCTTGGGGAATGCAGGTTCAGACTGAGCTGGTCAACCCAAGTTCCAAAAAGCAAGTGGAGGTAGGGGGCAAAAGAAGCAGTGTGACCTAATGGATAGAGCACAGGCCTGGGAGTCAGAAGGACCTGAGTTCTGATCCCAGCATCACCACTTGTCTCCTGTGTGACCTTGAAGAAGTCGCTTTACTTCTCTGGGCTTCAGTTACCTCCTTCGTAAAATGGGGATTAAGACTATAAACCTATGTGTCCATCCTGATTAGGGTGTCTCTACCCCTGCACTAAGGACAGTGTCTGGCACATAGTGAGCCCTTAACAAATGTCACTGAGAAAAGTGGGTGGGGTGAGGGGAAAGGGAGAAACAAATCAAGCCCACCTGTTAATCATGTCATCCAACTTGGCCAGGTCAGTATGTGGAAATGCGGGTTCCTCATCTTCAAGTTGAGGTGGGGCATCACCTTGACCCTGTTCATCAGGGGGGGTAGCCGGGGAATTCTCATTGGAAGAATCAGGCGAGGAAGTCTTAATTAAAAATACATTTCCACGGTTAGTTCACAAAATTTAAGCATAGCACTGGTCATCTAGATTAAAACCCAAACCACACAGAGGTTTACAGGTATTTCCTTGAACATTTCAGAGAACAGGAAATGGACCATTCTTCCTGAACTCTGAAAGATGAGGCATTATTAACAAAATGTGTAACATTTTAGAGATATTCCATGGTATGCATGCTTTTGTTAAAGTGATACGAAATGGTAATAAGTATAGACAAATCCTACCTTATGGCCATTCCACGAGAGATGCAACCCAGAGATACTGCCGTTATGGTTGGAGACCTCATCCCAAGTCAAAGTCACCCCAAGATACAAACAACCTTTGAGCCAATATTGTTTGACATCTCGATGCATTATTGCGAGATGATAATACACATGAAAAGGGCTCTAGTCTCTCAACTACCAGCTAAAATTTTGAGATTTAGATGCCTTGCACAAATTTTAAATATTAATTCATAAAACTTTGACAATGACATGGATGGGGAGCGAAGTTTAAAGCCATGAAGAAATGTTTAGGTGGAATGGCCTTTATAAAAGTATGTTATAAAAACAAGAAAAGGCTTGTTCAATCTACGATGGACAAATTCTTCACTAAAGTTGAAAACCCACTGAGGCAATGAGAGGAGCAAGCTTCTACTTTTGCAATCTCCTGTAGAGATTTACCACTACGCCATATAACTCTTCATTTAGATCCATCAGTCATATTTACAGAGCACTTACTGTGCAAAGAACGCTGTACTAAGCGAGGGGGAGATTTGGTAGACAATGTTAGGATATCATCCTTTGATTTACTTGAACAAATATGACAACAGTATGACTAATGCAAGTTTATAGCACCCAAAGGAAATTCCTTATCTTTCTAGAGGTTTTGGAACAAATCCCAATTTAGAATGCACATTTATGGGGAAAAAACTGCCTTAACACAACTGCTCATAACACATCCACATTTTTGAGGAATACCCCACAGCTGTATGGTTGCGTGAGGCTTTCCTACACTCCCTGACAGAAATACGCTTTTGCCTTTCAACAACTCCAAACAAGCATCTGTTCTTCCAAAAAGTTTACACACACCCTGTTCTCTACACTGGATCTCTTCTGCTGGGGAAATCCCCAGAATGATAAACAAAACCCAGTATTTTCCAGCCTCTTTTAAGAGGAAGCAAATGTATTTTCACTGCCTAAATTCTAGCAGATTTGACATGCCATTTTTAATGCTGGATACCACGGTCTACCTTTGAAAGGCAAAGTGTTCCTGAAGAGAAAAGATATTTCTCAGTGTTTCCGACTGACTTCCACAGGTGTTCGGGGAGAATAAGCCAGACATTACCTTCTTGCCCTTTAAGTAGAGTCCAAAGAATTACTGAGGTTGATAGTGCGACAAGGTATCTGCTCCATCTATTTGTCCATGACCAGTTAACTATCAAATGTTTCAGGGAGAGTAGGGAATGGTTACCCTAAACTCACAGAGGTACAAGGGTGGAAAAAGCTGAAGAGGGCGAGCAAAGAGAACAGGAGTCGGCTGTCCATTCAACATATAGCTCCGTCAGTTTTTAAATGTCAGCGAGACTCTGGAGAAACAGTAGCAACATACACCGGACAAGAAGTCGGAAAAACCGGACTCCTAGCTGCTAGTCAACAATTTAAGTACATTTGGATGGGGCGGAACCTGTTTTCCTCCTGGATAACCCCCTTATCCTGTGAGCTCAGCGCTGGCTTGGACAAACCTGAGGGTCTGGCTGAGCCAACTCCTGGGAAAAAGGGCACACCAGACGAAATGTGGGATGATCCCTTGACCTCTCATTTCAGGGAGGGCTGAGGCAGTCTCCAGACGTGCTCGAAACTTGCTGCGGGGGGCTTGTGTTGGCCACCTTGCCCGGCTCCGCTTTCCTGAAGCCCACTATAGCTGGTTAACTCCTCTGGCCATCTTTGAACTCCTCCATCTAATACAGTCATCTTCTGCAAATAGGTGCGCGATTTCACTCAATTCCTTGGAATGGAGGCAAAACTTTTAAACCCCAAGATTTTATCTAGGAATGAGGACGTTGGAACTTCTTGGCCTGTGTCGGAGCCTCGCAGTGATGCATGGGACTGCTGAAGCTCGACGAGGTCCTCGTTGGACGATTTCTCCATGGGAGGAATTGTCAACATTTGTACCATCCCATTTCTTAACTAAGATGCCTCCCCAGTTGAACCGCTTCGGTGGTTATCTGCTTGCGGGGGTCTCTTTGATGTCTTAAAAATCTGACAAACTGTGGACAGAGCTTCCATTAAACTACTGACTGCAGAGTCTCAGCTCAGGTGGAGATTAATTTATCCAGGACAGAGTATTGTAGGGGGGCAAGTCATTAAATGCTATAGAATGCTCCATGAGGTGGCTGTAACTGGGGTTTGCTGATACCATGCATGTGATCTAGAAATCACTGTTGGCTCCCACCCCAAAAATCTCTAGACTCCAAGCACTTTGTGGGCAGGAATCATGTCTACCTGTGCTGTACTGTACTCTCCCAAGCACTTGGGAAGTAACTTGGCCTAGTGGGCCTGAGCATCAGAGGATCTGGGTTCTAATCCCAGCTCCGTCACTTGTCCGCTGTGTGACCTTTGGGCAAGGCACTTTGCTTCTCTGAGCCTCAGTTACCTCATCTGCAAAATGGGGGTTAAGACTGTGAGCCCCATGTGGGACAACCTGATTACCTTGTATCTACCCCTGTGCTTAGAACAGTGCTTGGCATATAGGAAGCACTTAACAAATACCATCATCATTCAGAGAAGCAGTGTGGCTTAGTGGAAAAAGCACGGGCTTGGGAGTCAGAGGTCATGGGTTCAAATCCCAGCCCTGCCACTTGTCAGCTGTGACTTTGGACAAGTCACTTGACTTCTCTGTGCCTCACCTACCTCATCTATAAAATGGGGATTAAGACTGCGAGCCCCACGTGGGACAAACTGATCACCTTCTATCCTCCCCAGCGCTTAGAACAGTGCTTTGCACATTTTAAGTGTTTAATAAATGCCATCATTATTATTAGGCTAAGCGCTCCCAGCAGAACAATCCCTGTGAGAAACCTTGCCACTCAGAGCAGGCACAGCTCTAAGCTCTCAGATGATTTTGGATCCATGTTACCTACTGGGGTTCTAACACAGACTTGACCTTTTGAGTCAGGCTACGACGACCTAAGCTGGCCACCTTGACTCGGCTTCTTCTGTGCCTTCTTACCTAGCACTATCCACACTGGGCCTTTCTTGCAGGAGCCCCAAAGCCGTATTTCTTACAATATCCCTCAACAGCTGCGCTGTGAGGCTAGTATTGTTAAAACAGGGCAGGCATCCAGCCAGGCATCTGACTTCCAGCCCTCCATCAACTATAGAACTGGACCCTAAGAAGGAGACATGGTCCCCCACCCTAGGACTTAGATATGGACTGTGGGCAAGTCACTTAACTTCTCTGTGCCTCAGTTCCCTCATCTGTAAAATGGGGATTAAGACTGTGAGCCCCACGTGGGACAACCTGATTCCCCTGTGTTTACCCCAGCGCTTAGAACAGTGCTCTGCACATAGTAAGCGCTAAACAAATACCAACATTATTATTATTATTATATGGTGTCCCCCAGCAAGCAAGAACCCCAGACCAGAACTTTATGTAACTAGCCTTTTGCTAACACAGCAGAATATCTACTGGGCCTTTGCCAGAAGAGTTTGACGGCCACACTGCCAGCAGTGAGGCCTAGTGGGTAGACAGGCCTCAAGAGTCAGAGGACCTGGGTTAATCTCGCTTCTACCACTTCTCTCTACCTCAGATTCTTCATCTGTAAAAGAAGAATATTTTAAATATTGGCCCTCGCCTGTAAAAGGGGAATATTTTTACGTACTGTTCTCTCCTGGATAGACTGTGAAACTCAGTGACGAACAAAGACTCTGTCCAACTCAATTATCTCGTACTCCAATGCCCGGTACAGTATTTGGCACATAGTAAGAGCTTAAAAACTATTACGATTATCATTATCATTACCTTGCAGAGACACAGGGGATCCTTTCCAACAGAAGGGGATGTGGAGGAAGTCTGCTTCACTCCTAATCTTCCCTCCACCCCCCATGCTCATCACCCCCTCATCATTCTGTGCTCTTCTGCTTGTGGAAAATCTGGGCCATTCTCAGCCACCCTCAGGCTTTAAATATTTATATTAATATTGGTCTCCCCCTCCAGAGTGTAAACTCGCTGTGGGCAGGGAGCATGTCCACCTACTCTTGTAGTGTACTCTCCCAAGCACTTGGTACAATGCTCTGCACACACTAAGTGCTCAAAAAAGTACCACTGATTGATTGATCTTTATTAATTCTTCTAAGGACCAAATACTGGCACCTCCAGCTCTACACCTCTATTTGCAGACCAGGATTTCAAGCTTTTCGTAAACACTCAATTATGGCTTTATTTAGTCAGTTTTAGTTCCCCATCTTACATTCAGGAGAAAGAGATGAGGGTCAACAGTGCTCCTCATATTCGTATGCCCTACACGTAGCGAGCTGACACCTGAACTTTTTGGCTCTCAGTCATGGGCCCAATGGCTCTAAAAAATTTTAGGGCCAAACCATAATCCTTTCCTGACATCCCTGGACCAGACAAAGAATACTCTAACCTGGCTACTCATCAGCCTTTCACTCCACCCAATAAGGGTTGGGAAAGTTTGAATCCCAGAATTCAGCCAAAAACCAAATCAAACCAGCCTCCCTACAGGGCTCTGAATCCAGGACACCTCCAACAAAACGCTCCCCAGGTCACTATGGCAACAAGCCAGTTACCTTGACTCAGCTTCTTTTGTTCCTCCCAACTTCCATTTGACCTCCATTGCCACAGGTTGACCGCGTCACATCCTTTTTGTCCTCAAGTGGCCTCACTTTCCTCCTCCCACCACCCTCCCGAGCTACGGATCTCCCCCACAGCCATCATCTACCATGTTACTCCACCTCTTCCACCCACGATAGCCTATCCTTCCCCAATGCACCCCGTTTCTTCAACTCGGTGGGGAATCAACATCGTTCCTCCTCTGGCGGCTGTCCTTTCAACCTGGGTTTTATCTCCTTGTTCCATTAATGTTCCGCCAACATCCTGAACTTGAATAAAAGAGTGCAGGGTCAAGGAGAGACCTCAGCTGGAGCCTGATCTGCCTACTTCACCAGGAAAATTTCCTATCTCCCTGGCCCCAGGCCAGCTCAGAGGCTAGCACAGATCCAACGGGGAAGCTAATCAGAAGACCGACTGTTTGGTTCTGGCATGCTATACACCTTAGTACAGTGTGTTTTGCACACAGTAAGCGCTCAGTAAATAAGATTGAATGGATGTCTGTTACTGATAAACTGCCTGCGAATGTGTTTTGCCCCTTTTCTCTTCCTTATTCAAGAGATTTGGGGCACTGAGGGTTCTGAGAGCAAACATCAGGTGACTGCTTCTTAATACCACTATTGGAACCTCTGAACCAGTTTCTATCACCCATGTTAGGGGCAATAGCTCTGTCCAGGATTATTCAAATCCTCAGATTAAGGTGGAGCAGTAGGCTTGTGGGGGGGTGTGGGGAAAGAGGGAGGAGAAACCCGGTTCTTCCCTAGCCTCAGGTAACATCAGGGAAAGGGATCATTTCTCACAGTTCTACTGAATGGCTACCCTCTTTTGGAGGCACCCTGAATCAAAGGCGCCAGTTCAAATTGCTTGCGTCCCTCTCAGTGGGAGCACTACTATCAGAATTATGACAGGTTCAAAGTCCTTTGCTAACGTTTTATCTCTATTCCCATTCCTTTAACATTATTCCCTGCAAGCCTCTACCTTGGGCTCCTTCTTCATCTATTCTTGGCGCACTGGTGATCTAATTTATGCCCCTGGCTTTAATGTTCGTATAAAGATGATCACTTCCAGTTCCGATTCCTCTCGCACTCATAGACCAATCCTATATCGTTCTACCTAACACCTAGAACTACATGTCCCGCTGCCAAAACAAGTATTACAAGAGAAGGCAGTTCCCTCCACTCCTCTCCTGGCCACCAGAATCGTTTCCCCAAACCCTTCATGTCAATTTTACTCAAACCTTGGGTGATTATTATCATTTCACTAGTAGATTCATGATACAATGTTCACCTATATCCCTTTCAAAAACCCTCCCTCTTTTACATGCTTTCACTATTCATAACCACTCTCATCTCCCAGCATATTTCTTCAACCACAACCTCTCATTTCTCCATGGCCCCATCAAGATTTTTGGTCAAGAAAAGGAAACTTTAACCAATCAACTCTGCAAATTCATTAGACACAACTGTGCACTCTATCGAACATTAACTAAAATTGCTCAATAAAAATGCAAAAAGGGTTCATGGGGAACTGGAAAAGGAACAGGCTTTTTCCCCTCTAGAATTGAAATGATAGAGCATCCCTAGAGAGCAAATAGCCAATTTAATCTAAATATATTACTAAAAACATGCAAATGAAACGGTTAACCTGGTATTTCAAGATTGCCCTTATTCAAAAAGTGCTAAGGTTCTTCAGAAATCAGGGCACATGGAATGCATATTTCAAAACACTATATGATTCAGACTCAGGAATGACAAAATTCCAGATGAAATGGAAAGCAAATATTTTTTTCAAGACGCTTCTTAGTGGGAATCGATAGCTAGAAATTACAATCTAGCTCAGCAAACTTTCAAACTGGGAAATCGGCTGGTGCAATTCATGGAAGGAAATGAATCTGAGAGGATCGCGAGAGCTAAGTGTTCAGTAGAAGCAGTACAACTTCACCAAAATTGCAATGAATAGGCCTAAATCCAATCTTTCACTAAAAAACTGACATGGCAGGGAGGAGAAATATTCACGATGAAAGTAGGTAAAATTTCATTTCTGAAAAAGACTCTGAACGAAATGATGAAAACTACAATACCTGATATCCCTCACCTTTAGACTGGGAGTCCCATGTGGGACGCGGACATGGTCCAACATGATTATCTATCTATCCCAGGGCTTAGAACCGTGCTTGGCCCATAATAAACACATAACAATAATCAAAAAACCCAAAACCAACTAGTAAAAGCAAAGTCGGTTTGGAATAGGTTTAAGATTGTTCTCTGGGGTGTTGATCAGTGGCATAAAAAAGGGGGGGGGGACCAAAAGCCAGAGGTAATTACACTTATAGGGGGCAATGCCATGACTGAGGGAAGAAATGCCACCCAGTTTCCCCTACAGTTTGGCAGGGTAGGGAAGCTCTGAGAGCTGCCTCTCTCTGCCTCTCTCCCTGCTGTTGGATGGAGAAGAAAGAGGAGGACAGCATCACCACCTTTCTAGTTCTCCCACAGATTTGGGGCCAGGGGTGACAGGGCGGCTTCCCTCTGGACCAGAGCCAACGGGCCTCAGCTTCATGATTGCAACTATGCGGACGAGGGCAGCTCTGGGGCTGGGCTGACAAGAGAGATCAGTGGCTGTTTCAATCCATCAGAAAGCCCTTTCTTAAGGCTTATGTGCCGAGAACCATTCCGACCACCTAGGAAAGTCCAGTAGATGTGATCCCTGCCCCAAAGGGGCTTACTTCTAGCATGGCAAACGGACGCTAAAATAAATTCGATTGGAAGAAACAATAAGGTGTAAAGATAGCAGTAGTGTGCAAAGATAGACCCAGACCCAAGTGTTCAGGTGCAGAAGTAGGTGTGGGTGAGATAGAAAGTGGGAGACAGTGTATGGGTAAATGTCAGCCTGTAGGCATTTAGACTTTACCGTATTTTACCAAATCCCAAATTTAAGTTTCTCCAAGCAAAAACACAGCAAGTTCAGTTGGAAGCATCTTTCTTCATTCAGCCTCTATATAGGGCCAATCGTTTTGTCCACTGGAAACTCATGCACAGTCAATATGTACAAATCATGAAAATTGCATGATTTGTTCAAAGTGCATTCATTGGGGCTGAAAAAGTAGGTTAAACCCCGGGGCTGGCTGCTCATTCACATTCTACTTGAGCCATCACTTTATTCTGGAAATTCTTGACAGGAGAGCTATTCCAACTCATATTCAGAAAACACTAGAAAAAGTACCCACTCTTCATTCCCTTTGAATGGACAGCAGATTTCTCTCTCCCCCTTTCTATTTACCCTTTCTCTCAATGTTTTTTTTTCCTACTCTTTCCTTTTTCTCTACTATTCTCCTCTAGTACTACATTCCTCTGGGACGCTATGGGTTCTCTATGTGGGGTGAGCCGTGGGCATTCTCAGGATGGGTGGGGGTACGCTGGCATCCCTGCCCACACATAATAATAATTATGGTATTTACTAAACGCTTACTATGTGCCAGGCACTGTACTAAGTGCTGGGGTGCATACAAGCAAATCAGGCTGGACACAGTCCCTGTCCCACATGCGGCTCACAATCTCAATCCCCATTTTACAGATGAAGTAAATGAGGGCCAAGGTCACAAAGCTGACAAGTGGCAGAGCCAGGATTAGAACACATGACCTTCTGACTCCCAGGCCCATGCTCTATCCACTACCCCATGCACTTGGGGGGGGGAGGGGATGTGTGGTGCATGTATACTGTCCCAAAGGAAATATGATACATCATATAAATTGATTCCTGAGATCCAAAAAAAGGCCTGATTTTTAGTTTCCTAAAGTGACCAAAAAAATGCTTCTAATACTATTTAACTTACATGATCGATAGCAAAGAATGCATTATCGATAATAAAGGGTTATGAATTCAAAGAACTGAATGTTAACATATGAATATGTGAAAAAGTTTTCCTTGCCAAAAGTGCTGTGCTTACTTTGTGTCAAGCCTTGTTCTAAGCAATGGGGTAGATACACAAGTTTATCAAGGTGGACACAGTCCCTTGTCCCACATGGAGCTCATAGTCTGAATGGGAGGGAATAAGATTTTATACCCATTTTACAGCTGAAAACATTGAGGCATAAAGAAGTGAAGTGCCTTGCCCAAGGTCCTACAGCAAGCAACTGACAGAACCAGGATTAGAACCCAGGTCCTCTAACTCCCAGGCCTGTGCTCTTTTCACTAGGCCACGCTGCTTCTCAGTTGGATTGGAGGCTCACCTGAATCCGAACACTTTCCACCTAATTTAATGGTCAGTCAATCGTATGTATTGAGCACTTAGTGAGTGCAGAATACTGTACTAAGCTCATAGACTTGCATTCTGTTGATCGGGGCAACCCTTGAGTGCTCAGAGCCCCCTGATTGTTGGCGGGTGCTGTCCTGTGACTTCCCAGCCAAATGCTATTCTGACACATAGATACTGGAGATTTACTCTAAGTTTCCATACTCAAGGTACGCTCGGTACTCTCCCTGGGTGCCATAAGGTCATGGGTTCTAATCTGAGCTCCGCCACTTGTTTGCTTGTGACCTTGAGCAAGTCACTCCACTTCTCTGGGTCTCAGTTCCTTCATCTGTAAAATGGGATTGAGACTGTGAGCCCCACATGGGATAGGGACTGTGTCCAACCTGATTTGCTTGTATCCAACTCCAGCGCTTAGTACAGTGCCTGGCACATAATAAGTGCTTGACGAATATCATCATGATTACTACTCCACAGTACGGAATCTATGAGATTCGCAGGATACGGCAACCACTTGCATTGCTCCCTGTACATGCAATTCACCAAAAACTGAGTGGAATCACGAAGGGTGAGACCACTGGAAGCAATCCTGGAATTAAAATGAAGCAGTGAGTGTCAAAAGGGTCTGAAGGAAAAGTCCCATGAAGGGGGCTGAGTGTACCAAAAAGACAGGATTGGATGAGCCAACTACAGACAAGGAGGAGATATGGAAAAGAATTTAAAACCTCAGACGATAGTCTTTGAGAGCCAAGAGGAAAAGCAAAGCAAAAGCTGAAAGCCTGGTAAAAATGTAGAAGTAAAACAAAGCCACAGAAAATGCAAAAATCATAGATGGAAAGAAAGGGTGGGAAGGCAAACTGTAGGCCTGGAATGAGCAAAGGCCGGAAGAAGGGAGGGGAACTCCGAAGAACAAAAGGAAGACAATAAAAACCAAGACTCCAGAGAGATGACAACCACTAGGGAAGGGAGAGCCCAACTAAAGTAAAAGTCTTAAACCCATTCAAAAACCTCAAGCTAATTTGAGCGCTCAAGCTAATTTGAGCGGTCAATTGAGAAAGAAATATGCAGATTATTTTTTTTACAGCCTTATGACAACATAAAGAAGCAAAGGATCACAAACACCATCACCCAGGAGAAGCCTGTCCACTCGGCAGGAGCTCGGTGGCATCTACCCTGCAGAGAAAAAGCCCACACCTGGACTGTCATTACTGTAAGCTTGTTGTGAGCAGGGAACATACCTCTTATACAGTGCTTAGTATAGTGCTCTGCACTCAGTAAGCACTCAATAAATACTACTGAGACCTGCATAGGGGAATGTTTGCAGCTGGGAATCTGCTTCAGCCTACCTCGGGACAGTAAAGAGATCTGATGCACTGAGGGTGAATCATTTTGTGTAAGAAAGATTGGGCTCAGAACCAAGGGAAAAAAAAAAGTACAGAACCGCCCCCCGCAATTCTACACAAGTTTTCATGAAAAACACCACGTCATTCATCATTCGTCATTCTAACTACCACGTGCTTCGAGTGCAAGGGAGGAAGCGTTTTCCTGACTAGGCCCTTGGTGAAAGTGATGCCCGGGACAGTTAATGAGGGGCCCACCTTCAAAATGGCTTTGGAGTTTGCTGTGGTATTTAAGCATTGCTAAGCGCTGGGGCAAATAGAAAAAACATTACACAAGGGTTCCTGTCCCACAGAGAGCTCACTATTTGGTAGGGGGAGCTCTATTTTATCTCCACTTTCCAAATGAGGAAACTAAGGCACAACGGGGCTAAGTGATTTGCCCAAGATCACACAGCATGTCGGGGCATAGCTGGGAATGGAACTCGGGTCTCCTGACTTCCAGTCCTAGGTTCTTTCCTTTCCATTTATTTCTACTACTGTCTCCCCCTCTGGACTTTAAGCGTGTTGTGGGTGGGGAATGTTCCTGCCAACTCTGTTGTAAGTACTCTCCAGTGCTTAGTACAGTGCTCTGCACATAAGCACTCAGTGAATTCCACTGATGCCAATCAACTGTACTTTTGATAGGCCACAGGGCCTCGCTTTGAGAGCTAGAGATCTGTCTGGAAGGAGATTCCATAACCCCCTCAGAGCCCATCCACGCAAAGAAGTTCTTTCTTACAGCAAACTGGAATCTCTCATCATAACCTCATGGATGACTGGACATAAATGGCCTGCAACCCACAAGTAACCACATGGGTAGAGATAAAGTAATCACATTTTAAAATATCTGCAATCCACAACCAGCTAGGGAGGAAGGGGCAGGCTACAGAGAGAAAAAAAATCAACTCTGAAACAGAGAATAAAATTTGAGTAAAAATAGAGGGGATGAGATGGGAAATCAAGCTAGAAATCCAGATTTCTGATTTCTTGCAACATCACCACCTCACTACCAATACTTTTTTTTTTAACAAGTTAATTAAACTTTTGGTGGAGTTTACATGAGTGCTGAATCATCCTGCAAAACTTCCAAAAACATGTTTTCGCTTTGAAGGAAACCTCATTATTATGTTTAATTCAGAGTGTGTGTGTACACGTTTCAAAACTGTTCAACATGACAAAGCAAACTATTGAATTTTGCCGCACCCAAAGAATGGCATGCTTCTAGATCAGTTATGTGCTAATAGAGCACAAGAAAACTTTATTAGTGGATGAACTTGATTAGTCATTTTGCATGTCCAAATTTCACATTCAAAATTAGGAGTTTCATTTTCCAATTAGATACTAAGCCCCTAAAGGCCAGGGACCATGATCTCTGCAAACAAGAGATAAAGTAAAGATGAGAATGACATGCGTTCATGGCAAGAAACACTGATGTTTTCAACGTTTTTTATTCAAGTAGAGCACAAGTCCCAGAAGCACATTTCAAACTCCACAATGAAGCTGTCTGCTCTTTGTGCCAACTGGTATCCAAAATGAACAGGAAATTTTCCCAGAGTTTCGCTGAGGCCACGAGGAATATGCGTTTGATGGGAGGACAACTGAATAGATACAGTTATTAAGTACTGGTGGGGTAACTTGAGGGGATTATTCAATCTCCTAATCACTTGGGCAATTATATTATTCATTTTCTCGCAGTTCCAAAGACCCCAGACCACCGCCTCCCTTGTGCCTGGCTGGAACTTCCTCCCGCTTCATATCTTACAGCTCACGGCTTTTCCGATCTCCCAAAGTCTTTTAAATCTCCCCTCCGCAAGGAGGCCTGACTAATTTCTCCTCTCCCCATCCCAACTGTCGAATCAGCATTTTTACACCACCTAAGCATTTAAATAGCACAACCCCTCTCCTCATCACTTACGAACATCACACCTATTCTATTACTTCCTCCATCTGAAATTTAAGTGTCATTCAATCAACGCTTGTTTATTGAACGCTTAATGTGTGCAGAGCACTATACTAAGAGCTTGGGAGTGCACGATACTAAAGAATAGGAAGAGGTGATCCTGTCTATCTCCACTGCTAAATCGGATGCTCCTACAAGGGAGGGATCGTGTCTATTAAAAGTTCCGTAGTCTCTCAAGTGCTCCACACTCAGCAGGCACTCAACAAAAACTACTGCTTGATTCAGGCTTCTAGGCGAGGTTATGGAAGCAGGGAGAATTACACAAAGCCACTTCCACAGACACTATTTAGTCCTCTGACACTTAATAATAATGATAATTTGATACGTGATCACAGTATGCCAGACACTCTACTAAGCACTGGGGTAGATAGGAGCCAGATTGTATCCAACCTTATTTGTTTGTAACCACCCGCAGTAAGCGCTTAAACAAATACCACGATTATTATTATTAGATTGGACATGGTCCCTGTCCCACAAGTGGCTCACAGTCTTACTCCCCATTTTACAAATGAGATAACTGAGGCATAGAAAGGTTAAGTGACTTGCAGACAGCAGACAAGTATCTGCACCGGTGTTTAGGACAGTGCTTGACCCGCAGTAAGGGGTCTTCACATCATAATGACACTTAGCTTAGTCCCAAGTGGCTTTCGCTTCAATGCAGCTATTTCTGGGACCACTTTCCCTCCTTCACCTTCAGCAGACTAAACCGCAATTGTCAGTAAAGCCAAGGAGTGGAAATGGCTCTCATTGGAGCTGGGCTGCAGTGGTTGCTGCCTAGAGGTACAGTTTCTGTACTCACGGAGTAGAGGTGGCCCTGGGCTGATATAGATTTGAGCAAGAATATGGCGGATCGTGGGGAAGGGAGGCCTGGAAACGGTGAGGTTGTTAATAATGATAATAATAATAATGATGCTATTTGTTAAGTGCTTAGCACTTTCTATGTGCCAAGCACAAGGTGAGAAAAAGCATGGCTTAGTGGAAAGAGCACAGGTCTGGGAGTCAGAAGGACCTGGGTTCTGGTCCCGGTTCTGCCATTTGTCTGCTGTGTGACCTTGGGTAAGTCACTTCCCTTCTCTGGGCTTCGGTTACCTCATTTGTAAAATGGAGATTAAGACAGTGAGCCCTTTGTGGGACATGGACTGTCCAACCTGATGAGCTTGCATCTACTCCAACACTTAAAACAGTTCTTGGCATAAATGCTTAAAAAAGAAACTGCTCCTGGAATAACCACCTGAAAGTGCTGTCTCCCCCTTTTAGACTGTAGAGCCCGTTGTTGGGCAGGGATTGTCTCTATCTGCTGCACAATTGTTCATTCCAAGCGCTTAGTACAGTGCTCTGCACACAGCAAGTACTCAATAAATACAACTGACTGAATGAATGTTAAAGGAGAAATGGCCTCAATGTAGGTTGGAAATGATAAAAACAGCTGTGCAATTACAAATGGTCATTTCACCTGTAATTTTTTTTTAAATTTGTGGCAATGAATTTCATTTTATATGAGGAAAATTTGGCTTTAAAAATATTGATTGGGTCCAAATGAAGAGCCACTCTCAGATACTGGTCATACTGAGAATCTACACCTGATAGATAATTCAATCTATACTAGATACAGCCACTCCTACTCAGAAGTTGAAGACAAGTGAACCCGAACCAGTGTTTCAGGAATTTTTAGGTTGGGAGATGAATTTGCAAGTAGTAATGACGTTTGGGGAAAAAAAAAGGAGGTGGCAAGTAGGAGGCCTAGATTTAAGGAGTGCTTAATACTACTGCAAGTTTCATTTTCAAATACCATCTAACACAGCAAAGAAAAAAAAATCCACTCTTCAGCTGCCAAAGAAGCAAGGTATTCATTGCTCTGAGTGTTCATTGTCAAACTACTCATAATCAAACCAGTCATATGACACAAGCTGATACACTAATAATGATACCAATTGTAAACTTAAAATACTCAAATGGGCACAAAAATAACCCACTACTCTCATTCACCATCTCATTTAGTTCCTTTCCTCCTTCCGTCCAAGGAGGGCTAACAGGTTTTGCCCCCTGATTACCACCATGTACTAGACCACATCTACAAGGAGCAGGGCTTGCTAGAGGTGGGCCTTGAACCAATGGCCGCTATCACTGCAGCAGCCGGGGAAAACCAAGAGGAGAATTTAAGGTGAGGAAAACACATTCTCCAACACGTCCTGAAAGCCACTTTCAGGCCAGGGCAAGTTAAAGGGTGGGTGGGTTGAGAACAGGTCACCTCAGACTTGAGTCACCACCACCCCCTTCCCTCCTGCAGTGTGAAGTAACCTGAGGAGACTAAATTTGCTATATGAATGTCAGGAATTCCAATCTACTCCAAAATGATGCTGAACCGAACCAGAATTCTGGATCTTCCTGAAAGGGGCCTCCAGCACCGGTTGTAGCCCCAGAAATGTCAGTATCTCACCAGTACCCCAAAGACCAGGGATGTCCCAAGGTAACTAGAATATGGGGGCTAGCTGACTTCAGCCCCATTCTTGCCTCCGGCGATGAGGGGAGACCCAAAGAACTCTAATTCCAGGTGAGGCGAAAACTGGGGAGGGAAGCGTGCTCGGCCCAAGCCCATGAGACAAGCCACTCTTTACCCGTAGTCCTGACCCCCTCTTTTGGGGACAAAGGTCATCTACCAACTCCTACGCCCTCAGGACAGTGCTTGGCATAGAACTGACTCAGTGAATACCACTGATTAACATGGTATTGCTGGAAAGGGCTCATAAGGTGCACCCGGACAGTCCTGATGGGATGATTTGAAGACACGGGAGAAAGTCAGGACACATGAATGAAATGAACCTGATGGGAGCCAATCAATACAACCCCAGGGAGTCATGGGGGTTATGATGACAGAGCTTGGAAGCGGAAGTAAGAAAGTGTTCTTGGAAGAGATACACCTGGATGAGCAATGGCTCAAGATATGCAGTCAATCAATGGTATTTACTGAGCACTTACTGTATGCAGAGCACTGGACTAAGCGCTTGGGGGAGTGTAATATAACATTTCAACAGAATCAGCAGGCACATTCCCTGATCACAACGAGCTTATAGTCTTGAGGGGGATGCAGGCTAGACTCTCTAGTTTACCTGAGAATTTTTGGAGAAAGACTCTTCACCTTCGCAAGTTCAATCCCTACATTCTCTACCAACTCTGAAAAATGCAATATACATTAAGTGATAGTATATCAGAGACCTCTCTCTGGAGAACCAGACTAGGATCACTGAGCTTCTACTTAAAAAAGCACACAGAGATCTAACCTTAAACAGCAAACACGGACTTCCTGAACATATAAGGACTGGTGCCTACAAAAGGCTCTAGAGACAATTTCCACAGTACTTGTAGGAATTACACCATGCCCTACTACAAACTAGAACCAAAGCAGAGAATAAAAGCCATTCTATATCAGAAATACTAAGAATCAGAAAGTATATCGGAAATACACAGAAGGGTTTGCAAACACTACAGCTGGACTATGGCGGGGAAGGCAGGGTTTTTGAGAAGATTCCCCAGGGATATTTCCAAACCGCGAATTTCCTTGGTATTTATTTAACCCATTTTATCCAAAATGGATCAACGATACAGCCCAACAAGGAGGAAAGCTGCATCCTTCCCTTATACACTTTTAAAGTACAAGGCCATCAGTCAAAAGGATTTATTGGGCGCTTACGGTGTCCAGAACAAAGCGCTTGGGAGAGTACAATATAACAATAAACAGACCCATTCCCTGCCCACAATGAGCTTACGGTCTGGAGGCCATAAACCGTCACCCGGCCGTTTGACCCACGAATCCGGATGACACTGGTCTCCTGAATCTGCTTATGGTGCTCAACCTCCAAACTGGAGGTTTCTATCCAATTCCGCCCCTTCCTCCCCTTTGCCCCCCTGCTGCCATCCTATTTCGTACCTGATTCTGCTGGAGGGGAGGCTGAGACTGTCCATCAGGAGCCTGGCCTTGGTTGTCATTCCCTCCGACTGGAGAGCCACGGGTCGTGGCTGTCATACTCGACACGGGGCAGATCTTTGCAATTTTGTCTGCTTATGTAGTTGTCGGGAGAGAAGGAATTATAGTCCGCTTAGAGACGATGCAGTACCTGCATGTGTCAGTCTTAAAAAGCTCCAATTCAAGGGCGAGCCATGTTGCAGCGACCATTGCATAACCTAAGGGAGTTGAGAAGAGAGATGCAAGGGAAGAAACGTTAACAGCGAAAGCTCAAAAGGCTGCACGTGCAGCATCGCCCACAAGTCGAGGAATCCAACTGAAATGTTGAACGCGCGATTAAGAGAGAAATCCCACTGGCTGTGTGGCAAAGCGGTCCAACGGGAAACTTGTGAGAGAGACTCGGTGGCTAAATAAATGAGGCCGGACCCCAGAGTTTGTCAAGTGATGGGAAAGGGGATTGCCATCAAAAGGGAAGAACCCCAGGTAGGTCCCGAAAATAATCCAGGCTCTCACTCTTGTTGGGAGAGACGGGGTTCTTCCCTCCCCCACCACACAACACAACTGGGCTATGAAGAGAAGGGATTCTGGGAAATCAAAATCCACCTGAGTACACCCCAATTTGTTTGGAGGATGGGACTGCACCTGTGATAAATTCAATCAATCAGTAGTCTTTACTGACCACTTACGGCATGAAGAACACCACACTGAGCATGTGGAAGAGTCTAACACGACAGATTTGGTAGAACCGATCTCTGCTCACAATGTGTTGACAGTCTAGAGGGGGAGGCAGATCGAGAAATAAATTACAGAGAGGGGAAATGGCAGACTGTAAGGCTACGTGCAGATGTGCTGTGGGGCAGAGGATGGGGAAATCATCAAGTGAATAGGTGACGCAAAAGGGAGGGTGAGTAGGGAAAACGAGGACTTAGTCGTGAAAGACCTCTTGGAGGAAATGTGATTTACTTGATAGAGCAGATGGCGGTACGGCAGGAGTGTACTATGTTTTTAAGGAAGTCATAGAAATCTCTTTAAAATAACGAACGCTCATCCCTACAGGGGTTACCCTGAATAGTGATCCCCTACAACAGATCCTGAAAAATAACTTGGAATGTCTCCAGTGTCATTCTGAAGAGATCGGGTGCCTGTCCTTACACTGTTCATTTAAAGCTTTTACGTAAGCCAGAGGGGTACATCACCCTCCCCCAGCACATTCTTTCTTTGGCTAAACTGCATTCTCTTTTCCCCCAAGGAGTTTAAGCAATTGACTCAATTATATTCATCCAGATTCTGACAAAACGGACTGGGCCCAATCCAACAGATCACATCTCTTCCCACCTTCAAGTCCTCATAAAATCCTCTCCCTTACAACAAGACTCCATGGATTACCTCCCAACACCCCAAGTCATCCCAAACCATGAGTCCTCCCAACTGGAAGCTTACTGGGGGCAGAGAATGTGTCTACCACACCTCTGTTATATTGGTCTCTCCCAAGTACTTAGTTCAGTGCTCTGCACACAGTAAGCACTCAATAAATACCATTGATGGATCGATTGAGAGCTCTCCGGCACAATGACTGCCATGGTTACCAGGGCAAACAGCTGCGGGGAATGGAACTAGAACACAATATGAGTGCTAGGCTGCGATCTCTTTAGCTGGGAATGGTTCCTGCACATTAAAAAATAACAAACCCGTGTGTGCCTGCTGCATTCCATGCCCTGGTGGGAACATGACTGGCCGGGGAAGTGAGGGCAAGTGCTTCTGCCAACAAACCATTATAAGCAATTCCTTTACCCAGACTATTGGTCCTTTACTCTCAGGATGGGAGATTCTGTCATCTTTGTCCCATTAGTAGCTTCTAGGACTTCTGGAATCTGTCCTCCATCAGTCAGTGGTATTTACTGAGTACTTTCTGTGTGCAGAGCACTGTACTAAGCGCTTGAGAGAGCATAATACGACAGAGTTGGTAGCTACATTCCCTGCCCACAATGAGTTTACAGTCTAGAGGAATAAACTTTGTGTCCCTGGGTGGCCACCTTTAAAGCCCTCCTAAAATCCTTCCTCATGCAGAAAGCCTTCCCTGACTTTCCCCCCATCCCACCAACACCCCAAGTCATAGCAGCCCAACAGTTACCCCTGGAACTTGTGTACTTCCTCCTTGACACTCGAATGGGCACGCGAGCCACCCCGACCTCTGGGAACGACTTGGGTTTGGAGTAGCCTCCCCTCTCCCTCCCGCCACTGAGATAGTCCAGCCCCAAACCCACACCGTGAACCAGAAGTATACTCCTCCTTAACCCAAGTGTTTTGTTGGGGTTTTTTTTGATATTTAAGCACTTACTATATGTCAGGTACTGTACTAAGCCATGAGGTAGTAGATACAAGCAAATCAGGTTGGACACAGTCCATGTCCCACATGGGGCTCGCATTTTACTGCTGTGGTAACTGAGGCCCGGAGAAGTTGCAACTTGCCTATGGTCACAAAGCAGAACTGAGGCGGAGCCAGAATTAGAACCCAGTACAGATTTCCTTGTCCTCTCTCTACCCAGGAACAAAAAAATGCATACTTTGCCAGCTAGCTCCTCATTCATCACTGACCTCGAGGCTCTCCAGGAAATGACCTCCTCCTCGAGCATAAGAGCTCTCTTAAAAGGGAAGCTCGGCCCCTCGACCTATTCCATTTCCCTTCCTGGTCCCTTCCTCCATCTGCATTCCTCATCCCCGGAAGATGACCACTTCGGCGTCCTAACGTAATAGGACCAGAATATCAAACGTCAGATAGATCTTTTAAATGTTAGTCACCAAAACCAATGCAGGCATCAGAACTGCTGGGCAGAAAATGAAATTCAGGAAGAGAGAGAGAAAAGAGACATTGAATTAACCTTAATCTCCACTCCACAGGAGGAGACAGCACTCCTCCATTATGAAGCCCCCCGCCCCCCCTATAAAAAACAGTTCCTAAGCTAGATAAATATGAGGGCAATTATCTAATGCTACGAAGAAATGACAACACGTGAAACTTCCACAGGCCCATCTTAGCCCATCGGGTGTCAAGGGATCAAAAATGCAACAATAGGCAACAAATGAGGATTCTGAGAGGACACATCCAAACATTTTTGTTGGCATGCTTTAAAAGTATAATTTTGTCAATTCTAGAGTTGTTATAAGCAAACTGTCAGACCAACCAAAAAAGACACACAAACCAGAAAAAAAAAAGATTTTTATCTCATTTCCTGTGAGGTTCTTTCCCCTTAAGGCATCACTGACAGCTCTTCCAAGATCACTATCAGGTTAAAGGGGAAAAATACCATAGGTTTGCCAACCACCATGACATAATTTGCTAGACTAGCACCAATGCTCTTCCCTTCCCAATCCCCTTACATCTGATGGACCATAGTCCTGCCTGTGATCAAAGCCCTTGAGAAAGCCCACCTCTTCCTACATGCCTTACCAGGTTAATTTCCAGCACCCAAAGTCACATAAATCCATCGGTCACCTCTAGCATTGGTGGTCCTACTTATACTCATCCTCAACACTTAGGCATGTGCTTATTCAATTCTTCTACTTTGATTACTGTTTGAAACTGCCCTCATTTCCTCTTATTCCTCTCCCTTCTGAGTCGCCTCTGCACTAGGATTTGGACCCTCTATTGACCACTCACCCCCCACAGCACTTCTGTAGGCAAACAGTGTGGCTCACTGAAGAGAGCCCGGGCTTGGGAGTCAGAGGTTGTGGGTTCTAATCTCGGATCCACCACTTGCCAGCTGTGTGACTTTGAGCAAGTCACTTAATTTCTCTGTATCTCAGTGATCTCATCTGTAAAATGGGGATTAAAGCTGTGAGCCCCACGTGGGACAACCTGATCATCTTGTATCCCCCAGTGTTTAGAACAGTGCTTTGCACATAGTAAGCGCTTAACATATTCCACCATTATTATTACAAAGTCATAATTTATTTATATTATTGTCTGTCTCCCCCTCTAGACCGTATGCTCATTGTGGGCCAGGAAGCAGTCTAACTACTCTATTATATTGCATTCTCCCAAGTGCTTAATACCACTTTGCACAGAGTAAATGCTCAATCAATATCCTTGCTGGATTGATTCCCACCCTGCTGGTTGGAGATTAGGAAATTAAAGATATATTCCCGTTCCCTTCCCTAGGTTCATGGACATGATGCACTTTTATAAACCCAAATAAATTAATTTAGTGAATGACATCCAACACACACTGAACACCAAATAGCTTTTCAACCAGCAAGTTCAGAACTTTTACTGGAAGAAATCTCCATGAAGGCAAGGAGGGCATTGTTCCTGTGGGATCTACATGAAGTGGGCTTAGCTTTACGTTGCCCACACAGCCAGCCAGAGCTAGCCCATCCTGTCCTCAAAGAGTTGGAAGGGACCTGGAAGAGGAGCCAATTGACTCTGTTTCTTGCCCACTTCTAACAGATGGTGGTCCCCGGATGGCTTGGGGCTTTTTGGAGGGTTTCTCCGGTCCTCGCTGGGCCAGAAGCTCTCATCGACCCTGTTCAGAGCCTGATCAGATTAAACTGGACACCCATCCTCACCCAGGCCCCCAGAGCCAATCTAGGGGATGCTCCGGGAGCAAGGTGACTATGGGGGCTCTGCTCACTCTATGGATTGTGCTCCCCCAAGCACCTGGTACAGCATAAGCTCATTGTGGGCAGGGAATATGCCTGTTTATTGCTGTATTATACTTCCCCAAGCATGGCGCAGGGCTCTGCACACAGTAAGTGCTCAAGAAATAGGACTGAGTGAATGCTCGGCCCACAGTAAGTCCTCAAAGCGAATGGCTGATTGGAGCCGCTGCAGCAGCTGGTCATATGGGACCACCCAGCCATCCCCCTGCTTGATTCCACGTGTGGTTAATGGAACTCCAGTAAGCAGGAGCTATAGAGGTTATTCCAGAAGACCTCAAAATGCAAGTAAAAATATTCAAAGGCACAAAGCATTGAAGAGATGGTGATTCTGCTGGATTGATGAACTAAATATTTAATACACTGATTGGAGAAACAGACCCAATTAGGACTATCACCATACAGACTCTGGACTTAAGACAACCTGAAATCTCCTGCTCCAGAATGGAAAATACACCCCTTGACTTATCTTTCTCCACACCACTGTGTCGCTTAAGTAAGGTTCTTCCTTTTCAACCACGCTCCTATTGAGATTACGCCTCTCTTTTACCTCACTTTCCCCCTTTAGACCTCAAATCTTAGATGCCTTCATTTTTGCTTTATTCAAAATAGTCAGAGGGCAAAGAAGCTTTGCTTGAGGTAGTTTGAGGAAAGACATACGTCAGAGATTCAGAGGGAAAGGAGGAGGGAGAAAAAGAACATAGTTCTTATATTTTATCTTTCTTCACCATTTTGCCATACATCTTGTCTCATCTTCTTGTACTTGGCTGCCAGGAGAGGTGGGGAAGAGAAAGCATGGGATACCCACTCCTCAGCCCAAGTGCACTTAGGTACATAATCCTAATTTCAGTGTCCTCCTCGAGACTGTACACACCTTGTGGGTAGGGATCATGCCTTTCCCCACTTCTTCCCCCACTTCCCCCAACTCTTCTCCCAACAGATTAGTACAGTGCTCCGCACACAGTAAGTGCTCAATAAATACCACTGATCGATAGAGATAATTAGGTGAGTACTGTTCTGCCACAAAGCATGTTTTGGCTAGAATTCTGTCAGGGAATTAAGAAACATTATTCCACCACCGCAAGCCTATTTTAGGTACAGCACCCCGCTATGTCGGAAGAAGCAGTTATGTGCCCGAGCTTTCTTAATGCGGGTTTCTGAAAGAACGAAATTTTGCCCACAGAAAGTGCTCAACTACGCATTACTGGTTGATTGAACTAAGTGTTTTGAAGTGCGCTTTGCTGTTTTAAAAATCAGACCTTTTTTTGATAATAAAAAAGCCAAAAAATGGAAGCGATCTGATGCTTTTGGTAATCTGCCTATTTTAACGTAATCGCTCTCTCTGTTCCCCTGCTTACTAACTCGTTCTCAGTGAAATGAAAATTAAGTTGTGAATGAAAGATACTGCAATTTCTAAAAACATTTCCAATTTTAGGGGATGAAGTGAAGGAAAATAAGAAGTGAAAGGTAAGCTTTGAAATTTAGGGAAAAAACCAAGAGGAAGACAAAATGATGCCTGAATTTGCACATTTATCAAACTTCCCTGTTTATCAGACTTCCTTCCTATCTGCCTTTTCACCTCTCTAGAAAAATACTGTCCATACTCTGTAATGCAAATTTTACCCCAATCCCAAATATGCAATAGAATCAATAGCTTTTTCTGAATTAGCAATTCTCAACCAGATTACAAAGACCCTAAACAACTGTTTGATGTAATACAAAGAATCACCCAGTGCATGCAAAATGATTAAAACTGAGGACTGAGGGCAGTGAACATTAATGAAATACTCTAAGACGGTCATTTTTTCCAAAGTTCTGATGTGGCCATCTGGCAGGAAGGGAACGTGTCTTCCAAATCTGTTATACTGTACTCTCCCAAGCACTTAGTACAGCTCTCCACACACAGTGAGCGCTCAATGAATACCAGTGATTGATCTGCAGGTCCAGCAGGTGACCCACTTTTTATACTCTGATCCTCCTAGTTAGGACTGCCTTCTCTGACACTTTCCCACCCATCCCCACTCCTCCCTCCAGCCCTAGGGCATTATCCCAATCCAAATCTCCCTACTCGCCTCAGCCCGGCTCACTCGCTTTCCTCCGGCAGATACTAAATAAGCTTGCTGTGGGCAAAGAATGTGATTATTGTTGTACTGGACTCTAAGTACTCAGTATAGTGCTCTGCACACAGTAAATGCTCAATAAATACGACTGAATGAAAGTAGAAGGGCTGGACCCATGGGGACATCGGTCTGCCAACTCTGTCGTACTGTACTCTTCGAAGCACTTAGTACAGTGCTCTGCACACAGAAAGAGTTCCATAAATGCCCATGACAATGATCGGTATGTAACCATACCACTGGTGTCAAGTGCTTTGGGGAAAAGATTTCAACCCATTTGCAAAGTTGAACTGAACACCTCTTACCATTAGTACATGGTGAGTATTACTGATTTGCTTTGAAACTCCTCTGGGTTTTTCCTTTACCACCATTTTAGAGCAGCAATATTCACATTAAATACATATATATTTATGCAAAAGGCACCAGAAAAACTTGCTCTTTTATATAAGCAGCAGCGTGCTTATATAAGAGAAGCAGCGTGGCTCAGTGGAAAGAGCATGGGCTTTGGAGTCAGAGGTCATGAGTTCAAATCCCAGCTCTGCCACTTGTCAGCTGTGTGACTGTGGGCAAGTCACTTAACTTCTCTGGGCCTCAGTTACCTCATCTGTAAAATGGGGATTAAGATTGTGAGCCCCATGTGGGACAACCTGATTCCCCCGTGTTTCCCCCAGCGCTTAGAACAGTGCTCTGCACATAGTAAGCGCTTAACAAATACCAACATTATTATAAGGCAGTGCAACCCTGTACCGATTAAGAGCTACCCCGTGATTCTACTGCCTTGCCTTCTCTACCTGGACTCTAGGTATTGCTCTGCAGCCACCAAAACAACAGATGGGTATGAAGACATGCAAGGAGGTGGAAAGTCCGAAATATTTTCTTTCAATCACCCAGGTGTGCTGAGATAACTCAAAGTGGAAACACTAGTGAGGTTACTACAAAAAGGTCCATTCTTGACCAGAGATGATCTCTCCTAATGGTAGGTATGTACTGAGCAATGCAAGGCCTGTCCCACACATATTTAGTTCCACAACAGATTTTTCAACTGGAAAAAAAAATTCCTCTCAATAAACCACTTCCTTGTGGAGACATGGCTATTGGATAAACCATAAGATCGTTAGTACCGTTAAAAAGGAAAAACTCTTCAAAACCACGCCAGCACTGACATCATTCTTTGGGCTTGACCTGATCAGAATTTTACAAAAACTACTGGGGGAAAAATGGAAATACTCCCAAATTTCATATTTGAATAAAAATGAAAACTGGATTTCCAAGAGAAGCAAGGTGGCTTACTGGAAAGAACATGTATGTCAGTGGACATGGGTCTAATCCCGGCTCTGCCACCTGCCTGCTGCGTGACCTTGGGCAAACCACTTAACTTTCCTGTGCCTTGAGTTACCTCATGTGGAAAATGTGGAAAATGTGGAAAATGGGGATTAAGACTGTGAGCCCCACATGGGACAACCTGTTTACTTTGTATCTATCCCAGTGCTTAGAACAGTGCTTGGCACATAGTAAGCACTTAAATACCATAATTGTTAATATTCTTATTATTAATAAGAGATTCTATAATCAAAGACTTATACATCAAAGACCAGGTAAGATACATGAAAAATGTTCCTAAAGAAGCAGCACACTCACTGACTCTATCTTGACAAAAAGCTCCCAAGGTATAGCTTCACATTGTCTTGAGTCTGGCACAGTAAATGGTTTTTCTCTTCATTTGTGTACTTGCACTTAAAGAGTAGAAAATTAAAACCCACCCATCAGAAAAAATAACTAATCTGGGAATGACTCTCCTTATTACTAAAATTTGTCTTTTGGTGAAAAAAGGATCTTAGCGATCAACTCTGGAATATGATAAAAGTACAATCTTCTACTTTTGCCATTTTAAAAAATATAGTCCTTGTATGATTTTTTTCAATCAAGAACTGCATGCCATTCATAAAACAATCTTTAATACAGTATTGCAGGAATTAGATGTTAAGTATGGTACTTTGCAAATGAGAAACTAAAACTTAACATAAACCTGAAATTACATTTTCTAATTCCAATCCAACATTCATACCACATTGGCTGCTGGAATTTAATTTTTGTGCTACGTTAATGTCCTCACATCAAAACATGGACAGAAAAAAATTTAGGTGAGCTTTTCAAGATTAGCTTCTTTCCAGCGGAAAATATTTCCCTGTCGAGTCCAAGGCTTCTTCTAAAACTCTAAAAACCGTTTTCTCCAACAACTTCATTTTCCAGAATACTTCTCAATGCCAAACTAATTCTGAACACCAAACCTGGAAACATTAGTAATGTCTGTTAAAAATACCCTGAGTTACTTCATAAGGTACTAAATGGGTAGAGAAATCAGCAAGTTCAATGTTTTCTCATTCGGGGGCTGGGAAAAGGATCGAGGCGACGATTGGAGCTCTCCCTTCCATTAAGCTGCTACCCTGTCTCCCAGTTAAAACCCGAGGCCGACTTAACCCAGAGACTTCCTGGAAACCCAAAACAGTGCACTTGGGATGTTTACTAAATGCTTCGATGCACAAAACAGTGAGCACTGGGGAGAGGCTTGAGGCTACTGATTTCAACGTGAATCTGGCCTGCAGAGGGGTCTCACGGCCTAAACGACAGAGGGAGAAGAACGGTGGCCAGGAAAGAGGAACAGAGTAAGCTCAGCAGGAACAAGGAGAGAGCCGGCAGTACCTTTCTGCGGGGAACCGTCCTCGGGGCTCCTCACCACTTCCCACGGGGCCAAGTTAGATCCAAACCGCCACAACCGTCCCAACAGTCTCATTTGGGAAGGAGGCCCCTGCTGCCCCATATTCTGGCGAGGGTGGGCCTTCTCTCAGGTTGGAATGAGCAGGAAGGTCGCTGTTCCAGCTGTCGGATGGTCCCGGCGTGGATCCTGGAGCCTGAACGGTGCCAGGGGCTTCCAAGGGACGGGTCTCCGCCCCGGCAACGGTGGCTAGGGAGGGAGACGGCCACGACAGGAGTCGGGTAGCCCCACGACCACAGGTTCATCACCTATGGTAAATGGCACTTTGTCTATAGAGGGAGAATAACCTACTAGTAAGGCTCCAGTTTAGATAGATCCACTAACATTTTGGGGGGGGGGGGGCTCACATGGTGGAGAAGATGGTACAAAGGTTTTTGTTTTTTTTTTTAATTCTCTCAGAGGTTAAATAGTCTGATGATACGGGGCAGGGGTAGTGGGGATAACGTCAGGATTCACCCAAAAACTGGGGCTAATACAGTGCTTTGCACTCAGTAAGCGCTCAATAAATATGATTGAATTAATGCTTCCTTTCCAACACAGAGGCAGCCGAGCCGTTCTTTTCCACTCTTAAAATCCTGAGGCAGCACTGCTTTCCATCTGGGACTGGTTGCCCCCAGTGGGACAGTGACCAACACATCAGTGACAAAGTTTCATGTAGATATTTTGTATTGACGCCCCTTGGCTTGCTCTAATTTGTCTGGAAGGTATTCGTCTTGTTCAACATGCCTACTCTCCCCCTGAATTGGGAGCCTACTGCACTTGCTTATGCATCGAAGGATTATATAGTTTCAATTAATTTATATTAACGTCTGTCTCCCCATGTACACTGCAAGCCCATTGGTGTAGGGAACGTGTGGCCCAACTGTTGTAGAGAATGCTCCCAGGCGCTTAGGACAGTGCTCAATAAATACCATTAATTGGCCCAGCCCCTCGGGGCACAGATATTGTGTGCAAACTCATCTTATCAATCCCTGCACTTAATACACTGCTGTGCAGTCTCTAGTACATGTTCTAATTCAGGACCTCCGATCTTTTGACCCTATCCATTGTAGGGTCCATTTCGGTTCCATACCCAAACTACCTTCTCTTGACAACCTAACTGACACTAAACACGTTCCGCTTTGAGTTCAACTCTCTCGCTCCCCTATCCTGTCATCAATCTCCAACAGCTAACCCACAGCCCTGGATCACCTCCACAGTCCACCGCCCCCGCTCTTGGGCATGAGCCGCAGAGCGCTGCTGGCGGAAATCTAGATACCAAGCCGACCTCATCCACTTCAAGTTTATCCTTAGGTGCTTTAACTCTGCCCTCTCCGCTGTCCAGCAAAATTATTTCTCCATCCTTACTGACATCCATGGCCACTGCCCTCATCAGTTCTTCCAGACGTTTAACTCCCACCTCAAGCCTCCTGTCTCCCCTTGCCCCTAATGACCTGGCCACCTACTTTGAGAAAAGTGAAACCATCAGACGTGATCTTCCTAAAATCTCCCCTGCTCCTCCTTCAACTCCTCTCTCTCATTCAACCCACATATTCATTCGATCACTAAATCCTGTCAGTCCAACCTCCACAACATCATTAAAATCTGTCTTTTCCTCTCCGTCCAAACTACTACCTTGTTAATCCAAGCACTTAACCTTATTCCACCTTGATTATCAGTCTCCTCGCTGACCTCCCTGCCTCCTGTCTCTCCCCACTTCAGTTCCCTTCACTCTGCTGCCTGGATCATTTTTGTACAAAAACATACAACCCATGTTTCCCCACTCCTCAAGAACCTCCAGAGGTTGCCCATCCACCTCTGCAAAAAACAGAAACTCCTCACCATCAGCGGTAAAGCACTCAATCACCCTGTCCCTTCCTACCTCACGCCTAGCTACTCTCCTACTACAACCCAGCCCCCACACTTCACTTTTCTCACCAGCCTACTCACTGTACTTCAATCTCATATATCTCACCGTTGACCTCTCGCCCACGTCCCACCTCTGACCTGGAACGCCAACCCTCTTCATAACCGACAATTACTCTCCCCCCCTTCAAAGTCTTACTGAAGGCACATCTCCTCCAAGAGGCCTTTCTTGACTACGCCCTCTTTTCCCTTTCTTCCACTCCCTTCTGTGTCGCCCTGACTGGCTTCCTTTATTCATCCCCCCCAACCCACTCCCACAGCACTTGTGAACATATTTGTAATTTGTTTATATTAATATCTGTCTCCCCTTCTAGATTGTAAGCTCATTGTGGGAAGGGAATGTGCCTGTTATATTGTTGTGTACCCTCCCAAGCACTTAGTACAGTGCTCTGCACACAGTAAGCGCTCGATAAATACGACTGATTGATTGAAGATGAGAAGCCAAAAGGATCCGAGCTCCTAAAAGTAGGGCTTGTATTCCCTAGATTTGGCAAAATGCCTACTGTCACAGGCTCAAATATTACCATCAGTCGATGGTATTTATTGAACATGTACTGTGTGCAGAGAACTGTACTAAAGTGCTTGGGAGGATACAACAGAGTTAGTAGACATGATCCCTATCCACGAGGAGCCTGCCGCCTACTTAAATTACACATGAGAGAAAGGGCAGGGTGGAAGGATATGTGCATAAATGCTGTGGAGCTGACAGTGCAGTGAGCAAAGGTGACGTCGCAGAAGGGAGGACCAAGAGGGTGGGGAAATGAAGTGATAGTCAGGGAAGGCCTCGGTGCCGATAGCACTTGAGCAGGGTTTTCAAGATGAGGAGAGCGGTGGTCTGTTAGATATGATGGGTGAAGGAGTTTCAAGCCAGAGAGAGGACTGGGCAAGGGTTCAGCGGCGAGACAAATCAAGGCAAAACAAAGCCAGGCCCCAAAGAAGTCCAGAGCATATGGACGGACTTTAAGGAATGTCTTCCTCATGTGGGGAAGGAATGTGCCTACCAATCAATCATTTACTGAGTGCAGAGCACTGCACTAAGCGCTCGGGAGAGTACAATATAACAGATTTGGTAGGCATTTCCCCTGCACACAAAACACTTTCCAAACTGTGGGGGGGATGGGACTGTTGTATTGTAATCTGTTGCATTATACTCTCCCATGCACTCATTATTAAGTACCATTGATTAACTGAATAAGAAACCAAGTCCACTAACCCAAGAGGTTTAATAGGCACCTAAAGCTTTAAAAAATAAACACATAAATGTTTAAACGTGGAACGCCCTCCCAATCAATGGTTTTATCGGGCACTTACTGTGTGCAGAGCACTGTACTGAGCACTTAGGAGAGTATAATATAACAGAGTGGGTAGACATGTTCCCTGCCTTTCCAAATGGGGATTAAAACTGTAAGCCCCCCTGAGGGACAGGGACTGTGCCCAGCCTGATGATCCTGTATCTACCCCAGCACTTAGAACAGTGCTTGACACATAGTAAGCGCTTAACAAATAACATCGCTATTATTTATGTGCAACTGACTGTCCACTACTCTCCCCACCTTCAAAATTCTCCTAAAAGCTGCATCTCCTCAAAGAGGCCTTCCCTAACTAAATCCTCATTTCCCTTCTCTGCGTGTCAACTATGCCCTTGGCTGCGGACCTCTTAGGTACTCTGATGCTCACGCCAGCCTAACAGATCTTACTTATCCTTATACTGCACAATTTCTCCCATCTGTTATTTATTTTACTGTCTGACTCCATTTGTAGACTGTATATTCCTTGAGGGCAGAGATCGTTTGCGCCTACCTACTCTACTGTAGTGTACTTTCCCAAGCGTTCAGTACCGTGCTCGGCACACAGTCAGCACTCAAACACCATCAAATGATTGGAAGCTTGGTCAGATTTCTCAAGACGAATTCAAAGACAGCATTAGCTTAGAGGAATAAAATTAGGACAGCGAATATGAGAGCAAAAATTCAAATTACCGGCAGCGCTCAATTTATAACCTTTTGAGTTGAAAGCAATGGCAAGGAGTTTCTAACTTGACACCATTTCAGCATTATGGCATCTACTCTTTTTATTGCCTAAAGGACAGTACTCCATCGGAGGTTAAAAGGGAGGCGTCAACCTTCCTTGGTGACTTTGCCTGGTGACCAAGTAACCCAGCCCCTTCCCCATTCCCCAAACTCTCTGTTCTCTCTCATGTCCCTGAATTGTTTCCCCACCAGTCCCTGTGCACCCCACCACAAACCCCCAAATAAGTCAATAAATGGTATTTATTTTATGGTGTTAAACGCTTACAATGTGCCAGACATTGTACTAAGCACTAGGGTGGATACAGGATCATCAGATGGGACACAGTCCACGCCCCACAAGAGGCTCACAATCCTAACCCCCATTTATTGAGCTATGACTCTGTGCAGAGCATTGTACCAAACACTCGGGGGAGTACGATATAACAGTGTCGGTAGACATGTCCCCTGCCGAGCAGACTGTGAGCCCCGCATGGGACAGGGACTGTATCCAACTCGATTTGCCTGTATCCACCCCAGCGCTTAGTTCAGTGCCTGGAACAGAGTAAGCGCTTAAATACCATCATTATTATTAAGAAGCTTACAGGAGCCATCCCTTCATCATCTCCTCCAGGAGGCCTTCCCTAACTAAGCCTCCCCTTTCCTCTTCCCCCACTCTCTTGGGCAACACTCTGACTTACTCCCTTTATCCTTCTCCGACCCCCGGCCACACGGCACTTGGACACGTATCTGTCATTTTTTTATATTAATGTCTGTCTCCCCCTGTCTAGACTGAAGGCTCACTGTGGGTAGGGAATGTATCTGTTAATTGTTATATTGTACTTCCCCCAAACACTCAATAAATACGACTGAGTGAATGAATCACCGCAATTTCCCTGTGGCCCTCTTCCTCCCCGAACATCTCAGAAGTGTAGGGCCAGTCCCTTCCCTAACTTCAGCTCCTCATCCACCAGGTCTGCCAAAGCTGTGGGAGCAGGCCCGGACCGGCCGAGGCAGGGGGAGTAGCCTAGGATGGGACCACCCTTGCTCTCCCCTCCTCGTAGCCCCAGGACTGCCATATCCACAGTGTCTGGACCAAGTCAGAGAAGGACAAGGCGGTGGGATGGCCTCCTTCGGGGCCGGCCCAGGCCGCTCCCCATAGCTTCGGCGGTTCAGGGGACGGCTGCAGTCACACCACAGGCTGGCGTCACACCACAGGCTGGCCCGGCCCAACCGCGGCAACTGGCAAGTGAGAAGCAGCGTGGCCTGGTGGAAAGAGACTGGGCCTGGGAGTCAGAAAGAGCTGAGTATTAAATCATGGCTCTACCATTTGTCTGCTGTGTGACCTTGAGGAAGTCACTTCTCTGTGCCTCCGTTATCTGTAAAATGGGGATTAAGACTGTGAGCTCCAAGTGGGACAAAGACTGAGTCTACCTTGTATCTACCTCAGGGCTTACAGCAGTGCCTGGCACATGGTAACGTGCTTAATACCACTTTAAAAAAAAGTGGAAAAAACAAAACCACAAAAATCAGCAGTGTGGGGGACTAATGAAGTCACCATTTTAAAACAATGGAGAGTGGGGGAAGGACAGAGGGAGTGAGAAGAACATCTAAAGAGGAAGATTGGAAATGTAGGTTTTCTAATCTCCAGGCAGAGCCACCATGGAGGGTCGGCCCATCGATGAAGGAAAACTTAAGGTTGTAGCCTGGGACCTCTCTGACTCCATCTAGAAACAGATCTGTAGCTAGATTACTACACATCTATAAATCGACAAAGAACATAATTCTGGGTAAGTTTGGTAAAAGTCAGATATCAAATCTTGGCTCCTAAACCCATCCTGCATCTACAACTTCTTTCTTATGCCAAAATTGATTCACACTTGCATCATTTCAACTTAAGATTCAGTGTTTAAGCACCAGTTGCACCACAAGCCCGTGGACCTGGGCAAAGCATCGAAAATAAAAATATCCTTAAAATTCACCCCACACCATAAGGCACCCAAAGACAAGCCTTGTTTTCCTTTCCCGCTGCCCCCAAAGGCAGGAGTGTTGAATGGACACAAACATGGCATCACAAGGCCCCCAAGAGAAATGGCACAGCCTGGTGAAATGACCCCGCGCGTCCTAATTCCAGCCCCCACCGCTCAACTGCTATGGGACCTGAAGCAGGCTATTTGACATCTCTGGACCTCAGCTTCCTCATCTGTAAAATAGGGATGAGATACCTCTTCTCCCTCCTCCTTAGTGAGCCCTTGTGGTACAAGAACTGTGTCCAACCTGATAATCTTGTATCTCTTCCAGTGGCAAATTCAGTGCATGGCACAGAATACACACCTAATTTTAACGATTATTACTATCATTATTAAGAAGTCCCTTTCCATGGGCCTCAGAGAAGTGGTATTGAGGTAGTCCCCATCCTCCAAACCTAATACCACGGAGGAGCTCCACCCTTGACATAACTGTTGAGAGCAGAGGCTTATTTCCTCAGCTTGCGAAGTGTTGGGAAAATCCTGGGCCAAGGAGGCTGCCCGGATTAGTAAGAAGCCCAAAGAAATGAGGACCACCTCCTTTCAGCAGTAATTTACTAGATGAAGAGAACACTAGTAACCCAAGACATTAGAGAGGTTGTGAATTTTTTTTTAAATTTTTTTTAAAGGAAAGCCCATTAAACCAGTCTGGGGCAGGGTGGGGGTGTACCCTCTTGGATGGAAGGGGATAAAATTGCATTAAAACAGTGTCGCCTCCATTCAAAGACGGCATTTAAAAGTGGTGATTTTTAAATTAGCAAAGCTTCCTGAATACCTGAACTCTGAAAGAAATGACAGTTTCCTGCAGGACCACTTGTATCATTTTTGAGACGAAACCAAACCCGTAGAATCATCAAGTTAGAAAGGGCCTCAAGAGGTCACATAGCCCATCTAAAACAGATGGTTGTCAAGCCTATTTTTAGAGCGCTTCATAGCACAACTCGCATTAGTTTCCTGTTTTAAATCGCCCTTACAGTGAAGAAGTTCATGCCATGTCTAACCAGCCTCAGTGAAACTGAAGCCCATTTTTGTATTCTGGACTCGGTGGAGATACAGGACAACTGTTTAGTACACCCTGTATCTTCCCCAGTGTTTAGAACAGTTCTTGGCAGATAGTAAGCGCTTAACAAATACCATTATCGTTATTATTATTAATATTCTTGTAGCAATTAAGAGAATGTGATTGATCCTCCACTTTGGCTGAACATATGGAGACTAAAATTGTACCAACAATCCAAAAGGCTCTGACCCACTGCCAAGTATAACTGAAGGACTACTTCCTGGCCCTTGTATATCATATTCCTATTAATTCTCATTTTTAACAGGTTCAACTCAAACAGTAGTACACTGCTCATTCACACCACTGTAGAGCCTTCTTGAGCCATAGGTCTGCCTTACCATTTTTTATCTGTTTTTCGGTCCTTAGTGACCTGCTCTGTATTTTTTTCCAACTAACCTCATTCTGATCTTGGAAATATTTCGCGAGTACTTACACGACTTTAAAAAAAAAAAAAACTGGGAAAGGGGAGATGTATAAATTCTAGATGGCAACTTAACTTTAAAATCTGGAAAGAGAAGAAAGGACCAAATTATCAACTTGCAAACCCTTTGATCACTGGTTACAGCCACCATGACTCTGTGGAGGGGAAAAAAAAAATAAAAGTATCACGAGACAGACAGGACTTTCTTTTCGGAGTATTGTGTCTTGTACACAAGTAAGAAAGACACGATGCTCTTCAGAAAGGCTATTAAATCAACCAGATGCCAGGTTAATACACTTAGGAATCGCATCAATCCTGGAGGGGCGGGGGACACACACAAACATTTGGTAAGTGATTCTTCTTATGGGTTTGACCGAAATTTTTCTTTTGCAACAGCTTGGATAAAGGGACACAAAGCAAACTAAATTATTTAATCGACCTACGTTGGGAGAAGGGGAGGGGAGGCAGAACAAGACCCACACTCCTTTACATGGAAACTTCAGGCCCCAAAATCAAAAGGAGGAAGGTGTCTGCAGGGTGTCCTGGGGAAGAAAAAAGAAAATTTGTTTTATTTTTTGCTCTTCCCATTTTCTCTCACATTCAACCCAGAAAACTGAGGGCCTTTGATGGTGTGATTAAAAGGCTCCTCCAGGAGTACCCACAGACTTCCCCCACGAGACTGGAAGCTCGCTTTGGGCAGGGAATGTGTCTGTCTATTGTTATACTGCACTCTCCCAAGCGCTTATACGGAGGTCTGCACCCAGTAAGCCCTCAATAAATACGACAGACTAACTGAATGGCTACTCTGGTCCCCTTGAGGCTAGTCTTTGCAAGCAAAAGCTTAGAATTTAAACCACTTTGACAAATGGAAGTCATCCTAATCAAGCTCAAGTTCAATGGGGGCAAAAAAAGCAAGGGAAAAATCTGGTGAAACAACCTTCACACATTCAAAATGGAGATAATTGGAGGAGTCACACGAACTCAAATCAGCAAATAAGCCTGGCATTTCAATAGCTAATATCAGATTGGGACAAGAACCACATACGTTTTTTCCCCACCGGTTAGCAGTGGCACTCATGCTAACACTCGGGATCATTTGTTAGAAGAGTCTGTCCCATTGGAAGCTTCATATTTAGAAAGAAATGGAGAAGCTTTGCTGGCCAGGAATGGGGGGGAGTAAAACCAGCAACTCAAAACAAGAATTAAACATCTAGATCAGATAATATCTGAATAGAGATTACAGGCATTGGGACTATCGTTCCTGAAGAAGAGAAGGCCAAAGGGTAATTCATCTGTCAATAGAGATGAAGGAATATAAAGGCAAAGTTATCACATCTCCACTGACAACAGCATATGCAAGGCCTGAAACTATAATGAGGCTCCACTGGGTGACTTTCAAAGAAGCGTTGGTCAAAAGATGCTGGACTGGGTTTCCTAAATTATGGAGCCCATGGCAGTAAAGATTTTAAGCCACCTAACAGAGTACCTGCTGCTCAAGATAGTTTTCCATCTACCAGATTATTTAGATAATGCTGACATCCCTTCCAGTTACGATTCTCTGAGATGCCACATTTTACTTCAAGTTTAAGAGCAAAACTTTAGATTTTGAACTCCAACTACCTGATATTGTCACTGCTGGAGACAGAATGAATTCTGGAGTGGCTGGACCATCACTCTGACCTAAAAGTCTTTTTGTACATAACATTTCACGCCCTTATAATGCTCTCATTATTACTGGGGAAATCTCACTAACATTTTTTTTTAACATCACAATTTTGTCCTAATTTACACAAGGAGAAATGGAAATACAATTATCAAGCCATGATAGTTAGTAGCATTATACTTTTTTCCTGACAATCAACGGCACGAATTGAGCACTGTACTAAGCACTTGGGAGAGTATGGAATAAGCAGAGGTGGTTAGACATGATACCTGCCCTCAAAGACTTTACAGTCTAGTGGGGAAGACAGTCATGAAATAAATTATAGATGGGGGAAACAGCAAACTATAAGGACACTGATGTGTGTGTAGATTGGGGTAAATATCCAACAGATCCAAGAGCATAGATGATGCAGAAGGGAGAGCAAATAGGGTGGGGAAATAAGAGGTTAGCAGGCAAGGTGTCTTGGAAGCTTTCTGTTTGATTTTCCGTGTAGGGCTCTGAAGACGGAGAGAGTGGCGGTCTGCCGGATATCAAGGGGGAGGAAGTTCCGGGCCAGAGGGAGGATATGGGCGAGGGTCAGAGGCGAGGCAGAAGAGATGGAGGTCAGGTGAGCAAGCTGGCACTGGAGAAGTCAAACGTGCAAACTGGGTGGTAGTGGGGCATTAGCGGGGGAACCTCAAATGGGGAGAGCTGATAGCACCTTAAAGCCAATGGTAAGGAGTTTCTAATTTGTGCAGAGATGGACAGGTGACCATTGGAGGTGTCTGAGGAACAGGGAGGCGTAAATTGAAATTTCATTGAAAAAAAAATAATCTGGGCAGCACAGTGAAGTGTAGACTGGAGTTAGAGGAGAAATAGATCCAACAGTCCTCCTCTCCTTTGAGGTATTCAGGGGGTTTCTTGGTACCTGAGCAACTTTTTCTAGGATATGCTGCCTCTACTCCAGAGCTTAGGACAGTGCTTCACACATAGTAAGCGCTTAAATTGTTAAGTTTGATAACTTAAATACTAGATATATGACCCTTGAGTCCGTCATCTACGCCAGATGACCTCCCTCCCCACTTTCAAAGCCTTATTAAAATCACATCTTCTCCAAGAGGCCTTCCCTGACTAAGCCCTCATTTCGGTTTCTCTATGCTGTGTCGCCTAGGCCCCTGGATCTGTACCCTTTAAGCATCTGATATTCATCCCACCCTCAGGCCCACAGCACTTATGCACTTAGCCATAATTTATTTTAAAGTCTGTCTCCCACCTAGACTTGTAAGCTCCTTGAGGGCAGGTAACGTGTCTAACCAAGTTTGTTGTACCATGCTCTCCCAAGTACAGTGCTTGGGACAGAGTAAGCACTGAATAAGGATCATAGCCTGTCTGATCACGACTGTATGAAAAACAACACTTCTTCCACCTTTTCTCAGCAGTTCCACCCTTTTAATCTATTCCACTTTGGACCGCCTTCCATGTTTGTTACATTAAAGAAAAAAATTTAGAAATTGCAGTTTGTGCACTGATCAATAACATGATAGCCAAGTAGCCACTTAGCTCTTCCTCTAAGCACTAGTTCACTCTACCTACTGTTTAGTCGCTCTTCATATAACTAAAAAAATCATGATTTTAATCCAATTGAAGGAACATTTAAAGTTAAAAGCTCACATTTCAGAACTCCCTGCCCTACAACATCTATTCTCCGAAAAATAAAAGTTTTCAGTTTATGAAGTAGAACCCGAAAGATAAATATGGGCCACTGAAAGGACTGTTCAAGTTAGTATTGCAGGCTTAACTTCTACTAATCTGCATTTTCCAAAGAGATTACCTACAAATTCTATATGACATTAAGAGCCTTGAGAGGTACCCAATCTCACCAAATTTTTCTGTTAGTAACCACAGAATCTACAACCTGATAAATGTGGAACAAGCATTTATTTGCATAGTCTGCATTTTATTCATTCCGTAACAGAGACCCTCTTACAGGGGCTAACTGAACAGGAAAAAAAAGTCAAAATTAAGCTGGGTTTTGAAATATGGAATACAACTAGGCCTGCCACAGTGCTTGCTTTCGAGCTACGTTTCGGCCGGAGGATTGTTCGCGAGTCAGAGAAGGGTCACCCGATGATAGAAGACTATTGGGATACGGGGTTCCTTGGGCCGGAAGGAGTGTCTGTGCGACAGGCACAGGGAATGGGATAACGAGAATTTTCCTTAATGTGGGGTTTGGTGACAGCATGACCCTGGCTTTTGGGGGGGGGGGGGAAGGGGGAGGGGAGAACTGGGTGTACCAAGACCAAACTTTTGTAGAAGTAAAATGGACTTTGTAAGCTGACAGATCTATACCTAACTCAATTTAACAATGACAACCACGCTTTTCGCTTCTGAGAGCCTCAGGGTGCACTTTAGAAACCTGAAATCCTGCCATTTCTTCTACATTTAGAATCCCATCCTGGGGAGACGTTCTTTTTCTCCCCAACTCCCTCTCCCTTCTGCGTCGTCTATGCATTTGGACCTGTGACCTTTGGGCATTTGGTATTCACCCCAGCCTCAACCCCGGAGCACTTACGAACAAAGCTTTAAATTATCTACTATGAATTACACATATTAATGCTCGTCTCCCCCTCTGGACTGTAAACTCATTGTAGGCAGGGAATGGGTCTTTACTTTATCCTCTTGCCTGCTCCCAATCGCTTGCTACAGTGTTCTGCATTTAGGAAGCACTCACTAAATACGATTGATTGATATAGTCATCCCCATCTTTGAGATCTCTGTTCGTCTTTCACCAACGCTTTCCCTCCCCCCTTATTCTTAGATCGTGAGTCCTTGGGGACCAGAAACCGTATTTGTATTTAGGCAGTGTATTTCTTTCCCTCTGCTTATTACAGTGCTTTGCACTTTGCTCTGGACTTAATGATTATCATTAGTAATACTCTGGTCCAATACTAATGCCTCCAAATATACTGTAGCAGTATTAATGCTGGCTTGCATGAAATAATTAAAAGGCTTTGCTAATAATCTTGAAGGACAGCAGCTCCAACTTCATTAGCTCGGCTAGCATCCGTATGAAGTTAATTTCCTATTGCGGAAGACCTAATAAACCCTAAATGTCAACTTAAAATCGTACTCTAACAGCTTCCATAAGGTCAAGCTATTTGGGTCTAAATGCCACCCCTGAGTTTACCTTCCACTTGATCAAATTCCTCAACCTAGTCTATCTTCTCTAGCAAGTCCACCAAAATTCATTTATATTAAAAAGACAAATGTATATTACATTCCAGATGGTTGTGAAACCTATGGATTCCATCAACTGTATGATTAAAATTCTAAACTCCACAGTGATGACTGTGGCATTTGTTAAACACTACATGCCAAGCACTGTACAAGGTGCTGGGGTAGATACAGGGCACAGTCCCTGCCCCCTATAAGGCTCACAGTCTTAATCCCCATTTTGCAGCTGAAGAAACTGAGGCCCAGCAAAGTTAAGTGACTTGCCCAAGGTCACAGTGCAGACCGTTGGCAGAGCTGGAATTAGAACCCAAGTCTTCTGACTCCCAGGCCCTTGCTCTTTCCACTTGGACCTGCTGCTCTTACCGCATTAAGGCCTGTGTTCAAAACATGTTCTACACGATTTATGGATAATGACATTGCTTTTTAAGGATAACCTTCCACACAATACTACTGAAGAGTGACACATGCTGTTTGCAAAATATCCCTTAAGTTAAAAAAAAAATCACGTCTGGAGAATTATAAGGCAAGCATGAGGAGATGCAGATAGGTTCTTTTGGTGGGTTGTTTTTTTTTTTAAATGAGTAAGAAAAAAATCAACCACTTATTTTCAAATTATATTTAATTTTCTCTATATGAATTCAAAGTTTTAGATATGGCAGCCACTATCTGTTCCCCCCGCTCCTCCCCTCCACCCCCCCAAAAAATTCACATCTCTGGCCATTCCTAATATCTTAAGTAATAATCCCACAAAATATTAAAGATCCCATTAATTCTGAAGAACTGTTCTCAAGAACAGTGTGGGAAAGCAGTTCAGCCTAGGGGAAAGATCACAGGCCTGAGAATCAGTGGAACTGGGATCTAAACCCTGATCCACCACTTGTCTGCTCTGTGACCCACGGCAAGTCACTAACTTTTCTGTGCTCAGATTCTTTAACTGTGCCTCATTTTTCAATTGAAAAATAGAGAATCAATACCCCTTGTCCCCTAGATTTAGACCGTGAGCTCCATTGAGGGAACAGGTTCCGTCTGACCTGATAAAACTGTATCTACCCCAGCACTTAGCATAATGTAGGCGTTTAAATACCACTAAAAAATGATTGAAGCAGACAGAGTGATGAAAACCTATTTGTCCAATTTAAGTGCTATTTACCTACTACACAGGCATTAATTTTCAAAGACCCTTCTCTGAATTGTGTATACGAAAGAGGAAAGAGTTCTCTTTAAAGAGGCATTCGTAAAACGTGACAGCTATCCTGCAAGACAGGGACAGGCATTACAAGGTAATGTAGGGAATCCACCAGAATCATCTCGAGTATTATCAATAGGCAATTCTCAAGAACTTGGGAAATCCACTATTGTGGAAAAGCCGGTGAACGTTTCGTAATTACGGCCTAAGGAGTCAAGATTTCCATATGTCAAGATCCACTGTTTTGGCACCCAGCGTAAAATCTCTCCAATCAGTTTTGAAAGTAGACCCATCAGAAGGATCAAGTAAGGGGTACGACTGTAAGGAAACAGAAGGTAACACAACTAAAGGAGATGTTTTTAATGAAAAAGTACTGGGAGAAAGGAGAAAATGCAACTGCATAAAGTCCGTCCCAGGGTCCGAACAGAAAAGGCCCTAAAGAAGCTCCAAGACGAAGGCGGCAATGGGGGAGAAAGGGAGGATCGGCTGCTTGTTGGAAGGTTTTGTTTTTCAACTCGTGAAAGGTTTTATGGGTCCACTTTAATGATTTACAAAATCTCTCTATTTAGAGTTCTTCCAAGGTTTCCGACTTTTCCGAAACGCTACCAAAATTTTGCTCCAGCCAGTGAGGAGTTCACTCCACTACCTCAACCGGGAGCTGACCACTTCATTTTGGAAAGTGAAGCTTTAACTATGAAAGTTTGGAGAGAGAAAGAGAGAGAGCAAGTTGACGGATGTCCTTTATCTCCCTTCGAAACAAGTGATGCCGCTGAACCCAACCACGGCACCTACAAATCGGAATTCGGGCTCCAATCAAGATGGTGCCCATCGCGTGGGGCCTGTACACAGCCCGCCAACTGTTTAAAGTTCCTGGAGGAATTGCAATCAGTAGCCAGTCCCGTAACCACAATCTGCCGGGATCACTAGCACAAGTTCAACAGAAATCGAGCAGATCCCTAGATGGGTTGAATGAGAAAAGAGAACAATTCTTCCCTAAACCCCGTCCCACCAAAACGACTGACCTCCTATTCCAAGTTACCCTCTCGGCCAACTTGCAGCAGGCTCGGGGTGGGGGGGGGGGGGGGGCCTACGGGGAAAGAAAAGGCCTCACAGACAGATGCGAGGGGCTGAACACCAATTTAAAGTTGGCGGGTAAGCTGGTGCTCCCTAATGATGTCTACAACCGGCTCTGAATCGCTGGTCACCACGACCGTCCCGATGTCCCCTTTCCAGCTGCTGTTCGGCCCCGCCTTGGCCCCTTAAAAAGGAAATACAATTCGTCTTCGGTCCCCGCTCATCCCAACGGAGCAGAATCGTGGAAATGACACTGCTGCTCCTCTCCCGGCATTTCACGTCTTGCACCATTAGCAGGAGGCCGGGGAGGGAGGAGAGAGGGAGACACACCTTTTTTTTTTTTTAAAAAAAAAAAAGAAAGAAAGAAAAGGATTTCTTTTGGAGGGTCGGTCCTGGAAGCTGTACAGAGGGGGACACACACAGTCGGGGGAGCAAGGATCTGGGGCGAATTAAAGGGGAGAGGGAGGAGAGGCAGGGGCGCCGGTGTGGGCCTAGCGAGCCCTCCGCCCGGCCCCAAATCAGTCCGGCTCAGTCAGTAATGGCGTTGGGTGTCAGGGGAAACGAGAGGGAGAGGGCGGGGGCGGGTGCGGGGCCTCCGAGGGCAGCGGGGCCGCCGAGGGCCGGGCACGGAGGGCCGACATCCTCCTCGGCCCCAGACAGGACGGGAAGGGGAAGGGGCGGAGGACGACGACGACGACGAGGAGGGGGAAGGCCGGCGGGGTGTGTGTGTGTGTGTGTGTGTCTGTGTCTGTGTGTGGCGGGGGGGAGGGAGAGGGACGGAGCCGTCAGCCATTTTCCCTCACCGTCCAAAACACAGAACCGGAGACGGGCGGCCTGAGGCTCGGGGCCGGCGCGTCTCCCCCCGGGGCCGCCGGCCCGGCCCGGCCCGGCCCCCCCACCCCCCGCCGATCCTGCCGTCGCCTCGTCCGGGCGGCTACTCACCCCACAACCCGGGCGCCTTCTCCCCCGCCCCGAGAAGCCCGCGGCGGGGGGCGGCGGGGGCAGGACGAGGGGCCGCGCCGAGCCCTAAGGACAGGCCGGGCGTCCGGGCATCCCCGCCCCCGGGCTGCGGCGGTGCGGGCGGCCGGTCCTGCGTCACCGGCGGGGGGGGGCCGGTCCTTCCCGGCCCCCGCTGGGGGGTCCCCCGCCGAGGACGGGGCGGCGGCTGGGGGGGCGGCCCTTCTCTAGCGGCCGCTCGCAATCGTCCTCGTCAATATGGCGGATCCGGCGGACCAAAAAAAAAAAAAAAAACGGCTGGGCCAGTGGCGGCGGGACCGGCGGGAGCGGGAGCGGCGGCGGCGGCGCAGACTCCCACCAGCCTCAGCGCCGCCCAGAGCCCCGTGTCACTGAGCCCCCGCCCCCGGACCGGGACGGGACCCCGCCCCCTCCTCCTCCTCCTCCTCCTCCTCCTCGTCCGGCCCCCCCACGGGCGCGAGCGACGCGGTGCGGGGCCGGGGCGGCGGGCGAAGTGTGGGGGGCGCGGGCCCGAGGGGGTTAATGGGGGGAGGGCGGGCCGCGGCTGCGCCGCGCCGACGGTTTCGCTTCGGCCGCTTGTTTTTGTTCCATTGTGAACGGCCCCGGCGGCGAGGGCCCGGATGATGACGTCACCCGCCCTCCCTTTTCCTGGGCCCGCGGTGGGGGGGGGGGAGGCGCCTCGGCAGCTGATAGGGCGGCCCCGCCCTCCCCGTCACGTGACTCCTGTCAAAGCGCTACGGCCGCCGGGAGCCCGCGGCGGGAGGACCGGCCCCCCCCCCCCCGTCACTAGAGAATAATAATGATGGTGCTGCTTGAGCGCTTATTATGTGCCGAGCGCTCTTCTAAGCGCTGGGGGACATCCAGGGTCATCCGGTTGTCCCACGTGAGGCTCCCAGTCTTCATCCCCATTTTCCACATGAGGTCACTGAGGCCCAGTGAAGAAGAAGAAGAAGAATGTTGGTATGTGTTAAGCGCTTAGTCTGTGCAGAGCACCGTTCTTAGCGCTGGGGGACATCCAGGGTCATCCGGTTGTCCCACAAGAGGCTCCCAGTCTTCATCCCCATTTTGCAGATGAGGTCACTGAGGCCCAGTGAAGAAGAAGAAGAAGAATGTTGGTATGTGTTAAGCGCTTACTCTGTGCAGAGCACCGTTCTAAGCGCTGGGGGAGATACAGGGTCATCAGGTTGTCCCACGTGAGGCTCCCAGTCTTCATCCCCATTTTGCAGATGAGGTCACTGAGGCCCAGGGAAGTGACTTGCCCCCAGTCACCCAGCTGCCGAGTGGCAGAGCCGGGACTCGAACCCACGACCTCTGACTCCCAAGCCCAGGCTCTTTCCACCGGGGCTCAGGGGCAAGAGCCCGGGCTGGGGAGTCAGAGGTCGTGGGTTCGAATCCCGCCTCCGCTGCTTCTTAGCTGCATGACTGTGGGCAACTCACTTCCCTGGGCCTCAGGCATCTCTGCCACCTTTTAGCTGCGTGACTGTGGACAACTCACTTCCCTAGGCCTCAGTTATCTCCGCCGCTTCTTAGCTGTGTGGCTGTGGGCAACTCACTTCACTGGGCCTCAGCCATCTCCACCGCTTGTCAGCTGCGTGACTTTGGGCGACTCACTTAACTTCTCTGTGCCTCAGTTACCTCATCTGTAAAATGGGGATGAAGACTGTGAGCCTCACGTGGGACAACCTGATTACCCTGTATCTACCCCAACGTTTAGAACAGTGCTCTGCACATAGTAAGCACTTCACAAATACCAACATTATCATTATTCATTCAATAGTATTTATTGAGCGCTTACTATGTGCAGAGCACTGTACTAAGCGCTTGGAATGTACAATTCGGCAACAGATTGAGACAATCCCTGCCCATTGATGAGCTTACAGTCTCCACCGCTTGTCAGCTGCGTGATTTTGGGCAACTCACTTCACTAGGCCTCAGTTACCTCATCTGGAAAATGGGGACTAAGACTGACAACCTGATCACCTTGTAGAAGCAGCGGGGCTCAGTGGAAAGAGCATGGGTTTGGAAGTCAGAGGTCATGGGTTCTAATCCCCGCTCTGCCACTTGTCAGCTGTGTGACGTTGGGCAAGTCACTTCACTTCTCTGGGCCTCAGTTCCCTCATCTGTAAAATGAGGATGAAGACTGTGAACCCCACCTGGGACAACCTGATTACCTTGTATCAACCCCAGCTCTTGGAACAGTGCTTTGTACATAGTAAGTGCTTAAGAAATACCATAATTATTAACTATTATTATTATTGTATTCCCCCCAGTGCTTAGAAGAGTGCTTTGCACATACTAAGCACTTAGCAAATACCATCATTATTAGTATTATCCATATGTATTTTCCTCCATGTAGGCCGACTTCAGTTTACCCTTTCGAGTTCAGCCCACAGTTCATTCAAAGGCATCTTTGGGGAGGTATTCAAGGACAGCGGCCTTACCTTGATGTTGAAAAGGATTTTTCCCACCAAGGGCTAGGAAAGGGGAGCCAGTCTTTTTAAATTAAAGATTGCAAAAATATAGGGGCTGCCTGGGTGTAACGGGGGAGACAAAGCATTTCGGTCTTATTTTTTTAAAACTTGAGAGAGAATAAGGAGGATGTTTAGTAGAGGCGGTGTCTAAATCTAGGGGAAGGGAGGGTGGAGGAAAAGGAGTCCCAAGCATCAGCTTGTATTGTCACTACGGTCCTGGTGATTTTTTTTTTTTTTAACCAAAATCAGGAGAGTGAAATAATATTTGGGCACCTTCGTAGGAGGCTTCGCTTTGCCCCCACCCTCCCAGACAGCTATTCTTTGTCTCCTAGCTCCAGCACCAAATATACTATTAAAGGCTTTTAAATATAAACTTTTTAAAGGCTCCAGCAGCAATATGCTTTGCATCTTCTGCAAATTCCCTAAGAGTCTAGTACAGAACTATGCACATAATAGATGCTCAAAGGCCAATGATGACAATGGTGTAATTGAAGAATCTTAAGCCTTAGAGGCAGACGGTTCTGGAAGTTGACAGTTCTGGGACAATTTTTCACAGGGGAAAAAAATGAAAAATCCCTGTGTACATCCAATGGTTACAAATAGGGTGGGAAGCTGTTTCCCAGGAGAACAGATAAGGATGTTTTGGGCTAGAAAAGTAACATTATTTGGATAGTGAATTCCATAGGAGAAAAGATAGCCAGAAGAAGAAAAATGGAAACAAGTGGCAATATGTGAATATACCCAGGAATGCAGATGTATTTCTAAGAAAAGAAGTCAAGATTAGTCAAGACAAGAAACGGTGAGACAGTCAACGCTTTGATACCTCACTCCAACCCACCCCCGACCCCCGGCACTTATATGCTTATCCTTATACTCTGCTCCTTCTGTAATTTAACTTAATGACCATCTCCCTCACTAGATTGTAAACTCCTTGAGGGCAGGGATTGTGTTTGTATGGTACTCTCCCAGGTGCCTGGTACTGTGCTCTGCACAGGAAAAACATTTCAATAAATACCGTTGGTCCAATCAGTCAAGGAATCAAGCAATTTATTGAGCGTTTACTGTGCGCACTGCACCATACTAAGCGCTTGGGAGAGTACAATATAACACATTCCCTGCCCACAACGAGCTCACAGTCTAGAGGGGGAGACAGACAATATAAATAAATAAGATTACATATATGGACAAAAGTGCTGTGGGGCTGTGAAGGAGGGATGAATAAAGGGAGCAAGTCAGGGCGACACAGAAGGGAGTGGAGGAGGAAAGGAGGGTTTAGTCAGGGAAGGCCTCTTGGAGGCACTTAGAAAAGAACACTGTTCTAAGCGCTTGGGAGAATAGAATACAAGAGCATAAGCAGACACATTCCCTGCCCATACAGTGCAGTGGGGGAGACAGACATTGGTTGATTGATTGTTCCTACTAAATGTTTGGGTGAATACATATATACATATATATATAATAATTATGGTATTGTTTAAGCACTTACTATATGCCAAGCACTGTTCTAAGCACTGGGGTAGATACAAGGTACTCAGGTTGTCCCACGTGGGGCTCACACTCTTAATCCCCATTTTATAGATGAGGTAACTGAGGCACAAAGTCATTAAGTGGCTTGCCCAAGGTCACACAGCAGACAAGTGGCGGTGCCTGGATCAGAACCCACATCCTCTGACTCCCAAGCCCGTGCCCTTTCCACTAAGCCACGCTGCTTCTAATCATATATATATATATATGTATCTTAATTGCATATGTAATATGTATATATATATATATATAATGATCAATTTATATAATTTTATAAGCAATTAAGCTCCTGGAGGGCAGGGACTGTGTCTTTTCCTTTCATTATATACTTCCAATCACCTGTAACAATGTTCTGCACCCACTAGATGCTCAATAAATACTGCTGACTGATCGACTGCTATTTTCTCATCCCATCAGATAGATGATTAGAGAAAAAATAAGTCTTAAAGGAAATGTTTTGCCTGTAGAAAATACCATCTATAGTGGATGTACTGCACATATTCTGCTATTCATCAGAGCAATTCTCTTCTACTTCTCACACTGAACACAACCACCCCTAGAAAAATCCAAATCCAGCTAAAATAGGGGTATGAACCTTGGTAAAGTGTCTCATGGCTTACCAGAAAAAGGTAATTATTCCTGATTTCAAATGATGAGATATTTATGATGGTTCCCAGTAGCTTTGTTTCCAGTGAACTGTTCTACTATGCATTCAAATAAAAAAAAAATCGTGTGCATTCTTTTACTGTCAAATAAGACCCATCTCTAAATTTCAGATTTGTATGCAAGCTGGTGTGATGAATAACAGAGGTGAAAGGTACAGCTTGCTAGAATATTTTCTTATGTGTTTCCATTAATTTACTTAAGACCTTTTCTGCCATATTTTAGTCCTCAAGAATAAAGTCTTCTCAAACCACCCTAGTAAAATTCTAAATTGGTTTCACTGTGTGCCAACACCATGCCCTCTTCAGCAATAAAGATGACAGGACCATCTGTTCTAATTCTGAAAGTATCCAAAAGAAGTTTCTTGCTCTAACTTAGAGACAATGTCAGCTTTTCCTCTGTGAAGAGTCAAATTGAAGTTTCCCTGATACCCAACTTAAAAGGCCTTCCTTTAACAAATTATCCAAAACTTTGGCCTCAGATTTCACAGCAGCGATATGGGAAGGTTAGACAGTGGGATCCCAAGTGTTTAGTACAGTGCTGTGAACCCAATAAGCGCTCAATAAAAAACATTGCTTGATTGATTGATTTATTCCTCTCCCAGTCTGACTTGCCTCCATGTTTTCACATTCCATCCCCTTTGTTCTCCAAACGCATCATTGCCAACTCTTTTCACCTTCCCCTTCCCACAACCTCAACCAAATACCCAGTGCAGTACCAAGTATTGTTTGGAGCTTATAAATAAATCATCATGTAGAATTCTTAAAAAATTCAAGTTCTTTATAGTTGTTAACATCTGAGAAAAGCAATTTCTTTGGGGTTTCACAAATAGACTGTGTTATAAAATCTGCTACAGTAGAATGCTGTATCTTCTTCTAAAGAATAAAGGTCATACCCAGGCATTTCCTTTTGCTGACAAGGCTGTCCTGGGTTATTACTAATCTGAACATATGCGGAGAATTTCTCTCTTTCTACAATTCGTCGGGCTGCCACCTTTTGGAATTTCATTTTGAGATTTTTATAAAGTATTTTATGAAATATTAATCATGGTGTGGGCCAGGGTGCCATCTTCCTAGCCCACAATAACATCTGAAAAAGAAGCAGCCTTACTCAAAAGAAGGCAGTTCTTAAATAGAAATATATTGAGAATTTGCATAATTCAACAGCACACCTTAGAGCCTTAGCTGACAAACGAAGAACGCTGAATTGCTTCATTGTGCAAATACCATTTACATTAGTGGCTGCTAGATACAGCTGTCCGGAGGAGAACAGATTCATCTATTTAAAGAATTTTTTTTTATTTTAAATCTCCAAATGAAAGAAAAATGTTTTCTTTTTTTGTGTCTGTTAAGCGCTTACTCTGTGCCAGGCACTGTACTGAACGCTGGGGTAGAGACACACTAATCAGGATGGATACGGTCCCTGTCCCGCATAGGACTCACGGTCTTAATCCCCATTTTAGAGATGAGGCAACTGAGGGCCAGAGAGGTGAAGTGACTGACCCAAATCCTTCTGACTTCCAAGCCCGTGCTCTTGCCACTGGAACGTGGTGCTTCTCAAAAGACAAGGCCTCTCTGTTCGTTCTGGGCCTAATTCTCCCCAGTGTTCTGTGTGGTGATGATGAAGTCTTGGAGAAATTCTGTTCCCTGGTTCCACGTTGCACGTGTCACCCCTGCAGCTATCTCCCAGTTTGTGCCCCTGGGCACCCAAGAGCATATCCTGCCCATGTCAGGCTGCCTCTTTCCTCTCTTCTCCTCCAGACCTTAAAAAGGGCCCACTTAGCTTTCTTGCTTCAGAAGGAAAGTGGTCAATTGGAAAGAGCATGGGCCTGGGAGTCAGAGGAGCTTCGTTCTAATCCTGCCACTTGCCTACTATGTGACCTTGGGTAGGTCACTTTGTTTCTCTGGACCTCAGTTTCCTCCGTTATAAAATGGGGATTCAATACCTGATCACTATTTCCCCCGACATACATCCCCCCACCCTTAGACTGGGAGCCCTTTGTGGCTAACCTAATTATCTTGTATCTACCCCAGTGCCTGGTACGTAGTAGGTGCTTAACAATCATCACAGTTATTTATTTTTTATATTAATGTCTATCTCCCCCACTAGACGGCAAGCTCGTTGTGGGCAGGAAATATATCTTGTATCGTACTCTTTCAAGTACAGTGTTCTGCATGTAGACAACGCTCAATAAATACCCAGGATGGCATTCAGGGACACAGTGCCACTGTTTAAGTGAGTGACTAAGCAGTTCTTTTTAGTCAATCAGTACACTGTATTTATTGAGCGCTTACTGTGTGTACAGCACTGTACTAAGCACTTGGGGGAGTCCAATATAGCAATAAACGGACCAGTTTCCTGCCCACAACAAGCTTACAGTCTAGAGGGGAATACACTGCTCACCTCAGATGGAGAAGGGGTTAGAAGACACTAGACAAGGTATGCTAAACTCTGCTTGCCTCTCCGAACTGGCTCACCGGCCCGTGGATCGTGGACCATCATCTTGGCAGTGCAATAACAAGTAGAAAAGATCCCACGGAAGAGAAATGCTCTTCCCCTATGTCTACCCCAGTGCTTAGAACAGTGCTCGGCACATAGTAAGCGCTTAACAAATACCAACATTATTATTATTATTATTATGCTCGAACGCAACAAGGAACTCTACCGGCAAAGAGGGTGGAATGGAGTGTCAGTTACCCGCTGGTTTCACATGTAGCCTCAGGCCTGCAAGGGGAGTAGACCTCAGCAACAGGAATGAAACTTTCGAACCCGAAGGACAGCCAGATGCTTCAGTGGTTTCTTTACTAATAAATATCCTGCTTCTCTGGCTCCAACAGGTCAGGATTCCCACGCTTCTCAAGTATTTACCGAGTGCTTACTCTGTGCTGAGCACTGTACTGAAGACTTGCGACAGCCTTGGTAGGCAAGATCCCTGCCCTCGAGGAGCTTAAAAATCGAGCTGGGGCGACAGATATTAAATAAATTACAGGTGGTCTAGCGGATAGGGCACGGGCCTGGGAGTCAGAAGGACCCGGGTTCTAATCCCAGCTCTGCCACTTGGCTGTTGTGTGACCTCGGGCCAGCCACTTCACTTCTCTGTGCCTCGGTTACTTCATCTGGAAAATGGGGATCAAGATTATGAACCCCATGTGGGACATGGAATGTGTCCAACCTGATTAGCTTGTATCTACCCCAGGGGGTAGGACGGGGGGTGGCACATAGTAAGCATTTAACAGATGCCATTTTAAAAAAGTGGGCGGAAGCAACCGAGTTCAGTGATCTGAACGTATGTGTTACGAGGGTAGGAAGGGGAGGAGAAGAGGGTGAGTCCCCAGCAATCCATGTTGGTGAGTGCCATACAATCCAAGTTAGCGACTGCCACAGATATTTTCCCCACCACCTGCCTTCTCAAAGAAGGCGATATTCTTCTCTCAGGTCAGTCAGTCAGTCAGTCAATTGAATTTATTAAGCGCTTACTGTGTGCAGAGCACTGTACTGAGCCCCTGGGAGAGCGCAAATAACAATAAACAGACACACCCCCTGCCCACAACGAGCTTACCGTCGGGGGGTCATTTTTGAATTGAAGTTGTCAATGGACTGATTATCATTTTTATTTTTATTTTTTTTTAATACAAGGGCATTTAGTTTTAGGTAACTAAAAGAATCACTTCCTCTTGAGGAGCGAGGAAATACACAAAAGGCAGGAAGCCACAAGAAGAAATGGTTCATACCCTTTGCTACTCCACTTTTCTTAAACCGGACAATCAGTCACTGGATCGTTGAGAGTTGAGTGTAAATAGAGGAAGCTGAGAAAGCAAAGCAGGAAGGGAGTAGAGCAGAGAGTCAATAAAAAAACTGGGGGGCTTTGGCAGAGGGAGGGGGAAGAGGAGAAGGGAGAGGAAGAAATGAGGCAGAGAGAAAGGGAAATAGATAAACAGGAGACTTTTTTTAAATGGCATTTGTTAAATGCTTTTTTGGAAGTTAAGTGCTTACTATGTGCCATGCACTGCACTCAACATTGGGGTAGCTACAACTTAATCAGGTTGGACACAGTCCCTGTCCCACATAGGACTCGCAGTCTTAATCCCCATTTTGCAGATGAAGGAACTGAAGTCCAGAGAAGTGAAGGGACTTGCCCTCTAGAAGCGTGAGAAGTTCTAGAAGCTGCAGGGAGAGCCACCCCATACGAAGCCAAACCCAGGAGTGCTTCAAAGGAAACACCGTTGGAAAGGCTGAAGAGAAGCAGCATGGCCTAGTGGATACAGCCTGCCTGGCCCCAGGAGTCAGGAGGACCTGGGTTGTAATCCTGGCTCTGCACTTGCTTGCTGTATGACCTTGGGCACATCACTTAAGACTTGCCTCTAGACTGTGAGCTCCTCATAAGTAGGCAACAAGTTCCCTACTTCTTTTGTCCTGTACTCTCCCAAGCACATAGCACAGTACTCTGCACATAGTGAGCACTTAATAAATACTATTGATCGACTTAACTTCTCTGGGCCTCCGTTTCCCCAACTGTAAAATGGGGGTTAAATCTCCCTCCCTCCAACTTAGACTGTGAGCCCCATGCGGGACAGGATTGTATCCAACTCGATTAACTTATATCTGCACATAGTAAGTGCTTAGAGAAGCAGCGTAGCTTAGTGGAAAGAGCACTGGCTTGGGAGTCAGAGGTCATGGGTTCTAATGCCGCCTCTGCTGCTTATCAGCTGTGTGACCTTGGGCAAGTCACTTAACTTCTCTGTGCCTCAGTTACCTCATCTGTAAGATGGGGATTAAGACTGTGAGCCCCACATGGGACAACCTGATGACCCTGTATCTACCCCATTGCTTAGAGCAGTGTTGGGCACATAGTAAGTGCTTAACAAATACCATTATTATTATTAACAAATAAAACAATAGCAATAATAATAATGACAATTGCAAAGTACATAATAATGATGATATTTATAAGTACTTACTATATCCCCAGCACTGGGCAAAATTCTGGGAGAGATTCAAGTTTATCAGATCGGATAAGGTCTCTGTCTCACAGAGTGTCCGCCATCTAGAAGGGAGGGAGAACAGGTATTTGATTCCCATTTTACAGATGAGGAGATTAAGTCACAGAAAGGGGAAGTGGCTTTTCCAAGGTTATGCAGCAAGCAAATGGCAGAATCAGGACTAGACTCTAGGTCTTTTGTGCTCTTTCCCCTAGGCCACACTGCAGAACGAGCATTAGAACCCAGGACTTCTGATTCCCAGGGTGGTACTCTTTCCATAAGGGGAAAGTAGGGCTAGAAGAAGGAGTTGGGTCCCCTGCTGGACTGGCCATTTCTAGACCTAGATTTAGATCTCTCCAGGTGCTTGTCACTTTCTCCCTCTTTTTTCCTTCAATCTCCACACCTGTGCTCTCAGAATCTCAATTCTAAAAGTTAAGAAGTTAAAGCAGCATAGCCTAGTGGAAAGAGGACAGAGAGTCAGAAGGCCTGGACACTAATCCCTGATCCGCCACTTGCCTGCTGTGTGACCTCGCGGAAGTCGCTTCACTTCACTATGCCTCAGTTTCCTCCACTGTAAAGTGGAGATTCAATACCCGTTCTCCCTCTTATTTGGTCTTTGAACCCCATGAGGGACGGTGACTGTGTCTGACCTGATCTTTCATCAGTTCTAGCGCTTGGCCCATAGTAAGCACTTAACAAGTACCATTAAAAAAAAAATTGGGGGCTGATGTTGGTGCATAAGCTTTGGAGAAAATCTTTAGATCAAGAGGGGACAAAAGACAGTGTGGAAGAAAGACTCCTCAGTTTCTAGCAAGGCATTGAAGTAAGACAAGTAAGATGTTGGGCAGGGAAGATGTCTGTTCATTGTTGCATTGTACTCTCCCAAGCGCTTAGTACAGTGCTCTGCACACAGTAAGTGCTCAATAAATACGATCGAATTAATGAACATGCAATACCAAACCCCCCAAAAAACCCAGAATTTAATGATTCAACCCAGCTCAAAGTTTTCTTTTTCTTTTCCACCTAGCAAAGCAAATACAGTTTGACTGCATGCAGACACTAATTCCAAGCAAGGAGATTAGCACATTTCTGAATAAAACACCAATTAAATTCCTCTTTCCTCTTCCTCCTTATTTTCTCCTCTAACCACTGTGAATCTTCAATTTCCTCTTTACCTTCAGAAATCTGAAGCTGGCAGAGAGTGTTAAACAATACCGTATTTTCAGCAGCTCATTATTTAGGTTTTCACCATCATCTAGAATGCTAATGCTACCCATCAGCAAAGTAAATGATTTTGGCTGGGATTTTTCTCACCGAGATTTTCCACTAGCAACTCACTATTCATAGTTGTCTCTATCACAATAGAAACAACTCACAAAATCCAAATACAGAGCAAGATCAATCAATCAATCAATCAGTGGTATTTATTGAGCTCTTATGTGCAGAGCACGGTACTAAGCACTTGGGAGAGTACAATACAGCAGAATTAGAACAATCATTATTTAGCTGTGGCTCACTGTGGGCGGGGATTGTTATTCAGTTGTACTGTACTCCCCCAGGTGCTTAGTACAGTGATCTGCACATAGAAAGCGCTCAAGAAATACCATTGATTGATGTGGCTAAATTGGATGGGAAAGCATTTCCCAGATTTAGCCGAACTGCTTCAGTATCACTCCCAGAGGTAACCCTCTTCAAAAAGTCCGTGGTCAGAAATGTCATGATATTGTCCGTTGGCTTTACAACAGAGCTTTAAATCTTTGCAAGGGGACGGATACAATCTACCTGATGAGTCTTTAGGCAAAGCCTTATTGCAAAAGCCTTCTGCATATTATTTCATCAATCGATCAATCAATCAATTAATCAATGGCTTTTACTGAGCACTTACTGGGTGAGGAGTACAATACACCAGAGAGGAAGCTGTGCTACCTGTCAACAATGAGCTTAGAGTCTAGTTTTCATCCCACCGGAGGTGTGATTCTGTTAGCCCACAATTTCCTCACCTTTAAATTTTCCCCAGAGGGAAGAACACGGGCCTGGGTTTCAGAAGGAACTGGGTTCTAATACCTGCTCTGCTGCTTGTCTGCTCTGTGACCTCGGGCATGTCACTTCACTTCTCTGGGCTTCAGCTACCTCACCTGTAAAGCGGCAGGAACTGTGTCCAACCTGATTGACTCGTATCTACCCCAGCATCTTAGAACGGTGCTTGGCACATAGTAAGCACTTAGCAGGTACAATAATAGTAATAATAACCCTGAAAGAGAGCCCTGGGCTAATTCAGGTCAGCTTACCAGATCCAGACCTCTGGGTCAGGCCAGAGTTGAGCATGGCCAGATTTGGATTCATTCATTCATTCAATCGTATTTATTTCTCCCCCACTCTTCTATGTCGCCCTGACTTGCTCCCTTCATTCATCCTCCCTCCCATCCCCACAGCACATATGCGTATATGTAATTTATTTATTTATTTATATTAACATGTGTCACCCCCGCTAGACTGTTAGCTAGTTCTGGGCAGCGCTTAGAACAGTGCCTGGCACATAGTAAACGCATAGCAAATACCATAAATATTATTATTTGAGGGGATACTGTAGAGGCAGTTTTTGCAGACCGCTGTTGGAGCTCTTAGACCAAATATTGCTTTGCACAAGGGACGGGTTCTAAGAACTGACAGTGTGAAAAGAATTCATGTAACGTGAAGCTAGGTCTTTTATTTTAATCATTTAAACAAGAAGTTAGATTTTTTTCCTCCTTTCCTTTTAGGTGTAAATTAGTGTGAAAAGGAGCAAGGTAAAACAAGAGGCTGAATCCCTGTGGTTTTTCTTGATACGGTGCTATAGTGTTGGCTCCTGAGAAACTTGTTTTTCTTTCCCTTCTAGTTGTTTTCCATAGTCGGTCTGTTTATGCACTTGAGTTTTATTCTCCAGATATACAACTCAGAACTAATCTTTACTGAACTTCAGACAAATTCACTTTAACTTCTGATACCTTTTTCCCGGCTCCTGCACTACTTCCTTAATAATAGCGGTATTTGTTAATTAAGCGATCGATCAATCAATTGTACTTATTGAACGCTTACTAGATGCAGAGCACTTGGGAGAGTACAATATAAAACTTATTATATGCCAAGCACTGGTCTAAATCCCAGGGTTGGTAGTCCCTGTCCCACCTGGGGCTCAAAGTCTAGGTAGGAGAAAGTAGGATTGAATCCTCTTTTTACAGATGAGGAAACTGAGGCCCAGAGAAGTGAAGTGCCATGCCTGAGGTCACCCAGCTGACGAGTGGCAGAGCCAAGATTAAAACCCAGATCTTCTGCCTCCCAGGCCCGTGCTCTACCCACTAACCCACAGTCACTTTCATTTCAGTCACCCTACCCCAGAGGTTATCCCCGTTGAGGCTCCCAGCCACACAAGAAAGGTGGGGTAACAGAACCAAGTGGGCCAGGTGCCTTTCCCAGATAGCCAAGCCGAACTGAGTTCAGTTATCTGGACTAGCCTCGGCCTCAATTAGTTCAGCTAATCGGTCTTGTCCTGAAAGTCAGCCAGTTCCAGCCTTGGAGCCCCACCCTGGGGGAACCTCTGATAGCAGTCAGGGCTGGGGGACGGATCGAACGTTCCCCGGGCGCTCAGGAGCTGGATCTTGCATGTGTCCACCCGGATCATCCCCGCCTCAAGCGGCAGGGAGGAGGGGGACTCCTATCTGAGAGGGGGTTGCCCAATTAATGTGCCGTGTTCTGCCCTTCGCCCATACTAAGGATGGAGAGAGACCTGGTGGAAAGCACAAGGGGCTGGGAGTCGGAAGGACCTGGGTTTTAATCCCGGCTCCGCCACTTGTCTGCTGTGTGACCCTGGACAAGTCACTTCACTTCTCTGGCCCTCAGTTACTTTGTCTGTAAAATTGGGATTAAGACCGTGAGCCCAATGTGGGACTGGGACTGTGTCCAATCCAATTACTTTGGATCTACCCCCAGTGCTTAGTACAGTGCCTGGCACATGGTAGGCACTTAACAGATATCACAATTATTATCTCTTTTATCATTATTATTATTATTATTATCATTATTACCAAGGAGTGAGTTTAAAGATCAATCGATGGATCAGTTGGTGGTGTTTACAGAGATCTTGCTTTTGTTCAGACCACTGTACTAAGCCCTTGGGATGGTGCACTATGGTTGCTAGTCTCGATCCCTGCCCTCACGGAACTTACCCTAAAATGGAACTTAATAATAGTAATAATAATAATAATTGTAGTATTTTAAGCACTTACTATATGCCAGGCATCATTCTAAGCGACAGGGTGGATACAAGCGAAATGGATTGGACACAGTCCCTGTCCCATGTGGGGCTCACAGTCTCAATCCCCATTTCACAGATGAGGTAGTGGAAGCCCAGAGAAGTGATCTGTCCAAAGCCATACAGAAGGTAAGTGGCAGAGCCGGCATTCAAACCCATGACCTCCTGACTCCCAGGCCCATGCTCCATTCATTCTTTCAGTAGTATTTATTGAACGCTTACTGCATACAGAGCACTGTACTAAGCACTTGGGAGAGTACGATATAATAATAGACACATTCCCAGCCCACAGCAAGTTTACAGTCTAGAGGGGGAGACAGACATCCAGTAAACCATGCCGTTGCTCTGCAGCCTAACCCCACACCTAAACTGAGAAGAGGTTTAAAGATACAGAGATTCAGGAGGCACAAAAGTGAGGCCCAGCCTCCCTCTGCCCAGAAAGCAGCATGGAGAGCTGCGCGTCAGAAGGGTCGCTTTCATTTGACAGGCGAGCTGGGATGGTCCCACTCACAGTTTCGGTCGTTTCAGGCCAACGAAAATAGTCCCGGCCCGGCCGCCAGGAAAGAGCGTGACGGCTTGATAAACTGGGCCCCTCAGCAACCGGCTCTCTGAACTTCCTCTCGGGCTCGCCAAATGGACTTTAGCTCTAAACTGAGAGCCTTTTTATGGGCCCTTTGTCTGCCCAATGGGGCAAAGGATCAGATCAGAAGCAGCACGGACTGGTGGATGAAGCCCGGGCCCGAGAGTCAGGAGGACCTAGGTTCTCATCCCAGCTCTGCCACTCGTCTGCTGTGTGACCTTGGGCAAGTCACTTCACTTCTCTGGAATTCAGTTCCTTCATGTGGAAAATGGGGATTAAGACTGTGAACCCCTTGAGGGATAGGGACTACATCCAACCTGGTTAGCCTGTATTTACCCCGGCGCTTCATAAAGTGCCTGGTACTTAGGAAGCACTTAACAGATACTATCTTAAAAAAAAGTAACTTTTCTCTGTGACTTAGTTTTCTCATCTGTAAAATGTGAATTAAATATCTCTAGATGTAAGCTCTTTGTGGGCAGGGAATGTCTGTTTATGGTTATATTGTACTCTCCCAAGTGCTTAGTACAGTGCTTTGCACACAGTAAGCGCTCAATAAATACCCCCATGTGGGACTATTATGGAAAAGGGAATTCCGATGGAATGAGTGAAGTGAAATACTCAATAGGATCCTGGTGCCCTCTTAAACCCTATTACTTCAGTTTGAACTCAGGTTTTTACTCTCCCTTTTTCCTCCTATCAGTAATTTATTTAAGAGTTTTACCTCCCTTGCTAGATTGCAAACCCTTTGAGGGCAGGGATAATGTCTCGTAATTCTTTTCTATGTTCCCAAGCATTAAGTAGCATTCAGGAAACACTGATAGGAAGTTGACTTTTGAGGTTTACTGAACTGTACATGGTGCCCGACATGGAAATGAAAAAACATTATTCACCAGTGTGGTCAGCAGCAATCTACTTGCTGAGCCTCTAGGTTCTTGTGGGAAGAATAATGATAATAATAATAATAATGATGATAATGGTATTTTTTAATCACTTACTATATGTCAGGCACTGTTCTAAGTGCTGGGGTGGATCTAAGTTAATCAGTTTGGACACAGTTCCTGAGGAACATGGGGCTCACAGTCTTGTCCCATTTTAACAGATGTGATAACTGAGGCCTGGAGAAGTTACACAAGGCCACACAGCAGACAATTGGCAGATCCAGGATTAGAACCCAGGTCTGTGCTCTATCAACTAAGCCATGCTGCTTCCCGGGAAGAAACAAGTGGGAGAAGAATGCCAGAACGTGATCCGTAGGGACCAGAGAGTGTGAGGCCCATCGTACACACCACTATGACTACAATCAATTCCTTCCTACAGGTTCTCCATCCCAAAGTCTCAAGACTGAAGCTCGTCTGTCATCCTCGGTGGCCGTCTCCATCGTCATTCTTTCCTTTATAGACTAATCTGCTCTTCACATCTTGTAACAACTAATCAACAGTGATGCAGAGAGCTACAGAGAAGTTAAATGGATTGCTCGAGTAACAAGGTAGGCAAGTGGCAGGGGCAGGATTAGAACCTAAGTCCTGTGACTCTCAGGCCATGCTCTTTCCACCAGGCCATGCGGCTTCTCAGAAAGCAGGATAAGATCGATCGATCAATGACAACAATAAAAGTAATAGCTGATTACTAATGGGGCGGGTGAGAGGAGGGAGGTGCTTTGCTCTCCAGGAGTTCAGTCTAGTTCTTCTCTTACCAAATTGCTCCAAGGTTCCCAAGAGTTTACCTGCTCAGGGCTGGTGTCAGTATAGCCCAGTGGATAAAGCACTGGGAATCAGGAGGCCCTAGGTTCTGATCCCAGCTCTGCAACTTGCCTGCTGTCATAAGACCTTGGGCAAGTCATTTCACTCCTCCATGCCTCAGCTTTTTTATCTGTAAAATGGGATTCAGTCAATCAATCACATTTGTTGAGCATTTAGTGTGTGCAGAGCACAGTACTAAGAGCTTGGGAGAGTACAAGATAGCAGAGTTAGGAGACATGTTCCCAGGCCATGAGGAGCTTACGATACCTGCTGTTCCTCCTACTTAGCTCGTGAGTCCCATGTACGACAGGGACTGTGCCTGACCTGGTTAACTTGTATCTAGCCCAGCACTCAGAACAGTGCTTGACATATAGTAGGTGGTCAACAAACATAATAATAATAATCAAAAGTAGGAATTGCAAAAAAATTCCCATGCAACTAGCCATACCCACAATGCCTAGACACTTCAAGTGACCCTAAGATTTCTATAGGCTCAGGAACTGGCAGAAGGTTCTTTGGACTCCAGAACAGGGCCCAGATCTGGATGTTTCCAGACAGCTACTGTATCTGGTAATTCAGGAAGCCTGGATATTGGAGATTTGAGCCTTAATTGAATATCCTTCCCTTTGCATACTTAATTGAGAAACTAAACATTTATTTGATGTAATGTAGACGCTAGAGGATTGTCTGCATTTTTATTCAATTCTCAGAATAAGCTTTAGACTCTAAATTAGGAGCAATTCAAATGTTTTGGGAGTTCTTCTTTCTGAGAATCATTTAATATGAGGTTAGTTTCTGATCAATATGATTTCCAGGTAGCTAAAAGGCATAAATTATTTATAGTGCAGATGGTAATCCTGTACTACTTTGCATTCCAAAATACTATATATCTTGGAGTACAAAGTATACACTCACTCATTTTAAACATTCCAATATTTTCTTCCCCACGGAGCTACTGCTCCATAATAGCCTCCAAGACCATAACATTTTGGTAACAATTATACATAATCTGGTTTGGAAGGTTTTTAATTCTATGTCTGTCCTTGTTCCGAATTCATAACAATTATGGTTAACCCACCACACTCTACTCCCATTGATTTTTTCACCAAAATAAAATCACCAGACCTCCTGCCTGGTAAATTCCTTGCCAGATTTCTTCTTCTTCGCCAAAATGAAGAAAAAGGGGCTGCGACTCTTCCTGGAGGGGAAGAGCAAAGGTGAAGCAGTATGGCATAGTGGCAAGCCCACAAGACTGGGAGTCAGGAGTCCCGGGCAATAATCCCAGTTTTTGGGGGGTGGGTTTTAATGGTAAGTGTTAACACTTACTATGTGCCAGGCACTGTGCTTAGCACTGGGGTAGATACAGCTAAATAGATTGGACACTGTCCATGTCCCACATAGAGCTCACAGTCTTAATCCCCGTTTTACAGATGAGGGAATTGAGGCACAGAGAAATGTGTTCTAAGCGCTGCGGTAGATAAAATTTGTCAGGTTGAACACAGTTCCTGTCCTAAATGGGGCTCACACTCTTAATTCCCATTTGACAGATGAGGTCAATGGGGTCCAGAAAAGTGAAGTGACTTTCCCGAGGTCACACAGCAGACAAATGACAGAGAGGAAGGTCTGTCCAGATGGCATCATCAATGCCAATTTTCTGGAAACAATGGGAAAGATTATTTCTTTATTTAACCTTGAGATTGGGCAGGGGATTTTGCCCCAAGCTGGCTCCTGGTGCCCCCTGCATCCTTCAAGGAGCCTCCTCCTTGCGTGCTCCAAACATGCCCTCTTTGGCCCTTCGATTGGCACCCGCTGTCTGGCTGGGTGCTGTGACCTTCTAAAATAAGCCTGGGGGGGGAGGGGAAGGGACGGGAGGGTCTGCCCAGCCAGGGGGGGCACACATGCTGAGGAGGGGGCAAAATGATATACTTGGCAGCAGTCCTAGAAGCTCCAGGGAGGTACGAAAGGCACGGGGCTGAGCAGTGAGTCCCTCTCCTCCCCCACCCCGTGCTAGGGGCTCCCCTCCCGACTCAGAACTAAAAGTTAACCCCTTTCGGGGCGAGATCAAGGCCGGGATAGGGTGAGCCCTAGACTGGGGGACAAGTAGCCATTCCATGCCCCCCTTTCCATCCCTGTGAAGCTGCATGCCCCTGTGCCTGTGGGCATCTCCTATGCCCTGACAATGCCCGGCTGATTGTTAGCCCTGGGAACAAGAGCTACTGAGGGGAAGAAAAGGTCTGTAGGGTTGGGAATGGTGTTTGGAAGGATGGGGTGTGATGGGCCCCCAAGGAGGCAATGGCTTTAAAGCCTCACCATTGGCTTTAAAGCAGTCAATCACCTTGCCCCCTCCTACCTCACCTTGCTGCTCTCCTACTACAACCCAGTCCAGAGACTTTGCTCCTCTAATGCCGATCTTCTCACTGTACCCAGATCTCATCTATCTCAGCGCCTACCTCTCGCCCACGTCCTACTTCTGGCCTAGAACGCCCTCCCTCCTCATATCTGACAGACCAGGACTCTCCCCCCATTCAAAGCCTTATTGAAGGCCCATCTCCTCCAAGAGGCCTTCCCTGACTAAGCCCTTCTTTCCTCTTCTCCCACTCCCTTCTGCATTTCCCTGACTCGCTCCCTTTATTCATCCCCCCTCCCAGCCCCACAGCACTTATGTCCATATCTGTCATTTATTTATTTCTATTAATGTCTGTCTCCCCCTCTAGACTATGAGGTCAGTGTGGGCAGGGGAATGTGTCCGCTTATTGCTATATTATATTCTTCCAAGCACTTGATACAGTGCTCTGCACTCAGTAAGAGCTCAATAAATACGATTGACTGACTGACTGACTGACTGACTGACTGACAGTCAGCTCTGACTTGCAGGAAACTTAACCCAGTGGCTAATCCAGGCTTGGGGCCCAGGTCTCGGTCTGATTCTCTAATTGTGTAGAGTGAAACCGCTTCTCTATATCCACAACTTTTGCCAAACCCTTTACGGAAATAGCAGGGGTCATGGCTGAATTTGGAAGGGGAGCAGGGCTGCAAAATCCATCAATCTACTTTTGCTCAATCATGGCTGCAGGAGAAATATTCTAAGTAGGCAGCTGACCTCTCCAGAGCTCAAGGTGAGCACCACACCACCCTCAATTAAAGGTTAACGGGAGTGGGCACTAGGATTGCATCTTGACATGAGAAGCAGCGAGACTTAGCGGATAGAGCCTGGGCCCGAGAATCAGAAGGACCTGGCTTCGTGTCCCAGCTCCGCCACTTGTCTGCTCTGTGTCATTGGGCAAGTCACTTCACTTCTCTGTGTCTCTGTAACCTCATCAGTAAAATGAGGATCAAAGCTGGGAACCCCAGGTAGGACATGGACAGTGTCCAACCCTATAAACTTATGTTTACTCCAGCACTTAGAACAGTACCTGGCACAAAGTAAGGGCTTAACAAATACCAGTAAAAAAGAGCTACAATTATAATAATAATGATAATGGCATTTGTGCCTGGCACTTATTGTGTGCCAGGCACCGTTTTAAGTGCTGGGGGAGATACAAGCTAATCAGGTACACGGTCCTTGTCCCACATGGGCTCGCAGTCTTAATTCCCATTTTGCAAGTGAGGTAACTGAGGCACAGAGAAGTGAAGCGACTTGCCCAAGGTACACATTAGACACATGGCAGAGTCAGGATTAGAACCCATGTCCTCTGATTCCCAGGCCCGTTCTCTTGTCACTAGGCCACGTTGCTTCAAAAAGCTTAACCACAATAACTTCACCTCTGGGCATCTTCCTCTTCCTCTTTACTGCCAAGTTAATCCAAGTGACCCCTAGGCCCTTTTATAGTTTCAGGCCCGTGCTCCTCAACTCCCTTCAGCCCCCTTGATTAGTTACCTTGCTCAGGGCCGACTGCAGTCATTTTGCCTCCCCTTCCTGTTTCAAAAAGCGCCACTATGTTTAGATCTGGACCCCGGAGCATTTTCTGAACAGCATCACATAGACATTGAGGTGACCCTCAAACTGAAGGCATTGCTCCAGCAGAGAGTTTGGGATGTGGGAGTCTTACACTCCACCCACCCTGATCTAGAACCGGAGAATCCCCCTCCCAGGTCTCTGTTCCCCGGGCACTATTTCCAACATGGGTAGGACATTTTTCCATTTCATATTGGCACTGCTGCTCCCTCTGCCTTTAATAATAATAACGAGAAGCAGTGTTACCAGAGCCCGGGCCTGGAAGTCAGATGGACCTGGGTTCTAATCCCAGCTCCACCTCCATTTGCTGTGTGATCCTGGCCAAATCACTTCACTTCTCTGTGCTTCAATTCCCTCATCTGTAAAATGGGGATCAAGACTGCGAGCCCCAGATGGGATAGGGACTGTGTCCAACCCAATTTGCTTGTATCCACCCGAGCACTTAGTACAGAGCCTGATGCATAGTAAGCACTTAGGAAATACCAAAATTATTATTATTGTCCTTATTTTTATTAATAATGACAAAAATAATAGCTGTGGTATTTCTTATTAATACTAATAATAACTTCCAGGAAGGCTTCTCTATTAATCCACCACACCAGATTAGAATAGAGTTGGTTCAACCCAAGAGCCACCCTTGGCACTTCAATTCATTTTGTTGTTCTTTGGTATATATTTAAATATCAATCGGTCTTTTGGGTTTGAAGATGATGCTGGTGATGGTGAGATTATAGTTAGTGTGTGAGCATTGTTGCAGAACAATTTCCTGCACACTAAAGCCATAGAAATATGGTTGAACAGTTTTTCTGGTCCCGTGGCAGAATGAACATTTTGCCTCTCAGTAGTGAGGCTTGATAATTAATGTAACTGCCATAAAGCTATCAATATTCTTTTATAAAAAACTTAGCTCTCCTAATTACACATCCCCTGTTGCATGTATTTAGTCTTAATATGCAAAATGATTAAATCTGCACATGTTGATGAGCAAACTAATGCTTAAAAATATGAGCGCCAAGAAACTTTCCTACAGTCAGCCAGAAAAAGAAACAGTGAGAACTAACAAATTGAAGAGCCAAAGCAAGTCTTCTCTGTCTTGTAGCGCATAAACTACAAGATGCACACAATTAACAGCTTAGATCTCTCTTCAGGAGAAAATAAACAATGTTCGGCATATAAATATTCTTACTTCCTTGTTTAAAGATGGACAGAACATCTTCAGCTGCCATTGTTTATGGAAAAATATGAGCACTAGTTTCATTCTTTATTGAAATCCAGTTATATCAAGGCTTGTCATCAACTTTGCATTTCTTAGTTCTGTGAATTATTTCATCATCAAAATAGAAGACTTTCTGCCTGTAGAAGATATATTTCTTCATCCATCTCTTCCTCATACAAATGAAATTTTAAAACAAGAAAGTTTTTCTGGCATGCTTGGAAGCTACCCTGAGAGTTACATCTTCAATTTCTTGACAAAGTCAAGAAAAGATGATCATACTTTTAGAGTGAGGAAAGCTTAAGGAAAAATTATAGTTTGGAAAAGGACATGTAATCAATTCAGCTCTTTGGACATTGATTTAGGTGAATCCCTCGACTGAAATCTCACTGAAGACAGGAAATGTATCTGTTACATTGTTATACTGTACTCTCCCAAGTGCTGAGTACAGTGCTCTGCACACAGTAAGCGTTCAGTAAATATACTTGACTGAATGATTCACCGATTGAGTGAGAAAAATGCTTAATTTTTCTTAAACGCTTAATTGGGGAAGGAGCATGGCTCAGTGGAAAGAGCCTGGGCTTCGGAGTCAGAGGTCATGAGTTCAACTCCCGGCTCTGCCACTTGTCAGCTGTGTGACTTTGGGTAAGTCACTTAACTTCTCTGTGCCTCAGTTACCTCATCTGTAAAATGGGGATTAACTGTGAGCCTCACGTGGGACAACCTGATTACCTTGTATCTACCCCAGCGCTTAGAACAGTGCTCTGCACATAGTAAGCGCTTAACAAATACCAACATTATTAATTCTCTTTCACTTATGAAACAATCAATCAATCAATCAACGGTATTTATTGAGCACTTACTACATGCAGAGCACTGTCCTGAGCATAATTCCATATGGCCCGACTTGCAAGAGTCACCCCTTCCCCCTTTCCCTCTTCCTTACACAGACCATCTTCTTTCTCATCTTGTTCCCCGGCCCTGGGCCTAACAGAATCCCAAGATCTTCCTTCAGCAAATATGCTTGTCATCCACTGCAAAGTGATTCTCAGGAAAGCATGACCTAAAAAATAACAAAAGAAAAGCCAAGCACATTCAATTTCTACTCAGGTTCTACCTTATTTCTCTGTCCTCATCCTCCTCATCCTCCTCAACAATGGAACCTATTGAGCACCTACTAAGCACTACTTAATCTTGGGAAAGCAATGATTTGTCCCACTCTGACCACCATCTTCAACTGTTTGTGGTCCAGTGGCTTTTTCCCCACTGCTTTCAAATATGGTCACGCCTCCCATATCCTAAAAAAACCCTCCCTTGACCCCAAAGCTCCCTCGAGTTATCGCCCCATTGTACCACTCCTCTCCAAACTCCTTGAACGAGTTGTCTACACCTGCTGTCTTCACTTCCTCTCCTCCAATTCTCTTCTGGATCCCCTGACACTGACACTGTCCTCTCCTGGTTCTCCTCCTATGTCTCTGGCTGCTCATTCTCGATCTCTTTCATGGGCTCTTTCTCTGCCTCCCACCCCCTAAATGTAAGAGTCCCTCAAGGTATGGTGCTGGGTCGCCTTCTATTCTCCATCTACACCTACTCCCTTGGAGAGCTCATTCACTCCCTTGGCTTCAGCTACCATTTCTATGCAGATGACTCCTAAATCTACATCTCCAACCCTGATCTCTCTCCCTCTCTACAGTCTCGTATTTCCTCCAGCCTTCAGGACACCTCTACTTGGATGTCCCTCTTATACCTCAAATTTAACATGTTCTTATCCACCTAAATCCTGTCCTTCCCTGACTTTTCTGTCACTGTAGATGGCATCACCATCCTCCCTGTCTCACAAGTCCATAATCTTGACAGTAACTTCGATCCATCTCTATCCTTCAAACCATATATTCAGTTCTGTCACCAAATCCTGTCAGCTCAACCTTTACAACATCTCTAAAATCCATGCTTTTCTCTCCATCCAAATTGCTACCCCATTAATCGGGGATATGACAGGAGCCTGGACCAGCCTGTTGTCATTTGGACAGAGAGAAACAGATAGATTACTGGAAATGTCATGTAGGAAAAACTGAAAGAATTTGGTAACAGACTGAAAAGGAGGGTTGAAAGAGGAGGAATCAAGGATAATACCATGGTTGGGAGCTTTAGAGAATAGGAGGATAGTGGTATTGTCAGTTGTGATGGAATGTTAGCTGGAGGAGAGGCTTTGAGAGGGAATAAGAGAAGCTCAGTTTTACACATATTGAGCTTAAGGGCCCCATCTTTGAGGAGATTTCCCCCAGGCAGGAAGGAATGTGAGATTGCAGAGAATAGAGGCTAGTACTTCTGAGGATTCATCTGTCTAGAGGTGGTAACTGAAGTCGTGGGAATGAATGTGCTCCCCAAAATGATGAGTGTGAAGTGAGAAGTGAGAAAGCAGGGAACCAAGAACAGTCTTGAAGGACCCACACAGCTGGGTGGTGGGAGGCAGAGGAAAAGCCAGTGAAAGAGAAGGGAAAGATTAGCCAGGGAGGTAAGAGGAGAGCCAAAGAGAGAACTGTGTCAGTAAAATCGAAGCTTGCTAGTTTTCCCATTATCAAATGCTTTTGACAAAAATGGTTGCATCTCTGAGTCGGCACTGAAAGCCACCAGAAGGCTAGTTCCGCACAGCCCTTTATTTGCTCCCTGTCCCACAGCACTTATGTCCACATCTGTAATTTAATTATTTCTATTTATGTCTGTCTCCTACTCTAACGGTGAACTCATTGTGGGCAGGAAATGTGTCTGTTTATTTTTATATTGTACTCTCCCAATCTCTTAGTACAGTGCTCTGCACACAATAAGCGCTCAATAAATATGATTGACTGGCTAATGTTTACTGTATCAAATTGCACCCTTTATGGTTTGTTGCAAAATAATCCCAATATGATCTTTTTGTTAACATCTCTCATACAGAAACTTCTGTTCACTTTAAGAGGACAGGCATTTCTCATCCTGCATGATAGTTGTGTTCCTGCAAACCCCCTTGATATCCCAAATGGAAAAGCTAATGATATTTACTGAATGCCCATTGGGAGCAATGCAAAATACTAAGCACTTGAGAACATACAATATAAGTAAGCTCTCTGAATGCATCAACTCTGTTATATTGTACTCTTCCAAGCACTTGGTATAGTGTCCTGCATAGAGTAAATGTTCAATAAATACAATTGATTGATTGATTGATTCTCTAATGGGGGAGGCTGAAAAATATTCACCAATAGCGGAAGCAGAATCAACAAATGAATGCAGCACGAATGTACACATGCACACACACACAAGACCTAAGGATGGTTACAAATAAATACGTAATAAATTTATAATGTCTTAGCACAAATAAGCACTTAATAAATACCGCAGATAATTAACTTCCTCTCCCACTGAGTTGGAGCAGGGAGATTTAAGACATGGCATCCGGCTCTCTAATGCCTCCTTAACTGGACTGGACCGGTTCCTTAATTGCTGCGTGGCCTAGAGGATAGAGCAGGGGCCTGGGAGTGAGAAAGACCTGGGTCCTAATCCCGGCTCCGCCACTTGTCTGCTGTGTGACCTTGGACAACTCACCTAACTTCTCTGCACCTCTGTTACCTCATCTGTAAAATGGGGATTAAAACTGATTAGCTTGAATCTACCCCAGCGCTGAGTACAGTGTCTGACATAGTAAGCGCTTAACGAATACCCAAAAAAAAGAAAATCTAGTTGCGGCTCCAACTCCTCTGAGTCCATGGATATGGCCGCTACCTTCTAGACCCTCAGAAAAGTGGCTGCGGATACTGGGAAGATTCAGAGGCTTGGCCTAAAGAACCTGAATGCTGGTCTTCCCTCTCTAGGCCCTGTCCAGTCCAGAGTTCTCTCGAGAGACACTGTCTCTCTTGAGTTTTGGTCAACTTTCCTGTAGGGCCATCTCGCGCCCCATTACCTAGCATTGAATTCAGGAAGTTCCCCAGCCTTTCCGCTGTGCAAGAAGTTGTAATTCCTGCTCAGAACATTTTGCCTGTACACAGAAAAGAGGCAGAGAAAAAAGCGGTGTTCACGGGAAGAGTTTCATAACCCACATCCCCTCCGTTTGAACCAAAGCCCTGGCTGGGGGAGCAATTCAAAGTTTGAACACTTCCAGGTTAACCAATGAAGAGCTTCGGATGTGTGTAACGCTGATATATTGTTACCGCGGTTTCCACGCATCGTACTGTCGGTTTGTAGCACCTTTTGGTGAAGCAGTTTGTGTGTGCAGTTTGTCTTCTTGGGTGTGTCTATTCCTCTAAGGAGGAGTCATCTGCACACGGCAATTTTTGAATGATTGTCTCTGGGCTTTGGAAGATGTCTGTAGCCTACTAAACTAGAGTTTCCCAGTGGCCCATCAAGAAAGTAATAATAATAATGATAATTGTGGCATTCGTTAAGCACTCACGATGTACTAAGGCATTGTACTAAGGCATTGTACTAAGGCATTGTACTAAGCCCTGGGGAAGGTACAGAAAATCACGTTGGACATGGTCCCTGTCCCACACAGGGCTCACAGTCTTAATCCCCACTTCACAGATGAAGTAACTGAGGCCCAGAGAAGTGAAGTAATAATAATAATAATAATGATGGTATTTGTTTCTTACTATGCAAGCACTGTTCTAAGTGCTGGGGGGGAAACAATCAATGATGTTTATTGAGCGCTGACTGTATGCTAAGAGCTTGGAAAAGTCCAACACAACAGAGTTGGTAGAAACATTCCCTGCTCTCAATGCATTCATTCAATCAGAGAGGAGTAATGATGACCCCCTGGGTGCAATACACTGTGCTAAGCACTTTGGGGATGTTTGCAAGAAATAGGAGTTCCTTTCTTTTACTCCAGTGGCTTCACCAGGAACATAACGACTTTTGGAAAGGCCTCCACGTCAGAAAATCTTGTCAGGCTCTTCCTTCCCAACACTACTGTTTGTTTATGATAATTATGGCATTTATTAAGCGCTTACTAGGTTTTAAGCACCGTTCTAAGTGCTTGCAATCTTAAGTTCATTCCTTGCTTCTTCAAAGTGGGCCAGTCGCTCCTTCCCTTTTAGGGCACATTTTTTACATGAAAAGTGAGGGTGCTGACAAACTTCTAAAATAATGATAATTCTGGTATTTCTTAAGCGCTTAGTGTACGAGGCACTGTACTAAGCACTGGGGTGGATACAAGCAAATCGAGTTGGACCCAGTCCCTTTCCCACATGCGGCTCACAGTCTTAATCCCCATTTTTCAGATGAGGTCACCGAGGCACAGAGGAGTGAAGTGACTTGCCTGAGGTCACACAGCAGACAAGCGGTGGAGCCGGGATTAGAGCCCAGAACCTTCCGACTCCCAGGCTCAGGCTCTATCCACTATACCATGTTAGTCAGATCCGCAGGCTGAAAATGTTTTCTCCCTTCCTTACAATTGTAAGGAGGAAAGCCACCCTGAACCCTTACACTGTGATGGCTACATGAGTCAAGGACTGTGTCTGACCTGATTAACTTGCATCTTCCTCCAGCCCTTAGAACAGTGCCAGATACAGAGTAAGTGCTCAACAAATACCATAACTAAGTGAATGAATTATTAAAACAAGTCATTGCTTCAAAAGCCTGGTCCTTTCTAAATCATCTTTATTTCTGCCCTGCCTGCAACTTCCCTCCCCACATGACCACATCCTGATGCCATAAAGAAAAGGTTGTCTTTGAAACAATCTTTGGCTGTTTTACTGACCAACTCCCAAGCAAGGAGACAGGGACTAAAAACAGCCTAGGGCCATAGGAGGCCCTGACAAACATGCTGTTTCATAGCAGATCAGCCTTGGATCGATATATCAGAAAATGTGTCACCTCGGTTAAAGCCAGTGATTTCTTGATTCTGGGAAAAAAAAAATCATGGAACTGTCACCTCCTGGGTCCCAAGTAACTGGAGGGAAGAGAAAAGCCTGGCCCGGGCTCTATCACTTCCTCATGAACAGAAGGCACAGTAGAGAAGGAAGCTGATAATTAGTCAGCTTAATTAAAAGAACATCCTTGCTCCTTAAGGGAGATAGGAAGAAGCAGCTAGGGGAATCACCAGGGGAAAATGAAATGAGCTGCGGAAAGCCAACAGAGAGCTGAGGGGCCTTGAAAAGACCATCCAAGCCTGTCTCTCCCCCACAGACCTAATAACAATAATAATAATAATAATAATAATAATGATAATTATGGTATTTATTAAACACTTACTATGTGCCAAGCACTGTTCTAAGTGCTGAGGTAGATACAAGTTAGGTTGAACATGGTCCCTGTCCCACATAGGGCTCCACTCTAAATCCCCATTTTACAGATGAGGTAACTAAGGCCCAGAGAAGTGAAGTGACTTGACCAAGGTCACACAGCAGACAAGTGGCAGATCTGGGGTTAGAACCCATGACCACCCAGAGAGAAGCAACGTGGCTTAGTGGAAAAAGCCTGGGCTTGGGAGTCAGAGGTTGTGGGTTCTAATCCTGGCTCCGCCATTTGTCAGCTATGTGACTTTGGGCAAGCTATTTAACATCTCTGTGCCTCAGTTACCTTATCTGTAAAAATGGGGATTAAGACTGTGAGCCCCACATGGGACAACCTGATTACCTTGTATCTACCCCAGTGCTTAGAACAGTGAAGCACTTAACAAACACCATCATTATTATTATTATTATTCTGACTCCCAAACCCATGCTCTACCCATTAGACCACACTGCTTCTCTGGCACGTTGTCAGGCTCTGTAGGGCCAGCAGCTTTCCCATGATGGTGCTAGACCTGCACCTGCCCTGACAAGGAGGGAGGCCAACTTTTCATTTTGAGTTGGCAGGGTGGCGAGGGAGTGGGGTCCTTAGAAGGCAGGGCAAAAAAGATATGAAAGAGCGGGACGGCCAGACCTCAACCCAGAGACTGAAGCCAAAGACTTGCAGAGGACAGCAAAAGATTAGCCAGAGGCACACCCTCAGTGACACCTCCAGAGCTGATGCGGCCCAGGGCCCAGGGCCCTGGAGATGAAAGATGGGAGTCAGAGAGGAGAGGTGGGGCACAGATGGAGATCTGCCTGCTCTTCCTGCTTGAATCGGGTGCAAGCCCCAGAGGCGGAGCCAGCTATGAAATGGAATAATAATAATAATAATAATGTTGGTATTTGTTAAGCACTTACTATGGGCAAAGCACTGTTCTAAGTGCTGGGGGGATAAAGGTGATCACGTTTTCCCTCATGGGGCTCACGGTCTTCATCCCCATTTTACATATGAGGTAACTGAGGCCGAGAAGTTAAGTGACATACCCAAAGTCAAACAGCTGACAAGTGGCGGAGCCAGCATTAGAACCCATGACCTCTGACTCCCAAGCCCGTGCTCTCTCCACTGAGCCACACTGCGAAACAGTGATCCAGGAAGAGAAAAGAGGCGAAAGAGACAGAAGTGGATGAAGAGAGAGAGAGAATTTGGAGACAAAGACACAGAGACATAAGAAAGGGCAACCAAGCCAAACAAATAATTGTTCACACACACAGACACACACAAGTGAGCAGGCAAGCATGCTTGGCACTGAGCCATGCGACAGCAGCAGGCAGAGGTAGAGATAACTGCAGTCGAGCACAGCCAGCCCTGCTCAGGCCCCCCAAGGGCTCTCACCCAGTCAAGAATCTGGAGATGAGGCTGTCTCCACAGCAGGGCAAGGGAGCAGCGCCCAGGGCCATCGACAGGGACGAGGGCCCCTTCGGCGGGGAGAGAAGGATTGAAAAGAGCGGGTGTCTTTAAATTTCCTCTCTCACGCCCCTTTATCCCAGCATCTAGTTCGGTGCTTGGCCCCGAGAAAGCGCCTAACAAGTACCATAAAAGAAAAAGAGCAAGACGCTGAAGAGAATAAACCGGCTGGAAGGATTTCACATCAGACTGAAAGGGAAGGGTAAAAGAATGCAAGGAGTCAAAGATGACCCCAAGATTGTATGTTTCTGGGACAGGAAGGATGGTGGTTTGGCCCACTTGTTTTCCCTCTCGCTAGCACATAGCCTGCCTCCTGATCCAGGCCTTCTTCCCCTTTGTGTTATTTTTTTTGCGTTATTCATTCATTCACTCAATCGTATTTATTGAGCGGTTACTGTGCGCGGAATACTGTACTAAGTGCTTAGGAGAGTACAATACAGCAATAAGCAGACACATTGCCTGTCTACAACGAGCTTACATCCTTGGGGAGAGCGATTTACTCTGCAGGAGGGGTGGAGTGAGGCTGACTATAATGAGGTCCTGATTTCCGATCAGCCACTCTCCTGTTTAATCCTGTGTCTCTCGTACTACCCTTTGCATTCCTTACTGTTCTGAGGTGGCTGCTAAAAAGGTTTAACCAAAGTCGGCCGTGGGCAAAAAAAGGGTGACATTTGCGGGAACTTCCTACTTCTCTCCCCCAGTGTAGTTAGCAAAAGCAAGACCCACGGCAGATGGGTCAATCAATCAACTGTATTTATTGGGTGCTTACTGTGGGCAGAGCACTGTACTAAATGTTTGGGAGAGTATACTATAATAGAGTTGGTAGACATGTTCCCCGCCCACACTGAGCTGGTCAAAACATGAGTTGTCTTGAAAAAGTTCCTCTCAGCTCAAGAACAATATTTGATTTTGAAAAAACTTCCACGGATAAAAATGATTTTTTAATGTTCTTTATTAAGCACTTATTATGTGTCAAGCACCGTTCTAAGCACTGGGGTAGATATAGTTAATCAGGCTGGACACAGACCCTTGTCCCTGTCTCTACCTCAGCAGTTGGTACAGGGTCAGTGCTTTGGAGAAGCATTGTGGTCTAGTGGAAAGAGCCTGGGCCTGGGAGTCAGAGGACCTGGGTTCTAATCCTGACTCTGCCACTTGCCTGCTGTATGACTTTGGGCAAGTCATTTCACTTCTCTGGCCCTCAGTTCCCTCGGTCTGCAGAATGTGGATTCAACACCTATTCTCCCTTTAGTTCGACTGTGATTCCTAGATGGGACATGATTATTTATCCCAGTTTCTTGTCAATCCTAAAGCACAAGGTATGCATTCAATACAGTAATAAAAGTAACAGTAATAGCAATGAAATAATATAATAGTAATAACTCTGACCTCTGCCCTTCCTGCTGGCCACAGTTTCTGAGTAAATTTTGTGCCAGGCTATATAGCAAATGGCTATGGAACTAGCTTTTCTTCTTTATCTTTCCCTCTAGACTATAAGCTCATTCTGGGTAGGGAATGTGCCTGCTATATTGTGTCATACTCACCCAACATCTTAGGACAGCGCCCTGCATACAACTGATTGATTCATTCATTGATCTTTCCCCCCTCTGAAATTTTTTGCCTCTCTTTTGGTCCCTTTTCTTCCCTGGCAGTAACTGTGTTGAAGCTTCTCCCTCCTCTCCCATTTCTGTCTCTCTCCTAGTTCCACAGAAGCATACATTTAGATAAATTTCATATTTTTGACTTGTTCTGGGAGAAAGAGGCAGCCTTCATTCAATCCAGTTAAAATTTAGCCATTCCTACACTGGAACAATAAGGTACGCATTATTTGTGAAAATACTAGAAGATATGGAACTTTCTGCCCAATCTCAGTGGCTTTAATTTTGTAAATAAAAAACATTTTGCAAAATAGTTGAGATTTATCTGCAGTCGTGTATTCATTAAAGCAATAGACCATAACAGTTAGGGAGCTTGAGTGGGCTCAGAAGAGCAATATGCTTGTGGGATAATAAATTAGAAACCAGCCTTGTCTTTGTCAGCCAAGAAGAGATTCCAGGATACCCCAAAGTCTCCCTGTTTTTCTTGTGCTTTACATAGAGTAATCTAAAGCTCTATACACAGCTTCAGGGAGGAACTGAAGTTCGCTTCAGCCTCAAAAGTACTGTTTCAAATTGAAGTGTAGTTAAGAAGCAAGAGAAGTTTTGGAAATATTTATGTGAATTTCTGTGTTTGCCAACAATCTCTGTAAGGTTTGGGCTGGGGGAGTTTGAGGGATAGGGTTTTTTGTTTTGTTTTACTTTTTTAATCATACAACAAACACAGATGTGAAATATCTGTGGTGTTGAGGATTGCATTTTCCAGAGCCCGGTGAAGGATTCTGGGTTGGGCAAGAGGGGATGGTGGATCTAAATCATACTGAGCACTTCAGCACGGTTAAAACAAAATGTGTAAACTAAATACACATGCTTGGACTTGGCTGCAAGAGAATCATATCTGGCTATATCTATCAATCTACCTATTTTTATGTATCTGTGTATATGTGTATTTTAAAATGATTATTGTGTTCTGCTGAAGAAGCTGACTGAACTCTCCCCCGTCTAAACTCAAACGGAACTTAAAAAGTGTCATCCAACAGATATTTAAAAAGGGTTCTTAGCAACCGGAAGCCAGTCTGGGCCTGGGCCAAGGGAAATAAGGAACACTGGTAAGAACAATAACAGAAGCTATGTTTGGTAGGCATATATGTTTCTAAGCGCTAATCAGCTAGAGCACTTTAAAGATGTGGAGAAAAAGTTGCCCTTAGGTTATTGCATACATCAAAACTTCAGAGTCAGCACATAGAGCATCCCAAATGAGGACTGTGGGCTCTGACTTGTGTGAAGTCAATTTTGCAACACTATTCAGTTGACAGGAAACAGCACCCACTGAGCACACTCAAAATCCTGGGCCTTCTGAAATGTGCAAAGGGTGAGGTGCCAATCATTCGGGAGAAGAGAGGGTCCACTGGTATTTTTCAGGATCTCACATCACACTGATTCTCCTTCTGAAGGTTAAGAACTTGCCAAATATTGCCAGATTTTATTTCAGTCCTCAGTCCCCTTCCTCAAGAGAACAGTGCAGTCCGTATGGTTAGTGATGAAAATTTGAGGGAGTTAAACCAACCAGATAAAGATAATCGATTGCACTATATGTTTTGAAAAGGTTTTATTTTTGTCTCAGGGTGATTCTATTTCACTGGCTACATACCCATTCCAAGTAACTTTAGCATTATAATACGTACTGTTAGAAATATGCAGCCTGTGCCTTGGCCTAGATTCCGTATTTTTCCTCCTTCTTTCTCTTTGTCTTGTTTCCTTTTTTCTTTTCCTGGCATTCTTTCCCTCCCTTTAGCTTGTAAGCTTCTTGTGGGCATAGATCATGTCTACAAACTATATTGTCCTCTCCTGAGTGTTTACTGCAGTGCTGGACACACAGGAAGCACTCCATAAATACCACTGAAGATTGACACTTTTTAATCCCTCACCTCTTTTCTCCTCTCCCCTTTGACCTTCTGTTGACCTAGCTGTCTTTCTCTCTCCTTTTATCTTTTTCTCTATGTTTTCCTTCCTCTGTCTCTATACCTCTTTCCCTCCGATCCCACCTTCCCTCTTCATATTTCTCATTCCCCTTTCTCATTCTCCTTTCCTTCTGTCTTTTTTTTCTCTTTTAAGGTATTTGTTAAGCACTTACTATGTGCCAGGCACTGTTCTAAATGCTGGAGTAGGTCCAAGGTAATCAGGTTGGATCACAGTCTTAATCCTCATTTTAAAGATGAGGTAAGTGAGGCCCAGAGAAGTGAAGAGACTTGCCTAAGGTCTCATAGCAGACAAGTGGGGAAGCTGGGATTAGAACCCAAGTCCTTCCGACTCCCAGGCCCATACTCTGACTGCCTTAAAGCTTGTCCCTCCCCGCCCATTTCTGTCTCTCTCCTCCTCTGCCTGTCTCTCTCATTCATTCAGTCATTCATTCAATCATATTTATTAAGCGCTTACTATATGCAGAGCACTGTACTAAGCACTTGGGAAAGTACAATACAGCAATAAAGAGTGACAACCCCTGCCTACAATGAGCTCACGGTTCAGCTCACAATGAGCTCTCCTCCTCTACTTGCCTGTCTCTCTCTCCCCTACCCTCTCTGCTATCCCTTTCCATATCTTTACACTATTCCATCTTCTCTCTCCTCGCTCTCCTTTCTTTAAACGCTGCCTTTTCTTCCTTAAAGAACTACTGGAAAGCTTTCTTTTCCCATCCCAGCTCCTGAATCGCTGCTATGTTCCAAAAGCATTTCCCTAAAGTGGCTTTCCTGGGTTTTGTGCCTCTTTAATATGTCCAAGACTCCTACCGAATTACTGTACTGGTTTCAGAATCTTCTAGCTTCCTCTTTTCTAACGGTGCCTGCAGCTTCTTATCTTTTCCCAAGAAATGGCCGCTACAAACCTCACCTGCCTCTCGTTTGCTACTCTCCCTGGTCACCTCTTGTAATTAGTTCCTTTACCTGATCAAACAGCACTGTAAATATATATCAGTAATTACCGATTTTCCATTTGTTTTTTACACATTTGTAAATAAAAGGCTTAACATTCAGTGTTATCTCACCTCCGACTCAGCAAAAATCTACCAAACTAGAAATCTGCTATTATTTGTGCTAAATAGCTGATTTTCATTAATCCAATATTAGATAATTATATCATTAGATAATCTACTAACAGTGATTGGAATTGGGCTACGATCACTCTATTCAAATCGGTGAAACGACTTCAAATGTGTCTGTTCTTATATTGTACTCTCCCAGGCATTTAGTACAGTGCTCTGTACACAGTAAGCGCTCTTTTGCCTTGACTATTAAATAATGTTTGGGCAAATAAACATATTGACGGTACTTACTGAGTTTCTAGTGTTTGCAGAGTCCTGAATTACGGTTTCAGAGAACTAATGAAAGAAGCAAAAGACAGAAAACCTGCCCTCAAGGAGCTTACATCCAATGCGGGAGACGACAGATATAAATATATTATAATTAAGAGGGAGAGAATCTCTATAACTGATAGTCACAGGTGAGCAGATGAATTACCAGAGAAACACATAAGTGTGGAATAATAATATTAATGGGACGGCACGATCAAGACGGCATAATCAGAGAAGCAGTGTGACCTAGTGGATAGTGTGCAGGCCTGGGAGACAGAAGGACCTGGATTCTAAACCCCACCACATGTCTGCTTTGTGACTCTGAGCAGGTCACTTCACTTTTCATTCATTCAATAGTATTTATTGAGCGCTTACTATGTGCAGAGCACTGTACTAAGCGCTTGGGATGAACAAGTCGGCAACAGATAGAGACAGTCCCTGCCGTTTGACGGGCTTACAGTCTAATCGGGGGAGACGGACAGACAAGAACAATGGCAATAAACTGCGTCAAGGGGAAGAACGTCTCGTAAAAACGATGGCAACTAAATAGAATCAAGGCGATGTACAATTCATTAACAAAATAAATAGGGTAACGAAAATATATACAGTTGAGCGGACGAGTACAGTGCTGTGGGGATGGGAAGGGAGAGGTGGAGGAGCAGAGGGAAAAGGGGAAAATGAGGCTTTAGCTGCGGAGAGGTAAAGGGGGGATGGCAGAGGGAGTTGAGGGGGAAGAGGAGCTCAGTCTGGGAACGCCTCTTGGAGGAGGTGATTTTTAAGTAAGGTTTTGAAGAGGGAAAGAGAATCAGTTTGGCAGAGGTGAGGAGGGAGGGCGTTCCAGGACCGCGGGAGGACGTGACCCAGGGGTTGACGGCGGGATAGGCGAGACCGAGGGACGGCGAGGAGGTGGGCGGCAGAGGAGCGGAGCGTGCGGGGTGGGCGGTAGAAAGAGAGAAGGGAGGAGAGGTAGGAAGGGGCAAGGTGATGGAGAGCCTTGAAGCCTAGAGTGAGGAGTTTTTGTTTGGAGCGGAGGTTGATAGGCAACCACTGGAGTTGTTTAAGAAGGGGAGTGACATGCCCAGATCGTTTCTGCAGGAAGATGAGCCGGGCAGCAGAGTGAAGAATAGACCGGAGCGGGGCGAGAGAGGAGGAAGGGAGGTCAGAGAGAAGGCTGACACAGTAGTCTAGCCGGGACTTCACTTCCATGGACCTCAGTTACCTCATCTGTAAAATGGGGATTAAGACTGTGAGCCCTGTGCGGCACAGAGACTGTGTCCAAACTGATTATCTTGTATCTACCTCAATGCTTAGAACAGTGCCTGACAATAAATAGTAAGCACTTAACGAATGCCTTTTTTTTTTTTAAGTGGTGATTAAGACTGTGAACCCCATGTGGGACGGGGACTGTGCCCATCCTGTTAAGCTTGTATATATCCTAGGACTTAGAATAGTGTCTGTCACATAGTAAGTGCTTAACAAACACAAAGTAAGTGCTTAACAGATACTATTTTAAAAAGAGTTGTGAGATTAATTAGGAAATGCCTCCTGGAAGAGGTGACATTTTAGGAGGCTTTACAGGACACGGAGTTCGGCAAAGTGCAGAGGGCATTTTAGGGGTGAAGAAGGTGAATGCAATGGCTTGGAAGCAAAAGTCAAGGATTTGGGAGAAGCAAAGAGCAAGAGCTGTGGTGTAGAGGAGGAAGACAGATGATGTCAATGTCTGTCTCCTCCCCTAGACCTTAAGCTCATTATAGACTGGGAACGTGTCTGTGATTTCTGCTGTATTGTATTCTCCCAAGTGCTTAGTACAGTGCTCTGCACATAGTAAGCCCTCAGTAAATACGATTGGCTGATGGACTGAAACCACTGAAGCTGATAGTGAGGAACCTGACTTTACACAAGAAGGGCTATTGAGAGCCTGGAGGGAGGTCGGCTGTCTCTGAAGTCTCCAGTTGCATCCGTCCTCATCCAGAGAAGCTCTTCAGGGATATCCAGTCAACTTAACAGTTGTTTACTTGACTCAGTTTGGAAGCCAGTGTACTGTCAAAGCATTAATCACGGTTTGAAGAAAGTTTAGTTTGGTGGTTATTTTTTGCTTAGAAAATTCTTGGAAAGCTCCTTGCCTTAAGAGATTTGGTCGCCGACCAGGGGCTGAATGCATGGAGCCAAATGGTTGTCAGCTCACAATTTCGCTCCTGACATCCTGAGATCTAACCGATACAGAATTGCTGAATAGGCTACCCCAGGTTACTGCCTTCCAAACAATCACATTTTTTGACTGCTTACCTGGACTGAAAGGTTTTGTAGAAAAACGATCTGGGCAGACTGTACTAAGCACTTGGGAGAGTGCAATATAATCGTGGTGGTAGACACATTCCCTGCCCACTGCGAGATTACACTCTAGAGGAGGAAACAGACATTTATATCAATAAATAAATTATGGATATATACATAAATTCTATGGGGTTGAGGGAGAGGTGAATAAAAGGTGTAATTGCAATGCAGAAGCAAGAGGGAGAAGCGGAATGAGGGCCCAAATGGGGAAGGCTTCTTGGAGAAGATGTGCCTTCAATAAGGCTTTGAACGTGGGGAGAGCGATCGTCCATCGGCTATGAAGGGAGAGGGCGATCCAGGCCAGAGGCAGGATGGGGGCGAGAGGTTGGTGGTGGGATAAACGAGATCAAGGTACAGTGAGTAGGATAGAATTAGAAGAGTGAAGTGTGCGGGTTGGGTTTAGAAGGAAAGCAGAGGTAAGGAAGAAGTGGGGCAAGGTGATTGAGTGCTTTAAACCCGATGTATGTATCTCCAGGATCCATACCACCAGGAGATACTACCTTTATTATGGTTTGGTACCTTTCCCCAAGTTCCCACCACCCCATATTATATACTATCCGGGGAGAGAATCATTATCCTCTGGTAACTCAACAAGCTGATACAGCAAGGCAAAAACAGATGAAGAAGCTTTGGTCTCTCTTGCTCCAGCTAAGATCTTGGGATTTAGAAGTCTTGTATTAATTTTAAGGAAATAGGATGAGTTTATAAAATATTAATTAAGAATCATTTATAAAAATGATTGAAGACGTTTCAAAGTTTATGGTATTTGTTACGCACTTATTGTGTGCCAGGTACCGTTCTAAGCGCTGGGGTTGAGATAAGCAAATCATGCTTGACAAAGTCCCTGTCCCACATGAGGCTCACAGCCTTAATCCCCATTTTACAGAAGAGGGAACTGAAGCACAGAGAAGTGAAGTGACTTGGCCAAGATCACACAGCAGACAAGTGGCAGAGCCAGGATTAGAACCCACGTCCTCTGACTCCCAAGCCCACGCTCTTTCCACTAAGCCATGCTGCTTCTGATCTAAGTGCTTGTGGTTTCTCCTTCTCCGTAAATAACACCTGGGGAAAAACTGACCAGAGAAATAAGGGAGAGTGACTTACTGTGGATTTTATCATCAAAACCTGAGTTTTCCCTTTTCTTTCCCTTTTCTAAGTGAAAGCAGTCGCGTAAAGTTGTCCTTGCTCTGGGACTTAGCCTAAACAAATGGAAAGGAGCTGATTGTCTTCTAGTCAAACCTCATAAGCAAGGTTAATCAAGCACTATTATTATACGTGTTTTATACGTGTGACCTTGGGCAAGTCACTTAGATGCCCCCTGCCTCAGTGTCCTCATCTGTAAAATGGGGATCAAATACCTGTTCTCCCTCCTATTTGGACCGTGAGCCCCATGTTGGACAAGGAGTTTTCCCTACTTGATTATCTTGTATTCACCCTGGTGCCCAGAACAGTGCGTGATACTTAGTAAGGGCTTAACGAATACCACAGTTATTATTAATAATCTCTTGTTTTGTTGTGCAATTTCCATTTCAATCTCTGCTTATATTCTTCTCAGTTGAATCTTTGATTCAAATATTAGTCACCATCATTTTGTCTGGGGGAAACAGATTCTATCTTCTAGAGCACAGGCCTGGAAGTCAGAAGGACCTGGATTTGAATCCCGGCTCCTCCACAGTTCTGCTGCGAGACCTTGGGCAAGTCGCTTCACTTCTCTGGATCTCAGTTACCTCATCTGTAAAATGCAGATTAAGAGTGTGAGCCCCCTGTGGGACTAGGTACTGTGTTCAACCTGAATGACTGTCAACCTGAATGACTGGTAGCTACCCCAGCTTTTAGAACAGTGCTTGGCATACAGTAAGCGCTTAACAAGTACCATACTTATCAGGATCTCTTATAAGGCTCTCCTTTGATTCCTGGCCAGATTCCTCATTTCCTTTAAACCTCCTGACAGATAAGCACTCTAGGTGGCTCCATTCAGTGTGAAGGCTAACTTGGGCATTTTGAGTATTGAACCTCAAAAGTTTGGCAGAATGTGATTGATCGATGGATCATTTCACTCCCCTTGCTGCAGGAAAATCAGCTTGGTGATTATAATGCTGCATGAAATCAGGTTTAAATTGGTGTTGAAAACAATGTTACGTGGACTTGCTGTTCAAATAAAGAAATCAGACTGCAATTTAGCTTTTTCATTCTTGTAGCATAAATAAGCCTTCCTTCTGTAGAAAGAGAGAGGAGGATGCACACGCTGCAATCAGGATTAGCTAGAAATTCACTGAATGGCTATTTTACATAAGGACACTGGGTTTCAAAAAGGATCCGAAGAAAACAATTCAGTTAGTTCAACTTGTTTTTGCCTTCTACACTGACTTACTCTTGATTTAAAAGAGTTACAAGAAAAAACACTTCAGGCTTTCCACTGCCTCCACCTGAGCTACATGATATTTAATGAGGATATTATCATTTAGGCAATGAGAAATCCCTCTTACTGAGTAGGAAATGATTCCATTGAGCAGCATTAGTCAAGCAATTAGAAATCACACTGTGTGGCAAATTATCCGCTCTTCTTTTCACCAGGATTTGGTATTCTATCAGACAAATGTAAAACCGTGGAGATGCAGAAAGGAAAACTACAGCCTCAATGACCATTCTAATCCCCCTACTAGCTAAGCAGATTACATGAGCTAAGGAAATGTAATGTTTCACCCCTTGGGGGGGCGGGGATTGCCTTTTGGCCTTCACTTTCCTCGTCCTCATCAGCATCACCAGACCCTCATAAAGGTGTACCTTCACAAAATAATCAGATTGTCTTCCTTGCGATGGAGGTTGTATTGTGAATGGTTGATTCTTGAGATATGTCTTCTCATAGGCTTTCGTGTTACCAAATTGCGAATCCACTCCAGAATCTCTGGTGAAGAAGGAAATTCCTTTAAATGCTTCCACAACAGAGTTTAACCTTTGTCTGTGCACGATGTAGCTGGGACTGTGGATCCCACATTGGACTTTTCAGTCGCACAAGCATGCAAGCATCGGGGAATGTTACAGTCAATGGTGTCTTCTTTGAGCATGATGGACAACTCTCTCTCTTTTCTCTCTCTCTTTTCTCTCTCTCTCTCCCTCTCTCTCAATTATGTAATGATAAGTGTCATTAAACTATTGTTTAATCTTTGTTAAAGTAGTTCAAACACTACATTACAATATTAAATAAATGGAGGAATCCAAATAGGATGAGCCTGGGAGTCCAAGGACCTGGGTTCTAATCCCAGTCAGCCACTAGCCTGCTATGGTACCTTGGGCAAATCACCTTCCCAGGGCCTCAGTTTTCTTCTCTGTAAAACATTCATTCATTCAATCAATCACATTTATTGAGCAGAGATTCAATACCTGTTCTACCTCCCACTTGGACTGTGAGCCCCATGTAGGACTGTGACTGTGTCCAACCTTGTTATATGATTAAACAATATATTTATATTGTTATCCCGACTCTGCCACTTGTCAGCTGTGTGACTGTGGGCAAGTCACTTCACTTCTCTGTGCCTCAGTTCCCTCATCTGTAAAATGGGGATTAACTGTGAGCCTCACGTGGGACAACCTGATTACCCTGTATCTACCCCAGCGCTTAGAACAGTGCTCTGCACATAGTAAGTGCTTAACAAATACCAACTTTATTATTATTCTTGTTATATTGTACTCTCCCAAGTGCTTGGTTCAGTGCTTCACACATAGTAAGCGCTCAATAAATATGACTGACTGAATGGATGAATGACCTGATTATCAAGTGTCTCCCCCAGACCTCAGTACAGTACTGGGCACACAGGAGCGTTTAACAAATACTATTGTTATGAGTCTTTGTAAGAGGTTGCAGAAGTTTAAGCTTTTTCTGCTGAGGTAGTGGGTTTTTAGATTTGCTGAAGAACTTGCCCAATTCAGGTTGAGCAACAGCCTTCTTCTATTTAATCAATCCACCAACAGTAATGATTAAGCATTTTTAATTTGTAGAGCACTGTAGTAAGCACTCGGGTGGGAGATACGGTAAGTAGACATGATCCTTGCCTATCCTCCAGTGTAGGCAGACAGACAATGACTCACCCCCCAATCAAAGCCTTACTAAAGGCCCATCTCCCCTCCAAGAGGCCTTCCCTGACTAAATCCTCTTTTCCCTTTCTTTAACTCCCTTCTGCATCCCCCTGGCTTGCTCCCTTTATTCATCCCCCTTCCCAGCCCCACAGCATTTATCTACATATCTGTAATTTATTAATATTAACTTCCGTCTCTCTCGCTAGACTCTAAGCTTGTTGTGGGCCAGGAATGTGTCTGTTATATTGTTCTGTTGTACTCTCCCAAGAGCTTAGTACAGCGCTCTGCACACAGCAAGCGTTCAATAAATACCATTGACTGACTCCAGGAGTTTCATGTTAGTTCCTGAAAACCTCTGTGTACCTTTGAACCCCTCTCTCCACTAGATGCAACCACCACATCATTTATCAGTTCATCCACTTTCTTGAAAATCTAAGGGAGTCCGCAATAGCTTTACACCAAAGAGATCCTTGGTGGAAAACAAAAGAAATAATTAGGAAAACACTGTTGTAACTTGCGTTCTGAAGGGTGGAATTAGAATAGACATCAGGCTTGACAGTTGCCTAAATAATGAACAGGACCACTTTTCCAAAAACTTAAAAAGCCAATCCTGAATTCCCCTCCGGTCACACTCTGAACTAACAGCCGGGTTTCAGAACAGTGAAGAAACATCAGCAGAGAGACATTCTGTGTCTGCCCATTTAACCAGATAGGTATGACAATCTACACTGACAACGCCACAGATTAGTAGTATTTTCAAATGAAATGTCAAGTTGCTCCCTCTTTTTAGCTGAATGAAAAACAGGAAATGGATTCTCTTGTCTCCTAGGCCAACCCTCAGGCAAATGTGTCCGTGAACCTTCTTTTCTCCTCCACTTCCTTAGCTCCACTGCATGTGGAGGGAGTGATAATAATAATAATAATGTTGGTATTTGTTAAGCGCTTACTATGTGCCGAGCACTGTTCTAAGCGCTGGGGTAGACATATGCCTCCGGTCTCAGAGAAGCTGATGCACTCAGGCTCTCACTTCCTTTTCAGTGTCCTTCTTTTGTAGCATCTCTGCCCGTTCCCTTCCCTGCGTCCTTAGCTCATCATCCGTATATCACTGGCATAGATGGAAAAATTATGCAGCAATATCCCCTAACCACCATGACACAGACTTATCAGAAGCAGTCTGATGAGAAGCAACAGGGCCTAAAGGATAGACTATGAGCCTGGGAGTCAAAGGGCTTGGGTTCTAATCCTGACTCTGCCAAGTGTCTGCTGTGTGACAACGGGCAAGTTGCTTCACTTCTCTGGGCCTCAGTTACCTCACCCGTAAGACGGGGATTAAGAGTGTGTGCTGTGTCCAACCTGATTAACTTGTAGCTACCCTGGTGCTTAGAACAGTGCTTGGCACTTAGTAAGAGCTTAACAAGTACCATAATAATTATTATGATTATTGGAAGCAAAGCGCTAGGAAGGTATCCGGGACTCCGAGTTTCCTGAGTAACCTTCCTGAGTCAGATCTGACAACCAGATGCACTCAACTGACGTTCTGTCAAAGTCAAACGGATAGTTTCTCTTTCTTTATTTCACTCAGTCGTATTTATTGAGCACTTACTGTGTGCAGAGCACTGTACTAAGCACTTGGGAGAGGACATTACAATAAACAGTCATCCAGCTGAACCTTGCGTTACCCAGGCAAGAATTCTCCCCCACCCCTGTAGTTGAGTTAAGCGGAGTCAGTCAGTAGGTCAACAGTAATTTATTGAGTGGCCATTAAGGGCTGAGCCTTCCCAGCAGGTAAGGTCGGCTGAAATCAGGACAGATATAATGGCTGCTGGGATTTTGCACCAAGAAAATTCAAAGTAGATCATGGTTCTGGACCTGAGCAGCCAGACACATCATTGATTTTTCACTTCATTTGAGGGTGTGGGTTAACGCGTTATTTTAAGAGGTCCTTCACCTGTAAAGGGTCACTGAAATCAGCCATACGTGAGAGACTGAAGAGAACATAGAATCGGACACATTCCTTGCCTAAAGTGACTGCACTCTGGCAATGGAAAGGAACTGAAAGTTGGACAATTTTGCTTAGTACAGTGCCTGGCACCTAAAAAGCACTTAAATTTCAGTAAGGAAAAAAAACCAGAAATTCATTCAATGGTATTTATTGAGTTCTTACTGAGTGCAGACCACTTTACTAAGCACTTGGAAAGTACAATTCAGCAACAAAGAGAGACAATCCCTGCCCACAACTGGCTCACAGTCTTCCACAGGTAATCCCCAAACTTCACTTTAGCTATTGGTTTCTATCCCCTCCTAACCTACCACCTGCCAAATTAAATTAAAATGGACTAAATTGAATCTCACCTCCTTTGCTTCTCCAGGAAGTGTGAAGAAGTGTCCAAGAAGCAGACAGAAGAAGGAAAAAGGAAAACAAAGAGTCTGAATAATTAACGTAGCGGATATTCAGTCCCTAAATTAAACCCTTATTTTAATCCAGATGTTGCAATGGTGATGATTGGTGTCTGAACTAAGTCAGGGAATCTGATCAGCCTAAGAAAACAGCGTGGTCTAGTGAACCCGAAACCAGAGTGGTTCTGACTCCAGGCCTGGGAGTCAGAAGGACCTGGGTTCTAATCCCAGCTCCACCACTTGACTGCTGGGTAACCTGGGGCAAGTCACTTTACATCTCTATGCCTCAGTTACCTCAACTGTAAAGCGAAGACTCTGAGCTCATGTGGGGCAAGGACTGTGTCCAACCTAATAGGTTTGCCACTTCCACATAGTACTTGTTTAACAAATACCACACACACCAAAAAAAATAAAATAAACTGGTTTAAGGAAGGGAGGATCAAGCAGAAAAGGAGACAAGAACGTGAGATACATTTTATTTGTTTTTCAACTTTTTTAGTTATAAATATTTTTGTTTGGCTCCTCCAAAAGAGTGTAAGCTCCTTGCGGGCAGGTAATGTATCAGTTTGGGACTCTGTACTTCCCAATCACCTAATATAGTACACTGCACCTAATAGATGTCCAAGAAATGCTATTACTTCGACAATTACTATCACTAGTACTAAGGCAGCAAGAGCCACGATGGAAGTAGCCGGTGAGGCAGCCACAGAGCGAATCCAGGGCAGTTTGGGACAAGAAAGAGCAGTGAGACCAGGAAGAAACTAGACAGCAGAAGCCCCATCTCTGTTGATCTCTACCCAGCTCATCTTAGCCACAACTGGTTTTTTTAATGGTATTTGTTAAGTGCTTATTATATGTGAGGCACTGTACTAAGCACTGTTCAAGTTAAACAGTTGGGACAAGGTCCATGTCCCACATGGGGCTCACAGTCTTAATCCCCATTTTACAGATGAGGTAACTGAGGCACAGAGAAGTGAAGTGACTTGCCCCAAATGGGGCAGACTGTTAAATAACAGAAAGATTGATGGCCAATCATTTTCATTAGTTCAAACTGTAAATTCAAAACCGCAGCCAACCCAAACTGTAACCTCTTAGGTCTGGCAGTGAATACTATATTCAACCTGATTATCTTGTATCTACCCCAGTACTTAGCACAAGTGCGTGGCAGAGAACAAGCGCTTAACAAACACCACCATTATTATTAACAAAATTTCACCCAAGTTTTAGGTGAGAACTGCACAGATTTTTAAAGGCAGAGGCCAGAGCCATATATGTTTTCCTTTCCTCTGTGAATCAGGGTGTTTTTTTGATCTCACCCTGGAAGAATATTATGTAATTAACCTCTCAGGTTTCACAAAGCGGTAGAGGATTTTACAACAGCTTTTAGGTCAATATCGGCCTATCTCTGAGCACTTCCCCTCTGGACTAGAATTAATCATCCATGGCTGCAGTGTACCTTGGCTTGGGAGAATGAATGGCACCTTTGCTGAGTGAATGATTTTAATTCAATGTCTATTGTGATTAAATGACTCAATTCCCACCTAATAAAGAAAGCAAGGGATCTCATCAACTGTTTGAAAATGAACAATTAATTTAATTAATGTGTATTACTTAAAACCTCAATGCAAGTGCAGTAATACAGTCTATGTGCCAAAAAATAAAAATCTTGTTCTACTACTTTGCCACAGGCTTCAGCAGCAGGTATCTGAAGGTATATGAGAAGCAGCATGGCCTAGTGGAAAAAGTACTGGTCTGGGAGTCAGAGGACCTGGGTTCTAATCCAACTCTGCCAATTGCTTTCTGTGTGACCTTGAGCATGTCACTTAACTTCTTCGTGCCTCTTTCCTCAGCTGTAAAATGGAAATTAAATACCTGTTCTCCTTCCTGTTTAGAATGTGAGCTCCATGCCAGACAGGGACTGTGTCCGACCTGTGTATCTACCCCAGAGCTTACAAGAGTGCTTGACACATAGTAAGTGCTTAACATATAATGTAAAAAACAAAAAAGCTATGTCTCTCTTTTTTTTTTAACTAGACAGCTAACAAAACATGAATGACTTATCCATGGAATTTACTGTTTAAAGCACTCAATCATTTTGCTCCTCCTACCTCACCTCACTTCTCTCCAATTACAATCCAGTCGGCACACTTCGCTCCTCTAATGCCAACCTATTCACTGAACTTCCATCTAATCTATCTCGACACTGACCTCTCGCTCATGTCCTGCCTCTGACCTGGAAAACCCTATCTCTTCATATCCAACAGAGAATGACTCTCCCCACCTTCAAATCTTTATAGAAGGCACATCTCCTCCAAGAGGACTTCCCTCATTTTCTCCTCTCCCACTCCCACTCCCTTCAGCAAGCTCTGACTTGCTCCCTGTATTCATCACCCCCTCCCATCCCCACAGCACTTATGTACATATCTGTCATTTATTTATCTTAATGACTGTCTCCCTCTCTAGACTGTAAATCCACTGTTGGCAGGGAATGTTTGTTATATTGTTGTATTGTACTCTCCCAAGTGCTTAGTACAGTGCTCTGCACACACAAATATGATTGATTGATGAGGGAAATACTTGTGAGTAAATGACTAAGCGATTCCCTGGATGAATGGTCCCCATAAGGTGGGGCGGGGGGGAGATCAGTGAGGCTCCAAATGCATCATTTTTTTTGTTTAATTAATCATTGGATTTTGTGAAAGAAATTGATAGGTAGCATTGAAAAAGCCACAAAATAGGTACTTGCGGAGTGATCCTAATTCACTCTTCTCTTAAGACGGCTCATTACTGTCGGCAGGGAACATGACTGCTGTTGTATTTTTTTAAACAGTATTTCTAAAGCACTTACTATTCATTTATTCATTCATTCACTGAATCGTATTTATTGAACACACTTACTGTATGCAAAGCACTGTACTAAGCACTGTACTATGTGCCAGCCACTGTTCAAAGCCCTAGGGAAGATACAAGGTAATGAGGTTGGACACAGTCCCAGTCCAAAATGTGGCTCACAATCTTAACCCCCATTTTCCAGATGAGGTAACTGAGGCCCAGAGAAGTGAAGTGACTTGCCCAAGGTCACACAGCAGACAAGCGGTGGAGCAGGGATTAGAACTCTGGTCCTTTTGACTCCCAGGCCCAAGCTCTATCCACTAGGCCCCGCTGCTTCTCTACTGTATTCTCTCAAGTGCTTACTACAGTGCTCCACACATAGCAAGCGCTCCATAAATATCATTGCTCGATTGACTGATAATTGAGGGTCCCGCTTTTAATCCGGTAGCTGGAGGGGTTGGGGGTGGGAAGGGAATGCTCAGGCCCCAGGCTCATAGCTTCTCTTTCCCTTCTTTTGTGGTGGCGTGAAAGGAAGCGATCATCAGGCCCAACGCCTGGGCGGTGTTGTCGATCGCTGGGCCAGCTGGAGATGAGCCAAACAGGTGTGTGGGTAGAGCGCGTACCAGTTCTACACCAACAACTGTCATTCTCCAACACCTCCCGGTAATTACTGTGGTATTTGTGAAGCGTTTACTGTGTATCCAGCGCTGGGGAAGATACGAGATCATCCGACCAGTCGCAGTCCACATGGAGCTCGTGGGAGAGCAGGTATTCAATCCTCATTTTATGGATGAGGAAACGGAGGCACCGAGTGGTTAAGTGACTTCCCAAGATCATACAGTAGGCACGTGTCCGAGCTGGGATTAGAACCCCAACATCTGTCTTGCAGGCCTGTCTTCTTGTCACTTCTCTGCTGCGAAGTGGCGTGGCCTAGTGGGTAGAACCCAGGTCTGGGAGTCAGACGGATCCGGGTTCTAATGCCGGCTCCACCACTTGTCTGCTGTGACCTTGGGCAAGTCATTTCACTTCTCTGGGTCTCAGTTACCTCACCTGTAAAATGGTATTTAAGACTGTAAGGCCTATGAAGGACGGGGACTGTGTCCAACACAATTATCTTGCATCTACCCCGGGGTTTAGTACTATGCCTGGCCCATGGTAAGTGCTTAATGAATACCACAATTATTATTACTATTATTACTAGGCTACACTGCTTCTCTCAATCTTGCTGCTTAGAGGGACAATGGAAGGGTGCAAGAAGAAAGGAAGGTTGTCTAAAAAAACAGAGTTTAAATCCTACTTAAACTGGAAGTAAACAAAATGTGGCGTGTAAGCTGGATCTGGGCTACCAATTTGGAAATCAGTCAGTCAGTCAGTCATTTGGATTTACTGAGCATTTACTGAGCACTGTACGCAGTACCAGAGAGAGAACAGTAGAAAAATATAACAGACACATTCCCTGCCCACAATGAACTTACAGTCTAGAGGAGAAGACCGACATTAAAAGACAGGATGTGGGCAAGCGGTCAGCGGCAAGACAGATGAGATCAAAGTACAGTGAGATCAGCATTAGAGGAGCGAAGTGTGTGGGCTGGGTCATAGTGGGAGAGTAGGTGAAGTAGGTGCAGGCAAGGGGATTGAGTGTTTTAAAGTCAAAGGTGAGGAGTTTCTGTTTGATGTAGAGGTGGATGGGCAACCACCGGAGGTTCTTGAGGAGCCGGGGAAACATGGCCTATACATTTTGTAGAAAAATGTTCTGGGCAGCAGAGTCAAATATGGATTGGAGTGGGCTGGAAGGTCAACAAGGAGGCTGATACAGTAATCAAGGCAGGAGAGGATAAGTGCCTGGATTAAAGTGCTCTCTGTGGAACTTCCAGAGACAGCAGCTCAGAGCTGGTTCTCAGCCATGAATACTGTCAGCATCTCTGCATGTCGCCACCCTCGATGCCATACAATGCAGGTGGTGTTGACTGGATCTGCTGCCGGGGCAGAGCCCAGAAGAGGTGCCAGAAATAAAATGCAATCCCTTTCATCTGTCAAATCCTCCCCTCCACGTACCTCTTCACTCTGCTGCTCTCAGTCAGCAGAAAGTCAATCGGTCAATCAATCGGTGAGCGCTTACTGTGTGCAGACCACTGTCTTAAGCACTTGGAAAGTACAATACGACAGAGTTGGCAGGAGGAATCCCTGCCCACGAGGAGCTTACAGCCTACAGGGGGAAGACAGGCATTAAAATAGATTAGGCAGAGGAGAAAAAGAATATTCATTTCATGGAATCCACCGGCCAAAACAATGACCCAACCAAGTATGAACAATGTTCCATTTGTACCCAGAGGACAAGCATTTCTGGTCACCACATTTTAAGAAAGATATTCATCTAGAAAAGTTGCGGAAAATCAATCAATAGAATTTACTGAGCACCTTATTTGAGGCTTGGGCTTTGCCCTTTGCCCTTGAGGAGATTACAATCTAGCTCAAGGAAACTAAAATGATCATGGGCAGATGAGGAGGGGGATCAGATTCCATATGATCATTGACTGGAAAGATGAAGGCTGAGCGGGGACCTGACTGAATTCACAAAATCCTCCAAAGTTTGTACATAAAAACTATTAGGCAATTCTGCGGTACTCAATCCTGCCCATATTTTCTTGCCGTTGAAGGATCCGGCTACTTTCTCCACTTTTACTTATGATTAGTATTTTGGGGGAGTGTCTTCTTTTAACAAGCCAACATCATGACTAGCTGGGTCTTTCCCTGAATGCTCCACATGAATCCATATTATCAGCACATACAAATTTTTTTGCTTTTAATCTTACACATTCATGTAAAGGTAGGGGTACGACAACCTCAGGTAATTTTAAAGCAATTGGGAGCTGAACTTGGGCATTCCTCGATCCCTTCAGTTACTCACCTACCCTCGATACCCTCGGTGGAATCCGACCAATACGAGTCTCTGGTGATATCTGAAGAACAGTCTGAAACGCCTGAATTTATCGATTCTTAAATGAAAGAATTCACAGTGGGATTGAAAATTAATTATGACATTTTTTTGGTGCTTACTCTGAGCTACATGCTTGGGTAGATAAAAGGTTATGAGACTTAGATTGTGAGCCCCATGTGGGACAGGGACTGTATCCAGCCCTACTGACTTGTTACTCAGCGTTTAGAACAGTGCTTGACATATACCAGGCGTTTAACCAATACCATTTTTGAAAAAAAAGATTAGACGAAGTCTCTTTCTCACAGTGGGGCTCACAATTTATTTTAGCTATTCACAGCTAAGAATGATCTAATAGATTCTCTAGACTGTAAGCTCATTGTGGGCAGGGAATGTGTCTATTTACTATTATATTGTACTCTCCCAAGCACTTAGTACAGTATTTTGCACACAGTAAGCGCTCAGTATATACAATTGAATGTATTCTTGTAGCCCAGCCTGCCTGTTTGGATCAAAATTTTCACTGTTTCAAGTGAGAAAAATCAGATGGTTTCTCTAATGTGACTTTCATCAGCAGGAAGGTTTCTTCAGGTTACCTCCTGAAAACATATATATTGACCATTTATAAATACAGTCTGCTTATTCCTGCACTTTATTTCCAAACTCCTGTGAATAATACTGAATAGTACAGGTTGTACTCCAGGAGAGAAGGTAGGATAGTCTCAACTTCGTAAAATTAGTGGGGTGTAAAGGTAGTTTATCATTGCTGTCATAAAATGGATCTCATGTTACCTTTTTTCCAAGATGTGTGTGTGTGTGTGTGTGTGTGTGTGTGCGCGCGTGGGGGGCAGGAGGTCAAGAAATAACCGTTATTGTTCCTACTTAAGGACTGTGTACAAAACTGCTTTTTATGGAGTTTCCTCCATGAAAAGGGCAGGTTTATGAGGCTGAGATAGTAAATTCAGTTGTAACTCAAGACGATGACAACTGCTTCTTTGAGGTTAGCAAAGAGTTGTAACAATTATAGTCTCTATTACACACAGGCAAATTGATTTAGGACTTAGAATGGATGGCTAGTCTATTAGGCAAAGAATATCATATTCAAACCAAACTAGCTTGGGAATGGTCTGCAGTTAAATCATAATTTGTATGTTTGTAAATTCCTTGACACAATCAAAGATTCTATTTTATGCCATGAACAATGTTTTTCTGAAATTCTCCAAGGCAGATGATAGAAACTAAAATAAGAGTACTGTCCAAGAGAATCACTCTACCACAGTAACACCACTCTTCTACAAGCATCAATGACTGATAAAGAGAAGTGTTTTGATCTCTTTCTATAAAATATTTTTCCTACAATTTTATTATTGAAAGAGAAACCTCCATATCTGCAGGTATGGTCGATTTAGAGGATTAAAGAAACCATTTTTAAGCTCCTTTTTAGAAAGGAGGCTAAACCTGAGTCTTCCAACTGTCTCCTTTAATTGAGATCCCAGAGAATCTGAGGGCAGAGACAACTTGAGACACTTACTTGGCGGCCCTGATGCCGGGAAAAATACAAATATGATGCCTCTTCCATTCCATGTAACATCTTTATTTAATTACCGCTACCTGTAATTTATATTAATATCTGTCTCCCCGGCTGGATTGTAAGGTCCTTGAGGGTAGGGATCATATCTACTTACTCTATTATACTCTACCAAGGGCTTAGTGGCATGCTGTGCCTAAAGTAAGCACTCAACAAATATAATTGATGGGATGATTGTTAGATTGGTTGATGGAGACTAGATTGCTACTTCCAGGGTGATGTATCTCCTGTCCTTAATTTCATTCATGCTTCTTACCTTGCTCTGAAATTTGTCTATCACCTTTGTAAGTGGAAAGTAATACGATTAAAAAAATTAATGATCCAGACGGTTGCCTACTCCACCTCAAGTCTCAGAAAAATGTTCCGCTCTCTTTTTCCCTTAGGATAGTTTTCCTTTTCCAACTACTGTTTGCCAAGTTAAACGCTCAATAAATACTACTGAATAAATGAAGTTGCCTGGACTCACTCTTGTCCTTGTTGCAGGCTCTATGGCCGGGTGGTTTTACTTCCTACCTACAGTACTGTGACAGTGTGAGTTCCGCGTGCGACAGGGACTGTGTCCAACCCGACTTGCATATATCTACCCCAGCGCTTAGTACAGTGCCTGGCACAGAGCAAGTGCTTGACGAATACCATAATTATTAATTATTATGATTGTTATTATTTTTATTACTTCCATTCTCTGTCTTTCAGGCTGTAGGGGGCTCACACCTTAATCTCTAACTTAATAGGACATTTCTGGGTGCACCCTGACCAGATGCCATTAGGTCCAACTCTACTCCTGATCTTCAGGAAGTGATTGTTTTAATGGAAGAGCCGTTCTGAAAGCCCGGGACCCAGGTTCGAGTTTGAACTTTGGTCCCCACATGCAGTATGACTTTGGGCAAATCACTTTGCCTCACTGCACTTCAGTTTCCTCTTCTGCAAAATGGGGATAAGGATTCCTACATTTCTACCTCCCTCCCAGGATTTCTGTGTGGGCAAAAATGAGATAAGTAGTGGGAGAGGGCTTTGGGAATAAAAACCAAACACAAAAACCAAGGCTTAATGCAATTGAGAGGGATGGTTAAGGTGGACAGATCAGGAAGGGGGCAGTGTGGGAGTCAGAAGGACCTGTGTTCTAATCCTGGTTCTGCCACTTGTCTGTTGTGTGACCTTGGGCAAGTCACTTCACTCCTCTGAGCCTCAATTACCTCATCTGTAAAATGGGGATTAAGACTGCAAAACCCATGTGGGATAGGGACTGTGTCCAATCTGATTACCTTGTATCTACCCCAGTGCTTAGTACAGTTTCTGGCACATAATAAGTGCTTAACAAGTACCACGGGAAAAAAAAAAGCTTTGGGGAGAGGGAAGGCAGCTGGAAATAAGGCTGTGTTTGATGTGGTTGAGGATAGAGAAAAAACTGGCAAAGGCTGAAGGAGAAAGAAAACTGATACTATACTTTAAAACTGGGTAGGAGATACCCTGAGGAGCCCAGCATCCTTTACCTGGAAACCCAGTGGCAAATAAACATTGTAATCACTGCTTTTTTTAGAGGACAAATCTCTGTCGTCTTCAACCACCTTTCAGGAGCATCTCTTTGATGTAAGGAGCCAGGGAGTCTACATCCTCAAACCTATCTTGACAGGAGTTCCTTCTGGGGACACTTTGGGTTTTAAATCTTTTTTTAACTTTGCCAGATTGTTTACCGACTAGATTTTCTCTCCTGCCTGGGAGTAAGGGCTGATGGGGATGGGTAGATACACTCCCCCAAAGGTGAATTCGCTTAGAAGCTCCTTCTGTTTGCATTCTGTCTACACTTAGTCTTCATTGTCCATCATGTTTGCTTTTAATATTGTAGTTACACTTATCTATGGAAAACTGCTCCGTCTTAGTCTTCAAAGGCCTCAGAAGCTTGAGGGATGGAAAGTGGGGAGAAAGAGGGAACGAAAAACCAAGGAAGAGATGTCAAGAATATTGAGTATAATAAGTGTCATGGGGAACAGTGTCAAGAGAAGAGTTGGCTAGGACAATTGCTAAGTCACCTTGGTAACAAAGTAGTACATCTTGATGGGAAAAAACAAACTAGGCTCTCATTTTTCTTTAGGTGGGTAGGTACTATAAGCTTCTTGAGGTCTTCTTGTTGTAACTTGCTCAAGTGCCTAGTACACTTCTTAACATTCAGTAGGTATTCAATAAATACTGCTGATTGATATACATACATATAGCTATTTGGGCAGAGAACTGCTAAAAATCCTTAGAAATTTAAAACTGATAGTAAGTGCTGCACCTGCCTAAAAATGATTTCTATAAGAGATCTGACCTGAAAGGAAACAGACTAATCCAGAAGCGGATCCTCAGAAGTTGCAACATTCCCAAAATATAGCAGAGAAAGAGGTGGTCTGACTCTTTAGTAATTATAATTTATCATAGTCTGAAAAGAGGAAATATAGCTGGGTGATCCAGAGACTTCGAATAATGGAATGATGGAAGGATTCAAGTTTTGCATAGGATATCTGACAGAAGAGGTATTTTGGCAATATAGCTAACCGAGTTAAAAATTGTAAATCCAAGCTGCAATTCTGGAACACTAGCAGATTTCCTCAATAGCAGAAGGAGGAGGAGGAAGAAGAGGAGGAGGAGAAGGAAGAGGAGTAATAATATTTATTGAATGCCTACTTAGTACAATACAGTTTACTAAGCACTTGGAAAGTACAAAACAAGCAAGTGACACCAGCCCAACAAGGAATTTACACTCGAATGTGGGGAGACACCCAGAAAAATATTTACCAATAGGGAAGTCAAATAGTAATACTAATAATTATGGTATTTGTTAAACACTTACTATGTGCCAAGCACTGTTCTATGCACTGGGCTAAGATATAAGGTAATCAGGTTGTCTCATGGGGGATTCACAGTTCTTAATCCTCAATTTACAGATGAGATAACTGAGTCATAGAGAAGTTAAGTGACTTGCCCAAAGTCACACAGCTGACAAGTGGAGGAGCTGGGATAAGAACTCACGACCTCTGACTCCCAAGCCCAAGCTCTTTCCAGTAAGCCACGCTGCTTTTCTCGTCAAAGGAAGTAACTGAATACACAATTGAATAGCATATAAAGTACTAATGTAGGGAACAAATAAGAGGAAAACGCAGGAGATTGCTGGTGAGTTTGTAGGAATAGATTGCTGGGAACTATTTGGGGAAGGCTTGTGTAAGAGATGGGATTTTAGAAGAGCACTGAACATGGGGATCCCTCTGGTAATTCAGATTTGCAGGGGGACAGAGGTCCAGAGGTCCAGGGAAGCAGTGTCGGTGAGGGGACAGGGTGGATGAGAAGAAGTTAGAGGATTAGCATGAGAGAAGCAAAAAGAGAGACCTGGGGAATAATGAGTATTCATTCTTTATCCCCCCCCCCCCCAACTCCACATCACTTATGAAACATCTGTAATTTACTTATTCATATTAATGTCTGTCTCCTCTTCTAGCCTGTAAGCTCATTGTGGGCAGGGAATGTGTATGTTCTATTGTACTCTCCCAAGCGCTTAGTACTATGCTCTGCACACATTTAGTGTTCAATAAATACGACTGACTGACTGAGTAAAGAAATGGGTGGGGATCACTGTTTTCAACAAGCTATATGGACTTTGGGGGAGAAAGAAAACTACTAGAAGTGAAGACCTGGATTTCAACAAGACCATTAAAATATATCATGCCACTGAAGCTAATTCGTTACTAAGGGAATTGAGGAGAAAATAGTATGACGGGTTTATGTCAATCAGTCACTGATATCTTGGCTCACACGGCAATGTACCAACCCCTTGATAGAGAACAGCAGAAGAAAAGCCACTTTCCCTGCCCTTACAGAGCCCTTAGGGAACTTGTAATCTAACTGGGGACTGACCAAGAAAAACCAAAACTTGAGATTTAATTGAGAAAACAAATGACAACCCAGTGAAAATGGAAAATCATTCAATCGCAAAAAAAGTGATAGAGGTCATCAAGCAAAAAGATGTCCTGAATGCTGTAACTGATAGATTCATTTTTCACTACTGTCTAATAATGAGGAGTACATGAACTAAAAAAACAACAACAGCATGCTATCTGATTAAAAATGACAACAGTACCCTTGAACATTTTATAGTGGACAAAAAAAGATTTGCTTCATAGAACGTGTAGTGACAGGCTTAATTATCAGTGGAAGCACACAATAATGCTTAAGTCATTAAAGATAATGGCAGCACATCTGGGTGTATCTGCTGCTGCCTTGACAAGGACTGAAATGCAATACATTGGGACATTAGCTACCTCTATGCGGAAAGTGCGTGCCAATGCAGTCCATCTTCTCTGCTGAGGGGAAACACTTATATGGAGACTCAAGGGGGTGATAAATGTTTATCATGAAACGTTTATTAGATGATGTGGGAATGATAAATATTTATCCCCTAGAGAGACTGAAGTTGTTAAAGTAAGCCCCTGCTTGTGTGCTTGTTTTTTTTGTTTTTGTTTGGTTTTTTTAATCTTGAAGGTTTTTCTGACGAAATGGGTTTCATTCATTTACACATATGCTACGGTCTACTACTGCAGATGAATTCTCAATAAATTTTAATTGGCAAGAGGTCAAACTAAAAAACCGAATATAAATCAAGTTACTGGATAGTTTATATGCTGAGAAGTTGCTGGCCCAAGTTGATGTAGTTAGCTCAATGTCCCCTTTACGCAGGTAGATATGTACCTTGATAGTGAGAAGCTATAACCTTTTGGGACTACGATAGAAAAAAAATTCTTCGACACTATATGAAAAATAGAGATTTATTTTCCCTTCCTGTTCTAAGAGGACTGTTCTGACATTTTTCAGTTCTCAGGTTCAGCTTTATGAGGATTTCCTGAATTTCTTCCCCATTTCTCTATCTTTAAGGCACTGGAAGAACTTAGCGTCATTTGCAAACATGGAGATTCCACTGTCCCCTCCCTCACCCGGATCATTTTCGAAGTTGGAAAACAAAACTAGTCTGAGTACTGATCTACGAAGGATCCCAAATTCTCCATCTTGCAAAGTGGCTACTTATCCCCTCCCTTTGTTTTTTTTTAGCTGGCTGTTTATCCATGATAGATCAAATCCTCCAGTGCCTTGATTACTGGTCTGGGGGGCAATCTTTGACGTGGATTCTTGTCAACTGCCTTTAGAAAATCCAAATATTATTCTATTCCATAGTTGCTCTCTTCAAAGGCTTAAAGACCTCTCAGAAGAAACAAGAAGCATCATGGTCCATTGATTCAATTAATCTGCCACATACAGCAGTGAAACTCACCAATCTAAAATTCCCAGGATTGCCTCTGGAGACCTTCATGTAGAGTGTATTTGCCTTGCTAATCACCCAGTTTTCCAGTAAGGTGAAGGCTGTCTGAGACGATGGGTAACGCACTTTGGCCAGCAGTCCCCATGATTTCCTCTTGAGTTGTTTCGGATCCTGGATGCCATCTGGTCATGGTCATTTGTTCAGTTTGGTCAAGATATGGTCTTAATTTGATCCATTTCCTTTACCTGTCACAAAAAATTTTAAAACTGTGAGTGTGGTCCCTCTAGACTGTAAGCTCGTGGGCAGGGAATGTATCTGTTTATTGTTGTACTGTACTCTCCCAAGCCCTTAGTACAGTGGTTTGCACACAGTAAGCACTCAATGTGACTGACTGAATGAAATCCCTTCAGCACCTTCCTCAGTAAAAATGGAACTAGAGAATTCACTGAGCCGTTATGCTACCTCCCTTCAGTTTCAATGTAACCCTAACTCTAGTTCAAATGATGATGATGATGATGATACTATTAACAAGTATCATTATCATTATTGTGGGAACAGCAAGGCTTAGTGGAAAGAGCACGGGCTTGGGAGTCACAGGTCATGGGTTCTAATCCCAGATCTGCCACTTAGCTGTGTGACTTTGGGCACGTCACTTAATTTCTCTGCACCTCAGTTACCTCAACTGTAAAGTGGGGATTAAGACTGTAAGCCCCACGTGGGACAAACTTATTACCTTGTATCTACCCCAGCACTTAGAACAGTACTTGGCACATAGGATGTGCTTAACAAATACCATCATCATCATCATCATAACAATAATCATTTAAAGTACTCAATCAGCTCACCCCATCCTACCTCACTTCACTGATCTCCTACTTCAGCCCAGCCCACACATTTTGCTTTAGTGCCAGCTGACTCACTAGGCCCCGATCTCTTTTATCTTGCTTCCAACCCCTTTCCCAAGTCCTCCCCCAGCCTGGAAATCTCTCCCACTCCATATGCACCAGACTGCCACTCTCCCCACCTTCAAAGCATTATTAAGGTTACATCTCTTCCAAAAGGCCTTCCCTAATTAAGTCCCCTTTCCCCAACTCCCTCTTCCTTTTACATGGTCTGTGCAGGTGGATCTGTGACCTTTGGATATTTGATATTCACCCACCCTCAACCCCCACAGCGACTTGTGAATGTATCTTTAAATTTTAAATTATTTACATTAATGTCTGTCTCCTCCTCTAGACCGTTAGCTCACTGTGGGCAGGGAACATGCCTGCTAACTCTGTCGCACTGTACTCTCCCAAACGCTTAGTACAGTTCTCTGCACCTAATAAGTGCTCAATAAAGCACTTGATAGATTGATGATGGTACTTGTTAAATGCTATGTGCCAGTCACTGTACTAAGCGCTAGGGAAGATACAAGATAATCAGGTTGGACACAGTCCCGGTCCTCCACGGGACCCACTGTCTAAGCAGGAAGGAGTAGGATTGGGAGTGCAGAGAGGCATTTTTATGGTGGTGTCCAGCTAGAAGAGCTGTATTGTACTCTCCCTAACCCTAAACCTTGCCCTTCAAGCTATTTGCTTATTTCACCCACAACCACAGCCATGCAGGGGGCAGTTCTGCCTCAAAGGCTAATAAACTAGCTGTTCAATATGTCCAAAACCGAACTCTTCATCTTCCCTCCCAAATCCTCTTCGCCACAAAACTTTCTCATCATCCCAGTCTCAGAAGCCCACAACCTTAGCATTTTCCTTGTCTTTTCTATGTCTTTCAATTCTCACAGTCCACTGGGAATCACTGCTGGGTTTTCCACAGTTCCTGGACCTACCCCTTTCTTCTCCAGGCAAATAGCCACCCCCTGGGACAGGCAGTCATCACATCTTGGCCAGACTAGTGTAACAGTTTCCTCACTGAACTCCCTGTCTCCAATCTCTCCCCTCTCCAGTCTACATTATTTTTCTAAAATATTACCCTACGACTCTTATATTTATTATCATTCTTGTCTCTTGTTATTCTCATGGTCTTATTATTTCATCTTTCCAGAGGTGTCTGTCACCTATTCCCTTTCGCTTTTAATTCTGAGATGGTGAGCTCCTTGGCAGCCAGGGTCTTTGTCTAATTCTCATCTGTGTAGTTTTTTTCCCCAGAGCTTAGTAGAGTGTTGGGCACACAGTAAGAAATAGTATTACTCTTACTGCATTTCCCCACTCCTTAAAAGTCATCAGTGGTTAACCACTACTTTCCACATCAAGTAGAAACCCAAGGCTAATTTTTTTATGGTAATTTTTCTGCACTGCCAGGCAGCAGTGTGCAGAATAAAGATTGAAGGGGGAGAGGCTGGAGACCATTGAAAAGATGGAGAGAATAGTCTATTCCTGAGGAGATACGAGCTTGAAGCAAGGTGGAGGGTGTTTGGGTAGAGAGGAACAATAATAATAATAATAATTACTATGGCACTTAAGTCCTCACTTTGCGCCAAGCACTGATCTAAGTGCTGAGTTAGATACAAGTTAATGGGGCAGCTGAGGAGTGGCAGAGCCGGAATTAGAACCCACGACCTCCGACTCCCAGGACCGTGAGCATTCCATCGAGCCACGCCGCTTCTCTAAAAAATAGGCATGAATGAATGAATGCGTGTTGTGGTGCACTCTGCCAAGCGCTCAGCCCAGTGCAGCGCACCTAGGAAGGGCTCCATCAATACCACCGATTGACTGACTGACTGACCGATCGAAGAAACGTGGCGGGTGGTAAGGCTTGAGGCCTGGGGCCACCTCGGGTAGGGTGGCGGCCTGGGCGACGACCAAGAGCGGCCAGAAAGGGCTCCGGTCTTCTCTCTTTTGCTCTTTTTTATTTTGTTTTGTTTTTTGGTCGGCCGGGGGGGCTTTGTCTTAGGCGTTGAGGGCCAGATCCCCCTCAGCCTCGGCCCTCACCGTCACCTCGGTCGCCATTGCAGTGTGGCTCAGTGGCAAGAGCCCGGGCTTGGGAGTCAGAGGTCATGGGTTCTAATTCCGGCTCTGCCACTCGTGTGCTGTGACCTTGGGCAAGTCACTTCACTTCTCTGGGCCTCAGTGACCTCATCTGTAAAATGGGGATTAAAACTGTGAGCCCTACTTGGGCCAAACTGATTACCTTGTATCCCCCCAGCGCTTAGAACAATGCTTTACACATAGTAAGCGCTTAACAAATACCATCATCATCATCAACATCATCCATGAACGAATGCCCACGTAGGCACGGTCCCATACCGTGGGAGGTAGCGTGGCTCAGTGGAAAGAGCCCGGGTTGGGGAGTTAGAGGTCGTGGGTTCCCATCCCGCCTCCGCCCCTTGTCAGCCGGGTGACCTTGGGCAAGTCACTTCACTTCTCGGGGCCTCAGTGACCTCATCTGGAAAAATGGGGATTAAAAAGAAAAAAATGTGAGTCCCACGTGGGACCATCTGATTACTTTGTCTCTACCCTGATGCTTAGAACAGTGCTCAGCACATAGTAGGCGCTTAAGAATCACCATCATTATTATTACGTGGCTCAGTGGAAAGAGCCTGGGCTTGGGAGTCCGAGGTTATGGGTTCGAATCCCAGCTCCACCGCTTGTCAGCTGGGTGACTTTGGGCAAGTCACTTCACTTCTCTGTGCCTCAGTTCCCTCATCTGTAAAATGGGGATGAAAGACTGTGAGCCTCACATGGGACAACCTGATGACCCTGTATCTGCCCCAGCGTAGAAAAGTGCTCTGCACATAATAAGCGCTCAATAAATACTATTGAATGAATTACTATGATGAGTCAGAGGTGGTGGGTTCGAATCCCAGCTCCGCCACTTGTCAGCTGTGCGACTGTGGGCTGGTCACTTCACTGGGCCTCAGTCCCCTCATCTGTCAAATGGGGATGAAGACGGTGAGCCTCACGTGGGACAACCTGATGACCCTGTACCTCCCCCAGCGCTGAGAACAGTGCTCGGCACAGAGTAAGCGCTCAATCAATCCTCCTGAATGATTATCATCATCATCAGTGTGGCTCAGTGGAAAGAGCCCGGGCTTGGGAGTCAGAGGTCATGGGTTCGACTCCCAGCTCTGCCACTTGTCAGCTGGGTGACTGTGGGCCAGTCACTCCCCTTCTCTGTTCCTCAGTGACCTCATCTGTAAAATGGGGATTAACTGGGAGCCTCACGTGAGACAACTTAATGACCCTGGATCTCCCCCAGCGCTTAGAACAGTGCTCTGCACAGAGTAAGCGCTTAACAAATACCAACATTATTGAGAAGCATTGTGGCTCAGTGGAAAGAGCCCCGGCTTGGGAGCCCGAGGTCATGGGTTCGAATCCCGGCTCTGCCACTCGTCAGCTGGGTGACGGTGGCCCAGTCACTTCCCGTCTCTGGGCCTCAGTGACCGCCTCTGGAAAATGGGGATGAAGCCTGTGAGCCTCACGTGGGACCACCTGATGACCCCGGCTCTACCCAGCGCTGAGCACAGGGCTCTGCCCACAGTAAGCGCTTAACAGCTACAAACGGCACCGCCCTCCCCGTCGGGGCCTCAGGCCGCGTCGCCTCAGCGCGGCAGGGGCGGACCGCGGGGAGAGCAGGCCGGAAGTGACGTCGCGGCCGCCTCCCGCCCGGCCGAGGTTTCCCTTCCGGCGCCCTGAGCACTTCCGGTGGGAGGGGGGCAGCGCCATGGCGGCGGCTGAGGCGGCCGAGGGACCCCGCGGCCTGTGAGCGAGCGAGCGAGCGAGCGGGCGGCCGCCCCCGCCCCCTCCGCTGCCCGCCTTCGCTTCATGGGGCCGGAGCCCCGCGGCCCCCGCCGGCTCTAGGAGAGAGGGGGAGAGAGAGCGGCGCCAGCGGGAAGGGCCCCGCCTGAGGGGAAGAGCGGGCTCCCTCCCCCGCCCGCTCCCCCCCCCCCCGTCATGGCGCCGGTGCAGCTGGACAACCACCCGCTCGTCCCGCCCGCCGGCGGCGGAGGAGGCGGCGGCGGGAGCGGGCCCGGCTCGGCGGCGGCGGCGGCGGCGGCGGCGGCTCCTCCTCCTCCTCCCCCCCCTCCGCCCCCCCCGGCGGGAGCGGCCGTGGCGGCGGCGGCGGCGGCGGCGGCGGCCACCAGCCCCGGCTACCGGCTGAGCACCCTCATCGACTTCCTCCTCCACCGGGCCTACGCCGAGCTCACCGTCCTCGCCGACCTGTGAGTGCTCCCGCCCGGGAAACCACGCTCCTCCCCTTCATTCGGGACCATTTAGTGAGCGCTCACTATGTGCGGGGCGCTGCACTCACCGCCCGGGAAACCACACTCCTTTCATTCATTCGGGAGGATTTAGTGAGCGCTCACTATGTGCGGGGCGCTGCACTGAGCGCCCGGGAAACCACACTCCTTTCGTTCATTCAGTCGCATATATTGAACGCCTACTGGGTGCAGGGCACTGCACTGAGCGCCCGGGAACCCACACTCCTTACGTTCATTGGGGAGGATTTAGTGAGCGCTCACTATGTGCGGGGCACTGCACTGAGCGCCCGAGAAGCCACAGTACTTTCATTCATTGGGGAGGATTTAGTGAGCGTTTACTATGTGCGGGGCACTGCACTGAGCGCCCCGGGAAACAACAATCCTTTCATTCATTGAGGAGGATTTAGTGAGCGCTCACTATGTGCGGGGCACTGCACTGAGCGCCCCGGGAAACCACAGTCCTTTCATTCATTGAGGAGGATTTAGTGAGCACTCACTGTGTGCGTGGCGCTGCACTCACCGCCCGGGAAACCACACTCCTTTCGTTCATTCAGTCGCATATATTGAACGCCTACTGGATGCAGGGCACTGCACTGAGCGCCCGGGAACCTACACTCCTTTCGTTCATTCGGGAGGATTTTGTGAGCGCTCACTATGTGCGGGGCACTGCACCGAGCACCCGGGAAGCCACACTCCTTTCATTCATTGGGGAGCATTTAGTGAGCGCCCACTATGTGTGGGGCACTGCACTGAGCGCCCAGGAAACCACACTCCTTTCGTTCATTCAGTCGCATATATTGAACGCTTACTGGATGCAGGGCACTGCACTGAGCGCCAGGGAACCCACACTCCTTTCGTTCATTCGCGAGGATTTAGTGAGCGCTCACTATGTGCGGGGCGGGGCACTGCACTGAGCGCCCGAGAAGCCACAGTGTTTTCATTCATTGAGGAGGATATAGTGAGCACTATGTGCAGGGCACTGCACTGAACGCCTCGGGAAACCACACTCCTTTCGTTCTTTCAGTCACACTTAGTGAGCACTATGTGCAGGGCACTGCACTGAGCGCCCGGGAAGCCACACTCCTTTCATTCTTTCAGTTGTACTTAGCGCTATGTGCAGGACACTGTACTGAGCGCTGGGAAGCCACAATGCTTTCATTCAGTCGTGTTTATTGAGCGCTTACTATGCAGGGCACTGGACTGAGCGCTTAGGGATCCACAGTGCATTTGTTCTTTCAGGAGTATTTATTGAGCACTTACTGGGTGCAGAGCACTGAACTGAGCACTCAAGAAACCATAATGCATTCATTCTTTCAGGACTATTTATTGAGCGCTTACTGTGTGCAGGGCATTGGACTGAGCCCTTGGAAAACTATAGTTCGTTCTTTCAGTCGTATATATTGAGCGCTTACTATGTGCAGAGCACTCGACTGAGCGCTTGGAAAACTATAGTTCATTCTTTTGCCGTATATATTGAGTGCTTACTATGTGCAGGGCACCGGACTGAGCGCCTGGGAAACCACAATGCATTCGTTCTTACTCTCGTATTCATTGAACGCTTACTATGTGCAGGGCACTGCACTGAGCGCCTGGGAAACCACATTGCACTCGTTCTTTGTCGTATGTATTGAGTGCTTACTATATACAGGGAACTGGACTGAGCACTTGGGAATCCACAATGCATTCATTCTTTGTCGTATTTATTGAGCGCTTACTATGTGCAGGGCACTGGACTGAGTGCTTGGAAAACTAGAGTTCATTCTTTCAGTCGTGTTTATTGAGCGCTTGCTGGGTACAGAGCACTGGACTGAGTGCTTGGGAAACCACAATAGTCTTTCTTACTCTCGTATGTATTGAGTGCTTCCTATGTGCAGAGCTCTGCACTGAGCGCCTGGAAAACCACAATGCATTTGTTCTTTCAGGAGTATTTGATGAGCGCTTGGGAAACCACAATGGATTCATTCTTTCAGGAGTATATATTGGGTGCTTGCTGGGTGCAGGGCACTGGACTGAGCGCTTGGGAAACTGCAATACATTCATTCATTCAGTTATATTTATTGAATGCTTACTATGTGCAGAGCACTGAATTGAGTGCTTGGGAAACTACAGTACATTCATTCAGTCATATTGAGCTCTTAATTGTGCAGAGCACTGGACTGAGCGTGTGGAAAGTACAATACATTCATTCAGTCAGTCAAATTTAGCGAGCACCTACTGTGTGCAGAGCACTGTACTGAGCGCTTGGCGTAGTGGATAGAGCAGGGTCCCGGGAGTCAGATGGTCAAGGGTTCTAATCCCGCTCTGGTCATATCTGCTGTGTGACCTTGGGCAAGTCACTTTACTTCTCTGTACCTCCGTGACCTCATCTGTAAAATGGGGGTTGAGACTGTGAGCCCCAGGTGGGACAGGGATTGTATCCAACCCGATTTGTTTGGATCCACTCCAGTGTTTAGTACAGCGCTTGGCACATAGTAAGCGCATAACAAATACCACAATTATTAAACTTCTCTGTGCCTCAGTTAGCTCATCCGTAAAATGGGGATTAAAAGTTTGAGCCCCACGTTGGACAACCTAATTGCCCTCTATTTACCCCAGCGCTTAGAACAGTGTTTGGCATATAGTAAGCTCTCAAATACTATAATTGTTGTTCATTGTACTCCGCCCCCGGCCCCAACGGGCCTCCCAGTGTTCTCGCAGTGGGGAGGAAGAACAAGAGTTAGTAAATGCAGAACCCATCTTTCTCTGCCCCGTCCTTTCCCTCCCCTGTCACCCTCCCTCCTTTCCCTCCTTTGTAACAATTGCCCATAATTAAGATATGAAGCATTTACTAGGTGCTGAACACCAGGGTAGGCCAATCTATGGCGGGGAAGCAGCATGGCTCAGTGGAAAGAGCCCGCCTTTGGAGTCAGAGGTCATGAGTTCGACTCCCGGCTCTGCCACTTGCCAGCTGGGTGACTTTGGGCAAGTCACTTAACTGCTCTGTACCTCGGTTACCTCATCTGTAAAATGGGGATTAAGACTGTGAGCCCTATGTGGGACAACCTGATTACCTTGTATTCCCCCCAGCGCTTAGAACAGTGCTCGGCACATAGTAAGCGCTTAACAAGTGCCATCATTATTATTATTATCTATTGAGCGCCTGCTATGTGCAAAGCACTGTTGTAAGCGCTTGGGAGAGGACAGTACAAAATAATGGGATCACACTCTGCCCCTGGCCCGCACCGGGCTCCCATTCTTGGAGGTGAGGAAGAGCAGGAGTTGATGATAAGATGGTGTTTGTTAAGCGCTTACAATAGGTCAACTGCTGGGGCAGGTACAAGTTAATCAGGTTAGTCACAGTCCCTGCCCCACATAAGGCTCACAGCCTTAGTCCCCATTTTACAGGTGAGGGAACTGAGGCACAGAGAGGTGACTTGCCCAAAGGCACACCGCAGAGCTGGGATTAGAACCCAGGTCCTTTTGTCTCGCAGGCCCGTGCTCTATCCACCTTTTATTTGCCAGCTGCTCTTTCTCTCTCTCCTCCCCAGGTGGCAGCCTGATCTCACCTTCCTCCAACTCAAGTGACCCCAAGAGCTGTTGGATTTATGTTTCTCAGGACGAAGCAGCTGCCCCGAGTGGGTGGCCAGGGAGGGTGTCTGTTTACTGTTCTATTGTACTTCCCCAAGCGCTTAGTACAGTGCTTTGCACACGGTAAGCGCTCAGTAAATACGACGGAATGAATGGCCCCCTCCATGTCTTTGCTTCTGTGGCTTTTGAGGCTTCTCATACCTCCGCAGAAATTGCCCATCCAGCTCTTTTGCCGTAAAGGCGTTCAACTTTCCACTTACAGGAGCAAGTTTTATAATCCAAGGGTTTTGTAACTGTGGGAGTCGAGATGTTTCATTCAATAGGGTTTATAAACCCAGGTCAAAAGTTTTGGGGGCACTTTAGTAGTTAGGATTGACAGTTCTAGCGAGGACCTGGTTCAATAACCCATCTGATGTTTAAAGGAAGAATTAGATTGTGTTGGAGTTCTGACGTCTATATAGTTGATCTGCTGGGTGTTCAAAGCAGACAGGGAACCGTAAAAACAATTCATTTGGGAAAGTTATATGCTTTAGGGAAGAGAGACAGCTCAAAAGTCACTTCATCGAAATTTTGAAACTATGAATTATACTGTATAGAAACTAGAAGGCGATGCGGCCACCTTTCTGAAAAGTTTAGAAGTGAAATTCTGTGGTGGTGTCTCCAAGTTTTATCTCATGAACGTCTTTATTCCAGTGACTATCGGACCCGAATTGAATATTTTCACTCCATTCCCATGGAGTAACAGGGACCAGAGTCAGAACCGGTGCCTGAGTCTTCTGCCTCATTGTCGGTCACTTTGTCTTCTTGGACGACTTTCAAAGTGTTCAGATGATACCAGTCTATAGGATGAATTGGCGGAAGAAAGATACTTTTAGATGACACAGAACCAGCTAAAATCTGTTTTTGTGGCACTGTATGTAGGTAGAGCAAAATTCCTTTCAAAACCATTTTTAATTATCCTTCCTTGTTGGATAAATTATGTGGATAATTTTTGTCTCTGATTCACTTTTTTGTAGATAAGGAATTATTTTTATAAGGAAATTGTAAGTAATCAAACCCTAGCCAGCAGTTGCTTTTTTGATGGTCTCACCCCAGTTCATGACTTCTTCTGGCCATCCTTTCTAAAAAAAACCCCAGTTCACTCATTTCTACTCTAACGCATGTGTTCATGATGCAATTCGGATACAACGCTTTTTGTACAGTATGAGTCTGTTCTGGGTATAATTCTAATCACAGATTGGCCCAAGAAGATTCGAGAAACTTTGTTGTGCAGATGTTGTCAGTCAAGGTGTGAAACTCTACACTCGTCAGCCTCTGCCTTTTTACTTCACTGTGCAATACTTTGGGGTTTTTTTGGTGTGTGTTTTTGCAACTTTATGGTACCCCCAATTCTGCCCCAAAGGATATTTTCACTTCTTGTTATTGAGCAGGACATGATGACAAAATTAGTGAATGTTCTTCCAACCACACAACAAGCTAGATACAACAGCATGTGGTGTTGGAAGAAATGGATGTGTGCGGCATCAAAGTCGAGTATTCGACAAGAGCTCTGTAAAACGAGGTGTCCAGTGTTCAAGCAGCAGATATAATGACAATACAGGAAAGTGTTTCAAAAAGTGTCAGTCATGTTGGTATCGTCTACCCCATCGACCAATGATTCTCATTAAATTAGCGGTTAACATAATGTGATTTTCCCCATCAGACAAGGTTCTTCAAGAAATTAACTACCATGTTAGAGCAGAAATGACTGTACAGGTTTCTGGTAGGGAAGCAATCTTAGTCATAGACATGATGCTGAAGAAGTTTCTTTTTGCATGCAGTATTTAACCCTCCCTGCTCTTTTTTCCAAAATAATTTGGATACCCTTCCCCTCACCAGATTTTAATGTGATATTTTTGCAGCATGGTTTACTTTTGCCTAATGAATGGGAGACTTTAAGAAAAGCCCAATGAGTCCTGATCTTCTGTTCTGAAAGTGGCAACAGGTTGATTGGAGGATCCATATGATGGTTGTTCTAAATCCATCAATCAGTGGCATTTATTGAGCACTTACCGTAGCAGAGCACTGTACTGAGCACTTGGGAGAGTACAATACAGTAGAGTTGTGAGATACACTCCCTGCCCACAGTGAGGTTACAAGTCTGAAGGTGAAGACAGACTTTAATATAAATAGCTGATAAACTGCTATGGGCCCAAGAGTGGGGTGAATACCAAGTGCCTTAGGGATACAGACCCAAGGGCGTGGCATGACATTGAACGGAAAGATATTCATTCATTCGTTTGATCGTATTTATTGAGCGCTTACTATGTGCAAAGCACTGTACTAAGCACTTGGGGAAGTACAGTACCACAACAGACCCATGCCCTGCTATCAGATGCACCATCTACCTTAACGTTCCCTGCGGTTACGTCCTATAGACCACTTCTTTTTGAATTTACTCAACCCTCTTGTGTACCTACTGGTGTTTTCGGCCTGATTAAATGGCAGACTCCCCGTAGCTTGGAGGAACGACTGAGATGGGCAGCTTTTCTTGAGGGAAAATTCGAGCAACTGGTTGTGTTTATCAGCATTCAAGGAATGCTTTGAGAAAATTCATGTTAGATCGTTACCCATGGATAGGAATGGTCATTTGAATCCTCTGCAAATACTGAACCATCTTGGAAAAACTATGATATAATAGTTACGGCATTTGAAAATGTAGAGCCAGTAGAGTGTCCATCTCAATTCAAGCTGACCCTAATGTCCCAATTTGTCATCCACTGCACATGTAAAGTAAAAATTTACCCTCAGAAAAACCATTCCTCAATTTTGCATACGATTATTTTTGACCTGTGTGACCAAATTCAACCAGTGAACAATGAAGTCATTTAAGTGCGGGGTTTTAATAAGGCACTTCATGGGTGCTAAGCACTGGGGTAGATACAAGCTAGAAACACCTTCCCTGTGCTACACGGGTGTATAATCCGTATAATATAGTATAATCCATATATATATAATCTGTATATATATATATAATCCGTATATAATCCGTATAATCTGTATAATATAGTATATAAAATACTATAAATACTATTGAATGAATAATCTAAGAATTTTACGAACTTGTGGATCCCCCACAGTGTAGCTATGTGTGTCAAACTAGAGAGAACTGGCCTGGACTCACTTTGACCACAAAGTTTGCAGTAGGTAAAAATGTAACACTTTTGTTTGGGTTATTTATTGAACATATGGCAGCCCTGAGCCTGCAACTAATCTGTTCCTTGTGAGGAATGTTAAGACTGTTAGAATGGGTTTTGAGTAAAACTCCTCAATTTAAACTACTTTGGAAGGAGGTTCATAAACAGGCATTATCCTCATCACATTTGTTGTAGACTGTAAGCTCATTATGGCCAGGGAAGGTGCCTGCTAATTCTGTTGTAATGACTCTGCCAAACATTTAGTACAGTACTCTGCACATAGTAAGTGCTCAATAAATACGACTGATTGATCTACAGCATTAATTTTGCTCAGACTATGCAGCATCTTGTACTAGGGAAAAAGTGTATTTTTAAATTTACTTTGAAGCATCCAGAGTGTAAAAATATTTTTATAATTCTCCTATTTTAATCTTTCAAGAAAGTATTTACTGTTTTCATTAAAGTCTTGTGCCACTTAAGTGAAGTTTTAGCCTAATTAGCCATAACATGCAGCAAGCGATAGATCTGTTGTTTTTTAATTTCTTCTGTGGTTATCAGTGTTGGTGTTCATACAGATCATACCAGGAAACTATAGTATTTGGAAGAAAATACACCATAAGTATTGTTCTTCATATCCCTTTTTTTTGTTGTTGTTTTAACAGACTGCCAAGGAAGACTGATATGGAAAGGTGAGTCTTTGAAAACAGCATGACTTTTTGCATGGGATTTGGCCCAAGTCCTGTTGGGGGTGTGTTATTCTTTCTTAACTCTGTCAGCTGGGTTCAGGGGTGTTTTAAGTAGCCTGGTGCACCTCTCCACCTACCCTAGGGCAGCTAATCAAGTCAGTCAGTCCACAGTTTTAGGGAGAACCTACTTGAGGGCAAAGCACTATACTTATCACATCCTTCTAGACAGAGCTCATTGGGAACAGGGAATGAGTCAGTTTATTTTTATATCATACTCTCCCCAGCGCTTAGTACTATGCTTTGCACACAGTAGGCACTCCATACAGATGATTGAATGAATGAATGACAAAACTCGGTATAGGCATTCTTCCTTTTTTTAATCGTGTCAGAGTCGATAGTCTTCTCTCTTTAGCACCTGTTGCATTTAGAATTTTGCATCTTTTTTTTACAGGAAAATAGAAATAGTGCAGTTTGCCAGCCGTACACGCCAACTCTTTGTTCGATTACTGGCTTTAGTAAAATGGGCTAATAATGCTGGAAAAGTGGAAAAATGTGCGGTAAGTAAGGCTTTGTTTCTTAAGGTGGCATAAATATCATTTTTGATTATTAAGTTCCTCCTCAAACTTACAGTTGGCTCTCTTAAACAATTGAGAGGTTTCAAATACCAGAGTAATCATGTCTTTGTACAAATGCGTAATGGTTTGTGTTAATGAACTTCAGGAAAGTCTTGACAGTTGTTTAAGGAAACGAATGAATGAATGAATGTTGGATCAAAGAAAGTCCCACTTCTCAGTTGCTGTGAATTACATTTTTTCCCCCCTTCATGTAAGGGTTAGGGGTGCTTCTGGGGAATTGGCTAATTCTTTGAAGGGTGTACAGTTGTCTAAATAGAGGAAAACTGAAATTATAAAAGCTTGTAAAGAGTTGTGAATTTTTGAAAAGTCTCGCTATATTTTACGAAGTGGTAGTTACTCTTTTCTTTAATCCAACCTTTGAGTCAGACGGTTTGATGTCCGGTATTCAGGATTTGATTTCCTTAAACTGAGGCATGAGTAAATGATGTTCGAAATGGGAAAATAAGTAGTCTTTGGTGTACTTTGTTTCGAAGATGATTTCAAGCTTTTTAGACCAACAAGCCATCCTCTTCGTGGACACTGCTGATCGTTTGGCGTCGTTGGCCAGAGATGCTTTGGTTCACGCTCGCCTACCCAGTTTTGCCATTCCTTATGCCATCGACGTACTCACTACTGGGTCCTACCCCCGTCTACCAACGTGCATTAGGGTAAGCTGCGTGCCTTTTCAGCATGTAATAAATCTTAAATGCGTTTGATTTTGGTATTCAGCTTTACTGTTGTCAATGTCATGTGGGTTAGATAAATCAAAGGGGTTTTGCCTTCGGTTTTTCACAAATATTTTGAAATGATTATATCCAAGTCCTTCCAATGAAGTTCTTTGGTAAATTAATAGGGGCAGTAAAAATTGGGGGGCTTTACCGAAACTCCCCCCCACACTGCTTTTTGGGTGAGATGTAGCTGTGAAATTGCTGATCAGTTTTAAAAGTGAAACTATTATGTAATGTTTGCTTTTTGGAAATTTCCTTCACAAAGTCACCGATTCATCATGTATTTCATCCTAGAAATTTTAGTTGGTGTGATTTTTTTTTTTCTTGAACCTCGGTGTAGTGACTGAATTGTCTCCCAAGTATAGAGCTGAAAGAAGATGGAATTGCATTCAGTCCTTTAGATGTGAACAAGTAATGTTGGGTTTTTTTCCCACTCTGTTTTCTATATTCAGAGGACTTGTGGCTTCCTGCTCATTGTTTTATCGTCCCTCCCAAAGTGGGTGTTTGATCCAGTCTCTTGTAAGAAATCCAATAAGTACAGGTGCATCACATAAACTGCCCTCCCTGCACCCAAGAGCCTACTTTTGTGTTTTGAATGAGGCTTATTTCATTATCTTGACTCTCATATAGGATAAAATCATTCCGCCTGACCCGATTACCAAAATCGAGAAGCAGACCACACTGCATCAGCTTAATCAGATTCTCAGACATCGACTGGTGACCACAGACCTCCCCCCTCAGTTGGCAAATCTTACAGTCGGTAGGAACCTGACATTCGTTTTTTCCTTCTTGAAATGACTCATGTTTTGGAACCTTTCAAACGATGGGCTAAGAAAGTGAATTTAGAAGCGTTAAGTCCGTCCCGTTAATCACATGAGTGAATTTTAGGATAGGTAGCTTAGGATATTATCTCCAAGGAAAAATTTGCAGTTTTTGCTATTAGTGAGTTTACAAACAACGGCACGTGGGTTTTGTGAGGAATCGTGCATCCTTGGGAAGGCAGGTAAGGTTGGCACCTATCTGCTGGAGAAGGAAAAGTAGGTGGGTGCAAGGACCTAGGTTACAGAATCATTTACTTGGGGGTAGAGATGTAAAAGATTGGGAAAAAAACCAACAGGTGTATTTGTGGGGTTGCAGTGTAGGGGGGCAGCTTTTTCTTACAGACTTTCCCCTTTGAAAAGTTCATTATCTTTTCGACTGATGAATGTAATAATTCTTATTCAGGACAGATTAACTCTTCAGATCTTGTTGGAATGAACTTTAGGCCCATAAAGTCATCATCAGTGTCTTCTTTTTGAGTGTCGAGTGTGCCTATCTCTTCTGCATCACCCATTTACTTGGATCCCTTAGCCTTTAAGCAGTTGATATTCACCCCATCCTCAGCCCCACAACACAATGTACACATCTGTTATATATATATATATATATATATATCTGTAAGGTCCTTGTGAGCAGGGACCACGTCTGCCTACTCTGTTACATTGTACTCTGCCACGCGCTTAGTACAATGCCCTGCACACACAGTAAATGCTCAGTAAGTTTCATTGATTGTGAAGCATTATACTAATTACTTGGCAGAGCAGAAACGAAGCAAAACACATGATCCTTGCCCTCCAGGAGTTTTCAGTTTAAGGGATGGACAGTTAGTATTTACTACAGAGGGAGGAAAAAGAAGTGTGAGGGATAGCAAGAAAGGTAATAATAATAATAAATATAGTATTTGTTACACTGCCAGGCACTGTACTAAGCACTGGGGTGGATACAAGCAAATCAGGTTAGACATAGTCCCTGTCGCGCGTAGGGCTCACAGTTTTAATCCCCATTTTACAGATGAGGTACCTGAGGCCCAGTGAAGTGACTTGCCCAAGGCCCAAGAGCAGACAAGGGGCCGGGATTAGAACCCATGACTTAGTCATGGGTTCAGGAAGTACAGATGTATTAGGATGGAAACGAGGAATAAACAATTGAATATACAACTGTAATTATGCCTGGGTGCCTGAGTGCTGAGGAGAGGAATAAAGGGGATGGTGGGCTGATATCTTTTGGATCCAGAAGAAGTTCCAGGTAACTCAGTGCAAACCGTTCTGGATCCCGCTCCCTGAAGCAGACTTACATTTTCTTTCATTCCTCCCCGCCGCTCCTGTAACCTCCCCCTTTTGGTTGAACTGTCACAGAACCCTGGAATAGTTCTGTTGAAACCTGCAGCAATCTGGCCTTCAGAGGACTTGGGGATTCCTTTTTATGACCCTGGCAAGGAGTCCAGGGGTCCCCCTCCTTTTTTTATGGTATTTAACTGCTTACTGTGTGTCAGGCATTGTCCTAATCGCTGGGGTTGATATAAGGTAATCAGGTTGAATATAGTCCTTGCCCCACAAACTGCTCACAGTCTAAATCCTCATTTTATAAATGAGGCCACTGAGGCACAAAGAAATGTAATGATTTGCCCTTGGTGTGCAAGCAAGCAAGTGGCAGAACCAAGACTAGAACACATGTCCTCTGTGTTCTTGTAGGTCGCACCGCTTTGCACACCCTCCCCGGCCGGTTAGAAACCCAGCCTGGTGTCTTCATACTGTCAGCTACCTCCAGACCCTGGAGAGGAGGCAGGCTAAATATAACCTCCACTTTCACTCAGTAGTAGTAATAGCAGCAGCAGTTCTATTTAAGTAGTCCCTGGGGCAGTGCTCTGTACTGAGTGCTTGGTAAGTACTACATCAAAAAAGCAACGCATTCCATACCCACAAAAAGTTGACATTCTAACAGGGGAGACAGACACAAAGATATTGACAGAAAGAGTAACAGAGCACAGTGCTTTGCCCATAGTAAGCGCTCAATAAATAAGATCGATTAATCAAAAATCAATAATTGAACATGGAATTGAATGAACACATTTGTAAGTATTGGGCTTGGATGGTCGGAGGTCAGGATTGTAGGGAAATCTTGGCTCCTGCTTTCTGTCCCTGAGGTAGTCTTGGAGGAGAGGCCCTGGATCTGACCTTTGATGAGAAAGGGGACCCAAGAGTCTTCTGAATCCGTCGAAGAGACGACAGCTAAAAATTGACCGGGGTGCTCTCCTGTCCGAAGGATGGAATTTTGGCAAGAGAGAGTATTCCTAAGTATCAGGGGGCAAAGGGATTTGGAGGCAAAGGGCAGAGGTTCATCTGCCACGGCTTTGGCTGAGTTTCACCAGTGCAATAAAAATGTGATTGGGACTGTTTATCCCCTCTGTTGGGACAAGGTAGGAATGCCAAATTCATGGCAGCCAATCAGCTAAGCGGATAACAGTAGCAGATAGGGCCTTAGAGACCCAGACTGCAGGTATATGCCCAAGCAGTCCTTTCTCCTGTAATACGTTCCCAGCCTGGGATAGCATGGTGGATGGGAATTAGAGAATGTTTTGCCGACCGTACCACTTCAAATTCCAGCTGGGCGGTCATGCATCTGAAGAACCAGTTGTCATTTTGTGTACAACATTGGCCAAGGTTGGCGAAGGCAATATGAGTGTTCCTTAATGCGGAATTCCTCGAGAAGGATACCCCAGCATTAGAGGATAACCGACAATATAGTCTAGTGATAAGTGGGGGAGATACCTTCTGCCCAGTGGGTAATTGAAACACTGTGGTCCTTTGGTGCTAATATTGGTCCTATGATGCTAGAACAGTTTCCAAAATGAATCATCTAATGCAAAACTCCCATCTGTGGGAGTAGAGAAAATAGGAACTAGAAGCCAAGCTGACCCAATAGTGAATGCAGATGCAAGTTGTAAGGATGTCTTGGTAGAGGAAAAAATTCATTTTGCAGTTAGTCTTTGACACCAAACCTCGAACGCTACCTGGGAGTCCAGCTTTGTTTCAGGTCCCCTAATGAATAAAGCAGGGCACTTATTTTTTAAATTACTCACTTTGCTCACCAGCCTTTCCAGCAGTGTGCCCTGGGGCTATAGTGAGGATGAAAGACTACCTGACTTTGCCTTCTCAATCACTTATTTGCAGACCTGACTCCTGGGAAGTCTAGTGGCATTTTGCCAAAAGTAGCCATGGAGTAGGGTTGGGCACTCGCAAAATGTATGTATTTATGTATGTTTTCTCAGTCTTGCATCACTATTCTTAATATGACTGAATGATCCCCAGTTGTCTAGCAGCAAGCTAGTGGTGAGAATTTTCAAGCTGTAGATGTAATTATTTTTTCTCCTTTTTCTTCTCTCTTTCAACCCAAATTCAGCCAATGGCCGGGTAAAGTTTCGAGTTGAAGGAGAGTTTGAAGCCACATTGACAGTAATGGGAGATGATCCCGATGTCCCTTGGCGTCTTCTGAAACTGGAGATTCTCGTCGAAGACAAGGAGACGGGAGGTAAAGCCAGTAAACACTGGGGATTTCCTAATTTTCTTAACGTCTTTGAAAGAAGGCTGCTTCATGCTTGCAGTAATTCACTTATTTTGGAAATGGGATCTCATCGTTAGTATCCTCATTATCGAGGATTATTATAACTGATTCCTGACTGGCGAAGTCGGACTGAAATATTTTACCTTTTAAGGGTTGCTTTAAAGCATACTTTCTGTGATCTGGAGCAATCCATTCCATTTCAGAGTTTTACATAATGCTGTTGAGAACCTATCTTCCTATTACCTGTGCATTTATTTAATCCCTATTGTTTTGCATTGGTGTGTTTTCATATGATACCTAAACCTCTTTGATTAATTCTCTGTATTTCCTACTGACGAAAGATGGTCGAGCCTTGGTCCATAGCATGCAAATCAGCTTCATCCACCAGTTGGTCCAGTCCAGACTTTTTGCTGATGAGAAACCTCTTCAGGATATGTACAGCTGCCTACGTATCCTTTGAAAAAACAGAATTCCATGCCCACATCTGTAAAGGGAGGCTAGTGCTCAGACCCAAACAAAAGCGTCGTAGGACCCCGTTGGGATGACCGTCTTGGTGGGCCTAGTTGGAAAATCGTGTCAGCTAACTGGACGTGGGCAAGCGCTTCCCTTGGCAGTGAAAATCCCGAACTACTTCTGTGTCATCCCAAGACCCTCTTCTGGTCTGGCCTTGCTGTTTGGGGTCAGGCTGGGCACCATTCATTCATTCAGTCACATTTATTGAGTGCTTAGTGGGTTTAGAGCACTGTACTGAGCTCTTGGGAGAGTGCGACGTAACAGAAAACAAACACATTCCCTGCCCATTGTGAGCTTACAGTCTAGAGGGGGAGTGAGGCATTAGGATAAATAAGACAAAGAGGTACATAAGTTTCTGTGGAGCTGGGAGAGGGGATGAGTAAAGGGAGCACATCAGGGTTACCCAGAAGGGAGTGGGAGAAGAGAGAAGGCTTCATTCATTCATTCAATAGTATTTATTGAGCGCTTACTATGTGCAGAGCACTATACTAAGCGCTTGGAGTGTAGAGTTTGGCAACAGAGACAATCCCTGACCATTGACAGGCTTACAGTCTAATTGGGGGAGACAGACAAAAACAGTAGTAATAAATAGAATCCAGGAGATGTACATCTCATTAACAAAATAAATAGGGTGATAAAAATATATACAAATGAGTGGATGAGCACAGTGCTGAGGGGAGGGGCAGGGAGAGGGGGAGGTGCAGGGAAGCCCTCTTGGATGAGACGGTACCAGATCTCTAGTTTTTGTGGGCTTCTTCGGTCAGACCCTGATCGAGTGCGTTGTACGAGGCGTGTGCTTTAACTCTGTCATCAGATTCTTTCTGCCTGTCACTTCAGTTAGAAGTGTTGCATTCACAAACGCTAATGCTGATTCGGGAGCGCTGGGGTGACCTTGTGCAAGTGGAAAGATATCATCCCGGGAAGTGCCTCTCGCTCTCAGTCTGGAAGTAAGTGAAACCAATTTCTACGGCCTCGAGCATGCTTCTGTGGGCCTCTCGTTTCTGGTTTTCTCCCAAGTGTTTTTCGTAACTAACAGCGAAACCCGAGAGAACCAGTATTTGAGGTGTCAGAGAAAGGCATGGGGTTTTCCCAGGGATTTTTTTTTTACTTATTAAGGATTTATTACGTGCCAAACACTGTTCTAAGCTCTGGGGTAGATTCAGAATTCAGGTTGGACACAGTCCCTGTCCCATATGGGACTTGCTGCTTTCCACAGGCCATGTCATCTCTTCGAGGACAAGCTCCTGCCTTAACTCCAGCCCACCTCCGGCTTTCGGTTGTGGCCGAAGGGGCTGATTTGTCAATTTACCTCTGCTGCTTACCTTTGTTCCTCTCCTTGCTGATTTCAGAACAGCAGTGCACATTACAGGGAGTTGCTGGTAGTTGTGATAACTGTGACTCCAACCTTCATGTCTTGCCCTCTCCTGGTGCCGCTCTGTTCTGATTCTTACCAAGCTCCCCAGAGCTGGTACTTCTGTTATTCTTAATGTTAACTTTTTAAATCTAAAATCTGTTCCTTTTGAGACCTGCCACTTTTACTCCAACATTAACTTGGAAGGTAGCCACTTTCCCATGGTGCCTACATGCTTGTGGTGGGTGGGAGAGTAGATTTTATGGTTAATATCTCAGCTGTTCCTTTTTGTTCAATGGTATTTGTTAAGCGCTTACTGTGCCAGACACTGTACTAAGCCCTGGAGTAGATCAAGTTAATCAGGTTGGACATAGTCCCAGTCCCACATAGATCTCGCAGTGTTAATCCCCATTTTACAGGTGAGGTAACCGAGGCATAGAGAAATGAAGTGACTTGCTCAGAGTCATACAGCAGGCAAGTGGCTGAGTCAGGATTGGAACTCAGCTCCTCTGACTTCCAGGCCTGTGTTCTATCCACGAAGCCATGCTGCTTCTCAGTACGAGTTTTGCTACCTGCTTCCTATGTGAGAGAACATTGGGTGCATCAGTGTTTAGTCAAATATTCAGTAGGAGGCCTGGAGTATAATTCTGGAATACAGAAACATTGTAACACTAAATGTTAGGCACCAGGAATTTATCAACTCTGTTGAATTGTCTTTTCCCAAGCACTGAATACAGTGTGCTGCACACAGTAAGTGCTCAGTAAACACCATTTTTTGATTGAGGGGAGAACAGGAGGGAGGCTGGAAATTTGGGGGAAATTTTTTTTTAGTCAGGGGAAATCCTAAATCGCTAGCCCGTGACAGAATAAAGAGTTTTGTGTAGGGGCAACTCAGAATCAGTTTTTAGCTGTCTCATGTAACATGCACTTCCAACTCGCACAGAAAATCCTTTCTGCTTCTGCTGCACCAATTCCATTCACTGGTGGCGCAGAGGATTTTGCTCCCTCTTCCTGAACAGGGGCCAGAGCTGGGCATATACCATATGATGAAGGGAGGTAGTTTGGGAGAGGTAGACACACTCGATTCTGCTAGAACGCATGCTTTCACTGGGCAATTTGGTTAGAACATGACTGGAGAATTATGGAGCTTCTCTGGACCCAGCACGGCAGAAGAGATGGTTGTATACATGATGTTGAACATTGCAATTGCTATAAGCACAGGTTTTCTTCAATGTGAGGTTCTGCAAGAATGCAGTCCCCCCCGGATTCAGACAACTCCAACGTGATCACAAACTATGGAGTGTCTTTTGTAGTCAAACTGTGCCACAGTGTTTCTTTTGGGGAGGAATTCTGATACCTTGTGTATAGTAAAAATGGCTTTCGGCTAGAGAAGGAAGATTTGATTTGGGGTTGGAGTATTGAAATTTTGTTTCTGAAAATGAATAGGCTTTAAAATGTAACATTCCCATTTTCTTTTAAGCCAACAGGTTCTCGGGAGAAAGACAGGAACTGCCTCGGTTCACAAGGTCACCATTAAAATAGATGAAAACGATGTCTCAAAACCCTTACAGATTTTTCATGACCCCCCTCTGCCAGCTTCTGATTCCAAATTAGTAGAAAGAGCCATGAAGGTAAAAGGAAAAAAAAAACTGAGTGTATTAAAAGCTTATAATAAGGACAATAATATGTCTTAGAGTGGTCCTACCTTTTGGAGATGGAAGTCACAGCAACAATGAGGAACAGAGGCCAGGCAAATCTGCTATACCCAGCTCACAATGTGTGGGATCTTCAACTTCTCATCCCTCCTCTTGTAACTCCTACCTGGCTCAGGGAAGGAGGGAAAAAGAGGAAGCCGGCTGGCCTCATCCCTCTGCATGGAGCTATGAGTGACCCAGAAATATCAATAATAATTGTCATAGTGGTGTCTGTTAACCTGTGGACCAAGCTCTGAGGTGGATACAAGATCAGGTCAGATCCAGTCCCTGCCCCAAATGGGGCTCACAATATAAATATGAGAGAGAATGAGCATGGAAACCCCCTTTTACAGATGAGAAAACTGTGGCACAGGGAAGTGAAGTGACTCGCTTAAGGTTCCTACAGCAGGCAAGTGGCAGAGGAGGGATCAGAAGCCAGGTTCTCTGCCTCCCAGGTCCGAGCTCTTTGCATTAAGCCATGCTGATTCTCCAAGGATAACAGAGACTAGGGTGCAGAAGCTCCAAGATGCTCCCAAGCACCATGAAGCATGCAGAGCTGAGGCAGTTCCAATAATAATATTATTATTGAGATAATATAGTAAAAGTTGTCCATGGCTGGTAGCCCATTGTTGTGGCCTGCAGACAACTTAAATATTCCATGATCCTCAAACTACTAGCTGCAGCTCTTTGAAATTGCTTAATAATGTTTTAAGAAAATCATTCAGTGATCCCATTCATGGTAATGGTATGGCTAGTTCATATTCAGATTTCCCAAAGCTGAATACCATTTTATACCTCCTACTAAAGTTCTGTAGTTAAGTTGAAAATAGTAACTGAGGGCTTTATGTAGTATAATTTGGGTGAGAGTAGATTTGCACTTCCATCTGAAACTTAAGGGATGAAATTACCAGTGCCAAAGATTTAACTTGTAACCAAGGCTGTCGGGTTGGTTTTTCATATTGGATAAAGTGGTTTAAGAATGTTAATTTTATAAATTTGAACTTAAGAGTTATGTAACTGAATTCAGGTATCAGAATGTTATCAGTGTAGTTCTAATAAAAAGGACAGGTACCACAACCAAATCATTCTCCCAGTTGCATGCTCAGTCGTTGGTTTTGTCGAAGGACTTTTTTTGAAGCTCACTCAAAATCACATGCAGTAATGCATAAATGTTTAAATTGAATTAATTTCTCATTGTGGACTTTTTCACATGTGATTCATTATACAGTGACAACTTCTAAAATGGGGATTTGTCTTTCTTACCCAGATTGATCACTTATCAGTAGAGAAACTTCTCATCGATAGTGTTCATGCAAGATCTCATCAGAAGCTTCAAGAACTCAAATCTGTTCTGAAGGGATTCAACGCCAATGAAAACTGTATGTTCTTTCGTTTTGACCTCAGCTTGTAGTCACATAAGGAACTTTACAATAGGGGGTTTAATTTTTTTTTCCTTGATCGGGCAGTGTTTTGGAGGAAAGTCTCAGAGTTGGCCTAGTTTCTGTAAGCCGTTAAACTCACTCTGGTCCTAGTTTTGAACTTTTCCCTTCAATTTTAATCTGAATTTTATGTCTCCCAGATTGTTCCAGTGAATATTTGTTCATCATTGGCACATTTGAAACAATTTTTCCAAATGCAATTTTGAACTAGGAACTGTCTACCTGTGCCTATTTTAGTGGTGTTTATTATGATATTTGTTAAGCACTTACTAAATGCCATTACAAATAAATTCTATCATTATTATTATTATTATATACCAGGCACTGTACTAAGTGTTGGGGTAGAGATGAGCTAAACAGGTTGGACAAGAGTCCATGCCCCATGTGGGGCTCACAGTCTTAATTCCTGTTAGACAGTTGAGGTCACTGAGGCACAAAGAGGTTAAGTGATTTGCCCAAGATGCACAGCAGAGAGAGTAGAGCTGGGATTAAAATCCAGGTCCATGCTCTAACCATTAGGCCATGGTGCCTAGTGGCACCGTGTTGTCAAGCACTTAATTCAATCGTATTTGAGCGCTTACTGTGTGCAGAGCACTGTACTAAGTGCTTGGATTGTACAATTCGGCAACAGGTAGAGACAGTCCCTGCCCAACAACGGGCTCACAGTCTAAAATGGGGAGACAGACAACAAAACAAGTAGTTAGGCATCAATACCATCAAGGTAAATAGAATCATAGATATATACACATCATTAATAAAATAGAATAATAAATCATATATTCAAATATACACAAGTGCTGTGGGGGAAGAGAAGGGGGTAGAGCAGCACTTACTATGTGCCAGGCACTCTACTAGGAGCTGGGGTAGATACAAGGTTGGGCACAGTACCTGCCCAAGTGGTGGAGCTGGGGTTAGAACCCAGGTCCTCTGACTCTCAGGCCCACACTTTATCTAGCAGAGGGCTTCATATCCTGAACTGCTTTGCTTTTCATGCGTGATGTTACCACGCTAAGGACCGCAGTTTATTTTCAGTCATAAAAGTGAAGTCATGTCTCATTGCCCGTGGTTTTGCGTACTGTCACTTCATCATCTTTGTCTCCGAAGCATTAAGCAGTTCAGCATAGTTGGACTTCTGATTTTCTTTGTGCTTATCCATCAACTTTCTTGCAACTCACTGAGCCCAGATCTTGGCGTGTTCAACTTCCTCTATGATACTTGGGTAGCTGATTTTTCATTACCAATTGCTTAACATCACTTAGGTGCTTGTGACCCAGTGATTCTGCTTAATGATCTAGGTACTCTGATTTGTTTTCTGGTATTACAGATGTTACGGGCAGTTGCTTCGAGGCTTGTTGTTGACTCAGTTCAATTTCCCTGTTATCAGAATGCTCTGCCCCAAGTCTCTAAGTGCTTTTTATCAGAGGTGGAGTTGTACTTTCCAGTCTTGAAATACATGATCTCTCCTGCAGTATGAAATTCAAGAACTGTTCTTTGCTTCATATCCTCTTCTAGTAGGCTCCCATTTTGCGTGCTACCTGGTCTCATATTGCCCCTAGACTAAATAGGCAGGCAAGATAAAGCTTTCATTGTGATGCTGCTTAATTTTCCTAGAAGCTCTAGTCATGATATAATAATAATAATAATGTATTTGTTAAACACCTACTATGTGCCACGCACTGTTCAAAGCGCTGCTGAGGTAGTTACAAGGCAGTCAGGTTAGACAGGGTCTCTGTCCCACATGAGGCTTGCAGTCTCAGTCCCCATTTTACAGATGGGGGAACTGAGGTATAGAGAAGTGAAGTGACTTGCCCAAAGTCACACGGCAGATAGGTGGTGGAGCTGGGATTTGAACCCATAACCTTGGACCCCCAAGTCCGGGCTCTTGCCATTAGGCCATCCTGTGAGGCAGAACTTCCACATTGATATTTATCAATTGGTTCCTGCAGTTATAGTTGAACGTTATTTTGTGGGTGAGGTTTGCATTCCCTGTTGCCTGATTGAATCATCTTCCTTTTTCTAAAGCTGTTAAAAATCAATATAGCCATTGTAAGAAAACTCAAATCTAGGTTAGCATTTTGTAGCCTTCCTGTAATAATTACCTAAATGGCTGAAAGCTTTAGAATTGCTTCATTACTGTTCTTTTTGATATTCTATTTTTCCCCCCAAATAGACTTTCTTTTAACTATTTTTCTTTTAATTCCCGGGGCATGTAATGGGTAAACCCTTCTCAGATTTAGCCTAAATTGATTTTCTTTCCATCTGTTGTCCTTAGGTAACTCAATATTGGCTTAAATATATATATTTAGAAGGCTAGTAATTCATAGAAAAACTTAATGTAGTGAAATTTGTGTGGCTATCCCTGCAGGATTTTGGGATCTTCACAAGAAAATAATCAGAATCTAGCCCCATTCTTCTGTCGCAGAATGCCTCACTGAGCCCCACTAATGACAGCATTTTAAATGCTGAGCAGTTTCCTAAACAGGGTTTCTTATCTGATTAGAACGGACTGACACAATATACTTTTCATGGGGCTGCCTGGGGTGACGCATTTAGCTTCTTCAGTCTGGGACTCGGGGAAAAGTAAGAACAGCTAAGACAGAAGGGGCAAAAGTATTTCTCAGCTGCCGAGGGCAGGCTGAGAAAAGCACCTTTGGAGCAAGGCAGGTAGGCTTTTCCTCCAATTAATTTTTGCCCACATAGAGAACAAAGCTACATTTAGCAATGCAGTAAGGAAGAAGGTCTACCATCACTAGGCTTTTGCCTGGAAAGTGGAGAGCCCAATATTCCATGCATTCTATTCACACCCCAAGATAAATTTATCCCTTTGATTGTATTTATTGAGTGCTTAACTGTGTGCAAAGCAGTGTACTACACACTTGGGAGAGTACATTATAGCAATAAACAGACACATTCCCTGCCCACAGTGAGCTTAATGAAAATTTAGGCTCAGTATTTGCACTGGAGGAATCTCTTTGGGTATCTTACGTACAAGGGCACAGAATGATTCACTAGCCAGGAGGAAAGGATTTGTGCAGAGGGTCAAATACCAGTTTTAGTTTGGGGGGGTAAAAAGAAGTATTTGAGGAAAAAGCATAAGTGTTTTTGGCTGAGAAGCAGCCTGACTAGTGGAAAGAGCACAGGCCTGGGTGTCAGAGGACCTGGTTTAATTCCGGCTCTGCCACTTGTTTCCTGTGTGACTTTGGGCAAATCATTTGACTTCTCTGGCTTGATGGATTGTAAATTCTTTCAGGTAGGAACCAAAATTGCCATTCCTGTTGTATGGGTCTAAGCATCCAATACACTGCTCTGCCCACAGTAGCCTCTCAATAAATGCTACTGCTGGTGTACATACGTAGAAGGAAAGTGTTTATAAATTTGTATAGCTGTCAGCTGAAAAGTATATCGTAAAACTATGTAAAGGTGTTTGTATATCTCTCATTGCTGCTTGAGGAGAATTTTATTATGCTAACTGCTGGTCGGTGTCTCCCATTTCTTCAGTGGCCTTTCTCAGTACAAACTTGGGGGACATCTCTTTGGATGATAGTCTTCTGTCCTCTTTTGGAGACAAATTAGCCTCTCTTTTTTCAAAAGAAATGGCTCCATGCTTCAAAACGGTCACAGTTCTTTCTGTGGGGGGATTATTGGCTGCCACAGTGGTGGAAATACTGATAGTTGAATATGGCTCAGTTTGACAAGTTTGGAATAGTTTTCAGATCATCTCTTTTGCCTGTATATTCACTTTATGATCTCTTCCTTGCAGAAAGTGAGCCTTAAATCATTTTTATGGCATTCATTGAAATTTGTGCTAACTCCATATATAGAGTAGGGTGGACCAAAACTGTCCCAAGCATTTCTTCAGGAATTTCATTTACATTAAAGAATTTTTCTTTAAAGAGGCCTTTAAGCACTTAATATTCAGCTCCCCTCTCCACCCCAGAGCACTTACGTACATGTCCATAATTCAATTATATTAATGTTTGTCTCTCCAGCCCTCCCCAACTCTAAGCTCTTTGTGGGTGGGGAACGTTTGTACCAACCCTGTTGCATCGTACACTCCCTAGCACTAACTACAGGGCTCTGCATACAGAAAGTGTTCAATAAATACCATTGTTTTGTTTTTTCTGCAATGCCGAAAGGAGACAGGTTAGGAAGGTGATTTTTTTAAAAAAGGAAATTAATGGCTGTACAAGCCAAATAAAACTCGCAAATATTAGAGTTAAATTAATTTATCCTAGTAACACTTGACTTGCACAAGAAATTCAAATGCATCGCTTGATTCTTCTAGATGAGAGACTGTAGCTGGGAGTTGGTCAGGTTGCTTTCTTGAAGTTTTGGCCTGACTACCACGTGATATTTAATTTCCTGACTTTCTACCATCTCCATTCCTCAAGTGAAGAGCTGAGAGTTGACTGCTCCCCCAAAATAATAATAATAATGGCATTTGTTAAGCGCTTACTGTGTGCCAAGAATTGTTCTAAGTGCTGGGGTAAATAATCAGGTTGTCCCACATGGGGCTCACAGTCTCAATCTCCATTTTACAGATGAGGTAACTGAGGCACAGAGAAGTTAAGTGACTTGCCTGAGGTCACACAGCAGACAAGTGGTGGAGCTGGGATTAGAACCCACAACCTCGGACTCCCAAGCCATTGCTCTTAAGTCTGAATGATCCTAGGTTGAGCACATTGCAGAGTAGCTTGTTTTTGTTTTTATCTTTTTTAATGGTATTTAAGTGCTTGCCATGTTCCAGGCACTCTGCTAAGCACTGGAGCAGATGCAAAATAATCAGGTTAATAGAGTTAGTTGCTCCCTTTCTGAGTCTTCTAAGAATGTCAGTGAAGGGGATTTCAATTTCAACAACATTGTCAGTGTCAAATGCACTTTGGTTTAAAATAGGGAGGTTCTTTGTATAGGCCTAAGGTAAATTATTCCATAGAGTTTTAGCATATGGATTCTGGGTGTCTGAGTGGGTCAGCAGTACATTTTAGTGTGCAAAACAAACTTGCTCATCCAGTCTCTTAAATTGTCTTACAAATCTTGGGGAGAAAAAGCACATTAAAAATCAGCTTGTCCTCTACCAGACGCCAGTGAAGTTAAATGAGATTTTAGATCATCACCTCTTTCAAACAGTGTTTCATTTTCTCTTTCTTTTTTGGAGCCTATTTTGCGTGGTAGTGTTTGAGAAGAAATAGTATATTTTATTTCATCTCTGGTTGGAAATACACTTTTTTCCAAATTGAGCTGATACTTATTATTTTATTGGCACATCCAATAATATTTTTCTTTGACATCTCATTTGGATCTGTTAGTAAGTTTAATTTTAATTGTATTTGGAGAAATCTTGATTCTTTTTAACCTTTAAATATTTGTCTAGCATTCATAGAGACTGCTCTTCCGACACTTGTTATTCCCATTTTGGAACCCTGTGATCGCTCAGAATGTCTACATATTTTCGTAGATCTACATTCTGGAATGTTCCAGGTGATGCTTTACGGACTTGGTAAGCCAATGAAATTTTCTAGACTCTAAATACTCAATATACTTTTTTTCCTGTGGTATTTGTTAAGTACTTCCTATGTGCCAGGCACTGTACTAAGCATGGAGGTAGATGTAAGATAATCAGGTTGGACAAAGTTCATGTTCTCCATGGGACTCACCATCTTACTACCCATTTTACAGATGAGGTAACTGAGGCACGGAGAAGTGAAGTAACGTGCCCAGGGTCATACGGCAGATAAGTTGCAGACCTGGGATTAGAACCCGGGTCCTTCTGACTCCCAGGCGCATGCTCTATCCACTAGTCCACACTGTTTCTCTCTATTGTTGGATAAATTAAGCCCTTCAATGAAGTATTTTTCTTTAATTGCAACAAGCTTTCCTGGTGTTGAGTGTTGGGAATTGGTGTACAAGGGGTGACAATCAACAGAGGAAAGAATCGTTACGAAGGGGAAAGCAATTCTTTCTATCCACCATGGGAACTTTTGCTTGGAGATAAATTACATTACTTAATACAAAGATTCCCCAACACAACATTTTAATTCTTGCTAATTGAAATGCTTGAAGATAAATTGTGTATGCCCAGGTATTTGCAAATTCATCTATCAGCAATATTTAAATAGTTCGGTTTTTAAGACCAAAATTTTTGTATTCATCCCTCAAACTTCAGTATGTTTATATTATTTGGCCCAATTTGTCACAGTTAGAACAACTTCCACACACAGTAAAAGCCCAAACATCTCCTAAAATAAGGTTAAATATATTTGTAATTTGGATTCGGGTTCTTTACACTTTTATGGTAGTGCCTCCCTGTGGATGGGTTTCCCTGTGTAACTTTTCGCTAGGTAATAATTTATTTGCCGTCAGTATGCATTTTTTTCCCTCCCCTTTGTCCCAGTGGTATGGGAAAAGACATCAAGGGGGTTATATGTTGCATTTTGAGAATTCTGAAGGAGAATATACCATGATCTAATGTTGCCATATCATTATTATTAATATAATCATCATTATTAGTATCACATTGTATTTCCCAAGTGCTTAGTGCCCTGCACACAGTAAGTTCTTAAATTTCATTGATGGATTTATCACTATTTCAGGGAATTGTTTTCTTTGTAAATATAGGTAGTCATTCATGAGCTATTTTTAAAATATGTATTAACCCACCGCCTAATTGAGAACATATTTGCTGTGACTGGAGCCCAAAATTGAGTGTCAGGAAATACATCGCAGCCTAAGCCAAACTCTTCATCTTGTTTGCCTGGCAGCCAATTGAAGTTAAAATGTGCCAGAGCAACTCAAGTAGAGTAAAAGATTGTTTTGGTATATTTAGTCTTCTGGAGTTTTCTATTGGGAAAGCACTTAATCAAATTTGAAGTGTCTTAATCAATCAATGAATGGTGTTTATTGAGCACTTGTTATGGGCAGAGCACTGTACTAAGTGCTTCCTGGTCTAAAAGTGAAACCATCCATATTTTGCCAACACTGTAATTCTTCAACAGTCCCTGTGTTTCCCTAGTCTGAAATTACTTATTTTCAAACGTAAAACTGTATGGGGTCCTAAGAATTTTCATTATTTGCTAACATTAATAGTTAATTTCCATCTTCAGATAGAACTTTGCATAGCCCCCAAATTGGGATCCTTCCGGTGCTCTTCTCTTTTTCTTCTGTACCAAGCCCTAGGTTGCCTGTTAGTAGTCACTCAGTCAGCCAGTCTTATTTATTGAGCTCTTACTTGTGCTGAGCACTGAACTAAGCTGTACAATATAACCATATAATAAGCACATTCCCTGCTCAAATTGAGTATACAGTCTAGAGGAGGAGACCAACATTAATATAAAAAAAAGACAGATATGCACATGTGTTATGGGGCTGGTGGGATGGGGGCTGAATAAAGGGGAAAAGTCAGGGCAACACAGAAGAGAATGGCAGAAAAGAAAAGGAGGGCTCAATACTATGCTTGCTTATGCTGAACCTGAAATGCTTGTTCCAAAACTTGGTGACCAGGCACTCACTTTGACCTGGGGGGGGAGTGCAAAGCTTCTCAGCAGTCTAGTCAACAAGACAGCCTTGCTAACCCCTGACAGTAAGTTGCCAGCCATTTCTGGCTTAATGCTAAGTGTTTCCAGGTCAGTCCTGCTGAGACCATCACCCCATCCCCTCCGAAGGCACATATCTGTGGCGGGAAGCGTTTTGAAAGCTTAGGCAGATATGATTGCTCAGCTGACCTCACCTCATGGTCTTAGTTCACATGGAGATGCAGGACTAGAGTAGTGAGAAGTTGGAGCATAACCGTGTGTGAATTAATATCACGAGCTACATATATCAAAAATGGAAAGGTTGGGTGCTTCTGTTTTAACTTGAGAGAAATGGGGAGAGAGACAGTATTTGGAATTGAACGACAACTCGTTTGTCAAAATCTTTCCTAGCCAAGGTTGGAAAATCAGATGTAAAGTACTTTGTGCCCATTTAATTGAAGATATCCCTTTTATTATAGACCAGGTGACTCTGGATGACATGGAGAAATCTGTAAATGATGATATGAAGCGCATCGTTTCTTGGATTCAACAACTCAAGTAAGTTTGTTCATTTAGTGTAAGAATTCAAATGGAAATTTAGTTGTATTTTTCTCTCCCTCTCCTCCTCGCTTCTTCGGGGCCCTTCTGACAAGGTCATTATTGAGTTCGATTTAAATGCTACCTGTTACACTTTTTAGCTTGACAACATAAGGAAGTATTGTCAAATCCCCTATCGGAATACTTCAGTGTAAGGTAGGTTTTTCAAAGTAATGAAAGTTCGTGAGTGCTGTTATTATCCATTCGATGATTTTACCATATTGGAGGGTAATGTATGTTAGGGTAATGTATGTTAAACACCTTTATGTTTTTCCGTCATTTCATAGAAAACATTCATTCCAAGAAATGCATTTGTTTCTAGGATAGTACCGTATATGAAAAACACTTGTTGGATTGGATGTCACTTAATTTTAGTTTTACGTCTGCCTGGCAGTCGTTGCTGTAATACGTCCCGGGCCCAGTACATCTCACTCTTTTGACTCCTAGCGCTTCCTCCTCTGCAAGTGGCATGAAGTGCCCCTTTTCTTTCCAGCCTGAATCATCTTGGTGAGCAGGCACCTGTCTGACTGAGTCCTGCAGGCCTGTAGGTAGAATCTGTGGTAATTGGGAAGGTACATGGAATGGAGAATTAGAAAAATGCCACGTAACATAGGCTTAGTTGAGCAGCCCCAGATAAGCACTGTTCCCTTTTTCCAGTTGCATCCTCGAAGTGTCATTCACTTTGTCAATTAGGGAATTATTAAGGAATACGCTGTTTGGATTATGTGCCCACAATTCATTCACTGCATTCCCCTGCCAGAAAGAAGAATTCTCAGTGCAATCTGCAAATGGGCACACATTAGCAAACATTACCTGAGTTTAAATTTCCAAAGTGCAGATTCGAAAGACTGATATGGATTTGATCTCCTTTGAGGTTTCTGTGTAAAACTGGGAGGGGAGAAATAATGGGAAAGGGACAACTTTATATATGCAAGGGATTTGCAACTTCGTGGTCTCATCAAACTGTTAATGGTTATTTTAGCAGTACTTAAGCAATTATGTTTATATTTTGGTAACATCAAATACTACTCTTTATTGGATCAGGTTTTGGCTTGGACAACAGCGTTGCAAGCAATCTATAAAGCATCTACCTACAATATGCAGTGAAACATTGCAGCTTTCCAATTACACTACTCATCCTGTTGGAAGCCTTTCCAAGAATAAGTTATTTATCAAACTTACTCGCCTTCCACAGTACTATATTGTAAGTAACTAAAAGGCGCCCCATTTCCGGAAAGATAAGTCTGAAAAAGGTCATTTGTATTTTACAAATTGAAGGTGACAATCCAGAATTTCAAATGAACACCTGTGAAAGTGGGGTAACTACTTCCCCCTTCCTCAGTTGGAAACTTCCCCAGGCAATGTCTCTGTTGCAAAGCAAGTTCCTCTTTTTTGTGTTTTAATGACTTTGCAGTACTTTGTCATCATTAATGATTCCCGTCCAGATTTCTGATTTGGTTTACATTAACCTCTTTTACGGGTAAATGATTGGCAGCTCGGATGCCTAGTCTATATACGTATTAGCATACAATTTTATTGGTATTTTGAGTCTACCGTGAATTCTATTGGGAAACATTTTCTGTGAGTAAACATTGCCTCCAATCCGGAGAGTGCTAGAGCAGCTCAAAATTGAAAACAGGAGCAGACACACCAGAAGATGTGCGTTACCTTTGACATAATCCACCATACCTCTCTACCTCACCTCTGCCAGTGTGTCTCCTGCAGGCACAAGACCAGTATACAAATTTTCAGTACCAATAATGTGGCGGACCCCTGGAAATCACAAAAGTCAATATCATTTTTGTTTCCAGATTTTTCACCTAAATGATAGACCCAGAGGAAAGGAGAATACACGATAGGAACATGAACTAGGAGAAAGGCCAAGTTAACCATGCTTCTTTTAAATGACTCTCCAATTCATTCTTTCGAATTGGAGTGCTCACGGTGTGCAAAGCACTGAAATAGTAATAATAATGATAATTATGGTATTTGTTAAGCGCTTACTATGTGCCAGGCACTGTACTAAGCACTGGGGTGATTAACAAGCAATTCCCACAAGGGCTCTCAGTCTATACTAAACACTTGGGAGAGTACAATATAACAATAAACAGACACATTCCCTGCCCACAATGAGTTTGCAGTTGTTGAGACATTAACATAAATGAATAAATTACAGATATATATATAAGTGCTGTGGTTCCATTATAAATAATGCTGCACTGTAGCCACAATCTGGATTAAGGTGGAATTAGCGTGGAGCATGCCTAGTTGAACCTCATTAATGATTAGCGCTAATATTGTGCTTTCTAGCAAGAATGGAAAAGTAACGGAGTCTGGGGGTATTGTCATAATAGCAAATGATCTGAACTGTGTGAACATTTAATGTTTTGGATCTGAGATTGTGTTTGTTGATGTTTAGGTGGTAGAGATGTTCGACATTCCCAGTTGTCCCACCGAACTGGAATACAAATACCATTTTCTGTCTGTGAGTTTTGCTGAAGGAGACGACAGCCCTGTTACTGCACTTTTACTACAGCAGTTCAAAACAAATATTGAGGAGCCAGCATTGGATGCAAAGAGCGGGAAACAAGCAAAGACGGGTAGCAAGCGCAAGGTAGGCACAAATAGAGAAATAGGCACTGAATTTGTGTTTGAGACATGTTTATTTTGAATCAGAATACTTTTTAGTAAGGAAAAAAGAAGCAGCTCTTAAGAGACTGGCAGCAATTTAGCTTGTGTAAAACTTTCTATCTTTTCATGAAACTAAAAACAATGGCAGTAAGATTTTTACTCATTGATTATGCATTGCATATTTTTAAGGGAACTTTTGTCTTTATATTTATGAACTTTTGCAGTGTCCCACTTAAATGCGAATCTGTTAGAACTGAATTTTGCTTTTGTAATAACTTTCCCCAAAGTTGCATTCTCTTCATATTATTTATTTATCTTCTAGTTGTCTGGTGACCCATGTGCTCTAGATCCCAAGAAACCTAAAGGGTCGGGAGAAATGTGTGCCTTCAATAAAGTCTTAGCTCACTTTGTAGCTATGTGTGACACAAATATGCCATTTATTGGACTTCGTATGGAGGTAAGAGTTTTATCAGTATTTGGTCATCTTCCGCTACCTCCCTGTCCCTTCTCTACTGGAAAAAAGATCAGAAAATATATCGCCATGGGTAATTTCCCTCTCAGAAGAGTAAGTGATCCTTTTTGGAGTGATATTACAGTACACCTGATGCTGTGCGTACAGCGAGTGCTTACCACTCACCGTGAGAGGCAGCATGTTCTAGTGGATAGAACACGGGCCTGGGAGTTGGAAGGACCCAGGTTCTAATCCTGGCTCTGCCACTTGCCAGCTGTGTGACCTTGGGCAAGTCACTTCACTTCTCTGGGCCTCAGTTCCCTCATCTGTAAAATAGAGATAAAGGCTGGGCGCCCCATGAGGGACGTGGACTGTCCAACCTGATTAGCTTGTATCTACCCTAGTGCCTGCACATAGTAAGTGCTTAACTAATACCATTAAAAAAAAAAGAACCAGAATCTCTTCTGTTAATTGTAAACTTCTCGAGGACATGCTCTTTACCTCATTTGAACTCCTCCAGTCACCAGTACAGTGCTCTGAGCACGGCAGGTGCTCATTAACTAGTACTGAGCTCTCGACTAGATGCTGGGGAAACTAAGCATGTGAGGAATGGTGTCTTGAGTGCCCCACTTTCCCCTTTCTAGGCTTTGTTGGTTTTCTCTGGAAGTCCAAGATGTTGCTCTAGTCTACAGTTGCCCAAGGAGGCTTAGTTTATTCTGGCTCCAGTCTCACGTGGTCTTGGTTATTCATTCATTCATTTTCATACTTACCTAGCGCTTACTGTGTGCAGGGCACTGAACTGAGTGCTTGGGGAAAGTACAGTAGAACAATAAACAGTGACATTCCCCTAACTGGACCCCTGTGTCTGCTCAGGAGCGTGGCTGAATTGGATGCGAAACTAAGGCCACTCCATTCAGAGCAGACCCCTTTGGCTCATCCCAATTCTTATTACCTCCCGTGTAGACTGGCAAGATCTGCTTTATACTTAGAAATGGTTCTTCGGAAGGAAGAGACAAAGAATGGAGGTTTATTCTGTTCCCATTAGGTTCAGGTATTATTTTTGCCCTGATAAAAAATGCATATGGAAAATGGACAGTTAACGTATAAGCAAGTAGTTACTTTAGAAGAGAATGTTTGAGAAAGCATCACAAGAGTGTAAATGTCAGTGTCTTCTATAAGAGGCTTTTTTAATTGTTTAACCAAATTTTTATTCTCAGTTGTGTAATATGGAGATTCCACATCAAGGAGTACAAGTGGAAGGAGATGGCTTCAGTCATGCTATTCGTTTATTAAAGTAAGGATTTATCCAGTCTCTCTAAGCCAGTTAGAGTAAAAGTTGGAATAGTAGTTTTTATGCACCCTGTTCTACATTCTAAACATTCCAAACATTTTAGAATTGACTAGATATTTCTCAAACTTCTTGGGGAGAAGATCAGAATGTCAACTCCTGTCAAAGAGGGGAAAAAAAGTCAAAATAGTGGACTTTTTACAGAGTCAAACAATCTGCAATTGAGTAAACTGAACTCAAGCATTCCTACAAGTCCTGGAATGTAATATGTCCAAAAGAATTTCAAATATTTACCCTCTCCTTTTGAAAAACCCAATGATCTTACAAATATGGGAGAATTAAGAATGAAAGATAGCTAAGATGTTTTTAAAAGAATCAGATTTCATTTAAAAGCAAAGTTCATTTTCTTTAGGGAATGGGGAAAACGTATTCTCACAACTGGTGACATCCTCATTTCCAGTTAAATATTGCTGTGTTTTGGCCATACAATCAATAATCTTGTCTTTAAATACTAATTTTGAAGAGTACAATACCCATGTTTAATCTTTCACTCTCAGAATTCCTCCATGTAAAGGCACAAGTGAGGAAACCCAGAAGGCTCTTGATCGGTCTCTTCTTGATTGCACTTTCCGATTGCAAGGCAGAAACAACCGTACATGGGTGGCAGAACTAGTGTTTGCAAATTGTCCTCTTAATAGCACTTCCACAAGGGAGCAAGGTAAGTTGTTTCCCACGCATTCCATTATTTATGTGACTTCTACCCCAGTGAGGATTCTATTTGTGTATTTTGGTTTGCTTTCTCTTAAACCTTCAGGACCAACACGTCATGTGTACCTGACCTATGAAAATCTGCTTTCTGAACCCGTTGGTGGTCGAAAAGTTGTTGAAATGTTCCTCAATGACTGGAACAGCATTGCACGATTGTATGAATGTGTGTTAGAATTTGCCCGTTCCTTGCCAGGTACATCTGCTAATAATTATTTTTAACCTTATTTTTTTGTTTGAATTTCAGACTCTAATCTAGCTCTTTCTTCTCTCCCCCTCTTCTTCTGCCCCTTCTCCTCAAGAAATACCCACTCATCTAAATGTTTTCTCGGAGGTTCGTGTCTACAACTACCGCAAGCTCATCTTGTGCTATGGAAGTACCAAGGGAAGCTCAGTAAGTTTCTACTCTGCATAATTTTTCCTCTTACAGAGTTTCTTAGGCAAAAGCAGTGACTCAAATCATGACAACTGAGTTGCTGTATCTGGATGGTAGAACATTTTGGAGTATGGTTCCTTTAACTGTCCACGTTAAATACAAAATGACTAAGGAAGTATTACAAGTAAGTTTTGCCATCCTCCTTCCATGTGTATATGATAAACTCTCGTTCTGGAAAAATCAATTGTCAGGCAGGACCAGTCGAAACACCATCACCACCGAACTATTTTAATTGTATACTTTGATGTTTGCCTTAAAACATCTTTTTAGCTGGTGACACATTGGAAGGATTTTTAGAATTGTTCAATATTTAAGCACAGTATGGCAAAAACAGAACTTTTTTATTTTTAGAACTACAACGAATATTGAAATAAAATCGTATTCTGTGCTGTGCAGTCAGTCTTAGGATGTTTGGAGCTACATTGAATGATATGGCATTTCTAAATGTATATTGTTTCTGCTTTGCCACATGTCGGTTTCCATTTTACAACACGCTTCCTTAATGGCACTAGTTTCAGGGTTGAGGGCTGTTTTGGGGGAGCAGTGTGTACAGAAGCTGTGAGTAAATGGGGAGGGTATGGGTGTGGGGGGGGGGGCGGGGGGGGGGGGCGTTAAAAAGGCAGGGTAGGGAAAAGCCAAGGAGAGAAGAACCATTCCAAAGAATGGGAAAGAAAAAGAAGAAAAAAACAAGTTGGAACAGAAGGATTAGGGCCAAAAAGGACAGGGAAAAAGGAACCAAGTGGGAGAAAGTTTCAACAGTTGATAAAGTAAATACATAATCTCCCCTGACTCCTTCTCTCCCCCTGCCTCCCATTCCTCACCCCCCCCCAAAGGGAGAGGCACAGTATAATCACAGTCACAAAAAATGCCATTACTGGGTCCATCCAGTGGCAATAGGATGCTTGGGGAAGCTAATAGTTGCCCTTCTAGCTATGCAGCCTACTGGTTATCGGTGTTTTATTTTACATCTCTCGGGTACCATTATGTGTCCCTTGTCCACCAATTTATCCATAACCATACTTAACTCATACACACAGGCACACTCAGAGTAAAAACAAGTGGAAAGACAGAGTCTCTCACTCTTTCTTTACTTTGTCTCTCTCTGTCTCTCTCTGTCTCTCTCTCTCTCACACACACACATTCACACTCTGGCAAATGAATTAAGGAGAAAAGTTGGAGCCCTTTACTCCTGGGCCATCTGGGGGTTTGTTACCTCAGGCCCCTCTTCCACAAGTCCCACTCCTTCAAAGGACCAAAAAGCAAGTAAAACTGTACCTCTGAATATTTAGAACTTTATGGTCTTGCCTGTTAATGTCAGTCAGTCAACTGTATTTATTGAGTGCTTACTGTTTACAAAGCCCTGTACTAAGTGCTTGAGAGAGTACAATATAACAACAAAGAGACACATTCCCTGCCCACAATGATCTTACAGTTGTCATCATCTCCCTGCCCTTCCCCCATAAAGATTGTAAACTCCTTGTAGGCAGGAGTTGACTTCCCTTTTATTTTAATTTTTATATATATATATATATATATATATATATATATATATATATATATATAAAATTTCCCAACTGCCAAGATCCATGCTTTGCATACAGTAAATGCTATATTAGTAATAGAATAAAGATTAACATAAATAGACACTACCTGTTTTTTTAACATAAGTAAAAAGCAGCTATTCTACCTTTGCTTAAACTCATAATATTCCTACTTGAAAAAATGTTGTAATATAAAAGTGAAATCCAAGGGTCTCCTATTTTTTCAAGAGACCACGCTTCACTTCCATTTTTCAAAGAGTTGAATCCATGTCTGAGTCCTAAATATGCCTATTTGGAAATATTCATAATTCATATCCTGGGTATAGAACTACTGTATGTGGAACTACTGAATAACAAGCTTTTTCTGCGGAGAACTGTATATAGGACACTAAACTTAAATGGATTCATACTGTTTTCAGTAGGACCAACAGATTGTATTTCTTTGAATTCAAGATACAAGTGAAACTTCAATATAATCAGCATAGAAAATTCCAAAATATGCTTGTTTTAATGAGTGCTTAACTACCAAAAAGAATCACATGCCTGTGCTATTCAGTAATGTCTTATGCCTTTGTTCTGCCTTATTTCTCCTCCCTCCATTGCTCCTCAAATGTGAGGCGAGGCACCTACATTCTAGTTTTGAGGTAGGCTCTATACCAAGTGACTTGCTTTTAAGATACTCACATAGCTCCTAATATTAACCAACTGTGGACAAACTAAGAGGTAGTTTATTAATCACCCCTTGAAGAAATAACTGAATTTCTACTTGGTATAAAAAAGGGAAATGAAAAATAGTATTTGTAATAATTTTAACATAGCCTTTTGAGTTAAAATTAATGGGTGGACAATGCATTATTCTTTTACCTTATCACACTTGTAAATTGTCCCACAGGAGTATCTCTCCATTGTCTTTCTCTGCCCTGATAACACATACCTAACTACAGAGAGTGAAATAATTAGGGTCCTCTGCCTTGATTTTCAAGAGAAACTTTTTTTTGTCCCCTTTTCTAGTAAGAGAAAACTGTTCCCTTAAGTTTGACCTCTCACTTTTTCTCTCACATTCCTACCACTCATCTGCTGTTGTGAGATGCAGTTTACCTAGAAAAGATCGTTTGAATCAGCTTTGTGGATTTTCATATCTGCAATTTATTTTTGCAGCCATAATTTGGGCAGGGAACATGTCTTCCAACTCTTATATTCTCCCAAGTGCTTAGTTCAGTGATTTAATTTTTTTCAAGTACATGTTTTGCCCCATAGCTCTGCGATATAAGCCCCTTCACAGCTCTTTCTTTAATCTGATGTTTTGGCTTGGTACCTGAAATTGTGTTCTTGATTGTTTAGATTAGCATTCAGTGGAATTCTGCACATCAAAAATTTCACATTTCACTTGGAACAGTTGGTCCAAACTCAGGTTGCAGCAATTGTCATAATACCATCCTACATCAGCTCCAGGAGATGTTCAACAAAACACCAAATGTTGTCCAGTTATTACAGGTAATCAATTTATTTCCCACTTAGGAGAAACTAGGATTAAAGTAGGGTTTTCGTGCAAGATAGTTTGTGAATTGAGATGATCCTCTTTTTCTCTGATCCACTGGTCTTTTGCAATTGAGATTTCTTTAGGGATTGTATATAATATGGATTGTTTCTACGGGCTTGAAGGTAAGACTGATGGTTGCCATCCCAGTAGGAGGGTGTAATTGAACAGATCACCACATGACCAGTATTTCTGCAGGGCACATATTCAAACACCTTCTTTTGGTTTGTGGTCTAGCCTCTGGTTGTTGATCCTACCACTGTTCATGTCTTCCTCTCACTAATTTGAGAACTGATTGGTGTCTCTGCCCAGTCATCCCATTTTTGCAGCCTGCCAATTTGGTCTGTCTGCTGGTTTGTTTTCTAGGATGTCATAGGTATGGTATAAGGTGTGAAATAGCGCTTTACAGTGTGTTTTCTGTTCCCCCTCCATATGTGGGGGGTTTTTTTCCATCTTAGCTTTGTCACGCATCCTCTTTACATACTCTTCCCAGTTGAGTGCATTGCCCAAGATTTTGTGGTAGAGCTGGCTTTGTACTGCAGCCTTGTCGATGGAGACCTGATCTTTCACTTTGTTAAAGAAGTCGTAGTAGATGACACCCCTGAACCTTCAAGTGCTAATGTGGTATCTGTGGCACATCTTGGTTTTTCAGTCACGAAGGTTAGATATCCATTACTCTGGTCGTTCTTGAGACTGGTTTCGAGTTTAATGTTCCATTGATGCCAAATTCTGAAAGCCTTCTTACTAACAACCTGGAGTCAGTTTTCTACCATTTTGTCTACCAGTGTGCCCAAGAAAAGAGAATTTGGTGACTCTGGTTATGTGTAACCAATCTAGGTCTTTTCCCAGGCCAGACTGGTCTGTGACCTCAAGCATCTTTAAATGCATTATTAATCCAGTCAACACTGGATTATGTTGATGAACGGGCTTTGCAGGCGCACACAAGACCACGGGCCAGCCCTCTTGGGTTATTTACATTCAAAACCAGCTGCAGGGATGTATGGATTGAAGCTAACCTCTTTCAACATCCTCTTCTTTCAGGTACTGTTTGATACTCAGGCTCCACTCAATGCCATCAACAAACTCCCGACAGTGCCAATGTTGGGACTGACACAGCGAACTAACACTGCATATCAGTGCTTTTCGATACTGCCTCAATCCTCCACCCACATCAGGCTGGCTTTCAGGAACATGTACTGTATCGACATTTACTGTCGGAGTCGAGGAGTCGTGGCAATACGTGATGGGGCATACAGTCTCTTTGACAACAGTAAGATAGTCGAAGGTTTTTATCCAGCGCCGGGACTAAAGGTTAGTCTTCAGCAGTTCTTTCTGTACGTTAAGTCGATGTGGCAGGAATTTTTTTCTGAAGAGGAAAATCAACTTATGAAAGCTCTAATAACCTCTGGGGGTGTCTTCCTAACTCTTGAAAGCTCCTTGAGAGCCAGGAGTCTTTTATTCGTTTGCCCCTGTGCACTTACTAGCAAAGTGCCATAAACACAGTAGAAGTCAATAACTGTCACTGAATGGCTAATTGATTCAGAATGAAAAAACAGGCTAACGAATACTTTCACAAGTCTTCAGGATGATTCAAATGCAAAACAGAATGTTCCACTCATGGCATTTTTCCTTTCTGGGTCAGTCACTTCCATGCAAAGAGTTTTGCTAAGTAGTGGAGAGCCTGATATGCATCTACTACTTACAGCTTCTTCCTTGAGAAATCTGAATTTCTTCTTTTTCAGCATTCCTGCGGTCTTTGGCGGTGAGGAGTTTTATTTGTTTTGGGATGTTTAGTAGTGGTATTTACCCATTCAAATTAGCCCCTCTCCTCCAAGGGAACCATCTCCCTTGAGGTGAATTTCCCAGTTCAGGAAGGGGAGAGAATAGTTCAACTGGAAAATATTTTCAGTCATTTATGAATGCTTTCAGTGAGGTCATGATTTTAAATACGATATTTGCATTTATCCACAGACATTTCTGAACATGTTTGTGGACAGCAATCAGGATGCCCGAAGACGTTCTGTAAACGAAGATGATAATCCACCATCTCCTATTGGGGCAGATATGATGGATTCGTTGATATCGCAGCTGCAGCCCCAGCAACAGGTAATTTACAGCAGAAGCTGTTTACAAATGGAAGATGATATAGAGTTGTGAAATCAGCATTGCTTAGTAGTGAACAGACTTTTAGCCATCCTCTTGTCTTGGTAGTATCCGGTACTGGCTCTGAGGGGCTGGCTGCCACTCCTTCATTTGTAAAATTGGAGTAAAGTGAGAAAGCACTTAGTACAATGCTTTGCACACAGTGAGCACTCAATAAATACAATTGAATGCATGAAGCAGCGTGTTCTAATCCTGACTCTGCCACTTGCTTTACTCACTTTACATTGAATTACTACTGACAAGTATTTGCCTGGATTTTCTACTGGAAGCTAAATTTTCCTGCTCTCCAATTAGAGAGCAACAGAATTCTTTAGATGTATGTGATGTTTTATTCTGATTTTTTCTCCCCCCTTTCCAGGCATTTCCAAAGCAGCCGGGGTCATCAGGAGCATATCCTCTTACTTCACCACCTACATCTTACCACAGCACAGTGAATCAGTCTCCTTCTATGATGCACACTCAGTCACCTGGTAAGATAATACTTAATGCAGCGGTTTTCAACTTAGAAACCTAAAGCAAAGCTTAATTGATTTTTGCTGGGGAGACGGGGAGTTGTGGGTATGTGTGTTTACGTACACTGACGGTCTAGGGAGTTTGATTTTAACTCTGTGATACTTTATCTTGACCAACTGTCTATTCAGTCCCCTGCTAAAATGCAACAGTAGTTGTTCTTCCCCCATTTCATGAAATGTTTTGAGTGCCATTGTGCTTCTAGAATATTTTAAAAGACTCTTTGAAAAGGAAGCGTAGATACCTTAGGTACCGATTCTCCTAAGCCCCCTTTTTTCCAAAGAACAACAGCGTACTTGTATCACTTAGAATTGTGCTATAGACATTCCAGTACCCTTCAGTAATATGTATGGTTTTACGAAAAAAAGTCAGTGCTCAAAGTTGTGCTTGCATTTGCACTCTTGAAAACTGAAAGACCTATTTCAAGTAACCTTGCTTCTTTGGCCCAAAAGTCTTGCCTCCAAACCAAAGGCAGATAAGAAGTTGTCTTGTTTTTGTCCGTCTGTCTCCCCCAATTAGACTGTAAGCCCATCAGTGGGCAGGGATTGTCTCTATCTGTTGCCGAATTGTACATTCCAAGCGCTTAGTTACAGTGCTCTGGACATAGTAAGCGCTCAATAAATACTATTGAATGAATGAATGAAAGATACAGTTTTCCCTTTCATCTGCAATGTAGTCTTCCTTAAGGGAAAGAAATTTTGGCTAGATGGAATGTAGCTGAGTTGTATAATTTTCTTTGCAGTGGTTATACATAAACTATCAAGAGACTGTTTGCATAGATAGTAGGAAAAGTGAATTAATTATTGGCTGTTTCCCCCTCGGTTAGGAAACCTGCATGCTGCAAGTTCACCTAGTGGCGCACTAAGAGCACCGTCACCAGCATCATTTGTTCCGACACCTCCCCCTTCTTCCCACGGAATCGCGATCGGGCCAGGGACTAATTTCGCCAGCCCCCACGGTGAGCTTTCTCATTAGGCACAGTGTGTCCTCTGAGCAGAAGACTTTTCTGAAATGCAGTATCGTGGGGAGAGCCGGGTAACCGAATAAAAGAACTGAAGCAATACTCTGAATAGGTCCTATGACCTTATAGACATAAGTGATGCCAGTGGTCTCTCTGTCCCAGTATTCTTCCACTGACAGCGGCACCAAAGGAGAAGCGTGGTCTAGTGGAAAGACCGTGGACCTGGGAATCAGAGGCCTTGAGTTTTAATCCTGATTCTGCCAGTTTCCTGCTGAGTGACCTTGGGCAAGTCACTTCACTTCTCTGTGCTTCAATTTCCTTATCTGTAAAATGGGGATTCAATGCCTCTTATCCCTTCTATTTAGACTGTGGGACAGGGACTGTGTCCGACTTACTATATCTACCTTAGCACTTAGTACAGTGCTTGGCACAAAGTAAGTGCTTAACAAATACCACAGTTATCATTATTAACATTCCTGGAGAAATAAGGTTGTCCTCCTTGACCTGACAGGTAGTAATAGTACTAGCATGTACTGACACCCACTCATAAGGTTAGGGATATACCTATTAACTTTTCCCTCTAATAAACCTACCTTGGACTTCCTACTCTTGAAATGTATCCCATCGATGTTTTCTGCTTGCACAACTTCTTTGTGGTAATGTTTACTGCTTTATGTAAGACCAGTGCTTGTCTGGAACCTGCCTCTTTCAAGGTTTAAAAAGTGCCCTCTTATCCTGGTATTGATGATTTGTTTTTCATCCTACCAAACTCTTCATGATTTTATAAACTTTAGTCATAGCGTAGTTCTATATAGTGACAGACGTGTGGTTTCTATTTGTTTTCTGTTCCCTTCCTGAAGATGGCTAATTAATCAAACAGTGGCATTTATTGAATACCTGCTGAGCTCCAGGCACTGTGCTCAGCTTTTGTGAGAGTATGATTGTCTCCCCCTCTAGATTGTAAACCTGTTGTGGGCAGGGAATATGTCTGTTATATTGTACCCTCCCGAGCTCTTAATACAGTACTCTGCACAGAGAAAGTTCTTGGTAAATGTGATTGAAAGAATGATTGAATGACCCAGATTCCCTGCCTTTAAGGAGTTTAACAGTCTAATGGAGGAAACAGATGAAAATGATTTACAGAAAGTGAAAGCATTTATTGATAGCTTTGCATTTTGTTGCCTTCTTTGGCCACCATTACACATTCTCATTTTTAAAATTCATTATAAGAGTAACGTGAAGAAAGCCCCATGTGGGTCAGGGGCTAAACCCAATCTGATCATCTTGGATCTTAATCCAGGATTTATGACAGTGCTTGGCATATAGTAAGCACTTAATAAATGCCATCATTTTTATTAAATAAAGGTTTAAGTACAATCAAGCCTTTCAGAAACACATTGGCTTTGCACCTTGGGTCTCTGTGTATTAAATTTTGGCAGTCCAGGCTTCACTGTACAAGGAAACTGAGTGCCACTGTTCTGACCACTTTTTTCTCCAAGAAAGCCATATATTTTGGTTAATATTTTAAAATTACCTATAGTAGATTGCTATACAGAAAACACAATAAGAGAAATAATATGCTATTAAAGTATTAAGATTAAACTCCTTCTCAATCCTTAATTTTTCAGGGTTTTTTTTTTATAGTGGCAAGGCAGACCATAATGTGTGTAATAGTGAATAATTATCAGGAAATGGAACAACAAATGCCAGAACAGAATGCCAACTTTGTAAACTAAATGTTTTCTTTTAAAGTTAACACCACCACATTGACCAGAGGCAAACTGGCAAGAGAGACAAGTCTGTTAAGAATCCTGAAAAGCTGTTTGTTGAACAGTTTTGTCATGTGGGTGACCGAAGTCAACTTAATGTTGCGATTTTTACAGGAACCATTGACCCCAGTTCACCGTACGCTATGGTGTCCCCCAGTGGGCGGGCCGGGAACTGGCCAGGATCTCCTCAAGTGTCTGGCCCGTCCCCGGCAACACGCATAACGGGAATGTCGCCAGCCAACCCTTCCCTTCACTCACCCGTTCCCGACGCTTCTCATTCCCCTCGGGCTGGAACGAGTAAGTTTTTCAAAGAGTTGTGAAAACATAAGTTTGCCCGGTCTTTTGCCACAATCTTTTAATGGGATTGCTGAGTTTATTTTGGCAGGTAGAACTGAGTTTTCGTGAAGGGCCTTTCTTGTCAGTTGTGGTTCATTTGGGGCGTTCGGGGTTGAGAATTATGAATTGGAGAAAAATGAACCATAATAATTGGGGTGTTTGTGCCAAGCACTGCACGAAGCGCCAGGGTAGAGACAAGATCATCAGGTTCCACGAGGGGGCTCACAGGCTAAGTAGGAGGGAGAACAGGTATTAAATCCCCATTTTGTAGATGAGGGAACTGAGGCATAGAAGTTAAGAGGTTTGCCCAAGTGGCGGGGCCAGGATTAGAACTCAGATTCACTGACTCCCAGGTCCGTGCACTTTCCACTAGGTCACTCTGCTTCCATAAAGGAGCCAGTCTCATTTAGAAAGGGAGCTCTAACAATATCCAGTCATAACGTGCTCATGTGAGGCCCTGTGGCCTCTCAAGTTGAAGCTGATTTGAAATAGGACACTAGTTTCTATAATTGGTTTTATATCTGTGGAGTCCTAACAGCGACATGTTGCCTTAGCCAGTAGGCTTGAACAATATACAGATAGATTAGCTATAAATTAGTTAGATTTAAATTAAAGTAGACATAAGTTGTCTGGGTGGACAGTGATGTTTATTGAGCCCTTCCTTTATGCAAAGCACTGTACCGAGTGCTTGGAAGAGTACGGTACAATAGAATTGGTAATGATCCCTGGCCACAAGAAATTTGTACAGTTTAGCGGGGGAGGCAGACATAGGAATAAAATACAGATGTAGGAAATGGCAGAGGATGAGAATATGTACAGAAGCGCTATGAGGTGAATATCAAGGGGCTAAAGAGGTTCACACCGAAGTACAAAGGCAGTGCAGAAGGGAGGGCGAATACAGTGAGGAAATGAGGGGTCAGTCGGGGAACACCTGTTGGAGGACATAAATTTAGCGGGGCACTCAAAAATGATTGGAAAGTAAAGTGACACAAGCTAAAATTAGGCAGCAAATGCATATGCCCCAGTCTGATTTTTGAACAAGAAGGGTCTAATAAAAGTAAATGAGAAAATGAGACAGCAGGATTTTACATGCAGGAACCAGATTGAAGCGAGGAACTTTTTTCTTTTCCCGAAGGTTCCCAAACGCTGCCAACAAACATGCCTCCTCCTCGTAAACTACCTCAACGCTCCTGGGCTGCATCCATACCCACAATCCTCACTCACAGTGCCTTGAATATCTTACTGCTGCCCTCTCCTACTCCCGGACTTGTACCCGGCCTGGCTGGTAGCTACCTTTGCTCTCCTCTCGAACGGTTCCTTGGATCGGTCATTATGAGGCGACATCTTCAGAGGATTATCCAACAAGAGACGGTACTTGGTGCTTTGAAGAGTATAATATCCTTACGCTCTACTGTTTCCCTTATCTAATTTCTTTTAACGTCTGTCTCCCGCTGAAGACCGTTAAGCTCCTTGTGGGCAGGGATTAAATCTATCAACTGTGTTGTACTTTCCCAAGTGCTTAATACAGTGCTCTGCCCCCATTAAGCACTTAATAAATACCGTTGATTCATGGATTTGTTATTATTTCCAAAGCAATGATTTTGAAGGGCAGCGAGCTAAGTCACCATCCATTGCAGAAGTGAAAACTTTTCGTCCTTTGGGCAGAATAATTTAAAATGACTTCCTTGAATTACCGGATACCCCGCCCCCCCCCCCCCCCGATGTGATAGATTCCTCTTGAGCCCATCCTTTCCACTCCCCCACTACTTTAGCCTCTTCGGTTCCGTTCCCTTACCCTCTTAGCATCTTCTGGTAAAGGGAAATGGCTGAGACAAGGCATGGCAACTGCAGAGAGCAGCACAAGAGCTCTTGAAGCTCAACAAAACCTTCGGCAAGGACTCTAGACACATCTCAGCCAAAAGTCTAAAATGTCCGCTGTTTACTCTGGCCCCCAGTCTCCTTTTCCTTCTGCAGCAATTCACGTTTCTAGTATTTTTTAACTACTTTCCGTATTTAAAAAGAATTTTTGGAAAATGTTCTAAGTTTGTAATAGCATGACCAACCCACGTAGTGATAATAATAATGATGATGATGATGATGGTATGTGTTAAGTGTTTACTATGTCAGGCATTGTCTAAGAGAAGCAGCGTGGCTCAGTGGAAAGAGGACGGGCCCTGGAATCAGGACTCATGAGTTCGAATCCCAGCTCTGCCACTTGTCGGCTGTGTGACTGTGGACAAGTCACTTAACTTCTCTGTGCCTCAGTTCCCTCATCTGTAAAATGGGGATTAAGACTGAGCCCCACGTGGGACAACCTGATTCCCCCATGTCTACCCTAGCGCTTAGAACAGTGCTTGGCACATAGTAAGCGCTTAACAAATACCAACATTATTATTCTAAGCGCTAGGGTAGCTATAATCAGGTGGTCTCATGTGGGACTCACATTTTTCATCACCATTTTACAGATGAGTTAACTGCGCACAGAGAAGTTAAGTGGTTTGTCCAAGGTCACACAGCAGATGTGACGGAGCCAGGATTAGAACCCATATCTTCTGACTCTCAAGCCTGAGCTCTTGCCACTAAGCCACACTGCTTCTCTAAGCACTTTTCCAGTTCCTTTCACTTTCTGTGTCACCTCGCTCCCAACATTTATATACATAGCCATCAGTAATTTATTTTGACACCTCCTTCCCTCCCTAGTCTATAAGCTCTTTGTATGTAGGGATTTATGTCTACCTACTGTATGATGTCCGATTCTCCCAAACACTTAGAAGAATGCTCTGCACACATTAAGCACTCAACAAATACCTTTGATTGATATAGCAACTGCACTTTTGCTTCAAAATTTGACACGTTGTTTTGTTTGTAGCTGCAGCTAATAAACTCCAATGAACCCGGGGTAATAATGTTTAAGACGGATGCCCTGAAATGCAGAGTTGCCCTCAGCCCTAAAACCAACCAGACTCTTCAGCTAAAAGTGACTCCAGAAAATGCAGGCCAATGGAAACCAGAGGAGCTTCAAGTTTTGGAGAAATTCTTTGAAACCAGAGTAGGTGGTGGTTTTGTGTGGTTTAGTGTGGGTTTTTTTTTTTTTAAATGATGATGTTGGGGGTTTTTCCAAGTGTTGTTGAAATGGAGGATAATTGTTCTTTTTGTTGCTGTAGGTTGCAGGACCACCATTTAAAGCCAACACATTAATAGCCTTCACGAAGCTGTTAGGAGCACCTACCCACATCCTCAGGGACTGTGTTCACATTATGAAGCTGGAATTGGTGAGTCGTCTAGCAGATCCCAGAAAAGATGCACCCTTAAAACACAAACTTTTTATGGTTCCTTTAAATACAAAACTTTGGAGAGGGAGGACTAACCTTGTGCAGAGGCAAAAAATAAATTTAAGGTAGCAGGTGAAAGAACACCAAACTCCCCTCATTAGTACTTTGCACACTATCTTCTCAAGTTATAATTTTCTTAAAAAGGGAATTCAGTGGCATGAAAACAAATTATGTTTTCTGTTTATGTTTAGTAATCCTTATTAAAATGGTATGAAAGATTGGCTGGCCTAATGTGGGAAGAATCTTTTGGTAGCAAAATGCAGACCAGCTTAGAGAACATTACTGCATTTGCTCTGACATGTCTCTTTCTCCAAAACAGTTCCCTGACCAAGCAACACAGTTGAAGTGGAATGTGCAGTTCTGCCTAACAATTCCTCCCAGTGCACCGCCTATTGCTCCTCCAGGAACACCTGCCGTGGTGCTCAAATCCAAAATGCTGTTTTTCGTAAGTACCACCTAAGATTTGTCTTGAAAAATCCTCTCAACCAGAAGCGACTTTGTAAATGGCATTGTCCCTCTAGAGTGTAAGCATGTGGGCAGGGAACATGTCTGCTAACTCTATTGAATTGTACTCTCCCAAGCACTTAGTACAGTGCTCTGCTCATAGTAAGCGCTCAATAAATACCATTGATTTGCTCCTCTTTGGGACCTAGGGGCAACTCTGCAAGCGATCCAGTATTGCTTTAAGTGCCCTTTCTGCTTGAGGTTCTACCATTTTTGATCCATGACCTTAGTTACATACAGAGGTGTGAATTGATTGACCCTGAATCCACGTTTTCCTTAGTCCCAAACAATATCCTACTTATTAGCCAACTCAAGTTAGGGACTTTGCCACTGTGCCAATTGAATGCCAAAGCGCTGAAAAGTCAGTTTGGAGCCGTGTGGGCAGAGTTTTGTCTTCTGGTTTTTCCCAGCAGGATTGTGCCTGCCGGAGTGTGGTGGGTCTGTGAGTGTCACTTCTGCCTTCCCCTCTTCCACCACCGGCTTTCCAACCCTCCCAGGAGGTTGTAGGGATGTACCTTAAGTCTCCCCCAGCAGCAGGGACAGGGTTAGGGTTGGTCAAGTGAAGAGCCTGAAAAGCAACCCATCCAACAGGGAGGTGTGTGCGGGGCCCGGCACTAAGCACTTGGGAGAGAAGAATAAACAGACTCAAGGTATGCAGGTTCAGAAAACACCTCTTTTCATGCCGTCATAAAATCTGCATGGCACAATGGTTAGAGCACAGGCCTGGGAGTCATAAGGGGGTTCTAATCCAGGCACCTCCACTTATCTGCTGTGTGACCTTGGGCAAATGACTTCACTTCTCTGGGCCGCAGTTACATCATCTGTAAAATAGGGATTGAGACTGTAAGCCCCAGTTGGACTATGTCCAACTCGGGTTGGTTTGTATCCCCCCCAGTCCTTAGTACAGTGCCAGGGACGTAGTAAGTGCTTAACAAATACCACTATTATTAGGGCTGTACCTGCCTTCTATCATTCTTGTCTCACCTGGACAGGGCAATGTCTAGTCATTCTAGTTTTGGACTTAACCCGTGGCATACTCAGGGAAGATTCAGGGGGAAGAAAAAGAGGGAGGGTGCTCTCCTAGGAAAAAAGTGGGTGCTGAGCAGACCTGGTCAGTATAGTTTAACCACGAATGGGGGTGGGCGGTTGTCAAGAGGAGAGAATCAGGACTCAGCAGGAATCAGTCTTATAATTGTACAGTTTAATTGAACAATTGCCAAATTCTGCATTCCAAGAGCTTAGTACAGTGCTGTGTACATAGTGAGTGCTCAATAAGTACGGTTGAATGAATTAATTGTGCTATTTGGCCTGCCAGCATTTTCAGTGAGCTTTAAATCTAGTTTTCTGTTTATCTCTGGGAAAACATTTGACATTTCTTTGAAAGAAGCCAAACTCAACCAACAATAGAGCAGAGTCGCCGGCAAATCTGGACCGTACTTTATCGCTCGAAGTGTTTTAAACCTTTTCCCTTTTTGTGCCTCTTTTATGTGTGTCTTGCCCTACATCTAGCTTCAGCTAACTCAGAAAGCTTCAGTCCCGCCCCAGGAACCTGTTAGCATCATCGTCCCAATCATTTATGACATGGCTTCAGGTACGACCCAACAAGCAGACATTCCCAGGCAGCAAAACTCTTCAGTTGCCGCCCCCATGATGGTCAGCAACATCCTAAAGAGATTTGCCGAGATGAATCCGCCAAGACAAGGTACCTAAAAAGCCGCTGTTCTCATTTTGTTGAAAACGTCCTTTAGGCTCTGTGTGAGAGATGAAGCCAGTTCTAGTGTTCTGTTTGCTGTGGCTGTCTTACGGGCTACTTGTCACTTTTTAACTTTCTAACCTTTTCCCTGCCCTCTTTCTTTTTCTTTTGTTTCTCTGCTGCCAGGACTTTAAGTATTGTTTTTGTTAGCGATTTACTAATAGGACCGTCCCGGCTATCCGAAGGTTGTATTCGATAGCATATGCCGGCCCAGGTTGCTCTCTGCTTCCCCCGGAATAAATGCATATTTGCTCTGTAAATTACAAAGTTGCAATGCATGTTGATATATCCTCTTCCATGGCTTAATCATAGTCACATAGACTAATATCATTTCTGTATATTCAAATGTTATGTGAAGAATAAAAACTGATACAAATGGCCATCACTGCTGTATGGGCTTCTTATGTAAGTGTCAGGAGGGTGCAAGTGAACATTTTCACCAAGTGCACAGTGAAGCTCTCAAAACCCAAAGTTCCATGGGAACCAGACTGTTACTAGAAGACAGATATAAATTGTTCACTAGTCACATGCTGTTTTACAATTAATTTCTGGCCATATTAAAATTGGATTCCAAAACTCAGCAAGGGCAAGTTTGCCTTTTTTTCCTTTTCCTAGTCTTGATAGTTACATAAAGAAGATTGTCTCTCCAACGTGATCTGATCGAAGAGAACTCTTCTCTGGAAGATTGTGTTGAGGATATTTTCAGTTTAGCAGAAATTGAATGGTATAAACAGATCTTGGAAAAAAAATCATTAAAACTTTACTAGGAGCAAAAACTATGGCATAAATTAGTTTTATATCTTTCATCATCTAGTGGGGGAGAAACATGGTTTCCCAGATTTTGCACGTACAACGATCGGGAGTTTGAGAAGAGATTCTAATAATGCTTAATTTTTAATAGTGCCTAAAATGATTTTTAGTCCTCAACAAGTTTGTATTTCCTAGAATCTATTGGGAATGCCCTGGGTAATGAAGGATATGTTTCATTTACAGTAACACTTTTTCAGCTAACAATCTGCTCTCTCCATTCTTTGGCTCATCTGTTCTTCCAATTAAAAAATAGAGCTCTTCTAGGAATCCAGGCCTATAGATATCAAAATTCTTGATCCAGAAATAGCATAAACATCATTATTTTGAAGGCTGATGCTTACCCTACAAGCACATTATATCCTTTATAGTGAATTTTCAGGAAAAAATGTATTTGCTCCTAGTTTATTTTAAGCAAGGCCTTCCAGTTATACTAACTTTAAAGTAAATCACAATTAAAAACCCGAAAATACTGTTCAGTGGGCTTAATCAAAATATTTACACCGAGACCAGAACTGTTTTTTGAAAACTAATCTCTTGGCGGTTTTGTTTCAGTTATTTACATCAGCTCTAAGAAGCCACATCAGACTGATTCCTGGGCTGTCTTGGGGTTATATATTTGTACATGGGCTGACTTGTTTTAAGAAAACAACTTGCCAAATTAGTTATTAAAAAAATAAGAATAAGCATGCTAATACATAATAACAAAAGAAAGTAAAATAGGTGAATAAAGCTATCTTAATTTCTAACAGAAACAGTGTTAGTGAGTGGAATTTCTAAGGGGTCAGGGACAATGACCTAAGATAAGTAAAGTGGAAATGGAGACACAATTTCACACACACTTGAACTAACAGGTTGCAAGTGCCCCCACTGCGTGTTTGACATGCCTGATGTTTACTGTTACCTCAGTAGACAATAATATATATATATTTTTTGGTAGGCCTTCTGATCTATCAGATTCCTCCTATTCAGAAATTTAACAACACAAACAATCCTAAGAAAAACCTTATCGGGAGTGCCAGTATCCCACACCATGACACCCTATTCAGGCTTTCTTTTAAAATTGAACTTTGAGAATTTTTTTACTCCCGGAAATCAAATTCAGAAACCTGACTCTTCTAAAGTGAATATAAACCGAATTCACTGACCAACTGTATTCATTTATATATGTTGTTTTCTCACACTGGGAATCATGAGAAAATGGGGTCAGAGTGACTAGAACCCCTAGCAGTGACTTGATGGTGTCCCAAAAGGGCCTCTTAAAAACCTCTCCTTGTTCCTCTTCGGGCAGGGATGGAGGAGTGGAGGTAGGGGAAGGCAGGATTTTAAAAAAAAAAGACTACCAGGGCCTCATTTTCATGTTGACATATATTGAGCAATCACCTCCTCCGCCACCTCCATAAACAGACAGCATCATTGCCTCATTTCCTCACCTCCCTATCCTCCTACTTCCTATTAACCTGTGCGGGACTAAGAAGAAAGAGATCCCTGTACCTCCCACTTCTCAGCAGATAGAATGAGGACATAGGAGTCCATTATAGGAGGGCGAAGGGATTGTAAAACTGCTGCTTGGTTGGAGGGGAGAGACCAGGTTGGGGAAAAAAACCAGAATTTCTTATATTTGGATTCTTGGTGGTGCTTCTTATCCACTCCTCCCGTGAAATGATTTTGAATGCTTTCCTTAAGGAGATCTCAGTCGTAACAGTTTATTTTGAAATGTTTAGGATCCCTTTAAACTGCTCTCCAAGTTCCTCCCATAAAAAGAATGGCCATTTTCCGGAAGCTTACAGAGTGCCCCTAACAGTGGATAAATATGATTTATCTGCAGCAGCTCATTAAGGAAAAGATTGCAGCAGATTCCTTTGAGATCAGATAGTGTGCATAATAAATATATACATATATACATATGGAGAGTAAGCAAATCATCTTGTGTTCGGCAGTTTCCAAGTGCATAAAACATGAGAGCCTAAACGTCCTAATGGTTTTCTGTTATGTGCTTTCCAATGAAAAAACTAGGTGGGATTACCTACTAATTCAGAAAAATTAAATTAAACATCTAGGTGTGAATGGCGTGAAAATACCTCCTCCCAACAACATCAGGACCCAATAGAATTGATACTGAATCAAGAAATCTTAAATCCATGACCTCTGGGGTATTCCAAACTCTCCTTTCTACTTTCATTTTCAAAGTTCTTGTCAGTACTAACAAATTTAATAACCCCCAGTGTATTAAGATTATTTTCCTATGTTGTGAATAGCTAATTAAAATTTTTCTCTGTTTACAGGTGAATGCACAATATTTGCAGCTGTTCGTGATTTAATGGCTAATCTTACACTGCCCCCTGGTGGGCGTCCATAGACACTATTGTTTTTAAACAAGGCTGAAAAATGAGACAAAGCAGCAAAAAAAAAAAAAATCTCTGAAATAAGCCTTCCGTTTAAAAAAAAAAAGGACTTTTTTTAAAAAAAAGAGCTAAATATTCTAAACTGGCAAAAACGTTCAGGGATGCACTTCTTTCATCAAAAATGACATCAACCTTTTGTATAGTGTCTTGTATAGTGTGTTAAAATGGGACACATTTCAAACTAGGTAATAGATAAATATCAGCTTGCCAGTAATAGATTTAATATTCTGTTTTATACTACAAAATTATGAAAATGCCAAACTCTTGTTTATTTAATTGTTTTCTTATGTTTTGGGTGTAATAGTCCTTTTTTTTAAGGCAGGTCTGTCATTTTGAATACTGTAAAACTGTGATAAACTTTATATTGAAGCTGTATTTTAATATGATCGCTTTGAATCCTTACCTGAAAATGTTCTGGGAGTTGTTATAAACAGATCCCAAAGAAGCAATATTTAATAAACTAGGTAAAAAAAAAATCCACTAAATTGTGTGTGTATAACCTTTATAAATTCAGTGCCTCCCATAATCTTGGGATTGGGTTGGGGGGGGCTTCATTTCAAAGAGCGATAGAAACTTGACTCCTGACATCTTTGAATACTTCAGATGTGGTCAAAAAGAGTCATGGATTATCTATATTTTCTTCAAGCATTCTTGACCTCTCAGGTAATTTACTTTGACTGCTCAAAGGCTTTCACCATAATTATAGGGCTTGGGCAGAGAGAAGAATGTGTATTTCTTTAGAGCACAGACAGTGACTGATACCTATGACCATGTCGTATAAATATTGTGACAGTTTTTCATATCTCTTGGCTAGAGAAAAATTCTCCCGTGGTTAAAATTATTTATAAGATACGTGGCTACAGCATCGATGGAGATGATTTCTAAAATCAGAAGGCAGATAGAAAATCAAAGAATAGAACTCTAGATTAAGAAGCCTTTGATCTGAATGTCCCTTCATTTCTTTCTGTCTTATTTTCTCAAGTCGACAGGTTTATTTAAAACAGTCTCCCCAGATTGTAATCTGTGATCCTGCCATTTCGCAGCAGAAATTGCTCTTTTCCCCTGTTACCAGCTGGAAATGTATCCATAATGGGAAAATCTAGTGATTTGGAATTGTCACGTGAACCTAGACATGGAAATGACATGTAACATTTTCTAATCAATGTTCCCAGATCAGTCATTCCCTATAGGGCACATTCCTGCTTTGAAATGAAATAGAGTGATGGGCTTTCATCAACATCAATGGTATTTATGGAGCGCTTACTTTGTGCAGAGCACTGTACTAAGCTTTTGGGAGAGTAAAATACCAAATACTACACTCCATCATCAAAAACGCAACCATTTACTCTGTTTTGCTGGCTCTTCATTTCTGAGTCAAATTTCAGACATTTGGTGTCTTATTTTACTAAATCTTCTTCCTCCATCTTTGCAGCTGCTCTACCTCTCACCCAAACAAATCACTAGGAAGAAACTTTTTTTTCTTAGGCTGAATTTTTTTTTAATTCCCCTTTTAATAGGAAAACTAATTATTTATAGACTTGTTTTGTAATATCTCATAATCAGTACTTGGTCAATTAAATTCAGTGTTTTATTTTATATGGTACATGTTAGTTTGAGAAATCCTCATCAATTTGTGCTCCACAAACTATCGGTGTTATTTATTGAGCGCATGTGTTGCGGAGCAGAGTGCTAAGCGCTTATTTGATTCCTTTCAATTGAGTCATTTTAGTTGCTGAAATCTGTTCTGGAGGAATTGTTGAGCCTGGCTATAAGTTTTCCCTAAAATTTTCATTTGTAATTTATATGATCTGATGTGTTGCCAAGGAAAACTAATGTATAAAGGATTGATCTATCCTAATCCCACTTTCATTAGATTCCCCAATTTACTTTACTGTATGGGTATTACAGTTCCCTTTATTTTACTTTTATTTACTATCATAAAATGTAATATTTTGAGATGAGCAGATGATTTGAATTCATACATGTATTGTTTTAGGCCAAGGAGAGTATTTTCAAGTCAGCCAACAGATATTTATTAGAGTTCCAAAGGCTGTCTAGCACATGGAGTTCTTTAGTAATCTTACACCATCTCTGCCCTTGAGGAGCTTACAGTCTACAAACAGGGTATTGTTGGCTTAAATGGAAAAGGCTACTTTGAAAAACAGAGTAGTGGTTTTCAAATGGTCCTCTGAGGAAAAACACTTTGCAAGTCTAGAAAAGGCTAGCCGTTGTTTTCACACAAATGCATGTGCTAGATAATTCGAGTCAAAACAATTATTGGGCTGTCATTGTCTGGATATATTTAAGGTATCTGAGACCAGAAATAGTGTATTTTTAGGCTTCACCTATCCAGATCCTTTGCATATTACAGTTCTGTACCCTCAAATGTGACTTCCTATGTGTTCCGTCTCGGAAAACCAAAAGACTTGCTGTTGCAATTCGTTCCTTGATAGAGTTTAAACCACCAAGCACTCCGAGCTAGAATATTCTCTATCCAAATGGGCATGCTATCTTAAAAAGCATCTTGAAAACCCACCCTATACTCCCCCTCCCGACCCCCAGATCAATTCTTTTGCTTCAAGCAGGGCCTAGTTTAGTATGACCTTGTCTGGCCACTTTTTTTTTTAGATGGTATTTTTTAAACGCATACTATGTGCCAGTGTACTAACTGCTGGAGTAGATACAAGGTTATCTAGTTGGACTCAGTCCCGGTCTCATATGGGACTCACAGTTTTAATCCCCATTTTACAGAGGAAGTAACCAAAGCCCAGATAAGTGAAGTGACTTGACCAAAGTCACACATCAGACAAGTGGCAGAGCCGGGATTAGAACCCAGTCCTTCTGACTCTCAGGCCCGTGCTCTGTCCACTAGGCCACACTGCCTTTTTTTAAAAAATGGTATTTGTTAAGCACTTACTATGTGGCAGGCACTGTACTAAGCACTGGGATAGATACAAGGTTGGTCACAGTCCATGTTCCACATGGGGTTTACATTCCTAATCCCCGTTTTACAGATGGAGTAACTGAGGCACATAGAAGTGACATGACCTGCTCAAGGTCACAGCAGACAGGTGGTGGGGCTGGAATTAGAACCCAGGCCCTTGTGACTTCCAGGTCCATGCTCTAGCCACTAGGCCATGCTGCTTCTTGCCACTTGGCCACTTGCACTCATGCCCTCTCCTTTTCCAGGCATAACTACCCACCTCTGGGTTTAGTGTGGAGGGGGCGTCCCAACAGGGTTGCCTGACCTACCTCACCACTCACTGGTGGCCTCTGTAAATCTGACATCAGTCAGCGATGTTTAAGCACTGACTGTGTGCAGAGCACTGAACTGTGGGCATCGTCTCTGCCTGGAATCCAGGAGTCGGAGCTTGCCATTTAGTCCTGAGAGAAAAGCCTGCCTGACCTAGAATAGAGGTCAAAAACATACAAGCAGCTGCCAGAAGCCATTCATACCTCCAGGGCAGAGAGAAGACACAATCTTTGAAATCTTTATCAGCAACCTGCCCTCAGGGCCTGCGAATCATGAAACTGATGACCAACTCCCAAATCTACACCCGTGGCAAAAATTTTCCATTTTATTATAAATATGTGATGACTGTGCTTATGTTCTTTAGGGCCAAATAATCTGTCGGCAGCAGTTTCATTTGCAAGGAGAATTTAACACCCTACCTCCTTGCTTCTTCAAACTCCAACTCAGGAGGGGCAAAAGAGAAGATTTTGTAGGTTTTGATTCTGTTGGTATTTAAGCACAAACTGTGTGCCAGGTACTGTACTAAGCACTGGGGTAGATACAAGGTAGTCAGGTTGGACCCAGTCCATGTCCAACACGGGGCTCACAGTCTTAATCCTCATTTTACAGATGAGGGAACTGAGACCCAGAGAAGTAAAGTTACTTGCCCAGGGTCCCATGGCAGACAGATGGCAGAGCTGAGATCAGAACTCGGGTCTTGTGACTCCCAGCCCATGCTCTAGTCCATGTTGAGTCCTCCTTCCTGTTCAAGTGCCCAAAACAGAAATGTGGTATTTGTTAAGCATCTACTGTGTGTGCCAAGCACAACCTGATTACCTTGTATCTCGCCCAGTGCTTAGAACAGTGCTTGGCACATAGTAAGCGCTTAGCAAATGCCAATATTAAATTAAGCACTGGGATAGATACAAGATAATCAGGTCCGGCATGGGGATCTAAGGGAGGGAAAACAGGTATTGAATCCCCATTTTGCAGATGAGGGAACTGAGGTACAAAGAAGTGATTTGTCCAAGGTGTCACAACAAATCCAGGCGGGTTAAGATGAGTGATTGTGTTAACATGGTAGCGGTTCAGATGGTGAGGAATAAGTTGGATTTTAGTGATGTGAAGGTGGACTGACAGGATTTGACTGTGAGCCCCATGTGGGACATGGACTGCGTCCAACCTGATTAGCTTGGATCCACCCCGGTGATTAGTAAGGTGCCCAGCACATAGTAAGTGCTTAACAAGTACCATTAAAATTTTTTAAAAAAGGAAAGTGAAATGAGTTTTCATCCCTCCCTTATCATTCTTGAATGGCGATCTGGTGGAGGTGAAAAATGATCTGGCTCATCCAAGGTGACCAGAGCTGTTTTTGTCAACAGGGAGAAGCTTCAATTTAGGGGATGATCCACAGCCAAATGGACCTACTAGATTGTAAGCTCCTCGAAGGTAGGGATCCTATTTACCTACTCTATTGTACTCTCCCAAACGCTCTGCACACAGTAAGTGGCTCAACAGATACTACTGAGTGATTGACTTGCCCTTCACAGCAAAGTCCATTCTCTTAGCCAAGATGGGAAGTCTGCACAAGACAGTACCCTCAACCTAGAAAGCCTCAGTCCCTAAAGAAGCTTTATAAAAACATTAGGGAGTTCCTCCACCTAGAGTCACCCTGTGAGGCTGTAGAGTAGCCAAGTGGTGGTCAGGGGGTGGTAGTGAAACAATTCACAGCCAGTTTCTTGTCCATTATCAAGCCCAGTCATGTCATTAGATGATGGAGGAAGAATTCCACACCAACAGAGGTCACGCCTCAACCCCCTGACAAAGGTCTTTGCTGAAGATCTCAGTGGTAGTTTCTCACCACACTTGGATTCAAGGCTCTCCACCAGCTGTCTCCTTACACAAGCACTTACTCTGTGCCAGGCACTGTACTGAGTGCTGGGGTAAATACAAATCAGGTTGGACCTGGTCCCCGTCCCACATGGGGTTGACAGTCTTAATCCCCATTTTACAGTTGAGGTAATTGAGGCCCCGAGAAGTGAAGTGACTTGCCCAAGGTCACATAACAGACACGTGGGGGAGCTGGGATTAGAACCCAGGTCCTTTCGACTCCCAGGCTTGTGCTCTTATCCTCTAGGCCATGCTGCTGCACAACATATTCTGTCACCATCTCAAATCCACCAAATTATGTTCCTCCCCACCTTCAAATTCCTCCTAAAAATTACTTCCCTGGTCAGGTCATCCCACCCCCTACTAAACTCCACCTCCCTGTTGAGGTCATCCTCATGGACCCTTAACACTTGGGTGTCCTATTGGTTTGTCTTTTCACATATATGCCCCCTAACCACACACCCCCCCACACACACTTTTTCTGGTTTAGTTTTTTCTGGTTTTATCTGTCTCTTTTTTGTTCCCACTGCATTTATATAATTTGTGCCTTGTTCCTCTCCATCAGACTCTAAACTCATAATAATAATAGTGTTTGTTAAGCCCTGTCTATGCACCTAGCCTGGATCCAATTAGTGCAGACTGTGGAAAGTATTACCTGTCCCTTAGAGCTGGATGAAACCCACCTCCCCCTAATTGGGTGTTCAGCCATCAGATAATCACCATTCAGTTATCTTTTTATGGTGTTTAAGTGCTTACTCTGTGCCAGATACTGTTTTTAGCACTGAAGTAGATACAAAATAATCAGGTTGGACAGCTCATGTCCCACATGAGGGTCACAGTCTTAATCCCCATTTTCCAGATGAGATAGCTGAGGCACAGAGAAGTGAAGTGACGTGCCCAAGGTCTCAGCAAACAAGTGGCAGAGCCAGGATTAGAACCCATGTCCTTCTGACTCCCAGGTCTGTGCTCTATCCATTAGGCTATGCCGTTTCTGGCCTCAGTTTCACTTGGCAGCTCAGCAGGGATTCAGTAAATCCCCAGAACTCCCTGAACTGTCAGACCTTCAGTCAAATACGATCTGAGCTGTCTTTTTTTAACTGAAGGAAATGACTGGCTGCAACACTTCCAGATATATTGTACATTCTCAACTGCTTAGTACAGTGCCCTGCACACAATAAGTGCTCAAATACCATTGATCGATTAATACATTGATTTTACTTCTAATATTCAGTGCTTCAGTGTTTTTTATAAATATAAATGAAGATGCCTCCACTAAAGACCTTACATGGTGAGACTGAAAAAACTAAAATGTTGTTTCTTTTCATTTGAGGAGGTGTGAGCATGTGTGAGTGATTTGGTTTGGAATCACTTGGAGTGAATGTAGATTTTGGTTTAGTTTTGCTTTTGGCGAAAGCACAGATGGTCCACTGTCAGCAGTGATTATTAGTAATTTTGTTTCCTTGATGGGATTTGGCAATCTAGTGGGTGGAAAGGTAGCTTCTGTTCATTACACTAATTTAGATTAGGGCAAGGATAGGCAGCACTCAGAGTGCTCAAAGCTCCACAATGTCAAATTCTAAACAGGGTTGGACTGTCTTCTCAGAGCAGACTGGACTGATTTTCATTATGTCCAGCCACTGGGGAGGATTTCCATCCCACTGTTTAAAATGTAATTCCTGTAGCCATTTTCCCCTTTTCCTGTTCTAATAATTAATAACTGTAGTATTTATTAAGCACTGATTACAGGCCAAGCCAGCACTAAGTGCTCCTGACAGATAATTGTAAGCCCATTGTGGGCAGGAAATGTGTCTGTTACATTGTCTTGTACTCTCCCAAGTGCTTAGTACAGTGCTCTGGACACAATAAGTGCTCAGTAAATAGGATTGATTGATTGAGATACAAGGTAAGCAACTCGGACACAGTCCCTGGCCTCCACGGGGCTAACGATCTAAGTAGGAGGGAGAAAGGGTATTGAATCCCTATTTTAAAGATGAGAAAATTGATACCAAGAGAAGCTCAGTGATTTACCCAAGATGGCAAATTGCAGAGGCAGGAGTGGACCTCAAATCCTCTGATTCCCAGGCCTGTGCTCTTTCCACTAGTCCACACTGCTTCCTCTTTCCATTCCCTTCATGGCTTTCTCCCCAGTTTGTCCCCATCTTACAGTTTACTAAATGAAGTGGCTATCGGGTTCCTTCAGCAACTGATCATTGAATATTAGAATGCCAGAGCCAAGTGCCTTGAGTTTATCCATTCCAGTTGCCTTCTAAACTCATTGGGGACAGGCATCATGTCTACTAACTAATGTTTTCCCAAGTGCTTAGTACAGTGCTCTGCAAGTAATAGGAGCTCAGTAAATACTATTGATTGACTCTTGAGACGAACAACTTTACGGTTGTTTCATTAGATTAATGCACTTCCTTAAAAAATCCATATTCTAGTTACAACTTAAAGGGAAACCCAGAGGAGACGGCCACACCATTGTGATAGTAAATACTACATCCAGTGGTCATGTCTTCAATGACCATCCGACCAACTTTTCTCTGTTTCCCACCTCCTCTCCACCCACTCCCACCCCTCCCCTTCTCCCACCCACCTCCCATCAGCACCCTCAGCAAGAATGCCTTAACCTCTCACCAGTGCAAGCTCTATGACCATATTTTTCTTCATATTCATATTTCATCTATCTCATTCTTTCATATATTCTTCATCCATGCATACGTGTTTGTGTGCATGGTAGCTAAATGCGTGATTAGGTGCATCAGTGGGTGTGTCGTGAAGATGTATGGGCATATATGTAAGCATGTTCAAGTACGTAGGAGTATGTATGTGTGTAAGGATTTTGGCATGTGGGGAGTACTTATACACCAGTGTATCTGTTCTTTGCATAGGGGAGGGTGCATGCATGTATATGCATGTGGCAGTCAGAGATAACTTCTTTTCCCTTTCTCAGTGGTTGGGAGGAGCAGCTGAGCCGGGATTGTGGAAGGAGAGTGAGGATCCTAGTGGAAGCAAGTTACTGAGGTGGCCACTACTTCTGCCAGTCTATCTGAGTGCTCTTCTCTGCCTTTTAAGTGGCCGCAAAGGCCTGGTGGCAGTTGGCATCACCGCTGCTGCCACCAAACTCGACCTCCAGACCTCAGTCCATTTTGGTTCCTTCTAGAAAACCTCTCTGTGACTAGCTTGATCCCCACGAGGACCCCACCCAGCACTTAGAACAGTGTTCAGTGCTTGGCACATAGTAATAATAATAATGCCAGTATTATTATTATTCAGAAATCTCACTTCTAATCAGTTATTTACGTATTTATTGAGTGTTTACCGTGGGCAGACCACTATACTAAGCACTTGGGAGAATGCAGTGCAACAATAAACACATTCCTTGCCCATGGCAAATTTACAATTACAAGCTTACAGCCCCACCACGACACCTCTCAGAGGGGGAACCAGGAGGAAGATTGGGCAGTGAGGGCTTGGGTCTGATTTATCAAAGAAAGAAACGGGGATAGTGGAAAGAAGGGAGGAAATCTGGGTTTTGGGGGCTTCAGCTGGGCTGCAGGACCAGAGCAGATGTCAAAACTTCAGGAAACAGAACTTAGAACCGTGACTGGCACATAGTAAGCGCTTAACAAATATACACAAAAAACAAACTCCAGGGGCTGGAGAGAAGCCCAGATGGGAGCAATGGGAGGGAGAGAGCCAGGCCTCAGACCCACTATTCAAAGCTAAACAGGTAGGGCTGTAGAGGAGGTAGCTGGGTCAGAGACGCCAGCATTTTGACTCCAGGAGCAAAAAGGTGGGGAGGTAGGGACAGGCTTCAAAAAGCTAATGGGCCAGAAAGTCAATCTAATTATTGAATGCTTACTGTGTGCAGAGCACTGTACTAAGCACTTGGGAGAGTACAATATAACAGACAAAACTCTCCACTTTGGCTCTCTTCCACCCTGACAGGAAACTCTCAGGTCTTGGAACAGACCTGGGATGAGTGAGGCTGAAAATCCGACTCAAAATGCTGGACGGGTGGCTACCTCCTACTCTCTGGCCCCATGGAGCTGGTACTTACTGGGCAATGTGCATGGGAGAGCCTCTGCCAGGCTGGGGCCCAGTGGCTGCTAAAACCTGGCTCAGGAAGTCTCTGGGCCAGCTGTCCAGGCCTCCAGTCCTCTGGGCAAATACTGCCTTTCCACGAGAGGCAGTGTGGTTTAATGGAAAGAGCACTGACCTGAAAGAGGATAAAAAAATCAGTTGATGCCATAATGTCAGAGAAATGATTATTTCAAATGTACGGTTTCATGCTGATTAAATTCTAATCCTGGCTCTGCCATTGGTCTGCTGTGTGACCCTGGGCAAGTCACCTAACTTTTCCGGACCTCAGCTACCTAATCTGTAAACTGGGGATAAAGACTGAGCTCTATGTAGGACTGGGATCGTGTCCACCCTGATTATTTTGTTTCTAACCCAGCACTTAGTACAGTGCTTGGCACCTAGTAAGCACTCGGTCACAACTTCTCTATGCCGCAATTCCCTCATCTGTAAAATGGGGGACTAAGACCGGCCTAGTGGATAGAGTCGGGGCTTGGGAGGCAGAAGGACCTGGGTTCTAATCCAGACTCCCCCACTTGTCTGCTGTGGGACCTTGGGCAAGGCCCTTCCCTTCTCTGCGCCCCAGTAACCTCAGCTGTAAAATGGGGTTTAGAACTGTGAGCCCCATGTGGGACAGGGACCGTGTCCAACCCATTTTGATTGTATCCACCCCTGCGTTTAGAACAGTGCCTGGCACATAGCGCTTAATAAATGCCACAGTTATTATTATTAAGACTGTGAGGCCCCTGAGGGACAGGGACGGTGTCTAACCTGAGTACCTTATATCTACCCCAGCAATTGGTGCAGGTTCTGGTAACCAGTAAGTGCTGAACGAATACAGAGGGAGAGGGCGGGGGTGAGGGCGCATGCGCACTAGCCTCCTCCTCCCCGGCGCGGGCCCGCCCGAGCTCGCGCCCGCCGGCCCTGGCCTCGCCTCGCGTGCCCGCGCGCGCAGCCGCAGTGTGAGGGGCGGGCGGGGCCCCCCGGCCTCTTCACCCTCCGCTGCCGCCATGGCCGGGCCCGCGGGCCTCAGGACGGGACGGGGACTGGCCGCGAAGCTGCGTCCGGACCCCCGGCTCCCCGGCTCCCCCCGGCTCCCCGGCTCCCCCCGGCGCTGCGGACCCGGGCCCGACAGGTAAGCGGCGCCCAAGGCGGGGCGGATCAGCCAACTCCCCTCTCGCACCACCCACCTCCTCTCCCTTACCCTAACCCTTCCCTCCTTTCACCTTCACCCTTACCTTTCTCCTTCCCCCTTTCTTTCCCCCCTCCCCTCTCTTTTCCCTCTTCCCTTCTCCTTTCCCTCTTCCCATCTTCCCCCTTCCCGTCTCCTTTTCCCCTTCCCTTCTCCTTCCCCCCCTCCTTCTCCTTTCCCCTCTCCTTCTACTTTCCCCCTCACCTTCCCCTTTCCCCCTCACCTTCCCCTTTCCCCTTCTCCTTCCCCTTCCCCCTCTCCTCCCCCTTTCCCCCTCTCCTTCCCCCCCTTTCCCCTCTCCTTCCCCCCCTTTCCCCTCTCCTTACCCCCTCTCCTTCCCCCTCTCCTTCCCCCTCTCTCCCCCTCTCCCTCTCCCCCTTTCCCCCTTCCTTCCCCCCCTTTCCCCCTCTCCTTCCCCTTTCCCCCTCTCCTTCCCCTTTCCCCCTCCCCTACTCCTGTCCCCCTCCCCTACTCCTGTCCCCCTCCCCTACTCCTGTCCCCCTCCCCTTCTCCTGTCCCCCTCCCCTTCTCCTTCCCCTTTCCTTCTCTTCTCCCCTTCCCTTTTGCCCTTTCCCTTTCCCTCTTCTTCCCTTTCCTTTCTCCTCCCCACTTCCCTTCCCCTCTCGCCTCCTTTCCCTTCCCTCCTTTTCCTCTCCATCCCGCCCTTGCCATTCCCTTCCCCTCTCCTCCTTTCCCTTTCCCTCCCCTCTCTCTCCTCCCCTCCTTTCCCTTTGCCGTCGCAAGTAATGTGAAAGCAGAATGAGGAAAGGAAATGGGTGTTGTAAAATCTGGGAATTATCACCTGTCAGGCCCCGACTGAGGCTCCGGAGACCGAGGCTCCGGAGACCGGGCTCACACAGGTCCCAAGGTGGTTCCCGGAGCTTCAGCTCAATGTCCAACCTTGCTCGCCCCTGAGGATCCCCAGCCCTTTCTAAAGGTGAAGGGCAGCAGCTTCAGGGCCCCTTCCACACCCATTGCCCCCCTGCAGAATCCCTCGGCCCCGTTTAATAGCATTTGCGGCTATCTGCATAACATCGTAGTAATAACTATGGTGTTTGTTAAGCGCTTACCCTGTGCCAGGCACTGTACTAAGCTCTGGGGTGGATACCAGCAAATAGGTGTGGACAGAGTCCCTGTTCCGTATGGGACTCACAGTCTTAATCCTCAATTTACAGTTGAGGTAACAGACCCAGAAAAGTAAAGCGACTTCCCCAAGGTCACACAGCAGACAAGTGGTGAAGCCGGGATTAGAATTTAATCGGCGTGAAACCTTGCATTTGGAATTATCTTTTCTCTGACATTAAAGGAGCAAGTGATTTTCTTTTCACTTTTTCCCCATTTACCCTCTCCGCCACCCCATCACTCATACCAAGGCCCTAATCTTGTTCCCATGCTTTCCCCAACTTCCCTCTTCACACACATACACACCTTTTTTCCTTGAATAAAGTGAGTCCTCGGACATTTCAGATGTTCCCAGTGGCCGAGCAGGGGATGGAGGAGACTGTGGAGTTTGTGTCAGTCTCAAATTAGCTTGGTTCTAGAAAGCCAATTTGTGTGCTATTTCTCTCAGCCCCTGTGATGGACACTGACAACCCGAAATCCTGATACCTTCCCTAAGCAAACTGCTCTTCCACCCAGGCTCTTAATGTTTACATGCAGCTAGGCAAAACCATTTCAAAAGACAAAGCTTTTGGTTTTTTTTTTTCCAAGAAGCTGGGTGATCTGGTGGAAAGAGCACAACCTTAGGGATCAGAGGACCTGAGTTGTAGTCTCCGCTCTGCCACTTGCCTGCTATGTGACCTTGGGCAAATAACTAAACTTTGTGCCTCAGCTTGCTTTTCTGTTCAGTGTGGATTGAATATCCATTCTCCCCTTAAACTGGGAGCCCCATGTGCGACAGGCACTGTGTCCAATTTGATTATAATAATAATGGTACTTGTTAAATGTTTATATGCCAAGCACTGTTCTACACACTTGCATAGATATAAGGTCATCAGGTTGGACTCAGTCTGTGTCCCACAAAGGATTCATACTCTTAATCCCCATTTTACAGATGAGGGAACTGAGGCCCAGAGAAGTGAAGTGACTTGCCCAGGGTCACACAGCAGACATGTGGCGGAGCCAGGATTAGAACCCATGACATTCTGACTCCCAGGCCTGTGCTATGCCATGATTATTAAGCCATGATTATTTTACCTCTACTTCTGCACTCAGTACTGTCCTTGGCATGTAATACTTAAAAAATACTACAATTATCAATTAGTATTACCACTTTTGTACAGCTGTCTTCTCTTTGAGCACTTAACCAGTTGATTAATATTTGCTCATTTACTGTTTGTAGAGCACTGTACTAAGTGCTTGAGCGAGTACAATACAATAGAATTGGTAGGCACATTCCCTCTGCACATGGAGTTTACTGTCTCGGTGGGGAGACAGCCATTAAAATAACTGCACGCAAGGGAAGTGATGCATTATTTAGCTTGAGATGGACTCGTAGAAATGGGATGTGTTTTATTCAGAACCTAATCTTTCCACTAGCCCTGGCTGAGTAAATATATATTTTTTAATATGGCATTTAAGTGCTTACTATGTGCCAGGCACTATCCTAAGTGCTGAGGTAGAGATAAGATAATGGGGCTTATATTTTCAATGTCCATTTTACAGGTGAGGTAATTGAGGCACAGACAGATTAAGTGACTCTCCCAAGATCACATAGCAGGCAAGAGGCCGAACCAGGTTTAGAATTCAGGTCCTTCTGTCTCCCGATGCCTATGCTCTATCCACCATTTAGAGGCTTTTGTAGTTATGTTAAAGACTCTTTTGTTTAAAAAAAGTTTTCAGATGTTTGTCACCCTCCTTTTATGCACTTTTGTTCCCCTTTAGTTCCAGCCTCACTATCAGTTGTGTGCTGAGTGGAAGACTGAGATTTTGAGTCATCACACCAACAGAAATTGAGATATCTACTGGGGTAACTGCAGGCCATGGCACTGGCTTTCTGAATCCTAGGAACTGGCCAAGGTAAGGCACTTTGGGAATTTCCTAGAAGTCACCCACCACTGAGCTCATCTTAGGGAATAAAAGGTGATTACAAAAGAAAGAGACCCAGGGGGCTATCATCATCAGGTTGCTCCCCAAACGATTGGGGTTTCCATCCCCGAAGCCCGATATGGTAAAGGAGGCCATAGGCAGAAACTGGTCTTGCCCATCAATCAATAAGTCAATCAATAAGTGGTGCTTATTGAGCGTTTTCTGCATGCAGAGTACTGGACTAAATATTTGGGTAAGTACAATACAACAAAGTTGGTAGATGTGAGCCCTACCCATAAGGAGCTTGCAGTCTGCAGAGAAGCAGCATGGCCTAGTTACAAGAGCACGGGCTTGGGACTCAGAGGACATGGGTTCTAATCTTGGCTCTGACACTTGTCTGCTGTGTGACCTTGGGCAAGCCACATTAATTTCCTTTGCAAAATTAAACAACTTCTGTCCCTTTATTGGGCTGTTCAAATCCCGGGAGAAGGTGAGAGAGATGGGCATGGGAGTGAAAGATAAATTTTCCTGAGAGAAATAGAGAAGGAACTAATAAAGGAGAAACTTCAAGAAATTTATCTTCAGGCAGAAGAACAAGAGATGTTGCCTTGAAGAGGTAAAATCTAAAATTCAGCAGTCTTAAAATACGATTTTTTTGTTTAATAAAAAATGCCAGGAGAGTGGAGAATCTCCAATTGTAATACAGTCAATTTCTTTGGTTGGATTCACTGCCCTGTATATTTCTTCTTTGGAATGGTGTTGGAACTTTTTTTCATATCTTGAAAACCCTGCCCTTTCTGCAAACCAAGGGGAGAGCCGAGGGACTGGATCTGGGGATGGGAAGTGGGTGTGCTCAAAAAGGACATTTATCATTAGTGACCTAATTCAGTTTAATTCATTCAGTTGTATTTATTGAGCACTTACTGTGTGCTTACCGTGTTAAGGATATTGCTGGCACTACAATTAAACACCAAAGTCATGCCTATTGTCACTAAATTGTGATTATTCCATGCATGGAGACCTTCACTGGAAGTGGAATGGGGAGAGGAGACAAAGATAAAGCCATATCAGTGGTGTTTGTTGAATGCCTACTGTATGCACTGTACTAAGTGCTGGGGAGAGTACATACAACAGAGGTAGTAGCCCCAGTCCCTGCCCACAAGGAGCTTACACTCTGCAGGAGGAGACAGACATTAAAATAGATTACTGAGAGGGGAAATAGTGGAGGATAAGGGTATTTACATAAGTTCTATGGGGCTGATAATTGGCATCAAAGTGCTTAAGGAGTACCCAGTTAGTTAGCCTGGGAGTTCCATTTTTCCACATCAGGGGAAGGGAAGTTTTATACCTTTTTTTTTTCCTTTTCCAAGCCTATGTCTGCCTGAATTGTCCACTGCTTTCAGTTTAGGACTTGTAGTGGGGAGGTAGGGATTGATTGATAGGGAACAAGCTGATGAGTTCACTTTTTCATTTTAATACAAGCGGGCTCTAGATATGACTGATTCAATCCTGTGTTTCATGCTGTTTGTTGCAGATCTTAAATAGTTTACGGGGGTGAAAGACTTTTTGAAGGAGAACAAAGATCTTGAAACTTGTGTTCTAGAAGACTTGCAGAAGCTAGAAGCTGTGAAGGAGCAGTTGTGTCCACAAAAGCTTTTAAAGGATTTGGGAAAAGCGATGCCTGAAGAAGAGGAAAATAAAGGTGAATTTAGATGTCTTCCTTAAAATGACACCAGTTATTTCCTCCCTACATTAGGCTATTCGGTCAGAGGAAGTACTTTGTGTAAGAAATGACTTATTAAGGCTGGATCCTAATTAAGATTCTCGTATATAAAAGGAGTAAATACAAATTTATCAGAAACTGTTCCAGTTGAAGGTTGTACCATGCACTTTAAAATTTTAATTAAAAAAAAAAATGGAGATGCAGTAGAGACTAGGGACTGAAATTTAGCTAATGTATCATTTTAACTGTTATAAATGCATTTTTAGAAACAGTATACACTTTATAGGGATGGTATGTACCTTAACAAGGCGATGTATTTTTCAACTAAGCCAGACTACGTTTTTCAATTACATCTGTAGTGTAGGAAGTTTCTATAGGAATTTTGCGTTTTCTTTGAAAAAATGAAATTTTTTTTTAAATTTAGGTGGCTGTTCATGAAAATGAAACATGCTGTCTGAAGATGAACTTAATTACTATCTCAGAATATACTGGCACTTTCAAAAGAGGAAAATCCTTGGCAATAAGCCAGATCAAAAGTTTGGCACACTGGATAAGGATTTTCTGTGGTGGTGTTTTTTTCTCTTTGTGTGAATATAAGGGTGGGTATCCTAAGAATTTTCATTTTTTTAAACTTAAAAAATTCTTGTGACATCATTTTCTACTTTTTTATGTAAAAATTGAGAGGTGTGTGTTTCTTTTAAAATACATCTTTTGTTGTGGTATTTAAGCACTTCTTATTTGTCTAAGCATTGGGTTAGATGCAAGTTAATAAGATTGGACACAGTCCCTGTCCCACATGAGGTTCTCAATCTAAGTAGAAGAGAGAACAGGTAGTTAATCTCCATTTACAGTTGAGGAAACTGAGGCCCAGAGAAGTGACTTGCGCAAGATAACACAGCAAGCAGTTGGCAAAGCCAAGATTAGAATCCAGATCCTCTGACTCCCAGGCCTGTGCTCTTTTCACTAGGCAATACTGTTTCTCTTTTGACCAACCCTAAAAGATTCCTTTCTCAAGCTTAGGAAAATGGAGAACGTAAACATTTGGATTCCTGTATATGAGTGTTTTTATTAAATGAATGGTAGCACTCTAACAAATACCACCAGAACCATCATTATTATCACTGTTATTGTTATTATTGTTTTATTATTACCTCCTGCCCTACAGTGATTAGCAGATGAGCTGTATCAACAAGTATGGCAAGAGTGGCAAATGCATGTTATTACAGATAAAAGATTTAATCATCTAAAAAGAGTGTTTGGTTGGTTTGGCCTTATCTCCATATATCTAAATTAGCCCTCTGGCCTCTCTCCAGTCTTTTATATCTCACTGAGTTTTGTGCTTCTGATGGAGCTTTAATGGGAGCGTAAAAGGATTTAGGATTTCCTTTCTACCACCCCCCCTCATCGCATTCTGATGAAAAAGTATCTTTACCACTTCCTCCCCATACCCTCACATACGGCACCCATTCTGGGATTCTTGTTTCTTTCTCTGCCTGGTTGAAGCCCTGATTTTTGATTGGAGGAATTCCTCGGATTTAAAACCTTGTTTTCCTCCTTTTTTTGATTGTCCTTACCTTTACCTCTGGGATTTGGAAAGTGAGTTATGATTTATGGAGGTCTTGGTGCTGTAAAGAGAACACTGAAGGGACACATTAAGTAGAGTTGTTCAGCAACAGAGTTGAAAACAGGAAGCAGTTGAGAACTGAAGGGGAAGAAATCAGCTCACCTTTTAGGAATGAAAGTAGAGGGTAAGGGAGAGCAACAGAGGGCAAATTGAAATTCTATAACAGACAAAACAAAGTCAGAATCAGTCCCTGAAAAACACTGCTACCAAAATTCTGCATTCCCCAGGATGCTTCATGTCAACTTTCAGAGCTGAGGTAAAGATGGATTATTGGGACATCTCCCCTCATCACCACTGCACTAGTCTTTCTCCAGTTTCGGGACATGACAAATTCTCCTCTAGCTCCTTTTCTAATAGCAGCCTCTATGTTGTGAAATGAAGGGGGTGGAGGGTGGGGAAATAGTCATCAGAATGCCATTATTCAGGGAATGACAGTTATTTGGGAATTCACTTCTCCCACTTTGGCAGGTGTGTTTTTGACTCCCTAGGCTTTGCCCAAGAAAATTCTGTATGCCGCAAGTGAACTTTAGGACACAGCAACAAAAAGGGTATAACTCCTCTCTGTTTGTTAGCAGTAGTTACTTTGGAACAAAACACCAACTCTACCAATTCATAGCATTTAATAATGATTAAGTAGACATTGTGATTCGATTCAGGTAAATTTCCAGGATCTGCTCTCCCCCCACATTGTTTTAGAGGTTGTGTGATGCCATTTGACCTGATTGATTTGCTTTCCTCTAATGTTATTTTTGTCGTATTATTGAACCCCAGTGGTCTGGTGACAAGTAGCTAGATTTGTCTCTATTAGCTGGGTGTGTTGCATATTAGATTCAACATTCAGAGCACTGTGGTATATTAGAAAGTATTACAATCTGCTCTGTTCAGTATTCCCACTAATCCTTTGCCCTCTAAATTATAGATGAAGGCTGATAGGAAGATATCAACAGAAATGAGGCCCTTTTGCCAGTCTAATAGAAATCCACCTGCTCTGAAGTTTTTCAATAGGCAATGACCTTTTAATGAAATATGGCCCTCAGATTGCTTTTTCATGAAGCACACTGCATTTACAAAATACATTTTGCAAGTGCACCAACCAAGAAATATATTCATTTCTCGTCTCGTTCAGTGACATTCAGTCGAGTGGAAAATGGTGCCGGTGGTGAAATTTCATGTAACATGAAAATAATCTTGAGACATTAGAAAGATTCTCAAATTTTTGAAAGGGTCTGATGCTTTGTGGCATGTTCAGAGCTGGTGGTCTTTCACTCTACTCCAGTGCAGGGATGGTTGATTTTTGGACCCAACAAACTGGCCTTTTTTGTTTGTCATTTAAGCGCTTACTCTCTGCCAGGCACTATACTAAGTGCTGAGGTTTATAGGGCTCTGTAAAATCCCCATCTCATAGATGAGGTAACTGAGGCACAGAGGATATAGTTTGCAGGCTTGCTGATTATATTAAACTTCATATAAGGGATTGTATATAAAAGACTGACCAACTCTATAAAAGACAAAGGCTTGTAGTACAGCCTTTATAGTGCAGTGGGTCATGGGCTTGTTTCTTGGAACCTCTTTTTTTTTTTTGTAGGTGACCAGCGAGCTAAGAATCCCTGTCGAGAAATAAGACCATATGAGCACCCTACCTTAAGGCCCTCAGCAGGAATAACTCCAGTGAGGCTGAGTCCAATTATTTTAAATGGAATAAAGATAATTTATTGCTTTAACTGCCACACTTATTCTTGACCTGCATCATATATGACAATTACTTTCCCCACCTTCAAAGCCTTATTGAAGGCATATCTTCTCCATAAGGTCTCCCCTGACTAAGACTTCATTTCCTCTTCTCCTACTCTCTTCTGCATCACCCTGATCTGCTCTCTTTTAGTCACCCCTCCCTCAGCCCCACAGCACTTACATATCCGTAATTTATTTATTTTAATGTCTGTCCCGCCCCTCTAGACTGTAAACTTGTGGGCAAGGAACATACCTATCAAATCTGTTGGATTGTACTATCCCAAGCGTATAGTACAGTTCTCTGTGCACAGTAAGCCCTCAATAAATACCATTGATTGACTGGACACCCTGCAGGAGCAGAATGGCTAGGCAAATCAGAGGGCTTCAAGGTTCCTCGAGAGGTCTCCTTGCTTCAATAAAGATTGCAGATTAGCACTGATGCCTGTCTACTTGTTTTGTTGTCTGTCTCTCCCTTCTAGATTGTGAGCCCATTGTTGGGTAGGGATTGGTTCATCTGTTGCCAAATTGTACTTTCCAAAGCGCTTAGTGCAGTGCTCTGTACACAGTGCTCAATAAATACGATTGAATGAATGAATGAGCTCAAATTGCCTGTTTTTGTGACCTTGGACAAGTTACTTCACTTCTCTGGGACTCAGTTACCTCATCTGTAAAGTGGGAATTAAGACTGTGAGTCCCATGTCCAACCTGTTTATCTTGCGCCTACTCCAGCACTATGTGCCTGGCACATAGTAAGCGCTTAACAAATACCATTTTAAAAACAAGACAAAAATAAAAAAGGAACAGTAGCCTTTGGGAGTCTGACACAGAGAAGTTCAGATAGACTTGAGGTCATGCTAGGCCTGCAGGAAGCTGATCCTGGGCAAAAGAAAAATCTCCACAAAGAAGGTGACAATACTTGGGCTTTAATCCCAAAAAAAGAACCTGGCTCAGAAAATTCAGCGTGTTTGGAGAAGTGTCCTCATGCTTGGACCAGGGGAGTGAGGTCAAGGGTGGAACTAGTTAGGTGCCGGAGTGATTCCTGGGTGAGTGGACAGGCAGCTAGAGCTAATTGTAAGAAATGAAGGAAATCCAATACGTGATGAAACAAAAGGAAGGGTTCAGCTCATTAGGGACAGGGAACTGTCTGCTAATTCTGTTATTCTCCCCAAGTGCTTAGTACCATGCTCTGCATATAGAAGTGTGCAATAAATATCATTGATTCATTTGTTTGAAATTTTGTTTTTGGGACTCAGATCAGATGAGCACCAAGGATTGAACTATCATTTGTGCAGGGGATTCTACCAACCTTGTGGCTCATGGGAAAGAAGGCTGCACTTACGTACTTTTTGGGAATTATTTTGAGCTCTGATGGGTGGCATGTTGAAAACCCAACTGAAAGGGTATACATTTTAGGGAAAGGGGAAATGCATATGTGCTTTAACTAAGGATGCTTTCCAATCATCCAGTTAATAGATTAGCACTTCCTTAGGGCCCAGCCAGGACTGTTCATCAGAGGTATTTACTGAGAGCTCATTCTGTGCAAGGCACTGTACTAATTGCTTGGGAGAGGACAATACAATGAGGTTAGAGATCATCCTGATCCCTGCCCTCAAGGAGTTTATAATCTAGCAGAGAAGGTTATGACTAGCCCTAATGATGCTGAGCACCATTATTTAAAATGGAATAAAGATATATTATCACACATTACTGCACTTGCAAAAATACTAGGCATATTTGAATCCATAAAGCAAATACAAAAAGCAGTAACTCCTTTGGGACCTTTTCAGAAAGCCAAGAAGTGGGTTACAAAGGTTCACATACCTTAATCTGGGAGATTTTCCCCTCAATAGCTCACCTTGATATTGATAAATAGCTTTGTCCTTCATTGTCTTTTTTATTTCAGCATTGTACTATACTTAATTATAATGAATTTTTTCTTGACAAAATGTGTAACCAAGACTGCCTATTTTTAACGTAGAATGTCTTCTCAGGTGTGGCATCAATATATAATTATTCCGGGGCTGTTTAAGATGAAGGGGAAATTGTTATTCCTTTCTCTAAGCAGGTGTACCCCAGGATACTTTTGTAATATGTTCCCTGAAAGCGAGAGTGTTTTATGAACCATCATATCAAGGGATTAAGTTTTCCCATAAATTTAAATGTAATTTGTGGTAGACTTTGATGCATATGGCAGCCTTTGGTGAGAGCTGTGTGTTTTCAAAACAACCACAAGTTCTACTGAAAGATGGGTAGGGAATTGCAGAGAAGGAAATGAGAAATACTAATGTCTCCCCATCTAAACTTTAAGCTCCTGTGAGCAGAGAATGTGTCTGTTATATTGCCCTCTCCCAAGCATTTAGTATAGTGCTTTGCATACAGTAAACTCTGACAGAGTGAACTATATTTCCCAGGAAGCAAAGGGACTGATTCATAACCTTTTGGCACCAAAATGTGGGGGTGGTTCTGGTTGCAGCCTGCTCCCTAGAGTTCTCTTGGTAGGGGCTGAGACAAATCTTTTCTCTTCTCTCCTGGGGCTGGTGAAGTGAGGATTTCTTCCTCTTTGCAAACATCTTTCTGTCCCTCCTTCTTAGCCGAAAATGTGCATGTAGGGGTTAAACCATTTATCTACTTATTGCTCATGCCTTCTGCCTGAAAGACCCTTTCCTTTCTCCCCCTTAACTTCAATAAAGAGAGGCAGGTCAGGTGCAGGCAGAAAATTTGTCAGGCCAAAAAAGAATAGGAAGAAAGCCTTGACAGTGATGCCAGAGTTAATAATAAAAAGGGCTTCAAATAGATCAAAAGCAGAAAACTGGCTAGAGAATCAGTGGGAACACCTGACAATTGTGTGCTCAGAAATGAAAAGGTGACAGAAGCTCAATTAAATTCTCTTTCGAAGGTGCTAGATTCCCCAAGCCTGAATTGCCTGTTTGTTCAATCATTCATGCAATCATATTTATTGAACACTTACTGTGTGCAGAGTAATGTACTAAGCACTTGGAAAGTACCATTTGGCAACAGAGACAACCCCTACCCAATGATGGCTCACAGTCTACCAATAAACTAGAGGAACTAGATCAAATTATGGTGACCCTGCAGGATCTTGTATACCAAACTGGCACATTAGAACTAAAAAAAAAAAAAATCACCAGAACAAGATAGCATCCACCTCAGAGTTTTGAAGAAACATGTGAAATTGCAGGACTCCTGATATGAGTTTGTAGTGTATCATCATGAAAGCTACAGTAATGGAGGACTGTTAATACAGTTCCCATCTATGATTGTGTTCACCTGATCCTGGGACTGCCTGGTGGATCTCATTCCTAACATCTTATGTTGGGACTAAATTAGTCCTCTCCTGCAGGTTCTCCTGGACGAGGGAGCTCTGCTAAAACATGGAACCTACCCTAGGTTCAGCCTTGATCCCAAAGATGCTACTGCAGGGTTACTTTAAGATAACATGCACATTGTTTCTCTGGGCTCTTAGGGTGATTGTGCATGTGTGAAAGCAATTTGCATGGCCAGTAATGGCACCTGGAAGTAATCTGGGGCTGTTACCTGCCCCATTGAGCCTATTGGCTGTGAATCTGCAGCTCGTGCAGGGTTCTCAGCCCAACCAGGAAGAGGAGTAACCGGAGAGAGGCAGAGAGGAAAGACGTATTCAGTGCCTGTGGAAGCAGAAAAGAATGTCCATCCAGGTAAGCAGATCAAACAATTACCTTTAGTATGCTCTTTCCCTAAAGCTTTTTTTTTTTTTTAGTACTCAGGTGCAGGGAGGTCAAAGTTTCTATATTATTAATCCTTCTTTCCCCTACTGAGGGTTGAGAGGGTTAGGAATATTTCTGCTAATGACTGTACCCAGTCCTAGGACTGGAGTGAATCTTACCAGATCATGCTTCCTCTTTCCAGCCCGATGGCACGTGAATCATCTAAAACAGATGGCTGTCTATTCTATTCTTAAAAGATCTTATAATGGAGGCAATCTGTTCCCGTCTAATTGTCCTTACTACGAGGCAGCTCTATTTTCCACCCAACTTCCATTTCTCCGGGACGGTGAGCAAGCTACCTAGAAGTTTCCCCCCACCCCCATGGCATTTGAAGATAGTAAAATCAAGAGGAGATAAAATTGGACATTTCAAAGGTTTGGGTTTTTAATGGTCCACAGTTAGGTCCAAGATTACAAAAGGCCCCTGTCCTTTGAATAGGTTTTAAACAGTGGGTTGAAACGGGATTTTCTTTGAATAAAAAAGGAACTGTTCAAGGCCTGCTGGGCGGTGAGGGGTTGGTAGGGGTGTTCTTGGTTGGAGTCTCCTAAAGAGTGCCACGGTCCCTCGGGTGTTTTTTTGCGGTCCGGTCCTTTAAGCTCCCGGCTCCCGCTGGGCCTGCTGCCTCTTGTAGTCGAGGAGCCGCCCGCCCTGGATGGTCTGGGCGACCACGTTGGCGCAGTGGCAGCCCAACAGGAGCCAGTTGCGAGGCTGCACCATGTAGGCAAACCTCATGAAGGCCAGGGAGTAAAAGAAGAGGGCCGTGGTCATGCGGCCGCTGATGATCTCGGGCGACTTCTTCATGTCGCTGAAGGCGGCGATGGGGAGCCCCCAGTTGAAGACGGGGCCCCAGAAGTGGGTGCTCATCAGGTAGCTCCGAAAATCTCGGCTGAGGACGTAGCCCAGCGCTCGGCGCAGCAGGGCCCGGGCCATGGCCTCGGCGCCTCAGCGGGGAGGGAAGAGCACGAGGCGCCGCGGGGAGGCGCGCGGCCGACGGGCCAGCGCGCAGGCGCCAACGGTCGGGCGCGCGGCGCTCGTGGACGAGGCGGGCGGGGGCGCGCGGCGCCCGCGCAGGCGCCGTAGCGGCCGGGCACCGCCCCCCTCCCCGCCCGGCTTTAGCGAAGAAGGCGTAGTAGTCATGGGGATTCACGGGGCGCCTTGCTCTGCGCTAAACGCTGCGAAAGGACCGAACGCACCACGCCTCCCCCGCCCGCCCGCCCGCCCGCCCGCCCGCCCGCCCGCAAGGAGCCGCCCCTCCGAGGAGGGCAGACGGGAAGCTCTTGGCAGGTTCGCTTTGGCTCGCAAGGGCTGCTGCCGGGCACGGTTTGGTGGGGCCCGTGGTTCGGGTCGTGGGTTCGAATCCCACCTCTGACACTTGTCAGCTACGTGACTGTGGGCAAGTCACTGGGCCTCGGTGACCTCCTCTGTAAAATGGGGATGAATCCTGATGACCCTGGATCCCCCCCAGCGCTTAGAACAGTGCTCTGCACGTAGTAAGCGCTTAACAAATGCCAACGTTATTATTATTTTTAACCTGATGACCCTGGATCTCCCCCAGCGCTTAGAACAGTGCTCTGCACGTAGTAAGCATTTAACAAATGCCAACGTTATTATTATTTTTAACCTGATGACCCTGGATCTCCCCCAGCGCTTAGAACAGTGCTCTGCACGTAGTAAGCGCTTAACAAATACCAACGTTATTATTATTTTTAACCTGATGACCCTGGATCTCCCCCAGCGCTTAGAACAGTGCTCTGCACGTAGTAAGCATTTAACAAATGCCAACGTTATTATTATTTTTAACCTGATGACCCCGGATCTCCCCCAGCGCTTAGAACAGTGCTCTGCACGTAGTAAGCGCTTAACAAATACCAACGTTATTATTATTTTTAACCTGATGACCCTGGATCTCCCCCAGCGCTTAGAACAGTGCTCTGCACGTAGTAAGCGCTTAACAAATGCCAACATTATTATTATTTTTAACCTGATGACCCTGGATCTCCCCCAGCGCTTAGAACAGTGCTCTGCACATAGTAAGCGCTTAACAAATACCAACATTATTATTCTGTAGGGCTTGGGGGCTAGGCGGGAAGGCTTCCTGGAGGAGGAGGGATTTCATAATAATAATGATGGCATTGGCTAAGCGCTTACTCGGGGCAAAGCCTTATTCATTCATTTGGCGTCGGCGAGTTATCCAAGTAGAGATGTTTTGAAGCCAGGAGGAAATATGAGAAGAGATAGAAAAAGTGTGTGTATATATATATATATGTGTGTGTGTGTGTGTATTCATCCAATAGTATTTATTATTATATATTATTTTGTGATATATAATATTTATAATATACTATTATTATTTCTTGAGCGCTTACTATGTGCAGAGCACTGGACTAAGCGCTTGGAATGGACCATTGGGCAACAGATAGCGACAGTCCCTGCCCAGTGATGGGCTCACAGTGTAATCGGGGGAGACAGACGGACAAAAACAAGACAGTATAATCGCGATAAATAGAATCAAGGGGATGGACACCTCATTAACAAAATAAATAGGGTAATAAAAATATATACAAATGAGCACAGTGCTGCGGGGAAGGGACGGGGAGGAGCAGAGGGAAAGGGGGCTCAGCTGAGGGGTGGTGAAGGGGGAAAGGGGACGGAGCAGAGGGCGGAGGGGGAGCAGAGGGAAAAGGGGGAGCTCAGTCTGGGAAGGCCTCTTGGAGGAGGTGAGCTCTCAGTAGGGCTTTGAAGAGGGGAAGAGAGTTAGTTTCTAAGCGCTGGAGAGGATACAAGGTGATCAGGTTGTCCCACATGGGGCTCACAGTCTCCATCCCCATGGAAAGAGTGTGGGCTTGGGAGTCAGAGGTCATGGATTTGAATCCCGGCTCTGCCACTTGTCAGCTGTGTGACTGTGGGCAAGTCACTTAACTTCTCTGGGCCTCAGTTACCTCATCTGTAAAATGGGGATTAAGACTGTGAGCCTCACGTGGGACAACCTGATTACACTGTATCTCCCCCAGCGCTTAGAACAGTGCTCTGCACATAGTAAGTGCTTAACAAATACCAACATTTTTATTATTATTCTTTTACAAATGAGGTAACAGAGGCACAGAACCCAAAGTCACCCAGCTGACAAGCAGCTGAGTTAGGATTTGAACCCATGACCTCTGACTCCTCACTCTAGGCTTCAAGGCTCTCCATCACCTTGCCCCTTCCTACCTCTCCTCCCGTCTCTCTTTCTACCGCCCACCCTGCACGCTCCGCTCCTCTGCCCTCTGCCGCCCACCTCCTCACCGCCCCTCAGTCTCGCCTATCCCGCCGTCGACCCCTGGGCCACGTCCTCCCGCAGTCCCGGAACGCCCTCCCTCCTCACCTCCACCAAACTGATTCTCTTCCCCTCTTCAAAACCCTACTTAAAACTCACCTCCTCCGAGAGGCCTTCCCAGACTGAGCTCCCCTTCTCCCTCTACCACCCCCCCTTCACCTCTCTGCAGCTTAACCCTCTTTTCCCCCCATTTCCCTCTGCTTCTCCCCCTCTCCCTTCCCATCCCCTCGGCACTGTACTTGTCCGCTCAACTGTATATATTTTCATTACCCTATTTATTTTGTTAATGAAATGTACATCGCCTCGATTCTATTTAGTCGCCATTATTTTTACGAGTTGTTCTTCCCCTCGACTCTATTTATCGCCATCGTTCTCATCTGTCCGTCTCCCCCGATTAGACCGTAAGCCCGTCAAACGGCAGGGACTGTCTCTATCTGTTGCCGACTTGTTCATTCCATGCGCTTAGTACAGTGCTCTGCACATAATAAGCACTCAATAAATACTATTGAATAAATGAATGAATGACTCCCAAGCCCGGGATCTTTTCACTGAGCCACTGAATGTGGGGGAACACTGGTGTCCGAAGAAGAAGAATATGGCACTCATTAAGCGCTTACTATGTGACAAGCACTTTTCTAAGCGCTGTGCTCATAATGATATTTGGTTAAGCATTTACTATGTGCCAGCTATTGTTCTAAGCGCGGGGGTACATGCAAGGGAATGAGGTTGGCCCACACGGGGCGCACAGTCTTCATCCCCATTTTTCAGATGAGGGAACTGAGGCACAGAGGAGTGAAGTGACTTGTGCAAAGTCATAGCGGGCAAGGGGCAGAGCTGGGATTAGAACCTGCGACCTCTCACTCCCAAGCCCATGCTTTTGCCACTATGCCACGCTGTGTTAATCAGGTTGGACACAGTCCTTACATATGTGGGTATACATACACACACACATACATATATACACATATATGCATATATATATACCTTTTCTATCTCTTCTCATATTTCCTCCTGGCTTCAAAACATCTCTACTTGGATAACTTGCCGATGCCTCAAACTTAACATACCCAGAACAGCTCACCTTATCTTCCCAAACCCAGTCTTCCCCCTGTCTTTCCCATCACTGTAGACAGCACCACAGTCCTTCAAGTCTTACAAGCCTGTAACCTTAGCATTATCCTTGATTCACCTCTCATTCAACCCATACATTCAATCTATCACTAAATCCTGTTAGTTCAACCTTCACGACACTGTTAAACTCTGCCCTTTCCTCTCCATTCATGCTGCCGCCATGTTAATCCAAGCATTTATCCCTGCCCATCTTGATTGCTGTATCAGCTTCCTTGCTAACCTCTCTGCCTCTTGTCTCGCCCTACTCCAATCCACATTTCACTCTGCTGTCCAGATCACTTTTGTATAAAAACGTTCAGTCCATGTTTCTCCACTCCTCAAGACCCCCTGATGCCCGTCCTCCTCTGCATCAAACAGAAACTCTTTACCAGTGGCTTTCAATCACCTTGCCCCTCCATCTCATCTAACTACTCCTACTACAACCTACCCCTCCCTCTTTGCTCCTCTAATGCCAAGCTAATTACTGAACCTTGATCCCATTTATCTCACCTCCTACCTCTCCCCCACTTCCTGATTCTGGCCTGGAATTCCCTCCTCATATCCTGCGGACAATTACTCTCCCCACCTTCAAAGCCTTATTGAAGCCCCATCTCCAAGAGGTATTTCCTGACTTAATCCCTCATTTTCTAATCGCCCACTACCCTCTGCATCACCCTGATTTTCTCCCTTTTTTCAGCCCTCCCTCAGCCCCACACCGTGTATATACATATCCATAATTTATATTAAGGCCTGTCTCCCCCTCTATACTGTAAGTTCGTTGTGGGGGGGGAGGGGGGGACTGTGTCGGTGTCATATTGTACTCTCCCAAGATCTTGGTATAGTGCTTTGCACACAATAAGTGCTCACATACAATTGAGGAAGAAATGTCGTTGCTGGACAGAGGACAGAGAGTTAAAGTAGGTGAGGATGTCTGAGATGAATGAGGTTGGCCTGGTGTCCCGATTTCCTCGAGCAGGGCTCTGGGGCAGAGGAAGCGTTCTGAGGAGTTGATCAGGTTGGCAGGCTATTTGTCCCAGATGGGTGAGGGACTTGAGCTCAGTAGAGAGAAGAGCAGAGTGGAGGGCAAAGATTTGTACATCAAGAGAAGGTCGGTTAGATATGCAGACCAAATGAGGTGTGATGTCTTTGTAAGCTCACCCCTCTAGACTGGAAGCTCATTGTGAGTAGGGATTATATCTCTTATATTGTTGCATTGTGCTCCCCAAAGCACTTAGTATAGTGCTCTGCACACAGTAAGCACCCAATAAATACTATAGACTGATGGGAAAATTGGAGGGGTTCGAGAAATCAATCAGATCAGGCACAACCTCTGCTCCACTACTGCCCAAAGTGTAAGGGGAAGGAGTAGCAGGTACTTAATGCTCATTTTACAGATGAAGAAATTGAGGCACAGAGAAATTAAGTGATTTGTCCAAGGTCACACATCAGGCAAGTTGGGAAGCCAGGTCTTCTGATTAACAATCCTGTGGTCTTTCCAGGAAGACCTCATTGCTTACCTCGGGGCAGGGGGACGGGGGCAGGAGAGAGGCCAAGGCCTGTATCAGGGGTGGCATCAGGGGTCTCCATAAAACAGGTCTGTGCCCTTGCCTGAACCCATCACCGGAAAATGATTTTCATGTTTGGGTCAAAGGAACAGCATTAGCAAACATGAATGCAAAGTTGGCCTCCACAAGCCCTTCTTGTCAGAGATTTTATTTACTATGGCATATAATCAGAGTGGCTTTCGCAGATGCATCTACTCTCATTAGCTGTCACATGTATTACATTCTTTATCATCTTTGAATGGGGGCCTGGGCTAATCAGAGGACTTTTAAGGCTCAGAGTTGGTCTAATAAATTCCACTCCCCGCCCCCCAGAAAAGGCTATCTCGCTTTAACTGGGCTCACAGAATGTTAAAACCCAACAGCCTATGCCTTACTAAACACATTTTGTTCAAGGTTTTTTATGAATCTTTCTCTGAATCATAGCAATACCTTATCCTGTCAGGCATTTTTTAACATGTAAGATGAAGGTAATTTCAAAAGCATGACAAAACATTGTACCATTGAAATGCTAATGTAGGCACACTTTAATGACAATTGATTCAAGTTTTCACCCACTGTTTCTTCTTTATGATGGTTTAAAATTTACCCCGCATTCTACACCGATTTTAAAGGGTTTTTTTCCATTGGCACTTTACTCCTTTAAAAACTCTCATATTCCATACCCCTCTTCTTTCATTCACAAAATCTTAATTAGTTGTTTGGAAAAGGTGAGTCCTTTATATTCTTTAGAGTAAGTGCCTATTACTACTTTCCCTCTCCCGCACTGCCCACCTCCATTTTAATACACTATAATTACTATCCTGTTGGTCTTGTCTGCATGAGGAAAAATCCACCCTCATTTTCAAGAAGAATCTTAAATATCAGTGTTCCTTAACAGCAGAAATATGTCCTGATCCCTTCTTTGACCCACCAAAAAGGGATTGGAAAATGGTATAATTTCTCATAATTTTGGATAGATTCAGAAATAATGGTAATTGCGATATTTTGTTAAGCTCTTGAATGTGTCAAGCAATGTGGTAAGAGCTTGGTTAGATTAAATCAGACAAATCTCCAGTCCCACATGGGGTTCACGGTCTATTAGGAGGAAAATGTGGGGATGTCTGAAGGTCCTTTTGCTAACCGTGAGGATGGGTGTCAAGGAGTAACCAGCCCATTGTCCTCACCCAAGCACTCTGTCAAGGAACGAATTCTGGGCTGGATACATGATTGGTCAGATGTAGAATAGCATTTTTTTTTCTGCTATTTAAAAGCCAAATTTAAGAGGAGAACATGGCTCCATGTAAACAAACCAAGGCACTGTTTTTAAATGCTGAAGTAGCGCTTTTAATCCATGTCAATCAGTGGTTGAGTGCTTACTCTAGACAGAGCATTGTACTAAGAGTTTGGGAGGTACAATAAAGTAGACACAATCCTCACCCTCAAATCTTAAGTATGGGTTAGCAATTAATTGAAGTTCAGCATTTTCCTCTTTGGGGAGAAACTAGTATGCTTGATTGAATTTGGGCATGAAAAATACTTTCAAATCCAGAAATTCAAATTCTTTTTGATCTGCCTTAACCATGAACATAATTATAAGGACAGTGCCATAATTACCTAGTTATAATAAGCAAGTGGAGGATCTTATAAGTTACCTAAGCACAAGTTGATATTAATCCCGGGGTCTATTAATAAATGTCAGTGTTTTAATAATGGGAAGAGAAGCAGTGTCCAAGAGAAAGGAGTATGGGCCTGGGAATCAGAGGACCTGAATTCTAATTCTGGTTCTGTCACTTGCCTGTTAGGTGACCTTGGACAAGTCATTTAATTTTCCTGTGCCTCCATTTACTTATCTGTAAAATGGGCTCCGGTTCTCCTTCCCCTATAGACTGTGAGCTCCATCCGGGGCAAAGACTGTGTCTGATCTGATCACCTTGTATATACCCCAGTGTTTAATACAGTGTGTGGCACATAGTAAGTGCTTACCAAATACTATTATTATCAAAATAATCACACCATGTACATTGCACATCTGAAAAAAATTACCCTGTGGGAATACTCAATTCAAAATCATCATACAGAAGGACAACAGATAAATACACCTTAAAAGCCCTTTTCTTTTGCTGCTATTCCCTATTTTGTTCGATCAATTATTTATTTAGTGTTTACTGTGTGCACAGAGCTCTGAACTAAGCACTTGAGAGAGTACAATAGAAATGAGTTGGTAGATACGTTCCTTGCCCAAAGCGAACTTACAGTCTTAGAGGGGGAGACAGACATTAACAGCTATGTTCATAAGTGCTGTGGTGGATTTTGTTGTTGTATTGAGACCTCTCTAGTTTTGCCTAATTCACAATAACAAAAATATCTCTTCAATAACTAAAAAACTTCTCTTCAGACTAAGTGATGAATCTGAATAAATCTCATTTTTTTGTTTTTCTTTCTTGTATTGGTAAGATTCCTCAAAATCCCACAAGTACTGCATATAAGCTTTATCACATGCTTTTTCTAGTCTATTAAATATTGGCTCATAGCTTAAAAAATCCCCCCCCAAGTAATTATGGTACTTGTTAAGTGCTTACATGTGCCATGCATTGTACTGGGGTAGATTCAAGATAATCAGATTGGTCACAGTCCCTGTCCCATGTGGGGCTCACAGTCTGAGTAGGAGGGAGTAGGATTGAACCTCTATTTTATTGTTGAGAAAACTTCATATAATACAGGTGAAGGTTGAGGAAAATAAAGTAGTAATACAAGAGAAAAATGTGTTTATAACAAAACTCATTATGAGGGCCTATTGTATTTGCCACCAAACTTTCAGGTACTCTTCTAAAGTTTTCAGGGTAACAAAAAATAAGGCCTAATTCCTCTCATAACTAAGCCATAAAAAAGCATTTTTGCACACCACTTGCATCAAAGGAGCACCGTTTAATTCCAACTGTAAGTCTACAACCAAATAAACCTAACACTTCATCTCTATGAGAAATTATCTTTTGACATTTCTCATCCAAAGAATTCTGAAGGGATTACCTATGTTCTCATTATTCCCAGGTGTTACTGTCATTTCCCAGGTATTGTTGGACCCATTTTATTGATGGGTATACTGAGGCTAAATGACTGTCCATGGACACAGAACCAAGTCAGTAGCATAACCAGGACTAGAATTCAGGTTTTCTGTCCCCCAAATCAGTTTTCTTTCCTCTAGTTAGTACATTAAAATATTTCTTATTAGAAATAACATTTAAAGTATTGAAAGCTAGATAGTCACCCTCTCTAAGTCCCAAACATTTTTAGTAGATTATCTTTCCACAGTCAAGGACACAAGACCAATGCAAACTGACCCGACATCGTTTTGAAACAGGACAATAAAAAGCCCGCTAGAACTGAAGTGGCAGTCATTTTGTGATTGGGGACAATTGGAAAAAGAGAACCATTTCATAAGCTGCTGTTCAGGAAAAAAAAAAATCCAACAGGGAGGAGAGCAATGTCTCAGATCAGAGCAGTATCAAAAGAGCTTAAGTAAAAACTGAAGAAGAAAAATGTGTAACTTCTAGAGAACAGAAGAGAGGCAGAAAAATAAGTTGATGACTGAAATTGGAGTGAGACAGCAATAGGAAATAGGAACGTGATAAAATCTCTGTCTCTAAATACACATTTATTTGATGTATTGACTTGGCCAAGTTTTATACCTTCACATGCCAATAGTTTTAGAAATGGAATTGTCTACTGAATGATGAACTGCCTCCTTCTTTAACTGAAGTTGAAAAACACCTGTCAGAATTTTTATTTGCTGGTGCATTCCCCACCCTATTCTCCCCTCCCCAGAAGAGGCTGGGGGCAGAGGAGAGAGAGCATTTGAATTGGGCCTTTATTACTTGTTGCCCCTGAAAGTTAAGGAAGTCTGGGTCTTAGAGCTTGAGAGAATCAGAAGGAGGTTTAATAACATCTTCTAACATATGAACATTTTGTTTAGGATACTGACCAATTGCTGTTTTGGGGAGGATTAAAAAAACATATTTATCGAGTGCTTACTGTGTGCAAAGTACTGTACTAAGTGTTAGGAAAGTATATTCCCTAACAGTGTAACAGTTGATAGGCACCTTCCCTACCCACAGTGAGCTTACAGGCCTAGTGGATAGAGCATGGGCCTGGAAATCAGAAGGACCTAGGTTCTAATCCTCGCTCCGCCATTTCTGGGGTGGGAAGTTTCTTCCTGAAGGGGAGAAAGGAGAGGGAGTTAATTCTTCAAGTGTCTCCTATACACGGCAGCACTTAGGAGAGTGCAATAAAAGTAAGAGATCCCACCTCAAATGCCCTCTTACCTTCCTCTTCTCCTTTTTTCCTGTAGTTTTCTTGTGCTGCATTCATTCATTCTGCACCACTCTTACTTGCTCCTTCATTCATCCTCCCACTTATCCCCACAGCACATATGTATATATCTGAATAAAGTAACTTATTTATGTATTTATATTATCTATCGCTCCCTCTAGACTGTGAGCTTGTTGTGGGCAGAAATGTGTCTGTTGTTCTAATGTACTCTACCAAGCGCTTAGACAGTGCTTTGCACACAGCACTCAACAAATGAGATTGAGCACTTTGTGCAAAGCAATGTATTTAGCAATATAACAATAAACAGACACATTCCCCACCCACAACACGCTTATAGTCTAGAGAGGGAGATAATCATATAAATAATTAAATCACTGATGTGTACCGGTAAGTGCTGAGGGCTGGGAGGGGGGATGAATAAGGGGAGCAAGTCAGGGTGATGCAGAAGGGAGGGAAAAGAAGAAAGGATATCACTTAGGGAAGACCTCTTGGAGGGGATTTGCTTTCAATAAGTCTTTGAAAGAGGGGAGAGTCATTGTCTCTCTGATATGAGGAGGGGAGGATATTGCAAGACGTGGGCGAGAGCTTGTCGGTGAGATAAAGGAGTTGGAGGCACAGTGAGAAGGTTAGCCTTGGAGCAAAGTGTGGGGGCTGGGTTGTGGTAGAGGAGTGAGGTGAGGTTTTGAGGGGCAAGGTGATTGACTGCTTTAAAACCAATTTGAGGAGTTTTTGTTTGATTATTGCTAGACTTAATTCTTATATGACCCCTCTAATTGCACCACCCATGTTGTAATGTAACAAAAAGTGTGGCAATTATGAGTCAACATGGCATTTTTAATTTAAAAAGTGCTCTTCCCCATGCCAATATTTAATTACTGTTTCAAAAAACTACTTGTTTTACTCATCCTCTCTTAATGGAGACAGGAAAGAAACTGACCCCTGCCCATGAGTTTAATTGCTTATTCCATCCCATGACTCAGGCCAAGGGTGGTTTATTAACTGCTCATTTTTTTTCTACTTCTTGGAAAATTGCTAAATGTTAAAACCCACTTCTCTCATCTGGCGGAAAATACCCAATGTCCATACCCAATGTCCCTGATATTTTCTCCTTCCCAACACACTAATGAAAGCTGGCAGGCCGACATTTTAAAATTATTGAATGCTTTGAAATGAAAGATAAAAGCAGTGAATAGGCAGCATCTCATGTGCTTCCAGGCTGCTTCCACTTGCTTGGAAATTGGGGAACATTTTACATCCAGGAAAACCTGGGTGAGAGCTTCTTTGGAAAAAGCAAAAGACAACACAAAGCAAATACTAGTAGGAATAGTTTTTAAGTGTTTTCTTTATACTGTAAGTTTGTTGAGGGCAGGGGACATGCCTGCCAACTCTGTTGTACTCTCCCAAATGCTTAGTGCAGAGTTAGGTACACAGTAAACGATCAATAAATACAGTTGATTGATTTGTGCAGAGCACTGATCGAAGTGCTGGGAAAGATCCTTCAGTTGTTAATTAGATTGGGGCCTTGTTCCTGGAAGTATTCTGATAATAATAATAATTGTGGTATTTGTTAAGCACTTACTATGTGGCATGGACTCTACTAAGCTTGGGGGTGGTTCAAGTAAATCGGATTGGACAGAGTCCCCATCCCACATGGGGCTCACAATCAATCCCCATTTTAGAGATGAGGTAGCTGAGGCACAGAGAAGTGAAGTGACTTATCCTCCTTTTTAGACTTTGAACCCCATGTGGGATAGGGACTGTGTCTAACCTGATAAATTTGTATCTGCCCCAGGGCTTAGAATACTGCTTGACACATAGTAAACACTTAACAAATACCATAAAAAAAATCTTTAAGAACTAGGTCACTGGCTGACCGTACCCAAGGGAGCTCCAATGATGATGGTAATAATAAATAATAATAACAATAATTGTATTTAAGCGCCTACTCTGTGGTAAGCACTGGGGTAGATACAGGAGGATCAGGTCCCACATGAGGCTCCCAGAGTAAATAGGAGGGAGAAGAGGTGTTGAATCCCCATTTTGCAGATAGGGTAATTGAGACACAGAGAAGTTAAATGACATAGCCAAGATCACAGAGCAGATGTGGCAGAGGTGGGATTAGAACTCAGGTCCTCTGACTCCCAGTCCCGGGCTTTTTCCTCTAGGCTACACCACAATAGAAAGGTGAAGAGGAACTCTCTCCTGCGCCTCTGGTCTTCCTGCCTCTCTGCTCCAACTTGACGGTCTGTGATTTATGGTCTCGAACAAATTAGACTTAATTTAAGAGAGAATCATCAGCAACAGGTGTAATAATCTTGGCAGAACATTCATTTTAATTAATTGCCTTCTCCCTAATACGGCTAGGAAGAGACCAGAGCCACGTACCAGCAAGAATCAGTGCTGTCATGTAATTAATTTTTTTTTTTTCCTCCTGGAACGTCGTCTCATCAGTTTTAAATTACGAAGGCATCGGTTTACTTCATTTTTAATCCCAACAAGCTCTCTTCTGTGGCAGTGTTTGTGCAAGAAACACAGTTCCATAAGTTCAAAGTTTTCCCATTAGACCATGAGCCCCGTGTGGGATAAGGACCGTGTCTGATCCAATTGGTATCGTATCTTCCCCAGTGCTCAGTTCAGTGCTTGGCACATGGGAAGAACTTAACACACCCCACAATTATTATTACTAATTTTATTAAGGTCAATGGCAGGACCTGACTGGACAGTCCATGGTGAGCAGAACCGGGGCTCGATGATGTCTTCCTGGGTGAAACCCTCCCCTAGCTTCCTCCTCCACTACTCCCTGACCCAACTACCTTTCCAAAGGCATCTGGGTAAAACCCAACTCTCCCAGTAAGTGGTTATTCACTGCAGAAAAGCACTACCTACATGAGCGTTTCTCAAGCTCTGGAGGATTGTGAGCCCCACGTGGGACGACCCGATAACCTTGTATCTTGTATCTTGAACAGTGCTTGGCACGTAGTAAGCGCTTAACAAATACCGTAATTATTATTACTAATCAGTAAGTGGTATTCATTAAGTAGGGTGTGAGTTTTAGGAGGGCTTTGAATGTGGAGAGTGGCGGTCTGTCAGTTATCATGGGGTTGGAGGGGGAAAACAGGGTGGTTTCGGGCCAGTGGAGGGATGTGGGCAAGGGGGCTGGCCGGTGGCCGGATAGACGAGATGGAGGGACAGACGGTACGTGGTGTTAGAGGAACGAAGTGTGCAGGCTGGATGGTGGTAGGAGATGAATGAGGTGAGGTGGGAGAGGGAGAGCCAACTGAGTGCCTTTAAAGCCAATGGTAAAGAGTTTCTGTTTCAATGCAGAGATGGAGGGGCAGCCATTGGAGGTTTTGGAAGACTGGGAAGGCCTGGACTGCCTGGTTGCTTTTTAAAGAAGAATCTGACAGGAGAGTGAAGTATGGACTGGATAAAGGAGAGACCCAAGGCAAGTAGGTCAACGAGGAGGCAGATGCAGCAGCCCTGGCAACTCTTTTGTATTGTGCTTCCCGAGGACTTAGTCCAAGGCTTTGCATACGGTAAGTGCTCGGTAAATACGATTGAATGAATGAAAATAAATGAAGTCCCAGCTTCAAGAGCCACTTGGAAAAGTCCCCTGCTTCCTGACTTGGGAAAGGGGCCCGGCTCCCCCTCCCCCGTCCCTTCCATAGCCTAGCACCAGCCTCTCCTACCTCCTTGCTACTTCTTTCCCTCGTGACATCTCTCCCTGATCCTACCCGTGAGCCAATTTGACAAAGTGGGTGAGGAAGAGAAAATGGGATGAAGATCAACTGAGGCAGTTTTGCTCTTTTCAGCTGAAGGTTCGAGGCTTTTCGAGGTTGAGGTTTCACAGGGGAGGAAATGGAAGTTATCGATTCAATTTGGGTTTTGGATTATCTATAGATTTGTTATCCAGGGGACTCGGACTCCTCTTCCCTATCGCATCACGTAGTGGATAGAGCACAGGCCTGGGAGTCAGAAGGTCATGGGTTCTAAACCCAGCTCTACCATTTGTGACCTTGGGCAAGTCACTTCCCTTCTCTGGACCTCAGTTACCTCATCTGGAAAATGGGGATCAAGACTGTGAACCCCACATGGGACAGGGACTGTGTCCAACCTGATTAGTACAGTACCTGGCACATAGTAAGCACTTAACTAGAGAAGCAGCGTGGCTCAGTGGAAAGAGCACGGGCTTTGGAGTCAGGGCTCATGAGTTCGAATCCCAGCTCTGCCACTTGTCAGCTGTGTGACTGTGGGCAAGTCACTTCACTTCTCTGTGCCTCAGTTCCCTCAACTGTAAAATGGGGATTAAGACTGTGAGCCCCACGTGGGACAACCTGATTCCCCTATGTCTACCCCAGCGCTTAGAACAGTGCTCGGCACATAATAAGCGCTTAACAAATACCAACACATACCAACATTAACTTAACAAATACCTCAATTATTATTATCTTGCTTCCAGAAGCCTGCAAGTCAAAGTGAGATGTCCTCTTCTTTCCTCCACCTCACTGGACACCTGAATGGAGTCATCAACCCTCCACAGTCAAGAACAGAAGGCACTGGGGAGTTTGGCCTCTCCTTCCCTCTGAAGAGGATGCGCACCCTCCAGAGGGACCCCCGGCGTAAGTGGATACTCATCCTCGGCCCCCTCCCTACCCTTACTCTCTCTTGGATTCCCTCTTCTCTCGATTCTGCTCCCCTAGTAGTTGCTCTTGCGTTTTGCTAGTAATAATAATGATGGTATTTGTTACGCAATTACTATATACCAAGCACTGGGGTAGATTCAGGGTAATCAGGTTGTCCCACGTGGGGCTCACAGTCTTAATCCCCATTTTACAGATGAGGTAACTAAGGCACAGAGAACTTAAGTGACTTGCCCAAAGTCACACAACTGGTGAGTGGCAGAACTGGGATTAGAACCTACAACCTCTGACTCCCAAGCCTGAGCTCTTTCCACTAAGCCACGCTGCTTCTCTACAGCCACACTGTTATTCTGTCCCCTCCTCAGTTGGAGTAATAGGTTAAATTCCCCTAGACTGTAAGCTTGTTGTGGGCATAGAATGTGTCTACCAGCTCTGTTATATGAAGAAAGCAAAATCAATCAATGGTATTGAGTGTTTACTATGTGCAGAGCACTGTACTAAGTGCTTGGGAGGGTACAGCAGAATTAGCAGACATGTTCCCTGCCCATAATGAGCTTACATCACCAGTGGCATTTTTTCCTGTGGAAGTCCCAAGGGCTGGGAGTGAGGAAACCCAGTTTTTAATCCCAGCTCTGTCCTTTGCCTGTTGTGACCTTGGGCAAGTCACTTGTTCTCTGTGCCTCAGCTTCCGCACCTGCAAAATGGGGATATAATACCTGCTCTCTCTCCTTACTTTAAGCCCTTATGGACAGGGACTGTGTTCAATCTGATTATCTTGTATCTACCCCTTGTGCTGGACACACAGAAGATGCTTAATAAATGCCCTTATTTATTTTAACTAGAGTGCACCCTGAATTCTCTCAGGTAGTTCCCCCAGCCTCCCCCCCGCCCCCTCTGAATAAATCCTCCAGATCACCACTTTTATATCTTCTGAAATGAGACCTTCCCCTACTTTTCTTCTCCCAGGTTAAACCCTCCCCACAACTACCTATGTGCTAACAACTACTCATCCGTAGTATTCTTAATTAAGCTCTTACTGTGTGCTGAGCATTGTATTACGCACTGGCAGAGAATACACATGGTACCTTCGGAAAGTCAAAGAATTGTAGGATAAACAGTACCCCGGATCTAGCGCAATCCATCAGTGGTATTTATTAAGTGCTTACCGTGTGCAGAGCACTGTGTAGGTGCTTGGCAGAGTACAGTGCAACAGAGTTGGTAGACATATAGCCGTCTTTCCATTCTCTTCCTCCTCCTATATGTAAGCCCCCCTAAAGGCAGGGGTAGCATGTCTTCTAATGCTATTGTACCCTCCTAAGTGCTTAATACAGTAGAAGCTCAGTAGGTATTCTTGATTGAGGTATATTAAAAATTATTCACAACCTCGACCTGTTAAATCTTTGTTCTTCCCCATTAATTGCATATTTCTTGAGGGCAGGAAATATAGGCCCTCCTGTTGCAGTCTTCTAAATGGCTAGTACAGCACTTTGCACTCAGGTGATTAATAAATACCACTGCTTAATCGATTGGGCGGTGGCAACCCTTTAGCTTTTGGTCAACTGCTGAAAACCTATCCACCGAAGGTGACCAGACCACTGAACTTTCAAAGTCTTCCAAGAGGCATTCTCAGAATTATCCCCCACCCACCTTCCTAGTCATAATAATTGTGGTATTTGTTAAGCAGTTACTATGTGCCAAGCACTGCACTAAGCCCTGGGGTAGATAGATAATCAGGTTGCACTCTCAATCTAAGGGGATGGAGACTGAGGCATGTGGCTTCTCTTGCCTCTCACTCAGCTATGCTTGGTTTAGTATATATCTAGTCTTGCTTTCATTACGTATCTGCTCTTATTCTTTTACCTGTTGAATATTGGACAATTTATGACTGCTTGTCTACCCCTTTAGAATTTAAATGTGAGGGCACAGAGTTGTAAGCACCTGGTTGCCTAGTATAATCTGTCCACAGGTGGCATTTGATGAATATTGCTGACACTACTAATTGTGGTATTTTTTTAAGTATTGTACTAAGTGCTGGAGTAGATTAAATTACAATCAAGTCAGTCCCTGCCCCATGAGGGGCTTAGAGGCTAAAGGGGGGCAACAGGTATTTTAGCCCCTTTTTACAGATGAGGAATCCAAGCCACATAAATTGAGTTGTTGAAATTTCCCAAGCTGTCCCACTGCCCACTTGAGTTTCTTCAGAACACATCTGACACCCCCCCCCCCAAAATGGTGGCCTATGTGTGTGCACCTCAGCGGCTGGGAGGGCTCACAGCTTGGTGTCCAAATTAACATGTATCTACCTCCTTACTCTCCTAGGTATGGAAGACAGGGAAGTACACCCAGGCCTGAAGCACAGCAGCAAGCTGTCCTCTGCTGCCCAAACTAAAACAGTGGGTTGTCTGTAAGTCCACTCTTCCCTGCCCCTCTTGATCCTCCCTCTCCTTTCATAATCTTCCTTTCCCCCTCTTCAGCCCAGCCTCCCTGTCTTCCCCCACCCCTAAGTCTGAGATGATGTTCTCTTACCATCCCACAGGCCTTGTTTGCAACAGAGGCAAATATGGACACCTCATCAGTTTTTATTTCAGTCACACAGAAGCATGAAAAACATTGGTCCATATTCAGAACAAATATAGGAATCAACCATCTAGTAGAATTAAATTCATAACAGCAGTCCTAAAGCATTGCCCTATTTTTAGCTTTAGATACTTTGTGCACTGATCTGCCCTTCCCAGAGGTGGACTGTTTTGGGTTGTTTTTTTCCTTTGAGTACCTGCAAGAGCAAGCCAGCCCCTCCCCCGCCATCCTAGAATGATGAAGGGTTTGTAAGATTCCCTGCTGCAACACCCAGGGATCTTGAGATTCAGTGCTAGGGAAACCAGGAAAACTGAAGAGTGACTCCCCGCCTCCTCCCAGAGTCACAGTGGACACGGGTAGCTACGGGGAAGGTCTGCCTGCTGTAGCTCAAGTTTTCCTTCTCATCCTCTCGCTCTATTTTTCAGTTTCCAGCCCAGGACGTTGGAAAAATACAGATTACCACAGGTAAGAGGGTTCCAATCTGCAGAGCCGTGGCCTCAGGTTACAGGCGGGGAGGGAGGTAGAGATGCACAACTACAACTTTCCATGTCTAATAATCCATTGCAGACATTAACATCAACATAAATAGATTCATCAGCGGTTCAAACTATACAACAGTCCAAAGAAGAATCTTAATTATCCAGTGTAAAATATTTAAACATTTAGAAAAATGTTTCTATCATACTTTCAGTGCAATTTTCACACATAAGCAATACAGGATGTCACTCACTTCTTAAGTGTTTTCACTTGTTCGGAGCATGTTTCCAAATACAAAATGGAATGAAATTAGAAAGAAAATACCATGCCGTTTTAACAGGCTGTAGGGTATGCATTGCAAACAATTCCACTCATGTCAATGTTTTGAATTCAAGTTAAGAAAGAGTTGCAAGTACACTGAATAGAGAAACAGATCTTGACTTATAAATTAAGATGACAGTATCCACTGTACACCACCCCAGGAGATTCATTTTTACACTCTGAAGCCAAGTGCCCATACCCCATTTTCTGGCGGACCCAAGAGAAGTTCAGTCCATGCGGATCTTCTGGTTTGTCATCCTGTAAATGATGCTGTCGTAGCCAGGATCCATGTTCCAGAGATTGTAGGAGATGACCACCACGGCTAAGGCCAAGCCCAGCATGATCCAAAGAATGATATTGAAGACCACGGCGTAATTGATGTTGTATCTGTACGCAAGGTTGTAGGGACTTCCGGGATTGGCCTGTGGTTTGGATGAGAGAAAGAAGACAGTTAAAAACAGAGGAAGCGGACCGTGAGGATCGGGAACACAAGCAACAGGGCAGTTTTGGAAAGCAATGGACCGAGGGAAGCTGGACTGGCGTGAGTAATCCTACAAATCAGTTTCATTTATTGAGTACCTACTTGGCAAAGCACTGTACGAAGGTGCTTGGGAGAGTACAATGCACATCTCTGCCCCAAAGCAGCTTAGATAGAGTCCAAGGGGGGGAGACACACAATATAATAGGAAAGGGAAACAACCATGCATAAGGCTGTATGCATAACTATGTTTGCATCACAGTTTTAATCTACAGCTAGTATTCATTTACAAAGTGCACTTAGATTTCAAGCTGTTCATCTAGAGAATTTGCCCACCAATATAAAATAGTCCTCAATAGCATTATGACAGTTGGAATTTACTGGATTCACAATTTAATAGTCCTGTAGGGGGTAAATATTCCAGCCAACTAAAATTGGCTTTACTCTTTCTCCTTGCCTCCAAATTCTCAATTTTGTCTATTATTGCTGTATTTTACTCTCCCAAGCATTTAGTACAGTGCTCTTTACACAATAAGTGCTCAATAAATAGAACTGAATGAATGTATATGAATGTTGTGGAGGAGGGGATGAGAGTTTCTAAAGGAGATGTGATTGAGTAGGAGGTCTGAGGAGGGGGAGAGTGCTTGTCTGTCAGCTGTAGAAGAAGGTAAGATGTTAGAACGAGTGACCGTGTTCAAGCTTGTTGCTGGAGGAGAGGAGCAAGGATGAGTAAGGAGAAGAGAGCCAAGTGACTGCCTTGAATCCAAGGGTGAGACTTTTCTCCTTAATGCCAAAATAGATGGATGGGCAACCACTGGAAGAAGGGAAGAAGGGCATAGATGTAAATGGAAAATAGAAGGGGACCCAGCACCAAGCCTTGACCCCCAAAGTTCAGGGGTGGGAGAGAGAAGGCAATGAAAGATAGCAGCCGGAGAGGACAGTGTCAGGGAAGTGTCAAGGTTTGATACGGCTTCCAGGAGAAGGGAGTGGACCACAGTGTCCAAAACAGTTGGGAGTGCAGGAGAATTAGGATATTGGATAAGCAAGGATAGCTAGAAGAGAGATGGAGAATTTCTATGTGCCACTGTACTTGTGGTAAGTTTAGTCAAATTCCAATGGCTTTCCTCAATTACTTTTTCTTTTCTCTAAACCATATAAACAGCCAAAATGAACTTTTGGCTTAATAAAGAAGTTGTATCAGTCCACAAAAATGCTTGGTCACAAATGGAAATAACTAAACATTCAGCCAAAAGTCTACCTGGAAAGACTACCTTACAACATGGCATTATGGCTAACAGAATAGGGCTCTTTAGGCCCAGTTTGGAGAAGGAATTTCAGATTCAAGAACACACCTTTCAAAGGATTCTAGTGAGTTTGGATTAGAGGTGACACTAGAAGGCCAAATTCTCTAGCAGATATTTAGACTATTTGGACCTTGAAATCAAATGATTCTATATCCTAAAATGAAAGAACACCAAATACAGCTCTGGCTCTTGTGTTTTGCAGTTAATAACTTCGTAGAGGTGAACTAGTTAAAGATTACTTTTTGTTCAGCCCACAGCTAGCTGTGAGTGCACAAACAGTTGAGGCCAACGCGTTATCACTAAAGAAGTGAACGCCAATTTTATAGCCTCTGTGTAGGGTTTGCTGAGGAAAAAGAGGATAATCCAATTGGGCAGGAAAAATCTTTCAGAGGGAACAACTCTTAGAAGGAATACTTTTTGTCCTCCCCAAAGATAGGATTTCAGTGGCAAAACACAAGGTCCATTGACTAAAAGCAATATTTTTCCCTGCTTATTTCAGCAGCAGAAAAGTCTGAACCAAGTGAGTCACTCATTCCTCTCATCCCTGCCTCTCAGGGGGGACAAGGAAAGCCAAGCAGAGGCTGAGCTGACTGGTGTCAACAAAAAGGAGGACAGAAAGCACACTTACCCTGGCCATCTATAAAGGTAAGCTGAAAAAGCTCTTGTGGAATCCACATGCAGTAGGAAAGAGCTAGGTGTCTGATCTATAGCTGGGGCACATTAGGAAACTTTGATCTGTGTCTTTTTCCTCTAGACAGTAAGCTCATTATGGGCTGAGAACGTGTCTGCTTCTCCTCTTGTTCTCTCCCAAGCGCAGAGAACAGTGCTCAGCCGAGAGTAAGCGCTCAATAAATACCGTTTGATTTTTTGCCTCACTTCAGTTGGGAGGAGCAATCATGCCCTTATGCACCCTTCCTCACCCTCCTGGCATCTGCCTAGGCACACTGCATCCCTCTGCCAGGCTCTGGGGATTGCTGAGGCCCTTTGGGGGCAAAGCTCAGGGAGAGACCAGGCTAGAGGGTGGCAGACTTTCTGACCTCAGAGCTCACACTGGGAACAATTAGGAGCACTTGCCCAAAACTTTGGGATCTGTCTGTCCAAAGCAGCCCCCATGAATGGAGGCAGACATCCCAGGCGGATTGCAGCCAAAACTGGAGTTTTCTACAGCCAAGTTTTCTTCAAAAAATATGTTTGGCCTATAGACGCAGATGTTGCATTTGGGCTAGGCAGATACTCAAATTTTGGCTTCATTCTCACATGACAGGGAGATATGACAAAGAAACCTAAGTCTTTATTAAATGGGCAGTAGGCTTTTAACTGGGGAAGAAATGAGTCTTCTATAGCAAACCCCCTATATTTTGAATATCAATTCATCTGAATTCTATTCCAGATGTCCTCTGATGTTGGAGAGTTCCCCTTTAGATGGTCAGCTCATTGTGGGCAGGGAATGTGTCTGTTTTCTGTTATACTGTACTCTCCCAGTTGCTTAGTCAGTGCTCTGCACACAGTAATCGCTCAGTAAATACGATTGGGTGAATAAAGTTGTGATTTAGTTTCTGTTCCTGAGGCCTAACGTAGGCCTTGGACCTAGGGGTCCCTTTCCAACCCTCTTTTTCCAAAGCATAACCTGCTCCTTGAGATACTGGATATCAGAATGCTCACTGCATTTTTAAAGTCACGTCACAAACTACTTACCATCTGTTTAGCCTGAAGGATGGACCGGGTTTTCCTCACAAGGGGAGTGTCGAAGGTCTTGACGGTCACCACCTCCACGACCGCGTTACCACCGTAGAGACTGGACATTTCATCTGCAAACTGAAAAAGGTAATGCTGTAGGGCCCCTACTCCAGATAGAGTCCCTTCTGGGGGCCTGCTACTTAGGCAGTCTTGCCCTTCTAATTCCCAAAAACTGGGGGTGTGCTCTTGTTAATTTGCAGGCTCTTAATCGCTATTAAGAGAGTAATGCAGCTAAGTTTTTATGGGTCTGCCACCGTACTAAAGTGGCAACAATTTCTGCCCAACCCTCCGCCCGCCCCCAACTGTCACATGAGGGGCAGGGGGTGCTGGCTGGCCAGAGCAGCTTTCTTCTCTCGCATCCCCTCCCCCAACCCCTGGCCACGGGAGAGATAGACCCCTTTGTAACCAAGGACTGGGCCTCATTTTAAATACAGAGAAATTCACCTTTTGTAGGAAGTCGGCAAGAATCTGAGAAGCATCTTTGAATTGCTGAGAGTCTTCTCCATAGTGTTTCCCAATCTCATCCAAGCCAGCCAGCTCCAGGGAATACAGGTCAGGAGAGTGGTCTTTGGCCAGGTGCTTATGCCGAGACAGCTTCAAAACCAAAAACGGGATCAGCCTGGCCCCGATGAATTTTAAGAATGATCTAGCTTGAAGACAATTACTCTGCAAAACTGACCCTTTTCTTCCCCTCTGTATATCGCAGGAAAAGTCAAGAACTTGAGGAAGCTTTGCCTGGACACCAAATGAAGCATCTGCCCCTATTTCTAGCAGCGACTTGAACACTTCCCAGATGCCGTGGTAAAAAGCCCCTCTCCTGAGGGCCAGGAAGCAGAGGTGGGTGGAAACGATGCTTATTTGCTCTGTACCCCTTCTGCTCCTCCAAACACTTGGCAAAGAGTCTGGCGTGGGAGGAACCTATGCCAGCGTCCTCAGGTCAAGAGTCACCGCCGCCCCAGACAGAAGGGCAGCATTCCACAAAGCACTGCAGCACTGCATTTTCAGAGACAGACTTGTGCACCTCCTAGGACTACTCAGGCACAATGGTACAGTAACAGCTCTGCAAAGCATCTTTGAACTGTAGAGAGTCCTCGCTCAATTAATCCCATAATTGTTAGGGCTAAACTAAGGCCCCAGATTCCACCCCTATCTGGCTCCAGCCAAAGTCCAGCAGAGAGATGCTGGGCATCCAACTGTGAAAGAGAATGGTCTTTCCGCTTTGGATATTAGGATGATTTTTCCATCATCAGGTGCAAAAAGAAAACAAATCCCAGTAGAAATCAATTTAACATTACCACAAACCCATCACTGGTCTTACCCCAGCATGAGATGGGGAAGGAACTGCTCTATTGGCTTCCCATGGTATCCCTCTTTGTCCTGTTAATGGCAGGAGGAGGAGGAGGGGTGTGTCCCAGCAACTCAAAGGCAAAAATGGACCTTGGGTAGCTCTCGCTCCCTGGTGGTGGTGGTCTATCTAGTTTTCCTCACTGGCTCCTCTGAATGGAGGGACTCATAAAAAATACAACACAAACTGCACTAAATCCCCAAATCCTAAAAGCATCATTCTCATCTTCAATTCCCTATGTCAGATGTTAGACTACTTATTAGAACAGTTATTCTTTTACAATGGCCAAAGTACAGTTGGGCCAGGGCTAGGAATAATATCTGCTACTACTAAGGACTAAGTGCAAAAAAAAAGGAGAAAAGTTTCTCCTATTACAGCAATCTGCTTACCAAACTTGAAATATCACGTAGCACTTGTAATTCTGAAAGAAAGAGCAGGTCAACCTAAAGAGAAAAAGGAAAAAAAAAATTAAAAGTGATATTTGTGCTCACCATTGCTCAAACAAAGCCTCACCCTGAATGTATTTGTTTTTCTAAAGGATAGTCCATATTGTGTAACTTTATTTAAAAACCATGAGCCATGAGGATTTAAGGTATAAATTCCTTAACGGCTATTAGAAAAGAAAACACACACAAAACGTGCCTTCTTCTTAAAACGGCATGTTACAGGCTAAAAAAGGAAGAGCTGTACTCTTAAAAATCCTGGAAGAAAGCTTTCCCTCAGGTTCTCAACTCCTGGATAAAGACTAGAAAAATGTGTTTTGAGCAAAATAACTATGTGGGGACTTGCAGGGATAAAACAGAGAGCCAGATTAGAATTTCCTCCCTTTGACTCCACTGGTATTCAGGGGAAGAGAGGGAGGAGCCCCAAAGGACCAGTTACCAAAAAGGAGGCAGCAAGGTTTGTCTTACATTTCTGTAGGTCAAGAGAACACAAGATCATTCAAAACCAGTGCAGAAAGTAAACCAAACAGGCTGGAACTGGGCTCAGGTAGGCAAATTACTTTGCTGGGACAGTGCCACCAGCCCCCTGCTGTCTCTTGGTCACCACCAGCTGGAGCTGGTAAAGGTGCACGTTGGAGATGGAGCCTCAGGACAGTCAGCTCCACTCTTACCTCTCTATTGGCAGGACACAGCCCCGGGCCCAGCCCAAGAACTTGTAAGCCCCCCATGGAATATTGAATTGTGTCCAACCTGATTGGCTTTGTACCTACCCTAGTGCTTAGTTCAGGGCCTGGCACATAGTAAGCACTTAAACACCATTAAAAGGAAAAAAAAACCCATAATAAACAAAAAGCTTGTGGGGCCAATTCAGGCTCTTCCCACGAAGGGGATCTGAGCCTACAGTCATCCGTCCACCTCGCCAGCATTCTGGTTAAAATTCTTTTTTAAACTTCTAGCCACGCTCCCAACCTTCAGATGAAGACAAATGTGAAAATGGCTCATCAACTCAATATTCTGAAGCCCTTCTGTTCAATGTTGCTTAGTCTTTAAGAATTAAATCTTTCCTCACGTGCCCACTATCAACCTCTCAACTTCCCCCATGAGGTCTAAGGACAGGGCCCTACTTATTGATTCTTGCCCAGCATGAAATACTTTTCCTGGCAGACACAGGTTCTTGGTGCTCGATAAATACCAATGAAGGAATGAAGTTGCAGTTTCTTCCCCCAGTTTTCATAATCAGCCAGATAGGGTAGGTGGGCAAGTAATGGGAAAGGCATCTCCAGTTTTCCTCTTTTGTGCTACTTGCAACATACCACCCCTGCTCTCACCCCCATCATCCTCAGTGATCCAGAAGACCAAACAGAAGAGTCTAGAGTACCCCCACCTATCAGAAACAGTGGCTAAGTACTACGATGAGCTTCTGGAATCACTGATACCAGCTCGGCTGGTCTGAAAGAGCTCTGAGACCTAGCAATGCCCTCTAGACTGTAAGCTCATTGTGAGCAAGGACCGTGTCTGCCAACTCTATTACTCTCCCAAGCACCTAATACAGTGCTTGACAAATAGTAAATACCATTGATTGATTAGCTGATTGAATACCACAGTACTGGGGGCATCGTGATAGACCACACTTCTGGGCTGGGCTCTGTCCAACCAGACAGAGCAATCTTAGATTTGGAACCTCATCTACCATCCTAATGTAGCCATACCCAGGAGTGAGTGGAGTTGGTCAAGAGAGAGTAAGAATTAGACATGAATACACGCATCCCACTTCTGCGAGAGAGTCTTTGCCGTCCCATCTAGACTGTAAGCTCTTTATGAGCAGGGAACACATCTTTTAACTGTATTGTACTGTCCCAAGCACTTAGTACAGTGCTCTGCACATAGTAAGCGCTCAATGAATACCACTGATTGCTGTTCTCTGCCCTAAAAAACAAATCTGTTTGGAAGTCACTGGTGTGAGGAGGGGAGAAAAAAGCAACAGTGATGTTATCGCTGTGCTGCTTACCTCATTGTTTCTGCTCAGAGAGTTGAGAGGGAGGGAACTGAGAATGGAATTATCCTGGAACAGGCGATTACGGAGCTGTCGCAATGTGACCGACAGGTCTTCAAATACTGAGTTTGCCTTCCCCACCATGTACACTCTCTGAAATGAGACAATGATTTTGAGTTTAACCATGCCCAGTACTAATTCCAAATTCAGTATATCTAAATTATTGACAGTAAACATTCTCACCATACTAAGTAACAAAAACCACTTTAACAAATTACAATCAATGAAGGGAAAAAGGGAAACATTGGCCTAATGGAAAGAGCACAGGCCTGGGAGCCAGAGGACCTGCGTTAATTCATTCAGTTGTATTTACTGAGCACTTACTGTGTGCAGAACACTGTACTAAGCACTCGTAAAGTACATTTCAGCAATAGAGAGAGAGAGAGGGCTTACAGTCTATAAGGATTCTAATCCCAACTCTGCCACCTGTCTGCTGCATGACCTTGGGCAAGTCACAACTTCTGTGCCCTCGTTTTCTCATCTGTAAAATGGAGATTAAGACGGTGAGCCCATATGGGACAGGGACTGTGTCCCATCTGATTATTTTATTATTAATATGATAATAATAATAGTGGTATTTTAAGTGCTTATTAAGTGCCAGGCACTGTACTAAATGCCAGGGTAGACATAAGATAATTGTGTTGAACACAGTCCCTATCTCACAGGGGGCTCAGGCTCTGAAGTGTAATCACGTCAAATTGCAAATTTGAAAAAGCATCGCATGACGGCTTTTCCAGTCTTAATCCCCATTTTACAGATAAGGTAACTGAGGGAGAGAGAGACTTGCCCAAGGACACAGCAGACATGTGGTGAAACTGGGATTAGAACCCAGGTTCTTCTGACTCCCAAGTCTGTGCTCTATCCTCTAAGCCATGCTTACCCCAGTGCTTATTACAGAGCCTGGCTCACAGTAAGCACTTTAACAAATACCATAAAAAAATATTTCTCAAGTATGAAATGAAAAGGAAACCACTCACTTCCTCGCTAGGAGCCAACTGCAAAACGACAGGGGTTTCTTCAGAGAACAAATTGTGGATGGCATCTGCTACACGATCCAGGCTGAAAGGAACTGCCTGGAACACAAGAACGGAACATCCATTAGAAATCGTCAGCTACCGCTTTAAAGGAAGACCTTCTCTGCCAAAGTGTCTCCGACCTAGGACGACTGGGGCATCTCCCAGCAGGATGAAGACTGGGCATGGAGGAGGCAGAGTGCCCGGGGTGGGCCCAGCCCCAGCCTCCCCACCCCCGGCCCCGTTCCTACTGGGATCCCTCTGGGGCACACCGGGTGGGCCCAGTGGGGAAGGGCTGACAAACACACAGGGAAGCTTTTTACAAAGAACCCCTTTCTCACCAAAGTGCCCACAGTACTTGACCCAGCCAGCAGTTGCCTTGGTAACCGTTGCAGCCCCCACGGCCCCCATTAGCCGGCTCTCCTTCGGGGTTCCTGCCGGGTCATGGACTGCCCCCCACTCTCCCACCCCAGTGGTTCATCACCACCAAATGCAGAGCGGCAGCAGGGATAACAGCGGCTATAAACGCCCCACATGTAGCCGAAAACCAGCAAGCCACACTTGCAACTGCTTTCTGATCTCTATCGATAGGTGTCTAATTGCTTAATGCTTTGCAATCTTTTTTTTCTGATACCATCACGATCCCCGTTTTATCCACAAAGAGAGGAGCAACTAGGCAGAGGGGACTTGGCTGCAATCACCAAGTAACCTCAGGAGTATTGCTGTCCCTGCCTAATCATCCTATCTTTTTATCTCATTTTCCCCAATGTTCCACTGAGCTCTTCTCATTTCTCCTGGAAGGAAACAAACTGGGGAAAAAGAAACACTTACTCTTGTTCCCTCATTCTCTAATCTCTCCTCTTTACTCTTCTTTTCCCACCATGAATACAGTCAAGGTTGCAGAAGGGCCAGTTCTTTGGCAAGGCCAGATACGAAGCCGATAAAGCCTTCCTTGCTCGTTGTTTCCTTTCCCTTCTATTCCTGTCTTTTGCCATCCTTTTCCCTGACCCTCTCCCCTTACCCCTTCCTGGTTCTTTCATTTTGCTTATCATCATCTTTGACACAATAAATGTCACCATATTTTAGTAAAAGATGGCCAGAAAGTATCTAGCTACAGATCATGGTCCCATCCTTCTGTGACTTTTGAATTTACTCTGTGTTGTTCAGCATACACATTAAACAAGTCTCCAGTTCTCATTCCAAGTGTACACCACCACCCTCGGCTGCCTTAAGACCTCCTCTCCTCTAATCTCTGCTCAAATGAAGATTAAGCCTGGTTCTACAAGAAAATCCCTTCCCGGGTCTGCCAGCTACAACCCAGGCCCAAGCCTATTTCCAAAATACAAGTGTAGACACAATCCTAGGGATGCCAAGGGCCCAGAGAACCAGATGGCCATGTGGCCACTCCTGATGCCTGCCATGCCCCCCCCCAAGGGCCTTGGCCTCCTCCACTACAGGACCTGCATAGGCTCTCCCCTTTGACAACGAGGAACCTCCATTCCAGACCTGCCTCACACCTCCCTAGCGGGACAGAGAGTAGCAGCTTCAGCCTGGCCGGCCTCCACAAAGCCCCAGGGAGGTCATGACGGCTGAAACTGTGGCGGTCACGGCGGCCTCGGCAGGGATTGTGGACTCAAACAGGAGAAGCCAGAAATTCAGCTCTTCTGACCACAGTGCCCTACTCATCTACATTTCTAACATTTTCCTAGTGTCCTGTTTAATCTCTCTCTGGGTCTGGCACCAGTCCTCTCTCCCTCTGTTCTTATTTTTCAATTGCGAGCCCCTCCAAAGGGTAGGGAACATGTCTGATTCCCACCTGTGTATTCTTCCCCAGCTCTTAGTACAGCGCTTTGCACATAGCAAGTGCTGAATAAATACCATCACTACTAATACTATTACTTCTAACTACTGGGAGGGAAAGCACTATTCCAACCCACCACTGGCTCATGGTGCAAAACCAAGAGGAAATCCCTTATTCTGTAAGGGGGGAGGGCCCAGAACAGGGGATGGGGAGACATTCTTTCACCCGCATGTGAATTCTGAAGGTTTACAATAGCCCAAATTACAAGAGACAGAATTGGGCTCATTAAAACTTCTGAGGCCACTAGAGAACCACTTAGCAAATTACTCCATTAAATAGTCCTTTTGTGGCTCAAAAGTGTTAATATGCCTCCCAGAGTACCTAATTTACTATTAGGGAGTAATTTATACAAAGTGGGGAAATCTGACAGTTTGGCAGAAATGATCGTTCCCTAAGTGTTCAGCGCTCACTGAAAAGAACAAGCTCGTCTTCGTGAACTGGCTCAACAGGCCAAAGCAGTCTACCAGGAAGAAATGCTCTTTTTCCATTTAAAAATGCTCAAATAATGAGGGCAGGCTAAGGAACTTCCTTACCCTCACACTCTTGGAGAAGAAAATTTAAAAAGGGGAAGCAAAGGGGGGAAAACTCACGTAACGCCATTCGTTTGGAAGATATTTTAATGATTACCATCTGCCATCAGACAAAACTGCCAGATCCCAGGTCTCCCCTCCTTCAAAGTCCTTCTAAAATTCCATCCCCTTCAGAAAGCCTTCCTGATTCATACCTTAGCCACATCAACCCAAAGCTCCCCTCTTACTGTTAGCACTTACGTACTTTACTCCTAGCTACAGCAGTATGTAAACGTTTTTATTAATTTTTATTTTCATGTGGGCAGGGAATATGCTCATTACATTGCTATGTTTTGCTCTCCAAAATGCTTAGTACAGTGCTCTGCACATGAAAGGGCTCAATAAATTCACCTGATTGATTGTTCCATTATTCAGCTTTCACCTTGATATAGTCATACTACTTTTTACTACAGCCTTGGTCTTCCTCCTCCTCTCACTATTTGTAGATCATTCCTGTCTTCCCCACAAGAGTGAAAGATTCTTGAGAGCAGGGATTGTGTCTACCTACTCTATTGAGTGACTCCTAAAAGCCTCACCTTCAGTAAAATTTCAACAAATATCACTGACTGATGGATTTATGTTAAAACTAGGAGATTCCTTCTCTTCAACAGGGTCAGTTACATCAGGAGATGCTATAAACCTCCCTGTTGCCCATCCTTCAGAACAATATATCTCTCTATATTCAAGGGTTATATGGTGTTGCCCAGATACTGAAATCTCACTAAGATTCCTTCTCTACCATAAAGGTTCTTCCTAGTGATTCTCCATAATTGTCCCTTGAATTGTGAAAGTTTATTTTTTGTAAATGAATGCCAAAAAGGCACTGTGCAAAAGTTGAAACTTTATAAACACACCCCCAATAAATCACTCCTCTTCTACCGATTCTGATGCAAACAGAACAAAGTGCCATTTTCTCTCAGTCTAATAAGACTGCATAACATGCCTGTTTCCTCCAGTTTTAAAAGCCAAATACCAAGTCAAAGTGCCTGAAAAAGGGGAAGAGGAGTTTAATCCTCTTAAGTGTAGCAACTGTGACTAACTTCCTTGAGTGAGCATATATCTCTTCTTAGTCATTAAGCTTACACCACTCAAGCAATTTGTCCTCAGAGTCAATTTTTTTAAAAATCAAGTAGCACATTTAAAACCAGAAGGTTAGTTTGCGTGTTTTAAGCTCCTAGGAGAAAAGCCCGTGGGAGCTGCACTTGTTTGGGTTCCTGACAATAAATACTCACATTCTCAAGAGGATATGAAATACCATCTTTGGGCAGGGCCAGTTTATCCACTCCCTTCACTGTTACCAAAACAGTAGCTCGAGGACGATGGAACAGATCACCCACTGCCAGGCCAGGCCAAGAAAGGTCCTACATGTTTCAAAGAAGAAAGAAATGCTTTGTTATCAATTCCCCACGAATCGCCCTACATTTCATCTAAGCGCTCGATAAAGATTGATTAATTATGTAACTACGGCCACTAATCGGCTCTTGGTTGTCCACGGTTACAGTGAAGAGGGCATAGTCGGATAGCATCCCTTCCCTCTGCCCTTCAGCCTCTCTCTTCCCACCACTGCAGGGCAAAAACTAGCCCTGGAGGAAATGGGGAGAGACCCTCGGCTATGGAGACTGACCCACAAGGGCCTTAATCTGGCTGGGTCTCTGATTACCAAAAAGGGAGACTGATTATTAATATTATTATTCGTGGTGTTAATAATAATGGTTACGCTTTCTGTTAAGTGCTTCCTATGTGCCAAGCACCGTACTAAGTACTGGGAAGGAAACAAGATATCCAGGTTGGACATAATCTCTTATCCTAAATGGGGATCACAGTCTAAATACAAGGGAGGACAGGTTACATATGAGGGAACTGAGGCAGAGAGAAGTGAAGTGACTTGCCCAAGGTCCCATAGCAGGCAAGAGATACAGCTGGGATTAGAACCCTGGTCTGCTGCCTTCCAGACCTGTGGCTTTATCCAGGAGGCCATACTGCTTCTCTGAATGATCTTTCCTATTCCATTCCTAAACACTTTGAAACGGCTGAAACAGGGCTGTGTGAGAGAGCCACAAATCTGACAGTTTCAGCAATCTTCCCAGACTCTGTTCAACTTCAGTGGAGGTGCTAATGAGCAGAGATAAATGGCCAGTGAGATGCCCTAAATGGCAAGTGAGATCGCCGCACATCAGCCAAAGGAAAGAAAAGGAACAAGAGTGGGGGTATCCCACAAACAAGAAAAGCACACAACAGAAAAGCAACATGGCCTAGTAGATAGTGCACAGTCCTGGAAGTAAGAAGGACCTGGGTTCTAGTCCTGGCATTGCCACTTGTCTGCTGCGTGATCTTGGGCAAGTCACTTCACTGGGCTTCAGTTACCTCCTCTGTGAAATGGGGATTAAGAATACGAGCCCCAAGTGGGACAGGGACTGTGTCCAACATGACTACCCTACATCTACCCCAGCACTTAGAACAGTGCCCGACATATAGTAAGCTCTTAAAAAATGCCATTAAAAAAAAATCAAGAATTGATTTTCTAGACAAGGCTTTCAAGAAACTAAAATTATATAGCCTCTCTGCAGTCCACTGGAAAAGGAGTCAAAGATACCAGGATGCTTTTGCCTTCCCCTCACCCTGAAGTTCCTGGCAATTCTCTTCCTAGATGTAACCTGAGCCTTAACTTTTAAATAATGACAATACAAAAAAATTAGAGAGGGTCATTAGTATGCCATTTTGCTGAAATTCAACTCTTTGTCCTCTGAGATTCTCAGATAGCATTTTAGTGGCAGGATAGGCAGCCAAAGCATGAGGAGGGAGAGAGGAGTCAGTCCAACAATGCTTCTCCCCGATCACCCTCTGCCCCTCGGTTTGCAGAACCAAAAATCCAGTTTTACCAAGGCAGTATTGCAACTAAAGATTTTCCCCAAAGATACAGGCCCGAAGGCTTCCGGGATCAGTCGAATGAATCAAAAGACAATGAAATTAGCGTGACATTTCTACCATCGGAGCTAAATATTGATTGGTGGCTTCCTTCAGTTATAACCAGGAAACAATAAGACAGCCAGAAGACGCAAAGTATCAAGCTGCGGTATTAAGTTTTATCACAAGGATTCTCAGGTTTCTTTTGGCTGTCCACAGAGGGGTTAAGGCCCCTGGAGTTTTATACTGGGTCAATTTCTCTTCTCTGTATTGGGATTATTTAACTTCAGCTATATTCAACTTTGGGGGGAAAGTGCTTAAGTCCAAATCCCCAAAGCTGTCATCTGTTTATCATAGGAAATGCAGTGTGGTCAATTTAACTGGAGTCATACTTTTTGAGAATACCTCATATTTCCCAAAGTCACCTGTCAATGTAATTAAATTCAGCAACAAAAAGTGCTCCTTACAAATTGCTCTAAATGCACTCACTACACATATGCTTACTTCTTCGACGGAAAAGCCCATGGATAACGCAGCCACATCTGCTATTCGCTCCCCAGGTATCGGCCAGTTTCCGTCTCGGAAAACAACAGACTGTGGTGATCTTAATACACTGAACTCATCCCCGAAAACTCCTGCAACAAAAAAGTTAAAACCCGGTCAGGTGAGTTGTATCCACCCCAGCATTTAGAACAGTGCCTGGCACACAGTAAGCGCTTAACAAGGACCATAATTAATTAGAAAGCGTTCCATCAATACCACTGATAGATTGATAAGGGAGATGGCCAAGTCTGAGAAGAAGGGTCTGAGAACTGAAGATCTGAGGTCTGAAGGAAATGACACTGAAGGTGTTTCTGAGAGAAGAAGCATGGCCTAGCAGACAAAGCACGGGCCTGGAAGTTGGAAGGAAGTGGGCTCTAATCTCGGCTCCGCCACCTGTTTTATGTGACACCTTGGGAGAGTCACTTACCTTCTCTGGGCCCCAGGTACCACATCGTAAAATGGGGATTAAGATTCATGAGCCTCATGTGGGACATAGACTGTGTCCAACCCGATTAGTTTATATCTACCTCAGCCCTTAGTACAGTGCCTGGCACACAGCCCTAACAGATACCAGAAAGAAAAGAATGGGAATTACTTCCCCCCACCCACTGGGTAGGGGTGAGAGTGTATGACTCTAGAAGAGCTTTTAGGAAGAGAAGGACTGGGGTGGGGAAAACAGCAGCAGGTTAGGGGGTAGGGGGAGAAGACAAGGGATGACTGATGGCCTCAGGCTTCTGCTCAGTAGCCCCCCCCACCATAGTAGTGTCCAACCCTGTAAAAATGGGGATTAACTGTGAGCCTCACATGGGACAACCTGATTACCCTGTATCTACCCCAGTGCTTAGAACAGTGCTCTGCACATAGTAAGCGCTTAACAAATACCAACATTATTATTATTAACTCTGCCCTTGGGTGGGGACAGATTCCCTGGGTGAATTAAAGAGCACCAGCCAGCCCTCCACCACTGAGGCCCCAGGCCATGGGCCTCTTCAGGGCCTCAGCCTCTGGCTCCCCTGAAGGGGGGTGGGAGAGGAAAGGGGAAGGAGGGAGAAGGGAAGAAGGATGAGAAAGAAGCGAAGCAGGGCTTGTGTAAGTATTCTGAACATTAAAAAAAAGTGCTGTTACTATGAGGACAGGGAAGGGGATCAGGCTGAGAAGCAGTGTGGTCTAGTGGAAAGAGCATGGGCCTGGAAGTCAGAGGACCTGGGTTCTAATCCCAGCATTGCCACTTGTCTGCTGTGTCACCTTGGACAAGTCACCTGGCTTCTCAGTGCCTCAGTTACCTCATCTGCAAAATGAGGATTAAGACTGGGAGTCCTAAGAGGGACAAGGACTGTGTCCAAACCGATTATCCCTTATCTACCCCAGTGCTTGTTACAGTGCCTGACACATCCTAAGTACTTTAATAATAATAAAAAGGGGGAGATGGAAGGGAGGGTTACTTGATGCCTATTTTCTCCCCTTGTATGTCTCCTACCCCTACCACAGATTGTTAACTCCTTGTGGGCACGGAGTCCAGAGATGTGCACAAAAAAGATGCTTAAACATCACCATGAATAAATCTCCAAAAAGGGTGTCCAGATTACACCAAAAGTATACCTGTTCTCCCTCCTACATAGATCAGGAGCCTCAGTGGGGCAAGGACCGTGTCTGACCTAATCACATTGGCTCTACCCCAGCACCTAGTACAGTGCTCACCATATAGCAAGCACTTAAACAAATACCATGATTAGTAGAAGCAGAAATAGTTGTATAGTGAAGGCAGCATAGCAGTTTCCTTCTTCAGAGAAGGTGGCTCCTGGCAGAAAAAACTCTGCAACCATATCACGCATGCCTGGTATTCTTTTGACCTGAGGAAATTTTAAACAAATGAGTAGGTATGTAAATGAGGTTGCTGTTGACTGTAAATATGTCATGGTGCTGTTATGTGGACAGTAAGCATATTTACACCAACAGAAGACAGGAATAGCAACCAGCTCGACAAGAAAACCCTTTTTTCCTAAGAACGGGACAGTGATAGTAGAACACCCAACTGCAATCAGTAGTTTTTACCCCTCCAGGCGAGTTTACCTAGAGAAGTTGCCAAAGGAACGAGGCAAATGGTACTTATTTATACTTCTCTGGTATATGAAGGACTCTCCGGCACGATCCTTGACCTGAGGCTTCAGGATGAGGAACTCACACGGGGGAACTGAGGATTGTGGCAGTGACTTGGGCAAGACCGGGGCAGGCATGGAGGAGCTGTAGCACAGGAGTCTGGGGGGTTTTCTGGTTGCACAGTTTTTCTCCACCCTACCCACGGCTACTCCAGAGCTCTGAGTTACCAAGTTATCTATGTCCCACCTTATGATCTTGTTTAGTTCAGTGCTGAGCTCACCACAAAGTAAGAGTTTGAAAAATTGTGGGTGGGGAATGTGTGCATTTTGTTATATTGTACTCTCCCAAAATGCTTAATACAGTGCACTGCACACAGTAAGCACTCAAATACGATTGAGTGCATGAATACCATTATTATTACTGCTAACCTCAGACTTGCAGATAAGGATCAAAGACCTGCAGAAAAAAAATTTACATTTTCCCAACTTTTTTCTGACACAGTGAAATTATCAGCTCAGCTCTTAACAGTGTCTGAAATAGCACAGATGTGAGCACCACTAATTTAAAAAAAAATACAGTACATTTAGGCTGTGGGTCTGATTTTCCATTTTCATTCTATTATACATTCCCATTGCGTGATTTTCTTTCAGTACCAGCCTAATTTATTTTATACTCTACACCTAAAGTAGGTGTTGGTTGCATGATTGATCTACCCAGAAGAGTTTGCTCTGACTTGGTTTTCAAGGTCCCTTAAATCCAATTTTTTTTAACTTGTACTAAGTAATTGGCCCCAGTTTATATGATGAAAGGCAGAATTTTTAACCTTTAGCAAATTCTATTCCAAACTGTGCATTAATCAGTGCACCTCAAAAACATTTTTGCTCTTAGGTGGACAGAGCACATGACCAGAGACTTCATTCCTACTTTTTAAAAACATAGCTTTGAAGGTTTCCTCTCTGAAAGTGAAAGACAACCTCTACATGCTTGCTTCCTCCCCTCATCTGAAAAATAGGGACCTCACTCATTAAGGATCAGACAATTCCCATCTAAGTACTTTAGAGACAATGAATACTTTTCCAAGTGCTAAACATTATTTCGAGGAAGTATGATTTAGAGGAAAGTGTACGGGCCTCCTCAAAGTCAGAGGGCCTGGGTTTTAATCCTGACTCTGCCACATGCCTGCTGTCCTTGCGCAAGTCACTTCCCTTCTCTTTGCCTCACTTTTCTCATCTGTAAATTGAGTCAATACCTCTTCTCCCTCTTACCTAGTCTTTGAGCCAGATGAAGATCAGGAACTATGTTAGACATGATTATCCTGAATCTACCCAGCATTTAATGCAGTGCTTGGCATATAGAAAGCACTGGGGTAAGTACAATACTATCATTATTATATAATATTATTACATTATAGTTATTATAATATAATTATTATTATAATGATAGTAATAATAATGGTATTTGTAAAGCGCTTACTATGTGTCAAGCACTGTTCTAAGCACTGGGATAGACAGTCTAATCAGGTTGGAAACAGTTCCTGCCCCACTGGGGCTGACGGTATTAATCTCCATTTTACAAATGAGGTAACTGAGGCACAGAAAAGTTATATGACTTGTCCAAGGTCACAAGTATAGTTATATTAATAATAATTATAAAATTCAGAATATATTTGCTAAATGCAGTCATGCGGTCAGATATTCTCTCCCCCAAATCCTCATTTTTTATTAAATCAACCACATCAAGAGATTGGTAAAGTAGCAGGAAGCAGCACGGACCAGGATTCTAAACCCAGCTCCTCCACTGTCTATTGCATAGCCTTGGGCAAGTCTCTGTGCCCTGGTTACTTCATCTGTAAAATGGGGAGCCTTTGAGCCCCACATGGGACAAGGACTGTGTCCATCCTGATTAGCCCGTATCTGCCCCAGCACTTAAAACAAGGCTTGACACATTGTAGGTGCTTAGCACATACCATTATTATGATAGAATGGTATCAATTTATAATGTTCAAAGGAACAAGAAATTACTGAAAACCAAAAAAAGTAGCTCCAGTAAAAATAGAGAATTCCACTTTTGCAATGATAGCTAAGCAACAGTTCTTACACTGAAGACTGTATTTGAATATTTTTCCCTCAAAGCCTACTTTTTAATAAGAGATACGAGACTGCATTTCCCAGCAGGCAACATGAGATTGCGATAGTGTGGTAAGCAGTTTCTGACTCAAGAGAAAAAAAATACAATGTGACCTCCAAACATTTGTTGTAACCAAAAAATAAAGAGCAATTACATTTTTCTATTTTGATTTTTAGATTTGTGAAAACAGAAATAAAATATGGCTTTCCAACAATGACGTTTTCATTTGACTTATTGCAATTCTAGGAGTTTAGGATTTGAATGTTTAGGCAATTTGATGTTGCTTTGAGTTACACAATTTGTCAAACTAAGAGTTTCAATCTACTTGAACACTTGTCAGTTCCTAGTTGAGTAAAATCCATATCTAAGAGGGGATACATTATTTTTAGTCGATTTAAGGCAAAATGAGGCAGGTAAATTAATCAATCGATGGTATTTGACTACTTACTGTGGGCCCAGCACAGTACTAAGTGCTTGGGAGAATACAGTACAACAGAATTAGTAGATACATGTCCTGTCCACATGGAGATTACAGTATATAATTAATGATTTACCTTAAAGTTGACAGGAACTACTTTTTGTTGAAAAAATGAACAGGCTAGAAATCATGGCAACAGTCACGACAACAATGCGATTTTAAACATCTTGAAAAATGAAGCAATAGCTTCCCAATTTGGTTTCATAATTTAAGGGAAGTTTATCAATGAGCCGCTTTTCTTAGTTTAAGCATCCTCAGCCCCTACACTTCTCCATGCCTCCAATCAACCAATGGTGCTTCCTGAGCACTTTGTGCACAGCACTGTATAAAGTGTTTGGCAAAATATAATAGTTATACTTTCCAATCTCCTCCAGGCTCTGCTCTTCCTTCTTGTCCATTTTTATGGTATTCGTTAAACACTTACCATTTGCCAGACACAGTTCTATGTGCTGGGGTGGATACAAGATAATCAAGGTTGGACACAGTCCTTGTCCCCCATGGGGCTCACTGTCTTAATCCCCATTTTACAGATGAGGTAACCCAGGCAAAATGAAGTGTCACACAGTTTCACTCAGGGTCACACTGGGGACAAGTGGTGGAGCCAGGATTAGAATCCAGTCCTTCTGACTCCCAGGCCTGTGCTCTACCCACTAGGCAATGCTGCTTCTCAGTGTTTTGCCTCCACTGTGCGGTGACCTTATGCGAGTCAGACAAGGGGAAACAGTTTAAAAAAATTAAAACAGAAAAACCATGGGTAGTCACAAGGCAGAAGACTATGATTTAATTTCACCTGACCCAAGCCATTAAGGCAAAACTGATTGTATCGGGTGTCTGGCTTGAGTCACCTAAACAAATCTTGAAAGAAAAGCTCAAGGACCCATAAGTAAAATTGCCATAAACAAAGTTATTCTGCTTTATATGAGAACACTAAACTCCCCCTCTAGACTGTACCTCCTTGTGGGAGGGAATGTCTACCACTCTCTTGTATTTTACTCTCCTAACTGCACAGAACAGTGCTCTGCCCGCAATAAGTGCTCAGTAAATACCAATCATTGATTAAAAGCCTATTCATATCTGAGAGACCACCAAACTCTCCCCACCTTCAAAGTCCTATTGAAATCACATCTCCAAGAGGCTTTTCCTGAACAAGCCCTCACTTGCCCAGATTTGCCTTTCCTTCTGTGCTGCCTGAGCATTTGGGTCTGTAATCCCTAAATACCCCACCCCTACACCATTTAGTTATATATCCATCTAAAATTTATTTTAATGTCTTTCTCCCCCTCCAGTCTCTTAGCTCCTTGCGGGCAGGGATTCTATCTACCCACCCTACTGTAGTCTCCCAAGTGTCTAGCACAATGCTACTCTGCATGCACGAAGTGCTTCATAAATACCACTGATTGTTGAAAAATAAAAATCAATTCTATTACTAATATTAGACTGTGTAGCCCTCTAGACTGTAAGTCTGCTGTCGGCAGGGAACGTGTCTATCAACTCTACTGTACTCAACCAAGTGCTTAATACATAAGCACTCAATAAATACCATCTTTTGCTCAGACCAAAATTTAATTGGTTGAGATTTCACGTTTGAGCTCGTTAGTGGAAGAAAACAAATGGCACAATTCTCTATAAATTCATGCCGAATATTTTAATCGCTAAAATTTTACCCCAAGTATCATAATGGGTAGAGAAGTAGAGAAGCAGCATGGAATAGTGGAAAGAGCACAGGTCTGGGAGTCAGAGAACCTGAGTTCTAATCCCAGCTCCGCCACCTATTTGCTGTGCGACCTTGGGCAAGTCACTTAACTTGGGCCTCAGTTTCCTCAACTATATAATGGGGATTAACTCCTATTCCCTCCGATTTCGCCCACGTGCCGGGGACTGGGTCCAACCTGATTAGCTATCGACCCCAGCGCTTAGAACAGTGCTTGACACCCAGTAAGCGCTTAACAGTTCTAACGCCGGCTCTGCCATCTGTCTGCCGAGTGGCCTTGGGCAAGTCATTTCTCTGTGCCTCAGTGATCTCATCTGTAAAATGGGGATCGAGGCTGTGAGCCCCACGTGGGACAGGGACTATGTCCAACCTGATTTGCTTGTAATAATAATAATAAAAATGTTGGTATTTGTTAAGCGCTTACTATGTGCAGAGCACTGTTCTAAGCGCTGGGGGAGATACAGGGTCATCAGATTGTCCCACGTGAGGCTCTCAATCTCCACCCCCATTTTACAGATAAGGTAACTGAGGCACAGAGAAGTGTAGTGACTTGCCCACAGTCCCCCATCTGACAAGTGGCAGAGCCGGGATTCGAACCCACGACCTCGCACTCCCAAGCCCGGACTCTTGGTATTTGTTAAGCGCTTGCTATGTGCAAAGCACTATTCTAAGCGCTTGGGGGGGGGGGATACACGGGGATCAGGTTGTCCCACGTGGGGCTCACAGTTTTAACCCCCATTTTACAGATGGGGTAACTGAGGCCCAGAGAAGTGACTTGCCCACAGTCCCCCAGCTGACAAGTGGCAGAGCCGGGATTCGAACCCACGACCTCTGCTTCCCAAGCCCGGGCTCTTGCCCCTGCGCCACGCTGCTTCTCCACCTCAGCGCTCAGTCCAGTGCCTGGCACACCGTAAGCGCTTACTACTATTATTATTCTAAAGGCAGAGGACGCGGAGGGGCCGGGGTGGCCAAGGGGGTGGTCCCGCTGAGCCCGCCGCGCCCGATGCCACCGCGGCCTCGCCCCAAGCGCTGAGCAGAGCGCTGCGCACCCAGTAAGCGCTCGACGAATCCGATTGGTGGCATTTCACTGGGTCCGTCGCATCTCTGGAGGGCCTCCGGGGTGCAGAGGGCTGTACGGCAGACCAGAGGGAGGCCGGACGGACGGACGGACAAGGCGCCCATTTTGGGCCCTTCCTGGGAGCTGAGGGGAAGGAGGGTCCTCGGGCCGGGGGCGGGGGGGAGGGCGGGCGTTGGCTCCCCGCACTGCGGCAGGACCTGCCCGCTCACACGCTCACACACACGCTCACACCCCGGGGGCCCCGCGCCCGAAACAAGTCCTTACCGGACACCAAGACGGACGCCAAGGCCAGCGCCGCCGCCGCCGCCGCCATCATGGCCGCCTCAGCCCGGCCCCGCGGAGCCTGAGGAGAGCGGAGGAGGGGAACCGGCCGCCGCCCCGCCCCCCTCCACTTCCGCTGCGGCGACTTCCGGCAGCCCCGCCCCCGCCCGCCAATCAGGGGACGGGGCTTCCCGTGACGGACGGGGAGGACGGCCAATGGCAGGGCGGAAGCTCGGGGCTCGCCCCGCCCCCCTCGCAGCTGACAGCTCGTCACGAGGCGGCGGGGAGGCCCGGGACGGGCATTCATTCATCCAGTCATTCATTCATCTGGTCATTCATTCATCTAGTCATTCATTCATCCTGATAATAATAATAATAATATTGTTGGTATTTGTTAAGCGCTTACTATGTGCAGAGCACTGTTCTAAGCGCTGGGGGAGATACAGGGTCATCAGGTTGTCCCACATGAGGCCCCCATTCTTAATCCCCATTTTACAGATGAGGTCACTGAGGCCCAGGGAAGTGAAGTTAATGTTGGTATTTGTTAAGCGCTTACTATGTGCCGAGCACTGTTCTAAGCGCTGGGGTAGACATAGGGGAATTAGGGTGTCCCACGTGGGGCTCACAGTCTTAATCCCCATTTTACAGATGAGGGAACTGAGGCACAGAGAAGTGAAGTGACTTGCCCACAGTCACACAGCTGACAAGTGGCAGAGTCGGGATTTGAACTCATGACCTCTGACTCCCAAGCCCGGGCTCTTTCCACTGAGCCACGCTGCTGCTCTGGAATTCATTCATTCATTCACTCAGTCGTATTTATTGCGCGCTTACTGTGTGCAGAGCGCTCAGCATGTACAATTGGGCAACAGATAGAGACAATCGCTGCCCAATGATGAGCTCACAGGCTAAACGGGAGAGACAGCTTCTAGCCCTTTTCCTGCTTAGGCTGCTTTTCTGTGGAATTTGTTTGGCGCTTACTACATGCCAGGCCCTGTAGAGAAGCAGTGTGGCCTAGTGGCCAGAACCCGGGCTTGGGAGCCAGAGGACATGGGTTCTAATTCCACCTCTGCCACTTGTCTGCTGGGTGACCTTAGGCAAGTCACTTAACCTCTCTGGGCCTCCGTTCCCTCATCTGTAAAATGGGGATGAAAACTGTGAGCCCCACATGGGGCAACCTGATGACCTTGTATCTACCCCAGCGCTTAGAACAGTGCTGGGCACATAGTAAGCGCTTAACGAGTACTTACTATCTATTATTATCATTATTATTAGTACTACTAAGCGTTGGGGGAGATTGAAGCTCATCAAGTTGGACACAGTCCCTCGTCCCACCTAGGGCTCACGGTCTCAACCTCCATTTGACAGATGAGGCCCAGAGAAGTGAAGTGACTTATCCAAGGTCACACAGCAGACTAGAGGTGGAGTCCGAATTAGAACCCAGGTCTTCCTGACTCATTCATTCATATTTACTGAGTGCTTATTGTTGCAAAGCTCTGTACTAAGCACTTGGGAGAGTACAGAATAATAACAGGTCCATTCCCTGCTCACAGTGAGCTCAAAGTCAAGAGCCCAGGTCCCTGCTCTACCCACTAGGCCATGTTCCCCCTCTCTTTTCCTCCCAACTTGGCCACCCTTGCAGTGGAGTGAAGCAATTAATCAATTGTACTTACTGAGTGCTTACTGTATGCAGAGCACCGTACTGAGCACTTGGGAGAGTGATCTCCATCGATGGTATTTACTGAGTGCTTACTAAGTAAGCATAATAATAATTATCTTCAAGCTCTTGATACAGTGTTCTGCAAGCATTTAGTACGGTGTCTGGCACATAGTAAGAGCTTAACAAATACAAAAAAGTGCTTTTTTTTAATGGTACGTTAAGCGCTTACAATGTGCCAGGCACTTTCCTAAGCACTGCTTGACACATAGTAAGTACCTAACAAATATCAAAGTATTAATAATAATAATAATGATAATGGTTATTATAATAATGATGGTATTAAGCACTTACTATGTGTCAAGCACTGTTCTAAGTGCTGGGGGAGATACATGATAATAACACAAACAAATAATAATAAACTATAGTATTTGAATAGTGTCAAGTTCAATACCTTTGGTGTTAGTAATAATAGTTATTAAATGCCTGTGTGCAGAGAACTGTACTAAGTCCTGGGAAAAGAGTACATGGATGAGATGTAGACGCAATCCCTCCCCCTCTTCCCCACAAGGCTCCCTTAGAGTAAAGGAGAGGAGCACACTAACAAGGAAAGATGCAAGCAAACCTATAAAAGACAAAGCAGCTTGGCCTAGTGGATAGAGAATGGGCCTGGGGGTAAGAAAAACCTGGGGAAAAAGGGAAGCTGGTTGGCCTAGTGGAAAAAGCACAGACCTGGGAGTCAGAGGACCTGAATTCTAATCTCAGTCCCGCCACTTGCCTGCTGTGACACCTTGGGCTAGTCACAACTTCTCTGGGCCTCCATTACCTCAACTGTCAAATGGGGATTAAGACCGTGAGCCCCAGGTGGGACAGGGACTGGATCCAAACTAATTAGCTTGAATCTACCCCAGCGCTTAGTACGGCACCTGGTACATTGTAAACACTTAACAAATACCCCCCTCCAAAAAAAAATGTCAGCGCAATAGGACATCACGGCTGGAGGAGGAGGGTTTCATCAGACTCCTCACTACTATCTGGTTCCTCCAGTTCTAGGCGTGCTCCTTCCCAGTGGAAGCTTGACCTTCGTTGCAGTAGTTTATGGGGATGGCAGTTGGCAGCACAGGGCTGGAGTCTGGGTTCACCCAAAACCCAGAACGTAAGAGACCTAAGCAACATCAGCACATCAAGTTTCAACCAACTCTGCCCATGGGCAAAGTGACAGATTTTATGGAGCTCAAAGCAGAGTATCAGCAGGGCTGCCAAGTAGGAAGGAAAACACAGGGGAAAAGAAGAAAGAGAGAGGCTTACCCACCCAAGAGCATGTATCTTGAAGAGCAGCGTGGCTTAATGGATAGAGCATGGGCTTGGGAGTTGGAAGTCATGTGTTCTAATTCTGGTGCCGCCACTTGGCAGCTGTGTGACTTTGGGCAAGTCACTTAACTTCTCTGTGTCTCAGTTACCTTGTCTGTAAAATGGGGATAAAGACTGTAAGCCCCACGTGGGACAACCTGATTGATGTATCTCCCTCAGTGCTTAGAACAGTGCTTGGCACATAGTAAGCACTTAACAAATACCACTATTATTATTATCATCTATTCCAGTGAATACAGGAATGTCTTGATACATTGCTTGGCACCAAGTAAGCACTTAATACACTTAATACCACAATTGTTTTTCTTATTGTTACATTAGATTTAAAGTCTTCTTCATGCAGCCGCCCAAAGTTGGTGTTTGCTAAGCTGGACCCTGTGGATTTAGATCTAGGAAGCCTGAGGTGGAGAGCTGAATATGTCCCAGGTCCAAATAAACTCAGAATGGCCTTGGTGTCAATCAGTGCAATTGGATAATGACATTTAGCCAATTAATAGCATGGACGTGGCCTGCAAGTCAAATTTTTGCTTTTGTTTTTTTTAATGATAGGTAGGGTTAAACATTCTTCAAAACAAATGAACACCCTATCAAAACCCCACATATTTTGGGGGGTGCAAAATTGAATTCCAATTGCATTGTACTTCCCCAAGTGCTTAGCACAGGGCTCTGCACATAGTAAGTGCTCAATAAATACCACTGATTGACTGAAATCCAGGAAAAGGAAAGTTCTGATTCTCACACAAGTGCATAAACTCAGGAGCATTCATTCAATCGTATTTATTGAGCGCTCACTGTGTGCAAAGCATTGTACTAAGCACTTGGAAAGTACGATTCGTTAACTATCTAATTAGCTCAGGTATTATTCACAATATGAGTGAGTTGCTCTAAATACTGTATTAAGAGGTTAACTTTTCCTTTGCTTGGCTGGTGTTTAAATTTGTGGTTTTAATGTAGCATATGGGCCTTTTATACATCATCAAAGAATTAAGCTACAGACATTTCCACAGTCTTGGCAACCACACATTAATGCCAAATGGTATGAATAATATATTATTTATTTACCAATAATAACTACAAAAAGAGTTATTAAAGCCATATCTCCTGGAGTGCAGAAGGACTTGGGAGCAGATTTCGGTCTCACCCTGGCATGTTTTATCAGCCGAAATAAACTGTAAGTTTCTCAGAAATAGGAAAAACATTTGTTTGGGCCAATTTATGTTTATTGTGTGCAGTCCCACGTACCCACGAACACGAAGTAATACTATCACTTTTCAGCAGCTGCTGAAATGCTCCATTAGTTGGAAGATGTGAAATTGGAGGAGTTTATTAAAGAGGTAACTCACGTTTGCACATGCTGTAAAAATCAGGTGACCTTGATCGTAATTGGTCAGACATGATGAGAAATGACATGCATATGAGATGTGGGATGACACTATTATTGCGAAATCCTTCATTTGTGCATTTCCAGCGTAGTGGGCTCCGATGGCTGCGGTGGTCCCTGTGGCTTTCACTGTGACTGCAGTGGTCACTGTGGTAGTCACCGTGGCTATGACTATGGCTGCACAGCTGTCGCTGTGGCAGTGGTGGTCAACTGTGGCTGTCACTGGTTAGGGTTAACAGTGACTGGATAAAGCCCAGGCCTGGGAGTCAGGAGGATCTGGGCTCTAATTCCTGCTCTACCACTTGTCTGCTGTGTGACCTGGGGCAAGTCACCTCACTTCTCTGTGCCTCAGTTCCCTCACCTGTAAAATGGGGATTAATTCTGTGAGCCCCACATGGGACAGGGACCGTGTCCAACCTGACTAGCTTGTATCTACCCCAGTGCTTAGAACACTGTTTGACACATAGTAAGCAACTAACAAATACCATTAAAAAAAATATGGGTCTAGACATCTGAGTTAAGAATTTTTAAGATCCACTTTTCTCCTCTAGACTGTAAGCTTGCTGTGGGCAGGGAATATGTCTATTTGTTGTTATATTGTACTTTCCCAAGCACTTAGTACAGTGATCTGCACACACTAAATGCTCAATAAATACAATTGAATGAATTCTCCAAGCGTGCTGACCTGCCTATCTCATGCCCTGATCGCTGCTGGGTGTTTAGAAGTGGAGTCTCCTGCCTCCTCCCTTTGGGTTGTTAGTTCTGGGACCCAAGTTGTTAGTGTCTCACCTCTGCTCCAGCAGCACCCCGTTTTTCCCTAAATCTATACAGTCTGGGGTAGTATCCTTCATTTGATACTGCAACGGTTGGGTTTTTTCCAGTTTCGAAGTTTCACCTAATGGATTTTTAAAGAAGCCAAGAAAAATCTACTGTCTGATCTGATCAGCACCAGGGTGAATACAAGCAAATCGGGGTGGATCCAGTCCCCTGTCCCACATGTGGCTCCAAATCTTAATCCCCATTTTACAGATGAGGTAGCTGAGGCACAGAAGAAGTGAAGCGACTCGCCCAAGGTCACGCAGCAGGCGAGTGGTGGAGCTGGGATTAGAATCCAGGTCCTTCTGACTCCCGGTCCCTCGATCTATCCATCAGGCCGCGCTGCCTCTAATGTGAGCCGCTTATCCCTGGTCCAGAGAACCCCTGAGGGATTAGGGTTTGCCTAAAATAACAGAACCCACAATGGCTGGACGGGGAACAGTACACAGTAAGTGCTTAATAAATACAATTACTCCCAGAACTAACACAACCATAGGTCCCTTTTGTACCAAGGCGGTTTTTGCTTAATGTGTGTCAGGGGACCCCTGGAGAGCCACTGTGACTCACATAGGGGTCAGAAGATAATGGCCGGGGAAAGAAACTAGAAGAATATCCAGCAGGGAACAAAAAGAGGCTGGTGGACTTTGAGAGCAGGGAAAGAGTGAAAAGAGCAGTATCTTTGACAGAAACATTGTCAGCCCTTGTTGCACCAGGGGGTAACTCCAAACTGGACCTCCACTTTATCCAAAGCTAGACCAATCAAACTCCGCTCCCCATTCTGTCAATGAATCGATAGTATTTATTGAGTGCTTACTGTGTGCACAGCACTGGACTAAGAGGTTGGCAGAGTACGATATAACAGAGTGGGCTATCCCCTCTTATGAGCAAGGAATCCCACTCACCCACAATAATTTGTTTTAATGGTATTTCTAAGACCTTACTATGTACCAGGCACTGTATTAAGCACTGGGGAAGAGACAAGATAATCAGGTTGGATTCAGTCTGTGTCCAAGCAAGGGAAGCTGTGTGCCAGGCACTATCGCACATGAACTGTGTCTAACCTGACCAACTTGTATCTACCCCAGGGCTTAGTACAGTGCCTGGCACCTAGTAATCACTTAACAAATACCTCACACACAAAAAGAAGTCCCACATGGGTTATCTCAGTCTTAATCCACATTTTACAGATGAGGTCTCTGAGGCAAAGAGAAGTTAAGTGACTTGCCTGAGGTCACACAGTAGAAAAGTGGCAGAGCAGGGATTAGAACCCAAGTCACCCTGACCCCCAGGCCCAAGTTTTGTTTTTTTTTTCCACTAAGCCACGCTCCTTTCTGTACTAAGCTTAATAACAGTATAATATAATGAGTATAACAATTTTGCTACGTGCCAAGCACTGTAATGAGCACCAGGGTAGAGACAAGATAATCAGATTGGGCATAGTCCCTGTACTGCCCAAGGCTCACAATCTATAAAGGAGAGAGAACACTTATCTTATCCCCATTTTGCAGATGAGGAAATTGAGGCACAAGGAATGCAAATAACTTACCAGGGGTCACAGAGCAGGCAAGTGAGGTGTCAGGATTTGAACCCAATTCTCCAAACCAAGTCGGCCCTGTTTTAATATTGTCGCTGAGCTTTAAGACATTTTGAAGGTAAAGAATAACAGCTATGAAGTGTAAGGTAAACAAAATATAAAAAATGAAATGAGGCCTGCAAAACTGAGGGGGTTCTTGGCAGAAAAAAAAATTAGAGCCATGACTCCAAATCATACTGCCCCTTTTGAAACATTGATATTAGCATGGCGTAGTGGATAGAGCATGGGCCTGGGAGTCATGGGTTCTAATCCCGGCTCCACCACTTGCCTGCTGTGTGACCTTGGGTGAGTCACTTTGCTTCTCTGGGCCTCAGTTCCCTCATCTGTAAAATGGGAATTGAGTCTGTGAGCCCCACATGGGACCAACTTGATTTGCCTGAATCCACCCTAGCACTTAGTACAATGCCTGGCACATAGTAAGTGCTTAAAAATACCATCATTATTATTATTATAACTGTGTTCTTGGATAGGGATGTGAAAATCTCACCAAATATCTGCAGAAATTAATGGGTCCTTCATATTTCTTCACACACACACACACACACACACACAAAGTTTTGTTAGGATAAAATTTCTTGAATATAATCTTCAATCAGTCAGTTCTGGTATGGCTCTTCTTTAATGGGACAGCTTTTGTTTGGAATTTTAGAGCAGGAAATCCTGGCAAATAAAAGATCAACTCATACCATCTGGGCTCCTTCGGAACAGACGGGCATGAGGAGTGGTATGCCAGGGAGTGAGAGCTTAAATATTAGGGGAGGGGGACAGGAAGAGGGGCAGGTTCCTACCAGCATGCTCGGCGTCATGCAAAGCTGTGGCAGTCGAGCCCAAAAAGGCCTGCAATGACCTGTAATTCATTTTACAGGGAAAGGTAAATATAACATTAAAAATGAAATAAGCCAGCAAAATGGGGCCACTTATTCAAGGGGATTTTAGGTAGGGAAAAAAAGGCTACGAACCCAACTTCAAATCATATGGCACCTTTTCAAGCTCCTTGTGGGCAGAGAGCTGGTCTACCAACTCTAATAATAACAATAACAATTATGGCATTTGTTAGGCTTTTACAACATGCCAGGCATTGTACTTAGCATTGGGGTGGATACAATTAAATCGGGGTTGGACACAGTCCCTGTCCCATGTGGGGCTCACAGTTTCAATACCCATTTTACAAATGAGGGGACTGAGGCACGGAGAAGTGAAGTGACTTTCATTCATTCATTCACTCAATCACATTTATTGAGCACTTATTGAGTACAGAGCATTTACCCAAGGTCACACAGCAGACAAGTGGCTGAGCCGAAATTAGAACCCGGGCCCTTTGATTCCCAGGCCCATGCTTTTGAACCATGAGGCCACGTGGCTTCTCCACTTCAGCTGAAAAATCTAGCTCATTCTCTCCAGTCATGGCCTGCTTGACAGTTAAGTTTTCTTGGTATGAAATGGACCAGGAACTTCACTGGGAAAAACAGACATTTTCTTTGTTGTTTTTCAGTTTGCTTCACTCAGTAGGGCTATCTTCAACCCTGGAAACATGGTTTAGTGAATAGAGCACGGGCTTGGGAGTAAGAAGGTCATGGGTTCTAATCCCGGTTCTGCCACTTGTCTGCGGTGTGACCTTGAGCAAGTCACTTCACTTCTCTGGGCCTCAGTTACCTCATCTGTAAAATGGTGAATAAGACTGAGTCCCATTTGGGACAGAGACTGTGTCCAATCTGATCTGTGGGTATCGACCCCAGCGCTTAGTACAGTGCCTGGCACAAAATAAGCACTTAACAAAAACCGTAATTATAATAATTACTACTGTTCACTGACATACTGTGTGCAGATCTCTAAATGAGGCACTCAGGACAGTAAAAGAAAAGTAGAGAGAACACAACACCAGGTGCTGCAAACATTAGGCATGACAATGCAAGACTATAAGCTGCCTGAGGGCAGGGATCCTGTGTACCAACTCTACTGTGGTATATGCTCCCAAGTGCTCAGTAGTCAGTCAATTTATTGAGTGCTTACCGTGTGCACAGCACTGTACTAAACCTGTGGGGGAGTACAGTGCTGTACATATGATAAGCCCTCAAACACCACTGATTGACTTTTGCGTGCTCAATGTGGCTGTCCCCCCTCCCCAACTGGCCTTCGCAATCACACATTCACTCACAGGTGAACTTTACCACCAGTGGGTTCTGCTTTGGAATACGAAGGACAGCTATGAACAGAAAAAGAAAAGATAAAGTTCTTGTCCTCAAGGGGCTTACGGTCTCATGGGGTAGACATGCAGGCATAAATTTTATCACTTCGCCAGGAGCTGGAGAAAAAAGATATATCTTCAACTGGTAATAGCATGAGTAGGGGAAAATGAATGTAGTAAATGTGCAATAAATGGAGTTCATAAATTGACAGATATCTAAGTACTGAAGGTCGTTGTTGGGATGACAAGAAAGACTCCTGAAGAACACAGGATTTCAGGGCTTAGAAACAGGAAAGGGCTGTGGTCTGGTGGATTTGAAGAGGGAAGGAGTTCCTTGCAGGGGAAACTTTACATAATTAGAAACTTGTGGGACGTATTCAAAGTGAATATTAAAAGTGGAACCTAAGTAGCATTTAAAATACCCTACTCTGGTAGACGGGAAGCATCGTGGCCTAGTGGATAAAGCACCGGCCTGGGAACCAGAGATCCTGGGTTCTAATCCTGGCTCCACCACTTGCAAGCTATGTGACTTTGGGCAGGTTATTTAACTTCTTTGTGCCTCACTTTCCTCAAATGCAAAATGGGGATTCTCTCTCACCTATTCTCTCTCCTACTGACACTGTGAGCGCCATATGGGACAGGGATGGTATTCACCCTGATTATACCTCTACTCAAGCGCTTAGAAAAGTGCTTGACACATAAGCAGCGCTTAACAAATACGATTTACAAAAAAATTAGGTTTAATTTGGGGTCAGATCGCTCAGAATTTTCTGCTCCCCTTTTAGGCGTGGCGGTAAAGAGAAGCAGGGTGGCCTAGTAAAAACAGCACTGCCCTGGGAGTCAGAGGCACTTGCCTGCTGTGTGATCCTGGGTAAGTCCCTTCACTTCTCTGTGTCTCAATTTTCTCATCTGCAAAAAGGGGATAAGATCCCTGTTCTGCTTTTCCCTTAAACCACAAGCCTCACATGGGATAGAGTCTTTGTCTGATCGCTTAGTCTTGTCTCACCCTCAATAGACCGTAAGCTCCTTATGGCGAGGGATTATGTCTACCAACTCCTATCAACTGTCTACCACTATTCTCTAGAAGCAGCAAGCTGTAGAGAAGCAGCGTGGCTTAGTGGAAAGAGCAAGGGCTTGGGAGTCACAGGTCGTGAGTTCTAATCCTGGCTCTGCCACTTGTCAGCTGTGTGACGTTGGGCAAGTCACTTAACTTCTCTGTGCCTCAGTTATTTCATCTGTTGTACTGTTGTACTCTCTCAATTGCTTAGTACAGTGCTCTGCACAAAGTAAGCACTCAATAAATATGAATGAATGGATGAATAGGGTGCTCGCGTTATTATCATTATTATTTATAGTAAACGTTGGTTTAGGATTTTGTTTGACAGTGAATACAAATACTTGTCTCTCAACACAGCTTTTGCTGGCCACACCCCATGGATCATGTATTTTCCAAGAATCTCATCCCAGTAGGATGAAAAAAAAAAGGAGTACAAAGAAATGCCTGCCAAGAGGAATTCATGGGAATTTTCTTTCAGCTTGGGGTGCAATGCCTTGCAGAGATATTTATAGATGTGGAATATGTTCCCACACACAGAGGAAAAAAAAATAACCTTTAAGGACTCCCCAGCAACTTGCCAAACGACCCATGTGAAAATAGGCCAGGCAGTAGTTGTAATAGGGCCTGAACTTCCACACTGCCTGCCTTGGAAAGTCTTAAGTTGCAAATTCAGCAGGGTAGAAAATTTGCATTTATGTCCTTGGCCCACACCTTGAATCTCTAACAAGTATCTTAAGCAATTTTCCAAGCTCAACAGGGCCATAATTCTTACATACTTAAAATATTACAATATATCGTCTCCCTTAAGGGTGGACCATTTTCTAGTCTTGCTGTTTTCAAATTGGAGTCTCTTCAAAGTGATTGAAAAACACTTTACAAATATTTGGTAACATGAAGGTCTATATAAAATGCTAAGTAATAGCAACAATCAAGCCCTATTAACCTTTTCAGGCAGTAAATCGGAATTTTCCACTCTCGGCGACTAATTAAAAGCATCTTGGTCACAGAAGCGTGCAGTACTTTTCACATTTAAAATCAATCAGTAGTATTTATTGAGCATTTACTCTGTGCAGAGCATTGCGCTAAGCACTTGGGAGAGCACGAGGCCTTATTTCATCATTAGTGTTTCAAAGTTGCCTCTGATTTGTTCAAGGAACAGAATCAGACACTTAAATAATCCTCATGAGTAGGTGCCCAGCACTAAGAACGGTTGTAGGAAACCCAAAATACTAATGACAGGTGTTACAAACATAAGGGGATCCCTCTTACTTAGACTATGAGCCCCACGTGGGACCGGATTATCTTGTATTCTAGCCCACTGCTTAATACAGTGCTTGGCACATAGTAAGTGGTTAACAAATAATACAATTATTAAGGAATTCTCACCTTTAGAGTATTAGCTCCTCCTAGGTAGGGAATGTGTTATTTCTTTATTCTGGTCTTCCCAACGATATAGAATCAGGCACCACCCCAAATGGGACTCTCAGTGAATTCTACTTCTATTAGTAAGAGTAGTAATAGTATTTATTAAGTAGTTTCCATGAAGAGCACTAAGCTAAGCACTACAAAAGAGTATTCAAGTGGGAATTAGACATGGACCATGCCATTCGAAAGGCTCAAAATCTACTATTCCCACAACTAGTAGGGAGTTCCCAGGTTCTCATTCTTTGGGGTTTTGGGGTGGAGTTTTTTTTTTGTTTTAATGGTATTTGTTAAGCGCTTTCTATGTGCCAGACACTGTACTAAGCTCTGTGGTAGATACCAACTAATCGGGCTGAACATAGTCCAAGCACTGTTCTAAACACAGGGGTATATACAAGCTGATCAGCCCCTGTCCCTGTCCCACATAGGGCTCACAGTCTTAATCCCTATTTTACAGTTGAGGTAACTGAGGCCCAAAAGAGTAAAGTGACTTGCTCAAAGTCACTCAGCAGACAAGTCATGGAGCTGGAATTAGAACCCAGGCCCGTGCTCTTTCCTCTAGGCCACACTACTTCTCATCTTATTCATCATCACATTCCTCATGAACTACCAGAATTTGGGGGCCAAAGCTTCTACTGACTTTTCTTTGGGCATGAGCAGAGAACACCTCACTGGATTTTCCAGCAGCTACCGTTCACTGACTTCATATTTAAATCCCACTAAACCACACCTGTCACTTTCATCACTTATGGCCTGTCAGCAGCCCCACAGAATTCTCACTCGCCATGTCAGAAACCCTGGTTCAAATCCCAACCCAAATGGTTAATTTGTAGATACCGTTTGTTTGGGTTTTGGGGTTTTTTTCTTCCTATTTTTCATTTCTCTCTCTCCTATTTTTCTTTCTACAGAAAACTGCTCTCCAAGCTTGGGAAGGTCCTGTCGCAGATCAATCACTCAATCAATGGTGTTTATTGAGTGCTAACTGTCCTCTACACTGTAAGCTCAGTGTGGGCAGCGAATATATCTACCAACTCTGTTATATTGTGCTCTTCCAAGTGCTTAGCATGGTGCTCTACACACAGCAAACGCTTCATAAATATGATTGATTGTGTGCAGAGTGCTGTACTGAGCAATTGGGAAAACAGAATATAACAGATATGCTAGACACATTCCCTGCCCACAGTGAGCTTGCCCAAACCTTCTAAAAGAGAAATGGATTGAATCCCCGCTAATACAGCTCTGCCTTCCCTGTACCTCTCCTGGGCGGGTGGGGAGGGAATCTCCTTGTGAATGGAGGTAGGCAGGGTTCCAATAAAAGACAATAATGAAGGGAGATGTGAGCCAAGTCAAGCAATGGGGCACAGAGAAGCCGGCTGCTAAGGGAGTTGCTTTGGCTGGAAATTTAATTCTCATTGGCTGGGAATCATACCGAGGTCTCCATCAAGTAAGCTGTGTGAGGGATAAAACACATTTCAGTTCCACTGGAATGAATGATATTTGGGCCTGAGGGCCAAGGAAGATAAAAGAGGCCCAGACCTGGGATTCAGGAGGCCTGGGTTCCAATACTGGCTGCAGCACTTGTCTACTGGGTCACCTTGGGAAAGTCACCTGACTTCTCTGCTTCAGTTTCCTCATCTGTAAAATGAAAATTCAATCCCTGTTCTCCCTCCCCTTCAGACTGCAAACCCCATGTGGGACAGAGACTGTGTCTGACCTGATTATCTTGTATGTACTTCAGGGTTTAGTACAGTGCTAGGCTCACAATAAACACTTAAAGAGCACAGTTGTATCATTTTAAGTTTCTAGGAATAGTAGCAACAGTAAAGATGTAACGACGGGAGTGTTTTCCCCTCCTCAATGATTGAGGAGTTCATACCGTACTAACAGTCTCTATGTGAGTTTGGGCAAGTGTTCAGTTTTCTTATGCCTAAATTAGAGAAAATCCATATCTCAGAATGAGATTTAATTATACAACTGAATTATTCATTATCTTTATTTTGCAACCTGGAGCCCGATGGCAGTAAAAAGGGCAAGGCATTTTTGGCAAACGATCATATCACCTGCCTAAAATTATAACCCGAAAATTTCAAAACTTCCGATTTGGGAGATTCTAATAATAATTCATGAACACATAAACTTCACCCAGGAGGCAGAGGAAATTGGCTAGAAGCAGCAGCCCACGAATCAACAAAAAGTAGACCGATGAGGACTTTAATCCAAAGGAAAAACAGTATGAACTGAACCTAACCAAAGCAGGAGGAAGAAAACAGGAAACTGGCAAACTTACTTATCCTTGATTAGCTATTAATGGACACTGAACACTCTTCTACTTCCATCTTGTGGTCAAAAATAGAGCTGCAGCGTGTCTGGTGCTTTACCTCTCTCCTTGACTTTCTGGAGACTTTTCCCTGGCAGTTCTTAATTAATAATGACATCAATTAAGCGCTTACTATATGCCAAGCCCTAGATAGGCTAGGAGATAATCATATCGGGCACAGTTCCTGTACCACGTGGGGCTCGTGGTCTAAGACAGAGGAAGAACTGGTATTCTGCTCCCATTTTACAGATGAGAAAACTGACATCCAGGGATGCTGACCTTTCCAGTTAGTGGCGGAGCCAGATCAAAAATCCAGATTTCCCAATTCCCAATCCCCGGATCTTCCCATTAGACTCCACTATCTCCAATTTTTGATACAGATTCATCTGACTGAATCAGTCCAAAGTAACTTAACCTTCTTAGTTTTTTCTCCTTTCAAGTCTCCCAGGGGAGGCAGACACAAAAGCAGATTACAGGTAGGGGGAAGCAAGAGAGTTTTAAGAAATGTATGTACGTGCTACACTGTGCGTGGGGGTAATGAGTATTCCAATGCTTAGGTGACTCAGACATGATGGAATGATAGTGGTGGGAAACTGCATGGGGAGATGAGGGTTTAATCTCATACCTCCTGGAGGAGATATGACTTTGGTAGGGCTTTGAAGACTGGGGAGATGGGTGGTCTGTCTGATTCAGAGGTCTAGGCGTGAGGAAGGATGTGAGCAAAAAGAGGATGGTGAGAGAGATGGGAGTGAGGCATGGTGAGTACATTGGTGTTAGAGGAGCAAAGTATGTGAGCTGTATTTTTATGGTATATGTCAAGCACTTACCATGTGCCAGGCACTGTACTAAGCACTGGGGTAGACACAAGCTAATCAGGTTGGACACAGTCAACATCCCACAAGGGACTCCTAGTCTTAATCCCAATAAAAATAATAATAATAATTGTGGTATTTGTTAAGCACTTACTATGCCAGGCACCGTTCTAAGTGCTGGGGTGGATACAAGCAAATCAGGTAGGACACCGTCTCTGTCCCACATGGGGCTCACTGTCTTAATCCCCATTTTCCAGATGAGGTAAGTGAGGCCCAGAGAAGTGAAGTGATTGTCACAAGGTCACACAGCAGGAAAGGGGCAGAATCAGGATTAGAACTCAGGTCAAATGAACGTCAAACCAATAATTAAACTCTTGAGCACCAAAGAGTCATTTCCTTAAACCTGCAAATGTTCTTCCATTCTGTTAACAAACTGGTTCGTGATGCTTTAGGTAAATTTGATTTTTGCATTGAAGATCTCAGAGGTATATTTTCAAGAGCCTCATTTCCCAAGAACTGTGGGGGTGGTTTTTTTTTTTGGTTTTTGGTTTTTTAATTACTCCAGCATTTGATATTGGTATATCAATATCAAAGCAGATATTTCTTTCCTTTCTTGAAATTGCTGAACTGGTGTGTCCAAAGCTTCACTGCCTGTTTATATCTGGATGGAATTTAGCTAACCTATTAAGAACTAAACCCCCATCATTAGCAACTCCATGACATGTCTGTCTTTATAAATCAACAGTTCTCTTCTTTCTCACCTATTCTTTGCTCAAGAGTACATACTGGTGCTTTTTAGTTTCTGGATCCTTTGCTATCACAACTGAATGCAAAGTGATTATACCCAATGCCTCAAAAAGTGAATTTTCTGAATGCAGGACATCAAAAGAAATGCCATTATTTGGTCAGACTAATGGTCCATCAATCCAGTGTTCTATCTCTGAGGGTGAAAGCACACGTTTGGAAAAACTGTGCATTGCCTGCCTTCATTGATATGTATCCACTTTTGTTTCTCGTAGTTGATGATCCAGCCATATTATTTTAATGTCATGTCCTTTCTCGCTATCTTGTCATGTTTTCTTACTTGAGCCACTTCAAACTCATCTTGGTTAATCCTCTGCCAGGTGACCTCGTAACCTCAGGAGCATTTACTTGGGGCATTTCCGGGCCATATTTTAATAACTTTGTTTAAAAACAGTTCATCTACTTTCAGTAGTTTTTTTTTTTTAAGTCTAATTCCTCATTTCAATCACTATTTTGGCCTCTAATGAAGGAGTCTGTTAGAGTTCCAAATCTACAGCTTTGAATTAAATTATTTAACTTCTAGACAATAAATTCCTCCTCTAGACTGTAAGCTACTTGTGGGCAGGGAATATATCTACCAATGTATCTTGGGAGAGTACAGTTGAACAGTTGAACTGTACTCTCCCAAGCTCTAAATACAGTGCTCTGCATAAGGTAAGTGCTCAATAAATACCACTGATGGATTGATTTAACCCTTTTAGAGTTTTCAGGAGTTTCATTTTCTGTCAGAGTTCTACCCTAAACTGAAATCTCTTAGCCACCTTTCTGTCTTTTTAAAGAGTAATCCTGAAATGTCATATTACCCTTTTCTGACTCAAATAGATTCACACTAGTAAACTCAAAGACAGCTTCCTCTAGATGAACTGTTAGAGCAGAAGCCAATTTATTCTCCTTCTAAATTTCAGGATATTGCAACTTTCTACAAATCTTCTTTTGGAATTTTTTTCATTACTCTGGAACAAGTCAAACTCAAGAATAAAAGGTTTCCAGTTAAGAGAAGCACTCCCCGTCAGTTTTAAATTATTAAGAACCTTTAGATGATCGATGTCTAATCAATCAACAGTGTTCATTAAGTACTTTGGGCAGAGCACTGTATTAACAGTTAGAAGAGCACAAAGGAGGTGATAAGCATAATCCTTTGCTCTCAAGGAGCTTACAAGCTAGTGGTGGAGACAGGCACTAAAATAAATTACAGATAGGATAAGCAACAGAGTATAAGTTCATATGGATATGTTCACAAACACAGGTGATACAGAGGGCAAGGAGAGAGTATGAGAGATGGAGATAAAAGATTAGACAGGAAAGGCTTCCTGGAGAGATGAGATTTTTAGTAGGGAGTTGAAGATGGGGAGAGTGAGTGGTGGCCCTCTGGATATAGGAAAAAGGGGTCCAAGCAGAAGAAAGGGCATGAGCAAGGGGTTGACAGTGAGAGAGACGAGATCAAGATACAGTAAGCAGGTTGATGTTAGAAGAACGAAGTGTGTGGGCTGGGGTGTAGTTGGAGAAGAACCGGAGAGAAGGAGGGTGAGAACTCATTGTCTTAGAGCCGATGGTGAGGCACTTCTGTTTGAAGTGGAGGTGGATAGACAATCATTGGATTTAAACTGGGATCTGAATTCACTCATTATTTCTAGTACCACACTGTAATACGTTTCTGAAAACTAAACCGGGGCATGCAAATTTGATTTAGCAGAGTACCTGGTTCATTTATAAGTTTTAAACTCTTTACAAGGCAACTTCTCCTGCTCTTGCCCATTCTCAGGTCTCTCCTCCAGCCCTTTCCTCTTTGCCACTGGAACTTTCCTAACTCTTAAAGGTTGCTGCCCTATCCTGGCAGATAGAAGCTCTTTGACATGTTTGTTTCCAGCTCTAGCTTGAGTCTCACTTTTCTGGTTTGGCCCTTGTCATGATTTGATTTGGCTCAAGTCTCTAAAGTTAGGGAAGTTTCTAGAGCCCTTAAGAAAAGGATCTACTCCCCTTTCTATTATTCTCATCCGTTGCCTGTCTACATTTTCAGTGGCTGATTCATTTTCAGTGCTGAGCTGAACTGTGATATTCTTCTTGGAAATCCTGCCTCCACACGGTCACAAGAAAATGCGGTCTACCCTGCACAGCCCTGTGGTATTTGGTAAGCGCTTACTATACGCCAGGCACAGCGTGGCTCAGTGGAAAGAGCCTGGGCTTTGGAGTCAGAGGTCATGAGTTCGAATCCCAGCTCTGCCACTTGTCAGCTGTGTGACTGTGGGCAAGTCACTTAACTTCTCTGGGCCTCAGTTACCTCATCTGTAAAATGGGGATTAAGAGTGTGAGCCCCACGTGGGACATCCTGATTCCCCTGTGTCTACCCCAGCGCTTAGAACAGTGCTCGGCACATAGTAAGCGCTTAACAAATACCAACATTATTATTATTATTATTACTAAGCACAGGGTAGATACGAGATAATCAGGTTGGACATAGAGCCTCTTTCTAGTGCCCACATCTGGCTCTTCACTGCTACTGGAGTTGGGCTCGAGATGCACTACTGCTCCTCTGACCCATGTTCCCACTAGACTGTAAGCTCGTTATGGGCATTCAGTCAGTCAACTGTAATTTTTGAGGGCTTAAACTATGTGCAGAGCACTGTACTAAACACTTCCCCGTGTGGGACAGAGACTGTGTCCAACCCTATTTGCTTGTATTCACTCCAGCGCTTAGTAATCTGGAGCATAGTAATCACTTGACAAATTTCGTCATTATTATTATTATTACAATACAACAATATAACAGACACATTCCCTGCACAACGAGCTTACATTCTAGAGGGAACATGTCCACTAATTCTGGTGTATTGTACTCTTCCAAGCGCTTAGTACAGTGCTCTCCACATAGGCAGTGCTCAATAAATATTCATTCATTCATTCATTCAATAGTATTTATTGAGCGCTTACTATGTGCAGAGCACTGTACTAAGCGCTTGGGATGAACAAGTCGGCAACAGATAGAGACAGTCCCTGCCGTTTGACGGGCTTACAGTCTAATCGGGGGAGACGGACAGACAAGAACAATGGCACTAAACAGCATCAAGAGGAAGAACATCTCGTAAAAACAATGGCAACTAAACAGAATCAAGGCGATGTACAATTCATTAACAAAATAAATAGGGTAACGAAAATATATACAGTTGAGCGGACGAGTACAGTGCTGTGGGGATGGGAAGGGAGAGGTGGAGGAGCAGAGGGAAAAGGGGAAAATGAGGCTTTAGCTGCGGAGAGGTAAAGGGGGGATGGCAGAGGGAGTAGAGGGGGAGAGGAGCTCAGTCTGGGAACGCCTCTTGGAGGAGGTGATTTTTAAGTAAGGTTTTGAAGAGGGAAAGAGAATCAGTTTGGCGGAGGTGAGGAGGGAGGGCGTTCCAGGACCGTGGGAGGATGTGACCCGGGGTCGACGGCGGGATAGGCGAGACCGAGGGACGGTGAGGAGGTGGGCGGCAGAGGAGCGGAGCGCGCGGGGTGGGCGGTAGAAAGAGAGAAGGGAGGAGAGGTAGGAAGGGGCAAGGTGATGGAGATCCTCGAAGCCTAGAGTGAGGAGTTTTTGTTCGGAGCGGAGGTCGATAGGCAACCACTGGAGTTGTTTAAGAAGGGGAGTGACATGCCCAGATCGTTTCTGCAGGAAGATGAGCCGGGCAGCGGAGTGAAGAATAGACCGGAGCGGGGCGAGAGAGGAGGAAGGGAGGTCAGAGAGAAGGCTGACACAGTAGTCTAGCCGGGATATAACGAGAGCCCGTAATAGTGAGGTAGCCGTTTGGGTGGAGAGGAAAGGGCGGATCTTGGCGATATTGTAGAGGTGAAACCGGCAGGTCTTGGTAACGGATAGGATGTGTGGGGTGAACGAGAGGGACGAGTCAAGGATGACACCGAGATTGCGGGCCTGCGGGACGGGAAGGATGGTCGTGCCATCCACGGTGATGGAGAAGTCTGGGAGCGGACCGGGTTTGGGAGGGAAGATGAGGAGCTCAGTCTTGCTCATGTTGAGTTTTAGGTGGCGGGCCAACATCCAGGTGGAGACGTCCCGGAGGCAGGAGGAGATGCGAGCCTGAAGGGAGGGGGAGAGGACAGGGGCGGAGATGTAGATCTGCGTGTCATCTGCGTAGAGATGGTAGTCAAAGCCGTGAGAGCGGATGAGTTCACCGAGGGAGTGAGTGTAAATGGAGAACAGAAGAGGGCCAAGAACTGACCCTTGAGGAACTCCAACAGTTAAAGGATGGGAGGGGGAGGAGGCTCCAGCGTAGGAGACCGAGAATGATCGGCCAGAGAGGTAAGAGGAGAACCAGGAGAGGACAGAGTCCGTGAAGCCAAATACCACTGATAGATGGACTGATTGATTTCCAAGGGCTGGGCCTCACTAGGCACAGTAAGATTTGTTTAGCAATTTTTTCCTTTCTTTGTTAAAGAAACAAGCAGGGAAACAAACTTCAAAATTCTGCAACATTTGGAAGCCTCCCAGCCCTCCCTGGACCCGAGAAACAATGAGCTTTTCTGCTCCTTGGAGAGAGAATCCGGATATTCTCAGTCCCTTCCCAGGGCTTCAAGAGGGCTACCATTTTAATGGGATTGAATGGTATTTTCCTGCTGATGGATTTTCTTGAACTTGACCCTGAAAAGGCTCCTGGGATGGCTGAAGCAGGTTCGGATGGCCTTCAACGATAATAATAATAATAACAGTATTATTACTATGTACCAGGCACTGTTCTAAGTGCTGGGGTGGATTGAAGCAAATTGGGTTGGACACAGTCCCTGTCCTACGTGGGGCTCACAGTTTCAATCCCCATTTTACAGATGAGGTAACTGAGCCCCAGAGAAGTGAAGTGAATTGCCCAAAGTCACAAAGCAGACAAGTGGCAGAACTGGGATTAGAACCATGACCTTCCAACTCCCAGGCCCATGTTCTATCCACTACTCCAAGCTGCTTCTCCAAGAGAATGGAGCTGCCGAAAGAGTCTCCGGGTCAGATACGGTAGGCTTCTCCACAAACTCAGCCTCTGAGATGAGGGCAGGGAGAAAACCCTTGCCAAAATGGAAGAGGAATTTCCATGCTGAAGTAGATGGATGGCCTCACGAAAACATTGGACACACTGGCTGGCTCCACTTCCTCGCTTCCAGTTCTCTTTTGGTTCCCTGCCATCTGGCTTCCGCCCACTCTATCCGACAGAAACCACCCTCTCTTAGGTCACCAATGACTTCCTTCTTGCCAAATCCAATGGGCTCCTCTCCATTCTAACCTTCTTCGAACTCTCTGCTGCCTCTGACACTGTGGACCACCCCCTTCTACTGGACACACTATTTTACCTTGGCTTCACTCACTGATCCCTCCTGGTTCTCCTCTTATATCTCTGGACATTCATTTTCAGTTTCTTTCGCTGCCTCCCACCTCCTAACTGTGGGAGTCCCTAAAGGCTCAGCTCTAGGTTCTCTTCTGTTCTCCATCTACACCCACTCCCTTAGAGAACTCATTCATTCTCTTGGCTTCAACTACCTCCTCTACACAGATGATTCCCAAATCCACCTCTCCAACCCTGATCTCTCTCCTTCTCTGCAGTCTTGCATTTCCTCCTACCTTCAAGACATCTCTACTTCAATGTCTCACCAACCCCTCAAACAAACAGGTCCAAAACAAGAACTCCTCCTCACAGACTTTCCCATCACTGGAGACAACACTACCATCCTCCCTACTTCTTTCGTTCAACTAACATATTCAGTCTATCACCAAATCTTGTCGGTTCTACCTTAAAGCTAGGCCCCACTTTTTGGATGAGTGCTGTTACCTCACTGATCAAGAGGAAACAGGAATGATCCTCTAGAGTGTGAGCTGCTTATGGGCAGGGAACGTATCTGCTAATTCTGCTGTAGTGTACTCTCCCAAGCCTCTCAGTACAGTGCTCTGCGCATAACAAGCACTTAATAAATACCACTTATAGATTGATAAGTGCTCTGCCAGCCATAGCTATCTGATTCCAGGTGCTTGGGCAAGGCTGTACTATTCCCACTCAATCCTGGGAACACTAGAGTGATTTTCCCCAAATGGAACTTCTTTCTGCTGTTCTTTAAAGGAAATGTATTAGATTGACTAAAAATGGGTAATCACCACCAGATTCTCATTTTGCATTAGAATCACAACTTGATTTTCTTGCCTTATTTTAGAGAAAAGCACTTAAAAAGCAAATTACATTGGCAGCCTTCATAGATCTCTCTACCTGTTTACATCCACGTTTTAAGTGGCACCTATAACCACGGCATCTAAGCACTTAGCCACATTAGATTAAATTCATTGCCTGAGAGACGGAGAAAACCATCCCCTCCCCCCAACACACACACACACACACACATACATCGCCACCCCCTCTATCATTGATCAAGCTGTACTGAGTTAAAGGGCAATGAGGATTGAGATAGGCCTGCTTAAATCCTCCTAGGCTGAGGCTGGAAGATCTGAGGGGCAAGATCTCTTCCTGAGGATTGGGATGGATAATTCTGACTCTAATTTGGTGTCTAGGTAGGCTACGGAGGCACAAGTTTAAAATGCATTTCTGCATTTCCAATGTGCCACTCCTCAAGGACTTTCCACCTCTTCCTCTCCATCCAAACTGCCACCGACCTGATCCAAGCTCTTGTTATAATCCAGCTCAACTACTGCATCAGCCTTCTCGCTGACCTCCCTGACTTTCCCATCACAATAGGCAGCACCACCATCCTACCTATCTCACAATCCCGTAAACTTGCACTTAGACTGCGAGCCCCAAATTGTGGAATTTGTTAAGAGCTTACTTTGTGCCAGGCACATGTAAAATGGGGATTAAGACTGTGAGCCCCATGTGCAGCAAGGACCGTGTTCGACCTGATGATCTTGTATCTACTCCAGTGCTTATATCAGTGCTTGACATATAGTAAACACTTAACAAATGCCTTAATTATAATTATTTATAATTACAGGGTAGTTTATGAAAAACATTCTGAAATAAATATGAATAAATAAGCATTTCATAAGCCCCGGGTTTCTATGCAACACAAAATTGAAAAGGGCTCTTAACAGTTCAACATAAGCAGTTTTTGGCTGAGCCTTTGTCCTACAAAAGTGCACATTACAGTACTCTGTACACAGTAAGCACTCCATAAATACCAGTGATTGATGAATTGCTTAAAATGATGGAGCCTAGGAAATGCAAGGCACTAGTACTGTCCACCATGAACTCCAGTCTCTATAGGATATGGGGATGAATCATGGCTGAAATTCCTCCCCAAAATAATCCTGAGGTAAAATTGTCTGAAGAACAAAGAACTTCTGAAAAATCATCAGAAAGCAGCACCTATATGACTAGTGGCTTTGAAAAAAACCCAAACAACTGTTTCCTTGATGGAAAACCTAAAAAACTGGGCTGAAAATATTTTTTACCCACTTTTTATAAAGTGGTATTTGTTAAACGCTTTCTATGTGCCAGGCACTGTACTAGAAAAGCAGCATGGCATAGTGGATAGAGCACAGGTCTGGGAGTCAGAAGGTAATGGGTTCTAATCCCAACTCTGCCACTTTGCTGTGTGACCTTGGGCAAGTCACTTCACTTCTTAGGCCTTAGTTACCTCATCTGTAAAATGGAGACTGAGACAGTGAGACCCACGTGGGACAGGGACTGTGTCCAACCCGATTGGCTTGTACCCACCCCAGCGCTTAGAACAGTGTCTGGCATATAGTAAATGCTTAACAAACACCACTATCCTTATTCTTCTTATTAAGTGGTGGGTTGATATAAGTTTAATCAGGTTGGACACAGTCCACGTTCCACATGGGACATACAGTCTTAATCCCCAGTTTACAGATGAACACAGAGAAGTTAAGTGACTTGTCCAGAGTCGTACAGCATACAAGTGGTGGAGGTGGAATTAGAACCCAGATCCTTCTGATTTCCAGACTGGGGCTCTATCCAATAGGCAATGCTTCTTCTCTAGTTTGCTTGTTTTCCAGCAAACTACAAATACGTGGCCTTGTTGAAAGACTGGCAGAAGGTTGAGAGGGTCAAGGTAGTAACGAGGCAAGGAAAGGGTAAGAGGCTTACCTGCAGTCACATGGCAGAATTGGTAGTCAGAGAGGAATAGAGTCCAGGTCTCCCAATATAGCTCCTTCCAGCCCATAATGTCACCATGAGTTTATGATGACTATCTAGTGGAGGAGGAATTAGTAGGGAAGGATGGCACTCAGCATTAGAACTCCAAAATAACCCCTAGAAGGAAGACAAAAAGAAGTCCACAGCTGAAATACTCATCTGTTCTAAAACAGACCGAGAAATCGGAATACTCGTTGTAGCTGTTGAGCACTTAATATGTACCAAAGACTGCATTAAACGCTTGGGTAGATGCAAGGTAATCAGGTCAGACTCAGTCCATGTCCCTCTTGAGGGGAGACAGCTCATTGTGGGTAGGGAACTTGTCTACCAACTCTGTTGTATTAGACTCTCCCAAGCACTTAGTATCCTGCTCTGCGTGCAATAAGAGCTCAATAAATACCACTAATTGATTGACAAGTATTTCAATCCCATCTCACAGATGAGGAAACTCGGGCCCGGAGAAGTTAAGTGGCTGAGCCAGTATTAGAACTCAGGTCCTAATAGAAAAGCAGCATGGCTTTTCTGACTCCTGGGCCCATGCTCTCTCTCCACCAGGCCATCTTGAGGTTGGGAATATTTGTCACCCGCTCCAGTTCCATATAAAGTTCATGTGTCATGTGTGACCTTGGGAAAGTCACTTCACTCTCTGGGCCTCAGTTCCCTCATCTGCAAAATGGGGATTCAATACCCATTCTCCCTCTTACTAAGTCTGTGAGCCCTAAGTAGGACAAGGGATGGTGACCGCTCTGATTTGCTTGTGTCTACCTCAGGACTTAGAAAAAAGTTTTTGACACATAGTAAGCTCTCAACATATAAAATAAACATAATGAGAATGTGAACCCCTAGACTGTAAACTCATTGTGGGCAGCGATTGTGCCTGTCTATTGCTATATTGTACTCTCCCAAGGGCTTAGTACAGTGCTCTGAACACAGTAAATGCTCAATCAATAAGATTGAATGAATGAATCCCCAGGTGCCGAGGAGAAGTCTCCAGGACTTCTCATGCACTCCGTCTCGATCTCCAGACTGAAAAAGGATGAGGCAAAGGAGAGCTGCAGGCAAAAGAATTCAACTCTGTGTGCAGGTTTCAATATTCATGAAGAACTGACTTCACGAAGCTTTCTGCCTCGTTTTACTAATTAATTCATTTCCCGGCATTAACCTGTGTATTTAAAAACAAAGCACGTGTCAGGGAAGAGATTAGGAGATGATTACCTGTTCTAAAATATCACTAATTTCAGCCAAAAACATTTCAAACCTATGTTTATTTCATTAGCTCCCTTTGTTGGTTGCAGGCTGGCGTCAGGATAAAGTGGGTGTGTGCAAATGACGTGAACGCCACACACAGCACTCAGACGAATTTCAAATCCTGGCCAGGTAGAGGAATGTTTAGACAGCACCCTTGGGCTTTTTTTCCCCTTTCTTCTTTCCTCCAAATATGTCTTTTTGTTGTTGTTTTAATGACATTTACTAAGTTCATTCATTCAATAGTATTTATTGAGCGCTTACTATGTGCAGAGCACTGTACTAAGCGCTTGGGATGAACAAGTCGGCAACAGATAGAGACAGTCCCTGCCGTTTGACGGGCTTACAGTCTAATCGGGGGAGACGGACAGACAAGAACAATGGCACTAAACAGCGTCAAGGGGAAGAACATCTCGTAAAAACCGATGGCAACTAAATAGAATCAATGTGATGTACAATTCATTAACAAAATAAATAGGGTAACGAAAATATATACAGTTGAGCGGACGAGTACAGTGCTGTGGGGATGGGAAGGGAGAGGTGGAGGAGCAGAGGGAAAAGGGGAAAATGAGGCTTTAGCTGCGGAGAGGTAAAGGGGGGATGGCAGAGGGAGTAGAGGGGGAAGAGGAGCTCAGTCTGGGAACGCCTCTTGGAGGAGGTGATTTTTAAGTAAGGTTTTGAAGAGGGAAAGAGAATCAGTTTGGCGGAGGTGAGGAGGGAGGGCATTCCAGGACCGCGGGAGGACGTGACCCAGGGGTCGACGGCGGGATAGGTGAGACCGAGGGACGGTGAGGAGGTGGGCGGCGGAGGAGCGGAGCGTGCGGGGTGGGCGGTAGAAAGAGAGAAGGGAGGAGAGGTAGGAAGGGGCAAGGTGATGGAGAGCCTCGAAGCCTAGAGTGAGGAGTTTTTGTTTGGAGCGGAGGTCGATAGGCAACCACTGGAGTTGTTTAAGAAGGGGAGTGACATGCCCAGATCGTTTCTGCGGGAAGATGAGCCAGGCAGCGGAGTGAAGAATAGACCGGAGCGGGGCGAGAGAGGAGGAAGGGAGGTCAGAGAGAAGGCTGACACAGTAGTCTAGCCGGGATATAACGAGAGCCCGTAATAGTAGGGTAGCCGTTTGGGTGGAGAGGAAAGGGCGGATCTTGGCGATATTGTAGAGGTGAAACCGGCAGGTCTTGGTAACGGATAGGATGTGTGGGGTGAACAAGAGGGACGAGTCAAGGATGACACCGAGATTGCGGGCCTGCGGGACGGGAAGGATGGTCGTGCCATCCACGGTGATAGAGAAGTCTGGGAGCGGACTGGGTTCGGGAGGGAAGATGAGGAGCTCAGTCTCGCTCATGTTGAGTTTTAGGTGGCGGGCCGACATCCAGGTGGAGACGTCCCGGAGGCAGGAGGAGATGCGAGCCTGAAGGGAGGGGGAGAGGACAGGGGCGGAAATGTAGATCTGCGCTTACTATGTGTCAAGCACTGTACTAAGCTCTGGGGTAATGCCAGCTAATCAGGTCAAACACAGTCCCTGTCCTACATGGGGTTTGCAGTCTAAATAGGAGGGAGATTAGGTATCCATCCCCATTTTTCAGATGAGGAAATTGAGGCACAGAGAAGTGACTTGCCTAAGGTCACATAGTAGATTGGCAGAGTGGGGATTAGAACCCAGGTCCTCTGACTCTTAGTCGCACCAGTTATCCTTGAGAGGCTTCCTTCTCCAGTTCCTCCCTCTCCCTTGGCCCTAGGCTGGGCAGGGCTGACAGGAGCCTGCTCTGCTCCTAGGGTGAGGGAAGGGGGGAAAAATGGAGGGGACATGGTGGAGCAAGACCCCTGAAAGCCTCCAACCATCCCCATGAACTTGGGACTTTTAATGCTGGTTCCTACCAATGGCAGCACTTCCTGTCAGCTTGAAGTTGACCCTTCATTTCATGCTTTTTGGGAGTAGGGCCCAGGCTCTGCTTCACAAGGGGATATGTTTAAAGAATTCCAGCAATGGCAGGACCAGGTTAATAATCATGATTACTAAGCGCTATGGCCTACATTAGGTGCTCACTCTGTGTCAAGCAATCTGCTAAGCACTGGGGTAGATACCAGATATTCAAGCAGATACCACTTCCCCGTCACCCATGGGACTCCCAGTCTAAAAGGGAGGGAGAACAGGTATTGGATCTCCATTTTACAAATGATGAAAAGGAGGCCCCGAGAAGTGAAGTGACCCGACCAAAGTCACACAGCAGACAAGTGGCAGAGATGGGACGATTACCCAGGTCTCCTGACTTCGTCCTGTGCTCTAGCCACTGGGCCACACTGCTTCTCAGGCAACCCCTGCAAAGACCTACTCAGAATTGCGACAACACAAGGGCTCATCTGAAGGTGAGGCTGGAATTACTATGGTCACTCTCTTCTAGTGGCGGTGATTGATTAGCAGATGTAGAACCCTTTCCTGAACAGAGGCGGGGGCATTGGCACGATCGAAATAACCAAGGCACAGACTGAGAGCTTTGAAATTAAAACAAACACACACACTCACACACCTCTCTCTCTCTCTCTGGTGAACCAAAGTTACAGGTTGATGTCTCCTTCCCTGCTTCCTCTGTTCCTTAGGACACTCCTCTGAAGTGTCCTCCTAGGAAAACTTAGAGACCTGCTTTCTTCTGACATAAAACATAGGAATCGTCAGCCCGGAGCCAAACTAATGATCCCTCTGGTCCAGATGCTGGGTGGAAACAGCCGGGTGGTTGCCTGCTTTGACATCCATCCTTACGTTTAGATGTGTGTCATCCAGCATCCTTAAGGTATCCCTCTCCGCCCCTAATTTTCCCTTAAGTAACCCATTAAGGGCCATTTATCCTTGAATTTCTTCCCAGTCCCCTCTTGAGCCTGCTGATATTTAGGTCTGCACAGTTGCCTGTGGTTACGGACGGTTTGGGCTCAGCTTCTGCCAGCGGTGTCCACTTTTCATTTCAAGGCTATGGATTCAAGGCTTAGGGAATAAGGAGCCCAGATGCCCACAGGACTATGGGTGGAAATGCAGACAACATTAGGGCTGGGGGTGGGGAAAATCCAGATGCCCCCTCAGGGTTGGGAGGGTAGGGAGGGGAATCACAAGTGTGCCCCTTCTCAGGATGGCGGAAGGGAAAAGAGCACAGGTCTGGGAGTCAAAAGGTCATGGGTTCTAATCCCAGCTCCACCATGAAGCTGCTGTGTGATCTTGGGCAAGTCACTTCACTTCCCTGGGCCTCAGTTACCTCATCTGTAAAGTGGGGATTGAGACTGTGAGCCCCATGTGGGACAGGGACTGTGTCTAACCCGATTTGCCTGTAGCCACCTCAGTGCTTAGTACAGTGCCTGGCACACAGTAAGCACTTAACAAATACTACAATTATTATTATTATTATTAGAAGTGGGGAAAAGGAGGGGTAAATGCAGATGGGCCCAGGGCTAGAGGAATGCACAGGAAATGAGGTCAAAGCTTGAAAGGAGGCCCTTCCCTGGTTTGGGAGTTGGAGAAGGGAAAAAGCCACAGGCTGGACTCCCGACAGCCAATATGGCCAGCCCTCGTATTGTGCAGGAAGCGATGGGCTAGACAGACTTGACCCCATAGTTCCAATCCCAGCAGCAAAATGGCCCCCAAGGGGCGCTGAGTTCAGGGCCCCTTGCTACGCTGCAATAAAAGCTCCCATGCTCAGGTTTAATAATAATTACGGTACATACATATGTACAGTATGTGCCAAGTACTGTACTGTGTTGGAAAACAGACACCACTCTTCCCTGCTTTGGGATTTGGGGTTTCCCCCCCCCCCCAAGGTATTTATTAAATGCTTACTATGTTCCAGGCTCTGTACTAAGCGCTGGGGTAAAGACAAGCTAATCAAATTGGACACAGTCCATGTCCCATGTAGGGCTCACAGAAGCAGCATGGCTCAGTGGAAAGAGCACGGGCTTTGGAGTCAGAGGTCATGGGTTCGAATCCCGGCTCCGCCACTTGTCAGCTGTGTGACTGTGGGCAAGTCACTTAACTTCTCCGGGCCTCAGTGACCTCATCTGTAAAATGGGGATTAAGACTGTGAGCCCCACGTGGGACAACCTGATCCCCCTGTGTCTACCCCAGCGCTTAGAACAGTGCTCTGCACATAGTAAGCGCTTAACAAATACCACCATCATCATTAATCTCCATTTGACCGATGAGGGGACTGAGGCTCAGAGAAAGTGAAGTGACTTGCTCCCTTCATTCAACCCCCAACTCCCAGACCCACAGTACTTATGCCAATATCTGTCATCTATTTATATTAATGTCTGTCTCCCCCTCTGGACAAGTCACTTCACTTGGTGAAGTCACCGTATTCACCGTATTGAGGGCTTGGGAAAGTATAATACAACAGAGACAGTAGATGTGATCCCTGCCCACAAGGAGCTTATAGTTTACAGGGGGAGACATGTTGCAATAATCAGACTACCTCAGAAAAGCTGCTCCTTCTCTGTCCCTTCATCAGTTCATCCATGGCCTTCTTATTAAACGGGCCACCTCCACTCTCAAGTATGGGTGGACCATGGCCTCATACAGAGGCAAAACTAGGCCTTGTTCTTACGTATTGCCAGAGTTGACAGGAAATGATTCATCAAAGCAGAAAATGCAGTGCAGCAAGAAAGCAAAGGGGATATGTAATAATTATTATGGTATTTGTTAAGCACTTAGTATGTACTAAGCACTGGGGTGAACACAAGCAAACGGGTTGGACCCAGTCCTTGTCCCAAGTTGGGCTCACAGTCTCGAACCCCATTTTACAGATGAGGTAATTGAAGCACAGAGAAGTCAAGTGACTTGCCTAAGATCACGCAGGGCGGAGCCTAGATTAGAACCCATGACCTTCTGATTCCCAGGCCCGTGCTCTTTTCCTAGGCCACACTGCCTCTTGATTAAATTAATTCTCAATTACATGTGATTGATTGGTTGAATTATCCAAATGGGATTCCATCCATCCCTCCCATCTCATTCCCAAAATATCACACTCAGCAGAGTCATAGGGTTCTTCTTGGGTAGGACCATTTCTTAGGTGCAGAGAATCAGCAAGATGCAATCTCTTTATGAAAACAATATCTTATCTGATGGCAGAAGCCTATGCCTTCAGCATGAACTCTCCTGCCCCATTCCCTGAGAAACTTAAGGGGCAGTGGGACGGAGGGGAGGGGGAGAGGAAGAAAACCAAACTAACAGCTCCCTCCTATAGGCTTGGGGGTGGCCTTAGATTCACAATGGGCCTGAGGTGATTAGTTATCATCTTCAGAGGATTAAACTAATTGGCAAGAATCTGTTACCCAAGTGAAGTACACAGTCGATGCATTTTCTATTAACCCTAGGCAACCTGCTCAGCAATGCTTGCTGCAACCATTTAAGTATTGAATGCAAAATTCATGTTTTGGTGACAAAAGGAAAAAAGAATTAGATCTTTAGAGTTCTAATTCTGGCCCAGCCACGTGTCTGCTATGTGTGACCCTGGGCAAGCCACTCTGCTTCTCTGGGCCTCAGTTTCCTCATGTGTAAAATGGGGATTGAATACCAGTTCTCCCTCCCCGTTAGATGTTAAGTGGGGACGGGACTGTGTCCAATCCGATTATCTGGTATCTACCCCAGTGCTTAGCACAGAATAAATACTTGACAAATATCACAATTATTATTGGTTATAGATGCATCTCCTCCGTGGCCAAAGGGAAGAATGTGGATATAGAAGGAGGAGCAGATATGCAGGTTAATTACTTGTCCTCATTCTGCTGCTGCTAAATTACTTTAAAAAAAAGAAAGCAAATGTGGGTTTCTGGGTGATCCTGCCTCAGGAATTCCTACCTTTGAGCTGGATTTTTTGTATATGGAACGCTGAACGCTGTGAGAATAAATGATCCATGACATCTAGGGCCCAAGAGGGAAAAGCAGTGAGGTCCTAATGGAAAGAGCACAGGCCTGAGACTCAGAGGGCCTGGATTCTAATCCTGACTCTGTCACTTGTGGGCTGCTTGACCTGGGGCAAGTCACTTAATTCCTCTATGCCTCCGTTCCTTCATCTAGAAAATGGGGATTAAGACCATGAGCCCCATGTGGGGCATGGATTGTGCCCAACCTATTTAGCTTGTATCTACCCCAGTGCCTAGCAGAGTGTCTGGCATATAGTAAGTGCTAAATAAATACCCTTTAAAAAAAAAAACTACACTGAGAGCTTGGGCAAGTACAATAGTTAGATCATCTTATATCTACCCAAATAGTATTGTGCTTGACACATAGTGAGAGCTTAAAAAATGCCACCATTATTAATAGACCTCTCACCCACATCCTGCCCCTGGCTTGGAAAGCCCTCCTTCCTCATATCTGACAGACAATTAATCTTCCTCCACTTCAAAACCTTATTGAAGGCACATCTCCTCCAAAAGGCCTTCCCTCACAAAACCTTTCCTTCCTCCTCTCCCACTCCCTTCTGCATCGCCCTGACTTGGTCCCTTTATTCATTCCCCCTCCCAGCTCCACAGCACTTATGTACATATCTATAATTTATCTATTTATATTAATGTTTCTCTTCCCCTCTTAACTGTAAGCTCATTGTGGGCAGAGAATATATCCGTTTACTCTCTTAAGCACTTAATACAGTGCTCTGCACCCAAAAAACATTCAATAAATACAACTGACTAACAGAGCAAGTCGACCCAATCCCAGCCCTCAAGGAGTTTATAATCAGGCAGGAAACCCAGGTAGTAACATAAATTACCCTATTGGGAGGTCAGAGTTCATTATCTATCCTGGACTCAAGTAGATTCTGCGTCGGAGCTCAAATCACACGTTGGAAAATGTCTGCCAGAACAGACTGAGCACAAGGGTTGGTGAAAGGGAGATGGAAAGGATTCTGATCTCTGTTCTGCTACTTGTCTACTGTGTGACCTTGGGCAGGTCATTTAACTTCTCTGTGCCTCAGTTCCCTCAACTGTAAAATTCATTCAGTAGTATTTATTGAGTGGTTACTATGTGCAAAGCACTGTACTAAGCGCTTGGAATGTACAAGTCAGCAACAGATAGAGACAATCCCTGCCCAATGACAGGCTCACAGTCTGGGAATTAAGCCTGTGAGCCCCATGTGGGACACGGACTGATTATCCTGTATTTAACCCAGTGCTTAGTACAGTGCCTAGCATATAAAAAGTGCTTAACAAATACCATTAAAAAAAAACCTGTAATGGCAACAATAATGGCATTTGTTAGGAGCTTACTATGTGGCAGGCACTGTTCTAAGCACTGGGGTAGATATAAAGCGATCAGGTTGGACACAGCCCATGTCCCACATGGGGCTCACAGTCTTAATCCCCATTTTACAGATGAGGTAACAGGCAAAGAGAAGTTAAGTGACTTGCCCAAGGTCACACAGCAGACAAGTGGCAGAGCCAGGATTAGAACCCACGTCCTCTGACTCCCAAGCCCATGCTCTTGCCACTAGGCCATGCTGCAGATTCTTTGGAGTTGAGACGCCACAGCTAAACCACAAAAATGTTATAGCTGGGCTGGACTGTAGATCATTGAACCAGAATGAAGAAAGAGCAGGAAATGTGAAATGAGATTGGGAAAGCTGCAAAACTCTACGGCAGGTTGTAATAGTGGGAGATTTCAATTATCCCCGCATAGATTGGCTGCATAACTCACTAGGATGAGAAGTGGAGGTAAAGTTTTTGAGCAGGATAAATGGCCACTTTCTCTAGTCCAAGAACCCAGGAGGATCTGTAATATACTGGATTTAATTCTGAGTTGTAGGCAGGACCTGGTGCAGGATATGTTCGTGGGAGTCTCTCTAATCGCAATAACGACACAATTAAATTGAACATTTCTTGCTGGGGAGGGAAGGTCAGAGAAAACCAACACAAGGAAATTAAATTTTAGAAAAGGGAAGTTACGGGAAAATGTGAACCTTAGTTAGGGAAAATCTGAAAGGTATAGTGAAAACAAAAAAGGGTGGCCAAAAAGTTTAGAGATTACTGTCAAAATTAGAAGAAAAGGTTAAAGCTTGCTCCCAAACAATGATAAAAACATAAGTAGAAGCCTCTGTGGCTAATGGGCCAAGTAAAAGAGGTTATAAGGAGGAAAGGCCAACCTTCCAAAACTAGAAAGTCAAAACAAGAATATGAGCAGTAAACAGAAAGGGATCGGAATTCGGCTCTGATAAAAATCCCAGGAGCTGAGGTCAGGGAAAGATTGTGGTGCCAGTCCCTGCCATCTCTTGGAGTTGGAACCCGGAAGTGAGAAATGAGGGGAGATGGAACCCAGAAGTCAGGAGGTAAGGGGGTGGTGGTGAGTGAGCGGCACACCCCCCAATCCAGCCTAGAAGACTTCGGGGACAATCTGGACCCTTCTCCCAAAAGAGGGTTGACTTGTGCCAGCCTCTCTCAATCCACACAACCTCCCCCTTCCCACTCCCCACTGAAAGTGGGAAGTAGCACAGCCTGATGGATAGAGCACAGGCCTGGGAGTCAGAAAGACCTGGGTTCTAATCCCAGCTCCTCCACGTAGCTGCTGTGGGATCTTGATGTCACAGTTACCTCATCTGTAAAATAGGGATTAAGACTGTGAGCCCTATGGGGAAAAGGGAATGGGTCCAACCTGATAAGCTTATATCTACCCCATTGCTTAGAACAGTGCCTGGCACATAGAATGCACTTAACACATACCATAAAAATAAAAAAAGTTAGAAAAGGCAGTTAGAAAATTGCCTTCGCTTTAAGCCCTGAATGTGAAAACTCCTTTTAAGGAAGCTAACACTATAAAAGTCTTCAAATAATACACCCAAATCAGGAAATCAGCCAGAAAAAATCAATAGGACCACTTAGTCATGGAGGAAAAGGATGCATCCAAGATGAAAGAGATCGCTTAAGAGACTCAATGAATTTTTGGATGAGGAACTTCCCACCAAGCCCAGTCTGACCCACTCATGTCTCTGCTCATCCTGGAAATGGCCCTTACTTGTGTCTGCTAGTTCACCCATGGTATTTATTGAGCACTTACTGTGTGCAGTGCACTGTACTAAGCACTAGGGAGAGAACTATCAGAGTTAGTAGACGGGCTCCCTGCCCACACCGAGCTTACTGTCTATGTGAGTCAATCTCTCTCTTCCAGGGAAGCACCCAAAATAATAACTGTGGTATTTGTTAGGCGCTTTCCATGTACCAGGCACTCTACTAGGCACTGGGGTAGATACAATATGATCATGTCCAACATGGAGATCACAGAGTAAAAAGGAGGGAGAACAGATATTGAATCCCCATTTTCAGGCGAGGGAACTGAAGCCCAGAGAAGTCCAGTGATCCCCCGAAGCCCCCACGGTCATACAGTAGACAAGAGGCAGAGTCGGGACTAGAACCCAGGTCCTCTGACTCCCGAGCCCAGGCTCTTGGTCCAGTTCTGCTCTGTTTCCAGCAGCCTTCAGGAGAGTTCTGGAAGTGCATTTTCCAGTTCAGTCATTTTGAGGATCCAGTGAGCTTTGGGGCCATTTGAAGCCAGCCTGAATTCAGCAGGTTTGGCTTTGTTCCCCTTTCCACGTATTCCCAAGGATACAATCAATCAGTCAATCATATTTATTAAGTGCTTATTATATGCAGAACAGTGTACTAAGCACTTGGGAGAGGACAATATAGCCAAGTTAGCAGATAAATCTTTCTTCTGAACCAGGGCCTAATTTCTTAATCTCTACCCATATTCCCTTTCTTTTGGGTGGGGGGAGGGAGGATGCTGGGGGAAATATTCTCTCATTATTAGAAAATTGGTTTAAAGAAAGGAAACACAGGGAAGAGATAATAATAATGATAATTATAATGATATTTAAGCGCTTACTATGTGCCAGGCACTGTACTAAGCACTGGGTTGATATAATATATAAGCAAATCAGGCTGGATACAGTCCCTGTCCCACATGGAGCTCACAATTCTTAATTCCCATTTTTACAGATGAGGCACAGAGAAGTTAAGTAACTTGCCCAAGGTTAGAATTCATATCCTTTCGACTCTCAGGCCTGTGCTCTATCCACTAGACAACACTGCTTCTAGATGGAGAAATGTATAAAGAGGAGTCCCTCAGGGTTCAGGGTGAAGACTACTTTTATTTAACATTTCCATGAATGACTTGGAAATGAAATCTTTACCACTTTGCCATTAATGCTAAACTTCTCTGAGTTGTGACATATTGATCCGGCAGGGATCAAGTGCAGGGAGATTTCACAATAACAACAATACTAGTAATAACCGTGTACTAGGTGTACTACAGAGTGAGTTTTCCCGAACATGTGTTTTTGCAAAAAAGCAAGAGAATTGGCCTTGTACTGGGCTGGATGGGATTGGTTTGATCCAATTTGGCACCGCTGGAGGTGTTTTTTCATCATTTTGTGTCTCCAATTTAGCCAAATTAACTGAAAGTTTGTGCCTACATGGCACTGTCCCTTGGGATGATAAAAAAAAAAAGAAATTGGTGGAGCTCTCCTCTGCAGCACAAATGCTGTCAGCATGTGACAAATAGTAGTAGCTAAGAGGTATTTTGATGGTACTTAAATATAAAATGTGTTTCCTCAATAGGCTGATGATCAAGTACACACTGTAAGCTTCAGGGAGTGGGTGGGGTAACAATTATGGAAAATAATGCCTATGAGCTCCTGTATTCATTTCCACCTACCTAAAAAAGTGACTTTCTGCTGAACAGCCAAACCACAGGAAAAACAAAAGGATCTCAGCAACGGGGGTGTTGAAAACAAGTTCTTTTGTTTTTCTTCTTTGTAATGGAAACTTTAGTTGGAAAGACAAAGAATTGTGGGTTAAACAGAATCCTAAATCTACAGCAATCAATCAGTGGTGCAGAGCACCATACTAGGTGCTTGGGAGAGTACAGTCGAGTTGGTAGATACGATCCCTGCGCTCAATAATAATAATTATTATTATTACTGTGGCATTTGTTAAGCACTTACTATGTGCCACACACTGTATTAAGCACTGGGGTGGATACAGGCAAATGGGGTGGAACACAGTCCCTGTCCCACATGGGGCTCACATTCTTAATCTCCATTTTACATATGAGAGAACTGAAGCATAGAGAAGTGAAATGACTTGCCCAAATGACTTCGGCAAGGCGACAGACCATACAGATGGCGGAGTCAGGATTAGAACCCAGGTCCTTCTGATTCCCAGGCCCGGGCTCTATCCAGAAGGCCATGTTGTTTCTCAGGGAGCTTAGAGTCTTCTGGTGAGCACAGAGGAGAGCCTCCTGGTTGAGCTCCCCACTCAAAGCAGGGACTAAAAGGTCAAGACTGAGACTATTTGTGGCACCACGTATTTCATGGTCCTTGCCATCCCCTCTCATCCCAACCAACTCTCCCGGCATTTAAAAGTCCCCTTCCTTGGGTAATAGCCCCTCTAGGAGGCAGCCTGGGCTGATACTCCAGGCAGCAGCATGGTACAGTGGATAGAGCACGGGCCTGGGAGTCAGAAGGTTGTGGGTTCTAATCTTGGCTTCGCCACTTATCTGCTGGGTGATCTTGGGCAAGTCATTTCACTACTCTGGGGCTCAGTTCCCTCATCTGTAAAATGGGGATTGAGACTTCACATGGGAGAGGTACTGTGTCCAACCCGATCTGCTTGTAGCCATCCCAGCGCTTAGTACAGTCCCTGGCACTTAGTAAGACCTTAACAAATGCCACAGATATTATCATCATTATTATTAAAAATACAATGGGTTACCTGAAAGTGCCAATGCCCCTCTTCCATTTGAATGCCTTACTCCCAGAGAATATTTTACTGTCCCTGGCTATCCAAGGGATCAAGCCCATGGTTAATAAGTAATGATGACAGTCCAGCTCCTCGGTGCAGTGACCCCAGGGGGTTTTGTGTCAGAAACATCTTCCTTCATTGTCCCTTGTTTTTCCGGCTGGCAGTATCCGGTTGCTGCCAGGCAGAGGAGAATGTGAGCTACGGTGAATCCTGGTGTCGGGAAATCTTATCTCCAGAATTCCAGATGCATTCTAAAGCAATTGGAGGTGACAGGAGTTTCTTACAAAGAGAACAAGGCTTCCTTCTTGGTTGAGGATGACACCAAGGGGCTGGATGCTCACTCTAGCATTAATACCTCTTTTTTTTAAGGTATTTATAAAGCACAATGTGTCAAGTCTGAGTAGGAGGGAGAACAGGTATCAAATCCCCATTTTACAGGTGAGGACACTGAGGCACAAAGAAGTGATTTGCACAAAGTCACACAGCCAACAATTAGTAGAGCCAGGATTAGAACCCCGGTCCCCTGAGTCCCGGCCCCATGCTCTCTCCTGTAGGCCAAATTATATTCATTCATTCATTCATTTGTATTTATTGAGCACTTACTGTGTGCAGAGCACTGTATTAAACGCTTGGAGAAGTACCATACAACAATAAACTGTGACATTCCCTGCCCACAGTGAGCTTACAGTTGGAGCATTTTTTTGTTATAGCAGTAGTCAAGGAAGGATAGGATAAGTGCTTGGGGCATCATGATAGCAGTTTGGATGGAGAGGAAAGGGCGAATTTTAGCAATATTGCGAAAGCAGAACCAACAGCATCGGGTGACAGATTGAATATGTGGGTGGAATGAGAGAGATGAGTCGAGGACAACACCGAAGTTACCGGCTTGTGAGATAGGGAGGATAGTGGTGTTGTCTACAGTGATGGGAAAGACAGGGGAGGAAGTGTTTTGGGTGGGAAGTTCAGTTTTGGACATGTTTATTTTGAGGTGTCAGTAGGACATCCAAGTAGAGATGTCCTGAAAGCAGAAGGAAATGTGAGATTGCAGGGAAGGAGAGAGGTCATGCCTGGAGATCTGGGAATCATCTGAATAGACATGGCAATTGAAGCCATGGTGAGTTCTCCAAGGGAGTGGGTGTAGAGGGAGAATAGAAGGGGGACCTAGAACTGAGCCTTGAGGGACTCCTACAGTGAGATGGTGGGGGCAGAGGAGGAGCCAGCAAAAGAGACTGAGAAGGAGCAGTCCGAGAGGTAGGAGGAGAAGCAAGAGAGGAGAGTGCCAGTGAATCCAAGGTTGGATAAAGTTTCAAGGAGAAGGGGATGGTCTACAGTGTCAAAGGTGGCTGAGAGGTTTAGGAGGCTTAGGACGGGGTAAAGGCCGTCAGATTTGGCCATTTGTCTGCTGTGTCACCTTGGGCAAGTCGCTTCACTTCTCTGTACTTCAGTTACCTGATTTGTAAAATGGGGCTTAACACTGTGAGCCCCATGTGGGACATGGACTGTGTCCAACATTATCATCTTGTATCTATCCCAGCGCTCAGTACAGTGCCTGGCACACAGTAAGTGCTTAACAAATACCATTAAAAAACAATAATAATAATGTTGATATTTGTTAAGCGCTTACTATGTGCAGAGCACTGTTCTAAGCGCTGGGGTAGACACAGGGGAATCAGGTTGTCCCACGTGGGGCTCACAGTCTTAATCCCCATTTTACAGATGAGGTAACTGAGGCCCAGAGAAGTTAAGTGACTTGCCCAAAGTCACACAGCTGACAAGTGGTAGAGCCGGGGTTCGAACCCATGACCTCTGACTCCAAAGCCCGTGCTCTTTCCAGTGAGCCACGCTGCTTCTCTGACAAGAAACACCCCAACAAGAAACACCCAAGAGACCCCCATGCCCAGGGTGTATGTCAAGACTACCCCATGCTCCCTGCTACACACTTGCTACTTTCTGTACCTGAAATAGTTGTTCATTTACTGTGTCTGTTGTTGTACTGCACTCTTCCGAGTGCTTAGTACAGTGCTTGGCACACAGGAAGGGCTCAATAAATACGACTGAATGAATGAATGCTCCTTGGGGTTGGTCTAAGAGAGGCATTCCTTTCTAATTGCTGTAGGCTAGACTGCTCTGTCTTGTGCTGCTGGCTTGCCAGCCGACCAGTGGTATTTATTGGGCGCTTCCTGTATGAGGAGCACTGTCCTATAGTACAGTGCACTATGGTTGGTAAGCACAATTCCCTGTTCTCAGTGAGCTTACAATCTAGTGGGGGAGACAGACATTAAAACCAATTTCAGACAAAGGAAGCAGCAGAATGTAATGCATGTCCATAAGTATATAGGTACATAAGTGCTGTGGTGGCAAACCCAAGCACTCAGTACAGTGCCTGGCACATAGTATGCACATAAATACGATGAAACACCCCCCCCCCATTTGATGTTTTACTCTGGCTATTAAAATGAGCCCCACAAACAGAACATATGCAGTTTCCAGTTGTGCACTCTTTCCCAGGGCTTAGCACAGTGTTCTGCATAAAATAAGTGCTTCATAAATCCCATTTCCTTCCTGTCTCATAAGCCCCGGAACCTTGGCGTTATTCTAGACTCAGCTCTCTCACTCAACCCACATACAGCGTGACTTGGGAGTCATACAACCCACATACAGAAGCAGCGTGACTTGGGAGTCAGAGCCCAGGCTTGGGAGTCAGAGGTCATGGGTTCGAATCCCTCCTCTGCCACTTGTCAGCTGTGTGACTGTGGGCAAGTCACTTCACTTCCCTGTGCCTCAGTTACCTCATCTGCAAAATGGGGGTGAAGACTGTGAGCCTCATGTGGGACAACCTGATTACCCTGTATCTAACCCAGCTCTTAGAACAGTGCTCAGCACATAGTAAGCGCTTAACAAACACCAACCTTATATTCATTCTGTCACCAAATCCTGTCACTTTTACCTTCACAAGATCACTAAAATCTGCCTTTTCCTCTCCATCCAAACTGCTATCACGGTGACCCAAACACTTATCCTATCCTACCTTGGCTACCATATTATTGTCAGCCTCTTTGCTGACCTCCCTGCCTCCTGTCTCTCCCCAGTCCAGTCCATACTTATGCCTAACTGCATATCTCTTGAACAGGGATTTGCGGTCCGGATATAAATCCCTCTGGCCCAAAGGAATCTTGTCTTATGCTGTCGAGTCATTTCCCCTTAACGACTCCACAAACACATCTCTCCCAGAACGCCCCACCTCCATCTGCAATAGTTCTCGTAGTGTATTCAGAGTTTTCTTGGTGAAAAAAAAACCAGAAGTGGTTTACCATTGCCTTCTTCCTCACAGTAAACTTGAGTCTTCACCCTCAACTCTCTCCCATGCCACTGCTGCCCAACACACGTGAGTTTTGAAATGTAGCAGATTGCCTTCCACTCGCTATCCACTGCCCTAGCTAGGAATGGAATGTATATGCCTCTTCTTGACTCTCCTTCCTATAGCCATTACCGAAAGAGTACTGGAAATGCTCTCGGTATGATCCTGAGAGGGGACAGAGGGAATCAGCAATTCCTAAATAGACACAGAAACTTTTGCATTATACAATTCTTCCTCATAGCGGAAGTTAGGAATTTTACAAAGCAGATATCTTCGCAAGTATAAATGAGGACAAGAGACACCAAGCCTATCTATTTTTTTTCTCTTCTACACTTTAATTGCCCCTTGCTTATATGCACTGCATAAATTCAGGGCTAGTTAATGTGCTAATGCATAAAACAATTTCATGCATCTTAAATATTGCACTTGCACTTTAATTCCACTTTAAGTGGTCCCCTGAAATTTTTAAATTTAAGAAGTTCACGCTAGGCTACGAGGAAGAGGTGCTAATTGAGTGTTGATCAGCAGCCTGAGCATCTTCCCAGAAGCCAGTGCAAGGTCTCAGAAGTGACCCAATAAGACAGAACGTGAAGGCCACAGAATACATAAGTGAAATTGGTTTCCAGCCACATCCCAGCCAATTAGGAAGATGAAGCTATTATCCAGTCCCAATTAAATAAAGCCAGTTCTAGCAGAAATGGGGCTAATAACAATAATAATAATAATACTAATACTAATATTTAAGACCAAGACAGCACTTTTTCTTTTTCAAGCCCTGGACAAACATTAGCTAATTAATGGTAGAACACTCGGCTCCAGGATCAGGAAAAGTGATGCTTTTGGACTGAATTTTTTTTATTTGTCATTGACAAATTGACTGGCTCAGCATAAAGCTCTACTAGGCATTAGTATGATTAAAATTTGAAAAACACCACCAAAATCATAATTCCTGCCCTCAAGGAGTTTAAAATCTAAAAGACAGAAAAGCAAGATGAAGGTTTTTAAAAAGAAACACGTTTCAATGGTAAAGATATTATGTTTCTCTTTCTAGAAAATTTTAGTTTAAATTCTGAGTAAAAAAAAATAAGCAAAGGGGAAGGGAATGGAGAAGAAATGGTGGAAAGATTAGACAGAGGAGGAAAGGGAAAGTGGAAGAAGAGGGAGGAGGTGCAAGGAAGACAAGCAGGGAGAGGCCTGAGGAGACAAGGGGAGGGGAACAAGAAGATGGAAGAAGAGAGGCAGCATGAAGAGAAAAATTTAGATTTATGTCCCCAAGCGATGTTTTGGTCTCCAAAGCCACTCTTTTTTCTCCATTTCCTCTGCAAATGGGATTATTAAAACAAACTAAGGAGAGTAAATCAGAGAACATTTACTGAAAGGCTTACAAAGACAAGTGCTACTAGGTCTGCTGAAGGAAGAAATTCAGAGATGGTGATGACTCTGCACCCCCTAATGAGAAAATCATCAAAATCAGGGTGCCTTTTAGCCCAAACTTCCTGGAGGAGATGTGATTTCCAAAAGGCCTTGAAGATGGGGAAAGCAGAGGTCTGCCAGATGTGAGGAGAGGGTGTGAGCAAGAGCTCGTTATGTGCAGGAAATGTGTCTGTTTACTGGTATATTGTACTCTTCCAAGTGCTTAGTACAATGCTCTGCACACAGTAAGTGCTCAATAAATATTATTATGATTATTAGTAAAGTAAGTAAGCACTAACTATGCACCAAGAAGTCAACAGTGCCAAGCACTAGGGTAGATACGAGTTAATTAGGTTGGACACAGTCCCTATCCCACATGGGGCCACAGTCTTCACCCCCATTTTACAGATGAGGGAACTGAGGCCCAGAGAAGTGAAGTGACTTGCCCAAGGGCACACAGTAGACAAGTGGCGAAGCCAAGATTAGAACCAAGGTCCTTCAAACTCCCAGGCCTGAGCTCTATTCACTAAGCCATGCTGCTTCTCCAGCTGACTGACTGATGAGAGAGATGAGAATGAGGCCCAGTGAGTGCGCTGGCTTGCAATGAAGGAAACAAGCCAAGATGTTGGTGAATGAAAATAAGATTAAGGTTGTGTGAGGGTATGGTGGGGTGGAGGGAAGAGATGAGAACTGATGGAGTGCTTTAAAGCCAGTGGTCAAAAGTATGCATTATATGGAGAGGAACAGGCAGCAGTTGGAATTTCTTGAGGAATGGGGAGATAGGCCCAGAATGATGTTTTAGAAAAATAATCCAGTCAGCGGAGTGAAATATGGCCTAGAGAGGTGGGTAGAAAGATCAGTGATGAGGATGATGTGGCATTTAAAAAATTTCAGAATAGCCTGGATCTAGCAAGATGTCTTAGGAGAAAGCTAGTGGCCTCTCTTCTGAAGCAATGAGAGGCGTTGGCCAGAAGAACCCTGGAGGGAATTCGGCAAGAAGGGCCATCCTCTGGTCAGAGAGAGGGCCAATTTCAAACAGAATTGTTTCTCTCCTGCTCCTTCCCCCAGAAAGCTCACACGGTCACTCCTGAGCGCCACTGGGCCAGGACAAGCACGTTCTTCACGAAATGGCAGGCTTCCTGTACCCGCCCTCTGCTTACTGTGCAGAACCCAGCAGGACAGGCACTTTAGAGGGAGTGAGTCATCCAGATGATCCTTCATTTTTAATATTTCATTTGCTGTGGCCTTCAGAGACAAGGAACACCCAGAACCTCCCCCTGCTGTTCTACTCTGACTCCCTGGGGGAAGGGGGTTTGAGAGGAGTGGTCTTCTGAGCAAGAAGAAAGACGATTGATTTTTTGACTTTTTGAGAAAGAACTAGCCAAAAATATCCTGACAGAATTTCTCGTGTGTGTGTGCGCGCGCGCATAGGGGAGGTGGGGGTCAGAGTGAAGCTGGTGGGGGGAAGGGGAGGGCAATCTGAGAGGGAAAGATGTGCCCAAAAATAGCAAATGTGCTTACCAACCAAAATAGAACGCTTGAGTCTCGGGAAGAAATGCTGAAGGTTTACTCAGCTCTAATAATCAATCACCTTCCCATGTAAGATACAAAGGCTGCTTTTTGCTGTGCATAAGTAGTTTCAGGCTCAGGGGAGAGAGCCGCGAACAAAACCCGGACAAAATATGAATGCCTGGCTTACAGAGCTGCATTGGCATTGAGCGGTAGCCCCTCACACCCCCTCACCCTCCCCACCCCATGCCCCGCTCCCCCCCAGCCCGATCCTGAGGCCATGGGCAATGTCACTCCTGGGTCGGTCCCTCCGGGTCCAAGGTCAATCAGTCAGTCAATTGAATTTACTGACCTTGGCAATTCATTTACCTTCTCTGGGCCTCAGTTTCCTCATAATAATAATAATAATGATGGTATCTGTTAAGCAGTTACTATGTGCCAGGTGCCATACTAAGCACTGGAGTGGATGCAAGGAAATCAAGTTGGACACTGGACCTGTCTCACTTGGGGCTCACAGTCTCAATCTCCATTATAAGTGGTGGAGCCGGAATTAGAACCCAGGTCCTTCTGACTTCCAGGCCTGTGTTCTATCCACTAAACCACACTGCTTCTACTGCACCTTAAAGCCGAAGCTCTAAATCCTTTGGCAAATAGAGGAAAAAGAGAAAAAGAGAGAGAGAGAGAGACCCAGTGAGAGAGCCAAAAATGACATATCTGATGAGGAACAACAAAAGGGGGCAAGATTTCCCTGTCACCTCTTCACCCGGCCTTTGTGTCGGCTGTGTGGACGGCAGGGTATCTGGGGGCCGGGCCCACTGCTCTGGGATAAGCCAGGAGTGCTGGGGGACTGACAGACAAAGGCAGGAGCTCCGCCTGGGACATTGACATGCATGCCAGTTCTGCTCCTCTTTGGCAAAGAGAAAGGGAGAGGTCAGATGGGCTGCAGCCCACCCATTAAGTCACATATGGCTGAGGCATCCCGAGGTTAGCAGGTGGGGGTATAGCTGATGATGATAATAATAACAATAATATGATATATTAGAAGCAGCCTGGCCTAGTGGATAGAGCCCAGGCCTGGGAGTCAGGAGGACCTGGATTCTAATCCTGGCTCCTCCACTTGTCTGCTGTGTGACCTTGGCAAGTTACTTCACTTCTCTGGGCCTGAGTGACCTGATCTGTAAAATGAGGATTAAGACTGTGAGTCCCATGTGAGACAGGGATTGGGTCCAACTTGATTTGATTGTATCTACCCCAGCACTTAGAACAGGGCTTGGCACCTAGTAACTGCTTAACAAGTACCATAATTATTATTATTACCCCAGCATTTAGTACAGGGCCTGGAACATAAGTGTTTAACAGACAGCATAAAAAATAATGATAAAATTATTTGTTAATTGTATTTATTGAGTGCTTACTGCATGCAGAGCACTGTACTAAGTATTTGGGAAAGTATAATAAAACAGAGTTGAAAGAAATCAGTGCAGGAGCAATAATGAGTACTGCCGCCATGTAAAGCGCTCTTCAAAACGCTAAAGGAAACTTCCAGGACATTGATTCAGACACAGTGCCCGGCTCATAGTGGGCTGGCAATCCGAAGGAGGGAGAGAGAAAGCCAGAGCGCAAGCCAGGGAGAGACAGTGAGAGAGGACAGGTCCACAGGGAAAAAATTAATGTAGATCAATTCCGTACGAGCAAACGTAAGAAGAGCTCTTCACTTTGGCTGGGAGGGAAGTGTCCTCAGGTGACTCATTGCTCAGTCTTTGGCTCAATTATTCACAATTGTCCCGACCCTGGGAGCCAGGGAGGATGGGGCTGGTCTTCACCCAGATAGTGACCCCCCCACTCTTGTCAGGAAGGACCTCTGCAGGCCCCAGACTGCCAATCAATTGCATTTATTGAGCACCTGTGCAGAGCACTAACTATGCCTAGCTCATAGAGCAAGGGCTTGGGAGGCGGAAGGACCTGGGTCTAATCCCCACTCCGCTACCTTTCTGCTGGGTGACCTTAGCCAAGTCACTTAACTTCTTTGGGCTTCAGTTACTACATCTGCAAAAATGGGGATTACAGTTATGAGCTCCATGTAGGACTTGGGCTGGGTCCAACCTGATTAACTTGCATCTATTCCAGGGTTTAGTACAGTGCCTGGAACCTAGTAAGTGCTTATCAGTTACCACAAAAAAAAAATACAATACTGAGCACTTAGGAGAGTACAACAATCAGATCATCTTGTATCTAGATGGTTAGTACTGTGCTTGACGTATAATTAGTGCATCACAAATGCCACCATTATTAATAGAGTTAGATGACATAATCCCAGACCTCAAGGATTTTATAATCAGGCAGGGGACTCGGTAAAATAAATGATCCGATTGCGGCGGGGTCAGAATTTATTAGCTGCCTAGACTCAGCTGAGTTGAGCTGGGCCTCAAACCACATGTTGGAAAATGCCCGCCAGCACAGCCCGAGCACAAGGATAGGTGAGAGAAGATGGAAAGGATTCTAATTTCCCAAGAAAGAAGAAGGAGCTTACTTGAAAACAAGGGAACTCTGAAATCTGAGGAAACTTGCTGGGAGGTGGGGTTTTTTTATGGTATTTGTTAAGCGCTTACTATGGGTCAAATACTCTTCTAAGCACTGGGGAAGATACAAGTTAATCTGGTCACATACAGTTCCTGTCCTGCATGGGGTTTACAGTCTGAGTACAAGGGAGAACAGGAGGGCTAAGGCACAGAGAAGTTGAGTGAGTTGCACAAGGTCACAGAGCAAGCAATTGGCAGAGCTGGGATTAGAACCCAGGTCCTGACTCCCAGACCCATGCTCTTTTCTCTATGCCATATTGCTTCTCCTTGGGTTTTTTTTTTTTAAATGGCATTCGTTATGCAGTTACTATGTGCCAGGCCCTGTTCTAAGCGCTGAGGTGGATACAGCAAATTGGGTTGGACATGTTCCCTGTCTCACATAGGGTTCACAGTCTTAATCCCCATTTTACAGATGAGGCAACAGAGGCCCAGAGAAGTGAAATGATTTGCCCAGGGTCACACAGCAGACAAGTGGTAGAGCCAGGATTAGAACCCAGGTACTTCTGACTCCCAGGTCCACTAGGCTGTGCTGCTTCTCAGAGGTAAGTGTAACAGTAATAATCACACTTACTCTGTAAGTGTAATATTACACTTATTACAATGATTATGCTTACTGTGTGCAGAGCACTGGGCTAAGCATTTGGGAGTACAATATAACAGACGCAGTCCCTGCCCACGAGGAGTTTACTGTGTAGAGGGGCCCAGAATGGTGTACTGATCACCTATGAACTCTCTGAAGTCTGTCCCAACCCAGTCCTCATCCTCATGATCAAGTTGAGCTTGGAAAGTTGATCCCTAGATTCCTCCTCTCCAGTTACCATAATAATAATATTAATTAATAATAATTGTGGTATTTGTTAAGCATTTACTACATGCCAGGCACTGTACCAAACCTGGGGGAAGCAGCATGGTTTAGTGGAAAGAGCATGGGCTTGGGAGTCAGAGGACGTGGGTTCTATTCCTGGCTCTGCCACTTGTCAGCTGTGTGACTTTGGGCAAGTCACTTAACTTCTCTGTGCCTCAATTACCTCATCTTTAAAATGGGGATTAAGACTGTGAACCCCACATAAGACAACCTGATAACCTTGTATCTATCCCAGCGCTTAGAACAGTGCTTGGCACAAAGTAAATGCTTAATAAATACCACCATTATTATTATACAAGCTAATCAGGTTGGACACAGTCCATGTCCCACATGGGACTCACAGTCTTAATCCCCATTTTACTGATGAGGCAACTGAGGCACAAGGAAGTAAGGTGACCTGCCCAAGGTCATACAGCAGACAAGTGGCAAAGCCGGGATTAGAACCCCAGTCCTTCTGACTCCCAGCCCCATGATCTATCCACTAGGCCACCTCGATCTACCGCCCCTTCTTCCTCCACCTGTAGATAATTTTGGTTTGCCTCTCCCATTAGATCAATAGCTCCTTGAGGGCGGAGGCACGTGTCTTTCTTCACTTTCATTCGATCCAGTGAAATTTATTGAGTGCTTACTATGTGCAGAGCACTGCACTAAGTGCTTGGGAGAGGCAGACCTGTTCTCCACCTACTTCAACTGTCCCAGGTGCTTAGTACAGAACTCTGTATGCAGCAGGCACTCAAATGTCATTGATGACGATAACTTCTTTTGAGTTCTGTGTTAAATTTGCATGTCACAGACAGGCAAAAATGGCCCACTGCATATGAGTGAACAAAATCTGATTTCCTGAGGATGTGGAAAAGAAATAACCACAACCAAGGCAGCGAAATGCAGTATATAAAATTCCTTGAAAAAAGCATTCTCAGTCTTCGGTGTTCCCGCGGGAGCCTCCGAATGGCTCACACAGGATGTTCATATATCTTTTAGGACGCTGTCCCTTCCAAAAGCTACGTGGAGAGAGTAGTTAGGCTGATTCTGAAGTGGAAGGCACAGAAGATTAATTGCCTGCGTGGTCGTTTTCATATTTTCAGCCCATACTGCTTTCTTCGAGCTGATTTAAGACTATCTTATCCTCGCTCAGTATTGCACTTTTAATGCAATAATGTCAGCAGCGAGGATGAAAAATAGCCAGCCGGAAAGATGGACATTTTTATGTCAGTGTGTTCACAGACATATATGTGTCTGCGGGTACATCCTGTACACGTATGTGCTGACACGGAGGCGTCATATAAATTCTTCCCCTCTTTAAGCCCGCCCAAGATGCCGCGGTTAGGGTTGAGAGAAGATTCTCGGAGCTCTCGTGGGAAGGTCAAAGCAATCACACAATGAGGCTTGGTCCCTTGAAGAGGCCTCCTGAAAGAGGTGAACCTTGTACTCGATTGAGTCAGAGTTCAGGCTACTCATTAGAAAAGGTTGACGCTGTGAGAGCAACTAAAAGATTTCCCACCCACCCCCATCCTGGGAATAGAATCATTTTGAGCTCCAATTAATAACTTAGACAAGTCACCTTTCTCAATGAACCTATTATCGAAGCAGTGAGCTTTGCATTTCTGCATTACCTAATCACTAGTAATAACAAGCGGAAAAGTGGTACTTGACAAGCACTTACTGTGTGCCAAGCACTGTACTAAGTGCCGGGGGTGGGGGGAGAAATGCACAAAGATAATCAGACGAGACATAGTCCCTGTCCCACATCGGGCTTACCATCTGTGTGCAGAGCACTGCACTAAGCACTTGGGAGAGTAGACATATTCCCTCTCTACAACAAGCTTACAGTCTAGGGGGGAGACGGACGTTAAAATAAATTACAAAGTGCATTTTCTCCCTACGTTTAGTACAGTGCTTTGTCCAATCAATCGATAGTATTTACTGACCACTAACCATAGGCAGAGCCCAAAGTAGGAGCTAAATAAATACTATTACCACTTAAAGGGTACAGATCCAAGTGCAAAGGTGATGCAAAGGAAGAGGGAATAGGGGAAATGGTGGTTTAGTCAGGAAAGGCCTCTTGGAAGAAGTGTGCCTTCAATAAGACTTTGAAAGGGGGGAGAGTGGTGGACTGTTGCACAAGAAGGGGGAAGGAGTCTCAGGACAGAGGGAGGACATGGGCAAGCATTCGGCAGTGAGATAGACAAGATCGAAGTCCAATGAGTAGGTTGGTATAGAAGCAGGAAATCAGTGAGGTACGATAGGAGGGGGCGAGCTGATTGAGTGTTTTAAAGCAAAAGCTATGGCAAGAAATTTCTGTTTGTTAAGGAGGTGGACAGGCAAGCACTGGAGGTTCTTGAGGACTGTACTTTCCAAGCACTTACTACAGTGCTCTGCACACAGTAAGTGTTCAATAAATATGACTGAATGAAGGAATGAGTGGAGAGACATGGACTGAACTTTTTTTTAGAAAAATGATCTGGGCAGCCGAGTGAAGCATGATTTGAGTGGGGAGAGACAGGAGGCAGGGAGGTCAGCGAGGAGGCTGCTGCCATAGTCTTCATCTGCCACTTTTCTTCTGAACGTTCCAGAAGCACCCCCTGCCCCCCCTCCCAAAATGGGGGTCACAAACCTCATCAGATACCATCCTTTGCTCAAGTGTTTTTTCTTATTCTCCTTTCCTTGAAGGGCCTGCTGTACTTGAGAGTGTACACACATACAAACATATACACTCTCTCTCCCTCTCCTTCTCTGTCTCACTTGTCCTTTCTATCTGAAGAAGCAGCCATGGAGAAATTCACCTGTGAGTGTGTGACTAGAAAGACCAGTGCAGGACCCCACAGTCTCAGCCCGGTTGTGTACGCACAAAGGCAGTCCCCTGTTGTGTTTGTTGCTTGCCTCCCTGCCTCATGAGAGCTACAGGCCTCAAAAGAATCCTCACAATACCTCTCCTGGCAAACATTTTATACTGGGGTTATACTCAGGCCAGCCTATTTTTCTCAAAAAAGACCCTAGTGTCAGAAAGAAAATGACAGCAAAGGTAGAAGATACAATATAATTATGGTATTTGATAAGCACTTACTATGTGCCAGGCACGGTACTAAGTGCTGGGGTGAATACAGGCAAATCAGGTTTGACACAGTCCCTGTCCCACTTGGGGCTCACAGTCTCAATCCTCATTTTACAGATGAGGAAACTGAGGCACAGAGAAGTGAAGTGTCTTGCCAAAGGTCACACAGCAGGCAAGTGGCAGAGTCAAGATTAGAACCCATGACCTTCTGACTCCCCTCTGGTAGCCTGGAGACCCAGGTTAGGGTTCTGCCTCAACCACCAGCCTGCTGGGTGACTTTGGGCAAGTCATTTACCCTCTCTGTGCCTCAGTTTCCTCATCTGTAAAATGGGGATGAGCTATCTGCTCTCCCTTTCTTTTCAAGTGGGATCCCCATGGGGGATAAGGATTGGGTCCCATCCAATTTTCTTGTATCTTCCCCAGTATTATGCACAACTGTGATCTTGTACATAGTAAGAGCATAACAGACACCCCTTTTCAAAACTCATCACTTTGCTTTAACCAAAATATGAATCATCTGAATGGAAAGAAATCACTCAGGCCAATGAGCCACTGCAAAAGAAATACTGTTACCTCTAAACAATTACATGCACTGGAAAGTTTAACTTGCTTTACTTGAAAAGTAAGTGCCCGGAAAAATGATGAAAGCTTGATGCTCACAGTCACACTATTCAAAATCATGCAGTGCTTTCCAAAGCAGTTGTCCGCACATGAGTCCCCAAATCCTGCTTTGGCTCCCTAGCCAAAATTTCATACGTTTACCATGACTTGGGCCTTTTGTTTATTTTCAATCCATCAATCAATCGTATTTACTGAGTGCTTACTATGTGCAGAGCTTGAAAGAGTACAATATAACAGAGTTGGTAGACATGTTTCCTGCCTGCAACAAGCTTACAGTCTAGAGGGACGAGCTTACAGTCTAGAAGGGGTCTAGAAGGGTTTATAATCCAGAGGGAATTATAAGAATCTAATTGCATTGCTCCTTCAGTTCAGATAACCTTAAATCATTGGCTTAGAAATAAACTTGATTTACCTCAAGAGGAAATACGGCAACCGTTTTCGGAACTGCTGCATTGGTGCAAGCCACATGGATCAAAAGATCCTACCTTACATGGACAACTTCAAAACAAAATGGCAGTGGCAATAGGAGTGTTGTGGATGCCCACTCTTCCTTCCTCCACCACCCCAATGCTCCCAGATTTCTACTGGAAAAGGAAAGTCTGCGTATATTCCCAGAGGCTCCCTGGACTATTTCTAGGATTGCTCCTGAGCTGCAAGTGGGATACATAAGAGGACCTGTGATCAAATTCCTTGCTGTGTGACAGTGGGCAAGACACTTTATTTCTCTGTGCCTCAGTTCATTCTGTTAAATGGAGATTAAGGAGCTGATCTCCCTCCTACTTACACTGTGAAATCCATTCAGGACAGGTACTGTGTCCAACCTAATTAACGTGTACCTATCCCAGCGCTTACAACAGTGTCTGACACAAAGTAAGCACTTAAATACCTTAAAAAAAGAGGAACTCCATCACCAGGTGGTCCTCCTTGTGACCACCTCCACCCTCATTCCCCTTCACTGCTTGGGGAAGCAGCATGGCCTAGAGGATAGAGCAAAGGCCTGGGAGTCAGAAGAACTTGAGTTTTAATGCTGGCTCTGCCTCTTATCTCCTATGTGACTTTGGGAAAGTCATTTCACTTCTCTGGGCCTCAGTTACCTCACCTGTCAATGGGGGTCAAGAACCCCAAAAAGGACAGGGACTATATCCAACCTGGTTAGTTTGTATCTACCCTAAGCTTAGAGTAGTGCTTGACACATAATAAGCACTTAACAAATACCATCATCATTATTATTACCACCTCATGGCCCTGCAGAGATTTTAAAAAGCCTCTTTCATAAGCCCAGTTTTGGGGTTAAGTAAAGTCCCTGTTCAGACCCAGGGCCCAGTGGGACCACAACAAGCCTTCAAATTCAGCAAGGACTGGTTCAAACCTCCACTCCAGGGCCAAGTCCAGCAGAAAGAGGAAAGTCCCAGGCTGGCCTCAGAGATGAACCAAAACCACAGCACCCATCTTGGGCCTTCTGGGGCAAAGCTACTGGCCAAATTCTATAGGGGGGGTGAGGGGGGCCTCCACTGACAGCCCCTCTCCACAAAGTCCTCAAGCTGGAGCCACAGTTAAATTTTTTTATTTTGTGTTCAAATGGCAATCATTAAGTGCCTTCTATGGTCTGGGTGCTGTACTAAGCACTGGGATAGATACAAGTTAATCAGTTTGGACTCAGTCCCTGACCCATATGGGGCTCACAGTCTTAGTCCCCATTTTACAGATGAGGTAACTGAAGCCCAGAAAAGTAAAGCGACTTGCCCAAAGTCCATCTCGACTCCTGGTCCTGCTAAGTGCTTCCGACTCAGTTGTTCGGTCTTTCCTGAGTTAGATCAGCTTTCCACGTTTGGAGACACACAGCGTGAAGGTAAGCTTCTGCTATCCCTCCTGATTTATCTTGGAGTAGGTCAGAGGTATTACCCATTATTTAAGGGGGACTTTTGAGTAAATACCCACCAACCAGGGAGGTAGAATATAAAGTTCCCCCCAAATCCCTGTGCAAGCAGAGGATCCCTGAGTGGACAGCGACAAAGCCTGCTTCCCGGAATTTCAAGACCACTGTTTAAAGTCCGAATGGACAAGAAGAAATATTGACCACAGTCAGTGCGTGAAGCTGAAATCCTACCTTAACTCTGAGTCCACCATTAGAGATTAGGCAATGCTCTGAGTGGTGACCAAGGAATCACAGCTCCTTCAGGTTTTAATGCCCTGTGGGAGAGTCGGGGAGAGAAAGAAGAGGGCTTATTTGGGGGAGAGGGCCTTAATTAAAATAAAGTGGGCTGAGTGGAGGGAAGGGGAGTCTGAAATGACAAATAGCAAGGAAATTTGGCCTAGTGGAAAGAGCCAGGACCTGGGAGTCAGGAGGCCTGGGTTCTAACCCCGGCTCCACCACTTAGCTGCTGGGTGACCTTGGGTAAGTCACTTAGATGGGGCTTCGGTTACACGTGGACAACCACCTCCCTCTTAGAGCTAGCATCTCTTCCCACCTCTAAAAGACCCCCAAAAAAGTCAAGGCAGCCTAAAAATAAAGGACATTTTTGTAAACCAAAGATGTGCATGAGGCTCTGTAAGAATGACTGATTACCCTCCCCCACACTAGATGAGGTCGATTGACTTCTGGCGTCTTTGACTCCCGATCGTTCGATTTCCAGGGAATGTCATTCCTTCTGAGAGCGGTGGTGGTGGTGGCACCAGCATATACAGGAGCACACAAATCACAGAAAATAAATGTCGTGGAGAACTGGAGAAGGGATTCCACACAGGGCCAGCTTCCTTGACGCAGTGAAAAATTCCTTCAACTCAACTTCTGCTCCACTGATGCTTTGCTTCTGTCCTGTGTAACAAATGGCCCTGCTGCCGCCATCTTAGAGAGGTCCACAGGGACAAGTAGTCCTCGCCTCCCCCATCTCTCTGAGGGTGGGACCGCCGCCATCTTTGTGAGGAACTTCACTGCTGACCCCTCTGGCATCATGCCCTGAGGCAATCAATCACCTACTATCCGCAGCTGACCCTGGACGCCCGAGCCACAATGCCTTCCCCCCAAAATTCACCTGCTGTCCCATCGGGACCCTCACATCACACCCAAGACCTGTCACCTGGGAGGATGGAAAGGGTGGGGCCTCTGGATACCAACCCTTGTCCCAGCCTCTGAGACCAGAAGGAGAGAGTGAGCCAAAGGAAATGTGAAAGGTTTGAAAGAAAGTCATCATAAGGGCGCTGAGACAGGCTTGAAGGTGAGCTGCCTTTCCTTCCTCTCAGCCGGTGTCCAGGCCAGAAACCTCCACACGGAAAACTCCTGCCGCCCTGGAAGAGTCTGGGAGGGCTATCACTCCATTCGCTCACTCCTTCTGGTCTCTGAGGCTTCTGGTCTCTAGGTTCCAATTGGGGTCATCCAGGGGGCTGGGGGGTTGGGGGGAAGGGGGCGATAGCACCCACCAGCCCCGCCTGACATCCTCTCCACCCCCAAGATGGCAGTGGGTGAGAGGCATCAGTCCTGATGGGACAGAGGAATCTCTGGGACTCTAAAGATATGGCTCTGGCAAATCAGAACGCCAGGCCTGCCTCAACCCCATTCCCAAAACTCTTTCTGCCCCAGAAGCGAAGTCTAAAAGCATTGGTTCCTCTCAGATTCAGACAGGAGCAGTGTGGTCTAGCAGAAAGAGTACAGGTCTGGGAGTCAGATGACCTGGGTTTGAATCGCAGCTCTGCCACTCATCTACAGTATGACTTCGGACAAGTGTCTTAATTTTGCCTCAGTTTCCTCTTCTGTAAAATGGGGATTAAATACCTGTTTTCCTACCCACTCTTAGACTGTAAGTCTCATGTGGGGACAGGAATTGGGTCTGCACTATCTTGTATCTACTCAATCACATAGGACAGTGCTTGGCACACAGAAAGCACTTAATAAATACCACAATTATTCTTACCATTATTATTCTATTATCATTATTAGAGGACTCTTGCTTCTGGAAGTTCAGTGCTCCCACACTGTTCATGTGCTGAACCTTCTGATCTGGGCCTTCAGTTTTCAAAGCCCAAAGATTAACAGAAAATCAGCAGATTTAGAAAACAGTTTAAGTCTGTATTGGTAGCTCGGATCTACCCCAGAGTTCAATACGGTGCCTGGCACATAGTAAGCGATTAACAAATACATCCGCTGCCTCAAGTTCCTCTTCTCCATTTTCTCCTTGATCCTTTCCAATATGGCTTCTGTCCACTTCACTCCACAGAAACCTCCCTTTCAGAGGTCATAAGTGAACTCCTTCTTGCCAAATCCAATGGCCTCTATTCCATCCTAATCCTCCTCGACTTCTCAGCTGCCTTCAACTCTGTTGACCAACTGCTTCTCCTGGAAACATTATCCAATCTCAGCTTCACTGACACTGTCCTCTCTTGGTTCTCCTCCTATCCCTCCGTCTTCTTGTTCTCAGTCTCTTTCATGGGCTACTCCTCTGCCTCGCACACCCTAACTGTGGAAGTCCCTCAAGGTTCAATTCTGGGTCCACTTCTATTCTCCAACTACACCCACTCCCTTGGAGAGCTCATTCACACCCATGACTTTAAATACTACCTTTATGGGGATGATTCCTGAGTCTACATCTCCACCCCTGATCTCTCGCTCCTTCTCTGCAGTCTCATATTTCCTCCTGCCTTCAAAACATCTCTACTTGGATGTCCTCCCGTCACCTCAAACTTAACATGTCCAAAACAGAACTCTTTTTCTTCCCATCCAAATCCTGTCCTCTCCTTGATTTTCCCTTCACTGTAAAGAGCACCACCATCCATCCTATCTTACAAGTCCATAAGCTTGGCATTAATTGTACATTCCAAGCGCTTAGTACAGTGCCCTGCACATAGTAAGCGCTCAATAAATACTATTGAATGAATGAATTCTTGACTCCTCTCTTTCATTCAACACATATTCAATCTGTCACTAAATCCTGTCAGTTCAACCTTCACAACATCCCTAAATTCCTCCCTTTCTTCTCCATCCAAACTGCTATCATGTTAATCCTAGTATTTTTCCTACCCCGCCTTGATTACGGTAACAGCCTCCTTGCTGACCTCCCTGCCTCCTGTCTCTCCTCACTCCAGTACATATATCACCCTGCTGCCCAGATCATTTTTCTATAAAAACATTCAGTCCATGTTTCCCCCATTCCCCAAGAATCTCCAGTGGTTGCCCATCCACCACCACATCAAACAGAAACTCCTTACCATAAGCTTTAAAGCACTCAGTCCCCTTGCCCCCTCCTACCAAACCTTGCTGCTCTCCTACTACAACCCAGCCCACACACTTCACTCCTCCAATGCCAACCTTCTCACTGTACCTCAATTTCATCTATCTCCCTGCCGACTTCTCACCCACATCTTGCCTCTGGCCAGGAACGCCCTCCCTCCTCATATCCAACAATTACTCTTCCTACCTTCAAAGTCTTATTGAAGGCAGAGTTCCTCCAAGAGGGCTTCCCTAAGACCTTATTTCCTCTTCTCCCATTTTCTTCTGCATCACCCCAATTTGCTCCCTTTATTCATCCCTCCTTCAGCCACACAGTACTTAAGCACATCACTATAATTTATTTATTTACATTAATGTCTATCTCCCCCTCTAGCCTGGAAGCTCATTGTGGGCAGAGAATGTGTCTGTTATTTTGTACTCTCCCAAGTGCTTAGTTCAGCACTCTGCTCACACTAAGTGCTTAATAAATACAATTGATTGATTGACTGATTGATAGGCCACACTGTTCTCCCTTCAAAGAACTTGTCTTCATATTACCACATCACAAGGACAACGGCAGGGTTTGTAGTGCATTCGGGAGGCACTAGATTCCAAATAACAGATGGGCTTCAGGCATTTGAACTGTATTTTTAATATTATTTTTTTAAAAAAATTTGATCACTGACAGAGGTTTTATTAAGGACCTCATTACAGCTGTTTTCCTCTCCTGCACCATTATTATTAACAGCTCCATGAGTTTGAGGCTTTAAGAAACTCGTTATCTTCTAAAACACATACAGCACAGCCTCCCCAATTCTCACTCTGCTAATCCAAGCGGCTGATAACATTCACCAAATATCAGGCAGCCTTAGCCTTACCCTGCTGCCAGGTGGAGATTTCCACAAAGAGAAGCCCAGAGTGAAGTCTCAGGGTATTGCTGCAGAATACACGAAATAGGACAAAGCTGTCAGTCAATCGTATTTACTGAGCATTTACTGGGTGCAGACCACTGTTCTAAGCAGTTGGGAGAGTACGGTCCAACAATATATCAGACATATTGCCTGACCACAGCTAGCTGGCCCTCTTTGAATATAATCAATATTTTAAAGTAGACAGGTACAAAAATCCCACACGGATCATGAGGCAGGATACGTTCTGTGTGACCCTGGACAAGTCACTTAACTTCTCTGTGCCTCAGCTACCTCATCTGTAAAATGGAATTAAGACTATTAGCCCCAAGGAACACAGATTGGGTCCAACCTGATTAACCTATATATACCCCAGTACTTAGAACAGTGCTTGACGCACAGTAAGTGATTAACAAGTACTATTATACCACTTTAAAAAGTGCCTAAATACCATAAAAAAGGGATCCCTTGATTCTGCTCATGTGTCTTCATGAGCTAATTGCAAATATTCCCTATTTGGAGATGTGAATAGCTTAGTCTTGGGTAGAGAAGGTGTCTGCCAACTCTATTGTATTGTACTCTTTCATGTGCTTAGTACTGTGCTCTATACATAGCAAGCGCTCAATAAATGCCACTGGTGATGAATATGGAAGATCTGACTGCTTTGTAAAGGCCATGTTGGCTTTCACTTCAATCAATCAATCAAATTTACTGAGTGGTTACTGTGTGCAGCAAGTGCTTGAGAAAGTACAATACAGCAGAGTTGGTAGACATGTTCCCTGCCCAAAACGAGCTTACAGTCTAGAAGGAAGGTAGGGGAAAACTGACAAATTTGTGAGGTAGGTGATGGTGCTCGATGCGGAATAACTTCTCAACAGATACCACTGATTATCAGTGAAATGATATATTCTGAGGCTCCTCACAAAGTATCTAATTTATATGTAGAATGTACTTTTCTCACTGAGGGAATAAGACCAAACATCGCCAATCTGATAGTCTCCCTTTACTTTGGAAATTCATTCATGGGAAGCAGAAAAGAAGTGTACAACTGAAATTGGGGGCTAGGGGAGAGGGAAGCAAAACAAAAATCGTCATCCCTTGTTCAGCTAGCTGGCCGTATTTATTAATTTAAGGTCTGAGAAAATAACACTGGCTTGCAGGTCGGTAAAGTTTTATTTAATTTATTTTCATTTTTAAGATAGATTTATGTTTGAGCCCTCTTCATACTTTGTGGGGATATTCCTGTATAACCCTTGTGACCCATTCTTAAACACTTGTCACTAGGAGCAGAGACACCAGGATCTTCCCCTAGCAATTCTTGCTCCAGTCACATAGAATGCTGTAGGAGACGTTTACCCTGGAGCAGCTGTAAAATTGTTTGCACAAAATGAATTCACAGTAACAATAATAATTGTGGTATTTGTTAAACACTTACTATGTGCCAGGCACTGTACTAAGCACTGGAGCGGATCCTAGAAAATAGGGTTGGACACAGTGCCTGTCCCACATGGAGCTCACAGTCTTAATCCCCATTTTACAGATGAGGTAACTGAGGACCAGAGAAGTGAAGCGACTTTCCCAAGGCCATACAGCAGACAAACGGCAGAACCAGAATTAGAACCCATGACCTTCTGACTCCCAGGCCTGTGCTCTATCCACTACACCATGATATTGCTAGTTGGGTCCCTGCCCCCTCACCCCACCAAAGAAAAAGCTCTGAAAAACCTTCAAACAAAGCACCCTGTTGCTTAGCAACTGGAGTGAAGCTAATCAACACAGCTCTGAATATTAATATTTTACCAAAACATGACTTTTCCTCCCATGGTCTCGGGATTGTAGCACCTTCCTCTCATAATTAAACTGACTTTTAAATGAAAAGACCTCCAATTAATTTTCTCTTAGCCAGATTCCTCGTGGAAACTGGAAGTAGGGGAAAGCTCATGAGAGAGGATCTCGAACTTCCCAGTGCAGGGCTGCTGATAGCATCACCGGCATGTATTAAGCGGTAATTGTGTGTTGAGCACTATTCTGCGTGCTGGAAAAGAGTACACAGGTGGGAATTAGACCCAATCCCTGTCCCGCCTGGGGCTCACAATCTGTTCTCAACCAATCAATCGGTCAGTCATATTTATCGAGCTCTTACTGTGTGCAGGGCACTGTACTAAGCCCATAGGGGAGTAAAATATCACCATATGACATAGTTGGTAGATACATTCCCTGCACACAATGAGTTTACAGTCTAGAGAGGGAGACAGACATTAACAGAAATAAATTATGGATATGGACTCATGCTGTGAGGATGAGGGAGGGGTGAATAAAGGGAGCAAATTAGGGGGACACAGAAGGGAGCAGAAGAAAAAGAAATGAGGGCCTAGTCAGGAAAGGACTCTTGGAGGAGATGTGCCTTCAATAAAGGCTTTGAAGGTGGGGAGGATAATTGTCCGTCAGATATGAAGAGGGAGAGCATTCCAGGTCGGGGCAGGACGTGGGCGAGAGGTCTGTGGTGAGATATCTATCATATTTATTGAAGGCTTACTGTGTGCAGAGTACATACTAAGCACTTTGGAGAGTCCAGTATAACAGAGCTGGTTGACACTTTCCCTGCCCACAAGGAGATTACAGTCTCTTACATGTGCCTCTAGTAATGGAAATTTCTATCCTTTTCTTGTTCCGTCGTAACTCTGGGATTTATGGGGTGAAGTCTCCCTCTTCCCTTGCTTCTATTGCCATGATGGTGACCCACTCCATTGCAGGAAGGAAGACATTTGTTGTCTGTCTCCCCCTCCTAAACCGTGAGCCCGTTGTTGGGCAGGGATTGTCTCTATCTGTTGCCGAATTGTACTTTCCAAGTGCTTAGTATAGTGCTCTGCAGACAGTAAGTGCTCAATAAATATGATTGAATGAATGAATCTCCATGACAACCCAACTTTCAGACTCTTGGAAAGGATGTGATTGCTAGTTAGATTGTTAGTGCTCTGCACACAGTAAGTGTTCAATAAAATCGACTGACTGACCCCTGCCCATAAGGAGCTTATGGCCTACCGCAGGAAGGCTGGAAAAAGAAGGGGTCCCTGTGGCCTTGGGGGTCTAAGATCCAGGAGTGAAAGCTTGTGGGTAACCACTGTGGTGGTGACAGGCTGGAGAGAACAGACACAGGAAAAAAGATGGTGAGGATGAAAGTGCTCTTACATTTTTCACTGTGGTATTTTGCTTTTAGTTCCTTCCTTTTGTCCCCTCTAACTCACCTCTGGACTTTTAATTGCTAAGTACTCGGGAAACGACAAGTGTTGAGTGCCTGTTACCATGATAAATGTGCAATTAAAGCTCCAGAAGCCAGAACGCTGGTTCCAAATTTTCCACTCTTCCCCCTGGCAATAAGTTCCACAGTGACTAGAAGCCTTAATTCCAGCCCCAGCCCCGCTTAATAGGCTCACAAAGAAAGAGTAGGACTGTATCTTGCGGAGGGCAAGCTACAAGGGTGAGGGGCTGAAACCACTTCTACATGTTATTGTTTGAATATGGCAACTGGTCTCTTAGGAAGAGCCTGGGGTAGATTGTTCCGCACAAACTATCGAGAAGAAGTTTAGGAAAATATTTTCTCCCTGTCATAGAAAAGGTTACAAGTGAATCCCTTCCTAGAGGCATAATAAATTAGAATACAAAAGATTCAGGAAAGAAAAACACTTAGGCGTGACATGAAAAATGCATGCAGGGTATGGAGGAGACAGATACAACTGTAAAGTGCCAAAAAGCCATGTGCTGTGTGACTTTGGGCAAGTCATTTCTTCTCTGTGCCTGTTATTTCATCTGTAAAGTGGGGATTGAGACTATGAGCTCCATGGGGCACATGGACTGAGTCCAACCAGATTATCTCGTATCTACTACAGTGCTTAATATAGTGACTGGCACACAATAGGTGCTTAAAATACCATAATTATTATTATTATTATCCAAAGATAATCTTCCTCCCTGCACCTATTTTCCATGGGCTGCCAGATAACCCAGAATAGCGGAGCTGGTCCCTTGCTCCTCTGATAATATCAATAATTATGGTATTTGCTAAGCACAGACTATGTGTGAGGCACTGTTCTAAGTGCTGGATAGCACCCAGAAGTTCTGCTTATGCTGAGCTTAACTTCTCCACTTCAATTTGAGCATCACTTGAGAGCAGTGAGTCATAAGGCAGCTTTTTCAAAACCCTCCCTTCATTTTAACGGTTGATGATGAGCATTCCTAGATAAATAAAAGGAGAGGTGGGTGGAGGTAGTAGAATCAGAGCATTAGGGAAAAAAAAAGTTCTCAGTACAAACACAACCTTAGCCTGAAGGGCCGTTTTAGTTATGTCTTAATAAAACCCTGGACAGAAAGATGTGCTAAGGTTGCACTCTGTGGAGAGATGAGCATCCAACTTTATAAGCTTTAGAACTTTAGAAGCAGCGTGGCGGAGTGGACAGGGCCTCCTTGTTTCTCGTTCCTTTCGAACCTTTTGCCGGAGGAGAGCCGCTCCTTTCTAGATAACACTGCCATGATTCAAGTTTTTCCAGCATTCCTGCTCGATCATTTGTCTTTCTATATCTCTACAACTTCAAAACTACACTGACCTGCCCAACCAAAAACTAAGGGTCATTTCTAATATTCATAATAATTGTTATTATTAATAGTATTAATAATTGCAGTATTAGTTAAGCATTAACTATGTGTCAAGCACTGTTCTAAGCACGGGGGTAGATACAAGCTAATCAGGTTGGACCCAATCCCTGTCCCACCTGGGGCTCACAATCTTAATCCCCATTTTCCAGAAGAGGTCATTGAGGCACAGAGAATTGAAGTGACTTGCCCAAGGTCACACAGCAGACTATATCCCAGCTCGCCCTCTTCTTTCCTCTCAATCTCACCTACTTGCTCTTCCTCGTTCTTATATCTCTCACCACCAACTGCTTGCTCACATCTTCCTCCATCCCTGGCTCTTCTACCTCCTTCATAACCAACACTTCACAGCTCTCTCCATCTTCAAAGCCTTTCTGAAATCACATTTCCTCCTCCATGATGCTTTCCATGATTAATTTCTAATCTCCCCACCTTATGTTCTCCAACTCTCCTATAAGCATTTTCATAACTTAAATACTCCTAGCCCCCTGCCATAGCCATTTATATACAAAACATACTTTTGCTATGGGCAGGGAACATGTCTGCTAATTCTGTTGTATTGTACTCTCCCAAGTGCTTAATACAGTACTCTGCACATATTAAACACTCAATAATTTCAACTGATTGATTGCTTCCTATTTGTAATTTAGTCACCTGCCCACCTCCCACACTAGCCGGCAAACTAACTGTAATGAATTCTACCAAGTTTAAGCGATGCTCTGCACATAAAAGATGCTCAAAAAATGCCCTTGCCTGAGAAAGCGATTCAACTACAGAAAAGTATTTCTCCTTTGCCATCCTGGCCCCCAAAAGCACAAAGCACGAAGTACATACCCATAATTTATTTTAATGCCTGTCTCTCCCTCTAGACTCTAAGCTACTTGTGGGCAGGGAATGTGACTTCTAATTCTGTGGCATTATACTCTCCAAAGCGCTTAGTCAGTGCTCTGCACATTGTAAGCGCTCAGTAAATACCACTATTTGTTTGGTGAGACAAGGAGGGAGAGAGGGAAGGAGGGAGAGAGGAAGGCTGAAATCAATCTGGAAGAGGTAGCAGCAGAGGCTGCAGTGGCATTGAAAGCACTGCATTAAAAGCCCTCTCAGCGTAGGAATCTGGTGCGGATTGGAACCGAAATAGGAATTCCTACCAATAAAACTCGGCAACAGTTGTTACATCAGCTGCATTGCTGGACCAGGTAACATTGGACAGCACTCTTGGGCTAAACAAAGAGAAAAGTAGGCCTTGTGGGTTTCTGCGGTTTTGACTAATGGGACCGATTCTGAGAAAGAGAAGAATTTGACCCAGAAAAACCCACATTAAACATCCTTTCTCAAGAATTGTAATTGTGTACACATCGTGTACCTCTCCCCACAAACATTTATGCTTCGCATACACATACTATTACCCTGACTTTTCCTATCCTACATCTTTGCCCTCTGCCCCACTCCTATTGTAAATGAGGCACTGCATAATTGACACGCCCGCCAGGAAGCTTAGTCGGCTGGTGGGAATCCAAGATACCATTACCATGGCGACCACACTCTGTATCATCCATGTCCTGAACACTTAATGCCTTCTACTTTGATGCCACTGCTCTCTGCAAAGAAGGAGCTTTGGCTGTTTTTTAGACTTGGTTCACAAGTCATCTATTTGGGCTATGGCTCTGCTAATAGCACCAGAAGGTTTTATGAGAGTGACTTGTTTCCCCCATTTCCTGTGGAAAGGCCAGGAGTCTTGCCTTTAATGACTGACATCTTGAAACCAGCTCCAAAAGATGCTCTTCTGGTTGGGTTTCTGATTCTACCCTGAGTAAAGAGAATAAAAAAACCAGTTTTTTGTCTGTTTTTTAATGGTACTACCTGCCAAGCACTGTTCTAAGCAATGGGGTAGATGCAAGATCCTTCTTCTTCATAGAGTCATCCAGTCAGACAATCGATGGTATTTATTTAGCACTTACTGGGTGCAGAGCATTCATTCATTCAATCGTATTTATTGAGTGCTTCCTGTGTGCAAAGCAATGAACTAAGCACTTGGGAGAGGACAATACAACAATAAATGGACACATCCCCTGACCACAACGATCTTACAGTCTACTGGGGGAGACAGACATTAATATAAAGTACAGAAATGGACATAAATGCTGTGGAGCTGCACTGAATTAAGCACTTGGGAGAGACTGTTGCAGGCAGGGGATGTATCTATTTTTATTTTGTACTCTCCCAAGCACTTAGTACAGTGCTTTGCAAAATGTGAGCACTCAATAAACATGATTAAATGAATGGATGAATGAATGTATGTATTCAATATAACAGAGTTGGAAGACACATTCCCTGCCAACGACTAGCTTACAGTCTAGAGGGGGAGGAAGACCTGAATATAAACTATGGGTATAGATAGTATGTTGCTGTGGCCAAGATGAGGACAGATAATACCCAGCTCCAAGCCTAAGTAAATCCTCATCTTCCCAGGGTCCAAAACAAGAAGTGACAGATCTGAAGAGAGGCAGGTTTGCAAAGGGTGAATAAGTTCATGTAATGTAGAATGGATTGGCCTTCTAGTAACCTTCTTACTGTTATTCATAATTAATAATAATAATAATGATGGGACTTGTTAAGTGCTTACTATGTGCCAAGCACTTTTCAGGGAGGTGCAAGTTAATCAGGTTGGACGCAGTTCCTGTCCCAAATGGGGCTCACATTCTTCATCCCCGTTTTCCAAATGAGGTAACTGGGGCTCAGAGAAGTGAAGTGATTAGTCTAAGGTCACACAGCAGTCACGTGGTGAAACTGAGATTAGAACCCAGGTCCATCTGACTCCCAGGCCCATGGTCTATCAACTAAGCCATGCTGTTTCTCTCAGCTATTTGCTTGTATCCACCTGAGCGCTGAGTACAGTGCCTGGCACATAGTAAGCACTTAACAAATACCACAATTAATATTATTTTTATCTCCCTCTCTCCAGATCCGGATTCCCTGCCTCTCCCTTATCTAGCCCTCTTAACAATAATGAAGATGCCATTTTTCAAGTGCTATGCGATAACCCCTGTGCCAAATTGCTGGGATATTCATTCATTCAATTGCATTTATTGAGCACTTACTGTGTGCAAAGCACTGTACTAAATGCTTGGGAAAGTACAACAATAAGCAGATACAATCCCTGCACACAACAAGCTTACAGTTTAGAGGGGAGTCAGACATTAACCTAAATAATCAGACACAGTCTCTGCCCCACACAGGGTACCTTCTACAACAGAGGGATAACAGATATTTTATGCCCACTTTGCAGATAAGGAAAGTGAGGCATAGAGTACCATGGTCACACCACAGGCAAGTACCAAAGCCAGGTCTCCTCAATTCCCAGTCCTGTACTCTTTCCTCTACTCACACCTTGCATACCCTCCACCTCCTTACCAAACTTCTGCCAGGCAACTTGAAAAGGAAATGCAGCTCAAAGAGGAACGCCAGTCAAACTTCAAGTCAGGTCAAACTTGAAGTCAAACAATTTGCAAACAGGTCCTTGGTCTTTGGCTAACACCTGCATTGCTCTTTCAAAGAGCAGACCAGACGGAACAGGCAAGTATTTAACCAAGTAGCTGCAAATAAATCCCTGGTTTTTGTTCAGGTCAAGTCTATATTAGGGGGATAATCAAATTAACACTCTTCCTAATTGTGCTAATTCCCATTTTTGGTGCTCTGTGGGCATTAATGCACAGCTCACGAATGCTAATGAAAATGCAGAGTCAAACTAATTATTCCAGATAGACTGACTACTGCCATCATACCCTTTGCACCACCCGTTTTGGCTAGGGGGTAAGAGCAAAAGTGAGGAGCTTTTTTCCATCTGGAGACAATACTGGTAGTAATTATAGCATGTAGAAGCTCCTTATGGAGAGAGATTGTACTTACCTACCCTAGTGTCCCCTCCCTAGTGCTTAACACAGTTCTCGGAATACAGTAAGCGTTCAGTAAATACCACTGATTGACTGTGGGCAGTAAGCTCCTTGTGGTCAAGGATTGTGCCAACCAACTCTTTCATTGTATTGCACTCTGCCAAGCGCTTAGTACCCTGTACCGCACAAAGTAACTGCTCAATAAATATCATCGACGGATTGATTAGCCTTCTGGAGTGGGGAAGGGAGGGGAGGAGATCCTCTCTGCACTCAGAAATGTCTGCTGGGTCATCAGAGTTCTTTCTCTGGGGAGGTGACACTCTAGCAGCTTTTCCACAAAGGAACCCGGCCTCAAGAGGCCTAGTTAGAAGAACCCAAGCGTGGCTCATTGGAAAGAGCACGGGCTTTGGAGTCAGGGCTCATGAGTTCGAATCACTTGTCAGCTGTGTGACTGTGGGCAAGTCACTTAACTTCTCTGTGCCTCAGTTCCCTCATCTGTAAAATGGGGATTAAGACTGTGAGCCCCATGTGGGACAACCTGATTCCCCTGTGTCTACCCCAGCGCTTAGAACAGTGCTTGGCACATAGTAAGCGCTTAACAAATACCAACATTAACATTGATTAGATGCCTGCCCTGACCAACTGTACCAGCTGAAACTTTGTGTGGCCACCAATAAAATGATCCAATCACAATAAAAATTGTTCACCTCTTTGTCTGGCTACTTTCAACTTAAAATCAATTTTTGCTATGAGCCTAATCTTGAAAAGGTGCAGTCTCCTCAAAATATGATGAGGAAAATATTACTTGAGGAACACTGTTCTAAACTCTCAGATAGGGGCAGAGGTTCAAGTAGACTAGACTTAATATACGATACCCTAAACTATACTTCACATTTTCACCCCACCCTCAACAACCCAGTAAGACAACACTGGAAAATTTCCCCAATGACTGAAGATAAACAGGACGCCTACTCTAATTATAATTATTTTGCTGTTTATTAAGCACTTACTATGTGCCAAGCATTTTACTTACCACTGAGGTAGATCAATCAATAATCGATCAATGGTATTTACTGAGCTCTGAACTAAGCACGTGGGAGAATAAAACAGAATCGGCAGACACGTTCCCTGCCCATAACAAGCTTATAGTCTAAAGGGGGAGACTGAGATTAATACGAATAATTTATAATATATGATTTAAAGACATGCACATAAGTGCTGCGGGGTTGGGGCTAATATCAAATGTCCAAAGGACACAGATCCAAGTGCATAGATGATGCAGAAGGGAGAGGGAGCCAGGGAAAAGAAGACTTAATCAGGGAAGGCCTCTTGGAGGAGGTGCCACCTTAAAAAGGCTTTGTAGATGGAGAGATACAAGATAATCACGTTGAACACAGTTCCTGTCCTATTTGGGACTCACAGTCTAAATAGGCAGGAGTAGGATTTAATCCCCACTTTACAGGTGAACAAACTGAGGCACAATAAAGTTAAGTGACTTGTCCAAGGCTCCAGAGCAGACAAGTGGCAGCTCAGGAATTAGAACCCAGGACCAGGCTCTTTCCACTAGGCCATGCTGCTTCCCGTTCTGGATAACTGTGGATAAATACTGTGGATATTTCGGGCTGAAATTGGTGATTTGGCCATTAATTCATTCATTCAATCATATTTATTGAGCGCTTACTGTGTGCAGAGGACTGTCTAGAGTGCAATACAACACTAAACAGACAGGAGGCTGAGACTAGGGCAAGTCACTTGACTTCTCTGTGCCTCAATTTCCTCACCCTTAAATGAGGATTCTACACACATTCTCCCTCCTATTTCGACCAGGAGCCCCACACGGGGCTGGGACGGTGTCTGACCCATATCTTGTTCTCTACCTCTCAGCACTTAGCCCAATGCTTGGCACGCCGTGAGCCCCCGACATATACCAGGAGGATGACGAGGATGATTATTGCTCGACCAGAGCCAAGACAGCAGACATTTGCCAGCAGTGGGTGGCGAGGTGTGACGGACTGAAATCGAGGCTGCAGCGGCAGGAGTGTCAAGGGGGCCCATTCTGTTCACTGGGGCTGCACAAGTGACTTGGCAATAAAACACTCCCGGCCTGCCTCACCTCACCTCAGCCCCTCTCTGGGAGCAAAGACCCCCTCCTTTCCAGGAAACCCTACTTCGGCAGCGGCTGAGGGAGAGGGTGGGGAGGTCAGGAGGGAGAACCTTCCATTCGCAACACCTAGCCGCCTGCCCCTCCCTTTGGAGAGGCCCGATAAAGATGTCACCAGAGACAGTCTCCCACTTCTCAGACACTTTGCTCACCCCACCCGCAAGGCCTGGCTTTGAAAGCTCCTCTGTTTGAAGCAGAGAGATGCAACCTGTTTGTCGGACTATTTTTAGCTCACGAAGAACCTGGCTGGGCCAGGAAGCGGCACGTTTTCTTCACAGGCCTGGGATCCAGGGAGGGTGTGAACAGCTCGGGCCCTGAGAACCGCTTTCCCCTCACCTGCTTTTTCTGTTCTGGAATGAGGTGCTTCTGAACAAGGCCCATGACAGGGTACAGGGTGAGGGGAGGGGAGAAGTTAAGGGGGAAGACAGGCTCTAGCCTGCTATTACCACGTCCTCCAAAATGGGCACGCACGCTTCACTCTAATTGAAATCAATATCAGATAGAGCTCCTGCATACAGAGAGACTCTCCGAGGAAAGGAGCTTGGGTCCTAGCCTCAGCTCCATGGGGATCGTCTCGGCAGAAGGAGCTTTGGAGGTTTTTTGTTTTTTTTCCTACACCAGCTAACAGAGTGATTTAACCATATATTGCTGGCAAGCAGAGCTCTCCATGAACAACAGATCGGCAAGAGTCATCTACCCTTCTGAAACACCATCAGGGCATTTCCTTTAACCTCAAATCTCGGTCTCGTCCCTCTCCTCCTGTTATAGCCAACATTCCATCAAAGTAGAAGTAGGGTGACCTGGAGGAAAGAGCCCAGGGCTGGGAATCAGAGGATCTGGGTTCTAATTCTGGCTCTGCCACTGTTTCTTGGCTTGGTGGAAAGAGCACGGGCTTGGGAGTCAGAGGTCATGGTTTCTAATCCTGGCTCCACTGCTTGTCAGCTGTGTGACTTTGGGGGAATCACTTAACTTCTCTGTGCCTCCGTTACCTCCTCTGTAAAATGGGAAGCCCCACTTGGGACAATCTGATTACTTTGTATCTACCCAGTGCTTAGAACTGTGCTTGGCACATAGTGATCACTTAACAAATACTATTATTGTTATCTTATCCTGCTGTGTGATAACATTTACCCTATCTGAACTGGGTTACAGTATTAGCTTCCTTGCTGACCTCCCAGCCTCCTGTCTCTTCCCATTCCAGTCCATACTTCACTCTGCTGCCTGGATCATTTTTCTACAAAACCATTCAGGCCACGTTTCCCCATTCCTCAAGAGCCTTCAGTGGTTGCCCGTCCACCACTGTATGAAAAAGAAACTCCTCACCATTGGTTTTAAAGCACTCAATCACCTTGCCCCCTCCTACTTCACCTCGCTACTCTCCTACTACAACCCAGCCTGCACACTTTGTTCTTCTAGTGCTAACCTCCTCACTGTGCCTCGATATCGCCTATCTGGCTGCCGACCCCTTGCCCTTGTCCTGGAAACATCCTCTCTTCTCAAATTAGACAAACAATAACCCTCCCCCCAACCCCCTGCTTCAAAGCATTATTGAAGGCACATCTCCTCCTAGAGGCCTTCCCTAAGCCCCTCTTTCCCCTTCTCTCACTCCCTTCTGCGTAGGGCTGACTTTCTCCCTTTGTTCTTCCTCTCTCCCAGCCCCTCAGCACTTATGTACATATCTGTAATTTTATTTGTATTAATGACTGTCTCCCCCCTAGATTGTAAACTCACTGTGGGCAGGGAAGGTGTCTGTTATATTGTACTTTCCCAAGCATTTAGTACAGTGCTCTGCACACTGTACGCACTCAGGTACAACTGACTGACTGACCTTGGGCAAGTCACTTAAGTTCTCTGGTTATAGGTTTCCCCAACTGTAAAATGGGGATTATATATCTGTTCTCCCTCGCTCTCAGACTGTAAATTCCATGTGGGACAAGGACCGTATCAGACCTGATTATCTTCCATTTTTATTCCAGCACTTGGAACAGAGTAAGGGTTTAATGAATATCATAATTATTAGTAGTAATAATAGTAGTAGCATCTATTGTATCTACTTGATGCAAGGCACTGGACTAGGCATTTGGGAAGTAAAGAATAAAGGAGCGACATGATCCCTGCCTAGAAGGAGTTTATAAACTAGCCAGAATGACAAGTACTCACATTATAGTACATTCATAAAAGTATGTACCACTGGGTGGTCAAAAAGAAATAACTGAGCGTACGTATATACGTGCATGCGGAGGAGGGTGTAAATGAGTTCAAAAGTGCTAGAGCCGGCAACAGTAATGATATGACTCTGGGTGCTGGGAAATCAATCGGAGAAAGCTTGTTGAAGGAGGTGGGTTGGAGGAGGTAGGATTTTAGGGGGAGTTAAAGGTGAGAGCTGTGGTTCCCCTGATGTACGTCTATGGACAATACACCCAAGTTTTCACTGAGCATCTTCAGGAAGCAGCGTAGCCCAGCGGATAGAACACACTCTGGGAGTCAGAGGACCTGGGTTCTAATTCAGCTTCTGCCACTTATCTGCTGTGTGACCTTGGGCAAGTTATTTCACTCCTCTATGCCTCAGTTCCCTCATCTGTGAAATGGGAATTCAAGTTCTGTTCTAATTTAGACTATGAGCCCCAAGTGGGACAGGGACTGTGTGTGACCTGATTATCCTGGATCTACCCCAGCTCCTAGTACAGTGTTTGTCATATAGTAAGTGCTTAACAAATACCACAGTTCACAGTTAAGTTTTTAGTTCAGTGTTCTCCACACAGAAAGCACTCAATAAATACGACTGAATGGATTATTGGGGAAGCAGCATGGATTAGTGGGTACAGCATGAGCCTGGGAGTCAGAAGGTCCTGGGTTCTATTCCCAGCTCTGCCACTTATCTGCTGTGTGACCTTGGGCAAGTCATTTTACTTCTCTGTGCCTCAATTACCTCATCTATAAAATGGGGATTTAGACTGTGAGCTCCATGTAGGACAGGGACTGTGTCCAACCCAATTACCTTGTTCCTATCCCAGCGCTTAGTAGAGCATCTGGCACATAGTAAGGACTTAACAAATATCACAACTATTAGTAGTAGTAAATAATAATAATTTTTAAGCTGATTTTCCTGGGTAAGACCTCTTGGTTGCAGTGGTACTTTCTGCTTGGTCTGGCTTCGTCTTATGTTCCAGTTCAAATCGTCACTGGTTGCTTATGTGGTCTGTTGTTGTCTGGGAGTGGGGAACTGTCGTGTTGACAACACATCCCTGACAACCCACATCAATCAGTGAGACAACACTATCTACCATGAGCTCACCCAGGTTTCAGGACAGATAGGGTGTTTAACCTGAAGCCTAACCAAGTGGAAAGCAGCACTGAATGGCAGACGTCCGCAATATGTCTGGTGAAACCCAGATCAAATATCACACGCCTTCCTACATCCGTATTTTCCCCCACGTATAATTACCCACAGAGTTCTTAACCATAAGCACTCGGGGCGAGACTGAACACTCCAATTTATCTCCCCCATCCTCAAAAACCTCTAACAGTTGTCCATCACTCTTTGTAATATGCAGAAATGCCTCACCATCAGCTTTAAGGCACTCAATCAATTCTCCCCTCCCTATTCGGGGTAGATATAAGATAATCGGGTCCCACATGGAGCTCATAGTAAAGACCAAGGATTCAAACTCCATTTTGCAGATGAGTCAGTCAGTTGTATTTATTGAGTGCTTACTTGTGCAAAGCACTGAACTAAGCACTTGGGAGAGTATAACATAATAAACAGACACATTCCATTGAAGTGACTCCTGGGAGTCAGGAGTCTAATCCCAGCTCTGCTACTTGCCTGCTGGGTGACATTGGGCAAGTCACAACGTCTCTGTGCCTCCGTTTTCTCAGTGCTCTGCACATAGTAAGCGCTCAATAAATACTATTGAATGAATGAATGAATCTGTAAAATGGGGATTCTCATTACTGTGAGCCCTGTAATAAGACAAGGAACGGGCCCAACCCAATTATCTCCTATCTACACTTCTTGGCACATAGTAAGAGCGTTACATATACCATAATTATTATTATTATTGTTTTTATAATTGGGAAAAATCAGCCCAACCACAGTCATGGAAAGCTGGGCTCTGGGCTACCATTCAGGAGGCAGGAAAGAGATGCTGGAGTCACTGTCAATCAGTCTCTCATTGGTTCAAAATGTAATAATAATAAAAATAATAACATCTTTGTTATTTGTTAAGTGCTTACCCCTTGACTCTATTTATTGCCATTGTTCTTGTCTGTCCGTCTCCCCCGATTAGACTGTAAGCCTATCAAACGGCAGGGACTGTCTCTATCTGTTGCCGACTTGTTCATTCCAAGCGCTTAGTACAGTGCTCTGCACATAGTAAGCGCTCAATAAATACTATTGAATGAATGAATGAATGAATGAATGTGCCAGGCACTTTATTAAGTGCAAGGGTGGGTACAATCAATTCGGGTTGGACACAGTCACTGTCCCATATGGGGCTCAGTTTTAATCCCCATTTTACAGAAGAGGTAACTGAGGCGCATAGACTTGCCCAAGGTCACCGAGGAGACATGTAACAGAGTCAGGATTAGAATCTAGGTCCTCCTGACTCCGAGGCCCTCCATGCTCTATCCATGCTGCTTCTGTCATGTGACAGATGATTGCCAGTCATCATTTATGTCAGGTGACTGACAATAACTATAAGTGGCGTTTATTTCCCTATTGATGGGCCTCTGGGAAAGAAGTTGGGCTGTTAGGGAAAAAATGCTGGGTGGATAGTCATTTTTTTTCCTGCTTTACAAGCCTGCATTATCCCATTACCTGATAGAGGACAGTAATTAGGAGGCCATTTTTCTTGGACAAATTTTTAATGAAGTTGAAAAGTACCTTAATGGTGTATTATCAGTTTGCTATATAAGAGGATTATTTTCCTGTCTCTCACTTACTGTGGTGCTTTGATGTTCCAGAAATGATTATTTTACAATTAGCTCCTTCTTTGGGTTAGGGCTGGAGCCTCCGAACTGCTTGTGCCTTTTGGGGCTCCCTACTGACCCAGCAGCTGGGAGGAGAGCCCAAGAGTTTCACACTTATAGCTTATTATCTGGTAAAATGCTAAAGAGGTGTTAATGTTCTCTGCCTTGCTTGAGCAGAGCTAAAAAAGTGGGTTTGGACAGAGGAGAGGCAGTCATTACGTCAAAAGTTCCAGGTCACTTTACCTAAAGTTTACCTATCTTCCATTTTACCACCCTAGGTCAGGATTTCTAGCCCAAAGGGTTACAAAGATCAATTAAATAATCAATCAATGGAATTTGTAGAGTGTTAACTGTGCACAGAGCACTTTACTAAGCCCTTGGGAGAGTACAATACACTGGAGTTGGCAGACACGCTCTCTGCCCACAAGAAGTTTACAGTCCGGAGGGGGAAAACTTCTCGGGTCCTAATCCCAGCTCTCTGCTACTTTACTATGGGCTTTGCGTGAGTCACTTTACTTCTCTGAGCTTCAGGCTTCCTCTGTAAAATGGACATTTAATACTTGTTCTCTCTCCCTCTTAGCCAGTGAGCCCCGTGTGGGATGGGGACTGTGTGGAATCTGATTTTCACATAATAATAATAATTGTGGTATTTGTTAAGCAATTACTAAGAGTTGGGGTGGGTACAAACAAATCAGATTGGAAACAATCCCTGCTCCACACGGGGTTTACAATCTTAATCCCCATTTTATAGACGAGGGAACTAGGGCCCAGAGAAGTGAAGTGATTTGCCCAAGGTCACACAGTAGACATGTGGCAGAGCCAGGATTAAAATCCATGTCCTTTGACTCTCTGGCCCATGCTCTAATCTCTAAACCACGCTGCTTCCTTGCCCTCCTACTAACTTGGAACTCTCTCCCACTCCTTACATGCCAGACCACCACACTCCCCACTTTCAAAATAATATTCACATCACATCTTGATTTGGCCTTCCCAGGTTAATCTTTTTTTCCCTGTCTTGCTTTTCCTTCTGTGTCATCTATGCACTTGGATCTGTGAACTTTGGACATTTGGTAGCTGTCCCTCTGCCAATCCCACAGCATTTAGGTACATATCTTTAAATTATGTATTATAAATTTATTTATATTAATGTTTGTCTCCCCCTCTACATTGTAAGCTTAGCATGCCTGCTAATTATGTTGTATTGTGCTCTTCCAAGTCCTTAGTACAGTGCTCTGCACATATTAAGGCTCAATAAACACCATCGATTGATTGACTGATTAAAGGGGGAGACAGACAATAAAATAAATTCAGGAAGCAAACGAGTATAAGGATGGGGGTGAAGGGGGAAAAGAGTGCCTAAATGCTTGGGGATGGAATTAAGTGCATGAGAGAGGCAGTAGGAAGGGAAAATAGGGTAGGGGCCGGGGGGGGGGGGGGGGCAGTGAGAGTTTAACCAGGGAAGCCTTTCTGAAGATTTGAATTCAGTAGAGGAAGGACCATGACCTAATGGATAAAGAAAGGAGCAAAACGACCTGGGTACTAATCCCATTCCACTACTTGTCTGCTATGTGACCCTGAGGGATCCGCTTAACTTTTCTGGGACTCAGTGTCCTCAACTGCAAAATGGGGATTCAATACCAGTTCTCATCCCTACTTAGACTGTGACCCCCATGTGGGACAGGGATGGTGTCTGGCCTGATGAATTTGTATCTACCCCAGCACTTAGAACAGTACTTGACATATACTAAGCCCTTAACAACTACAATTTTTAAAAAGTAGGGCTTTGAAGATGGGAGAGTGCTTCATTCATTCAATCATATTTACTGAGCTGCATGTCTTAGTGGAGAGCATGGGTTTGGGTGTCAGAGGTCATGGGTTCTAATCCCAGCTCTGCCACTTATCAGTTGTGTGACTTTGGGCAAGTCAGTTAACTTCTCTGTGCCTCAGTTACTTCATCTGTAAAATGGGGATTAAGACTGTGAGCCTCACGTGGGAAAACCTGATTGCCTTGTATCTACCCCAGTGCTTAGAACAGTGCTTGGCACATTGTAAGCGCTTAACAAATACAAAAAAAAAATTGAGCACTTACTGTGTGCAGAGCACTGTACTAAGCGCTTGGGAGAGAACAATACAACAATAAACAGACACATTCCCTAACCACAGTGAGCTTACAGTATAGAAGGGGGAGACAGACATCAATACAAACAAATAAATTACAGATATATACTTAATGTTGTGGGGCTGGAAGGGGGAAAGAACAAAGTCAAATCAAGAACAAGTCAAGTCAAGAACAAGCAGCAAGTCAGGGTGACACAGAAGGAAGTGGGGGAACGGGGTGGGGCTTAGTCTGAAAAGGCATCTTGGAGGAGATGTGCCTTCAACAAGGCTCTGAAGCAGGGGGGAGAGAAATTATCTGTCAGATTTAAGGAGAGAGGAAGGCTTCACTCACTCCAACTTCCCAGGAAACTTCTAGAGTCACGTATATAGGACAATGATGCATTCTTGGACTTTCCATGAGCATAGATCAAAGCAATGGATTATGGGAAAATCCCAAAAAAGTAAGTGACTTGCCCAAGGCCACACAACCAAGTGGCAAGACCCAGGTCCTCTTACTCCCAGACCTGTGCTCTTTCCACTAGACCATATTGCTTCTCTAGGTTTTTTTGTTCAGTCTTTTTTGTTCAGTCTCCCAAATAGCCCATATTTTCATCAGCTCAGGTACCAACAAAATAATTTGAAGATGTGAAGCCTTACGGCCTCTTAATAGTTCACTCCTGTAAAAAGTAAATCACACTGTAATGTTTGAGGCCTCAAAAAATGATCTCCCAGACTGAGAGGTTCCAAACAGGCCTTCTTCCTACGATTTAACTGGAAGCAAAACAAAGATGCTTATTTGGATGGCGTGGGGTGTGAACGGTTTGGAAATGAGAACTAGATCAAGTTCAAATAAAACCAAATTCCCTTAAAAGTTTGTGACTTCATTCTTATTTTCCATTACTCAGCTGGGAGTGGAATTCTCCCACCTGTAGCCAGCCCCTCCTAGTTTGGCTACCTGGCCTCTGAGTGCACTTTCTCCCTACCCAATGATCCTGCTGAACTCCTGAAATCATTTGTTTGCCCCCCCATATTTACAAGCAAGAACACTCCTGAACCACCTCCCAAATAGTTAAAGATCTGAATTGGTAGGCAATGAGAAGCTTCTGATGCAAATTTAAATCAGGGTGATTTCCCTTAGCAGGGATCTGCCTGGTCTTAATCCTTTCTCTCCCAAATGACTCCTTCCTCCATTTTGAACAGGGAAAATGAAGCAATGAATGGAATGGTTGACTGTCTACTGAGCTCTGAGGAGATGGGGGAGCTGCCCAAGCCCGAAGACAGGGGAGGCTGGAGCTTGCCCCCTCTCCTTCTACCAGAACAAAGTGTGAGGGAGTTGGGAGAATGAAAGAGAGGTGGACAGGCATTTAGCAACATCTCCCTACCTCCTCTGCCAGTGCTGCACAGCTGGAAAACTACGGGGCAGAGGGAGTGCTCAGAAGGGAGGAATAGACAAGGAGAGAGTGTGTGCAGAGGGGAGGGAGGGAGTGAGCACAGAAGAGAGGGAGAGAGTTTTGGGGGCGGGGGAAAGAGAAGAAAGGGAGAGAGGGAGAGAGAGAGAGAGAGAGAGAGAGAGAGAGAGAGAGAGAGAGAGAGCAGTCCTAAACCCACAGTTCGGTTCTTTTTTTCCTGGGAATGTCCCTGCTTCCTTGGCCAGACACAGGGTCCAGCTGAAGAAGCGAGTTGAGCAGGAGGCTGTTACGGGGGGGAGGTGTCAGGGGCACAAGTGTCACAGTGGGATTGTCAGGGGCACAAACACAGGCAGCTCAGTGTGCGCTGTGGATGGGGTGAGCCAGGAAATTTAGGGAGGCAGTCTGCCCTCAATATCTTGGAGGGACCCATCTCGAATCTTCTGAGAGGAAGCAAAAGATATTAAACCTGCCAGGCAAACAGGGCCGTAGCAACTCCTCCTTCCCAATATAGTGACCCGGGCTGGGGGAGTGTTGTCTGGTTTCTCCAGGGGTGTCCTGTTTCCCCAGGAATCAAATGATTAAGCAACACGTGACCTGTTCTCACTTGTTGGCAGGAAAAGCGCCAGACTCTGCTCCGTGTCAGGATGTGAATTATTGCCACTTGCACATCCAATTCTACCTACTGTCAAGATGAGTCCTTTAGAAATACGGAACATTTTGCATCAAGCCTACACCAACACCCCCTCCCACACACACACACATACACATACCTCCTCAAATAAGAGCAGCCCCCTTTTTAATATCCTCTTACACGACGAACGATGGCTTTGAAAACCGACCCAAAGAAATCGTAACAAACAGAGAAACGGGATCTAAAATGTCTTCGATGGAGGAGGCAATCTTATCTCGTTCAGAATTAGAGAGCACAGGGAAAGACCCTTTGCTTCTTTTAATTTGAAAAAAAAACAAACAGGCCTTATTATGCATTATACCAGATGTGCCCAGCGGCTCTCTTGTCAGCCAGGGGGTTTAAGAGGCAAATTTTCAGCTGCACTGAGTAAGAGGAGAATTCATCTTGCACGTTTCCTTTCTGGTTGTAGTTAATATTTGGGCTGCTGCCGCTATACAATATAGGCTCTGTATTTGCTCTCTTCAGAAGCACGCTCTTCGGTTAGTAATATTCTTCTCTTTAAGACAAATTTTCATTTGAATGCACTAGCTCGGGTAATATCATCCTTCCGTGACTCTGCTCTACCTGTAGATGTTTGCCACTCTGAGATGGTGACAGTGATGCACACAAGGCCATTAAGGCTCCGTGCAAAACACCTGGGAAAGGGAATAAGGATCCAATAACTTGAGCAACCTAATGCAGCATCCGTTGTTATCTGTCTTGTTAATTTATTGTTTTTGCTTTCTGACAAGCAGAGGGGTCTAGTGGGAAAGAGGGAGTCTGCTGTGGGACCTTGAGTAAGTCACTTCACTTCTCCGGGCCTCAGTAACTTCATCTGTAAAATGGGGATTGAGACTGTGATCCTCATGTGGATGAGGGACTGTGTCCAACCTGATTTGCTTCTATCTACCCTAGCGTTTAGTACAGTGCCTGGCACATAATAAGCATTTAACAAACACCACAAATATTACCTGAGTTCTAATCCAGGCTCTGCCACTCACCTGCTCGGTGACCCTGGGCGAGTCTGTGAGTCTGTTCTGTGCCTCTTTTTTTTTTATGGTATCTGTTAAGTGCTTACTACATGCCAGGCACTGTCCTAAACTCTGGGGTAGATTCAAACTAATCAATTTGGATGTAGTCCACGTCCAACATGTTTTAATCCTCCTTTTACAGATGAGGGAACTGGGGCCCAGAGAACTGAAGTAACCTCATCTGTTAAATGGGGATTACCCACTCTACCACCCACTTAAACTATGAGCCCCACGTGGGCTAGGTACTGGGACCAATCTACTTACATTATATCTGCTCCAACGCTTAGAACAGGGCTTGGCACAGAGTAAGCATTTAAAAGCTCTCACAATAATCATCTTGGTTTTTTTCCCTTATATTTCTTCCCCCAGTTCTTCCTCTTCCCCTTGCTTTACAATGGTGAACCCCCATCCCTGGATGAGGGACTGAGTATAAGTCAAAATCCTTGAACTTTTCCTCAGTCCCCCAAAAGTGTGACCCACATCTCATCAATAGCGGGGGAGGAGAATCAGAAGCAGAATTGAGGGTGAGGAGGTGGGGAACTCTGCCATCTAAGGGGAAGGTTTTTGACCAAATAATTTTTTTTTGAAGTGGATCTATTAAGCAGTTTGATTATATTTAACTTGCCCAAAGGCAATTCCACCCAACTGAAGATGAGATATCAAAATTTCACTTGAATGAACTTTTCTGGGATTAATCAATTCATAGTATTTATCAAGTGCTTACTATATGCAGAGCACTGTACTAAGTGTTTGGAAGACGACAGTACAACAGAATTAACGGACACATTCTCTGCCAATAACACGCTTACAGTCTAGAGGAGGAGACAGTCGTTAATAGAAATAAATCACTGATCTTGATGCAGTGTGAGGCACTGGGGGTCAGCCTAGGAAAATGTTTAAACGGCTTTCTGATATTCTGTTCAGAATTTACTGAAGAATGTCGGCGAAAGTATGCGTCAGCTGTATTTTTTTTAGAAATCGAGTTAATTTTAATATTAATGAACCAGAATATTACTGAAGTGCCACTTTGCACAGGATATTCTTGTTATATGACATTTTTTCCCCCTACTGGAGTTTGAGTTTCGAAGCCCTAAACAAAAGTTGATGGTTCTTTGTTAAAAAAAAACAAAACTGTAATACAGCAAAACACGAAATTGCTACACACCAGCGCATAAACTTGACCATTTCAACTGCCAGAATGATGAATAATGGAAACTCTCAAGCAACTAAAAATATATTTAAGACCAATTTTGACACGGGCACAGAAAAAAAAAGTTCATCCTGGCTTCAATCAAAATAATTGGTTCTAATGCCAGCTCTGCCACTTGTCTGCTATATGACTTTGGGATAATCACTTAACTGCTCTGCCTCAGTTGCCCCATCTGTAAAAAGGGGATTAAATCCTCCTCCCTCCAATTTAGACTCTGAGCCTCATGTAGGCTATGTCCAACCTGTCAGTCAGTCAATCGTATTTATTGAGTACAGTGCTGTACTAAGCGCTTGTGAGAATACAATATAACAACAGACACATTGCCTACCCACAAGTTCCCGGTCTAGAAACGGATTATCTTGTACTTGTCCCAGGGCTTAGTACAGTGCCTGGCACATAGTAAGCGCTTAACAAGAAACATTTAAAAAGGCATTAGTAAACATTACTATGTGCCAATCATTATGCTAAGCACTGGGGTGGATAACATCAGACAGTCACTCTGGGCTGGGCTCTCTGTGGGAGAGTCAGGATAGATATTTAATGCCCAGTTTACAGAGGGGAAAACTGAGGCCCAGAGGAATGCAAGGTCACCCAGGAAGCAAGTAACAGAGTAGAGATTAGAACCCAGGCCTCCAGACATCCAGTCTCATGCTCTTTCCACTAGGCCACCATGCTTCCAAAGTTTTCTGGCTAAGACTGGCAAGAGGGCAGAATGTGAAGAGCAAACCCCAACCCTCAAATTCAGGGGCCAGTGAGGTCACAGAGGGGTCTGTAGGGTTTGCGGGGGGGGGGGGGGGGTGGAGAGAGAGGGGGCGGGTGGAAAACTGCTACCCTCGGGGGTCCTCGGCCATAGGAAGCCTGAATCACTCCTCCCCCGCCCCAGCAAACCCCTCACGGGTTTACTCCCCATCACCCTTTTCTTATGCTTAGCCGGCCTCTCTTTGTCCCTTTGTCCTCGAGCCCTAATCACCCCCCAAGCACCTTGGCATTCCCCCTTTTCTGCTGATGCCCTTTGTTCTCCACATTCTCCCCATCAGCATGGAGGGCTGTCCCCATTCACTGTCCCCATCCCTCCAGCTGTGGCGGGGAGGAGGGACCCCCTGGCCCCTTTAGTGGCTCCTCCAGGTGATGACTGGGCCATCAGGAAGCTGATGGCCCTCCCCAATCCTCAGAGATGATAAGGATCCCTCTCCAAGGCTGCCTGCTCTTCAGTTTCCTTACCTTTCTTTCTTCAGTTGAGAAGCAGTGTAGCTCAATGGAAAGAGCACGGGCTTTGGAGTCAGGGCTCATAAGTTCGAATCCCAGCTCTGCCACTTGTCAGCTGTGTGACTGTGGGCAAGTCACTTAACTTCTCTGTGCCTCAGTTCCCTCATCTGTAAAATGGGGATTAAGACCGTGAGCCCCACATGGGACAACCTGATTCCCCTGTGTCTACCCCAGCGCTTAGAACAGTGCTCGGCACATAGTAAGCGCTTAACAAATACCAACATTATTATTATTATTAGTTTCCAAGCTGCAGCCCTTTCAGTGGCCCTTTCGGGTGTTGCTTAAGTAGTTAACCACTCTTCTGAAGTGGTTTGGACTTCTTTAGGTACAAAGGTGAAAATCATCACTATCTTGTTCTCTAGTGACCCTAAAACTCCCTTACCACCCTTATCGCCTTCCCATCTCCCCCCAAACACCACCCACCTATCTCACAAATATGGGCGGCTTACCTTTCTTTAAAAATCAATTCCTTTTAAGTCACAAGTGCACAGTGGTGGGGCAGTAGATAGCAGTACAACAGTTCTTGTTTATTTGAATAGCGTGTTTCTTTTAATTTGATAAACACCATGTATTGACTGATTGAATTTCCTTGGGGGTCCCTGTCAATGAAAAGTGAGACCAGATAGCACTCATTTGCTCCCATGGCTTCAACTGCCATCTCTATAAAGATGATACCCAAATCTACATCTGATCTCTCTCCCTTCTCTGCAATCTCACAATTCCTCTTTCCTTCAAGACATCTCTTCTTGGATGTTCTCCCATTACCTCAAGCTAATATGTCCCAAACAGAGTTCCTTATCTTCCCACTCAAACCCTATCCTGCCCTTGATTTTCCCATCACTGTAGAGAGCACCGCCATCCTTCCTATCTCACAAGTCTGTAATCTTGACCTCTCTCTCATTCAACCCACATGTTTAATCCATTATTAATTCTTGTCGGTCCCACCTTCACAAACATCGCTAAAATCCATCCTTTCCATCCACACTGCTACCACATTAACACAATCACTCATCTGATCCTTCCTGGATTACTGCATTAGTCTCCTTGCTGACCTCCCAGCCTCCTGTCTCTCCCCACTCCAGCCCATACTTCACTCTGCTGCCCGGATCATTTTTCTTCAAACACGTTCAGGATGTCATCCCCCTTCTCAAAAAACTCCCGTGGTTGCCCATCCATTGAGGTTGCTGCTCTCTTACTACAATCCAGCCTGCAAACTTCGTTCCTCTACCGCCCACCTTCTCACTGTATCTGGATCTCGTCTATCTTGCCACGGATTCCTCACCCACGTCCTACCTCTGGCCTGGAACGCCCTCCCTCCTCAAATCCAAGAGACAATTACTCTCCCCCCAGCTTCAAAGCCTTATTGAGGGCCCACCTCCAAAAAGCCTTCCCTGATTAAGTCCCCCTTTCCCCTTCTTCCACTCCCTTCCTCATAGCCCTGACTTGCTCCCTCTGTTCTCTCCACCCCACCCTCAGCACTTATGTACAAATCTGTATATAAATGAAATGAAATAAATAAATATAATTAATTTATTTATATTACTGTCTTCCACCCCCTCAAGACTGTAAACTCACTGTGGGCAGGGAATGTGTCTGTTATGTTGTACTCTCACAGGCTCTTAATACTGTGCTCTGCACACACAGTAAGCGCTCAATAAATACAACTGACTAATCTAAGGCCATTAGAGTATTACACCCATTACAGCGTAAGGGCCTTGAGAACAGGGAGCCCATCACTTCATTACAACTTCATTACTCTGTGCTTCTCAAGCACCTAATAATAATAATAAAAATAACATTAATTAAGGTATTTGTTAAGCGTTAACTATGTGCCAGGCACTGCACCAGCAATACAAGCAATTGGGTTGGACAAAGTCCCTGTTCCACATGGGGCTCACAGTCTCAATCCCCATTTTACAGATGAGGTAATTGAGGTGCAGTGAAGTAAAGTGATTTGCCCAAGGTCACACAGCAGACAAGAGGGAAAGCAGGATTAGAACCTATGACCTTTTGACTCCCAGATCCGTGCTTATCCACCACACCATGCTGCTTCTCAAAAAAAAACTATATTGACAGTCTTCATGGATGGTACGCCATTTACATGTGTTTTATTTTTTACGTGCCTAAAAAATATACATTTTAGACCACTCGGTTCATAGCTGCATAGGCCTATTCACATCCTGTCCTTGCCGGGACCACAGAAAATAAATATTTATGAAGACAATTTAATATAACCTAAATCGGACTTCCACAGAGTTCAACGGCAGATCCAGCCCTGCCTCCCTTGGATGACCTCCAAAGCTTCAGGAATGAGAAGAGTTGGGCGTCATGGCATCTCCCAACTGACTGAGCCTCCCCTCACCCCCAAATCTTAGTGGGAATTTCCTAGTAGTGGAGGAGTTCAGGACAGCCACCCCCAAGTGCCTCAGAAATTGGTCCAAGGGCAAGGTATTGCCTCAACTACCATTTACTGTTTCTCTCTCTCTTTTTGTCCTTGCTTTTAATGGTATTTGTTAAGTGCTCACTGTGTGTCAAACACTGTTCTAAGCACTGGGGTAGATACAAGCTAGTCAGGTTGGACACAGTCCCTGTCCAACATAATCTCACAGTCTTAATCCCCATTTTACAGATGAGGTAACTGAGGCACAGAGAAGTGAAGTGATTCACCCAAGATATCACAACTGACAAGTGGAGGAGCAGGGATTAGAACCCAGGTTCCCTCTGACTCTCAGGCCCATGCTCTGTCCATGAGGCCACGCTGTTTCTCTTATGCACCCTGGGGGTTGTTTGGTAAAATCCCATCACTGGGTCCTACTTGCCCCAATGTTTTCAACTGCTGGAGACTGAGGGGGTGGGAGTCGAGCTGGGGAATTCTCCTCCATACCAACTCTGAAGTGCAGCAAGCCCACTTACATGAATAGCCCGCTCCAAGCCCGAGATGGTTTGAAAAGCACTTTTGTTGCTTAGATGGATTTATTCAGAGTTTGTAATTACCCCGAAATCTTTTCAAATGAAAACATGATTGAAGAATTAAACCTGGTAAACACAATTTTTAAAAAGCTTTTCGCATATCAAACAGCAAATCCAAATACCCAATCTAGGAAATGAATGCAACTGTGCGGTCTAATTAGCAGTAGCCCTGCAGACACATACTCTTAAATAAGGGCTTGACTGGAGCCTCTCACTGGAGGACAAGAGGGTTGGGAGGGTGTTTGCACCTTTACCCTGGACTGAGCTGAGCAAAAAGGAGGCAGAGTAGCATGTAAATTCAGCTCTCTGCTGTGAACCCAACCATCTGTGCCCTTAGAATACCCTGGGCAGCAGGAAACAAGCTAATAATAACAATAATAATAATTGTGATATTTATAAAGTGCTTACTATGTGCCAGGAACTGTACTAAGTGCTGGGGTGAACAAGGAAATCGGGTTGGATCCTGTCCTGTCCCATATGGGGCTCACAGTTCTCAATCCCCATTTTACAGATGAGGGAACTGGGGCACAGAGAAGTGAAGTGACTTACCCAAGGTCACACAGCTGGCATGTGGCAGAGGTGGGATTAGAACCCATGACCTTCTGACTCCCAGGCCTGTGATCTACCCGCTAGGCCATGCTGCAGCTGGACTGGATGGCCAGGGACAAAAAGCATCTGGGCTATCTCCTGGATTTGGAGGAAAACTGGAGAGAGGCCTCCTTCCTTCCCAAAAGCCTCTCTGTCAGGTTGAGCCTGATTCTGTGGCCCATGGAATAGCTCACGTTTGGGGGTAGGGGAAGTTCCTTTCCTCCAAGTCTGGTTCAAGTTTCTCCAACCTTCCTTCCCGCCATCTCCTCTCTTCTCTCCTGGGTGTCTAGAACATAGTAAGCGCTTAACAAATACCATTATTTTTATTAGTCTCCAGAGGACTTCCCCGACTAAGCCCTCATTTCCCCTACTCCCTCTCCTCTCTGTGTGGCTCTTGCACTTGAATGTACACCCTTTATTCAACCCATCCTCAGCCCCACAGCAGTTATGTACATATCCATCATCTATTTATTTATATTAATGTCTGTCTCCTCCTCTAGCCTGCAAGCTCATTGTGGGCAGGGAATTCGTCTACCACTCTGTTACACTGTACTCTCCCAAGCACTTAGAACAGGGCTCAGCACAGTAAGAGCTCAATAAATACCACTGATTGATCTTTTTAGTAAACCCCTCTAACTGTTCAGTCACTTGGGGCTAGAAATCCATATGAAGGTCAATTTAAAACAGGAGGAAGTCTCCTGTCTCTCTTTATGTGTCTGTCCCCAGAGCCCCTTCCAGAGAAACTCCCTCAGATTGGGCATAATCTGCATTTTTCCACAAGAGGGTGATACTTGTCTGCTGTGTGACCACGGGCAAATCAAAACTTCTCTGTGTCTCAGTTCCCTCATCTGTAAAATGGGAATTAAGACCATGAGCCCTATGTGAGGCAGGGACTGGGTAAAACCCAATTACCTTGTAATTATCCCAGCGCTTAGAACATTACCTGGCACATAGTAAGCGCTTAACAAATACCATCATCATTATTAGAATGTACCAGGTACGCAGCGTGGTCTGCTGGAGAGAGACCATGCCTGAGAGTCAGGAGTCAGATTCAGCTGCATGAGCTTGGGCAAGTTGCTTTACTTCTCTGTGCCTCAATTACCTTATCTGTAAAATGGGGTTTTAGACTGTGAGCCCATTGTGGGTCAGAGACTGTGGCCAACTCAGTTACCTTGAACCTACCCCAGCAGTTAGTACAGTGCCTGGCATGTAGTAAACACTTAACAAATATCATTATTGTGCTATTATTATTATTATAACCATGTGTGATGTCCTGAACCTCTCCATCTGGAGTAAAGGAGGGTTATCATTTGCTATCCTAGTTCTGAGACCCGTTTGGCCTCATCTACCCAACTGTTTGGATGATTCTGTTGGTGAAGTTCTCTGTGGTTAGGTTTGAGCAGTGTGGCCTCATGGAAAGAGCACAGAAGTCAAAAAACCTTAGTTCAAATCCCTGCCCTGCTGCTTTTTTATGGTTTTTTTTAAGTGCTTACTCTGTGCCAAGCATTGTACTAAACATTAGGGTAGATACAAGATTGGACACAGTTCCTGTTCCACATGGGGCACACAGTCTTAATCCCCACTTTACAGATGAAGTAATTAAGGACCAGAGAAGCAAAGTGACGTACCCAAAGTCACACAGCAGACAAGTGGCATAGCCAACATTAGAACCCAGGTCCTTCTGACTCCCAGGCCCGGGCCCTATCCACTAGGCCACGCTGCTTCTTCATTTGCCTGTTGTGTGACAAGTGGAGAGTACTTAACTTCTCTGTGCTTCAGTTTCCTTGTCTGTAAAATGAGGATAGCATAGCTGTTCTCCTTTTTGGACTAGGATTCCCTTGATGGGGCAGCGGCTGGGTCTGATCCGATGATCTTGCATCTACCCCAGCACTCAGCACATCGTAACTGCTTAATATTACTATTGTCTGTTCCAGAAAAACTTAATAGTGGTATGAAGTATTTGTTGAACGCTTAGTGTCATGCACTGTGCTAAACCCTCAGGAAGACACCGCAGAATCAGATCAGACCCAATCCCTGTCCCCCATGGGATCCCCAGTCTAAGGGGGACAGAAAAAAAGCTGTTTCATTCCCATTTTACAGATGAGGAAATGCAAGCCCAGGGAAGTTCTTTCATTCCATCATTCAATCGCATTTTTGAGTGCTTATTGTGTGCAGAGCACTGTAATAAGTGCTTGGGAGAGTACAATACAACAACAGACATATTCCCTGCCCATAACCAGTTTACAGTCTAGAGCGGGGGAGACTGACATCAGTGGAAATAAATGGTAGATATGTAATAGTGCTGTGGGACTGGGAGCGCAGAAGTGAAAAAGGAGCAAGTCAGGGTGATGCAGAAGGGAGTGGGAGAAGAGGAAAGGGGGGTGGCACTTAGTATGAGAAGGCCTTCTAGAGGAGATATGCCTTCAATAAGGCTTTGATGGATATAGTGATGGATTGAATGAGTGGGTAGAATGAGAGAGAGGAGTCAAAGACGTCCATGATCATAAGGCAGGCAAGTGCCAGCACCAGGATTAGAATTCAAGTACCCTAACTCACAGGCCCATGCTCTTTCCACTGGACTAACCAACAATTCTTTCCTCTCACCCTCCCCCCTACCCCCAGTTTCTCCTGGGGCATGAGTGAGACTAGTTTTCTCCTGGACTCTAGTAGTACTGGAAAGAAAAAGTAGGGATAGGTAGCTGAGAACAGCAGTTTACACAATCCCTCAGATCCCATTCCTCATTTCTTTTGTTCTCTTTTAATTTTTTTCGTTAAGTGTTTACTAAGTGCCAGGCACTGTACTAAACACAGGGGTAGATACAAGGTTGGACACAGTTCATGTACCATATGGGATTCACGGTCTTGATCCCTGTTTTACAGATAAATGAAACACGGAGAAGTGAAGCAACTTGCCCAAGGTCACACACAGACATGCAGCAAAGCCGGGGTTAGAACCCAGGTCCTCTGACCCCCCAGGTCCCTACTCTTTCCACTAGGCCACATTGCTCCTGTTAATGTACATTCGGATGAGTACTGCTCCACTTTCCATCCTGGCAGAACAGGGGAAATAAACAATTCTGATGCCCTGGGAGATAATAATAAGAAGAAGAATTATGGTATTTGTTAAGCACTTACTATGTGCCAAACACTTTTCTAAGCATTGGGGTAGATATAAGGTAATCAGGTTGGGCACAATCCCTGTTTCACATGGGGCTCACAGTCTTAATCCCTATTTTACAGTTGAGGGAACCAAGGCACAGAGAAGTTAAGTGAATTGCCCAAGGCCACAGAGCAGACAAGCAGCAGAGTCGGAATTAGAACCCAGGTCCTATTGCTACTTAATGACATATAACTAACCCTTGCTGTTTTGGGACATATGATAATAGTTCTGTACCTCCAGAAAAAAGCCATAGGTGAAACATAGGGGTCAGGTGGTGAGAGAGCATTAATAACGCTATTAATATTATTATTATTATTATGGTATTGGTTAAGCACCTACTATGTGCTAAGCACAGTATTAAGTGCGTTAGTAGATACAAAATACTCAGGTCCCACATGGGGGTACTTAGGAGGGAGAGCAGAATCCTCTCTTTGTAGGTAAGGAAACAGAGGGAACTGAGGCATAGAGAAGTCAAGTCACTTGCCCAAGGTCACATAGCAGACAGGTGACTTGCCCAAGGACACATAAGCCAGGATGAGAACTCAGATCTTCTGACTCCCAGGCCAGTGCTCTATCCACTAGGCCAAGCTGTTTCTCATGGAGAAATAATAGAGAAGAAATAATGGATTGGGAGTGGAGTCCCTGGTATCCAGCAATTTCACCTTAACCCCTGGGCCTCACTTTTTCCCATCTGCTAATAAGGAGAATTATAAATCTGACCAATCCCAGCCACTCGGGGTATCCATTAGCATCTGCTAGGGTTCATGTTCAAGACTGGCAGGCCAACAACTGTAAATGACAATCTCACGGTCTCAGACTGTGAGACCCATGTGGGACAGGGACAGTTTCCAAATTGATTCCCTTGTATCTACCCCTATCCTTAGTATAGCGCTTGGTACATAGTAAGCGCTTAACAAGGACCGTTAAAAAAAAAACTCACATTCACCTTAGAGCTAAAACAACACTCTCTCACTCATTTCTTAGCCATCTACTTTTAATTTACAGAACTAATTTTCTATGAGTCTGAAAAAGAGACGATGCTGAAAAAGCTTTTGTGTGGGCTGTGGATCGATTTGTGTTTGATCTCAGGCAAAGGTTTATCGTTTTATCTTCCCTGGCCCTGCAGTTTGCAGTCTCTTTCAGTTTCTCTGGTGATATGGATCTCTTTCCTGTGATCTTCCATTCTAAATGGGAAACTCCCGCTGGGTTTCCCAAGCCACCTTTACTGTCTCCTTCATTTACCTCCCAAGGAGCAGAATTTGCAGAGCCTGCTGTATCCCCTGCAGAAAAATTCCCCAAAAGAGAAGAGTCGGGCACTTCAACATGAGATTGAGCACTGATATAGTAGTTTCAGAAGTACGTCAAACCCAAACATTTTGGAACTGTGTTTCTCACCCTGGAAGATTTTGGAAATAATCTGGGAAGGCCATTGCCTGGCTGCTCCAAATTTAATTATTTGTTTTTCGTGGTATTTGTTTACTGTGTGCCAGGCACTGTACTAAGCACTGGGGGAGATCCAAGCTAATATGGTTGAACAAAGTCCCTGTCCCACATGGGGCTCACAGTCTTAATCCCCGTTTTATGGACGAGGTAACTGAGGCCCAGAGATGTGAAGTGACTTGTCCAAGGTCACCCAGCAGACAAGAGGCGGAGCGGGGATTAAAACTCAGGTCTTTCTGGATCCCAGGACCGTGCTCTATCCATTAAGCCAGACTGCTTCTCAATTCATGACTGGATAGCTGAACCTAGACCCATTAGACGTTTGCTGGAGATGTGAATGTTGGACAAGGCAGGGAGCAGGCTGAATGAGAACTGTTTTCCCCAGTCAATGGGATTTACTGAGCACATTCCCTGTGCAGAGCACTGTACTATTCGCTTGGGAGAGTACCATACAATAGTTTGTTAGACACAATCTCTGCCCACTGTGCTTACAATAATGCAGGGCCACAGGACGGGATGCAAATTTTACCCCACACCCTATCAGTCTTTCAGTCAGTCAGTTGTATTTATTGAGCACTTACTGTGTGCAGTGCACTTTACTAAGCACTCGGGAGAGTACAATATAATAACAGACACATTCCCTGCCCACAACGAGCTGATAGTCTAGAGGGGAACTCTGTCTGCTGGCCCTTTCTCCTGAGAGTCAGTGTGGGCCTGACCTAAACTATAATAATAACTGGGGTGTTATTGAAGTACTTATTATACGCCAAGGCGCAGCCCTGGAGTTGATTCAACACAATCAGATCTAACACAGTCCCTTTCCCACATGGGGCTCACCATCTGAAGGAGGGAGAATAAGTATTGAATGCCCATTTATATATAAGGAAACTGAGGCCCAGAGAATAATAATGTTGGTATTTGTTAAGCGCTTACTATGTGCCGAGCACTGTTCTAAGCGCTGGAGAAGTGAAGGGACTTGCCTGAGGCCACACAGCAGGCAAGTGGCAGAACCAAACTGAGAACCTACATCCTCTGACTCCCAGGCCTGAGCTCTTTCCACTAGGCCACACCATTACTGGAGCAAGAGAGGGCAGAGCCTCTGTCAGAACCTGTAAACTCATTATGGGCAGGGAATGTGCCTGCTAATTCTGTTATATTGTATTCTCTCAAGCACTTAGTACAGTGCTTTGCAAATATTAAGGGCTCTATAAATACGACTGATTGATTCTCCATATCCGACAGATAATTACTCTCCCCACAATCAAAGCCTTATTGAAGGCCCATCTCCTCAAAGAGGCCTTCCCTGACTAAGCCCTCCTTTCTTCTTCTTTCACTCCTTTCTGCATCGCTCTAACTTGCTCCCTTTATTCAACCCTCGTCCCAGCCCTACAGCGCTTATGTGCATATCTGTGCCAACGATAATAATAACAACCATATTTTTAAGTGCTTACTCCATGCTAAGCAGGAGATCTGGAAGACCTGGGTTCTAGTCCTGGTCCTGCCAATAACAATGATAATAATGAATATAATAATGATAATAAGTGTTCAATGCTAAGCACAGGGGTGAATACCATCATTAAGCTAATCTCTAAACTGTAAGTCTGTTGTAGGTAGGAAATGTATCTGTTCATTAATAATAATGATGGTATTTGTTAAGTGCTTACTATGTGCCAAGCACTGTTCTAAGCAGTGGGGTAGATACAAGGTAATCAAGTTGTCCCACATGGGGCTCCCAGTCTTAATCCCCATTTTACAGATGAAGTAATTGAGGGACAGACAAGTGAAGTGACTTACCCAAAGTCACACAGCTGACAAGTGGAGGAGCCAGGATTAGAACCCACGACCTCTGACTCCCAAGCCCATGCTCTTGCCTCTAAGCCACGCTGTTTTTGCACTCTCTCCCCAGTGCTTAGTACAGTGAATGAATGACAGTCTAAAAGGGAGAAAGAAAGGGTGCATTAGCCCCATTTTGCAGACGAGAAAACTGAGGCAGAGAGAAGCATAGTGACTTGCTCAAGGTCACCCACCAGGTGACAGAGTGAGGATTAGAAGCCCGGTCTCCTGACTCCCAGGCCTGCGCTTGGCCCACGTTGCTTCTCTTCTTAGCTGGCTAACGCGGGCCAGGAGCGCACAGGCCCTGGGCACTGTCCTGCCAGAAGCCTTCTTTATGGCACTCTGTACCTCAGCAGGCCGGGACACGGCCTGGCAGGGAGGAGACGGTGGCCACTGAGGGAGCCACTCGTCTGTCGTTCCTGAAGGGACACTCTGGGAATTCCTACACCAGAGTGAGAGGAAGGGAGTGGGGGTGACACATTCCCTGTTACCTGAGCTCCCCGCCACCAGAGGGAACCCCAGACCCATCAACCATGTGGTCTTGGAGGAGGTCAGTCTCGACCTCATCCCTTCATCTCAGTTTTGTCCCTGTATTCAGCATTTCCCTCGGCCTCCGTTTTGTTCCTTGAATTTCACCTAATGTCCCTCCTCACATTAGCCGGGGGGGACAGGTCACCCTACCAGGTTCAAGCCCGAGGCCCAGCCAACCGCTGAGAAGCAGCGAGGTCTAACGGATAGTCCTTGGCCCTTATCCCGGCTCTGCCACTTGGCAGTCGGTCGCATTTAATGAGCGTTGATTGAGTGCAGAGCACTGTACTAAACACTTGGTAGAGTACAATGTAACAGACACGTTCCCTGCCCACAATGAGCTTGTCTGCTGTGTGACCTTGGGCAAATCACTTCACTCTCTGTGCCTCAACTGGAAAATGGGGACGGACTGGGTCCAATCTGATTGACTTATATCTACCCTGTTTCCAACCTGATAATACTAATAATAATAACGTGACTGTGCAACCTGATAATGATAATAATAATAATTACGATATCTGTTAAGGGCTTACTACGTGCCAGGCACTACTCTAAGCACTGGCAAGATAATCAGGTTGAACACGGTCCCTGTCCCACATGGAGCTCATAGTCTTAATCCCCATTTTACAGATGAGGGAACTGAGGCACAGAGAAGTGAACTGGCTTGCCCAAGGTCACAGCAGACAAATGGTGGAGCAGGAATTAGAACCCAGGACTTTCTGACTCCTAAGCCTGAGCTCTATCCACTAGGCCACACAGCTGCTGATGGAGCCTGTATCTACCCCAACACTTTGTACAGGGGCCTGACACATAATGAGCCCTTAACAAATACCATAAAAAAAGGGTTTAGGTCACTGGCTGAGAAGAGAAATAGGGAGAGGAGATGACAGATGGGAAGGCTGGAGGAAATGTGATTTTTGAAGGGTTTTGATGATGGGGAGAGGGGTGGTCTGCTGGACGTGATGGGGGAGGAAGTTTCAGGCATAAGCAAGGGGTCGCCTAAGAGAGAGAGAGAAAATGAGGCAGGGGAAGGAGAGGAACAAAGTGTGCCATCTAGGATGTAGTGGGAGAGGAGCTAAGGGAAGTAGGTGGTAAAGCTGATCGAACACCTTGTGGCTGGTGGTGAGGAGTTTCTTCTTGTGTTACAACTGGTAGACAATCTTGTCCTCACGGAGTTTACAGTATGGTCAGGGAGACAGACATTAAAATGAATGGCCCACAACCCCAGTATAGAAATATGCATATAATTGTTGTGGGGATTATTTTACTGTGTATCTCCCTCCTCTTTCTCCCTGTCCCCTCACCAGTGGCAACTAAGTGCCTGGGAGAGGAAGTAGGGAAGGAAAATACTGTGAGGGGGAATGAATTTAATTAGGGAAGGCTTCCTGGAGGAGATATAGTTTTAGTAGGGCTTTGAAGATGGGGAGAGTGCAAACTGGACGACATCAGTCTATCGTATTTGAGTGCTTACTGTGTGCAGAGCACTGTACTAAGTGCTTGGGAGAGTACAATAACAGACACATTCCCTGATGACAAAGAGCTTATGTGAATAGGAAGGGACTTCCGGGGAGGAAGGAGACGAGAGCAAAGGGTCATGAGCAGGTCGGCATGGTCAATGTCGGGGGTTGAGAAAGGAGCAGCAGTGAAAGGGTGGCCTTCTGTTTGTTGGTCTGCCTGCCTGACTCTCTGTCTGTTTCTATCACCACCCCCAACCCCTCAGTGTTGAGGGGCAGTGGTTACAACTGGGGGCCGAGGATGCTGCAGGAGAGGGGTTACACCTGGGGACTGGGGCTGCTGCTGCTGTGATGGGGTGACGGGCTGGAGTCCAGAAATTTGGTGTTTTCTACGCAACATCATCTCCAGGTTCAAGTTCCAGGATGCTAAGCGGCTGGCATCGGGCAACTGAGCAGTGAAGGGCCCTGTTACTTCTCCACATCAGCCTCTAGACTATAAGCTCGTTGTGGACAGGGGACATGTTTACCAACGGTATTCTGTACTCTCCCAACTACTTACTGCAGTGTTCTGCACTCAATAAATATTGAAAGCGCTCAATAAATATGGTCGATTGACTGATCAGCCTATTGTCTCAGCAGAGATTTCAGAAATTCCGTTGTTTCAACACTGGAGGATTTGTGGGAGAATACCAAGCTCTCTGCGATGCAGCATTTAGGTTTAGAGATAATTCCAACCGGGCCCGCATATCGTATTTCTATCAAGATTTATGAGTGTTTTGAACTTAAAAAGAGATCATAAGTTTCCCCTCCACATCAGGCTCCCGATTTTTGCGAACTCCCTGCAGGAAGCACTCTAATTAGGCAACACAGAGAGAGGTAACCCTTTCCATTATTTACAAACCCATCAAGATTCCTCGTTTTGCAGCTGATGCTTAAAATGAAATTATTTTTGTTTCCCTTATATGCTGCCAGGAGCAGGATGGCGTTTAGCTAGTGATTTAAACAATGGAAGGGAAAATATGCTTCATCATCAATTAAGGTGGCTTCTTTAGCAAGGAAACACCGACTGCTGCTTAATCAAGGAATGGAAGTCAAGAGGGGAATGAACAGGAAAAGCACCTACCCAGGATTCTAGGTCAGGCCACGGCCAGTGAGAATGGCACCTGGCTGGGGGGGTGGACAGCTCCCAGTAATAACTGTGGTATCTCTTCAGCAATCAATGGCATTTACTTAGTGCTTACTGTGTGCACTGTACTAAGCGCTTGGGAGAGTACAATATAACAGATTTGGAAGACATTCCCTGCCCTCATTTGCTTACTATGTCAGTCAGCTGTATTGAGCGTTCATCGTGTGCAGAGCACGGTACAACAATATAACGGACACATTCCCTGCCCACAGCGAGCTTACAGCCTAGGGGGAGAGACAGACATTAGTAGAAACAAATAAATTATAGATATGCACACAAGTGCAGTGGGGCTGGGAAGGGGGATGAATAAAGGGAGGAAGTCAAGGCTATATGGAAGGGAGTGGGAGAAGAGGAAAGGAGGGCTTTAAATGAGGGAAGGCTTCTTGGAGGAGAAATAAGGCTTCGAAGAGTGGAGAGAGTAATTGTCTGTTGACTATGTGGAGGGGGGACGTTTCAGGCCAGAGGTTCAGGCCTGGACTGGATGTGGGCGAGGGATTGGTGGTGAAATAGATGAGATCAAGGTACAGTGAGAAGGTTGATATTAGGGGAGCAAAGTGAGTGGGCTGGGTTGTAGTATGAGAGCAGCAAGGTGAGGTAGGAGGGGGCACGGTGACAAAGTGCTTTAAAGCCAATGGTGAGGAGTTTCTTTTTGAAGTGGAGGTACTATGTTCATTCATTCATTCAATCGTATTTATTGAGCACTCACTGCGTGCAAAGCACTGTCCTAAACTCTCGGGAGAGTACAATAATAACAACAGATGCATTGTGCCAAGGACTGATGGGGGAGATACAAGATAATCATATTGGACACAGTCCCTGTCCCACCTGGGGCTTACAGTCCAAGGGGAGGAAAGGGAATAGGTATTGAATTCCCATTTTACAGATGAGGACCCTGAGATCCTGAGAAGTTAAGTGATTTGCTCAAGATCACATAGCAGGTAAGTGACAGAGCTGGGATTAGAACAGAAGTCCCCTGATTCTCAGGCCGGTGCTCTTTCCACTTGGCCCCACTGCTTTCGGAGCCCCATCCTCGCTGGTCTGCTCACTTTCTCGACCAAAACCAAGAAAATCAGTGAGGAGAGATACGCCCATGGGAGGTAATGATCTCAAGCTCTGACCTGTGCCTATTGCCGCTCGCTTGCTCTTTCTTTCTTTCTTTCTCTCTCTCTCCATCTGCCCCCCTTCCCCACCCAGCACACTATAATGGATAAGCAAATCACTTCACTTCTCTGTGCCTCAGTTACTGCCTCTGTAAAATGGGGATTAAGACTGTGAGCCCCATGTGGGACAGGGACTGTGTCCAACCCGATTTGCTTGTGTCCACCCCAGCCCTTAGTACAGTGCCTGGCACACAGCGCTTAATGCCATCATTATTATTATCATTATTATTAATAAAATGATCCTAAAATCCTCCCAATCAGCCGAAACAAAAGGGAAAAACAAGGTTAGGCAACCTTTTAGCCTGTTTTCCCTCTGTAAGCACAGAGTCAAAGCTCCTCTCCCTTTGGACCAGAGATTCACACGCTCCAGGCAGTTCGGAGAGAAGAGATAAATAGACAGACCACCCAGAAGGGACCCTGGAAACCAAAGCTAAAGCAATGACCTGCTGAGTGGCCAGTCTTCTGAGGAGAAATCACTATAACTAGACTGCTAGACTGTTGTGCCTACTGCAGATCTGGAAAGAGCATGGCCTAGTGGATAGATCATAGGCCTGGGAGTCAGAGGACCTGGGTTCTAATTCTGGATCCACCACTTTTCTGCTGTGGGAACTTGGGCAAGTCTATTCACTTTGCCTCAGCTCCCTTCTTTGCAAAATGAGGATTCAATACCTATTCTCCCTCCTCCTTAGGGAAGCAGCATGGCCACAGGCTTAGGGAGTCAGAAGGACCTGGATTCTCAGCTCTGCCACTTGTCTGCTGGGCGACCTTAGGCAAGTCATTTAATTTCTCTATGCCTCAGTTACCTCATCTATAAAATGGATATTAAGATCGTGAGCCCCAAGTGGGACAGGGACTGTGTCCAACCCAATAATCTTATATCTGCCCCAGTGCTAAGAACAGTGCTTGGCATACAGTAAATACTTAATACCAGTGTTATTATTATTGTCAGTGCCATGTGAAACAGGGTCTGTGTCTGATCCAATTGTCTTGTATGTTCCCAGCTCCTGGTGTAGTTCTTAGTACATAGTAAGCTCTTAATAAATACCATTATTATTATCAGCCAATAGAAGACTCCTCCAAAGAAGCATAAAGCAATTGTGATAGAAACCTCTGAAAAGAACCATCTTGGGGGACTCCACAAGTCTATGACCTGAACTACAAACAGACATCTCGGTCTGTAAGCTGCATGATGGACTTAATCAATGACAGCATCTTTCTGGAAAGAAGTTAGGGATAAGATTGGATAATCTATGTAAACTAATGCTTGTCTTCCCCTCTAGACTGTAAGCTTGTTGTGAGCAGAGACCACGTCTACCAACTCCGTTGTACTTTACTCTCCAAAACACTTAATAGAGTGTTCTGCACCCAGTAAACATTCAATAAATACCATGAATTGATTCCTTCTAGCTGTAAACTTGTCATGGGCAGGGAATGCGTCTGTTTATTGTTTTACTGTACTCTCCCAAATGCTTAGTACAGTGCTCTGCACATAGTAAGTCCTCAATAAATATGGTTGAATGAATGATAAATCATCAGTGGCCTGGGAGGGCAGGCCTCAAGCAAGCCATGATATTTATGGAGCACTTACAGTGTGCACAGCACTGTACTTTTGGGAGAGTAAAATAAAAGAATTTGGTAGATGCATTCTCTGCCCTCAAGGAGCTTTAAAATCTAGAGGGGGAGGCAGATGTTTAAATAAATTACTGATAAAGGAAACAGCAGACCATAAGGCCCTGTGGGTGGGGGAGTGGATATCAAAGTGCTTATCAAGAGCCTAAGCGATACAGAGGAGAGGGTGAAAAGGGTGGGGAGACGAAAGGTGAGTCAGGGAAAATTTCTTGGAGAGTGGGCAGAAAGGCCAAAAAGCTTTAGAGAAAACAGGAAGGAAAGATGTTCCCCCACTTCCTCTTTCTCCTGCCCTCACCTCCCCTCAACCTCCCGCCCCCAAGCACGACCTAGCCAACGTCGAGAGAAACGCAGCCGCACATCAACCGTAAGAGACTGCGAGTGTGTGGTGAGGAAATGAGAAGTTTGAGAGAACGAACTGAAAATGAGAAACATATGGATTTTAGGGATCCCTGAAGGAAAATAGGGAAAGGACACAATTGCCTTCATGGGAAAGCTATTATTATCTTTGCCAAAGCTAAACACGAAGGAGGATCTGTTTTACATCCCACATTGCTTCAGGAGCCTATTAAGGAGAGAGGCAAACAGGGAAATGATCGGAAGGCCCCACGCCAGTGACGTTTTTCTGATAGGGCTTGGGGATGAAGAGAAGGTGTTTCGGGCACCAAAAGCAAAGAGCAGAATCTATCAGGGAGAGGAAATGGTGCTGGTTTTCCCAGGCTTCACTTTCAACACTCAAAGCCTCTCTTCCAAGCCTGATTGAAGGCACATCTCATCCAAGAGACCTTCCCAGACTAAGTCCCACTTTTCCTCATCTCCCACTCCCTTCTGCATCACCCTGACTTACAGCCCTTTGCTCTTCCCCTCTCCCAGCCCCAAAGCACTTATGTACATATCTGTCATTTGATTTATGTGCTTTGATGTCTGCCATCTCCACTCTAGACAGTAAGCCCATTGTAGGCACAGAATGTGACTGTTTATTGCTGTATTGTACTCTCCCAAGCGCTTAGTACAGTGCTAAACATGCAGTAAGTGCTCAACAAATACAAATGAATGAATGAAGGCAAAAAGATTGCATGGCTTTTCCCCTGCCCAGGAATTTACTGCGTGGAAAAAAGCCCCCGCTTTGCTTTCTTGATACCTGTCTTTTTTATTTTTCACAGCATTTAAAGTCTTACTAAGTGTCAGGCGCCGTACTAGGCACAGACAAGTGGCAGAGCCGGCATTAGAACCCATATCCTCTGACTCTCAAGCCCGCGCTATTGCCACTAGGCCTTGCTGCTTCTCTAACAAAATACCTGTTTCTGCTTCTTCCTAAGACTGTGAGCCCCATGAGGGGCAGGGACTGAGCCCAATTCGATTATTTTGTACCAACCCTAGGGGTTAGTACAGTGCTTGGCACTGAATATGGGTCTGGGAGTCAGAAGAACCTGGGTTCTAATCCCAGTTTTTCCACTTGTCTGCTAGGTGACCTTGGGCAAATCACTTAGCTTATCTGTGCCCCAGTTACTTCACCCATAAAATGGGGATTAAGACTATGTGCCCTAGGTGGGACATGGACTGTGACTAATTTATCTTATAGCTACCCCAGGACTTAGAACAGTGCCTGGCACATAGTTAGCACATAATCACCTTTAAGAAAAATAGTAGCACTTTCATTCATTCATTCAATTGTATTTATTGAGCGCTACCCCCATTATTATTAAATTACACTGCCAGAACTTTATATCTGAGACTTTGGTATAGTCTGCTAGATAATGATTTTACTGAGGCTTAGTGGAAAAAGCATGGGCTTGGGAGTCAAAGGACCTAGACTTTTTTTTTTAAATGGTATTTGTTAAGGGCTTATTATGTGCCAGGCACTGTAGTAAGCAATGGGGTAGATACACCCTTATCAAGTAGGGCACAGTCCTTGTCCCACATGGAGCTCAAAGTCTTAATCCCCATTTTACAGATGAGGAAACTGAGGCACAGAGAAGTTAAGTTACTTGCCCAAGGCCACACAGTAGGCAAGTGCCAGAGATGGAATTAGAACTCAGGTCCTTCTGACTCCCAGTCATGTGCTCTCTCCTTTAGGCCATTCTGCTTCTTAATCTCATCACCAACCCCTCACCTCTGTTCTGCCTCTGACCTAGAACTCCTTCCCCCTTTATATACACCAGATCACTACTCACCCTACCTAATTGAAATCAAATCTCCAAGACACCTTCCCCAGCTAAGCCCTCATTTCCTCTTCTCCCTTTTCCTTCTGCATCACCTTTGCACTTGGATTTGATCCCTTCATTCACTCCACCCTCAACTGCACAGCACTCAAGTACATATCCATAATTCCTTTATTCATATTAATGTCTGTCTTCCCTTCTAGCTTGTAAGCACCTTGAGGGCAGGGTATGTGTTTACCAAGTGCTTAGTACAGTGCTCCACAAACAGTAAACATTCAATAAATACTATTTATTGATTGCTACAACAGCTTGCTCCTTCCCCAATCTTTGTTCTTTTCTGAAATCCCCCCTCCTTCAGCAGCCTTTCCCTGATTCATTTCTCTTCTCAGGTTACATCCTCTTGCCGATCATCTCGGTATATTTGTGCTCACAACCACCCGGAACCCTTCTGTACATAGCAGTTTACATGCTCTACCACCCCAGCACTTTCTCCTATTAATAAACTACTTTTGTGTCTGCTTCCATGTGGACAAGGGATCATGTCTTGACATCCACTGTACCCTCCCGAACCCTTAGTACAGTGCTCTGCACCCTGTGAGTGCTCTTGAAAAACCACTTATTGTAGGAAAATTGGATCAGAAATTCCTTTTGACTCAATGGGCAGCTTAGATGACGGTGGGACTTGAGGGGTCCAAAAATCATCTTTCCTGGAGTAAATAAACCTAGCCAAAAGATTAATTCCCCTTTCAAATATATTTTAAAACATTAAAAAAACACCGCATGACTTTAACTTTTATCATGCTTTGAGAGTTCCTTCAGCCTTCAAGGCAAGAAGAGAAATCCATCAGTGGTTCCAGAACATCCCCATCATCATCACTGGTACTTGAGCACTTACCATGTGCAGAGCACTGGACTATGCACTTGGGAGTACAATAAACCTTGTGCTTGGTGGTTTGGAAGCTAAATCAAGCCACTAAATAGCTACAAAAGCACTGGAAGTGAAGCTCCAAATTTGGGCTCCTAACCTTAAACTGTGTTTTCTGGTTCACCTATTGACTCTACTTCTCTGCCAGGAGAAGCAGTGTGGCCCAATGGAAAGCCTGCAGGCCTGCAAGTCTGGAGACGTGGGGTCTAATCCCAGCTCTACCAATCAGCCACTGCGTGTCCATGGATGAAACGGGATTTGCCTAAATTTCTTCATGGCAAAAGAGGGGATGAAATTTCTGTCCTCCCTCTCCTTTAGACTGGGTGACCCATGTGGGACAGGGATTGTGTCTGATCCTAGCAGACTAGGCCCCCCATTTCCTCTTCTCCCACTCCCTTATAATAATAATAATTGTGGTATTTGTTAGCGCTTACTTTGTGCCAGGCACTGTACTAAGCGCTGGAATGGATACAAGAAAATCGGGTTGGACACAGTCCCTGTCCTATGTGGGGCTCACGGGGCTTCTGTGTCGCCCTGACTTGCTCCGTTTGTTCTTTCCCCGACCCAGCTCCACAGTACTCATGTATCTGTCGTTTATTTATTTATATTAATGTTTGTCTCCCCGCACCTAGACTGAAAGCTCTTTGGGGGCAGGGAATGTGTCTGCTTATTGTTGTATTGTAATTTCTCAAGTGCTTAGTACAGTGCTCTGCACACAGTAAGTGCTCAATAAATAAAATTGAATGAATACTCCAGTGCTCGGCACAGACTAAGCATGGCCTAACAAGAAGCAGTATGGCCTAGTTGAAAGAGCACAGGCCTGGAAGTCAGAGGACGTGGGTTCTTATCCTGGCCACCTGTCTGGTGGGTGACCTCGGGCAAGTCCTTCACTTCTCTGTACCTCAATTACCTCACCTGTAAAATGGGGATTAAGACTGTGAGCCCGAATGTGGGACAGGGACTGTGTCCAACCTACTTAGCTTGTGCTTACCCCAGTGCTTAGAACAGTGCTTGGCACATAATAAGCAATCCAACACCACAATAATTGAACAAATACCCCAATTATTAGTAATGGCGAGAAAAGAACTGCCAAAGTAAAAATGACTAACTGCCCCTTGAGAATCAGGCCAGGTATGAATTTGGAGATCCCACCCCACCACCAGTGGGAAGGCTTCAAGCCCTGCTTCCGGCCTGAGGGAAGGAGGTCGTGGGGGAGGGGGGCAGGACGCGGGCCGCCGCAGTTGAAGCACAGATGTCCAGGACTTGTGGGGGAAAGGCCTGCTCGTCCTCTTCCTCAGCCGCAGCATGGGCAGGTGGTGGTGGCCGCCACTTCCTGCGCTGCTTCCCGCCAGAAGGCTGTCAGAGCAACTGTGCTGTAAAAACCCTGGGGGGGAAAGGACTGCAGCTACTGTGGCAGGGGCCACAGCAGAGGAAGCAGCGACCACAGGATCAGAGAGAGAAAAAGAGTGAGAGTGAGTGTGTGTGTGTGTGTGTGAGAGAGAGAGAGACAGAGAGAGAGACAGAGAGAGAGAGAGAGAGAGAGAGCGCGTGCACATGTTTGTCTGGCACGGCACAACTGCAGAGTGCAAGAGAAGCCAGGTGGCCTAAAGGGAAGAGCACATCACTGGGAGTGAGGAGACCTGGGTTCTAATCCCACCTCCACCACTTGCATCCGCCGGAGGAACCTCAGGAAGTTGCTTAACTTCTCTGGGCCTCAGTTTCCTCATCTGTGAAATAGGGATTTAAATGCCTATTTAAAGCAGAGAAGCAGCGTGGCCCAGTGGAAAGAGCACGGCCTTTGGAGTCAGAGGTCATAGGTTCGAATCCCGGCTCGGCCACTCGTCAGCTGTGTGACTTTGGGCAAGTCACTTAACTTCTCGGTGCCTCAGTTACCTCATCTGTAAAATGGGGATTAAGAATGTGAGCCCCAAGTGGGACAACCTGATTCCCCTGTGTCTACCCCAGTGCTTAGAACAGTGCTCGGCACATAGTAAGCGCTTAACAAATACCAACATTATTATTATTATTATTATGCCCTTTCTCCTTCCCTCTTAGACTGTGAGCCACATGTGGGACAGGAACTGTGACAGATGCCATTATCTTGTGTCTAAACCAGTGCTTAGTACACTGTTTGATCCAATAAGTGCTTAACAAATACCACACAAACAGGGAGTGTGTCCAGTCTGATGATCCTGCACCTACCCCAGTTCTTAGCACATAGTAAATACCACTGTTATATTACTATTATTAATAATAATAATCTACTCCCTTTCACCTCCTTCCCAGTCTCTCCACACCTTTCCCTCCACTTTGAGCCCTTGAACACAAACATCTTGGAATTCTTCCACGATTGGGATCCCCATTTGATCTTACCAAGAATGGTCCACTCTGTTCCAACTGCACTGCCAGCACTGAATACTCAAACTGACCCCAAAACATTACTTCCCACCAAAATGGAAGATTAAAACCCCAGAACTGAACTGGGTACTGGCAGGCTGATGCCCCGTAAAAAGAGTGAGATTTCAGCATGGCTTCCCGGGGCCACTTCTTGAGCCGGTGGGGCTGGAGACCAGAAACATCTGTCACCCAGTGGTATTTATTGAGCACTTACTAGGTGCAGAGCACTGTACTACGCACTTGGGAGAATGCAATACAACAGATTTGGTAGGGCACGTTTCCCTGCCCACAAAGGAAACAAGCAGGACTACTATCACAAAGGTCCCGTTTGTAGAATCAGTTATTTTCAGTTCAGCTGTCTTCTAAACGAAGGTAACGGGAAAGGAAACGCTTTGGAAAATCACATGCTGGAAGATTAAATGAGCAGATTCCTCCAGTGACAAACAGTATGAGTTTCTGACAGATTCTTGAGGTGTGATTTTTCTGCTAGACCCTCAGCATCAATAATGCTTTTTATGGATTTCCTAAGAGAGCTCCTTTCTCCATCTCGTGCTGTGCTGAGATGGGAGTGGGGAGCCCCTCCAAAGCAGGGCACCCCTTCAAGCTGGGGCACCAGAGGTCATCACTCCAACAGGGGAGCTGATGTGCATAAGTCTGTGTTTGAGGAAGTGAAGAGCAGTGTGGCTTAATGGAAAACATCAAGGGTCAGGAGTCAGGAGCCCCTGGGTTCTAACCCCGGCTCTGCCACTCACTTGTTGATTGGCAAGCCACTTAACTTTTGTGCCTCAGTTCTCTCATCTCTAAAATAGGGATCCAATACCAGTTCTTCCCCCTGACTACCTTTGGGCTGTGAAGCCCATATGGGTCAGGGACTGTGTCTGATCGCATCCATACTTTGCACACAGTAACTGCTTAACAAATGCCACAATTATTATTATTATTATTATGTGGAGGTGGCAATTCCTTTCCACTAAGCCAAAACTCTGGCATAAACTTAATCCTGCTGCTGTTGAGCCTGGCCTTCTTTCCAGGAATTGGAGAGAGGAACCAGGAAGGATGGGAGAGGCAGGAAAAACAATCATGTATTTCAGAGGTCACAGGGACACAGAGACTACTGACTGGGGGCTATCCCGAAAGCCAGAAGAAGTAGGAAAAAAAAAAAGCAAGGGAGAGAGATGAGAGGAGACAGAAGAGAACGAATGTCCCGGAGAACAAGGTGAAATGGAGATGGAAAGAAGAGGAGAACAGGATGGTCTGGCTGGATTTCAGGCTGTAGACTATGGTCCGGTCCAGCTTCCAGTCCAACTTCATCAACCTTCACTCCAGGGAAGAGGAGAGCACATGGTAGCTTGCATTATCCCATGGGCAATACTCTCCCCACCTTCAAAGTCTTAGCGAACGCACATCTCCTGCAAGAGACTTTCCCAGACCAAGCCCTCATTTCCTTTTCTCCCTCGCCCTTGCACTTGGATTTCCTCCCTTTATTCAACCCTCAGCACTTCAGTATATAGCCATCATTTATTTCTATTAACATCTGTGTCCACCTCTAAACCGTAAGCTCGTCATGGGCAGGGAACATAATAATAATCATTGTGGTACTTGTTAAGCTCTTACAATGTTCCAGGCACGGTACTAAGTGGTGGGGTAGATACAAATAAATAGGGTTGGACACAGTCTCTTGTCTCACATGGGGCTCAAAGTCTCAATGTCTACCAACTCTGTTATAATGTACTTTCCCTAGCACTTAGTATAGTGCTTGGCAAACAGTAAACGGTCAATAAATACCATTAATGTTGGAATTGTGGGAGCAACCAGGGAAGTTTCAGAGCAAAGCAGCAATCTCCCACCTTTCCTTCAAGCATTTATCCTATCCCTTCTTGGCTACTGCATCAGCTTCCTAGCTGACTTTCCTGTTTCCTGTCTCTCCCCACTTACTGCACTCTGTTGCCCAGATCATTTCCCTAAAAAAAAGTTCAGTCCACTGCCCCCCACTCTTCACAAATCTCCAATGGTTGCTCATCGACTTCTGTATCAAACTCACCGCCAACCTCTCACCCATGTCCTGCCTCTGGCCCAAACGCCCTCCATTTCATATCCCACAGACGATGACCCTCTCCATCTTCAAAGCCACAACTCCTCCAAGAGGCCTTCCTCAACTCGCCTTCATTTCCTCTTCTCCCACTCCTTTCTGCATCTCCCTTGCACTTGGAATTGCTCCCTTTATTCACTCCTCCCTCAGCCCCACAATGCTTAGGTACATATCTGTAATTTATTTCTATTAATATCTGCCTCCCCCTCTAGACTGTAAGTTTGTTGTGGGCAGGGAAAGAGTCTACTGCCTCTGTTAAACTGTATTCTTCCAAGCGCTTAGTATAGTGAGTGCTCAATAAATGACTAATTGCCAACTGTTTTACATACTCTATCAAGTACTTAGTACAGATTTCTGAACATAATAAGTGGTAAATGACTACCATTGATTTTCTCTACATTGCATACATGTCTCTACAGTTACATTTCTAAAAGGGATATTTTAGAATAATAATTGTGGTATTTATTAAGCTCTTACTAAGTGTCAAGCACTATTCTATACACTGGAGAAAATACAAGATCATCAGGTCAGACTCAGTCCCTGTTCCACACAGCACTCATAATCTATGTAGGAAGGAGAACAGGTACTAAATCTCTATTTTACGGATGATGTAACTCAGGCACAGAGAAGTTAAATGACTTGCCCAAGCTCCCACAGCAGACATGTGATGAAGCCAGGTTTAGAACCCAGGTACTCTGACTCTCAGGCCCATGCTTTTTCCACTAGGCCATGCTGCTCCTCATGTAAATATATATAAAATTTCAATTTTTATTCAATGAACATAGAGGGCCCATTCTTGCCAAAGAGGGAAGAATGGGAAAAACAGAATAAACCTCGAATGGATAGGAAGAGCCAGATCGTCTGATTCCCTGGTTATAAAGTAAAATTAGCAAGCAAGTGACCAGTGCAGAAAGATTTATTTTGGTCTGAAGTCAACCCGCAGATTAACAAAATTGGCAAGAACTGTGCAAGAGAGGAAATATTTTTGACAAGAGTGTTTCAGAATACAGAATTCCCCTAAATACAGTGGCCAAGGTTAAATGAAGTTGGAGAGGGTAAAGACAACTTTTCATGTAGTAATAAAACAGAAAACCTCACACCAGAAACGGCTTGTTCCATCCCTTTTGTATCCTCTGAACATTCATTCTCTCCTAAAACATGCCAGCACGCACACTTGGACTTGAGACAAGATGAAAGATCAGGTAGGACCGAGGGGAGGACTTATTTATCTTTCCTTTTTTCTCTCCAAGGTCCAATGTTGGAGGCTAATTCTGCATCCACAGCTTCCCCTACCCTTTCAAATAGTGCCTTGGCTTTGGAGTTTAATCTTAAAGACTGCAACTGTGCTCTTCCACTCTAAGCTACCTCCTCTTGAAAGTCACCTGCAGAGGGCTGACTAGACTGTAAGCTAGTCCTCTAGACTGTAAGCTCATTGCGGTCAAGGAATGTGTCTGATTATTTTTATATTGTACTCCCCTAAGCACATAGTACAGTGCTCTGCACACAGTAAGCACTCAATAAGTACCACTGAATGCATGTAGTGATTTGGGAGGCAGCATAGCCTATTGGAAAAGAACACAGGCTTGGGAGTTAGAAGATTTGGGTTCTAATCCTGGGTCTACTACTTGCCTGCTGTGTGGCTTGGGGCAAGTCTCCCTCTCTGTAAAATAGGGATTCAATACCTGTTCTCCCTGCTATACACTGTGAGCTCTTTCTGTATACAACTTGATCCTCTTATATCTAGCCCAGAGCTCAGTAAGGTGCTTAACTTACAGTAGGCACTTAAATACCATTATTATTATTTGGTGGACTCTTCCACTCTGGCTTTCCGTTAGACGTGCCTAAGCCTTGCTTCCAGCAAAAAAATAAAGGTGCTGACTTTGGTGCCTCATTTCCCAGCCCCACTTTCCCAAGTTTGAGGAACCCCATGGGATGAACATAGCATGGCCTAGTGCATAGAGTACAGGCTGGGAGTCAGAAGGACCTGGGTTCTAATCCTGGCTCTGCCACTTGTCTGCTGCGTGACCTTAGGCAATTCACTTCACTTCTCTGTGGTTCAGTTAACTCATTTGGAAAAGGAGGGTTAAGACTGTGAGCCCCATTTGGGACAAGGACTGTGTCCAATCTGATTTGCTTATACCCATGTCAGTGCTTAGTACAGTGCCTGACAGTAAGCACTTAAATATGTCAACTGTTATTGTCCTTTCTTCATTTCAACCTGGCACAAATACATTTTGGAGACCAGGAAAGGTTTCCTTCTCTTTCCTAAGTGCAATCAGATCGCACACAGTCCCTGTCCCATTTAGTTAAAGCTCAGTTTAAGGAAGCGGGGACAACAGGTTTGGAATTCTCATTTTACAGATGAGAAAAACGTGGCCCAGAAAAATTGACTGGCTGGAGTCACATTAGGTAAGTGGCAGACCTGGGACTAGAATCCCTGACTACTGACTCCCAATCCCAGGCTCCTTCACTAGCATTTGCCAGATCAAAAGGCACTGCCTCAATTCCAGGAACCCCCTAGCTTAAGCAGGTCAACCATATAGTGCCTCTGTCTCTCTCTCTCTCCCCACTCCCTCACGCCACCCCCAACCCCACACAAAAACTGCTTGATACTGAAATATTAGTTAAGACTGCCAGCAAATGCACTCCTGCTCATTTAAATCCTCAGAAGGAGCTCTTCCTCTATAGAAGGTCTTTGCCTTAGAATCCTTTCGCAACTCCCTCCGGGCCCAGATAAAAGAGCCGTATTTGTCATCGGGCTTCTTTCAGAATTAAGTAACTCTGGCTGTCACTGCTTTGAGGGAGTGAGGGGTGCAGGAATTGCGATTAGGATCCATTTCCCTCGATGTGTGTGTGTGTTCGTTCTGAGGGACTCAGGAGTTGGGTGCTTCTCTTCAAATGTAAATATCAAACCAATAAATGCTAATGTAGCATGAAAAATTGCTGATCTGGGAGAAAGTTCCAATCATTTAGAGAGCCGTGTCTCATAAAGCACTTTAGGGGCCCCTGCTGCAAGCCGTGGAAGTAATTAACGGGACGGAATTCTCTTTGTCCTGCCGGACGGCTCTCCCACCCGGGAGCCAAACGTAAAAGGTGTTTGGTTCTACTGGGGCTGGTCGGAAAACCCAGGCTGAGTCTGCAAGGGACAACCTCTCAACAGATGGAAAAATTGACCGCCGAGTCCACGTGTCCCTGTATAGCCCTATGGAGATCTGCCTCGTTAGCTTGCCGACACTTGAGAGGTTGCTGCTAGTACCTTTTGTCACCATTCGGCCAAAAAGGGTTAATAATAATGGTATTTCTCAAGGACTTATTAAGATGCCAAGCATGGTACTAAGCACTGGGGTAGACGCAAGATAATCAGGTGGGACACAGTCCCTGTCCCGCGTTGAGTTCACGGTCTAAGTAGGAGGGAGAACAGGTAATCGGTCCCCTTTCTATGGATGAGGGAACTGAGGCACAGAGATGTTAAATGACTCACCCAAAGTTCACAGCTGCCAAGTGGCCTAATGGAGAAAGCATGGGCCTAGGTGTCAGAAGGACCTGGGTGACAATCCTGCCTCCACCAGTTGCCTGCTGTGGGACCTTGGGCAAGTCACACAACTTCCATATGCCTCGGTTCCTTAATCTGCAAAATGGGAATTAAGACTGTGAGCTCAATGTGGGACAGAGACTGTGTCCAACCTAGATTATTATGTATCTATTCCAGAGTTTAGTACAGTGCCTGGCACTATCTACTCCTCTAGACTGTAAGCCCATCATGGGCAGGGAATGTGTCTGCTAATTCTGTTGTATTAAGTAATACTGTACTTAACACAGTGTTCTGAGCATAGTAAGCATTCAATAAATATGATTTATTGATTTACCACCTAGTAAGTGCTTAAATCCCATAAAAAATGTGGCAGAGTTGGGATAAAAACCCAGGTCTCCCGATTCCTAGGCCTGAGCTCTTTCCACTAGGCCACACTGCTTCCCTATGGTGAGGAGTTTTGGTTTCATGCAAAGAGGCACAGAAAGCCCGTAGAGGATTTTAAGGCGAGGAGAGCCGGGGGCACTTCAGGGTCGTTCAATCAATGGTATTCATTGAGTGCTTACTGTGTGCAGAGTACCGTACTAAGATGAACAGTGCAGCCACGTATACTACAGGGCAGAGCTGGGGCAGGCTGGAGACCCGGAGGCCAGCGAGGAAGCCAATACAATAGTCTTCCCTCAGAAAGACCAGAGCTGGTCCCCGGGTGGGAGAGAAGGAGACGGTGAGGAGGTGTCATGCCAGAAAAAAAACGGCAGGTTTTGTGGTTCTGCATCTGTTGGCTGGTTCTCTCCAGGCAGTTAATCGTCTCTGTAGAAACCTCCCGTCTCTCGCAAGCCCAGGGAACCAAGATGCAGCAGGGTGGCTGAGGCCGGGGCTGTTTTCACGAGGAAGGAGTGTGTCGCTGGGCCAGCTCTTTGCATTTCTGACAAGTAACCACACGCTGACAGGCAGATTCTTACAGACAGAGCTCTGCTCTTGCCTGCAGAAAGTCATCAGGCTTTAAAACACACACTGCACAAACAGTCCTGCACACTCTTATTGCAAGGATTAGAGATGAGCTGGGCCTAAATGGGCCCAAATGCGTTTTAAAGCAGTTTGAGTAAGTGAGCCGCTCAACACCGATCTAAAATTGTGCCTTCTCAGGGTTGTCAGCATTGGGCAGGCTTGTAGGTTTAACTGGGCAACTAAGGGGCTTCAGGAAATGGAAAAAGAGTGTGATTCGTTCCCAGGTTTGCAGGACTGGAGGTCTAGAACCTCTTGTGGAGATCCATTACAAGGACGTGTGAGATTATAATTAATAATAATAATTGTGGTATTTATTAAGCGCTTGCTATGTGCCAGGAACTGTACTAAGCACTGGGGTGGATACAAGCAAATCAGATTGGACACAGTCCCTGTCCTTCATGGTGGAGCTCACAGTCTTAATCCCCATTTAACAGATGAGGTAACTGAGGTACAGAGAAGTAAAACGACTCACCCAAGGTCACACAGCAGATAAGTGGCAGAGCCAGGATTAGAACCCAGGTCCTTCTGACTCCCAGGCCTGTGCTTTATCCACTAGGCCATGCTGACATAAGCGCTTACTATGTGCCAGTCACTGTACTCAGCGCTGGGGTGGATACAAGCAAATTGGGTTGGACACATGCCCTGTCCCACAGGGACTAATAGTCTTAATCCCTATTTTTCAGATAAGGGAATTGAGGCACAGAGAAGTGAAGGGACTTGCCTAAGGCCACGGAGCAGACCCGAGTTGCAGAGTCGGGATTAGAACCTAGGTCCTTCTGTCCTTCCCAGGCCTGGGTTCTGTCTACCAGGCCACAGTGCTTCTTGGGCACGGTTATATAGCTATGCTCCTTGTGCGCAGGGAACATGTCCTTTTGTTATTCTGTATTTTCCAAGATCCTAGTAAAGTGCACCACACCAAGTATGTGCTCAATAAATAATAATAATATTGGCATTTCTTAACCACTTCTTGTACACCAAGCACTGTACTAAGGACTGGGGAAAATACTAGGTTAATCAGGACTCACATAGAGCTCAGTCTAAGTAGGGAGGAGAACAGGGATTCAATCTCCTTACTGCAGATGAGGGAACTGAGGTAGAGAGAAGCTAGGTGACTTGCCCAAGGTCATACAGCAATCAGTGGAGGAGCCGGAATTAGAACCCTGATCCTCTGACTTCTAAGCCCGTGTTCTTTCTACCAGGCCTTACGGCTTCCACTGGAGCAATACCGCTACTGTCATTACGACTCCATGCTGACAACTGTTCTACTTCCTGTAAAGCTGTGATATTCTCTGTACTGTATCCTGATGTGGCTGCCTATTACCCAAAAAATCATTTTAGGATTGTCTTAACTTTTAAAATTCAAAATCAAAGGGGCGGCAAGTCAAGGTAACATCTGGGCCTTTTCTTGTCTCTCTGATGCCTTGACATTACTCTAACTTGGTTTGAACAGAGGTGCCTGGAAAGATTGGTGGCTACAGACGTACCTTGGACTCTAAACTTTGAAGCCTGAAATTATCCTCCTCTAGGCACAGTACCTGTGTACCTGCCCTTGTGTTTTAGGTGTTTTTAGTGCTTCATCACTCCTGTTGTGTCTCCAGTCCCCTCTCCACAACTCATACTCTTAGATTGTGAGCCCTACTGAGGGAAAGGCATTGTGTCAAAATTCCCTTTTTTTTATGGTATTTGTTAAGTACCTACTATATGTCAAACACTGGGGAAGATACAAGTTCACTGGGTCGGACACAGTCCCTGTCCCACATGGCGCTCAGAGTCTAAGTAGGAGAGAGAACAGGTTCTGAATCCCCATTTTGCAGTTGAGAAAACAGAGGCACAAAGAAGTGAAGCTGAGTGACCCTGGGCAAGTGGTCGAGCCAGGATTAGAACTCAGATCTTCTTGCTTCCAGGCCCGGGCTTTACCTACTAAATCATGCTACTTCCTGTATGTTCCTTCCCAGTGCTTAGGTCAGTGTTCTGCACACAATAAGCGCTTAATACTCTTGCTTCTACTATGAAATTTTTTGATCCGGGTGCCATTTTGTTCACCATTGTTGCGTATTCTGATGGGGGAGAAAATGGCGGGGAGGGGGGCAAACAGGAAGGGAGGGAGGAAATCCTCAATACAGTAGAGAAATACTTAAACACTTTTAAGGGATCCTACATCTACCCTCTGCAGCACGTGGAACTACCACTTGAGAAATATTTCAGCACGACAAAAACTCAACGCCACTGGCACTGACCGTCCAATTCCAGCCCCACCAGGAAATAAAACAAACAAACAAACAAAAAAAGTCACAGATCACAACACCTATGAAGGAAGTTTTCAGATGTCAGCTCTTTTAGTCCAGAATGCCCCCCGGGAGACTAGATTTAACCAGGAATTTAAGCACTGAACGTTTTGCTTCTGCTGGAAGCAGAGAGTGATGATTCCTGCATTACCCACAATGCAGCAGGGCCTCTTGGAATGCATATTGGCTGAAATCAGACTTCGATGGCTTCCTGTGAGCTATACTTTCATTCCAAATCTCCCTGGGAAAGCTCCCCAGAGTAACATGGGAGTTGAACTTGAGCCCATCTCTTTGCATATTTTAGGATTTTTCCCAACTGCCATTGATTCCACTAATAAAGCTCTTGAAACGGTGGCATGCTCCGCTCTAGGAGACAGACTGGCTCATACATGGCAGAAGTCATCAAGAGACCAGAAGAACTGATGAAATGCGTGGTAGAGTCATTTCCAATATGGCGCAGTGCAGTGGTACTGGATGTTATGATTTTAAACTCAATTAAAGCATCCCTAACTGATCTAATCAAAAACAGGCTTGGCTTTTCCTTGCTTGGCAACGCCAATCGCTGGCTGCTCTATTTTCAGTCTAGCATTGCTTTCTACACCAAGTGCCGGCTTAACATATTAAAGCTGCTCTCACAAAGAGGGGGTGGGCCTCTTGGCCCTCTGGAGTTTAATTCACACCATAAAATGATTGGAAACCACATTTCCTTTGTAGAAAGCTAAAAGGCTTTTTTTGGAGGTTGGATTACCGTGGGGGTTTGGGTTTGGAAAAATAAAAGTTCCGATTTCTGAAAGGCTGACGGAATTCTACAGTGGAAATCTCTACGTTACCGAAGGAAGGAACCGCTCTTTGGTGTTTGAAGTGTCTTTGTCTCACAGTACCGGCATTTGGACCTTCTCCATGATGTGCGTGGCACTGAAGCAGTGTGGTCTAGTGGAAAGAGCACAAGACTGGGCGTCAGGAGTGCTGGGTTATCCCAGCTTTGCTACTTCTCTGCCGTGTCACCTTGGGCAAATAGCTTGACTTTCTGAACCTCGGTTCCTGCGTCTGTAAAATGGGAACTAAATGCCTGTTCTTCCTCCTCTCTTAACTTGTGAATCCCATGCGGGACAAGGACTGTGTTTGCTCTGATTGTCCAGTGCTGAGGAAAGTGCTTGGCACATAGTAAGCACTTAAATACTGTATTTATTGCCATCAGTGGGTAACCAATATCTGATAGATTGCTCCCAGTGTTCCGGTGTCTGAGACATCCCTCCCCGCCTTCGTGATGATGATGGTATTTGTTAAGTGCTTACTACATGCTAAACACTGTTCTAAGTACTTCAGTAGATACAAGGTAATCAGGCTGTCCTACGTGGGGTTCATCACCACCCCGCCAGCTCAGCCAACTCTCCGCTTTGTGCTTTGTTACGATTATTACCAGACCGGCCTGGCTAATCTCTTTCTTCTGGGGCTTCTTCCAATCAATCATTCAACTATACTGAGCAAGTGCTTCTCATGTGCAGAGCACTGTACTAAGAGCTTGGGAGAATAACACATTAGAGTTGGCAGACACTATCCCGGTCCTCAAGTGATGTTTTGACTTTCTCTGCTTGGTTGGTTCAGAGAAACCTGGGCAGCTGCAGAGAAGAACAAAAATAACTTTCCTCCCTTGAACGTGTCTTCTCTACATCCTCTCCCCACCTCCCTTCCTCTCCCATCAGCCCCTACAAGGCCACCTGGGGGGACTGGTGTTTAGTTAATGTGGAGATAATGAAAATAATAGTAAGAATTGTGGCTTGTGTTAAGCGCTTACCATGTGCCAGGGACTGTACCCAGCGCAAGGGAAGATACAAGCTAATCAGGTGCTACAGGGGGCTCACAGTCTAAGTAGGAGGGAGAACAGGTATTGAATCCCCATTTTTCAGATGAAGGAACTGAGGCCCAGAGAAGTGAAGTGATTTACACAGCAGACAAGTGGCTGGGCCAGGATTAGGATCCAGGTCCTCTTCACTTCACTTCTTTATATGGGGACTGAAACACAGGGGGCTACACACTGTATCTGAGAAGCATGTGCCCCTCACGTTTTCTTTTACTTCCAGAAACCTAAAAGTCATCAAAGCATTTCACACTGAGCAGAGATATGCCTGCAGTCTGTCTTTTTTTTTTTTAAATGGCATTTGTTAAGCGCTTACTATGCACTAGGAATTGTACTACCCAGCTCTGCCACTTGTCAGCTGTGTGACTGTGGGCAAGTCACTTAACTTCTCTGTGCTTCAGTTACCTCATCTGCAAAATGGGGATGAAGACTGTGAGCCTCATATGGGACAACCTGATGACCTTGTATCTACCCCAGTGCTTAGAACTGTGCTCTGCACATAGTTAGCGCTTAACAAATACCAACATTATTATTATTACTAAACACTGGGGCTGATATAAACTAATCAGGTTAAACATAATCCATGTCCCACATGGGGCTCTCAGCCTTAATCCTCATTTTACAGATGAGGAAACTGAGGCCCAGAGAAGTGAAGTGACTTGCCCAAGGTCACACATCACAGCTCCTGCACTTCTGTTCCCTCCCCCACGGGCCCAAATGGACATTCTCATCATGAGCAGCAGGATGAGCCAGGAAGGAACAGAGCACGGGCCTGGGAGTCAGGTTCTAATCCCAGCCCTGACACTTGCCTGCCACATCACCTTAGGCAAGTCACTTCAGGGGTCTTTAGGCACCTCACCTGTAAAATGGGGATTGAGACTGTGAGCCCCACGTGGGACAGGGACCATGTCCAACCCGATTCGCTTGTACCCACCCCCGCGCTTAGTACAGTGCCTGACACATAGTAAGCATTTAAATTCCATAATTACTATTATTAGCAGCAGCCATGAGAGGGACCTTCCAAACATTCTGGCTGGGCATCTCAGGGGTTAAACAGCTGAGCAAAGTCTGGCTCTCACTCTACACAGGAAGCCCAGCCACAGGAAAAACATCCTGTGAAGCAGAGAGCGTCCATGAGATGTCTCTAGTCTCCCGGCCTTCTCAGAGGAGGAGGAAGTCAAGCGTGACAGTAGGTGGTTAGCAGCAGAAGATGGAATCAGAAAGTAGTCATTAATCTTTCTAGTTGCGAAGCAGGAACTGAAGCGGAGGGTCAAACCGATCGGCAAAGGGAGCTCCCGACACAGAGCTGAACTCCGGAAAGCGAGAGGGCTCTCACCCGCACCGGGGCCACGGTGGGTTTCTAGAAAGGGGAATGGAGGGGAGACGTCCGAGTCTGCCAGCCTGACCTTCGCAGTTGCCCAAGTCGCTAGAGGTCTTTCCGCCTCGGGCCTCTCGCCCACAGCAGAAACACACAGCGGGTCATTTCGCTGGCTTGGCTCTGATTTCTCAACCCCAGACGCTCTCCCTTTACCCACATTTCACATGTGGAATAAGGTCACACCACACACCGTGGCCTCGTTTCCCAGAATCCTTTGGAGAACCATCAAGGGGGAGAGAGAGAAGGCCCGGCTCAGCAGTGTACTAGCCCGATGATCTCTTATTGGGGATTCTACTCTGAGCAGCGTTTGGCCCGAGTTTACTCCTTGTTCACATGTCAGCACAAGACCGGGAACAACGTTGCACAGACTCACAAACAGGTTTGCTCACACGCTCTTCCCTCAGCTCGACTGACGTGTATCCCAAACTTTCCTAGTTTCTCTCTGGGTGCATTCTTCCACCCACTCTTGTCTTCCCGGACCACACCAATCCAAACTCCTGGGATTAATTGGCCAAGGTCATTAGGCTCATCTGTTGGAATTCCAGCTGCTCTGTCTTCTATCTGGTAGCGATTCAGGACTGGATGCTTTCGTGCCTGTTATTTTTGTTTACGGAGCCCAGCTCCCCTCCCCCACGGTTTCTGCTGCCAAGTTCCGCAACTCGGAGGTGGCAGGTGAGTTCAACTGGACCTGGGAGGGGACAGGCGAACCTCTAGAGCTATTGGGTGGGTCAGGGTGAGCCAGAGAGACGCTCTAGGTTCGGGTCAAATCGGGTTGGCTCCTGTAAAATGGCAGCAGCCTGATATCATCATGTCGCACCATCATAGCGGATGGGACAACCCAAAGAAGCAGTGTGACCTAGTGGAAGGCACATCTCCAGGAGGCCTTCCCTAAGCTCTCTCTTTCCTCTTCTCCCACTCCCTTCTGCACTGCATTGACTCGGTCCCTTCGTTCTTCCCCTCTCCCAGCCCCACAGCACTTATATACATATCTGTCATTTATTTATACTAATGTCTATCTCCCCTCCTTTAGACTGTAAGCTCGTTGTGGGCAGGGAATGTGTCTGTTTATTGTTGTACAGTACTCTCTCAAGTGCTTAGTACAGTGCTCTGCACACAATAAATACCACTCAATAAATAATAATAAATACCTCAATAAATACCACTGAATGAATGAAAGATAAGGCACAGGCCTGGAAGTAAGGGAACCTGGATCCTAATTGGCTCCGCCAATTGCTTTCTATGGGACCTTGGGCAAGTCACTAGACTTTTCTGTGCCTCAGTTTCCCCAGCTGTAAATTGGGGAGTAAAATGTCTGTTCCCTCTCCTATTTAGAATGTGAGCCCCATGTGGCACAGGGACCGTGTCTGCCCTAACCTGCATCTACCCCAGTTTTTGATACATAGTAAGTGCTTAAAGATCATAATACTACTTCTGGAGATCTGTGGGGGCCTGGATGGCCCCCACTTATAAACCCTAAGCATTGCTGCTGCAGGTGGCCAGGGAATGTCAGCTACTTCTGATGTACTATAGTCTCCCAAGGGCTTAATACAGTGCTCTGCACCTAGTAAGTGCTCAGTAAGGACCACTGATGGATTGATTGACACCCCTCACACTTGGAAGTGAGGGTGATGGAGTGTCAGGTGGCGTTACTTGAGGCCTTCAAGAACACGCTAACTTTGTATGCACTTGGGGGAAATTTTGGCTGCCTTGTAGAACCAAAAAAGAGGAAAAGGGATTGGATGAGAAAAACTGACCAACCTCCATCTACACTGCTTGGAATCTAGGGAAACAATTGCAAATGGACCTATCTCTGCCTAAGGAGGCAAGAATTAGACTTTGATTGCTTGGGATTTACAATTAGGATTCAGGCCAAGCTTTTAACATACTATTGATGATAATGATTGCAGTATTCAGTACTTTCCCAGCACCTTTCATCAGGCCTGTGTGGAACACTTCTCCAGGGTTATCAGCCTCCCAACTAAATACCCACAAGTGGCAACTTCCAGGCCTCCTCCCCCCACCCTCCCACCCACCTCCCCCAACAACCCCAGGGCTGAAGAGAGCCAAAATGGTGGCTCTCTCATCCATCAGCTCTTTGAAGCCTGCTCCACCCCAGTTTGCCCCTGACTACACACCTCCCTGGAAATCCCAGCCCCCTTTTCACAAAGTTGCATCGAGAAGGGGGTGAGGCTGAGGCAGCCAGTATCACTGCTTCCTTTATACAGATAGAAAACCTGAGGCCTCAAGATGTCATATGAACTGCCTGTGGTCAGGGAAACTGCAGGGCATATTGGATGGAGGAAGGGCCTGGGAGTCAGAAGGTCAGAATATATCATTACCTTTTATGTGTTCCAGTGCTAGGCACATAGCATGCACTTAAAGGCCACAATTATCTTTATTAAGTTAGGTGACTTAGCTAAGGTCAGAGCAGGTCAGTGGCAGTGAGGACTACAGCCCAGGTCTCCTGAGACCCAGCCCAGAGCTCTTCATTCATTTACCGCACTTCCATTTTTAATTTTTTTTTTGGAGACTGAGAAGCAGTGTGGTCTAGGGTGAATAGCATGGGCCTGGGAATCAAGGACCTGGATTCTAATCCCAGCTCTGCCACATGTCTGCTGGGTGTCCTTGGGCAAGTCATTTCACTTCTCTGGGCCTCAGTTACTTCATCAGTAAAACGGGGATTAGGATGTGGGACATGGACTGTGTCCAACCTGATTAGCTTGTATCTATACAAGTGTTTGATACAGTGCCTCGTATATAATAAGTGCCTAAATGTCATTAAAAAAAAAAACCAAATTCCCCAAGCTTGGTGACCCATTCTTAGCAGAGTGGGTTCCTCACGTGAGGTCTGGTTAAAGTCCTGCAATGGCAGGGGAAGAGAACTCCCCAGGGGTGTTCTAATCCCACTCATTTCACAAAGTGAAGGAGGAAAAGAAGTGGTCTGGGAAGCCAAAGCCACAAACCACCCACATAAGTAAGAACACCAGGCTGACTGAAGAATGCTGGTTCCTTCTGTTATTAGTGTGAGAGGAACAAGCAAGGCAGCTCGCTTTAAAACATGGGGGAAAGGCACCAACAATGCTAACTTCAGTGGTTTAGTCTTTTTAAAGAACATTTAAGTGCTTACTATGCATCAAACACTGTTTTAAGCACTGGGGCAGGTACTAGTTAATTGGGTCAGACACAGTCCCTGTCCTGCAAGGAGCTCACAGTTTAAGTAGGAGGGAGAACAGATTTTGAACCCCCCATTTTATAGCTGAGGAAACTGAGGCCCAGAGAAGCCAAGTGACTTGCCCGTGGTCACAGAAAGCAAGTGGCAGAGCTGGCATTAGAACCCGGGTCTTCTGATTCCCAAGCCTCTTGCCACTAGGCCATGCTGCTTCTCATGGTTGTCCACAGTAGGCTGCCCTCGGTATGAACTTCCGTGCCTGACCTACCTGGGTAAGAACAAAATTATTTTCAAATCAAAGTGTTCTGTGCTGTGGAATGCATGGGCCCTCTTTAGAGCTCTGCAAACACACTTGAGCCCGAATCTATATATGTCCCCACCTCTGATAAATTTCTCCCCAGTTAGGAGAGGGTGAAGATGATTTCTACTTACTCTTCGGTGCTCTCCCAGCGCTTAGTACAGTGCTCTGCACACAGGAAGCACTCAATAAATGCCACCGATTGCCCCATTGATTGAGAAGCACTGTGGCCTAATGGTCTGGGTCCCAGGAGTCCTGAGTTCTAATCCCAGCTCCACCACTTGCCTGCTGCGGGTGGTATTGGACAAGTCCTATCTGTGCCTCAGTTCCATATCTGAGAAATGGGGATTTAATAGTTGCTCCCGTTTCCTGTCAGCCTCATGGGGGGTAGGGAGTATGTCCAATCTTCTTGTCTTGGATCTACTTCAGCATTCAGCACTGTGCTTAGCACACAGTAAGCACTTAACATATTATTATTGATTCCCTATCAGTCTGCTGCTTATGATTACCCCTTCAGCACCACCTTGCACTTGTGTATTTATTGACTGATGCTCACTCAGCACTTGGGTATCTACATATGCTTTCTGTATCAGTCCATCTCCTTCAGACTATAAACACCTGGAGGGCAGGGAACACATCTTGTACTACTGCCCTTCCCAGGTGCTTAGTACAGTACACTGCCTTCAGAAGGTACTCAAAAACCACTGCTACTACTCTTCCACTCCAAGCACTGATTCTTCAATCAATAGCATTTGAGGGCTTATTGTGTGCTGAGCACTGTACTACCCTCTTGGGAGAGTACAACCCAACAGAGTTGGTGGACAAGATCCTTGTCTGTAAACTCAGACATTTAGCCGACAAATGCTCTTCTGCGTAGGGCCTGATCTCCAGGCTTCTGGGGATGATCTGGCTCTTCCATCTTCCAAAGCCTCCTCTTTTCAGCCACGTTTCTGATAATAATAATAGTGGTATTTAAGTGCTTACTACATGCCAAGGACTGTACTAATAAGTGCTGGCATAGATACAACACAATCAGATCAGGCCTGTCCCTGTCCCATATGAGGCCCACGGTCTGAGAGAGAGAGAGAATAGGTTTCATTCATATTAATGTCTTTCGTTCACATAAACGTCCATCTCCCCCTCTAAGTCTGTAAGCTCGTTGTGGGCAAGGAATGTATCTCCTCATTCTGTTGCATTGCACTCTCCCAAGCACTTAGTACAGTGCTCGGCACATTGGAAGCACTCAATACCATTGATTGATAACTTGTGTATAATCCTTGCTTTACTGATGAGGAAGCAGAGGCACAGAGTAGGTAAAAGACTTGCCCAAAGTCCCCAGCAGGCAAGTGACAGAGCCAGGATGAGAACACAGGTCACTTACTCTCAGCCCTGGGCTCTTCTCACCAGGCCTGGTAGAACCCAATCCAATTTACAACCCTTTGGGGGGGGGGGGGCAGAGAAGGACAAGATTGGTCCTTGAAGAAAGTGCCCCTGCCCCCTACCTTCAGCTGTCTTTCGGGTGCTCTCTCCTACCCCATGATGTGATTAAGTCAATTGGTTTAAAAATCTGTTCTGGTTTTCATTTATGGCCCGCTTCGGAATATTGGCCACGAATACAATTGCGAGAGGCTGCACTAATTAATTTATTTTATTTACATACTTGGCCCGAGAGGGGCCTTGTGAATTCATTATGCAAATGTCTGCAAAATAAGATGCAACTTAGTATTTTCTGTCAGGAACTCTGACCCTCTTTTTTTTTTTTTTTTTTTTAAATAAACAGGCCCTGGCTCCCTGTTCCTAATTCCCAGGTGCTACCAGTCTTGTCTTACTGCCCAGTTTTGCATTTATCATACTGTGGCTCTGATGGCAGTTTAGGATTAGAGGGTTGTGGGGAGATATAGCCCCTGTAAGAGAATTATTTAGCCTGGAAGAGAGAATCTGAGGGGAAACAGTCTTCAAGCATCTGAAGCATAGGAAATGGAGACAAGGGTGCCCACCTCTTCTGTGCCTCCAATGATGGTAGACTTTGACTGCAGCCAGAGGGATGTAGGGAAGACCCAAGGCAAAGCTTCTTGATTTGTGTTAAGATGGATTCCTATGGGAAGATGTAGAACCCTTGGAGCTCTTAAAGAAGTGATTAGATCGTCCATCTGCCCGAGATGGTTTGGGAACAGCTGGCCCGGATGCATGAGGATGTAATATATGTTATTATTACTACTAATAGTAATAAAATGGTATTTACTATGTGCCAAGTTCTGTACTAACCGCTAAGGTAGATACAAGATAATCAGTCCCTGTCCCTTATGGGGCTCACAGTCTAAGTGGGAGGGAGAACAGGTATTGAATCCCCATTATGCACCTGAGGAAAGAGGCAAATAATAATAATAACAATAATGGTATTTGTTAAGTGCTTGTTATGTGCCAGGCACGGTTCTATGCACTGGGGTGGATGCAAAGCAAATCAAGTTGGACACAGCCCCTGTCCCACGTGGGGCTCACAGTCTCAATCCCCATTTTACAGATGAGGTAAGTGAGGCACAGAGAAGTGAAATTAATTGCCCAAGGTCCCAGAGCAGACAAGTGGCAGAGCTGGGATTAGAAACCATGACCTGACTTCCAGGCCCTGCTCTATCCACTATGCCATGCTGCTTCTCTTAAGTGACCTGTCCAAGTGTCACACAGCAGGCATTAGAACCTAGATCCTAGGCACTTTACTAAGTGATAGGGTGGATACAAGCTAATCAGGTTGGACACAGTCCACATCCCACACGAGGCTCAGTCTTAACTCTCATTTTTCAGATGAGGTCACAGGCAGAAAAGTGACTTCTCCAAGGTAACACAGCAGACAAATGGAAGAGCTAGGATTAGAACCCTAGGTCCTTTTGACTTCCAGACCCATTCTTTATCCATTAGGCCACACTGCTTTTATCAAGCACTAGGTATAGTGCTTTGCACACTAAGTGCTCAATAAATACAGTTGAACGAATGAATTTTATCCTTGTCCACCCAGGACTCTCTCTTCTGCACAAGTGCTGGTTTGATGCCATGGTGAAGAGTTACTCGCTCTTATTCCCACTCCCACCCTACCCCACCCCCCCAACACACACATACAGCACTTTACTAGAAGAAAAAATCCTTTCCCAAAATGTCTGAAAAGAGCTACATATTTGTAATTTATTTTAATGCCTGTCTTCCCCTCTAGACTATAAGCCCTGATGGACAAGGAACGTGTCTACCAATTGTGTACTATACCCTCTCAAGTGTTTAGTTCAGAACTCTGCACACGGTAAGCTCTCAATAAAAACCACTGATTGATAATAAAAAAATGAAGCCATTCTTTGGCACAGGCAGGAATTATTTGAAATGAGTGAGAGTTCAAAGTACTGAAAGCCTGAAGCACCATCTGAATTCTTTTAAAAAAGTATTAAATAACGCACACACTACTTGTGAGTGAAACTATCTGAACCCCATGGAAGCCTACCTTATAGGGTGTACGTATGTATATATTTACAGTGCATATGTAAAGAGAGAGAAACACTTTTAGAGTCGAGGCTTGATTAGCTGAACATCACGAGGACTTGGGAAATTCAGCCAGAGAAAATTTTAGATAATTGGTTCAGCACAGTACGGAGGAGTCAGCTTAGCACTGAGAGTTTATGGTGAACTCTGATTAAAACAAACTTTCAGATAATCAGTTTTAAACGACAGAGCCTTATTTTAATTTCTTCTGGAGGAAAGTTAAGATTAAATATCTTGAAAGCAGACTGTCTTGTGAAATTTGCCATCCTTCCTAGTTTGAATCAGGTCAGAAATGTTTTTTCAATATTCTCTCTTGCTGTCTGGTCCAAACCAGCCAGGGCAGGGATTCCCGCAGATGTGTTTATCACAGAAATATTCTCATTCAGAATAGCCTGAGAACGTGCCAAAGAATCCTGAGTCTGGCTATCGTCTCAGTAATAACCCCCCCTCCCCCCCAAAAAAAAATCAAAGCCGCCTCCGGACACTGGGGGTCTAAAACCGGCCCGAGTGATAGAAATTTATAAACCTATGCGGGGGGAGGAGGGGGACACGCATCTCAATATTCACATCCGACCAGCATTTCACATTAGGGTATTACCATAAAAAGAAATCTGTTTTTAAACTCTTTGACCAATTCCAGGCCTAGATGGCCTTCAACACACAAAGAAAGTCACCCCAAACCGCTAATAATTGCATTAAATCCTCACTGTGTTATCAGTCATATGACCATTTCTTTCCTTCGCTTTTCCCTTCTGATCGCTAACGTTTTTGAAATGCAGACCACTGTGCTCGGGGTCTTGGGGGGGGAGGGGGGCACCCAGTGACAGAGGCAAGGTTTTGTATTCGCCTCTAGGAACGTGACACGTCACACCGAGGCATGATTTTTTAATGACATGGTGGGATGCAGACAATTTTCCCCGGGACAGGAGATGCTAACATGCCACAAAGGACATTTGTTCTTGCTCTTCCAGTAGGCACACACGGGTCAGATGGCTGAGGAATGAATCAGACTAACATTACAGGAAGACGATTCAGAAAGAATTGCCTCCTTGTGTTATATAAGGTGTTAAAAATGTACTGGTGCAGAAAAACCTCAGTGATTCAACTAAACTCTGAATCCAATGCCTTTTGACAAAACTTTCCTGAACACCAATTTAACAAAAAAAAGGTGGAGGGGGGGGAGATGTTGGCTAGATTGATATCCTATTTTCAAATATTTTCAATCATTTCAATCACCCTATTAAGGGATGTTTCGAAGCCATTTTACAGACGTGAAACTGAGGTAGGTCTTGCCGGGTTAAAGGCTTCCTGAGGTTCCACCCTATGAGTCAGGCTAGAGGTGGAGAGAAAAGTCTCTCTCATGCCACCCAGCTGCTGGCTAAGCTAAGAAGCACCCAGGCCTTGCTAGGCAAAATAACCTCTCAGCCGTGAAATAAGCAAGGCCACCTCCTTGAGGAGGTAAGAGACCACTTAGGGGCTACTGACTTCACCGCTCAATTTTAACCACTAAGAAAACACCAGCTTTCTTGTGTAGAAGTCCAAAAAAAGGAAGGGGAAACACCGCGATCATACTTTTATCCTGACCGAGGGGTACATCATTCATTTAATTGTATTTATTGTGTGCTTATTGTGTGCAAAGTAATGTACTGTTGTACTGTACTGTAAGTACTGTTGCACTAGGGAGAGCAACTACTTGCCCACTGTGCTCACCCTATATTCTCTTTATCATTGTGTTCACCAGCTCTTTACCATTGCAAATCATTCAATCCATAGATGGAGCGCTTTCTTTGCAGAGCACTGAAGTGCTTGGGAGAATATAATACGAGTTAGTTGACATGACCTCTGCCATCAAAAGAGCTTACATTCCATACCACAATTATTATTATCCCCCTCTAGACTAAGCTCCTTGCGGGCAGGGATTGTGTCTATTGTTATATTGTAATAATAATAATTATGGTATTTAATGCAAGGCAATGCCCTAAGCACTGAGATAGTTAGGAGCAAATCGGGTTGGACACAGTCCCTGTCCCATGGGCGGCTCACAGTCTCAATCCCCATTTCACAGATGAGTTAACTGAGGCACAGAGAAATACAGTGACTTGCCCTAGGTCATACAGCAAATAAGTGGTGGACCCAAAATTAGAACACATGACCTTCTGACTCCCAGGCCTGAGCTCTACCCACTACACCATGCTGCTTCTCTATGCTTGCACATAGTAAATGCATAAATACCCCTATCATTATTGGGTACAGAGCATTGTCCTAAGTACTTGATAGAAGAGAATAGTTAGTAGACTTAACCCCTGCCCTCAAGCAGTTTACAGTCTAGCAGGGGAGACTACATGGTCTCAGTGTTTGGGAAATGTCACAAAAAATTGCTCTGGGTGAGACAGTAGGCCCTAATGCAGTCAACTCACTAGTATTTACCACTAGAGATGTCCAAGACACTTAAAGGAAGGGCTATCAAGTGCCTAATGACTAAATCAAGACACTCAAAGGAGGGGAGAAGGCCTACTGAACAATAATAATTATTATTATGGTATTTGTTAAGCACTTTCTATGTGCCAAGCACTGTTGTAAGCACTGGGGCAAATACAAGGTAATCAGTTTGTCCCATGTGGGGCTCACTACATGCCAAGAATGGACCTAAATACTGGGGGAGATAGAATACAATTAGGTTAGACATAGGATACAGTTCCTTTCCTACACAGGGCTCTCAGGGTGAGGGAGGACAGGCATTTCATCTCTATTTTACAGGTAGGAAAACTAAGGCCTAGAGAAGCTAAAGTGACTTGGCCAAGGTCAGGCTGCATGCAAGTGGCAGAGTTGGGATTGCGACCCTGGCCCACGCTCTCTGCACTAAGCCACGCTGCTTCTTGAGCTGCTTGAAAAATTTTGAAGCACCTGGCTGAGATGTTTTGTAGCCTCAGTCTTGGACACTCTTGAAGGGATAAGAGGGGCTTAGTACAGTGCTCTACTCACAGGAAGCGCTCAGTAAATATGACTGAATGAATAAGAGGCTCAAAACACCCTGTCATTCCATGACCAGGGCATCACCCTAGATTTCAGAACTGCTGCTCCTCTACAGCTTTGGACCTATTATTTTTAATAAGCACTTACTATATGCTAAGCACCGGGGTAGATACAATTCAGTTATTTTGTGTTTAATACCCATGTAAATCCCTCCAAATTAGACTTTGAGCTTCATGTGGGACAGGGACAGTGTCCAACTTGATTAACTTGTATCTACCCCAGTGCTTAGGACAGTGTTTGGCACATACTTAGTGCCTTTTTTTCTTATTATTATTACAGCCTCAAAGTGGAAGGAAAACTGTGGAGCAGCCCTGATGCTGAAGAGGTCAGAATCTGAAACTACTAATAGTTAAATGCAAACCAAGGACTTGGATTTGTAAATAGTGTGCACTGGCATGCACTGACTGAATGCCTTACAGGCAAGGAGCAGCAAGGCTGTTAATTTCAAGGTTCAAAAGGGGAGGAAGAGATTTGAACCCAAGGAATTCACACTGCCTATTTCCAAGTTTAAAAAGCAACCCAGTTAAGCATTCCAGTTGGTTGTTTGAAATGGTCCCCTATAGAAACTTTAAACAAGAGTTGTAACGTGTTCTGTAAAGAAAATAAAAAAAACCTCTCTTAACCCCCAATCCAGGCATCCAATGTTGACATCAGTGTCATCCATGAGCTTGTAAAGCTTTTCCACATTGCCTCTTGGTCATCCAGTTATCTGAAGAAAGTTCTGTGTGGCATTTTAACTAGACATCAACCCAGAAGGGCTATGGGAAAGCCATCTGCTCCCAGCGCTTTCTGGGGGCTCTTAGGAAGCTGCATACTAAAAATTCAGCCCAACAATGGAGACAACATGACCATGACTCTTGCAAAGGTACGGGTGTTCATGTGTGTTTCTGTCCTTGTCTTCCATTTTAGTATTTTACTGTTTCACTGCTCCTTATGTATGGGGCACCAGTCCCCCCGCGCCCCCTCCCCCAGCCCCCCAACATTTTTTATATTCTCAGATGGTCAGCCCCTTGAGGGCCAGGGACTATGTCAATTCCTACCTCTGTATTCTTTCCCAGTGCTTATAGTAGAGAACATGTCTGCTAATTCGGTTGTATTGTACTCTCCCAAGTGCTTAGTACAGTGCACATAATCTTACTACTATGATTACTACAATCACCTGCTCTTCACTTTTGCCAAATGTAAACCTTTGAATTCACTTCATTATTCCTCTCCCCTATTCCTATTAAGGCAAATCTCTCCCTTACTGTCTTCCTGGTGCCTATTATCAAATCAACCCTGTGCTGGGGGGTGAGGCAACGGGACTATGCCTCTGTCTTGTCTCCTCCCTGCCTTTCCACCCCTACCCCGTTCAGCCAAATAAATGTGGTATAGTTCTGGGGTAGATACAAAACAATTGGATAGAACACAAGGCCCTCTCCCACATGGGGCTCATAGTCTAAGTGGGAGGGAGAACAGCTATTGAACCCCCATTTTCCACAGGAAGTCACTGATGCACGGAGAAGTGAAGTGACTTACCCAAGATCACACAGTAGACATGTGGTAGAGCCAGGATTAGAACCCAGATGCTCTGACTCTCAGGCCTGTGTTCCTTCCATTAGGCTAAGCAACCTGTGTAGCAATTTCCTTCAGAGAAGCAGCATGGCCTAGTGGAAAGAGCACAGGCCTGGGAGTCAGAGGACCTGGGTCCTATTCCCAGCTCTGCCACATATCTGCCATGTGACCTTGGGCAAATCACTTCACTGTGCCTCCGTGACCTCATGTGGGATAGGGACTGGGTCCAACTTGATTATCTTGCCTCTACCCCAGTGCTTAGAACAGTGCTTGGCACATAGTAAATGCTTAACAAATACTACTATCATTTTAACCTCATCTTATTTGTGGCAACTCCCACCTTTTTCCTGCCACTCATTCAATCGTATTTATTGAGCGCTTACTGTGTGCAGAGCACTGTACTGAGTGCTTGGGAAAGTACATCGCAACAATAAACAGTGACATTCCCTGCTCACAATGAGCTTTCAGTCTAGAGATTCAGTTCCCTTACAGCTCCACATCCCCTCCCACTTTGCTCTTCCCACTGAGATTCAAGCCAATGCGACAGCTCAGAGAAGAGACCTCAACTTCACTGTTTGGTTCCTTCAAACCCTGATTGGGGCATCCCTTGCGTTCCCTAATGAAGTAGGGAAGGGTGTTCTTGCTGTTTGTTCCCCCCATCCTGCAAAAAAACAGTACCAGTGTGCCAACCAATGCACCCTAGTAAATAAAGTCTAACACCATTCTCACTTGCCTTTTGTTTCTCTACACTTTCTCTACCTGGCCTAAACTTTTTAACTTTTCCACTTTCCCTCTCATTGGTTATTTAGTTTAGCAGAGGAGGTTTTAGGTTGCCTCTGGGTTCACTCAGCTCTTGAAATCTTGCAGTGACTAAGCATTAGCAGTTTGGGGGCCAATGTTCTCCTGGAGGAAAGAAAGCCCTGAAACTCTTGCCTCGAGCACCCCCCAGAACAGTGGGGAGGGGGGAGATCAGTACAAAAATCAATAAAGTCTTAACTCCACCCAAACTAGCACAGGCTAGAACCTGAATCCTGGCCTTTTGAAGGCTACACAATCGGCCTTGGAGGCTCTGTCAAACAGAGGGGTAAATATTAGCCAGGGTTATGTCCTTCAAGTGAAACAAATCCAGGCAGACATTACAGCTAATGTTTGAATAAATGATTTTGCAATTAGATACCAACTTTAATGTAAGAAAGACTCAGAAGCAAAGAGACCTCTCTGTTTTTTTGATTAACCCTTCTAGCCAGGGGGGCCCGCTATTGATTTTCCAGGGTAACTGAACAGCGAAACTGTGGCTAGTTGACAAAAATCAACAATCCTACTGCCAATTCCAGCAAGCAAAAGGTTCCCCAAAACTATATTAGATTCAGGTACGGATTTATTTTATGGCACAATTTTTCTGACTCATCTGTTTCACCACACTTAAAGCATGCATTTTTAAATCTCAGGCATAACAGTAGTAGTAATAACAACCACCACAATAATAATAATAATAATAGGGGTATTTGTGAAGCACTCACTATGTGCCAAAAGTTACTTACCTGTCCCATACAGGGCTCATAATTTAAGGGAACAGGTATTTAATCTCCATTGAAAGATAAGGAAACTAAGGTACAGAGAAGTAAAGTGACTTGCCCAGGGTCACACAACAGGCAAGTGGCAGAGCAGGGATTAGACCCCAAATCTCCTGAATTCCAGTACTGTGTTCATTTCACTAGGCTATGCTGCTTCTCTGATCTTTCTCTCCTGGCCAGACTGAGTAAGCATGCAGTAGCATTTTTAGCACTGTTTCAATAATACATAGCTAACACTTTGATCCAAGGGTAACAGTAATGGTACTTAAGTATTTATTATGCATCAAGCACTGTTCTAAACTCTGGGGTAGATACAAGATAATCCGGTTGAACACTGTCTCTGCCCCACATGGATCTCAAAGTCTAAGTAGGAGGAAGCACAGGTATTGAATCCCCATTTTACAGATGAGGAAACTGAGGAATAGAGAAGAAAACTGCCCCAGGTCACACAATAGACTTGTGGCAGAGCTGGGGATTAGAACCCAGGTTCTCTGACTTCCAGGCTTGGGCTGCTTCCCCAAGCAAAACGTATCTTCTCATTGGTCCAATCTGGAAGAGACATACCTCATTTATCCCAATACTTCTTGGACCCCATATCCAGTGTCCTGAACCTTTGCTAAATCACATCTGCTCTTCTTGCTTCAGTTCATCAAATGCCTAGAAATACTGAAGTAATAGGAGAGCTGAGATTTACATGGGGGGAAGGGGGTGAAAGGTATCACAATATGTGAACTCCTCAGGAGGTTGGATTTGTTTTGATGATGAGTATTTATCAGTGTCCTATCCTTCTGATCCCATCAGTGAAAGTGTTGGTACTTAGACTTTAGATAACTGTTGCATTGTATTCTCTAAGCTCCACAAACAGTACTGCACTCAAGCACCATTGTTTAATTTGTTAAATGCTTACTATGTACCAAGCACTGAGGTAAGATACAAGATAATCGGATCAGACACAGCCCCCATCCCACACAGGGCGCACAGCCTAACAGGAAGGGAGAACAGGTATTTCAGTCAGTCAGTAGTATTTACTGAGTGCTTACTGTGTGCAGAGCACTGTACTAAGTGCTTGGGTGAGTACAATATAACAATAAACATTCCCAGCCCACAGTGAGCTTACAGTTTAGAGGGGGAGACAGATATTAATATAAATTACAGATGAATACAAAAGTGCTGTGGGGCTACAGATGAGGAGGTGGAGGACCAGAGAAGTTAAGTTACTTGCCCACGTTCACACAGCAGGCAGAGCTGGGGTTAGAACCCAGCTCCTCTGACACCGTAGCCCCTTGCTCTTTCAACTGACACCACCTCAGTAATTATGAAAAGTGTCACCTTGATTTTTCTACCAGCAAACTGGTGACCTTAGAATCGGAGAGTTTAGAGGAATCCAGACCTTCCCAGAATTAAAACATTTCCTTAAAGTCTTCAAGAGAAGAGGTTTTTATTGGATTTGCTACCTTTATACACCCTTCCTTCAGCCCCACAGCACTAATTCATCCAATCATATTTACTGAGCAATCATGGCACACAGAGTGCTGTACTAAGCACTTGGGAGAGTCCAGTATCACAGCAGACATAGTCCCTTGCCCGCGATGAGATTATACATAGCCATAAATTTCTAATAATTTCTGTCTCCCCCACCCCCCCGACTAAGGCTCAGACTGGTTTAAGTGTTTCCCAAGTGGCCCTAGCCACACCTATTAGAAGGGGCGGCCCATCCTGGGCTTCCAAGCCAGCATGATCTAGTAAAAAGAGCCTGGGTGCCAGGAATTCCCAGTTCTAATACCGGCTCTTTCACTGTGCTGTGTGTGACCCTGGGGAAGTCATCTGACTCTGACTCTGTTTCCTCACCTGTAAAATGGGGTTTAATGCCTGTTTTCCCTTAGACTGGGAGCCCCAGAGCTCAGTTCAGTACTTGGCACATAACATTAATAATAATAATGGCACTTTGCATTTATCTGGAGCAGGGTCCATGTCAACTGACTCAAGGCCTTATTGAAGGCACATCTTCTCCAAGAGGCCTTTCCTAAGCCTTCATTTCCACTTTTCCCAACTCCCTTCTGCATTACCCTGACTTGCTCCCTTTATTCATCCCCCCTCCCAGCCCCATAGCACTTATGTACATATCTGTAATCTATTAACTTATAATAATGTCTCCCCCCCTAAACTTTAAGCTCTTTGTGGGCAGGAAATGTGTCTATTCTATTGTTATATTGTACTCTGCCAAGTGCTTAGTACAGTGCTCTGCACACAGAAAGCGCTCAATAAATACAATTGACTGACCATTTTAAACCTATCCAATGCTTCAATATAGCTATTATTATTACTAGGTAAAATATGAGCACCATCTGGGACCTTATCTTGTATCTGCCCCAGTGCTTAGTACATAGTAAGCACTTAAATATTATCATCATCTTCATTATTTAAGACTGTGCTCTTTCCACCAGGAGCTCCCTTCCAAACATTCGCCTTTGTAAGATGCAGACAACATATATACAAGTTTTCCAAATCAAGAGAATTTGGTCTGGACTTCCAGGGACAGCACATGGTTGCCATTAAAGCCTAAGATGTTTTATGTAAATGCATATTTTATCCCTTGATTTTTTTTTCCAAAATAGTGAAATAAAATATACAACATTAAAGCAATTACAATGGGACTTCATTTTCCATCTCTGTCAAGCACTGACTGGAAGAGAAAAAACAGCAACACCATTTGAGCATCTTTCTGAAACAGAAAAAAGCAAAGCAAATATTTTGCTTTTCTCTGGCCCCTGAGAACACAAAGGCAAAGAGGAGGCCTTTGCTCTGCTGATGCCACTTAGAACTCATCCCTGATACCACTCACTCCACCAAAAGACTGGAATTTAGTGTAAGCTCCTTGTGGGCAGGGAACCAATCCTAATAACAATAGTATTTAAGTGCTTTCATTCATTCATTGTATTTACTGATCACTTACTCTGTACAAAGCACTGTAATAATAATAATAATAATAATGTTGGTATCTGTTAAGCGCTTACTATGTGCAGAGCACTGTTCTAAGCGCTGGGGGAGATACAGGGTAATCAGGTCGTCCCACGTGAGGCTTACAGTTAATCCCCATTTTACAGACGAGGTAACTGAAGCACAGAGAAGTTAAGTGACTTGCTCACAGTCACACAGCTGACAAGTGGCAGAGCCAGGAGTCGAACCCATGACCTCTGACTCCGAAGCCCAGGCTTTTTCCACTGAGCCACGCTGCTTCTCTGCACTGGTGTAGGTACAAGGTCCCACACAGGGCTCACAGTTTAAGTAGGAGGGAGAACAGGGATTGAATCCCCATTTTGCAGATGAGGGAACCGAGACCCAGAGAAGTTAAATGACTTGCCCAAGGTTATGTAGTGACTAAGTAGCAGAGCTGGAACTAGAACTCAGGTCCTCTGGCTCCCAGGACATGCTGTTTCCACTAAGCCATGCTGCTTCTGTTTCAGTTGTTGCCCATCTTCACAACAAAAATATATTAAAGTACTTAGACACATGCCAAGTATTGTGGGTAGATGAAAGATAATCAGATGGGACACAGATTAAGTGGGTGGAAGAACAACATTGAACTCCCATTTTAAAGAGGGGAAAACTGAGGCCCAGAGAAGGTAAGTGATTTACCCAAGGTCACACAGCAAACAAGAGGCAGAGTCAGGATTAGAACCCAGGGTCTCTGGACTCCTACTCCTGTGCTCTATTGTATCTATTTATTATTATATTATATTCTCCCAAGCACTTAGTACAGTGCTCAGCACACAGTAAGTGCTCAGTAAATGTGACTGACTCTATACTCTAAGCCACGCTGCTTTCTCATGCTACTGTTTTACTTTCCAAGCAGGAGGGCATCAGCCCCAGAGCACACACAACAAATACACTTTCTACCTGATGTTCAGTGATATTTCAAGAGGCAACGGTTTTCAATGTAGTAATTTTGTGGCTCCAAGTGCCGTTACTCAGAAGTTTTTTTCCCCAACGGTGGTGATTTTTTCTTTTCGCATCGGGTGACTCGCTGCCAGCCCAAACATGTGGTGGACCTTCTCAAGAGTCCCCGGGAGAGGTCTGTCTGCCAAGCAGCCACACGGGGAAGCAGAAATCAAGCCGCCAGCTGCCGTCTCCTGCTCGGAGTGGCACATGGCAGGCAGATTCTCAATTTCCGGTCATTTTCCTGGGATTTCCCAGCCATTCCCAGGCCGCCCATGAGGGACCACCTGGACCTCCGTGGCCTTCGGAAAACCTCTCCACGCTGCCCCCATTAGTCAGTTGAGCACTTGCTGTGTGCAGAGCACTGTACTAATCACCTAGGAGAGTACAACAGACACATTCCCTGCCCACAATGAGTTTATGCTTCCCATCTTCTGCGGCCACCTCACCTTCTCATGGGCCTGGGAGTCAGAGGATCTGGGTCCTCAACCCAGCCCTGCTGTTTGCCCTTGGGCAAGTCATTCACTCCTCTGGGCCTCAGTTACCTCATCTAGAAAATGGGAATTAAATACCTGTACACCCCCTTAAACTGTGAGCCCTATGTGGGACAGGTACTGTGTCTGACCTAATTTTCTTGTATTTCTTCTGATCTTGGAACAATGCTTGGCACATACTTGAGCACCGTGATTATTATTGTCTGTGCCTCAGTTTCCCCAACTGTACGGTGAAGATTCAATTCCTGTCTCCCTCCTACTTAGCCTGTGATCTTCATGCAGGAGAGGGACTTTGTCCATCCTAATTGACCTATACCCATTCCAGTGCTTAGAACAGTGTTTGACACATAGTAAAGGTTTAAATACTATTTTTAAAAAAGCCAATCCAGAATGTACTGGCTCTCCCATGCAAATTCCCATACTCTGATGTTAGATAAAGCCAGAATAAGATCTTTTGTCTTTTAAGTTACAGCCACAGAGAACGACAGGTAAAAGGCATTAGATCTAGCATGGTATTTTATATGGAGATGGACTTTGATGCACTTAGTTCTCTTCTGCCAGCGGCATTGAAGTTTTAAGTCACACGGTGAGCCAAACATGGAGAAGATACAATCCTCTCAATCTCCCTTTTTGTTATTTTGGGTGGGGGATAGATGGTGGGAACTGGAGGTATCTTAATGAGCCATGACCAAGACTCGGAAAACCTTTAAATGATGTGCATTAATTCAATTACGGCAGGCTTGTGATCCTGGCATAAACAGCAGCATGTCACAGGGGATAAAACACAGGCCTAGGACTCAGAAGGTCATGGGTTCTAATTCCAGCTCTGCCATTTGTCTGCTGTGTGACTTTGGGCAAATCACTTCACTTCTCTGTGCCTCAGTAACTTCATTTATAAAATGGAGATCAAGACTGTGAGCCCCATATGGGACAGAGATTGTTTCCAACCCAATTTGACCCCAGGGTTTAGTACAGGGCCTGGCATATAGTAAGCATTTAAAAATATATTATTAGGCCTTAAAAAGGTGAAAAATGAGATAACTGACTGGAATCAGGTTTTGTCCCAGGGCTTAGTACAGGGCCTGGCATATAGTAAGCATTTAAAAATATATTATTAGGCCTTAAAAAGGTGAAAAATGAGATAACTGACTGGAATCAGGTTTTGTCCCAGATCACAGTGAAGCAGCATGGTCTAGTGGCTAGAACACAGCCCTGGGAGTCAGAAGGACCTGGGTTTTAATCCTGACTCTGCCATTTCTCTGCAGTGTGACCTTGGGAAAAGTCACTACATTTCTCTGTGCCTCAGTTACCTCATCTGACAAATGGGGAGTAAGACTGTGAGCCCCTTGTGGGACATGGACTGTGTCCCACCTGATGATCTTGTACCTATGCCAGGGCTTGGCACATAGTAAGTGTTTAAAAAAAAAAATCCCACCATAACAATAAAAAACCCAGGCAGAAACTCTAGGTTATGTGAAACCCTGGAAAAAAACCCAGATTCTTCTGAGGATGCTTCTGATCTGACTGCACTGCATCTTCCCCAGCATTTAATGTACATATAAACGCAAGACAAATACCACAGTTATTATCCTTATTCGGACAGGAGTGATGGGCTCTGGATAGCATTTTCAGAAAGATGATACACACAATGGTGTAAAAGAAAAGCTAGAGAGAGAAGAGATTGTGTGGGGGAAGGGGGCTTGATGTTGTAGGATCTACAGTGCCATATGCTCTTTTTGCTTCTGCATCTTGGTTTCCCTTCTCTTCCTCAATCTTCTGCTTTAAGAATCATCCCATGTCTGTTGCTGAGGGTGACACTGTTTGAGGCAGCCCTCTAGACTGTAAGCTCATTGAGGGCAGGGAATGTGTCTGTTATATTATTGTGTTGTACTCTACCAAGCCCTTAGTACAGTGCTCTGCACACAGTAAGCACTCAGTACCATTGATTGTTTAGAACTACAACTATCAGTGAAGATGTCAACATCTGAACGGCTAGGAAAGACAAACACTGTGGACAGGGACAGTATCCAACCTAATTAGCTTGCACTTAGTACAGTACCTGGCACAATAAGCACTTTTAACAAATACCATAGAAAAAAATAGCACACAAACTGGGCAATCTGACTCTGAGCTATCCAAGTTGACAGAAGTGTTTATTCTTTGTAGGAAGCAGGGTACTTAAACATTTAGCTTGCTCTGATAAAGCACAATTATCACAGCCTATAATCCACCACTCTCCCCATATTCAAAAGACCTACTAAAATCTCCAGGAAGGCTGCCTATGTCTTTTTTTTATGCGTTTAAGTGCTAGGCACTGTTCTAAGCACTAGGAATTGATACAGGCTAATTAGTTTGGACACAGTCCATGACCCATATGGGGCTCCCAGTATTAATCTCCATTTTATTGAGGCATAAAGAAATGACTTGCCCAAGGTCGCACAGCAGATAAGTGGTGGAGCCAGGATTAAAACTCAGGTCCTCTGACTCCTAGGCCTCTGCTCTAATCCACTAGGCCATGCTAATTTACTTATCTACCCACCCATATACTTAGCCTAGTCTCTAAGCCCTTGTTTACATACATATCTTTATACTCCCTTTCTTCCCCCTACCTGTATTTTATATGGGGTTCTGTCTCCCCCATTCGATTGTAAAATCCTTAAAGGCAGGGGTAGTATCTACTTACTCTATTGCACTCTCCCAAGAATAGTACTTTGCTCTGCATATGGTAAATATCACTGATTAAATGATCACATTTAGTAAGATCATTACACAATAAGACATAATCCCTTCCCTCAAGAATCTCATATTCAACAATGGGAGAGGAAAAATATGCAAATTTTTAAAAACCCAACAATCAAAAAACTGACATTCACGGTAATCTTAATAATAATGGCTTTTTATTAAGCACTTACCGTGTGCCAGGCACTTTATTAAGCATTCATTCATTCAATAGTATTTATTGAGTGCTTACTATGTGCAGAGCACTGTACTAAGCGCTTGGAATGTACAAATTGGCACTGGGGTGGATACAGTCCCTGTTCCACATGGGGTTCACAGTCTCAATTCCCTGTTTAAACAGGAGAAGACTGAGGCCCAGATAAGTGATTTACCCAAGGTCACACAGCAGACATATGGCAGATCCAGAATTAGAACTCACAACCTTCTGACTCCCAGGCCTGGGCTCTAGCCACTATGCCATGCTGCTTCTCTATAAATATCAATAATATCTATAAATATTAAATATCAATAAATATCACTGATTGACTTATCACATTTAGTAAGAGCATTACACAGTAAAAATAAGACACACTCCCTGCCCTTGCCCTCAAAAAGTTCATATTCAACATCAGGAGAGGAAACAATATGGAGATAAAAAAAAATACAACAATCAAAAAATACTAGTAACATTCATGATCATTCTAATGACTCAAAAGATATCAGAAATAGCTCAAGGAAACCCCTCCCCAAAATCTGACCCTCTTTGATTAAAGGGGACACAGGAAAAGGGGGAGAAAATGGGCAGATGAGGAAAAAAAGAATGGGCGAAACAAAGGAGAGTAGTAGTAATAACTGTAGTGCTATTTATAGAAAAACCATTAGGTACAACACACTGTTCTAAAGACTTGGGAAAGTATAACGGATAGTTGAGACATGTCCCTTCACACAAACAGCAGCTACCCCAATGCAGGGTAAGATAGAAAACAAGAGAAAATGTGGAGGAGGGTAGGGCATGAGAAAGAGGGGGAAAGGAAAAAGAGAGTACTTACCGGCTTTTCTCCCAGGGCCAGATTAGGTTCTCCTTTATGCATGCACCATTGCTTCTCCCCAGGTTTAAGAAGGGAATGATCACAACACCCGTCCTCTGTAAAGGTCTTAATGGGTGCCTATGTGGGGAGAGAAGAGCTACTCCTCCTGTATTTATGCTCATTCCTCTCCCCCTCTTCCCAGTAACATTCCGGTTTCCACTTTCAAAACTCCCTCTCACTCAAAATGAAAAAAGTTGGCCTCTACCAAATTTAAGGTTTGAGAAGCATCGTGGCTTAGTGGAAAGAGCATGGCCTTGGGAGTCAGAGATCATGCGTTCTAATCCCAACTCCACCACTTGTCAGCTGGGTGACTTTGGGAAAGTCACTTCACTTCTCTGAGCCTCGGTGATCTCATCCGTAAAATGAGGATGAAGACTGTAAGCCCCACGTGGGACAACCTGATCACCTTATCTTCCCCAGCGCTTAGAATAGTGCTTGACACATCGTAAACGCTTAACAAATACCATTATTATCATTAAGGTTCACACAAAATGAGGATATGGATTAAGAAGATGCTAATCGGGAAGGTAAAGGATGACCACTAAGTGAAAACTCCTCCTAGAATGCCTTTCTCCAAAACCACCTGCATTGATTTCCTCTAAAGCACGAGGACCAGAACAGGTGCCCAGCGACAGATTTTATCTCTACCGTATATACCCACACACTGCCCACCTAGATTTTTTGAGCAGAAAATCAAGAGTCTTTTTATACCATTTAATTGTAAGCAGTGACGTGGGGGTGGCAGATGGGGGAGCCCAGGAAGAGCAGGTGAAGGTTGTTAAGACATTAAGACTGCCGCAGGCTAGGGTAGGAGAAGGGTGGGAAACAGCAGGTGTGGAGAGCTGTTAATTTGTTGAGTGTCTATTGTACACAGCACTTGGGAAACTGCATTAGAAGAGAAAATCTTTAGTGCTCTATTATATTCCAGTTCTTTTTCTCCTTTCTTTCCTCCTTTTTTTTCTCCCGTTCCACATATGGCTAGCCTTAATTCTGTATGTATTCGATCAATCAGTGGTATTTATGGAGTACTTACTGTATTCAGAGCACTGTGCTAGGCCCATGAAGGTACCATAGGACTGGTAGACATTATCCCAGCCTTCAGGGACTTTACAATCTAGTGGACATACCCCCTCCCCTGTTTTGGGATTGCAAAAATTATGCCGAATATAGGACAATAATGAAGTAAATACAGTAGAAGGATAGTAATTGAGAAAGCTGGTCTATTATATTATGGAAGTCGATTATATCAAGCAGGCCCTTGCATGATGAAGTAAGCTGAATTTCACACATTCAGAAAGGCAGCTACTAAAGCTTTTGATAAAGTTTTTACAGTACTTTACAGTCTAATTGGTGCTATTTATTGAATGAGAGTACTATCCTAAACTCTTTGGAAAGTACAATATAGTACAGCTAGTAGACATGATCCCTGCCCACGAGGATCTTATAGTTTTCAGGAAGAGCCAGACATTGAAAGAAATTACAGATAGGGGAAATTGTAGTGCATAAAGATATTTGCATAAATGCTGTGGGGCTGGGGTGAGTCTACTGGTGAGTTCTTCTAGACTGTAAGCTTCTTATGAGCAGGGAACTTCTTTTTGGTTTTGATCTGGGGGCTTTTAAAAAAATTTTATGGTATTTGTTAAATGCTTACTATAATGATGTGCCAGACACTGTACTAAGCCCTGGGGTAGATAAAAGATAATCTTGTTGGACTTGGTCCATTTCCCACATTGAGCCACATTCTTCATCCCCATTTTACAGATGAGATAGTCACTCAGCCAGTTGTATTTACTGAGTATTTACTGTGTGCAAAGCGCTGTACCACGTGCTTGGGAGAGTACAATATAATATTAAGTAGATATATTCCCTACCCACAATGATCTTATTAGGGTCTAGATGTGGAGACAGACATAAATACAAATAAATAAATTACAAATATGTACATAAGTCCTATGGGGCTCGGAAAGGGCATGAATAAAGACAGCAAGTCAGGGTGATGCAGAAGGGAATGGGAGAAGAGGAAAGGAGGGCTTAATCAGGGAAGGCCTCTTGGAAGAGATGTGTCTTCAATGAGGCTTTGACGTTGGGAAGAGTAATTGAGGTAACTGAGTTACAGAGAAGTTAAGTGACTAGCCCAAGGTCACACAGCAGACAAGTGGCAGAGCCAGGATTTGAACCCAAAGGCTTTTGACTTCCAGGTCCGTGTTCTATCCACTAGGCCATGACACTTCTGTACCACCTTGTCTACTGACTCTGCTATGTCATACTCTCCCAAGGGTTTAATACAACTCTGCACACTAAGCGCTCAATAAATATGTTTGATCGACTGATTGATTGAATGGGGTATATCTTGTTTAAAAGTACATTTTACTGAAAAACCTTTTTCTGAGGGGTCTGAATTTTGCTACTTCCTGTTTTTTCAATCTGTACAGAGAGATGCTATTTAGCTGCGTACTTGTCTGTAAGATTAGCTCTACCAGTGACTGATATAAACTGTTCTCTGCTCCCTAATTACTTATTCTCCATCTCCTGCATAATAGATCTTACTAGCGACTGAGAAATATGACATTTATAGAAAGGGATGTGGTTCCTGCATTAACCTGAAGATTTACCCTGGTGTTTCCGCTTAGAATAGGAAAATAATTGCGCTATTAAATATTGACCCCAGGCATATTTCACTGCTATATAATAGATTATTGACTTTTGAAAATGGAGGAAAATTTTATGTAAAATATCTATTTTTTTAGAATTAAGCATTTTTTAAAAGGGGCATCAACATTGGCAGTTAACAAGGATTCTTATCTAACTACTCACAAATAATGACTCCTGGGAGTGTAAGTGACTAAATCCGAAGTGTTTCAGACAACTTCAACTGGAAGGGATTGTTTGTAAGAGCAGGGAATGGAGAAGAAGCCATCGAAACCCCAACTTTAGTTTCCCCAAAGTGGAAAGAGCATAGGCTTGGGTGTCAGATGACCTGGGTTCAAGAGAACAGGTATTTAATTCCCATTTTACAGATGAGGTAACTGAGGTACAGAGGAGTGAAGTGACTTGCCCAAGGCCACACACCAGACACATGGCAGAGACAGGATTAGAACTCAGGTTCTTCTCCTGTGCGCAGGTGCTCCATCCTGTAATTCCTGGACCACGTTTCAGTTGTTCAGTTTCAGTTCACGTTTCAGAGAAGCAGCGTGGCGCAGTGGAAAGAGCACGGGCTTTGGAGTCAGGGCTCATGAGTTCGAATCCCAGCTCTGCCACTTGTCAGCTGTGTGACTGTGGGCAAGTCACTTAACTTCTCTGTGCCTCAGTTCCCTCATCAGTAAAATGGGGATTAAGACTGTGAGCCCCACGTGGGACAACCTGATTCCCCTGTGTCTCCCCCAGTGCTTAGAACAGTGCTCTGCACATAGTAAGCGCTTAACAGATACCAACATTATTATTATTATTATTGTTGTTCTCGATGGGTGACTCATTGCGCTCTCCTTGTTCCAGACATTTAACTCTCTTCTCAAACCCCCTGTCCCACTTTGCCCGTTCCATGCCCCTAATGACCTGGCCATCTACTTTATTGAGAAAATTGAAACTACCAGGAGTGACCTCCCTAAAATCTTCCCTGCTTCTCTCCTATCCCTCCCTCCTCCTTCTTCACCTTTCTTTCCCAGCAGTAACTCTAGGGGAGACCTTCTACCTTCTCTCAAAATCCACCCATTCCCCCTGCACATCCAACCCCATCCCTTCGCACAGTGCTTAGTACAGTGCCAAGTGCTTAATAAAGTGCTCAGCACACAGTAAATGCTCAATAGATATGACTGAATGAAGGAAAGCACTTGGCCTCTCCCTCCTTCCCTTCCTGACCGGCATCTTCAACTGTTTGCTCTCCAGTGGCTTCTTCCCCACTGCTTTTGTATGTGCTTATTTCTCCCCTATCCTAAAAAAAACCCTCCCTTGACCCACTGCTCCCTCCACTTATTGCCTATCTCCCTCCTACCATTCCTTTCCAAACTCCTTGAGTGAGTTGTCTGAACTGCTGTTTCAAGTTCCTCTCCTCCAATTCTCTCCCTAACCCCTTCCAATCTGGCTTCCATCCTTCTTGCCAAATTCAAATTCTCGGTGGTCTTTGACACTGTCAACCATCCCCTTCCCCTGGAAACATTATCCAACTTGGGCTTCGCTGACGCTGTCCTCTCCTGGTTCTCCTCCTATCTCTCTGGCCACTCTTTCTCAGTCTCTTTCACTGGTTGCTCCTCTGCCTCCCACCTCCTAACTGTGAGAGTCCTTCAAGGTTCGGTTCAGGGTCTCTTTCTATTCTCCATCTACACCTATCAACTCTGCTATATTGTACTCTCCCAAGTGCTTAGTTCAGTGCTCTGCACACAGTAAGCACTCAATAAATACAACTGATTGAACTAAGAGGAGACCCCACCTCCTCAGGTTGCTGAAAGTTCCCACCCTAAGTGGCCAATATGGGGTCTAGAGGAGTTGGGAGGCAGGGCGAGATCCTAGTCAGAATAGCCATCACAATGATCGCTTTCTATTCTCTTGCCACCTATCCTCAGTTCTAGACTGGACTTGATGGAGACTCATATCCAGAGTTCTCCCTCTGACAGCTTGCTCCTGTGTGGGTAGAAGGAAGAAAATTAGAAAATGGGCTCCCCCTCCCACCCTAGTTTAGCCCAGGGCGCCTGGAGAAGGGCCACTTGGTTTGTTTTTGGTTTCTATGGTATTTATTAATACTCTGTGCCAGGCACTGAACTAAGCGCTGGTGTAGATACAAGATAGGTTGGACACAGTCTGTGTCCCACATGGAGCACACATTATTTGTCCCCATTTTACAGATGAGGTAACTGAGACACAGAGACGTGAAGTGACTTTCCTGAGGTCACACAGCAGACACGTGGGTTGAGACTTGGACAACTGATGGCCAAGCAGGTGACCGGAGGCAGGTCCCGGGTTCCGGCCCTTCAAGGGCCATCTTGACTGCAGTCCTTATGAGGAGCAGGGATGCAACAGGAAGTGACGGATTGTCTTCCAGCCAATCATTCCTCCCGGGACCACCTCTGAGCCCATCAGAATGCTCAAAATCAATCACCCAGTCAGAGTCCTATTTTGTCTACACAATCTGATAGATGACTAACCACCACCAGTTATCTCTCTCTGACCAAGGTATGAGGTGTTTACAGCCATGCATTTTGAACATGATTTTAAGGGATAGTTACCTGTCCAGATATTTAATTTTATCTGGTGGACCAAATGTCCCATTTCCACTGCTTTTGTCCTTTTGACGAGGCCTCAGTATAAGAGGATTCTGCAAATTCATGCATTGAAGTGGAAGGATTGGGTTTATAAAATAGACCAAGGAGATAGAAAGCAAAGGGAGTTTCCGCTACTTAAAAAGGGACTTTCTCAGCACAAGCTCGAGAAAAGATGATGATTTATGCAAATTAGGGAGGGGATATGCCCCAAGGATTTTGGCAGGGAAACTAGTCAGGAATTCTGAATTCTAACCCTGATTCTGCCACTGACTCACTGGTACTGAAAGAGAGACATTTAATCTCTACTTCTAAGTTTCCTCATCTGTATGTGGGCAGTAACAACACTGCATTTTTTGAACTTCAAAGGAATGTCGCAAAAATAAATTAAATTTTGGTAAAATACTTCTAGGATTCAAACAAGACCAATAGAGAATTAATGAAGGTTTATGAAGGCATTTATCTTCTCCAAGAATATTTTACATATGTCCTGTTGTTTTAACATTTGGATCTTAATACTCTATTGCTTCCCTCTACCTATACTGAGTTTTAACAGTCCCCCAGCCCCCTTCTCCCCATCACTGGATTGTAAATTCCCTGAAGGCAGAGATCATGTCTATTAAACCTAGTGTACTCTCCCAAGTGCTTAATATACAATACTCTGCACAGAGTAGGTGCTCAATAAATACTATCAACTGAGCAACTGAAAATCTGCCTATGGAAAGGAGCATTTCCTGTCTTCAGTTATCCTCGCATTCTGTATGAAATCGAAATCACAATCACAAGGGTTTAAAAATGAATCTCCTATCTGCTCTGAACGTTATTGGAGGGAGTAAAAGGTCAAATCCCATGGGGAAAATTTCCCTTCTCCTTCCACTGTTATGGAACTACTGCATCCATGACCCCACTAAGAAAGTAAAACAATGTAGATATTTGGAAATGTTTCACACTCAATAAGATGTGGTTTAAGAGTTAAACTGAAGTCGGTCTGGAAGGCTTCTAATAATGATAATAACAATAATAATAATACAATGACCTTCTATAGCACATTTATCATTTTGAGAGCATTTCATATCAGTTATTTTGGGGGAGTATTTTAAGTGCTTACTTAGGGCTAGACACTGTACTATACACTGTGGGAGATACAAGCTAATCAGGCTGGACTCAGTCCATGTCCACATGGGGCTCACAATTTTAATCCCCATTTTACAGATTAGGCAAGTGATTTCACTATATCCCTGGGAGGTAAGAGAGGCAGGTATTATTGTCCCTCATTTTACAGATGAGGAAACTGAGACTCAGAAAAACTGAATATCTTGCCTAAGGCTAGACAGGAGACCATTAGCAAGGTGAGGGCTACAACCTGGGATCCCTGACTCCCAGATCCATGTTTTTTTTTTCCTCTTGAACTCACTGCCTTCCCACCTCTAAGGAAGGTTAATGAAGCTACAAAGAAGAACTTGGAACAAGTTCTGGGTGTCAGAAAGGGCCTGGGTGTCAGAAGATCATGGGTTTTAATCCCGGCTCCTCCAATTGTCTGCTGTGTGACCTTGGCCAAGTGACTTGGGCAAGTCACTTGACTTTTCTGTGCCTGAGTTACCTCATCTGTAAAATAGGGATTAAGACTGAGCGCTTAACAAATACCATAATTTATATATATATACATATATATATGTATATATGTATATATGTATATATACATATATGGTTGTCCTTCATATTCGAAGGAAACCACTGATGGTGAAGTTCATCTATGAGTACGCATGAATGGGTGTATGTGACTGAAAGGCCAATGCCTTTTCCCTCGACACACATTTCCCACACACACATTCTCTTTCTCTTTCTCACATCCCCCTCTCCTTCCCCAACACTGCTAGATTGTTTAAAGCAGGGGTGTGTGCTGCCCTACTGACTGGTGGGCAGACCCAGATTGAAATTTTGTAGGGAAAAAACTTAGTGCCAGGAAAAAAAAATCAAGACCCTGTTTTGACAAAATTCAAAAAAGCCATCATAAGTATGTTTACATTTTTCATGTTCTTTAAAAGCACCACATTGTGCTGTGGTGCCTTTCGGGACAGTTTTAAAAACAAACAGGCCGGTGAAAATTTTGGAAGAAAAAGATGCACTGAATATATAGAATGACCGAAAGGGAAACAAAGGATTTAGGAGATATTAGGCAACTGCATGGCAGACGTCCCCTTCAAACTGGGATTGGGTGGGTTGGGGGGAAGGAGGGGGGGTGGGGGTTAGTCCAGGGCGGCCTTGAAATTCCCCTGGGAATAATGAAACTAGAGAAACTGCCTCCCCTTCCCTAAAGTTAAAGCTGCCTGAAGGTCACAGAAATGTGGACCGAGGAAGAAAACTGGAAAATGTCCCCACTGTTTAGTTCATCCACAGACTAAAGAATTACTGTATGGTTACTACAATTAGTTCGATTGCAACACCAACTTCAAGGACAAAACAAGCCAGTACTATCTTGTCCCTTCTCCTCTCCAACCTCCAACCCCCATGGTCCCAGTGTCCCCGCTTTCCACAAGGTAACAAGAGCAGTGTGGGTCTGCTACAATGCTACAGTGATCAAAAGACGGATCTGATGTTCCTCCTGACGGAGGCTCAGGAGTTTTAATCAAACTTCGCCTCTCACCCATCACTTCCTCGGACCAAAAGATTGAAGAGTGGGGAAAATGTGACTGCCTAATTCTCCGTTCCCTGAAAAGCAGAAGCTTGTTCAGAACAGTAAGGGTGGGATTGGGAAAAAGAAAGGGCTTTTGTCAAGAGCACACAAGCTTTTTTTATGGTATTTATTAGGTGCCTACTACATGCCAGGCACTGTACTAAATGTGGGGTAGATTGATTGGATTTTGAGACACGGCGTGGCTCACTGGAAAGAGCACGGGCTTTGGAGTCAGAGGTCATGGGTTCGAACCCCAGCTCTACCACTTGTCAGCTGTGTGACTTTGGGCAAGTCACTTAACTTCTCGGTGCCTCAGTTACCTCATCTATAAAATGGGGATTAAGACTGTGAGCCCCACGTGGGACAACCTGATTCCCCTGTGTCTACCCCAGCGCTTAGAACAGTGCTCGGCACATAGTAAGCGCTTAACAAAATACCAACATTATTAGTTACCCTTTCAGCATGGAGTTTTCCCCATTTCCTCATGCAAAATTTCCACTAAAAAATTGTTTTCGAAATATGATCTTCGCTCTGTGTGCACAAGGCGCCTACTGATGTTGTCAATTCATACAAGTTGCCAAACAGCATGTAGGACATCCTTACTTGTCAGGTAGACTAGAAGAAGAGAAATAATCCTTGCAACAATCGAGAAGAAATGTGGCCTAGTGGAAAGAATGTGTGCCTAAGAATCAGAAGGCCCTGCGTTCTAATCTGCACTCTGCCACTTGTGTGCTGTGTGACCTTGGGCAAGTCACTTCACTTCTCTGTGCCTCAGTTACCTCATTTGTAAAATGAGAATTTAGACTGTACGCCCCATGTGGGACATGGGCTGTGTCCAACCTGATTAGCTTGGATCAACCCCAGCGCTTAGTACAGTGCCTGGAACATGAGCACCTAACAAATACCATTTAAAAAGTCTTTTTTATACTGCAGTTTCGACTATCAGCCCTGTAGACTGTAAACTCGTCCTCTAGACTGTGGGCAGGGAATATGCCTACCAACTCTGCACAATGAATGAATGAACTCTGTTCTCTCATACTCTCCCAGTGCTTAGTACAGTACTCTGTATACAATAAGCGCTCAGTCAATATGATTGATTGATAGTTTAAATATCAACCAGATATCCAGTTTGCATCTTGAGAGGCACATAGGAGTTTTGGGTGTTTTTTACAAAATTTGAATGAAAAGTATTTGTCAATACAGCTTGCTGCAAACAATTAAACTTTCACTAGCTATCAGCAGACAGAATGAGCCAAGAAAACATTTAATTTCCCAGTCTAACAATGACACTGGCCCCCAGTTTGAATAGAATTCTTTGATTGAACAGAGCCATCAGAGTTAACAGTAATTGCTTAAATCCAAAATCTAAAGAATAGAAATAACCTAAAATGTGTTGGAGAAGATTTATTGGGTTAACTAAAAATAAGAGAACTAGCATCACAAAAACACTCCGCTATCGGCTGCTTAAAATAATAACATAATAATTATTATGCTCAGGAGAAGCAGTATGGCCTAATGGATAGAGCATGGACTTGGAGTCAGGAGGACCTGGGTTCTAATTCCTGCTCTGCCACTGGTGTGCTGTGTGATCTTGGGCAAGTCACTTAACTTCTCTGTACCTCAGTTACCTCATCTGTAAAGTGGGGATTAAGACTGTGAGCCTCATAGATGATATGGGCTGTTTTCAACCTGATTAGCTTGGATCAACCACGACACTTAGAAGTGTTTGGCACATAGTAAGTGCTTAACAAATACCTTAAAAATTTTTTGGTATCCATTAAATGCATTATTATGTGCTAAGAGCACTGGTAGATACAAGATAATCAGATCAGTCACAGTCTCTGTCCCTGGTGGGCTCCCAGTCTAAGAAAACCAAGAGATCCAGAAACATCTATCCAAAATACACTTGGGCTTCACCAATCAACGGTATTTATTGAGTGCTTATTATGTGCCAGACACTGTACTAAGTTCTGGGGTAGATACAAGCCAATCAGGTTGCACACAGTCCATGTCCCACACAGGATTCGTAGTTTTCATCCCCATTTTACAAATGAGGTAACTGAAGTCCAGAGGAAGTGGTGACTTGACCAATGACACACAACAGATAGTGGTGGAGCCAGAATTAGGACCCAGGTTCTTCTGACTCCCAGGCCCGTGCTCTTTCTGCTAGGCCACACTACTTCTCTAACCATCAACTCCTTGTTCCCATTCTCCCTCCTGCCTGGATCTCTCCTTTCACGCCCCAACCGCCCCCCGCCCCCAACCATTCTCCCCATCTTCGCAGCCCTACTAAAATCACATCTCCTCCTGGAAGTCTTCCCTGACTAACCTCTCATCCCCTCCATTCAATTCCTCCTTCCTACTGTAACACCTATGCACTAGGTCCTTCCATTATGCGTTTAGGTGCTCCCTCCCACCCTCCCAACACATATACACATCCTTATGCTCCCTTACCTGTAATTTATTTTAACTTCTGTCTCCCCAGCTAGATAGTAAACTCTTTGATGGGAGGGAGTTTCCACTTACTCTTTTGAATTCTTCCAAGCCCTTACTCCAGTCCTCTGGACACAAGAAATACCCCTGAATGATTGATTGAATAAATGGTGTGCTTTGAGCTATTTGGTGATTCTAAAAGGCAAAGCCAAACAGTGCCAGGAACTTTGAAGGGCAGACCAAATTGCACAGAGGTGGAATACAGTCTTTTTGATTGCTGTGGTGGGTTGAGCCTCTCCTAGGATGGATCAAGGCCTGACTGTGGAGCATTTGGGGGACCCCTCTTTCACAGAGGAGATATTGGGGCTCTCTGGTTAGATTTTAACACCAAACCTTGTATCCCTCACTGTCTTTAGACTGTAAGCTCATTGTGGGCAGGGAATGTCTGTTTACTGTTAGTCTACCAAGTGCATAGCATTCATTCAATCATATTTATTGAGTGCTTACTCTGTGCATAGCTTGGGAGAGTACAACAATAAGTCAACATATTCCCCGGTACAGCGCTCTGCACACAGAAAGCACTCAATAAATATGCCTGAATGAATGTCCCCCCCAAAAAAGTGGGGGGAGGGGGAAGAACTCAAGCCGCTCGTGCAAGTCAAAGGAGGAGAAATTGAAGTTTAGCCTGAACTGGATGACTGTGTCAACAGAGGCCGGATCAGCGAGTCGCTTGGGTTCTCCAAACGGGACGAGGATTGTTAAAAGAGAGACAGAGCGAGAAAAACAGAGACAGAGAGAGACAGAGAGAGAGAGGGGAGGGGGTAAGGAGCAGCAATTGTTTGTGCTGTGAATCAGGCGGAAGCCAAGATGGGGCGGGTGACAGTCAGCAGCGACTCCGGTGGTTGCTGCAGCGAGGGATCGGGATGGGATCGGACCAGACCGAGGTCTCTTTTAGCGCCGAGCCCTCGACGGAGGATTCCGGGAGCTTGCTGGAGGAGCCAATTAGTCGCCCAGGCTTATTAATAATAATAATAATAATAATAAGGGTATTTGTTAAGTGCTTACTATGTGCCAAGTACTTTTCTATGCGCTGCTGTAGATACAAGATAAGCAGGTTGTCCCAGGTGGGGCTCACAGTATTAATTCCCATTTTACAGATGAAGTAACTGAGGCTCAGAGAAGTGAAGTGATTTGCCCAAAGTCACACAGCTGACAAGGGGCAGAATCGGGGTTAGAACCCACGACCTCTGACTCCAAAACCCGTGCTCCTTCCACTAATCCAGGCAGAAACCCGAAGCGCTGGACTCATTCATTCAATCGTATTTATTGAGCGCTTACTGTGTGCACAGCCCTGTACTAAACGTTTGGAAAGGACAATATGGCAATCAAGACGCAATCCCTGTCCACAATGGGCTCAAAGCTGGGGATGGGGAGGTGTGTGTGGAGGAGACATCAATACAAATCAACGGGCATCAATACAGAGAAATAGAGAAGCAGCGTGGCTTAGTGGAAAGAGCCCTGGCTGGGGATCAGAAGGATCTGGGTTCTAATCCCCTTCGTCTGCTGTGTGACCTTGGGCAAGCCACTTAACTTCTCTGTGCCTCAGTTCCCTCATCTGTCAAATGGGGATTAAAAGTGTGAGCCCCACGTGGGACAACCTGATTACCCTGTATCTACCGGCGCTTAGAACAGTGCTTGGTACACGGTAAGCGCTTAACGAATACCATTATTATTATCATTATTATAAATAGCACTACGGATACCCGCCCCCTCCCCGTTCCCCCGCCCCCGCGGTTCGCCCGGGAAATGAATGGTTCTCGGCAGCCAAAGGCGCCGGCCGTGCGGGGGTGGACGGAGGGAGGGAGGGATGGATGGATGGATGGAGGGATGGATGGAGGGGTGGACGGAGGGGTGGACGGAGGGAAGGACGGAGGGGTGCACGGAGAGATGGATGGATGGGTGGACGGAGGGAAGGACGGAGGGCTGGGCGGAGAGAAGGACGGAGGGACGGAAGATGGTCCGATGCGGGGCTGGGGTGGACAAAAGAGGCCGGCGAGGCCCCGGAGCCCAGACCCCCGGCGGGTCTTCTCCCGAGGCGCCCCCCGCCCCAAGGAGCTGGGGACGGGGGCCCGGGGGCCCGGGGGTCGGGGCGGGGACACCCCGCCCTCTGGCCGGCCCCGGCCCCGGCCCCGGCTCCGGCCCCCTCGTCGCCCCGCAGGTGCCCCGGCCGGCAGTGAGCTGACCCGAGGAGCCCGGGCCGGGGCGGGGGGACACCAGCGCCGGAGGACTGCTCCCGTCCCCCCGACCCGGCGGGAGACCAGAAGCCCCCCGCCCCAGTGTCCGGCGGTAGACCAGAAGCCCCCCATCACAGTGTCCGGTGGCAGACCAGAAGCCCCCCGCCCCAGTGACCGGTGACAGACCAGAAGCCCCCCGCCCCAGTGTCCGGCGGTAGACCAGAAGCCCCCCGTCCCAGTATCCGGTGGCAGACCAGAAGCCCCCCGCCCCAGTGACCGGTGACAGACCAGAAGCCCCCCGGCCCAGTGTCCGGCGGTAGACCAGAAGCCCCCCGTCCCAGTATCCGGTGGCAGACCAGAAGCCCCCCGCCCCAGTGACCGGTGACAGACCAGAAGCCCCCCGGCCCCAGTGGCCGGTGGCAGACCAGAAGCCCCCACCCCAGTGTCCGGTGGCAGACCAGAAGCCCCCCCGTCCCAGTGGCTGGAGGTAGACTAGAAGCCCCCCGCCCCAGTGGCTGGTGGCAGACCAGAAGCCCCCCGCCCCGGCTCCAGCTCGGGGCTCGTTACCGCCTCCGCTAATGAGCGGGAGAGGGGGGCGAAGCCCCCAACCCCGCTTCACTCCCGGAGACTCCCCCCACACCAGCCCGAGCCCGAGGAGGGGGAAATGCTGGGGAGCCCCTCCTTCCTTCCCTCCTCCGGGGCCGGGGGCGCGGGGAAGCCCCTCCCGAGACCCCGGCCCGTCCTGGTCACCGGGCACCCTCCGCCGCCCCCAACCCGCCTGTGTCTCTGTGTGTCCGTGTGTGTATGTGCCGGGGGTGGGGGGACACAGCGGCCTGGATTGCGTGTAATGAGAGGCGGGGGGCACGTCCTGGGGACACACACACACACACACACACACACACACACACACTCTTTCCCTCCCCGGGCCCAGAATGGGGTCGGGGGGGCGCGTTGTGACCGCACGAACTTTCCCTTTATGTGTCAGCAGAGTGGGGAGGGGGCGGCACAGGCCGCTTTCTCTTTTCTCTTTCCTGGGGGCCGCTGTCTCGGTTTACCCCAAGTCTGCCGGCGTCGGAGGGAGGAGGGCTCCCGGGAGGAGGGGGCGAAAGAAAAGGCGCCGCTGACGCTCCGATCGTCGATCGGCGTTCGGGAGCCCGGCGGGGTCTGGGGGCCGAGCCGGGCCACGTTTCCATCCATCGGGCTCCGGGGAGGGGGGAAACTGAGGCCCGGGGGGGAAGGGGAGGGGTAAGGGAGGGGGCATCCCCCACCGGAGACCCCAGAGCCCGGAGACGCCTCGTCGTGCACGTGTGTGGAATCGGGGCGGGTCTTCTTCCTCCTCCTTTCCCGAGCACTTTCTCTTCGGAAAGTTGCGGGGATTTTCTGCGGTTCGAGGGCTTGCGGCCTTGAAGCGCTTACTACAGTGTCCGGCACCGAGTAAGCGCCTAACAAATGCCATCGTGGCTTCGTGGGAAGAGCCCGGGCTTGGGAGTCAGAAGTCAGGGGTTCTAATCCCAGATCCGCGATTTATCAGCTGTGTGATTTGGGGCAAGTCACTTAACTCCTCGTGCCTCAGTTACCTCATCTGTAAAATGGGGATTAAGACAGAGTCCCACATGGGACAGCCCGATTACCCTGTATCAACCCCAGCGCTTAGAACAGTGCTTTGTGCATGGTAAATGCTTAACAAATACCATTATGATTATTATTATTAGTATTACCAGCCGGACTGTTTTGCAGTACCCAGAATCTCCAACTCATTACCCCCGAGGCCCAGACAAAGACCAGCCTGGATTTACAGGGGGCTTTTGAATCCGAACGTTTCTGGGTCACTTGAATAATAATAATAATTATGGTATTAAGCGCTTAATCTTTGCCAAACGGTGTTCTAAGGGCTGAGGTAGATACCACGAGGGGCCACAGTCTTGACCCCCATTTTACCGATGAGGTCACTGAGGCACAGGGAAGTTAAGTGGCTTGCCCAAGATCACACAGCAGGCAAGCGGCGGAGCAGGGATTCGAACCCACGTCTTCTGACTCCCAAGCCTGTGCACTTTCCACTTACGGCTCAGGTCCACCCCCCGCCTTTGATTTTTCTCGGGTTCACCTCGTCGCGGGGGGAAAACCCAACGACCCGTCACAAGCTCGGTACAGGACGCGTTGCAACGGAGGATGGGCGTGAGCCAATTTTCCGGTCCGATCCAGATCCGTGGAAAAAATGACTGTAATTCCGATCAACCGTCCCCTCCCCCACCTAATGCGCTCAACTCCTACTGCGCGAAAGAGGGCGCAGTGCAGATAAATCGAGGGTATTTACCGAGCTCTTCCGCGGCGCAGAGCGCTGCACTAAGCGCTTGGGAGAGGACCATAGGACAGAATTTAGCAGACTCGTTCCCGGCCCGTAACGAGTTTAGAGTCTAGAGGACGAGCCACAGAAAGGGAAGCCGTTGAGAACTGCCTTCGCCTAGGAGGCGTGTTGTGACTGGGAAAGGTGAATTCTCAATAGGATGAGAAAACTGTTCAAATAGCTCAGTAACTTCGCCCACTTAGAGTCTTTTTTTTCCCTCATGTGTTTCGAGCCAGATCAACATCTTATTTTTAAACCCAGCAGATTACAGTTCAATTAGGAATACCGTGAGAACGCCGTGTTTATCAGGAGATCAAAACATCGCGTACCAACTGGTACCAACAGCATCTAGTGTTTATGCACAACGGAGACCTCTAAGACACGAGTCTACCTACAGAGCCATTATTTTGACAGGTTATATCTCAATTCGGCGACCGTTCTCTCAATCCCTTGCGATCTGCCCTCTGGGACCCTTAAATTCAGGGGGTTTGATAATCTCAGCTTTCAATTTCGGTCCGTGCCTCTCCTGTAACAAATCTTCTTTTTGATTATTCTTCCTGGGGTCCGTTTATTTTGACTTCAGAAGGAACTATCTTGACTTGGCAGTTGGTGTAGCCCCAGTTTTTTTGGGGGGGGGGCAGTTAGGGAGCCCGTGAGGATGAGACAATGTGTTTCAAATTGTTCCCTCACGTTTCCTCTTGCACGTCTGGAAAGGGGGAATTTGAAATCTGCTGGTAAAGCTCGAAAACTGTAACCATGACTAAGTAGGGGTGTAGGATTATTCCGAATGTGAAAGGCACGGGAAACCTGCAGATGGGTAATCTTGGGGAGACAATTTGGGGAGGGAGTGGGCTGGCTGAATGAATGAATGATTTAGCTCGAGTCTTTTGTCTTTAAACTGAGGGTGCGACTGAACAGTACCTTTAAGGATCTACAGAGAGCACACTTGACCAACACATTTCCTGAAACCGGAACGTGGTTTGGCTGTGTGGTCTGGAGGGCTTGGTGACTGGTATCGTACTAGTGTGACAAATTGGAAGGCCTTAAATACGTTGAGGCTTTAGAAAGCAGATTCTTTCTGGTCGAACCAAAGAGAGGCCGATGAACCCTGGTACGCAGTTTCACCAGTGCTCAAGACTTATCCCGGCAACTACCTCGGATAGCCTAATCACCTTTGGCGATGTCACAAGGTTTCTCGGGCGATGTGTTTTTTTAAGTACAATTACTAAACGCAAACCATTTTCCCCGGGCAGGCACTGGAAAGCTCTTCCTCAGCCCAGCGCGGCTGCCAAAATGAGCCTGACTCCCAGGATTTTGATTTTCAAAAACCTACCCACGAAGAGGAGAGCTCATGATAATATCACTGGGAGCCCTGGTAAAACGCGGCTGTAGCTGGTCACGGTGCTGCTTATTATTAGAAACGGGGCTCTGACGTCAAGGCATTAAAAAGGGGGCGGATGGGGGGGGCTTTCCGCTGCGGGCTTGATATTAGGACACTCCTCCCAACATCGCAGAAACTGGCTGGCCCTCTGCTCCCTGGCACTCGCCCTAACCTGAATGAATTGGGGAGGATTAAAGTTATTTACACACACACAGACCCACACACACACACCCCGCAAAGACATCGTCCTTTCTTCCTAGTTCCGGATCGGGTGTTGTTTTTCTTTTCTGATCCATACATCGGGAACTACCGCTTCACCTTTCATTCATTCAATCGTATGTACTGAGCGCTTACTGTGTGCAGGAAACCGTATTGAGCGCTTGGGAAAGAACAATACAGCAATGAAGAGAGGCAATCCCTGCCCACAATGAGCTCACAGTCTGGAGGGTGGGGAGGGGAGGGAAGAGACATCAACAGAAGTATCAATCTAACGGGCTAGGGCGAGGAGACGCCTCCACCCCCACCAAACCCATGTCTCCCGCTTCCTCGATATTTGCCCTCTGAAATCTCGACCCGAAAGATATTTTACTTCCCTTTAAAAAAAAAATCTGCGAAGGCGGTTCTCATCATCCCACCCCCGCCAGCTCTCTCCAAGACCAAAGGATGGGGGAAGGGAGAATGGTTTTTCCTTTCATCTGAAAGCAGGAGGTCAAAGGTCGATGCCAATCCCGTCACTTATGATTTGATAAAAATCTAATAGCGAAAGGGGTGGGGGGGGGAAGTCCCCTCCTCCTCCCGAAAGCTTTTGGGACAAGTAACCGATCACCGCCCCAGCAAAGCGGTGAAGGAGGAATTGTTAAAATATTTATCACCAAGTGTCATCGAGCCGGGGGGCGTCAGCTCTGAAACATAGGAGGTTTACCCCGGCTCAGAGTAGTCCCTTGGGGGGGGAGGGGCTCGGCCCCCTCCACGGACTCCCACGGTCACGCGTGGGGCACCCGGGGGGACTGGGGGGGGCAAATGCGAGGCACCATCTGCTCGAATCGGACGGTGGCCCAGGGCTGCTGCTGCTCGCCAGGAGGCCAGAAGGAAACCCCTTTTCATGGCCCGGGACGGAGGGTGGGGAAAGGGACCAGGGCCATTCTGAGGCAGCTGAACTCCACCGCTTCCTCTCCCCCGCCCCCGCAGGCGGATGTGAGCGACCTTAAGGGGACTCCCAGAGGCTCCCCCCTCCCGCCCAACCCACCCACCCCTAGCCACCGGCCTGGAGGAGCTCGCCCACTGCGCTCTCTGAGGACCGGATGCAGAGGAAGGACCGCCCCCGTCCATTCCCACCCCATCTGGGCTTGGCATTTTGCGAGGGCCTGAATTCTTGCGGTGGGCAGACTAGAAAGACAGCCTCTGCCCTGTAAGGTCCTTGAGGGCAGGGGTGATATGTACCGGTCGGTCAAGCAGCATGGCGTAGTGGCTAGAGCCCGGGCCTGGGAGTCAGGTCATGGATTCTAATCCCGGATCCACCACTCGTCTGCTGGGTGGCCTTGGGCAAGTCACTTCTCCGTGCCTCAGATGCCTCATCTGGAAAATGGGGATTAGGACTGTGACAGGGACAGCGTCCAACCTGATTTGCTTGTATCCACCCCGGAGTTTAGTACAGTGCTTGGCACACAGTAAGCGTTTAACAAATACCATAATTATTATTACCGACTCCTACTGCACGGGACTTTCCCAAGCGCTCGGAACACTGCCTTGCACAAAATAAACGCTCAATAAATACCAACGACTGACTGATGCGATGGGGCTGCCCTAGAACTCCGGACATCTCCAATCCGGCTCCCCCCTCCTTTCACTCTCCTCCCCTCACCTCTGCCCAACCACACACACACACACACACACACACACAGAGCCCTGGGGGCCTCTAGGGAATGAGATGGGGGGTCTGAAGATAAAACCGGAGGGGAGGGGTCGCCGGGGGCGGGACCCCCACATAGGCCGCATCGCTCTGCCCCTCCCGGCTAGTAACGGGAGCCTCGTTGCCCCTAAAAACTTATTACAATGAATTGATCGCGGTTACACTGACCGCGTTACACTGCCTCTAAAGAAGGCGCTCGGCTTGGCTCCCGCCGCAGCTCTACCCTTGACCAAAACTAAGCTCCGGACGCGACCGCCAGCTTTTATTTTTAGATCGGAGAGAGCTGTGGGCGGAATTCACGGCAGGGACAAGCCCCGCGCACACACCCAAACACACACAACAAACACACCCCCCCCCCACGCATCTTCTCCTCCCCCAGGCTCGTTCGCAAAGGCTCGTGCCAAGGTGGCAGCGCTCACAGCTGCAGCAAAATGCCCCGGGCTTGTAAACTAGAAACCGGGGGCCGGGGGCCTAAAAGAGAGAGATTGAGAGATTTCCCGGATTGAGAGCAGAGAATCGAGCAGAGCACAGGCCGGCTTTTTTTTTTTTTTTTTCCCGGAACCTAGCCCAAACCCAAGGGAGTCCCTGCCATCTTCATATGGTAGCCGCGTCAGCCGCGAGAGGCTCCTGATTAAATGCTTATTTCTCGCTTCTTCCGCCAATTTACGGCTCCCTTCCTCCAGATCACCTTCGTACAAGGGAGGGATGAATAATAAGAGTAAAAATACTAGCATCGATAACGTTACCGCTCAAGACCGAACGATCGCTTCTGAGACAGAGAACCTCGACGTCCCGCCCCCTCCCCCTCTGCCTCCCCTCTCGAGTTGTGAATTTCCGTCTCGGCTCCCCTCCCAGCGGTTTAGACTAGCTTCTCTCAGACCGCGGCACTACATCAGGGTCATACCTGGGTCATGGCCAGGTCCAACTTCAAGGGCATTATGAATTTGGGGGTGGGCATCACGGTTCCCAAGCCCTTCAAAATCCAATCGCCCTCCCCACACATCTAATGTTGGTATTTGTTAAGCGCTTACTGTGTGCCGAGCACTGTTCTAAGCGCTGGGGTAGACATAGGGGAATCAGGTTGTCCCACGTGGGGCTCACAGTCTTAATCCCCATTTTACAGATGAGGGAACTGAGGCACAGAGAAGTTAAGTGACTTGCCCACAGTCACACAGCCGACAAGTGGCAGAGCTGCGATTCGAACTCATGAGCCCTGACTCCAAAGCCCGTGCTCTTTCCACTGAGCCACGCTGCTTCTCCATATTTGTTAAGCGCTTACTATGTGCCGAGCACTGTTCTAAGCGCTGGGGTAGACACAGGGGAATCAGGTTGTCCCACGTGGGGCTCACAGTCTTCATCTCCATTTTACAGATGAGGGAACTGAGGCACCGAGAAGTGAAGTGACTTGCCCACAGTCACACAGCTGGCAAGTGGCCGAGCCGGGATTCGAACCCATGACCTCTGACTCCAAAGCCCGGGTTCTTTCCACTGAGCCACGCTACATCTGTTAGGGGCATTACCCGGCACCAAAGAGGGCCATCTCCAAAATCTCAACCTCCAACCAAAATGTAAGCCCCACTACCTCCTGCTACTCTACAGAGCTTAAAATCGTGTCTTGCCGGAAATATTGTTTGATTAGAAGTAGATAATAAGAAGAATGGTATTTGTTAAGTGCTTGCTATTTGCCAAGCACTGTTCTAAGCTATGGGGTAGATACAAGGTAATCAGGTTGTCCCACAGAGGGCTCCCAGTCTTAATCCCCATTTTACAGATGAGGTAACTGAGGCATAGAGAAGTTAAGTGGCTGGCCCAAGGTCCCACAAGAGATCAAAAGTAGGGGCACGATGGGGTTGTTTGATAACTGATTTTTTTTTTTAAGCTGCCCAATCCTACGGCTGCCTTGCGGGAGCTAATTTGTGATTCCCTTAACGAGCCACTGGAGGCTGGACACCGAGACCCAGAGACGCTGAAGAAGACACACAGCGTCACAAAGTGAAAAGGCAAATAAGAGGAAAACTGTGGGGAGAGGGTAAGATAGAGAGGGGGAGAGAGACCCAGAAAGAGGGAAAGGAGAGGTATGCAGAGACGCGAGGAAGATGGGGAAGGCGGAAGAGGGAGATTGGTAATAAATGATGTTATTTGTTAAGTGCTTATTAACGAACAACAGTACTATTGCCAGGCACTGTACTGAGCCCTGGGGTGGAAACAAGAAAATTGGGTTGGACACAGGCCCTGTCCCACGTGGGGCTCACAGTCTCAATCCTCATTTTACAGATGAGGTAACTGAGGCCCTGAGAATGAAATGACTTGCCCAAGGTCACAGAGCTAACAAATGGTGGAGCCCGTATTAGAACCCATTACCTTCTGACTCCCAGGTCTGTGCTCTATCCACTACACCGTACTGCTTCCCACGCCACACTGCTGGGGGAAAGGGAGGAAAAAGTTGGAGGAGTTTCCATAAAAGCTGTTTTCTGTCCGAACACGAGGCCTGGCCCCCTCCTCCTCTCCATGGGGAAGCCTGAGAGGCGATGTCTTTGGCCTCCTGACCAAGCCGATTCCTTCCGGGTGGGGCCCGCCACGGAGGCCTTTCTGCTTGCTTATAATAACCTCTTCCCCTGGAAAACATGACCAAATGTAAAAAAAAAAAAAAAGACAGCCCAAACCTCCTTTAAGTACACGAGCAATGAAGGATGACCTAAGGGGTGGTGAAGTATCTGGGATGGGTATTTTTCCTTTCATTTCAGTTTGACTATACTCTAGTGAACACTTTGGGGCTTGGGGTGATTTTTTTAAAGCCTTATGTGGGGTGTAGGAGGGGAGGTGGTTCAAGTCCTGAAATTGGTAATTTTTTTAATCCAGATGGCCTCCATCAGACAGGCCCGGGAGAGCTACGCGTGCACCCTGAAAGTGAAAAGCCAGTGACCCCGCAAAAAATAGGATCACAGCTCCCAGAACAGAGGCAAGGCGGCAGGGAGAACCCCGTGGTTGAAAGAGATTCAATTTTGCGTGGATGGTCATCCAAGCGATTGAAAGAAGGGCTGGGAATATGGGGGGGGGGGAGGCCGCAAGGGGATTGTTTTGGGGGGGAAGTAACCTCGCCTTACATCCCTTTAAAACCAACATCTGAAATAGAGAGACACCAGGGACTCTGCCTGTAGAAATGGCAATCCCACCCTCAAAGCCCCTTCACCCATAGAGAGCTAGTCGCTTAAGTCAAAGTGGACCCTAGAGAGGGAGAAGAAGTCGGGGGCGGCTCCGAGGGGACACCCCCGCTCCCCGTGCCATTTTTTCTTCCGACGGATTCAAATAATATATAAAGACCATGAGGTGGCGGACTCCAGGGGAGCGTCGGGGATGCGTGGCGTTGTTGCTAACACATGTTTCAATTTCGGATCGAGACTGTCAATTTCCCGCTGAGCCGAGAGTCTCAGCCTCCGGCAGGCTGCAAAAACGGGCCTGTGTATTTATTAACCTCTGGAGCCCCGCAAAGCGGGTTCCTCTGGGGTCTCGCTAGATGACCCCCACCCCCACGGGGGCCTCCCTTGGCTTTCCCTTTCCCCTGCCAGGCCAGACCAGTCATGGGTTCTAATCCACTCAGACACTTGTCTGCTGTGTGATGTTAGGAAAGTCACTTCACTTCTCTGGGCCTCATTGACCTCATCTGGAAAATGGGGATTGAGATTGTGAACCCCATGTGGGGCAGGGACTGTGTCCAACCCGATTTGCTTGAATTGACCCCAGAGCTTAGAACAGCTCCCCTCCCCTCCCGTCGCCCCTACTAGCTCCCTTATCTCCACCTCCCTCTCCCCACAGCAGTTGTGTATGTATGTACAGATCTACAATTCTATTCATATCGATACCTGTTTACTTATTTTTGATGTGTATGTATCTATAATTATATTTAAATTGATGCCTGTTTGCTTGTTTAGATGTCTGTCTCCCCCCCCACTTCTAGACTGTAAACTCGGTGTGGGCAGGGATTGTCTCTATTGCTCAATTGCATTTTCCAAGCGCTTAGTACAGTGCTCGGCACACGCTATGCGCCCAATAAATACGACCGATTAAATGAATGGCGCATAGTAAGAGCTTAACAAATACCGTAATTATTATTATTATTCTATGATGCGGCCCCCGGTTTCCCCTCCCCCTCCAGGCCGCCAGCGTGCAAGAGCTTTCATTCTTCATGTCACCGCGGGCCTTGATTCATGTAACAGCTGTGAGGAAAGCCTGTTTACCCTCCCTTCCTCGGCCTAGATCGATTCGGCCTGCGTAAACAACCCCATCCCCGACAACGGGGATACTCTACGTTATTTTTCTTGTTTTAAAACTAGCGGGGCGGAGGTCTTGGTGTTACCGCTGGTTTTTGTTTAATTAAAAAAAAAAGCACAACAACAAAACACCGGATTTTTTAAAAAGCGAAAAAGTCCTCCCGTCACCTAACAAGCCGATTATTGATGACAAAGGAACTTTTGCACATAAAAGCCGAAGCAAACACAGTTCGCCCCAGGAGTGATAAACTAAATGGCTGACCGTCTCAGGCAATTAGCATTTAATCTGTTATCTACGATCTGCAAACATGCAGAGTTTTAGAAGCCGTCAGAAAAGCAAATTTCTTTCTCCCCCCCACCCCAAACACTTAAGACGAGGTCGGGAGTTTTGCTCGAAGTTTCCAAGTCCCCCTCCCCGGTTTCCTGGATCCCCCTCCCCCTCCTTAGAGTCTGCCGGCTCCAGGCTCCAGGTTTCGAGGGGAGAAAGGCCACTTGATAAACGCCCCCCAGGCCTTGGGCTCGCCGCGGGACGATGGGCAATCTTTTTGTCGGCCTTCGCGTCCCAAAGCGTAATCTCTCCCACTCAGCTCCCTCCCTTGACCTCTAAACCGAGCGTTGGGGCGATTAGCCTATTAAGAACAGCATTTTCTCGGGGACGCATCTGGGTCCCCTGCGACGTCTCCCATCGGGGCTGCGGTAGCCGCCTCTTTTAGTCCCGTTCCTTGTCTGAGCCGCCTCGGCTTTACCCGTCTTAAGGTCTTAACGCGAAAACGCTGAGAAGCTCCCGCTGCCTCCCGGAGGAGGCGGTGGGGGGGGGGGGGGGAAGGATTCGCCCCTGCCGGGGAGAGAAGCGAAACTCCTCTAAGCCTGCGCGATGATAAATATTTCGCAGGCAGCCCATAAATAATTTGCATTATGTTCAGCTGACAACGCAGGGCGATTAATTTTAATAGCTACATATTTGCCCGGGCTGTCGCTTCTAAGGCCCGGGAATGAAAGGCGTGAAGCAGCAGCAGCAGCAGCAGCGAGCAGCAGCAGCAAGTAGCAGCAGCAGCAGCAGCAGCAGCAGCTCTCGATTTCCCCCGCGCGAAAGGGGTCGGAGGAGCGGGAACGAACGGCCTCCCGCAGCGCCTCCTGCTGGGCCTCCCCGGAACGCGGGACCCCACGTTTTCGCCTCCTTTGTCGCCGACCATCTCCCGGCTCTCATCGTCGTGACATGGCACATTTATTTGATCCGAGGCGAGCCACTTGTGGACAGGGAGCTCGGCTCCGCGCTATCGGCCAGGCGCAGTGGGGCGTGTTGGTGGGGGGAGGGAAGGGGGTCGCCCTCCTCCCTCTCCCGTTGCCTAGCCCTGCTCCAAATACTGAGCCGCGACTCCGGATCTCCCTTTTGTTTATTTATTTTTAATTATTTTTCCTTCCTCCTCCTCGGGCCGGCGGATTAAAGCCGAGGCTCAGCGGCGCAGGGCGCCTGCATGTTCCATGCACCCGGTATCCCACACCGAGTCCCGGGCTACATAGCCGCAAGAAAAGGGGGTTGGGTGGGCGAGATTTCGAGGGGGTAACAAAGCGGGAAAAGGGGGGAGGGGAGGAAGGACGAATCGGCACAATACATTCATCCAGGCAGCGATGGGTGAAGTGTGTGTGTGTCTGTGTGAGTGTGTGAGTGAGTGTCTGTGTGTGTTCCGGCGATAAAGCTTAGTAGCCCAGAGCGATCTCCCCTGCCTGCCTTAGCAGAAGTAGAGGGGGGGGAGGAAACGGGGGAATACAGCGAGTCCTAGCTTCCAGGGAGAAAGAGTTCATTCATGAATGAGAGGACTGACTGAACCAGGTGGAATCACACTGATCGGAACACCTGTGTCCTTTTCTTTTCTTTAAACAGGCGTGCGCTCCGAATCCAACCACAGTTTAATTACGTTTCTTGAAGGTCATCTCCCATCAGAGTGGGGAGGGGGGAGCTTTTAGGGGGAGGGGGGTCTTTTTGTCGTGGGTTCTCCCGTCAAGACAATAGCCTCGATCTTTTTAAAATGTAAATCAGAAGGTGTCCGTGTGAGCCTGGGCGATGATCGCGTTGTAATGGATTCTCGCACACTGGGTCTGCGCACACAATGGAAACTGAGGAAGAGGGCAGCTAAAACCCACATGTTTTCTTTTTAGAAACGGTGGTGCTAAGAGACTTGACAATAATCACATGAAACAGGATTAAATCATGGAGGGAATAGGAAAATGCATTTTCTTTATAGAATCATGGATTGTGTTTAACCCGCCGATCCACCGCTACAGCTTTTTCTCTCCGACCCGAAGGCGGGGGGAGGAGAATGAAGGGAGGGGCGGGAGAGAATGGGAATTATAATGTGAGAGCGCCACATTATTTTAATATTAATCTCTTTTCTTTAATTCAGCATGGTTGTCAGTTGCACTGACATGGAGCATCCTTAATGATGTCTATTTTATAAGAAATACGATACTCACCCAGTTGAAAGGGAGAAAGAAAACATTTAGGTAAGTCGGCAAACTCCTTCGGTGCCCAGCGAGGCGGAGGCGAAGAGGACTCTTGGGAGAATACGTCCGTTTATTGTTCTATTGTACTCTCCCAAGCGCATAGTACAGTGCTTTGCACACAGTAAGCGTTCAATAAATACGATTCAATGAATGAGAGAGCCTCGCAGTATTTAGATTCATTCGAGCGTATTTATCGAGTGCTTAATGGGTGCAGAGCACTGTACTAGGCGCTTGAGAAAGTACAATACAGCAATAAAGAGATGGACAGCGACACGAGGAAGTTTTGCCACCCAACAGCCTTCCAAAACAACATTTTCTAGTTGGACGTCTCGTCCTTTGGGCATTACTGCCGAGGGAAGGGATCGGAGCCTGACCGCAGGATAATTATTGCGGGGGGCGAAAGGGAGAGGGGGGCGGATCTCCCCATTCCTCATTCCTGCCCACCCTGGACAATCCATCTCCCAGCTGACATTCCCCTGCTTTCCTTGACAACCACCCCTGCTCGGCCTGCGGGAGAAGGAGGAGGCTCTGCGAGGCTTGTCTAGAGAGACAGTGGTTTCTCTTCCCCTATAATCAAAACCATATGCACTTAAGGGCCTTTCATCCGAGGGAGCGCAAAGCCTTTTACGGGCATTCGGTGAAGCCCGACCACAGCCCCGTGTCCGGGGCGCTGGGCCCATTCCTCCGCTGAGTAAATCGAGGACGGGAGTTAAAGGCGTTCCTCCTCGGGGCCACAGAGACCAAGAAAAGCCGGCCCGAGGCTGGCTGTCTGCCAACTTGACTCTTCCCCGCGTCCCCACCGACTCCGGCTGGGCCCAGCACTCCCTTGGTGCCCGAGGCTGGTTATCCAAGCTTGAGAGGGAAATGTTGTGTGCGGGGGGGTAGGTTTGTGTGTGTATCGGGGTGGGGGCAAAAGATGCGGGAAAGCGAGGGAATTACGGGGCAGAAATCCCTCAGAGAAGTTAGAAGGAGAGAAGGGGCAAGAGTCTAGAGAATGGAGCTGGAGACTGGGGTGGGTGGTGGCATAGAGACATATAATTATCACCACCGCAGAGCTTTTTGGGCTGAGAGGCCTTGGGACCCAAGCCAGAAAGCCCCGAGGCTGGGGGCCTGTGTCCAGCAGCCTCCTCCAGATAGGCCTGCCTCCATCTCCTGGCAGTGCCTTCCCCCCACCTCCCGATCAACCCGGAGGGGAGGGGTCGGCCTGCCACCCTCCCACCCCCACTATCCCCGGTCGGAAACGCCGGGCACAATGAACCAGCCCCCCTGAACGAGGGAGATCAAACTCACAAGGGGTAGTAGACACAAGAAGCAGCGTGGTTAGTGGATAGAGCACAGGCCTGGGAGTAAGAGGACCTGGGTTCTAATCCCCGTTCCATGTCCCTGCTGTGTGACCTTGGATAAGTCACTTTGGTCTTCTGTGCTTCTGTTACCTCGTCTGTAAAATGGGGATCTAGTACCTGTCCCCCTTCCTACTCGAGATTGTGAGTCCTGTGTGGTACAGGGACTGTGTCTGATCGGATTATCCTGTATCTTCCTCAGTGCTTAATACAGTGCTTGTCCCAGGGGAAGAGCTTAACAAATACCGCGATTATTGTTATGGACGAGGGGGAAGGGAAAAGCGACCGGAGGAAAATTGTCCCTCGGCTTCATTCACTTCCAGATCACCAAGCTCATGGCCCAAATCTTTTCCCAGGGAGGGGGAGGATCTGCAGGGCTCCGGTGTGGCTGTGACCCCCTGCCCGGGCTGCTTTATGGAGGGACCCCCGTGGCGGGACCCCCGCAGGGAGACTGCAGTGAGTGGCAGCCAGGTCAGAGTGGGGAGGGAAGAGCTCTGCCTTGCAACTCCGTGTCTGGTACAGAAATAAATTTTGTCCCAATAAGTTTGTTGTTATTTTCTTTTGCGGGGGGGGCGGGGGTCACGGGACTTGGGAGGCATTCATCCTTCTCACCACCTCTGCCTCCTCTCCACCTCTGCCTCCTTTCCTTCCACTCTGGTTTCCCTCCTTTGGTTGCTACTCTCACCTCTTACTCCCTTGGGGCTTCTTACTCATGTACCCCCCCATCAACTTGTTCACCCCAGTCCCCGAGTCAGTCCTTGGATACCCCCCAACATGTGTACACACACACCCCAGCCCATTGCCACGCTCAAGGACCCGCAGCCTGACTCGGTCAGCCACCCTCACCCCATCCAGGCACCAGTCTGTGTGTGCATGTGCTTGCATGTTGCAGGAGGTGTGAGTGGGAGCCGGGTCCACCCAGGGACCTTTCAGCCTTTCGTGGCCACCAGGGCCTCCGTTCCTCTCTCCCTTCATCTCTTCCCCAGGCAGTGTGGCCTGGAAAGAGCTCGGCCCAGGAGCCAGAAGACCTGTGTACTAATTCTGACACCAACACTTGGCTGATGTGTGACCTTGGGCAAGTCACTTCACTTCTCTGTGCCTCAGTTTCCTCAACTGCAAAGGGAGATTCGATATGTGCTCTTCTACTTAGACTGCGAGCCTCATGTGGGACCTTTCATTCATTCAATCAATCATATTTACTGAGCACTTACTGTGTGCAAAGACTGTACTAAGTACTTCAGAGAGTACATTATACCAATAAACTGACAAATTCCCTGCCCACAACGAGCTTATAGTCTAAAGCGGCAGATACACATAAATACAAATAAATAAATTACAGGGACTGTGTTGGTGGAAATAAAAGAACAAGTCAGGGAGACACAGAAGGGAGTGGGAGAAGAGGAAAGGAGGGCTTAGGGAAGGCCTCTTAGAGGAGATGTGCTTTCAATAAGGCTTTGAAGGGGGGGAATAAGGCTTTGATGATCTTGTGTCTTCCACTGTGCTTGGCACATAGCAAGCACTTGACAAATGCCATTATTATTATTATTATTATTATTATCCCTCGGGGTGATCCTGCCTGGGAATCTTCCCATCCCTGACCGCCTGTCCTCCAGCCATGGCCTTGGCCATGGACATCACTTGCGGCAGAGTAGAGGAGCAGGGGATAGTCAGTCAGTAAGTCATTTGGATTTATTGAGCGCTTAACCCCTTGGGAGGGTACAATATAATAATATAACAGACACAAGCCCTACACACAATGAGCTTACAGTCTAGATAGGACCCTGCCCCTAAACCTGTAGCAATCCAGAAAGATCCTGATGGGGAAGTTTGTGGACACAGGAAGGCCCAATAGGATGAGCACAGGACTAAAAGTCAGGGGGCTTGGATTCCAATCAATTGGTGGTATTTATTGAGCTCATACCACATACAGAGCACTGTACTAAGTGATTGGGAGGGTAAAATTGGTAGATCAGACTTACTTGCCTGCCATGTGACCTTGGGCAAATCTCTTACCTTCTCTGTGCCTCAGTTTCCTTATCGGTAAAATGGGGATTAAATAGCGGTTTTACCAATCTCTGAAACTGTGAGGCTCATGTGAATCACAGACTGTGTCTGATCTCATTGTCCTGGATCCATACCAATGCTTAGCAGAGTGCTTGGTCCAGAGCAAGCACTGCTCTGAACTGTAAGCTCGTTGTGACCAGGAAATGTGTCTACTATAATGTTATACTCTTCCAAGCACTTAATAAAGTTCTCTGCACACAGTAAGTGCTCAAAAAATACGACTGCCTAACTGACTGACTTAACAAATGGGACAGTTATTACTATTTTAAAGCCTGTAAAAAACAAAGATCTTGCCATACTTTACCGTAACTCCACCCTTCTGAGGGTTCAAAGTCAAAGCAATTTTTTTATTTGCCTGGGGAAAAAATGTAATTGTCTTGGGCAAATATCTGCACTCGGCTCTCAGTAGTTTGTCAAGAAATGTAGGGACTGTAATAATAATAATCATTATGGTACCTGTTAAGCATTTGTTAACTGCCAGGTACTGTACTAAGCGTTGGGGTAGATACAGGATAATCAGGTCCCACAGGGGGCTCACAGAGTAAGTAAGAGGGAGAACTGGTATTGAATCCCATTTTGCAGATGAGGGAACAGAGGCACAGAGAAGTGAAATGCCTTACCCAAGATCACACAGCAGGTAAATGGCAGAGCTGGGATTAGAACTAGGTCCTCTGAATCCCAGACCTGAGCTCTTTCCACTAGGATATGCTGCTCATTCACAAGCTCAGTTGTCTGGGCCATGGGATAAGAGTCCCTTGACTCTACTGCTTAGAAAGAACTAAAGAAGCTTTTACTGATTGATTGATTGATTGATTGATCGATTTTGTTGAAGATTCCTTAGTCACTCACCTTCCCCCCACAAGTCTCACGCTTGGTGAATGTACTCAGGAGGTGTTCGATAAATGCCATTACCACTACAAGAGCAGCTCAGACAGTCTGTGTTAGATTAGGAACTTGCGTCCTGAAAGGGTCAAGCAAATTAACCTGGGCTGGAACAAAAATTAGGCCAGGCTAAAAAGAAGGCAAAGGGGTTTTTTTTTTTGGTTTGGTTTTGTTTTGTTTTGAGAAAAGAAAACGAGAACCGACTGCACTAGCACGCTGTTTCATCAGGCCACTGAAGCCCTGGTCAGATGTGTCATCGCTCCAGTCTTCTAAGTGTGGAATGTTGGCAACTCTGAGGACTGGTAGGCTTTTTTGAAACTGTTGGCCCATTTTAAAAAGTCAGATGGAACTAAATACTGCCCAGGAGGGATAAAGACGAAGAGACAGCCATTATAAACCTTAATCAACCATAATAAACCTTCTCTGGCCAGGAATGGATGAAATTGCTTCAAAGAGAGTGGGGTGTTGAATTTCTTGATCAGGCCTGTAGCACACCGTATAATAGTTTTACAATTATTTTCTTGAAAGCAAATAGAACTCTCTGCTTCCTCTCCTGCTTCTGTACCTCACTTCACCCCACATCACGGCTTCTCCATACAAGAATAGGATAGTTTTAAACAATGCCATGTCGTCTCACATACACTGAATATTATGCTGGAATCCAGAGGCTCCCTCCCTCTCCCTGGCCCTCCGTCTATCTTCCGAATAAAAAACTGGACTTCTCATTTCATGCTTGGGACTTCACCGGCAACACAATTACATTTACCTCTGCCTTTGATCTTATTTCATTAGACTTCTACCAGAAAAGAGATATTGAAACATTGAGATTTTCTTTTACTTTTGGATTAGCAATTGATATTTTGTGGGGATCCTTAACATATTACACCTTCTTTAAATATCACTTTGCTTTTTGAAAATCAAAAAGTGAGGTAATGCCTTCTCTAGACATTAAGCTCCCACTAGACTAAGCTCACTGTGGGCAGGGAACAAGACCACCAACTCTGTTACCTAGTTCTCTCCCAAGCGTAGAGTATAGTGCTCTGCATGCAGTAAGTGCTCAATAAATACCACTGACTGATTGACTCTTGCTCTATTTCCACTCCATCCCCTCCTCCAAAGGTCTGATGCGAAGTAAAGGTTTGTTCGCTTCCTAGATATTTAGGGAAATCCTGTGTCTCACAGACAAGAGAACCATAAGAGGTGAGTTATCCAATAAGCAACCACAATTTCCATGTCCAGCAAGGCAGTGCCTACCCAGCCCCCCCAGATTCAGGCCTAACCTTGACCCTTAGGTCACTGTTGCGCTCACCCAGAGAGAGGCCCCTTGAACTGCTGACTTTGTGGCTAAGTTAACCTCCCAGTGGGGATGGTTTAGACCCTCAGCCCTGAGGATGATCTTGAATTGGAAAGAAGAAGAGGGCACTCACCCAGTGGGATTTGACTCTCTGTGGGGCACCGGGTGAAATCCACACTAATATTCTAAAATAATATCCGAATATCGCCGTTTCCCCTCTCGAGCAGTGGGAATTCAAGCCATTTTTTTCATTTTTGTGTTTCTTTAGCCTGAAATCATAAATCCGTTTATCACCGTGTATTTGTTAGTACAATGCTTTTCAGAAAGTCGGTGCTTAAATGTCATAAATAATAATGAATGGTTGCTCTTAAGACTTAGGTGAATTTGAGTCAGGGTACGTGGAAAGAGGAAGATGAAAAGGAGGGCTAGATTTTGAAAGATCTGTAGTTGAAATGGATGAATTTCCCTCTCTCAGCTATTTGAAAACCATAGGTTCATCTTTGAATACTTTTTGTTCAAAAAATTCCCATTTTAATTCCTTTATTTTTACGGCCTCTTATGAGAATTTTCAATCTTCCATTTAATACCTAATTTTCCTTTCCATGTACAATGGTGGGCGTACTACTGATTTCAAGGGGCATTGTATGTTTAGATTGAAAATGGTATCTATACTACCCAGTCAGTGTCAAGAGCTGAGAAAAGAGCTCAAGGTTTCTGATTCTTCGACTTCAAATAAACTTTCACGGTGTCTCCTAAATCAGAAGTAGCAGTGAAAGGCTTGTTATTCCGCAAAACAGAATGGTGCCAGTAACTTGACACTACCCTAAAGAATTGATCCCATACTTTCCCAAAATTGTCAGGGATTACTGTCTTGACACTAGCTGTGGTAGTAAATTTCAAGACTTTTCCACGTAAGAAAAAGTGGAAAGACCACAGGCCTGGGAATCAGGAGATCTGGGTTCTACTTCCCGCTCTGCCATTTGCCTGCTCTGTTGACCTTGGGCAACTCATTTAGCTTCTCTATGCCTCAGTTTCCTCATGTGTAAAATAGGGATTAAATGTGTGCTCCCCTCCCTCCCCCGACCCATAATGTGAGTCTGTATCTAATGTGATTATCTTGTATCTCGCCCACTGCTTATTACAGTGCTTGGCATGGAGAAAGCACTTAGCAATATATAATTGTTATTCAGAAATACATATGAATGCAGTTTGGAAGCAGTTATGGAGACTCCCATTGTAAAGGACAGTTGAGCCTCTCTTTTTAAAAGAATGGTATTTGTTTAAGCATTTACCGTGTGCCAGACACTATACTAAGCACTAGGGTAGCATTGGGTAACACGGTAATAAGCAGTGGGCGAGATACAAGATAATCAGGTTGGACACAGTCCATGACTCACATGCGGCTCACAGTCTTAATCCCCATTTTACAGATGAGGTAACTGAACCCCAGAGAAGCGAACGGACTTGCCCAAAGTCACAGAGCAGACAAGTGGCAGAGTAGGGATTAGAACCCAGGTCCTTCTGACTCCCCAAACCGTGCTCTATCCGCTAAGCCAGGCTGCTTCTCTGTCCTTTCACCAAGATATGGGGCGGGACAGTCTGCATGAGAAGGAATTGCTAAAAGTGCTGGTGGTTTTTGCACTCCCTGATGACTGATGCTCCATGGGTGGATGTGGATTTGAAAGCATTCATTCATTCAGTCTTATTTATTGAGCGCTTACTGTCTGCAGAGCACTGTACTAAGCGCTCGGAAAGCAGCCTGCCAGGAACCCGCATCGGTGAGTCGGTCAGTCAGTCATATTTGTTGAGCGCTTACTGTGTGCTGAGCACTGTACCTAAGTGCTTGGGAGAATAGGGAATAACAATAAACAGACACATTCCCTGCCCACCACGAGCTTATGGTCTAGAGGGGGAGACAGACATTAATATAATATGCATATATATAATAGATATGATTAATATAAATTACAACTACGGACGTAAGTGTTGTGGGGCTGGGACGGGGTGAATTAAGGGCGCAAGTCAGGGAGCCGCAGAAGAGAGTGGGATAAGAGGAGAGGAGACAGAGACGTGGGTGCATTTTAACCCCAGTCACCAAGCCCAGATCTGGGGTGAACTGTAAAAAGCGCTTGTTTATGTTGAAGGCTTTGGGGTCATAAAATATTTAGTGGCTGTCTCGCTGTTCTGTTTGGCTTAGAATTCCATCTGGCATTTGAAAAGGAGTTGCGGCGGGGTTTTCCTGAAGATCCTTGTCCTTTCTTTGGGTTCCCCCCCCCAGACGACGGGCTCCTTTTGCATGCGAGAGAAGAGGAGGGGTTGGTGATGAAGGGAAGGGGGTCCCCAGGAGGCAGAGACCCCCACCCCGCCCTCAGAGGCCCCCGCGCAGCTTTGGAAAAGGAATTCAACAGCTGGCCCGGGGGTGAGCCCCTGTTTTTCGGCGGTGCCACCACTGGGGGCAGCACAGCAGCACTTTCTGCTGCCTGTGCTCCGGAGCGGGCCTGAATCTACGGGGCCAAGATGGCTGCTGCACAGCCATTTCGCTTAGAGCAGCCTGGCAAGTTGGCGTCGAAGGCCCCAAGCACAACCACGCTCGAACCCCAACCCGACCCCTTCACACCCTAGAGTTGCACAGCCCTGGGAGGGGGGAGCTAGGGGACAAGGTGGGCAAAGTAGCCCTTTGGGCCACCGAACCCCTTCCTCGAGCAGTGGGACGTGTTCCGCAGGGCTAAGGACAAGGGTTTTCTGCCTCTGGAGAAATGCAAGCTTTTTGCCGATCTGAGGGTGCGATGCGATTCGACACGATGGATTTAGACCCGCCGCATCTCCCCTGAAATAAGGTCGCCCGGCCGCTTTGTTAGGGGAGGGTCGCGCCCAAGGAGATTCCAGCTCCAAGGCAGAGTGGCATCACAACAGCTCTGAGGGACTGAATTTCCTCCATTTAGCTTACTCTTCTAGAATGTTATTGCCTTTTTTTATTATTATTTATTTATTTGACGGGAGGTCACATAAAGTGCTAGACACAGATTACAGTTCTGTTTTGTCGGGACGTCGTTTTTATCTCTCTCCTAGGGAACCTCAGGCCTCCAATTTGTTAGCTGGAGCATCTGTGTATTCCAGTTCTACCTCCGCCTTTCTGGTCACTCGTATCATACTGTCCGACCCCGTGGGCCGATGGCACAATTAACCCCTGGAGACCATGCTGATAGGTAAAATCACCTCGAGGAGAGACAAAGATGAGATGCTCCAAACGTTGCCATTGCCCATTGTTATGCTCATGAGTAATGAGCTCTTAGCCCTAGGTTAAGGGTTTCCTCTAAAATAGTTTCTGCAGCCTTATCAATCCCGTGATTGTGATTCATATTACTCTGCAAAAGACATCTTTAAGCTGCTCTACATTACAACTCATTCCTTTTTCTTTCCGAAAGCACGGCATAATCTCCCCCTTCACACACGTAAAAACGCGTTTCCTTTCCTACCCCAGAATTCATTTTCCAAGAGTCCCTTTTCAAAATGTCCCCATTGTAAGCCTCCCATCGGCTCTGGAGGCACAATAAAGCAAACGCGGGTCGTCACCTGTTGGCTCTCACCTGACATACTACATTGTGCGGGTATTTGAGGCCACCTGGTTCGAATGGGTGACAATAAAAACTGTAATAATTTCGGTATTCGTTAAATACTAAGTGTCAAGAACTGTTCTGAGCGCTGGGATAGAAACAAGGTAATCAGGTTGGACAGAGCCCATGTCCCACCTGGGGCTCTCAGTCTTAATCCCTGTCCCAGGAGGGGCTCACAGACCCAGAAGTGAAATTATTTAGCCGTGGCCACCCAGCACACAAGTGGCGCCGTCGGAATTAGAACCCAGGCCATCTGACTCCCAGGCCCGGGCTCCTTCCACGAGGCCACATTGCTTCTCCTTGTGGGTGATGTGCCACTCTTTATGACGATGATTATTGTTGTTGTTTTTGTTGCAGTAAGTGTGTATTTTTCTTTCCCTTGTAGACTTCTTGGTGACCTCAGAGATTTTCCAATAAACTGCCCCCTCGGGAATAATTCATTGTGGGCGAACACTCGCTCCAGATCTCCTTCCTGCAGAAACGTAACCTCCTGCCTTCGGTGTTCCCACTGGCCCCGGGCCGTTCCCCGCATCTCCCTGTCCCCGCACCTGGTGCTGGAGGCTGCCCCGTGGGGCATCTCCCCCCTTCTAGACCGAGAGCCCCGTTGTTGGGTAGGGATCGTCTCTGTTACCCAAATGTATATTCCAAGCGCTTACTACAGTGATCAGCACCCAGTAAGCGCTCAATAAATAAGACCGAATGAATGAAGGAGGGGCTGGGAGTGCGGGGCGGGGACGGGCTGGGAATTCAGCCAAGCGGCGCCCGGGGCGGGGGGCTCGGGATGGCTCCTATCTGGGGCCGAGCAGGAGGCTGCGGGAACGGGAGCGGGAGGTGGAAGCAGGCGGGCTGTGTTCTCCCTCCCTCCCTTATTCCCGCCGCCGCCGAGATGGAGCCTCCATACGGGGCGGGCCGGAGGGCGGCGGGGAGGTGGCGGCTCTTCTCGGGCGCCCAGCCCAGTCCCAGGTGCGCTGCAGTCGTCCCCCCCCCGAGGCAGGTGGCCGCCCGGGGAGGCCACACAGTGACAGAGAGGCACAACACTGAGACACAGAGAGAGAATGGGGGGCGGGGGGACCGGGCCTCGCACCTCCGCCCGCACAAAGCTCGGGGTCCTGCGGGGTCCTGCGGGAAGGAAGCCTCGCGGTCCTCAGATCTTTAATTACACCCCCGGCCTCGTCCCGCCCTCCCTCTTCCCGCCCCCCCTCCCCGACTCTGAGCCCTTTAATCAATTTCACAATATTAAATATTAATTTTCCGCCATCCAGGCTTTCTCGGAGGTGGGGGGAGGGGCGCGCTGGGCTGGGGAGAGGCTCCCTGCTGGGGGGAGGGGAGGGGGCGAAGCGGGCTCGTCCTTTCCCCCCTCCCCCGTTAGGCAACTTCGAAAGTAGCTCGTTTCACGGGGAGCTGTTTGCAGCGGGCCGGTGAAGGGGAGGAAGGCAGGGACGATGTTGCAATTTGAATTCCGGTGCGCGCCGCCGCCTCCTGCTTCTGCTCCCCTCCACCTCCCCCCTCCCCAGCCCCCACCCCCGAGATCTCCCCCTCCCCACCCCCCGCACAGACAGAGCCATACGCGGGCCCGTTGCATTGCAGGGATGATGGATCGTGCCTGGCGGGGGTGATTTGGTGTTGATCGCACATTATCACTGGCAGGTTGGACTGGTTGCTGATGGACGGCTTCTAGCGGCGGCGGCGGCGGCGGCGGCTTCTTCTTCTTCCTCAGACGCCGGGACGGAGGCTTTTCCCTCGCTCCCACAGGGCCCCTCTTTAACCCTTTCCCTCCCCTCCGTGCACGCGGAATAAGGGCCGTCGTCGGCCGGGGTGGGAAGGCCCCCGTTGAGCCGGCTCCGCTTCCCCTTTTCCGCACACAGGCACAAGAAAACCACGGCCAATTCCCCGGACTCGGATCCACAAACACACACACCTCACACAAGCCCGTCCACCGGGAGGTGTGTGGGTCAGGGCGGAGAGGTGAACTGAGTCACCGCTGTCTCCTGTCCTCTCGTTCCCTTCCCTCTGGGCCTCAAAGGACCAGACGATCCCGTTCTTTCGCACTTGGGTTTTTCCCGCAGCACGGGGAAGAGGCGGGTCTGGAGCCCGGGAAGGGTGGGGGATGGTGGTGATGGGGGATCGATGAGTGTCCCGTACCCTTCCCTCCCCGCCTGCGACCCCCCCCCCCCCTGCGGGGCGGGGGTGGGGGGGCTCCGTCCGGTTCGCTTCCAGTCGCGGCTGCAAACTCGCCTCCTTTCTAAAGGGCGGTTTCGTAATGCCTTCCGTCTGCGAGAGCTGGGGGACCTTGACTAACCTTTCGAAAACTGATTGCAACTGCCTGTTAGCAGCCCGTGCGGGGCGGCGGTCATTTACGCGACAGACGGCGAGGTGGCCCCGGGCCCGGGCAAGGGCGGCCGTGTGGCCTAGTTAAACCCCATCCCTCCTCCCCCAAGCAGGCTTCCAGGGTGACTCTCCCCCGGCCAGCAGGGAACAAGCGGGGGGCGGTGTGTGTGTATATATATGTATGTATGTATGTGTGTCTCCGTGTGTGTGTGTGTGTGTGTGTGTAATTAAGGTCTACAGGGAGGGGCGGGTTTACCCTTCCCCGGCTTGCGGGCGCTGCGCGGCCCCTTTGAATCCCGGGAGCAGCCGGATTAATCTGCCATCTGCAAAATGGAAATAAAAGAGCCGCCTCCGCTGACTTTCCCTAATGGGAAACTGTCCCCCCTCTCAACGTGACCGGCTGTAGGTTTCCGAGGCTCGGACCCTCTCTCTCCCCGCCTTGCTCCCCCAAGCCCTCCCTCACCCTATACACCTCTTCCCCGCCCCCCACTTGCACACGCCGCAGGCCCCGGCCGCGATTCCGGAGGCTCGGGGAGGTTTTGCGGGGAGGAGGAGGGGGCGGAGGGTGGTTTCTGTTTTGGAAATCGGAGAGGGCGGAGAGTAAGTGGACGGGATGTGGGTGGAGGTGGGGAAGGGGGGGAGGAAGGGGGGGGAGAGGTCGGTGGCAGGGAAACCTCGGGCTCGATGCCTCGTTCGTTCGCTCGCTCGCTCGCTCGCTCGCTCTCCGGAGAGCTCGGCAGCTGCTCTCCAACAGGCAGCGCCTTGAAATCTATTTAAAGAGAGGGAAAGGGGAGGAGAACAAAGGGGGGGGGGGAGGAGGAGGAGACGGCGGGCGGGCGAGCGAGAGAGAGAACGAACCAGGGAACGGTGGAGCTACCGGTCCGCGGCACGTCAAGCTATCACATCTGTATACGCTCCGATCGATGGGGAGAATGGACAATATTTGTCAGCTGCAGTCCTTTCTCTTTCCCCTCCCCAGTAAGGGAGGTCTGGGGAAGGGGGCGAGGGGAATAGGCAAAAGAGGCCGATGTAAAGCCAGAGACACACTTCCTAACAGCCACATTGCATCTTTAGAAAGAAAGGCCGGGGGGGATTTTTTTTCTTTAAATCCTTATCATTACGTTTGATGATTCCACAGAAACTAGAAATCACTCTCTCTTCCTCCTCCTTTCTGGTCTCTCACTCTCCCCCCGCTCCCTCTTCTGCCTCGCCTGCCGCATGGGGGTTTTTACCCTTTCACCCTAGGCCTCGGCGGCAACAGCAGCGAGAGAAAAGCAAGGGCCGCGTCTCCGGGTTGCCGCTGCCACCAACCTCTGTCGCCTTCCTGGTCCAGGAAAGGGGATTCTGACCAGACCGCAGAAGCCCAGGGGCTCCCCAGGGGGACCGAGGCGGAGAGGTTCCCCTCCCCCTCCCCGGCCACCCCCTCACCCCACCCCTCGCCTCCACCCCCAAGCTGCAGGCAGTTGCACTTTGACTCAATAGTCCCCACACATGGTCCGCATTTCGCACGGCAGCAGCGTGCTTCCTCTCCGTTTCTCTGCTCGGTGCTTTTCTGAGCATGAAGGGAGATTTAGAGGAAGTTGGAAACCGGGCGACCGAAGGGGAGAACAGAAAAAAAAGAAAAGAAAGCAAGAGAGAAGGGGGAGCTCGCCTGCCTTCCGAGGACCCAAAGGGAGAAGTGTTACAGGCCCGACCAGGAGCTCCCCGGGGGAGGGAGGGGAGTGGGTGGGGGGTCCCGAGGGCCTGGTTAACTCGTCCTCTCGGGGGACTGGGCTTCGGGGAGGGCGGCTGCTGTGCGTTTGCCGGGTGGGGAGGTGGAGAGGAAGTCGGGTTTGGAAGACAAACAACAGACCAAGTAACGCCACCGACGGGCAGGAATAAAAGAGTGACCCGAGACTTGCGGGACGGCTTCTTTAATACCGGATCGACTCTTCTAGCGGGCTAGCCTCGGGGGCTTCCCCTCCTCCGAGGAGGGTCGCAGGGGAAGGGGACAAGCTCGCAAAACCGGAGCCATGTCCCGGGGCTCCTCCGGGAAGGGACGGCGGCTCTCTCTTCTTTCCATCTAGGCGGGGGGGGGGGGAGGGGGGCGACTCCGGAGTGACCAAAGGCGGGGCGAGGATGGGTGGGTCTTTGGCTGGCTTTGGCGGCCGGGGCCTCGGCTAGAATTTTATTGGGTGGGTGGCGGGGAGCTGGACGGGAGCCAGTCCGGTTTAGGGAGTGTCTCTATCCAGGTGGTGGCCTACCACTGTGTTATGTGTTCGTGGTTTCCCAGCCTCTCTCCTCCCCCTCCCCCTGCCCCCACGCCGGGATCCTGGGATTCCGGCCGGGCCTGCGGCGTCCCCGGCTGCTCCTCGGCCCGGGGCAGGGCAGGAAGCTGGCACAGGCCCCGGCTGGGCAGGCGCCACTTGGCCAGGGTTGCTTGTTCATAAGGACACACGCACACACACACACACACAAAGTCCCGCCGCCTGAGCTCGTAGCTGCCGGGCGGAGCCACCGGAGGCCGTGTCTCTGGTCTGGCGGCCGTCTCCCTCTGTCTTTATTCATTCTCTCTCTCCCTCCCTCCCCCTCCTCTCCCGTCTCTATTCTCTCTGTCTCCCTCTATTCTCTCTCCCTCTTCTCTGTCTACTCTCTCCCTCTCCTCTGTCCCTCTTCTCTCTGTCTTTCTCTATTCTCTCTCCCTCTCCTGTCCCTCTTTTCTCTCTGCCTCTCTTTCTATTCGGTCACCCTCTCCCATGTCTCTCCCTCTCTCTCTCCCTCTCCTCTGTCTCTCTCTATTCTCTTTCTCCCTCCCTTTCTCCTCTCTGTCTCGGCCTCTCCCGGGAGCCCCGTAGCTCAGCCAGCCGTCCTTCCCGAGATTCAAAAAAAAAGAAGTTTTGTGTTTCCCCTGGGGGCAGCAGCCTAATGGTTCCCTTGTTTTCCGGAACAAAGCTGACATTCAGAAGGGAGCGGGGCGGCCGCCCTCCCCTAGCAGCAACACCCCGCTCCCCTTCCTCTTTATAACACCCGCTCCGGGGGCCAGGCCGGCCTTGCGGGAGACCTGTCGGCCAAGGCCTCTTGACAATAGCCTCGCAGAGGCGTCCTGCCCCAGACGCGGCCGGGGAGCCTGAGAGAGAGAGAAAAAGAGAGAGAGAGAGAGGGTGGGGATGAGCTGGTGCCGGGGTGAGGTTTTCCCAGCCAGTCCTGGGGAGAGAGGGAGGGACGGTGGGGAGGGGGGGGATCTTGGGGGCGAAGGGGGAGGCTGTTTACTCTAAGTGACTTCGCCGCGGGAGACTGACCAACTGCAGCCTGAATGCACCGGGCAGAATTGGCAAGCTGCTGTTACCGCCGCCGCCCCTGCCAGCTTCGATGAGAAGGCCCGCCGTTGGATCCCGCCCGCCACTCGGCTCCGGACTTAGAGGCGGGAGGTCGCCCGCAGCCGCCTGGGCGGGGGGGGGGGGGGACGACGACGACGACGACTCACAGTCTGGGGGTGGGCCAGGGAAAGCCTGGCTGGAACAGGCCGCCTCCTCCCCCTGCCCACCCGCCCCCACCGCCCCGCTCCCGCGGCGCAGGATGACAAGGGTCAGGGGGCCGAGAGTGGGGTGGGTTAAAGGGCGCTGCGGCTGCTGGAGGCGGCGACCGCTTTCCTGGCCGGGCTGCCCCATCCCAAGCGTGTCCGATGCAAGGCCCGCCTCCCCGGCCTCCCCGCCGAGAAGGGCGCACGCCCCCTCCCCCGCCCCTGCCCCGAGCGGCCGGCGGACCCACCTGGTCGCCAGTCCCGCCCTGGGCTAAACCCAAGCCCCAAGCCCAACCCTGGCTCTGGGACACGGAGCTGCCCCCCCCCCCCCCCCCCGCCCAGCGTGGCTCAGAGCCAGGAACCCGGGCTCGGGATTCAGAGGACGTGGATCCTAATCCCCACTCCGCCTTGGGCAAGTCGATTCACTTCTCAGGGACCTCGTCTATCAAATAGGGATTATGATTATTAATAGCGAATGGTACGCGTTAAGCGGTTACTCTGTGACCAGCTCTGTTCTACGCGCTGGGGTAGCTACAAATTAATCAGGTTGGGCACAGTCCCTTTCCCACCCGGGGCTCACAGTCTTAATTCTCATTTTACAGACGAGGGAACCGAGGCCCAGAGAAGTGAAGTGACTTGCCGAAGGTCACACAGCAGACCTGTGGCAGAGGCGGAATTAGCATCCAGATCCTTCTGACTCCCGGTCCCATCGTCTATCCACTAGGCCATAATGCATCAGTGAGCCCCCCCGGGGGACAACCTGATTACCTTGTATCCACCCCAGCGCTCAGAACAGCGCTTGGCCCATAGTAAGCGCTTAAATAAATACCATCATTATTATTATTACTATTATTCCCGTTCCCTGTGGCTTCTTCCACGGGGACCATCTTGCTTGCCCGTTGGCCACCCGCCCTGTCCGTATCATTTTCAGGGACTCTCCCTCCCCCGGACCCTCGCGGGTTTGCCCAAGGCTAGGGCCCAAACACAATCCTGGGTCAGAAGACAGAGGGTAAACGCCAGGCGCCCCCCCTCCCCACGACCCTTCGGGACGTATTAGCTACGACGAGAGGCGACCGCAGCCTGGCCACTGGTCGCCCTCCTGCCGCCGTTCGCCTCGCAAGCCCCTTTGCGTCCCTTCCCCAGCTTTCCCGGCTGCAGCCCCCGCCAGGACGCTCTGCACTCTTGCTTTCTCAGTTGACGCCGCTAATTGGCGCCGCCTCTACTTGAATTTTCTAGATCGCGACTGTGTGGCCGCCTCCGGTCCCCAAGCCCTTCCGGGCTCTGTTATCTCGGCCCTTCACACGGGCGGTAGAAGCAGCCTAGGAAGAAGTGGGACGTTTCGGTGCCGAGATCCCCCGGAGGCCTTGGGACGCAGCAATAATAACTGTGGGATAGTCGCTAAGCCCCCACTGTGTGCCAAGCGTTGGGGTTGAGACCGTCCAAATCAGATCTATCGCAGTTCCTGTGCTTACATGGGAGTGGGACCAGAGGTATTGAAACCCCTTTTTAGATCTGAGGAATCTGAGACACAGAGAAGTTGAGGGACTGGCCGTAGGTTACACAGCAGGGATGTGGCAGAGGCAGAATTAAAACCCAGGTCTCCTGGCTTCTTTTTTCCCTTTTTTTTTGCGCTTTCCACTAGGCGACACCGCGTCTCGCAAAGCAGCACGGGAAACTCCCGGCCCGAGCAGAAGTGCCCCGGGGCGGCCGCATCATCGGAGAGGGAAAGTGGAGGCGGGGAGTAGCAGAGGGTAGATTATACCCCAGCCCCGGGGGGTCTTGATCGCCCCCGGGAGAACTGCCCGCAGCTCTCCCGGTGAGGGCGACGCCCTCTCCCTGCCTATTGACCCATGCATGGGTGCATGTCTGTGTTTCCTGCAGAGCGAGCCACGCTTCGACCATCTGCCCTTCTAAAAGGCACCTCCCGCCCTGAACGGATTGTTAAGTGTCAGGCTTTTCCCTGGCCGACCTGGGGGCTGCAGGGGGGACGTCCTGGGGAGGGCAGGGGGCACGGCCAGGGGGGCTTCAGGGATGCCGGCCCAGGCTCGAGAAGCATCGAGGCACCATCCCCAGGACCACCTCCTGCGTGATGCGGGAGGGACGAGGACTGCGGCGACCCCCAAAGCCCCTCTCCTCCCCTACCCCCCCCGGGGGGGGGGCGTCTCTGCGCCTGCGCACTGCGGCTCTCGAGGAAAGCCCGTGCAGGAATCCTGCGTTCGCTCCGAGCCGCCCGGGCCGATCGGCCGGCGACACCCCAAACCTCGGCCGCGCCTTCTCTCGGGTCCCCGCCACGGTCACGGGGAATGCGATTTTCCAAACACGCAGGCCAAGAATGGAGGCGAGAAAGAGCAGCCGGCGGCGGGTTGGAAGGGGATGCTCGGAATAAAGGGGGGGTTGGGGGCGGTGATGATAGAGTGAGACACTCTCCCCCAGATGACACGTATGCACCGCAAAGCTTGAAACATCCCGCAACCCGACCTCCTTCACGCAGGAACACACACCCAGCAACTCCAAACTTGAGGCGCGGGGGGGGGGGTCCTCTCCCTCTCCCCACCCACGCGTATTCCAGACATCCACGGGAAACCACATACCAAGGGTTCTGAGCCTGTAACAAACAGGGATCTTCAGGTTTTCGGGTGACACGTTTTAAGAAGTAAAATCGGCTTCCTTTGATCCTTCCCTGACAACTGATAGGTAACAAAGAACTGTGACAGCAGGAGCGCTAGCTGTCATTTTCCAACGTTTCTTCCTTTCTTTTCAAATTTCTACCCAAATCACGACTAAGGGGGTTTTCCTGTGGTGTCGTCCCGGACCTATTTATATCTCCAGCAAAAAGAATTCCAAGTCAACCCATATTGATTTTTTTTAAACTCATCATGAAAAGTGAGAGTGTAAGTAAAAATGGAGGTTATTACTTGGCAGTCCTTTGTGAGACCATGTGCGCACTCTACACACGCTCACGCACGCACACACGCACAGATTTTGTTAACAGCGAATTGTGTCTGCTTAGTTCTGTGAGCGAGGTCTCCGAACACTATTCGGTGCTCTTCAGAAGCAAAAAAAAAAAGGAAAAAAATCTTCTTGTTGGGTCTCACACTTTCAGTTTCTCTTCCTGTCTCGGGAAAATTAATCTTCTCTTAGGTGTTTCTGCGCCCCCCCCCCCGCCCCTCCCCCGAAAGAGTCTGTGCAGAGCCCCGTATCTGTTTAATGTCGAGTAAGAGTATTTTTCTATGTTTTGATAAAGGAAGCAGCAATTTGTGTTCCTCTGGCCCTGAAAAGGATTACTGGAAAGATAATTATGCATCCCATGAGTTTACTCTTCCCCTGGCTGTTAACAGCTCTCTCTTTTTCAATCTGGATTCCTCTCCTCTGAGAGCATTTGCCAAAACATTCTGAATCTTTCCGTCTCCGTCTCGGTGTCTCTCTCTCTCTCTATCTCTGTCTCTCTCAGACTCGATGTGGTTCTCTCCCACTCTTCTTCTGCCTCTCTGCTCCCCTCCCCCAGCCTCCCCAAAGCGATGCCAGAGCTTTACTGATTTCTGTTTAGATAGCGACGTGTCAGCGCGCCTCCACCGAAGTCTTGCGGTCTAGTCTGAGGACAGTGATTCTGACTCGAAGGCCGTGCCCGGACCTGCGCTCGCTCTCTCTCTCTCCTGATCTCGATCGTGCTATCAGGGATTCAGATTTCTCTTCCTGTGCAAAGGATAGGCCCCGGCTTTTACATTCCCCGCTCCCTCCTACCTTAATGCAGAGCGATGCCCGTGATGATGTCATGAGCGCTTGAGGAAAGAGCAGGGGCATGGAAGTCAGGAAACCTGGGTTCCGATCCTTTTTCTGCCACTTGCCTGCTGTGTGACCTTGAGCAAGTCACTTGGCTGCCCACCATCCCTGTTATATTGTTCTCTCCCAAGGGCTTAGCATAGCGCTCCACACAGAGTAAGCGCTCAACAAATGAGAATGATTCACTATTCCCTGGCCTCCGTTTCTTCATCTGTAACATGGGGTATGTGCCTCCTTCGTCAGTCCCGCTTAGACTCTGAGCCCCATAGTGTAGTGTAGTGTGTGTAGTTCAATCAGATCAGGCACAGTCCCTGCCCCAAACGGGGCACGGTGCTTGGCATGTAGTAAGCATTTAGCAAATTCTATTATTGCTATTATTGTTATTATTACTGAGAAGAGATATTCAGAGAAACCCGAGTCAGACAGTGGTTCAACCAGGCTTGGCTAAATGTAAAAATAAAAATTTATCCGAAGGAGCTGAAGAGAAGAAGCACTGCTCAAAGCAAGAATCCTGGCTCGTCTTTAATTGAATGGAAATGCTCATCAGAAAACTTGCTTTCAGTCATAATGGGAAACCAAAATGATTTCAGCCTCCTCTACCTGAGGCTCATTGGTCAATTTGTCTAAAAGCTGTTCTCTCCACCCCCCACCCCCAAAGGATTTGGCTAAATTCAGTAGGCCACTCACGAGCCGAGTGTGCTTCATCTATTGGTTTGTTAGGATCGGTTATCAGGATCGTGAATTAAATAACAAGCTCCATCATCAGAGGTACCCCGCCAGTCACAAGCAAACCTAGACTCGGTTGCCAGACCAGTGGCGACTCGGGGGGGGGGGGGGGAGGGGCGGAAGACAGCCTGGGAGGAATTCCTAGGGGCTGGTAAAAAGCCTATCCCGTCCTTGTACCACGAAGCCAGGCACGAACAGCCATGGTAGTGACTGACGCTGGTCCCTGGTCTGTAGGAGGGATGAGGGTATGATCTGCTTGTTTCCCAGAGTCTTTAACTGGATCGTTCTTTATATTCCTGCAAGCCCCTCTGGGCCTTCTCCTCTAGGCTGTACGTTTAGGGCAGGGAAGCTGTCTACCAACACTGTTATATTGTATTCTCCCGAGTACTAGGAACCGTGTTCTGCACACAGTAAACAATCAATAAGTATGATTGATTGATCGATTCCAACGCTTACTTGGTCTTCTCATCCCTCCTGAGTTTTTCGGGCACTACATTAGCATGTTTCCTTTACCTCAAACCCTAGAGTGGCCTTTTTTTTAATATTGTTTTTTAAGTGCTTACTATATACCAAACACTGAAAGAAGCTTGGGGTTAGATACAAGATAATAGGGTTGGACACAGTCCCTGTCCCAAGTAGGGATCATAGTCTTAATTCCCATTTTACAGATGAGGTAACTGCGGCCCAGAGAAGTGAAGTGACTTGCCCAAAGCAAGTAGACGAGTGGCAGAGATTAGAACTCAGGTCCTCTGACTCCCAGGCCCATGCTCTTTCTACGAGGCCACGTTGCTTCTTCTTCAGTTGTTTCTCTCCCTCTGTCCTCAACCTCCTTTCTCTCTCTCAACTTGTCTCTCCATCTTCTCTCCCCACTCGATCTCTCCCTCTTTTCTCAGAACTGTTTGTCTCTCCCTCATGTCTCCTCACACCTTGTCTCTTCCCCTTGTCTCATTCATTCCAACGTATTTATTGAGCACTTACTGTGCACAGCACTGTAGTAAGCGCTTATCTCTCCCTCAATAATAATAAAAGTAATAATTGTCATATTCGTTAAACCCTTTCTATGTATCAGGCACCAGTAAAAGCGCCGGGGTGGATACGAGCCAGTGAGTTTGGACCCCGTGCCTGTCCCGCATGGGGCTCACAATCTTAATCCTCGTTTTACAGATGAGGAAACCGAGGCACAGAGAGGCCAAAGGATTTGCCCAAGGTCACAAAGCAGGGTGGGGATTAGAATCCAGATCCTTCTGATTCCCAGGCGCATGCCCTATCCACTAGGCCACGCTGCTTCTTGTCTCCTCACACCTTCTGTCTCTCCCTCCCTGTCTTGGCCTGGCTGGTTATCGCCCTCCCCCACTTAACCCAGAAGGGAGGAAGGAAGGGGGGCGGTGGCAGTGTTCAATTAGCGCTTCGCCGAGGGAAAGCGCCTGGAATCCCGATCTGGGAGGGGGACGACGACCTCCCCCGCCCCTAGACTCATCTTGTCCCGCGCTGGTCTCGCTGGGGGGGCTCCTGCCAAGCGGTGAAAAGGGGGGGAGGGGGACGAGACGGGGACCGGGAGAGCGCGTAAGGAAGGAGCGGTGGCTCTGGAGGAGGGGCGGAGTGTGCGGTTTGGAGCGTGGCTGGGGAAGTGCTGGCGGCTTCCCCTCTCCCATTCAACTGCGAACGGTGCGGAAAAGTTCCGTGTTTTTTTTGTTTTTCCATTTCCCAGCCTCGGAGGGCCAGGGGAATGGGCATAATTCCGGCGAGCCGAACCTCGTCAACTGGAAAGTCGCGGGTTGAATCCTCTTCTGAGGAGAGCGCTCAGGCTTTCATGCATCATGCGTGTCAAAGGTCCTCGGAGGAGAAATTAGCTTTCCTTGGGCTGTAAATGTATAATAGAAAAACTGCTGACGCATTTCTTCTTCTCTCCTTATCACCGATCCCTCCCGGTGGCGTTTGGCCACGGGAGCTCGGTCTCCCGTGGCGCTCCCCCCCCCCCCATCCCTCGGGCGCCTCCGTGGGCCCGGTTTTCCTCCTCCCGCAGCAGCGCGGAAACGTCCCGGTTCAAGAAAAGCGAAAAGGAAAGCAGAGCCAAGCCCCACACGAACGCAAGGCCTGCTCTGGGGCTGGCTTCCACCTAAGAAAGGGGGCGAGGAAGGTCCGGGAAGATGGGAAAATTCGCCAACCCAACCCAAATCTTCTCCCCCATCTCTGGCTCGCGCCTCTATCCTTGCGTGTGACTCGGTTTCCCCGACTGTTTTGGTGTGTGGTGGCTTTGTGCGCCTCTGCTGAGTCTGACGAAATCTATTTCTTTGTTTCCGGATCGGGTTTTTTTTCTGTATTTCTCTGCCTCAGCTGTCTTTGTCTGCAGCTCACACGCCTCCGATGCCCTGAATCGTGTATGTTGTCTCTGCGCGTCTGTCTGTCTACCTCTCCGACTCTCCACCTCTTTCCTCCGTCCCATGTCTCCCCGATCCTCAGTTTGCCTGCGTCTCTCAGTCTATCTTTTATCTGGCCGGCCTTGGGATGTCTCTCTTTCTCTCTGAGTATCTGTCTCCCCGTCTCTTCTTCCCTGTTCAACCCATCCCTCTGGCCGCTTGTCCGTCTGCGGGTGCGCTTCCCCTCCTGGGTCTTTTTCTCTCCCCTGAGGGGTATCCCGAAGACTGATTTAATTCCACTAAAAACAGACCCAGTTGGAAACTGCAGCTCCCTCCCTATCTCTGTGCCTGTCTCCCCCGTCTCTTCTTCCCTGTCCAATTCATCCCTCTGGCCGCTTGTCCCTCTGCGGGTCCGTTTCCCTTCCTGGATCTTTTTCTCTCCCCTGAGGGGCATCCCGAAGACTAATTTAATTCCACTAAAAACAGACCCAGTTGGAAACGGCAGCTCCCTCTCCTTCTCTCTCTGTGTCTGTCTCCCCCGTCTCTTCTTCCCTGTCCAATTCATCCCTCTGGCCGCTTGTCCGTCTGGGGGTGCGCTTCCCCTCCTGGGTCTCTTTCTCTCCCCCGAGGAGCATCCCGAAGACTAATTTAATTCCACTAAAAACAGACCCAGATGGAAAGTGCAGCTCCCCCCCTCTCTGTCTGTCTCCCCCGTCTCTGCTTCCCTGTTCAATCCATCCCTCTGGCCGCTGGTCGGTCTGCGGGTGCCTTTCCCCTCCTGGGTCTCTTTCTCTCCCCTGAGGGGTATCCCGAAGACTAATTTAATTCCACTACAAACAGACCCGGGTGGAAACTGCCGCTCCCGTCGATTTCTCCAGGTCCGGCGGGGTTCGGAGACAGAAAAAGTGGAGCCTCAGCTCAGGCCCCAGGCTTGGAGGTGGGGGGCGGGAGGGGGTCCGGGGGGGGGGGGTGTCCCGAACTCCGCCCAGACTTTCCGTGTAAACAGAGACCGATTTGGGGGGGGGGGAGAGAAGGAGTGTGTGCGCTCGCGTGTGTGTGTGTGTGTGTGTGTCTGTGTCTCTCCCTTGAGTCGCCCCAACGGATTAGCTACAACAAAGGCCGGTGGGGGGAGGGAAGGGGGGGAAGCGGCTCCTTTCTCGGGATCTGCGGCTGTCCGCCCGGACTCCGCCGATTCCCATTGGCCCAAAGACGTCGGCCAGGACCCCCATCGCACCCCCCTCCCCCCCCGACCCCCTCCCCGCGACCCCCGACAGGGCCCGGCTCTCCGGCGGAAACACGGTCCAACTCCTTGAAAGTAAACTTGGTGGGGGGGCGGGGAGGGAAAAGAGGGGGCGGGAAGGGCCTCCGGGCGGAGAGCCGTGTGTCAAGTTTCAGCCCCTAATGACACTCCGATGGCAAGGTGCCAAGGTCTTGGGGCTGGGAAAACGTGGGGGAGGGGCTGGAGAGGAGCGCGGGCGGCGGGGCGACCCGGGTCCCCGGGAGGAGCGGGGCGAGCGGCCGGTCCTGCGCCCGCAGAGGTGGGGGGCGGCCGGGGGGCGGCCGGGCGGGGGGCCGGGCGGGGGGCGGCATCAGAAAGCCATCTGAGCGGAGCGCGGGCATCTTCCGCAATCCATTCATCCACTGAAGCGCGTGAAAAGCTGCTGATCGCTGCCATTGTTACTCACAGGCGACGTGGGAAACGGAGCCTCCACTCTGGCGAGAGATAAATAGCCTCTGACAGCGCCTCCTCGCCAAGAGATCTCATCAAATTTCACCAGGCGGGCGGTCACAGGTCTGTGTGTTGCTCGCTTTCATGGGAGACCCTTTAAATCAGCCTCCGCGCTTCCACCGGGGCTGCTCCTCCCTCCCTCCCTCCCCATTCCCCCCTCCCCCACCGGAGCCCCCCTCCGCCCCTCCCTCCCCGCCCCTTCTCTCCTCCTCCACTTCCTTGCCTTCCTCCTCCTCCCTCCTCCTTTCTCCTCCTCCTCCTTTCTCCTCTTTTCCTCCTGCCCCCCCTTTCCTCCTCCTCTCTTCCCCCTCTTTTCCTCCTGCTCTTTTCTTCCTCCTCCTCTTCCAATCCTCCTCCTCTTCCTCCTCCCCTCTCTTTCAAGCCCGGACCCCGGCCTGAACGGAGCGTCTCTGCCTTACCCGCGGGGCAAAGTGCGGCGTGGCGAGACGGCGGGATGGGGGGTGGGGTGGGGGGTGGGGTCGGGTGCGGGGTGGGTGATCCCAGGCGACCCCCGGGGGCAAGAGGGTGCGGGCTGGAGGGAGTCATCTACGGGGTCCACCGCGGGGCTTTTGTGTCCGGGGCGTCAAGGCAGAGCACCTCCCTCGCCCCCCCCCATAAATACACGCACCACCACTCCATCCCTTCTTCCCTCTCCTTCGCTCTCCTGGCCCCAGCCTCAGCCCCCAGCCTCCAACCCTCGGCCCCTAACCTCCAACCTCCAACCTCCAGCCTCCAGCCCCAGCCCCCAGCCTCGGCCCCAGCCTCAGCCTCCAGGCCCCAACCTCCAGCCCCCGGCCCCCATCCTTAGCTCCCATCCCAGTCCCCAGCTTCCAGCCCCTAGCTCTAGCCCCCAGCCCCAGCCCCCAGCAGATCTGAGACGCATCCGGCTACTGGGAAGGGAGCGCGGCTGTAAATATTTAAAAAGTCTCTCTCGCGGCGCCGATAATGGCTTTAGCAGCCGGAGTGTGCGTGTGTGTGTATGTGTGTGTGTGCGCGGCCCGGGGTGGCTGTGGCGGGAGGAAGGGGACCCCGGAGGGGGGTCCCCATCCCCTCCCCCCAAGCCGGGCTGGCTGTTGTGGCCACCCCCGGGGAGGGGGCTGCTGCTGGGAAACCTGGCCCCCCGCCCGAGGCCCCGGGGATTCCCCGGGAGAGGGGAGTGGGTGGACAGATCCGAGCTGACCAAGAGGCCCGCTACCTTCCCACCGCGGGAGGGGGGGCTCGGGACCCTGGACACTGGACCCCCGAGTGGGTCCGCCACCCCCAAGGCCCGGTGTGGGGCTGCAGAGGTGAAGTCCTTGGGCTGCCCGGCCGGTGGCTCGGAGCAGCAGCATGGCTTTCTGGATAGAGCCTGGGAGTCAGAAGGACGCGAGTTCTAATCCCGACTCCTCCCCGGTCTACTGTGTGTCCTGGGGCAAATCACTTCACGTCTCTGGCCTCATCCATAAAATGGGGTGAAGGCTGTGAGTCCCATGCGGGACATGGACTGGGTCCAACCTGATTACTTTGGATCTAACCCGGCGTTTAGAATGGTGCCTAGCACATAGTAAGCGCTTAACAAATACTGCTCCAAAAAATCGGGAAGGCAAGTTAGTCAATTGTATTTATTGAGCACTTTCTGTGTGCAGAGCACTGTACCAAGCGCTTGGGAGAGTATGATGTGACAGACACATTCCTCATGGTGTAGTAGATAGAGCATGGTTCTGGGAGACAGAAGGTCAGGGGTTCTAATCCCAGCTCTGCCATTTGTCTGCTGGGTGACCTTGGGCAAGTCACTTCACTTGTCTGGGCCTCAGTTACCTCATCTGTAAACTGGGGGTTGAGACTGTGAGTCCCACATGGCACAGGGACTGTGTCCAACGGGAGTTGCTTATATTCGCCCCGGTGTTTAGTACAGTGCCTGGCCCATAGTAAGTGCTTAACAAATACCTTAATTCTTCTTCTTCTTCTTATTGTTATTATTATTCCCTGCTTACAATGAGTTTACAATCTGGAGGGGGGCCCGGAGGTCACGCAGGGGACTTCTCCGGGCTCTGGACAGTGCAGATCGGATTCGCCTCTCCGGCTGGCCACTGGCCACAGGAGCTTCCCACGCTCAGGGCCCAGGGCCTGCAAGGGGAGGAGGGGGTGACAGAAGGGGGACACGAGGTCCGGCGGCGGCGCGTGTGCGAGAAGGACAATGCGGGCAGCTGACAGCTCCGGTCCATGAAGCCTGGGCCAGTGTGGCTTGCGGGCTCCTAAATTTAGGTCCCGGCCTCCTAATTTTAGGCCCCGGCCGTGTGGAGGCCAGGAGAAAGTGTGTGTTTTGGCCAGTGGCCCTGGCAGAACGCGCCCGGCCGGCCGGGTTTGTGCTCGCGTTGGGTGCCTGGCCGTCCCCGGAGGATTTCCCCAACGCGTCTGTCTTCCCAAGCCTCCTCGATGGTTTGCGCGTCCCGGGCGGTTGTTTCTGCTGGTTTGTCTCGTGTGAGCCTCATAAACTCCTCCTGATTTATTACCCAGACTAAATGCTTAATTTGTGAATATGAAACAGATTAAAAGGGGGTGGGGGGAAGGAGGGGGGGAGAGGTCGGCATATTTTAGCAATCAGACAAAGCAAGCCTGGCAGCTGTTTCAAATTTGTAGACATTTTCAGCCTCACGTGGAAAGGCAGCCAAACTGGTCAAGAGGTGCTTTTGCCTTCCTTCAACCTGAAAACTTGGAATTGATCAAAGGGAGGGGCATAGGAGCTGCGAGGAAAAGCCTCTGACCAGCGGAGGGTTAACAGGGGTGGAGTCCACCCATCCGAGGACCTCGTGGTAGGGGGTTTGTGAGGAGACCAGCAGCATGGGAGCAGAGGATGGGTACCCTAAGAAGTCAGCCCCGGAGCCGACTTTGAAGAACAAAGTAGAACCTCCATTAAAAGTTAATTCGGTAAATAAACTTCACCGGTGATAAAACAAACAAGAAGGATGGAAACTCGAACCGAAAATAGCCAAAAGATAATAAAAATAAATAGCCTTGATGTGGCCCAAACATATGTTCGCTCCTATTCTGTGTACTTCCTGCTCCGATCTGTGAAATTCACACAGTGTACTCTCCGCCCCCCCCCCCCCCCCGAAATGATGCCGTGCGTAGAGAAGATATTTTTCTTTTTCTTTTTTTTTTTTGCTTTTGTCATTTTTAGGCAACTTCACACATCAAAAGAGAGCCGCAGTATTCTTTTCTACTCTTCGGTTCCAACTGCCCAGAGAGGCAGATACAATTTCTATAAATTGGCCTTCTCTTCTGGGTTTTGATTGATCATCACAATATGAGATTATTGAAAGTCTAATGTCTTATTTCACTTTCTCTGAGGGGTTAGAAGGGGAATACTCAGCCGAGAGCGGTTTATTGGAAGTCAGGCCACGTGAAGGCTCGGGTATTATGCGATAGGTTCCTTTTGCTTGGATTTATCAGAGCTTGGTATTCGCTCGCCCTGGGCCTTTTCCTTCCTTGCCTTCAATCACTAGCAGGTACTAACTTGGGGTTGGAGGTGGGAAGAGTTTCAGAAAATCGGGGAACAAAGGGGCCGCTGTTTAACATATTTATTAGAGCCTAAACGTTCCCTCTTTGGCTTTTGTTTCCCACCCAAATCTGTCTGTTAACGTTTCTCCCTGATATCATCTTTAGCTTTATTAAAGTTTATTATTGTTCCTCTGTCTTGTCCTCAGCCAGACAAAGGCTCATGGAAATGTGCAGAACGCGTTAATTATATGTTTCTTGTAAACCGACTTTTCATTTTCCCCTAACACGTTTAGCTGGCTTAGTGTTTAAGGTAACCCTCGATAGCTGAAAATAGCAAATATGCTCCTTCAAAAAGCTACCTTTATTAAAACAAATAAACACACTGGAGACCTCTCCAACCAACGTGGACCGGGGCTAAAAACGAAGAAAAGGAGGGAAGAAAAAGAAATTTAAAGGACAGGAGATAGCAATGATGGGGAGGGGGGAGGAGAGAGAGAGACAGGGGCAGAAAGGGAAAAAAAAAGGGGGAAGGAGAAGGGCCCAGCAAACACACATAAATGTGAGACATTCCTTCTAAAACCCCCACATTACACTGGTCAGTACATTGATTCTGGGCAGCTAGGACGGATTTTCCATCACCAGATCACTGAGATGGTCTCACTGGCGGAGAATGGACAATATTCACAACCTGCAGGCCACAAACCCCTAACTGCCACAAAGGCACGGCAACTATCCCTCCTGCTCCGTACCGACCCATTTGCTAAAACAGCGAGGGATTAGCGGATACCTGGATAATCAGGTGCCCAATTAAATGTCACCCAGAGAAATAGACACTGCACATACCAAAGCTGGGTGGAGGCAGAGAGGAGAAGGAGAGAGGGGGGAGGAGGGGGAACCTCACATAGAAGCAAACAGAAAGGCCCCCTTTCTCCAGCTCACCTTCTGTTTACCGAGCTCACGAGTGACTATTAGCCCACATGAAAGCAGAAGAAGAAATGCAAAACAATCCGTAACCCGCATTACATCTCAATACCGGGCCTACGGCTGCCTACACGGTGAGCACTGTGTCATCCTCAGCAGAGCAGAACAGACAGTGCTGGCTAAGAGAGAAATGACTCGAGTGCCCTTGTGGGCACCCAAAGTTACCGCTCCGTTGCCACCGATGTGCCTTGGGCACGAGCTGTAAAAACATCTTCACAGGGAGAAGAGAACGGATGGTCCAGAGCACCAGAACCCCAGGGGGTCAATGCAGTTGAACATATTGCAAAAACAGTTGATCCCTTGTCATCTGTGACTGCCAATTAGCAGGAGGAAGAAGAACTATGAATCAGCTTAAGAAAGATCTGTAAACATGGGGAAGTGTTGAAGCAACTTGATCTGGGATAAAGTTTAATGTAATCCATAACATAGAAACAAGAAAGTGTGAAAAGCCATTTGAACAAAGGCCAGAGGGAATCATACCGGTGGCTATAGTAACAGACCCTGTCAACCTGAATCCCAGAGTCCAGGTTCTTTGTGACACCCAGGGACTGGGAAAATTCTGCTTCTCGGGAAGCCCGAACAAGTAGCTTCATTTCTCACACATGGGCATCAAACTGCTCAAAGGAAGGAGCCAGAAAGACCTGAAGAGAGCTCTGGTCGACCCTGTTTCTTAGCTACATTTTGAAAAAAAAAAACAAACAACCCAAAAAACCCATCACAGAGATGGGGCTTGGAATTATCTTTCCCTTACCAGTGAGTGGCATGGAACTCCTGGTGAAACATCAGACTAGAGAAGCAGCTTGGTTTAGTGGGAAGAACGAGGGCCTGGGAGCCAGAAGGACCTGGGTTCTAATCCTGGCTCCTCCCCTTGTCTGCTGTGTGACCTTGGGCAAGTCACTGCTCTGTCTCAGTTACCTCAACCCTAAAGCAGGGATTCAAAGTGGGAGCCCCACGTGGAACAAGGACTGTGTCCAACCTGATTACCCCAGATGAATATAGATGAGGAAGCTCCATTTTTATAGTGGGCAAGGGCTTGCCCAAGGTCACACAACAAATTGGCAGAGTGAGGATTAGAACCCAGGTCCTTTGACTCACAAGCCTATGTGCTTTCCATTAGGCCAGGCTGCTTCTCATTTTTATTATTCCCAAAGATACCTGCTTTGAGAGTCATGAATAGTTAACACTCTTGCGGAGCCATTCATTAGATAGGAATTAGTTTCCCTTCCAGCCAGAAATGGCTTATCTTAACAAGTCTCCCCATCTCAACTTTCATGTCTCCAGAACTCTCCAATCAGTCCATCAATCAGTGGTATTTACTGAGCACTTACTGTGTTCAAGGCACTGTATTAAGTGCTTGGGAGAATATAACAGAGTTGGTAGACACGTTCCCTGCCCACAACCAGCTTCTAGAGAATAGACCCCTCCAATCAATATATATAGTATTTCTTAAACACTTACTATGTGCCAGGCACTGTTCCAAGCACTGGGGTAGATAAAAGCAAATCAGTTCGGACACAGTCCCTCTCCCACATGGGGCTGTCACTTTTAATCCCCATTTTATAGATGAGGTAATTGAGGCACAGAGAAGCTAAGTGACTTGCCCAAGGTCACCGAGCAGACAAGGAGCAGAGCCGGGATTAGAACTCAGGTCCTTCTGACTCCCAGGCCCGGGCTCTTTCCATTAGGCCACAAGGCTTCTCGAGGCCTCGTTACCATATGGGTTGCCAACTCTGAACTCTGGGATTGGCTGGGACATGGCTCCCAAAGGTCATGTTTGGCTGATAGTGTTGGGCTGTGGGGAGAGAGACAGGGTGTGTGTCTCATGCCCCCAAATCAAATATTTCTTCCAAAAAGCCTCAATTATACACTGAAAGGAGTAAATTCCTTCTGGGCAGGGATCATATCTGCTATCCCTATGTAATCTCCAAAATGCTTAGCACAGTTCTCTGTAATGATAATAATAATAATGATAGTGGTATGTGTTAATCAACAGCATTTATTGAGTGCTCACTGTGTGCAAAGCACTTCACTAAACAATTGGGAAAGTACATTATACCAGAGTTGGTGGGAAAAAAATCCCTGGCCACGAGGAGCTTGGTTCTTTCATTCATTCAGTCGTAATTACTCAACGCCTACTATTCATTCAGTGGTATTTATTGAGTGCTTACTATGTGCAGAGCACTGTACTAAGCGCTTGGTAGAGTACATAAAACAACAAGCAGACACCTTCCATGCCCACAACAAGCTTAGCACCTACTATGTCCCAAGCACTGGGATAAATAAAAAATAATCAGATTAAACACAGTCCCTGTCCCTCACGGGGCTTACAGCGTGGCTCAGTGGAAAGAACCTGGGCTTCGGAGTCAGAGGTCATGAGTTCGAGTCCCGACTCTGCCACTTGTCAGCTGTGTGACTGTGGGCGAGTCACTTAACTTCTCTGTGCCTCAGTTACCTCATCTGTAAAATGGGGATTAACTGTGAGCCTCACGTGGGACAACCTGATTACCCTGTATCTACCCCAGCACTTAGAACAGTGCTCTGCACATAGTAAGCCCTTAACAAATACCAACATTATTATTATTATTACAGTCTAAGGGGGAGGGAAAACAGGTATTAAAATGGGCATTTAATAGGGATGAGGAAACTGAGATACAGAAAAGTGAAGTGACTCATCCAAGGTCACACAGCAGGCAAACAGGCAAGGGGCAGAGCCGGGATTAGAACCTATGGTGGCTGACTTCCGGGTTTGGGCCCTTTCCCTAGGCCAAGCCGCTTCTCAGTTCCCAGTAGGCCCTCAATAAATGCTATCGATTGATTGAGCAACGTACGCCTGTCCAGCGCTTAGTACAGTGCCTGGCACATAGTAAGCGCTTAACAAATATCATTATTATTATTATTATTCTGATGGTGATTTTTCCTAGAAAGTGTTTGCTAGTGGGAAAACAGGAGAAAGAGAAGGTGAGGAAATCTCTGGGCGGCTCCAGCCTCTCCCACTCCCTCTTCCTTCCCTGAGCTCCTCCCTCTTCATCCATGGCAGAGTGTCGTGCCAGGCCGGCTGACAGTCAGCAGTAACAGACGCTGAACTGAGCCGTAGGTTTTCTTCCCTCCTGCACTCAGGACGTCAGTCTTGGTGAAAACGTGAATCTCTGCGAGATTGCGTGTCTGCTGAGGATGTGAGGATGCCTGTCTGTCAGTGGGCCTGTCTCTCGCTTTTCCTCTCTCTCTCTCCCCTCCTGTCTGTCTGACTTTCTCCAGGGAAGGGAGGATTGTCCACCTGGAACTGAGGAATGTTTCCGCCCCACACACACCCCATCCTTGCCTTTCCCTCCCACTCCACCGCACAAGTTTTCATTCATTCATTCAGTCTTTTTTGCCTTAAATACTTACTGTGTGCAGCGTGCTGAACTAAGTGCTTGGGAAAGTACAGTACAACAATAAACAGTGACAATCCCTGCCCACAACGAGCTCACAGTCTAGAGTTGTCGTACACACCCGTGCATGTGTACCCCTCCAGAATATTCATCTCAACTCTGAAATATACATCGATACCTCCTACACACACCTACCACATAAATATTCATATATCCACCCATCCACCCACGTACATGCAGAGCCGTCCCCCACATAGGCTTCAGGATGCACATGTAGGAACACACAGAATCATGATTACCCACAGACTCAGATGTGGTGATAACTGTAGTATTTGTTAAGCGCTCACTATGGCCCAAGCACTGGGCCATAGTGGGGTAGATATGATACAATCAGATCAGACACAGTCTCTGTCCCACATAAGGCAAACAGTCTAAGGGGGTAGGGAAAACAGGTGTTGAATTCCCATTTTACAGAAGAGGAGATCGAGGCCCAGAAAAGTTAAGTGACTTTCCCAAGGTCACCCAGCAGACAAAGTGGAAGAGCCAAGATGGGAACCCAGGTCTCCCTACTCTCAGTCCTGCGTTCCTTCACTTAAACCACACTCTTTCCACTAGACCAGGCTGCTTCTCTGACATTCAAACAGACAAACAGGCTGACTCCTACACAGAGAAAGATACTCAGAAGGACACAGAAATACACACAAGACACAAGACAGCAACACAACCAGTCACACACAAGACTACCCAAGATGGGCAGAAAAAACACTAGGAGAAAAACGAAGAAAAGAATACAGAAAGTAAAAAAAAGCAACAAATACCTTCTCTGGCTAATCTGGGCAAAGACAAGATATTGTGGGTAGTCGACTAAGGGTGCTGGAGGGACTATCAGAGGTTTCTGGGCATGTCTGGAGTTTCTGACCAATGTACATCCGTTTTCCTGCTCCTGTTGAGGAGTGGCAGAAGGAAGAGAGTCGAGTTGGGGAGGTTCAGAGAGATGAACCAAGAAGACTGGAGAGGGATCATCAGAGCCAGATTCTCCCCTGCCAAGTCTCTCTCTGACCCTCTTGTCCTTTTTTCCCCTCTTTTTTAATGATATTTGTTAAGCCCTTACTATGTGCCAGGCCTTGGGGTAGATACTAGCTAATTGGGTTGGACACACTCCCTGTGCCACTTGGGGCTCACAGCCTTAATCCCCGTTTTATAGATGAGGAGACTGAGGCACACATGGCTCTCTCTAGTGATCATTCCCTCCGCAGCTGCCATCAGCACTACCTCAGTCCAAACTACACATACTGCCATCATCACCCTTCCTGCCATCCTTCTCCTCCTCCTCCTTCTCATCATCAATTAATCAGTTTTATCGATGGAGGATTTACTGTGTGCAGAGCACTGTACTGAGTGCTTGGAAGAGTACAATATAACAGACACACTCCCTGTACACAATGAGCTTGCAGTCTAGAGGAAGGAGACAGGCTTTATTATAAATAAATACATGACAGCTAGGCACGTAAGTGCTATGGGGCTGGGGGGGGAATGAAGAAAAGGAGGAAGTCAGAGCAATGCAGAAGGGAGTGGAAGAAAAGTCAGTCAGTAAGTCAGTCGTATTTATTGAGCGCTTACTGTCTGCAGAGCACTGTACTAAGAGCTTGGGAAAGTACAATCTAACAATATATGACATATTCCCTGCCCATAACAAGCTTACAGTGCAGAGGGGGAGATAAATATTAATATAAGTAAATCAATTACAGGAAATAAAGGAAAAGAGGGCTTAGTCAGGGAAGGCCTCTTGGAGGAGATGTGCCTTCAATAAGGATTTGAAGGCAGGGGAGAGTAATTGTCTGTCAGATATGAAGAGAAAGGACGGTCCAGGCCAGAAGTAGAACTTCGGCAGAGATATAGACAAGATCCAGGGTACAGTGAGGAAGGGACAAGGTGATTGAGTGCTTTAAAGCCGATGGTAAGGAGTTTCTATCTGATGTGGATGTAGATGGGCAGCCACTGGAGGTTTTTGAGGACTGGGGAAACATGGACTGCACATTTTTGGAGAAAAATGATCTGGACAACAGATTAAGTATGACCTGGAGTGGGGAGAGACAGGAGGCAAGGAGATCAGCAAGGAGGCTGATACAGTAATCAGGGTGGGATATGATAAATACTTGGATTAACATGGTAGCAGTTTGGATGAAGAGGAAAGGGTGGATTTTAGCAATGTTGTAAAGGTTGAACCAAAAGGTTTTAGTGATAGATTGAAGATATAAGATGAGTGAGAGAGAGGAGTCAAGAATAACGCCAAAGTTACAAGCTTGTGAGACAGGAAAGATGGTGGTGCTGTCTACAGTGATGGGAAAGTCAGGGGAAAGACAGGGTTTGGGTGGGAAGATCAGTAAATCTGTATTTGAAGATAATAATCAAAAATAATAATAATATTTGTTCAGGGCTTACCATGTGCCAAGCACTATTTTAAGCTCAGAGAGAGATACAAGATAATCAGGTCTAAGGGACAGAGACTATTTTTTTGTATGGTATTTGTTAAGCGCTTACTATGTGCCAGGCACTTTATTGAGCACTGGGATAGATACAAACTTACCTGATTGGTCACAGTCCACGTCCCACATAGGATTTGCCATCTTAATTACTTAACTTCTCTGTGCCCCATTTCTCTCATCTGCGAAATGGGGATTTGGATACCTACTCTCCCTCTTACTTAGACTGTGAGCCCCATGTGGGACCTGATTACCTTGTGTTTGGCACATAGTAAATTCTTAACAAATGCCACAATTATATTAATAGTAAAAATCCCCCATTTACAGATGAGGTGACTGAGGCACAAAATGACACACCTGAGCAGACAAATGGTGGAGCCAGAATTAGAACCCCGGTCCTCTGACTCCCAGGTCCGTGCACTTTCCACTAGGCCACACTGCTTTGCAACTAGAGAAGCTTTTAGTCTGTTATCTCCATCAGTGTGTAAGCCCTTAGTGGGCAAGGAATGGGCCTCAGACTTTGTTCGTCTTTCCTAAATATTGAATGGAAGCTTAAATAGCATTATTACTAGACAATCTACCAATTAGTCCTTAGTTAACACGAAGTTGAGGATGTAGTTTCATGTCAACTAATCACCTATTTATGGAGCCTTACTATGTGCAGAGTACTGTACTAAGTACTGGATTGGTTGGATTCAGGTATAACTTTGTTCAATCTTGAACTTATCCATCTCACCACCTCTCTAATAACCTGGCTCTTTTTTCTACAGCAGTTCATTGAGAAACAGTTTTAGTCGACTGTGTTCACTGGGTACCTACAATATTAGAGTTTGTCTTGCCTTCTCCATTCAACTGGAGTGAAGAGGCAGCTCCTTGCTATTCTTTGAAACTTCCCACTAAGCCTATTCCAGTGGTCTGCTCACAGAGTAGTCTCAACAGTTGCTGTTGACTGTGAGATCGTCTGAGAAACTGAAAGCCACCATATGTCGTTTGAAAGATAGGCTGCCCTAGATTTCCAATAAAACCTGGGATTTGATCTCTCCTCTTAATGTCCTAATCATTTGGAAAACTTCCACCAAAACGGTAGGCTAACACAGAACTAATCCAGCCCAACATTACCACTAGGAAGTCTGGGAATGAGGAAATAAAAATACAGACAGACGGCAGCTAATAAGCGCCAACCCAGCTATAGCATACTGGCTGGAGCCAGCCCGTGTTTGTGCAAGGGAGGAAAAGATCTTACCCCCTCAGAGAGTGTTTGGAACTACTTCACCACGCTCTGCCCCTGGCTCCCGTGTCTAAAAGACAGCATGGCTGAGGGGTGGGGAGAGGAGAGGAAAAAGACTCTCAAGGGCCTGGGAGTCACAGGAACTGGGTTCTAATTCTGCCTCTGTCACTTGCCTGCTGTGTGACCTTGGGCATGTCAGTGAACTTCTCTGGGCTTTAGTCTCCTCATCTAAATGGGGATTAAATGCCTGTTCTCCCTCATTTCTTGGAGGGACATATAGGACAGGGACTGTGTTGACCAGGTGATCTGTATGACCCCAGTGCTTTGTACAGTGCTTGCCGCCTGATAAGTGCTTAACAAATAATAATAATGATAGTACTTAATAATAATTATTATTATTATGGTATTTGTTAAGTGTTTACTTTGTGCCAAGCGCTGTTCTAAGCACTGGGGTAGATACAAGGCAATCAGGTTGGACACAGTCCCTGCCCCACATGGGATTCACATTCTGCATCCCCGTTTTACAGATGAGGTAACCAATGCCCAGAGAAGTTAAGTAACTTGCTTAAGGTCATCCAGCAGATATGTGGCAGAGCCAATATTAGAACCCAGGTCCTTCTGAATCCCAGGCCTGTGCTCTATCCATTAGGCCACATTACTTCTCACAATATCACAATTATTCTTACTGTTACACCAAGGATGACCTGCTCTCCAATATTTTGTGGGGTGGGGATTGTAGCACCTAAAAGGGCCAACCCAGTCTTCTTTTCACCTGGCGGGGTGTGGGAACAAGTGTTGGCAACTTCTCTTCCTCTCTGTGACGGAAAATACATTCCTGGACCCAAAGGGGAGAAGCTCACTGAACAGATGCTTCACAAACATATCCAGGGATGTGATAGGATAGGCTGAACATAACAAGGGGGAAATCATTAATAAAGAGTTAAGGCCAAATGAGTCCTGCTTATGTTTGATGGGAAGATCGTCAATGATTTCTTGGTTTGAATGATTATTTATTTCACCAAGAAGGCTACTCCCTGATTTGCGCTTAAGGGCCTGGAAAAGGGGATGAAAGGAAGTACTGGGGTGAATGGGTGAAAGGCAAACTGCTTAAACCAGCTCAGGACGGGGAGACTTCCAGATCTGTACTCAGTCTGAAATGAGGAGGCTCTGTAGTTGCCATGATTTCAGAATAGCTGTGCTGAGAGAAAGTGAAAAACACCATTCTTGCATTCAGTAGCTTGTAGCCCAGGAGAAGGTAAAAGAAGGTGTTAGATCATGTGGGGAGGGGACTGAGGGGGGGTATTTCATGGACGAGACCGCATTCCCCATAACTGTTCTTTTGGCCTGATAAGATGAGAGGGGTTTTACTCAGTCTGACCTTTCAGTGATCCTGGCTGCCTCCTCCACCCTGAATTTAGAGACAGCCAAGAGCCTCAGAAAGGTCAGACTGAGAACACTAGACACACAGCCTAGCAGCCCAAGAGAAAAACGTTGTCATAGAGATCACGAATTTCAGTGTTGAACTTTCTGTGAGTCCCTGTGTTAAGAGAGGGAGGGAAAAGCAGAGTCCCACACCACAAGGGAGTAGCTAAAGGGGGAGCAAGTGGGGGAGGGGGAAATTTGGGCAAACCAGTGGCCCTTGTTTGGGGGTCCAGTGATACACTGTGTTCATAAAGTGGGTATCTTTGGGGCACATTTCTGCAAGAGTTGCATCTTCCCAGTCTGGAGGAAGGCATAAGGCTCTCACAGAGGTTTGTTCAATTTTTTTTTTATGGTATTTGTTAGGCATGCTATCTGCTAGGCACTGTACTAAGCGCTGAGGTAGATACAAAGTGATGAGGTTGGACAGTCCCTGTCCCAAATGGGGCTCACAGTCTTGACCCTCATTTTACAGATAAGATAACTGAGGCACAGAGCAATGCAGTGACTTGCCAACGGTCACATAGCAGACAAGTGGCAGAGCTGGGATTAGAACTCACGTCCTTTTCACTCCCAGGCCCATGCTCTATCCATTAGACCACACTGCTTCTGTGCATCCAGTGGAAACTGAAAGCAAGTATCTTATTTCCTCCCCATCCAAACTGCCATCACACTGAGCCAGACATTTATCACGTTCCCACTTGACTACTGCATCAGCCTCCTTGCCAACCTCCCTGCCTCCGCCCTGTCCCCTCTCCAGTCCATACTTCATTCTGCTGCCCGAATCATTTTCCTAAAGCACCATCCTGTGCATGTCTCCCCCAACTCCTTAAATATCTTGAAACCTCTGACCCAGAACCTCACGGTTTCCTCCTACTTAACCCATCTCTTCTCCCATTACAACCCAGCTCACACTCTTCATTCCTCTCAAGCTATCCTACTCGCTATTTCTCATTTTCATTTCTCCCAATACCACCTTGCTCACCTCCTCCCTCTTGCCTGGAAGTCCCTTCCCCTTCACAAACAGCAGACCTCCACTCGCCCTACCTTCAAAGCCCTACTAAAAATCACATCTCCTTCAGGAAGCCTTCCCTGATTAATCTCTCATTTCCCCACCCCACAACTGCCTCTTCAACCCTTAGTTGCTGTTTACACACTCAGGTCCTCACACCTTTCCCTAGCCCTTAGGTACATACCTTTAAACTCTGCAGCTACCATTACCTGTCATTTACTTTAGTGTCCGTACTAATTCTATCGTACTTGCCTAAACACTCGCTAAAGTGCTCAGCATACAGTCGGTGCTCAGTAAATACCACTGATTGATTAATTATCGCCTTGCAGAACTTTTTCGTTTGTTCCTGCATTTAAATGGGCAAATAGAGGCTAGAAATCCTTTCCGTTTTGAAGGTGTAAACTGAGATTAAGAGAGAAGAGGTTATGAAATAGACTAAGTAGGATGAGCAGCAGCTACTATATTGTTTACCATCTCTGAACCACAGGGACACCAGCAGACATAGACAGCTTAAAGGAGGAAGGGCACAAGAAGAGGTTATCACTGTACCTCGATCTCATATATCTCACCACCGACCTCTCACCCACGTCCTCTTTTTGGCCTGGAACTTCCTTCTCCTTCATAGCTAATGGTCCACCTCTCTCCCCACCTTCAAAACCCTCCGAAAAATCACATCTCTTCCAACAGGCCTTCCTTGACTAAGCCTTCATATCTTCTACCTGCCTACACCTCTCAATTGCCTATACATTATCTCCTTATCCTTATACTCCATTATTTTCCCTCTTTGTAATGTATTTTAATGTCTCTCTCCTCCTGTAGACTGTAAGCTATTTGTGGTCAGGGATTGCCTCTGCCAACTCTAATCTACTGTACCTTCCCAAACAAGTAACACAGTGCTGTGCACCCAGTAAGAGTTCAATAAATACCATTGTTTGACTGAGCACCAGTTTCCCAGAGTCTCCATATCTACAGACATTCTGACTTCAATTCTATCTCTAAAAACTGGAACTGGAAAAAAAAAGTTCATGGTGTTTTTACGGTATTTGTTAAGCACTTACTATGGGTCAAACACCACTGTTAGCACTAGGAGAGATGTTTCTCATTCTTCGTTCTATTCATCCTATGGTCTTAAAGGACCCCCAGAGAGATTTATAACTTTTTATGGTATTTGTTAAGCACTTACTATTTGCCAGTTACTGTACTAAACATGGGGGTACACACAAGCTTTCCAGATTGGACACAGTTCACGTCCCACATGGGACTTACAATCTTAAAATCCCCATTTTACAGATGAGGTAACCGAGGCCCAGAGAAGTGAAGTGATTTGCCCAAGATCACACAGGAGACAAGTGGCAGAGCCGGGATTAGAACCCAGGCCCGTGCTCTTTCTACTATACCATGCTGCTGAGTTAGTCAACATGATCTCTGCCTGCAAGGAGCTGATGATCTAGGAATGGAGAAGGTGTTAAGAAAAATTTCAGGGAGGGGGAAGCGATAAAATATCAGTGCTAAGAGAGGTGAAATAGCATTTGGTGGGGATAAAGGATGGGAGAGAGGAGAGATTAGTTAGTTAATCAATCAATCAATCTAATGCAGAGCACTGTACTAAGCGTTCGGGAAAGTATACAATACTTTCAATACTTCTTACGATACAATAGAATTGGTTGATACTATCCCCACTTACAAGGCACCTTCTAAGGAAGGCTAAATCAGAGATGGCTTACAGGAGGAGAGGTGACTTCAGAAGAGCTTTGAAGATAGGAAGGGCTGAGGTCTGCTAGATAGAAAGAGGGAAGGAGTTCCAAGCGGAGTCAAAGGCACGAGCCAGAATTCGACAAAGAGACTAGAACGGGGCCCAGAAAGTAGGTAGGCTTGAGACGAGTGAAGTCTTCAACCTGGGGTGTACTGGGAGAGGAGAAGGGAATAAATGGGTAAGGGATGTACACTTAATGTTTACCCTGCCCTCATCTCTGCAGTACTTATGCCCATATTTGTAATTTATTTATTCATATTACGGTCTGTCTTTCTCTCTCTAGACTGTAAACTCCTTCTGGGCAGGGAATGTGTCTACCAACTCTGTTGCATTGTAGGGAAGCAGCGTGGCCTAGTGGAAAGAGCACGGCCTTGGGAGTCAGAAGACGTGAGTTCTAATCCCGGCTCCGTCACGTGTCTGCTGTGTGACTTTGGGCAAGTCACTTAACTTCCCTGTGCCTCAGTTACCTCATCTGGAAAATGGGGATTAAGACTGCGAGCTCCATGTGGAACAGGGATTGGGTCCAACCTGTTTATCTTGGATGTCCCCAGCGCTTAGAACAGTGCTTGTCCCATAGTAAGCACTTAACAAATACCACAATTATTATTAGTCTCCCAAGCGCTTAGTACAGTGCTCTGCACACAGTAAGAGCTCAATAAATACCACTGATTATGTCGACTCCGGGTCCACCAACTCCACCTCCTCCAAGCTTCCTACATTCTTGCATTCCTCAGAGAGCTTTCAGGCAGGGGGAGGGTGGAGGAAGGTTGTCCCCGTTCTTTTTCCAGACGGCTTCCTTTGGCTATTGGCTGCCCTTTCTGACTCCCTCCTCTTTCACTCCTACGTGTGCTCTCTCCTGCTCTCCGCTCCACTCTGAGGCCGTTCTGCTGACTGTTGGGGCAACCGGCAAATATCTTATTTGAGCGGTTGCCTCCCACAGTCATACTCCTTCCCGGGAGCCGAGGGCCTGTCACGGCACGGAGGTTGGAGCACTGCCAGTCTGGAAAAACCTCAACTGGACAGCCTCATCTGCCCACACCGCAGGGCTTTGACGGAGATTTCCTTTTCCACTCTTCTTTCTCCGCTTCTTTGATCCAGGGGCTAGTAGCAGCAGGGTGTAGTGGATTGAGCACGGGCCTGTGAGTCAGAAGGTCATAGGTTCTAATCCCGGCTCTGCCACTGATCTGCTGTGTGACCTTGGGCAAGCCAGTTCACTTCTCTGGGCGTCAGTTCTCTCATCTGTAAAATAGTGGATTGAGACCATGAGTCCCACATGGGACCGGGACTGTATCCAACCCAATTTGCTTGTATCCACCCCAGGGCTTAGTACAGTGCCTGGAACACAATAAGCGCTTGACAAATACCACAATTACTATTATTATTAGTTTGTGTGTCACGTCCCCCAAGGATCACCTTCTCCTTAAACCCTTCATTCTGTCCTTATTGGAGAGCTAAAAAGACACTAAAAGAGGCTGTGAAGTCTTTTATCCTCACTCGGTATTAAGAAGCAGGAATAGGGAAGATGTGTTTAGGCTGCTGGTTATTGATAAAAATAACTTTGATATGTGGGTAGATACACTATAATCAATTAAATCAATGGTATTTAATGAGCACTTACTAGATGTGGAGCACTGTACTATGCGTTTGGGAGAGTACACTACAACAGAATTAGCAGACACATTCCCTGCTCATAAAGAGCTTACATTATAGGCAGGTCGGAGACAGTCCAACCCACAGGAGACTCACAGTCTAAGTGGGAGGGAGAACTGGTATCTAACAGATGAGGACGTGGAGTCCCAGAGAAGTGATGTGACTTGCCCAAGGTCACAGAGCAGGCAAGTGGCAAAATCAGGATTATAATTTAGGTCCTCTGACTCCCTCCTGGTCCATACTTCACTCTGCTGCCCAGATCATTTTTGTAAAACGTCATTCTGCACACAGAACCCCACTCCTCAAATTCCTCAAATGGTTGGCTGTTCCTCTATGCAGCAAGCATAAACGCCCCACTCCCGGCTTTAAGGTGCCCAATCAGCTCTTTCCTTCCAATTTATCCACTCCCTTCTCCTACTACACCCCAGCCTGCACTTTGTTCCTCTCAAACCAAGCCACTTTCATCTCCCCATCCAGAACTGTACTTTCCAAGAGCTTAGAACAGTGCTCTGCATACAGTAAGCTCTCAATATATATGATATATGATTGAATGAATGAATGAATCCAGCTGGCACCACCATGCCTGGAATTCTCTCTCTCTTCACACCTGGGGCAGATCTCGCTCTCTCCCTTTTCAAAGCCCTTCTTAAATCACATTTCCTCCAGGAGGCCTTCCCCCATTAATTTTTGACCTCCTGAGGCCAAAACTACTCACAACTGCCACTTCAGCCTTTCTCCACCACCTAATCACTAAGGGACTCCCAACCTCAATTAACACTTATGTAAAAACCCTACATTCCCCATTACATTTTTTAAAATATTTGTTAAGAGCTTACTATGTGCCGGGTACTGTACTGAGCACTGGGGTAGATACAAGCTAATCAGGTTGGACACAATTCCTGTCCCACATGGGGCTCACAGTCTTTATCCCCATTTAAAGATGAGGTAAATGAGACACGAGAAGTGAAGTGACTTGTCCAAGTTCACAAAGCAGACAAGTGGCGGAGCTGGGATTAGAACCCAGGTCCTTCTGACTCCCAGACCTGTGCTCCACACATTAGGCCATGCTGCTTCCCTGTGTGAGCTACTTAACTCATGTCCCTAGCCCTCCTTCTTCTTTCTCCTTTTTGTAATTTTTTTTGTGTCTGTTTGCCCTCACTAGATCTTAAACTCCTTGAGGAAAAGGATCATTCTATTAATCTAGCATACTCTCCCAAGTGCATAGTTCAGTGCTCGGCACATCACCCATACTCAATACATATTATGGATTGACTGATGACTAAAAAAAGTATGTTGTAGCTGAAGGGTTTATGAGCAAAATAGGTATTTCCATTTTCAATAGGAACCTCAATAATATGACTAGGGCCAGAAACCCATCTTCATTTTCAGTCATGTTTCTCTTGAAACCATGCTGAAGGGGGTTTGATCAGGTTTGGGTGTGAATGTTTGATGTCTCCTACAAATAAACTGACCCATCTTGCACAACAAACCAATGAGCACGGAAGAAGCCGGAAGTAGGATATATTTGGTGCCGCATTAATCACAGTCATCAGACTTAGAGCAGAGGACAATGGCTAGTGGGAGGAAAGACAGAGCTTAAATTATCTCACAGGTTGATCTTCACTACTCAATGTTTCTCTTGCCAGCCAGCAAGCCAGGGACATTTCATATGCAAGCGATAGGTTTGGACAAAGGCATTGGAATAGAGCAAGGCCATCTACAGATGTCCAAACTGAGCTAAGTGAATATGGTTATATTACCACCTTCAGGCTTCAATATGGTTGTATTACCACCTTCAGGCTTCTCACAGAGTACAGAGGGCATCGGCTCAATTTTGTTTCAATCAATCGATCGATCGACGGACTTTAGTGAGCGCTTCTCGAATGTACATCACTGTACTAAGCGCTTGGAAGACTACAACGGAGTTGGTAGATACGTTCCCTGCCCTCAACGAGCTTTCAGTCTACGAGGGAGACGGACATTGATATATGTAAATAAATTACAGATATGTACATAAGTACTGTGCAGCTGAGGGTGGGGTGAATACCAAATGCACAAAAGGTACAGATCCAAGTGCGTAGATGATGCAGAGGGAAGAGGGAGTCCGAGAAAAGGGTTTAACCAGGGAAGGAGGAAGGTGATGTGACCTTAACAAGGTTTTGAAGGTGGGGAGATCGGTGGTCTGGTGTATGTGGAGGTGGAGGGAGTTTCAGGTCAGAAGGAGGATGTGGGAAAGGGGTCAGCACTGTGATAGATGAGATCGAGGCACAGTGAGAAAGCCGGTACTAGAAGAGCAAAGCGTGCAGGCTGGGCTGTAGTAGGAATTTCAGTTACGACTTGTATAGTTGCACAAGGGAATGCAAAATCCTAAATATGTCAGGAAGACTACCAACTGCCTCAGCATGTTTGGTGGAAATACGGTTTGATTTGACCTAACAAAGATCAGATCCTGCTTATTTCTGCCGAATCTACTTGTGTCGAGAGCGTATTCCCACTAGAAGCCAGTGGAGGAATCAAAGTGGGGAAACGGTGTGGCTTGACTAGAAGATTTGAATGGTGGAAAATCTAATGTTCTCTCCTCTTCCTAGACCTCGAATGATATGTAGATATTCAAGAGGGCACAGAAAAATGTGGTTCACTTTCTAAATGTACACTTAGAAAGGACATTGAAGGCACATTCCCTCCAAGAGGCCTTCCCTGCCTAAGCCCCCCTTTCCTCTTCTCCCTTGGGCAAGTCACTTAACTTTTCTGTGCCTCAGTTCCCTCATCTGTAAATTGGGGATTAAGACTGTGAGACCTATGTGGGACAGGTGACTCTGTCTGACCTGATTACCTTGAATCTACCCCAGCACTTAGAAGAGTGCTTGGCCCATAGGAAGCGCTTAACAAATACCACAATTATTATTAATATGTCAATTTTGGTGCCCCTATTCTTGGTGCCCTGTATGGGGCCCATAACCTCTGTCAGCTGCACCAGTCATCCCCAACCCGTTCTCACCCCATTTGTTAAGTGACAGGCACTGTACTAAGCGCTGGGGTGGATACAAGCAAATCACGTTGGACACAGTCTCTGTTCCACGTGGGGCTCACAGTCTCAATCCCCATTTTACAGGTGAGGTCACTGAGGCCCAGAGAAGTGAAGTGACTTGCCCAAGGTCACACAGCAGACAAGTGGTGGAGCAACATTACTGAGAAATCACAGAACCAGCCTCCCCCACACCCCATTTCCCATCTCCCAGCAGGCTTGGCACCTTAAATGGACAATTCCTGGCTTTTTATTTTTTTACTGATAAAAGCAGTTCTCTCCTACTAGAGAGAAAAGGGTATTAAGATAGGATGAAATGCTTAATTGGCATTATATTGAGCTACTTTTCTGAAGTGGATTCTTTGAAGCCCTATGGCCTGGTGGAAAGAGCACAGAACTGGGAGTCAGGAGACCTGGGTTCTAATCCCACATCCACAATTTGACAGCTGTGTGACCTTGGGTGAGTCACGGCTTCTATGTACCTCAGTTTTCTAGTCTGTAAAATAGGGATGAAATCAATACCTGTAGTCCCTTCCCCCTTTTACAGTGAGTCCAGGGTGGGACATGAATCGTATGTCAGTCAGTCAGTCAATTGTATTTATTGAGCATTTACTGTGTGCAGAACATTGTATTATGGGCTTGGGAGAATACAATATAACAATCTAACAATCAACAGACACATTCCCTGCCCACAATGAGCTTAGAGTCCAGAGGGGGAGACAGACATTAATATAAATGTCAATTACAGATATATACATAAGTGCTATGAGGCTGGGAGAGGGAGGTGAATAAAGGGAGCAAGTCAGGATGATGCAGAAAGGAGTGGGAGAAAAAAAAAGGAGCATTTAGTCATGGAAGGCCTCTTGGAGGAGATGTTCCCAGTGGATATACGGGGCTTTGCTCAGGTCATCCCCTTGGGTTTCCAGAGGGAACAAAGGTTTGCCGGTTTTGGCTCAGAATCTCCCTGAGGCCCCAGAGTTTGGCTAGGGGGCCTGGAGGAGCCCAAGCCCTTCCTGACTCCACTGGGGCCTGAAGGAATACCAGGAAATATTGAAAGCCAGCTCTGCCGTCTCCAAAACACGAGCCATCCTAGCCCACAGCCCTTTCAGGCAATCTGCCATCCAGACCACTGGAGGTCCTGAGACAGCCTGGCCGGCTACCCTGTGCCCTCCAAATCAGCCGCTTGTTTGCCAGCATCCGGAAGTCGGCAAGCTTGTCGGGCACCTGGAATGACCTCTACCAATACTTCCCCCACCTCCACCTGACTCAGTAGCCCTAAAGGCTTTTGTGATGGGGAAATCTGGGTCCAACAGATACTGAAAGTACAATTGACCAATTTAGCAGCTGTGGAGGAGCTGGGCCTGAAGCATTTTGACTTCCCTGAAAAAATACATTCCTTTTTCGGTATTTTGTTTTCATTGCCAAATGACCAAGATGGACAGGACTCCAAACTGGAAGTACAGCTCTCATAAATGGCTCCCAGAAATGTTCTGAATTATTTATCACCATGGGGGAGGAGAGTGTGTGTGTGTGTGAATAGTTAAGCATGCCCTTATGTTTGTGGTGGCTAATACTGTTGCCGTAATTACTGTATGGATAATCCCCCCAAATAATAGTTATATGAGGCACTTTAGGATGATTAGACCAATGTCTTCTACAGCTACTTCTGTCTAGAAGCAAATGGCCTGAAATGGAAAAGAAAGAACCTCAATTGCCTGAAGACCAGAACAGTGAATTTGGAATAATAGTTTCAAAAGTTTCCCCTTTAGGACTAACCGGGAGCATGGGCCGGGGAGTCAGAAGACCTGGGTTCTAATCCTTGGTCCGCCATTTGCCTGCAGTGTGACCTTGGGCAAGTCGGTTAATTTCTCTGTGCCTCAGTTTTCTCATCTGTAAAACAGGGATTAAAAAACCTGTTCTCCTTCCCCTTTAGACTGAACCCCATGTGGGGCAAGGGCCGTCTGATCAGATGATCTTGTTTCTACTGCATCACTTAGTACAGTGCTTGGCCTGGAGTAAGTTCTTATCAAATATTATTATTTTTATTATCATTGAAGCATCAGTTCAACGAGGACTGACCCCTCCATTTTGGCATCTATGAAGGAAAAAATCATCTTCTATCTCCCATCCAGTCAGCCCCATTTCAAGACACCCCTATTTAATTCAAAGCTGGCAGGATATTAAAAGGTCTATGCATTTTGTGAGTTTTTCTTGGTCAACACGGTCCATACTGTGCTCCCGAGAATCACTCTCTGCAGTGTCTGCATGACACGCTTAGTGTTCACAGACTTGATTTCCAGAGCTTGCGTGCAAGTGTTCAATCTGTCCTCACTTGTCTCCTGCAACCTCAGGCCAACTGGATACGTGCATTCGGTGGACACTCATAAGGTGCTAGAGGAATTCTCTGCAGGAACTCCACTCCGACCCTATTGCCTATTCCCTTTCTCCAAAGTCCTCAGTGGACCTATGAGTAGGGCTGACTTTAAGCACCGTCACTTCTCATTTCATCTTTCTGCATACTTATATTTACCAAACATCCCAGTTCTCTTCTAAAATGGTTACATTATGAAAAGCTAAATATAAATAACCTGAATCCAAACAACTACTATTACTGATGATTGTGTTTCCTTTCTTAGACAAACACTCACACTCACACAGACACACACATCCTTTGCGTAGGGCTGACTTTAAGCATGGTCACTTCTCATTTCGTCCTTTTGCATACCTATATTTACCAAATATCCTAGTTTGCTTCTAAAACAGTTACATTATGAAAAGCTAAATATAAATAACCTGAATCCAAACAACTACTATATCCGATGACTGGGTTTTCTTTCTTAAGCAAACAGACACATCCTTTGATGTTTTCATTTAGGTCTGGGGAAAAACTTAATTTTGTACGGAGATTCTTCCTCCAAAGCCTATCTTGAATTTTAGAATGGGACTTAAAAATGAAACTTGTGCATTGTCTTTATGGGGGAGACGACTTAAATAATTCTTGGGGAAGAACTGATACCTCACACTCAAAATGGCTTTGTAGACAAGCTTCAAAATTGCATTTTTAGTCCAAGACACCCAGGGATGTTTTTATCTACTGAAGAACTATTTCAGTCTGTCAAACAATACGTTGGGTTTTTTTCCCCCAAACCAGTAGTGGGCATATATATATATTTCCCCAAAAGACCATAAAGGCACAGGAGGAGGCATTACTGTCTGTTAGCTAAATAATGCGTCTATTGAAATACATATTAAATAGATAAATAATATGCCCCCTACCTGATATTACTCTCTATTTACATGAGCCAAATACATGATTACCCCTAAGACGGGGGAGCTGCGATCTCGCTTGCCTGGAGGAAATAAAACCTGCTTTAAATTTATACATGTTCCGAGAGTAGAATTCTGAGAACATGGAGAATCCGGAAGGAAAGGAAAGGAGCGGGAGGTGTGGGGGCCAAGACCCCCACGCTCCCGCTGTCCGAGACCACCATGTTTAACACTGGACTGGGAAGAGGAAAAACGCACAAGCAAAAAATGCGTGTGGGAGGCAGCAGGCCGACCGACACTCCGCTAGCGACCACGGAGGACTTGGGGAGCAGGGGCCATCCACCTCTCCCTTGGCGGCCTGCTGTTACTCCAGGAGTATGAAGATGGAGTTTCCATTGCAACTTTGCAGTGCCCAATGGGAGGCAGACTGGGCCTGGTCTCTCTCACACGTCCACTGACACACACACACACACACACACACACACACACACAAACCCAAACACACAAACAAACAGACTCGTACCAATATAGCCCTCGCTATCAGGCAGACACATACTACCAACACATACTTAGACATACTAACACAACCCACTGACACGTACTAACATAACACACACACTAACAAGTAGACACCTACTAACAACATACACCCTAACAGACACACACTACCACACCCACAGATAGGCCCCCATTAACATGACACAAACTAAAGGTCACCCACTACCATATCAACCCCTACCAGTCAGACACATGCTAACACAACACACAGGAACTGACACAGTGCTAACATCACCCACCCTCCGGGGCATTTGCAGACTAACACCACGCACACACACTAACAGACCTAGTCACAGGAACACTCAACAGAGACAGGGACTGTGGGGAGCTGCAGGGGTCGAGGGAGGCGTGGTCATAATAATAATAATTTTAATAATTGACTTGTTCATCCCAAGCGCTTAGTACAGTGCTCTGCACATAGTAAGCGCTCAATAAATACTATTGAATGAATGAATGAATGAATGTAATAAGTATGGTATTTGTTAAGCCCTTACTATGTGCCAAGCACTGTTCTAAGCGCTGGGGAAGATACTAGGTAATCGGTTGACCCACGTGGGGCTCACAGTCTTCGTCCCCATTTTCCAGATGAGGTCACTGAGGCCCAGAGAAGTGAAGTGGCTTGCCCAAGGTTACCCAGCAGACAAGTGGCGGAGGCAGGATTTGAGCCCAAGTCCCGTGTCTCCCAAAACCGTGCTCTTTCCACTAAGGCACGCTGCTTCTTGGGGGGGTGGTTCTCTAGGCCTTGGGGGGTCGGGGGGGGCTCGAGTAGCGGCAGGGCCCGGTGGGCTGCAGAGGTCGAGGGGGGAGCGATCAGAACCTGGGCCTGGGGGACCGCTGAGGTCGAGGGGGAAGCGATCAGAACCTGAGCCTGGGGGGCCGCAGAGGTCGAGGGGGGAGCGATCAGAGCCTGGGCCTGGGGGGCCGCAGGGGTCGAGGGGGGAGCGATCAGAGCCTGGGCCTGGGGGGCCGCAGGGGTCGAGGGGGGAACGATCAGAACCTGGGCCTGGGGGGCCGCAGGGGTCGAGGGGGGAGCGATCAGAACCAGGGCCTGGGGGGCCGCAGGGGTCGAGGGGGGAGCGATCAGAACCTGGGCCTGGGGGACTGCAGGGGTCGAGGGGGGAGCGATCAGAACCTGGGCCTGGGGGACTGCAGAGGTCATGGGGGGAGCGATCAGAACCAGGGCCTGGGGGGCTGCAGGGGTCGAGGGGGGAGCGATCAGAACCTGGGCCTGGGGGACTGCACGGGTCGAGGGGGGAGCGATCAGAACCAGGGCCTGGGGGGCTGCAGGGGTCGAGGTGGGAGCGATCAGAACCTGGGCCTGGGGGGCTGCTGGGGTCGAGGTGGGAGCGATCAGAACCTGGGCCTGGGGGGCTGCACGGGTCGAGGGGGGAGCGATCAGAACCTGGGCCTGGGGGGCTGCGGGGGTCGAGGGGTGGGGGTGGGGCGTTAGGAGTTGCGGGGCCCGGAATTGGGGGGCGTCTTCGAGCCGGGCGTCGTGGCCCGGGGTAGGAGGGCCCGCAGCAGGGAAACGGGAGGTTTCCTGTTCGCAGGACTCCGCTGACAGTTTCTGTCCTGCCCTTGAACTGACAAGTGAATATCTGCATCGCCACCAGAAAGTAAATCAAACCGCGCCGGGCGGGAGGGGGAGGGGGAGGAGGGGAGGAGGAGGGAGGGGAGGGGGCGGAGGAGGAGGGGGGGGGGATGGGGAGGCAGGGCCGCCTCGCCTCGGCTCGGTTGCTAAGCGCTCCGAGCGGGGAGGCAGCCGGAGGCCCGGAGCCGGTCCTTACCTCCCCCGGCCGGCGCGGCCCGAGCCCGGGGTAGGGGGTTAGGGGAGGCCTGGGGAGCCCCCCCCGACCCCGCAGCCAGGGTCCATCCCCCCCCCCCCGCCCCCAATCACCCCCACGGGACATCACAGAACCGTTGGAGACTGACCTCCGGCTCCAGGTCCCCTGGCTACTAGCCCCCTGGCTATAGTAGTAGCCCTCCGGCTACTAGGAGCCCGGGCTGGCCTCCCCGTCGCCCGAGGGCACCCCCCGAGGGGCCCAGGCCCCGGCCCGAGCCCCCTCCCCCCTGCAGCGCGGGGGCAAACGGGCGGAAAGCCAGCGTGGCGACTGGGGAGCAATTCAACTTTAGCCTCTCTGCAGCGCGGCTCCGCGCTCCGGAGAAAGTGTATGTGTGTGTGTGTTTGGGTGTGTGTGTGGGGTGTGTGTGTTTCCGTCCCCGAAAGCACTTTGATCCAACGTTTCCTCCGCGCCGCGAAGGAGCCAGCGTGGAGACCGTGGTTGTTTTTTTTAACCCTCCCTTCCCTGGGCGGGAGGAGGGCCCCGAGATGGGTTACTTCGGTTTGCCCCGGGCCTGGGGAGGGGGCTGCCCCTCGGGGACGCACCCCTGGGGGGAGGCAGCCTGGTGGAGTGGCAGGAGCCCCGGGCTGGACGGCGGAGGAGGAGCCCTCGCGTTCGAGACCCAGGTCTGCCGCCGACCTGCTGGGTGACCGTGGGCAAGTCGCTTAACCTCTCTGAACCTCAGTTGCCTCATCTCCAGAATGGGGATCATAATTACCTCCCTTTATCCCTACCTCACGGGGTCGTTGGGAGGGCAACGATTCAGTTAATTGATGTGAGAGCGCTTTGGGGGAAAGAGTGGTATACAGGGCCGAGGCATAATAATAATAATAATAATTGTGGTATTTATTAAGGTCCTACCGTGTTCCAGGGACTGTACTAAGCTCTGGGGCGGATGCGAGCAAATCGGGTTGGACACAGTCCCTGTCCCACCTGGGGATCACAGTCTCATTCCCCCTTTTACAGATGACAGATCTGAGGCCCGGACAAGTGAAGTGACTTGCCCAAGGTCACCCAGCAGACACCTGGCAGAGTCAGAATTAGAACCCACAACCTTCTGACTCCCAGGCCCGTTTTCTATCTACACACCATGTTGCTTCTCATAATGGCATACGTTAAGTGCCAAGCACAGTTCTAAGCGCTGGGGTGGACACAAGGCAATCAGGTCGTCCCGTTTTACAGATGAGGTAACAGGCCCAGAGAAGTGAAGTGGCTTGTCCAAGGTGGCCCGACAGACAAGTGGCGGAGGCGGGATTAGAACCCACGTCCTCTGACTCCCCAGCTCGTGCTCTTGCCGCCGGGCCATCCTGCTTCTCATTAGCCTGGTCCCACCGAAGGGACGGCTGAATCCACCCTTCGCTTGGCACAGAGTTTGGCACAGAAGGAGCGCTATCAAACCCCTCTATTATTATCATTAGCTCCGGAGAAGTCTCTCCCCCTTCCTCCGCAGCTGCCTCCCCGCCCTTCCCTCTCCCCTCCCCTCGGAGTGATCCAGGGGGTACGGGGGTCCCCGCGTCAATAATTATTGATTGATTGACGGATTGGAAGCCCTGGCGATGCCAGGGGCCGGGGCTAAGGAGCCGCCAAGGCCCCCGCGGCTGTTAGCCACGCGGGGAAATCAGGGACGGGGAGAAGAAATCAATGCCGCCGAAATGAACAAGCTGACAATTTATTAGCCTCGATGACGGGGCGGGCGATGTCTTGATCACGAAATGGACGGACGTCCGCAACGTTTGGAAAGGCGACCTCGGAGAGCGCCACAAGTAAACAGTTTGGCAGCTGGTCATTAGCCCGCCTGGTTTTAGGAGTCGCGGTAGGCCGCCAGGTCGCCCCCCCTCCCCCTCCCCCAGCCGACCCCCACCCCCTACCCCCCGCCGGCCGGTCCTGGGACCCAGATCCGCGGTATTCCCCGCCGGGAAGATGGATCCCCGGAGGGAGCCGGGCGGCCCGCGGGGACCGTTGATAAGGATTTCCTCTAATTTCTCGCGCAAGGCAACACAAACACCCTAAATCAAACCGCTCCGACATCCGAAGGCTCCACACAGACACATCAATAAGGATTTCGCCTCTCGCGTACAAACGCACAGAAACACTTGTCCTATTTTTATGCAAATGACACCACACAAATAGATTTCGCCGGCACCGGGAGGGGAGGAAAAAGAGGAAAAAAAGAAAAAGAAAAAGGAGGGGGGAGTGGTGGGGGGGAAGGGACGGGTCCAGGCGTGAGCCCCCCTGAAAAGTGCCCGCGTGCGGGGCTTGGGGAGGGAGGATGCGCCCCGTGGCTTCCTGCCAAAGACTCGGAATCAGCCACAAATAAACGCTGGCTGGAAAAGCCCGATTAGGAAGGGGGCGAAGCGAGCCTGTGACTAATCGCAGAGGCCCCCGACAGGAGCACCAAGGCCATGTGCATCTGACATAATCGACACTAAAAGAGGAGATGGCGACGCCGCGCTTAATTGCTGACTTTAAAAAAAATTGCCGGCTGAGCAGCTCCGAAATAGATAGATCTATAGTGTATGCATCCCGGGAGTTTTTTTTTTTTTCCTCTTTTTTTTTTCCTCTCCAGCCGTGTAAAGCCTGCTCGGAGTTAAGCAGCAAAAGCCTGGGTGTGCGGAGGTGGTGGCTTTATTTCCATACGGTCCCTCCCGGGGAGGAGAAAGGGGATCCTGCCCCGGGGCCAACAGGTTCACAAGGCGAGGAGAGTCCTTTGTGTTGGTGGGTGGGACACTCCCCCCAGCCCCTCCCTTGCCCAAACAAAAAAAATATAGTCAGGGATTGTCTCTAATGGTTGCCCAGTTGTACTTTCTAGGAGCTTAGTACAGTGCTCTGTAAGCGCTCAATAAATACGATTGAATTAATGAACGAAAGGGAATCTTGGAGGCGACCATCTCGAGACGTGGGACCCCTTTCTCTGCCCCTCCCAAGAGCTCACACACACACATACACACCTGCTTCCCTCTACCCTACAATCAGCAAAGGTGTTAAGGGCGTCCAAAGAGATGGTAGAAAACAGAGAGAGAGGGAGAAAAAAAAACAACCCAACCACCCACAAAACAAAATACACCCACGCCCGTCCCTTGATACAAAGCCCCGAGTGATAACCCAGAAGGGAGTGAGAGGTGGAGTCCAAGGCAGAGAGGAGGTCACGTTGAGTCTCAAACCCGGGGCAGACACTTTCCAAAGCTTCCTTCCTGCCCCTCTGCTCCCTGCATCCGTTCCCCCCCCGCCCCCCCCCGGTTGAGATCTTTTCCTCTCCTTCCTGCCCCGGCAGTGCGTCTTGAAGAGTGCGCTGTTGGGTGGGTGGGTTTGTCTACATGGGGGGAGGGGGGTTGGGAAAAGAGAGGCGGCAGCGAGATCGGGGGGGGGGGGTTGGGGGAAGGGCATGAGGGGGTGTTGTGACTGAGATCGGTGTGTGTTTGTGTTTGTGTGCGGGGGGGAGGTGAGGACGCAGCTCTGCTGGGGAAGTTTCCACGTTCACCGCCCCTCCATCCCTCCCTTCCCTGCCCCCAAAAAAGGGGAAAAAAAAAGCCCCGGCCCCTCGCCCCTCCCCACACAAACTGCCTTACATTAAAACCAGAAGTTTAGTTTAACAAGAGATGGAGACAAAAGCGAACATTTTCTATAGGCACCGGAAGACAAAAGGGGGGAGGGGGGGAAAACGCACTAGACCCACCGAGGAGCGGCTGGCAACGTAATGGTGTCCGGCCGAAAACAGCATTAAAACTGCAAAACAGGACTGGCGGGGAGGAAGTGGAAAGAGAAGGAGGGAGAGAGGGAGGGAGGGAGGAAGGGAGGGAGGGCGAGAGAGAGGGGAGGGGGAGAGAGGGGACTGAGTGCCTGGTGGGCGGGGGGGCGGCGGTTGGGGGGAGGGGAGACATCGCCATCTTTTCATGTCACACACATACACACACACACACACACACGGAGTCGCAAGCGCTTGGCTCGGCCGCAGCGTCTCGGTTTCTTTTTTAACAGCGGAAAACGTGCGATTAGCAGCCAGACAGGCGGGGGACTCCTAGCCCCGTAGCTGCTGCTGCACACATCGCTAGCAGCAGCAGAAGCAGCCCTTCCTCCTCCCTCCCCGCCCAAGCCCCCCACCCTCTCGTCTCCTCTTGCCCGCGCAGTAATAACCCTGGCGGGCAGCCCCCGTGTGCACCCTCATTAAAGGAGGGAGGTTTTCTTTTGCGCACTCCTTCTGCTCCCGCTGGCAAAACACCGCCTTCCCCAGCCGGGACCCCGGCCAACAAGAAGCCGGGAAGGGTGGGGAGGGGAAAGAGTCGGGCGGGGGGGGGGGGGGGGGAGGGAGTGTGAGTTTGTGTGTGTGTCTGTGTGTGTTTTCCCCACCCCCCAGCTCGAGGGCAGGGAGCGGGCGGAAAGGAGGAGCGTGGGGGAGACCTGCTCCGGGGCTGGGACGGGGGGGGGGGGCGGGGAGGGGGGAGGGGGCAGAGAGGGGGGAGGGGTCGGGGGGGGGGGACGGTGGGGGAGGGGGCTGTCCCCTCGGCGACCCTCCCTGCCAGGACAGGCCGGGGGCCCGGTGCGGATCGCGCGGCTGTGCGCAAAGACGAGGCCCGGGACGCCCCGAAAGAGCCGCTCAGGGTGCTGGGGGCCGCTGGGGTCTTTCTGGTCTAGGGCCATTAAAATGTTACCCCCCACCCCACCCCGGGCTTCCTCCCTCCGTGCCCCGCGGACCCGGCGCCTTCTAGGATAAAGGATCGCGGTTCCAACCCCTGGCTCCGTCCCCTGGAGCACCAAGGGTCAACTAAGCCCTCGGGATCCCTGGCAGGAGAGGGGGCCGCGCCCTCCCCCACGATTAGGGTCTGGCCCTGGCAGGATCCCACCACCTTCTGCCGGCCCGGCGGGGTCGTGGGAGCAGGTGTCGGAGGGGGGCGGGGGGAGCCCCCGAGATTCCCGGGACCGGTTCTGCTCCGGTAAATCCCAACCCCGCCCGGCGGGGGCGAGGCCGGGGTGAGGCCGGGGCGAGGCCGGGGCTTGGTGTCCCCGGGGGCGTCCCCGGTCCCCAGCGCACGGAGGTCCGCAGGATCCCGGCGGAGCAAGGGTGATCGCCGCGGGCGGTGCGGGGCGGTGCGGCTTCCCCGGGCCAGGACCGGCCAGAGCCCTGGCAAACGCCGCAGCCGCTGGCGGAGCTGCGCCCGGGGAAACCTCTCCATTTCTGGCAGCTGCCGCCTCTCGCCGGAAAAAGCTGTTATCCTCCTCCTCCTCTCCCGAACTGCGGGCTGGGGGTGGGGAGGGGGCTCAGCCGGAGCCTGCGAGGCCCGGGCGGGTGGGCGCGGGGGAGGGGGTCAGGGCCTGGGCTCGCCCCGCTCTGAACCTGGAGGGGGAGGGGACAGAGGCGATGCGCCCCGGGTTGGATGAGATGCGGCCCGGAGAGGCAACGCCGGCCCTTCGAAGGTCCCGGCCCGGTTGAGCCCGGTTTGGAGTCCGTCTCGGGGTCCGTTGTGGAGGGGTGGGGGGGGGAAAGGGCTGGTCCCCTTTTACTTTCCGCCCCTCCCTCCCTGCCTCCCTCCAGGGGCTTGGCCTTGGGGCCGCGCCAGCCGGAGGGAAGGCTGGCGGTGACTAATCGCACTCGTGTGGGATTTTACGTGAGGCAGATGCTGTCATCGGCCGCCCGCTCACCCCCAGCCAACGCCGCGGCCGGGCCCTCCGCAGGAGGCGAAGAGGAGGAGCCTCCCCGGCTTGTGGCCGGCCTCTCGACTGACCTCCCCGGCCTCGGCCCGGAGGGGCTGGGCCGCCCCACCGCCCTCTACGCTGCTAAACTCGTTGGGGCCAGAGACCGTGCCTACCAACTCCTGTTATATAGGACACCCCCACGGGCTCACTACGGCGCGCTGCGCATCGTGAGCGCTCAATAAATCCCACCGATTGATCGATTGAGTGGCGGGGTTTCTTGGGAGCCTCGCCGGGATGCATGGAAAGAGCGTGGGCTTGGGAATCAGAGGTCGTGGGTTCCGATCCCGGCTCCGCCCCTTGTCAGCTGTGTGACTTTGGGCAAGTCGCTTAACTTCTCTGTACCTCATCTGCAAAATGGGGATGAAGACTGTGAGCCCCACGTGGGACGACCTGATAACCTTGTATGTCCCCCAGCGCGTAGAACAGTGCTCGGCCCACGATAAGCGCTTAACAAATACCGTTATTATCATTGTTGTGAGTTCGGGGCGGGGGGCTTCGTATCCTGGCTCCGCCGAGTTGGGGAGCGCGGTTGGAAGGGTCTGCCCGAGTCCCATGCTGCTGACCAGGGTTTGCGGGAGATTGCGGGGGAAGGGGTTCCAGATTCCCCTCCCCTCCACCCGGCCCCCGGTCGGGCCTTTGTGGCCCAGGCCTCCTGCGGGATTGGGGGAGGGGCTTCACCAGCAGCCCCGCTATCCTCCCGGACAAATAGTGAGGCAGGAAATCCCTTCGGGGGGTTTTCGCCGAAAGAAGGGAATCTCACAATAAACCCCGAGAGCTGCGGTTCAGCGGAGAGCTCTCGGTTTCCGTGTCGCGTTGTGCCTTTCCTTCTTTTACAGGGGCTTGTAAAAGTCAGCAGAGGTTCTTATTTTGCATTAACAACCACCACATGTTGACATAGTTATGTGACCCTCCCAAATACAACTACCTGTTTAGTTTCAACACACGGAGTGATTAGTAAAACACAAACCCCGTTCGCGCACTCCTAGGGGACGGGGCCGGGGGGGCGACGGGACGGGGTGGAGAGAGGGACGACACACCTGGATATCTCGGGGTATTGAGAGCCCGAGGTTGGACGCAGAATGCATCCGAATCGCCTTGACCCGGTTTAATTTCTCTCGACGATGGGGAGCAATCCGGGTCCCCATAGGGCGAGCGAGAAAACCCGGTCTCGAGACGCTCCACGGCCTGAGGAGCCCCGTGGGGACCTGTTTCAGGGAGGTGGATCCTACGTGTCGTTTCCCAACGAAAATGTTTTTTCCTCTAGTCTTTCTTTTTAAATTATGATTTGAGATGCAGCTTTCGAAACGAGCATTTTTGTGAGATAAGGGGTGACCGATCAAAATCGCTGGGGGGAGGTTGTAAACAGCCGCTTTGCCCCAGCTTAGTGTTATCTTATCTTTCACACTTGCATGGCGGAAAAAAAGTGGCTTATCTTTATACCCACCCCGTTCTCGCCTTAATTGCTAAAAAACACTATGGAGTGTTAAACGTGGTATTAGAGAAGGTCTTCGGATCGTCGATGGGAAGACGAAGGTCCAACAGTTTAAATCGGCAGGCGTTTCGGTGACTGTGAGAACAGGTCATTCGCAGCCTAAGGTCGTGGGTGAGGTGCGCAGTTTTTAAGGGGAAGGGAAAATCTTCTCCCGAGATACGTTTCTCTCTCCACAGCCCCGTTCCCGAGGGGCTTGGAAGCGTCAAAGAACCAGCATCGCGGGTCAGTTTGTATTGAGGGCGGCCCAGCTCTCCGTCCCAAGCTCCACTCCGCTTCCTTCCTTGCTTCTGGGGTAATATCTGGTCCCCGATCGGGACTCCAGTTGCCTGCGACAGGCTCCGAAGCCTACCTTTCTCGCATTTCTTTCGCAACATCTCCCCCCACTCCCCTCCCCATCTCTTAAAAAAAAAAAGGCAAGGGGGGCGCGGGCGAAGGCCGTGATTCATCGTCTGTTTTAAATCATTAAAATATATGCTAGTGTCTACAAAAACACACTTTTAAATAATGGCGTTCTTTCCTTCCACGCTGTTCTATTTAAACTCTAGATCTAGCTGGATATTTCTCCTCCTCGGAGTCGTTTGTCTGTGTCACCGGCAGGCCGCTAATGGCAGGGATTCCAGGCGCTGTGCATTATGCATTATGCCTTCTACCACATACACACTGAAGGCTCTGTCAGGCTTTCCAATACAAACCTCCCTCCTCCCCACCCCCACCCCCACCTTCAAGCGCCTTTAAGGGTTTGGGATAGAGTCTACGGACTAATTTTTGCACTTAATAATGCAAGGGTGTGTGGGGGGGGAGTTGGGAAGGTGGTTGGGGGGGGCGCGGGAGGGGGGGGCTGGGAACGTGTTCCGCGGAAAATATGAAACTTGGTCATGGGATTAGCCCAGATGGAATCTCAATCGCTCCGAGTCGCCCCGCCGGCAGCAACCCTCGTTGTGGGGGGGGGGGGGGAGAGGAGGGGTGTGGAGGACATCAGTGGGGGGGGGGAGAGGAGGGGAGGGGGCGGAGGGAAGGGAAAGCATTCTAGGAGCGAGGTTCCCGTTCCCGTTGCCTATTTTCGTCTCCAGATCTTCTCTTCCCCATCCTATATTACCCCTCCCCCAAAGCGCGCGCGCACAGACACACACACACACACACACACACACACACAGTGCCCCCTCCCCCCCACCCCATTCCCGGCCGGACGAGCCGTGCTTGCAGCTGCCTGTCCCCGATCTCCCCCGGAGGAGCGCTGGACGAGAGTTCCAGCTAGCCCAGCCAGCCAGGACCGGCCGCCGGTCGTCGTCGCCGGGGGCGACCCGGGTGGCCACCCCCGTGCCCCCGGAGACGAGTTCGCGGGGCAGGGCGCAGGGATCGGACCTCTTCTCCCTTCCCCCCTCCCCCTGCCCAAACCCTCCCGGCCGGCGGTGGGGGGCGGCGGCTGCCAACCCAGCGGTCCAGCCTCTAATTACTCGGGGAGGGGGGGGGGGGACGGGGGGACGGGAGTGGGGGGAGGGACGGACCTGCAGATGGGAACACCCAGAGACAAAATGGCTGGGGGCGCGGCACTGGAAGCCCCCGCCCTCCATCACTGGCGAGCGTTTTTTCCATCGCCCTGGTTTCTCCCCACCCACCCCTCCCTCGTTAACCGACACAGAGGAGGCTCGCTAATAGGCCCGCAGCCGCGGGAGGATGTGGCGTTCGGGGTTATCTAGGAAAAGCACCCCGCCGAGCGTGTCTGGAGGGCGAACGGCAGCCCCAACCTCGCCCTCTCCGGAGCCCGAGCGCAGGACCGCCCCCCCCCACCCCTCCCCCACCGGAGCCGCAGCCCTAATCAAGGCCCCCGATACATGTATTTTTCTCTAAACTGCCTGAATACATATTAACCGGAAAGGGTAAACAGCGGTCTCCTGCAGTGCAGACGGTATTTCACAAGCCTGGGGAAATGTTTGCTTTGTGCGTCAGGGTTCGACGTTTAACGTTGTGACACAAACCAACCACAGCCCCGAAAACGTGAGATAAGGGCCGTTCCGCAGTCCACCGCTCTCCGATCTCTCCCGACCAGTCCTTGGGCTCCCTCCACCCCGGCCGGGCCTGCCTGATGCCAGGGAGGAGGAAGAAGAGGAGGAAGGGAGGAAGGAAGGGCATGAGAAATGTCTCTCCTACTCGCTCGGGTTTCCTTTGACCAGCCGTTAGTCAGGGACTTAAAAAAAATCCTCTTCCCTGTAATTCTCGGGGTTGCGCCGTTGTTGCTTGGGGCCGTTTGATGTTTCCGTAATTGCCGTTATGCGATTTCCGAAATAACTTATCAACCCGGATGTGAGTATGGATAGGTTCAGATGTTACGTCGCTCGCGTTTCTTGGGGAAAGCCAGACCTATGCGTCTGGCTATCCGGGTCGGGGTGGGAAGACGGGACTCGGCCCGTGAGCCCTGCCCACTTGCTTCACAACCGGACTCCAAGCCCTCTTGGTGGTGTGCGACTTCGGAAAAAAGCCTGCCTTATCTGGGGGGAGGAAAAACGCAATGGCTCCAACCCGCCGGATCTTTGGGGTTCACCCGCAGGGCGTCCCTGTTTAGCAGGGGCTGATTTAGGGCCGAAGGAGCAGCTTCTCCGAAATCTCGGTGGAAAGTTGGTTTGTTTTATTATCTGGGCTCCTGACCACCCGATGAAAAACAAACAAACGCAGTAAACTAAGTTACCGCCTAATCAAAAAAAACCCCCAACCAAAAACAAAACCAAACCCAACACGCACCGCCGTGGAAACTGGCTTGGGTCGCCACTGGCGACTCATCATGCCCTGTTGTGAGAGATAAGGGTACAGGGAGACTCAAGAGGCCGGGGAAAGGCGAGAGGCAGGAGGAACACCTCCCTCAGTCCTGCTCTTAGATGGACACACGGCCCGGAGGAGAGGCGAGTGGCCCGAGGGAGGGTAAAATCCTCACGGGTGGGATGAAAATCCCAGCTGTGAGTGCGGTGGGGGAGGAGCAGGGCCTCGTCCGGACATATTTTCTAGAGATATGGTGGGGGTGGGGAGGATGTCCAGAGTCCCCGACCCGAATTTCTCTCTCCCTCCCTTCCCTGCCTCTTTCGCCCTCTCTCTTTCTCTCGGTCTCGTTCGGCCTCGCTCTTTCCCTTTCATTGAAATCCTCCCTTCACTGAGTGCAGTGTACAGCAGCCTGACCCGGAGGTCAGCTCCCTGAGGGTCTTGAGGGGAAGGGGGAGGAGGTGGGGGGCGGCGGGGGAGGGAGGAGGGAGGAGGGAGGCGGACAAGGCGGCGGCCCCCGACAAGCTGTGCTTTGAGTCTCGGACTCTTCTCCGGGCCCTGGGTCGCGCCTGGGACGGAGCTGGGCGGCGGATACGCGGGCCTAGGCGACGCGAGGAGGCGGCTCGGGAGGGTGACTGAAGCCTCCCGGGACTGTGAACAGGAACGTGGAAACCCAGGCCTTGGGGCAACACTGATAACTGTCAGGGAAAACAACAACAACAAAAAACCCAAATCAAAGATCGGGTTTGTTTATTTTTATCCGGGCGCTGGGGTTGGGGGAGGGTTTCTCCTTTCTTAGGTCAGGTTTTCAGCGCTGGAAATACTCTATGAGTCCTCACCAGCGAACTCTCGAAGAAGGGAGTTGACGGGACCTTAAAAATGATGATTGGAGGAGAACGAAGCACCCTCCTCCACCGAAAGACACTTTTTTGGGCTCTATTCTCCCAGCATCACGTTCCTTCCGAGACCCAGACTCTTCACTTTTACAACTTTCTGTTGTGTTTATTTGATCTGTGAGATTTTTTTCAGCCTAGACAAATAAGCCCCTTTGTCAAGGGAGGTCTGCCCAGGCGAGGAGGAGAGTCCAACCGGGTCACTCCAGTGATTTTTTTTTCATGATCCTCCATCGTCCGGAGAAAGCCTGGATTACTAAATTTGATATGGATATCCGTGAAAAGCAAAAGTACTGGAGGAGAGGAGGCCGAGTGAGGAAGGGAAAGACTAAAACAGTGGACCTGAGGTAGACTGACAGGCCTTGTCAGCCCGTTATCCTCTTGCTTGTGGATTCCAACATCGAGAAGTCCTGGCTCCTCTTGGCTGGAAGTAACCGTGGTGATCTTCCCCTCTCCCAGAAGAAGAAAATATACACCTCCCCCATCCCGCACACACCATCCAGTTATAAAGGCTTTCGAGGTAGAAGAACCATGTCAATGAGGTTTTTCACCAGGAGAAAAAAAATACCAGAGGCCTTTTCTCCAGCTGTGTGTCTGTAACTCACGTGCGTTCAGTCTAATAACTTTTAATGTCTGGCCCTAAAACGTCTTTATAAAAAATAGCTTTACAACGTAATAGTCCAGGTGTCTTTCTGCTTGTTACCGGAGATTAAAAAAATGTGTGGGATGGCTTTCAGATGCATACCCCCTAGAAACACGGGCAAGAAAATGGGTTCGCATTCTTTTTGAGCGAGTGGATGATGATGGGCCCTCCAGTACCTCGGGCGAGTTGGGGTGTGGGGAGAGTACACAGTCACCCCTTAGCTCAGAGGAAGGGTAAAGGGGAAGCCACCTGAGAGAAAACCACTCGGAATATCATTTGCGTCGGTTTGTTTTAAGCAGCTCCGGAATATGGAGATTTAGTTCTGCCTTGGAGTTTCGGGTTTCAAACGGTAGATACGTTTCACTTCTGCTTCGAGAGAGGTGGCTCTTTTATAGATAGACGCTGAGAACTTAAACGGAATGAATAAAATCTCAAAGAATGCCAGCCCTATTGTCAGAAGAGTACTAAAAAAAAAGAGAAAAGAAGGGAAAACATCTGGTAGATAAAACACCCCCACCCCCCCAACCTTGGCAACATAAGCAACTCCGGTTGTTGCCTTTTTTTTTTTAAGCATTCTAGGCGCTTTAGGTAAGTCCTGTTTTTCTACCTTTAAAACTAGTCCGGCCATGAGAGAGAGAGAGAGAGGGAGAAGGAAGAAGGCGGCGACGGAGAAAAGGGAGTTGAAAGGAAACTCTAGAACTTTTCTTCACGGGACTGTTTCCCGGCCCCGCCGTTTTCCAGGGATTTCTCCCGCAGGGCTTGAGGACGGAGTCACCAGTTCAAATCCCGCATTCAAGATGAGTCCTGGCTATACTAAGGGGAACGGTGGAGCTGACCCACGAGGTCGCCCCCGTGCTCAAAGCAGGTCGGGGCACCTGGGTGAGGCCTCCCCCTCCCCCCCCCCCATTTCCCTGCCGGAGGGCCACGGGGGTCAGGGTGCGTGGAATTGGAGCCTCCTCCCCTCCTCCCAGCTTGTATCAAACCTCGGGGATCCGGGCCGGGGTCGCGGAACGGTCCGGGACCCCTGAGCGCAAACAGATCAGTCAAGGCGGGCGGTTGGAAGGAGGAATTTACGAGCCGCGTGGCCCGAGCCAAAAGTTGCTCATTGCCAAAGAAAATGAAATGCAAGAGATAATTGTCGGGGACGGGGGACGGGGGGCGGGGGCGGTCGATCCGGCCCCACGAAATCCCCCTCCCCCACCAAAGGGGAGAAACACGAGCTTCTTCCGCAGCGCCCAGTCCTCTTTCCCCCCGGCCGCGTCCAAACAATTCCCACCCTATGAAACTGGGAACCCGGATCCCGGAGATTGGGGGGGTGGGAGGGGCGGTGAACCCGCGAAGGCGGGTTTCAGCGGTCAGAACAGTGCTGTACATAGAGTAAGTGCTTAACAAATGCCATCGTTATTATTTTCCCGAAGCCCCCTGCCGCGTAGATGGAAACAGCCCCGAGAACCCGTCCGCCTAGCGCAGCGTCGTGCTCTCCCAAGCGCTTACTACGAGGCTCCGCGCCCAGTCGGCGCTCCATCAGGGCCACCGGAGGGATGAAGAAAAAGGGGGCGAGGGGAGAGGGGGCGGGATGGAGGAGGTGCGGGCGGAGGGGGGCGAGTGGGGTGGGCGTTTAGGGGAGAGTCTATCTCCGCTGGAAAAAGGCGGGGGGGGGGCGGTGGGTGGGGGTCCGGGAAGGGGAACCCACCGGGATGGGGGAGAAAGGCGATGCCGACGGCGACAAGAGCGGCGGGTGGAGAAGCCCCAGCCGGAGCTCAGTCTGGCGGCTTCGCTGCTGGGGTTTTGACAGCTTTGGAGGAGCGAAGTGAGAGGAGCTTTATGGTAATTGCGGTTCTCCACCGGCCTTCTGGGTAGCGAGGGGACTCTCTGCGAACGGCTGGGAGAGACCTCCCCCCCCCCACCCCACCCCCCCGACCTCAGTCTGCGGGCCGCCGCCGGAGTCTCCGCGGCGCATTGGGCGCGCCTCTCCAACGGCGCTGCCACAGCGCGCCCTGCTCGCCAAAGCGCGGAGGCAAGGAAGGGGGACACCGCCATCGCCCCGAACCATGTTATCATTATTATTATTATTCTCTTTTGGGGGGGGGGGTACCCTGAGTAAGGACGGATTAGGGGAGGGGAGTCGATTAAGAAAGGCGGGGGAGGGTTGGGGAGACCTTAAGGGAATCCAAAACAACCACCAACACCCAAAAAAGGTCACCCCAGGTCCGCCGTATCCGAAGGGGAGGTGGGGGGGCGGGGGGACCCCAAAGTTAAGGCAGGGAGGGGAAGACGGGGAGAAACGCGGCGGCTGGTGGAGCGCAGCGCCTGCGGGGGGAGGGGAGGCGGCGGCTGGGGGGAGGGGGAGGAGGAGGAGGAGGGGACGAGGGAGGAGGAGGGGCGGGCGAGCGGGGGAGGAAATGTGTCGGGAGCGCAGCGTGCAGCAGACGGAGCCTGGGCTCCCGGTGGCAAGGTGAGGAAGAGTGGCTTTCCTGGCGGAACGACGGAGGAGCGGGACTGAAGGCGGGCAGAGGAGGGTGCCCGGGGGCACGGGGCATTCCGGGGGCACGGGGCATCCCGGGGGCGCGGCAGCCGGCTGCCCGGAGCGGGCTATGTAACCTCGGGGGGTCTCGGCGGCGGGGGCTGGACCCGGACCTCCCCCACCCGACCCCCGAGAGGGGCCTGGACCGGCCTCATGGCGCGGCAGCGGACCCACCCCGAGCCCGGGCGACGACGGCCGCGGCCGTGCTAGACACCCGGAGCCCCGGAGGACGGTGCGGACGGCCCGGGGGACCAAGCCCGTCGACCCCCGCCCCAGCCCCGTCCAGCCCGGACCGGGCACCGGCCGCCGGGAGGAGGGTCCGACAGGGAGGAGGAGGAGGAGGAGGAGGAAGAGGAGGAGGAGGCGGCTAACTTCTCCGTCGGTCCGGACACCGTCCGGGACCGGTCACCCGTCCCCCCCACCCCAGGCCCCCCTCCCGCCCCCCTCCCCCCCCCGTTCCGCCTCGCCGCCTCCCTCCCGGCCCCGCTGGGAAGAACTTCAAAGGGCCGGAGCCGAGGTCCCTCCCCACTCGCCGCTTCTCCCAGCTGGAGACGAAGGTCAGTGTCCGCAACACCTTCCCCCCCGGGGTGGCCATGGGGAGGTCGCGCCATCTGGGGAAGCCCCCTCCCCCGCCCCGGCCCGGTGGGGAGCCGAGGCTTCCCCCCTCTCCCGCCCCCGGCCCCTCGCCCCTTCCCCATCCCGTGCGCTCCAAGCCCTTCTCGCGGCGTTCGCCTTCACCCCCTCCCCCCTTTTATATATAAAAAAGAAAAAAAAATGTTCGATCGTTCTGCCGAAAGTTGTGAGATGTGGAACCAACGTGGACGAGCCCGACGTGGGCAGCCGGGCGGGGGAGAAAGAAGGTGGCGGCGGTTTTGGGGCGGGGGGGACGGAGGACAACCCGGGGGCGGCTTTGGGGACGCCTGGTGTGGGAGGGGAGGGCGGCCGGAGTGGAAGTTTGGAGGCAGTTTTGTGTGTGCGGTGTGTGTGTCTGTGTTGTGGGTGTGGGGGGTTGTGTGTTGCGGGTGGGCGCGCGCGCAAAGGTGGGCGCGTTGCGCGGGGCGTTGCGCGGGGCGTTGGGGTGGGCGGAGGCGGCGGCGGCGGCGGCGGCCGACGGGGAAATCTCCGGTCGCGCCGTGTCGGCTCCGGAGGAGGAAGAGGCGGAGGGGGTGGATTCCCGTCTTCTTTCTTTTTCGGATCTGGAAAAACGGCTGCGAAACGCCGGCTGGCCGGGGCGGGGGAGGGAGAAAGGGCGGCCCCGAGGGCGCGACCATCCCGTCCGCAGCCGCCAAAACCCCGATGATTGGGGCCGGTCCTCTCTCTCTCTCTATTTCTCTCTCTCTCTCTCTGTCTCTCCTCCCCCCCCCCCCCCCCCGTGGCTTATCCCCGAAGCGTAAATCACGTGGATTCTTTTTTTAAAGGCGACTAGCAAGATCGAGAACAAGAGTGGGGTTTCGGAAACTCCTCGTCCGAGCCAGGTCAGGACTGGTCTTTTCGTTTTACGCGCTTTCCTGGCCGTCTCCGGGCCCGGCCCCCCGGTCACCTCGAGGCTTCGCGGACCTCGCTGAAAGTTTCGACGGTTTTTTTTTTTTCGGGGGGTGTGTGTGGGTGTATTGGGTGTTGGCGGGGGTGGGGGGAGTACAGGTGTGGGTTGGTGCCTTTGAGCCGGTTCCAGAGTTCCCTTCTGGGTGGGTGTGTGTGTGTGTGTCTGCGTGCGTGTCCAGGGCGAGCAGAAAGTTTGTTTGTTCTCCTCTCCCGGTGCGGGAGGGAGGCGGGAAGTCTCCCGCGAAGCCGCGGGCCCCTGGGGGCGGGGGTTTCGACGGTCGGGGCGGAGGGCGGGGGCGGGGGGTGGCGGTCGACATCGGCCGCCGCGGTAAGATGACACACCGGGTTTGCGCCTCCCGGGCCGACGTTTACGACGGGTTGGTAATCCTTTGAAGAAAAAAGCAAAGGCAGAACGTATTCATCTTCACTCGTTCCTTTCCCCCTTCCCCCTTTTCCGCGGTGTGTGGAGACCCCCGGTGTCGAGGGGACGGCCCCTGTGCGTTTACCTGATCGGCTGCGGGGGGTCAGGGAGGGGGAAGGTTTTGTTCAAGGCCGGGCCGAGGCGAGGGACCCTCTCTACCGTCCTGCCAGTTAGGCTTTTCCACAAAGTCCGCCGGTCCATTTCTTCTCTCGGGGCCGTCGGAAGGCCTGGGGTGAGTGTGGGTCTGTGGGGACTGGTTTCGGGAGGAATCGATCGATCGATCGATCGCCTTCATTGTGACCTCTTAGCGGGTGCGGAAGCCCTACCCTAGGCGCTCGGGAGAGTCCAGGACAGCAGGCTTAGGAGGCACGTTTCTGTGCCCATAACGCGCTTCCAGTCTAGCGGGGGAGAGGAAGGAAACGTATCTCTGTTTCCAAACCCAAGAATAAAAATATCAACAAAAGCCCCACACGGGCTCGCCTAGATCCCGCCGGGCAAAGATCCAGAGAGTCTAAACAGGTTCGGTTTGGAGTTTCTTTGGGGTAAGGGGTTGGAGAGGGTGACCCAAAGAGGGTCTAAGGTCCGTGCGTTTAGAGAGGCGACCCTTAAATTAGGGATTTGGGAACAAAGGTGAGATAAAGGAGGTGAGGTCGGCGCGGGGGGGGGGGGGGGGGGCGAGGGAAGGGAGGGCAGATAGCCTCGATATTTCTGTCCACCCAACACTTCCTGTGGCTTTGGAAACGGGCATCACCAGCCGAAATCAATTGTTCCTGGGTGTCTGATTCAGCTTTGCCAACAGATTTGAGTGTGCGTGCGTGCGTGCGTGTGTGAGGCATTTTAATTGTCGGCCTCAGAGAATCCTGCGTGTGGGTACGTCTATCAATCGCTTCCCTTCATGCCGCCCGCCCTCCCCCCCCCCAAGCTATTATCTAGACTCCGCTTTGAAATTCCCGTTCTAAGCGCATATTTATTTAGGGCACGGTCTCGCCGCATTGAGAGAAAAATTGCGATTATTAATATTCCGTCCGGTTTTTAATTCGTAGCCGGCTGGCCGTCTGGGAGGGAGACGGCGCCACGCACCCTAATTGCTTGGGGGGCGGGGGGCGCGGGTGTCGGGCGGAGGGAGATTAGGGTAAGGGCTTCTTTTGAAGGCTCGGGGGGGTTCGGTTTATCCCCAGTGCAGTACTTTGAGCCGCTGTCACCAATAGGTGACTGAGAGTTAATTAGGAAGTATTCTCTGGATCAGTGACTTGCACAGCTCATTAGCTATTCTCCAGCCTTTTGCGGAATTGGACTTCCCTCCCGCACCGCGTTCAGCTCGGAGGGGAGCACTCCTGGGTCCCCCGAAAGCCGGGAGAGAGTGCTTTGGACGGTGGGGTGTGGGAGGGAGAAGATGGGGGGTTAGAGGGGGGCGAGATGAAGAGACCGTTTAACTTTCCAAGGGTAATGTGTTCAGCGCGGGGAGCCAAGAAACCCATCTTTTCTGTGACTCTGGCGGGCTCTCGGAGAGTCCGGTTCTGGATCTCCAGGACGGCGGGATATCTGCTCCCTCTGAGGGTCTCGGTCTCTCTGTCTCCCCCCTCCTCCTCTTTCCCCTCGTCGTTGTTTTCTCCTCCTCCTCCTCCTCCTCCTCCTCCTCCTCCTCCTCCTCCTCTCTCCGTCACTCACTCTTAGTCTCTGCGTCTCCCTGTCTCTTTCTCCCGGTCTCCTCCTCCTCCTCCTCCTCCCTTTCTCTCCCTTCCCCCGCCCAGTTCGGGATTAGACAGATAAAAATAGGGCTGCCCAGCCAAGAGCGCTGCGAAATGCCCGAGGCCGGCGGGGGGGAGGCGTCCAGGGACGGGGTGGGGGTGGCCCCCTGAACCAGGCCCAGGGCCAGGCGGGGAGGGACGAGTGGGGGGGGGGAATGGCTTCCCCCCCCTCGGCCAGAGGAGAAGGGGTTCGCACCGGACCACAGTGCCTCTCCACCATTTCTGCTTCCCAGTCACCTCTAAGGTGAGCAGAGCAGGGTCTGCCCCCCCACATTGTTGGCCCGCCTGTGATAGATCGGTCTAGACAGCCGTGTAGGCTCCCTGCAAGCGCAAGGTTCGCAGCCTGAAAGGGAGAGTGGGAGAGGAGAGGAGGAAAAGGTCACCAGTCCACTCCCCCCACCCCAACACCTCTTTGTTAACCCTTTAAAGAGGAAAATGTGTAAAGGGAGGCAGATCTCAGAGAAGGGTGCAGAGAAAATAAGGGGGATTCATTTGGGAAGACTAGGGGCTTCCTTTCCTCTTCTGTATATGTGTGGGACATGCGCACTGGAGTGTGTTAGGATTGATTTCTCGCAATAAAAACAAGAGTTTACTGCCAGATCCTCTCCATTCCCAGAAGTTCTCTCTTTTTAGAAACCCCGGGTGTGCATGGGGCCTGTTCCCCCTCCCCGGCTGGCGAGGGTTGATCCCCACGCATGCATTCATGTGAAAACGCTGGAGCGTATGCTCGCCTAGGCAAAATAGCACAGCGGGCACACGCCGATTCACACTTAAAGGCAGAGATTTTCCCCGAGGCCTTTAGTGGCCCTTCCACCCATGCAGAGAGATTCACGCCCAGAGATACCAGCAGGCAGGAGCCCAGCACCACAGTTGTGCATGTCTGGTGTGATGCTGGGACCCACGAGGCTCCCGTAAACCCGCAAAGAATTATATAGAAACACACGCAATGATGCAAAGACAGATATACTAGAATAGAACCCCGCCAACCCTACAGCACTTACTTACCTTTTTTTAAATTACATATTATAAATTGTGTATCTGTCTCCCCCTTCAGCCCCCTCCCCCCGCAATTACTGTAAGCTCGTTATAGGCAGGGAATGCATCTTGCTGATTCTGTTGTATTGTACTCTCCCAAGCGCTTAACATAGTGCTTTGCACAAAGCCCTGAGAGCCAAAGCCTTAAGTACGCTACCAACTCTTATATTTGTACTCTCCCAAGCGGTTAGTACAATGCTTTGCACATAGCAAGCGCTCAATAAATACCATCCATCGACTGATTGATACAACAGGCTGTCCCAAGGGCCAAAACCTTAAATACGCTACCGACTCTTCTTTGTACTCTCCAAGTGCTTAGTGATTAAGTTGTCTTGTTTTTTGTCCGTCTGTCTCCCCGGATTAGACTGTAAACCCGTCAGTGGGCAAGGATTGTCTCTTATCTGTTGCCGAATTGTACATTTCAAGTGCTGAGTACAGTGCTCTGCACATAGGAAGCGCTCAATAAATACAATTGAATGAATGAATACAGTGTTCTGCACACACGGTCCGGGTCCAATAAATATGTTGGATAGGCAGAGTCAGGGAGAGCTGTGTGTCATCAGTCGTATTTATTGAGATCTTACCGAGTGCATAGCACTGTACTAAGCGCTTGGGAAAGTACAGAACAACAATATGACAGACACATTCCCGCCCACAGTGGGTTTACAGTCTAGAGGGAATTTACAGCCACACTCACTTGGGCCAGGAGATGTAGGTGTGTGCGTTGATTGGCCTGGTTGGATAGTCTGATCAACTCCCGGGGGTGTGTGTGGGGGGCTTTCTGTGAAATTAAGGGTTTTTTTGCCGACCTTCCACCCAGCCTTCTCTCCCTTCTTCCTCCATTCTGACCCTGAACAGCGATACCCGGCATGAGGTGGGCATTCTCAGGGAGAGCAGCCTAGGAGGCCCACACAAAGCTTTAAGGAGAAACCTCAGGCAACTCGTGTACTCCTGTGTGTGTCTACCCCATACATGCGTACATGCCCAGGCGGGCACACGTGCAGAAGCCTAAGATCACAAGTGCAGAGCAAAAACCCCTGCAGAGAGACACATTTGCACGCAGGGCACCCACACACTCTTGCACAGGAACTCCCCCCTCCCCAACCCCAGTCTCGCCAGAACAGTTATACACACACACACACACACACACACACATGCACATTCACTGGAGAGAGGGACACAGACACGCTCCAGCACAGGCAACCCTCCAGCACAGGCAACCACGTGGGCGGCAGGTTGGCGAGAGGCCCCCCCCGCCCCCTGCTGAGAATTGAGGTGCGAGGGGTGGGGGAGGTGGGCTCCTTTTGTGGTTTAATTCTCTGGGGGGAGGGGGCGCTTATGGACATTTGGGCTGCGGAGGAAGAGAGTCCCGCAGCTCCTCCCGGCCACACCGAGGGAGACTTTTTCTTTCGTGAGAAGCTTTCCGTTCCGATCGGCTGTGCTTCTTCCCCTCCCACTCGGGAGTCCCTGATGGCCCAAGGAAGAGGGAAAACCTCAGCCCCTGCCTGCGCGGGAAGATCGCTTTTGCGTGGGGCGGTGAGGCCAAGGGGCTGAACTGCTTTGGTCCCGGGGAGGTGGGGGGGGTCCCCAGAAGGCAGCCCCGCGGAGAAGGGAGTGGGGAAAATTAAGGCTTTTCCCTGGTGGGGCTTTTGGGGGGGGTGCTTGCAGTCTTGTTGTGTGGGAGCACGCTCAGCGTGGGTTAGGCATAAAAGCCAAGCTGGTGCCCTGAGGCCGTGCCTGTCTGCAGCCCGTCTGTCCATCCATCGACTGTCCATCCATCGTCCATCCGTTTGTCCATCGTCTGTCCGGGCCGCTCTTTGTCTGAGCCCGGGCCCCGGGAGGCAGGGCAGGGAGGGGGCGGGACGGGGCACATGCGCTCCCGGGAAGCCCACACAGGCCGGGCTGGGCTGCTCCGGGCCGGACAGGACCGGACCTGGATATCAGCCGCGCGGCGCCAACACTGATTCTGGCCAAATGCATGGGGTAATTAAAGGTCAGCCGGACCAGAAACGGCCCGTCCGGAGCAGATAGAGGATCGCTGCTGGGGACCCAGGGATCCGGGGATCTGGACCTGCCAGCCTTCTCCACCTCCCCACCGGGGGCCCCCTCCCGCCGCACGCCTCCCACCCCCGCCGGAGCCGGAGGGATCGTTTCCACGCCGAATTACCCAACAGACCGCAGCGGCTCCGAGCCTCCGGAGGCTCTCTGAAAGAGAGGGCTCAGGAAACCACCGAAAAGCGTCGTCTGTCGTGCCGGATGCCCCCTCCCTCCCTTTCCTCCCTTCCCTCCCTTCCCTCCCAATTCCTCCCCCCACCCCAAACTGGGTTTCGAGGGTGCGGGCGTGTCCGTGCGTGTCCCTGAATGTGTGGGGGTGGGGAAGGATGGAAAAGGGGTTTGCAGAGGCCCAGGTCGGTGGAGGGTATTGGGGTGCACAGACCAGTGTGGAGTGCAAAGCCACGGACCATGTAGCGGCGGGGGGGTGGGGGTGCAGAGGAGCAGGTCGCTATCTTCACTTTGGTCCTGCCCCCTCCCCCCCTTTAACTCTTCCTGCACCCGCAGGACTGGGGTTGGGGAGAGGGAGAAATGGGAAGTGGGGGACCCCATAGGACCCAGCCCGGACCCCCTTACCCCACAGCGGGGGCTCTTTGTGAGGCTGGGGGGGAGGGGCAGGGGCGTGGCTTGGGCTGCAGCTGTGTCGTGGGGCCGGGGGCGCCTCCAGGGGGTGTGTGGGGGAAGGGGGGGGCCCTTTCCGGCCGTCTTTTCTGACTCACACTCACAGCGGAGCCATCGCGATCCGTCAGCCTCGATCCATCCATCTCCTCTTTGTCTCTCTCCGTCTCTCTGCCTCTGCGTCCCCGCCTGTCTCTCTCTGCCCCTGTGTCTCCATCTGTCTCTCCCCCCCCCCACCACCCCGGTCTGTCTCTGTTTCTCTCTGCCTCTGCGTCTCCGTCTGTCTCTCTGCCTCAGTGTCTCTGTTCCGCTGCCTTCCCCTCCCCAGAGACCTCACAGAAAGGGGGAATCGTCCCAGGCCTCGTCCTGCTGCTTGCCTGCTTCTCGCCACCGCGTGCCTGCTTCTCGCTACCGTGTGCCCGCCTCTTTCCTTTGCTGCCCAGGCTCGCTGCTCGCCCGGGGCTTGGGCACGGCCCAGTGGGCAGGGTGGTGTGCCTGACGGAGGCTGGGCTAGGGCTTGATAAGGCTGCTGCCTTCGCTGTGGGAGGAGGAGGAGAGGGAAGGCCCGGAGAGGCAGGGGGTTGCCTGAGGATTCAGGAGACAAGACAGGCTCCTGGTCAGCCAACCCGGTGGTTGTCCCGTCCCCCCCTACTTCTCTTTCCCTTTCCTTGCACGTAAGCCAGTCACTTAAATAGATCAAGCACATTTCTCTCAGGAAAGGCAAACTCCTAACCCCCTTTAACTGAATCCGAAGAGCTTTCAGCTGGAGAGGGAGCTCGGGATTGGGATGGCGGAGAGGGAGGAGGGAGGAAACAAGCAGTGTAGGGTGGCCCCCTCGGCAGCTCCGAAGTATTGGGGAGCTCCCCTCGAGGGGAGGGAGCGACGGGGCCCCGCGTGCTGCCCCGGGTTCCAGCCTGTTGGCCCTTCTCTCCGAACAGAAGGCAGGCGGGCAGTTAATACTGCACCGGGCTGACCTTTCCCTCCGACCTGCCCCGCGGTCTTAGGACCTGAACCTTTGGCCGGCAGCTCAGTGGCTCTCCCCGGCCAGAGTTAATGAATGTTTCACAAGGACTGCTCCGGCCTGCCTCTCTGCCTCTCTGCCTCCGCCTCCTCCCGCTAATGGATGGGCTGCCTTAGTCACGGGCGGAGAGCAAGGGGAGGCCCGCAACTCTCAGGAAACCAGGAAACCTTTCCCTCGGGGAGATGATTTAGTTGTGCTCCAGCGCAGCCTGCTCTTCATCTTCCTCTCTGCCCTTCCCTCCTGGGGCTAGAAGACCCAATTTTCTGTGGGTAGGGGGCAGAGGGGAAGGGGTGAGGCAGTAGGGGGAGAGGCACAGGGGTGGAGATGGGGATCCTGGGCCCTCCCACCACCACTTCCACCACCTTCCCTCCAGAAAGATTCCTGAAGTGACCTGCACTCCTGGGCCCGGCCTTGTCCGATGGGAAATTGTTTGTTGCTGGGTTTTGCCAGTCCCCAAGAGATGGGGTCCCTGGGTGAGTGAATTCAGGCCTGCCTCCTTCCACCCCACCCCACCCTATACTTTTTAAGGGTAATGCTTCGCCATGCAAAATTTCCCTTGTGCGTTAATGGGTTTGGTGCCGTGTGATTAGACATGCAAGGAAGTCCGCTTGGAGAAGATCCTGACAGCATGAAATATAATTTGTGATCTGAAAGACAGTTTCCAGTATAATCTCATTATGCACCACAGGCTCCCGGTGTTATTTTGTAGAAGGCGGACAATGATCAATTTACATTGACCCGGGGCTGGGCGAGCTTTTAGATGGTAATTGCCATATTGATTTGCATGCAAAAAGGAGACCTGCTAAAATTAAAGACCGGAAGCTAAATTAAACTAAATTTATTGTCTAGGTGCACGTTGGAGGACCTGGACGCAGTGGGGAGGGGAGTGAGGTGAGCTGCAGTCGAGGAGAGGTGGGGGTTGGGTGAAATCGGGGGAGCCCGTCCCCCTGGGAATTCAAAACTAAAAAGTGAACAGAAAAGTGTTCACCTCCTTCGCCCCCTTTAAAAGGTGCCGCAGCATGTCGGTATTCCACGGGACGGAATGCCCGTAAATACCGGCCGGGCGGTTGAGCGAAAGGGTAAGAAGCGCAGAGATCGTTTTTTACAGCGATTATTCAGCTGGCTCACTCCCCAACCCTACCCGCCAATCTTCTCTCAGAAAATCAGATCCTCCCCCAACAGTGAGGACCGGATAAAACTTGGATTGGAAGAGTTAATTTTTTTTTTAATCTCCCTCCTTCCACCCCCTTCTCCCTTCCCCCAAAAGGCAACAGCAGCAGCAGAAGCAGCAGCAGTCTTTATTAGTCTGATAAGACAATTATCGAAGAGAATAGCGAGTCCACCGGGCATGCTGGAACCTTGCCGTGGAGCTCATTGAGTGCATTCACCGGACCGTTAGGGATGGGAGCGGGAGTGGGGGGTGTTGGGGCGAGGGAGGAGTTCCACTCTGTGACACAATAATACCCCTGGTCCAGTGGGTCACCTCAGTTCTATGGCAGCCAGGTTGTCCCTAAGTAAACTCCCTCCACCCGGTTACTTAACAAGGCCATGCAAAAGTGGGCCTGAGGGTGGGGGTGGCAGATGGGGGGAGATATCGTGCCTTCCCACGAAGGACGGAGCAGAAACCACAGGCACCGGGGAGTTGGGGGGGGGCGGCAATCAGGGGCGGGATGCTCAGTCTGTCTGCCCTCCTTTGTGCCCCTCTGTGCGTCCCGCCTGTCCGGCTGGGGGCTGAGCCTGCGGATCTCCACGGAGTGGGGAGGAAGCTGGGAATTATTCTCCCAGATTCTCCCCCTCCACAGCCCCACCCGGGAGGGGAAGGAAGAGCGGGGGGTGTGTGGCTGTGGGGGGAGCCTTAAATTTCCTGAATTTAGTGCCTGTCTCAGTCCCCTCCTCGTTCCTTTGTTTATTAAAAACACGTGTCTAACGCGTTCGCGGAACCAGTGTTTTTCTCCTCTTTCTGTTAAAGGGTGATGCGGCGCAGTCAGTCAGAGCTGCCTGGATCTGGGGAAAGTTGGCCCAGGTCCACCGGTGGCTTATCCTAGAGGCAGCCCCGGGCTTCTCGACCGGAGGGCCGCCTGGCCCAGACGAGGCGATTTCCCTCTGCCCCCCTCCTGGTTTCCATTCTCTCCAGCCCCTTCATCCCCTCTCCCCCCATTCCCTGGCTACCTTGCATGGTCTGCCCCTCTGTGGCCCCACTCTGGGTGGGAGGAACAGGACTTTTGGAGCCTTCCAGACAGCGGTGCCATTTCGCACGTCCGGAGTTTCGGTTTCCGTGGCCTCCGGAGCCTTGCGCTGTGGAGTGGGAGCGTGTGTGTGGGTTGGTTTTTTTTTGGGGTGTGTGTGTGTGTGTGTGTGAGGGGGAAGAGGATGGGGGAACCAGCAACTTGTCCTTCTAAAAGGAACCTTCCCCCCACCAGTTCCTGCTCCCCTCCTCCTTAGAGGGCGGGAGTCTGGGAGTTCCCGGGACTGGCGGCTGTGGGACTCCGTGCCACCGAAAGCCAACAGCTGCAGAGTTGGCAGTCTGGCCGAACCGTCTGGGGGAAGGAAGGAGGAGTGGGAAGGGGGGAGCGCTTTTTTCTTTCTAGTGTGTTTCTACCCCCTCGCTCCATCTTGCTCTCCGCCAGTTTGGCTGGGGCCGGAGCTGGTTTGTTGTAGGATTTCTTTTTAAAGTTTTGGCTCTTTGGTCAGGAGTGTGAGAGTGTGTGTGTGTGTGTTGGGGGGAGGGGAGAAAGGACAAACTTGGAGGGGGGAGGCTGCCTGCCTTGTCCCCTTTACTAAAGTTTCCAGCACGGGAGTGCGAGTTCTGGAAGCAGAGTGGAGCGGCTTGGCCCTGGCCTCGCCCTTGGACAGATTGGCTTCTCTTGAACTCCGGAAGGGCGGAGGAAAGGGAGGGGAAGGGAAGGGAGGATAGAAGGGGGGCTGAGGGGGCGAGGGGAGAGGCAAGGAGGATTTTCCTAGCTAAGAACCAGGGGCGAGTGGTACAGCCAGAGCCCCCTCCCCCATCAGCCCCAGCCGCTCGGAGCCCACATCTCTCTCGCAGCCGGGGGCTCGGGCAACGGGGGTTTAGACTCTATCAATCAGGCCTGGATGGAAGGGGAGAAGCAAGATCCAGTGGCAAAGAGAAGAACTTGATTTTAGTTCATTCATTCAATCGTATTTATTGAGCGCTTACTGCGTGCAGATCACTGTACTAGCATTCCGGTTCTTAGATCGCAGAAGGATGTATTGTCCCCAGAAGCAGTGGGGACTGGGGGGGCTCTAGGTAGTGAAAATTAATACTTAGATGCACAGTGTTGAGCAAAACAAGTTATGGGCAGGGACACACTTTTTTTTTTAACCTCCCCACCACCTAGTTGAGGACATTGCCATTAGGCCCAGCCAAGTCCAGAACCAAAGCTCCCACCATGGACCGGACTGGAGGATTCCTGGAGGCAGACACCTTGATTTATTGCTCAGAGATGCAGAAAACTGAAGGGGGTTGGGGAGGGAGATGAGTAATAGCGGAGCCTGGGCCGGAGCCTGAGTCTCGGGGCTGTCCTGCAGCTTCTCCATCCAGCCAGAGTCTCCAAAGTGCAAGGATCAAGGACTTTTCCCCTCCTGTTGTGTGGCATTTGTTAAGCGCTTACTTTGTGCCAGACAACATACTAAGCACTGGAGTAGTTACAAGTTAATCAGGTCGGACACTGTCCTTGCTCCACGTGGGGCTCACCCTCATAATCCGCATTCAACAGATGAGGTCACGGAGGCCCAGAGAAGTGAAGTGACTTGCCCAGGGTCACACAGCAGACAAGCGGTGGAGCTGGGATTAGGATCCAGGTTCTTCTGACTCCCAGACCTGGGCTGTATCCACTAGGCCTCACTGCTTCTATACTTGGAGTATCTGGAAACTCGAGATGGGAGAGTTGGGGGTGGATAGGGTGCTCCCCAGTGACATGCTTTGTTTGGGGGTGCGGGCATGGTTTGGCATTTGAAGGCCAAGTTTCATGCCCCAGTGAAAGTGAGGGGCCTGTGTCGCAGATTTGGTGCGCTGGAGAGATTTTCAACTAGGCCTGACAAGTCTTGATAATAATAATAATAATGTTGGTATTTGTTAAGCGCTTACTATGTGCAGAGCATTGTTCTAAGCGCTGGGGTAGACTCAGGGTAATCAGATGGTCCCACGCGAGGCTCACAGTCACAGTCTTTATGGGATGGGGGTGTGCACGGGGACGGCTAGAGGGAGTGTGACATGCAGGGCGGTCGTGGGGGGCGGGAACGGTGCAATGTCTACCACTAGAAATGTCGGCTTGTCTTTTCTCAGACCACATAATCCATTACGGAGGGGCGGCGGGTAGTGTTACCTGAAGGAGCAGGGTGTAAAACCGGGAGACAAATTTAGAAGGAACCACGAAGTAATTTCCCTCCCCGCCCTCCCCCTTCATTCCTCTCCCTCCTCCTCCCTTTCCTGTCCGGGATCGGAGAGTTGTGCAGAGTGGTGCGTTTGCGGTGGCTTCTTCTCCATTCCCCAAAGTGCCGAGCTAGTGGCGGAAGGTGCCACCTCACTCCCAGACCGACTAGCGTACTAGCGCGTGGCTTGGTTTTTCATTGCGTGGACCCTCAGGGCACTGGAAGACCTCCCCTGTTGTGCAGCAGGGAGGGAGGCAAAGCAGAACAGCCCTTTTTTCCCCCCCACCCCTGCCTCCCCCACACTCAAAAGGCAGCCCGAGCTAAAGAGCTTCCTGAGGTGATGTGACCTTCCTTGCAGAGTATACCCGCCTGCCTGTCTTTTGGTCTGTCTTGCCTGCTTACGTTATTTTCCTCGTCGTCTTTTTGCGGTAGTTATACGATGGGGCCCGATCCAAAAAAAGGTTCCATGACCAGTCTGAATTTTCTGCCTTCAGAACAAACGAAAGGCATGGTTCAGAAACTCCCCCTTTTCACTCACTGAGAAGTCGAGGGAGCCCCGAGAGAGGAGAGAGTTGCTGGAATCGATGCTGGGAAGCGGAGTTCCTAGGTGACTGACTTGCTTTGTTTGAGGCAGAATAGGTCGGAGGTTGTGAGGCAGAACTCCACAGGGACTCGGGCTTTATCGGGCTGTATACACCTCGGTGCGGTATACAATGTATGATAACGAGAATATACAGAGCTCTGGAAGTACTAGTATGAAATAAAACTGGCCTATGTAGGTTGGAGGCCAGGCAGCAAGCTACCGGGCTCAGGTTTCCCCGTTCCCCCCCCCCCCCTCGGGGAAAGGATAGCATTTGATTGAAGCTTCCCTTGGTTCTTGACTCCCATGGGATAGTAGTTCTGAAATCTAAGACCGGCCCGCCATCTCCTTTTCTCTCTCCATCTCCCCGTCTCTCTTCCTGCTCGCTCGCTCTCTTTCCCCCGGAAAGCCTTTGTGCCGAAAGAGCTTCAGTAGGCACGAATTGCCGGTCTCTCAAAGAATGTCTTGCCGCCTCTGCTGACATTGTTTTTACCAGACCAGCAGTTCCCCCCCCCCCACCCCTTCAGCTCCGTCTTTTAAGCAGATGGTTTTACTGTGTGAAGGCAATCTGGTAAGGTCCTTTTGAGCAGGGATCCTGTGTACCCACTCTATTGTACTCTCCCAAGCGCCTAGTACACTGCTTCGCACATAGTTAAGCGCTCAATAAGTGCTTGATGGATTGATTGACTGGAAACAGTTTGCAGCCTGCCCCCTCATATCTTTACTGTCTCTTGAAACCCGAACCATTAACTCTGAGTGACCTGGAGGGAAGGGGTTTTGCTCCTGTTGGTTGGTTGTTGCTGCTCAAAGAGAAGCAGTGTGGCCTAATGGAAAGAGTCTGGGCCTGGGAAATCATAAGACCTGGGTTCTAATTACACTTCTGTTATTTGCCGGCTGTGTGACTTTGGGAAAGTCACATAACTTCTCAGTGTCTCAGTTTCCCCATCGGCAACCTGGGAGTTCATTTCTTGTTCTGTGAGTCCCATGTGGGAAAGGGACTATGTGTCCGATCTTATCGTCCTGTATCCTCCTCAGCGTTTGGTATTCATTCGGTCATATTTATTGACTGCTTACTATGTGCAGAGCACTGTACCTAGCGCATGGGAGAGTACAAAACAACAGTAAGACACATTCCCTGCCCACAGGGAACTTACAGTCTAAAGGACTGCACAGTGCTTGGCACATGGTAAAGGCTTAAATATCTTTATCATGAAAGATGAGCTGAGCCATATTGAAAATGAGATTTAATTAGGAAAAATGGCTAGGCCAGTTAGAAAGAGTTCTTTACAGATCCAAAGTTTAAGTATCTGGGGGCACAAATAATTTAGGAAAGAATAAATGAACTACAGAAATGTCCAAACTATGTAAATCCCACAGCAACAAGCCCACCCATATTCTATACATGACTCTTGTCATGGCATTTCCAGTCAAAACACCAGTGGAGGCAACAACCCCATCCTTATTTATTATTTCATTTGTGGAATTTTTCAGGATTCAACAACTACAGCTCACTCCTTATCACTCCTCTTCCCTCCCTATGACAGGCATTGAAAATTTGGTAGATCTATATAGCATGAGGTTGCTTGTAGTCTTGATTGCTTAATACAGTGCTCTACACACAATAAGCACCCAATAAATGCAAATGATTGAGTGATTGATTGATAGGCCCCCTAGTTGAGAGCAGTCTTCAGCGTGTTGAGTGCAAAAGGTGCATGAAATAGACTTTTCCAAGTGGCCAGAAGGAGACAGCACCAGCCAACCTTGTTTCCAAGTAAAGACGACCACCCCCTTCTTAGATTAGGCCGAGTAAAAGACCCGAGGAGTGCCCAGAGAGTGAGGCAAATAGAGAAGTTCTGCGGGTGGGTGTGTAAGTAAACAAAGTGAGTAATCTTTGTCTAGATTCTAGAACATAGTTTTGAGTCAAGTGAAGCAGGGTGGCTTCCAAGGCCTTCTGACAATTTGGTTATCCCCCCATGGAGGGTGTATTTGTCCGATATCGTTATCTCTTATCCTGGTGAGAAGTTTATAACGAAAACTAATGCCTTTCTTAAGTCATAAAATGAGGCTTGTATGATTATTTAATTAAAATCTATTTAAGGACCGATTAGGCGTGTAATTTGCACTAATAATGACGATTATGGAAATGTTCGTCTTAACTAAAAATCATAAAGGAAACATTTTGATCAGTGGGGCGACCAGCGAGTTGAGAAATTTCTATGGTCCTAGAGGCCCAGACTGCCCTGGAGCAGCACCGGGGGTGCCTTCCAGAGGGACGTTAAGACCAAGGCTCTCTGTACGGTCTTCCTTCTGCTTTGGTGACTTTAGAAATGAGTTTTGGGCTAACTTGATATTCCCAGAGTGGAAGAACTCCCCTTGGGGCTCAGGCCAAGAAAGGGAATGAGGAGAAACAGAGAGGGAGGGGATACAGGTGGGCAATCATCCCCCCCCCCCCGACCTCGACTGTCTGAACATGATACAATTTTCGAGGTAGGGAGAGAGATAATGGGTGGAGTTCGGTGGTCCCCCCCCAAAAAGCAAGCTGTGACAAGCAGGGTGAGGAGCAGCGTGACTTATTAGAAAGAGCAGGGGTCTGGGAGTCAGTTCCGCCACTTGTCCGCCTTGGGACTTTGGGCAAGTCATTTAACTATTCTGTGCCTCAGTCACCTCATCTGTAAGATGGGGATTCGAGACCCATTCTCCCTCCTACTTAGAGTGCCATCCCAGTGTAGGACAGGCACCATGTCTGACCTGATTATCTCATACCTTCCTCAGCGCTTAGAACAGTGCTTGACCCACAGCGAGTGCTTAATAAGTACCACAGTTGTCACTCTCATTAAGCGGGGCTCCCCTCTCTCTGGAGGTACGGGGTCATGGGAGGGAGGGAGGGAGAGTGAGAGAGAGAGAGAGAGAGACCCAGGGACCGAGACGGAGAATGCGGGAGAAGGGGAGAAGAGAGAGGGGGTCCCTTGTTCGGAAGGAGCCAGCTGCGGTGGTTGGTGCTAAGACACCGAAGGCAGACACAGTGCTGCTGTTGTTGGTTTGATCTCTAACTGTGGATTGTTAGTCTGGATTTAACTATGTGGTAAGGGGGGAATGTGAAGGCTGTTTACAGCTAGTGCAAATAATGTGACAGCTGCTGGAGTGTGAGCAGCCCGCGCCTCTTCGGCACTTACACAAAGCTCTCACTATGGGAGCAAGCGGCAAGCGGAGGACAGGACGGAGCTGAGAACGCGCACTCCTCCCCGGTTGGGGGGCGGAGGGGGTGGGTTCCCGGCCCTCCCCGGGCCGGAGAGGAGAACGCCACGTTTCCCGACCGGTTTCCGCCTCTCCTCACGTAGCCGGCCGGACCGGGCCCGGGCAGAGGGGAGGGCGGAAGCTGGGCCTGATCCACGTTCCGGGCCTGTTGGTGCCAGGGTGGAAGGCCCCATCCCCTCCCCCGGGCCCCCAGAGGCACCTCTGAGTTGGGGCATCTGTGTTCCGTAGTTTCTTTAACCTTTTTCAAAAACTTCAAGCAGACCTTGGGAAGACCTGCATTCCGCATTCCGGAAGTGTGAAAGGTACGGCGGAGGGAGGAAGGTCTCCCGTGAACGGCGGAGTACGGTGGAGTTGCTGAACTAGGCATATAGGAAGCGTTGCTCCCGGAGGCATTGAGCTGTTGGAATTTCACTCACGTAACTGGGGACCGAATAACAAATGCAAGTGTGTACATTTCGGCACTTGGAGGATTATGATGCTTTTTTCATTTTTTGGGGGGAGGGAAGGGGGCTGTATTTTTGAAGTCACTTCAGTATCTCTTCCCTTGGCCTGCTCGGATTCTTTCTCTCCCCTCCACCCCCCTGACTCCCCCTCCCCGAGGCCGCCTGTCTAAATGCGGGAACCGAAGGTGTGGTCCTGGAAGCCATACACGATACCACCCACTCGGCGACATTAAACTGCACTGCACACTGCCACAAGCCTTCCAGTGAGTTCCTGGTCCGGAGCCAAGAGCGGCTCTGAGCAAAGGGAAAAAGCAGTTGGTCGACGTAGATCACTCCAACCTCAGCTTGCTCTGCTGCCTTCTACAAAGTCTGTCTGGCAGCTTTCCTCTCTCCGTCTCACCAGCCCTCTCCCCTCCCCATTCCCCCCTTCTGTCACCCCAACTCTCTTGCACCCCAGCCAGATTTGGCGATTATGAGGAAGCTTTAAGATGGGTGAACCGGGCTCTTTTTTTTTTTTATGTCTGCCCCGAGGCTCCTTCCGCTCATCCTGTCTTGGTACCGGTTCTGGGGTTCCCTAGGTCTCAGTCTAGAGGTCTCAATCCATTCCGTTCTCCCCACCACCCCCTCCTGACTTCCAGTTTAAGGTGGACTTGGCAAATTAAGTTGGGCGACAGTGAGAGATAGGAGATGCCTGGTAGTGATCTTCAGCGTCAGTTCTATAAATTAGCCTCTTTATATGACGTGGGCCATTTTCAGTAGGAATGTTGCTTGCGAAACTAGTTTCGCCTTGGAGCAAAGGCGGAAAGATAAACAAGTCTGCAACGCCAAAACACTGGCGATCTCTTTCTTCTAAACCTCTTAAAGCAACCGAGCAGCATTTCCAGGATTAGGTTGTAGGGGCCCGTGTGGAAGGACTCTTGGTTGGCTTCGCTTTTTTTTTTAAAAGCAAATGCAAATTAGAGAAAAATAATTTTCTTTCAACGATATGCAATGTATTAGTCACTTGTTATCGTGCTTAGAGGCAGACCTCATTTGCACGTCTGCCAACTAGCTCACATCTGCTCAGAGCTGTTCAGGGCATTTTAACCTTGGCGGTGTCGTGTCGTAGTTCCACGGATCAAGAACGAGTAATTAAAGCTCTAAGCAGCTACAAAAATTCATAGGTCCCCATCTGTATCGCAGTTGTTCCACCGCTTTGTTTCGGTGCTTGGAGTTACAAGATCGAAAAGCGGAGAGATTGAATTCTTACCGTTCCATATTTAAAAGGAACGTGTTTCTCCCTTTTTTACTCCCCCCCGCTCCCCACACCCCATCCCTTCCCCCTACTCTTTCCTCCCACTTCCTCCCCTAGATCTTCTCCAAGTTGATGTAAGGCAGCTCTTTTATCTATGGGACATCACTTCAGAGGGAAACTTTATTAAAAAAACACACGCACACACACACACACACTCTTTAAAACTCCTCCATAGTTCTTGGATTACACATAAATACAAATGAGATGGTTTGGGTTATTTTTAATTTTATTTCTTTCTTGCCGCGGGGGGATGTGGAGAAGGGAGGGCTTCCTAGGCCGGGGGCCCCCCGCTCTGCCTCCGGATAAGACGAGAAAGAAATATGGCATTCCGGACGCCACTTGGAATTTTTTCCTAGACCCCAGTAAAGCCGTTGGACTGAGTGTTGCAATCCCCCTAGGCTTTCTTGTATGGTAGAGAGAGGTCACTGTTGAATCTGCTCTGAGTTTTCCCCTCGTTGCAACACAGAAGGCCTGGGTTCTAATCCTGGCTCAGCCACTTGTCTGCTAGGTGACCTTGGGCAAGTCATTTAACTTTCCATGCCTCAGTTACCTCATCTGTAAAATGGGGATTAAGACTATGAGCTCCACGTGGTCCATGAACCGTGTCCAACCTGATTGTCTTGTACCTCCCCCAGCGCTTAGTACTGTGCCTGGCACACAATAAGTACTTAACAAATATCATTAGAAAAAAAACAAACAGGCCTCGGTCAGTGCAAAAGCACATACATCTAGGAGAAGAGTTAGTTAGAAAGTTACCAAGGACCTCCCCCCCGCCCCCCGATCCCACCCTCCAACACACCTCCACACGGAGGTGACTTTTGTTCCAGGGCCTCCAATTTCTGTGTCCTCTCTTAGGTCTCCTTACAGTAGTCTGACCCTCAGTCCCGAGTGAGGGCAAGACATCTTTGAGTCTAAACACACCTTCTGCAAAAAAGAAATACTAGGGACTGTGAGGAACATCTCCTTCCACACGCCCCAAAGGGCAGCGAGACATTCGAGGCAGCAAAAGAAACCAAGTTTAATATCTGGCAGTGCTCGCGCGCCCGGCCATTTGCGGTATAATGAGAAGCTGCCTTCCTCTCCCCGGAGACTCTCCCTTCATTCAGGCTCTGGGGCTGTGTGTGCGCGCACGCGTGTGTGTGTGTGTGTGTGTGTGTCGGGGGGGGGCACCTAATCAATCAGCCTCTCAGAGCCGTTACTCTGAAAATGAGGGGAACCACAGGATCTGTCAGCCACGATTATGCAAAAATCAACTCGCTCCTGATCAATATCTGCAGACGTCCTCTGTGCGCATCGGCGAAACTGCCTCTGTCCGTGTCCCGTCCCCCCATCTCCAGCGCCCTCCATCCGTCTCTCCTGTTCGGCCGCCTTTCTCTGGGGTGGGGCTGCCCACCGGGTTTGCCAGAGGAGACGATCCGGGGCACGTAGCGGGGGCGAGTCCTAGAGGAATTGCCTGGCGGGGGGAGGGAGGGGAAGGGGGTTTCCATCCCCTCCCCGCTCAGCGGGGATGAGCGAGACGGCGGCAACTGAAACGTGCCGATTCTCTCCGAGGATCGTTTTGCGGAAGCCGTGCTCGTGCACCGTTTATTCCAACTCCGATCACGGACGGACATCCCTTCTGGCCATCCGTGGGGGTTGGATTCTCTTTCTCCCTTCCCTTCCCTCCGACCCAAAGTTTTCCGTCTGCAACATCGAGGAGGGTTTGGGATGGAGAGGGGAGGGACCCGAGAAGCGTGAGAGAAGAAAAAATTGGGGGAGGACACGGAAAATACATGGGTACAAGGTATCCGGGTGTCCGTTGCTAGCTTGACCGGACAAGTGGAAAAAAAATTAACCGTGGAGAGTGGGTGGAGAGGGAGAGATGGAGCCGGCCTGCAGAGAGACAACGGAGCGATGCCAAGACTGCAGGCCGTGAAGGGTTAAGCCGGGGTGGGGCGGGCGGGGAGTCCGGGCCTGTCTCTGGGAGAGACTTTGCTCGGGGTATGAAATGTTAGCTTAATTACCTGAAGTGCACGTTTGCGGTGGCCTGCCCCCCGTACCGCCTTCCCCCCACCTCCCCCGCTGTCGCCTCAGCAGCCTGCGATCTGCCGCCGCTGCCGCCTGTTGTCTCTGGCAGCGGAAACCTCGCTCTCGTGTCCGTGTGTGTGTGTGTGTGTGTAGTGTGTGTGTAGCGTGTCTCTGTGTGTAGCGTGTGTGCGCGCGTAAAAGTAAAATGGCGCGCCTGGGCTGAGCTTGGGAGAGGCAGCGCGGAGGCGATTAATATACCCAGGGGCCCCCCGGGAGAGGCTGTTTAGGGAGGAGAGCTGGGAAACGGGGGGAATTAGGGGAGGGGTACTGAGGTGTGTCTGGGGGGGCTCTTTGGCAGCCAAGCGGTGTCCCTCTGGACCTTGTCCACCCAGGCAAGAGAGCGGATGGGGGAGCGAGGGCCAGCCATGAGAAGGTTGGGGGGAGGAAAGGAGATTGCGCTTGATTCAGCTGGCCGCAGCCAGAGGAGGAGGAAGATGAAGAAGGAGGAGGAGGAAGAGAGGGAGGAGGAAGAGGAGGAGAAGGAGGAGAGGGGAAGCTCCCATCCCCAGTTTGCGCCACAGAAAATCCCTTTGTTGTTGATTGCACCCGGCCGGGGAAGCGCTTTTCCGCTCTGGTTCCGTGATTTGTGTAGGGAGAGTGGGGGTGGGGAGCCATGGAGAGAGCGGCGGAAGGGAGAGGTGCCGTGACGTTTGCCAAGTTCAAAAATCCCAGCGCTAAATTGGGTTCTCGTTCCCTAGGCCTGTCCCTCCCACCCCCTCCCCAACCCCCCGATAGACGTCTCGCCCTCCCCCTCCATGTAACCCCGAAACTGATGCGTCCGATCCCTTTTATTTCTCCCTTAAAAAACTCTACATTCTGAAAAGACAAAATGACCAGGGAGATCCACCTGCAAATCCCTGGAAGAAGAGAGGGCGAAAAACGTTCTGGGTGCCCGTAAGGGTCATCGTTCTTTTTAACTTCCTCTTAGCCTGTGGGGGCCCCCCGCTTCCCTCTGAGGCTAAATGTATCATTACTAATGCAAAACTTAAGAGGGGGAAGTGGTGAAGATGGGGAGCCAACAGAGGAGAGGCATGCGTCTGTCCCGGGGAGATAGAGAAATATTTACGGCTGGGGGTGGGGGGCGGAAGAGGAGAGCGTGCATTTTTCGGTGGCGCTGAAACGACTTTCTTCTCGTCATCGCCCGAGAAGAGCGAGTGATTCCGGCTCCCTTTCCTCCGGTTCCCTTTCCTTCCCTCCACCTCGGGCCCTTTCCCCACCAGCCACGTCTCTCGTTCCCCTCAGAACCCCCTTGTCTTCCCCAGGAGTGACACACGCCCCCACACCGAGGGGAGACGGACGGACGGATGGACACACAAACACTCACACAGCGAGCGGGAGGAAGGGAGGGAGAGGCGGCAGAGGCTGGCTCCAGCTGCCCTCAAATGGCACAGCCGTGTTTTGTTTACCCGGTGGAAAGTCCTGGTAGCCTCACGCCACACGTGACAGTGCAGGAGCCTCGGGACATCCGTGCGGGAGGGGGAGGTGGGGGGGCGCGCGGAAGGAGGGAGGGAAGGGAGGGAAGACGGGAGGAGAGAGGAGCCGCCGCCGCCAGCACGAGGATAAAATCGTCCTTTCCCCCTTTATATAAAAAGAGGAATCTTAAAATAGACCCTCCATCATCCCCTCCTCCTCTTTACACCGAAATGTAGCGCTGTTGTGCATGACTCACTGTGTTCGAAGCGGCCCGAGAACCAGCCAGCCAGCCAGCCAGCCAGTGAGGAGGCGCTTCGGCTGGTCATTGTAGTTAGCTTTATGGTTAAATGAAATACCACACGTCGCGGGTAAAGGTCAAACCGTCTCCGCTAATCCGCCGGTACGGAGCGGCCACTCTGCTCCTCATTCTCTCCCCCGCACCCCTGCCCCTCTCCCTTCCCTCCAGCTCACGCTCTGCTAAAAAACCGTGTCGGGTCAGCGACTCCATAGGTCCCGGGGTGGGGGCGGGGGGTGGGAATCACCTTGGACGCGGGAAAACCGAGAAGCTCCGCCAACCTCATAAGAAACCCAGGGTGTTGCTGAGGGGGAGCTTGGGATTTGATCGTTGCTTCTAGAAATCAGCGATGCTCCGTGGACCGCCCCCGTAGGCACTGCAGTCCGACCAGGCAAAAAGAGGGGATTTTAATAAATCCCCTGCATGCGAAAGCCAGACAGGTTGTTATGATAACTAATCTGTTCGAGGTGGCCGGGGGCCCATGGCCCAGGGTACTAAGAGGCCTCGATCCCCAACCCGAGATTAAGCGTCTCGAGTGGGAGACGAGCGTGTTTCCTGCTGACAGAGGCGTGCGCAGTCACCCTCCACACAGGCACTATTTTAAACGATCAGCTCCAGGAACGACGGTTACAACAGTCCAGAAGAGAATTTGAGAAACTCTGTGGGGCGGGCGGGGAAATCGCCGATTGCATTGTTTTAATTTCCGAGAGTAGAGATGGGGTGGTTCGACTACTTTTTAATCTGTTAGGGGCCCGCTCGACTAGCACGACGGATGGACTTTAAACCCGGGCAGCGCTCGCCCCATGCCTGCAGTTGTGCCGATGTTGGTTTGCGGGCTAAGGCAGTGGAAACGGGCACTATGCCAGGAGAAGCCGAGGGCGCCAAAAGGGATTTTGTGTGCCGATGCGTTCTTTACAAACTCATTATTCTCCCTCCCTTTCTCGTTGGCTCTCTCCCCTTCCCCCTTTCCGTTCCGTCCCTCCTCTCTCTTACACGTTCACGTTTTTACTTGCATCCTTAGTACGGGGAATCAGAAAAGTGTGTCAGAGGCGAAGAGGGGTCACTTTCACCCCCCTCCCCGCTCCCTTCCCCCCCTCCCCACCCTGTTTGCCACAGGCCTCGCTCTCGAAGAAGTAAACACGAGCCGCTGTCTCTCTCTCCCCGGCCCCCGGTGCTGGCTTCCTCCTGTTACCATGCCAAAAGCTCGCTCTGCTAACAAAAACTTCACTGCTGGCGTCAGCCAAATGGCAGCACCAAGTTCGTGTTACGAGTGAGACGCTGAGGGAGGCAGGGTGGGCTTTCTTCCTCTCCCCTCCTCCCTCCCTCGCCGGTTTTTCTTTTTCTCTCTCTATCCTGTCCCCCCACTCCTGAGAGAGGAGTGTATGTGGGGGGGCAAAGCAGAGGAGAAAGTGTTTGTATTTTGCAACGCGGGTCTCCTCTGAGAACTGGGTGTACCAGTAGTAGCGTGCTCCAGCGGTGACTGCCTTTTTTGTTTGTTCTTTAAAAATCAAACACCCCATTCCCCACTTACCTCACCCCCCCCCCCCAAATAAAAAGCTTATCTGGAGCAAAGGTTCGGGTGAGTGGCTCCTACTTGAAATAGGTTAGTGTTCGGAGGGGCTTTGACGGCCAATTTTGTGCATCTTGGCAGTGCTGGGCGTGTGCTGTTTGTGTGAGGTGAGCGATACATTCGCGAATCAGCCTCTAAATATAGCAGCAGAGGGCTCGATCGGCAAGGCACCTCTAGGAGGAAATTCCTTCTTCTGCCGACAGGAATCGGCTCCGCACACCCCTCTCCCCAGATCTCCTGGGAGGGTGGGAGAGAGCCGGTCCGATGGTTGGGAAAGGGGCACTGGGTGGGAAATCTAAAGTCTGTCCTTTACTGGGCCCAGGACTGCAGCTCCTCAGGAGATAACAACCCAAGATTGAAAGCATTAGCCAAGTCCAAATTTAGTCGTTTCTGGGGAAATGCTTTATGATTGGCATTGAGAAGCTAAACACTGGGAAGGGGGGGAGGCTCGATCCCTCCCCCCAAACCACGCTTCCTTGCAGACGCTCTCCACTTACACCCTGCGATTCATCTTGGCCCTTCAGTTTCCTGTTCCCTTCCCTTCTCCCTTTCCCCTTCTCTCTCCACCTCTCCTCTTCCCCTCCTCCTCCTCCTCTCCCCACGGCTCCCTCCAAGCTTAGGGCAGTCCCAGGGTGGGGAGAGAGGAGAATACTACATCTCTCTAATGGCCTGGGACCGGGGTGGTGTTGGTGTAAAAGGGAATTTGGGCTGCAAAGCGACTCTGCCTCCTAGTAAAAAGATTTCTGTAGGCTCTTGGGGCGGCTTATTTGGGCGGTGGAATAGAGTGTTTTTGTGTGTCTGCTTGTTTAACGTGGCCCTTTCTTTTGCTCTGCTTCTCCCTCTGCCGGGGGGGGGGGGGGGGGGATACAAAGAGTTAAAGTCTGTTGCTTGTTGCAATGAAATTATAGCTGGCAGTGGCGCCTCTGTTTGTTCAACAGACCTCCACTTTTAAACAGTTCACAAAAAGTTCATGGGGCAGCAAAAGATTATAAATATATATATAGCATATATTTATAATATGTATGTTTGTGTGAGTGTGTGTACGTGCACTGCAGCAGGACGGAAGAACCCTCTCTTCTAGCTCCACCCTGCCTTCAGATGTATACACACGCACACACACACACACACACACACACACGCTCACACTCAAAAATACCCACCCTCACACACGCTCAGAGCGCAGTCCTTGAAACAGCCAGAGGAAACTCTTCCCCGCCTCTGAACCAAGGCTTTGACATCAGGTGTTAGTTCTCAGCATTAAAAGTGTACTGTGTATCATCAGTGGTATTTACTGAGCGATAGCTATGTGCACTGTACTAAACGCTTGGGAGAGTAATAATAATGATGATGGTGTTCATTAAGGGCTTACTATTGTGCCAGGCCTTGTAGTAAGCGTTAGGATAGATACGAGATAATCTAATCGGGTCGGAAACAGTCCCTGTTTCGCATAGGGCTTGCAGTCTCAATACAACAGAGTACAGTACGGCAGAGTTGTCAGACAATGAGTTTACAGTCTAGAGATGAGCTCTTCTAGTTGAAGACGTGATTCCAGAAATCAACATCTCCCCCTCCCCACCCCCACCACCTGCTTATTTCTATAATAATAATTATGGTTACTTGTTAAGCACTTGGTTTGTGCCAAGCAGTGTCCTAAGCACTGGAGTAGATACAAGTTAATCAGGTAGGGCACAGTGCCTGTCCGCCATGGGGCTCACACTCTTAATCTCTATTTTACAGTTGAGGTCACTAAGGCCCAGAGAGGTGAAGTGACTTGCCCAAGGTCACACAGCAGGCAAGTGGCAGAGCTGGGATTAGAACGTAGGTCCTTCTGACTCCCAGGCCAATGCTCTATCCACTAATAATGATTGTATTTCTTAAGCACTGTTTTAAGCGCTGGAGCCACACCACTTCTACTTTCAAAGTTACTGAAATGCATTCAGCCCAGTGAAGTCTCATCTGGGCAGCAATAGGGGTGGGTAGAGGATGGCTCAGGCTAAGGGGAAGTGCAGTAGTTTTGGGGAAGGGAAGCGGCAGGTTGTCTGACAGTACTTGGACGAGAAGCAGCGTGGCTCAGTGGAAAGAGCATGGGCTTGGGAGTCAGAGGTCATGGGTTTGAATCCCAGCTCTTCCACTTGTTAGCTGTGTGACTGTGGGCAAGTCACTTCACTTCTCTGTGCCTCAGTTACCTCCTCTGTAAAATGGGGATTAAGACTGAGCCAACCTGATTACTCTTTATCTACCCCAGCACTTAGAACAGTGCTCTGTGTGTAGTAAGCGCTTAACAAATACCAACACTGTTATTATTATTATTATTACTGTTGAGTGGTAGGATGTCCCATAGGTGGGATAATGGAGAGTTGAAACGACGATCTGGGTGAATCTGGTCCATGTATTTTTCCATCCGAATGATATTAAAAAATAAAAAAAAAGACAGCCCTCCCCACCCCCACTGCCCCGCTAAAAAAGCCACCCTCGAATAATTCCCTTTCTTCACCTCCCCGACCAGCCTTCCTTAAAGATCTGCTCACTTCCTCTTGCCAGTGCCCGAGAAAGAAGATGGGATTCCAGACTCCCTCATCAAGTTACGGGATGGGAGGCAGAGGGGATGGGAGGCAGAGGGGATGGGAGGCAGAGGGGATGGGAGGCAGAGGTTGATGGGGAGAAGGGGAAGGTGGGGGAGGGAGAAGAGAGGTTTAATGTTCCTTATCAGCTCCAACTTCAAGACTTGAATCCTTCTCAGCTCCTTCGGCCCCATAGTTAGTTTCATTCAGGCTGGCGTCTTGGTCTGGTGTCCAGTTCAAGCCAGTAACCCTCTCGCCCCTAACGTCATTTTAGCATTTCATCATTGCAGATGTCAAGGGAGTGACACGTTTAATTCAGGGAGTTGTGGCTGATGTTAACGATACCCTTCCAAGAAGGAAGCGCATTAGCACAGGTCCTCTAATAAGTGATACTGGAACTCTCTAAAATTCATTTAATGGTGGTGTGCACATGTCTGTGTGTGTGTGTGTGTGTGTGTGTGTGTGTGTGTGTATGCACGTGCACGCGAGAGGTTGGTCTTAGGAAACCAAGGGTTCCCCCCACCCCTTCCAACCTTGCCCTTCCACTCCTTCCCACGTGACTTGGTGGGTCCGTTCCGTTCAGACGAGACGGTGCATGGGTGGCTACTAAATTGTACGTGAAACGTTAAATCAATCTCTTCGTGCTGCTGTTGTGGGCCTATTGAAAACATCACGAGCCGTGCATCTGGAAAACAGTAAATCTGTCGGGGAAACCATCTTCCCGGTGAAATAACTCCTTCTGAATAATGCGCTCCTCTCTCATCTCTACAAGATTTCTGTGCCCCCTCGGTTGGCCTTGCAACCCCCCACCCCCTTTTCCTTTTTCATCATTGACCTATAACTGTTCCAGGATAGAACAGACTTTTCGTCGGCAGACAGTGTTTATAGGTGGGGTGGGGAGAATTGTGGACAGAATGTTTCCCTAGAAAAAGCGATATAGAGGGATTTCCTAATGTCGGGTCCCCACCTTTCCGTACCCCCCCCCTCCTCCCCTCCCCTTTCCCCCTTCCGCCTCTGGAAAACAGAATGTGTGGTGCCTCAAAGCGACCTCATACAATCTGGTCCCCTGCTCAGTATAAATGTAAAAGCAATCATTTGCATATTTTGCAGGCTAACAAAGGAAACGCGTCTACTTGAGGAACATTTGTGCTTTCGGAAACCGTGTGGGTGTGTGCGCTGTGTGCGCTGTGTGCGTGTTTGCGTGTGTGTGTGTGTGTGTGTGTGTGTGTGTGTGAAAACTCCCCTGATGGCCACAGAGGCCAATGATTTCACGGGCACGAGTGTGCAGCGCGGGTGAAAATATACAGACCGTGCACTCCAGGGTGGGGGCGGCATGCTGTGCTTGCGAAGGAGGAAAGTAGGGGGGGGATATCCTGGGCATTAAAGGCTCCCCTACTTATTAACCCAGCATTTAGCAGCAGGATGCGGGCTGAAACTCAGTCAAAAGAAACGACTCAACCTCCAAAGAGCAATTAAAATCCTGCACTGGGATAAATCACGCGCTGCGATAATCCTGTTAATAAAACGCAGCTTGTCCTGACACTTCACTCATGCAGCAAACTAGAATTTAATGCAGGCGGGAGATAGAATTAGGAAGGAAAGGAATGGAAGAGAGACGGGTCCCCCAAAACCTCACCCCTCCACCCCCCAGTCCTCTCCTCCTCTTCCTCTGTCCCCTTCTATGTAAGTGGGGGCCGAAACCCATCTCCATTTCACCTGCCTCCCCTCTCGGCCGCCTCGTGGATCCACCCGCAGTGCTAATACTGCGATGCTGCTCGCTAATGATTTCTTTTCCCGAGGGAGCAGGTGTCATTGAATTACTCAGCGCGCACCCACAGTAGTGCTGAGGCGAAAGCGCCCCGGGTCCGGGTCGGGTGCTTAATCTAATCAAGGGGTGGGGCCCTCCCACTGACTATTTTTAACCCGCCATCTCTAAATTATTCACGTGGCAGCATTTGGAGGCGCATTTGCCCTGGCCGAGAAGTCCTTTCCACTCAAAGGACCTGCCTTTTGGTGTCCCCACTTCTCCTTTCCCGTCCCTCAACTTAAAATCAATAACTTTGGGCAGGATTAATAGCATTTGTGTGTGTGTGTGTGTGTGTGTGCGTGCATGTGTGTGCATGCGTGTGTGTGTGTGTGCGTGCGTGTGTGTGTGTCTTGGAGTTTTTCATAACGTCGCTTCTCTCTAATCCAGCCAGCCCGTTGGCCTGTCAGACGGTTTCTCCTAAAGTCGGAGGAAATGCTCAAGGGAAACTTTGGGGCCGGGGGTGATGGGGAGATTGTGGCAGAGGCAGGTCCACTGGACGTAGGGTGCTTGTTCATTTTCTTGATAAGTGCCAGGGTATAGCTCCCATCCCCCCCAACCTATAAATGCCCTCCATTTGCTCCTTTATTGCAGGGTATCTTCCTCAGTGCTCAATGCAGGCCGCTCACTCCCCTCACCAATTCTGCATTCATTATTAATTACCCAGAGGGAGGGAGAGATTGGCCTGCCCGCTCTAGTGCACTGTTCCTCCTCCTCCTCCTCCTCTTCCTTCTCCTCCAGCCTTCTCAACTTTGTGCGTTTTTTTCTTTCTTATCATTTCAATAGACTAAAACCGTGAGGAAAAGCTGCAATTTGAGAAGACGTCATGCTTTCTGCAACTCCCCTGTATGGCAACGTACATAGCTGGATGAGCAATGAAAGGGTCCGCATGTGTGGAATTAACGAAGAGAGGTAAACACTCCCTTTTCTGGGCTCCTCCCCCCACCCACCGCAAAGCCTCCAGTGTAGGGAGGGATTTTGAAGCCTCTTCCTCTCAGCATGCCCCCCCCCTCCTCCCCCCCCCCCCCCCCCCCCGTCCCCAGGGGGTGGGAGTGGGTAGGGGACTGCTGACAGACCCAGGCAGCCCGTGATTTACAGTTTTAACAGGCAACCCGGCTCAGTGAAGCATTGACGCCCTTTAAAAGATTAGCCCCTAAAGCGGCCTTCCGATGCACTTTCGTACTTAATTTATTATTTCATATTTATGAAGGAGAATTAATCCCAGTCTATACGCTGCTTTAACTCGAAATGTCAGGCTCCGGGGCCCAGGTGGAGCGACGTCGAATGCGCGTTCAGAACAAATAGTTTGCTCAGTAATAAACGGGGGAAGCCCCCGCTCCGCTCGCCCATTCCTGCCCCAGCTGGCCCTCCCGCTTCTTGTCCCGGGCTTCCTTCCGGTTCCGCTCCTGCTGCAACTCAGTCCCGTTCCTTAATCGGTAATTTCAGAGCGAGGGGTAGAGTCGGTTAAGCGTTCGATGATTGAAACTGCTCCTCTGGGTAATGATGAAACTTTCCTTCTGCTGAATGTCAGCAGTTCGGTCCCCGGCACCAAGGTGGATATTTTATGGCTGCTTTCGGGGACCACAAGTCCCCGAGCCTGCCTCACCAGGGCCGCTGCAGATGTGCAGCCTCCCAGCTTTTGCCCGGAACAGCTGACATTCATGCGATATTATTCGTGTCTGTGTGTTTTGGATCCTCCCTCCACCTCCCAACCCCCGGCCCGGCCGTCATTTCTCCCCAGACCATCAAATAGGGCTCGATTGTCTTGGTGGATACAAGTCATGTGGTAAATATCTAAAGGACTGTGCCTCGAAAAAGTTGGGGAATTTTCGGGGCCAGGTATGCACCTCCCAGTCTTGGACCTCGATGCCACGGATGATCCTGAGCAATCAAGTGTCTAGAGAGCAGGCTCGGGAGTCCAAAGGACCTAGGTTCCAATCCCGCCTCTGCCACTTGTCTGCTGTGTGCCTTGGGCAAATCAGTTAACTTCTCTGGGTCTCAGTTACCTTATCTGCAAAATGGGATTGAGATTGGGAGCCTTGTGTGGGACGGGCGACTGTGTCCAACCAGATTATCTGCCTGGCACATAGTAAGTGCATAATAAATACAATTATTAGTATTGTTATTAATGAGTCAATTCACCAATGGTATTTATTGAGCGCTCACTGTGCGCAGAGCACCGTCCGGAAGAGCTTGGGAGAGTACGATAGAATTGGTAGACACGATCCCTGCCCTCAAGGAGCTTTTGGTCTAGTGGGTGGAAACACCAGGGGGAAAAGAGGGTTCTCCTGACTACTTTTCCTAGCATCCCCATTGAAAGATTGGGTCGGGGAGGAAGGAGAATCTAGCTCTTTTGGATTATATACACATCTCACTGACCCACCCCACCGCTGCCCTCCATGACCAAGGGCAACACCTTTCCAACACCTTTCTTGGTGCATACGATTTCGAATGGTGCATAAGCGGGAATCTTCAGGGCCCCGTCTGTAGCGGGGAAACCTGAGAGAGTTGTATTATACTAAGCGGGGAATGTTTTCATACGGCTGGTGATTCCTCTTTAATAGGAAAATTCCAGTAAACGATGGCGAGGCCCCGAAAACCAGACTGGAACTGAGGGAAGAAAATCACTTAAACCACAGCGTGGTAAGAGATTAATGGCTTCCTACTGAAATAACTGAGGACTGCTTGTGTTCCGTGACCTTCGATGCTTTCTTCTGTGTTTCCTTTGAAAAATTAAAAGACCAAATTAAGGCAGAGGTTGGGAAAATTGTTGATGCTGGGAAATCTTTGGGATTAGGGGAAGGGGTAGAAGGGTGAGGCTGTCTAACAAGACCTGGTCGGTCTTGGGCACCTTTTCCAGGGAGTGCTTTGAGAGAGAAAGAGAGAGAGAGTGTGTGTGTGTGTGTGCACGTGCATGTGCACCTTTTCTAGTGGTGCAGCACTGGCTTTTAAGTTAGGAAGCCCATCAGCAAATCCAGGTGAATACATTTCAAGGCCTTCCACCTTGAGGTTTGGAGGATTTAACTTTCCAGTGAAAGATGATGCATTTGGCCATCTCTCAGTCGCTGGGGAGTAGGCGTCAAAATCTTAACCACCGTTTGACCCGTGGCCTTTCGATTGATTTGGGAGTGTTCCATTTAAGGCCTCTATTCACGTCTCCCGTGAAATCCGGGGTTGGGCTTGACCAACCCCTCCCGGCCATCTCTGAGGAAACCAGAAAGGGAAGTTATTGTTTGCTTGCCTAGGGAAACCCCGGCCCCATCCCAGAGGCCCTGAGGAGAGTAAAGCGGCCAGTCCTCTCAGTTTGAGCAAGTCTCAGTTGAGCTGCTGAAGTTTCAAGAGAGACGGACGAAGGAATAAGCGTCAGGCAGGCTCTGGGGGAGTTAAAGGAAGATCATTTCTTTCACGCCTATTCAGTGACTAAAAAGCAGGGGGAGAATGAGCAAGCTCCCAGGGTACAACTAGGAAAGGATTCTAAGCCACAGTCAAAGGCAACGGGGGAGAGTGGTTCCTATTCAGAATGGGCGGACAACCCCGGTCTCCACGCCCCCAAAAAAGAAACAGATACACTCTGGTCTCTCTTTTGGTGCCTGTCTCTGCGCCCCCCGGGAAACAAATGAGGTATCCACCCCCCAGCATAACGCCTTCCTCTCCATTTTCCGATTCTCCGCAGGTGGATGCCAGCCCAGCCCATCGCATCGACGGTCTTGCCGCCCTGGGTATGGACAGGACGGGACTCATCCGGGAAGGACTCCGAGTCCCCGGCAACATCGTCTACTCGAGCCTGTGCGGCCTGGGCTCGGAGAAGGGGCGGGATGCGGCCGGAGCCATGGCCAGCCTCGGCTTCACCCCGGAAAGAACCCCCGAGATGCCATTCAAGGCCAACCCTCCGGAGACGGCGGAGGCTCCTGCCGTCTCCGGGAAGCCCCCGAACGGCTTCAACGCCATATACAAGACGCCCCCCGGAATACAAAAAAGTTCGGTCCCCCCCGGGGAGACCCTCGGCTTGGACAGGGCCGCGAGCGACAAGCCGAGCTCGCTGAACATCAACGGTGCTAGCTACCTGAGGCTCCCTTGGGTTCACCCGTACATGGAGGGAGCCACCCCTGCCATCTACCCGTTCCTCGACTCACCAAATAAGTATTCCTTGAACATGTATAAGGCGTTGCTACCTCAGCAGTCGTACAGCCTCCCCCAGCACCTGGCCTACTCCCCCGTCTGCACCAACGGCGAGCGGTTCCTCTACCTGCCCCCATCCCACTACGTTGCCCCCCACATCCCGTCGTCCCTGGCGTCGCCCATGCGGCTCTCGGCCGCCTCGGCCTCCCCGGCCATCCCCCCGCTGGTGCACTGCCCGGAGAAGGGCCTGCCGTGGAAGATGGGGGTTGGCCCCGGGACCCCCGTGGAGGCCCACGCCTACCCCCACATCCAGAGCGGCAAGCAGCCCCGCGCCCCACCCGCCAAGGCACCCCCCACGGCCACCGCCAACCTCCCAGCCGACCCGGCCCTCCTGCTGCCCCCGTCGCCCCGGCCCTCGCCCAGGGTGCACCTGCCGGCCCCTCAGCCAGGGGACGCCTACTCGGAGTTCCACAAGCCGTACGCCCGGATCTCCACCTCCCCGTCTTCAGCCACCCTGCCCAAGCCCTACGCGAGCGTCGGCGGCGACTTCCCTCCCGCCCGGCCTCCTGGTGGCGGGAAGTTCCCTAAGCCCCACGAGGTGGGCGGCGAGGGCGCCCAGGCCCCGCCCGGGCACCCGGGCCGGAAACCGGTGGCCCACGAGAGGAAGGACGGCCGCTCGCCCCCTCTCCTGGAGAAGCAAGCGGCTACCAAAGATGTCACAGACAAGCCGCTGGACTTGTCGTCCAAAGTGGTGGATGCGGAGACCTCAAAGCCCGACCATGGGAAGAAGATGGCCCCTGCCGGGTTGGGCCACGGCCGGGCCGGTGGCGGGCTGGTGCTCCCAGGTGCCGACGTGCCCAAGGAGAGCCTGTCTCCGTCCGGGAACGGCTGCGCTCTCTACAGGCCCGACATCATCAGCACGGCCCCCTCTTCCTGGGTGGTGCCCGGGCCCGGCCCCAACGAAGACCTGGGCAGTGGCGGGAAGAGCGGGCCGTTGAAGAACAAGGCTTTGGACTGGGTCATCCCCCAGCAGAGGAGCTCCTCCTGCCCGCGCATGGGGGGCGCCGAGGCGCTGGTGGGCAACCTGGCCGGGGCCGTGCCCGGGGCCGGCCGCCCCGCCTCGGCCTCGCCCGCCCCCAACGCTAACGCAGACTGCGGCAAGGCCGGCCGGGGCGCCCTGGACCCGACTCCCTCCGTCATCCAGCACGTGGGGCAGCCCCCGCCGCCGGGTGCCAAGCCGGGCGTCAAGGCCAACAAGGCAGGCAATTCCGAGCCCGGCTTCAAGGCCGGAGAGGGTGGCCTCCCCCCGGGCTCCATCTTCCTCCCACCCAACGAGGCCTTCCGGTCGCCCCCGCTCCCCTACCCCCGGAGCTACCTTCCCTACCCGGCCCCGGAGGGCCTTGCCATCAGCCCCCTGTCTCTCCACCCCAAGGGGCCCGTCTACCCCCACCCAGTCCTTCTCCCCAATGGCAGCCTCTTCCCGGGCCACCTGGCCCCGAAGCCCGGGATCCCCTACAGCCTACCCCCTACCAGCCGGGCGGAGTTCCTCACCTACCAAGACGCCCTGGGCCTGGGCATGGTCCACCCCATGCTGCTGCCCCACACACCGCTGGACGTGGCCAAGGAGGAGAAAGCGGAGCGGCGGGCCCGGCCCCCCGAGCGGCCGCGCTTCGAGGACCCGGCCCCCCGTCTCCGCTTTCCCGAGCTGCTGGAAGCCGGCAACACTAAGCTTCACTTCGAGGTCCCGGTGGACCCCGCCCCCAAAGCGCACCAAAGCTCCGGCCACGGGAAGGCCGCCCCCAAGGGCGACAAGCTGGTCTATGCCGAGCTCCTGCGGGAGGAGCCGGACGCCAAAGGCGAGGCCGGCCTGGCCAAGGGCGGCGGGCCAGCGGGCGAGCCCGCCAGGCACCCAGGGGAGCCGGCCCTGCAGCCCCGGGACCTGATCGTGATGAGGGAAGACTACGGGCGGTGCGGCGACTTTCATGACGCCTACGCCTTCAAGCAGCCCCTGGGCTCGCCGGTCTTCGGCCTGAGGAAGGAGCCCCTGGCCCTGAGCCCCGGCAAAGAGGGTCTGGCCCTCGCGCCCTCGGCGGCCACCTTCCTGGAGACGGCCCATGGTGGTGAGGTCCCCGCAGCCGCCCTGACCCTGGCCAAGGCCCAAGAGGAGGCCAAACCCTTCTGCGTGGGCGGCGCCCTGTCCCTCGCGGACGTCAGCCCGGCCTACACCAAAGACGGCGCCGACGACCCCGAGTCCCCGGACGGCCGACTCCTCCCGAAGCCCAAGCCGTCCAAGCTGGCCAAGAGGATCGCCAACTCGGCTGGCTACGTCGGGGACCGGTTCAAGTGCGTCACCACCGAACTGTACGCCGACTCGAGCCAGCTGAGCCGGGAGCAGCGAGCCCTGCAGGTGAGGTTCCCCGAGACGCGGACCGTTCGGGGTCCCTGGAAGCCCGGACTCTGGGGCGGAGGTGGGGAGGTGTGGCGGAGCGGGCCAGGAGCGGGCCGCTCGACGGTGCCGCCGGGAGAAAGCGTCACGTGGCAGCTCTGTCCGGGGCCAGCCCGTGCTCTCTCCAGGTGGTGTTAAGTTAAAAGAGAGTGGGAGGTGGGTGGGGGGGGAGCCTGGAAGGAGGACTTCCCTGAAACGTGCCCCTCCCTTAAGAAAGTGTCAGGGTCACGGGGAAAGACTGCATGATACAAGGCCCTACCATCCCCTCGCTCGCTCGCTCGCTCGCTCGCTAGCTCGCTCGAGTTTCTCAGTCGGCCCCGGGGAGTGTGTCTAGAGCCAGCCAGCGAGCTTGTCACTGAGCTAAGGTGGAGAGGAGTGGCCGCCTCAGGCCGGCCGTGGGGTCCTAGGAGCCTCTTCTCCGACAGAGAGACAGCTTAAAGGGAGAGACTTGGCCAGTGAATTTGTTAGTGAGTGGTGACAGATAATGTATTGGAATTTCCTAAGGTATTTTACTTTTAATGAACAGCTGAGTAAAGCCAAATTGTTTTGCAATGTTAAGAAAGAAATTGGTTTATGCTTATAAAAATGGATGAAATTATCTACATGATCCATTGAGTGCCCATTTTAATTACATAGATGGAAGGATTACAAGAGGACAGTATTTTATGTCTACCTGCTGCTTACTGTGAGGTCAGTTCTTCAAATTTTTATTACTAGAATCTTACATAAACCTTTGAGTTAAATTTCATTTCCGAGTACACGAGAGGGAAGTTTGTGGGCCATGGTCGTCTTTATTCATTGTACAGTTTGTTTTTGTGTGGTGTTTCGTTTTTGTTTCGTTTTTGTGTTTTTTTGTGTTTCTCGTTTTTTTTGGTTTTTGTTTCGTTTCTTTATCTCTAATTCCAAATGCAAGTGTTCGTACCTCTATCCAATGTGTGGATGTATGCATACCCACATAGCTCTCTATCTGTACATGTGTATTTGAAAAGACTGTGTGACTATTTGCCTAATGAAGCTAGAAATTTATGTATTGTGCCACTCAGATATTTGAAACTTTCCCCCTATCTCGTAAAACTCCGGTTGGTTTTGAGCAGACTTCTCTTTGGAAAGTACTTTCCTGTTAAGGTAAGGTAAATGGAAGTCGCTCTTATTGTGAGATTTTGTTTTTCATCTCCATTCTCTTTCTAGCGTGCAATGATGCGCTTCTCAGAGTTGGAGATGAAAGAGAGGGAAGACAGCCAAGCAGCAACCAAAGACTCAGAAGTCTGCAAATTCAGCCAGGCAGACTGGGAACTCTTTAAAGGAAATAATGAAAAGAAGCCAAAGTCCGTCGCTCTGGAAGATGCCATTGCGGACCAAAATGACAGTGACAGATGTAAGTCCCCTGTCCGTCCGCCTGACCGCCCGGATGGGGCATCCGAGCGGGAGCCCCGAGAGCTCCCCAAAATGGGGTTAAGGGGGTCGGGTTCTCCATGCAGCCAGGGAGAGGGGAGGAGCCGAGGCCGTTCATTTGGATGTTGGCGGCGTGAGTCCTGCTTCAACCTTGGTTCTGACCCGTGGGGACCCGGCTCATAGCCCCGAACGGTGCTCCCGTGGCTAACCCATAGGTAGCGACCCGAACACGATGCCGTCCTCGGGAGATCAATCTTGGGGCCGACCAGGGCTGGGAGTTACAAGCCAGAAATGTTTTGTTGTCGGACAGAAGTGCATGTTCTGTCACTTAACTTGAGGCTCCCCTCATATGACGCCCTAATTCGTTCCCCTGTAAAACACCGAGGAAGAATCAATCGGTCAGTGGTATTTGTTGAGCACTTACCGTGTGGAGAGCCCTGTATTCAGCTCTTGGGGGAGTACAGTACACCAGAGTGGATAGATACGTTCTCTGCCCAGAATGAGCGGACAGTAGTCTAGAGGAAGGGTCAGGTTTCTGCTTTCCTCCTTCCGGAAAGGCCCAGGGATTGGGAGGGGCGGGGGAGAGGGTGAGAAAACGGTACACTCGGTGTGGTGGATCTTCTGACCATCGATGAATGCTGGCTCCCGGGCCCAGCCGGTCTTCCTTTCCTACCTTGCCAGCCCCCACTGCCAAAAGCCCAGATCCAGCCAGCATGCCTCCCTCGCAGGAGAAAGCTGGCTCTCGTTCCTAGAATCCTCAAGGAGTAGACTTTCTGAGGCCTGCTTTCAAGAAGCCCTAAAACGGCAGAAGTCTTAGGGTCGGGGGACCTAAGCCAGTTGTAGCTTCTGGGAATGTAGTGTCAGGAGCAGGACAGGGTGGCGTCCTCTCTGAGAAGCAGAGTTGTGCGGACTCCCGTCCGAGACCGTGTCAACAGGGGTGTGGTGGGGAGGAGCGGAACAGGCAGGTTTTCTATTAGAATTTGACTTGTCCATTTGTTCTGGGCTTCGGGGGATGGTCTCTGGATGGCTACTGACTCAGTGGCCGGTGAGACCGGGGCGGGGATGGAGTTGGGCTGGGAGAATTGCATCCTGAGGTAGCCCGAACTGGCCGGGTCAAAAGGGAGACCTCTGCCCTTTGCCTGAACCGTAGTTGAAAGCGCCATCTCCAGTCTTCTGTGTTTAAGCGGCCAGGTTGGGCGGGAAGTTTCTGCATCCCCGTTTGATGTTGAGAGGGCAGCCTTCGGCGGATGTGGTCCCCGGGGGGAGCACGGAGGAGAACGTGTCGGGTAGCAGGCGGGCTATGGTCGAACCGACACCGGTTTCCTGGGGTGGGAAAGCCCGGTGCTCGGCACACATACACACACAGTACGGGCTCAGTAAATACCACCTAGGCTGAGTGCCTAAGGCTTGAATCTCGCCTCCGCCCCAAGGTGTGAGGGCGTTGGCCTTTTAACAGGAAGAGGCCCCTTATTCTCCAAGCCTGGTGGGGTTTGGGATGATTCTTTGTCAGGGCAGGAGGGGGAGAGGCAGGACATCCGTGAGTCTCTCTCCTCCTGTTTTTGTCTCTCCCTTTGGGTCCTTTAATAACGTTATCGGGACAAGTCCTGGGGCAGATTTTCTTGTTGAAGTAGGGTGGGATGTTTGCTTTGAAAAGGTACCTTCATGGGCAGAGAAAGCTGTAAATTAAGGTTAAAGGGGAAAGTCTGGTCCAAACTCCAAACCCCTGTTCTGGAGAGAGGCAGTCGTGGAAGAGTTCAGATTTGTCTTTTGTTGAATCGCCTGTCCTTCGTTCATTCAGTCGTATTTATTGAGCGCTTACTGTGTGCAAAGCGCTATACTAAGCACTTGGGGAAGTACAATAAAACAACAAATAGGAAAGAAGGCGAGGGAAGGTTGCAAAAGTGGAAAGGACTTTGATCTTTCTGCTCTTCCCTCGGCACTACCAGGGCCTAGGCTCCCTTCTTTGCGACGTGCTGGATGGGTCAATCTCCCCTCCTCTCCAGCCCTCCCCAGCTTTCTGGCAGAACATCCTCCGGGCCCTCCGGGGACCGCAGCTCGGGGGCCGGCCAGTGGCAGCGGATGGAAAGGGAGCCTGGCCCTTCCCGGTGAGAGAGGCCGTGAGGCGGGGGGGGGGGGGGGGGGGGGGAGGGGGCGGGAGAGAAGGATAGGGGAGACCCACCTCTCTCCCTGGACCACCCACGCAGAGCCCATTATCAGAGACAGGAGGGACGGGGCCTATTGAAGGTGGCTTGGGGTAATGTTACTGGAGTGAAAGAGGTGGGGCCCGGTGGTTTTTTTCCGGGAGGGCGATAAGAAACAGTGGTAGATGGGGTTGTGTGTTGTCACCGCAGCGCCGGCCTTTGAGAGGACAACAGGTACTTAGTTAAGCTGTGAATGAATTAGCCGTTTGTGTCCTTTGAGCGGTAATTTCTACAAATGTTTTGAAAAGTGCCTCAGAAAAAGAGAGGCAGAGAACAAGAGAGACCTAGAGGAGGGACTGGAGAGAAAGAGAGAGAGGGAGGCTCCTCCTTCATCTCACCCCTCATTATAATACTGTTAAGTTCACACACTGGCTCTGTTGGAGAGCCTGGCGGGTAGAACCTCGGCCTTTGAACTCCTCAGATTCTCCCGAAGCAATGCCTGAAACCCTCCCTCACCTCCTCCCCCCCTACCCCCAGCGATGGCAGAATTTGGCAGTAAATGACACGGGGTTGGGGGCAAGGGCTGGGGATTTTTTGTTTGCGGGGGAGGGTGTGTGATTTTTTGTTGTTGTTGTGTCTTCACCTTTTTCTTGCGCAGCACGGAAGGATCTTTGGAAAATCTGAACCAAATTGGATGCCACAGTGGGTCAGGACTCTTGGCTTTGCTCACGGCCTCTTGGATGGGATCCAGTGGTCTTAGAAGTAGTCTGTGGGTGTTTCTCTTCGCACAGGCAGGCTACTTCAGGAGACCTTAAAGAGGCAGCAACGGTTTTCTGTCCGAAGGGAGTGTCACTTAGCATTCTGCTTTATTAGCAAAAATTCTCGGGGGGAGCGGGGTAGTGCAGTAAGTTTTCATTAGAGATAGTAATATATTGAGGGCTTGTCGCACGTACTGATAATTCTGGCATTTATTAAGCACTTTGTATTAGCTAAGCCCCGAGGTTAGTATGAGGTTATCAAATCAGACAGGGTCCCCCGTTTCACAACGGGCTGGCAAATCGGAGATGGATCCCGGGTTACAGATGTGGAGACTGAGACCCAAAAAGGTTAAGTGACTTGCCCAAAGTCACATAGCGGGCCAGAGGTAGACCTGGGGTTCTTGGTAGTCGTATGAGTAGAAATAGTATTCAGTACGAATCCACTCTGTGCAAAGCACTGTAATCTAAGTGCTGCGAAAAGGGTCCAGGGATGAGGAATGGACTTGTCCCTGACCCCCCCCCCCCGCCCCCTCCAAGGGGCTCATGATCTTAAGAGTGCAGGAGGGGGAGGGAGTTGGCGATGGACACAAGGAAAGATGAAACAGAAATATAAAAGACAAGGACGACGATAAAGATGCAATCCCTGCCCTTTTGGGCAAGACAAGCAGACACAGAGTGATGAATATTCATTGAACATAAATAAAATGAAGCGACTGCTTCCAATCCAACTTTCTTATGGTTCGCTGACTAATGATTCCAAGCCGAGGAAAAAGCAATGGCTTTATCGGTGAAGGTTGGTATACTTTTCAGAAAAGAGCAACCCCACAAAGGCTAAAGTCCCACAACTTTTTTTTTCCTCCCTCCCTTTTCAGGAAAGCACCCTTTTGCTGAGGAGAGTTCTTTGAATTCTCTCACCGAAAAATTTCTGGCCTCTGTTCCTCAGAGCACTTCCGACCATCTCAAGGGCTTAGTTTGAGCCGAGAAGCGGCCTGTCTGTCTACCTGCCGAGTGGAAGCTTTCAATAAGGGATAACCCACAAACGTCTTAATACTCTTCCATCTTGCTTAGGACTCACTGGGCTTTGTTAGAACAGTGGTGAAGCTGCTTTGTTGCCACGGTGACTTGTAAATGTTGCTATGGCAATACTTCGGTGGAGCATTGCCATAGCACAAACATGATAAATTATGGGATGCATGTGCTGTGAGTCATATGATTGTGCAGAGATCAAGTGATTGAAGTAAGTGGCACACAGGCACATTCACATCTGTTTGGGTCACGTGTCACAAGCGCGCCATCCTCCACCGCCCCTCCCAACCCCGGCTCTGGGAGCAAGGACCCAGGGGCATATGAGGCTTTGGGCTGCAGTTGAGGGGTTCGGTGTCATTTCAGAGCGAACCCGGCTTCTGTCTTTTCCTTTTCCCCTCACCTTGTCTTCTTCCCCACTCTCACCTCCCAACGATAATCCAGTGTTTCACGGTTGAAATGGCTCCGTTTCCTGGGACTCCCAATTCAAAGAGTGCAGGAATGTGAAACCCAGGGCCTCTCTTTTCCAGAGGTTCTCCCTCCTCATTCACCCTCCTCTTCCTTTCCTCCTTTTCACCTTATGCTCTCTAGATGGTGAGCTCCTTGAGGGTGGGGAATGTGTCTACCAACTCTGTTGTATTGTACTCTCCCAAGCACTTAGTACAGCTCTCTGCACACAGTGAGCACTCAAGAAATACCACTGGTTGGTTGATTGGCGGGCTCATGGCCCTGGCAGTGCTGGCCGGTGCGTGGCAACCAGAGCGAGGCCGGACCGGCCAACGGCCTGGAGTTGCCCTTCAGCTGGGGGTCGGTATCCTGAGGAAGGGGGGAGCACTGGACTGGAAAGTCCTGATTTAGTTTCCGAAAGAGCAAGCTTAATTTGGGTAAATCAGACAGGAAGACCCGGCTCCAGAGAGATGCGGGAGAGAAGAGCTACATTTCACATACGTGTGTGTGTGAGTGAGAGAGAGAGAGAGAGACAGCCAGCCAGACAGAGAGAGACAGAGACATGTCAATGGAGCAGTAGAGGGCCTTGACCCGCTGATCGGGTAGCAAACCTCAGGCTGATAGGACCTCCTGCAGGCTGTGAGGTTTGTGTGTCTGGAAAAAGGAGACAAATGGAGCACTGTTTCTTACCTGCCTCTTCCTCTCCTGCCAGGAACTGAGAGCTAGAGGTAGGTCAGTCAGGCAGTGCCTCCCAAACCTTGGCCACTCTGCCCGTCTGAAACTCGAAGATGCTGTCAGGAATCTGGGACGTTCCGGCTCCCTGGGGTCGTGGAACGCCATCTTTTGTGGAGGCGGAGGTGTGACCGAGCTCACAGAGCATAGGTGTGCCCGCCGATCTGAAAAGCAAGCTCAAGATTCTGGTAGCCCCAAGACCCGATAAGCGAAAGGACCAGAAACTTTCTGGGTCCTTCAGAGGTGGCCAGTGGTCGGGAAAGGAGGGAGGAGCAGGGCCAGAGCCGGAAGGGTGACCCCGGGGGGGCAGTGAAAGACGCCAGGGGGAGACCTAGTTGGACAGCGAGCTCTCCTTCTGTGCCGAGAGGAGGAATGAAGGGGCTGGACCTCTCTGCCTTGGCACGCAGACTTGAACTCGGGAAGGCTTGGATGGGATCCAGACTGTTATTGAAACAGGCAACAGAGTGAAATCTGTTGGTAAAATATTAATAGGGGAATTCATGGGGAGCGGCGAGCTTTGAAAGTCATCAGTGCCCGGGCTGGAGGGACAGGGGCCAGAGAGCTGGCAAGCGCCCCCCACGAGGGGGGTGGGGGCGAGGGGCACGTTGTAGGGGCGGGGGAGGGGAACACGTCCATTGCTGCGAGGAATCGCCGCAGTGCTTGGCCGGTGTTGGGGGTTGGGGAGGAAACGGTTGTCTGCTCACTTTGGCTCTGACCCGGGGATCGCTTCTGCTAGCCAAGTGGCATGTGGAAACGCATCCTTGCTCACAGCGTAACCCGTGGGAAGGGATATGCTTCCCTGGCCGCCGCTCAGTGGATTGAGGAGGCTTTTGGGAAGGGAGCAGAATTGAACGGAGAGGGATCTTAGAGATCCTAAGGGAATTACTGGCGTGTGTGTGTGTGTGTGTGTGTGTGTGTGTGTGTGTGTGTTTGACCGGGGGGGGGGTGGGGGGGACGGACGGACGGAATGTGTGTGTGTGTGAGAGAGAGAGAGTGACCTTGGAAGGTCATTTAATCCATCCCCCGCCTTTAGGGAACACCACACCCAAATAATACTGAAGAAAACCTAAGGTTTTTTCAAAAAAGATCTCCAGGGAAGTGAACTCCACAACCTCCCTCAGGGGTGGTTTATGTTTTTGGCATTCTAACAAAAAATAGGGTTATAGTACTTGTCAGGGTATTATTGTTCTTGCTCTCCCTACTCCCCGCCCCCCAATTCCTTACCTCCAAGTTGGTGGATGTTTTGGGTCATCAGGTTGTGCTTGAAAGGAAATGACATAGCAAAGGGTTAGGAAGGACTCTTTTAATGTTTTTTTTTTTTAAATGGTATTTGTTAAGCGTTTGCTATGTATCATGTACTGTTCTAAGTGCTGGGGTAGGTACAAGTTTTATCATGTTGGACGCAGTCTCTATCCCATCATGGCTCACAGTCTAAGTAGAAGGGAGTAGGATTTAATCCCCATTTTACAGTTGTGGAAACTGAGGTTCAGATAAATTAAGTGACTTGCCCAAGGTCACACAGCAGAACACACAGCAGATCCAGGTCTTCTGACTCCCAGCCCTGTGCTGTTTCCACTAGGCCATGCTGCTTCTCTATTTACATGAAAGTAGATTACAACCGAAGGCTGGCCTGAGATCCTGACATCATATTGTCGGTGTTATTCATCGGAGTTTCTACTCTTGTTCATACGTTCAGGGCACTTGGGAGTCATTTTGAGTCACTCCTCACAAGGCACCTAGATTCATTCCCCGTTTCCAGTCGGAAGAGAGGTGGAGCTCCAGGTCAGGCAGCGAGTGGGAAGAAGAGTGAAGATTTAGAGTCCCAGCCGCCTCTGCCTTGTTAAGCCGGGCAGGGCTGACAGGTCCTGAGAATTGTATGAGCACCTGGGGGTTTTGGGGGTTTTTCAGAGGGTTCGCCTTTTGGTGGAGCCACAACATCAGGCCTGGCTGAGGATTCCCCAAATTACCCGGTCCTTCTGGCTCCACCACAGTCCAGACCAAGTGCTAGACTGCAAGCTAATTGTGGTCGGGGAATGTATTTGTTACACTGTTGTACCGTGCTCTCCCAAGTACTTAGTACAGTGCTCTGCACACAGTAAGCACTCAATATATATGATTGAGTGATTGACCGACTAGGAACAATGTCCTAAAGCGTGTGGGGGTGATTTTAGAAGTCACCCTGGCCGCAATCCCAATCCCAGCCCTCCGCTCTTGTCCCACCTTTCAGACCAGCTGGGCCAATGGGGCTCTGGTGTTCTGGGGTGGCGGGCAGCGGATTGGCCGTCTCATCAGTTCTTTTGCTCTGGACAACAACAGGTCCATCGTGCGGGGGTGTCCTGCAGGTGGACCTTGGTTGTGGGGATCGATTCTTGAATTCTAACATTAGGAGCCCAACTTGGCTGAGGCGTCTGGTTTGTTCTTCAGTGCCGGGTGCCCTCTCTCCTGTAAACTCGTTGTAGATGGAATTTGTCTGTATATTGTTCTATTGTACTCTGCCAAGCGCTCGGTACAGTGCTCTGCAGAGAGTAAGCACTCAAATACGATTGACTGACTGGTTGGCGATGGCCCTTCTGAGATGAAACCCTGGTCTCCAGGTGCTTTCTAGGAAGAGAAAAATCTCTATCCATTCTAGAAGCTTGGAAGTGGACGTGATGGCTGGTAGAGAGTGTGCAAGAGCTGTAGAGAGCACTTGGAAGGGGACGGTAGAGTAGGTAGACACAATCCCTGCCCTCAAAGAGCTTTCAGAGGAAAGCTCTTGGGGAGTGGCAGATGTCCAAGTTGGGCTGCCCCCACAGGTGACTGCCATGGTGAAGCTGGACAGTCTGCAGTCTGCTGTGTCGGGTGTGAGTGATTGAGGAAGGCGTGTCAGGGTCCAGCGGGGGCTGCCTTATGAGGACTTGGCACTCTCTCTCCTGGGAGCAGTCAGCTCATAAATGAAGCATAGTGGCCTAGTGGATAGAGACTAGGCCTGGGAGTCTGAAGGACCTGGCTTCTAATCCCAGCTCCACAACTTGTCTGTCGTGTGATTTTTTGGCAAGTCATGTCACTTCTGTGCCTCAGTTACCTCATCAGTAAGGCGGGGATTAAGACTGGGCCCCCATGTAGGACATGGATTGTGACCAGCCTGATTAGCCTGTATCATCTCCAGCCCTTAGCACAGTCCCTGGCTCAGAGTAGGCGCTTAAGAAATAACAAGCCGCCCCCCCCCCCCCAAATATTAAGTGTTTGTGTACTATTCAGTGCACTCTACTAAACACCTGGGAAAGTACCAGACAGTACAATTCGTAGATGTGATCTCTGTCCGCAACGAGTGTACAGTCTTCAGGGGGAGACGAGACATTAGAACAGATTACAGCTAGAGTAAAAAGTAGAGTCGAAGGATATGTAAATAAGTGCTAAGTGCCTGGGATTTCAAAGTGCCATCTAACTAACGTACTCGCTTTCCCGCTCTGCCGATATGATTCTAAGAGGAAACTGCCTCAGAGACACAGGCCTTTGATTCAGGGAAGTGGGTTTTTTTTTATTTTTTCACTTCCCCCGCCAGCTCTTGAATATGTGCCTATTTGTGTGCACATGTGAACTTCCCAAGACCTGGCAAAAAAGGATCTAGCCTTTTTGAGCCTGGAGAGAGGAGGGCCCAGTCCTTAGAGAATTTTGTCTCTTACGAGTCATTCTCCGAAGGATGTAGACAAGGAGGTTGGGGTCTCCTTGAACTCAGGGCTTTTCCGGTCCCTCTTGGGCCTGGGCCAAGGGTAACAGTTCCGTTTTTGCCCCTTGGGTGCCCTCCGTTCTATTCTTGGTTTCTTCCACTTCCCTCTGAGTGGCAAATGGGGCAGCCTTCCTCTGGGACCCAAGATGGGGATGGGTTTGATCAATTTTCATCGCTCTGAAGAGTTCAGGAAAGAGGCAAATTTTGAACCTACTCTAGGAAGTTAGCTGGGATATCGACTGGTTATCGGAAGCCCATCAACATCTGTCCTGCTCGCTCTGAGGAGGATGAGAGGGAGGGAAGGAGGGAGGGAGGGAGAAAGGGGGAGGTGAGAGGCCTATGGTCAGCTGGCCTGGAAAGGTCTGGTCTCTCCAGTTTCCTATTTATTGGTCAGCCCGTCTCTTCACAGACTCCTTTGGACCAGCTCTGTCTTGCTTCCTCTCCCCTCACCCGACTGTTCCTCCCGCCTCCTCCCTTCCTGCTCCCCCATTCCAACCCCCCGTCAGTCAGCAGGGCCCTCGGATCATTCTCCCAAGCCGACCCTCCTGCTCTGGGACCCAATAAAACACTGGAGCAGGGCCTTCCCTGGGGGTGGTCTTGGAGATGCTGACCCTGGCGACCTTTTTAACAAATGATAGGCGGCCGTGGGTTGTGGATCATTTCATCAACTCACAGGCCCCGGGCGCTCGGAGCAGGACCAGATAACTCAGCCGTACTCTCTGAGCGCGTTCATCTTCTCAGATTTCGTTCATCCTTTGGGATCTGTAAGAGTCCCGAAGGAGCACATTAGTAACAGGTTGGTCGGGGGACAAGGCCCACAGATCTTTCAGAGCAGAGGGAGGACCGCCTTTCCGCTTTTTGTTTTCTTTTTACAACCTCCTTCCTCCCGATGACCATCTCGTGTGTGCCGATTTCTCTGGTGCCCTAGGTGATTTTAACAATGCAGGAAACAAGCCAGATCACCCGGAGGCCCGAGAGGAAAGAGATCTTCAGGTGGAGAAATGCCTCGTGGAGAGGCCGCCGCTCCTGTACGAGAGGGCCGCAGCAGAGCTGCCGACGGCCGACCTAGCCCAGAGTCCGGGCCAACGGCTGGACAGGAAGCGCAGAGCCTCTGGAGAGAGGCCGGATGGCAGCCAGCTGGAGAACATGGAGGACGAACTGCAGGACGATGCCCTGGGCAAGGTGAAGAGGAGGCGGACTTCCAAAGGTAAGCCCAGTCCTTGTGCTTGTAGGTGTGTGTCCGGGGAGGGAGGAGGGATGGTGAGGGGAGGTTGTGAGGCTCCTCGTCCCCTCGAGATGGTCCGTGTTAGCAAGTGCTAGTCAGAAAAGCAAGTGCTAGTCAGAAAAGCATCCATCATCTCACCTTGTGCCCTGTGTCCACAGCCGGAGACCGTTGGTAAAATACCAGATCAGGGCTGGCCGTGAGGCAACATAGTTGTAGCCATGCTCCCCCTCCCCCCCTCCCCCCCTCCCTCCCATCCCCCCCCCGTCCCCCTGTAATCGCCAAGTGAAAACCAACAACCCAAAAAACCACCGGACAACAACCCGCCCCCAAAAACCCCAAACCAAAACCCCATTTCAGTGTCCTGCATGGCGGCGAAAAGCAGAAAACCATTGTGCCCTCTCCCCGGCCCCGCCTAAGTGACTTGTAGCTCATTTTTGTTTTCAGACTTTAGTCGAGGGGGCTTTTTGATTAATTTTTAGTTATTTTTCCATTAGATGACTGGCCCGAGAGGGAAATGACAAACAATTCCTCTCACCACTTAGAAGAGCCACATTGTAATGAGGTGACCGACCTGAAGGTGTGCATTGAATTAACAGGGCTCCATCCCAAAAAACAGCGTCACCTGCAGCATCTTAGGGAATTATGGGAGCAGCAGGTGGCACCAGCAGAGAGACCCCCGCCCAGCAAGTTGGGCCGGCAAAGCAGGAAAGATTTAGCTGAGGCTGTTCAGCCAGAGGTCACTGCAAAGGTTAAAGACTGCACCGAAGAAAAGCCCACCAGGAAAAGGTCAGAGGTCAAAAGCAATAGAAGCTGGTCTGAAGAGCCCCTCAAAACGAGTGACCATGAACAAGGTACGCCGAGGCCTCCTAGGCCCTGGAGTCGGTTTGCTTAACTACGAGTAGTCGGGGTGTGTTGGTATTGGGTCACCTGTCGGTTTTCTAGTCAGTTCCATTCTCAGGGACAGTTACCTCCTCAGAGGAAGTCAACTCTGGCTGAGGCGTGGCAGGCAAGGCAGTAGAAAAAGGGAGAAACATCTCGCTTGCCCAAGTCAAACAAATGTAGTTTGGTTCCCTTGGCTTGGGAGTTCCAAGGTGAGAAGCATTGACCCAGGAAACTTTTGGACCTGGGGGATGCAGTCGTAGCTTGAACCTGGGAAGATAAAGGGGAAAGCAGAAAAATTTCTGAATTCTCACCCTTACACGGGGAGGAGAATAGCAGGATGTAAAGTTTTGAAGTAGCCCGAACGAGCTTCCTCTTAAAGCTTTTGCTCCATAACACAGCCATAGCTCATAACTGGAAAGGAAAGGAGGGGAATTATTTCTGGATTGTCGTCCTTACACGAAGATGAGAATACTGCGACATAAAGTTTTGAAGTAGCCAGAATGAGCTTGCTCTTAACGCTTTCACTCAGCCTTCAATTTGCCCCGCTAGACTTTGAACTTGCAGCGTTGAAGGCCTTCCATGAAATCCCCGGGCACTTTGGCCCAGGTTGGGGGAGGAAAGGGAAAATTTGGGTGTTTGTCAAGCCTTATAAAAATGACTTTTAGCTTGGAGGATTTTTGCCGGGGCAGGGGGGTCCGGAGGGGGGAAAGTGTGCCTATTTGCAGTTTGAATGTGGGGTGATGAAAATGTTCCCTCTCTGGATACGGAATGGGGATTCAAAGCCATAGCAGGTTGCGGGATAAACGTTCACTAAACTGTTGTTTCCTCAACACCCGCCGCAATGCATAATGTCTCTTTCCTCCCTCCTCCTGCCTCCGTCCTCCTGTCTCCCCTCCCCCAAACCAGGCTTGCCCGCTTTCCCGCTGCCTCCGCTCACGAAGACCCTCCCCCCAGCCAGTGCAGGCGGCAAACGGCAGAGCCAGCCGGGCCCCACGCCCGCCTCGAGGCCGCCTGCCAAGCAGCAGAAAATCAGAGAGAGCCGGAAGACAGATGTGCCGTGCACGGATGAGGAAGACGACTTCCAGCCCGCCTCCCTCCTGCAGAAGTTCGGGGACTGCGAGAAGCCGGCGGGGAAGAGGCAGTGTAAAACCAAACACCTGATGCTCCAGGAGAGGCGGAGGAGGACGTCCCTCACCGGGGACGACTCGCCGGAGGCCGAGAACCCGGAAGACAAGGTAAGCTTGTCGTGGGCAGGGGATGGGTCTGTTCACTGTTCTAGCGTACTCTCCCAAGCACTCAGTACAGTGGTCTGCACACAGGAAGCGCTCAGTAAATATGACAGACTGAATGAATCCGCCCTGGGTGCCCATCCCCCCCCAGCTTGTGGCCGCCGACTTCTCCCCCAGACCTAACCTGTCTGCGTGGTGGTACCCGCGTGTGTCCCCCGAGAAGGAGGTCTTGGATTGCGGCCCCCCCCCCCGCCCATCCCTCTGCAGTCACCATGAGGAAAGCTTGAGGAGGGGAGAGGGATGATCCCCATCCTAGCCATCAAGCCCTCTAACCTGGCATGTGTTTGTGGCCTGAGAAACAGCATGGCCTAGTGGATAACGCATGGGGCTGGCAGTAGAAGGATCTGGATTCTAATCTCGGCTCCGTCGCTTGCTGCATATCCTTGGGCAAGTCACTAAACTTCTCTTGGCCTCAGTGACCTGATCTGGAAAATGGGGATTGAGGCTGTGAGCCCCATGTGGGACAGGGACTGTGTCCAACCTGATTAGCACGTATATACCCCAGTGTTTAGAACGGTGCTTGATACATAGTAAGCACATAACCAATGCCATCGTCATTATTATTATAATTACTAGGTCACGGTGACAAGGCGGTTCAGGAAGCGGCCGGAGCCTGCCTCGGACTGCGACTCCTCTCCGGCCAAACTGCCAGAGCAGAAACCAGCGGACCGCCCGCCCCCGACCCCCGGCTTCCTCCCGGCCCCCCAGCCGCCTCCCGCGAGCCCTCCCCGGGAGACCACTCCGACTCGCCCCATGCCGCCCGAAGCCCGCAGGCTTATCGTCAACAAGAACGCCGGAGAGACGCTCCTGCAGAGGGCTGCCCGGCTGGGATATGAGGCAAGTGCCTGCTCCGCACCCCTCTGGGGTTTGGGATTAAGGGGAGGGAGCTACGTGGGGGGGGGGGGACCTGAGGGACTCTGGGCCGGGGTTCATGATTTGGGGCACGAAGGCCTGGGTTGTGGTTTGAGCAAAGGCAGCCAATCGCGTTCCGGGTGTATGGCTCGATAGTCATTCCACAGCGGGACGGAAGGACCTGGGTTCTAATTCCAGCTCTGCCACTTGTCTGCTGTGTGATCTTGGGCAAATCTATGAACTTCTCTGGGCCTCAGTTATTGCATATGTAAAATGGGGATTAAGACTGAGCCCTGGTTTGTCCAACCTGATTTGCTTGTATCGATGCCGGTGCTTAGTACAGTGCCTGGCACATAGTAAGCGCTTAATAATAATAATAATAATGTTGGTATTTGTTAAGCGCTTACTATGTGCAGAGCACTGTTCTAAGCGCTGGGGTAGACACAGGGAAATCAGGTTGTCCCACGTGGGGCTCACAGTCTTCATCCCCATTTTACAGATGAGGGAACTGAGGCACAGAGAAGTTAAGTGACTTGCCCACAGTCACACAGCTGGCAAGTGGCCGATCTGGGATTCGAACTCATGACCTCTGACTCCAAAGCCCGTGCTCTTTCCACTGAGCCACGCTGCTTCTCTAACAAATACTTAATACAATACTGCTTAACAAATACCACTGTTATTATGTATATATCTTTACATTATATGTTATAAATCCCTTATTTATATTTATGTCTCTCCCCTCTTCTAGACTGTAAGCTCGTTATGGGCAGGGAGTATGTGTTGCATTTTACTCTTCCAAGCGAAGTACATAATAAGTGCTCGTAAATACCACTGGCTGATTGAATAGGTTTCAGGTCATCTTCAGGGGTGGGGATCCTCAGATTCACCCCTGGCCCTTCTGCGAGGTTTTCTGCTTCCCGCTGCCCAGTCAGTGAACCTCTTCAACCCTAGCTCAGGGAGTTGGGAATTATTTACAGACCAATAAGACGACAATTTTTCCCGGTAGATCTTCTGGTTCTTTCTTTCTCTCTCCCTCGCCCCGGTAGTTAGTTCTGCTAACTTCTGGACCTCGTTCCACAGTGAAGAGCTTTGTGTGCACCTGGGCAGGGATTGTTGAGGAGCTGGGGAAAAGAATCTGTCTTCAAGCACTTAGCATTGCACCCAGCAGACTCTTAGTACACACCACTTCTTGTCCAGTACCCAGCAGACCCCCTGCTCCTGCTGCTACCACTGGTGCTTTTCTGCACTGTGGGGGATGAGGGGCAAGACACAGGCTCTTCACTGCCCAACCCAATGTGCTCCGCCACTTGTCCGCTGTGCGACCTTGGGCGAGTCACTGAACGTCTGGGCCTCAGTTACTTCATCTGTAAAATGTGGATTAAGACTGTGAGCCCCACTTGGGACAGGGACTGGGCCCAGCCTAATTAGCTTGTATTCATCTCAGCGCTTAGAAGAACGCTTGACACGTAGTAAGCACTTAACAAATACCTTCACTTATTATACTATTATTATATCCACTCCAGTGCTTAGTACAGTGCCTGGCACATAGTAAGCACCTAACAAATACCACAATTGTCATTCTTCACACTGAGGACCCAGTTCCTCCAGCACTGTGTAGTTGGAATGGATCTCCCGGCCCCACCTCCTCCTCCTTTGACCAAGCCCCTCATCCTGTCTGTTCCCCAGCTTCCTGCATCATTTACATGTAAACAGGAGAAGCGAGAAGGGGGAGTGTTGAAGAAGCCCACCCTGTCCTCCACCCTGAAGCCCTTGGGCTCTGAGGCTCTGTGTTAAACAATGGTGTCGATCACTGTATTTATTGAGCGCCTACTGAGTGCTAAGCACTTTTCTGAGGGCCTGGCATTCTTTTCTCCTCACCTCTCTCCTCCCCACCGTGATCTGAATGGCAATGAAACTCCCCCCAGGGAATTTCCCTTGAAGTTGGGTGGTGAAAATGAAATCAGCAAAGCGCCTCAGTTTGGGGAAGCCTGAGCTCTTGAATTGTCTTGCATTCAAAGCAGAACATCTTCATTATCTTACTATCATTGTCAGAGGTATTTGAGAGCAGGGTGGGCTCATGGAAAGAACACAGGCCCGGGAGGCAGAGGGCTCCCGGCTCCTCCACTTGTGTGACCTTGGCCAAGTCACTTAACTTCCGCAGTTCCCTCATCTGCAAAATGTCCCCAGTGCCTGGTCTCCCACGACTTAGACTCTGAGTCCTATTTTGTGTCTATCCCAGCGCTTAGTACAGCACCGTTTTAATGGTATTCGTTAAGCGCTTACTGTGTACTACTGTACTACTCTCTAGGGTATATCCAAGTAAATCAGGTTGGACAGAGTCCCTGTCCCACGTGGGGCTAACAGTCGAAATCCCCATTTTACAGATCAGGCACAGTCAAGTAAAGTGACTTAAGAAGCTCACCCTTTGTTCAACTATGACTTCATTTTCCTCGATTTTTGTCGAACGTAACCAAAGCTTCGAATCTCCTAGTAAGGATCCGGCTGTCCTTGGGATGTTTGCCTTGCCTGGAATTTATGTTAGAGGACTCTGTGTTTGTGGAGTGTGTAAGTGTAGAAAGTTGAAATTGAGTTAACTTTGAAGACGGCCACCCTCAAACCTGAATTTTGGCCTGGCGGACTGGACTGGAAGTCCATTAGTTAGGTCTGGGGGGATTCTCTCCCTTTGCAATCTCTCCCCATCCCTTCCTCCCTCTGGACCCTTGCCTCCCCTCTCCCCCAAACAGTGTTGGCTGCAGATTGCGGGGGAGGGGGAGGTCAGAGGGGTGTGTCAACCAAACTTCTAGGCTCTTTGGAGCCAGAGGGGAGATTTTTTTGCAGGAACATAAATTTAATAATGATAATAATAATGGTATTTGTTAAGCGCTTACTGTGTATCAAGCACTGCTATAAGCGCTGGGGTAGATACAAGGTAATCAGGTTTTCCTACGTGGGGCTCACAGTCTTAATCCCCATTTTACAGATGAAGTAACTGAAGCACAGAGAATAATAATGTTGGTATTTGTTAAGCGCTTACTATGTGCCGAGCACTGTTCTAAGCGCTGGGGTAGATACAGAGTAATCAGGTTGTCCCACGTGAGGCTCACAGTTAATCCCCATTTTACAGATGAGGTAACTGAGGCACAGAGAAGGTAAGAGACTTGCCCACGGTCACACAGCTGACAAGTGGCAGAGCTGGGATTCAAACTCATGACCTCTGATTCCCAAGCCCGTGCTCTTTCCACTGAGCCATGCTGCTTCATAATTTTGGAATTTGTTAAGCGCTAAGGAATCTTCACTGTAAGGGAAAAGTTAGCTCGATGAGTTTTGTCGAAGTTAAAAGGAATCTAGAGAAGTTAAAAGGAATCTAGAGGGTGAAGCGGTGCATTTTTTCAATAATTAGGAAACTGGATGAAAGGACTTGATGAAGATCCTATACAATTTGAGTAATCTCTGATCAGATATGGTGATTTATGCTCCTCCTGCCTCAGGCTGTTTGCCCTGAGTGGGTTTTTTCTTCCTGGTCCATGTGCCCCAAGGAGCTGTTTGGCTTGGCTAGGTGTGGCACAAATCCCCGAGAATAGCCTGGGAGGCAGAAGACCTGGGTTCTAATCCTGGCTCCATCACTAGTTTGTTGCGTGGCCACGGGCAGGTCACTTTACGCCTCCCGGGCTCAGTTCCCTCAACTGTAAAATGGGGATCGAGACTGTGAGCCCTATGTGGACAGGGACTGTTTCTGACCCAATAGTCTCATATCTATCCCAGTGCTTAGTACAGTACCTGACACATAGTAAGTGCTTAACAAATAACAACAACAACAAAACAACAAAATTGCTGCCCTTTTCTGCTACTCTGTTTCAAGTGGCAGGGTTCTTCTCTTCCATCCCCTTCCCCGGGAAAGGAAAGGGTCCAGGACTGTTTCTGCATAGGACCACCTGACCCGACTTCTTATGCTATTTTTATTTTTTTATGGTACCTGTCAAGTGTGTCCTATGTGCCGGGCACTGTACTAAGCACTGAGGTAGATCCAAGGTTGTCAGGTAGCACACGGTCCCTGTCCCTCATGGGCCTCTCTCAGTCTTAATCCCTATTTTACAGTGAGGTAACTGTGGCACAGAGAAGTGACTGCCCAAGGGTCACGCAGACAAGTGGAGTTGGAATTAGAACCCAAGTCCATCTGGTCTCTCTGTCTTCTTCCCCCTCTTCTTCCTCAGCACACCCCCCCCCCCCCCCAAAGTCTCCCATTGTTCCCGTCTATGCTGTGTTTGTGGCTGGCGGTTTGAGTAGAGAAAGGAGAAATCAGGAGGTGACGATGTTCAGATCCTGACGTATGCGGGATCTTGAATTATTTGGCGATGTCTTTAAGACGTGATTTTTTTTATATGCCATTAAATTTACTGCTACATTCCCATTTCCTGTGCAGTTGGAATTTAATTCCTGACGTTATTTTCATTTTGGCAGTAAACAAAGAATAAATACATTATATGCAAATAAGCTTGTAACAGTATAGCGACAAAATGGCTCAGGTAGTTTTTTAAAGCAGAACTGGTTGGATGCCTTAAAATGGGTTTCCGTGTTTGAGGACAACTTCGAAGAGTTTCTTGTGGCTTGATTTGAAGCGTCATTTATGTCGGGAAGCTGGTAGGGATGGAGATGTTGAGGGCTATTTAGAGTAAAATCAAAGGGCAGTTGGTTTACCCAGTGAATAAGGGGGTGTGATAGTTTGAGTGGAGCCCAGTACAGCTAATCAGTTTCTGCCCTCTAATCTGGGGAACGCTAGTCTACCAACTCTGTTCTATTGTACTCTTCCCGGCGCTTAGTACAGTGCTCTGCATACAGTAAGCGCTCAGTAAATATGATTGATATGCCAGTATTTACTATTCAGCAGAATAAACTACTACCAGTAGGGAGGCAATAGGTAACTAATCCTGGCTCTGCCATGTGTCTGCTGTGTGGCCTTGGGCAGGTCACTTCACTTCTCTGTGCCTCAGTTACCTAGACTGTGAGCCCCATGTGGGATAGGAACTGTGTCCAACCCGATTTAGTTATCTTAGTACAGCGCTTAGTACAGCACCTGGCACATAGTAAGCATTTAACAAATGCCATTGTTATTATAACTGGATCTCAAATTGAACGGAACACACCCCCTCTCTTCAGACCCTGTTTCATCTAGATTCCCGCAAATAGGTACAACAGGAACAGCCCCAGTGAGGAAGAGTTATAGCTTCTCTGCCTCACACCGCCTCCCTCTCCCTTCTGTGGTGAGGGTTTGGAACTCAGGAATCTCAAAGGAGCGGGTGCCACCACATGCTTGGGCACTTAGTGGTGAGGGCGAAATTTTCTACGAATTAAATAAATCAAGTTTCAGAAAAAGTTAATGAGGCATTTAATTAATTAACAATGTCGGGTTTTATGGTCTTTATGGTTACGTTTTGTGGCTAATGGCATTCTTGCTTCCAGCCTCTTGGCATTGGAAGCATCCAACAAAAAAAAAAAATTAGATTTTTTTTTTTAAGCTCATGAGCCGGTGCTCCGTCTTCTTTGTTCGTTTTTGGAAAATGAATAAAAAATAGCCCAAGAATACACATTTTTTTTAAACCCTACCTGTTATAATTTATTCCTCTCAGACTGCTCTTAATTCAAAGAAGGACTCAGTAAGGACTGTTACCCCTTTACCATTTGGGTTAACATTTTCGCTCCTTATTAGTAACCCGATAGGACCGAATTGCATTGATTATGACCTGTGAGCTTAGCAAACTCCGCACATTCGTTCCATTTAAGAGAGCAACACAGAAGGCCTTCCAGCATTTCCCTTTAACTCAACCTTTAAGATAAAGAGAAATCGAAATGTCTCATTCGGCAGAACTTTCCAGTTAGGGGATGGTGAGGCTAAAGAAACTCTCTAATCTGCCGTCACCTACTAAGTATAGCCAACCTTTCTTGGTGGGCCTAGGAATTTCAGGTAAAGGCTGTAGTCTCGCAACTAATTTTGGCCCGCCGGAATTATTAATAGGAACAATTAAGCTCTTGGTTGGAAAGACACCAGGATGCGGGGAACTGGGTAAATTGATCTGTGCAGCAGAGGTAAATGGCTCGAGCGAGCACTTGATTCCAGGGTCTCGTGACCGGGTTCTTGCCCTGGCTAACACATCAGCTAAGCATCAGCTCTCTGCTTTCCGCTTTCCACTGTCGTCGGGTGAGCGAGAACCCGTTAAAGGAACAGCTTCCATGCTGTATCCTAGTTACCAATTCTCAGGTCGGGTTTATTAAGAGCCCAGATTATTGCGGACCTTCCGGTAGGTTGGAAACCGAATGAATAAACGCCTTCTCGCCCGGCGACTTTATGCTTCCTCCCCTGCTCCGGAACGGCTGCTCGAATGAGCCGTCAAAGAGCCTCAAGGGTAAGCCAGAGGAAATTCCTCGATTTTGCGTTTCAAAAAGGAGTAGCCGTTGCCTGTCGGCACGCCCCCTGCCCCGTCCTCCTCTGGGTCCGTCCCAACATCCACAGAGATTTTTTCATCCACCTCAGATCAGTCTCTCAATCAGTGGTATTTATTGAGCGCTTACCTCAAGCAGAGCACCGGACTAAGCGTCTGGGAGAGGACAAGACAACAGAGGAGGTTGACGCGATCCCAGATCCGAGAATGGGCCGCCTGCGTAGTCAAGCGGGAAGCAGCGTGAAAAAAGCCCAGGCCCGGGAGTCAGAAGGACCTGGGTTCTAATCCTGGCTCCGCCATTTGCTGGCTTTGTGACCTTGGGCAAGTCACTTCACTTCTTTCGGCCTCAGTTCTCTCAACTGCAAAATGGGGGTTAAGAGTGTGATCCCTTTGTGGGACAACCTGATTAGCTTGGATCTACCCTAGCGCTTTGTACAGTGCCTGGCACATAGTAAGCACTCAAAAAAAAAGTGTTTCCGATCCGGCCTGTCCGCTTTGAGGCTGGCCCATCGAGGGTGGATGGGCGGGGGGTGGACCGAGGAGCAGAAGTCAGTCCTTTATGGCCAGGGGTTTTGACTGTGAGCTGAATTGCACTGCTGTGTCCACACTACACCATCCCCACTGAGTTCTAGAAACCTGACAGCTCTCTGCTGGGCGTTACTTGTTGGAAAATACCGTAATGTGTTTCCTGACAGCAAACATTGTTCTGTGTGTTTGAAAACTTTATTAATCAAGGCAATAAAACATGAAATAAATTACTGCTCCGCTTCCAAGGAACGGTTCATATTAATATTTTAACACTCCAAGGAAGTAAGATTAATAACAGTAATGCCAATGCAAACTATTTACCCAGAGCAAATTCCGAAAAGGGGGAAAAAACATAGTTTTATTTAGTCCCTGAAATGTGTACGTTGCATTGCTATATATGTGTCTCTTGATTGGGCTGAGTAAATAGGAAAGATTCCATTGCTTCAGCATGGGGAAGGAGGGGCTCAAGAACTTATGGAGCTCTTGCTGTGTGCAGAGGAATGTACCAGGCACTTGGGAGACGAGCTGACGTAGAAAAGACGACGCACGTGCACGCACACGTCCCCCCACACGTCCCCCCACCCCCAAATGAGCCTGCAATTACTATTTGCCGGGCACTGTTCTAAGCGCGTAGATACAAGCTAATCAGGCTGGACCCGATCCATGTCCCACATAAGGTTCCCAGTCTTATTCCCCCTTTGACAGATGAGGTAACTGAGGCACAGAAAAGTGAAGTGACTTGCCCATGGTCCCACTGCAGACTAGTGGCAGAGTCAGGATTAGAACCCAGCTCCTTCTGACGCCCAGGCCTGGGCTTTAACCACTGGGCCACGCTGCTGCCCGTGGCTTGTAATGGGAGAAGCCAAGCACACCCAAATCGCATATGCTATAGTTCAAAGGTAGAGAGCAGTTAGAAATAATAAGCCCAAGGGCTAGATGAACGATACATAAGCCGGTTAACATTTAAGAAGTCTTGGAGCTGTGGGAGGTTAGGGGAAACAGGGCCTCAAAGTAATTATTTATAAGTTAAGCACTTACCATGTGCTAAGCGCTAGGATAGGTGCAAGAGAATCAGGTCTGACACAGTTCCTGTTCCGCATCTAAGTAAGGTGGGGAAGAAGAGGTATTAATATCCCCATTTTACAGATGAGGAAGCCGAGGCACAGAGATGTTCAGTATCCTGAAGAGTTTCGGTTATGGCTTGGTAACGCAGAGTAGGGAAGGTGTGCAGTGGCAATAATGACATGAGCTGGGGGTGGAGGATAGATAACAGAGGAGGGACAGGAACTATGACCTATCTGGTCACAGTGCTTAGGACAGTGCTTGGCACAGAGTAAGCTCTAGTAAGTGCTTAGAAAATACCGTTAACTGTATTATTATTACCACTTTATAATAAGGATGTGCTGAACGCAGCCCCACCCCTCCATCCCAAAAGCGTTGGTTCTTCCCAAGCCAGAAGCTTGGTCTACGTTTGTCATCGAGCCATCCCAGTTTTGCATGCCGAAGACCTCCATAGGAAGGAGTAAAGATCTTCTCTTTTCTCCCCCTTTCCTTCCAGGAAGTGGTCCTGTATTGTTTGGAAAACAAGGTCTGTGATGTAAATCACCGCGACAATGCTGGCTATTGTGCCCTGCACGAGGCCTGTGCCAGAGGCTGGCTGAACATCGTGCGCCATCTCCTTGAATACGGAGCCGACGTCAACTGCAGCGCACAGGACGGAACCAGGTGAGGCCCGCCAGAGCGATGGGACCGTGGTGGTGTGCGTTAAGCGCTTAACTGTCTGCCAAGTCCTGCGAGCTCTTGCAAAGCAACATGGCTTAGTGGTTGGAGCCCGGGCCTGAGAGTGAGGAGAACCTGGGTTCTAATCCCAGCTTCTCCTCTTGTCTTCTGGGTGACCTTGGGTAAGTCACTTCTTCTCTGGGCATCTCTTACTCATCTGGAAAATGGGGGTAAAGAGTGTGAGCCCCGTGTGGGTTGGGGACTATGTCCAACCTGAGTAGCTTGTATCTACTTCAGTGCTTAGAACAGTAGGTGGCACATAGTAAGCGCTTAACAAGTACCGTTGTTATTTTATATCATACTCTCCTGAGAGCTTAGTACAGTGCTCTGCACACAGCAAGTGCTCAATAAATACGATTGACTGCATTGGAATGGGTGCAAAATCATCAGTCCCTGTCCCACACGGGACTCACAGAGAGAGGGGGAGGATGGATATTTTGCTACCATTTTACAGATAAAGACCCCGAGGCTCAGCACAGTTAAGTGACTTGCTCAAGGTCACACTGCCGGCCAGCAGTGGAGACCGGATTAGAACTCGGGTCTCCTGACTCCCGGACCCCATACTGTCTCTACTGGGATGCGGAATTTGAAACCCGGACACCAGTGCCGGATCGAGAGTGGTGACGGGGCGTTTGTTTATCCAAAAGTCGGGGTCCTCCTTGGGTCTCCTGCCCTTTGGCTCTGAAAGTTCCAGCTTGCGGGTTGGCGTAGGAAACTTAAGAAGTCCTCAGAGGTTTCCGAAGTATGTTTCTTCACAGGAAGGGAGTGAACAATGTGCAACATATTTAGGGATTTATTAGAACCGTAAGCCAGCCGAGTTTGGGTGGATTCAACGTCTGTTGGGTCAAATCGAGTTGAACTGGTCATTTTGCTTCATCCTACGGTGTTAGAATGGGCAACGTGCTAGCCTTTGTCCACAGAGGACTCTTTCTTTAATCCCACGCTAGCGTCAGGGGCTTCTGGAAAGTTTCTTTTCAGTCGTGGATTCAGATTGTCTCTCGAAGAGCATTTGGCAGGGCTAAGGATGGACCCAGTCAGGATCCTTGAAGGAATGGGCCCGGTTTCTGAATTTAGGACATCTTCATCCCACCTCCCCTTCCCCTAAGAGAAATGCGCTGTGCTCGATAGCCGACTTTGTCTTGCCTTTTTGAAAAACTGTAAAGTTTAATAGTTTCTATGTAGTTCTCTACAGAATTTTATTTCCTGAAGCAGATAGATCTTTTGGCTACTCCCCGCTGCTTTCACAGGCCTTCCAAGCGTGCGGTCTGATCCCACCCCATTTTAGTTTCATTGTTTTGAAGGGTTCCTTTGGAATTGCCAGTCGAAGGTCACGGGAGCATGTTCAGAGCTGTTTCGCTTCTGCTGCTCTCTCATTTTAACGCCTCGGGTTCGTCGGAGTAAAGTTAGTTTTTTTCTCTCAAATGAGACCTGTCTTCTGACTCCCTATGCCCTGGGCCATGATTTCTAAAAGCTTTAGTGGAAGGTTGGACTCGCCAGCCAGCCCTCGGACAGGGATACCCAACCGCATCTGACCGGGTGGGACAGTTGCCTGGGCACGGCATGATGTGATACATTGTCCTTTTGGGATGCTGAGGTTTTTGGTTGGTGTTTTTTTGTTGTTGTTGTTTTTAGCACCAGTGAGTTTTGCACAGAAGTTCATACACGTACAGTGCAAAAAATGAGAAGCCTTGTGGCCTAGCAGCGGGCCTGGGAGTCAGAAGGACCTGCGTCCTAATCCCTGGCTCCACCACTTGTCCGCTGCCTTACCTTGGGTGAGTCACTTTACTTCTCTGTGCCTCAGTTCCCTCATCTGTCAAATGCTGAAGACGACTGAGAGCCCCCTGTGGGACATGGACTGTGTTCAACCAGATTAGCTAATCTCTACCCCAGTGATTAGCACAGTGCCCGGCAAATACCTGAAAAAAAACCACCAAATGCATCACACATGCATGGCAGTGCATGTAGTTGCTGAGGGACCCTGGAGACACACCAATCAGGACCTGGAAATTTCTGGGAAAACAATAATCGTGACATTCGTTAAGCGCTTACTACGTGCCGGGCATTGTACTTAGCGCTGGGGTGGATACAAGCAAATCGGGTCAGACACAGTCCCTGCCAGCATAAGCCTTGGAGTCTTAATCCCCGTTTTGCAATTGAGATAACTGAGACACAGAGAAGTGAAATGACTTGCTCAAGGCCATTCGGCAGGAAAGTGGCAGAGCCGGGAATGGGGGCCCTGTCCAAGAACGAGGCCTGGGCAGATGTAAGACTTTGTCAGGAGCGATTGACCTTCCCTGTGATTGATGCGGGCAGTTTCAGTTGGGGACGATACAGTCGGGCCCCTCCTCTGACTCTCTCTTGGGCAAAGGCAGGTGCTGTGGTTTGACTAGCTGGAAGTGGAGACCATAGGCGTCCAAATTGGTCTTGCCCCCTAGAGTTCAAATCCAAGTCAAAACCATCCAAGGAAATGTCTCTGTCTGGTCAGAAGGACCTGGGTTCTAAACCCAGCTCCGCCACTTGTCTGCTGTGCGACCTTGGATAAGTCACTTCATTTCTCTCGGCCTCAGTTCCCTCATCTGGAAAATGGGGATTAAGATTGTGAGTCCCAAGTAGGACAGAAACGGTGTCCAACTCGAGTAGCTGAGTAGCTTGTATCTACCCCCGCGCTTAGAACAGCACTTGACACACAGTAAGTGCTCAACAAATACCATCACTACCCAAGGAATCTTTTTTGTTATCTGGTTGGCTCCTCCGGCCCCGTGAAAGAAAAGGGGTCAGGGAAAGGAATTGTGTACTCCACCTTGCCTCTGAGATCTTTAGTTCCTTGCTTCCTTTCTCCTGCCTTTAGAGCACTTATCAGATGCTAAACAATATATGGGTCTTAACTGGTGGGTGTTTGTGTTGCTTTTCCTGGATTGGGGGACTCCCAGCTATATCCCAGCCAAACATTTACCGTGATTCTTGCCATTTCCCTTAGATAATAATAATTTTAGTATTTGTTAAATGCCCACTATGTGCCAAGCACTGTTCTAAGCACTGAGGTAGATACAAGGTGACCAGGTTGGACACAGTTCCTGTCCCACATGGGGCTAACAGTCTTAATCTCCATTTTCCAGATGAGGCTTAGAGAAATGAAGTGACTTGCCCAAGGCCACACAGCAGATAAGTGGTGGAGTCAATATCAGAACCCACGTCCTCTGACTCGCAGACCCCTGCTCTTGCCATTAGGCCATGCTGCTTCTCAGTTCCGCCTCAACGCTGGAGTCGGGGATCTGGGTCTCTGAGCAGGACCGGTGGGAAGGAGCAGAGGAGAGAAAAAGGATCGACTGACAGGCCGATCAAAATTTTAAATTTGGAAACGTCCAGAGATCTAACGTTTATGGGTCAGGGCACGTTGCTATATGGCCTTCCTGATGATCACACTCTCGGGGAGGGGGTGATTCCAGGTGTCAACAACGCGCAGGGCGACGGCTTCCATTCCATCTGTGATTTTGGTCGTCAGGTTCATCTGTGGGGTCATTGGCCACCGCAGCCATTTTGCGAACGATCATGTGACTGGTATCTACAGGGGGGTTGGTCTTTTCTTTTTTTTTAATGGACTTTTTTAAGCACAAACTATGTGCCAGGTACGATACTACACGCTGGGATAGATACAAGATAATCTTGTCCCACCTAGGGCTCACAGTCTTAATCCCCATTTTACAGATGTGGTAATTGGGGCACAGAGAAATTGAGTGACTTGCCCATAGTCACACAGCAGACAAGTGACAGAGCCAGGATTAGAATCCTGGTCCTCTGACCACCAGACCGTGCTGCGTCCCAAAGTGCCAGAGTGGGGGGACTCACCTTTTCATCCTCGTTAATCAAATTAGCTTCCATCTGGGCTCTTTTTGCCTCCGACCATTTTCCCTCTGCTAGCTGGAGAAAAACCTGGCCCAGAGGGGCAGGTTGGTGGCCGGACTCTGAACTGTGCGTTCTGAGATTTCAAGCAAATGAGGCCATAGCACAGATCGACTCACCGCTCACTCCATTCTCCTTCCGGCATTTGGGTAGGCAAAACATGGCCGTATTCCCCGGAGCTTGGTTTTTCTCATTCGCTCTCATGTCCGAAAAGAAAGCTGTTCAGAAGAAGTAAAGGAACCTGGTGCGGAGACAGCTTGGCTTATTTCCCATCCCTGCCTGCCAGTTCAGGGGCCGGCTGAGGAGGTAGCCAGCTGAGGCCAGAGGGCTGGACCTTCAGAAATGGCCTAGTCACACACACCGCCTGGAGGCCTTCAGCCCCAGCGAACCATGTGGTTTTCCAGAGGTTAAAGTGTCCCGTTGTGCAGAGTTTTATGGCTGAGGAAGTTTTCTTTCCCTTTTTGTACCGTCTGATGCTCAAGTAGCAGAGTTTTCACGGTGCCTAGGAGCTGCGAGGTTTGGTGCCCTATGGCTAGATATCTAATGGGAAAGTTGCCTTAATCCCTTTATAATGTCACACGGAAAGTGTGTCTTTCTGCAGTTTGTTGTTCAGTCGGTCTCTCACACCGCTCAGTGATGTTCCTTTGTCTAATAGTAATTGTGGTACTGGTTTAGTGTTATGCAGGCATTGTGCTAAGCACCTGGGTCAGTACATGAGATTTGGGTCAGTCACAGTCTCTGTCCTGCTTGGGGTTCACTGTCTAAGAGGGAGGGAGAACAGGCACTGAACTCCCATTTTACAGATGAGGAAACCGAACCTCAGAGGTGTTAGATAACTTTCCCGAAGTCACTTGGCAGGAAAGTGGTGGGAGCTGGGATTAGAACCCAGGCCTGTGCTCTTTCCATTAGGCCACGCGGCCTCTTATAGACGCCCATTCCCCGAGCCAAGGAGGGAAGAGAGGAAGGCAGAAAGAAAGGAAGGAAGGGAGGGAGGGAAGGAAAGAGGGAGGAAAGCTTTTTTCCTGCAAATGTTTTCATTGGAAACCTATCCTATCATTGAAGGTAGAAATTGGCTTTAAAAGATTCCAATTCACACCCCAAATCATTGAATAAAACCAAAATGTTGGAAGCGTAATTAAAAAACACAAAAGTCAACCGTCCCGTGAGATAAATACGTCTCTGGATGTGGAGAAACATGACACTCCTGTTTGCCAGGAGGGTCCTCTGAACTACAAGGCCATTGTTGGAACATATTCCATTTGGGAGTAAATGTAAAACCCCTTTCCTGAATTACTGGCTAATCAAAAATTGTTTGGAAAGGGGTCAGAACAGCATTAGCTTCTAGGAGGTAGAATGTAGAGCTGCTAAGAGTCTTAAAAATCAATTCTCCCGCAGAACCCCCTATAAATAATAGTACAGGCTATGCTTAAAGAAGTCTGATCATTTGAAATGGCTTTTATCTTTCAGTAAGGAGGATGCACCCCCCCCCCAACTCTCTGTCACTTACACAGGCATTTTTTTTTTTCAAATGGTATTTGTTGATAATAATAATGGTGTTTGTTAAGTGCTTACTATGTGCCAGGCACTATACTAAGCACTGGGGTAAACACAATATGATTGGGTTGGATACAGTCCCCGTCCCACACGGGGCTCAAAGGCTTAATCCTCATTTGACAGATGAGGGAACTCAGTCCTAGAGAAGTGAAGTGGCTTGTCCAAGGTCACCCAGCAGACAAGTGGTAGAGATGGGATTGGAACTCAGGTCCTTCTGACTCCCAGTCCCGTCTCTAGCCACTAGACCACCTTGCTTCCCAAGCGCTCAGTGTAGTATTCTGCACCCAATAGGCACTCAATAAATACCACTGATTAGGGGGCTGATGGTATTTTTTGGATGCTTGTGATTTCAAGTGCTCTGCACAAGGTAAGCGCTCAGTAAATACGATTGTCTGAATTAATATTAATGGGTCTACAGTGGCAGTAAGCTTCATGAGACAAGCCATTCTGTTTTTAAAAAATGGAGCCAGAAAAAGAATTTTGGAGATTCCAGGTATACAATATACCATTTCTTGGGTTCCAAGAAATGCATTCAGTCAAATTTATTGAGCGCTTACTGCGTGCAAAGCACTGTGCTATGCGCTTGGGACAGTACATTATAACAGTAAACAGACGCATTCCCCATCTACAGCAGATCTTATAGTCTAGAGACAAGCCTCTACTCACCTCCCGTAGACTTTCAAATCTTTTCTCCCGAGTAGTACCAATGGTATTTGTTAACCGCTTACGGTGTGCCAGGCACTACACTAAGCGCTGAGGCACTGAGTACTCCAGGTGGAACCTTTAGTCTATTTCTCCTTCCTGTTCATTCATTTTTTTACTTTCGGGTCTTGAGGAAGGTGACGCTGGGAGAAGCAGCGTGGCGCAGTGGAAAGAGCACGGGCTTTGGAGTCAGGGCTCAGGAGTTCGAATCCCAGCTCTGCCACTTGTCAGCTGTGTGACTGTGGGCAAGTCACTTAACTTCTCTGGGCCTCAGTTCCCTCAACTGTAAAATGGGGATTAAGACTGTGAGCCCCACGTGGGACAACCTGATTCCCCTGTGTTTACCCCAGCGCTTAGAACAGTGCTCGGCACATAGTAAGCGCTTAACAAATACCAACATTATTATTACATTTCCCAAGAGAACCAGGTGGAGGGGACTCCCGGACCTGACTTCATCTTTGTGGTTCATTAGGTTGGAGGCCTAAGGGTTTGGCGACCGTCTTGCTCCTCCAGGCCCTTTTGGTGTCTTAGAATTAATTATGATCTGGGCGGTCACTGGGCTGGTGCTGTGTCCCCTGACTAATGCCCTCAGGCTAGGGGCACGGTCTCAGGGAGGGCTCCCAGGAGGGATTTGCTATGATTGACACCTAGAGGATTTCCATGACCTCTTTGAAAATGTCACTTTTCTCTTTCGAAAAAAGGATTAGGTGTCCGGACCAAGCAGTGTCTGGCTTGGTCTATCGTCCCGTTAAGTAGATGCCTCCTTAATTTCGTCTGTAAAATTGGCCGCCCCAGGGGAAACCTTGAAATAATAAGAGTTTGGGGGACTTCCCCCGCAAAAAATTCAGGTTATAAGAGGTACCTGCGTCAATCAGAGATGTTTCTCACACCCAAGTACGGCAGTTGTGCCTTTGTTTCCGCTTGCGAAAACGAGGCTTTCACTACTACCTCATATAGATGGTGTTTCTTTTTCCATTCGTTCACATGTGCAACAAATTATTGACCGCCAGGAAACCAGTGGTTTCAGCATCAACATATTCAGTCATCGAGTGTTACATCATCAACATGCCAAATGTTGACCCAGCTAATTATCAAAGCCCATTCCTAACCCTTGTCCTCAACTCTTAACCCTAGTGTGAATACATTTTGGGGGGAAAGGGATTGATTTTTTAGATGAACTTCCATTTTTGAAGTTATCAATGAAATGTATGCTGAGCCCTTAGTTATTTTTCAAGGACAATAATATTTTTCGAGAAGCAGCATGGTCTAGTGGGTAGACCACCGGCCTGGGAGTCAGAAAGACCTGGGTTCTAATCCCAGCTCCGCTACTTGTCTGCTATGTGACCTTGGGAAAATCACTTCTGTATGCCTCTGTTAACTCTTCTGGAAAATGGGGATTGAGACTCTGAGCACCATGTGGGACATGGACCGAGTCCCACCTGATTACCTGTATCTACTCCAGTGCTTAGAGGAGAGCTTGGACCGCAGTAAGCGCTTAACAAATACTAATAAAGAAATATAAGGACAAAACTGCCCGTTATTAATTCCAGCTGTGACTTCCTTAGAGGCATTTTGAATTTTTTTTGTGTGTGTGTTACTCTGCAAGTCCCAAGAGGGGAGCAAAATGGCAGTAGCATTTGGGAAGCTTGATGAGCATGCATTGTGTCCTCAAGTTGAATGCCATTAACTTCTCTTTTTCAGGCCTGTCCACGATGCTGTAGAAAATGATCACCTGGAAATTGTCCGCTTACTTCTCTCTTATGGTGCTGATCCAACGCTCGCTACGTACTCAGGTAGAACCATCGTGAAAATGACGCACAGCGAACTCATGGAAATATTCCTAACAGGTGGGTAACCATAACTGCAAGATCCTGATCCAAAATGGTAGACTACGATTATGTGATATTTGCATGTTGGGTGGCGGGATGGGGGCAAATTTTTTTAAGGTTGAAAAGTGTTCTGTGGAAGCTAGGGATAAAACAGACATTTATTGTGGTTCTTTCATCAAAGCCCAGGAATCCACAATAATGTGTCTAGTTGTTGGCTGGAGAATCAGTGTCCAGCTTTTAGGCGGAGGGGAGAGAGTGGGTGCGAGAGAGCAGGGTCCCCGGGAGGAATCTTTGGCCAATCAGGAGGCCCATGTTGGGGACTCAGCCCTGGGTCCTGTCTCTACATCCCTTTCTCCATGAAATCCGTCTGGCTGGCAAGCAAAGGAATCAGAGATCCAGCAGAACACCAAGGTCCAAGCTCCTTGCCATAGAAAGAGAGCCGTTGTCCAGTCTGCTCCCGTCTGGATGATGCAGTTTTAGCACATGCAAAATTTTGCCCTTTTGCTGAAAATAACGCGGCTGGCATCTCAGATTTTCATATAGTGGTTTGTTGTATTTCCTGGCGGGCCTGATCACCTTTATCCCTTGGCCCTGCTGAGGCCCGATCAGCAATAGAGAGTGCCAGCGTTTTGGTGGGGAAAAAGCAGAATCTTGGGTGGTTGCTGGTTTGGTTCCTAAAGGCTTTTGAGCCAATAAATAAGAATAGGAGCAGTTTACGATAGGAGGTCTCAACACACACGCTGAAATCCTTTTCCGTTTACCTCACGTGGAACTTAATGTGGCAGTTGAACACTGACTCCTGATAACAGTTTGAAATGTTTTCATTGTGTTGAGGCGGTGATGATGATGGGAATGGTATTTGTTAAACACCCGCTCTGTGCCAAGCACTGAACTAAGCGCCGGGGTAGATACAAGATAATCAAGTTGGACACAGTCCCTGGCCCATCTTGGGCCTTGCATTCCAAAGGAGAAGGCGAATGTGTATTTAATTCCCATTTTACAGATGAGGAAATTGAGGCACAGAGTAGTTAAGTAACTCCCCCCAAGGCTTGGTTTTGAACCGGAGCCTTTTTCAGCTGGCCTGAAAATTTTCTGTGGGCTTGGAAGAGAAGGCAGGTCAAGATTTTTCCAAGAAATCCCGATTTACTTTTGCAGGTCGAAGTTCAAAAGCTGAGGCTTCAAATTCTGTTAATCTGGTCGTCCATAGGGTGCCGTGGGTCGGTGGGAGGGGTGTCAGGTTTTTATGGTGGGATGAAGATGAAAAGGAAAGGATGTGTGTCCAAGAGGAAGCAGGGAAGAAGACTCCTGTGTTGATCAACCTAGAATGAGAAACGCAGCTAAAGCAGGAAGTGACGAGTGAGCTGGTTGTGATTCGTATGGCAGATGCTCTTCTAAACCAGCCAGCCATTTTGTTCTCATCCGCTTTTCGTTGTTTTTTTCCCTTCTCCAGAATATTTAACTGACCTGCAGGGTCGAAGCGGGGATGACCCTGGCGTCCACTGGGACTTTTACGGCAGCTCTGTGTGCGGTGAGTAAATCAGTCCATCAATCAGTGGCGTTTATTGAGCGCTTACTGCATGCAGACCACCACATTAAGTGCTTGGGAGCATACAGCAGGGTCGGAAGGTGTGGTCCCTGCCCACGGGGAGCTAAAGTTTAGAGAGTATACGGGACCCTTTCATTTCAGCGCCATGCCAACACAGCTTGGGAAATGGCTCTCTCGGATGAGCTTTTGTGTTTTGGCAGAGCAACTTCGGGGAGGAAAAAGCATTCGTTTTAAGCCGCCCTCCTCCTTCGATCGCTCGGTAGAACCTTGGCTTGGTCCTGTCCAGCCGACTGAAGTTGTTTCTGTACTCCTTCCAAGATCCGAAAGATGAATCTGGATTCGACGTGTTGGCCAACCCCCCAGGCCCAGGCGATGACGATGACGGCGATGGCAACGAAGCCGACGTCGATGATGATGATGAAGACGGGTTTAGCGATGTGTTCGAGTTTGAATTTTCAGACGGACCTCTTTTGCCATGTTATAATATCCAAGTGTCTCTCTCTCAGGGGTAAGTTCTGCTATTCCTGGTTGAATAATGCCACTAGTAATGATAATAGTAATTGTGGTATTCGTTGAGTGCTTGCTACGTGCCAAGCTTTTGCCTAAGTGCTGGAGTAGATACACGTTAATCAGGTCGGATACAGTCCCCGTCCTACATTTCTTCTTCCTGTTACTCCCCATTTCCTTAACAGTTGTGAGACTTCAGGAGATGGTATTTTGAAGAGTGGTTTATGGCCCTGGGGAGGGAGATGCCAGGCAGGTTTAAAGAATTTCTTGTTTCCTCAACGTGAATCATGGATAGCTGCGGTATTTGTGGTATTGGAGAGTGTTTGTGGTCTTGGAACAAAGTTGTTATGGTGACAGTTTGGTTATCTGCCCATGGATTATCCTTCTGCAGATTAACGGCCAACGTTTTCATCTCAGCTCACCCCAGTTTACCCCAGTTCCCTGAGCTCTTCGCGCTCACCCCAGCTCACTCCAGCTATTCTAGCTCCTTAAGCTCACTCCAGCTCCCCCAGCTCATCTAGCCTAACCCAGCTCACTCCAGCTCTCCCAGCTCCTTCAGCTCCCTCAGCTCAATCAGCTCACCATAGCTTACTCCAGCTCACCCCAGCTGCTCCACCTACCTCAGCTCACCCCCGCTTATCCCAGTTGTCCTGGCTCATGCCATCGTAGTGTACTCTCCCAAGCTCAGTGATCAGTGATCAGTGGTCTGCCCATAGCAAACATTCAATAAATACGATCGATGGGTTGATTGATTGGCGGGAAGAGCATCCAGTCCCCGACCTCATTTCATCTGTAAAGGATGATGAGGCCATCATCATGAGACGGGTGCGGGGCAGGGGTTCGAAAACTGGTCAGCAGCCACCTGAAGATAAGCACCGAGGCCGGGATCAGCCACAGACCGGTGACTTGGCCATCGCAAACCATCCCCTGGTTTCAGCAGTGGTATAGAGTGAGTGGTACCGGCATGCAGGGTACTGTACTAAGCAGTTGGGCGAGTACACTATGAAAGCACCCGAATGGAAAGTCTAAAAACAGCCGCACGTTTCTCAGCTGACCCCCTCCCTGAATGACCGTTGGTCCCGTCCTCTCCCACAGACCCCGAAACTGGCTTCTCCTGTCAGATGTGGTGAAGAGATTGAAGACGTCGCCCCGGATATTCCGCTGCAACTTCCCCAACGTGGAAGTCGTCACCATCGCGACGGCGGAGTTTTACAAGCAGACCTCCGTGAGTCAGTTGTTCTCTTGCCCTAAGGACCTCGAAGTCTTTAACCCGGAAAGTAAGGAACTGTTGGACTTGGTGGAATTCACGGGCGAGCTCCAGGCTCTACTGGGGTCTTCGATAGAATGGTGGCATCCCGCCGAAGACCTTCTCTCCGAAATCCACTGGTGAAAACGCCCCGTTACTTAATGTACAGCTCAGCGTGATGTTCATCTTTTACTTGATGTATATGTGTTATATTTCGATTTGTTTCTGTAAAGAAAGGACACTATTAAAATATGAAAATAGCTTTCGTTTATATAAGAGAACCGAATTCCAGTCGGAAGGACTCTGGAAGAATTTTTAAAAGAAAACTTTAATCGGTTTTTATGAGAAATTGTTATATAATGTTTCTTTACTTTTAAAATGCACACTCGCTTTGGAATAAGTTTGTTTTTACTTGGAACACTTGTTTTTTGTTTGTGTGTGTGTGTGTGTGTTTTTGTTTTGTTTTGTTTTTTAAACAACCCACACATTGACTTTGTTTCATACAAAGCACTGATGACACAGAACATAATTTTTATAGGCGATGTGATCAAAGTCATGTGACTTGTTTGGGAGACTGAATTTGGTAAGGCACTTCATGATATTATTTTTATGTTTTGTTTACAGAATTACCTGCTTTGGCCAGGTAAATGTTATTGGATATGATCCAATAGTTTGTAAAATAAATTAAAACCATATCCATACACAGCAACTAATTGTATGAACTTTTATATCCTAATTTAAAAGCTGTGAAATTAGTTTTCACACATCAGACCGGATTGTTTATATATGTTTAAACATTTTATGCTCTTATTTAAAGAAGACTTTGAACTATTTTTTCTGTACCTTGTAAAATATTGAAAAACTAACATAATATGTCGAGGTTGCTTGAAAATGTACATAAACTAAAATTTTCTGAATTGTGTGTTTATGTTTGAAATCTGTGTTTTAACTTTGTAAGTAAATTCTTCTGCCTTTGTATTTATATTTTACAAAAATTTTCTTAAAAGGCAATAAAACTGTTGAGAAAACAAGAACATTGAAGAACTTGTGTCCGACGTGTTCCTAAAGCCAACTGAATTTCTTTAGTTTTTTTAGTGATGGTATTTACTGAATGTCCACTGAGGGTAGTACTCTGTATACTAAGCCCTGAGCAAGGTCGGCTATTAACCTGTGGGTGTCGTTTGCATCTGCCAGCTGTACTGTAGTGCTTACGACTGTGCTCTGCATACAGTAAGTGCTCAATAGAAACCCCTGGTTGATTGAATAACAAGGCCCATTCCTTGCCTGTGAGGAGTTTCATCTAGCGGGGGAGGCCAACGAAAATATCCACCAACGGTGGCAGCAGAATTAGTCTTGAGGTTGGTATGCAAATAAATTTATTCTAAGGTCTTGAGGTGACTGGTGAGCTGCTATGGTTTGGGGTCTTGGAAATTAACTGGGGAAGGCTAAAGTTGGTGGGAGGGAATTTCAGTCTGGAGTCTCCCATCCAGAATGACGGGTGAAACTTCGGACCCTTGAGATCCCATCCAGGGGCTGTGTCTAACCTGATTATTTTGTATCTACCCCGGCATTTAGTATGATACCTGGTGCACAGTAAGCATTTAACAACTACCATTAGAAAAAATAATAATATGGGACCCAATACCGCCTTGAAGTATAAGCTGCAATTAAGGGATGAGAGTTTTGGGGCGGAAATAGCAGTGTCTAGAGAAGATCTTAAGGGCTCATGATGAATCCACAAGGGTCTTTGGCTACTAAGAATAGCCTTTCTAATGGGGACAAGGAAGAGTTAGATGTTTCAAGTTCTGACACTTGATTGTAGCAGGATCTTTCAAAGCCTGGAACTTCCTTAGAAAATGAGAGGAGAGAGGGAAATCTGTTCCATTCAATCAGTCATCCAGTGGTATTTTTTGAGCACTTACCATGTGTAGAGCACTGTCCTAAGTGCTTGGGCGAGTAATAATAATAATAATAATTGTGGTATTTGTTAAGCGCTTACTATGTGCAAAGCACTGTTCTAAGCGCTGGGGGATACCAGGTGATCAGGTTGTCTCACGTGGGGCTCTCAGTTTTTTTAATCCCCATTTGACAGATGAGGTAACTGAGGCACAGAGAGGTTAAGTGACTTGCCCAAGGTCACACAGCTGACTAGAGGCAGAGCCGGGATTTGAACCCATGAGAGTAGGATACGACAGAGTTAGAACCCAGGTCCTTCTGACTCCCAAGCCCGTGCTCTATCCACTAGGCCATGCAGTTTTTGTTCTTGAGCGCTTACCAAGTGTAGGCCACTACTAAGCACTTGGGAGAGTACAGTAAAATAGAGTTGTTAAGATCCAGTCCCTGCCCAAAAGGAACTTAGCGTCTACAGTGGAATGCGTACCTTAAATTAAATTACAGAGAGGGGAAATGGTAGGACATAAGCGTATGTACATAAGTGCTGGGAAGCTGGGGTGGGGTGGACTATCAAGTCCAAAACCCCCAGAAAACATTAATTGATTTCTCTTGCCAGTTTCCCCAGTTACAGTTCTGAGTATCCATATTCAGTTTTTGGTATTCCCCTCCCATCTAGACTCTAAGCTCGTTGTGGGCAGGGAACTCTGTGGTTAGGTGCTCTCCCAAGCACTTAGTACTGTAAGCGCTAAATAAATACGATTGATTGATTGTGTGGGTGGGACAGGGATGGGACAGGGACCAGTCTGAAACTGTTTTGTTTTTTTATGGTATATGTAAAGCGCTTACTAGTGTCAAACACTTTTCTAAGTGCTGGCGTAGTTAGATTGGACACAATCCCTATCCTGCATGGGGATCACAGTGTAAGTAGGAGGGAGAACAGGAGAACTGAGCCACAGAGAAGTAACGTGACTTGCCCAAGGTCATCCAGCAGGCAGTTGTCAAAGTCAGGATTAGAACCCAGTTCTTCTGATTCCCAGGCCCATGCACTTTCCACTAGGCCATGCTGCTTCTCCAGTGTCCTTGCACTTACCCCAGAGCTTAGCACTTAGGCACTCTACAGCCCCCTTAGTATTCATATACGATGTCCGCTTATTCCGTACTCCCTAAGCGCCTAACACAGTGCACTGCACCAAGTGGGCACTCAATCAATGCTACCTCTACTATTCTACTACTACTGATGTGCTTGGCCCAGAGTAAGTGCTTAATGAATACCATTACCACTAATGAAATTCTGTCAGTGTTCAAGCATAATGTCCGCCTCTCAGCCCCAGTGATCACTTTTGGACTCTTCACTGATCATATTTATTGAGCGCTTACCATGGGCCGTACTAAGTCCATGGGAGAGTATAGGGCAACAGAGGTAGTAGCCACATTTCCAGGCCACAGTGAGCTTCTAGGCTAGATCCATTTAGTGGGCAGAGCACAGGGAGGAAAAAAAAAGGCAGATTTGTCGACTTTACCTCTTATAAGCAGCTCTGGTCCAAGATTTGATAGATGGGGTTGAAGTTTCTGCCTAAGTGAGAATGAAGATTTTGGAATAATTGTGGAATACATTTATCCAAGCAACCTCCAATTGACTTATATTTTACATTTTACCTTCATACCATTTTCACTTCCATTTACCTCAATTGCACATCCAACAACACGTATTTAAAAGAAGCTAAAGGAACAGAACAAATCCAGTCTATTTATTCTAAGAAATGTTCTGCTTACTGCTGAGCAGTGAAATTTTTTTCCTGCTTAAATACTGTATTGATGAAGAGATGGATGTTGTTTTTCAAAGCCAGAACCTAGAGCAAAATGGCCTAATGGAAAGAGCCTGGGCCTGGGAGTCAGAAAACCTGGGTTCCAATCCCAGTTCCACCACTTGTCTGCTTTGTGAGACCTTGGGCAACTCACTTCACTTCTCTGAGCCTCAGTTTCCTCATCTGTAAAATGGAGATTTAGTGTCTGTTCTCCCTCCTACAGGGATTATTTCCAACCTGATTATTTTGTTTCTACCACAGTGTTTAACTTCGGAGGTGCTAAGGAGGTGCTTAACAATTATTAATCCACCTTCAAAGCATTATTAAGGTCACATCTTTTCCAAGAGGCCTTTTCTGATTAAGCCCTCTTTTTCCTGACTCCTCCCTTCTGCATCATCTATGCGCTTGGATCTGTGACCTTTGGACATTGAATGTTTGCCCCATCCCCAGCCCCACCGTACTTATGTACATATCTTTAAATTATATATTGTCCTGTCTTATGTTGTGGAGTCATCTCCGACCCATAGCGACGCCATGGACACATCTCTCCCAGAACGCCCCAGCTGCATCTGCAATCGTTCTGGGAGTGTATCCTGAGAGTTTTCTTGGTAAAAATACAGAAGTGGTTTACCATTGCCCTCTTCCTTGCAGTAATAATAATGTTGCTATTTGTTAAGCGCTTACTATGTGCAGAGCACTGTTTTAAACGCTGGGGCAGATACAGGGAAATCAGTTTGTCCCACGTGAGGCTCACAGATAATCCCCATTTTACAGATGAGGTAACTGAGGCACAGAGAAGTTAAGTGACTTGCCCACAGTCACACAGCTGACAAGTGGCAGAGCCGGGAGTCAAACCCATGACCTCTGATTCCGAAGCCCACGCTCTTTTCACTGAGCCACACTGCTTCTCCGAGACTCTGCCCTCGACTCTCTCCCGTGCCGCTGCTGCCCAGCACGGGTGACTTTTGACTTGTAGCAGATTGCCTTCTACTTGCTAGCCACTGCCCAAGCCAGGAATGGAATGGATATGCCTCTGCTTGACTCTCCCTCCTATAGTCGAGACTGGTAGAGTACTGGAAACTCTCCAGGTGCGACCCAGATTTATTATAAATTACTTATTTATTCATATTGTCCATCTCCCCCTCTAGACTGTAAGCTCGTTAAGGGCAGGGAACGTGTCTTCCAATGCTGTTGTATTACACTCTCCTGAGCGCTTAGTACAGTGCTCTCCACATGGTAAGCACTCAATAAATACCATTATTATTTTTTTTATTTCCCCCTGCAAATATAAAGCTACGTTTCTTAAGCTAAGGGAACTCTTAAAAACTAATTTTCTTTTACAGCCAGATCATTTTTGGTGTCGGTTGTAAACACCTGAAGGCATCGGCGAGATGCATGGCTCTGAAATGAAATGCCATAATATGCTGCGGGCATACAAACACAAAGGACTTCCAAATCTCCAAGTGGCACCTGAAAATAACCTGCTCAGAGGAACTACTAAAGCAGCAGCATGGCCTAGTAGATAGATCCCGGGCCTGGGAGTCAGAAGGACCTGGGTTCTAATCCCAACTCTGCCATTTGTAGGCTGTGTGATCTACAAATCTGTGATTTGTAGGCAAGTCACGTCGCTTCTCAGAGCCTCAGTTCCCTCATCTGTAAAATGGGGATTGAGACAGTGAGCTCCACTTGGAACATGGTCTATGCCCAACCTGATTAGCTTGTATCTACCCCTGTGCTTAGGACAGTGCCTAGCACATAGTAAGTGGTTAACAAATACCTTAAAGGGAAAAAAAAGGAATCATTTAATAGACTCCCTACATTCCAAGATAATCTCTCCTCTCACCACTAACTTTTATGGCAACTGGCCAATACACAGAAAGGGTTAAAACATCTGTTAACTTGGTGCTCCTCTCCACTCTCCCAACTCCTTTCCTGGAAACAGGATTGGAAATCCCAGCGGAAACGGTAAGCGGAAGTCCCTGGAACGCCCCAAAATTGCCACTTGCCTAACAAACAGTCAGGGTTTAGGTTTTTTAGTTTTCTCCTTCAATAACTCCTCCCCCCTCGGGGTGAATATAATGACTGCTGACATGGCTAATTAATTTAATAAATTTCAACTTGAGTGCTTACATCAAATACCTGCAGGCACCCAGACGGATCTTGGTCAGTTGATCGGAATTCCCCTTTTCATTAAAGAGACTAGAGTTTTCTTGAGGTGAACACAGGACACCCTCTCCCCCGCTTGGGGCTGAGCTTCGGGAAGACACAGCAGGAGTGTAAGACAGGAATTTGGGTTCTGATACTGGATATGCCATTGCTGCAGTCTCCTTGGTTTATTTATTGGGATCTCTCTAGTCATAAATAGTGCTCTGTTTGCCTCCTGTTACAGTCTAAGCTCCTTGTGGGCAGGGAGAGACAAAAACGAGACCCAGTGAGTAGGTTATTGAGAGGAATGAAACCTACCAACCAGGGTGGAGTGGAAAAGGAGTACTTCTAACCTCCCAGACTAAGCCCCTCTTTTCCTCAGCTCCCCCTCCCTCCCCATCAACCCGACTTGCTCCCTTTGCTCTATCCCACCGCCCCACAGTACTTGTGTGTATATATATATCTATAACTCCATAATTAATGCCTTTTACTTGTTTTGATATGTATACAGCTATAATTCTATTTATTTCTATTGACGCTATTGATGCCTGTTTGCATGTTGATGCCTGTCTCCCCCTTTCTAGACTGTAAGCCCATTGTGGGCAAGAATTGTCTCTATTGCTGAATGGCATTTTCCAAGCGCTTAGTACAGTGCTCTGCACACAGTAAGCGCTCAGTAAACCCGACTGACTGAATGAATGACTATTTACACCCTCCCTAGCATTCATGTCTGCTCGACTTATTTGTTTTGACAGTGTTGTAAATATGTTCTGTTTGTCTCACCCATCATTGTGCCAGCTCCTTGTGAGAAGGGAACATGCCACTTTGCTATTTTGTACTCCCTAAGCGCCTTGCACAGGGCACTCAATTCACGCTACTTCTATTACTATAGTAATAATAATAATAATGTTGGCATTCGTTAAGCGCTCACTATGTGCCGAGCACTGTTTTAAGCACTGGGGTAGACACAAGGTGATCAGGTTGTCCCACGGGGGGCTCACAGTCTTCATCCCCATTTTACAGATGAGGTAACTGGGGCACCGAGAAGTGAAGTGACTTGCCGACGTCACACAGCTGACAAGTGGCGGAGCTGGGATTAGAGCCCATGACCTCTGACTCCTAAACCCGGGCTCTTTCTACTGAGCCACTCGTACAACTACTACTGCTATTACTGTTATCAGTACTACTCTTATTATCACTACTGCTACTAGTATTACTACTCCTACGGCTACTAGCAGCACGGCCTAAGTGGATAGAGCAACGGTCTGGGAGTCAGAAGGACCTGGGTTCCAATCCCGGCTCTGCCGTTTGTCTACTGTGTGACCTTGGGTGAGTCACTTCACTTCTCTGGGCCTCGGTTCCCTCATCTGGAAAATGGGGATTGAGACGGTGAGCCCCGTGTGGGACGGGGACCGGGTCCGACCTTATTTCCTTGGATCTACCCCAGAGTTTAGAACAGTGCTTGACACATAGTAAGCGCTTAACAAACACCATTATTGTCACTATTACTAGTGGGACAACCTGATGCCCTTGAATCAACCCCAGCACTTAGAACAATGCTTTGCACATAGTAAGCACTTAACAAATGCCATCGTTATTATTATTAATGCTGCTATTACTACTATTGCTAATAGTAGTGCTACTATTACTAGTCAGTCAGTTAATCGTATTTACTGAGCACTTACTGTGTGCAGAGCACTGTACTAAGAGCTTAGGAGAGTACAATATAACAATAAGCGGACACATTTCCTACCCTCAGTGAGCTTACAGCCTAGAGAGGGCGACTATTATTACTAGTAGTAATTTTTTTTATGGTATTTGTTAACAAACACCACACTTATTATCCCGGAAGTCGGAAAAGATGGAAGATTTTCGGCTCCTTCCATTACCCACATCAGACGATTCACCCTCTCCTCCAAACAGCTCCCGCCACCCAACTCAGCGGTGCCTCTCGGGGACCTTAACCTTCCCCATCCAATGTGCTTTTGCTTGTCAACAGCTGTGAATGTTTCTTTACTTCTCTGCAGCTGCATTTTTTTCCTTCCACCCTCAAGCTGACCTCCCACTGGGTCCCTTTTTTCGTTCCCCCACCCCCCTACCCCCACTCCCGGTTCTGCTTAGCACGCTGATATTTTGCCTCTCCTGCTGTCATACATTTGATAAAATGAAATCATTTGAATGGAAGAAACTGAAACGTGGCTATGTGGGCAAATACTTTTCCCTGGGTTTTTTTCCAACCTTTTTCCTGAGACCCACAGTACCTTCCTCCGGTAGAACAAAATTAGCCAGTGGAACAGCTCTAGTTTTCTTGCAGGGGGGAGGTTAAAAAAAAAAAAGAAAAAATAAGTCCTTGACCGCTCCAAACATACTGTAACTCTTAGGTCCGGATAATTTTGCTGCCTGGTCTCAACGCCATAAAAATGTAGTGCAAAGTGTCAGGGACTATGGAAAAAACTAGAAGGGGGAGTCTTCCTCCCCAGTACGTTATAAGAGCTTTGTGAAGCTGTCTTTCCACTGAGCTGGCTTATCTTCTTTTCTAAAAGAAAACTGAACAGATTATTATTTCTTACTAGCCTGCTACAGAATAGCTTTAAGAATATTGTCAGATCAGTTGAAAATATGAACGCTCTCTCTCCTTTCTCACAGAAAAGAGGTCGGATAAGCCAAGATCAATCTAAAGTCTCCTCACCCCTAATGGAAAGCGGATTTCTACATTTTGGAACCCAAATTCTTGGTAGAGAAAGTAGCCTGAATCACAGAGATTATAATCCAGAAGTTTTCATTTTTTTCTTCAGTAGGTGAAAAATACAATTGCAGAGAGAGGGGGGAAGCTGTTTTCATCTTTAAATAGCACTTTGGGGGGCATCTATAGAAAACGAACTCATAAAAAACAAATTAATCATACTCAGTTTGCATTTCACACTTCTGGTTGTCTTTTAGGGTATGAATGTGTGTTTTGTTTCATTTTGACTCGAGCACTAAGAATGTCCTTCTCTGTAAACTAAAACAGTGATGGATTTTTACAAAGCACTGGTTTTCCACTCCATAGTGAGCAAAAGAATGATTTAAAACCGTTTTACTACTGGTGCTAGTTTACAGCTGCAATTATTGGTTCAAAACTTGATCTTACTTTAGAAGTTAACTCTTCTCGCTAGGCACTCCCCGCCTCTCTCCCTTTCCCCTTCCCGGCATCATGATTCTGTCTGCTGATTAATAATGTTGGTATTTGTTAAGCGCTTACTATGTGCACAGCACTGTTCTAAGCACTGGGGTAGATACAGGGTAATCAGGGGGTCCCACATGAGGCTCACGGTTAATCCTCATTTTACAGATGAGGTAACTGAGGCAAAGAGAAGTTAAGTGATTTGCCCACAGTCACCCAGCTGACAAGTGGCAGAGCAGGGATTTGAACCCATGGCCTCTGACTCCCAAGCCCGGGCTCTTTCCACTGAGCCATGCTGCTTCTCTGCAAAACAACTGCTGATTGTTTTCCAGGATTCGGGATAACTGGTACAGATCCTGGATTATGCCTAGGTGGCACCATTTATTTACCCTAGTGGAAAATAAACAAGTCCATGGACTTTTAGCAGTTCCAACTCCGAGGAAAGGGGGTGACTACCAGTCTCTCAGGGATGAAGTGGGGTAGACAAAAGGTAAGCTGATTTGGACAGTCCCTGCTTTACAAGGCGTTCACAGTGTTGCTTTTCAGAAATCCCCCCGGGCACCTGTCCAGTTCATTAAAGAGAGGGACTTTACTTATGAAGTTGGTCTTCGTTAAGTGCTTGCTATGTGTCAAGCAGTGTGCTAAACTCTGGGGTAGAACCAAGGTAATTGGGTTGGACATAGTCCCTGTCCCATATGGGGCTCACAGTTTTCAACCCCATTTCACACATGAGGGAACTGAGGCCCAGAGAACTGAAGTGACTTGTCCAAGGTCACACAGCAGACAAGTGGCAGAGCTGGGATGAGAACCCAGGTCCTTCTGACTCCCAGGCCTATGTTCTACCATTCATTCATTCATTCATTCAATAGTATTTATTGAGCGCTTACTATGTGCAGAGCACTGTACTAAGCTCTTGGAATGTACAATTCGGCAACAGATAGAGACAATCCCTGCCCATTGATGGGCAGGCCACGCTGCTTCTCTTTATTAAACTGACCTGAGGGTTAGAACACCCAGCTCGCTGCCCTGCCAAGTTTGAGGTGGCTTTGCCACCTCTAAGGCTCCCTTGGGGCACCTGTCTTAAGCTTTGGGAAGCAGTGTGGTCTAGCGGAAAGAGCACGGGCCTGGGAGTCAGAGAACCTGGGTTCTAATCCTGGCTCTGCCACTTGTCTGCTATGTGACCTTAGGCAAGACACATCTTCGCTGCCCCTCAGTTTCTTCATCTGCAAAATGGGGATTCAAGCCCCGTTCTCCCTCCCTCTTAGACGCCGAGCCCCAGGCGGGACAGGGACTGTAGCCAACCTGATTAGCCTGGAGCTAACACAGTGCTTGGCACACAGTAAGTATACCACAATTATTCTTTAGAACACATTTCTACAATCCTCAACCAAACCCAACTTTCCCTGGTTCAAAATAAACCATCATTTTGATGAGTCTAGGATTTGGGGGGCAAAAATCAAAGAATGCCCCATTACAGTACCCGTTCAAACTCCATGGAACTGGCAGGGAAAGGTTCCCTGATTCAGGTGAGGATTGGAACTCTGGGAAATGAATTCATTCAGTCCTATTTATTGAGGTCTAACTGTGTGCAGAGCACTGTAGTAAACTCTTGGAGAATACAATAATAAACAGATACGGTCGCTGCCCACAAGGAGTTCACGAGTCTAGAGGGGGAGACATAACAGACCATAGAAATAAATAAATTACACATACGTTCATAAGTGCTGTCAGGCTGGGGGGGGGGAATAATAATAATAGTAATGGCATTTATTTTAAGTGTTTACTGTGTGCCAGGCACTGTACTAAGCGCAGGGGAGGAGATAAGCAAATCGGGTTGGACACCATCCCTGCCCCACGTGGGGCTCACAGTCTCAATCCCCATTTTACAGATGAGTTCTCGGAGGCACAGAGAAGTGAAGTGATTTGACCAGGGTCATACAGCAGACACAAAGCGGAGTCGGGATGAAAACCCATGACCTTCTGACTCCCAGGTCTGTGCTCTATCCACTACACTGTGCTGCAAGGGACTAAGTCAGGATGACGCAGTTGGGAGTGAGAAAAGAGGAAAGGAGGGCTTAGTCGGGAAGGCCTCTTGGAGGAGAAGCGCCTTCAATAAGGCTCTGAAGGGGATCCTGGGGGAGAGTCAATGTCCGTCGGATTTGAGGAGGGAGGGCCTGCCGCTGTCCTTACAGGAGTGACCATAATAGCTAGGTCTCCGATGCAGAGACCCCCATTTCAATCCCTCCCCACCCGCCCATCACCCCGGCCATCTTCTGCAGGTGTGGCCGCTGGCGGCAATCAGGAAAACCAGACCCCCCTTTTCACAACCGGAAGTCTCATGCAGGCTTACGTGTTCTACACCTGGTTTGCAACCTAACGACGTGCTCCGGAACATTTTACTGAAACCTGCAGAACCTAGAGTAGGGGTAAGTGACCTTTTGGCAGCAGAAAGATCAAACAAAACATATTCCAAAGGCTCGATTAATAATAACGATGACAATGAAGTTCTTACTCTGTGCCGAGCACTGTGCTAAACGCTTGGGTAGACAAAAGATAACCAGTCTGGGCACAGTCCCTGTCCTACAGGGGGTTCACAGTCTTAGATATAGTAAGTGCTTAATAAGTACCACGATTATTTTTATTAGTAAGAGGGAGGAAGAAAAAAACATTTTACCCTTATTTTGCAGATGAGGAAACTGAGAGCCAGCAAGCAAGCGGCAGAGTCGAGTCTAGAGTGCAGGACTCTTAACTCCCAGGCTTGCTCTTCCCACTGGGTGAGGCAATCAACCCTCCCTCCCCCCAGTTTGATGATTTCATTACCTCACCCGGCACCCTGAGCCATGTGATGATGTCACTAAGCAGGTCAACTACTTAGTAGAGTGCTCTGCAAGAAGGACCTGGGTTCTAATCTTTGTTGCTGAATTGTACTTTCCAAGTGCTTAGTACAGTACTCTGCACAGAGTAAGCGCTCAATAAATACGATTGAATGAATGAATGAATGAATAATCCCACCTCCGCCACTTGTCCGCTGTGTGACCTTGGGCAACTCACTTCAATTCTCCCTGCCTCCGTGACCTAATCTGTAAAATGGGGATCGAGACTGTGAGCTCCATGTGGGACAGGGCCTGTGTCCAACTGGATTTGCTTGTATCCACCCCAGTGCTTAGTACAGTCCCTGGCACACAGTAAGCACTTAACAAATACCATTGTTATTATTATTCTAAGAAGCGAAACCTGGCAGCAGGATTCGAGGCAGAGGTTAGCTGGAAGTCTAAAATAAAACCTCAGGACATAAAGGGGTCCGGTGCCTTAGCAGAACCGGGCAGGGGGTGGGCCAGCTGAAAATCAGATTGTCTGCTACCCAACATGCAAATGGCCACCCTTACCATTCCACTCTGGGAAATCAGGCCTCAAACACTTCTTGCAATGATTTATGCCTAAGGAATATACAAGCCTTCAGTGACTGGCTCCATGCTATGAAGCCTGGTCTCTAAGCGCCTTTAGTAGGGCGAGGATCGTGTCTACCAAACTCTGTTGTACTCTCCCAAGCACTTAGTACAGAGCTCTGCATCCAGTAAGTGCTCATTAAGCACCACTGACTGATTGGTCAAAAACACAACTTTAGCAAATCAGAGTTTCGAGCTTCCATACCTGGCCTGAAAGGACCTCGGTTTTCTCTTGCTGCCATTTTCCAGTAATTGCTCCGGACCTCAAACTCAACAATGCTTGACATAAAAATAGCCCTTTTAAGAGAAAGTAGGCAGTGCTAAATCAATCAATCAAGGGCATTTTGAGCAATTATCGTGTACTGAGCCCTGTACTAAGCCCTTGGGGGGAAGACAATAAAGTAGACAGGATTCTTGCCCTCGAGGGGCTTAACAAATAAATTATGGGGAGGGGAGGCAACTGAGAATAAAGAATGTGGTAATAATAATAATGATAATAATTGTGGTAAGTGCCAGGCACCGTGCTAAGCGCTGGGTGGAAATAAGCAAATTGGGTTGGACACAGTCCCTGTCCCAAAAAGGGCTCACAGTCTCAATCCCCATTTTACAGTTGAGGAGACTGAAGCTCAGAGAAGTGAAGTGATTTGCCCAAGATCACATAGAAGAGAAGTGGCAGAGCTGGAATTAGAACCCATGACCTTATGACTCCCAGGCCCATGCTCTAGCCACTGCACTATGTTTGGGGGCCGGCTTGAGTGGCCAAGCGCTTAGTGGGTGAGGTCTCCTGTACACAAATGATGCAGAAGGGAAGGAAGATAGGTTGGGAGATGAAAGGTTAATAAGGGAAGGCTTCTGGGAGGAGATGTGGTTTTACTTTGAGGATGGAGAAGATGGGACTGTCAGATGGGACGGGGAGAGAATCCCAGGCAGGAAGGAGGACGTGAAGAACAATTTGACAGCAAGAGAGTCCAGAGCACTTATGTACATATCCACAATATATTTATTCATATTCACATCTGTCTCTGGCTCAAGATCGTAAGCTCACTGTGGGCAGGGAACATGTCTACCGACTCATATTGTGACTCTCCCAAGCGCTTGGTAGAGTGCTGTGCACAGGGTAAGTGCTCAATAAACGTGATTGATTGAGAGCTGAGACGGAGACACAGTGAGTGGGCTGGCATTAGAGGAGCCAAGTGTGCGGGCTGGGTTGTGGCGGGAGAGAAGCGACGACAGGTAGGAGGGAGAGAGCTGAACTTGGATACTTCTGGGTCTCCGGTGAAGAGTTCTGGTTTGTTCCCAAAATGGACGGGCATCACTGGAGGCTTTAGTGGACTAGTAATTTTTTCCTGTTTTTTCCCTCTCTCCTTCCCTCTTTCGCTTCTTCCTTCACTTCGTGGGTCTGAAGTTTCTGAAAGATCCTTCCACCCAGGTATGGACTAGAATTTCACCACTAAATAGATTTTCCTTTTGTTGTCACATTAATTTGCAACTCATTAATAGTGACAGAAGTGAGGTACTGCGCTGATGCCTATTTGCATATTCATGAGTAACTTATTATTAAACAAATAAGATTTTCCTATCTTCGGAAGCACCCAAAGTAATGCTACACAGTACATTACACTAGCCTCGATGCTTTATTCTCTCTTTAATATGTTAATAGATGCAGTTGATTTCTTTAAGTAAATATGCATCTATAAAACAACACGCAATTTAAAGGAAAAAAAATCGAATCATTTAAATAATAATCCATTAGCCAAAGTTGGCAATAATTTAAGAGGAATGGCCCATTAATATAAATGCGTAAGAATCGATTTAGGAATTTTAACTCAGTTGCAAGGCTGCGACCCCACAGAACCCCCTTCGAGTCGAAAAAAGTCAGCGCTTAGAAGAGTGCTGGGCACATAGCGAGCGCTTAAGAAAGACCATCGTTATAATTATGAAATGAGCCCTTTCTTCAGACAAGTCCCATACGCTCCGACCCCCCCCCACCCAAAAAGATCCTTTCGGGGAGGAGGGGGGCCCCCCGGATTTAGCCAAGAATAGGGCAAAGGGGGGCTCCCCGGTTTTAGCAAGGAATTGGGGAAAAATAGGGTCCCCGGTTTGAGCAAGAAATAGGGGAGAAATAGGGAGGGTCCCCGATTTTAGCAAGGGATGGGGGGAAGGGGGCTCCCCGGTTTCAGCAAGGGATGGGGGAAGAGGGGCTCCCGGTGTCACAGGGAGAAGAAGGGGGGTCCCCCGGTTTCGGCAAGGGGCTCCTCGGCTCTAGCAAAGAACTGGGGAAAGGGAGCTCCCGGTTGCAGCAGGGAGAAGGGGGGTTCCCCGGTTTTAGCAAGAAATCGGGGGGAAAAGGGGCTCCCCGGTTCTAGCAGAGAATTGGGGAAAGGGAGGGTCCCCGGTTTTAGCAAGGGGAAAAAAGGGACTCCCCGGTTTCAGCAAGGGATGGGGGAATGGGGGCTCCCGGTTTCAGAGGGAGAAGGGAGGGTTCCCCGGTTTCAGCAAGGGGCTCCCCGGTTCTAGCAAAGAGTTGGAGAAAGGGAGGTTCCCCGGTTTTAAAAAGGGATGGGGGAACGGTGGTTCCCGGGGTCACAGGGAGAAGGGGGGGGGGGTTCCCCGGTTTTAGCAAGAAATCGGTGGGAAAAGGGGCTCCCCTTTCTAGCAAAGAATTGGGGAAAGGAAGGCTCCCCGGTTTTAGCAAGGGGAAAAAAGGGGCTCCCCATTTTAGCAGGGAATGGGGAAAAGGGGGGTCCCGGTGTCAGCTAGGATCAGGGGGCGGTTGGGCGCCGTTGGAGAGGGGGGATGGGGGAGGTCCCGGTCGCGCTGCCCCCGGTGACCCACGGGGACACAAGTGCATTTGTGTTGAGCCGTGGCCGGGGATTAAAGTGCCATACGGTGCGAGCCGGGGAGGAGCAGGGTGACAACCAACTGGCCCGAAGGACAAAGCTCAGATTGTTTCAGCCTCCACCATTATGCACCGCTCCGCCCCCCAAAATCCTTTCGCAAAAACCCGCCGAGGCGCCGGTGCCTTGAAGCCTCGGGCTTGTCCTGCCCAAGGTGGGCTTCCCGATCCCATTCGCCCTCCCCCACCCCCGCACTCCATCTTTTCCACGGGCACTTTGGCTCTTCTCCCTCTCCAAAGAGCTTCCCTCGACCCCCTCGCTTTTGTAATCCTCTCGCCCGTGGAGCTCCTAGGGAGGGGAGGAAGAAAGGAGGGGCTTGGGGCAGATTGGGGGTGGGGGGGTTGGCTCCCACACGTTGTCAAATACGCATCGCCCCAAAATAGAGCCGGGCCGTTTTCGCGCTCTGCAGGGTTGTCCCAACGCGGGGCGGGGGAAAGGGCGGGGGGTCCCGGCCCCGATCGAGGGGTGTGCCCCCCACTCCGACCACCCTTGCCAGGAGGACCCGGGTCGTTTTCTGTGGGTGCCCCGGAGCCGGTCCCGGGCGTCTGCCCGCTGGCGGAAGGGCCGCGACGACCTCATTGGGCCTTGGCCTCTGGGTCGGCTAATAAATAATTAACAATAATGATGGTGATCGTTAAGCGCTCACTCTGTGCCAAGCGCCGTTCTAAACTCTGGGGTAGATACAGGATCAGCAGGTTGTCCCTCGTGGGGCTCGCTCTTTTAATCCCCATTTTGCGGATGAGGTCACTGAGGCCCAGAGACGTTAAGTGACTTGCCCAGGGTCACACAACAGACAAGTGGGGGAGCAGGGATTAGAACCCACGACCTCTGACTCCCAAACGCGGGCTCTTTCCCCCGAGCCACCCTGCCTAATCTGCCGAGACCCCTCTGCCCCCCCAAGTTTGGTTTGGGTTTTTTCTTTTTATGAGGGGGTTCTCTCTCCTCCCATCCAAAGGTGGAATTTGGGGCCTGGGGGTGGAGGCGCCTCCCCCTCACCCGCTCCCCAGGTGGGCAGGTGGCAGAGCGGGAAAGGGAGTGGAGGTCCAGCCCAGTCTGATTTCCCTTAGGTTTACGACCTATAAATAAACCTTCCCCTTGGACGGATCTCACGGCCTCCAAGGGCGGGCGCCCGGACCCGTGGGTCGGTGGGTCACTGGATGGGTGGGTTTATGATCTCCGGACGGGGCAGGAGGGCCCCGTGAGCCCCCGGGCTGTTGTGGGCCAGGGTCGTTGCTCCCACGTGGCCTTGGTGGGGCCAGAGGACCCGGGTTCTAATTCCGGCCCCGCCACTTGTTCGCCGTGTGACCCCGGGCAAGTCACTTCACTTCTCTGGGCCTCCGGTTCCCTCGTCTGGAAAAGGGGGTTAAGACAGGGAGCCCCACGTGGACCGTGGACCGTGTCCAATCCGATTAGAGAAGCAGCGTGGCTTAGCGGAAAGAGCCCGGTCACGGGAGTCAGAGGTTGTGGGTTCTACACTCGGCTCCGCCACTTGTCAGCTGTGTGACTCTGGGCAAGTCACTTAACTTCTCTGGGCCTCAGTTACCTCATCAGTAAAGTGGAGATTAAGACCGTGAGCCCCACTTTTGACAACTTGATTACTCTGTATCTACCCCAGTGCTTAGAACAGTGCTTGGCACAGAGTAAGCGCTTAACAAATGCCAACATCATTACTATTATCTTGTATTTACCCCAATGCTTAGTACGGTATCAATCCCAGTACCTGCATCTAGGAAGTGCTTAACAAATACAGTGAGACAATCGCATAAATACCATTATTCAAACAAAGTCACAAAAAAGCATGGCATGGAGGTTACAGATGCCAGTTCTGGGTAGATGGGGTAGGATACCTGGTCTCCCAAGGTCATGCAAGGGGCATTCAATTCTCAGCTTGCTCATTCATTCATTCAATAGTATTTATTGAGCGCTTACTACGTGCAGAGCATTGTACTAAGCACTTGGAATGTACACTTCGGCAACAGATAGGCAATTCCTGCCCAGTAACGGGCTCACAGTCTAAACGGGGGAACTGTTTAAACCTCAGCTTGTGCCAGGGTTGGAATGAAATACGACCCCCCGACCTTAGGTGGGAGGATGTCAAGGGTGGGGATGAGTCTGAGCTCCCCAATCAGCCATGAAGAGCAGCGGGGCCCATGGGGATGGGGGCAAATGGCCTGGGAGCAAGCATGCCCCCCCCCCCTCACATTTCATGGGTTCTAATCCCTGCTCTGCCACTTGTCTGCTGTGTGACCTTGGGGAAGTCATTTCACTTCTCTGGACCTCAGTTCCCCCATCTGGAAGAGGATGAATTGAGACTGTGAGCCCCACACGTGACAGGGAATGTGTCCAACCCAATTTGCTTGTACCCGGCCCAGCGTTTAGATCAGTGCCTGGCACATAATAAGCGCTTAACAAATACCATTATTATTATTATTATTACGATCCAGGGTAACTCACGGTTGAGCCCGGGCAGGGCCCCTGGGACAGCTTCAACCTTTCCTCCCCTTCCAAACTGCAAGGCTACCTCCGCTCCCCCCCAAAAAGGCACCCTTCCTGCCTCTCACCCAGCTTCCTAGCGAGTGAGGGGGACTTCGTGAAAGGACTTAGAGTTATTTTGGTGGCGGCCCTGGAGATAGTGGTCACGCTGCTACCGTCCACTGCGAGTTTCCGGGTGGGGGGCGGTGGGAGAGGGGAGGAGGAAGAGGAGGAGGAAGCTGTTCTCATTAGAAACACCGTCAAAGGCACAAAGCCACCGTGCCCTGGGCGCGTCTGTCCTGCCCCGCTCGACACCCGGCTGATCGCCCGCCCAGCTGGCCGGCAGGTTTATTTCTCCGTGCGTTGTTTGTTTAAATCTGCCTTCCTCCCTCCTCCACAGCCCCAAGCCCAGCATCAGCAGGAGAGGAGGTTTCCGGCTGCTGTAACCCTTCCTCCCTGGAGACTCCCCCGGCCTCCTTCCTCCCAGCCCTGTGGCCCGGTCCTGTCCTGCCCAGCCCAGCCCAGGGACGCTGGTGGAAACCTTAGCAAGCCTGGGCCTTTCTCACTCTCCCCATCACTTCCCTGGTGGCAAGCCATAGTCCTGGATGCTGGACACCTGGGTCCCCGTTTTTTTAGTATCTTACCAGGCGCTGTTCTAAGCGCTGAGCTAGATACACCTAATCGGGTGGGACACGGTCCATGTCCACATGGGACTCACAGTCTTAACCCCCATTTTACAGAACACGGAACTGAGGCCCAGAGAAGCGAAGTGACTTACTCCAGGTCACCCAGCAGCCAAATGGCAGAGCTGGAGTTGGAACCCAGGTCCCTCTGACTCTCAGGACTGAGCTCTTTTCACTAGGTCACACTGCCTCTCAAGTTGCACCTTTTTCCAGGCAAATCAGAGTTCGAGGACTGGGGCAGGGGGTAACACTTCGCTCTGACTCATTTCATGGGAGCTCTTTGTTCAGATAGGTTCTATTTACAGTCTATGTGTTCGCATCTTGTTTTTATGGAAACAGGAGTGGAAATTGGTCAGAGAAGAAACTCCTTCCGTGATCCTAACATCCACAACATTCTACCCTGGTCAGGGCTGTTCTTAGTCATCATCATCATCATCATCATCTGCTCCCTTCATACATCGGCCCCTCCCAGCCCCACAGCACTTATGTACATATCTGTAATTTATTTCTATTAATGGTTGTCTCCCCCTCTAGACTGTAAGATCACTGTGGGCAGGGACTGTGTCTGTTTATTGTTCTATTGCACTCTCCCAAACACTCAGTACAGTGCTGTGCATCAAGTAAACACTCAATTAATATGATTGAATGAATCATCATCATAGGATTTAAGCGCTTACTATGTGCCAAGCACTGCGGTATAAAATCAGGATCGGACACAGTTCCCGTTCCACATGGGGCTCACAGTCTGAGGGACAGGAAGAATAGGCATTTAATCCCCATTTTACATATGAGGAAACGGAGGCACAGATCAATAAAGCGACTTGCCCTAGGTCACACAGCCGGCAAAGTGGCAGAGCCGGGATCAGAAGTCCTCAGGCTTCCTGTCTCTCAGTGGCGAGCTTTTATAACTAGGCCGAGTCGCTTCTACCAAATTTGTTGACGGGTCAAATCCCCTAACGATCACTGAGCGAAAAACCCCAACTCCCTCCGCCACAACAACAATAAAACAAAATGGGGTGGGGGTTGGGAGAAATTGGCCCCAATAATCCAGGACATTTTCCGATTTGTTTTCCGCCCTTTAAACAACGTCCCCCGTCCCCCACACCGTATTAGACCTAAAAAGAAGAAGAGAAATGGCTGCTTTGAGGTGAGCGGCCTTGTTTTTTCAAGTCTCGTTCACCCGGAGAACAGCAGGGGGTCCTCTTTCTGGGCCGCATTAAGGAACACGCCACGCAACGGTTTCGGCTGGAGGTTACGGGACAGTGAGAAGTTGTGAAAGAGTTGCGATTGCCAGGGACACCGAATAAGTCAGACTTCTTGGCAGCAGCTCAAAAAGTGGGGTGGTCCCGTTAGAGACTGCAGGAAATTGTCTGAGCTAGATTAAACATTTTAGAAAACCTTCTGGGGGCCAGAGAGTTGACTTGGAAGTTGGCAAAGTTAAACAAAACAAAAGTTAACGAGTTTTTCCCCGGATTTTTTTTTTTAAAGGAGGGTTCAGATAAAACCAGAGGTAGCTTTCCTAATTTTAAAAACGCACGTGCGACTGCTTCGCCTACATAATCAAGCCTCCCTTGTACACTGCAGGCTGATCCCGACGTCCCCTCGGCCTGGTTGGTGGGTCTGGGGGCCAGGAGAGAGGTCTGGAGTGGGATTCCTTGCTCGTGGGGATGGGGGTGGTTTCCAAAAGCTGGTTACTAAGGCTAGTTTTTTTTTTAAAAAAGATATTTTCTAAGTATTTCCCATGTGCCAGGCTGTGTACTAAGCACTGAGGTAGAGGCAAGCTAACCAATCAATCCATCAGTGGTATTTATTGAGCACTTATTATGTGCAGAGCACTGTACCAGGCGCTTGGGAGAGTACATTATAGCTGAATTAGCAGATACATTCCCTGCCCATGAGTTTACGGTCTAGAGCTAATTGGTTTGGACACGGTCTGTGTCCCTCATGGGAGTCGCAGTCTTAATCCCCATTTTATAGATAAACTGAGGTCCAGAGAAGTGAAGTGACTTGTCCAAGGTCACACAGCGGACACATGGCAGAGCTGGGATTAGAACCCATGTCCTCTGGCTCCCAAGCCCACGCTCTTTCCACTAAACCCTGTGGTAGATAAAAGAGAGTCAGGTCACATACCGTCCCTGTCCCTCTTTGGGCTCACAGCCTAACTGGGAAAGAGAACAAGTATTCAATCGTCATTTTAAAGATGAAGAAATGGAGGCCCAGAGAAGCGAAGTGACTTGCCCAAGGTCACAGAAGCAGGCAAGTGGCAGAGTTGGGATTAGAACCCAGGTCCTCTGACTCCCAGGTCTGGGCTTTTTCTGCTAGGCTACGCTGCTACCCTCTAGTGTGGGGTGGAACAATAAGGATCTTGGTGACCCTTTTTCCCCTCAGTCTGGAAGCAGGATAGTCTAGTGGATAGAGCCTGGGCCTGGGAGTCAGAAGGACCTCTAATCTTGGCTCTGCCACTTGACTTCCATGTGACCTTGGGCGAGTCACTTCACTTCTCTGGGCCTTGGTCACCTCATCTGTCAAATGGGGATTAAGACCGTGAGCCCCACGTAAGAGCCTGGGCTTGGGAATCAGAGGATGTAGGTTCTAATCCTGGCTCTGCCACTTGTATGCTGTGTGACCTTGGGCAAGCCACTTAACTTCTCTGTGCCTCAGTTTCCTCATCTGTAAAATGGGGATTAACACTGTGAGCCCCCAACCTGATTACCCTGTATCTACCGCGGCGTTTAGAATGGTGCTTGGCACAGAGTAAGTGCTTAACAAATACCATAATTATTATTATTATGTGGGACAGGTACTGTGTCCCACCTGATTACCTTGTATCTATCCTAGTTCTTCTTTAAAATGGAGTTTCAGTACCTAGTCAGCACTCAGAACAGTGCCTTGGCACAAAGTGCTTAACAAATACCATTATTATTATTCTCCCTCCCACTTAGACCTTGAGCCTTGTTGGGGACAGAGACTGCTTCCAACCTGATTATCTTGTATCTCCCCCAGTGCTTGACACCTAATCAATCAATCAGTGGTATTTATTGAGCACTTAATAATAATAATAATAATAATAATGTTGGTATCTTTAAGCGCTTACTATGTGCCAAGCACTGTTCTAAGTGCTGGGGTAGACACAGGGGAATCAGGTTGTCCCACGTGGGGCTCACAGTCTTAATCCCCATTTTACAGATGAGGTAACTGAGGCACCGAGAAGTTACGTGACTTGCCCAAAGTCACACAGCTGACAAGTGGCCGAGCCGGGATTCGAACCCATGACCTCTGACTCCAAAGCCCGTGCTCTTTCCACTGAGCCACGCTGCTTCTCTTACTAGTAAGCTGTGCACTTACTATGTGCACAGTATTGTACTAAGCAGTTGGGAGAGTACAATGCAATAGAATTAGCAGACATGTTCCCTGCCCCTTAGTAAGTATTTACATAATAGCAGTTATTATTCACACGTGGAATCTGGACATTAAGCAACACACCTCTTTCCTGCAAGCAGCACCTTCTAGTGGAGAGAGCACTGGGCCTGGGAGTCAGAAGGACCTGGATTCTAATTCCAGCTCTGCCACTTGTCTATTGGGTGACACTGGGTAAATCGTTTTACTTCACTATGCCTCAGTTACTTCAACTGTAAAATGGGCATTAAGACAGTGTGCCCCATGTGGGACATGGACTATATCTGATCTGATTATCTTGTATCTACTCCAGTGCAGAGTTCAGTGCCTAGTGCATAGTAAGCACTTAACAAATACCATAAAAAACAAAAAAAACCTTTTCAGAATGGGGCCTTTCTCAGTGTAGGCCCTGTCGCCTAAGACTTGTGTCCTGGGGGCTCAGATGAGCTGAGAGAGTGCTATTCCTGACACCAGTAGTCAGGGTGCAATAATGATGACAATAGTAATAATTGTAATTATGGTATTTGTTAAGTGCTTACTTTGTGTCAGACATTTTACTAAGCTCTGGGGTGGATACAAGCAAATCGGGTCGAACACAGTCCCTGTCCCATGTGGGGCTCCAAGTCTCAACCCCTTTACAGATGAGGTAACTGAGGCCCAGAGAAGTGAAGAGACTTGCCCAAAGTCACATAGCCGACAAGAGTCGGAGCTGGGATTAGAACCCATGGCCGTCTGACTCCCAGCCCCGGGCTCTATCCACTATACCATGCCCTGTGTGAGTGTGTGTGCGCGCGCGCGTGCACGCACGTGAGTACACGCCCACCTATGTGTACTTTCAGACCTCTAATCAACCAAACACATGTTGCCTAGGTGGAAAGACAGGGAAGTAGGAGTCAGGAGACTTGGATCCTAATCTCGGCTCTGCCGCTTGCCTGCTCTGTGAGCTTGGGCACGTCACTTCACTTCTCTGTCTCTGAGTTTCCTCATCTGTGCCACGGGGGATAAGATACCTGTGCTCCCTCCCGCTTAGACTAGGAGCCCCACGAGGGCTGGTGTGACATCGGATTATCTCGTATCTACTCCAGTGTTCAGCCCAGTTCGCCGCACGTAACAAATACCACAGTACTGATTGTTACTATTATTACCGTCAGGTCCTCACGGAGTTGGTACTGCAACCCTAGCCTATAAGTATTTAAAACTGCCCCACCACATCCAACGAACCCCTTACCAATGGCTTTAAAGCACTCCATCACCTTGCTCCCTCCTACCTCACGTCCTTGGTCTCCTCCCACAACCCAGCCCACACACTTCGCTCCTCTAATGCCAGCCTACTCACTACACCTCCCCATCTCTTCTATCTCACCGCCGACCTCTCGCCCACGTCCCGCCTCTGGCCTGGAACGCCCTCCGTCTTCATATCCGACAGACGATCACCCGCCCCACCTTCAAAAGCTTTATTGAAGGCACATCTCCTCCAAGAGCCCTCCCCTGACTAAGCCCTTATTTCCTTTTCTCCCATTTCCCTCCGCATCGCCCTGGAACTTGGACTTGCACCCTTAATTCACCCCTCCCTCAGCCCCACGGCACTTTTGCGCATCTCCATAATTCATTTATTTATATTAATGTCTCTCTCCCCCTCTACACTGTGAGGGGGTTGTGGGCAGGGAACGTATCTACCAACTCTGTTACATTATACTCTCCCAGGCGCTTAGTACCGGTGTTTGGCACAGAGTATGCGCTCAACAAATACGCTTGTTTGATTGATTGATTTGATACCTAAGGTGCTGACTGATTCTCCTTGTGTCTGACAGACGACAGCAACGCAAAAACTCCACAGCTCAGGGAAGGGAGGAAACTGCCTAGTCACAGGGAAGCTGTGAGAGGGAGAAATGAAAGCCAGGAAAGCGGATCACAAATTCAAGGTATTCATTCATTCAGTCGTATTAATTGGGCGCTTCTGTGTGCAGAGCACTGTACTAAGCTCTTGGGAGAGAACAATATAACAATAAACAGACACATTTCCTACCCACATCAAGTTTACTGTCTAGAGGGGGAGGCAGACTTTAAGAGAAATCATTTAATTACAGATATGTTCATACCTGCTGTGGGGCTGGGAGCGGGTGTTAAATAAAAGTAGTAAATAAAGGAATAAAGGGGGTTATTAAATCCCCTCTAGAGTGTAAGCTCACTGTGGACAGGGGATGTGTCTGTTTTTTGTTATATCGTACTCTCCCAAGCACTCATTAGGGTCCTCTGCACACAGTAAGCATTCAATAAATACAACTGAATGAAGGGAGCAAGTCAGGGCGATGCAGAGGGGATTGTTCCTAAAACCGGGGCGGGAGGGCAGAGGCCAAGGGAGACGCAGGGGGAAGACGAGCGGAGAGTTTCAACTTGCCGTTGCTTTCTGCTCTCCGGACTGGCTTTCTGGTGCGCACAGCTGTGGCCGTGTGAGCCACCGAGACAATTCCGCTGCTGTGTGGAATTACGATCGATCGTGCTTCGAGCCAACAGCCCGGGGAGCCGAGGCCCGTACACAAACCTACCGCTAGAGCTGGCTCCTCCCGGACTCTCAACTCTTTATTGCTGCTTCCGTTCATTCATTCATTCTTTCAATCACATTTACTGAGCACTGGCTGTGTGCAAAGCACTGTACGAAGAGCTTGGGAGAATATGCTATAACGACAAGCAGACACATTCCTGCCCACGTTGAGCTCACAGTCTCCTGTCTTGGGCGTTGGGCACGCTGGGCCTTCTCAGCCTGCCTGGGTCCCCTCTCTGGGAACGCTCCCGTGCATCTAAGTGCTTTAATACAGTGCTTTGCGCACAGTAAGTGCTCAGTTAATACGATTCAAAGATTGAATGAATGCGCTACCGAATGTGGACAAACAGCGACGGTTGAGCACAGAAGTGGGTGGGAAAGTCAGAGGATGGCATTACTGAGGTTCCCCCGGAAAAAGGTGTTCTTTTTTTAAAAACGGTATTTGTTAAGCGCTTACTACATGCCAGGCACTGTACTAAGCACAGGGGTAGTTACAAGATAATCAGGCCAGATACAGCCCAATGTTCCACATGGGGCTCCCGGTCTTCATTCCCATTTTACAGATGAGGGAACTGAGGCACAGGGAAATCAAGTGACTTGCTCAAGGTGCCCCAGCAGACAAGTGTTGGAGCCGGGATTAGAACCCAGGTCCTCTGACTCCAGGGCCGGGCGTCTTACCACTAAGATCACGCCGCCTCTTTCCCTCCAAGGGTTTATGACACAAGCTCTTGACAAGAACTAAAGTAGTCCTGATTCTTTTTGCTGAGGGGGGATGGGAGAACAACAACTCAGTCAACCTATCTTTTCCTCCCCCTCCATATCTTCTCCTCCTACTCAGTTGGCCAGTACTGAGGGTCATCCATCCTCCCCTCTGCTCTTGCGAATAATAAGGATATTGGTAAAGTGCTTACTGTGGGCCAAGCACTGTGCTAAGTCCTGGGGTACCTATGCTATAAGCAGATCAATCCTGGAGGAAGAACAGGTGCTTCATCTCCATTTTACTGATGAGGAAACTGAGGCATAAAGGAATGATTTGACTCGCACAAGTGGTAGACCTGGGTTGGGGAGTTGGGGTGTGGGGGAGGAACCCAGGTCTCCTGGCCCCCCGTTCCATGCTTCTGCCATTAGATCGTGCTGCTTTTCTGAATCAGTAATAATAATAGTAATTGTGGTTTTTACTGTGCTTCCTGTGTGCTAAGCACTGTGAGAAGTGCTGGGATTGAGACAAGATAACCTAGTCAAACACAATCCCTCTAGACTGTAAACTTGTTATGGGCACGGAATGGGTCCGTTTATTGTTGTACTCTCCCAAACGCTTAGTGCAGTGCTCTGCACATACTAAGCGCTCAATACGTACAATTGAATGAATGAAAATATAATCCTTGTCCCAAATGGGGTTCATAGGCTAAATCGTAGGCAGAACAGGTATTCCATTCCCATTTCACAGGCGAGGAAGCCGAGGCCCAGGGAAGTGAAGTGACTTGCCCATGGTCAAGCAGCAGGCAGGAGATGGAGTGAGGATCAGAACCCAGGTCGCCTGACTCTCAGGCCCGTGCTCTTGCCAGGAGGCCAGGCTGCTTTTTTTTGTGGCCCTTCTCCCTGCTTTGGTTCCAACGGGGCAGGGTCCCCCCCCCTGTTTTCGGGGTGAACACGTGACCCAAGGCTCCTCCTTGTCATCGCTGCGCCCCCTCCCCCAACCCTTCAGGCCTGCATGTGATTCGCACTCGTGACTTGGACTGGGGAGCAGAGCTGACCACTAGACTGGATCTTTGTTCTCTCTCTATCGGTCTGTCTTCTCCTAGTGAACCCTCCCCCTTGCTTTTTTCTTTTTCTCCTTAGCTAAGGCTTGGGGGGGCCCTCTGGTGTCCTGCTACCAAATAATAATAATAATTGTGGTATTTACCAAGCACTTACTCTGTGGTAGACACTGAACTAAGCGCTGGGCTGGATAGTACCGTGCCTCTGCGCCTAGTACAGTGCCTGGCCCATAGCGAGCGCTAAACAAATGCCATCATTATTATTTTTATTATTCGACAAGCAAATCGGGTAGGTGCCTCTGACGTGGGGGCTTCTCCCAGCGGCAGACACCAGTCGAGATACTTTCCGCGTCTCGGAGCGGAACTCTTCATTCAGTGGTATTTACTGAGCATTTCCCGTGGGCAGAACACCGTACTAAGCCCTTGGGAGAGCGTGATATAAAAATAGACAGACACGTTCCCTGCCCACAGTGAACCAGGAGGGTGGGGGACAGGGGGCAGTGAGCACATTGGCGGGGGTGGGGGCAAAGGAAAGACACCCCCCCCAGCTCAGTGGTGGTCCTACACGCTCCCCCCCCCGGCCCCCAACCAGGAGCAGATGGTGACTTGGTCTCCCAGTGTGCATCGCAGCGACTTTCAACACATTTAAAAGGCGACGCTTTGGCTGTCAGGGAAGCCTTCCTGACATTCAGAACCTATTAAAGACGAGAGACTGAACCAGGCGCGCTGTCTAAAGTTATGAATTAATCATGGGGGTTACCGATCTATCAGACTCCCCCAGGGCAGCTCCCCTATTATTAAGCCCTCTCCACCCCCTTACAAGGCGAAGGGGGGAAGGGGAGGGAGGGGAAGGCGCCCCGCCTTTTCCCTCCCCTAATTAACAGCAACCGGTTAATATGAAAAATGTTTATCCTCCCACCCTCCGTGCAGCGCCGCGCTACGCGGCTGTGTGCGGGAGATGTTCATTCGTTCAGTCGGATTTATTGAGCGCTTACTGTGTGCAGACCACTGAGCTAAGCACTTGGGAGAGTGACAGTGATAATAATAACGATGTCATTTGTTAAGCGCTTACTACGTGCCAAGCACTGTGGTAGATAGGCAATCAGGTTGTCCCACGTGGGGCTCACAGTCTTAATCCCCATTTTACTGATGAGGTCACTGAGGCCCAGAGAAGTGAAGCGGCTTGTCCAAGGTCTCACAGCAGACAAGTGGCGGAGCTGGGATGAGAATCCAAGTCCTCTGGCTCCCAAGCCTGTGCTCTTTCCACTAAGACATACAATATAGCAATATAACAGACATGTGTGGTGGGCGGGAGATGTACGCTCTGTCAATCAGCAGGGCCAGGGCGCGCTCCGGCCCGCAATCGGGCCGGGTTCCCGGGACCCTCGTGGGCCTCCCACCTGCCAACCCGGGCTTGGCAGGGAAGAGGCAGAGCTGAATGGGTCAGCGATTCCCTGTTTGCCTGGAGGGTGGCTCCAGCCTCCGGTTTTAACCCCCACTCTCCCTCGACAGCGAGAGGCCGAGAGACGGGAGTCCACCAGAGCGGAGAGGAGTGGCCCATCAAACAGCAGCCGGCTTCGTCCTCTCTCTCTTTCTCTCTCTCTCAACGAAGGAGCCACAGAGCTGAACTGTTTTCTAGGGCTCTCTTTCTCTCTCTCTCTCTCTCTCTCTCTCTCTCTCTCTCGGTTTGGGAGCGAAGGAACCATGCAGATTTCGAGGCCTGATCTGCTCTCACCAGAGCTGGGCTGGTGCTCTCTCTCTCTCTCACTCTCGCAGTCAAAAACACTTTCTCTCTCTTTCTCTCTCCTGTCTTGAGAGGTCTGGAAGGAAAGGAGCCATGCAGACTTTGAACTCTGCTCTCACCAGAGCTGGACTGTCTTCTAGCGGGCTCTCTCTGTCTCTCTCCGTCTTTGTCTCTATCTCTGTGTGTGTGTCTCTCTCTCTCTCTGTCTTGGGAGGCTTGGTAGCGACAGAGACATGGAGACTATAAGCCCTGATCTGCTCTCGCCAGAGCCTCGGCCCTCCCTGGGTCAGTCGGTCAGTCAGTCAATCATATTTATCGAGTGCTTACTTGGTGCAGAGCACTGCGCTAAGCGTGGGAGAGTAACGAGACAACGGAAACGTTCCCTGCCCACAATGCATTTACGGTCTAGAGGAGGTGTCTGTTTGTTTGAAGATTGGGTGTTCGTGGGGGGGACTTGAGGGAAGACCACATCCTCATTTTTCAATCATCCGGCCCCAGCCTCCTTCCTAATGGCCGCCGGCGGGTAATTCCGGTAGCCGGTGCGAACTGGTCAGAAGCAGAGTCCAACGTCGACCACTTCGCTATCAAACCCGCACGCCCCTCTCTGCCCGCAACGCTCCGTGGGTAGTTTGCTGTTAAATACACATATATGCTCTTACCTCATTTTTCTCACCCCCTCCGGCCCGTCTAACCACAGATCTGTGTAAGACGGAATAGTCTAAGGCTTCCTACTTGCTCCAAAGGGATCATAAAAGGCAGATGGTCTCATTAGAAACAATTTATGCATATATATTTCTAAGAGTTCAATGCTGCCGGGGTAGGTTTGTCGCCCTTTCACCACGCGGGAGGAAAGAATCACCACTTGCAAATGTTTCCAGTTGGCAAAATAATGACCCATCCAAAGTAGCTAAGCAACTAATTGCTCAAACACTGGAAGGTTACATGCCAATATTATCACATTCGCCAGTCTCCAGGGCGAGCGACTTCCTCCTCTTTAAACCACCCATCCACTGTCGCTGGATTCAGCGGGGAGCCCTCCGAGGAGGAGAGAGTCCACACCCATAGCGCCCCTCGGCGCCTGGCTCCGTTTCAACTATTATTTCCAATCTCCAAGTCAAATCACTTATTAATTATAGAGGCAACTCCAGCAAACCCAATTACCCACAGGCAGCTCTTCCCAGATGGGAAACTCGACTCGCCTGGCTCCCATGGTGCCCCACTTGATGGGGGTTCATTTTTTTTGTCCCCCTTTCCTTCCCCTTTTTATTAAAATGATATCTGTTCCGTGCTCACTATGTGGCAGGTACTGTACTGAACGCTGGGGGAGAGTCCACATAAGTTAGGTTGGATACAGTCCCTGTCCCACACGGGGCTCACAGTCTCCACCTCCATCTTACGGATGAGGTCGCCGAAGCACAGAGAAGTGACTCGCCGCCCCAGGTCACGCAGAGGATGAGTGGTGGATCTGGGATTAGAACCTGGATCTTTCTGCCCCCCCAGGCCCATTCTCTATCCACTAGGCCACCCTGCACTTCTGCCTCCCATGCTCACACACAACCCCGCTGCTCTCCCAACCACGACCACAAACATAGGAGGTTTCTCGACACGTGCAGTCCCAGACATGCCGCAACACGTGACACTTACTCCCCCGCCACGCTGACCGATAACCAATGATCTGCAACCTTTCTCTTGTCCTCACCCTGTAAACCCCGCCTCCGCTGACCCCCTTCCCCCTGAGAACCCACTCACTTTCTCCCCTCCCCAAGAGAAGCACCCCAAACAGCGGCATTGTGGCCCAGTGGAAAATAAATGCATTCTATTTATTTTAATGATGTGCATATATCTATAATTCTAATTATTTATATTGATGTTATTGATGCTTGTTTACTTGTTTTGATGCCTGCTTCCCCGCTTCTAGACCATGAGCCCGTTGTGGGCAGGGATTGTCTCTGTTGCTGAATTGTACTTTCCAAGGGCTTAACATAGTACTCTGCACACAGTAAGCGCTCAATAAGTACGATTGAATAAATTGAATGAATGAAATAGCACAGAACTGGGAGACAGGAGACCCGTGTTCTGTCTCCTCCTGATGTGTGACCTTGGGCAATTCATTTAACTTCTCCGTGCTGGTCTTCTCATCTGTAAAATGGGGATTCAATACCTGTTTTCTCCCTCCACCCTAGACTGAGGGGCAGGACCTGTGTCTGATGATGATAATAATAATAATTATGGTATTTGTTAAGCTCTATGTGCCAGGCTCTGTACTAAGCACTGGGGTGGATACAATCAAACTGGGTTGGACACAGTCCCTATCCCACATGGGGCTCAGAGTCCTAATGCCCATTTTACAGATGAGGTAACTGAGGCCCCAAGAAGTAAAGTGACTTGCCCAAGGCCACATAGCAGACAAGGGGCAGAGCCGGGAATAGAACCCATGACCTCCTGACTCCCAGGCCTGTGTTCTATCCTCTACGCCTTCCTGCTGATCTGATTAAATTAATTCAATCGTATTTACTGAATGCTTACTGTTTGCAGAGCACTGTACTAAGCGCTTGGGAGAGTACAATACAATAAACAGACACGTTCCCTGCCCACAACGAGCTTACATTCTAGCTGTATCAACCCCAGCACGTGGCACACAGTCAGTGCTTAACAAATAATAACAACTGTGGTTACTATGTGCCAAGCACTGGACCAAGAGCTGGGGGTGGGGAGACTAAGAGCACCCCCCCCCCCCACCCAAATGGAGCTCTCAGTCTAGGGGGAGGTTGAAGAGGTATTGAATCCCCACGTTTCAAATGAGCAAACAGGCTCAGAGAAGTGAAGTAATAATAAAGATTGTGATATTTGTTAAGCGCTTACCGTATGCCAGGCACTCTACTAAGCACTGGGGTCCCTGACCCACGTGGGGCTCACATTCAATCCCCATTTTACAGATGAGGTAACTGAGTCCGAGAGAAGTGAAGCGATTTGCCCAAAGTCACAAAGCAGACGAGTGGTGGAGTCAGGATTAGAACCTACAACCTTCTGGCTCTCAGGTCCGACTTGCTCAAAGTCCCACAGCGGCCACGGGTTGGAGCCGGGACTTGAACCCAGATCTCCTGCCTCCAAGGCCAGTGTCCTTTCCACTAGACCGTGTAGCTTCGCTTAACAAATACTACCATCAGTACCATCAACCTGGTTCTGGGAGACAGAAGGACAAGGGTTCGAGTTCCGGCTTCACCACTAGTTGCTGTGGGGGGGAATAGCCCCTGTGCCTGCTTGTGCTTTCTGGGTGCGATGTGCCGAGAGGGTTCGACTGGGCTGTGCACGGGGGTGCTGGGGTCCTCAGGGTGGGCGGGGAGGCTGTCAGCCTGGGGTCGGGGGCAGGGACTGGGGGAGCCGTCCGTCAGTCTGACCGTGGCCTTGGGTTGGGGAGTGGGTGAGGGAAGCTGTCGGTCTGTCTATGGCCCCGAGATGGGGGGTGGGTGGGTGAAGTTATCGGAGAAGCAGCTTGGCTTAGCGGATAGAGCACGGGCTTAGGAGTCAGAGGACTTGGGTTCTAATGCTCGCTCCGCCACTTGTCTGCTGTGTGACCTTGGTCAAGTCGTTTAAATTCTCTGTGCATCGATTCCCTCATTTGTAAAATGGGGATTAAAACTGTGAGTCCCTGTGGGACAAACTGGCTACCTTGTATCTACCCCAGTGCTTAGAATGGTGCTCTGCGCATAGTAAGCACCTAACAAATACCATAATTATTATTATTATTAGTCTGCCCATGGGCCTGGGGGTGGGCGGTGGGCAGGGGGAGTCGTGGATCAATCCGACTGAGGCGCTGGAGTGGAGAGTGGGCGAGGGGAGCCTTTGGTCAGCCTGACTGGGGCTGTGGGGTGGGGAGTGGAAGAGCGCTGGAGGCTCAGCGCTCGGGGGTCTCCGTTGGACCCTCCAGCTGCCCCCGTGCAGGCCCCCTTCCCCTTGTCCATGAGGATGGTAGCCGCTGATAAGTCTCCAGGCTCCCCCTCCCCCAACCCCGAGGCTCCGGCCCCCAGCTCTGCTGACGGCTGAGGGGCGTGAAAGGCGACGTCTACCTTGGGGACCCCCTTTGGACCCGGCCCACTTGGCACCTTCTCCCGGGCCTCCCCGATTCCCTTTCAGTCATGCAGTCGGATCGCTCAACCCGTCAATCCGTCGGTGGTAGTTAGTGAGCCCTCGCTGGGCGCTCAGCACCGTGTTAAGTGCTCGGGAGAGGGTCCGACGACAGTTGGTAGACACGTTCCCTGCCAAAGACGAGTTGACGAGGAAGTCCGGGGAGTGACGAGGGAGTGCAGAAGGACCCCAGAGACAGGGAATTGAGGACTTGGGGGGGAAGTGTCCCACTGTTGTTCATCCGGGTGCCATTTGACAAAAAAAGGCCCCAACCGGGATTTGGGATTTGTATTGTGTATGTGTATTTTTGTGTGCGTGTGTGTGTGCGTGTGTAAGAGGAAGCAGGGAGAAGGAGGCCGGAGGAAGGACAAGCCGAGATTCTGGAGTTTGTAACGTGTGTGTGTGTGTATATGTGTGCTTGCATGTAAGAAGCAGCAGAGACAAGGAGGTGGGGGGGAGGGCAGGTCGGGATTCTGGAGTTTGTAATGTTTGTTTGTGTGTGTGTGTGTGTGTGTGTGCGTGTGTGTGTCCGGAGTTTGTAGCCCGTGTGTGTGTGTATGTGTGTAAAAGGGAGGCAGCAGTGGGGGAAGGGCAAGCTGGGATTCCGGAGTTTGTAGCCCGTGTAGTTTCTGGCTTTCACGGCTCGTTTGAAATCCTCCCACAGGAAGATGTCTGCCAGAGAGCAGCAGCCACCGCCGCCACCATCGCCAACGGCCCCGCTTACAGACCGGACGGCCGGCCCGCCGGCCCGCCGGCCCCCTCCATCGGTCCCCTCCGCTGGCCGACCCCGGCCCACCCCGGCCCACCTGCCCCCGGGCCCTGCCTGACGCCAATGTGGGCCCGGGCCTGTACGTGTGTGTTGGTCTGTGTCCGGGTGCGTGCCGGTACAGGTCCGTATCCGTGTGTGTGCAGAGCTGCATGACTCTAATTCTGTATGCACATCTTTATGCGTGTCTCCGTGTGGGTGTGTGTGTGTATGTCAATTTGCCCAGGATCGGTTGGTTGATTGGAGCTTCAGGGGGCCAGAAAGGTTTTCTGGGGGTCCGAGAATAATAATAATGAAAGATGGCATTGAGCGCTTGCCCCGTGCCAAGGCTGAGATAGATGCCCGAGAGTCAGATCCAGGCACGGTCTCTTGTCCATCCGGGGCATATAAATTCAGTTCAATCCCATTTATTGAGGCCTTACTTTGTGCAAAGCACTGTACTAAGCACTTGGGAGAGTACAATATGAGGTGTGGGCAGGGAATGTGCCTGTTTATTGGTCTACTGTCCACTCCCAAGCACTTAGTACAGTGCTCTGCACACAGCAAGCGCTCAATAAATACGATTGACTGACTGCGAAGAGATATTTTATCCCCATTGTACAGAAGAAGAGACAGGCCCAGAGAGGTGACGTGACTCGCCCTGGGTCCCACAGCGGGCAAGTGGCTGAGCTGGGCCGAGAACAGTCCTGTGTTTTTTTCTGCTAGGCCGCACTACCTCAAAGTGGGTGACGCTCAGTCAAATCCCTCCCTGATGCTGCTGAGTAGAAGGTTTCCTTTAGATGCTTTACAAGTTTAACAAAAAGAGCTACTTCATTTTTTTTTTTTAACCGCACATTCGTTAAGTGCTTACTATACGTCAGGCACTGGGGTAAACGCTGGGGTAGATATTACCTCATCGGGTTGGACACAGTCCCTGTCCCACGTGGGACTCACGATCTTAATCCCCATTTGGCAGAAGAGGGAACTGAGACACAGCGAAGTGAAGTGACTTGCTCAAGGTCACATAACAGGCAAGTGGTGGAACCGGGATTAGAACTCAAATCCTCTGACTCCCAGGCCCCAGCTCTATCCACTAGGCAACACTACAATTCCTCCCTCCTCCCCTTTTTCCTTCCTTTTCCTCCCCTCCTCTCCTCCTTCTTCTCTCCTCTTCTTCCTCCCTTCCTCCTCTCCTTTTCTTCCCCTCTTTCTCCTCTCCTTCTCCTCTTCCCTCTCTCCCTCCTTCTCATCTTCCTCCTTCTCCCCCCCCCCCCCCATTTCCCTCCCACTCCAAGCTGTTAACTGAAGGATTCCCAGAACTTTTAGTGCACTGGTCTTTCTAACTCTGAGTTCAACACTAATGACTTATGGGTTGGCCCGTGAAAACATAATGTGTAAATTAGGAATTTAATGATGTGTAGGATTAAAAGCTGCACAGGGTTGCATTTATTTAAGGCTGCCATCTTGTGTTCAGAAAGAAATTATTTTATCGTTATTGTCCCCTTGCGCTTGGGGTGGGGTCCAGGGTGGGGGGTGAGCGGAGGGGGTGCTGCGTGTGTGTGTGTACTGCATATTGTATGCTGTGGACTGTGCATTGTATGCTGTGTAGTACATGTGTGCTGCGTTCTATACGCTAAGCACCACTGGTCCTGCCTCTGGCTCGCCTGCAATTGGTACTTTCTGCTATAGGCACCGCAGCAAAGGAAAAATCATTGGACTTGGCTGGGAGAACCACCAGGAATTGCATTCCATCCGCCCATCACTGGTATTTGTTGAGTGCTTACTATGTGCAGAGCACTGTACTACGCACTTGGAAGAGTACAACACAATAGAGTTGGCAGACATGATCCCTGCCCACAGCAAGCTTAGTCTAGGGGGAAGACAGATATTAATATAAGTAAATAATTTAGAATATATAACTTAAAGATATGTACATAAGTGCCTGTAAGTGCCGTGGGGTTGAGGGTGGAGCGAATACCGCATGTCCAAAGGTCACTGGCTCAATGCGGAAGGTATGAGGAGCTGGGGAAAAGAGGGCTTAGGGAAGGCCTCGTGGAGGAGAACTTAATAAGGCTTTGAAGTGGGGAGAGTGGGGGGTCTGACGTATAGGAAAGGGGAGGGAATTCCAGGTTAGGGGGAGGATGTGGGAAAGGGGACGGCGGCAAGACAAACGAGATCTGGGCACAGTGAGTAAGCTGGCGCTAGAGGAGCGGATTGTGCGGATAGATCGTGGTTAAAAGCCTTCTCCCAGCCCCCAAGACCTGCACTTGAGAGTCCTGGAAATAAGTGGTTTTGGTGTTACATGGACACGAGTGTTTTTGAGAGGGAGAAGGAAGGTTGTTAGTCTCTTCCCACCCCTTAGGTGCATGGGGAAAGAGCCCGGCCCTGCGAGTCAGAGGACCTTGGTTTTAATTCCGGGCTCCACCCCTTGCCTGCTGTGTGACCTTGGGCAAGTCACTTCACTGCTCTGTGCCTCAGTTTCCTCATCTGGAAAATGGGGATTGAATCCTACTCCCTCCTACTTAGACTGTGAGCCCCAGGTGGACCAAGGAGTGTGTGCGACCTGATAATCTTGTATGTACCCCACTGCTTAGTACAGTGCTTGGCACACAAAAGCAGTGTGGCCTCGTGGAAAGAGCAAGGGCCTGGGCGTCAGGAGGACCTGGGTTCTACTCCTAGCTCTGTCACGAGATGCTGTATGACGTTAGGCAAGTCACTTCACTTCTCCGGGCCTCAGTTACCGCATTGGTACAATGGGAATTAAGTTTGTGAGCCCCATGGGGGACAAGGACTCTGTTCAACCTGATTTGCTTGTATCGTACCCAGCGGTTAGTACAGGGCCTGACACATGATAAGTGCTTAACAAATACCACACACAAAAAAGTATAATAATAAGAATAGTAATGATAGGTGGAGTTGGGGGAGACTTAGCAAAGATAAATAATCTCGTCTCTGTCACGGAGGAAAATAAAAGCTTTGGCAAGCGTGAAAACCAGCAGAACTTTACTGCTGCACATATAATTATCGCTTAGGGCCACAATAGTAGCCCTGGAGGAGTCAAACATTAAATTATAAGGCACACACTGTTTTTTATCAGTTTGCTTCATCCCTCATAAAGACGTTATGGCTGAAAACAGCACATGTATCTTAACCACTTTAAGGAGGAAACATTTTAAATGTTCTCTTCTGCTTCAAAACACCGATGAAACATCACCACCGCGTTCTAGGGCTAGCTTTTGATCTGGGCGTATTTCCTGAGGTGCGGCGAGTATTAGCGGGGAAGGCGTTCTCAAACCGTCCTCCCTTCCAGCGTGGCATTTTCCCATATGGATATTAATTTATGTGATCACTTGAATCCGTACGCTCGGCTGTCTCCATAAGTTATAGAAGCAATCATCTAAGGGAGCATCGGAAACACCCAAAGTCAATTCTCGGGTCATAATTTCATATTCTAGCCCGACTTGCCAAATCGTGGGCACCCTGGAGAAAATGTGGGAATGTCCCCCTCCCTCCCCCATTTAATTATTGCATGCGGCGCTTCTCTATAAAACATGTTTATGTTTTGGAAAAACAAAGCCAGCCAGAAGCCCCCTTCCCACTGGCCCCTTCCCTTCCAACATGATAGAGGTAGACTCCAAAGGGTAATGAGACTGTAGAATGTAACAGGAGGTAGCAGGATTGACTCCTGGGGTCATTCATTCTTTCAATCATATTTATGGAGCACTTATTGTGTGCAGAGCACTGTACTAAGCACTTGGAAGAGTACAATAGAACAATAAGTTGAGAAGCAGCAGGGCTTAGTGGATAAAGCATGGGCCTGGGCGTGAGAAAGTGATGGAATCTAATCCTGGCTTGACCACTTGTCCGCTGTGTGACCTTGGGCAAATCACTTCACTTCTCTGGGCCTCAGTTGCCTCATCTGGAAAATGGGGGTTGAAACTGTGAGTCCCACATGGGACAGGGACTGTATCCAATCCCATTCGCTTGTACCCACCCCAGTGCTTAGAACAGTGCCTGGCATATAGTAAGCACTTAAATACCATTATTATTATTATTATTACTAAGCAGACATATTCCCTGCCCACAACGAGCTGACAGTCTAGAGGGTCACTCTTGGGACTTTGGGATTCTTTAGAGGGATGTGCCATTCTCCCAGGGAAACTGCCAGGAGCAGAGGGCTTTTCCTTCCTAGTAATTATTAAGAATTATGGTAATTTTGGTATTTGTCGAGCACTTTCTATGTGTCAAGCAATGCTCTAAGCCCTGGGGTTGTTACAAGTTAATCAGGTTGGACACAGCCCCTGCCCCCATGGGGCTTGCGGTCTAAGTTGGAGGGCAAACAGGTATTGAATGCCCCACTTTATAGCCGAGGAATCTGAGGCAGAGGTGACTTGCCCGAGGTCACACAGTGGGCAAGTGGCAGATCTGGGATTAGAACTCAGGTCCTCTGATTCCTGGGCTTTCTGCTAGGCCACACTGCATCTTAGGTGCATAGAAATTTGTCTGTTATTATTATTATTAGATTGGGGGGTGGTGTAAGTCGTTCAGAATTGGGGAGGTGGATTGGGCAGGGCGGGGGAAGGCCAGAGACAGTGATGGAGCTGGTTGAGAAGCAGGGTGGTCTAGTGGAAAGAGCACGGGCCTGGTGGGCAGAGGACCTGGGTTCTAATTCAGGCTCCGCCACTCGTCTGCTGTGACCTTGGGCAAGTCACTTCCCTTCTCTGGGTCTCAGTTTCCTCATCTCTAAAAAAGGGTTAAAATACCTGTTCTCCCTTTCTCTTACCCCAGGCCCAGAGCATTTAGGTCCATATCCTTATACTCTACTACTTCCCCCAGCTGTAATTTATTGTGATGCCCGTCTCCCCCTGTAGACTGTAAACTCTTTGTGGGCAGCAATCTTGTTTATCGACTCTGTTGTATTGTACTTTCCATCATTCAGTCAGTCAGTCAGTGGTATTTATTGAGTGCTTACTGTGTGCAGAGCACCGTATTAAGTGCTTGGGAGAGTGTAATTCAACAAAAAACAGACACATTCCGGGCCCACAGTGAGCTTGCGGACTAGAGGAATTGTAGCACTTAATAGAGTGCTCTGCTCACAGTAAGTGCTCAATAAATACCACTGACTTTTGAATGATTATGATAGGTTGCTCTGAAACTGTGAACTCAGGGTGGCATAGGGTCTTGGAGAGTTTAGCTTCTCTTGTGTCCAACCCAGTGCTTGGCACAAAGGAGATTAATCAGCACCACTGTCTTTTTTTAAAAATGATATTTGTTTAGTGCTTCCTAAGGGTCGAGCACTGTTCTAAGCCCCGGGGTAGATACAAGTTTTATCAGGTTGGATACAATCCCCGTCCCCCATGGGGCTCACAGTCTAATCCCCATTTTATGGATGAGGAAACGGAGGCCCGGAGAAGCGAAGTGACTTGGCTGAGGTCACACGGCAAGCAATTGGCAGAGCTAGGACTAGAACCCAGGTCCTCTGACTCCCCGGCCCCTGCTCTTTCCACTAGGCCACGCTGCCGCTTCCTCATTATTGCGACTTCGTTTTTACTGTGTGCCTCGCTCCGGGGTGGGGTGGGGTGATGGGACGGATTTTGCTCTTGTACCAGGAGAGGCGAAGCAGCTGCCCTAAGCGTGTTTGGACAGCAGGGAGGACCTTAGGCTCGGGACATTATACGGGACTGGATGCTTTCCCTCCAGATGGTCTACTCGGCCTTGTTTTGCTGTGTTAGGCCCAAAGGGGACATTTTCAGCCCAGTGGCTGTTTTTTTGCTCAAAGAGACGTGATTATAATTCGATTCCCTGTAGAGAGGATCCGTTTTAATGAAGGAGCGAATTCAGTAGGAGCCTCAGTCCTAATGCATATTCCTGAACAGCCAGACTAGCCCCGGACTTAGGGCTAGATTAGAATAATCAATGAAATCCACGTGTTGGCTGAAAATTAATACGAGCTCAGTCCAAATGAGACAGATTCGAGGAGCTGCCCCCTCAAACCAAAATCCGGATTTATGGGTCGGAATTCTGCTTGCCGGGCAGATCCTTGGGTGACTGGGTCCTAGTAGGTAGAACACGGGACTGAACCACAGGGATCAGGATTCTAATCTCGGCTTCTCCACTTGCCCCCTGGGCATCCTCAGGCGAGTCACTGTACTTCTCTGAACCTCAGTTTCCTCATCTGTAAATGGGGGTAAAAAACCCATTCTCTCTTTCCCCTTAGACTCTATGTGTCGGACGGGGACTGTGTTTGATTCGTACTTTAGACTTTAACACAGTGCTCGGCACACAGTGAGTGCTTAACAAATGCCACACGATCACATAATCTTCGTATCGGTGGGCTAGTTTTGCTTGCATCCACACCCCAGTGTTTAGCACATGGTAAGTGCTTAACAAATAACCACAATCATTAGTTCTGAAAAAACTCGCCGTGAAAGTATGCTCATCTGTGAAAGCGAGACGATAGAATCATTACGGGTAGGAAATGTCTCTGCTAATTCTGTTATATTAATTCTTTCCCAAGCGCTCTGCACAGAGAAAGCACTAAATAAATACCATTGATCGGATCAGGAAAGCCGTCAAAAATTGCATCTAACATCAAAGGCTTCATCCGTAAAGTTTAGTCCGCTAGGGTGCTCAGTGGTTCATTTTTAAAAAGATGGCATTTAAGTGCTTACTATTTGCCAGGTGCCGTACTAAGAGCTGGGGCAGATACACTCTAATGAAGTTGGACACAGTCCCTGTCCCACTTGGGCCTCACAGTCTTAATCCCCATTTTCCAGGTGGGGGAACTGAGGCCCAGAGAAGTCAAGTGGCTTGCCCAAGTCAGAAGGACCTGAGTTCCAACCCTCACTCCGCCACTTGTCTCATGCAGCAGACAAGTGGTGGAGTGAGGATTGGAAGTCAGGTCCTTCTGATCCCAGGCCTGTAGTCTATTCCCTGGTCCACGCTGATTCTCAGCATTCATTTAATAAAATGGAGCGGTCAAAAGATAGATGTCCTGGTATTAACAATTCCTTCTAAACTTGAAGGCCTTAGATACTTCATAATTAAGAGATGAAGGTTTCACAGTGGTCCAGTTTTGGGTGTGGTATGAAGCGCCTAGAATTCATTAGCTGCGATGCCCCAATTGTGAATTTCACCGCAGAGGTTGGGGGAGGAGAAGGAAGAGGGAGAGGCTTGGCTCCAGTCATGTTAATCACAAGTAGTTAAGGCTCATAATAATTACCTCTGTTTACAGGTTCTCTAATGGAAAGAGGAAAGCTAAATATAGAACTTCTGGACAGGAACAGGAGAGTCACGGAAAGGTCAGGTGAGTGGCAATTTATTGAGCGCTTCCTCTGTGCAGAGCACTGTATTAAGCCTTGGGAGAGTACGATAGAACAATAAACAAAAAAAAGACCTATTCCCTGCCCATATTTAGCTCCTTGAGGCCTAGTAGGAGTGTAAATTCACTGTGGGCAAGGGATGTATCTGTTATATTGTTAAATGGTACTCTCTGAAGTCCTTAGTACAATACTCTGCACACAGTAAACAATCAATACCATCCATTGATTTAGCCTTTCCTGTGTGCAGAGCACTGTACTAAGCATTAGGGAAACTACAAAACAATGGAATCGGTAGGCCTGATCAAGGAACTTACATTTTAGCGTTGGAAGCCCTTGGTATTTCTGTGTTTCTGCTAACTGGGCTTCTCTATGCCAACAGTGACCACTCTTTGAAGGATAGAGTTCAAAGGGTGACCAGCTGCCTTAATAATGGCATTAGAAGCTGCTAGATTGTAAACTCCCGGAGGGCAGGGATTGTCTACTAACTCTATTGTTCCCTACTAAGAGCTTAGTATCTTTCTCTGCCCAGTGCTCAATTAATCCTATTGATTTATTAGGAGAAGCAGCATGGCTTAGTGGATGGAGAGTGGGTCTGGGAGTCAGAAGGTCATGGGTTCTTCTCCCTGCTCTACCACTTGACTGCTGTATGATCTTGGGCAAGTCACTTCGCTTCTCTGGACCTCAGTTACCTCACCAGGAAAATGGGGATTGAGACTGGGAGCCCCACGTGGGACGGGAATTGGGTCTGACCTTTTTTGCTTGTATCCACCCTAGCGCTTAGTACAGTGCCTGGCTCACACTAAGTGCTTAAATATCACAATTATTACTATTATTATTTACTGAGTGCATTAAGCACCTGGAAAGGAGCACACATAAGTACACTTAGTAATTACGCTTAGTAGTTAATTAATAATTAGTAATTAAGCACGCCGATACCACATCCTCAAACCTCTCAGACCGTGTCCGATTCTATAACACTGAATCTACCCCGGCGCTTAGTACAGTGGTTGGCAATTATTCGTATTATGATTATGGTGGGCTCAGCGAGTCTGTTTCTTCACTAGACTGCCTTTTCTCCGCTAGATATTTCTCTCCCAGCAACCTTGATGTGTCTTTCGCTTCTCTCCCGCTTCTCGGTCTTTCACATTCTTGGGACACGACTCTGATCCTTCGCATTTAGTCACGCTGGTGATACTCTTAGAACGCTGCTGTTAATGCTGATTATTAATAAACCCCGATTGGCTATCAACGGCATATAGCTAAGCACACTGCGGAGGCAATTGAACTTCCATATGTTGAAGGATACGCCTGTGCTTTTAACAAGAACATAGCCTCTGGCTTTTAAATACACATACGCGAGGTGCTGATGTTTAAAGAGCAATTGTAAAAATAATAACATTGCCTCTCCCTCCTCTTTCTCTCTCCTTCCCGTTCCCTCCCTCTCTCTTTCTCTCTCTTTGTCTCTCTCTTGTCTTTTAGGCGTTATTAAACTCCAACCTTTCAAATGCCTTTAATAGTCTTGGCATGAAGCTTTGGGGGACACAGTCTTGTAGCTGAAGAATTCTGGCTGGTGACCCTGGCGTGTGTGATGCCTAGTGCTGTACAGGGAGCTGCAGTTTTATGACATTAAATATTAACAGTTGGATATTAATAATAAAGGCTGGCAGTGCCTCTCCCACCGTTCCTGACGTTTTCTCTCCCCAGTCTGCGTGTCTGGCAGGATTTTGGATATTTTCACCGCTCAGGCAATATGGTTCAGGGCTTCCTGATCTTTAAGGTCACAGAAGGTAAAGAAAAGAGCATTCTGGTGTCGACTCCCCTTGCTGGGCCAGCCGGCGCTCGGCTCTTTCTCGGCCGTGGCCCCGGCTCGACGAGGAAAGCAATCTGGAGTTAGAGAAAAAGGAACGCCGTGGGAAGGAAGAGGACTGAGCCGGTCTGTGGTCCTAGGAGGACAGAAATCACTTTCCTCTTCCCAGTTTCAAGAAGGGGACGGGGTTCTGAATTTGAGAAAGGTTGAGGAACAAGGGTAGATGCTCTACTGGGTTTTTAATCTTCGGAGAAGCTGCGAGTTATTAAAAAGAAAAAATCAGCTTTGTGCCTTCGCTGCTCCCTCATCCCTACCACCCCCTCCCCGCATTGATTCTTTCCATTCAATTAGTCGACTCCAGCTTTTTCCTCCGTCTTGCTCTCCGTGGGCGGGGAACATGTCTGTTACATCGTTCTGTCCTACTCTCCCGAGTGCCCGGTACGGTGCCCTCCTCGTCGTAAGCGCCCAATAAATACGACTGATCGACAGACTGAGCTTGGAGAGCGGTCGAGCTCCTCGGGCTACGGGTGGGGTGGTGAGATAGCAGTTGTGTGTCTGTGGTTTGGCTGGGATGCTCAGGAGACAAAGGCCCAGGTCTTTTTTTTGAGTTCCAGGCCAAGAACCCTGCTCTGGAGTAGCCTGGAGATCTGGGTTTCAGGGCTGTGAATGAAATTCTAGGAGAGTCCATAATCTTTGTAGTGTATGCTGAGCATTTACTACATGCCTTGGCGTGCAGTAAGCGCTTAACAAATACCATCATTATTATTATTAAGTACTGGGGTAGATGCAAGATAATCAGGTTGGCCACAGTCCCTAATTCTAATAATAATGATAGTATTTGTTAATCGCTTACTAGGTACTGAGCATTGTACTAAGTGCTGAAGAAGATTTTTCTTAGGCGTATTTGTTAAGTGCTTTTTACGTGCAGGGTACCGTTCTAAGCGCTGAGGTAGATTCGAGCTAATCAGGCTGGTCACAGTCCCTGTCCCACAAGGGGTTCAAAGTCTAAGTGGGGAGGGAGAATGGAGATTTTATCCACATTTTACTGATGAGGTCCAGAGAATTCAAGTGACTTGTCCTAGGTCACCCAGCAGGCAAGTGGGGAGATCCAGGATTGGAACCCAGGTCTCTTGATCTCTCAGTCCTGTGCTCTTTCCACCAGTCCATGCTGCTTCACGGAGGAATCCATCTGATTGGAAGATGACCCACCCCCAGATTTAACCATAGCTTTTGGGGTAACTGGAGGCTCGAACGGTTACCTCCACTGCTTCTAGCGAAGCTTGTAGGGAAGCAGAGTGGTCTCTTGGATACAGCCCGGACCTGGGAGTTGAAAGACCAGGGTTTTCATCCCAGCTCCATCACATGTCTGCTGTGTGAACTTGGGCAAGTCACTTCACTTCTCTGGGCCTCAGTTCCCTCATCTGTTTAATGGGGATTAGCACTGTGAGCCCCATGTGGGACAGGGACAATATCCAACTTGATTACCCTGTATATACCCCAGTGTTTAAAACAGTGTGTGGGACATGGTAAGCACTTAACAAATACCATCATCATTATTATTATTACCATGGGATACATCAAGGTGCTGCTAAAACAATCCATCTGAGGCACCTGTTCCTTCCAGAGCTGCTACCGAGGATCAGATTGGGAGAAAAAGGAGGGGTGCACAGAGTAAGCACTCAATAGATACCACTGATTGACTGAGGTGCAGCCAAAAAAAAGTCCTTAGGGAAAACTGACAAACCAAGGAGCACTAGTTCCCGCCCCAGGATAATCCCTCCAGGTGAGTTTTGGGACTTCATTCCCTACTTCTCTCTCCACTTGCATCACCCATATTCCGCTGACAAAGTCAGGAAGCATTAAGATTAAGGAGGAGCAGATGCTAGAAGCCTCAGTCATTAGGTAATAATGGTAATTAATAATACTTTATAGTTGGATAGCACCTTTCATCTGTACACCTTCGGGTCCTTTATAGGCATGAAATAATTAAGCCTCACAGTGTGGAGGGGTGACTCTCCTCAGCTGGGCTAGAAGCAATATAGCAGAACAGTTTTTTTTTTTAATATAGTATTTGTTAAGCGCTTACTCTGTGTCAAGCACTGTTCTAAGTGCTGGGGTAGATATAAATTGTAAGAGATGAACAAATAATACAATAATTACTGAAATTAAAGCATGTGATGCTTGCCTTCAATGAGCTTTGCAGTCTAATGAGGAGCCAAGGCAATCTAAAGAAGCTGCTTGTTAAAATCCCAGCAGAAATAAACATTCATTCAATTGCATTTATTAAGCGCTTACCGTATGCTTGCTCTCTCTCCTCTTTTCAATCAGTTAATCGGACTTATTGAGCATCTACTACGCGCAGAACACTTTACTAAGTGCTTGGGAGTGCATACTACAACAAAGTTGTAGACTTAGCCTCTGCCCACAAGGAGCTTAGAGTTTAGAGGGGGAGGCAGACATTAATATAAATAAGTTATGGATGTACATAAGTGCTGAGAGGCTGGTGCAGAGGGGGGGTGAATATCATTCAATCATATTGGTTGAGCACTTACTATGTGCAAAGCATCGTACTAAGCACTCGGGAGAGTACAACGATAAACACGTTCCCTGCTTAAAGGGTACAGATCCAAATGTTTGGATGATAGTGCAAATTAATCATCAATATATTTATTGAGTGCTTACCGTGTGCGAGCACTGCACTGAGCATTTGGGAGAGTACAATGCAGCCAACTTGGCCAACACGGTCCCTGCCCACAACGAGCTTATAGGGGTTATTATCATTATTATTCTAATTATTATTAATTGTATTTATTGAGCACTTACTGTGTGCAAAGCACTGATTATATCAATCAGTGGTATTTATTGAGTGCTTATCGTGTACAGAGCACAGCACTGAGCGTTTGGGAGAGTACGATACAACCGAGTTGGCAGAGGTGGTCCCTGCCCACAGCAAGCTGCCGTCTAGAGGAGGAGGGAGAGGGTCTTCCGCGTAACTTTCTGGGGTCGTTTTTGTGCTTTGGGGAGAGGATTTAAGTGGATAAGACCTCCTCAAGGGAAGCCTGGCTGGTCAGCGGGAGGAAAGGTGCTCCTCCAATTACACGAGTCCAGCAGGCCGGGCCGGGCCTTTCCGGCAGCCTCCGAGTAAACAAAAGTCTCTGGTATCACGGCTGGGTCCCCTCTACCCCCGCCAGACCCCGTCATTTAATACCAAGAGTCTGCCAGCAGAGAAGCTTTCCCTGGAAACAGCTCACGGATTCAGGGGAAGGTTTCGGGTGCCAATTTCAGAGGAGAGCCTGGCCTAATGGATAGGGCACGGGTCTGAGAGACAGAAGGTCATGAGTTCTAATCCCAGCACCGCCACCTGTCTGTTGCGTGACCTTGGGCAAGTTGCTTCACTTCTCTGGGCCTCAGTTACTTCATTTGTCAAATGGGGATTGAGACAGTGAGCCCCAAGTGGGACAGGGATTGATTTGCTTGTATCCATCTCAGAACTTAAAGAGTGCCTGGAACATAGTAAGTGCTTAACAAACACCATTATTATTATTATTATTATTATTATTATTATTATTAAGAATAGGAGGAATAGAAGTAGTACTAATAAAGTAGCATGGCCTAGTGGATAGAGCACAGGCCTGGTGGGAGTCAGAAGGACCTGTGTTCTAATCCTCACCCTGCCTCTTGCCTGCTGTGTGACTTTGGGCAAATCACTTCACTTTTCTGAACCACAGTTACTTCATCTGTAAAATGAGCATTACAATTGTGAGTCTTATGTGGGATATGGGGTCCAAACTGATTATCTTGTCTCTACCCCCGCGCTTAATACAATGCTGGGCACTAAGTGCTTAACAAATACCCTTAAAAAACAACAACAGGTAAAACAGTAGCAGCAGTAGCAGTGGAAATAGTATTTATTCAGCTACGTTGTTTGCCAAGAACTGTACTAAACTCTAGGAAAAAAATACAGCGATGAGAATCAGACTCGCTCCCAGGTCTCAAGAGGCTCGCGATGTTAGCCGTAGCTGGGGAGCATAGGGTGGTGACGGATGGGTAATGAAAGAGGAGCGAGAGGACAATGACAGTGATAAATACAAAGAGAACAAAAGAGCTCCGTGGCTAGGGGAACAGATTTGAAGCTCTCCAGAGCGCAGAGTCCAACAAAACAAGTTTGGTTAGTTGTGTTTGGGCGCAAATCGCTTACGATCTTCAGGCGACAAGACTGTGGACGAGGGCCGGCTAACCGAACTCCATTTAGACGCACGCATAAACACCGCCCCACACCTTCAGACCCACATTCACACAGGAATACGCATCTACGGCCTACAAACCGAGGAGGGCGGCTGGGTTAGGTTGGGTTTGTGATTCAACTTGGATTAATGGAGTCTGTGTGTGTGGGTTGGTTTCATTCTGTTTAGTCAATGTTCAAATCTCCATTTATTCAGTTTATAAACATCCGAGAGGCTTATGAGCTTAGGGGCCCCAAAGAGGCTGGTAATTTTCCTGGCCTATATACTGGTAGGATAAATACGGATGGGCTTCAATTAGCAGGATCCCCTAAGATTTTGGGTCTGATCCCTTGCGACGGCTTGGTTGGTTTTCAGGGAGCGAACCTGGTGCCTATTGTAGGCCGTTTAGCCTGCTGAGGACGGGTGGATGTTCATGGTTTAGGGAACACTTGAGCAAGTCATGAATTACTTCGATGCCTGTCCCGCTCCTACTAGACTGTATGTTCCTCAAAGGGAGGGATCGTCATGTCTGCTAAACCGTCTTGCACTCTCTCAAAGGCTTAGTACAGCGCTCTTTACAAAGTAGGTGTTCAATAGGTGTTCTGATTTCTGAAGGACCCGTGTTCTAACCCCGGCTCCACCACTTGTCCGCCGTATGACCGTGAGCAAGTCGCTTCACTTCTCCGAGCCTCAGATACCTCGTCTGTAAGATGGGAATGAAGACTGTGAGTCTCATGTGGGATCGATCTGATTAGCTTGACCTACCTCAGCGCTTAGTGTAGTGCCTAACACACAGTAACAAATACCAAAGAAAGAAAAAGAAGGGGGAGGGCGTTCCAGATAGAAGAGAGGGCCTAAAAAAGAGGCTGATGACGAGACAAATGAGAGGAAGGCCCAGGTTGGCCTGAGAGGAGTGGAAAGTGAGGGCTCGGTTGTAGTGGGTGAGGAGTGAGGATAGGCAGAGTGAGCCTCTCAAAATCAAAATTCGGGAGTTTCGTGCAGAACCTCACCTTGCTTATTATTAAATGCCGAGTCGTTTCCGATTCATAGCCACTCCATGGGTATACTCTCTCCAGAACGTCCTCTCCTCTGCCATACTCTGTAACTTTTCTAATGGTTCCTCCGTTATCGTTGTTATGGTCTCTATCCATCTAGCTGCTGGTGTGCCTCTTCCACATTTTCCCTGGACTTTTCCTAGCATTAGTGCCTTCTCCAGAGAATTAGTCCTTCTGATTACGTGTCCAAATCACCTCGCTGCTCTCCTAACTACAACAAAGCCCACTCACTCTACTCCTCTAATGCCAACCTTCTCACTGTACCTCAATCTCATCTATCTTATCGCTGACCTCTCGCCCCTGTCCTGCCTTTGGCCTGGAGTTCTCCCTCCTCATGGCTGACCTACAATTCCTCTCTCCCTCTTTGAAGCCTTACTGAAGGCACAAGTCCTTCAAGAGGCCTTCCCTGAGTAGGCCCTCCTTTCCTCTTCTCCCACTCCCCTCTGTGTTGCCCTGACTTGCTCTCTGTATGCATCATCCTCCTGTCCAGCCCCACACTCTTATGTCCTTACCTGCCATTTATTAATGTGTTTCTCCCCCTCTAGAGTGTAAGCTCCTTGTGGGCAGGGAATATGTCTGTTTATTGTTATATTGTACTCTCCCAAGCCTTTAGTGCAGTGCCCTGCACACAGCGAGCACTCAGTAAATACAAAAGATCAACCACAAAGAGTCTATAACCAAGAAGTTGAAAAACATCCAGGCCATCAAGAAGGACTTAGTAGATTGCCCTGCACACAGTAAGCGCTCAATAAATACAAAGGGTCAACGGCAAAGAGTCTATATACAAAGAGGCAAAAACCATCCAGACCATCAAGGAGAACTTAGTTCAGTGTCCCCTAGACAGTAAGCGTTCAAGAAATATAATTGACGGATCAGTCCATGGGTTCCCCCAGGCTCCCTGCTGCCAACGTTGTGGAAGCAGCATGACCTAGTGGATAGAGCACGGAGCTAGGAATCAGAAGGACCTGGGTTCTAATCCTAGTTCCACTGCTTGTCTGCCTGTGACCTTCATTTACTCATTCCATCGTATTTATTGAGTATTTAATGTGTCCTTTTTTGAAACTGAGCTATCTTTGCCACCTAGACCTATCTCCTTCTCCTTTGTTACCACCCAACCAATCCAAATTTGATGGTGCCAGATGAGGGGAGCCATGCCTTTGAAAATTCACTCCCTCTTCCGGTTAGCTTGGCCTCCACACAATTCTCTAACTTTTTCATGGAATTTACCTGCTTTTGCTTTCCATCTCCTTATTATGGGGGTAGGGGTCTTGTTTTGGGTCTCAGACAAGAGTGCCTCCTGTCTTGCAAGGTACCGGGCAGATAGGAGGCTTGTTTTCGTCTCCCCAAAACAGACAGATCTGTTTTTGGTCTGAACTGAGTTCAAAGACTTCTTGAGAAAGGATGAAGAGGCAGAACCACTTCAGATTAAAGCAAGTGAGAGGCCACTCTTGAGAGGCCACTTCTTGAGAAGCAGCGTGGCGCAGTGGAAAGAGCACGGGCTTTGGAGTCAGGGCTCATGAGTTCGAATCCCAGCTCTGCCACTTGTCAGCTGTGTGACTGTGGGCAAGTCACTTAACTTCTCTGTGCCTCAGTTCCCTCATCTGTAAAATGGGGATTAAGACTGTGAGCCCCACGTGGGACGACCTGATTCCCCTGTGTTTACCCCAGCGTTTAGAACAGTGCTCTGCACATAGTAAGCACTTAACAAGTACCAACACTCTCTGCCTCAGTTGTATTTTGTTTACTTTCTCTTTCTGCCTTTGTCTTTCGTCTTTTGCTGCTGCTTATTTCTGTTTTTGAACATCCTGTGCTGGTGCCACAAAGGGGTCATTGTAAAGCCTAAAAGCTCTGTCCACTGCCTTGCTGTCTATACTGGTTTGGTGGACTAACTCCCTGATCATTTTCCCTGAAACGCCAAGAAAGAGATTTCCTCACACTCTTGCTCCTCAATAACAATAACAACAGTAATAATGATAATGATGCTCATTAAGCACTTACTATGTGCTAAGTGCCAGAATAGGTACAAAAGAATCAGAATGGACACAGTCACTGTCCCACCAGGAGCTTACATTTTAAGAGTAAAGGTGGGGGGGATGGCAGCTTTTTTATTCCCATTTTACAGATGAGGAAACTAAGGCGCATAGAGGTTAAATGACTTGCCCAGGGTCACACAGGAGGCAAGTGGCAGAGGCAAGATTAGAATCCATGGCTCCTGACTTCCAGTCCTGGGTTCCTTCCTTTAAGCTAACTTTTCTCTGGAATCCTGGACAAAGGTTGCCAAATGTTCAGATTTTTACTTATTATGTCCTCTAGGTTGTAAACTCATTATGAGCAGGGGACATGTCTGTTATACTGTTGTTTTTACTCTCCCAAGCGCTTAGTACAGTGTCCTGCACAAAGGAAGCACTCAATAAATACGAATGATTGATTAATTGCCAGGCACTGTATTAAACTCTGGGATAATTACAAGATAATCCAGTTGGTCACAGTCCCTGTCCTGCATGGGGCTCATAGTCTAGGTAGGCGGGATAATCCATTCAATCATTCAATCGTATTTATTGAGCGCTGTGTGCAAAGCACTGTACCAAGCACTTGGGAGAGTACACTAGAATAAACAGAAACATTCCCTGCCTACAATGAGCTTACAGTCTAGAGGAGCAGAAGTTAATCCCCATTTTCCAGATGAGGCAACTGAGGCCCAGAGAAGTGAAGTGAGTTGCCCACAGTCACACAACAGACAAGTGGCAGAGATGGGACTAGAATCCCGATCCTCCGATTCCCGGACCTGGGCTCTTTTCACTAGGCCACGCTGTTGCTCTTTGGATCTCAGGGATCTTGGGTTCCTGATCCCCTTTTTCCCCTCCCACTGTCCCCCCCCCCCCCCCCCCCCCCAGTCAGCTCTGCTTGTCACTTCCCTTCGGGCTGGGGGGGAGTGTTGGGGAGCGGTGGGGAGACATCCTGCCAGTCTCCAGCTGATGACAGCGTTCCCAGTTCACTCAGCCAGCATTCCTGGGCTGCCTGGAGTACCTTCTGCTTTCTGAGTCAGAGGGGGAATTCCTCTTTTCCTTCAGTTCTGCCCAGTTCTGCGGCTGGGGAATCCCTCCCCCTGTCACGCTTGATGAAATACAGTCCCTCTCTAGACTGAAAGCTCCTTGTAGGCAGGAAATGTGTCCGTTTATTGTTATACTGTACTCTCCCAAGTGCTTAGTAATAATAATAATTATTATAATGGTATTGTTAAGCGCTTACTATGTGACAAGCACTGTTCTAGGCACTGGGATAAATACAAGGTAATCAGGTTGTCCCACATGGGGCTCACAATCTTAATCCCCATTTTACAGATGAAGTAACCAAGGCACAGAGAAGTTAAGTGGCTTGCCCAAGGTCACACAGCAGACAAGAGGTGGAGCCAGGATTAGAACTCACATCCTCCAATTCCCAAGCCCGGTCTCTTTCCACTAAGCCATGCTGCTTCTCAAGTGCTCTGCTCTGTACACAGCAATCGCTCAATAAATACAACTGACTGAACGACTGAGATCCAGCAAACTCTCATTCTTCCTACCCACCTCACCCCTCCCAGAGCTTCCCCCGCCCCCAACCCTCTGCGCATCTGTAAAATGCAACAGAGTCAATAGATACGTTTCCTGCCCAAAGGAGCTTCTATTATACTCTCTCAAGCACTTAGTACAATGTTCTGCACACGTTTAGCACTCAATAAATACTATTCATCAGTTGACTGATGAACAGGCTGTTTCTCTGGTCCTCAGCGATGGCAGAAAAGGTGGTTTGGAAACGACCCTCTGTATTCCAACAGATATAGAAACTGGAGGGCGGGCTTAGCTGTCGTTAATATCCGTCGGCAGTGACGACCAAAATAGTCTCAGGAACAGAGAAGCATCCGGTATCCAGAAACCAGGAATCCCGAAAACAAATTGAACTTGGGGAGTTTGCTCTGCCAAGTGTCAGAAGGCATCATAGCACCCATGGCCTGGTGGATAGAGCCCAGGCCCGGGAATTGGAGGACCTGGGTTCTGGTCCCAGCTCGGCCACTTGTCTGTTTTGTGACTGTGGGCAACTCACTTCACTTCTCTGGGCCTCGGTTACCTCATCTGTCAAATGGGGATTTTGAGACAGTGAGTGAGTCCCATGAGGGACAACCTGATTACCTTGTATCTATCCCAGCCCTTAGAATAGTGCTTAACACATACTACGTGCTTAAGAAATACCATAACGCCCCACAAAAAACCCCTCAAGTACTGGAGAGGTGGAAGGCAGGGACCCCTGTGGGATGAGGGGTGCCTGGAGAAGAGTGTAGGATCAAAGGGAACGGATAAGCTGACCTTTAAAGAAAGGTCAATTCAGCGGGTACTGGGGAACTTGGATGTGATGTGATAGTGGTCTAGGGGAAGAAAACTTTTGGGAAATCTGCATTTCTCAGGATTCGACTTCAATCAGTCAACAGTATTTATTGAGTGAGCTCTTAATATGGGCAGAGCACTGTTCTAAGCGCTAGGGAGAGAACAACAGAGGAAGTGGACAGGATTCCTGCCCTTGAAGTGCTTTCAATCTAGCAATGCCTGCTGGCAAAAATTCCTTTCCTCTTTCCTCCTTTCTCTTCATCCTTTATTCATTCCTCCCCTGGCCCCACAGCACTTATGTCCATATCTGTACTTTATTTTTATAAATGTCTGCCTCCCTTTCTAGGCTGTAAGCTTATTGTAAGCAGGGAATGTATCTCCCAACTCTGTTATATTGTTTTATGTTTTATCTCCTCAGAGCTTAGTACAGTGCTCTGCACAGTAAGTGCTCAATAAATATGTCTGATTGTTTGATTCTCTGTGTCCCAGAGGGAATATGATTCTGGGCATTGTTATATTTATTAAGCTTATTATTTGCCAGGCATTGTACTAAGCACTGGGGTAGATACAAAATAATCACGTTAGGCACGGTCCCTGTCCCACATAGGGCTCATCGTTTTAATCCCCATTTGACAGATGAGGTAAATGAGGACCAGTGAAGTGAAGTGACTTGCCCAAGGTCACAAGGCAGACAAGTGGCGGAGCCGGGATTAGAACCCAGGTCCTTCTGAGTCCTGGGTCCCATGCTCTATCCTCTATATATAGCCACTTTGAGCCAAATGGGGGTGGACCTCTTCATTTTGCCACCATTACCCTGAGTTTCTGGGTGAGGTCTGGAGCTCTCCGGGGTGTTAAGTTTGCTTTAGGGCAGTCCCAGGGGGCTTGCCCTGAACAGCAGTCAATCTATCAAAAGAATTTATTGAGTGCCTACAGGGAGCAGAGCACTGTCCTCGTTTGGGAGAGCACAGTACAACAGAGTTGGCAGACACGCACCCCACGTGCGGCGAGCTGACAGTCTAGAAGGGGAGACAATTGTGAAAATATATTGCAGATATGGATGGAGGATGTGAGATCTTTCATTCATTCATTCAATAGTATTTATTGAGCGCTTACTATGTGCAGAGCACTGTACTAAGCGCTTGGGATGAACAAGTCGGCAACAGATAGAGACAGTCTCTGCCGTTTGACGGGCTTACAGTCTAATCGGGGGGAGACGGACAGACAAGAACAATGGCACTAAACAGCGTCAAGGGGAAGAACATCTCGTAAAAACCGATGGCGACTAAATAGAATCGAGGCGATGTACAATTCATTAACAAAATAAATAGGGTAACGAAAATATATACAGTTGAGCGGACGAGTACAGTGCTGTGGGGATGGGAAGGGAGAGGTGGAGGAGCAGAGGGAAAAGGGGAAAATGAGGTTTTAGCTGCGGAGAGGTAAAGGGGGGATGGCAGAGGGAGTAGAGGGGGAAGAGGAGCTCAGTCTGGGAACGCCTCTTGGAGGAGGTGATTTTTAAGTAGGGTTTTGAAGAGGGAAAGAGAATCAGTTTGGTGGAGGTGAGGAGGGAGGGCGTTCCGGGACCGCGGGAGGACGTGACCCGGGGGTCGACGGCGGGATGGGCGAGACCGAGGGACGGTGAGGAGGTGGGCGGCGGAGGAGCGGAGCGTGCGGGGTGGGCGGTAGAAAGAGAGAAGGGAGGAGAGGTAGGAAGGGGCGAGGTGATGGAGAGCCTCGAAGCCTAGAGTGAGGGGTTTTTGTTTGGAGCGGAGGTCAATAGGCAACCACCGGAGTTGTTTAAGAAGGGGAGTGACATGCCCAGATCGTTTCTGCAGGAAGATGAGCCGGGCAGCGGAGTGAAGAATAGACCGGAGCGGGGCGAGAGAGGAGGAAGGGAGGTCAGAGAGAAGGCCGACACAGTAGTCTAGCCGGGATATAACGAGAGCCCGTAATAGTAAGGTAGCCGTTTGGGTGGAGAGGAAAGGGCGGATCTTGGCGATATTGTAGAGGTGAAACCGGCAGGTCTCGGTAACGGATAGGACGTGTGGGGTGAACGAGAGGGACGAGTCAAGGATGACACCGAGATTGCGGGCCCGAGAGACGGGAAGGATGGTCGTGCCATCCACGGTGATAGAGAAGTCTGGGAGAGGACCGGGTTTGGGAGGGAAGATGAGGAGCTCAGTCTCGCTCATGTTGAGTTTTAGGTGGCGGGCCGACATCCAGGTGGAGACGTCCCGGAGGCGGGAGGAGATGCGAGCCTGAAGGGAGGGGGAGAGGACAGGGGCGGAGATGTAGATCTGCGTGTCATCTGCGTAGAGATGGTAGTCAAAGCCGTGAGAGCGAATGAGTTCACCGAGGGAGTGAGTGTAAATGGAGAACAGAAGAGGGCCAAGAACTGACCCTTGAGGAACTCCAACAGTTAAAGGATGGGAGGGGGAGGAGGCTCCAGCGAAGGAGACCGAGAATGATCTTGGAACCCTGAGATCTTGGGGTGAACCCTAGCCTCCTCTAGATTAGGGGTGACTCAGGGACTGACCTTCCACGGCCTTAAGTGAACAGACCACTGACTTTTTCTAACAGCAGCACTACATTTCTGCCTTGTTCTGCTGTGCGGGATGGGGCGACTACTACGGCCCTCAGATCTTTTAACACTGTGAAGTGCCTTAAGACTTATCGCAACGGTTATTTAATCAGTAGTATTTATCGAGCACCCACTGTCTAGAGCACTGTTGTGCGTGCCGGGAGAGTAGAGTTGGTCCAAATCAGCCAGGGCTTTTTTAAAAAAAAATTTAATTTGGCCTTTGTGTTATCACCATTCTAGCAGCCGGCTTGGAGTTTCTTTCCAGAGCACGTGTGGAAACGAGGTTTGGCCGTCAGATAACGCCGGCCGTGTCAAAGTTCTCGCTTCCTGTTGGAATTTAGTCTCCCCCTCAGCTGTCAGGGTGACAGGAAGCTTGTCTGGCTGGTTGTTCACAGGCTTTGACTTCAGCTTCAAGAGCTGAATTGCTGGAAGTGGGATGGTTGGATGGGCCTCAACTCTATAATAATAATGTTGGTATTTGTTAAGCGCTTACTATGTACCGAGCACTATTCTAAGCGCTGGGGTAGACACAGGGGAATCAGGTTGTCCCACGTGGGGCTCACAGTCTTAATCCCCATTTTACAGATGAGGGAACTGAGGCCAGAGAAGTTAAGTAACTTGCCCACAGTCACACAGCCGACAAGTGGCAGAGCTGGGATTCGAACTCAGGAGCCCTGACTCCAAAGCCCATGCTCTTTCCACTGAGCCACGCTGCTTCTCCACGCTGCTTCAACTCTGACTAGTTGAAACCACGGAGAATCAATCGATGGTATTTATTAGTCAGTCAATCGCATTTATTGAACACTTGTATGAAGTGCTTGGGAGAGTACAATATAACAGAGTTGGTAGACACATTCCCTGCCCACAAGGAGCTTACAGTCTCGAGCACTTGCTATGTGCAGAACAATGTCCTATGCACTTGGGAGAGTACAATACAACTGAATTAGCAGATACGTTCCCTGCCCGTAATGAGTTTACATGATGATGATGCTACTCAGCATCAGTAGGGGGAATCAGCTTGGCCTAGTGGGTAGAGTCTGGCCCTGGGAGCCAGAAGAAACTGGATTCTAATGCTAGCTCCACCACTTGTCTGCCCTGTGACCTTGGGCAAGTCACTTCATTTCCCTGTGCCAGTTACCGCATCTGTAAAATTGGGATTAAGACCGTGAGCCCCATGTGGGACAGGGACAGTGTCCAACCTGATGATCTTAGAACAGTGCTTGGCACATAAGTGCTTAACAAATACCCTCATTATTATTGTTAGTGAGCCAATGATGACTTCAAATTCTACTGCAAACTTTGTAATCCCAATCAATGGTATTTATTGTGCGCTTACTATATGAAGAGCACTGTACTGAGCTTTTGGGAGAATCTAATACAACAGAATTGGCAGACACGTTCCCTGCCCACAGTGCGCTTACCGTCTAGAGGGACTTGTAGTCTAAGAGGGTGGTAACAAACCTATTCACATTTAAAATCTCCTAAAGGTAATAAAATATTTAAAGAATTGTCTTTTTAGAAAACCCAAATTTGGCCAGTAATGTTTCTGAAAAATTCAATAGCAAAGCAAGTAGAAATAGCTAGAGATAAAAACAGACTAATTACACAACAGATCTCTAGTTTAAGGAAGTTCTGGATTTCGTTTCTGTGATCTTTATTTTTAAGGAGGAGAAGGATCTTAGTTTAACTTTTTTAAAAAAAGGTATCTGTTAGGTCTTTACTATGTGTCATGCACTGGAGTAAGCGCTGGGGTAGATACAAACTGATCAGGTTGGACACAATCCCTGTTCCACACAGGGCTCACAGTCTAATTCCCATTTTTACAGATGAGGGAACTGAGGCCCAGAGAAGTGAAGTGAAGTGACCTGCCCAAGGTCACATATCTGACAAGTGGAGGAGCTGGGATTACCCTTAATCCTTCAGGCTACCAGGTTTGTGCCATGCTGCTCCCCCCCCACCACCTCCTTCTCTTCCTCTTGTTTACCTTCTTTTCTTTTTCCTCTCCACCTCCTTTTTCTCTTCCTCTTCATTCTCCTCCTCCTCCTCTCTCCCCCCTCCTTTTCCTCCTCCTCTTTTTTTTATATTTGTGAAGCCCTTACTATGTGCCAGGCACCATACTAAGTGCTGGAGTAAATACAAGATAATCAAATTGGACACAGTCCATGTCCCACATGGGGCTCACAGTCTTATTCTCCGTTTTATGGATGAGGTAACTGAGGCACAAAGAAGTTAAGCGACTTGCCTAAAGTCACACACCAGACAAATAGTGGAACTGGGATTAGGACCCAGGTCCTTCTGACTCCCAGGTTCTCTATCTATTAGGCCATGTTGCTTCTCTTCTTTCTCCTCCTCCTCCCACTCTTCATCCTCCTCTTCCTTCTCCTCCTCCTCCTCATCTTCCTCTCCCCCTCCTTCTTTTCCTTTTCATTCCCCTCCTCCTCTCTCTCCTTCCTCCTTTTTCTCCTCCTCCTCTTCCTCCTCCTCCTTCTCTTCCCATTCTTCTTCCTTCTCTTTCTGCTTCTCCTCCTTCTTCCTCGATCACTTTCCTCCTCTTCTTGATCCTTCACCTCCTTTTCTACCTTCTCTCCCTCCTCCTTTCCTTCTTCATTCTCCCCCTCCCCCTCCTCGTCCTCCTCTTAAAGTGGCTGGTAATCAGGAGCTCAACAGAGCTCAAAGAAGAAGACTCAGATAGGGAAATTGAGGCCAGCTCCCAGAGTCAGAGCTGTGCTGGCTCGGCTGTGCCTGGTCTTGGGAAAGAGCATGCCCTCAAACCTAAGTTCGAATCCCAGCTCTGTCACTGATCTGCTGTGAGACTTTGGGGAAGTCACTTAACCTCTTCCATGTCTCAGTTTCCTCATCAGTAGAATGAGGAGGGGGTAGCTGTTTTCTCTTCCTCTTGGATTATGAAACCGTGCGGGACAGAGACTGTGCTTCATCTGATTAGGTTGAATCCCCTCCAGCTCTGGGCACATTGCAAGGATTTAATAATTATCCCCATTCTCCTTCTTCGAAGACTTTTGCAAAGCTCAATCTGGCTGGGCCTGACTGAGCAGTTCCCAGTTCTAGTTAGTTAATTTCCATGGAAATTCCTTAACCTCAGGTCAAATCATCCCAACACGCGGTCAATCAGAATGCTGACTCTGTGCTGAACACTGTACTAAGTACTTGGGAGAGTGCAGTACTATATATAGATATATGTATATTTTAATTGCATTTGTTAAGTGCCTACTATGGGTGAGGCCCTACACTAAGCACTGGGGTAGATACAAGCCAATCAGGTTGGACACAGTCCCTATCCCACATGGGGCTCACAGTCTTAATACCCTTTTTACAGATGAAGGAACTGAGGCCCAGAGAAGTTAAATGACTTGACCAAGATGATACAGCAGACTAGTGGCAGAGCCGAAAGTAGAACCCAGGTCCTGTGGCTCCCAGGCCTGGGCTCTATCCACTAGGCCATGCTGCTTCTCAGTTCACACACAGTAAGAACTATTGGATGAATATACAAATATGCAGCCCTAATCCTTAGAAGTGCCTTTCTTTTCTCCCTCCCCTCCATCCCCAACCCAGCCCCCAAGCTGGGGAATCCCCTCCTCCCTGGAAGCTGCTGAAATATTTAGGGTCAGTGTCTGCCCTCATAACTGGATGAAGGAAGGCTATTCAGGGGACTTGGAATTCCAGGCTGGACCTCTCTGGCTAAGTTGGCCTGAGGGGCACAGACGAATGACCCTTGAGCTTTTGGGAAGAAAAGTGTTCTCTGAATTTCCTCCTCACTCCACCCGCCGCCGGAAAAAAGAGAGGCTGGGGAATGAGTTTGAATCTTCCAGTGTCAGGGCAAAAATGGAGCGCTTTGCTGTCTAACTATTGTCTTACATGCTCAAAGAAGATGCCACTGAAAGCAAAAGTCACCTATGGGTGTGTGTTGTGTGTGTGTTTACGGGTGTGCGTGCCTGTATCTGAAAAGCCTAACAAAGGACACACAGTCTCGACTGTCCCGTGCACACACTAAGACTGCACTTTGTCGTGCCGTTGCGTGCAGCCCCCGGCACTGATTGCGGTTTTGCCTTCTCGTCTCGTGATTTGTGCTGGTCTCTGTCAGCATTAGAAGATTCTGGAAACCCTATCGTGAGTTGGACTCAAACGAATGAATCAATAAGCCAAAGGAATAACTCTTCAAGCGAGCAGAAAGGAAAACCCAGGTGAATTTTATGAGGTGGCGGTGACTAGCTTTTGTACTTCTGCCCATCCCGGGTGACATTCCAGGTAGTTTCGATGAGGACACGAGCCCTCTCGCCTCAGTTCCTGGGCAAACAGCAAACAAAAAGTAACAGGGACCTAGAAGTACAAGGACTGTGTCCAACCTGATTAGGTTGTATCTACCCCAGAACTTAGTACAGTGCTCGACTCATAGTAAGCTCTTAACAAATACTGTTATTATTCTTCTTATTATTAAATATTATTATTTAAGCGTTTCCCCTGTCCTTTTATTTCCCAATTTCAGTTTTCCAGTTTCCATGTCACATATAGCAGCTCTTCGGAAATCTTCAGATGGTTTCCGACTGCCTCACTTCTCCCATCCAGAGATGCCTTTGAACAAAGACCTGTGATTGATTTGCAGTGATTTTATACTCTCAAGCCCTTTTTTTAATGGTATTTGTTAAGCACTTACTATGTGCCAGGCATTATACTAAGCGCTTGGGTAGATACAAGATTGTCAGGTGGGACACAGTCCCTGTCTCACATGGGGCTCACAGTATTGATCCCCATTTTACAGCTGAAGGAACTGAGGCCCAGAGAAGTGAAATGACTTGCCAGAGGTCACCTAGCAGACAAGAGGTGGAGCTGGGATTAGAACCCAGGTCCTGTGCCTCCCAGATCCATGCTCCTTCCACTCGGGCACGTTGCCTCTTGAACAATGAAAGGAGCTGTAATCTGTCCTGCTGCCCTTTCCTCCCCTCCGCCGCCCACCAGCTCTCTTAGAATGAACGGAGTTGAGCACAATGGTGTGATTGAGAAGTTTTCCATCTTGGTTAATAAGCCAAACAAAGTGACTTCAGAGTCTCTGAACTGAATTACTAGTTCCAATGCCCCCCGAGTCCACGGGCAGACACGGAGACTTTTCGTTGGGTTCAGGATCCCCGAACTGGTGGTCCTAACCCCTGCCAAGCCCAGGAATACGACAGAGACTTTAGAATCACCCGATATGCATTGCAGGTCCAATAAGATGGCTTTATGGGGCTCAGGGATGGAAATCCATTACTGCCTGCCCTGGCAAGGGATGCTGGGAAGCTCAGCTGGGCTGTGGCAATCTGTCCATCCTCCTTCGAGGATTTTTGCAGTCGAGGTTGGATCTGACCGGTTCACGGTGTCGCTGGGTGAGTGGCTCACAATTTTTGTACCTGAGGTTTCTTCCAGTTCTGAGCCTCGGGGTTTTAATTTTTTTAAAATAGTATTTGTTATGCTCCTTACTATGTGCCAGGCACTATACTAAGCTCCGGGGTGGATACAAGCTAATCGGTTTGGACACAGTCCCTGTCCTTTGTGGGGTTCACAGGTACATTTAACAGATGAGGCAACTTTGGCACAGAATAATTAAGTGACGTGCCCAAGGTCATGCAGCAGACAAGCGGTGGAGGTGGAATTAGAACCTAAGTCCCTCTGACTGCCTGTGCTCTCTCTACTAGGCCACACTGCTTCTTAGTATTATTAAAAAGTGATCAATTTAGTAATGATGATTTAATACTGATTGAGGGCTAAGCACTGGGGTAGATATCATCACCAATGGCATTATTGAGCACTTACTGTGCGCAGAACACTCTACTTACTGTGGGGGTCCGTCATGTTTCAGTTCCGGGTCCCCTTCTATTCTCCATCTACACCCACTCCCTTAGTGAACTCATTCGCTCCCATGGCTTCAACTCTATGCTGATGATTCCCAAATCTACATCTCCAGCCCTGATCTCTTATCCTCTCTGCAGTCTCGCATTTTAAGATGTCTCTTCTTGGATGCCCTCCCATCACCTCAAGCTTAACCTGTCCAAAACAGAACTCCTTATCTTTCCACCAAAACCCTGTCCTCCCTCTGAGTTTCCCACCAGGCTAGGCGGCACCACCATCCTTCCCGTCTCACAAACTCGTAACCTTGGTGCTATCCTTGACTCCTCTCTCTCATTCAAACCACATAAATCCATCACTAAATCCTGTCGGTTCCACCTTCAAGACATCACTAAAATCCACCCTTTCCTCTCCCACCAAACCGTTACCACATTAATACAATCACTCATCCTACCCATCTGGATTACTGCATCAGCCTCCTTGCTGACCTCCCAGCCTCCTGTCTCTCCCTACTCCATTCCACACCTCATTCTGCTCCCTGGATCATTTTTTTCCAAAAACATTCAGGACATGTCTCCCCACTCCTCAAAAAACTCCAGTGGTTGCTCATCCAGCTCCACATCAAACTTAAACTCCTCACCGTTGGCTTTAAAGCAGTCAATCACCTTGCCTCTCCTACCTCACCTCGCTCCTCTCCTACTACAACCCAACCTGCGCACTTTGCTCCTCTAATGCTAACCTTCTCACTGTGCCTTGATCTCATCTACCTCTCTGCTGACCCCTCTCCCATGTCCCGTCTCTGTTCTGGAACGCCCTCCCTCCTCAAATCTGACAATTAATCTCCCGCCGTTCAAAGCCCCGCTGAAGGCACATCTCCTCCAAGAGGCCTTCCCTGCTTTGGCCTCTCTTTCATCTTCTTCCACTCTCTTCTGCATTGCCCTGACTCGCTCCCTTTATTTATCCCCCCTCCCAGGTCCATAGTCTGATCTGATCTGCCTGATCTATCGTTACCCCACCACATTACACAGATAGGAAGCGCTTAATAAATACTAAAATGGTTTGCCTGGGGTGGGGGGGATGTGGGAGTCAGAGAGAGATGTCATGTTAATTTGTTTTCCTCCAAAAGCTAAATCAGCCACACAGCCACGAAAGTGCATACGAGTACAGAAGAGGGTGTTGATCCATGCATTCCTTCATTTGATCGTATTTACTGAGCGCTTACTGTGTGCAGAGCACTGAACTAAGAGCTTGGGAGAGTACAATAGAACAGTCAACAGACACATTCCCGGCCAACAATGAGATTATAGTTTACAGGGAGAGACAGACATTAATAGAAATAAATAATAATAATGGTATTTTGTTAAGTGCCTACTATGTACAGGCCAGTACTAAGCGCTGGGGTGCATACAAGCAAATCGGGTTGGACACAGTCTCTGTCCCTTGTAGGGTTCACAGTCTTAAACCCCATTTTACAGATGAGGCACCTGAGGCAGAGAGAAAGTTAAGTGACTTGCCCAAGGTCACAAAGCAGGCAAGTGGAGGAGCTGGGATTAGTAGAAGATATGTGGTAAATGCTGTGAGGGCAGGGATCTTTTCTACCAACTTGACCGTATTGTACTCTCCCAAGTGCTTAGTTCAGTACTTTCTACTTAGTAAGTACTCAATAAAGATGACTGATTGATTAATTAATATGCCACGTGCTGTTATGCAACTATGACGTTAGTCTTCTAGCATGGGTTGAAATTTGCCAATCCGGGACCTGCAGTCTTTTGTTCAGATATTACAATCGGCCTTGAGGTCTAGACGCACGGAGGTGTAGAGAGGCTATTGTCTTTGAATCATAAAGCAGAAATGAAAAAAAAGGAACTCTTTCAAATCTTCCATCTCCTCTAGCACCGTGTGTGTGTGTGTGTGTGTGTGTGTGTACTGTCTATAAAATGGTTTCCCTCATCAAATGTGCTCAGATTCTATACCCCATTCTCATCACCGCTCACACCATTTTCAGAATCATCAGACTGGACCGGGCACTGGAAATCTGTCCGAGACCTTTCCAGGGATATTCCTGTCTGGGCCCCTCCACCCCTACTCTATTCCTGTCTGGGCCCCTCCACCCCTACTCCTCTCAGCCTAGACCTGGGATTTATGGCCCAACACCCTAGATTCCCAAGAGGGAATCTTCTCTGAAGAGATTTTTCTGACAGCAAGTAGCAGTCCTCACGTGAAAACTTCCCCGGGAACTCACTCGATTTTCGCTTGATTTCTGACAGAGAGCATTCCCTCCCCAGTCAATCAATCAAACGATAATAATAATGATAATAATCATGGTATTTGCTAAGCGCTTACTATGTGCCAAGCACTGTACTAAGTGCTGGGGTGGATACAAGCCAATCGGGTTGGATGCAATCCCTGTTCCGCACAGGGCTAACAATCTCAATCCCCATTTTACAGATGAGATAACTGAGATATGAAGAAGGGAAGTGGCTTGCCCAAGGCCACACAGCAGACAAGTGGCTTGGTCGGGATTAGAACCCACAACCTTCTGACGCCCAGCCCATGCCCTCTCCACTATGCTATGCTCCTAATGACGGTAGTTAATAATAATAGTAACAATAGTAATAATAATTGTGGTATTCATTAAGTGCTTACTATGTGCCAGGTACTGTACTAAGTGCCGCAGAAGGTACGAGCAAATCAGGTTAGACACAGTCCCACAGTGGATAATTATGGTGTTTGTTAAGTGCTTACTACATCAACAAGCACTTTTCTAAACACTGGGTAGATACTAACTAATCAGGTTGGGCACAGTCTCTGTCCCACAAGGGGCTCACAGTCTTAATCCTCATTTTACAGATGAGGTAACTGAGGCTCAGAGAAGTGAAGTGACTTGCCCGAGGATACACAACAGACAGGCAGCAGAGCCGGGATTAGAACCCACACCCTCTGACTCCCAGGCCCATGTTCTTTCCACTAGACCACGCTGCTTCTCAAATACTGCGCAGAGCACAGTACTGAGCGTTTGGGAAAGTAGAAAACAACAGAGTTGGTCGACTCGTTCCCTGCCCATTCTGATTTTTTCAGTACGAATGGTTGATATCAGATCCCTAATGTGGGAATCGCTCGCGACTCGGACCATCGGAGCATTTTTAATGAATTCTCTCTGAAGGAGTCACCGCCCTCATTTGCAGATGCATTGGATTTCCTCCCGCTGCTTCGGCCCGGTGGCTTTCTAGAATTCTTTTCTCGGGAAGGCAGGTCTATCGGGATTTGGGGCAAGTGGTTTAACCTCCCAGGGCTTCAGCTTCCTTATCAAAGGAGGAAGTAACAATATGTCCCAGAATCCCCCTCTCCCACCCAATTCCAGCCTGCTTATCTGGGTCACTAGGAGGCCGGGGGAGGTGACAGCACAGACAACTACCGGCTACAATCTCTGCTGCCACAAGCAAAGCCAGTCTTTGTTAAAGGCTAAAGCACTTTTTTTTTTTTAAAAATGATATTTAGCGCTTACTGTGTGCAAGCCCTGGACTAGGCGCTGGGGTAGATCCGAGCTAGTCGAATCGGATCCAATCCATGCCCCGTGTGGGGCTCACGTCTCAATCCCCATTTTACAGATGAGGTAATTGAGACACACACACAGAGAAGTGAAGTGAGTTGCCCAAAGTCACACAGCAGACAGGTGGTGGAGCCGGAATTCGAACCCAGGTCCTTCTGACTCCCAGGCTCATGCTGTATCCACTAGTCCGAATTTGGATGCTTGGCTTGGGGAATGGGGTTCTGGGGCTCTGATTCCATTCCTGGTTTGATCATTTGATGGCTTTGCATAAACCAGGCCTCTAAGGGTCGGGGTCCTGGTTTGCACAATGAGGGAGTCAATCCGCCTTTGTCAGAGGCCTTTGACTCTTTACGTGATACCAGAATAATGGAACTCAACCTATCAATCGATGAATAGTATTTTTTGAGCCAGTATTAAGCATAGAGAATCAATGAATGTAGAGCACTGTGCTAAGCACTGAAGCAGCATAGCAGGGTGGAAATAATAATAATAATAATAATGTTGGTAATTGTTAAGCGCTTACTATGTGCCGAGCACTGTTCTAAGCGCTGGGGTAGACACAGGGGAATCAGGTTGTCCCATGTGGGGCTCACAGTTTTAATCCCCATTTTACAGATGAGGTAACTGAGGCACAGAGAAGTTAAGTGACTTGCCCACAGTCACACAGCTGACAAGTGGCAGAGCTGGGATTCGAACTCATGACATCTGACTCCAAAGCCCGAGCTCTTTCCACTGAGTCACGCTGCTTCTCTAAGGGCAGTCACATTTATGGAGCACTTGCTGTGTGCAGAGCACTCGACTATGCGCTTGGGAATGCACAATATACAATACACAGACATATTCCCTGCCCACAACGACCTTACAGTCTAGAGGGGGCTCAGAGCCCCTGGGTTCTAATCTCAGGCCTGCTACGTCCCTGCTGCATGACCTCAGACAAGTCACTTAGCCTCTCTGTGCCTCAGTTTCCTCATCTGTAAAAGGGGAATTAAGTACTGGTTCTTCCTCCTACTTAGACTAAGAGCCCCAAGTGGGATGGGGACTAGGTCTGACTTGATTATCTTGTATCTATCCCAGTGCTTGGCATATAGTGAGAAGCAGCATGGCCCCGTGGATAGAGCGTGTGCCTGGGAGTCAGAAGGACCTGAGTTCTAATCCCGGCTCTGCCACTTGTCTGCTGTGTGACCTTGGGCAAGTGACTTTGCTTTTCTGTGACTCAGTTACCTCATCCCTAAAATTGGAATTAAGACGGTGAGCACCATGTCTGTGTTCAACCAGATTTGCTTGTATTCGTCCCAGAGCTTAGTACAGTGCCTGGCTCAAGATAAGTGCTTAACAAATACCAGTTATTATCATTACCACTGTTATCACAATAGAGATACAAGCAGCCCTTAGAGATCTTTCAATCAGGCTAGGGAGAGAGACGTGATATTCATTCATTTCAGTTTAGTGGAAGAAGAGAACAGAAAGCTGGATATGTGGAAGAAGGTTTTAATAGTATAGAAGGAAAAGTCTGGGTGAATCCTGATGTTCAACCCACTCCATCCCACAGGAGTTATGAATACATCATTATACTCTCCCCCTCCCCTAATCAGAAATTTATTTTAATGTCTATCTCCCACCTCTAGACTGTGAGCTCCTTGTGGGCAGAGACTGTATTTATCAACTCTACTGTAGTGTTCTCTCTCAAGCACTTGACACACATAAAGTAATTCATTCAATCATATTTACTGAGTGCTTACGTCCAAAGCACTGTACTAAGCGCTGGGGAGAGTACAATATAAACTGTTCAATAGATGCCATTGACTGATTGATTGATTGAGAAGAGCTGCGGGTGGTTTTGAATTCCCTAGAGGCAAAAAAATCAATCAAAATGGTTTCACTCCATTTTATTAGATTTGCCTGTTTTGCTAGTTCATGGATCCTGGAGAGAAGGGACAATTTGAAGATAAACTGGCTTTAGATCGCATGCATAAACCAGCATATGACTGTGCATATACTTAACCACGTGAAATCCCTCAAACAAAACCTCACTACTCCAAATCTGCCCTGAAAACGGCGTTGGATATTATAAAATAAAATTGTATCCAATTGGCCCTGAGTAAAATGCATATTGCTCTCTTCTTACATGGAGGGATGATTATATGCTACATTGCTCAGACTGCATTATTTCGGGGTCCATTTAAAATATCCCAAATAGCAGTAGTTGGAGGTATTCACAAAGCAAGGGCAGAGACCAAATTGAAATAAAAAACCTGTTTGGCGTGGCTTGGTTGACACTGAATAGGAACCTGACACTTTGCTTTTTTACCTGCTTTTGATTTCCACTGATATATTTTTTTTCCTCTGTGAGATTTCCTTTTCTGAGGAAAAACTGGAAAGTAAAAAATAAAGTGAAACAAGTGAACATTTTCAAGGAGAGCGGGGAATCCCCAGAAGCAATATGGCCTGGTAGAAGGAGTATTTGAGGTGGTTCCATTTTGGAACCACTAAGGACACAAGTCCTCTCACAAGTCCTCTCACAAGACCTCAGTCCCCGGGCATACGGCAAAAGAAAACTCGAGGATGGAGGCCTAGAAGCAGAGTGGCCTGATGGGAGAAGCACAGGCATGAGAGTCGGAGGAACTAGGTTCTAATCCTGGCTCTGTCTCGTGCCTGCCGTATGACCTCGGGCAAGTCACTTCACTTTTCTGGACCTCAGTTTCTTTATCTGTAAATTGGGGATTCAATCCATATTCTCCCTTCCCCATGGACCGTGAGCTCGATGTGGAACAGGGACTGTGTCCGACCTGAGTACGTTGGATTTAGACCAGGGCTTGACGCGTAGTAAATGCTTAACAAATGCCACAAATACTATTATCTGGAGTCCGGAAAGTCACGGATTCATTTCTAATAGCGTTTTGGGTGCTCTTTGGTGTTTAGACTTGGGCTGTAGGAGATGGAAAGTTTAGTGCCTGAAGGGATGAGGTGTGTTTAGTGTTTTCTTTCTGCCGCATGAGAGAGACAGACAGAGACAGGGAGAGAGACTGACGGAGAGAGAGAAGGACAGGAGAGATTGGGAGAGCGAAAGGGAGAGGGAGACAGAAGGAGGGAGGGAGGGAGAGAGAGAGAAAAAGATTTTGCTAAAGTTGGAAAAATCACCTTTTTTCCAATTTTTTTTTTACCTTCCTGGAGATATTTCCAATAATGTTGTCTCCCTGGAACTTTGGAAGCTTCAGCTGTTTTTGATTTATAAATAGGACGGGGTGGGGGGAAGAGGGGAGGGCGCTTGGGGGAACCACACCTTATTAGAGCTTTAATTTTTCTAACCCTGGGGTCAAATGCTTCATGATGGTACACACAGCCCATACCCTGACACCCCACCCACAAAAATAGCCCCAAATAACCCCAATACAAAAAACAAGAAAATCCTAAATCCATGCAACAAATTGATTTTTACTTGAATTAAAAAAAATCACTTAATGCTTTAGGATATTTTAGGGGAAACTGAAAAGCAACTGGAAACAGTGTTTGTGTTATTAGGAAAGGGATGAGCTTTTTGGCCTTTATCTGCATAGCACAGCTAAATTGGCTGTGCTGGATTCTTTCTCTGCTTGCTGTGTGACCTCGGGCAGGTCATTTAATGATCGTGGGCCTTAGTTTGCTCATCTGTAAAATGGGGACTCGATACCCTTCTCTCTCCCCCTTAGACTGAGAATCCCACTTGGGACCTGATTCATTAATTTCTTTTTTTTTGGCATTTGTTAAGCACTTACTCTGTGCCAGGCACTGTACTAAGCTCTGTGGTAGAGACGAGCTAATCAGGCTGGACACAGACCATGGCCCACATGGAGCTCACAGTCTTAATCCCCGTTTTACAGACGAGGTGACTGAGGCCCAGAGAACTGAAATGACTTGCCCGAGGTCACACAGCAGATGAGTGGGGGAGCCAGGATCAGAACCCAGGTCCTTCTGGCTCCCAGGCCCGTGCTCTAGCCACTAGGCCTCGCTGCTTCTCCCCTACGTGCCAAGCTTTTGTACAGTGGTTAACACATAGTAAGCACTTAAACGCCACAATTATTAAGGATCGTTTTGAGACAACTGCCGGCTACACCCGCCTGTCTTAGGGTGACACTAGCTTCAAAGGATGGGAAGCTCTATTTCTGGAAGGAAAGAGGCAGTTTTAAGGGGAAGTGGATTATGCTGCACTCTGTGATGAGCGTTTATTTAGGGAGCTCCATCAAGGGCGAGATTGGATCTAGACTGTGAACGCTGTATGGGAGAGGGACTGTGTCCAACCTGATTATCCTCAATCTTCCCCAGTGTTTAGAACAGTGCTTGACATGGTAAGCGCTTAACAAATACCACAATAATGATCTCGAGCCCTGCCCTGATCTGAGCGTTCTCTTAAGGGTCTTAGCCACAGAGCTCCCTTGGGCCAGACTCTACAGAGGTGAAGGGAGGTGGGGGTGGGATGAGACAAAGCTTCATCACTATGGAGATTTATAACCCGGCATAAATAATAACAACAATAAGAACACCTCCCATTTCTAGCGCATGACGCTTCCAGGAACTCTGAGCGTTTCCCAGACATTACCTCATGAAGCCTCCTCAGGGAGGAAATCCGAGCGCACCCTGTGATTAGCCAATTTTCAGAGGAGGAAACTGAGGCACCGTGAAGGGCGGGATCCTTGTCGAGGTCCCCCTTGGGGGCGAATTGAGGAGGATCCAGATTGTCAGCATGGTGTAGTGGATAGAACTCGGGCCCGGGATTCAGAAGTTAATGGGTTCAAATCCCAGCTCTGCCACTTGTCTGCTACGTGACCTTGGGCAAGTCACTTCATTTCTCCGTGCTTCAGTTACCTCATCTGGAAGATGGGGATTGAGACTGTGATCCCCACCTGGGACAAGGACTGTGTCCAACCCGATTTGCTTATCTCTTCCCCAGTGCTATGTACAGGGCCTGGTACATAGTAAGGGCTCAACAGATACCACAATTACTATTATTATTATCATCCACGAGCCCCTGGGGCATCTTGGCCACAAGTTCGGGATTATTCGCTTGTCCTTCCACGCTGCCCGATGGCTGAACAGCGGGGCTGTTCCCGGATTCCGGCGGAGGGGGGGTTGCTCCCTGAGCCTGCATGTCACCCCTCCATCCGGAGTCGGGAGCGATTCCCGGGTACGGTGGGGCGGACGGAGGGACTTTTTGTCCGTGGGCATCTCCTCAGCCCCTCGGGCTGATGCATTCCTGAAAGACCCCTCATTCATTCATTCAATCGTACTTATTGAGCGCTTATTGTGTGCAGCACTGTACGAAGTGCTTGGGAGAGTACGATCTCACAATAAACAGACCCATTCCCTGCCCACAACGAGGTTACCCCTCAGCGGACTCGAGCCCGGCTCTCGGGGGAGCTAAAGCAGGTGGGCCCTTTCCCACCGGAGCAGGGGTGGCTTCAGTTGCTGTCAGTCGTATTTATTGAGCACTTACGGGGTGCAGACCACTGTTCTAAACGTTTGGGAGAGTATAATATACAACAGACACATTCCCTGCCCACAAGAAGCTTACAGCCCAGCAGGAATTAATCGATGGTATTTACTGATTGCTTACTGTGTGCAGAGCACTGGAGTAAGCGCTTATGAAGAGTATAATACTTTCCTTTCCTCTCTATCCAAAATGCTAGCCCATTAATCCAAGCTTTATCCTCTCTTGCCTTGATTACGGTAACAGCCTCCTTGTTGACCACTCCGTCTCCTGCCTCTCCCCACTTCAGTCCATACTTCACTCTGCCGCCCGGATCATTTTTCACAAAAACTCTCTAGGCCACGTTTTCCCTCTCCTCAAGAAACTCCAGTGGTTGCCCATCCACCTCGCATCAAGCAAAAACTCCTCACCATTGATTTTAAGCTCTCAATCCCCTTGCCCCCTCTTACCTCACCTCGCTACTCTCCTACTCCAACCCAGCTAGCGCTAACTTCCTGGCTGTGCCTCCATCTCGACTATCTCACCACGGTGAATCAAGGGAGCAAATCAGGGCGACGCAGAACGGAGTAGGAAAAGAGGAAATGAGGGCTTAGTCGGGGAAGGCCTCTTGGAGGAGATGGGCCTCCAATAAGGTGTCGGATATGAAGAGGGAGGGCGTTCCAGGACGGAGGCAGGTTGTGGGTGAGAGACGGTAGAGTCGACTGAAGTTGAGGGGTGCGGGGGAAGGAGAGCAGCTTTTGTATGGGCCCCTATATCCGGCCTCAGCAGGGTGTGACTCTGGGCCTTGTCTCTCTTCCCGCCCCCGCCACCCAATCTATCCAGTCTATGCCCCCGTCGACTACCCGTGGCTCCCAATCTGGCCCCCGTGGCCACCCCCGCCCCCACTGCGGTGACGGGCCCATGTCGCCAGAGCTCCAGGCCGGCTGACTGACAGCCGGCGCCATTTGGCTGACCGAGCGTGGCTAACAGGCGTGCCGCTTGGCAGGCTTATTATTCCATTTGCCCGCGTCTCCTTGCCGTGAGCGAGCTGTCCGTCAGCTCCCCAGTGCCCGGCTTCGAGCGGCCCGCCCCATACCACACTCCCCGGGCCACCTCCCTGGGCCCATCCCGGCCCACTCTCCCTTACTCTTTGCCAGGTCTGTCTGGGAGCATCTGCTCTTTTGACTTCCCAAGGGAGATGGCCTCAACTTGGGGAAGAGAAGAAGGGAAATTGTCGACCCATCGTGGAATTTCCTAAGTGCTTCCATGTTCTAACCACTGTACGGGGGTAATAATAGTAATAATAATATTTGTTAAGTGCTTACTCTATGCTAGGCACTGTACTAAGCACTGGGGTGGATAGGAGCAAATCAGGTTGGACACAGTCCCTGTCCCACATTCATTCTTTCATTCAATCATATTTATTGAGTGCTTACTTTGGGCAGACTACTGTACTAAGCACTTGGAAGAGTACAGTAGAACAGTAAACAGACACATTCCCTGCCCACAACTAGTTTACAGTCTAGAAGGGCTCCCAGTCTCAAACCCCATTTTCCAGATGAGGTCGCTGAGGACCAGAGAAGTGACTTGTCCAAGGTCATACAGCAGACAAGTAGGGGAGCCAGGATTAGAACCCATGACCTTCTGACTCCCAGGCCCATCCTCTATCCTCTACTTCTATGATCGTCCCTGTCCCACACGGGGCATGAAGAGGAATGAAGTGGAATGAAGAGGGAGCCCCATTGAGAAGCAGCATGACCCAGGGGAAAGGTCACGGGCCTCTGAGTCACAGAAAAAACAATGCCTCTAATCAATGGATGAATTTTAGCACAGCTAAGCAAAGCTGGAGCTTTTTGAACACCACCCACATCAGCAAAGATGAGGGGACACACTAGAGATTGAGTTCCTTGCGGGCAGGGAATAAATAATATTTACGGCATTTTTTAAGTACTCTTTGTATACCAAACACCGGGGAAAGAGAACAGGTAGTGAATCCCCATTTTGCAGATAAAGGAACTGAAGCCCAGAGAAGTGAAGCGACTTACCCAAAGTCACACAGCAAAGAGGTGGAGATGAGATTAGAACCCAGGCCCTTGGGACTCCAAGGCCCGAGATCCACTGTTCCAGGCAGTGGGTTCAGTCCTGTGCAGGTACTAAAAGCTTGATAAATGCCACTGATTGATTGGCTGACCGATAAGAGAGAGAGGCCGAGACAGAGATCTAGTAAAGCTTTCCAAGCAGACAATCCTACCAGGGAATCTGCAGCCTAAAGCCCTTTGATCAACAAGACTGCGGTCACTGCAGGGTTATTGCTGACATAAAAACCATCCCCCTCCCCCCCCCCCCACCAACCCCCTGCCCCCAAGCAGGACCGCATACATATTTAAACAAATCTTTTTGAAATGGAAGGGACAGGAGGCAGATAGTGGGAAGAAATCGAATTTCCCAGGACTGCTACAGCTCTTGTTCCCCTTTCGCCAACCTTGGCGTAGTGGCTAGTGCACGGGCCTGGGAGTCGGAAGGTCATGGATTCTAAACCCAGCTCAGCCATTTGTCCGCTGCGTGGCCTTGGGAGAGTCACTTCACTGCTCTGGGCCTCAGTTTCCTCATCTGTATAATGGGAATGCGGTACCCGATCCCTTTCCTCCTTTAACTGTGAGCCCCATGAGGGACAGGGACCGTGTCCTACCCGATTAACTGTATCTACCCCAACACTTAGAACTGTGCTTGACGCAGAGTAACTGCTTAACAAATACCACTCATTATTATTATTATCCCTGCTCTCCCCTCCTCAGAGTTTGTGGGACGGCGACTGCGTTTAATCTGATTATCTGAACACCCCTGTGCCTGTCCGCCACTTTCATTGCTTAGGAGGACACTTGGGCATACGACAAGTTCTTAATAAATAACATCATTCTTCTTGTTACTCCAGTCTTCCCTTTCCTCATCTATTAAATGGGTTTTTTGGAAGTCCAGAGCTGTTTGTCCCGTCAGCAGTGAGAGATAGTTAGAGCACTCTTCCATGCTGGGAAATCCACAATGGCAGGAAAGTACCAAAGGCACTATTCCCGTATTAATACTAATATCAGGGAGTTTAACAACCCTGCTCTTCCTGCTGGATATCAAACCAACAGTGGTATTTAATGAGGGCTTGCTGGTACACAGCACTGCGCTAAAGGCTTGAGAGAGTCAAATGCAACAAGTTCCTTGCCCACAATGAGCTTACGGTCTAGAGGTGGAGATGGATGTTAACATAAATAAATCATGGATATGTTTCAGAAGTGCTGGAGGGCTGAACATAAAGAAAATGGAGATGAAAAGAGGAGCAGCATGGCCTAGCGGAAAGATTTTAGGCCTGGGAGTCAGAGGCCCTGAGTTCTAATGCCGCCTCCCTCACTTGTCAGTTGTGTGAGCTTGGGCAAGTCCCTTCAGGTCTCTGGACCTCAGTTCCCTCATCTGTCAATTGGGGATTAAATCTGCGAGTCCCATGCAGGGCCTTGGGCTGTGTCCATCCTGATTAGTTTGGATCTACCCCAGTGCTTAGTACAGTTTCTGTGCATAGTGTGAGCTTAACAAATACTATGTTAAAAAAAAAAAAAAAGGTTGATCTGATTTCCAGACCCGTGCCCTTTCTGGAAAGCTACGTGGCCTCCCAAATTGCAGTGGCCAACTGAGACGGTCCGCTGGTCCACCCGGCTCAGGAAGCTTATTTTTCCACGCTTCAGGGTTGCTAGATGTCCTTAGATGGCCTGAACTGTGGCAACCGCCCCTACCCGCCCCCAACAATGTACATATGCACACACTCGACATTATGGGTTCGTGTCCTGTCTGAGGTTTGGATCTCCTCTATAGAGCAGACCGGGTTTCCCACCTCGCTTTTTTTTTTATGGTACTTGTTCATTCATTCATTTAATCATATTTATTGATCACTTACTATGTGCAAAGCATTGTACTAAGCACTTGGGACAGTACAATATACAATAGACACTCTCCCTGCCCACAGTGAGCTAGTTAAATGCCAGGCACTGTTCAAAGCGCTGGGGTAGAAACAAGCTAATAAGGTTGGACACAGTCTCTGTCCTACATTGTACAGATGAGGGAACCGAGGCCCAGAGAAATGAAGTGACTTGCCCAGGGTGACACGGCAGACATGCGAGATCCTTCTGACACCCAAGCGTGAACTCTAACCATTAGACCAGGCAGCTTCTTCTCCTACTTCACCGCTCTTGGAAGTTTCCTCAGTCCTCAGACTGTAAACTCATTAAGGGTAGGGAATGGGAGCCCTAATTCTGTTGGATTGGACTCTTCCAAGCGCTTGGGGCAGTGCTCTGCACATAGTAAGCATTCAATTCATTTATATCACTCAATCAATGGTATTTACTGAGGGCTTTGTGCAGAGCATTGTCCTAAGCGCTTTGAAGAGGACAATAGAGTGGGTAGTTGTGATCCCTGGCTCAAAGACCTTACAATCTAGCCTGAGGGGGTAGGGAGAACAGACTTTTTTAAATTTCTTAAGCACTTACAACGTGCTAAGCCCGGTCCTAAAATAAATGAAAATAAATTACAGTTAGGGGAAGCAGCAGAATAGAAGAATACAGGCCCCGCTAGACTGTAGGCTTGTTGTAGGCAGGGAATGGGTCTGTTTATTGTTCTATTGTACTCTCCTAAGCGCTTAGTACAGTGCTCTGCTCACAGTAAGCGCTCAATAAATACAACTGAATGAAAGAATACGTGCAGAAGGGCAGGGGGGCTGGGGTGAGCTGAGCAGTCATAAATATTACTGATTGATTGATTGATTGTACTGGTGCAGACACTCTAAAGGTGGGTGATGAAGGGCTTGTGGGGGAAACCCTGATCTTCTGCTACTTAATAATAATAACTGTGGTATTTGTTAAGCGCTTACTCTGTCCCAAGCACCGTTCTAAGTGCTGGGGTTAAACAGGTCCGACACAGTCCCTGTGCCTCAAGGGGTTCCCAGTCTAAGTGTCAATTCCCCATTTTACAATTTTCTCTTCCCCTTTCAACTCAGGGCTATTCGGGGCTGAGTTCTACTCTCGTGAATTCAGCGAAACACAGCCGGCCTCTTCAGTAACTTTTCTCCCCTGTCCCGCTTTGAGCATTTCAGCACCCCAAGGAAAGAGGGTTCATCCCAGTTCTGCTCTCACCTCCTGTCTGACCTCAGTTTCCCAATCTATAAAATGGGGCTAATAATACCTGCTTCCCAGGGGTGATGTGAGGATGAATGAGATAATCCAGCCGGGAGGCAATCTGGAACTCCTTGGAAGGGAGGCGTTATGTAAAATGGAGCGGTATTATCACGGTGGTGATTATTCTAGTTTGGTGTCTGTAATTATGCTGGCTCCAGCCTCCACCTCTGACAGTGTTGCCCTATGCTCGGTGGTCAGTGTCGCCAGCTCCCAGCGCGCAGCAACAGTGACTGAAATGGGTCATGGGCTCTAATCCTGGCTCTGCCACTTGTCTGCCGCGTGACCTTGGGAAAGACCCTTCACTTCTCTGGGCCTCAGTTCCTTCATCTGTAAAACGGGGATTGAGACTGTGAGCCCCACGTGGGACAGGGATTATGTTCGACCCAATCTGCTCGTATCCACTCCAGCACTTAGTAGGGTGCCTGGCAAGGAGCAATCGCTTCACAGATACCACAGTTAGAATTATTATGATTGTCTGTTTATTATTATATTGTTCTTTCCCAAATGCTTTGTACAGTGCTCTTCACATAAGTGCGCAATAAATACGACCGAATGAATGAGCGAATGAATGAATGAAGCCCTGCAGCCACAATACTAAATCCGAGCGGCCCGCTTCATGAAAATAAAAACCGGAAACCTCCCGGAAACACCGGTCCCTGAAATGACATTGGGTGGGGGGAGCGATCGGATGTCAGATGGGATCGTTTCGTCCGCTGCCTTCGGATGAGAGGGAAAGGGACTCGCCCCTGGAAATCTGGCTTGAAATTCCTGACCCACGCAGGCTGACTGGCTCAGTTCAATCCACCAATCAGTGGTATTTATTGAGCGCTTACTATGTGCACAGAACTGCACTAAGCACTTGGGAGAGTACAATACAACAGAATGAGCAGATACATTCCCTGCCCATATCAAGCTTAGATCTCTCCAGAGACTAGGCAAAAGGGTCCAGTAGAATGACAGTACCAGGCCGGGCAAAATATTGGGCATCGATCTGTCAATCGGTGGTATTTGCTGAGCGCTGTGTGTAGTAAGCACTTGAGAGAGTACGCTATAACGTATAACGCTATAACAGAGTTGGTAGATACAGCCCCTTCCCACGACGAACTGACAGTCTAGTGGAGCACTCAGTCAATAGTATGTATCGAGCACTTACTGTGTGCAGAGCACTGTACTAAGCGCTCAGGAGAGTACAAACCAACAGAGTTGGTAGATGCGTTCCCCGCCCACAACGAGCCTACAGTCAACAGCCGTGCCTCGGATTCCCTATCTGTCAAATGAAAATAATTCCCATCCCTTTCTTCCTCACGAGGTTAATATACGATCCACTCAGGTTTCAAGAATCCAGGCTTCCTGGGGGGGGGATGGTGAGAAGAGCTATGCAAATTCAATGTATTTATTAGAACTCTTATTATTTGTCCGCTGGGTTCTTTTTTTTAATTTTCCCCGTCTTGATTTTTTTTTTATTTTTGCATGAGGTTGTGTTTGTTCTCTAAGAGCTCATTAAAAAATAATAATGGTGCTCCAAACCGAGGTTCTTAAATGCCAGAGCCGCTGCCCGTGTGGCGGGCGTGAGACCATAGGCAGGGACAAAACAGAACAGCGATTTCTCTGCGGATCCCGAGGCCACTGCCGCAGCTGCATATATATATATATTCCTTAAGTCGCCTACAAAGCCCAAAACTCCGGGTTGACAATAAAATGCTAATTTGTCTAATACAAACTTGGAGGATTGGAAGAGTTCAAGCCCCAACAGACTGGCAGCTCCACCGGGTAAATATTTGATCAGTGAGTAAGAATTCAAATTTGCACTATTTGCTGAAGGTGAAAAGTGTATTAGGAAAGGCACGTAATGGGGGTTAAATAACACAGAGAGATATTGCACTGTTCTTTCACCCCCTGCGTCCTCGGTCTAGAGTTCTCTTGCTGCCCGTGGTCCAGCCGAAGACCGAGTTCGAGGGTCCCGACAGAGATCTCCGTCCCCCGCCAAGCTTTGCCCGTGGAGAGCATGTAACCCAGAGGATCATAATTATAATAATTTTATGTTAAGTACTTGTGTGCCAAACACTGTGCTAAGCACCGGGGTAGATACGATACGATCATTCATTCATTCAATTCGGTTGTATTTATTGAGTGCTTAACTGTGTGCAGAGCACTGTACCGAGCGCTCGGGAAGTACAATTCAGCAACAAATAGAGACAATCCCTACCCAACAACGGGCTCACGGTCTAGGGACATCCCACATGGGGCTCGCAGTCTAAAGGCGAGAGAGAATAGGTAATAATAATAATTATTAACTGTATTTGTTAAATGCTTACTCTGTGCCAGTCACTGAACTATGTGATATAAGAAAATGGAGTTGGACTCAGTCCTTGCCCCATGTGGGGCTCACAGTCTCAATCCCCATTTATAGATGAGGTAACTGCGGCACAGTGAACTCAAGTAGGTAATCCCCATTTGACAGAGGAGGAAATTGTGGCACTGAGAAGTGAAATGACTCACCCAAGGTCACACGGCACAGCTGGGTTTCCCTAGGTTGTAAAATCCTTGAGGGTAGGGAACGTGTCTACTTGCTCTACTGTATCCTCCCAAGCACTTAATATAGAGCTCTGAACAGAGGAAGGGCTCAATATATACTGTTGATGGATGGATTTCCATGCTTAGTACAGTGCTCAGTGCTTAGGATGATGTTCAGCACTTAGTTAAGTGCTTGGCGCATAGTAAACATTTAATAGCATTATCATTATTATTTAGAAAGGAGAATGGTGGTGGCCAGCATCCCTGGGACTGTCGCAAGAGGAGAAGCAGCTTGGCTTAGTGGATAGAGCAGAGGCCTGGGAGTCAGAGAACCTGAGTTCTAATCCTGGCTTTACCACTTGTCTGCCATATGGCCTTGGGCAAGTCACTCCACTTCTCTGTGTTCCCTCAGCTGTAAAGTGGGCTTTAAGACTGTGAGCCCCATGGAGGACACAGACTGTGTCCTATCTGATTAGCTTATATCTACCCCAGTGCTTAGTACAATGCCTGGCACAATGGTAGGTGTTTAACAAATACCATAAAAAAAATACTGCAAAGTTAGGGGCTGGATAGCAGTTGCAAACCCTCTGAAAACCTTGGAGGGGATTTCTAAAGAGGATCAATAGCAGAGGGCTACCCTTTAAAGCACTCAATCACTCTGTCTTCTCCTACCTCATCTCACTACTCTACTACAACTCAGCCTGCACACTTCACTCTTCTAATGCCAACCTTCTCTCACTGTGCCTTGATCTCATCTATCTCGCCACCGACCTGTCACCCACGTCCTGTCTCCGGCCTGGAATACCCTCGCTCCTCATATCCGACAATTACTCTCCGCGCCTTCAAAACTTTCTGGAAGGCACATCTCCTCCGAGAGGCCTTCTCCGCTGAAGCCCTCCTTTCGTCTTCCACTCCCTTCTGCATTGCCCTGATTTGCTCTCTTCATTCATCCCCCTCCCAGTCCCACAGCATCTTTGTCCATATCTGTCATTTATTTATTTCAATTGGTGTCGGTCTCCCCCTCTAGGCTACAAGACTGTTGTGGGCAGGGAATGTGTCTGTTTATTGCTATATTGTACTATCCCAATATAGTGCCCTGCACACAGTAAGCGCTCAATAATACGATCGACTGACTGGTTCGTATCGAGTGAGGCCAGCCATCCACCAGTCTGGTAAGCTGTTGGGGAAACACCTTCCTTGGGGGAAACTTGGGGGGGAAATGGCCCTCGGGGAAACCTGTGGGGGTGATAATCCCCAAGGAAACCCAGGGGGCTGTCTCCACAGAAACTTGGGGGGAAATGGTCCCCATGGAAACCCAGATTGATCCATGTGACAACCTGTTGGGGGGAAATGGTCCCATGGAAACCTGACAGGGTAATGGTCCCCATGGAAACCTGCAGGGGGTTGAGGGGGGTGGGGAAACGGTCCCATAGAGACCTGTGGGGATAACGGTCCCTATGGAAACTAGCAGGTGGGTGTTGGGGGAGGGGGGATGGGAAATTGGTCCCGTGGAAACCTGTAGGGATAACGGTCCCCATGGAAACATTCATGGGGTGGGGGAGAGAGAGAGAGGATGGGGAAATGGTCCCATGGAAACCAGTGGGGGTAATGGTCCCTTAGAAACCTGCGGGGGGGTTGAGGGGGATGGAGAAATGGTTTCAAGGAAATCTCTGTGTATGTGTGTATGGGGGGGAGGCATCCCCATGGAAACCTGAATTGGTAACCTTGGGTGGGGGAGGGGACAACCCCCATGCTTTACTAGCAGGCTGTCTGCCTGGCAAATGGCGAAGCCAGAATTCACTCACACCTTGGAGGGTGGCCTCCAATAATAACGTCTAGGGAGATTGGGTGAGAACTGCTGGATCTAGTAGGGGTTATTTTTATTGAGGGCACATTTCCTCCAAGAGGCCTTCCCTTTCCTCTCCTCCCACTCCCCTCTGCGTCACCCGGATTTGCTCCTTTTATTAATCCCCCTTCCCAACCCCACAGCCCTTATGTCCTTATCCGTCATTTATTTCTACTAATGTCTGTCTCCCCTCTAGACTGTAAACTCATTGTGGGCAAGGAATGTGCGCTATATTGTTACATCACACTCTCCCGAGTGCTTAGTACAGTGCTCCGCATACAGTAAACGCTCAATAAACATAACCGACTGACTAGGAGTAAGTAATGGCATAGCTCGTTGTGGTCAGGGAATGTGTCTACCAATTCTGTTGTATTGTACCCTCCCAACCGCTTGGCGCAGGGTTCTGCACACAGTAAGCGCGTAACAAATACAATTACGTGCCCACGTTGTGCGGATCGTCGCTTAACTGCCGGCAAAGAAAAGACAGAGGCTTGCAAGTGGCTCCCAGTATAAGAAGATGGGAGTGGGGAGGGGATGGAGACAGACACATAAGGAAAGATGAAACATCATTCAAAGCCCCCAAACCAATATGAAATATCAGGACGACAAGGGGCACTGAGCCCAAAAGAGTAGAGCTTTGGGCTCCTCACGGCCCCTACGTGCAGCCACCACCTCACCCTTCCCGACGATCTGAGTGTCGAGAAGGCCCCCGCCTTGGCCGGAAGACAGCCAAGACGACTCCGTCTTTCCGACGTTAGCGAATCGTAGAAATCCGAGAGGAAAGACGTCTCTTCTCGGCTCGTCGTTCACCTAGAACCTTCCACCGCTGATTATACCCTTTATAACAGCCAGTCTGTAATTCCACTGGCTTTGAGAGATTATCCTCAAGTTTAATAGATTTCATTGTTCGGAATTTTTTTTCCCCCGTGCTCAGCCTCAATTTTAGTCTACCTAATTTCATGCTGTTGCTGCCTTCTGAACATTCTCCCCACCCCCTTCTGCTTCTCCTTTGCAGCTTCCTTTAAAAGAGTCGTCTTTTTCCCTCCACACACCCCCTCGCCCCGCCCACGTCTGCTGTCGTTGCATGCCGGTTTATGGTAATTGTGGCTTTCTCTAAGGGTCAGTGGAACAGTGTCCCCACCCATACAGAACTGTCATCTACTGCCAGAGACTGGACCTTTTTTGTTTGCGTGGGGAAAAGCCAAATCACTTGGCAAGAAATTATCACCTCAGCGCACTGTAGTAGTCGGTGTCTTTAATCTTCCCTCATAAATAGTCACTCGGGTGAGAGTTACCTTTTCTGTGTTTTCCAAACGGTATGTGTTTAGTGCTTACTACGTGCCGGGCACTTTTCTAAGCGCTGGGGTAGACCAAGCTAATCAGGTTGGACGGAGTCCATGTCCCACTTTTGCCGCTCTTTCCTTCTCTGTGAGATTGGACCACCTAATCCAGGGGCAAAGAGAACCCCACCTTTGAGGTCGGGGGGCAGGGTTGGGAGTGTTTCAGGCAGCTCGTGGCAAGATCATGGGATTAGGAGTCAAGAGACCTGCCACTCGCCAGCTGGGTGACCTTGGGCAAGTCACAATTTCTCTGTGCCACAGTTTTCTCACCTGAAAAATGGGGGTTCAATATCTGCTTTCTCTCCCTTTAGACAGCGAGCCCCTACAGGCCTCCTATGTGACCTAGGGCAATTCATTGAACTTCCTCATGCCTTAGTTTTTTCACCTGTAAAATAAGGATTCAATACCTGTTCTCCGTTCCCTTGAACGGTGAGCCTCTTGTGGGATGGGAACTGTGTCCGACCTGATCATCCGGTAATACTAACAATAACACCACCACATAACGGTAACAGCTAGCGTAGTAATTAGTATTTGTTAAGCACTTACTATGTGCCAAGCACTGTACTAAGCCTAGTGTAGCTACAAGATAATCAGGTTGTATCTGCCCAAGCGCTTACTATACAGTGCTCGGCACATAGTAAGCACTTAAATACCACAATCAATCAATTAATACATACCAGGGAAGCAGCATGGCCTAGTGGATAGAGCCCAGGTCTGGGACTCAGAGGACCTGGATTCTAATCCCCGCTTCACCATATGTCTCCTGCATGACCTTGGACAAGTCACTTAACTTCTCTCTGCCTCAGTTACCTCATTGGTAAAATGAGGATTTCAATACCAGTTCTTCCTCCTACTAGACTGTAAGCCCTATGTGGGACAGGGACTGTGCTTGACCTGATTAACCTGTATCTACCCCAGCCCTTAGAACAGTGCTTGACACACAGTAAATGCTTAAAAATACCATAATTATGACCCATATCCTTTCAATTAATCAGTCAATCAGTGGTATTTATTGAGCAATTACTATGTGCAGAGCACTGCACTAAGTGGTTTGGAGAGTACAACAGAATTAGCAGTCAAATTCCCTGTCCTTAATAATAATAATCGCTGCGGCATTTAAGCACTTACTAAGTGCCATGAGGTGTACTAAGTGCTGGGGTGGATACAAGTAAATCAGGTTGGACACAGTCCCTGTCCCACCTGGGGGTCATAGTCTCAATCCCCATTTTACTGAAGAGGGAACTGAGGCAGAAAGAAGTGATGTGATTTGCCCAAGGTCACATAGCAGACAAGTGGCAGAGCTGCCCATAATGAGCTTAGAGTCTTGATAATAGAGAGTCACACAGAGGCCACAGTTTTATTTTTAATGGTATTTGTTAAGCAGTTATTACATGCCAAACACTGTTCTAAGTGCTGGGGTAGATACAAGTTAATCAGGTTGGACACGGTCCCTGTCCCTCACGGGGCTCACACTCTCAATCCCCATATTCCAAATGAGGTAACTGAGGCCCAGAGAAGTGAAGTGACTTGCCCAAGATCCCCCAGCAGACACGTGGCAGAGCTGGAATTAGAACCCAGATCCTTCTGACTCCCAGGCCCCTGCTCTAGCCACTAAGCCACACTACCTCTCCATGCTGCTTTGTTTGAGCACGTGGGGTTCCAGTGAGCGATCGCTCCTTCCCCGACGAGCTCTCGTTGCTACCGGCTGTGGATTCGCTTGTGATTTTCTCAGCGCCGTTTGAGGCGGCCCTCCCAGAGAAAAACCCAACCTCAGATGAAATGGGGATGGCTTGTAGTGTTTTATTTTTAATTTGCTCTCATTGGTAAAAAGAGGTTTAGTTCAGTGGCATAAATGGAGCATAATAAATTTAAATAAGGAAAACAAAATCTCTAAATGCTAAAGAATAAAATTGGAGAGAGTGGGAGGTTCCAGGCGCTCAGAAGGAAGAGATCTGAGTGTCTCAGGCAGGAGCTACTATGCAGTGAGGGAGGACTATATATGTCAGCCAGTCAGTCAATCGTATTTATTGAGTGCTTACTGTGTGCACAGCACTGTCCTAAGCGCTTGGGAGAGTACAACAGACAGATTCCCTGCCCACAACAAACTTACAGTCCTGCTTCACACAATTCATAAAGCATATTTATCGAGCGCTTACTGGGCACACAGCACTGTACCAAGCACTTGGGAGAGTACATTAAAACAGTAAAGCAGACACATTTCCAGCTCACAATGAGCATACAGTCTAGACACAACCTCTAGGCAGTGTCCTAGGCAGCCTGGGGGAGTGAGAGAGGGCAACTGTGGCAGAAAATAACAGGGGAATGGAAAAGGGGACCTGGGTCATTACCATATTTTTTTAAAAAACAGTATTTGTTAAGTGTTTACTGTGTGCCAGCCACTGTATTAAGCACTGGGGTAGATATAAGATAATCAGGTTGGGAACAGTCCTTGCCCTATTACTTCTCCTCCTCCTCCTCCTATTACTAGCAGAAGCAGCATGACATAGTGGCTACAGCAAGGGCCTGAGAGTCAGAAGGACCTGGGTTCTAATTCTGCCTTGGCCACATGTCTGCTGTGTGACCTTGGGCAAGTCGATTCACTTCTCTGTGCCTCATTTACCTCACCTGTAAAATGGGGATAAGAGGGTGAGCCCTACGTGGGACAGGGACTGTTTCCAAACCGGATTAACTTGTGTCTATCTCAGGGCTTAGAACACTGCTTGGCACATAGTAAGTGCTTAACAAGTACCATGATTATGATTATTTACTACCATCCTCCTTCTCCTCCTTGCCTTCCTCCTCCTCCTTTTTTATGGTCTTTATGGTGTGGCTCTTTCCACTAGGCCACAGTGCTTCTCTGTTAGTCATGTTGCGGGTTTTCTTTTCCACTCAAGCTGCCAAACACCCTCTCTCACCCTGTTTGTCTCCAGGCGGGTCTTATAGATGGTCTGGATAGAAGCTACTACGAGGCGAAATATCCCCCACCAAAACGCTTGCCGTTTGGCCCTGCTCAGAGGCCACAACCCTCTGACTAAAGCCAGAAGCACAGCAAGCCGGTGGGGTTCCGAGGGAGCGACAGCCTTATCCAGGCTCGTCGCTCATCCCGGAGAGCTGACATTTCTAGAGACGATGCCGAATGCATTTCCAGACAGATTTCTGGACTGATTCAAGCAGAGATGTGTTTCCCGGCTTGTGAAATGTCAGTGTGCTGGTCTTTAAATATCCAGAACCTGGTGGGAATAGATTCCCGAGCAATATGTCTTAGTCTGGCGTCGCCCATTTGTGTTTGAAAACTATACAGTACCCAAATAATTCCTGAATCCAGGGGGTGGGTTTCAGTGGATTTTTCTCTGAGTAGAGCGAGAAAGAGCTGTGTGGTAATAATAAAAATAATTGCAGTGTTTGTTAAGTGCCGTCTCTCTGCCAAACCCTGTGCTAAGTGCTGAGAAAGACACAAAATAATCAGATGGGACACAGTCCTGTCCCACGTGGGGCTCACAGTCTAAGGGGAAGGAAACACAGGAATTGAATCCGCACTTTTAAAGATGAAGGAAACCGAGGGCCAGAGAGGTTCAGCCACTCTCCCAAAGCAACACAGCAGGCAGGCAAGATGAGCCCCAGGGCCTTCTGTCTCTCCCCCTTCCACCCTGTGTGACCCAGACCTCTATTTAAATGCTGCAATGACTCCAGTTTCTAGCTGCTCAGCTGAAGAGAGGTGGGAAGAACTTAGAATGGGCCAAGAGGAAAACAGCCGAAGATTGAACTTCTAGAAGTGCGGGTCAAAAGCAAAGAGAAAAGTCTAAAGAAATGAAGACTCTCTGGCTTGCAGAAAGGAGGGCCTCCTCCAAACCCTCCTTTCCACAGGTCCCTCTCCCATTGGCGTCCGTCTATGCGCTTATTATGATTGGGCATGATATTTACTCCTCCCTCTGTCCCACAGCTCTTAGGTACATATCTTTAAATTACATCATTTATTTATTTATATTAGTATCCATCTGAGAAGCAGCATGATCTAGTGGATAGAGCACTGGCTCGAGAGTTAGAAGGACGTGGGTTCTGCCACTTGTCTGCTGTGTGACCTTGAGCAAGTCACTTTGCTTCAGGCCCCATTTTATAGATGAGGATACCGAGGCACAGAGAAGTTAAATGACTTTTTTCTAAGTGGTATTTGTTAAGTGCTTACTATGTGCATTGTTCTAAGTACTGGGGTAGATAAACAATAATCAGGCTGGAGACAGTCCCAGTTTCACATAAGGCTCACAGTCTCAATCCCCATTTTGCAGATGAGGTAACTGAGGCACAGAAAAGTAAAGCGACATGCCCAAGGTCACACAGCAGGTAAGTGGCGGAGCCCGGACTAGAACCCAGGTTCTCTGACTCCTATGACTGGGCTCTTTCCGCTAGGCCGTGACGTTTCTCTCATGGATTCCCTGCCAGTCCTTTAAGATTTTGAAATATCAATAATGGGTCAATAATAGTAAAGATGATGATGGCATTTGTTAAGCACTTACTGTGTGCCAGGCACTGTACTAAGTGCTGGGATGGGTACAAGTAAATCTAGTTGGATTCAGTCCTTGTCCCATGTGGGGCTCACAGTCTCAATCCCCATTTTCCAGATGAGGGAACTGAGGCACAGAGAAGTGAAGTGACTTGCCCCAGGTCACACAGCAGACAAGTGGTGGAGCTGGGATTAGAACCCATGACCTTCCAACTCCAGGCCCGCACTCCCGCCACTACGCAATGTCAAGTAAGAGTCAACAATACCCAGAAAAAATTTTCTAGAGGGCAAAATGATCATTACTAGTACTAATCTCTGTGGCTTTATTAAGTGTTTACTCTGCACTAAGCATTGGGGTGGATACCATGCAATCAGATCAGACAGTCTCTATCCCACATGGGGCTCACGGTCTAAAGGGGAAGGAGCGCAGGTCTTTAACCCCCATTTTCCAGATGAGGAAACTGAGGTCCAGAGAGGTGAAGTGGCTTGTCTGAGGAAACACAACCGACAAGTGGCGGAGTCGGCATTAATAATGTTGGTATCTGTTAAGCGCTTGCTATGTGCAGAGCACTGTTCTAAGTGCTGAGGTAGATACAGGGTTATCAGGTTGTTCCATGTGAGGCTCACAGTTAATCCCCATTTGACAGATGAGGTAACTGAGGCATAGAGAAGTCAAGTGACTTGCCCACAGTCACACAGCTGACAAGTGGCAGAGCTGGGATTCGAACTCATGACCTCTGACTCCCAAGCCCGGGCTCTTTCCACTGAGCCACGCTCAGGTCCTCAGACTACCAACCGTGGGTGCTTTCCAAGAGGCTACACTGCCACCACTGCCTAGGCAACGGGGCTCAGAGGCTTATTATTATTATTATAATTATTATTCAGGAGATCATTAGCTATAAAAGCTCTTAGAACCTCTCAGAGGAAAAGGGCAAGGCACTCAAAGCAGTATTCTTTCCCTTTAAATCTCAGTCTTTTTTTCCATTTATTCGTGGGGCTTTTTGGGCCTCAGTTTCCTCATCTGTAAAATGGGGAAGCAGTGGTGAGTTCTCCCTATCTTCTGTAAAATGGGACACATATGGTATTTGATAATAATAATAATAATGTTGGTATTTGTTAAGTGCTTACTATGTGCAGAGCAGTGTTCTAAGCGCTGGGGTAGATACAGGATAATCAGGTTGTCCCATGTGAGGCTCACAGTTAGTCCCCATTTTACGGATGAGGTAAATGAGGCACAGAGAAGTGAAGTGACTTGCCCACAGTGGCCAAGTGGCAGAGCTGGGATTCGAACCCATGACCTCTGACTCCCAAGCCCGGGCTCTTTCCACTGAGTCACGCTGCTTGAGAATGAAGATGATGAAACTGAAGTAGACAGTGACCGAGAAGCAGAGTGACCTAGTGGACAGCAAACAGGCCTTGAAGTCAGAAGGACCTGGGTTCTAATTCTGACTCCTCCACCTTGGGCAAGTGACCGTGGGCAAGTCATTTCACTTCTCCGTGCCTCAGTTCCCTCATCTGTAAAATGGGGATTAAGAGTGTGAGCCCCATGTGGGACATGGACTGTGTCCAATCTGATGAACTTGTATCTACCCCCGTGCTTAGTACAGTGCCTGGCACCTAGTAAGCGTTTAACAAACACCTTGAAAAAAAAAAGAGGGACTTGTCTTATTTTGCACAGAAAATATGCTGCAGTTCCTCAGTCAATCACATTTATTGAGTGCTTACTGTATGCAGGGCACTGTACTCAGCGCTTAGCACTTACCTAAACTCCTGACCTGAATTAGAGATGCTTTCACAGTAGAGAAGAAGGGGTTGGGGAGTGGATACCTCAACCCAAAAGAGAAATGATGGTGCGGCAGGAATTGAAACTCCAATCGTTTCAACTTTGTGACTTGTTTTCTTTGAGTTTTGCTGATGGTCCCCGGTCCCTGGCTTCTAACCACCGGAAATCCTTCCTTCCCGTCCAATGTGCTATGTCATAGCGATGTCCGGAAACATCGAATTGTCTTTAAATTCTTCCAGGGGAAAATGTGGCTTTTTTTTTTTTTTTTTAGCATTTTAAAACATTTTAGACCCCAAAAGAAAGGACTGTGTGCCCAGAAAGTAATTCTTTGCCTCCTCTAAGGTATCCATTAACCTTCTTTCTGCAAATTTTCATTCACTCAATTGTATTTATTGAGCACTTACTGGGTGCAGAGTACTATACTAAGCACTTGGGAGGGGCAATAGAACAAGAAACAGATACATTCCCTGACCACAACAAGCTTACAGTCTAGAGGGATTTTCTTCTCTCTCACCCTAACAGTTCTTGTGTACGCAACCTAATACTCGGTTGGCTTTCGTTATTCAATCGTATGGTCGTATTTACTGAGGGTTTACTGTGTGCAGAGCGCTGTACTAAGTGCTTGGAGACATGATTATTATTTTAACGTCTCCCCTCCTAGAACCTAAGCTCCTCGAGGGCAGGAATCACATCCACCTATTCTACTCTACCCAGTCCGTAGGCACTCAGTAAATACCATCGATCCATCACTGAACGGGAGAAGAGGCTTTCTTCTTCCAAGCCTAAATGGGCCGAAAGCATCGTGGAATGAAACGGCGTCCCCCCTGAAGGAGAGACAAACCTCCTCCATTCAGATTCTGGATCCGTGGGGATGGAACGATTCAAATTCAACACGTTCCTTCGAGCTCCGTCATTCACAAGGGACAATATCTTTTCCTCTGCTCTTTCCTATCACTCTCTGCTCTTGTAGGGGCTTATGGTATTACTGCAAAACACTTTGGACATGCCCAGAATGAAGAAACACGTTGAAAGGTACATTGCAATGCACCAGACTCAAATCAGACAAGCCGGCGTGACTCATAGGACCTCCGGAGACTGGGGGATTGCAAGCAGGAACTGACGGAATCCAAATTTAGCCGATCCTCGTTACCAAGGATGGAAAGAAAAAACTGGGGGTGGGTAGGGGGGAAGGGGACGGTCACGCTCTGACCTGGGAGGGACCCGGGTTGATCCGACCTTCGGCTCATGAATGTTGAAGACCTAAAAATGCCCCCGCTCCCGGCGCAAACCCAGAAACTCACAGTTCAGATGTTTCACGGTTCGAGCTCCTGCGGATTCAATCCATCAATCGTCTTTATCTCTCCTTACGTGCCTGGAGTTGTTTCCATTTCCCCTCTTCTTATTTTTAGATTGTGAATCCCCTTAGGGACAAGGGATCGTTCTGGATTCACACCTGTTTGTCTTTTCCCAGCGCTTAGTACAGTGCTTGCACAAGCTAAGTGCTTAATAAATACTATTACTATGACTATATTTATTTAGTACTCAGTACAGAGCTCTGCACACCCTATGTGGGACAGCCTGATTGCTCTGTATCTACCCCAGCACTTAGAACAGTGCTTGGTACATAGTAAGTGCTTAAATACCAACATTATTATTACTATAAATATTATTACTACGACTACATTTATTGAGTGCTTAGTACAGGACTCTGCACACGATAAGCATTTAAATCCTATTCATTCATTCCATTGTAATTATTGAGCGCTTATCATGTGCAGAGCACTGTACTAAGCGCTTGGAAAGGAACAATAATAATTACAGTATTTGTTAAGTGCTATGTGCCAAACACTGTTCTAAGCACTGGGGTAGATACAGGGTAATCAGGTTGTCCCTTGTGGGGCTCACACTTTTAATCTCCATTTTACAGATGCGGTAACTGAGGCACAGAGAGTTTGGTGACTTGCCCAAAGTCACACAGATGACAAGTGGCGGAGTCGGGATTAGAACCCACGATCTCTGACTCCCAAGCCTGCGCTCTTTCCACTGAGCCACACTGCTCAAAATACTATTCCCATGACTTCATTTATGGAGTGCTTAGTACAGTACTTTGAACACAGCAAGCACTTAATATCATCACCAATTGTCTTTGAGTGCCTACTTTGTGCAGAGCACTGTACTAAACGTTTGGGGTGTATCAATCAGTGGTATTTATTGAGCACTTACTGTGTGCAGGGCACTGTCCTAAGCGCTTGGGAGAGAACGATACGATAGAGTTGGCAGAAATGTTTCCTGCCCCCAATGAGCTGATAGTTTAAAGGATGAGCTTACAAAATACTCTATTACTACTACTAATGATGGCATTTGTTAAACGCTTGTTATATGTCAACCACTTTTCTAAACGCTGATACAAGCTAATCAGGTTGGACACAGTCCCTGTTCCACACGAGGCTCCCAATCTTAATCCCCATTTTACAGATGAGGTAACTGAGGCCCAGAGGAGTTAAGTTACTTACCCATGATCACACAGCAGACAAGTGGCGAAGCCGGGATTAGAACCCAGGTCCTTCTGACTACATTTATTGAGTACTTAGTGCAATGCTTTGCAAGGAGTAGGTGCTCAATAAATAAATCCTCAATTGATTGATTTTTCCGTACTTACTCTAATAGTAATTACTATTATTAGATTAAGTGCTTACTATATGCCAGGCACTGAACGAGGCACTGGGGTAATAACATTAATAATAATTACGGTATTTGTTAAGAGCTATGTGCCAGTACTGGGGTGGGTACAAGCAAATTGGGTTGGACACAGTCCCTGTCCCACGTGGGGCTGACAGTCTCAATCGCCATTTTCCAGATGAGGTAACTGAGGCCCAGAGAAGTGAAGTGATTTGCCCAAGGTCACATAGACAAGTAGTAGAGCTGGGATTAGACCCCCATGACCTTCTGACTCCCAGGCCGTGCTCTATCCACTATGCTATGCTTGGACACAGTCCCTGTCACATGTGGGGCTTACAGTTTGGAGGGGGGAGGGGAAGAGGGGAGAGAGGGGGGAGAGAGGGGGAGAGAGGAGGGAGAGAGGAGGGAGAGAGGAGGGAGAGAGGAGGGAGAGAGGAGGGAGAGAGGAGGGAGAGAGGAGGGAGAGAGGAGGGAGAGAGGAGGGAGAGAGGAGGGAGAGAGGAGGGAGAGGAGAGAGAAGGGAATTTATCCCCATTTTACAGATATGGAAGTTAAGTGACTTGGCCAGGGTCACACTGGGCAAGCAAGTGGTGGAGCTGGGATGAGAACCCAGGTCTTCTGAAAGGGCAGGGACTGTCTCTATCTGTTACTGATTTGTACATTCCAGCGCTTAGTACAGTGCTCTGCACATAGTAAGCGCTCAATAAATACTATTGAATGAAGGAATGAATGATTCCTAGCCCTGCACTCTTTCCACCAGCCCACACTGCTTCTGCACTCAGCAATGGGGAGAGTCCTACACAGTAGTCCCAACCCCTCTAGACTGTAAGCTCACTGTGGATGGGGAATGTGTCTTTTTATTGTTCTAGTGGACTCTCCCAAGTGCTTAGTACAATGCTCTGCACACAGTAAGCATTCAGTAAATACGATCGAATGAAAGGATCCCTGCCCTCAAGGAGTTTCTGGTCTAGCTGTCATAATACCTACTGAAATCTCAATTACAGATCTGGGGAAGCGCCCAAATTTAAAAATAGGTTCCTAGGTTGAAGCGGCATGGCCTAAAGGAAAGAGCAGGGGCCTGAGAGTCAGAGGAGCTGGGTTCTAATTCATTCATTCGATAGTATTTATTGAACGCTTACTATGTGCAGAACACTGTACCAAGGGCTTGGAATGTACAAGTCGGCAACAGATAGAGACAGTCCCTGCCCTCTGATGGGCTTACAGTCTAATTGGGGGAGACAGGCAGACATGAGCAATAAATAGAGTCAAGGGGAAGAACATCTCATAAAAACAATGGCAAATAAATCCCGGCTCCTCCCCTTTCCTGTTGTGTGACCTTGGGCAAGTCACTTCTCTGTCCCTCAGTTCCCTCATCTGCAAAATGGGGATTCAATCCCTGTGCTTCCTGCTACTTAGAATGTGGGCACCAGGTGGGACGTGATTATTCTGTATCTACCTTAGCGCTTAGTACAGTGCTTGGCACAAAGTGCTTAACAAATACCACAATCATTATTATTAGTGCAACGGGGCCGGGGTGGGGAAATGAATCCGACTCTGTTAGAGTGTACTTTCCCACAAGTGCTTAGCCCAGCGCTCCGCACCCGACGAGCGCTCAATAAGTCCAACCGATCGATCGAGTGCCGAGGAAGGATAGAGGCTCAGGACTTCCTAGCGCATCGGCCCAGTTTTTTTGGAGCTCCATCGTCGAGGCTGTGCATCTCCATCCCAGGGACAGTTCCCTCTAACGGAGGCTTTATTGGGCCGATTGCCTCGCTTGTAAAATGGCTCTAGACTCTTCCATTCAACAAAGAGTGAGGCGCAGACTCTTTCCTACAGGGAATGATGTCAGCCCCCCGTTGCTGCCAGCCCTCGGCGGAAGGAAACGAGTGATTTTTTTTTTTATTCCCTTCTCTCCGTCCTCTGCGTAACTCCCCTCCCTCCAACATTCAATTTCACGTCGATTTGGCTTTAAGGTCACATGGCCGGTCGGCGGCTTGACACCGAACAACAGGGCCGTGTCTGTGCACGCCTCGCTGCTCGGCCTTGAGGGGAGGAGAGGGGGGCGATGGGGAGAGCCCGGCCCCTCCCCCGCCCCAGCTGTCGCGCCCCCTTATTCAAGTTGTCACCGGGCAGAGCGAGGAGAGGAGCGGGTGGCCTCTCACAGCGGGGAAACCAAGTGGGGTGGCCCGATGGAAAGAGCCCCGGCCCGGGAGTCAGAGTTCCTGGGTTTTAGTCCCGGCTTCCGCCAGGCGTCTGCTCTGTGACCTTGCTCACCATCTCAACCTCTCTGGTCCTCATCTGTAAAATGGGAGTTCAATCCTACTCCCTCTTGCTTGGTCTGGGAGCTCCTTTTGGGATAGGGACTGTGTCCAACCTGATGAATTTGTATTTACTCCAGTGCTTAGAAAAGTGCTGGGCACATAGTAACAAGTACTATAATAACCACAATAACGAACAGCCCCTAGTGTGGAGGGCAAACACCCCCTGTATTTATCTCCTACGGAATTGAGTTCACCCCCAAACCATCAGTTGATGGTATTTATAATAATTTACTATTTTTTAATGAAAAGATAAAATGGTCCATGAACAAGGATTAATGACCCTTACTGCCCACATGAGACAAGTATTTATCGTTTACAAAAGGGGGAAAAAATGAAAGAAAGAAAAATGATCAGATTTGGTTTCAGTGAGGAGGCCTAGTGGATAGAACCCACGGCTGGGAGGAGGAAGGATCTGAACTCTAATCCCTGCTCCACCACTTGTCTGCTGGGTGCCTCGGGTAAGTCACTTCACTTCTCTGTGCCTCAGTTCCCTCATTTATAAAATGGGGATGAAGACAGCAAGCTTCACATGGGACAGGGACTGTATCCAACCCAATTAACTTGTATGTATCCCAGTGCTTAGTACAGTGCCTGGCACACGATAAAGCACTTAAATACCACAATTATTATTGTTAGTTGCAAACCCATGACAAAGGACACTCCTTCCAGCATGGCTTGCAGCTGGAAAGGGCGAAGGGGGATGAGCTAAGCTTAGATTTAGATTTGAAGATTTCGGCCTCTGGGGTTATTGTGGACCTGGAATGTGTTCATTATGCCATTCAACTTTACCCTTCCAACAGCTTTGTACAGTGCTTTGCACACAGTAAGCGCTCAGTAATACTATTGGTCGACTGACTGAAGAGAAGAGAGACCTTGGCTGGTCTATCTCGGGCAGCCGTCCTGCCAATTCTGGGGACAAAGAGGACTTTGTGTGGGCACGAAAAACTGTTCCCCTCAAACCTTCTGGCTGTCCTCTGTGGCCCTTCCTGCCAAGCCCCAGAAGGGTGATGCCAAGGCAGTCAATCGTATTTATTGAGGGCTTACTGAGTGCAGAGCACTGTACTAAGCGGTTGGGACAGTGCAGTATAATGATAGAACAGACACATTCCCTGGCCACAATGAGCTTACAGCCTAGAGTGGGAGACAGACGTTAATATCAATAAATAAATGACAGATATGGACATAAAATGCTGTGGGGCTGGGGTGGGGTGGTGAATGAAGGGAACAAGTCAGGGTGACGCAGAAGGGAGTGGGAGAAGAGAAAAGGAGGGTTTACTCAGGGAAGGTCTCTTGGAAAAGATGGGCTTCATTAAGGCTTTGAAGCTTACACTAGACTGTAAGCTCCCTGTGGCCAGGGAATGCGTCTACCAACCCTTTTGTATTAGACTCAAGTTCAAAGTACAGAGCTCTGCACACAGAAAATGCTCAATAAATACCATTTATTAATAGAATGAAAAGATTCTTGGCACCCCTGACCAACCCTGGCACCCACTTTTTAAGTTCAATGAATAGCATCATTGAAGAAGCAGTGTGACCTAATGGATAGAGCACGGGCCTGGGAGTCAGAGAAGCTTGGGGTCTAATTCCGGTTCCGCCACTCATCTGCTGTGCGACCTTGGGCAAGTCACTTAACTTCTTTTTGCCTTAATTCCCTCCTCTGCAAAACGGGAATTCAATACCAGTACACTCTCTTATTTAGCCTGAGACCCCCATGTTGGACCCATCTTGTATCTACACTAGTGCTTAAAACAATGCTTGATACATAGTAAGCGCTATGCAAATACCATGAAGAAGAACAAGAAGGACGTGATTATCCGCATCTACTCCAGCGCTTAGTATAGTGCTTGGTACACAAGCACCTAACCAAAAAAAGTCTAAACCAGTGTGAATTTACCTTATGGGAACCACTATTCCTTGTGTTTCTGTCTGCTCCCTGAGACATTCACATATGGCTTTTTTTGTTGTTGTTTTGAAACTGATAAGAAGACAACCGCTCCCACATTAATCCTGGAAAGTAACTTAAGATTCCATTACATAACCAAGGAGGTCACAAGGACACCCAGCAAGGTTCTTTGTGAAAATTTGCATAACCTACATACTCACTGGCCTTTTAAAAAGAAAAATACCAGACACGTCTGGTGCTTTATCCATAACAGACAGGGGAGAGAGCAACTGAAAAATGAGCTGCCCTGTATAAAACTGTATGGCCAACCACCCTAGAGAGAAGATAGATGAAGACGGAGAGACAGAGAGAGAGACACAGAGAGAGAGAGGCGCCGTTTGGGAGAAGGAGACGGTAGTGGTGGTAGTAGTATTTAAGTGGCTACTATGTGCCAACCACTGAACTAAGCACTGGGAAAGAAGTACAGGGATGAGACGTAAATATGGCCTCTAGCACCGTCTCCACACCAGCCCACCAACACACACGGATTTCCAATCTAAGAATAATAAGAGGGAAAAGCGGTTGGTGACTGAAAGATTACACAAAACACAGGCTGGAGAGAGAAACGTGTTGGGAGAAAGTGATAGGTTGCGGGGAGAGAGAGAGAGACAGGCTGGGGAAGAGAGAGAGGCAGGCAGAGAGAGAGAGATAGAGACAGGCTGGGGGGTTGGAGACAGACAGACACACAGGCCAGGAGAGAACTCTCCCATTTGCTTAGTACACTGCTCTGCATACATTAAGCGCTCAATAACCCCGATTGAATCAATGAATGGAAATGTTGAACACGATCTGGGATGTAATGGGAGAAGAGAGCAGCAAGGAAACAGAGGCAGCTGATGGAGGAGAATCTTAGAGCGGAGGGTTGAGACACATTTCCTGGAAAGCCATTGGAGATTTTGGAGGAACCGGGGAATGATTTTAAAAAGGATGGTACAGGCGGCAAAATGTTAATTCCTCTACCAGTTTCCAGCCGTCGCACCCAGTTGTACTTTGGACACGACCGAATGATTGATTGGATCCAAGGCAGCTTCCTTGCTTCCATCATCATCATTAATATCTCTTGACCGTAAGCTCATTTTGGACAGGGGAACACTTCTGCTAATTCTGTTGTATTGTATTCTCCCAAGTGCTTAGCACAGTGCTCTGCACATAGCGTTCAGTAAATACATTTGTGATGTACTGGGGAGGGTGTGGTGGGGTATGGCTATGAGCACCAGAGATATTGGAGGGAATGTGTCCGTTTATTGCCATACTGTACTCTCCCAAACGCTTAGTACAGTGCTCTGAACACATTCAGTGCTCAATAAATATCACTGACTGACTATTAACACCCCCTTGTCCGAAGAAGAATATGTGAATCATTAGGGAATTCATTTAAGTACTGATATTTTCCATCAAATCAACCCCTCTGAATGATTTTACAGCAGACAAGAGATACATCTGGGGGCTGTGGAGAGTGACTATGAGTTCTTTTTTTTTCTTCTCCCTGCCAAACTGAAATGGCAACCAGTTCCAAGAAGAAAGTACATTCGAACTAATGCCTGAAACCTGGTGAAGATGTACTTCAGAATTAATCTGGTTATTTAGAGTTTATTTCCACAAATCAGGATTTCTTCCGACAAGGACCCCTGCTGGGTTTTTCCGAGCCAAGACTGAATTAATGAATTTTTTTTTTTAAATGGTATTTGTTAAGCACTTACTATGTGTCAGGCACTGTACTAAGTGCTGATCCAGGCTAATCAGGCTGGGCACAGTCCCTGTCCCACATGGGGCTTACAATCTTCATCCACATTCTCCAGATGAGGGAACTGAGGTTCAGAGAAGTGAAGGGACTGGCCCAAGGACACACGGCAGACAAGTGGCAGAGCCAGGATTAGAACCAGATCCTTTTGACTCCCAGGCCAGGCTGTTTCTCATGAATGAATGAATTCAACCTACCAGGGCAGATTTAAATTGCTTACTGACACAAAATCTGGTCATTTTTCTTCCTTCCATTTTTTTCCCCCTTTTGGAAAAGATAAATACTTGTCTCATATGGCCGCGGCAAGGGTCATTAATCCTTGCACATGGACCATTTTATCTTTTCATTAAAAGATGGCAGAATGACTGACAGCCAGATTTACAACAGAAGATTCCTTGGTTGGGTCTGACGAAATCAGCATCCTGCTGGCCCCGACTGGGTGATGACAGAGGGGCCGCTTCAGACTCCCAATCAAGCTCATCCTCTAGACTGTAAGCTTGTTGTGGGCAGGGAATATGTCTGTTCTACCCAGTGCTTAGTACAGTGCTCTGCACACAGTGACACTCGATAAATACAACTGACGGAGAGGGCAGAGAAATGGGTAGGCCCCGCTCGCTGAGACGCTGCGGGTGCTTTCTTTGGGAGCCGATCCAGCGATGGCATTTAAAGGAGTATTTCTGGTGTGCAGGGCACTTTGCTAAGCGGTCGGGGGAGTATGGGATGGTGGTGGTGGGAGTTGGTGGATGTGACCCCGGTTGTAGGATTTTAACGGCGGCTCGTTAGAACTGCGATGCCTTGGACCGTAAGTGGATGGAGGGCCTGCTCCCGTGGCCGTGACCATTCAGTGGGGCAGAGATCTCCTGACAAGAGGAGAGGTTCCCCACTCCCCTCGATGGGAAGGAAGACCATCATGGCCCCGTGGCCTACGTAAATAAATAATGGGGCGAAATCAAAACTAATTAACTTGCAATAAACCGACTTAACCACTTAGGGGCAGCGTTCACACGGCGTTAACAGGCAAAACAAACCTGGGTTTCATCACCTGGTTAATTCCCTCCGTCCTGCCAATTAAATTTGGGGAGCAGGACCCAAACGGAGAGCGTTCCTGGCCTGCCCGGTGATGCAGACTGGGAGAAACAGGCTGAGGATCAGTGCCCGCCATTTCGATCCCTGGACCAAATATCATCAGGCCCCTGGGCTTTCCTTCCTTCCTTTTCCTCGGCTGGGATCCTTCCCAGAAAGTCCAGACTGAGATCCAAACTCCGAGTGAGAATTCCAGGAGTAGCGAATTCCAATTTACGGGAGAAAGATGAAACCTGTCCGAAGGGCTGTGAAGGAAACTGGTAGCTCGTCGTGGACAGGGAATGTGTCGGTTTATCATTATATTGTGCTCTCCCTAGCGCTTAGTGCAGTCCTCTGCACGCAGTAAGCGCTCAATAAATTTGATTGAATGAAACACCAGATGCGGGCACAGGAAATTCTCGTCTTTCGTCCCACCCTCAGCCCCACTTGTGTCCACATCTGCCATATATTTGTTAAATATTCATGTCCCCCTCTAGACTGTCAGCTCACTGAGGGCAGCGTATGTGTCTACCAACTCTGTTGCAATGTACTCTCTCAAGCGCATAGGACAAATGCCCTGCACGCAGTAAGACCTCAATAAATACTATCGATCGATGGATTTTAGTAGCGGTCCTTTCTCTGCGGCCTCATGTTATGATCATAATAATTGTGGCATTTGTTACTTGTGTGATACTGAGCACCGGGGTAGATACGAGACAATCTTGTACCTTGAGAAGCAGGCGGGTTAGTGGGTTCAGCACGGGCTCGAGAGACAGAAAGTCCCAAATTCTAATCCTGGCTCTGACACTCTTCTGCTGTGCGACCTTGGACAGGTCACTTCACTTCTCTGGGCCACAGTTACCTCATCTGAAAAATGGGGATTAAGACTGTGAGCCCCATGTGGGGCAGGGACTATGTCCAACCCGATTTGCTTGTATCTACCCCAGTGCTTAGTACAGCGCTTGGCACCTAAGAGAAGTGAAGTGACTTGCTCAAGGTCACCCAGCAGACAAGAGCAGAGCTGGAATGAGAACCCAGGACCTTCTGACTCCCAGGCCCTGCTCTCTCCACTAGGTCATGCTGCTTGACAAGAAGTGAGCTCCCAATGAAACCCCAAACTATTCTGATTCTGCTTGGGGTGGAGCAAGGGGAGGGAGGGAGGGAGGGAGAGGAAATCCTTGGGGTCTGGAGGTCACTCTCTGATCAGGCTCTCTCATCTGCTCTCAGCAGACAGGCGCCGTCCCACCCAAAGCCGCCCAGCGGAAGTGCCCAATGATTTTGGCTTCTGTCCCGGCAGGCCAAAGATCGGACGGAAGAGACGGGAAGCACGGCAACGTGCCTGAGAAGCAGCGAGGCCTAACGGAAAAGGCACGGGGCTGGGATTTGCCTCTTCCCTGCTGTGGATGACCTTGGGCAAGTCAGTTTCTCTGGGCCTCAGTTTCGTTATCTGTCAAAATGGGGATTAATTCCTGTTTTCCCACTTCCCTTAGACAGGAAGTGCTGAGTGGCACGGGGATTGGGTCCAATGCGATTATGTTAGCTCTACACTGGAGCTCAGTACAGTGTCTGACACATAGTAAACACTCAGCAAATATGGCTATTACTATAATAATTAATATTACGACCTACCCTTCCATTTCCTGGCAAATCCTGGGCGGGTGTGGATGCAGGCTGGAGTTACCCGTGGGGTTGGTGGTGGTGGTGGAGGGGTAAGGGATGTGGAGCAATGGGGCATCCCACTCCAATCATTTACACTTGAGCCCCCAAACGCAGCACTTAGAACAGTGCTTAACACAAAGTAAGCACTTAAATACCATCATTATCACCAGTTACATACCTTCTCCCCAACCCCATCTGGTACACGTGCCCCACTCCCATCAGCTACACATGTCCTCCTCACCCCCATCAGGAGCACATGCCCACTCCCATCAGTTGCATACACTAATAATGGTATTTGTTAAGCGCTTACTATGTGCCAAGCACTGCTCTAAGCGCTGGGGTAGATACAAGGTAATCAGGTTGTCCCACGTGGGGCTCACAGTCTTCACCCCCATTTTCCAGATGAGGAAACTGAGATGCAGAGAAGTAAAATGACTTGCCCAAAGTCACACAGCTGACAAGCGGTGGAGCCGAAATTAGAACCCACGACTTCTGACTCCCAAGCCTGTGCTCTTTCCACTGAGTCATGCCCCCCTCAATTATAAACATCTTCCCCAACCGGTACACATCCCCCATCCCATCAGGCGCACGTGTTTTCCCCTCATCAGTTTCATGTGCCATCCCAACAATTATACAGGTCCTCCCTATTCCCATCAGTACACACGTCCCCCCCGCCCCCCATCAGTTACATATTCCACCCCATCAGTTACACAGATCCTCCCCACTCCAATCAGGTGCACGTCCCCCACCCCCAATCAGTTGCACGTGTCCCCCATTATTTACCCTGGGTCCTCCCCACCTCCATCTGGTACACATGTTCTGCCCCCAAAAGATTTTGTGACCCCCACCCCATCAGGTACAACCCCCCTCTCCCCCCCCCCCGACATCAGATACACACCTCCACTCATCAGATACCCAACCCCTCACGCCCCAAACAGTCACATGCCCACCCACCACCAGCCTTAGCGGCAAAGGCTCGGGAGAGGATTCTTTTTCCCTCTCTTTTTTGAGAATGAATGTATCATGTCATTAAACCCGAAAGGAGCCGTTACTTACCAGTAATGGTGTTCCCCAGGGGCACCGGCTCCATCCGTCTGTCCATCTGTCCGTCCAGCCGCACAGGGGCAGGAACTGGTAAACCTCCTGGAGGAGGAAGAGATGGAGGGAGAAGGGTGAGAGAGATGGAGGGAGTGGGGGGGGGGAAGAGGTGACAGATGTTTTGTTTTTTCTTTATGGTGTTTGTTAAGCACTTACTGTGTACTAAGTACTAAGCGTGAGGGTAGATACAAGTAAAAATCCCCATTTTCCAGGGACCGTCCATGAGCGGCTGCACCATTTCCAAGTCCTGCCTGAAATCTTTTCCGTCGGGCAGCCGGCCGGGCAGTTGGTCTGGCTGGGTGCCCGTTGAGTCCTCATTACCCGTCTTTACCTTCATCAATGGTATTCACTGAGCGCTTACTACGTGGAGGGCAGTGTACTAAGACTTTGGCAGAGTACAATTCACCAGAGTTAGCAGAGACATTTCCTGCCCACAAAGAGTTTACAGTCTACAGGGCCCCCCAGCGCATATATTTATCTGTAATTTTATTTATATTGATGTCTGTTTATTTGTAATGATGTCTATCTCCCCCGCCAGACTGTGAGCTCATTGTGGGCAGGCACTATCACTCTATATTGCTGTCTCATACTTTCCCAAGCACTTAGTAAAGTGCTCTGCACACAGTAAATGCTTAATAAATACGATTGAATAAATACGATTGAATGAATTGGCATTGGGCTCCCTTCCTTTCTCCTCAGGGAGCTGGTGCACATGTTGGGGGAACCCCTAGTATTTTTATGGTATTTATTAAGTGTTTACTATGTACCAGGCACTGTATTAAGCGCTGCAGTAAATGCCTATTCTTTCTCCTCAGGCTGTGAGCCCCATGTGGAATGGCTGACCTAATTCGCTTGTACCTTCCCCAGCTCTTTGAACAGTGCTTCACACAGAGTGCGCGTCTAACAAATGCCAATAAAAAAAAAGAAGAGAAAAAGTTTACACTCAGCAGGCCAGTAGAGGAGTCAGGAGGAGGACACAGGTCCTCTGTCTCCCAGGCCCGCACCCTTGTTCAATCACATTTATTGGGTGGTTACTGTGTCCACAGCAGTATATTAAGCGCTTGGGAGAGTACGAGCAAACAACAAACAGACACTTTTCCCGCCCACAATGGACTGTTGCTGCCCGTGTTTATTCCACGGGAGGGTGATGGGAAGGGCTGAGTGTCTGCGGGACCAGGACGGACGACCACGTTAGCCACAGAGCCGCTCTGCCGAGGGCATCGCACAAGTCCGAGCGAAGGAAAGAAGGAAGACGGAGATGGAGGGGGCGGGGGGACTCGGCAGTTCCTTGCTGAGCCCGTCCTTCCAGCGTCCTATTTATAGCCCCGTTCTTGGATTTCAGTGATGTCATGAATTCCACAGGGGTTTTCTCACCCATCTGAACACAGACTGCATTCTGCTGTCTAGCCGGGCGTGCTGGACTGGATTAGGCAACAGAAAAAGCCAAACAAACAATGAAAAAAAAAAAGAGTGGGAGAGAGCGAGCCTTACATGGGCAAAAGGCAAAAAGTATTCCCCTAAAGGGTTCCCCTTCCACTTTCCAAAGTACCTTATCTGACGCGGGCATGTTGGGTTGGCTCGGAGGTGGCAGGCCTCTCTGTTTCATCTCCGGGCCAAGGTTAAAAGGACGCAACCTCTCTGAGCCAGAAATTTTACCCACCTGTAAAGTGCCCGTTCTCCAAAGAAATGCCATTTTCCTTCCTCCCAGTTTCAAATCAAAACAACTTGACTCTTCCAGAACAAAGTCATTTGAGAAAAAAAAAATAAATCAAGTACTCTACAGATGGACCTCCGTATAAGGAGGTGGGTGGGCCGTGGTGTGTTCCCGCTGTGGTGTGTTTGTGCTGGCTGAGGTGTGTATGTGCTATGTGTGTATGCTGTGGTAGGTGTGCGTGCATGGTGTGGTTTGGGTATTCACTCCATCGTATTTATTGAATGCTTACTATGTGCAAAGCACTGTACTAGGAGTTTGGGAGAGTACGCTGCAACAACAGGCACATTCCTGCCCACATTGAGCTCACAGTCACAGTCTTGTGTGTGTGTGCACACGCTGTGGCGTGTGCATGTACGCTGTGATGTATATGCTGTGAGTGTTTGTGTTGGTTTTGAGCCCTGGTGTATTCTCGCACAACAGCTGCAAAAATTGTCATCAGGGCCAACTTGTGGAATTTAGCGAGGGGCTGCCGGAAGTCCTAAAGCCACACGCCATGCCAACCTGGCAACTAACTTCCTTCCTCTGTGCGTGGCTCCCACTCCCACTCCCTTCTGCCTCACCCGTAGATTTGGATTTGCTCTCTTTATTCACCCCCTCGGCCCATAGCACTTAGGGACATATCATAATTTATTCAAATTAATGTCTGTCTCCCTTTCTAGACTGAGCTCACTGTGTGCAGGGAATATGTCTACCAACTCTGTTATACTGTATTCTCCCATGCTCGTAGTACAGTGCTCTGCCCACAGTAAGAACTCAATAAATATGACTGATTGGCTGAGAAATGGTCACTTCCAGGCCACACAAGGAATGGACTTGTTTTACTCTTCTCCACCTAGACAGTCAATGGTGCTTCTACACTTTTCTTAGGTTTATAAGAAGCATTGGAAGGGCTGGGGTATTTTGTCAGCGCTGTAAGATGGGCACTATGCTAAGTGGCATGGTGGATTCATTCATTCAATTCATTCAATAGTATTTATTGAGCTCTTACTATGTGCAGAGCACTGTACTAAGCGCTTGGAATGTACGATTCGGCCACAGAGAGAGACAATCCCTGCCCAGTGATGGGCTCACAGTCTAAACGGGGGAGACAGCAAAGCAAAACAGGACAAAACAACTTCATCAAGATAAATAGAATCATGGAGATATACACTTAATAAAATAAATAGATAAATAAATAATATATACAAATAAGCAAATATGGGGTGGATACGAGGAAGATAATTGGATAGGACACTTAGCTTTGCCTCCACACAGGGCTCATAGTCTAAAAGGTTGAGCCCGGGCCTCAAAGACAGGAAGACCTGGGTTCCAAACTCAGCTCTGCCACTTGTCTGTTCTATGACCTTGGGAAAAAAATCATTTCACTGGCCATCCATTCCCTCAGCTGTAAAATGGGGATTAAGACCTTGAGCCCCATGTGGGACCAGATTATCTTGTATCTACCCCAGTGCTTGAGATAGCTACAGGGCTTGGATCATAGTAAGTGCTGAACAAAAACCACAATTATTATCATTATACTTTATAAAAGAGCAAATTCCCCTCAAACTGAGTCCATTCATACATTCACATCACTCAAAGCAAGAAAAACAAAATGAACACTGATTGTGTTTTCTGTGTCCAAATTTTGTGGGTGAGTGTTCACGCATTTATTCAGCAATAGCTCAACGTTGGAAAAGCATTTGCGTGTCAAAATATTTGCCGTTTGTTGTGGAGGAAAGACTATTGTTTTTGAGAAGGATCGAAAAGTGGAAGCAGAATTAATTAAGCTTCGAGCATTAAACGTAAAAAATCATAACTCATTAGTTACTTATTTAACAAAAGAAACCAAACATGTAAATTAAAACATTTATAGAGTGTATATATACTTGTTTAATAGACATTGATAAAGTTAGCACCATATTGGATTGCACTCTCTCAAGCGTTTAGTTCAGGGCTCTGCACACAGTGAGCACTCCAGAAATAGCAGTGATTGATTGAAAGAAATAATTCTACGCAGTGCTACAGAGGCAGTGCTATTGACTCATTCTGTCCTTCCGACAAGTCAATTAGTGGTATTTATTGAGCACCAACTTTGTGCAGAGTGCTAAACACTTGGGAGAATACAGTACCGTTGGTAGCTACGATCCCCGCTTTCAAGGGAGGAGAAAGCTGAGTGCCTTAAGGCTAGTGATCAGGAGTTTTCTTGTCTCCAAGAGTTTACTATGGCCAAGGAACATGTCCAAAAACATAGTTGTATTGGGCTCTCCCATGTGCTTAGCACAGAGTGCTCAATAAATACCACCGATGGAATGATTGATTGAATGTGAGCTTTTTTGAAACCTTTTGCTCAGGGCATGCTCAAAACTAGGAGCTTATTAGGAGTCCACTCCACGGGGGAAGGTATGCAGTAATCAGGTTGGATACTGTCCCTGTCCCATATAGGGCTCCCAGTCTAGGAGGGAGGAAGTACTGAATCCGCATTGTAAAGAAAAGGAAACAAAGGCACAGAGAAGTTAAGTGACTTGCCCATGGTCAGCCAGCAGGCAAATGGAGGAGCCGGGATTGGAACTCGGGTCTGACTCCCAGACCTGTGGACTCTGGGCAGATTTCACATTAGGCAGGGCCACACAGGGTCTCAAAACCCAATTCCATTTTTTTAAGAAGGTGCAGGGAGATGGGAATGGAATCTAACCCCCCCTAGGGATGGCACCGAGGGAAGAGGATTCAGGAGTCGGACAGACACTTTTGTCCCTTTCATTTTGAAATGATCTTTCAAATTCTCCAGTCTGCTAGACCTTGGAGTGGTGAGGGAATGGAAAAATATGGGCAGCTTCTTTTTTAGCTCTATGAACTTGTTTTACGGTGACCCGATTTTCCCGGGTCTGAAGTGGGACAAGGAAGGAGCTGGACCGGAAAGAGAGTCAAAGACAGGAAGGAGGGAGAGACAGAAGAGGAGGAGGAGGTGTGTGTAGGGGGAGTGGGAGAGAGAGGGGAGAGAGAGAATGGAGAGAGGAGGGGTAAAGGAGCCAGGAGGGAGAGGGAGACAGCAGGAGCTGAAATGCAGGAAAGGGAAAGCACAAGTGAGGAAAGGCATGGGTCGCCATCTTCAGCTGTTCACGCTCCAAAGGCTTCTTTCCCACTACTTCCAATCATGTCCACTTCTCCCCTATCCTAAAAAAATCCCTTCCTTGACCCAATGGCTCCCTCCCCCCATATCCCTCCTACCACTCCTCTCCAAATTCCCTGAGGGAGTTGTCTACACCTGCTGTCTCAAGTTCTTCTCCTGCAGTTTTCTCCTTGACTCCCTCCAATCTGGCTTCCATCCCCTTCACTCCACAGAAACTGCCTTCACCTCAAATTTAAATGTCTAAAACAATAACTCCCTATCTTCCCACCCAAACCTTGTTCTCCCCCTGGTTTTCCCATAACTGTAGACCGCACCACCCTCTTTCATACCTCACAAGTCTGCAATCTTGGTGTTATACTTGACTTATCCCTCTCATTCAACCCACACATGCAGCCTACCACTAAATCCTGTCATTTCAACATTCACAACATCACTATAACCCCCCCAACATTAATCTAAGGGCTTATCCTATCCCACCTTGATCACTGTATCGGCCTCCTTGCTGAACTCCCTGCCTCCTGTCTTTCCCCACTCCAATTCATACTTCACTCTGCTGCCTGGATCATTTTTCTACAAAAACGTTCAGAGCATGTCTCCCCACTCCTCAAGAACCTCCAGTGGTTGCCCATCCACCTGCACATCAAACAAACTCTTTACCATTGATTTTAAAGCACTCAATCACCTCGCCCCCTCCTACCTCAACTTGCTGATCTCCTACCATAGCCCAGCCTGCACACTCCGCTCCTTTAGTGCCAGCTTACTCGATCTGGTCTGTCTCAATGCCATCTTCTTGCCCACATCCCACCTCTGGCCTGGAACACCCTCCCACCTCATACCAAACAGACGATTGTTCTCCCCTCTTTCAAAGCCTTATTGAAGGCTCAGCTCCTCCAAGAGGCCTTCCCTGACTAAGGTCTCCTTCCCTTTTCTCCCATTCCCTTCTGCATCACCCTGACTTGCTCCCTTTATTCACTCACCTGCTCTCAGCCCCACAGCACTAATGTACATATCTGTAATTTATTTATTACATGTCTGCCTCCCCCTCTAGACTCTCAGCCCACTGTGGGCAGAGAATGCGTCTACCAAGTCTGTCAATAAACACCACTGGTTTATTGAGTGAATTAGAACCCAGGTCCTCTGACTCCCAGGCCTATGCTCTTTCCACTACGCCAGGCCCTAGAACTAAAAAATGTATTTATTCCCCTCCTCAGGAGTCATGCACATGGGTGACCTCATAGGTTTTGCTCATCTAATTGTAAATATTTTTATTTATCCGTAGCGCTCTGCACCCATTAAGTGCTCAATAAATACCACTGATCGATTGGGCGTAAACTCCTTGTGGGTATGAAACATAGTTCTTTATCCGGTATTTCCCAAATGTCTAGTACAGTGCACTGCACCAAGTGGGTACTCATTAAATCCTAATACTAGTTATTACTACTACCACTACTCTGTCTACTAGTAGCACCACTGCTTCTAGTACCATTATTAAAATTAATTCAATCGTATTTATTGAGCGCTTACTTCATGCAGAGCACTGTACTAAGCGCTTGGAATGTACAATTGGGCAACAGACAGAGACAATCCTTGCCCAAAAACGAGCTCACAGTCTAAATGGGGGAGACAGATAATGAAACAGAACACTGCAACCCTTACCAGTCCTATTCATTCATTCAATTGTATTTACTAAGCGCTTACTGTGTGCAAAGCACTGTACTAAGCGCTTCAGAAAGTACAACAATAAACAATGACATTCCCTGTCCACAGCTTCTGCTACTACTACCACCCCTCCTACATCATGGTGTAGTGGATAGAGCTGGGAAGCAGCGTGGCTCAGTGGAAAGAGCCCGGCCTTGGGAGTCAGAAGGTGGTGGGTTCTAATCCCAGCTCCGCCACTTGTCAGCTGTGTGACTTTGGGCAACCACTTAACTTTTCTGTGCCTCAATTATCTCATCTGTAAAATGGGGATTAAGACTGTGAGCCCCATGTGCAACAACCTGATCACCTTGTATCTCCCCAGCACTTAGAATAGTGCTTTGCACATAGTAAGCGCTTAACAAATGCCATCATTATTATTATTAGAGCACGGGTCTAGGAGTCAAAAGGTCATGGATTCTAATCCTGGCCCCGTCACTTGTCCACTGTGTGACCTTGGGCAAGTCACTTCACTTCTCTGGGCCTCAGTTACCTCGTCTGGAAAATGGGGGATGAGACTGGGAGCCCCACCTGGGACAGGGACTGTGTCCAACCTGATTTGCTTGGATCCACCCCAGTGCCTGGCACATGGTAAGCGCTTAACAAATACCAACATTATTATTATTACTATTACTCCTAATTCCTCTCTCATACTCAAAATGGAATCCTATCCCACACAGAGGAATGGAAAGGTGTGGTACTCTTCCCCCCACCCCCCATCAGTTCTCCCTGCAGATTTCATCTAAAAGTGCTAATGTGCCCTTCTCTTCTCCAGCCTCTTTCTTCCAAGAAGCTCTTAGCACTTTCAGATGCTGTTTCTCTGAACCTCCCAACAGCCCCACCAGTGGGAAGTGGCTCTGTTTACATTTGTTTTACACAAAAGAGAGTGGAGCCTCAAAAGTCACGACCTCACCCACAGGCTAATGGCAGAACCGGCACCTCGGCTCTCCAGTGGCCAACTCTAGACCAAATCCTTTGGCAATACGGATTTTTTTCCCCTCCATTTATAAACTAGAAACATGTGAACGCGATGGCACTGTATGAGTAAAAACAATTCTGGGGATGTCTATGAAATAGCAGCAATGCGGCCCTTAAGTCACCAGTCCTCACTGCGCTAGCTAGAGATCTTTAGACTGTAAACTCATTGTATCTACCAACTCTGTTGGACTGTAGTAATAATAATAATAGTGGTATTTGTGAAGTGCTATGTGCCGGACACTGTACTAAGCGCTGGGGTGGATACAAGCAAAATCAGGTTGGACACAGTCCCCGTCCCACATGGGGCTCATGGTCTCAATCCCCATTTTACAGATGAGGTCACTGAGGCCCAGAGAAGGGAAGTGACTGGCCCAAGGCCAAACAGCAGACAAGTGGCGGAGCTGGGATTAAAACCCAGATTGTACTCTCCTAAGCACTCAGGACAGGGCTCTGCACACAGTAAGCACTCAGTGACTGTCACTGACTGATTGGAATGTGTCTAGCAAATCTGTTGTACTCACCCAGGCGCTTGATATTAAGTTCTGTCTGCCCACTAGATTGTAAATTCATTCTGGGCAGGGAACTATCTATTGCTACACTGTACTCTCCCAAATGCTTAGTACAGTGCTCTGCATACAGTAAGCATTCAATATGACCAAATGAATACTCCAGCACTTAGTGTCAGGCACATAGTAAGCACTTAACAAATACTATTCTTCTTCTTATTCTTAGTACAGTGCTCTACAAACAGCAAGCACTCACTAAATTCCACGGATCAATCGATTGATCTGGGGTCCTGAGACTTATGCTTTGAGCTCCTGCCCATCCGAGGGGCTCTGCCCCATCTACTCGTCCCCGAACTTTGATATCGCAGACCACTTCCGCCTCCTTGAAATAATTTTTAGCCTCGGTTCTGTCACAATAGCGATCTGGTTCTTCTCCTACGTCTCTGGCTGCACCTTGTCTGTTTTTCTCCATTGTTTCCCCTTCTGCCTGTCCCCCCCTTACTCTGGATGTCCCTCGAGGCTCTGTTCGGGGCCCCCTATTCTTCTCACTCTACACCCCCTCTCCTGGGGAGCTTAGCTTCAGCTACCACGTCTCGGTGGAACTGATGAGAGACGGTATTGACTACTCCCGGACCATTTCACATAGATATCTGCAGCGGGAATCCTGACTTAGCCAATCATTTTCCCTTGAAAATGTCTTACCACTGAATGGGCCTGTCGAATGCTTAATGCGCTCACACGAGCATAATTATCTGTTTGTGGCTTATACCCAGCATTCCAAAATGTCGGTGTTTCCAAACACGCCATAGATCACGGAAAGCGAGGCATCTAGAATTTGAGCTTTTTACATTTGTGTCATCTTCAAAAGCTAGGTTCGGGGAGCGCCGTTCCGTTGCTATCCGCTATGAATAATTTAAAAATTAAATTGATTCTGAAACATCGTTACGGTAACATCTCTACGATCTGGATAGCGTTTTCTTTTTCCTAACTAGCCACATCTGTATACATTCTAGTCTATGAAAACCGACACCAGCTCTTTAGAACCCCGTTGAATAGCAAACTACTTGCGAACATCCCTAGTTTCAAAAACCGAGTGGCTCTTTACCTCCTTGCTATGGCAGGAATGAGCACAGTGGAAACAAAGATAATGCTGGTATTTATTAAGTGCCTACTATGTGCCAAGCTCTGTGCTAAATGCTGGGGTAGATGCTAGCTAGGCAAACAGTATTCATTTATTGCTATTATTTATTTATTGAGCGCTTACTGTGTGCAGAGCAATCGTATTTGAGCGCTTTCTGTGTGCAAAACACTGTACTAAGCATTTGGGAGAGTACAATATAACAATAAAACAAAAATAAAACAGTACTAAAGGATGGGAGTGGGTGATCTGGTGAACATATGGGCTGGGAGTCAGAAGACCTGGGATCTCCCAGGGAAGCAGCATGGCGTAGTGGATAAACCATAGGCTTGGGAGTCAGAAGCTCATGGGTTCTAATCCCAGCTCCACCACTCGTCTACTGTGTGACTTTGGGCAAGTCACTTCACTTCTCTGGGCCTCAGTTACCTCATCTGGAAAATGGGGATTGAGACTGTCAGCCCCATATGGGACAGGGACTGTGCCTAAGCTGATTTGCTTGTAGCTACTTCAGGGCTTAGTACAGGGCTGGGCATATATAAGTGGTTAAATACCATAATTATTATCGTTATATATCTGACAGACAGGAATTCAAAATCTTTCCAAAATCCTCACCTCCTCCCCAAGTTAATCATCCAGCTCCCTCAGCCACACCAACCCAACAGCCAACCCAGAATTTACAAACGTATTTATAATAATAATGGTATATGTTAAGCGCTTACTATGTACCAAGCACTGTTCTAAGTGCTAGGGTAGATACAAGGTAATTAGGTTGTCCCACATGGGGCTCACAGTCTTAATCCCCATTTTACAAATGAGGTAACTGAACCACTGTGAAGTTAAGTGACTTACTTAAGGTCACAGAGCAGACAAGTGGCAGAGCTGGGATTAGAACTCACGTCCTCTGACTCCCAAGCCTGGGTTCTTGCCACTAGGCCATCTCCTCTGAGCAGAGCACAGTATTAAGCATATGGGAGAGTACAGTGTAGTAGGGTGGCACAATCCCTACCCTCCAGGGGCATCCTTTCTAGGGGGAAAGACAGAAACTAAGTTACAACCTTTAATCAATCTATAAACACAACACAAAGGAAATAAAGTAATAGGTGTCCCCAATCCTCAATTGAAGGTCTTCATTTTGCATCCCTCTTTCTGCAATGGATAAATGCCCCTAAATCAGCAAATCCAAAATATATAACTTTTAATCAATATCTCAGCAAAACACAAAGAAAGTAAAGAAACAGGTGCTCTCCAATCCTGTTTATACAAATTCAACTTCAGATCTACATTTCACTTCCCTCTTTCTGCAATAGCTAAATGCCTCTAAACCAGCAAACCCAGAATATATAACTTTTAATCAATCTCTAAGCAAAACACAAAAGAAATCAAGAAATAGGTACTCTCCAAACCTGTTGATACCAATTCAACTTGGGGTCTACATTTCGCTTTCCTCTTTCTGCAATGGCTAAATGCCTCTAAACCAGCAAACCCAGAATATATCATTTTTAATCAATCTCTAAGCAAAACACCAAAGAAATAAAGAAATAGGTACTCTCTGATCCTGTATCTACAAATTCAACTTGGGGTCTACATTTTCTTTCCCTCTTTCTGCAATAGCTAAATGCCTCTAAACCAGCAAACCCAGAATATATAGCTTTTAATCAGTCTCTAAGCAAAACACAAAAGAAATCAAGAAATAAGTACTCTCCGAACCTGTTGATACCAATTCAACTTGGGGTCTACATTTTGCTTCCCTCTTTCTGCAATGGCTAAATGCCTCTAAACCAGCAAACCCAGAATATATAACTTTTAATCAATATCTAAGCAAAAACCAAAAGAAATCAAGAAATAGGTACTCTACAAACCTGTTAATACAAATTCAACCTGGGGTCTATATTTCACTACCCTCTCTGCAATGGATAAATGCCTCTAAGCCAGCAAATCCAGGATACATACTTTCAAAGGAGAGAAAGTTAGGTGGGAAAAGTGAATAATAATGATATTACCTTCGCAACTTCTGTCAGAGGCTGTTTTGCATTCTTCTTGGTCTTTTTTTTTTTTTTTTACCAAAACTGTTTGTTTAGGTGAACAATGAGAAGAGAAGGAGCTTGTGTGTGTGAGCTCCACGTTTGTTCTGCGTGGTAGGTAAACTTGGCATTTCAGTTCTCTATGCTGGGACTGTAAGCAGACAAGCCCACCTGAAGTAAATCAGGATTTAGGAAGCAGCTACCACACGTGCTTATCAGCTGCTCTGGCATTTAATGAGTAGGGTGCCTTTTGTGGAACTTAAAAACCCCAGGGATGGTGTTGAATAGCTCATTGCTTCCTCCTTAGGCTAGTCTGGAGTTTTTATAAAACTCAAGGTGCTCTTTAATCAACTGATTAATCAATCGATGGTATTGATTGAACTTTTCCCTTGTGCAGAGTCTTGGGCTAAGGGCTTGGGAGAGTGTGGTGCACTTTTAGCACCATTCCTGAGCCCCAAAAAGCTTAGGGTCTAGTGGATGAGCTTACAGAAAATACCGATAAAAACGATGATAATAACAGCGGCATTAGTTAAGTGCTTACCTTGTGCAGAGCACTTTATTATGCTCGGAGGTAGATACAAGATAATCGGTCCCTGTCTCACACGTGGCTCTAAGAAGGAGGGAGAATATGGTTCAATCACACACTTGTCTGCTGTGTGACTTGGGGCAAGCCACTTAATAATAATGATGATGGTATTTGTTAAGCGTTTACTATGTGCCAAACACTGTTCTAAGCACTGGGATAGGCACCAGCTTATCACGTTGTCCCACGTGGGGCTCACAGTCTTAACTCCCATTTTACAGATGAGATAACTGAGGCACAGAGAAGTTAAGTCACACAGCTGACACGTGGTGGTACCAGGATTAGAACTCATGACTTCTGATTCCCAAGCTCATGCTCTTGCCACTAAGCCACGCTGCTTCTCATAGCAAATCAGGGTGACACAGAAGGGAGAGGGAGGTAGAGGGAATGAGGGCTTAGTCAGGGAAGGCCTCTTGGAGGAGGGAGCCCCAAGATGGTGGACCTGGGTAGGGGGAAGGAAAGCCCTATCTTCGCTCATGTGGATTTGCAATAGAAGGAGGGACGGACACTGGAAGGCCTCTTGGAGGAGATGTCGAGGGAGCCCCAAGATGGTGGACCTGGGTGGAGGGGGGAGGGAGAGTCCCATCTTTGCTCGTGTGGATTGGCAACGTTTTTTCCTACAAAAACGGTCAGTCCGTGTTACCCTACTCCTCAAGAAACCCCAGTGGTTGCCCATTCACCTCCGTATCAAACAGAAACTCCTCCCCAGTGGCTTTAAAGCGGTCAATCACCCGGCCCCCTCCTACCTCACCTCGCTGCTCTCCTACTACAACCCAACCCACAGACTTTGTTCCTCTGATGACAACCATCTCACTAAATCTCCATCTCGTCTATCTCGCCCCAGACCTCTCGCCCACGTTTTGCCTCTGATCTGGAACACCCTCCCTCCTCATATCTGATGGACAATGGCTTTCCCCCCATTCAAAGCCTTATCGAAGGCCCATCTCCTCCAAGAGGCCTTCCCTGACTAAGCCCGCCTCTCCTTTTCTCCCATTCCCTTCTGTGTCGCCCTGACTCGCTCCCTTTATTTATCCCTCCCTCCCAGCCCCACGGCCCTTAAGTCCATATCTGTCACTTATTTATTTCTATTGATGCCTGTCTCCCCCTTTACACTATAAGTTTATTGTGCACAAGGAACGTGTCAGCTTATTGTTCTTTTGTACTCTTCCAAGTGCTTAGTACGTTGCTCCTAACACAGTGAGGGCCCGATAAATACGATCGACCGGCTGACTGCCTAGTCCCGTTGCCAGCTTTTGACTCGCCGACGTCTATAGTTGCCTAGGACCCACTACGGATCGGTCAAAATGCACGTGGTCAGGCCTCTGGAGGTCAATCGGCCCCTTTCCTTCTCCACCAAATGGGGGAAGGGACTCGCTCCCTCCGCACCTTATTCCGTGAGTAGTTTCCCGAGGAGCCGAGGGCCGCCTCCAGCGGTAAATCTGAACTTTCATGCTGTGGTGCACCGGGATGCAATTTGCTTCAAAGCGAGCATAAATCCCTGGCTACAGCTCATATTGGGGCGGGGGGATTGGGCTGGGGGGGATTGTTACATCAAAGTGGATCCCGTTCTTCAATCCCGGGGCTAGGCTCGGCCCGCTCCTTAGGTTTCGTAGAGCCCGGCCTGTGGTGGGCTCGAAATCGGACTCGCAGGACACATCGGCAGGATCGGCGGCTTCCCGCTCCCGTAAATCTTCGGACTTGGAAGCTCTGCGGGTGGGTGGTTAGAGGGGGGTGGTTGGAGGGGGATGGAGGGAGGACTGGTTGGCTTCTATTTTTATCAGCTCCCGTTGGCTCGACGTCCGTCCCCTCCCCCCCGTTCGGGTCCCTCCACTCCTGCAGTGACATCTACCGGCACTGGTGGAATCCATTCTCTCATTCGTCCATTCAATCGAATTCGTTCACTTGAAACCAGGCCGGGAAGCGGAATGTGGGGGCCAACCAGGCCTTTGGGCTTCTACGTAACTTCTCGTCCTTGAAAATGATAATCCCGAATGATTACGGTATTTGTTAGGCGCTTACTACGTGTCAGGCACTGTCCTGAGGTGGATACGTGCCAATCGGGTTGGATGCAGTCCCCGTCCCACTTGGGCTCACAGTCTCAATCCCCACTTGACAGATGAGGGAACTGAGGACCAGAGAAGTAAAGCGACTTGCCCGAGGTCACACAGCAGACAAGTGGCGGAGCTGGGATTAGAACCCATGACCTTTTGACTCCCAGGCCCATGCTGCTTCTCAAGGGGATATGTAACTTTCCGTTACCCTCTCCCTTTTTTTAATGGCATTCGTTCAGCACTTACCACGTGCCAGGCACTGTACTAAGCGCTGGGGTAGATCCACAAGTCGCTTTACTTTTCTGTGCCTCAGTGACCTCATCTGTAAAACAGGACTGAGACTGTGAGCCCCACGTGGAACAGGGACTGTGTCCAACCCAATTTGCTTGTGTCCAACCCAGGGCTTAGTACAGTGCTTGGCACATAGTAAGCGCGTAACAAATACCACAATTATTATTTATTATTATCCAAGCTAATCAGATTGGACCCAGTCCCTGTCCCATATGATAATAATGGTACTTAAGTGATTATTATGTGCAAGCACTGTTCTAATCACTGTGTTAGATACAAATTAATCAGGTTGGACACAGTCCCTGTCCCATATGGGGCTCCCACTCTTATCCCCATTTTACAGATGAGGGAACTGAGGCACAGAGAAGCGAAATGACTTTTCCGAGGTCACACAGCAGACTGGTGGCGGAGCCGGGATTAGGACCCAGGGCCTTCTTACTACAAGGGGCACGTGCGCTATCGACTAGGCTATGTGATCTTGTGTGACCTTGTATCTACCCCAGCACCTAGTACAGTGCTTAGCACTAAATAAACGCTTAAACATTCAGGCATTTAGAAGCAGTGTGGCCTAGTGGATAGGGCCCGGGCCTGGGAGTCAGAGGACCTGGGTCCTAATCCTGACTCTGCCACGTATCTGCTGTGTGATCTTGGGGAAGTCGCTTCACCTCAGCTATAAAATGGGGATGAAGGCTGTGAGCCCCATGTGGGACAGGGACTGAATCCAACCCGATCAGCTTGCATGTATCCCAGCGTTTAGTACATAATTGCTTAACAAATACCACAATTATTATTATTTTTACAGCAATCGTGATGTCATTTGCTCCAGCAAAGACGACAGGATGCTGGCAGCAGTGATTCCTCATGGTCTTTCAGAGGTGATAATTGCCTCAGATTTTATTATGAAGAACAGCTGCTAATGATATTGTTAAACCATAGCCATAGACTGTTTTGATTTCTCTTGCCATTTTTAAAACGGGCTTCGTACATTTACAAAAAAAACACAAACAGCCCAGGATACTTTTTGGAATTCTTTAAAATAGAGTAAAAAGCAATTTTCTGGGTTAATAATATAGCAAGAGGGGGAGTTGGTTGCTTATGGGAAATCCCTTCACGGAGTTAATTATGGCACTCTTAAGTGCTTCATGTGTGCTAAGCTCGGCAGTGGATATGAGATTCCACAATGCCTGACTAAAGGACACTGGGCTTGCCACTCATTTCATGAGAGGAGGGGAGGAAAGAAGACCCTTTCCCTACCTTTGCTGCTTCCACCTCTGCCATTTCTTGTCATTTGGCAGGATCTTTTCACCCATTCATTCAATCGTATTTATTGAGCGCTTACTGTGTGCAGAGCACTCTACTAAGAGCTTGGGAGAGTACAATACAACAGTAATTATAATGATGGCATTTGTTAAGTACTTACTATGTGCCAAGCACTGTTCTAAGTGCTGGGATAGATACAGGTTTATCCAGTTGTCCCACGTGGGGCTTAATAATAATAATAATAATAGTGTTGGTATTTGTGAAGCGCTTACTATCTGCAGAGCACTGTTCTAAGCGCTGGGGTAGATACAGGGTAATCAGGTTGTCCCGTATGAGGCTCACATTTAATCCCCATTTTACAGATGTGGTAACTGAGGCGCAGAGACGTTAAGTGGCTTGCCCAAAGTCACACAGCTGACAAGTGGCAGAGCTGGGATTAGAACCCGTGTCCTCTGACTCCCAAGCCTGGGCTCTTTGCGGGTAATAAGCGGATATAGCCCCTGCCCACAAGTTTATAGTCTAGTTTACAGTCCTATGAGCCTGCAGTGTAACAAATACCACTTTTTTTAAAAATGGTATTACTATTATTATTACTTCCTCCTCTTAGACTGTGAATCTCATGTGGGACGGGGACTGTGTCCAATTTATCTTGTATCTACCCCAGCGCTTAGTTCAGTACTTGAAACATAGTAAGGCCTTAACAAGTACCACAATTATTGTTATTATAGTTACAGGCCCACGAAAAATATCCGCTAATTTAATCGATGCATTAGTTGGGTTTTGAGCAAGTGCAGAAGAACGATAATGATCTCAATTTACAATGTCCGGCTCAATAGGAAAGAAAGGTATTCAAGCAAAACCCACTTTTACCTCCTGAATCCCTTATATCGTGCCCGGGATATAAACGCTGAAGCCAAGCTTCCTACGGCTATATTAATGAGAAATGTAATAATACATAACTGTAAACTAGCTTATAAGATTCCCAAATGAATTAGCAGGAAGAAAGTCATTTGTTATCAATTTGCATCAAATTTCAGTTTAGCGGAGAAACCCCCCCAAACTCCTTTTAATGAGCTCAATTCTCCCCACGTCCAGAAGCCTGGGCCTGGGCGTCAGAGAACTCGGGTTCTAATCCCTGTTCCGCCACTTACCTGCTAGGTCACCTTGAGCAAGTTGCTTCACTGGGCCTCAGTTTCCTCATCTGTGAATTGGGGATTAAGACTGTGAAACCCATGTGGGACATGGACTGTGCCCAACCTGATGATCTTGAGTCTACCCCAGCGATTAGTAGAGTGCCTGGCACTTAATAAGTGCTTAACAAATACTTTTTTTTTTTTAAAAAAAGCAGAAGTCTTGTGCTCAGACACAAGGGAGGCAAGGGATTCTTCTGTGGCAGACCAAGGAGGTGTTGGGAAGAGAGGAGAGGATCACCAGATTCATTCATTCATTCAATCGCATTTATTGAGCGCTTGCTGCATGCAGAGCATTGTACTAAGTGCTCAGGAAGTACAATTTGGCAACAAATAGAGACAATCCCTGCCCTTATCGGACTCACAGTCTAGAAGTGGGGAGACAGGCATCAAAACAAGTAAACAGGCATCAGTGGCATTATTATAAATAAAAAGAATTATTCTTCCAACACCACCCATCAACAGCGGGGAAAAACGTTACTTAAAATAAAGTCAACCCAAGATGATAACTGTTACTATTACTGCTACTAGTAATAATTGTGGAATTTGTTAATTGCTTTTGTTTGGCCGGGCACTGTACTAAGTGGATACAAGTGAATCAGGTTGAACACTGTCCCTGTCCCCCAGGGGGCTCACAGTTTCCATTCCTATTTTACAGATGAGGGAACTGAGGCCCAGAGAAGGGAAGTGACTTGCCCAAGATCACAGAGCAGACAAGTGGATGATCAGGGATTAGAACCCAGGTCCTTCTGACTCCCAGGCCCCGCGCTCTATCCACCAGGCCACACTGCTTTTGCGGCATCTACAACTACTTCCAAGTGCTTAGTACAGTGCTCTGCACACAGTTAAGGGCTCAATAAATACGATTGAATGAATGAACTACTACTAAACTACTACAACTATTCCCTTGTACCTAGACTGTGAGCACCATGTGGGTTAGGGATCGTGTCCATCCTGACGATCTTCTATCTAGCGTGGTTAAGTGGAAAGAGCATGGGTTTGGGCGTCGGAGGTCGTGGATTCTAATCCTGGCTCTGCCACTTATCAGTTGGGTGACTTTGGGCAAGTCACTTAACTTCTCTGTGCCTCAGTTACCTCACCTGTAAAATGGGGATAAAGACTGTGAGCCCCACGTAGGACCACCTGATTACCTTGTACCTACCCCAGCGCTTAGAACAGTGGTAGGCACAGAGTAAGTGTTTAACCAATACTATCATTATTATCATTATTATTATTATTATTATTAATCCAGTCCCAATGAATACAACAAGTCCCCCGACCCCTGACAGCCTCTCTCTGACATCCTGGCTCACACTTATCAAAATAAAACGCCAGTATCCAATTTCCATCTGTCATCTTCCGATACGAAGAACCTGACGCCAGATGTCCCGTCTTTCAGCTGAATATCCTCCTAGACTGTAAGCTTGTTGCGGGCAGGGAATGTGTCTGTTCTATGGTTCGAGCGTACTCTCCCAAGCGCTTAGTACGGTGCCCTGCACACAATAAGCTCTCAACAAATACAACTGACTGACTGATTGATGATATGTGGGGCATCACCTGCGGGGCCAAACCGGTGACCTGGCAGCAAGGACAGCGCGACACTTTCAGGGCCCAGGCACATTTGGAATGTAAATGGCCAGGAGAGTTGAGCACTAATTACTGAACACTCTGAGCATGGACACTGCCACTGGAGTGCTCGGGGAAATGTTGAACGGCTTCTGAGTTACCCGTCCCCCCCCTTTCCCGGCCCAACTGCTGATTTGCCAAGCCACTGATGAAGCCCCGCTTCCGAGCGTGATTTCTGGGGGTGTTGGGGCTATACTAGGTGTGGGGAGGGAGGAGGAGAGAGAAAATGGGAAGGGAGAGAGACAATGGGGAGGGAGGGAAAGATGGGGAGGGGGAGAGGAAAGGAAGAGCACTGAGGGAGGGGGAGAAGAATGATGAGGAGAGGGAGAGTGGAAAGGAGAGAAGAGAGCTCTGAGGGGAAGGAAGGAGAGAGGAGGGTATGGAGGAAACAGGATAGGGAAGGAAGACATCAGGGAGGGGAGAGAAAAGATTAGCAAAAACCCAAGGAGGGAAGAGAGACAAACTAGAGAGGAAAAGGTGCTCGGGTCTGAGTTGCTTATGCTTCCTTAACAATACACGTTCTTTCTGCCTGAGCTTTTCTGTAGAGATTCTCGATGTTCATTTTTGCCCCAGACTGTGGGATTTATAGAATTCTTAACCTTTGCTTTCTCCCTATAAAAGAAATGATTTCACCCCCGCACAATTTGAAGGCCAGTCATCCTAAAGCTGTCGATACTGCTAGTCCTGTTTGGAAGAAAGCCACGCTGCAGCTGTGGTACCCCCAGACTCTGTGTCCCCCCAGAAGACCACGTACCCCCATCCCCTCCTCAAACTGAAAAGAGGGGGTTCTCGCCGAGACCTATTTGAAGTCTGGGAGCCGGTGTTTTTAGTAGATACCTCCTGTTTCTCTGGGGGCAAATGAGTTCCTCCAGAATACAGGCTGATGATTTTCAGGATTATCGCCGGGGAGGATTTCTTTTTCCACAGGGGCAGGTCAAGTATGGGGTTCTGGAACAAGCTCCTAATAAATACAATTACTAATATTACTAATGCTAGCTCCTGCCACAAATTAGGCTCAGGGCACTGGGGAGAATGGTGAGGTAAGTCACTTTTAGAAAACACCGGCACATTAGCAGTCTAATCTCTACCTAGTTTTCTCCCGCAGTTTTCTTCTGCATTACCCCTATTAAGTACGCAAGCTATTATTATAAATCTAATGCACCCAACTCATCTGTTACGAAGGGCCCGGAGATGTGCCTGTCACCCATTCCATCCATACTAAATGAACCCAGGAGTGAATGTTTTGGTAAAACTAACCAAACAGGTGAAGCGTCAGGGAACAAGCAAAACAACAACAACATGAAATGACAAATTGATGAATCTCCACAAATAGATGGTGCGCCTAAATAAAAAAAATGGATAAAGATGTGAATGAAAGATGGGTTTTGTGATATATTGCAGGGACCAGTATGGACGTCTCACATGATTCCTCCACTCAGCTTATCAAAGGGTCCAGCTGCAAGCTTGATTCTTCCGTCAATTGCTTGACCTTTGAAGATGTACATTGCCGGCAGTCTTTCCGGTTTATTTTCTAAATAAGGTACACTGTGCGAGCAGGGTGGGGAGGACGAGATTGGTTTTTATCACTGCCTATTTGCTTCTTGGGCTGTGCTACGGCAAAACAAGGCGTTAGGTTTAGATCGTGCGGCTGGTGTCTGCTTACTGTCATATTGTATTCTCCCAAGCGCGTAGTCCAGTGCTTTGCATGCAGTAAGCGCTCAATAAATGTGAACGAACGAATGAATGTCGTTAAATCCCGCTCTGAAAAACGTTTGGTGCCGAGTTTCTCTCTGCCGTGGTTCCTGCCACCGAATTCTCCTGGTTGAGAGGGGAGTAACCTAATGGAAAGAGCATGGGCCTGGGAATCAGGAGACTGGGTTCTAACCCCAGCTCTGCCACTTGCCTGCTGTGTGACCTTGGGGAAATCACTTCTCTGAGCCTCAGTTACCTCATCTGTAAAATGTTGATTCAATACCTGTTCTATCTTCCCCCTAGACTGTGAGCCCCATGTGGGACAGGGACAGAGTCAGATCTGACTACATGGTATCTTACCCAATGTTTAGGACGGTGTTTAGCACATAGTGCCTAGCAAATACCACAATTCTACTAAACCAGACCCTGAATTGCGGGAGGGGTCGGGGAAGGGAGGAAGTGGAAAGGCTTTGGACTAAATGGGAGGTTTAGTGGCCACCTTGGAAATATGGGATTATCTGAAAACTCTAGTGCTTATCATCATCTGCAAAATGAGGATTCAATCCTGTTCCCCCTTCCTCACAGGCTGTGAGCCCCAACTGGAACGGCGATAGTGTCCGATACGCTTATACTCTACCCCAGGGTTTAGTACAGTGACTGCCACATTGTAAGAGTTTAACAAATACCATGATTGTTAATATTAGACATGTGGGACAGGGACTATGTCCAATCAGATTAACTTGTATCTACACCAGCGCTTAGAACAGGGCTTGACACATAATAATCACTTAATCCCATAGTAATAGTTATTATTGTTGTATCGGGACGGGCATAACAATAATAATAGTATTTGTTAGGTGCTTACTATGTGCCGGGCACTACACTAAGCACTGAAAACTGTCACTTCTAAAAGAAAAAGGATCACATAACATTCAATTTCAAATTCCGGGACCTGTGATGTCATCACTTTGCAGTCCTCATCTTGATGATGTGTGTGATGTCATATACCTCATCTGGAAGTGGGAAGGGATGACAGTGACCCCACCACATCCCTTTGATGATAATTCCCTTCAGGCATCCTCAAATGTTAGCCAGAGCAGCTGCATTTTCAATTTGAGATTGTGGGGATCGCACACAATCACTGGTATTTATTTAGCGCTTACTATGTGCAGAACACTGTACTAAGCAGTACAATATAACAGAGTTGGTAGACACGCTCCCTGCTTGTAATGAGTTTACAATCACCTGGACCTCTAGGGACACCTCTTCCCAAGTTCTTGAATGGGCCTACTCACTCCTAGGGCATTCACGTGAGGTCTTCTTGCATCCCAGTTGCTCACTGGTAGTTACTGGGCAGTTCCTCCCCAGGTAGTCAGGAGGAATATATGGTGGAGTTGAGACCCACTGTGCAAGGGATAGAGGATGTTTCCAGGTGGTGGGGAGGAGAGGAGAGAAAAGCCTTAGAAAAAGAAAATTAGAGAAGCAACAAGGCCTAGTAGAAAGCTCCTTGTGGATAGGGGTGTTATCTACACTTTTGTACAGACCCAAGTGTATAGTAAAGTTCTCTTTAAGTGGAGGAGCACCTTGGCCTAGTGGAAAAAGCATGGGGCCTGGGTTCTAATCCTGACTACACCACCTAGTTGGGGGTGATCTTGGGCAGCTCCCTTAGCGTCTCTGGGGATCAGTTACCTCATCTATAAAATGGGGATTAAGACTGAGAAGCCGGTGGGACAGGGATCTACAGGGAAAGCAGCACGATGTAGTGGATACAGCACGGGCTTGGGAGTCGGAAGGTTATGGATTCTAATTCCCGCTCCACCACTTCTCTGCTGTATGGCCTTGGACAAGTCGCTTCTCTGGACCTCAGTTCCCTCATCTGTCAAATGGGGATTGAGACTGTGAGCCCCATGTGGGAGAGGGACTGTGGCCAATCTGATTTGCTTGTATCCATCCCAGGGCTTAGTACGGTGCCCGGCATAGTAGGTGCTTAACAAATACCATATTTTATTATTATAACTATGTCAGACAGGGACTGTGCCCAGTCCAATTACCTTGAATCTACCCTGGTGTTTATTACAGTGCCCGACACACGGGAAGCACTGAATCAATACCATTAAAACGGTAAGCGCTTACTGTAAGTTCATTGTGGGCACGGACTGTCACTGTCGATCGCTGTTTCGTTCTTTCCCAAGCACTTAGTAGAGTGCTCTGCACACAGTAAGCGCTTAATACATACGATTGAAGGAATGAATGAATAAATGGCATCCCCTGAAGGGTGGAGAGAGCTCAGGTTCTCCGGTTCTGAGTTCCTCGAGCACCTTATTAAGAGACCATGGTTCCTTCCTTCATTCAATCGTATGTATTGAGCGCTCACTGTGTGCAGAGCACTGTACTGAGCGCTTGGGGAGGACACTTGGGCAGCAGACGGAGCCAATACCTGGCCAACAACGTGCCCCCGAGCCCGCCCGGCCCGACACTTCGGCTCCCCTCGACGCCGTGCGCATGCGTCAGTGCCCTCGGGGCGCCTTTCGGCGGGAGCGGCCCCGGTGCCCCCGGGCGGCGGAGATGGAGGAGGAGCGGCGGCAGAGGGGTCAGAGGGGAGTCCCGAGGGGCGGCTCGGCCAGCCCGCGCTCGCGCGGCCTCGGGAGGGGAGAGGATGCCGGTGGATGCGAGGCGGCGGGCGGGCCGGACGGAGGGGATGGAGGGCGGGGAGCCCGGCGCATGCGCAGGGCCGCCCCGCTCGGCCCGGGGGCCGCAGCTCGGGACCGGCTCGGTTGAGTGGCGGCCCGCCCCCCTCCCCCCCCATCCCGCCTCTCCAATTCTCTTACCGTCCCCGATCCGGTCCCTGTTCCTGCTCCCCACATCGTGCTCCCGATTCTGGCCCAGCTCCTGCCCCGATCCTGCCCCCCTCCTGCCCCAATCCTATTCCTGCTCCTGCCCCGATCTTGCCCTTGTCCCTGTCCCCATCCTGGCCCCATCTTGCCCCTATCCTGTTCCTGACCCTGATCCTGCCCTGATCCTGCCCAGATCTTGCCCCTGCTCTTGCTCCCATCCTGCCCCAATCCTGCCCCTGCTCCTGTCCCGATCCTGTCCCTGCACTTGCCCCCGTCCTGTTCCCGCTCCTGCCCCGGTTCCTGCCCCGATCTTTCCCCTGCCCCCATCCTGGCCCCATCTTGCCCCTGCTCCTGCCCCCGTTCTGCCCCTGTTCCTCCTCCTGCTCCAGATCCCGTACCTTCTGCCCCTAATCCAGCTCTTGTCCCGCTCCTGTTCCGACTCTTCCGCTGCCCCTGCCCCTGCCTACCACGATTCCCCCGGCTGCTGGCAGAGAACAAACCCACCTGGACGGGCCGGCAGGTGGGGAGACAAAGGTGAGGCCCCAGCAAGCAGCCAGCCTGCAGAGCGGCCAGCGAGATGATAATAATAATAATGGTATTTATTAAGTACAGTGCCAGGCACTGTACTAAGCGCTGGAGTGGATACAAGCAAATGGAGTTGGACACAGCCCCTGTCCCAGGTGGGGCTCACAGTTTCAATCCCCATTTTCCAGATGAGGAAACTGAGCCCCAGAGAAATGAAGTGATATGCCCAAGGTCACACAGCAGATAGGTGGCTTTGGGCTTTGGGAAGCAAACCAGATTGGCGGGAGGAGGGAAAGACATCCAGGCCGGACGCCTTTATTCCCGGTCTCCCGCTGGGAACGGAACGCGCCCGCTCGGAGCCAATGAACAAACTTTCCCATAGATCGATGGCATTTATAATTCTATTGATCTATTTTGATGCCATTGACGCCTGTCTACTTGCTTTGTTTTGTTGCCTTTCTCCCCACTTCTAGACTATGAGCCCGTTGTTGGGTAGGGATTCATTCATTCATTCGATCGTATTTATTGAGCACTTAGTGTGTGCAGAGCACTGTACTAAGCGCTTGGAATGTACAGTTGGGCAACAAATGGAGACAATCCCTACCCGACAACGGGCTCACATTCTAGAAGGGGGGGAGACAGACTACAAAACAAAACAAGTAGACAGGCATCAAAAGCATCAATATAAATAAATAGAATTATAGATATATGCACATCATTAGTAAAATAATAAATATGTACATACATACACAAGTGCTGTGGGGCAGGGAGAGGGGTAGAGTGGAGGGAGGAGGAGCAGAGGAAAAGGGGCTCAGTCTGGGAAGGCCTCCTGGAGGAGGTGAGCTTTCAGTAGGGCTTTGAAGGGGGGAAATGTGCTAGTTTGGCGGATGCAAGGAGGGAGGGCATTCCAGGGCAGAGGGAGGACGAGGGCCAGGCGAGAATGAGGCAGAGGAGATTAACGACAGAGGAGCGGAGTGTGCGTGCTGGGCTATAGAAGGAAAGAACAGGTGAGGTAAGAGTGGGCAAGCTGACGCAGGGCTTTGAAGCCAATAGTGAGGAGTTTTTGCTTGGAAGGCTGGGAATTTCCTCTCCCTGAGGTCTTTAAAAACCTACATGCATTCTTCTCTAATAGTAATGATCATGGTAGTTACACTTACTATGTACCAAACACTGTGGTGGATGCAAGATAATCAGGTCATGCACAGTCCCCGTCCCCCTCACTAGGCTCACAACTCAAAAGGAGGGAGAATAGGGATTGGGTCCCCATTTTACAGAGGAGGAAACAGAGGCCCAGAGAAGTGAAGGGATTTGGCCAAGGTAACACAGCGGGAGTTAGAACCCAGGTCTCGGCTCCCAGTTCCGTGGTCTATCCACCAGGTCATGCCGCTTCTCTCCAGTTAGGCTGGAAACATCTTGTGGGTAGGGAAAGTGGCACATACTGTGCACCGGACCAAATGGGCGTTCAGTAAATGCTTCTACCGCTACTTGGGGTGTGGGAGAAGGAGGAGGGATGGGGCTTTGTGGGCCAGTGAAAACAAACGGCCCTTAATAGCGAAAGCGGATTAGCCTGGGCCCATCCTATGTATTGGAAATGGATGTGACGTTCATTCAATCAAATTTATTGGGTGCTTACTGTGTGCAGAGCACTCTACTAAGTCCAGTAGAGTCTTGGAGAGTCCAGTGAAACAATACAACAGACACATTCCCTGCCCTCAGCGAGCTTACAGTCTAGAGGACTTGCCAAAGCTGAAAAGGGGACTTTGACAGATAATAATAATAACCGTTCTGGATAGAGCCCAGGCCTGGGAGTCAGAGGGACCTGAGTTCTAATCCCAGCTCTGCCACGTCTGCTGTGTGACTTCACTTCTCTGGCCCTCAGTTCCCTCATCTGGAAAATGGGGATTAATACGGTGAGCCCCATGTGGGGCAGGGACCGTGTCCAACCTGATTAACCCGTCTCTACCCTAGCACTTAGAACGGTGCTTGGCGCATAGTAAGTGCTTAACTAGTACCATAATTATTATTATAATTATTATTTGTCCCCACATAATTGCCTTGGTTGCAGCGTTTCCCCCTCCTCCACCCACACGCTGGTTTTTAAGGAGGAAATAAGAGGGTGTTGTTTCTCCTCAGCCATAGCAGTGCTTGTTGAAGCAGAAGAGGAGCAGCGTCGGGATCTCCCGTTACAGGAAGCAGCTCGGACTTGTGCATAGAGTGCGGGTCTGGGATTCAGAAGGTCATGGGTTCCAATCCCGGCGCTGCCTCTTGTCTGCTGTGTGACCTTGGGCAAGTCGCTTCACTTCTCTGGGCCTCAGTTCCCTCATCTTCAGACTGTGAGCGCTATGTGGGACAGGGACTGGGTCCAACCCGACTATCTTGTATCTACCCCAGTGCTTAGAAGAGTACCTGACTCATAGTAAGCATTTAAAAAATACCCTTATTATTATTATTACAGGCTGGCGGAGACTTGTAGAGTGCTCAGTAATTATCACTGATTGATTGATGTGGGGTGGGAAGAGGAGGAGGAGATTGGGAGTGAGGAGGAATTTAACCTAATTCATTCAGAATCTACTCAGTCTCAAGTACTCGCTTACCTTTCTCTTCCTTCTCACACCTGTCTTTCCCCCTTCTCTTTTTTCTCTTGCTCCCCTTATTTACAAACTTAATTCCCCCCATAATAGCTCCTTCCCTGTTGTTGTTTTTAATGGTATTTCTTAAATGCTTTCTATATGCCAAGCACTGTACTAAGCACTGAGGTATATAATAATAATGGTATTTATTAAGCGCTTACTATGTGCAAAGCACTGGGGGGACACAAGCTAATTAGGTTGTCCCAAGTGGGGCTCACAGTTTTAATCCCCATTTTACAGATGAGGTAACTGAGGCACAGAGAAGTGAAGTGACTTGCCCAAAGTCACACAGCTGGCAAGCGGCGGAGCCGGGATTAGAACCCACGACCTCTGACTCCCAAGGTCGGGCTCTTTCCACTGAGCCACGCTGCTTCTCTAGTATATACAAGCTGATCAGGTGGGACACTGTCCCTGCTTCTCAGGGGGCTCACAGGTTTAATCCCCATTTTACAGATGAGGTAACTGAAGTACAGGGAAGTGACTTGCCCAAGGGCACCTAGCCAGATAAATGGCAAAGCTGGGATTAGAACCAGGTCTTCTGACTCCTAGGCCAGGGCTCTATCCATTAAGCCTTGCTGCTTCTAACAGATCAAATCTCCTCCGCAGCCTGGGGAGTCTCGCCTCTGAGAAAATGCCGAAGCCCCGGACCGTTTTTCTTTTTAAAATCATTAAATGGCGTGGGCCTTCGAACTTGTGCATCAGTGCTCGGTGACCCTTGCAGGAAGGAGAGGCCGCTTTGGCGGCGGCTTCCACAGAGAGACAGCCCGCAGAGGGGTCTCACTAGAAACAGGGTCAGTTCCTGGGTAGCTACGTGGGGATCTTTAACGCGAACGCGCCCTTTTCACCTCAGGAGCAAAGGAGTTTAGTCGGTCACCCAGGAAGATTGAGGTTCTCGAGGCAGTAATGCAGATTTGGTAACCGCCGGAGGGTTTGGGAGAAGCTTGGATGCCGCCATGGCTCACGGGCCTAACTTGAAAGAAGGCATTCTTCCCCTGTGGGGTAGGTTCCTGTGTGCACGAGACTGTTCATGTGTGTAATTAGTATGTTTCGGTGGTTGGCCAGAAACTGGAGAAGCAGGAAAGAGAGGCGGGAATCAGAAGCAGCGCGAAAGAGGGTTGGGGGGACCTGGAGATTAGGAAAGGAGTAGCCAGAAGTAATAATAATAATTATAGTATTTAAGTGCTTACTATATGCCAGACACTGTACTAAGCGCTGGGGTGGAGACAAGCAAATCGGGTCAGACTCAGTCCCTGTCCTGCAGGGGCCCACAGCAAGTGAAGTGACTTGCCCAAGGCCACACAGCAGACAAGTAGCAGAGCGGGGATTAGAACCCATGACCTCCTGACTCCCAGGCCCGTGCTCTATCCACTCCGCTTTGCTGCTTCCCACTCTAGGCGTTGAGAGTGGTGTTTAAGCTCCTCGAGGGCAGAGATTGTGTCATCTAACTCCACTGTACTCTCCCGAGGGTTTAGAACTGTGCTCTGCACACGGTTTAGCAGTCACTAAATACAACTGATTGATTGATAGCATTAATTAAGAATCTGCTGGGTGCAAATGCGGAATTGAGTGCTGGGAAGAAATACCCTGGGTGAGGATTGGACAAGGGCCCCTGAAGCGGCTTACAATAAAGCCGGGGAAAGGGCCGGAGAGAGAGAGACACACAGAAAGATAAAATGATAAGAACACAAAGAACACATAACAGAGGAGGAAAGGGAGAAACGTAAAAATAAGAACATAACGAGCCGTCGGGCCCCGGGGCTAAAAAAAGCAGAGATTTGGGTTCTTGGCAGTTAGGAGTCCATCAGTGATCAGCCGCAACCATGGTCCATTCTTCCATAAAGCAGAGAATAGAACCAGGACTAGGGGGTTTATTATTACTATTACTACTACTATTACTAATAATAATAGCATTTGTTAAGCGCTTACTATGTACCAGGCACTGAATTAAGTGCTGGGGTGGATACAAGCAAATGTGCTTGGACACAGTCCCTGTCCCCCGTGGGGCTCACAGTCTCCACCCCCATTTTACAGATGAAGACACTGAGACCCAGTGAAGTGAAGTGACTTGCCTAAGGTCACACAGCAGGCAAGTGGCGGAACCAGCATTAAAACCCATGACCTTCTGACTCCCAGGCCTGCTTCCCGTATTATCGTATTCCCATATTATCAAGAGGACGTAGGGTCATTGGTAGAAATCTGATACTTTCTCTTAAAGGGCACCCACCCTGTGCATTACAAGTTACGGCTAGTTAAAATACTATCAATCAATCAAATAATAAATCATAAATCCACTGGGCCACGCTGCTTTCCCTTTGCTTCCTCGGCTCTCGTCCCTCCTGAAGCTTCTGCTCTAAAAGAGGCACTCCCTTCTCGAGGGCTAGGGTCATACCGGCATCTCCTCAGCAACCGACTCCCAGTTTTCAGCTGCCACACAGCATTGACTGAGGCTTTATAATAATAATGATAATAATTATGTATTTGTTTAATCGGGTCTTTAAAACATCACATCCCCATCTTCCAGAGGGGGAAACCGAGGCAGCAGAAGGATGAAAGTCCAAGGTGACTCATCTAGCCGAGAACCTAGGTGTCCTGGATCTCAGTTCAGTGCTCATTCCATTAGCGTCTCTACTCCCTAATTAATTTTCCAAGTATAGGTATACTCTCATTTAATTTTTTTCCTGAGTCTGCTTCTCCCTAAATGCCCTCCACCCCCTCAACGAAGCCCTCGCTCCTTTTCCTCTCAGCATTCAAAAGGAAAATCGACCCATTTATTGCCGTTTGATCAAAGAGAAGTAACCCTGCCAGGTGTGAAGTGGCTCTGAGTAGACCAGAGCAGAAGTGTCCAGGACATGAGAGCCAGAAATATTAGGCGTTCCAGGAATGCAATTAAATGATCCAATTAAAAGGTCCTGCTTAGGGGGATCGAGTGAATTCTTTTTCCTACGCTCTCAGAGGAGAACAATGAGATTGGTACCAGCAGCCTTTTTTTTTTTCAATGGTATTTGTTAAGCGCTTACTATGTGCCAGGCACTGTTCTAAGCTCTCGACAGATATAAAGTAATCAGAGTGGACACAGTCCACGTCCCACGTGGGGCTCACAGTCTTAATCCCCATTTTAAACTCACTGGGGGCAGGGAATGTGCCTGTTTACTTTTATATCGTACTCTCCCAAGTGCTTAGTACAATGCTTTGCACACGGTAAGCGCTCCATACATACGATTGAATGAATGAATTTTACAATGAGGTAACTGAGGCACAGAGAAGTTAAGTGACTTGCCCAAAATCACACAGCAGGTGAGTGGAAGAGCCGGGACTAGAACCCAGGTTTCAAAGCCATCCTAGGCCGCAGTGCAGTGGAGTAAGCACACGATAAAAGCCACGGATTGACTGATTGATCGATCGACATACATTGTCTGACCCAAACATTAATAACAAAAATCGCGAGAGCCAGCTTAGCTGTTCTGTACTCCTCTCTGCATCTTCTTCCCTCTCCCCCAGAATAAGTTCAACTGGAGGGATGGAAACAGTTATTATTCAGTCGTATTTATTGAACACTTACTGTGTGCAGAGCACTGTACTAAGCACTTAGGAGAGTACAGTACAACTGATTTGGTAGACATATTCCCAGTCCACAATGAGTTTACAATCTAGAGGATTTGCTTGTACCCACCCCAGGGTTTAGTACGATGCCGGGCACATAGTAAGCGCTTAACAAATACCCTAATTATTATAATAATTATTATAACAATAAAACAGTCCACCTTCCCACTATCCCTCTTCTCCCCTTAACAGAGGGGAGATAGTGAGATTCTGGGATCTGCCCGGCCCAGGGCCCCGGGAATATCTGTACGCGGGTTCCCTAAACCTGTCCCCCCCAAGGGGGCAAAGTTCACCACCCATCCCCTCCTCGATTCACGGAAACTGGGTTTTTCCAAACTCTCTGAATTGCGTCCCCTCCCCCACCCAACCCCAGCGAGCTCCGTGCAAATGCCTTCAAAGTTGATTCTTTAAACAGCGCCAATCTCGGGGCGGTTCTTTCTTTAAATCATAAACTGTTTTGAACTCAACCTTTTGATTTCCTCCCAATTATGATTTCTGGTGTGTTTTCCAGAGGTTTACAACCCCGGCATCTGATTAGACACAAAGCTTGGGAATAAAGCCCTGTTTTTCCCTTCATTAAGGACACAAAGGGTTCCTGTGTAAGCCAGCAGTACTCGGCGATTTAATACAGCTTTACATTCTAAATCACACCCTGGCTCTTGGCAAAAAAAAAAAAAAAAAAGGGCAGATTTGGGAGTGAATCTCGACCCGTTTCCTTGCCGCCAGCAGCACCCCGGCAGATTCCGGCAAATTCCCTCGCCACGGAGAATGAGCGGTGGATTAGGCCGGGCCCTCTTATGTCGGACTCTTATATTGTTCTATTGTACTCTCCCAAGCGCTTAGTACAGTGTTCTGCACACAGTAAACCCTTAGTAAATACCATTAACTGATGAAGGAAAAATCTGTGCGACACTGGGGTCCTAATAGCTCTTTCCCTCTCAGAGTAGCTCCTAGGAAACATCTCCATCAAGAGGCCTGCGCTGATTAAGCCCTCCTTTCAATGAATGAATGAATGAATCATATTTATTGAGCGCTTACTGTGTCCAGAACACTGTACTAAGAACTTGGGAGAATACGCTATAACAATATAACAGTTGGTAGATACATTTCCTGCCCAAGATGAATTCACAGGCCAGCGGGGGAGACAGGTGTTAATATAGGTAAAGAAATTACCAATATGGACATAACTGTAGGGCTGAGGGAGGGGTGAATAAAGGGAGCAATTCAGGGCGATGCAGAAGGGAATGGGAAAAGAGGAGATGGTAGGTCAGGGAAGGCCTCGTGGAAGAGATGGGCCTTCAGTAAGTCTTTGAAGGCAGGGAGAGTAATCGCCGGTCAGATATGAAGAGGGAGGGAGTTCCAGGCCAGAGGCGGGACGTGGGTGAGAGGTCGGCGGCGAGATAGACGAGATCGAGGTACGGCGAGTGGGTTGGCATTAGAGGAGCGAAGCGTGAGGGCTGGGTTGTAGCAGGAGAGCAGCGAGGTGAGGTAGGAAGGGGCAAGGGGTCTGAGCGCTCTTTTCCCCGGCTCCCTCTCCCTTCTGAGTCGTCTCCGTGCTTGAACCTCCGGGATGTTTGGTATTCACGCCCCCATCAGTCCCACAGCACTCATGTCCACGTCTTTCAATTATACGTCGTCAATTATTGATATTAATGTCCGCCTCTCCCGCTAGCCTGGGAGCTTGTTGGGAGCTGGGAGCATGCTCACCAACGCTGTTATATTGTACTCTCCCAAGTGTTTAGTACAGTGCTCTGCTCACATCAAGTGCTCAATAAATACCTGTGATCGATTGGGTTACCACTCACAGCGCCTCTGTGTTTTGAATCGGGCGGGTCTGTTGCGGGGAGAATCGTTCAGTCGTATTACTTGAGCGCTTACTGTGTGCAGAGCATTGCACTGTATTAAACGCTTGGGAGAGTATAATACAACAGTAAACAGACGTATTCCCTGCCCACAACAAGCTTACAGTCTAGAGGGGAATCAGTGTGCTCTGTCCTCAGGAGAGTACCGTAGACCGAAGCTCGCTGTGGGAAGGGAACGTTTAATTAACTCTGTTGCGTTATCCTCTCCCAAGCGCTTAGTACAGTGTTCGGCACACAGTAAGTGCTCCATAAATTGCATGAATTGATCAATCGAATGATTATGCTAAAGTAGATATGATCCCTGCCCTCAAAGAGCTTACGAACTAGCCAGTCAGGGCAAGTCTGCACGGCCAAGTGGATAGAGCAGAGGCTCCCGATCAGGACCCCTAGGTTCTAATCCCGGCCCTTCCTTGTGCCTGCTTGGGAGAGTCTCTTAACTTCTCAGGGCTTCAGTTTCCTCTTCTGTAAAATTGGGATTAAATACCCCTTCTCCCTCCCCCTTAGACTGTGAGCCCTTTTTGGGACAGGGGCCAAGGCCCATCCAATTCTCCTCTATCTTCGCCAGGGCTCGGCACGTGGCGAGTACTTAATGAACACCACAGCTCTGACTGTTTCATGATTCCATCCCCAGACCCGGTGACCCAAAATGGAGATTTGACCTTCAACGAGTTTCACTTCTGAAGCCAGAAGTCCCCTCAGGTTGCTTGTGGTTAGCAGATCTGTGGTCTCCCACTAAAGAGCCTGCCGTGTTTATTTGAACTCCGTCTACCGGTTTTGCGTTCGGCGTCTGATTTTCTTCCAGTTATGCCTCCCGACAGTTTCGGTTTTCAAAAAAAAATCCATTTCTCCTACGCGGATACGAAAAGCTGAAGTTTATCAGTTGGAGAGAGTGTTTGCGATGGCGTAGAGGGACTATAAAGGCTTTATCGCCGCGACTCTGAACGTATCGCCCTTCCTCACAAGAGTAGGGAACCCGGTCGAATTATGCCGAGTCTTCCCAAACAGGTGGCAATAAGAGCTTTATAGCCCACCACACCGCCGCAGATCCTGTGCGTGCCGCTCACGTGTCTTATTTCGTTAGCTTTCTGAAGTCTCCCTCTGTTTTATTTTGACCCTTTGGGTTCCTATGGAAACCAAAATTGGGGGTTGGGGGGGGTCCTCGTGGTTCAGGCGGTCCGGTTTACCCCTGCCACGGGAGACGACGTCCGCTTGCCGAGACGTGAGGATCGTCACGACGGCTTAATGGTGACCACCAGTGAGATGGGGATGCTCAGATTTTCCCAGTACGCTCTTGGTAGGCGGCCACCGAGTCCATTTCACAGATGGGAAGACCCAGGCCACGAAAGCCGTCTCGCACAGTTCCTCGGCAGGTCTTTGGCAAAAGTACCAACTCTGGGGGTGGGGGGGGGAGGAGGAGATGTGACATTTAACCACTAACCACACGTCGTCCTTTCAGCGGGGAACCCACGCTTTCCGATGATTACCGAGTTGTCATCCTCTCTTCGGAAGCCCGAGGCCAGACTGCAGTGCCATCTTCTGGCAAAAGCAGAGCTAGCCGACTTGCCCGTGGCCGGCGGGAGCCCGATGGCCAGTAGACCGCCACCGGGGCCTAGTGGATAGGACACGGGCCTGGGAGACAGAGGGACCTGGGTTCCAATCCCAGCTACGCCACCGGTCTGCTGGCTGACCTTGAGCAAGCCGCTTCGCTTCTCCGGGCCTCAGTGACCTCATCTGTGAAATGGGACACGGACCGCGGCCAACCTGATTAGCTCGAATCTACGCCAGCGCTTAGATCGGTGCTTGACATCTGATGTAATGCCGTCATTATATCTTTAGGTCATCCATTTCCCTGATCTGGAATGACTGGCTCTCCCTGTAGACTCTAAGCTCCATGTAGGCAGGGACCACCAACTCTGTCGTATCTTCACTGCCCCGCCAGGAGCGGAGAGAGCGAGGCACGGCAAGCGGGTTGGTATTAAAGGAGTGAGATCTGTGGACTGGCGTGAAGATCGATACTAATTCTCCCACACGTTTAGTACAGCCCTGTGCGCCCAGTGAGAGCTCAGTAAATACCCCCGATTGATGGATTGGCTGCGCAGGATTTCAGGGAAGGAGAGGCAGATATCCTAGGATGTGTCTTCCTCAGAGACCTCTTTGAGTGCTCTATGAATTCAGGATTTCCAGGTTCCAGCAACTGCAAAGATTCTAAATTCCAGGAGGAAGGTTCTCGTTCCCTAGGTGAGTGATAGAGAGCCAAACCAGATTCAGTCCCATTTCCTCCCGACGTCCCTCTGCGGCGTGAGCAGCAGCGTGACGTAGTGGAAAAAGCAGGGGCCTGGGAGTCAGAAGGACTCAGGTGTGACCTCGAGCAAGTCACTTCACCTCTCAGGGCCTCAGTTACCTCATCTGTAAAATGGGGATTAAGAGCGTGAGCCCTCCGTGGGTCAGGGATTGTGTCCAACCCGATTAACTCGTACCTACTCTAGAATTTAGAACGGTGCTTGGCACATAATAAGCACTTAACAAATACCGTAATACTTATTATTACAATCTAATGGGAGAGACAGACACCAAAATATATTACGGAAGAGGGGACAAGAGTGAGTGTAAAGATACATAGGTGCTGGATGTGTTTGAGAGAGATGGTGAGTTGCTAAGTGCTCTGCACACAGTAAGCGCTCGATAAATACAATTGAATGCATTGAATGAATGTAGAAGGAAAGGAAAATGTAGCAGACGAGAGGTAGAGCCGAGATTAAAACGCAGTTCCTCTGGCTCCCAGGCCCGGGCTACATTCGCAAGGCCTCGAGTCTGTCTTTCCTCCGTGCTTTGAAACCGCCCTACCACAGGTCCCAGATTGATAAGAGACAGTTTATTTTTGCAACTCAAGGACAGTCATGTTACTTCGTGGTACTAATTCTAAAATTTATGTTGTTTTTTCTGGCCGAACACTCCCAGCAATCCTTTATCTCAGCCAGTCTGCTCGGCTGTTTAAATATTGTAAAAATAGTGAAATAAATACCATCTCGATATAGCGTTATCGTAAATCAAGCCTTTATATTAATTGTCGTCGCGATCCCCGTTCTCTGAAGTTGAAAGGCAGTACAAATGGCGTAGGTTTAACACCCATTTAACGTTAAACTTAGTGCCGTCTCTCGGAGGCTCCGTCTTTTAATTTGAGGCTTTATGTCACCGAGGCCCCTACGTCTCAGACGGAACCAGAGAGAGCCTAACGAGAACTCTTTAAAAACGCTGTTAAATGTTAAGAGCGTGACGATGTTACAGTCAGGAACATCTTCTGACTGATTAAAGGCTGGTAGCTAGTAGTTACTGGTGAAAGGAAAGATAGGTGGCCCATCTCCCAGTTTGCTTTAAGAGAATGCACCTGGGCAGACCACTTTAGAAAACAAAGGGAAGCAGCGTGGCCTACTCGATAGAGCCGGGGCCTGGGAATCGGGAGGATCTGGGTTCTAATCACGGCTCTGCCACTTGTCTGCTGTGTGACCTTGGGTGAGTCACATCACTTCTCTTTTACCTCATCTGTAATATGGGGATTAAGACTGTGAACCTCTTGAGGGACAGGGACTGTGTCCAACCTGATCAGCTTGTATCTACCCCAGCGCTTAGTACAGTGTCTGGCACATAGTAAGTGCTTAACAGATACCATAATAGGGCTGCTTTGCTTAGGAAAATGTGCTCACCTAGCCTGTAGGCTTTGGTAAGAAACGTCAATCATTCCGTACAGTAGCACCTTGAGGGATAGAAAATGTAGTTCAGTGGGAGCAGGTGAGAAATATACACACAAGCTCCCTGTGGGAAAGGAACATGGCTAGCAATTCTCCCAAGCGTTTAATACATTGCTGTACATCCAGTGAGCGCTCAATAAATAAATGATTGATATTTACTTGCACTCACAATTTGGGTCAAGAGAGATCAGAAATGAAATTTTAAAAAGTAGCCCATCCTGAACTTTTATTTGTAATGATGATCCCCTAATGATGGAGGGGAGGAGAGCTTGTGTGTGTGTATGAGAGGGTGTAATTTGGAACATTGATACTCAGATATATTTTTAAATCGCATGTACAAAAACATAAAGATGGGGGGGGGCTCTGGGAGGGGAATATAGTAGCCATAAAATATTGACCTTTAGTATGCTCTGTCCCCTCTCAGGGTTGCACCTGGAGAGTTTCCGGTACTCTACCAGTTTCAGCTATGGGAGGACGAGTCGAGCAGAGGCTTACCCATTCCACAAGTGAAAGGCAATCCGCTACAAGTCAAAACTCACCCGTGCTGGGCAGCAGCAGAGGAGAGAATCGAGGGCAGAGACTCAAGTTTACTGCTTGGAAGGAGGCAATGGTAAACAACTTCTGCATTTTTACCAAGAAAACTCTACGGATGCATTACCAGAATGATTGCGGATGGAGAGCGGGGCGTTCTGGCAGAGATGCGTCCGTGGTGTCGCTATGGGTCGGAGACGACTCGACGGCATAAGACAATGCTCTGCACAGAGTAAGCGCTCAATAAATAGGATTGATTAATGGATCGAATGATCGTAATTGTCAGCTGTGTGATTGTGGGCAAGTCACTTAACTTCCCTGTGCCTCAGTTCCCTCATCTGTCAAATGGGGATTAACTGTGAGCCTCACGTGGGACAACCTGATTACCCTGTATCTCTCCCAGCGCTTAGAACAGTGCTCTGCACATAGTAAGCGCTTAACAAATACCAATATTATTATTAGGACACGGGCCAAATGTGGATTGCTGCGGAAACGAAGTCTATCTGAAGGAGTTTGCTTTCCACCTGGAAATACTATATAAATGCTAAACTAGGACACAATCTGCTAAGGAAGGGAATTGCTATTTTAATTGCTGTTCTTCCTTGCAGAGGTGGCTTTATCATTGTGGGCGGGGAACATGTCTATCAACTGGGTTGTGTTGTATTTTCCCAAGCGCTTAGTACATTGCTCTGCACACAGTAAGCGCTCAATAATTAAGACTGATAGTATTTATTAAGGGTTTACTGTGTGTTCCCAGCTCTTGCCAAAGTCCTGGAAAGAATACTTGGGTGAGAATTAGACACAATCCCTGGCTCCATTGTACATACCATATATTCTCCATTACTTCCTCCTATCTGAGATTTATTTTCGCATCTCTTTCTCCTGCTTAATTTTAAGCTCCTCGAGGCTAGGGATCCCGTCGGCTAATTCTGTCGTACTCTCCCAAGCGTTTAGCACAATTTCCTGCACACGGTGGGCGGTCAGTAAATAGTACCGATGGACCGATCGGTCGGGAGCGGCACTGCTGTAGAAAAGGGGAAGATCCACCCCACCGTCATCCCTTTCCAAACTTCCCTTGCCTTTTGCCCTCTCTACAAAACGGTTAATGAGTTAGAAATGAACCCAAATGGGAGCGCTTTTCTCCAGCAAGTAAAGACCGGGGTAACAGCCAATCAGATAGCCGCCCACGAACTTTCTAATGAAATGGAAAGGCTCCTCTCCGGAAAAAAGAACCGAACACTGAGTTTTCACAGTTTTCACAGACCGTGCTTTCGGATGGTTACGGTTGACTAAACAAATACAAAATGGTCAAATGACCTGAGGTGAGATGCCAGTTCAAATTCAATAAAGACTCCATTTAGTCTCTGCTCTCTCTCTCTCTCTCTTTCTCCCCTTGGGCTGGTATTTAGAGTGGTCACAAGCAAGAACAGTTATTAAGTAGACCACAATCTATAAGGAACAGCAGCGTGGCCTAGTGGAAAGAGCACGGGCTTGGGAGTCAGAAGACCTGGGTTCTAATCCCGGCTCTGCCACAAGTCAAGTCACTTCTCTGTGCCTCAGTTACCCCATCTGTAAAATGGGGTTAAATCTTATTCCCTCCTATTAAGACTGTGAGTCCCAAGTGTGACGTGGACTGTGTCCAGTCTGAGTAAGTTGTATCTACCCCAGAGCTCAGAACACTGCTTGGCTCATAGTAAGAGCTTAACAAGTACCATTATTATTATTATTGTTATCTTGAAACTGTTTCCAGAACAAATTTATGCCTGGTAAAATCTCTCCTGTGGTTCAGATTTTCCCCAAAACTCAAACGAGACCCAACCAGGGAAACACCTTATATTCTTTCCCCACCTCAAATTTCTCTTTTTAGAAGAATGATGAGAAGCAGTATGGCCCAGCGGAAGGAGCATGGGCCTGGGAGTCAGAAGGACACGAGTTCTAATTGCGGCTCTGCCGCCTGTCTGTTCTGATACCTTGGGCGAATCACTTCATTCTCTGTGGCTCAGTTCTCTCATTTGTAAAATGGGGATTAAGTCCGTGAGCCTCCTGTGGGACAAGGACTGTGTCCAACCTGATGACCTTGTATCTACCCCAGCGCTTAGTACAGTTCCTGGCACATACTAAGGGCTTAACAAATACCATGATTCTTCTGCTTGCCTCAGTGACACTTATCAGCCACCCAGAGCCTTGACCTCCCTTTGAGGGCCCCATATCTGATGAGATTGGAGTGGCAGAGAACGTATCATCCAGCTCTGTTACATTGGACTCTCCCAAGCACTTGCTTGCTCTCTATACGTGCTCTCTACCCATCCCTGCTCCCGGCCACATACCACTTATGTCCATATCTGTAATTATTTATATTAATGCCTGTCTCCCCCTCTAGACTGTAAGCCCGTGGTGGGCAGGAAATGTATCTATTATACTGTTATACAGTTCTCTTTCAAACACTCACTACAGTGCTTTACGCACAGTAAGTGATCGATAAATACGATGGATGCGCTGGATAAGATACGAGATAATCTGGTCCCACTTGGGGCTCACAGTCTCAGTAGGAGGGAGGCACTGAATCCCCATTTTGCAGACGAGGGAACTGAGGTCCAGAGAAGAGAAGTGACTCTCTCAAGGTCACATGGACACGTGACGGAGCCGGGGTGAGAACCCAGTTCTTCTGACTCCCATGTCAGCGCTCTTGCCACTAGACCACGCTTGCCTAGCCAGAATCCAGCCTCCCAGAGCCTGGGAGAGTCCGAGAACCGCATTCTTCCCGTTTCCTGTTACTTTACCGACAGTGACTCTCCCCTGTCCGTTATGGGGCGTGCAGACGGGAGGCTGTTGAAATGCTCAGTGGAATGTGCATTTCTCCTATGATTTAGGATTCGCTTGCATTTGGCTTCTCCGCAAGTTAACAATACCTTCCTGATTGTCTAGACAGTTGCAAAACCAGGCAAGATTTTTCCAAACCCCCAGGAGGACCCAGCCTTGCTCTTAAGTTTATTCAATGCCATCGCTAGACGGAGCACAATTAGACAAAACATTAAATTAGCTGCAACGATCATTAATATAATCTGTTCCACCGCGACCGTGCTGGATAATAGTCCCAGGGAAGATAATGCATGGATAATAACTCGGAGCCCAAATGGCGGCATTGCCATTGGCTGCCTGGGCTGGTCTCGAACATGCTGGAAAAGCCCAGGTCTGTAAACAGGACCTGGTGACCATGGCAACAAGCTCTTCAGCTTTTCAAAACATCTAAAGATGATTCATTTTGTTTTCCTTTCCTTTTTTAAACAAGAATTTTCGTGGGTGCGAGGTTCTAGTTGTCCTTTACTCGGCACCGAGAGGTTTAGGCTCTCTTTTCGATTCCGTCATCCCATCCCTACTCGGTACCGCTGTGGCAGGTGAGCCAAGCCGGAGGCCGATGTCATTTCCCGTTCCAAATGGCGGCCGGAATGCCAACTTGGAGCCGGTTCTCGGACAAGATTAAAGTTCTTAAAATTAAGGGATAACGGTGGTATTCGTTAAAGCACTTACTCTATGCCAAGCACAGTACTAAACACTGGGGTAGATTTGAGGCGATCAGGTCCCTCATGGGGCTTCCCGTCTAAGTAGGAGGGAGGACAGGTAGTGAATCCCCATCTTGCAGATGAGGCGATTGAGGCACCGAAAAGTTAAGTGACTCTCCCAAGGTCATGCAGCAGGGAAGAAGCACGGGCTAGTGGAAGGAGTGCGGGCCTGTGAGTCTGAGGACCTGGGTTCTAATCCCACCATTTGTCTGCTGCATCACCTTGGGCAAGTCACTTAACTTCTCTGTGCCTTAGTTTCTTCATCTGTAAAATGGGAATTGGGACACATGAGACATGGATTGGGTCCAACCTGATTATCTGGTGTCTGACTCAGTGCTTAATAAAGTGTCTGGCACATAGTTAGTACTTAACAAATACTATTTAAAAAAAAGGGTGCTTGGCGGCGGCCGGGATTAAAACCCAGGTCCTCTGTCTTCCAGGCCCTCACTCTTTCCACTAGGCCGTGCTGCTTCTGAAGAACAAACGACTCTGAGCCAAAATAAAACCTTTGGATTCAAAGCATGAGAAGCAGCATGGTCTCGTGGAAAGAACGGACCTGGGAGTCAAAGGACCTGGCTTCTAATGCCAGCTCTGCCGCCCGTCTGCTGGGTGACCTCAGGCAAGTCACTTCACTTCTCTGGTCCTCAGTTCTCTCACCTGGAAAATGGGGATTAAGACTGTGAGCCCCATGTGGGACGTGGACTGTGTGCGACCTGATTAGCTTGTATCTACCCCAGCGCTTAGTTCTGCGCCTGGCACAATAGTAAGCACTTGACAGATGCCATTAAGAAAAAAAGGGGGCCCGACGGAGTTCAGAGAGACAGACGAGACCGCATCAGCCGGGCACAGAGTAAACGGCAGGCAGCCGGGAGAACTAGAAAGACGAGGATTTCCTTCATAAAAGTGGGCCGACATAAAGGTGAATGAAATTTTAATGACACGAGCGCCTTAAAACACATGGTCATAAAGCACCACCCCATCATCCCCACCCCATATACAACCCCACGAACGGAACGTGAGTGAGAAGAGTTCAGGAAAGTTTCCAAACACGGTGTCTGCCCAGCGCTTAGTACAGTGCTCTGCACCCAGTGAATGCTCAATAAATGGTACTGATTGATTGCCAGCATGACTGTCAGGTCCAAAGCCTCTGAGGAGACAAATGCATTCATTCATTCAATCGTTTATTGAGTGCTTATTGTGTGCAGAGCACTGTACTAAGCACTTGGGAGAGTACGATACAGCAATAAACAGACAAATTCCCTGTCCACAGTGAGTTTACAGTCTTCGTATCCGTGGTGGAGACTTAATCTGTCTTTGGGTAGGTGGGGAGGGGTCTAAACTGATGCTGCCAAGTTCAGAGTCATAATTCTTGTGACCCACCTCCACCCACCACTCCCAGAATTGGTTTTTTTTTTAATGGTATTCATTAAGCAGTTACTATGTACCAGGCTCTGCACTAAGCACTGGGGTAGTTGAAGGATAATCAGGTTGGACACAGTTCCTGTCCCACATAGGTCTCCCAGTCTTAACCCCCGGTTTACCGATGAGGTGACTGAGGCACAGAGAAGCTAAGTGACTTGCCCAAGGTTACCCAGCAGACGAGTGGCGGAGCCAAGATTAGAACCCAGGTCCTCGGACTTCCAGGCCCGTGTTCTTTCAACTAGGTCGCGCTGAGCTTTCCGATCTGTTCTCCAGCTACAAAACTATTCACTAGAATATAAAGAGAAGAATCAATGATGCCTCCACTGTGACATCTTTGACGACGACGATGACTGTGGTGTTGGTTAAGCGCTCGCTACGTGCGAAGCCCTGGGATACAAACAACATTAGCAGATCGGATGCCGACTCCGTCCCACGTGAGATTCGTCATACAAGGGGGAGGGAGAACAGGGGTTGAATCTCCCTTTTACAAATAAAGAAACTGCGGTGCAGAGAAGTGAAGTGACTTGCCCAAGGTCACACAGCAGTCAAGGGCCAGAGATGGAATTAGAACCCAGGTTCTTTGAAGCCCAATCCTGGGCTCTTTCCACTGACCTTTTCAGTCAGGAAGTAATCTGAGATAGAACTGTAATAAAAATCGGGATGACTTGCAAGCCACTGCGAAGAGGAAACTCTTTTTTCTGCCGATTCTTCCTCCCTCATCTATTACTTACTAATCAATAACACCTTTAAACGGAATAAGAGAAGCAGCTAAGGAGTAAGAGCCCGGGGCGCCTATTTATCCTATTCACGATCACCTTAACGAATGAGAAAATGACATCAGTAGGTTACGAGAGGTCATGAGCAGAGTTGGAAGTTTGGGGAGATTTTTCCGATTAGTACATTTCAAAATCCCATAATTATAAAGACAAAAAAAAACCCCCAAGACCCTAGATCTAAGCCTTAAAGCTAGCTTTCCACATGTTTGTTTAGATGTTAAGCAAAGGATGTGGTCATTCTCAATAATGCAGTTCACCGTCCTCCTCCCTCACTGATTGATTGCTATTGCTCGATTACTATATTGCAGTTGATTTAAGGGGTTCTCCTCTACCTTGTTTAATATCACTTTCTGGATAAAAATGTCACCCTTTGACAAGGCTGAGTTCTTCACAGGACGAACCCCAAGAGCCATGTAGAAGTGTCCTATAAATACATAGATCTTTCCTTCCCCTCGACAGCAACAACAAACAGGAGAATTGGTTTCAGAATCAATTCATTTCAAAATTCATGATGCTCGAAGAAACCTGGGTTCCTTTTATCCCACCGGTTTACAATGTAAAATCTTGGCACTGGCTCGAAAGAGAATATTCCCTTTGTTTTTCCTGTTTTCGCCACGTTGTTCCCTGAAGCTCTCTGGGTTTGCTCAGAAACCGAAAAATAACTCAGGGGTCCTATAACCCTTTCCGCTGCCTATGAGAAGCAACAGAGCCTAGCGGAAAAAGTACGGGCCTGGGAGTCAGAGGATCTGGGTTCTAATCCCGATTCAGCCTGCTGTGTGACTTTGGGCAAGTCGTTTAACTTCTCTAGGCCCGATTCCCTCATCTATATAAAGTGGGGAGTCGAGTGAAGTGATTTGCCCGAGGTCATCCAGCGGACAAATCGGGGAACTGGGATTAGAACCCAGGTCCTTCTGAGTCCCAGGCCCAGGTTCTATCCTCTAGGCCATGCTCTTTCTCTTTTAAATGCTGCATCCTTAGTGTGCTCTGGCACCTAGGAACCTCTGGGCAGTGGACATGCTCGATGGAGATGAAATCATTAAGACAAACGTTGAAATGAAAACTTTCTAAATGCAGAACTCCACAGGGGGTTCCACGGACAGCAACTCCGGACTCGTGCTAAGACAAGAAGCAGGGCGTACTCTAGAAAAGATCATATCTCCCGCTTCGGGCTGATAATCATCACGACGATACTAAATGAGAAGCAGCATGGCCTAGTGGCAAGAGCTCGGGCTTGGGAGTCAGAGGATGTGGGTTCTAATTCCGGCTCCGCCACTGGTCTGCTTTGTGACCTTGGGTAAGCCACTTCACTTCTCCGTGCCCGTTACCTCATCTGTAAAATGGGGATTAAGACCGTGAGCCCCACGTGGGGCAACCTGATTACCTTGTATCTACCTCAGCTCTTAGAACAGTGCTTAACAAATACCATAGTTATTATTTATTAAAAGCGTGTACTATGTGCTAAGCACTGTGCTGAGCCCCGGGGAATACTCGAGCTAATCAGCCGGGAAACAGTCCCCGTCCCACCGTCTGAAAGGAAGGGAGGGAGAGGCACTTAACTGCCATTTTACGGGTGAGGAGACCGAGGTGCAGAGAAGAGAACTCGCCGGGCCAAAGTCACAGAGCAGACAAGTGGCAGAGCCGGGTTGAGAAGAACCCAGACCTCCGAGTCCCTTGTGCTTCCCACCAGCCTGCGCTGCTCCCCTAAAATGCGGAAACGGGATTCCGATGGGTATCCTGCAAGCTGGGATAGCTATAAAGCGGGTCAGTGTGGCGGTGTGATCAAGAGTTAAGCCGATAACTCCTCCTCCACCCCGGTAACCCCAGACCCTAACCACTGGAAGATCAAACCTATACCCTCTCCCCCTCAGCCCCCCACGATTTTCCGCTTTATGCTAATAAGCATGCAACGCTTTTCTTACGCTCCAAATACGATCAGAGCACGGTAGGATGAAAAATCTGGAGTAGTTAAGTAATCAAGGCGGAAATAATTAGGTAGACTAAATCCCAACAGAAATAATCCATCTTTTGGAAAGAAGTGACATTTTGAAAAATTCAGAAATCTTCATCAAGCTATTATGTGGCTGAAATATAGAAGCGCTTTGCATTTTGTTTTCTTTCCCCGAAACTTCCACGGCACACGCAAGAGTAATTAAGGCTTTTCACTCCATCCCAAGCACTTCATCTCAATGATAGCACAGCCGGACACAGGAGACTAATATAAATAACCCATAAATTATCTTTCCGGAATGAATCGCCTATCGGCTTCGAGAGAACCCGAGGTGGCGTTCACGTATCTAAACGTGGTTTCTCTCTGCGTCGTAACTATTTAAATGAGCTTCCCTGTATATCACAAGCCCCTTTCCGGGAGATTTTTATTGTCGGCTGTGGGCAGGAGGAGCGGAGTTCCCACACAAATCACATACGACGTGGTTCTCTTCTTCCATCTCATTAATGAGATTCGTCATTAACCCTCTCGATGAAACATTGGGCTATTAGGCCGTAAAGTTGTCGAAGTAAAGGCTTTCGGTTGGTTTTATCCAGGGCTGAAAAATGACGGGCTCGTAAACCACTGGAGGGGAAGCGTGGGTAGACACAGCTAAGCCGGCTTTAAAAAGAAACACCCCAAGTTGCCTCCTGTATGAGAAAGTGCCAAATAATCAATGAATCAATTGTATTTATTGAGCATTTACTGTGTGCGGAGCACTGTACTAAGCGCTTGGGAGAGTCCAATATAACAATATAGTAGACACATTCCCTGCCCAGAACGAATTTACAGTCTAGAGGGGGAGACAGACTGTGAGCCCATTGTTGGGGAGGGATCGTCTCTATTTGTTGCCAAATTGTACCTTCAAAGCGCTTAGTACAGTGCTCTGCACACAGTAAGTGCTCAATAAATTCGATCGATTGAATGAATGAATGAATAAAGAAAGAAAGAAATGACAGATATGGACATGAGTGCTGTGGGGCTGGGATGGGGGATGAATAAAGGGAGCAAGTCAGGGCGACACAGAGGGAGTGGAGGAAAGGGAAAAGTGGGCTTCGTCAGGGAAGGCAACTAGAAGCAAGAGTCGATCTATTCTTCTTCTTATTATTATTATTACTATTATGGTATTTGGTAAGTGCTTATTATGTGGCAAGCACTGTTCAAAGCGCTGGGGTAGATATAAGTTAATTTGGGCAGACATGGTCCCCATATCACAACCAACTCATGGTCTAAGGAGGAGGGAGAAATAGGGATTGAATCCCCATTTTCCAGCCCGGTCTACTGGAAAGAGGCCAGGCCTGGGAGTCAGAGGACTCAGATTCTCATCCCAGTTCTGCCAATTGCTTGGTGTGTGATGATGACTTCTCTGTGCCTCAGTTTCGTCCACTGTAAAAGGGAGATTCAATCCCTTTTCTCCTGTTCGCCCTCCTACTTAGACTGTGAGCCCCATGTGGGACAGGGACTAGATCCAACTTGATGAACTTTTATCGACCCGACTGCCTAGAATGGTGCTTGACACATAGTAAGCGCTTAACCAATATCATAATAATAATTGTACAGTTGACGAAAGTGAGGCCCAGAGAAGTGAAATAGGCCCAGAGAAGTGAAATGACTTGCCCAAGGTCCCACACAGGGGGCAAGTGGTGGAGCTGGGATTAGAACCCTGGTCGTCTGACCCCCAGGCCCCTGCCTCTATCCTCTAGGCCATCTTTCTTTCCAGAAGTCCATTGTAATAATAATAATAATAATAATTATGGTATTTGTTAAGCGCTTACTATGTGCCAAGCATTGTTCTAAGCTCTGGGATAGATACAAGGTAGTCAGGTTGTCCCATGTGGGGCTCATGGTCTTAATCTCTATTTTACAGATGAGGTAACTGAGGCACAGAGAAGTTAAGCAGTTTGCCCAAGGTCATAGGACTGCATTTGCAACTCGCGGTTACTCCAGGTTGCTGGGCACCGTGGGAGTAATTCATCCTGGGAATCTGATAGGAGACAAGATTTAATTATAAATTATATTATAATTTACTTATTTATTCATTTTAGTGTCTGTCTCCCCCTCTAGACTGCAAGCTCGTTGTGGGCAGGGAATGTGCTAATTCTGTTGCACTCGTTTGACTGTATTTATTGAGCACTTATTTTGTGCAGAGCACTGTACTAAGCACTAAGAAGAGTACACTGTAACAATAAGCAGACGCATTCCCTGTCCACACATCAGGGCCACGTCGACTATCCCAAGCCCTTAGTACAGTGCTCTGCACATAGTAGACACTCAAAAACCATGATTGATTGAGACATTTTGGACAATTCCGGATCAGCTCTATTAGACGGAGAGCCTCACGTGGGAAAGGGACTGTGTCCAACCTGATAAACATGTATCGACCCCAATGCTTAGAACAGTGCTTGGCCCATATTCTGCACCTACCCACACAATCTCTAGACTCTAAGCTTGTCGTGGGCAGGGACCGTGTCCACCAACTCAGTTGCATTAGACTCTCTGAAGCACGTTGACCAGTGCTCTGCACACAGTGAATGCTCAATAAATACCATCGTTCGATGGATCGATATAGCGAGCGCTGACATGACGTAGTGGAAAGAGCACGGGCCTGGGAGTCAGAAGATCATGCGTTCTAATCCTGGCTCAGCCACTTGTCTGCTGAGTGAACTTGGGCAAATCACTTTACTTTTCTGGGCCTTAGTTACCTCATCGGGAAAACGGGGATTAAGACTGTGAGCCGCTCATGGGACAGTGACCGTATCTAACCTGATTTGCTCGTATTCACCCCAGCACTTAGTACGGTGGCTGGCACTTAGTAAGCGCTTAACAAATACCACAGTTGTTATTACTATGTACAAATTCCCAAATGATTAATGTTACTCCTCAGTGCCAAAGATCCTTGGGGTTGGCAAATTTGGGGTTCCCCCTGGGGCGGGCGGGGGGATTCCGTTTTCTGGTGTCCACTGGGATCACTGAGCCAAGCCAGGCAGTCCTGGATTTACATTTCAGATTGCCCCAACTAGCATTTAAGACCCTGTTTCAGTTTTCCAACACATTGATTTAATCTCACAACCCCAGCACCTATTAGGATTATGACGATCATGACGTTCAAGAGTGAAATCGTTACAGAGACCAGCGTGGTCTCAACACCTGTGTGGAAGAACAGCCGATTTATTCCCGGGTCGAAAGACGAGGGAACCGAAGCCAAGGGTGAATCCCAGGCCCGTGCTCTATCCACTAGGCCATGCTGCTTTTTCTAATTCCCACGTGTATTCTCTTTCCCGGTGCTTGGTACTGTGCTCTGCACACAGTAAGAGCTTAGTAAGTACCCTAAAGATGAGGTAACTGAGGCACAGAGAGGATACGTGAAGACACATTACGCCTCTGTTACATGTCGTACTTACTGCGGCGCTCTGCACACAGTAAGCACTCAGTAAATACGACTGTTGGATAGAGGCAGACGGGGAAGAGGCAGTGTGGCCCGGTGGAAAGAGCAGGGGACCAGGAGACAGGAGACCCAGCTTCTAATCCCGGCTCTCGGCTCTGCCGTTCTCCTGCTGCGTGACCTCAGGCGAGTTGCTTAACGTCTCTGGGCCCCGCTTCCCTCATCCGTGAAAGGGAAATAAAATCCCTTTTCTCCCTCCCTCTTAGACTGTGAGCTCCATGTAGGACAAGGACTGTGTCAGATCTGATTATCTTGGCACATAACAAGCACTTAATAAATATTATTATTCTTATTATTAGTGGCAAGGTCACACCGCAGGCCAAATGCCTGACTCCTGGTTTATGCGCTTTCCAGTAGGCCACCCGTCCTCTTCATCTTCTGCCTCTCTTCCCGTCTCTTCGGGGAGCACATTGGCCCCTGCTTCCCCCGTCCTCCCGGCAGTTTTTAACAATTCAGAAGGCCTCATATCTCCTCCTCCTCGTCGTCTCATTAGCTCCCGGGTCCCCGTCTGCCCTCTGAGAGTGACACGTTTCTTAGAGCGACAGTCGGGATATCCTGATGGGTTCGGATCCACTCGGCTTTCATTAACTGCCGTGCTAGCGGAGATCGTTTCGAACCAAAGAGAAGTTCTATCCGTTGCCGCTAACGGAAAGGATAACAACAAAAACTCTGGAAAAGAGAGGCCGGTAATTAAAGCCAACATTGCAGCGGCACCGGTGGCTTTTGCGTTAATGAATCGTATTAAGGCAGGATTCGAGAGGAGTTAGGCTACACGGAGAGAGCCCGAGGAATGGCAGCCCTGAACGCTTGCTAATGCAAACCAGGCCCATTTGGGTTAAATATAGCATTATCTTTCACGGAATCTCACACCGCCTTTTCTGAAAGCCTCCCCCAAATTGTCTTGTTTGTCAGAGTCGACTTGCCAAACTCACCCAGATGTCAAATACATCCAGGCATTTCATTAGCATGCTTTGGACTTGCCCACATCTACATAACTTTCGGCTTAACGCTTTGAATGCGATTTGGGAAATTCTTGGTGAAATATATTTTTTTTTTTTTTGCTACCCTGGAGATGTGTCTTCTGCATATTTTTAGAAACAGAACAATAAATAAGGACGGTTGAAAAAAAGATACAGCTTCCCTGCCTGCCAAGTGAAATATAACTTTATTATGGAAATCTTCTCCTTCTCTGGAACATCTTGGATTACATGTTTGTGGGCTCTTTCCTCTCGTGGAAAAAAAAAAAAAGCATTGGATTCCAACCAATCCACAGGATTTGGAACTAATCCCAGGCTAGCAACTACGCCAGGTCAATCAGGACTTGAAGCAGAAAAATCAGATAAATAATTTTGACCTACTGGACCATGTAGGAAGCAGCATGACGTAGTGGCCTTGGAGTCAGGAGGTCATGAGTTCTAATCCTGGCTCTGCCACGGGTCTGTTGTGCGACCGTGGGCAAGTCACTTCACTTCTCTGGGCCTGAATTCCCTCATCTGAAAAATGGGGATTGAGATTGTGTGCTCCATGTGGGATAGGGACCGTGTCCAACCCTGTGCTTAGTACTGTGCCTGGCACACAGAAAGCATTTAACAAATACCCTGTCACCTTCAGAATGGTCTGCCCAAGCTGGTCTGCCCAGCCTAACTTGGAAGTAAATGATCCCACATCCTGTTGCAGTACGGAGACACCAGACTTAAATATGTAAACGTTACACTCAGGGTTCCTGAGGAAGATCAAGCTTACGATGCTCTGAACGGGGCTTATTATCCGCGCCCTGCCTGCCGAAGTAATGGTCTGTGGATACTCACCGTCGCTCTGATTTCTGAACCTAAGCACGTCCCTCATTTGGAACTGTCTCGGAGTCACGGAGCAGAGAGAGGAGAGAGAGTGAGCATTTATCGAACGGTATTTTTGGAGCTCTTACTGGGCGCAGAGCACGGGAATAAGCATTTGGGAAAGAACAGTACAAAAGAGTTGGAAGACACGTGCCCTGCCCACAAGGAACTATAGCCCAAGAAACACTTAATTCCATCGCTAATGGTCTCTGTTTGCCATTCCTTGATAGATAGAACAGTAGTGTCTTTTGAACAGTCGGTAGAACACCCGGTGAAGAAGCGGTGTGGCCTAGTGGATACAGCACGGGCTGGGAGTCAGAAGGACCTGCGTTCTAATCCCGACTCTGCCACGTGTCTGCAAGTCACTTCACTTCCCTGCACCTCAGTTACCTCATCTGAAAAATGGGGATTAGGAGCGTGAGCCCCATGTGGGACAGGGACTGTGTCCATCCTGATTAACTTATATCTACCCCAGTGCTTAGAACAGTGCTTGGCAACTAGTAAGCACTTAACAAGTACTATTACTATTATTATTATTCACTCTACTAAGCATATGGGAGAGTACAGTAGTAACAGTGGACAGGATCCCTGCCTCAAGGGGCTTACTATCTAGTAGAGCAGAATGACACTCGAGTAAATTACAGAGAGGAAGAGTTAATAAATAGACTGTATAGGTGTGTACATAAAGGATGTGAGAGGTTGTGGGAACTTGAATGTACTTAAGTGTACCAAATGTTGATGTGGAAATTGGGGGATATAAGGTGGGGAGACTAAAAATGAATCAGGTTGCCCACCCCGCTGCCCATCAAGCCGAAGTCCTGACAGTTGGTTTTAAGGCTCTCGATCAGCTCTTTCCTTCCTACTTAGCCACTCTCTTCTCCCACCTCACCCCAGCTCGCACTCTTCATTCTCCTCAAACCGGGCTATTCACTGTGACTACTTCACATCTCCCTTCCTCACGGTCTTCCTTCTGGAACCCTAATCCCCTTCACGTCTAACAGGCCACAACTCCCTTCATCTTCAAAGGCCCACTGAACCTCAGATCTCCTCCAGCAGGACTTGTTCTGGTCTGGAAACGTGTGGAGGGTTTCCCCCTGTAGGGGTGGGCTGACCTGTGCGTAAATCCCCCAACCCAACCCGAGGCCCTGCCTCCCTCCCTCCCTCCCTTCCCTCAACAACCTTCCTGTGAGAAAACATCTGTACTTTCAGCGCCGTACCTACCCCGGTGCCTGGCATCCAGTAAGCACCTAATAAAAACCATCATTAATGACTGAATTAATTGGTTGATTAATCTAGAGTCTTGTTAAAAAAAAAATTCCAGGACCCGATGAATTTGCATGTCATTACACATCCACCGGAGGACTGATTCTGGGGGGTTGTCGGGAGGAGGGGTTCTCTCTCTATGCATATAAAATAAAGAAGATCAATTCATCAGGTCAGTCTAATTTAGCTGCGCTCAAAGCCAATGTTCGAGGCATAATATATGCGTGAAAATGGATTTTTTTGAAAGAGTCAATTTAATTATAGTCTGGATCAGAAAGTAAAAAACATAAACGTCACACCCGCCCATCCACACCCACATACACCCTCCTCCCCCCCCCCATGCGCGCTTGCACACACACACGCAGCAGCAGACCTCTGTCCATTTGGGGCAAGGACATTCTGGAAGGAAATTTTGCCTCAGGAAATTCTGAATCTACATGAGGCGAAGCTAAGATGAAGTGGATGGGAATGCCGGGATCAGTATGTCGGGGTGACGGACTGGAGATTGTGTTTGTGTGGCTGGGGGAAGGGGGTGTCTCCCCTCTGACCCTGTCATCTGACCCTGATGAACCTGAAAGCCGTGAGTAGAGCCCGGCAAAGAGCAGGCCGCCTACTCCCTGGTCACACGGCAGGCAACTGGCGGAGGTGGGATTAGAACCCAGGTCCTCTGACTCCCAGGGCCATGCTCTTTCCACTAGGTCATGCTGCTTTTCTAAACCCTCTGCTCAGCCCGTCACTGCTCTCCTGCACTTCCCCCTCTGTCCCCTCACCTCCACACACAAACACCCTCTGCCTACTCTGTTCTCATCACTTTCCCGGTACCTCTCTCACTTGCATTTCTTCCCTCCACCTCCCTCCAACCTCTCTCTGTCTCTTTCTCTCCCCCTCCTTCATTTACCACTCTGCTGTATGCTCCAACCTTTTCTCTTTCTCAGTCACTGAGATGCTCTCAGGGGGATAAGTGGACGGACAGACGATTGGATTGCTGCCTTCTCCAGACATATATTCATTCATTATTCATTCAATCATATTTATTGAACGCTTACTGTGTGCAGAACACTGTACTGAGAGCTTGGAAAGTACAATTCAGCAATAAAGAGAGACAATCCCTGCCCACACTGGGCTTAAAGTCTAGAAGGGGGGGAGACAGACATCAAAACAAGTAAAAAGACATCAGTAGAAATAAATAGAATTATAGATATATACACATCAAAATGAGTAAACAGATAGTATAAATAAATAGAATTATAGATATGTACATATATACACAAGTGCTGTGGGGTGGGGAGAGGGGGTAGAGAAAGGGAGTGAGTCGGGGTGACGGGGGAGGAGGGGAAACTGAGGGAAAGGGGGGTGGGGAGGCTTAGTCTGGGAAGGCCTGTCCTCAGTCCCCAGAACCCCAGATCGGGCATTGGGCCAGACAGGATTTTTACCTGCCGAATTCAAGAAGCAACGTCAAAGACCGCCGCAGTGGAATATTAACCTGACGCTCCACAGTGTACAGCCTGTAATTAATAATAATTATGGCATTTGCTAAGCGCTCACTATGTGCCAGGCACTGTACAAGCACTGGATAATTGATTGGTCTGGGTGGGTGGGCCAGGTCTCTCTTTTAATCTTTTCTTTTTTTGCGGGGGGGGGGGGGGGGGCAGTCTCAGGGAATGGGATCAGAGGTGAAAGTGAGTCGGGAAGAAGCAGTGGGAGGTAACGGGAAAGCAATTGAGCTCTGGTCTTCTTTCTTCTTCCTCTTCCTCCTCCTCTCTGGAGGGGCAGAGAAATCCCTCTGGCACCTTCAAAATACCAACAGCGATGGTATCTGAGAAGAGTCAATTCTGCTGTAAACACTAGGGTAGATGTGACCTAATCAGATCGCTCACCATCCCTGTCTGTCATGGGCTCGCAGTCTAAGAGGGAGGTCGGTCAGGAATAATAATAATAATAAAAATGGTATTTGTAAAGTGCCAAGCACTGTTCTAAGCACTGGGGTGGATACCAGGTTATCAGGTTGTCCCGTGTGGGGCTCACAGTCTCAATCCCCATTTTACATATGAGGTAACTGAGGCACAGAGAGGTTGTGACTTGCCCAAAGTCTCTCAGCTGACATGTGGCAGAGTAGGGATTAGAACCCATGACCTCTGACTCCCAAGCCCGTGCTCTTTCCACTAAGTCATTCTGCTTCTGGTATTTAAGCCCCATTTTACAGGAGAAGACATGGAGGCACTGAGAGATGAGGTGACTTGGCTAAGGTCTCCCAGCAGGAGAGCGGAAGAGGCGGGATGAGATCCCCCCAGGTCCTCTGCCTCCCAGTCCCGGGGTCTCTCCCCTCTCGGCCCCACTGAAGCCTGCAACCGGATTTGCAGGTTGGAAGCTATGCCAACCCAGTAGCGGAATGGTTGTGGAAGAAAGCTATTGCTTAGTAAGCTCGCTTGGCAGCAAAATCTCAGAACTCCTGACAGACAGCCGGCACGGAATTAATCAGAGTGGGTTCTGCGTAGCTGGGAATTAAAGCTGCACATAGCAGAGCATTTCCACAAAATACTCTCAGTCAGTCAATCGTAATTATCGAGTGCTCACCGAGTGCAGAGCACCATACTAAACACTTGGGAGAGTACTATAGAACAGACGCATTCCCTGCCCACTACGAGCTAACAGTCTAGAGGGGGAGACAGATATTAATATGAATAAATGACAGATATGGACTTAAGTGCTGTGGGGCCGGGAAGGGGAATGAATAAAGGGAGTAGGTCAGGGTGATGCAGAAGGGAGTGGAAGAAAAGGAAAAGAGGACTTAGGGAAGGCTTCTTGGAGGAGATATGCCTTCGATAAGGCTCTGGAAGTGGGGAGAGTGTCTGTCTGTCGGCTATGAAGAGGGAAGGTGTTCCAGGACAGAGGTGAGACATGGGCGAGAGGTCGCGGTGAGATAGACGAGGTGGAGGAACAGTGAGTAGGTTGGCGTTAGAGGAGCAAAGCTCGTGGGCTGTGTTGTAGTAGGAGAGCAGCGAGATGTGGAAAGAGAGGGCAAGGTGATTTTGCTTTACAGCTGATGATGAGGACTTTCTGTCTGATGCGGCGGTGGATGGGCATCAGAGGAGCTGCAGAGAGAATCTGGGGATTCTGGCAGGAGAGCAGTCACAGAAGAAGCCGTGGAATTTAGCCCCAGACACGCAGACACACCCTGGACTGAGAGTCTTTTTTTCTTTCTAATGGTATTTGTTTAGCTCTTACTATGTTCCAGGCACAGTACTAAGCTTGGGGGTAGATCCAAGATAATCAGGTTGGACACAGTCCATGTCCCACATGGGACCCCAGGCTTTAGCCCCATTTTACCGGGCCCCAGTTACCTCATCCCTAAGCAAGCCCTCCATTCCTCTTCTCCCTCTCCCTTCTGCGTCAAGCTGATTTGCTCCCTTCGATCATTCCCCCTCCCAGCCCCACAGCACTTACACGCATATCTGTAATTCATTTATTTGTCTTAATGTCTGTTTCCCCATATAATCTCGTTGTGGACAGGGAATGTGTCTGTTCTATTGTTCTCTCCCAAGAGCTCAGTACGGTGCTCTGCACACGGTAAGCGCTCAATAAATATGATTGACTGACTGATTACAATTCCACAGAATTAGCAGACACATTCCTGCCCATAAAGAGGTCTGTGTGACCTCACCCAGAGGCAACCTTCCCACCTCCCCACAGCCACAATAACTGCTACATCAGGTTGATCATTATTGTTGTACTGTACTCTCCTAGGTGCTTAGTACGGTGCTCTTCACACTGTAAGGGCTCAATAAACACGATTGAATGAATAATAAATTCTGAGACATAGCGCATAGAAGAAACGGGAAAATAAAACCCACGTCTATCCCACGATGCTTGTTGAATCAAATATCACACGATCGATCGTATTCTACATTTTCATATTTAACTCAATGGAAAGCTCGTTCTGTTCCCTCGCCGAACTTTTCAGTCTGGTGAAGAATGTACTATCGGTGGGCTGCCCAAATGTGATGATTATTGAACCGAAGACCACCCTGCTCTCATCACCGTTCTCTCCCGGGTGAATTCGCCTACCCCACCTTCTACCTCAAGGGTCGCTTTTTCACAAGAGGCTTCTAAACGCACGCCCGACCTTGTCCGAGAGTTAACCGGAGCTCTGGCAAGTTTGGCTCCCCTCCAGCCTCCGCTGCAGGTCACGGCCACGAGGGAGCTGTCGTTTTGTTCAGAGGCGGTGCGGCTGGTGGTGAGATCGCTTCCACAGCTGTGAAAGCTCTCCAGAGAGACTCTCTTGCTCACTGGCACACTTCGACCCTGGAAATACAACATTGCACCGTTTGTGACCCGTGACCCATGACATTTCAGGGGGAGATTTACCCACACACTAGTTGTTCAGAGGATAAGGTAAACCGGCAATAGAAGTACTAAACTGCTCACTCTTGGCTTCAAAGCTCTCCCTCACCTTGTCCCTTCTTACCTCACTTCTATTCTCTCCTCCATCCCAGCCCGCACACTCCTCTCCTCTGCCGCCGTTAACCTTCTCACTGTGCCTCCTTCTCGCCTGTCCCGCCGCTGACCCCTGACCCTCGTCCTACCTCCTCACGTCTGCCAAAATAGCTCATTTTCCCCCTTCAAAGCCCTACTGAAAGCTCACCTCCTTCAGGAGGCCTTCCCAGATTGAGCCCCCCCTTTGTCCTCTGCTCCTCCTCCCCTCCCTATCTCCCCGACTCGCTCCCTCTCCTCTACCCCCCTCCACACCCCACTGCACTTGGGTATATGTGTACGTATTTATTATTCTACTTATTTTATTAATGATGTGCATATACCTGTGATTCTATTTATTCATATTGATGCTATTGATGCCTGTTTACTTGTTTTGGTGTGCATATAAATCTCTAATTCTATTTATTCATATTGATGCTATCATTGCCTGTTTACTTGTTCTGAGGTCTGTCTTCCCCCTTCTAGCCTGTGAGCCCGTTGTTGGGCGGGGATCGTCTCTGTCGCTGAATTGTACTTTCCAGGCCCTTAGTACAGTGCTCTGCACACAGTGAGCACTCAATAAATACGACTGAATGAAAAGGAGGAGTACAGGGAGGGGGAGGAGAGGAGGAGAAAGGGTAGGTATAATAGTATTATTACTGGTAGGACTAATAGTAAGAGCAGTAGAAATTGCAGTTAGAGAGGAAGAGTAGGTTTAATGGTAATAATGATGGTATTTGTTAAGTGCTTACTATGTGCCAAGCACTGTTCTAAGCGCTGGGGTAGATGCAGGTCATCCGTTTGTCCCACCTGGAGCTCACAGCCTTAATCCCCATTTTCCAGATGAGGTAACTGGGGCCCAGAGAAGTGAAGTGACTTGCCCAAAGTCACACAGCTGATACGTGGCGGAGCCGGGATTAGAACCCACGACCTCTGACTCCCAAGCCCGGGCTCCTTCCACTGAGCCACGCTTGTAGTTGGGGAGGAGGCGTAGGTAGTGATGATAGGAGTTTTAGTAGAAGTTGTAATAGCTGGAGTATAAGGCGGCAATAAATCACCTTCTTTCTTCCTCTCTCTTCCTCCCATCCTCCCCCCCCCGATCACGCCCCCCGAAGCTCTTTTTGTCAGCAGTCCACGATCACCCCAACAATCTCTTAGCGTCTTTTCATTCACATCACTCAATCCTGAGGGTCCTGGTCACTTCACCAGAGTTAACCCAAGAGCAGCAGAATACACAAAGTATTATTCTGCCCCGACAATAGGACACTAACCTAGTAAATAATACATCAACCAGCCCGGTGACAAATGAATGGGATAAAAAAAATGGGAAAATGAGAAAAAGAAACACAAAGAGACTATCATATTCATTCTCCTCAGAGTATTAGAGCTATTTCCTGCCAGGGACCGACAAACGGTTTAAAAAGCATTTTAAACTAACAGTACAGGAAATAACTATTTCCTCTGCTTTCTCCTTCCAGTTGTTTCGGTATGACATCCACTCATTGGAATATTTAAGTGTCTGATACCGAATTCGGAACTTTTTTAAAAATGGTATTTGTTAAGTGCGTACCATATGCCAGACACTATACTAACTACTGAGGTAAGATACAAGTTAATGAGGATGAACACAGCCCATGTCCCACGTGGGGCACACAGTCTTCATCCCAGATGAGGTAACCGAGGCACCGAGAAGTGACGTGACTTGCCCACGGTCACAGAGGACGTGGGTTCTAATTCCGCCTCTGCTACTTGTCTGCTGTGTGACCTTGGTCAAGTCACTTAAATGCTTTGTGCATCAGTCACCTCATCTGTAAAATGGGGATTAAAAGTGTGAGCCCCATGTGGGATAACCTGATTACCCTGTATCTACCTTAGCACTTAGAACAGTGCTTGGCACATAATAAGCACTTAACAAATACCGTAAGTATTATTATTATTACAGCACACGAGTGGAGGAGCCGGGATTAGAACCTAGGCCTCCGGACTCCCAGGCCCGCGCTCTATTCACTAGGCCACGCTGCTTCTCTTCCACCTGCCATTTAAACACTTCCACACTACCTAAGTGCTTGGGCACTCACCCCCACCCCCATCCTCTCCCCCTCACCCCACTTCTGTACGTATCCTTATACCCTACTGCTTCCTCTGACCTATCATTTATTTTAGGTTCTCTCTCCTCTGCTGTTCGATGCTAAACTTCTAATTCTATTGCGCTCTCCCGAGTACTCAGGACAGTGTTCTGCCCACATCGGGTGCTCAGTAAATACCATTGGTTGATCCATCAGTCGGCTAACCAGAAGGAAGTTCACATCACTGGCACTCCAGAACGCTCCTACCAATGTGGCACTTCTTGACAGGCAGAGATTGAAAAATCAACCATGGGAGAAGCTTGTCTAAAGTTTCCAGCACTCAATCAGCCCGCCCCCTCCTACTTCATCTCTCTACTCTCCTACTATAACCCAGCCTGCACATTTCACTCCTCTAGCGCTAACCCTCTCGCTGTACCTCGATGTCCTCTATCTCGCCACCAAACTCTCGTCCATGACCTGCTTCTGGTCTGGAACGCCCTCCTTTCCTCATATCTGACAGACCATGACTCTCCCTCTAGTCGAAGCCTTATCGAAGGCCCATCTCCTCCAAGAGGCCTTCCCGACTAAGCCCTCCTTTCCTCTTCTCCCACTCCTTTCTGCATCACCCTGACTTGCTCCCTTTGTTCATCCTCCTGCCCAGCCCCACGGCACTTATGTCAACATCCAGAATTTATTTATATTGTCTGTCTCCCCCTCTAGACTGTAAGCTCGTTGTGGGCAGAGAAAGCGTCTGTCATGTTATATCGTACTCTCCCAAGCGCTTGGTACAGTGCTCTGCACAATGTAAATAATAAATACGATTATCTGACTGACTGACTGGCTTTAAGTTCACTCTTTTAAACCCAGTGATGGGTGTCAGAAATACTCCAGGGTTTTGTCACCTACATCATCCCCAAACACCAAAGCATCCCCTGTCCAACACCCCACCTGCCGAATACTTGGCCCCAGAGCCAGTGGAGGGGCTCCTTCTACGTTCCCCCTGGCAGCCGGCAGCCAGGAAGAACCCTGGCAGGCTAAACCCATCAGGTCCCGGCCACCAGCTCCCACTCTGGTGTGGTTTCCATAGCGACGGAGGGGCTCTGGATTGGCGGGAGAGGGAGAGTCGGCCCTGCCGACGGTAGGCCCGTGATCCTCTACTTCGTCCTTGCCGGTCCGGCCACCCCGTCCGAGGGAGCGCCCGGAGTTTCCAGCAGGCTTTGTAACCCTCCAGACCGCTGGCTGTTATCCCATACCTGGGTGACTGAAGAATTTGGGGCCACAGCATCCCCCAAACTCTCCATTTTAGAGGGGGAGAAATCTGGATGATAAAGTATGGGGTGGGGGGGGAGTTAATCTTGCTTATCGCCTTGTTTCTTCTCATTCTGTGGGCTCTCCTGATGATTCTCTGTCTCCTTTTCTTTTTCTTTCTCTTCTTTTCTCTATGTTTTTTTTTAATGGTAGCTGTTAAGGGCTTACTATGTGACAGACACTGTACAAAACGCTGGGGTAGACGAAAGGTAGTGAGGTTGGACAAAGCCCATGTCCCATGTGGGGTTCACAGTCTCATTTGCCATTTTACAAATGAGGGAACTGAGGCCCAGAGAAGTGAAGTTATATTGCCCAAGGTCACCCAGCAGAAAAGTGACAGAACCGGGATTAGAACCAGGTCCTTCTGGCTCCCAGGCCCATGCTCTACACATTAGGCCTCACCGCTTCAGCCTGCTTTACCGCTTCAGGCCGTACTGCTTCACACTGGAACTGTCTACCGTGTCTAGTCTGTAAACTCACTGTGGGCCGGGAATCTATCTTTTATACTGTTATATTATACTCTCTCAAATGCTTAGTACGGTGCTCTGCACACAGTCAGCGCTCAATAATTGACTCACTCACTCACTCCTTCTCTCTTTTTTCTCGGTCCTTCTGCCTCATTTGATGATATATTGTACCTCTGCCTCACTAGATTGTGTGACTATGAAATTATTATTATTGTCATTGTATATGTTAAGCGTTTATTGGGTGTCGAGCAATGTTCTAAGCCCTGGGGTAGATACAAGTTAATCAGTTTGGACACAGTCCCTGTCCCACATGGGGCTCACAATCTAAGTAGGAGGGGAGAACAGGTATCTAATCCCCATTTTGTAGTTGAGGAAACCGAGGCACCGGGAAGTGAAGTGGTTTGTCCTGGGTCACACGGCAGACAAGTGGGAACCGGGATCAGAAACCAGGTCCTCTGACTCCCAGGCCCGTGTCTCTTCCACTAAGCCATGCTGCTTCTCTAATAAAAATGATGCATTCAGCAGACATGTTCCTCTTGCGCTCTTTAGTTCTGACTGACAGGCTGCAGTGAGGAGGAAAATCCAATTTCAGAGAGATCAAGCAGGGCTAGCAAGTCCTGATCTAGGTCGCCCTGGTCGCCCTGCCAGAGCCCTACAGCCAGGGAAGACCCTCCCACCCCATACCTCCCCAGTGATGCCTGGGTCATTTCTTTCCTGACTCAAAAGAGTTCAAGGGAGAGAAGGCTTTTTGTTTTTTGAGCTGTCACTTTCCATGAGGCTGAGAGATTTTCCTTTTGCTTAGAGGAGTTTCATGGCTCTCACTCCTTTTAGTCCTCTCCATTTTTTAAGCTGGATACGCCTCAATATGACCGCTCAAGAAGCAGCATGGCCCAGTGGAAAGGACACGGGTCTGGGAGTCAGAATGCCTAGTTCTTAGTTCTCTCTCTGCTGCTTACCTGCTATGTGACCTCGGACAAGTCGCTCAATCCTTCAGGGCTTCGGTTACCCCATCTGTGAAATAGGGATTAAACACCTGCCCTCCCTTCTTCATGGACCGTGTGGCCCAGGGACACTCAGTCCAGAAAGGAAACTGAGGCCCAGAGAAGTTAAGTGACTTACCCAAGTTCACACAGCAGGCTCCTGGCAGAGCTGGGATTAGAACCCAGGTATCCTGAATGCCGAGCCCGTGTTCTTTCTACCCTGCCTCACTGCTTCTTGGTTGAGAGAAGTCATAAATCTGGAAACAGAAAACTCAAGACTCAAGACCGAAAGCGAAAACCTCGGGGCTGCAGGCACAGAAAAGGTGTTAGGATGCATAAACCATTCCTCTAATTAGAAGCAGAAGGCTGCTTTTCTGTTAGGGAACAGGGAAGAGGCATTTGAAGTGCTAGGTAAAACATACCCACCCAGATTAAAAATAATAATCATCATACACCACAGCTGAAAATACGCAGAATTAATAAATTCTCTCCACAGAACCATCCAATGACACATTTCTTTAATTTGCACTCGAAGTATTCTGAAGCTGCAGGTTTGGGGCTAAAATCCCTGTTGATCTGTGCAAGTCCTGATTAACTTCCTTCTACCCCAGTCCTTAGCCCTTTGCTTTGCCACCCTGTAAGACCTTAACAAAATTCCATCACTGACATTGATTATCAGTACCCTATTGTCGATCAAGTGTGAGAAGCAGTATGGCCTAGTGGATAGAGCCCGGGCCTGGGAGTCAGAAGGTCATGGGTTCTAATCCCGCCTCTCTCCTTTGTCTGCTGTGTGGCCTTGGGCAAGTCACTTCACTTCTCTGTGCCTCAGTTACCTCATCTATAAAATGGGATTGAGACTGGGACGGGGACTGGGTCCAACCCGATTTGCTTATGTCCACTCCAGCGCTTAGTGAAATGCCTGGCACATAGTAAGCACTAAACAAAAACATTATTATTATTATTATTATTATTATAAAGATGACAGACCAACCTGGGCAGAGAATATTCATTATAAAAGCATTTTGCTCTCCTGGTTGGCTGGAGAGAAACCATTCTGCTCATCAACCAATGGCATTTTTTTATGGCATTTGTTCAGTGCTTACTATGTGCCAGGCACTGTACTAAGCACTGGGTAGATACAAGTTGATCAGACTGGACACAGTCCCTGTCCCACATAGGGCTCACGATCTTAATCCCTATTTTAAAGATGAGGTAGCAGAGGCACAGAGAAAAGAAGTGACCTGCCCAAGCTCACACTGCAGATAAGCGGCAGAACCGGGATTAGAACCCAGATTTATCGAGTGCTTACTGTGTGCAGAGCACTGCACTATTCCCTGCCGTAATTCATTAATTTTTATTAATGTCTGTCTCCTTCTCTCGACTGTAAGCTCGTCGTGAACTGGGAATGTGTCTGTTTACTGTTGTAGTGTACGCTCTCCAGAGCTTAGTACAGCACTCAGGAAGCGCTCAATAAATTCGAACCACTGAGCGTTTAATGGGGGAAGGCTTCCCGGAGGAGGCGTGATTTCCATCCTTAAGGATGTGTCATAACACGGCAGCCGGTTCATTAGAAACGGGGAAATGAAAGGGTTGCGGTGGAGTTTTGCTTGCCTTCTGCATTATTAAAAGACATAGGAACACACCCCGTCCCGGCCATTTTGGTGGCATTTGTTCCACTGCTTAATGAAGAGGATCAGGGAAGCGGTGGTGGAAATACGAAGCCAAAGGGATCCCATTAGCCGGGGCCCCGTGATGCTCGGGGCAAATTGCCCTTTTCTCAAAGCTATTTTTTGAAAACTCATTCCTGCGGTGGGAAAATAAAGTGGGTTTCAAACACTTAAGAGATCATTTTCGGAATAGTTTGGATGCACGCTGGAGTGCTGGTCCATTTGCTCCTCATTGTTTTTTAATCACTCTTTTGTCAAGTTTAATTGCTGCCCCTGCTAACAATCTGAAAAGGAGCACAACAAAACAGGAGAGATCTATCATTTGCCTGAGCTTTTTTTTTTTTTTGGTGGGTGGGTGGGGGGTTCAAATCTAGATCCATTTAAGCCCTCTTTCCTAATTGGAAACGCCGGGATAAAAAATGGTTTTCAATTACTGATCTGAGGATGGGACACGGTCTCTGTTCTCTGTGGGAAATTCCTTTCACCTGTGGTTAGGGACAAAAGGCCCCTGTCCGCACTGCTTATATAAGCGTAGACCGTAAGATAATTCATGGCTTCCTCTGCCCAAATCAAATTGTCTGTCATCCCAGGCTACAGTCTCCAGAGAAGCAGCTTGGCTCAGTGGAGAGAGCCCGGGCTTGGGAGTCAGAGGTCATGGGTTCGAATCCCGGCTCTGCCACTTGTCAGCAGTGGGCAAGTCACTTAACTTCTCTGGGCCTCAGTTCCCTCATCTGTAAAATGGGGATGAAGACTGTGAGCCTCACGTGGGACAACCTGATGACCCTGTATCTACCCCAGCGCTTAGAAAAGTGTTCTGTACATAGTAAGCACTTAACAAATACCAACATTATTATTATTATGAGCAGGTAACCCCCTCCCTTTCTCTGAGCCCCCCACTTCTCCCTGGCCTCTGGAGGGACACCCAAAGTTAGAATAACGTGGGAGGCAGAGGAAGTGTCCACGACGTAAACCTTTAAGCTCCTCCTTTAGACAGTAAGCTCACTGTGGGCAGGGAATGGGCCTTCTGCCTCTGTTATATTGTACCTTCCCAAACACTTAGTACAGTGATCTGCATGCAGTAAGAGCTCAATAAATACCACTGTTTGTTTGATTGACTGATTGATTGAATTAGTCTGAGAGGTCAGAGGAGATCTTGGAGAATAATAATGTTGGTATTTGTTAAGCGCTTACTATGTGCAGAGCACTGTTCTAAGCGCTGGGGGTAGATACAGGGTAATCAGGTTGTCCCCCGTGGGGCTCACAGTTAATCCCCATTTTACAGATGAGGTAACTGAAGCACAGAGAAGTGAAGTGACTTGCCCATAGTCACACAGCTGACAAGTGGCAGAGCAGGGATTCGAACCCATAACCTCTGACTCCCAACCCCGGGCTCTTTCCACTGAGCCATGCTGCTTCTTGGTAAAGCATCAGTACAGTCCTCTAGCCTGTATGCTCCCCCTGGGCAGGGAACATGTCTACCAACTCTGTTACATTATACTCTCCCTAGCGCTTAGCTCAATACTCTGCACACAGTGAACGCTCAACAAATACCATTGATTGACTGATTTAGAAGGCCAACCCCTCATTTCCAAGCCCTCCTGAAATATTTCTCCCCTCTACTGCCTTTCCCGTGCACTTAATCCCAACCCCAGCTCCCCTCCCTAAGCTCTCCCTACAGCATTTATGTACATTTCTTTGTCCCGGGTTGCTTCTTTTTAATTTATTTGAATATCTGCCTCCCCCTTTAGACCATAATCTCCTCGAGAAATGATAGGTGTCTATCTACGGTATTGTACTCTCCCAAGCACTTTAATATGGTGTTCTGGAGCCAGTTAAGCACTCAATAAATGCCACTGAATGTGCTCAGTACAGTGCCTGGCACATCTTAAGCACTTGACAAGCGGCAAGAAAAAGAATGATTTTTTAATGGTATATGTCCAGCACTTACAATGTGCCAGACACTGTATTAAACACTGGGATAGATTCAAACTAATCAGGTTGGACACAGTTCCTATCCCACATGGGGTTCACAGTCTTAATCCCCATTTACAAATGAAGTAACTGAGGCAAAAGGAAGTAGAATGACTTGTCCAAGGTCATACAGCCAACACTTGGCGGAGCCGAGATTAGAACCCAGTTCCTTCTGACTCCCAGGCCTGTGCTCTCTCCACTAGGCCATGATGCTTCTCTTGACTGACTGAAGGAGCATTTCAGTCACTGCAACTGTGAGGAGAAGCAGTCTTGGATTCATTACAGTTTCCCTTCTCACTAATTGCTGATGACACAGCTCCCAGCTGCTTTAGGGCTACACATCCTGGTACCCTGGCCAGAAAGGTCTTCTCCCTGGCTCAACTCTTCCCCTTTTCAGCCCTCTTTCTTTATTTTCTTAATTTTGTTTATTTATCTCTGTTTATTTATGTGCATTGATCTAGCTGTTGTTTCTTTGCAGAGCCAGTGTCAGTGCCAGTGGGATCTTGGACAAGTTGCTTGACACATGCTTCATCCTCTATTTTCCCATCTGAAAGAGCACAGACCGGGAGTCTCAAGACCTGGGCTCTAATCCTGCCTTGCCACTTGCCTGTTCTGAAACCTTGGAAAACAAGGAGTTAAATCAGCTCACCAAGGGCCATGTTCCCCTTCTCTACCCACCTCAGAGTCCCTTCCCTCAGAGCTCCATCCCATTCCCCTCTCAGAGCCCTGGACCTTTCCTCCCTTAGAGGCCGGGCCCGTTCCCTCTCTCAGCCTGTTCCCTCCCTCAAGACCCCAGCACGTTCTGCCCTCAGAGCCCGAACCATTTCTCCCTCAGAACCCCAGCCCATTCCCACTGCCAGAGCCCCGACCCGTTCCCACCCCCAGAGCCCAGGCCCATTCCTGCCCTCAGAGCCTTGGCCCGTTCTCCGCTCAGAGCCCCGATCCGTTCCCCACTTAGATCCCTGGCCTGTTCCCACCCTCAGAACCCTGGCCCGTTCTCTTCCTCAGCCCCACCCTATTCCCCCACTCCGATCCCTCCCCCCCCCCCCAGAACTCTGGTCCGTTCCCTCCTCAGAACACTGGCCCGTTTCCTCCCTCGGAGCCTCGGCAGTTCCCTGCTCGAAGCCCCAGCCCATTCACTCCCTCAGAGCCCCTACCCGTTCCTCCCTCAGAACTCTGGCCCATTCCCTCCCTAAAAGCCCCGGTCTATTCCCTCCCTCGGAGCCCCGGCCTATCCCCACATCAGAGCCTCGATCTGTTCCCCCAACAGATCTCTGGCCCATTCTCTCCTCAGAGCCCCAGCCTGTTCCCCGCTCAGAGCCCCATCCCGTCCCTGCCCTCTTTCCTTTGGGGCTGAGGGGAAGCCAAATATACCGCACCGAGGCTTCCCTAAAGCACGATCCATACATCCAGAGGTCAGCGTTTACCCAGACGAAGATGAGCTGCTACAGGGACTTGGAAATGTGTCTGCTGATTAGCTTTAATACAAGCCCAGAGAGAAATCCTCAACTCTGCTCAGTCAGGGGATTCGAGCTGGCAGCTTGCCAGGATCTTGAGGGCTGCATCTAATTTGCACGTGATGTTTCCTGTGGAAATAAAGGCAAACCAGGATTTCTGTTCCGCCTAAGCTCTCTCCTTGGTGATTGATGGTGGCAGCCCCAAGTTGGTCCCCGGGCCAGGCCTCTGCCAATCATGGGATCAGACCTTGGGCTGCCCCAAGGGCTTTGCCATCTAATTTGGGCATGGGCAGTGCACCCAGAGGCATCTGGAAGCCAGAGGCGGGCGAAGCGCGCTGCCGGGAAAATAGCCGGGGGAAAAGGCTTTTTCGACCCAGATTGGGGCGGAGGGAAGTAAGGGTGGTGTTCATTAAGTGCTTACTATGTGCCAGACACTGTACTAAACTCTGGGATCGATACGAGCAAGTTGGGTTGGACACAGTCCCCGTCCCACATGGGGCTTGCAATCTTAATCCCCATTTGACAGAAGAAGCATGGCCTAGTGGCATGAACATGGGCTTGGAAGGCAGAGGATGTAGGTTCTAATCCCGGCTCCGCCACTTGTCTACGGTGTGACTCTGGGCAAGTCGTTTCACTTCTTTAGGCCTCGGTTCCCTCATCTATAAAATGGGGATTAAGACAATGAGCCTCACGTCGGACGGGGACTGAGTCTAACGGTTCAAGTCGCCACTCCGTCACCACTCCACATACTCGCAGCACCACCCACCCCAAACCCCTCAGCGCCCTCCCACCCAAAATCCACCCAGCCGGCACCCTTCTACCCGAAGGCTTTGTTTTCTGGGAGGATGGAAACCCATCGCTCTCGGCTTATCCGGGTCTGTCCCGGAAGAGTCAGAGAGGATGCATCGGCCTCATCGTCATCATCAACATCATCGTCAACGCTTAAACCCAGGGCTTTTATTTCCTGAGGTAAAGACCGCTTCCCCTGGCAGAGCGGCGGGCTGCGTGTGCGCGTGCTGTGTACACGCCCCCATCCCCCTCTCCCTTTGACGTTCCGGAAGAAATCGCCCCTGGGAGCCCTTAATGAATTAAACAGAAGACTGACACTTCAGGATGCAACAGGAAGCAGTGAAAACAGGGAAAACAGTTCTGAGAGGCGGGGGTGGCAGTGGCAGTGAGGTTGGCTGTCAGCCTTCCAGAAGCAAATCAGAAAGATCACAAAGAAACACCTCCAAAATCGGAGGCAGGGCTGGTCTCAGAGTGATCACCACTGGGAGCTGGAGGCCTGAGGTTCACAGAGTAAAGCCCCATCACAACAGGCCTAAGAAGGCACTTCTCACTTCGCTTTGATGTGGAAAGGAAGTCTGGAGATGCTAACTATCCAGCAACCATCGATGGTATTTCTTGAGTGCCTACTGTATGCCGAACACTGGACTGAGCACTGGGGATAGTCCACTATTCTACCTCACCCTCAGCACCATGACACTTATGTACATATCCTTATACTTTGCTCTAGAGTCGAGAGAAGGAGACAGACAGTAAAAGAAATTTGAATAGAAGAAAAGGCAATCAGTCACCTTGCCCCCTCCTACCTCACCTTACTACTCTCCTACTACAACCCAGCCCACACGTTCTGCTCCTCTAATGCCAACCTACTCACTGTACTTCCATTTAGTCTACCTCACCCCCGACCTCTCGCCCACGTCCTGCCTCTAGCCTGGCATGCCCTCCCTCCTCATATCCGACAAAGACTCTCAACCCTTCAAAGCCTTATTGAAGGCTCATCTCTTCCAAGAGACCTTCCCTGACTAAGCCCTCCTTTCCTCTTCTCCTCCTCCCTTCTGCCCTCACTTCCTTGATTCCCCCTCAGCACTTATGTACAGCTCTGTCATTGATTTATTTCTTTTAATATCTGTCTCCTCATCTAGACTCGTTGTGGGCAGGGAATGTGTACCTTATATTGTAAGTCAATCATCCGTCAATTGTCTTTATTGAGCACTTGCACTTGTGTGCAGTGCACTCTACTAAGCCCTTGGGAGAGTACAATAATAATAATTCTGGTAATTGTAAATGACTTACTGTGTACCAGGCACTGTACTAAGGTCTGGGGTGGATGCAAGCAAATCTCTTTGAACATGGTCCCTGTCCCACATGGGGCTCACGGGCTCAATCCCCATTTTACAGAGGCACAGAGAAGTGAAGTCACACAGAAGACAAGTGCGACTTAGATTAGATTAGTGTGGGATTAGAACCCACAACCTTCTGACTCCCAGGCCTGCGCTCTATCCACTACGCCATGCTGCTTCCCAGTACAACAATATAACAACAAGCTCACAGTCTAGAGGGGGAGACGGACTACTGTACTCCCCCAAGCGCTTAGTATAGTGCTCTGCACACAGTAAGCGCTCGATCGACTGACCGAGCTGACTGGGGTCAACTTGGCGGTCTCTGATTTTCTCCCAGTGCTTACGGCCTGGCGGGGAGGAGGCAGATACCCGCACAAGAGGAGGAAATTGGGGTTAATCCAGACAGCCAAATCCACATCTGGCCCACATTCTCTGTAGCATAGGTTCCTGGAGAGATCACAGCGTGGCTCTGGGCACGGCAGTGTAGAAGCGGCCAATCGAAAAGCTGCTTATCTGCTTTCCTCTCTCCAACGGGTGGCTGCCGCAGGTATGATTTTTCCCTCCTGCTCCCTCTCCTCATGTTTCCAGTGCTCCTTCTCTGCCTCTCTCTCTTTCCCACCTCCTCGACCCCCGGGGAGTTTAAGGTTTCTTTACGGGCATGATCTACTCCAGCCCAACCCGCACACTCCATTCCTCTAGCGCCAGCTTACTCACTGGGCCCCAATCTGTTCTGTCTCGCCACCGACCCCTATCCCACGTCCTCCCCTTGGCCTGGAATTCTCTCTCCCTCCAAATATGCCAGACCACCACTCTCTCCACCTTCAAAGGCTAACTAAAGTCCCATCTCCTCCAAGAGGCCTTCCCTGATTAAGCCCTGTTTTCCCCAGTTCCCTCTCCCTTCTGCGACGTCTACACCCTTGGATCTGTGACCTTCCGTGTTTGATATTCGACCTCCCATTGCCCCCCCGCCCCAAAAGAACTTATGTACAGATCTTTACATACATCTTGCCTCCCCCTCTAGACTCTAACTTCGTTATCGGCAGGGGACGGCTCTGCTAACTCTGTTGTATTGTATTCTCCCAAGCACTTGTACAGTGCTCTGCAAATAGTAAGTGTTCGACAAATGCTATCATCGATTAATTATAGCTCGATTCAGTGACTTACCATTCTCTAAACGGGCCGGGAGGGGAGGAAAGAAGCAGGGTGGGGTTTGATCCTGAACTGGGATATCTCTTATCCTGGAACACAAATAGCTGAGAGTTTTTTGTTGTTTTTTTAATGGTATTGGTTAAGCGCTTCCTATACGCCAGGAACTGTACTTAGCACTGGGATAGATACAAGTTGATCAGGTTGGACTCAATCCATGTCCCACATGGGGCTCACAATCTTAATCCTCTTTTTCCAGATGAAGTAAGGGAGGTACGGAGATGTGAAGTGAAGGTCACAGAACAGACAAGTGGCAGAGGCTGGATTAAAACCCACGACTTTCTGAGTCCCAAGCCTGTGCTTTATCCACTATGCCATGTTGCTTCTCTAGGTTGACAGACACTAAAATAAATTACTGCTAGGGGGAAGCAACCAAGTGTAGGGATTTGTGCAAAGTGCCACGGGGAAGGCGGAGAAGAGCTGGGTAGCCAACTGTTGAGCTGATGAAGAAATGCTGGCAGTAGGGGGGAAATGGGGTGGGGAGGCGAGAATCTGTTATGTTGTATTCCCCCAAGCACTTAGTACAGTGTTCTGTTCACAAAAAACACTCAATAAATACCACTGATTGAGTGAGTCGCTTAAGACTTATTGGCTGTGACAGCTGCATCAGCTTAGGTAAAACTCAAAAAAGAAAAAAAAGAGAGAAAACCCCTCCTGCTTTGTAAATTATCCCCAAAGTCACCTTTTTAACGCCAACCCACGCAAAATACTCTCGGCCTCCAATTTCACTGCGCCCATATGCTACCACCACTGCTGTCTGAGTCCTGAGGGGTGGATTTTTTTTTCCCCTTCAGCAAGCCTCCAGAAATGCCAAAGAAATTTATATGCTTATTCACAGAGCCGATAAAGCAGAAAACCGGCATTTCAGCTATTTTTGTTTTTCTTTGTAGATGGAGGGTAAAAGGCGTAAATCTCCTCCTCGCTGCACCTCTGTCGTTCCCCGACTCCCTGCTTCACGTCAGACAGTCAAAAAGTCAGATTTGGCTCCCAGAGCTTTTTTGCACACCTCTCCCTCTCATCCTTCCCGCCAAAAAGGAAACAAAAAATATCAAAAACAACCCAAAGCAGACGAAAGGCCAATGGCAATGTTTATTCTGTCTCAAGCAGTGAAAGCAGGAATAGGGTTGTCAGTGTAGAAAGGAGGGGGTTAGTTAAGATTGGGAGCAAAGGAAACTATTCAGAAAAATCCAAGTTGCTTATTGTTTTAGTAATCTCATGGGCAAGGAAAAGATGCAGAGAAATGGGGTGGCCTAGTGGTTGAAGCATGGGCCTGGGAATGAGGGGACGTGGGTTCTAATCCTGTCTTCACCACCTGTCTGCTGTATGACCTTGGCAAGTCACTCTTTTAAAAAACAGTATTTGTTAAGAGCTTACTTTGTGCCAGACACCGTACTAAGCACATAATTTCTCTGTGCCTCAGTTACCTGATCCGTAAAATGGGGATTAAGTCCGCGACTCACGTGGGACACGGACCGCATATAACCTGATTATCTCGTATCTACCCCAGTGCTTAGTACAGTGCCTGGCACGTAGTACGCACCTAACAAATGCCATTTTTTAAAAAATGGCAAATGGTGCCCACACTTCAGTGCATATGTGTTCAAGGTCATGGGTAGATACTTTCTAGGTGTAAGCTCCTTGAGGGCTGGCATCACGTCTACTGTACTCTCCCAAACCCCTATGTTAGGGCTTAGCACAAAGCAGGCACTCCATCAAAACTATTGATAATAATAATAATAATTTTGGTATTTGTTTAGCACTTACTATGTGCCAGGTTGAACACAAGCAAATCAGGTTGACACAGTCACTGTCCCACATGGGGCTCATAGTCTTAATCCCCATTTTACAGATGAGGTGATTGAGGCACAGGAAGTTGCCCAAGGTCACACAGCAGACAACCGGCAGAGCCAGGATTAGAACTCACCCTCCTCTGACTCCCAAGCCCGTGATAGAGAGACAGAAAGACAGAGGCAGAGGGAGGGAGGGAGACAGAGGGAGGGGAGGGAGAGAAAGAGAGACAGAAAGAGGGGAGAGATAAAGAGAGAAAGAGAGAGAGAGAGGAGGGAGAGAGTCAGTCATTCATTCAATGTATTTATTGAGTGCTTGGTCTGTGCAGAACACTGTACTAAGCGGTTGGAAGAGGACAAAACAACAATAAACACATTCCCTGCCCAAAATGAGAGAGGGAGACAGACAGACAGATAGAGAGACCGGGGAGGGGGTACAGGGTGCTGGGCAGCAGACAATGAATGGTAGCAAAGATCAAAGCTGGCAGCCCTGGCATTTAGACCCCTCTGCCATCACCAAAGCAAGCTCTCCTTGGGGGTCTCTGCAGCTCAGACAGGCAGGAAAACCTCTACCCCACCTCGGGGGACCAATTCCACGTGCCTTTCTCTTTCTTTCTCTCTCTTACTCTCTTTCTTTCTCCCCCGCCTCAACCCCAAGAGCTGCACCTCCCAAAGAGTTCAGCCGAAAAACAAATCCTTTAAGACCCAGGCTCTCCCCTCCCAGCAGTCCGTATTTTCTCCAGACTGTCAGACGGAGCAGATTGCTTCCTGGAAAAGAGCCAATTGGCAAGACCCGCTGCTGTGCGAATGAAATTTTAAAATCCCGTTTCTTGTTGTGCCGAAAGAGGCTTTTCTCTCCCCGCTTGTTCTACACGGCCTCTAAGCATTATTCTCCGGACCCTCGTATGGGAAAAGGACGCCCTCGGCTTTTCATTCCCTTGCGAGGCGGCTTTCTTGAGTATTTCTTGAGCTGCCCTGAGACACGGGCCATGGTTGCTCTCCTCCGCACCCCGGGGCTCCCCCAATTCATCTTCATGCCCCTCTTCTCCCCTCCTCACCTATCCTGCATTTCTTCCTACCCCACCTGGCTACTCTCCTACTACAACCCAGACCACCCACTTCACTCCTCTAATGCCAACCTTCTCACCGAACCTCCATCTCGTCTATCTCACCGCCAATCCCTCGCCCATATCCTACCTCTGGCCTGGAACACCTTCCCTCCTCAAATCTGATAGACAATGACTCTCCCCTGCTTCAGAACCTTATTGAAGGCACATTTCCTCCAAGAGGTCTTTTCTGACTAAACCCCACTTTTCCTCATCTCCCACTCTCTTCTGAGTCACCCTGACATACTCCCCATTATTCATCCCACCTCTCAGCCCCACAGCATTTATATCCATATCTGTCATTTTATTTATTTCTATTAGTGTCTGTTTCACCCTCTAGATTGTAACCCCTTGTGGGCAGGGAATATATCTGTATTGTTAATGTTGGTATTTGTTAAGCGCTTACTATGCGCCGAGCACTGTTCTAAGCGCTGGGGTAGACACAGGGGAATCAGGTTGTCCCACGTGGGGCTCACAGTCTTCATCCCCATTTGACAGATGAGGGAACTGAGGCACAGAGAAGTGAAGTGACTTGCCCACAGTCACACAGCTGACAAGTGTCAGAGCTGGGATTCGAACTCATGAGCCCTGACTCCAAAGCCCGTGCTCTTTCCACTGCGCCACGCTGCTTCTCTGCTTCTTGTTCCATTGTACTCTCCCAAGCACTTAGTACAGTGCTCTGCACACAGTAAGCGCTCAGTAAATATGATCGACTGATTAACGGACAAGACTGTAATCTCGTTGTGGGCAGGGAATGTGACTGCTAATTCTGCTGTTTTGTACTCTTCCAAAAGCTTAGTACAATGCTCTGCATATAAAGGGGCTTAATAAATACCATTAATCGATTCATATGTGACAGACTACCGCTCTCTCCCTCTTCAAAGTCCTACTTAACTGACATTTCCTCCAAAATGCCTTCCCTGACTAGTCTCATCTCTCCCCTTATCCTTCGCCTTCCTGCTGCTTCACCCATGCACTTGAGTATTCATCTCCCTAGCAACTAAGGTACTCCACCAAACCACCTACAGCACTCAGTGCTTAGTACAGCGCTTAGTACAGTGCCTAGCACATAGTAAGCACTTAAATTCTATAATTATTAATTATTATTTATGGATATATTTTAATTTTCTATCACATTTCCCCAGGGCGATTTATTTTAGTGTCTCTCTAACCTCCTAGATAGTAAGTTCCTTGTGGGCAAGGGTCAGGTCAACTCACTCTACCGGACTCTCCCAAGAGCTCAGTACCATGCTCTTGCACACAATAAGGATTCCATCAATACGACTGACCGACTGATGGATGAAATGACCATAATCAGCAGCAAGTGGGCGTGAAATCATAAACGAGGCAAATCTGGCGACAGGATTGATTTTTGTCAGCGGCCCCTTCCGCCAGTGATAACACGATCGAGTGGGCTACCTCCTTCAGGCTCCACCAGCTCACGAGAACGTAGACCCAGGAATCATTTCACACCTTCCTACAGTGAAACTCAGACCGCACTGGAGCAGAGGCTGACCCCGCTGACACTTTAAGCAGCCCTCCCCACAGATTTACACGGAGAAGGGGAGCAGAGAAGCCTGGTTTCCCCAGCACAAAAACCGCTGCGGGGTGATCCGACAATCGCTCTCCCCACTTTCAAAGTCTTACTGAAGGCACATCTCCTCCCGGATGCCTTCCTACATTGTGTCTCTCAGGCCATGCTGCTTTCTCACTTCCCACAGATCTGTTATTTTTCCACAGGCGGCAATCAATAATAATAATTCTGATGTCATTTGTTAAGCGCCTACTTTGTGCCAGGCATTATACTAAGTGCTGGGGTGGATACAAGCAAATCAAGTTGGACTCGGTCCCTGTCCCATGTAGGAGACAGTGAGTCCTACTCACTGTCTCAATCCTCAATTTGCAGATGAGGGAACTGAGGCACAGAGAAGTGAAGTGACATGCCAGGTTCACACGGCAGACAAGGGCAGAGTGGGAATTAGAACCCGTGACCTTCTGACTCCCAGGTCCATGCTCTATCCATACGCCATGCTACTCCTCATCAATCAATCAGTGGTATATATGGAGCACTTACCGTGCGCAGAGGGCTGTACTAAGCGCTTTGGAGAGCATAATATAACAATATAACAGAGTCGATAGACACATTCCCTGACCACGGCAAGCTTACGTTTTAGAAGGGGGAGGAGAGGGATGAGGATCAGCATGGCTTGAAATCCTGGGGGTAATATCGTAGTCTGAATTTCTCTTCCGGAGCAAGATCTGCTCTCTGAACAAATCCAATCAGCGTGATTAAAATCTAAAGAGTGGGCAAAACCCATTAGCAGGGTTTCCTAATTACTAGATTGATTTGCTGTAGAAATAATCACGAGGGACTCTTCTTCAATCTCTTCATCTCAACCTCAAAATTCATCGGTTCAAGGAAACACAGATTGGGTAGAATCCCCTTGCCCGCATTTCCACAGACTATCTGCTCGTGTAATTTCAAAGGAATTTCAGAATGAAATGGAATCAAAGCAGTTCAGTTTTTAATTAACAAATTAGGAGCAGTTTTATTGTGTGAGGTCGCTATAGGCATTCATTCATTCATTTAATCGTATTTACTGAGCACTTACTGTGTGCAGAGCACTGTACTAAGCGCTTGACAAGTATGATTCGGCAACCGTGTCTACCAACTCTCTTGTATTGTACTCTCCCAAGTGCTTAGTACAGTGCTCTGCGCATAGTAAGTGTTCAGTAAATACCACTGATTGATCAACTCTGTTATAGTACACTTTCCCAAATGCTTAGTACAATGCTCTGCACACAGTCTTAATCTCCATTTTTCTGTTGAGGTAACTGAGGCACAAAGAAGTGAAGTGACTTGCCCAAGGTCATCCTCGATTTTTCTCCAATGTTCAACTCGTCCACTTAGTCTGCTGCCAGATCACGAGATCCTTCTTGCACAACATCTCCTGGACCCATCTATTCCTCTCCTCCAAAGCGGCTCCACGTTGCTACAGACGGTCCTTCTTGCACAACATCTCCTGGATCCATCCCTTCCTTTCCACAAAAACAGCTAGCACGTTGGTACAAACTCTGGTCATATTGCGGCTGGACGATTTTCGGAGCCTGTTTGCCGGTATCTCCGCCGTCTCCAGCCTCTCCCGTTTCCCGTCCATACTACGTGCTGCTGCTGCCGCTGCTGAAGTTACTATACAGATCAGTTTTCTGAATCATCACTTCCCACACGTCTCTCCCGGCCTTCACACCCTCCCCCTGATTTCCTTCGTATCGAGCAGAAACGCCTCATGAACAGATTCAAGATTCCTCACCAACTGACCCCTCCTCGTTTCCCCCCCCCCCCCCCCAGTTTCCCGCCCCCCTCCACTGGGGAGAATAAGTTCCTTAAAGGTTGGACAAATGATCTGTAGAGAGCGGGGCTCACTGCAAGAGGGTATCCTCATCCGTTCATCCATTCGATTGTATTTATTAAGCACTTACTGTGTGCAGAGCACCGTACTGAGCGCTTGGGAAAGTACACTACAACAATAAACAGTGACATTAAGAGCTGGGGAAAGAGACAGCAATACAAATAAATAAAATGACAGATATGGACGTAAGTGCCGTGGAGCTGCGAGGGGGGAGAGCAAAGGGAGCAAGTCAGGTAGACTCAGAAGGGAGTGGGAGAGGAGGAAAAGTGGGGCTTAGAGGAGATGTGCCTTCAGTAAGGCTTTGAAGCAGCAGGAGAGTAATTGTTGCATACGGGACGCATATGGGATTATTCCCACTGATGCGTCTATTCTCAATTACGGGGAAAAAATACTGCCTTAGAATACACCTTAGTATTCTTTAATAGGACAGAGAAAAGCCAGAAGAGCAAATACAACTAGGTTTTGCGTGTCTACATATTAAACTCCTATGTAATGTAACCGGCATGGTCAAATGGCCCAGGACTTTGCGGTGGGAGACCTAGGTTCTAAACCTGGTTCTTGCTGGGTGATCTTGGGCAAGTCATTTAACTTCCTCAACTGTAAAACGGGGATGAAACACCTGTCCTCCCCACCCCTTAGGCCCATGTGAGGCTGGCACTGTGTCCAACCTGACTGGCTTGTACCTACTCTGTCCCTTAGTACTGTTTACTGTGTCCGAATACATAGGTATATATAATTTATTTATCTATTTATTTATATTAATGTCTGTCTCCCCACCCCCCCAGACTGTGAGCTAGTTGTGTGCAGGGAATGTGATTGATGTTATATTGTACTCTCCCAAGCACTTAGTACAGTGCTTTGCAGACAGTAAGCGCTCAATAAATACGATTGAATGAGTGTCCGGGAGTTGTAATAGTTGTATCAGCAGTAGTTGTAGTAATAATAGTTATAATAATAATGACATTTGTTAAGCGCATATTGCGTGCCAAGCACTGAACCAAGCACTGGGGGAAATGCAAGATAATCAGGTCCCACATGGGGATCACAGTATAAGTAGGAGGGAGAACAGGTATTTAATCTCCATTTTGCAGAGGAGGGAACTGAGGCACAGAGGAGTGAGGTGACTTGCCCAAAGTCACAAAACCAGACCAGCGGTAGAACCCACGTCCTCTTACTTCCAGCAGCCACGCTGCTTCCCTAATAATACTACTAGCACTAGTAGTACCAGGAAGAGAAGTAGCTGCATTTAATCATTCATTAGTATCTATTGAGCGTTCATTAGTATCTATTGAGCGCTTACTAAGTGCCAAGAACTGTACTAAGCACTCGGGAGAGTCCAATACAAGAGACTGAGCAGATACATTCCCTGCCCATAACAAGCTTACGGTCTCGAGGAGAGGGGAGACAGACATTAACATGAATAAATGAGCAATTTATAGATACATTTACCGAGTGTCCACAAGGTAGAACTACCACGTGAGATTTCCCAGTGCAGGATTCTACAAGAACAGGACCCCCATGTTAGAGAAGATGCCCCCCTTCCTTGTTCGACAAGTTCTCCTCTAGGAGAGCTGTGTGAACAGTGAAAGCTACACCTCCATCTAAGGGACTGTAGTCCAGATTTCTGTAACCTGATTCTCCGAGACGCGTTGAGCACAGATGCTAAGACATTAAAGGGATTTTTTCCCCCCGCCTAGGAAATGGACGAAACGTAATTCTTGTGGCGCTGACGGGAAATAGGACTCAAATCTGCCAGCCAGAAGTGGGGTTTGTGCGTGGGGGGGATTCCCATAAAATCTAAGAGGGTCCAAAATGCCTGGCTTGTCCAACTGTTTCGCTTTGCCGCGGCAGAGAGTCAGCCTTTCACATGTGGCTCCTTTCGTCATTTAGAGATGGGTATCGTAATTATTATTGTGAGGATGATGGAATTTGTTAAGTGCTTAATCCCTGCCAAGCACTATACTAAGCGCTAGGGGAGACGCGATGAGATCAAATCAAACGCAGCCTCTGTTCCACGTGGGGCTCACAGTCTAACATAGAGGGAGGATGGGGTGAGAAGCGGCACGGGCTGGGAGTCAGAAGGACCTGGATCCTAATCCTCGCTCTGCCACGTGTCTCCTGTGTGACCGTGGGAAAGTCGCTCAACTTCTCTGTGCCTCAGTTACCTCATCTGTAAAATGGGGACTGAATACCTGCTCTCCCCCTTCTTGGACTGGGAGCCCCAGGTGAGCTAGGGATCGTGTCCTACCCGCTAAGCGTAGTGTTCCCCTCCCCATCCTCCTTGACTCCTTCGCTTAGGACCTGAGTCCATATGGAAACCTCCAAAAACAGTTCCACAATTTCAAGCTCAGGAAAGGGAAAGAAGAGAAAGAAGAAACAAAGTTTTCTAAAAGTGACCCTTCTCCTCCTCCTGCTGGCGGGAAGAACCCCGGAGAACGTCACGGACCCGTGAAACTTAATAGCCGCCTTCGACCTTCCGAGGAACTGGTTTCCATTTTTAGATAAGCCACAGCTTTAAGGGATCTATAAGACCCAATCCCAAAGGGTAGAAAACTTGCCTTCCCCCGGCAGACTCATCATTAACCCATGGTCCGGGAGCTAAAAGCTACAGCTTTATTCGCAATTAGCAATCCCGTCCGAGATGAGCCACCCTGTTTATCAAATCATTAGCGGCGACATCTGGGTACCGAGCAGCTTCGACACAACCAGCCCAAGCCCCCAGCGCCTCTTCCTTGAGCCCATATCTGGAAACTCAGTCGTCACAAGGACACAGTTACTGGGAAGCAGCGTAGCCTAGTGGATAGAGCCCGGGGCTGGGAGTCAGTAGGACCTGGGTTCTAATCCCCGCTCCGCCACTTGCCTGCAGTGTGACCCTTGGGCGAGTCGCTTCACCTCTCTGTGCCTCGGTTACCCCATCTGTAGGGATTAAGACTTTGAGCCCTATGCAGGACATGGTCGGTGTCCAACCTGATTAGCGAGTATCTACCCCAGCGCTTAGTACGGTGCCTGGCACATAGTAAGCGCTTAGCAAATACGACTATAATTATATGCCATGGTTTTGCTTGATTGTGTTTGTGCATGCATGTTGTGTATGTGCACACATGCAGGTGCCCAAATGTGTCAAAGTGTATATGTGTTGCCCTCCAAGTCCCAGTGGGAACAAGACCAGAGGGAATAAGAGAACGCACACTCGCCTGCTGTGTGGCCTTGGGCAAGTCATTTCACTTTTCTGGGCCTCAGTTACCTCATCTGTAAAATGGGGGTTAAGACTGTGAGCCCCAAGTGGGACATGGACAGAGACCAACCTAATTTGTATCTACCCCAGCGCTTAGTACAGTGCCTGGCACATAGTAAGCACTTAGGAAATACCACAATTATTATTTTCAAGTGGCACGGCCCAAGCTTCCAGCACTATTATCCGTTCCCTCGCACACGTTCTCGGTTCCAAACCAAGGCTCATCTGGGGCTCTGGTTGGAACGTGCCATCATCAGCGTGTGTATACGGGCGGGTGTACCTCCGCGTGTGCACGTATGTGCCTGTGGGGAGATGTGTCCGTGCACGAGTGAGTTTGCATGAGCGCGTGCCTGTTGGAACACCCTTCCCGAGCAGACAGATTCCAGAGATTTTCCTGGAAAGTTTCCAAGACCAGAGGAAGTCACCCGCTCGGTATCAGCCTCCCGAGCAGCTCTGAAATTGGGCTGCTGCCAGGCTCTGTTTCGGAGCAATTCATCAGTAGCGTTTACCGAGCGCTCCCTGTGCGCAGAGCATTGTACTCAATGCTCGGGAGAGTTCAGTAGAGTTACTACTTCTGATTCCCAATCCTGGGCTCTACCTACTGAGCCGTGCTGCCTCTCTTTATTTAAAAAAATCTACCCCAGTGCTTAGCACAACGCGTGACACATAGTAAGCATTTGATAGATACGGTACTGACAGTGACAAGAACAAAAACAACAATAGTGATATTAGGATATATGGCCTGCAACGTATGCCTGCCTCACCCGATGAAGGATGCCCGATGCCCTTTTTTTAGTGGTATTTGTTAAGCGCTTACTATGTGCCAAGCACTGCTCTAAGCACTGGGGTAGATAGAAGGTAATCAGGTTGGACACAGTCCATATCCCACACGGGGCTCACGGTCTTAACCATCATTTTCCAGATGAGGTAACTGAGGCCCAGAGAAGTGAAGTGACTTGCCCAAGGGGGAATTGTGTCTAATTCCTCTGTGCCTCGGTTCTCTCATCTGTAAAATGGGGATTAAGGCTGTGAACACCGTGTGGGACGGGGACTATGTTGTCTTGTTTCTACTCCAGCATTTAGATCAGTGCGTAGTAAAGTGCTTAACAAATGCCACAAGTATTATTATTATTACTACAGTCTTAATTCCCATTTTACAGATGAGGTAACTGAGGCACAGTGAAGTGACTTCCTCACGGTCAGAGCAGGGCGGACCTGGGATCGATAATAACAATTATGGTATTTGTTTAGTGCCAATCACTGTACTGAGCGCTAGGGTGGATATAAGCAAATTGGGTTGCTCCCAATCCCTGCCCCACAGTGGGGCTCATAGTCTCAAGTCCCATTTTACAGAGATGAGGTAACCGAGGTTCAGAGAAGTGACTTACTCAAGGTCACAGAGCAGATGAGTGGGAGAGGCAGGATTAGAACCCAGGTCCCTCTGATTCCCAGGCCTGGGCCCTATCCACTAATAATAATAATAATGTTGGTATTTGTTAAGCGCTTACTATGTGCAGAGCACTGTTCTAAGCGCTGGGGTATACAGGGTAATCAGGTTGTCCCACATGAGGCTCACAGTCTTAATCCCCATTTTACAGATGAGGTAACTGAGGCACAGAGAAATTAAGTGACTTGCCCACAGTCACACAGCTGACAAGTGGCAGAGCTGGGATAGATCCCGCTGCTTCTCAGGGTGAGAATTGCCTTCTTCTCCCCCCTGGTTCCCCAGAGTAGGAGGAGGATGTATCATGCTTGAATGGGAAAAGTGAGCCCCATCTGTAGCAGCGTGAGCATGGTCAGAGGTTGTGGGTTCTAATTCCGACTCGGTGAAGCAGCGTGGCTTAGTGGATAGAGCACGGCCCTGGGAGTCAGAAGGTTATGGGTTCTAATCCTGACTTCACCATTTGTCTGTTGTGGGACCTTAGGTAAGTCACTTCACTTCCCTGGGCCTCAGTTCCCTCATCTGTCATATGGGGATTGAGACCGTGAGCCTCACGTGGGGACAGGGGCTGTGTCCAACCCAATTTGCTTCTATGCACCCTAGTGCTTAGTACAGTGCCTGGCACATAGTAAGTGCTTAACGAATACCATGATCACTATTATTATTATTCACTTCTCCATGGGCCTCAGTTCCCTCATCTGGAAAATGGGGATGGAGACTGTGAGCCCTATGTGGGATGGGGACAGTGTCCAACCTGACTGTCTTATATCTACCCCAGGGTTTAGAACAGTGCTTGGCACATAGGAAGCGTTTAACAAATACCATTATTATTATTATCAGTGTTATTATAAAGCCACTCTCCCGAGTCGGAGCTCGCTCGAAGACCCCTGGCCGAGACCCCCAGGAGCGGCCCGGGCAGGGGGCGAGGGGAGGGGAGGGGAGATGCGCCCGCGATGTAATTAACACGGTGACAAGTTGTTTCCCCCTTGGAGAATTACACCATTAGCTGCTTCAATTGTGCATGAAATATAAATTGCATTACTCCGAGGCATCGTGTCTAAGCAGACGCAGCGCCGAGTGACGAGCTGATCCTTGCGCTCCTCTCGCTTTCTGGCCCAAAAGATCCCGGTGGCCCAGTGGCCCGGTGGCCCAGGGTTAGCAGATGCCCCAGACCGAGGCACGGGGGTCCCACATTCCGGATAGAGAGATGGATCATCCCCTCCCTGATTTTTCCCCGACTGCACTGCCTCCTTAAGGATGCAAAACATTCGTTCCTCATCTTTTCCCCCACCCCTTTCTTCTCTCCTCAATCCTCTCTCCCACCGTCCTCCTCCCTCTCCTCTTCACCCATTACCCTCCTTCACTCATTTCCTCCACCTTCCTCTTCTTTCTTGCTTCCTCCCCATCCCTCCCTCCTTCCTTCTCTCCCTTTTCCCTTCCCTCCTCCCTTCTCTCCCTTTTCCCTTCCCTCCTCCCTCTCATTCCTTCCTTCCACCTCCATCTCCCTCCTCCTCACCCAATCTCTCCCTCTTCCTCTTCTCCCTTGCTTTCTCCCCACAGCCCTCCCTCCTCTCCCTTTTGACTTCCTTCTTCCCCTCTTCCCTTCTCTCCTCCTCCCTCTCCTTCGACACCTCCGCCCCTTCCTCTCCCCTTCCCCTTTCCAACTCTTTTGCTCCCTCCTTTCCCTCTCCTTGCTGGGGGCTCCTCCCCTTCTCCCTTCCTATGCGCCTGGCACATGATAAGCGCTTAACAAACACCTAAAAATTTTTTTCTGCAGCCCCCTGCAAAAACAATCGCTACAAACCGGGGAAAATAGGGAATATTCTTGTTTGTTCTGTTTGCTTTATGGTACTTGATAAGTGCTTACTCCGTGTCAAGCCCTGTTCTAAACACTGGGGTAGGTACAAAGTCAATTAGGATGGACACAGTCCCTGTCCCACCTGGGGCTCACAGTCTGAAGTAGGAGGGAGAACAGGTATTGAACCCCCATTTTACAGTTGAGGAAACTGAGGCTCAGAGAAGTTAAGTGACCTGCCCAGGGCCACACAGCAAGCAATTGCCAGAGCAATCGGCAGAGCGGGGATTAGAACTCGGGTCCTCTGACTCCCAGTACTCTTTCCACCAGGTCATACTGCTTCTTCAGACCCCTTCAAAGAACAGCTGCTACAGACAGGGGAAAATGGGGAAAATTCATCAGCCCCCTGCAAGAACAACTGCTATGGATAGGGGAAAATGGGAAAAATTCTTTCCTGTTTTGTTTGTTTTATGGTACTTGTTTAGCACTGTTTTGTTTGTTTTATGGTACTTGTTTAGCAGTGTCAAACACTGTTCTAAGCACTGGGATAAGTACAAGTCAATTAGGTCGGACACAGTCTCTGTCCTGCATGGGGCTCACAGGCTAAGTAGAAGGGACAACAGGTATTTCATCCCCATTTTCCAGTTGAGGAAACTGAGGTACAGAGCAGTGAAGTGACTTGCCCAAGATCACACAGCAAGCAATTGGCAGAGCCGGGATTAGAACCCAGGTCCTCCGACCCCCAGGCTCCTGCTTTTTCCACTAGGCTACGCTGCTTCTTAGGATCCCTTCAAGAACAACTTTTACGGAAAGGGGAAAAATTCTTCAGCCCCTGCAAGAACCACCAGTACAGACCGGGGAAAAATGAGGAAAATTCTTCAACCCCCCTACAAGAGCAACTGTTGGAGACATGGAACTCCTGCTTCCTGCCCAAACAGAAAATGTGGTTTAATTGGGCTCGCTGGCTGGAATAGGAGAGTGAGCGTGAGGCTGGGCCGGCTGTTGGCTGTTAGGGGGCTCTCTGTTTATTAGAGACTAATTACCTATTGTGGTTTTCCTGGTTGTCGCGCTGTGAACTTTGAGAGCTAAAGGACGAGCCAGGTGAAATTTGTTAAAGGAGCTGTGGGGTTGTGTGTGTAGGGGGGAGGTGAGGAAGGTATCTGACCCGAGTTAATAATAACTGTGATATTTAGTAAGAAAGGGAACAGGTATATCATCTCTATTTTTCTATGGTATTTGTGAAGTACTTACCGTGTGTCAAGCACGGTAACAACGAGGAAACTGAGGCGCAGAGCAGAGAAGTGACTTGGCCAAGGCCACATGGCAGGCAAGTGGCCGCCCCGGGATTTGAACCCAGGTCCTCTGACTCCCGGACCGATGTTGGTTTTACTAGGCCCTGCTGCTTCCTTTGTACCAAGCGCCGAAGTAGAGAAAAATTACGGTATTTGTTCAGCTCTTACTATGTGCCAGGCACCGTTCTAAGCCCTGGGGTAGACACAAGGCAATAGGGTTGGAAACAGTCCCTGTCCCACACGGGGCTCATGGTCTTAATCCCCATTTAACAGATGAGGGAACCGAGGCCCGGAGAAGTGAAGTGACTTGCCCAAGGTCACACAGAAAAATGGTGGAGGTGGGATTAGAACCCAGGTCCTTCTGACTCCCCGGCCCATGCTCTACCCACTAGGCATTGCTCGACCACAAGTATTTCACCCCCATTTTACAGATGAGGAAACTGAGTTTGGTGCAGTTGTCTGGTTTATAGAAGCAGTTGTTCTGGGATGGGAACACCACACTCGAGAGACCCCGGCCAGAGACTCTGACAACAGAGTCCTTTTCCCTTAAGGAATTAAGGATTGAAATCCCAGTCTGGAAGAAAAATACAAATCCTGGTTTGATTTGGAGAAAAGGGACTAGACTGGAAGAAAAATACAAATCCTGGTTTGGTTCGGAGAAAAGTCTAGACTGTGAGCTCGTTGTGGGCAGGGAATGTGTCTTGTATCTACCCCGTCCATAGTACAGTGCCTGGCATGTAATAAGCACTGAACAAATACGATTAAAAAAAAAAAAGCCAGCGCTGGTTCTTTCTCTACAATAAAGAGAAATGCTTAAAACACCCAACTCTGTCGAAGCCACGAGGTCAAGAGCAAAGAGCGAGGGAAATGGGGAAAGGCAACTTTGCATCCATTTTACTGTTGGTTCATCCTTGACCACAAGCAAATCATTCGAAAAGTGAATTTCTATGTACCGGAAAGCCAAGTTAGCAGAACTGGTTCTTTTTCTTACCTGGCCTGCTTTGTGCATGAGGAATGCTTTTGTTGAACACCGAAGCACCCACGCCTTTATACTCTGAATGATTTCCCGGTGACTGAGAGATCCTCTTATCTTCTGTGTTCTTATGCCTCACCCCACAGATGGTTCAAATCCTTATCTCCAAGCTTCTCTCTGGTTGTTTTAAACTTGTCTCGGGTTTAAAGGGGGCACCGCCAACCATAAAAACCAAGCTCCTCTCAATCATTTTCCCCTCTGTTCAGTAAGGGGCTGCACCAGAGGTTGGAATGAAAACTATTTTGAAATCCAATTTGTAGTTCTTCCTCTAGACAACTTGATCACCCTTGGCCCCTTTGCTTTGGGAGGGAAAAGATCGTGGGTTCTAATCCTGATTCAATAGTATTAATTGAGCGCCTACTATGTGCAGAGCACCGTACTAAGCTCTTGGAATGTACAAATCGGTAAAGATAGAGATAGTCCCTGCCCTTTGACGGGCTTACAGTCTAATGGGGGAGACAGACAAAAACAATAGCAATAAAACAAAAACAAGCCACTTGTCTGCTGTGTGACCATGGGCAAGTCACTGCACTTCTCCGGGCCTCAGTTACCTCATCTGGAAAATGGAGATTGAGACTGTGAGCCCCAAGTGGGACAGGGACAGTCTCCAACCCGATTAACTTGTATCCGCCCCGGCGCTTAGTACAGCTTAACAGATACCACAGTTATTATGATTAATATCGTGAAGGCCTTACAGGTCACATAGCAAACAAGTGGCAGAGCCGGGATCAGAACCCATGACCTTCTGACTCCCAGGCCCATGCTCTATCCACTCGGCCAAGCCGCTTCCCTACATTGACACCAGCTCCAATTTCAAAAGAAAAATGATTTCTCAGGCACGCTTCGCCCTCCTTGCAGTCCCATCCTTCTGAGCTAAGCATCTGACCACCTGGAAGATTTACATTTAATGGGCTGGAAAAGAGGATTTCCAGCAGCGTGGCCTAGTGAGAAGCAGTGTGGTCTAGTATACGGAGTCCGGGCCTGGGAGTCAGAAGGACCTGGGTCCTCTTCCCAGCTCTGCCACTTGTGTGATGTGTGACCTTGGGCTAATCACTTCACTTCTCTGGGTCTCAGTTACCTCATTTGTAAATGAGGATTAAGATTCTGGGTTCCGTGTGGGATACCATTCACCTGAATTCACTCTGGTGCTTAGTACAGTGTGCGGCACATAGTGAGCACTTGACAAACACAATAATTAAAAAAAAAGAGTGGAGGTGCAAGAAGCTGGAAAGCATGACCCAGAAGCGGCGTGGTGTAATGGAAGTGCCCGGGTCTGGGAGAAAGAGGACCTGGGTTTTAATCCTGGCTCTGCTAACTGCTGGCTATTTGACCTTGGGCAAGTCACTTAACTTCTCTGTGTCGCAGTTCCCTCAAATACAAAATGGAGATTCAATACCTGTTCTCCCTTCTACTTCACACTGTGACCTCCAGATGTATCGGATGTATCAACCGAATTGAACTTGTACCTACCCCAGGGCTTAGAACAGTGTTTGACACAGTACGCGCTTAACAAGTACCACAAACGAAAAAACAGAGTGGGACCTTAGACTTAAAGACAGCACCGACTCTTTCTCTACAAAAAAAAAAAAAGAGAAATACATAAAGCCCCAACTTGGCCAAAGCCAAGAGGGCAAGAGAGAAGCCCTCTTAGCCCTCCCATCTGCCGATAACTAACTCACCATTTATTTACCCTCGAAGCTGATTATGGATTGGATTGAAGCAGGCGGAGAGAACTTATTGACATTTGCTCTTCCTCCCCACCCTCTGCGGTGACCAGACATCGGGGACCGAGCTGCAGGATATTAAAGGATTTGGCAAAGTTATCTTGGAGCGCGACATATTTATCAAAGCCTCAGCAATATTAGAAAGGCTGGCTACTCCACCTGTGTCTGTTACTTGATTAAAAAAATAATAATAATTCATCCCCTCCCAGGCTGCTGCACCGACGTAAGGGCTGAGGTGTTTGAAGGGAAGTGGGATTTGAATGTAACTTTCACGTCTGGGTTCTGGAGACGCGCGGGGCTTTCTTTGTGATAAATGATTCTGTTCCGGCGGAAGATGCCCGGTGAAATGGAGGTGGGTGGTGGTCCCTGGGAGTCGGGGAGGGGGCTTTTGTGGGGTGGGAGATGTGATTAGAGAGAGAGAGGAGCCCAAAGAGAGTTCAAGAGGAAATACAGGATCTCTGGCCTAGGGATATTAGATAATAATAATGATAATAATAATAATAATGGAATTTATTAAGGACTTACTATATGCCAAGCCCTGTTCTAAGCACTGGGGGAGATACAAGGTAATCAAGTTGGACACAGTCCCTGTTCCACACTGGGCTCACACTCTTGAACTCCATTTTACAGATGAGGAAACTGAGGCATGGAAAAGTTAAGTGACTTGTCCAAGGTCACACAGCAGACAAGAGGCAGAGCTGGGATTAGAACTCATGTCCTCCTTTCCACTAGGCCACGATGCATCATCATCATAATCATCATGACAGGAGCAGCACGGAAGCCTAGTGGGCTGCCCAGTGGCCTGGGAGTCAGAAGGACCTGGGTTCTAATCCCTGCTCCACTGTTTGCCTGTTGGGTGACCTGGGACAATTCACTTCACTTTTCTGGGTTTCAGTTCCCTCATCTGCAAAATGGGGATTGAATACCTGTTCTCCCTCCCAGTTAGACTGTGAGCCCTATGTGAGACCTGATTATCTTGTACCTACCCGGTGGTTAATAAAGTGCTTGGCACATAGTATGTGCTTAACCAGTACCACAATTACCTTTGTAATTTGCTGCTTCTGCTAGCTATAATTCATTTTCATAGCCAACTTCCCCACAAAGCTGTCAGCTGCTAGAAAGCAGGAATGCTATCAACTCTCTTGTACTCTCCCGAGTGGTTGGTGCAGTGCTCTTCACAGAAGCAATGTTTGATAAATACTATCGATTGATCGACTGACAGCGGAAGGTGCATGGTACTGAGTCAAGAGACCCAAGTTCTAGTCCTGGCTCTGCCATTTACTGCTGTGTGATCTTGGATAAATCACTTAACGTGCCTGTGCCTCAGTTTGTTCATCTGTAAAATAGGGATTAAAGAGTCAGTATCCCTCCCTCTTAGACTGTAGGTCCCATGTGGGAAAGGGACTGTACCTGATTTGATAATAATAATCATATTTGCTAAGCACTTTCTAAGTGCCAGGCACTGTATTAAGCCACAAGGAGGATTCAAGCAAATCATGTTAGATACTGTCCCTGTCCCACATGGGGCTCACAGTCTCAATCCCCATTTTAAAGATGAGGGAACTGAGGCCCAGAGAAGTGAAGTGACTTGCCCAAGGTCACTCAGCAGACAAGTGGTAGAGCCAGGATTAGAACCCAGGTCTTTCTGACTCCCAGGCCCCGGACTCTAACCATCGGGCCACGATTATCTGTTATCGACTGTACCAGTCAGCACAATACTTGGCACAGAGTAAGCACTTAATCAATACCATCATTATTTCATAAATAATTCAGTGACTGTTTCAATATGTTTAAAGAAAAAAAAATCGGTTGAGTTTGGAGTAGTATTTCAAGAGTTCCTGCATTCCCCAAACGACATCCATCTGAATGCTTAGACTTTTTTTTCTTTAAACTTTCAACTCCAGAGGTTACGCAGGAGGTGACAAGCTAAAGATGGACACTTGCCACAGCCAGCATGCATGGGGTTAATTCAGAGTGCACCTACTGATGCAAATTCATGAGCTCTGACCCTAAATTTCTCGCCTGTCCAGATAAGAAAATATACATTTCAAAAATATTTAACTTGGCAGGGTATATAAAGAGAGTACATGATGTTCTTGGGCATAAATGAGGAGCGATATGATCTATGTGAAGCAGGGTAGTCTAGTGAATAGAGCACAGACCTGGGAGTCAGAGGACCTGGCTTCTAATCCTGGCTCTCCACTTGTCAGCTGTGTGACCTTGGGCAAGTCATTTCACTTCTTTGTGACTCAGGTTCCTTAACCATAAAATGGGGATTAAAATCTTACTCCCTCCTAAGTAGACCGTCAACCCCATGTGGACCCGTGATTAGGTCTGATTCGATTATCTCGTGTTCTACTCCAGTTCTCCCCCTTTCAGGGTCACACCCGGAGAGTTCCCAGTACACTACCAGTCTTGACTACAGGAGGGAGAGTCAGGCACAGGCATATCCATTCCATTTGTAGCTTGGGCAGTGGCTAGCCAGTGGAAGGCCATCTGCTACAAGGCAAAACTCACCTGTGCTGGGCAGAAGAGGCACGGGTGAGAATCAAGCGCAAAGACTCAGGTTTACTGCGTGGTAGGAGGCAGTGGTAAACTGCTTCCGTATTTTTATCAAGAAAACTCGACGACTACGCTACCAGAAAGATTGAGGATGGAGAGCGGGGCGTTCTGGGAGAGATGCGTCCGTGGTGTTGCTATGGGTTAAAGACGACTCGACGGCATAAGACAAGACTCCAGTGCTCAGTACAAATACAACAATTATTATTATTCTTAATGGTATTCGTTAAGCACGTAAACACTATACTAAGCGTTGGAAAAGATACAAATCGATCATGTTGGACACAGTCCTTGTCCCAGTCTTAATCCCCCATTTTACAGATGAGGTAACTGAGGGGAAGAGATATTAAGCGACTTGCCCAGGGTCACACGGCAGATGAGTGGTAGAGCCGGGAGTAGAACCCAGGTCCTTCTGACTTGCAGGCCCGTGCTCTATCCACTAAGCCTTGCTGAATCTCTATCATTATTTTTATTATTATTGTTACTATTACTACTATGTGGGATAAGGACTGTGGTCGTATCTGCTTATATTGATTTTATCCCAGTGCTTATTACAACAGTTGGCACATAATAGCGTGTAATAAACTCCACAGTCAAAATGATGATGATGATGATGATGATGAACATAATCACAACAACCCCATCAGAGCATCGTCACCTAATTGTAAAATGCAAGATTCTCTTCCAGGGGAGAAATGGCTTTCTCAGACGAAAACAAAAGGGAGCTTTGGTAATTATCAGTTAATGAGATCAATAAAGACAGCCAATCTAGATAATCAGGCTGCCTTTTGGATAAAATTAGCCAGCTAGTAATGATACAAAATGGACAGCCCAGATCATACAACTGTTTACTTCCAAAGAAATAAATGGACTCTATACTGACAGGAATAATTTCCAGTACTTTAATGTTGCCCAGTTGGCCATTTTCTTATTTACAGGAAGTACAGCAAATTGATCCAACATTTCACTAAAAATAGGGGAAAATATCATACATATTTTCCCTTTAACCACGTGTATGGGCTAGTCTTGGTCTAGGTCTGGATAACCGAGTTCTGCCGGACAACGTCCGGCGATCGGCGTGGCCTAGTGTAAAGAGCACAGGCCTGGGAGTCATAAGAACCTGGCTTCTAATCCCGGCTCCGCCTCCTGTCTACTGTGTGACCTTAGGCGAATCACTTCATTTCTCTGTGCCACAGTATCTCATCTGTAAAATGGGGATTAAGAGTGCGAGCCCCATGTGGGACAGGGGCTGTGTCCAAACTGTATCTACTTCAGTGCTTGGCACATAGTAAGCTCTTAACACCATAATTATCATTATCATTATTAGCAGCATCCCCGTCGTAGGTACACGACGTGGGCAGCGGAAGCGGAGAAATACGTTAAACCTACAATCTGCAGGGAAAGCACAGATCTTTCCCCACCTGGCAAATTTATGTCTCCCACCTCTAGAACTCCAATTCCAGCGCCATGCGAGGTTGTAAGTGGAATGAATTTATCGGTGTCAGCTCATTCCCTCACGGGCAACAGTTCATGTCACAAAATCAGCCCAGATAATTTGTCACGACTGTAAGGGCAAAGAGCATCAATCCTCTCCCCTCTGGGGATCAGGCGGGACTTAGGGGAGAATCTGGGGCTTGGCAGCTGAGGAAATAGAGGTCATCGCTGACGACCTTCCCTTTTTCTCCACCCCGGCCCCTTTTCCTAACCCGCTCGTGAACTGCATTAAAACAGAAACAGTTCTCTTCCAGCCGGGTTAGAGCTAATAATAAGCAGACCTCTCTCATACAGCGCAGGGGTGGTGGGACTGTGATCTGCCCATCAGATCACAGTGGCAAGTTTGCTGGGAAAGTAAGACTCTCGGGGGTAACAATAATAATAATTGTGTCACTTGTTAAGTGCTTACTGTATGCCAGGCGCTGTACTAAGCACTGGGGTGGATGCAAGGAAATCGGGTTGGACACAGTCCCTGTCCCAAGTGGTGCTCACAGTCTCAATCCCCATTTTACAGATGAGGTAACTGAGGCCCAGAGGAGTGAAGCGACTTGCTCAAGGTCACAGAACAGACAAGTGGTAGAGTCGGGATGAGAACCCATGATTTTCTGATTCCCAGGCCCGTGCTGCTTCGAATCTAGAGAACGTCCTGGGGTCAAGAACCGACTGCACCGCCGCTGTGATCAGCATCATCATCCTCATCATTCTGGTAATAGCACTTTCGGGTGGTGTCCATCACGGTGATATCGAGGCTTGCTTTTGATAATTGAAAAAGCATCTCAAAATTGGTTCAAGATGCCAGTTTCTTTCCTCTTCCTAAGGAGGAGCTGCAGACCAAAAGCTCGGAGGGAAGTTAGCTTTGTCTTTGCAGCAGGGCAACTGCCGACACCACATTCTCCTCAAACTCGCTCCCAATGACCGTCAAGGAATGACCGTCAAGGCCAGATGTATGTGTGAGTGTGTGTGTGCATATCTTACAGCTGCGGTCTCTAAATGCCGACCCTGTGCCGAGCACTGGGGTCGATATGATACGATCAGATCAGATACAGTCCTTGTCCCGAGTGACGCTCGTAGTCAGAGGGGAAGAACGGGTGTTTACCATTTTACAGATGAAGAAACTGAGGCCCAGAGAGGTTAGGTAGCATGGCGAAGTGGATAGATCCCAGGCTTGGGATTCAGAAGGTCTTAGGCTCTAATTCTGGCTCTACCACTTGTCTGTTGTGTGACCTTGGGTGAGTCACTTCCCTTCTCTGGGCCTCAGTTACCTCATCTGGAAAATGGGGTTTGAGACAGTGATCCCCACTTGGGACAGGGACTGTGTCCAACCTGATTTCCTTGCATCCACCCAAGTGCTTAGTACAGTGCCTGACACATAGTAGGTGCTTAACAAATGCCATAATTATTATGTGGGAAAAGGACTGTTGTGTCCATCCTGATAAACCCGTATCTACCCCTGGGATTAGTACAGTGTCTGGCATGTAATAAGTGCTTAACAAATACCACAATCGCTATTATCCAGTGACTTGCTCAAGGTCACACAGCAGGCATGCGACAGAGCCGGGATAGACTCCTGACTCTCAGTCCTGGGCATGCGTACATATGTGCAGGCTTATGTGGGCCTCAGCCCAGACAATTTTTTTAAAAATTGTATTTGTTAAGTGTCTACTACATGTCAAACATTGTTCTAAGCGCCAGGGTAGATACGAGTTAATCAGGTAGGGCCCAGTCCCTGTCCCACACAGGACTCACAAAGTAGAAAGAAGAACAGGTTTTGAATTCCCATTTTACAGTTGAGGAAACTGAGGCCCAGATAAGTTAAGTGACTAGTCCAAGGTCACCCAGCTGGCAACTGGTAGAGCTGGGATTAGAAACCAGGTCCTCTTACTCCCCGGCCTGGGCTCTTTCCACTAGGCCACCCTGTTTCCCACATGAGAGAATTCTCTCAGGGGTATTAGCTTTTGATTCACTTTGTTCTACAACACTCAGGAGAAGTCTCGAGAAAAGGGTTCAGATCTGGAAAATATTAGCAATAAGACTCTGTTCCTTTATCGTAAACTTCACCTAAATTTGGTCATTATTTGGCTGTTCTGCTATTTATAGTATTCATTTACTGGTCTGTCAAGTCAGCTTAAGTTTCCAGTTTTAAAGTATTCCTTATGATATGCTCACACTTTTAGGTTTCATGAAGATGTTTCCTTCCCCTCTAACATTGGTCCTGGTAAAAAGATTTGAGGAGCTGGTTGTTCTTTTTTTTTTTTTGAAAAACATCTCAAGAGGATTTTAATGTAGTGTGCTTTCTTTGTGGCAAAAGAAAAATAGAACTTACCAGCTGGCATAGGAATATTGGGAAGATTGGGGTTCTCAGCTGAAGGAGGAAGTTATGTGGGTCTAGTGGAAAGAGCACGGGCCTAGGAGTCAGAGGACCTGGGGCCTAATCCTGGCTCTGCCACTTGCCTCTTGTGTGGCCTTGGGCAAATCACTTCACATCTCTTCCCCTCGGTTTCTTTGTCTGTAAAATGGGGATTCAATAGCTGTTCTCCCTCCTACTTAGATTGTAAGCCCCATGTGGGACAGGGGCTTTGTTTGTTTGTTTGTCACACAAAAGCCACAAAACAGAAAAATATTGGAGCTGGATTCCTCTGACTCCCAGGCCCAGGTTCTTTCCACTAGGCCACACTGCTTCCTTCTAGCAAATGCTAAGGGGGAGACAGGGAGCCAGTTGTTTGTGTAAGGAGGTGAAGAGATGGAGAGTGTGAGAACCACCAGACTCAGCTACAGGGGAAGGCCCAGAGGAAAGAAACTTCTTGTGGGCAGGGAACGTGTCTACCAACTCTGTTATACTCTATTCTCCCGTAGTGCTTAGTACAGTGCTCTGCCCATTCATTACAGTCAGTCTCTCTAAACTGCAAGCTCATAATGGATCTCTGTTATATTGTTATATTATACTCTCCCAAGTGCCTAGTACACTACTCCGCACACAGTAAGTGCTCAATAAATACAGTGGACTGACTGCCCACCGTAAACGCTCGATAATGATCATTGATGATGATGGGAAATGATACTTTTACACTTTGAGCTGTGGCACCTTGGCCTCCCGGAATTATTTCCTTAACTGGATGTTTGTTCAGGGAATGATTTCCTTAACTGGAGGCACCCTCCTCCTCCATTCTTCTCCTCTGGCCCCCGGCCCCCCAATCCCCGTCCCTACATCATCCATGTTTTAGACATTGGCTTTCCTTATCATTTCCCATCTTGGCATCCCAACCCGGGTGTCCGAAAGCTCGGCCACTTGCCTGCTGTGTGACCTTGAGCAAGTCACTTCACTTCTCTGTACCTGTCACCTCATCTGTAAAATGGAGTTTAAGCCTGTGAATCCCAAGTGGGACAGGGACTGGGCCCAACCTGATTAGCTTTTATCTATCCCAAGGATAAGTATACTGCCTGGCATATAGGAAACACTTCACAAATACCGGGCGGGGGACGGGAGGACACAGGCTGGGTCACAATGAGCAGCTCTTTTGGAATTCAGCACAGCAGTGTCTGAGGAATCTCAGGGGCTTCGGCCTGGGGTGTGGGAACATCCTCATTTCTTAGAGAGAGGGATGATTCCGGGGATATTTATCACTTTTGTCAAAGCCTGAGATTCAGCCTGAGCTCAACCCTGGAACTCCCAGAAAGTTTATTATCTCCCAGCTGGGTGAAAGGCAGTCATCCCTAGCATTCACCTCCCACACTGCTTCCTGGCTTGTCTCAAGAGGCACCAAGCCTGAGGCCTGTCCAAGACAACAATGGTAATATTAGTAATAATAGTTATATATTTATGTCAATGTCTGTCTTCCCCTCTAGACTGTAAACTCAGTGTGGGCAGGGAACATGTCTACCAACTTTGGTGTACTGAACTCTTCCAAGTGCTCAGTTCAGTGCTCTAGTGCCAACCTTTTCACTTTCTCACTGTGCCTCGCTCTCGCCTGTCTTGCTGCCAACCTTTAGCCTGGATTGCCCTCCGTCCTCTAATCTGACAGAAAACCACTCTCCCTCACTTCAAAGTCTTATTGAAGGCACATCTCCTCCGAGAGGCCTTTCCAGACTAAGCCCCACTTTTCCACATCTCCCACTCTCTTCTGCATCACCCTGACTTGCTCCCTTTGATCTTCCCCCCTCCCAGCCCCAAAGCACTTATGTCCATCTCTGTCATTTTATTTATTCGTATTGCTGTCTGTCATCCCCCACTCTAGACTGTGAGCTCGTTGTGGGCAGCGAATGTCACTGTTTATTGTTGTATTGTACTTTCCCAAACGCTTAGTAAAGTGCTCTGCACAAGTGCTCAATAATTACAACTGAATGATTGAATGCTCCTCACACAGTGACTAGATATCTCTGCCTATCTATACAAATATATTCATACTCACTGTGGACAGGGAACAATGTCTACCAACTCTCTTATATTGTACTCTCCCAAGTGCTTATTATTCTGCACCCAGTAAGTGCTCAATAAATATGATCGATTGATTAAGGGCATTTGTTAAATGCTTACTATGTGCCAGGGACTCTACTAAAGCCCTGGGTTAGATACAATCTAGTCAGGTGGGACACAGTCCATGTCTCACATAGGGTTCCCAGTCTTAATCCCCATTTAACAGAGGAGGTACCTGAGGCCCAGAGAACTGAAATGACTTGCCCAAGGCCACCCAGCAGGCAAGTGGCAGAGCCGACTACAGTACCCCGGTCTGCGCTCCAGCCCCTAGACCACTCTGCTTCCCACTGCTGCTTGATTCATTGCTGCCGACATTGTGCAAACTCTTTTGGAAACGCTCTAAACAGCTTCTCAGAATGCCCCACATTCGGCTGGAACGATGGGGCCCTTGGAGATCAGAGCTCATTATTTTAATAATAATAAATACTCCACGCACAACTTTTTTCGCTTTTATCCCAATCAGCGATCCCTAAATATAGATTCAGGAATGGGCTGAGGTGGCTGAGAACATTATGGAGGAACTCCATACCTCGTCTGGAGTATTGTGAGCTTCGATTAGTTCATATTTGTCTTACTATCCTCAGATAAAAGGGGCTTTATATTTTTCAGGGCTTTATATTTTGGAGACAAAAAGGCCTGGGTAAGCACAAGCCCTTCTAATACTCTTAACGCTAGCGACGATCAGACTCGGTCTTTTGCAAGGGATGAGGGGGTGCATGAGATTTATGATCAGCTTATTTGGGAAGATAGGTACACGATAAGGGTGAAGACTTTTTCTGACTGCTTGGGGCGTAGTGGGTAGAGAGAGCACTGGTCTGGGAGTCAGAAGGATCTGGGTTCTAATCCCGGCTCCGGCACTTGTCTTCTGCGTGACCTTGGATAAATCACTTAACTTCTCTGGGCCTCCGTTCCCTCATTTGTAAAATGGAGATTAAGACTGGGGGGCCCCCTGTGAGACAGGGACAGTGCCCAACCTGATTAGCTTGCATCGACCCCAGACAAGTGGCAGAGCCGGGGTTAGAATTTAGGTCCTTAAGACTCCCAGGCTTGTGCTCTATCCATTAGGCCACACTGCTTCCCCTTTTAGACCTGGACCCTAGAGTTTAAGACTTTCATTTGAGCTGGAAAGTTATTTAGTTGGGTCTATTTTCTAGACTATAAGCTTGTTGTGGGCAAGGAATGTGTCTACCACCTCCATCATACTGTAATCTCCCCAACGCTTAACACAGGGCTCGGCAACAAGTAAGCACTCAGTAAGTACCCCCGATTGATCGATGAATTATTTGCAGGTTGCTCTTTATTCGTCAGATCACTGCCCGTGGTTTTCTCTTTCTAACCTAGGCAGTCAGCTTGTTGCATGCACGAGTCTCGCTGTTTTTCCTCTCTGCAAACTGCCACGCACAATTTTCACACGCTCCGGTGCCATGGAAAGGAAACATTCGGAAAGACAGAGGGATAGAACGCTAAGGACTGAATCCCGCAGATCGCACGAACCTGGTTTTGCCCGCATCTGTGACAGCAGCGATAGTAGTCCTGTTGTAGGAGTGCCAGGGCTGCCAGGGTCTGCCAGGAGCCTGAGAGAGAAACTGAGGGAGAGGGAGAGAGGGAGGAGAGAGAGGACCCTGGGTTAGGGATGCCTGATATCACAAGTCTTCTGAGCCTTTCTCTGGGTGGCCGAGAGATCTCTCTGATCTCCTGAGACTCCCCGTATGCCTCCCCACCCCAAGGAGCCTCGCCCTAATAATAAAAACTGATGGTATTTGTTAAAGGCTTACTATGTGCCAGGCATTGTACTAAGCACTGGGGTGGCTACAAGCAAATCGAGTTGGACACAGTCCCTGTCCCCCGTGGGGCTCCCAGTTTTATAGATGAGGGAACTGAGGCCCAGAGAAGTCAAGTGACTTGCCGAAGGACACCCAGCAGACAAGTGGTGGGGCCGGGACTAGAACCCAGATCCCCTCTTGACCCCCAGGCCTGTGCTCTATCCGCTAGGTCACACGGCTCCAGCGTGAGCTGAATGCATCTACTCTGCTGTCAGCACATCATTAAGTGCTTAACAAATAGCCTATCATTACTATTGCTAATAATAATAACGATAATTCGGACTTCCCCGAGGCACCGCGGCTGCCAGAACAGCCTGGGACTTCTGTTTTGGAAACGGCTCCGTTTCCGACGGGAGAGGAAGATGGGTTCGGCTTCCGGGCCTTTCTACCAGTGCCATATTCTGCACGAGCCAAGGCTGCATTCTGCCAGTCGGCCTGTGGCAGTTTTATGATGTGGGATGAAATCTGCCGGGAATTCTTCCGAAACCGTCCAATTCATTTCAATTAGTGGCGCGGTTTCGCATACAATTTTCCAAGCAGTCTAGCCGGGAGGAAGGAAGGCCGCTTTGACTGCTGAGGTATCCAACTCATCCTTCTGCCCAGAGCCCTTCGATAAGCACTGTAGCACGGACCTGGGAGTTAGAAGTCATGGGTTCTAATCCTGGCTTTGCCACTTGCCTGCTGTGTGACCTTGGGCAAGTCACATCACTTCTCTGGGCCTCAATAACCTCATCTGGAAAATGGGAATTGAGACTAAACTATTGCGGGACACGTTCTGTGTTCCAATCTCATTGTCTTGTATCAACCCCCCGTTTAGTACAGTGCCCGGCACATGGTAAGTACTCAACAAATGCCATAATAATAATAATTATTATTATTAGAAGCTCACGAACCCCCCCAGCCCAATACCAGCATTCACTCCTTGCACGGACCCCTCCAACTGGCGAATCTTTCAAAAGGCCCGAAGCCCACTGAGAGGTAATCGATGAAGGGTGATTTTGCCTTCTCCGTGGAGACTCGGCTTCATTTGATGGTCATTTCTCATCGCCTTTCCCCGTGCCCGGCTTCTGGTACTGCCTGCTTCTCTAGATCCTGTCTGTCAGTTTCAATCAGTCAATCCATCGATGGTTTTTACTGAGAGCCCGCTATCGTATAGAGCACTGTATTAAGCACTGGATAGAGCTCAATCGAGAAAGCGTGAGAAAAGAGAAAATATGAGAAGTGACATGACCTGGCGGAAAAAGCACAGGCCTGGGAGTCAGGGGACCTGGGTTCTAATCCTGGCTCCACCACTTGTCTGCTATGTGATCTCAGGAGAGTCACTTCACTTCTCTGGTCTTCAGTTACCTCATCTGTAAAATGTGGATGTGAGATCTGTGTGGGGCGGGGATTGTATCCAATCCGATTATCTTGTATTTACCCCGGTTCTTAATACAATGCCTGGCAATAGTAAGTGCTTAATAAATACCATTATTATAGGAGAAGTCACATGGCCTAGTGGAAAGAGTGCCAGCCTGTGAGTCAGGGGAACTAGGTACTAATCCCAGCTCTGCCACTTGTCTACTAAGTGACCTTGGGCAAGTCATTTAACTATTCTGCACCTCGATTACTTCTTTTGTAAAATGGGGATTCAATCATTCGTTCAATAGTATTTGTATACTGTTAGTATACAAATAGTATACTACGGGCAGAGCACTCTACTGAGCACTTTGCTGCGTGCCTTGGGCAAGTCAATTCATTTCTCTGGGCCTCAATTCCCTCGTCTGTAAAACTGGGATTAAGACTGTGAACGCTACGTGGGACAGGGACCGTGTCCAACCTAATTAGCTCGCATCTACCCCAGTGCTTAATACAGCGCCCAGCACATAGTAAGAGCTTAAGAAATCCCATTAAAAAAACCAACAACATAAAAAAAGAGTACTGAAGAGACTGAGGAGCAAATGTGAACTCTGGAAGGAAGGGGGAGGTAAAATCTTCAGCTGGTCAGCTGGCAATTGAGTGTATAACTTTGTCCTTTGGACTGTAAGCTCATTGTGGGCAGGGAACATGTCTACCATCTGTTATATTGTACTCTCCCAAGCGCTTGTTACAGTGCTCTGCACACAGCTCAATAAATACCAATGATAGATCAATCGATAAGCCGAGGGAGAGGCCTGAAGTGGCGAGGCTGGAAGAGGTGGTTTGGTCAGGAGGACGAGGCGAAGGAGGATCGATGTCTGGGTGAATTATTCATCTCAAAAATGAAAAAAAAACACCCTTGTGGGTCCACAAAGCATATTCAGCACTTTTCCCAGCGATGGAAAGAGATGGCTGCCTCCCGGATGTCTTTAAAGGATGTCCCTTAGCTAAAGTCGTGCTTGACACACACCAGGGGTGCTGCTTCAGCCCCTGAAGAGAGTATGTTTATTCCCTAGATGGTTTTCTAAGATTAGATGCTGTTAGCCCTTCGGAATCTCAAAGGCCATCCTCCATCGTTCCTTCATTCAATTGTATTTATTGAACGCTCACTGTATGCAGAGCACTCTCTTAAGCTCTTGGGAGAGTACAATAGAACAATAAAAACACACATTCCTGGATAGCTCACACTGTGCTCTACCCTTCTGAGGGACATACACACATACACAGACACACACACTCACCCATCTGGTCTGTAAAGAATTATTTAACACTAGTTTTTCCACAAGCCAAACCTCAGATCTGATTCAACAAACCCAATCCCCAAGGTGGTGGAAAACTGTCTACAAGGCCTCTTTCTCCCTTAAAAGTTCCTCGATGTGGTCTAATGGAAAGCGCACAGGCCTGGAAGCGGGGAGACTTGAGACTTAATCCTATCACTTGTCCTGCTGTGGGACTTCGGGCAAGTCTCTTCACTTCTCTGTGGCTCAGTTTCCTCATCTGTAAAGTGGAGAATCAATGACTCTTCTCCTTCCCGCTTAGCCTGGGAGCCCCATGTAGGACAGGGACTGTGTCTGCCCTGATTATCTACCCCAATGTTTAGAACAATGCTTGGCACATAGTAAGCGCTTAATAAACACCATTATCACTACTGTTATTATCACTTTGCTGCTTGCCTGCTATATGTCTGTTGTGAGAGAAAGGAGAGAGAGGCCCAGTGAGTAGATTGGTATTAGAAGAGCAAAGTGTGTGGGCTGGGTTTTAGTATTACTTCTACTATTAATAATTATGGTATTTGTTAGGTGCTTACTGTGTGTCAAGCACTGTTTTAAACACTGGGGTAGATACAAGGTATTCAGGTTGGACACAGTCCCTGTTCCACATGGAGCTCACAGTCTTAACCCCCATTTTACAGATGAGGTAACTGAGGCCCAGAAAAGCAAAGTGACTTCCACAAGGTCACAGAGCAGGCATGTGGAGGAGCTGGGATTAATAATAATAATAATAATGTTGGTACTTGTTAAGCACTTACTACGTGCAAAGCACTGTTCTAAGCGCTGGGGTAGATACAGGGTAATCAGATTTTCTCACATGAGGCTCACAGTCTTAATTCCCATTTTACAGATGAGGCACTGAGAAGTTAAGTGACTTGCCCAAAGTCACACAACTGACAGGTGGCGGAGGTGGAATTAGAACCCAGGGCCTTCTGACTCCCAGGCCCGTGCTCTACACGCTGTCACACCAATCTCAAACCTCTCCCACTACTGAGCAAAGCATACATGTTTTTCCTGACAGGCTCTGCTTTTGTCTTTTCCTTCCCTCATGGTTCAGTCCAAACACCTCAATCATTCTGGCATTTTCATTGATTCAAATTAAAAGTCATACTGATAATTAATGCCCAGTCCTCTCTGCCTGTCTCCTACAGGGTTGATGGATTCTTAGTGTCAAAATAATAACCTTACCACATGCAAAGTTGGTGAACTTCTGAAATTTCAGATTCAAACAACCTAAGCTTCATAGTTCTTTGGGTTTTGGGTGGGGTTTTTTTGTTCAATGTGCCAGGCATTTTACTAAGTGGTGAGGTAGATACAATCCATGTTCCACATGGGCCCTCACAGTTGTCATCCCCATTTTACAGATGAGGAAACTGAGGTATAGAGAAGTGACTTATCCAAAGCCCCTCAATAGACAAGTGGCAGACTGGGTTTAGAACCCAGGTCCTTCTGACTGCCAGGCCTATACTCTGCCCACTAGGCCTCATTTATTCTCTCTATCTGCTCACTCTTTATCCTCAGCACGACCCGATCCACACAGGAACCCAAAAAATCACAACCTCGAACATGACGAAAAATGGGTTTCTCATACTCTGCACTTGTGGGTCACTAAGTGAAAAAATAAGAAATTCAACATCACCTCTTCCTCAAGGGATTTCAACTTTCTTTAATGTATTTGTTAAACTCTTACAGTGTGTCAGACACTGTCCTGTGCACTGGAGCAGGTACACGTTAATTAGGTCGAGCACGATCCCTATCCCACATGGGGCTCACAGTCTAAGTAGGAGGAAGAACAGCTATTGGATCCCCATTTTACTGTTGAGGAAACTGAGGCCCAGAGAAGTTAAGTGAGTCATCCAAGGGCATACTGCAAGCAATTGGAGGAGCTGGACTTAGAACCCAGAGTGCAGTGTCATGTCCAGGACTGGCTTTTGGGGGGAGCTGGAGATGGGTCACCCCCTCAGAGCTCAGGGTTAGAAGTCACGGAAGCTTAGTGTGGTTGGGAGGCAGTGGTGTGGGTGTCCCGTTGGAATCAACTTGACCCAGAGGATGGAGCAAAGGCCCGAGAGTCTGAAGGACCTGCGTTCTAATTCCGGCTCCGCCTCTTGCCTGTTGTGTGACCTTGGACAAATCCCTTCACTTCTCTCTGCTTCAGTCACCTCATCTGTAAAATGGGGATTGAGATTGTGAGCCCCCCATGGGGCAGGGACCGTGCCCAACCTGATCTAATTGTATTCACCCCAGCGCTTAGTACAGTACTTGCCATATAGTAAGCATTTTAAAAATGCGATCATTATCATTATTATTATTATTTCTTATCAGCCAGGGCTCTTTCCATAAGCTTCCTTTTCTCAGTGATGTGCCTGGGGATTTCCCAGAAATTTCCTTTCTCCTCAGAGCTTCTCAGGCAGAAAAAAAAAAAAATCATTGCCGGGAAGTTCCCGAGTTCATTCCTCTGGTGCACACCGCTGTGTAATCGGACGACTATTAAATCCTCTTCAATACCTCATCAGCAGGCTCACTAGTATAATTAAAAGAAAATCCAGCTCGAGCTCTTTCAAATAGGATCTAATTTAATTGGGGCATTTTAATTTCTCCCTGTCACTCTAGTCCAGCTAGGGGCAACCCTGGAGGACAGCGGCTCTCTATTTGCTTAAAGGACCACCGAGGTCTCGGTCCTTATTGGTATAATAATAAGAATGATAATAATAATAATAATAATTATGAGAGTTAGAAGGCCCTGGATTCTAATCCTGGCTTCAACACTTGCCTGCTGGGTGACCTTGGGCGAGTTGCTTTACTTCTCTGGGCCTCCGTTACCTCATCTGTAAAATGGAGATTAAGAATGGGAGCCCCATGTGGGACAGGGACTGGGTCCAACCTGATTAGTGTCTAACCCAGTGCTTAGTACAGTGTCTGGCACATTGTAAGTGCTTAACAAATACCATGAATCTATGTTCTGCACAGTTAGTGCTTACTAATATGATTATGTTGTATTATATCCTCCCAAGCACTTAGTATAGTGCTCTGCACACAGTAAGTGCTCAAAAAATACAACCGAATGAATGAATGGGAGGGGTGGAGTAGGGTTGAACTGATTTTCCTTTAAGGAATTTTTTATATTAATAAATAATAATAACAGTATTTGTTAAGTGCTTATCATGTGCCAGGTGTTGTCCTAAGCACTGGGGTAGATACAAGATAATGGGTTTGGACACAGTCCCTTTCCCACATAAGGCTCACAGTCTTAATCCCTCATCTGTAAAATGGGGATGAAGACTGTGAGCCTCACGTGGGACAACCTGGTTACCCTGTATCTACCCCAGCGCTTAGAACATTGCTCTGCACGTAGTAAGCGCTTAACAAGTACCAACATTATTATTAATCCCCATTATGTGGATGAGGGAGCTGAAGCCCAGAGAAGTAAAGTGACTTTCCGAAGGTCACACAGCAGACAAGTGGTGGAGCCGGGATTAGAACCATTGACCTTCTGACTCCCGGGCCAGTACTGTATCCTCTAGGCCATGCTGCTTCTCTAATGTCTGTTTCCCCCATTCTAAATCCTAAACTCATTGTGGGCAGGGACGGTGTCTGTTTATTGTTGCATTGTACTCTCCCAAGTGCTTAGTACAGTGTTCTGCACACAGTAAGCGCTCATAAATGATTGAATGAATTGAAAGAATGAATAAATCCATTTGCCTATATATGGTGATGATGATGGTATTTTTTAAGCGCTTACTATGTGCAAAGCACTGTTCTAAGCGCTGGGGGATACAAGCTGATCAGGTTGTCCCCCGTGGGGCTCACAGTCTTAATCCCCACTTTACAGATGAGATAACTGAGGCACAGAGAAGTGAAGTGACTTGCCCAATGTCACAGAGCTGACAAGTGGCGGAGCCCGGATTAGAACCCATGACCTCTGACTCCCAAGCCCGGGCTCTTTCCGCTGAGCCACGCTGCTTCTCTATAAATCTACATGTCTACATCCACCTACCTTATCTAACTAGATACATTTAAAAAGATGGATAAGTATAGATAGATATCTAAATAGTAAGCAACTAAACCCCCTTTCAGACTTGCACCTGGAGAGTTTCCAGTCCTCGTTACCAGTCTCGGCTTTGGGAGGGAGAGACAAGCAGAGGCCAACCCATTCCATTCCCATCTTGGCCGGCGGCTAGCGAGTGGAGGACGTTTTGCTGGGCGGCAGCGGCACGGGAGAGAGTGGAAGGAGGAAACTCAAGTTTACCGTGCGGAAGGTGGCGACGGTAAACCACGTCCATATTTTTACCAAGAAAACTCTCTGGATACACCACCAGAACGATTGCAGATGGAGAGCGGGGCGTTCTGGGAGAGAAGTGTCTGTGGTGTCGCTGTGGGTCGGAAATGACTCAACGGCATGACACGAGACAAGCACTGAATAATACCCTGCTCTGGAGTGCTTCCAGAGAAAGATGGAAAAAGCGAAGGGGACATTCAGTGTTTATTTCCCATGACACAAATTGCTACAAGGGATAGATAGGTTTGATGATGGTCCTTCAGGCAGGAAATTTAAAGACGCCGAATAAAGTATTGTATCGAGAAGCAGTGTGGCTCAGTGGAAAAGAGCCCGGGCTTGGGAGTCAGAGGTCATGGGTTTGAATCCAGGCTCTGCCACTTGTCAGCTGTGTGACTGTGGGCAAGTCACTTCACTTCTCTGTGCCTCAGTTACCTCATCTGTAAAATGGGGATTAACTGTGAGCCTCACGTGGGACAACTTGATTACCCTGTATCTACCCCAGCGCTTAGAACAGTGCTCTGCACATAGTAAGCGCTTAACAAATACCAACTTTATTATTATTATTACCAAAGATAATGCATGGGATACAGTAATTCTTAAGAAATACCACTATTACTATCTGCTAGATTGGAAGTTCCCTGTCGGGAAGGATCGTGTCTTCAAATCTGTCATGTTCTCCAACGCACCCTGACTTCCTCCTCTGATTTTCTCCTCTGATTTCCAGAAGGTGAAGATACGAAATTGCCGTTCAGCTCAGGACCAGTGGATATTCTTTCTTTAAGAAACCGCCGTGGACTGCGTCCAACCCGATTAGCTTGTACCTATCCCAGCACTTAATACAGTGCCTGGAACATAGTAAGCGCTTAACAAATACCATTTAAAAAAAGTCCCGAAAGATCACCCAAGGAAGCCCTTCCCACCACCAGGAATCTTTAGCTTCTTCTTTTCAAAAGGCAAATTATAAAGACAATCTAATGTCGTCCCTCTAAACTCTCCTTCTCCTGTCCCCCAGGATGGGTGGCAATATGGCATAATTGCTCATATTACAGAATCAAAATAAATCCGCCCCCTCTCAGATGGTAATGCTAGCGACGGCGATCGCATCTGGACCCGGAAAGAGGCAGCAGGCAGAGCTAAGAGATGGGTGATATTTTCCGGCCCGTGATGGATAATTTCCGAGTTGAATTTTTATCTCCGAAATTTTACAGGTGCAAAATGCAGGATAAAGTTCTTTAAGGCAGCCCAGGGAGAAGCCAAGCTTGACTCAGCTCTCACGCTGCAACTCTGGGGCAGAGTGTCTCAAATCGAATCATTATTGGGAAGGAATAATCCCGGTTCGTTCCGAAAGGCAGTTTTAAATTCCGCCTGCTAGCAACATTCCGAATGTGTTTACTTTCGAGATTTCATTTCTCCATCCATATTAAAGCTCCGTGGCATAATCAATTATGGGTTTATTGCCAAGCACAATACGATTCCACCTCCAGAAGGGCCTGGGGCTATGTCTTAGGAGGCCAGTGAAACTAATAGGAACCGGTAGACAACTTCTAAGGCTAATTTCCACAGTTACCTATTTTATCAATAAATAGTCGGAATGTCAATGCACGGACACCCAGCCTTGAAGGCTCTCCTCCGGATAAACCTGGATTTCCATCCTACTGAGATTTGGCTTTCGAAATCTGAAGCCCTTTGGGATTTAATCTACCTCTCCCAATCTTTCCCCTTTAGAAATGTGGTTTATCTGGAACGAATTGTCTGGAAGCACTCTATTTCCACCAGATTGTATTCATTCAGTCGTGTTTATGGAGTGCTTACTGTGTGCAGAGCACTGTACTAAGCGCTTGAGAGAGTACAATATAACAATAAACTGACACATTCCCTAAGCTGTTGGAGGCCAGGGATCATGACTAATAACTCTATTGTCCTAGTGCGAGCCTCTACTACAGTGCTCGGCATCCAGCAGGAGCTCAATAAACACCACTGACTGACTCCAGGTCAAGAGCTATTTGTTTTGGACGGGAGTGGAATGTCACATCCCGGACCGGCTTCGGGGGGTGCGCGAGGCAGGTGACCCCCTCAGAGTCCAGGATTAGAAGTTGCGGCGGCTCGGAACGATTGGGGGGTAGTTGTGTGGGTGCCCTGTCGGAAGCAGCTTGGCCTAGTGGGCCTGGGAGTCCGAAGGACCTGGGTTCGAATCCCGACCCTGCCTCTTGTCTGCTGGCGACCTTAGCCAAGTCACTTCACTTCTCTGTGCCTCAATTCCCTCATCTGTAAAATGAGGCTCAATCCCTATTTTACAGAAGAGGGAACTGAGGCACAGAGAAGGTCACAGAGCAGGCAAGTGGCGGAGCCGGGATTAGAACCCGTGCCGGGCCCGTGCTCTATCAACTAAGCCATGCTTTTTCTCTTTAGGCCATACATTACTATCACTATTACTATTACTTTTACGGCAACTTATTATTACTATTATTATTATTAGAGAAGCAGCGTGGCTCAGGGGAAAGAGCCCGAGCTTGGGAGGCAGAGGTCATGGGTTCATATCCTGGCTCTGCCACTTGGCAGCTGTGTGACTGTGGGCAAGTCACTTCACTTCTCTGGGCCTCAGTTACTTCATCTGCAAGCTGGGGATGAAGACTGTGAACCCCACGTGGGATAACCTGATTTCCCTGTATCTACCCCAGCGCTTAGAACAGTGCTCGGCACATAGTAAGCGCTTAACAGATACCAACATTATTATTATCATTACTACTACTAATTGTGGTATTGTGTCTAGTGCTTACTATGTACCCAGCACTGTACTAAGCACTGGGGTAGACTCAAGATAGGCAGATTAGACACAGCCCCGTCCCACATGCGACAGCGATTACTATTACTACTGCTGCTATTACTTCTAGGATAGCTAAGCGTGGAAGTTTAGGAGAAGGGGAAAGATAAAGTACTCATAGTTCAAAACCAAAATGCATACCAGAATCTCCCCTGGACTGGAAAATTTGGGGAATAGAGACAATAAATAAAGCATTTCTGAACCCAAGGAATAAATCTAGCCACTTGGATCCGCCGCTAAAGGCATTCATAAAAATTCCCTTCTATCGGTGCCGTAGACCTGAGCCTCCGAAACACTAGATCAGAGACGCTGATAAATCTGAGGATCATACATGCCAACTAGCTCATATGTTTTCAGTGAGCAATGACAGCAAGCCAAATTGCTTTATTCCGATTAGAGAAGGTTCTCTGACTGTAAAATATACTGTGTGAAAAATATATTGAGTTTGAGTTCGCCGACACATCAATTTAAGAGAGTTATGGTTCTCCTGTAGAACCCATGCATGTTACGCGTGACATGTATGTAGAATAAAACCAATTCTTGCCCTCTAAGTGGAGTGTCTTACAGGAAGTTTCAGAGGGTGACACGGGAGTTTAGCTTTATTGACAATTGTCTGCCGGGTGACCCGGGGCGAGTCACTTCACTTCTCAGGGCCTCAGTTACCTCATCTATAAAATGGGGATCGAGACTCTGAGCCCCACATGGGCCAGGGTTTGGGTCCAATCCGATTTGCTTGTGTCCACCCCAGCGCTTAGTACAGTGCCTGGCACATAGTAAGTGCTTAACAAATACCACAGTTATTAAACTACATACAGGTAGTGTTGGATTTAACAGAGGACACATGATTTTGAGACTGTAAAGTCCTTGTGGGAAGGGAGAGAGTCTGCCAACTCTGTTATAACCTCTCTTCTAGACTGTGAGCCCGTTGTTGGATAGGGATTGTCTCTATTGCTGAATTGCACTTTCCAAGCGCTTAGTACAATACTCTGAGCACAGTAAGCGCTCGATAAATATGATGGAATGAATGAATGTGCTCTGGGCAAGTCACCGATTAGACTGTAAGCCCGTCAAACGGCAGGGACCGTCTCTATCTGTTGCCGACTTGTTCATCCCAAGCGCTTAGTACAGTGCTCTGCACATAGTAAGCGCTCAATAAATACTATTGAATGAATGAATGAACTTAACTTATCTGGGCCTTAGTTACCCCATCTGTAAAATGGGGATTAAATCCTACACCCACCTACTTAAACTTTGAGCTCCATGTGGGACAGGGACTGTGTCCAACCTGAATAACTTGTACATGCCCCAGTGCTTAGGACAGTGCTTGGCACATAATAAGCGCTTAACAAGTATTATATATATAAGAACACGGGCTTTGGAGTCAGAGGTCACGGGTTCAAATTCCGACTCGGCCTCTTGTCAGCTGTGTGACTTTGGGCAAGTCACTTAACTTCTGGGTGCCTGTTACCTCATCTATTAAATGGGGATTAAGATTGTGAGCCCCACGTGGGACAACCTGATTCCCCTGTGTCTACCCCAGCGCTTAGAACAGTGCTTGGCACATAGTAAGCGCTTAACAAATACCAACATTATTATTATTATTATATATAAAAGGGAATGAATCTGGATGCTGGTACTTTTGTGACCGATCACGGGAATTCCACTTCCCTACTAACCACAAGAGGGAGTCCACACAACTTCTCAAAGGGAGAAAAATTACAACAAGCTTTACGAGAAAATTTCCATTTTCGGCTGGCATGATATTTGCTTAACCTTCCAGTCTCCAATAATAGTATTTCTTACTAAGGGCCAAAGCAGTGTGCTAAGCACTGGGGGAGACAAACCACCAGCAGAAGGGACCCAGTCCCCCTCCTGCATAGGGCTTCCAAACTCAAAAGTAGGGAGTAACATGTCTACTAACTTTGTTACTTTGTAATCTCTCAAGAGCTTAATACAGTGCTCTGCACATAGTAAGCGCTCAGTAAATACAACTGATTGATCGGCTCTCTTTATACTTCGGTTGAGTCCCACTTATTTGATTTTCTGATCTGCTTTTTTGGTGAAAAGCGGGGTGAGGGAGGGGAAGAGAAGAGTTGGGGGGCTTGAATATCAATAATAATAACTGATAATTATGGTATTTATTAAGCGCTTACTATGTGCTAGGGACTATACTCAGCGCTGGGGTAGATACAAGGTAATTGAATTTGACACGTAACCTGTCCCACATGGGGCTCACAGTCTCTATGCCTATTTTATAGATGAGGTAACTGAGGCACAGAGAAGTGAAGCGACTTCCCCCAGGTCACAAAGCAGGCAAGTGGCAGAGCCGGGATCAGAACCCAGGTCCTCTGACTCCCAGGCCCAAGCTCTTTCCACTAGGCCACGCTACTTCCTTAGTCTAGTTTCCAGTTCCAGCTCTAACACCAGACCACATGTGACCTTAACCTCTCTGGGCCTCAGTTTCCTCATCTGTAAAATGGGAATAAGATACCTGTTGTCATTTCTTTTTTCTTTTTAATGGTATGGGTCAAACACCATTCTGTTTTCTGACCCTTGGAATGTGAGCCCTTTGCGGAAGAGAGTCTGAGTCCTATTTGAATATCATGTATATTTCCCAGCACTTAGCACATGGAAAGCACTTAATAATCCTAGAATATTTAGAATTAACTCCCCACACGCAGAGTCCTATTAAGGTAATTTGAAGCTGGGAAGGGTGCGTCAAAATGTAAATCCATCCCAAAATGTGCAGAGGTTTCCTAGAGTAACTTTGAAGTAACTCCCCTCTTTTCCTCTTTGCGAGCTCAATTGTCTGTCTCCGGTAAAATCTGTCTCTCTGAGCCAGTTTGAATCAATGCCGTGACTTTTATTATCTGAGGAATTTTTCATTTTGCAAAGTAGAAAAGCAGTGGTTGACCCTCCTCTCCATATCGGCTGAGGGAAGACATCAGAAATCTAACATTCTCCAAGGTCCTTTGTTAATACAGGACTTAGAAAACAAATGGAGAAACAACACTTTGAAAGGAGAGTAGGAAAATCATGTCTGGGTATATATAGTCTGATCATCTCTCTATGATGCTCAAGTGGACTGTATGATGGTGATATTTGTCCTAAATTTAGGAATATGAACATTCCAACATCCTTTTTAAAAAATAGTATTTAAGTGGTTACAATGTGCCACATACAAGATACAGATACAAGATATATCTTATATCTATCTGATACATACAAGATGATCAGGTTGGACACAGTCCATGTCCCACATGGGGATGCTTAGAACAGTGCCTGGTACATAGTAAACGCTTAACCAATACTATCACTATTATTATAGTCTTAATCCCCAATTTACAGATAAGGTAACTGAGGCACAGAGAAGACAGGTGACTTGCCTAAGGTCACACAGCAACCAAGTAGTGGAGCCAGGATTAGATCCCAGGACCTCTGACTCCCAGGCCCATGTGCTTTCCATTGGACTATGCTATTCCTTAATTTTTCCTCACACGTTCTCCCCTTACTGAGCCACTAGAGATCATTTTTCCATAACTGACCCAAATCCCCCATTCAATTCTCTGATATTTTCAGTCTCCAGGGTTCCCTGGACATCACTCAATCAAGCAATCAATCAATGATATTGATTTTATGCTTAATAATAAAAATGATATTTATTATGGTACTTGTTAAGTGCTCACTATGTGCCAAGCACTGATTTAAGTGCTGGGACGGATACAGGTTAATCAGGTCGAACACACGGTCCCTATCCCACATGGGCCTCACACTCTTATCCTCGTTTTAAAGGTGAGGTCATGGAATCTTGGGGAAGTGACGTGACTTGCTTCAGCAGACATGAGGGGGAGCTGGGATTAGAACCCAGGTCCTTCTGACTCCCAGGCCCGTGCTCTAGGTGTGCAGAGTATTGTATGAAGCGCTTGGGAAAGTACAATGGAATTGCAAGACATGATCCTTGCACTTGAGGAGCCTATATCTATAGCCTAGTGGAACAAATCCCATAAGCCTATCACCCACTGTAGGATGGAGCGTTCATTTGTTTCGGGCTAGAAACTCCACTCTTTAGCTTCAGTGGCATCCTCATATAGTGATGTAGCAGGGTTTGGGGAGAATCGGCGTGGCCGAGGGGATAGAGCACGGGCCTGGGAGTCAGAAGAACCTGGGTTCTAATCCTGACTCTGCTGCTTGTCTGCACTGTGACCTGCGCAAGTCACTTCACTTCTCTGTGCCTCAGCTACTCAACTGTAAAATGGGGATTAAGACTGTGAGCCCTTTGGGGGATAGGGACTGTGTCTGACCCGACTACCTTGTATCTACCCCATTGCTTAGAACATTGTTTGACCCATAGTAAACACTTAATACCACAGTTATTATTATTATTTTACAGAGGAGGACACTGAGGCAAAGCGAAGTTAAGTGACTTGGCCAAGGTCACACAGCAGAGCCGAGATTAGACATCCAGACCCTCAGTCCGGCGTCCTTTCCTTCTGCAAGACCACCCTGCTTCTCAACCGGACCAGACCCGTTATTTATTTAGTTTCAAGGCTGATCTACAGGCTATACGTACTGGGATTCTGGGATCCTTTAAGTAAGGATTCTTTCCTTGACTCACAGAACGCAAAGGCCTCTCCTCAAATGAAATCTCTCTTTTTCTTTTTTTTTTTCCAGAGTCTCTTGAACAGATAATCAGAGCATGCGACATTCAGCCGTAATCAATTAGTACCTACTTTAGATTAAATTGAGAATATGTAAATCGGCCTCCTCATCAAGGCGTGGTAGAGTCAGGGTTTCAGAGGCAGGCATGCTAAGCACAAGCTACAAGCGTAGCCAATTGATCGGAGACAAAAAAGGATTCACTAACTTACCCGGAGACACTAAGCCAAACACTGAAACAATTTTGGTACAAGCTTCTCTTCCTCTTTTCTTGCACACATAACCCCCCCCCCCCATGCACACGTACTTTACCCCAAACACTGTCATTCCTTCTAGACTGTAAGCTCCTCTCTAGACTCGACGCTCTGTTGTTTTGTTTACTCCCAAGCGCTTAGTGCAGGGCTCTGCGCAGAGTGAGCGCTCCATAAAAACCACTGCCATTGTTGAAGTCACCCAGTTCCTCATTTTATTAGAAATGAAATTAATCAAGTAGAGAAGGCTTGAGCAGAGGAAGGTATGTGGAGTTTCCCTTACTTTTATCTAGCCTTAGGGGTCTGACCAAAAACAAAGTTTTGGTTGTGTGTGTGTGTACGTGTATCGAAAGAAAGAGGGAGAGGACAAGGATATATCTTGGTCTTCATGGCTTCTTCTTCAAAAGCAAAGCAAAGGGAAAGAAAAGCAGCATGGCATAGTGGATAGAGCACGGGCCTGGGAGTCAGAAGGTTATGGGTTCTAATCCTGCCTTCACCACTTGTCTGCTGTGTGACCTTGGGCATGTCACTTCACTTCTCTGTGCCTCAGTTAACCTCGTCTGGAAAATGGGGAGTGAGATTGTGAGGCCCATGTGGGACAGGGACTGTGTCCAACCCGATTTGCTTGTAATCACCCCAGCGCTTAGTACACTGCCTGGCACAGAGTAAGCATTTAACAGATACCAGAATTTATTATTATTCTTATTAGAACTGGAAAACACAGCGTAACTGAAACGATTATTTCCTTGGTTCTGTGAAGTCCTCTCTGCATTCCAGAAGCTATTTCTGGAAATGAATACAATATGGTCAGGTTTGAACAAGGACAGACCATCATTTATTTCCAAAGAATAGCGGTGAATTTGGAATTCTCAGTGACTACTTTGCAGGTCAGTTTAAATTTTATGAAAAGGAGAGTCGCGACTAGTGTTTGTGCCCAAATTCCTGGGGAAGGCAGAAAACCATCTGGGTTATTATTATTAACAATAATAATTATCACGATTATTGTATTTGTTAATCAAGCAATGATATTTATTGAGTTCTTACTGGGTGCAGAGTATTAAAGTGTTTAGGAGAGCACAATATAACAGAGATGGTAGGTATGTTCCCTGCCTATGATAAGCTTACAGTCTAGAATGGAGATATACATTAGTATACTTTATACTTTATAATATACAGTTTGTAAACATATATATAAGTGATGTGGAGCTGAAGGTGGGGCAAATACCAAATGTCCTAAGTTCTCAGAGGTATGTTAAGTGCTTACTATGTGCCAAGTACTCAACTAAGCACTGAGGAATTTACAAGAAAATCAGGTCCTGTTAAAGACATATAGACAAGTTTTCTCTTCTATGAGATGGGTCTGCCTTTCTGTCTGTCTTCCTGTCTGTCTTTCCATCCGCCTTCCTCTCTAGACTGTGAGCTCATTGTGGGCAGGGAATGTGTCTGTTTATTGTTATACTATATAGTGCTTTGCACCCAAGTAAGCTTGAGACTGGTTGGAAAAGCAGCGTGGCTCAGTGGAAACAGCCCAGGCCTGGGAGTCAGAGAACGTGGGTTCTAATCCCGGCTTCACACTAGCGGCAGCTTATTCACTGGGTCCAGATCTCATCTATCTCCCCACCGACCCCTTTCCCACGTCCTTCCCCTAGCCTGGAACTCCCTCCCCCTCCATATATGCCAAACTCCCACTCTCCCCACCTTCAAAACCTTATTAACGTCACATCTCCTTCAAGAGGCCTTCCCCAAATAAGCCCTCTTTTCCCCGGTTCCCCCTCCCTTCTGCATCCTCTTTGCACTTGGTTCTGTGACCTTTGGGCATTTGACATTCGCCCCACCCTCAGCCCCACAGCATTTAGGCACGTATGTATAAATATTTATTATAAACTATTTATTTATATTAATGTCTGTCTCCCCCTCTAGACCGTGAGCTCACCGTGGGTGGGGAACGTATCTACTAACTGTTGTATTTTAGTCTCCCAAGCGCTTAGTACAGTGCTCTGCATCCAGTAAGCACTCAATAAGTACCACTGATGATGACCAAAGTTTCCATTTTAAAAAAATTTAATTCCCCCAAACCACTTTGCGGAATGTTCACCGTGTCTAGTTAAAAATCATTTTCCAACATTTAGCCCAGGGCAGTTTGGCAAGGAAGCACTTCCATGGTCTCGTACACGCAACCTCTGATGTTTACTTCAAAATTTCAGCACAAAGCATCACTAAATATTAACATGTCCTAAGGAATCAATGGTCAATGGCAAGAATTTGCCACCGTATAGATGATTTTTTTTTTAACTTCTGTTCAGGGGAAGCTGATTTTGCTTAACAAAACCTTATTAAGTTCCTTCCCCTTCTTCCAACTCCCAGAACGGGGACTAATATGCAAATTACAACCAGTTTATGTTAATGAGGTTTAATTTCAATTCCTTAAAGAGACAGATGCTCTTGTGTCAGGAATCGGTTCCACCTTTGCTGTAACCTTTCAAGCTGCCAAACGCAAGATAAAGAATGGATTTAAAGCTGTCTCTCAGGCAGCACTTGATAGATTTCACCTCCCTCTTTTTTTTAAATGACTGAATGGTTTCTTTACCCTCAGCCCTAGTGGAAAGAGCAGGAGTCTGGATGTCAGAGGACCTGGGTTCTAATCCCTGCTCTGCCCCCTGCAAGCTCTGTGACCTTGGGCAAGATGTCCAACTTATTTATTATGAATATATTCCAAATGGAGGCTTCCCAATTGAGAAATGAATCACAATTATTAGTATTATTATTATGGCACCCGTTTATCATTTACTACACGTTAAGCACTGTAACTATTATTTCTATAGTTTTCTCCTTCCTGTACCTTCCCCCATCTTTCCCAAATCCCCACAGTGCTTGGCACATAGTAAGCACTTAAGAAATGCCATTATTATTATTATTATTATTTCTTCCAATCAAGAGATCGGTCGGTACTTACTGAGCGCTTTCTCTTTGTCAAACACTGCATTATGCTCTTGGGAGCGAACAATATCATTGGTAGACACTGCCTCTTTGGAGATTACAATACAGTTAGTCGATATCATCTCTAATAATGGAGGTGCTTACTGAATGCAAGGCACTGTACTAAACGCTTGGGAGGATACAAAAGAACTCTCCCAAGTGCTTAGTAGTGTGCTCTGCACACATTAAACGCTCAATAAATACGATTGTATTCAGCATCTCCTCCCCTGCCCATGAGAGGCACTCATGGAAATATCGGCGGCTCTGTCCAACTGATTATCTTGTACCCATCCCAATGCTTAGCACACAGTAGCCACCTAACAAATACCATCAGCATCATATATCCTCCACCAGGCCTAGATTGGACTTCGTGAGGTTCGGCTCATTTTAAGCTTGCCTCGTTTTTAGCTCTAATCCTCCAGCACATCGATACTTTACAATAACCTTTAAAAACAGCCTCAACAAATAAACCCATCAGACAACACCACAATCCGATTCTGCTCTATTTGACTTTAAAGTCCAAAGTCCTTAATAAAATCAACTTTTGTCATTATAAGAAAAGGCACCAAAGAAGCCTTGCAAATCCATTCATTATTCTAAGACAGAAGGTGCTGGAAGCAAAAGCAGGAATCAGCCGCCGATTGCCCACAGAAAGCTCAGACGAGATAGGATTTCAGACTATCTCACTGTGGCTCAGATTCACGGGTACCATGGAGCCCTCAAAATTTGCCCGGATGTCATTCTTTGCCCATTTGCTTTGGAGTAGAAATGGAAAAATTGAAAATAACTAATGGCCTTAATTTTCTCCCATCCAGACAGCTAAGCAATTTATCTGACCAAAAAATGGTTATCCATATCTGATTCTCTCTCTCGCTCTCTCCCCTCCCTCTCTCCCCTAAAGATGTGTCAATCACAGCTGCCTGTGCTAAAGGATGGAATTCCATTTCTGACCTTCTCTGGAAGGTCACAGATTGCAGGCACAAATAAAGCCAAGTGTCTCCCTCTCGATGGATCCAACAGGGGGACAAAGGGGCAGGAGGAGTCTCGAATTATGGTATCAGGGCAACCATACACAATTAAGACAATGGAGGCAGGGGGAGGGAGAGAAAGAGAGAGAGTGAATACAGAGAGAGATGGTGATAAAGAGGGAAGAAAGGAGGGTAAAATGGAGAGAGAAAGCGAGGGAGATTGAGAGAATGACAGAGAGAGGGAAGATGGGGGAGAGACAAAGGTGGGGAAAGGGAGAGAAAAGGGGCAGAGAGAATCAAGGGAAGAGAAAATGAAGTTGATCGTGGAAGAAAGAAAACAGACAGGGGTAGAGAAGGTTGGTTTTGCAGGGGAAGGGGACAGGTTGACGGCGATTCAGTACAGGTTAGCTGGTACCAGTCAGGATCAACACCCACTGATGTCCTAGAGATTGCCCCATTGCTAGAGAAGAGAGATTTTTGTGGAAAATGCAAGAGGGGAAGGGGACAGCGTAGTAATATCAGAAAATCCCGGAGCACATCGAGTATTACTGGCAAATGAAAAATGATAGGGCAATTTTAATTGGCTGCCCTTCTCTCACTTGCCTATACCTTTCATTTACTCCTCTCATTCTCCCCCCTCCCCTTCCTCTCTCCCTCCCTCCTACAATGATTTATTCTTTAACCCTTGAGCTGTAAAACGGTATTTAACCATGCAGAGCTGGGTGAACACTGGCAAACCAAATCGCGTTGCTTTTTTCAGTGGTTGAAAGAGGAGATTCATGATCAAATTGCCGTCCGATGCTTTAAAACGCCAGCTGTTCAGCAGTTTAAATTATGAGATTTATCCTTCGGGATTAAAAAAAAAAAAGGACATACAAAAGGCGACATTTTCCTCCTCTCCAACTATAGCCTCCTGAAGGGGCAATGAAAACATTTTGGGGTGGGGGAATGAGATTTAAAGAGAAGAGCATCTGGCCCGTAGATTGTAAGCTCGTCGTGGGAAGGGAACATGTCTACCAACTTAATGTATTGTACTCTCCCAAGGATAGTGCTCTGAATATGGTATGGGCTCAGTAAATGCGACTGATGATATCAGATGGCTTTGAGACAGCCTAAGGTGACCAGATAACTTGTCAGAAAAGATTGTCATTCTTCTTCTGGATGGGATGTGATCCTCACCTTCTCTCCCTACTCTCCCCATCTTTGAAGCCTTAAGCCCTTTCTCCCACTCCCTTCTGCAACACCCTTGCTCTTAGATTTGCTCCCTTTATTCACCCTTTCCTCAGCCCCACAGCACTTAGGTACAAATCTGTAATTTAATTATTTATGTTAATGACTGTCTCCCCCTCTAGACTGTAAACTCGTTGTGGGCAGGGAATATGTCTACCAACTCAGTTTTATTGTACTCTCCCAGGCGCTTAGGACAATGCTCTGCACACAGTATGTGCTCAATAAATATGATTAATCCTGCCACCCAAAAGATCAAAAGTAAGTCCCATGGGCATCCTACTTGGGTATGAAAATGGAGAAGGAAAGTTTCCTTCAATCAATCTATCAATCAGTCAATAGTAGACAGCACCACCATCCTTCCTATCTCACAAGCCCGTAACCTTGGCATTACCCTTGACTCCTCTCTCTCATTCAAGCCACATATTCAATCTATCACTAAATACTGTTGGTTCAACATTGCCAAAATCCACCCCCTCGTCCTCATCCAAACTTGTCTTGTCTTATGCTGTCCAGTCAGCTCCGACCCACTGCGATGCCATGGGCCATCTCTCCCCGGACGCCCCACCTCCATCTGCAGTTGTTCTGGTAGTGGATCCGTATAGTTTTCTTGGTAAAAATATGGGAGTGGTTTACCACTGCCTCCTTCCGCGCAGTAAACCTGAGTCTCCGCCCTCAACTCTCTCCCTTACTGCTGCTGCCCAGCACAGGGTTTTGCCTTGTAGCAGATGGCCTTTCACTCACTAGCCACTGGCCAAGCTAGGAATAGAATGGGTTCACCTCTGCTCGCCTCTCCCTCCGGTAGTCGAGACTGGTAGAGGACTGGAAATTCTCTAGGTGTGACCCCGAGAGGGGGCTCCATCCAAACAGCTACCTCGTTAATCCAAGCACTTACTCTATCCCGCCTTGATTACTCTATCAGCCTTCTTGCTGGCCTCCCTGCCTCCTGTCTCTCCCCACCCCAGTCCATGCTTCACTCTGCTGTCTAGATCATTTTTCTACAAAAATATTCAGTCCATGTTTCCCCACTCCTCAAGATCCTCCAGGGGTTGCCCATGCACCTCCGTGGCAAACAAACTCCTCACGGTCGGCTTTAAAGCGGTCCATCACCTTGCCCCCTCCCACCTCACCTCACTACTCTCCTACTACAAGTCGGCCGGCACGCTTCGCTCCTCTAATGCCAACCTTCTCACTGTGCCTCCATCTCATCTAGCTCGCTGCCAACCTCTTGCCCACGTCCTGCTTCTGGCCTGGAACGCCCTCCCTCCTCGTATCTGACAGAAAATTACCCTCCCCCAGTTCAAGGCCTTATTGAAGGCACATCTCCTCCAAGAGGCCTTCCCTGGCTAAGCCCTCTTTTCCTTTTCTTCAGCTCCCTTCTGCATTGTTCTGACCAGCTCCCTTTATTCATTCCCCCTCCCAGGCCCACAACCCCTAAGTACATAGCTGTAATTTATTTATTTCTATTAATATCTGTCTCCCCCCAGACTATAAGCTCACTGTGGGCAGGGAATGTGTCTGTTTATTGATCTATTGTACTCTCCCAGGCACACAGTACAGTATTCCACACATAGTAAGCGCTCAATAAATACGATTGACTGACCGGCTGACAATCCGGTATGGGATATTCCAATTACATCTCCAGAATCACTAGGTCAAGATTTTTATTTTCCTCTAGACTATAAGCTCACTGTAGGCAGGGAATGTGTCTACCAGCTCTGTTATATTGTCCACTCCCAAGCACTTAGTACAGTGCTCCTCCCATAGTAACTGCTCAATAAATCTGATTGATTAATTAGGTCAAATTATTAGAGATCAGTATTTCATCTCCCACAATCCTATAGAGAAGTAGTGTGGCCTAGTAGAAAACACACGGGCCTGGGAAACAAAGGACCTGGGTTTTAATCCTGGCTCTGCCACTTGTCTGCTGTGCTACCTTGGGCAAGTCACTTAACTTCTCTTTGTTAGAGATGGGCAGGTCATTTGACGGAGCTTGGTCCTGCTGGTAGAGCCTGAGAAGTGAGTCACGATCTAAGATGCATCACCTTCAGAAAAGCTTTCTTGGAGAGCGAGGCTGGGTGCGGTGAGTGAGGAAGGGAGCGGAGGAGAGAAAAGAGCTAGCCCAGTTGCAATAAATCATCCTCCCTCTCTCCAAACCTGCAGTGAGATTTCTTTTTCTAAAAGGAAAATGAAAATTCCGGCAATTGCATTTTCTCGGGCAAATCCAATGCCTTCGACGGTGCAGGCTGCCAAGGGGCTTCAGGAAAAGACGAGGTTCTTGAGGGTTGGGAGGTTCAGCAGAGAGGTCGAATGAATCACGATCGTGGCTTCCGTCAGCCGGGAGAAAGTTGTAGGGCTCAGACAGGATAGCCCGGGTCTGAGAGGAAGAAATATTCATTTTGGCAGACAAACGCAGTTCTAGAAATGAGCTCACTCTAACTCTTACTGCCCCCTATAGAAGCCCTGGCTCGAGCTGCTGAAGGAAAGAGAGAAGGTTTTTGCCTACAATACATCTATTATTCATACAACCATTAGTGCAGATGGTGCCTGGCTTATCTGTTTGCTAATCCAGCCCGACCCTCAATTATCTAATGACATTAAGTGAGGAAATTAAGGGCTCTCTCAGGCTGGGCAGCCACCTGGATATTTTCCTCAGATCAAAGCATTTCCTCTTTTCATCTGTTTCAGGGGTGAGTCAGGGAGGGGTGAGATAGGAGAGGAGCAGGGGAGAAAGGGGAAGCAGCGTGGCCTAGTGGATGGAGCCCGGGCCTGGGAGGCAGAAGGTCGTGGGTTCTAATCCCGGCTCCGCCATTCGTCTGCTGTGTGACCTTGGGAGAATCACTTCACTTCTTTGGGGCTCAGTTCCCTCATTTGTAAAATGAGGATTAATACCGTGAGCCTCATGTGGGATAGGGATCGTCTCCAACTGATTATCTTCTATCCATTCATTCATTCAGAGGTATTTATTGGGCGCTTAGCGTGTGCAGACCACTGTACTAAGCGGTTGGGAGAGTGCAATATAACAATAAACAGACACATTCCCCCACCCACAATGAGCTTACAGTCTAGAGGGGGAGACAGAAAATTAACAGAAATAAATGAATGACGGCTACGGACCTAAGTGCTGTGGGCCTGGGATGGGGGATGAGTACAGGGAGCAAATCAGGGAGACGCAGAAGGAAGGGGGAGAAGGAGAAAGGGGGGGCTTAGTTAGGAAAGGCCTCTTGGAAGAGATGTGCCTTCAATAAGGTTTTGAAGCGGAGAGAGTAATTATCTGTCGGATACGAGGAGGGAGGGCGTTCCAGGCCGGAGGTAGGATGTCAGCGAGAGGTTGGCGGTGAGAGAGACGAGGTACAGTGAATAGGTTAATATTAGAGGATCAGAGTGTGCGGGCTGGGTTGTAGTATGAGAGTAGCGTATCTACTCCAGCATTTAGCCCGGCACATGCACTTAGCAAATACCATTTTTAAAAAAGGGGAGAAGGGCATACATCTGGATTTTTCATATAGGTAGTCTTCTGAGTAAATAACATCTCAAAGTACCATCACCTTTGTTAGATTCCATTTGTCCTGAGCACTAGAAGTAATGTGTACAGTGGAAAGAGCTCTGGACTTAGAGTCTGAAGGACCCGGGTACTAATCCCAGCTCTGCCACTTATCTGCTGTGTGACCCGGACAGGTCACTTCACTTTTCTGGGCCTCAGTTACCTCATCTGTAAAGTGAGGATTAAAGACTGTGAGTCCCAGATAATAATGTTGGTATTTGTTAAGCGCTTACTAGGTGCAGAGCAGTGTTCTAAGCGCTGGGGTAGATACAGGGTAATCAGGTTGTCCCACGTGAGGCTCACAGTTAATCCCCATTTTCCAGATGAGGTAACTGAGGCATAGAGAAGTGAAGTGACTTGCCCACAGTCACATAGCTGACTAGTGGTAGAGCCAGGATTCAAACCCATGACATCTGACTCCCAAGCCCGGGTTCTTTGCACTGAGCCAAGCAGCTTCTCATATTCACATGGGATATGGATTGTGTCTGACATGATTAGCTTGCATCTACCCCAAGCACATTTTTCCCCCAGGCGTGGTCATCTATCAATCAATGGTATTCATTGAGTGCTTACAATGAGCAGAGCACTGTACTGAGCGCTTGGGAGAATACAGTGCAACAGAATTGGTAGACACATAATGACTACGGTATTTGATAAAGCCCTTACTGACAAGCACTAAGCATTAGGGTAGACTTTTTTTGTGGTACTTGTTAAATGCTTCCGATGTGCCAACTATTAAATATCTATAATTCTATTTATTTATACTGATGCTATTGATGCCTGTCTACTTGTTTTGTTTTGTTGCCCGTCTCCCGCCTTCCAGACTGTACGCTCGTTGTTGGGTAGGGATCTCTGTTGCCAAATTGTACCTTCCAAATGCTTAGTACAGCGCTCTGCACCCAGTAAGTGCTCAACAAATACGATTAAATGAATGAATGAACTACTCAGGTTGGACACAGTCCATGTCCCACATGGGGTTCACAGTCTTAATCCCCATTTTACAGATGAGGTAATTAAGGCCCAGGGAAGGGAAGTGACTTGCCTAAGGTCACACAGCAGACAAGTGAAGTCTAGAACCCAGGTCCTCTGAGTCCTGAGGCTGTGTTCTTTCCCCTAGGCCACACCGACTCTCTAAAGTCGGAAGAGAAAGAGTCAGAAGAACAGGTGGATCAATCAGTGGTATTTATTGAGCGTTTACAGAGGGCAGAGAACCGCACTGAACACTCGGAAGAATAAAAGACAATGTAGTTGGTAGACATGATCCCTCCCCACAAGGAACTTACACTCCAGGGGACTTCTAAACAGTGTGGGGCAGAGTGGAAACTAAGGTCGCTGTGGGAGGGGAACGCGTATGTTTACTGTCGTATTGTACTCTCCCAAGCGCTTAGTACAGTACTCTACACACAGTAAGTGCCCAATAAACACGATTAACTGACTGACTAAAGGTGACCTAATAGAAAGAGCCCAGGCCTGGGGTTCAGGAGATCTGAGGAGCCAGCAGACTCTCGCTATCGATCAATCGATCGATCAGTCACTGGTGTTTATTGAGTTCCTACACACTGTGCAGAGAGCTGCACTAAGCTCTTGGATGAGCTCGTTAGGAGCAGGGGAGGGATCTGCTCAATCTCGTTGCATCATACTCTCCCAAGCACCTATTACAGTGCTCTGCACATAATAAGCACTCAATAAATACAGTCCACTGGTTGATTGGGAGCCGCATTAGGTGATAAGCTCCTAGAGGCAAGGATCATGTCTTTCACTTTCAATTAATCAGTCAAGCGATGGTATTTATTGAGCGCTTACTTTGTGCAGAGCACTATAGAACAATATAACAGATACGTTCCCTGCTCGCAACGAACTTACGGCAGCTGCTGTGTTTTCCCAAGTGTCCACTGAAGGTGCCGTACGCATAAAAGAGGCTGTCGAGACTGATCAAAAGCAATATTCTGAATCACCCACACAGGAAGCCAGATGAGGGAGTCACATGCATTTCCCACACAAGAGGAAAGCACTTTGAAAGCGTGGATTTGGAAAACGCCCCAGAGTTTCCAAGCCCTTCCCCAAGTTCTTTAAAGAACTTTTCTTCCACTCCTTGGTGCTACTGAATTTTACTATTCGTCTTATTAAATACCCTTATCTTTCATCTCTGAAGAGAGCGTGACCTGTCAAAACGGCAAAACTTGGACGAGGGCGAGAAAACCTGAGAGAATAATGTTGCTAAAATGACATCAGTCATAAAACCCTTCCAGGGGCGATGACTTCATGGTAATTGAACATGGACCGAGATGGGTCATTTCCTCTTGCCAAGGAACAAAAATAGAAGTTAAAAGCAACGAGGTGAATCGCAAAAGGGACAGACGGCAGGGGCCATTCCAAGGGAAAGAAAGGTTCCTTGATGGGAAAAATCAAAGGGTGGATGAAAATATTGGCATTTGATCCAAGGACTCCAGCCCGTGCTCTAAAGATGCAGCATCGCAACTCCGTCCGCTTAGCTGCCGCACGACATCCTAGACCCGCACACGACGTTTCTTTCCCAATACGGAGGGAACCGATCGCTCCCCGGAGAGCAGGGAACCCAGCCTCGAGGTGGAACGGGGTGGAATGTGCCGCTATTTACCCCAGTGCTGGAACTAACGAGAGGCAGCGTGCCCTAGTGGAAAGGCCCTGGGCCTGGGAGTCAGAAGACCCGGGTTCCAATTCCGGCTCTGTCACCCGTTTTCTCTTTGACCGTGGGGAAGTCACTTCACTTCTCCGTGCCTCAATTCCCTCATCTGTAAAAATGGGAGTTAAGACAGTGAGCCCCAGGTGGGAAGGGGACTGTGTCCAACCTGATTCGCTTGTATCTACCCCAGCGCTTAGGACAGTGCCTGGAACATGGAAAGCACGTAACAAATACCGTTAAAAGACCACAGACGAAAAACTGCTTATCCCTGGCACCAATGCCAGAGGGAGGCTTGCCAGGCCGTTCTGGGTGGCTCTGCCAGTCTCTGGCCTAGATGCCAAGTGTGTCTGCTTTTCCCACGGTTCCGGGAATTTATGTACTGTCAGCATCGCCCACCCAAAGTCCCCCTTTCCCCTTCTCCCACTCGCTTTTGCAGTCACCCTGACCTGCTCCCTTTATTCATCCCACCTTCCAGCCCCCTCAGCACTAATTTATTTCAGCAGCGTGGCTCACTGGAAAGAGCATGGGCTTTGGAGTGAGAGGTCATGGGTTCGAACCCCAGCTCTGCCACTTGCCAGCTGTGTGACTTTGGGCAAGTCACTTAACTTCTCAGTGCCTCAGTTCCCTCATCTGTAAAATGGGGATTAAGACCGTGAGCCCCACGTGGGACAACCTGATTCCCCTGTCTACCCCAGCGCTTAGAACAGTGCTCGGCACATAGTAAGCGCTTAACAAATACCAACATTATTATTATTATTATTATTAGACTGTAAGCTCATTGTGGGCGGGGAGAAAGTGTCTGTTTTATTGTTAGATTGTACTCTCCCAAGCTCTTAGTACGGTGCTTGGCACACGGTAAGCACTCAATAAATACGATCGAATGAACGGATGCCACCTCGGGGGCCTCCGTTTGGGCTCCTGTACCTCCCTCGCTGTTCTTCCAGGCCTCTCCCTGACCGGCATCAGTGGCCCAGAGTGGGCAAAGAGCCAGAGCTGATGATGGAAACGTCACCAATTCCGGGAGCTGTGAGGAAAGATGCTGTTTCCAAGTGGCTGTGAAAGCGGCTGTTCTGGAGGTGAGGTAGAGCCGGTCAAAATGAGAATCACTAGGCTGTTAAAGCGCTTACTGTGTGCCAAGCACCGTACTAAGCCTTGGGGCAGACCTCTGTCTCCCCCGATTAGACTGTAAACCCGTCAATGGGCAGGGATTGTCTCTATCTGTTGCTGAATTGTACATTCCAAGCGCTTAGTACAGTGCTCTGCATATAGTAAGCGCTCGATAAATACTACTGAATGAATGAATATATAACAATCAGACTGGTCAGGGTACAGGCCTGGGAGTGAGAGGGAATAATAGGGAGGAGAGATGAAAATGGTGGGGAGAGGGTAGGCTGTAAAATTCTTTCACTACCTCCCTGGGGAGGTGTTAGACCATAATCCTTTATCACCTCTCTGGTTCTCGCCAGCTGCAAACACGGCCAAAGCTTACTATCAGGGATAGCTCCACAGTGAAAGCATTTCTAGACTGTAAGCTTGTTGTGGGTAGAGAACATAAAAATAATAATAATTGTGGTATTTATTAAGCACCTTCTTCCAAAGAGTCCATGATGGTTCCTGCTATTAGATAGGATTTCTCTCTATAGCCACTGAGGGACAACCCTCTGTCACATTCACCTTTAACAGGAGCGGTGCCTTCTCAGCACAGGGGCCTGATTCTCAACTGATTAGAAAGCAACAGACTGATCAGTGGCTTTTCTTCTGGAGAGAATCAATCAGTTCCATTTATTGAACGCTTTCTGTGTGCAGAGCACACAGTGCAGAGCACTATACTAAGTGCTCGGGCGAGTACGATACAACAGAGTTGGAAGAAACGTTGCCTGCCCAAAGAGAGAAATATTATAAGTTCCGATTCTTAGCATGTGTGGGATTTTCTATCATTGCTCCTTCATTGAGAAAGGGAAATTATTTTTTATTTATGACTGCAGGACGGTACAGAAAGCTAGAGAAGCTGGGGTTGGGGATGGGGGGGGGGGGAGAGAGAGAATAAGAGACGGAGGGAAATAGAGGGAAAAAATGAGAGAGGGAGAGAGAAAGGGAATGAGATAGAGAATAAGAGAGCAAGAAAGAGACAACAAAAGAGGGAGTCAGGAGAATAAGAGAGGAAGAGAGAATAAGAGTGACAAATCCAGAGAAAGAAAGCCAGAAAGGGAGGACGGAAGATGAAAGAAGGGAGAGTTTTGGAGTGGGTGTACTTTATGGAAACCAGCTGACAATCAATGTTTGCAGACTCCTCTTTATTTTATATTATTTCCTCCTCTGTTAGCTTTTTGGGTGGTTGCCAAAAACTTAATAGCCTTAGTCAGAGCCGGCCTTATTATCTGTCAGGTTCCAAATAAAATGATGCCCTGCTCTGGGGTTTAACAACGCATAAAGCCAAAAGACAAACACATCTTCTTAGCTGGGGTACAGAGAGGCCAACCTCCCTCCCCAGACCCCGCCGGCGGCCATTTTAGCCGCTTCTTGGACAAAGAATTGTCTTCTGAACTTGGTTTGGGGTCAGGAGGCCAGGACAGAAGCCAGATTGAAAGGAGAAGCAGTGTGCCCTACTGGATAGAGCACAGGCCCGGGCATCTGAAGGACATGAGTTCTGATCCCGGCTTCTCCTCTTGCCTGCTTGTGTGACCTTGGGCAAGTCACTTCACTTCTCTGGGCCTTAATTTCCTCATCTGTAAAATGGCGACCAAGGCTGAGAGCTCCATGTGGGACATCGATTGTGTGCGACCTGATTAGCTTGTATCTACCCCAGCGCTTAGTACAGTCCCTGGCACATAGTAAGCACTTAACAAATACTAGTTAAAAAAAATGAAAAGAAAATGAGGTCTACACTTGCCCAACTATTTGGCTTCTGAATCACCTGTTGCCCCCTTGTTCGACACAGCCGAAGTCCCTCAGCCGGCCGGATAAAATTCAAGAATCAAAGGAACCCCAAAGACGGTATTATAGAAATTTGGCTGCATGGAGAAGGGATCTGGAGAGCTCCTCTGTAAGCAAGGATTGTTTCTACTCCTGCTATTACATTTTCCCTGGAGCCTAGAACAGTGCTCTGTGTAAAGTAAGCCCTCAATCATTACGATTTCTTGAGAACTTACTCTGTGCTGGGAAATGCGCTCCTCTTAATGCTTGGGAATGTTGAACAGAGAAAGTGGATGTGATCCCTGCCCTCAGGGATTTTAAAATCTAGCAGGAGAGGTGGACATAAAAATAAATTACAGGTTGGGGTGAGCAAATGAGTAAAGACGTACGCATGAGTGCTGGGGTGCGGGTAGAGTAACTTAGTGCTAGGGGGTACGGTTTCAAATGGGAAGGTGACAGTGTAGGGGAGAAATAGGGTGGGGAGATGAGAAGTTAGGGAAATATTTCTGGAGGATATATGGTTAGAGGAGGGCTTTGAAGAGTGGGAGAGTGCTGGTCTGTGGGTGGTGAAGGGGGAAAGAGTTTCAATCAGTTGATCGGTCAATGGTATTTTCTGAGCAGATCGATCGATGGTATTTTCTGAGTGCTTACTGTGTGCAGGGCACTGTATAAAGAGCTTAGGAGAGTACAATATAATAGAGTTGATATTCATTCATTCAATCATATTTATTGAGTGCTTCCTCCTGGAAAGAGCACGGGCTTGAGAGTCAGAGGTCATGTGTTCTAATCCCAGTTTCACCACATGATAGCTATATAACTTTGGGTAAATCACTTAACTTCTCTGTACCTCAGTTGCCTCATCAATAAAATGGAGATTAAGACTGAGCCCCCCATGGGACAACCTGATAAACTTGAATCTATCCCAGCGCTTAGAACAGTGTTTAGCACAGAGTAAGTGCTTAACAAATACCGTCGTTATTATTATTATTTTAGTATCTGGCCATCATGGGCAGGAAAAGTACCTACCAACTTTGTATGTCATACTTTCCCAGATGCTTAGGGAAGTGCTCTGCACTCAGTAAATGCTCAATTAATATGATTGATTAGGTAGGGATTACCAAAGGGTTGGCTGCAGCTGGGCTGTGGATGACACCTTTAGACTGTAAACTCGTGGTAGGCAGGGAATGAGTCTGGTATATCATTATATCGTGCTCTCCCAAGCACTTAGTACAGTGCTCTGCACACAGTAAGCGCTCAATAAATACCTTCGACTGACTGACCTCTCCGCTAGCTGTCGAGAAGTCGGAAGGGACTTTGGTTTAACAAGAATGACTTAATGCTTACACAGCTTCTATCCTCCCAGAAGGACTTCAGTTTCCTCCGACGAGCACTCTTACAGAATTAGACTTCTAAAAAATCCCAGGATGAGGAAGTATTTATAAATGATGTGGACTCCGGGTGCCTAAATCTATTGCCCCCACTGCGGGAGATGATACGAGAGGTGATGATGGTATCATTAAGCACTTACTTTGTGTGGAGGACTGTGATAGATTTAAGATAATCAATTCAGATACAGTCCTTGTCCCCTGCTGAGTTTTTACAGTCTAAGTGGGAGGGAGAAGAAGTATTTGAGCCCTACTTTACAAATCCCACCTCAGCCACTTGTCAGCTGTGTGACTGTGGGCAAGTCCCTTAACTTCTCTGTGCCTCAGTTACCTCATCTGGAAAATGGGGATTAAGACTGTGAGCCTCACGTGGGACAACCTGATTACCCTGTATCTCCCCCAGCGCTTAGAACAGTGCTCTGCATAGAGTAAGCGCTTAAACACCAACATTATTAAATGAGAGAACAGAGGCACTGAGAAATTAATTTTATTTTTTAATGGTATTTGAGCGCTAACTATGTGCCAAGCACTGTTGTAAGCCCTGGGTTAGATACAGGGTAATCAGGGTGGACACAGTCCCGGCCCCACATGGGGCTCACAGTCATAATCCCCATTTTACAGATGAAGGAACTGAGGCACAGACAAGTGAAGTGACTCGCCCAAAGTCCCACAGCAGGCAAGTGGCAGAGCCGAGTTTAGAATGCAGGCATTCTGACTCCCAGGCCTGGGCTCTTTCCTCTAGGTCACGCTGATTCCCCACTTTGATAAATGTGATTTTTGCCTGCTGCACCTAGAGTCTTTTAGAAAAGTGGCATGCCTTTGCTATGAAGTTGATCAACAGACCTAGATAGCTCCATAAATTCAAGTAAATAAATAAAAGATTCCCATAGCTTTGTGTCCCGAGGGAAACAACAAAAAAGGTAGTAGTGAGAGATTTGAAAATCTGGTTGTAGAGGATTTCACCTTGAGGGCAGCACAGCCGAGTGGAAAGAGCACAAGCTTGGGAGACAGAGGGCCTGGTTTCTAATCCCGGCTCTGCCCCTTTTCTGATGCGTGACTCTGGGCAAGTCATTTCACTTCTTTGTGCCTCAGTGACCTCATCTGTGAAAGGGGGATGAAGACTGTGAGTCCCACGTCAGACGTGGACCGTGCTCAACCTGATTAGCTTGTATCTATCCCAGTGCTTAGTACAGTGTCTGGCACGGGCACTTGGGTGGGGAGAGAGTGGGGGAAGGAAAGGAAATTGGGGGAGGAGAGACAGACCCCGGTGGTTGCAGATTATGATTAGCTGGACACAACTAAGCTCAGAATCAGGTGTGAGGAAACCATTTGGGAGCTATTCCTTAGGGTTGATGTCAACACTTTATAAAAGTGAATCCTTTGATATTTTTTATAGTTTCATAAAAATGTGTCTGCATTGAGAGAGAACCACAGCAATAATAATGCCTTGTGGATATGTATAGCCCTTTCCTTTCTGGAGACATTCTCCATATATTATCCTATTCATTATCCTAGTATACTTACATATCTTTGCGTTTAAACAACCTGGGGCAGCATAGAAACTTAAAAAAAATTCTAAATTACAAAAAATACATTATTTATAAGGTTTGGGGATTACATTTTCGCTCCCCAAGATCAACGTGCCTTCATTTCATTCTGTTAAATTCCCTTCATCCATTAAAAATGATAACATGCCAAATCCCCCCACCCTGGCCCTGGGAGAGATCTAAGGTTCAGCAGAACATGGCTGAATCCCGGGGCAGTGACAAAACAGTCCATCAATCAGTGGTACTTTCTGAGCAACTACCGTGTGCAGAGCATCGTACTTAGCGCTTGGGAGAGTACAATTACACAACCCTGCTCCTTCAAAGCCTTTTTTGAAGGCACATCTCCTCCGAGAGGCCTTCCCTGACTAAGCCCTCATTTCCTCTTCTCCCATACCTTGATTTGGTCCCTTTATTCACCTCTCCCTCAGATCCACACCACTTATGTACAGATTCATAATTTATTTATATTATGTCTACAGTCTCCCCCTAAAGACTAAGCTCGTTGTGGGCAGAGAATATGTCTACCAACTCTGTTATATTGTACTCTCCTAAGCACTTAGTACAGTGCTCCGCATTTAGTAAAAGCTCAATAAATGCCATTTATTGATTTTTGATAGATTGCAATACAACAGAATTGGTAGACACGTCCCCAGCCCACAAAGAGTTTAGAGGGTATTGTACTCTTCCAAGCACCTAGTACAGTGTTTTGCACACCATAAGTGCTCAATAAATACGACTGAATGAAAGAGTATAGCAGAGCACCTAGAGTGGAGTGAGTCCAGCCTCCAGTTTAATCCGCCAATCAATTGTATTTATTGAGCACTTACTCTGTGCAAAAGCTCCGCCACTTGTCTGATGTGTGACCTTGGGCAAGTCACTTCACTTCTCTGTGCCTCAGTTACCTCATCTGTCAAACGGGGATTAAGACGGTGAGCCTCATGCGGGACAACCTGATTACCTTGCATCTATCCCAGTGCTTAAAACAGGGCTTGGCCCATAGTAAGCATTTAACAAATACCATAATTATTATTGGCAGAAACGTTCCCTGCCTATAAAGAGCTTACAATCTAGAGTGGGACACAGACGTTAACAGGAATAAATAAGTAATTTATAATCTTTAATTTAAAGGTATTTTCATAATAGCTGTTGGGGTGGGGTAAATATCAAATGCCCCAAAGTTGCAGATCCTAGTGCATAGATAATAATAATGATGATGATGATAATAATAATATAGATAGGAGAGTGAACCTGAGGAAGGAGCTTAATTGGGGAAGGACTCTTGAAGGAGATGTGACATTAATAAGGAAAGGGGGCCGCGGCAAGATAGATGAGATCAGGGTACAGTGAGCAAGCTTGAAAGAGGGGAGAGCAGTGGGCTACCAGAAATGAAGAGGGAAGGGAGTTCGAGGAAGGAAGAGGATAATAAGAATGATAACGGCATTTGTTAAGCGCTTACTCAGTGCCAGACACTGTAAGGATAGCGGCAAGGGCTAGACAATGAGGGGGCCAAAACTCATTCATTCAGTCATTTATTGAGTGTTTACTGTGGGCAGAGCATTGGGCTAAGCACTTGGGAAAGGACAATGCAGCAGTAGAGACAATCCTTGCCCACAGCAAGCTCACAGTCTAGAGGGGGGGAGACAGACATCAATATAAGTAAAATCCAGGTCTACCAATTATTTTATATTGTACTCTCCTAAGCGCTCAGTACAGTGATCTGTGCACAGTGAGCGCTCAATACCCTGGACTGAAAGAGAGGCACAATCAGCTGGCTGGCGGCCTTTAGAGGAGCAAGGAAGAGGTGAGCACAGGTCGGACAGTTCCCTCAATTGGGGTTCCCACAGAGAAGATGTCCTGAGAAGCAGTGTGGCCTAATGGCCCGTCCGCTCAACTGTATATATTTTCGTTACCCTATTTATTTTGTTAATGAATTGTACATCGCCTTGATTCTATTTAGTTGCCATTGTTTTTATGAGATGTTCTTCCCCTTGACGCTGTTTAGTGCCATTGTTCTTGTCTGTCCGTCTCCCCCGATTAGACTGTAAGCCCGTCAAACGGCAGGGACTGTCTCTATCTGTTGCCGACTTGTTCATCCCAAGCGCTTAGTACAGTGCTCTGCACATAGTAAGTGCTCAATAAATACTACTGAATGAATGAATGAATAATGGGTAGACCACCAGCCCGGGAGTCAGAAGGGCCTGAGTTCTACTCCGGGCTCCACCAAGGTCACCGGGTAACCTTGGGCAAGTCACTTCACTTCTCTGGGCCTCAGTTAACCAATCTGTAAAATGGGGATTAAGACCGTGAGCCTCATGGGGGACAGTGACTCTGTCCAACCCGATTAACTTGTACCTATTCCAGGGTTTAGTACAGTGCTTGCCACACCGTAACCACTTAACAAATGCCATAAAAAGGGGGGAGCTAGAATACTAATCAAAGCAATGATAATAAAATAATAATAATAATAATCAGCATGGCCTAGTGGAAAGATCCCCGGCTTAGAATCAGAGAAGCCGGTGAACTGATTGAGTGCTTTAAAGCCGATGGTAAGGAGTTTCTGTTTGATGTGGAGGTGGATGGGCAACCACTGGAGGTTCTCGAGGAGTGGGGAAATGTGGACTGAGCAGCTCTGTAGAAAAATCATCCGGGCAGCAGAGCGAAGTGTGGACTGGAGTGGACTGGCTCTGTTGCAAGAAGAGTGAACCCTGGTTCACAGCCAACTCAGGTCATCACGGGGCAGTGACCCAAAGGGTCACTGTGCCCCAGCTAGAGCGGATACGAGTTACATGCCAAAAATGTGGAGGGCCAGGAGAGCAAATATTGTTATCGCAAGGAAAATGCTAACAGAGGCAGGGTTAGTGATTCGGAAAACTGCAGTTCAAAGAGACGTAGCATTTTTTTTTACTTATCCTCACATTCACTTGATAAATCGAGAGTTGGCGGAAGTCAAAAATCAAAGGGGTAAAAAACATATGAATCTTGATTTTTTTCAGTCTTTATCATTCTTATTTAGTCATGGATTCAAAGATCCTCCGGCTGGAAACTGTAAATTATTATAGATTATTTATATTAGTGTCTGTTTCTCCCTCTAGACTGTAAGTTTACTGTGGGCCGGGAATGTGTCTAGCAACTCTGTTGTATTGGTCTCTCCCAAGCGCTCAGTACAGTGTTCTGCCCACGGTAAGCGCTCAATAAATAGCATAAAGAAAGGTCATCTAATCCATCCCCTCTGCCTCCTGGGCAAAATGGCACCTTGTTCTGAAATAGTCTCCTTGTTCTGAAAAAGTATCCAGAGAAGGAAGTCTCGTAAATTCCTTGTAATGACAGGGATAGTTCCAGGCCTGACTCACCCTGAATCTCTTCTGATGGCTGACATGCTATAAGCATGATAAAGAATGATATAAAAAGCATTGGAATGTGGAATAAACAACTGAGCTTTATGGATTCAGACTTGAGGGCCCTGTGAGCCCCAAAGACAGGAATGGAATGGCAGAACGCTGGGAGAGAGAGGCGGTGAGGGAAAAAGATAGAGAGGAAGAGAGAGAAAAACCCAGCAATGGAGAGATAGAGATGGAAACCCAGAGAGACGGGCAGGAATTGAGGTAGAGTGGAGCCCCAGAGAGACAGGGAGGAACAGAGACAGAGATGGAGGCCCAGAGAGACAGGCAGAAACAGAGACGAAAACCCACAGAGATCAGCAGGAACAAAGACAGAGAGACAGAGACGGAGGACCAGAGAGACCAGCAGGAACTGAGTTAGAGTTGGAGGCCCAGAGAGACAGGTGGAAACAGAGATGAAAACCCACAGAGATCAGCAGGATCAGAGACAGAGATGGAGAGACCAGCAGGAATAGAGACATAGAAACTGAGATAGAGGTGGAGACCTGGAGGGACAGAGAGAGGGACACAGACAGGAACCAAAAAGAGAGAGACCAGCAGGAACAGAGACGACAAGACAGAACCCAGAGAGACAGGCAGGAACAGAGACAAAGATGGAAACCCACAGAGAGAGGCTGGAACAGAGATGGAAAGACAGGAACAGAGATAGAGAAGAAGATCCAGAGAGACAGGAAGGCACAGAGACAGAATTCCAGAGAGATAGGAAGGAAGAGAGACACAGAGACCAAGATGGAGGCTTAGAAGAAAGGCCCTCAGTCGAGCTTCACCACTGCCGTCAGTCATTTCTATGGTAACTTCATGCCTTAGTCTCCGGAGATTTATCCATCCCCTGCCCCCATCGAAGGCAGGAACTTCCCGTAAGAGGACGGTGCCTCGCACAGACACCGACATGATTTCTTCTCAAGGAAACAAGCCAGCACAGGCCAGCCAGGTGTGGGCGGGACACGAAACTTTGGAAATCACTCCCAGCTAAAGGAGACAGGCAGAGAGCCAGCTAGAAGCAGTTTTTAGACAGTCCTCACCTGTTGAGAAATCGGTCACCTCATATACCGCCAGACAGGCTTTCCTCTCCTCCCCTCCCACGCTCCCGAGCAGCAGGCAGAGTTTTTCATTTTATTCGGAGCCGGAGAGGAAGGAAAATTCAATTGATTATCTAGTCATGTGGAAGTAGGCTGAAATGAGGTAATGGGCCACCTCTTCAGGGAGTAAAACAGTCCACAGGGCTAATGCCTGAATCATACAGCTGGAGAAGCAGCATGGCCTAGTGCAAAGAGCCCCAGCCTTGGAGTCAGAAGCCTGGGTTCTAATCGTGACTCTGTCCACTGCTTGCTGTCTGATCCTGGGCGAATCACTTGACTTCGTACTTTAGCTTCCTTAACTGTAAAATGGGGATTTAACATCTCTTCTCCTTCCTACAGACTGTTAGCCCCATGCCGGACAGGGACTCTGTCCTACCTAATTGACCTGTACCTACCCCAGTGCTTAGAACAGTGTTTGACACATAGTAAAGACTTAATAAATGCCATGAAAAGGATCCTAGATGGGGTGTTGTGATTCGGCCTGTGACTAAGTGGGCTACCTTCCTGCGTGGCTACTGAACGGCAGGGAAACCTGGAGTGGAGAGGTTAGGGGGTCTAGGGGTTGGAGAACAGGGAAACCTGGGGGTCACAGGGCTGGGGGGGGCAACTGGGGAACAGAGCAGAGGAGCCCAGGAAACTGTTCTAATGGTGAATCTAATTTCTCAGAGTTCCAACAAGAGGAAAAATTTATAATGTGAGCCATGGCTCATAGCATGGACTAACTGTTAGCAGCGTGTTGACAGATTAACAGGAAAATCAATCTGTCAGTCAGTAGTATTTGTTGAGTGCCTACTGTGCCCAGAGGACTGTACTAAGTGCTTTGTATGGAGGATAAATAATAATAAATAGTGCTTAATAAATAGCATCATTACTATGGACTGTAAAATGGTTCTCATGAGTTATGATCAAATTTGATTTGATCCAACCCCTTCAGTGGCCTCTTCCTCTGCAAATACATGTTTGTTTTTTCTTTTGGGCATTTGTTAAGTGCTCACAGTGTGTCAAATAATAATAATAATAATATTGGTATTTGTTAAGCGCTTACTATGTGCAGAGCACTGTTCTAAGCACTGGGGACTGTTCTAAGCACTGGGGTAAGTACTAATCAATTAGGTTGGACACAGTCTCTGTCGCGCATGGGGCTCACAGTCTAAGGAGGAGGTAGAATAGGAGAACTGAGGCACAGAGAAGATAAGTGACTTGCCCAAGTTCACACAGCAAATAATTGGAGGACTCAGAATAAGAACCCAGGATCTCTGTGATTCCCTGCCCTTGCTCTTTCCACTTGTCCTCTAAAAGCTGCCCGTTCCGAAGGCTTGAATCAGAAGGGAAGAGAAGCAGCGTGGCCTAGTGGATAGAGTCCGAGTCAGAGGACTTGGATTCTAATCCCACCTCTGCCACTTGTCTGCTGTGAGACCTTGGACAAGTCACTTCACTGGGCCAGAGTTACCTCACCTGTAAAACTGTGAGCCCCATGTGGGACGCAGACTGTGTCCAACCTTGTACCTACACCAGAGCTTAGTACAGTGCCTGGCACTTAATAAGCTCTTTAAAAAATACCTTTACAAAAAAAATGAATCCCCCGCACCTGGGTTGATGAAAAGCAAGATGTTTCATAGTGGAACTAGTAAAACAAACAGGATTGGTGGAATTGCCTTTGGATTTGAGGTGGCCCTTCCCCTGCTCCTTGATAATGATAATAATAATAATAGTATTTGTTAAGTACCTACAATGTGTCAAGCACTATTTTAAGTGGTAGGGTACATGCAAGCAAATCAGGTTGGAAACAGTCCCTGTCCCACTTGGGGCTCACAGTCTTAATCCCCATTTTACAGACAGACATTGATATGAATAAATTAATTACAGATATGTTCAAAAATGCTTTGGGGCTGGGAGGGAGGATGAATAAAAGGAGCAAGTCAGGGGGATGCAGAAAGGAGTGGGAGAAGAGGAAAGAAGGGCTTAGTCGGGGAAGGCCTCTTGGAGGAGGTGAGCCTTCAATAAGGCTTTGAAGGTGGAGGGGAGTCATCTGCCGGATATTAGGAGAGAGGGGATTTCAAACCAGAGGCAAGAAGTGGGCGAGAGATAGGCGGTGAGGTAGATGAAATTGAGGTACAATGAGAAGGTTGATATTATAGGCACATTGACTTTTGGACTCTGAACAGCTCTGCCTGTGTTAGGAGTTGGAAATCCTGCACCAATTATATTGTAGTACTCCTCTTTCTCTTTTTACTATTTACCTCACCAACCCCCTCTCACCACTTTATTCTTAGATTTTTAAAAATAATTATGTTTTTTTTTAAGTGCTTAATGTGTGCCAAGCACTGTTCTCTGCCACTTGTCAGCTGTGACCGTGGGCAAGTCACTTAACTTCTCTGTGCCTCAGTTACCTCATCTGTAAAATGGGGATTAACTGTGAGCCTCATGTGGGACAACCTGATGACCCTGTATCTACCCCAGCGCTTAGAACAGTGTTCTGCACATAGTAAGCGCTTAACAAATACCAACATTATTTTTATTCTAAGCTATAGATAGTATTAGATTGGGAGCCCTGTGGGGGAAGATGTAAGAATAATCCCCATTCCCCTCTCATGTACATTCCCAGGTGCTCTGCTCAGGAACTATCATTGACTGATAATCATGGGCTTGCACTTGTCTTGAATTTGATGATGATTTGGTATTTAAGCACTTACTTTGTTCCAGGCACTGTACTAAGCGCCGGGGTAGATACAAGTTTATCAGGTTGGACACAGTCCCTGTCCCACATGGGACTCAGTCTCAATCCCCATTTTACAGATGAGGTAACAGGCACAGAGAAGTGAAGCGACTTGCCCAAGGTCACACAGCAGACAAGTGGAATTTAAATTCAGCCACTTCTTATCAGCCAATCCCGTTTCTGCGGGTCCATTGGCAGTGACTCGGTGGACCCGACTCCTACTGGCCCTTCTGTGACTGCGTTGCCCTTGGACTTGGATTTTCACCCCTCTCAGCCCCACAGCACTTATGTACATATCTGCAATTTATTTAAATTTACAACTGTCTCCCTCTCTAGACTGTAAACCCATTGCTGGCAGGTACAGTGTCTACCATCTGTTATATTATCCTCCCCCAGGCACTTAGTACAGTGCTCTGTATACAGTAAACGCTCAAATGCCACTGATTGATTGATTGCCCTGCTGAAATTCAGCCCTTTCAGCAACCACTGTTAAAAGAGAAACGACGTGGCCTAATGGACAGAACATGTGCCTAGGAGGCAGAAGGAACTGGGTTCTAATCCCACTCCGCCACTTGCCTGCTGTGTGACCTTGGGCAAGTCACTTCACTTCTCAGTTCCTTCGTCTGTAAAATGGGAATAAAGATTGAGAGTCCCATGTAGGGCAGGGACTGTGTCCAACCTGATTTTCTTGTGTCTGTCCCAGCGCTTAAAACAGTATTAGGCAAATACTAAGCACTTAACAAATACCATTAAAAAAAAAAGTCTCCCCCTCTAGGCAGCTCAGAGGGGGCTGGAACTCTGGGGTTTCTCAGCTTTAATTGCCCAATTTCCACTCTTGCCCCCACCCTAAAATTAGCTGTTCTCTAGCCACTGTCACCAAGCTCGAGATGGTATCTGATGGAAGAGAGTGTTCCCCCTAGGAGGGGAAAATTCAAACCACAAACACCTGGCAACTTCCAAATGTCCGTGTAAGCTCTGCACACAGTAAGTGCTCAATAAATACGATTGAATGAATGAATGAATGTAAGAAGTTGGGCCTCTGCTCCCTTCCCCACCTTAATAGTAATAATCATGGTACTTGTTAAGCACTTAACACGCAGCCAAGCACGGTCCTAAGCGCTGGGGTAGACACAAGTTAATCAGGTTGGGCCCAGTCTCTGTCCCACATGGGCCTCACAGTTTTAATCTCCATTTTACAGGTGAGGTAACTGAGACCCAAAGAAGTGAAGTGACTTGTCCGAGATCACACAGCAAACCAATAACCCCCAGCCCCTTGGGATGGCCAGTCTACCTCCTTTCCCCTGCCTGACTGCAGGCACCTTACATAAAGGGGCCAGGTAGCTGCATTTGGCCAAATTATGCAAAGTGTTGGGTTCAGTTTTTATCTCCCTAGTCAGTCTTCGAGTTAATTAGGAACAGAACAGAGCTTACCTGGGGAATTTGGACTCTGGATGGGCTCTGCCAGGAACGACCGCCTTGGTTTTCCCGTTGGGATGGCTGTGTGGCTGCTCTGAGGGAAAGACTGGGGTGAGGAGAACAGGGAATTCTAGGGGCAGAGAGCAGAGGATTCTGGGAGATAGGGAAGGGCATTCTAGGAATAGAGAGCAGAGGATTCTGGGCCAGAAACCAGCGCAGCTGCGAGGTCTCAAATGAGCTAATTAATGTGCGAGCAGTTGAGGAATAAAAGAGTTAAAGAAAACACCAGCACAGGCCTGGGAGTCAGAGGAACTGGTTTCCAATCCCCGATCCACCCCTTGACGTCTCCCTGCCTCAGTTACCTCATCTGGAAAATTGAGATTAAGACCATAAGCCCCTCCTGGGGCAGGGACTGTGTCCAACCCAATTAGGTTGTATCTACCACAGCGTTTAGTACAGTGCCTGGCATGTATTAAGTGCTCAATAAATAAAAAATGCTGATAACTCTGCTAGAGGTGTGCTTTTGAAGTTTGTAGTCAGTTGTTTTGGTGGTATAGGAGAAAACAAAAACTAGGAAGTGGGAATTTAGAGGGAAATGACCACTCTTAACAGGGAGAGTAATTAATTAGTCATCTTAGTGCCTGCTTGATTTTCTTTACAATGGCTCTTCAAATTCTGCCTTACTCCACCCACCAGCCCAGTTCCACACTGACCTTTCTGTCCCCAACGCTTCCGCTCCTCTTGCCTCCTTCCTTTGTTAATCAGCCCGGGAATTTACAGAGAAGTGAACAAAAAATTCCCACCTATGTTGCTCGGCCACACACTTGTTTGGCTTGGATTTAAAAGAAAAAAAAATTGGTGGAAAAAAATCAAGAACAGCCACAATTTGTTTTGAGAGATATTATTCTCATGTCTATTCTTTTGTTGTTGTTATTATTTCGTGGTCCTTGTTTAAGTGCTTACTATGTGCCAATCTGGTTCCTCATCTGTAAAATGGATGGGACACAGTCCTTGTCCCACATGGTGCTCACAGCCTACGGGGGAGGGAAAACAGCTACTGAATCCCCATTTTACGGAAGAGGAACCTGAGGCTCAGAGAAGTTAAGCGAGCCCAAGGTCACACAGCTGACTTGAGGTGGAGCTGGAATTAAAACTCAGGTCCTCCGACTCGCAAGCCCGTGATCTTTCCACTAGACCATGCTGCTTCTCAGTCCTGACTCCCAAACGTGGACTCTTCTTTCTGGACAAATAGCCGAGCATGCTGAAGGGAAAACCACGGCTTAAATCACGGAGCTTTCACAAGATTTTTTAACAAGGTCCTTCAGTTTCATCTGGGGAACAAGGATAGGAAAAACTAAGTGACGGGCTCTTTTTTGGCATGCAGAGAGAGAGGAAAAGAGACAGAAAAGGAGTAATCGAATTTTCCTTTAAAACCATTAAAACCCTTGAGGGAAGTAGGGGCTGAGTGAGATGTTTCTGAGCAGGCTAGGCGGATTCCTATGATTTCTGGCCCCTGGACACAGCTTGCAAGGAGAGAGAGCAGTTTAGGGATTTGGCAAACATGTTTTCTCATTCCACTCCCAGAAAAAGCTTGGGCTCTTCCGTAGGGAATCAGCAGAGTAAGGCTCCGAGCACGGATCTTAGTTTAACTGACGAGAGGTGGTGGGAAAGAGCATAGGCTGAAAGGAGTATGTGAAAAGCAGCATGGCCTAGAGGATAGAGCATGGGCCTGGCAGTCCGAAGGACCTGCGTTCTAATGTTGTCTCTGCCTCGTCTGCTGTGTGACTTTGGGCAAGTCGCTTCGCTTCTCTGTGCCTCAGTCACCTCTTCTGTAAAATGGGGTTTAAGAGTGTGAACCCCACGTGGGACAGGGACCGTGTTCACCCCAACTTGCTTGAATTCACCCCAACGCTTAGTACAGTGTCTGGTTCATAGTAAGCACTTTACAAATACCATTATTATTATTATTGACTTTGAACAAAGCTTCATTTCTCTGTGCCTCAGTTACCTCATCTGTAAAATGAGGATTAAGATTATGAGCCCCATGAGGGACATGAACTGTATCCAACCTAATTAGCTGTACCTACCCCATTTACTCCAGTGCCTGGCAATCAGTCGATCAACCAATTGTATTAATTGAAGGCTTACTCTGTGCAGATCACTTGGGAGAGCACAATACAACAGAATTAATGGACCCGTTCCCTGCCCATCATGTGCTTACAGTCTACAGGGTCATAGTAAGCATTTAACAAATACCATAAAAAAGTATAAAGATGTTTCCTCATCTCTAAAATGGAAATTCGATATCTGTTCTCCCTTTTGGACTGTAAAACCCATGGACTGTGTCCAATTGGATTATCTTGATTTCACCTCAGTGCTTGCCATATAGTAAGCACTGGACAAATACCATCATTATTATTATTATTATTTTTACTGGTATTATGTGGCAGAGCCAGGATGATAAACAGATCCCCTGACTTCCAGAACCATGTTCTTTCCACTAGGCCACACTGTTTCTCAAGAAAGGGGGCAGGCTGGATTCTTGCCATACCCCATCTCTTCCCACGGCTTTTTCCTCGGCGGATTTGGAATCCTGAAGAGAACGCATTTGGCAATAAGTGTGTTAATGTGATTTTAAGTAGCCCTCGACCTGCCAGCACCCGACTCCAACCAGAAGATGGATCTCCTCACGGCGGGGAGCCTCGGGGCCATGATCTGCAGTGGGGAAGCAAGTCGCAATCACAGAGTCACTGGGGCCTGTCATGTAATTGTGTTATCAAGACACGGCATGAAGTCACGATAGAACGAAAAGGAAAAGGATTTAGTTTCAGGAGGGCCCCCTGAAACTGTCTGCTAGGCAAAGCATCCTATCCTAGTGGAAAGAGCTCGGGGCTGGGAGGCAGAGGTCCTGGGATCTAATCCCGGCTCTGCTGTTAGTCTGCTGGGTGACCTTGGGCAAGTCACTTCATCGCCCATGTCCTGCCCTCTCTCCTCATATCTAACAGACAATTCCTCTCTCCCTCTTCAAAGCCTTACTGAAGGCACATCTCCTCCAAGAGGCCTTCCCTGACTAAGCCCTCCTTTCTTCTTCTCCCACTCCCTTCTGCATCACCCTGACTTGCTCCCTTTATTCCTCCCCCTTTCCAGACCCACAGCACTTATGTCCATATCTGTCATTTATTTATATTAATGTCTGTCTTCTCCTCTAAACTGTAAGCTTGTTATGGACAGGGAATCTGTTTATAGTTACATCGTACTCTCCCAAGCACTTAGTACAGTGCTTTGCACACTGTAAGCGCTCAATAAATATGATTGAATGAATGAATGAATGATCAGGGTCTGTGTTTAACCTGGCTATCTTCTATCTTCCCCAATGCTTAGTACAGTACCGGGCACACAGTAAGCACTTAACAAGTACCAATTAAAAAATAAACAAACAACAAACTGCCAGGGAGTCTGAGGAGGAGAGAAGGCATCAGCAGAAGGAGGTGGGGAGATTAACTGGTTGGGGGGGCTGGGAGGGCAATAATAAAAATTGAAGTATTTGTTAAGCACTTACTAGGTGCCAGTATTAAGTGTATTAAGTGCTGGAATGGATACAGGCAAATCGGGTTGGATACAGTCCCTGTCCTACATGGGGTTTACAGTCTCAATTCCCATTTTACAGATGAGGGAACTGAAGCCCAAAGCAGTGAAGTGACTTGCCCAAGGTCATACAGCTGACAAGTGGCGGAGCCGGGATTAGAACCCATCGCTTGTGTTTATCTTGTGCATTTTTAGGGGGCTTTTGTGGCTGAGAGGGTGCCCTCTTTCAGGAGTGAGGTGAACACTGGAACCCACCTGACTGTGGTCGTTAAAAAATCCCATAACTCTTTTGGCAAAGAGTAGGTGAGTCCTGGCCAAATTCCCATTTGGATAATTACAGTCTGTCATCCTAAATTCCCTCTAGGGTTGCCGTCAAATACGGTACGCGTCTTCTCAATTAAGCAGCAGGGCTAATATGACACTGGATCGTCGTGTTGCTTAGCCATTAAATAGTTGCGGCACATCCCCACAGAGAGACCGCCTTACTTTGGGAGTGGGGGAAAGCACCTTGATAGATTCCTGATGCGACCTGTTGGAATGGTGCTTGGGAAGTAATAATAATTATTATAATAGTGTTTGTTAGGTGCTTACTATGTGCCAACCACTGAAGTAAGCGTTGAGGTAGGTAGAGGATCATTATGTCAGACAGTGTCCCTGTCCCACAGGGGGCTTCACCTGGGTGGAAACTTAATAAGGTAACTTGGCTTTCATTTTTTTCTTCATGGTCTTTAAGCACTTACTATGTGCCAGGCACTGTACTAAGCACTGGGTTGGATACAAGCAAATCGGGTTGGACACAGTCCCTGTCCCCTATAGGGCTTACAGTCTTAATCGCTGTTTCACAGATCAGATAATTGAGGCACACAGAAATGAAGTGACTTGCCCCAGGTCACACAGCAGACAAATGGCGGAGGCGGCATTAGAACCCAGGTGCCCTGACTGCCGGGTCTGTGCTCTTTCCACTAGGCCACACTCCTTCCCCATTTATTACGACCACCTTTCTTTTTGTGAGTCTCAGTGGGTTACCCGGAACTTTTTAAACTCCACCTGAAGTTATCACAGGAAGAGAAAGGCAACTACCAAACGGGAGCAGAAACACTTTCGAGGTGAGTTTGAGGGGCATGCTGACCCCTTCGTGGCAGAAAGAGATGAACAGGGAACATATTTCCACCTCATGGTCCTAATGCTCAAAACTGTCAGTTAAAAACTAAATTCAATCCAGGTTAGAGGCATAGAAAAGCAGAAGCACTGTTTTTTATTGTGTTGTACTTTCCCAAGTGCTTAGTACAGTGCTCTGCACACAATAAGCACTCAATACATATAATTGAATGAAACAAAGGCACTTTTTAGGGAGGGGGCGAAGCACTTATGTACATATATCCTCACTCTCAGTTGTTTCCCTTACCTCAATCAATCAGTTGCATTTATTGAGCGCTTACTGCGTGCAGAGCAGTGTAATATGTGCTTGGGAGCGCACCTCGTAACGGAGATGGTAGATATGTTTCCTGCCCTCAGTGAGCTTACAGTCTAGAGACAGTTTGCAGTCTACAGTACCTGGAATTCATTTCACTGTCCATCCCTCCTGTTTGCCAATAAGCTCCTTGAGAACAGGGATGGCATCTACCAACTAGACTGTACTCTCCTGAATGTTTAGTACAGTGCCCTCTCCACCTTCGTAGCAGCATTAAAAACACTTCCTCCAAGAGGCCTTCCCCTTAAAAGTCCTCATTTTCCTCTTCTCCCACTCCCTTTTGACTTGTCCTTGCACTAGGATTTGTACCTTTTATTCACCCCACCCTCAGCACAAGCTTCACAGCACTTATGTTCATATCAATGATTTATTTATATTATTGTCTGTCTCTCCCTTTAGACTGTAAACTCACTGTGGGCGGGGGACGGGTTTACCGACTCCATTATATTGTACTCTGCCAAAGGCTTCCTACAGTGCTGTGCACTCAGTGAGCGCTCAATAAATACAACTGAATAGACAGATAAGCGCCATAGCCTAGCAGATATGGGAGTCCCACAGACCTGGAAGTCAGAAGGACTTGCGTTTTAACCCCTACTCTGCCACTTGCATATTGTGTGACCTTGGGCCAGTCACTTCACTTCCCTGGGCCTCAGCTACCTCATCTGGAAAATGGGGATTAAGACTGCGAGCTCTACATGGGTCATGGACTGGGTCCAACCTGATTAACTTCTATCTACCTCAGCGCTTAGTACAGTGCCTGGCACATAGTAAGTGCTTAACAAACACCATTAAAACCCCCCGAGAATGATTGACTGATTGCTCGGCACAAAGCACTTAGTCAATACTATCGAATGTTTGGTTAAGTGAATGAGTGCTAATTTGGTTTTTCACAGCGATTTCCGATTAATACACTCACAACCTCAACTCTGACTCCTTAAATCCATTTTTTTGTTTGTCAGATTTGGAGCCATTATCTCACCCAGGAAAGGCTAAATTGATAAAGCCTTGGATGTACAGATGCAAGTTAATCTGTCCCGAGATAAATTCATTCCGGCTAATCTGACCCGGGATACACCGTTTCAGGCTAATCTGATGTGGAATGAATCGTTACAGGCTACTCTTATCCAGGAGAAATCGATGCAGGCTAATCTGAGAGGGGATAAACTCATGCAGTCCGATCTGATACAAGAAAAACCCACAATCTTCAGACATGGATGGTCCAGTGACGAGAACGGGGAGAGGCTTAGGGTATAGAAGCAAGAAGTGAACTTCATTACACTATGGTACCACTTTTTTTAATCCATCAAAATCTGTTATTTTAACACGTTAATTCCCCCAAGTCCTGAGCCGTAAGTGTGGCCGACACATTATTTTCATTAAGCTCCATTTGGCTTTCCCAAATTAGGCGTTTTTTGCCGCACGTCATGCAATTAGAAACAGCCCCCACAGGGCAGAGGGGCAGACTGCATTCTGAGATATTCTTCGGCTCCTGAAATAAAATCAGCCTTAGAGACTATTCCCCTGCCAAAATAATTTTAGCATTTCACTGTCACACCACAGGAAGTCTGGGAGAGAGAGAGAGAGAGGAAATAGAAAAATAGAGAGGAAACCCTAATTCAGAGCACAGGCCTTGAGACCTCATGAGTTTCTTCTAGGTTTAAGAAAATTAATATTCTTTTTAAAAAAAATTCAATAAGATACAGTTCAAGGTATTACATTTTCATAACGAAGAAATCTTGGCCAGAAATGCGGTCTCCTTTTAAGACAAGGCGGTAATTAGATTCGCTTGGGGGGATGATGAATGGGAAAGGGTGGGCGATACAGAGTGGAGGTCTCAGGAGGAGAAATCTAGTTCCAGGAGAAATGCATAACCATGTGAGGCAAATGGTAATAATAATAATGATAATGATTAATAATTATAGTACTTGTTAAGCCCTTACTATGTGCCAAGCACTGTTCTAAGTGCTGGGCTACCTATAAATTAATCAGGTTGGACACATTCCCCATTCCACATGGGGTTCCCACTCTTAATCCCCATTTTACAGATGAGGGAAAGGAGGCCCAGAGAAGTTAAGTGACTTGTCCAAGGTCACACAGCAGGCGTGTGACAGAGCTGGAATTTGAACCCAGGTTCTTCCAACTCCCAGGCCCGTCTGAGGTCCTGGGACCTCGGTGCTCAGTTCCCTTATCTGGAAAACGGGGATTAAGGCTGTGAGCCCCTCGAGGGACAGGAACTGTGTCCAATCTGATTAGCTTGTAACTACTCCAACGCTTAGTGCAATACCTGACACATAGTAAGCACTTAACAAATACCATTTAAAAAAAATGTGTTTAAGGCTGAGCATGGTTATCACAGACTGAAGGAGTTTTTTCTAGGTCAGCAGAGAGAGAGAAATGTTCTCTAAAGAGCCAGAAGCCTAGTTGCTTTTGTTTTTTCCTCCTTGACAATAGTCCCACAACTCAAACAAAATCGCAGGAGCCAATATTTCTAAAGCTCACTTTCCAGAGCCTGGTGCCAAGGGTACACTGTTTACCTGGATAAGTACCAAGTTCAGTGACAAGGAGATAAATTATATTCTTCCACCCTCACATCGGAAAAAATGGTGAAAAAATTAAAAGAGAAATCTCACAGTCATGATCCACCCAGGTCAGCTGCTTCCGGATGCAAAAATGAAGATGACTGACCGAGGGGTACAGTCGAGGCTCAGACTACGAGTGAGAGGACTTTCTTATTGTTTCTGATTTAAGGCGAGAGTCACGCCAAGGCCAGGTCACACTGCAGGCAGTGTGGCCTACTAGATAGAGCACGGGCCTGGGAGTCAGAAGACCTTGGTTCTAAACCCGGCTCTGCCTCTTATCTGCTGTGTGACCTTGGGCAAATCACTTACTTTTCTGTTCCTCAGTTACCTCATCTGTAAAATGGGGATTAAGACCGCGAGTCCCAGGTGGGACATGGACTGTGTCCAATCTGATTAGCTTGTACCTTCAGAGCCTGGCGCACAGCACTTTACAAATATCATTAAAAATAAACAAGGAAATAAAAGCAGGCAGGTGGCAGAGCCAAGACTAGAAGCTATGTATCCTGACTTTAAGCTTTTCCCATTGCTTCTGATCTCTGGTGGAAAAAAATGGAGTAATGTTGTACCTTAAATGAATTGAAGATTAAGGCAGCAGTGTTAGCAGGTTCTAGGGCTTAACACCTTCTAAAGACGACTTGAGCTGAAGTTTGGGTTGAATAGGTTTAGTCTGAGTATTCAATTTGCAACTTTTAAGTCAAATCAAAAGGAAATTTAAGGTCATCGGGTAGGAAAATATTTTTGCCTCAAGAATAAGAGCATATTTAGGCTTCTTGGCTTGCTCCAGTCAAGGAATAAGGAATTGCCTAGAATTCAGGGAAAGATGACTGTGTTGATGAAGGAAAAGTTTTAAGTCAATCAATGGTATTTATTGAGCAACTACTTGGTGCAGAGCACTGGACAAAGCACTTGAGAAAACACAGTACAAAAAAATTAGCAGACACGTTCTCTGCCCATAACGAGTTTACAGTCAAGTGGACGAGCTTAAATATGCTTAGTTGTTTGTCTTCAAAAGATTTATAATAATAATCACAATCGTGATATTAAATGTTTACCAGGTGCCAAACATTCTACTGGACACTGAGGTAGATACAAGATAATCAGGTGGAACATAAGTCTTGTCCCATATGGGGCTCACATTCTAAAGCTGAGGGAGAACAGATATTTAATCCCTATTTTACAGAAGAGGAAACCACGGAACAGAGAAGTTAAGTGATTTTCCCAAAGTCACACAGCAGACAAGTGGCAGAGTTGGGATTAGAACCCAGGTCCTCTGTCTCCCAGTCCCTTACTCTTTCCATTAGACCATGCTTCTAGTAAACAGGAAACAATCGTATCATTCACAATTGTATTATTCCTTTTAATCCTATTTTATAGAGTTGAAAGTGGAGGCTGCATGATGAAAATTCAGTCAGGCACGGGGAAACTCATCCATTTCTGGATGTGGGCTGGAATCTACCTCCTGGAGGGATGCCCACATATTTGGCTTCAGACTGGCTCTAGAAGTTGGAAGAAGAATGGATCTAGCTACACCGTCAGACTAACCAGTTCACTCCTTGAGCATTTCACCAGGACATGCACCTTGTTTTGATGTCTGTCTCTCTCCTTCTAGACTGTGAGCCCATTGTTGGGTAGGGATTGTCTCTGTTTGTTGCTGAATTGTACTTTCCAAGCGCTTAGTACAGTGCTCTGTACATAGTAAGCGCTCAATAAATATGACTGAATGAATGGTGATTTATCTGCACAGAGGGTGATCAAATAGAATAGATTTAAAATGCAAACTTCTCACCTTGATTTCCACCCCTCCTCCAAAGAGAAAGAGAGAATCAGAGAGGGGGAGACAGGAAGAGAGAATGCCAGAGAGAATGAGACAGAGTGACAGAAAGAGAGAGGACTACAGAGAAAGAGACAGAGTCAGAGAATGAGTGAGAGAGAAAGAGAGCCAGAACGAGAGAAAACCGGAGTGAGCAAGGAAGAAAGAGAGCCTGAAAGAAAGAATGAGAGAAAGAGAATGTGTGTGTGTGTGTGTGAGAGAGAGAGAGAGAAAGAGAGAGACAGCGAGGCGGGGAGGTTGTGGGGAGAAAAGTGAGAATGTCACTATTCAGTTTGGGGCCGTAGCTTCAACACAATTTCAGTTTGAGAATTAAGAGACCTCGAAGTGAGACAGGAATAGATGTGAGTCCAGGACCTAGTTTTAAGCCACACCACTTGTCCACATAGATTATGGCCCCTCTAGACTGTAAGCTCTTAGTGAGCAGGGAACACATCTACCATCTCTGTTGTATTGTCCTCTCCCAAGCACTTAGTACAGTGCTCTGCAGACAGCAAGCGCTCAATAAATATCACTGATCGAATGATTGACTGCCCTCCCAAAGAGAGTGGCAGAGCTACTGGTAAAGGGAGTCGTAGCCTTTTTAGGAAGGGAATTGACTCCTAGGACAAATCATTCCACCTCCCAAGTGTTCTGCTTCCCCAGCTGCAAAGCTTCGTGGGACTATCAGGATGACCGGACTGGAGAAAGAAGTCGAGAGGGGCCTTAAAACCCACAGAAATAGGTGCGAAATTACTGTATCTATCTTCCCCGTCCCTTCAATAGCCTGTAGTGGATGAAGATTGTGTCTACTCCTTCTACTGTACTTTCCCAAACGCTTAAGAATAAGCCCTCAGTAGCTACTTGATCGACGGATTGCATCAAGGAGGGCGAATTTTAGAAACAACGCAAGCAGTCTCCCCCCATCTTTTCCTACCTCAGCCCAAAGGTGGCACTAGGGACTTGGAGTTTCGGAGGAGGGAGATAGCTGAGAGATTATTCAGTGGAAAGAGCCTGGGCTTTGGAGTCAGAGGTCATGCGTTCGACTCCCTGCTCTGCCACTTGTCAGCTGTGTGACTGTGGGCAAGTCACTTAACTTCTCTGTGCCTCCGTTACCTCATCTGTAAAATGGGGATTAATTGTGAGCCTCACGTGGGACAACCTGATTACCCTGTATCTACCCCAGTGCTCAGACCAGTGGTCTGCACATAGTAAGTGCTTAACAAATACCAACATTATTATTATTATTATTATTACCCCCCACCCCTACCCCTCCACACTCCAAAATACAGTGGGAGTTCTCTGTTGCCTTCAACGCCACACTGATGAGAAACACTAAGGACATCAACAACTTCCTCCAGTCTTACAGTCTTACCTTGTGGGATAATTTAAGATGTTATCTAAGAAACCAAATTCACAGGCAGTGTCTTATTTACCACGTTCCACCGTGCTCTGAGCCTGCAGGGAAAGTGAGCTAGGAAAGGAAACAGCCATAAGAAGATAGATTACCGTTGTGATCTTTCAGAGGCGGAGTCACTCAGTCATTTATTGAGAGCTTACAGTGCGCAGAACACTGTACTAAGCACTTGGGAGAGTACAACAATAAACAGCCACATTCCCTGCCCACAGGGAGCTTACGGTTTAGATGGGGAAACAGACATTAATATAAATAAATCAATTACAGATATGGGCATAAGTGCTGTGGAGCTCAGGTTGGGGGATGAATAAAGGGAGCAAGTCAGCATGATACAGAAGGGAGTGGGAGAAGAGAAAAGGAAGGCTTAGTCAGGGAAGGCCTCTTGGAGGAGATGGACCTTCAGTAAGGTTTTGAAGTGGGAGAGAGTCACTGTCTGTCAGATATGAGGCGGAGGCAGGACCACTGCTGATGATATAATAATGACGTTAATAGAGGTAATAATGATAATAGTAATATTGGTAATAGTCACGCGGTATTTGTTAAGCACTTACTAATTACCTAGTACTGGGTCGATACAGGATAATCGGTTCACACACGGTCTCTGCCACGTGGGACTCACAGTGTGAGGGAGAACAGGTACTGAATCCCATCTGTTTACATATGAGGAAACTGAGGCACAGAGAAGTTAAGTGACTTGGCCAACGTCACACAGAAGGTAAGTGGCAGGGCTGTCAATAGAAACCAAGTCCTCTGACTCCCAGGCCCATGCTCTTTCCACTAAGCCACGCTGGTCCATGCTGCTATGCTTTTTTCTGCATAGATTCCGAGTTCCCCGATTCCTTTTCAACCTCCAATTCAGAATGCATATGGTGGTTCAAAGATGGTTTCTGGCCTAGGTTTTATTTCTCCCCGGCAATTTTGAAAACATCCCACTGTTTGATGGCTGACATTTCAGCAGCTACTCTGAGCTCTTGTTGTGGTGCTAAATAAGGAAAACTATTTTTGTCACAGTGGTTGTGTGTGCATCAAGTGAGGATGTTTATCGGCTAGACTTTTTTGGTCTTAACATCGGCGTGAGGCCTGGAGCTCATAATAATGATAATAATAATTGTGGTATTTGTTCAGCGCTGTGTTCTGGGCACTGTACTAAACACTGGGGTAGATGCGAGATAATCAGATTGGCACAGCCCCTGTCCCACGTGGCGCTCACGGTCTCGATCCCCGTCTTACAGATGAGGGAACTGAAGCCCAGAGAAGTGAAGCGACTGGTCCAAGATCACACAACAGACAAGGGGTGGAGCCGGGATTAGAACGCAGGTCCTTCTGACTCTTAGGCCCACGCTCTATCCACTGGGCCCCGCTGCTTCCCAGCTCAAGTGGCACCAAGGTGTCTGGATTGATTACAGCAAGTAGATGAGGGAGGTATCACTGGAGCCATCTTCTCTATGCCCACCCCCAGAACTTCGATGTTGGCAACCTCATCTGATGTGCAGATTCATTCATTCATTCGATCGTATTTATTGAGCACTTACTATATGCAGAGCACTGTACTAAGCCCTTGGAAAATACAATTCGGCAACAAATAGAAACAATCTCTCCCCAACAACGGGCTCTTTGTCATTCATAAAGTCCCTAGTGCCCTCTTTCTGCTGCCTGCGTTTCCTTTCGTCTAAAGGAGTTCCCAGACACCTTGCTCTGCTAAAAAGGTATTTATTAAGCACTTACTATGTGCCAAGCACTGTACTAACCGCTGGGGAAGAGATAAGCTGATCAAGTTGGACAAAGTCCCTGTGTCACATAGGGTTCAGGGTCTTGATCCCCATTTTACCAATGAGGCAATTGAGGCCCAGAGAAGTGAAGTGACTTGCCCTAGGTCACACAGCAGACAAGAGAGAAGCAGCATGGCCCAAAGGATAGAGCATCGGCCTGGGAATCAGAAGGCCCTGGGTTCTAATCCCCCCTCCGCCACTTGTCTGCTGTGTGACCTTGAGCAAGTCACTCCACTTCCCTGGGCCTAGTTTCCTCATCTAATAATAATAATCACGGTATTTTGTTAAGTGCTTACTATGTACCAAGAACTGTTCTAAGCGCTGCGGTAGATACACGGTAATCAGGTTGTCCCACGTGGGGCTCACAGTCTTAATCTCCATTTTACAGACGAGGTAGCTGAGGCACCGAGAAGTCAAGTGATTTGCCCAAAGTCACACAGCTGATATGTGGCAGAGCTGGGATTAGAACTCACAACCTCTGACTCCCAACCCCTGCTCTTGCCACTAAGCCACACTGCTTCTCTAAAATGATGATTAAGACTGTGAGCCCCATGTGAGACAGGGACTCATCTGTAAAATGGGGAGCTGAATACCTGTTCTCTCTCCTGCTTAGGCTGTGAACCCCGGGTGGGCAGGGGCAGTGTCTGACCTGATTATCTCTGGTCTTTCCCAGCGCTCGGCACATAGTAAGCGCTCAACAACAGCATCCTGGCTGTTTCACCCCTTCTCTGTGGTGAGTTGTGGGTCCTGCCCATTGACCAGTTAACTGGTTCCCAACTAGGGGATGTTATAACCGTTCAGGAGGAGTTGGGTTTAAGCTGCAGCGACCAAACGGATTTATACGATTAAAGGACTCTCAGTCTATCAGTCCTCTGACATCCTGAAAGGTGAACGAATTCTCTCTACTTTGGGCCCCAACTCTTTGTCTTTCTTAGACCATCTTCCCGGTTCATAGTTCTGGGGTGGGCGGGCTTGTGCCAGATGAAAACATACACAGGACTTGAATAGAACAGGCCATGAATCCTGACGCATTTTAGACTTGGGGCCAAGCTGTTTCTTAAGTGAAGTTTCACCTTTTTTTCCCTCCCGTTTCATGTGTAAATCATTGCAGTTCTTCACCAGGCGGGGTGTATCTCTTCCTCACCTCCTCTTTTAAACGCCACCGCCATCTGTTTGATTCTCCACAGAACAATCCTTTCCCCTGCAGAGAGGCTTTGGTTCAGAACCCGGATTCCACTTTTACTTTCCCTCCTGCTGCTTCTTATCTCTCAATGGTTGGATGCATTCCTGCCTTTGGAACGTGCAGCGGGCAAGATTTGTGGCCTTGATTATTTCTTCTTTTTCAGTGGCCAGAAGAGACAGGTTTTTTTCTTTTTATAGTGTTTGTTAAGCACTTACTATGTGCCAGACACTGTTCTAAGCAATGGGGTTAGATACAAGTTAATCAGGTTGTATCGAACATGGGGCTCTCAGTCTTAATCCCCATTTTCCAGATGAGGTAACTGAGGTCCAGAGAAGTGAAGCGAGCAAGGACTAGAACCCAAGACCTTCTGACTCCCAGGCCCGTGCTCTAGCCACTAGGCCACGCTGCTTCTCTGTTCTTTGGGACGAGGCTTGGCTCGGCCTTCACCTGACAGGGAGTGACTCCTCCCCGTCGTTCGACGTGGCCGCTGAGACGAACCTCTCCTCTCAGCGAACGCTCCGATGAACCTTGCCATTTGTTCGTCTGGGATGTCTGCCAGGAAGAGATGCGGTGCCGTGTGTCTCAATAATGATGAACGATGGATTCATTAGGCTCCGAGGCTGCGAATGGACACTCCTCGTGTCATCTGACTGGGTTCTCAGAGCAGGAGATGACTGAAGCGGCATGGCCGGGAAGAAAGAGCCAGGGCCTGGGGGTCAGAGGAGCTGGGTTCGGGGAAGGTGTCTACCAACTCTATCCATCAATCGGTGGTATTTACTGAGCACATACTGTGGGCAGGGCATTCTACTAAGTGCTTGACAATACAACAGGGCTCGTAGACGTTTTGCCCACCCACAACGAGCTAACAGTCTGGAGGGGGGAGACGGACATTAATTGAAATAAATGAATTACAGATAGGGATCTAAGTGCTGAGGGGCTGAGGGAGGGGTGAAAAACTCTAATTTATTTTACTCTCCCAAGTGCTTAGTGCAGTGCTCTGCACACTGGAAGTGCTCAATAAATACTGATGATGATGATGGCTGCCCCACTCATCTGCTGTTTGCTTGGGCAAGTCGCTTAACTTCTCTGTGCCTCCATTTCCTCATCTGTAAAATGGAGATTCCAACTGGTTTTCCCTCCTACTTTGACTAGGATCCCCATCTGAGACAGGAACTGTGTCTGGTCTCATTATTTTGTATCTACCTCAGGGCTTAGTACAGTTCTGGGCACTTAACCGACACCAGGATTCTTCTTCTTCTTATTTTTAATAATAACAAAATATGGTAAAATACATAAACTACCCACAGCACAGCTTTCCGTTTTTGCCTTTTGCTCCTGTTCAGCAATAGAATTGTTAAATGTAATCCCTCTTCAAACGGGCAGTAAAAATGAGACGAGAGCCCTTCTCCATTTTATACTTCTGCCTGCCCAAATATTGCCTCTTTTTAAGTCCAGAGTGATCATTGTCCTATTTTTCCATATTATGTGTCGGGCACTGTACTAAGCGCTGGGGTAGACACACATAATTGGATTGGGCACAGTCCCTGCCCCAAATGGGGCTCACAGTCTTAATCCTCATTTTACAGATGAGGTAACTGAGGCCAACAGAAGTGAAGCGATCTGCCCAAGGTCACACAGCAGACAGGTTTCAGAGCTGAGATTAGAAATCAGGTCCTTCTGCCTCCCAGGCCCGTGCTCTATCCTGCTAGGCCATGCTGCTTCCCTTAATATCGATAAATAAATTAAGGGTGTGGACAGAATTGCTTTGGGGCTGAGGGAAGGGTGAATTAAGGGAGGAAATCCAAGTGCAAGGGTGACCCAGAAGGGAGTGGGAGAAGAGCAAGTGAGGGTCTAACTGGGAAAGGCCTCTTGGAGGAGATGTGCCTTCAGTAAGCATTTTAAGGTGGGGAGAATGGCAAACTCAGGTGTCCAAGAGGCCCAGCCTCTGCTGCGGACTGAGTAGGCTGACTGGCAGGCTTGTGAAATCTGGCCACAGCCGGTTCTGGGTCAGTGGCCCACCCACCCAGCAGAAGTTTTAGTGGGTCACGGGGAGGGCTGGGCTTGCCTACCTTCTAACTTGCATCACTCGGGGCTTTGCTGGTTGCTGTTTCTTCAAATCTTTGCTCAACAGCATTGCATCAGAGCGGGTTAAGTCCCAATGAGATTGCACCAGCCTTGAAAGATGTTTGAGGATTCTTTCCTAAGAGCATCGTTCCGTGCCACTTAAATCAAGACCACGACAACCGAATCCAGATCATCTCGCAGATAGAACTCCCCCCGACTCCTGTTTCTTGAGGATAGTAAATCATGGGCTGCTTATAAAGCCCGATAGCAATGGCAAGAAGGAGTTTATTGTGCTGGTTAAAAAAGAATCTTAGTGCGGATGATATGTTGCTGCTGTAAAGTCAGAGATTCTAAACCTGGCTCCACCACTTGTCTGCTGTGTGATCTTGGGCAATTCTTTTCACTTCTTTGGGCCTCACCTGGAAAATGGGAATTAAATGTGAACCCCATGTGGGGCAGGGACTGTTTCCAACCTGATTAGAATCCATCTACCCCAGTGCTTAGTACTGTGTCTGGTACATAGTCATGCCTACAGGCATCATAAAAAAGGTCAATAATGGTAACTGTGATATTTGTTAAGTGCTTACAATATGCTAAACACTGGGGTAGTTACAAGATAAATTGGGTGAGACATAGTCGCTGTCAGCTTGGAGCTCAGAGTCTAAGGAGAAGGGAGAATATTCAGTTATTGAATCCCCATTGCACAGATAAGAAAACTGAGGCAAAGAGATGCGCAGTGACTTTCCCAAGTTTGTACAGCAGGCAGGTGTCGGAGCTGGGATTAGAACCCCGATCCTTTGACTTTATGGCAACAACATACGATCTGCACTAAGACACTTTTTTACTGACAAATTCCTTCTGCCAAAGAGTGTTTTGCACACAGTAAGCACTCAATAAGTATGACTGAATGAATGAATCGGTATTAGGCTTTCTAAGCAACCCCACGATTTACTATCCTCAAAAAATCAGGGGTTTGACTCCAAGGCCCAGGCTTTTTCCACTAGGCCACATTGTTCCCAAGATCCCTCCCTGTGCCTGAGCTTGGCTTACTAGGCAGAGCACAGGCCTGGGAGTCGGAAGGACCTGGGTTCTAATCCTGGCTCCGCCACATGCCTGCTGGGTGGCCTTGGGCAAGTCACTTCACTTCTCTGTGTCTCAGTTAGCTCATCTGGAAAACGGAGATCGAGACTGTGAACTCCAAATAGGACAGGGACTATGACCAACCCGATTTGCTTGCATCGATTTGCAGTGAATGGTACCTAGTAAGCACTTAGCAAATATCATTATTATTTATTATTATCATTATTGTTATTTACCTGTGGAGAGCTGTCTGTCGGTGGCCGTGAGAAGCTATCAGAGAAGCCGAGATCGTGGGCAACGCTCGGTTCGCGTCTCCCAACCGTTTAGGAAGGTCGACATTCTAGCAGGCTGACGGAACTGCCGACGTGCTTGGACTTACATCCCGTCGAGGACCCGGGAGTCACGGCAGACCGGAAGGTCTCTGAGAAATGGATACGTTTGACAGACCCAATAGTGGCCCAGCTGGGGAGACTTCGTCTCCTTCTTACCTGCTTCCTTTTTGGGAAACCACACGGCCTGGAGTCAGAGGACCTGGGTTCTGATCCCGGCTCTGCCACTTGCCAGTTGACTCCCAGGCCTGCGCTCTACCCAGCAAACCACGTTGCTACAACGGCCCTCCCACACTGAGCCTGCAGAAAAATGATCCGAGCGGTGGAGAGAAGTATGGGCTGGAGAAAGGCATTTCCACTGCCAGCCGGCTACCACGATGCTTTGCTATCACGGCCTCAGTTTACCCACTGAAGCAAGAATGTCCTCGAACCATAAAATGCATGTTCTTTGTTCTCACTGACCTTTCCCCCTTGCTATCAATGGGGATGGGAGCTATTCCGGAAAGAGAGAGAAACGATATTGTTTAGTTCTGAGAGGTCAGAGTAGATCAAATCCCCAACAATAACCCACATAGCTCTCTGGAGTTGTGAAATACAAAAGGTTCTGGTCTTCGCCCCTTCATCTCTGCGATGGATTGGGGTTTTTATACTCACTTACAGTAGGTCTTTTGTGTGTGTGTGCGTGCATGTCTCTCTCTCTTTTTCTCTCTTTGGTCCACACTACCACCTGCAACAAAAGGTAGGTCAGATTACCCCAGCTCTGGTAAACAAGCCTCTTCTTCTACATCTGATTCCTAATTAGCATTCATTCAGAGTTTGGAAGGCTACTAGGCACTTTAGGAACTGAAGAGGACCTATTTTCTGACCCTGTCGAGCTTTTCATGTGCAGAGCACTGCACTAAGCACTTGGGAGAGTACGATCCAACAATAAACGGACACATTCCCTGCCCACAACGAGCTTACATTCCAGAGCCCTTTTCCCTTCCAAATTCTAGAAGCAGCACAGCCTACTGGATAGAGCTCGGGCCAGGGAGTCAGAAGGACCTAACCCCGCTGCCTGTCTGCTGTGTGACTTTGGGTTAGTCACTTCACTTCTCTGGGCCTCAGTCACCTTATCTGCAAAATGGAGATTAAGACCGTGAGCCCCATGTGGGACAGGGCCTAAGTGCATCCTGATTATCTTGTGTCTATCCCGGCGCCTATTACAGTGCCTGGCACATAGTAAATGCTTAACAAATACCATAATAATAAAATAAAATTAAATTAAATTTTTAAAAAACTAGAGACAAGGGGATCAGAAACCATGCTGGCCGGGCCCCTCCCAAACCAGCTTACCTGACTCATCTCAAGAAGCATAATGGTTTCTATGATTGAAGCTTGCATAACACGCTGTTAATAAAATTAATGATAATGGCATTTGGTAAGCACTTGCTAAATACCGAGTTTTGGGGTGGAGTCAAAATTATCAGATTCATCGCTGCCATCAGTGGTATTTACTGAGTGCTTATTATGTGCAGAGCACTGGACGGAGCTCTTGGGAGAGTACAGTGCAACACAGTTGGTAGACACATTCCCTGCCCATGACAAGTATGGGGTCTGGGGGAGGAGGCAGATATTAATAGAAATAAATTACGAATATGGACATTAGAACTGTGGGGCTGAGGGAGGGATGAATAAAAGGAGCAAATCAGGGTGACACAGAAGGGAATGGGAGAAGAGGAAATGCCATTGTTCTTGTCTGTCCATCTCCCCCGATTAGACTGTAAGCCCGTCAAACGGCAGGGACTGTCTCTATCTGTTGCCGACTTGTTCATCCCAAGCGCTTAGTACAGTGCTCTGCACATAGTAAGCGCTCAATAAATACTATTGAATGAATGAATGAATGGAAGGCCTCTTGCAGGAGATGTTTTCTTATTAAGGCTTGGATAGAAGGGAGAGTGACTATCTGTCAGATGGAAGAGGGAAGACTTTGCAGGCCAGAGGAAGGACATGGGTGAGTGGTCAGGATCGAGATGGATGTTCAGTGAGTGGGTTGGCGCTAGAGGATCGAAGCGTGTGGACTGGGTTGTAGTAGAAGGTCAGAAAGTTGAAGTAAGAGGGGCAGAGCTGATTGAGTGCTTTAAAGTTGATGGTAGGCAGTTTCTGTTTGATTTATTGAGCGCTTACTATGTGCAGAGCACTGTACTAAATGTTTGGGAGAGTACAATAAAACCCACAGACACACTCCTCGCCCACAATGAACTGAGTGTTTACTACGGGCCAGACACTGTGGCAGGTACAAAATAATCATGTTGCACACAGTTCCTGTCCCACGTGGGGCTCGCAGTCAATCCCCATTTTAAAGATGAGGTAACTGAGGCAAGCAAAGCGAAGTGATTCGCCCAAGGTCACCCAACAGACAAGTGGAGGCGGAATTAGAACCCAGGTCCTTCTGACTCCCAGGCCCGTGTTCTAACCACTAGGACACACGGGTTGTTTTGGGGGGATATCTCGGCTTGGGGGCGGGGGTTGTTGGGTGGGATCATGGGAACTCAAACAGAAAAGTTCCTGTCAAACACAGGTGGCCTCCATATTTCCACTCCAGACTCCTTTAATGTCCGGTTCCAGAGTTAGACGGCACGTGACAGAATGCCATGTAATGAAACCCATCTGTGTGTCTGGAGCATTTTGATAGAAAGTTTTAATTAACTGGTAGAGGAAGAAAATTGCTGTAAAGAATTGTTAACTCAAGTCATTTAACCTAGACGCAGTGCTGTAATGAAGCAGGACCCAGCCTAGACTACAAGGAAACGAGACACGGTAGAAAACATTTGCGAGCCACACTTGCGATCCTAGAGAAGGAGCATTACCCGAGGTTCATACTGGATTCTCCGGGGAACAGCTATGCTGAAAAATCCTTCCGGATTTTCTCTCCAAGCCTATGCCTCCACTTGCCCAGTTCAAGTTTAGGTCAAGTAGAATCGAGCGAAGCCAATGGCAGTCTCCAGCTCCGACTGTTTCCCCACTCCTCAAGAACCTCCAGACGTTGCCCATCCACCTCCACATCAAACAGAAACTCCTCACCATCAGCTTTAAAACACTCCATCACTCTGCCTACCTCACCTGGCTACTCTCTTACTACAACACAGTCCGAACGCTTCGCTTGGCTAATGCCTCAATCTTGTCTAATTCACGGCTTTCCTCTCGCCTGCAACCTATCTCTGGCCTGGAACGACCTCCCTCCTCAATTCCGACAGACAATTGCTCTCCCCCACCTCAAACCCTTACTGAAGGCACATCCCCTCCAAGAGGCCTTCCCTGACTAAGCCCTCTTTTCCTTTTCTTTCACTGCCTTCTGCGTCACCCTGGTTCACTCCCTTTTTTCATCCCCCACCCCGCCCCAGCTCCACAGCACTTATGTACATATCTGTAATTTTACTTATTTATATTTATGTCTGTCTCCCCTTCTAGACTGCAAACTCACTGTGGGCAGGGAATGTGTCTGTAGTATTGTACTCTCCCATGTACTTAGTACAGTGCTCTGCACATGGTAAGCGCTCAATAAATATGATTGAATGAATGAAAGGTCCTTCTGACTATGAGGCCCGGGCCTTATCCACTAGGCAACGCTGCTTTTCTGTGCTTCTCTGTCCTATAATCACATCTCCTCTAAGAAGCTTTCCCTGACTAACCCCTCTTATCCTCCACTTATTTGCTGTCCATTCTGTGTCACCTATGCACGTGGGTTTGTGCCCCTGAAGCACTTTGACATACTTCCCCCAGCATTTAGGTGGGTAAGGAACACGTCTGCCAATTCTGTTGTATCATACTCTCCCAAGCGTTTAGTATAGTGTTCTGCACAGAGCGAGCAGAATATCACGGGTGATGATCCTTCTACTTTGCTGTTTTCCCCATCATATTTTAACTCCCGTCTACCCCAGTGATTATAAGACCCTTGGGAACAGGAATCGTGTCTACCTACTTTATTGTAGTGGACTCTCCCAAGCATTCAGTACAGTGCTCTGCACACGTAAGAGCTCAGTAGATAAAAGTGATTGACTCATTGGCCCTGTCACCTCCTGGACCCCAGTGAGGCCTCAATTAATTCTAGAAACCAAATAGTCTCCCCAGGCTTATGGAAACCAGAGATCAAAGTATCAGCGGAAATAGCTGTTTTTACTGGTTATGAAACAAAGATGAGAAACAACAGGCATTTTAAAATTCATATTTCTGGAGCATAAGGAAGGTTCTGTATCCATCTTATCTTTGGTTTTTAATGAGGGCTTAAGGCGTGCGGAGAACATCGTACTAGGCCACATTTGAGAAGCAGCGTGGCCTAGCGGAAAGAGAACGGCCCTGGGAGACAGAGGACCTGGGTTCTAACTCTGGCACCGCCCTCAGACAAATCACTTCACTTCTCTGTGCCTCTGCTTCCTCATCATCAATGATATTTATTGAGTGCTTATTATGTGCAGAACAGTGTACTAAGCTTTTGAGAGCGTACATTATAGAGTTGGCACACATTCCTCATCTGTCAAATGGGAATTTAAGACTGTGAGCCCCATGTGGGACATGGACTGTGTCCAACCTCATTACCTTGTATCTACCCCAGAGTTTAGGAGAGTGCCTGGCAGATAGCAAGCATTTAAATACCAAAATTATTATTATTGCTAATAATAATAATAAATACCATCTTTAAAAAAGCCATAGAGACATAGAAGAAACCCCAGCTCACCAAGAACATATAATGCAATAGGAAAGACAAAACATATAAAAGCATGAAAGTAGACAAAATGAATCCCAAATGAATGGATTAGTAGAGAGGAGGAAATAATAATAGTAATGATGATGGTTGTATTTGTTAAGTGCTTAGTATACGCCAAGCACTGTTCTAAGCACTGAGGTAGACACAAGGGTATCAGGTTGAACTCAGTCTCTGTCCCACGTGGCCCTCACAGTATTAATCCCATTTTATGGATGAGGTAACTGAGGCCCAGAGAAGTATAGTGACTTGTTCAAAGTCACATAGCAAACAAGTGGCAGAGCCGGGATTAGAATCCAGGTCTTTCTGGTTCCCATTACGTCGTGATCTAACCATTATACCATGCTGCTTCTCACATGGCATGGCCTAGTGGATAGAGCACAGGCCAGGGAGTCAGAAGGACCTGGATTCTAATCCCAGGCTCTGCCACCCATCTGCTGTGTGTCCTTGGGCAGGTCACATCGATTCTCTGTGTCTCATCTGCAAAATTGAGATTAAGACTGTGAGCCCTCTGTGGGACCCGATTAGCTCATATCTACCCCAAGGTCAAACAGCAGCCAACTAGTGGAGCCAGCATTAGAACCCAGGTCCTTCTGACTCCCAGGCCCGTGCTCTACCCCCTAGCCATGCTGCTTCACACTTAGCCACGCTGCTGTACCACTTTATCACTCCCATCCCATTCCTCTTCAAGGTTCCAACTGGACACAGCATTCTAGTAAGGATCTAATTCAGCACCAAGTCCAGCACGACACAGGGAAATCCTTACGACCGAGCATTTGTCAGATTCCACTTTATCCGTATGTCACTTCTTTCTTAACAAGTGTTCTGGGTGGTGAATATGAGACCCGGAGACTGAATGAAGATTTGAACTGAGAAACAACAACAAACGAGAAAGAGAGGAGAGCAGAGAAAGGAGTCTTTTCATCAACACGCCTTGTTTCTTATTTATTCACCTCATCTGCACCATCTCCGCTCACGCCGATCTCGGCGACTTGTTAGTGTTTCCGCAGCACACCAGGCCTCAGCTGGCAATGGCTAATTGCAATCAGCAGGTGAGAGATGGAGCGTCTTGGAAACAGAATTATCTCTAGCCCTGGGAAACATTCTGGGAAATGTATCGGGCCTAGAAAGACAGGGGGAGATGTTTTCAACCTGAACTGTGGAGGAGAGCCTTCATTGGAAACGACAACAGTTCATGCCATGAATCACTGAATTGCACTCTTGCTGAAAATATAATGAAGCAACTAAGGGTGGAAGAAAAGAGGAGGGAATACTTCTCTTTCAGGATCAACCTGCTTTTTATACGCCAGGGTCTTTCCTTTCTTCTTCCCTGCTATACTTTCCTGTTTTTATGGTATCCGTTAAGAGCTTACTACGCGTCAAACACCGCTCTAAGGGCTGGGGTAGGCGCAAGTTAGGTCGGACACAGTCCCTATCCCATGTGGGGCTCACATCGGGGAGAACGGGAGACCTGAGGCACAGAGGAGTTAAGTGACCCCCACAAGGTCACACAACAAACAATTGGCAGAGCTACTATTAGAACCCAGTGGCTGCCCCAAACTGCTGCAATAGCTCAAAGAGCAAAGGGCCTGAAGTTTGGGTTTTAAATATAGGGGAGAGATTCAAACATTCCACCACAGTAAAGGGTTTTTTAAAAAGCTCACCACATCTAAATAACACTCGGGTAGGGATTCAAGGTTGACGCAGGGGAGAGAGCAGATAAAGATCCTTTCATCTCTAGGGCAGCCATGACTCAGGTGAGTCATGAATTCACAGCTGCAAGATTCCTGTCCGTGTGAAATAATAACGATGATGATAGGAATAGTGACAACTCTAGTAATAATATTAAGTGCTTGCAAGGTGCTGTGCACTGGGTGGATCCAAGGTTAAGATATTGGACAGCTTCTCTCCCCACAGGGCTTGCAATATGAGAGATGAGGTTATCTCAGCTCCCCATTTTAGCCACGAGGTGACTCAAGCCAGCAACGTTAAGTCACTTGTCCAAGGTCACACAGCTGGCAAGTGGCAGAGCCGGGATTAGAACTCAGGTCTCCTGAACTCCAATCTCCTGCTTCTCCAGTAGCTCTGTATGGATGCAGAGCTAATTAGCTTACAAATAGGATTATCTGAGCAAGCCAAGAGGAGACCAAGGACAGTATTAACATCCTATGCAAGGACAGTTCCTCTAGTTCACATCACTGAACCCAGCCCAAAGGGACCAGGCTAATTCTGTTGTATTGTACACTCCCAAGCACTTGGTTCAGTGTTCTACACATAGTAAACACTCAATAAATACCACTGATTGATTTCCTCAAATGTAAAATGGGGATTCAACACCTGTTCTCCTTCCTCCCTAGACTGTGGGACAGGGAATGCGTCCAACCTGATTATCTTGCATCTACCCCAGCGCTTAGTGCAGTGTTTGGCACATAATACACACTTTAAAACCACAAATATTATGACGGGGAAGGGAGTCTCAGGCAGGGTGGATAGCAAGTGCAAGAAGCCAGGGAAAATCAGGAGCAGGGATACAGCTAAAAAATGTGCTTGGGGGAGTTTGTTTTTTTTTCAAATGGTATTTGTTAAGCGCTTACTATATGTCAGGCACTGTACTAAGCACTGGGGTAGATATAAACCAATCAGGATGGACACAGTCCTCATCCCATATGGGGCTCACAGTCCTGATCCTCATTCAAAAGATTCCCAATTTATTTTGTTAATGAGGTGTACATCCCCTTGATTCTATTTACTGAGATTAAATTGTCTTGTTTTTGTCCGTCTGTCTCCCCCGATAAGACTGTGAGCCCGTCGATGGGCAGGGATTGTCTCTATCTGTTGCCGAATTGTACATTCCAAGAGCTTAGTACAGTGCTCTGCACATAGTAAGTGCTCAATAAATACTATTGAATAAACTCTAAGCCCTCCTTTCCCCCTATTTGCCCCGACTCACCCCCTTTGCTCTAACCCCTCCTCCCTGCTCCACAGCACTTGTGTATATGTATGTACAGATCTATAATTCTATTTATATTAATGCCTGTTTACTTGTTCTGATGTATATATATCTATAATTCTATGATGCCTGTTTACTTGTTTTGATGTCTGTCTCCCCTCTTCTAGACTGTGAGCCCGTTGTGGACAGGGACTGTCTCTCTTTGTTGGTGAATTGTAATTTCAAAGTGCTTAGTACAGTGCTCTGCACACGGCGCTCAACAAATACGGTTGAAGTCACTGAGGCATAGAAACTTCAAGTGACTTGCTCAAGGTCTCACAGCAGGCAAGTGGCGGGGGTGGGATTAGAACCCATGACCTTCTGACTCTCAGCTCTACCCCCTTGTTCACCCTGCTTCTCGTGCTTCTTGTGGTAGGGGGTGAAAACAACGCTAAGGACTTCCTGGTATTGGGGAAAATGACGAGGAGAGGAGAGATATGATTTATTGAGAGCTTACTGTGTGTGGAGCACAGTACTAAGCGACTGGGGGAGTCCAACGTAACAACAGGCGTATTCCCTGCCCACAACGAGCTTGCAATCTAGAGGGAGAGATAGACAATATAAATAAATGACAGATATGGACATAAGTATTGTGGGGCTGGGAAGGGGGATGGAGAAAAGGAGCAGGTAGCTGATTATTGTTTGAAGTAGAATTGTCTGAAGGTACAGGGCAGTTTAGAATGAATGGGGAAGGATCAAGGAAGAGGATGATATACTTTAGAAATACTTACTTCATTGTGTCCTAGCCCATTGACACTAATTCTCCTGCAAAACGCCAAGTCTGAACACGCAGGGATTTCTTTCACAACTTCAAGTGGGTCAAACTGAGTCAACTCTTCGATAAACTATAGAACTCTTTACACTTTTAAGAAGAGCCTGTGGGTTCCTTAGCCCACCTAAATCAGTTTGAGGGGAATATGTTTTCAGATGAACAAATATTCGGATGAGGGTTACTGAAGCTCAGTAAAATAAAGAGTCAGAGGAAACACGATACTTCAATTGTGGGAGAAAATCACGAGGAGCTCTTTTCCTCACTGTAAGCATGTCAGGATGACAATTCGAAACAAGAAGCAGCATGACCTAGCAGATAGACGGGCTTGGGAATCAGAAAGACCTGGGTTCTAATCCCAGCTCTGCCACCTGTCAAGTGTGTGACCTTGGGCGAGTCACTTCACTTCTCTAGGCCTCAGTTACCTCATCTGCAAAATAAGGATTAAGACTGTGAACCCCATATGGGACACGGACTCTGTCTGACCTGATTAGCTTGTATCCACCCCAGTGCTTAGTACAGTGCCTGTCATATAGCAAACGTTTACCATTTTCAAAAAAAGAAAAATTAAAGCCAGGATAAAAAGACACACCACCATAATCAGCATCAATCATCTCAACTCTAAAGTAGGGCAAGTACTAATTAATTCTCTCTTTATTGCTGAATTGTACTTTCCAAGCGCTCAGAACAGTGCTCTGAAAACAGTAAGCACTCAATAAATACGAATGAACGAATGAATTCCATATGCAAGCATTTTAGCGGGAAACATTGGAACAACCAGAGAATCAGTGTCTCTTCCCACTGAAACAACGCCACACCTGAATTTGCCTAGAACTCTGAAGGACCCATTCAGATCTCCTCTCCTCAAAAAGCACCGACGACTGCTTATTCCTCTCTGCACCAAAAAGAAACTTCTAACTGTTGGCGTAAACCTTTTTTTTTTTTTTAAAAAAAAGAAATGGTATTTGGTAGCCCTTACTACATGCCAGGTGCTATTTTAAACATGGGTTTAGATACAAATTATCCAGGTCAGCCACAGTCTCAGTCTGCGGCACTTGCAGTCTAAGTAGGAGGAAGAACAGGTAGTAAATCTCCACTTTACAGATGAGGAAACTGAGCCTCAGAGAGATTAAATATGAACTCCATGAGGGCTAACGTCTGCAGGTGACCCAGCGCTTAGAACAGTGCTTTGCACACAGTAAGCGCTTAACAAATACCATCATCATTATTATTATTATCTATCTTGTATTTACCGCTGAACTTAGAACGGTGTCTGAGATGTTTCTTAAGTGCCTAAGAAAGACAATAATAATCGAGAAGCAGCACAGGCTTGGGAGTCAGTGGACCTGGGTTCTAATCAATCAATCGTATTTAGTGAGTACTAACTGCGTGCAGAGCACTGTACTAAGTGCTTGGAAGAGTATATTATAGTATTAAACAAACACATTCCCTACTCACAATGAGCTTACCAATTCCATCGCTATCACTTGTCTGCTGTGTGACCTCGGGCAAGCTACTCAATTTCTCTGGGCCTCTATCCCTTCATCGGCAAAAAGGGGGATTCAATACCTGTTCCCCCTCCTACATAGATTGTGATCCCCCTGTGGGACCTGGTTATCTAATCTTCTCCAGCGCTTAGCTCCACACATAGTAAGCGCTTAACAAACACCACAAGACTCTAAACTGTGAGCTCACTGTGGACAGGGAATGTGTCTATTATATTGTTATATTATACTCTCCCATACTCTTAGTACAGTGGTCTACACAGAGTAAGCACTCAACAAATACGACCAACTGACAAATACCACAATTATTATTACTATTATTATTATTTTAATGGTATTTGTTAGACACTTTGTGTCAAACACTAGTCTAAGCACAAGTATATTAGGTTAATAATAACATAATGATGATAATAACAATAATGATGTGGCTACCTAAGACAGCCAGTGTGAAAATGGCAGAGGTCTCTGGGCTGCCATGCTGAGATTCTCCAGGGATGCTGAGGTGGGAGGAGGCATTTTATAATAGTAATAATAATAATTGTGGTATTTATTAAGTGCTTACTATGTGCTAGGCACTGTACTAAGTGCTAGGGTAGATACAAGGTAATCAAGTTGGACACAGTCTCTGTCCCTCATGGGACTCACAGTTTTAATCTCCATTTTACAGATGAGGAAACTGAGGCACAGAGAAGTGAAGTGACTTGCCTAACACCATACAGCAGGCAAGTGGCGGAGCTAGAATTAGAACCCATGACCTTCTGACTCCCAGTCCCACGCTCTATTCACTACATCACGCTGCTTCCCCTTCTAGTTCACAAGTTCGCCTTGCCAGTTCCAGAAAGATGCCCTCGGAGATTCTCTCTGCATCCTAATCGGGAGGCCACCTCAATGCAAACCCCATTCAGCATGGAAATTAAATGGAACTTCACCAGCTGTTAGGGCTTCCTTTTTCAAACTGTAGCCTCATGCTTTGGCACCTAGCCCATGGTAAGGATGAAAAACTGTCTGCTGTGTGACCTTGGGTGAGTCACTTTACTTCGATGTGCCTCTGCTAGCTTATCTGTAAAATGGGGATAAAGACTGTGAGCCCCACGTGGGACACAGACGCTGTCCATCCTGATTAACTTGTATCTTAGAATAGTGCTTGGTACATAGTAAGCGCTTAACAAATACCATCATCATTATTATTATTATCTATCCCAGTGCTTAGTACAGTGCCTGGCATATTCTAAGTGATTAAGAGATACCATAATGAAAAAAAGCCCCTGAAATTAGGCCTTCTCTGGGAGGTTTGATGTCTCTTAAGCTGGAGGAGAACATAGATCTTAAAGTCCGAAATTCAACGCCTACTTGTGTGATATCTTGGAAGTTATCCTGAATCCTTTTATTTGAAAAGTTCAAAAGAATGTGAAGATTGAGGTCTCAATCTTCCTAGTCTGGGTGGTAAACCCCATTTTAAAGATAGGTGAACAGAGGAAGGGGACAGATAAGGGCTAAAGAAAACGAATCCAAGGCCAAGAAAGGCACAGAAAGAGAGAGATGGGCTGAGTTGAAATGAGGCAGAGGGATTAAGAGAGGAGAAGTCCTGCCAAACTACAAGAAAGAGCAGGGGACTGGGAGTCAGAGGGCCTGGGTTCTAATCCTGGTTCCACCGCTTGTCTGCTTTGTGACCTTGGGCAAGCCGCTTCACTTTCACAGGGCTCTGTTTCCTCATCTATAAATTGGGGAGTCAATCCCTGTTTTCCCTCCTACTGAGGCTGTGAGGCCCAGGTGGGACAGAGATTGTGTCCCATCTGATTATCTGGTTTCTACCCCCATGCTTGGCACATAAGTACTTGAGAAATATCATTATTAGGTGAATGGAGTCAGAACCTTGGATAAGAAGGCAGAATTTGTTAGTCTTGGAGAGTACCTGAGCCTTTAAAGGTGTCTGTTCACCTTCATCCATTCATCAGTGATAATTATTGAGCCCTTACTTTGTGTAAAACATTACACTACACACTTGGGAGAGTGAAGTAGATTTGGTAGGTGCAATTTTGGCATCCTTAGCTGAACTCGACTTCCACGGTCTTTTAGGTTTCCCATCCAAATACTGCAACTTTTCTTCTTTTTAGGGCTAGCATCCAATTAAATGTCCCAGGGGTTAAGCAATCGGGATTTCCAGAACAGTAAGATACACAAAACAATCTCTTATTCAAGCTGTACACTGGGGAACTCCTCATCAGTCAACAAGAGCATCGTCCACAAGACTTGATATATTTAAAACACTCTCTCACTTTCAAAAAGTGAGCAACTGCTGTTAACTTCTTACTCACCCATTTTGTTCTTTTCGGTTTAAATGGGAGAAGAGTTGGGTGAGATGGAGGAGAGGAAAGGAGGTGGATAGAAATGGCGTTAGAGGAGAAGCCGGTGGCCTAATGGAAAGAGAGCAGGCCTGGGAGTTAGAGGGCTTGGGCTTTAATCCTGACTCTGCCACTTGTCTACTGTGAGACCTTGGGCAAGTCACTTCACTTCTCTGGGCCTCAGTTACCTCATCTGTAAAAAGGGGATTAAGACTTTGAGCACTACTGGGGCAGGGACTGAATCCAACCTGATTAGCTTGTAATGTATCCCAGTGCTTAGTACAGTGCCTGGCACATAGTAAACACTTAACAAATGTGAAATTAATAAAAAAAAGAAAATTAGGTGGTAACGAGGAAACTTTTACTATATTCTTTATCCAAGTCACGTAAATGCTTTGGGTAGCTTCATCCACAGTTCAAATCAGTTCAGACAATTTTAAATTCCTTACCTGGGGAAAAATCATTAATTTTTTAAAAACTCTTTTATGGTATTCATTTAGCATTCTGTGTTAAGCACTGTTCTAAGCACTGGGGTAGATACAAGATAACCTGGTCAGACTCAGTCCTTTTCTCACCTAGGGCTTAAAGTCTAAAACTGAGAGGCCATGCAGAGAAGCAGTATGGCCTAGTGAATAGACCATGGGCCTGGAAATCAAAAGGACCCAGGTTCTAATCTCAGCTCTGCCATGTGTCTGCTGTGTGACTTTGGACAAGTCACTGAATTCCTCTGTGCCTCAGTCACCTCATCTGTAAAATGGGGATTAAGATTGTGAGCCCCATGTGGGACAGGGACTGTATCCAACCTGACTAGGTTGCTGAAGGGGGCAGTGGTAAACCACTTCCATATTTTAAATCAAGGAAACTCTCTGGATCCATTACCAGAATGATTGCAGATGGAGAGCAGGGCGTTCTGGGAGAGTTGTGTCCATAGTGTTGCTATGGGTCAGAAACGACGACAGCATAAAACCAGACCCCAGTGCTTAGAACAGTGCTTGACACACAGTAAGCTTTTAAATACGATCATTATTAAAACTAAGTCTTTGATCACTCTTGCCCCTGCAGTCCTGAACCCCCACCCCCATCCAATTATTCATCCTTCTCCTGCCCTCTCATGTCAAGACATTTTACCTCTGAACTCATCTGGCCCCCCCAAAGTTAAACATGAACCTGAATAATTTTGGGCTGTAAAACCTCAATGAGTAGCAGTAAAGATAGGATTTCTACTGAGTCATCAATTCCCTTGGCAGGTATGGAGGGCACCACCCTTCCTTTTGACCTTGCCCTTCTCAAATAAGCATTTCCCTGCTCTGGTTTCCTTGTGGGGCTTCTTTCTTCCTCTGCTACCTTCTGCTGATAGATGGTTTTCACCGGATACACCAGCCGAGACAGCGAGAGATGGTGGTTTGCCCTAAAAAGAGGGGGAGGGAAGAAATGAGGGGTGGGATGCAATCTTTCATTTGGAAATCTGAATCCCAGAGCATTCAGACTCCAGGCTGCTGTTGATGATAATAATATAATAATAACCATGATATTTATGATAATGGTCATTATAATGATTGTATTTGCAAAGCTCTTAGTATGTGCCAAGTAAAATGCTAAGTTAGTTACAAAATTATCAGATGGGAGGCGTTCCCTATCCCACAGGTGGCTCACAGTCTAAGAAGGAGGTGGAACAGGTATTTGATCCCCATTATACAGACGAGGATGCTGAGGCTCAGAAAAGTCAACTGGCTTGCTCAAGGTGGCCCAGAAGATAAGTGGCAGAGAGGGATTGGAACCCAGGTCCCGAGCCCATGCTCTTTCCACTAGGCCTTGCGTTTAAGTAAGCGTTTAATATATAACATAAAAAAGTCATAGCAGTGTCTCTGCTTGCTTCAGAACTGAACTGCTCAGGGCAAATAAAGGACTAGGTATCCAGGGGTCCTAAAGAGATTGGAATAATCTCCGATCTGTCTTTTTTTCTTGGAGCTGCAGGACAGAAAAGCTTCGAGGGAAATCGGGAAGGTCTTCTCTGTGGAATTTTGAAAGCCTGGAGTGCATGAGAGTGGTTCTGAGTGCCTTGGTCCATGGATTCTGTTGTCATGGCATGGAGTGAAGGGGCCAGAAGTCGAGAAACGGTGGAGAGAAACTATGCTCAGAGGACAGCAAAAATTCCCTGCAAGAAAAGCTTGAGAGTCATCCGGTGCCTGGGAGAAACTGGGAATTAACTTGACATTCTGCCCTGAGCCCCGGAATGGCTTCTCAGACTGCAGTATCTGAGGCACAGAGATGAGAAGTGACTCGTTCCAGGCCACACAGCGGGTGAGTGGTGGAGCTGGGATTAGAACCCAGGGCCTCTGACTCTCGGACCCATGATCTTTCCCCTAGGACTCGCTGGTCTGATTATGGCAGTTGGACCACAGGAGGAGGGCTTGAGCTAGGAAGAGGAGACTGGCCGGACTGGGGAGAAGTGCCATGGCCATTTGAGTTGAATTCTTTGAGGGATCGGGCTAGGTCCCCATCTGGGATCTTAGAGAGAAGGATTTAGGGAACCATCATCATCATCGTGATATTTGTTAAATACTTTCTATGTGCCTAGGCGCAGTCCCTGTCCCACATGGGGCTCGCAGCCTTAACCCCCATTTTACAGATGAGGGAACTGAGGGTTAAAAAAGTGAAGTGATTTACCCAAGGTCATCCAGCAGACACGTGGCAGAGCTGGGATTAGAACTACTCCACAGGTTATGCACAAATTCTACCCCCCCCACCAAAGAGGTGATTAATCTATTTGGTTTACGATCTTCCACTCATCTACACCCAAGGTTCACACAAGGAATTCGGGGAATCCGAGCATGTGTAGAACTCACGAGCTTTGAAGCAAACGCTGTCCTTGTTAGGAGGGATTGTTGCTTTTTTCCAAGCTTTGGGAACCAGCCCTAGTTTTGGGGATTCCCATGCCATTTGCCGGGGGCAAATCGTGACAGCCAATTAAGGGAGGCAATTTCTGACATGCAACATCATGTAGTGAAAAGAGGCCTTCCCCATCTAAGCCCTCCTCTCCCCTACTCCCTCTCCCTTCTGCATCTCCCTTGGCTTCGTACCCTATATTCACCTACCCTCAGCCCCATAGCGCTTATGTACATATTCGTAATTTATTTTAATAGCTGTCTACCCCTCTATACTATAAGCTCCTTAACGGTTAATGATAATTGCGACATTTATTAAGCACTTACTTATGCCAAGCACTGTACTAAGCGCTGTGGTATAGTCAAGATAACCAGGTCCCACATGGGGCTCCAAGTAGGAGGGAGAAAAAGGCCTCGCCACGTGTCTGCTGTGTGACCTTGGGGGAGTCACTTCACTTCTCTGGGCCTCAGTTACCTCGTCCCTAAAATGGGGGTTAAGACCATGAGCCTCATGGGGGCTGTGTCCAACCTGATTAACTTGTACCTACCCTAGCCCTTAGAACAATACTTGGCACATAGTAAGTGCCTAACTAGTATGATTATTGTTAATACCATCGATTGATTGAATCAAAGAGTACACTCCTGGGAGGCAGCACACCTGGGTTCTTAATCAGGTGAGAGGAAGGGCGAAGATGGGGCAGGGCCTCAGTTTGGTTTTACATGTGATTGGCTCTCAGTCTGGCCAACTGGACATGGGAATGAATCTTCCCTTTCTCTCTCTCCCCAAATTTTCCCTCACCTGATCCACTTTGTCCCTGTCCTACTTACCTTTCCCACAGTTCCCTCCCTCCAGGCGGAAACAAAGATCTTTCACCTCAGCTGCCTGACAGGTTTTGCAGGAAGGGAGTCGTGGGAAAGTCACAGACATTGGCTAAACCTACTCCTCAGCTCCTCCTTCTCAAAGGATGCAGAGCCTGGAAAAGGAAGCAATTGTGTGGGGAAGGGCAAAATTAGCTAGTGTTTAGGGAGAGGGGATAGAGTGAGAGAATATCAGAAGGATAGATTTTCCTTCAAGTAAGAAAGTCAAAATGCACAATTCAGAACCTGGGATGTGCTAGTAAGATATGTTTGGTTCTCTCCACCAAAATTTTCCTGGGGAAACCTGTTTTTATGAGATTGCCAACTACATTTGAACAATTCATTTAGCCAAATGCTTACCAAAGCCGTAACCACCTTTGTTTCCTCATTTTTTAAATGGTATGTTAAGCATTTATGTGCCAGGAACTGTACTAAGAGTCGGGGTAGGTACAAGATAATCAGGTTAGACACAGTCTGTGTCCCACATGGGGCTCAAGGCCTTAATTCCCATTTTGCAGATGAGGTAACTAAGGTGCAGAGAAGTTAAGTGACTTGCCCAAGGTCAAGCAGCAGACAAGTGGTGGGTCCGTCTGACTTCCAGGCCACTGGTCTATCCGTTAGACCGTACTGCTTCTGAGTTAGGAGACTGTGGGGCTTCTGACTCACAATCTTATGCCCTTTGTCAATGAGTTCAAGGGTGTCTGAACTGGTAATGGGGAGGGAAGGGAGATAAATTGCCAATTCCATGGTGTGGTAAAAGCACACCAGTTATGAGGCAGAAAATAAAGATAAAGAAGATCATTTGAAGCTCCACAGCACTTATGTGCGTATACCTAATTTATTTTTATTTATGTCTGTCTTCCCCTCTAAACTGTAAGCTTGTTTTGGGCAGGGAATGTGCTTAACAACTCTGTTGTACTGTACTCTCCCAAGCTCTTAGTACAGTGTGAGGCACACAGTAAGTGCTCAATAAATACAATGGAATGATTGATAGGTTTGGAGGCACATTAATCACAGTTTGGCAGTAGAAACTGTGCAAAGCTAACCTCCACAGTTTGCTGAGGCTTGAAAGGAAGAGGACTGATTAAGTAGAAATCAGATGAAGCAGAAATGGTCATTTGATTCTCAATTAAGCCACAACACTAAAGGCAGCTTTACTTCCTCTACATAGTCAAAAATCCAAATGACTAATTCAGTTTCTTTCCCAGGAAATTCCATTTTTTTGTGTTATGGGGAGGAGTTTGGATTCACCCTCAACACATCAACTGGCTTTAAAGCTCCTTGGTCACATTACTTGAATAAAAAAATATCCTCAACACTCTCACACCCTTAATGAGCTCAGCAGTTTCCTGTCTCTTGAAATTTGCAGAAACCACCTTCGTAGACCAACATTTAAGCCAAACCATGGTTTTCCCGTTTCTTCATTTTTATAAACCGTATCCAAGTGCAACTAAATCAGGCTAGACATGCCTCCAGCTTGTTAATAGGTGGTTCTCCCTGAAAAACCAACCACAAAGATTTTGCAAAGATAAATCACCAGATGAAAAGCAGTGTGGCCCAGTGTCTAGAGCACGGGTCTGGGAGTCAGAAGGACCTGGGCTCTAATCCTGGCTCTGCCACTTGTCTGCTGTGTGACTTTGGGCAAGTCACTTCACTTCCCTGGGCCTCAGTTCCCTCATCTGCAAAATGAGGATTGAATCTGTGAGCTCCGTGTGGGCCTGGGACTGTGTCCAACCTGATTAGCTTGTAGACTCTAGACTGTAAACTCATCTCTAGACTGTAAGCTTGTTGTGGACAGGGAATGTATCTGTTATATTGTTGTACTGTACCCTCCTAAGCATTTAATACAGTGCTCTGCTCCTAGTAAGCACTCGAAAAATGCGACTGACCGATTGACTGGCTTGCCTCTACCTCAGTACTTACTTCAATGCCTGGCACAAAGTAAGCACTTAAATACCATTTTTAAAAAAGATGACAGTAATAACAATTGACTTGAAAACCAGGCAATACTTTGGCAAGCAGAGGTGTAAGATAGAGAAGTGCTCTCTCTTCATTTAGGTCAGAAACACTTATGCGCTAACTCCACTCCCACAGCATCATGTACAAATCTTTAAGCTCATTCCTTCCCCTATCTGTAATTTACTTTAGTGTTTATTTCCCCCTTTAGACTTTAATACCCTTTAGAACAGGGATCATGACCGGTCAAGTGTCCTAATGGAAAGGCCACGGACTTGGGAGTCAGAGGACCTAATAATAATAATAGTAATTTGTGGTATTTGTTGGGCTTACTATGTGTTAGGCACTGTACTAAACACTGAGGTAGATATAAGCTAATCAGGTTGGACACAATTAATGTCCCAAATGGGGGCTCTCACTCTTATCCCCATTTTATAGATGAAATAACTGAAGCACAGAGAAGTGGAGTGACTTGCCCAGGGTCACACAGCAGACACGTGGTGGAGTCGGGATTAGGAGCCAGGTCCTTCTGACTCCCAAACCCGTGCTTTATCCACTAGGCTTTGATGCATTCGTAACTGAAGTATTTATATTAATGTCTGTCTCCCCTTCCAGACTGCAAGTTTTTTGGGGAGGGGAACATGTCTACCAACTCTGCTGTATTGCACTCGCCCAAGCATTTATTCGGTAGTATTTACTGAGTGCTTACTGTGTGCAGAGCACTGTACTAAGTGCTTGGGAGAGTTCAACAAGCAGACAATCCCCTACCCACAGCGAACAATAAATACCATTAATCGATTGACTGCTCCAGAAGCACTTTTCCCAACAGATATTGATTTCAATTCACCTCCACCCTGGTCTAATCCCCCCCAAAGAACAGCTGTCTCCCTGTCCTGCCTCTCATTCAGATATCTTAAAATAGTCCAGGTAACTTTCTTCTACCTTCCTGACTTCCTGACACTGTTATTGCTGCCCTTCGCTCGACCAGCCTCACAACATACAACATCGAGGACTGTCAAGGAAATGCTGAAAAATGTCAGGAAAAAAGAAATTGCTCTCATACCTGAAATGAAGGGGAAAGCCCCCCCCTAATTTGGGACATCTCTGGGTATCTGAAGGCTCAAAAACACAAAAGCAAGAACCTCTCGACTCTATATCTGCCTAAGTATTCTTCCCCCGGCAGCTCTGAAGATGACCCAGAGGTCAAGATGGAAACCTTAATTAGGTGACTTTGTCTCTAATAACGTTTTGTGATGATATAAGTCTTTTCTGGCAAAGAAAGTAAGATGCATTAGTTTCAAATAGGGGGAAAAATCTCCTGGCAATTGTCCGGGTAAACAAAGAGATCTGTTTCTGCTGAATAGCCAATATTTCCTTTGTGATCAGCGTCGATAGAGCATGGGATTGATATGCTTTGAGAGGAGGATTGGGAAAGGTAGGAGAAGAGTACTGCATTGTGGGGGAGATGACAGGAAGGCTGGAAGCCCAGTTCTCTGGCTCCAGCAATAGGGTGGCAGGGAGGCAGTGTGGTCTAGTGGAAAGAGCATGTGACTGGTAGTTACGAGTCCCCGATCTGACCCTGGCCTGCTGCGGGACCTTGGGCCTCAGCGTCTTCAGCTGCAAAATGGCCTGGAACACCCTCCCTCTTCATATGTGACAATCAGTCTCCCCATCTTCAAATCCTCACTGAAGGCACATCTCCTCCAAGAGACTTTCCCTGATCAAGACCTCCTTCCCTGTTCTCCCACTCCCTTCTGTGCCACTCTGACTTGCTCCCTTTGTTCATTCCCTCTTCCCCCCGAGTCTCACAGCGCTTATAAAAAACATTTGTCATTTATTTATTTCAATTAACGTCTGTCTCCCTCTCTAGACTGTAAGCTTGTTGTGGGCTGGAAATGTGTTTACAAAAGTACACAGGGTACCTTCCCAAGAACTTATTACTGTGCTCTGCACATAGTAAGCACTCAAATATGATGGATTGATACTCTCCCAAGTGCTTAATACAGTACACAGTTCGTGCTCAATAAATGCCACTGATTGATGGATAATCCCCTTTTCTATATCCTTTCTGCTTCACTCCCCGTGGGCTCTTAGAGTGAGACTCAAACCTTTAGTGAAACATTCCTTCCAGAATCAATGTTATCTATTGAACACTGTATGCATAGCACTGTACTAAGCTCTTGGGAGAGTACAATACAACAGAGTTGGTAGTCACATTCCCTATCCATGACAAGCTCTGTGCCTCGGTTCCCTCCTCTGCAAAACGGGGATTCAATACCTGTTTTCCCTATTAGATTGTGAGCCCAACGTGGGACCTAATTATCCTATATCCTCCCTACTGCTTAGAACATTGCTGGACACACAGTAAACGTGTAACAAGTACCACAGTTTTATTATTATTCCTTTGCTTCTGACCTCATTTCGAACAATCACCTAGACAACCAAGGTATGTACAGCTGTGAGTGATTGTATGTGTGTGTGAGTGATTGTGTGTGTGTGTGTGCGAGGGGTGAGCTTTGGGCGTGGAGGGGAGCCTAAGGTTGTCCTCTCAGAGAACAGGCAAATTAGACATCATATCTCCCAGTCCAAAAGGAAGAATTCTAACCTCAACGTGCAACTCACCAAATCACGCTTTCGCCTTCACACCTATTCATCTTTCCCAACCTCACGACTGCTTCTCTCCTTGACCTTGAAATCCTTCTCCAGCTCCTACCCTTCCGTTGTTATCAGGAAATCAGAGTCATTTATTTTATTACCTCTCCTGCCCCTTACTCGACCATTTTCATTTTGAAAAGCAAGAACTACCAAAGCAATAAAGTTGTCCCGTATGGCAACGGCATTCTCCCAGCTGTAACTCCAGGACAGATAACTTTTCGACTCTGCCTTATCATGGAACGCCACCTTAACACCTACTGTTTTACAAGGTAACGATCAGTGGCCAATATTACCTACACACCTCTATGGCACCATTAACCCATGAACCAATCGGAGCAGACTAAAACCCATAATAATAAAAAACTCTCTCTTAGCGATTTTCTTTTTTATCTCTCAGGTGGCATCGAGCAGGATCACTCTGACGATTAACTTTATATAGGGAAGAAAATTGTCCGTTTAGTGAGATATAGGGAAAAGACAGCTGTTCTTCAAGATGAAGCCTGAGAGTCATATTCCTGGTATGGTAAACCCTTCTATCTTTCCAATTTGGCCGCTGAAAGTGAAAGTGAGTCTGTGATACTTCCACCTTCACTGCCTACCAGTGGACTTTGGACATTCTAATATTCAGGACGACAGCCCAGTTTGACCTTTTGCTTCCACTCACTTCCACAGTCCCCAAAAAAGCCTTTGAGGTCAAGAGATAGAATCTCAATAGCTGCTTTTTTATGGTATTTGATAAGCACTTACTACGTGTCAGGCACTGTACTAAGCACCGGGGTAGTTACAAGCAAGTCAGGTTGGACACAGTTCCCGTCCCACATGGGTTCGCAGTCTTAATGCCCATTTTACAGATGGGGTAACTGAGACACAGAGAAGTGAAGCGATTTGCCCCGTGTCACACAGCAGACAAGGGTCAGAGCCGGGATTAGAACCCAGTCCTTCTGACTCCCTGGTCTGTGTTCCATCCACTAGGCCACACTGCTTCACATTGGAGTTCCTTAAACTAGGAGGTGGGTGATTCCATTGGACACCAATTCTGGAATGGTCTTCTCCACAGGAAGTGGAGGACGCTTCCACAGAACTAAGTCAACGATATAATAGTTGCTGCCATTTTCCCCAGGAGAAAATCTCTCCTTGATGCATCAGACCTCATAGATGCTCAGAGATGTGATTTTTTTTAATGGTATTTATTAAGCACTTACTATGTGCCAGGCACTCTACTAAGTGCTGGAGCAGACACAAGATTGTCAGGTTGGACAATCTTGCCCTATCCTGCCTGGAGCTCACAGTCTTAATCCCCATTTTACAGATGAAGTAACTGAAGCACAGAGAAGTGAAGTGACTTGCCCAAGGTCACACAGCAGACAAGTGGCAGAGCTAGGGCTTGAACCCAGGTCCTTCTGACCCCCAGGCCCGTGCTCTATCCACAAGGCCAAACTGCTTCCCAAGTGTGGGCACTTTTTTCCCATGTGTGGACACTGTGGGCTGAAGACATCATCTCAAGTCCCAATTCCACGTCAAAGCAATGGATTTTGGTCACAGAGGACTGCAGTTATTAGCCATTTGGACCCCAGCACTTGTCTGCTGTGTGACCTGGGCAAGTCACTTCACTTCTCTGGGCTTCAGTTATCTCATTTGTAAAGTGGAGATTAAGACTGCGAGCCCCACGTGGGACAAGGACTGTGTTCAACTCAATTTGCTTGTATCCACCCCAGCACTTAGAGCAATGCCTGACACATAGGAAGAGCTTAACAAATACTGCAGTTATTATTATTAATCAATCAAATTTATTGAGCAACGATTAGGTGCAGAACACTGTACTAAGCATTTGAGGGAGCACAATTATCATCCATTCTCTTCTCCTTGAAATTCATTTTTTCTTTGTTTCCAAGACAGTTCTATTCCGGTTCTTTCCTTAGTTCTCCCCCTCTTTCTCTGTCTTCTACACTGGCCCCTCTCTCTCTCTCTCTCTCCATACTTTGTATTTACAGTGGAGGCTCCTTCCAAGTTTTGTTCTGGGTCCTTTACTCACTTCTAGACTCTCTCAAGAAGTTCATCAGCTCTAAGTTTCAGCTTAGCTAGATAACAGACTTCTAGGTTATATTTTCAACTTTGACTTCTCAATAGTTCTTAAATCTGGTGATTTTTCCTCCACAACTTGCCCAAAGTATCCTGCCTCCACCTCAGACATAATGCCATCAGTCAGTCGTACTTCTTGAGCGCTCACTGTGTGCAGAGCACTGTACTAAGCACTTGGGAGAGCACAACAACATTAAAGACACATTCCCTGCCCACAGCAAGCTTACAGTCTAGAGGGGGAGACAGATTTTAAAAGAAATAAATAAATTGCAAGTATGTACAAAGTGCTGTGGGGCTGGAAGGAGGGATGAATAAAAGGAGCAAGTCAGGGCGAAGTAGGAGGGCGTGGGAAAAGAAGAAAGGAGGGCTTAGTCAGGGAAGGCCTCTTGGAAGAGACATGCTTTCAATAACGCTTTGAAGCAATTGTCTCTCAGAAGTGGAGAGGAAGGGCCTTCCAGACGGGAGGTAGGATGTTGGCGCGAGGTCAGCGGCACGGTAGAAGAGACAAAGATATAGTGAGAAGGTTGGCATTAGAGGAGCAAAGTGTGTGGTTTGAGTTGTTGTTGGAGAGTAGTGGTGAGGTAGGAGGGGACAAGGTGATGAGTGCTAAGGCCAATGGTGAGGAGTTTCTGTTTGAGGTGTTCTTTTAGAATACGGGCACTCCGTTCCCGAGCACCTCCCATTGGAGAACTCGCAAGTTGATTGCCACTCTTCCGACAGATCTTTGGCTTCCGTCCACGCAGGTGTGCACTGTCAGAAAAATATCCTTAAGCCCCCAAACGACAGTTTATCTAAAATTCACTATGAAAACGTGAGAATGGAGACTGTCAAGAACTCTCTCTGGTGTTTCCAGACCTCTCTCCTTCTTAACTTTCCTTTAATGTCCACCTTACCACATTCTCTCTGCTCCATTCAGTTGCCACGCTGAAGTCATCTTTAACTCAGATTAACTCCCTTACTTCCCCCAACACATACACACACACTCTCACACACACATTTATTCAATCTGCCCTGAAGCTGTGAGTCCTGTGTAGGACAGAGATTCACTCTGATCTGATTGTAATTTATCTACTCCAGATGTTAGCATATTGCTTAGTGCTTAGAAAGCGCTTAAGAAAGCAGCATGGTTCAGTGGAAAGGACTGGGAGTCAGAGGGGTGGGCTTCTAACCCCATCTCTGCCACCTATCTACTATGTGACCTTGGGCAAGTCACTTCACTGGGCCTCAGTGACCTCATCTGTAAGAGGGAGATTAATACTAAGAACTCCGGGTGGGACAGGGCCTGTAACCAACCTCATTACTTTGTATCTACCCCAAAGTTTAGTACATTGCCTTGCATATTATAAGCACCTAACAAAAGCCATTAAAAAATATAAATACTACTACCTTCTATGAAGCCTGATTGATTCTTAATCAAAATTAAAGGACTGTTCACTTTTACAGACACAGTTGTACTACAAATTCTAATCCCAAACCAATCTTCTAGTTGTCCCTGTTCAAAGTCCTGGGCCAGATACAAGATATTAAGATTGACCATAGTCCCCATCCCACATGGGGATACCAGTCTAAGCAGATGGAGTAGGATTTCATCTCTATTTTACAGATAAGGAAACTGAGGCACAGAGAAGTTAAGTGGCTTGCTCAAGCTGACAGGTGGCAGAGTCAGGATTAGAATCCAGGTCCTCTGACTTCCAGGCCTGTGCTCTTTCCACTAGACCATACCACTTCACTTCTGACATTCATTCAATCATATTTATTGAGAGCTTACTGTGTGTGCAGAGCACTGTACTAAGCGCTTGGAAAGTACAATTAGGCAACAAATAGAGACAATCCCTACCCAACAACGGGCTTTCAGTCTAGACATTAGGATAAACTCTTGACCACTGGCTTCAAGCTTCTCTTGAGCTCTCTCCTTCCAACTTCACTCCCTACGCTTTGCCTGAATTTGTACTCAGCTCTCCCCAAACTAACCTCGTCACCCTTCCTGCCTTGCATTTCCCTTCTCTGACCCATTTTGTCAAATCACATTGCTCTCCTCACAGTGGGAGTCCCACCCTGGATATATCTGCTCTACTTACCTTGAGTCTATCCCTGGGTCTTAGAACAGTGTTCGGTAAAAATGACAATAATAATAATGGTACTTAAGAAGCACTTATGTGCTGAGCACTGATCTAATCACTGGAGAAGATATCAGGTTGGACCCAGTCCCTGTCTCACATGGAGCTCACGGTCTTAATCCCCATTTTCCAGATGAAGTAACTGTGGCCCAGAGAAGTGAAAAGACTTGCCCAAGGTCACACAGCAGAGAAGTGGTGAGGCCAGGATTAGAACCCAGGTCCTTCTGGCTCCCAGGTCTGGGGCCTATCCACTAGGCCTCATTGTTTCTCATGGTACATGCTAAGTGCTTAATAAATACCATTACTATTACTAACGCTCTTGTCACAGCTCAGATTTCCCACCTCATTCTGAAAGCAGGTGAATTGGTCAAATCCTCTGGCCTGAGCCAGAAAGGCAAACAAGCGCCCTGGGAAACAATCACCCATTCTACAAAGATTGGACATATGGTCAACAGCTGGAATTTATGCAAAGCATTCTTCAGATTCGGCCAAAATACCCACTGTTTTGTCAATCTCTCCCAGAACAGCTGTAAAATTGCAGCTCTCAACTTCAGGCCATTTGTTACCTCATTTCCCCATCACTGCTGCTTCACTGTCGCTGTTACTGCCGCCTCCTCCTCCTCTTCTTCCTCGTCCTCACTCCTCCCCTCCCAGTTGCTCTGCAAGAGCCTCTCCATTGCCACCTGAGTCAAATGGAAAGAACCAGTAGCCCCCGCACCCATTTATGATTATAACATCTGAAGGGTTAATGCATTCATTCGGTCAATCGTATTTATTGAGCACTTAGTATGGGCAAATCACTGCACTAAGCAGTTGGGAGAGTACACTACAACAACAGACACATTCCCTACCTGCAATGAGCTCACAGTCTAGAGGGGTGAGGAATGATGAAGCTAATTAAATTAACTAATTAAACTAAGCTAATTAATTAATGAGGAAGCTAATTAAACTGGAGAAGGGAAAATTCTACCACTGGCTTTTCGAACACAGGCATTAAAAGTCAAGGGTAGTGTCTGTCTCCCCCTGTAGTCTTTATGCTCCTCTTAGGCAGAGATCTTGTCTACTAACTGTGTCGATGAGGATGGATTTGTTAAGCGTTTACTATGTTATATCGTACTCTCTCAAGTGCTTAATACAGTGCTCTGCACACAGTTAGTGCTCAATAACTACCACTGATCTAACCCGCAGTCTAATTACTAATATTTGAAAGTCAGTTGCTGGAATAGTTTCTAAGACATTTAAAAATGCTGATATCCTTTCTGTTGTAATGTTTATATTTTTAATGTGCTCTTGCGTCTAATTCTATTGTACACTCAACTATGGAGGAAAAAAGGGTTGATGATGGCAAGCATCCAGTAAGAACAGGAATGCTGGTCTAATCAATCGTATTTATTGAGCCCTTACTGTAAGCAGAGCACTGTACCAATTGCTTGGAAGAGTACAATATAATAGAGTTGGTCCAGCCAAATCATGAGGGCACATCTCCTCCAAGAGACCTTCCCTGAGGCCCCCTTTCCTCTTCTCCCACTCCCGTCCCCGTTCCCCCTGACTTGCTCCTTTTGTTCATCCCCCTTCCCAGCCCCACAGGACATATGTACATACCGGTAATTTATTTTATTTCTATTAATGTCTGTCTCCCCACCTCTAGACTGTAAGATTGCCGTGGCAGGGAATGTGTCAGTTTACTGTTGTATTGTACTCTTCCAAATGCTTTGTCGTGCTCTGCATACAGTAAGCGCTCAATAGATATGATTGAATGAATAAATCAAATGAACACTTCTTGTCTTGCTTTCTACTTCAATTTCCTTTACCCTTCTATTTCTAAGATAGTGTTTCTTAGAGAAGGGGTGGGGTCTGCAGTGTCAAAGGCGGCTGAGAGGTCTAGAAGGATTAGGATGGAGAAGAGGCCATCAGATTTGCCTAGAAGGGAAGTTTCTGTGGAGTGAAGGCACGGAAGCCAGGTTGGAGGGGATCTAGGAGAGAATTGGAGGAGAAAAAGTGGAGGGAGCCGATGTAAACAACTCTCTCAGGAAGTTTGGAGAGAAATTGTAGGAGGGAGAAGGAGAGATAACTGGAGGGAGCCACGGGGTCTAGGGAGGGTCTTTTTAGGGTTGGTGTATACATAAGTACGTTTGAAAGCAGTGGGGAAGAAGCCGTTAGAATGTGCTGGCAGTCCAAGAAGGAAGAAAGGAACGTCAAGTCGCATAACTTCTCTGCACTTCAGTTTCCTCATCTGTAAAATGAGGATTCAGTTCCTGTTTCCCCTGCTTTTTACACTGAGTCCCAAGGGAGACAGGGACAGTGATCTGATTATCTTATGCGTACCCCAGTGCTTGGCACATGATGAGCGCTTAACAAATCCCCTCTAATTATCAGTAAGTGAGCTCCACACAGAAAGTTGAGAACTACGTCCCCTCCGACAAATAAAAAGTAATTTTCGAATAGGTAGCAGGCATTCAAAAAATGGACCTAATTTCATTTTTATCCTCAGTGATTTCCATTTTTCCCTATTTTGATGGGTGGATAACTTCAGCTCTGTTGGATTACATCAAAGGGTTGTTAAAATACACAATTACCTCTCTGTTCTTTTTTGATGATGCTCCTATCCTACACAGTCCCAAGGACCCAATCTTACATGCACTTGAAATGAGCTCCTTATTTATTTTAGCTCTAAGGTCAAGGTGACCCAGCTGAAGAATCGTGGCATTATGGCCGGAAGCTAAAAAGCTATTCTGGAAAATTGTTCTACATGTAGGGGCCCATAAGAGATTCGACAGAAAAGTACTGAAAATCTTCCGGATTTCAAAGTGGGTTTGCTGATTTCGTGACCGTTAAGTACTCTGCGCCTTAAATAATCAGAATTTATCCCGTTGTAATTCAAGTCACCAAATGCCTCTTCATGGGGGTGGGGGGCATTTTTTCCCCTTGGTTTTTATGAGTTAAAGTTGCAGTGTTGCATGAATCCTTCCTTTTAGCTGCCTGTTATGCTTCCCCTTCCAAAGTGCAAGATTCTGAACTAAAATGACTAATATTGTTTTATTAATCAATCAATAGTATTTACTGAGCACTTACTATTTGCAGAGCACTGTATTAAGCACATGGGGGGGTACAATACGGCAGAATCAGTAGACACATTCCCTGCCCATAATGAACTTTATTTTGAATCTTCCTGAAAGCGAACCATTTCTAATTTTAATATAATTTAATAGAATTTTCCCCAGCCTTCTTTACCTCATCTGGAAAATGGAGATTGAGACTGAGTCTCACGTGGGACAGGGACCGTGTCCAACCCGATTAGCTTGTATTTACCCCAGCATTTATTACAGTGTCTGGGACATAGTACTTGACAAATCCAATAATAAAACAAAAACAACAAAAACCCCCAACCTAGCACTGCCTCTTTCCCCCACACTTTGAAAACCTTGCCCCGAACAGAGAAACAGACACCTTCTCTCTCCCTCTCTTAGTCTCCTCTCCCTCTCTCTTCCTTCTCTCCCTCTCTGTCTCTGTGATGAGCCTTTCAAGACCTTATTGGAAAAAAGAACCTCCAGCTTCCTCTTCATCTAGAAGATGTCAAGCCTCAGCGCTGCTTTGATGAGTGAAGGGGTTTCAAGGTTGAAACAATCCGTCAATCAGTCAATGCCACTTATTGATCGCTTACTGTTTACAGAGCATTGTAATAAGTGCTTGGAAACTACAGTTGAGCAATAAAGAGAGACAATCTCTGCCCACACGGGGCTTACAGCCTAGACTCCAGGAGGTTGCGGTCTAGAGGGGCATAGGGGAAGCTGCCCCTCGAATTTGCTGCTGATTGGGGAGACGCTGGGGAGGATTTAAAGAATCAGAGAGAAAGGACACATTAAGCCTTCGTTTCCTCTTCTTCCTCCCCTTTCTGCGTCATCCTAGCACTTGATTTACATCCCTTATTCAACCCTCCCTCAGTCTCACAGCACTTATGTTCCCATCCATAATTCATTAATTGATATTAATTTCTGTCTCCCCCTCAAGACCGAAAGCTCGCTGAGGGCAGGGAACGTGTCTACCAAGTCTATTATACTGTACTCTCCCAAACGCTTAGCACAGTGCCCTGCATTCCGTAAGCGCTCGATAGAAACCTTCAACTGGTAAAGAGCGACTCAGTGGCTTCAGGCTTTGAGGACTGCGCGGTGCTCTGAACACAATAAGTGCTCAAAACATTGATTGAATGATTGATTGATTGATCTCTGACCCCGAGATGTGTGTGTTTCTTTTGTGTTCAATAGGAGAATTCCCTAGTCTTTATTGAACAATCAGTGGTATTTATTGAGCGCTTCCTATGGGCAGAGCGCTGTACTAAACACTTAGACGCGTAGGTAGACACGATCCTACCCTCAAACAGCTCACAGTCTAGCTGGGGGAAGCAGGACTTCCGTCAACAAATCCTTCCAGTGAGAATTCATTCATTCAATAGTATTTATTGAGCGCTTACTATGTACTAAGCGCTTGGAATGTACGATTCGGCAACAGATAGAGACAATCCCTGCTCAATGATGGGCTTACAGTCTCATCGAAAATCTCAATGAGAATCTCAGTCATCTGGAGTAATAATAATAATGGTATTTGTTAAGCGCTTACTATGTATCAAGCACTGTACTAAGTAAGCACTGGGGTGGATACAAGCGAATCGGGTTGGACACAGTCCTTGTCCAACATGGGGCTCACAGTCTTAACCCCCATTTGACAGATGAGGTAATTGAGGCCCAGAGAAGCAAAGCGACTTGCCCAAGGTCACCCGACAGACAAGTGGCGGAGCCAGGATTCGAACCGAGGTCCTTCTGAGTCCCAAGCTCTATCCGTTAGGCCACGCCGCTTCCCTCGGAAGAAATTTCCCTCGGAGTGATTTCACCAAGGCCTGTGTGGTTCTTCGGACACGCTGAAAGCTGAGTGGGCCGGTGATTTATGCACGGAGGGATGAGGGCTGACAGGCTGCAGTACCTATTCCGAATCTAAGGTTACGGGGAGAAGCGTTAATCATTTTCCCTTGCACTTGGTGTCTGTCAATCTAGCCCCGCTAGGACCTGCCTGGCATTTCAAAAGGGAAGATGAAATAAGCAACAGTCGGCAGCAATCTGCTTTCTGGGAAGGCATCGTCTTCCCACGCCATGCCACTCAACCCCCCATTCTTGCAACGCGGAGAGTTATATTTGCACAGCTGAGAGGGGCTTTGAATTCTATTTACGTACAAGGTGAGGAGCCGAGCAGGGAAAGGCTTTCACCTCTAAATCAGTGGGAAACAACACAATTCAAGGACAACTAGCCATACTGAACTATTACAACACGATAATAATAATGATGGTATTTGTTAATAATAGTGAATAATAATTGCGGTAATTGTTAAGCGCTTACTACGTGCCAGGCGCTGTTCTAAGGGCCGGAGTCATTGTTGGCAGGGAATGTTTCTCTTTACTGTTATAGTATACTCTCCCAAGCTCTTAGTACGGTGCTTTGCACACAGTAAGGGCTCAATAAATATGACTGAATAAATGAATGGGGTGGATACAAGCAAATTGGGTTGGGCACAGTCTCTGTCCCACATGGAGCTCACGATCTTAAGTCATTTGCTTGGGAATCTGTGTAGATTCTTCTGACTACTGCTAACACCTTAGAGAAAATCCTGTAACTTGCCACAGGTGGTGATTTTTTTTTAATCGCTGAGGAGATGTTGCTAGATTTCCTCACTCTCCCAAACAAGGCAGGTTTACAAATTCACGCAATCCTGAGCAATGGCCCAAGTTTTTTTTTTCTTTAATAGTATTTGTTAATCAATCAGTGTTATTTATTGAGCCCTTACTATGTTCAGAGCCCTGCACTAAGTAGTTGGGAGAGGACAGTGCCACAGAATTAGCAGGCGTGTTTAGCGCTTACTATGTGCCAAGTCCTGCGTGGATACAAGCTAATCACATTCCTTATCCGACATGGGGCTCACAGCCTTGATAATTCCCATTTTACAGATGATGTAAATGAGACCCAGAGAAATGAAGTGACTTGCCCAAGTTCACACAGCAGACAAGTGTTGGAGCCGGGATTAGAATCCAGGTCTCTCTAACTCCCAGACTCGGGATGTAGGCCACGCTACATCTCACCTCCTTCTGTCTGCCCTGCACACCCTAAAACACAGAGCATCACACAGCTTTGAAGACTGATCGGGACTACTTATAGCTGGGCTTGTTGGCCAGAACAGAGATGAGAGTGGAGGGAAAGTAATAACCATAATAATTGTGGTATTTGTTGAATACTTACTACGTGTCAAGTACTGTACTAAACGCTGGGGTAGATACCAGATAACCAGGCCCCACATGGGGCTAACAGCCTAAGTAGGAAGGGAGAACAGGGATTGAATCCCCATTTTGCAGATGAAGGAACTGAGTCACAGAGAAGTGAAGTGACTTGACCAAAATCACAGAGCAGGTAGGGGGCAGAGCCGGGATTTGAACCCTGGTCCTCTGATTCTGAAATATGTGGTATTTAACGATCAGCCCCAGTGGACCTTCTGGGGGACTCTCCAGGTGAGGAGGCTTCTGGGAAATTGCCTGGTTTGCTCCTCCCTGCCCCAGAGGTAAATTTTCCTAGTCCAAAAACTACAAAGTCAATCAATCAATCAATGGTATTTACTGAGTGTTCACTGTGTGCAGAGCATTGTACTAAACGCTTGGGAGAGCACAATATAACAGCTGGTGGACACGTTCCCTGCCCACAGTGAGCTAACAGTCTAGAGATAGACATCATTTCTGTCCACGTAACGGCTCTAGAGGAGCTATTTGGGTAATCCGCTTCTGTCAGAGCTCAATCATCCCTCAGCTGTTCATGTTCCTCTGTTCCCAAACCATCTTGGTTCGATAACTCTTCTGATAACTCACCAGGAAACAGTCAGGGGCAGAAAAAGAACCCAGATTTTATCTGTCTGTCTGCAGTGCAGCTGTTTAGAACCCGTGGAGAAATTTTCTCTAGTTCTTCTATTGAGTTGTACCCAAACCACGTAGCGAAAACGTCCGTATTAGCAGAACTGCCTATATTTTTCAATAAGGCAATTTTTTAAAAAACTATTTAAGCAGTTAGCCGGTCATAACTACGGTCTGGCTTTCACCAGGGCCAAACGACATCTCTGTGGGGCTAGGTTTAAACATAGCATTGCCTAATGGAAAGAGACTGGCCTGGTAGTCAGAAGACCTGAGTTCTAATCCCAGCTCCACCCTTGTCTGCTGTGTGACGTTGGGCAGTACCTTCACTTCTCTGGACCTCACGTTGCTTTTCGGTAAAATGGATACTGAGTATCGGTTCTCCCTCCCACTTAGACTTAAGCCCATGAAACAGGGCTTATGTACCCCCATATCTACCTCAGTGTTTAGAACAATGTATGGAAGAAGTACACGCTTAACAGATACCACATTTAATATTGTTGCTATTATTATTAGTCTTTGTTACTCTGGTAAAGCTTTATCTAGAAACTAGACCTCAGCAGTGTGGCTTAGTGGCAAGAGTATGGGCTTGGAAGTCAGAGGTCGTGGGTTTTAATCCTGGCTCCGCCACTTATCAGATGTGTGACTTTGGGCAAGTCACTTAACTTTTCTGTTCCTCACTTACCTCATCTGTAAAATGGAGATTAAGACTGTGAGCCCCACATGGGCCAACCTCATTACCTTGTATCTACCCCAGCGCTTTAGAACGGGGCCTGGCACATAGTAAGCGCTTAGCAGATACCATTATTATTAATTAACCCAGTTCTTTGTACTGCAGCGTAGTGTCTCATGGGTCTATTAGAGACATTTTTAAAAAAATGATATTTTTAAAGCATTTACTATGTGCCAAACACTGTAATAAGTGCTGGGAGAGATACCTCACCATCTTAATTCTCATTTTACAGATGTGTTAACTGAGGTGCAGAGAAGTGAAATGACTTACCCCAGATCATCCAGCAGATAAGTGGCGGAGCCAGGATTAGAACCCAGGTGATTCTGACACCCAGGCCCATGCTCTATCCATTAGGTCACTGCTTCTTAACTCATCCCCTAAAGAGCAGTTGTGAGGGTGCCTTTCTAATGAAGTTGAAATAACCTGGAGTTTTTTCATGGACCTGGGAGTCAGAAGAACCTGAGTTCTAATTTCACCTCCACCACTTGTCTGCTGTGTGTCCTTGGTCCAGTCACCTAACTTCTCTGTGCCTCAGTTACCTCTTCTGTAAAATGGAGATTTAAGACTATGAGCCCTATGTGGGACAGGGAATGTGTCCAACCTGATTAGCTTGTATCTACCCCAGCATTTAGTAGCACATAGAAAGCGCTTAAAGAATACGATAGAAAAAAATAAAAACAACCAAAAAAACCGCTTCATTTAAATTCAGAGCCATCACCTATGGTCTTATTAAGTGGGTGTCTGCAAAACATCTTCCCTCCCCCCCCCCCAAACACACCCACCACCACTTCCCGCTGACAAACAAGATTTCCAACTTTCATTCAGGTCGTGGCAGAAGTGCATTAGCTAATTGTCAGTGACTAGCCAGAATGGCCACTCAACTGACCTCGTCGGGAGAAGCCACAGCGTCTCACTGCCGGCCCCTGCCCCGACTGAGCAACTTTGTCCTTAGGAGACTTGTTCCCAGCAAATAAATCTGGCAGCGGAGCCGTCCTGTCAGCGGCTTGCTCCTGTGTGGGAAGGACAGATCCCTTGCGGAATGTCAGCTATCCGTAATCTACCTTAGCCTCTGTCTCCCCCTCTAGATCGTAAGCTCTCTGTGGGTAGGGATCCCACCAACCAACTCTGCTTGTAGTAGAGAAGCAACCTAATGGATAGAGCATGGACCTGGGAGTCAGAAGGACCTGGGTTCTACTCCAGTCTCTGCCATTTTTTTCTTTTCTTATCTGAAAAACCTGTGTGGCCTGGGAAAAGAGCACAGGTTTGAGAGTCATAGAACCTAGGTTCAAATCTCTGCCGTTTGCTGCCGTGTGACTTTGCGAGTTGACAGAGTCGAGTAACCTGTGCTGGGCAGCAGTGGCATGGGGAAGGGTAAAAGATGGATGATCAGGTGATCAAAACGTTGATCAAAGATGACAACTCAGAAGCTCAGGTTTTTATTGCGCGGAAGAAGGCAGTGGTAAACCACTTCTGTATCTCTACCAAGAAAACTCTACGGATACACACACCAGAACGACTTTATGACAGAAGATGGAATGTTCCGAAGAGGGTGTGTCCACGGGGTCGCTATGGGTGGGAAATTTGAAGAAGAAGACCTTGGGAAAGTCACTTAATCTCTCTGACCCTCCATTTCTGAAAGTTGAGGATACTAATATCTGCCTTCCCCTATCCCACAGGGATGTTGTGAGAACAGAAACAAGCTAAGTAATTAAGGCACTTTGATATAATCAATGAATCATTAAGAACACACTGTGTAAAGAACTATCTCAAGCACTGAAGTAGACACAAGATAATCCAACTGGACACAGTCCCTGATCTATATGGGTCTCACTGTCTAGAAAAGGAGGGAAATAGGGTGTCGTTCCCATTTTAAGGATGAGAAAACTGAGACACGGAAAGGTAAACTGACTTGCCCAAGGACACTTTGCAATCAGTCAATCAGTGATATTCATTGAGAGCTTATTGTGGGCAGAGCACTGTACTAAGCGCTTGGGAGAGTCCAAAATAACGGAGTTGGTAGAAGCATTCCCTTCCACAAGGAGCTTACAGTCCAGAGGGGGAGACAGATGTTAAAATTGATTGTGGATCTGTACAAGAGTGCTGTGGGGTTGAGGAAGGGGTGAATATCAGATGCTTTAAGGGGACAGATCCAAGTACACAGGTGAAGCAGAATCAGAGGGAGTGGAGGAAATGAGGACTTAGTAGGGGAAAACTTCTCAGAGGAGATGTGATTGTACTAAGTCTTTTAAGGTGGGGACAATAGTGGTCTGTCTCTCCCTCTAGACTGTAAGCTTGTTATGGGCACGGAACGTCCCTGCTAATTCTGTTGCACTGTACTCTCCTCAGTGCTTAGTACAGAGCTCTACACATAGTAAGTGCTCAGTAGATACCATCGACTGATGAAGGGGGAGAGAGTTCCAGGCCCGAGAGAGAATGTGGACTCTGCTTCTTTCACTGCCTCTTATGTCCCACGGGCCCAAGAACCACATGGAATTGTGGGACCCAGGAAAATCACAGAAAAGAGGCTTTTCCTCATTCAAGTGTGCTCCATCCCACCTGTCCTATCTCAACATGAGTCTTGACATCAGTCAGTCAGTCATATCTATTGAGCGCTTGCCATCCGACAATTACTCTCCCCCTCTTCAAAGCCTTATTGAAGGTCCATCTCCTCCAAGAGGCCTTCCTTGACTAAGCCCTCCTTTCCTCTTCTCCCTCTACATTCTCTAACGTCTTTATTCATCCCCCTTCCGGGCCCCACAGAACTTATGTACATATCCATAATTTTATTTATTTATATTTATAGTAGTATCTGTATAATAAATCAATAAATTTATTTATATTAGTATCTCCCCCTCTACACTGTAAGCTCTCTGTGGGCAGGGAATGTATCTGTTTACTGTTTTACTGTACTCTCCCGGGATCTTAGTATTAGTGTTCTGCACACAGTTAGAGCTCAATAAATGCCACTGACTGACCGACTGTGCAGAGCATTGTACTAAGCACTTGGGAGAGTACGGTATAACAATATAAGACTTGACAGCATGCCAACAGCTGCAGAAAACCCAAGCCCCTCTGATATCCCCTGGGAGAGAGAGAATGTTAATTCATGATTAGATCATATGGTCTTCTTCCAGCTTCTACTGGAACGGTCAACGACGTAAAGCCACCAGACCGGGTCAATCAATTCAGCAGAGGGGTTATCTTAAATTAGAAAGTGCCTGGGACTAAGGGACAAATATGATCGATTGAGTCTCCTTATGGAAAGAACCACTGCATTAGAGGCGGGGAGGAGGGAAGGAAACAGAGATCCAGGCTGCTGAGCAACCATGGACTCTCTCCTCGTACCCTATTTACTTTTTTTAATGTATGTCTCCCCCTCTAGACTGTAAGCTTATTGTGGACAGGGAACATGCCTGCCAACTCTGCTTTAGTGTACTCTCTCAAGCTAATAATAATGATTGTGGCATTTGGTAAGTGCTTACTATGTGCCAGTCACTGTTCTAAGCGCTGGGGTGGATACAAGCAAATAGGGTTGGACACAGCCCCTGTAACACATGAGGCTCACAATCTTCATCCCCATTTTACAGCCGAGGTAATTTAGGTATAGAGAAATGGAGTGACATGTCGCGTGACCTTAGGCAAGTGACCTTAGTAAGCGCTTAACAAATGCCATAATTATTACTATTATCATTCATTCAATTGTATTTATTGAGTGCTTTCTGTGTGCGGAGACCTGTACTAAACACATTCCCTGCCCACAACAAACACAGTCTAGAGGCAGAGAACACAGAATCTCCATTTTACAGGTGAGGAAACAGAGACCCAGAGAAGTGAAGTGATTTGCCCAAGGTCACGCAGCAAGCAAGCGACAGATCTGTTATTAGAACCCAGTTCTCCTGACTGCCACCGGGTCACTGTTGTTGATTTTCCCTCATTTTTGGGGGGGGGAAGCAGAAGAGCACCAGGGGAAGTGACGAGAAGCCAGTGAAGGCAGAGAAGATGCGGCCATTAATGAAGCACGGGTGGGCAAGTGGTAAGATATAGAGGTGGCATCAATCCTCAGCTAAGGAGGGGCAGGACAAAGGTGATTCTGTGAATAGTTGCTACTGCCCTTTCCCTTTAAACTTCCTTAAAAATCCCAAACATGCCAAACTACCCTTTGTTGACTTTGCATCACCACAGCAAACACCAAAATGTCCCCTCATGCTGTCCATCAAAGCTCATGCTCTTCTTCACGGGAGCATTTTGCATGAGGAGAGTGAGTCCGATTTCGCCTTCTGCCTGGCTTCTTGCCTCATTTAAAATTTCCTTGTGGTCTATTGATTGACCTAGTTTGACAGGGGGTGTTAGTTTTCTGTTTCAAAATGAAGTTGGATGGATTTAAAGTTGACCTAACCATGAAATAGCAAACAGACTGAGTAAATACAGTCATGATGAATGACATACTGGCTGAAAACATGCAGATGAATTAGGCTGATAACTGGCAGCTGGAGGGGGTGGATATAAGGTAGGGAACGTTGAGAAGTCATTTAGTCCAGCCCCCTGCCTCCGGGAAGGTGAATCAGATAGGGGAGGGTGTTGATTATTTAAAAAAAACACACTCCAGTCAGGGCAAAGCTAAAACTTCTCCTAGTAGCCCAAAGACGTCTTCCTTAGAGCTAACCAAATTCTCTCCAGCTTTTCTTTCAATAATACTAATATTGGATTAGTGGATCAGACCCCGTTAAGCATTTGATTTTCATCCCACACTCAGCTCCATAGCACTTACATATCTGTAATGTATTTATTCATAGTAATGTCAGCTTTCCCCCTCTAATCCAAAAGCTTTTTGTGGGTGGGGAATGTGTCTACCGACTCTGTTGCATTGTATACTGCCAAACGCTTAGTTCAGTATTCTGTACATAGTAAGTGTTAAATATAACTGATCGATTGGTTGACTGGTATTAGTACAAATGCCATAAAAAAATAAAAAACCTGGCTTTATAACCAGGTAAAACGAGACTATATACCATTTTGACCATCCCAGGATATAACGACCTCATGAATAGAGTGTTTCATGTTAAATTCTTAAATGCCTTACCTCACACATAAGCAGTGTGGCCTAGTGGACAGAGCATAGGCCTGGGAGTCAGATGACCTGGGTCATAGCTCTGGCTCTGCCACCTGCCTACTATGTGACCTTTCTTTTTATGGTATTTGTTAAGCGCTTACTATGTGTCAAACACTGTTCTAAACTCTGGGGTAGGTACCAGTTAATTAGGTCAGACACAACCCCTCCCCTTCACGGAGCTCACAGCCCAAGTAGAAGGGAGAACAGGTGTTTAATTCCCTATTTTACACTTGAGGAAACTGAGGCACAGGGAAGTGAAGTTACTTGCCCAAGGTCACGTGGCAAGCAGTTGGCAGAGCCGGGATTAGAATCCAGGTCCTCTGACTCCCAGGCCCGTGATCTTTCTACTGCGCCACGCCGCTTCTCATGGGCAAGTGACTGAACTTCTCTGTGTCTCAGTTTCCTCATCTGTAAAATGGGAATTAAATACTGCTCCTTCCTAGACTGTGAGCCTTTTGTGGGACAGGAACTATATCCTGACTATCTAGTATCTATCTACCCCAGGGAATAGTACAGTGCTTATCACATTGATTTATATTAATGTCTATCTTCCCCTCAGGACTGTAAGCTCCTTTGTGAGCAGAGAACCTGTCTTTCCACTCTGTTGTATCCCAAGAGCTTTGTACAGTGCTCTGGACACAGTTAGCGCTCAATAAATCCCATTGATAAATCGATCGATTAACATTTATTATTAGAAGCCTCATCAGGCTCTGGGTTCCAGCAGAGTACTAAAGATAAGTAAATCCCTTCTTCCCCGCTTTCCCCTCACCCCAAGGCTGCGATTAAATAATTAGAATTGAGTGCAACTTGAAGGAAGCTTTTCCTAGAGTTTGGGTCAGATTGTGGAGCCGAGAACAACAGACGTTGTTCGACTGAGGAGGGACCTTCATTTAGAAACGGGCGGTGCAGATGTCGATGAGTTAATCGTCTCTCTTTTAGAGAAATCGTTCAACGAGAACCTCATCAAACTTTAACAGCCCACGACCTCATCCCAAGACCCCTGAGACGGAGGAAGAAGCTGTGCATTCTCCATCGCTGGGTTAAAGTGTTGCATCAATTTTCAAGAATGTGAATGAAATTATGAATTTGGAAACGCTAAGCACTGGGTTAGATACAAGATAATCAGATTGGACACCGTCCCTGTCCCACAGAAGGCTCATAGCCTTAATCCCTATTTTACAGATGAGGTAACTGAGGTGCAGAGAAGTGAAGTGATTTGCCCAAGGTTATACAGACAAATGGCAGAGCTGGGTTTAGAACCCAGCTCCTTCTGACTCTTAGGCCCATACCTTATCCAGTAGGTCACACTGCTTCTCTGAACCTATTTTGACTCTTCTCATCAATCACAAATCAATCTGTGGTATTAATTGAGTGCTTACTGCATGCAGAGAACCGTACACTCTTTCTTCGGCTATGCCCACGTCTAACTGGGTGTTTCCCATCTGCATCTGTGTTGGGTCCTGCCCCACACCACGTGACCTAGCCTTTGTCTCTATTGAATTTCATCCTCTCTCTGTAGGACCATTTTTCTGAATTAACAAGGCTTCTTTGAATTTTATTCTTTCCTCCCAATTGCCAGATATCCCGACCGAATTAATGTCTGCAACTTGCTCAGCAGACCCTCGAGGCATTCCTATGGACCGTGAATAAAACGGGCCCCTCATTCCCCTTAAACATTTCACCAAGCATTCTCACTGCACATTTTTCTTTTCATATTTTGACCCTTTTCAAATCTTTTGAAGAAGCAGCATGGCCCAGTGCAAAGAGTACAGTCCTGGGACTCAGAGGACCCAGGTTCTAATCCCAGCTCTGCCACTTGTCTGCTGTGTGACCTTGGACAAATCACTTCACTTGTCTGGGCCTCAGTTACCCTATCTGTAAAATGGGGATTAAATCCTACTCCCTCCTACTTAGACTGTGAACCCCAGGTAAGACAGCGACTCCTCTCATATTCAAACCATCTCTAAATCCTGTCGATTCCCTCTTCACGATGCTGCTAAAATCCACCATTTCCTCTCAGTCCAAATTGCTCCCACGTTAAGACAATCACTTAGCCTCTCCTGCCTTGATTAGTAAATATCAGCCTCCTTCCTGACCTCCCAGCCTCCTGTCTCTCCCCACTCCAGTTCACATTTCACTCTGCTGTCCATATCATTTTTCTAAAAAAAGCATTCAGAAAATGTTTCCCCACTTTTCAAGAAACTCCTGTGGTTGCCCATCCACCTTCACATCAAACAAATACTCCTCACTTTTGGCTTTAAAGCAGTCCATCACCTTGCCCCCCCTACCTCACCGCACTACTTTCCTACTACGACCCAGCCCACACACTTGGCTCCTCTAATGCTAACCTTCTCGCTATCCTTCAATCTAATCTGTCTCTCCATCTTCCCCTCACTCACATCCTCTCTCTGGCCTGGAACTCCCTCCCTCCTCAGATCCAACAGACAGTGACCCTCCCCTACTTCAAAGCCTTACTGAAGGCACATTTCCTCCAAGAGGTCTTCCCTAAGCCCCCCCTATTCCTCTTCTTCCCGACTTGCTCCTTTTATTCATCCCCCCCTCCCAGCCCCACAGCACTTACGTACATAGCGAAATTTATTTTTTTCTATTAATGTCTGTCTCTCTTCTAGAGTGTAAGCTGTTATATTGTGTTCTCCCAAGCACTTTATACAGTGCTCTGCAAACAGTAAGTGCTCAACAAATATGATTGAATGAATGAATGAACAAGGACTGTGTGCAACTGATTAACATCTATCTACGCCAGTGCTTAAAACAGTGCTTGGCACTTAGTAAGCATTTAACAAGTAAGATTTTCTTTTCTTTTTTTACCTTTGGCTTTCTCCCATTGGATAACTTCATCAACTGGTATCAGAAAGCCTCAAAGGGCACTTCTGAAATGAATATAGGCTCTACAGAATACTCCTGCAAAACAGCAGTTGATTAAAACTGCAATCTAGAGGGATTTCCCCACAAGTTAGCCCCCCCCCCCACCAATGTGCCTTCTGCATTTAGCCTTGGAACCAAGGTTGTTCTAGGGAATTAAGGAGACTGTGAGCCAGTTGTTAGTTAGGGATTGTCTCTATCTGTTGCCAATTGTACTTTCTAAGCCCTTAGTAAAGTACTTTGCACACAGTAGGACTCAATAAATACATCTGAATTAATGAAAGAGAAGCAGCCTTGCTTAGAGGTTAGAGCACAGGCCTGGGAGGCAGAAGGACCTGGGTTCTAATTCTGACTCCACCACTTGTTGGCTGTATGATCCTGCGCAAGTCAATTCACTTTTCTGGACCTCAGTCACCTCATCTGTAAAATGGGGATTAAGACTATGAGTCCCGTGTGGGACAGGGACTGTGTCCAACCTGATTAACTTGTATCTACCCCAGGGCTTAGAAAAGCACTTAACAAAACCATAAAAAAGAGAAGTATTCTGGATAAAAAGTTCTCTGGAAGTGCTTGACCATCCCTTCCTGCAGCTAACCCAATTTAGGGCAAATAAGAATACAGAACATTAAATAAAGGGCAAAGAAGTTGGGCCACTCACTTTTCTCTCTGCTCCTTAAGGACTTTCACAAACAACCTTCAACTGTCAAGGAGGAAAAAGAAATGAAAGGCCCAAAGAGGGAATTGTCAATTGCAGTTGGAAGAGAGAAGGCTGAAAACTTGGGAGACAGTTCTATTTTCACTCAATCAGATAATAATAATGGTCTTTGTTAAGCTCTGGGGTAGATACAAGATAATCAGGTCCCACTTGGGGTTCCCAGACTAAATGGGGAGAGGGAACAGGTATTTAATCCGTATTTTACAGATGAGGAAACTGAGGCACCAAGAAGTGATTTGTCCAAGGTCACATGACAGGCAAATGGAGGACCTGGAGTTTGAACCCAGCTCTGCCACTTGCCTACTGTGAAACTTTGGGCAAGTCAATTCACCTCTCTAGCTCTTAGTTACCTCATCTGGAAGATGGGGATTTGAGACTGTGAGCCCCACGTGGGACAGGGACTGTCCCAGCGCTTAGTACAGTGCCTGGAACATAGTAAGTGCTTAACAAATACCATAATTATTATAATTATTATTATTATATCCCCTGATTTCCAGGCCCGTGTTCATTCCACTAGGCCAAGATGCTCCTCTCCCAATATTTTGATTCTTATCATAGTATTCATTAAACACTTACTATGTGCCAAGCACTTTTCTAAGCACTGAATAAGATTCAAGTTAATCAGTTCAGATACACAGTCCCTGTCCCACATGGGGCTCACAGTCTAGGGAAGAGGGTGAATTGAATCCCCATTTTACAGATGAGGAAACCAAGGGACAGAGAGGTGAAGGGACTTGCCCAAAGTCACACAGTAGACAAGTGGCGGAGCCGGAATTAGAACCCAGGTGCTCTGACTCCGAGGCCACACGGTATCTAATTCCCACAACATCTGCTGTCTCAGACTTGGGACTTCGAGTAGCTCCAGCCCATCTGTCTTCCTAATCATCTTCAAACCCAGGAAACCCCTTTGTGCCAAAGATGTGAATCCCCAAATAGTGGCTGAAGCCACCGACTCAGTATTTTTAGAAGCTGAGCTTGAAGACAATTTTAATCATTGGGAATAAATAGCTCCAACCGATTAAAAAAATTATCCATCCCATTAATGGAGAATCCAAAATAATCCAGAGGCAAAACCGTGGCCCAGTGGAAAGGGAGCAGGACTGGAAGTCAGGAGACCTGGGTTCTAAACCTAACTCTATTACCTGACTGCTCTGTGACCTTGGGCAAATCATTTGATTTCTCTGTGCTACAGTTTCTTCATCAGCAAAAGGGGGGATTAGTTATACCTGTTCTCTCTTGCCTTAGACTGTGCTCCCCATGCGGGATAAGGATTGTGTCCAGTCTGCTTAACTTGTATTTAGCCAGCACATGGCCCGTAAATAAATAATGAATAATTATGCTACTTATTAAGTGCTTACTCTTCCAGGCACGGTACTAAGAGCTAGGGTAGATAAAAGATAACCAGGTTGGACAAAGTCCCTGTCCCACTTGGGGCTCACAGACTTAATCTTCATTTTCCAGATGAGATAACTGAGATACAGAGAAGGTAAGTGACTTGCCCAAGGTCAGACAGCAGACAAATGGCAGAGACAGGATTAGAACCCAAGTCCTTCTGATTCCCAGGCCCATGCTCTATCCAGTCGGCTATACTCTAATCCCATCCCTGCCACTTTTCTGCTGTGTGACCTTGGGCAATTAACTTCTCTGTGCCTCTTGTCCTGAATGGTAAAATGGGGATTAAGACTGTAAATCTGAAGTGTCAGAGTTTAACACCTATCCTAGAAAAACAACAAAAACAATTGAAGGACAACCATAAATGCTTCCAGGACCTGATAAATACGATATCTTGCTGCCCATCTAAGGGAAACTGAGTCAGCCCTCAGCTATATAAAAGCCCCAGGGACACTTCCTGGTACCTGGCACTATGTCCTTCTGCACAGGAGTCATTTTTTAAAAAATGTTATTTGTTAAGCACTTACTAGATTCCAGGAACTGTTTTCTAAGCCTTGGAGTAGATATGAGCTAATCAGGTTGGGCACAGTCATGTCCCACATGGGACTCCCAGTCTTCATCCCCATTTTACAGATGAGGTAACTGAGGCAAAGTGAAGTGACTTGCCCAAGGTCACAGGCAAAATGACAGAACTAGGATTAAAATTCCAGGTTCTTCTGACTCCCAGGCCCATGCTCTCTCCATTTCTCCTCCGAGAAGGATTTTTCTATGGGACACAATTCAGAATCTCTTCATGCCAACAACCGATAACATCTCCAGTGCCATTTTCTAGAGTTTCAGGTCACAGATTCTCCAAGGATTCTCCCTGAGAAGAGACAGTGGGTTTTGGTCTGTGGAAAATCGACCCCCTTCTAAGGCCACATCTTCCCATCAGAGGGGCAGAATTCCCTAGTCCAGGCAGTTCCTGATGGTGGAAAATCTGATGGTGACTCACACCCACTCTGCCGCTTGTCAGCTGTGTGTCTGTGGGCAAGTCACTTCACTTCTCTGGGCCTCAGTTCCCTCATCTGTAAAATGGGGACGAAGACTGTGAGCCTCATGTGGGACAAGCTGATGACCCTGTATCTCCCCCAGCGCTTAGAACAGTGCTCTGTGCATAGTAAGCGCTTAACAAATACCAGCATTAAATCTGACCAGGGGAAAGGGTAGCACTTTGGCAGTGTGGAGGAGCAAGAGTCGAAAAAGGATGTGTCTGAGATAAAGCAGAGGCAGAACACATTACCACCCAGTGACTGCTGTGCTATAGTAAAGAAACATTCGGACCCAGACATAAGAGTAAAAATAAAATCCCTTTGTCAAGACTCTGTTCTGGGGCTTTAAATGTAAATTGAGCCAGGTTGTTTTCATCTTGTATCAGTTCCAGGCGATCAGAAACTTCTGTTCCTCTGATGATAGTTTAAACAGCCGCAGATCAAAACAGTAGTTTCCGCCATGTGATTCTAGTTCAAACACTTTGAATGTTACTTCAGGAAACCGGCGGCCACTTTCAAAGTAGCCTTTATAAATAGGACTTTCCTCAAGTTTTTGTTATATTGATTTTGCTAGCCTAACTCGGAAACAACAAGCCGTCCAGCTCCTCTTACGCAGTATAGGTTTCCAGTCTGGGGTGACGGGGGAAGAATTTATATATATGGGGAAAGATTAAGAGAAAATGTATAATGGTGTGGCAACGGGATAGACAGCATCTATAGTTCAGCACTCTGGTGATAGTCAATAAATGTTTGTTAATAAATGTTTGTTGTTTAGTAATAATGATAAAAATAATAATTGAGATGTTCATTAAACTACAATTGGAGAAGCAGCGTGACCTAGTGGATAGAGGACAGGCCTAAGAGTCAGAAGGAACTGGGTTCTAATCCCGACTCCACCAGGTGTCTACTGTGTAACCTTGGGCAAGTTGCTTCACTTCCTTGTGCCCCATTTACCTCATCTGTAAAATGGGGATTAAGATTGTGAGCCCTGTCTGAGACAGGGACTCAGGGACTGTGTCCAACCTGATTAGCTTTTATCTATCCCAGTGCTTAGTACAGTGCCTGACGCACATAAGTGCTTAACAAATGTCATTTAAAAAAGCCCTTAAGGTGTGCCAAACACTAAGTTCTGTGGTTGATAAACAGTAAGCATATTGAACGGAGTCCCTGACCCACCAGGGGCTTACAGACTAAAGGAAAGAAATAGAGGCACATCCTCTTTTCTTTGTCCTTTTAAAATGGGACTTAAATACAGGACATCCTAAGTCCCATTTTACAGATGAGGAAACTGAGGTTCGGGGAGATTAAATGACTTGCCCAAGGCAACACAGCAGGCAAGGGACAGAACCGATATTAGAACCCAGGCTGACTGTGAAAAGTGGAGGGTCTGAGCCTGTCTTACTAATCAAGTGGACACTGTAAACTCAGGAGAGAGATTAAAAACTTATTCCCTATGTGAACGTGTATAACTAGAATTCTAAATCTGTGGACATCATTTTCTTAGATTTGTCTTTATTTTCCAATGTTTAGATTAGATTCAAAAGCTGCACTGAAGTACAGATTAGAAGAAAAGGTCAGGTAGGACTTTTAAATCTATCGATCAAACAAATGGTATCGATTTAGCACTTTTGGTATGCAGAACACAATACTAGGCACTCGGGAGAGTATAAAAGAGTTGGTTTACATGATCCTTGTCATCAAGGAGCTTACAATCTATCAGGGGAGGCAGACATCAAAATAAATTACAGGTTGGGGAAGCAACTGAGTAGAAGGAACGATCATAAGTAATAATAATAACAATTATAGCAACTGTGGAATTTAAGTACTTATTTTATGCCAAGAACTGTACTAAGCACTGGGGTAGATTCAGGATGATCAGGTCTCACAGAGTAAAGTAGGAGGGAGAACAGGTATTTAATACCCATTCTGTCAATGAGGGAACTGAGGTCCAGAGAAGTTAAGTCACTTGGCCATGATCCCCCAACAGGTAAGTGGTGGAGCCAGGATTAGAACCCAGGCCCTCTGACTCCTAGGTTTCTGCTCTTTCCCCCAGGTTTCCCTCAGTGCTGGGGGAATGGGTGTGAGGTGAATGGCAAAGTGCTTAGGGAGTATGAATAGAAGACACAGCAGGGCTTCTCTTGGTGAATGATCTCGAAAATGTCGGTCAACCAATGGTGCTTATTGAGCACTTCCTGTGCTAGGCGCTTGAAAAAGTACAGTGCAACGGAGTTGGTAGACAGGATCCCTACCTACAAGGAGCCTACATGCTACAAACCCCTAAACTTCTCTGTGCCTCACTGTTCCCCACTGTGGATCAGGTGTATCATTACTTGGCTGCAAAATGCCACAATCATTTTATTAGGTGGAAATGCTCAGATAAAGGAGAACTCTGAAACTAAAACACGACAGATCCATTTTTACCAAACCTCCTATTACATGTTGGTTAGTTTACAATAAGTGCACTTAATCCTGGAATCCATAGCAAATTGTCACATCATTACCGAGCACAATTATTCAATCAGGGCTTTCCAGAATATATTAATCATGAGGTAATTTACCTTTTATTCAGTAGCACTTTGCAACTTGGAAAAGTAACCATTCACTTAATACATTTTATTCCCTTTGGCTTCTGATTGTTGAACAACTATGTTGGAACAACTCATTAAATTCATGTTAAATCTCAATTAGGACAGAACTGAACATTAAAGATGCTTTTTAAATGGGAAAGCCCCAAATTAAAAGTGCCTGTGTTAATTAAATATGAGAAGCAGCATGACCTAGTGGAAAGAGCAAGGATCTGGGAATGAGAAGACCTGGGTTCTAGTCCCGCCTCCGCCACTTGTCTGCTGTATGAACTTGGACAACTCATTTCATTTATCTGGGCCTCAGTTCCCTCATTTGGAAAACGGAAATTCAATACCTGTTCTCCCTCCTCCTTAGATTGAGAGCCTCATGTGGGACCGGGACTTTGTCCAACCTGATTGATTTGGATCTCTCCCTGAACTTAAACTACAGTTAGATATATAGTAAACGTTTAACAAATACTATTAAAAAAAAAAAGAAGAAAGTTGATGGATGGGAACAATGTAACTAGCCTTGTTTACCCATTAGGGAAAGAAATTCACTATCTCACAGTCCTAATCCCCATTTTACAGATGAGATAACTGAGGCCCAGAGAAACTAAGTGACTTGCCCAAGGTCACACAGCAGATAAGTGGAGGAGTCAGAATTAGAATCCAGGTCCTTCTGACTCCCAGGCTGGGGAATCTTTCCACAGCCTCTCTCTCCTCATTCCCAGTGGTGGGTGTAAGCTACTTGTGGGCAGGGAACCAGTCTATCAATTCTGTTGTATTCTCTCTAAGCACTTGAGTGTGCTTAGCACAGTGCTTAGCACACCATTAGCACTCAATAAATTCCACTGATTGATTGACTGGTATACTGGAGTTTCCCAAATCAAACCGTAGAAATCTCCTTGGTGGAAAAGGCAGTCTCGTTGTTCTCATTCCCATCAGTAACCGTCAGCTCACTGTGGGCAGGGAATCTGTTGTATCGTACTTTGTCAAGTGCTTTGTACAGTGCTCTGCGCACAGTAAGCACTCAATAAATACAATTGAATGAATGAATGAATAAATACTAATGATTGATTGAATGGACCTAGAACCGGGCCTCAAATAACCTGCCGTGTCCAAAGAAGTTCTCTTCATACAAGGTACAAAATAACAGAGGCCCTGGGTTTTCATCTTGGCACTATGACTTTCCTTCTGCGTGACACTGATAACTGAAGCACAGAGAAGTTCAATGATTTGCCCAAGGTCACACAGCAGGCAAGTAGCAGAGCCGGGAAGAGAGAAGCAGTGTGGCCCAGTGGAAAGAACACTCGCTTGGGAGTCAGAAGACCTGGATTCTAATTCTGGCTCTGTCCCTTTCCTGATGTGTGACCTTGGGCGAATCGCCACAGCTCTGTGCCTCAGTTCCCTCATCTGCAAAATGGGGATCCAATACCTGTGCTCCCTCCTACTTAAACTGTGAGTCTCAAGTGGGACCTGATTTTCTTGTATCTATCCCAGCACTTAGTACAGTACTTGGCACATAATAAGCACTTTAAAATGATACCACAATTATAATAATTATTATTTTCCCAGATCTCCTGACTCCCGGGCCCTGTCCTCCCCGAGCTGCAAACGAAGCCACCGACCCAGACAGTCCATCTGAGGTGAACCAGATCTTTGTTCATTTCCCGAGAAAGCCAGAACACTTCTAGTAGGCCTCTTTCTGCCGGTCTGGAAATAAAAGGAGACTCCCAGGTGCTTAGTAGAGTGTTCTGCACACAGTAAGCTCTCAATAAACACAATTGAATGAATTAATGAAAGAGAACCGGGCCATCCCCAGGCAAAGCGTAAAGAAAACCAGCATATACAAGGAAAGCTGGCCGGTTCCATTGATCTGGGAACGAGGTTAAGTAAGCCTGACAAACTGGTTCATCAAATCAGTCGCTAAGCCACATCTATTGGATCACATTAATTCCTAGGTCCGCGATCGACGGACTCGATCGTCAAAGGCAATGGCTCGTTCCACCACGTGACTTCCATTTGTCTGCTCTGCAGCAGCTGCTTCCACTGTCTCCTCTCCCTCTCTCTCTCTCTCTCTCACTCCTTCTCCTTAGCCTGAGGCTTGTCAGGGGGGATTCCCAGATGTGTAAAAACAGCTACTGAGGGTTCCTGTTTCCTGGAGCCAATTCTATTTTTCATCTCCTGAAGCAACAGGGCCTAGAGGAAAGAGCATGGTCCTGGAAGTCAGGGCACCCGGTCCTAACCCCCGCTCCGTCACTTGCCTGCTGCGTGACCTTGGGCAAGTCACCTCAGTTCTCGGTACCTCTGTTTCCTCATCTGTAAAATGAGGATTCATTTCAGGAGATGTACAGAGTTTCCTCTTCCAGGGACCACCTACCTCAAACGCCAGCTTCCTCTCAGGCAGAAAGGTCTCGACGCAACCCCAATCCGCTGAGGTGACTGATCGGGGAACGCTTAGGGCCTGAGAGAGCTGCACCACCTATCAATCAGTCAATCAATCAATCAATCAGTGACACTTGCCCTCACCCTTCCACTGGTCCCGGCCAGCATGAGGAGAGAAATCTCTCCCCTATCGGCTGGTTTCCGGTTCCGTTTATCCTCTCAGCTAAGCTGGAGCCCGACCGTTTCTCTGGCTCCTTTCTTTCACGTGCCCCCTCTTGTCGATATCCAAGTTCATTCTTTATCTGCAGAACGAACACGCTACCCTCCACGACCTTGCAGATTAGCTTCGTGCACAGAATTGTAGCGAAAGCTTGCCGAAAGTCCAATTGAATTATGTCTCCGCTTCCCCGCTCTAAACATTTTATCTTTTCCTTAAAAGATTACGGCAGGATTCTTTAAACACAATCCCTCTTTTATAGAAACTGTATAACTTCATTAGGTCACAGCAAAGTCCTACGTTTGTATGCGTTGTGTGCCGTCGACTTGGTTAGCATCTCCTATTCATTCAGTCATATTTATTGAGCGCTCACTGTGTGCAGAGCACTGTACTGAGCGCTTGGCCGAGTACAATATAACAATAAACCGGCACATTCCCTTCCCCCAGCGTGCTAACAATCTAGAGAGAAGCAGTGTGGGTCTGGGGGAAAATGCCCAGGGTTGGGAGTCAGAAGACTTGGATTCCGATCCCGGCTCTGCCATTTGCCACTTGACCTTGGGCAATCACTTAGCTTCCCTGGGCCTCAGTTTCTTCATCTGTAAAATGGGGATTGAATACATAGTATTATAATAATAATGATAATTGCGGTATTCGTTAAGCGCTTACTATGTGGCAAATGCTGGGCATGAGATCAGTTGTAGTCCTTGACAGTTTCCTCATCTGGAAAATGAGGGTTGAAGACATATTATATGACATAATTATGACAGTTGTACCCCAGTGTTTGGCACAAAGTAAGCGGTTAACAAATACCACAACTGTTAATAAATGGCCCTTGACGGTCCCATCCAGCATTTTTCCTTCACTGACCTCTTATTTCCTCAGAGCAGATATTTGAAAATATGACATATCATCCTCCCCTGTCTTTCGGTCTTCCTTTCCTTTTTAGTCTCCACATTTCTTCCTCCTTTTGAATTCCCTTACCTTTATGGGTAACATCTCTGGCCCTCCTCAGTGTTCAGTGCTGTATCCCTTAGGTGACTTTTTCTTGAGGCTGACTGCTTTCTATACACTCTTTCTCTTGCACTTATTTCCTCCTATGTATTTATTGCTCCATGGAGCCTAGATCTCTGGGATATACAGTAATATATCTATGAATGTTGCCCTTGCCCACATGCTCCTACCTTCCTGACGTTTCCTCTTTCTTCCTCATGCCAAACTGTTTGACCAAAACGCTTCGTACATTTTCTAGAATCTATCATCCCTATTTTTCACCATATGGGCATGGCTGGTCTCTTAATTCTGGTCCGCCTGAGGTATGGGCACTCATCTCTGCAGACTCTTGAGCTTCTGGTACCCAGGAACAAAGGAAATATCTATCTCAGATTCCGGTGCTGTTCTTCTATCCCACAGAAACACAATATCCATGTCGGTATCTCTTGGCAGCACAAACCATAAGGGGTATTGCTAGTGGAAAGAGCCCAGGTCTGTGAGGCAGAGGACCTGGGTTCTAATCTCGGCTCCGCCTCTTGCCTGCTCTGTGACTTTGGACAAGTAACTTCACTTCTTTGGGCCTCAGTTTTCTCATATATAAAGTGGAGGATGAAATATCTGTTCTCCCTTGTCCTTAAATAGTGAATCCCCCATGGGCTGTGTTCATTCTAAAGATCTTGTCTCTGCTCTAGTGCTTCATGCCTAGTATGTGCTTAATAAGTACCACAATTCTTTTTTATTGGTATTTACTAAGTGCTTACTATGTCCCAGTCATTGTAATAAGTGCTGGGGTAGATACAAGCTAATCAGGTTGGACACAGTTCATGTTCCACATAGGATTCACAGTCTTAATCCCCATTTTACGGAGGAGGTAACTGAGACACAGAGAAGCACAGAGAGTCACATCCTTGATTAGCAGGTGAGGAAACTGAAGCACAGAGAAGTTAAGTGACTTGCCCACGGTCACACAACAGGCAAGTGGCAGAGCGGGGATTAGAACCCAAGTCCTCTGGTTCTCAGGCCCGGGCTCTTTCCCTTAAGCCATGCTGCTCGACAGTTCTGGGCTCTCTTCTTGTCTTCCTCATCTTCTAAAAAATACTTCCTCACACCCTTCTCTTCCTCACTTATGGCTATAATAATGATTAAGGTAGTTATTAAACACTTGGTTATGTAACACTTTAAGTGCTTAGTATGGTGCTCTGCACACAAAAACCCTCAATAACTATGATTGATTGATTGGTGTTATGGTCAAGCGCTTACTATGAGCCAAGCAGTTTTCTAAGTGCTGGGCTAGATACAAGTTAATCAGATTGACCCCAGTCCCTGTCCCACATGAGGCTCTCAAAGTCTGAGTAGGAGAGAGAACAGGTATGTAATCCCCATTTTAGAGATGAGGAAACTGAGGCACAGAAAATTGAAGTGACTTGTCCAGGGTCACACCGCAGACAAGTGGTGGAGCTAGGATTAGAACTCAGGTCCTCTGACTCCCAGGCCCATGATCTTTCCACTAGGCCATGCTGTTTCACATTCATTTTTCCCCCTGCCTTCAGTACACTTCCAGCTAAATGACGACCGGCACTTTAAAGTCATTTTGTCAAAAACTGAGGTTCTCATCCATCTTTCCTAACTCCTCTCCTTGTTCTAACTTGCTCTTCAATGTTATAAACATCAACTTCCAGGTTTCAGCTGCTTATAACTCTAAAGTCGTCTTTGACCTCTCTCCCTCTCTCTCTGTGTCTCATTTTCCACTACACTCATACCGATTAAGTCCTGCCAGTTTCTTTTCACAGTATTTCACATTTTCACTTCCTTCACCAATTCCTCTTCCTCATACATTTACCACTACTACCACCACCATCTTGTTTCAAGCCTTTATGATTGCCTGCCTGGGCTTCCGTAACAGTCTCTAATGGATCTCCTTTTCCAGGAGAAAGAGCAATGTTCCACATTTTCTGTCAGAATGAGAAGAGACAAGTTGAATGGAAGGAATATTCAGGCTTCAATTTTACCTGCTTTGTTGGTCCTGTGAGGGGATTGGACAGGGTCTCTCTTTCTCAGCATATCCCATGGATTCCCTCCCTCCCTTGTCAACGTGCTAGTCCAAACCCTCCCTAGCATTGTATTCCTCACCCTCTTCCTCCTCTTCCTTCTCCTCCTCCTTCTGCTCCTTGTCCTCCTCTTTCCCTTCCTCCTTTTCCTCATCCTCCTCCTTCTCCATATTCTCCTCCTCCTCCTCCTCATTCTTCTCTGCCTCTTTCCCCTTCTCCTCCTCCTTGTCTTCTTCCTTCTCCTCCTTGTCTTCTTCCTTCTCCTCCTCCTCTTCCCCTCTTCCTCCTTCTCCTTGTCTTCCTCCTTCCCCTCCTTCTCCTTCTTTTCCTCCTCCTCCTCCTCCTTGTCATTGTCCTCCTTCTCATTCGCCTCCTTGCCTTCCTCATCTCCTTGTCTTCCTCCTCCTCCTCCTTGTCCTCATCTTCCTCCTCCTCCTCTTATTCAGTGAAACTAATAGTTTGTCTGAAACTAAAGGGGAGAAAAATCAATGTGTTGAAAAGTTTAAAAAAGAAAAGCTCAGGGACCAATAGCTTGCTAGAGGTAAAGAGAAACAGATCCTTTTCAAATCAGTCTGGATCAAAGCTCATCCCAAGAGAGCTTAGCCTTAGGAGAGCTTTAAAAATCCATCCTCAGTTTACCAAGACCATATCTTAAATATTACAAACATGTACTGCCTGTAAGTGCACAGACCTGGACATACATGGATGCAAGTGCACACAGACACACAGACACACACACACACACACACACACACACACACTCTCTCTCTCTCTTCTTTTTATTCTATCTATAGTGAGCATCTACTGGAAAAACATAAAAAAAAACCCTGGGTCCTTGAAAGAGACCCAGTGGAGCAGCCTCAGCAGGGTGTCAGAGAGCTGTTGGGAAATTTATTAATCATTCAATCCATCAATGGTACTTATTGAGCTCTTTCTGCATGCGGAGCACTGTACTAAGCGCTTGGGAGAGTCCAATACGACAGAGTCGGTAGGCCCGTTCCCTGGCGTGGGGAGATGCCCGCTAATCCTATTTCACAGCATCAGAACACAGAGCGGCATTAACTGGGTAGCGGCCATCCAGACTGGAGGTTTTATCCGGGTGAAGTGATGAAGAACGATTGTCGTGTGTGGGAGACGTGGGCTGTGGGGGTGACACGGAGAAGACACACCTCCTCTTCTCAGGAGAAGCAGATTGCATTCGCTGGAGGTTTGGAAATCTTCCTCAGGAGGAAAGCACAGCTTTGTTGCGAAGAACCGCTCTCGGCGACGATTCCGTTTCTCTCCCCTCTCCTACCGTCACTTGACAGCACCATTAATAGGCGCTAAGCAACCCGGGGAAGGGAATATAGGAATGGGGAACAAAGGCATCTTTGTGCCCTGAAATGAAGGAAAAAGAAATGGAGTTTTATGCTGAATTTCTAACAAATAAACACAAAAACCCTTTATACTAGGAAAGGAACCTTTCCCCCGTTAGACAGGATGCTTTCTTAAGAGTCTATTCTTCTTTTGATAAGCACACAGAATTCTCATTAACATCACCGAGAGTATGACGGGAAAAGAATATACCTCTCTATGTAAAAGGACTTCCTATTCTAGGAGACTCAGTTAAGAAGCATCTCTATTCACCAACAAATAACGTGGTGCTTTTTATCGCTCTCTTTTCTGGTGGAGGTTTTATTTAACGGCCATTATAAAGTCGATTTTTGTCCGGAGCCCCCTACCCAATTAAGAATTGCCAGAAATTTACACACAATTCCTTGTGTGCTTCTTAGCGAATGAACCCTCCACTGATAGAGCAGTGAGGCCTAGTGGAGAGAACATGGGCCTGGGAGTCAGAGGACCTGGGTTCTAATCCCGGTTCCAGGACTGGCCTGTTGGTCGATGTCGGAGGGAAATGTGTCCATCAGTTCTGTTGTATTGTATTCTCTCAATCACTGTGTTCTGCACATAGTAAGTGTTCAATAAATGCAAATAGATCACCTCAGTTTCCTCATCTGTAAAATGGGGATTAAATGCTTGTTCTCCCCACTACTTAGAATGTGAGCCCCATGCGGGACATGGACTGTGTCCAACCTGATTATCTTGTATCTGCCCCAGTGCTTCCTATATTGTTTGGCACATAATAAGCATTTAACAAACACTATCATTATTTTCTTAACACAGGGAAACAAGGATTTCCTGATGACACTAATAGACCTTATTAACTATTAAAGTGAAAGTGCAATGATAAATCCTCATCCAAGATATTGCATTTTTTCTAAAATAGTTTTAATTACTCTGCACTTGAAACTCCAAGTAAAAATGTTATCGTGCATTTCACTGAAAAAAACCCCTGTATTTTATCGTTATGGTTTATACTTATCGATGTAGCAGCGTGGCCTAGTGGGAAGAGCAAAGAGCTGAGAGTCAGAAAACTTTGATTCCAATCCCGTCCTGCCACTTGCCGGCCGGCAAGTCATTTATCCCTCTATGCCTCAGTTTCCTCATCTGGAAAACTGAAGAGATAATACCTGTTCTCTCTTCCCCTTAGACTGCGAGACCCTTATGGGACAGGGACTGTCTTTATCTGCTAAGAGAAGCAGCACGGCATAGTGGATAGAGCACAGGCCTGGGGGTCAGAAGGTCGTGGGTTCTAATCCTGGCTCTGCAACTTTTCTGCTGTGGGACCTTGGGCAAGTCATTTCACTTCTCTGTGCCTCAGTTACCCCATCTGTAAAATGGGGATTGAGACTGACCCAACCTGATTTGCTTGTATCTACCCCAGCATTTAGTACAGTGCCTGCCACATAATAAGTGCTTAACCAATGCCTCATTAATAATGATAAAAATTATTATTAGAGTGTTGGGTGCTTCAAAATTCCATAACAAATACCACAGCTATTATTCATATGAAATTAATTACCTGAACTTCTCTATCCAACTACATTATTTCTGCAGTGAACATTACCCCTATAAAATTATTCACTGTGTCTTTAGGAAGAAATTACAGTTCAGATTCGTGTGTGCCCACCAGTTTTCCCCTTTCTCCAATCTGACCCTGCCTATGTTTTTGCTCTAATCAGTAGATCAGCGGTGTTTATTGAACACTTACTGTGTGCAGAGCACTGAACTAAGAACCTGAGAGAGTGTGATGCGACAGAACCGGTAGTAACGTTCCCTGCTTGCAAGGATCTTAAAGTATGGATCCAAATAGGTTAACGCATTAATTTGAATTTCCAGATTGGATGATCCCCGTTGAATATCCATGGTATTCGTTCAATGCTTACTATTTGCCGGGCACTGTACTAAGCGCTGGAGTAGATACAAAATGACTGGGTTGGGCACAGTCCTTGTCCCACATGCGGCTCCCAGTTTTAATCCCCATTTCACAGATGAGGTAACTGAGGGGCACACAAGTTAAGTGACTTACCCGGGGTCACACAGCAGACAAGTGGCAGAGTCGGGATTAGAACCCAAGTCCTCCGACTCCCAAGCCCCTGCTCTTTCCACTAAGCCACGCTGCTGCTGCTTCTGCCGCCGCTTCTCTCTCAACGAGTTGAACATTGCCCGGTGACTCACTGTACCCATTTGATCGTCTCTCCTTTTAGGAGGAAATTGCACTTTGATGACAGTCAGTTTGGCTAATGGCTAGTGTAGCGGATGATGAAGAAGTTCTAGTCCCTAGGATTCCACGGCTCCCTCCTCTCCAAGGTAAAACCGGTCTAATGGCCTAATGGTACAGGGTATAATTGAATAATGGTATAATCTCTCTTCCAATGGTGGCAGGAGGTCCAGGTCTGAAGCCGTACCTACATTTCCTTTCTCAATTGGAAGATGCGTTAACTCACACTGGCCGTGACTTGGCTTTGAAAGTTATTTCCAGCCCCATACTTTGTAACCACAACATGCCAAAAATACCCAAACTCGGCTATTTCTTCTCCTTCAAGGTCTTCGATTCGTTCTAACTAAAGCAAACGTCGGAGAAGGTATTTCAGTCGGTTCACAAATCAGCAGTGTTCGACCCATCCTGCAGTGGATGGGACACAGATATTTTTTATGGTATTTATTCAGCCTTTACTATGTGCCGGGTACTGTATTAAGCGCTGGAGAGATCCAGGCTAAACATGCCCCAGATGGGGCTCTCAGCTTGAATCCCCATTTTACAGATGAAGTAAATGAGGCACAGATGAAGTGACTCCCAATCCCCAGCTCTTTCCATGAGGCCATACTTGCTAGGGACTGTAGATCCCAGCTCTTAGTACAGTGCCCCAGTGTTTAGTACAGTGCTTGGCACATAGTAAGCTCTTAACAAGTGCCATAATTATTATATTAGGAATATCTTTAATTTTGAAGTGACGCTACACCCACATGCCTTATGGTATTTTACAGGTTAGCTAGAAAGTCCCGTCCATTTTTATCGCATCAATCAATCGATCGATAGTATTTACTGAGGACTTAAGCACTGTACTAAACTCTTGGGAGAATACAGTTGAACAATATTACAGACATATTCCCTGTCCACAATGAACCTACAGTCTAGAAGGGGAGAAAAACATTAATATAAATAGTCAATCATTTATTGAGCGCTACCTGGGTGCAGAACAGTATACTAAGCACTTGGGAGAGTACAATATAACAATAAAGAAGACAGGTTCCCCGCCCACAACAAGCTTATGGTCTAGAGGGGGAGATAGACATGAATGGAAATAAATGAATTACAGATATGGACATAAGTGCTGTGGCAATGATAGCAGGGAATGAATAAAGGGAGCCAGATAGGATAAATGCTTGGAGTTAACAGACACATTCCCTCCCCACAACGAGCTTGTAATCTAAGCTCATTTTGTTGCAGGGAATGTGTCTGTTTATTGTTATATTGTACTCTCCTAAACGCTTAGTACAGTGCTCGGCAGACAAGTAAACCCTCAATGAATATGACTGAATGAATGGAGGGGGAGACAGACATTAAGATAATTTATAATATATCATTTAGAGATTTGTACTTACGTGGTATAAGGTTGAAGGTGGGGCAAATTTCAAATGTCCAAAGGTTGTAGATTCAAGTGCATAGATGACACAGAAGGGAGAGGGAGCCGGGGAAAAGAAACCTAGGAAGTGTCTGAAATAAACCTCTTTCCAGCTACCAGGATGACATCCCTGTACATCTAGGTTTAAAGGCATTAAAGCGGTCAGCACAATTAAAGCCCCCTTTGAAAAATTACTAACAGTACTTTAGACTAGAGGAAGTGCCCTCTCATTCATTCATCCATTCAATCATATTTATTGAGCGCTGACTGTGTGCAGAGCACTGTACTAAGCATTTGGGAGAGTACGATACAACAGTAAACAGACACATTCCCTGCCCACAGTGAGCTTACAGTGTAGAGGGGTAGAAGGACATTAATAGAAATAAATGCATGACAGATATGAACGTACGCGGTGTGGGGCTGGGATGGGGGGTTGAATGAAGGGAGCAAGTCAGGGTGATGCAGAAGGGAGAGGGAGAAGAGTAAAGGAGGGCTTAGTCAGGGAAGGCCTCTTGGAGGAAATGGGCCTCTCAATCCATCCAGCACATTCTCAGTTATCGACTTGGCGAATTTGGGTACGTCCTTCTTGACCGCGATAGTCTCGCTTGACCCGCGTGTGAAAAATGGGTTCCATATTCATTAGCTACCTGCTCTCGGGTCCAGGTATAAACAGTGAGTGCCGTGCTGTGATTTTTAAAGTTGATGAGCTAATGGTGATAGTAATAGTAGTATTTATTAAGCACGAATGGTAGCCTTGGAATCCCCAGAGAACATTCGTATCAATAATTAATTATGCACATATTGGTAATTTATTTCTATTAATGTCTGCCTCCCCCTCTTGACTGTCAACTTGTGTGGGAAGGGAATATGTCTGTTACATTGTTAGGTTGTACTTTCCCATGCAGAACACTGTACTAAACGCTTGGGAGAGTACAATACAGCAGAATTGGTAGACACATTCTCTGCCTGTATTTTCCAGCATGGCCTAGTGGATAGATCATGGGCTTGACTGTTAGAAGGACTTGGGTTCTAATCCCCGCTGTCAATTGCTTGCTCTGTGACTTTGGCAAGCCACTTCACTTCTCTGTGCTTCAGTTACCGCATCTGTAAAATGGGGATTAAGACTGTGAACCCCCTGTGGGACAGGGACTGTGTCCAACCTGATTAGCTTGTATCTACTCCAGCGCTTAGACATATAGTAAACACTTCACAAATACCATTATTATTATTTTTAGTTTCCATCATTCTACTACCAATTGGACAGCGTGTTCATCATTTTCGCATTTTGGTTTCCTTCATCTTTCCCATGTGCGCATTCACGGCTTCAAGGGATAATAATTATCATGGAACAATTGTGTTGTCTTCCTACCAATAAAAATCACTCTGTTCATCAGATGGTTTTCAGCACTCTTGTCTTGGTGTCCTCAATTTCAAACCAATGGGGCAGAAAGGGGCCATAGATAAATTAGCTTGTATGTGATTGCATGCTAAAATGCATTGATTTAAGATTTTTTCCCTGTTCAGCCTGACAACTAGTCTAAATAGGCTCCTGCCTCAACGAGACAGCTCGCAGACGTGACGGGTAATGACACATTCCAGATAGAAGGCTCGGAAAATTGGGAGCAGGAAACGTCGAGGAGAGGAGCCGGTAGAAAATAGAAAAAGCGTAAAAAAAAAAAAATGAAGGGTCCTGGCTTAATTGTTGTTTCGAAAGATATTTGAAATTTCGCTTGGGAAAACAACACAGTTCCCTGGGCCTTCTCCATTGCCCTTCTCTGCCCTTAGGAATCTCCATCATCTACTGTGGTGTCTTGTGATACGATCTGAGATGGCAGGCTATTGTTCAAGTCTCCGTGACAAGAGGTGAGAGTTTTGGGGAGCCCTCTCCCCACCCCCACCACCTCACTGTAACCTTGATCGGAAGGTTTGGAGAAACAAGGAGGAATCTGAGCCTTCTCTGAGATGGCCAAGAATTGAGGAGATGTTTTTACTGCAGGAGCCAATCAAGGAAAATTCTTTTCTCGTGGGCAGCAGTGAAGAAAAGGATTTAGTCATGGGCCATTAGCACTGAGACAAAATGGCGAAGATGAGCGGGCCTGCACTTGGACTTTGAAGTGGGAACAGAAGCAGCATGGCATAGTGGACAGAGCGCAGGCCTGGGAGTCAGAAGTTTGTGGATTCTGATCTCGGCTCTGCCACTTGTCTCCTGTGTGACCTTGGGCAAGCCATTTCACTGCTCTGTGCCTCAGTTCTCTCATTTGTAAAATGGGGATTGAGATTGTGAGCCTCATGTGGAACTGGACTGTGTCCAACCTGATTTGCTTGTAACCACCCGAGAGCTTAGTACAGTGCCTGTCACATAGTAAGTGCTTAACAAATACCATCATTATTATTATTATTATTATACGAAGAATTTGTACTGAGGGTCTAGGAAAGGGATGGGGTGGAGGGGATATTCATGAGTTTCTTAACAAGATGAAATTTGGTATTTGATGGGTTTCATCCGGAATGATTAAAATTTATTAATTTTACTATTATCATCATCTTCATGGTATTTTTTAAAGTGCTTACTATATGTCAAGCACTGCTTTAAGCGCTGGGGTAGATACCAATTAATCAGTTGGGACACAGTCCATGTCCCCGATGGGGATCACCATCAAAGTAGGAGAGAGAACAGGTATTGAATCCTCATTTTCCAGATGAGGCAACTGAGATCCAGAGAAGTGAAGTGACTCCCCAAGGTCACACAGTCGGTAAGAGGCAGAGCCAGGATTAGAACCCGGGTCCTCTGATCCCAGACCTGTGCTCTTTCCCCAAGGCCATGCTACTTCCCCTTATCAGAGGTTGGTATGTGCTTGTGTCAGAGGATGGACCTTCTTTTTTCTTTTTTAAAACTAAATGCTGTATTGAGTTCTGGGGCATATACAAGCAAATCAGGCTGGACATAGTCCCTGTCCCACTTGGGGCTCACAGTCTTAATCCCTATTTTACAGATGAGATAACTGAGGCGCAGAGAAGTTAAGTGACTTGTTCAAGGTCACACAGCAGCCAAATGGCATTGTTGGGATTAGAACCCACATCCTCTGACTCCCAAGCCCGGGCTCCAGAGCTGGTAGACATGATTCCTGCCCACGAGAAGCTTACAAGCCTAGCGTAAGCGACTATACGAATGATCCACTCTGGGGATCCCGGGAGGTTTAATTGGATCAAATCCAATTCTACTTCCTTTCTTGGTAAGAGAATTGAAATTATTTTGACTGCCTTCAATCATTTAAATCATATGCTTGAACTGGCAGTTCTTGAATGTTCATATGACACTGCTAGTCTAAACAAGCCACGGGAAGAAAAGAGGAAGTCGCAGCGCGGGGAGACAACAGGGCCGAGAAGATGGCTCATGGTTTCTGTTTCTGCCACCATGAAGTCATCACTTCATGTCTTAAAGTAATAATAATAGTAATTGTGGTATTTATTAAGCAATTACCGATTTATTACATTTCAAGTGCTCTTCTAAGGGCTGGAGAAGATACAAGGTAAGCAGGTTGGACACAGTCCCTATCCTACTCAAGACTCCAAATCTAAGTAGAAGGAACAACAGGTATTGAATCCCCACTTCACAGATGAGATAACTGAGGCACAGAGAAGTTTTGTGACTTGTCTAAGGTCACGCAACAGTCATGTCGGTGTAGCTGGGATTAGAATCCAGGCCCCTCAACTCCCAGGCCCGTGCTCTTTCCACTAGGCCACCCTGCTCCTCTAAAGTCACAGGTGATGCCTTTGGATAAAGTGGGGTGAGGAGATAAATTAAAACCTTCTCTTTCATTCATCTTGGGTGAAAGATTTCTGGAAACCATGATCAAGGAAGATTCCATGTCTCCTTTATTAAATGGAATAGGTATATTTTCAGCTCTGACTGTTCCCCTTTTTTTACACTGATTGTGTCTGTGGACCACAGCCCAGATCAGAGATCCTTAATGAGGCTGAGAGGTGAATTTTCCCATTAGGATCAAAAAAAAAAAAAAGAAGAGAAAAAAGAAAGCAATACATCGGGATGTACTATCAGGATCCAATCAAATTAATATGGTGATAAATTTTCCTACAAGAACTCAGGTACTAAGGAGTTGTAATCTTGGAATCTATTGCTCTCTCAGACTGCTTGAGGGCAAATATCGTATCTACCCACCTTATTAAACTCTCCCAAGCACTTAGTAATAATAATAATAATAATGTTGGTATTTGTTAAGCGCTTACTATGTGCAGAGCACTGTTCTAAGTGCTGGGGTAAACACAGGGGAATCAGGTGGTCCCACGTGGGGCTCACAGTCTTAATCCCCATTTTACAGATGAGGGAACTGAGGCCCAGAGAAGTTAAGTGACTTGCCCACAGTCACACAGCTGACAAGTGGCAGAGCTGGGATTCGAACTCATGAGCCCTGACTCCAAAGCCCATGCTCTTTCCACTGCGCCACGCTGCTTCTCTGTACAGTGCAGTGTAGTACAGTGTAGTACAGTGCTCTGCACACGGTGAGTGCTCACTAAGTGCGTTTGATTGATTGACTGCACTGTATTATAGTCAGTCTTTGGTGAGAACGAGGTAGCAGTAGCAGGAATAGAATTTACTAGGCGCTTACTATGTACAACGCACTGCACTGAACCCTGGAAATGAATACATTAAGTGGGATTTGGTCCTGTTCCCAGATCCTCAGAGGCCCCGCTGTTTTCAAATAGGTCAAGGGGATTGCATATAAAGAAAAGGGAAGTCACATTTCCCGGGAAGCAATGGTGCTGACCCGTGACCTCTCTGCACCCAGGTAGGGATGTTCTGAGCGGCGCTGCATCACCGGACTTTTCTTGCTGCACCTTAAAAGTTCTTTCAACTCCTCCCTGGTCGAAAGGCCTTGGGGATGGGATCTTCCTAGCCAGTAATAGCAGTTAGATTGTGAGCCCGTCATCGGGCAGGGATTGTCTCTATCTGTTGCCGAATTGTACATTCCAACCGCTTAGTACAGTGCTCTGCACATATTAAGTGCTTAATAAATGTTATTGAATGAACGAATGGATATTGCTGTTTCTATTTATTAATAATGATGCTACTGATCTCTGTTTACTTGTTTTGATGTCTCTCTCTCTCTCCTTCTACACTGTGAGCCCGTTGTGCGCAGGGATTGTCTCTATCTGTTGCTGAACTGTACTTCTCAAGCGCTTAGCACAGCGTTCTGCACACAGCTAAGTGCTCGATAAATTAAGAGAAGCAGCTTGGCTCAGTGGAAAGAGCCCGGGCTTGGGAGTCAGAGGTCATGGCTTCAAATCCTGGCTCAGCCACTTGTCAGCTGTATGACTTTGGGCAAGTCACTTCACTTCTCTGGGCCTCAGTTACCCCATCTGTAAAATGGAGACTAAGACTGTGAGCCCCACATGGGACAACCTGATCACCTGGTTTCTTCCCAGTGCTTGGCACATAGTAAGCGCTTAACAAATGCCATCATTATTATTAAATACAACTGAGTGAATGAATGAATAAATGAAGCGCTTACTATGTGCCAAGCACTGTTCTAAGCGCTGAGCAGCACTAGTAATCATCGTAACCGTAGTAGTGATCGTAACAGCCGTGGTAGTAGTGACATAAATCTGTTATACTGTACTCTCCCAAGTGCTTAGCTCAATGTTCCGCACACAATAAGACCTAAATAAATATGGCTGATTGATTGATAGTAGCAGCGGAATTAGTAGCAATAGTAGGAGAAGTAATGATATTTATTAAAAGCCTATTGAGTGCTAACCTCTACTAAGCACAACAGGAATAAAACACCTCGGCCTTGCCCTCGGGAAGTCGACAACTAATGGGGAAGACAGACCCACGCAAAAATACTTATAAATAGTAATAATGGCAGCAGCAGCCGTGGTAATAATGCCCATCCACCTCCACATCAAACAAAAACTCACCATGGGCTTTAAAACACTCCATCACCTTGCCCCCTCCTCCCTCACCTCGCTGCTCTCCTACGACGACCCAGCCCCCCCACTTCGCTCCTCTAATGCTAACTTTCTCACTGTACCTTGAACTCATCTTTCTCCCCGACGACCTCTCGCCCACATCCTATCTCTGGCCTGGATTGCTCTCCTCCTCGTATCCTCTCTCCCCTTTTGAAGCCTTCTGAAGACCTCCAAGAGGTCTTCCCTGTCTAAGCCCTCCTTTCCTCTTCTCCCTTTCCCTTCTGCGTCACCCTGACTTGCTCTGTTCATTCATCGCCCCTTCCCAGCCCCACAGCACTTATGTCCTTATCTATCATTTATTTATTTATATCAATGTCTGCCTCCCCTTTAGACTGTAAGCTTACGTGTGCAGGGAAAGCTTCTGTTAATTGCTGTATTGTTCTCTCCCAAGAACTTAGAACAGTTCTCTGCACACAGTAAGCACTCAACAAATACCATTGATTGATTGATTGAAACAAAAATATTACTGACTCTTTTTAATGGCATTTGTTAAGCCCATTCTCTGTGCCATGCCCTGTATTAAACACTGGGATAAAATGGGTCGGACACAGTCCGTGTCCCACACGGGGCATAATCCTCATTTTACAGACGAGGTAACTGAGGCTCAGAAAAGTTAAGTGATTTGCCTGAGGTCACACAGCAGGCAAATGGCAGAGCCAGGAGTCAAATCTTGGTATTTACTGAGGGTTTTCTGTATGCAGAGCACTGTCCTAAACTCTTGCAATAATACAATAAAACAGACAAGATTCCTGCCTCAAAGGAACTAACAGTGTCAAGCTAGGGAAGAAAATAGCCTTTACTTGTTACCCAGTGACTCATTTAGGTTCAAATTTTCCCATTTCATGTGGGTGTGGAAAACCTACTGTTGTTAGAGAGGTTGGTGTGTAAAGAGCCTCTCACGGACCAAATGGCTGAGGTCGGCTCTCTTCCACAAAGTGGAGAAGATTATGTCATAACACCATAATTCAGGGCGTGAGTCGACGTTGGTTCAAAAGGCAGTCAAAAAGACTGCGAGACCAAAGGATGAAGTTTGCCTAGGAAATAATCTTTACTGTCTCCGTCGTATGGAAGGCGGATTTATTTTTGAATCAAGAATGTAAATGTCTGAGCCAGTGACCACACTTAGGGCTTCAAATACTTAATGAAAGTTGGCAAAAGCTCATGCGCTGCTCTGTAAACCTGCCTCTCAAAATGTCAAAATGGAGATTTCTTCCTTCCTCCTCTAATTCAGCACTCGGGGACTGATGTTTAGGCTTCTTGCTACAGTCTCGTTTCCTTCACTGTAATGTCTTAGACAACGGCCACTTACTTATGCGAGCGATAAACAGCCGGAAAGGGCTTAGATAGACGGTGAGCTCACTGCGGGCAGGGAATGTGTCTGTTCTATTGTTATATCGTCCTCTCCCAAGCGCTCAGTACAGGGCTCTGCATGTGGTAAGCGCTTGATCAGTGAACCTTTAGCTTGTAGAGAAAACGACAAAAAAATTAAGCACGCTGTCACCAGGGAGTGATTCTCTCTGAGGAAAAGTTTCAGACAGAAAGAGAGACAGGGAGGCAGAAGAGAATACGGCTCCCGACACGGCAAACGTTAAGCATGACAAACACGTTGTGTTGTGCATAATGTGGCATGGCCTCTGGGTCTCACAATGGCTCTTTCAGACACACACACACATCATCAGTCTCATCTTCTCAGAATGTAACAACTATACAAAAACAATAGTAGTGGTATTTGTTAACTACTTACCGCACCAAGCACTGTTCTAAACACTGGGGTAGGTACAAGATAAACAGATTGTACGTTGCCCCTGTCTCAAATGGGGTTCACATTATAAGGGAGGGGGAGAATCGACAAATAAATCAGTGGTATTTATTGAGTGCTTAATAATAGTAATATATTATATCATATCATAATATAATTCAATATATTATATATTATTATTAAGTGTTTAGTATAGAACACTATACTGAACAATAATAATAATAATAATATTATTATGGTACTTGTTAAGCACATACTATGTGCCAAGCACTGTTCTAAGCCCTGAGATAGATACTAGGTACTCAGTTGAGAACACATTTCGAAAAGGTATTTCACCCCCATCCAAGCACTTAGTACAGTGCCCTACACACGGTAAATCCTAAATAAATGTGACTGAATGAATGAATGAGTTATTCAGATGAGGTAACTGAGGCTCAGAGAAGTGAAGTGACTTGCCCAAGATCACACAGCTGACAAGTGGCAGAGCTGGGTTTAGAATCCAGGTTCCCTGACTCCTTTAGGCCCATTTTCTATCCACTAGGCCATGCTACTTTTCCATACAGATAATTTAGGAGAAATTCACCATTTACACAGGTTGAAAGCCACACCGGAGATCCAGAATGCAATCTGTCATTCATCGGATAATGGCTACACTCACCTGCGTAACTTTTGAAATGTTTCCCCTGCACGATCTGCTTTCGGGGTTATAATACCGTAGAGCTGAGAGTGTCAGGAAAATATCTTTAGGCCACAAGAGTTTAATCGGGCTCACATGTAGAAGACAAGAAATAAAATCAATGGCAGGATAAAGTTCAGTCCCTATCTCCTGCCTTGGAGACAAAAAGATAGGCCTCTGGTTTATCATCAGAACTAAATGACATGGACCTAAACCATCAGAAACTCAGAAGGACCCAGGTTCTAATCCCTGCTCTGCTACTTGTCTGCTGCGTGACCTGGGGCAACTCACTTTTCTGTGCCCCACTTACCTCCTCTGGAAATTGGGAATTTAAGACTTTAAGCCCCATGTGCAACATGGATTGCATCCCACCTGATTAGCTTGAATCTATCCCGGTGTTTAGTACGGTGCCTGGTACATAATAAGTGCTGAACAAACACCATAAAAAAGAAAAGTCAGAGTAGGAGGCGTGGAATGAGGGGATGTTGGGGAGGGAAAGAATGCAAAATGAAGAATATTGAATGAGTCTTTTTTGGATACCTTCTCCACATTCCCCTCAAAACCTCCTTTCATTTATAATTTAGAATTTGAACTAATTCCTCACGAGAAATGCCAATTCTGCTCCCCTCCCAGGAGGAATTCCAATCCTACTCCCCTCACCCAGTTCTGGAGTTTCTCTTAATCTTTTCATAATGTTCTGTTGCTTAGAGAGGCCATTTAAGGTCCTCTTTGATGTTGGCTACTGAGCTGCAAATGACGTCATCTATGTTACATGTCGCTTCTCCTGCACATCATACCTTCTTAGGCAACATTTTGAGGAAGTCGTTTGAAACTGTCCCAATTTAGAACATTTCTTCTGGGGGATCCTAAATAATAATAACTGTGGTATTTGTTAAGTGCTTACTATGTTCCAAGCACTGCCTCAATTCCCTCATCTGTAAAATGGTGATTAAGACTGTGAGCCCTGTTTGGGACTGGGACTGTGTTCAATCTGATTATTTTGTACTTACCCCAGAGCTTAGTACAGTACCTGGCACTTGATAAGTGTTTAACAGATACCATAATTATAATTAATCATCACTATTAGAGTTGCAGTGATGTGAGGGCTACAATCAGAATTGCGGGGGAACAGAGATTGTTAGCTCATTACTGGCAGCGGATTCGTCTGCTAATTCTGCTGCATTGTACTGTCCCAAACACTTAGTACAGTGCTTTACAGAACGCACATAGTAAGCGTCCAATAAACACCACTGGCTGATTGACTGATCGATCGGCCGATGTCACGTCGGCACCGGTGGGTTCTAAAAACTTCCACGCAAACATCTAATGGGGAAAATTGTCCTAGTGACAGCGCCGAAGTGAATGGTTCTCTTCTCCCCTGAACTTCACAATGAGGAGATGGAGAGGGAAACGCGTTTACTTTCCTGTGACAGTTCCCATTTCCATAATTATGGCCCATCACTTGGGTTATCGTGAGGCTTAGGCACTCAGAAGAGCATCAGGAGGCTGGATCATTTTTAGACCGAGCCATAATTGGGATTGGGAAGAGACTTGGCAGGCCACTCTATCTCATCCCCAATAAGCATGGTACTCCCCAGTCTAGCAGGAGCTAAAATTGGATCTGTGTTGTTTCTTTAAAAAAAAAATTGCAGCAAATCGCTCGGTTAATTAAGGTAGATGAAGATGTAAACGCACACGCCAAATACTGCTCTGGGACAAAATTGACATTCGGATGACATTGAATGGGTCGGCTTGATGGAAATTCTCTGCAGAGAAAGGCAAGGGCCTGTTCTGGTTTTCTTGAGATGGGGAGAAGGAGACCGTGCCAGAGGTAAGAAGGAGAGGTAGAGAAGCAGCGTGGCCTCGTGGAAAGAGTACGGACCTGGAATCAGAGGACTTGGTTTCTAATCCTGGTTTGGGGTGTTTTTATGGTATTTGTGAAGCTCTTACTATGGGCCAGGCACTGTTCTAAGCATTTGGGTAGATAGAAAGTAATCAGATTGGACACAGTCTGGGGCTCACAGTCTTAATCCTCATTTTACAGATGAGGTAACTGAGGCCCAGAGAAGTGAAGTGACTTACTCAAGGTCACAGAGTGGGCAAGTGGAGGAGATGGAACTAAAACCCAGGACCTTCTGGCGCCCAGGCCCAGGCTCTATCCAGTAGGCACATTGGTTCTCAAATGGATCTGTGGTTCTGCCACTTACCAACTATGTAAACTTGGGCAAGTCACTTCACTTCTCTGGGCCTCAATTACCTCATCTGTACGCATATTAATTCTCTTGTATCCACCCCAGCGCTTAGTACAGTACCTGATACACAGTAAGTGCTTAACAAATACCATAAAAAATGGTGGGGGAAAAGAGAGGGGAGGGAGAGAATGATCTCCCTCTAAAACAGCAGCACTGCCTAGTGGAATGAACACAGGCCTGGGAGTTGCAGGACCTGGGTTCTATTCCTGACTATGTCACTTGCCTGCTGTGTGACCTTGGGCAAGACACAATTTCTTTGTGCCTCAGTTCCCTCATCTGTAAAATGGGGATTCAATGCTTGGTCTCCCTCTAACTTAGACAGTGAGCCCCGTGAGGGGCTTGATTATCTTGTATCTCCCTCAGAGCTTATCAGTGCTCGACACATAGTAAGAGCTTTACAAATAGCAGAGTTATTATCATCTTGGTACCTTTTTCATTCATTCATTCATTCAATAGTATTTATTGAGCGCTTACTATGTGCAGAGCACTGTACTAAGCGTTTGGAATGTACAATTCAGCAACAGATAGAGACAATCCCTGCCCATTGATGGGCTTACAGTCTAATCGGAGAGAAAGACGGACAAAAAGAAGACAACTTAATCACGATAAATAGAATCAAGGGGATGTACACCTCATTAACAAAATGAATAGGGTAATAAAAATATATACAAATGAGCACAGTGCTGAGAGGAGGGGAAAGGAGAGGGGGAGGAGCAGAGGGAAAGGGGGGAAAGGGGGCTTAGCTGAAGGGGGAGCAGAGAGGGAGCAGAGGGAGCAAAGGGAAAAGGGGAAGCTCAGTCTGGGAAGGCCTCTTGGGGGAGGTGAGCTCTCAGAAGGGGTTTGAAGAGGGGAAGGGAGTTAGTTTGGCGGAGGTTAGGAGGGAGGGCATTCCAGGACAGCGGGAGGACGTGGGCCAGAGGTCGACAGCGGGATAGGTGTGAACCGGGGACAGTGAGGAGGTGAGCGGCAGGGGAGCGGAGCATGCGGGGTGGGCAGTAGAAAGACAGAAGGGAGGCGAGGCAGAAGGGGGTGAGCTGATGGAGAACCTTGAAGCCCAGAGTGAGAAGTTGTTGTTTCATGTGGAGGTTGATAGGCAACCACTGGAGGGGAGTGACATGCCCAAAGCATTTCTGCAGGAAGATGATCTGGGCAGCGGAATGAAGAATAGACCGGAGTGGGGAGAGACAGGAGGAAGGGAGATCAACGAGGAGGCTGACACAATAATCCAGCCTTTCCAAACCAAGTCTGATTGTTGGCCACAGAATTCCCTAGTGCAGAGTTTTCAAAATGAATTTCAACTTTCGATGGGGTTATGTTCATTCACTGGAAATACAGTTACTGGTTCTCTAGGAGAAAGCCTTCTACAAGATCTCATTTGGCTTTTGAGTCCTTGAGCCCAACTGCTACTAGAAAAATCACATTTGGCAGAGTTAAGTGCAAATGAGTTGTGCATTCCCCTTCTAATGTCTGCATGTTTAGAAAGCTTGGGAATGAAACAAATGAAAGAATAGCTTTTGGGCTCGATTGATAAAAACGGGACTAATTCTGCCCGTTTTAAAAAATAAAAGGAAGTTAATGCGGCAAGAAAGGCACGAGGGCTGAAAAACACTTACCTCTGAGAGAATCTAGCAGCTCTAATCCTTTTTCCTCTTTCTTCGGCAGGAAACACGATGGGATTTTCCAACTGGGCCCTGATTTTATACTTCGCCTAGACCTTGTCTGTTTATAGAGAACAGAATGATTATCCAGATAATTTGATCAGTGTAGGCACACAACTGGATAGTCGTGGCCACACAAGTGTTTTTCCAGAATTACCTGGTAATTTCCTTATTTCTCCATTTGATTTTGCTTTCATGGACCTAGATCACAATTCTAGTAAACGCTACATGCTTTGTACATACTCAGTTTTTTTTAAAAAAATAGTGAAACTGTTCATTTAATTGAACCGTTAAAACCCAAATGGGCCTGATCAAATTATCCAGATGCAGCACTCACTGACTACCTGTTGTCTTGGGAGAGCCGTTTAATGAAATCCACTCCATTGACAAGAAGTAAATAGTAAGTTACAGTTCCCGGAGTTTGGGTCAGATCTACAACTCTCTGGATTTAAGACTATCTACTGATCGATCCGTCAGTATCAATCAATCAAATGTATTTATTGAGTACTTCCTATGTGCATAGAAAGGTCATGGGTTCTAATCCCAGCTATACCACCTGTCTGCTTTGTGACCTTGGGCAAGTCACTTAACTTCTCTGTGCCTCAGTTCCCCCATCTGTAAAATGGGTATTAGGACTGTGAGTCCCGTTTGAGTTGGGGACTGTGTCCAACCCAATTATCTTATTTCTACCCCAGCTATTAGAACAGTGCCTGGCACATAGGAAGCACTTAAAAAATATTATAATTATTATTATCATTTCAAAATGCTTGGGAGAGTACAAGAGAATTAGCAAAGATGTTCTCTGTCCGTAATGAGTTTACAGTTTAGATAGGGAGACAGACATTAATTTGAAAAAATGCTTCATAATATATAATTGACGGATACGTACATACGTATTGGTTCTAATCCCAACTCCATCCCTAGTCTGCTTTGTGACCTTGAGCAAGTCACTTCACTTCTTTGGGCCTCAGTTACTTCATCTGTAAAATGGAGATTGAGATTGTGAGCCCCACATGGGACAGGGATTGTGTCCAACTCGATTTGCTTGTATCCACCCCAGCACTTAGTACAGTGCCCGGCACATAGTACTTAACAAATACCATTATTATTAGTAGCAGTATATTTATATCAATGTCTCTCTCCCCCTCTAGACTGCCAGTTCACTGTGGGCAGGGTCTATTATATTATCGTATCGTACTGTCCCGGGAGCTTAGAACCCATGACCTTCTGACTTTCAGGCCCAAGTGCCTGTGGGCAGGATCTGAGGTCATAGGTGAAGCAGTAGGGAGAGAAAAAGAGAGGTTAGTCAGGGAAGGCTTCCTAGAAGAGATAAAATGTTAGTTGGGGCTTGAGGTTGGGGAGAGTGCTGGTCTGTCAGAGGGGGAGGGAGTTCCAAGCAGAAGAGAGGGTGCGAGCACAAGGTTGGCAGTGAGACGGCACTTGATGGGCTCTCTCCCCGACTACCTTACCTCACCGATTTCCTACTACAACCCAGCCAATGCCAACCCACCCACTGCATCTCCATCTCGTCTGGCTTGTCGACGACCCCTTGCCTACATCCGGCCTGGAACTCCCTCGCCTCTTCATATCCGACAGACCGCTGGTCACCCCACCTTCAAAACCCTCCTAAAAATCCCGTCTCCTCCTAGGGGCCTTCCCCGATTAAGCCCTCATTAACCTCGTGGGCAGTGAATATGTCTGTTATATTGCTTTGCCGGCCTCTCCCAAGCGCTTAAACACAATGCTCTGCACCTAGTAAGTGCTCAACAAATACCATCGATTTATTGATTCCCCCTATTCCCTCTCTCTTTTGTGTTGTCTATGCATTTGGATCTGTACTTTTTAAGCTCTTGCTACTCATCCCCCACTCAACCCCACAGCACTTACGTACATATCCGTAATTTATTTCAATGTCCATCTCCCCCCGTAGACTGTAAGCTCCTTGTGAGCAGGGAACATGCCTTCCAACCCTTCTGCATCGTACTCTTCCAAGAGCTCTGTACTATATAGTACTCTGAGTTCAGTAAGCGCTCAAAAGCTACCTACCCGGCAATGAAAAGAGACCACATTTCTCAAAATCAGCTGACGTGACTAGAAGTATCATTTGACGTGATGGTGCATAAGGAGAAAAAATAAGATAAAGGAAAGATAAATTGAGTAAAATATGATCAGGTGACCCCATCAAATTTCCCAGAGATGTGGTGAAAATAACGCTGTAAACACCCACTGGAATCCTTATGGTGAAATAATTCATCTCCAAGACATCAAATCGCATTTATTGTTTCTCTCCCTCCCCCCACCCTAATCCCGCTATTCCCTTCGCCTCTTGCTTTGTTGGGGGGCTTGGAGTAAAGCCCCAAACGAAATGTGGAAAACAATGGAAACATTAAAGGAAAATGCCACGCTCATCATGAATGAATGCCTTTGTGACTCTGGGAATGGGGAAGACAGTGATGTCCCTGTTGGGAATAATTGAAAATTTCCACTGAGAAAAGGATCCTTATTGGAACAGAAACAATCCTCTTTAAGGGCTCCTCCTTGGGAGCTCAAGACACAGGATGGCAGGCTCCTCGTGAAGAAATGAGATGTGTTGATTCGGAAAGTAAAAAAGCTACTTCTGTTGGTTTTTCTGTAAATGTCATGTGCAATAAATTATTCGGTAGTCTGAAGATCACTTTGCAAGTAAAAACGTTTAGATTGTCATTTCCTCCAGATGAATTGGTGTATATTCCCGGCCTTTGACTTGAGGAACTCTTCCCTTGAACGAAATGCAGTATATTAATCGACGATGTGGCGAAATCCTACAAACACACACGTGAGAATTTAAAACCAAATTTGAATCCGCAAGTCCTATATACATTATACATTTGCGCCTGCCACAGAAGAGAACAAAATAATTCCTCCATAATCATCATCATCATCAATGGTGAGCTACTGAGCACTTACTGTGTACTAAGCATTTGGGAGAGTACAATACAACAATAAGCAGTCACATTCCTTGCCTGCAGTGACTTTCAGGAGAGAGGAGGGAGACAGACATTGATGTAAATAAATGAATAATGATTTTATAAATAAAAGTGATGATATGGATGCTCTGTAAATCCAACCATATCCAATGCCTACACCACAGAACCCATATGAGTCCCTTTCAGCCCATCTCCAGAATCCTCTGCTTCATCAAATGGGCCAGAGAACAACTTTCCCAATCAAGTGATCAATCAGTGGTATTTACTGAGAGCTTACTATGTGCAGAGCACTGTACTGGGCACTTGGGAGGGTACATTACAACAGAATTAGCAGACACGTTCCTTGCCTTTAACGAGCTAACAGTCTTCAGAGCTCTCAAGAGATCCTGCCTCCTCCACTGTGTAGCCCCAATTAATTCCCTCCTTTCCAGGGTATGCCAGCCCAATAACCGCCATTAGCACTTACATGCATGATTAGTTTTATAATGGAAGCTCGGACCTGGGAGTCAGAAGGACCAAGGTTCTAATCCTGCCTCCGCCACTTGTCTGTTGCATGAGAGTGGGTGAGTCATGAAGCTTCTCTGTGCCTCAATTCCCTCATCTGTAAAATGGGGATTAAGACTGTGAGCCTCATATGGGAGTGGGACTGTGTCCAACCTGATTACCTCGTGTCTACCCTGGTGCTTAGAACAGTGCTTAAGTAAGAGCTTTAAATGCCATCATCATTATTATTATTATGTGTTAAGCACTGTTCTAAGGACTGGGGAGGATACAAGATAATCAGGTTGTACACAATCCCTGACCCATATGGGTCTCACAGTCTAAGTTGGAAGGAGAACACGTATTGAATTTAACAAGTGAGGAAACTGAGGGAAGGAGAAGCTAAGTGACTTTCCTAAATCACACAGCAGGCGAGTGGCAGGACTGACATTAGAACCCAGGTCCTCTGATCATCAGAATCGTGCTCTTTCTACTAGGTCACTTTGCTTCCATTGTTGAGATCCTGCTAACCCTCACGTTAAGGAAAAATCATGCTAGATGCAAATTAATGAGGTCGGACACAGTCCCTGTCCCACATGGGGCTCCTAGTCTTAATCTTAATCCCCATCTCCCAGATGAGGTAACTAAGGCCCAGAGAAATGAAGGGACTTGCCCAGTGTCACAGAGCAGACATGTGGTAGAGCCGGGATTAGAACCCAAGTCCTAATCTGGGAGTTAGCTTGTACCAGGGCTTTCAGTGGTTTGGTCTGGGACCTTGTCCAGAGTCCTGGCCCTTGTTGCGCTGAGCTTGGCCTAGTGGAAGGAAAACGGGCCTAGGACTCTGAGAACCTGGGATCTAATCCTTGTTCTGTCACCTGCCTGCGGTGTAAACCTTGGGAGTGTCACTAAACCTGTCTGGGCTCCCGTTTCTTCCTATGCAAAATATGGATTAAATACCTGTTCTCCTTCCTACTTAACGTTTGAGCCTGAGGAGGGACAGGGACTGGTTTTAACTGGATTATCTCTTGTATTTACTCTAAGGCTTCAATACTTGGCACTGTTGGGGGGAAGGGGTGGTAATCAGGAACGTCAGAGGTGTGAGGAACATCTGGTCCTTACCGTCAGATCAGGAAAACCCAGGGGTGGTAGGAGTCGATATCTATTCTTCAGACTTTCCCATCTCCTTTGCTCTCAGGTGTTTTCAAGGTGAGCAAGTTGTCCTCAGTGAGCTAGATTCCCACTGGCCAGTTTTCAGAGCCCCAGCACAGACTAAGTGCTCTGGAAAATTGTGGGCAGGAAATGTGTCTGTTTATTGTTATGCTGTACTCTCCCAAGAGCTTAGTACAGTGCTCTGCACAAAGTAAGCACTCTGTAAACACGGTGGACTAAGTACTGATGCCCTGAGAGCAGCCAAAACAAAAAACTAAAACAAAACCAAAAACCTAGCTGCACATTATCAAAGAAATGGCTTTCATCCAACCTGGGCAAAATTTGTTGGAAACGTTCCTGAGAGTTTGCAAGTTTCACTTTGATTTGATTCCAAATGAGGCTAAGGAGACGCGTGGATTGTGAAGTTTTCATTGGAAGGAGCATCAGATTTGCCCTGTGGCAGACTCAGCCCTTGACGCCCTGTCCTCTCTCCTCAGAAAGACACATTTCTACCTTTCCAAAGTTTGAACTCTGCATTAGCGCAAGAGAATCTCTCTTTCACATCAGATTTTCCATGGGGATGTGGAGTGCTTTCAATCAATAGTTGCTTATCTCGAATTTCAGTCGGCCACTCCAGATTTTGAAATCCAGGTTTGCCTTTTGTCAGCGTTTATGCTGCGGCCGAAGTGACACCTCTAACAGTGTCCAACTTTCCTGCTTTGGTATGTGAGAAGTGCAGTAGACCGGGATCCATAATCCTATTATTAATAATAACAATAATAGTGATAATGACTATATTTACTAAGCACTTAGGCTATTCCAAGCACTGTGCTAAGCACTAGAGCAAATACAATCGGATCAGACACAGTCTCTGGTCACCAAGGGGCTCAGAGTCTAAGGGAAAGCGAGACCCTCTTCCTACTCAGTGTTGAATCCTAATCAATAAATCCATCAATCAGTGGTATTTATTGATTACTCATTATGTGTAGAGCTTGTACTAAGAACTTGGGAGAGTACAATGCATATGATAGACACAATCCCTGCCCTCAGGTAGGTTACCGTACTGACAAGGAGATCATCAAATTGGCTTCTTCTGTCTCTCTCTAATAATAATGATGATGATGATGATGGTATCTGTTAAGGGATTACTCTATGTCAAGCGCTGTTCTAAGTGCTGGGGTAGATCCAAGCTAATCAGATTGGACATAGTCCCTGTCCCACATGGGGCTCACAGTCTTAATCCCCATCTGACAGATGAGGTGACTGAGGCACAGAGAAGTGAGGTGACTTCCCCAAGGTCACCCAGCAGGCAAGTGGCAGAGCCAGATTTAGAACCCATGTCCTTCTGACTCCCAGGCCTGCGCTCTATCCACTAGGCAATGTTGCTTCTCTAGATTGTGAGCTCCATGTGGGCAGGAACCGGGTCTATCAACTCTGTTGTACTCTCCTAATTGCTTAGTACAGTGCTCTACACACAGTAAGTGCTTAGTAAATGTCATTGATGGATTGATTCTGTCCAAGTGACTCCAGAGTTTATACTTCCAAGAGCCCTGAGATAATGAGGTGAAGTACAGAAGGAAGTCTGTACTTCAGGGCAGGGCAGGACATTGCCAAGAAATCCATCTAAACAACAGTAATAATTATTGTGGTATTTGTTAAGCACTTACTACATCCCAAGCACTGTACTAAACTCTGGGGTAGACACAAGCTAATTAGGTTGGACCCGATCCCTGTCCCACAAGGGGTTTGCAGTCTCAATCCCCATTTTACAGATTAAGTAACTGAGGCGCAGAAAAGTGATTTGCTCAAGGTCACACAATAAACAAGAGGCAGAGCCGGGGTTAGAACCCATGACCTTTGGACTCTCAGGCCAGTGGTTTATCCCCTACTCTGTGCTTCTTTGCGGTAATCCAATAATCTATGTAGAGATTCCCAGAGCTCTCCAAAAATTCTCCTTGCTCTTGGACTTTGAGGACCTGCTACTGCTATTTTCAGTAATAATAACGATGATGGTATTTTGAAACACCTACTATGTGCAAGGCAATATACTAAGTGCTGGGAAAGATACAGGCTAATTAAGTTAGACACAATCCCCGTCCCTCTCAAATGGGAAAGTTGGCTGCGTGAAAAGAACCCCATTTTTCTCTTCTTGAAGAGAGAGCTTTAGTTCCAGCAATTATAATTCAGGGATATAAAAGGCGCTGAATTTCTGGATAGACTCTCTTTTCTTCCTCTCTGCATTCTCCTCTCCTCCTCACTCTAACCCGGACACGAGTTATTCAAGTAAAGCACTTGGGAAAACAACCTGGGAAAAAGACCAACCAAGTCTTACTGTTAAGAAGCAGCGTGGTCTTGTTGAAAGAACACTGGCCTGGGAGTCAGGGGACCTGAGTTCTAATCCCAGATCTGCCACTCACCTGCTGTGTGACCTTGGACGAGCCACTTCACTCTCTGTCCTGTAGCTTTCTCATCTGTAGAATGGGGATTGAAACCTGCTCCCTCTTAGACTGTGAGCCTGGACTGTGACCGCGCTGCTTCTTAACAGTAAGACTTGGTTGTCCCTCATTTCCTCCTCTTAGACCCCTCCTCTTCCACCCTCTCCATCTCCCACTGTCCTTCTCTGTCCCTTTTACTTCCACCGAGATCCCCTCACCCCTTTCCTCAGGGTGATCCTTCACCTCCCCGTCCCATTTCCTATTTAAATAACATTTAAGGGCTTACTCTGTGCCAGGTACTGTACTAAGCACTGGGGTATTTCCAAGCTAATCAAGGTTGGACACAGTCCCTGTCCCACAAGGGGCTCACCATCTTAATCCCCGTTTTACAGATAACTGAGGCCCAGAGAAGTTAAGTGACTGTCCCAAGAACACGCACACCTATTCCGTCTCCCAGATTTCATGGGTGCTGCAGCTCAAGAGAGCTGAACTTTGCCAACTCTGTTCTCAATCTATTTCACCCCTTCTAACCCCTTCGGAGGCAAACCCCTCTTCCATCTCTCCTAGTTGCCCCTACTCAGAAAGACAAAGATGGAAACTCACTGGGTCTCTTCATTCTCATCCACATTCACACCGTCGGGAGCTGGTGTGATCTTGGGCAAGTCACTTCACTTCTCTGTCCCTCAGTTTCCCATCTGCAAAATGGGGATTTAATTCCTGTTCTCCCTCCTACTTAGACTGTGAGCCCCAAGTGGGACCTGATTAACTTATATCTACTACGGTGCTTGACACATGGTAAGCACTTAACAGGTACCACAATTATTACTACTCAGCCACTGCCCAGTTTTCCACTCTCCTGACTTACGTTTCATGGGTCATAGTAAGTGTGTGTTACCCTGCATATTTGCATGAAGCTTAGTGAGTAGTATCAACAATTTGAATCAGTCACAAAAACATAGACTATGTATGTGTATATATATACATATATAACTACATGTAATTAATATTGGTATTTGTTAAGCGCTTACTATGTGCAGAGCACTGTTCTAAGCGCCGGGGTAGACATAGGGGAATCAGGTTGTCCCACGTGGGGCTCACAGTCTTAATCCCCATTTTACGGATGAGGTAACTGAGGCCCAGAGAAGTTAAGTGACTTGCCCACAGTCACAGAGCTGATGAGTGGCAGAGCTGGGATTCAAACTCATGACCTCTGACTCGAAAGCCCGTGCTCTTTCCACTGAGCCACGCTGCTGCTTGTATATATGTATACATATATACAAATAAACACACAAATGGAGATAGATATATATATATATCTTGAATATCATAAATATATGAGGTATATTCATAAATATACCTATATACATTATACATGAATGAATATACTCACGTATATATCATATATTTGTGGTATTTGTCAAGCACTTCCTACGTGCCAGGGTAGATACAAGTTAGTCTGGTTGAACCCAGATCCTGTCCCACATGGGGCTCACAGTCTTAATCTCCATTTTACAAATAAGATAACTGAGGCACAGAGATGTGAAATGACTTGCCCAAGATCATGTAGCAGACAAATGGCTTAAGTACTCAGGTCCTTCTGACTCCCAGCTCCGTGCTCTATCCAACTGGGCCATGATGCTTATATATTTTTATACATACATACTCTAGCTATGTTTTCTAATTACAAATCCTAATTGGTAGTTATCTATATGCACATAACTATCAATTTTCTGCATGTGTACATAACTATCAATTAAGATTATATGTTATGATGTTGCTTAGAAGAATGTACTTCTTGTGTAAGAGACCGAAGACTAAGATTGAACCTTGTTATTCATACTTTTAAAAAATTCATAATTAAGCTGAAATAAATATCTAGAAAACCTTCCCCTCCTCCCCATTTGATTTTGGATTAACGCTCGTCTGATTATAATTATTTTTATGGCATTCGTTAAGGGCCTGCTATGTGACAAGCACTGTTCTAAGAGCTGGGGTAGATATAAGTTAATCAGGTCGTCAGAGTCCCTGCCCCACGTGGGGCTCGGAGTTTCAGTAGGAGGGAGAACAGGTATTGAATCCCCATTTTACAGGTGAGGAAACTGGGGCACGGAGAAGTTAAGTGACTTGCCCACAGCTCTAAGTTTTTAAAGGAAATGTAACAACACCCACTGGATTCCATTTTGCATGCAAAAGATCGAGCTCTGAGATCTTTCAATTTACAGTCTAGAGGGGGGGACAGACATTAGTATAAATAAGTAAATGACAGATATGGACATAAGTGCTGTGGGGCTGGGAGGGGGGCATGAATAAAGGGAGTAAGTCAGGGCGGTGCAGAAGGGAGTGAGAGAAGAGGAAAGGAGGGCTTAGTCAGGGAAGGCCTCTTGGAGGAGATGGGTCTTCAACAAGGCTTTGAAAGGGGGAGAGTCGTCCGTCTGACCTGAGGAGGGAGGGCGATCCAGGCCAGAGGCAGGATGTGGGCGAAAGGTTGGTGCTAAGATAGACAGGTCAACTGGCCACTTCCCATGGACCCAGAATGTCACTGGGCCCTATGATGGTTGCCCCAGACTCAGCCCCGAGAGGAAGCGTGGCCTGAGAAAATCCTTACAAGAGCCCTCTGGGAAGAGAAGTTGTGGTGGAGTGGAGAACTGAAAGGAGAAGGAGGCTAGTGGGGAACTCAAATCTAATGGCTTCCATCAGATTGCCGGTCATCTGTGAGGTCAGCAGGAGTTAGAGGCGGCGTCTTTGAGAGCCCTTGAGGTTAAATGATAATCTCCTTGAGGACAGGGATCCCGTCTTTGACTTCTACTGATCTCTCCTAAGTGTTTAGAGAAGCAGCATGGCCTCGTGGAAAGAGCACGGGCCTGGGAATCAGAAGACCTGGGTTCTATTCCCGGCTTCCCACTTGGCGGCTCTGTGACCTTGGGTGAGTCACTTCATTTCTCTGTGCCTGTTACCCCACCTGTAAAATGAGGATTCAATTCCTGTTCTCCTCTTTACTTAGCCTGTGAGCCCTATGTGGAACAGGGGCTGGGTCTAACCTGATTAACCTGTATCTTCCCCAGTGCTTACAGCAGTGCTTGACACACAGTAAGCTCTTAATAACTGGTGGCAAGTGGAAGAAAACCGTGACCGCTGACATTTTCTCTTTGATTCCGGGTCACAATTATGCAAGTTGTTTTCAGTCAATCCATCATCCATCAACCAAGCATATTATCGAGCGCTTACTGTGTGCAGAGCGCTGTACTAAGCACTCGGGAAAGGATGATAGAATCGGTGCCCACAGTGAGCTCACAGTCTAGAGAACCAGCGGTCTTATTCTGCAGTTGTTTTTGGAACTGTCGGCGTAGTCAATTCAAGTTCCTTGAACTTGCCCTTATCAATTCACCACCTTTCCAGTTGAAAGTTGGCCGTAAAATATCTCTCCCATCCACGCGCCCTTCATTCTCTGAATTCGAGTGAGTTTTCACAGCCTTTCCCTTTTCCCCACAGCCTCATTAAACGGGTTCTTACGGAGCATTAGTTATGTGGTATTTTCCTCTATTCGTGAGGATATTTAAATCGGACATAAACTGGCTTAGTAAAACGGTAAGAGCGGGACAGTGCTCCGTGGAGATATAGGAACACAAAGCGTATTACCGAAACGGTCTATGACTGAAGCAACATTAAAACAGAACAATAAAAGAAAAAGGTATGATGACTTTAAAGCTACTAGGGTCTCATAAAAATGGGAAATACATACCTTAGGTTCAGAATAAATCCACCCTGTGGAATGTTTCGAGGGTTGTGATTTTTACCCAGGGAAACCGAGAAGACGAGTGGCTTAGAGGAGAGAGCACAGGCCTGGGAGTCAGAAGGACCTGGGTTCTGATCCCAACTCCACCACTTGTCTGCTCTGTGACCTTGGGCAAATCACTCCACTTCTCTGCGCCTCAGTTATCTCATCTGTAAAATGGGGTTTAAGACTGTGAGCCCCATGTGAGACAGGGACTGTGTCCAGTCTGATTTGCTGGTAATAACAATAATAATAATAATGTTGGTATTTGTTAAGCGCTTACTATGTAATCAGATTGTCCCACATGAGGCTCACAGTCTTAATCCCCATTTTACAGATGAGGTAACCGAGGCACCGAGAATTTAAGTGACTTGTCGAAAGTCACACAGCTGACAGGTGGCGGAGCCGGGATTAGAACCCATGACCTCTGATTCCTAAGCCCGTGCTCCTTCCACTGAGCCACGCTGATACTCACCCCAGTGCTCAGTACAGAGCCTGGCACAGAGTAAGTGCTTAACAAATACCACAGCTATTATTTGCTGACCCCATTCTACTCAACGCCTACTCTCTCGGTGTCCCAAGCACAACGCCTCGTCATTTCCAGATGAAGGTCAGGATGGCGGCTCCTATGTGAGATGCCTGCAACCTGTTATTAGTATTATTGTTGTTGTTGTTGTACCAGTTTGGGGCCCGGGGTGAAGAGAAGATTCAGCTCTCGACAAGCTGTGGGCTAAGTTATCGCACAGGTCAATATCCCCCATTCTCTGGGGCTCATTTTGTTTCAAGCATGTGAGATTCATTCTCAGTGCTACTTGCCTTTTTTAAAATTTTTTTTATGGTATTTGGTAGTGACGATCGGTGCATCTGGACTGCATTTCCATGAGGTGGCTCATGACATTTGTTAAGCACTTACTATGTGCCAGACACTGTTCTAAGCGCTGGGTTAGATACAAGCTAATTAGCACGGACATATGTCCACGGACACAGAGAAGTAGAGTGGCTCAGTGGAAAAAGCACGAGCTTGGGAGTCAGAGGACGTAGGTTCTAATCCTGGCTGCCACTTGTCTGCTGTGAGACCTTGGCCAAACCACTTAACTTCCCTGTACCTCAGTTACCTCATCTGTAAAATGGGGATTAAGACCGTGAGTCCCATAGGGGACAACCTGATTACCTTGTATCTACCCCAGTACTTAGAACAGTGCTCAGCACAAAGTAAGCGCTTAACAAATACCGCAATTATTATTAGTACTAGTATGTCCCATATTGGACTATGGGACTCACAGTCTTAATCCCCTTTTTGCAGATGAGGTAAAATGAGGCCCAGAGAAGTTAAGTGATTTGCCCAAGATCACAGAGCAGACACCTGGTGGAGTTAGTATTTGAACCCACATCTTTCTGACTCCCGGGGCCAGTGTTTTATCCAGTAGGCCTCGCAGCTTCTTATAGTGGAGAGGAGTAAATGTCCTAAAATAATAATAATAGTATCTATTATTAGAGAAGCAGCGTGGCTCAGTGGAAAGAGCCCGGGCTTGGGAGTCAGAGGTGATGAGTTCGAATCCCAGCTCTGCCACTTGTCAGCTGTGTGACTGTGGGCAAGTCACTTAACTTCTCTGTGCCTCAGTTACCTCATCTGTAAAATGGGGATTAACTGTGAGCCTCACGTGGGACAACCTGATGACCCCGTATCTCCCCCAGTGCTTAGAACAGTGCTCTGCACATAGTAAGTGCTTAACAAATACTAACATTATTATTTATAAAGTCCTTCCTATAATAATAATGTGTGGTATTTGTCAGTGCTTTCAATGTACCAACCACTGTGCTAAGCACTGGGGTAAATACAGTTCACCTTCGCAGAAGTAAGTTTCAACTTACTTCTGCTTCCAAGTGATTCTTGGATGGTCTGGAGTCAGATATCTTCCAGCTTGTCTTCAGAGTTGTTTCAAAATTTACAACTACGGGAACCACAAAATCTATTCACTGTACATGGCTTATTTTAGGGTCATCGTGATGAAGATTTAGTATTTTTGTTTAAATGCTGAATTTTCCATTGGAGTGAACACCCTCCCTTGTGGTTAAACATTCTCTAGACCTTCCATGTTTATGAAGTGCTTGCCCATTATTTGCATGTTACTTTTTAAAAAAAATGGTATTTGTTTAATGCTTAATTTATGTGCCAGACAGTGCGCTAAATCCTAGGGTAGATACAAGCTTATCTGGTTGGACACAGTCCATGACGCACCTGGAGCTCACAGACTCAGTCCCCATTTTACAGATGAGATAGCTGAGGCACAGAGAAGTTAAGTGACTTGCCCAAGGCCACGCATCAGACAAGTGGCGGAGTCAAGATTAGAACTGGGATTAGATTAAATCTAGTGATGGACTTTTGATGTCACCATGCACTATTTAAAATTTTTTAAAAATTGCCCAAGAGGTTAATTGGAGTCTGAGGGCTCAGAAGTGAATATGCCATCTCGTAAGATGGGAGTACCTGGAGCAGGAAAAGCATACGTCTTTTTCCCCTGTGGAAGAAAGCAGTGAGGCCTATTGGATAGAATCCAGGCCTGGGAGTCAGAAGGACCCGCGTTCTAATTCCGGCTCTGCCCCTTGTTTGCTGTGTAACCTTGAGCAAGTCACTTAACTTCTCTGTGCCTCCGTTGCCTCACCTGTAAAATGCCTCAGTTACCTCATCCGTAAAATGGGAATTGATTCCGTGAGCTCCATGTGGGACATGGATGGGGTCCATCCTGATTAGCTTGAATCTCCGCCAGTGCTTAGTACAGTGGCTGGCACATAGTAAGTGCTGAATACATACCACAAAAGAGAAAGAACAAAAGAAAGACTTAACTGATCTTCCTCTCAATCATTTCTTTTCCTGTGGCCAAGAACTCAGAATTTTCCCCAGCTTTCTTTTAACTTTTAAAACTACTTCGAGTGGACAAAAGGACCTCTATATCATTTGTTTTATTTCTGTGTGCGCCTGACCAGAATTGTTTGGCAAATCCCTTCTTAGACTATGAGCCCATGTAGGACAGGGACCGTATCCAACCGGAATATCTCATATTTACCCTAGCGCTTAGTACAGCGTTTGGCACTTGGAAGGCACTTAAAAGAGCACCTTCTACAAACTTTGTTATTTAGAAAATTATCTTAAATATACAAATCATCTCTTAGAAAGTGTGAAAACAGGAAAGAACACGGCTCTGGATATGGTTAAATTTTGTTTAATTGTGTGAAGACTGCTAAAAACCCAAAGTGATGGTTTTCACAGTACCTATAATTCACATAAATGACATTTACGCATTAAGCCATTAAATTAAAGTCATTTGCAGGAATTCTGTTGGCTGTGAAAAACAGGACCTTGAATTTCTAGCCTTACGTGATTAAAATGAAACCTTCGAATAGCGAAGGGGTTTGTCGCTTCTTTTCAAACGACATATTGTATAATTTCCAGATTGAATATCTGCGGGGTGAAAAGACGTTCTGTCCTTTAGTTAAATACCAACCAAAGATGACCGCTGAAAATGTGCGTGAAAGTGCCCGCCTTCAAAAACAGAGATGCCCGACGTGAGCGGAGGGCATTAGATTGTTGCCCGGAAGACAAATAATGGTTATTATGTCAGCGATGGAAAGGGACAGATTATCAAAGGAGGGAAGGAATGAAACACAGAAAAAAGTCTCCTTACCGATCTAAGGCGGTGAACATCGTCACGACGCACTGAACTACGGATACAAGAGAGTGATTTCCATGAGTATATAGATTTATAGCGGGTCCTGGAAATCACTATCCTGAATGAAAGGAATCCATCAAAAACCTTTCAGATCAGTAAAGCAGATTAAATGATTTTAGCCAATTGCAAAAGAAAATGCACCATTTTACAACGCTTGAACGACGAATCCTTTTCAATCTACTGAGTCTTTCAAGCTCCTTGGCAACACAGAAGCCAAATGGTCTCTCTACCCAGATCTAGAAAATAATATTGAAAACTTTCCATGGGGCTGCAGTGCTTATCTAAATGAGAATCTTTTATCTAAAACGGACAGTTATTCTCATTTGGCGTGAGATCAAATTATCATCCCTCTCCCCTCTATTTTCCTGCTTACCACCTCACCTTTGCCCCTGGTCCCAGTGAACTACCCTCATGGGACTTTTGTACGTGTCCTTATACCTTGTGACTTCCCTTACCCATTATTTATTTTAACCTAATAGTAATAATAATAATTATGGTATTCGTTAAGCTCTTACTATGTGCCAGGCACTGGGGTAGATATAAGTGTTGAACGTGTTGAACGCAGTTCCTGTCCCTCATGGGCTCACAGTCCTAACCCCCATTTGACAGATGAAGTAACTGAGGCACACTTGGCCAAGGTCACCCAGCAGACAAGTGGCGGGACCGGGATTAGAACCCATGACCTTCTGACTTCCAGACCCGTGCTCTATCCACGTCTCCCCCGTTGGACTGTAGACTCCCTGAAGACTACCCACTGGATCGTAAAAATGATAATTGTGGTATTTGTGAAGGGCTTACAATGTGCCAGGCACTGTACTAAGCACTGGAGTAGATACAAAGTAACTGGGCTGGATACAGTCCCTGTCCCACATAGGGCTCACAGTCTTAATCTCCATTTTACAGATGAGGTAACTGAGGCCCGGAGAAGGGAAGTGACTTGCCCAGGGTCACACAGCAGACAAGTGACGGAGGCGGGATTAGGACCCAGGTACTCCCCTATGCATTTAGTCCAGCAATATGCACGGAGGAAGCTCTCGACAAAAATACTGCTGATGGATTGATTGACCAAGATTCCGTGAAGGAATGGATAATAGTTCTTATTGGTTCTATGGTGTCACTGACATGCCCCCATCCTTGCCAGCTGTATCATGCTGGGGTGGAGAGTCATAGCAAGGGAGGAGGAGAAGCAGCATGGCCTAGTAGAAAGAGCATGGGCCTGGATATCAGAAAGACCTGGGTTCCAATTCCGGCTCCGCCTCTTGTCCTCTGTGTGACCTTGGGTAAATCACCTAACCTCATCTCGGGGAGTAAGAGTTGGAGCTCTATGAGGGACAGGGACCGTGTCCAACCTTATTAGCTTGTATCGACCTCAGCGCTTAGTACAGTGCCTGACACTTAGCACTTAATAAATACTATAAATAAATAAAAAAAAAAGGAAAAGGGCAAGGCAGCGATCCGGTGCAAAGGCCCCTGAAGTATTTTACCTATAAAATGGCTTAAGGCCAAAGAAGCACAGTTGAGTGTCGATTTTCTCCCATCATATCGTGAGCCATTAGCCAGCTGCCAGTGGAGCTGAAATGGTAGATGCCGCCATTTTTCTTGTCTACCATAGCCAGCTATTTTCAGGTTTCCTCTGGTGCCGATCCACCAATCAGTCAGTCAGTCAGTCCGTTGATCGCATTTATCGAGTGCTTACCGTGTGCCCAGCACTGTACTAAGGGCTTGGGCGATTACACTGTAGCAAGAGAACGGAAACATTCCCTGCCCAAATCAAGCTGACGGTCCAGAGAGGGAGATAGATATTAATAGAAATGAGTACAATTATAGATATTCATTCGTTCAATCGTATTTACTGAGCGCTTACTATGTGCAAAGCACTGTACTAAGCGCTTGGGAGAGTACAACGTAACGATAGACACAGTCCAAAAATACATAAGGATGGTGGGGCTGGGAGGGAGGACGAGTAGAGGGAGCAAGTTGAGGCGACACAGAAAGGAGTGGGAGAAGAGGAAAGGAGGGTTTAGTCAGAGAAGGCCTCTTGGAGACGTGTCTTCGATAAGACTTCGAAGGTGGGGAGAGTCACTGTCTGTGGGATATGAAGAGGGAGGGCGTTCCAGGCCAGAGGCGGGACGTGGGCGAGAGGTCGGCGGCGAGATAGAGAGAAAGATAGTAGTCGTTACGGTATTTATAGAGCAACTACTACAGCAGCGCACAGTTCCAAGCACTTTGAGAAGTCTCTTCAAGCTCAACGTTCTCCCCCGTCCCTCCCCGACAGGATACTTCACCATCAACGCGGACCCCGGAATCCAGCCAACCTTGCTCAAGGTTTCAGCAGGCAAGCCTCGCTGTTAGGCCACTTCCCCCACCCCCCTGCCGCTCCTATCTCTTGGCCGACCTCCTACCCACGTCCTGCCTCTGGCCTGGGATGCTCTCCCTCCTCAAATCCCAAAGACAATTACTCGCCCCAGCTTCAAAGCCTTATTGAAGGCCCATCTCCTCCCAAAGGCCTCCCTAAGCCCCCCTTTCCACTTCTCCCTTTCCTTTCTGCATTCATCTCCCCTCCAAGCCCCACAGTGCTTATGGGCATAACTAATTTATTTCTATTAATGTATTCTCTCCCAAGTACTTAGTGCAGTGCTTTGCACACTGTAAGCCCTCGATAAATATGAGCTAACTGAATCGAATTCACGTCTGTCTCCTCCTCTAGATTGTAAGCTGCTTGTGGGGAGGGAACACGTCCGTTATCTCGTACTCTGCCAAGCGGTTTGTTTCCTACAGGCCTTCCCCAAATCCTCTTGGATGGTGCTGGGGAGGGGTGAGAGGTATCTCTGTACCGAGCCCCCCATCGAGGACACTCAACAAGGAGCACCCTCTCCCCCAGTGTCTTTCTCAGTTGCCCCCAAAACATGTCAATTTTGAGGAGAATACCATTTTTTAGGGACACAGCAAGTTCTATCATGTATTCTAGCGGTGTGGAAGAGCAGTCAGTTTTCAATTAGCTCCAATGAGCACACCCGTAGCTATAACATTCTTTAGCTTGGCAGAACGGCATTCAAAAAGAATGACAAAATGATTTCCTACCTTTGAAAACATCAAATGAATCACCTCCAGCCTCATCCTTATAACTGAACGCTCGCCGAGGAATATATTAAAAAGGTAACAACTCTAGCGAGAGAGGAAACTGGAAAGCCAAGTTGGATGGAAGATGGTTGTAGGTATGCTCAGGGTTTATTTAGTTAGCTGAGCCAAGGGGGAATGTCAGTCACCGTTTGCAACGTCCCAGCCCAGTTCATCTGGTGAAACAGAAGCCACGTCTTCAGGATCCTGGGTTCCGAGACTAATGGATTCATGGACTACAACACGCTTGTGATAAGCTACCAATTGGAAATTTGGGCTCCTTTTGGGCTGAGGGCATCCTCCGATGGGATCTCTGCTGTTCGTTGTGGGATATTAGTGCTGGACCGGATTTGGTGGGCTAGGCTTTGAAGGTTAAAGAAAAAGTTAACAGGGCTTTGAAAAAGAAACCAGAAATTGGGCAAGAAGCAGGAAGAGAGATAAAATCCTCTGGTTAAAAATGGAAAAAGCGTACCAGAAAGGTCAGGGCGGGTCTCTGTGGATTTAGCGGACTTTACCAACCCAGGGAAGTCTGTTCTTACTGACTAGATCCTGGAGAAGCATCAGGATACTCCCCAGCTTACCAGGAAGGAAAAAGGAAAATCTGAGGAGTAAAGGTACCGAGGTGTAACTTGTTATTCCGAGGCTCCGGCCTGGTCTCCTTCCCCTCGGGGCCTTTGGGGATCTCCCGGAGCCAGTGAGAAATGTAGCCACGGTGGGGCGTAGAAGTTATCCATTGGTCCGTTTTATACCACTTTATACCGGACTGTCTGGTTTTCGGCTAGTTTGTCCCATCCAGAATTGGCACCAAACACCTTTAGCTCTGGAATTTTTTATTTTCAGGTCCCTCCACCGTGACTTCTGTTGCCAAGATCTGGGACCTCACACGAAGCACCCATGTGGAGAGGGAACTGGGTTCGGGTTCAAGGGTTACGGGTCCCTCTCCCCCAGGGGAAAGTCTTGGCGGGTGGAGGGCCTCGGAACACGGATCTGGGAATCAGAGGAGCTGGGTTTCAACCCCGTAGTTGTAGTGAGAGAGACGAGAAAGAGGCCCAGCGAGTAGATCGGCTTGAGAAGAGGGAGTTGTGCGTGCCAGGGTGCTTCTTATTCTACTGCCAAGAGAAGCAGTGTGGCCTGATGGATGGAGCACAGGCCTGGAAGTCAAAAGGACCTAGGTTCTAATCCTGGCCTCACAACTTGCTCACTTTGTGACCCGGGGCAAGTAAGTCACTTGCCTTCTCTGTGCCCCGATTTCCTCATCTGCAAAATACTTGCCCTCCCTCTTACTTAGACTCTGAGCCCTATATGAGACCTGATGATCTTCTTGCATCTATTTGGGTGCTTAGTACAGTGCTTGGACCATCGTAGGAGCTTAACAGGTATCCCGATTATTATGATCAAGAACTGTCACAGAGCGGTGCGTAGGACACTGTTACGTTGCGTGTCCGGTCCGTGTCTATCTGTCCAGCACTCTTGAGGGTCATTAGCGGCCACTCGAAGTTTCCATAGTCTCAAAAGCCATCTGCTTTCTTTAGGTTTGCTTGGGGAAGAGAGGGTGCCTGCTTTTGTTGCCCGTATAGGTTAACTGGGTTTTTTGGTTTTGCTTTCATGGTTTTTGCTAAGCACTTATTAAGTGCCAGGCACCGTACTAAGCATTGAGATAAATATAAGTCGATCAGATTCGACACGGTCCACGGCTCACGTGGCGGCTCACGGTCTGAATCCCTATTTTACGGATGAGGTAACCGAGGCACAGCGGAGTGAAATGACTTACCCAAGGTCACCCGGCAGGCAAGGGGTGGAGCCGGGATTAGCACACCCAGGTTCTCTGACTCCAGGCCTGTGCCCCTTCCCCAGAGCCACGCTGCCACCAAACTCTATTGCACTGTACTCTCCCCAGCACTTAGCGCAGTGCTCTCCAAACAGTCGTATTTATTGAGCACTTACTGTGTGCAGAGCACTGGACTAAGCACTTGGGAGGGAGCGATGATGATGACCGTGGTATCTGTTAAGCATCTACCATGTGCCGAGGACTGTAGTAAGCTCTGGGGTAGATACGAGTTGATCAGGTCCCACTCGGGGTTCAGAGACTAAGTAAGAGGGAGAATAGGCATTCTCTAAAGGCACTATGGAATGTCCCTGGTACTTTCTGTGTACAACAAATAGACATTGCCTATCGTGAAATAAAGTGACGTGGGGTATTCAGTGGCTCAGAGGTCATATCGGAACACATGCCATTGTGTAGTCCCAGGACCCAGATTTTACTAAGCCTTCACAGAATATAGAGTTCAGAGTGAATGCTACCCGTATTTCAATAATTCTGGCAAAATCCTCAATTTTTCCCAGCAATTCAAGAATAAAGAGCCCAAGCAGAATTGTTTTTTTTCTTCTTGCTTTTTGCCTGAATCATCTGGAGAGGAAAAGTCAAAAAAAAAATGCCTAGAGCCAGAAACTTTAACAACAAAAAACCCCCCATAACAACCACACATTCACTAGCAGATTCATTTTCAAGTCAATAATCCATTCTTCGAGGATTGTTAAAATACAAATTTTGAAGTATGTACAGCAGCTATTTTATGCGTTAGACGCATAAATGTTTTGGGGAAGCAGCACAGTCTAGTGGAAAGAGTAAGGGGCTTGAGAGTCAGGAGATCTAGGTTCTAATTCCAGCTCTGCCACTTACCTGCTGTGTGACTTTGGGCAAGTCAATGCCTCTCTGTGCCTCAGTTTTCTCCTCTGTAAAATTGGGGTTCAATAGCTGTTCTCCCTCCTTCTTGGAATGAGAGCCCCAATGTCCAACCTGATGATCATAGATCTAATCTAGCACTTTCTCCCTGACTCAGAGGCCTTTTGAGCCTAGAAACAGCTCTCTTCTCCTGTAAAAAAACTATCTAACTTGGGTTTTTCTGACACGGTCCTTTCCTGTTTCTCCCCCTTGCTTCTTGCTGTTCCTTCTCAGTCTTTTTGGTCAGCTCTTTCTCTGCTTTCCACCCTTAACTGTGAGTCACCCCCAAAAGCTGTTTTCTGGTTCCCCATCTCACTTTATACTCATTTTCTGGGAGACTTCATCTGCTCCCACACTTTTGACTACCAACTCTAAGTGGACGATTCCCAAATAATAATTATGGTACTTGTTAAGCGCTTACTATATGCCAAGCACTCTTCTAAGCGCTGATGTAGATATAAGCTAATCAGGTTGGACACAGTTGCTGACCGACATGAGGCTCACATTCTTAATCGCCATGTTACAGAGGAGAAAGCTGAAGCACAGAGGAAGTGAAGTGACTTACCCAAGGTCACACGGCAGACAAGTGGTGGAGCCGGGATTAGAACTCAGGTCCTTCTGACTCCCAGGCTCGTGCTCTATCTACTAGGCCAGGCTGCTCTCTTCAGCACTTCTGCAACACCTAACCACTCAGTTTTCATGCCCCTGTCATCCTTAAGTACAGATATTCACAATCTAATCTATTTTAGGGTTTGTCTACAGGTAAACTGTAAGCTCCCTGAGGGCGGGGATCCAGTCTATTAACTGTAGCATTCTCTCCCGAGCACTTGGAACAGCATTCTGCATAAAATAAGTGCTCGATAAATAGACTAGTCGGGTTCAAAACTCAGATCTTGACCACCTGTGCCGCTAACACTCTCATGAGCATTCTACAGAATACGAAGGTTGAGTTGGCAGATGGATTCAGATATTTTCTGCCAATTTCAACAGTCAGTGACATTTAATTCTTTTCGAAGCCGCTAAAGCTTGTGGAGCACTGATACCATCTCAATAATAATTGTGGTATCTATTAAACGCTTCCTACGTGCCAGGCACTGTACTAAGCGCGGGGGTGGATAGAAGGAAATCGAGATGGACTTGGTCCCTGTCCCCTGTGGGGCTCGCAGTCTCAATCCCCCTTATCTAGATAGGGTAACTGAGGCCCACAGAAGCAAAGTGACTTGCCCAAAGTCACCCAGCAGGCAAGTGGCAGAGCCGGGATTAGGACCCGTGATCTGGTCTCCCAGGCCCACGCTCTATCCACTACACTGTGCTGCTTCTCTACACCGTGACAAGACTTGGGTCTGGTCCAGGAACTTTAATAACTACTTTCCTCCATTTTGCACATACCACTGGCAACCCACGAATAGTATTCTTTATGTGGACAAAACAGATGTGTCCAAGGAGTTATCGTCTAGGGATTTTGACCCTGTCATTATGACTGTGGGCAAGTCACTTAACTTCTCTGTGCCTCAGTTCACTCATCTGTAAAATGGGGATTAAGACTGTGTGCCTCATGAGGGACAACCTGATTACCCTGTATCTCCCCTAGCGCTTAGAACAGTGCTCTGCACATAGTAAGCGCTTAAATAACATTATTATTATTAATTTTCCTAACCAGGGCAATGAACCAACCGCCCATTTACTTCAAAAGATTTTAATGAGTCTAGCATTTAGCACGGGCCTGGAAGTCAGAAGGTCATGGGTTCTAATCCCGGCCCCGCCACGTGTCTCCTCTGTGACCTGGGGCAAATCACTTCACTCCTCTGGGCCTCGGTGATCTCTTCTGTAAAATGGGGATGGAGACTGTGAGCCCCTCATGGGACAGGGACTGTGCCCAACCGGATTTCCTTGAATCCACCACAGGGCCTAGTATGGTGCCTGGCAGCTAGGAAGGACTTAAATACTACAATTATTATTCACCCAAAAGAGCAAATGAATCATGAAAACTTGGTGAAAGTAGAACTGCAACTTCTAAAAAAAAAAAAAAAGAGAGAAAGGCTTGTAGTATACAACTATTACTACTATGACAACTTCTACAATTCCACCACAGTTGTCTAGGTACTTCGGCTACTTCCTGGTAGTAAATTAGGGGCCTAATTGCCCCGAGAGCATAGGTTAGGCACCACAGTTAATGGAGCCCATTGTTTTCTAAAGCCTCCGTAATGTTGCTTTTGAAATTGTGGAACTTCACAGAACCCCTTAGACCTATGAGATCCTTTAATCCTCTTCCTACTACTGATACTGAGTTGTTTTTCTTATTTTTACTGCGACCAACATATACTTTTATGCAGGCATTCTATTTCTATCGTGTAATTCCTTCAAGACCACAGCTCCCGATCAAGTCGCCGAGGCAATCTGCTTCCAAAAACTCCATTTCTGAGCTCTTTGAAAACTCCCGTCTTTTCATTTTTACTACTTTCGCTATCGTGCAAATATGAAGTTCAGCATCTGGCGGTTATTTACTTGGTAAAAGCGCGTCGCACTTGAGATTTCGTTTCCAAATCACGTTACCCAGGCCTGTTAAATCCATTCATCTGGCCTTTCACTTTTACCATTTCACTGCATGGTACGATAAACTCCACAGAGGGGGAAGAGGGAGCACGGACAAAGTCCGTTCGTCACCCGAGTCGCTACATCTTTACTTAACCCGAACAGCGCTTCCTCACACCTGTTCCCACACTCCTGTTGCAAACTTCCGCTTGCCCAACCCTTGCCGTACCCGGGATCTCTCCAGTGAATCGCTCACCGCTCCTCTAGCTCTCTTCTGAAAAGTTTCACCGGGTTTCAAGCCAAGGTCTTGGGACTTGGTACGGCACGGTCCGCGACCGTGTGGTTCGAAACGGGTGATCCGGCAGAAACCGACTCCAAATACGAGGCTTAAGAAAAGGGGGAAAAAAATGCCGCAGAACCCGTTCCCCACCCCAGCTCTGACGGGACAACGTCCACTGGCATGTAAAAGCCTTCTCGGGGCACCTACGGCCTGGTTTATCAGATCTTTTTGCTCATTACCGAAGACACGGCGAACGATACATTGAAAGCGTTTCTGGAAACTTCTCATTAAACTTTAACCTTTTCCTGCGGAGCGACATGATGGAAAAAAAGAAGGCCTAGAAGCACTTTAAAGGCACTAAAATATCTTCAACCCCAAAGAGCGGTGAATTAGAAACTCATTAGCGCATCATCTAGAGGTTGCCCACGGTGTATCGTCTGCGTAATCTGGCGCTCTCCAATAATCCAGTATATCGTTAACTGTCGCTCAGGATTTATTCTTCAAAGGTCAAGCCGCGTAAAAATATAATCTTGAGATCTTAAAGAAAATGCCCACCTGAGATCAAAGCACAGCCGGGTCCGCCGTATCAAAGAAAGAGAAAATGGCATCGAGACTACGCAGTCAAGAAATCGCGGTATCCGACGCGGTATTCGTTAAAAGCGCTTACTCCGTGCCGGGCACCGTGCTCAACCGCTGGGGTGGGATGCGAGCGAATGGGGTTGGACACGGTCCCCGTCCCACGTGGGGCTCCCAGTCTCCATCCCCATTTTACAGATGAGGGAACTGAGGCCCGGAGAAGAGGAGCGCCTTGCCCAAGGCCCCACGGCAGACAAGCAGTTCAACGAATAAACTGCCCCAAGTACTTATCTTCTCCAATACCTTACCGGACATTTTACTGCGGTACTGACGTCGGCACCTCCCATCCGCACGCTCCGCTCCTGGAGACTTATTTTTTCCCCCATTTCTGTCTGGCCCGGCGGCGTGCTCACTACTCATTCACGATAGCCGGCCAAGAGAGAAAACACCGAGGGGTTTTCGGCCGTCGCCGCTTACAAAGCCACGAAAACCAACCGCTTTCGGACAGAAATATCCGGCAACTTAAAGATACCTGAGGAAAAATAAAAATTTATTGTTTTGAAAAAAAAAAAAAGTAAACCAGTACTGTTTATTACCGAAAACCGGTCGGGGGGCGGGGAGGGGATCAGGATGGGTTGGCTGACAAAAAGTTTGGTCGGAGATGAGTTAATACATTTGCATATTTATTATTGGGGTTTTTTTTTTTTAGAATAGAACTCTACATCTGGATAAAAAAAAACAAGTCTTAAATAAAGGGATACCTATACAACCCTGGAACCCTTCATCGTTCTGTCGGGGAGCAAAAGCAGAACTGTCAGTTGGTTCCAGCGGAGGGGGGCGGGGAGTCTTTTTGAATCGTTGCGATTTTATTATTTTTATTGGCTTCTCAGCCCAAATCCGCCCCAGCGGGGGACGGGGCCGAGGGGGGAGGAGCCGCGTTGTAGAAGACGGAGGAGGCCCCAACGCCAGCTCGTAGTGGTCTAAGCGATGGCTCTTTTTTGCGCGGGTGGGGGACCGGAGGGGGATGGGGGGGGGGTCCCGCGCGTGCTCTTCCCCTCTGTCGCGACAGGCCATCATCGTCACGATTCAAGAAAAAAAAAAAATAGTGCAAAACCAGCGCCACCTCCCGCGGCCCCGCCCTTGCGGCTGGAAGCTCGTTGTTGGAGGGGGAGGGAGGGAAGGGGGGCCTGATCATTCGTCCGATGGCATTTATCGGGCGCCGGCTGCGTGCTGAGCGCCACCTCCGTCCGGCGCGTTGGGGGGAGGGGGGGCCCGGGCCTCAGTTTCCCCAGCTGCCGAAGCCGATCTCCTCCTTGTATCTGTTGGTGAGCACGTTGGCCTTGCGGGTGAGCTTGGAGAGGACGGTGTGCAGGCCCCGCAGGTGGTAGTGGAACTGCTGCTCCAGGTCCTCCTCGGCCCCCGCGGGGCCCCCGCCCCCGTCGCCGTCGTCGGGGGGCCTGTCCTTGCCCCTGCGGGCCTCGTCGGGCTGGGCCGGGGGCTGCAGGACCCCCCACTCGATGTCGTGGCGGATGGACTTGAGCAGCACGTAGTGGCTGTACATGTCCCGGCTGGGGGCGAAGAAGCCCCCCGGGCCCCCGTCCGGGCCGGACCCCGCCCCCGGCCCCGGGCCGCCCCCCGGGCCCCCGCCCCGGCCCGCCCGCTCGGGCTGCAGGAGCGGCACGTCCCGCAGCAGGCTGGGCACCATCACCGTCTGGTCCATGGTGTTGACGGCGCCGATGAAGCCGTTCATGGCGTGGAAGAGCGAGTGCTTCTGCTTCGACGAGTCGCACAGCTGCATCATCGCCGCGGCCGGGCGGGGGGCCCCGGGACGGGACGGGACGGGACGGGCCGGGCCGGGCCGGGGGGCCGACCCCTCCCTCCTCCTGCCTCCTGCTCCTCCTCCTCCCGGCGCTCCGGGACCCGCTGCGGGCACCGACCGGCTGCGAGGATCGGCTGCAAGGACCGGCTGCACGGGCTGCGGGCACCGACCGGCTGCAAGGACCGGCTGCAAGGACCGGCTGCAAGGACCGGCTGCACGGGCTGCGGAGGCAAAAGGGCGACAATTAGCGATTGGGCCGAGTCAGGCTCCCGGGGTGGGGGTGGGGGGGTCCTCCTCCCCTGCCCCTCCCTCCCTCCCGCCGTCCGTCCTGTCCCGGGCGGCTCGACTGGGGCAGCGGAGGGCACCGCCCCGGCTCGCTCGCCCGCCCACCCGGCGCCCCTCCCCGCCCCGGCGATCGCCCGATACCCACCGGCGCTAGCCCCGTCTCCTCCTCCTGCTGCTACTGCTGGGGGGCGGCTGGAGGAGGCGGCGGCGGTGACCCTCTCCCCATCGCACCGACCGTATTTATAGCCGGGAACTGCTCCGAGGAGGACGAGGAGGAGGAGGAGGAGGAGGAGGAGGACGACGAGGAGCCGCCCCCTCCGGTCCCGGCCCGGCCCGGCCCGTCCCCTCCCCTCCCCCCCGGCCGCGCGGGCTGGGGCTGCGCTCCCGGTGACCGCGAGTAACACGGCGGGGGCGGGGCTCAGGGCGCGCCCCCGGGAAGCCCCGCCCCCCGGCCTGCCTGACTCCCGCGCGCGGGCGGAGGGGAGGCGCGCCCCCGCGGGGCTCCGTCCTTCCACGCAGGCGCGGGAGCCCCTGGTGGAGGGGGGGGGACGCGCCCGCGCATGCGCCGGAGCCCCTCCCGGGGGGGGGGGGAGACAGACGAGGGCCGGGTGGGGGCCGCAGCCGCGCATGCGTCGGAGCCCCCGCCCGCCCTCCGGCCCTTTTCCGCGCTCCTTCCCGGCCGGTCTGCAGGCTTCCGCAGACCGGGCCCGGGCCGCCCCCCGCTTTATTATTAGCTGCTCGCACACAGGGTTGCTTCGCCCCTCTGCTTCCATCCCGGGATTGTTCTGTAATCCGAAGCGGCCGCGGCAGCGAGAGGAGGCAAGGGGGAGCATGCACCGGCCGCGTGGCTTTGCAGCCGGAGCCTGGCCGGCTCCTGCTGCTCGGTCGGCTGCCAGTTGCTTGGGGTTTTTTTTTTTTCCCTTCTCCCCCCTCCCCCTCTTGCAGGCGGTGTGTTTCCAAATCCCGAGCAGCTGCCGCTGCGGGAGAAGTGGGAGGGAAGGGAGGTCTCCCCGGGGTGGGGGGGTCTGCAGGAACCGACCAGCGAGCACGTGGGATCGGTAGCCTCGGATCGCATTTTGGCCGGCTGACGGCCGCTCACCCAGGTAGTTTCCCTTTTTTTTTCTCCTCCTTTCCCCCTCCTTTGGACGAAGAAGGAGCCGGGCGTGAGGAGTTGCTGGGTCTTGGCAGGGGGGAGCGTTCTGGTCACGAAGCCACCTTCTTCCCCTCTAGGAAAGGGAGAAGGTCGGGGTGAGGGAAATGCACCGACGTGAATTCCTTTTTGCTCTCAAGGGTTCACAGAACCGGACTTTTTGCATGGCGAGAAGGAATCGGGCCACCCTAGGATAAGCCACCTCCTCCCATTGCAGGGGCTTTTCCGGGGGGAAAGATGAGTGGAGGGGAAATGCACCGACACGAGCTCCTTTTTGCTTTCCACAGTTCCTAGAGTCGGACTTTTTACATGGCGAGAAGGAATCGGGCTACCTTAGCATCGGCCACCCGCTCCCACTGGGGTCTCTCTGCATCTCAAAGAACAAAAGCCCCCCTGCACCCCCAAAACCTTGACAACCGCCCCTCCGACCACCCATAGGTCAGTGAATTGCCCCCACAGGGCGCTCAGTGAAGGCGATTTCCACAGGGCCCGGGTCGGTGCATTTTGATCCCGATTTCCCTCATCAGAGCTGGATCCCCTCCCCTGTGTCACCCCTTGCATTTCTCCCTCCTTGCCTCCTCCCCTTCGGTTTTCAACATGTCCACCGAGGCACAGTCTAATCCCGCAAATTCTGGGAGGGGTTTCCTGGCTGTTTTAAAACACTTGGCTCGCTCTCCACAAGACCGACAGGGCCGCCAGATGAGGGAAAAATAAAAGGAAAGAAATATAAAAAGTCAGCCTATTTTCTGTATGCACATACTCACACACGGCCTCCCGTTTATTTCATCTGTGGACTTTAAAACCCTTCATCTTCTCTGAAGCAGCAATGAGATGCCCAGTAAATACTATGCTAAAACTCCCGTCACTTATTTTGTCATCGACAACAACGTCGTTAATTTGTTTTCGCAGTGTTTATCCCGTGGATTCTTTTCCGGGAGTCAGTCTTCAATTACCCCCTGAGATAATATGCTTGTCTCTCTTCCCGGCCTGTTCAAAATAAGCACTCACTCAGTCAACGCCAGAAATGATCATAGGCCCCATCACAGGGTCCGAACTGGTTAAAAGGTAGGGAGATAATTTCCCCTCTTCTGAAGTTTATGGGTTTCCCCCACCTCCCACCCCCATAATTATGGAAGACCCGGGGGAGTCTGGCAATGTCTGCTATGGCCCTGTGTCCCTTCACCCAACTCCCACCTTCTCGGTTATCTCTCGCTGTCTAAACTGTGAGACAAACTGCAAAGAAGTATGGGCTTCTCACTTAAACGCCACAGTAGAGAACTGACGGAGGATCTTGATAAGGCAAGGAGGTAGAAGCCTCACAACTAGAGAGCAAAAGACAATACAACTCAAGTTGAAAACACGGATTTTTTTTTCCCCCCCAACCCCTCCATTTCGGAGTGGTTTTCCACTTCCCAGTCTAGAGTTTCTCCGCTGCATTTAGATTTCTCAGGAGTCTAATAACAACCACTCTGATTAAAAAAAATAAAACAACACACAACTAATGGAACGGCCGGAATGGTCGACCTCTCCGTTTGCAAGCAGCTTCTCAAGGCCCATCTCTCATTCCTCGGCAGAAGATAAGGTATCCTTCACGATAAAAAGATAGCCGGTGCAGCTCTGCGCTCCTACCGACTTAATCCCCGACACTGCGCACATGGAACGGGAACATAGCTATCTGTCCTCTCTCCCTTTTCCCTTCTGCCTTTCCCAACAAGCTGGAGTTTGGTTTTTGTCCCCAACTATGCGAGTCCAAGCCATGCCCCTCTCAGGCCAAAGAGAACAAGGTTCTGTTCACCCGTGATCTTGGGTTCTCATCCCGGCACCTCTCCTAGTCTGCTGTGTGACTCACTTTTCCTGCACCTGCAACATGGGGATGAAGACGGTCAGCCCCGCGTGGGACAGGGACTGTCCCCAACCCGATTTGCTTGCATCCACCCCAGCGCTTATTCCGGTGCCTATCACATAGCACTTAGCAAATATCACACTTATTAGCATCCTCTGCTGTGTGACCTTGGGCAAGTCACCTCACTTCTGGGTGCCTCGGTTCCCTCCTCCGCAAAATGGGGATGGAGACTGAGCCCCGTGTGCCTACTTGTTGCCGAATTGTACTTTCCAAACGCTTAGCACAGTGCTCCGCACACAGTGAGTGCTCAACGGACGCGATCGAATGAATGTGGGACAGGGACCGTCTCCAGCCCGATCGCTTCGTCTGGTGCCTGCCACCTAATAAGTGCTTCACAAATCCCACGATCGTGATCGTCCGCAGTGTCACCTGGGGCAAGTAGAGAAGCAGCGTGGCTCGGTGGAAGGAGCCCGGGCTTGGGAGTCAGAGGTAACGGGTTCAAATCCCGGCTCAGCCGCCTGTCGGCCGGGTGGCTCTGGGCAAGTCACTTAACTTCTCTGGGCCTGTTACCCCATCTGTAAAATGGGGATGAAGACCGTGAGCCCTACATGGGCCAACCTGATCACCTTCTATCCTCCCCGGCGCTTAGAACAGTGCTTTGCACAGAGTAAGCGCTTAGTAAATGCCATCGTTTATTAAGTCCCCTCACTTCTCTGAGCCTCAGTTACCCCCTCTGTAAAATGGGGATGAAGACTGGGAGCCCCATGTGGGCCAACCTGGTCACCTTCTACCCTCCCCGGTGCTTAGAACAGCGCTTGGCACAGGGTAAGCGCTTAACAGATGCCGTCGTTCTCGTCCTCACTTCCCTGGGTTTCAGTTACCCATCTGTAAAATGGGGATGAAGACTGGGAGTCCCACGTGGGACAACCTGATCACCTTGTATCCCCCTGGTGCTTCGCACAGTGCTTGGCACGGAGTAAGCGCTTAAATGCCATCATTATTATTAAGTCCCCTCACTTCTCTGAGCCTCAGTCACCCCATCCGTACAATGGGGATGAAGACCGTGAGCCCCACGTGGGCCAACCTGATCACCTATCTTCCCCGTAGCTTAGAACGGTGCTTGGCACGGAGTAAGCGCTTAGCAAATGCCATCACCATCAAGTCCCCTCACTTCTGTGGGCCTCAGTTCCCTCATCTGCAAAATGGGGATGGGGCCTGGGAGGCCCAGGCGGGACGGGGACAGGGTCCAACTTGATGAGGTCGGTATCCGCCTCGACAGATCCCCCCGTTATTATTAGAGGACTAGTGCTCATTTCTGGGTGTGAGCTGCATCCCCCCCCCGCCCCGGGCCCCCGTGGCAACCGAGCGTCCGGGCCCGGAAAGGGGATCCGGCTGGTGAGCGGCCCCGGGATCACCCCATCGCCTCTCCTCCGGCCTCAGCCAATCAGCGCCCGCCTCCCCGCTCGGGCGCGGAAGGATATGCTAATGAGCGCCCTGGCCGCCAGCCAATCGGCGGCCTCCCCTGCTGCCCGGCTCCAATTTTTCCCTTCCGCCGTGTCCTCGCTCCCCCTCGGGAGGGGGCGGGGCGCCGGCGTCCCTAGCAACCGGCTCCGACTGCCCGAAGCCGCCTTCGGGCTCACGTGGGCCAGGCCGGGGCAGCGGGGCGAAGCAGGGATCCCCGGCCTAAATAAATAAAATGGTGGTATTAAATAATCATCATAATAATATTGGCATTTGTTAAGCGCTCACTATGTGCAGAGCACCGTTCTAAGCTCTGGGGTAGATACAAGGTAATCAGGGCGTCCCACGTGAGGCTCACAGTTAATCCCCATTTTACAGATGAGGGAACTGAGGCGCTGAGAAGTTGCCCACAGTCACAAGCTGACAAGTGGCGGAGCGGGGATTCGAACCCGTGACCTCTGACTCCCAAGCCCGTGCTCTTTCCACTGAGCCACGCTGCTTCTCTAGAGAAGGGAAGTGACCTGCCCACAGTCCCCCAGCTGACAAGTGGCAGAGCCGGGATTCGAACCCGTGACCTCCGACTCCCAAGCCCGAGCTCTCGCCGCTGAGCCACGCTGCTTCGCTGCGCTGGGGTGGATCCGGGCCGATCGGGTTGGACGCGGTCCCTTGTCCCGCGTGGGGCTCGCGGACCCCTTCCCCTTGAGGTCACTGAGGCTCAGAGAAGTGAAGCGACCCGCTCAAGGTCACAGAGCAGACAGGTGGCGGAGATAAGGTGACTTGCCAAGGAAAGCGCGCCAGCCGGGGAGTCGGGGGACCTAATTCTAGCTCCATCACTTCTTTTCAGTGACATTCGTTTAAACGCTTACTACGTGCCAGGCACCGTCCCGCGCACCGCGGGAGAGACAGGCAAGTGACCATAATAATAACGGTATTAGCTAAGCGCCTACTATGTGCCAGGCACCGTAGTAAGCACAAGGGTAGATAGGAGCAAATCGGGTTGGACCCGGTCTCTGACCCACGTGAGGCTCACAGTCTTAATCCCCATTTTACAGATGAGGGAAGTGAGGCCCAGAGAAGTGAAGTGACCCGCTCAAGGTCACACAGGAGAAAAGTGGCGGAGCCACTTGCCCAGGGTCACAGCAAAAAAGGGGTAGATGGGGGTTAGAACCCAGGTCCTTCTGACTCCCAGGCTCGTGCTCCAGCCGCTAAATCATGCTGCGTCTCCTGCTCGTCGGCCGCGTGAGCCGGGTCGAGTCACCCGACTTTTCCGTTCCTCGGTCACTTCGGCTGTAAAATGGGGATTAGGATCGCGAGCTCCATGTGGGACGGGATTAGGTCGCATCCACTCCGGCGCTTAGTACGGTGCCGGCACAAACCCCATTAAAAGAAAAGAAAAAAGAGCCTTCCCCGGGCAGGAGTGTGCCTTTAAGCTCAGAGCCGAGTGACCTTCCACAACGGGGTTGTGAGAGGCCCCTTGAGTTTTAGGAAGCGATCCCTTCAGCTGTCTTGCGATTCAACCATCCGGTAACCGCCGGCCAGCCCCAGCCGCGCATGTCACAATCCTCTCCCTTCTTTCTGGCTTCCTTCCCCGTTTCCTGCAGGAAACGTCCCGCTCCCGTGACACAGATGAGTTCCCCGGTTCACGATACCGTTCACTGTATTATTTTCACCGACCCAACTTAATTATCGAGGGTAAAAAAAAACAACCGGAGAAAGTCACCGGGGGGGCAGAAATGGAGTGAGGGGCAGTAGAGCAAATGCTTTCATCTCCCCCAGAAAAGGCCAGAAAAGATGGAGTGGAGGTCCTTTTTAAATGGTATTCGTTAAGGCGCTTACTAAGTAATAATGTTGGCATTTGTTAAGCGCTTACTATGTGCAAAGCACTGTTCTAAGCGCTGGTGCCGGGCACCGTACTAAACACCGGTGTAGATACGAAATAATCCGGTTGGACACGGTCCCCGTCCCACAGAGGGCTGGCCCAGTCTCAATCCCCGTTTTACACACGAGAGAACTGAGGCACGGAGAAGCGACTTGCCCAGTGTCAGGCGGCAGACAAGGCGCCGAGTCGGCATTATTCATTCATTCGATAGTATTTATTGAGCGCTTACTATGTGCACAGCACTACTAAGCGCTTGGAATGGACAACTGGGCGACTGATAGAGACGATCCCTGCCCAGGCTCATCAGAACACAGGTCCTTCTGACTCTCAGGCCGGGCTAGGCTACGCTGCTTCTCTTGGCAAGTAGAATAGAAGACAGCCCAGCACGCGCAATTTCCTCTCCTCAAGCCGACCTTCTCACTGGGCCTCTTCTCTCTCACCCCCGCTCCCTTGCTCACGCTCTGCCTCTTGCCTGGAATTCCCCCGTCACATCTAGCAGACCACAAGTCTCCCCGTCTTCAAAGCCCTCTGAAACCCCATCTCATCCAGAAAGCTTTTCATGATTAATCCCCCCAACTATCCCCCCTCACCCTTTTGCCTCTTCGGTACTTCTGCATCATCTAAGCACTCGGATACACATACATACACACTCAGATATATAAACACATACATGTACGCCCACATCTACATACATATATACGCACGCACATACACACCTATATACATAGATAATAATGTTGGTATTCGCTAAGCGCTTACTATGTGCCGAGCCCTGTTGTAAGCGATAATACGGGGTGATTAGGTTGTCCCACGTGAGGCTCCCAGTCTTCATCTCCATTTTACAGATGAGGGAACTGAGGCCCAGAGAAGTCAAGTGACTCGCCCACAGTCACACAGCTGACAAGTGGTAGAGCGGGGATCCGAACCCATGACCTCCGACTCCAAAGCCCTTGTTCTTTCCACTGAGCCATGCATGTGTTTGTGCAAGTCGCTATTTTTACACTTCCTACCGCAAGCTCCTGTCTGTAATCTATTTTAGTGCCTCTCTTCTCTGCTAGATTATAAAATTCTTGAGGGCAGGAATTGTGTCTGCAGACACTATTGTACTCTCCCAAGCTGTCAGCAGAGTGCTCTGCCCAGAGTAGCGGCGTGATCTAGCGGATAGAGCGCGGATTTGGGAGTCAGAAGGACCTGCGTTCTAATCTCTGCTCCGCCACTTGTCTGCTATGTGACTTTGGGCAAGTCATTTCACTTCCTCTGCGCCTCAGTTCTCCCATCGGTAAAATGGGGATGAAGACGGAGAGCCCCACGAGGGGCAATGGCCGTGTGCAGCCTCATTAGTACAGTACCTGGCACAGAGTAAGCACTTTAGAGATATTGTATAAAAATATATATCAAAAAGAGTAAATCCTCAATAAATACTATTGATTGGTTGATTCAGACTGGATCATGCATTCCGGAAAGTCAGCCTGAGCCCCTCTTAAAATTGTTCAGCGCGTCATCTACAAACTTGGATCTGCGACCTTTAGACATTCGATATTCACCCCGTGCCCAACCTTATAGCACTTAGGTACGTATCTTTAAATTATGCATTACAAGTGATCGATTTATTCATATTAATATCAGTCCCCCCCCCCCCCATAGACCGTAAACTCGTTACGGGAGGGAACACGTCTGCTTCTTCTGTGGTATTGTACTCTCCTAAGTGCTCAGGACAGTGCTCTGCACATAACCAACGCTCGATACCATCGATCGCTTGACGGATTGATTCAGGGCAGTTGCCTTATAGTTGTGGCTACTGCTTATGTGGCATTAAGGCCTTTCCTAGCCACAGAGGCAGATGACCTAACACGAAAAGTTTTCCTAGAATGCCTTGGGCACTCATCTACTCCCATGACCGGGCCGGGGAAGAAGTACGATCGGGGTCCTGTGTTTCGCACCCAGATCCTTACCGGGCCTTTTCCTGCGGAGCTACTCCTGCTTACATTTGTGATGTGACCTCTCAGGGCGCTTGGGAGCAGGAAGGGTGATAACGGAGGAGACGACGGGGGATAGTGGAGGGAACTGGGGCTTTGAGGAGAATGAAAGCAAAATGGATTCAAGATCTTGGACTCTCACAGGCTAGCGGGTGGGTGTGGGGGAAGGCAGAATTGGGAAGAACAAGGTATTTTCTTTGGGAGAAGAGAGAGGCTTGATCGGGAGGGGGCTCAGACAAGGTGTCCGAATACTTTTTGCTACGGGAGCAAATGAAATTGACGGAGGGAGAGAGAGGTGGGAAGGAACTCAGCGCTGCTGCTGATGACAGTGATGATTGTGGTCCAAGCGCCCGGCGTTGCCTTGCTTGAGATCACAATTTATTTTTTTATGGCATTTGTTATGCGCTTGCTATGTGCCAGGCACTGTACCAAGAGCTGCGGTAGATACGAGATAATCGGGTTGGACACAGCCCATGTCCCACACATGGCTCACGGTCTTAAGCCCCATTTTCCAGATAAAGTAACTGAGGTACAGAGGAAGCGAGGTGACTTGTCCAAGGTCATACGCTAGACTAGGGCCGCAGCCGGGATTCGAACCTAGGCCCTCTGACTCCCAGGCCCGTGCTCTGGCCACTAGGCCACGCTGCCACGATCTTCCTTGGTTACTGATTCCTGCCAGCCTGTCATTCATCAGCCGTGTCCGGGTTGTGAGGAGGAGAGAATGAACAAATGAAACGAGGCAGGAAAAATACCAAGGCCAGAGAAACAACCTAAGGCAGGGAAGAAGTCCGAGGAAGGAGAAAAGGAAGAGCTCTGAGGAAAACATCAACCCTCCTTGGATCCCAAATTCACAAGCTTCCTTTAGAAGATAAGCAAACCGGATCAACTGGTACTAGACTGCAAATAGATTTCGTGGCTATTTTTTGGGGTTGTCTCCGGGGTAGCGTAGAAAATCCTAGATCCGATCGTAAGAGACCTTCTTTCTCCAGACAACAGAAAAGTAAAACTTGGTATCCTAGGTCTTGGACTGTAGAAGCAGCTGTTGCAGCGTGGCTCAGTGGAAAGAGCACGGGCTTTGGAGTCAGAGGTCATGGGTTCGAATCCCGGCTCGGCCACTTGTCAGCTGTGTGACTTTGGGCAAGTCACTTCACTTCTCGCTGCCTCAGTTCCCTCATCTGTAAAATGGGGATGAAGACTGTGAGCCCCATGTGGGACGACCTCATTCCCCTGTGTCTACCCCAGCGCTTAGAACAGTGCTCGGCACATAGTAAGCGCTTAACGAATACCACCATTATTTCCATTATTATTATTATTATTGCAGGAGAGAAAGAATCAATCATTTGATTCATTAATAGCATATATTGAGTGCTCAGCTGGTGAAGAGCGCTGTGCGAAAAGTTTGGGAAAGTATAATAGGGGTAGACATGATCCCTGGCCTTAAGGAGCTGGCCATCCAGTGGAATAATAATAATTGCATTATCTGTACGATGCTTTTACTATGTGTCAAGCACTGTAATAATAATCATAATAGTTGGTATCTGTTAAGCGCTTACTATGTGCAGAGCACTGTTCTAAGCGCTGGGGTAGACACAGGGGAATCAGGACGTCCCACGTGGGGCTCACAGTCTTAATCCCCATTTTACAGATGAGGTAACTGAGGCACAGAGAAGTTAAGTGATTTGCCCACATTCACACAGCTGACAAGTGGCAGAGCCGGGATTCGAACCCATGACCTCGGACTCCAAAGCCCCGGCTCTTGCCACTGAGCCACGCTGCTTCTCTGTATTCACTGGTTCACTGTATTAAGCACCGGGGTAGATACCAGATAGATGGGCCAGAAACAGTCCCTGTCCCACATGGAGCTCAAAGTCTAAATTAGGAAGGAGAAGCAGCATGGCCTAGTGGAAGGAGCAGAGGCCTGGGCGTCAGAGGGCCCGGCTTCTAATTCCAGCTCTGCATCTGTCTGCTGCGTGACCTTGGGCAAGTCACTTCACTTCTACGTGCCTCAGTTACCTCACCTGTAAAATGGGGATTAAGACCGTGAGCCCCGGATGGGGCAAGGACGGTATCCAACCTGATTACCTGGCATCCACCCCAGTGTTTAGTACAATGCCTGGCACGTAGTAAACACTTAAATACTATAATAAAAAAAGAGGGAGAACAGGTATCGACTGAATCATCATTTTACAGATGAGGGATCTGGGGCACAGAAAAGCTGCCACTTGCCCAAAGTCACATAGCTAAGTAGCAGGATTAGAACTCAGATCCTCTGACTCCCAGGCCCCTTCTCTTTCCTCAAGGCTATGCTGCCCAAATTATTTTAGTTCTTAGAAACAGACTACGTTTATGGAGACTGAAATTGAGGTACGATGGAAGGGAAGATTATCATCATGGCATGCGTTGCGCGTTTACTAGGTGCCAAGCACCGTACTAAGTGTTGGGGTAGAGTCAGGGTTATCGGGTTGGACACGGGACACGGTCCCCATCTCGCCTGGGACTCACCGTGTTGTGAGGGAGAGGCAAGTGGTTAAGATTTAAAGAAGCTGGTAAGAGAAGAGAAATGAAACTTCATCTATTCATCATAAAGCTTAATCACTCCGTTCCCTGGAGTCCCCCAGCTACTTTGGAAAATGCCGCACATCTCATTATGGGCAGGGAGCGTATCCGCCAGTTCCGTTGTCTCCTACTCTCCCAACCGCTCAGTACGGTGCTCTGGACCTAATGAGCGCTCAATAAATACCACCGATCGATTGCTCCCCGGAACTGGAGCGAGAATCAGGGCGCCGGAGAGAAGACCCCACTTCCTTGCAGAGACATGCACATATCTCACAGTCTGAAGGATTCGTTCTCCCTCGCTTAGTTTGGAGTATCTGTACAGGTTCAGGGAGACACGAGCCAGGGGCTTTAAAGATTTTACCGGGTCTGAAAGTCCGGGAAGAGCCCAGAGAGGTATAATTTATTCTCATCTATGCAAATGATCTTGAAAATGATTTAACAGTAAGACAGCCAGGGCTCCCACAATTAATAATCTTAATTTTCCACTAAGAGGAAATGGGGAAGGTTATAATGGCTCGAGGATGTATATCCCGAACATATTGTAGAGTGGCTGAGGTTCTCTTGGCGGAAACAAACAGAAGACCCAACTTGGAATTGGTCTCAGTGATTAATGCTTGACTTTAGCAAGCTGTCGTGGGCAGGGATGGGGTCCTCCAACTGAACTGTACTCTCCCAAATGCTTATGGCAATGTTCCTCACGCAGGAAGTGCTGAATAGATGCCGTCGACTGACACAGAATCATCCCCGTCGTGAGAATTGTGGACAACCCTGAGCTCCGATAACTGGGCCTCTTCCTTCCAGTCTCCTAGACATCCTTCCGTCTCCCGGAATTCTGAAATGTGGCGGGGAGGGGAAGCAGATGCTACGGAGGCAGAATGCCCTAGTGGAAAGAGCACGGGCCCGGGAGTCAGAGGACCAGGGTTCTAATTCCGGCTCTGCCACTTGCCTGCTGTGTGACTTTGGGCAAGTCACTTCACTTCACCGGGCCTAAGTTACCTCATCTGGAAAATGGGGATTAAGACCGTGAGCCCCATGTGGGGCAGGGATTGCGTCTATCTCGATTAACTTGGATCTACCCCGGCGCTTGGAACGATGCTTGACAAACACCCGTATCGTCGGGCAGAGCTGAAAGATTGCAAATTCTTTATCAGTGAGGTCGGTAAATGATAATCTTGGGCACCCGTATCTCGTGTCTACCATCCAGAAAGCTTGAAAACCACGGCTGACCGTAAACGCTCTGACATCGATTATTCGTTTGCGGTGTAATCGGCACTTCACGGCCAGCCAGTCGCTAAGAAGATTCTATTTGCAAAATGATACTGTCTTTCAGTCACTGGTCTCTTAAGATGTGAAGAGGCAAACTCTACAATACAGTCGCGGCATAAATCATCCATGACAGGAGTGTCTTGTCGAATAATGTCACGCGTGTCGTTCACATGCATATTGATAGTAATCATGGTATTTGTTAAGCGCTAACTGTGTGCCAGGCACTGTACTGAGCACTGGAGTAGATACAAGCGAATCAGGTTGGACACAGTCCCTGTCCCACATGGGGCTCACTCTCTTAATCCCCGTTTTTCAAATGAGGGAACTGAGAACCAGAGAACAATAATAATAATAATTATGGTAATTGTGAAGCGCTTACTTCGTGCCAAGCACTGTCCTAAGTGCTGGGGGAGATACGAGGTAATCGGCTTGTCCCACATGGGGCGCCCAGTCTTAACCCCCATTGTTCAGAGGAAGTCACTGAGGCACAGAGAAGTTAAATGACTTGCTCAAGGTCACACAGCAGACAAGCGGTGGAGCCGAGATTAGTGACTTGTCCAAGGCTACATGGACAAGGGGCAGAGCCGGGATTAGAACTCAGTTCAAGGAGGGTGGGGGAAGGAAGCGGAGCAGGAAAGGATAGAGTGGGGGGGTTACCTTATCACTACCAGAGAGGGTGTCAGATCCAGATTACGGCGGCCTCCACGGCAACCGTCAGTTAATCCATGGCACTGAGGCCTAAATTATTAACATTTCCCATAATATATCCAAAACGGCCAACTTTTTCAAAGCCCATATCTAGCATAATAAAAGATCTCAGTTTTACCACACCTACGTCTTCACGATTCCCCCCCGCTCTAAAGATAATGGCTCCGTGGTAAATTCGGTCCTCCAAGATGGGAAGACTGGGATCCAATCCAGGCCCGATTTTTACGGATACAACAAAATTAGAAAGATGACTCTCAGATCACTCCGAAGAGTTGCAATAGTGTGAAACTCGGAAAGGTCTTGAATGTGTTCATCGTGAATAGGTTGCAATTTGACCCTCTGAATCAGAATTAAACAAGGAAACATATGTTTCCTATCTTTAGAACACTGGTTGTTCCACTCCGTTTCCTTTTGCTGAGAACGGCCCCTTGACTAACAATTTCTCAAGTTCGTCATTTTATGATAAAACACTGGGCCTCCGGTTCTGTTTTTTAAGTATTTTTTTCTCCAGTGTTAATCTCCTGTTTCTAGAGAAATGCACTGCCCCAAAATAATGATCATGGTGTTTGTTAAGTGTTTACTATGTGGCAGACACTTTACTGAGCACTGAGGTGGATTCGAGTGAACCGGGTCGGACACAGTCCCTGTCCCACACGGGACTCGCCGTCTTAATCCCCATTTGACGGATGAGTTGACCGAGGCCCAGAGAAGTTAAGTGACTCGCCCCAGGTCCCACAGCAGACGAGTGGCGGAGCCGGGGTTAGAACCCAGGTCCTTCCTTCTGACTCCCGGGCCCGGGCTCTATCCGCTTTGCTTCTGAACCAAAGGGAGAAGACCAAATCCGCTTTCAGGATTCGATCCAATCTATCATCAAGGAGAAATGAGCAGGCCAAAGTGCTTTATATAACAAATTCTAATGTGGGTGGGCACATTAATCTCTCAGCAACAGATGGATGTCAGCCACTTCCCAACAAGAAGGAGCCCCCCTCAAAAACCAAGACAAATTCAACACGTGTGAAAAATCAGTTAGTCTAAGAAACCTATAAGTGTCCTTAAATAACCCTGGGCAAATCACTTTACTTCTCTGGCCCTCAGTTACCTCATCTGTAAAATGGGGATTTCGACTGTGAGCCCCACGCATTCATTCATTCAGTCGTATTTATTGAGCGCTTACTGTGTGCAGAGCACTGTACTATGGGCTTGGGGGAGTACAATACAATAAACATCCCCATTCCCTGCCCAGGATCAGCTTACATGTAGAGCGGGGAGTTTAGGGATGATTTGCCTGGATCCTCTAGACTGTAAGCTCTTTGCGAACAAGGAACATTACAGTGTTACTGTACTGTACATTACTGTAACCAACTCCGTTACAGTGTACTTTCCCAAGCGCTTAGTATTCATTCATTCATTCATTCAATAGTATTTATTGAGCGCTTACTATGTGCAGAGCACCGTACTCAGCGCTTGGAATGAACAAGTCGGCAACAGAGACGGTCCCTGCCGATTGACGGGCATACGGTCTAATCGGGGGAGACGGACAGACGAGAACGATGGCAATAAATAGAGTCGAGGGGAAGAACATCTCGTAAAAACAATGGCGACTAAATAGAATCGAGGCGATGTACATCTCATTAACAAAATAAATAGGGTAATGAAAATATATACAGTTGAGCGGACGAGTTCAGTGCCAAGGGGATGGGAAGGGAGAGGGGGAGGAGCAGAGGGAGATGGGGGGAAAGAGGGTTAAGCTGCGGAGAGGTGAAGGGGGGGGTGGTAGAGGGAGTAGAGGGAGAAGGCTTTGCACACAGTAAGCACTCAATAAATGAGTGATTTATTGATTAAGAAGCAGCCTGGTGCAATGGATAGAGCACGGGCCTGGGAGTCCCAAGATCATGGGTTCTAATGCCGCCTCTGCCACTTTGCTGTGTGGCCTTGAGCAAGTCGCTTCACCTCCTCCGTGCCTCAGTTATCTCATCTATGAAATGAGGATTAAAACTGTGAGCCCCACATGAGACAGGGACTGCATCCAATCCAATTTGCTTGTATCCACCCCAGCGCATAGTACAGTGCTTGGCGCATAGTAAGCACTTAACACATATCATAATTATTATTATTATTATTATTGATTTACCCCAGCCTTGTAAAACTCTATGGATACGCTCCCCGAAAGATTGCAGACGAAGAGCGGGGCGTTCTGGGAGAGATGTGTCCATGGCGTCGCTGCGAGTCGGAGACGACCCGACAGCGAAAGACAAGACATAGTAAGCGTTTAACAAATACCATAAAAGAGCGAGGGGTTTAATTGCTCTCTACTCGTCATCGGCGACCCAGCGCAATTTAGAAAAATGGTTTTTTCATTTCTAACGTGACCCTAGTTGAACACACATCCATTTAAAATCAGATGAAGTTGTTTCGGACTTCTGGAGGAAACCTGCCATTGCAAACAAGTGGGCCGTAACTGCCCATGCTCAGGATCGAAGCCAGATCGGTGGGATTAAATTTCTTTGAACAGGCATTGATTTAATCCAATTTATTGAGCGCTTACTGTGTGAAGAGAACTCGACTAAACTCTCGGAAGAGTACAATAGAACCGTAAACAGACACCGTCTCTGCCCACAACCAGTTTACAGTCTATAGGACTGAACACCTGCAGCTAAAGCAGTTCCCAAAACACAGGCAGTGGTTTGCTGAGGTTTATGCTTCTGACTCAGCCACTCGCCTGTCGTGTGACCTTGGCCAAGTCACTTAACTCTTCTATGCCTCAGCTACCTCATCTGTAAAATGGGGATTCAATCCCCGTTCTCCCTCCTACTTAGACAGCGAGCCCCGGGGGGAAAAGGTAAATGGACTCGGACAATGCAATCTTGGAAAACGCGTAGCGATTTCACGTGGGTGAAGAGTGAGATGAATGTAAACGTTTGCATGTCATTTTCTAGGTCTTCAAAAGGTAGGTTCTATTTATCTCGAATATAAATATTTGATATCCTGAATTTAAATATAATTTGGGGGATCGAGTGTCTTTTTCAGCAGTCGATTTCTGTGGCGTTCCTTAGGTAATTGTTGAGAATTTCAAGTTTGCATTTTGGCTCTCTGCCAAGATCCACCTTGTCCCCTCTTCCATAAAACACTCTTTGTCCCTATTATTTTCACTTGATAGTAGCAAGCGTCACTGGTTTGCATTTTAAAACATCCGCTGGGCTTGTCATGATGCATAATCTGGAATTTTGCCCAGCCCGGCCCTGCCCTGAATCCTTCCATCAGACAGAAAGGTTAAGATAAAGTCAATTTGTAGAGGAAAAATGGGAGAACCGACCCAGTGCCAAAAGGAAAAACAAGTCCACGCCACTGGTCTTTTCAAACTTCTTCCTTAAAAGGATCGAGAATGGGGGACATGGACCAGGCCCAGAAGGGAAGGCCAATCTGGGAATAGCAAAATGTTGTTGATGTTCTTATTGGTTTTACTTGTACTGCGGCATTATAGAGCTGAAGAACACGATGAATTGAACACCCCATCCTTTGTCTTTGTAACTTTTAGCCAATTCTGTTGAACTTCAAATTGGGTTAAGCTCCTTTTTCAGCCTCAAAGTAAAAACGTTTAGAAGCCTGTAAATGGTAAAAAACCATCTGGGGGCAGTTTTAATAATAACTGTGGGACCTTTTTTTTAATGGTACCTGTTGAGTGCCTACTATGTGCCAGGCACTGAACTAAGCGCTGGGGTAGATACAAGCAAATCGGCTTGTATACAGTCCCTGTCCCGTGATGGACTCACAGTCTCGATCCCCATTTTTCAGATGAGGTCACTCAGGCCCAGAGAAGTGAAGCGACTTGCCCACGGTCACTGAGCAGACAAGAGGCAGAGCCGGGATTAGAACCCATGACTTTCTGACTCCCAGGCCCGTGCGCTATCCACTGCGCCACGCTGCTTCTCATACCAGACGGGCTCTGACGAGGTAAAGCAGATCTGTATATGCAGATGGAGGTTGATTTTGTTCTAGGAGCGATTCCGAATTGTGCCCCATCAGCAGTGCTAATACACGCCGTCATCGTGAAATTGAAACAGACACAATGAGGTCTATTCTTCAAAACTCATAGATGTTTGTTGTCTGCACAATCGAAAGAGAGCACACCAACGCCAAGATTCATTTTTCTACCCGAAACGACGCGCAGATTCTCAAGTTAGAGAAGCACCGTGGCCTCGTAGAAACAGCGGGGCCTTGGAGTCACAGGGACCCGGGTTCTAATCCCCGCTCCGCCACGTGTCTTCTGGGTGACCTTGGATAAATCACTTAACTTCTCTGTGCCTCCTTGTCCCTCCTACTTAGACTGTGAGCCCCAGGTGGGTCAGGGACTCTGTCCAACCTGGTTTATTTGTCATTACATTGTCATTTGGCTTAGAACAGCGCTTGACACATCATCGGCGCTTCACTAATACAATAATAATGATGATGATAATAATGGTAATGATTTGTAGTAAGGAGAAATGGAGATAACTAGGATTCCACCTCAGATGAGAAGTTGTCATAAAATACGGGTGTGGTGATTTCCAAGGATTTGGAAGTTCTGGACTTCTTCTGAATCATATAGGAATGAGCTGGGGTAGCAGGAAGATTTCTAGTTCACTTCCATTTCAATCTGCTTCTTATTATTACTGATAATAATAATAATAATGGTATTTGCTAAGCACTTTCTATGTGCCAAGCACTGTTCTAAGCATTGGGGTAGATTGACCAATCAATCAACCATATTTATGCTTAATATATACTGTACCAAGCACTTGGGAAAGTGCAACGTAACAGTGGGTAGGCACGTTCCTTGCCTACAACGAGATTAGTCTAGAGGGGGAGACAGATATTTATATAAAAAAGAAATTTCAGAGACGGATATAAGTGCCGTAGGGCTGAGGGAGGGGGTGAATAACGGGAGCGAATGAGGGCGATGCAGACGGGGGTGGAAGAGAAGGAAAAGAGGGTTTAGGGAAGGCCTCTTGGAGGACATGTGCCTTCCATAAGGCTTTGATGGAGGGGAGAGTCATTGTCAGATATGAAGAGGGAGGGCATTCCAGGCCAGAAGCAGGATGTAGGTGAGAAGTCAGAGGAGAGATAGACGAGATGTGGACTTAAAAATTGCTTCCTGGTTTCCACATTGTTCCCCCGTGCTCTCCTGCCTCCCACCCCGCACCCCTCAATCCCCACGTCCCCCCCAACTCCTTTCCAGCCTGGCTCTCCTCCCCAACCCGGTGCCACTTGGGTGGTTTTCAGTTGTTCGGGGTCACAGGGACCAAACTGCCTCCATTCCCGCCCCATCCCCGTCCTGGGGCTCTGCACCTCCCAGGAGCAACAGCTGGAGAACAGGCTGGTTCGTCAACAAAAACAAATAAAAGAATAAAGGAAAGTAGTGCCAGATGGGATGAGGGGAAGGGAGGGCGGGAGGAGCCCACGGCAGGAGCCTGGAAGCACAGAAGCAGCGGTGGGCTGGTGGATAGAGCCCCCGGGGCCTGGGTGTCAGAAGGACCTGGGTTCTAATCCCTGCTCCGCCGCTTGTCCGCCGTGGGACCTCGGGCAAGTCCCTTCGCTTGTCTGGGCCTCAGTTCCCTCATCTGGAAAATGGGGATAAGAGCGTGAGCCCCATGTGGGACAGGCACTGTGTCCGACCTGACTAATTTGCATCTACCCCAAGGCTTGGAACAGGGCTTGGCACATAGTAAGGGCTGCTTGGCACATAGTAAGGGCTTAACAAGTACCACAATGATAATAATAATAATGTCATTTCACTGTTCTGTGCCTCAGTTTCCTGATCTGTAAAATGGGGATCGAGACTGGGAGCCCTAAGTGGGATTCCCTCGTATCTATCCCAGCGCTTAGTAGAGGTCCTGGCACACAGTAAGCACTTAGAAAATACCACAGTTATCGTTATTATTGTTATTATCATTAGCCTCGAGAATGGGGGTCGGGGTGGGTGGGTGGGAGACCAGATCTGGAAGGCGTCCAAGAGATTGGGGAAATGGAGGGAAAGTTACCAAGACTATTTTACTTCCGCTAAAGAGTCAGTCTCCCGTTACAACACTCTTCGGGACTTGAAGGAGAAGACAGAACTGGGTGCTCTTAATTACTTACAAAATGCTAATGACTAATAAAAAAACGCAAAACCGTGGATTCGTTCTTCCCAATCATGCGTTCTATTTAGGCGCAAGCAAACCTAAAAGTAGCACACAGAAGCACACATAATTAAAGTCTGTGACAACCTCTAAACAAATATTTTCGAGAGGGCTTTAGAACGTTACTCTCACCGGCTCCGGAAAGACCTTTAACGATAATAATAATGATAATAATTGGGGTATTTAAGCGCTTACTATGTGCCAGGCACTGTACTAAGAGCTGGGGTGGCTACAAGCAAATCGGGTTGGACATAGTCCCCGTCCTAAGTGGGGCTCACGGTCTCAATCTCCATTTTACAGACAAGGTGAGGCACAGAGAAGTGAAGCGATCTGCCCAAGGTCACCCAGCAGACAAGTGGCGAATCTAGGATTAGAACCCATGACCTTCTGATCCCAGTCCCGTGCTCTCTCCACTACACCATGCTGCTTTAAGCGCCCTGAGCCTACTTCTGAACTATCCAGCGCTGTAATGGCAAGACTGTAAGTTCGCTGTGGGCAGGGAATGTGTCTGTTTATTGCTCTACTGTGCTCTCCCAAGCGGTTAGTACAGTGCTCTGCGCACAATAAGCACTCAGTAACCACGACCGACCGATCGACCGTATCCAACCGTGTCGGTTACGGGTGGCCGCTGACAGCTCTAGCGGATATTTGGAGCCCAGGACACGATTGACGTGCACATTTCAAGGCGCACGCAGCGTAAGGGAAAGGCAGAGAGCAGTGCTGCCCGGTGGATAGAGCACAGGCCTGGGAGTCAGAAGGACCCGGGTTCTGGTCCCGGTTCCACCGCTAGTCAGCTGTGTGACCTCGGGCAAGCCGCTTCACTTCTCTGGACCCCATCTTCCTCATCTGTAAAATGGGGATTAAGACCGAGTGCCCCCCGCGAGACACGGATTGCGTCCTCCTTGATACACCTGTGCCTACCCCAGCATTTAGAACAGTGCCTGGCACATAGTAAGCGCTTACCAAATACCAACGGACATCATACGGAATCTTTCGCCGAAGTCCACACTTGGAGAGAGGGAGTCTGGAGTCGTCGTTTTCCCTTCCCTTGTTCTATTTCACACGATTGTCCCTTCTAGGGCGGGGAGATCGGGTCGCAGGAGCTAAGGCAGAGGAAAAGTATTCATCAGCTCTCTCCCATCCTGCCTCTCTTTGTTCCTCTTCTGCTCCAACCAGCCCCCACACTTCGCTCCTTTAACGCCAACTTACTTTATCTCATTTTCATCTCTCCCGAAGTCAACCTCTTGCTCCCACCTCCCTCCTGCTCGGAACTCCTTCCCCTTTCATAATAATAATAATAATAATAATATCGGTATTTGTTAAGTGCTTACTATGGGCAGAGCACCGTTCTAAGCGCCGGGGGAGATACAGGGTCATCAGGTCGTCCCACGGGAGGCTCCCAGTTAATCCCCATTTTACAGATGAGGTAACTGAGGCACAGAGAAATGAAGTGACTTGCCCACGGTCACACAGCTGACAAGTGGCAGAGCCGGGAGTCGAACCCATGACCTCCGACTCCCAAGCCCGGGCTCTTTCCGCTGAGCCACGATATCCGGCACACCACGACTAGCCCTTATCAAAATCCTCCGGGAAGCCTTCCCTGACTATTCTCTCACCTCCTCACCGTATTCTAGCTCCCTTCTCCGACACCTCCGCACTTTAAGTCTTCGCTATTCACTCCCACTCCCAGAACGCTTTCGTACATATCCTTATACTCGGTTGCTTTTCTAACCTGTCTTGTCCTGCCTTATGCCGGCGAGTCGTCTCCGACCCATAGCGACGCCACGGACACAGCGTGGCTCAAGCAGCGTGGCTCAGTGGAAAGAGCCCGGGCTTTGGAGTCGGGGGTCATGAGTTCGAATCCCAGCTCTGCCACTTGTCAGCTGTGTGACTGTGGGCAAGTCATTGCACTTCTCTGGGCCTCAGTTACCTCATCTGTAAAATGGGGATTAAAAGCGTGTGAGCCCCACGTGGGATAACCTGATTCCCCTGTATCTACCCCAGCGCTTAGAACAGTGCTCTGCACATAGTAAACGCTTAACAAATACCAACATTATTATTATTATTATTATTATTATCTCTCTCAGAAGGCCCCACCTCCGCCTGCAATCGTTCCGGTAGTGGATCCAGAGAGGTTTCTGGCTAATAACACAAAAGCGGTTTCCTATTGGCTTGGGAGGACGTGGGTTCTAATCCCGGCTCCGCCACTTGTCAGCTGTGTGACCTTGGGGAAGGCACTTAACTTCTCTGTGCCTCAGTTACCTCATCTGTAAAATGGGGATTAAGACCGTGAGCCCCACGTGGGACCACCTGACCACCTTGTATCTATCTCAGGGCTTAGAATAGTGCTTGGCACATAGTAAGCGCCTGACAAATACCATCACTATTATTATTGTTATTATTATTGGTGGATTCCTTGGTTGGAGGCTGAGTAACTTAGAGGAAAAATAATGTCCGGTGCCTCATCTGAGCCGGACGCAGGCCAGACCAGGTGAAAATCAGACAACCGCAGGTGAGACCTTCCGACGGGTCACTTCGGGCCTGGCTTCCCGTGTATAAATCAGAGAGCAGGACTGAGCACGCTGTTCGTTTGGGCTGTTACCAGGGGAACCAGGGCGGCTCTGAACGCAGTTAACAGAAGCCTTGACAGACAACGGTTTGAATTATGAAGGGATGCTGAGTTTCAGGCAGCTGGGATTCCCTCCTAGGAACTTCTGTGGGCCTGGATTTAGGAGACAATAAGGAAGATGGGAAGTGGCCCAGCTTTCTTTCCAGGGACCCTAAAGGTGAAAGCTCTCTTCGGGAAGATAGAAAGTTCATCAGGAAGTTTGCTTCGTCGGTAATTTAACATGTACTGTTACCCCAAAATAAGATTAAGAGAAGCAGTGTGGCCTACTGGGAAGCGCTTCGGCTGGGAGTCAGAAGGACCTGGATTCTAATCCCCGTTCTGCCACCCATCTGCCGTGTGACCTTGGGCATGTCACAACTTCTCTCTGCCTCAGTTCCCTCATCTGTAAAACGGGGATTAAGGCTGTGAGCCCTGTGGGGGACAGGGACTGTGTCCAATCCAATTATCTCGTATTCACTCGATCGTATTTACTGAGCGCTTACTGTACGCAGAACACTATACTAAGCACTTGGGAGAGTCCAATACGGCAATGAACGGACATATTCCCTGCCCGCGATGAGCTTACAGGCTAGAAGACTGCATCTTAGTACAGTGCCTGACATATAGTAAGCGCTTAACAAATACCGTTAAAACAACGACAACAACAAAATAAGACAACCTAAAAGTTTCTGTCCTTTGATCATTTATAAAAGAACTTTAACACGGTCTAATCAGAAGGTTTTGCATGAGATGATCTCACTACGCTGTTTTTAATCTGCACGTCTTTTCAAAATCGATAAATCTAAATCGCATGTTTCCTAAACTGCTTATCTTAGGGGAAGTCTTGCAGGTTAATTCAAATGACTGCAATAGCATTTTTCTTTTTTTTTGCACCAGTCTAGCACCATCTACTGTAAATTTAAGAATCTGTGTTTCTGTTCTGCGTCTCCCAAAGGCAATATTTAGATTCCAGCAAGAATCTGGCCTAGTTTAACTGCGCTCGGAAAAGGATGAACAGTTTGGGATCAGCAAGCCGCGCTGCTTCTCCCTCAGTCAATCGATCAGAAGTAGGTACTGATCACCTACAGTGTGCGGAGCACTCTGCTATGCTCTTGGGAGAGTACAGAGAAGAAGCTGACGCTGTACCTGCCTACAGGGAGCTTACTGTCCAGCTGGGAATCACGGTCCTATGGCTTATTGGAGTATCGCTATTTAGAGCCAGGAGCTTTATAAATAAATGCAAACAATTTCCTAGGCTACCGTCTCCCAGGAGGTTCACAAGTAGTAAAAATAAATGAAATTAACTCTCTTTTCGACATGTCCGGCATCAATTATTACACGCTCTAAGCAAGTGGCTAATTCCCAGGCGGCAGAACACACAATCTGGTATGTATTTTCAGAGAAGCAGAGTACATATACACACATATATTCACGCACCTGAACCTAGGCACATATGCACATAAACTTGTATTTGTCCTATATAACTGCAGAACGGAGGCTGACAGATTATCGGGAATTCCTACGCCCTCCTGCCCCTCTCCTTTCTCAATTCCCTCTGTGCTGCTGTCGCTTATGTCCTTCTCTTAATGATTACGGTACTTGTTAAGTGCTTACTAAGTGCCAAGCACTGTTCTAGGCACTGGGGTAGAGCCAAGTCGATCAGGTCGGACACTGTCCCTGTCCCACATGGAGCTCACACTCTGAATCCCCATTTTCCAGGTGAGGAAACTGAGGACCAGAGAAGTAAAGTGATTTGCCCAAGGTCACACAGCAGACACGTGGCGAAGGAACGTGGGGAATGGAAGTGAATAGTGGAAAGGATTCCTGAGATGTGATTGGCCTGGCCTGGTGGAAAGAGCATGGGTCTGGGAGTCAGAGGACCTGAGTTCTAAACCCATTTCCGCCACTGTATCGGCTGATAAAATGACCATGAAGAATTAAGAAGAAATACTCATGACATTACCTGCGATTTCACTTCTTTGAGCATTCTTGCCTACAAAACTGAAAAGATTGCAGGTATTCCAGGATATCCGAAGGGCAAATTCCTTGTATCTTTGTCCTATGGAACCGCACTGCTTGTTTTATATGGAATTGTTCTTTTAACTCACCAGATACGCGTGTCTGATTATTGTTGTATTGTACTCTCCCAAGCGCTTAGTATGGCGCTCTGCATACAGTAAGCTCTCGATAAATACGATTGACTGAATGAACGAATCCTGCTGGAGCCTATAATCACTAGCTATCTAGTCAGTGATTTACAAAATGTTGAAAAAAATTTAGATTATTTACGCTTAATGGCACGAAATAGGGCAGGTTTACGTTCTCTTTCGCCTAATCTCTTCTAACCACCGACTTTAAGGAACTCAGCTTTCTCCCATTTATCCACTCTCTTCTCCCACTACACGCCAGCTTGCATTCCTCGGAGTACCTTATCCTCTTTTCTCCAACCACTGACCTCTTTCTTGCCCAAGACCTTTCGCCATCTGGACCTCCCACACTCTTCACATCCACCAGACCACAACCCTTCCTATCACCAAAATAATAATACTGCTAATAATAATAATGCTTGTTAGGTTCTTACCGTGTGCCTGGCACTGAATTAAGCTCTGGGGGAGTTACAAGCTAATCGGGTCCCACATGGAGCTCGCAGTCTAAGTAGGAGAGAGAACAGGTATCGAATCCCCATTTTGCTGAGGAGGGAACTGAGGCACAGAGAAATTAAGTGAGTTGCCGAAGGTCACACAGCAGACAAGTAGCTGAGCCAGGATTAGAACACAATTCCTCTGACTCCCAGGCCCTTGCTGTTTCCATTAAGCCATGCTGTTTGAGTAGGTCAGGGAGAAAAATAACCCAATTGTCTCCATTTCAGAAGAAAGGAGGGAATTCAGAAATTCCAGATATCTGCAGGTGTGCCTACTGGATTTCTGTTCTTTTTTGAGGAATTACAATGATATGTGAATTCATTTCCAAGCTTCTCTCTGGCAAATCCATTGGGTTCAATGTAGTGTTTCCTAAGGCAATTCTGTGCTGCCCAGGTTATTTCCACCTTGATAAAAATAGGGATTTTCTAATTTTAATGGCTGGGAACTTTTCACTTTGAGCATGTTGGGGTAAAAACGGGGAGAGGAAGAAAGGTGGGAAATAGAGACAGGCTGAGCTATAGGCTCTCAGTCTAAATAACCTTTCAGGGCACGTTTCCCCACTCCTCGAGAACCTCCAGTGGTTGCCATCCACTTCCGCATCAAACAGAAACTCCTCACCATTGGCTTTAAAGCAGTCCGTCACCTGGCCCCCTCCTACCTCACCTCGCTGCTCTCCTCCTCCAGCCCAGCCCGCACACTTGGCTCCTCTAATGCCTACCTTCTCGCCGTTCCTCCATCTCGTCTACCTTGCCGCCGACCTCTCGCCCACGTGGGATTCCCCCGCCCCTTCACGTCCGACGGACGGTTCCTCTCCCCACCTTCTCCCTACTGAAGACCCATCTCCTCCAAAAGGCCTTCCCTAAGCCCTCCTTTCCTCTTCTCCCACTCCCTCTCGGGCCCGAGCTCTTTCCATGAGGCCGCACTACCTCTAGCGGGATCATCAGGCTGACAGCTGCCCGTGATTCCATCTTAGATTTGGCCTGCAAACCCCAGAATCCAGAGCAGGCTCAGACACTCATAACTCGGCCAGCATCCCGAGTCCCACCGACTCGACGGGATAAAGATTGATTATCCATTTAAAGTTGTTTCACGATCCATGCTCATTTTTCCATTGGTGTTTTAAGTCGCTTTACCCAAGGTGACTCGGCATTGTTTAAACAAGTGCTAAGCAAATACTATAAAAAAAAAGAGAGACTTCAAACGATCGGCTTAGATCCCCCACTGTGTGAGAGCCACTCCAAGCCTGGCAGAGCTGACCCTCCTCGGACCAAGCAATTAATCAGTGGTATTTATTGAACACTCACTATGTGCAGACCACTGTACTAAGTGCTTGGGAGAGTACAATATGATAATTATGGTACTTGTTAAGTGCTTATTGTGTGCCAAGCACTGTATTAAGCACTGGGGTGAATACAAGGAAATTTGGCTCGTATCCCCATTTTACAGATGGAACAACTTATGTAACATATCCAAAATTAATTTCTATTAATGTCTGTTACCCCCTGGACGGTAAGCTCATTGTCTACCAACTCTGTTATATTGTACTCTCCCAAATGCTTAGTAGAGTGCTCTGCACACAGTAAGCACTCAATAAATAATCACAATAATGGTATTTGTTAAGCGCTTACTATGTCTTCCCCTTCTAGACTTGACTCCCCTTCTAGACTGTGAGCCCGCTGTTGGGTAGGGATTGTCTCTATCTGTTGCCAAATTGTACTTTCCAAGCACTTAGTACAGCATTCTGCACACAGTAAGTGCTCAATAAATACGACTGAATGAACATCTAGTCACCCAGAAAGATTTAAACAAAAAAGCCTCTCGGATTCTACGGTCTTCTAAACTGCTTTTCCTGGCTTTGGCCTTCTTCTCTTTTTTTCTTTCCCGGATCATCTCCTGGGCTAGATTTCCAGAACTGATATTCGGTCTTTCCCTTAGCCCTGTAGTTCAAGAAAAGGAAAAGGAGAGTCCTAGGATCTGCTCTTCATTCCTCAGGGATGCTGGCTCTTCCCTTCCGGAGGCACGTCTTCTCTCCCCGATAAACTAAACGTGCAGTACAGGCAAGGGAAGGGAAGTTCCCCAGCCCGTTGTCATAGCAACTCTCAAATGTCACCTGCCACTGCTGGGAGTGGGATGGAGGAGGGTTGGAAATGGCAGGGGGGAGGGAGAGGAGGAGGGAGAGACAGGGCGGAGGAAACCAGGCTACTTTCAAGAGGGTAGTGATGGGACAGATGTAAATAAACAGGACAGGAGTTGGTTCAGGAGGATCATTTTTCTATAAAAACATCCAGGATATGTCATCCCGCTCCTCAAAAAACTCCAGGGGTTGTCCATCCACCTCCACATCAAACAAAAACTCCTCGCCGGTGGCTTTAAAGCAGTCCACCACCTTGCCCCTTTCTACCTCATCTCGCTATTCTTCTACGATCCAGCCCGCACACCTGGCTCCTTTAACGGCAACCTTCTCACTGTGCCTCGACCTCGTCTATCTGGCCTCCGACCCCTGACCCACGTCCTCCTCTGGCCTGGAACGCCCTCCCTCCTCAAATCCGACAGACAGTGACTCTCCCCCTCTTCAAAGCCTTATTTAGGGCGCATCTCTTCCAAGAGGCCTTCTCGGACTAAGCCCCTTCTTTCCTCTCTTCCCACTCCCTTCTGCATCAACCTGACCTGCTCCCTTTGTTCATCCACCCTGCGAGCCCCACGGCACTTATGTACAGATCTGTCATTGATTTATTTGTCTTGATGTCACAACTTCTCTCTGCCTCAGTTCCCTCATCCGTAAAACGGGGATTAAGGCTGTGAGCCCTGTGGGGGACAGGGACTGTGTCCAATCCAATTATCTCGTATTCACTCGATCGTATTTACTGAGCGCTTACTGTACGCAGAACACTATACTAAGCACTTGGGAGAGTCCAATACGGCAATGAACGGACACATTCCCTGCCCGCGATGAGCTTACAGGCCAGAAGACTGCATCTCAGTACAGTGTCTGGCATCTAGTAAGCGCTTAACAAATACCATTAAAACAACAATGACAACAACAACAACAAGAAAACGACAACCTAAAAGTTTCTGTCCTTTGATCGCTTATAAAAGAACTTTAACACGGTCTAATCAGAAGGTTTTGCATGAGATGATCTCACTACGCTGTTTTTAATCTGCACGTCTTTTCAAAATCGATAAATCTAAATCGCATGTTTTCTAAACTGCTTATCTCAGGGGAAGTCTTGCAGGTTAATTCAAATCACTGCAATAGCATTTTTCTTTTTTTTTTTTTGCACCAGTCTAGCACCATCTACTGTAAATTTAAAAATCTGTGTTTCTGTTCTGCGTCTTGGCTGGTTCTCTCCCCCTGGGGGGAACTGGTTTTTGCGTTAGAAATCTTTTGCCAGTTGTTTTGGGCGACTGGACCTCGAGTAGACTGGTGAAAGCATTATTGAAAAAAAAAAAAGAGTTCCCTCCTCTTTGAACTTCTCGTGGTTCTTGGGCTGGAGGCAAACGGAGCTGGAGACTCTGCTTTAACGCTTGCCGTTTAACCATTAATCAATCGATCAATCAATCGATTGGATTTATTGAGCACTCACAGTGTGCAGAGCACTGTCCTTAGCGGTTGGGAGAGTACAAAAAGGGGGTTGAGAGACACAATCTGGACAATACAAGATTCAATATTTCCAAAGGAAACTTCACGCATAAGTGATGTAGATTTTAGCGCTTGCTTAGGGCAGTTTGTGGATTTATTTTTTGGGTAGAATTCAAAGGAAAAAATAGCCTTGTTCTACCATCTAGTGGAGCGAGGCCGCAACGGCATCGGAGTTACCACCGTGATTTCAATGCTCTCCCCGTTCAGACAGCTTAATTAATGAAAGATGATGGCATCTGTTACGTCCTTACTCTGTGCAGAGCACTGTTTTAAGCGCTGGGGAGGATACAAGGTGATCAGGTGGTCCCCCGTGGGGCTCACAGTCGTAATCCCCATTTTCCAGATGGGGTAACTGAGGCCCAGAGAAGTGAAGTGAGTTGCCCAAAGTCACACAGCTGACAAGTGGCTGAGCTGGATTTGAACCCGTGACCCAGGAGGAGATGTGCCTTCCATAAGGCTTTGAAGAGGGGGAGGGAAATCGTCTGTCAGATCTGAGGAGGGGAGGGAAGGCACTCCAGGGCAGAGTCAGGTTGGGGGCGAGGGGTCGGCTGCGAGATGGTCGAGATGGAGGCACAGTGAGCGGGTTGGTATTAGAGTCTTAATCCCCATTTTCCAGATGAGGCAACTGAGGCCCAGAGAAGTGAAGCGACTCGCCCAAAGTCACACAGCGGACAAGCGGCCGAGCCGGGATCTGAACCCATCACCTCTGACTCCCGAGCCCGGGCTCTTTCCACTGCTTTCCCATTACTGCCCCGCTGGGTGAATTTTGTAGCTCTCTTCCCTTTTTTTTTCAAAGGGTATTTATCAAGCGCTTACTATGTGCCAGGCACCGTACTGTGCGCCGAGGGATGCATATGTACAGATCTGCATCATATGTCTATATCTGCGATTTATTTCTCTATGATAATAATAATAATTCTGGTATTTGTTAAGCACTTACTGTGTGCCAGGCATTGACCAAGCATTTATTGATTCTATTTATTGCTCTTGATTCTATTTATTGCTACTGTTTTTGTCTGTCCGTCTCCCCCGATTAGACTGTAAGCCTGTCAAAGGGCAGGGACTGTCTCTATCTGATACCGATTTGTCCAATCCAAGCGCTTAGTACAGTGCTCTGCACATAGTAAGTGCTCAATAAATATTATTGAATGAATTTATATCTGTCACCTCCTCTAGAGTGTGAGCTTGTGTAGACAGGGTTGTGTCTGTCTGTTGCTATACTGTACTCTCTCAAGTGCTTAGTACAGTGCTCTGCACACAGTAAGTGCTCAATAAATATGACTGAATGAGGTAGATAGAAGCTAATCAGGGTGGACGCAGTCCATATCCCACAAGGGGCTCATACTCTTCATCCCCATTTGACGGATGACGTAACCGAGGCCCAAAGAAGTGAAGCGCCTTACCCAAGGTCACATAGCAGACAAGTGGCGGAGCGGGGATTAATAATGTTGGTATTTGTTAAGCGCTTACTATGTGCAGAGCACCGTTCTAAGCGCTGGAGTAGATACGGGGTAATCAGGTCGTCCCACTTGAGGCTCACAGTTAATCCCCATTTTCAGACGAGGTAACTGAGGCACAGAGAAGTGAAGTGACTCGCCCACGGTCACACAGCTGACAAGTGGCAGAGCCGGGAGTCGAACCCATGAGCTCTGACTCCCAAGCCCGGGCTCTTTCCACTGAGCCACGCTGCTTCCCCAGCCCTTAGAACAGTGCTCCGCACATAGTAAGCGCTTAACAAATTCCAACATTATTTATTGAGCACTTACAGTGTGCAGAGCACTGTACTAAGCACTTGGGAGAGTACAAAATCAGGGTTGGTAGACATATTCCCTGTCCACCGTGAGCTGACAGGCTAGAGGGGGGAGCCAAACACTAATAAATAAATTCTGGATAGGTACATAAGTGCTCTATAAAATATGGATTTGGTGTGTCATCTCGTAACGGCTCGTTAATTCAAAATTTGACCTGAATTCAGTGAGGCCGCATCCCAGCTCCTGTAGCTCCGGTTCTGACATGTCAGTCGGTCGGTTGTATTTATTGAGCGCTGACTGTGTGCAGAGCACTGCACTAAGTGCTTGGGAGAGTACAATATGATGTCAATCACCCAAGCAACCGATCGGTGGTATTTATTGAAGGCTTGCCGTGTACAGAGCACTGTACACTAAGCACTGGGGAGAGCACAAGACAATACGGCGTTGCCTAGCGGAAAGAGCACAGGCCCGCGCTAATTTTAATGTCTGCTACGTGACCTTGGGCGAGTCACTTATATCCAGCGTGGCTCAATGGAAAGAGCCCGGGCTTGGGAGTCAGAGGTCATGGGTTCGACTCCCAGCTCTGCCACTTGTCAGCTGTGTGACTGTGGGCGAGTCACTTCACTTCTCTGTGCCTCAGTTCCCTCATCTGTAAAATGGGGATTAACTGTGAGCCTCACGTGGGATGACCTGATTCCCCTGTATCTACCCCAGCGCTTAGAACAGTGCTCTGCACATAGTAAGCGCTTAACAAATACCAACATTATTATTATTATATCCTCCGTGCCTCGGTTCTCTCATCTGTAAAATGGGGATTTAGACTGTGAGTTCCACGTGGGACAGGGACCGTATCGAACCCGATTAGCTCGTATCTACCCCTGAGTTTAATACAGGGCCTGGCACATAGTAAGTGCTTAACAAATACCACGGTCATTTTTAGACATGATCCCTGCTCTCAAGGAGCTTAGAGTCTAGTGGGGGAGACAGACGGGAAAAGAGATTACTGATGGGAGAAAGAGTAAGAGGATAGGGACATAATTGCTATGGGGTTGCCATCACTTTCTAGATTGTGAGCTGAATTGTACTCTCCAAGCGCTTAGTACAGTGCTCCGCACACAGTAAGCGCTCAATAAATGCATTTGAACGAATGAATGAGAGTAATAGTCCTCTGGTGCTTCTACAGGACAGGTTTCACCTATAAACTTTGGATGGAATGCGGTGAGGGAATAAGGAAAAATATTTTGTATCACGGGGGGGAGATGTAGTATGGTGCTGGAAGAAATGGTTTTCTGTTAATATTTTTAATGGTATTAATTAAGCGCTTACACGTATGAGGAGGAGCAAGAGGATGAGGAGGAAGAAGGGAAGGAGGAGAAGAAGAATTTGCTAAATGCTTACTATGTGTCGTAGAGACAAGATAATCGGGTCCCACATGGGGTTCACGGTCACAGTAAGAGGGAGAACAGGGATTGAATCCCCGTTTTGCAGATGAGGGAACCGAGACACAGAGGAACTGAAGTGACTTACCCAAGGTCACTCAGTAGATACGTGGCGGAGCCGGGATTAGAATCCGGGTCCTCCGCCTCCCAGGCCCGGTATCTTTCCACTAGGACTCGCTGCTTGCTCTATCAGAGCCACAGTCACGAACAATAACCCGTGGATGTTTTCTTGGAGAAGCTAAATTAAAAAAAAAAAATGTTGTCGTTAATGTTTTCACGGGGCCGAATGAGTTGGGAAACCAAGGGATTTCCAAATTGGTCTCAGGAGCATCTTTCTTAAGGAGGATGGAAACCAGCAGAGAGACGAGGAAGTTTGCTAGTCGCCCTAATTAGAGCAGATGGGGTTCACCGGGTCAGGGAGAAATCCGAACTCTCAGTTTCCTCTGAAATGAGGTTTAGGTGGCTAGAAATTCTGAAATTGATATTCTCTAAATGAGGGCTTGCAGATTTAGGAGATTTATCTGGGGATTACTACCCAGAGACGGAGCGGCGTATCTGATTTCCGCAAGTATTTTAATCTATCCAGTGCACTTTGAATAAAAGGCTGGGAGGAGAGATAATCACAGCGGAGGTCTAAGTGAGTTCTGGGTTTTTTAAAAAATCACGTATTAGGTTTAAGGAGGAACCTAGTTGAAGACAATGAGGAAAACTGGGAAAATGGGAAGCAGCGTGGCCTAGCGGAGAGAGCCTGGGCCTGGGAGTCGGAAGGACCCGGGTGCTAATCCCAGCTCTGCCAATTGCTTGCTGTGTGACCTTGGGCAAGTCACTTTTCTTCTCTGCGCCTCAGTTTCCTCAACTGAAAAATGGGGATTCTTGTTCTCCCTCCTACCGAGACTGTGAGCCCCACGTGGGAAAGGCACTGTGTCCAACCTAATTAACTTATACCTACCCCCCGAGCATAGATCGGTGTTTGACAGATAGTAAGCACTTGATGAATACCATAAAAAAAATACAGATTTGCAGTTTTATGAACCAGGAAAATGGTACTGTTCACTCCCAGATCTCATAAGCGGGGAAGTAGCATTTACTAGTGGAAAAAATACATGGGCCTGGGAGTCAGAGGACCTGGGTTCTAATCCTGGCTCCGTCACATGTTTGCTGTGTGACCTTGGGCAAGTCACTCAACTTCTCTGTGCCTCAGTTCCCTCAGCTGAAAAACGGGGATTCGATACCCGGTCTCCCAACTCCCTAGACCGTGAACCCCATGCGGGACGGGGACTGCGTCCAACCTGATAACTTTGTTTCCACCCAGCACTCGGGACGGTGCTTAGCACATAGTAAGTGCTTAACAAAACCCGCAATTATCATCATCATCATCAAGGTAGTAAAGGTATTTACTGAGATAGGCAAGGCACTGAACTGAGCAGCTGGGAAAGTAAAACAAAAGCCAAAAACTCTAACCCTGGCTCCGCCACGTACTTGCTATGGGACCTTGGGCAAGTCACTTCACTTCTCTGCGTGTGCCTCAGTCCCTTCATCTGTACTCCCCATTACCAGTCAATACCAGCCAATGAAGGGTGTCAAGCTCTTAATAAATGGGAAGACGATGAGGTGAATAATAACAATAATAATAATGATGGCATTTCTTATGCACTTAATATGTGTCAATTACTGTACTATGCGCCGGGGCAGGTACAAGATAATCAAGTCCCACATGGGTCGCACAGTCTCACTTGGAGGGAGAACAGGGATTGAATCCCCATTTTCCAGATGATGAAATGGAGGCCCAGGGAATATTAATAATAATGTTGGTATTTGTTAAGCGCTTACTATGTGCAGAGCACTGTTCTAAGCGCTGGGGTAGACACAGGGGAATCAGGTTGTCCCACGTGGGGCTCACAGTCTTAATCCCCATTTTACAGATGAGGGAACTGAGGCACAGAGAAGTTAAGTGACTTGCCCACAGTCACACAGCTGACAAGTGGCAGAGCTGGGATTCGAACTCATAAGCCCTGACTCCAAAGCCCGTGCTCTTTCCACTGCGCCACGCTGCTTCTCTACCTTCTCTCTCTTCTCTCTCTCGGGAAGCGACTTGCCCGAGGTCACGCAGCAGACAAGTGGCGGAGCCGAGATTAGAACCCAGGCCCTCGGACTCCCAGGCCCAGCCTGTTTTCTACTAGGCTTCTCTCTGTATGTACACCCTCAGCCCTCCGTGAAATGTAGCGGAGAAGCAGCGTGGCTTAGAGATTGAGTCTGGGCCTGGGAATCAGAAGGACCCGGGTTCTAATCCCGGCTCCACCACGTGTCTGCTGTGTGACCTCGGGCAAGTTGCTTTACTTCTCTGGGCCTCCATTCCCTCATCTATGAAATAGAGATTAAGACTGTCAGCCCCATGTGTGACAGGGACTGTGGCCAATACGGTTCACTCATATCTGCCCCAGCGCTTGGAACAGCGCTTGGCACATAATTAGCCCTTAACAAGTACCATAATTATTATTATGTCTTCTGGGAAATGTGAGATTCTCCCCAGTTAGGGGAAGGACATTTTTGGAACAGGTCTTAAGTCAGGTCAGCAAAAGGAGAGTAGGCTTAGGCATGGGCAGGAGGTTAGTTCAGAGTCCCAGGGAAGGGCAAGCCAGGATGTCTCTTTCCTCAGGGGATTCAGGTCCTGGTGTCTCGTGTCTCTCTCCTTTCCCGAGTGGAAGTTCCAAGTCCGTGTCAGCCGCCATTTCCCCCAACCTTGGAGGGGAGTGGGTTTGGCAGCCCAATCAATAGGGACCAGACGACAATCCATTTCAGGTGATCGCGCCTGGTTTTCCATCAATTTCAATGCTGGCTCCAAGACAGAATAATGAAGGAAAGGCGATGCCAATCACTGCCTGTGAATGCCACTGCACACTTCTCTGGGTGACTGAACTGCATGGCCCTGGGAGGCGAGAGGGGAGATCAAGAGGGGAAGATGAGGAGAGAGAGAGAAGAAAGGGTGTATGGGGGAAAAGGGAGAGAGAGAAGAGAGAGAAGGGAGAGAGAGTGGGGAAAAGGGAGAAAGAAAGGGGAGGGGGAAGAAGGAGTGGGGAAAAGGGGAGAACGAAAGGAGAGAGGAGAGATAGTGAGGGGAAATGGAGAGAGAAGGGAGAATGGAAAAAAGGGAGAAAAAAGGAGGAGTGGGGGGGAGGAGAGAGGAAAACAGGGAGAAAGAGGGGAGAGAAGAGAGAGTGTAGGGGAAAAGGGAGAAAGGAGAGAGGAGAGGGGAAAAGGAGAGAGAAAGAAGGGAGAGTGGGAAAAAGGGAGAAAGAAAGGAGAGAGTGGGGGGGGGAAGGGAGAAAGGAGAGAGAAAGTGAGGGGGGGAAAGGGTGAAGAAAATGAGAAAGAATAAAGACAGGAGAGAGGGAATGGGGAGAGGGGAAAGTGGAAAAGGGAGGCGAGGGGATGGTGCTAGAAGAGAGGGCAAGGGGAAAGGGAAATCAATCAGTGAGTGTATTGAAAGTAGAGAGGGGAAGAAAAAGGGAGAGGAGAAGAAAAGCAGAAGAGAGAAAGAGAGGGAAGGATGTTGGAGGGGAGAAAAGAAAAGGGGGAGGGAGGAGGGAAAGTGGGAAAGAAGGAAAGGAAAATTTTCATATGGAAAGATTTATAAATAGGTATTGGTGAAGGTCAGTGGGAAATACAAAAGAGGAGACTGAAGAAATCTCCCTTGGTCTCAAATTGGAAGCTATTGTATGCCTGGCAATTTTTGGCACACAAAGTTAATATGAATATTCGGGGAATCAAAGACAGTCTAGTCTGAGGAGACACGATAAAGGGACAGACATCTCTGCTGGTGAAATACCACTGGAAGGTTTGGGCTAGGGAACTGGGGGACACGGAGTGGAGGGTTTTAATGTATAAGAAAAGAAAGCATTATGTTTTTGAAGCTAAATCCCAGGAATTACAGTTAATCACTAGACTGTAAAATCCTTGAGGGCAGAGTTCTTGTTTAGAAATCTTCTGTACTCTAGACTATCAGCTTGTCGTGGACAGGGAGCGTGTCTACCAACACTGTTGTATTAAACTCTCCCAAGCTCTTAGTCCAGCTCTGCACACAATAAAGACCATGGGACGATTGATTGTACTCCCCCAAGGATCTAGGTGCACTCACTGCACAGAGTTGGGTGCTCGATAAAAACTATTATTTATTTTTTATTATTATTGATCGATAGAAAACTTCCTCAGGAGAAACATTTTGCAGGACAGCTCTGAGGGGGAGCTGTTAAGAGGCCTTCCCTCAGGTGGCTACGAAGCGATGGAAAGGACTGGGGAAAATTAGAAAAGAATGCAAGAGAAAAATCAATCCACCAATCAATCAACTGTATTTAATGAGTGCTTACTGTGTTCAGGGCACTGTACTAAGCATTTAGGAGAGTTCAGCACAATATCAGAGACACTTTCCCTGCCTACAGCGAGCCTAGAGAGGGATAGACGTTAATGGAAATAAATAAACGGACATGAACAGAAGTGCAGTGGGGCTGGGGTAGGTGGTGAATAAAGGGAGCAAGTCAGGGTGAAGTAGAAGGCCATGGGAAACGAGGAAATGAGGACTTAGGCAGGAAAGACATCCTGAAAGAGATGTGCCTTCAGTAAGGCTTTGAAGGGGGGAGAGTAATTGTCTTTCGGACGTGAAAAGGGAGGGTGTTGAGAACTCTGTGTCAGGCTATTTTAATGTTACTTTTTGGACGAACTGTTTTTAATGGAAGATTCTCGTAACATCAAAAGACAGAAAAGTTTCTCTTCTGCAGGTTCTAACGCATCCTTCTAGAAAAGTGTGAGAACAGAAATGAGAGCAAAAGATTGAACAAGAGTACAAGAGAGAAAGGCATGAATCCTCAAACAATGTAACAAGATTCTTTCACACAAGATTATGGTATTTGTTAAGCGCTTACTATGTGTCAAGTACGATATTAAGTTCTGAGGCAGAGACAAGATAATCGAACTGGGCATAGTTCCTGTCCCACATAGGGGTCCCAGTCTAAACAGGAGGATTTAATCCCCACAGTATAAAGACACGGAGGGACAGAGAAGTTAAGTAACTTGTCCAAGGTCACACAGAGGGCATTTGTGGAGCAGAACCCAGGTCTCCTGCCTCCCAGGCCCATGTTCTTTCCACTAGAGCCACTGTGTTCTCCAAGGGAAAGGCAGAAAGAAGGTAGAAACGACTGTCGTCTTGCATCACTCTACTAGAAACTTTCCGGGCAGCTTCACAATAATAATCCCGACGGTATACCTTAATTAAAACTCCTCAATATTGGCTTCAAAGCTCTATGTCACCTTGTCCCCTCCTACCTCACCTCACTTCTCTCCTCCTCCATTTCAGCCGGCACACTCTGCTCCTCGGGTGCTAACCTTCTCCCTGTGCCTCATTATCGCCTGGCCCACCGTTGGCCCCCCGTTGGCCCCTGGCCTGGATCGCCCTCCCTCTTCAAATCCTCCAAACAATCACACTTTCCCCCTTCCAAGCCTTACTGTGTGCCAGGCACCGTACTAAGCACTGGGGCTGAAACAAGTAAATCAGGTTGGACACAGTCCCTGTTCGGCATAGGGCTCACAGTCTTAATCCTCCCAGCAGACAAGTGGTGGAGCTGGGATTAGAACCCATGACATCATGACTTCCGGGTCTGGGCTCTATCCACCACTCCACGCTACTTCCCACTTGGATTTGGACCCTTTATTAACCCCTCCCTCGGCCCCACCAGACTTATATCCATATCCTCAATTCATTTATTCCTATTAATGTCCGTATCCCCCTCTAGACGTAAACTCACCGTGGCCAGGGGACGTGCCTACCAATGCTGTTGTATGGGACCCTCCACAGCGCTTAGTCCAGCGCTCCGCACATGATAAGCGCTCCATAAATTCCACTGATCAATCAATCGATTGACAGAGCACAGGGTTGCCTTATTCTCTCCTGGGTCTCTCTCTATCTCACCCACAAATACACCGTCTCTGCCTTTCCATTTCCTATTTCTGCCTTTCCTTTCTGGACCCATGGTGTAGCAGATTGAGCAGAGGGTTCTAATCTCAGCTCCTCCACACGTCTGCTCTGGGGCCTTGGGCAAGTCACTTCTCATCTCTGGGCCTCAGTTACCTCATTTGGAAAATGCAGATTGAGCCCGTGAGCCCCACGTGGGGCAGGGACCGTGTCCAACCCCATTTGCTTATATCCACCCCAGAGCATAAGTGCTTAACAAATACCGCAATTATTAATTATTGTTATTATCATACCCTAGAGACCCGATTCCACGCCCACTTTGGCTGAGGAAAATACGATAGCCTGACTTTTCCCACTCAGTTGTTATGTAGGAGGTACCTCAATCATGAAATTAAGATGAATGGCGCACGGTAGCCAATGATTTTCAGTCTAATTCTGTCTTTCTCAGAAGGTCCGAAGGCGTTTGCTCGAAGGGCAATAGATTTGATTGATTGACTGTGTTTTCAGCTCATTACAGTTGGCTCCATTTTAATGGGAAGTTTAAAGCTTCTCTCCCCAGCATCTTCCACAGGTTTCCCAGAAAATGGCAGAATCGTCCTCGTGTCTGGCCCGGGTTTGGGAAGATGATCCTTGCAGAGATTACGTCTCTGCTGATCCGGGACGCTGGGCAAGAATTTGTCAGTTTATTGTTGCACTGTGCTCTCCCAAGCGCTTAGTACGGCGCTCTGCACTCAGTAAGCGCTCAATAAATACAATCGAATGAATGACAGCGAAGGGCGGCTGGACTCTGTTGGATTTTCATGGCCCTCGGGTGGTCCGTAAATCCGGGAGGGTCTCTCGTCGTGATTTACTCACTGAGGGTCACGCTGTTCCCAGCTGTGGAAAGGTCAGGGGTCAGGAGATACAGGTGGAATGAGGGCCAGTGGAGATGGAAGCACAAATCAATCCACTGTTAATCAGTTGAATTTACTGAGTGCCTACGGCGGGTAAAGCCGGTCCCCTCGACGCTGGCAGCGGTGAGGCGCGGGGCCCCAAGCCCCGACCTCGACACTAATGGCACGGAGGCCGGTCCACCCCTCCTCCCGACTCAGCACTCGCAGGAAGCAGAGCTTGGTGGAGAGTCAGAAGGCACGCGGCACTGGGAAGATGACGGCGCTTAAGAAACAGTGTGGCCTAGCGGAAGGAGCGCGGGCCTAGGGGGTCAGAGGACCCGCGTTCTAATCCCGGGCTCTGCCACGTGTCTGCCTGTGACCCCGGGCAAGTCCCTTCCCTTCTCAGGGCTCGGTTATCTCATCTGGAAAATGGGGATTAAGACTGTGAAGGTCTGTGTTGTGAAGGTCACAGAGCAGACAAGTGGCAGAGCTGGGATTAGAACCCGGGTCCTCCTGACTCCCGGGCCCGTGCTCTACCCATTACGCCACGCTGCTTCCCAAGGGACTCTTTAAAAGATTACCATCCACTTACCATTTCCCCAACCCGGATGGTCCCCCGCTGTGATCTCTGCCATCTTCTAATCGGGTGCTTCTTTGGTCTTGTCCTGTCCCCACCATCAGCAGAGGTAACAAAACACTACCCATACCAGGAGTCAGCAATACTTTCAGGAGGAAGTGCTACTCGAGCAGCTCTTGGGCAAAGAACCCGGCATATAAATTCAAGTCGCACTGAATTAACTTTGATGCGACCTACTTCGTTGTGGCGGTGTAATTATGAAACAGTAATAGAGGGAACCGGAGAAAAGAGTGGTGGGGTGGGAGAGAGAAGCGGAGAAGGCAAAGGGAGGAAAAGGGGGAGGGAGGAAGAGGAGAGAGGGAGCTCGTTATGGACAGGGAACGTGTCTGCTAATTCTGCATTGTACTCTCCAAAATAACAATAATAATAATAATTACGGTATTTGTTAAGCGCTTACCAGGTGCCAGACACTGTTCTAACACACTGGGCTCAAGGTCTCAATCCCCATTTTACAGATGAGGTAACTGAAGCATGGGGAAGTGAAGGGACTTGCCCCAAGTCACGCAGCAGACAAGTGGCAGAGCGGGGATGCCGAGTACGGTGCTCTGCAAAGAGTAACTGCTCAATAAATATCTTTGACTGACTGAAGGGAGGAGGAGGAAGAGGAGAGAGGGAGAAGGGAAGGGGGAAGAAGAGAGGGAAAAATAAGGGAAAGGAAAAACCATCCAGCTTCAGGTCCTCCCCTCCCTCCTTCCTCCCTCTCTCTCTCAGTGGATGCTAGAGGTGCAAAACACTGCATTTATCCATTAAGCAGACTTGTTAATGGGGGTCAGTGGTAATTCAAGTAGGAGAGGTTGCTCCTATGCCGGTCTCGGCTAGATAATAAGAGGCGTTCATTCGTTCAGTCGTATTTATTGAGTGCTTATTGGGGGCCGAGCACCGTCCTAAGCACTTGGGAATTGGTAGTAGGGCGGGGGAAGGGGGACCTGTACAGACATAGGCTTAGCTGGGCAGGTTTCAAGTTTAGCTGTAAAGCCCAACTACGAAGATAGGGGCACGTCTTAAAATGTTAAGAGTATTTATTTAGGTTAATGTCTGCTTCTCCGTCCGGACTGAAAGCTCGTGGTGGGCACGGATCATGTCTGCCAACTCTGTCGTACTGTCCTCTCCCAAGTGCTTAGTACGGTGCTCTGCAGATAGTAAGGGCTCAAGAAATGCCACCGGTTGATGAAATGCCTTTGATGATCCAATTATATCAATCAATTTATTCATAGTAATGTCTGTCTCTCCCTCTAGACCCAAAACCCTACTCTCTCAGGTGCTCGGACACAGTAAGCGCTCAATAAATAGCACTGATTGACCGACACCTCCTCCGGGAAGCCTTCCCTAACATCTCATCTCCCCACTTCATTTGGTCTCCTGGGTCACTTTATTCGCTTGCGTTCATACCTCCTAGCGCTGTGACTTTCAACCCGACCCTACCACCAGAGCACTTACAAACGTATTCTTGGGAAGCAGAGCTAAATCTGTTCAAGTGTAGTAAAGATGAAGGTATTTGTTAAATGCTTACTAGGTGCCAAGCACTGTTCTAAACACTGGGGGAGATAGAAGGTTATCAGGTTGTCCCATGTGGGGCTCACAGTCTTAATCCCCATTTTTCAGGTAACTGAGGCCCAGAGAAGTTAAGTGACTTGCCCAAAGTCAACAGCTGACGAGCGGCAGAGCCGGGATTAGAACCCATGACCTCTGACTCTCTCAGGCACTTAGTCCAGGGCTTTGCCCACAGTAAGCGCTCAATAAATACCACTGATCGACTAGGCCACGTGCGGGGAATCTGTCGCATTATGGAGGATCACCCGGGCACCAGGTAATGGAAATTTATGAAATTTGGTCTGCAGATGGAGTTTATCCCTCTGGAAAATCAAGAAGGAGAGGGCTACCTGTTGCATTCACTCCACAGTCTGGAAGTATTTTGGGAATACCACTCGAATGATTTCATCGATTTACAACTGCAGAAATCTGATTGTTCCCGTCGCTTCCCGAGAGCGAGTATCTCGGCATTTGGAGGACAAAGGTGAAGCAGCTAGATATCTGTAATGGTTCCATTTATTAATATGTATATCACAAACGCTCACAATATCAACGCATTCTTATTGGCATGCTAGACAGAGGCATTGTTAAAAAATTCCTATTTTTTTTTAAAAAGGTTTTTGATTTTCTCTTACCCCTCCTTATGCTTTTTTTTAAATAGATTTGACCATGTGCTTGATGAAATATCATTGCGTGACAAAAAAGAAAAAGAGACGGGCACAGTTAGGATTAGTTTAGAATTCACTTATTTAAAAATAATAAGAATAATAATAATGATAATAATAATAATAATAAAACAAAAGAAGCAATTGAACTGCCTTTACAGCAAGCAACGACACAGCTTATTAACGGTACTACACACAGCTTCAGAGTCAAAGATGCACCAAAGTCTCAAACACCACACGAAGCATACGACATTGAGTAATAATCAAAGGTGACTCTAAACATCAAGGCAAAATTCCCTCCGGGCATGACATTTTAATATATATATTTTTTTCAAGTATCTCCGTGCTAGATTTCTGATCTCGTTTCTTTCTGGGTCCAGGGCAGTTTGAGAAAGGGGATTAAAAAAAACAAAACAATAACAAAAAACAAACCTTAGTGAAGCCATAAAACAAAAGAGAAGATTAAACCAAAGGAATGAACGTATATATATATATATATCTATATAGATTTAGATTTTATATATTTGTTTCTATGAACGTGTGCAACGTTGATTGGCCGTAGTGAAAGGCTAATGATGCCCTTTAGTCATTCATGCAAAACCTGAACCAGGCCCGAACGGGTTACTTTTGTTCATTTTCTACGCATCTACGATGTGACCTCCCCAGCAAGTAAACTCGGGGTCCCCCCGTCTCCCCTTCCGCCCCGACCTTATGAGGCTGGAGTGGGCCTCCAACGAATGACCTGGTCAACTCCCGTGGGACGACAAGACTTCACAGAATGGGATCCGAAGCATGGGAACGGGTTTGAAAGGTGGAGCCGTGTCTCCGTGTCGGCACGTCTGGGCCCACGCGCACACATGCGTGGGGCATGTATGTGTGTGTGGCTATTCATGGACGTGGGGGGGGTGTATGTGGGGGTGTGTGTGGGGGTTTGTGTGTGCGCGCTCACGCGCTCGCTAAGGTTCTCTGAGTCTTCCTAGGATCGCCGCGGTTCCCGGTTTTTCCAAAGAGCTCTTTTTTTCTTCCCTGAAAGACTGAGAGGAGTCAAACAATCGGAGCGTTGTTCTAACGGGACGCAGGGAAATGGCATGAGATGGAATGAGGGATTTAACAAAGCCTTCTGTATTGGCCGCCTCTCCTTCCCCCTCCTCCCCCTCTCTCCGTGCTCCAGTTCCACGGCGGAAGACTCCCCCCGAAGAATATTCTGGAAGATGATGAGAGATGGAAGGAGAATGGGAACCCCTTTTGGCGGCTGAAGAGCAAGGGGACTGGGGAAGGTTGGGTCATTCATTCATTCATTCATTCAATCTCTCGTTGGGTCGATTTATCGAGCGCTTACTGTGCGCGGGACATTGTACTGAGCACTTGGGTGAGTACGGCATGGAAAAAAAAACCCCAGAGGAACTCACCTTATTAAACCATCTCATACTGATTGGCAGTGATAAATCTGGATAGACAGCACGCCAGCAGCATACCGATCAACTGTTGCAAGGAGGCAAAATACATACAGAAATAAATTAAGCCTCGGAAAAACACGCACGGCCTAATGGCTAGAGCCCGGACCCAGGAGTCTGAAGGACCTGGGTTCTAATCCCGACCACTTGTCTACTGTGCGATCCTGGGAGAGTCATTTCACTTCTCCGGGCCTCAGTTACCTCATCTGTCAAATGGGGATTAAGACTGTGAACCCCATGTGGGACGGGGACGGTGTCCAACCTGACTAGCTCGCCAGGACACAGAACGGTTCTCGACACATAGTAAGCGCTCAACAGATACCGTTATTATTATTCTTTATGGTTTTTTAGTGGTTTTTGTTAAGCGCCTGTCGTGTCAAACACCATTCTCAGTGCTGGGGTAGATACCAGTGAGAGCCGGGATTACAACCCAGGTCCTCTATCAGGCCTGTGCTCTTTCCACTAGGCCATGCAGCTTCCCCACTTTATTGAGTGCTTACTAGGTGCAGGACACTGTACTAAGCGCTTGGGAGAGGACACTACAACAGAGGTGGTAGGCATGTTCTCTGCCCTCCACGAGCTTAATAATAATGTTGGTATTTGTTAAGCGCTTACTATGTGCCGAGCACTGTTCTAAGCGCTGGGGAGACACAGGGGAATCAGGTTGTCCCACGTGGGGCTCCCAGTCTTCATCCCCATTTTACAGATGAGGGAACTGAGGCCCAGAGAAGTGAAGTGACTTGCCCACAGTCACACAGCTGACAAGTGGCAGAGCTGGGATTCGAACTCATGAGCCCTGACTCCAAAGCCCATGCTCTTTCCACTGAGCCACGCTGCTTCTGCTGCTTAGAGTCTTCTTAAGTCTCCCTTCTCCCATTAAGTGCTTTGAGTCCTTGAACGGAGATGTTTGATCAATAGCACGATCTCCTTAGAGTGTAGAATCAATAATCGGTGGTATTTATTGAGCGCTTACCACGCGCAGAGCACGATCTAAGCGCTCGGGTAATTACAGTACAACGGAATCGGTAGAAACGATTCCTAACAAATACCATAAAAAACCAGGCGGGGAGGGATGGGACTAAGAACAGATCACAGAGGAACGCTCACAGTTACAAGAGATGGAAGCAGAGGAAAAACCGACACAAAAGATGGAGAAGGATCGGCAAGAGAGGTTTCAGATTGATCGGATCTGGCAGGTTGGACGCACGGTTGACTTGTATCTACCCTAGTGCTTAGTACAGTGCCTGGCACATAGTAAACGCTTAACAGATACCATCATTAAAAAAATATTCCTTCCCCTCACTCTGTGAGCTCCACGTGGGTCAGGGAGCTCCAACTCGATAATTTGTACCTACCTCAGTGCTAAATACACTGTTAACGCGGAACAAATACCACAGCGAATTATTATTCTACACCTACAAATTGGCCCTTTCAAATCAGCATGTCCAGCCTCTATCACAGATACGGGGATACTCAGACAAGTGCTATCTTCCCCAAACTGTTTTATATATGGGGAATAAATTGTGCTAATCCTAGGCAGGTGTCTTCTTTCAATGTGACTGGGTCGTAAAACAATGAATCACTGCCAGGCCCGATTAATCTGAAACTGGTCCATTCCAGTCTTACTCCGATTAAATAAACATCGGATTAATTGGCGTGGGTTGAACGGGGTCTGTCCTCCATAATGGGGTGATTGCTTTTCCGAGCCATAGCGCTCAGACCAATTAAGAATTCTGACCTTCGGAGTGGCTACGTTATCTAGGCGCTTTGACAAATGTCTAGTTGTACCTCAGGAAAAAAGGCCTGTTTGTCAAAAATTGGGCTCTGGCTATCCTTCCTGAGGCGAAGTAATCCGCATAGTTCTGTCACCCTGGAGATGAGAGGCCATTATTTATCTCTGGTTGATAAGGCTCTGTAATTAGGTACAATCCACTGATAAAAGGCACCTTATTTTTAACATCCGCATCCAGAAGGCCAATAGTTTTTCTACTTCTGAGTCGCCTCAGATACGGGGGTTCTCGACAAACAGAGTGAGGGGACCCAACTCAGAGGAGTCCATTAATTCCGGGAACCAGAGGAGGTTTAGTTTTCGTCCAAATGGGTCATCCACCTGCAACTGGCTTCAATTTCCCCTCAGGCCAACCAAGCCAGGAGCCCAATTCTAGCATCTCTGAAGAGTTCAATTTCCAGACCCAGATCGGAGTACGTTTAACTTGTGGCCCTCCAGAGAAAACATTGCTATATTCTGGGCTACAGATTGCCACATCCCAGCCCGGCCCTCACAGCGGGAAGAGAGAAGTGAAAAAAACTGAGTTCTGGGTAAGAGGGAACGAGAAAGGCTGAGGCAAAGAGAATGCTATCGAAATACAACCAACTAGCGTCCGGGGGTTAATTTCACTTCTAGCCAGCTCTATTCATCAGTAGATCGTATTTATTGAGCACTTACTGTGTGTACTAGACGCTTGGGAGAGTACGATACGACGAGATAACAGAAACATTCCCTGCCCAAAACGGGCTTACAGTCCAGAGGGGGAGACGGACCTTAATATCAGTGAATTAATTACGGGTAGGTATATAAGTTCTGTGGGGCTGACAGCGGTGGTGAATGAAGGGAGCGAGTCAGGGCGACACAGAAGAGGGCGGGAGAAGAGGAAAGGAGGGCCTAGTCAGGGAAGGCCTCTTGGAGGAGATGTGCCTTCAATAAGGCTTTGGAGGTGCGGAGAGTAACTGTCGGATATGAAAAGGGAGAGCGTTCCAGGCCAGAGGCAGGATGTGGGCGAGGGGTTGGCGGCGAGCGAGACGAGATCGAGAGACAATGAGAAGGTTTGAGTTAGAAGAGGAAACTGTGCAGGCTGGGTTCTAAACTCCTGAGACTGTGAGCCCCGTGCGGCGGGGGGCTGTGTCTAACCTGATTAGCTTGTATCTTGCCCAGCATTTAGAACAGTGTTGGCCACATAGTAAAGCGCTTCACAAATGCCATAATCAGAATTATCATTAGATTGGATTCATCTAAACACCGTAAACTCCTTGAGGGCAGGGAACGTGACTGCCGGTTCTGTATATTGCACTTTCCCTTTCATACTTATCGTTTATTGTCATCCTTGTCTTTTATATTTTTGTCTCATCTTTCCCAACTCATCCGTCTCCAACCCTCTCTCCTGCCTTGCTCCAAGACTGTGAGTCCTCCGACCAGATCTCTAATAATCTCACCCCCTTACATCTTTCCCAATGCTTAGTACAGTGTTTCCGCACCAAGAAGGCATTTAATAAATAAAAATAATAATAATAATGATGGTATCGGATACGTGCTTATTATGTGTCAAGCACTCTTCTAATCGCCGGGGGGAGATACAAGTTAATCAGGTTGGACACAGTCCCTGTCCCGCTTGGGGCTCACGGTCAATTCCCCATTATACAGATGAGGGAACTGAGGCCCAGGGAAGCGAAGTGACTTGCCCAAGGTCACACAGCAGACGAGTAGCAGAGCCGGGATTAGAACCCAGGACCTCCTGACTCCCAGGGCCGTGCTCTAACCACTACGCCACACAGCTTCCAATAGCTTCTTCCAGCACAAGAGTCAAAAAGGCGGGAAAGACGCTAAGGGATGGGGGCGGGAGGGAATGGGAGGAGGATATTACCCAATTCCCACCTCAGTACCTGTGAGAATGCAATTCCAAAAGCCACTCCAGCTATGATTCCCATGTTGGTCTCCATGAAACTGGTCACCAGATCATAGCAGCCCTGGAAGGGAGAGACACGGGTCTTCAGTCGTGTTCCAAACCGAATCGGGTTCAGCTTCGGTGCTTTGCAAACAGTAAACCCTCAATAAATAATAACAATGATAATGATAATTTCCCATGGATCTCCAAAATGAAATTTTAAGCCCATCCTTGAGTAAATTACAAGTCTTTCCAGCAAATGATAATAATAATAGAACAGAAAGAACGACAGTGGTAGTACCATTTAATAACGATCAAAATAATAATAATGTATTTGTAAAGTGCTCACTGTGTGCCAGGCACAATATTAAGCGCTACAGGCAAATAGGATTGGACATGTGGGGCTCACAGTCGCAATCCCCATTTTACAGATGAGGGAACTGAGGCACAGGGAAGAAGTGACTTGCCCAAGGTTAAACAGCAGAGAAGCGGCAGGGCCGGGGTTAGAACCCATGACCTTCTGACTCCCGGCCCGTGTTCTATCCACTGTGCCATAAGCACTTACTCTGTAACAAAAACCGGGCTATGCCCTGGGGCGATATGATAAAATTAGATAAAACGCGTCCTCTCTCCTCTGTGATGCTCTCAGTCTAAAGGGGAGGGAGAAGAGGTATTTAATCCCCTTCTACAGATGAAGAAACTGAGGCACAGATAAGTTAGGTGACTTATCCAAGGTCACACACAGCAGGTAAGTGGCAGAGCTGGGATCAGAACCCAGGTCCTTTGACTTCCAGGCCTGTGTTCTTTTCACTAGGCCACACCACCTCATATAAAGCAATAGTTTAAAAAAAAAAAATCTCACCAAGAGAACCCAACCAAAACTGTATAGGAACGAGAGCAACAGATGAGTTACAACAAATTTTCAAACCCTTTTATTCATACTATCCTATTCAAGAGGACAAGCACATGAACACCATCAAACTTCCATAAGGAGGAGGAGGGGAGATGGGATTTTAAGTGATGCCAGGCATTTCTAAGGATCATCTGAACCTGCTTCGTAAAGTCACCGAAACATTCATTTATTGTCGTATTTACTGAGCGCTTACTGCGTGCAGAGCACTGTACATTAAACATTAAAGTGAACAGAAAGTAAAGCTTGGACCATCTCATTGCATTTGGATCTGTACCCTTTGGACACTCGATATTCACCCCACCCTCAATCCCACAGCTCTTATGTAAATATCCATGTATTTATTTAATAATAATAACGTTGGTATTTGTTAAGCGCTTACTATGTGCAGAGAGCACTGTTCTAAGCGCTGGGGTAGGTGCAGGGTAATCAGGTTGTCCCACATGAGGCTCACAGTCTTCATCCCCATTTTACAGATGAGGGAACTGAGGCACAGAGAAGTGAAGTGACTTGCCCACAGTCACGCAGCTTATGTCCGTCCCTTCCTCAAAACTAGCAGCTTGCTGTGGGCAGGGAATGTGACTAACAACTCTGTGGTACTGTACTTTTCCAAGCACTTAGAACAATGCTCTGCACACAGTAAGTGCTTAATAAATACTTCTGATTGTTTGATCTCATCTCTTCAGAAGACCCAGGTCAAGGACACTGATAGGACACCATGAGGGTGCGCATAGGTAAGAACGCAGCATTGCTTAGCGGAAAGAGCCCGGGCTTGGGAGTCGGAGGACGCGGGATCTAATCCCGGCTCCGCCCCTCGTCTGCCGTGTGATCCTGGGCCAGCCACTTAACTTCTCTGTGCCTCAGTTACCTCGTCTGTAAAATGCGGATTAAGACTGTGAGACAATCTGATTATCTCGTGGGACAACCCGATTACCTCACATCTATCCCAGTGCTTAGAACAGTGCTTGGCACATAGTAAGCGCTTAACAAATATAATTATTATTACTATTTCCCTTTTTAAATCCTTGCCCCCAACTCAAGACCATGGTTATGCCCAAGCATTTTTTTTCCATTCGATAATTACAGAAGAAGCACTGCCTAGTGGATAGAGCACAGGTCTGGGACTCTGAGTACCTGGGTTCTAATCCCGGCTATGTGATCTCGGGCAAGTCACTTCACTTCTCTGTGCCTCAGTTACCTCATCTGTCAAATCGGGATGAAAACCGTGGAACACGGACTGGGTCCAACCTGATTGCTGTGTACCAACCCCAGTGCACAGTACAGTGCCCGGCACGTAGTAAGCGCTTAACAAATACCACTAAAAATAAAAAAAGAGAGAAGATCGTGCTTCCGAAGTAAAAGGTTCTGCGGAACCCAAGTGCCCACAGACCAGTAATAATTACGTAAGCTGCGTCTCTGCCATCTTTGCCGGCACTATTCATTTAACTCTATTCATTTTCTGAATTAAGCAACTGCTGTTCTGCGGCCTACATGTTACGAAACCAAGCTAAATATACCCGCCTAGACATCTGAACCACTTTCATTTCGCTCATCAAACCTATTTCGCCATTCTGACTGAAACACTTTCAACTTGATTTCCCATGACCTTGTATCTCGCGAGACACAAACAGCTCGCCCATTTTATATTATAAACATAAAGCCGGTCGGTCGTATTTATCGAGCGCTTCCTGTGTGCAGAGCACTGTACTAAGCGCTCGGGAGAGTGAATATATTGAGGGAGACTGAGAGTGTAATATTGAATGCAACAGTAAACAGACACATTCCCTGCCCCCGGCGAGTTTACAATCTAGTGGGGGAGGCAGACGTTAATAGAAATAAATTACGGATCTGTATGTAAGTGCTGTGGGGATGGGAGGGAGGGATTAATAAAGGGAGATAACCCCGAAGGGTGTCGGGGGGCTAGGCTAGAACCCCCAGACATGCAGATCCTCCCCCCCAGGGAAAGACCGCTCCCTTCCATTCCGGGTAATAATAATAATAATGTTGGTATTTGTTAAGCGCTTACTATGTGCAGAGCACTGTTCTAAGCGCTGGGGTAGACACAGGGGAATCAGGTTGTCCCACGTGGGGCTCACAGTCTTAATCCCCATTTTACAGATGAGGGAACTGAGGCACAGAGAAGTTAAGTGACTTGCCCACAGTCACACAGCTGACAAGTGGCAGAGCTGGGATTCGAACTCATGAGCCCTGACTCCAAAGCCCGTGCTCTTTCCACTGCGCCATGCTGCTTCTCCGGGTGACCTTGGGTAAGTCACCTGTCTCTGTCTCATCTGGAAAATGTGGAAAATGTGCGCCTTATGTGGGACAGGGACTTTGTCCAACTCAATTACCTTGCATCTAGACTGTCAGCTCGTTGTGGGCAGAGGAGGTGTCTGTTTATTGTTGCACCGGACTCTCCCAAGCGCTCAGTACGGCGCTCTCCACATGGTAAACGCCAGGGAAGTACGATCGAGCAGAACGAACGCCCGGAGCAAGCGCTCGGTAAACGGCAATGCCGGATAAGCACCGACCTTCTGGTTGACTTTGGTGGCGGCCACGGTCATATTGCGCAGATCCTGGGGGTTGCAGTCGCTGGCGTTCACACAGCAGCTGGGGGGCACGCCGTGCTCCAAGTAGTAGGGGCTGCTGCTCCAGTTGGTGTAGTTCTGGACGCCGCAGCAGCTCAGCTGAGGGAACCCAATGAGAGACCGTTAAATGGCGCCCGGCTCCACCAATCAATCCATCAGTCCACGCCTCAGCGGCAGCTCGGCTAGAGAAGCAGCGAGGCTTAGCGAGAAGAGCCCGGGTTTGGGAGTCAGAGGTCGTGGGTTCTAAACCCACCGCTGATCAGCTGAGTGATTCTGGGCAAGTCGTTTAACTTCCCTGGGTCTCGTGACCTCATCTGGAAAATGGGGATTAACCTGATTTCCTTGTATCTACCCCAGTGCTCAGAACAGTGCTTGGCACATAGTAAGCCCTTAACAAATGCCATCATTATTATTTTATTATCTTTCCAGAACGGTTGCTCAAACTCCTTTGCTTTTCGCTTAGTTTCCCAAATAGAACGGAGGGGAGAGAATGGGCTCCTGGGGGATAGGGAACGTGTCAACGACTCCGTTCTATTAGACTCTCCCAACTGCTTAGTACAGTGCCCATAGTAAGTGCTCAGCAAATACCGCTGACTGCTTGACTGAATCTCTAGCTGGACTAATTTCCTGGTGGACTTAGCTCTCTCTTCCAAAATCAAAGTGAGTTTCTTCCTCCATTATGTCCTCAGGAAAGTGTTCCTTCCTCCCCCTCCCAGCCCCTCAGAGTGCTTACGTCCATATCTGTCATTTATTTATTTCTATTAATGTCTGTTTCCCCCTCTAGACTGTAAGCTCATTGTGGGCAGGGAATACGTCTGTTAAACTGAGTCCGCTAGTCTCCCAAGCTCTTAGTACAGTGTTCTGCTCGTGATAAGCACTCAATAAATTCAACTGCCTGACTGACTGAAAGTCCATCTCTCCCATTCATTCAGTCGTATTTATTGAGTCCTTACTGTGTGCAAAACACTGTACTGAGCGCTTGGGAGCGGACAATATGACAATGAAGAGCCACATTCCCTGCCCATAACGAGCAAATAGTCTCTGTCTCTTGGGAAGACCATCGATTGGAAACAGAACATCACTGTTCACTAAACTAACTTTGGAATTGATAAATCCAAGATTTAGATTCCAAGTCCTCTCACCTCCCCGCCCGCATCCTCTCCACCTTCTGTCCCCCGCCCCCAGTGGCTCAAACAAACGTACGCTGTGTTGGACGTCATCCACCGCCCGGCTCCTCTCGTCATTTCCGTTGTAGTTCTGCATGGCTTCGGTGTACGTCCGCAGGAAAGTGTCCTTGATCTGTGCGGGGAAGAGTTAGAGGAGCAGCGTGACTTAGTGGAAAGAGCTCGGGCTTGGGTGTCAGAGGATGTGGGTTCTAATCCCAGTTCCCCCACTTGTCTGCTGTGTGACCTTGGGCAAGCCACTTAACTTCCCTGTGCCTCAGTTACCTCGTCTTTAAAATGGGGATTAAGGCTGTGAGCCCCACGTGGGACAACTTGATTGCTACCTCAGTGCTTAGAACAGTGCTTGGCCCATAATCAGTGCTTAAAAATACCATAATTATTATTATTACTATTATTATTACAGGACAAGATGTTCTTCCATTCAGAGGCTCTCATTTTCACATCAATCCCCCTTGTTGGAAATCTGTGATTTATATTGTAATGATATGTACTATATAATGATATATATAGCAATGATTTGGCTTCTGTGCGACCTTGGGCAAGTCACTTAACTTCTCTGTGCCTCGATTCCCTCATCTATAAATGACTCTAAGCTCAATGTGGGCAGGGAATGGGTCTGCTAACTCTGCTGTACTGTACTCTCCCAGGTACTCAGTACAGTGGTCTGCACGTAGTAAGCGCTCAATAAATACCACTGATTGACTAAAGTTGTGAGTCCTATGTGGGATATGTGCAGCCCGATAATCTTTTAGGTACCCGAGTGCTTAGTACAGTGCCTGGTACATAGAAAGTGCTTAAATGTCATAAAAAAAGTACTTGGGGGAGTACAGTAGCACAGGATCAGGTTTAGCTATTCTACTGTACTCTCCCAAGTGCTCAGGACAGTGTTCTGCACACAGTAAGTGCTCAATAAATACCACTGACTGGGAAAGTGCTCAATTATCACTGTTTGAACAGAGTCAGGGGGCATGATACTTGACTTCAAGGATCTTGAAGTACTCTACTAGGTGATACAAGTCGATAGGTCCTACATGGGGGTCAAAGTCGGAGAACAGGGATTGAACCCCCATTTTGCAGATGAGGGAACCGAGGCACAGAGAAGTTACGTGACTTGCCTTAAGGTAACACAGAAAACAGGTGGTGGAGCTGGGATTCAAAACCCAGGTCCGGGTTCGTCCCACTAGGCCACACTGCTTCTCGAAAAGCCAATTCTGTGGTTTGGGGCCTCTTGGAGGGGTCGCTGCAGGTTCAGCCCTCCGGGGACAGGGACTGTATCCAACGTGATCAATCACCTGTATCTACCCCAGTGCTTAGAACAGTGCCTGAGGTATAATAAACACTTAAGTACCATTATCGTTATTTTTAGGTATGGCCCAATCTACAAAGCAACAAGGAAATTAATTTAGCCATTTTTGTGAACCTGCTTGTGAGGTGAATATACACAAACACCCGCTCTGCTGAGGTCAGGGCTTTAAGAGGGTTTTTGGACCTGTTCTGCTGTGCTCTGAGGTAACAAGACAGAGACAGATTTGGTCTGGCCAACCTAATGACTTCTCTAGGGCAATATCAAGCAGCTAAAGCCTTCAACCTTGAAGAAACCCCCTCTTATGGGATCGTATTCGATTTCGGAGTACTGAACGTCCAACTGCTAGGCACCCAGGTTTCTAGACCCTTCAACCAGGCTTCCGGTGCTATGGAAAGAAGAAGCATGGCAGAGCGGACAGAGCACGGGCCCGGGAGTCAGGAGGCCATGGGTTCTAATCCCGGCTCCGTCACTCGTCCGCCGTGTGACCTCGGGCAAGTCACTTCACTTCTCTGGGCCTCGGTTCCCTCCTTTGTAAAATGGGGGTTGAGACCGTGAGCTCCACGTGGGACGGGGCCTGGGTCCAACCCAACTTGCTCGTATCCACCCCGGTGTTTCGTGCCGTGCCAGACACGTAGTAAGCGTTAACGGATACCATTATTAGTACTAACTATTCTTATTACTCTGGTGGCTACATACTCACCTCATGGCGAAACACAAACCCTGAAATGCCAGCCACGAGCTCAGCCAGGAACACCAAGGACAGGAACATAGCATACTGGAAAGCAAACGCACAGAGTCAGGGTTACGTGCCGGACTTCTTTCGGGAAAACAAACCTCCCCTTTCGGAGTAAAGGTTGTCTGGGATACATGTCTTTCCCGCTTCTGGGTGGCTAAAAAATGGCAGCATGGATCACTTTTCTTAAAAATGGTTTTAGGCCTGTCTCCCCCTTGTCAAAAACCTCCAGTGGTTGCCCATCCAATTTAGCGTCGAACAGAAACTCCCCCCCACCCCCGGCTCTAGAGTAGACTGAAGTAGCATGGCCTAGTGGAAAGAGCAGGGACCTGGGAGTCAGGTCATGGGTTCTAATCCCGGGTCTGCCACATGTCTGCTGTGTGACCTCGGGCAAGTCACATCGCTGCTCTGTGCCTCAGTTACCTCATCTGTAAAAACGGGGATCAAGACTGTGAGGCCCATGAGGGACACGGACCGTGTCCAACCCGATCACCTTGTATCTAACCCGGTGTTTAGAACTGTGCTTGGCACATAGTAAGCGCTTCACAGATTCCACACTTATGATTAGACCGTAAGCTCATTGTGGGCAGGGAATGCGTCTGCTTACTGCTGTTTGTACTCTCCCAAATGCTTAGTACAGTGCTCTGCCCACAGTAAGCACTCAGTAAGTAGGATTCAATGAATGAAACTCCTGACCGTCGGCTTTTAGGCACTCAATCAGCTCTCCCCTTCTACCTCACCTCATTTCTCCTCACGCTTTGCTCCTCTAGCAGCAACCAACTCGGCTGTGCCTCGATCTCGTCTGTCTCGTCACTGATCCCTTCGCCCACGTCCTCCTCCTTTCTAGCCGACAGATCACCACTCTCTCCATCTACAGAGCCCTGGAAAAATCCTACCTCCTCCACGAAGCCTTCCTTGACTGAGCTCTCATCTCCTCTCCTCATTTCCCTCCCTTCTACGTCACCTATGCACTTGGGCATCTTTCCCTTAAGCCTTTTGATACTGGCCCGGTTCAGTTTCTTGCCCCCTCGTCTGGAAGTTGGTTGAGGAAGACGGATGGCACTCAATTCTCTCTTGGTACCAAGGAGAAACCATCAATGGAGGTAGTTTCTTGGTGTGAATCGAAGAACGGGGGCCCGGGAGTCAGGAGACCCAGGTTCTAATGCTGACTCCAACCCTCGCCTCCTACCTAAGCTTGGGAAAGTCACTCAATTTCCCCTGTGCCTCAATTTCCCCATTAGTAAAATGACGATTGCGTAGCTGTTCCCCCTCCTCCTTTTGACTGTGAGCCGCATGTGGGACCGGGACTGGGACTGAGCTGGTATCTACCCCAGGGCCTAGCACAGGCCTTGGCACATAATCAGGACTTAAACACCATTGTTAAGATTATAATCAATAATCACAACAATAATCATGCTTGTTAAGCACTTATCATATCATTGAGAAGCAGGATGGCGTAGTGGATAGAGCACGGGCCTGGGAGTCAAAAGGTCATGGGTTCTAATCCCAGCTCTGCCACTTGTCTACTGTGTGACTTTGGGCAAGGCCCTTACATCTGTAAAATGGGGATTCAGACTGAGAGTCCCACATGGGATAGGAATGGTGTCCAACCCGATTCGCTTGTGTCCACCCCAGCGCTTAGAACAGTGCCTGACACATAGTAAGCGCTTAACAAACACCATAATTATTATTATCATTAATAATAATAATGACGATAATAAGGACATTCCACCAGAGGGCAACGGACAGAAGGGGCCGAAGGAGTTTTAATTGGGCTTTAAAAAGCATTCGATATTTTCAGATGAACTCCATTTTAAGCAGGTCTTTTCAGTGGTATAGTTTGTTGGAAAAGTAACATGCCCTAGTGGATAAAGTCTGGGCCTGGGAGTCAGAAAAACCTGGGTTCTAATCCTGGCTCTGCCACTTGTCTGCTGTGTGACCTTGGGCAAGTTTATTAACTGCTCTGTGCCTCAGTTATCTTATCTGTAAAATGGGGATTGAGACCGTGAGCCCCACGTAGGACGGGAACATTTCCAAGCCGAGTAGATTGGATCTACCCTAGTGCTTGGCACTTGAATATCATTTAAAAAAAAAAGCAAAAAAAACCCCAAAGAGCCCCACATAGCCAGAATTAGAACCCAGAGCCTCTGACTCCCAGACCTGTGCTCTTGCCATTAGGCCATGCTGCTTCCCGTAAGCATTTGAAACCTATAAATAAGTTCTCCATTTCATAAAACATGCAGCAGCTTGGCTTGCTGCTCGGTGAAGACATTCGACTCCTGCTGGGGCTGAACAGAAAATTGTTGCTGGAGATTTTGTTTCCTGGAGAATGGGCAGGATTATTTTGCACGACTCTGTGCGGAGCTTTCTAATGCAAAGAGAACTCAGGATTTAAAGCGGTGATTGCCAAGAACAGCCACGGCGGTAATATCAGAACGGTTTGGCTTCTCATTTCACAAAGGGCTGCCTTATAGAATGCTCTTCTAGGGTAACACTATTATTATTAGTCCGTTATGTTTTATGCATTTAAAATGTGTCAAGCACTGTTTTAAGTCCTGGTTTAGCACAAAAGAACCGGGACAGATATAGTCCCTGTCCCACGTGGGACTTCCATTCTAAGTAATGGGAGAACGGGGAAGCAGTGTGGCCTACTGGATAGAGAGCGGGCCTGGGAGTCAGAAGGTCTTGGGTTCTGATCCCGCTTCCGCCACTTGTCTGCTGTGACCTTGGGCAAGTCACCTGGCTTCTCTGGGCTGCAGTCACCTTATCTGGAAAATGGGGATCGACGGGGACTCAGACTGGGAGCCCCATGTGGGGTGGGGACCGGGTCCAACCTTATCAGCTTGTATCTATCCCGGCGCTGAACGCGGTGCCCGGCACATAGTAAGCGCTCAACAAATACCGTAAATAAAAGAAGAGAGGCCTTCCCTGTTTAAGCCTTCTTTTCCCCGATGACCTCTCCCTTCTGAATGCTGTCTATGAATATGACCGCTCTTCCTCATAATAATAATAATATCTGTGGTATTTGCTAAGCGGTTACTATGTGCCCAACACTGTACTAAGCCCTGGGGTAGACACAAGATCGTCAGGTCCCACATGGGGCTCACAGCCTCAGCAGGAGGGAGAAGGGGTAGCGAATCCCCATTTTGCAGACGAGGGAACCGAGGCCCAGAGAAGTTAAGTGACTCGACCAAGGTCACGCAGCAGACGAGGCCACGCTGCTTCCTAGCTGACACCGGTGAACCGGGGAGGTTACAGGGCTCCATATCGGCAAGCCACATTACCCTCCCCACGGGAACGTTTCATCTAATTTCATCGTCCGCTCTGCCGTCTCCTGCCTCCTTTTCCTCGTGCTACCTTTAATCCGCCGCCTTTAATCCGCCGCTCCGTTTGCAGCCGGGGAAACACCCGAAGTGCAGGCTTCCGAATATTAAACTGGCCACCGAGCATTCTGACAGCAGGCCAGCAGGGATGTGAGTCCCCCATGGCGGTTTTCTCAGGAGATTTCTCCACTTGCTGCTGAGGGAGCCACCGGGGAGGCGATTCCCATATATTAACGGAGTTGGAGGAACAACGCGATTTTGAAAAATCTAGTCAGGGAAGGCTAGTGGGGCAAGATGCCTCGGGAAAGCAGCAGCGATTCACGTCTGTCTACGTCTCATGAAAATCCCCCGACTGGGCAGTGTGGCCCACTGGCAAGAGCGTGGGCTTGGGAGTCAGAGGTCGTGGGTTCTGATCCCGGCTCCGCCACTTGTCTGCTGGATGACCTTGGGCAAGTCCCTTAGTATCCGTGGGCCTCAGTGACCTCACCTGCAGAATGGGGATTAAAGCGTGAGCCCCATGAGGGACAGGGACTTGCCCAACCTGATTAACCTGTGTCTACCCCAGCGCTTAGAATAGTGTTTGGCACATAGTAAGCACTTAAGTACGATAATTATTATTATGTTCCAGATATATGTCGCATTAATATTATTAATATTGCTAATAACAGTTTCAGCATTGAAACCCATATACCGGATGGGACTGTGAGCCCGTTGTCGGGTAGGAAATGTCTCTATTTGTGGCCGAACTGTACTTGCCAAGCGCTTAGTACAGGACTCTGCACCAGTAAGCGCTCAATAAATACGAACGACTGACTGAACGAATGAAGATAGCCATATCATCAATCTTATTATTGTTCATAACAGTTTCAGCATCGGAACCCACATTCCAGACACAGTATTATCGATGTTGTTTTTGTTCATGACAGTTTCGGCGTCAGAACCCGCTTCCCAGGTAGGCGCATCATTATGATCGTTCCTAACGGTTTCGGCGTTAGAACCCACGTCCCAGATAGACGAATTATTATCCGTATCGTTATGGTTCGAAAGTTCCAGCGTGTGGAAACCAAATCTTAACCGGCCTTACTCCATCTTGTTTTCCGTCTCCATTTCGCGTCAATCCCCCTTGTCTTCCCAAATCGTGCTTCAGCCCCACCCTCCCCCTTTCATCCGTTAAGAAAACCGGCGCCATACTTCTCCCTCTCTAGACTGTGAGCTCGCTGTGGGCAGGGAATGTGTCTGATGTTGTACTGTCCTCTTCCACACGCTTAGGACAGTGCTCTGCACAAGCAGGCGCTCAATAAGTACGATTAACCTGAATCGAGAAATACTTAATGGGATTCCGTCGTTGGTGAGAAGGACCACCATGTCCATAACGGACTAAAAATAGCTACCTCTCCCACCTTTCGGGGATGAGGTTGAATCCGCTTTTACAGCAACATCCTCACCCGCCCACATTCGTATGAATACTGCAGTGAAAATCCTTTGCGCGGCCGCGACCTGATTTTTTTCGGTGGGGCTCGACGAGCGTTAGCACCGCGTCCCACCTGGACGTAAGGTTATTATCGTTCAGAACCGTGTCGGCGTTGGAACGCCACGTCCCCTCCGGGCATTCTATCATTCCCAATATTATGCCCAATATTATTATCGTTCCCAACCGTGTCGGCAGAACTCCCCCGTCCGGGGTCGCCCCAACTCACTAGTTTCAGCATCCATGGGCTGCCGCGGCATGTGGCAAAGCAGCCGAACAGGCCGAAGACCACGATCGTGGTGCCAGTTCCGATGAGCACGTAAGGGGCATTGGTGGAGTTCTCGGCGATGAGGGAGATGTAGGTGCCCAAAGTGAGTTTTCCCCAGACGCCGACGGCCAGGAGGATAACACCGGTGATCTGGAAGAAGAAGAAGAAAAGACAACTTTCGTCAGGAACCAGGAGCGGTTCACAGGAAAAGATGCCTGAATATGAAACCTAATTTCGAATTCAGGTAAGCGGCGGCACGGCCTAGTGGGTACAGCACGGCCCCGGGAGCCAGAAGGTCACGGGTTCTAATCCCGGCTCCTCTGCCTGTCTGCGGTGTGGCCTTGGGCAAGTCACTTCACGTCTCTGGGCCTCAGTTACCTCATCTACAAAATGGGGTATGAGACTGTGAGCCCCACATGGGACAGGGACTGCGTCCAACCCATTATGCTTGGATCCACCCCAGAGCTTAGTACAGTGGCTGGCACACGGTAAGCACTTAACAAATACCACAATTATTATCAATAATAATTAATAACGATGGTATTTGTTAAACACTTACTTTGCGCCAAGCGCTGGGGTAGATACAAGGTAACCAGGTCGTCCCACGTGGGGCTCACAGTCTTAATCACTCAATGGTATTCATCGAGCGCTTACTGTGTGCAGAGCACTATACTAAGCACGTGGGAGAGTACAATACGACAAAGTATGGCAGGGTCTGGACGTCTGTGACTCTACCTGTGTGTGGTGGGACGAGGTAAAACCCAGGCCCTTCAAGCAGACAAATCTTTTTTTTAAGAGAACATTGTGAGGACACTCCCCTCCCAGTCCGACAGCACCTACGTCTGTATTTGTAATTTATTTATTTCTGTTAACATCGCTCTCCCCCTCTCTAGAACGTAGAGGGCAGGGAGTGTGTCTGTTTATTGTTCTATTGTGCTCTCCCAAGCGCTTAGCACGGTACTCTGCACTGAGTATGCGCTCAGTAATTACAATTGACCCACTGAATGCAAATTTCTATGTTGAAATGGGGGCTGGAGAAGTGGAGAATTGCCAAATTGTACATTCCAAGCGCTTAGTGGAGTGGTCTGCACATAGTAAGCGCTCAATAAATCCGAATGAATGAATGAATCAATGAATGAATGAATGAATGAATGGAGGCCAAACGCTGTCGAGTCTTTAACTGCCATCTTGTGGACAACTTCAAAATATCTTTCCATGAGCTTTTCCTTGCAGACTCTCTGCCGATGATGAACCGATCTAACAATAATGATAATAATAACAACAATAACAATGGTACTTGTTATGCTTACTCTGTGCCAAGCTCAGGACTACGGATCCTAAGCGCTGGGGCACATACAGGTCATTCAGGTTGGACACATTCTAATCTACAAAAAATAATAAAAATAATAGTAGCAATAATAGTGGTGAATGGTAAGCGCTTACTATGTGTCAAACGCTGTACTAAGTGCTGGGGTAGGTATGAGATGATCAGGTCCCACAGGGGGCTCGCATTCGAAGTAGCAGGGACTGAACCCCCATTTTGTAGATGGGGGAACTGAGGCATAGAGTAGTTAAGACACTTGCCCAAGGTCACACAGCAAGCCAGTGGCAGAGCCGGGATTAGAACCCAGGACCTCTGACTCCCAGGCCCGGGCTCTATCCACTAGGCTATGCTGCCCATCTTTGAGGAAGGAAAAATGGAAAACGCAGGTTGGCTTCTCCTTTGTTGGGGTCTCTCATAGCCTCATAATTTGTTCGACTCGCCCTCTGCCAGATTCTCCCCGATTCCTTCCCTTTCCCCCAAATTCTGGGACAAGGATCTCCTGGCTTTTCTGGGCCCCACTTGCGGCTGAAATTCCGGGCAAACTGACTCAGTTTCCTCTTGGCTCCTCGTTGTCATCTACTTCACAGACACCGGGCTGACTTACGGTTTCCCTGGGGAACCCGGATGCCACAGAACTGGAATCATCTGCCAAAACCCAGGCACTTCCTTCTACCTCACAGAAAATGAAACACCTTCTATGGTTGAAATCTCCAGACTGTACGCTCGTTGTGGGCAGGGAACCTGACTACCAACTCTCCTGTCAGTCAGTCATATTTATTGAGCGCTTACTGTGTGCAAAGCACCGTAACATGCACTTGGGAAAGTACAATATTAATTGAGCTCTGTGTGCAGAGCACTGTACTAAGCGCTTGAGAAATACTCTCCCAAGTTCTGCACTTAGGAAGTGCTCAATAAATACTGATGGACTGATGGATTAATTGGTGGATTCTAGGCCAAATGACTCGATTTAGATGAGCATATTTTGGACACATAATCAGGAGGACTGATTATCTGGAGAAGACACCAATGCTAGGAAAAATCCAAGGAAAACATGGAAGAGGCAGGCCGGCAGCTAGATGGATAGGGACCGTAACAGCGATAACGGAAGCACCATTAGAAAGGCTGCGGATTATGGCAAAGGATGGGATGTTCTGGAGAAAGTATATCCATGGAGTCGCTGTGAATCGGAAACGACTCGTCGGCACTTAATAATAATAATAAGGCAAACCCTGACCACAGCTATGCTAAGTGGCTCACGTGTTTGCTTAAGATACTACCATTTTCTGGCCCGGAAAGGGAATCGACGCCTTATCAGTAGCAGGAGGGCTTGTATACGCCGACGAAGCTTAGAGCTATCTCATTTAGACCTACCCATGATGGAAAGGTCTGTGTTGAAGGGTCAAAGTCGATTTATCTGCGCTGGGCAGCAGAGGTCCGGGAAAGAGCCAAAGGCGGGCGATCGAGTGATCAAAACGTTGATCCAAGACAACGGCAGAGACGCAAGTTTTTACCACGCGGAAGAAGGCGACGGTAAACCACTCCCGTATCTTTACCAAGAAAGCTCCACGGACACAGACACCGGCACGGCTTTATGGCAGAAGATGGGACTTGCTAAAGAGGGGGTGTCCTTGGAGCGGCCGAGGGTCGGAAACCACTCGCCGGCATTTGAAGATGAAGCGGCACGGGGCCGTAGGCGCGACGTTAGCTTGTCTAGGGCTCAGACTCCTTTGGTTTAGCCCAGCCTTTTAGTAACAATCTAGGGGGTGTTTATAGACGTTCGTAGTTCAGTGCAGTAGATAACCAACAGACACAGCTGGTTATTGTACATTCACGCCTGGGAACTGTCAACAGAACAGTCCTGCTACCACTCAGGAAAGCGGAAGCCGCTGACTTTCGATCAAGCCTTAGACTTTAGGGGTTTGTACATTAGCAGGGCCCTGTTTCAGGACGTGACTTCGCGCATTTACGGTGCCTGTCAGCGATCCTATTTTTTTTAAAATTGTATTTGTTAATCACTTTCTACGTTCCAGGCAAAGTACTAAGTGCTGTGGTAGATCCTACATAATACAGTAATAATAACTGTGGCATTTGTTAAGCGCTTACTGTGTGTCAGGCACTGTACTGAGCGCTGGGGTGGATACAAGCAAATCGGGTTGGGGACAGTCCCTGCCCCACATAGGGCTCACAGTTTCAATCCCCATTTTACAGATGGGGTAACTGAGGCCCAGAGAAGTGAAAAGACAAGTGGCAGAGCCGGGAGAAGAACCCAGGACTTTCTGACTCCCAGGCCCGTGCCCTACCCACCGTGCCACGCTGCTCCTGGGGAAGCAGTGTGGCTCAGTGGAAAGATCACGAACCCGAGAATCAGAAGACCAGGGTTCTAATCCCAGCTCCCTCACTTGTATGCTGTGGGGTTTTGGGTAAGTCACTTAACAACTCTTAGCCTCAATGACCTCACCTGTAAAATGGTAATTATTTTAATGGTATCTGTGAAACATCTGCTCTGTGCCAGGCACTGTCCTAAGTACTGGGGTACATCAGAGCTAATCAGGTGAGACACGGTCCATGTCCCACACGGGGCTCACAGTCTTAATCCCGATTTTACCGATGAGGTAATTTAGGCCCAGAGACGTGAAGTGACTTGCTTAAGTCACACAGCAGACAAGGGGTTGGAACTGGGATTAGAACCCAGGTCCTCTGCACACAGTAAGCGCTCAGTAAATACGACTGAATGAATATACCTTAAATAATTGCCTCACCAGAACCATGTCACTATACAATAAGATGAAAAGGAATCTGTTGACTTTTAAAAGAAGCCTATCTCCTCGATTTCACAGAAGCTCTGGAAAGAGAACGAAGAAGCAAATGGACATGGCATGTGAACTAAAGTAAAAGCAGCCTGCAGTGTTTTTGTGTTTGAGAAAAGATCCGTCATATCATGTACCAGTAGCAATCAATTATTATAAACATTATTTACAAATCATAAAGGCAGGAGGAAGAATAAAGATAGAGGAGGAAAGCAGAACATAAAATCAGTGTCCAAGCCTGCTCTTCAGTGAATGTAGTGGGGGGAAAAAATCTTCTTTTGTCCCTCGGACACGATTCAAGGTAGAGGGGAGTTTGGAGAGAAACAAGAAGATCCACCCATCTCAACTTTTTCAGCAAATCATGATAGACCCTTTCCCATTTTGTCCATCCTAACCCTGCAACACTCCAAAGATATATTCCTGAAGTGCTTAAAGATGATCTCAATGCTTATTAGCTCAAACAGACTTGGGGCAGATGGCAGTGATAGCCCAGAGTTTAGAACAGTGCTCGGCACATAGTAAGCGCTTAACAAATACCATCATTATCATCTTAGTTCGCTTTATGGGCAAATATATGTTTCCGCTTCCACACATCACACCTGGCACGGGCCTGCTTAGTTGTTAAAATAGACGATGGATCTTAAACAATATTTCTACATCTTCTCTCTGAGGTTTGTTATGCATCCTCTACTTCCCGCAAGAAAAAAATCAGTTGATTTGCATGAGTCAATGAGCTAAGATTGCTGGTTTCTTAGTGCCTTACCCTACCACCTCATTAGAGCTGGGAAGAGAGGAAGACAAAAAATAATTTTGTCAACCACCATTAAATTAGAATTCCTTTATGGCTTCATAGGGTCAATTAGTCTCTTGAACCCCCCAATTAAGATGCACACGCATATCCTTTCTGTGTTTTACAATTATGTTTTGATTCTAAAATGTCTCTCTCACAGTATTTCCAGGTGGGAATTAGAAATTCAGAAGCACGGTCTGTCTGGCAGACTGGAGTATTAACGATCGAAGAAGATTTATTGGGCGTTCATTGTGTGTAGAGTACTGTACTGAGCGCTTGGGAGAGTAAAACGCAACGGAGTTGGTAGGTGTGTTTCCCGCCCACGACGAGCTTACGGTCTAGAGGGGGAGGCAGATATTAATATAATAATTATTGCCCAGGGAAGTTGGGCAGATTAATGGTTACAGCCTTTTTTAAATGAATAGAGAGCAATCGTAAAAGCTGAAAATTCAGCTTCAGTTCCATCAATGACATGGAAGCTCAACCTCTCTCCGTCTCCTTTTCTTCAACTGAAGAGTGAAACTGATTATTCACTGAACGCTTAACGGTGTGCAGGGCACTGTACTAAGCATTTGCTCAAGTTGAATGCCGCATTAAGAATTAATCCTACTACACTGTGCCAATCTATCCGGATCTCCCAAGGCATCAATCGGTGAGCGGCGTAGCCTAGGGGAAAGAGCATGACCTGGGAGATTGAGGACCCAGGTTCTAATCCCGGCCCCGCTTCGTATCGGCTGTGCGACTTTGGGCAAATCTCTTAACGTCTCTGTGCCTCGGTTGCTACCTTGGGGAAGTGGGGATTAAATCATCTTCCCCACGGTTTAAAATGTGAGCCTCATGTGGGACAGGAGCTGGATCCAACTTGATCTTTCTCAGTGGTTGGTAGAGTTCTTGGTGCACAGTAAGTGCTCAAGAAGTGCCACAAGAAAATAAAGGGGGTGAGGGGATGGGGAAGACTTCAGATTTTTGTGATAGGGAGGCCGGCCAGGTGACGCTCCTGGTGATGTAGAGTTATTCATTCATTTAATCGCATTTATTGAGTGCTTACTGTGTGCAAAGCACTGTACTGAGTGCTTGGGAGAATACAATTTAACAACAAATAGACACATTCCTGCCTGCAGCAAGGCCCTGGTCTACAATTGTCCATTCACATGCCCTGTCCATCACCCCTGGAGGGGTTGGCTCACTCGGGAGCCTTATAAAAAAATAAATTTGGTATCTGTTAAGCGCTATGTGCCAGGCACCGTACTAAGCACTGGGGTGGATACAAGCAAATCCATTTGGACACAATTCCTGTCCCACATGGGGCTCACAGTCTCAATCCCCATTTCCCAGATGAGGTCACTGAGGCCCCCAGAAGTGAAGTGACTGGCCCCAGGTCACACAACAGATAAGTGAGGGAGCTGAGATTAGAACCCTTGATCTTCTGACTCCCAGACCCGATCTCTAACCACTCTGCAATGCTGCGTCTTGTGAGGAGACCGAATGGAGTCTCACCGATCCAAAGAACACAACTGGGCAAAGGGGAGAGGAGGACTGGTTTGGATTCCAGAGCTGGTAAATTCTGCCGGGCTGAAAGGAGACAATATGCTCACTGTGGGCAGGGAACATGTCTACCAACTCTCCCAAGCATTTAGAACAGTGCTCTGCACACAGGAAGAGCTCAATAAATACCACTGATTGACTGAAGTTGTGCTGGCACCTAGAAGGGAGAATAACAAATACCACAACTATTAATAATAATGATGGTATTTGTTAAGCATTTACTACATGCCAAGCACTGTTCTAAGTTCTGGGATACATACAAGGTCATCAGGTTGTCCCCTGTGGGGCTCACAGTCTTAATCCCCATTTTTCAGGTGAGGTCACTGCGGCACAGAAAAGCCCCAAGTCACACAGCTGACAAGTGGTGGAGCCGGTATTAGAACCCACCACCTCTGACTCCCAAGCCCGGGGTCTTTCCACTAAGCCACGCTGCTTCTCCACTTCTCCACACTTAGATCATTATTACTAATTATCATCGTATCAACCCCAGTGTTTAGCACGGGACTTGACATGTAGCAAGCGCTTAAATACCAGAATTGATTTTATTTTCTGTGCAGAGCACTAAATGCTTGGGAGAGTAGGCTCGTCCTCTGGTCTGTAAGCTTGTTGTGGGTGGGGGATGTGTCTGTTCATTGTTGTATGGGATTTCCCAAGCGCTTAATACAGTGCTCCGCACCCAATAAGCGCTCAATAAATATGACAGAATGATTGGAGTGAATGGACCCGATCTATTCCTGATCTGCTCACACTGTATCTACCCCTGGCCCTGAACACAGTGTTTGGCACGGAGAAAGATTCACAGGTGCCCCAATTTCCTTTATTTCAATTTTATTCTTGTAATTCTCCCAGCATTTGGTAAACTGCTTCTCACACATTAACCAGTAGTATTTATTGGGCGCTTACCGAGCGCATAAGGTCCAAAGCAATAGTGCTTTTGTTGACCAGCCATGGCCCGAGGCGAGGGAATTGGTAATTCTCCTCATTCAAATCAATGGTATTTCTTCATTCATTCACTCATTCAATCGTATTTATCGAGTGCTTACTGCGTGCAGAGCACTGTACTAAGCACTTGGGAGAGTACAATACAGCAGAGTTGGTTCTCGGCCCGAGACGAGCTTACCATCTAGAGGGGGAGACGGAGATCGATCTAGAGAAATGATTTATGTAACGCAAGCTGGCGTTAGGGGAGTCAAATGAGATGGATTCAATGGCCATTCTCCCTTCTACAGGGAGGGCAATCCCTGTGAAGGACAGGGGCTGTGTCTGACCTGATTAACTTGTATCTGTCCCAGCTTTTAGGGCAGTGCTGACGCATAGCAAGCTCTTAACAAATAGGAGAAGAAGAAAGAAGGAGGAGGAAGGAGAAAGAAGGAGAAGAAACGTTGCCCTGCGTTTATTCTGAAAAGCGGCTCTGACAGCGTAGTGTGCCAGAAGAACAAGGACATTTTTCCTGGCCCAATCATTTTGCAGACTCTTCTCATGCTAATCACCATAAGTATCAGTACCACGGCAACGGGATGAACGCTTTCTCCAGACTCTGCAGTTTTGTTTCCTTTGATATATGAAAGGAACTGATAAACCGCATAATTTAGCTTCACACTCAAGGGCACTAGAAATACGGGCTCGGTGTAATCAAGTTGCCACTAAAATGAGGCATGTTCTTGGGAAAAAAAAGGGACACGATACTTGACGGTGATTTCATTCAATTATCTCTGAACCTCAGTTTCCCAAGGGTAAAATCATCCCCACCATCGATCGGCTCGAAAGGATCAGGGAGGCAGTGAGATGTTTGGCAGATTTAAACACCGGCTCTAGGGATTAATCGAGTGAACGCGTTTCGTGAGCACTTGGTCTGGGCAAAGAGCACTGTACTGAGCGCTTGAGAGAGTATCAATAAGGTTCAGAGAGTCCAGTTTCATCAGTGGCATATTCTGAGCACTTACGGTGTGCAAAATCCTGTGCACTATAGAGGGAGCAGACATGATACCTGCCCTCAGGGAGTTTATAATTTGAAAGTGAGAAGCAGCGTGCCTTGTGAACAGAGCTTGGACCTGAGAGCAAGAGAAGCCACACATCGTAATAAATAATAATAAATAATGATAGCATTTGTTAAGCGCTTACTATGTGCCAAGCACTGTTCTAAGCGCTGGGGTAGATATGAGGTAGTCAGGCTGTCCCACGTGGGGCTCACAGTCTTAATCCCCATTTTTACAGATGAGGGAACCGAGGCCCAGAGAAGTTCAGTGACTTGCCCAAAGTCACATGGCTGTGGCTAGAGCATGGGCCTGGGAATCAGAAGATCATGGATTCTAATCCTGGCTCTGCCACTTGTCTGCTGTGTGACTTGGGGCATGCCACTTCACTTCTCTGTGCCTCAGTTACCACATCTGTAAAATGGAGAATGAGACTCTGAACCCCACGTGGGACAGGAACTGTGTCTAACCCAATTTGTTTGCATCTACCCCAGTAATTAGTACAGTGCCTGGTCCATAGTAAGCGCTTAACAAGTGACATAATTATTAGTATTAATATTGTACTAAGCGCTCATGTAGCACTTAAATGTCATAATTATTATTACTGTACTAAGCGCTCATGTATGCGCTACAGAGTGAGCATTTATTCATTCAATCGTATTTATTGAGCGCTTACTGTGTATACGGCACAGTATGTGATACCTGTCCTCGGGGAGTTCGACTTTAAACGATCACTTCCAGACCTGAAAATCCTAGAACGGGACAGAAGACACCTAGAATCCAGGTCTCCTCATTCCCAAGGGATCAGAATGCAGGTCCTTGGATTCCCAGGCCTGTGCTCTTTCCACTAGGCCACACTGCTCTCCTATTATCAGCTGTGTGACTCTGGGCCAGTCACTTCACTTCTCTCTGCCTCAGTTACCTCATCTGGAAAATGGGGATTAAGACTGTGAGCCCCACGTGGGACAACCTTGATGACTTTGAATCTACCCCAGCAATCAGAACAGTGCTTGGCACATTAATAAGCGCTTAACAAATACCATCACTATTATTATTATCATCATTATGAGAGTGTAAGCACCCTGGGGAGAGAGACGAGTATTCTTCCTTTCAAAACTGCCTCGGCCCCAGACAGAGCTCTACACCTCACACCCAAATGCTGTGAATTAATCTCAGGAAAAGGACATTTTATACAAGGTGGAATAAACGACCGTGAGCTAATCTTTCTCTTTTTAAAGGAAAAGGACATTTTACAGAAGGTGGAATAAACGACGTACGGCTCGCAGGTCAGCACAGCACGACTGTCGAAAACAAAACGTCCACCGTCGTTGCTGGCGTCCCAGCAGGTAGGAAGTCCATTCGTTCAATCGCTCCCCAAGTCAGATGGCAGAAATCTGAAGGGCATTAGTACGGACGGGAGGCAAAGCGGTTTACCCCAATTAACCCAACACCGGTCTAATTTAGGATCTAATCGGAGGAAGAATGTTCCCATAATGCTAAGTCTCCTTGCTGCTGGATCCTCGGAACTCAGTCACAAGAACTAGGGAGAATGACGCCGTAAAGCCGAATCAGCTGTGGAGACGTCTTTCTGCTGCACACGGACACGTTCCTCGTTTGAGCGGAGGGCCGGCGAGGCCTGGGAGGCGGGGGACTTGGGTTCCAATCCCGCCTCCGCCACTTGCCTGCTAGGTCGCCTTGAGGTGCCTCAGTTACCTCAGCTGGAAAATAAGGTCTCCCTCCCTCTTGGGCTGTGAGTCTTTCGAGGGGCGGGGATTATGTTCCATCTGCTTGGACTGCATCAAGCCCAGCACTTAGCAGGCGCTTAACAAACATCACAATTATTATTATCATTAGTAATAACTACAGATACCGTGATGGACAAGCGCCACCACAGAGCCCTAGTTGTCTCTCTTCTCCCCAACTGGGAAGCCGTGTGGCCTAGTGGATAGAGCAGTCAGTCGATTGTATTTATTGAGCACTTGCTTTGTGCAGAAGACTGTACTGAGCGGTTGGGAGAGTATAATATAACAGACACATTCCCTGCCCACAACCAACTTACAATACAGAGGGGGAGACTGACATTAATGAAATAAATACAATGACAGATCTGAACATAAGAGATGTGGGGCTTGGAGTGGGGGGATGAGTAAAGGGAGCAGGTGAGATGCAGAATTATTATTATTATCTACCCCAGTGCTTAGTACAGTGTCTGGCACATAGTATGTGCTTAACAGATCCATATATATATATATATATATATATATATATATATATATACACATACATACTAAGCACATAGTAAGTGCTTGGGGCTTGGGAGAGTATGATATATCAGACACATTCTCTGCCCACAATGAGCTTACTTGGTAGCTACAGTAGAGATAATGATGATAATAATAATAATAATAATGATAATTGTGGTATCTGTTAAGAGCTTACTATGTGCCAAGCACTGTACTAAGCGCTGGGATGGATATAAGCAAATCAGGTTGGACACGGTCTCTGTCCCACATGGGGTTCACAGTCTCAATCCCCGTTTTACAGCCGAGGTAACTGAGGCCCAGAGAAGTGAAGTGACTGGCCACGGTCACACAGCGGTCAAGCGGCGGAGTCAGGTTTCGAACCCATGACCTTCTGGCTCCCAGGCCCGGGCTCTAGCCACTATGCCATGCTGGCCTATGGGGAGCAGAGGAAACAGGACAAGTGTCTGTCTGTGTGGGATCTAACGACACATCAGCTAACAGGAGTTGTGGCCTAGATTTTTCATCACGGACAATAATAATAATAATAATGTTGGTATTTGTTAAGCGCTTACTATGTGCCGAGCACTGTTCTAAGCGCTGGGGTAGACACAGGGGAATCAGGTTGTCCCACGTGGGGTTCACAGTGTTAATCCCCATTTTACAGATGAGGGAACTGAGGCCCAGAGAAGTTAAGTGACTTGCCCACAGTCACACAGCCGACAAGTGGCAGAGCTGGGATTCGAACTCATGAGCCCTGACTCCAAAGCCCGTGCTCTTTCCACTGAGCCACGCTGCTTATTTCCTAGAGCAATCTTCCACATCCCGAAAAAGCCAATCAGCAGGAGGAGGAGGAGAATTACACTTCCCAAATTTTTGAAGAGACCACAGCCGTTCAATTGGCAAATATGAGTTCCAACCATGACAGCTTCGCTAATCTCGCTCACCAAGATCAAAAAGGCATTCTCGAAAGAGAAAATCAGATGATGTTTGCCGCAAAACAGAAGAACTGACGAAAAGCTGTCGCCTGGATCTTTAACCTAATTTGACGGATTAGGGAACGTGTCAGAAAACCAAGCCCGGCAGTGGGTGTTATTTTTTGATTACGCCGCTTCGGTTGAAGCGTTTGGGGTGGAACTGTGTAACCGGACAGTGTCGGCACATAAAACGTCGGTTCGCTCTATCCTCCGATGTGAGATCGGGAGTTGAGCCTCGGATGTTCTGAATTTCTTTCCCACCACAACCGGGTCTTAGCCAGATTGAACAGAAATCCCATTCATTGCTCTGAGTTCTTAGGAAGCAGCATGGCTTAGTAGGAAGCAACACGAACGAACAAAGGACACTGAGGCACAGAGAAGTGAAGTAACTCGCCCGAGGTCACACAGTAACAGAGCGAATAAGCGACAAAGTAGAAACAAACAAAAAAATCTCACTTTCTCCGTGCAATAATAACTGTGGCTTTTGTTAAACGCTTAGCCTGTGCTAACTACGGTACTAAATGCTGGGGGAGATTACGTATAAGCGGATCGGACGCAATCCCCCTCTGACAGGACACTCCTAGTCTGAGAGGGAAAGAGACGAGGAATATTCTCCCCATTTCATAGATGGGGAGACCGAGGCCCAGGGAAGTTCATTCATCCATTCATTCAATCCTATTCATTGAGCACTGACTCTGTGCAGAGCACTGTACCGAGCCTTGGGGGAGTATGATATCACAGTAAACAGACACATCCCTTGTTCAAGACAAATGACTCGACCAAGGACGTGCAGCAGGAAGCAGGTGGAGGCACATTCGAACCCAGGTCGCCTGCCCCCGAGGCATGTGCTGTTTCTACTAGGCCATGCTTATTTTTAGCCCCGGATGAGCTAAGCGATCGGGTCGCCTTGCAAACAGTCTCCGCCTTCTATTGAGCACACCCCCGGCTGCCCCCGTCTGTCGGAATCTGCTCCGGGGACATATTCTGGCGCTCTCGGTTGGTCTGCTCCCGTTTTGAAAGTCTACAAACACTGCACTCTGTCCTCTTGGAGGGGCTGCGTCTGACGGAGCGGAACAGCTGCCGGTAGCTAAAGTTCGGCCTGACAGCAGATGCATTATGGATCGCTTATTTAACGTCCCCTGACTTTATTGTTTAAAAGGTGCATTTCTTTCGCCTGGTTTGAAATGAATCCAATCTGCACTCACCCTGCATTTCTTCCCTGCCATGTTGGACGCCAACCCTTCTCCTCTTCCTTCCCAAGGAATTTGTCTCTTGTCTTTCCGATGCCCTCCCAGTGCCCCCCATATTCTAAGTCTAAAGAGCCTTCAGGTTCTTTCAAATTGAACGACCGGGAGGAAAAGGTTTTGCCAGCGTGCTGTACCCAAGGGGAAGAGTTTAGAGGGTTGCGGGGGAGGTAAAAAGGCCACAAGAAACAGAAGCAGCATGGCCTAATGGATAGAGTACAGGCCTGGGAGTCAGAAGGTCTTGGATTCTAATCCTGGAACTGCCAACTGTCTGCTATGTGACCGTGGCACTTCTCTTGGCCTCAGTTAACTCATCTGGAAAACGGGGATTCAGATCCTGAGGCCTATGCGGGACAGGAACTCTGTCCAACCTGATTAGCTTGTATCTATCCCGGTGCTTAGGACAGTGCCTGGCACATAGTAGGCGCTTAACAGATACTACAAAAAAGGTGGTTCAAAAAAGCATTTATACCTGAGTTGAGGCATTTGGAATTCCCAAGGGCATGAGCAGGTGAAACTGTGAGAGGGAGGAGGAGAGGTTGCTCTCTAAATTTGAGAAGCAGTTTTGCCTCGTGGATAGAGACAAGAGGTAGAGCCGGGATTAGAACCCAGGTCCTTCTGACTCCCAGGCCTGAGCTCCTTCCACTAGGCCACGCTGCTTCTCGGGAATCCGAACTATTTCTTCTTCTTAGGAATAAGAACGGTATTCCTAAACCCTTCGACAAGTAACATCTGTAAATGTCCCCTGAAGCTGAAAGTGTTATATAAATGCTAACGAATCCTCAATGCCCCTGAAATGATTGGATTATTTACCAACATTTTTATACTCCTATCCATTTATTTCACGGTTTAACAGCGGTGAAGGAGAATTTTGAGCCCTGAGGAGGCTTTCGGTTTCTTTCTGTGAAGCTAAAGGCAGCCCTAAGAGGTTACGGGTTGCATTTTTGCACAAAATCAATCATATGGAGTCGTGGTCCCATCTGTCGGTCAATCAGTAACTTCTCAACCGCCGAATGGGCAGAAAGCAAAGACGAGAAACGTTTCTCTCCCCTCCCATCCCTCCCAGAGCCTTTCCCTACTAAGCCCTCATTTCCTCTTCTCCCACTCCTTTCTGCGCCGCTTTGACTTTCTCCCTTTATTCATCCCCCTTCCCAGCCCCAAGTCACATCTGTAATTCATTTGTGTCCAACACGATTTGCGTGTAGCCACCCCAGCGCTTAGTCCAGTGCCTGGCACATAGTAAGCGCTTAACAAACACTATGATTCTTATTCTTATTTATTTCTGTTAATGCCTGTCTCCCCCCTAGACCGAAAGCTCGCTGTGGCCAGGGAATGTGTCTGTTCTATTGTCCTCTCCTTAGGACAGTGCTCGGCACACACAGTAAGCACTCAATACGATGGACTGACTGAAAAGCCTGAGAATGAAATGAAACATTAATCAACAGGGCTGTTGGCCTATTTGCTGCCTGGTCTGGTGGTTTCACTAGAAGTCCACGGACATCCTTCAGCGGACAAAGTTCCCAACCATCCCGCTAAGAAACAAATAGCGGCAGAATCTGGCCCCAGAGTTCCGGCAGCTGGGAGAAACAGGTGCATCTGAAGCTGGTTTCTCGGCTCTGGTTGACATTCTTGGCTCATTTGGTCAAGCGGGCTATAGGTTGCCGGGAAATCATTCCCTCTCTGAAAAGGGGCCGGGAGAGAAGTCTATCTTTTAACCCCACGCGGAAGATTTTGTGGGTCAGAGCACCAGGGCTCGAGGACAAGGGAGCTGTTTCTAACCTTCCTTAAATCGAAATTAGCTTTTTCCTTTCGTAAGCGACCCACTGAGCCGCATTAGACGATCGCGCCCGGAGAGTTTCACTACCCGACACGAATGAAACACCTCGAGTTCTGGGGAAGCAGTGTGGCCCAGAGGAAACGGCCTGGTCCCGGGAGTCAGGCGAGCTGGGTTCTTATGCCAGCGCTGCTGATTCTCTGCTGTGTGACCTTGGGCGAGTCACTTATCTTCTCTGAGCCTCATTTACCTTCTCTGTCAGATGGGGATGAAAGCCCCGTTTTGCCTTGCCCTCAGTCCGCGAGCCCCGGTTGGGTCGGTGGCTGGGGCTGATCTCCCCTAGCCTGTCGCGTAGTAAGCGCTCAACAAATACCACAATTACTAGGCCACGCTGACACGTGTGGCTTCTTGAGATCAGTGATGAAAGCCCCCATGCAGCAAAATGTTTCCATAACCTCCTCCTGGCACGTTACTATCAGTCAGTCGTATTTATCAAGCGCCTACTATGTGCAGAGCACTGTACTGAGTGCTTGGGAGAGGACAATAGAACAGAACAGACTCATTCCTTGCCCACGGTGAGCTGACCGTCTAGACAATGGCTCTAAAGGTTCATTTCCAAAGACCAAAGGTCATGGGTTCTAATCCCGGCTCTACCATGTGTCTGTGTGACCTTGGACATGTCACTTCACTTCTCTGAACCTCTGGTACCTCATCTGTAAAATGGGACTTGAGAATGTGAACCCTATGTTGGACGGGGACTGTGTCTGGAACTGATGAACGTGAATCTACCCCAGCACTCAGTATGGTGCCTGGCACAAAGTAAGCACTTAAATATCATTATTATCATTATCGTTATTATTAATTTATTTATTCATGTTAATGTCTGTCTTCCCCTCTACACTGTAAGCTCGTTGTGGGTGGGGAATGGGTCCGTTTATTGTTCTATTGCCTTCTCCCAAGCGATTAATACAGTGCTTTGCACACAGTAAACGCTCGATAAATACGATTGAATCGAACGACTGAATGATTGAGACCGCCAACCCCCTTTATTGATCGCTTTACCGTTTCATGGATTGCTTGGATTTTCAGAAGATCGGATGTTTGAGGTCCCGCTCCCTTTATTTATACCGATCCAGGGAACGGGATAAGGCCGAGGCGGACGACGGAAGGCTTTAGACTTTTAAAGTCAGGGTGGGCGAGGGACCGTGTCTGCTAACTGTTGCACTGTGCTCTCCCAGGTGCTTATTACAGCGCTCTGCACATAGTGAGTGCTCAATAAATACGACCGATGGATGGATGAAGGCGCCAAAGTGATTAGCCGATTCTGGCACACTGGGTCTCTTCACGGAGCTGGCATCCGAAAGTTGTTGGTGCTCAGCATTGAAATGAGGTTGCAAGATTTGCTGCTTGTCGGCCAACTCCTGCTAATTATCCATCTCGCCGCGATGAATGTTTTAAAAATAAGCTGGGGGGTTGTGCCTATCTGCCTTTTTTTCTACGGTGCTTGTTAAACACCTACTACGTGCCAGGCACGGTACTAAGCGCAGGGGTAGATACGAGCTCATCGGGTTGGACACGGCCCTTTTTCCCACCTAAGTAGGAGGGAGACTAGGTGCCGAACCCCCGTTTTACAGATGAGAAAACCGAGACATTCAGTCAAGTGACTCGCCCAAGGTCACGCAGCGCTCGAGCGGCAGAGCCTGGAATAGAACCAGCTTCTCTTTCTCCCAGGCCTGGGTTCTTTCCACCAGGCCGCGCCTTTGTCAGAAGACAGTCAACTGCAGTTATTTTAAGGAGTCAAGTTTATTTAAAATAAGTTAAGGCCTTTGACACTTGGATTGGTGGAGATCACTATAAAAGAAATGCGCAAGGCAACCGAAACTAGACTCCGGCTCTTAGATCAGCAGAATGGCACTAAAACCGGAACTTTTTGCCCATGACCCAGGAAAGATCAGACAATGAGTGGATTGGGATCAAACAGGTGGTTATTTCGGTTATCCCACCCTGCCGCCTGTCAGATCTGCAATGAGGCCGGTCTGGAAAAATCTTGTCTCCTCTGTGATTCTGGGCAAGTCATTCACTTCTCAGGGTCTCAGTTCCCTCATCTGTACAATGGGGATTAAGAATGTGAGCCCCACATGGGACATGGACTGTGTCCAACTCGATGAGTTTATATCTCCCCGGTGCTTAGTACAGTGCCTGGCACATAGTAAGTGCTCAACAAATACCATTAAAAAGAAGCGTGTCTCACTTATCCTTTTTTGGTTTTTGTTTGTTTTTGGTTTTTTAAAGCGCTTACTAAGTGCCAGGTTTGGAAAAAAGGCTACCACATCCTTTGATGACCACTCAAATCAAACAATCAATGGGCATTTATTGAGTGTTTCCTGTAGGCAGAGCACTACACTAAGCACCTAAGGGATTTCAGTAGGAGCAGCCCGGCCTAGGGGATAGAGCACGGGCCTGGGAGTCCGAAGGACCTGGGTTCTAATCCCGGCTCCGCCACTCGCCTGCTGTGTGACCTTGGACAAGTCATGTCACTTCTTCATGTCTCAGTTACCTCATCTATAAAATGGGAATTGAGACAGGAAGCCCCAAGTGGGACAGGGACTGTATCCAACCTGATTCCTTTGTATCTACCTCAGTTAAAACAGTGCTTGTTAAGCAGTAAGTGCCTAACATACCATTATGATTATTATTACAGTAACAATAGAAATGGAAGACATGATCCCTCTACTCGAGGAGTTTATATTTCAGTAACTCAGCATCTGGAGAGTCAGATTTGTGGCTGTCTTCTCCAAATTTAAATGGCTATACCTCCTTAGATCAACGGCCTACAAGTCAAATTCTCCTCCAATCTGTTTTTAAACCCAGAGGCTAATCTACTTTCCACTTCAGCGGTCTTGAACCTGTTTGCGACCAGAGGCAAGTTGTTTGTGGTTTTATTGTTATAGGCCGTCAGCTGCGTGAGGGAAGGGATTGTGCTTGCCAACTCTATTGCATCACACTCTCCCCAGTGCTCAGTGCGTGCTCTGCGCACAGTAAGCGCTCAATAAATACCACTAATTGTCCAGGAGTAAAACCCGCAGAGAGCTAGCACTGAGATGACACAAAATGAAAAGGAAAGAAGGCCCTAGAAAATCAGCTACCATTTCCAGCCATCAACCCATCCATCAAGGGTATTTATTTACTGAGCGCCACGTGCGGCCCGCCGCACGAAGCGGTTGGACGAGTACAAACCACCAGAAGTAGCAGACGCCGCCACCCCCCGCCCCGTAGCCAGCTTGTAGCCATGATGAGAAATGCCTCAGGGGTCTACGAGCTCCACAAAACGAATGGTCACACTGGCCCGATGGATCGGATCCAAGTTCCGATCACCAAAGGGATGAGAAGAATTTTCTCATTTCTCCGCTGGGTTGCCTTCACGGATAAACTGCAGATACTTAAGTGACGGCAGGAGAGCGCCCACCAAATTCCCTTTTCTAGATTCTTTTTTAGGAGAGGGCGACGGTAGAATTATTTGCCCTTCAAACGCTCAGAGGCCGGTCCCAGAAAAACCACGTCAGGTGTCCCGTTTTCCTGGCTCGGCAGTTTGCAGCTTCACGGAATCCAATTTCCCTGAGAAGACGGTTTGTTGCCCAACTTCACAAGCTGTTCTCATTGTGAAGCTTTCTCCAGCTCCTTCCTTGCTGAATCCTTCCCTTTTTATTGGAATTTGTCAGGGGACAAACGGCTTCGGACATTTTGAACCATGATTTTGACACCGAGTATAACGCAAAAGCCGAGCGGAGAAGCAACGTGGTCGAGTGGTTAGGCATGGGTCTGGAAGTCTGAGGACGTGGGTATTAATCCCGGCTCTGCCACTTCCTTGCTGTGTGACCTTGGTCAGGTCACTTCTCTGTGCCTCAGTTCCCGCATCTGTAAAATGGGGATTAAGCCTGCAAGTCCCATGTGAGGCATGACCTATGTCCAATTAGCTGGTATCTACTCTGGCACTTATTGTAGTGCCTGGCACGCAGTAAGTGCTAGAAAAATAACAAAAAAAATAGCAATATGCAGAAGGATAAAATAAAAATGGACTGTGATTCCTCAATTAAAGACTGCAGCCTGTTTTTTCCAGGACGCAGACCTGAGTCATGACTCAGTTCTGCCATTTTGATTCTAGCTATGAAGTGGTAAAAATCGTGCCACTACTTACTACCTACATTCCACTACGGTTCCCGGCTCAAATGTTAGAAAAAGATTAAAAAAAAATGCGAGGGGCTGGGTGCGACCAAGACATTCTAAATAACGCTGTCATTTTCCCCATCCGATTTCATGACTCGCGGTAGGATTCAGACTCTCTGGATACTTTTGATTCTCACCTCATTATCATGAAAAATCGTCCAGGCGAAATTGGCAATCCAGCCCCGTGCCGTCTCGAGAGCCGGAATGGGGTTTAATTCAAACTCTCAAAATGGATTAATGAAACTCATTATACGGGGGGCTTCTAGGACGCTGATTGTTCAGAGACCGTACTTAGTATTCTGAACTTCAGGCTTCTTGGTTAACACACACCAGAGGAGGAGAAGTGATTTCACATCACTGAGGACTTTACTCTGCCCGTTTTCTAAGCAATCTCTTCCAGTTTTATCTGGCGGATTCCTGAAGGTGCATCGCCATTTGAGGAACTGAGATCGAAGGCTTTAAGGGGCCTAGATTTTATATACCCCAAATGGTTTTTCCCCCTAATTGGACTATTCTATCCCCTCAGACGGTCTGAGTACTAAAATCGGACACCACGGATAACTGTCTCTTTCATGGTATTTATTAAGTGTTTATTATGTGCCAGGCACTGCACTAAGTGCTGGGGTGAGTTCGTTGAGGGCAGGGAACACGTCTACCAATTCCAGCACACCGTTAGCGCTCAATAAATACAACTGATTGACAAGAACCGAGGAAACTCCCTGAGTGGAGAAGGGGCTGGAAATACAGGTCAGACAAGGAGGGAAAATATGCCACCATTTTGCTCTATTTCTACCACCATGCAGTTCTAAAGCCCTTGATGGGGTTTTCTTTGAATCCATGATGGACCGGGGCAAATTCCATTTCTTTGGCAAAGACACCAGTGGCTGGAAAATGGAGGAAAGAGACCAGAATAAAGGAAGGAAGGCATGGTGGGAGAAGCAGCGTGGCCTAGTGGATAGAGCCCAGACCTGGGAGTCAGAAGGATCTGGGTTCTAATCCCGCAACCGCCATTTGTCTGCTGTGTGACCCGGGGCACGTCACTTCGCTTCTCTGTTTCCTCATCTGCAACATGGATATTAAATAACGTTTCTTCCTTCTCCTCCTAATAATAATTATGATGGTATTTGTTAAGTTCTTCCTCTGTGCCAGGCACTGTACTAAATGCTGGGGTGGATACAAGTAAATCAAATTGGACACAGTCCCTGTCCCACTTGGGGATCACAGGCTCGATCTCCATTTTACAGATGAGGGAACTGAGGCCCGCAGAAGTGAAGTGACTTGCCCAGGGCCGCACATCAGACGAGCGGCGAGCCGGGATTAGGATCCATAACCTTCTGACTCTCAGGCCCGGACTCTATCCACTGGGTCATGCTGCTTCCCTAGCTAAGACCGAGTGTTCCTTATGGGACAGGGAGTCCGTCTGTTCTGCTTCTACTGCAGTGCTCGGTAGAGTGCTTGACACAGAAACCTTAAGAAATACCAGTATTATTTTTATTATTGTTATTATTATTACTATTATGCCCTTCACAGTGGGTCATCTGACACTTTGGTCCTACATAAAGAGCTATTGTCTTTGATTTCCCCCCACCCTCCCAATCTCCAAATCTTATGCTGCAGGTATTTGCTGTTCACATCAGAAATAGGGAAATGGTGTAGTCTAGTAAAAAAAAAGCATAGCACTGGGAGTGAAGAAACCTGGGTTCTAATCTGGGATCCATCGCTTTCCTGCTGTGTGACCATGGGCAAGTCACTTAGCCTCTCTGTGCCTCAATGCCCTGTCTGTAAAGTATATCTCTCCCGATGTAGAAATATCCTACATCTTCCACAGCATGATAACAGAGCGGTTCCACCCACGGCCCAAAATCAACTCATCGGTCAGACAAGAGAAGAAACCTTTCTGAATATAATAATAATAATAACAATTGTGGTATTTGTGAAGCGCTTACCATGTGCCAGGCACTGTCCTCGGAGCCGGGGCAGATACAAGGTATCGGGTTGGACACAGTCCCCATCCCACGAGAGGCTCACAGTCTTAATCCTCATTTTCCAGATGAGGTGACCGAGGCCCAGAGAGGTGGAGCGACTCGCCCAGGGTCACACAGCGGACAAGTGGCAGAGTCGGGATTAGAACCCAGGTCCTTCTGAGTTCCAGGCCTGAGCTCTATCTACTAGGCTAGGATCCCTCCCATATAAAGATCAAACGGGGTTCCGTTCCCTCCCATTTACAATTTTGATTGCTCTTATCTGAAAGAGTCTCCCAAAAGTTGAAGGTCGTCGCATCTCCCGAAAGTCCCTCTCCCAGACGATAAATGCATTATGACAAGATTTCATTTCGGCAGCAAAGGAGACATAAACTTGCCAGGAAACGGAACGGAAATTTGCAAACGGGTCAAATTTATGTTTCCCATTTTTAAGATGTATGAAAAAAATAATCAAGGACTTTTATGGGGAAGAGTAATTTCAAGTTTCCTTTCCTTTATGCCTGGGGCCAATCTGCACAGGTTTCTTCCCATAAAGGACATCCTTATGGGAAATGGAAACACTATTCCACACAACCTGATACGCAGGGAGGGGAATCTCACTTCTCTCGGCTCCCTCCCTGCTGGGAAGAAAATGTTGGGAAGACACACCCCATCGATGGTATGTATTGAATGCTTACTGTGTGCACAGCATTCTACTAAACATTCAGGACAGGAGGAAGCAGTGCTCAGGAAGCAGCGTGACCTAGTAGACAGAGGTCAGAGGAAGAGTCAGAAGGACCTAAGTCCCCTTTCCGGCTCTGCCACTTATCCGCTGTGTGACCTCGGGCAAGTGGCTTCACTTCTCTGGGCCTCAGTTACCTCTTCTGTAAAAATGGGGGTGAAGACAGGAACTGGGTCCAAACCGATTATCTCGTATCTGTCCCAGTGCTTAGTACGGTGCCCGGAACATATTATGTGCTTATTAACAGACACCATTTTAAAAAACCTTATTTTCCCTATTGTTCTGCAAAAGCTTTAATTTAGAAGAGGAAAGAAAATATCCCGTGTCTTTCGACTCAAGCGAGATTTTTCTCTACCTACCTAAACGGTCTCTATTGTTATGAAAGCTATAGCGGAGATTTATAATTTCTGATAATAAATGTCAAAAAAAGTATCTGCATTGCTTTATTTTAGCAGCATCCCAATGCTCATTAATATTAATATTTTCTCTAACAGCAGCAAGCCGATTAGTATGCACGTTACCCTGTTTTTATGAAGACTTATGCAACTGCTGTGGTTTCAAGTGGCATTTTGAAGGCCCGGATTTACGCGGCTCACGGTAACAGATGATAAGCGACCATCGCATCATCATCGGTGGTATTTGTTGAGCGCTAGCTGTGTGCACGGCGCTGTGCTGAGTACTGGAGTAGATCCAAGATCATCAGGATATACACAGCACCTCGCCCATAACCACCATTCAACTGTGTTTATTGAGCGCGTACTGTGTACTAAGCGCCTGGGAGAGTACAATTCAACAGGGTTGGTAGACACGTTCTCTGCCCAAATAAGAGCAAGCACAAGTCTTGTCTACATAAGCGCTGCATAATTAGCCATATGAGATATTTTGCTATTATTGCTTGTCATATAGTTTTATACCCAGAGAGAGAGGTAGAACTTTATCCTACATTGAGCAGCAACGGCATTTCACCGACCCGAAGAACACACTTCAGGATTTGGAAAATAATATCTGAATGTTGTTGTTTTTTTAAAATGGCATCTGTTAAGCGCTTAATATGTGTCAGGCACTGTACTAAACGCTGAGGTAGATATAAGCCGATCAGGTTGGACACAGTCCATGTCCCACATGGGGCTCACGGTCTTGAGCCTCATTTTACAGTTGAGGTAACTGAAGCACAGAGAAGCTAAATGACTTGCCCAAGGTCACACTGAAGACGAGGGGCGGAGCTGGAATTAGAACCCGGTCCCCTGGCGGCTCTGCGGCCGGCTCAGAGGCTCACGCAGTCCATCGATCGATGGTATGTATCGATGGTAGCACTGGACTACCATCTCGGGGAAGCACGATATCATGGAATTGGGATGCACGTTCCCGGCTCTCAGGGGTGGCAGTCGGTTTCCTCAGCCAAAGATGGACACCGAACCAGACAGGAGCCGGCTACCTCCTGTTTCCCTACCCTCACGCTGACGGGCGAGAAAACTTGGCACGTGCCTCTCCCGTGCCTACAAATTTTCTAAGTGGCCCTTGGTCAAAACGTCCCAAGCTCTCTGCTTCTGACCCACCCATAAAAATCCCCATTACGAAACCCTCGACTTTCATTTCGGGTCACGATAACAACGGAAATGGGGAAGAGTAGAGGGTGGGAAAAAAAAAATCTCCTGGATATAAATACAGCATCTGTTCCACAAAACAAATAATCCAGATGGACCGACGGTCTTGATTTCCTCCACCACAAGTCCAACATTCTTCTCCGATTAAACAGGAGATAAAAAAGCCACCGTAGATTGTGTCCTCGTTACGGTCTTTCAGATAAGACCTTGGGGCTTTTCAATAGAATATTAATCAGGTTAGGAGATGGGGAAAAAAAAAAACCCCACAGTGAAATGAAAAGTACAATAGGTATCCTTTCCGAGCAGTGGCCCGATAAAAGTCATCTGGACTATTTTGACACGCATATACATAGCTCCTGGTTCTCCATTCTTCATCTTTAAGGAAAGCCACTAGTATCTCATCACATAATAATAATAATAATGATGGTATTTGTTAAGCACTTACTATGTGCCAACCACCGTTCTAAGCGCTGGGGTGGATACAAGGTAATCAGGTTGCCCCACGTGGGGCTCACAGTCTTAATCCCCATTTTACAGATGAGGTGACTGAGGCCCAGAGACGCTAAGTGACTTGGCCAAAGTCACACAGCTGTGCTCTTATCAAGTTCAAATCCCAACTCTGGATATTTTTAGATCGTGAGAGCCCTGAGGGATAGGAACTGTGTCTAATACTTTCCCAGGGCTTAATTCACTGCTCTGAACACAGTAATCGGTAATGTCCCCCTGGCAGTACTAAAAGTTTTCACTGACCAGATACGACAATGATATGATGTACACCCATCCTTACAATCCCATCTGATTAGAGTTTCATCTTCCAAAGAAACTTGAGTGTATATTCCTATATATACACTGCCTCTGGCCCGGAACGCCCTCCCTCTTCATATCAGACATACGATGACTCTCCCCCGCCTTCAGTGACTTACTGAAGTCACATCTCCTTCAAGAGGCCTTCCCAGACTAAGCCCTCTTTTCCTTTTCTTCCACACTCCCTTTTGCGTCACCCTGACTTGGTTCCTTTATTCATCCCCCCTCCCAGCCCCATGGCGCTTATGTCCATATCTGTCATTTATTTATATTAATGTCTGTCTACCCCTCCAGACTAGCGCTTAGAACAGTGCTCGGCGCTTAGTAAGCGCCTAACAAATTCCATCGTTGCTATAAGGTCGTTATGGCAGGGAATACGTCTCTTATATTGTCCTATTGTACTCTCCACAGAGCTTAGTACAAGGCTCTGCACACAGTAAGCGCTCAATAAACACGATTGCTATATATGTATATAAATTATATATACACACGTATATATAGAAAGAAACAGAGAGGAAGGGGAGGAAGAGGAAAAGAGAGAGTGAGAGAAAAAGAATATTACATTCTCCTTAGGTCAGAGAACTGCTACAGAAAGCGATAATTTCTAGGTAAGCTCTTTAATGGTAAAGTGAACCCAAATAGAGATTTGTAATGCCTCAGTTTTTTCAGGATTTCTTATTTTTCAAATCTTCCAAGGAAAGGCTGGTATTGCAAAATTCAATTGGTACTTTTTTTTTTTGACAGCCCAAGGTGTGCAGATGACTGCATTAACTGCTTGGGAAGATACACCAGAGCTAATAGACACGATCCCTGCCTTCGAGGAGATTACAATCTAACAGATTAGCGGTTTAGCGGTCGTAGTAGTTGCGGGCATAATTTATGTTTCTTCCCCAGCCACCGATCTGTAGGTTCGTACCACCGCTTCGTGGGTTTTAAATTCGGAAACCGCAAGAGCTCGTGGCCACGGGGGAGGAGGTGATGAGAGTTATTTTGAGCAGCCACCTTCTTCAAACTGGGATTTTTTTTTTTCAGAAATCAAGTTCTTACTGCAAGTTTAAATCCTTTACGAGTCCACGGGCCCTGGAGATCGGCCACATCCGGTTTTCACGCCGGACACCGGGTGGTTTAAATTTTAATTCTCTTCCACAGAAAAGAACGCGGGTGACGGATTAATCGTGTGACTGCACATAATCCGTCTCGAACATGAGAGACCCCCTTCGGAAGACGCCTATCGGTTTCCCCTCACTTTCCTCTAAACCGCCAACGCGACGACAATGACTCTGTGCTTTAGAAAATGGTTCCCCTGGCAGAAAGGAAGAAAATGCTGCATGCCTCCACATACGTTGAGCGTAAACAGTAACGGTGGACCTTTACGAAGTTTACACGGTCAAAATTTTTCTGGGCCAAGTTCCTCCTGCCCGCTACTCACCAAGCCGTAGGCGACGACGTAGCAGAAAATTTGATTTGCTGTTCATAACTGATTTTAAATGAGGTCAGCGCTCGAACGCCGGGGCAGAGAGGCCATAAAAAGCCATCCCTCAGCAAACAGGAGCACGGACATAAACGTGGTTCACGCTTATTTTGGCCTTGGTTGAATTGGATAGTGCCTAAATGCAGTTGGGTTTTTAGCATTTAGGCTCTGAGTCGCAGGAGGGATGGAAACTGTGTCCAGCCTAATGAACCTGTGCTTAGAACAGCGCTTGACACACAATTGCTTAATATCATAAAAAAGCACTTTGATAATCACCCCGCCCCAGAGCCGCAGCACGTGTGTATGTGTTTTTTATTTATTTCTATGTCTGTCTCCCCTACTAGGACATAAGCTCCTTGAGGGCAGGAATTGTCTACCAACTCCATTGTACTGTACTCTCCTAAATATTTAGTGTAAGCTCATTGTAGGCAGGGAATGTATGTATCTGTCATAGTGTGCTCTCCCAAATACTTGCGACAGTGCTCTGCATACAGTAAGCGCTCAATAAATACAATCGAATGAGTCCTTCACACACAATTAAGCGCTCCATAAATTCCTTTGATTGACTGTGGATGGCAAACCCAAAGAAAAAGCTTCTTCTGTGCACGGTGAACAGGGAATGTGTCTGCTAATCTTGGTGAATTGTACCCCCCCAAGCACTTACTACAGTGCTCTGCACATAGTAAACACTCAATAAATCCCCTTGATTGATTGACTGATTCTGGTTTGGTTTGGCCAAGCTTGGCCCATTTGGAAGAATGGCGACATCTCAAGTTCTGCTGAGAGGGAAGAGGAGGAGGTTAAGATGGAGGGACTGAGGTGAGAAGAAACTGAGTTCTCCGAATTGTCTGTGGATTTAGGAGAGTGGGAAAAACAGTATCATGACTACCAGCTCTGTCTTAATGTGGAATCCAGGTTAGGAGAAGGGAAAGCAAGAAAGGAGGGAGGGGAAGGCAGGCAATGTAACAGTTTAAAGTTCTTGGACTCCAAACCACTCAGAGAAACGGCATGGCCTGATGTTCAAAGGCCGGGCCTGGGAGTCAGAAGGCTCTGGGTTCTAATCCCAGCTCCGCCACCTGGCCGCTGTGGGACCTCGGGTGGGTCACCTCACTTCTCTGGGCCTCAGTTACCTCATCTGGAAAATGGGGAATAAGACTGTGAGTCCCACGTGGGACAGGGGCTGTGTCCAACAGGCTTAGAACAGTGCCCAGCACATAGTAAGTGCTCAACAAACGCCACAAAAAAAGGGTTATCCAAAATCAAGGCACCCTTCACAATGTCCATGTTACAAAGAAAAAAATGCAGCTTCAGTAAGTCAGGGCAGATCACTTGTCCTTGTTATAAAGATAGATGCTGGCGACTCCTCTGTTATTCACAGCATGACCTATTTATAACACAAGGGATAACTAAACAGCTAATCCCGGGGTTAAGGGGAGTCTCTTTTCTTTTTTTTTTTTTAGCAGTAAATACCCACAAAACAAGAAGTGGGGGACAATGGAAGAGACAAAATAATTCTGTGTAAGTTCTACAGAAAACACACGAGTGTAGAGAATCGTCCTTCATCTCCCTGCCCCCTAAAATCTTTTTTCTAGGAGGAGGGTTCCATGAAAATAAAGCCTGTAGTTGATGTAACACTTTCAGGGCACCGCACAAAGATGCTAGCCTAGAAGATAAAACGACAGTGCCGCACCACTCTCCGTGCCAAGCTGTGCAAACTGACCCCCAGGGCCAGACACCAAACATCTGCAGATAAACCTTACAGCGAGTCCGGAAAGAGGTGTGCAAGAAAAGAAAGCCTCCAAATACCTCGCCTCCCTTGGACGAAACGGCTCTGAATTGCGGCTACTATCATTACCCTCCTTGCACTTAGCGGTGTTCAAATGTTCCCTTTGAAAACTGCTGCTCTTCTGCTCCTATGACGTCTGGCAGAATATTCCACGTGCACGAGAAAAGGAGGCAGAGGCGCATTGCAGCTGGACCCGATTCAGGGGACCACGTGCTTCATCAACTTGTCAACCAGGGGCATTTATTGGGCGCTTATTGTGTGCAGAGCACTGTACTAAGTGCTTGGGAGAGCCCAATACAACAGAGCTGGCAGAGACATTCCCTGCCATTGACGAGCTTACCCACTGTGACCTAAGCTTGAGAAGAATTGCGAGGCAGCTAAGATGCCTTGAAAAAAAATAAATCACGGGATGAGTTTTTCCCAGCTGCAGAGAAGCGTCTCGGACTACGTACCGGACACTGTCGAAAGGACTTGGGGGAACCCGGAAACCAGAGTTGGTAGACATGTAACCTGCTCACAGTGAGCTTACGGTCTCAAGGGGGGACGGTTTCTCATGAGCCGGTGGCAGTCGCTGGCCTTCGCGTCTCCTCCCTCGGAAGGTTCAGGCGAGGAGATGTCCTGGACCCACAATAATAATAATTGTGGTATTTGCTAGGCGCCATAATAAGAGCCGGGGTGGAAACAAGCAAATACGGTCGGACGCGGTCCCCGCCCCATACGGGCTCACAGTTTCGATCCCCATTTTCCAGATGAGGTAACTGAGGCCCGGAGAAGTCAAGTGACTTGCCTGAGGCCACACAGTAGACAAGTGGCAGAGCCGGGATTAAAACCCACAACTTTCTGACTCCCAGGCCCGGGCTCTAGCCACTACGCCATGCTGCTCCCCCAAGAATCCAAATCTGGTGCGACCTGACTTCGAGGGGAAACCCGACGCGGCTAAGACTCCTCAAGGATAATCACCGGACCAGTTTTTCCCCGCCGCAGAGAACCGTCTCGGAACCTTGGAGGACTCGAATTACAGGAAATGTCATTATTCCGTAGGGAACCGGTGGGCTAATTCTGTCGTACTGTACTCCCCCAAGCGCTTCGTTCAGTGCTCCGTACACGGTGAGCGCTCAATAAATAAATAAATAAATAAATAAATAAATAAATAAATAAATACGATGGATTGATTGAGGTTGGGGAAACCTCTGGGGACTGAGAAACCATTTTGTTCTGGATGATTTAGCCATTCCCTCGCCTTGCGACAGAGGACTTTATCAAATATCTCAAGGTCCCTTCCCCGGTCTAGAAGTTTATAAACTGAAGCCCGGCGGGCTTTCCTCAATGTCAGACAAGCCAAGGTCTTGTTTAAATCATCGAAAGGGGCCTGGCTACAGTAATAGACCCAGCCTGCTGCGTTCCCAGGATCCGACCCCCCCTCCCCGCAACGCCTCCCACTCCCAGCAGTTACCGTACATTCAATCTCCTCGCCCCCTCCTACCTCACCTCCCTACTCTCATGGGTTCGAATCCCGGCTCTGCCGCTTGTCAGCTGTGTGACTGTGGGCAAGTCACTTCACTTCTCTGTGCCTCAGTTACCTCATCTGTAAAATGGGGATGAAGACTGTGAGCCTCACGTGGGACAACCTGATTACCCTGTATCTTCCCCGGCGCTTAGAACAGCGCTCCGTACATAGTAAGCGCTTAACAAATACCAACATTATTATTATTATTACAACCCAGCCCGCACGCTTCGCTCCTCTAACGCCAACCTTCTCACCGTGCCTCCATCTCGTCTATCTCACCGCCGACCCCTCGCCCACGTCCTGCCTCCGGCCTGCAACGTCCTCCCGCCTCAAATCTGACCGACATCGACCCTCCCCCGGTTCAAAGCCTTATAGAGGGCCCATCTCCCCCAAGAGGCCTTCCCTGACTAATAATAATGCTGGTATCTGTTAAGCGCTTACTATGGGCAGAGCACTGTTCTAAGCACTGGGGGAGATACAGGGCAATCAGGTCGTCCCACGTGAGGCTCACAGTTCATCCCCATTTTACAGATGAGGTAACAGGCCCGGGGAAGTGAAGTGACTCGCCCACGGTCACACAGCTGACGAGTGGCAGAGCCGGGAGTCGAACCCATGACCTCTGACTCCCAAGCCCGGGCTCTTTCCACTGAGCCACGCTGCTTCCCCCACTCCTGAGCCCCCCTTCCTCTTCTCCCACTCCTTTTTGCGTCACCTTGGTTCGCTCCCTTTATTCTCCAACACCATATGTCCGAAGAATCGATGCTTAACGAATACCATCATTGAAAAGAACCATAATTATTAGGGGGGAGGGGGAGAACTCAAAACTATAGGTGCTGCAGTAGGAGCAGAAATAGGGTGGGAGAGGGTCAGGAGGGTGTCCTGAAGGAGAAGTGATTTCAGTAGGACTCGGAAGCTATCTCCGTTTTCAGCTGAGATACAGAAAGAACCCAGTGGAGCACTGAATAGCATTACTGAATAGCATTAGAGAAGCAGCGTGGCTCAGTGGAAAGAGCCCGGGCTTGGGAGTCAGAGGTCATGAGTTCGAATCCCAGCTCTGCCACTCGTCAGCTGTGGGACTGTGGGCGAGTCACTTCACTTCTCTGTGCCTCAGTGACCTCATCTGTAAAATGGGGATTAAGACTGTGAGCCCCACGTGGGACATCCTGATTCCCCTGTGTCTACCCCAGCGCTTAGAACAGTGCTCGGCACATAGCAAGCGCTTAACAAATACCAACATTATTATTATTATTATTATAGGGGCTGTGTCCAACCTAATTAAGTTGTACCTACCCCAGTGCTTAGAACAATGTTTGACGCACAGTAAGAGCTTGATACCGTTGAAAATAATAAGAAGAAGAAGAATCATGCCCTACTGGAAAGATCACAAGATTGAGAATCAGGTGACTTGTGGGTTCTAATCCTGGCTCCAACACATAATAATAATAGCAATAATAATTGTTGTATTTGTTAAACGCTTCCTATGTGCCAGGCACCGTTCCCAAGCCCTGGGGTAGATACCAACAAATCGGGTGGGACGGAGTCCCTGTCCCACCCGGGGCTCACAATCTTAATCCCCATTTGACAGACGAGGTGACTAAGGTACAAAGAGGCGAAGTGACTCGTCCAAGGTCACACACAGCAGACAAGTGACGAAGCCGGGACTAGAACACGGGTCCTCTGACTTCCAGGCCCGGGCTCTTTCCCCTCGGCCGTAATGCTTCTCTCGCTCGTCCCGCACGACCTCTGACTTGATGTGCGAGCGCCCAGTCCAGTGTTCTGCACACAATAAGCGCTCAGTAAATACAGACGACTGATCCATTACTCCCCCTCCCACCTGCAACCACGCTAGTCCAAGGACTCGTCATATCCCGTCTCGACCGCTTCGTCGGTCTCGGGCCTCTCCTCCGCCTCCATCTTCTCCCTTTTCCGGTCCACACAACAAATTCCATAATCGCCATCATCCCTTCCTCAGGGAGCACAACGGAGGAGTGCTTGCGGTTAATAAAGGGCGCTGATCGTTATTTGCTCCGAGATGAATAAAGGCCATATCTCCAGTCAACGGACCTCCGAGTTCTGCGGCCTAAAAGAGAAAGGTCTGCCGAAATGGCCTAACGTTCGAAACCTGGTTTCAAAGAAACAGCGCTTGGAAGACTTCCGTCCCTGCCTCGCGTGCTACGCTGAGTTATCGCGTAGCGTGATGAACGAGACCCGGATTACATAATGCGACCGGCAGCTTTTGCTTCCACGGGGACTTTCTCAAGCCATCGGCGAATGCAGGATGAAGCAGGGCAAGTAGAAACAGCCAGTGTAGCATTTTCCCGAAAGGGGGTATAATTTTTTCCTTTCCCAGGGTATCGTTTTTTAATGCCGTTGCTACAGCACCGAGTAGAAACCACAAATGAAGCCGGGAGAGTTCCCGATTCTGTTGAGAGGCTGGGAAATATTCAAGTGGAGTTATGAGGCTGCTCTTTCGTGTTGCATTGCCTCAATGTCCATCTCGTGAAAACACTCAATATTCACTTGTATTTACTGAGCGCTTGCTGTCTGCAGGGCACTGTACTAAGCGCTTAGTTTCTGCCAGGACGGGTGCTTTTACCGCGTGATTTCGATGTGTCCGTTATATTGTTACAGCGTACTCTCCCGGGCGCTTAGTATAGTGCTCTGCACGTAGTAAATGCCCAGTAAATACGATTGATTGATCGATAGGAAGCCACAGCAAAATTGGGGAACACTCTTCTGGCCTTGCAAAGTTACAGCAATAAAAATGATATTTGCTAAGCACTCACTATGTGCCAGGCACTGTACTAAGTGCCGGGGTAGATGCAAGATAGTCAAATGCATTTATTGAGCACTCACGGTGTGCGGAGCACTGTACTAGGCGCTTGGGAGAGTACGATGTAACCAGAAACAGATGCAGTCTCTGTCCCCAACGAGTTTACAGTCTAGCATTCTAATTCCAGCTCTGCCCCTCTGCTGTGTGACCACGGGTAGTCTCTTGACTTCTCTGTGCCTCGGTTTCCTCAACTGTACCATGGGGATCCAATACCTGCTCTCCCCCTCTCTTAGCTGCTGAGCCCCACGTGGAAGAAGGGACGGTATCCAACAGGTTTAACTCATATCTACCCCACCACTTAGTACAGTGCTCAGCACATTCATATATTCATTCAATCGTATTTATTGAGCGCTTACTGTGTGCTGAGCACTGCACTAAGCGCTTGGAAAGTACGATTCGGCAACGGATACAGACGATCCCTACCCAACAACGGGCTCACAGTCTGGAAAGGGGGAGACAGACAACAAGACAAAACAAGTAGACTGGCATCAGTAGCATCAGAATGGATAAAAAGAATTGTAGATACCTACGCATCACTGATATAATAAATAGAATAATAAACATGTACAAATACACACAAGTGCTGCGGGGGGAGGGGTGGAGCAGAGGGAGGGAGTCGGGGCGATGGGGAGGGGAGGAGGAACAGAGGAAAAGGGGGGCTCGGTCTGGGAAGGCCTCCTGGAGGAGGTGAGCTTTCAGTAGGGCTTTGAAGGGAGGGAGAGTAAACACAGTAAACACTTAAGAGATACCACTGTTACTATGTATTGGGAAGCAGCGGGGCTCAGTGGAAAGAGCCTGGGCTTCGGAGTCAGAGATCATGGGTTCGACTCCCGGCTCTGCCACTTATCAGCTGCGTGACTGTGGGCGAGTCGCTTCCCTTCTCTGTGCCTCAGTGCCCTCGTCTGTAAAATGGGGATGAACTGCGAGCCTCACGTGGGACGACCTGATGACCCTGTATCTACCCCAGCGCTTAGAACGGTGCTCTGCACATAGTAAGCGCTTAATACCAACATTATTATTGTACTCTCCCCTGGGCAGGTGTTTACACTACAGTCGAGAACGGTGCTTTGCACAAAGTAAGCGTTCCATAATATCAATGGTATTTATTAAGTACTTCCTATGTGCAGAGCACTGTACTAAGACCTGGGGGGAGTCCTCCGTGGCAATATTGGCAGACACGTTCCCTGCCCGTAACGAGCTTACAGTCTAGAGGGGAGCTTGAATTCTAGAGGGGGTGTTCAATCAATCAGTCGTATTTTTTGAGCACTAACTGGGTGCAGAGCGCTGTACTAAGTGCTCGGGAGAGCACGACAGGACAGCGGAATAGATCTGGTAGGCACGCCTCCGGCCCACGTAGAGCCGAAAGCGCAAAAAAGTCTACAAGCGAAAACAGGAATCAAACGCTTCCACCTTCTGCCCCGTCAAACTGAAGGAGCAAATCCCTTCGAACTCCCAACGCGAACGCCAGCAGAAGAACCATTTCTTTAACTGTGGCGCTCCAGCCGACCGCTCGCTCTTGGACTCCCGATTCACATCCTGACGTCTCTCGGGTTTCAGCATTTAGGGGGGAAACGCCAGCCTCTTCCCTTACCGACTCTGGCGCCGAGACCGATGTTCTCAATTCACGTCGCTACAGACGCTCAGCTCTTGCCAGCTGAGATGAGACTCAACCACAAGATCAAACGCACTGAGAGGATTTTTTTTTTTTTTCCAGAACGGAGAAGCCAAGGATTGGGGTTCGGGGGGAAGGGAGGAAACAAGGGCGGGGGGAATGTGCAAAACCCCAAAAAATAAAAGGTTCTCTCCGCTACATGAACCTCAGAACTAGGAATGCCATAAGAACCCTTCCACGTGTTGATTGGTCAGAAAAACCAACGTCCCTTTCTTTCTTTCGTCACTCGGATACGAACCACGGGGTCTGGATTTTCACTTCGGCGGTCACCGTACGTGCGGATGTGGAATATTTGGAGTGCGCCACGACACCCCGTTTTGAAGGCAGAGGGAAACTAGTGATTCACAACTAACTGTATATCTAGAAAAGCAACGCAGCCTAATGGAAAAAGCCCGGGCCCGGGGGTCGGAAGGACCTAGGTTCTAATCCTGGCTCCGCCTGTTGCTTGCTCTGTGACCTCGGGTGAGTCACTCTGCTTCTCTGGGCCTCATTTTCCTCCTCTGTAAAATGGAGGCTCAATATCTATTTGTTTCTCTGGGCCTCATTTTCCTCCTCTGTCAAATGGAGGTTCAATTACCTATTTGCTTCTCTGGGCCTCATTTTCCTCTGCTGTAAAATGGAGGCTCAATATCTATTCTCCCTCCTACTTAGACTATAAGCTGGATCCAATCCATTAAAGAGGCAACTTCCCCAACTACACAGTCTTCTCCTCTTCTCTCACTCCCCTCTGCGTCGCCCCGGCGCTTGGATTTGCTCCCTTCGTTCACCTCTGCCCCACGGCTCTTAAGTACACAGTCGTGATTTTTCATTTCTACGAATGCCTGCCTCCCCCTCTAAACTTTAAAGTCCTTATGGTCAGGGAACGAGTCTACCGCCTCTTATATTGTGATAATGATAATTGTAATTATCACGGTATTTGTGAAGCGCTTACTATGTGCCGGGCACTCTACTGAGCGCTGGGGTGAATACAGACAAATCGGGTTGGACACAGTCCCTGTCCCACATGGGGCTCACGGTCTTAATCTCCGTCTTACAGATGAGGAAACTCCAGGGGAGCAGCCTTTTCATTCACTCATTCATTCGATCATATTTATTGAGCACTTACTGTGCGCAGAGCACTGTATTAAGCACCTGGGAGAGTACAATAAACAGATGCATTCCCTGCCCACGAGGAGCTTAGAGTCTAGAGCACTGTACAACTTCAACTCCAGCACTGTATCTCCACCGGTGAACGTTTATACAGCGCAAATAAGAATGAATAATTACGGTACTTGTTAAGTGCTTATTGCGATATAAGCGCTGGGGTACAGAGTGGAAGCGGCGCGGCTCAGTGGAAAGAGCCCGGGCTTGGGAGTCGGAGGTCACGGGTTCGAATCCCGGCTCTGCCACGTGTCAGCTGTGTGACCGTGGGCAGGTCACTTAACTTCTCTGTGCCTCAGTGACCTCATCTGTAAAATGGGGATGAAGACTGTGAGCCCTATAAGAACGTTGGTATTTGTTAAGCGCTTACTGTGGGCAGAGCACTGTTCTAAGCGCTGGGGTAGATACAGGGTCATCAGGTGGTCCCACGTGAGGCTCACAGTTAATCCCCATTTTACAGACGAGGTCACCGAGGCACAGAGAAGTGAAGTGACTCGCCCGCAGTCACACAGCTGACAAGCGGCGGAGCCGGGAGTCGAACTCATGACCTCTGACTCCGAAGCCCGGGCTCTTTCCACTGAGCCGCGTCCAACCCGATCATCTTGTATCTACCCCAGCGTTCAGACCGGTGACTGGCACATAGTAAGCGCTTAACAAATACCATGATTCTTCCGGGATGAAACGGGCTTTGCGGCACCTGGGATGAGCTCCAGTGAGGAGCTGGCATCCCAGGTGTAGCGCTGGGCCTCGGAACGGTCAACTGAAACTCTTTCCCTGGCTCATGCGGATTTTCACACGCCGGTGCCATCACGACCGGTCCCGAAGGATGCAGAAAAACAAGTCTGCAGTGAGATTTGCTTCGGTTCATGCTACAGGTCAGTGGCGGGGCTGAATCTAGAACGCGGGTCCTCTTCACTAAACCACGGGGCCTCGAGAAGCTACTGGGAGCAGCTGAACGTTAACTCCAGATGGAATGTCGCATTTCAGCGTCGCGGGGAAGAATGTGCCATTTTCCCCGTTCTCTTTTCCGTCCCCTTCTTGGCTCCGATCACGTCAGTTAGTCTAGTTGACGATTTGGAACGTCACCTAGCTTTGTCCGTTTGTTTATTGCTCGCGTTCCGCATAGATCAAGCCCCTCCGCTTCTCTCATTTGGTCGATTTTGGGGGGAACGTTTGGGTACCCGCGTTTTCCCCGTCGGCGCCTTTAGGTGAACAGCTCCGAGGACCACAGACAGACCCAGAGAAAGCGCGTGCGTTCTCGGCTACGTGCTCCCAACCCGGCTTTCCGCGAAATAGCTAAAGATTCCCAGAATCGGTGCCAGACTATTCTAGCAAGCTCCATCAAGAACGGAGACAATGACGAACGTTTCGGGCGATATTTTCTTTTCCTCGGGCAGATACCGGATGTTTCTTCCAGAGATTAGAGAACTCTCTCTGCAGTTAGACACAGCTAGTCTCCAGCCTACAGGGGAGAAAATGAGAATGCGCGTAGCGCCAGGAGAAGCCAACCAAAATGGAAAGAGAGGGAGGATTATAAGGCAACAGAATGGGGAAACGTGCTCAAGCCGGAGGGGGAAGTAAACTGTGGACACGGTAGGGTGAGCAGAGAGGGATAAAGAGAGCAGAGTCGCATTTTAAGAAGGCAAAGGTGAGCGTCCAACTCGGTCTGCAAATGGGGGTTAATGGGAAGAAGCTTCCTCCTTGATTTCCCCCTTCCTGGTTGGTTTGTCGTCCTAAAGCAGCGTGGCACAGTGGAAAGAGCCCGGGCTTGGGAGTCAGAGTTCATGGGTTCGAGTCCCAGCTCCACCGCTTGCCAGCTGTGTGACTTGGGGCAAGTCACTTCACTTCTCTGGGCCTCAGTGACCTCATCTGCAAAATGGGGATTAACTGTGAGCCTCATGTGGGACAACCTGATGACCCTGTAGCTCCCCCAGCGCTCTGCACATAGTAAGCGCTTAACAAATACCAACATTATTTTATTATATTCCCTGCCCACAACAGAGCAACCAAATGCCTCTTATGCAAATCTCCACCTTCCACCCTTCCCGCCGCCCAAGTTCATATTGTCCCGGCCCCTGCCTTCACATGATCCTGAACTGATGAAAACCTTCCTTATTTTTACATTCCTCCGGAGAACCACATCAGCAGTTGGGATGCTAAATAAACCAGAAGCGTTCTAAAAATAGGGGGCTTTGTTTCCTAAAATGTTTGTCCCTGGTATACGCTGCTTTCCGAACAAACAAATAGCTATTTACAAACCATTTAAGAGGAGTTATTCACCCCACAGGAATTCCAGTAGGTTGAGGCTCTTCACCTCATCCATCTGGACACTTCAGAGGGTACGGTCGCTTAGCACAGTGCTCTGCCCACGGTAAGCGCTCAATAAATACCACTGATTGACAACGTCAGCTTCTTCGGCGGGAGCGGCGTACGACTCCAGGGTTGGGGGAACGAATTCCAGACGGGACCTTGCTCTAGTCGACCAGTTTACACTTGTTCTCCGTTCGACGTACTCGATAAACCCGTGCTGCTTTGTTACGGCTAATTTACACCGGTGTAGACTGTAGAATGTCTTACTCTGCAGTTAGGTCACGTAACCGGAGCAGATCAACAGACTGACCTTAAAATATCTCCCCCTCTAGACCGTTAACTCGGCGCGGACGAGGAACGTGTCTGCCGACCGTCGGATAGCTCTCTCCCGAGCGCCTAGTACAGTGCTCTGCACACAGGAAGTGCTCGACAGATACTGAGTGCTCGATAAACACCATCGGTGACGACGACCTGATCGTCTGGAGGTGAGGAGAGTACTTTTCTCTCAGCTTAGACTCCCAGACTGCGAGCCCCACGTGGGACAGGGATTGTGTCCAGCCCAACTGGCTCGTGTCCATCCCAGTGCTCGGCACACAGTAGGTGCTTAACAAATACCACAATTATTATTATTATTATTATTAGGGCTATGATCCAACCTGCTGCTCCTCCCCCAGTAAATGGCAAAAGGAGGGGAAGCCTGAGAATGCCAGGAAAGCTGAATCTCGGGGTGTCCCATGAGGCCAATCCGACCTTATAGACAGAGACCCTCCCGTTCGGCGAATTCCCCACAGACTGTTTTCAAAAGAGTGATGGTGGCAGACGAACAAGCCGCAAACCGATCGTTTTGTTGGTTTGCTGCCAAACACTGAACTGAGCGCTGGGGTAGATAGAAGCTCAGCTCCGCCTCCATTCCGTGTCACCTCGCCTCGCTCCCTTTGCTCTCCTCCCCACCCTCACCCCACAGCACTTATGTACATGTCTTTAATTCTATTCATATTGATGCCTGTTTCCTCGTTTTGATGTCTGTCTCCCCCTCCTCTAGATCGGAAGCCCGGTGTGGGCAGGGATTGTCTCTCTTTTCTACTGTACTTCCCAAGCGCTCAGTACAGTGCTCTGCACACGGTAAGCACTCGATAAATACGACCGAATGAATGAAGCTAATCAGGTTGGACACAGTCCCTTTCCCACCCCCTGTGAGTAGGGGGGGAATGGGATTTAATCCCCATTTTACAGACGGGGAAACAGGCACAGAGAAGTCAAGTAACTTGCCCCAGGTCACACAGGCGGGGACCTGGGATCGACGCCCAGGTCCTCCGACTCCCAGGCCTGGGCTCCCTCCACTAGGCAACACTGCTTCACGCCTGGTCGTGGACCGGGGAAGAGCGAGCAGGAAAAGGGGAGAGAAATGAAAACGTCTAATTCTTAGTCAACCGCCTGAAATCGCCTTTCAGATGACCACGTGAACTACAGCATTGAGAGCTGATCTATTTTCGAACGACAGGAATCATCCGGGTTTCCAGCAACACGATATCTTGGGTTCCCCTTTAACCCTCACGCGCCCCCCCACACAGTGAGGATCCCTCATCCTCCCGTCTATCGCTCTTCCCGGCCAAAAAAATAAAAACCTCAGCCGGAAGAAGACCGGGGAGTCTCACTTAATAAATGTGGTCATTTATTCCCAGCTTCTTTTAAGCGGAGCCCTCTGAGGATATTCATTAAAACCTGCGATTCGGAATAAATCGATGAGATCTTGGGGAATATCGTGTAAATGTTGTGGGACAGTTAACATATTTTCGGTGCTCTGAAACGCAATGGGATATTTTTGAAAAGCCTCCAAGAGCCACATCTAAAAAGAAAGGAAGTCCCTCGCCAACTCAAAAATTCCCAAGAGGGGGGTACGGGTCTTCTCGACGGGAGTGCCTAGGGGAGGAGGTGGGTCGTGCCCTGGTTAAAATGAGACAGGAGCCTTTGGGAAGAGACTGTAAAAGAAACCCGGCGACCTATCTGAACGTGCTCACTGTGAAATGGTCGATTCATCGATCCTATTTATTGAGTACTGTGCAGAGCCCAGTACTGAGCGCTTGGGAGAGGACCGCCGAATCAGCAGACACGTTCCCCGCCTGGTTCCAGACGTGTCGTGTATTGCACTCTCCCAAGAGCTTAGCCCAGTGCTTTGCTCCGAGTAAGCGCTCAATAATTACCATCGAATGATGTCCCAAGAGGGGGCCTCTCAATCCATCGATGGTATTTATCGAGCATTTACTGCGCGCAGGGGACTGTGCTAAGCACTTGGGAGAGTACAGTATAATAGAGTTGGTGGATATGTATCATCATCATCATCATCATCAGTCGTAGGTTGCCGAACTGTACTCTCCCAAGCGCTCGGTACAGTGCCCTGCACACGGTAAGAGCTCAATAAATACGATCGAATGAATGAATCGAGTGCTTACCGTGTGCAGAGCACTGAACTAAGCGCTTGGAAGAGTACAATAAAACAGAATCGGGAGACACATCCCCGGTCCAAACCAAGCTTACATTCCAGAGGACTGTACTAAGCGCTTGGGAAAGAATATCACAGTAGAGGAGCTTCGTTGACACTCCCGGCGGTTTTGAGAACCATCGATCGGATTTATCGAGCGCTGACTGCGCGTGAGGCACCGTACTAGGCGCTTGGGGGAGTACAACCCAGCGACAGAACGGACGCATCCGCCGCCCACGACGAGCTGACAGTCTAGAGGGGAGACGGACGTTAACGGGAGTAAATAAACGTACGCCTCCAAAGGAGTTCTGCCAGCTGAACGGTCTTGATAAGCCGCTCTTAAATTCGCCGAATGGGGCCCTCCCGGGAGAGTTGCCAACGTCCGCCGGACGGCCCGAGTGGTGCCAACCGGTGGTAGAGCAAGCTGAGGAGAGAGAAGATGGATCCCTGGCGCGTGAGCATCTGGAAAGCTCGTCACCAAGTACGGTTTCCAAAGGGTAGGGGGCCGAGGTCTTCGGGACCACTATCGCCTGAGGTTTCGTCCCGATTTCGGACCGGGGCCCGGAGATCTCCCGGCGTCAGATCCACTCTCGCCCTCGTAGCCGGCCAGGCTAAGGGCAGAGGAGATGCGGAAACTCGTTGCGGACAGGAAACGGGTCTGTTTATTGTTGTATCGGCCTCTCCCCGGCTCCCGGTACAGCGCTCTGCACACGGTGAGCGTTCGATAAATATCGACCGAATGACCGTGCGGGAGTGTGTTTGGGACGCCCTCCCTAGTAGTTGAAGGATGTGACTCGCGTAATAATAAGCGCCGTACGATTTAAGCGCTTGCGACGTGCCAGGCTCTGTTCAAAGCGCTGGGTCAGATACAGGCTTATCAGGTTGGATTCAGGCCCTGTCCCACACGGAGCTCACGGTCCTAATTCCCATTTTACAGACGAGGGAACCGAGGCACGGAGAAGCGAAGCGACCCGAGGTCACGCAGCGGACAAGAGGTGGAGCCGGGATTAGAACCCAGGTCCTTCCGACTCCCGGGCCCTATTCCCGAAACCACGCTCCCTCTCGTGAAATTGGGATTTGCCTGGAGAAATACCAGGGCGCTCCTGATACTGGGCAGCGAAACTGAGCATCTCGAGATCCAATCCCAGGTCGGCGGGACAGAATAAGACACCAGACTCTCCCGGCTCCTCACTCCCGAGGCTCATCTACATTTGTCATTAGCCACACCGTTTCCTCACCTTAAGGTCTGAAACTTAATAACGGCCATCTCTCCCTCGAGAACGTAAGCTCCACGTGGGCAGCGAACGTGTCCGCCAACTCTACTGTAGCGTACTCTCCCAAGTGCTCCGCACGGGGTAAGCGCTCAAATTCCACCGACCGACGATCACTCCCTCTTCATCTGCGTCTCCTTCTCGAGGGAGGGAGAGAGAGAGAGAGAGAGAGGGACCTGTCCGGGGCAGATATATTTTAACTCCCTGGTGATCACAGATCTCCACAGAGGCGGTCGATACCACGTCATCGACTGCCTCGGCGGGAAGCCTATCACTCCATTCGCCCGGCAAGAGACGAGACAGAACGGCAGGAGACCTCCCATTTCCGGCTCGCTAATTTCCTCTCGACAGACGGGGCGACGCTCCTCGCCTCTGAGGCGTTCACACGATTCTTCGTGGGAAGCGGCACGGGCCCGGGAGTCGGAAGGTTGTGGGTTCTGATCCCGGCTCCGCCACCTGCCCGCTGTGTGGCTTCGGGCAAGTCACTTCCGTTCTCTGGGCCTCGGTTCCCTCATCCGTACAGCGGAGACCGAGACCGTGAGCCCCGCGTGGGACAGGGGACTGCGTCCCGCCCGATTTGCTCGTATCCACACCGGCGCTTAGGACGGAGCCCGGCGCATAGTAAACGCTTAACAGATCAGGATGGTCACCGAGATCATCGTTACGTAAATGAGAACACAACCTCCCCTCCCCTCCCTTTAGCCGACGGCGTCGGCAATCCAAAATCTCTCCTTCTCTTTCCCCTTTCCGGGGACGACAGGGATCAGAGTCCCTTGTCTGGGGTCTCCCAGGGCACTTGCCACGCACCATTTTTCCTTCGTGAGACACGCGGGCAAGTTTACGTATGTTAGCACGCCCCCGCTCCCTCAAATTTCTGTCAGAGATGGCCATTTCACATACATTTCGCTCATCCTTTGTGAAGAATTCCCTTTCGGTTTCAATACCTACGAGAGAGAGAGAGCGTGTGTGTGATCTCGGCAACCGGAGCGTCTCGACAGGGTCAGACCGGAGGCTCCGGAGCTCGGGAAAACCCCGTTCCGTTGGGCGGCTCGCCTTCGCCCACCTCCCCGAGCAATCTCCTCCGCCCCCAACCCACTGAGGCCGGAAGGAAGGGTCGAGGGCGGGGGTCACCTCAAAGCCCCTTCCGACAACGGGGCCGGATCGAGCACGGATCTGAAGCAATTCTTCCGACGGTCACTTTCAAAAAAGGCAAGGGGCGCAGAAGAGGCACGACGACGGTAACGCATCGTCACCCTGGTCCGCGGTCTGCCGTCCTCCAGAACGGTCGAAGAGGGCGCGTCCGACGTCCGAGGATCGGCCGCTCATTCCCCGTGGGACGTCACCAGCGGAAAGGTTCCCGAGGCGTCCCGCCGTAGGTCACGTGAACGAATCTATACCGTGGACTCCCGGATTTAGACCTCGGCACGCTCACAGACACGCACGCGCACACACGCATCGGGATTCGCAACGGCGACGTCCCATTAAACGAAGAAGGGACTATTACGCATCGCCGGCGCTAGCGAGCCTAAGGCACGGCGGGCCGCGTCTCCGGGAAGACGCTCGTTCCCCGGAGACACCGAGGGGGAGATGAAAGAGATAACCCGACCGGGCATCTCCTCATCCTCCCCCGCGAGTCGGCCGCCGCGCCCAACGGCGTCCGCTCGGGGCCGTTTCCGGCGGCACCCGGGCCGGGGGGTCCCCGGGACGGGGTCGCGGGGCGGACGGGGGCGAGGGCCCGGCGGGCCGCGGGGGATCCGGCCCACCCCGCCGCCGCCCCCAGCCCCGGGTTCCGGGAGGACCCGGCGGGGCGGCTAGGGGAGCCTCACGCCCGACGACGACGGGCGGGAAAACACGAGGACGCGCGAACCGTCTCCCGTCTCAAACGCGAGCCCGAAGCCGAGGACGAGCCTCGTCGACGGGTAGCGGGTATCGGCCGGAGATCCCGGTCGGGGCGGAGCGACGCCCCTCGAGCCCGTCTCCGGGCCAGGCCGGGGGACCACGGCGTCGCCCCGACGGGGGAGCCGGATCCGACGGGGACCAGGCGCGGAGCCCCGGGCCCGCCACCGGACGAGGCCGTCGGAAGGGGCCGGGGTCCCCCCGGGGACGGCCGAGCCTCGGCGCGACGTCACCTCTCCGCGTCACACGGTGCCGCGAACGGGCGGCGCCGACCCCTACGACGCACCTCGACGGAGACGCCGTCGCGGCCCCCCGTCCGGACCGGGCTCCCCCCGGGACCCCTAGAATAAAACGGAGCCCGGCCCACGGGGGATGGAGAGGATCATCGGGGGGGGAGCGGGGTGGGGGGGAAAGTGGAGGGAGGGAAGATTTGGGGAGGGGCGCGTTGGAAAATGGGGACGACGGGGGGAGGAGGAGGGATGCTCTGGGGGGTGGGAGGGGGAGGCCGAGGAGGCTCGGGGGGGGGGGATGCGGAGGGGATGGGGGGGCGGGGGGGCTCGGGAGGGGGGATGCCGATGGAGCTCGGGAATGGGAAGCCAAGGAGGGGAGACTGGGGTGGCTTAGAAGGGGGGCGATGCCCGGGGGGCTTAGAAGGGGGGGATGTTGAGGGGGCTCAGGAGGGGGGTCGCCCGGGGGGATGGGGGGGATGCCCGGGGGGCTCAGAAGGGGGGGTGCCGAAGGGCCTTGGAAGGGGAGGATGCCGAGGGAGATGGGGGGGGCTGAGGGGGCTCAGAAGGGGGGGGATGCCCGGGGGGCTCGGAAGGGGAGGATGCGGAGGGGGTTTAGAAGGGGCGATGCCGAGGGGGCTAAGAAGCGGGGGGGGCCGAGGAGGCTTAGAAGGGGGGATGCCTAGAGGGATGGGGGGGCCGAGGGGGGTCGGAAGGGGGGGGATGGATATTGAGGGGGCTAAGAAGGGGGGGATGCCCGGGGGGCTCGGAAGGGGGGACGCCCAGGGGGCTGGAGGGTGGGGGAGGCGGAGGGGGTCAGCCGGGGTGGGGGCCGCGAGGTCTCGGAGCGGGGAGGGACGGCGGGGGGGGGGGCCGCCGGTTGGGACGGTGTCAGCGGGGACGGGCCCCCTCCTTCCTCCCGCCCACGGAGCGCGCTCACTGTGCGCAGGGCGCTGCGGCCGGGGCGGGGGCCGGGGGCCGGGGCCGGGGCCGGGCAGGCCCGGAGGAGCGGGGTCCCCCGGGGCGGGGCGGGGCGGGACGGGAGCTCACCCAGAAGACGAAGGAGTAGATGATGAGGAGGGTCTTGAGGCAGGTGATGACGGGTTTGGTCTCCATCCTCCTCGATGCCATACTACACGGCCCGGGCGAAGGCGGGAGCGGCGGCGGGGGCGGGGGCGGCGGCGGCGGGGGCGCGCGGGACAGGCGGGGGCGCGCCCGGGGGAGGGAGCGAGGGAGCGAGCCGGGGGCACGGTGCACGCGCAGGGGCGCGCGCTGTGACTGCCGCCGCTCCCGCCGCCGCGGCTCGGCGCTCCGGCTCCGGCTCCCCGGGCCCCGCCCGCTCGCCCCGCCCGCTCGCCCCGCCCATTCGCCCCGCCCGCCAATGGACGCGGCCGCCCGGGCCCCGCCCTCCAGGTCCCGCCCGCCGATTGGCCGACCCGGCCGGGACGCGCCCACTCGCCCCGCCCACCGAGGAGCGATGGGGCAGCCGATGGGCCGACGGCCTCCCGTCGCCCCGCGGCCGAGCCCGGCCCCGCCCCCCCGCCCGGGGACGGCAGCCAATCAGACGACGGTCTCGCCCGGCCCCGCCCCTACGCCCGGGGACCGCAGCCAATCAGATGACGGCCCCGCCCCTAGTCCCGGGGACGGCAGCCAATCAGACGACGGCCTCGCCCGGCCCCTTCCCTCGGAGACTCATCCGAGTCTCCAGCTCCTCTCATCTCAGGCCCTGAGCCTGCCGGGAGCGATGATGACGATTATGATCCTCGTAATTATTATTAATAATAATCCTATCTATTGAGCGCTTACTGCGTGCGCGGCCCTGGATTGATAATAATCATAATGTTGGTATTTGTTAAGCCCTTATTATGGGCAGAGCACCGTTCTAAGCAATGGGGGAGATACGGGGTCATCAGCTTGTCCCACGTGAGGCTCACTGTCTTCATCCCCATTTTACAGATGAGGTTCCTGAGGCCCAGAGAAGTGAAGTGACTCGCCCCCGGTCCCACGGCTGACGAGAGGCGCAGCCGGGATTCGAACCCATGACCTCCGACTCCCAAGCCCGGCCTCTTTCCGCTGGGCCACGCAAGCACTCGGGGGGAGTGCGACCTCCAACACCTACATAGAGAAGCAGCACGGCCTAGCGGATAGAGTGCGGGAGTCACAGATCGTGGGTTCCAATCCCGACTCCGCCGCGTCGGCCGCGTGACTTTCGGCAGGTCACTTAACTTGGCCCTCGTCGTTAACCTGCGGTTGGGGAAAATCTCCATTTGCTCAGTCGGGCCCGGTTGGGATTGGCTTTGTATCTACCCCAAGCGCTCAGTATGGTGCCTGGCGCCTAGTGAGTGTTTAACACATACCATTAAAAAAAAAGAAGCGCTTTTGGGGGGCACGTCTGTTTTGTTTTCATTCCTAGCAAACTTCGCGAAAGGCATTAGGATTATTTGAGATTATTAGGACGGTGCTCCGCACAGTGAGCACACTCACTAAATACGACTGGTTGATGCATCGTAACGTGACTGGGGGGGGGGGGTGGTCACGGTCTAAGTGGGAGGGAAAATGGGTATCCGATCACCAGTTACAGAGAAGAAAACTGAGGCCCATAGGGAGGCCGGGTGATTGACCTAAGGTCACCCAGCAGGGAGATGGGAGAGCCGGGATTAGAACCAGGTCTCCTGACTCTCATCCCGATGCTCTTACCACTAGGCGACACTGCTTCTCCCCCATGACTAGTTTCTCTCTTTTTTTTAAATGGCATCGGTGAAATGATAATGACGACGTTGGCATCTGTTAAGCGCTTACTCTGTGCGGGGCACCGTTCTAAGCGCCGGCGGAGATCCGGGGTCATCAGGTCGTCCCACGTGAGGCTCACGGTCTTCAGCCCCGTTTTCCAGATGAGGGAACTGAGGCCCAGAGAAGTGAAGTGACTCGCCCCCGGTCACACGGCTGACGAGTGGCAGATCCGGGATTTGAACCCATGACCTCTGACTCCCGAGCCCGGGCTCTTTCCACTGAGCCACATACCTTACTATGTGCCAGGCACTGCCCAACTGTCCATTCCAAGCGCTCGGTACGCTGCTCTGCACCTAGTCAGCGCTCAATAAACGTGACTGAATATCTGAATGCTCTAAGCGCTGGGGTAGATAGAACCTGACCGGGACGGACGCGGTCCCCGACCCGCACGGGGCTCCCGGTCTTAATGCCCATTTGACAGATGAGGGAACTGAGGGCCAGAGGAAGTGAAATGACTTGCCCAAGGTCACCCGGCGGACAAGTGGCGGAGCCGGGATCGGAACCCGGGTCCTCCTGACTGGCAGGCCCGGGCTCCAGCCACTAGGCCACACTGCTTCTGCTGAATCTGTCTGGGGGGGCGAGAGCGCGTGGCGAGTAGTCCGAGAAACCGTGACGGGGATACGGGGTCGGTTTCTCCCCGCTGTTTTTCCCGGTTTTATGCCTCCGCCCCGAGACGGCCCTCAGGGACCTGAGGACTGGAGGCAGGGACCCCCCAAGTTTAGGTTGGCCCACCCACTCCCCCGTCCCCCCCAGACTATGTTCTCCCCGCTTCTCCCGGCGCGTCTGTTGATTTTACTTATTTTTCTATCGGTGTAGGTGGCCTGGCAGATTGACAAGTATTTCCCAATCGGATTCGTCCGTCTGTTTCCCTGCCTCCCATCTCCCCTCTCCTCCCAGGCGACTGTGAGGGGGAGCCCCCGAAGACAGTCCGATCGATTCATCCTCCTCCTCGCCGACCGTAAGCCCGTCGAAGGGCAGGGACTGTCTCTATCTGTTGCCGATCTGTCCATCCCAAGCGCTTAGTCCAGTGCTCTGCACAGAGTAAGCGCTCGATAAATACTACCGAATGAATGACTCGCTGTGGTTCGAGGGAGCGAACAGTGAGCGCTCAACGCATACCATTAAAAACGAATCGCGTTCATTCACTCGTATTTCCTGGTGCCTTGAGTGCGGAGCTCGCGCCAGGCACTGTACTAAGCGCTGGGGTAGATACAAGCAAACCGGGTTGGACGCGGTCCCTGTCCCACATGGGGCTCACAGTCTTAATCCCCATTTTCCAGCTGAGGGAACTGAGGCACGGAGAGGCGATGCGACTTGTCCAAGGTCACGCGGCAGACGAGTGGCGGAGCGGGGATCGGAACCCACGACCTTCTGACGCCCAAGCCCGTGTTCTATCCACTACGCCGTGCTGCATCTTCTAGTGACCTTCTCGGGCTTCTTCGCTAGCCCCCTCTCCCTTGGATCTAAGCTGGGAGGATCCGGTGGGCAGTCGATCGATGAATCGATCATATTGACGGAGCGGTTACGGCGTGCAGAACGCTCCACTCCGTGCTTGGGAGAGTACGGGTCGTGGGTTCGAATCCCACTTGTCAGCTGTGTGACTGTGGGCAAGTCACTTGACTTCTCTGGGCCTCAGTTCCCTCATCTGTAAAATGGGGATTAACTGTGAGCCTCACGTGGGACAACCTGTATCTCCCCCAGCGCTTAGAACAGTGCTCCGCACATAGCAAGCGCTTAACAAATACCAACATTATTATTATTATTACAGTGTAACAGATGGGCAGACACGTTCCCTGCTCACACGGGGCTTAAAGTCTGGGACTGTGGGTGTGTGTGGGGGGCGACATTAACAGAAATAAATGATAATCGATGTTTGTCATTAATGCTCCAGCTCTCTAACAGTGTCCATTCTAGACTATAAGCTCACTGTGGGCCGAGAATCTGACTGTTGATTGCCGTGTCGGACTCTCCCAAGTGCTTAGCACAGTGCTCCGCACACAGTAAGCGCTCAGCACGAACTAACGAACGAATGAAAAGGAATGGTGTGCCCTCTTCTGCCTCAGTTATCTCATCTGTAAAATGGGGATCGAGAATGTGAGCCTCACGTGGGACAACCTCACTGCCCTGTATCTACCCCCCTGCTTAGAACGGTACTTGGCACATAGTAAGCGCTTAACAAGTACCATCGTTACCGTTAGGGAAGCGGCTTGGCCTAGTGGATAGATGACGGGCCTGGGAGTCAGAAGGGATGAAAGTGCAGAAAGCTCGTCGTGGGGAGGGAATGTGTCGGTTTACTGTTCTGTTGTACTAATAATAGTAATGATGTTGGTTTTTGTTAAGCGCTCACTACGTGCAGAGCACTGTTCTAAGCACTGGGGGAGATACAGGGTCATCGGGTCGTCCCACGTGAGGCTCACAGTTAATCCCATTTTGCAGATGAGGGAACTGAGGCACAGAGAAGTCAAGTGGCTTGCCCACAGTCACACGGCTGACAAGGGGCAGAGCCGGGAGTCGAACCCATGACCTCTGGCTCCGAAGCCCGGGCTCTTTCCACTGAGCCATGCTGCTTCCCACTTTCCCAAGCGCTTAGTACGGTGCTCTGCCCGCGGTAGGCGCTTAATAAATACGATTGAATTGAACGGGTGGGTGCTAGAGTAGCTAGGTAAAGTTTCCTATTTGGGGCGGGGAGGGGGCCTAGAGAACGCAGCTGGAGAGTTTCCAGTCCTCTACCAGTCTCGGCTACGGGAGGGAGAGTCGAGCAGAGGCCGGTCCATTCCGTTCCTAGCCTGGCCAGTGGCTAGCGAGCAGCAGAAGTAGGAGAAGCAGCGTGGCTCAGTGGAAAGAGCGTGGGCTTGGGAGTCAGAGGTCATGGGTTCTAACCCCTCTCCACTGTGTGACTCTGGGCAAGTCGCTTAACTTCTCTGGGCCTCAGTTACCTCGTCTGTAAAATGGGGATTAAAACCGTGAGCCCCATGTGGGACAACCCGATCACCTTGTATCCCCCCCAGTGCTTAGAACAGTGCTTTGCACATAGTAAGCGATTAACAGATACCACCATTGTTATTATCAGCAGGCCATCTGCTACAAGGCAAAACTCACCAAGGGCTGGGCAGCAGCGGCGCGAGAGAGAGTCGAGGGCGGAGACTCGAGTTGACTGCGCGGAAGAATTAGACAAATCTAATCCCCCCGATTAGACCGTAAGCCCATCAACGGGCAGGGACCGTCTCTATCTGTTACCGATTTGTACATTCCAAGCGCATAGTACAGTGCTCTGCACATAGTAAGCGCTCCATAAACGCTACTGGATGAATGAATGAATGAATGAATGAATGAAAAGAAGGCGATGGTAAACCGCTTCTGGATTTTTACCGAGAAAACTCTCCGGATCCACAAGCGGAACGATTGCAGACGGGGAGCGGGGCGTCCTGGGAGAGAGACGTCCGTGGAGTCGCTTCGGGTCGGAGACGACCCGACGGCTTAAGGCGAGACAAGTCTAGAGACGTGGGGAAGGTTTTTAAGTACGTTTACACTCTGGACCTCCACCTCGGGAGGTGCTGGGAGCGACTGGAACGATTACTCTTCAGAGCCAGTCAGCTCTGGGGTGAAATTATTGTTTCCATTCACCTCCCCCGACAGACCAGTGCACAGCGGACAGTCCGATCCACGCCGCGTTCATTTCGAGATGGCCCCCTCTTCTGCCGAGTGCGCCGGGGCACCTGCTATTTGCTCTCCTCGTGGGGTTTTCGATTTTTGCCACTTAGGATCGTAATCTTCTCGAAACCTCTGCTGGAAAAAGGCCACTTGGACGCTGATTACCTCCAATCGGCCCGGTCTCTTTGGCGCCGTTGCTTCTCAGCGGTTCGTTGCTCTGGTGAATCGTTTGAGATCGGGCCTTTGAAACTTTTTCTCTGTCCTCCCTGTCCTTAATTCACGTTAGAACGGTCAAAAACTAGACTTTATAGCGTGACCGTAAGGGCCGCCTATTGGCACAGAAGGCGCCAATAAATACATCTCTTAGACTTGTCTTACGCTGTTGAGTCGTCTCTGACCCGTAGGGACTCCATGGACGCATCTCTCCCAGAACGCCCCACCTGCATCTTCAATCGGTGGTGTATCCGTAGAGTTTTCTTGATAAAAATCCGGAAATGGTTGACCACGGCCTTCTTCCGCGCAGTAAACTCGAGTCTCCGTCCTCGACTCGCTCCCGGGCCGCAGCAGCCCGGCACGGGGGAGTTTTGCCTTGTAGCAGATGGGCTTCCCCGCGCTAGCCACTGCCCAAATCAGGAATGGAATGGACAGGCCTCTGGCTTGACTCTCCCTCCCGTAGTCGAGTACTGAGAACTCTCCAGGTGCGATCCTGAGAGGGGTCTCTCAGACTTAATAATAATAATAATGGTATTTGTTAGGCGCTTACTATGTGTCAGGCACTGTACTGAGCACTGGGGTGGACAAAAGCAAATAGAGTTGGACACAGTCTATGTCCCGCGTGAGGCTCACAGTCTCAATCCCCATTTTATAGATGAGAGAACCGAGGCCCAGAGAAGTGAGGTGTCTTGCCCGAGGTCACACAGAAGACAAGTGGCGGAGGCGAGATTAGAACCCTGGTCCTCTGACTCCCAGGCCAGGGCTCTAGCCCTCTCTCCACGATGTCCACTAACTCTTCTGTACTGTCCCTAGCACTTAGTTTGAGGTCCTGTCCACAGTGGGTTCTCAGTGAATGAGTCGACCTTATTCTTCTCAACGGCTCCCCGAGGAACAATTCTATTATCGTTATCATCTTTATTATTATCGTCATTAGCCGCTAACACTATTATCATTATCATTGGTATTGTTTTTGCCCGTCTGTCTCCCCCGATTAGACTGTAAGCCCGTCAGTGGGCAGGGACTGTCTCCATCTGTTGCCAATTTGTACATTCCAAGCGCTTAGAACAGTGCTCTGCACATAGTAAGCGCTCAATAAATATTATTGAATGAATGACTGCTAGTTATTAAGTAACCGTTAGCTATTCATTAAATAACCATTAAACCTTTTCCCTTCTAGGATCTCCCATGGCAGTGGGCTAACTGCAGTCCAACGTTCACTTGTCTCCAAATTCCCACCTTGAATCACTAGGGTGACTCAGTGAATTGGGAACATATTGAATCACTAAAAGTGATAATAATAATTGTGGTACTTAAGTGCTCACCGTGTGCCGAGCACCGTTCTGAGCGCTGAGGTAGATAAAAGTTAATCAGGTCGGACGCCGTCCCTGTCCCACGTGGGGCTCGCACTCGTAACCCCCATTTTACAGATGAGGTAACTGAGGCCCTCACAAGTAAGGTGACTTTTCCGAGGTCAAACAGCAGGCATGTGGCAGAGCCGGATTTAGAACCCAGTTCCTTCTGACTCCCAGGCCCGTGCTCTATCCACTGAGCCACGCTGCTTCTCACTAGACTGCAAGCCCGTTGCGGGCAGGGAATGCGTCTGCTTATAGCGCGCTCTCCTGAGCGCTCGGTACAGTGCTTTGGACACAGTAAGTGGTCAGTGAGTACAATCGAATGAACGAATGGTATTGTACTCTCCCAAGTGCTCAGGACAGTGCTCTGCACACGGTAAGTGCATCTTCCCTCCCAAACCCGGTCCGCTCCCAGACTTCTCTATCACCGTGGATGGCACGACCATCCTTCCCGTCCCGCAGGCCCGCAATCTCGGTGTCATCCTTGACTCGTCCCTCTCGTTCACCCCACACATCCTATCCGTTACCGAGACCTGCCGGTTTCACCTCTACAATATCGCCAAGATCCGCCCTTTCCTCTCCACCCGAACGGCTACCTTACTATTACGGGCTCTCGTTATATCCCGGCTAGACTACCGTGTCGGCCTTCTCTCTGACCTCCCTTCCTCCTCTCTCGCCCCGCTCCGGTCTATTCTTCACTCCGCCGCCCGGCTCATCTTCCCGCAGAAACGATCTGGGCATGTCACTCCCCTTCTTAAACAACTCCAGTGGTTGCCTATCGACCTCCGCTCCGAACAAAAACTCCTCACTCTAGGCTTCGAGGCTCTCCATCACCTTGCCCCTTCCTACCTCTCCTCCCTTCTCTCTTTCTACCGCCCACCCCGCACGCTCCGCTCCTCCGCCGCCCACCTCCTCGCCGTCCCTCGGTCTCGCCCGTCCCGCCGTCGACCCCCGGGTCGCGTCCTCCCACGGTCCCGGGACGCCCTCCCTCCTCACCTCTGCCAGACTGATTCTCTTTCCCTCTTCAAAACCTTACTTAAAAATCACCTCCTCCAAGAGGCGTTCCCAGACCGAGCTCCTCTTCCCCCTCTACCCCCTCTGCCATCCCCCCTTTACCTCTCCGCAGCTAAAGCCTCATTTTCCCCTTTTCCCTCCGCTCCTCCACCTCTCCCTTCCCATCCCCACAGCACCGTACCCGTCCGCTCAACTGTATATATTTTCGTTACCCTATTTATTTTGTTAATGAATTGTACATCGCCTTGATTCTATTTAGTTGCCATCGGTTTTTACGAGATGTTCTTCCTCTTGACGCTGTTTAGTGCCATCGTTCTCGTCTGTCCGTCTCCCCCGATTAGACTGTAAGCCCGTCAAACGGCAGGGACTGTCTCTATCTGTTGCCGACTTGTTCATCCCAAGCGCTTAGTACAGTGCTCTGCACATAGTAAGCGCTCAATAAATACTATTGAATGAATGGTAAGTGCTTAATAAATACGTCTGAATGAATAAGTGAATGACTGGGTTAGAGAAGCAGCGTGGCTCAGTGGAAAGAGCCCCGGCTTGGGAGTCATAAACTCATGGGTTCGAATCCCGGGTCTGCCACTTCTCAGCTGTGCGACTGTGGGCAAGTCACTTCACTTCTCTGGGCCTCAGTTCCCTCATCTGTAAAATGGCGAATAACCGTGAGTCTCACGTGGGACGACCTGATTACCGTGTATCTACCCCAGTGCTTAGAACAGTGCTCTGCACATAGTAAGCGCTTAACAAATACCAACAATATTATTATTATGATTAGTGGGCCATGTGGGAATATGCTGAGTCACTGCAAGGCGAATGTGCTGACTCAGTGGGGTCACTCAGCGAAAAGGGAATGTGCTGAGTCACTACGGTCACTCAGTTCAAAGGAAACATTCTGAGTCACCAGGGTCACTGGGATCGATGGACAAGTACGGAAACACCCGATCCATCCATCCATCGTATTTCCTGAGCACTTACCGCGTGTACAGCGTTGTACTAAGTGCCGGGGGAGGCTACTGTGTGCCAGGCCTCAGTTCTTTCGTCTGTAAAATGGGGATTAAGACCGTGAGCCCCATGTGGGACATGGACTGTGTCCAACCCGACTAGGCTGTACCGACCCCAGCGCTCAGAACAGCGCCTGGCACATAGTTGTCTTGGGCCGTCGAGTCGTCTCCGACCCCCAGCGACGCCACGGACTCATCTCTCCCAGAACGCCGTCTGCGATCGTTCCGGTAGTGGATCCAGAGAGTTTTCTCGGTAGAAATACGGAAGTGGTTTACCATTGCCGCCTTCCACGTAGTAAACTCGAGTCTCTGCCCTCGACTCTCTCCGATGCCGCTGCTGCCCAGCACGGGGGAGTTTTGCCTTGTAGCAGATGGCCTGCCGCTCGCTAGCCACTGGCCGAGCTAGGACTCTCCCTCCCGTAGTCGAGACTGGTAGAGGACTGGAAACTCTCCAGTTGTCATCCTGAAAGGGAAGCACATGGTGCTTAACAAATGCCAGAAAAGAAAAAAAAATGGAGTACTTACATATACGTTTGTCCATATATATTTATATATGTATATTTAGATAATATATAAATATATCATATATATATTTATAATATATATAAAAATATTATATAATATTTATATGGACAAACGCATATAAGTACTCCATTTTAAATATATATATGTACTCCATATATATAAGTACTCCATTTTATATATATATAAACATATACATGTTCATTTATATATATATATATGTGTGTATATATATATGTTTGTGATTGTAGTATTGGGAAGAAATCCATTTTTCTTAACTTACATTTTATTCCTCTCTTAAATTCAATTTTCAACTTACTTTCGAACGAACGCATTAAAATTAATTCATTTAAATGCTTTTTTTCCTCTCTTAAATTATTTCTATCCGTCACAGCTTCCCAAATCTAGGATGAGCCCAACTGGCTGACGTACTGTATTGAAAGCAAGTCAAATGACTTACACAATGGGCCTGAGCCATGTAGGCTTAGCGTAGGCCGAAGAAAAAAGAATCCTTCTCCTAGGACTCAGTTGTCAACGTCTAAGAAGGCTTGGGAAGCAGCTTTAATAAAATGCTCTCTGGGCCTGTCCATTTAAGACTTCTATTGCTTAATTCAGTAAAAACCACTTAGAGACTGGCTAAGCCTTCCACTTGCAAAATTCAGCCAAACTGCAGAAACCCAGTTATGGTAGGAACAAAAACAGCACGTTACTCTGGTGGAACTAGAAACCTAAATCAACCCTCTTCTGGTTTCAAGTAAGAGAGAAATTCTTCCTCCTCCTCCTCCTGCTCATCGATGGCATTTATTGAGCACTTACTGTCTGCAGAAGACTGTACTAACGTTTGGCAGAGTAATAATAATAATAACAATGATAAAGGTATTTGTTCAGTGCTTACTATGTGTCGAGCACTGTTCTAAGCGCCGGGGCAGATACAAGGGAATCAGGTTGTCCCACGTGGGGCTCACAGTCTTCTTCCCCATTTTACAGATGAGGTCACAGAGGCACAGAGAAGTTAAGTGATTTGCCCAGAGTCACCCAGCTGACAAGTGGCGGAGCCGGGATTCATTCATTCATTCATTCATTCAATAGTATTTATTGAGCGCTTACTATGTGTAGAGCACTATACTAAGCGCTTGGAATGTACAAATCGGTAACAGATAGAGACAGTCCCTGCCCTTTGACGGGCTTACGGCCTAATCGGGGAGACGGACAGACAAGAACAGTAGCAGTAAATAGAATCGAGGCGATGAACATCTCATTAAAACAATAGCAAATAAATACAGTCGAGGTGATGTACATCGCATTAACAAAATAAATAGGGTAATGAAAATATATACAGTTGAGCGGACGAGCACAGTGCTGAGGGGAGGGGAAGGGAGGGGGGAGGAGCAGAGGGAAAGGGGGGGAATAGGGGGCTTAGCTGAGGGGAGGTGAACGGGGGGTAGAGGGGGAGCAGAGGGAGCAGAGGGAAAAGGGGAGCTCAGTCTGGGAAGACCTCTTGGAGGAGGTGAGCTCTAAGTAGGGTTTTGAAGAGGGGAAGAGAATGAGCCTGGCGGAGGTGAGGAGGGAGGGCGTTCCGGGACCGCGGGAGGACGTGGCCCGGGGGTCACGGCGGGACGGGCGAGGCCGAGGGACGGCGAGGTGGCGGGCGGCGGAGGAGCGGAGCGTGCGGGGTGGGCGGTAGAAAGAGAGAAGGGAGGAGAGGTAGGAAGGGGCGAGGTGATGGAGAGCCTCGAAGCCTAGAGTGAGAAGGTTTTGTTTCACGTGGAGGTCGATAGGCAACCACTGGAGGTTTTTAAGAAGGGGAGTGTTAGGCTCAGAGCGTTTCTGCGGGAAGATGAGCCGGGTAGCGGAGTGAAGAATAGACTGGAGCGGGGAGAGACAGGAGGAAGGGAGATCAGAGAGCAGGTTGACACAGTAATCTAGCCGGGATATTACGAGAGCCCGTAGCAGTAAGATAGCCATTTGGGTGGAGAGGAAAGGGCGGATCTTGGCGATATTATAAAGGTGAGACCGGCAGGTCTTGGTGACGGATCGGATGTGTGGGGTGAACGAGAGAGACGAGTCAAAGATGACACCGAGGTTGCGGGCCTGAGAGACGGGAAGGATGGTCGTACCATCCACAATGATAGCGAAGTCAGGAAGAGGACAGGGCTTGGGAGGGAAGATGAGGATCTCGATTAGAACCCACGACCTCTGACTCCCAAACCCGTGCTCTTTCCACTAAACCACGCCGCTTCTACAATACAGCAGAGTTGGGAGAATTCCTGCCTCAAAAAAAAAAAAAAATAGCTTTTCTCAACAATAAATTCCCATCCTGAATTTTTCAATTCCCAAGAAGACATTTTAGATGATGTTCAACTTCAGTAGAGACAATATCAGGAATGCAAATCGGTGATACAGATGTAGCCTTAGAAAAACAGCCTCGCTAATCGCACTGACATTTTTTTTTCCCTCAGGGTCAAATTCAGCAATTTCCATCCGTCTATACGTTTTTTTTGCTGAGGTCATTTTGTGGTTAAGATTCGGGTTTACTAAACCTGTAAAAATTATTAAATGGATTCCCAGATATTTAATGCCCATAGCAAACTCATTTCATGTTCCACTCTGAGAAATGAAATCTGAAATACTGTTCTCCACCAAAATGAGCCTCACCTCAGATTTATTCCACTTTCCCTCATAATTTTAAATGGGGCTAAATTCCTCAATGAGATGCAGCTCTGGATTTCATAAGTGGCCTGGGCTTCCATTAGAAATGCCGTCCTTCTAAAGGGAAACTATATTTTCTTGGCCCACTTAGAATATTTTATGATTTAAGTCTTGTGAGAACAAAAAAAAAACCTAGCATTTACGGCATTTTGGTTCTTCAAATCATTTTCTCTCATTCGTTAGTAAATGTCAACAGCCATCTGTGAGGTGTCAGTATTCCATTTCTATTCTCCTTTTATGTTTGGGGAAGCTGAGAATGAGGGTGAATAAATATCTTATCCAAACCCCTTCCTTAGACTGCGAGCCCCATGAGGGACAGGAACTGTGTCCTACTTGATTGTGCTATAGCTACTCTGTGCTTGGCACATAATAAGTGCTCAATAAATATTATTATTATTTTTATCATTGTTATTTTCATCTTGCAGGGCTCAGTCTACTGGTTGCGGGTTTCTTCCTGGTGATTGGGAGCAGACAGATAATAATAATAGTACTAATAAGCATGGCCTTGTGGAAAGAGCCGGGCCTGGGAGTCAGAGGACCCAAGTTCTGATCCCAGCTCTGCCACGTGTCTGCTGTGTGACCTTGGGCAAGTCATTTCACGTCTCTGGGCCTCAGTTACCTCATCTGTGAAATGGGGATTAAAGACTGTGAGCCCCCTGGGGGGCCAGGGATTGTGTCCAACCTGCTTAGCTTGTATCTCTCTTAGAGCTTAGAACAGTGCTTGGCCCATAGTAAACATTTAACAAATATCTGAATTATTGTTATTATTATTACAGCATAATAATAATAACAATACTGGTAAGCAGATATGGCATAGTTGGTACAGTGCCCGGCACATAGTAAGCACTTAAATACTATAATTCAAGCAGCATGGCGTGGCGGATAGAGGCCCGGCCTGTGAGTCAGAACGACAGAGGTTTTAGTCCCGGCTCTGCCACTTGTCTGCTCTGGGACCTTGGACGAGTCACTTTACTCCTCTGTGCCTCAGTTACCTCATCTGCAAAACGGGGATGGAAAATGCGAGCCCCACGTGGGACAGGGACTGTGTTCAACCTGATTTCCTGGTATCTATTCCAGCACTTAGTCCAGTGTCTGACACATAGTAAGTTCTTAACAAGTGCTATTATTATTATTAATATCATTACCCTTTCAGGTGTGGATACCAAGATGCACAAAGAGTGAACCTCCCCAGGCCCAGGTGAAGTTTCTGAAAGGATTTTTCGACTGGAAAATTCCCATAGGAATCCAGACCCACTTGGGACACATCTGTCTCACAGCGACGAGCCGAGGCTTTGGGACGGAGTTCACCAGTCTCGCTTCTCAGCCCCTCCTGGGAATTCTGACGGGAGCGTGTTTTCCTCTCCGGACTGGAGAAGAGCACGTCCATCCCTCCGCCACAGTGGGAAGCTTCTGGCCGTTCCCGACTCCAGGCGGAGGGGTAAGACGAGAAGCTTTTTGATCCTGGCAATGGCAGCCAACCGGGCCAATTGAAAGTCATTGGGGAGTTTTGCAGGAGGATACAAACCACAGCCCCAAATCGCAGTCCGTTCTGGACAAAACCAATGGCTTGCGGCCCAGTTCCGAATAGAGCTGTGCCGGAAACACGAGGATCCCTGTTGTTTTGGAAACGAGGATTGGTTTCTCCTCATGCCAACTCAGCAGACCTGAGTTTCCCCAGGTCTTACAGCAACTTGGAGAGTTTGAAAGGTCTGTGCTAATGAATGGTAGATTAATTTCACAGAATGTGAGGGGTACCCAGATCCTGGTTAATTATTAATACTGGTCATAATAGCTAATAAGAGAGGCAAAGGTCACTTATCTCCCCGATGATTTCTCTGAAAGATTCAGAGCCTATCACTTTGCCATTGGCAAAGGCTAAAGAACTTGGTTTCTTCTTTCCTCTAAGTGGTGAAATGGTGATGCAGAAGATGAAGGAGAAGGAGAGGGGGGAGGAGGAAGAAGGGGAGAAGGAGGAGGAGAAGGAGAGAGAGGAAGAGGAGAAGAAGGAACAGAAGGAGGAGGAGAATTGTGGTATTTAAGTGCTTACTTTGTGCTAAGCACTCAGCTAGACACAGCCTAATCAGATCAGACGCAGGTCCCGTCCCTCATGACGAGAAGCAGCGTGGCCTAGTGGAAAGAGCCCGGGCTTGGGAGTCGGAGGTCATGGGTTCTAATCCCGGCTCCACGGCTTGTCAGCTGTGTGACTTTGGGCAAGTCACTTCACTTTTCTGCGCCTCAATTCCCTCATCTGGAAAATGGCATTAAGACTGTGAGCCCCACAGGGGACAACTTGATTACTTTGTATCTACCCTGGTGCTTAGAACCATGCTTGACACATAGTAAGTGCTTAACAAATACCATAATCATTATTATTATTATTATCAAACAGAAACTCCTTGCCATCAGCTTTAGGGCGCTCAATCAGCTCACTCCCTCTTACCTTACCTTACTGATCTCCCCTTACAGCCTAGCTCGCACACTTCGCTCCTCTACAGCCAACCTACTCATCTCGTCTATCTCGCCACCGACCCCTTTTTCCACATCCTCCCTCTGGCCTAGGACTCCCTCCCGGCTCCATATATGCCAGGCCACATTCTCCCCACCTTCAAAACTTCATTAAAATCACATCACCTCCAAGAGGCCTTCCCCAGTTAAGCCCTCTTTTCCCCAACTCCCTCTCCCTCCTTCAACCCCTACGTATACCCAGGCTCAGAGCACTCAGGTCCATGCCTGTAATTTCTTTTCATGTCTGACTCCCTCTCTAGACTGGATGCTCCTTGTTGGCAGGGAACATGTCTCCCGACTCTGTCGCGTTGTATTCTCCCAAGCGCTTCGTACAGTGCTCTGCACACAGGAAAAGCGCAATAAATACCACTGATTGATGGATTGAATGAAGAAGCTCTCAGACTAAGGAGGAGGGAGAACAGGCATGAAATAGATACTGCCCATCTGTGGGTATTTTTTGGGCATTGGAGGATTAAGACAGTGGGGCACATTATACTCCAGTTTCTCAAGCAGTGCCTTAGGGTAAGTGCCAACCTGTGTCTCTCGTCAATCAATCAATGGTATTTATGGAGCGCTTACTGTGTGCAGAGCACTGTACTAAGCATTTGGGAGAATACAATACAACGATATACTAAGCATTTGGGAGAATACAATACAACAATATACCAGAGTCAGTAGACACAGCTGCTGCCCATGAGGAGCTTAAACAATATAAACTATCTCAGTCTTCACTTTCCCTCTCAGGATGGCACCTGGAGAGTTTCCAGTAATCTACCGGTCTCGGCTATGGGAGGCAGAGTCAAGCAGTGGCTTACCCATTCCATTCCCAGCATGGGCAGTGGCTAGCGAGGGGAAGGCAATCTGCTCCAAGGCAGCAGCGCACGGGACAGAGTCGAGGGCAGAGACTCAAGTTCACCACGTGGAAGGAGGCGATGGTAAACCACTTCCGTGTTTTTACTGAGAAAACTCTCTGCATCCACTACCGGAACGATCGCAGACCGAGGTGGGGCGTTCTGGGAGAGACGTGTCCATGGAGTCGCTACGTGTCGGGGACAACTCGACGGCATTAGTCGAGACAGGTCTTCACTCGGCAACCTTTTCACACAAGCAGCATGAACATCAGTGACCCCCAGTTGAAGGTTGTCACTTAATTCTGTTTCACGGGGTAACATGTCGCCAGAAGAGATACAGAGTTGAGAAACAAAGCAAAGAGGTTAATTTTCCTTCGGGAACGCCAAAGAAGGCATATTGTGCCAGTCTGATGCCAACATGAACTCGAGATTCAGAACCAAGCTAGAGGGAAAATGGGGGGCACAGTGAGAAGTAGCCTCAATTTCCTCATTTGCAAAATGGAAGCGGATGAGACCTTTTGAGGGCTTAATCGGGGAGGGGCTCTTGGAGAAGATGCCATTTTAATAATCCAGCCACTTCCTCACCGCACAGGGATGCCTGGAGTATAAAAGAAGATAATTGATGGGCTTAAAGGGTACGTATCCGAGTGTCGAGGGAGCTCAGAAGGGAGAGGGAGTTGACGAAAAGGGTCCTTACTGGGGAAGATCTGTTGAAGAAGATGTGACTCGATTTAATCCTCTCCCTAACTGCACAGGGATGTCTTGAGGATGAAATTAGATAATTGATGTGAAAGCACTTTGGAAAAATGAAAGCACAATGCAAAACACAAGGTGTTATTTTTACAACATTGAAGCTGCATATGCACTTATATAGAGTGAGACAAAAAGAGAGAGAGAGAGAGAGAAAGAGAAGGAAGTATATTAGCCATATTCATGATAGCATAACTCATTACCTCATGCCTCTCTGACGGGAGCAGAGAGCCAGAGGGCTGAATCCTTCCCATTTTCCAAGTCGGATAATTTGGAAGGCCATCTGTTAGCAGTGAAAGGCTTTCTAAAAGACAGGTTGGATGGTTCTTCTTTTAAGGACATTGCCCTGTGGGAAAGTAGAGTTGTGTGTCCATCAAACTGCAACCTTATTAAACCCTCTCTCATTTTTCTCTGTAACTTCTTTACTTAAGAGTTCAGAGCTCCTAGAAATAACCCTCTTAGGCATACATGGAATATTATATATATATATATAATGGCATTTGTTAAGTGCTTACTATGTTTCAGGCTAAGGGCTGGGGAAGACCCAAGTTCAGCGGGTTGAACACAGTCCAGGTCCCACATGGAGCTCACAATCTATGTGGGAGGGAGAACAAGTACTGAATCCCCATTTTAAGTAGCTTGGCAGGGAAGAAGAGTGGTCTAGTACATAGAGCACGGGTCTGGGAGTCAGAAGGACCTGGGTTCTAATCCCAGGTCTGCCACTTGTCTGCTGTGTGACCTTGGGCAAGTCACTAACCTTCTCTGTGCCTCTGTTACCTCCGCTGTAAAATGGGGACTAAGACTGAGAGCCCCATGTGGGACATTGATTGTGTCCAACCCGATTAGCTTGTATACACCCCAGTGTTTGGTAGAGTGCCCGACACATAATAAGCGTTTAACGAATACCATTAAAAAAAAAAAAAACCTAGGCTAAACCTTACGGTGAAGGGCCGTAACAATTTGGGTTTGTTACAAAGTCTGCTCCAGGCCCTCCCCCGCCACTTTCTGATCTCCGGCCTCTGGTTTTACACTCATCCTTCACCCGAGAGCCGTTCGAGAGCTTTCCTTTCAAGAAATGCTTAAATAGGCAAGGGGTTCGGTAGGCAGAAGCAAACTCCCCCTGGCAGAAATCATCTTTTCCTCTTCCGGTAGGCTGCCAGATCATTTCTTCGAGGGGCGATTATCATCGCTGCCAGAAGCGTGTTGATTACCAGTCACCTTGCTGAATTTGAAAAGCAAGTCGTTCCCTTCCGGAGGGGTGGAGTTAAGAAAGGACAGTGCGAAATCTGGATCAGAAACAGATCTGGGTGGATGCCACGCTAGCCCATAATCCCCCCCGCCCCGGGGAAGAGCCGACTTTGCTCATTATATGCCGACAGGCAGGCGAGGGGAGAATGATGATGAAAAGAAGCCAGAGAGCCATGTTTATGGCCGAGGAGAGACAGAATTTATCTCAGTTAATTGGGGATTCCCAGTGGATTAGACAGATTAATGGCAAATCAATTAATACTCACTGGAGGGTAGGGGGGAGGAATCCTGTGGCACATGTCTGTTAGCTGGGGTTGGCTCATATTTTTTTTTTGCTAAAATCTACATTTCCACTTTTGTTTCGGTTTGTATTTGCCATCAAACGGGGAAGATAAAACGATTTGGAAACAACAGACTCACCAGCGAAATTGGAAACCTCTCGCCCCACCCGTGGAACTGGAAAGGCCCACCGCTGCTTCGGTGAGAAAGCCGTGTGGCCTAGTGGAAAGAGCATGGGCCTGCGAGTCTGAGGACCTGGGTGCTAATCCGGGCTCTGCCACTTGTCTGCTGTATGACCTTGGACATGTCAATTCACTTCTCTGGACCTCGGGTACCTCATCGGCAAAATGGGAATTCAATACCTGTGCTATTTCCTACTTGGAATGTGAGCCCCATGAGGGACCTGATTATCTTGTATCTACCCCAGCACTTAGCACAGTCCTCGGTACACGGTGAGCACCTAGATACCACAGTTATTTAATTATTGTTATTATTATTAAGGAGCTTAGTGCGGCTCGAATCTTATCCATAAGCCCACTCTAGGGCAGAGAAGACAGGGTCTTTCACTTCAAGACAAATGACTTCATGAGCGTGGGGGTGTTTTCCCGGATTAAAATAGCCATATTATCACTGTCCCATTGTCCTGAATAATCAAGTTCCGTTTCCTCAGAAGAGCCCTATTATTTTTCAAATCACAATTATTTTTACTCTTCTCTGAACTCTCGACAATTTATGCTTAAGTAGGCATTCCTTTATTTCAACGTCTCTCCATCTGCGTGTATAATTTCAGCGAGATGGGGACAGATCAAGCAAAATCTGGGAGCAGGAAAAAACACAGGAGAAGAATTATGTTTTGTTTCTTTTGCAAGAGGATTTACAGAAGAAAAGCTAAGTAGGTTAAATGTGTGGCTTTCAAATGTCCCTTTAATGCTCTGATTGGGATTAAATTGATTGCCCTGAGAGAAAAGGATTACTTAGTAAGATAAAACATCTTTACCCAGAAACCTTCACCTAAAGAGAACAACCAGGTGGCAACTGACTCAACTGTCAGCTCTGATTACATTGCATCAGTAGGGCAAGGCCACAGTAAACACTTCTTGGGGGCAAAACAGGAGCTCTAAGATTCACGGGGTAGAGGTTTAGGAACTGTGATCAACACAGGTTCGTAGTGAGGTTTGGGGTAGATGAAGCGCCTTATGTTACATCAAACCCTCAAATAGGCACTGCACGTTTCTCACAAGGGCCTCCACTTGGTTTGGGTTGGGTTGATTGTAATTATTTTTTAATAATATTTGTTCAGCACTTACTACGTGCCGGGCATCGTACTAAGCGCTGGGGTGGATACAATAATAATAATTATGGTATTTACTAAGCCCTCACTATGTGCCACGCACTGTTCTAAGCGCTGGGGTAGATACGAGGTTGTCCCACGTGGGGCTCACAGAATCAATCCCCATTTTACAGATGAGGTAACCGAGGCCCGGAGAAGCGAAGTGACTTCCCCAGGGTCACACAGCAGATGAGTGGCAGAGATGGGATTAGAACCCAGGTACTCTGACTTCTAGACCGGGGCTCTGTCCACTAGACTACATTAGGACGGTGGTTCATGCCAAGGAAGCCAATGAGGGTAATTTGATAGCCTCTTTGCGGAAACAAAGGGGAAAAATAAAGCCCCAGCTGCACATCATGCTGCTCTTTTCAGAGAACGACAACAGTGCAGAAGTACTGTTCCTATTTGGGTAACTTGGGGCATCGGGTGAGACCACTTTGTTCTGCAGATCTACATCAGCAGGTATCGAACCAGCTGTCAGTTTCTCAATTGCCTCAGATGTTTAGGTTCTTAAATAATTCGGTGGCGATCTAAGAATTCAATGGCAAATTGAAGAAGAAAAAGACACGTGATACCCACTGCAGTTGCGATTCGGACTGAAAGCTCAAATGCATTCTACGCGGGGACGGGTGGATACGCACTGAATTCTACCATCCTACTGGGCCAAAGTCTGAGATTAGGTGGAAACTAAATGGCACCTTGACAGTGTCTACGGGTTCAACCGACTGAAGGGATTTTATAATATTTTACCCTGTGCTATTTCCTCCCGAGCCTGAGGCTTTCTTAACAACAGGGCATCACTATTATACACGGATAGCATAGAGAAAAATTCATTTTCAGTTGACATTCGCCGGGGGTGTGCGGTGCTGGATTTTTAAACCGGTGTTTAAAAGAACGGAGTAATGTAGCAGAGTGTGCTTAAAAAAAAAAAGAAAAAGTTTTCATACAACTTTTCATTCAATTGTATTTATTGAGCGCTTACTGTGTGCAAAGCACTGTACTGAGCACTGACCCAACAGAGCGTGTGGAAGATGTAATAATAATAATAATTACGGTACTTGTTAATGAAAATAATAATAATAATAGTGTTGGTATTTGTTAAGCGCTTACTATGTGCAGAGCACTGTTCTAAGCGCTGGGTAGGGTAATCAGGTTGTCCCATGTGGGCTCACAGTCTTCATCCCCATTTTACAGATGAGGTAACTGAGGCCCAGAGAAGTTAAGTGACTTGCCCACACTCACACACCTGACAAGTGGCAGAGATGGGATTCGAACTCGTGACCTCCGACTCCCAAGCCCGGGCTCTTTCCACTGAGCCACGCTGCTTCCCAGCCACGCTGCTTCCTTACTAGGTGCCAAACCCTGTTCTAAGCACTGGGTTAGACACAAGGCAATCAGGTTGGACACAGTCGCTGCCCCACATGGGGCTCACGCTCTTAATCCCCATTTTACAGATGGGGTAACTGAGGTCCAGAGAAGTGAAGTGACTTGCCCAGGATCACATAGCAGACAAGCGGCAGAGCCGGGATCAGAACCCAGGTACTTCTGACTCCCAGGGCCAGACTCTGACCACGAAGCCACGCTGCTTCTCAAGATGTAAACTTGGATCTGTATGCTTGGGTCCCTTTAGTATTCACTCCACCTTGGGCGCCACAGCACTTTTATACGTATCTGTAAATTTATTAAAATGAATGTCTGTCTCCCCCTCTAAGCTCAATGTGGGCAGTGAATATGTCTAAAAATTCTGTTATATCATACTCTCCCAAGGACCTAATATAGGGCTCCGAACACAGTAAGCGCTCAGTTAGCACGAAGCAGCATGGCCTAGTGGCAAGAGCACGGGCTTGGGAGTCAGAGGATGTAGGTTCTAATCCCGGCTCCGCCGCTGATCTGCTGTGTGACCTTGGGCAAGTCACAACTTCTCTGTGCCTCACCCGTAAAACGGGGATTAAGACTGCAAACCCCATGTGAGGCAGGTTCTGTCCAACCTGATTGCCTTACAGCTAACCCAGTGCTTAGAATGGTGCTTGGCACATAGTAAGCACTTAGCATTGTTATTATTAATGACAAGAAATACCGTTGGCTGATTGATTGTACCTTCACTCTAGGTGGGGAGGGAAGATTGCAATGGAAGTGTAAAGATTGCACCCTCTAGGGTTATCTGTGGAATTTATTCAGCACTCACTCTGCGCGGAGCGTTGAGACACATCAGGGTTTTCAGATCGGCCCCTACCCGGGCCAAGTTCGCAGTTCCCGGGGGAGGGAGGTCAGGGTTCTTCTCCCCACATTACGGATGACTAAACTGAGGCCCAGAGAAAGGCAGTGACTGGAACGTAATAAGCGCTTAACAAATACCGTCATTATTATAATGTGCCGGGATTGATACAAGTCAATCAGATTCCTTTCCCACATAGGGCTCGCATTCTTAATTACAGCTGAGGTAACTGAGGCACAGAGAAGTGAAGTGATGTGTCCAAGATCACACAGCAGGCAAGTGGCAGAGCCAGGATTAGAACCCCAGGTCCTCTGATTCCCGGGCCTGGGTTCTTTCCGCTAGGTTGGTGTTCAACTTCAAGGGAGCCTGCTCCTTCGGTTAACAGGAAAACTAACTCCTGAGACGATCCAAGCGGGTAAGAAGAACAACATTTTAATGAGTACATGCCTGGGAAATGTAGAATAATTGAGGCGACGCACTCCTTGCCCACGGGGAACAGCGAGGAGGAGTGTCGCCTAGTGGCTAGGGCACGGGGCTGGAAATCAGAAGACCTGGGTTCTAATACCGACCTTGCCACTTGCCTGCTTTGTGAGCTGGGACAAGTCACTTCACTTCTGCACCTCAGTTTCCTCATAATAATAATGGTGGTATTTGTTAAGCACTTACTATGTGCAAGGCACTGTTCTAAGCGTTGGGGGATACAAGGTGATCAGGTCGAGCCACGTGGGGCTCACAGTTTTAATCCCCATTTTACAGATGTGGTAACTGAGGCACAGAGAAGTGAAGTGACTTGCCCAAAGTCACACAGCTGGCAAGTGGTGGAGCTGGGATTTGAACCCACGACCTCTGACTCCCAAGCCCGGGCTCTTCTGTAGAAAGGGAATTGAATCCTACTCTCTTCTACCTAGACTTTGAGCCCCATGCAGGAATGGGACTGTTTCTGTATCTGTTAACTCTTTATTGCTTCAAACAGTGCTTGGCACTAATATGCGCTTAAGTACCATAATTACAAATACCATAATTAAGGATCATACACTCTCCCGGGGGTTATTGTCATCTACAGTGGTCTATATAAAGAAATGATTGTGCCTATATATATAGATGCTACTGAGGTGAAAGTAAGTTTATAATCAATTGTTCTTATATATTGAGAGCTTACCGTGTGCAGAGCACCGTACTAAGCGTTCGGGAGAATGCAATTCAGCAGAGCCGGTAGACGCGTTCCAGGCCTACAGTCAGCTTACAGTTAAGGTTGGCTGAAGGGGTGAAATGGCTCGGGATGTTGGCTAATTAGGGAAGACTTATTAGAGGAGGTGGGTAACAGTCGCTGGTGAAGGTCATTGTAAATGTAAGTGAAATTAGACATTAAGATAAATGAACAAAATCTCTGTTGTCAACATATGCCAATTCAGTGCATATTTTTTCACGACCCCCGCCCACAGCGCTTATGTACTTATCCGTAATTCATTTATATTAATGTCTGCCTCCTCCTCTAGACGGTCTTTCCACTAGGCAACCCTGCTCTCATTATGACTCGTGAACCCCAGTTAATACTCGATTAGGTCTGCTTTTTTTCCGCTGTAACTTAACAGGTGAGGGTTATAACTCTGTTGGAACTCACTGAGTGAAAGCAGGTAATTTTTTTAGGTTCTAATCTATCTTTCGGGGTTTTTTAGTTTGTTTTTCTAAAGGCTCTACCAGGGGAAGAAAAAAGGCACACCACAGTCTTTCCTATCTTGAGGAGGTCAAGAAGTTACCCAGGATGTTTTTCAATAGTTTGGCCCCAGTGTCCATTTCAGTTAAGGAGAAAAGCCTATCTTCCTGTTTTTCTGCAGGGGCTTTTGGTTGTAAGGATGTTATTCTGGAAAAGTTATTTCTAGATAGATGGGTTTCCCACATTTTCTGGGAGTCGGATAGAAGGGACATAACAGAGGTAGTCAACAGTTGCCTTTGAGGCTCTGAATTGCTATTTGAAAAAGCTTGTTGGGATATTCAGCGTCGACTTTGAAGCGAAGCTTTGTATTTCAGCCCATGAAAGAGATGTTGAAACTCAGAATTATCTTTTAACTGCATTCCTACTCGTGTACATATCTGAATTAGTTTAGTCCTGGAGGGTAATAAATTTCAAGCCTAATCAAAACATTGTGGTTAGAGTTAGTCTTTATTCTGTGGGGGGAGAGAGGAGTTCTTGATTCAAAAATGACTTCAAAAGACTTGTTCTCTGGAAATCAAATAACTCTTTTAAAAGGAGAGTGTTTTGTGAGTGAACTGCAAAAGCATCAAAGACTTACGGATGAATTGTCCTTTGGTTGAAAAATGAATGGGTTTAAATTTCAGGACAGAGGTATCCAGGACAAATACTGGGGGTTTTATGAAACCCCAACTCTGGGAGACATAATTTCAAAATTACAGTCTCCTCGTGAATAAGCAGACGTTGATTTACGTACGTACGTTCATTCATTCAATTGTATTTATTGAGCGCTTACTGTGTGCATGGAGAGATGTAGCTATTTTGAAGGGTTGCTGTGGGGTCTATTTACCCTCCCTGCCCCCTTCCTCAGGAATCGAATGGTGTGAAAATATTACTCAGGGGCAGGTAATCACCAGGCGCTTCTTCACAGGCCTGAGAGTCAGGAGATCTGGAGTCGAAGCCCACCTCCTCCACCGGCCTGCCCTGTGGCCTTGGATAAGTCATTTCACTTGCCTGGGCCTCAGTTTCCTCATCTCTCAAAACAAGGGTCAGATTCCCATTGTCCCTCCCCCTCAGTGTCGGGGCGGCAGGTGTGACTGGGACTGTGAGCCCGTTGTTGTGTAGGGATTGTCTCTATCTGTTGCCAAATTGTACTCTCCATGTGCTTAGTATAGTGTTAATAATAATAATAATGTTGGTATTTGTTAAGCGCTTACTATGTGCCGAGCACTGTTCTAAGCGCTGGGGTAGACACAGGGGAATCAGGTTGTCCCACGTGGGGCTCACAGTCTCAATCCTCATTTTACAGATGAGGTAACAGGCACCGAGAAGTTAAGTGACTTGCCCAAAGTCACACAGCTGACAAGTGGCCGAGCTGGGGTTCGAACCCATGACCTCTGACTCCAAAGCCCGTTCTCTTTCCGCTGAGCCACGCTTTCTGCACACAGTAAGCGCTCCATAAATACGAGTGAACGAATGGGTCTGTCTCTGATCGGCTTATATGCTATTCATTCAGTAGTATTTATTGAGCGCCTACTATGTGCAGAGCACTGTACTAAGCGCTTGGAATGTACAACTCGGCAACAGATAGAGACAATCCCTGCCCGTTGACGGGCTTACAGTCTAAATGCTATCTGCCCCGGTGCCTAGTATAGTGCTTAGCTCATAGGAAGCGCTCAGCAGGTACCACAGTTATAATTCTTACCACCACAGTCCCACTCCCCAAGTTCCCCAAGGGCCCTTACTGACTTAAAATGAATCCACCACAACTACAGGTGGGTGCATACACACAAACACACACTCCCTCTCTCTCTGTTTCTCTTTATCTCAAGCACTCACCGGCAGGCATTCAGACAGAGACTTACTGAGACAGATGTCCTTGAAATATAATTTGTTAAGCCCTTACTATGTGCCAGGCACTGTACTAAGCTCTGGGGTGGATACAGGCAAATCAAGTTGGACACAGTCCCTGTCCCAGATGGGGCTCCCAGTCTCAATTCCCATTTTACAGATGAGGTAACTGAGGACCGGAGAAGTGAAGTGACTTGCCCAGGGTCAGACCGTAAGCCAGTGGCGGAGCCGGGATTAGAACCCATGACCTTCTGACTCCCAGGCCCGGGCTCTATCCACAACGCCTCGCTGCGTCTCTAAATATAGTGAGTAAGCCTCTCGAGAACGTGCTCCATTGCATTCTCTTTGTTCATCCAAAGTGCAGTTGTTCTCTCACCGCCCCCGAAGCCAAGCTCTTTCCGGCAAGTGTTCCCGTCTCCGCCGCTAGCCTCGTTAGGCTGTCCGGGGCAGGTCTTCCTGTGAAACGGCGAGGGCGGGATTCCTTCATTTGCCGTCGATTGTTTCCTCAGTGGATGGGGAAAACCGCAAGGAAAAGCCACCCTTCTCTTGACTTCTAGACCTCTGCTAATATGAAGTCATATGTCTAGTAATAGTATAAAGGATTGTTACGGCGGCATTGAGCACTCACTACAGGCCAAACGCTGTACCCCAGTGCCTAGAAGAGTGTCTGGCACATAGTAAGCACTTAACAAATGCCATTCACCTCCACCCCTCAAAAAAACCCTAAGGGTGGGTGTTTTGCACAAAGTAAGGGCTCAATACGTATGATTGTTTGCGTCAGATAATACAGTACAGTCCCTCCCATCTAGACTATAAACTCACTGCAGGCAGGGAATGTGTTTATTTTCTATGTACTCTCCCAAGCGCTTAGTACAGTGCTCTGCACACAGTAAGTGCTCGTTAAATATGATTGAACGAGTGAATGAATGAAAGATAAGACAGGATCCCAGTCTAGGTAGGAGGGAAAATAGGTAATGAGCACCCCATTTAACAGACGAGTGAACAGGCACAGAGCAGGAAGTGACTTGCCCAAGGTCACACAGCAGACAAGTGACAGAGCTGGGATTACAACCCAGGCCTGGGCTCTTTCCACTAGGCCACACTGCTTCGGTTCCTACTGGACTGTTGATGCATGGCGTCTCCATATAGGACTGCTGCTTTTTAAAAGCCTTTTCTTAGTACTTCACTGCAGAAAGCAAATACTATATCATTTTGGCCCCTCTCTCATGAAGGGTAAGCAGCATAAAAGAGCCATCATTCAGCTAAATCTAATTAGCTTCCTCACAATGGATGTGCCGTTTCTATTATGTCCTCCCACCTCTCTGCCACACGTAGTCAGATCTATCCCAGATCACGACCCTGGGGCTTCTTAGCGGAGAGTGGAGGGAATTAATTAATACAGAGAAAAATTATGGGGATGTCATGAGGTAACGAGTTAAATTGCAAACGTTTTAACCCAAGATCCCGTTGAGGACCTGTGGAGTTTTGCATCCTTGCCGTAATCGATGGGGGAATAATTCTCCCGGTGACGAAGGTATCATTTTAGCAGACGGTCCTTAATGGTTGGTTTAAGGATGTTTCTTAGGTGATCGTTCCGAGTCTTCGCCTTCTGCGGCTGTTCCTGATCCCCAGTGAACAATTTATTTCTCCTAAGGATGAAGCAAGTGCTAGATTGTGAAGGAGGAAAAAAATCAGAATATAATAATAAAGGCATTGATTGTAAACTAAATACTGTACTGGACTGTACAATCTGTACTATATTGTAAGATCCCTGAGGGCAGGAATGATTTCTACTTATTGTGCTCTCCTAAGCGCTTCATACAGTTCTCTGCACAGAGTAAGCATTAACTATTGATTGATTGCTGTATGTTTACGATTTGCTAAGCACCGAGGTAGACGTTAAAAAAATCAATTTGGACAACACCCTGTCCCCACCCAAGGCTCACAAGCTGAAAGGGAGAGCGAACAGATATTTGATCCCCATTTTACAGTTGAGGACGCTGAGGCACAGAGAAGGTAAGTGACTTACTTGCCCAAGGTTGTGCAGTAGACCAGTGATGGAGCCGGGATGAGAACCCAGGTCTTCTGACTCCCATCCCTGTCCTCAGTTGATTCATCAATCAGTGGCATTTATTGAGCACTGTGTGAAGAGCACTGTACTGAGTGCTTGGGAGAGGACAATGCAATGTAGTTAGCACTTCCCCACCTGCAACGAGCTCAAATTCTAAAGTCCTGGGTCTCTAGTTCCCTCTCCACTCGGCCAGCTGTCTCCCTTTCGTTGAATTGCCAAGCAATCCCTCCACTTGGAAAGTTCCTGGGTTCTAATCCTGGCTCTGTCACTTGTCTGCTGGGTGATTTGGGCAGGTCACTTCACTTCTCTGGGCCCTAATGACCTCGTCTGTAAAATAGGGATTTAGACTGTGAGCCCCTTGAGAGACACGGATTGTGTCCACCCTGATTAGCTTGTACCTATCCGGCATTTAGTACACTTCCTGGCACCTAGTAAGTGCTTAAATAAGATGGGAATTAAGACTGTGAGCCTCAGGTGAGACCATGGACTGCAGTCATTCATTCATTCCTTCAATCATATTTATTGAGCGCTTATTGCGTGCAGAACACTGTACTAAGCGCTTGGAAGAATACAATGCAACAATAGACACATTCCCTGCCCACAATGATCTTACAGTCTGGGGGTGGGGGTGAGGGAGAATAAATAAATTAGAGATCTGTATATAAGTGATATGGGGCTGGGAAGGGGGAAGAGCAAAGGGAGCAAGTCAGGGTGACGTAGAAGGGAGTGGGAGAAAAGGAGAGCGGGGGCTTAGTCTGGGAAGGCCTCTTGGGGGAGATGGGCCTTCAATAAGTTTTTAAAGCGGGGGAGAGTCATTGTCAGATTTGAGAAGGCAGGGCGTTCCAGGCCAGAGGCAGGACATGGGCGAGGGGTCGGCGGCGGGACGGGCGAAATCTAGGCACAGCGAGAAGATCGGCACTAGAGGAGTGAAGCGTGCGGGCTGGATTGTAGAAGGGGAGAAGCGAATAGTAGTAGTAGTAATGAAGTAATATAATAGTAAAGTAGAATCAAGTAAGGTCCAGCTCAATTAGCTTGTATCTACTACCCCAGAGCTTAGTAGACTGCCTGGCACATAATAAGTTCTAAAAAAAAAAAAAAAAGGGAGCCAGATAACCTCAGGCTGACTGAGATGTTCAGTGTCTCTGTTATGAAAAATGATCTTGGAAAAAACAGATTTGCTGACTTCATCCCCATTTTAGGCCGTCGCGATTCCTCAGAAGTGCCCAGTGAATCACAGTCTCAATTTTAAAGCCTCCGCCTTGCTTGCTCAGCCCGCACATGACTGTTCCTCCAGAATTTACCTAGTCAGTCGGGGACACGGTTACATTACCACTCTGCCTCAGCTGTGAAACTGCGGGGGTGGGTGAGAAAAGGCGGGGATTTCATTTAGTTTTATTCGACAGGTTCCAGATGACCGAGGAAGTATTGATTTGCTGCCGCGGAATTACAGTAATTGTTTTAATTACACACAGTCCGGAGATACGTCGTTATCTCGTTGGCTTAGAGATGCACCTCTCGTCTCCTCCGTTTGTCGATTTTACATCAGCTATCTCCCGAGAAGCGGCGTGGCCATGTAGAAGGAGTATGGGCCTGGGTTTCAGAGCCCCGGGTTTTAATTTTTTCTAGAGTATACCTGCTTCTTCTTCTTCTTATCAGTCCAAAGCCCTGAACACAGTAAACTCTTACTTTATACCGTTGATTGATTTTTTTCATTTTTCCCATCTCTTCCACTCCAGGCACTGAGGATCATTCTGGCCTGCTTCTCTGTAAATCGGTGTTTTGGAGTCTTCTGCTTTTGTGCTGGCACCTTGACACCTCATGGATGGAAATGTTCTGAGCGTGACCAGATGATCGACGATCTCGTCGGCCGAGAGAATGACCCGTCCCTTCACCAGACCGACCGGTAAATAGTTCTGGAAGGACACTGATAACCTGGTGTCAGGTCAATCACGGTCATCGGAGTACTGAGCTCTGGGTTCATTCAGTCGTATTTATTGAGCGCTTCCCCTGTGTCGAGCACTGTACTAAGCGCTTGGGACAGTCTTGCCTTATGCCGTCGAGTCGTTTCCGACCCATAGCGACACCACGGACACATCCATCCCAGAACTCCCCTCTCTCCATCTGCGATCGTTCTGATAGTGGATCCAGAGAGTTTTCTTGCTAAAAATACGGAAGTGGTTTACTAATGTCGCCTTCCGCGCAGTAAACCTGAGCTTGGGAGAGTACGATAGAATAATACGCAGACGCATTCCCTGCCCACGACGAGCTTACAGTACAGAGGGGGAGACAGATATTAATATAAATGAATCGGTGACAGATATGGACATGTGGGCTGTGGTGCTGGGGCGCGGTGGAGGGGATGAATAAAGGGAGCCAGTCAGGGCGACGCGGAAGGGAGTGGGAGAAGTCGGAGAGGAGAGCTTAGTCAGGAAGGCCTCTTGGAGGAGATGTGCCTTCGAAAAAACTTTGAAGAGCTTGCAGGGGTTGTAATTGTATGGATATGTTTGGGTAGAGGGTCTGGCTAACATCTAGATCTAACCTAGGAAAGGCTTATCTGAGATCAGGTCTGCCAGGGACATTTTGGAAAGCTTAAAGAGCTGGGACCCTGAGGTGTATAATGAGCCGTTTACCTCAGCAAACAGCTGTGAGATGAGATATGAATTAACAAGATGATCCATCTTTCTCAGGGCCTGTTTTATTAAAATATTCAGGGTATTTGTTAGGCACTTACTATGTTCCAGGCATTGTATTAGCACTCGGATGGTGTCCCAGGTGACGCCGGGGTACCGACCATCCCAAGGTAAAATGCTATCTCGTGACCTGCTGAGCCAGCAGGTGGAACTCGGAAGTGAGGGTGGGACACCGCCCCCACGACCCAAACTGCCAGATTGACAGCCCAAGATGGGAATACAGAAGGTGCCCCTCGCCCCCGTGCCAATCAAATTAGGAATGGAAGAGGTGGGGAGGGCAGAGATTGGATCAACTGAGGCCTGAAGCTGGAATGGCCTAAGGGCACAGATGATAAATACCTGCCACCTCTAACCTTCTGGGCAGAGGAATGGGACTTGCAGCAGCAAGCTGCAGGTCGCCTCTGTCCAGAGAATGAGAAGGCCGCTCTGCCTGCACCGAGTGAGGAGCCGTGGGATGGGTGAGTGTCCTGTCCTGCTGAGAGCTCGTGGGGTTGGAAGCCAGATGCCTCACCGTGGGTATGTAACGTTTCAAATGGATTTGATGTCTAAGTGGGTGCCTCCCCAGGGGGACGCGAACAGGGCGGGAGCTAGCCGCCTCACCGAGTGCGAGTAGCACATAAGTGGATTTGATGTCTAAGTGGGTGCCTCCCGAGAGGGACGTGAACAGGGTGGGAGGTAGCCGCCTCACCGAGCGCCGGTAACCATAAGTGGGTAATGAATAACTGGGTTTAACACGTGTGTATGGAACTCCTATGTGTTTGTAACTCATTAGTGTTTAAAGCATAAGTGTATTTAACACAAAGGTGGATTCCTCCTGGGTGGGGCGAGCACACGGTGGGAGCCAGCCTCCTCACCACGTTGTGAGTAAATCATAAGTGGGCTCGGGTGTCCGCCCACACGCGAGTAACATATCAGGGCATTCCTCCCGTTAGGGAAGCTCTAACACCATATTCCTCCCAAAGGGGAAGCTTTAACACCATGTTTCCTCCACAGAGGGAAGGCCGATTGTCGCGTCTAAATAATTAATTAATTCAATTCTCCCCGCGGACTAAATTCTATACAAAACTCAGGTTTTCCATCCCCGGCCTCTCTCTCTCTCTCTCGCCGTGCCGATTCCCGAAAGAACCTGTCCCCGGCGACGGGTGACAGATGGATACAAGCAAATCAGGTTGGACACAGTCCCCGTCCCAAGTGGGGCTCACGGTCTCAAATCCCCATTTTACAGATGACGTAGATGAGGCCCAGAGAGGTGAAATGACTTGCCCAGGCTCACACAGCAGACAGATGGCAGAGCTGGGATTAGAACCTACGACCTTCTGATCTCCAGGCCCGTGCTCTATCCCTATGCCATACTGCTTCTCTAGGACGTCACACAAAAAAAGAGTTAAATATAATTATTTCTCTGACTTGGGGTGAGCAGGGGAGAGGTGCAAGAAGCAGGAAGAGAAGTAGTGTGGCCTAGTGGCTAGAGCAGGGATCTGAGAATCCTTAATAGTCATGGGACTTGTTAAGTGCTTACTATATACCAGGCACTGTATTAAGCGCTAGGGTAGAGAGGATAATCAGGTCCCACAAAGGGCTCACACTATAAGTAGGAGGGAGAAAGGGTTGAATTGGGCAGCGAATGTACCTTTTTATTGTTCTGTCATACTCTCCCAAGAACTTAATACAGTGCTCTGCACACAGTAAGCACGCAATAAATCCGATTGACTGAACCCCCGTTTTGTAGATGACAAAACTGAGTCACAGAGAAGTTTAGAGACTTGCCCAAGGTCACCCAGCAGGTACATGGGGAAGCTGAGATTAAAACCCAGGGTCTCTGACTCCCAGGCCTGATGCTCTTTCCACTAGACCACGCTACTCTCTGAGCAGGGAACATGTCTGCCAACTCCGTTGTTTTGCCCTCTCCCAACCGCTTAGGACTGCCTCAGTTTCCTCAACTGTAAAATGGGGATTCAATACCTGTTTTCCCTCTTATTTAGACTGCGACCCCCATGTGGGACCTAATTATCCTGTATTCATTCATTCAATCGTATTTATTGTCGCTTACTGTGTGCTGAGCACTGTACTAAGCACTTGGAAAGTACAATTAGGCAACAGATAGAGAAAATCCCTACCCAACAACGGACTCACAGGCTAGAAGGGGGGAGACAGACAACAAAACAAAACAATCTACCCCAGTGTTTAGTGCAGTGCTCGACATATAGTACGAGCCTCGGAGTCAGAAGGACCTGAGTTATAATCCCGCCTCTGCCACTTGTCTGCCAGTTGTCTGAGTGATCCTGGGTAAGTCACTTCCCTTCTCTGTGCCTCAGTTCCCTCATCTTTAAAATGGGGATTTAGACTGTGAGCCCCATGTGGGACAGGGACTGTGTCCAACCTGATTAACGTGTATCTACCCCAGCACTTAGAATAATAATTAATAATCATGGTATTTGCGGAGCACTTACTATATGCCAAGCACCATTAGGACAATGCGGTGTACCCCTGCACTTAGCCCAGTGCTTGGCATATAGTAACCGCTTAACAAGTACCATAATTATTATTGTGAGATCGAGGGTTCTGATCTCGGCTCTGCCACTTATCAGCTGTGTGACCTGATTTCTCTGGGCCTCAGTTACCTCATCTGTGAAATGGGGATGAAGATTGTGAGCCCCACATGGGACAACCTGATTACCTTGTATCTACCCCAGTGCTTAGAACAGTGCTTGGCACATAGTAAGCGCTCAACAACTACCATCGTTACGATGATGATGATTGCTATTCTGTCTGAGCCCACCGCCTCGTGCTCGTTCGGTGGAGCGCGTGAGGAGAACAGATTGGCTTCGCCACGTCCGCCCACCCCCGACTGTTCCCCGTGTCTAATCAAAACCCAGCGTATGCTCAGACTCTCATTGTTCCTCTCATTTTTATTCCCACACACTGTACCCTTTTCCCTCCCTCCCGCAGGCCCGCCTCGCCCTCGGCTTCTAGTCCCCCTGGCCCCCGTGGGAACCAGGGCTACTGCATCGGGGGGCTGAAGCTAGATTTGTCAGTGACCCTCGAGGAGGGGGAGAGGAGAGTCAAGTTGCCCCTTTTCCAAGTGAGGTAACTGAGGCCCGGAAAAGTGAACCGACCTGCCCACGGCACGACAGATGAGTTGCGACTCCCAGGCCCGGGCTCTATGTGGGCCAGCTACTGTGTCTAACCCGATTATCTTCCAACTACTGCTTAACAAATACCATGACTATTATTATTATTATCATCATCATCTTGAAAGTACAAGGTGAGATATTGTGGTACTGACCGTGGAGCTATAAGCATGTGGCCCAGTGTTTTTTGGGTTTTTTTAATGGTATTTGTTCATGCTTACTATGAGCCCAGCACTGTACGAGCTTTGGGGTAGAGGCAGGCTAATCAGGTTGGACACAGTCCACGTCCTACATGGGGCTCACGGTCCGAATCCCCGTTTTCCAGAGAAGCGGACTGACTTGCCCAGGGTCACATGACAGTTGAATGACAGAGCCAGGATTAGAACCCAGGTCCTCGTGACTCCAGGCCTGCGCTCTATCCGTTAAACCACGGCACTTCTCGGCCACGCTTTCTTCTGGGGGGTCAATTTTTATACCCCTCTTTGACTTTTGGAAAGCTATGCAGACAAGAGATCACATTTTTGAGGTTGGTTTGCACCGGATATACAAAATTTACTCTAGGAGTAAAGCGCTTAACATTCATTCAATAGTATTTATGTTCAGAGCACTGAACTAAGCGCTTGGAATGGACAATTGGACAACAGATCGAGACAACCCCTGCCCAATAACGGGCTCACAGTCTAAACGCATACCACGATTATTATTTTTCTATGAAAGTAACAGCTCTGATGCCGGTCCAGTGGACAGAGCACTACTCTGGGACCCAGGATGCCTGGGTTCTATCCCGGGGTCCCACCCGTATCTTGGTAGTATGGGCATTCGTTCATTCATTCATTGTCGTATTTATTGAGCGCTTACTGTGTGCAGAGCGCTTGGGAAGCATCGGCAACAAATTTGGTGATTATTAAACCGTGCTTTGGTGGGCACGGTGATCATAATGGGTCGTATCCCCTCCCTCCTCCTTGCTTGCTGCTCTTGGTGCCCAAGCGGAAACCCGAATGGCAGGAGCCAGGCACCGCACAACCCAGTCAATGGTATTTATTGAGCACTTACTGTATGCAGAGCACTGTACTAAGCGCTTGGGAGAGTACAGTACGACAGTAAACAGACACCTCCCTTGCCCACAACAAGCTTCCAGCCTAGAGGGCTCCATCACCAATTGCTCTACCCACTTCTCAGCCCTGAAGTCCCAGGACCAAGTCAGAGTCGTAAGGGCTTCGAATAAGCACTTACTGTGCGCAGCGCCCTGGGCTAAGCGCTGGGAGAGGAGACCCAGGTGGGAATCACTCGGTTCCTGTCCCTCGGGAGGGGCGGGGGGAGCTCACTGTGTAAATAAGCAGAGACCGTGCCGAGTTATTCATCAGGAGAACTGCTTTGGATGCCCAACTCTGCCACATGCTCACGTGTGAGTTCATCGGGTAATATCCCTATGTGTGTGTCTGTGTGATTTAAGGGTATTTAATCTTTTATTCTGTGCCAGGCCTGTGCTAAGCGCTGGGGTAGATCCAAGCTAATCAGGTTGGACATAGTCCCTGTCCCACATGGCGCTCCCAGTCTGCATCCCCATTTCACAGATGAGGCAACTGAGGCCTAGAGAAGTGAAGCCACTGGCCCAAGGTCACACAGCAGACAAACGGCGGAGCCGGGATGAGAACCCAGATCCTTCTGAGCCCCAGACCCGGGCTCCATCCACTAGGTCACAGTTTTTAGCCGAGCAGTGGGAGAGCGATGCCTGCTCGCAGCTGAGACGAAAAGAGGAGCTGGAGAAACCCTTTCCAGCTTGGCCTGCGGGTTGCAGCTCCGGGGAAACGCGTGAAGTCACCGCTTTACCGAGTTGCTGCTTGGTTTGTGATAAGTAGGTCGCTTTATTTCGGCGGGGCTCCCCCTGCACTCTTTCTTCTAGTCCTTGAAACTCCCAGCTGCTTGGGGAAGAGATTGACCTACTTTCCTGCAGACCCGATTCTGCCGCCGGTGGCCCGGGGGATGAGGAGGAGGAGGAGGAACTGAGGAGGAGCAGCGTGGCTCAGTGGGAGTCAGAGGTCGTGGGTCCTAATCCCGGCCCCGCCACCTATCAGCTGTGTGACTCTGGGCAAGTCACTTCCTTTCTCTGTGCCTCAGTTACCTCATCTGGAAAATGGGGATGAAGACTGTGAGCCCCACGTGGAACAAGCTGATTACCTGCTCACAGCAGCCTACTTTTATATGGATAGAAAATGTAATTTTGAGAAGCAGCGTGGCTCAGTGGAAAGAGCCCGGGCTTGGCACTCAGAGGTCATGGGTTCGAATTTCGCGTCTGCCACTTCTCAGCTGTGTGACTGTGGGCAAGTCACTTCCTTTCTCTGTGCCTCAGTTACCTCATCTGGAAAAGGGGGATTAACCGTGAGCCTCACGTGGGACAACCTGATTACCCTGTATCTACCCCAGCGCTTAGAACAGTGCTCTGCACATAGTAAGCGCTTAACAAATACCAACACTATCACCCCAGTGCTCAAACTCAGTAAATACGATTGAATGATGAATGAATGAATGAGTGAACAGTGCTTGGCACGTAGTAAGCGCTTAACAAATACCATCATTATTATTAACTGAGGAGCAGGAGGAGGAGGAGGAGTTGAGGCAGAGGAACAGAAGCGGAGGAGAAGTGGAGGAGGAGGAACAGAGGAAGAGAAGGAGAAAAGGAGGAGGAGGAGGGAAAGAGGAGGAGGAAGAAGAGGAGGAGAAAATAATAAGGTAGCTGGAACAACAACAGCAATTCTCTTTTTGTGGCTAAGCTGGGGTGCCACCTAGCTTCATTTGAGGAGGCTCACATTCATCCTCCCTGGAGATCCTCCCCGCAGTTCAGTGGCCATTGGCTTTGGACCAGTGGGTCAGCCGACAGCTTTCCGGGGGCTCCGAGGTGAGGGGGAGCCCGCCACAACCCAGCCTCCGATTGGAGTCGGTGGGAGAGGCCCCTGGGTTAATCGAGCACTGATCAGATTTCCACTTGCTTTTTGGGCGTGTGTGTCTGTCTGTCTGCATTCATATTTATTGAGCACTTACTGTGTGCAGAGCACTGTACTAATAATAATAATGTTGGTATTTGTTAAGCGCTTACTATGTGCCGAGCACTGTTCTAAGCGCTGGGGTAGACATAGGGGAATCAGGTTGTCCCACATGGGGCTCACAGTCTTAATCCCCATTTTACAGATGAGGTAACTGAGGCCCAGAGAAGTTAAGTGACTTGCCCACACTCACACTACTAAGCACTTGGGAGAGTACAATATAACAATAAATAGACATATTCCCTGCCCACGATGAGCTTACAGTCTGGGGGGAGTGGCGGAGAAAGACATTAATATAAATAAATACATTTATTCATTCAGTCATATTTATGGAGCATTCATTGTCTGCAAAACCCTATACTAAGCACTTGGGACAGTGCAGCATATAACAATAAACAGACATGTTCCCTGCCTACGGTGAGACTGTGCAGTGGTACCAAAAGTTACCAATGTAGTGATGATGATGGTATTTTTTAAGCGCTTACTATGTGCCAAGCACTGTTCTAAGCACTGAGGGGGATACAAGGTAATCTGGTTGTCCCATGTGGGGCTCACAGTCTTAATCCCTATTTTCCAGATGAGGGAACTGAGGAACAGAGAAGTTGAGTGACTTGCCCAAAGTCACATAGCTGGCAAGGGGAGGAGCCGGGATTGGAACCCATGACCCCTGACTCCCAAGCCCGGGCTCTTTCCATTGAGCCACGCTGCCTCTGAGCCAGAGAACACTAAGTGCCTCTGAAAGGCGATTTTTCTTCGCTTGCGTTAGATCTGACCTTGTGACATGGAAATCTGCAGACTCCGATAGCTACGGGCAGAGGGTGGTGTCAGGCTGAATTGGAGCTATCTGCGCCCAGAGAAAGGAGCAAAGTGTGCTAATCATCCGACCGAGAGGAGAGCACTCCGAATTCAAAACCTGCAGATGGGTAGGTATTTAGGAAACATCAATTAAGCCATCCAAGTGTCAGCAGACGTCTTGATCTGAAGACACAGATGGATCTTAGCCGCCAACTCTATGGCAAAATGTGATGAAGATGTAAGAAGGAAATAAAAATATTTTGGGAAACATCTAAAGGCACGAAAATTGGTTCGAAATGAATCTCTTTGCTGATAAACGTACAATATACAGATTAGACGGGATGGTCCAAGCAGTCATGGGTATTTGTTGAGGGCTTACTGTGTGCAGAGCACTGTACTAAGCGCTTAGGTGAGTACAATACAAGAGTTAGTAGACCCTCGCCCACCAGAAGCTTACCATCTAGAGGAGGAAAAATTCATCTCCAACCTCGGTCCGTGAAAAACGAATGCATCGTGTAAGCATTCTAGACTCTAAGTTTGCTACGGGCAGGGAACGGGTCTACCAGTTCTATCGTCCTCTCCCAAGCGCTTAGTACAGTGATCTGCACTTGGTAAGCACTCAGTTAGTAGCACTGATGATTGGTGATAAACATTAAGGTCACCTAATTTGATTCACCTGTTGCCAGCCTGTTCCTTTTACTATAAATATCCTTAGAACAGTGCTCAGCGCTTAGAGCAGTGCTTGGCACAAATACTATCATCGTTATTATATTTCATATAAAGTCTTTCTTCCAAGGAGCTCTAAGTGAGTACAGGCTAGGACCAAGCTTGAAACTTCCATTCTGTTCAGTACATTTCTCTTGCGATCACTTTGGAGTCAACATTAAAATTCAAAAATCGGCCAACATCTAACTCCGCAAGTGGTGGGGCTGGGATTAGAACCCAGGTCCTTCTGTCCACTGTGCCACACTATTTCTCTATTCACTATGTGCCAAGTATTGTACTGAGGCCTGGGGAATCTGTAAGAAAGTCCAAGTGGCCACGGTCCCTATCCCACTTGAGGTTCACCGTCAAAGTGGGAGGGAGAGCGGGTTTTTAGTCGTCACCTCACAGCTTAGAGACTTTGTCCTTCCTGATTATCTTCTATCTACCCCAGTGCTTAGCGCTGTTCTTGGCAAACGTATTGAGCGCTTACCAAATACCACAATACTTATCATTAGTTAAAGAAAGTGAGGCACACGAACGCTTACTCTGTGCAGAACACTGTACTAAGCACTCTGGTAGAACCTTCGAGCCTGTACAGTTTCGGATGTAGAAGAAAACACTAGGAATTTCAGGTTCTCTTCCAGTGAGGGCGGTTCGCTATAGAGGACCTGACTATTTGCTCTTATTGTTTGTTTTTTACCTCTCTGAGCTCTGATCAGTCTCTGAGTAATTCCCATTAATGTAGTTGACGGGTACTGTCTAAATTTGAACTTATGAATTGTTTCCTGAGGAGATGGCAATGGATAAATCCTATTTCCGAGTGAGGCAGAAGAAGCTACCTGTGCAATTCACGTCTGGATGAAAAGATTGGTGGCTCTTAACTCTCTCTGGGCTAACACATCACCGGTAATGAATGTCATGGAGAAAGTTCAGGAAGTCGTGCTTAACCGAAGGAGCAGAGTGGTCGGAAATCCAAGGTACGGTAATTTAATCCTGTGCAGCAGATTGATTAGAACCCGATCAATCTATCACTAAATCGTATTTCAATCAATCGTATTTATTGAGTGCTTATTCTGTGCAAGAGATCCCCGATCTCTCCCAAACCCGTGCTCCGTCCACTAGGCCACACTGCTTCTCGGTTCTTATTAGTTCTCTGACTTTCCCGCCAATGAACGGATTTTATTCCAAGTACCGAGGACTCCAAAGGCACCTTCAATAAAAAAAAAATTCTTCCTGAAGTTTATATGAATTTTTGGTTCCCTCATAATATCACAGGACTTTTCAAAAAGACCCTTTTCATTGCTGATTTATCATGCATCTCATCTGTATTCATCTCTTGCTTATTTCTCAAGTCCCAGATGTACACTTCACAGGATAGAAGAGTGTCTTTCAGCAAACCTGGAAAGAACTCTATCCGAGCTAAGGTAGAATGTGTGAAAGGTGTGTGCTCATGTTTTTCCATGAGGAGGAACGTGAAGGTACACTTTATGCTCTTTTTCAATTAAACCGTTTCAAATAGATTGATCCGCGTTCAATAATGGGATCTTGATAGAATGTTGCCAAGAGGGGTGGTCATTCGGAATAGAAATGAGAAAATATGCTGAGGATAATAAATCTCCGGAGAGCTGGGTTTCTCGGAATGCCTGGCCGGATCCAGAATCCTTGTCAGGTGAAGGGACAAAGACTGGATGAAATGACTTGGAATCCTAGGAGAAGGCTCTTCATCTGCAGCCAAACTCCTCTGCCTGGCTTCCTAGGTGGTGACGTTTTTCAGTTTGGATAGTCAGAGGCTTATCACTTGCCAAGGAAGCTGAGAAGTAGAGAGGTCTAGAGGAAAGAGCGAGGGCCTGGGAGTCAGAGGACCTAGGTTCTAATCCTGGCTCTGCCACGTACCTGCTGGGTAACCTTGGGCAAGTCACTTTGCTTCTCTGCGCCTCAGTTACCTCATCTGTAAAAGGAGGATTAAGATGGTGAGCCCCACGTGGGACAACCTGATAACCTGTATCTATCCCAGCGCTTCGAACAGAGCTTGGCACATAGTAAGCGCTTAACAGATACCATCGTTATTATTATTATTAGCATGGTGGAAAAAGGTGGTCCTCTGGAGGTGAGGAGAGATTCAGGGAAGTGCAGACTTCCGACTGACCGACAGCCGATTCAGTCCAATTTGGCGAGCGGTTTTTTATTCGTTAACGGGAAACCAGTTGAACAAGCATGCGAGTGGAAAACACAACACACTTTTAAAAGTTTTTGCTTCTCAGGTCTTAACTCGACGACACGCCGGGGCCCGAGTAGTGCCGGGGTCCGTTTGTTAAACCGCAGCTCAGAAAACGTGAGTTCTGATGCTAAACTAAGCCAAACGAAGCTTAAATCGGCCCAAGTGCGGTTCAAGCTGTGAGTCAGGCTTCACACCTGCAAAAAAGGAGCGTGCAGTTGTTCGGAACCACCTCCGCGGCGGGTCACAGGGCTGCATGTTCCTTTCTTTCTCTCTTAGTCAGCGATACCATAATTCAGCCGGGGAGGAATAGCCTTTCTCGTGGAAGGAACTGATACATCAAAACGTAGGCTTTGGCAGCTGGGGTGAGTAGTCGGTCAGCAGAGACACCATGACGGCCTGGTAACGGGGATAAAAAAAGAGGAAGAAAAAGAAATAAACCCGGAAAACAAACCCCGCCTGGAAAAGCGTTGGTGTTTGCTCGTTGTGGGCGGGGAACGTTCCTGTTTATCGTTCTATCGTCTTCTCCCAAGCGCTCTGCGCTTTGCACACAGTTTGTGCTCGATAAGTAGGATGGAATGAGTTTAAAATATGTGGGTAAAACGCCCTTCCCCACCCCAGAAAAAAGTTATTCTACTTTGGATTTCCAAATGGAGGAGAAGGCTTCTCATGCTATTGAGAAAGAACTGAAATGTTTGATGCCATATTTCTTTTCTTTTGGGGGAATGAGTGGGTAGGAGAGGATGGAAGGGAGGGGAAATTCGGCTGATGCGATTTTGCTCGAATCCCATGTAGGTCCCGAGCATGAGTGACCAAAATGAAGGCCTTTCATTCTTTCATTCAATCGTATTGATTGAGCGCTTACTGTGTGCAGAGCACTGTACTACGTGCTTCGAATGCACAATTCGGCAACAGATAGAGACAATCCCTGCCCAACACCGGGCTCCCAGTCTAGGTCTGTAAAGTGATAGAGAGCGGGAAATGGGGGAAATGGGGAAAGCTCGTGGGCAGGGAATGTGTCGTCTTATCGTTGCATTGTACTCTCTCAAGCGCTTAGCACAGTACTCTGTGCACAGTAAGCGCTCAGAAAATATGACTGAATGAATGAAATGGCCTTTGAGCAGAAGCGGGGATGGAAACAGCTTTGGGGGCCCGGGCCAGGCAAGCCCGGGCAGAAGGGGCAACCATTCCAGAACCCCAGAGGAGCAGTGTCAGTCAGGCAGGTAGTCGTATTTACTGAGCACTTACTGTGTGCAGAGCACTGTACCAAGTTCTTGGGAGAGTACAATACAGCAATAAGCTGACACATCCCCTGCTTGTGGATAGAACCCGGGCATGGAAGTCAGGAGGATCTGGGTTCTAATCCCGACTCCCCACCTGTCTGCTGTGTGACCTTGGGCAAGTCACTTCACTTCTCTGGGCCTCAGTTTCCTCATCTGGAAAATGGGGATTAGGACTGGGAGCCCTTGTGGCAGGGATTGGGTCCAACCCAATTACCTTGTATCTACCCCAGCACTTAATACACATAGTAAGCAAATAACAAATACCACAATTATTATTATTATTATTCTCTGGAGGCTACCGGGGCGTCAAGGGCCATGCATGATAGGGCGGCCCGACTAGAAACACGTAATCCTGACTGCTTGAAATCTCTTTTCTTGCATGGCCCCGTGCTTGTTAGGCACTCACTCTGTGCCACGCACTGTTCTAAGCACTGAGGTAGATGTGTTAATCAGGTTGGACACAGTCCCTGTCCCCGATTGGGCTCACGCTCTTAACCCTCATTTTTTCCTCTGGTTCCTCGTGGTGGGCAGGGAATGTGTCTATCGTTGTACTCTCCCAAGCGCTTGATACAGTGCTCTGCGCCCAGTAAGCGCACAATAAATATGACCGATTGAATGAATAAGCGGTTGGGCCCAAGTCCATAGAGATTCGGATTTGATTTAAACATCTTGAGCCCGGAGCCTTTTGCGGCAAAGGAAATCTCAGTTTCCCCTCTTTGCCTCATGAAGGTCACCTTGGGGGAGGGGCTGAAGTTTTCTTTAGCCCAACAGTGAGACCGATTTTCCAGAAAATTCTAACTCAGAAACGGACATCGATCGGGTACACAACCGCAGCGCGCTTCCAGGACTGTGGACTGAGGACGGCCTTGGTGGTTTATAATGTTTGGGGGCAGTTTCCATGCAGATGTGGCAGCTGAACCTTTCCGAGGGAAAGCCGCCTGGCTAGCCCAAGCAGAGAAAAGAATGCAGAGAGCCGTCTGGTTTAGAAGCCGAGAAAGGCCAAACCGTGACACGGGAGCCAGGGAGCTAATTCGTTTGTGACCGTTCATATCCTCCAGGGCCGGAGCAGAAATAGATTTATCACAGCCAATCAAGGATGGTCGCAATGAGAATAGGAACTTGATTTAAAGCCCGAGATCTGAAGAGAAGTTTGTTTAAAGGTCGCGGAACGTGGCATCTTAGGTAAAGCACCACTGTAAATACACGCTAATTGGTCCTTTTTCCGTCTTCCTAACGTCATGGAAATCAGTCTTGGAAAGATTACAATAGGCAGAGAGTTGAAAAAAATCCTAAATTATCTTTAGGTTTAAGTGGATACCACCTCCAACCCCCACATTCACTCATTAATTCAATCACACTTATTGAGCACTTACTCCCATACTAAGCGCTTGGGAGAGTGTAATAGAACCATAAACAGACACATTCCCTGCCGGCAATGAACTTACAGTCCAGAGGGGGAGATAGATGTTAATATAAACCCCCGAAGCCCTCACCTGCCCTGTAAAATCTGAGACCATCAAGCTATAAACAGTCGGGTTAGCTCACCGTGAACATTTTAAAGGTTTCTTCAGGAGCAAAACAGGTGGTATAGAGCATAGCGCTAGGCATATTAGTCACATGCTTTTTTCCGTCTTCGAGGTGGCTTACCATGATCGTCCACTTCCTGTTTTCAGCCTCTGGGAAGACCAGCGATCTCGGAGAATAGAAGACCTCGTCGTCGACTTCCTCGGGCTTCCTGGGTAAGCAGTGCAGAAACGTCCAGTTGGGAGCAGCCGCTTTTCCAGTCTAAAAATAAAAAATTATCTTACTTGTGAAGCGCTTACTGCGTGCCAGGTGCCATACTAAGCGCTGGAGTAGATACAAGCGAATCGGGCTGGACGCAGGCCCTGTCTCACGTGGGGCTCCCACTCATCCCCATTTTACAGATGAGGTGACGGAGGCCCAGAGAAGTGAAGTGACTTGCCCGAGGTCAGATAGCAGACATGTGGCCGATCCGGGATTAGAACCCGGATCCTTCTGACTCCCAAGACCGGTTTACGGAATGTGAAGAGGCCGAAAAAGGCAGAGGTATAGTTTATTAAGCTCCTCGTGGGAGGGGGACATGTCTACCAACTCCTGCTATATTGTACTCTCCCGAGCTCTGCCCACAGCAGGTGCTCAGTAAATACCATTGATTGATTGATTGGTAATTCATTAGCCAAAAGCACGACTTCTACACTGTTGTTCTTCGACGTGTCAGTTCGGTGGGAACCTTAAGATAGCAAATTTTAAAAAGGTAACGGCAGCTTTTGCGGATAGAAATCGCCCCCCTCACCCCCCATCCCGAGACTCTAAGCTCACTGTGGGCAGGTAACGTGTTTATTGTTGCAGGGTACTCTTCCAAGCGCTTAGTACAGTGCTCTGCATCCATTAAGCGCTCAATAAATACGATCGAATGATTGAATGAAAGAAAAGAAGCCCCCCAAATTGGCCAGAACTGACCATCGTCCTTGCCAGTTGAATTCCCTTCAACGTCCTATTTCAATCGAATGAAACCTGGGACCGAAAAACATTCTGTCGATAATAATACGCTCTGCCAGAAAAGTGTATGTTGAATCGTAATAGCTCCATCTTAAACCACAGTGTGATTTTTTAAGATCACACAGACATGAGAGATAATTTCCCAAAACGGGTTGCAGCATTTTAAATGGCATTTAAATGTATTTGTTAAAAACAATCTAGAGAATGAGCATGGGAATCATCTCAATTGCAGGGCTGAGAAGCAGGTACGAAGCATAAGCTCAATTTTCTCCGTAGAGGAAACGCGGTGGCAATTTTAATTTTCCCCAGCCGTTATTTTCAGAAAAAAAGAAAAAAAAAGAAAAAAAGGGCAGTATATAACAGCTGTTTATCCATTGATAGAGAAGCAGCGTAGCCTAGTGGGAAGAGCCCAGGACTGAGATTCAGAAGACTTGGATTCTTAGTTGTCTGCTGTGTGACCTTGTCACTTGGCTTTTCTGTTCCTCAGTGTCCTCATCTGAAAAATGGGGATGTAATAGCTGTTCTCCTTCCTCTTTAGACTTAGGGCCCCAGAGTCCCAAGCACCATGCTTGGAACACAGTGAGAGCCTAAAAGTTCTCTGGGCCTCGGTGACTTCATCTGTAAAATGGGGATTAGGACCGTGAGCCCCAAGTGGGACATGGACTGTGTCCATCCCGATTAGCTTCTATCTTCCCCAGTGATCAGTCCGGTGCCCGATGCGTAGTAAGCGCTTTAATAAATACCACAATTATTATTAAATCAATCTAAATGGTCTGTGTTTGTGCCCTAACCCCGAAGGCAGATTTTTTTGGTTTAAGAATAATTAAGAGAAGCAGCTTGGTCTAGTGGAAAGAGCCGGGCCCTGAGAATCAGGGTACCTGGGTTCTAATCCTTGCTCCACCCCTTGTCTGCTGGGTTAACTTGGGCGAGTCACTTAACTCCTCTGTGCCTCAGTTACTTCATCTGAAAAGTGGAGATTAAGACTGTGACCCCGACATGGGATAGGGATTGGGTTCGACCTAATTCTTGTTTTACGCTGTTGAGTCGTTTCCAACCCATAGCGACTCCATGGAGATGTGCCATCTGCTCTTCATCTGCAATCGTTCCGGTAGTGGATCCATAGAGTTTTCTTGGTAAAGATATGGAAGTGGTTTACCATTGCTTCCTTCCGCGCAGGAAACCTGAGTCTCCGCCCTCAACTCTGTCCCGTGCCGCTGCCGCCCAGCATAGGTGAGTTTTGCCTTGGAGCAGATGGCCTTCCACTCGCTAGCCACTGGCCAAGCTGGGAATGGAATGGACAGGTCTCTGCTTGAACCGCCCTCCCGGAGCCGAGAATGGTAGAAGACTGGAAACTCTCCAGGTGCCATCCTCGGGGCGGGGCGGGGGAAGTCAACCTAATTATCTTGTATCTCTCCCAGTGCTTAGTATAGTGCCTGACACATAGAAATTGCTTAATACCATTTTATTCACTAAAATAATGATAATGGGAATGGTATCTGTTAAGCACTTACTATGTGCCAAGCACTGTACTAAGCACTGGGGCAGATGGCAGATAATCAAGTCCCACGAGGGACGCACAATCTAAAAAGGAAAAACGGGTATCGAATCCCCATTTTGCAGATGAGGGACCGGAAGCACAGAGAAGTTAAGTGACTTGCCCAAGATCACAAAGCAGGCAAGTGGTGGTGCTGGGATTAGAACCCAGCTCCCCTGACGCCCAGGGCCCCTTCTCTTTCTTTTTCACAGTTTAATCCCTTAAACTGTAAAATGGGGATTCGATACCTGTTCTCCCTCCTACTCAGACTGTGAGCCCCATCTGAGAAAGGGACTGCGTCCAACCTAATTAATTTTTGTACCTACCCCAGCGCTTAGAACAGTGTCTGACATCTAGTAAGCGCTTAACAAATGCCATATAACCAAAGGAAGGACCATTTTTTTCTGCCCAAAGTGACTGGAAGATTGGGTGGGACAACCCTGTATAAATTAAATGAATGAATCTGGTCAGAACCGTCATGACCTACCTTCATTGTAATCTGGTACCCTTGAAAATCCCGAAGCCTCTTTTTCTTCTCCTCTTCCTGGCCCATGCTCACCCACGTGTCTGTAATTAAGACGTTACTTCCCCGGGCCGCTTCCAGCGGGTCATACGACATAGACATCTTGGTTCCGTTCTAGGACGGATGACAGAGGGGAGATGAGACAGCTTCTTTGGAAAAACACCGGCAATCGGGTCGACTGAAAAATGTAAAGACGGTACCTCTTTGGCATACTGTTCAGCTACTTTGGTGATATCGGGATCTGGTTCGTAACCCTGTCAAAATAGAGTTCACCGTTAGAACTGATGTGACATTTATTTAATTATTACGGTGTTTGTTAATGATAATAATTGTGGTATTTGTTAAGCGCTTACTGTGTGCCAGGTAACGTACTGGGGTGGGTACAAGCAAAATGGGTTGGACAGAGTTCCTGCCCTATGCGAAGCTCACTGTCTCAATCCTCATTTTACAGATAAGGTAACTGAGGCCCCCGAGAAGTGAAGTGACTTGTCCAAGGTCACACAGACAAGTGGCGGTGGTAGAATTAGAACCCACAGCCTTCTGACTTCCTGGCCCGTGCTCCACTACGCCATGGTGCCCAGAGACCCACTCCAAAAACTTTAAAAGGAGAAATGATTCTCCCTTACGTGTAAGCCTTGCACTTGGGAGGAAAGAGTGGAGGTTCTTTTCTCATAGCTCAGTGAGCAAAGTTAGCTCACATCATTGGCCTTTTAACAAATTATTATTGTAGAACTGAGATTTGTCAGAATCTTCCTCTAGAATCATTTCAAAATCACAACTTGTGGTGGTTTGGGGAGGAATCTTATAAACAACAAAATGGTTTTTTGGGGGGGAAAAAATATAAGCCTCTTAATTGGGGCGCAGGGAGACAGATTAACTGTGGCTTTCGAGACCTTTCATTATCGAGTACAAATGCAATAGATCTTTTAGCTTAATCATTAAAGGAGGCAATAATACTAATAACTGCAGATTTATGAATTAATAGATCGACTCCAGCAATATTCGAATTCTCTGATGATTAAAAAAAACTACTCAATTCAAAATTTAACGAGTTTTTCAAGTTCTTTATCATTTAAACGAGTTCCTGCCTAAGAACAATGCCAACAATTGCTTTTAAAATTCATTTTTTTGTTCAGTGGTAATAAAAAACATCTTAGCACCCAATAAAAATGCCTAAATCCATTCTGAAAGAGTAAAAGCTTTTTCAGGAGAACTTCTCCATAAGAATAAATATTGGATATATATGTTTTATCAAAGAAAATCAAATGTTAGGTCTTTCACTGATTCAGCACCCTTCTGCAGGGGAAATCCCACCTAAATATTAATAGTTTTTTGGCCACCCCTGAAGGAGTGATGGGGAGGAGAACCAGCCCAGGCTCACAGTCTTCATCCCCATTTCACAGCTGAGGTAAAGGAGGCACAGAGAAGGAAAGTGGCTTGCCCAAGGACACACAGCAGACAAGTGGCGGATCGGGGCCTAGAACCCATGACCTTCCGACTCCCTGATTATTCTGCATCTACCCCAGCACTTTGGTCAGTGCTTGGCATACAGAGAGTGCTTAACGAATAGCCCGATTAAGAAATAGCACCATTCTTCTTATTATAGTCTTTGTGTCTCTTCTTTGGTTCTCCCACTCCAGACCGTAAGCTCCTGGCGGGAAGGGATCGTACCTACCAATTCCGTTATCTTGTTCTCTCCCAAATGCCTAGTTCAGTGAGAAGCGACTTAGCCTAGAGGATAGAGCACGGGCCTAGGAGTCAGAAGGACCTGGGTTCGAATCCCAACCGGCTCTGCCACTTCTCTGCCGTGTGACCTCGGGCAAGTCGCTTTACTACCTCTGTGCCTCAGTTCCCTCATCTGTAAAATGGGGATTCAGATAGTCTCATGACTGGGTCCAACCTGATTACCTGTTACATACCTCAGCGCTGACAACGGTGCCTGGCGCGTAGTAAGCATTTAAGAAATTCCATTTAAAAAACGTAAAGAAAGTAAGCACTCAATAAATAGAATCGGTCGAAAAGCGTTGACCTCTCCTTGGGCCATCCTCCCACCCGTCTCCGCTAGGGGCCCTGCACCAGATGGGCTGGGATTGATTTCCTTTTCCAGTCGGAATTAATTCCCAGAGTAAATGCAGATGAGAAACTCTCACCGTCCTCTCTGTGGAGCCTTGCCTCCAATGGCGGAGGTTATTATTGGTCCAGGTAACTGTCACTGATGCAGTTTGAGTCAGTCAGTCATATTTATTGAGCACTCAATGTGTGCAGAGCACTGTCTAAGCACTTGGGAGAGTACAATATAATACTATAACAGACGCATTTCCTGCCCACAGCTAGTTTACAATCTAGAGCGGGGGACGGACATTAATAGAAATAAATAAACGACAGATATGCACATAGCCAGTGTGGGGCTGGGAGAGGGGATGAAGAAAGGGAGCAAGTCAGAATGAAACAGAAGGGAGTGGGAGAAGGGGAAAGGAGAGCTTAGTCAGGGAAGGCTTCTTGGAGGAGATGGGCCTTCGATAAGACTTTGAATCCGGGGTGGGGGAGAGTCATCGTCTGTCGGATATGAAGAGGGAGGATGTTCCGGGCTAGAGGCAGGACGTGGGTGAGAGGTCGGCGGAGAGATAGACGAGTTGGAGGCACAGTGAGAAGGTTGGCATTAGAGTAGTGGGTTGGAGTAGGAGAGCAGCGAGGTGAGGTGGGCGGGGGGACGAGACCATCGTCTGCTTTGAAGCCAATGGTGAGGAGTTTCTGTTTGATGTGGAGGTGGATGGGCGACCGCAGGAGGTCCTGGAGGAGTGGAGAAACGTGGCCTGAACGTTTTCGGAGAGGAGCGATCTAGGCCGCAGAGCGAAGTGCGGACTGCAGTTGGGAGGGACAGGAGGCCGACAGATCAGCGAGCCCTAATGTTCCAGATGAGCAAGTCAGCCGGCCGAGCCGGGGAGAGCCGCCCCCCCTTACCTTCGGGGTAGCAACCTGGAGATGCATCCCGAATTTAGCCGCGCTCATCATGATGGAATGCAGGATGTTGTTTCCATCTCCGATCCAGCTCAGCGTCAGGCCCTTCAGGTAACCGTAATGTTCCTGCAGAGGCAAGCCACACAGTCGCATTATTTATTATCGATTAATTATGGTATTTGTTAAGCTCTTACTACATGCCAGGTGCTGTTCTAAGCCCTGGAGTAGATACAAACGCCTGTCCCACACAGGGCTCGCAGTCTTCATCCCCATTTTCTGGATGAGGTGACTGAAGCCCAGAGAAGTGAAGTGACTTGCCCAAGGTCACACGGCAGACAAACAGAGGAGCTGGGATTAGAACCCAGGTCCTCCTGACTCTCGTGGTCTTTGTCCACTTTGACCACGCTGCTTCTCCCTAACGTGTGGGGCGTCTCCGCCTAGGGTGCCGTACAGACAGGCGGGATCTCAGCCTCAGTTCGCCACATTTTCAACGACGTGTCGGCCTCAGCTTAGGCAGCCAAATATTTTGACAATCTCAGTAGCGAAATCGGGATTCGTCCCCCGGCTCCAGGAATCGGAGCAGCTGCTCTCTGGTATTTGTGGCTGTCACGTGGAATCGCCTTACATCCTTTTGGGTCCAAGAATGCTGGAGGACTCCCTTTCAAGTCTGTCGTGGTAGGTCATCACCCATATCTGACATGTCTGCTGTGTGATCTTGGGCAAGTCACTTCATGGAGAAGCAGCGTGGCTTGGTGGCAAGAGCACGGGCTTGGGAGCCAGAGGTCATGCGTTCTAATCCCGGCTCCGCCACTTGTCAGCTGTGTGACTTTGGGCAAGTCACGTCACTTCTCTGTACCTCAGTTACCTCATCTGTAAAATGGTGATTAAGGCTGTGAGCCCCATAACCTTATGTCTATCTCAGCGCTTAGAATAGTGCTTGGCACATAGTAAACACTTAACAAATGCCATTATTAATTTGTTATTATTCTCTGTAAATTCCCTCATCTGTAAAATGGGGATGGAGACCGTGAGCCCTACGTGGGACAGGGACAGTGCCCAACACATAGTAAGGGCTTCACAAATGCCATAATTATTCTTATTATGTGCAGAGAAAGATCTCCTCTTAGGTTGGTGCTATCGTGCATCGAGCTCGCCTCAGAATTAAAGTGTTCCTCCCGTGCCCCCCACAGCCCATCCTGCAGTCATTATAAACACCAAAAAGACCACAGAACTGGAATTCAGAAGACTCGGGGTCTGGTGATATGACCTTTGAGGTAAAGTCCCAGAATTTCAATTTAGATCCAGTTTGTGTAGCTGGGCTGATTTTCCTTTGAATGGAAAAGCATCAGTCAATCAGTGGTATTTATTGAGCCCTATTAGGGGGCAGAGCACTGTACTAAGTGCCTGGGATAGTACAACACGACAATCTAACAGACACATTCCCTGCTCCAAAGCAGACTGGATTAGCCGTATAATCTCCTGACGGATTTCAACTCCGCCAAGACTGTAGCGCTACCAAATATCTCGTTTAAACCGGATCCCCCTCATCTTAAAAAAACAAAACCTTTCTACAGAATTCAATTCTTTGAAATAGACATGCGAAAAGAAAAAAAGCCCAAATAACCCAAACCACTTTTTCCTGAAGCCGCTACAGCATAATGTGGTTTTCTCCCGAAAGGTTAGTGGAAGGTCTTGGCGGGGCAGAGATAATTGAGTACCTGGAGAGTGAGGTAATCTGCCAAGATCTGGATAGGATGATATAAATCAGACAACCCGTTGATTATCGGTATGGAGGCCTCCTTTGCCAGCAGGTCCAGATCAGACTGTTTATAAACCCGGGCCAAGACTGCATCCGTCATTCCAGACAACACTCTGAAGTAGACGGGAGAAATGGAAATAGAAAAGTTAAATCGGGGGCAGAGTGTTCCGTGATAGGCGATGAAGACATAGCAGCGAGCGTTCTTGAATCATGTCTTCCGGTATCTTAAGCCCTCGCGGCACCAGTAAGATCTACTTGAAGGCAATTACCAGAGGGTATAAAGAGAGTTTATTGGATGATGTGCCAAATAATTCAATCAGTTGGTTATTTAATTCCAGCTGTTGGACGTGGCACCGTCTTGGAGCGCTCTGAAGGATGTGGAGACGGTTTCCAGATGTTCGGTTGGCATCCCACACTCCACACGTGACCCAAAGACGTCATCTCCCTCCTGCCTTAGCAGCAGCCCCGCCTCTTGTGGGAAGCTCGTTGCGGGCAGGGAATGTGTTTGTTTATTGTTGTATTGTACTCTCCCAAGCTCCCTTTCAGGGTCGCACCTGGAGAGCTTCCAGTCCTCTACCAGTCTCGGCTGTGGGAGGGAGAGTCGAGCGGAGGCCTGTCCATTCCATTCCTAGCTTCACCAGTGGCTAGCGAGAAGAAGGCCATCTGCTACAAGTCAAAACTCACCCGTGTCGATAGGGACCGTGTCCAAGATGATCATCTTTATCTACCCCAGCACTGTAGAGTCAGTTCGGTCAAAGTCCCTGTCCTCCAAAGGAGCTCACAGCATAAGTAGGGCAAAGCAGGTATTGAATCCCCATTTTCCAGATGAGGTAACTGAGGCACAGATCAGTGAAGTGACTTGCCCAAGATCACACAGCAGGGAAATGGTCGAGCCGGGATTAGAATCCAGCTGCTATCACTGCCAGATCCGTGCTCTTCCCACTAGGCCCAGCCGAATATCACCCACGTCAACATATTTCGATTTCAGAAAGATCGATCAAGAACAATCTGGCCCAGCCTGTTTGTAATCCAAAAACTTCTCTGGAGTTGACGACCCTCACCGAAGGTCAACTGTACCCAGGGATGGAGGTGTGATCAAAAAGGCCAAAGGATAACCCTCGATCCCAACAATATGGTGCCCACAAAAATGGTTGTCTATGGTGTCTGTGGGCTTTTGGTCTATGACACCATGCTTAGCTTAGTCAGTCAGTTGTATTTATTGAGCACTACTGTGCTCAATTGGCATAGCACTGTACTAAGCATTTGGGAGACTACAATATAATAATATATGAGACACATTCCCTGCTCACAACGAGCTTACAGTCTAGAAGAGGAGACAGACATTAATATAAGGAAATAGAATAACAGATAAGGACATAAATGTGGTGGGGCTGGGAGGGGGGATGAATAAAGGGAGCAAGTCAAGGCGGCGCAGAAAGGAGCGGGAGAAGAGGGAGGGCTTAGTCAGGGAAAGCCTCTCGGAGGAGACGGGCCTTCGATGAGGCTTTGAAGAAGGGAAGAGTAATTCTGTCGGATATGAAGAAGGAGGGTGTTCCAGGCCAGAGGTAGGAGGTGGGCGAGAGATCGGCGGCGAGATAGACGAGTTCGAGGTACAGTGAGAAGGTTAGCAAGCATTAGAGGAGCCAAGTGTGTGGGCTGAGTTGTAGCGGGAGAGCAGCGAAGTAAGTTAGGAGGGGGCAAGGTGACTGAGGGCTTTAAACCCAAGGGCGAGGAGTTTGTGTTTCAAACTAAACCTCATTTCCAACTCCGATTAACCTTTAAAATGCATTTGCTTTAGCCCAAGACCCTCATGTTGGACATACATCAAGAAGTTGGGGTGGGTAGCAGGCGGCTGGTAGTAGTGAAGGATAACTCGTCTACTACCACAGGCAGGAACCAAATGTTCCTATCTCCGTGTAGCAGAAAAGGAAGTACCGTGAGCAGAACTCAAACTGGGTTATTATGAAGCGAGAGAATATTTAAAGCATGTGCCCTTTCTTTCGTCGCACTTCCAAAAGACGAGCCTCCTTCAGAGGTTTTGATCGGGGCTTTAAAACGGAGGGGAGGCGGCTTAAAGCCCGGATCCCTTTTGAATGCTCTCGTGATGCCCCTGTAGATAAAGCCTTGTCAGCATTTCCAGCGTGAGGGATTTAATAACTCGGCAAGGAATCGTTCCTCTGGGATTTACAGAAGCTTTAAGTTAAAAAAAAAAATCCCAGAAATTTCTGTTGACAGAGTAATAAGCAGTAATTGCCTCATTAAGGGTAATTATGAGTTCTTTCTCCTGGGAAAATTCAGCATAGGGGACTGATCCTTACTCTTGACCGCCCCCCTCGGCACTGAATGATAATAATAACGGGAATAACGTTATTCGTGCTACTATTTGTTAAGCGCTTGCTATGTGCTAAGTGGTGGACGAGATACAGGATGATCAGAGCTGACACAATCCTTGTTCTACATGGAGCTCACAGTCTAATGGGGCGAGAGAAGAGATATTTAGTCCTCTGTCTCTCACCTCCCCACCAGCCAAAATGGGACCCTCTTTCAGAGTTCACTCTGCCCCTTGTTTCTCATTTGACGGGGACTTGTGAGCGTTTTGAGGACGATGAGGCTAGCAAAGCCTTAAATATTTGTCTTTTTTTCCATGGCCAAGCTCTGTGGCAAGTGCTGCGATAGATATAACACCATCAGATCAGATGCAATCCCTGACCCACTTGAGAAGCATGACCCACACTGAGAAGCAGTGTGGCTTAGAGGAAAAAACATGGGTTTGGGAGTCAGAGGTTGTGGGTTCTAATCCTGGCTCCGCCCCTTGTCAGCTGTGTGACTTTGGGCAGGTCACTTCACTTCTCTGGGCCTCACTTACTTCATCTGGAAAATGGGGATTCAGACTGTGAGCTCCACGTGGGACAACCTGATTACCTTGTATCCACCCCAGCGCTTAGAACAATGCTTGGCAGATAGTAAGCGCTTAACAAGTACCATCATCATCATCATCACAAGGGGCTCACAGTCTAAGGGGGAAGATAACAGGTATGTTATCCCCAATTTACAGATGAGGAAACCGAGGCCCAGGCAGCTTAAGTGACCTGCCCGAGGTCAAACAGCAGGCAAGTGGCCTTTCTTTGGAGGGATCCAATGCCATTGAAAGGGAGAAAGGAAATTTGAGAAGACTGGGTCTAAGGCCAAGAATGCACATAGGCTATGAGTTGCTGGTCTTCAGGGAAGAGTCCTCCTTTGGCAAATTATCAATCAATTAGTGGGATTTAATGAGCTCTTGTGCTTGAGAAAGTATAATGCAATAGAGTTGCTGAGCACATTCCCCACCCTCCCCCCCCCCCCGCCCCATGGACCATATATTCTAGTTGTTTCCGGGGACAAATACGTTTCACAAAAAACCTAAAAATATGGGTAGTAAGCCATAGCATGGACACCTAGTAAGCACTTGACAAATGCAGTAATGGTCAATCATTATTAAAGGAGAAAGTGGCAAATGAATTCCACTTTTCCCCCACTGTAGCCAAAATGTAAAGTCATCCGTGTTGGAAATGGAGGATTTACCAACCGCGAAGTGTCTGTGAGGCTTTCGTTAACTCCAAGATGGATATCTTGTGTGGTGAGAAAGCAGGGATGTCCTCCAAGAAGAGCAAAGCCTGGGGAGAAAAAAAACAAGTTAAAGTTCAATGACAGGTGGCAAGAAATAGATCATGCACCAGTAAGGCTCACAATTTAAGTTACTTCAGGAGGAAACCAGGACGTGGGTTAGTAATTCTCGGGCTGAATTTGAGGCAAGAACGAGTTAATTCAGGCAAAAACCCCACAGTCAATCATATTTATTGAGCACATTTCTAGATGGTATTTGTCAAGCACTTACTCTGTGCCAGACACTGAGGTAGATACAAGCTAATCAGAGAAGCAGCATGGTGTAGTGGATAGAGCCTGGGCCTGGGAGTCAGAAGGTCCTGGGTTCTGATTCCACCTCTGCCACTTGTCTGCAGTGGGACTTTGGGCAGATCACTTCACTTCTCTGTGTCTCAGTTACCTCATCTGTAAAATGGGGATTGCCCCATTTGGGACAGAGACCGTGTCCAATCCAATTTGCTTGTATCCACCCCAGCCCTTAGTACAGTGCCTGGCACATAGTAAGCGCTTAACAAATACCATAAGTATTATTATTATATTTTCTAGGTGGAACATGTTGGGGTGAAATACTCTTTTCTTTACCACATGGTATATCTATGTCCGTCTTGCTTCTGTGGCTTCGGCGTGGGATACGGGCAAATGACTGTCAGTAGAAGGCAAGCGGTGATCTTACATTTGTACTTTGGGAAAACAGAGATTTCTGAAATGAATGCTATTTTAGAGTGATGAATCATTTTGGCTAGACAGTATAAATTTCAAACCCCAGAAAATAGCTATCAATCTATTATAGATGTTCATCATATTAAACTGACAGTCAGTTTGATTCACCAATCAAAAACAAGGTGTAATACATTAATGGCTCCAATCTGGTGAGAAAGGAATGAACTGCTCTTTTTTCTTTTTAATGGAATTTATTAAGCATTTACTATGTACCAGGGACTGTACTAAGCAATGGGGTAGATACAAGTCCGTCATGTTGGACAGAGTCTCTGTTCCACATGGGGCTTTCAGTCTTAGTCCCCATTTTACAGATGAGGTAATTGAGTCACAGAGAAGTGAAATGACTTGCCCAAGCTTACGCAGCAGACAAGTGGCAGGGCTGGAATTAGAATCCTCCTGACTCCTTGGCCCGTGCTCTATCCACAAGGCCACTGCTGTTTCTCCGTGCTTAGTACAGCGCTTGGCACATAGTAATTCTAATCCCGGCTCAGCCACTTGTCTGCTGTGTGATTTTAGACAAGTCACTTCACTACGCCTCAGTTCCCTCATCTGTAAAATGGGGATTGAGACTATGAGCCCCATGTGGGACAGGAACAGTGTCTAACCCGTTAGCTTGTATCCACCCCAGCGCTTAGGACAGAGCCTGGCACATAGTAAGTGTTTAACGAATGCCATTATTATTACTGTTATTATAGTAAACACTTAGCAAACTCCATGACTATTATATCTATCATTATTATGAAGATTTGCACGTTCAAAGCTGAGCTCAACTGGCTTCTCAGTGCATGTTATAGCCTGACTACCTTCTCTCCCTTGTAAGGTTTTGAACACCAAACACAGGACTCCAATGAGAGACTTGGGAAAATAGTAACCAGTTGGTAAACTCGACACAAATCACAGAAAACTACCGAATCTGATTTCTCACCTGTTTCCGTAGACAGCCTCGTTCTTGTGCTTCTTTTCTCAAAAATCATCCCTAAGGACTTCCCTTGCAGTAAAGGCAAATACTGGAAAGAAATCATAAAAAGAAAATTAGAAAATCCCTCACTGGCGGATGCTATTCCAGAGATAATGACGTGCTAAAATCTGCAGAATTCAAGCACCAAAATTCTCAGTGGCTTCAATTTGAGTGTTTCAGGTAGAAGTGTTTCCGTGCCCTAAAATGTCCAGACATGATGCCATTGCTTTTTTTTTTTTAATGGTATTTGTTAAGCGCTTACTATGTGTCAAAAACTGTTCTAAGTGCTGGGGTAGGTGCAAGTTGATTAGGTCAAACACAATCCCTGTCCCCTATGGGGCTCACGGTCTCAGTATGAGGGAGAACAGATATTGAATCCCCATTTTACAGTTGAGGAACTGAGATGAAGTGAAGTGAAGTGACCTTCTCCAAGGCACACTCAGCAAGCAATTGGCAGGGTCAGGATTAGAACCCAGGTCCCCTGGCTCCCAGGCCCATGCCCTTTCCACTAGGCCACACTGCTTCTTTTGACTCCTCACCTCAGGATTTTAATGAAGCTTGGGCTCTAAAAGAGCCACTGCTCTCTCGCAGTGTGGCTCAGTGGAAAGAGCCTGGGCTTCGGAGTCAGAGGTCATGGGTTCGAATCCCAACTCTGCTGCTTGTCAGCTGTGTGACTGTGGGCAAGTCATTTAACTTCTCTGTGCCTCAGTGACCTCATCTGTAAAATGGGGATTAACTGTGAGCCTCACGAGGGACAAACTAATGACCCTGTATCTACCCCAGCGCTTAGAACGGTGCTCTGCACATAGTAAGCGCTTAACAAATACCAATGACTGCACATCCTGCTGGTCTACCTGCAGCAACTGTCTCCCAGTTTGCAGTCAAGAATTCATCACACCCCATCTTTAAAACATTTCCTCTGCCCCTCGTTGCTTTCAGTTTTCTGAATTCAGCTCACCTTAAGGTTGCGTTCTTCTGCTGTCTTCTGTTCTATATAATCGATCCAAAATGATGATGGGGCAAAGCAGGTTGGTGTAGGCAACTCATTAAAACTGTCATGGGCCAAAGTAGGCAGAAAAGAAGACTTTGGGCCAGGAAGGGGTGTTAACTCACTGGGGGCCTATTCAATGTAGCATCTGGGAAGGGCGATACAAGAGACCCAATCTTAAATGCTTTCTTACTTTCTTCCTTCTCCCCATCTTTTTTTTTTCCTTAACCTTTGTTTTTAATCGGGCTCCCCTTATTGCTAGATTCAGCTCCCTCTTTTGGGGTTGCAAATATTCTGCCAAATAATTGGGGCAAATATGTGAGCTCGTTGTGGACAGGGAATGTGTCCATTTAGTGTCATATTGTGCTCTCTCAAGCACTTAGTACAGTATTCTGCACACAGTAGGTGCTCAATAAATGTGATCGAATGAATGAATGAGTCGATACAGTAATTGCCAACAGTGCGGATTTACATACCCAGTAGATATTCATTCGGTTGTATTTATTGAGCACTTACTGTGGGCAAAGCACCGTGCTAAGCGGTTGGGAGAGTACAATAAGACGGCAAACAGACACATTCCCTGCCCACAGCGAGCTCACAGTCTAGACATATCCCTTGTCGTTCTTTGGAATATTCCCGTCTGTCCTCAGACCAGCCTTTGTCCATTCAAAGACAGTGCATTCCCTCTGAATGAGTGGTTTGCTTATTGGCCATAATCTGGGCATTTGAGAGTTTAGAAACATATCTTTTTTTTCCATTTTCTTCCTTTTCTATATGGTTCTTAAAAGATAGTCTTTCTTGCCCCACCCAAGTGGGTTGAACAAACCCCAGATGGAAATTTTACATACCTCTCCTTTCTGCTTTATCCTGTGTTTCAGATCTGCAGATACCCAGAGAATGTACTTAATTTCTTCAGCGGTAAAATTTTTTAGGGTTAAGAGGTCACGCCCTTTCAGCCCCACATTATTTTGGATGGCTTGTCCACATCTGCATTAAGAAAAAAAGTCATTAAAAATAAATGCCATGCTCCAAAGTGATTTTTTTTTGGCTTTTCCTTCATAAAAGTCATGACAAATCCATGTGACTTCATGTAACTCCACTAAAATTAATGCATTTAGATACAACTGAGAAAGCTGCAATTGGAATTTTCGCAACCTGAGATTCCAGTGGTTATTAAAATTCGGGAAGAATGTGAAGGAAAAAGAGAGACAGAGGGACTCCTAGGCATATGAACCCAGAATCTGCTTAGAGCAAATTATAAGCAGGCTAACCACTCTATAAACCGGGCCAAAATTATTCCTCCATTACTCACAGTGTAGTTTCTGTAGACAGAAATGATTATTTTCTGTCAGGAGGAATTACACATTACCTAGGGCACATTTTGAGGCACTGCATTTATTAAATATTAATTTTTCCTTGGAAAAGGGACACCGCCACAAATGGACAACTGCAAAATCTTGGCCAAAGTACAAAGCGGTCTTTAGGTTTTTCTGCTTAATGGTATATGTTAAGCAGGTACTATGTGCGAAGCACTGTACTAAATATCGGGGTAGATTACAAATTAATGAGGTTGACCACAGCCCGTCTCCCACATGGGGCTCACAGTCTTCATCCCCATTTTACAGATGAGGTAACTGAAGCATAGAGAAGTGAAGTGACTTGCCCAGGGTCTCACAAGTAGAACCCAGGTCCTCTGACTCCCAGGCCTGGGGATCTTTCCACTGTGCCGCGCTGCTCCTCTTAGAGAAACGCTGAGGAGCAACTCTTCAAAGCAACCGAATACTTTGGCTACCTTTTAGAGCGATTTGGCCTGCAACATTTTTCTGGTGTTTGCGTGGGTGTTTGTGGGTACGTATGAGTGTGTGCAGACACTTTCAGGAATATATACAAACTTGAATACTTGAATATACCGCTACTCTTGGAAAATCACTCTTCCCATGTGGTTGAATGTCCAGATTTGGAATCAAAAGTGCCGTCTACACTATGCACGCTTAAAGACTGTCCTTTGCCTCTGTCATTTGACAGCTTGTTCGATTTTCAACTCTAGCTTCATAGCACACAGGTGACAGCCAGCAGAATAAAAGCCGGTCACATCATCTCTCTTCACTGCCTCCGACCAAGCTGCGAACACGATCGGTGGCATTTATCGAGCACTTTACCATGTGCACAGCACTGTCCTAAGCACTTTGGGAGAGGTCAGTACAATAAAGTTAGTAGAGACGTTCCTTGCTCACAGTGTGGAAGTGTCAACCTTTCATTTTGAGTGCGGGAGAGAGGACCGGCTAAGAGAAGACAGGTTTTCCAAGAGTTAACCGGGCCAGAAACCACCATTTTGGGTTCTTTCAGTCCTGACTGGAAGCTCCCGGGATGAACAAAGCCTGGAACGCCAGTCATGGCACTCTGGGGTCCCGTCCCTTCCGTGTCCCTGTGGAGCAACCATCTATGTTGCCAGGGGCCTTAACACCGTTTTTACTGAATGCTTACTGTATGCAGAACGTTGTCCTAAGCGCCGGCAGAGCACAACAGAACCTAGCTGGTAGCCATGTTCCTGGCCCACAAGGAACTTATCGTTTACAGGATAATCTCACTTAAAACAAAGATAAAAACACTGATTATTAAGCAAGCGATCGCTTGACAGGGCGACAAGATTTCAGATGGCAAGCACAAAAATAGGCTCATGTCCTATTTCAGGACTCTACTATTTCTGAGACATCTTGCATCAGTCAGTCAATCGTATTTATTGAGCGCTTACTGTGTGCAGAGCACTGTAGTAAGCGCTTGGGAGAGAACAATGTATCAGCTGCACAGTAGTCTATAGAAAGAAGAATATATGAGTAAAGGCTCCATGTGGGCAGGGAATGTACAGAGTACCCAACCCTGTTGTATTGTAATAATAATAATAATGCTGGTATTTGTTAAGCGCTTACTATGTGCGGAGCACTGTTCTAAGCGCTGGGGTAGACAAAGAGGAATCAGGTTGTCCCACGTGGGGCTCACAGTCTTAATCCCCATTTGACAGATGAGGTCACTGAGGCACAGAGAAGTTAAGTGACTTGCCCACAGTCACACAGCTGACAAGTGGCAGAGCTGGGATTCGAACTCATGACAAAGAGCTTGGTACAGTGCTCTGCACAAAGTAAGCACTCAAAAAATACCATTGATTGATTGACTGATTGGAGAAACCTCCTAGAGAGAGGAGAATTTCCCTGTTTCCTCGCTGAATGTTGCGCTTTCATTACCTTCTGACCCACCAGGCATTGAGTGAGCTGGCATATATCACTCAAGGTATTTTCCTCAAGGGTGAAAAAGTAACTTGGATGTGAGTGATGGCATCGCTACCACAAGATATTAATATTCACCAAGGCTCAGGGGAGATGTTGAGTTATGTAGTCATAAAGGGTAGAATAAAACCTCCAGCCTTTTCCTGGGTCAGGGAGCCTTGGGCGAACTCTAATCCAAAACTGGGGTCTTCCTTCTTCCCTCATAAGACCCTCTGCTTGTGCTGCTGCTGATTCATAATGTGAATGCAATGATTTCCAGCAGTTTCCTGTGGGTAGAACACGGGCCTGGGAGTCAGAATCCCCTGAGTTCTCATCCCAGCTCCTCCACTTGAGCGCTGTGCGACCTTGGGTCACTTCACTTCTTTGTGCCTCAGTTACCTCATCTGGAAAATGGGGATTAAGACGGTGACCGCCGTGGGCCGTGGGCCGAGTCCAAGCCGACTGCCTTGTGTCGACCCCAGAGCTTAGAACAGCGTCTGACACATAGAAAGTGCTTCATAAATTCCACAGTTATTATGATTATTATTACAGGGTGCAAGTGTTTGTGGTAGGTGTGTATGTGTGTGCGAGTGCAGGGCCAATAACATTAACAAAATAATAGCGATAAATGCTTCCGGGATTCCTTAAAATGATCTCACTGGGCAGACGGGGCCTTCCTCCCCCTCCTCAGTCCACCCAAAGTAATCCGTGCTATGTATTGAGCACTCACTGTGCGCAGAGCAGTGGACTAAACCCTCAGAACAGCTCTAGAGTAGAGCTGTGAGAAGCTATCTATTCTACTCCTCTAGCCCCAGGCAGGCAGAGCTCTGTTTTCCCCCTCTCTGAGCACAGTGCTCGTCGCAAAGTAAGCACTTAATGAGTGCCGTTGCTGTGGCTGTCACATCCATATCCAAGGAGGCAGATTCAATAAGGCTCAAGAGAGGGAGGAATGAAGGGGGAAGCAAAGAAAGGGGAGGGGAGGGATGGAAAGAGAGAAGGAGGGAGAGAGCAAGGAGAAGACCCAGGAGCTAAGGAGCGGGTTTTAGTGGTTAGAGCCCAGGCCTGGGAGTCAGAAGGACCTGGGTTCTAATCCCGGCTCCACCACTTGTCTGCTGTGTAACCGTGGGCAAGTCACTTCACTTCTCTGGGCCTTAGTTACCTCATATGTAAAATGGGGATTAAGACTGTGAGCCCTATGTGGAACAGGGACTGTGTCCAACCTGATTATGTACCCCAGCGCTTAATACAGTGCCTGGCACATAGTAAGCATTTAACAAATACTATTATTCTCATTATTGAAGGAGGCTCGCTCATCCCAGACATAAAACCCCCACTCTTCCCTCCACCGCTATTTGGGGCTTGGCAGCTTCTGTTTCATGACCCCAGAAAATTTTCCACCACTTCAGATGGAGAAAATAAGCTTTCTACCCATTAACCATATTTTTGTTGTCTTTGGTGGTGACTCTCTTTTCATAACTGGTTGCTTAGGAACATTTGTTCCTCAGGACAAGGTAAAGTAAAGCTGTCTCTGGGAGTTAAGAGAAATGGAACAAGACCATGGCTACAACTCAAAATTCTGTGAATCCTTAAAATCCATAGCCAGGAAAGGACCTTTCCAAGAAAGTGTGAGTTAATGCCTGAAGTCGTTACCACGTTTTTGTTTTTTTTTAGTGGTGTGTGTTAAGTACTTCCTATGGGCCAGGCACTGTACTGAGCACTGGGGTAGATAGAAGCTAATCAGGTTGGACACAGTCTTCATCCCCGTTTTATAGATGAGGTAACTGAGGCCCAGAGAATATTAACAATAATAAGGGCATTTGTTAAGTGCCATGTGCCAAGCACTGTTCTAAGCGCTGGAAGTGAAGTGAACTTGCCCAAGGTCACACAACAGAGAAGTGGCAGAGATGGGATTTAACCCAAGGCCTTCTGACTCCCAGGTCCAGACGCTTTCCACTGGGCCATGCTACTTCCCAGGAACCATTCTCTGGTATTCATCATGCATTTCCTCTCTTTTCCAACTGTCAGCTCGGAGAGTGGTTTGCAAACTGAAGCTACGCATCTGAGTGCCCAGTAAATACCAACTGATTGATAGACTGGTTGATTGAAGGATGTAGGGCCATCCCAGAGAGCAGGGATCGTGCCCATCATCTCGACTACAGTGGGCTCCCCCAAGCGCTTAATACAGTATACATCAACATTGACTGATGAACTGCAGTCCAGGTGTTCCAAAACAACGCTGTAACATTTAATCGCTGAAATCCTTCAGCATATAACTTGAAGGGGGGAAGAAAACCTGCTTTTCACTAGGTTTCTGTTTGTGAGCCAGATGTCTAATTTTAGTTGGGCGAGCATGTTGAGAAATCCTCCATCGGGCTTGTGTCCATTTTGAGAATCAGATTCTGTCAGCTCGGTCGGGGTTTGTATTTAAATACAAGGGCCACTTCCAGATTTAGGACGATTTGGGTTTTAAAATAAAGGTACTCTTTTAAATTCCCCCAAAAGAGATATAAAATTCAGTTCAGGCCATTTCTTCCAAAACCCCCGGCCTCAGGTTAAGAATGGACCAGCCCAAAGGTGATTGAAAGGGTCATCATCATTAACTTCAGAATTTATGGAGCTCCTGCTGGGTGCAGACCACTCAGCTGGAAGAGCACTGTGAATCTGGAAAGAACCTGGACCTCGGAGTCAGAGGACTTGGGTTTTAATCTTGCGACTTGGGTTTTAATCCTGCTTCTGCCGATTGCTCTCGATAAATATCAGCAATTCGTCTGCCCTCCCTCCGTTCCTCCCACACTCCCCCTGCCGTTCCCATGCACTACGAAAGCAGTCTAAAGATGCAAGTTTCCCTGGGAGAAACTGGGGTTTGGGTGTGTGGGGGGAAGCAATAACCCCTCAGCACCTTAAAGGAGACATTACTAGAATATGAGTGTTGTATCATCCTTCACTGGCACGTCCTACCAGCTCCAACTTTCCATTAGGACCCAGCAAAACTCAGCCTCCCAATGTGTGTCTCCACCTGGAGTCATGGAAGGCCAGTTTGCTTACTGTGATCCAAACGGCTTCTTTATCCCCGGGTAGTAATGTCCAAATAACAGGAAATCTCACAGGACGCACGTTCCCGTTTTCACATCCCCGACAATGGCCTATTAACATTCCACTCGGCTTCACCGCTTCCTCCGCGATGATTAGAGGACCCGTCGAAAGCAATCGAGCCCCGTTTCGGGAAATATGGTAAACAGCGGCATATTTCATCGGGCAATGGCACTTCCCCCAGCCTTCATCCCCACGGCGGTGAAAAAGTCTAAATGATCTGTCAGATTCTGACACGTTCTATTTCCTGGTGGGTCGAGAAGGGGGTTGGATCCCCTGGGAGGTCATGGGTTCCACGTTTTTCATCTGGGCGCCTGCCCTCTCCTTAATGCAAATTAAGGAGAAGCAGCATGGCCTAGTGGAAAGAGCCGGGGCCCGGGAGCCAGAAGGACCTGAGTCCTAATCTCGGCTCTGCCACTTCTCTGCTACGTGACCTTGGGCAAGTCACTTGGCTTCTCTGGGCCTCAGTTCCCTCACCTGGAAAATGGGGATTAAGACTGAGCCGAAGACAGCGTGACCTAGTCGAAAGAGTATGGGCCTGGGAGTCAGAGGACCCAGATTCTAATCCTGGTTCCACCACATTATAGTAATAATAATAGTAAATGGTACTTGTTAAGCGCTTACTGTGTGTCAGGCACTGTGCTAAGGGCTGGGGTGGGTACAAGCCAATCAGGTTGGACACAGTCCCTGTCCTACGAGGGGTTCACAGTCTCAATCTCCATTTTAGAAGCGAGGTAGCTGAGGCCCAGAGAAGTGAAGTGACTTGTCCAAGGTCACACAGCAGACAAGCGTGGAGCCTAGCTGGGATCAGAACCCTTGACCTTCTGACTCCCAGGCCCAGGCTCTAATGATCCATTCAGCCGATCAGGGACTTAGTCGGGGAAGGAGTCTTGGAGGCGATGTGATTTTTAGTAAGACTTTGTAGGTGGGGAGAGCTGGAGTCTGACAGACATGACGTGGGAGGGAGAGGCCATCCATAAAGTCGGATTCGCTTTGAGATACTTTCATCCACACCATTGGAGGCTGAAAGTCAATTCCAATTCTCCACCACCTCTAGCCCTATCCCACCCCAGAGAAATCCATTCGCTTGGGAAAAAGTTGTTTTTCCACAGCTTTCGAAGCAAACCATTCCAGGCCAACTTATCAGTGGAAGAAAAGCGAGAAACAATGGTTTGCTGGGTTGAATTCCTTTCCTGTTTATGGCTCTCAGGCAGACCTGCCCTGCTTGCTAAAGGGAATCCTTCACTGCTTTCCCCAAACATACGAAATAATAGCCAAGAAAGCCTCACAGTTTGGCACAAATCTACCTAACGTCTGTGCCCCAAACTCGGATCATGCCATGAATTCCTTAATCCGGAGCCAGGAGTATCTTTCGGCTCTTTCTAAAGGATGCCGGCTCCACTACCTGTCTCCTGTGTGACCTCTGGCAAGTCACTTTAACTTCTCTGAGTCTCTGTTTCCTCAACTGTAAAAACGGAGATTCAATCCCTGTTCTCCCTCCTCCTTCAACCCACTAGCCACCTGTGGGACAGGATTGTGTCAGATCCCACTAACTTATCAGTTGATTATCTACCCCAGCACTTATTACAGTGCTTGGCATATTGTAGGCACTTAAATGCCCCCATCATTACCATGGCCCTTTTCCTCCTTCTGAATGCACACTGTCCCACTCTAATCAGACTGACCCCCTCGTAGCGTGCAGTGGTGAAAAGTCAAATTTTCAGTTTATTAACATGATAATAATAACTGTGGTATCTGTTAAGCGCTTACTGTGTGCCAAGGCACCATTCTAAGCGCTGGAGTGGATATAAGCAAATCAGGTTGGACCCAATCCCTGTCCCACATGGGATTTACAGTCTTAATCCCCGTTTCCAGCGCTTAGAACAGTACCTGGCACATAGTAAGCGCTTCACAAATTCCATCATTATTTTACCGATGAGGTAACTGAGGCCCAGAGAAGTGAAGCGACTCATCTAAGGTCACACAGTGACGGAGCAGAATGCCTAGAACCCAAGGCATTCTGACTCTCAGGCCCAGGGCCTTTCCACTGGGCCATGCTGCTTCTCTGATATCTGAGATGTCTGCTGTCTGTGGGAAAGACCCCTCAGTTGCCATTTGGAGAATTTCCTCCAAGGGCTCTTCCTTCTGCAGTGTTCTTAGTGGTGGTTTACTTGTTCTGCTGTCTGTCTCCCCCCACATAGACTGTGAGTTCACTGTGGGCAGCGATTGTCTCTCTTTATTGATGTATTGTCCTTTCCCAAGCTCTCTGCACACAGTAGGCGCTCTGCACACAGTAAGCGCTCAATACATACGACTGAACAAATGAATGAATGTTCCCCGAAGGTGGAGGAGGCCAAGCGGGCTCACTGGTGCCCGACTGCACATTCAGTGGCTTTCTGGGATTGTGAAGGGGGGCATCGTACGCCCCTTTGCCACCCGGTTGTGCCCCGAGACTTGTTCGTGCTGCTGGTCGTCAGGCAGTTGCAGAATGGAATTGGGCATCGCTCTCCCACCTCTCCCCCCGGCTACAAATAGATGCTAACCATTCTGGACTGGGTGTACGTTTGGTTGTAGGAAGTAGTTACTTGGAGGAAGGGTGGAGGAGCTAGCCGATAAAAGAGATATCTTAGGAGAGACGCCCCAAGGAATAAAATGCCTATATTTTTTCACGTAAAATGCCTCGGCAAAGCTGTGAAATAGCTAAATCACCTTCTTTTGTATGCTGTGTGGGGGAATAGCATCTTTTTATATTTTATGTGTGTGGGTGTATTTATTTCTCCGTATTTCTATTTTATTTTTTTTTAAGTGTTTACCATGTGGCAGGCACTCTACTGAGCTCTAGGGTAGATACAAGCTAATCAGGTTGGACACAGTCTATGTCCCACATGGGGCTCAAAGTCTTAATCTCCGTCTTTCAGATAAGGTAACAGAGGCCTAGGAAAGTGAAGTGACTTGCCCAAGGTCACACAGCAGACAAGCAGCATAGCCGGGATTAGAACTCAGGTTCTTCTGACTTCCAGGCCCATGTTCTATCCACTAGGCCACACTCTAGAGATATATATCTACACACATACCCACCGTAAGCCCGTTGTGGGCAGGGACTGTCGCTGTTTATTGCTGTGTTGTACATTCCTAAGCGTTTAGTACATTGCACACTGTAAGTGCTCAATGAATGAATGAATGATGAATGAAGTTGCTGCTGTATATAGCCACATGGCCTAGTGCACGGCCCTGGAAATCAGAGGGCCTGGGTTCTAATCCCAGCTCTGTCACCCGCTGTGTGACCTTAGGCAACTCACGTCGCTTCTCTGCGCCTCAGTTTTCTTATCTGTAAAATGGGGATTAAATATCACTTCTCCCTTCTACTTAGTCCGTGAGTTCCATGTGGGACAAAGCCTCTGCCTGGATTAATGATAATAGCAAAGATAATTGTGGTGTTAGTTAAGCACTTACTATGTGCCAAGCTTGATGACCTTGTTTTTACCCTGGCATTGGACATCTGGTAAACCTTAACAAACGCCACAGTTCTCATCATCGTAGTTCACTAATCCATGGGGAATGTAATATAATTTTGAAAGTTTGGGCAGAATGAGTGCAGCCTTTTTTACTGATTGGGCTTCTGTGTTCTCTAGTTTTTTGGTGTCCTCTGAGCAAGGTATCATCATAATAATACGAAGTACGGCCTTTGTTAAGTGCTTACTATGTGCCGGGCACCATACTGAACTTCTTCAATCAGTCAGTCAGTCATATTTATTGAGGATTTACTGTGTTCAGAGCAATAATAATAATAATAATAATGAAGACATTTGTTAAGCCCTATGTTGAGCAGGCTTCTAAACCCTGGGGTAGATACAAGCTAATCAGGTTGGACTCAGCGTCCGTCCCACATGGAGCTCACGGTCCTAATCCCCATTTTCCAAATGAGGGAACTGAGGTCCGGAGAAGTAAAGTGACTTGCCCAAGATCACACAGCAGACACATGGCGGAGCCGGGATGAGAACCCAGGTCCTCTGACCCCCAGGCCGGTGCTCTAACCACTGAGCCATGCTGCTGCTCCGGGTGATACCCTGTTTGTTAGCATGTTAATCCAAATCTCCAATTGGTTCTTCCTATATTTTCACTGCCCAGTGCGGCTAGGAAAGCAAAACGGTTAGTGTCAAAAGAAGTGAAATCTTGACAGCTCCACGCAACAGCTTACTTGGGGACAGCTGCAAAATGGGGATTAAGACAGTGAGCCCCACATGGGCCAGGGACTGGGTCCAATTTGACCTGCTTGCATTCACTCCAGCGCTTAGAACAGTGCCTGGCACATAGTAAGCGCATAACAAATATCAGTTATCATTATTATTTAGAGAGAAGGTCACCTGGTTTTCCAGGGGCATATGGCAGGTCAACAACATACTGCCTCAAGGATGGCAAAGGAAGTTAAATTGTAACCTCCAGAACAAACAGAGGAGGCAAATAGAAGCCGGTTTTTCGAAGGGCTGAGGTCCGCCCCAGCCCACAAAGAGCAAAGGTTCCAAGTATTAGTGAAGTTAGGCTCCTCTTTATTTGACTAGCTCTTAGTAACCCAATCCCCTTGGACTTTGCAAAAACTAGTTTCCATCCAGATTGTGGTCACAAAAGTCTCTATAACAGCATGAAGTAGATGTTCCTTGTCAATTATTTCCAGGCTTCATTAACTTGGATTTCCACTCAGTAATCTCCCCTGCTCCCCAATCTCAGGCTCGATACCGTTAAAGAAAACCCAGCATTTTTCTACAGTGCCCTCTTTGCAACTCAAATGGCCGTCCCGCTAAGGAGAACCCCTGTTCATTCATTCGGTCATATTTACTGAGTGCTTACTGTGCACGGAGCACTGAACTAAGCGCCCGGGAGAGTACGATACAACAATGAACAGACATGTTCCCTGCCCACAGCGAGTTTACGGTCTAGAGGGATGAGAGTTACTCCTTTCAAACAGCATTCCCACTGTAAATGCACCCGCCAAGAAATCTTTAACTGTCCCCTCTTCTTCCCTTTGGGGTGCAAGACTTTAAGGGGGTACACTTTCTGATTTAATCAGACTCATGTTTAAAGCATCCTTTAATGATGTTAGTTGTGAAACATTTACTATATGCCAAGCGCTGTTCTAAGTGCTAGGGTAGATACAAGCTCATCAGAATGGACACAGTCCGTGTCCCACGTGGGGCTCGCAGTCCAAGTAGGAGGGAGAACAGATAGTGAATCCCCATTTTGCAGATGAGGGAACAGAGGGCCAGAGAAGTTAAGTGACTTGCCCAAGGTCACACAGCAGGCACACGGCGGAGCCAGGATCAGAACCCAGGCTCACGCTCTTTCTGCTAAATGACACTGCTCCTCGTAATAGTGATATTCATGTGCTTCCTCTGTGCTGAGCCCTGCAATCAGTACAAGATCATCAGGGCAGACATAGTCCCCTTGCCACATGGGGCTCACAGTTTAAGTGGAGGAATAAGTATCGATTCCCCATTTTACAGTTGAAGAAACTGAGGCACAGAGAAGTGACATCACTTGCCTAAGACCACACAGCAGGCAAGTGGCAGGGCCGGAATTAGAACCCAGACCCCCTGACTCCCAGGCCCGGGCCCTCGCCAAATGGCTATACTGTTCCTTGGTCTTGTGGTTATGAGTCTGAAGTCAGTTTTGAAGTTCTGACAGGCCCCAGGTAGCTTCTCGAGAGGGATGGATTATCAAGCCTTTTCAGAAAAATCCAAACTCAAGGGTCATATAGAAATTTGTTGCTTTAATTTTATAAAGTCAGGTGATTGGAGTGGATTCGTAGAATCTGAAGCTCTCCAAAACTTCCAGTATATCTTCTCTATACTTCAGGCTGAACCCTCGGCATAGATGATTTAAAGAGGGGCTCGGAAAGGAAAGAATATTTCAAACACAAACATCAAATGGAATTTCAGATGGCAGTCTCAAAGGAGAGCGCAAAATGACTCCTGGAATCCTTAGAGGAGGCGTTTTCCCTGGGCATTCTGCTGCAAAGTCTAGTTTCTTTCGGGTTTGTTTAGATTTACGACGATTTCCGAAAGAAAGATGAATTGAGAGCCAATACTTACCGAAAATTTCGCACCAGGCGTGTGTTGCCATTTCGGAGAGCAGTTCTAGCCAACAGGGTCCTCAGATGAAACAGCATCTTCTTCCCGAAACGAGGGGTGATTCTTGATTATCCCCGAGACCCTCGCTAGCTCTGTAACCACCTGAAGTGGAGAATGCCTCGTATTTCAACAAAAGGGGGTGTCACTATGGGATCACCTTATCTGCCTGGCCTCATCCAGAGACTGCTCTGCAGGGTTTAGGTTGCGTTTGTACTTTAGTCCAAATTCCAGGAGGGTGGGTTGTTTTGTTATTTTTTTTATTTCAAATGTATCCTATTGCACAACTCTGGGTCAGTTTCAGCAGCAAAGCCAAGTTTCTCCCCACTATTTGAATTACAACCTCGTTTTCATATAATAATTCCTAATTATGGCATTTGTTAAGCACTTACTCGGCATCAATTAAATACCAATCAATGGTATTTATCAATACTAAAATAATAATGATGATGATGATGGTATTTGTTAAGAGCTTACTATGTAACAGGCACTGTACTGAGCACTGGGGTGGATACTAGCAAATCGGTTGGTCATAGTTCCTGTCCCACGTGGGACTCATAGTCTCAATCCCCATTTTCCAGATGAGGTAACCGAGGCCCAGAGTAGTGAAGTGACTTGTCCAAGGTCACACAGCAGACAAGTAGCAGAGCCGGGATTAGAACCCAAGGAAGGATTCACCAGGTCCTCCCCACCCCCATTCATACACCAGGATCCCCAGTTAGGGTCTGAACTGGGGATGGACCAAGTGGTTAACGCCATCCGTCCATCAGTCAGTGGTATTTATCGAGAGCTTACTGTGTGCCTAGCAGTGTACTGAGGGCTTGGGAGAGTATGGCCTAGTGGATAGAGAATGAGCCCGGGAGTCAGAAGGACCCGGGTTCTAATCCCGGCTCTGCCGCTTGTCTGCTGTGCGACCTTGGGGAAGTCACTTCACTTTTTTGGGTCTCAGTTACTCCACCTGTAAAATGGGGACTAAGACTGTGAGCCCCATGCGGGACAGGGGCTGTGTCCAACCCAGTTTGCTTTTATCCACCCCAGCGCTTAGTACAGAGCCTGACACATAGTAAGTGCTCAGCAAATACCACAATTATTATTATTGGTACTCCTTGGGAGCCTAGCATCTGTTCAGCCTGATTACCTTGTATCTACCCCAGGGCTTAGTACAGTGCTTGGCACATAGTAAGTGCTTAACAAATACCACAATCATCATCATTATTATTATAAACCCTCGGGGTACTAGGTTCCTTTTCTGTGACTCTGCCCCATGGGGACTAGTATGTATACAAAGTGCAGGTCAAGTGTTCCAAACATATTAAAAAACAATATAAACCAACAGGTCGTAAAACTTATTGCTGCTCTAAGGGCCTTCTCTCTCTAGTTAAAAATTACATCGTGTTTGTTCAAGGCAAACAGAGGCATCTAAAGAAGTCCCCCCCCCCACCACATTTTTCAAAAACAGGTTTTGCCAATAAACCCCCCAAAAGTTGATTTTACAGAGCTTAGGAGCTTCAGGCTCAGCGCGGTCATTTTCCTTGTAGGTAGCTTCTATCTACCCCAGTGCTTAGTACAATGCCTGGCACATAGTAAGTGCTTAACAAATACCATAAAAAAAAGTCCAGGTGACGGAAACATTTGCAGATCTGTGGAAGAATATTTTTTACTGGTCTGTGCTTGCTCTACCCACCGTGGCTCCAGGGACACCGGGGAAGAAGGGGAAAATTGCAGATAGTCTTGTGGGTGGCACAGGGATGTACAACAGTGAGAAACAGCGGGGCTTAGTGGAAAGAGCTCGGGCTTGTGAGTCAGGAGATGAGGGTTCTAATCCTGGCTCTGCCACTTGTCTGCTCTGTGAGCTTGGGCAAGCCACTTCACTCCTCTGGGACTCAGTTCCCTCATCTGGAAAATGGGGATAAAGACTCTGAGGTCCATGGGACAGGGACTGGGTCCAACATAATTCGCTTGAATCTACCCCAGCACTCAGTACCGTGTCTGGCACATAGTAAGCGCTTAACAAATACCACATTTCCCCTAGGACACACAGCAGACAGGTGGTGGAGCAGCGATTAGAACCCAGGTCCTTCTGACTCCCAGGCCGGGGCTCTATCCCCTAGGCCATGCTGCTGCTGGACGTCCGAACTGATGTTAAATCAAACTGCTTACGGTGTCTCCTAGAGTCCAGGAACGAGTGCCCCCTCAAGCCTCCAATTTGAATGTTAATTCTCCTTCATCAAGTTCTTCAGTCAGTCCTATCGATCGATTGTGTTTATTGAGCGATTACTGCAGGAAGCTTACCAAGCGCTTGGGAGAGTTTAGTATAACGGTGCTCTGCGCTCTGATTTTCCTCTCTGCCCTGTGATTTGGCAAAGTGAACTTGGCAACTGGCAATAACCTTTAACTTTAGGAGGGGAGGGTAATTTAAACTTTATATTATGTTCAGTTGTTTACTTACCGGCTTCTTTGATTGTACTTTCTCTTTTCATCAATATCTGCTTTGTCTCCTTTTGATCCAAGTGGCTAAATGATTAGGAAGTCAAGAGACTTAAAGGGACAAGCATCCATCTTAGTAAGACCCCCCCCCCGCCCCCAAGTGCCCCTTTAAAATTAAAATAACTCACCCAATCACCACCAGGATTTTTATTCGGTGGTGGGAGCCAGAGGACGTGGGCTCTGATCCCAACTCTGCCGCTTGTCTGCTGGGTGACCTTGGACAAGTCACTTCACGTCTCTGGGGCTCAGTTAATAATAATAATGATGTTGGTATTTGTTAAGCGCTTACTATGTGCCGAGCACTGTTCTAAGCGCTGGGGTAGATACAGGGTAATCAGGTTGTCCCACGTGAGGCTCACAGTTAATCCCCATTTTACAGATGAGGTAACTGAGGCACAGAGAAGTGAAGTGACTTGCCCACGGTCACACAGCTGACAAGTGGCAGAGCCGGGATTCAAACTCATGACCTCTGATTCCCAAGCCCGTGCTCTTTCCACTGAGCCATGCTGCTCTCAGTTCCCTCATCTGCAAAATGGGGATTAAGACTGTGACTGCCCCACCTGGCACAACCTGATAACCTTGTATCTACCCCAGTGCTTAGAACAGTGCTTGGCTCATAGTAAGCCCTTAACAAATGCCATCATCATTAGCATTATTATTATTATGTATATGCATTAGTGCTAAAAACAGAGTCAGGAATAGACCTGTCATTCGCAAGGACAGTTCATCAGTGGTATTTATAGAGCGCTTACTGGTAGTGCTGACTGTTGGGCAGAGCACTTGGGAGGGGACAGTTGAGCTAGCGGATACGACCCCTGCCCTCAAAGAGCTTACGGTTTAGCAGGGGGGACCGGCACAAAAATATATTGCGGGAACGGAGGGGAAGCAATAGAGTATAATGCTATGGGCATAAGTGGCACGAAGGAGTTGGGGAAAAGATGGCAGGGGAGGGAGGAGAGAATATCCAGTCATTCATTCTTTTTCACCTCTCTTCTCTCCCTTTTCCTGTCTTCTCTTCCCTCCCTCCTTGGTCTCCTCTCCTTTTCCTCTCTTGTCTCCCTTCACTCTCTTCCCTGTTCTCTCTCTTCCTTCTCTTCCATCCCTCCTCCTTCTCCTCTCCTTTTTCTCTCGTCTCCCTTCAGTCTCTTCCCTCCTTCTTCCCTTCCTCTTTTCTCTCCCTTTTCCTTTCTTCTCTCCTTCTCTCCTACCCCCTCCCTTCCTCCTCCCCTTCTTCCTTACCCTCCTCCTCCTTCCCTCTCCCCCTCTGCTGCTGCTGCTGGCATTCGTTCAGCGCTTACTGATGTCGAGCACTGTACTAAGCGCCGGGGTGGATCCAAGGCCCACGTGGGGCTCACGGTCCTAGTCCCCATTTTCCAGAGGAGGGGACTGAGGCCCAGAGAAGGGAAGTGACTCGCCCAAGGTCACCCAGCGGACGAGAAGCAACGTGGCTCAGCGGAAAGAGCCCGGGTTTGGGAGTCAGAGGTCATGGGTTCTAATCCGCACTCTGCCGCTTGTCAGCTGTGTGACCTCGGGCAAGTCACTTCCCTTCTCTGGGCCTCCGTTACCCCATCGGTAAAATGGGGACTAAGACCGTGAGCCCCACGTGGGACGTCCTCATTACCTTGGATCTCCCCCAGCCTTTAGGACAGTGCCCGGCACCTAGTAAGTGCTTAACAAATACCAACATTATCATCATTATTATTAAGTGGCGGTGTAGGATTAGAACCCAGGTCTCTCCAGGGCACTCCCAGGGCCGTGTCCTTTCTCCCAGGCCATGCTCTCCCTCCTCCTCCTCCTCCTCTCTCTTTCCCTGTTTTGTTGTCCGGGTCCCCCGTCTAGCCCGTGAGCCCGTCGTGGGGCAGGGATGGTCTCTGTTGCCCAATTGCACATTCTGAGCGCTTAGCACATAGTCGGCGCTCAATCAGGATGGATGGATGGATGGATGGATGGATGGATGGATGGATGGATGGATGGATGGATGGATGGATGGAGTCCTCTGTCTCCCCCCCCCCCCCCCCCGCGGCCGTTCCCGCCGTGTCCTCCCTCTGCGCCTGCGCCGCGGCCCGGACTAGCGCGGCGCCGCTCTGGCCGGCAGGGGGCGCCGGCCCCCTCCGCTCGCTCCCTCGGGGCCCCGCCCCCCTCCGGGCCCCGCCCCCCCGGGCCCCGCCCCCCCCGGGCCCCCGCCGCCGTGACCCCGCCCCCCTAACCCCGGTGCGGCGACGCCCATTGGGCGGCCCCCGTTGCCCCTGGCGGCCCCGTGTTGTCTTCCGGGCCGGTGGGCGCCGCGGCTGCGGGGGTCGGGGCCGGGGGGGGGGGGCTCCCGGGCTTAGGCTCCCCCACACCCCGCCATGGGCGACCCCGCCCGGGCCGCCCCCCACCCCGTGCCCGGTGAGTGCCGCCGCCCCCCCCCTCCCCGGGACCCCCTCGCCCCTCCCTACAGCCCCTCCACCCCGTGGACCCTCCCCCCGCGGGACTCCCCTCCCAGGACCCCCCCTCCGCACAACCCCTCTCCCCCAGGACCCCCCTCCTTACAGCCCCTTTCCCCCAGGACCCCCTTCCCCCCTAGGATCCCCCCTCCCTACGGCCGCTCCCCCCCAGGACCCCCTTCCCCCCCAGAACCCCTCCCCCTACAGCCCCTCCCCCCCAGGACCCCCCTCCTTAAGCCCCTTCCCCCTTACAGCCCCTCCCTCCCAGGACCCCCCTCCCTAAAGCCCCTTCCCCCCCAGGACCCCCCTCCCTAGGCCTCTTCCCCCCAGGACCCCTCTCCCTCCAGCCCCCCTCCCCGGGACCCCTTCCCCCCCAGGACCCCCCCTCCCTACAGCCCCCCCCCCGCGGGACCCTCCCCCCTTCACCTCCCTCCCCAGACACCCCCCCCCCCCCCCGGGACCTTCCCCCCGCATTTTCCAGCTGCGGGAACTGGAGCACAGAGAAGTCAAGTGCCTTTCCCAAGGTGGCCCAGCAGACGAGTGGGGGACCCGGGATTAGAACCCGGTGCCTTCCGACTCCCAGGCCTCCGCCCTATCCAGCGGTTCGTGCCGCTTCTGTACACTTCCCCAAGTGGCCCAGGGAGGATTCTGCTTTTTCTCGTAGCACGGTGGAGTTTCTAACATCGAATCCATTCGCATTTAAAGATTCAGGGGCGGTTTTTACCTTTGGGAAGAGCAAGTTTGCCGAAAATATCCCCAGCAAGTTCTGGTTAAGAAATGACACCCTTGCCCAACTATCCTGTGGAGACGAACACACTGCTTTCGTAACAGGTCGGTATGAAGGCGCACTAACGAGGAAAAAAATAACGGGAGGGGGAAAAATGTAGCGAACCACGCGTGGGTGGGAAGGCGGGCAGAGAGATGAAAGAAATAGGTTCAAGAAGGGTGTGATTCATGGACGGAGGAGAGGTCTGTATTGTAATAATAACTGTGGGATTTGTTCAGCGTTTACTACGTGCCAAGCACTGTACTGAGCGCTGGGGTAAATACAAGAGAAGCAACGTGGCTCAGTGGAAAGAGCCCGGGCTTGGGAGTCCGAGGTCATGGGTTCGCATCCCGGCTCCACCGCTTGTCAGCTGGGTGACTGGGGGCAAGTCACTTCACTTCTCTGGGCCTCAGTTACCTCGTCTGTAAAATAGGGGTGAAGACCGTCAGCCTCACGTGGGACAACCTGATGACCCTGTATCTGCCCCAACGCTTAGAACGGTGCTCTGCACATAGTAAGCGCTTAACAAATTTTTATTATAATATAGTCCCGCGTGGGGCTCCCGGGTTGAGTAGGAGGTATTGAATCCCCGTTATGCAGAGTCGCAGAGGCACAGAGAAGTTAAGGTAGTCGCCTGAGGTCACACGGCAGATAGGTCACGGAGCAGGATTAGAACCCCGGTCCTCTGCCTCCCAGGCCCGCAGGGTACTGGCTCCTTGCCCCACAAAACTTTAATTGGGCCTGTCACGTGGAGGAGCTGGAATTAGAACCCAGGTCCTTCTGCCTCCCAGGCCCGTCCTGTATCCACTAGGCCATGCTGCTTCTCGAAAGCTGTGTTACACTCTTTCTTTTAAGCGGTTCCTCCGACCTCCTTGCCTTCTTCAGTTTCCTAATTTCAGTTTCCCCTCAGGCAACTGTTTGAGCGTCTCTCAGTCTTCCGTTCTCCTCACCTCTCCCACCCCAGCACAGCCGGATTGAGGTGAAAATATGCTGGGAGACTTACTTGACTCTGGAACCGAGTGGTCTAGTGGAAAGAGCACGGGCCTGGGAACCAGAGGACCTGGATTCTAATCCTGGCTCTGCCGCTTGCCTGCTGTGTGACCTTGGGGAAGTCACTTCGCTTCTCTGGGCCCAGTTCCCTCATCTGCAAAAAATGAGGATTCAATCCCTGTTCTCCCTCCTACTTAGACTGTGAGCCCCATGTGGGACCTGATTATCTTCTATCTACCCCAGAATTTAGTCCAGTGCTTAATGCAGGGTGAGCACTTGAATACCAACATTATTATAATTATCATCATTATTATTATTGTTAATGATCCTGATGTTTCACATTATTATAATTATCATCATTATTATTGTTAATGATCCTGATGTTTTGTGTTGAGAAACAGCCTGTAAGTAAACCTAATGGAATTGCTCAAGGAGTCTAATATAATAGCACTTGAATACTAAAATTATTATTATTATTAATAATGATTCTGGTGTTCATGTTGAGAAACACCCTGTAAGTAAAGCTGATGGAACTGCTTAAGGAGTCTAAATTAGTAGTAATAATATTAGTATTTATCAAACGCTTCCCGTATGCAGTGCACTGTAGTAAGGACCGAGAAAAAATTCACAGGTGTAAGCTCATCGTGGACAGGGAATGTGTCCGCTAATTCTGTTGTGTTGTACTCTCCCAAGCGCTTAGTACAGTGCTCTGCACGTAGTAAGCGCTCAATAAATACCACTGATTGAGACACATAAACCAAACCAGTTGGAAGAAGATAATCCAAGCTGTTGGAGTGAAGTCTAGACTGCCCCATTATGGTTTGTTTTATGATTTTATATGAGTGACAATGGAAATCCCTTTTGAGAATTATTTTGCCTCTAAATTAGATTTTGACGTAAGGGAGTTTACTAAGCCTAGTATATTCAGATACACCCACTTTTTGTCTGTTAGATTGTTCTGGTGTAATCTCCCAAGCGCTTAGTACAGTGCTCTGCACACGGTAAGCGCTCAATAAATACGACTGAATGATTTTAATGTGGGGGGTGGGATCTTTTAGAACTCGACGTTAAGGGGCGCTTCGCTGCACACAAGCCTTTCCCAAGTCGCCGCCTTGTGGTGTTCTAATCGCGGCTCTGCCGCTTGTCTGTTGGGTGACCTTGGGCAAGTCAATTCACTTCTGTGGGCCTCAGTGACCTTATCTGGAAAATGGGAATTAAGACTGTGGGCTCTATGTGGGGCTGGGCTTGTGTGCACCCCAGCGCTCAGTACAGTGCCTGGCACCGAATAGGGGCTTAACGAATGCCATTCGAAAAACAAAAGCAGAAATAAAAAACCCCTTGTGAATTTCCCGATTGCCCCGTAGCCCAAACGAAGGGAAAAGAGGTGTTAAGGCAGGACTGGGGGTCCCAAGGAAAACTTCTCTGTTGGGACTGAGGGGAAGCAGAGCTAAACTGGTGAATTGTTATTTTCGAAGGCGGTTTTTCATTCATTCATTATTCAATAGTATTTATTGAGCGCTTACTATGTGCAGAGCACTGTACTAAGCGCTTGGAATGAACAAGCTGGCGACAGAGACAGTCCCTGCCGTTTGACGGGCTTACAGGTTTTTGCAACGGACTCTCTGCCGCTTCTTCAAACTGAATGTGTATGGGTTGTGAATCCAGCTGGTTTCTCGCTGAGCAGTAGGGAGAGAGAATGCATCAGCTGTGTGACCTTGGGCAAGTCACTTAACTTCTCTGTGCCTCGGTTACCTCATCTGTAAAATGGGGATTAACTGTGAGCCTCACGTGGGACAACCTGATTACCCTGTATCTACCCCAGCTCTTAGAACAGTGCTCCGCACATAGTAAGCGCTTAACAAATACCAACATTATTATTCTCAGAAGGAAAACTGACAAACTTTGGGCTGGGGACTTGGGCGTAAGGAGGCAGGGGGAAGGTAATTCAAACTTTTAGTACAGTGCTCTGCACACAGTAAGCGCTCAGTCAGTGCGACTGAATGAATAATCCCACCCCATCCCCTCTAGACTGTAAATTCTTTGTGGGTTTGGGAATGTGACTGTTTATTGTGCTGTTCCTCGGGGCTTAGTACAGTGCTTTGCACACAATGAGCACTCAATAAATACAGTTGACTTGAATGGATGAATGGTCCAGTGGCTTAATGGAAAGAGCCCTGGCTTGGGAGTCCGAGGACGGCATCCCGCCTCTGCCACTTGTCTGCTGTGTGGCCTTGGGCAAGCCACTTAACTTCTGTGCACCTCAGTTTCCTCATCTGTAAAATGGGGATTAAGACTGGGAGCCCCAAGTGGGATAACCTGATGATCTTGTGTCTACCCCAGTGCTTAGACAGTGCTTGGCACATAGTAAGTGCTTAACAAATACCACAATAATATTATTATTTTTACTCCTCTTCGTCTTTCCTGCGCCTCGCTCTGTCCACCTCCAAACCAGCCCTTCCTCTACCCTATTTACTCTCCCTCCTCTTTGCTTTGGAGCTGTCTGGAAGCCATTTTTGATGCTTGGTTTCTGTAATAATGTTGGTATTTGTTAAGCACTGTTCTAAGCGCTGAGGTAGATACAGGGTAATCAAGTTGTCCCACGTGAGGCTAACAGTTAATCCCCATTTTACAGATGAGATAACTGAGGCACAGAGAAGTGACTTGCCCACAGTCACACAGCTGACAAGTGGCAGAGCCGGGAGTCGAACCCATGACCTCTGACTCCGAAGCCCAGGCTCTTCCCACTGAGCCACGCTGCTTCCCTAATTCTGTAGTCAGTAGTCCCCAGATCAATCAATCAATCAATCCATCAACGGAATTTATTGAATGCTTACGCTGTGCGCAGCGCTGTATTAAACAAGTGGGAGGCGACATTACAACAGAATCAGCTAACGAGATTAAAACACACCAGGAGCTAAATGCCTCAGACCGAGCGATCATAAATTCCAAATTATTTTCTTCCCAATATTTGAGCTTTATAATATTTGCATATTTGTTTTTAGTATTTGTGTGGGTTTTTTTTTTAAAGAATGGCATGTTCTTTAGGTGATAGAAACACTCCCTAAAACATCATTTTGTAATTAGTGTCAGCAGAAGCGGTTTTATGTAGAAGCAGTGTGGCGTAGCGGGTAGGGCCCGGGCCTGGGAGTCAGAAAGTCGTGGATTCTAATCACGGCTCCGCCTCTTGTCTTCTCTGAGACCTTGCGCAAGTCACTTCACTTCTCCGGGCCTCAGTGACTTCATCTGGAAAATGGGGATCGAGACTGAGAGCCCCACGTGGGACAGGGAGACTGTGTCAACCCGATTTGCTTGTATCCACCCTGGTGCTTAGTACAGTGCCTGGCATAGAGGAAGCACTTAACAAATACCACAGATATTATCATCACCACGTGCAGGATGCTCAAATGTCCGTATTTTCTTCTCTTTCAGGAAACAGCAAACTCTACATGCTCGGCAGCAACAACTGGGGTCAGTTAGGATTAGGATCGAAGACTACAGTAAACAAGCCGACGTGTGTAAAAGGTTGGCAGGTTTATTTTTTTGTTGTCATTGTTGCAGACAAATGACCGAGGAAAGTATATCATTTCGTGTTAATTACAGCGATTCCATCTAGCTCTTCCTTCTTTTGAAAAGGTGAAAAGACCGTTAATCGATGGGAGTCGCTTTTCTCCAGAATTACACAATCACGATTGTATACGGCCATCCGCCCCGAAGGTGTACACCGACTCAGGGATCACTTAGCAGACGTTCATCCTAGGGATTCGCTTCCTCGGGTGTCGTCTGGTTAAAAATAAAATGAATAAAATCTCATCTGGGAGAATTGCCCCGGTCGATTGCTCCACTTTAAAAGCCGGATGAAAGATGCCCGGTCATTTAATGCTGCTACTTTGAAAGTGGGAAATGTGAGCTCCTTTGTGCATGCAGTTTGGGGAAGATCGGGGGTCAGCTTAGATATTTATGTCCAGATGCGGATTCGGGTCAATCGGTGGTACGGATCCAGCGCTTACTCCCTGTAAACATCCAACAGAATCGCCTCGTCTTTGGCATTAAAGCACCTAGTCAGCTCTCCCCCTTCTACCTCACGTCGTTCCTTTCCTCCAACAACCCGGCCCGCACGCTTCACTCCCGTAATGCCGACCTACTTGCCGGACCTGAATCTCTATTCATTCAGTTCACTCGTATTTACTGAGCACCTACTCCGTGCAGAGCACTGTACTAAGCGCCTGGGTGAGTCCGATACAACAATGAACAGACACATCCCCTGCCCACAGTGAGCTGACTGACGGTCTAAAGCCACTGCACGAAGCAGCGAGGTAGATGGAAATAACCAGCTCCGACACCGTCCCCGTCCCACGTGGAGCTCACAGTCTGTGAGCGGGGAAAAACGGGGAACGAAATCCCATTTTGGTAGAGTGGGCGATTGAACGCTAGTTCGGGATTTTAGTAACGGTTTTTTGAAAAAGGATTTCCAGGTTCGCCCAGAGATCTTCAGAACGCCACTCTGGAAGGCCAGTTGAATAATTTAACCATCCTCTGTTTCATCCTCAGCCTTAAAACCCGAGAAGGTGAAATTTGCTGCGTGCGGAAGGAACCACACCTTAGTCTGCACAGGTAGTTTGAAGGGGATCGGTCCGTCTGAGTTTTGTTTCGCATCGTTGCGTCCGTGGTCCTCACCGAGCGCTTACTGTACGCAGAACGCTCGGGAGAAATGTTCCAGTAATAGGAACATTTGTACGTGTTCCTATTACAATTTAACAAGGTAGAGAGCTGTAATTTCTTTCCTCTATTAATGTCTGCCTCCTCCTCTAATAATAATTGTGGTGTTTAAGTGCTTACTGTGTGCCGGGCACTCCACTAAGCATGGGGGTGGACACAAGCAAGTCAGTTTGGACGCAGTCCCGGTCCCACGCTGGACTCACAGTCTCATTCCCCATTTTACAGATGAGGTCAATGAGGCACAGAGAAGTGAAGTGACTCGCCCAAGTTCACACAGCAAACCAGTGGCGGAGCCGGGAGAAGAACACAGTACCTTCTGACTCCCAGGCTCGTGCTTTATCCACTACAGACTGTAAGCTCTCTGTGGACAGGGAATGTGTCTCTTTACTCTCCCAGGTTCTTAGTATAGGGTTCTGCGCTCAATAAATACGATTGAATGAATGAGTGAGCGAATGAAGAGGTTCCTCCCTTTGGGAATGGAGGAAGACCTTCCCCTTTGGTTGTCGATGATGAATCCTGAACAAGTCACTTTCCCTCCATCCACAGAAGCAGCTGACTGGCTGCCACTGGCAGCTAGAAAATGGCTGCCTGCAACAGCAGACATTGGAGACTGGTGAAAACCTTGGGCAGAGGAGGAGGGCGAGCAAATCCAAGAGCAGCATAAATTACAGATAAATTACTCCTTCTGCTAACCAAGCTCCTGAGCAGGAGGGAGGGGAGATGGTCTGCTTCCCTCTCACCTCTCCTGCCTCTCTCCCCTGCCTACCCACCCCACCCAAGTAAAAAAAAATAAATCAGAAATCATAATAACGATGGCATTTATTAAGCACTTACTATGTGCCAAACACTGTTCTAAGCGCTGGGGTAGATAGAAGATCATCTGACTGGACACAGTCCCTGCCCCACGTGGGGCTCACAGTCTAGGTGAGCTGCAGAGAAGCAGCGTAGCTTAATGGAAAGAGCCCGGGCTTGGGAGTCAGAGGTCGTGAGTTCTAATCCCAGCTCCACCACTTGTCTGCTGTGTGACCTTGGCAATCCATTTAACTTCTCTGTGCCTCTGTTACCTCATCTGTAAAATGGGGATTAAGACTGTGAGCCCCACGTGGAACAACCTCATTATCTTGTATTTACCCAAGTGCTTAGAACAGTGCTTGGCACATAGTAAGCACCTAACAAATGCCATAGTTATTATTATTATTGTTTTTATTATAGGTAGGAGGGAGAACAGGTATCGAATCCCCGTTTTATAAGTGGAGAAATCAAGTGACTTGCCCATGGTCACAAAGTCGGGGAATTGGCAGAGCCAGCATTAAAAAACAGGTCCTCTGGCTCCAAAGCTTGTGTTTTTCCCACTAGGCCACACGGCATTTCACTCGGCCACGCTGCTTCTCAAAATCCACACAATAATAGCGGTATTTGTTACGGGCTTGCTCTAAATCTAGCCCCGTATCAAGTGCTAGGTCTGCAGGGTATTCAGTTTGAACGTAGTCCCTGTCCCCCATGGACTTCCCAGTCTCGGAGGGAATGGGATATGATCCCCATTTTCCTGATGAGGAAACTGAGACATGGCAAAGTGAAGGGACTCGCCCCAGGTGACCCAACAGGAAAGCGGCAGATCTGGGTTTCGAACCCAGGGCCTCCGACTTCCAGCCCTGGGCTCTTGCCGCTAGGCCACGCCGCCTCCTGTATGGTCGTCTCTGAGGATTTGTGACTGCCTGCTCTCTCGAGTACGGAGGGGAGAATCAGGTTGACTCCTTCAGGCCAAAAACGGCTGGAAATCCGAGCCAAGTGCGGACATCTGGCTTCTGGAAGATGAACGGAACTTGTTCGGACGTATCCAGGAGCAGTATTGAGATCTTCATTGTGAAAGCATTTAGTAGACCCAGTTAGTTTCGAAAGCTAGACCAAACAAATGTTAATTAGAGGTAAGAGCAGGGAGGTCTCTGTTTGAAATTATTTCCAGGAATATTTATCTTGAAGAATTTCATCGGATTTTTTTTTATGGCGTCTATTAAGGGCTTTACTATGTGCCAGGCACTGTACTAAGCCCGGGGGTAGATACACACCAGTCAGGTTGGACACAGTCCATGTCCTACATGAGGTTCACGGTCTTAGTTCTCATTTTACAGATGAGGTAACTGAGGCACAGAGAAGTGACCTGCCCAAGGTCACACAACAGACAAATGGTGGAGCAGGAATTAGAACCCAGGTCCTTCTGACTCCCAGGCCGGTGCTTTATCCACTAGATCATGCTGCTTCTCACTAGTTTGACGAGGAAGTCAACGTTGAACCCAAAGTGTTTAGATGGCGTAAAAGAGCATTTAATTTAATCAGACTGTATAAACGCCCTAGGTTTAGTGTACTTGAGCATCCTTTAATGATGGATAGTGATATTTTAATGCCGGTTTCCTTTTGTCACTAACTGGGACAGATTTGAATCATTAAATAGTATTTTGGGGGCAACAAATGAACGTATTTTCAAAATTTAATAATAATAATGTTGGTATTTGTTAAGCGCTTACTATGTGCAGAGCACTGTTCTAAGCACTGGGGCAGATACAGGGTAATCAGTTTGTCCCACGTGAGGCTCACAGATAATCCCCATTCTACAGATGAGGTAACTGAGGCACAGAGAAGTTAAGTGACTTGCCCACAGTCACACAGCTGACAAGTGGCAGAGCCGGGAGTCGAACCCATGACCTCTGCTTCCGAAGCCCACGCTCTTTTCACTGAGCCACACTGCTTCTTCAAATGTGATACAGCCTGGATTTACTAAGAACCCGCATTGTACACATTTGTGACATTCCATCGGCCATTCACCCTCAGGAAAGGGGTGTTAAGTCTTAAAAAGATGTGTTTTCTCCCTTGAAATCTTTAGTTTCTTAAGCCCCAAGTCGGGAAACCAGGGACCATACCAATCCTCTCCTTTAGTAACTTTCGGTGACGTTCCTCTAGCACGAATGTACGAAACGCACTGTGTTCTCTCCTTTGCGCAGAAGGAGGAAACGTGTATGCAGCCGGAGGAAATAGTGACGGTCAGTTGGGCCTTGGCGACACAGAAGAGAGAACCACTTTTCATCAAATTAGCTTTTTTACATCCCGATATAAGATCAAGCAGCTGTCAGCTGGCTCCAATACTTCCGCTGCACTGACTGGTGAGTGATGATGACGACGATGGGATTTGTTAAACGCTTCGTGTTTGCCAAACACTGTTCTAAGCACTGAGGTAGATACGAGGTGATCAGGTTGGACGCGGTCCCTGTCCCACTTGGGGCTCACAGTCTTAATCCCCATTTTACAGATGAGGTAGCTGAGGCCCAGAGAGCTTCAAGCGACTCACGCGAGGTCGCACAGCAGTCGGGTGGTGGAGCTGGGATTAGAACTCAGGTACTTTTGACTCCCAGGCCCATGCTCTGCCCACTAGGCCACGCTGCTTCTCACGGAGTCCCACAGATCTGAAAAACAACGGGTAGAAAGGACTGTGGGTTTCCCGTCATCCTGTTGATGGACAGAAATCTACCACGGCTCCCTTCGCCCAAGAAAGGCGGGTCAGATGGATTTTTTAATCTGGGATTCTATCTTAATCTTTTAAACGGTCAAGGGCAAGTCTTAAAGCAGCGTGGCCTCGCGGATAGAGCAAGGGCCTGGGATTCAGAAGGACCTGGGTTCTAATCCCGGCTCCGCCATTTGTCTGCTGCGTGACCTTAGGCGAGTCACTTCACTTCTCTAGGCCTCAGTCCCCTCATCTGTGAAATGGAGATCAAGACTGTGAGTCCCTTGAGGAACAGGAAATGTATCCAACCTGATTAACTTGGATCTACTCCGGCGCCTAGGACTGGCCTGGCTTATAGTAAGTGCTTGAGAAATGTTGTAAAAAAGAAAAATAGTCCTGTCCAACCTGATAAAGGGGTACCACGTTCACATGGGGCCACACTTTGGTGGGTGAAATAAAAATATTGTTCTCATACAAAAAGTGTAGTAACTTTGATGAGTAGAAGAAATTATGTAGAAATATTAGTAAATTGGTAGAGACAGCTTATCCCTCTTTATTTGCTATTTTCTCTATTTAAATACTTCAAGGAAATGTAGGAACTGGGTCATAATTTAACCACGTAGCCTGCGGGCCTTGAGTTGGATGTTTTTCTCACTAATCCTACTCATTCCTTTTGCATTTGCTTCTGGCCTGATGGTTAACAAGATCTCCAATCTTATGATTATTATTAGTTTGGAGAAACTAGACAAAACACACATTAAGTAGTGGTAGAAGCAGTGAGTGGAATTTTTTCCAGGAATATTTATCCTGAAGAATTTCATCAGACTGTTTCGGGGGGAGGGAGGCGGGGGTTTATGGTGTTTGTTAAGGGCTTACTATGTGTCGGGGACTAACGGTTCTAAGTGTTTAGAATAGTGCTTGGCACAAAGTAAGCGCTTAACAAATACCATCATTATCACTAAGAGCCGGGATAGATAAAAGCTAATCACGTTGGACCCAATCTTTGTCCCGCATGGGGTTCACAGGAGATGGGCCTTTATTTAGGCTTTGAAGCTGGGGAGAGTCACTGTCGGTTAGATGTGAGGAGGGAGGGCGTTCCAGGCCAGAGGCAGGACGTGGGCGAGGGGTCGGCGGCGAGATAGAAGAGATTGACGTGCGGTGAGAAGGTTGGCATTAGAAGAGCGGCGTATGTGGGCCAGGCTGGAGTAGGAGAGCAGCGAGGTGAGGTGGAAGACTCCGAGATGATTCGGTGCTTTCAAAAGTCATAGTAAGGAAGCGGCATGGCGTAGAGGATAGAGCCCGGGCCTGGGAGTTATGGGTTCTAATGCCGGCTCCGCCACTCATCTCCTGTGTGACCTTGGGCAAGGCCCTTCACTTCTCTGGGCCTCAGTTCCGTCAGCTGTAAAATGGGGATTGAGCCTGTGAGCCCCACACATGACAGGGACTGCGTCCAACCCGATTAGCTTGTCTCCAGCCCAGTGCTTAGAGCAGTGCCTGGCACATAGTAAGCACTTAACAAATGCTGTAATTACTAATTATCATTATTATTAAGGAGCTTAATGCAGACTGTTAAAAGAGTGTTTTCTTAGAACAAGTCTAATACCGTATTTCCCTTTGCTACGGTTTCAATTCTTTGTTTTCTTGTCTTGATTTTAGAGGATGGAGAACTTTACATGTGGGGTGACAACTCTGAAGGACAGATTGGCCTTGCCAGTGAATCAAATGTTTGTGTCCCTTGTCGAGTGGTCATTGGAAAACCAGTCTCCTGGGTCTCCTGTGGATATTACCATTCAGCCTTGGTGACAAGTAAGACTGCAAAAGCTTCACCTATTGTGTTATTTTCCATTTGTGATTTGACTCCAAAAAAAGTGGTAACAAGTAAGATCGGAAGATCTTGACTATTACTGAGCTACTCTGCGGAGAAGCAGCTTGGCCTAGTGGATGGAGCAAAGGCCCATGAGTCAGAAGGACACGGGTTCTAATCCCACCTCCGCCACTTATCTGCTGTGTGACCTTGGGTGACTCACTTCTGTGAGCCTCACTTACCGCAGCTGTGAAGCGACTTGCCCTAGGTCGCCCAGCAGGTGAGTGGCAGAGCCGGGATTAGAACCCGGGTCCTTCCGAGTCCCAGATCCGGGCTCTATCCACTAGGCCTCTATCCTGCCCTTACCTGCAAATTCCCCTTCTCCCTCACCTTAGATAAGTGGTATTTGTGCCACACCCCCTCCATGGATTTCCTGGGCTGGGGAATATTTTTTTTCCCGTTAAAATAAAATGGCCTTTAGAAAAAACTTTTCCAATTTAAATCTGATTTTTTTTTTTTACACAGAAAAGCCTGAGCTTATCGTACTTGGGATACACTAAATCTGTTGTATTCTGTTCTGTCGTATTGTACTCTCCCAAGGGCTTAGCTGAGCACTCTGCACAGAGTAAGCACTCAATTGTCTAGTCTTAAGCCCTCGAGTCGTCTCTGACCCGTAACGACTCTATGGACGCCTCTCTCCCAGAACGCCCCACCTCCATCTGCAACCGTTCTGGTAGTGGGTCCAGAGAGTTTTCCCGGTAAAACTGCGGAAGTGGTTTCCCATCACCTTTTTCCGCGCAGTAAACTTGGGTCTCCACCCTTGACTCTGTCCCATGCCTCTGCTGCCCAGCACAGGGGAGTTTTGCCTTGTAGCAGATGGCCTGCCGCTCGCTAGCCAGTAGCCAAGCTAGGAATGGAATGGACAGGCCTCTGCTTGACTCTCCTTCCGGTAGCCAAGACTGGTAGAGGACTGGAAATTTTCCAAGTGCCTTCCTGAGAGAGGTCACTCAATCAATACCATTGATTAATTGTGAGACTAGACTCTCCCGGCTCCCCAGCTTGCCTCCTCTGTGACCTCGGGCAAATCACTTAACTGCCCTATTCCTCAGTTTTCTCATCTGTGAAATGGGGATTAAAAATAATAATAATGGTATTTTTTAAGCACTTACTATTTATTGAGGTAAGGTAAGAGGTAAGAGGGTAAAAAGCCGATAGTGAGGAGCTTCTGTTTGATGGGGAAGTGAATGGACAACCACTGGAGGTTCTTGAGGAGTGGTGAAACAGACTGAACGGTTTTGTAGAAAAATGATCCGGGCAGCAAAGTGAATAATAATGATTGTATTTGTTAAGCGCTTACATTGTGCCAAGCACTGTTTTAAGCGCTGAGGTGGTAATCGGTTTTCCCACTTGGGGCTCACAGTCTTTAATCCCTATTTTACAGATGAGGTAACTGAGGCACAGAGAAGTTAAGTGACTTGCCCAAAGACACAAAGCTGACAAGTGGCGGAGTTAGGATTAATAATAATAATAATGTTGGTATTTGTTAAGCGCTTACTATGTGCCAAGCACTGTTCTAAGCGCTGGGGTAGACACAGGGGAATCAGGATGTCCCACGTGGGGCTCACAGTCTTAATCCCCATTTTACAGATGAGGTAACTGAGGCACAGAGAAGTTAAGTGACTTGCCCACGGTCACACAGCTGACAAGTGGCAGAGCTGGGATTCGAACTCATGACCTCTGACTCCAAAGCCCGTGCTCTTTCCACTGAGTCACGAACTCATGACCTCTGGCTCCCAAGCCCGTGCGCTTTCCACACCGGACTAGGGAGAGACGGGGGGCAGGGAGGTCAGCAAGGAGGCTGATGTAGTAATCGAGGTGGAGTAGAATAAATGCTTGGATGAGTGTAATAGCAGTTTGGAGAGTTTTAGAAGGCAATTTAGCAATGTCGTGAAGCTAGAAGTGACAGAATTTGGTGACAGATTGAATCTGCGTGCTGAATGAGAGAGACGAGGTAAGAGTTACATGCTGGAGTTACAGGCTTGTGAGAGAGTGTGGTTGGCAGTGTTGTCTATAGCGATGGGAAAGAGTCGGGGGAGGAGATATTTTGTGTGGGAAGATGAGGAGCTCTGTTTTGGACATGTTAAGTTGAAGGTGTCAATGGGACATCCAAGCGGAGAGGAAATGCGAGACTGCAGAAAAGGAAGGAGGCGGGAGCTGGAGAAGTAGATTTTGAATCATCCACAAAGAGATGCTAGTTGAGGTCATGGGACTGAATCAGTTCTCCAAAGGGGTGGGTCGAGGTGGGGAACGGAAGGAACAACATGGAATGCTTCACGAATCGGTTTCTTTTATCTCCCATAGCCGACGGCGAGCTCTATACATTTGGCGAGCCCGAGAATGGGAAGTTAGGGCTGTCATCCGAGCAACTGAAAAATCACAGAATTCCTCAGCTGGTTCCCGGCATTTCTGGAAAGGTGAATCAGGTGGCTTGCGGTGGAGGACATACAGTGGCTCTTACAGGTATGCCAGAGAACTCGGGTTTTTTATTTGGATTTTGTTTTTGTTTTGGCCAGTTACTGATTGTGAAAAATGCACTGGGGACAGTTTAAAAACCATAAAATTCAATTTAAATTTCAAAAAATTTTTAGAATAATTATTATTACACTAAGGGTAGATGCTTGCTGCCTAATGGAATGCCTAAACAGAATCTGTCTGTGTTTTCTACCCTGCCTCTTTTTATCCATATCTCCATGAGCCTCTGCTGGAGGAAAACAACCTCTCTCGATTGTTTCCCACCAGGCTGATCTGCATGTTGCAGAACTCTCCTGCGGTGCATTGATATTTCACCTTTTTTTTTAAAATGGTATTAATTAAGCGCTTACTATGTAGCAGGCACTCTACTATCTGCCGGGATAGATACAACTGAATCAGGTTGGACCCGACCCATATCCCTCAGAGGGTTCACAGTCTTAATCCCCATTTCACGGATGAGGTAACTGAGGCACAGAGAAGCGGAGTGACTCGTCCGAGATAACACAGAAGGCGAGGGGCCGAGCGGGGCTAGGACCCGGGGCCGGCTGGCCGACAGGCCCGTTCTCTATTAGGCCATACCGCTTCTACTCAACCACTCGGTTGGAGGTATGCTCTGTTATTCTTGAGTGCCCGGGGCCCTAATCATTTCGCCACGTAGTAGCTACTTTGCCATCCTGCCGTCATCCGTGCTTCTCACGTGTCCTGGCCAGTGCTGACTATGAACACAGGCTTCTTTAATATTCCCAGGAAACTCTTTAAGGTCAGTAGACGACGAGCATCTTCCTAGGTGTTTCAGGTGGCGGTTCAGGAATTTCTTTACCCGCACACACAAGGAGACATCCAAAAGAACACGGGTCACTTTGCAGATCCTAGATAGCATTGTGGATCGGCAATAAACCCGAGGGAATCGGAAGGTATAGATGAGCTCATCCTCGGAAAACCCTACACACGGTCAGAGGTTTTTATCGATTACCCAGAATTTAAAGTTATCTCCAAATTCTGCTCCTTAGGGATGACAAGGCAATGCAGAGATAGACAAAGGGATGGAAAGAAGAATCAAAAAGGCGGCAGGGCTTTAAGGAGTGTGCAGAACAGAGCAGAGGAACAATGCTTGTGAAGGTGTGTTAGGCTATTGTGGTGTACTACTCCTAATAATAATAACTATACTTATGGTATTTGTTAAGCGCTTACTATGTGCCAAGCACTGTTCTAAGTGCTGGAGCACTGTTCTAAGCACTGGGAATGCCTGGGAGACCTGAACTTGTAAGACCAGTAGCTTCTCGAGCCATCTTTCTAAATGCCACCTACGAACCATTTGCACCATCAAATGGAAATCAAGATTACCTGCCTTCTGACTATTCCTCCTAACAGAATCCTACAGATAGGCACTTAAGGCTTTAGGTGGTGATGTGTTGTTGTTTTCAGTGGTATTTGTTAAGCATTTACTTACAGAGCTCGGGCCTGGGTTCTAATCCCGGCTCTGCCTCTAATCTGCCGTGAGTCCTTAGTCAAGTCACTTCACTTCCCCGTGCCTGTTACTTCATCTCTTAAATGGGGATGAAGACTGTGAGCCCCATGCTTGAACGAGACTGTGTCCAACCTGACGACCTCATCTCTACCCCAGCGCTTAGTACAGTGCCTGACACTTAGTAAGTGCTTAACAAATACCATAAAAAAATTTGCAAGGCAATTACAAGATCAGAAAAGAAGGAATCGGAGAGGGAAAAGGGACGGCAAGAATGGGGACCATCAGAAAGGTAAATCAAAGGGTGGGCAAAAAGAACGAAAAGGAGAAATTAGGAGAGGAAGAAGGTACAAGAAGATAGGGAGACAGCATTACCTAATGGAAAAAGAACTCACCTCAGAATCAAAGGATCTGGATTCTAATCCTGAGTTTGCCGCTTGCATTGTGACCTTGAGCGAGTCATTAACTTCTCTGGGCTTCAGCTTCCTCGTCTGTAAAGTGGAGATTAAATATCTGTTCTCTTTCCCCCTTAAACTGTGAGCCCAATGTAGAGCAGGAGCTATGTCTGACCTAGTTAGACCCAGCGCTCAGTGCTTGACACTTAATAAGTGCTTAACAAATACCTCAATTAATGAATCAGTAAGTGCTTAGCAAAATGCCTCAGTTATTATTGTCATTATTGGAAAGAGTAAAGGAGAGACAGAGAAAGAAACAAATGAAGGGTTTGTTAGTGTTCATATTACAATAGTCCTTTGGTCTTTCGAAAAATATTGCCCTTTTATAAATGCTCCATTTTTCTAGTTATAGTGAGAGGTGTGTCGGTTCTCATTTATGCGTCTGTAATTTCAGAGGAAGACGTATACACGTTCGGCCTTGGAGAGTTCGGGCAGCTGGGTCTGGGCACCTGCATTTTTGAAACCTCAGTTCCAAAGGTTGTTGAACATTTGCGGAAGCAGAAGATACATTATGTCGCCTGCGGGGAAAATCATACAGCTCTAATATCTGGTATGGAACGATTGTTCTGCTGTAGCCTTACCGTGGAGTTGGAGGAATGTATTAAGGAATGAAGATTATGGTATAGAGCCACCGAAAATTATTATGCCTCGACAGTGCTGATGAAGACTCTGTAGCCTTCCAAATCACCGCCTTATGCCAGAAGAAAGCCCAATTCAGAAGCATCTTCACTAAAATAATAGTAGTTGGAATGGTATTTACTTAGTGCTTACTGCGTGCAGAGCACTGGGAAAGAAAGGGAAGCAGCGTGGCCTAGTGGAAAGAGCAGGGGTCTAGGAGTCAGAGGGCCTGGGTTCTAATCCTGGCTCCACTACTTACCTACTGTGTGAACTTGGACAAGTCACTTCTCCGTACCTAGAAGGGAAAGCAGGCACTAATTTAAGAAAATAAATCCAGATATGTGGGGCTGAGGAAAGGGAGGCTGAGGGAGTGGGAAGAGAGGAGATGAGGGTTTAGTCAGGGGAAGGTGTCTTGGAGGAGTTAGGGCTTCAGTAAGGCTTGGAGTAATCGTCCGTTGGATATGAAGAGGACATTCCAGGCCAGAGATGGGATGTGGGCGAGAGGTTGGCGGCGAGCTAGATGAGATCGAGGTGCATTGCGAATGCTGAAAGTCCAGCGAATAGGTACTAAGCTTGGGAGAGGACAGTATCTACTGAAGGCAAGGCTAGGCCAAGGAAAAAGAAGAGGAGGAAAGCTTGTTTTCCTCTTCCCCTTTCCCAGATTTCCTGTAGTAACTGTGGTACTTGTTAAGCGCGTACTATGTGCCGAGCACCGTACTAGTGAGAGTCGTTTTCTGAGAAGCTCCGACTGAGAGGCTTGAGGGCAGATTCTGAAATACTTTTTCTTGACCACATTCTCCTCCGTGAGCAACGTCACCTTGAATTTATTGAAGCAAGACAAATTATAAAGGAATTAAGTAGAATTCTATTTTGATAGATTCAGGAGCAAAATTTAAAAATTCCCCAGGAAATGTGTTGTCGAGCAAATAATGTGTCTATAATATATTTACGTGGTATGTGTCCTTTATTTTCAGGCCTCTAGATTGTATACTCATTATGGGCTGGGAACGGGTTGGCTGATTCTTTTGTACTCTCCGTAGGTTTTAATGCAATGCTTTGCACGTAGCAAGTGCTCAATAAATATCATTGATTGATGGATTTCTGTTACTCTAGGTAGTCACCTTGGCTTTCGGAACTACTAAGTTTTATCATCTTTTCTTACTTTATGTGTCATTCTGTCAGTATTTGTGCTGGCCGAAATATATTTAAATTCAATAATGTAGTGAATGGAAAATCCTAAACATCTAGATGAAGAGTCTTTGGATAGCTTCAAATAATGCGATGTATATTTTAAGTGTTCTCTGATTTTTGAAAAGCCACCTAAAAATAACCATTTTCTGATGATCCAATGGTTCACGTTTCAGATACGGGACTTATGTACACTTTTGGAGATGGTCGCCATGGGAAATTAGGACTTGGAGAGGAGAATTTTACCAATCAATTCATTCCCACCTTGTGCTCTAATTTTTTGAGGTTTTCAGTGCATTTGGTAAGGGCATAACAACATTTTAAACTGTCCTCTTTCATCCAAACCTAGGAGAAATTCATGAAAGCTCTCTGCATTTTTTTTGGCCCAGAAAAAACTCTTTTATGGTCTAAATTGCTGACAGTTGTCTCCATCACCCCGACTGTAATTGAAGCAGCATGCCATAGTGGATAGAACCTGGGCCTGGGAGTCAGAAGGTCATGGGTTCTAATCCTGTTTCTGCCCCATGTCTACTGTGGGACCATGGGCAAGTCACATCACTTCTCTCGGCCTCAGTTACACCTTCTGTAGAATGGGGATTGTAAAATTGAGACTGTGAGCCCCACGTGGGACAGGGACTGTGTTCAAACCAATTACCTTGTATCCTCCCCAGTGCTTAGTACGTGCCTGGTACAGAGTAAGCGCTTAACAGATACCACAATTATTATTACTATTAGCTCCTTTAGCATTTTTATCATTTGTTCTCAGTTCCACCTCTCGAATAATCCCTCCAAACCTCACACCAAATATGAAGTCAAGGTGAATGCTATGTCATGCTGCTGAAAACCGGTTTTCACAGCAAATTATCTACTGACATTTGCTTGGTGGGCAGGTCACGTGAAGGTTTTTTCTTTCTCCGTTTTCCTCAGGACCTATCTTGGTCACTTAATTTATACCCTGACTACACAGCTTAGAAAGCTCTTAGAAGTTGTAGAGTCTATGTCCGGCCTTCATTTTTACTGTTTTCTGTATAACTCTAGGTTTAGGGCCTTATGTAGGAAGATATGGACTCCTCAGAATTCTCCAAATGTAAATTTAAGTTGCCGAAATGCTATCTCTTTTATTTTGCTGCAAACTCATGAGGCTTTTGAAACTTAGTAAAGCTCGGGAAAGAAGCTTTTATACAAATAATTAACTTAACGACTAGAAAGAGTGCTTACCAGAAAGACTGCCCTAGGGTCGGTTTTTTTTTTTCCACTTTGTTTTCTGCCAGTAGGAAAGAAGTTGGCTTTCCACGTTGGCTTACTTCAATAGTTTTTGCGAAAAGTATTTTTTAACAATTAGCCCAGGAGTTATTCCTTCTTTTTTTAAACAAAAACAACAAAAAACCCCCACTGTCTTTCTAAGCAGTTAGGCATTTTTATTCTTTATTCCACTAATAATTATTAAAATGAGAGAGTGAGACAGACCTGTCCTGCAGAGATGACACGTGTGTATTTGGTTAAGGGCGAGTTACCAGTAAGAAGCAGATTTTTTGCGCTTTTTGTGCAGTAACGTGTTTCACTGTTGATTTATTAGGTCGCCTGTGGAGGATGCCACATGCTAGTTTTTGCCATCCCAAGATTAAAGGGGTCTGAAGAAATTGCTGTGGAAGAATTCAGTGAATGTGGTGATTTGACTACAACTTTCTCCCAGTTCGGGGGTGAGCTGCAATCTCAGAACACCTTGCAGGGAACATTATCGGCACGTATGAGGCGGAGAGAACGGGTAAATTTCAAAGATTCCATTTCAGGGATTTAGGGCCTACCATCTCTGTTGGATTGTACTCTCCCAAGAGCTTAGTTCAGTGCTCTGCACACAATAGTTCAGTAAATACACTGATGGATTGATTGTCCAGGGCTTTACAGTTGCCATCTCTGTGGCCCTGTTATTGTTTTCTTAATTGGAAATGGTATTTTGTAGTTTCTATTTTAAACTCCTGTTTTAGTTCTTTACATAGCTATAATCTAATTAGGTTGGACACTGTCCCCATCCCACAGAAGGCTCACAGTCTTAATCCCCATTTTACAGATGAGGGCACTGAGTCATAGAGAAGTGAAGTCACTTGCCCGAGGTCACCCGGCAGACCAGTGACAGATCTGGGATTAGAACCCAGGTCCTTCTGACTCCCAGGCCCCTGCTCTAACTGCTAAGCAACGCTGCTTCTCTGATAGATAGTTATTCCGTTTTTCCTTCTTTCATTTCATTTACTCCCTCCTGCCTAGCCTGTGAGCCTCATGTGGGTCAGGGACTATGTCCAAATTGATTAGCTTGTATCTTCCCTAGTGCTTAGAACAGTGCTTGGCACATAGTAAGAGCTCAACAAGTACCATGATAATAATTATTATTATTTAAGGCCGAAAATGTTCTTGTTAGGACCTTGAGGAAGAATTATTTGTGAAAAATCTGGGAGAAGGCAGGACAGACTTTTTAAAAATTTTATAGTGAAGTTAAGGAATAACACTTTACATTTTTAAATAGGAACATCCCAAATAGCCATTTGTGAGTCAGTCAAAACCCCCAAGCAGCAAACATTTTAGAGCCTCGAAAGGTCACTGAAATGTGAGCACTGTGGAATCTTGACAGTTTTTTCATTGCTCCTCTTACCAAAAAAGCAAATGAAATGCAAAGAAACCGTTACTTTTCCATTTAGAAATGAGCTTTGGGAATTGCTTCATGATTTGTCGGAACTGTTCTTTAAAGGAAAAGTCACCTGAGCGGTTTGTCCGGATGATACGAACTCTACCTCGACTTGGACATGGCCCTCAGAGACCGGCCACAGACATCTCCAGCAATACTCTTCCTTGGAGGACACCCCAGGGTGATCGTCTGAATGCAGATGCAGTGAGGGAAAATGACCGTCTTCAGTCAACTAAACCAGGTGAGTCATAGTATTCTAGTTGATCCTCAGGCAACTAGTTATTTTTTCAGTTTCTTTACCGGTATTTTTTAAGTACTTACTGCGTCTCAGGCACTGTACTAAGTTTGGGGTAGGTTTAAGATAATCAGGTTGGACCACCATCTGTGTCCCACATGGGACTCATCGCTTTCATCCCCATGTTACAGATGAGGGACTGAGGCCCAGAGATGTGAAATGACTTGCTCAAGGTCTCAAAGCAAACAAATGGCAGAGCTGGGATGAGAGCCTTGATCCTCTGATTCTGACTCGAATGAATATTTCACAGAGTTAACAGAATTGTTCATTATCCACTATTGCTATGAAACACAGCCTTGGTCATAAAAGCTAGGGCAAAATCACTTAACTTCCCTGTTCCTCGTTTTCCTCATCTGTAAAATGGAGATTCAATACCTGCTCTCTTCCTTAGACTATGTGCTCCATGTGAGACAGGAACTGTGTCCAGCCTAATTATCTTATATTTACCCCTGCGTTAAGGACAATACTGAGTTTGTAGTAAGCTCTTAAATATTATTATTATTACTATTACATTTTCCATTTCCTTAACTGTTGGAATTAGAAAGGAATATCAACTCTTTGAAAATCCTTTTTTTTTAGTGTTAATTAATCAGTGTCATAGCATAGTGGACTTTGACACAGCAAATAGACTTTCTTCCATAAAAGTCGATATGTCTAACGCTATTTTTCCCATATGCTTGTGAGAATTTTAGTCTGAAATGATGTTTTCCTTTTATTTCTCTTTCATTTTCCTCTTTTATTTTCAAGAACCAGTGAATGAAAAGGAAGATGAGAGTAGCTCTTCAGAAGAAGATTCTGATGAGGAAAATGATGGCCCAAACCTCGGAGAAACTACTGACACTCTAAATATGGTAATCTCTAAACTCCCAGATGATTTAATGTTTATTGTGGAACGAAATAGGAAATTTGAACGTGAGACACAGTGTGGCATAGTGGAAAGAGCACGGATTTAGGAGTCCAGAAGACCTGCGTTTTAATCCCAGCTCCACCACCTGTCTGCTGGGTGACCTTGGGCAAGTCACTTCACTTCTCTGGGCCTCAGTTCCCTCATCTGGAAAATGGGGATTACGACTGTAAGCCCTCTGTGGGACATGGAGCGTGTCCAACCTGGTTATTTTATATAATAATGATAATAATAATGATGGTATTTGTTAAGCGCTTACTATATGCAAAGCACTGTTCTAAGCACTGGGGTAGATACAAGGTGATCAGATTGTCCCACATGGTGCTCACAGTCTTAATCCCCATTTTGCAGATGAGGGAACTAGGCACAAAGAAGTTAAGTGACTTGCCCAAAGTCCCACAGCTGACAAGTGGCGGATCTGGGATTAGAACCTATGACCTCTGACTCCCAAGCCCGTGCTCTTTCCACTACCCCAGCACTTAGTACAGTGCCTGGCACATAGTAAGCCCTTAATAAATACCACTTAAAAGAATTATATGATAGATCATGCTGGAAACAGTTGATCCAGTAGAAACCTGCTGATCCAGGATGTTTAGATTGAGGCACTTTTTCATATTAATTTGGTTTAAGCACACATTTTTATTAATTTCAGTGAGGTCAAGAGTACGATAAGCAGAACAATAAATTCCTAAACTTTACCCGCCTTCCTTTTTCAGCTGGCTTATGTAGCTCCAGTCTCTTTGCAAGAGATCAATAATACTTTTTTTCATTCAATAAACAAAATTGCTAAGGAACCTCCTTGAAAAATCACAAAGTAATCTTTCAGAAATGGTAGTATTGCATATAAACCTGGAAACTCAATTATTTAAAAATGCATTTAATTTCTTTTGGGAAAAGGTGATTAGTACTTACATGATATAATACAAGCCATCTTGAATTTGCATTAATAATCCCCATATGTTCTTCATAACATGCTTTTTTTGTGTATATTTTCACCTACGTTCCACAGTACATGAGTATGTCTACTGTACATCTATACTGTACTGTACAGGTGTACTGTACGTTTACAGTACGTCTACTGTATTGGACTCTCCCAAGCAAATGGTACAGTCAGTGCTCTGCACGTAGTAGGAGCCCAATCACTACCATTGATTGATTCGTATTTATTGAGTGCTTATTGTGTGCAGAGGACTGTACTCAGCGCTTGGGAGATTTCCAGTCTACTGCAGAAGAGTCGCTAAAATAAATAACAAATTACAGATGAGAAAAGTACCTGATTTTAAAGACATGTTTGGAAGTGTTTTGGGAAACGTGGGTGGGGTGAGCATCAAATAGTGGTTAGGGTTAACACCCAGTAAGTGATCAGTCAACACCACTGATTGATTTTTGTCTTCTCCCAATGGCTTAGTACGATGCTTCTCATAGAGAAGGCACTCATAAATATTATTGTTTGATTCTACCCTTTAAAATATTTTCTCTAGTCTGTTAGTAAGTGGTTTATAAGTCGTTGTTAAAAATTAAAATGGATTCAATTGGATTGTATTCTGCCTACTTAAATTGGTTTTATTTTTCCACCTCTTTAAGTCATTACTAAGGTAATTTTTTCACAGTAGACATTTGTATTTATTTCAGACACATGTGATGAGCCTGAATCCCAGTGACCACTCCTTGAAATTATCACCAGTTCAAAAGATAAAGGTATTGTATGAAGGGGTTTAATTATTACTTATGCACAGGGTGTTTAATGACAGGTAATGAAAGCTCTCTAATCAGCAAAACTATATCTCAATTATATTCACTAAGGTTTTGGAAGAAAAATCCACAAGAATAGTTTTTTTAAAAAAGTTTTTTTTTAGGTTTTAGAGAAGCAGCGTAGCCTAGTGGATAGAGCACAGGCCGGAAGTTAGAAGGACCTGGGTTCTAATCCCGGCTCCGCCACTTGTCTGCTGTGTGACCTTCACTTGACTTCTCTGGGCCTCAGTTCCCTCACCTGTAAAATGGGGATTAAGACTGTCGGCCCCCGGGGGACGTGGACTGCGTCCAACCTGATTAACCTGTATCTACCCCATTGTTAAATACAGTGCCTGGCACATAGTAAGCATTTAACAAATACCACTAAAAAGAAGGCATGGAAGAGGGAGCTACATTAATGTCAGTACAAGAATTAAAATTATTCATTGATAAACTTCATTTTGGCGTGTTCAAGCGCGGATTGTTTCCCTTCGTTACATTTGTAAATGGTGTGAATTTGGTATTTTCCATGATAGAATTTCAATTCTTGGGTCAATTTATGATTAGTAATAATAGTGACATTTGATAAGCGTTTACTATGTGCCAAGCACTATACTGAGCACTGGGCTAGATGTAAGCTAAATGATGTCCTATGGTTACAAAGATGACATATTGAACATTTCACTCTCTCACCCATGACTATCCACTAGGCAGTAGAAAACTGTGAAGATACTTTTCTTTCATTTCCATTTTAGAATAATAGTAGCATGTTCATATTAATAAAAATTCGTTGCTTGCTGGTTTGCTTCTGACAGTTTTAGGGTAATGCTGAGTTTTGGGGGGAAAGAGTTGATCATTGAAAAAGGAAAATAGCTGGGTCTGCAAAAGATGCTCAAGTGAGCGAAAGCTAAGTGAGTTAATGAGTTGCCAAACTGCAGGTTATGAGCAGTATCAAGTTAATTTGTGATTGTTGGAGTACTGTGGAGGTGCCCAATGGTAGAGAGGTTACTGAGGTTTTGTGCTTAAGGGAAAGGAGAGAAAAGAAGCAAAATTGGGCAGCGGAGGCTGAGTAAAGAAAGTGCTTACCTCATAATTCAAGCAGTTCTCATTTTTTGAGAGCATGTTTTTTTCCCTGTAAAGTGAAACTTTTGAAAACCAGGATTAAAATTCTCTGTAGGACAGAATTCATTCTGATGTAGCATTTAAATTTATGGGCAAACTTGGAACATTTATTTTCTCCTCAAATGAATTTGAGATTTATTTTTGAAAAGGCTTAGGTAGCACCACACTCTTATAAATAATGTATAACAATGTATTAAGTTTTAAAAATGTGTTTTACATAAATGTTCTCACTGTGAGAATAAAAACATAAATATGAAAAAGAACAATATTTATGAAATTAAAAAATTAAGTTCTAGGGACAGTGCTATATATTTTGTGTTTTTGGTGGGATTTTGGGAAAGTGATTTCATATGAAACCTTTGTTTAATACCATTTTCAGTTTAATCTCTTTCACACTACACCTTCATTTGAATTTTATTTTTGCATTTTCCTTTGTTCTTAACTTTTCTTTCTTTTTAATTTTGTGCTTCTCATGGAATGGAAGACAAATAAAATTGGGAAACCGAAAAGGGAGGGTAAAAGTGGAAAGAAAAAGATGGATCTGCGTTACATGCAGGGAACTCAAGATTCTCTGCAAAATCAGTCTGTAAATTCAGACTCTAATTGGAAAATTAAATCTGGGAGTAAAATTGGGAAAAGTAAACAACAACATATCAGTAAATTAAAATTGGGGGAAACGAGGAAAGGTAATCAGACACGGAAAGATTTTTCAAAAAAGGAGAGATTTAAAAAGCAAACTGCGTTAACTGGGTCACCGTCTTCAGGTGAGGAGAGAAGTAATGATTCCCCACAAAGTCAAAAAGGTGAAGATATTTTAAGAAAGGAGACATTCCCAAGTGAAGAGGAATCTGAGAGTACCTGTTGCAGCTGGTACAGAGAGATGAAGCTGGACAAGGACGAAGAGAGTATTCATTCTGAAGAAGAAGAAGAAGACAGAGATTTTGAGAGTGAAGCAGAGCACGAATTCAAACACCGACAAAAGATAGGTGATTTGACGAACCAGAGGTGGAACGATGAGAAAACAGAAATTAATTGGCAACGTTGTGATGACTCACAAAAGAAAGAAGAGGATAAATTTATCTGGAAGTCACTGAAAGACAGAAAGGAAGTGAAAGTTAAAGAAAAAGAAAACGACAGGGAAGAAGAATCTGTAGAAGAGGAATTAGGTAAAAATTGTGAAAATGACCGTAGGCAAATTAAAATGGATAAACCTAAGGGATTTAAGAGAAGACTAGGAGATAGAAGTGAAGGAAAGGAAGATACCAGAGAAGTCACTGTTCAAGAAGAATTGCCCTGTGAGGGAGAAGCCAGGAAAAAGCAAACAACTGACGGAAAGAATGAAGACAAAAGAAACCTCGACCAAAACGGTAAGGATGGTCGAGCAAAAAGAGGCCGAATTGAAAAACAGAGAATGAAGGAAGCCGAAGAAAGTGAACTAGAGAATGCCCAAAGAAGGGCGGAAGACAAGACAGTTATGGGTGAGGAGGAAGGAGAAGAAAATGAAGAGGCGGAGGGATCGGTAGATGAGAAAGAGATGGACAGAACTGAAGAAATAGAGGATGAAGGCAAACAAGAGGCAACTGAAGAAGAGGAAGCAGAAGAGAGTGGTCTAGAGGATGAAGAGGATGAAGTCAAAGAAAGAGAGGTTGAAGAGAGGCAACAGGTGGAAGAAGAAGGAGAAGAAGAAGGAAAAAGCTTGGAGGAGGGAGAGGATGGGAAACTGAATGGAGAAGTGGAAGGAAATGAAAAAGATGGAAAAGAGGAAGAGGCAGAGGGGCTGGATGAGGACAGAGAAGAGGAGGTGAAGGATGAAGAAGGGTTGGGGGAAGAGGAAGCAGAGCTATATGAGGAGGGAGAGGAGGAAGAGGGTCTGAGGGAGGAGGAGGATGAAGAAGGTTTAGTGGAGGAGGGAGAAGGGTTGGAGGAGGGAGAGGAGGAAGAGGAGTTAGAGGAGGGAGAGGAGGAAGAGGAGTTGGAGGAGGGAGAGGAGGAAGAGGAGTTAGAGGAGGGAGAGGAGGAAGAGGAGTTGGAGGAGGGAGAGAAGGAAGAGGAGTTGGAGGAGGGAGAGGAGGAAGAGGAGTTGGAGGAGGGTCAGGAGGAAGAGGAGTTGGAGGAGGGTCAGGAGGAAGAGGAGTTGGAGGAGGGTCAGGAGGAAGAGGAGCTGGAGGAGGGTCAGGAGGAAGAGGAGCTGGAGGAGGGTCAGGAGGAAGAGGAGCTGGAGGAGGGTCAGGAGGAAGAGGAGCTGGAGGAGGGTCAGGAGGAAGAGGAGCTGGAGGAGGGTCAGGAGGAAGAGGAGCTGGAGGAGGGTCAGGAGGAAGAGGAGCTGGAGGAGGGTCAGGAGGAAGAGGAGCTGGAGGAGGGTCAGGAGGAAGAGGAGCTGGAGGAGGGAGAGGAGGGAGAAGAGGAAGGGAGATTAGGGGAGGAGGAAGAGATGTTGGCAGAGGAGGAAGAGGAGCTGGAGGAGGGGGAGGAGGACAAGCTGGATGAGAAAAATGAAAGATTAGTGAATGAGGAGGAAGAGGATTGGGAGAAGGAAGAAGAGATGAAGGGTGAGGAGGAATGGGAGGAAGAGAGGAAAGGTAAGAAAAAAGGGGAGGGTGAGAGAAAAGGAAAAGGAGAAAAAGAGGGTGAAGGTAAGGAGAAGAAAAAGATGAGTGAAATTAAGGAAGCTATAAATTATAAGAGAGAGAGAATTCCACAGAAAACATTCAGAAACAGACGGGAGTCAGAGAGGAAAAAATGTAACTCTCCAAGGTCTAAAGTGAAAGTAAATTCTAAACAACATCGATTACCTGATTCAAAACAGTTCTGGAACAATGTACTCCCTCATTACCTGACATTGAGGTAACATACACCTTGACAATAAGGTGTATTGTGAATTATTTCTGAATTATTAGAAAATAATTTAATAATGCTAAGTATATCATCTTCTCCTCTTTCTAAGGTAAAAACGTAAATACTGTTTTGGGTCAGCACAGTAGTTCAGGCAGGATAGATGGCCAGAATTCTGTTTCAAATAGTGACATCCCGAGACTGCTTGGAGGAAGAGTGTGGTATTTATTCTGTTGACTTCATAGTCTCAAGGTCAAGGATGCACTTCCTTCCATTTGCCTTTCTTACCTTGTCCCCGTATTATGGGATTCCGACCTTGAATCTTTCTAAGCTCCTCTTTGAGCCACCTAATTTTTCCCTCAAACGCCCCCATTGTTTCTTTTCTCAAACGCCCCCGTTGTTTCTTTTTAATGTCCTTTTACTCTAACTTCTCTCAGGGATAGAAGAAAATAGGTTTCAGTGGATTTTGTCATCAGGTGTTTACAACCGTAACTGATGTTTGGGTCTTGAATGTATTAAAATATATTAATGCTATAAAATAATATCTTATAGGGAACATTGTGTGTTAAAAGAAGAGCTAACCAGAGATTTAGAATATTAGATTTTTAAAACTTAATGATTTGAATGCACATTATTTTATTTTTTAAAAATGGCACTGTGAATTAAGTGCAGTAGAAAAATTACTTTAAATTGCCTCATAAATTGTGTCCCACTGGTGAGGCATATAAGAAAGGTGGTATCTTAAAAATCTAAAGATAATAAACTTTTGAAAAAAATATTGTTTGTTTTCTGTTCCTAATTTTTTTTAAATAAAAGTTTTGCTTTTTTCCCCCCCTTAGGAAAGTCACCATTCTCTATTATAATTAAATCGTTTCATTTGTTAATATTTAAACAGGTGAAAACGCAGATTAATTTATAACCTTTGAAATAGCCACTTATCCACTTGACCATGATAAATAGCAATTGAGTTAATGCAGTTAAAAACCTTTTCACCTTGCAAGAGTCACTTTCCTGTTTAACACATGTACTACCAGAAGGACAGTAGGAGCTTTTTTGAACTTTTATTTGAATTGGTAAACTTTTTTTACTTGAAACTTTAACAAGGACAATTTAATAGTGTATCAGTTGTAATTACTGAGCAATTTACTGTGTGCAGAGCTCTGCACTGAGCACATGGGAGACTACAATAAAATAGTTGAGAAAAGTGACCTTTTTGGTGGGGTTTTTTTTTTAATGGTATTTGTTAAGTGCTTTTTATATGCCAGGCACTGTTCTAAACACTGGGGTAGATACAAGCTAATCAGGTTGGAAACAATCCCTGTACCATTTGGGGCTCACCGTCTTAAAATACGATTGAATGAATGAATGAATGAATCCCCATTTTGTGGATGAGGTAACTGGGGCACAGGAAAGTGAAGTGACTTGCCCAAGTTCACATAGTAGACAAGTGGCAGAGCCGGGACTTCACTTTCCTGGATCTCGGTTATCTCTTCTGTAAAATGGGGATTAAGACTGTGGGCCCCATGTGGGATATGGACCACGTCTAACCAGATTAACTTGAATCTAACCCAGCGCTTAGTATAGAGCCTGGCAGATAGTGAGCACTTAAAAGTGCCATTTAAAAAAAAGGGAAACTCTCCATTCCTGGCCTTAATCACTGACTTGACTAATCAAGAGTAAATCCTTCAGTTTCGCTGGGCTTCAATTCTTCCATTTGTGAAATCAGCAGAAGAAAATTACCACCTTCCTGAAAAAATACAAAAGAAAGGTTCTCAATCAATCAGTTGAATTTACTGAGTGCTTACCATGTGCAGAGCACTGTTCTAAGCGTGTGGGAGAGTACAACATAACAGTTTGTAGAAACGTTCTGTACAGTGCTCTGCACAAAATAAGCGCTCAATAAATTCGATTGAATGAAGACATTTTATTTTGACTCTCCTATAAGGTCATAAGATTTTGCCTGTGGTGTGATGAAGTGGCAGAACGCTTGTCTAGAAGGTGGAGGACCCAGGTCCAGGTCCAAGCTCTGCCGTGAACCTGCCGTGTCACCCTGGGCGAGTCACTTATCTTCCCTGTACCTCAGTTTCCCCTTCTGTAAAATGGGGATTGAGACTGTGAGTCCCATGACAGACAGGGACTATATCCAACCGATTATTTTCTGTCTTCTCCAGGGCTTAGTACAGTGCCTGGCACATAGTAAGTGCTTAATACCATTATGATTATCATTATTGTTTAGATTCTAGAGAAAGCTTTTTAGCTACTCTGAATGTAAGCTCCTTGTGAGCAGGATATACGCCTTCCATATCTGTTGTATCTTACTTTCCCAAGTGTTTAACACAGTCCTCTGCCCCCAGTAAGCACTCAGTAAATACAATTGATTGAATATAAGTTTTGCCACAGGATCAAGATTCTTCGGAAGATGAAGAAAAGATGGTCCCAGAGGAAACAGGTGATGGAGAAACCGACTCAGAAGACTCAGAAGACGAAAGCTCGGATGAGAAGAAAGCGGTGGAAAAAGGAATTCGGGCCTCCAGAGAAATAAATGAAAAAGCAGAGCACCACAGTGAAAACGTGGAAATTGAAAGAACCAATGGCACCTTGGTGAAAACCATTGAACGGGTACTTTGTAAATATTCTTCCTCCATCCTTAGTGCTGATGGTCTGTCGCTGAATTTTAGTGCTTAGCACATTGTGAGTGCTTAAAGATACCACAATTATCATTTATTAATAATAATAATAATATGGTTTTGTTGTTATGAAATTTCCTCCTAATTAGAGGTTATACTAGGATTCTGCCATCAGTGTGGATTTAATTGGCAGAATAAGACATTTTGTTACTAAGTTCCTGAACCATCTGAGCCCCTTTGGCAAATGAAATACTTGGGAAAAGAAACCAGAATGTAATTGTAAACTACAGTCATTTCTTTTTATCCCTTATTGGGTTTTTATCATTTTTTTTTCATTTTTAGGAAGAAACTGTGAGCCAAGATGAAAATCCAAAAGGTACCACATTTGAAAAAGAGCATATTGTTTAAACTAATATTCGTGTGTGTGTGCGTGCATATATGGATTTTTGGATCTGATCCTCTAAAGGAAAAAAGAAGAAATTGTTCTCTTGAGGGAGATGCATTCTTTCTTTTACTAGAATACCCCAGAGTGTAATAACTGAGGTAGATTTCAGCTTTTGATGCAGCGTGGCCTAGTGGAAAGAGCATGGGCTCCTGGCTTGTCTGCTGTGTGATCTTGGACAAGTCACTTAACTTCTCTGTGCCTTGTTCCATCTGTAAAACAGAGATTTAGATTGTGAGCGCTAAGTGGGACAGGCATTTTGTCCAACTTGATTCTAGCCTATAAGCCCGGTTTAATAATAATGATAGTATTTGTTAAGCGCATACTATGTGCTAAGCGCTGGATTGAAGGTCTTGGTCAGGGTTTCCTAGAAGGAATCAGCATGGCCTACTGGATAGAGCACGGGCCTGGGAGTCAGAAGGACCTGGGTTCTAATCCTGACTCTGCTGGGTGACCTTGGGCAAGTCACAAGATTCTCATCTCCAACTCTCAGGATTCTTCAGACTCGCGACTTGCTTTAATAATAATGATGGTATTTGTTAAACTCCTACTGTGTGCCAAGCACTGTTCTAAGTGCTGGATTGAAGGTCTTGGTCAGGATCTTCTAGAAGGAAGCAGCGTGGCCTAGTGGATATAGCATGGTTCTGGGAGTCAGAAGGACCTGGGTGCTAATCCCCACTCTGCTGGGTGACCTTGGGCAAGTCACAAGACTCTCTGATCTCCAACCGTTGGGGCTCTTCAGACTCATGACTCACTTGGAGCTGGGGAAGGCACCCTCCCTTTGTTCCAAAATCTGCCCTCCCCTCACCCACAATTTGTCTCTTAGAAGTCCAGTCATTCATTTATTCATTCAATCGTATTTATTGAGCGCTTACCATGTGCAAAGCACTGTACTATATGCTTGGGTGAGTAGTGAAGCAGCGTGGCTCAGTGGAAAGAGCACGGGCTTTGGAGTCAGAGGTCATGGGTTCGAATCCCGGCTCGGCCACTTGTCAGCTGTGTGACTTTGGGCAAGTCACTTAACTTCTCGGTGCCTCAGTTCCCTCATCTGTAAAATGGGGATTAAGACTGTGAGCCCCACGTGGGACGACCTGATTCCCCTGTGTCTACCCCAGCGCTTAGAACAGTGCTCGGCACATAGTAAGCGCTTACCAAATACCAACATTATTATTATTATTACGGTACAACAACAGACACATTCCGTGCCCACGACAAGCTCAGGTTAGAGAATGGGTGTTTAAGTGGCTCCATATCTGATTTTATTTTTAGTTCACTTAAACAGTAGTCTGGTATTTCAAACAAACAAAAATTGAGGCAGAAAATGACGACATCAAACGTAAGCCCTATGTGGGACAGGGATTAACCTGATTAACTTGTATCTACCTCAGTACTTAGAACAGTGCTTGACACATAGTGAGCGCTTAACAAATAAGATGATGGTAAGAAGAAAAAGAAAAATAAAGAGCCCTATTCATCCAGTGCCTAAAGAACATGATGATCCCCAGACTTTTTTGTTCAGTTTTCTGTGCTCATATTAACCCTCGCCCCATTGAAAAAGGTTTTTTTTTTTAATGTGTACTTTTAGACAAAGAAAACACAAGTGATCATATCCAGAGCAATTCTTCTGAAGAAGTCCAAGAAAATAATGAAAGAGCACCAGATGGAAAAACAAAAAAGGTACATGAAGTGAATAATTCATTCTGGATTAATGCTTGGGTATTGTACTACGTGATCATCCTGGTTATATAGTTACTTTCATGGTTTTCACAGGCTAAAGAGATGTATAGATGGGAGACAGCGTAATTTCACATTTATTTGTATTGGGGGATTTCTTTCTGTGTTATTACAGTTATAAGATCCCTTTTCTCTTTCAGCCTAGCTTTATAAAAGTCAACATTCAGTCAACATTAATCCTCATGACGCTGTAAGGAACGGTTATTTAATAAAAAGATAAGCCGGGTACCGAGGGAGAGTTTGGAGATGGGGGGATCGATGAGGAGGCTAATTCTATAGTCTGTCCGTCCCCCAATCAATCAGTAGTTTTTATTGCACATTTACAGTGTGCAGAGCTGTTTGTTGTGGGCAGGGAGTATGTCTGTTGTTGTATTGTACCAAGTGCTTAGTACAGTGCTCTGCACACAGTAAGCGCTCAATAAATAAAATTGAATGAATGAATGAATGAATAAGTGCTTGGGAAAATACAGTAGAGACAGGGTGCCTGCCCACAGTAAGTTTACAGTCCACAAGGGGAGACAGACGTTAAAAATAGATTACAGATGAGGGAAGTGAGTTTATAGTCTACAAGCTGAGGAGGGAAGACATTAAAATAGGTGGCAGATGGGGGGAATGGTAGATTCTAGCCAGGATATGATGATGAGCACCTGGTTCGGGGTGGCGGCCATCTGGATTGAGAGGAAGGGGCCGATCCAGGAAAAGTCGGGGGGGAACAACCAGCAGGATTTAGGGACAGATTGAACGTGGCAGCGTCCAAGAGAGCAGCCCACACAGGAACGGAGAGTCTCCAGTGGCACGCGCTTTATAAATTTTCCTGGCTCCACTTACCGCTTTTCCATGCTACCACAGGTCAAGTTTTCTGGAAGTGTTGCTTCTGCTGCTTTAACTCTTAACCGGAACAAATTTCCATAGTCTCATTCCGTTATAAAGCTTACCTTGTATATTGAGGAATATGATTTTAAAAGAAGTCCTAGCTACGCACGTGGGTGATAAGGCCTACCTAGCCACAATCAACTATCGATTATTATTACTGTTGCTATTATTATTGTTTTTATCGTGTATAAGTGCTTACTGTGATGGTGATGATGGTATTTGTTAAGCGCTTACTCTATGTCAAGCACTGTTCTAAGTGTTGGAGTAGATAGTAGCAATCAGCTTGGACAAAGTCCCTGTCTCACATGGGGCTCCCACTCTTATCCCCATTTTACAGATGAGGTAACTGAATCACAGAGAAGTGACTTGCCCAAGATCACACAGCAGACAAATGGTGGAGCCGGTTTAGAACCCGGGTCCTTCTGACTCCTAGGTCCATGCTCTATCCAGTAGGCCACGCTGCTTCTCTGCCAAAGCAAGATTCACTGTGTCAGATCCTTTTATTATGTCTGAATATAATATAAAGGTGATGATATTGCTCCCTGTATTTTTCCAGCATCTATATTTCTGCAAATATTGTTGCTGCATGTTGTTCTGAAGTCATATTGCGACTTAGTGAGTGCTTGTTATTTGCATTTGAAAATCTCAAAAGTTTTCCTCTCGGGAGAAAGTGTTTAATGATCTTGTTGAGTAGACTGCCCAGCGTCCACAAAGCCCAGGTGGCGAACAAAACAGAGGTCCGTCAGTGATGTGAATAGAGAAGTGCAGCCGAGCACTGGAGTTTGGGTTAGAGTAATGATCTCCCCCCATCTTTCCCGTCTCCAGTCCACCCTTCACTCTGCTGCCTGGATCATTTTATTGAAAAAAGATTGTCATCTCCCCACTCCGTAAGAACCTCCAGTGGTTGCCCTATCTACTCATCAGACAAAAAATACTCAGCTCTCCCCTCCTACCTTACCTTACTGACTTCCTACTACAACCCAGCCCACACGCTTCATTTCTCCAATGCCAAGCTACTAATTTTACCTCGATGTTGTCTATCTCGCCGCCAACCCCTTGTCCATGTTCTCCCTGGAATTCCCTCCCTTTCCATTTATGACACACCACAACTTTTCCCACTTCCAAAGCCTTATTAAAATCACATCTCCTCCAAGAGGCCTTCTTTGACTAAACTCTCATTTCTTCTCCTCCTCCTGCTTCGCCTAGTAATTGGAACTGAACCCTTTAAGTGCTTGCTATTCACCCCACCCTCAGCTTTACAGGATTTATGACCATATCGTAATCATATCTGCATTTTAATGTCTGTCTCCCCCTCTAGGCTGTAAATTCCTCTGAGAGGGGAATCTGTCTTATCGACTCTGTCATATGGTAGTCTCCCAGGTGCATAGTACCCTGCTTTGTGCCCAGTGAGTGCTCAATAAATACCATTGATTGACTGATTAAGAGAAAAAAGGTCAAAGAAAGGATGTGGAGGAAGAAAACAAACACAAGGGAAGAAAAGTAGGCTAGGACAGGTGAAACCAGCATGTGGTGAGAGAGCAGAGTTAATCAGTTGTATTTATCGGGTCTTTACTGTGTGCAAAGCACTGCGCTAAACTGCTTGGGAGAATACAGTCCAAAAGCTGGTAGACACGTTCCCTGACCACTATGAGCTTAATGTCTGGAGAGAGCTCGCAGTCTAAAGGGTTGTATCTAAAGAAACGGTAAGATGAATATTTGATCGTTTTGAGGTGAGCTCAATTCCTAAATGGTTTTAGCGCAAATGCACTTTATAATAATATCCTCATAAATACCATCTGCATAGCCCTCTGAGCATATATTGTGATTTAGCTGTTGCTAAAGTCATGGCCACTTTGAATTTTACCCACACAGAGTGTATGTTCAGATTCTGGGTCTCTCACCTTGGCTACAGCATTATTTGCAGAAGGAAATCTGAGGTATTTGGTTTTCATTTCTGTTACAGAGCGAGACAGCCTCAGAGCATTCCTCTGAAGTAAGGTTCTCCCTATTGAATTCTCACTTATTTACATTTCGAGAATGAAACAGAAGTGAATTGCCCTCAGAGAAAGACTCTGGGGGGAATTCATCACAAGGGACTCAAAGGAAGCCTTGGGGTTTAGTGATTTAGGTGGAAGAACCTGGGCCTAAGTCAAGTTTTGGCTGGCTGACCGAGTTGTTTTAACTGGACTGTGCTAATCCCCTCTGGATTCAGCATGGGGACGTAGCGATGCGACGCAAACATTTTCAGTTTTGAAGAAACTATACCTAATGGTCGTTGCTATTGGAGTGAGATCCTTTCCACACACCTACGTACGTGTGGTTATAGTAATTATGGTACTTGTATTTCCTTGAACAGTGCTTGGCACATAGTAAGCACTTAAGTAATAATAATAATAATGATGGAATTTGTTAAGTGCTTACTATGTGCCAAGCACTGTTCAAAACGTTGGGGTAGATACAAGCTATTCAGGTTGGACACAGTCCCTGTCCTACATAGGGTTCCCACTCTTAATCCCCAGTTTCCAGTCGAGATAACTGAGGCTCCGAGAAGTGAAGTGACTTGCCCAAGGTCACATGACAAACATGCGGCGGAGCCAGGATTACCACCCAGGTCTTATGACTCCCATGTCCGTGCTCTTTCCACTAGGCCATGGTGCTTCTCAATTAACAATATAGTAGTACCGATATCTCGAACTTGTTCAGGATGCTTATTTATTTCAAATCGCTTCCACATCAGTTATCTCATTTCGTCCTCACAGCTTCCGTGTGAGGTAGGGAGACGTATCCCCATTTTGCAGTTTAGGCAGTTGAAGAACAGAGAGGTTAAGTAACTTGTTTGGAGTCACACAACAGGCCAATGGCAGACCTGAGCCTAAAGCCCAGGACCCCCAACTCCCAGACATATGATCTTTCAAGAAGAACTAGTAGGATAGGAGTAGCCTCATTTGTTGTAGAAATAGTAGAGTGTATTGAGCAGTCACTTGATGTTATGCACTGTACTAGGCCCTAGGAAAATACAGAATAACCAAATGACAAAATAGGGAAGCAGCATGGCCTAGTGGAGAGAACCTGGGCTGAGGAGTCAGAAAGTCATGGCTCCTAATCTCTGCTCTTCCACTTATCTCCTCGGTGGTTTTGGACCAGTCACTTCACTTCTCTGTGCCTCAGTTCCCTCATGTGTAAAATGGGGATGAAGACTGTGAACCCTATGCAGGACAGGGACTGTGTCCAAACTGATTTGCTGGTGTCCACCCTAGCACTTAGTACAGTGCCTGGCACAGAGTAAGCGCTTAGCAAATACCAAGTGATAATAACACTGACAGATGCCCTGCCTACAAGGAGCTTACCTTCTCAATGGGAGTCAAACAGAAAAATATTTCCAATTAGAGGGGTCAAAAATCAATAAATCAAGCAGACACATGCCCCCTTTCAGTCTCCCAGCTGTATATTTCCAGTTTTATAGTCCGACTCCGAAGAAAGGAGGTGTTCAGCTAACTACCCAGCCTTCGTAGCGCTGGATGTTATCGGAGCAGTGTGGTATTCTGAGAAAAAGAATAACTGTAAATATTTCAGTCTGTTTTCTAAGGTTAAAAAATAAACCCGAAATCCTGCCTGCTTGAGAGGTTTCTCAAAGCTTGCCTGTGACAGTATTTCCATCGCCAATCTTTTTGGACTGCTTCCACATGCTCTAGCCCGCTGCCCCAAAACCAATAAATCGAAAGGAAAATAATCATCAGCCTTTTGCAGTTTGAAAAGATCACACAAAAATGGACTCAAAAGTAAAATGCCTGGGATTTGTAGGTGAAAAGTTAAATTTAGGCAGAAAGTTATAAAGTTAACGTTCTTTAAAATGTTGCAGTTCCCCAAAGTGCAAACATCCCAATTGTTCATTCAATAGTATTTATTGAGCGCTTACTATGTGCAGAGCACTGTACTAAGCGCTTGGGATGAACAAGTCGGCAACAGATAGAGACAGTCCCTGCCGTTTGACGGGCTTACAGTCTAATCGGGCTTACAGTCTAATCGATGTTCCGATAAAAAAATTCTGGCTTCAATTCTCATGTTCTCTCCGGCTTGATTCTCTGCCTAAGTTATTACTCATTGTGACAAACGTTACAGACGGACCAGGTTAGGACCTACAGTTTTCATTAGCAGCAGAAGGATTTTCATTTTACATTCAAGAACGATATCTGGGATGGAACAGCCATTGCTATTCCAGACACAGCCCAGGCTCCGTACCTCGTATGTTCCTCGAAAATGTGACACTACTATTGTGAACCGTCGTAACATGGCATACTATTTCCCGGAGACCCAAATGTAACTGCAGCGTGACTCAATGGATAGAACGTGGACCTGGGATTCGGAAGGACCCGGGTTCTAATCCCGGCTCTGCCACTTGTCTGCAGTGTGACCTTGGGCAAGTCATTTCACTTCTCTGGGCCTCAGTTACCTCATCTATAAAATGGGGATTGAGACTGGGAGCCCTATGTGGGACAGGGACTGTGACTCACCTGATTATCTTATATCTACCCCAGTGCTTAGTACAGTGCCTGGCACATATAAAACGCTTAAATGCCGCAATTATCATAATCATCATGATTATTACTCTTGTTTTCTAAAGCCAGGTCCAGACAAACTAAGCCCTTTCAGGTAATTGTACAGGGGCCCTGTAGATAAATTTCACCATCCCTCCTCACTGCCCCATCTGCTGTTCTGAGACTGTCTTTCTTCCAGGGAACCCCAAACATACCTCCTCCTCCACCCACCTATCTCCATTCCCCCTCTTACCTACCCACAAATTAAATTTTTTATTTTAAACCAGGGACTCAGGTGACTCCCATTCAAGCCCCTTCCTGCTACCACCAATTGCAGCAGATAAGGAGCAGGAAAAATATCAGGGGTCCACTAAGTCATGTAGCAATAAAGGGAATGGGAGGAGAAAAAGAGGCAGAGTTTAAAAAAAAAAAGAGGAGGAAAAGAGGGAAGAAGAAAGAAGTAAAAGGGCACTTGATTCTGTGTGTCTTCTATTGCAATTTCTCAGATCTTGCCTGCAGTAGGCACTCAGAATATTAACCCTCCCTCCCTCACTTCTTTTCCTCCCCTGTAGTTTCACAAGCCTCGATGAAGAAGCTCTGTTTTCAGAGAAACCTATATCTGTGGCATTAACTTGTTCTGACCCTTCTTCTTATGCAGCTATCACTGCTTTCAAAAATAATCTTTGATTTCCACCTTCAAAATTGGGGAGATGCAACGGGGGGATTATACGGTAGAGATAGTTTTGCTAGGAAATATGGTATTTCTGCCACATTTCAGTTAATCTCTCAGTATACCACAGCAGAAAATGAAATAATACTTTTATTATAGAAAAGGTAATTGCCCACCACTGATCTCACTGTTAATGGAGTTTATCTAGGAATTAGTTAACCATTAGGTGTTTTGTTACCAGTGGTAAAGGTCAACATTAAGAATGTTCCTTTGTGAGAAATTGTTTGGCTTTTTAAAAAGTTGTGTCCTGCAGTTAGGATGGGCTATCACATCAGATCAAAGGATGTTCACACCTCTCAGAGTTCCATGTTACCACCATCTTTGTGAAGCCCTTGTTAACTGTCTATTTCAGATTTCCCTGTTCAAGAGAATGTCTCTAGCAAATCAGAAAAACGTGCAAAATACAAGTGAAGCAAAACCCGATGAGCACACCCCAGAGGAAAGAACAACAGGAGAGCAAGCAGATCCCGGGAAAGACTGTAAAGATGAAAACCACAATCACACGGAGGAAAACCCTACAGAAACTTTACCAGTGAATCAGGACAGAAAGTCCAAGTCATGTACAATACTATGAATCCGTATTTATTTTTCATTCTCTCCAAGCACATACTCCAGTTTACACTTGAAAAGAATTATGATTTCTGATAATGGATTTTGGAAAGTAAGGTCATTTTTGTTCTCTTCTGTCTTGTTGTTTTATTTATATCGATAATTTTAGTCATTCACTAGGGCAAATATGAATCTCAGAATCTTATGTGTTGTGGCCCGAGCTATTTGGTGGTGTTAATAAAATATATTTTTATATGGAAATTGAATCCAGCTATTCTATACTTTTTTACTTTGTTCTGCTTGACAACTATCTGAAGTCCCGGGAATGAAACTATTTCTAATGTTTTCTTTGGGGAAAAGTAGACTAAATTGTCTTCCTTGACATATTTTAATAAATCTTCTCTACTCCGCTACACTTTTGAGAGAAACAAGTGAGAATTATACTGAAGCTTCTGAAGTTTCGCGTAGACAAAAATCAAGGTAAATATAAATCTTTTGTGCCTGTTGTTTCATAAAATGAGAGTTTTACCCTACGCAGAGTACTTCCATAATTTTGACTTAGAATCAGTCAATCAATTGATGATATTTATTGGGTGCTCAGTGTGTGCAGAGTGCTTGGGAGAGTATACTCCAATAGAATGGAAACCACGATCCCTGCCCACAACCAGCTTACAGTCTAGATTGTTGTTTGAGAATCGGGATGTGCATTTGACATCGCAGAGAATTAGATGAACTTAACATGAGGAAAGCAGAATGCATTTATATGCCTAATTCCTCCAAATCTGATAATTACCTTAAATGACCTAGCCAGTCAATCATATTTATTGAGCACTTATGAAGACGATTTTTATTATCTGTATTTCTCGTTCTGATTTTACATTTTAGAGAAGCTGGCATGAAAACACATCGCATTGAAAAACTAGAACACAGTTTGTGCTTAATCATAAATGTGGGAAGGCTGAGGAATTGAACCTGAAGGCCTTTCAATACAAGTCTAATCTCGGCTCTGCCGCTTTTTTGCTATATGAACTTGGGCACGTCACTTAACTTGTCTGTGCCTTGGTGTCCTCCTCCGTAAAGTGGGGATTCGGTTCCTGTTCTCTGTCCTACTTAAAACTGTGAACTCCTTGTGGGACAGGGACTGCATCCAACTTGATGATCTTGTACCTACCCCAGCACTTAGAACAGTGCCTGGCACATAGTAAGTGCTTAAATACCATTTTAAAAAGACAACATATGGATAAGCCCCACCGGCCAAATGAAGTACATTCTTGTGAACCGCCTGTCACTGATTGTAGGGCTTCTGATTCAGCCAGTTGGATCATTTGTAAAATGCCAGGAAATTCTGGCAAGTGACTTCCCGCATAGAGGCAGGAAGCTTGGGTTTTGCCTGAAGTTTTGCAAACACACCCAAATCTGCAGTATCCCAGGGGATGGATCAAACTGCCTGTAGATTATTCAAACCCTTGCTGTCTTTGTCTCTCTCTCCTCTGCCTGACTTTGGCATGTAAGTGCAATTTTCTCCATTTTCTCATATATAAAATATATGAAATTCCTCCTCTTCAAAAAAAAGTATTTTGTCAGATACCTTACAGTTTGTAGTTGGATTTTTTTTTTAGCATTCGTGGGACTTTGCAAAAGCCTTTGCAAAAGCTTTCAGTCTGCATGGAGTTTCTTGAAGCAGCTTTGTTTACTGAATGTGCCACTTTGTTCTGATTAGTGTCTCTGGAGAGGTTCTGTTTATTGATGCAACCCTGATAATTGCCCAGGCCTGTGTTTAAAGCAAAAAGTGACGATTAGTAAAGAGTGTTTTGCAAATGGAATTAAAATGACAGTCCTGATTAAAACTCTGATCACATGTAATTTAACCAGTTTTCCCAATTCCGACGACAACTATTAAAGTGAAAAAGGGATCCACAAGGACCAGGTGTCTGTTGATAATCGCTTTTCCTCAAATATACCTAGTTTAGGACCATTCATTATCAGCAATGGTATTTATTAAGCACTTACCGAGTGCAGAGCACTGTACCAAGTGCTTGGGAGAGTACACTACAACAGACTTGGTAGACATGTTCCCTTCCCACAGTGAGCTTATAGTCTGGTGGAGGAGACAGTCATATAAATGAATAATTTATAATGTATCAATCAGTAGTATTTATTGATTGCTTATTATGTGCAGGTCACTGTACTAAGATGTGTACATAAGTGCTGTGGGGCAGAGGGTGGGACGAATCAAACGCCCAAAGGTCACAGATTCCCAAGTGCACAGGTGGATGACGCACCAACATCCCATTTACTCTCTTAGATTTTTTTTTAAATTAAAGCTTTGTTCTGAATGCCCCTGTAAGGTGACTAAAAACCCAATATTAGGCGTGAAAGTCCCGAAATGTCGGCTGGCAGCTCACCACCTAAATTATGGCAGGAAGGACCCAAATAGGTCCCGCTCTCAGAGACAGATCTGAGGGGTAGTTGGCCTAGCAAATCTATCCTCTCCCTAGCCTATTCTCCCTCCCTTCTGCTTTGTTCAGTCATTCAATTTTATTTATTGGGCACCTACCATGTGCAGAGCACTACTAAATGCTTAGAAGGGTACAATACAATACTTCACCCTTGTGCTCTCTAGCACATCCTCAGGCCTTTTGTCACCCCATCTCCACCCCCACAGTCCTTATAGCCCGATCCTTAAACTTTCCCTACCGGTGATGACTTATTTTGCTGCTGGCCTCCCCTCCACTAAACTGTAAGCTCCTCATGAGCTTACACGAGGGGGCTGCACTCTGGGGCTGCCATCTTGCCCGCTGACTGGTTTTGACCTCACCTCCTCCACGACTCCCCGAATTCCCTGCCACAGCCCCTGCCTTCGTCATCGTGGTGAGTGGTTTGGTGTGCGTGGGCCTTTTGGCTTTTTTCTCCTTCTCTCTTTGATTGTCTCTCTCCAGCAGTCAATTAAACAATGGTATTTACTGAACACTTACAGTGATGTACTAAGAGCATGCACTAATGTTAAGTACATTAGAATTAGTAGACATGATCTCTCCCCTTAATCGATGGTATTTATTGAGTGCTTAAGTAGGGCAGCATGGTCTAATGAAGCGAGCACAGGCCTGGGAGTCAAGAGGATGTGGGTTCTAATCCTGACTGCCATTTGTCTGCTGGGTAACCTTACAAGTCACTTCTCTTCTCCGTGCCTGTTACCTCTCTTGTAAAATGGGGATTGAGACTGTAAACCCCGTGTGGGATAGGGACTGTCTTACCCAATTATTTTGTATCAACCCCCATGCTTAGTACAGTGCTTGGCACATAATGGGTGCTTAAGTATCCATTTTTTTAGAAAAATGAGCTTACAGTCTAGTGGGGCAGATAAGCATGAATACATTATAAATTTGACCTCTTTTGCTTCTTCTCCTTCTCTTTAAATTGTTTTTCATATCAATTGTTTTTCTGACCCAGAAATTTTTTTTTCTGACCCAGGCTTTGAAGAAATTAATCAGAGCTTATGCAACACTAGGGGAAATAGAAGACAATTTTTGGATGATTCAGTGTTCAGATTTACAAATATAAGGAAACTAAAAACCATTCTGAATATAATAATAATGGTATTTTTTAAGCATTTACTGTGTGCCAGGCATTGTACTAAGCACTGGACTAGATACAAGCAAATGGCGTTGGACACGGTCCCTGTCCAACATGGGGTCCATGGTCTTAATCCCCATTTTACAGTTGAGGTAACTGACTCACAGAGAAGTGAAGTGACTTGCCCAAGGTCACACGGCAGACAAGTGGAGCCAGGATTAGAACCCAGGTCCTTTTGACTCTCAGGCCCGTGTTCTAGCCAGTAGGCCACACTGCTTCCCTTGGCACCAACACGCTTGGAATAGCCTTTCCTGAAGAGAAGGCCCAGTGGATTGAACACTGGGGAGAAAAGCCTCCCTTGGCTGCCTGGTGAGAGGGTCTGAGAAGCAGTGTGTGGCATCATCTGCAAAGCTTGACTCCGGCAATAACTCTGTAAACTTGGTTACCCGAACACATTCATCAGGTACGGTCTATTCTAATAAATCAATTTGGGCCTTCTGAAGTTTCGTTTGTCTCTACTACTCACAGCCCAAGTAACTTAATCATTAATAGTTGAGGTAAACACCTCCAAAATGAGGTCAAAGTGGTACGGCTTCTTGGAGAAAAAAAGAGATAGAATCCCTCATACAATCCTTGTTATCCCAGTGTTATTTCCAATGGAACAGACTAAAGCTGCAGAAAATATTTCTAACTTATCTAAATTGAAAAAGGGAATATAGGTCTGACATTCCATCAATTACCCTAGGTGTTCGACCTGTCAGCATTAGGCCAGATCCTCAAATTAGCATGCAAATCCCTGAAATATCGCTCTGATTTTCCCTGTGCTCAATAAGGCCCATTTCCTCAGGACCCACAGCAAGCAGAGATGGGGGCCAAAGAAATGTGAAGAACGTACTGTTCCTTAAACGTGTCAAACCTCTCCTTCCTCGAGGTTAATGTTAACATGCCCAGGCTTGTCTCTCGGGGCCCAGGGATGTTAATCTGAATCAGAATCTGAGGCACTCTTCTCTCCCAACACTGTGCTATTGCTCAAGCCTTCCCTCCTCATCTGGAATTCCTTCCCCCTTCACACATGACAGGCCAAAACAGCTCTCCCCATCTTCAAATCCCTTCTGAAATCACATCTTCCCCCGCTGCTTTATCCTGATCCATTTCTAATCTCCCCACTTTATATTTCCCCAGTTCGCGACTTTGTCATTTCTGTACCTCCCTGCCCATTCACCGAAATACTTAGGGACATAACTTTATATTTATTACTTCCTCCTAGTCATAATGTATTTTAGCATCTGTCCCCTGCTATATTGTTAAATTTCTTAAAGAGCAGGGATCGTGTTTACTCATTCTGGTGTACTCCAAATCTGTAGTAATTGCTCTGTACATAGTTAAGTGCTCAATAATGACTATCGATTGAAATCCTTTAAAAGCTTGCTTTTGCTCCCCAGATTCGTGGTATTCCCCCATCTCCCTTTCATTTTCTTTCTCTTTGTCCTTCTTTTCTTCTCCTCTTTTCTCCCTCCCTCTCTCAAATGTGAATTCCCAATCCCTGTGTTTCTAGCCTAGGAAGTAATATCTTGCTCTTGTGCATAAAATATAACTGAAGGGGAAGCCTTCCATGAGCAGGTCAGGATGAACTTTTCAGTGCTATTTCAAACAACTTGAAATGTTTCAGTTTTCTTCCTATGTTTCATCTGATCCTCTGATTTTCAATTTTTTTTTTGTAGTGTGCAGTTAAGCAACACTATTTTGGCATCATGCCTGGAATCAGATACTTGGAAGAAACAATTTAGGTGAAGTTAAAAGTGAGTTTAATTTTGCCAGACATTCTTAGATCATCAACATTTAAAACTGACACGACAGGAACAGTTTAACTGTTTAGTATCTTATATCAACACTGTGTTTACTTCCTCTTCTAAGATGGTGCCAAGTGGATAAAGTCAAGGAGTCAGAGAATCTGATTTCAGGGCTTGTATTTATTTATTTCTTTGAATGCTTATCGTGTGCAAGTTAAACAACACAGAAAATTTGTAATAGGAGTGAAGATGACTTGATCCATAAAATCAAAACCAAAGAAAGATTATAGGCTTCTAGACTGTAAACTCGTTGCGACCAGAGATCGCGTCTGCCAACTCTGTTGTATCGTACTTTCTCAAATTCATTCATTCAATAGTATTTATTGAGCGCTTATGCTTAGTACAGTGCTCGGCACCCAATAAGAGCTCAGTAAATATCATTGATTGATTGAAAAAAGACAGAGTAGGTATAGTCATTAGAATATATACCTCCTTCATAGGGTCACCATTCCCGGCTCAGTATCTCGTTTCTGCTTAAGGTCTGTTGGATTTAAAGCTCGTTATGGGCAGGGAATGTGATAGCTAATTCTGTTGTACTCTCCCAAGAGCTCAGGACAGTGCTCTGCATATAGTAAGCACTCAGTAAATACCTCCGACTGACTTCTTCTGTGACTCTGTTCAAGTCACTTAACCTCTCCCTGCTTCATCTGTTTATTTTTGGCACGACTGTGGGTGCAAGCTGTTTGCAAATTCTGGAAAATAAAGCCTACTAAATCAAGCACCTGGGGAAAACACAATACAAAATCTCTCTACCCAGAAATGAGAAATAGGTTGTTATCAAACAACATTATTCCAAGTTGGCTAAAATGCTTAGAGACCTCAGCCCAAGTTCATCAGGGTTTCTTCCTCTGCTCTGGCCTCTCTGATGAGCTCATACTAATCAAGTCCTTCCAACTGTGGCCAGAGGTCCTAAACCTAAAAAACTTAGATTCTCAGAGGTTTGGCTACCATTGCTCATCAGGATGTATTGATGTGAGAAGGAGGAGCTGAGCAAGGCCTTCTTTTAGAGGGACACCCTGTAAAACCCCCTTTTTGAAACTCCCTGGGGTCACCCCGCTTCTGTTCTCGGCGTCACGTACCGAGGATGCCTCAGCTGATTGGAGCCCAGAAACTGGAATCTTCTTGGCCCTTCTTCCCAGCGTGTTACAAAGTGATTACCTCTCAACAGCTGTTTTGGGTTGAAATCAGTGTTCTGGGAAATAGAAGCCGAGCTCCGAGGACAAGCTGAAGCACGATTACAAGTCAACCCAGATAAGCGTGAACAGATGGGAAAGGACAGCGTGCGGAGTTCACGTGAAAGGTTGTGAGGGAAAACACCGTGCTGATTATTAGACTAGAAACTGTCTAAAGCCTAATCTTTGTCGCATAGTATGTGGCACGTCATAGGCACTTAACCCAAACTGGAATTATTATTATTTATTTCAAATCTCCCAACCGGGTCTCTCCTCACTCATCTTCCTGCTTCTCCCATTACTCTCCCATCTGCATTCTTTGGTCTTCCCAAGTGAACATTTTCACTGTCTTTCACTCTCCTGTCTCCACTCTTGCTCCTGCCCTGTCCGGAGCCCCCTCCCCACCTCCTCTTGCAGACCACAGCTCTCTCCCTCTTCAAAGTCCTCCTGAAGTTTCACCACCTCCAGGAGGGCCTTCCCGGATGAATTTTCTTCTGTCCAGGTTATAGCCTCCGGATTGTCTCTTCAGGATTTATGTAAATATTGATTTAGATGATCGATTTAAGCACTCATTCGCTCGTCCACCTTTCCATTCTTTCATCTCTTCACTGTAAATTTCCTCTATCACTCCGGTCCGATTGTAAGCTCCTTGAAGGCGGTGTTGGACACTTTTACCTCTCTTGTAGTAATAGTAGCATTTGTGAAGTGCTCACTACGTGCCAAGCACCGCTCTACGTGCTGGGTAATCAGGTTGTCCCACGTGGGGCTCACAGTCCCCATCCCCCTTTTCCAGATGAGGTCACTGAGGCCCAGAGAAGTGAAGTGACTTGCCCAGAGTCACGCAGCTGACAAGTGGAGGAGCTGGAATTAGAACTCACGACCTCTGACTCCCAAGCCCGGGCTTTTTCCACCAAGCCACGCTGCTCCCTAGGGCTCAGTCCACTGGCAGGCACTGCCGAAAGTCGGGCTGCTTCTGTCTGTAGCTTTTCAAGAAATCATCTCTCGCTCACTTTGAGCCCGGAGCCTGGGAGTCAGAAGGGCCTGGGTTCTAATCCCGGCGCTGCCACATGTCTACAGCCTTGGGCAAACCACTTAATTTCTCTGCGCCTTTTACCTCGTCTGGAAAATGGGTTGAGCGTGACGCTGGGTGAGTTGCTTGGCTTCTCTTGGGCCTCAATTTCCCTCCTGTCCCGCCGTCGACCCCCGGCCCACGTCCTACCTCTGGCCTGCGATGTCGCCCCTCCTCACACCCTCCAAACTAGCACATTTCCCCCCTGCAAAATCCTCCTGACAGCTCACCTCCTCCAGGAGGCCTTCCCAGACCGAGCCCCCCCCTTGCCCTCTGCTCAACACCCCCCTCCGCCCCCCAGCATTTGCATATATTTGTCCATATTTATTATTCTATTTATTTTATTAATGATGGGTATATATCTATAATTCTATTGATTGCTATCGATGCTATTGCTGCCTGCCTAGTTGTCTATTTTATTAATGATGCGCATAGATCTATAATTCTATTGAATGCTATCGATGCTATTGCTGCCTGCCTAGTTGTCTATTTTATTAATGATGCGTATAGATCTCTAATTCTCTTTATCGATATTGATGCCACTGCTGCCTACTTGTTTCGCTGTACATCGTATTAATGATGTGTCTATCTACAGTTCTATCGCTATTGATGCCTGTCTACTGTTTGGCTGCCCATTTTATTAATGATGTGTCTATAATTCTATTTATTGATGTTGATGCCTGTTTCGCTGCCTATGTTATTAACGATGTGTCTATAATTCTGTTGCTATCGACGCCTGTCTCGCTGTTTTATTAACGATGCGTCTCTTATCTGCAATTCTATCGACTGCTACGGCTGCCGTCTGTTTTATTAACGATGCCTACAGAGCCGTGTACTTGTATTTCTTGGTGGGGCTGCCATTGCCGGCCGTCTCCTTGTTCGGCTGGGGGTGTCCCCCCCTCCTGGAGTGCGAGCCCATCCTTGGCCGAGCAGCTGGGTGGGAGTGCAGGAAGGAAGGTGGAGGGAGGGTCTGTTGGCGGCAGCTGGCAGGGCTGCACGGGGGGGCAGGGCCGAAGGAGGAGGAGGAGGAGGAGGAGGAGGAGTTTGCTGTGGCCTCGGCGGCCCCGGCCGGGCTCGCACGTCTCGTCGGCGGGCCCTGCAGCCATGGGCCTGGCCCGGGGGTCGCCGCTCCTGCCCCTGCCCCTGCTGCTGTTGCTGGTCGTGCAGACGCCCCTGGGCCGCGGACAGCCAGGTAAGGCCCGGCCCTCGCCGCCCTCCGCACGTGGAGGCTCCCGACCGGCCGGCCGGTCCTCCCGGGCGCGTCCCCGGCGCCGAGCGCGCTCCCCCAGCCCCGTGGGCGCGCTCCCTGCACGCGCCCGCCCCCCCCGTCCGCGCGCGCCCCCTCCTGGGCGCCCCCCGGCCGCCCCAGGTGCCCGCGCCCCTGCGTTTTCTAATAAGAAGAATGGTATGCTTGTTCACTCCTTCATTCAGTAGTATTTATTGAGCGCTTACTAGGTGCAGAGCACTGGACTAAGCGCTTGGGATGGACAGGTCGGCAACAGATACAGTCCCTGCCCTTTGACGGGCTTACTATGTGCCAGGCACCGTCCTAAGCGCCGGGGGAGATACAGGGTCATCAGGTTGTCCCTCGTGAGGCTCCCAGTCTTCATCCCCATTTTACAGAGGAGGGAACTGAGGCTCAGAGAAGTATAATGATGTTGGCATTTAAGCGCTTACCATGTGCAGAGCACCGTTCTAAGCGCCCGGGGAGATACGGGGTCATCAGGTTGTCCCTCGTGAGGCCCCCAGTCTTCATCCCCATTTTACGGAGGAGGGAACTGAGGCCCAGAGAAGAAGAATAATAATGTTGGTATTTGTTAAGCATTTACTATGTGCAGAGCACTGTTCTAAGCGCCGGGGGAGATACAGGGTCATCAGGTTGTCCCTCGTGAGGCTCACAGTCTTCATCCCCGTGGCTCAGTGGAAAGAGCACGGGCTTTGGAGTCAGAGGTCATGAGTTTGAATCCCAGCTCTGCCACTTGTCAGCTGTGTGACTGTGGGCAAGTCACTTAACTTCTCTGTGCCTCAGTTCCCTCATCTGGAAAATGGGGATGAAGACTGTGAGCCCCACGTGGGACAACCTGATTCCCCAGTGTCCACCCCAGCGCTTAGAACAATGCTCGGCACATAGTAAGCGCTTAACAAATACCAACATTATTATTATTATCCCCATTTTACAGATGAGGGAATTGAGGCACAGTGAAGTGACTTGCCCACAGTCACACAGCTGACAAGTGGCAGAGCCGGGATTCGAACCCATGTCCTCTGACTCCCAAGCCCGGGCTCTTTCCACTGAGCCCCGCTGCTTGAGTGCTTACTGTGTGCAAAGCACTGTTCTAAACGCTGGGGGGAGCGGGGGATACAAGGTCATCAGGTTGTCCCACGTGGGGCTCAGTTTTTAATCCCCGTTTTCCAGATGAGGTCACAGAGATCCAGAGAAGTGAAGTGACTTGCCCAGAGTCACACAGCTGGCAAGCAACGGGGCTGGGATTCATTCATTCAATAGTATTTATTGAGCATTTACCATGTGCAGCACACTGTACTAAGCGCTTGGAATGTACGATTATATACACATCATTAATGAAATAAATAGGCCGCAGCGTAGGTAGGGGCAAGGTTGTAGAGGTACTCCACTCACAAGGATGATGAATCGATCGGTGAGCATTTACTGTGCGCGGAGCACTGTCCCAAGCACTTGGGAGAGTTCTGACCGCCCTCGTGATTGTGGTATCCGTTAGGTTCGTACCAGCTGCCGGGCACTGTACTAAGTAAGCACTGCGGTGGATACAGGGTAATAGGGTTGGACGCTGTCCCTGTCCCGCATGGGGTTTCCAATCTCAATCCCCCCTTTTACAGACGAGGTAACTGAGGCCCAAAGAAGCAAAGTGACTTGCCTAGGGTCACACGGCAGATCTAGGAGTGGAGCCACGATTAGAACCCACGGCCTTCAAGACCTTACCACCTACCCGTAGTGACGGGTCCTAAAATACATTACGGGTTGGGGAAGGGTAAAGAAAAAGGGTGTTCAAAGCCCCGTGGCCGTTAGCGAGGAAAGTGGATGGCGGGTAGGGATTCAGTAAATGGTATTTGAGTGCTTACTGTGGGCACAGCACCGTACTAAGCGCTCGGGAGAGATCAGCACTATTGAGTTGGTAGGTGTGACCCCTCCTGCCCGCCAAGGACCGTAAGGATCCCAGGAGTTCAAGGGGTGCTTTGGTTTAAGTACAGGCAGGGTTCTAAAGACTTGAACATTTCCATCCCTAGCCTCTCTAATCCATCGGTGGTATTTATTGAGCGCTTACTGTTTGCAGAGCACCATCCTAAGCGCTAAGTACAATACAACAGAGTCGCTAGACATATTACCTGCCTTTTAATGTCTCCATTTGAAGTTTTGGGTTATTTTAATATGCCGCAGCTCCAGTTGATCACCCCGTTTTATATTCCCGGAAGTATAGTAGAGGATTCAGAATGATACGGGTTAATGATGATAAAAAATAATTATGGTACTTGTTAAGCGCTTATTATGGGCCAGGCACTGTACTAAGCGCTGGCGTGGGTACAAGCAAATTGGATCGGACTCAGTCCACACAGGGTTCACCGCCTTAATCTCCGTTTTCCAGATGAGGTAACTGAGGCCCAGAGAAGTGAAGTGACTCACCCAGGGTCACGTAGTCGGTGTTAGAACCCGGGTCCTTCTGACTCCCAGGCCCAGGCTGTATCCATTAGTACAAGCTGCTTCTCTAAACATCTGAGTTCACTTCAAGTTCACCCCTCTAAATTGACACCAATTGTGTGGGTAATCCAGAGATCCGACTGCACCTGAATACCCGTAAGCATAGTTTTGGGAGTGCTCTTAAATGAACTTCTAAGCCGGCTCTACCCGTGACTCCAATTCCCTTCTTTCTCAAAATCATTCATAAAGTTGAAACTGGAGGCCTTCACTTTTGTCTACAAAGGGTGTTCTAAAATCCTCCATGGAATGAAAGCCTGATGGGGCGTACGTTTCATCTGCGACACGACTCAACATCAGTCCGTCGTATTTATAGAAAGCTTACTCTGAACGATACGCCGATCGGTTATGTTTATTGAGTGCTTCGTAGGTGCAGAGCTTCCAGCGTTCAGTACAGTGCCTGGCACGTAATAAGCGGTTAAATACCATCATCATTACTATTATTATGAACTAAGCGCTTGGGAGAATTAGCAGATACGTTCCCTGCCCATAACAGCCTTAGCCCTTCAGGAGGGTACAGTAGTGTAGGTTGGATACAGTCTCTGTCCTACCTAGGGCTCCCAGTCTCAACCCCCATTCTACAGATGAGGTAACCGAGGCCCAGAGGAGTGAATCCGCTTGCCCAGGGCCACACGGGAGAAAAGTGGCGGAGCCAGGAATTTACAGTAGATTGGGGAATGTTGGGTTGGAGCAGCCCATAGACGGATATTCCGGAAAAGTAACGAGGGCGTGAATTCGTGAGTTTAGATTCTGCTTGCTTGGCTACAAAAGTTACTTTTAGGTGTCTAAGCGAGCTCTGCTTAAGCAATCGTTTTCCCCACTGGGGGCTGTAAAATGAGGAACAAACTGCAGTCTCAAGCCTAAGTTTGTATTTATTGTTTTTCTTGGCCACTTCTCTCTAGCCCCTTCCAAAGAAGCGAGGTTGGAATGCTTTCCTTACTCAACCCAAAAAGGTTTGCTTTGTCAATTCCCTTTTCAAGCACAACAACCGAACCCGGTTGTAGAAATGGAAGAAAACGATTTTTAGGAATAAGGTTTTCTTTAATGAAACAGTCTGTGCTTGTACCCAAATTACAACTAACCCAAGGTGGAAAAAATCACTTGGAAAAAAAACCCTTCCCCGCCTCATGTTTCAAAGGCTTCTTGATTTGTAGCGAGCTGGTGATGCCAGCCTTTCTGGGATCTCATGTAGCCAACGCTGTGACTCTTCTCGGCCCATTGCATTCCGATCTGCGGGCCAGAAAATCTCGCAAATTTTAATGCTTCTCCTGGTCCGTCTCTGCTAAAATATAGGAATACAGTCCCTATCTAGAGACTTTAAGCTCGCTGCAGGCAGGGAACGTGTCTGTCAACTCTGCTGTATCGTACTCTCCCAAGTGCTCAGTACAGTGCTCTGCATACAGTAAGCTCCCAATAAATACTATTGATTTCTTTCTACTGGTCCCCGGAGCAAACACTCAATCAGTAATCGATAGATGTGTTCAGCCACACTCGCAGACGAAGGGATTGGACTTCACCATCGGTGGCCGCTGATTCAAAGAGAAAGGGAAATATTAATTAATGTTGGTATTTGTTGGTATTTGTTAAGCGCTTACTATGTGCCGAGCACTGTTCTAAGCGCTGGGGTAGACATAGGGGAATCAGGTTATCCCACGTGGGGCTCACAGTCTTAATCCCCATTTTACAGATGAGGGAACTGAGGCACAGAGAAGTTAAGTGACTTGCCCACAGTCACACAGCCGACAAGTGGCAGAGCTGGGATTCGAACTCATGAGCCCTGACTCCAAAGCCCGTGCTCTTTCCACACGCTTATCATAATCATTGTCTGTTAAATTTGGATGAGGTATATTGGGGACTCAAGAAACCAAATTCCCTTGAGAAAACCTTCCTTTGCTAAATTGGCACTTCCACTTTGCCCAACCATAGCAAATGAAGGCTTTAGAAAGGGAAGGCGATATTTGACACGGACGGTAACATCTGGTCGTCTGAACCAGCGCAGATGATGCTTTTGTCTAATATCGGCACATGCGAGAAGACTCTTTATGTTCATTCAATCGTATTTATTGAGTGCTTACCATGTGCAGAGCACTGTGCTATAAGCGCTTGGGAGAGTACAATATAGCCAAAAACAGACACATTCCCTGCCCACAACAAGCTCACAGGCTAGACGGGGACTTACTCATGTCCATCGGCATGTCATGTCCGTGGTTGTGGGTAACTCGGTGGCTTTTTCCAGACCCACTGGGGCTGTATAGTCTTTTTGGTATGTGGTATATTATGTTATACAATATTGTACTTATATGTATGCTTCAATCAGTGGTATTTATTGAATGCTTACTCCGTGCAGAGTAGTGCTCAGCACTTGGGAGTTCAGTAAGGTGCACACAGTAAGCAGTCCACAAATACAATTGATAGTGTGTTCATAGCATATGGACTTCCTTCCCTCTAAACTTTAAGCCCGCTGTGGGCAGGGAATATGTCGGTTACATTTCCATATTGTACTCTCCCAAGCGCTTAGTACAGTGTTCTGCACACAGAAAGCGCTCAGTAAATACGACTGCCTTGGACGATAAGCTCCAGGTAGAACAGGGGCTGTGTCTGACTGGGTTATCTTGTATCTATGCCAGCGTGTAGCAAAGTGCTTGGCACCAAGTAAGCACCTAAAAGATACCATTGTTATTATTATCATATGAAAGGTTGTCCTCCACAAAAGTGACTTTTTGGGTGCCTTACTTCACCGTCCCTTTGCAAACTGGCTAATGAATTGCTCTTGGTCCCTCTTTCAGACCTTGACAGTAATAAAGCCTTTGTGTGTCATTTTATGTATCTTTTGAATTGATCAGTGATATTCTTTGAGCACTTACTGTGTATTGGTGGACATCTATCCATCAATGGTATTTACTGAGCGCTTTCCACTTGCGGAGCACTGTACCAAGCGCTTGGGAGAGTACAGTGCGACAGAATTAGCGGGCACGTTCCCTGCCCATAATGAACTTAGAGTCTAGAGGCCGAGACGGCTATTAATATAAATACCTAATTTATAATATATAATTTAAAGATATGTACTAAAGCGTTGTGGGGTTGGTGGTGGAGCGAATGTCAAATTCCCGGAGGTCACAGATCGTAGCGCATAGGCGACGCTGAAGGGAGAGAAAGCCGGGGCTTAATCCAGGAAGGCCTCTTGGAGGAGATGGGACTTTGATAAGACTTTGAAAGTGGGGAGAGAGTGGTGTTCTGGCATATATGGAGAGGGAGGGAATTCCAGGCTAGGGGGAGGATGCGGGAAAGGGTTCCGCGGTGAGATGGATGAGAGTTTACGAAATAGTGGGAGACAAACTTTCAAATAAATCACAGAAGGGGAAGATGGCAGAGTTTCGAATTATGTACATAGGTGCTCTAGAGGTGGGGTGAGTACCAAAGTTCTTAGGGAGTATCAAAGTTCTTACAGACCCAAGTGCATAGGTGACACAGTAAGGGGGAATTGAATAGTGGGAAAATAGGTTAATCAGGGAAGGCTTCTTGGAGGAGCAATAAGTAGGTTGGTTTGGGTGGGCTGGGTTGTAGTGGAAGATGAGAGGTAAGGGAGGAGGGGGAGAGCCTTAAAGCCGATGGTCCGGCGCATCTGTATGATGTGGAGATGGGTCAGTCAATCAATCGATTGTATTTATTGAGCGTTTACTGTGTGCAGAGACTGTACCGAGCGCTTGAAAGAGTACAATAGGACAATAGACACATTCCCTGTCCACACGAGCTTAAAGTCAAGAGGGAGAGCCAGACATTAATAGAAATAAGTAAATTACAGATGGGATAATTACAGGCATTTATTTGAGGACTCACCCACTTCCTCATAGAGTCCCTGTTGCCTCACCCTTCGCTGATTGGGTTGGATTATATATCATGCCAGCCTGGGCTTCAATAGCATGGTCTTTCATTACGGGTTTTGGATGGAGCGTGTCGTTATAGGGAGTGTCTGTCTGTTTGGATACGCTGTGGTATAGAGGCCGAAGAAGCGTCTGGCAGCTGACGGTCTCCTCTACGTGGGTTTCACCCAGCTTCTCCCCCCAGATTCTAGCAGAACTGTCTGATCAGATTTCAGTATATGGTGGCATCTAATAATAATCATAATCACAATAACTGTGGTATTAGGTGCTTACTATGTGCCGGGCAGTATACTAAGTACATAGTCTCAATCCCTGTTTTACAGATGAGGGAACTGAGGCACAGAGAAGTGAAATGACTTGCCTAAGGTCACACAGCAGGCAAGTGGTGGAGCTAGGATTGGGACCTATAACCTCCTGGCTTCCAGGCCTGTGCTCTATCCACCATGCCAATGGGAGAGCTGATTTCACATAGGATCCTTCCTCCCGATAAATCCAACACTTCCAATTCCAACTCTAAGATTAATGTTGTGGTAAAGAACAGAATAGTAATGATCTGCTGGGTAATAGAACCTAGAACCTCAGGCCTTTGGATCTGAGGTTCGAATGTTGTCTTCCCATAAAATAATAATGACATTTTTCAAGGATTTTCTATGTGCTAAGCACTATACTAAGCATTGGGGAAAGATACAAGATAATTAGGTTGAACATAGTCTCTGTCCCATAAGGGGCTTCCTGTCTAAGTGGAAGGGATTGCAGATCTTGAATCTCTATTTTACAGAAGAGGAAACTGAGGCATGGATTTTTTTAAATTTATTTTTTATGGTATTTGTTAAGCACTTATTGTGTGCCAGGGACCATACTAAGCACTGGGGTAGATACAAGCTAATCATTTTGGACACTCTACTTATTCCCCTTGGGGCTCACAGTCTTAATCCCCATTTTGCAGATGAGGGAATTTAGGCACGGAGAAGCGAAGGAAGTTGCATTCTGATCGGGGAATTTTAACTGTTCCTTTTTTGGTCCAAATTGGGCCAGGCAGCTGGTGGTCTTGACCCTCTGGGGTCCTCATTTTTTAGGGAAAGTCCCGTTCCGGAACAGAGGAGGCTTTTTTTTCCCAGAGATGGTTGAGTTGGAGCAGTTACTTTCTCCCTTACTGTAAATCACTTAAAGAACAAAGTCCTATTCTTCTTTGGTCTGGGAAACAGCTTGGATGTTTCACTGGTGCCTTCAGAAAAGGAGTTTTCTTAAGGGAAGCAGCGCTGCTGAGGTGAAAGAACATGGGGCTGGGACTCAGAGAGCATGGATTCTAATACTGGGTATGTCACTTGCCTTATAAACTTGAGCAAGTCACTTAACTTCTTAGTTTCCTCCTCTGTGAAATGGGAATTAAATTCTACTTCCTTCTACTTAGACTGGGATCCCCATGTGGGACAGGGACCGTGTCCAGCCTGATTACCTTATATCTACCCCAGCTCTTAGTACATAGTAAGCAGTTAACAGTTACCATAATTATTGTCAATCAATCCTATTTATTGAGTGCTTACTGTGTGCAGACCTCTATAAGTGCTTGGGAGAGCACAATGCAATAATAATAATAATTCTGGTATTTAAGTGCTTATTGTGTGCCAGGCACCGTTCTAAGCACTGGGGTAGATACAAGCAAAACGGGTTGGACACAGTCCCTGTCCCACATGGGCCTCACGGTCTTAATCCCCATTTTACAGATGAGGTAACTGAGGCCCAGAGAAGTGAAGCGATTTGCCCAAAGTCCCACAGCAGACAAGTGATGGAGTGGGGATTTGAACACAGGTCCCTCTGACTCCCAGGACCATGCTCTATCCACCAGGCCATGCTTTTCTCAAGTTGGTAAAGAAATGTCAGCTGCATGTGACCTTGGGCAAGTGACTTAACTTCTCAGTTTCCTCATCTGTAAAATGGGGATTAAATCCTAGTCCCTTCTAGATAGACTTGTGAACCCCATGGAGGACAGGGACTGCGCCCAACCTGAATACCTTATATCTACCCCAGCGCTTCGGACTCGAGCTTGCAGTCTTGAGGGGGAGATAGAGATTCATATAAATAATATGCCAGGTATGTAGGTGATGCAGAAGGGAGAGGGATTAGGGGAAATGAGGGTTTAGTTGGGGAAGACTTCTTGGAGGAGCTGGGACTTTAAAAAGACTTTGAAGGTGGAGAGAGTGATAGTCTCACATACGAAGGGGGAGGAAGTTCCAGGCCACAGGCAGGACGTGGGATAGAGGTCGGGGGCCGAGAAAGACAAGATTGAGGTACCCTGAGTAGGTTGGTGTCAGAGGAATGAAGTCTGCAGGCTGACTCATAGTAGAAAATCAGCAAAATAGGGAAGGAGGGGGAAAGTTCCTTAAAGCCTATGGTAAGGACATCTTTTTTGATGTACATATCTGTAATTTACATTAATGTCTGTCCCTCTAGACTGTAAGCTCATTGTGGGCAGGGAATGTATCTGTTTATTAATAACTTGTACTCTCCCAAGCACTTAGTACAGTGCTTGCACACAGTAAACACTCAATAAATATGAGTGAGCCCATGAATGAATGTAAGCGGTAGATGGGCAGTTTCAGCCCCAAACTGATAGCAGTTCAAAGCCATTGGAAAGCAAAGAAAGAGTTGACATCGGTGGTTAGGGAGGAAGGAAGGAGGAGCAGGGGGGTGAATGTAATGAAAACATGTGTCCTTAAAGAAATGGATGGACTTGACTCATTCTGGAAATCTGGGCACAAGGATTGAAACCTGAAAACAAAGCATGGAGTTACCCAGAAGAGACTTGCTCTTTTTATCTGTAGAAAGATATTTCGGGAGCGGGTGAATGGTTTATTGGAATTGGTGGAGCTGGCACTTCCACCCACGGGGGGTGGTTCTTGAGGGATAAGTGGGGAGAGAAAGCTGGGGGACTCTTCCCAACCACCTCGCTGCCCGCAAAGCCAGAGTGGCAAGAATGTCTGGGAGCGGATAGAGGCGCATCTGTGGTTTGGGTTGTGAGTTAGCTAGCCAAGAAAATCGAGGAATGTCTCATCTCTTTGGTTGTCACTGAGCGAGTAGGAGGCCGGAAGTGTTGGTTTTCTTCGAATTGGGGCGATGAGGTGGCTTGTTAAGGATTCCACGTCCACCGGCCCAGTCACCTCTAATTACTGTTCACGCTCGTGACAGTCTAATTATCGTTCGTTCTAAGACTAGTCTGATTTGTTTTTTTTCCCCTTCAGGCGAGACGTTTAAAAGTCAAAATCTGTGATGAGTTATGACAGATGTTTGTTCAAGCTAATAATTCTTCAAATGGAACCATGTAGGTCCCAACACAGGATGTTAGGCTATTTCTGTGTCAAAAATGCATCGACTTATAAGAATCGGCTAGGTGCTTTAAATTTACTTTTTTTCTATTGCTTTGGGAGTCATTTGGGAGATGGATCCAGGCAGTTAGCATGGATGAGTTCTGGGAAATTGCTTTTATTATCTCGATATAGTTTTGCAAAGGCAGCATCAATTCAGGTTCACTCTAGGAAGGGTTGGATTACATTAGATAATAATAATTATGTTTCTTGTTAGGTGCTTACTATATACCTAGCACTGTATTAAGAGTAGGGGGATAATCAGGTTGAACACAGTCCTTGTTTCACATGAGAAGCAGCATGGCCTAGAGGATAGAGCACAGGCCTAAGAGTCAGAAGGTCATGGGTTCTAATGCCGACTCCACCACTTGTCTGTTGTTTGACCGTGGGTAAGTCACTTCACTTCTCTATGCTTCAGTTCCCTCATCTGTAAAATGGGGATTAAGACTGAGAGCCCTATGTGGGACAGGGACTGTATACAACCTGATAATCTTGATCAACCTAATTATCCCAGTGCTTAGAACAGTGCTTGGCACATAGTAAGTGCTTAACAAATACCATAACTATCATTACATGGTGCTCACAGTCTAAAGAGGAGGCAGAACAGCTATTCGAATCCCCATTTTACAGATGAGAAAACTGAGGCACTGAGAAGTTAAGCCACTTGCCCAAGGTCACCCAGCAGACAAGGGGCAGAGCCGGGAGGGGACCCAGCTCCTCCGACTCCCAGACCTGTGCTCTTTCCACTAGTCCACTAAATGGGACCTAAGTGGGTTAGGTGAATTGAAACCATCAAAAGCGGGAGCTTCCAAGGTTGCCTGCTCGCCCCCCAGCCCCCTCCCGTCCCACCAACCCCTCTCTCAAAAGCCTTTTGTTATCTACCCTCTCTCCCTGTGCCTCCGACCTCATCCAGTCTCTCCCTTTTAAATCCGTCTTCTTCCCTCCCTAACTGCCCTCTTCAATCACTCCCTCTCTGATGGCTCCTTTCTCTCTCTTTTAAAGGGGCTTAAGTCTTTCCATGCTACAAAAACCTCTTCTGGATTCCACTACACTCCTCTAGACCGTAAGTTCATTCAGGGCAGGGGACGTGTCTATCGGGTCCACCGTATTGGACTCTCCCAAGCTCTTAGTAGAGTGCTCTGCATGCAGGAGGTGCTCAATAAATACCACTAATTGATTGACTATACCTTCCAGTTGTTTCCTCACTTCTCTGCTCGCATTCCTGTCCAAATTCCTGGAATGGGTGGTATTCACTCCATGTCTCCACTTTCTCTCTTTCAGCTCCCATTTTGATCCACTACCATTTGGTTGCCACACATTTTACTCCACCGAGACTGCACTTTCCTTTGATCAGACGCCTTTATTAGTAACCAATCTTCTCCGCATCAAACAAAAACTCCTGACCACGGCTCTAAGGTTTGTAGAGAGCTCCGTTATAGTGTCAGCTTCTTGAGGGCAAGGAACATGTCACCTCTGTATTCTGTACTTTCCCCGGGCCTGATGCAGTGTGGCCTGGGAGTCAGAAGGACCTGTGTTCTAATCCCAGCTCCGCCACTTGTCTGTTTGACCTTGGGCAGGTCAGTTTACTTCTCTGGGCCCTTGTTCCACCGTGGGTAAAATGGGCATTAAGACGGTCAGCCCATGTGGGACATGGACTGTATCCAACCTGATTAGCCTGCAGCCTCCCCAGCATTTAGTACAGTGTCTGACTCATGCTAAGCACCTAATAAATGCCATTAAAGAGAAAAGAGGCAGTAAGGTCAGCGAGAAGTCTGATGCAATAATTTAAAGCAGGATTTGAAAAGGGCTTGGATCAGCGTGGTAGTAGTTTGGATGGAGAGGAAAGGGAGGATTTTAGTGGTGTTGTGAAGGTAGAACTGATAGGATTTGGTGACATTAAATATGAGGGTTGAATGAGAGAGAGGAGTCGAGGATCTTGCCAAGGTTTCAGGCTTGTGAGACAAGGAGGATTGTGATGTTGTCTATGGTGATGGGCAAATGGGGAGTCCTGTTTTGGGTAGGTTGTTTGAATTGAGGATCCCTATTAGAGTTTGAAGGGGGTGAATTTTAAACAAATAAAAGCAAAAATTGTAGTGAAAAATGCTTCCTAACTTTGACTCTAATCCATTACTTGAAAATCATAAAAAGCAAAGAAATTTCAAAGCAAGCTAAGTGAGTTTTCATTAATTCAGATATCCAAAGGAAGAAAAATATTCAAAATAGAAGTAACAGAGAGAAGAACACTACTTCTGGCTGATAAAAGTTTGTTGAAACGAGGAAGCCCCAGGATATTTGAGTCTCAGGAGGATATTGAAAAGCAGCTGGTGTGCCATTTTTGTAGGAAAACCTAGAAACCGTAGAGGTTTGGAGAATTGTGACTGGAAACACCCAAAATTCTCTTCAGCTTACTGTAAACTCTCTGCCTCAAATATGTCTGTGGCTCTTCTCATTTGACAATCCCAGTGAGCAATTTGTTACTGTCTTCTGTTTCCAGAGCTGAGAGAAGTCTGAGGAAAAAGCCAAATTCCGTGTGAATTAATCTTTAACGCATTTTACCCAACTGTGATGCAGAGAGTTTATCAGCCCTGCAAAGCAAATTTACATGCTCATAATTTAGTCTGTCTCCCCTTCTAGACTATAAACTCATTGTGGGCAGGGTACGAGTCTACCAACTCTGTTGTATTGTTCTCTCCCAAGCACCTAGTACAGACTGTGAGCTCGTTGTGGGTAGGAAATGTTACTTTTTATTGTTGTAGTGTACTTTCCCAAGTGCTTAGTACAGTGCTCTGCACACAGTAAGCGCTTAATAGGTGCGATTGAATGAATGCCCTGCACATAGTAAGCGCTCAGTAAATGCCATTGACTGATTGGTATTTATCGATGAGGCTATGTTGTGGGATTCCATATCAAACAACATTATTAAGCTCCCACGTAGGCTCCGGAAGTGATTTTAGACATCAGCTGTTGCCAGTGATTCTTCACATTTACTCTAGTGAAAGAGCAGGGTTGGTATGTTATATAACGTTACCCCAAAGTGGTCAAAAAAATGAATTATCTTTGTATTGGTTTTTTTTTTTTTGAGTTTTGTATGGGAATCTCTCGTTACAAGCTAAACTCCTTGAGAGCCAGAATCCTTTCTACTAACTGTCATTCCCTTCCCAATGTTTTTACAATGCTCTTCACAGAGTGCATATTCAACTCAGCAACAAATGCTATTGATTGTTAATGCAGTCTCTCAATACCATTAATGAATTTAATGCTGTCACTGTTTACGCCACTTGGCTGAAATGATTGTATCAGCTTAAGCACTATGCCTCCCTCTGGAGTATTTTGTCTGATTTAGAATGACTATAATCGTGTCTACCAATTCTATTACATTTAGTCTCCCAAGGGCTTAGTACAGTGTTCTGCACACAGTAAGCACTCAATAAACAGGATTGCTTGATGATAATCCTTTTCAAGCTTGGCATAGATAATGGAGGGTATATTTAGCAGAGTTAATGGCATCTTTGTTGGCCAAGAAAGCTGTTTTGGCCAAGGTAACACTAAGTAGTCTACTTAGGGATGTAGACAACAAGCCCAGTCCAAAACCTTTTCATGAAAGGTACATGTTAACAGTCCTTTTTGATCGTGTAAATACATGATGTTTTGGTTACCATTTTCAGGGTGTTTATCATCTTTTTAATCAATCTGGGAGGTCTTGGTCATGCATTAAGGCACTTTATCTTACCTTTGGGAAACTCTGCTTCCTTTAAGGCTCTTTTACTTAATAATCTACATTCCTGGAAACAAAAGAGAGCCCTAACTGGGTTAGGGCAGTATTGCTAACCAGTCTTGGTGATCAGGAATTCAGAGTAATCATGATGAGCGTTTAAGGGATGTTTAAAGATCGTAAACACAATCAGAATTTATTCTCATTTATAGGGCATAAAACTATTCCACTTGAAATTTAACCGCACCTAGAAAATCTTCCCCTAGGAGATGAGGTGAATGGATGCAGATACAGAAGTTATGGCTATAACTGGAAGATTCTTTCCTATCAAAATTAATTGAGCAACCTGTTGAGGAGCAGTGTGGCCTAGTGGAAAGAGCGTGGGCTCTCAGTAAATGCCATTGATTGTCTATTGATGAGGCTATGACTTGGGTTCTAATTCCAGCTCCGCCACTTGCCTGCTCTGTGACCCTGGGCGAGTCACTTAACTTCTCTGTACCTCAGTTTCCTCAACTGTGAAATGGGGATTAAATCCTACTCCCTCCTACTTAGAGAAGCAGCATGTATTAATGGCTAGAGCCCAGGCCTGGAAGTCAGAAGCACCTGGGTTCTAATCCCGGCTCCACTGCGGGTCTACTGTGGGATCTCGGGCAAGTTATTTCAGTTCTCTGGGCCTCAGTTACCTCATCTTAATGTTGGTATTTGTTAAGCGCTTACTATGTGCCGAGCACTGTTCTAAGCGCTGGGGTAGACACAGGGGAATCAGGTTGTCCCACGTGGGGCTCACAGTCTTAATCCCCATTTTACAGATGAGGGAACTGAGGCACAGAGAAGTTAAGTGACTTGCCCAAAGTCACACAGCAGACAAGTGGCCGAGCCGGGATTCAAACCCATGAACTCTGACTCCAAAGCCCGTGCTCTTTCCACTGAGCCACGCTGCTTCTCATCTGTCAAATGGGGATTAAGATTGTGCACCCCATGTGGGACAGAGACTGTGTCCAACCTGGTTAACTTGAGTCTACTCCAGTATTTAGAACAGTGCATATAGCAAGTGCTTAAATACCATCATTATGATTATTAGACCATGAGCCCCAGGTAGTACAGTGCTTTGCACAGAGTGAGCACTCAATAAATGCAACTAAATGAATGAGTGGAACAGGCCCTGTATCTGACCTGGTTAACTTGTATCTACATCAGAATGTAGAACAGTGCTTGACTCTTACCGCTTAACAAATACCACGATTATAATGCTTATTGTTGGCAATATTTGGGGTTTAGCTGCATGGTGTTGCACCCCAAAAAAAGGGTGCTGAAGTGTAGCGGGGTGTCCAGGCCTCACTGGATGATACCACATCCTTTCGAAATTGACACATTCACAACTTGCACACACACACACACACACAAAAAAGAAACCACAAGCACACACACATATGCTCTCTAGTCAACTGTGAACAGATAATTTACATTTATTAGTACAGAGGTTTCCACAGCAACGGTAGATGTATGATGGAATATTAATTTCCAAGAATAAATGTACTAGCCCACCTCCAAAAGGATTCATATTTTTTAAAATGGTATTCGTTAAGCGCTTACTAGGAGTCAGGCACTGTACTAAGCGCTGGGATATATACAAGGTAATCAGGTTGGACACAGTCCCTGCCCCACACGGTCTTTATCCCCATTTGGTAGACAGGGTAACTGAGACCCAGAGAATTGAAGTGCCTTGCCCAAGGTCACACAGCGGACAAGTGGCGGAGCTGGGATGAGAACCCAGGTCCTTCTGACTCGCTGGCCCGAGCCCTAGCCACTAGGCCATGCTGCTTCTATTTATTTGAATTTAAATGACTGTACTCTAGTTGAACTACAGTAATAACTCTGCTAAGTTTCGCATCTCAGTTCTTGGTTGAAAAACTCCCAAGTTCTTTAACCGTTCTCTGCTTTTAGTGCTTCGTTTTAATGGTCACCATTTATCTTGTCTTCAAAATCTACCACTGCTCATGGACAAAGCTAGCAATTGAAATTGGACTGAGACCACCCTGTCCTGATTTTCAGTAGAATCGAGTCACGTGGACTTGGACGGATTTAGAGTTTATTCTCTTTCCCTCACCTCTGTCAGCAGCATTATTTCCAGCTGTGTTGCTTTAGCTTTGATCTTTTCTGTTCTTCTCTCCCTCTTCTACAGAATACCACTCTTTTTATAGATTTATTTCTCCCTCTTGTACTTTAAGAATCTTGTTCAGGTCTTCTTGTCTTTCAGTTAAATTCAATCACATGCTCTAGTAAGAGGCCATTGAAAACCGTCTCCACCGATCTTACCCTTCCCTCCCTGAATGCATTTGCTGGTTCCTCTCAATTTCTAAACGTAATTGACATTCTCCCCTCATTTTGAAGCTGAGTTTCCCGTTCTCAGTGAGGGTTCTAGGTCTTGGCTTTTGATGTGGCATCCCTCACTGTGACCTAGGGGACCGCACTTCGAGCTTGAAGATGTACCTCTGATTTTCATCCTAAACTACATTAGTCTTCTGAGTGTATTTTCCAGACACCAGCTTACACACCATGACAGTTTCGCTGGTGAAGTGACCTCTGTTCCTAATTGGCATGTTTCTGGAACATCCTTGTGAATAATTTTAATACAATTAGCATCTCCATGACAATAAGGTCTTTATTTGCGAATGCTTGCCTGATCATTAAATTGAGCTCTATTTTGGGACCTTAGGGGACTTCATCCTACATATATAGAGGGAGATCCATTTGCATTCATGGAAAATAATAGCCATAATAGTGTATGAATTCCGGTCAGCAGTATTGGAAAAACCTCGGCTGTTTAATATTCCTATGCATGCTCCTAACAAGTCAGCGTGCATGGTGCATTATGATTTCCCTGCACATCTGACGCTTGCTCTGGTTTTCTTGCTCGATAGAGGGTTTGATCATTTATGCTTTAAAGGCCAAGACTAAGGCTTCTCTCTTTATCTCTTTTCCAGTTGAGTCTGAAACATGAAATGCAGATACCCAAAAGCAGCTTTATGAGGTCGAGGCCTAGGTTTTTGAAGACTTTTTTTTCCTTCCCCTCTCCAGAATACCACTTACCTGGAATTAATTTATTTTCATTTCTATCTCCCTTTCTGGACTGTAAGTTCCTTGTGGGCAGGGAACATATCTCAAAGGCTTAGTACAGTGCTCTGCACACCCTGAAAGTGCTCAGTAAATATCATCGAATAATTATCACACAGCTGAATATTGTTCAGGAAAGTACAGTAGCAGCAAAAAAACCCCCCAAAAAACTCCCTACCCCCAAGGAGTTTACAGTCTAATGAGACTAAATTTGGAGAGGGATCATTTCAGCCCTCAGAAATTTTGAATCGAATGAAGATAATCTCTCTCTTTCCAGTCTTTTGTTGATCCCAGGAAAAAGACAGTGATCGGGGCAAAAATGCAAAGTAAAACTAAATTTTCAGAATTAAAATATTTTTAGCATGCCAAAGCTCTATCTTCCTCCCTAGCCAACAAACACCAGAAGTAAAGTTCTAATGTATTTTTTATTGTAATCGTCATGGCGTTATGTACTGGAAAACATTGGATTTTTTTTCCTTCTGATTGTATTTGTTAAGCGCTTACTATGTTCCAGGCATTGTTCTAAGTGCTGGGGTAGATACAAGTTACTCAGGTTGGACACAGTTCCTGTCCCCCAGAGGGCTCAGCATCTTAATCCCCATTTTTCAGATGAGGTTACTGAGGCCCAGAGAAGTGAAAAGACTTGCCCAAGGTCACACGGCAGTCACGTGGCAGAGCCGGGATTAGAACCCAGGTTCTTCTGACTCCCAGACCCCTGCTCTATTAAGCCACGTTGCTTTCCTATTCTTCTGCACACTGTACGTGCTCAATTAGATCATCGATTATTGCCATTGTTCTTGTCTGTCCGTCTCCCCCGATTAGACTGTAAGCCCGTCAAACGGCAGGGACTGTCTCTATCTGTTGCGGATTTGTTCATCCCAAGCGCTTAGTACAGTGCTCTGCACATAGTAAGCGCTCAATAAATACTATTGAATGAATCATCGACTGGTAACTCAGGATGTGGGGTGGCAATCTTTGTTTACGTTAGCTTGTCCATGGTACAGATTAGAGGTAAAAAAAGAATTTCCCACCAAAAGGATTCTTTCAATAAGATGCCTGGCCCTTGCAAACATGACTAATATAAAGTACCATTAGCATTCACTCTCCTTAGCTGGTACTAAAGAGAACTGCCTAGCCAAATGGTATGATTTTTTTTTTTTCCTACTCTTTGGAAAGAGACTTGTTTTCCTAAGAGGTTCCACCTCAGGGTGAAGGGAATTGTTTTGTCCTGAGGAATTGTTGGACCCCCTTTAGAAGTCTAAGAATTTCATTTCCAGCACTTAGTAGGGTGTCCTACACATACGAAGCACACAAGTGCCATTAATGATAAGCAGAAATTTCAAAATGCAGGGAGAAAAAGCCCTAGTGAGTTAGTATAGGGTGGATGTTTGAAGCAAGGGACCTATTTTCCTTTCCCCACTGCTGATTTGCAGGGCAGTTTCTAGAACCTCCCATAATTGCCCTGAATTTCACTTATTCTCACTGTAAAATGGAAATGGTGATATCCAGCTACAAACAATGTTTGCTTCAATCAACCAATCATATTTATTGAGCACTTACTGTGTGCAGAGTTTGACAGCCTCTGGTCTTTGGCTCCCAAGAAGCATGTTGTTATGAAAAGGGCATCTCCTTCTTGTCAGGGGTCTGTTAAATTAACCAGTGTAAAAATGCCAGAGGGGAAACCAAAATGTTCTCTATTGGTGTCATCCCAGCAGCTTTTTAGCATGAAACTAAGTTATCCCAAATAAGGCACAAGCAATTTAGTGATATCATTTATGGCTTGTCATTATGGGAGACAGTAACCCTCACTGTCTCCATTTCTCTGAGACTTTTAATCGGCTGTACCGAATTAAAAATATCTCCCCGCAGCTCTGTAATTGAAGGCTTTGCAGTTGGGCCCAGATCTGCTCCCTGCCACAAAAATCTGTTGTATCACTTTTCTGAGCTTTTCACTTCCCTTTGTTCTTTTGTTCGGGGTCTGTCATGACTTGCATAAAATTACCACGTAGATGCCAAGAGCGATGTGTCAGTTGCCGACTTATTTATGTCGCGTTTTTGAATCTTAAATACAGTGTCAATTTTCTAAAGTACTAATTTCGGCGAGGAGCAGGGGATTTCACTTTGAGACATGGTTAGAGCAGCCAGAGGCAGTTTCAAACCCAGCCCACACACTTCATCCCTCTAGTGCCAACCTTCTCACTGTATCTCGATCTTGTCTATCTCGCCGCCGACCTCTCGCCCACGTCCTGCCTCTGGCCCGGAACGCCCTCCCTCCTCATATCTGACAGACGATGACTCTCCCCTCTTCAAGGCTTTCTGAAGGCCCATCTCCTCCAAGAGACCTTTCCTGACTAAGCCCTCCTTTCCTCTTCTCCTCTCCCTTCTGCGTCGCCGTGACTTGCTCCCTGTATTCATCCCTCTTCAAGGCATTTATGTCCATATCTGTCATTTATTTATTTCTATTAATGTCTGCCTCCCTCTCTAAACTATAAACTCAACGTGGGCAGGGAATATGTCTGTTGTACTTTCCCAAGTGCTTAGTATGGTGCTCTGCACACAGTAAGTGCTTAATAAATACAATTGATTGACTAGACCACCGAGCTGATTTAAAGGGGAAAAGCTGAACCATCAGTCTCTGCTAGAAATGGATCCAATAGGTAATTTAACTACTTTTGCATCCTGACCTTGAAGTTTCAGGTTAGGCATTCACAGGAACATAGAAGCAGCTGTTTCCTCCACAGTCCATGCAGTTATCCTCAATGGCATTTATTGAGTGTTTACTGGGTGCAGAGCACTATACTAAGTGTTTGGGAGAGTAGAGTACGGCAGAGTTGGTAGACACGTTCCCTGCCCACCACAACAAACTTACAGTCTATAAGCGGAGAGGAAGACACTAATATAAATAAGTAAACTATAACTTATTTATAGATATGTACATGAGCGCCGCGGCTGAGGCGCATATCAAATGCCTCAAGGTCACAGAGCCAAACATACAGATGACGCAGAATGGGGAGGGAGCCGGGGGGAAGAGGGTTTAATTGGGGAAGGCCTCTGGGAGATGTGACCTGAAGAACGATTTGAAGGTGGAGAGAGTCAGGTTCTGGCATATCTGGAGGGGGAAGGAGTTCCAGGCTAGAAGGGGGCACATGGGAAAGGGGTCGGTGTTGAGATGCATGTGGAGCATTGTATTAAGCGCTTGGGAGAGAACGGGATAGCCGAGTTGGTTGATACGTTCCCAGCCCACACGAGCTTACAGTCTAGACAGGGAGACAGACATTAAAAAGCTGGTGTGAATGAAGGGTGCAAATCAAGTGCAAGGACGACGCAGAAAGGTGAAGGACGAAGGGAAATAAGGTCTTAGTCGGGAAGGTCTCTTTGAGGGCCTCTTGTCCCTGAAGTGTGTTGGGTTTTTATCTTTATTGTGTCTGCTGCCCATCCCTCCCCTGTCCCTTTTGCTCTTAGATTGTTTGCCCTTCAGAGGCCTGACACCATGTCTTTATCGCACCTCAGAACTCTTCCCCCTGGACTTAGGGAGACGCTACGACTGCCCCCGTTGCTGTAAGCCTCGGCGATTAGGCTACTGCAAATATTCCATTTCCGACGTTCTGCAGTCCGCCCGTGAGATTTAGTGACTTTTGGTGGGTTTGGCCCATTGAACGCGTGGTTGTGCCTTTGGATTTGAGGCCCCTTATGGGACGTCGAGTACCTGCCTGGTGGTTAGATGTCCAGAGAATCGCCAAGGAAGGAGAGGTGACTGTTCTGAATGAATCAATAGAAAAACAGAGCCTCTCCTAGGCTCCCCTCCCTCTCTGAAAAAAAAAAAAGGAAAAAATACTGGCTTGTGTTTTTGGAAGGTTTGCCGGCATTGGGGCCGAGAGACTGATATTTTATAACTTGTGCGGTTGAATTTTTTCATGCATCCTACTGGGAAATGAAACAATGCATAGTAAACTGTTTACACTGGTGAAGTCCAGCTAAGGTTGAGTCAGTTGGGCTATATATGGTGATTAAACAGCCTGAAGGTTATGCTTTTAAGGAGATTTTCTGGGGTGTCTTTTTTCCGTTTGATACATTACTCTCCTTTTGTTTTCCTGGGATTTTTTTCCATTTTTTCCCCCTGGTATTTGCTCTATATGTCTAGGGTATTTGTAGTAGGGAAGGGAAGGTGAGGAATAGCTCTACTGTATTGTATATCTAGCATTTACCTTTCTTCTCCTTTTATGCTTGAGAGTGATCTCTGTGCCTCAGTTGCCTCAACTGTAAAATGGGGGTTGACTGTGAGCCCCATATGGGATCGGGACTGTGTCCAACCCGATCTTCTTGTATCTACCCCAGTGCTTAGTAAAGTGCATTGCACATAGTAAGCACTTAACAAATGCAATTATCATTATTGTTATTGCTATTATTATCATCAAGGTGTCCTCTTGGAAACAAGGAGGAAAAATGCCCTTTTTTCATTGTATTTGTTGAGCACTTATGATGAGTCAAGCACTGTTCTAAGCACTGAGGTAGATACATGTGGGATGGGTCCCTGTCCCACATGGGGCTCACAGTCTAAAGGGGAGGGAGATTGGAGATTGAATCCCCTTTTGACAGAGGAGGAAACCGAGGCCCAGAGAAGTGAAGTGACTTGTCCAAGGTGACCCAGCAGGCAAGTGGCAGAGGCAGGAATAGAGCCCAGGTGTTCTGACGCCCAGGCTCTTTCCACTAGGCCATGCCCTTACCCCTATAACCGCCCCCCGACCCTGTCTCTTGGGGATTCCCCCTTCCAGCTCTTGGATAAAGGGGAGGGTCAATCAATTGCATTTATTGAGTGCTTACTGTGTGCAGGGAGTACAAGTCCACAATATATAAACGACACGTTCCCGCCCATGACGAGCATGACATTTAGTAGCAGTCTGTGCTGGGGGAAGGCTGGTTAGAAGAGCTTCACTTAAGGTGCACGTTTGACTTTGGTCACACCTTAACTCCCTACCTGCTATTCAAGATGAAATCAGGAAGCAATATTGCTATTTATATGGTCAAGGTGATGTAAGTAACAGCCATCCCTGGAAAAGGACCACATATACCAATGGAGAACAGGGATGGATAATACCCCAACCCAAATGAGCTATAAAGCTGTCGAAATGGAAAAATTACCACCATTTACCGATGGCCCGTGAGAGTCTCTGGAGCTGTTGTATTGTATTCTCCCAAGAGCTTAGTACAGAGTCCAGTCCTTTACTAGACTGTAAGCTCGTTGTGGGCAATGACTGTCTCTTTTTATCATTATAGTGTACTCTCTCAAGCGCTTAGTATGGTGCTCTGCACACAGTAAATGCTCAATAAATACGATTGAATGATTGAATGAATAAGCACTCAGTAAATTGATTTATTGATTTTGAAAGTGGTGGATCTGAGAGCAACACAGTGGCAGTGGGACACATGTATTTTAGCCACATCCTGTGGGAGTCAGGTGCAGAGAGAGACAGAAAGTTCCTCGATGCATTTTTGACACTTGTGTGCATCTACAAAGAGTCCCCCTCTAGACCTTAAGCTGGCTGTGGGCAGGGAACTTGTCTGTTGTATTGTACTTTTCCAAGCGCTTAGCACAGGGTCCTGCACACAGTAAGCACTCAAACAATGCGATTGACTAGGAGGAATAAATGGGGACATTGATTTGGGATGATAAGGCTAAAAGGTCATGATGCAATTTTCTGTTAGTCCATAATTTGTGAGAAGTTTTAGGGCTTGAAAAAATAAGATGGGATTTCTTTCTTTTATTTTTCCCAAGAGGATGAAATAAGGTGATCTTCTGAGTCTGGGAGAGTTAGTTTTTCCAAACTTTATCATCAGTTCACCGGCTTAACTTGATAACAGTTTAGCATTCAAGAGAGCACTCCATTTCTGGCTTTTGCCTCTGGTTTTTAAATTGAAGCGAAATCTACACATGGTTTTATTCAGAGGTACAAACACATAAACAACACCAGATGGCCGAAGCTCTTCAAAAGAGCAAAAAAGTAGCTTGGTACCCTTTGTATCTTGAGACTATCATTCTGCGTTAATATGAAACCCAAAACAGAATAGAGCAAACACGAGCCAAATATGTATTACAGAATTTACCACATGTGTGGATCGTTTTGCCAGAGTCTGAGCTGTGAGTCCATATGGCCAGTTGCCTTTGAAGAACCATTTTCCATCCCAAATTGGACCTCCAGAAATACAACTTGGGGTTGTTTAGGGGTTTGCAGGAGAAGCGGCATGGCCCGGTGGATAGATCACAGGCCCGGGAGCCAGAAGGTCATGGGTTCTGATCCTGGCTCAGTCACTTGTCTGCCGTGTGACCCTGGGCAAGTCACTTTACTTCTCCTTGCCTCAGTTACCTCATCTGTAAAATGAGGATTTGAATCTGGGAGCCCCACATGGGACATGGGACCGTTTCCACCTGATTTGCTTGGCGCGTAGTAAGTGCTTAACAAATACTATAATTATTATTATTCATCTGGCAAGATACGGTTGATCTCTAATCATTAGGATGGCTGTCCGACCGAGGAGGGAGGGGGCGAGGGATATTCTGTTCCTATTGAAAAACTACTGCCACTGTCTGCCTGACCATCAGATTGAGATGGAAACATCCTGAAAGACTTCAATCTGAATTCCCCCGAGAGACCAAACATCAGAGAAAGAGACCAAGCTCTGGCTGGTAACGAGAGATCCAGGGAGCAAAGTTTGAAAAGAAAGCTGCATTAATTCCTCGGGGAGGAGAAAATAAAAATCTTGGGCCACAATGAGAGTGATTGTTTTGGACCATTTGATCCATGGGACTTATTATTCATTATAGGCTCTTTATGGACTGCTCAGTTTTCACCATCCTCTCTCACCCTCTCAGCTTTCCTATCTCCTGACAAGCACTTTGGGAGTGAAACTTCAGTGGCTTAAATTCAGCAGTCAATTCTAAAAACTGACCCCATGCTAGAAATTTGTTGTGGGCAGGGAACATGCCTACCGACTCTATTGTATCTGGACCATCTCATCTTCCTTAGCTTAGCTGAGACACCTGAACCCCTTTTGATCTGGTTCGCCAGTCGGGTGGAAACCATCAGCTCATTCTGAATCTTGGGTGGCCTTTGGTGGTTGCTGATGAGCGGCAAAGGACCAGGAGGAAGAGCCTGAAAAGAGCTGTTGTGGGCAGGGAACCTGTCCACCCACTCTGTTATGTAGTTCTCTCCCAGGTGCTTAGTGCAGTGCTCTGCACTCAGTAAGCGCCCGATAAATACCACTGATTGAGAAGGGAACTGGAGGCTGGAACTCTGGTCCTGCGACCGACCCACTGGGGAATGGCCCACGTTCCGCCTCAGACTCCGCCGTTTTCTTCCTCTCTGGAGTAGGACAAGGAACCCAGGGACCCATCCCTAAAATTCCACACAAGCTGTCAGCAGTTAAATTCGGGAGAAGACCACCTTGACTGCTGCCATTTCCAATAATACAAAAGGAAGAGGATCACCACAGTTGTGAAGATCTAATCTCTAAGGACCAATGTGTAAAGGCAAGATGGTGAAGTTCGCCCTTGTGCTCAACTTAGGTATAGTCAAGAGCTGTTATGGTGAAGATTAGGATTCATCGGGGCTTAATTCTGAATCTGCACCCCACGTGGGACAACCTGATTACCTTATATCAACCCCAGTGTTTAGAACAGTGCCTGGCACATAGTAAGTGCGTGGCTCAGTGGAAAGAACCTGGGCTTGGGAGTCAGAGGTCATGGGTTCGAATCCAGGCTCTGCCTCTTGTCAGCTGTGTGACTGTGGGCAAGTAATTTAACTTCTCTGTGCCTCAGTTACCTCATCTGTAAAATGGGGATTAAGACTGTGAGTCGCACGTGGGACAACCTGATTACCCTGTATGTACCCCAGTGCTTAGAACAGTGCTCTGCACATAGTAAGCGCTTAACAAATACCAACATTATTATTATTATTATTATTAAGTGCTTAACAAATACCATCATTATTATTATTAACAAATACCATCTTTAGTTATCCACTCCCTGTCCATAATGCGCTTACAGTCTAGAGTTTTTGGTCTCTTCAATTCTAATACTCCCTGCATGCATTTTGCCAGTGCTTATTGGCTTTTTTTGTTGTTTTATTTTAGTTTTTTAATGACATTGCTTTGCTTGCTGCAGTCGTCTTCTTCTTCTTTCATTGTAGGATCGGGATATTCACCCCTAGAAGATGATGAAGATGTGTATTCACACAGTAGATATAAAGGTGATTGCTTTGCTTATGTGCTAATGAGGATTAGCTGGTGACCAGAGAACTTATTTTCCTTACTTTGCGGATCAGACTGGAATAAAGTGACCAGCCTGCACATTAAGTTCTGATTAGCTGACAAGATAAATGAAAAAAAATTAAAGGGCAGTGGAAAACGTTCAAAACACTCTTTCTCAGCAACATGGTGGTCATTTTATTCCCCTCTCCCTCACTCCCGCAAAGTCAAGCGCTGGCTCACTAAAACGAAAATCAAGCTGAATTTTGCCTCATTCCTACATTACGCCCCGGATCGTCCACAGAAAATAACGGTAAATGGACTCCGGATCTGACTGTGGTAATGTACCAAAGAATGTGGGGAATAAGAAAGCTTGATTTTCATCAGCTGTTACATAATGCCCATTTTGAATTCCGCTTGGCACGTGAAATGAGTAAAGAGTGTTCCCTAATGAATTTATCCTTTAAAAAGGAATTCTTTCAGCCACGATTTGGTGAATACTGTTCGGGAATGTTTAGAAACATATGTTCTTTCCAGGTCCAGGTAAATTTACTGACAAAGGAGCTTTGTGGTGCTGCTACATTTTTGGGAAACTTGGACAAAAAGTCAGATTATATTTAGACCCTCACCTTCTTCTGAATTCTGGCTGAATTCTGAGACCAGGCGTAGTTTGAAGAAAATTACTTAACAGAATTCCACTGTGGCATTTAGCCCAGGAAATTTGCCTACTTCTTGGCCATGGGATACATTGTATTGTTCTCTTCTAGGAAATCTGAATTGTGAAGGGTTTTGATTAGCACTGAAGCTGATGACATTTTGGAAACTAGATTTTGAGGACAGTACCAGACTTAAAAGTGCAGTATGTCTGACTCGAATACAAATCCTTACCCTACACCTTCCATGTAATCCACTGCCTTCCATCTATGTGCTTCTTATGAAAGCACAAAAGTACACATACTTTTTTCCATTGCTTCAATTTTCCTACATTAAATATCCATTTATTCATGTATGCGGTATTATTAATAGCAACCAAGTACCAGTGACTTCTATTTATCTAAAAACCAGCCCAAAACGCAACCAGGGTAAGCTCATTGTGGGTGGGGAACACGTCTACCAAATCTTTCGTAATGTACGTGCCTAAAAGCACAGTATAGTGCTCCGCGCACAGTAAGCGCTCAGTAAACACCATTGGTTGATTGAGCCCTTACTGTGTTGTAAGCACAGTACTAGGTGCTTGGGAGAGAACAATACAATAGAGTTGGTAGACATGTTCACTGCCAGCAAGGAACTCACAATCTAAAGTGGGAGACTGACAGTAAAATAAATTACAGATAAAATAAATGGCAGAGTGTAAGGATATGGACATAAATGCTGTGGGCAAGAGAAAATGGTGAGAAACGACCGATTCCAAAGTTAGTTCCCTCAGTTTGTCTCCTCAGCCAGTATTAGAAATGCAATGTTCTTTAACCTTAAAATCCAATGCACGGTATAGACCTAAAAATATATTTTATGCTTTTCAGCTGGACTATGTCTCACTATGATGATGAGGTAACTGAGGCACGGAGAAGTCAAGTGATCTGCCCAAGGTCACCCAGCGGACAAATGACAGGCCGGGATTAGAACCTAGGTCCTTCTGCCTCTCAGGCCAGGGCTCTATCTGCAAGGCCGTGTTGCTACATGTGCAATTTTTTCACTATATAAAGAGATGACTGTGTTTACAAATAGCAGCACAGTCGTTCTTGGTCAGTGTTAAGCTGATCGATAGAGGGGCGTTTCTGAAATCAACCAATCAATCGGTGGTATTAATTGAGCGCTTACTGTGTGCCGAGTACTAAGTACTTGGGAGAGCTCAATATAACAGAGTTGATAGACACGATCCCTGCTCAAAAAGAGCTTACTTACAGTCTAGAGGGGGAGACAGACATTAATATAAATAAATAATTCACGGATATGTTCATAAATACTGTGGGCTGAGGGACAGGTGAATAAAGGGAACAAATCCAAGTGAAGGGCAACACAGAAGGAAGTGGGAGAAGGAGAAATGAGGGCTTAGTCAGGGAAGACCTCTTGGAGGAGATATGCCATCAGTAAGACTTTGAAGGCTGGGACAGTGACTGGCAGATTTGAAGAGGGAGGGCGTTCCAGGCCAGAGGCAGGACGTGGGTGACAGGGTGGCGAGATAGATGAGATCGAGGTACAGTGAGTAGGTTGGCATTAGAGGAATGAAGAGTGAGGGCTGAATTGGAGGAGGAGGGCAGTGAGGTGAGGTAGGAGGGGGCAAGGGGATTGAGAGCTTTAAAGCGGATGATAAGGAGTTTGATGTGAAGGTGGATGATGAATAATCTTGCTCCACAGTGTAGCCTTTTAAAATATGGCATTCCTGGAAGCAGTGTAAAGAGTACGGCCCTGGAGGTTAGAGGACCTGGGTTGTGATCCTGGTTCTGCCATTTGCCTGCTGTGTGTGACCTTGAGCAAGGTATTTACCTTCTCTGTGGGTCAGTTTCCTCATCTTTAAAAGGTGGATTCAATGCCTATTCTGCTTCTTCCTAACAGTGAGAGCCCTATTGGGGACAGGAACGGGTTCCAACCTGATTATCTCCAGCACTTAGTAAAGTGCTTGGCATAAAGGAACAAACATCATAAAAAAGAAATGTATTTTCTAACATTTTTCTCCTTCACATTAGTACATTTTTTTGGTCCCACTTTTAAGGGTTTTTTTAAATCTGAGATAGCTCAAATTTTCTCTTTATTCAAATTAGGACTAAACTTCCTTATCTACCCACTCCCCATATTTTGACAAATATCAAGGAGGAGGTCATGTCTTGCCAGTTCTTTAAGGTAAGATCCTGATTTTCAAGGGACGGTGATTCGTATCAATGTGTTCGTAATTTTCATAAATCGGGCTCCTGGCAGAGGTTTTCACAAGTACTCAGGTTTCCTAATAGCTGCCAGACTTTAATCGATCAATCAACTTTATTGACTGCTTGCTGGATGCAGGGCTGACTAGATGTTGACATTCTAAAGAAAATCAGGAATTTTCTGAGCTTCAAGAACCCAAAATGGCATCGTCCTTATCATCAATCAATTGTCTTTATTAAGCACTTATTGCATGCAGAGTTCTGTACTAAGCGCTTGGGAGAGTACAATATAACAGTTGGTGGAAACGTTCCCTGCCCAAAATGAGCTAAGAGCTCTTGCAAGTCTGTAAGATTGTAAATCTTCTAAATTGTCAGCTCATTGTGGGCAGGGAATGTGTCTGCTAATTCTGCTGTATTATATTTCCCCAAGAGCTGCGTACAGTGTAACTATACACAGTTACTCACCCTGACTTGCTCTCCTTGTTCCTCCCCCCTCCCAGCCCCACAGCGCTTCTATACATATCCGCTACGTATGTATTTGTATTGATGTCTATCTCCCCGCCTATAGACTGTAAACTTGTTATGGGCAAGGAATGTGTCTGTTTATTGTTTATTGTACTCTCCCAAGCGGTTATTATATTGCTCTGCACAAAGTAGGCTCTTAATGCGATTGAATGGACAGGGATTTTTTGTATTGCTGTATTATACTTTCCCAAGCACTTAGTACAGTGTTCTGCACAGAGTAAGCGCTCAATAAATATAATTGAATGAATAAAGACCATTGATGGGTTGATTTTGATCGACCGGTTGATTTTGATCAACCGGTTGATCTCAAGAGAAGCACACATACATTTTAGAAAGTGCATCTTCATTTTTCTCCCCCGTCCTGCTTCTGTTGCTTTCCCCAGAAACACCCTGGTGCTCTCCGATGAAGGTGAAGCATGGAGACGTGTACTGCCGGGCGCCTCAAGGAGGATATTACAAAACAGTGCTCGGCACCAGGTGTGACATCCGGTGTCGGAAAGGTTACGAGCTGCACGGCTCCTCCCAGCTGATTTGCCAGTCAAACAAGCGTTGGTCTGACAAGGTCCTGTGTAAACGTGAGTGGCTCGTGGCTTATTTTATTTTTATGCATCCCTTGACTCTCTGGGGGATTAGCGAGCCATTCCCCCTGCCTCCGTGTCTACGGTATGGGAATATTTACAAGCAGCGTCGCCTAGTGTAAAGAGCCCAGCATCGGAACCCACTTGACTGCTGTGTGACCTTGGGCAAGTCACTTTTCTTCCCTGGGCTTCAGCTACCTCATCTGCAAATGGGATTGAGACTCTGAGGCCTATGGGGGAACAGGGACTGTGTCCAACCCCATTAGCTTGTATCTACCCCAGCGCTTAATACAGTGCCTGGCACAGAGTAAGTGCTTAACAAATGCCATAAAAAAAAGGGAAGGATTCTGATTGACTTCACCCCTGTGGGAAGGGAATCTTGACGACATTCTCTCTAATCCCTTCTCTCCGCAGGTTCCCCCATTCTTCACGGAACACCTTCTCTCTGAACACACTTGTGTAAGCTAGAGCGTCAGCTTGTTGTGGGCAGGGAATGTGTCTGTTCCATTGAACTCTCCCAAGCGCTTAGTACAGTGCTCTACGCACAGTAAGCGCTCAGTAAATACGATTGGCTGACTGACTTGTGGATTTCTTAGCGATTAGGGTGACGGACACTCGCAAATCTAACCAGGTAGTCTGGAAATGGTTGGATTTGTGTTTCTTTTCCCTCTTCCAGAAAAACGGTGCCCTACACTGACTATGCCAGCAAATGGTGGTTTCAAGTGCCTGGATGGGGCATACTTTAACTCCAGGTGTGAGTATTACTGTTCCCCGGGCTACGTCCTGAAAGGAGATCGAACGGTGACGTGCATGGACAACAAAGTGTGGAGCGGCAGGCCAGCCTCCTGCGTAGGTAAGGTGAAGCGTTGGCTTGTTGAAACAGATGGAATAAGGTGCCATCCTCCCATGAACTTTTGTGAAGAGGAGTGTTTTCTTGTGAGCTGGGTCATCTACAGAATAACACTGTCCTCGAGTTCAATAGAGCAGTCATCTCTGTCTTTATGCCAAGTGAGGTATCTAGTAAGCATTTACTATTCCCTCTAGGCTATAAACTTATGCGGAGCAGGGAATGGGTCTACCGACTCTGTGGTATTGTACTCTCCCAAGCGATTGTCCACAGGGAGCGCTCAATAAATGTCACTGATTGATACTGTACCAGGGTCTGTGCTAAGCTCTGGGGTAGGCCCAAGATAATCAGATCAAGTGGTAGGGAGAGAAGGTTTCATATCCTTTTCACAGAAGAAGAAGAGAGAGAGGCACAGGGAGGTTGTGACTTGTCTCACACAAGAAGCCAGTGACAGAGCTATTACTAGAAACTGGCTCTCCTGACTCTCCGGCTCATTCTTTTTCCACCAGGCCGTGTTTTAAACATGGTTTTGGTTAAGTACTTACTACGTGCCAGACACTGTATTAAGTGCTGGCCCTGTGCCCTCCTGACTTTTTGTCTTTTTCAGCCTTCTCAAATTGCCAAACAAGAGCCTCAAGTGATTCAAGTGAACAGTCCATATTTCTCTGGAACTCCCCCAGATATCCAGTGGGAGAAGCAGCATGGCCTAGGGGAATGAGCCCGGGCCTGGGAGTCAGAGGACCTGGGTTCTAATCCTCCATCTGCCTCTTGACTACTGCGTGACCTTGGGCAAGTCACTTAATTTCTCTGCGCCTCAGTAACCTCGTCTGTGAAATGGAGATTGAGTGTGAGCCTCTTGTGGGACAGGGACTGCGTCCAACCTAAGCCCTATGCAGGTCAGGGATTGTTTCCAACCTGATTAGCTGGTATCTACCCCAGTGCCTGGCACGTAGTAAGCGCTTACCAAATACCATAAAAAAATCTTAACCCAAATGGAGAGGAGGCAAGGAGGGATTTAACATCTATGTAGAATTTGACTGGAACATCAGGCCACTTACAGTCTGCAGGGCACTGTACTAAGCGCTTGGAAAAGTACCACAGATCAGAGTTGGTGGACACGTTCCCTGCTCATAAGACCTTAACGTCTAGAGGAATGTGAGTCAATCATATTTATTGAGGGCTTATTGTGGTCAGGAATCAGGGGAGAAAAATTAAAATATACAAATGAACTGTGGTTTGAGAAAACCCAGCTTCACCTTGAAGAGATATAAATCAGTCCTGATGTTAATCGGTAATTACCGTGCTGAGTTAACATTCCTCCCCAAATCAAAGGCAAAATCTCTGAAAATAAATGAGGCAGATGTATAGCTTTTATTAGTCATAATTTTATTATCCATTCCATAACTTTGCTTTACCTACTTCAAATCGCGTCGTTTTACATTAGCTCTAGTAACTGAATACCGGTTGCTTGGAAACTTAGTTTATGAAGTTGAGTCTTTGTCCATTCAAATACTTATCAGATAGAAATCTTCATTTCCATGTGATAATCTAATAATGACTCCCTTCTAGGCCTTATTGTGGAGTTGAGTTATACTCAGCAGGGGGCAGGCTGTGTACACTTTAATTTTCAGTTTGTTTCAGCTCCCTCTGCTATAGGATCAAACGGTTTCACTGAGAACGTTTCAAAGGGGGATGCATTTTCTTTTTCAGAGGTTATTAACTTAAAGTTATAAAGTGCCCTCTGTATTCTCAATCCACTGCCCCCAGATTTAACAATTAAAAGGCAATTAAGATAAAGTCAAACCAAGTCAGTTGAAGTCAAAACTGAGGACTAGCCAGCAAAGGCAGAATTGAGCCAAGTACCATTCTGTACAGAGAGATTTCTCGTCTGAAGTACAGCAAAAATAAAATTCGGAAATAGAATGAGACAAAGTTGGATGTATTATTGGGCCGTCTACCCTTGTGATCCTCAACTACAGAGCTGTGATACACCCATGGACTACAAGTATCCATCATTTGTCGAGTCACCACAGTATCTGTTTTCCTTGCCCTGCCTCTCCCACTTTTTTTTGCTCTCTCCTCTTCCTCACCCACCCAACCCTCTCTCTCCGTCTCTCTTTCCCTATCTTATTTCTCAAGTGCCATCATATTTAAGCATTAATTTCAAATGGAAGCTCAATCAGATATATCAATAAAACCTGCAAAGACCGTTTGGCTCTTATTAATATATTCCACTATAGATGTAAATCCATTTATATTGTTGGCATGTTATTGAAGCTAACAGATATTCCTTGAGAAGGGAAAGACGTAGAGAAATGTGGATTTTAAGGATGATTTGTGGTTTTTTGTTGAGCTGGATGTTAGGCATACGTGCGAGATGGCGGTGTGGCTTTAATGATTATCTTTTGGTTCCTGTACAAAAAAAGTAAGATGTGTTCATTTTTACATCATCATTTAAAAATAATCTTGATATATAGAATAGTTGCCCAGCTATGTAAGGAATGGGGGTGGAGGTGAGGGGGGCATACCCTGATGTGGTCCTAAAACTCACCAGATGAGTTATCCAAGTTTAGTTCCAGCAAAGGTGAATATCCCTTTAAGCCCAACAACTGTTTTTAGCTCTAAAACCATTCATCCCTAGCCTTTATTCCACACTCTGCAGAAAACATTCGGTATTGATTTAGCCTGCTAGCAACGGGATCAAATATAGCTACCGCCGGGGCAGCTGGGGTTGTGATGCAGAGTGAATTCTGATCTAGGGTGAAGGAGGGCTTCCTCTTCCTTATGGTATAAGTCATGTGCTTACTATGTGCCAGGCACTGTTCTAAGGGCTGGGCAGAACCAAGCTAATGGGGTTGGATATGGTCCCTGTTCCACCTGGGGCCCACAGTCCTCATCCCAATTTTACACACGAGGTAACTGAGGCGAATTTTGCTGAAGGGGCAGGCGGCAGTGCTCAGAGTGAAGCTGGAAAAATGAAGTTATGGAATAATAAGCAAGTTGAAAACTAGAGGCCGGGGCCTAGGTCTTGAGAGGGTTCTGAACTGGGTTGAGAATGGTGGGCAGGGACTGTGTCTTCCAACTCTGCTATACTGTTACATTGTACTCACCCAAACACTTAGTACAGTGCTCTCCTCAGAGTAAGCGATCAATACGTACAGTTGATCGATTGAGGATCCAAATGGGTGATGGCGGCCTTGAGGTTTCAGCTCTGTCTCTCTGACCAGATCTGGAGCCCCCTCGAATCCAGTGCCCCAGTGTGAAGGAACGGATCGCCGAACCCAATAAACTGACGGTGCGAGTCTCCTGGGATACCCCGGAGGGAAGGGACACCGCGGATGGCATCTTGACAGAGTGAGTGAAATTTACCTTAGTAGTCGTAATAATAAAAACTGTGGTATTTGTTCAATCCCTGGACTCAGGCCTTGGGTAGAGAAGAGATGATCAGGTCCTGCTGTCTCACAGAGTCAGAGGGAAAACAGGTGTTGAATCCCCACTTTGCAGATGAGGCAGCTGAGGCACAGAGAAGCCAAGCGACTGGCCCACGGTCACACCGCAGATATGCTGAACGGGATTGGAACCCAGGTCCTCTGGGTTCCACCAGGCACAGCAGCACTTATCGAGCACCCCCTTGGTGCGGTGCCCTGTCCTAGATGCTGGGAAGGCCAGAATAAAGAAGGGTCGAAGGTGGTACTCTCCAACTCATCTTGGCTTTCTTTATGCCCATTTTAGTTTAGAAGCTTCGGAAGACCCATCCAGTGAGTTACAAATCTAGAAGCACGAGGAGTAAATCTATCAATCAGTGGTATTTACTGAGGGATGGTCTTCCGGGCCAGAGGCGGGATGTGGGCGAGAGGTCATTGGTGAAAGAGATGAGAGTACAGTAAGTACGTTGGCATTAGAGGAGCCAAGCGTGTGGGCTGGGTTGTAGTGGGAAAGCAGTGAGGCGAGGTAGGATGGGGCAAGGTGATTGAGGGCTTTAAAGGACACCCGTCCTGACTAGGAAAAGTTTAGCATCACCCTCAGTTACAATACATATTGCTCATCTCCAGTTCCTGTATTCCAAACAAATGAACAGAAATTTCTATTTTTGCCGTCGGTCGAAATTAAGCTCCCTGAGCCTCTCACCTAACTCCTCCTAGGAAAGGATGAAAAATCAGAAACACTTCAGAAATAAAGGAAGGGCCCATGAGAATAACATTTACTCTGGGGCCTGACCTTCTGGACCGTGAGATTACAGATTTAACTTGGCATTTCCATTAGTAACCTGTCGGTTCAGATTCAGAGTTGAAAACAACTCTCCACTCCTTCGCACCACTTTGGGTTTCCTCCAGGAAATTTCAGGAGGCCCCCCTTTCCTCTTCTCCCACTCCCTTGGTTGCCGCCTTGGCTCGCTCCCTTTATTCATCCCTCCCCTCCCAGCCCCACAGCACTTATGGACATAGCTGCAATTTTATTCATTGATATTAATGTCCGTCTCCCCCTCTAGACTATAAGCTCGTTGTAGACAGGGAATGTGTCTGTTTATCATTATAGTGCACTCTCCCAAGTGCTTAGTGCAGTGGTCTGCACACGGTAAGCATTCAATAAATACAACTGACTGACCTGGAAGTAGAAAGAAAGCCCTGAATAGATTCTGTTCTTTATCCTGTCCTCCCTCCTACTTAGACTGGAAACCCCCTGTGGGACACGGACTAGGTCCAACCTGATTAACTTATATCCACCCTAGTGTTTAGTACAGTGCCTGGCACGTATTAAGTGCTTAACAAATACCGTACCAGTCAATCAACCAGTGGTATTTATTGAGCATTTACTGTAAGCTAAGAAAGTGAGAACAAATGGCTAGAATTCAGAGGGGCATGTCTTGCAAGAAGATTTCTCTAACCCTGCATTTCCCCACCATATTCTCCCTCCTTTCCCGTCAACTATGCATTTGGGTCAGTACCTTTAAGCACATGATATCCACCTCAACTCCAGCCCCATGGGAGAGTACAAAACAGAGCTGGAAGACACGCTCCCTGCCCACCATGACCTTATAGTCTAGAGGGGGAGACTAATGTAAATCCATAATATCCAGATGTGTTCATAAGGCCTGTGGGGCTGAGTGGGGTAATAGTAATATCCGCTTCGGCGGTATATTCTGATTGGTCTCGATGGAAGAGGTGGGGGGCGAGAGGTAGCGTGGTTTATAGGACAAAACCTCTCGCTCAGTTGGTTGACAGGTATTAATCCACCATTTGGGCCTCCTGACTCACTGAAGAGATGCTGCTGAAGGAATTAAATCAAGTGCAGAAGGTGTATCTTGTTCTTGAAAGGTCTCTGGGGACCATCCACATGTGGTGATGGTAGGAAACTTTTGTTGTTTTTTTTTTTTAAAAAAAGAGCAATGTAGCCTAGAGGAAAGAGTTTAGGCCTGGGAGTCAGAGGGACCTGCATTCCAGTCCCAGCTCTATCAGTTATCTGCTGTGTGACTTTAGAGAAGTCACTTCACTTCTCTGGGCCTCAGTTTCCCTATTTCTAAAATGGAGATTAAATTCTACCCCCTCCCACCTAGACTGTGAGTCCCATGCAGGACAGGGATTGGGTTCAACTTGATAACCTTGTATCTACTCCAGAACAGTGCTTGGCACATAGTAAACACTTAACAAATGCCATTTTTTAATAAAAGGTATTTGAAAATGGAAAATGCTTTCATTCTCATGGTAACCCAGAGTCTCTCCTCATTAATCAGCTCCTCCTCAACAGGGAGAATGGCATCAAACATAGCCCAGATACAACGGATGGCCCTAATGAGCCACTTTCCTCCACAGAGCTGCTAATGTGTTTGCTAATGGGAAGGACATCTCTTGAGGTCTCTTGCAGCTCTGTGATTCAGTGTTTTCAATGAGTCAAATAACCAATGGCTTTTGTTGCGCACTTACTGTGTGCAGAGCACTGTACTAAGCACTTGGGAGAGTACAGTATAATAGAGTGGGTAGTCATGTTCCCTGCCTACGACGAGCTTGCAAGTCCAGAGGGGGAGAAAGACGTTAATAGAGATAAATGAATTATGGAAAGGGACATAAATTCTGTGGGGAGGGGTGGATAAGGGTGCAACTCAAGTGCAAGAAGGCCTCAGAGGGAGTGTGGGTGAAGAGAAAATGAGGGTCTGGTGATTGACTTTGAGGAGTCCATTTCTTTTCCATTTAGTGTCATTTTAAAAGGCCTGCCATCAGGATCTCATTTTCCAGAAGGAGACCATAAGATTCAATACACCGTGTATGACCGAGCAGAAAATAAAGGCATCTGCAAATTCCAGGTTAAAGTAAGAGGTAAGACCGATAGTTACTGTTTTCCAGAAACACCTAGTGGAGCGATGTGAATTTGACGGGGGGGATCCGTTCGGTTCTGCCGTCCAGACGGAGCCCGACGGGGTAACACCAACAGTGATGAGTGGCTTTTTTGTAACGTACGGTCAGTTATGGTTCTTGTTAAGCGCTTACTATGTGCCAAGCACTGGGATAAGCACTGGGGTCGATACAAGTTAATCACGTTGGGCACAACCCCTCTCCCACATGGGGTTCACACTCTTATCCCCATTTTACAGATGAGATAACTGTGGCACCGAGAAGTGACTTGCCTAAAGGTCACACAGCAGCCTTGTGGTGGAGCTGGGATTAGAACCCGGGTCCTTCTGACTCCTGGGCCCATGCTCTTATCCACTAGGGCATGCTGCTTCTCGTGACCGCTGCTTTATAGGGGAAAACTAACTGCAGTTTTTATGATGTTCTTGGCCTCCCGATTCAGTGTGAGGGGCCCTCGATGGTGAAATTGACCTGGAGTTGGAAAGGCAGATGAGAGAACTGCCAGCCCAGACTAGATTATTCCTTCCCTCTGCCTCGCGTCTCTCATTGGCAGTGTTTGATCATTGCATGGTTTTGCCTTCCGGACAGTTTGTTTTGTTTTGTGCTTTTAGTGGTGTCTGAGGTCTTACCGCATGCCAAGCACTCTTCTAAGCACTGGGGTTTTCCTTGTAGAAACCAAAGTTCCACCAGCCAGGGACCCAAGGTTTAAAGGATGGCTTCGGACAAGCTGGCATGGCAAACTCAAGTCCCTGGGCTGCAAGGGGAAGCTTCTGAGGGTTGGGGGAAGTATCCAGGGTATGAGACCGGGGCCTGATATCATTTCTATTCCTGTTCCCTGTGACTGTCATCGAGGAAGCGATGACGGGGGGGGGGGGCGTCCCCTCTCAGCCTTGGAGAAACACCCCCATCCAGTCTCCCGACGTGGGGACGACGGGTCTTTGCGGCCCGTCGGGGGCCGACGGCTGATTCGGAGGTCCGATTTCCACGGCGTACATTTGGGCGGACGGGTACGCGCTCCGAGCTATCGTGCGGAGAGGACGTGCCGACTGACTCTCCTCTCTCTCTCCGTAAAGTCCGGCGGTGCCCGCGGCTGGCCGCCCCAGACAACGGCTACATCAAGTGCTCCAGCGCCGGGGACAACTACGGAGCCACCTGCGAGTTCTTCTGCACCGGCGGCTCTGAGCTGCAGGGGAGCTCGGCCCGCGTGTGTCAATCCAACTTGGCCTGGTCGGGCACGGACCCGACCTGCAAGGGTGAGTGAGGGAGGACGGGCCGTCTCCGGGCGCCACCCGCCTCTGATTTCATCCCGCCCTAACCTGACTGAGCCCCCCTTTCCTCTTCTCCCGCTCCCTTCTGCGTCGCCTTGACTTGCTCCCTACATTCACTGCCCCCTCGGCACTTACTATGTATATATCTGTAATTCTATTTATTTATATTAATGTCTGTCTCCTCTTCCAGACTTAAGCTTGATATGGGCAGGGACTGTGTCTGTTACATTGTTCTCCCAAGCGCTTAATACAGTGTTCCGCATACAGTAAGCGCTCAGTAAGTACGGCTGACTGACTCTCAGAGCCAACTGGCCTTCTTCAGGAGCCCATTTCACTAATAATAATGATTTTGGTATTTAAGCGCTTACTACATGCCATGCACTGTACTAAGCACTGGGGTAGGTACAGGTTAATCGGGAAGGGCCCAGATCCTGTCCTACATGGAGTTTACACTTGAGTGGGGAGGGAGAATGGGTATCGAGTACCCATTTTACAGATGAGGAAACTGAGGCCAGGAGATGTTAAGTGAATTGGCCAAGCAGACAAGCGGTGACTTCCGGGATTTAAACCCAGGTCCTGTGACCCCCCAGGCCTTTCCGCTAGGCCGCTGCTCGTCACCTTCTAATCTCTTGTTTTGTCCTGCCGAGGGGAAGCCGCCAATCTGTACTCTAAGCGTGACTACTGGGGGCATCTTCCATGGCTTTCAAATCTTCCACCTTTCCTGATTTGAGCTATTTCCCCTCATCTCTCTTTCTAAATCCTCACTATCCAGTACTTCTGCCCTTGGCTTTCTTATAGGAGCTGATCTGTGGAAGTGTAGCTAGAAGATAGCTCAGACCCAGAGTCTGCTTGTTTTGTAACATTTTGGGGGCTGCTTTAGCGCGGTTGAGAGTCACTGAGGTGTGCCTCCGTACATTAATCCCATCTCCCTACCCACCAACACGCATGACGCCCTCCTTCTTATGTGAGTTTTGGAGGTGTTTCGGTGTTTTTCAGTTGGGTTCTGTTGTTTTTTTATGGCATTTGTTAAGTGCTTATTGTGTGCCAGGCACTGTAATAATAATGATGATGGCATTTGTTAAGCACTTACTATGTGCATGCAGGAAGCGCTCAACAGATACAGTCAACTGACTACCTAGACTGTGAGTGCCATGTGGGACTGTGCCCAACCTGCTTAGCTTGTATCTTGGCCAGCACTCGGTACAGTGCTGGGCGCCTAGTAAAGGCTTAGCAAGTAGTCCTATGACGGGGAAGCAGCGTGGCCTAGTGAATAGAGCAGGATGGTTCCAATCCTGGCTCTGCCGCTTGCCTGCTCTGGGATCTTGGGTAAGTCACTTAACTTCTCTGTACCTCAGTTCTCTCATCTGTAAAATGGGGATGCGATACCTGCCCTCCTTCCTACTTAACCCCTGAGTCTCGTGTGGGATATGATTATCGTAAAACTACCCTAACACTTAGTACAGTGCTTGGCATTTGGTAAGTACTTAACAAGCACCACAATTATTATTAGTATTATTACTATGGGATCGACCCGAGCCCTCATCTCAGGTGTTCTGAGAGGGGTTTTTTCTTTTTGCACTTGATTAGGTGACTGGAGTCGGAACCATCTTGTCCTGCTCCTTTTCAGGCTCCTCCAGCTTCGCTCTTAACTGTCTCCACTCTCAAGAGCCAAGACAGCTTTTCTCTTGCCTCTGTAAGGCCCCTAACCCTTCCAACTGGGACGTGGCCGTCTCTTCTCCCGTCCCCCCAACCCCGGCACGGGTCCTGCCCCAGGATGACCTTCTGGAGGTCGGCAGGCCACGCGTGAGCCGGGGCCTTTCCCGTTTCAGCCATGACCGTGAACGTGGGCGTGAGGACCGCGGCCGCCCTCCTCGATCAGTTTTACGAGAAGAGGAGACTGCTCATCGTGTCCACTCCCACGGCCCGCGATCTCTACTACAGGCTGCAGTTGGGAATGCTGCAGGTGAGAGGTAGAGCCAGGGTCCGTCAGGGTGGGGAGGGGAGGACAGGAGCCTAACCCAGCTGTCAAAATCAAGGGTTGAGCTGCCTTTTTTTTTTTTTAAATGGTATTTTTTAAGCGCTTATTATGTGCCAGGCACCATACTAAGCGCTGGGGTGGATACAAGCTAATCCGGTCAGACACGGTCCCTGTCCCAGGTGGGGCTCACCGTCTTAATCACCATTTTACAGGTGAGGGAGCTGATGCCCAGATAAGTTGCCCCAGGTCACGCAGCGGACAAGTGGAGGAGCTGCCATTAGAACCCAGGTCCTGGCTCTATCCACTGAGCCACTCCTTCCGGCTCCACTTCCTGATGGGCCGAACGAAGGAAGGCCTGGTGTTTCCCTTCACCAGACCCCACCTGCAGAGTGAACTCTCCCTGCCCCTGCAGACAAGGGGCCAAGAAAGATCCCTGAACGGGCCAAGGAGTCAGAAGGACCTTTGTTCTAATCCCGATTCCTCCACTTATGTACTGGGTGGTCTTGGGCAGGTCACGTGAATTCTCTGTGCCCCAGTCAGTTCCCCCGTCTGTAAAATAGGGAGCTTGCCGTGGGTGCGTAGGGAACTATTTCCCTTGAAAGATGAGTGGACCTTGCGCTTTTTCAAAAAAAGACCGTCCTCTGAAAAATCAAGGTAAGCCTAGAACTTAATGGACATTTGGAGGACTTCCATACCCAGATATATCTCGAACTCAAGGCAAGTAGAAGAGGTGCTGGGCATCTAACCAACCGTATAACATGGCTGTGGCCAAAGCGGTATTATTTTTCAAACTGTCAGTCAATCAGTCAGTTGTATTTATTGAGCACTTACTGTGTGTAGAGCACTGTAATAATTATAATAATTATGGTACATTTTAAGCTCCCCCTGGCTCTCAGGATGGCACCTGGAGAGCTTCCAGTCCTCTACCGGTCTCGGCTACTGGAGGGAGAGTCGAGCAGATGCCTGTCCATTCCATTCCTAGCTTAGGCAGGGGCTAGCCGAGTGGAAGGCAATCTGCTACAAAGCAAAACTCACCCGTGCCGGGCGCCGGGCAGCGGTGGCCTGCGAGAGAGTTGAGGGCGGAGACTCGAGTTCACTGAAGAAGGCAATGGTAAACCAGTTCTGTATTTTTACCAAGAAAACTTTATGGATACACTACCAGAATGACTGCAGATGGAGGTGGGGCGTTCTGGGAGAGATGTGTCCGTGGACTCGCTACGGGTCAGAAACGATTTGACAACAAAAGACAAGGCAAGGCTTTTTAAGCCCTTACTATGTGCCAAGCACTGTTCTAAGCACAGGGGTAGGTACAAGTTAATTAGATTGGGCACGGTCCCTATCCTACGTGGGGCTCACGCTCTTGTCCCCGTTTTACAGATGAGGTAACGGAGGCCCAGAGAAGTGACTTGCCCAAGGTCACACAGCAGACAGGTGGCGGAACGGGGATTAAAACCCAGGCCCTTCTGACTCCCAGTCCCGTGCTCCCAGCCACGCTGCTGCGGAGTGCCGTACGAAGCCCTTGGGAAAGAACAGTAGAACGGGTCTTAGACACATTCCCGGCTCTCAAGGAGCTTAGAGGGAGCTTACAGCCTAAAAGCAAAATACAGAAGGGCAGAGACATCTTGCCCTCGCCCCATGTGATCCTCTGAGATGCCTACCACTGACTCGGTGGAGTTTCTCAGGAGTTTTTGGTTTGTCAAGTTGGCTGTTTTAATAACTCTGTTCCCTGTCAAAGACTGCAGCTCAGCAGAGCTGGTGTGTGGTTGCGTGTTTGCTTTTCCACTCCATCACAGCCCTTGTTGCTGCCAAGCCCTTTCTGTTCCCTGCCAGGTTAGAGAGAGCCAGCACTACGCTGGACGTCTTTTCCCGTTTTCATGTGGATTTCTTGGAGAGGCTTTGAGATTTTCTTAGTAGGTCTGGCTCAGAAGGCAGCACGAGTCTGGACACACGAACACCATTTTGCCTATTTTTGTCCAAATGCCAAGCCTAGACGTATTCTAATGAAACCCTCAGGGAAGGCGTCCATTTGTTTAGCACTGATTTGAACCCTCCCAAGGACAAATTGGACCGTACTTTCTCTGACCAAAATAATGAAATAATCACCGTTTCCATCGTGAGTTCCGCGTTGGGCCTCGGAGTCCTGTTCTCATCCGCTCTCAATTTGGATTCTGCTCCTCTAGCAAGCCCAGTGCGGGTTGGATCTCCGGCACGTGACGGTGATTGAATTGGTGGGGGTCTTCCCGGCCCTCATCGGAAGAATCGGAGCGAAGATTATGCCTCCGGCTCTTGCGTTTCAACTCCGGTAAGTGAAGCGTCCGGCCTTTATTTGGGGAGGGGGGCTCGTCTCAGAGCAGTTCCACGCTGCAGCTCGGTTGTCCCACGATCCCCTTGGTCTTCCATTTGTCAACGCTCCGGGAATGGCAGACTGTTTCAGGTGGATACATCTCTGCAGGCCCTGGATCGGAAAGAAATAGTCTCGAAGCTGATTGCGGGCAGGGACTGTGTCTACCTATTGTATTGTACTCCCCCAAGCGCTTAACACGGTGGAAGCAGCATGGCCTACGGGATTAAGAGAGCGGACCTGGGAGTCAAAAGGATCTGGCATTTAATCCCGGCTCTGCCTCTTGTCTGCTGTGTGACCTTGGGCAAGTCACTTCACTTCTCTGTGCCTCAGTTCCCTCATCTAAAATGGGGATTAAGACCGTGAGCCCTTTGTGGCTCAGCGTTTATCTACCCCAGCGCTTAGAATGGTGCCTGTCAGGTAGTAAGCGCTTAACAAATACCACAGTGCTCTGCCCACACAGTAAGCGCTCAGTAAATACCGTTCATCGATTGATAAGCTCCGTTTCAATTGCCGGTGAGGCATTAGATAATTGAATGCGTGGCTTACAGTGAATGTGAGGGGACATTTTTGAAGCCCTGAATAGATTTGAACTTTTTTTTATAGTATTTATTAAGGACTTACTAAGGGGCAAGCACTATTCTAAGTGCTAAGGTAGATACAAGTTAATTAGTTGGACACAGTCCCTGTCCTGTATAGACCTCAGAGTTTAAGTAGGAGGCAGGACGTCTCCAGGGTCGTGGTCCACTCACGACCACCCTCCTTACCCCCTCAGCAGCCTTTGACATTTTGGACCACCCCCGTCGGACCTTGATTTCTCTGCCACTGTCCTCTCCTGGTTCTTTTCAGTTAGTCGGCGGTATTTACTGAACACTTACTGTGCTCTCGTGAGGGTACGGTACAGTTGGTAGACACGATCCCCGCCCCCAAGGGCCTTTCAAGTCTAGAGAGAGAGAGACAAATTGGGGATAGGGCAAATGGTAGAGTAGAAGGCTATGTAGGCCTGCGTGCTGTGGGGCTGAGGCTACCTCTTGCTGCTCCTCCTCTACAGGCCTTTCCTCCTCCCCTGAAATGGACTGTGAGCCCTAAATGGGACAGAGACTGTGTCCAACCCGATTAGCTAAGCACTGACAAATGCTCCAGTGCTTAGAACAGTGCTTGACGCACAGTAAGCATGGAAAAAATGCCATTAAAAAAAGAGATCTCCCCCCTCCACTTGAGCCTCTGACCTTATTCCTTTGCAACTTATTCCTTGGCACCATTAGCTTCAGAGCACTTAATCACTTTGCCCCCCTTCTACCTCACCTTCCTTCTCTCTAACTACAACCCAGCCCATCCACTTTGTTCCTCTGTTAACCTTCTCGCTGTTCCTCAATCTTGTTTCTCTCTCCACTGACCTCTCCCCCATGTCCTGCCTCTGGCCTGGAATGCCCTTCCTCCTCATATCCAACAGTTACCTTCCCCCCTGCTTTGAAGCCACATCTCCCAAGAGGCCCTTCCCGACTAAGCCCTTGTTTCCTTTTCTCCGACTCCCTTCTGCCTCACTCTGACTTGCTCCCTCTATTCATCACCCCCCTCCCAGCCTCACACCACTTAGATCCATATCTGTCTTTGATTTATTTTATTTATATTAACATCTGACCAACTCCAATAGCTCCTACCCCACAGTTTTCAATCATTCCCTTGATCCCATGGCATCTTCCACGTAGCACCTCATCTCCTTCCTACTATTCCTTAGTGAGCTCGGAGAGAGAAAAAGAGAGTTGTTTAGACCAAGCGCCTCCTCTTCCCTAATTCTCCCCAACTTCCACCCCATTCACTCACTGCACAGCCCTCTCTAAAGTTCAGCCTAATCAACCTCTCGGCCTCCTTTAGCACAGTGGCCCCCAGTGAGCAGATGGTCTAGAGGGCAGAGAGATAGGAGGAGAAGCAAGAGAGGACCGGATCAGCGTAAACAAGGTTGGATAATGTTTTCAGGAGAAGGGGGTGGTCCACTGTGCTAAAGGTTTAGAAACTAAGCCTTATACTTTCGTTAATTAAATTAGATAGAATGTATCGGTTCCCCAGCACTGTACACTCCTCATTCTCTGTGCAGCAGATGACCACGTACCCCTTCTTGAAAGTCCTACTAAGATCACATCTCCTTCAGGAGGCCTTCCCCAACGAATCCCCCTTCTCCCAACGCTATAGCTTCTTCCTTAGTACCTCACGCAGTTGAGTTCATATCTTTAAACTTGGACCCCCTACTGCAACTTATCTTACTATCTCCTCCACTAGATTGTAAACTCTGTGAGGGCAGGGATTGTAATAATAATAATACTAATGATAATAATGATAATTGTGGTATTTATTAAGTGCTTACTATGTGCCAGGCACAAGCAAATCGGGTTGGACACAGTCCCTCTCCTTCATGGGGCTCACAGTCTTAATCTCCATTGTACAGATGAGGTAACTGAGGCACAGAGAAGTGCAGTGACCCACTAAGTACTCTATTGTACTCACCTAAGCGTGAGGTACCGTGCTGTGCACTCAGATATTATTGAGCAGTTGCATTAAATGATAGCTTATTATAACTATAATAGCTATACAATGACATTAATGATTAAACGGTAGCTATTACATGATAGCTTATTGCCGACGTGGTGCATGCTGAGAAGCAGGGCTAGCCCAGCAGAACAAGGGACAGTCCTTTAGTGTGCCAAAAAGGCCGGAATTGTGGTTCACATCCCACATTGGCCCCATACTCACTCCTAGGTGAACTTGACTATCAGGATTGTCTTTTTGAATTTAAATGACAGCTGTAACTGGTAAGAGCAGTAGATACCGTCCATAGAGTTGCCCTTTGGTTTTGAAGAAAAAGACCTCGTGTGAAGTCAATTCTGAATGTGTGCGGGATTAAAATGGTCCATTCGCAGTCCTGATGGCACTGTGCACATATAAATGTTCTCCCTTTTTGTTTTTTTTTTGTGAAGTGCTTACTATGCGCCCGGCCCTGTTCTGAACAGGTTGGACACAGTCCCTCGTCTACATGGGGCTCACACCGTTAATCCCCATTTACAGATGAGGTAACTGAGGAATAGAGACGTGAAGTGACTTGCCCAAGGTCACTCGGCAGGCAAGCGGCAGAGCCAGGACTAAAACCCAGGTCCTTTTGACTCCCAGGCCCGTGCCCTCTCCCCTAGGCCACGCCGCTTCTCTTTGTTGCTCTGACTTGTTCATCAGGAGAATCTTAGGCAGTCACTTCACTTCTCTGTGCCTCAGTTCTCCTGTTCTCCCTCGTGCTGTGAGGGAGACGACTGTGAGGCCCGTGTGGGACAGAGAATGTGTCCAACCTAATTCCCTTGTACCTACCCCAGAATTTAGAACAGTGTTTGGCACATATTAAGTGCTTAACAAATACCATAAAAAGGGGGGGCACGTGGCAGCCGCCCCAACAACAGCCTTCAACAAATCAAAGTCCTCAATCCGCTCTGCTAGCACTGTCCCTTGGCGTGGCCTAGCAGCGCTGGCCTGGGTTCTCATCCTCACTCTGTCACTTATTTGCTCCGGAACCTTGGGCAGGTCACTCAACTTCTCATTCCTCGGTTCCCTCATCTGCAGAATGAGGAATAAGACAGCGAGCCCCATGTGGGACGGGGACTGTGTCCAACCTGATTAACTTCTATCAACCCCAGAGCTTAGAACAGTGCCTGGCACATAGTAAGCACTAACTACCATTAAAACAAACAAGGGAGAGCATTTATATGTGCACAGTGCAGTCAGGATTGTGAATGGGCCATTTTAATCCTGCACACACTCAGAACTTCACTTCACCATGAGGCCTTCTCCTTCACAAAGGACGATTCTCTGCGCAGTATCATTTATGTGCTCTGATCATTTATAGCAGTCATTCTTGTCCAAAGAGACAGTCCTGATAGTGTTAATGTTAGTATCGGCTTAACAAATACCGTGCTTTTTATCGCAGGCAGAGCACTGCACCGAATGCTGGGAAAACTCCAAGGGAAAGCGGTAGACAGATTACCCGACCTTCCGGCTTTTACAGTCTAGATCCGAAAGGAGAAGTTTAGGGGATGACTAGCTCCCTGTTCGTTAGCAGTCATTGGGAAGCAGCACGCCGTAGTGGCTAGAGCACAGGGACCTGGGACTCAGAAGGTTCCGGGTTCTAATCCCCGCTCCGCCGCCGGTCTGCTGCGTGACCTCAGGCGAGTCCCTTCACTCCTCTAGGCCTCCGTTCCCTCATCTGAAAAACGAGGATTAAGACTGTGAGCCCCTTGTGGGACAGGGACTGTGACCAACCTGATTTGCTAGTATTCACCCCAGCATTCAGTACAGTGCCTGGAACGTAATAAGCACTTAACAAATACCACAGTTATTATTATTATCTCCAAGAGTCCCCATTTCCTTGCCGGGGCACATCTCCTCGCCTACAGATGCGCTTTCCCCCTCCCCGCCCGGAAACGAGGGGTCACTTGCCTGGCGCCCAAGCCACAGCCGACGCTCTCTCCGCGGTGTCGTTTTTCAGACTCCTCCTGCGCATGCCTCTGTACGCCTTCACCACCGTGGTCTTGGACAAGCACGGCACGGACAAAGAACGCTACGTGTCCCTCGTCACCCCCGCCGAGCTCTTCAACCTGATCGACGCCTTCCCCCTGAGGAAAGATGAGGTCGTCCTGCAAGGGGAGATGGGGCAGACGTGCAACGGATAACCTCGAACCGCCGAGTCCTCTCGGCCTCCCCGGTGCTAACGCGCACAGCATGGCTTTTAAAAAAAAAAAAAAAGCAAAGCAAAAAAAAAAATCAGATGTACAGATTCTTTTGTAATTTTAAAAATCTATTTTATTATGGTGCTTCCTTGCATATAGTAATATGCATGATGCCGTTTGAATCTCAGATAGCTTGGAAAGGTTTATAGACTGTAAGCTCGTTGTGGGCAGGGAACCTATGAGTTATTGTGTTGTATTGGACTCTCCTAAGCGCTTAGTACAGTATTCTGCACACCAGTAAGCGCTCAGTAAATACGATTGATTTTTGGTTTTTCTCCCCACCCCTGGCCCTTGTACAGACAGATAAGATAGCCATTCCATTTCAATGTAAAATTTGTCTCTTACCTTCTTTTTTTATAAAATGTTTATTAATAAAATGTTTGGGCACAAAGTTCAGAATGGATGCTTTGTCCAGGACTCTCCGCTAAACATCAAGGCTTTAGAAAGGTGGCGCCTTTTTGCTATTTGCGGGTGCGGGGTCAAAACCCTTTTCTGCACACAGTTTCCTTTCCATAGGTAGCATAGCCTAGTGGATAGAGCACCGTTCTGGGAGGCAGAGCACGGGCTTGGGAGTCAGAGGCAAGTCGCTTAACTTCTCTGTGCCTCAGTTACCTCATCTGTAAAATGGGGATTAAGACGGTGAGCTCCACAAGGGACAACCTGATTGCCTTGTATCTACCCCAGCACTTAGAACAGTGCTTGGCACAGAGTAAGGGCTTAACATATACCATCATTATTATTATTATTATTAACAGTGCTGGACACATAGCGAGCACTTAACGAATACCATAAAAGAGAAGGTGTCAACCTACCTGTGCCTGTGTCCGGGGACTGTCATTCCAGCCGTCCTCGGCCAGGGATGCTATTTGCCCAGCGGCATCACTGTCAGCTCTGACGGGAGTCTGTCCGGAAAGCATCCTTCCATGTGACGCTTGGTTTCTTCTCCACCTCGTTCTAGGAAGAGATCACTGTTGCCCAGGAAGTAGCCAGCTGAGAAGCATTAAACACAAGACTCGAAATTAGTAGCCTTTTTTGAGGCCCCCGATCGAATGACCTATCAGGACACCCCAGAGGCTCCCCCGGCCAGAGGCACCTACCTCGCCCTCCCAGTGCGGGGGAGAAGTCATTGAGAGAAGCAGTGTGGCCTAGTGGAAAGAGCCTGGATTTAGCAATCTGGGACCTGGCTTCTGATCTCAGGTCCACGACTTGCCTGCAGTGTGACCTCGCGAAAGTCACTTTGCTTCTCTGGGCCTGTTTCCTCGACTGTAAAATGAGGATTAAATCCCGCTCCCTCCTACTTGAATGAATTGTGAGCCCCATGTGGGAAAGGGACTGTGCCCGGCCTGATGATCTTGTATCCACCCCACTGCTTACAGCAATGAATGCTAATTTCTGTTGTACTCTCCCAAGTGCTTAGTACAGTGCTCTGCACAGAGTAAGCACTCAAATACAATTCATTGATTGAACAGTGATGATGGTATTTGTCAAGCACTGTTTTTTATTTGTCAAGCACTGTTTTAAGCGCTGGGGTAGATACAAGCTAATCAGATTGGACACGGTCCATGCCCACGTGGGACTCACAGTCTTAGTTCCCATTTGACAGATGATGTGACTGAGGGCCAGTGAAGTGGCTTGCCCCGTGTCACACAGCGGTCAAATGGGGATTAGAACCCAGACCCTTCTGACTCCCAAGCCTGTGCTCTACCCGGGAGGCCACACTGCTTCTCCTGTGTCCTGTGCCTTCCCTCAGGGTGGGGAGTCTTTGCCTTCTGAGCAGAGAATAAGAAGACCTGGTAGTGTGGAATTCAAACTCAATGGGAAATGACAAGTCTTCCCTCCGGGGAGATTCGGGGCTTTGCAGTAGAGGGAAAATGATTTTAAACAGAACTGAAAACTTAATCATCCATTCGGGCCAGATTAAATCTTAATTCTCCTCACTTGGGCATCTAACCGTGTGTCCGATGCCTTTTCAAACGAAACTAGATCAGGGAGAGGAAATAAGGGCACGAGGCCACCTTCTGCTGAGATGGGTTTCTGTTCCTGGGAAAAAGTCAGCTGTAAAAAGAAAAAATCACAAAGCAAACAGTCTAGGAGGCTTTTCTTCTGGCAAGTTACCCCTGTACGCTAAGACACCACAGACTGCACGGAGCTTCCCGGGGTGGGTCATTCTTCGTAAAAGGGCAGTCCTGCTTATTCCTCCACCGCCTTATTCCTCGAAGCCCTACTGAAGGCCCATCTCCTCCGAGAGGCCTTCCCTGTCTAGTTCCTCATTTCCTCTTCTCCCACTCCCTTCTATGTCACCCTTGTCCCTGGCTCTGCACCTTTTACTCGCCCCTTCCTCGGCCCTCAGCGCTTAGGTACGTATCCGTAATGTATTTATATTATCGTCAGTCTCCCCCTCTAGACCGAAAGCTCTTTCAATCACTGGTATTTATTGAGCGCTTACTATGCGCAGAACACTGTACTGAGCACTTGAGAGAGTACAACAGAATTAGCAGTCTCATTCCCCGCCCATCATGTGCTAACAATCTAGAACTCATTGTGGGCTCCCAGTTGATACCACTGATGGATACAGCGGCCTCCAGCCCAGAGATAACACAGTTTGGGGATTGAGACCCGGGAGGAGAGAGGTTATTTTCAAAAGAAGGGATCTGGTTCTGAAATAAACACACACCCCACTACAGTGGGTTTTGTCGCATCAAATAATTTATGATTTGCTGGGAGTTTCAATCAGGAGAGAGTGACAATAGACTAGGAGAAGCGGCCTGCTTCGTGGAGAGAGCCGGGGCCTGGGAGTCAGAGGGACCTGGGTTCTAATCTCAGCTTCCCCTACTTGCCTCCTGGGAAAATTGGGCAAGTCAATTGCCTTCTCTGTGCCTCCATTCCCTCATCTGTAAAATGGGGATTAAGACTGTGAGCACCATGTGGGAGAGGGACCGTGTCCCATTTGATTAGCTTGTATCTACCCCAGCGCTTAGAACAGTGCCTTAATGAATACCACCCCCCTGCAAATAAGAGAGAGAAGCGAAAATAATTCCCAGAACGCTTTACAGGGAACACACTGAGAGGCTAAATTTAATTATGCAGGCTACATTTTGAGTTGTTTCTGATGACTCAAGGCAGAACATGCAGTTCGTATTAAAGATCAGAACAACTGGTATTAGAGAATTTTGGCCAGAACTGTAGGGAAGCCTAGAGGCATACTTTAAACAGGCACAATGGAACCGCTATTTTGGACCAAGAAAGAAAACAGCACTTACAGAAAAGCGTGGCTCAGTGGAAAGAGCACGGGCTTTGGAGTTAGGACTCATGAGTTCGAATCCCAGCTCTGCCACTTGTCGGCTGTGTGACTGTGGGCAAGTCACTTAACTTCTCCGTGCCTCAGTTCCCTCATCTGTAAAATGGGGATTAAGACTGTGAGCCCCACGTGGGACAACCTGATTCCCCTATGTCTACCCCAGCGCTTAGAACAGTGCTCGGCACATAGTAAGCGCTTAACAAATACCAACATTATTATTATTATTATTATTAGATACGCAAAATGCCCTTTACAACCAAGGAGTGTTTTCCTTTTCTTACTGTTGCTCAAAATTAAAAAAAAAAAAGGCACTGGAACAGGTCTTCCCACTAGAAAGAACCTCCTTTCCTCTAAACTACGTTGACAGGTTGTCTTCCTCATTAGACCGTCAGCCTCCTGTGGTAAGAACTGATTCTTTGTTTGAAGAGGAGCAGCGGGGCTTAGCGGAAAGAGCACGTGTCTGGCATTCAGAGGACCTGGGTTCTAGTCCTGGTCTAGAACCTTAACTTCTCTGTGCCTCAGCTCCCTCATCTGTCAAACGGGGATTCGATATCTGTTCTCCTTCCTACTCGGATTGTGAGCCCTGAGTGGGACAGGGACTGGGTCCGACCTGTTTATCCTGTATTTTCCCCAGCATTTACAACGGCGCTTGACACGTAATAAGCGCTTAACAAATACCACGGTTATTGTTATTATTGCTCACTCACCCCAGCCAGTGCTCAATAAATGCTGTTGATGATGCAGATGTCTGGATGAAGGCAGGTTTCCACGAACTCCATGCAGGTAGCAGTGACTCACGTCCTCCCAGTGACTTGTTCCATACAGGCAAACTGGGCTCTTAGTGGAGTGTCAAGCAATCACACAGTTCAGAGGAAAGCTGATTGATTCATTCATTCGTGTCTACCGGCTCTGTTGGATCGTACTCTCGCAGGTGCTCAGTACCCTGCTCTGCACCCAGTAAGCGCTCGATAAATACCACTGATCGATCCTTATCTACCTTATCTTGGGAAGCAGCGTGGCTCAGTGGAAAGAGCATGGGCTTGGGAGTCAGAAGTCATGGGTTCGAATCCCAGCTCTGCCACTTGTCAGCTGTGGGACTGTGGGCGAGTCACTTAAATTCTCTGTGCCTCAGTTACCTCATCTGGAAAATGGGGATTAAAACTGTGAGCCCCACGTGGGACAACCTGATCACTCTGTATCTACTCCAGCGCTTAGAACGGTGCTCTGCACATAGTAAGCGCTTAACAAATACCAATATTATCTACCAATTCTGCTGTACTGTACTCCCAAGCGCTCAGTATTATGCTCTGCGCACAGAAAGCTTTCAATAGGTACGACTGGTATGTGTCTACCAACTCTGTTGTACCGTCGTCTCCCAAGCGCTCAGTACAGTAAGCGCTCAATAAATGCCATTAATTCATCAATCGATAGGCTCAGTTCCCTCTAAACCAACCATCCTCCACAGGACAGTTTCCTTTCTCAGCTCCAACTGAGCAGAAAGCCCAGCGAAGCCCTCAGTAGTACTTCCCAGTCACCCAGAGCACCTCAACAAAGGACACACCAGTGGGCAAACTGCTTGGATGTCGAGAAACAGGAACCGGCCGGCTTAGATCCCTGAGATCTTTTTTTCTCGAAGGAAAACTGATTAAAGTTTGGAAGAATTCTTAGGAGAGAGGAGAGATAGAGATGTATCTGTTGACGTCAATTGCAGTCTTAGTTAAAATGGAAGTCTGCACATCAGTCGGTCAATCGTATTTATTGAGCACGCACTCTGCGCAGAGCACGTCTCTTCCCTCGGAAGAGAGCCGTATAAGACACGTTCCCTGCCCATCTGCCTAATTGTGAGAGCTGTCAAGCCCGGGAACTTGAGGAGGGTGATTTCCTTGGGACAAGGAGAGAAAAGAAAGCATAAGGAGAAGCAGCATGGTCTAGTGGATAGAGCACGGGCCTGGAAGTCTGAAGGTCCTGGGCTCTAACTCTGGCTCTGCCATTTGTCTCCTATGTGATCTTGGGCAAGTCACTAACATCACTCTGCCCTCAGTGACCTCATAAGTAAAATGGGGATTGAGACTGTGAATCCCACACGGGACTGTGCTTAACCTGATTAACTTGTATCTTCACCAGCACTTACTACAGTACCTGGAAGACAGTAAATGTTTAATAAAAATAATGGCATTTGTTAAGCGCTTCCGATGTGCCAAGCACAGTTCTAAGCGCTGGGGTAGGTACAAGGTAATTGGGGTGTCCCACATAGGGCTCACAGGCTTCATCCCCATTTTACAGATGAGGGAACTGAGACTCAGAGAAGTTAAATGACTTGCCCAAAGTCACACAGCTGACAAGTGGCAGAAGCGGGATTAGAACCCACCAGCTCTGACTCCCAAGTCCGGGCTCTTTCCACTAGACCACGCTGCTTAACAAATACCAGCATAAGAAACCTCCTCAAAAAAACAAGCCAGCCTTGAAATCAGGGATCATGTCGACTAACTCTATTGTGCTCTCCTGAGAGCTTATTACAGTGCTTGGCACACAGTAAGCACTCAGTAAATACCACTGACTGACATACCCCACCCTCTATTCAAATAACTGACAAGGCCAGCAGCCAAAACCACTAGCCCCTCTTTCAGAAAGGTATTCAGTATTGAGGGAAAAGCAAATTGCAGAACAAGGACACATTCCTCTTTTACAGATATCCGGAAGCCGGAATATACAGGCCCTGCTTTGGCAGCGAAATCCCACATAAATAAATAGTTCTCCAACATTCAAGGTTTTTAGAAAGTTTTTTTTTTAAAAAACCGACCTTGGATATGTGTTGAAATATCTTTGGATTTTTCACAAGAGCCAACGAGCTTATGGAGGGTTTCTTTGGCTAAAAGGAATATGTGCTAAAATAAACTATTTGACCAACGGCTGGTTCCATTATCAGTGTATGCTTAATAAAATGATTCAAAGCTAAATACCCAGTCTCTAAGAACCATCAAGGGCTACATTCTAATCATTGCACTTAGAAATCTGACATTCTTTTCATTAAAACCATTCCTTTGGCTCTCCCTTGGCATCCTGAATCTAAGGGAAAAGAAATTAGCGGGAGGAATATTTGTCCTTAAATAAGGACTAAAACAGGCAGGGATCGTCTCTACCTGTTGCCGAATTGTACATTCCAAGCTCTTTGTACAGTGCTCTGCACAGAGTAAGCGCTCAATAAATACTACTGAATGAATGACTACAAAATATCAATTCATTCTCCAGCTCATAAACACGGTGTGGGCAGGGAACACGCTAATCCTATAATCCTGTTGTAGTGTGCTCTCCTAAGTACTTAGTACAGTGCTCTGAACATAGTAAGCACTCAATAAATGCAATCGATTGATTCAGTATACTAGATTGTGCTTACCTCACTATCTATAATCAAGACTGCTAAAAATATGGTAAAAAAAGTGTAAGTAATGAGGTACAGTGAATAACAGTTCTCCATTACGCAGTATCCTCCTCTAGCAGGAGTTAATTTTTTATACATATTAGACTGTACTCATCTCACTTTCCCTAGGGAGAGAAACAAGAATTCTGTTCATTTTACATATGAGAAAAATGGAGGACAACTTAAAACCTCAAAAGAGAATTCATTTCACCAGAGCTCTTAACCACTGACTTTTCTGGGCACAGATGAGCTTTCTCTCTTCCCACTTAAGGGCTTTCAATGATTTGATGGTTATCTAGCATCAGTGTAGTAGAAACTTTCAGTTATGTCTGAATTTAGGATAAAACCACGGCCCTGCTCCAAAATCACAATCATACAACTTAGACACATGAAACATATTCTGGATTAAACTGAGGTTTCTCTCTGGTTCACTGTGGGTCATTTCTTATCTCAGTCAACACACTGGCACGGAATTGTCCACAACTGGTCAAAATCTACTGGGACCTGGATAAGTTGGGTGCCTCCATTTTGGAATTTCTTCCTTAACCACGTGTGTATTTACACCTGTGCAGTGCCCCTGTGGTCTGAGGGGAACTCCAGGCCAGCTGCTGCTTCAACTATCTCTCCTTCTTCCACCCCACCAATTACTTAGCATAGGTGGTGAGGGTGGGAGGTGGAGAATCAAGCAGCAGAAGAGGATCCCCACACCAAAACTAAAAAAATTGGAAACGCTGGTTTAGGGTATGGAATTTAAGCCGAAAATCAAGCCCCTTGGAAACAAGAACTGTCTACAAATGCTCCTTCTGAGTCTGCCACGTCACCAAAAGATTACAAATCGGATGCCGAGGTTTCTCAAGGATTGACTGAAGACCAGTGTTCTATAGCCAGAGCCTCTGAAAATATCTTTCCTCTTCAGTTGCCAATATTTCTAGACTGTGGTCTGTTTCTTTTCATGCTAAAGTATGGTCTCTTTTATCCTCTTTGTTCAGTTTCTCTGTCATCATGTCTGTCTCTACTAACTCTATTGCATTGACCTCTCCAAAATGCTTAGTACAGTGCTCTGCACACAGTGAATGCCCAATAAATACCATTGATGGGCTGATTGCCATTCTGAAGACTGACCAGGAAGATCAGAACTTTCCACTGTTTCGAATGTCTGTTTCTGGGGTGTATCCAACCCAGGGGTGACGGGTCTTGGCAGGTTTTGTCCACAGCAAATCTCATTCCTGTGAGCTGGATTCAGATTCCGTTAGGTAGTCAATCTGCCCAAGGACATTTCACAAGCACTAGGTTCCACGTTTATGATTTAGGGCTAAGAAAACAGAGAATTTAGGCAGAAAATACCTTTTCTTTTCCTCTTAAGTTGAAAGCAGTGTAATGTAGTAGAAAGAACATGGACCTGGGAGTTAGAGGACCTGAGTTCTAATCCTGTCTCTTCCGAATGCTTGCTGTGTGACCTTGGGTAAGTCACTTAAATTCTCTGTGACTTAGTTTCCTCAGCTACAAAATGGGGATTAAATCCTACTCCATCTTCCTTAGACTGTGATCCCCATGTGGGGACTGTGCCTAACTTCGAATCTACCCCGGTGCTTAGACCAATGCTTGACCCATAGTAAGTGCTCAACCAATACTACTTAAGAAAAAAAAAAAAGCAATTGGGAGCATTGAAACGTTACCTTTAAATAGCCTCAACCTAAAAGAGAAAAAAAATCTTCGTTTTAGAACATATGAATCATTAAAGACAGGCTTAATGACAATAATATCATCAGTGATGGATCACAGTGTGAACTTGAAGATCAGTCCTTCGGATTTTAGGAAGGTGCTGTTCATAGAAGAGGCTCAGAAAATATGGCTTTTGTTTTAGGAATGAAAATTTTAGCTCAAAGGATTCATTTCCATTTTACTACCTGGAAGTCGTAACTTCACCGTTTGTGCCTGCCAAGACCGTCTCCCTAAATAGACCATAAGCTCCTCATGGCCTGGGACTAACTGAACCTTTTCCTTCTATTAGAAGCACACAAAAACCTATTACCCTTCTTTACCCACGGAAACTAGTCAGAGAGATTGCATAGAATAGATTCTTCATTTCCACACATAGTTTTCCTTTATTTCAATCAGTGGTATTTATTGAGCACTTTCTGTGTGCAGAGCACTCTACTTGGGAAAGCACAATAAAACGGAGTTGGCAGACCTGTTCCCTTTACATATGTGAATGCCTGTCAATCGATGGGATTTAGTGAGCGCTTACTGTGTGCAGAGCACTGCCTTAAGCACTCGGGGAGTTCAACAGAGTTGGTATACCCCAAACAAGTTGCTCCCCGTTGGGCTTAAATTTTCCCCCAGAAAAGAATTAATCCTGTATACAAATGAACACAAACATCTATTCATCCATGTATTTCACGATAAGCGAGTTGTGTATTTGTAAAGAGAAAAATATTACAGTGCAAAATGACTCCTAAATTAACAAGAGACAACCCACACTGACAACATAAAACAACACATCTGTTACCAGCCAGGCTGACTGTTAAATATATGGAGATCGGTTTGCAGTTGAACACAGGGGGCTCCTGTGAAAAGCAACAACCGGAGACATTCATCAAGACATGGACTTGTGGGCAGGGAACTTGTCTACCAACTAGGTTGTAGTGTACTCTCCCAAGCGCTTAGGACAGAGTACTGCACACAGTAAGCACTCAATAAATGCTACTGATTGAAGATAAAAGCCCTAGGGATAACTCTATCCAAAATACAGTTAACAGCTGGACTTGCAAAGCTAATATTTTGCTTGGATTTAGGTGAATGTTTATGTTTTACATCCTCCGCCCTTCACTGCAAATAGAATAAATCACAAAGGAAGTTGTATGGACAGAAAGCTTTCTCATCTTATTTCCCCCCTCCTCCTATGTAACCTATACACTCGAGGCATACATACTCCTAAGCAGTATGGTGCAGTGAATACAGCACGAGGCTGGGAGTCAGGTCATGGGTTCTAATTCTGGGTATGCCACTTGTCTGCTGTGTGACCTCAGGCAAGTCACTTCACTTCTCTGGGCCTCAGTTACCGTGTCTGTAAAATGGGGATTGAGACCGTGAGCCCCACATGGGACAGGGACTGTGTCCAACCCGATTTCCTTTTATCCACCCCAGCGCTTAGTTCAGTGCCTGGCACACAGTAAGCTCTTAACAAACACCACAGTTGTTATTATCATTAGGTACTCACCCCCACAGCCCTTAGGTACATAGGCTTTAAATCGTTTTCCCGCCCTTAACTGTCGATCTATTTTAACGTCTGTCTCTCCCGTGAGATTGTCAGCTTCTTGGAGCCTGGGATTGCGTCTACTCACTCTGTTGGACTCTCCCAAGAGCTCAGTACAGTGTTCTGCACTCAGTAAACGCTCATTAAATACCACTCATTGATTGAAAATAGTAGGTTCAAGAAAATCTTGGTGAATTCGTGGCTGGTCAGGTACATGAGCTGTTGATTACAGGGAAAAGTTGGGAATGTTAGAAGAAAAGCGTAGGTATGGTAGAAAGTTCAGGTTTGGACAATTATTTGCTCTGGAGGACCTCAACGATTTTTAGTAAACTGTTGAGGGCAGTGCACATTAAACAATACCTAGCGACATATTTGTTCTAGCATTTATTGCGGAAGAAGCGTCATGTCATTTCCACACACAGTTACAATACTTGGGAGCATGCGATGAGAAAAATTAAAGCGGTTTACCCAGTGGCTGGACATAGTGATTGTCTGGATGGAGGGAGAGGGAGGGGGATTAGATGCACCCCTGGACTGCCCCCTGCCCCCTCTTAAGACCTTGAACTCCACGTCCTGTTGGATTGTCTCATAGGCCTTCCCTAAGTCTTCCTTTCCCCTCCCTTCTGGGTTGCCTATGTGCTTGAATTTGTATCCTTAAACACTTGATATTCAGCCCATTCCTGCCCCACAGCACTATGTACGTATCCTTATACGCCGCCATTTCTCCCCTCTATAATTTATTGTAATGTCTGCCTCTCCCCCTCTAGTCTGTAAGCTCCTTGTGGGCAGGGATCCTGTCTCTCCCAAGCGCTTAGTACAGTGCTCTGCATGCAGTAGGCATGCGATATCGAGTGATGGATTGTAGCGCCTCGCACGTAGTAAGCGCTTAAATACCATTATCATTATTATCATGATTTCACCCCATGCTTAGCATGGAGTAAACATTTCACCAACATGACAATTATTCTTATTATTTTGCCCTCTCTGGTTTAGCGAGGGCCATGGGGTTAGAGTGTGTTATTAGAGGGGCAGGTTGAAGAGGAGAAGACCCAAGGGGAAGGAGGGGAAGGTAGTTATCCGATTGCTCCTCCAGTCATCTCTGGAGCCATGACCAGGACAGAACGCCGGACTGATCGGATCAATGGTGATAATGATAATCGCGGTATCTGTTAAGCGCTTCTTCTGTGCCAAGCACTGGATCGATAGATCCAAGATAAACAGGGCACTTGGGGAGTTTCCAGTCTAAGTAGGAGGGAGAAAAGAAAGGTATTGAATCTCCAATCTGCAGATGAGGGAACTGAGGCCCAGAGAAGTGACTTGCCCAAGATCACACAGTAGGCAAGTGGCAGAGCTGGGATTAGAATCCAGGTGTTCTGACCCCTAGACCCACGCTCAATAATAATATAATAATCATAACAATATTTAAGTGCTTACTATATGCCAGGCACTGTTCTAAGTTTTGTCTGTTTCAATAGTGACTTTCCTGTGGTCTTTTGACAAGTGTGTGTTGTGAGAGAGATGGAGAGATGGAGAGCGAGAGAGAGGGAGACTGGGAAGATGATGCCAACACAATTTGTTTTCCCTGTCAACCACTTCTTGGGGTCATGGACAGTCTACTCCACAGAACTTAGACCGTGCTTCAGACGTCTCCTGAGCTCCAGACCCTAATCCGATTTGGAAACTGCTCACTTCACTCCTCTCTCCCAGTGATCCCGCCTGCACGCTTTGCTCCCCTAATACCCACCTACTTACTGGACCTCCATCTCTCTCTCAGCCTCAGTTCTCTGCTCACACCTTCCCTCCTGCCTGGACCACCCCTCCCCCCTTCATATCATCATCAGCATCATCAATGATATTTAATGAGTGCTTGCATTGTACACAGCACTGTTCTACGCACTTGGGAGAAACCTATCCGATTTTCCTCATCATCATCGTCAGTGGCATTCAGTGAGCACTTATGTGCAGAGCACTGTATTAAGCACTTGGGAAAGTAGACTACAACAGAGTTTGTAGGCCCACAGCAAGCTTACAGTCTAGAGCGGCGAGAGAGTCACTAATATACTTTCTAATGTATGACTGATGGCTATATACATACATGCTGTCAAAATCTTACAAAAAGCACCTCCTCCGAGAAGATTTCCCTGACTAATCCCTCACCTCCCCACCGCTTTCTCCTCTGTATCACCTACACATTTGGGTGTGTATCTCCTTACGTACTTTGATGCTTACCGCCTTCCCCTCTCCACAACATTTACAAATCCTTACGTTCTGCTGCTTCTCTTTTCTGTAAATCATTTTAATGTCTTTCCTGTTAGATTGGAAACTCCTCGAGGCCATGGATCGTTCTATGATCTCTGGTGAACTCTCCCAGGTGCTTAGTATGGTGCTGTGCCACTGACCCGGTCTTTATGAAACCAGGGACCAACATCACGTCAAGCGATAAAGTTGGATGTGTGCCTGTAGGATTATAGATCCTCTCCAGCTGAATGGGGAACAGAAAGGTTTGATAACTCGTCGTGGGCAGGGAACGTGTCTACCAACTCCGTTATACTGTGCTTAGTACAGTGCTCTGCACGCAAGAAGCACTCAATCGATCGATCAGAAGGCCTGAAAATGATTCTAAATTCCCCCAAACCACTGCTCCACTGTCCCTCTAGGCTGTAAGTTCGTTTGGGGCAGGGAATGTCGTCTGCCATAGTGTTATAATGTATTCTCCCGAGCTCTTAGTACAGTGCTCTGCCTACAGTAAGCGCCCAGTAAAGACAATTGACTGATTATCCCTGCCAAAGCTGGTAGGGTCCTGGAGTTGAATGCCTTATAACATTCAAGACGCAGAACATCTCTCCTCAGAAAGATGTCTGCAAATCTTAGCAAATATAGAGAGATCTCTCGCCTTCAATGACACTGAGGAAGGTGTGATTTTGTCAATGGATGTGGATGTGTCCTGCATCAAGAACACAGGAAGATTATCCCTTGCTCTCCTGGTGACCCATGATGTCTTAGCACCGTGACCCTTTCTTCCTCTCGGAGTCATGATCTTTTGGGGGCCACTGCTCTGAAATAGGCACCCCTTGTCAAAACTGCTTCAGGCCGATTCAGCAGCTGTCCCCTAAGCATCCTTCGCTATGCTACATTGTTTGAAGGCTTACCTCACTGGGTCTTTCAAACACTTCCTTTTGTCCATTTCTTTTTATGATTACCCCATTTCAGTTGACCGTAGGGCAGTCGCTTGAGTATCCTGCTGCCATCCACTCTCCTCTCATGTTCAGCAAAGGCGTGACGTGCTGAGCTCCAATGTCAGCGTTACTCACAGTTCTTAATGGGCTCCTGGTACACTCTGACTGTATTCCAGGACCCCACGGTTTGTGAGTCTGGCTTGCCACTTAATCCTAACAAAAAAATGATAGACACGATAATGCAGGTAGAAGCAATAGCACTTAGGTTTCTGGGAAATCTCAATAGAACCAGCTTGATGATGGGGAAATAAAAAATCATTGATCAATGTGAATAATGTGACTGGAAATCTCCTACGGATCTGAGAAAACAATTTTTTGGCATTGTGATTTTGTGGAGGTCGGAATTTCTCAACTCTCTCCCTTACAAAAACAAAAAAACCCCAAACCAATATCCAGATTTGTTTTTGTACTCACCATCTGCCATAGGCTACAAGAATTTTGCAACATTTGGGCTATTTGAGCTCACTCACCACCTCTCTAGTTTCAGAGCAGCATGTGCCTGGTGGAAAGAGCATGGGTCTGGGACTCAGGGGACCTGGGTCCTGTTCCTGGCTCCGCCACTTTTCTGCTGCGTGACCTAGGGCAAGTCATTTCACTTCTCTGGGCCTCAGTTCTGTCTTCTGGAAAATGGGGATTAAGACTATATGGGATAGGGAAATACAATTAGCTTGTATCCACCCCAACGCTTAGTACAGTGCCTGGAACATAGGAGGCGCTTAAACACCACAGTTATTATTGTCACTATTATTCTGACATTCTCCAAGCAAATCCCCTGGAGCCTTTTGGAACAGACAGAGAAAAAGAAGAACATTCTCAGAGAAAAGGAGAAAGGGAAGATAGAGAAGGGAAGAGGAGAAAGTAAAGGTGACACTACTTTGTCCCCTTCAGGGATAGTGCAAGAGAATGGCTGCTACCTCCAGTAAACCTATGTTTTCATTAACTTGATCCTGATAAGAAGGATTGTTTCAAAATGCTTGGCACATAGAAGCGTCCACCCTTTCTAACCCTTTCTTTATCCGGGCTTCTGCCATTTCCCTTTCAGGTCTAAGCCGGTGAAATGAGCTCCTGGACATTTCCTGCAAAGCGGTAGAGCAGAGGTAAAATGGGCAAGTCACTGCACTTCTCTGGGCCTCAGTTACTTCCTCTTTAAAATGGGAATTGAGACTGTGAGCCCCATGGGGGACAAGGACTGTGTCCCTACTGATTTGCTGGAATCCACCCCAGTGCTCAGTACAGTACCTGGCACATAACAAGTGCTTAGGAAATACAATTATTATTAATAAGATCCTAGTTCCGGCCAGAGCTCGGTGAATGAGCCAGGTCAACCACTTCCTTTCCTGCCTTCTTAAGACAAATGTCTTTGAATGGAGTCTAAGGGTCCACTGGAAGCTCTCAGGGCCCAGGGGCCTCAGGAGAGGGACTGGTTTTGTCGCGTGCTGACAACCTCGTGGTTCGGGATGAGAGGGAAAGTCCCTGCCGTATCCTGGGCCTAAGCCTAGCGTACTGACTCCCACGGGCCCAGAAGGCCTCCTGACAGGAGGAGAGGGAAAGCAGCCACACCGGCCTAGCGGTGGAGTCATCTTGTGGGGAGATATTTCCTCTCAGAGTCTGCGTTTCCCCATGCTGGACCTCAGCATTAATATTCCCTCCACAGACATGCCAGGACTGGTAGCCATCCTGTGCCAGAGGAGCTGTTCTTCCCCTTGGGAATCCATCCAATCCACTTCTTTCCCATGGCTCACACCTGACAGGAGGGAAAAGAGAAAAGATTCAGCGAGGTGGTAGCATATGATCACCAACAGTAGTATTAATAATTGCGTTATTTAAGCTTCTACTATATGTCAGGCACTATACTAAGCACTGGGATAGATACAAGACAACCCGGTTGCACCCAGTTCCTGTCCCACATGGGGCTCACAGTCTCAATTCTTATTTTACAGAGGAGGGAACCGAAGCCCAGAGAAGTGAAGCGACTTGCCCACGACCATACGGCACCGATCTTTTTCTACCATCGGCTTCGAAGTTAATGACCGAGACAAGAGAAGCAGCATGGTCTAGTGGAGGGACAACAGGCCCGGGAGTCAGAAGGACCTGGGTTCTAATCCCGGCTCTGCCCCTGGTGTCTGCTGGGTGACACTTCATTTCTCTGGGCCTCAGTTCCCTCATCTGTAAAATGGGGATTGATTGTGAGCCCCGTTTGGGCATGGACTGTGTACAACCTAATTAACTTGTATCTATCCCGGCACTTAGTACAGTGCCTGGCACAGAGTAAGTGCTTAACAAATGCCATTAAAAACAACAACAAAAAATGAATTTTTGTCCACTTTGTTCCCCGACCTCCAGACCATGAACTCAGGGTGGGAAGGACATGTATCTACCAACTGGGTTATACTGTACCCTCCCAAGTGCTTAGTACAGTGCTCTGCACAAGATAGGCACTCAACAAGTACCACTGATTGATTACTTCACAGCCAGCCCCCAGGCTGATAAATGACTGATTTTCATATTCCCTGAGGCCACATCTCTTGAGCAGTGATTAAAAGAAGGAATCTTTTTTTTTTTTTTTTTAGAGAAAAGATCTATTCATGAGGCATTTTCCTTCCAGGAATTCATCATCATCACAACATTAATAATAATAATTTCTCTGTGCTAAGCAGAACTATTCTAAATGATAGATGCTCCTTTTGGGGATACTTCTGGCAGGAAATAGGCACCCTATTTGCAATTCGAGATGACACCGGTCTTTAAGTCACATTTGGACAACAGCTAGAGCTTAATAACAAATGTGGTATTCATTAAGTGCTTTCTATGCGCCAATTAGTATACTAAACGCTGGGCAGAGAATGTGTCTACCAATCCTGTTCTGTTATACTCTCCTAAGTGCTTAGTACAGTGCTCTGCATACAGTTATTGCTCAAGAAACACCACTGATTGACAGATAATCGCACAGTCCCTGTCCTTCATGGGGCTCACAGTCTGAGTAGAAGGGAGAACAGGTATCGAAGCCCCATATTATAGATGAGGAAACTAAGGCTCAGAGAAAGGAAACAATATGCCTAAGGTCACAGAGCTGGCCAGTGGCAGGCAGGATTAGAACCCAGGTCCTCTGACTCCCAGGCCCAGGCTCTAGCCACTAGGAGATCCTGCCCTCCAACCTGATGGGATGTCATATAGAGACCATAAAGATGAAGATTTACTGCCTTAGGGGGAAGAACCTTAAGAGAAAGGAGGTAACTGAGGTCCAGAGAAGTGAAGTGACTGGCCCCAGATCACACAGCCGTCAAGTGGCAGAGCCAGGATTAGAATCCGTGACCTTCTGATGGCAGGCCCGTGCTCTATCCACTGTGTCACGCCGCTTCTAACTGTATTTACCCCAATGCTTAATACCATGTTTAAACCATTATAAGTGTTTAATAACTACCACAATTATTATTTAATTTTCAAATGGAGCGAGTTTTCTTGCGATTCTCATTGTTGGTGCTCCTGTGATTCCTGTCAAAAATTTCATCAATAGCATGTATCTTAGATAGGGATTTTTACCCAAACCTATTCAGTAACTGAGTTTCGCCTAGTTTTCCCTGGCTTCCTCACTAATTCGCCACTGAATTATTTTTATAAGATTTAAATCCCTCTAAAATGTCACTTTTTGAAAACTGGCTAAAATGTTAACATTTTGATTGCCAACACAGATTCATCTTCATCATCTGTTCTTCTGGACCTTGGTTCTAATCCTGGCTCCACCGGCTGTGTGACATTGGGCAAGTCACTTCTCTGTGCCTATTTCCTCCTATGTCAAATGGGGATTAAATACCTGTTTGCCCTCCTGCTTAGACTGTGAGCTCCTTGTGGAACAGGGGCTGCGTCCATCCGCTTATCTTGGCATCTAATCACAGCCCTTAGTACAGTAAGCACTTTTTAAAATGGCATTTTTTAAGCGCTTACAAATTATCATCATTACCGTTATCATTATTATTGTTAACACTCAGGAGAAATCCTCTCCCTGACCAGAGAAGTGAAGGGACACACTCAAAGTCACACAGCCGACAAGTGGAGGAGCCCGGAGTAGACTCCAGATCCTTGGACTCCTAGGCCCTTGCTCTTTTCACGACTTGGATTAAAGCTGGGGTGAGACACTGTAGATGAGCAAAGTCTCTGTCATACTTCCAACGGGGAAGCGTGAGGCCAAGTAGCAGTTTGGTCAACTTTGTCGGTTTCAAACATCTGGAAGGAGTCACATTGCTAAACGAACACTAGCCAGATGGTGGCCGAGAGGGAATCGTAAAAACGAAAGCAACATTCAAACCATAAATTTTCCCAACTTGAACCCAATTTTTACTCAAATTTTGAAGAGGAAAAAAAAAAAGGGAGGATCCATTTAATCCTGCAGTTTTAACTCCCAGAATCCACCCCATGCATGGAGCCTTATACGCTTTATTGAAGGCCCATCTCCTCCAAGAAGGCTTCCTGACTAAGCCCTCCTTTCCTCTTCTCCCACTACCTTCTGCTTCACCCTGACGTGCTCCTTTTATAATAATAATAATAGAGGTACTTATTAAGTATTTGCTATGTGCACTGGGGTAGATACGAGATAATCAGGTTGGATATAATTCCTGTCCCACATGGGGCTCACAGTGTTAATTGCCTGCCACATCGTAAGCACCTAACAAATACCATAATAATAATATCATTATTATTATTTTCTCCAAATGTAGTTCTTTGGGGAGGGTAGCATGGGGATAAGAGCAATTCCCAATGGGATTCTCACCACTCCCAGTGTTCAAGCGAACTCCGCCAAGGAATATATTGCTGGAGAGGGCCTCCTTGTCCCATACGGTGAGCTCGAGACACACGTTTTTCATATCCCGGGGGTTCAGGCCACAGAAGGTGAAAGTGTGATTCCACTGAGGATTCACACTCTTTTTCACCACAGGGGTTTTGTGCTTGGTGATTTTGTTGTTGTCTGGGAGCAGGTATCTGGAAGACAGAAAGGAAAGCAAATTAGTAAATCGGATTAGGGAACCAAGGGAGGAGCTGTGTGTAGAAATGTGTTCTGTTGACTGCGACGTTCTCATCAAGTTTAGTGAAGGATGTGTCCGATTTCAAATGAACCATGTCTTTGTAAAGTATTTTCTGGCAACCCGACTCCTTCTGGACACCTCTTCACACCTTTGAACTCCTCTCTCTAACAGGATCTTCTAGCATGCTAATAAATTCATTCTTTGAAATTAAGGCAAGACAACAATCTCAAGATATTAGCTGATGGTGAGAGAACAAAACTTCTTCACTGGTTTTGGCGTCTTACAGTGACACAACTCTGAGATCACTGACCTATCTCCCCCTCTAGTCTGTAAATTTGTTAATCCTATTTACTGAGTGCTTATTGGGTGCAGAGCACTATCCTAAGCGCTTGGGAGAGCACAATATAGCAGAGTTGGTAGACACATTCCCTGCCCACGAGGAGCTTACGGTCTCTGTGGGTAGGGAACATGTCTACCCATTCTGTTGAATTGTACTCTACCAAGTGCTCAGAACAGTTCTCTGCACACAGTAAGTGTTCAATAAACACCGTTGGTTGATTGATTGTTCAAACATTTGTAGCTTAATCAATCGATGGTATTTACTGAGCACTCACCATGTGCAGGGCACTGTACTAAGCGCTTGGGAGAGTACAACAGAATCAACACATGCAATTCCTGCCCATAAAGAGCTTCATTCCCAAGTTATATACAAAACTGGGTGGTTAGAACCTGAGCTATGATTAGAGTGAATTTTCACAGTGCAATCTCTCACAACGAACTAGCAAAAAGACACTTTGCTAGCTTTTTTAACATAAGGCGCTGATGTAGTTGAGGCCCGCCTCTGTCTATGCTAGATAGAAATGGCATTATCTAATACTAAATTGAAATGGGTTTTAATTACACTATTCAAGTCAGTCAAAATACTTCAAAGGGGGAGGGAGCCGCTTAAGACCAACCTTGAGACATTGTAGAAAGGGCTCTAAGAAACGATGGCAATAAAATGTAAATAGCTGTATCCGAAAAGAGTGCCAAGAAAACATTAGAACGGGGAATAACAGGACAGGTTCCTGACAAGATCCATGTCCAGAAAGCGAGAGTTGGTTGGTCCACATTACTTCTTCCCAGGAAAAACTAATGCCAGGTTTCACCAAGTCCCTCTTAAAAAGGCATGAATGTAAAAATTACCCTTTCACAAATGTATCAGAAGTGCCTCCTGATTTCACCGCTGTCAAATTCTTGGCTTCTTTGATGAACACCTCTAATATCCCCTCTGTGGCCAAAGGAATGTCCTTTTTCTTCCCCTTTTTGAGAGGTTTCTTTCCTGCTTCAGTCGCCAAAAGAAAAAAAGGACACGCATTTAAGCCTCGACCATCTGAAAGCAATTAAACGATTTTCAAATATCGTCTTTACATTTGGTGGAGTTGGACTAAAAGGCCTATTTTTTCCGAAAGACCTAGGAGCGCTACACTGAAGTTTGGGGATGAGTGAGATTTTTGCATAAAGTAAATCAAGGTCAAAATCCTTCTCATTCCCCCTCTGGACTGTAAACTCAATATGGGCAGGGAACATATGTCTACCAGTGCACTTTCCCAACTGCTTAGGGGAAGTGTTCTGCACACAGTAAGCACTCAATAAATGCCATTGATTGATCGATTATTCGGTAAAGTTCTTTGCATATTTCAACAATCCTAGGAGGTAGTGGTAGGATTTATTGGCCATCCACTTGGTACGGTACACTGTACTAGGTGCTTAAGAGGTAAAGAATAACCCAGTGACATATTCCCTGCCCTCAAGGAAGGCAAGAAGAAGTGTTCACTATAGCATAGCTAGGGAAAGTGAGGTTCACGCTTTCCCTTAAGGTCATATAGTGAGGAAGCCAATATTCAAATTCAAATTTAGGCATCAAAACTTGATGGTAGAAAACCACACAGAGCAGAATATTATTTGATCGATCCCTAGTATCGGCTGAGTTGGTATTATCCCTGTCCCACAAAGAGCTTACAGTCTAGAGTGGGGGAGATGGACATTAAAATAAATTACAGATAGCGGAAATGACAGAGTATAAGGATATATGCATGAGTGCTGTGGAGCTGGGGTGCTTAAGGGGTACAGACTCAAATATACAGGTGAGACAGAAGGGTGGGCGAGTAGGGGAAATGAGGGCTTAGTCAGCTAGCGGGCAGTAAGATGAGGTCACCTAGTGGAAAGCGCACTGCCTGGGCATCAGAAAGACCTGGGTTCTAATCCCGGCTCTTCCACTTGTCTGCTGTGTGACCTCAGGCAAGACAGTCCACTTCTCTGGGCCTCATTCCCCTCATCTGTAAAAATGGGGATTAAGACTGGGAGCCCTATGTGGGACGGGGATTGTGTCCAACCTAGTTATCTTGTATCTACCCCAGCCCTTAGAACAGTGCCTGATAGCAGTAAGCGCTTAAACACCCTAATTATTATTAATACTTCAGGATACCGCAGAGTATGCCTTGGTACAAGAAGCAACGTGGCCTATTGGAAAAGAGCACAGGGCTGGGAAAAAGGGGACCTGGGTTCTCATCTGTAAAATATGGATTAAATACCTGTTCTCCCTCCTATTAAGCCTGTGAGCCCCATGAGGAATAGGGTTTCTGTCTGATCAGATTGTATTATATCTACCTATTAATAATAATAATAATAGTAATACCTGTGGTTTTTGTTAAGCCCTTACTATGTGTTGAGCACCGTTCTAAGCACTGGGGAAGATAAGTAGGAGGGAGAACAGGATTGAATCCCCATTTTACAGATGAATCCCCATTTTACATATGAGTTAACTGAGGCCCAGAGAAGTTAAGTGACTTGCCTACGGTCACATATAAGGCACGGAGCAGATCCGGGATTAGAAAAAAGGTCCTGGGATTCCTGGCCTATGCCCTTTCCACTAAACCACGCCGCTTCCAGAGTTCTTAGCACAGTGCTTGGCACATAAAATGTGCTTAATAACTATCACAATTACCACCACGAAGAGCTGCTCACTCGAAACTGCTTGGCGTCAATGTTCATTTTACCTTGAAGCTGTTCAAGTGGCAGAATTAGACTCCTGTCCGGGGGAATATAGCGTAAAATGACCGTCAGCTCTCCTTTGTATTCAAGTCCAACATCTGTGGCCACGTCCATCTGGCAGAGAGGAGAGAAGAAAGGCTTTTACGATCTCATCTTTCAACGGCCCAGGGTGAACCACAGTATATGGTTGGAGCAGAGACCCTCTGCCGCTCAATGAGGTGATTTCTGGCTCCAACCATTTTGAGAGATGATTCAGACCAAAATGGCCAGAAGCAGAAAAGCTGAGAGGATCTCATGGGGAAATTACCACCCAAACCTTTAGCCCCGAAATGACGGTCATCTTGAACTGCGATAGAATCCGCGCTGCCCTGTGGGATCACGAAATAGTCATAGTGTTTATGAAGTGCTTACTGTGGGCAGCGTTCTACTAAGCACTGGGAAAGAACACACAGATGGGAGACCAGGCAGAATTGACAATGTTATTCTGAAACCTCTTTGTCTGTCTTTGGTATGGCCTAGAATGAGAAGTTTCTCAAGGCGTTATTTATTTGTTGTTTTATGGTATTTGTTAAATGCTTACTATGTGCCAGCCACTGTTACTAAGCACTGGGGTAAGTACAAGCTAATCAGGTTGGACACAGTCCATGTCCCACATGGGGTTCACAGTCTTAATCCCCATTTTACAGATGAGGCATCGAGGACCTAAAGAATAAAGTGATTTGCCCGAGGTCACCCGGCAGACAAGTGACCAAGTAGGGATTAGAACCCAAGCCCTTCTGACTCCCAGGCTCGTGCTCTACCCAGTAGGCCAGGCTGCTTCTCTAATTACCCTACATGTGCAAGTCAAGAAAACAATAACAATCTTTCACGCAAAAGAATTCATTGAACACTTACTCTGTTCTGAGCACTGTCCTAAGTGCTTTAGGCTAGTACCTCTAGATTGTAGCCCGTCTCTAAACCGTAAACTCAATATGGCCAGGGAATGGGTCTGCTAATCCTGTTGTACCCTCCCACACTCCTAGTGCAGTGCTCTGCACATAGTAGGCGCTCAGTAAATACCACCGATCCCCCGAATACAACAGAGCAAGTAGGCATAATTTCTGCCACAGTGTTTACAGTCTAGTGCAGCATGGATCCAAATTCATAATGTATTACTTTTAGGCATCGTTAATTAATCTCTCAAAATTAAATGTGGGCATAAAAGGAATTTATGAAAAACCAGGGCTATTTCAAGCAGTCGGTGGTATTTGAATGCTTACTGTGTGCAGAGTATTGTATCAAGGGCTTGGGAATGTACCATACGGTAGAGTTGGCAGACATGAACCCTGTCCACAGGAGCTTAAAGTCTCCCCCTTTTGCCCCACAACTTTGATGTCTTAGAGAGACAGCAGGACAGAGTAGCTTTTCAGTCACTTATTTTTACTGAACTCCTCAGGAGATCCGTGACGGAGAAACGGCTGAATTGTGTCACATTGTCAAACGAATTGGCTTTAAAGCACACAGTCAGCTCAACCCCTCCCACCTCACCTCAGTGATCTCTTATTCCAGCCCAGCCCGCACACTCCGCTCCTCTAGAGCCAGCTTGCCCACTGTGCCCTGATCTCGTCTTTCTCGCCGCCCTTTTCCACAACCTACCCCTAGCCTTGAATTCCCTCCTCCTCTATCTGTGCCAGACCTCCCCTCTCTCCTCCTTCAAAACCTTATTAAGGTCACATCTCCTTCAAGAGGGCTTCCCCAGTTAAGCCCTCTTTTCTCTGGCTCCCTCTCCTTTCTGTGTCATCCTTGAACTTGCAATTTGCAGTTCACCCCACCCTCAACCCCTCAGCACTTATGTACGTATCTATAAGTCGCATATTATAAAGTATTTATTTCTATAAATGTCTGTCTCCCCGCTCTAGACTGTAAGTTCACTGTGGGCTTACTCTGTTGTACTCTCCCACATCCTTAGTACAGTGATCTGCACACAGTAAGCACTCAAATACAACTGATGGATTTCTGGAGCCCCAAATGGAAGACAATTGGCGTAGCATGAATATAGTCCGGTGCTGTGCACACACATTCGATATCTGTTGAGTGCTTACTGTGTGCAGAGCACTGTCCTAAGCGCTCGGGAAGGTACAATACAGCAGTGTAAAGAGAGAATCCCTGCCCACAACGAGCAATGAATACAACTGAATGAATAGCATGACCTTTAACACAGCATCAACTGATTTATGTCACAACTTGAGAAGTATGATCTTTTGCACACTAAGCAAATATTTCTGACTTACATCTGCACCGCTGGCAGTGAGGTTACAGAAGAATGTTGAAAGAGGGAAATGTCATCTGGAGCACTTAGCGCCAGGAGCAGAAATGGGGTGTAGTAGCTGATTACTGAAGCAGCGGGTAGAAACAGTGTGGCTTAGTGGAAAGAGCACGGGCTTGGGAGTCAAAGGTCGTGGGCTCTAATCCCATCTCTGCCACTTATCAGCTGTGTGACTTTGGGCAAGTCACTTAACTTCTCTGTGCCTCAGTTACCTCAGCTGTAAAATGGGGATTAAGACCGTGAGCCCCACCTGGGACTACGTGATTACCTTGTATCTACCCCCGTGCTGAGAACAGTATTCGGCACACAGTAAGCGCTTAACAAATACCATCATCGTTATCATTACTGATGAAAACATCCCGTATTCACCATCACTAAAGCTCCCATTTACCTTAGATCGAGCACTAGGAATTTGCCAACAACATTTTCGTGGACTTGGGTGTCCTATGCCTCTAATGCAGCATTATCTGCCCTTGCATACAGTTATTTTGTACTTTTCCAAGTCCTAGTACAGTGCTCTGCAAACAGGTCAGCACTTAATAAATACCACCGATTGATTCATTCGCAAGCACCAGAAGATTAAATGTAGGAAATAAACAAAATAGGCAGCTGTGGATATTTAATTACTAGATGAGAGGGCTCTTCATCCACCCACAGATAAACCATTTCATTTAAACAAGCCTTTGGGAATGTAACTGGAGTATTTTCTAGCACCACTCGGTTCATTTTAAAGTAATCATGAGCCCATGGCAAATGGTTGGGCCATCACGACATGTGGGAACCAGATCAAAATAACCCAAGGCAAAGCACACACTCTCAGCAAGCTAGAATTCTGTACATCGTTTGAAGCTGAATGATTTCTACTTCGGGCTCTAGATTCAACACAAAAGTATTTGCCGGATCTTTAGAAAAATACCCTAGTCAGTGTCGATTTTAAAACGATCGGCCTGTTTCTTCGCTACGTATGACTCCTGGGGATACGTGGGTGGTCTTTTACTGAAAATCATTCTTTTACCGCTACATAACACGTATTTCAAGAGGCAAGTTAATTCAGGTTGGGAATAATCAGTGTGTCTGGAAATCTCTGGTGAATGTTACACTGGACAACTATATTTCTCTGTCTCTTTCGCCTTAGGTTTATCAGGGTTTAAGGGCTTTAACTGATCTTGGGATATCAGAGACACTGTTCTAGGGATTTCACTTAGATTAGTTCAGCAATTCACTTGCAAATAAAAGTGAGTGGCTTTCAAAAGAGACCCTTGAAAAGAGGAGATTTTAAAATTGAATCTCCAGAACCCCCCAAAGAAACGAGCAGAAAGAACAGATAGAATTAATTTCAACTCAGCATTTCTAAATGGAATTAAGTAGGCCTACAGGAAAGAGAACGTCACATTAAAGACCAAGTTTTTACAGTATGATTCCCAGATATTAACTAAATACAGCTGAGTTGGACCAGAAGAAGCTAATGGTAAGAGTTCAGCTCAGGCGGTAAGAGGACTTGGCTTCTAATCCTGGCTCTGCCATTTATCTGCTGTGTGACCTTGGGCAAGTCGCTTCCCTGCGCCTCGGTTTCCTCAGTCTCCCTCTCCCTTAGACTTGTGAGACAGTGACCGAGTCCGATCTGTTTATTTTGCATCTTCATCAGTGCTTAGTATAGTTCTTGGCACATAGTAAGCACTTTTAAATGCCAAAATCCTAATTATTATTCAGGGAGAGACTTTGAGAGATTAAAGCTGTTCTGCCTCTGTATCTCCAAAAGTTGAGTCCCAGAATTGTTAATTGGTTTGTGTTTCTCTCCAGCCCTTGAATTCTGAGTTCCCTGTGGGCAGAGAACCCAGTAATCGATTTTTCTCTTTATATCACCAGGTGTGAACGCTGAAGCTCTATAAATCATTTTGCAACCGGATGAGTTAGCAGAAATGCTACCTCAGATCTCTTTTCCAAGCCAAGAACAGGGAGGAAGTTCATTATTATGCTGTGGCGTCTTACAGGCCGAACACAAAGCCTTGATTAGAACTCGGATCTTAAAAGGAAAATGATTCAGTTTTAGGTTTAGGTGCTGTGGCGACATTGATTCAAAGAGACGTCGCCTTTCGTGGAGTGGCCGCTGCTTATATGGAGAAGCAACATAGCCTGGTGGAAAGAGAAAGGGCCCAAGAGTCAGAGGGCCTGGATTCTAATCCTGAGCTCTGCCACTTGCCTGCTGTAGGTCCCTGGTAAAGTCACTTTACTTCCCCGGGACTTATCTGAAAAACAGGATTCCATACCTGTTCTCCCTCCCCGTTAGACTGTGAACCCCATATAAGGCGGGGTCTAAGCCAGGGACTGTGTCCAACCTGATTATCCTGTATCTACCCCAGTGCTTAGCAGAGGATTTGACAGAGTAAACACTTAAAAATTTACCTCCATTGTTGTTTTAGTTGCTGGCACTAGGGAAAACCACATGCACTGAAAGCAACATGCATTAGGCAATGTAACGTAACGACACTAATCGGAAGCTTTTGTGGAGAGAGCACAGGTCTGGGAGTCAGAGGACCGGGTCCTAATCTCGGATCCTCCATTTATCTGCTGTGTGACTTGGTCAAGTCCCTTCCCTTCTCTGTGCCTCAGCTACCTCATCTGGAAAATGGGGATTAAGACAGTGAGGTCCATGTGGGCCGGGGACTGAGTTCACCCTAAATCATTTCGTATCTACCTCAACTCTTATGACAAGTGCCTGGCACTTCTTGGCCCAGTGGACAGAGCGGGGGCCTGGGAGTCAGAACCTGGGTTCTAATCCTAGCTCTGCCACATGTCTCATGGGTGACCTTGGGCAAATCACTTCACTTCTCTGTGCCTCAGTCACCTCATTTATAAAATGGAGATTAAAACCGTGAGCCCCGTGTGGGACATGGACTGTGTGCAACCTGATTATCTGGTACCTACTCCTGCACTTAATTCAGTGCCCGGAACACAGGAAGCACTTAACAAATACCATAAAAAAAGAAAAAAATTGGCGGGGCCGCTCAGCGTTGCGGAAAGAGAGCGGCCCTAGGGAGGAGTCGGGTGACGAGGACTCCGTCCCAGCTCCGTCCCTAGCCTGATAGGTGACCTTGGCTTCATGTCTCAGTTACCCAAGCCTCAGTGTTCCCATCTGAAAAATGGGTATAATAAATACCTCATAACGGGAATGTCATGAAGACACAAATGACCTAAGTAATGGTGAAACCACCCTGTTCGCAAAAGCACTATCTTCTAGACTGTGAGCCCTTTGTTGGGTAGGGATTGTCTCTGTTGCCGAATTGTACTTTCCAAGCGCTTAGTACAGTGCTCTGCACACAGTAAGCGCTCAATAAATACAATTGAATGAATGAAATCAAGATATGACTGTGATTTTCACCAACACCCTCTTTTGTTACCGGTGAAGTGGACATGGAGCTGCTTAATGTTTTTTTTCCAAGACAACCAGGTATTATCATAAGCTAATTCAGGCACCGCCACCAGCGGCCTTCCAAACTCATTATGGGCTCTCCGCTTCAGAGATGGGCAGCTTCTGCACACTGCACGATCGGTAGACGGCAGGCTATCAGGACGGAGATTTCATCCAGCATCTCTTGCTTCAGTTACTCCACCATCACCCTTCACTTGCTGGGTGCCAATTGAGCCCTAATGATCTTGCAGGATATTATGCAGATGAGCTCAAAATGGAGAAGCGGAGCCTACGCTGGCGGGGCTGTTTATTTCATAATGAGGAATCAGAACGACTAGGCCTTGAAGATCCAGAAACCACCGATAATTCTTTCCTTTGGCTCATGCCAAGAAACACCTGGGGTCTTATTTCTTTGAGCAGACGTTCATGTGTCTTAGCTTGATAAAGACGGAGGAGGAAATTGGAAAATCTCAAGTGTTTTTAAAATACCATAATTCCCTTTACCAAAGCAAATTAAAGGAGGTAATGGAGGAAATTATCCAGACAATTCAGGCCCGCCCAAATAGAATTCAGGAAGACGGAAAAATTAACCATCATTACGGTGCCGGTTAAGCACTTATTATGTGATTAAGCCCTCTTTTCCCAACTCCCTCTCCCTTCTGTGTTGTCTATACACTAGGACTCATACCCTTTGGGCATTTTTTATTCCCTCCACCTTCAGCCCCACAGCACTCGTGTACACATCTGTCATCTATTCATTCACGTTAATGTCTGTCTCCCCCTCTAGACTGTAAAGTCGTTGTGGGCAGGGCATGTGTCTGTTTACTGCTGTATTATCCTCTCCCAAGCACATAGTACAGTGCTCTGCAAACGGTAAGCACTCAATAAATACCACCGGTTGATTGATTTAGCACTGGGGTAGATGAAATACAATTAGATTTGACACAATCCCTGATCCACACGAGACACACTCTGCCTAAGGGAGAGGGAGAGCAGGTGAGGAAACAGAGATTTGGAGAAGTTGAAGTTTGTCCCTGAGCTGTCTAGATGGTCTAAAAATCTTCAGCAGATACGGATACATGAAAATGTTAGCAGAAGTTGTTATGAAAACCCTACTGGAATTTGCTCTAACTATTCTCTCCTTATGAGAAGCAGCATGGGGTGGGTAGAACACGGGTTTGGGATTCAGAAGGTTGTGGGGCTCTAATCCCGGCTCTGCTACTTATCTGCTTTGCGTCCTGGGCCAAGTCACTTCACTTCTCTGGGCCTCAGTAACCTCATCAGTACCTCATCTTTGAGCCCGACAAAGGACAAGCACTGTTTCCAACTTGATTTGCTTGTATCCACCCCAGTGCTTAGTACAGTACCTGGCACATAGTAAGCGCTTAACAAATACCATCATCATCATCCCTCCTTTCTGACATCTGTAAACATGCATTACTCCTGTAAGCAGCGTGGCCTAGTGGAAAGAGCATGGACTTGGGAGTCGGAGGACCTGGGTTCTAATCCCTGATTACCTAGCACTTAGAACAGTACTTGGCACATAATAAGCACTTAAACGCCACCATTTTCATCATTATTATTACTTCTATTTCCTTTTCCTTTTTAAAAAATAATAATAGTATTTGTTAAGCTCTGACTACGTGCTAAGCACTACTTAGAAGAGAAGCAGCATGGCCTAGTAGATAGAGCACGGGCTTGGGAGTCAGAAGGACCTAGATTCAATCTCGGCTCCGCCACTTGCCCGCTATGTGACCTTGGGCAAGTCACTTCGTTTCTCTGGGCCTCAGTTACCTCAACTGGAAAAATGGCGATTACTACCGTGAGTCCCATGTGGGACAGGAACCATGGCCAACCTGACAACCCTGTGATTACCCTAGAGCTCAATACAGTGCCGGCATATAGTAAGTGCTTTATCGGTACCATTTAAAAAAGAAAAAAAAAGAGATAATCAGAGCAGACAGAGTCCTTGGCTCACATGGGGCCCTAAGGGGAGAAAGAACAGGGATTTAATCCCCTGAAAAACTCATCAGGAAACTGAGGCACTGTGCGCTTTCCACTAGGCCATGCTGCCTCTCAGGCCCTGCCCCAATTCAATGCCTAATCCTACTCACAGTGCACCATTAGGTAACAATGATAATAATGATAATAATTATGGTATTTGGTAAGCTCTTACTATGTGCCAGGTGCTGTAATAATAATAATAATGATCGAGGCATTTGTTAAGCACTTACTCTGTGCCGGGAACTGTACTAAGCACTAGGGCAGATAATAGCAAATTGGGTTTGACACGGTCCCTGTCCCACATGAAGCTGTCGGTCTTAATCCCCGTTTTCCAGATGAGGGTACTGAGGCCCGGAGTAGTGAAGTGACTTGTCCAATGTCACAGAGCAGACAAACGGCAGAGCCGGGATTAGAACTCCAGAGGCTTCTATCTCCGAGGCCTGTGTTCGATCCATTAGGCCACGCTACGGTACTAAGCGCTGGGGAGGGCACAGCTAATCGGGTTGGACACGGTCCCCGTCCCCCAGGACAACTGACCCCGACGGGAATCCCACCTTCGGTTGAAGCGTGAACCACTCGTCGCTCGGGTGGTCAAAGTCCCACGAGTCGAAAGGAATCTCCACCTCTCCGAGGAAGCTGTTGCGTCCAAACCGGTCGTGATGCCAGACGGAGAGCTGCAAGGTACGCTTCGCCAGCTGCGTCTGGCTGATGGTGTACTAGGAAACGATAGACGGAAACAAACGGGACTCCGTCAGGCCCTTCTCGGTGTGTTCGGGGAATGTGTCTGCTTATTATTGTATTGTCCTCTCCAAGGGCTTAGTACGGTGTTCTACACACAGGAAGCGCTCAATAAATATCCCCGAATGACAGCCCCGTGCCCTCCCTCCGAGGGGAGGACGCGTGTGCCTCTGGGTGAGTTCAGCTTTCAATTGGCATTCCTCTAGCATAATGGCTGATTAAATAAGTAGTTGCCCAGTGAGGCGAAACTACGTGGGAAGCGAATGTGTCTACCAACTCTTTCATTCAGTCAGTCGTATTTATTGAGCGCTTACTGTGCATGGAGAACTGTACCAAGTGCTTGGGAGAGTACAGTACAACAATATACAGACACCTTCCCTTCTCACAGTGAGCTTATAGTCAAGGGGGAGACAGACATTAATATAAATGAATGGCAGATATGGACATAAGTACCGGGCAGCTGGAAGTGGGAGGGATGAATAAAGGGAGCAAGTCAGGCAATGCAGAAGGGAGTGGGAGAAGAGGAAAGGTGGGCTTAGGGAAGGCCACTTGGAGGAGATGTGCCTTCATTAAAGTTTTGAAGGCGGGGAGAGGAATCGTCTGTCAGATATGAAGAGGGGGGTCGTTCCGGGCCAGAGGCAGGATGTGGGCGAGAGGTCGGCGGTGAGACGGATGAGATCGAGGTACAGGGAGAAAGTTAGGGATAACTCTGTAATGCTCTACTCTCCCGAGCGCTTAGTACGGTGCTCTGCACACAGTAACCGCTCAAGAAATACACTTGATTGATGGATGAATACATGATAGTTAAGAGAAGATGAGCTTAAATAAAAATAACTCCAAGATATGGGGAAACAACAAACAACAAATAGGCACATTTAAGTGAAATGGATACTGGGAGAGCTCAGAGTGATTATGTACAGAGCGAATACCTTGGTCTTTCTTCTCTAACCATTACAGTTGTTCCCTAAAGTTTAACTAAAGCTTTCCACCACTTCACCCCTCTGTCTTAATTACTGATCATTATTTCCTTAAGAACAGTCGTAAAACACTATCATCCCCTTTTATAATAATTGTGGTGCTCGTTAAGTGCTTACAATGTGCCAAGCACCAAGTTAATCGGGCTGGATAAGGTCCCTGTCCCACATAGGGCTCACATTCTTAACCCCCATTTTACAGATGAGATAACTGAGGCCCAGAGAAGTGAAGTCACAAAGTCACACAGCAGGCAAATCGATACTAGAACCCAGGTCTCTACTCCCAAACCTGTGCTCGTTGTGGGCAGGGAATGTGGCTGTTATATCGTTATATTTTACTCTCCCAAAGGCTCAAAACATCGCTCTGCACAAAATAAGCACTCAGTAGAGAAGCAGCGTGGCTCACTGGAAAGAGCCCGGGCTTTGGAGTCAGAGGTCATGGGTTTGAACCCCGGCTCTGCCACTTGTCAGCTGTGTGACTTTGGGCAAGTCACTTAACTTCTCGGTGCCTCAGTTACCTCATCTGTAAAATGGGGATGAAGACTGTAAGCCCCACGTGGGATAACCTGATTCCCCTGTGTCTACCCCAGCGCTAAGAACAGTGCTCGGCACATAGTAAGTGCTTAACAGATACCAACAAAAAAAAAATAAATGCGATTGATTAATTGAGAGCCCTAACTTCTTTATTTATATTGTCTGTCTCCCCCCAGACTGTAAACTCACTGTGGGCAATTCCCTGTGTACTCTCCCAAGCTCTGCACACAGACCGTGCTCAATAAATGCCATAGATTTATTAACAAATGCCCCAATTAATTAGGACCTTACCTTTAGCATTTCATTAAATTCTGGATTGGTGCCCGTTCTGATTTTGGTCTTTCGTTTATTACTGCGAGACTTGTCAGGAAGGAGGTATGACTTGACGTAGCTGAAAATAAATCAATATTCCCAGGGAGTAAGTCTTCAGAAACATCGACTGTATTTTGAAACAAATTCACCAAGCAGAGCAACGTAGATCAGAGGGATCTAGCTCGGTGAGTCTATCCACGCGCAAAGGATGAGAGACGAGGAAAATCAACGACGACACCTGGAATCTGCACCCTTTTATGTTTAGCACATCCCCAGCCCACAACGAGCTTACAGTTTAGAGAGGGAGACAGGCGTTGGTATCAACAAATGAATTACAGGTATATTCCTTAGGGCAGAGGTGGGGGTGTATGTAAATAAAGGCAGCAGATCGGGGTGATGCAGTAGGGAGTGGCTTTGGAGAAGTCACTTCACTTCCCTATTGCCTCAGTTCTCCCATCTGTAAAATGGGGATTAAGACCGTGAGCCCCACGTGGGACAACCTGGCTATTTTGTATCTACCCCAGGGCTTAGAACAGTGCTAGGCACAAAGTAAGCACTTAACAAGGGAAAGGAAAAGAGGGCTTAATCGGGGCAGCCTCTTGGAGGAGTTGTGCTTTCAATAAGGTTTAAATAGGGAGAGTCACTGTCTGTCGGATTTGAGGAGGGAGGGTGTTCCAGGCCAGAGGCAGGATGTGGGCCAGAAGTCGGAGATGAGAGAGACACGATCAGGGTACGGCGAGAGGGTTAGCGTTAGAGGAGTGAAGTGCGTGGGCTGGGTTGGAGCAGGAGAATAGCGAGGTGAGGTAGGAAGGGGCAAGGAAATTGAGGACTTTAAAGCCGATGGTGAGGAGTCTGTGTTTGACGTGGAGGTGGATGGGCAACCACCGGCGGTTATTCAGAGGTGGGGAAACGTGGAATGAACGTTTTTGTCGAAAAATCATCTGGGCAGCAGAGTGAACGGGAGTGGGGAGAGATGGGAGGCAGGCAGCAAGGAGAACAGTAATCAAAGATAAGTCTTTGGATTCACATGGTAGCAGTTTGAACGGAGAGGAAAGGGAGAATTTTAGTGACGTTTTGAAGCTCGGGCCAACAGGATTTAGTAATAGATTAGTAATAGATTGAATAGGTAGGTTGAATGAGAGAGATGAATCAAGGATAACGCCAAAGTTACAAGCTTGTGAGACAGGAAGGAGGGTGGGGCCATCTAATAATAATAATGTTGGTATTTGTTAAGCGCTTACCATGTGCCCAGCACTGTTTTAAGCACTGGGGTAGATACAGGGTAATCAGGTTGTCCCATGTGAGGCTCACAGTTAATCTCCATTTTCCAGATGAGTTAACTGCGGCACCGAGAAGTGAAGTGACTCGCCCGCAGTCACACAGCTGACAAGTGGCAGAGCCGGGAGTCGAACCCATGACCTCTGACTCCGAAGCCCAGGCTCTTCCCACTGAGCCACGCTGCTTTCTCATCTATAGTGATGGGAAAGTCAAGGGGTTTGACTTAGGACAGGGTTTGGTTGGAAAGATAAGTTTTATTTTGGACAGGTTAAGTTTGAGGTGACGGGATGACATCCAAGTAGAGATGTCCTGAAGGCAGGGAGAAATGAGAGTCTGAAGAGAGGGAGAGAGATCAGGGTTAGGAGACGTAGACTCGGGAATCACCTGCCCAGAGGTGGGAGTTGCAGCCGCGGGAGCAAATCAGTTCTTCGAGGGAGCTGGTCTAGATGGAGAATAGAAGGGGACCCAGAACTGAACCTTGGGGGACTCCCAGAGTTAGGGGGTGGGAGGCAGAGCAAAGTCACTTTATCATTTTCTCAACTCCTTGGGGAACTTGAAATATCAGGCCTCAGAATGAATATTCTGCTTGGATCCTCAGACGTGGCCCTGATAGATTTCTAAGCAAGATAGGCCATTGTACACCTCAATTCTGCACATAACTCTCTCTTTCCCTCCATACCCTTTCTCCCTGCCACTGAATATACGTCCCCAGGCACATTCCCATCTTCTCTGCAGTCACCAGCGTGACTTAATAGAAAGAGCACAGGCTTGGGAGCCAGAGGTCGTGGGTTCTAATCCTGACTCCGCCACTTGTCAGCTGTGCGACTTTGGAGAAGTCACTTCACTTCCCTATTGCCTCAGTTCCCTCATCTGTAAAATGGGGATTAAGACCGTGAGCCCCCATGTGGGACAACCTGGCTACTTTGTATGTACCCCAGCGCTTAGAACTGTGCTAGGCACATAGTAAGCACTTAAATACCATCATTATCATTATTATTAGTGGAAAGAGCACAGGCTCGGGAAGTCAGAGGATGTGGGTACTAATTCCGGCTCTGCCAGTTGTCTGCTGTGTGACCTCAGAAGAGCCACTTCACTTCTCTGTGCCTCAGTTGCCTCCTCTGTAAAATGGGGATTAAGACTGTGAGCCCCACATCGGACCACCTGATTACCTTGCATCTACCCCAGTGCTTAGAACAGAGCTCGGCACACAGTAAGATCTTAAATGCCATAATTACTACCACCAACTCTTCAGGGCAATAGGGATACTGAACCCCATATCTGGGGGCTTCTGGAACCGGTCCGTTGGAACCCTCAAATCGGCCATTCATCAAGGAAGAGGGCTGAGGAGCAGAGTTTTGGGGAGCTTCTTGGGGAGCTAATTCTGTCCTCACCCCATTTGGGGGGCAGCGTCCTTGTCGCCCATAGCAACAGGTAACCTCTCCAACGTAAACTGCCTTTTACACGTCTCTCCCTCCGTCGCATCACTACATCCCCACCTTCCAAATGCACCTCTTTATTCAGAGAATGAGTTCAAAGATCGGACGCTTGAAAACACTCAGGGAAGGCTGAACATCAGGGCCTTCGGTCTCAAATCGTGCTGAGCGATGACATCAAGGTAACCACGGTAACGCCCACTCTGAAATTTAGGGGGTGTTTTCCAATGGAATCGAGGCAGACCCTAGGACGCCATTTTACAAAAACCAAGGTGGGGCACCCCGAAGAATAATAAAACCATTTCTCCCTGAGGACATTTGAGATAGTCAAAGGAACGAATGGTGTGCTTACGCATATGTCCTCTGTTTCTTTTCGTCAGCCACGGCCAGGTTTCTACAGTTCTTTACTAGGATGTAGAGCCCTCCGGTTTTGTAGCAGTAGCTGATATGGAGAAGGATCTCACCGCTGACCTTCACGTTGCCATAGTCCCCGGTTTCGCTGTAAACACTCATCGTGCTGTTAAGGCTGGTCTGGAATAAACAAGATGAGAGGAGTCCGAGCCTGCTCCAGTGACCCCATTGCAGAAACGGCTTTTTCTCTTAATTGGGGCTTTGAAAGGCCCAACTCCTTCCACATGCAACACTCGGTGGTGGGGAAGGAAGCAGTCAAGGCTTCTGCTCCTTCCCCTCCTTTAGTTTATGGTTTTTTAAGCGCTTACTATATGCCAGGCACTAAAACAAACGTTGGGATAGCAGCTTTTGGTGAACCAAAATCCTCAGGTGGGCTGGCGATCTGTGTCCTGACTTCAGGGGTGGAATTCTAATAATAATAATAGTAATAATAACAACTGTGGCATTTGTTAAGTGCTTAAAATGTACCAAGCTCTGTTCTAAACACTGGGGTAGATAACAAGCTAATCAGGTTGAGCCCCTGTCTTATTTTAGGAATGGAGAAGTGACTTGACCAAGGTCACGCAGCAGATAAGGGGCAGAGCCCACATTAGAACCCACATCCTTCTGACTCTCAGGGCCGCGATTGTCTTATTTAAAACAAAGGTTGGTGAAAAATCAAGTGAGCCTGATCTCCCCACGGAGGAGGGAGTGAACAGCTTATTTCGGAGTGGTTCATTGGCTTTCTGGAGTGTGAGGTAGCCATTACCTCCTCCCAATAATTACTCCCCGAAGTTATAAGTTTGATGGGGGGTCTAGTGGAGTCAGAGGACGCGGGTTCTAATGCCAGCTGTGCCCTATGTCTGTTGTGTGACCTTGGGCAAGTCACTTCACTTCTCTGTGCCTCAGTTCCCTCAACTGTGAAATGGGGATTAAGTCTGTGAGCTTCACGAGGGAACCGGACTGTGTCCAACCTGATTAGCTTGTATCTACCCCAGCGCTTAGTATAGTGCCTGGCACATACTAATACCATTAAAAGGACAGACAAAAAACACTGCATAGATTTCACACTGACATTTCAGCACCGATAAATCAATAAATGCAATACTCTACAATGGGCGAGCTGAGGGGGAAAATCACACACACATTCCCTCTCACAAATTAAAATAAAAGAAAGTTATTCAGGAGGAAGAGTCTTTGTTTCCTTCCCACTCCCTGCCAAAACGTCTGGCACAAGTAGGACTCCAGAGAGGGAAACAGAGTCAATCAACTGGAGGTATTTACGGAGCACCTACTGAGGTGTTAAACACTGCCTTCAGCGCTTTGGAAGAACACAGCAGAAGCAGAAGGAAAGCTAGAGGACTCACAGTGTCTGGATCCACCTCAGGCACATTTAGGCAGGTCCATTTCCTGTCAGAATCGGCAGGGGATGTCTTAAAGGAAGGAATGATAGAGGTGGAGGGAAAAGAGCATTAGAGAGGCAGCAAGAACTCAGAGGAGCGATGAAAAGGCTGGAGAGAGCTCAAGCGGGTACAAGGGTAGGTGCGTTTCACACAACGGGTTACGTATGTCCAGCTTCTCCACACGGTATACTGGCTGAATCCAGCGGGAAGATGTGGGAAGCCAAGTCATTGGTAATCTTTCGCTCATTTCTAATCAGAAACAAGGAATAGGGTCTCAAAACACATACTTACTACAGCTTTTCATCCTCAGTGGAATTGAAACATTGGTAAAAGTGGCTCAACTCTTTTTTTTCCCCCAGAATCCAAGAGGACGACTTGGTGACGCTTTTGTAGACCTTTTTTCGGCAGGTTAGGTACTACAACAGGGTTGGCTAAAAATATTACTAGTGGAACTTATGTAACCCAATAAGGGCAGGAGAGAGCTCAACCAGCTATTGTTTTGATCACTGTTATTAGAATCGACTGGGCAAAATGCAGAAGCAATGAAGTTCTATATTCCACCACCTTTTCAGGTCAGTAGGGAAGCATGAGTATTGTTATTTTTGGAACTATCCCGTAGCCTGACAAAATATTTTCATTCCCGGTAGACCAAATATAAAATGTGTACTTGGGCATTTGTTTAATTTTATTTGTCAATTCCAATCTGTGGATAGCCTAAATGACAATCGGGAAAAAAAGGCACAACTAAGTCCCTAAGCAACTTTATCGCTGCAATAAATGCTTCATTGACTGAATTAAACGATCCACTGAAAGTTCTGGTTGATTCATTTTTGTCATTTAAAAATTGTTTTACGTAGGTTTGTATATTCGTGAATTTATTCCGAAAGCCATAGCAGGTAACCCACTGTTAATACTCAAATGCTTCCCGTTGACTGAAAGCAGAAGAATGCATAAAATTTGGGTTTTTAAAACTAGTCCACGCCCTGCCTAATGGAGATAGGTAAGGATGCTATCGATGTTAGTTTTGCCAATCTTAATTCCATTTTAAACTGGCTAACTGAACCAAAAGGCACAGATATTACTTCTTGTTTCATAAGATTTCAATAATAATAATAGAGCCCAGGCCTAGGAGTCAGAAAAACCTGGGTTCTACTCCTGCTTCGGCCACTCGTCTGCTGCATGACCTTAGGCGAGTCACTTAACTTCTCTGTGCCTCAGTTACCTCATCTGTAAAATAGGGATTAGGGCTGTGAGCTCCATGTGAGCTCCAACTCAAATTGCTTGTATCCATTCCAGTGCTTAGTACAGTGCCTGGTACGCAGCAAATACCACTAATTTGCAATAATTTGAGTGTTTACTATTATTATAATTGCAATAATAATAATAATAATAATAATGACAGTTAAGTGATTACTATGTGCCAAGCACTGTCCTAAGCACTGGGGTAGATACAAGGGAAGCAGTATGGCCTAGTGAAAAGAGCAGGGGCCTGCGAGTCACAAGACCTAGATTCTAATCCCGGCTCTGCCACTTACCAGGTGAGTGACCTTGAGCAAATCACTTAATTTCTCTGTGCCTCAGTTCCCTCATTGGCAAAAATAGGGACTGAATACCTGTTCTCCATCCAACTCAGACTGTGAGCCCCTTGGGAGATCTAATTATCTTGTTCCTACCTCTGTGCTTACTACAGTGCTTGCCACAGAGAAAAGTGCTTAATAAATCCAACAATTATTATTACTACTACAAGATCATCAAGTTGGATAGAGCCCCTTGATTCATTCACTTGATTCATTGAGCGCTTACTGTGTGCAAACCATTGTACTAAGCGCTTGGGAGAGTACAATATACCAATAAACAGGCACATTCTCTGTCCCCCACCCAAACCGGACAAGCTCTTTGTGGGCAGGGATCATGTCTACCAACTCTACTGTACTGTACTTTCCCAAGTGCTCACTCCAGTGCTCAGCACGTAGGAAGCGTTCACTAAATATCACTGATGGAACGATTGATCATTCGTAGACTCAACAGATTGAGGATGGTTTCTGTGCATGCAGCTGTCTGGGGGAAGGACACTGGCCCATCGTTTCAGGAGACCACAGAGATGGGGTGACCGAAGGTTTCTCCCCTGCCACACCGAAGACTCTGAAACGCTTTACAGTGCTCTTAGAGCAGCACCAGGTAACAACTGGGTCCATAAAGGCTACCAGCCAGGAATTCGGGGAGAGCCACGCCTAGAGATGAGCAGCCGGGTTGGGGAGGGACTGGGAGTCATCTGGAAGCTGATTAACACAGAGTACCAGCCCCTGGGATCAGGCCTCTAGAATGTTTGCTTAGTACAGAGCTCTGAACGTAGTAAACACTCTATAAATATGACTGATTGATGGGCTGATCAGTAACTCTGACGTGGCATCCCCCAAAGAGGACCTGGATGTGCTGGATGGGAAGAGGGAATGCCCAGGAATCTAGAGAAATGGCACGGCCTAGTGGAAAATGCATGGGCCTCGGAGCCAGAGGACTTGGGTTCTAATCCCTTTTCTGCCATTTGCCCACTGTGTGACCTTGGGCAAGTCATTTCACTTCTCACAATGTTGAAGCCAAAATGTCTAGTGAAAGGGAAGGTTACTGAAGGCACTTCACCTCCAAGAATCCTTCCCTATGCCCTCTTCTCCCACTCCCTTCTGCATCACCCTAACTTGCTCCCTTCATCCATCCTCCCTCCCACCCCCAAAGCACATATGTATATATCTGTACTTATCTGTAATTTATTAATTCATTTATGCATATTAATGTCTGTCTCCCCTCCATCCCTCTGTCAATGTGTCTCTGTTGTTATATTATACTCTCCCAAACATTTAGTACAGTGCTTTGCACACGGTAAACATTCAATAAATACAGTTGAATGTATAAATGAAAGCTACGGCCAAACTGAACATATATTAGTTGGTGGTTTATGATCTCCCCTGGCTATACCAACCTCGGATCACAGACCAGACTCCAAATACTTTTCAGGTGAGAGTGATTTTTTGTCACCCCAGAATGAGTTCTTCAACAAGGATCGCCCATTCTCAGCTCTAAACTTTTACTTCTTCGAGCTGCTCACTGAAAAGCCAGGACCCCATCGGTTAATTCCCCTACAATGGTTGGGGGGGAGGGGGGGAATGTTCCCCCAAACCGCCAACAGATCAGTCTTCTGGACAATTTCTCAGCTCTTTACTTGACCAGGATGAAATTAGCGAGCATTTCTGAGGTTAAAGCTTCTTTGCAATTGTCCCCAGACAAAGATATGGCTGCCACACCCCTCCCTTGTTTAAATGAACCCCTGGTTAGACCAGAAGGTGAGCAGGGGGAATAAAGGTAAGTGGAGAAAATATAAACGCGTTCAAGGTGAAGCTTACAGTGGAAAAGCCGCTTGCCAAACTGCTCATTTTTCTGGAGAATTGGGCAGGCCCCAATTCCTCCACATCCTCTTCGGTCTCCTCCAAGTAGTCCTGAGAGAAGGAATGGGTGTGTTAAGTGCGTGGAAGTTTCAAATCTTCCATCAGAAGCAGTTTCCTTTTTTTTTTTTTTTCTTTAAAAGCCATTTCTTTGCCTGTACGCTTGCAGTCAGGGTTAGCAGGAATTAGGAGCCTTAGACTGCGTGGCTAGAGAAGCAGCGTGGCTCAGTGGAAAGAGCCCGGGCTTGGGAGTCGGAGGTCATGGGTTCGACTCCCGGATCTGCCACTTGTCAGCTGTGTGACTGTGGGCAAGTCACTTAACTTCTCGGTGCCTCAGTTACCTCGTCTGTAAAATGGGGATTAACTGTGAGCCTCGCGTGGGACGACCTGATTACCCTGTATCTACCCCAGCGCTTAGAACAGCGCTCTGCACATAGTAAGCACTTAACAAATACCAACATTATTATCTCTCAAGCACTTAGTACAGTGCTTGGCATTATTAATCACTTAAGCAATTTCACAATTTTTATTAACCTCCCACCTCCTCGACCTGTGTTGACGCTTCTATTCCTCACTCCTCAACCCTCAGTGGTTTCAAGTTGAACAAAGGAAAGCAAAGGGTTAGCTCGCTCTCATTTCTATTCTACTGTAATGGATCAAATCAAGTCCTCTCCTTGGAATTCCACACAGCGAGGCCTGGGTTCTAATTCCGGTACCCCCATTTTCCTACTGAGTGACCCTGGGCAGGTCACTTGATGTGTCTGGGCCTCACATTTCTCATCTGTAAAATAGGATTACAAATCCGTTCTCCTTCATCCATAGAGGGCGAGCCCCCGTGTGGAACAAAAACTCTGTCTGATACACAAGGAGCCGCGTAGCCTAGTAGATAGATCCTCGGCCTGGGAGTCAGAAGGACCTGGGTTCTAGTCCTGGCCCCGCCATATGCTTTCTATGTGACTTCGGGCAAGTCACTTCAGTTCTCCAGGCTTTAGCTACCTCATCTGTAAAATGGGGATTAAGACTCTGAGTCCCACGTGGGACATAGACCGTGTCCAGCCTGATTATCTTGTATCTACCTTAGTGTTCAGTACAGTGCCCAGCACATAGTAAGCACTCAACAAATGGAGAGTTGTTGGAGAAGCAGCGTGGCTCAGTGGAAAGAGCATGGGCTTTGGAGTCAGGGCTCATGAGTTCGAATCCCAGCTCTGCCACTTGTCAGCTGTGTGACTGTGGGCCAGTCACTTAACTTCTCTGGGCCTCAGTTCCCTCATCTGTAAAATGGGGATGAAGACTGTGAGCCCCACGTGGGACAACCTGATTCCCCTGTGTCTACCCCAGCGCTTAGAACAGTGCTCGGCACATAGTAAGCGCTTAACAAATACCAACATTATTATTATTATTATAACAAATGCCATATAAAAAAGAGCGTTATGATTGCATTAAAGCCACCTCAGCACAGTGCCTGGCAAACAGTAGGTGCTTAAACACCACAAACATTATATTGAAGATACTAATTCAGTAGTATGGTAATGGTAAAGCTGGGTAAGACGCATCCATGCCGCCTTCCCAACTAAATGGAATGGAAGAAAACCCAATACTCCAGGCTTTCCAGCTCATTTAACTTACCAGATTCTCATCTAAAGCCCCGGGTACAGATCTGCTTCGGGTACTTATGGTATCATCGATTTCTTCCGAAAAAGACCCGCTCAAATCTAACTCCGATCTACTTCGATCTGGAAAGGCAAAAGAAAATGAAGTTAATTGGCATCTTTAAATCTTCGGCGACATTTTCCAGCTTAATGATTTCATTGCAGTTCCTTTTTTTCTTCAAATGGGCGATAGAAGTCGTTGGTGTCATATTTAGTACTATTGTAGAAATTATTCAAGAAGGTTACTTTAATTGTAAAATATGAAGGCAGATTTTGCAGTCTTCAGTGGACTAATTACTCTCCATTGCAATCCCAGTTCCACCACTTATCTGCTGAATGGTCTTGGGCAAGTCACTTTACTTCTCTGTGCCCCAGTTACCTCGGCTGTAAAATGGGGGTTAAGACTGTGAGACTGTTGGACAGTGTCCAACCTGATTAGCTCATATTCATTCATTCAATCGTACTGAGCGCTCACCGTATACAGAGCACTGTACTAAGCGCTCGGGAGAGGACAATACAACAACAGACACGTTTCCTGTCCGCAATGAGCTTACATCTACCCGAGCGCTTAGTACAATGCCTGGCACATAGTGCTTAACAAATACCATAGACAAAAACAAGCTTTTAGTCTACAGGATGAGATGTTACTGAATATTACAATATTTGTAAATTGGCTGCCTTACAGTAAATTCACCACGGAGATTTTCGTGGAGGGGAGGTGGGTATTTGTCAAGCACTTGCTATGTGCCAAATACTGTACTATGTGCTGAGGTAGACACAAGATAATCAGGTTGGACACAGTCCCTGTCCCTCAAAGAGCTCATGGTCTAAGCAGGAGGAAGAAGGAGCTTGGACTAGAAGAATACAGGTCTGGGAGTCAGGAGACTTGAATTCTGACACCGGTTCCACCACCGTTTTTTTTAATGGTATTTGTTAAGCACTGACTATATGCCAGGCACTGTTCTAAGTGCTGCGGTAGATACAAAATCATCAGGTTAGACACAGTCCCTGTCCCACAGAATAAGGCTCACAGCCTTATTCCCCATTTTACAGACGAGGTAACTACGGCACGGAGAAGTGAAGTCATTTTTTTTAAATGGCATTTGTTAAGTGCTTTCTATGTGCCAGGCACTGTTCTGAGCACTGGGGTAGATACGCGATAATCAGGACGGACGCAGTCCTGTGACTTGACCAAGATCACACAGCAGACAACTAGCAGAACTGGGATTAGAATCCAGGACCTTCTTACTGGCGGGTCTGTGGTGCATGCCCAGGACCAACCTGCTTCTCTGTGAACTTGGGCAAGTTGCTTCACTTCTCTCTGCCTCACATTCCTCATCTGTAAAAACAAGGAGTAAGTACTTTTTCTCCCTCCTGCTTAGACTCTGAACCCATTATGGGACAGGGAACTGGGTCTGATCTGCCCCTACTGTTCCTGGCCTAGTTTTTTTGTTGGTTTTTTGTGGTATTTGTTAAGCACTTACTAGGTGCCAGACACTCTACTAAGTGGTGGGGTAGTTACAAGATAATCAAATCACAGTCCATGCTCTACAAGGGGTTCGCAGTCTAGAACCCACGATCTTCTGACTCCCAGACCCCGTGGTCTGTCCACTAAGTCATGCTGCTTCTGAGGCCAGTGCTTTACCAGAACCACCTCGGAACAAAAACCACGATTACTCTCAGTTCCTTATTTTCGTGGAAAACCTTCCGTGCGTACGCACCTGACGAGAGAGAGGCTCCAGAGACGGCTATCGAAGGGGTGCCTGAAGTATTTCTCCGGTGTCTGGGGGTGAAATCTCCGGGGATGCTTTCACTGGAAGGAATACCTGCGAAATTTTCTAAACCGAGGTCCTGTTCATGAAGAAGCAGAGGAAAGAAAAATCTCAGACATGGGCAAATTTCTGACAGTCTTTCACTAAAGCATTTACAGGCGCCTTCAGGTTCAATCTAGATCACTGCATGTCGAGGAAGTGGCATCGTGGCGTTCTCTCCGACTTTTAGCACTATTAGACCAACTGGAGTTTAAAAATCATTCACCCTCAGTATCACCATTTTTTGTGGTATTTCTTAAGACACTATACTAAGCACTGGGAGAGATGCAAGCTGATCGGGTTGTATACAGACTATGTCCCACATAATAATTACGGTACTTAAGTGCTTACTGTGTGCAAAGCACTTCTCTAAGCACTGGGTAGATATAAGTTAATCAGGTTGGACACGATCCCTGTCCCACCTAAGGCTCTCAGTCTTAATCCCCATTTTACAGATGAGCTGAATGAGATCCAGAGAAGTTAAATGACTTGCCCAATGTCACATAGCAGACACGCGGCAGAGCTGGGATTAGAACCCATGACCTTCTGACTTCCAGACCTGGGCTCTGTCTGCTAGACCATGCTACTTCTCTAGCTTCTTTAGTTAGGGCACAGTTCTTTTATTTTTACCAAAGCACTTTCACACCAGTTATTTTATCCTCACAACATCTCTGTGAGGAAGATACTAATCCCGGCTCCACCACTTGTCCGCAGTGTGACCTTGGGCATGTCAGTTCACTTTTCCGTGCCTCAGTTTCCTCATCTTTAAGTCGGGATTTAAATCCTCCCTCTGTCAGGCCGCAAGTCTCATGCGGGACAGGGACCGTGTCCAACCTGATGATCTTGTATCTACTCCAGCACTTAGTACAATGCCTGGTACGTAGTAAGCACTTTACAAGCCCCATTAAAAGACTGTTGTCTTTTTAACCCAAAAATCCCAACTAATTTTTCTGTCTCCCCTTCAAAATTTTAAGTATATTTCACACACTGCATATGTCGATCACAGAGAAAAAGACAATTAAGAAGAGTTTTTTTAATGACAAAAAAGCCCAATTATTCACTCTTCTAATCTGACAGTATTGTGACTATCCCAGGATGTAGCACATAGAACGTGCTTAACAAACACCACAGTTATTATAATTACTTCAAACCCCCCCCCCCCCCGCCACCTAAGAAAAAAAGGCATTAGCAGAGATGACTGTGGTATCTGTAAAGTGCTTACCAGCACGGGGGTAGAAATAAATCTATCAGTGGTATTTATTGAGAGAAATAAAATCTTGAGATCAGATTTAGTCCCTGTCCCACGTGGGGCTCAGAGTCTAAGGGGAAGGAATAGGTTCTTAATCCTCCTGCTTACAGATGGGAGAATCGAGGCATGGAGCAGTTAGGTGACTTACCCCAGGTCACACAAGAGGCAAGTGGCAGAGCCGGAATTAGAGCCCGGATCCTCAGACTCCCAGGCCTCTGCTCTTTCCATTTTGCCATGTTGATTCTCTGAAAATGAGGTTTGGCTTTTTTTTTTTTAGTACAGTGCTCTGCTCACAATAAGCCCTCACTAAATACCACCGATCGATTATAGAGTGACACCTTTTAGTATTCATCGACGCTCTCGTTTTTTCCGTTCTTAATGATTCACCTCTCCTTACGCGTATGTCCCAAACCCTCCTCCGCCTCCCTTTATTCTTGGCCTGTGAATCCCTTGGGGTCCAGGGCTGTGCTTAATTTTGATCTGTGTATTCTTCCCCCCAGGGGTGAGTAGAGTGCTCTAACCACAGTAGGAGCCGCGCAATAAATACCACTGAACGAATGAATAAACCAGGTGGGAGAATTAAGACAGCCTATAATAATCATGTAAGCTCACTGTGGGAGGGGAATACGTTTGCTTATTGATATATTGAACTCTCCCAAGTTCTTAGTACAGTGCTCTGCACACAGTAAGCGCTCAATAAATACGATGGAATGAATAACTCTTGTATTTATTAAGTGCTTAACTAAGGGCCAGACACTGTATTAAGTCCTGGGGTGGATACGAGTAAATCGGGTTGGGCACAGTCCCTGTCCCTTACGGGACTCACAGACTCAGTCCCCGTTTGACAGACGAGGTAAGAGGCCCAGAGAGGTGAAATGACTTGCTCAAGGGTCACCCGCCGGACAAGCGGTGGAGGCGGCATTAGAACCCATAGCCTTCAGGCTCTCCGGCCCGTGCTCTCTCCACCACACCACGCTGCTTGCCTATGTTAACGTGACTGGACTCCCCCTTGCCCAGGCTGGTGTGGAAGGCCAGAGTTTAACCCCAGGGTCCAGGATGGTCATTCATTCATTCAAAGGTATTTACTGTGCGTCAACTGTGTGCAGAGCACTGTGCTAAGAGCTTAAGTCCCGGTCCTAGTGGTCCAGGGGGTTTGCAAGTTTGGGGAAGAGGGGTCACTCACTCTGCTGCTGGTGGACTTTCCGCTGAGGGCACTGGGAGCTGGAGACCTCTGAACTGGCGGCGTGTCGTTGTTTCGGCTGCCTCTCAGGTGAGAGGGTCCTGCCTCCTGGTCGCTGGCATCCAGTGAGAGAAAACTCCCCCTGGGTAAGAAATGCAAATAATAACAACACTTTGGTAATAAGTACAATTCATAAAGGTTAGGGTGCTTATCCAGTGCTTACTAGGTGCCAAGCATTGTTTTAAGCACTGGGGTAAGTACAAGGTTATCAGGTTGGACACAGTCCCTATCCCATTCCAGAGAAGTTTAGGGACAGTGTGGCCTAGTGGAAAGAGCACGGGCCTGGGAGTCGGAGGATGTGGGTTCTAATCCCAGCTCTGATACCTATCCGCTGGGGGACCTTGGGCAAGTCACTTCTCTGGGCCTCAGTGACCACATCTGGAAAATGGGGATCGAGACTGTGAGCCCCGTGTGGGACAGGGACACTGTGTCCAACCTGATTACCTTGCCCGGAACCCAGAGCTTAGAACAGTTCTTGGCACAGAGTAAGTGCTTAACAAATACCACAGTTAAGTGATTCGCCCAAGGTCACACAGTAGAATAGTGGCAGAGCCAGGATTAGAACCCAGGTTCTCTGACTCCCAGGACTGTGCTCTTTCCATTAGACCATGCTGCTTCTCACTTGCAGTGTTTGTTAAGCACTAACTATAATAATAATAATAATAATAACTATACATATTAATCATTTATGTACCACACACACTGCTAAGCACTGGGCGAGCTACAGTGCAATCAGATCACAAACAATCCCTTTCCTATAAGGGGCTCATAGTCTAAGTAGAAGAGAGAAAAGATACTGAATCCCCATTTTACAGATGAGGCAACTGAGTCCCAAAGAAGATAAGTGACTTGCCCCAAGTCATACAGCAGGCAAGCGGCTGAGCTGGAATTAGAACTCGGGTCCTCTGACTCCCAGGCCTAAGCTCTTTTTGTCAGAAGACCACACCGTTTCCTTCACTGTCACTTTTAATTACAGTTAAAATTGCGAGAAAATCTAGAATGAGCGGAGGACACCTTCTCACCTACCTGGAAACTCTCAGCTAAAGCTACTTCCATTGGAATTTCCATCTATCATTCAGTGGTGTTTTTTGGCTGCTTACAGTGTGCAGAGTACTGTACTAAGCGCCATTTAGTAGAGTACAATCCAACAGAGTGGTTAGGCACTTTCCCTGCCCACAACAACCTTACAGACTCTCTGACGCCAAACGTGCCACTACGCTAATAGTCCAATGAACTTGGGATGGACTCCTGCTTTGGAGACACCGGACTCTGGACTGTAAGCTTGCTGTGGGCAGGGAATGTGTTTGTTCCACTGTACTTTCCCAAGCGCTTAGTACAGTGCTCTGAATACAGTAAGCGCTCAGTAAATACGATCGACTGACCGACTCAAATTGCAAGTGACAGTAGGCTGCGTTCTCCGACAAGTTTATCAACCACCCCTCAGAGCGACCGCAATAATGGCGTATAATACTTGAGAATCGGACTGCTTTTTCATCCTGGGGAGGAAAGGACTCTACTAATAGTAATGGATCCGCTAAACTCATTTACCGGAAAGAATTTATGAAAATCGAAGATTGATATATGTTCTGCTCAAATCAAACACTCAAGAGTCAGCAGGGTTTAAATCCCACGGTGGCCACACACACAAAAAATGGTTTGGGTTACCTAAGGGAGACAGGTGAGCTGTGCTTAGATTCAGGATAAGCATCGACTTTAAAGACGGCTGGGCTGAAATGATCTACGGTGTCCTGTCCGGATTGAAAAAAAGTAGCCTGTGGGGCTTCTGAGAAGCAGTGGCCTTCGGGACTGGATCTTCTGGAGAACAAATAATAATTACTGTGTATCCACCAAAGGAATCAATTGTATTTATGGAGCGCCTTCTGTGTGCAGAGTACTGTGCTAAGTGCTTGGGAGAGTACGACATAACCATCTAACAGATACATTCCCTGCCCACATTGAGTTTATAGTCTAGAGAAGGAGACAGACATTTAATCAATAAATAAACGACAGATACAGACATAAGGGTTGTGGGGCGGAGGGGGGGAGATGAATCGAGAGAGCACGTCAAGGTGATGCAGAAGGGAGAGGGAGAAGGAGAAAGCAGGGCTTAGTCAGGGAAGGTGTCTCAGAGGAGATGGGCCTCCGATAAGGCTTTGAAGCGGGGGAGAGTCATCGTCTGTCAGATAATGGGTTCAGCTGTAGACTGTCCGAAATCGTCAAACCCACCTGGCAGAACCAGGGGCTGATCTGCCACTCCGTAAACTTCGGCCATCTAAATCCAGACTGAAGCTCCTGCCGCTCTCAGTTTTCAGGCTTGGGATCTCCCCTCTGGTGGCTGACCTAAACTTGCTGAAGAGGAAGCTGAAATACAAGAAATAAATCCGAGTTGACCGTCCCCCTCCTTCTCAAGAGAAATATAATCGTTGGTCACAGAGTCTGGTTTGGTTGGGGCAGAATAGCAGGTCTTCGCAGTACCTGATTCGAAGTTCCAAATTCACTGAAAATCAATTCAGAGAATTTGTTTTTTTATGTTTTTTGTTCAATTCAGTGCTTACTGTGTACCAGACCCTGTACTGGGGGTAGATACAAGCTAATCGGCATAGACACGGTCCCTGTCCCACTGGGGCTCACACTCTGAATCCCCATTTTACAGATGAGGGAATTGAGGCCCACAGAACTCAGAAGTGATTTGCCCAAGGTCACACAGCAGACAAGCGGCTGGGTCTAGATTAGAACCCAAGTCCTTCTGCCTCCAAGGTCCAAGATCTACCCACTAGACCATGCTGCTCTTCAATGCAGAAAATGCAGAGCAATGGCTAATGTTCTAAATGAGGTCAGGATTAAATGGAAGAGAGGAAGAAATACAGTGTCATTTTTAAAGGGAAAGAAAGAAAGTGGAATGGAGAGAGGGGAGCAGAGAGATGAGCTGGGGCCTGATTAGTCCAGCCGCCTTTCCGACTAACCATCCTTTTCCTTGAGGAATCATTGTCCTGAAACTTAAGTAACATACGAACGAGTTTTTACCCGATTATTAAACATCGTCTTTGTCAAATTGCAAATAAAAACCAAATGAAATGATTTTTCCTTCCCTGGGCTGGGCAGAAGGAGCAGGGGAGCCACGTGCTTAGTGGTTAGAGCACGACCCTGGGAGTCAGAAGGACCTGACTCCCACACATCTGCCGTGTGACCTTGGGTGAGTCACTTCACTCCCCTCATCCGTAAAATGGGATCGAGACTGTGAGCCCCACGTGGGGCAGGGACCGTGTCCAACCCGATTAACTTGTATCTAGCCCAGCGCTTAGAATAGTAGTCAGCACATAGTAAGTGCTTAACAAGGACCATTATTATTATTTTTTTTAGAGGAGTAAAGAAATTCAGTATTTGCCTTTGCTATTACTTATTTAGTGATGGAGAGCATTTCCTTGGAGACTATTGGAAGCCAAAACAGAAGGCGTGTCAGTGTCCAGAGTCCTATTTAGAGCACTGAAGCGAGGCCCCTCTGAAGAAGGAGAAGACGGAGGTTTGGCGGCTAGCTGGAGGTGAAGAGAGATATTGGTTTGAAAAGGTCACCGCTTACCCTTTCCTCCTGAATCCGTCCTGAGCGGGTCTCTGGCCGGAAGAGGCTGGAGTCTCTGGTCTCTCCTGGGCATGCTGAGAGACTTGACCTTTGCCCTTTCCTCCTTCAGCTTCCTCTGGGCATGGGGGAAGTCAGGTGCAATAGAAGGGAGACATGAGAGGGTGAAGACTTAGGGTGAGGCCCAAGCACTCGGTGTGGATGAGTTAGGTCAACCTTAAACCAAGGATGCGTATTACAACTGGCAAGGGGTTTTTTTCCCTCTGGCAGAAGCTGCTCTTTTCATAAACGGATATTTCCCAGGCACGACTGTAGAGCCGTTGAGTGCTTCCCTTCTCCCGGAGAAGCCGGACTGAAAGAGCAGCACGGAGATGATAATCATCTTAATGATGATGACAATAATTACGGTACGTAAGCACTCCCCTAAAGCCAACCTACTCACCGTACCTCGATCTCATCTATCTCATCGCCGACCTCTCGCCCACATCCCGCTTCTGGCCCGTAATGTCTGCCCTCTTCACGTCCGACTGACGATGACTCTCTCCACCTTAAAAGCCTTACTGAAGGCACATCCCTTCCAAGAGGCCTTCTCTGGACTAAGCCCTCATTTCGTCTTCTCCCACTCCTTTATACGTCGCCCTGATTAGCTCCCTTTATTCAACTCTCCCTCAGCCCCACAATCACTGATGTACGTATCGCTAGTTTCTTTATTTCTATGTCTGTCTCCTCTAGATTGTAAATTCACTGTGGTCAGGGAATGTGCCTACCAACTCTGTTATATTATTATATTGTACTCGCCCAAGCACTTAATACGGTGTTCTGGAACAGGAAGAAATCTGAGGCTGAAAGTTGATGGCATTTTATGTTCTCAGGTATTGAATCATATAGGAAAAGCTGTGGACCAATTCATCTTAGAAATGTTGAAAATCTGAAGTCCCACGGCGCTTTATGCACATTATAGCAAAGTCTGCCTTAGTCAATTGCATTTGAGCACTGACTGTGTGCGGAGCACTGTACTAAGTGCTTGGGAAAATATAACAATATAACAGAGACATTCCCTGTTCACAGGGAGCTTACAGTCTAGAGGGGGAGACAGACATTAATATAAATAAATTATAGATATGTACATAAGTGCTGTGGGGCTGGGAGGGGGGAAGAATAAAAGGAGCAAATCAGGGCGATGCAGAAGAGAGTGGGAGAAAAGGAAAGGAGGGCTTAGTCAGGACTGTCCTTATCGACCTACAAGCGCCTATGGGCACGGAATTTGTCTACTAAATCTGTTAGATTGGACTCTCCCAAGCGCTTAATACAGTGTTTTGCACACGGTAAGCACTCAATAAATATATTTGATTGAAATCAAGTCATCACCAGGAATTTTCAATATGTGAATTACCTGGGCTCCTTCGTAGGATGGACTGTCTGACCACATCCGTACCCAGGACGTTGGCTTGTTTGAAGCGCTTTGCTTTTTCTTCCAAAAACCACTCACCCGTTACAATCCGGAGCTGACTAAACAGGCAGGGGAGAGAATCCAATCAACCAATCAGTGAAATTCATTAGCAGCACGGCGTGGCGGGTAAAGCACGGGCCTGGTAGTCAGAAGGACAGAGGTTCTAAAAAGGTATAGCGAAATGTATCTTAATTATGTGGACGAGGAAGGAGAAAAAAAATTCCTGCATTTGACCTAGCTTCACATTACCAAAATTTGCTAAAAAAAATGATTAGATTAAGAATCTGGTCCGTCTTTTGTCCCAGGAACCAAATGTTGAATTCAGATGTATTTCCAGGAGGCTACTCGAATTACTATTGTCGCTCTCCGCTAAGTCTTACGACTCCAGAATTCTAGGTGTGGATTTTAATTTCACATGTGGTAATAATGACCTCATAGATATTCGTGGTGTTCTTAGATTTACTGCAGGGAAAAATTGGGCCAATCTTCCTCTATTCTGTTTTATTGTCCTCTCCCAAGTGCTTAGTACAGTTGCTCTGCACATAGAAAGTGCTCAGTAAATACTGCTGATTGATCGAGTCCACGGCAGGTCCCCCCGCCCAACCCTTCCGCCCCTCAGGTGTGCAACAAGGAAGCTAATGGAAATCATGAGAGTTTATCTTCTGTTTCGACTCTTTCAATTGACCAGACTAGGGCTCCAATATGCATCCCGATGCCTGCAAAACTTTCCATTTCAACAGGTTGACAGCAGGGGCCCAAATCCCCAAATCCTTGAATTAGTCACATTGAAACTATGACACGCTGACTGGAGATTCGACGCAAGTGCACCGGCAAGATAATATGCAAATAATTACCAACATTTTACAGAATCAGCAAGCATTCTATATTCACCAGCGGCCCGAAGGAGAGCAAGATCATCTTAAAAGCTTGCACCTGGAATACCCTCCAATCAACCGAGGAGCTCCGTCAAATTCAGATCTCACTGAAGTCTACACTATTTTTTCTTTTTAATTCAGTCCACTCTCAGTCCAGCTTGTCTTTTGAAAAACTGTGAAAGTGTCTCGTGCCAATGTGGGATTAAGTTCTAGAGAAAAAGAGGCTAGCAGAGGAATGATAAAGTCCAGCAATCTGAAGGGACACAAAACCTAGACCAACCATAGAAGAAATATCTGCTTCCTTGAGTAAGCCCATCAGCCTCTCTTACTTGCCATATTTAGAGAATAGTGATCTAGTGGGTCGAGCACAGGCCTTGGGAGCCAGAGGACCTGGGTTCTAATTCCGACTCTGTCACTTGTCTGCTGTGTGACCTCGGGCAAGTCACTTCACTATGCCTCAGACAAACAAGCCAGAAACAAGCCAGAAATACAGAGAGGCTCTGCTTGACTTCTGTCTAGTAACGGTTCCGCACAACTGATGATTCCTTTTGGACCGAGTCACTGCCAATGCTTTGCTTCTTATATTTTTTCCTTTTACTCTCAGGTCCTCGTTTGTCCAAAGCGTGGCACTAGAATACAGAGCCCTACGAAAGGGTCTTATAATAGGGCCACCAGGATCAAACCTCAGAGCAAAAAAACAAATTAACACCACAGAAATATGTGTAAACACAATCATCTTCATGGATGGAATTTATAAACTCTAAGCAACAAAAGAAGGAGCATGGCCTAGTGGAGAGAGCATGGGCCTGGGAGTCAGATGTACTGAGTTCTAATCCCGGCTCTGTCATTGCTTGCTTTGTGACCTTGGGTGAGACAACTTCTCTGTGCCTCAGTTTCCTCGATTGTAAAATGAGGGTTAAATCCTACTCCCTCCTACTTAGGCTGTGAGTCCTATGAGGGACAAGGAACTGTGTCCAACCTGATAAACTTGCACCTATCCCAGCACTTAGAACAGGGCATGATTCATAGTAAGCGTCTAAGAAATATCATTAAAAAAGAAAAATCAGGTAGATCATTATCCGTGGCTGGGGGATGAGACTAAAACCTGGACAACTTCAAATAGTTGAAAAGCAGCATGGCCTAGTGGAAAGGGCCTGCGCCTGGGTGTTAGAGGATCTGGGTTCTAATTCCCGCTCTGCCACCTGAGGAAAGAGCACGGACTTGGGAGTCAGAGGTGGTGGGTTCCAATCCCGGCTCGTCACTCGTCAGCTGTGTGACTTTGTCCAAGTCTCAACTTCTCTGTGCCTCAGTTACCTCATCCATAAAACGGGGATTAAGACTGTGAGCCCCACCTGGGACAACCTGGTAACCTTGTATTTCTCCCAGCGCTTGGCACATAGTAAGCGCTTAACAAATACCATAAAAATACGACCAAAATTAAAAAAAAACCACCAACCAAAAAACAAACCAGTTTCCAAAGCCTGGCAAAATTAGGGAATGGGAGTCTCTCTCAAAAAGACTTCCTACACTCTGTCTTCAACAACCTCCCCCTGCTACATCAACTGCTCCAATGAATAGGAAAACCAGGCTGTTGGTTGTCATTGCCGAGGATGAGTCATTCTCTGATTCATCACAGCTTCTCCTAAGTCGGGGCTAGAATTTCAAATGTATGTTCTAATAAATGTTGCGACACACTGCTTGTACTAATTTAGAAATATATGAAAAAAGCCCTCTTGTCTTTCCCAAAAAAGCCTTTTTCAGTAGCGAGGAAAATGCTTTAAGCTCTCGGTATGAGTGTTGGAAGTCTTCATTGTGGGCTTTGCTTAACTTCCCAGCTGAAGCAAGGCAAAAGCAGATGTGCTTTAGCGATGTCCTGGATATACATACTTAATGAAGCTGATGAAAAACAAGCAAAGAGACCAACTAGGTGAGACATAGTAGCAGACGGGTCCGTTCTTTCTGAATAAAGATACCGGGAAGACCAAGGGTGCAAGAGGTAGCCAGAGACAGGTCCCATGGATAACAACTGTCTTAATTCGGTTTGCCGGGGCTAATACGCAGTGATTGCTAGTCACTGCTAATCAACTCCTATTCATCTTTGAAACCACACCCAAACACAGATGCTATGACCGTCAATAAAACCATAACTCCCAAGTATGGTTTTCCCCATTTTTACAATCACTCTCCCCACCTTTGAAGCTTTAAGACCAGGAAGGTATCCACCAAGTCATTGGGAGTGCATTGTGCTCTCCCAAGTGCTTAGTAAAGTGCTCTGCACATTGTAAGTGCTTAATAAATAAGGTTGAATGATTGATTAAAACCTCATGTCTTTCGAGAGGCCATTCCCAACTAAGCCCTCATTTCCCCTACCCCCTCTCCCTTCTGCGTCACCGTTGCACTAGGATTTGTAACCCCTTACTTCATCCCACCTTCAGCCCCACTGCACAAGGAAAAGGAGCATGGCCTAATGGATGGAGCATGGGCCTGAGAGTCAGAAAGACCTGGATTCTAATCCCCGCTCCGCCACTTGTCGGCGGTGTGACCTTGGGCAAGTCACAACTTCTCTTTGCCTCAGTTCCCTCATCTGTAAAATAGAGATTAGGACTGTGAGCCCCATGAGGGACAACCTGATTAACTCGTATCTACCCCAGTGCTTAGAACAGTCCTTGGCACATAGTAAGAGCTTAAATACCATTATTATTATTATTATTTTCATTATCCTGGGTACCCTAACCCTCTCTGGGATCACAACTCTGATTCCCCTCTGTACTCTGGAACCTTCGAGGTATCACAGCCCAAGCCTTCTCTGGGCCCAGACCTCCCAGAATCATTCATTCCTTCGATCATATTTGTTGAGCACTTACTCTGTGCAAAGCACTGTACTAAGTGCTTGGGAGAGTCCAATATAACAATAAATAGATGCATTCCCTGCCTACAAGAATGGCTGAGAAGTCCCTTCCTCCACTACCATTTTTTTTTACCGGTACTTGCTCGGTGCTTACTATGTGCCAGGCCCTGGACTAAGTGCTGGGGTGGATACAAGCAAATCAAGTTGGACACAGTCCTTGTTCCATGGGGGGCTCACAGTCTCAATCTCTATTTTAAAGATGAGGTAACTGAGAAACAGAGGAGTCAAGTGTCTTGCCCAAGGTCACCCAGCAGACAAACGGCGGAGCCGGGATTAGACCCCGTGAACCTGATAGCCCTGCAGCAGTACAGGTATGGCCTCTATTGGGTCTTTTTTCTTAATTTAATCAAGTTGTTTGACCAAAAAAAAAAAAAAAAAAGGACATACATCATCCAGGGTATCTGCCAGGCCGTTTGATGCATTAGTAGCAGAAAACCTCATTACCAGTTAATCAAAATAGGGCACCATTCAAATCAATTGCCATTCCCCGACTACGTGCCCTTTTTCAATAAAAAAAAAGCCAGGCCACTCTCAACCCAGGTAATTAAATGACTCTGCATGGGGAAAACTGACTTAGTTCTTCACAGAAGCTGCTGGTCTTTCAAAGAGAGGATTTGCAATTCTTTACAGTTTTCTTTATCCCGATTTAACTGGAATGGGCAAAAGCAGTTTGTTCAGGAAAATTGCTGGTCGGATCGTTTTTCCTGTAAGAAAACATCCCTCCTTAAGGGGCTTAGGATGTTGTCAGACTGACAATCTCTCTGCTGGGAGCCCCGTATCCCTTTCCTCTCTTCAAAACTTGATGCGTGCTTGCTTTGGTCTTTCTACGTTCACATTTTTCTTTTGATGGCATTTTTTAAGCACTGACTCTATGCTGTACTAAGCACCGGGGTAGATACAAGCTAATCAGGTTGGACAAAGTTCACTTCCCATGGGGCTCATAGTCTTAATCCCATTTTACTGGTGGGATAACTGAGGTACAGAGCAGTGAAGTGACTTGCCCAAGGTGGCTCAACAGGCAACTGGCAGAAATGGTATTAGAACCCAGATGCTTTTGACTCCCAGGTCCGTGATCTAAACCACACAGTTGATGCAACTGCGTTTGCAGATATGGATAAGCCTATATAGTGTACACATATATAAATGTATACATGTAGGTACATTAAAAGCTTCAGGTACGTTTTAGCCACAGCACTATAAATTTTGAAAATCACACAACTGTATTTGCTTTCCTGAGCCCCTCTTTTTTCTTTTTAACTGACTACTTAGCCAGGTTCTACTCAGTATTTTTAATCACCTCTATATTTAACCATGACACCGGGACACTGCTCCCATACACCCTACAAAAACAAGAGAAAATCTTCCTGGCATTTACATATTTTGAATAAACTGGGGTTTAAAAATGGGCAGAATATTGAACATTATATAAAGAAAGGCAGTTAATACATTTTCCTTCTTTTTTACGGTTCTTGGGTTTTGGGTGAATTAAGGCTCTCCGTGCAAAGAACAACGTGGAGCTGGAGAGGCGGTTGAATTAATCGACTCTAATTAGCCCCATGGTTAATCCACCTGAAGAACATGCTCAGTCTTCTCTCTCCCACCCTATCAGTGGTATTTACTGAGCGCTTTCTGTGTGCAAAAGGTGCTTAATGAATACTATTATCAATACCATTATTGCATCAAGATGAATCAGTACAGCCCATCAAACCCACTGATCTGCCTCTTCCATTCATCTTGTCAGCCAAAGGCAAACCACCCCCTACCTCTCAGAGACTGTCTGCAATCCATCGAACGTATTTATTGAGCGCTTATTGGGTGCGGGGCACTGAACTAAGCACTTGGGAGAATCCAGTCCCATAGAGTTGGTAGATACGATCCCTGCCTCCAAGGAGTCAAATTCATTTCTTCATTCAATCGTATTTTTGGAGCATTTACTTTGGGCAAAGCACCGTACTAAGTGCTTGGGAGAGAACAATATAACAACAGACACGTTCCTGCCCACAACGAGCTCACAGTCTAGAGGGGGAGACAGATACTAATATAAATGAATGGATGAATAATTAAATCAATTATACATATATACAGATACATACATACGTGCTGTGGGGATGGGAGGATGAATGAAGAAGCGAGTAAGAGTGGCACAGAAGGGAGGTGGAGAAGAGGAGAGGAGAACTTAGTCAGGGAAGGCTTCTTGGAGGAGATGTGACTTTAATAAGGTTTTGAAGTGTGGCAGAGCAATAATCTGTCTGATATGAGGAGGGAGGGCGTTCCAGGCCAGAAGTAGGATGTGGGTGAGAGGTCAGCGGTGAGACAGATGAGATCGAGGCACAGTGAGAAGGTTAGCATTAGAGGAACCAAGTGTGTGGTCTGAGTTGAGGTAGGAGGTACCAAGATGATTAAGTGCTTTAAAGCCGATGGTGAGGAGGTTTTGGTTTGATGCCGAGGTGGAAGGGCAACCGCCGAAGTTTCTTGAGGGGTGGGCAAGACATGGACTGATCGCTTCTGAGGGAAAACGACGCGGGCATCAGAGTGAAGTATGAACTGGAATGCACACAGTAAGCGCTCAATAAACAATAATGATGGTATTTGTTAAGCGCTTACTAGGTGCCAAGCACCGTTCTAAGCGCCCGACTGGCCGCGGCGAGGGGGACTTACGCCATCCTGGCGCAGACGGAGCACTTCCAGCTGCCATCGAGGCCCACGATCCGGCAGCCGCTACAGACGCGGAGGGTACATGCCTGGCAGGGGGCCCCCCGGTCGAAGACCAAGCCCAGGTTCCTCTGACAGTGAACGCAGATCCGGTCGCTCTCCTGCTGCCACTTCCCGCCGCTCCGCTTGGCCTCCAGGAGCTCCTTCTTCAACTTCCTGTCAGGGCGAGCAAGCGCTTTTCAGTAGGGATCCGCACCCTCCGGGCCCTTGGTATCCACCCCACCCTCAGCCCCACGGCACTTATATCCACAGGCCGTAATTTATTTATTCATTCCTAGTAATGTCTGCCTATCTTCTCAGGGTCGCACCTGGAGAGTTTCCAGTCCTCTGCCAGTCTCGGCTACGGGAGGGAGCGTCAAGCAGAGCCCCGTCCATTCCATTCCTAGCTTGGCCAGTGGCAGGCAATCTGCTACAAGTCAAAACTCACCCAGGCTGGGCAGCAGTGGCAGGGGAGAGAGTCGAGGGCAGAGAGTCAAGTTGACTGCACGGAAGGAGGCAACGGTGAACCACTTCCAGATTTTTACCAAGAAAACTCTGTGGGATGCATTACTGGAATGATCGCCGAGGGAGGTGGGGTGTTCCGGGAGAGTTGTGTCCATGGTGTCGCTATGCGTCCGAGGCGACTCGGCAGCATAAGACAACTACGATGTCTGTCTAGACTGGAAGCTCGCCGTGGGCAGGGCACGTGTCTAAACTCTGTCGTATTGTACTCTTCCAACCGCTTAGTACAGTGCTCTGCACACGGTAAACTCTCGATAAATAGGATTGAAAGATAAACACGCTGCCCTTGGCCTCACAGCACTTTAGGAGGCATCCATTATTTATAATAATGTCCGCCCCCCACCCCAGACTGTAACCTCATAATAATGTTGGTATTTGTTAAGCGCTTACTATGTGCCGAGCACTGTTCTAAGCGCTGGGGTAGATACGGGGTAATCAGGTCCCACGTGGGGCTCACAGTCTTAATCCCCATTTTCCAGATGAGGTAACTGAGGCACAGAGAAGTTAAGTGACTTGCCCAAAGTCACACAGCTGACAAGAGGCGGAGCCGGGATTAGAACCCATGACCTCTGACTCCTAAGCCTGTGCTCTTAACCTCATTGTGGGCAGGGCACCTGTCTACAACCTCTGTCGTAACGTGCTCTCCCAAGCACTTAGTACAGTATTCTGCTCACTGCGCTCAATAAATCCCACCGATATCTTGATTGATTGATTAGGGTCAGTTTGACATCCGGGCGTTCTTTGAAGATGTCATAGGAAGAAAAGGACAGCAGTTAAATCAGGGTCAGAAGCGGAAGTTTTAAGGAAATCATTTTGCCCTATATTTAGCTGAAACAAGATAAAGAATAAGTAATAATAATAATAATGACGTTGGTATTTGTTAAGCGCTTACTATTTGCCGAGCACTGTTCTAAGCAGTGGGGTAGATACAGGGTGATCAGATTGTCCCACATGAGGCTCACAGTCTTCATCCCCATTTTACAGATGAGGGAACCGAGGCACCTAGAAGTTAAGTGACTTGCCCAAGGTCACACAGCTGACGGAGCCGGGATTAGAACCCATGACCTCTGACTCCTAAACCCGCGCTTCTTCCACTGAGCCACGCTGCTTCTGATAATAAATCCCCTTGATGATAATAGAATTGATGATGACAAAAAGGTTAAGTGACTTCCCACGGTCACAGAGCGGGCAAGTTGTATATTAGAACCCACAACCTTTGACTCCCAGGCCTGTGCTTTAGGCCGCACGGCTTCTCGCGGTCACTGTTTAGAAAGTCACTTTGTACTGCAGTGCATCAATCGACAGTATTTATTGAGCACTTACTGTGTGCATAATCATCAGTCGTATTCATTGAGAACTTACCATGTGCGGAGCACAATACTCAGCACTTAGGAGAGTAGAACGGGGTCGGTAGACATGTTCTACTCTCCACAAGGAGCTGACAGTCCAGAGGGGGGAAGAGTCAGATATTAAAACAAACTACATATATGTACATAAGTGCTTATGGGGCCGAGGATGGGGCGATTATCAAGTGTTCGAAGGATAGAGAACCCAGTGCACAGGGAGAGGGGAGAGGGAGAAGGAAGGCAGAATGGAGAGGAAGTAGGTAAATAAGGGTTTATTCAGTGAAGGCCCCTTAGAGGAGATGTGATTTTTAGGAGGGATTTGAAGGTGGGGAGAGGAGTAGATTGTCAGATATGAAGGAGAAGGAAATTCCAAGCCAGAGGGAGAGTGTGGGCAAAGTGGGAATAATTACAATGATAGTGGTACTTGCTTAGCGCTTACTACGTGTCAGGCACCGTACTAAGCACTGGGGGGGCTACAAGCAAATCGGGTTGGACACAGTCCCGCACACGGGGCTCACATTCTCAATCTCCATTTTCCAGGTGAGGTAACTGAGGCCCAGAAGAGTGAAGTGACTTGCCTAAGATCACACAGCAGACAAGTGGCGGAGCCAGGATTGGAACCCCTGACCTTCTGACTCCCAGGCCCGTGCTCTACCCGCTAGGCCGTGCTGCTTCTCTGCCTTAAAGGAAGGCAGGACCTGATGAGTTTGTGTTTACTGTAGGCGTGGAGGAGCCCCAGAGGAACAGGCAAACCAAGACCTAGACAAGTCGGAATACGGTACTGGCCAGCTCAGTTTGAGGCAGAGAAGAGGTAGCGTCTGTTTGTGATTATCAGATACAGGAAATGGCCTATGACATTCTTTTACATCTTTTTAAATGAGGCATAATTATTCACTCTTTTGACATTTCCTGAACAAGCAGTCATGAAATGAATCCTGTGTTATGAAGAAAAAGTGTTATCTAATCACTTGAAGATAAGACCTTCCCTGAAATTATTACTGTAATTCAATATTGAGGGTGGGGGGGGGGGTTGTTTAAAAAGAAATAACAATGCATTCTAAGACAACTTTCATTATGTAGTTGTACACATGATGATATATATGTATGTGGGTGAGTGTACATGAGGAATTCATCTTATATACATGCCCCCGCAGACACATACATACACGCACACGCACACAACACAAAGAGCAAGAGCCTGAGAATTCCAACTTTGCCACTGGCCTTCTGTGTAAACGGGTTCAAGTGCCTCAGTTTCCTCATCTGTTAAATGGGGATAATACCTATCTCACAGGGATGTTTTGAAGACAAGCAGGGATAAGTACTGTGGAAGTAGGTGCTTTGGAAAAGGAAAGCCCCATGTACAGTTTTTTATGGGATTCACTGAACACTATGTTTCCCACACTGTTCGAAGCCCTTGGGGAAGGTACAAGTAATCATCATTATTATTATTACGGTACTTAAGTGCTTACTATGTGCCAAGCACTGTTCTAAGCAGTGGGGTGGATATAATCCGATCAGGTTGGATACAGTCCTTGTTCCATGTGGGATTCACAGTCTCAGTCCCCATTTACAGATGAGGGAAGTGAGTTAAGTGACTCAACCGAGGTCACACAGCAGACATTTGTCGAAGCACATAGTAAGCGCTCAATAAATACTATTGAATGAATGAATAAAGCTGGGATTAGAATCCAGGTCCTTCTGACTCCAAGGCCCGTGCTCCATCCAAGCCACGCTGCTTAATAAATGAGTTTGTACACAGTACTTGTCCCGCACAGAGCTCACAGCCTAAATAGGAGGGAGAACTGAGGCAGAGAGAATCATAATAATGATGCTAATATTGATATTAAGAGTAGTATTTAAGCTCTTACTACGTACCAGGCACTTTTCTAAGTGCCGGGGTAGATACGAGGTAATCAGGTAGGATACAGTCCCTGTCCCATCTGGGGCTCATAGTCTTAATCCCCATTTTACAGATGAGGAATTTGAGGGCCAGAAAAATGAAGTGACTTGTCCAAGGCCACAGAGCAGACATGTAGCAGAGCCAGGATTAGAAATTGGGTCTTCTGACTCCCAGGTCCCGGCTCTTTCCACTGGCTCTTTCCATGCTTCTTTAAATTACCCATTTAAACTGTCAGTCATCATTCATTCCATAGGATTTATTGAGTGCTGTTTGCAGAGCACTGTACTAAGCACTTGGGAGAGTACAGCATAACAATGAACAGACACATTCCCTGCCCACCACTAGTTTACAGTCATCATCCTCATCCTAGGAGGTCACTGAAAAACACATATTCATTCATTCATATTCTCTCTCTCTCTCTCTGGTTTTGGAGATTGGGGGATTGGGGATGGGGCGGGGGATCCCCAATTTGCACCAAAATCCATTGGTGCCAGCTGCCTCCAGCTTCAACTCCAAACTGCACAGGGAAAAGCCAAATTTCCTTCCCCCGGGGAACCGCGAAGAGCAAAGCCTCCTTTGCTTTGTGCAGTCCTCTTTTTTCCACCCGAGGTTGTACACTACAATTTAACAAGGTATTTGTCAACCTTAGTTGCCCCCGCCCCCAACACTAGATGAGATTGAAAAAATTACAATCATCTCTATTAATCAAAGACCCAGAGCCCCCAAACATCACACTAAAGAAAGCCCAGGTGGTGGTAAAAAAATTAAAGGAATGCTAAAATTGCAACGATCCGTCTCTTGGGCTTCTCTCCTCAAATAACCTTCACCTCCCGGCTCAGCAAAGGAGCATTCCAGGTTGCTGCTCTAATGACATCACCCGTATCTTCCTAATAATGATGGTATTTGTTAAGCGCTTACTATGTGCCAAGCACTGTTCTAAGGGCTGGGGGAGATACAAGGTAAACAGGTTGTTCGACATCGGGCTCACAGTGACTCCCAAGCCCGTGCTCTTTCCGCTGAGCCACGCTGCTTCTCGATTCAGTCAGTTTTCTACAGGTGCCTTCCAGGTTTGTCTGGAAAGGTGAGCTTCTTGAAGATCACTTTCTTTACAGAGTGATTAACCCACCTACTTTCCTGCTGATCTTTCTGCATTGCTGAATTTTAACCTATTCTGTGTTACCTGGATTCTACTCTGATTGTTCTATGGGTCTGTCCTCCTCAGAATGCGAGCTCATTGTGCACTGGGATGAAATCTCAATTGGATTTTCACGTAATTACTCTCAATGCTTTGTACATTGTTTGGCATACCGCAAGGACTTAATGAGGGAAGTAATAATAATGTGGAAAGTAATAGAGAAACAGCGTGGCCTAGTGGAAAGAGCACAGGCTTGGGAGTCAGAGGACTTGGGTTCTAATTCCTGTTCTCCTGCTTGACTGCTGTGTGACCGTGGGCAAGTCACTTTACATCCCTGAGCCTCGGCTCCCTCCCCTGCAAAATAAGGCTATGAGCCCCATGTGGGACAGGGACTGTGTCCACCCTGATTGGCTTTTATCTACCCAGCATTTAGTACAGTGTCTGGCGCATAGAAAGCACTTAAAAACCACAGTTATTAGTAGTAGTAGTAGCAGCATTAACATTGTTCATAGGCAGGAAGAGTCCAAAGACAGAAAAAGAAAACAGGTCAAAAAAAAAAAATAAAATCTATGAAAGAATTGGTAACGAGTAATATATTCCTGAAGGTGCAAGAGATTCGTTATACTTCATCCCGTTCAGCCGGATAACGAAAGGGAGTTAAGTTGTCAATTGTCACCAGCAACAAATCCTATCTAACAAACAACCTTGGCGGGAAAGTGATTCAGCCACAGATGAAAATGCAAGCCACCAGAGACCTGAAAGCTGAAACCGAATTCAATCTTTCATGTCAGATGCTCTTCAAATATTGCTGCCAAATATAAGACTATTGCATAGACTGTAAACTCGTTATGGGCAGGGAACGTATCTACTAATTCTGTTATATTGTACTCTCCCAAGTGCTTAAACCAATCAGTCATATTTATTGAACGCTTATTAGTACAGTGCTCTGAACTTAATAAGCGCTCAATAAATACGACTGATTGGTTAATTGTACTTATTCACTACTTATGTGCAGAGTACTGTGCTAAAGTAGATAAAGATAATGAGCATGGACAGGGTCCTTTCCCCACTTGGGGCTCACAGTCTAAGGTGGAGGGGGAACAGGCATTTCAATTCCATTTTACAGATGATAATAATAATAATGATAATAACGTTGGTATTTGTTAAGCGCTTACTATGTGCCGAGCACTGTTCTAAGCGCTGGGGTAGACATAGGGGAATCAGGTTGTCCCACGTGGGGCTCACAGTCTTAATCCCCATTTTACAGATGAGGGAACTGAGGCACAGAGAAGTTAAGTGACTTGCCCACAGTCACACAGCCGACAAGTGGCAGAGCCGGGATTCGAACTCATGAGCCCTGACTCCAAAGCCCGTGCTCTTTCCACTGAGCCACGCTGCTTCGGAAAAGTGACTTGCATGAGGTTTTCCAGCAGGCAAATGTCTTAGCCGTATTTATTGAGCACTTACTGTGTGCAGAGCACTGTACTGAGCACTTGGGAGAGTCCAGTATAACAATAAAAAGACACATTCCTTGCCCACAATGAGTTTACAGTCTAGAGGAACTCCCAGGCCTGTGCTCTTTCCATTAGGCTAGGCTGCCTCTCAAGTGTTTAGTACAGTGTATTTAGCTCAGTAGGTGCTCAACCAATACCGTCACTGATCCAACTGCTACCTGGAGAAGAGGTGCGTATCTGGACTGTAAACTCATCTCTAGACTGTAAGCTCCTTGTGGGCAGAGTGTGTCTGTTCACGGTCATATTGTACTCTCCCAGGCGCTTAGTGTAGTGCTGTGCACACAGTAAGCGCTCAATAAATACAACTAAATGAATGCAGAGGCAGCCAAGCCTGCTGCCTCTGGTCAGGATATGGACAAAGCAACCAAATCCAGGAGAAAAGCCGATCACCCCAACCCCCTGGAGCCATGGTTCGCTTGGCTCAGCCCCTCAGACAAAATGTTGTGCATCCACAGGGGGCTGGGGAGAAGGGGACGCCAAAATCTGTCTGGTTTTCGAAAGTTTCGGGGGATGGAGACAGGTTGATACGAACAGGGAATTTATCTACCAGCTCTGTTGTACTGTGCTCTCCCAAGCTTTTAGTCTAGTGCTCTGCACACAGTAAGCACTCGGCAAATACCACTGACTGATATGAAGTCGACAACCCAGAAAGTCCTCTCTCGAATGAAGATGGGAAGACCTCACATTTCCTCCTGCCTTCCAGACATCTCTACTTGGATGTCCTCCCGTCGCCTCAAGCTTAACATATCCAAAACAGAAGTCCTTATCTTCCCACCCAAACCCTGTCCTCCCCCTGACTTTCCCAGCACTGTAGATGGTACCACCATCCTTTTTGTCTCGCAAGCCCTTAAGCTTGGCACTATCCTTTTCTCCTAAATCCTGTCATTTCCACCTTCACAACATCGCTAAAATCCACTCTCTCCTCTCCATTCTAACTGCTCCCAGTCGCTTTTTCTTTCCCACCTAGATTACCGTATCAGCCTCCTTGCTTGACCTCCCGGCCTCCCGTCTCTCCCACTCCAATCCAAATCCATACTTCATTTTGCTGCCAGATCATTTTCCTACAAAAACATTCAGGACATGTTTCCCCATTCCTCAAGAAACTCCAGTGACTCACCACCCGCCTCCACAAACAAAAACTCCTCACACTTGGCTTTAAAGCACTCAATCACCTTGCCCCCTCCTACCTCACTGCTCTCCTACTACAACCCAGCCTCCACACTTCTCTCCTCTAATTCTAACCTTCTCACTGTGCCTCCATCTCCTCTTTCTCAGCACCGACCCCTTGCCCGCGTTCTGCCTCTGGCCTGGAACGTCCTTCCTTCTCAGATCACACAAATACCCTCTCCGTCTTCAAAGCCTTATTGAAGGCTCATCTCCTCCAAGAGGCTTTCCTTGACTAAACCCCCATTTCCTCTTCTCCCACTCTCTTCTGCGTTGCCCTGACTTGCTCCCTTTATTCACCCTCTGCCGAGCCCCACAGCACAGGTACATGTCTGTCATTTATTTATATTCATCGTTGTCTCCCCCTCTATACTGTAAGCTCATTGTGGGAAGGGAATTTATCGCTATACTGTACTCTCCCAAGAGCTTAGCACACAGTAGGCTCTCAATAAATATGACTGAAAAAATGAATGAATAAATGAAGACCTGTGCTGTTAGATATGAAGTGGGAGGGAGTGCTTTCAGACACTGGATCATATTGCATCCAGAGAGCTATGTGTTATTAGAGCACCATTCCCTAATTCTGCCATCATGTTCAATCATATTGAACATTGAACTTATTGAGCACTTACTATGGGCTTTGCTTGGAAGTGTACGGCATGACAGAGTTGGTAGACGCCAACAAGTGTTAATAATGAAAATAATAATAATCATAATGGCATTGGTTAAGCACTTACTATGTACCAAGCACTGTTCTAAGCACTGGGGTAGACACAAAGTAATCAGGTTGTCCCACGTGGGTCTCACAGTCTTAATCCCCATCTTAGTGTTCCAGCCAAATGCTCATGAAAACATGTATTAGGGAAGAATTAAATCTATAAGCACTTTTTATGGTATTTGTTAAGCACTTACTATGGTGCCAGGCACTGTTCTAAGTGCTGGAGTAGATACAAGATAATCGGTTTGGACACAGTCCCTGTCCCTCATGGGGCCCACAATCTAAATCCCCATTTTACAGATGGGGGCACCGAGGCACAGAGAACTGAAGTGACTTGCCCAAAGTCACACTCACTTCAACCCCACAGCACTTCTATCCATATCTTTATACTCTATTATTCCTCTTGCTCTAATTTATTTTAATGTCTGTTTCTCCTTGTAGGCTCTAAGATCCTAGTGGGCAGGGATCATGTCTACCCTTTCGTATTATACTTTCAAAAGCGCTTACTACAGTGCAGAGTGCCCAGTAAGCACTCAATAAACACTAATGATTGATAAATTGAGAATTCAGAGGATTCCAACCCCAGGTCCTGGTTAGATCAAGCACTTAGTACGGTGCTCTGCACACAGTAAGTGCTCAATAAATACCACTGATTAATATTCAGGAATTTATTTGTTCCCATATGGGACAGGGACTGTGTCCGAACTAATTTTCCCATATCTACCTTAGTAGATGTGTACTTAGTACAGTCCTTGGCACACAGTAAGTGCTTAACAAAAACCATCATTATAATTATTCTAACATTTCCTTCAAAACCTGCTCACTCCCCTGGCAAATTCCAGCCACTACAGACTATTTCCTCTTCAAAACCTTTCACATTAATTCCCCAAAAGCTTTTACCAAATTGGACAGGCCTCACCTGGTTTTTATAAGTGTTTTCAGACCCTTAAATGCTATTACGTTAAATGAACTAAGGGTTCTAAAACAAAAGGGTTTAATTGCTTCTAAAAGCAAAGCGCCGGATGAAAAATCTCCAGGGACACTTTCTTCCCAACCTGCCTTTAAACAATCCCATCTAAACCGGGATAAGAAATGAAGGTCCAGGTAAGGTAACAAACACGAGGAAGCATAGAGGTGGAAACTTTTTATCCAATCCTGCATATGCGACCACGCATTCGATCGTATTTATTGAGCACTTACTAAGTGTTTGAACGTTGCCAAGCTTGGCTAAAATCCAAAAATGTAGGCAGGGTTGTGGCTCGCAATCTTTTTCATTCCCACAGCCAAGTAAAATAGAAATATACCCGAATCCTTTTCTAAAAACACCTTCATATCCTTGTTAAAATAGCATAGCAGTCAAGAGAGCTCCTCAGGATGAAAGATATTATTTTAATATCTGTATCCACCTCTGAGCTGTAAGCTCCTTGTGGGCAGGGATCTTCCAACTCTGTTGTATCGTACCCTCCTAAGCGCTTAGTATGGTCTTCGGCGTCCAGTAAGCGCTCAGTAAATATCATGGATTGATTGATGCCATGAAAGGCTGTGCCACAAATGGTACCTGACTGAATCCATCGATCAGTGGGTTTTATTGAGTCCTTGCTGTGCGCAGAACACAGTGCTAAGTGCTTGGGAGAGTCCAATCCAGTAATGTTGGCTGACAAACGTTAAATTACGCTTACGGGAAGGGCAGAGTCAGAGTATAGGGATATGTACCTACCTGAAACCAATAAAATATCAGCGCCCTGGTGCTCGCCTAATAATTCCACCCTCACTTTAGAATGGAATCAGACTGGTTTAGGAATCCTCCGGAGCCAGGCGGGAGAGAAAGGGCTAGTCATGGTCATCTACCGCCTCCCAGGCCCCACTTCCCACTTTTTGAACCATTTCCATTTTTTTCACGTTCCTCCGCTCTTTCTCCATCCCTACATTGATCCTTAGGAACTTCAATATCCACGTGGATGGTTCCCGATGACCCTTCCGCCACCTGCCTTCTATCCCTCCTCAACTCCCCTGACCTCCTGCTCCACCCCACCTCACCCGCTTGCCAACTTGGACTCTCAGTCACTCTCGTCATCTCTAGTGACTGTACAGTCTCTTCCCTCACCAACTCTGAAATCCTTCCATCCGACCACAACTTCCTCACCCTCCTTCTCTCCCACACACCCCGTTTGCACAACTCTGTCTTGTTTCCCCACAGAGATCTCCAATCTTTTCACCGCATCTAAGCTTCTCATGTCACCATGCCCTATTTACCAAACTAATGACCAAATTAACGGCCTTGACACCATCCCAGCGCTATGTAGCAAAGTGTCTCCACCCACTGTCTCCACTTTCCTCCAGTTCTCTCCTTGATCTCCATCAATCTGGCTTCTGTCCCCTTCACTCCACAGACTCTGCCTTCCCAAAGGTCACCAGTGATCTCCTTCTTGCCAGATCTAACAGCCTCTACTCCACCCTAATCCTCCTTGACCTCTCAGCTGTCTTCAATATTGTTGACGACCCCCTTCTCCGGGAAACATCACCCGACCTTGGCTTCCCCGACAAAGTCTTCTCCTAGTTCTCTTCCTATCTCTCTGGCCATTCATTCTTTTTCTCTTTCACAGGTTCCTCCTTTCCCTCCCACCTACCAACTGCAGGAGCCCCTCAAGGTTCAGTTCCGGGTCCCCTTTTACTCTCTTTCTACACCCACTCTCCCTCGGAGAACTCATTCAATCCCATGGCTTCCAACTACCATCTCTATGCAGGCGATTCCCCAGTCTATTTCTTTCGGGAGGCAGCAAATTTGCCTAATGAGTCATCCGGGACTGAAAAGATCTCGGTGCATTAGGCCCAGAGCACAAATTGCACCACTTCTTCCAAATTAAGTCACAAAAGGCCAATATTTTAGGAATGCCACCTGGAGCACACCAAGAACAAAACTGGTCAGAACGACCTCGCCACTTCAAGCTTGTAGAATAGATGGTTCAGGCTGTGGAACACGCTACCTTCAGGATGGGACACGGCCAGACTTGAACGCTGCATGAGGTGAGAACAAAATAGCCCTCCTTAGTACAGCACAGATTCTCTTATTTTATGTGCCCAGATGGAAAGAAGAACCCAAGTGTCGCCTTCCTTCTTCCTGGTCCTTACTTCAACTCTTACTTCTCCTGCCCCTTCCCCAACTTCCTGACAATTGTCTACCCTTTAACCTCGGGGGTTACATTCTTGATGGACTCCGCTTTGAGAAAAGCTCACGTCAGCACTGACACAACTGGACCAAGGCCACAGAGCTTTAGGCAAGCATTTTTTTCTGATATTGTACTCTTTCCAGAGAGCGTTTTGGCAGAAAAAGACTTCTCTCATTCCAAAACACTGAGTGAAAATGTGCGTTAAGGAAGCAGCGTGACCTAGTGGAAAAAACGTGGGCCTGGGGAGGGTCAGGAGAGGCTGGGGAGGGTCAGGAGACCTGGGTTCTAATCCCGGCTCCTTCACTTGCCCGTTGAGGGCCTTGGGCAAGTTACTTCACTTCTTTATGCCTCAGTTTCCTCACCTGAAAAAATGGAGAGATCCCTTTTTCTTCCCTCCCATTTAGACTCATAACCTTATGTAGGACAGGGACTGTGCCTGACCTGATTTTCTTAGATCTACTGTGATGCTTAGTGCAGTGTTTGGGACTTAGCAAGTGCTTAAATTTGAGGGACTAGGTACCTTATCTAATTTCCACCTGTGTATTCTATCCCAGCACTCACTACAGTGCTCTATCCATGTTATTATTATTAATAATAATAATGATGAAGATAATTATGGTATTTGTTAAGAGCTTACCATGTGTCAGCCATGGTTCTAAATACTAGGGTAGATATTTTTATGTCTGCCTCCCCCCTTCTAGACTGTGAACTTATCGTTGGGGAGGGATTGTCTCTGTTGCTGAACTGTACTTTCAAGCAATTAAGGTGCTTCGCAAGCATTAAGAGCTCAATTTATTCATTCATTTTTTTTTTTTTTGGTATTTGTTAAGCGCTTACTATGTGCTGAGCACTGTTCTAAGCGCCTGGGTAGATACAGGGTAATCAGGTTGTCCCACGTGAGGCTCACAGTCTTAATCCCCCTTTTACAGATGAGGTAACTGAAGCACAGAGAAGTCAAGTGACTTGCCTAAGGTCACACAACTGACAAGTGGCCGAGCTGGGATCCGAACCCATGACCTCTGACTCCGAAGCCCCATGCTGTTTCCACTGAGCCACGCTGCTTCTCTTCATTCAATCGTATTTATTGAGCGCTCACTATGGGCACAGCACAATGAATGAATGAATAGATGATTACCAAGTTGGACACATTCCCTGTCCCACATGGGTCTCAGTCTTAATCCCCATTTTACAGAAGAGGTAACTGAGGCATAGAGAAGTTAAGTCGACCTGCCCAAGGTCAAACAGCAGACAAGTGGCAGAGTCAGGATTAGAACCCACGGCTTCTGAATCCCATGCCCGTGCTCTTGCCACTAGGCCACGTGCTTACTGTTTGCAGAGCACTAATAATAATAATGTTAGTATTTAAGCGCTTACTACGTGCAGAGCACAGTTCTAAGCGCTGGGGTAGACACAAGGGAATCAGGTTGTCCCACGTGGGACTCACAGTCTTAATCCCCATTTTACAGATGAGGTAACTGAGGCACAGAGAAGTTAACTGACTTGCCCAAAGTCACACAGCTGACGAGCGGCAGAGCCGGCATTCGAACCCATGACCTCTGACTCCAAAGCCCGTGCTCTTTCCACTGAGCCACACTGCTTGGGAAGAGTACAACGCAGTCAGTAGACTGTTTCTTGCCCACAATTAGCTTACAAGCTAGAGACGAATGAAGTATCTGCAGTGTCTACATCTATGACTCTTAATAAATATTCTTGCTGCCACGACAGATAGAGTTCCACTGCTATGTTGGTGCATTCTTTGCCTCCCAGGTCATCCAGGTTTGGAGACCTGATGAACCGTGCTTTCGGCTCAGAACCTCCAAACAATGGGGATTGCGTTGTGTGCGTTGACACGGTAGAGTCCGTTGTCGGGCAGGGATTGTCTCTGTTGCCGAATTGTACATTCCAAGTGCTTAGTACGGTGTTCTGCACGTAGTAAGTGCTCAATAAATACGATTGAATGAATGAATTGGCATAAACCGTTGTACCAGTTCATTCCATCTGTTTTCCCCGCCTGACTTCATCAGTCAGTGGTATTTATCGGGCGCTTACCGTGTGCGGAGCACTGAACTAAGAGCTTGGGAGAGTGCAATACGACAGAGTTGGTAGACACGTTCCCTGCCCCGAGGGAATTCAGAGTGATCGTGTTAACTGAGCCGAGGAAAGCCACGATTAGAACTTGCCATTATGAATCTAAATTACAGTCCGGAGCAGCTATGTAATTATTCTTGCAGATGCACTCAATCAGGGTAGGGACCGAAGAGAACGAGCGTGGGCCCGGGAGCGAGAGGACCCGAGTTCTAAAATCCCAGCTCCACCAATTCTCTGCTGGGTGGCACCGGGCAAGTCACCCCACTTTGCTGTGCCTCCAGTTTCTCAGCTGTAAAATGGGGATTCAATACCTGTTCTCCCTCCTAGACTGGGAGCCCCATGTGGGATGGGGTCTAGGCACAACCTGATTAACTTGTATCCACCCCAGCGCTTAGCACAGGGTTTACTGTTCTATTGTGCTCTCCCAAGCACTTAGTACAGGGGTCTCCACCCGGTAAATGCTCAATAAATACCACTGACTGACAGAGCGTTGAACAAACGCCATTATTGTCATCGTCTTCAAGGACCGAGTCATAATTCTAATGTGAGCCTTCTTTTCCGGCGCTTAGCGCAGTGCCCTGCCCCGAGTAAGCGCTTAATATTATCACTACTGCTGTTCTTTAGCAGGACATCACTCAGCACTCAATCGAGTGGATTTATTGAGTGCTTGCTGTGTACACGGCACTGGATTAAGCGCTTGGGTGAGTACAGTATAACCGAGTTCCCTGCCCACGAGGAGCGTGCAGTCCAGAGGCTTCTAATCTCTAACTCCTCCTGACCTTCCTCTCCCATAACTAATCCGCGGAAGGAAAAGAAAAAGCTAAAGGAATTGGGAGATAAAAACTGTGACTGGAATTAAACTTCTCAGTTTAAGGTGGCTTATTAAGAGCCACTCGTTCATACTTCGGAAGCCTAAAGAACCACCTCTCTTTTCTCCCCTTCTTTTCTCTTCCTCATCTAATCTTGCTGACTCTTCTCAGGTTTTTCTGTGTTCTGCCCCTCCTTCCCTACAGTGTACTGTCTCGTGGTCCCCTATTCGTTCCCTCATTCTGTCATTCGTTCTGTTTCTGCCTCTGCTGGGTGGCCCTGGGCAAGTCACTTCACTTCGCTGGGCCTCCATTTTCTCAGCTGTAAAATGGGGATTCAATACCTGTTCTCCCTCCTAGACTGGGAGCCCCATGTGGGATGGGGTTTATGTACAACCCAAATTCTGTCGTATTTGAGTACTTACTGTGTGCGAAGCACTCTACTAAGGGCTTGGAAGAGTACAGTGTGACAACCGACAGTCACATTCCTGCCCACAGCGAGCTTACAGTCTAGACGGCAAGGTCTCTGTGGGCCGAGAATGTGCTCACCATCTCTACTGGACTGTACTCTCCCAAGTTCTGAGGACAGTGCTCCGCACACAGTAAGCACCAAAAAAAAAAAAACCCCCACCACTGATCGATTACCCCCCATCTGTGTCTCTTCCCTGGCTTTGTACTTTTCACTACCTCCCGCCTCCACCGCTCACCTCTTTAAACCGTGTTTTCGATGCACCTCCTCCCTTTCCGTTCTCTCCTCTCCCCATGACGGCTCCTCCAATCTTAATTAATCCTTTCACTTAGCTGTGGGCTCTTTCCCCTGCTGATCGTCTCCTTCAGTTTTCCTTCCTTCCCATCTGTTCTTGTCTGTCCTATTCCTTCTAGCCCCACCTTTCACCTGTTTCTTCACCCTTCTACTTTCCCTGCCTCTCTCGATGTCCCCGCCTCTCTGCCCGGTCCTTTCTCCCTCACGTCTCTCTTTCAAGACTCCTTCCATGACCTTCCATGAGAAGCAGCACGGCGTAGTGAATAGAGCATGGGCCTGGGAGTCAGAAGGTCACGGGTTCCCATCCCGACTCCGGCACTCGTCCGCCTGTGTGACCTTGGGCGAGTCACTTCGCTCCTCTGGGCCTCAGTCACCTCAACTGGAAAATGGGGATTGAGAACGCGAGTCCGACGTGGGACAGGGACTGTGTCCAATCTCGTTTGCTTTATATCCACCCCGGCGCTTAGTACAGTGCCTGGCACACAGTAAGCACTTAAATACCACGATTATTAGTATTATTATTATTACCTTGACCTTATTCCCTCACTCCCCATTGCCTGGATCCCTCTTCACCCTTCCTCACACACTCCTCCCAGCTTCCCCAGGCTACACCGCCAAACCCGGTCCTTCTACGAACACCACCGGACTCCCAGGCCAACCGAGCTTATCGCGCGGCCTCGGCCGAAACAGACTCTCCTCTCTCACCCACGATATCAAAACCAAATAAAACAACCTGCTTCTAAGACTCATCCTTCTGGCCACGTGTAATGATGCCTCCATTCATTTCCTTTGATTCGCGTGTTAATATTTATTCCAAAAGCCGAGGAATGAAGCAGTGTGGCCTACTGGGTAGAGCACGGGCCTGGGAATCAGAAGGACCCGGGTTCTCAACGTGGCTCTGTCACTTGTCTGCTGTGTGACCTTGGGCAAATCATGTCACTTCTCTGTGCCTCAGTTACCACATCTGTAAAATGGGGATTAAGACCGTGAACCCCTTGGGGACATGGACTGTGTTCAACCCGATTGGCCTGTATCTATCCCGGCCCTTAGAACAGTGCCTGGCACATAGTAAGCACTTAAATACCATGAAACTAAAAAACTGGGAATGAGATTTTAAGCAACTTGGTTCACAGATGCAAATTAACTCCTTTGTCCTGGTCACAGGGTATCATTGGGGCAGATCTGCATCATTTACTGAATGGCATTTATTGAGCACTTACCTTGGTGCTAGGATCTCGGGAGAGTACAGGCAGGGATTGTCTCTCTTTATTGCTAAAGTGTACTTTCCAAGCATTTAGTACAGTGCTCTGCACGTAGTAAGCGCTCAATAAATACGATTGAATGAATACAAAACATCAGAGTTGATAGACACGCTCCTTGTCCAAAGGAGCTTACCAACTTCCCCCAACATGGCGTTGGGGAATAAAGTGGGGGGCGGGGGGAGATGCCAAACTCAGATTCTGGGGTTCAGAAAGAAAGGGAAAGCAAAAGAAACCTCATATTACCCAACAGCATCGACCCCAACGCTTGGCACATATATGTGCTTAAATGCCACAGTTTATCATCAATATCAAACAAATGTTACTGAAAGCGTAATGGCCTTTCCTGAGCTATCACAAGCAAGCTGCAAATAAACCACACATAAAACTGAATATTCTTTACATATGGGAGCTTTGGGTATCCTAGAGAAGCAGCGTGGCTCAGTGGAAAGAGCCCGGGCTTGGGAGTCGGAGGTGATGGGTTCGAATCCCGGCTCGGCCACTTGTCAGCTGTGTGACTGTGGGCAAGTCACTTCACTTCTCGGGGCCTCAGTTCCCTCATCTGTAAAATGGGGATTAAGACTGTGAGCTTCACGTGGGACAACCTGATTACCCTGTATACCCAGCGCTTAGCAGAGTGCTCTGCACATAGTAAGCGCTTACCAAATACCAACATTATTATTATTATTATTATTATCCTCTGTTAAGTTTCATCTGATGGGGCTGGGGAAGTGACCAAGGAGAAAGCGAAGGAAGAGAAAAGAAAGTTAGGAGAGAACAGTGGAATAGTTGCACAACTAAACTATAATGCGTTTCAGAAGAAAAATGTGTTTGCATCAAGTGACCTACATTATGAAACAGGGTTAACTGGAGCAAGAACCTGTCACTTGTGTACGGATCGTGTCCTGAAATAAGAGGTTGTTCGGGTTCCATTAAAGCAGATGAATTAAACCCGCTTCCTCTAAAAGTGCTGAATTTTAAATTTTGCCAGTGTTCTGAAAATTTAGTTTTTATTTATGGCCAGACCCAAACTCCAAAGGTATCTTTCCTTTTTATTCCAAATGTAACCATCATTCGTATTCGGGACCCGGAGAAGCTCAGCAGACGACACGATTGGAGCTCTCTGTACTTCGCCACTGATTGAATATCTCTGAGGGGCTGAAACAGGAACTCTGGGATCTTAACGACGGCATTAGCATCAATCAAGACAAATGTGAATGCATTTTCAAGCAAATTATCCAAGGGTTTTACACTCCTTCATAATTCAGTATTCTGCAGGCGTACGGAAACAATCCTATGACTCGTTTATGAAGTTCCCTTTAGCTCCAGGTATAGCTGCCGGGAGCATTCGATCGCAGGCTGTGTACAGAATGAACAATGTTCCGGATCCTATTATGCATTCGAGAAATACGATCTATTGATCGATCCTGGACATAAACTCACGAGTTCTGTCATCTATTGGAGTAGCGTGGCCCAGAGGATAGAGCACAGGCCTGGAAGTCAGGAGGATCTGGGTTCTAATCCCACCTCCACCTCTCGTCTGCTGTATGACCTTGGGCAAGTTACTTAACTTCTCTTTGCCTCTGTTCCCTTATCTGTAAAATGGGAATAAAGGCTGTGAGCCCCCATGTGGGACAGGGACTGGGTCCGACCTGGTTGATCGTATCTTTTACTGTTCCCCAACTCCCAGCCCCACAGCACTTCAGTGCATATCTGTAATTTATTGATATTAACGTCTGTCTCCCTCCCTCCACCGTAGACCTTAAGCTCACGATCGTAGAGAATGTATCTGTTTATTGTTACGTTGTACTCTCCCAAGTGCTCAGTACAGTGCTCTGCACACAAGTGCTCAATAAATGCAATTGAGGGACTGAATGACTAACCATCTCAGGGTTTAGTACAGTGCTTGGCACATAGTAAGCACTTAGTACCACAATTATTATTATTAATGTTGTCGCCTAATTGCCAATTCCTTCTCAGTCAACCATACACGTGGGTTCACTGAGTTGGTCACCAATCACATGATCACGGAAACAATGAAAAGATCAGTGCTCAGTACAGTGCTTGGCACACGGTAAGGGCTTAATGCCATGCCGTAAGCCCGTCAAAGGGCAGGGACCGTCTCTATCTGTTGCCGATTTGTACATTCCAAGCGCTTAGTACAGTGCTCTGCACATAATATGCGCTCAATAAATATTATTGAATAAATACTATTGAATGAATTATGATGGAATCAGAAGACCTGGGTCCTATTCTCGGCTTCGCCACTTTGCCGCCTGTGACCTTGGGCAAGTCATAACTTCTGTGGGCCTCAGTCTCCTCATCTGTAAAAGGGGAATTAAATACCCGTTTTCCCTTCTACTTACACGGTGAGCCCCATTTGGCTTAGGGATTCTTTTCAATCCGCTAATATTTTACCTAACACCCCCCAGAAACATAGTAACCACTTAATACCCCTATCGTTATCATCGTCCTTTTTCACACACCTTTTGCCCAACATAGAGGGAAACAGAGTGGTCTAGCGGAAAGAGCACAGGCCTGGCAGTCAGAGGACCTGGGTTCTAATCCCGGCTCTGCCATCTGCCATCTGGGAAGCAGCGTGGCTTAGTGAAAAGAGCCTGGGCTTTGGAGTCAGAGGTCACAGGTTCGACTCCCGGCTCTGCCACTCGTCAGCTGTGTGACTGTGGGCAAGTCACTTCACTTCTCTGTGCCTCAGTTACCTCATCTGTAAAATGGGGATTAACTGTGAGCCTCACGTGGGACGACCTGATTACCCTGTATCTACCCCAGCGCTTAGAACAGTGCTCGGCACATAGTAAGCGTTTAAAAAATACCAACATTATTATTATTATCTGTACTCTGTTTACCTTGGGCAAGTCACTTCACTTCTCTGTGCCTTGACGGCCTCATCTGTTAAATGGAGATTAAATCCTCGTTCCTCCGACTTAGACTGTGAGTCCCACGTGGGGCAGGGACTGTGTCTAACCTAATTACCTTCCATCTACCCCAGCGCTTAGAAGAGTGTCTTTCATTTAGTAAGCGCTTAACAAATCCCACTAACAGAAGAAAAAAAAGAGGATCCCTCAGGTAGAAGCCCTCTTGGTCATCACGGCTGGTTTTCACCCTACAGAACTCCCTTCTTCCCATCTTTTTCACTGCCCCTACTCCACGATAGCAAGAATCGGGTCTGATCAGTCAATCGATGATATTTACTGAACGTGCACTTCACTTGGGAGAGTACAATAGCACTGCTGGACACGATCCCTCAGTCAGTTGAATATATTCATATTAATTGTATTAATTTGTATTAATATCCGTCTCCCCCTTTGGACTGTAAATTCATTGTTTATTGTTGGATTGTACTCTGCCAAGTGCTTAGTACAGTGCTTTGCGCACAGTAAGTGCTCAGTAAATATGACTGAATTAGAAATTGCTTATTTATTTATATTAATGTCTGCCTACCTCTATAGACTGCAAGCTTGTTGTGAGCATGGAATGTGTCCGCTAATTTTGTTGTATCGTCCTCTCCCAAGCACTGAGTGCAGTGCTCTGCACATAGTAAGCGCTCAAATACCGTTGATCGGCATGTCATCGGCTTTTTCACCGGGATGGGTTGATGGGAGAGGGAAGGGAAACCTGATAAGGATTGCCAGAAAGGACAAGAGTTTGGATTCTACCATCCCATTCTGCAAACCCCAGTCCTCTTCCTGAAGTTAGTCCCCCTATACTCTTCCAAAAGCACAAATTTCAATCCCCTAATCCCGTAGACCGAGCAGACCAAAAGAAAGAGCCCAAAGCTGCTTCTCGGCCCTCTGAGCAATAAAGAAGTCAAATAATTGACATTTCGCTCGACGGCACTCTTCTGACTTGAGACGCCACGAAGCGGGGTAATGATAAAGTGAGAAGAGATGAAAAGTTTTACCTGATCCTCTTGTCTTCGACTTTTTTCAGATATTCATCTCTCTTCAACACGCCCAGGATCGTTTCCTTCTCGTGCTCCAACAAAAATGACAAGTTGATGATTTCCAAGTTCTTCGACATGGTGGCTGAGGGTCGGTTCTTTCTGGGGTCGAATCCGTCGGAGGCCCAGCTGTTTTTCCTTGAATCTCAGGGCGACCCTTGCTCGCTTCTCAACAGGAGACCCTTCTCGGAGTTCATGGAGAGATGCCAATGGTGTTCAGGAACTTCTCCGGCCTAAGCAGGAAAATGAGGTCCCCAGGAGGACCGCTTTCCAAAACAGTCATCGTTATTTTGTCAGGAGAAGATCGAGCGATTCGTCAGAGTCCTGCCGGCTGCAGGAAAGCGGTCCGGAGGTGATGTCTCACTTCAACTCTTCACAGGGCTTCAGCTCAGAAGTCTGGTCCTGCTTTTCCCGGTTCCTGAAGGAAACATAAAGGAAGAATATGAAATGGAAGGTGTTGGCCCATGAGCACGTGAAAATGTTTGAGACCAAATCTGCGGAGGACAAGAAGGCCTGGTGGGAAGAACACAGGATTGGAAAGCAGTAGTTCCGACTTTGCCACTGGGTTGCTGAGTGACCTCGGGCAAGTGACTTAATTTCTCTGAGCCTCTGTTTCCTCACATATAAAACGAGGCTAAAATGAGTCATGAGCCCTCTGTGCTACCGGGACTGTGTCCAGTCTGATAACCTGCTGAGTGACCTTGGGCAAGTCACTTTGCTTCCTCCGTACATCAGTTCCTTCATCGGCAAAATGGCCATTCAATACCTGTTCTTTCTCATACTTAGACTGTACGCCCCCTGTGAGTGCTGACGATCTTATCTACAACCTATTCCAGTGCTTAGTACAGTGCTTGATACATAGTAATCATTTAACGAAAACCACAATTATTATATCTCCTCCAATGTAGTAAGCACTTCATGCAATAACAACGATTAGGGTTCTTAAGACAGTAGCACACTGACCCAAAACAAAAGTTCCGGAGAAGCAGCTGTGGCTTAGTGGAGAGAGCCTGGGCCTGGGATCCGGAAGACCTGGGTTCTAATCCCATCTCTGCCACTTGTTTGTTGTGTGACCTTGAGCAAGTCACTTCACTTCTCTGGGTCTCAGTTACCTCATCTGTAAAATGGGGGATTAAGACTGTGAACCCCAGGTGGAGCATGGACTGTGGTCAACCAGAGAAGCTTGTATTTACCCCAGCGCTTAGTACAGTGCCTGGCCCCCAATAAGCGCTTAAATATCATCAATAAATCCCCAGCCCCAATTTTTGTATACAAACATCACATCATTCACTAAGTCAATCATCTTTATTGAGCATATACTGTGTGCAGAGCACTGTACTAAGCACTTGGGAGAGTACACTAGAGCGGACACATTCCCTGTCCACAGCGAGATTACAGTCTAGAAGGGGAGACAGACATTAATATAAATAAAATTACAGATATGTACGTAAGTGCTGTAGGGCTGGGAACGGGGAATGAGTAAAAGAAGTGAATCAAGGTGACGCGGAAGGGAGTGGGAGAAGAGGAAAGGAGGGCTTAGCGAGGGAAGGCTTCTTGGCTCCATCCATCCGACTCACCAACCAACCGTGATGTTCTCATCCACTCGAGGGAGATACTCCCTCACTACCTCCAACCAGTGAGGAGAAATTGAGTCAACGATTATGAATATAATGGTATGTGCTAAATGCTTACTGTGTGTACTAAGCACTCTTCTTAGCACTGAGGTAGTTTCCAGGTAAGCGGGTTGAACAGAATCCCTGTCCCCAGGGGGTTCACAAGCTAAGATATTTCCCTGGAGCAGATGGAATGTGACCATGCTAGAGAGTGGCACTTTGCCACAGAGGAAATCCTTTGCGGGCCTATGTTTAAATTTCCGTGCGCTAACCAAGTGAAATCACCCCAGTTGCTTCATTCAAGTGTCCTTATGGAGCACTTACTGGGTGCGGAGCACTGTACTAAGCTCTTGGGAGAGTATAATAGAACAATAAGCAGACACATTCCCAGCCCACAACCAACTTCCAAAGCAAGAACACAGGGGGTTTCCAGGAAGGACCAGTAGAGCACAGTAGCCGCTCGTATTTATTGAGCACTTACTGTGTGCAGAGCACTGTACTAAACACATTCCCTGCCCACAGCTAGTTCACAGTCTAGAGGGGGAACTTGGTGCTGAGCACCAAAGAAATCAGGATTTTTGCTCCTTTCCTCCTCTCCTTCGTAAAGTGTCAGGCAGTAAGTAAAATATTCAACAATAATACTGGAAGTCAAAAGAAAGATAGTAAAGGTAGCAAGAGCAAGAGCGAAATATAAAGACTAATCAATCAATGACATTCACTGAGGGCCTAGTGGATAAAGTCCGGGACTGTGAGTCAGAAGGGCCACCTGGGTTCTAATCCCAGCTCCGCTGTCTGTCTGCTGTGTGACCTTGGGCAAATCACTTCACTTCTCGGTGCCTCAGTTACCTCCTCTGTAAAATAGGGATTGAGACTGTGAGCCCCACGTGCAACGGGGATTGTGTCCAACCCGATTTCCTTGTACCCACCCCGGTGCTTAGTTCAGTGTCTGGCATATAGTAAGTCCTTAAATATCCCAATCATTATTATTAGAACATTGTGCTAAGCCCTTTTGTGTGTACGGTAAAATAGAGTTGGTACATACTCTGCTCACAGTAAGCTCTCAATAAAAATCGGCCAGGTATACCGATAGCTACATAATGCGCTTAGTACAGTGCTCAGCACATAGGAAGCGCTAAATAAATACCACCGATGATAAACCTTGCCCTCAAGGAGCTTAGAAATCTGTAGTATTTGTTGTCCACTCCCGTATGAATACAAGGTAGGGAAAAGACTGAAATCATCTGATTCTCATAAGAAAAACCCTCTTTCTATTTTTCCCAAATTGGTCACCACTCAGAAATACGATGTTAATGTATTTAGGGAAAACAAGAGTGTTTCTATGGAGCTTGGGGGCTTCCACAGGACCTCTCGCAATCTTCATTAGCTATTTAGTAGCATGTTCAAAAACAGTCGTGATAGACTAATCAAAATGTTTCGCGTAATAAATTTGATGGCCATACAGAGGCTTGATTTCAACAATTAATTCAAACAAAACAACAGTGAAAACAAAAATCACTGGTGGCGCTTAGAAGTAAAATGCTTGACCCAGGAGACAGAGTATGGCCAAATGGATCCTAATCCTTTTTGCAGTACTTGAAATGTAGTTCATCAATAATTCCTCCATGGTTTAATAGAGGAAAGTTCAGTAGGATGAAGCAATATAAATCAAGCCCTATTCTGTTGTTCAATCAAGCAGTATTGAGCGCTTACCATTTGCAGAGCAAAATATCACAGAACTGGTAGACATTTTCCCTGCCCGTAGTGAGCTTACAGTCTAGTTCCCTGATTCTTTACTATTTCAACATTTTAATGGGAAGGAGAGATGGATTTTGACAGGTAAAATGGTGAAACCATTTTCAGACTAAGACAGAAGAACGAGGAGGAACAAACAGAGTTTAACTTAAAAAAAATTCATATTATGATCTACTAAGATTTTTTTTTATTAACTCCTGAAACAGATGTGTGCTGTCATCACACAGCCATCCCCAAATCAAACCATTACAGAAGCACAGAAACTCTGCCACTTGGTTCCAAAAATTGCAACAGGAGAATCCAAACCTCAAAATGGAGTACAATAAAAAGAAAAAGAAAGCAGTTGCTTCGGTTAATAGGAATCACAGACTAAGCAGTACCAGACTCAGTGAGAGTTAAAACAAGGAGTGAATCGATAGCGGAGGATTAGATTTTTGAAGTAGTATAGATTCTGCCTGGCTGTACAAAACAGATTTTCTTTCTTCTTGTGGCAGATTTGACTTCCCCGTATTTCAGAGGAATGGATTTGGCTTGTTTTCCTTTGTGGCATTTTTTCCAGTGAGAGTGGAGAGTAAAATTGAAGTTGAATAACTAGATCCGACATAGAATATGAGCTTTGCGAGAATAGTCGTTTTCCCTATCAACTGTCATCTATCTGATCCCTATTAAAAACTTCTGAAATGTGTTGCTTGGAATGGGGATGAGGAAATAGATGACCACATCGCTCCTTGGTAGAGAGTAGTAGAGACTTGCATGCGTGCACACAGAATGCGCGCACTTAGACGTCAACGTCAGCGGTATTTACCGATCGCTTATTATGCGCAGAGCACTGTACTAAATGCTTGGAAGAGTACAGTGGAACGGAGTTGGCAGACATGTTCCCTGCCCACATATGAGAGGAAGCGTGGCCTAGTGAAAAGAGCACGGACCTCGGAGACAGAGGACTTGGGTTTTAATTCTGGCTCTGCCCAATGCTTGCTGTGTGGCCTGGAGCGAGTCACTTCACTTCTGAACTCCTCAGTTCCCCGGTTCTCCCTCCTACTTAGACTGCGAGCCCCATGTGGGACACGGACTGTGTCCAACCTAATTCACTTGTATCTGCCCCAGTGCTTAGAACACTGTTTGACACACAGTAAGCGCTTAACAAGTACGGTTTAAAAAAAAAACCAAAACATTCACCCGATACATCAAAGGGAACATTCCTTTATGGATTTAAGTTAGTTTCTTCGGAAGACCCTTCGGCAAAGATGTAACCTTGTGTCTGTGCACCCTGGAATCTCCAACGTTAGAGAAGCAGCGTGGCTTAGTGGATAGAGCACGGGCCCGGTGGCCAGAAGGACCTGGGTTCTAATCCTGACTCCGCCACGTCTGCTGGGTGCCTTTGGAAAAGTGGCTTAATTTCTCTGTGCCTCAGTCCCCTCATATATAAAATGGGGATTAAGAGCGTGAGGCCCAGTGGCACAGGGACTGGGTTCAACCTGATTAACTTTTACCTACCTCAGTGCTTGACGCATAGTAAGTGCTTAACAAGTACCATAATTATTATTTTTAAAGCATATTCCAGGCACAAATAAAAAACCCTGGGAATTGTCTGACCCCTCTAGACTAGCAGCTCACGTGGGCAGGGAATGTGCCTACCAACTCTGTAGCATTGGACTCCCCCAACCGCTTAGTGCGGTGCTTTGCACACAATAAGTGCTCAATAAATACCATTTATTGATCGACTGGGACTTTTTCTACCTGGAATTGGAGGGTCCACTGGGCCTAGAATGGTATCTGTTAAGATTACTCACTAGGTGCCAGGCACTAACTATACCTAGCGCTGGGGTAGATACAAGCAAATTGGGTTGGACACAATCCCTTTCCCATATGGGGCTCACAGTCTCGATCCCCATTTTACAGACGAGGTAACTGAGGCCCGGAGAATCGAAGTGACTCGCCTAGGGTCACACAGCAGATGTGGCGGAGCCGGGTTTAGAACGCATGACTCTCTGACTCCCAGGCCCGTGCTCTATCTACTACACCACGCTTCTGGACCCCTACCGTAAACCCTGAGGCCCCTGGCCAGCTCAGCCTTCGGAAGGGGTCCGTCCCACCCTTCTAAGAGAACCTTTCGGTTGATTCCAGCGAGAGACTCTTTTTAAGGAATATTCTAACGGTTCCCCCACCCTGGAAATTGAGCCTGCATAGTCAAGGAAAAAAAAAAAAATGAGGTCCTCATTTCCTCTCCCACCCGGCCCATACGTTTCACTCCTTTAACACCAACCTACTCTCTGTGCCTCATTCATCTCTCTCACACTCGACCCCTTGCTCACATCGGTCCAACGTGTCTGAGCACTTACTGTACGCAGGGCACTCTAAGCGCTTGGGCGAGGACGATACAACAGAGATGGTAGATGTGTTCCCTACTTACAATCCCCTATCTGGCCTGGAACTCACTCCCCCTTCATATCCGGCAGAACTCCATTCTCCTCAGTCAGTGGTATTTATTGAGCGCTCACGGTGTGCAGAGCGCTGTTCTAAGTGCTGGGGAGTGCACAATACCAACCAGTCGGTAGGCATAGCCTCTCGGCTTCAGCGGGCTTGCAAAGCCCTTCTGAAAGTCTGGCTCTTCCAGGAAGCCTTCCCTGACTAATCCATCATCTCCCCACCTTCATTCTCTCTCCACTGTGTCAACTACGTTTTTGTGTCATCACACCCTTAATCACTTGGGTGCTTATTCCCCCCCCCCCCCCGGTCACTGAGCACTTATGTACACATCTTTATACTCCATAGCTTTCCCTACCTATATTTACTTGTCTCTCTTCCCTCCTGCATTGTCAGCTCTTTAATGGCAGGGATCAGGCCTACTAATTCCGTCGTACCCTCCGAAGTTTACGGGACAGCGTTCTTCAGAGCGTAAGTGTTCAGTAAATGAATACTCCTGATCGGTTGGTGTTAAGGCTTCCAAAGAACTCCCCAGAGACTGAACGAGACTGCTTTTCGCACACACACCGAGACCCTATTTACCAAGTGGGATGTTGACAACGCGTGACATTTTATAATCCAAATAAAAGTGTGTTTGGTTTCGCTGTCTGTTTTGGGAACACATAACACTACATTACTCACCTATTCCCACAACCCTTTCTACGCCGGTTGCATTTTGCCGCCCTCTCCTCCGCTCCACGAATACGCATTCGCAGCGGTGGTTCTGAAAGGTTCTCTCCTGCCCTGTTTTATCCATTTAATTGTAACTGCGGGAAATTTCAAGACGTTCAGTGTTGCTGTTCTTGATTTTCTTCGCACGGCTTCTATTTAGCTTCATTACATGGGCCACAAATGCTTAAATTAATTATATACACACGCGTGCCGGAGAAAACATCTCCAGCGGAGACGTTCTAACACCAAATGAGTCACACCATTTCCACCCCAGGGGTTGAATCAGCGAGGTGGTTCGCTCTAATCGCATCGATGTTGGAATCTTTGCAGAACTAAGGGATTAAATCGTCCTCACGGGGTGGGTGCTGTTTCACAGCCCTGTTCCCTCCCAAAGAAGGCTCATACTAATGTCCCAAACATACCCCGGGATGCGACAACAAAGCAGCCTGGCCTAATGGAAAGAGCAGGGGCCTGGGAGTCAGAAGGGCTTGGGTTCTAATCTCATCCGCTGTGTGACCTTGGGAAGTCGCTTCACTTCTCTGCGCCTCAGTTCCCTCATCGGTAAAATGGGAATTAAGACTGTGAGTCCCTCGTAGGACATGGACTGTGTCCAACCTGATTAACTTGTATTTACCCAAGTGCTCAGTAGAGTGCCTGGCACATAGTAAGCGCTTAAATACCACACACAAAAAGGGATTTACTGGCTAGAGGTAGGGAGAACGGGGAAATAAGAGAAGCTGCAGGAGGCTTAGACAGAGTCACAGAGCCAGTGTTTTGTAGCCCGACTTGCTTCCACGGTATTTCCATGAGACACATTCACAGGAGAGATAGTCCCTGGAAGAAGAGGGAAGGGGAGACGGATCTTCAACTCATCTGAACCAGGTTTATGATTTCACTTTCCAGGCATGGCTACAGGCCTGAAATAATAATTGTGACAATTGTACGGTCCAAATTCTACGGCAGAACTGCCCCTAATTGGTAGTGTTTCAGATTAACTGAGAAGCCGTGTGCCCTATTGGAAAGAACAGTGGAAAGAACACGGGGCTGGGAGTCAGGAGCCCTGGGCTCCAACCCTGGCTCGGTCCCCTGGACTGCTGTGCAATCCCAGACAAGCCACTTATCTTCTCTGGGCCTCCGTTTCCTCATCTGTAAAACGGGGATAAGATTCCCCCTCCCTCTTAGACTCTGAGTCCTAGGCGCCACTGTGTCCCATCTGATTCTCTTTTATCTGCTCAGAGCTTAGCAAAGTCGTTGGAACAAAATCAACCCTTAACCAGTACAATCACTCAGCGGAAAGAGCCCGGGCTTGGGAGTCAGAGGTCACGGGTTCGAACCCCGGCTCCGCCACTTGTCAGCTGTGTGACCTTGGGCAAGTCACTTGACTTCTCTGTGCCTCAGTGACCTCATCTCTAAAGTGGGGATTAAGACTGTGAGCCCCACGTGGGACAACCTGATCACCTTGTATTCCCCCAGCGCTTAGAACAGGGCTTTGCGCATAATAAGCGCTTAAAAATGCCATTATTATTATTATAAAATGGAGGCAGAAGGCTAAGAAACACCTTAAGTTTGTTTTTTTAGGAATTGTGCAAACAGTAGAAGAAGAAATGGCAGAGGGATTACAAGTATATCAGCGGCTTCAATCATTCAGTCGTATTTATTGAGCACTTACTGTGTGGAGAGCACTGTGCTATGAGCTTGGGAGAGTGCAATGTAAGAGTAAACAGACACGTTCCCTGCCCACAACGAGCTTACAGTCCAGAAGGGAGACGGACAATGATATAGACAGATATGGACATAAATGCTGAGGGGCTGGGAGGGGGGGATGAATAAAGGGAGCGAGTCAGGGTGACACAGAAGCGAGTGAGAGAAGAGGAAAGGGGGGCTTAGTTAGGAAAGGTCTTTTGGAAGAGATGGACCTCAAGTTTTGGGGTGTGGGTGGGAAGAGTAATTCCCAACTCCACCCCCCAAAATAGATGCTCCGCCACTAACCTGCTGCGTGATCTGGGCCAAGTAGCTTTACTTCTTCGGGTCTCAATTTCCTCATCCGTAACATGAGCGTTCCGTACCCGTACTCCCCTCCTCCTTATACTGCGAGGCCCAGGCGGGACGGGGACCCGACTAGCTCATGCCTACCCCAGCGCTTAGTACCGCATTTGGCACAGAGTAACGTTGGCATTTGTTAAGCGCTTACTACGTGCAGAGCACTGTTCTAAGCGCTGGGGTAGATACAGGGGCAACAGGTTGTCCCAAGTGGGGCTCACAGTATTAATCTCCATTTTACAGATGAGGTAACCGAGGCACACAGAAGTGGAGTGACTTGCCCGCAGTCACACAGCTGACAAATGGCAGAGCCGGGATTCGAACCCATGACCTCTGACTCCCAAGTGCGGGCTCTTTCCACTGAGCCACGCTGCTTCTCATATCCCATTACCACCATACTGCGGGACAGACCTTTACAGGGGTAGTTCTTACCTGGCAAAGAAGAACGGGGGAAATCTCTTCTTCTCCTGGTCTCCCAGAGCGGGCACAAGGTCTATCCTACCACCACGGCTTTGCCCAGAGATATGAACGCGACCTGGAAAAACCAGCCCCTCCAGTAATCTATTTACACAGTAGACACACCCCGTTGACAGCATAATATTTTTTTTTCCTCCCTCTATAGTGGAAGCTGGTAGCATCTCCACAGCCCAGCTGAGTTTGCCAGAGGAATCAGAAGGGAGTCCTGGCATTCACTAAGTAGGAAGGTCAAAATGACTTTGACCAGTCCAAGTTTCATCTGTCAAACTTTCAAATTCAACTGTATTTACCGAATGGCTACCGTGTGCAGAGCACTGTACTAAGCGCTTGGGAGCGTACGACAATAAACAGACAGATTCCCTGTCCACAGCGAGTTTACAGTTCAGGTGGTAATAATAATAATCATGATAATAATCGGCATATTTGTTCATCAACGGTATTTATTGAGGGCTTGCTGTGTGCGGAGCAATTTTTTTTTTTAGATGCGATTTCTTAAACATTTACTACGTGCCAGACAGTGCACTAAACGTTGGGGTAGATACAAGCCAATCAGGTTGGGCAGAGTCCCTGTCCCTCCAAGGGCTCACAGCCTCAATCCCCATTTTACAGATGAGGCAACTGAGCCACAGGCAAGTGAAGTGACTTCCCCAAGGTCACACAGCAGACAACTGGCGGCGCCAGGATTGGAATCCAGGTCTTCTGACTCCCGGGCCTGTGCTCCTTCCTCTAGGCCATGCTGCTTCCCAGGTCTCGACACGTTCCCCGCCCATAAGAACCGTGGCCCACAGGAAGCGGTTCACAAATACCATATTAAAAAAACCCAAAAATGCCGTGGGGCCGAGGGTGCGGCGAATTAACAGCAGCATCAACTCCATCCAACGGTGTCTCCCTCAGAGTCCTCAGAACAGTTCTGCGTTTACTCGAGCAGGAAACGAGAAGCAGCGTGGCCCAGGGGAAAGAGCACGGGTCTGGGAATCGGAGGACCTGAGCTCTAAGCCCAACTCGGCCAACTGCTTGCTGGGTGACCTTGGGCAAGTCGCTTCACTTCTCCGTGCCTCCGTTCTCCTCCTACTTAGACTGCGAGCCCACGCGGGACGGGGATTCGCTTGTATCTTTCCCAGAGCTTCGCACAGTGTCCGACACGTAGTAAGCCCTCAAATACCATTTTAATAAAGAGGGCGGTAGCTCCAGGAACCACAGTAGACGTCACTGCCGTTCAACAGGAAATAGACCTGGCTATCGAATATGAAGTCCGCCAAGGTAAACTTTGCCAAATGTCTCGTGGAAAACTGAAGGGTTCCTTCAGGAGGAAATATTTTTAGAACTGGGGCGGGGGCTAATCCCTGACCCTTAAACGCTCTCTATTAAGAGGATGTATTAAGGGCTTTCTCTTGGCAGACCACTGTACTGAGTGCTGGGAAAGATTACGAGGGGGGAATTAGACATGGTGCCTGGTTCTGAGAAGGAGTCTCACAATAATAATAATTAATAATTTTGGTATTTATTAAGCGCTTACTATGTGCAGAGCACTGTTCTAAGCGCTGGGGTAGACACAGGGGAATCAGGTCGTCCCACGTGAGGCTCACGGTCTTAATCCCCATTTTACAGATGGGGTAACTGAGGCACAGAGAAGTGAAGTGACTCGCCCACAGTCACACAGCTGACAAGCGGCAGAGCCGGCATTCGAACCCATGACCTCGGACTCCCAAGCCCGGGCTCTTTCCGCTGAGCCACGATTATCAGTAGAGAAGCAGTGTGACTTAGCGGATAGAGCACCGGCCTGGGAGTCGGAAGGACTTGGATTCGAATCCCGGTTCCACCACTTGCCGGCTGGGTGACCCTGGGCAAATCACTTGATTTTTCTGGGCCTCAGTTCCCTCATCTGTAAAACAGGGAGACTGTAAGACCGTGAGCTCCACGTTCCTTGCCGCAATGAGTTTACAGTCTACTTAATTTTTCGTCCTCCTAGTTAGTTGCAGTTACAAATAGAGACTGAAGTTCCCTCGTAGATTGCAGGCTCCCAATCGTGCCTACCAGCTCTATAATGATAATAATAATAATAATAATGTTGGTATTTGTAAAGCGCTTACTATGTGCCGAGCACTGTTCTAAGCGCTGGGGTAGATACAGGGTAATCAGGTCGTCCCACGTGAGGCTCACAGGTAATCCCCATTTTACAGATGAGGTAACTGAGGCACAGAGAAGTGAAGCGACTCGCCCACAGTCACACAGCTGACAGGTGGCAGAGTTGGGATTCGAACCCATGACCTCGGACTCCCAAGCCCGGGCTCTTTCCACCGAGTCACGCGGCTTCTCTATTATACTCTTCCCAGTGCGTATTACAGCGCTCTGCACACTGTAAATGCTTGATGAATACCACTGACTGATTGAAATACACACTAGCCAAAGCTGCAGATCCCTTAGGAATCTAACATACCTAAAATAGGTCGCCAGGCTAGGATTTAGTGACCCCCAAAATTACTAAGGTCCATTCCCCCAAGGATTCCCACACCTCCATACGATTCCAGGGTCACAGTATTTCAATATTCCAGTCACAGAGAACCAGCACTGCACCATCCTCCCCTCGCCGGTCACCCGATGAAATGCACTCGATTCTCTCAGAACGCCCTTTTATTCGTTCGATCGCATTTATTGAGCGCCTACCGTGTGCAGAGCACTGTACTGAGCGCTCGGGAGACTACAGTGTGTTCTCACTATAATAAAAATAATTGCGGTGTTTTTTAAGCACTTGCTAAGCACTTCTGTTGCCGATCTGTACATTCCAAGCGTTTAGTACAGTGCTCTGCACATAGTAAGCGCTCAATAAATACTATTGAATGAATGAATGTGCCAGGCACTGTACTAAGCGCCGGGGTAGATACGAGTAAATCAGATTGGACACAGTCCCCGTCCCGCGTGGGGCTCACAGCTTTCCCCCATTTTCCCCAGGAGGTAACTGCGGCCTAGTGAAGTGACTTGCCCGAGGTCACACGGCAGACAAACGGCGGAGCCGGGACGAGAATCCAGTTCCTTCTGACCCCCCCAGGCCCGGGCTCTATCCCTTAGGTCACGCGGGTTCTCCGCTATGTATTTTGGCTACAGTGTTGTAAGGAATTAGGGAAAAACAGTTCAGATGAATGCCAAGATCTTGGAAGAGATAGTTCGGGTACATTTCCACAGCACTGAAAGCGGTCGATACCGTAGTGAGAAGTTCCATTAACAGGGAATTTGTCACCCACATGATAATGGCAACGGCACAGCCCGGTGAAAAGAGCACGGGCCTGGGAGAAGACCTTGATTCTAATCCTGACTCCCCCACTTCTCCGGGCCTCAGTTTCCTCCTCTGTAAAAGAGGGATTCGATCCTACTCCCTCTGCTTTCGACTGAGTCCCTCGTGGGACAGGGACTGGGTTCAACCTGATAATTTTGCATCTTCCCCAGCGTTTAGAAGAGTGCTTAGCTCATAATAAGTGCTTACCAAGAGAAGCAGCATGGCCTAGGAGATAGAGCTTGGGCCTGGGAGTCTGAAGGACCTGGGTTCTAATTCCGGCTCCGCCACGTGTCTGCGGGTGACCCCGGGCAAGTCACTTAGCTTCTCGGGGCCTCAGCTACCTCATCTGTAAAATGGGGATAAAGAGTGTGAGCCTCATGGGGAACAGTGACTATGTCCAACCTGATGAATCTGCATCTACCCCAGCGCTTAATACAGTGCTTGGCTCGTAGTAAGCGCTGGAGAAGAGAAGCAGCACGGCCTGGCGGATAAAATCCGGGCCCGTGAGTCGGGAGGACCTGGATTCTAATCCCAACTCAGCCACTTGTCTGCTGGGTCACCTTGGGCAAGACACATCACTTCTCTGGGCCTCAGTTGCCTCACCTGTAAAATGGGGCTTAAGACTGTGAACCCTATGTGGGACAGGGACTGTGTCCAGCCTGATTAACTTGTATCTACCCCAGCGCCTAGTACAGTGCCTGGCACATAATAAGTACTTAAATACCATAAAAGAAAAAAACACCAGAAGAGAAAAAGAAAGGAAAAGAACTGGGTGTTTCAACCAGACCGACAAGCTTTTGCCCGACACTGCCGGTCTCAGGTTACTGGCAGTTGTTCTCAAGAAGTATGGAGCTTTTTAACATCGCGGCCTTGGGCGATACCAGCTCTTATGGACAGAACTATGAATCGCACATTATAAATGACTTATTTATAGTAACATCTATCTCCTCTAGCTTGTGGGCTGGGAGCATAACAGTAATGACGGCATTTGTTAAGCGCTTGCTGTGTGGCAAGCACTGTTGACTTCTCTGGGCCTCAGTTACCTTAGCTGTAAAATGGGGATTCATGTAAACTCACTGTGGGCAGGGAATGTGTCTATTTATTGGTGTATTGTACTCTCCCCAGTGCTTAGTTCAGTTCTCTGCACCTAGTAAGTGTTCAATCAATCTGACTGAAAGAATGAATGACCGTGAGCACCCTATGGGACTGGGACCGTGTCCGACCTAATTAGCTCGTATCTGCCCCAGAACTCAGAATATTGTTTTTGATGCTGAGTAAGAGCTTGCCATCAAGAGGGGCAGGCGGACAAGAGAGTTGGTAGACGCGTTCCCTGCCCACACCGGGCTTACAGTCAAGAGGGGGAGACGGATGACAGTCTGTAGACATGTTCTCTGCCCACAAGTTTATAGTCTAGGGGACCCCTCCTCCCCCCCGAGCCCCGAGCCACTAAACACCCTCTTGAATGGACGGGGCCCGAGGGTAGCTGAGATAAAGGAGGAGATCTTCACCACTGGCTCCCGGGAAGACTTGTTGCAAAGAGAGGATGGCTGCTCTGGTCAGCGTCCGGAGAGAGGTCCAACCTTAATTGTTAATCATTGTCAGCTCCATGAAGATAGAGACAGTACCCTGTACACTCCGGGATCGATTTCAGTGCTCAGGACATTTAAAGTGCTCAAGAAACGTTGCTGACTGCCGGAACAAATTGAAGGAAACGAAAAGCCCGGGCACCTACCGTTCGCAAGTTTGTTTCCATGGGAAGGGAAATGGGTCATGAGTCACGTTTGGGTCTCTGAACTCGAACGTCTACTCATTTAATCAGATTCTCCAAGGGCCTCAAGGGCTCCCTGGTGATCATTTGGTACTTTTTAAAGCTGAAAGAATCTGTTTGATAATTAGGAAATACTGGAGTTCAGATAAAAATGACTCATATCTCTTTGCCCCTCTTACCAAAAAAAAAAAATCTGCCAACTATAGGTCTTTGGATATTTTACTTTTGACATTTATTTATTCATTTATTTTTTGATTAATGGCTATCAGCCCTTTTATCGTATCCTGGGAGAAGTCTCTCTTTTCAGCAGAGGAATGACTCATTGGTGAAAGTTTATCTCCCTGACCAAGAATGAGGGACCAGGAGATTCTGGAGCTGCTGCCTTAATAGAATACTATTATTATTATTGACCATTATAATGACAGTGACACTCGGTGAACATTTAATATCATGTTCAGTGGTAGTTATTGAGTGCTTACTATGTGCAGAGCAATGTCCTAAGTGCTTGGGAGAGTACATTACAACAGAGTTGGCAGACACCCACCCTGCCCACAACAATCTTCCTACTATGTGCTAACACCGTGCTTGTTGTTGGGGCAAATGTAGGATAATCATGTCAGACAGTGTCTGTCCCTCCCAGGACTCACAGTTTATCGGGCAGGGAGAACAGGAATTTAATCTCCAATTTTACAGATTAAGAAATTGGGGCATAGAAGCAGGGAAGTGACTTGCCCCAGGTCACACAAAAGGTAAATGGCAGAGGTGGGATTAGAACTCAGATCCCCTGACTCTCAGACCCATGCTCCTTCCACTGGGCCACGTGTTGGAAGTCTCTCTCTATAAAGTGGTGTCACCCTTCTAAAAGGGAAGCTGTGTGACCTCGGGCAAGTCTGGGCTCACAACTTGACAATGTTGATGCGGCAGCTCTCTGCGCTTCCTTGACAAAGAATGTAAAAGCAGGCCATCAATCCATCAATCGATATTTGTTGAGCGCTTAATCGGTGCAGAGCACTTTACTAAGCACTTGGGAGACTAGAGTACAGAGTTGGCGGTCAGATTTATTGAGTGCTTACTGTGTGTAAAGCACTCTACCAAGTGCTTGGGACAGTACAATATAACAATGTAACATTCCACGCCCACAGTGAGCTTGTCTAGAGACTGTGTAACACATGTTCCCTTCCCACGACGAGTTTACAATCTAGAGACCGTATATAAAAAATTGGACACATTCCCTGCCCATAACGAGCTTGTCTAAAGGTTGTAAATAACAGACACACTCCCTGCCCACAACGAGTTTACCGTCTGGAGACTTTATAAAACAACTGAACAGATACTTTCTCTGCCCATAGTGGCGATCGGACCAATTTCACATGCTAGAGTATTTGGCTTTGGAAAGTAGAATTTTCCATTTGTTTTGCTGTGTGTCTTTGAGCAAGCCACTTCGCTTCTCTCGATCCCAGTTACCTCATCTGCAAAATGAGGAGAGGGTGGAACAGGGACTCGGTCCAACCCAATTTGCTTGTATCCACCCCGGCGTTTAGTACAGTGCCCGGCACATAGGAAGTGCTTAACAAATACCATCATCATTATTATAATTATTCATCTGTTGCTTCCCCTGGACCGGCCCTCGGTTCATCACCGCCCACCCAGATCTGCAGTGTAAAGTATCCAAAGAAACATGAAGAGACCTGAAGTGATTCCAGCGCTTAGTACGCTGCTTGGCACAGAGTAAGCACTAAATATGACTGAATGCGTGATTTAGCCTAGAGAATAGAGCACTGCATTGGAATTTAATTCATGACCAAATGAAGACATCTAGTCCCTTCAAGGGATTAATTAGAATCGACTGAAAATCTGCTTAGAGAAAGACCAACCTTGATTTGAGGTTTAGGTTCAAGGCCCAATATATCATCTGAAACAGTTTCTATAGGGCAAAAAACTTGGTTTGCATCTTATAAAAGTAGCCATTGGTAGTCGGTAAACACTTACTATGGAGTCGCAGCGGACAGGACACGGGCCTGGGAGTTGGAAGGAACTGGATTCTCATCCTGGCTCAGCTACTTGTCTGCTGTGTGACCTTGGGCAAATTACTCAACTTCAATAACTGTGCCTCAGTTACCCCTACTGTAGGTTAGGGATTCCATCCTACTCCCTCCTAGACTCTGAGCCTCCTCTGGGACAAGGACTGTGTCCAATCTGATTAACATGTATCTGCCCCAGCACTTAGAACAGTGATTGGCACAAAATAAGCACTTAAGTACCATAATTGATTAATAATTATTACAAAATCTCTAGACTGTAAATTTGTTGTGGGCAGGGAACGTGCCTACCAACTCTGTTATAATGTACTCTCCCAAGCAATTAGGACAGTGCTTGGTACACAGTAAGCACTCAATAAATACGATTCATTGACACCATCCCTGTTGTACGTAGATGCAATACAATCAGATCAGCTTTATGGGGCTCACACTTTGAGAAAAAGCATATTTTTAACCCCCATTTCCCAGATGAGGAAATTGAGGAGGACCGAGAAGTCAAATGACTTGCCCAAGATCACACAACAAGGAAAAAAAGGGGGAGGAGCTTAGATTAAAACCCAGGTCCTCTGATGCCCGGCCTTGTGCTCTTTCCACTAGGCCACACTGCTTCTGAGTCAAATCCCTGTCTGTTACAACTCTGAGAATAACCACAGTGCAATCTATTTTGAGAGTGTCACTATAGAAGTTTCTCCTGCCATTATCTACTCAACTTACAGAAAAATTAGTGTATCTTTACGGCAACAAACATTAAGCAAAAATAGTTTATCTTTTCCACCTGATTTCTTAAAAAAAAAAAAACCCCAAAGCTATTATTATGGAATGAGGCAATTGCCATTTGAAAAGGGCAGCTTTGAAAAATCTAACCTGGAAACTCTATAACTTCACTTTTCTTCTATCTTTCCCCCTAAATTCTAAGGCTAAAGCACGGCTGGTTGTTGATGTCTGGGGCACTTTATAGAGCTATCCCCCTTATCTCAATCAATCACTGTGTCCATCCTGAATGATTCTGTCTCTACCTCATCACTTTTCCATTCCTAGTGTGGACAGTGGGTAGCGAGTGGAAGGCAGTCTGCTACAAATCACAACTCCCCTGTGCGGAGACTCAAGTTGACTGTGTGGAAGGAGGCGATGTAAACCCCTTCCTGATTTTGACCAAGAAAACTCTCCGGATCCACTATCAGAATGATGGCAGATGGAGGTGGAGAGAGAGAGAGAGAGACACATCTGGGAAAGACGTGTCCATGGAGTCGCTATGGGTCGGAGACGACTCGACGGCGTAAGACGACACAAGCCCATCTGGACTGCAAGCTTGCCGTGGGCAGAAAAGTGCTCAATAAATATAACCGAATGAATGGCACAGAACCCGTAAGTGGCGGAGCCAAACCAGGCTGCCTCTCTGTAGCCCATCTGCATTCATTCAGTCATATTACAGTGCTCTGCACATGGTAAGCGCTCAATAAATACGAATGAATGAACGAATAATGAAATAAATAAATCTGTAGTTTTAGGAGGTGGTCCCTTGATGGCGGGAGGGAGCACAGGTAATGAAGATGAGGAAACTGAGGCCCAGAGAAGTGAAGTGACTTGTCCGAGGTCACACCGCCAGTAAGTGGTGGAGCTGGACCTCGCTGTTTCTCTGTAGTACATCTGTAATAATAATAATAATGGTATTTGTTAAGTGCTTACTATGTTCGAAGCGCTGGGGTAGATACAAGGTAATCAGGTTGTCCCACGTGGGGCTCACAGTCTTAATCCCCATTTTACAGATGAGGGAACTGAGGCACAGATATGTTAAGTGACTTGCCCAAGGTCACACAGCTGACAAGTGGCGGAGGGAGGATTAAAACCCACAACCTCTGACTCCCAAGCTGGTGCTTTTTTCACTAAGCCACGTGGAGGTAGGTGGCCCCGAGGGAACTAGCTTCAAAAATAACTATTTATTCTTTCGTATTTATTGAGCGCTTCCCTGCAAAGGGCACTGTACTAAGTACTTGGGAGAGTACGTTATATCAACAGACACATTGCCTGCCCATAAAGAACCAGTCACTTCAGCCTTTAAGGAGGACCCAAGGCTGTTTGTGGCTTCACTTCTCTTCTGTGAGTTCCAACTTACCTATCACCCAGAAATTCACAATCACACAAATAGTTTTATCCGCCGTCACCTCCCCGAGAAAGCTTGCTTTAGCCAAAGTTAAAAACCTTCTGGAAAGCACTCTCTTTGACAGTAGGACTTTTAAAACAATCGGGAACACAGATCATCTGAGGAGCTCTTCGAAAATGAAAGGAGGAAAAAAAAGCCTTACAAGAGTGCAGTGTTTACAGCTAAATATTTTACAGTTGCTTAAACAAACACAACTGCTGCCCTGAAAGCATTATAACACATGAGGAGGCATTTGTGACACGAATACTACTTGTTTTCCAGATTCCAGTTAAACAGGGGTCCCCTACTGCCTCAAGAGATTATTATACTTTTAAAAAGTTGTAACTCTCAGGACAGTGGAGAAAATGTAGCTGACTAAAAATCACCTAACAAGCATTAGCCACGCTTTTGCACCTGTGACCCTTAGGACTGTCATCTTCTTCAGTGGGAAGAGTCGAGCTCACTCCAAGAGCACGGTTTTAGGAGTCTGAGGACCTGGGTTCTAATCCTGACACTGCCATTTGTCTGCTGTGTGACCTTGGGCAAGTCACTTCACTTCTCTGGGCCTCAGGTACCTCATCCCCAAAATGGGGATTGAGACCAAGAGTCCTGTGTGGGACTGGGACTGCGCCCAACCTGATAGTCTTCCACCTACTCCTAGCACTTAGTACAGTGCCTGGCACATGGTAAGCACTTAAAAAAAATAAATAAAAAAACCCCAGGAACCCTTGTACCTAAGAGGCGCTACAAGTCCTCAAAAGACCCACCCACTCAAGAGCATCATTTTCTATTTATTGAGCATTTACTGTGCATTATGTCTTTGGGAGAGTCCAGTACAACAGAGTTGGTAGACACGTGCCCTGCCCAAAACGAGCTTACAGTCTACAGGGAAAGACAGAAATTAATATAATTTAGGGATACGTACATATGCACTGTGGGGTTGATGGTGGGGTGAATACCACATATCTAAGAGGTACAGATTCAAGTGCATAGATGATGCAGAAGGGAAAGGGAGTCGTGGAAAAGACGGCTTAATCGGGGAAGGCCTTTTGGAGGAGATGCGACTTTAATAATACTTTGAAGGCGGGGAGTGCGGTGGTCTGGTGTATAGGGGAGGGGAAGGGAATCCAAGCAGAGGGAGGACGCCGGAGAGAGGTCGGTGGCGAGAGATGAGCTTAAGGTACAGCTGGCTCTAGAAAAGCAGAGTGTGTGGGCTGGACTGGAGTAGGAGAGCAGTGAGGTGAGGTATATTTCTGGCATTAACAAGTTGGCATTCAGCCTTTAATATATTGGAGAAGTCGATCAGTGATTAGTAAAATACATAAGGCAAGTTAAACTGAGTTCATTCAATTGTATTTATTAAGCGCTTACTGTGTGCCGAGCACTGTCCTAACACTTGGGAAAGTACAATATGAGAATAAACAGTGACATTTCCTGCCCACAGTGTTCATCTCAACTCTCAGACCTTTGGGTCCCTGGTTCTTGTGACTCATTCAAGTGGGAATGGGACATGGTAGGCAGTGTTGCCTAGTGGAAAGAGCCCGGGCCTGGGTTCTAATCTGGCTCCTCCACGTGCCTGCTGTGTGACTTTGGGCAAGTCACTAATTTCTCCGTGCTTCATTTTTCTCATCTGCACAATGGGGCTTCATTAACTGTTCTCCCTCCTACATAGATTGCATCCAACCTGTTTATCTTCTATCAACTCCAGTGCTTAGAACAGCGCTTGACCCATAGCAAGTGTTTAACAAATACCATTAAAAAGCCCGAAAGGGTTAAAATTTAACTTAAGATCTGAAAATCTAGCAATGATAAAAAAAAAATACAGAGTGCCAAAAGAAGTCAAGGTTCAGCATGCAATAAGCAATCAAATTTGCACATCATTTGGTATTTGAGGCATTATTATATTCATTAGATGATTAATAGTTCCAAGAAAGAAATTCTCATCACTTCCCACTGCTCTCAGATCTCTTCAAATTCAAATACAAAATGCTATTCTGGAAACTTATAAATTGAGTGAGCCCGATAATGAATTAAAATAGGTTTCCATGATCTTAACAAGGAAAGTACTTTACATTTGTTCATCGCCTCGGGAAGAGAAGTTGAGCTGCTGACAGAATGATCACTATTTCATCAAGAGGAGGGTGCTGGACCATTCTGGAATATCCTCATAAGATGGAAAAAAGAAAGACAATGGACTTAGGTAATGGCAGGAGAGATTTCAGTTAAGAACAGGGAAGACTTTGGGAAAACTGAAGATTATAAAACAACTGGAAGATCGTCATTTTTCACCGAAGAGCATGAAAAAAAGAAAGTTTTTCCTGAATGATGGAGAGATTCACTTCTGCAAAGACGGGGGACTTCTTTGAGTACTGGTCTGCCCCAGACATACCAACCTGATTCATTCATTCATTCATAGTTACTGAGCACTTACTGGGTGCAGAGCACCATACTAAGTGCTTGGGAGAGTACAGTACCACAATAAACAGACACATTGCCTGCTCACAACAAGCTTACAGTCGAGACCTCAGGACTCATCGGACTAAAGGGACACATATTTAGTACTTCTGTTCCAGGCCCACAGGGAACTCACTGCCTAAAAGTATGGGTGGAAAAGAACAATATTTGACAACAGAAGACATGCGGTTATCTCCTATCGCTTCTATCATCTTTGTCCCTCCCATTCCCCCCAAATCTGCATTAATCCTCCAGGAGCGCCTGCTGAATGGCGAACTCAGCAGGAATTCCCCGATTTGAAAAGAATGTGGCGGAGGAAGTGGTGGGGAGGGACCAGTCTTCTCTGCAGTGATCAGACGTAGAGTTGGACAGGGCTCGTGCATCTCTTCAGCATTTTACCTGTGGCTTTAAAGTTCTCTGTCAGCCCTCCTACCTGACTTCACCAATCTCCCACCACACTTGACTTCTCTAATGCCAACCGGCTCACCAATACTCCATCTCCTCTGGCTGGCCAATTGCTCCTGGCCTCTCTCCAGCCTGGAACTCCCTCCTACCTCCGATGCGATAGACCACCACTCTCTCCATCTTCAAAATCCTACTAAAGAGCACATCTTCAAGACTGACACTTCATTTCCCCATCTGTGGTTCACCCCCACTTCTGCCTCACCTATACACTTTGGCCTTAATCACTTTGATTCTCTCCCATCACCCGTAAGCACTCTGATGCTCACGTCACTACAGCCCCATAGAATTTCTTCCATTTTCCTCTATCTGTATTTATTTTTATTGCCCATCTCCCCTTCTAGACTTTAAGCCTCTTGAAGGCAAGGATCATAACCACCAGGGGTACTGTACTCTCCCAAGTGCTTAGATCAGTGTTCACAGTAAGTACACAAATACCATTGATTAATCATTTTACTAATAATAATGTTGGTATTTATTAAGCGCTTACTATGTGCAGAGCACTGTTCTAAGCGCTGGGGTAGACACAAGGGAATCAGGTTGTCCCACGTGGGGCTCACGGTCTTAATCCCCATTTTACAGGTGAGGTAACTGAGGCACAGAGAAGTTCAGTGATTCGCCCACAGTCACACAGCTGACAAGTGGCAGAGCAGGGATTCGAACCCATGACCTCTAACTCCAAATCCCGTGCTCTTTCCACTGAGCCACGCTGCTTCTCTACTAATCAAGAAAATCTTCAACTTCTCAAAAAGTCTCAATTTCTCCAGCCTTCTACGGACTCGGGAGATACAACAACGGGATAAGTGTGACACCCAACACAAAAAGCAGGAGCTGAAGTGTCTCCAAAGAGGTGGAAAAGACCTTTTCAAAATCGGGCAAGTACATCATGGTACAAGGGAACAGGAATGCTTCTCTACCAAGTGTGATGGGGAACAGTAAAAGAAGTGAGAAGGCTGATTTGGCAGGAGGGTGATTCTCTCTTAGCCCCAAGGATAATATTTAACCCACCGGAAGAGTTATATAATATCCAGAGCAAAAATACTATTACATTAGTTTGTCTGAAGCACTTTTACTTTTTATAGAGAACCATCGATTCTTATCCCCACAATATCTTTTGGGCTGGAGAGATGCAGCCTCACCTACATCCTGCCTCTGGCCTGGAACTCCCTCCCCCCTCCACATATAACAGACCCCCCAACTCTCCCCACCTTCAAAGTCTTATTATAATCACATCTCCTCCAAAAGCCCTCCTCAAAGAAGCCCTCATTTCCTCTACTCCCTCTCCCTTCTGCATCACTCTTGTGCTTGGATTTGTACCCAGAGTTAGGGGTCAGAGTCAGAGGGCGGGGGTTTGAATCCCGGCTCCGCTACTCGTCAACTGTGCGACTTTGGGCTAGTCTCCAAACTTCTCTGTGCCTCAGTTACCTCATCTGTCAAATGGGGATTAAGACTGTGAGCCCCACGTGGGACAACCTGATAACCTTGTAGCTACCCCAGTGCTCAGAAGAGCCTCCTTGCTGACGCCAAAATGCGGATAGATCTCTGACAGTGCCCGCCTTACCCTGTCCCCTGTTCTGTTGAATTCCTCGGGCAAAAAAGGATTTCAGCACATACATCTAGCTGTACCTACAGGAAGAAACCAGGGCTAGCAAATGGACATCACTGGTCTTGCCAACAATACTTTGCAAATATAGCTATGCTTACACGGACTTCCTTTTCATTCCTCTTTTGTCTTTTGTGGGAGAGTGCCTTCATTGTTTTTTTACCATCCAGAACAATGCCTGCAGAGAGCAATTAGGCTAGGATGTATTTGTGCGTGTCTACAGTGTATTATTAAATGCTATGAAATAAGCAAACAATAGAAAGTAAATGAAGAGTGGGTTGGTAAAAAGCCGTCCCAGTGTCTTTTTTCCTTCCCCATATACAGAGGGCAGGCGGGAATAAATGTGGAGCAGGGCCCCCAGTAATAATAATTTTGGTATTTGTTAAGCACTTACTACATGCCAGGCACTGAACTAAGCGCTTGGGTGGATACAAGTAAACTGGGTTGGACACAGTCGCTGTCCGGCATGGGGCTCATAGTCTTAATCCCCATTTTACAGATGAGGGAACTGAGGCACAGGGAAGTGAAGTGACTTGCCCAAGGTCACACAGCAGACAAGTATAGCACGTTTTCAGCTTCCCAGTATTATTTCATGATAGTATTATTTCGAGGTAGTCCAGTACCCTGTTTCAATCATGTTAGAGCACTTGCTGTGTGCAGAGTACTATACTAAGCACTTGGGAGAGTACAATATAACAAAGTTATATCATTTATTAAAATAAATTATGGATATGGATATAAGTATTGTGGGGCTGAGGGTGGGTGCATAAAGGGTACAAATCTAAGGACAGAGGCAACACAGAAAGGAAGTAGAGGAAATGTGGGCTTAGTTGGGGAAGACCTCTTGGAGGAGAAGTAAATTTAAATAGGCTTTGAAGGTCATCTGTTGGCTAGGAGGGGAGAGGAAGTTCCACGCCAGAGGCAAGATGTGGAAGAGGGGTTGGTGGTGAGGTAGATGAGATCGAAGTAATAATATTTTTTTTATCACTGATTGACTGGCTTCTCCATTTCTTTCCCAGCGTTTTTTTTTTCCCCTCTACAAACACTTGATCTCATTTGTTTCAGCTTTTCCAAGTTCTCCACAGTCCTCTTTTACTGGGTGGTCCTAATCTGGACTCACTAATATAACAAGGATCTACCCAATCTGTGTATAATGGGGAGGTCATTTAGTAGTTTACTAGTTACCGGAAACATAGATCTCAGTAGTGCCTAGGGGATTTCTAGAGAGTGGTGAGCCCATTGGGGCAAAATGTGACCTCTTATGCTGCCTTCAGATTTGTTTCTTTCCGGCCTCAGTCGGACCACTGATTTAATCAAATGTGAAGATGGGTCTTTTTCCAAAATATTGCCTATAGCTGGCTGAGCATAAAAGACAGCCCTTTTGGGTAAAGTGTCATCAGATTCCTCACTGATCTGCCTCCAATCTCTCTCCCTGATTCCCTTCTGCCCCCTCCTTACCAGATCATTTTCCTCCAACACTGTACTGCATACATCTCCCCAGCCATCAAAAACTTCCAGCGACTGCCCGTTCTTTTCCACGCCAAGCAAAAACTCCCCACCATTGGCTATGGCACTCCATCAGCTTTCTCTCTCCTACTTATCCGCTCTCTTCTCCCTTTACACCACAGCTCACAGACTCTTCATTCTAACATTAATCGACTCATCTCGCCTCATGTTCTCTTTCTCGCCTGCCATCGGCCACGTCTCGTACTCTCCCTTCATATTTGACAGATCACAACTCTCATCTTCAAAGCCCTTCTGAGATCACACCTCCAGGAGGCTTTGTCCATCGTAATCTCTTGTCTCTTCACTCGCATCACTCAGCTGTCATCTTGGTCATGTCTGTGCCACAGTTCTCTTAATTGTGGCATTTGGTACTATGTTCTAAGCACCGCACTAAGCTCTGGGGAAGTCGAGATTATCAGGTCAGACACAGCCCGTCCCACACAAGGCTCACAGTCTAAGGAGGAGAGAGAACTGGTACTAAATCCCCCTTTTACAGATGAGGACACTGAGGCACAGAGAAGTGGTCTACCCAAGGTCACATAGCAGATAGGTGACAGAGCTGATATTAGAACCCAGGTCCTCTGACTCCCAGGCCCTTGTCCCTTCTGCTAAGTCAGGCTGCTTCTTAAATTTCTCATAACTCATCTTATATGCTCTAATACTCCCCCAGTTGTTCACTTAAAGGTCTGTCTCCCCCACGGAATGGTTAGCCCTGTGAGGACAAGGATTGTGTCTTCTAGAATTCCCTGAGAGACAGGCACTAATTCTGATCTGACACCAGGGTATTAGCCTCAACTCCTCTCTCTCATTCAAATCACATATGCAATCCATCACTAAATTCTGTGGGTCTCATCTTCACCACATCACTAAAATCCACCCTTTCCTCTCCAACCAAACTGCTTCCACGATAATATGGTCACTCATCTTATCCAGCCTGGATTACTGCATCAACCTCCTTGCTGACTTTCCAGGCTCCTGTCTCTCCCCACTCCAGTCCATACTTTGTTCTGCTGCCCGGATCATTTTTCTACAAAAACATATAAGGACATGTCACCCCACCTCTCAAAAAACTCCCGTGGTTGTCCATCCACCTCCGCATCAAACGAAATTCCTCACCATTGGCTTTAAAGCCATCCACCACCTTGCCCCCGCCTATCTCACCTCCCTTCCCTCCTTCTGCAACCCAGCCCAAACACTTTGCTCCTCTAGTGCTAACCTCCTCATTGTGTCTCGGTGTCCCGTCTCGCCACAGAAAACCGGCCCACATCTTGCCTTTGGCCTGGAACGCCCTCCTTCCTCAAATTTGTCAATTACTCTCACTCCCTTCAAGGAGACCTTTCCAACCTAGCTCCATCTCTTTCACCTTCTCCCACTCCCTGTTGCCTCACCCTGATTTACTCCCTCTGCTCTTCCCCCAACTCCCAACCCCACAGCACTTATGTACATATCTATAATTTATTTGTATTGCTGTCTGTCCCTTCTCGACTATATGCTCCTTGTGGGCAGGGAATGTATCTATAGTTGTACTGCACTTTCCCAAGCGCTTAGAGCAGTGCTCTGCACACAGTGAGCGCTCAATAAATATGACTGAATGAATACGCTGTAACTACTCCAGCTCTTAGCATAGCGTGGCACATATAGTAATTACTTATAATAGTAGACAGTTACTATAACTTGTACTCCAAGAACTTAGTACAGTGCTCTGCACAGAGTAGACCCTCAATAAATGCTATCATGAGGAGTCATTTTAAAGAACAAAATCCTGAAACTCCAGTGTGAAAGGATTCTTACTCTTGATTCCCAAAGATCCCTTGCTTTCATTCCTCTAGCCCCTCTCCTGTTGATTAAATACTTCCGAGGCTCCTCTTCAGCACCTGAGCTTTAGAACATCTTACCATTTTATCACACTGTAAGAATCTGTACTTTTCTTGGTCAGTCATGTAGTAACTTAAGACACGAAAAGGGGTGAGTTGAAAAGAGTGGAATTAAAGCTCTCGCCAATTCTAAAAGATTATGACTGGGCTCTGAAAATACAGATCACTCATTTTAAAAACACCTTGCACGGTGAGGGTAATTCTTCCTCTTGAGTAAAAGGTATCAACCCAAAGAAACACACTGGTTCAATCCCTAGAGGCCATATTTTTCTACGTGACTTACTCCAAGTGAAAAGGAAATCCTTTTCCTTATACGACTCAAGGCAATCCTAGTTTTGTGGGAAAAAAAAAAAAATACGATCTAGCGTTCCAGCCCTATGATGATCGTTTAGCGGCCACAGACATAATCCTTTGATGTAAACACCACCTGTTCAAATTTCCAACTGAATAACAGATGAGCAATCATATCTTTACACAAAAGCCACCAATTAAGCATTCTGGGAAGACTACGCCTTGACTTCCTTTTAAGAGGTGCCGCGAAAATAACGGGCATTCGTTTAACTTTCTCAGAGAGAAAAATGCAATTTAACATAACCAAATGACAACGCTTCAACCTTTCCCTCCATCTCTCCGGTCGTGTGTTAAATGAAACAGAGTTTTCAAAAGGAAAGAAAAAGGAAAGCCAGGATGCTTGCCTGGGTTATTGGGACATGCTTTCAGAAATCCAGATTGATTTTCGGTAAACCACTGCAGAGGAAATTAGGGAGGTAGGAATTGGGGGAGGGTAGGACTAGGGGTGAGGGGGTCTTTGGGGCATCTTTAGAACATAGAAAGCAAAGCCAGCCATCGTGACTTTTAAAATTCCCAGGACGTGATCTATCGCTTTAAATAATCCCTCTGTGATTTCAGCCCAACTCCGATGCCTAATATCAGCACCTTCAGAGGATTTTCCAATCCTTTTAATGCAGTTAAGGAGGAGAGATGCGGAGTCCCATAAACGCAGTGCTATAGACAGCTTTGTTAACTGGAAGGAAAAAGAAAGTTACAGGGTCTTATCAATCTTTATGCACTCTTCCACTGACCGGCCACCGACAAATAACTAGGCTAAATTCTAAATCACCGAATCGGGCAAAAACCTGTAAGCAGGGAACCGTGTCATTCAGTCTTATTCACTGAGCGCTTACTGTGTGCGAAGCACCACACTGAACGCTTGGGAGAGTGCCTTATAACAATAAGCAGACGGTCCCTGTCCACAACGAGCTCCCAGTGCTTAGTACAGTGCTCTGCACACACGTGTGACTGTGGGCGAGTCACTTCACTTCTCTGGGCCTCAGTTACCTCATCTGTAAAATCGGGATGAAGACTGTGAGCCTCACGTGGGACAACCTGATGACCCTGTTTCTCCCCCAGCGCTCAGAACAGTGCTCTGCACGTAGTAAGCGCTTAACAAATACCACCATTAATATTATTTATACTGATGCCCACTGACTTGTCCTGATGTCTGTCTCCTCTAGACCGTAAGCCCGGTGTGGGCAGGGATCGTCCCTCTTTATCGTTCGACTGTCCTTTCCAAGCGCTTACTACAGCGCCCCGCACACAGTGAGCGCTCAATAGATACGACCGAATGAATAGCTACTATTGATTGATAGAGGGGGAAACGGGAGAGAAGAACCCGGACAACGAAGATGGGGAAACCCGGCCATGTGTAGTCTCTTGTGATCCTCCATCGGGTTGAAGGGAAAGGGGTTGGAGATGTTGAATTTTAGGGTTTTTTTTTTTTTGCTTTTTCAGCAAACTTTTCCGAGTCAGAGGAGGGGGAGACTTGCTGGTGTCGCGAGCGTGCTGTCTGCAGGGGTGGCCGCAGGACCCTCCGCTTCCCCCGCACGATCGCCCCCGCCCACGGCGGGACGCTCGCTTGGCGGGGCCACGTGGGCGGGTCTGGGGGCTCGGGACGCCCCCGCCCCGGGCCGCTCAGCCAGGACACACACCCCTCTCAGCCGCGGGACCCCCGCACCACCGCGGGACACACACACACACAGAGCCCTCGCCCGCCACCCCGTACTTTTCCCCCCACACCTCGTCGCCCCCCATCTCTCCCCCCGCCTCCATCTCTCTCCGTCTCCCCCATTTCTCATCTCCCCGGCTCTCTCCTCCTCTCTCTTCTCCCTATCTCCCCATCTCCCCTATCTCTCCCCGTCTCCCCCATCACTCTTCTCCCTATCTCCCCTATCTCTCCCCGTCTCCCCCGTCTCTCATCCCCCCGTCCTCTCTGTCTTCTCTCTCCTCTCTGTCTCCCCCATCTCTTTTCTCCCTCTCTCCCCATCTCCCCTCTCTCTCCCATCTCTCATCTCCCTGTCTCCCCCATCTCTTTTCTCCCTCTCTCCCCATCTCCCCTATCTCTCCCATCTCTCAGTCTCCCCCATCCCCGTCTCTCATCTCTCCCCGTCCCCCCATCTCTCATCTCCCTGTCTTCCCGTCTCTCTCCATCTCTCATCTCCCTGTCTCCCCCATCTCTTTTCTCCCTCTCTCCCCATCTCCCCTATCTCTCCCATCTCTCATCTCCCTGTCTCCCCCATCCCCGTCTCTCATCTCTCCCCGTCCCCCCATCTCTCATCTCCCTGTCTCCCCGTCTCTCTCCATCTCTCATCTCCCTGTCTCCCCGTCTCTCTCCATCTCTCATCTCCCTGTCTCCCCGTCTCTCTCATTCCCGTCTCCCATCTCTCTCCTCCCCTTCCCCCCTATCTCTCCCCGTCTCCCATCTCTCTTCTCCTCCGTCTCCCCCATCCCTGGCCCGTGCCGCCCGGTGCCCGCGGGGCCTGAGCAGAAGTGCTCAGCCGGTGCTCACCCCTTCCTCACTTTCCCTGCTCCTCCTCCTCCGCCGCCGGTCCTGCTGCTGCTGTTGCTGCTGCTGCTCGGGACTTCAACGCACCGCAACACAGCGCACCACAACACAACACAACCCACCCCACCCCTCCCCTGGCACCGCCTCCGGCTGGCGGCCACCGCCCTGCTGACCCCCCCCCCCCGCAAAGCCTTCCACCTTCCCCCCCACATTCGGGGCTCCAGCCCTCACTTACAACCCGGCCCCCAAACTCACCCCTTCCCAATCGGGAGGAGGAGGATGCTATTTGTTACTTACCTTGGGCCGGGCACTGTACTGAGCGCTGGGGTAGACACGTGCAAGTCGAGTTGGACACGGGCCCTGTCCCACGTGGGCTTCACGGGCTCCATCCCCATTATTCCCCTGAGCTCGCCGAGGCCCAGAGAAGTCGAGTGACTTGCCCCGGGTCACGCAGCAGACAAGTGCAAGGACTAGCACTATGACAAAATTGGGGTGACAGAGAGGCATTTCCCCGCTGGACAGCCTCCCAGATCCTCACCGAGACCTGAAAACCGGCTGGAATCACAGAGAGGGGGGACTTGGAGGATCAGAAACCTTTCATTTTCACTCCATTTAGCCCCCTGGTTAGCTCCAACCTCGGAGTCGGTCAATCCCATTCCTTGAGCGCTTTCTGTGTGCAGAGCACTGTACTAAGCGCTTGGGAGAGTACCCTCTACCAATACCACAGACCTTCTCCTTCTCCACAGGGAGTTTACAGTCTAGAAGGGGGGACAGACCCGAATGGAAATGAAGAAGTTGCAGATAGGTCCCAAATCTCTCAGCAGAACCACAGCACGAAACGACTAAGTAATCACAGCTGGGAAAGAGACAAGAAGCCAAATTAAATGAAAAGTATTTCCAACAGGTGAGGATCATGATAACGTTCCTCCTCAGCTGTTCTGATTTAAGCCTTAACTGTTACCTAGTGAATCCAGGCTTCCCCTTTTCACCCTCGAGTTTCAAACTCTTGTCGATCTCATTTTACCCCCAATTTACCTGCTTATAATAACACAATACGTACATATACGTATAATCGAGTACGTACATAATATAATAACGGTGCCAAGCACTGTTCGAAGTGCTGGGGTAGATACGAGGTAATCAGGTCGGACGCAGTCCCTGTCCCACGTAAGTCTCAGAGCCTTAATCCCCATTTTACAGATGAAGTAACTGAGACCCCGAGAAGTCAAGTGACTCGCCCGAGGTCACACAGCAGACAAGTGGCGGAGCTGCGATTAGGATATTAATATCTATTTAGTATTAGTATCTGTCTCCCCCTCTAGGCTGTAAACTCATTGTGGGCAGGGAACGTGTCAGTTTATTTTTATATTGTATGCTTCCCAGTGCTTAATACAGTGCTCTGCACACAGTAAGCACTCAATAAATGATTGAATTTATTAGTTTATTAATACTTTTCAGTAGCATCCGCTAGACTGTAAGCTCACTGTAGGCAGAGAACGTGCCTATCAACTTATTTTCATGGTTTTGTTTTAACACTCTGATGATGATGGTATATGTTAAGCGCTTACTATGTTCCAAGCAATGTTCTATGTGACAGGCACGGTTCTGAGCGCTGGGGTAGATAATCAGATTGGACGGTGCCTGGCACCTAGTAGACGATGAACAGATACTATTAGAATAATAACAATAACCGTAGTATTTGTTAAGCACTTGCTCTGCGCCAGGTACTGTACTAAGCGCTGGATCGATTGATTAGAAGAAAAACAACCAAATTCCTCTTCCCTGTCTTTCTTGCCTCTGGCACGTCTTCTGAGAGAGAACACCAGTCCCCAGTGACGGGTCGGGGGGTGGGAGGGTTTTCAGAGGAGCAGCTTTCTAGAATTTTCAAGAAAGACAGTGTGGGGAAGACTTTAAAGCTTAGCAGTTTCATCCTTAAATCGCCTTCTCTCTGGAGGGACAGTGTGAGACACCCCCACCCCACCTCATATAAATTGGGAATCATGGCAGTTTGTGTGTCCCGATAGGCTTTCGTGACACCCAGATGCCACTAAGGAAGATTTCAGCTGAATGTTCATTTCATGTATTAATGGAGGCCATTTTTTGAAAGACAGAACATTTGAATGACTTGGCATTATTAATGTATGATAGATACATATCATCTATCAAATTAGTAATGGCATGTCATATCACAGCATATAAAACACATTTATATACACACATATAGACATATGATATATGTACATATATACGCTATTAGTGATGGTCAAATTCACCTCTGAGCATGTGTGTGTGACTGAATTTCAATCACAGAATCCACAGTCCCGGCTACAACAGCCACACACAATAAAAGTGCCCCTTCTTTTTTGTTGTTGTTGTTTGTTTGCTGTTGTTTTTATGGTATTTGATAAGCGCCTACTATGTGTCAGGCACTGGTCCAAGCGCTGGGGTAGATACCAGGTAATCAGGTTAGACAAAGTCCATGTCCCACATGGGGCTGAGTCATAATTCCCATTTTACGGATGAGGTAACTGAGGCACAGAGAAGTGAAGTGACTTGCCCGAGGTCATACAGCAGACAAGGGGCAGAGCCAGGATGAAAACCCAGGTCCTTCTGACTCCCAGGCCAGTGCTCTATTCATTAGGCCACGCTTCTCCTCCTTGTTGTAACAGTGATAATAATTAAGACATTTGTTAAGCACTTACTATGTGTCAGGCACCGTACTAAGCACTGGGGAAGATACAAGATAATCAGGTGCCACAGGGGGCTCGCAGTCTAGGAAGCAGAGAGAACAGGGGCTGAATCCCCATTTTGCAGATGAGGGAACTGAGGCACAAGGAAGTCAAGGGACTTGCCCCGTTGTGTTGCCGTGTTTGATGTTTGCAGCGGGGGGTTGTGCATAACGGAGGTTGAAGCAAAGAAGCACTTTCAATTCAAAGTGTTCAGATATAAATGTCGGAATTAAGCCCGATGGGTTTGTTAAGGAAGTCTTTAGGTTGCGATAATGTTCTCAGAAATGGATATTCAATTGATTTGTGCTCATTTAGATGCTGGTTGTGTCTGTGCAATCATTTTGCTTTTGAAAGAACTGAAACAACACATGAACAGCCAAATTCAGATGCAGAAAATTACACTTTTCACACCATACCGTAGATGAAAATCTTGCTGCATACATATCACTGCCCTTCAGGTTCAAAGATGACCTAACACTTCTGTTTTATTCATGGCTAAAACAACTAATGCACGATGACCGTTGGTTTTTTCCCCACCTATGTCGCGACGAAGGTTATTTCTTGATTTACCGCTTTATTTCCGGGTCAGTCACTGGGGGGTATTTCTTCACTTTCACAGATGGTCTGACATCTTTGCCCCAGATGAGCTACTATTACAGCACCAAATGGCCCACGGGAATACTGGTTCTAATCCCAGCTCCAATAGTTGTCTGCTGCATGACCTTGGGCAAGTCACTTCACTTCTCTGTGCCTCAGTTCCCTCATCTGTAAAATGGGGAGTGAGACTGTGAAGCCCCATATGGGACAGGGACTGTGTCCAACCCAATTTGCTTGTATCCACCCCAGTGCTTAGTAAGGTGCCTGGCACAAAGTAAGGGCTTAACAAATACTATGATAATAATAATAATTATGATGATGATGATTGGTAAACGTCCCCATGGTTCCTGTGAGAACGAGCCTGTCGGATTCCAGCATTAATTCCACATGGGGCAGGGACCGTGTCCTACCTGATTGGACTGTGGATTCTGTGATTGAAAATCAGTTACACACACTCAGAGGTGAATTTGACCATCAGTAATATCATATATATATATTTACATGTATCATATGTCTATATATGTCTAAAAGCACTTAACAAATACCACAATCATTACTGTTGTTATGCTTTTAGAATCTTTCTTTCTCTTCATCGTGGCAACCATAAGGGCTGATGTCTTGACAACTGTAGCATTGAACATCTATTCAGCCACATCACTGGGTATTTTCTAATCCCTCTAGGCAAATAAAATCCAGCAGCTGGAACATTATGTAAGCCTTCAGTTTCTTTCCGGCTCAACTCCTTTGTTTGGCTCTTAAATATTTACCTCCAGCGTATATGTGATATACTGCAGCAATGAAGATTCTCTATACCGTCATTTAAAAATGTTTCTGGAGTAAAATGTCCCCCATTTCTCCCCTTCTTGATGGGAAAAGCAAGTCAGTGAAAACCCGGAGACTAAAAATTTATGCGGAATGAGGAGAGGAACGTGGATACTTTGCTTATATCTTTGGGATGCTACAAACTGTGGATACAGGGTGTAACGCTCAGAACACTGTCCTGCACAGTTCATTCATTCAATCGTATTTATTGAGGACTTACTGTGTGCAGAGCACTGTAGTAAACGCTTGAAAAGTACAATTCAGCAATAAAGAGAGACCGTCCCAGCCCACATCTGCTTTACTGTTCTTACACACGCTGATACCTAACATGAGTGGTCTCCATTCATTCATTCAATAGTATTTATTGAGCGCTTACTATGTGCAGAGCACTGTACTAAGCGCTTGGAATGTACAAGAGTATAGGACTTCTGGATGGTTTGGTGAAATTTTTTCTTTTTTTACGATGTTACCTGTTAAGCACTTACTATGTGCCAGGCACTGTACCTCAGAGCTGGGGTGGGTAAAAGCAAATCAGGTTGGACACAATCCCTGTCCCACATGGGGCTCCCAGTCTTAAGCTCCATTTTACAGATGAGGGAACTGAGGCACGGAGAAGTAAAGTGACTTGTTCAAGGTGACACAGCAGACAAGTGGCAGAGCCGGAATTAGAACACAGGTCCTTCTGGCTCCCAAGCCCATGCTCTATCCATTAGGTTGTGCTGTTTCTTGTAATAACAATAATAATGTTGGTATCTGTTAAGCGCTTACTATGTGCAGAGCACTGTTCTAAGCGCTGGGGTAGATACAGGGTAATCAGGTTGTCCCACGTGAGACTCACAGTTTTAATCTTCATTTTACAGATGAAGTAACTGAGGCATAGAGAAGTGAAGTGACTTGCCCAAAGTCACACAGCTGGCAAGCGGTAGAGCTGGGATTAGAACCCAAAACGTCTGCCTCCCAAACCCGGGCTCTTTCCACTGAGCCATGCTGCTTATAGATGAGGTAACTGAGGCACAGAGAAGTGAAGTGACTTTCCGAAGGTCACACAGCATATAAGAGGTGGAGCCGGAATTAGAACTCAGGCCCGTGGTCTTTCTGTTAGGTCATATTGTTTCCCATGATCTTCTCGTATGCCATCGGACTTCAAGTTACTTCTCTAGACCTCAGTTACGTCATCTGTAAAATGGGGATTTAGAGTGTGAGCCTTACATGGGAAAGGAACTGTGTCTAACCTGATTAACTTGTATCTATTCCAGTCCTTAGAACAGTGCTTACCACATAGTAATTGCTTAATAAGTACCATAATAATAATTATTATTAGGAAGCAACATAGACTAGTGATTATGAGCACTGGCCTAGGAGTCCAAAGGACGTGGGTTCTAATCCTAGCTCCGCCACCTGTCTTCTGTGTGACCTTGGGCAAGTTACTTATCTTCTCTGGGCCTCAGTTATCTCATCTGTAAAATGTGGATTAAGACTGTGAGACCCGTGTGGGACGGGAACTATGTCCAATATGATTCACTACTCCAGTATCTACTCCAGTGCTTAGTACAGTGCCTGGAACATAGTAAGTGCTTAACAAACACCATAAAAGAGCCCGTTGTGGGCAGGGATTGTCTCTATTTGTTACTGAATTGTACTTTCCAAGCGCTTAGTACAGTGCTCTGCAAACAGAAAGTACTCAATGAATACAATTGATTGAATGAATGAATGAAATCAGGTAGTCACTTGGTGACATGCAGATTTCTGGGCTGGACATTCTCAGGTTCTCTACAGGGGGGTGAAATAGAGCTGACCTGAGGTCTAATGGATAGAGCACAGACCTGGGAGTCAGAAGGACCTGGGTTCTAATCCCGTCTCTGCCACTTTTCTGCTCTGTGACCTTGGGCAAGTCACTTCACTTCTCTGGGCTTCAGTTACCTCATCTGTAAAATGGAGATTTCGACGGTGGGCCCCATGTGGGACATGGACTGAGCCCAAACTGATTAGCTTGGACCAACCCCAGCACTTAGTCTTTGAGGCCTGCTGACTGATTTTTATTCCATCTTTCAAGGTCCTCTGCCCAAGGTCAGTACTTGTCTTCATGGTTGAGGGGAGACTTAATATGAATTTAAAATCAAAGGCGCATTTTATTTCTTTACATCCAATCTTCTCTCAGTGCACTAACACATAAATCCGTTTGGTAATCATTAAACAGGCACCTAGAGAACAAAATCTGTCTGATCAACCAAGACGCATTATGAAAAATGAATTGAGAATGGTTTAATTCAATTCCAAAATAAGGACTTCCAATTTCTTCTCCTCCTTCTTCTCAGGAAAGGTTCACAAACTGACATGGGTGGGCTCAGAAAAAATGATTCATCTAATTTATATCTCTCAACTTTGACCTTGAAATGGCAGACTTTTAAGAGTTCACTTCTCTGTATGGATGTCACATTTTTTTTTTGGTTGAACCTGTCCTTTGCTAACTGGACTTTATTTTACCTGTTAAATCACTGAATACATTTCCCGTCCAAAATTGATCTATGTCCACTGGTATTTTTAACTCTAGGTAATATCTAACATAACCCAATAGATAAAACCTTGGCACATAGTAAGCTCTTACTATTGAATGAATGAAAAATACCACGATTATTATTATTATTATATCCCATTCAATTACTTGCTCATGTCCAATCTTAACTCTGCTGACCTACAGCCATAATATCAAATAGTCGCATCAAACAAAGAATCAATGGTATTTATGGAGCGCTTACTATGTGCAAGGCACCGTACTAAGAGCTTGGGAGATCTACAATCCAGAGGACAAACTTTCAGTCTGGCTCATTCTTTTTTTCTTTCGTTTTTGTTACTGTACATCAGGCACTGCATTAAACGCAGAGGTAGATTCAAATTGGGACAAACCACTGACATTTTCTGTCCTGTGCTTTTCTCATCTGTAAAATGGGGGTTAAATACCCATTCTCCCTCCCCCTTTACATTGTGAGCCCCAGGTGAGATGGGGCTGTATCTGATTTGGTTTTCTTTTATCTACCGAGGTGCTTAGTACAGTGTTTGGCATGTAGTAAGCACTTAACACTTGCCACAGCTATTTTTATTATTTGGTGGTGGAGGGAAACCACGAAGGAGGTGCCAAAGAGCAGCTAGGAAGGTGGTGGTGGGGTGGGGAGCGAGAGGGAAGGAGAGGTTGAGTCTGAGGTAAGAAAAGAAAATTAACTTAATTTATTGTCATTTGGGAGATAAATGGGGGTTATCACACAGAAGTGTGAATTATCTGTGCAAGTGACAGATCATTACAGATATCTCTCTGACTTACCTTTTCCTACTTAAGACCCTGTTCCCTATTCAACCCTATCAATCGATAGGAAAATGAAAAAACACCACCAACACCAACATAGAAGGCTACTGTAGTAATAATAATTGTGATATCTGTTAAGTGCTTACTATGTGCCAGGCGCTGAGATGGATGTAAGAAAATCGGGTTGGACAAAGTCCCTGTCCCAGATGGGGCTCACAGTCTTAATGCCCATGTTACAGATGAGGGAACTGAAGCATAGAAAAGTAAAATGACTTGCCCGAGGCCACACGGCAGACAAGTGGCAAAACCAGGATTAGAACCCATGACCTTCTGATTCCTAGGCCCGTGCTTTATCCACTAAACCATGCAGCTTCTCATATTCGGGAATTCGTCCTTTCCCAGGTTGGCGCTCTCTGCTTTCCCTCTCTTCCTTGCTCATCTTCCTAAGTCCGCATCTCCCAAGCCCGTGCTCTTTCCACTAAGCCACGCTGCTTCACAAGGAGCTTACGGTCTAGTGAGGGAGATGGACATTAAAATAAATTGGGGCTTTGTGCCTAAATGCTCTGGAGCGGAAAGTGGGGTGAATATCAAAGGCTTAAAGAGGACAGATCCAGGTGCAAGGGTGATGCAGAAGAGGGAGTAGGGGAAATAAAGGCTGCGTAGGGAAGGCCTCTTGGAGGAGATGGGATTTTAATAAGGCTTTGAAAGTGGGGAGAGCGATGGTCTGTCAAGTGAGGGTGAGGCCTAACAATTCATCTGGTACGGCAATCCCCTCCGAATCAGAAAGGGATTACACTCTTCTACACGACTTCCCTCTAGTGTACCGCGAGACTAACAGAAAAACTGTTCTTCCTCAGGCTGGAAAGGAGAATTTCTGAAATTCTGCATTATTTAAAAGATCCTAATTTGAGAATCTAGATGTGTATTAATCAGTTAAATCTTTTTCACGGTATTTAAGCGCTAACTAGTCATTCTTTGTATTTATTGAGAGCTTATTGTGTACTAAGCGCTTGGGAGAGTCCAATACAACAAGAAGCTGATGTGCCAGGCACTGCGCTAAGCGCCGAGGTAGATACAAGCTAATCGGGTTGGACACAGTCTATGTTCGACGTGGGGCTCACAGTCTCACAGTCCTAATTCCCATTTTACAGAGGAGGGAACTGAGGCACAGAGAAGTGAAGTGACTTGCCCAAAGTCACAAAGCAGACAAGAGGCGGAGCTGGGATTAGAACCCAGGCCCTTCTGACTCCCAGGCCTGTGCTCTAGCCACTAGAACATACCGTTGCCCACAACATTCCCGGCCCACAACGAGCTTGCGGACTAGATGAGGCGCCAGCCATTAATATAAATAACTTCTAAGGGTTGGCTAAGCACCTAAAACCATCCTCTGTATGTAATTGCGATGGTGATGGGGATGGAATATCCCACTGTAAATAATGATTAGCCCGGTTACAAAATCCCGACTCGATCCACAAACTTTTAAAAAAAAGATCAGACAGTCCTTTTTTATGATATTTATTAGGTGCTTACTATGCTTGTTGAGGTCAGGGATGACATCTACTAGCTCATTTGAAATTTCCCCCAAGCACTTAGTACAGCGCTCTGCACATTGTGATTAATCAGTACTAGTGCTTGAGCAGTCAGAAGGACCTGGGTTCTAATCCCTGCACCGCCACTTATCTGCTGCGTGAGCTTGGGAAAGTCACGTCACTTTAGAGAAGCAACGTGGCTTAGTGGAAGGAGCACGGGCTTGGGAGTCAGAGGACATGGGCCCAGCGCTTGGAACAGTGCTTGGCACATAGTAAGTGCTTAACAAATACCATAATTATTATTATTAATGCCGGCTCCGCAACTAGTCTGCTGTGTGACCTTGGACAAGTCACTTCACTTCTCTGTGCCTCGGTTCCCTCATAGCGTGGCTCAGTGGAAAGAGCCCAGGCTTTGGAGCCTGAGGTCATGGGTTCTAATCCCTGCTCCGCCACTTGTCAGCTATGTGACCCTGGGCGAGTCACTTCACTTCTCTGTGCCTCAGTTACCTCATCTGTAAAATGGGGATGAAGACTGTGCGCTCCACGTGGGACAACCTGATCACCTTGTATCCCCCCAAGCGCTTAGAACAGTGCTTTGCACATAGTGTTTAACAAATACCACCATTATCATTATTATTATCTGTAAAATGGGGATGAAGACCGTGAGCCCCACGTGGGGCAACCTGATTTCCTTGGATCTACACCGGCATTTGGAACAGTGCATGGCACATAGTAATCGCTTCACAAATACCAAAATTCGTATTATTCTCCGGACCTCAGTTACCTCATCTGTAAAAAATGGGGAAAGGGACTGTGTCCAATCTGTATCCGAATCCAGTGCTTAGAAAAGTGCTTGGCACATTGTAAGCGCTTATTAAATACCATTATTTATTATTATTTATTAGAGAAGCAGCGTGGCTCAGTGGGAAGAGCACGGGCTTGGCAGTCAGAGGTCATGGGTTCAAATCCCAGCTTAGCCTCTTGACAGCTGTGTGACTGTGGGCAAGTCACTTCACTTCTCTGGGCCTCAGTGACCTCATCTGGAAAATGGGGATGGAGACTGTGCGCCCCACGTGGGACAACCTGATCACCCTGTATCCTCTCCAGCGCTTAGAACAGTGCTCGGCACATAGTAAGCGCTTAATAAATACCGCCATTATTATTTATTATCTGTAAAATGGGGATGAAGACTGTGCGCCCCACGTGGGACAATCTGATAATAATAATAATGTTGGTATTTTATTAAGCGCTTACTACGTGCCGAGCACTGTTCTTAGCGCTGGGGGAGATACAGGGCGATCAGGTTGTCCCACGTGGGGCTCACAGTCTATCCCCATTTTACAGATGAGGTCACTGAGGCCCAGAGAAGTGAAGTGACTTGCTCACAGTCCCACAGCTGCCAAGTCTCCAGCGCTTAGAACAGTGCTGGGCACATAGTAAGCGCTTCACAAACGCCATCATTATTATTACTATTTCATCAGGGTCCAAGGCTGCCCGTCGGGGCGAAACGCAGCTCTCCAGCAACCCCCCGGCCGGCCGGCAGGGGGCGCCCCACCGGGCCGCGCTCCCGCCCAGGCCGGAGGCCGCAGTGCGCCTGCGCGGGCCCCTCCGCCCGGGGACGGGGCGCGGCCGGAGGGGGGAGAGGGCGGCCTCAGCCCCACGAGGCGACCAATCCGCCGGCTCCCCGCCCCAGCCCCGCCCCCCGCTCCGGGAAGACGAGCCGCCGCTCCCGCCATGGACGACTATCAGCCCCACGGCGATGAGGTATCGGCTCTCCCTGGGGCCCCCAGACGCTCTCCTGGTCGCCGGTGACCCCCTCCGCGGGGGCCGGCTGCCCCTCGGCCCTCCCGCTCCTTCCCCGCGGGCCGCCGCGCGCACGCGCCGCGGAGGAGCTCGCGCCCGGGAGGGCGGGGCGGGCTGAGGCGAGCGCGATGACGTCACTGCGCGTCACGTGCGGCGTCAGGGCGCGGCCTCCTTCCCGGGGTGGGAGGGGGGGAGGGGACCCGGCCGGCCCGCGGCCATTCCTGTCAGGCGGCCATTGTTGTCAGGCGGCCCCGTGTGAGGGGGGAAACCGCGGCAGCTCCGCCCCGGGCGGCGGCTTTCGGAGCCCCGTCCCTTTTTCTCCCCCAACAGCCGGCCCTTTTCCCCCCACAACCCCCAGTGGGGAAAGGCCGGAGGCCGCCGTCACTTCCGGCGTGACGTCACCGGGGGAGGGGGGGAACCAGTTATTCATTCATGCATGCGATCATTCATTCATGATTCATTCATTCAGGTAGTCATTCAATCGTATTTACGGAGCGCTTCTTAGGGGCAGAGCACTGTCCTAAGCGCTTGGAGTGTACAGTTCGGCAACAGATGGAGACCATCCCTGCCCAACACCGGGCTCACAGTCTAAAAGACACCAGCATCAGTACCTTCAGAAGAGATAAATAGAATCATAGATCTGGACACGTCATTTATCAGATAGAGCAATAAGTAATATAGATTTCATTTAATAGTATTTATTGAGCGCTTACTATGTGCAGAGGACCGTACTAAGCGCTTGGAATGGACAAATCGGTAACAGATAGAGACAGTCCCTGCCCATTGACGGGCGCACAGTCTAATCGAGGGAGACAGACAAAAACAATAGCAATAAATAGAATCAAGGGGAAGAACATCTCATTAAAACAATAACAAACAAATAGAATCAAGGTGATGTACATCTTATTAACAAAATAAATAGGGTAATAAAATTTTTTTTGGGTATTTGTTAAGCATGCACTATGTGCCAGACACTGTACTAAGCACTGAGGTAGATACAAGATAATCAGGTTGGATGCAGTCACAGTCTTAATCCCCATTTTACAGATGAGGAGGGGTAGATACAAAGATAGTCAGTGCAGCTACAGTCCCTGGCCTTCTTTGGGCTCAGTGTCTAAATAGGAGGGAGTACAGGTATTGAACCCCATTTTAGAGCTGAGAAAACTGAGGCACAGAGAAGTTAAGTGACTTGCCCAAGGTCACACAGCAGACAAGAGGGCAGGACTGGCATTAGAGCACAGGTGGTTCTGATGCCCAGCATGCTGAACCCATAATTATCCAATTCTGCAGAGCTCCATAATTTCTAGTAGGCATCGGGGATCTATCTCTCAGCCTCTTTGGTTCCTGTGTATAATATTGCATTATTAATAATAATCATTTTGGTTTATCTTAATCCTTGGTTACCTATAGGATAATCAGATAAAAACCCAGTCCACATCCCCCAGGACACTCACAGTCTAAGGGAGAACAGATGTTTAACCCCTGTTTTATAGATGGGGTAACTGAGGCACAAAGGAGTTAAGTGAGTTGCACACTTAAGTGGTCACACAGCAGGTAAGTGGAAGAGCTGGGATTAGAATCTATATCCTCCATCTGTTAAGTTTGTGCTCTTTCCAGTAGGCCACACTGCTTTTCTTCATTCTGTGGGTTTATACACAGCCATTTCACTTCCCAACCCCTCATTTCCCAGCACCTCCTCGCCTCAGCTAATAAGAGGAAGGGAAATGCTAAAAATATTGAAAAAAAATTGTAGAAATGAATCACCAAATTACAAATTCATTTACCTTTATCGTCAATTGTTTTCTTTTCAGATTGGCTTCAATGCCGATGAAGCGCATAATATAGTGAAAGAGGTAGGTTATATGTTTTGTTTGCTATTTACAAGCTGCATTTTCTTGAGTTCTCAAATGGCTTATTTTGAACTTTTTTTACACAGAGGGAACAACTTAAGAGTTAGCTCCTTCTCTAGACTGTAAACTTGTTGTGGGCAAGGGAACATATCTACCAACTCTGTTATTGTATCTAGTAGTAATTAGAATTATGGTATTTCTTAACTACTTACTATGTGTCAAGCACTGTTCTAAGCTCTGGGGTAGATAGAAGTTAATCAGGTTGGACATAGTCCCTGTCCAGCAGGGCGCTAACAATTTATCATACTCTCCCAAATACATAGTACAGTGCTCTGCACACAGTAAACTCTCTATAAATACCATTGATTGATTGACAGATTATGCTCTAAGGTGTTTTCCATAAGCCGCTTTGGCCAACTCACACCTGTTTTTATTTTGTATGTGAAATGCTGCAAGATTTGTTTTGGAGGAAATTAGGTACTTTTTTAGGATGAGAAAGCATATTGCCATATTCTAACGTTGACTTTGTTGACATTAAAATGCTCATGCGATTTTTCTTCTCAAAGCCACTCACCCTACATGGGCATTCTCACAATCCACAGCAGGGCCTTTCAACTGAAGGGAAACTCAGAGCAGGGAGCGTGTCTATCACCTCTCTTGTTTTATAATCTCCCAAACACTTAGTACCGTGTTCTGCACGGAGTAAGCGCTCAATATGTTCCATCGATTGATTAAAGAAAATTTATATAAAGTTTGAATTAGCAGGCAGTTCCTCTTGATTTAACCTATGAAAATAAAAAATGCCGTGTAGTAGAAGTGGTTATGTTGAGTAAATACGTGATATTTGAATTAAGCAAATTTAACTTGCCTTCTTTAGCCTCAGTGTTTTTTCTTGTATTTTTAGTGCGTAGATGCTATCTTGGGTGGCGTAGATTATAATCAAAATAATGTCAACCAGTGGACTGCAACAATAGTGGAACAATCATTAAAACATTTGGTAAAGTTAGGGAAAACTTATAAATACATTGGTAAGTTACTATATCTATATTCACATTTTTCTCTGTGTAACTTTATTTTTCAGGTATCTTAGTATCAGTGCATCATCAGAATAGCTTTAGAACCTTTGTATCCCTGCTGATTGATGCCTTATAGTTACATATCCATAGTTTATTTTAATGTCTGTCTCCCCCTCTACACTGAAAGCTCTTGAGGACAGGGATCATGTCTACCAAGTGTGTCATGTTGTACCTTACCAAGCACCTTGTACAGTGCTTTGCACGCAGTGAGCGCTCATTAAATACCATTGATTGATATTGTTTCCTAGAGAATCCTCCCTGAAAATGCCATCTTTTTGGATGGCGGTTGAATATCTACCAATTCCCACTTATTCCCCGCTTCCATATTCTGTCTCCTTTTTCCTTTCCTCCACCACTTCTTGCTACTTCAAAGCGCTCCTTCATTTCCTCTAGAAATATTTCAGTTGAAACGTCAACTGAGGCAGCAACATGAGGAGTGATCTGCTTGTGGCATATGAATGCTACATTTATTTCTGGGAGCTGGAACCTAGGCAACATCATTTACACACACACACACACACACACACACACACACACACATTTACTTACCCCGTTTCTGTTATCCACTGACGGAATCTGGTATTTCTAAAGCTTGCTTAGGTCCAAAATGAAAGAGTAGTATATAAGAGTTCAAAAAGTCTATGGGTTTTTTATGGCATTTGTTAAACGCTTAATATGTGCCCCTAAGCTCTGGGGTAGATACAGGCTGTGTCCAATGTGTTACGTGCTATATTCTGATCTCCCTGTGGCATTTATGAGGTTGCTTTACATGTACTGTTTTTCAGTCACCTGTGCAGTGATGCAGAAGAGTGGATCTGGTCTTCACACAGCCAGCTCCTGTTTTTGGGATACTACTTCCGATGGTAAGAGCTCTCCCATGGAATGAAGCAGAATGAAAGGGATCACAGAACCAAATCAAGAAACCCATTCAACACCGTACTATGTTTTCTGGGTTCCTAAAATATCCCGTGAGTCCAGGGTTACAAGGGAAAATCTGACTCTCACCAAACCTGCCATCATAAATTAATTACACACACATAACTAAATATTTTATATCACTCAGTCATATTTATTGAGTACTTACTGTGTGCAGAGCACCGTACTAAGCGCTTGGGAGAATACAACATAACAGAGTTGGCAGACACATTCTCCCCAAAAAGCCTGTTTGGTAAAAGAGGCTGTTTCTCTTACCCAAACCTGCCTTCATCAATTAATTGCACAAATGTAACAAAAGTGTTTTTTTTTAAAAAAATCAACAACATGATTGGTAATAAAGCGGTGCTTTTCATATTATGGCTGTTTCTTAACTTTTTTTTTTTTGGCGGGGGTGGGTGTCTTTTTTAGGAACTTGTACCATAAGATGGGAGAATCGGACCATGAATTGCATTGTCAATGTTTTTGCCATCGCTATTGTCCTGTAACTAGCTGAAAACTCCGGTTGCATCAAAACCTTGAATGTTAGAAATGATCATGTAGTCTTGAAAAAATATTGCTGGTGTTATTTAATTCTCTTGCTAATGCACTTATGGAGAAGGCGTGCAATTTTCTTCAAAGCATTCAACAGAATAGGGAACGTGCAAGTATATTATAGCGGAGCTCAGTAAGTTGGCAACTAAATCTCATACATTACACAGCAGTCTTTAATCAACATTTGGAAGAGTCACATGTAAAATTACAATGCGGGACCTGATTTTTGCATCAGCCTTTATTTACTATATGGTTTCAAGGAGATCGAAGAAGATGTTTCAGATTGTAAAATTCCTACTCAGCACGAGAAGGTGCGAGGAATGCCTACAAGCCCAGGAACACCAAATTTTCCTAAGACTGTAGAAACTAACTAATGCAATCTATACAGTGCCTCTTTTTTTCACCTGATTATATATATAGATATATATAAATACTGAAAGATCATTTTATTACTTTGAAATTTGGATATTGCTTTAAAAAACTATTTATAGAAGAGATTCACTTAGTCTATGTTTTTGCTATCGAGGATTATTAAAATGACAATGAATTTTGGGTTTATATTTTCTGAGTATCATTTAGAACGCTGCTTTAGTTTTAAAATCCCCAAATTCGCAGCCGAGCAGTTTGTCAGAATCAACTCTTCGACTGAACAAAATGCATTTTAGTAAGCATATAGACTGACTCAGTGGCTAGACTTCTGTATCTTTCAAGTCATCCACTTTCTGATCATACTTCTGGTGCTATGATATGAACATCCGTTTATTTTCTGTTCTTTGAATTCATATGTATTTGGCCCAGTTTAAGGTTTGGGTACAAAAGTGCCCATTTTTTTTGTAATTCAACCGCTTCTGTGGGGGAAAAGTCAAATCTCAGCAGCTGCACTGAATAATCTCTGTTCGGAGAGGGCTCTACTTAGCCAATGATCATAAGAAGTATTTAATGTAAAACTAGGAAGGGAAGCAAAGTACATATGGATTTATATAAGAAAACTGAGGTGCCTATCTTAATCATAAAAGGCCTTATACTTAGTGTAATTGTACTACATACTAATGTTTGATGGTCTCCATTGTAAGAATTGCTATTATTTGTAGATACTTTTCATTTGGACTCAAAGAGTATGGAATAAGCTAAAAACATAAATTATACTTTTGTTAATCAGTCGTTCAATCAGTGGTATATACCGAGCGCTTGCTTTGTGCAGAGCACTATGCTAAGAGCTTGGAAGAGTACAGTACCATACAGAAGGTAGACACAATCCCTGCCCTCAAGGAGTTTACAATTAGCAAATTATAAAATAACTCAGGACCTTTGAAATGTTGAAAAATATGTTAGCGTTAAAAATTAAAATAAATTCTTTGCTGGGCTTCTTAAGCATAGAGATGAAATTAGAAAATGGTCCATGCAAAAAGTCATTATCTGAAAGTCTGAATGTATGTAGCGGAACGCCAGTATGTGACATTGGTTTGAGGAATATTGAGCATTAGTATTATGAACATGAACAGTGGGGTATCTTTTGATTAAGCCATATCTGTATAGCACTTTAGTTGGTTTTTTTAATCAATATGCTAAATTAAGAGTTTAAGAAAAAATGTCATAAAAGATAAAATTTAAAAGTCGAGGATTGCCAAAAACTTTTTATGGTGTCTACTTAGTAACAACCATTAGTTATCAGTTAATCTGAATTCTGTTTCTGGTTTGGTTTTTGTAATAAACCTAAACTCCCCTCTCCCCCCCCCCCCCCCAAATATCTGTGTAACTCAATTCACTGGAATGCTCCGACAGAGGACCGGTTAACTAAAATTAAAAATAAAAAAATACTGAAATCATGTGTCTTAGAAATTCTACTCCTAGCAGAAATAAAGATTGTTTGCTTTAACTGCACCTTTGCTGTCTCTAAGTCATTATTTAATATTGCAGACCTCAGAAACTCGCAGTTGTACCTGTCTGAGGACAGAAAATAACAAAAGAGCTCACTTTTGGGTTGGTGCAGCAGCATCGAGTCTGTGGCACCATTTCTACACTGACAATCATTTTGGAGACCTCACTAGCAATCGAGTCCCCATAGCACTTTTGTACCTACCTGTAATTTTATTTCTTTATGTCCATGTCCGTCTCCCCCTCTAGACCGTAAGTTCGTTGTAGCCAGGAAATGTGTCTGTTATATTGTACTCTTCCAATCGTTTAGTACAGTGCTGTATACACGGTAAGCACTCAATAAATATGTTTGACTGCCTACTGCGTGCAGAGCACTGTACTAAGCCATTGGGAGAGTACAGTATAACAGACACATTCCCTGCCCACAGCGGGGAGACAGACATTAATAAAAATAAGTAATTCATTATATCCGATTTACAGATATATACGTAAGTGCTGTATTGTACTTTCCCAAGCTCTTCATATGGTGCTCTGCACACAGTAAACGCTCAATAAATACGATTGAATGAACGAATGAACGCTGTGGGGTTGAGGGTGGGGTGAAAACCAAATGTCCAAAGGTCATAGATCCAAGCGCATAGACGATGCAGATGGGAGAGGGCTCCTCTGTTTGCCCTGGGGTGGCCCAGGACCTGGGCTGGTGGCTCAGATATCTCCAGCGGGGCTACGAGGACGATGTGGAAGTAGAATGAGCGGCTGCATCAGAGACGGCTCCCTGAGGAAGGCCTTTCTGATAAAACAGCGCCAATTTGGTTGCCAGTGCCCATGGTGAATATTAACATTTAGAAGGGGAATTGTACGGGAAATTTCATTGATCCAGTTTTATGACATCGTAATAAAGGTCTATCAGGCATCTGTGCCCACTTATTCTGACTGGGGGGGGGGGGGGGGCAAAGAAAGATGGAGCTTAGGATTTAGCCTAAGCTACGATGCCAGCCTAAATAAAAAGAACCAAAGAAGCGGTGTGGTCTAGTGGAAAAAGCACAAGCCTGGGAGTTAGAAGACGGGTCCTAGTCCCGGTTCCGCCACTTGTTTGCTGTGTGACTCTGGGCCAGTCACTTCACTTCTCTGGGCCTCGGTCACCTCATCTGTAAAACGGGGTTTAAAGCTGTGAGTCCCATGTGGGACATTGGCTGTCCAACTGATTAGCTTTTTTGTACCCCAGCCCTTAGTAAAGTGCCTAGCCCAGAGCAAGAGCTTAACACATACCATTTTTTTTTAAAGCTGTGAAACTACCCACCGAGAAGAGGTGTGTTTATAGCACAAACAGGAATAAAATGCATTTTCAGAATTCTTTAGCGAAACAATGTTTTAGAAATTGAATTGTTCCATAAGATTATTGGAACTAGTTTTATTTTTAAAGGGTATATATAGCCATTATCCTTATAGGAAAAAGACTTAGTACTGGCATCCTAAATATTTCATAATAAATTTAGATTCTGTCAATTTTGCTATCAGATGTTTGCACAGGACATTCTTGTTTGAAATTTTACTCTTCTGCTTCAGTCCACAAAATTCTCTTAAACGTGTTTAATAAATATTCAGTTCTTTTATCTTGCAAGCCAATTTGTCACCAAGGTTCCTTTATTCCAGTTTCCAAGTTGTAATTAAAAGTTTTAAAATGGGAGGTTTAAATTTGTAAAATTAGGGTTTTCCAGGGGAAATGGCAACTTGAAGCTTTAATGATATCCTCATAAATTACCAACATCTCAGTATATCTATTTGAATTCTCTTTAGGAAGAGTATTACATAGGTCTTTGTTGCCACATCCAGCTAGGATTCAATGCGGCGTTTTGTTTTTTAAAAAAATATATTTCTTAAGCGCTTACTATATGTATCAGACGCTGTAACATATGTGCTGGGTAGATGCAATATTATCAGGTTGGACACAGTCCATGTCCCATATGGGGCTCATAGTCTTAATCCACATTTTACAGATGATGTAACTAAGGCACAAAGAAGTGCAGTGACTCGCTCAAGGTCACACAGCAGACAATCGGCAGAGCCGAGCTTAGAACCCAGGGTTTTATTGTCGCCATCAATCACAAGCAGTTATTGAACATCTGCATGGCACATGATGCACTATGTATTGTGGTGTTTATACAGTCTGGCCTGGAGAAACAAAGTAGAAACACCTGCCAGCCTTAGCTGTTGGAATTTGGCATTTTCCATGATAGTTATTTACAGAAATATCCATGCTTGTCTTGGGTGTGACAGACACGGAGATGGCACACTGGGGGGACAGTGTGAATACATGGTGAGCTCATGTCTTTTTCTCTATTCCTCTCTTTCATCTTTCCCCTCCATTCCCAGCTCTCCCAAATACATGCTATTTGGGAGTTATCTGATGGTTGCTCAGCGTAGTCTCAGGCAACAATCCAGACAGTGACTAATCCTTTTCTGTTTCGCTCAAGGGGTTTGGAGAGGAATGGTAGGTGGGAGATGGGACGATACCTGGAAGGGAGCCGTTGGATCGAGGAAGGGTTTTTTTTTTTAGGATGGGGTAAAGAATAAAGGAGCAGGTTTGAAAGCAGTGGGGAAGGAGCCATTGGAGAGTGAACAGTCGAAGATGGCATGTGGTGGAGGGAGGTAAAGGTCTGAAATAGCCGTCACAAGCAACGAGAGTCAATAAGGATGGAGAAAGAACGTTGCTGGGAGGAGAGCACCACTCTCCTCCCTGTCTCACAAGCCCATAACCTTGGCATTATCCTTGACTCATCTCTTTCATTTAACCACATATTCCATGTCACAAAATCTAGTTGGTTCTACCTCCACAACTTGCTAAAATCTGCCCTTTTCCTCTCCATCCAAGCTGTTGCTATGCTCCTCCAAGCACTTATATTCCACCTTGGCTACTACATCAGTCTTCTCCCTGAACTCCCTACCTCCTGTGTCTTCCCTCTCCAATCTTCACTTCAATCTGCTGCCTGGATCATTTGTCTAAAAAGCCGTCCAGTCCACGTCTCTCCTAGCCTCAAGAGCTTCCAGTGGTTGCCCATCCCCCTTCACATCAAACAGAAATTCCTTTAAAACATCCACCACCTCGTCCCCTCCTACTTTACCTCAATGATTTCCTACTACAACCCAGCCCACCTGCTTCATTTCCCCGACGTCAACCTACTTTGTGTATCTCCATTTTGTCTGTCTTTCCACCAACCTCTTGTCCACATCCTTCCTCTGGCCTGGAACTCCCTCCCCCTTCATATGTGACAGACCACACTCTCTCCACCTGCAAAGCCTTTCCTAAGAGCCTTCCCTGACGAAGCCCTCATTTTCCCTATTCCTTCTGTTCCCTGCGTCACTTACACGCTTGGATCTGTTCCCTTTAAGCCCTTGATATTTATCCCACCGTCACACCAGCACTTAATTACATACCCATAGTTTATTCTCCTGTCTAATCCCCCTTCTGGACTGTAAGCTCCTTGTGGGCATGAAACATAGCTATCAACTTTATGGTACTGTACAGTGTTCTGCAGACAGTAAGCACTCAATAAATTCCTCTGATGGATTGTTAATGCAAAACCGAATGGCACTCTATTTTACCAGAATCACATTTGACCATTGCTTTCAAATCCAGAAGGTGGAGCCCTCCCTGTAGCAATAACATTTCGTAGCTTCAGAACTCCCGAAAGTTGAACTGTAAAGTGCCCTTTCGATACCTTTATGTGAAGGAGCCGAATTTGCTTATAAAATATTCTCCAGCATTTGCCAGTTTGCAAAAACTATAATAAGGTAGCAAAAGCCTCTGGGACGATTAACAGTGATTAGCCTTAGCTCTCTGTGATAAGCCCATAATAAGGGTTCAATAAATACAATTGATAAGTTGATTCCCAAAACCGGTCACTTGGGAACTGGAAAGAAATTCCCCCTTAACGCCTTCAGCATCCTCCAAGTCCATCCACGTCGTTCCTCTAGAGCACTAGAAATTGCTTAACAAATATCATCATCCTCTGTGATCTTTAGGCATTTTATATTCATCCCACTCTCAACCCCACAACTCGTACGTACATATCACCAAATTCTATATTATAAATTATTTATATTAAGGCCTGTCTCCCCTTCTAGGAGAATGAAGAGAGCAACCTGGGGAGTAGCGATCTCATCTATCTCTCTGCCAACCACTTGCCTCTGGCCAGGAATACCCTCCCTCCCCAAATCCGACACAATTACTCTCCCCCCCTCGCTTCAAGGTCTTAATAAAAGCACATCTGTGAGAGGTCTTCCTTAACTAAGCCCCTCCATTCCTTTCCTTTCTTTTCCTCTTCTCCCACTCCCTTCTGCATCACCCTGACTTGCTCTCTTTGTTCATCGCCCCCTCCCAACTCCATAGCACTTATGTCCATATCTGTCGTTTACTTATTTCTATTAATATCTGTCCCTCCCACCCTCCCACCCCAAGACTGTGAGCTCATTGTGGGCAGGGAATGTGTCTGTTTATTGCTTTATTGTATTTTCCCAAGAGCTTAGTACAGTGCTCTGCACCCAGTAAGTGCTCAATAAATACAAATGGATGAATGAATGAAGAGTGAAGAGGATGAAATAAAAGATTGGGAGAGTTGATGGTGACCCTTGAAGTAACTTGGAGGAGGATTTGCTTGAGGTAGAGGAAAATGTGAAGCCACTGGAGGGTTTTGAATAGAGAGGAGATGTGAAATGTGTGACACTTAAAGAAGATGATCCTGTCAGCTGTGGATAATCTAGGCCAGAGTAAGGAGAGGCTGATACAAGCAGAGCCGATCTGTGTTGACCGAGACCCAGGCGTGAAATCTGTCATTTCTAAATTTGTATCAACAGGCACTTTGTAAAACCCAGCAGTCTTTCTCATTCTTGAATCCTTTATGGTCCCTAGTAAATATTATGTATTATGTTGTTTGCTTTCATTCTGGAGATGACTGGATCAATGATTTTTCCTTGAAATGATCAGGTGGAAGTACATCTTCTCAGAAAGTCATGTAAATCACAGAACCATTTATACCCTTCAGATTAGGAATTAAAACACTGAAAGTAGCCCAGTTTGAGGAACTCAAAAAACATCAGCAGGTGCAGGGTGGAACTTCAAATCAAGTCAGTTTTCTATCTGTTAAGTGCTTACTCTGTGCCAAGAACTGTACTAAATGCTGGGGTGGATACAATTATGCACATCAAACATGGTCCTTCTCCCACCCAGGCTCACTATTTAACAGGTACTGAATCCCTATTTTGCAAAAGAGAAGCAGCATGGCCTAGTGGAAAGAGTAAGGACTTGAGACTCAGAGGTCTTGGGTTCTAATCCCAGCTCCACCACCTGTCTTCTGTGTAACTTTGGGCAAGTCGCTTCACTTCTCCATGCCACAGTTCTCTCATCTAAAAAATGGAAATTATGACTGTGAGCCCCATGTGGGACATGGACTTTGTCCAATCCAGTTAGCGTGTAGCTACTCCAATGCTTAATACAGTGCCTGGCACAGAGCAAGCACTTAAAAAGTACCACTAAAAACAAAAAAAAAAATAGAAGAGGAAACTGAGGTGCAGATAAGTGGCTTGTCCAAGGTCACACAGCAGGCAAGTGGCAGAACTGGGATTAGAACCCAGGTCTTCTGACTCCCAGGCCCATGCGCTTTCCACCAAGCCACTCTGTGTTGCATGACCAATGATAATTGTTTTCTCAAAGGATCAAGAGATCATGTTTTATAACACAGTGCCTCAAAATTAGAGAAATAGCCAAAGTCACAAAGACAGTAACTAAGGAAGCATCTGTTTCTTCTAAAGGGGAAGTGGTTATTTCATTTTGAACTTCTCTGAAGCCAGCATATTCATCCAAGATATTATGTTATTAATATTATTTTGGTTTTGTGACAGATTTCCCTGGGCCAATGTTTTCTGATAAGTCCAAAATGCCTGACCAAGCTGTCTTTCAACATATGGAACAATGAAAAAGCCCTCAGCCTTCAAGGTGCTATCATTTAGAAGCAACGTGGCTCAGTGGAAAGAGCCCGGGCTTGGGAGTCAGAGGCCATGGGTTCGAATCCCAGCTCTGCCACTTGTCAGCTGTGTGACTGTGGGCAAGTCACTTCACTTCTCTGGGCCTCAGTTCCCTCATCTGTAAAATGGGGATTAAGACTGTGAGCCTCGCGTGGGACAACCTGATTACCCCCTTTTTACCCCAGCGCTTAGAACAGTGCTCTGCACATAGTAAGGGCTTAACAAATACCAACATTATTATTATTATAATCACCATCTTTAAGGAAAAAAGTGAAAGCGAGGAAACAATCAGTATATTTCATTTCCCTCACAAAGTTGGAAAGATCCCGGTCAGACTCATATGGGATAGGCTACTGCAGAATGATTATAGTAATAATAATGTTGGTATTTGTTAAGTGCTTACTATGTGCAGAGCACTGTTCTAAGCACTGGGGTAGGTACAGGGCAATCAGGTCGTCCCACGTGAGGCTCACAGTCTTAATCCCCGTTTTACAGATGAGGTAACTTAGGCACAGAGAAGTGAAGTGACTTGCCCACAGTCACACAGCTTACAAGTGGCAGAGCCGGGATTCGAACCCGTGACCTGTGACTCCCAAGCCCGGGCTCTTTCCACTGAGCCATGCTATCTGTTAAGCATTTACTAAGTTCCATTTACTATGTACCAACCAATGTATTAAGTGCCGGGATGGATTCAAAATAAGCAGATCAGACACAGTCCCGGTCCCAAATAAGGCTCAGAATCTGAGGGAGGGAGAGAGAATTGGTATCTTGTCCCCATTTTACAGGTGAGATAACTGAGGCACAGAGAAGTTATGTCAGTTCCCCCAAATCACACTGCAGGTAGTGGTGGAGCCAGGATTAGAATCCAGGTCCTCTGACTCAGCAGCTCAGGCTCTTTCCTCTAGGCCGCAAGACTACACAAGAGTTCTGTGGCTTCTTAAACTATGACTTGCTGTTGCATGCTAAGTGGAGGATCGCCGACCATTAGGACACATTACATTCGGAGGACTCAACCCATCGTATTTATTGAGCGCTTACTGCGTCCAGAGCTCTGTACTATGACCTCGGAAGAGTACAATACAACAGAGTTGGTCGAGCCGATTCTTGTCCTCAATCTGGTTTACGATCAGGGAATCCCAGAGCGTCAACAAGAGTTGGCTTTTGGCCAAGAGGGTGAAAATATCCCCTCCCATTTCCCCTTCTGCCCCTCCCCATAGAGAAGAGTTGAGCTCTAGCTGGGCTTAGAGAGGGAGGTTTTTCCATCGGAAGCTTAGTGGAGAATGGGTCCATCATCTCTGCCCCGTGCCTGAAATCCAACCAGAATCATCCTCACAGGAAGATGATTTCTCTGTCTCCAAGGAACATTTAGGATAAAAAGGAAGATTAATGCAGATTTGTTCCTGTGCATAAATTGTGGGTAGCTTAGCCATAAACAACCAATCCTTCAGTGGTATTTATTGAGGACTTACTTTGTGTGGAGCACTGAACTAAGTGCTTGGGAGAGTAATAATAATACTAATAATTGTGGAATTTGTTAAGGGCTTACCATGTGTCAAAAGCTGTACTAAGCACTGGAGAAGATCATCGGGTCCCCATGGGGCTCACTGAGTAGGAGGGAGAGCACATATTGAATTCCCATTTTGCAGTTGAGGGAACTGAGGCCCAGAGAAGTGAAGTGTTTTGTCTAAGGTCACACAGCAGGCAAGTGGTAGAGCCAGGGTTAGAACCTAGATTATCTGAATCCCAGTCCGTGCCTCTTTCCTCTAGGCCATGCTGCTTCTCATATTCATCATTACGGGCAGCGTGGGATTTGGAAAACAGAATGATAATAAAAAGCAGCATTTTCAAAGTGTGTATACATCTGTACATGTGCACGATACAACAGAGTTGGCAGACACATTCCCGACCCACAGAGGGTTTTCAGTGTAGAGGAGGAGACAGACATTAATATAAATCAATAATTTATAATATAGAATTCGAAGATAGGTACGTAAGGGCTGTGGGGTTGAGGATGGGACAAATATAAAATGCCTAAAGGTCACAGAAGAGGATGATGATAATGAGGTTATCGTTAAGCACTTACTATGTGTCAAGCACTGTTCTAAGCCCTGAGATAGATACAAGCTAGTCAAGTCGGACACAGTCCCTGTCCCACATGGGTTCACGGTCTTAACCCCATTTTCCAGACGAAGTAACTGAGGCATAGAGAAGTGAAGCGACTTGCCCAAGGTCACACAGAAGACAAGCGGTAGCATCAGGATTAGAACCCAGGTCCTTCTGACTCCCAAGCCTGTCGACTAGGCCACGGTCCAACCATAAAGCCAGTTTCTCTGTGTTCCTCAGCTAAGCTTCGCACAACCCATTCAACCAGGGTGATCAGGTAGTCCTCTAGGTGGGTTGATAATCCTAAGACTTACAAAGCCGTGAAGAATTAATTACCTGCCAAATCACCCCTTCAGGATTCTGGCTTGCAGTTTTGCTCACTGTGTTGTGTCCACACAGACCTAGGCACACAGAAATGTGAGAGCCGCAGCCTCGCAGAGCGAGATAGCGCTACCCAGGAAAAAATACCTAGCAAACAAGGCTATGGCAGGAGGGAAGCTGGGAAAGGCCGGGAGGGAGGCTGGGAAAGGCCAGGAGTTTCTTGCCACGCAGGGCTGGTTTCAATCAATCAATCAATCAATCAATCAATTGATGGTATCATTCATTCATTCAATCATATTTATTGAGTGCTTTCTGTGTGCAAAGCGCCATACCAAGCTCTTCAGAGAGCGCAATAAAACAATAAACAGACACATTCCCCTGCCTACAACGTTCTATTGAGTGCTTACCGTGTGGGGAATACTGTACTCCCTTCAACTTTCTTCTGTGTAGTCCTGACTTGCTCCTTTTATTCATCTCCCCTCCCAACTCTACAGTGTATGTATCTGTAATTTGTTTATTGATATTACCGATTGTCTCCCCCTCTAAACTGTAAATTGGAGAAGATATAAGATTATCAGGTCCTTCATGGGGCTCACTGTCTGAGTAGGAGCACATATTGAATCCTAATTTTGCAAATGAAGGAACTGAGGCCCAGAGAAGTGAAGCCACTTGCCCAAGGCCACCTAGCGAGCAAGTGGTGGAGTCAGGATTAGAACCCAGGTCCTCTGTTATATGTGTCTGTTATATTGTCCTACTGTACTCTCCCAAGCTCTCAGTAGAGTGCTCTACGTATAGTAAGTGGTCAATAAATACGATTGCGCTTGGGTGAGCACCCTGGAGTTGTAGAAATGTTCCCTCCCCTCAAGGAGCTTACTTTGGGTGAGGAATTGTCTCAAGGTGAAGGACAGAGAAGGGTCAGGTGGTCACAAACGTTTGAAGATGACCATCTGTTGGACGTAGCCCTGTGCAGGAGGGCTGGAACAGACCTGGGAGAGAAACGCGACAGCTATGGAAGAAGGAGGGGGAATAGCAAAAAGAACACCGGCCTGGCAACCAGGAGTCCTCTAATCCCAGCCCTGCCAGTTGCCTGCTGTCTGGCTTTGGGAAAGTCACTTAATTTCAGTCCCTTCTGCTTTGGGAAAGTCACTTCATTTCAGTCCCTTCTCTTCCAAGAGACCTTCCCTGACTAACCCCTTTCCTCTTCTCCCACTCCCTCCTGCGTTGCTCTGATTTGCTCTCTTTGTTCTTCCCTGCTCCCAGCCCCACTGTAGTTACATACAAATCTGTAATATATTTACTTATATTAATGTCTCTCTCCCCTCCTCAAGTAATAATGATAATAATAATAATTGTGGTATTGGTTAAGCGCTTACTATGTGCCAAGCACTGTACTAAGTGCTGAGGTGGATAAAAGGAAATCGGGTTGGACACAGTCCCTGTCCCCCGTAGGGCTCCTAGTCTCTCTAGACCGTAAGCTCATTGTGGGCAAGGAATGTGGCTGTTTATTGTTGTATTCTACTATCCGAAGTGTTTAGTACAGTGCTCTGCACACAGTAAGTGCTCGGTAAATACCCTTGGATGAATGAATGAGTGGATTCTCTGGGTCTCGATTTCCTCATTTTTCTAGAGTGGATTAAATACTTGTTCTCCCCTGCTTAGACTGCGAACCCTGCATAGGATTAGGTCTGATTTGATTCTATCGTATCTACCCTAAACTTAGCATAGTATATTGCATAGTGTTAGCCCTGAAATACCACAATTATTATTATTATTGCTATCATTATTATTGGGTTCCCCCATGAGAAACACTCTAGTTTTAGGGGCTCTGGGTAACGGGGTGGAGGCAAGCTAGGGGAAGGAAGGGGTGGGGAGGGAATTGGCTTCCTTGCTGCAATTAAGTGAGAAGCAGAGCTGCCTAGTTGACAGAGCACAGTCTCAGCTCTGCCACTTGTCTACTGAGTGAACTTGGACAAGTCACTTCACCTCTCTGAGCCTCAGTTACCCCATCTGTAAAATGGGGATTAAGACTGGGAGTCCCATATGGGTCAGGGACTGTGTCCAACCTGATTAGCTAGGTTTTAGCCAGCGCTTAGAAGAGTGCCTGGAACAGGGTAAATGCTCAACAAATATTAAAAAATTTGGGTGTAAAGTCAGACAGGCCTTATAGACACGGGCTGCTTCAATAATTGCATCTCTAGATTTTACTTTTGGAGGCAAGAATAATTGTCATTTAATTTATGAGGCATTTGAACTAGTGAATCGTCCCCATAATCACCAACAGCATTGAATGTGCAATTTATTAGGCACTTGGTAATATATATTAGAAGTGAAATACAATACCTGGAATTGGGGCACTGATCTTGAGGAATTAATAGTCTAACAGGGGAGTCAAGCAGACACAAATTTATAAATATTCATTCAAATTCTCAATTTAATAATAATGGTTAATAATTATAGTTTTTCTCCTCGGAACTGTTCTGAACGTTGGGGTAGATACAAGGTTATCGGTTTGGACGTAGTCCCTGTCCCAGGCAGGGCTCATGGTCTTAATCCTCATTTTCCAGATGAGGTAACCGAGGCCCAGAGAAGTGAAGTGACTTACCCAAGGTCACAGCAGACAGTGGCAGAGCCTGGATTAGGACCCAGGTCCTTCTGCCTCCCAGGCCCGGGCTCTATCCACTAGGGCATGATGTTTCTCAGCATGAATTTGTGTTGACAGTGATATATCATGAATGGATTTCTACTGTAAACTTGAACTTCATATCTGCAAATACTAAATTAAGTACTGAATTCAATAATTGCTTCTCACAGATGGATTTGTACCACAGGACTGACCTGCATATGAACTTAGAGGACAGAGGATTGTCGGCCTCAAGAGAAGGAAAGCATTGGACAGAAGACCCGGAGCATAGCTTAATGGCTCTAATAGGTCTACTTCCTTGTTTCCTTGGGTGTTAACTAATTTAGTTATGAAACTGCATTGCAACAAGTTATTTGGTGTTATGCATGCAACATGTACCAGTTCCTTAGGGGATTTGCTTTTTAAAAGAAATGATTTTAAATGAATCCCTTAGATCTCCAAAATTGTATGTCCTATCAGTAGTCTCCTCCTACCTTTTCCTTGCTTTTCTTCAGAATGATCCAGAAATCTGGCTTGTTCTACCCTGAAGCTCGTTGTCTGCAGAACTTTCAAAATCGGCCGATTAAAGCATGCCACTGTAGACAGTATTCAGAGGGGCCTTTATGGTGTTCTCCTCAAGATGGTCTTTATGCTTGCCCTTCCTTTGCTCTGCCGCGAAACCTTTTCTTTTTGTTGAGTCAGTAAAAAGGGTAATGGTTTTGCAATTTTCATTTTCCTACTCTGCCCCGTTTGTTTCGCAGGTCAGTGTTGCGACCTATTTCCACCTCACTTTCCTCAGGTGGTCTGAAGCGGTTCAGGAAGGTGGGAGAAAATGACTACCGCTTCCCAAGGGATGCATCGCAAGAATGTTATTTGCAGAAGAAAAGTTTGATTGGATCACAGATTTGGGTGCTTCACATCCAGATAACCGTGATGCTTTTAGAAATAACTTGGATAACAGAACAGCTATTATTATTGTTGTGATTGTTATGAATATGCTGTTGTTTTTGCTTTAAGCAAACTTTGAATTGGTTCTGAGGACCACTTCTGATTAAATCAGTAAATAGAAATGCAGGGTGGCCTCAGGCCTACGTTCTAATCCGGCCTCTGTTATTTGCCTGCTGGGTGACCTCGGACAAGTCATTTAACTTCTCGTGCCTCAGCTTCCTCATCTGTAAAATGGGGATTCAAGGCCTATTCTCCCTCCTCCACAGAGTGGGAGCTCTAGGGGGAACAAGGACCATAAGAAGAGCCTCTCCGTTTCTCACTCACTTCGATCCTGTGACAGTGGGTGTGTTGGGACTACTTTATTATTACTTAATCGGGAAAGCGTAGCAAGACCAGAAAGGGGAAGAGACATTTAGCAATGAAGTCATCTGGCATGATAGCCAGGGAATGACAATTTCATCAGGTTAATCTTCACATACAATTTTAGGATTTAACAACAATTTTGAAGAGCTTTTCATCTCAAGCCGTAAGTGAAAACGAATCGGGTATCTTCAGCCCTGTGTCCAGAGGACAGGCAGATCACATTCAGGCCATCAACTTTAATAATAATAATAACGATAATAATAATTATGGTATTTGTTAAACCCTTAATATATGCCAGGCACTGTTCTAAGCTCTGGGGTGGAACAAGGTAATCGGGTTGGACACAGTCCCTGTCCTACATAAGGCTCACAGTCTTAATCCCCATTTTCCAGATGAGGGAAATGAAGCCCAGAGAAGTGAAGTGACTTGCCTAAGGTCACTCGGCAGACAAGTGACAGAGCCGGGATTAGAACACGGGCCCTTCTGACTCCCAGGCCCACGCTCTATCCACTAGGCCATATTGTGGGTGATGTTCTCTCCTTATTGCTGGGACATTACGGAGCAAGTGAGAGAAGTGTTTTCTGCCTATAAATAGCATACAGTCTAAGAGGAATAGACAGGACAAACTCAAATACAAAATATAATTTCCCTGCAAATGGCTGACATGCATAAGGATGAAAGGACGAACGCAGAGATGTTATTTTTCTTCTCTCTGACTCCTCTCTCGGCACCCTGCTTCTTTTCATTCCTCCTTTTCCAATTTTTTTAAACCTCTGTCCCCCAAACTACAAACCAGTCCACCACCTCTCCCCCTCACAAAGTCTCTGCAACTTCCCCACTTCCTCAACAGGTCAGTCAGACATATTTATTGAGCGCTTAGTATGGATCATTGTACTAAGCACTTGGGAGAGTAGAATACAACAACAAGCAGACACTTCTCTGCCCACAATGAGATCAGAGTCTACAGGGGGAGACAGATGTTAATGTAAATGAATAAATGACAGAAATGGACATAAGTCCTGTGGGGTGGGAGGGGGGAATGAATAAAAGGAGCAAGTCAGGGAGAAGGGAAGGAGAGAAGAGGAAAAGAGGGCTTAGTCAGGAAAGGCCCACAAGCCCTGTAGCCTGAACCTGCTCTACAGTTTGTGACCTTGTCCCTGTCCCCTTACTCAGGACCCCTAAATCCACAGGACAGAGGAGCAGGGACCGATTGGGAGGAGAAAGCCACTCCTTGGCATGGTCTAGGGAAGCAGTATGATCTAATGGAAAGAGCACTGACCTGGGAGTCAGAGGACATGGGTTCTAATCCCGGCTCTGCCACGTGTCTGCTGGGTGTCCTTGGGCAGGTCTTTTCACTTCTCTGTGCCTCAGTTACTTCATCTGTAAAATGGGGATTAAGACTGTGAGCCCCATGTGGGGCAGGGACTGTGTCCAGCCTGATTACCTTGTACCTACCTAAAGCTTAGAAAAGTGCTCTGAGTATTTGCTGTGGTCTTATCTATGTGTTTTTAGCTTAATGATATAAGAAATACTGTAACTGAAGAAAATGAAGAATAGAGGGATGCTTTTGTGAATATGGTCTGAACCAGGCTAAATTTATCTAGCTAAACATACTTTGTAGGCTCAGTGGTTGTTTTTTGGTTTTTTTTTCAAAACAATATTCCTAGGCTGATTTTCTATATTTACTATCTGGGACCTGTGAATCAATAATGGGATTTTTGTCTTTCCCAATCTTCACCACTTCCCCATCCCGCTTCCTTGTTTCTCTCTATGTTCCCATTTTCCTCCACCTCTATCCCTGCCCCTAATATTTCTGGATATTTCCTTCTTCCCCTCTTCACCCCCATCAACAGCCAAATTGCTCTTCTTCCTTCCCCCCAGTCCATCTCTCTCCCATGACGCCCCTGCTTCCTCCGCATGCCCTGCTCAAGTGACATCATCCTTTTTTCCGAGGTCACGACAAGTATTTCCAGACGAGTCACAGCACACTGTAGTACATGTATTTATTTATTAATTCACACGTGCTAAAGGTAGCCATAAAATCATTTCCAAGGAGAGGGACTGTTACATTACTCAGTGCTCCCAGCAGACTGGTTGGTCTTAATTCTGTAATTTGAAAAAACATGAAAGCGGGTTTTCTAATTTCAAACTATCGAATGGACAGTTGGTGATGGGGACTCTTTCGAAAAATTGTGATCCATAAATAAACGTAACCATCGTGATTGATTTGGACACCAGAGATTTTGGAGAGTTAAGTAGCATTACATCTAAACAACAATGAACTTGGATTCAAAACCACAATAGCAAAAGCGACCTATTGTGTGTTTGCTTGTCGTGCGTGACTCCTTCTCTCTCCCTCTTAGACTGTGATCCCTACAAGGGATAGGATCTGGGTCTGATCTGACTGTAGTTTATTTTACCCACTGTTTAGCACAGTGCTGGACACATAGTAAGCGCTTCACAAAAACCCATTTTTTTTTTTAATGTCACCATAGCCCATTTCACATTATAAGCCCCTCTAGACTGTGAACTCGCTGTGGGCAGGGAATGCGTTTATTGTTATATCGTACTCTCCCACGTGCTTAGTACAGTGCTCTGCACACAGTAAGCGCTCAATAAATATGATTGAATGAATGAATGAAGGGAGGGAAGGGTCCATTGACAGGCTTTGTCAGCTCCCTCTAGACTGTAAGCTTGTTTTGAGCAGGGAACGTGTCTGTTTATTGTTATAGTGTACTCTCCCAAACGCTTAGTACAGTGCTTTGCACACAGTAAGAGCTCAATAAATATGATCAAATGAATGAATTGAATGACAGGACTCTTGCCCTCTCTCAAGCACTTAGAACAGTGCCCAGCACACACTAAGTGCTCAATCAATTCCATTGACTGATGCATCGACTGGCCCAAGGTTATACATGTATCGGATGTTTAGAAATCCTATTTTGATCATGAATAAGAGCAAACCCAGGCACAGATGTCAGGGGGAGTTTGGATGAACGAGACCATCGGGATATTCTATCATGAATGCTTTTAAGCTCAGTCAGAGCTGATGTAGGCGGCTGCTACTGGATGCTTACATCTGTTTTTGAATGCCTTGTCTTTCATCAGAAATCCTTCCCTGAGTATCCCCTATAAAAAACAGAGACCCAAAACAAATGATTTGGTGAAATGAATGACTTGTCTAACTTATTCAAGCCAAAAGACGCATACCTGAAATAGCTGAAGGACACAAGAACGGTTCTGTGGCCTGATTATATTGATAATTGCCTCGATATTTTACTTTTTACCTAGTCTAGAGTGGGTTATGACTGCTTCCCCTCAGTCAGTAAAACTTATTTTATCAGGGCTTGGTACATCAAATACACGAAAGGAAACTCTGAGGAAAATCACATGGGCTTCAGTCCATCTGCTCTAGTTAATTTAACATTTTAAATGATTTCTGTGACCAAAAAAATTAGCCAAGTCTTTCACTTTTACAACATTATACAATGATTATGGAGAAAACAAAATTCTAACCCTTTTCTAACCCTATAAAAATTTTCAGTTCATCAAGCACATTACATTTCATAATAGGATTTCAGCATTATAAGGAATAGGAAAAATGCATGATCTTGAGAGGAGAAACAGCTTAGATGGTACTCTTTATTTGCAGAATCTGCCTCAATGGCAGGAGTTAATAACTTAAATTCATAAGCCAGAAGAAAATAGCTGATACGATGCTAAGCAAGGAATGTTACTCTCTGTACTGTGCCGGGACACTTTGCCACCGCGAAGATTTTCGTTTCAGTGACTGTCTCAGCATTAAAACAACCAAACCAAGAGTAGAATCTACTTTAGCCTCACAACCCCAGGAAGTTAGTGGAACTGCTTCAACTTATACCACCTGCATGAGAAAAACCTGAGATATTTCTTCTCAACAAGAATTAAGCATCACTGAAAACCAATCCAAACTGTACTGGGGTAGTTGAATCTGGCTTACGTTATCGGAGATCTTGGACATGGCCAACAGGGAGAGCAGATAAGGCAACATCGCATCAAGAATAGGCTTAGTTTGAACAAAACCTGATGGGAAAGTGCCAGTTGACTAATACTGACTATAGACTGGGGTTCTAAAAGAAGCTAAGGAACAACAAGAGACGATTAACCGTTTGGAACAGAGCTGCCTGACTTTTTCAGAGTTTCAGAGACATTCTATCACTTGTTTTATTTCTATAAAGCTGCTCGTTGAATTCAAGAAAACTAGCACTAATTTTGTAAGGCAAAATAATACTTGGGGTCTTCAAAAGCAAATATATACAAGTCTGGGTTTGGGAGTAAAATACATGAGAGGCTATAGAGCTATTGGCAGGGAGGGTGGACAGGGAACATATCTACCAACTCTGTTGTGTCATACTCTCCCAAACGTTTAGTACAGTGCTCCACACAGTGAGCGCTCGACAAAAACCATTTATTGATTGATTGGAGAGCAGAGAAGAGGGTAAGGAGAGAGTAGTGGTAGAAAACTGGCATGGAAACTCTTCTCTGCCCAGAGAGTAAATGCTTTAATGTCACCATGAGGGGCACCAGGGCTTTGCCCTTCCCCTTGCCCCAGTTCAGGCACAAGAAGAGCCCCATGTGGGACAGGGACTGTGTCCAACCAACTTATCTTGCATCTACCTCAGTGCTTAGAACAGTGCTTGGCTCATAGTAAGCATTTAACAAATACCACATTTATTCCCTCAAGACTGTAAGCTAATTGTGGGCAGGGAATGTGCCTATTGTTACATTGTATTCTCCCAAGCACTTACTACAGTGCTCTGCATATGGTAGGCACTCAATAAATAGGATTGAATGAATAAATGAAAGTTTCCCTAAGAGTGTTCCTTAAACTTCGGACAAGTTCGAAGTTCAAGTTGAATCGGGTCTGGAGGCAGAGGCAGTAAAGGAGGAACTGTCCTTCTTAAATCAGGGTTACCTGGTAGTATTAAAATAGAAAAAAAACCCAGTTTCTAACATTTTCAGTGCTCCATTTGGGAAATGCTGATTTCTGGGAAACACAAATTTCCCAACACTTATGATTAGTTACTACTAATCCCTCAGGACACCTGTTCATATTAAAGCAGGGACAGATTCCTCAGCTTCCAAGGAATTAGATGCATTAAATCCCAACCATGAATTGTGGTATTTGATCCTAAGCATGAATTGTGGTATTTGTTAAGCACTTAACTAGGTGCCAGGCACTGTACCAAGCGCTGGGGGTTACAGGCAAATCGGGTTGGACACAGTCCCTGTCCCACCTGGGGCTCACATTCTCAATCCCCATTTTACAGATGAGGTAACTGAGGCACAGAGGAAGTAAGGTGACTTGCTCAAGGTCTCACAGCAGACAAGTGGCAGATCAGGATTAGAACCCATGACCTTCTAACTCCCAGGCCCGAGCTCTGAGAGACCTGAGTGTCGTTGAAACAGAGAAGACCAGGTTGCTGGGATAGACACATTGATCTTGAAGAAAGCAAAAAACTCCCTTTGGAAGCGCTAGTAAAATAATGGCCGCTGACTCTGTGTCAGATGCCCCTAAAGACCTGCACGTCCTAGAAAACACACAGACATGGCTTCATCCTCTTCCACGGCACTCTGACTCTGGTGAGGGTGAAGGGGAGTCTGTATTCTATCTCCACTTGTGCATGGAGGTAAATAAGTTCTCGCGGCATCTGGGGAGTTAAACAAAGACAAGATCCATCTCATGGGAGAAGTGGGATTACTTGTCTGTGTGATAGAAAGACTGGGTTTTCTTATAGAATAATCAAAATGATTTTTCCGAGGTCTTTACCTAATGCCCTTTTCTATTCTCCCCCATCTGCTTCTCTTCCAGCCCACTTAAGCTATTTTCTGCACTCTGAGGGCTCTGCACAAAACAAGTGCTCAGTAAATACGATCGATTGATTGATCTGGCACTTCAGGGAGCAGAATTGTAACCACCGCGTGGTTGGAATGATGGAAAGGTCCAAGAGCCCAAACAGCAGTCAAAACAATAAAAAATATATAAGTGAGCAATTATCTGGTTGACCTCATCCGTATGACTCCAAATTAGGTCCGATTTTTTTTTTTTTTAACAGTTTCCCAATTGAGTTGTCACCAACAAATAACACCTGAATCAATCCTCCACCTCACATGGGCTGGGCAGAACCAGTCATTACCTAGCTTTGTACTCGCCCGAACACTGAGTACAGTGCTCGGCGCATAATAGGTGCTCAATAAATACCACGGATCACGATAAACTGGCTCGTACAGAGATCATTTTTCTGCTCATGCTGTAGGAGTCATAAAGACCAAAAAAGTACACTAATCACTTAAATGAAAAAGGAATGTTTTGTTCTCCTTTTCAGAACGTGGGATCTGATTGAGAAATCATGACTGTGTAATGCATAAAAAGGAAAAAAAAATCAATTAAGTTTTCTTGTTTACGGTGTCATGATCGACTGATCCTGACTCGCCCGGATTGCCGGGAGAGAGTGGCGACGTTAGAAGTTTTCCTTGTTGAAGATAAAATGAACTCCTCGAGGGCCGGCGTCAGAGTTGGAGATGCTTTGTTTGTTGAGGGTATCAGCCAGGGCTTCGGGTCCACAGAGGAATACGCCTACTCTGGAACTGTTCATGAAGGGGAAAAGGACATTAGGCACAACGGATCAAGCAGTCGGTTGGATTTACTGAGCGTTTACAGTATGCACAGCATTGCACAGAGGCCTGGGGTTCAGAAGGTCATGGGTTCTAATCCTGATGAGCCACTTGTCTGCTGTGTGACCTTGGGCAAGTCACTTCACTTCCTCTGTGCCTCAGTTACCTCATTGGTAAAATGGGGATTGAGAATGTGATCCCCAGGTGGGACATGGACTGTGGCCAACTTGACTTACTTTTATCCACCCCAGTGTTTAGTAGAGTGCCTGGCACATAGTAAACACTTAACAAATACCACAATTATTATTATTATTATTACTGAGTGCTTGGGAGGGTATACTATAATGGAACATAACTGGGTTGGGCAGGAGTGGATCGGGATGATTCAAATAGCAGATGATTGCCTTGTGACCATGACATTCAAACAGAACTTAAGAAATATTCTCCAAGGGAGAAATGGCCATTGCTTCACGTCCTAGCTTTACTCCAAAGCAAGATGTTCGTATATCTCCGACAGCAGGAAATCCACAGTAACACAGTTTCAAGAGCTTTTTATAGTCTGAGCCTAGGATTTTTCAAGACAAGTAGGGTAGAACAGGGCTCCCAGGTAACAGCGTTTCAAAATGGCACGTTCCAGTCAAATGTAGTCGGGAAATCTCGTAGGTAACTGAGGCATGGAGACATTAAGACGTCAGTCCGTCTCCCCCTCTAGACTGGACGTTCCTAGTGGGCAGGGTACGTGTCTTTTTATTCTTGCCTTGAACTCTCCCAAGCTCTTAGTACAGTGCACTGTAAACGCTCAATTAATAGGATTGAATAAAGTCAAGTGGCTTGCCCGCTTGCCCAGACAAGTGGCGGGACCGGAATTAGAACCCAGGCCTGCTGCTCTTTCCACCAGGCCATGCCGATTCTCAAAATCAGGCTCTCTTTACTCTTGGGGGAGGTAGTTGAAAGGAAGTCGCACTTATGCCGGTGATCTTGCCAGGGTCAAACTTTTGCTGCTCAGCTGAGCAGACAGAATACCATGATTTGGGGGTGCTGGGTGGTATTTAGAAGGAGTTGGCTTGGAAGTGAAAGGCTTTGAGGGACTGAACATGGCCACTGGACTGTTAGAAGGAGGCATGGCCCAAGAGGGCAAAAACGAAGCTACTGTTCTCCCTCACTTGGCCCTCAGAAAAGAGCCAGGTGCCCTGAGACCCCCAGAGAAAATGCCCGTTGCCTTCGTTACCTTGGATGCTGACTTGCGATGGTTTTGAACTCATTTTCCCAGTTGGGTCTCCCATACAAGGTCTTTTGCTTCAGGCCCGTGATCACATCCTTCTCTTCATCGTGGTGCACTGTGAAGTGGGTTGCCTGCAGAGGAGAGGATGAGTGAGTTATTCATTCATTCCTGCATTCAGTCATATTTATTGAGCGCTTACTGTGTGCAAAGCACTGTACTGAGTGCTTGGGAGAGGACAAACAGAACAACAGACGGACATATTCCCTGCTCACAATGAGCTCACTCTCCCATTCAATCCCTGCGTCTGCCCAGACCAAGTAAAGTGGGGATTAATCCATCCAGCAGTGGTATTTATTGAGTGCTTACTATGTGCAGAGCACTGTACTAAGTGCCTGGAAGAGTACGATATGACAGTTTATTGTTGCATTTTATTCTCCCGAAATAAATAAAAGCGCTCAATAAATACAACGGAATGAATAATAATAATGATGATGGTATTTGTTCATTCATTCATTCATTCCTTCATATTTATTGGGTGCTTACTCTGTGCAGAGCACTGTACTAAGCTCTTGGAAAATACAGTCCAGCAACTAATAGAGACAATTCCTGTCCATAACAGGCTCACAGACTAGAAGCGGGGAGAGGGAAGGAGATTTGTTAAGCGCTTACTATGTGTCAAACACTGTTCTGAGCGCTGGGGTAGCAAGGTAATGAGGTTGTCCCACGTGGGGCTCAGTCTTCATCCCCATTTTACAGATGAGGTAATGGAGGTACAGACAAGTTAAATGACTTGCTCAAAATCACACAGCTGACAAATGGCAGAGGCAGGATTAGAACCCATGACCTCTCTCTCCCAAGCTTGAGCTCAGTGAATAATAATAATAATGGTATTTGTTAAGTGCTTACTATGCGCCAGGCACTGTATTAAGCTCAAGAGAAGTGGCAGAGCCAGGATTAGAACCCAGGTCCTTCTGACTCCCAGGCCCGTGCTCTATCCACTAGACCGTGCTGCTGGAAGATATCCCGTCACCTTGCCCAATTACAGCTGTTTTAGCCTAAAATGGTGGCCATTTGCTGATCTTAAAAAACCCTCCATGAAAGCAAACAAATCTTTTTTAGAGGAGTCAATATGTTGGCCCAGTATTTACCTGAGTTTCATCCCAGCCGGTAAGATAGATGTTGTAGCTAAGAAAGTCCGCGTTGTTCCTTTCCTGCATTTGGGTCTCCAGCAACTGCAGAAGGTCTGCGAACCATTCAAAGGCGTGCGTATCTCTACACAGCCAGTAAAAGTAGATCTAAAACAGAGGCACGGTGAAATGTCGAGAGGTTTTTTTATGGTATTTGTTAAGTGCTTACTCTTTGCCAGGTACTGGATTAAATGCTGGGTTGGATACAAGCAAGACAAGTTGGATGCAGTCCATGTCCCACATGAGGCTCACAGCTTTAATCCCCCTTTTACAGATGAGGAAACTGAAGCACAGAGAAGTGAAATGACTTGCCCGAGGTCATAGGGGAGACAAGTGGCAGAGCTGGGATTAGAACCCAGGTCCTCTGATTCCCAGGCCTGGGCTCTTTCCACTTGGTCACACTGCGTTTCATTTCTGTCAGGCAGTGTTATAGGAATTTTTTCCCACTTTCTAGAATTTCTAGAATTCAGGGAAGCTCAATTTTTCACAGATTTGAAAAATTCACAACCAGATGTCAGGTGTGATAAAGGGGAGGAAAAAGTGTCTGGCTCAATCTCGCATAATAAATCAAAACATATTTGACCTCAAAAACTTCCACTTGGAATATAAAGAAGGAGCATGGCTCAGTAGATACAGCAGGGGCCGGGGAGTCAGAAGGACTTGGGAACTAATCCCAGCTCCGCCACATGTCTGCTATGTGACCTTGGACAAGTCACTTCACTTCTCTGGGCCTCAGTTACCTCATCTATAACATGGGGATTAAGAGTATGAGCCCGACGCGGGATAGAGGACCGTGTCCAAACTGATTAACTTGTATCTCTCCCGCCGCTTAGAACAGTGCTTGGCACTTAGTAACGCGCTTAACGAGTACCATAATTATTAGTATTAGTTCATGTTCCTGTTGAGTTGAGAATATAGCAGCTAAAGAGATTGTCTCTACAGAGCCACTGGGGTGGTGTTCCTCTTTCTACAAACATAAATAGGATCATTAGAATCCCTTCTACCGTAAACTGAGGTGTCCTCAATAACAACTGTGATATTTGTTAAGGGCTTGCTATGTGCCAGGCACTGTACTAAGCACTGGGGTCCATGAAAGCAAATCAGGTTGGACACAGTCCCTGTCCCGTGTGGGGCTCGCGGTCTCAATCCCCGTTTTCCAGATGAGGTAACTGAGGCCCAGAGAAATGAAGTGCCATGCCCAAGGTCACCCAGCAGACGAGTGTCGGAACCGGGATTAGAACCCATGACCTCCTAACTCTATCCACAAACCATGCTGCTTCTCGCTCAGCTGTACTGGACTTCCTCTGGAGCTGTCTTCAACTGCTGAGATATTCACAGGGGGCCATCTGAGAGGGCTCGGTCCTGGCGGAGAAACCTTACCTTTTTGAGTTTCAGGTTGATCGCATCATTACAGTACTTGTACCAAACGGATTTAAGGATGGAGGCAAAGGGCGTGACGCCGATTCCGGCTCCAACCAGCATCACGACTTCGTAACTGAACACGTCTTCGCTGGCTGTCCCGAAGGGTCCGTCCACCGCTAATCTAGACGAAGCACAGGGTTTGATCGGGGATGATCAGATGGGAAGCATTTGATGGGAAGTAGCGTGGCTCACTGGAAAGAGCTTGGGCTTTGGAGTCACAGGTCATGGGTTCGACTCCCTGCTCTGCCACTTGTCAGCTGTGTGACTGTGGGCAAGTCACTTAACTTCTCTGTGTCTTTGTTACCTCACCTGTAAAATGGGGACTAAGACTGTGAACTCTAGGTGGGACAGGGATTGGTTTCAACCTGTTTAACTTGGGTCTACCTCAGTACAATGCCCGGCACATAGGAAGCGCTTAACTGTAAAATATCATAAAAGGAAAAAAAAAAAACCCCACGGTAGCATTAAGAGTTATTTCAGTTGGTATTTATTGTAATATCTATCTCCCTTACTAGAGTGTAAGATTCTTGTGGGCTGGAATCATGGCCATTTACTCTAGAGTGGCTCTCCCAAGTGCTTAGTACAGTGCTGTGCATGCAATAAATTCTCAATAAATACCACTAACAGATTATTTATTTGTCTTAAGGCCTGTCTCCCCCTCTAGACTGTAAGCTCACTGTGGGCAGAGAATTTCTGTTTTATTGTTATATTGTACTCCTCCAAAAGCTTTGGAAAGTGCTCTGCACACAGTAAGCGCTCAAGAAATACAAATGATGGATTATTTAGAGGTAAGTGGCTGAAAAAATTTCAGCTAATTCTAAGTATTTTTTAAATGAATTTGTTAAATGCTTACTATGTGCCCAGCACTGTTTTAAACACTAGGGTAAGATACGAGGTAATCAGGATGTACACAGTCCCTGTCCCACATGGAGCACACAGTTTTAATCCCCATTTAACAGATGAGGTAATTGAGGCCCAGAGAATTGAAATGACTTGCCCAAGGTCACACAGCAGACAAATGGCAGATCTGGGATTAAAACTCAGTTCTAACTCCCAGGCCTCTGCTCTGTTCACTAGGCCACACTGCTTCTCTCATTTGCTCTCATAAATGCTAAAGGTTCAAAGGAAAGCAAAATCTTCAACCTCTTCTTCCCTTTGGGGTGATTCCTGCCACTTCAATAAAAAATCCATGTTTCTACTTCCCTACTTTCTAGTTTTATGAATCCTACTTTCTGGTTTTATGAATCCTACTCTATTACATTCATTACCACTCAGAGACAGTTGGAGCCATCATACATATGTACGTATACACATATACATCGATCAATCAGTGGTATTTGTTGAGCACTTAACTATGCGCAGAAGACTCTACTAAGCTCTTCGGAGAGTACAATAGAACTGAATTAACAGACACTGTCCATAATGAGTTTACACTTCTGCATTATTTTGTATTTTCCCCAAAGCCCTAATCAATCAATGGTATTTCATAAGCTCACTGTGGGCAGGGAATGCGTCGATTTATTGTCATATCGGAATCTCCCAAGTGCTTAGTTCAGTGCTCTGCACATAGTAAATCTTCAATAAATACGACTGAATGAATATAATGACAAGAGGTACCAGAAAGAGGAGAACCAGGCACATGCATTAAACCTTATTCAACATCCATTTCTCCCGACGCGTGCTTTGTGCTTACTTAGGCAGCTTCCAGGCATCCTGAAATTCCTTCTTGTCACAGCCACAGGCATTGGAGAGTCCCTCTGTCCAGTCTCCAACGATGCGGATGTGAATGCTGAAGAAGTCTTCTTCCGGGGCGGAGGTCAGGGTGAAAGGATGCCACTCGAGTTTGGACACTTCAGGACATTTGACAAAAATGTACTGCCCCACCTCCATCTTGAAGCCTTTCTTCTTCATCTGCAGCTCAAAGGTCTTGAAGGGATGAGTGACCACCTATGAGCGTAAGAACACGTGAATCTAGCAGAACAGTCATCTCGCACCCACCAGTGAAGCAGTGTGCCTAGTGGAAAGAGCACGGGCTGGGGATGTGGGTTCTAATCCTGACTCTGTCTCTTGACAGCTCTGTGATTTTGGGCAAGTCAATTAATCACTCAATCCATGGCATTTATTGAATGTTTACTCTATTAGCACATTGTACTAAGTGCTTGGGAAAATACACTACAGTAGAGTTGGCAGACTGGATCCCTGTTCGCAAGGAACTTAACAGACTAGAGGGACACTGTGCTTTTCCAAAAACTGGCCAGAACAACTGTCCTGATGAAGAAAAGACCCCAACTACATATAAATTTTCTGGGCATAACTATCATGAATCCATAGAGAAGCTGGAAGAGCTATGGGAAAATTGTCACGGGCGTATGTTTGGCAAATCTCTTACTCTTTCTCATTCTTTTTCTCACAAGTTCTCTTCCTATCATTCTTTTCCTCAAAAGTTCTCCCTCTTTCTCACTCTTTTTCTCACAAGGTCACTTTCTCACTCCTTTTCATTATTTTTCTTACAAATTCTTTCTCCTCTCACTCTTTTTCTCACAAGCTCTCTCTCACTCTCATTCTTTCTCACAAATTCTCTCTCTCTCGCTTTTTTCTCTCAAGTTCTCTCTCGGTCTCTCGTTCTCACTTCTGCTTTCTCTCTCTCCCTCCCTCCCTCCCCACTCTCTCTCTAATGAGGCCTGATTTCCCCCTTGGGTTGATCAGTCTAGGATATTTATATAGGTAGCACAGTGATGCTCAGGGCTTCACTTCCTTCAGAATAAGTCCTGGCCAGGCCAGCCTACATGTTCTTCTTTTCAGTCAGTCAGTCAGTTGTATTTATTGAGAGCTTACTTTGTGCAGAGCGCTCTTGGGACAATACAATATAACAATATAACAGACACATTACCTGCCCAAAAACTAGCTTACAGTCTAGAGGGCAAGACAGATATTTATATAAATCAATAAATGACAGATCCGTACATAAGTGCTGTGGGCCCGGGAGGGGGGATGAAAAAAGGGAGCGAGTCAGGGCGATGCAGAAGGGAATGGGAGAGGAGGAAAGGAGGGCTTGGTCAGAGAAGACCTCCTGGAGGAGATGAGCCTTCAAAAAGACTTTGAAGGTGGGGAGCGTAATTGTCGGTAGGATATTAAGATGGAAGGCGTTCCAGGCCAGAGGCAGGACGTGGGCAAGTGGTTGGTCGCAAGGTAGACGAGATTGAGGTACAGAGGGAAGATTAGCATTAGAGGAGCGAAGTGTGCGGGCTAGGTTGGAGTGGGAGAATAGTAAGGTGAGGTCGGAGGGGGCGGAAGTGGGGCGAAGGCAATGGTCAAGGAGAGGCAGCATGACCTGATGGAAAGAGAACAGTTCTAGTCCCAGCTCTGCCACTTGCCTGCGTGTGTACTTGAAGAAATCACTTCACTTCTCTGTGCCTTTGTTTCCTCATCTCTAGATATGGGCCTCAATCAATCAGTCCATTACTGAGTGCTTGCTATGTGCCAAGCACTGCCCTAAATGCTCGGGGGACTGCAATAAGCGCTTGGTTGAGTACAATACATCAGAGTTAGCAGATACGTTCCCTGCCACAATGAACTAACAGTCTAGAGAGGGAGATGGACAGACATATAAGTGATTTATAACATATAGTTTAAAAATATGTTCATAAGTGCTGTAGCTACGTCTCTCTCAGACTGTGAGTCCCATGTGGGAGAGGGGACTATGATCTGATTACTTGTATCTACCCCAGTGCTTGGCACACAGGAAGAGCTTAATTATTGATCATAATGCTAATCATTACAATACATAATAATAAAAACAAAAAATAATGAGGCAATTGGACTCAGTCAACCAATGATAGATGTACACGTTGGATCTTTTCAAACACGGCCCTGATACGATTAGCTCATAGTTTCACATTTACTGGCGTGAAACTACCTGATGATAATTCAGTCATATATGGTGGTAGACTCAAATGCTACAGGAAAATCAATTCTCCCCTTCAGGGCTATGAGGCGGATACCTCATGTAGGATTCCCAAGGGTGTTAGGTAGTGAAATAATCCCTACGCGTAATCAGTCAATTAATCAATGGTATTTATTGAGTGATTACAGTGGGCAGAGTTCTGTACTAAGCACTTGGGCGAATAAAATGGAGTATTTAGACACTATCCCTGCCGACAGCCTCACTTCCCCTTGTAGAGGAAGAACGGCTGATAGGGTAACTGGAGTTCAGTATAATCCTAGATGTTGTCTTTCTTTTCCTTTTAATACACCCTACCTGAAAACTAATATACTTTAAAGCCACTCCTTTCTATCTTTACTTAGACTCTGAGTTCAGTGTGCCCACCTGATTATCTTGCACCTATTCTAGCGTTTTTGTTTTTTCTCTGTGGTATTGGGTAAGCATTTACTGTGTGCCAGGCACTATACTAAGCACTGGGGTAGATACAACGTAATCGCATACCTCTGTCCCACATGGGACTCACAGTCTTAATCCCCATTTTACAGATGTAGTAACCGAAGCCCCAAGAAGTGAAATGTCTTTCACAAGGTCACACGGAAGACAAATGTTGGAGCTGGGATTAGAACTCGGGTCCTTCTGCTTCCCGGGCTTGTGCCCTAGCCACTAAACTAGTCTATCCCCTTGAAAATATGGCCTGTCTTTGGTTCGACTGTCTTCTATGCCGACAGCTGCAATTTTTCCTCATGATCCTCCCTGCTCTGGAGCTCAACTCCTCTGACTGTTTTACCTCATGATGTCTTAAGCAATCTCCTCTCACCTAACCTTTCAAGCTTTCTCAAATTCTTCTTCAGGATGCTCTTAAGCTCTAAGAAGCTTATTCTGAACTTCCAAAGATTGTCCTTCACTTACACTATAAATCAGTCTTAACGGCTATTCACCCACTTTTCTAAGGAAATAGCACAGTCTATGCCAGGCAATTTGAAAAAATCCTTTTCAAATGATTTTCTTCCGGGTATTTCATGGAAAAGCCTTTTGTGGGCAGGTCACTTTTAGTTGCTATATGAAATATGCTCGCCTCACAAAAACAAAACAAAACTGGCCCTACTGTGTTTAGATGTTGAAGCTTTTTCCCAAGACCTCAGAACTGTCAAAATGGGAACAGGAGTACCTTTGTGATGACGACTTTCTGCTGGGATCGCCAAAATCGAACCAACCTCTCACAGAAATATAGAATCATGGGACCCACAATCCATTTCCATGTCTGTTAAGAGAACAAAAACAAGTAAGTTTTGAGAATAATAGTAATAATAATAGTGATTTTTGTGAAACTCTTACTAATGTGCCAAGCACTGTACAAAGTGCTGGAGTAGATAGAGATAATCAGCTCCCACATGGGGTTCACAATCTAAGAATGAGGGAGAAGAGGGAGACTGTTAGCCCGTTGTGGGCAGGGATTGTCTTTATTGCTGAATTGTACTTTCCAAGGACTCAGTACACTGCTCTGCACATAGTAAGCGCTCAATAAATACAATTGAATGAATTCCCATTTTCTGGATGAGGGAAGTGAGGCACAGAGAGGTTAAGTGACTTGCTCAAAGTCACACAACAGTTACGTGGAGGAGCCGGGATTACAGTCCCTCTAGATTATAAATTCACTGTGGGCAGGGAATGTGTCTGTATATTATTGTATTGTACTCTTCCATGTACTTAGTATAGTGCTCTACACACAATAAGGGCTCAATAAATATAATCAAATGAATGATTGGAACTTAGGTCTTCTGAATCCAGGACCGTGGTCTTTCCACTAGGCCAAGATGTTTCCCACAGCTTTTAAAGGATAGAGCGGTAAGAAAAAAATATATTTTTCTTTGTATTTTTTATATCACATTAGAAGAGTGCCCTACTTCATAACTAATTGACAACTCATCGTGAGATAGCCGGGGCAGAGAATTGCAGTTCACATCAATAAAAATAACCATTCTTCCTGGACTACATTAGGGAACTAGAGTCACCATATGAAACTTTCCCTAACGGAGCTTGTACAAGAGTAGAATTTCCACTCCTGGTGTCGCAATTACCATTGCAAAAACTTCAGTAGGACCTTGAAAGGGACTGGAATTGCTTTATCATTCGCACGAAAACTATGGTGAAATGTTTGCAAAACCCAATACAGGCAAAGGTATACATACATATTCCTGGAAAAACATGCAGAATCGGGGACCTGAGCAACGTACTTAACAATCAATCGATTTATAGTATTTCCTCGGCACTGAATGTGTACAGAGAGCTATAACATGTATTTGGAGAGTCTATTGCTAGTAACTGTGGTATGTGTTAAGTGCTTACTATGTGCCAGGCCCTGTACTAAGCACTGGGTGGAATGAGCAAATTGGTTGGAGACAGTAGTAATAATATTTAAGTGCTTACTCTGTATAGAGCACTGCTCTAAGCACTGGGAAAGAGTACACAGGTCTCTATCTGTTGCCGAATTGTCCATTCCAAGTGCTTAGTACAGTGCTCTGCACACAGTTAGCGCTCAATAAATACTATTGAATGAATGAATTAAACATGGACCCTGTCCCTTGAGGGATTCAAAATCTTTGTATCTAGTTATATTATGTAGTAGACATGATTCCTGCTTATAATCTAGTGGGGAAAAAAGAAATTAACATATATTTCAGGGAGGGGAAAGAAATCGAGTATAAAGATATTAACATAAATGTTTCAGCAGAAGTCAAGCTGAGAAGAGTGGGCTAATGATAATAACAATAATAATGATAATATTTGTTAAGGACTTATTATGTGCCAGGCACTGAACTAAGTGCTGGGGTAGATACAAGATAATCAAGTGGGACACAGTTCCTGTCCTACATGGGGCTCACAGTCTTAATCCCCATTTTCAGATGAGATAGATGAGGCACAGAAAAGTTAAGTGACTTGCTCAAGGTCACACAGCTGACAAGTGACAGAGCCGGGATTAGAATCTGGTTCAATACAGTCGAGTTGGTAGACACGTTCCCTGCCCACAACAAACTTGCAGTCGATGGTTGAATGTTTTATAAAAGAGGAGTTTCCAATTCGGAGAAACAGCGAATTAATGGAGCGGAGAGTTCGAAGGGCAGAAGTTGGAGTTTAGGGAATTCCGACTTTTAGGGTGTGCCAGCTTCCTCTAGACTGTAAACTCATTGTGGGCAGGGAATGGGTCTACCAACTCTGTTGCACTGTTCTCTCCCAACTGCTCAGTAGAATGCTCTGCACACAGTAAGCACTCAACAAATACCACTGATTGATTTGGGAAGACCATGTCCTGAATCTCTTTCCAGGCCTTTTGGGTTATGTCCTAAGCAATCAATTGCTGGAATTTATTGAGCCCTTACTGTGTGCAGAGCACGGTGCTAAGTGCTTGGAAGAGTTGTAGACATATAATAGAGTTAGCCTGAGGTTCTGGTGGGCCCAGGGTAGTAGAAACCTGGAGGTCTCTTCAGAAAAGTAGATCCCCCTGCCTTTAGCTATGTATAGTACACTATTCATTAAGGGTTTACTACATGGTAGACACTTTCCTAAGTACAAGTGAAAATCCAAGATAAACAGGGAAGATACACAGGATTTATAATCTATGAGGGAGGGAAGGTGGGTATTTTAGCTCCATTTTGCTCATGAGAAAACTGAAGCTCAGAGAGATTAAATGACTTGCTGAAGGTCACACAGAAGGCCAGTGGCTGAGCTCCTGATTCTCTATCCCCTGCTCTTTCTACTTGTCTACCCTGCCTCTCCCTTCTCAGACTGTACACTGGAATTTAGATTAAAATGAATTCATACCATGGGAGGGTTTCCAGAGAACTGAGGGATCGGACATTTGGGAATTTTTCCCCAGGATGTGATATTTTCAGAACATATTTCAGGATTGTGTTCCTCCAAGCTCATTGCCGTCTGCCCACGAACAATCCGACTAAAAAAAAAAATAAGGTCGGGTCCAGTTAGTGGGAAAGGAAGAAAAATCTATCATCTTTGAATTGCAGTGAAATTTTAGCTCTAAGATTGAATTCAACCCTCTTCTTCTCAGTGAACGTCTTACCTTGCCTGCGAATGAAAAGATGCGTGAGGACAAATTACAAAGAGAACCATCTAATTTCCTTTAGCAGAAAAAAACAGGAAACCTGGACACCTTTGTCATTTTAGGATTAAAAAAAAGAACGTGACTTTTTTTGTCAGTAAGCACAATTTAGCTTTTATTAAGCTCGCCTGGACTCCTGAAATAATTAAGGGACTCAGATTTGGGGAGAGAGGGAGGCAGAAAGGAATGGATGGATCGAAGAGAAGGATGGGCTTTCTATCTTCTCCTTGAATTGGTAGCATGACGCTGGCAGGAAAGAAAAAGAGTGAAAATGGCACTGAATAGGGTATTAAGCAAAGGGATACATCCAAGATACACAGGTTGGACACAATCCCTGTCCCACTGAAGGCTTGCAGGGAGAATGGGTCCTGAACCCCCATTTTACAGATGAAGAACCTGAGGTCCAGAGAAGTGAACTGACTTTCAGGCAAGTGGTTTTAGTTCAATTTTTTTGTTTCATGGTATTTGTTGAGTGATAATAATAATAATAATAATAATGTTGGTATTTGTTAAGCGCTTACTATGTGCCGAGCACTGTTCTAAGCGCTGGGGTAGACATAGGGGAATCAGGTTGTCCCACGTGGGGCTCACAGTCTTAATCCCCATTTTACAGATGAGGGAACTGAGGCACAGAGAAGTGAAGTGACTTGCCCACAGTCACACAGCCAAGTGGCAGAGCTGGGATTCGAACTCATGAGCCCTGACTCCAAAGCCCGTGCTCTTTCCACTGAGCCACGCCGCTTCTCCGTGCTTACTATGTGTCAGACACTGTGCTAAGCTCCAGGATAGATACAAGCTAATGAGGTTGGACACAGTCCTTGACCGACATGGAGCTCAAAGTCTTAATCCCCATTTTACAGATGAGGGAATTGAGGCAAAGAAGTGACTTGCCCGAGGTCATACAGCTAAGAGGTGGCAGCGCCAGGATTAGAACCTAAGTCCTTCTGACTCTCAGGTCCGTGCTCTATACACTAAGCTGTGCTGCTTCTCTAAATTCTCCAATTTACTGTCATGCAAAATTCAGTCAAAGCTATCATGGCTTCCTGGAACATGGTACGATGATGAACAAATGATAACAAAGTCTACTTCATTTCTCTGGGCCTCAGTTAACTCGCCTGTAAAATGGGGATTGAGACTGTGAGCCCCACTTGGGACTGGGGCGGTGTCCGACCCAATTTGCTTGTACCCACCCAGCGCTTAGAACCGTGCCTCGCACATAGTAAGCACTTTAATACCGTAATTATTATCATTATTATGACTTAGACTTTTTCGGTCTGATGGTTTTAGAGGTGGCAAGAATCCACCGTGATTATCTCCTGGGAGAAACAATGAATTTGTTGCCAGAAAATGAACTAAAGTGGGGTCCTTTGATTTCTAGCACCTCAATTTCTCCTGTGAATAGCCCAGGCTAACATCCACCTCCCATCGATATCACACCCAACAAATCCCAAAACTGGTGCCGCCTTTGAAGAATATATATTCTAGGATATGCTAGCCACTTACCCGTAACCATGGATAGCGAGGCCGATAAAGAAGATGACAAAGAGATGGTGTGTGTACCAGAACACTTCGAAGTAAGACCTCCTGATGGTTTTGGTGGATGACGTAATGATTAGTATGAGACACAAGGTGATTACCACTCCAGTGATACCAGCCAGGTATGTGAAGGCCACTTTCAGACCACCCAAGGGGTTCTGGTAAAAGAATACAGACCACATCAATTTTTAATTCATCAATCATTCAATTATATTTATTGCTCCTGTGCAAAGCCCTGTACTAAGCGCCCGAGTCAGATACAATAGAGTCGGTAATTATAATGATTACGGTATCTGATAAGCGCTTACTATGTACCGAGCACTGTTCTAAGCACGGTCTTTATCCCCATTTTACAGATGAGATAACTGAGGCACAGAGAAGTGAAGTGGCTTACCCCAAGTCACACAGCAGACAAGTGGTGGGGCCAGGATTAGAACCCACACCCTCTGATTCCCAAGCCCGTGCTCCTGTCACTAAGTTACGCTCCTTCTCGACGGGTAGACCCGTTCCCTGCCCTCAGAGAGCTTGCAGTCTATATGGGGCCGACAGGCAGATAGGGGAAATGGGAGCATATGAGGATACTTACATAAATGCTGTAGGGCTAGGGTAAGTATCAGAGTGCTTAAGGGGTACGTAGACAACGCAGAGGAAAGGGCGGATAAGGAAAATGAGGGCTTGATCGGGAAGGCCTCTTGGAGGAGATGTGATTTTAGGGGGGTTTAGGAGGGTGTTTTAGGATGGTGGGGAGAGCGATGGTCTGGCGGACATGAAGGGGCACGAAGGCACGAAGGGAAATGTGATCAAGGGGTGAGTGGCAAGACAGATGAGACCCAGGTACCGTGAGTAGGTTGGCGTGAGAAAAGTGAAACGTGAGGGCCGGGTTGTAGTAGGGAATCAGTCAGGTAAGGAATTAACGGGAGAACTGACCGAGTGCCTTGAAGCCAACAGTAAAGAGTATCTGTTTGATGCAGAGGTGGATTCATTCATTCAGTCATATATATTGAGCACTTACTGGGTTCAGGACACTGTACTAAGCACTTGGGGGAGTACACTCCGACAATAAACAGGCACATTCCCTGCCCACAACAAGCTTACAGTCTAGAGCGGCGATGGGCGTCCACTGGAAATTCTTGAGGTGTGGGGAGGCATGGACTGAATGGTTTTTCAGAAAAATGATCCAGACAGTAGAGTGAAGTATGGACTAGAGTGGGGAGAGATATTTCCCCATCCTATTTTCCCTTCCTTTTACATCACCTACACACTTGAGTCTTACTAGTCCAATAGTAGTATTTTTTAAGCACATAATATTAGTACTTGGTAAACACTTGCTGTGTGTTCTAGAAGCTAGAGGAGATACAAGTTAATCAGGGTGGACACAGGCCTGGTCCCAAATGGGGCTCACACTCTTAATCCCCATTTTACAGATGGAGTAACTGAGGCCCAGATAAGTGAAGGGACTTGCCCAAGGTCACACAGCAGACATGAGGGAAACCAGGATTACTGTGGGCATAGGACTATACTACTAGACGCTGGGAGAGAATACACAGGTGGGAATTAAACATGCTCTCAGTCCCTCATGGGGCTGACAATCTAAAAGTTCAAATGGAAAGAAAGTATTGGAAACAAATCTATTCTACTATAATCTCCCAAGTGCTTAGTACAGTGCTCTGTACGGAGTAAATGCTCAATAAATATAATTTATTGATTCTTATAGATTGATGCTTAAATTTGATCATTCCCCACGACTTTATTTTAATTCCTTAATCGAACTCCTGCTTTTCGTTTTTATATCTATTTTTCTTTAACCACTGAAGATGACTGAAGCTTCACCCTGCATTCGGTGGTAGAATTTCAAAGGAAAACCACCTAAAAAAATAAGTCTCAGCAGGTCACGTTTAAATACCAAAAGTAACCCATTCTGCTATTTCATGTAAGTAAATGATTAATATTTATAACTAAACCAATATTAATGTTAAATATCTTTTGTCTAATACGAGAAAACATGATTGAAAATACTATCTGTGATGCGATTCAGCCCTATTTACGAACTATAAATCAGATGAAGTTTTCTCTCTTTCCCTGATTCAGTATAGCACTCTGTTCATTAAATTGTATTCATTTGTATTTATTGAGCGCTTACTGGGTGCAGAGCACTGTACTGAGCACTTGGGAGGGTATAATACAACATTAAACAGACACATTCCCTACCTACAACAAGCTTACAGCCTAAATATGTAATAAAACCATGTGTGACTGATTTTTTTCCCTATTTAAGCAGGTCTCAGGGATGGCTTACCTCTATTTTATCTGCGACAAAGTTCACGTAGGTATTATTTCCTCCATCCTCAAAGACAGAGAGCGCTACTGAATAGTCATCAGAAGAAATATTGACTTTTGCATTCACACACCACTCGACATTGAATAGATGTGCAATGGTGTGAATTGCTAGGAAGGACAGAAAACAACACAAAAGAAAGGTTAAGCTTGAAATTATGATCACTGCACCAATATACTCCCAATTAATCTGGGGCATCTGCTGTGTAAGCTCATTTTGGGCAGGGAATGTGTCAGTTTACTATCGTATTGTCCTCTCCCAAGCACTTTGTACAGTGCTCTGCACACAGTAAGTGCTCAATAAATACAATTGAATGAGTGAATGAATGAATTCTCACACTTTCCTGTTTGATTTCCTACAGTCAGCATCTCAGGAAATACTAACAGCTGTGGTATTTGTCAAGTGCTCACTACATGCCAAGGACTGTACTAAGCTCCGGGTTAGAAACAATGCAATCAGCTGAGACACAGTCCCTGAGACACAAATTATGGGGCTCATATTCTAAAGGGGAGGCACAGCAGGTATTTAATGCCCATTTGACACACGAGGAAATTGAAGCACAGAAAAGTTTAGTGACTCACCTACGGTGACCCAGCAGGTAAGTAGTGGAGCAGAGATTAGAACCCTGGCCCCTTTATTGTGTCCAACCTGATTATCTTGCATCAGACACAGAGCAAGAACTTAGTAAAAACCACCATTTATTATTACCTGACTCCCATATCTGTGCTCTTTCCACAAGGCCGCAAGACCCTCTGTTGCTAAAGCTCAGAAAACGGGAGAGAGATTGACACAGTGACTGCAGATTGCCACAATAAACAGCAGGAGACAGAGATGCCCAAAGTGTTTTTTTGGTTTGTTTGGTTTGGTTTCATTTTAATGGTATTGGTTAAACACTTAGTATGTGCCAGGCACTGTAGTAAGCGCTGAGGTAGACACAGGCTAATCAGGTATCGACACGTGCCTCACAAGGGGCTCACACTCAGTCCCCATTTTATAGATGAGGTAACTGAGGCCCAGAGAAGCTAGTGAATTCAGATGCATTTCTTACAAAAACAAAGTAGTGATAATAATAATAGGTATTAATATTGTTCTGTGGCATTTGTTAAGCGTTTCTACATTCCAAGTGCTGGGATAAATACAAGATATTCAGGATGGACCCAGTCCCTGTCCCACATGGGGTTCACAGTCTAAGTATGAGGATGTAGGATTTAATCTCCATTTTACAGATGAGGAAACTGAGGCACAGAGAAGTTCAGTGACTTGCCAAGGTCACACAGCAGACAAGTGGCACAGCCGGGATTAGGACCCAGGCCCTCTGACTCTCCACTCTGCCACAGAGTGTTAATGCAGGCCCAGACACACCTTAAATCTGTTTCCAAAAGGGAACTCAGCACTTAGAACAGCGCTGGACACAGAGTGAGCACATAACAAATACCACACCGCTAATAATAATAAGAGCTCAGTGGAGTTGAATATATTTCCTTCTGGTGCTCATTCTAGATTGCTCTGAGGACTCTAACTTCCTCCCTTACATGAGCAAAAATGACAGCTTTCACGTAATCCCGAATAGCGTGTGTCGAGTGCCAGTGTCCGTAGATGGGAGACAGTCTTCCCATAAAATTGTTGAAGCCCATAATGGTCTAACAAACTTACTAGTGTGCAGCGCGATCATCCATGCCACCATTTTGTGGAACGTTAGATTCCGGTCCAATTGCCTCCTGATACGCGTTGAACAGCACTTGGAATAAGGAGAAGACAAAGTCACAAGAGTTTCAGCAGCCATTTAATGAATCGGGGAAAGCACCTCCTGAGAATTCACGGCAACAGTCTCTAAAAATGTGCCTCTAGAGTAGGAAGTGAATCTAGCCACCTGCTCTTTTATTGAAACCTAAAAGTATGATCCCAACTGTTAAAAACAATTATACACTTGATTAATTCAAAATGGACCTCTTGCAGAACTCCACAAAATGGCTTGGGCCCTTGAGGTAATTTTGCCTGTGGTTACACTTGTTCAGTTGATCATCCCCTTTAATTTATTCTAAGGTTTCCTTACCAACAGGAAAAGCATTACAAGCTTGGTCCCATAAAATCCCACAGCATTCCCACTATTCCCCTAAACTGTATACTTTTTTTGTTGTTTTTTTAAAATTTTCCTTGTTAAGAGCTGACTACTTGCCGAGCACTGTACTAAATGCTGCGGTAGAATACCAGATAATTTTTTTTTATTGGTTAGGCACTTACTATGTGCCAGGCACTGTTCTAGACAGGAGGTCGATACAAGTTAATTAGGTTGGACACTGTCCATGTCTCACGTGGGGCTCACAGTCTTCATCCCCATTTTACAGATGAGGTAACTGAGGTCCAGAGAAGTGAAGTGACTTGCCCAAGTTCACAGAGCAGACAAGCGGCGGAGCCAGGATTACACCCCATGGGCTCAAATTCTAAGTAGGAGAGAGTCGAATTTATTCCTCATTTTACAGATGAGGAACCTGAGTCACAGAGAAGTTAAGTGACTTGCCCAAGGTCACAGAGCAGACAAGTGGCAGGGCGGGGATTAGAGCCCAGATCTTCTGGTTCCCAAGCCCGTGCACTTTCCACTAAGCCACGATGCTTCCTGATGTGGGCAGCGAATACGTCTACCCACTCTGTTATATTGTACTCTCCCAAGCACTTAGTACAGTGCTCTGCACACGGTAAGAACTCAATAATTACGATTGACCGTCTGATTTACAGATGGCAGATAGGCCTGGTAAGATGTTAAGAAGAGCCATAGCCCGGTCAGAGAACTGGCCATCCATCCTTGTATTTTGCCTCCAACAGTGACAACAAGACACTGGCAAGAACAGTGTGATCCTTGACATCCAAAGCCCCAGTGTAGCTCCCCAATCACAGTTAGAGCGTGGCTCAGTGGAAAGAGCACGGGCTTGGGGGTCAGAGTTCATGGGTTTGAGTCCTGGCTCTGCCACTTGTCAGCTGTGTGACTGTGGGCAAGTCACTTCACTTCTCTGTGCCTCAGTTACCTCATCTGTAAAATGGGGATAAAGACTGTGAGCCTCACGTGGGACAACCTGATTACCCTGATTCTCCCCCAGCGCTTAGAACAGTGTTCTGCACATAGTAAGCGCTTAACAGATACCAACATTAGAGATAATGAGGGGGAGTGGGAGAATGCTCCGAGTTCAAATTCCAGAAACAGAAGCCAGAAAGTCTGGGTGGATTCATTCATCCATCCATTCGATCTTACTTACCCATCAATTGATTGATTCATTCAAATTTACTGCATGCTTACTGTGTGCAGAGCACTGTACTAAGCGCTTGGGAGACATATTCCCTTTCTACAACGAGCTGACTTTTCTGTCACACAGCACAACACTCCGTCCAGGTTCTTTGTGTCTCCGAACACCTCACCTCCAAAGTGTGAAAGGGCTAAATTCTATTTCGATAAAGCATGGCTTTAGTTCAAAGAGGCCCTTCCCCGAAGAAAGCATTTCATGTTATGTTGATGTTGTGGGAAAAAAACAAAACACCTATCAAGTTCTCTCATGGTTCCCTGATAAAGCCTTCCTACCTAAGCGGTACAGCCTTTGGATTGGTTGATTCATTTTTGAATGTTTCCAGCGGCAAAGAACAAGTTATTTTTACAGCTTTATAATTTCTTCCTTTTCTTAAGGGTGTCAGTTTCTACTTCCGGAATAAAGAGTTTCAATAGCGTTTTAAAGTACTCGAGAGTTAGAGAAGTGACACCGAAGCCCCAGGAATCAAGAGGGAAAAGGCCTGGCTCGATTTTAACTCTAAGCTTCTTCATGGAAAAAGAAGGAGCAAAGGGGGGCTTCCCTGATAAATATCACGGAGTGAGCAGTGACCTGTATGTTTTTGTGTCTCGATTAGGGCTCCCTTGGGCAGGGGAAAAAGAAGAGCTAGTGCTAAAGAACTACTTGTTAAGTGCTTGTTTATGAGTCAGGCACTGTACTAAGCGCTGGGGTAGATACAAGATCAACAGATTGGACACAGTCCCTGACCTCCACGGGGCTCACGGTCTAAGGAAGAGGGACGGCAGGTATTTTAATCCCCGTTTTGAAGATGAAGAAACTGAGGGCACAGAGAAGTGAAGTGACTTGCCCAAGGTCACACACCAACAAAGCGGTGGAGCTAGGATTAGAACTCAGGACCTCTAACTCCCAGGCCCGTGCTTTTTCTCCTCGCTCGGGGCTGTGTCGGTAGATTGGCATGAACAGGGCAAGGTTTCGGGTGACCGCCACCGATGCGAAGGAATAACGCCTGGATGTGTCACGGAAGGAAAGGGGAAGAAAACATTAGTAAAGGAGAAGTGGAGGAAAATGGAAAGTGCAGAGTTCATGTCAAAACAATAACATGGATCGAATATCCTGTCTTGAAAAGCACTACCTAGGAAGCTTATTACCCTGGTATACACGCACACACGTCGGCTTTCTGTCTCCTCCCCTAGAGGTAAGGTCTTTGTGGGAAGGAGTTGTGTCTACCAACTCTGTTCCATCGTACTCCCCCGAGCGCTTAGTACACTACTAAGGAGCAGCATGGCCTCGTGGCAAGAGTCAGAGGTAGTGGGTTCTAATCCTGATTACGCCATTGGTCTGCTGTGTGACCTTGGGCAAGTCACTTAACTTCTCTGTGCCTCGGTTACCTCATCGGGAAAATGGGGCTGGAGACTGCGAGCCCCACGTGGGACAATCTGATTACCTTGTATTTATAGAGAAATAGAACAGTGCTTGGCACATAGTAAGCGCTTAACAAATACCATGATTATTATTTTTAAGTGCTCAATAAATGCCACTGAATGTTTGATTGGCATTCTGGGTGGGGAGTCCAGTCCAGATCCCACATGGGGCTCACAGTTTTTCACTCCCAATTTTACAGATGAGGTAACGAAGGCACCAAAACCTAAGTGACACGCCCAAGGTCACATAGCAGTATTTGTTAAGTGCTTACTAAGCACTGGGGGAGATACAAGACAGCCAGGTAGGACACAGGGTCTTTCCCGGTGTAGCTTACAATCTAAAGGGGAGGAAGAACAGGTAATTCCTCATTTGACTGATTAGAAAAATGAGGCCCAGAGAAGTTAAGTGAGTTGTCTGAGGCCCCACAGGAGACAAGTGACAGACGCGGGATTAGAATCAGGACCCTGGGTCCCTGCTCTTTCCATGAGGCAACACTATTTCTCAAAATAATTCATTCTACTAAGAAAATCAGAAGTGTGTGAGACTCAGGGCTGGCTTTCCTTGTACATGCTTCAGCCTAGGAGTCAACTTTTTCAATTCCATTGCATCTACTGAGACCTACTGTATGCAAAACATCTTCAAAGAGAAAAACTGTTGATACGATAATAATAATAGTGGTGTTAAGCACTTACAATTCAGCAAACACCGTTTTAAGCACAGAAGTAGAAACAAGGTAATCGTAGTGGACACTGTTCCTGTCCCACACTGGGACTCGGTCTAAGTAGGAGAGGGAAGAGGGGTTGAATACCCATTTTACAGCTGAAGAAACTGAGACTCAGAGAAGTCATGTGACTCGCCCAAGGTCATTCAGCAGGTATCTCAAAGTGCCAGGATTAGAAGCTAGGTCCTCTGACTCCCAGGCCTATGCTCTTTCCAGTACACCACGCTGCTTGATATTTCAGCCTTTGGCTTAAATATCCTAGATTAGATTTATATTGCCTTTGCCAAGCACTGGCTCTGAAGGTTGCACTTCCTTCCGATTTAGAAACTTTGAATGACCAATCTCCCTCTCTTACTTCACATCGCTTCAGGGTTGGAGCATTGCGTGTGAGATTAGGCAGCCCTGATAATCAGGGTTTTTCAAAACCAGATATTCAATCCTTGATATGATAATCAATAATGAGGTATAAAGAAATAATTAAGGTACTATGACAAGCACTATTCTAAGCCGTGGAGTAGATAAAAGTTATTTGCATCAGACAAACCCTAACCCTAATTAGTCCCTATCTCACCTGAGGCTCAAAATCTAAGAGTTGGGAGAACAGTTATTAAATCCCCATTTTACTGGATGAGGAAACTAAAAGACAGAAAGTTAAGTGACTTGTCCAAAGTCACATAGCAGACAAGTGACAGAGCCAGGATTAGAACCCAGATCCTCTAACTCCTAGGTCTGCGCTCTTTCTATTAGCCCTTTTTTTTTAAAAAAAAAAGGTATTTGTTACTGCATGCCAGGCACTATACTAAGCGCTGGGGTAGATACAAGCTAATCAGGTTAGCCCAGTCCATGTCCTACATGGGGCTCTAAACTGAAATTCTACCATCTCTGTTATATTGTACTCTCCCAAGTGCTTAGTACAGTGCTCTACACATCACTAGCGATCAATAAATATGATTGATTGGGGCCCACAGTCTTAATTCCCATTTTCCAGATGAGGTAACTGAGGTACAGAGAAGTGAAGCGACTTGTCCAAGGTCACAAAGCAGACAAGTGGCAGAGTGGGATTTGAACCCAGGTCCTGTGACTCCCCAGGTCCGTGCTCTTTCCACTAGGCCACGCTGCTTCCCACTTTTTTGCATGAACTCCGCACTTCCCATTTTGTTCTACTTCTCATTTATGACTGGTTTCTTTCACCATACTTCCATAATACGTCCAATCATTCTGCGTTAACTTCACATTAATTTTAAAATGGCACGGATTAACTAAGTCGCCTAGGCCAGGCATTAAGGCTGAAGTTTGCACTTGCTTCTAAATTAGCAAGCTTGAATAGTCGGAGCCAAGATACCTTAGGAGCTCTGAAATTATTCGTATCATCACCTCGGAAGGCTCTGCTCACTTTCAAAGCCGGTAAGTGCCGGTGAATGCTCGATTATTGATTGCTAATTTCAAAACAGAAAGTCGTTCTTCAGATGATCTACACTGAAAAATTTCAATGAATCGATCAATAGAGCTTACTGAGTGATTACTCTGTGCCCAGGACTGAAAAGTGATGTAATTCCTTCATAACTTTGGGACACTGTTAATGCTGCACCGCTGGTGCACTGAGCAATAAGCAACATTGCCAAATATCTTGCTTATTGGCGATAGTAATCTGACTACAATGGATTGGATGTGCAATTAGGCCCCATGGGGAAAGAAAGATTTCTTCACAAGGCCCCCTGATGAAAACCCAGTCTATTTCAAATTTCTCACTTCCCCCCTACTATTGTTGCCTGAAAATATCAGCCAGTAAAAAAGGGGGTCGGATTCAAAAAGGGGCAAAACAGCCTTAATTGATGTAGTGATGCCTGTCTACTTGTTCTGTTTTGTTGTCTGTCTCCCCCTTCTAGACTGTGAGCCCGTTGTTGGGTAGGGTTTGTCTCTATCTGTTGCCGAATTGTATTTTCCAAGCGCTTAGTACAGCGCACAAAGTAAGCGCTCAATAAATACAATTAAATGAATGAATGAATTGTTCTCCCTGCTGGTGGTCAACCATGCTTCACTGTTCTCATCTTGCGGCGACTTAATTAGAACAGCACTTAAACTGGTCCATCACCTCCCCCGGACAGAATGATTGTTGCAGTTATTCAGGGTAATAAGATGGTAGGGTGGGTGTTTGTTTTTCTTATGAATGATCAATTGATCGATCGATAGCATTTATCGAGCACTTACTCTGTACGAAGCACTGTACGAAGCACTTGGGAGAGTACAATACAACAGAGTTGGTAGACACATTTCCTGCCCACAACGAATTCACAGTCTAGGGGATGTTCTGCTAATGAATAAACTATGACACATTTGAATCACTCAGCTTTAAATAGTGTATTTTGTGATATTTGGAATTGAGAATAGGGGTTTCCAGAAGAGTGTTAGCCATGTAAGTGTCACTTACGGACATAAAGATATCAGGACATAATATTAGAGAAACAGCGTGGCTTAGTGGAAAGAATACGGGCTTGGGAGGCAGAAGTACTGGGTTCTAATCCTGGCTCCGCCACTTGTCAGCTGCGTGACTTTGGGCATGCCACTTAACTTCTCTGTGCCTCAGTTATCTTCTCTTTAAAATGGGGATTAAGTCTGTGATCCCCATGTGGGATAACCTGATTACCTTGTATCTACCCCAGTGCTTAGAACAGTGCTTGGCACATAGTAAGAGCTTAACAAATACCATTATCAATATTATTATGAGGATATATATATATATACATATGTGCACACATGTATAAGGATAAAAGGATATTATATAAGGATTATATATAAGGACATAAGGACATATAGTCTATACTGTAAGCTCTTTCTGGGTAGGGAATGTCTGTTTATTGTGGTACTGTATTCTACCAAGTGCTTAGTACAGCGCTCTGAACACAGAAAGCGCTCAATAAATATGAATGAAACAATGCCATTACCGGAAAACATCAATGGACCCTCTAGCCTAGTGACAACAGAACATTTGAAGCAAGATTACTTCCTTGTCCTCTTGGACAATCATCCTCGTGGTTTAGGGATGAGCCTTTCAAGTTTTCCTAGTTCACTCCAGAAATTTCTTAATAACCCTAGAATTCCGAGAGTCCCTGTTATTTATTGAGCACTTACTGTGGACTGAGCACTGTACATAATGCTTGGGAGAGCACAATACAATGTTCCCTTCCCACAGCGAACTTAGGGTCTCGAGGGGGAGACAGACATTACTATAGATAATTTAGAATACCTAATTTATAGTTAGGTACACAAGTGCTTTGAGGCTGAGAGTGGAGTGAATATCAAAAGCCTAAAGGCACAGATTCAAGTGCATAGGTGAAGAGGAAGGGAAAGGGAGATGGGGAAAAGATGACTTACTTAGGGAAGGTCTCTTGGATGAAATGTGACCTTAATAAGGCTTTGAAGGTGGGAACAGTGGTGGTCTGGCCTATATGGAAGGGGAAAGAGTTCAAGGGCAGAGGGAGGATGTGGGAAAGCGATTGGCAATGAGATAGATGAAATCGGGGCACAGTGAGGCTACACTGTAGTAGGAGATGATTCCAGGAGAAATGGGGCGCTCTTCCAGAATGTTAGAAATAAACCATGGGAAATGAAAGTGAACTCTGTGTGAATAAAGGTCATTTTGATTCTTTTCCTAGTCTCAGTTGTTACCGGTCATCTCGGACTTCGCAATGACTCTCACCCCATTAAATCGATAGCTCCTCTTTCCTGCTACCTTTATTACACAGGAGGCAAAGCTGGTTTGAAAAAGTATCACACTTCAAACTAAATGTTTCCCCATTAAAAAAAATACTGTTTATAACTCTCACCCTTTTTAGGAGGTTTTTTTTATTATGAACTTACATATATATATGAATATACTTATATATCATTCAGTGCCACACAGTGAGTTTAATCAATTCTGTTGACCACTCTAAAGACATGGTCTGGTGGGCGTGGGTGGCAGAGGACCTGGTTTCCCATCCCAGCTCCACCATCTGCTGGTCGGGGGACCGTGGGCAAGTCACTTCACTTCTCTATGCCTCAATTTCCTCTCCTCATCTGTAAAATGGGGATTCAATATCTAATCTCCCTCCTCTTTAGAACTGTGAGCCCCATGTGAGTGATACAATTATCTTGTATCTATCTCAGAGCTCAGTACAGTGCTTGGCACCTAATAAACGCTTAACAAATGCCACGATTATTACTTTAGCCTCGGATACCCGGTGTAGAATTCTCACTTTTGCAATCCTGATGAAACCCTGGTTTGCTTCCTCCAGAGAAGGGACGTAGACAATTGTGAACTTCTAAAATTTGAGGAACTCAGATGTTACCTTGGCTGCTAAAGGAGATGCTGAATGTGAGGGCAGGGGAATAAAGCCTTTCTTAATCTTACCGCACTCGATCCTCTGAGGAAGGACAGCAGATTTCGACAGACGGGAAGGAGGATCAACATACAGTTGAAATTCAGGCAGGCAGCAGGGGCTCTTGCAAGGGCCAGGGCGGACTAGAATATAATACACCAAAAATCAGAATGAATCACATAGCATCTAAATTAGGTACTTATGGAAATGCATTTGCCCTCAATTTTTTCTTTGTTGTTGTTGTTATTGGCCTGCAAGACTAATGATCTGATCACGGAAGCCTTAAGTAGTCATGAAACCTGCACGTTTTCAATCGTTGATTCAATGGCGCTTACTGTGTGCAGAGTACTGCGTTAAGCGCTTAGGGCAGGGTGGGTATAATGAAGTAAGTAGACATGACCCCTGTCCTCAGTGAGCTTACAGCCTCAAAACCTGAATCGTTAGTTTGACGATCTAGAACTACTGACTCAATGAAAAACAAAAACAAAAAAACCTTGTCTTCTCTTCATCCCCTCTCCCTGTTCACATTGAACTCCCATCCTCCAAATTAAGGAAGCACAAAAAGCCAGATAGGCAGAAATGTGAATGATTTTGCCACGAGGAAAAGATCAGGAAATTCAAATGCAAACCAAGCTTCTAAAGCCCCGCTGTAACCTTCAGAACTGAAACTACTCTAGGGGCTCTCTTGGGTGTGGTAACCCAGAAGACTCCCAAAAGGAAGGACTGGTTTTCAGAAAAAAAAAAACCCAACAAAACCCACTTTGTAAAATGTTCCTCTCATCATGAAAAATCTCCCTTGGATTATGAAAATGTTGATGAGATATTTTTTTTTATGCTCAAAGACAACATTTTATAACCATCTTTGGTTCAACTATATTGTGTAACTTTCTTTAAACCAGGAAGTTTCCAAAGTGGACATTTTAACCAGGAAATCCCAGTAAGATGGTAGGGTTAGCGGGGGGGAGGAAAGAAGGGGAAAGATTTGAGGGGCAGAAGTTCCTTAATTCCTGCCCAGCTACTCTGAGCAGAGCAGCTTGGAGTCACTTAGAGTAGTTAGAGCCAGTAAGGAAATTCCCATGAGGGAGCTAGACTTGGTCAACCCCCGAGCACCATCCAGTGGAATCCTGGCATCCCAGTGGTCCCGAGTCTAGCATTCTCCCTTTTGAAAGTATCAGTAATGTCAACAACTCTTGCCTCTTTTGCAAATTACACACTTGTTTCCCTAGAAGAAGCAACCCACCTATCAATCGGCAGCGTTTACTGTGTGCTTACTGTGTCCAGAGCACGGTCCTAAGTGCTTGGGAGAGCACGCTACACCAGAGTTGATAGATATGTTCCCTGTCCACAGTGAATTTACAATCTACGGGAATCAGTCAGTGGCATTTATTGAACACTCACTAGGCTCAGAACACTGTACTAAGTATTTGGGAGAATACAATAGAGGCCACTGTTTTATACTTACTCCAAGAAGCTTGCGGGTATAGAAGAATTTTGGTGGAACATCATAGACACGGTAGTACCACACAAAGAGGAAGGCATTGAGTCCCAGCCATACCAGCTGCAAAAAACAGAAGCAAATTCCTACAGGTCAAGAGAAATCTTCACCTCTCCAAAGTATTTTACACAGCAGCCAGACCTCATTCAGTCAGTCAATAGTATTTATTGAGCTCTTACTGTGTGCAGGGCACCGTAGTAAGCGCCGGGGAGAGTACAATAATAACAGTAGAACAGACAAATTCCCTTCCCACGAGTTTCCGGTCTGGAGTGGGAGACAGATATTGACATCAATAAATAAATTACAGATATGTACATTAGTATTTGAGGCTGGAAAGGGGGGAGTGAATAAAAGGGTGACTCAGAAGGGAGTTGAAGAAAAGGAAAAAGGGGGCTTAGTCGGGGAAGGCCCCTTGGAGATGTGCCTTCAATAAGGCTTTGAAGGAGGGAAGAGTCACTGTCTGTCAGATATGAAGAGGAAGGGCGATCCAGGCCAGAGGCAGGGCATGAGCGAGAGGTCAGCGGCAAGATAGACGAGATACTCTACTGATACTAATATTCTCCCCAGTTTTAACTTATATCCATAAGGCTTCCCTGGTTCTGGTCTTCTTTTTTTATGGTACTTGTTAAGTGCCTGATATGTACCAGACACTGTAGTGTATCTCTGGGGTAGATACAAGATAGTCACGTTGGACACAGTCCATGACCCACATGGGGCTCACAGTCTTAATTTCCATTTCACAGATGAGGGAACTGAGACACAGAGAAGTGAAGTGACTTGCCCAGTGCCACACAGCAAACAGGTGGCAGAGTCGGGATTAGAACCAGGCCCCGTCACTCCCAGGCAAATGCTCTACGCACTAGGTCATGCTGTTTCTCAGGATAACTGAGATTTCTGTGAGGATAATTCTCTCCCTGACCTGGGCAGGTAATGTGTCTGTTTTACTGTTACATTGTACTCTCCCAAGCACTTAGTGCTCCGCACACAGTAAGCGCTCAATAAATACGACTTACTTCATCTAGTTGCTTTTACCAGATTGTGATACTGTCCATTCTCTCTGTCAATCAATAAATGATATTTATGAAGCATTTACTGTGTGCAGAGCTCTGTCTAATCACTTGGGAGAGTAGAACTGAGTTGATAGACACATTCCCTGCCCATAAGGAGTTTACAGTCCGGTGGGGGAATCAGTAATTAAAATAAATTCCGGATATATACATAAGTGCTAGGGAGGGAAAAGGTGGAGTGAATATCAATATAATAATAATAATAATGATGACAATTGAGTGTTTTCTTAAGTCCTTACTCTATAGCAAGCATTCGTATTAAGCAATGGCATAGATATAAAATAATCAAGTCACAGGGGCTCACAGTCTAAGGGGGAGGGAGAACAGGTATTTCATCTCCATTTTACAGATGAAGTAACTGAGACACAAAGTTAAGTGACTTTGCCAAGGCTATGTGGCGGCAGACAAATGGTGGAGTCAGGATTAGAACCCAAGCCTGTGCTCATTCCACTAGATCCTGCTGCCCTTCTCAAGTATGAGGTACAACTCTCCCGGCTGGCAGTAGAAACCTTACCCTGAGTTTAGCACACTTTGGAATATGTAAATGAAACCTCAATTTTCCTCCAGCAATCACTTCACTGACTCTTTCTTCACCATCATCACACTCTTGATTTAATTTAACTTATCCAATCTTAATCCAACTTCTGGGAGAGAAATGCCAAGTAAATCACAGTTACCCATTTAAAAAAAATAATAACAATAATGGTACTTGGTAAGTGCTATGTGCCAAGCCCTGTTTTAAGCCCTGGGGTAGATACAAGTTAACCTGGTTCTAAAATACATGAGTTAGTCATCAAGCATAATTAGAATACCCAACCTGAGCAGTAAAACACCCGAAAGGAATATCCGAGCCATGGGTCTTGTCAGAATAAAATATCCGTACTCTGATTTTCATGCCCATCTTCTCGAATGTAGAGGATGACTTGAGGACTCAACAGCTCGATTGATCGTATTGATTGAGCGCTTACTGTGTGTAGATCAATCTACAGTCAGTGGTATTATTGAGCACCTACTGTGTGCAAAGCAGTGTACTAAACCCATGGGAGAGTACAATATAACAGCGTGGTAGATAGTTTCCCTGCCCAGGAGGAGATTATAATCTAATGGCATGTTTCTTAAACATCCTACTTCTTACAGGTTTCTCATTACCGGCAAAGCAGGAACTCAGTTTGGGAATTGTAGCTTGACACTTCAGCTCTTCCATTACCCTGCGCGCTATCGTACTTGGGATCTATTTAGAATTATCTAAACTAGAGAGGCAGAACTTCTTGGCTGGAATAACAGTTTGGCATTAGCAGAGCCTAGTGGATAGAATATGGGTCTGGGAGTCAGAAGGTCCCGGGTTCTAATCCCAGCTCCACTACTTGTGTGCTGTTTGACCTTTGGCAAGCCAAATCACTTCTCTGTGCCTCAGTTACTTCATCTGTAAAATGAGGATTATAAGTCTATGAGCCCCATGTAGGACTGTGTCCCTCCTGATTTGCTCGTACCTACCCCAGCACTCAGGACAGTACCTGGCACTTAGTAAGCAAATAAAAAAGAAATAATTATGGTATTGGTTAAGCACCTACTATGTGCCAGTCATTTTACTAAGCGCTGGGGTAGATACAAGGTAATTGGGTTAGACACAGCCCCTGTCCCACAGTGGGCTCACAGTCTTAATCCCCATTTTACAGATGAAGCAACTGAGGCACAGAGAAGTGAAGTGACCTACCCACAGTCACACAGCAGACAAACGATGGAGCTGGTGTAAACAAATACCACAATTATTATTATCATTATTGTTATTATTACTACTACTAAGAGGAGACAATGAGAAAATCCTGAGCAGAACTCCGATGGAAAGTTTCAACTTCGTTTCATAGATCAGTTTCTTTTTTTCCCCCCCAGAGAAAAATCTACTATCTATACAACTCAAGTAGATACAATTCAAAGCAGGCTGAAATGACTGAGACTAGCAGGTTGGAGAATTACCTGCAAAAAGGACTTATAAAGTGAATTAAATAGAAGTTCTGAGTCGATTCGATATCAGATTCTGGAAATAACGAGAATACTGCCCAGGTTTGGCTCCTGAATGGAAAGATGCATCAAAGTGAAATATTTCATCTGGTACTCACGATGACAAGGATGGAGACTCCTTCGTTCACTACCCAGTTGCCCATGATTACACGAGGTGAATACACTCAATCCGTCTCTTCTTCTGCACTACGTTTCTTCTTCACATAGGGAAGTGAAAACAGCCACCCTGGTGCAATCTATTTCCTTTTTTATTATCAGAAATTAGCTAACCATTAGTCAATGAAGAACTATTTTCATGTACACTCTAAATATCTTCAACCACGGCGACTTTTCATTTTAGAGGACTGACATGTACTAAAGAGGTGGAAAGGAAAGTTTATTTTGAGCAACGAAGCAATTTACTGAGATAAATATCACCAGTATAGTAACCATCTAGCGGTGTGGGCTTAGCCCACTTAATCGATTTATCGATAACTGGTATTTTTTAAGCATCCTTCTGGGCTGGATGGGCTGAACATTCTACCAAGCAAATCCCGGGAGTGATATTCTCTTAGAGCAGCAGTGTGGCCTAGTTAAAAGAGCACGGGCCTGGGAGTTAGGACGCCTGGTTTCTAATCCCAGCTCTGCCACTTGTCCGCTGTGTGTCCCTGGGCAAGGCACTTCATTTCTCTAGGCCTCAGTTTCCTCAATTGTAAAATGGGGGCAAAATACCCATTCTCCCTCCTTCTTAGCCCCGTGTGGAACAGGGACTGTCTGACCTGATTATCTTGCATCGACTCCAGAGTTTAATACAGTGCTTAGAACATAGTAAGTGCTTAACAAATACCACAATTATTATTATTATTAGAACAGTGGGGGCTAGGAGCATTCTTTATGGCCTGAATGTACTCAGTTTGTTCATCATTTTCCCTTCTCCCATTCTAAGACGTGAAAAAATATCCCTCTCAGGAAATCATCGCTTCATTCTGATTATGAGGAGCTAAAGTGTGTTTTTCCTCTTTGCGTCTTTCTCCACAGAATCAATCAGTGGTATTTTTGAGTGCTTCCTGTGTGCAGTAAGTGGGAGACGTGTTCCCTGTATACGACGAATGCACAACCTAGAGTGGGAGACAGATATTATTAATATCAATAAATCAATTATCTCATCTAGAAATGGCTGTCCAGACATGAAACGTTAGGTCACCGTCTGTTTAAATCAGCCAAGTGCAGTGCAGTGGCCTTGGTCTGCCAGACCCAAGCCCAGAGGAAGAGGTTTCACAAGACAAATCTTCCGTACGCTCCCTCACATGCATGCATGAGAACTTAGCCCTGAACGGTGTCATCACTAAAGATAAAGGAGAAGCAGACATATTAATCAAGAACTTAAGTACTTACTATGTGCCAAGCACTTTACTCGGAGCTGGCTTGGATAGAGGATAATCAAATTGGACCAAATGTGGTCTAAAAGGCAGGGAGAACTGGCATTTCATCCCCATTTTACAGCTGAGGAAATTGAGGCACAGAGAAGTTTAAGTAAGTCACCCGAGTTGGCTCAGCGGGCAAGGGGCAGAGCTGAGATTAGAACCCAAGCCCTCTGATTCTCAGGCCCGTATTCTTTCCACTAGGGACACTCATTTTCAATCAATCAACCAATAGCACTTAGGGAGTTCTTGATGGATTCAGAATACAGCACAGAGTAATTGGGAAAGAACAATTACTAGGAGAGAGAGAGGGAGAGAACGCGCGTGAGAACATAAGCAAACCCAACCAGAAATATGCCTTTTAGCACTCTATGATATTATACACAACTGGTCATTTCTCTGGATTTATGTAGGTGTTCTACAATTACTGGGCACTATCATCCTCATCCAGAAGTGAGCATTTTAACACCATTTCACACTTTACATAATTGGCAAATTCTCTGGATTTATGTAGGTATTTCTAAGGTGGATCCAATTTATACCTACCCAAACGGGCATTTCTCCATGAACCAGATAGTCACTTCACTCTTTTACTTTCCTTTCCAAATAGGTAAGTTGTTTAGCTCTAGTAATCATCTCTTTTTTTTATTACTGGAAGCTATTTACTATCAGATAATTCTAGGCCTCTTTTCCCCTTTGTCTTGCTATGTTAACTCTTTCATTACTGCACGAATGGGACTCTCTAAACCGAGACATTTTTTCCATTACTGCCCCCTTTCTCTCTTGCCTGCTGTTTTTGAGGCCAACTTTTTAAGAGCTGGGCTCAGACACTGATGCTTTATTAAAATAGTTCTGGTATTTGTTAAGCGCTTACTATATGCTAAGCCTATACTAAGCACTGGGGTAAATACAAAATCATCGTTTCACACGGGGCTCACAGTCTAAGAAGGAGGGAAGAACAGATTTTGAATCCCTATTTTGCAGATGAGAGAACTGAGGAGAAGTCTTAAGTGACTTGCCCAAGATCACATAACAGTATGTGGCAGATCTGGGATTAGAACCCAGGTCCTCTGACTCCCAGTCTTGTGTTCTTTCCACTAGACCATGCTGATTTTCATTTAGGATTAGATAGCCTCTCTAACCCTAATGCCCTACAAAATGGACATGTGCATTATTTCATTCACTCGTATTCATTAAGCTTTGTGTGCAGAGCGTTATCTCATTCCCAACATTCAGAAAGCCAGGGAACGGAACAGCAACTGCTGTATTTGTGAAGCGGGACACCATCGACACCACAGTTTATCTCCCCGCCCCCACAGTGGTATTTGTTAAGCGCTTAGTGTGTGCACAGCACTGTATTAAGCACATAGAAGAGTACAGTAGATATAGCTATCCTAACCCCTGCCCTCCACGAGTTTACAATCTAACGGGATCAAAGCTTAAATATCTCTGCTGGCCCTTCCAGATTTATGGATGGGTTTCCTGCCTCCCTGGGTATGATCAGCTCAGTTACACACCTGAATCTTTGCGTTTTCCTGCCTTCACATGGTCTTACCAAGCCAGTACTGACAAGCTAACTTCTGTCTTGCCACAGATAGATCTCAGAAATATCCAATGCTCAGACTTCTATGAATGAGGAAAATGGAAAAAAAAAAAGAGCAAGCCTTCTGCATTTCAAGATCTAGCAAGTGCTCTTTCCAAACTTCTTCCCTTCTGCTGGCTGAGTTCTCTCATTTCCTGACCATTAAGAAGTTTGAAGGGTCGTTCAGCTGATTCTCACGGGGTCATGACTTCCTGTTTCTTCACCTTCCAGGTGCACAGATGAGTGAAAGCTTCATGTTTAAGGAACCGGCTGTTCCAGGCTCTCACTTCTCTTTATCCTTAATTGCTTTTGGTGAGCGACCAATCTGCGAGCTTCAAAAGGAATTTTGTGAGACGCAGAAATCTTCGGTCCACAAGATCTGGTCTCTACCAGTATTAGTCAAGCAGTAGTATAGAAGCAGCGTGGCTTAGTGGATAGGACATGGGACTGGGTGTCAAAAGGTTCTAATCCCAGTTCTGCCACTTGTCTGCTGTGTGACCTTGGGCAAGTCACTTTACTTCTCTGGCCTTTGGTTCTCTCATCTGGGGATTGAGTGTGAGCCCCTTGTGGGATAGGGACTGTTTCCAACTCTATTCCCTTGTATTCTATGCTAGTGCTTGAATAGTGCTTGGCACATAGTAAATGCTTAACAAGAACCATCACTCTTATTGTTATTATTAGTAATATAATTAACAATAATAACAATAATTTAAATTATATTATAATGTAATAATAACAATAACATAATATTATCATTAATAATAACTAAATGCCTTGAACATCAAGGCCCTCTAGACAGTAAGCTCACTTTGGGCAAGTAACACGTCTACCAACCCTGTTGTACTATATTCCCCCAAGCGATTAATACAGTGCTCTGCACATAGTAAGTGCTCAATAACTACCACTGATTGATTGGTTGATTGACAAGGGAATGGAGGAGAAATTCTGTTTTGTGGGAAAGAATTGCAGGCCCTGAGACAGAGGTGAAAGAATCCAGGAAGACAAGGCCAGGCTAGGAGTTCACTACAGGGAGGGGGGGTCGGAGGGGGCCTGAAAACACTGAAGCAGCTGCAGGCTCTTACAAAAAGGGGTGAGAAAGTCTATTTTTGACACGACACATTTGTCAAAGTTTCTGCTGAATTCTGAACATGTGCAATAGGTACATTCAAAAGAAATAAAGGAAGCGTTCCAGTGATCACTAACAACAAATGAGCCCTGATAATAATTATGGTATTTGGTAAGAGCTTACTATGTTCCAGGCACTGTAGTAATAATAATGATGATGATATTTGTTAAGTGCCTACTAGGTACCAGGCACTGTACTAAGCACTGGGCTGGATAAAAGCAAATCCGGTTGGACACGGTCCCTGTCCCACGTGGGGCTCACAGTCTTAAGCCCCATTTTACAGATGAGGTAACTGAGGCACAGAGAAGTGACCTTCCGACTCTCAGGTCCATGCTCTATCCACTACGCCATGCTGACGTTATTCAATGAACAAAACATAGAATTCTAGCTCCTGGAGATAAAATATTTCATCTGCTAATTTCAGAGACAACCAAAGGTGAAAAATAGTCAAACTACGCTTTCTTTTGGAACATGCCTGGCACATAGTAAGAGCTTAAAAAATACTACAATTATTATAATTACCATTATTAACAAAGATTGGGTTTGTTTTTTGTCATTTTAGGAACATTATTATGAGCCTGATTTGGGTGGCTCTTTTGAAGAAATTTCACCAGCAATCACTTCGATGTAAATGTTCTTTTCACTGGTGAGGTGAACCAATTCTGTAGGAGTGAGTAGGTGGATGGAAAACAGATTGCTTTATATTTTGCTGCAGGGTTTAGGATTCAGATTAACAGATGTGTGAATTGCCTTTTCAACACATATTTATCCCGTAAAGTTCGGCTTAGTTCCATCTGAAACCTCGGGTTCCGCGGTGACCGTCTCACCTAGAAATAGGTTGACGCATCAGCAACAGGGTGAGATGGATGTGTTATCGTTAGACCAAACTTCAAAGAATCATAGCAACATTTTGCTCAGTTTCCTCACTGGCAAAATGGGGATTCAATCCTACTCTCTATTTTTTATGCTATTTCATAAATGCTCTCTATATGCCAGGCACTGTACTAAACAGATACAAGATCATTCAATAGTATTTATTGAGCGCTTACTATGTGCAGAGCACTGTACTAAGCGCTTGAAATGTACAAATTGGTAACAGATAGAGACAGTCCCCGCCCTTTGACAGGTGTCAGTCACTACCAACTGGCCAGTACCAGGACTGCGAGCCCCATGTGCAACGGGGGCTGAGTCCAACCTGAAAACCCCAGCGTTTAGAACGGTGCTTGGCACCTAGCAAAAGCGCTTACTTCAATCCATAATTCACTCTGCTGCCCAAATCATTTTTGTATATCATTATTCTGCCCTTATCCAGCACCACAGCACATCCAACATCATTAGTGGAATGAGCACAGGCCTGGGAATCAGAGAACCTGGGTTCTAATCCTCGCCATACCTCATGCTTGCTGTGTGACCTTGGTCCATCAGGTTGGACACAGTCCCTGTCCCATATGGGGCTCACAGTCTTAATCCTTAATGAGGAAACTGATGCACAGAGAAGCAAAGTGACTTGCCCAGGTCACACAGCGGACAAGTGGTGGAGCCGGCATTAGAACCCAGGTCCTTCTCACTCCCAGGCCGGGCCTCTCTCCACTACGCTTCTCTACGTAGGCTGTGAGAAGCCCGTCAAACGGCAGGGACTGTCTCTATCTGTTGCCGACTTGTTCATCCCAAGCGCTTAGTACAGTGCTCTGCACATAGTAAGCGCTCAATAAATACTATTGAATGAATGAATGAATGATGTGTCCAATCTGATTTTCTTGTATCTAACCTCAGTGCTACACAGTAAGCACTGAACAAGTACCACCAGGGGAAGCAGTGGAAAGAACCTGGGCTTCGTAGTCAGAGGTCATGGGTTCGACTCCCTGCTCTGCCACTTGTCAGCTGTGTGACTGTGGGCAAGTCACTTCACTTCTCTAATAATGTTAATAATGTTGGTATTTGTTAAGCGCTTCCTATGTGCCGAGCACTGTTCTAAGCGCTGGGGTAGACACAGGGGAATCAGGTTGTCCCACGTGGGGCACACAGTCTTCATCCCCATTTTACAGATGAGGGAACTGAGGCACCAAGAAGTGACTTGCCCACAGTCACACAGCTGACCAGTGGCCTAGCCGGGATTCGAACCCATGACCTCTGCCTCCAGAGCCCGTGCTCTTTCCACTGAGCCACGCTGCTTCTCTGCGCCTCGGTGACCGAATCCGTAAAATGGGGATTAACTGTGAGCCTCACAGGGGACAACCTGATTATTCTGTATCTAGCCCAGCGCTTAGAACAGTGCTCTGCACATAGTAAGCGCTTAACAAATACCAACATTAAGCGCTTAGTACAGTGCTTTGCACACAGTAGGCGCTCAATAAATCCGACTGAATGAATGAACCATCACCTTCCTGACTGGGTGCGGCTGCCTCCATTAGGACTTGACTTGATAAACACTGCCACCTGCTGGCCAGACAGTGGGGACATGGCCTGTGTCCAATTTGATTATCTCTGTTCCACCCCAGTGTTTAGCACAGTGCCTCGCACACTATTAACTAATGCGGACGGTTAAGTGAGAGAGTGGATTTGGGCTTCAGGAAATTGGCTAATTGAGTTTGCGGTTTGGGACCCATCACTCAGACAGTCACAATTTAGGCAGCAAAACACAGGGGAGGGGGAGAGTGAGCGCCAGTTTGAACAAATAAGTAATAATAATTGTGGTATTTTTTAAGAGCTTACTACACACCGAACCTCAGGGTAGATGCAAGATAACCAGGTCAGACACAATCCCTGTCCTACATGGGATTAGACTGTAAACCCGTCAAAGGGCAGGGACTGTTGCCGATTTGTACATTCCAAGCGCTTAGTACAGTGCTCTGCACATAGTAAGCGCTCAATAAATACTATTGAATGAATAAAAGAAATTATAATAATTATGGTATTTGCTAAGTGCTTCAGGCACTGTACTAAGCGCTGTGGTGGATACAGGCAAATCGGGTTGGACACAATCCCTGTCCCACATGGAACTCACAGTCTTAACCCCCATTTTACAGATGAGATAACTGAGGCACAGGGAAGGGAAGGGACTTGCCCAAAGCCACACAGCAGATGAGTGGAGGAGCCAAGACCTTCCGACTCCCAGGCCCGTGAGCTATCCCCTACGCCATGCTGCTTCCCGGCAAGGGAGAACAGAAATTGTATCGCCATTTTACAAATGAAGGAACTGCGGCCCAGAGAAGTGAAGCGACTTGCCCAAGGCCACACAGCAGGCGGTGGCAGAGCTGGGATTAGAACCCAGGTCTTCTGACTCCCGGGTCTGGTTTCCTTCCACTAGGCCATGCTGCATCTTGCAGTATTCCCTGGTTAATCTCTTCCCTTCTTGTGTCCCGGTTTCTGCCTTTCAGACTAAAAAAGGACTTAAAGAACAAGTGAAATAAATGGGAGTCGACGCAAAAAAACAGCATGGGGAATTGTAACCATTCCGAAGAGCGCAATCAACATTTATTAGTCATAGTGACTGCAAAGGAATATCCAGTAAAAGCATGTGTACACGGCACGATTCAGGCACGATTCAGAAGATAAAACTGGCAAATTCCTTTACGAGGAGCACAGCACCTATACAAATATAATCATGACTTAAATTGGATAAAGTCGTTTCCAAGGAGATGCTCTATTTGACAACTTGCTTTCAAGCCTAGCTCCGAATTGGGTGGTTGAAAAGGTTAAAAAATACACCGAATGAAAGCTTGATGGTTTCAGACTTCTAAGTAGCAGCACTGTTTATCAAAACATTCTGCTGTGCATTTTATCGAAACATGATGCAAACTGATGAAAATTTTTTCCCCAGTCTTTCTTTTAGTTACAGGAACCCAGGACATATTTTCAGAGTCCCTGAGAGGTGTCTTGCCATTATCCCTCTCCCTCATCCCCAAAATACAAAAGAACCTTAATTCTCAGACCGAGGGTAAAAACAGCGATGGAACACATTGCCCCCCAAACTGAATTTAATCCTGACCATCCTAATCGACCAGATTTCCAACTATCCGCTCAGAGGGGTCACTTGGAAGCAAAAACTGAGGTTCGAATCCAAGTCCAATTCTACAAGAACACCGAGCCTATTCAAGCCTATTCCTTTGGGAACTCTGGCTTCTTGGAACTGAAGCAGGTTTGAGGCAAGTGATCTAGAAAATAGATTAAACCACAATTACTCGCATAATCGCCCCAGTCTGGTTATTGAAGTGAAACTAAAAATCTTTTTTGTACTGCAGAGCTGTAAACACTGATAGCTGTGTTCATAAGAGGAGAGGGGGTGGGATGTGCGAACACAAGGCAAGAGGAAGGGGAATTAATTTATTAACACTGCCAAGGACCAGGGGAAGAGAAGGGAGTGTCGTATGTAACCGTTGGGAGAGAGTGTAAGAGAAGCAAGAGCTATGGTCTTAAATAGCTCGTCTTCTTCCTTTCCCTTTCCTTTTTTGCCTCCTCCCCTTATTGCTAGACTTATTTCTTATATGACTCACACAACTGATCCACTCATATTTAATACTCACTGTGGGCAGGGAACATATCTACCAACTCTGTAGTTTTGTACTTTGCCAAGCACTGTGCTCTGCACACAGTAAGTGCTAAATACCACTGATGGACCATAACCAAATTTGTGGGCCAATTATAATAAATACAGTAACTGGGGGGAAGGGTAGGGGGAGGGAGGGGAATTGGGTCTGTCTGCTATGATCTCAAAGACAGAATTCAAGATTAAACGAAACATCACTTCACGATGCTTAATTGTACAGATCAGCAGCTAGCAGTAGCAGTGATTTCTCTTTTCCTGAAATCAAGGCAAAATATGCTTCCGAACCTGGGAGTTTTGAAAGACCGAGTGTTATGTTTGAAGCAAATCATCACAACTGGATATTTAAAATGGGCTATTGGGTGGAAGAACGTGTAAGTCTCATAAGGTGAGCTATGGAAAATAAGGTGTAATAGCTCAATTTACTTTACAATTCATACAAAATAATTATACATTTTCAGGTGCAATAGCTCAGTTTACAATTAGTACAAAATAAATATACGTTTTCTGGCCCACTTAAAAGCATATTGCACATTAAAGCCAATGTAGCTTTAGGAAGAAAATACAGAATGAAAAATTTTAGCTTTTAACTGGAAAGAATGATTTTGCTGATTTGATATCCTCACTCTTGCTAAACTCATAAATATTTGAAAGCCAGGAGCACAGTACCTGAGAAACAATCTTTAAACACGTGTTAGGCATTAAACAAGTGTAGAAATCTACACTTGCATCTCAAGAAAACTGTATAAAAATAGGAAATGGCACAGAACATCTTCTGAAGGAATCTCTAAACTGTCACAATATTCCCTGAATGTATAAAGGATGTGTGTCTTGTTTATCTACCCCATAAGAAACGGATGTGGAAGAGAATTCCCAAAGGTCAGATTTCTGGATAACACACACTTTGCTGGGGAGTGAAGTTGCAGGAGATGATGGGTCTCCTTGAAAGAGCAGTGTGGCCTAGTGGAAAGAGCCCGGGCCTGGGAGTCAGAGGACCTGGGTTCTAATCCCAGTTCTGCCACCTGCTTGCTGTGTGACCTTACGCAAATTACTTTGCTTCTCTTAGTTTCCTCATCTGGGAAATGGAGATTAAGATTGTGAGCTCCATTTGGGACAGGGACTGTGTCCAACCTTGTATCTACCCCAGCGCTTAGCACAGTGCCCGGCCCATAGTAAGCGCTTAAAGACCGCAAATATTATTACTAGAGCAGCATTCCATGGATGAACGCCCTCAGGTTATCCTTCAATCCCAAATTCTGGAATGCCTACTTTGTCAGGACAGGCTGGCTCATTCTCATTACCGTCTCCTGTCCATTTTTCTGGCCAATTGAGAACTTTCCTCTATACCCTGTCTCTCCATACCAACAGAAGAGGGTCCAGGACTGAAAAACTCAAATGGGGTAAAAGTGAATTAGAACCAAATTCCTGCCCTATTTCTGTCACAGTCATTTCAACCTAGAAATTCATCCAAACCACAATATAAACTGTTACTGCATTGAGCTTGTGCCCAAACACAAACCTTTCCTTCAAATATTAAAAATAAAACATCCCACAATTGTCCCTTTGGGGGATTTACAAAAAAACACCCTCAAGATGACAGGGTGCCAAACATTTTAGGAGAAAATAACTCTTTAACATGGATCAATGAGGGAATCACAGCAAGGTCTAGAGGATAAAGCCCGGACTCGAGAACCAGAGGATCTGGGTTCTAATCTCGGCTTTACTATTTGCCTGCTGTGTGACCTTGGGCAAGTCACTTTGCTCCTTTGTCTCCTCAATGGCAAAATGGGGATTCAATACCTGTTCCCCCTCCTACTTAGAAGGGGAGCCCCAGAGGGACAGGGACTGTGTTGGGCTTGATTCACCTGTATCTACCCCGGCGCTTAGAACAGGGCTTCATACATAGTAAGCACTTAACATATACTAAAAAAAAGCCTTCAATTTCTAGGCTGAGGGCCCATAATGTCCCTCAAGGGATTATTGAATTCCTCCCCGTCCCCCTCCCGGACACACACATACACTCACCGAAATACATCCTAGAAGGGACTAGACCATAAACTAACCTGGATGCGTTTCTTCAAACACCCTAAGGAAGGGGATTCCACAATTTCTCTTGGCAACTGAATACGACCCTTTAACAACCTTCACGGAGAGAGAGTTTCTTCAATTGCCTTAATTCAAATCCCACAGTGGAAGCTTTCCAAAACCCCCAGCTGAATGGCAAAAAGAAACAAAATTAAATAATTTGGTTTCGTTGCTATGGGCCTGGGCAGCGTGAAACCTCCCTGATTCAGTGACCTGAAGAATAACCCATAGAAACGGTCTGTTGACAGAGAATGATGCACTGAGATATTTAAATACCAAATTCTGACCCACATCTAGACTGTAATCTTGTTGTGGGCAGGGACCACGTCTAACCAACTCCCTTACACCGGATTCTCCCAAGTGTTTAGGAGAGTGCTCTGCACACCATAAGCACTCAGTAAATACGATTGATCGGGGAGGTTTGTGTTCTAATCCTGGCTCTGCGACTTGTCTGCTGTGTGATCTTGACCTAGTCCCTCTGCTTCTCTGGGCCTCGGTTACCTCATCCGTAAATATGGGGATTAAGACTGTGAGCCCCACATGGGACAGGGACTGTGTCCAACCGGATTTGCTTGTGTCCACCCCAGCGCTTAGTACAGTGCCTGGCACACAGTACTTGCTTAACAAATACCTATATTACCACAATTATCGACACCCTGCCTATGTTCCAAAAGGCTGTCAGTGTGATACGACGAGCAGAAATACCCACTGCCATCATGCCTCCTGTCCTAGCTTCAAGCAGAAAATCTGCTTTCTCGGGTCAGGGCAGATTCCAGATTCGTTCAGAATCCTGAGCTGGTACAGCTAAGACGCCAGCAGCTGGAAGCATTCCTCTGATGGCAAAAACTGCCTTGCTTTGTTCACCCGTGAAACCAGATTGAAAGGCCAAGCTCAATTAAATAATCCTTTAGAATGTAAAATCACTGTGGGCAGGGAATGCATCTGTTCTATGTACTCTCCCAAGTGCTTGTTACAGTGTCCTGCACACAGCAAGTGCTCAATAAATGTGATTGACTGACTGATTCTAGACTGTAAACTCATCTTGGGCAGGGCACATTGTTGCACTGTACTCTCCCAAGTGCTCAGTACACTGCTCTGTACCCAATAAGAGCTCAATAAATACCACAGATGATTTGGCAGACTAGGACATTCAGAAAAATGCTGGCTTCGACCAGCCCGATTTTGGATCTGCTGGATTTTGGAAAGTGATTGAGTGCTCACTCCAGTGTTCCCTACACGGTAAACGCTCAAGAAATGGCAATGAGCAATCGATTTTGGGCAAGAAGATTGGAATCCCCAAATGTCCCCGAGGGGCATTTTCTCCTGATTGTCAACGAGGGCATCACTTTTGGGGAGGACACCCCCGCTTGTGGTTTGCGACACACCCCTCTTCTACCCTCCGGTGGAAGGAACGCAGACAGACTGGCAAAGGGCCAGGGCAGTAGTCCTAGCTCCCTGGCTCTTCGAACATAATCCTGCTCCCGTCCCCGGGTCCGGGCGACTATCTCAGAGCAGAGAAGTCCCCCGTGTAGAGCTTCGCTGCCTCGGTGGGGCGGTGCCACCGGGCACCGGTGCCCTTCAAGCATTGGATGAGGCGCTGCAGAGCGGGTCCCCGTTCTGAGAATCGTCCGTCTTGCTGCCGCCGGGCGCCTCGTCGGCGCCGTCCGTGGACGGCTCCTCTGCCGGGGCGCCGGGCCTCGGCTCGCGGCGAGACCGACGGAGACACCGGAAGCCCCCCAGGAGGCCGTCCAAAATGGAGGAGGAGAACAGCTTCTTGCAGGGATGGCAGAACTGGTAGAAGCCCAGCATGAAGAGGATGGCCAAGCAGTAGGCCACCAGCAACTGCACTATCAACATAGGGGCACAGACGTACATGTAGATGTCCGTCCGGAAGATGTACCACATGAGGAGGAGGAAAGCGTTCTCGACGAACCTCAGCAGGTAATAGACCGCCATGACGTGCCAGTTCTGGGATTTGTTGATCAAGTCCGGGTCGTTGATCTTCAGCTGCACGGCCGACCAGCAGAACATGTTGATGCCCGCGTACAGGAAGGTGAGCAAGAAGAGGACGACGCTGGTGCCCACCCGGCTCATGGCCTTCTCGACGTTCTCGGGGAACGGGGAGCGGCTGTGCCAGTAGAGGATCCAGGGGTAAAAGAAGAAGCCGAAGAAGTTGAGGAGCACCACGGGCAGGATCCAGATCTGGAGGACGGAACTGTAGAGGACCAAGACCACCACCCGGGTGGCGATCTCAAAGCCCCGCCAGAAGAAGATGCATATGTAGGCGGCGGGCTTGACGGTGATGTCGTAGTCGTCGTACTTGATCTTGATGGCCAGGATGTTGCAGCGGAGCGCTCCGTAGACGATGGACAGGAGGCAGATGGACATGAAGATGCCTGGAGAGAGACGAAACCAGCAACTCCTTCAAGATCTACGTTGGAAGCGCCTTCACGCGAGAAAGGAGCGTGGCCTAATGGAAAGAGCCCGGGCCTGGGACTCGGTGGACATGGGTTCTAACCCTGGCTCCGCTGCTTGTCTGCTGAGAGAACCTGGGCAAGTCACTTAACTCCTCTGGAACTCAGTTACCTCATCTGGAAAAGGGGGGTTAAAACCATGAGCTCCTTGTGGGAAGCGGACCGTATTCAAAATGATTACCTTGCATCTACCCCACTGCTCACAACAGTGCTTGGCATATAGTAAGATTTTAACATATGCTACAATTATTATTGAGAGAAGCATGGCATAGTGGATACAGCATGGATCTGGGAGTCAGAAGGTCATGGATTCTATTTCCGGTTCTGCCAATAGTCTGCTATGTGACTTTGGTAAAGTCACTTCACTTCCCTGTGCCTCAGTTACCTCATCTCTAAAATGGGGATTGAGACAGAGCTCGCCCGTGGGACGAGGACTGTGTCCAACCCAATTCACTTGTATCCACTTCAGTGCTTAGTACAGTGCTTGGCACATAGTAAGCACTTAAATACCACAGTTATTATTATTAATTCTGCTATGCTGTACTCTCCCAAGCACCCAGAATGCTCGGCACCCAGTAAGTGCTTGATAAATTCATTCATTCAATCGTATGTATTAATCACTTACTGAGTACAGAGCACTGTACTAAGAACTTGGGGGAGCACAATCCAACAATAAACAGACACACTCTCTGCCCTCGACGAGCTTACAGTCTAGAAGGGACAAACACTATTGATTAGTTGAAGACCTTCACCTACTGGTACCACAGTCCATTTTTGAAAAAATGGTATTTGTTAAGCACTTACTTTGTGCCAATGACTGTACTAAGCACTGGGGCGGATATAAGCAAATCAAGTTGGACACAGTCCCTGTCCCACGTGGGGCTCACAGTCTCAATCCCCATTTTACAGGTGAGGGAACTGAGGCCCAGAGAAGTGAAGTCACTGGCCCAAGGTCAGACAGCAGACAAGTGGCAGAGCCGGGATTAGAACCCATTACCTTCTGTCTCGCGGGCCCATTTTCTTACCACTGCGCTGTGCCTGCTCTTGGCCTTTGCTTCATTTGAAAACTCATCTCTCTCTCTCTTTTATGCTTCCTCTCTCTTCAGTTCTCCCCCTCCTCCCGGTCTCCTTATCCTCAGCTGCTAGCTTTGGCATTCATCCCTGCAGCGTGGCGAAACAGCATCGACAGCTGAAGGATCAGAGAATAAGAATGTCGCGACTAAGAATGACAAGGCTCAGGAGCTTCACTTCTCTGGGCCTCATTTCCCTCATCTGTAAAATGGGGATTAAGACCGTGAACCCCGTGTAGGACAGAGATCGTGTCCAACTTGATAGCTTGTATCTACCCAGCACTTGTCACATAGTGAGCGCTTAAAAAATACTATTAAAAGAACCCTCTTTCCTGAGCATACTGGAAGGACAGAACTTTATCTTTGCCAGAACGACACCAGCCTTATCCCTCGGTTGATGGAAAAATAATTAACAGTAAATGCTCAGGGGACGAGCTTTACTACTATAATTTTCCACCTGATGAATCACCCCTCATTTGGAAAATTCTAACAGACACAATTTTATATCCCTTGTGAAGTGTGGTGCCTTGGTACAGTGATGTAAGCCTTAATGGGTCCTTAATAAACATTTCATGCTGAAGGGAGGCTTAATAAATGTTTATTGTAGTGAATCAAGCCATTGCTTGTATTTACTGGGCTCTTACTATGTGCAGAGCACCTTACTAAGCGCTTGGGAGAGTATGGGAAGCAGCGTGGCTCAGTGGAAAGAGCCTGGGCTTCGGAGTCAGAGGTCATGGGTTCGACTCCTGGCTCTGCCACTTGTCAGCCGTGTGACTGTAGGCAAGTCACTTAACTTCTCTGTGCCTCAGTTACCTTGTCTGTAAAATGGGGATTAACTGTGAGCCTCACGTGGGAAAACCTGATTACCCTGTATCTTCCCCAGCGCTTAGAACAGTGCTCTGCACATAGTAAGCGCTGAACAAATACCAACATTATTATTATGATACAAGATAATTAGCAGATACGCTCCCTTCATTCTAGACAATGAAGAATCCGTCTAGCTGTCTGTCTCCCCACTTGTAGACTGTGAGCCCATTGTTCGGTAGAGATTGTCTCCATTTGTTGCTGAACTGTACTTTCTAAGTGCTTAATACAGTGCTCTGCATGCAGTAAGAGCTCAATAAATACAACTGAATGAATGAATGATATGCTAACCTCCAGTATCAGAGTTGGACCCTGCCTTCCACTTGTTACAGTTACTGATTTTGTTTCTAATGCCCATAAATGATCCATGGTGGAAAGAGCACAGGTCTGGGTGTCAGAGGTCCTGGGTTCTACTCCCAGATCTGCCACTTGCATGTCGGGTGACCTTGGGCATGGGACAAGTCACTTACTTTCTCTGGGCCTCAGTTCCCTCATCTGCAAAATGGAAATTCTATACCTGATTCTCCCTCTGACTCAGACTATGAGCCCCATGTGGAACCTGATTATTTTGTATCTACCCCAGTGCTTAGAACAGTGCTTGACCCCCAGTAAGCGTTTAACAGATTTAATTATTCCCTCTAGAAGGAACACGTCTACCAACTCTGTTTTACTGTATTCTCCCAAGCGCTTAGTAAACTGCTCTGCAGCCAGTAAGCACTCAGTAAATACCATCGAATGACTGACTGATTGATCCAGAACTTAATTATTCAATGATGCCCTAAAATTCTCAATGACTGTTAGAACGGGGATTTGCATATGGGGGCACTCAAAAACCAGAACAACCCTGAATGTTTGGATTAACCAGGGATAGGAATCAATCAATGGTATTTATTGAGCACTTATGATGTGCACTGTACTGAGCGCTTGGGAGCAATGAATATAACAGAATTAACAGACATGTTCCCAGCCCAAAATGAGCTTACAGCCTAGAGGGGGAGACAGACATTAATATGAATAAATAAGTAGTTTATCAATGACCCAAAGAGACAAAAATCAAGACAGCCTGGAGAGATAAGTATAACTGGATTCTAGAATAAGGAAATGGTTTATTTACTGTACAATTCACTAAGAAATGAAATAAAGGCTTCTGTTTCTGAATTTTGTTAAATATGATCAGGACTATCTATGGAAGGAACAAGATGATTTAGTACCACAATTTTGGAGGACGGTTTTCTCTGAAGCTAAAAACCCTGACTGCCTTATGCCTTATCAGGTTTCCCTTAAATTCCCATTTTTCTGGCCCCCGATGGCTAGGGAATTAGGTTTTTGGATCAGATCCTCCAGGGAGCTAAGCCATACTTTCCTGCAAAGGAGCATACTGCATTGCCTAGAGTGGACAGATGGTAGATCCAGGAAGAATAGTCTAAATTTGCAAGCCTAATGGGATTAGAGAAATCATCCCAGCCTTTGAAAGCTCCTCAGTAGATTATAAATCCCCCATGGCCGGGAATCAGTGCTTTAATAATAGTAATAACCATTCTACTAGGCCATGCTCTCCCTCCTCCTCCTCTTCCTCCCTCTTTCCCTGTCTTGCTCTCTCCCCCGTTTAGACCTTGAGCCCGTTGTTGGACAATCTATCTCTGTTTCCCAACTGTACACTCCAAGAGCTTTGTACAGTGCTCTGCACATAGTAAGCACTCAATACAATTGAATGAATGAATAATAATTGTGGCATTTGTTAAGCACTTACTATGTGCTTGATACCATACTAAGCACTGGGCTGAATACAAGCAAATCGGGTTGGACGCAATCCCTGTCCCACACGGGGCTCACAGTCCCAATCCCCATTTTACAGATGACGTAACTGAGGCACAGAGAAGTTAAGTGACTTACCCACAGTCACACAGCAGACAAGTTACAGAGCCGGGATCAGAACCCATAACCTTCTGACTCCCAGGCCCGTGCTCTCTCCACTATGCCATGCTGCTTCCCTCTACCACTGAGCTACATCCCCGACACTCTCCCAAGCGCTTACTATAGTGCTCTGCACACAGTAAGCGCTCAAAAAATACGACTGAATAAATGAAGGAATAAAATCTTGAGGCAATCACCCCCTCACCCTTTCACGTTCAGACCGACTCTGAAATCATACTTACTTCTCCCGATCGTGACTTCCTGTTGCAGGACACTTATGTATAACTGGAGGGTCAGCTGAGGGGCTGAGCCGAGGAAGGCTTGGATTACCGAGGCCCGGCTGAAAGCAGACCTGTGGGTGCACAACTTTCCCTCTGCCTGGCCCACTTCTCTTTCAATCTCTTCCGAGTAGCCATTTTTCGGGATCTGCCTCTTCCGGGTGATGCTGACATAAGGCTCCTCAACTTCGCCTTCGTGGAAGTAAATGCAAAAAACATCTACGCACCTGGAGAAAAAAAAATATAAACGTTGTTAGCGACTGGCAGGTTTCAGAGGAGTCAGTGGGGGCTTATATTTTCTCAGCCATGTGGATTATATTCATTCAATAGTATTTATTGAGCGCTTACTATGTGCAGAGCACTTACTAAGCACTTGGAATGAACAATTCGGCAACGGATAGAGACAATCCCTGCCCATTGAGGGGCTTACAGTTTCCATCTGATGTGTGACCTTGGGCAAGTCATTTCACTTCTCTAGGCCTCAGTTCCCTCATCTGTAAAGTGGGGATTGAGATTGTGAGCCCCACATGGGGCAGGACTGAGTCCAACATGATTTGCTTGTATCCACCCCAGCGCTTAGTACAGTGCCTGGCACATAGTAAGTACTTAACAAATGCCTTAATTATTATTATTGTACTTGCTAAATGCTTACACTACTCCAAGCACTGTACTAAGCACTGGGGTAGATATAAGATTAGAAGCCAGGTTTTCTTCCACCCCCTCTAGACTGTAAGCTCGTTGTGGGCAGGGAACACATCTACCAACTCTCCTGTACTCTGCACACAGTAAGTGTTCAATAAATACCACCGACTGACTGATCCCGGGCTCTTCCCACTAGATCGCACGGCTTCCCCTACTCCCAAACTTCTTTTCTTTCTCCTTTGCTCACTACCTTCTCTCACTCTGGTCTCCTTTCGTTGGGTTCTACCCTGGTGATTTCTGGTCACCTTTCCAGCTGGAGAAACAAAACCTACTTCTCTCCGGGTGAAGTCCTTAACCTTTTATGTTTCCGGGATTCATTTGACAGCCAGTAACCTAACACACCTGTTCAAACAGCTGAATAGTTGTTTGGAGACCTTTGCTATACATACAAACAGTAACTTTCATTTAGAGAAATTGGCCTCAGATGTAGCCTACAGATTTGTCTTTAGAGACATTACCACAGTGACTGGCCTTAATTTCTGATGCTGGAAAGATTGATGTGCATTTAAATTTCTGGAATCCCTTGATATTGATTTATTCATTCAATCATATTACTTGAGCACTAACTCCGTGCAAAGCATTGTACTAAGCTCTTTGGAGAGTAAAATCTAATAAGCTCCAGACAAAATAAGGTTTTCATACCGTATCTGATCCATCCTACCATGGACGTTCTGAATTTTGGTCCTCTCGGCTCCAAATGAAATCAGGCTGCAATGGCCCACTCCCTTCAGTCAATCAATCAATCAATTGTATTTATTGAGCATTTACTACTACTACTACTAATAATGATGGTATTTGTTAAGTGTTTACTATGTGCCAAGCACTGTTCTAAGCACTGGGGTGGATACAAGGTTTTAGGTTGTCTCATGTGGGGCTCACAGTTTCAATCCCCATTTTACAGATGAGGTAACAGACACAGAGAAGTTAAGTGACTTCCCCAAAGTCACACAGCAGACGAGTAGCGGAGCTGGGATTAGAACCCAAGACCCCTGACCCCCAAGCCCATGCTCTTTCCACTAAGCCATGCTGCTTTGCTGTGTGCAGAAGACTGTACTAACTGCTTGGGAGAGTATAATGTAACAGTTGCAGATGGAGGTGGGGCGTTCTGGGAGAGATGTGTCCATGGAGTCGCTATGGGTCGGAGATGACTTGACAGCATAAGACAAGACAAAACACATACACTTCCCCCAACAAGGAGCTTACAGTTTAGAGGAGGAGCTTATAGTCTCACTTTTAATCAATCAATGGCATTTATTGAACACTTACTGTGTGCAGAGCCCTGTACTAAGTGCTTGGGAGAGTACAATTCAACAAGAGTAGACATGTTCCCTAAAACAAGGAGCTCAGAGTCTAGATCTATCACTCAATCATATTATTGAGTGCTTACTGTGTGCAGAGAATTGTTCTAAGTGCTTGGGGGGAGTACAACACATCCAGACACGTTCCTTGCCCACAACAAGCTCACAGTCTAAAACGGGACTCACAGTCTTGAAGGGGGGACTGTGTAAATGTAAATACATACAGACTTTATGTAAATAAATTATGGATTTGTCCTCAAGTGCTGTGGAGTTGAGCTTGGGGTGAATATCAAGTGGTCAAAGGGTATACATCCAAGCGCACAGGTGCGGCAGAAGAGAAAGGGAGTCGGGAAAAGAGGACTTAATCAGGGAAGCCCTCTTGGAGATGTGACTCTATAAAGCTTTGAAGGTGGGGAGAGTGATGGTCTGGCAAATATAGAAGGGGAAGGAGATCCAGGCCAGAGGGAGGATGTGGGAAAGGGGTCAGTGCTGAGATAGACGAGATCGGGGCACAGTGGGTAAGCTGGCACTGGAGGAGTGGAGTGTGAGGGTTGGGCTGGATTAGGAGATCACTGAAGTGAGGTAAGAGGAGGACGATCTGATTGAGTGCCCCAGAGTCCACGCTGAAGAGTTTCTGTTTTAATATTCACGGCACCTTGTTGGGCTAAAGTGGACAAAGATCTCGTTGGGGCCATTGAGATGCCTGAGAACTGCTGGATATCAAGAAGAGTGGGGCCGCATTCCTGAAGGTGTCAGGAGGAAGAAGTAGGGAAGACCATCAAAGACACACAGTCTCTTTGAGTCTCTCTAGAACAACCAGTGTGATAAAAGAGGGGCTGAAAACTCCAAAGCCGCCAGGGCCTCAGGAAGCTGAAGACTTGACCAAGAAGCACTAACTAGACATGGAACTTGTCTAGAATAATAAAAATAAGAAGAAATGTGGCATTTGTTATACCCAGAGACTTCCAGACTTCCAATGTACTCATGTACATTGTACGTGAACATGTACTTATGTACTCATTCCTTTTTTAAAAATATATATATTTTTAATAATAATATATACAATAATATAAAAATATATATTTATATATTGGTTAAGTGCTTACTATATGCCAGACACTGTATTTAATGCAGTGGAAGATACAAGATAATCACATTGGACACAGTCCCTGTCCCACATGGAGCTCACAGTCTTAATACCCATCTACGCCCATATCTTTAAAGTCTGATGCTTCACCTCGTCTGTATTTTATTTTAGTGTTAATTCTACTAGATTTAAAGCTCCTTTGGGGCAGGGATCACATCTACCCAATTCTGATGTTTTGTATTCTCCCAAGCACTCAGTACAGTGCTTGGTTCGGAGTGAGTGCTCAGTGAATATTCCCGTTTGAACTCCGTGTGTTTCAGTCAAGATCAATAAATTAAATGAGTGTTTTCCTAGGCAGAGGATTTCATGTTAAGCATTTCCTGGTGGCAGTTGAACTTCTGCTGAGGTACAAAGGGCTGATGGCTATGGAAATTCCCTGCCACTTGGGCATATATGCTATCTGGCGGGTACTGTTCTCATCGATTTCAATGCACGGTGAGTTTCTCACCCCGTCAGATCATTCCTGATGCCACATAATCATTTTGGGCCAGTGGGAGCTCACTGTGGACAGGGAAGGTGTCTACCAACTCCACTGTACTGTACTCTTCCAAGCGCTTAGTACAGTGCTCTGCACACGGTAAGCGCTCAATAAATACGACTGAATGAATCTGTTCTCCCTCCCCTTAGATTGTGAGCCTCATATGGGACACGGCCTGTTTCTGACCCGACCATCTTGTATTTACCACAGAGTGAGTGCTTAACAAATACCACACCTAATGAGGGTGAGGGTTATTTATTATTGCTGGGAAGGAACCATATCTGAATTGATTTCTCTCCCAGCTGTCGGTACAATGGGTGGCACTTTGAAAACAATATATGATATCTGTTAATGTGCCAGGTACTGTACTAGTGCTGGGGTAAATACAAGCTAATCAGGTTGGACACAGCCCATGTCCCAATTTATAGATGAGGTAACTGAGGCACAGAGGCTCCCAGGTCAGTGCCCTTTCTACTAGGCCAGGCTGCTTCTCTTCTTGAGCACTTGATCAATGTCACGATAATGGAATTTGTTAAGCACTTATTGGGAGCCAGGCACTGTACTAGCCGCTGGGGTAAATACAAGGCAATCAAGTTGGACATAGTCAATGTCCCGTACGGGGCTCACCGTCTTAAATCCCCATTTTACATATGAGGGAACTGAGGCCCGGAGAAGTGAAGTGACTTGCCCAAGGTCATGCAGCTGACAAGCGACGGAGCCAGGATTAGAATTCGGAGGATTTGACAGTCAACCAGTGCTCTTTCCACCAGGCCAGGGTGCTTCTCTTCATAAGGGATTGTCTCTATTGCTGAACTGTACTTTCCAAGAGCTTAGTACAATGCTCTGCACACAGTAAGCGCTCAATAAATTCACTCATTCAATCGTATTTATTGAGCACTTACTGTGTGCGGAGCACTGTACTAAGCGTTTGGGAAGTACGATTCGGCAACGGATAGAGACAATCCCTACCCAACAACGGGCTCATGGTCTAGAAGGGGGAGACAGACCACAAAACAAAACAAGGAGACAGGCATCACTACCATCAAAATAAATAGAGCCATAGATAAATGCACATCATTCATAAAATAAATAGATCGATAAATATGTTCGAATATATCCAAGTGCTGTTGGGAGGGGAAGGGGTTACAGCAGAGGGAGGGAGTAGGGGCGATGGGGAGGGGAGGAGGAGCAGAGGGAAAGGGAGGGCTCAGTCTGGAATAAATACGACTGGATGAGTGAATAATAATGCTTACTATGTGCAGAGCACTGTTCTAAGCGCTGGGGTAGATACAGGGTCATCAGGTTGTCCCACGTGGGGCTCACAGTCTTCATCCCCATTTTACAGATGAGGTAACTGAGGCACAGAGAGGTTAAGTGACTTGCCCACAGTCACACAGCTGACAAGTGGCAGAGCTGGGATTCGAACCCATGACTTCTGATTCCCAAGCCCGGGCTCTTTCCGCTGAGCCACGACTCGATCAACGTCACTAGTAAGATCAGGGCTCTGATTCATTAATGCTTGGCTCTAACTCTTGAAGTCAACCTCACACACCCAGTATAGGTGTGGATTCTGCAGACGAGCCAGAACTGTCAGGGCTTTGCCCGAGTCAAACGTTCAAACAGACCTTTTATCAGAAGTCAGTCAGCCGATCGTATTTATTGAGCACTGTATTTAATGAGCATTGCAGAGCACTGAACTGACACCATACAGACATTCCCTGCCCACAGTGAGCTTACGGTCTAGAGGGGAAGAGAGACGTTAAAATAAATACATAAATTACAGATGGGGACATAATTGCTCCGAGGCTGGGGGGATGAAAGAAGGAAGGAAATCAGGGACACGCTGAAGGGAGAGGGAGAAGAAGGAAGGAGGGCTTAGTCTGGGAAGGCCTCTTGGAGGAGATGGGCCTTCGATAAGGCTTTGAAAGTGGGAGAGAGTCATCTGTCAGAAGTGAGGAGGGTGGGCTTTGCAGGTCAGAGGCAGGACGTGGGTGAGAGGTCGGCGGCGAGATAGACGAGTTGGACGTGCAGTGAGAAGTTTAGTATTAGAGGAGTGAAGTGTGTGGGCTGGGTTGTAGCAGGAGAGTAGCGAAGTGATGTGGGACGGGGCAAGGTGATCGACTGCTTTAAAGGGCACGGTCTAAACCATCGCCAACGCTGGAAGTGGTAACTTTAACCACAAACCGAAGGATACAATTTGCGGTGTGATATGAAAGGGAGTCTTGGACACACACACTGCGTGGCCTAGAGGAAAGAGCACAGCACAGAGAATCAAAAGACCTGGGTGCTAATCCCTGCTTCCCCACTTGCTGGCTGTATGACTCTGGGCAAGTCCCTTGACTTCCTTGTACTTCAGCTTCTTCATCCGTAAAATGGGAATTAAACAGAGGCTTCTTTCCCCCTTAGAGTGTGAACCTCCACGTGGGGCTGGGACTGTCTGATCTGATTTACCTCAGTGCTTGGCACATCGTATTCGCTTAACGAATATCACAGTATCACCATGGCAATATCACCTTGGCAGTCTGCTCACACATGGAGTGATTCACACCTACTGCCATCATCTTTAATGTAAAAGCCAACAAATTCACGGTTTCCACTGAGCCCCTGACCCCTCTAGACTGTAAGCTCATGATGTGTCTTATGTATTGTTGTGTTGTACTCTTCCAAACGGTTAGTGCAATGCTCCGCCCGCAGTAGGCACTCAATAAATACGATTGATTAACGGATTAGAGCTTTGGCCTCAACAGAATCGCCTTTAACTCTGGTGTCACTGCACTGGCTTCCTTGGTGTTCCTGGAAACAATTACAGATAATTTAAAAAAAGGCAGGTTTTTCAGGTTTCATTTCCTTTTCTGCTAGGAGGGCCTCAGCTATAGGGCCTTGCCTAGGTGAGAGGTTGACTCCAAATTCCTGCCTAATGAGGTAAAGAAGGGCAACTTGTTTTCGTGCAAATAGGAAGGTAGGACCTGCTTTGACTCTTTTTTCTTCCCATCCGCCCTCTCCCTTCAACTGTCAATCAGCCAATCTATTAATAGTATTTATTGAGGGCTTACTATGCGCAGAGCACTGTATTAAGCACTTGGGAGAGGTCAATATAGTTGGTTGACACGATCCCTGCCTTCAACTTTCACTGAGAAGCAGCATGATTTAGTGAGTAGACCACGGGTCTGGGAGTCAGAAGGTCATGGGTTCTAATCCTGACTCCACCACTTGTGACCTTGGGCAAGTCACTTTGCTTCTCTGCACCTCAGTTACCTCATCCACGAAATGGCGATCGAAACTGTATGTCCAAAGTGGGACGGGGACTGTGTCCAACCCGATTTACTTGTATCTACCCCAGCGCCTAGTACAGTGCCTGGAACATAGTAAGCGCTTAACAAATACCATAATTATCATTAGACTGTGAGCTTTTTATGGGCAGGGAATGTGACTGCCAACTCTTTTGTATTGCAGTCAATCAATCAATTGTACTGACTGTGTGCTAACTGTGTGCAAGGCACTGTGCTCCGGGCTTGGGACAACAAATACCACAACAAGCAAACAAATAACAGAGTTGGTAGACACATTCCCTAAGCTCTTGGGAGAACAAATACCACAAAAAAACAGTACAACAGAGTTGGCAGACAGGAGTTTACGGTCTAGATGGGGAGATGGACATTAATATAAATAAATTTTGGGATATGAACATAGGTGCTATGGGGCTGAAGGAGGGGTGAATAAAGGGAGCAGATCAGGGCGAGAAAGGGAGTGGGAAAAGAGGAAATGAGGACTTAATCCCTCAAGCACTTAGTAAATGCTCTGCACACAGTAAGTGCTCAATAAATAGGATTGTTCGACTGACCACTTATAGACACCCTATTATGACAGTGAGAAGCAACATGGCCTAGTGGAATCAATAAATGAAATGTATTATTGATATAGTACAGTGCTTGGCACATAATAAGTGCTTAGCACATACCATAATAATTATTACTGAGGATTTAAGGAGCCTGGGCTTAGAGGAACCGGGTTCTAATCCTGTTTCTGCTTCTTGTCTTTTGTGTACCCTTGGCAAGTCACTTTACTTCTCTTTGCCTCAGTTTCTCCATCTGCGTAATAGGGGTTTGAAACCTGTTCTCCCTCTCTGTTAGAGCCCATATGCTGTCTCAGTGCTTGCAACATAGTCAGCCCTTCACAAATATTCTGATTTTTTTAAAAAATGGTATCTGTTAAGCACTTATATGCACCACGCATTGGTATTATGTGCTGCGACAGATATGAGCCTCTCAGGTTGGACAAGGTCCCTTTCCCACATGGGACTCACAGTCTGAATCCCCATTTTACAGATGAGGAAACTGAGGCCCAGAGAAATGAAGTGACTTGCCCAAGGGTCACACAGCAGACACGTGATGGAACCAGGATTAGAACCCAGGTTGTCTGACTCCAGGGCCGTGCTCTATCCACTAGGCCAAGCTACTTCTCAAATAAGACAAGCCCCTCTGTCCCTGTCTTTAAAATTAAATGGTATTTGTTAAGCACCTACTATGTGCCAGGCCCTGAACTGAGCACTGGGGTAGATACAAGTCCATCAAATGGGACACAGTCCCTGTCCCACAGGGGGTTCACAATCTTGATCCTCATTTTACAGATGAGGTAACTGAGGCACCAAGTAGTGAAGAGACTTGCCCAAGATCACACAGTAGACAGATGGAGGAGCCAGCATTAAAACCCAGGTCTTTCTGACTCCCAGGCCCATGGTCTAACCACCAAGCCATGCTATTTCCCATTTATTCATTTCTTCATTTATTTATCTCATTTTGAATGCTCACTCTGTGCAAAGTGCAGGGGGAGGTACAAGATTGTCTCTTTGTCTCCCCCGATTAGACTGGAAACCCGTCAGTGGGCAGGGATTGTCTCTATCTTGTACATTCCAAGCTCTTAGTACAGTGCTCTGCACATAGTAAGCGCTCAATAAATACTATTGAATGAATGAATGAATGATCAGACACAGTCTCTGTCACTTGAATGGGACGCTTCACTTCTCTATGTCTCAGTTACCTCATTGGTAAGGTGGGGATTGAAACTGTAAAACCTCATGTGAGACAGGGAGTGTATCCAACCCGATTTGCTTTTATCCACCCCAGGGCTTAGTACGGTGCCTGGTAGATAGTAAGTGCTTAACAAATACCACGATTATCATTATTATCATTAGTACATGACAACTATTACTATTACTAAACAATCCAGGCTCCATAGTAAGGAGGAAAATGGAAGAGCAAAAAGTACCAAAGAGTAGCACCTGTTCCTTCTCTGCTGATGAACGCTGAACCCCGAACCCCACAAACCCCTGAAGATCTTTACTGGCAAAATGAAAGTAAAAGCTGCCAGACAGAAATCTGCTACTCCACTACAAGGCTCGGAGGGATAAAGAGCACGGGCTTTGGAGTCAGGGCTCATGAGTTCGAATCCCAGCTCTGCCACTTGTCAGCTGTGTGACTGTGGGCAAGTCACTTAACTTCTCTGTGCCTCAGTTCCCTCATCTGTAAAATGGGGATGAAGACTGTGAGCCCCACGTGGGACAACCTGATTCCCCTGTGTCTACCCCAGCGCTTAGAACTGTGCTCGGCACATAGTAAGCGCTTAACAAATACCAACATTATTATTATAAAGAGATAAGCAGAAAGTCTAATGAGAAGGCCGGCCCATGTGTTAGGAAATTGTCAGACTCCATGGCAACCATGGGACATCATATTTCAGATCAAACCAAAATCTACCAAACCCATCACAGGAGTCTTGAGGACTTCTGTCCGGGCTACCTCTGGTGCTATTCAATTGCAAATGGCCAAAAAGAATTTCAAACCACAAAGTCTTAGAGTCTTGGAGCGTGCTACCGGCACCGAAGCAACGCTCAGAGTTATTTACCACTGTGAGGTAAATAAAAAAAGCATGCACCGACTCTGTGTATGGGAACCAGCTCTTTGTGACAATTACTTGAGAAGCAGTGTAAAACAGTGGGAAGAGCTGGGTTCTAATTCTGGTTCCCTCCTTTGCCTGCTGGGTGATCTTGGGCAAGTCACTTAACTTCTCTGTTCTTTGGCTAGAAAATGGAGATTACATGTCTGTTCTCCCACCCTCTTAGATTGTGAGCCTCGTGTGGTACAGCCGATTATATCCAGCATTTAGTACAGTAAGTAAATGCTTAAAAAATCCCCCTCCTTCTTAAACAACCACAATAGAGTTCCCTTAAAAAAAGGTCACTATTTTTGCCCTTCCAATTATGGGGACATTTAAGGACCCTACTAAATCATTTCCTCTTAGATCTCCTTAAACATAACTCCACGTACAGCTATGGATCTTCCCCCCCCCCCCCCCACCCCAAAGATATTTATTGAGCACCAAGTGCTAGGGAGAATACAGTAAATCAGAGTTGGTTGGTAGCCATGTTCCCTGCCCACAGTGAGCTTAAAGTCTATGGGGTAGACAGACATTGAGATAAATTCATATTTTAAAATAAAGATCTTTAAGTATCAACTCTGCGAATGAAAAGGGCAAAGGCTCCTTTCATCCCCCAAAGAAATATTTTTGACTTAATTTTGCATTTAATTGGGTCAATTTACCTTGCGATGGGTTTGTCTAGTCAAAACCTCTTGCAACGCAAGGTAAAAATCCAAACCATCCAAAATATTATAGAATATAATAGAATGATATTTACTGAGTGCTTACCTTGTGCAGAACACTGTACTAAGTGCCTGAGAGAGTATGATATAACAATATACAGACACATTCCCTGCCTCTAATGAGCTTCATCTGTATGTCTAATTCTCACCTCTTTATTCTTTCCCAGTGAGAAACACACAATAAGTGCCGAATAAATACTATTACTACTTCTAGCAATAAGTATTACTTAATAGATCTCATTATGAACTTTTCTTATCCTGCTTAGAGGAAATCATTTTGATCTATGTTGTTAAGAGATAAAATCAACGTTAAAATAGAATCACACTGACAGTAAGATGGATGGCTGAGAGGCAATTTGTAAATAAGCATTAGCTCAGATTCACTATCAAGTTGCTCACCTTACCAACTAGAAGTCGAAAAGAAAATTGAAGAGACAGTGTAAAGATTTGAATAATAATTCCACATATGATTCCTTTCACGCTAAAGCATTTTTATGGCATCTGATAAGTGCTTACAATGTGTCAAACACTGTCCTAAACCCTGGGGTAGGTTCATGTGAAGTAGAGGGATCACAGCCCCCCGTTCCGCATGGGGCTCAGAGTCTGAGTAGGAGGGAGAACAGATATTTAATCCCCATTTTATAGCTGAGGAAACCGAGGCACCGAGAAGTGAAACGACTTGCCCAAGGTCACAGAACAAGCAACAAGTAAAGCCGAAATTAGAACCCAGGGTCTCTGACTCCCAGGCCCATGCTTTCTCCGGTAGGCCAAACTATATGCTACCTGGGCATTTGTTTTTGTTATAACTTTAAAAACCTTGGTCTATTTATGATTGCTGTCCACATTTTACAGGTGGCTCTTCTGAAGAAATATAGACAGAGCCAACCAAAGGTGACATTTTCGGTTCACTGAAGGTGGGGAAATACAAAGGTGTCAGAGAACGACAGAGACTGGTGTCTAACCACATCTACCAAAGACCCTCACAAATAAACCAAGCATATAAGACCCTGTTCTAACCACTATTCAGAACCTCCAAGCTGCAGGATAGAAACTCCATTCTGCCTTTATTTTTTCTGTTGCTATTTAAAGATTTTACAGAAATTCATAATTAAGTCGCATGCACAGGAATAGAGAGAAATAAATGGTTTTTTCTGATCTCTAAGATTCATGGCAGATTGTACTTCCCAAGTGCTCAGTACAGTGGTCTGCACACAGTAAGCACTCAATAAATACCCTTAAATGAATAAAATGAATGGATTGCCCCATAAAAAGGGTCCTCTATTTTTGCCCTTCCAATTATGAGGACAATTAAGGACCTTACAAATCATTTCTTCTTAGATCCCCTTAAACCTAACTCCACGTACAGCTCTAGATTTTTTATTTTCAGACATATTTATCGAGTGCTTCATAACCGTGATAAAGCACAGTGATCCAGAGACACAAGCACCCCAAAAATAGAACCTGGGAGTGTTTTTAATTTTCTTTTCTGCCAATTCCTGTTTCTAGATAAGGATTCCCCCTTTTGTAACAGATCTTGCAGAAACTCATTTCAGGGGGTGGGGCAGGGAGGAGGGAAGGAGGAGAGAGAATCTCTCTGCAGTAAACAGCTGTCACCGTGTAATAATAACAATCGTGGCGTTTGTTAGGCCCTTTTTAAGTGCCAAACACTGTACTAAACACTGGGGGAGATTCAAGTTAATCAGGGCGCACACGGATCAAAGTCACTGCCTTTTTATTCCCTTTCACCCCTCCCTTCTACAGCAAAATACACCACCAGTGCATGTCTGCAGCTGCCTCTATCGGGGGGAGGGAAATCAGTCAATCAATCAACAGTATTTATTGAGCGATTACTGTGTGCAGAGCGCTGTGCTAAGCGCTAGGGAGAGTCCACTACGACAGAATGAGCTGGCACGTTCCCCGCCCACGAGCCACCAGGTGTGTCTGCAGCTGTCCATTTTGGGGGGGAGTTTAAAAAAAAATCAATCAACAGTGCTTACTGAGCGCTTACTGTGCGCGGAGCACTGTGCTAAGCGCTTGGGAGAGTCCAATTCGATAGAATTGGAGGACACCGACCCCGCCCAAGATTCACCAGGCGTGTCTGTAGCTGCCAATATGGGGGGGTGGGGGGGAATCGATCGGTTCATCAATCAAAGGAGATTTACTACGCCCTTACTGAGGGCAGAGCACTGTACTAAGCGCTTGGGAGAGGGCACTACGACAAAATGAGCGGATCCGTTCCCCGCCCACGGTCCACCATTCGGGGAATCGATCAATCCATCAATCCATAATATTCTCACTGCGCTCTGTGTGCCCGGCACTGCGCTAAACGCTTGGGCGGGGACCCAGGGGCCGCCGCCACCCAGTCCATGGTATTTCTGGGGCGCTTACCGGATGCAGAACACTGTAATAAGCGCTCGTGGGACAGGGACTGTGTCCAACCCGATTAGCTTGCATCCGCCGCAGCGCTTAGTACAGTGCCGGGACCCTAGAACATACAGGCAGCCGCCCCAGCGTTTGGTCCAGTGCCATGCGCCTAGTAAGAGCTTAACAAATAGGCATCCGCCGCAGCGCTTAGTCCAGGGCCCGGCCCCTAGTATCCACCGCAGCGCGTAGTCCAGTGCCTGGCCCCTACTAAGCGCTCAGTCCAGTGCCCGGCCCATATTAAGCGCTGAATAAATCTCACTATTATTCTGGTTAGCGTGGTTATTGCGAGCCAGTGAGAAGGGGCAGCTCTTGTCCGTTATTTCTTGTCGCCCCGGTCCCCGAGCAGCACGTTTGCGCTCTGGCTTGGCGCATCTCCCCCTCCCCAACCCCGCGCAGCACATTTGCGCTCTGCCTTGGCGCATCTCCCCCTCCCCAACCCCGCGCAGCACGTTTGCGCTCTGCCTTGGCGCATCTCCCCCTCCCCAACCCCGCGCAGCACGTTTGCGCTCTGCCTTGGCGCATCTCCCCCTCCCCAACCCCGCGCAGCACGTTTGCGCTCTGGCTTGGAGCATCTCCCCCTCCCCAACCCCGCGCAGCACGTTTGCGCTCTGGCTTGGCGCATCTCCCCCTCCCCAACCCCGCGCAGCACGTTTGCGCTCTGCCTTGGCGCATCTCCCCCTCCCCAACCCCGTGCAGCACGTTTGCGCTCTGCCTTGGCGCATCTCCCCCTCCCCAACCCCGCGCAGCCCGTTTGCGCTCTGCCTTGGCGCATCTCCCCCTCCCCAACCCCGCGCAGCCCGTTTGCGCTCTGTCTTGGCTCGATCCCCCCGCGCCCCCGGTGCGGCACGTCCGCCTCGGGCTTAGCGCTTCCCTTCCCCTCCCGCCCCCCGGCCGCGGGTCCGGACCGGACGCAGGGTCCGAGCTGCAGGAGGTGGAGGAGGAGGAGCAGCGGCCGGTCCTTGCTGAGGTCGCGGTGGACGAAGAGGAGGGTGAGCTGCACCAGCGCGCAGGGCAGCAGCCAGAAGAGCAGGGTGAGGCCGTGCCAGGCCCCGTCCCCGGCCGCCCAGTAGGCTCGGCTCAGCCCCAGGGCACCCGCCGCCTCGGCGCCCAGCAGGCACACCGACGCCGCCACCGACCACGGCGCCTTCATCGCCGCCGGCACTCTGCCGCTCCGCCCCGCTCCGGCGCCGCCCCCCGCATCCACACCCGCTTATCTAGTGCCCGCCACTGCACTGAGCGCCCGGCTGCAGGCGGGCGCCTCCCGTGGGCACCGGTGCTCTCTCTTCCTCTCTGCGTTGAGCTCGGTACCGGGCTCTGGGCACGGAACAGGCTTCATAGACGATTCAGAATAACGACGATGGGGTTTGTTCAGCGCTCACTAGGCGCCCGGCCCACAGTGAGAGCTTACTTCATAATGATGGTGGGGTTTGATGAGCGCTTACTAGGTGCCCGCCACTGCGCTGAGCGCCGGGGATGGAGGCAGGCAGCTCACGGGCACCGGTGGTCTCTCTTCCTCGCCGCGTTGAGCTCGGTACAGGGCTCCACGCACGGGAAACGCTTCATAGACAATTCAGAATAACGACGATGGGGTTTGTTAAGCGCTTACTAGGTGCCCGGCCCACAGTAAGCGCTTACTTAATAATAATGATGATGGGGTTTGATAAGCGCTTACTAGGTGCCCGGCCCTGGGCTGAGCGCCGGGGTGGAGGCAGGCATCGGACGGACACCGGTGGTCGCTCTTCATCGCTGAGTTGGGCTCTCCCGAGCGCTCGGTACAGGCCTCTGCGCACGGTAAACGCTTAAAAGACAATTCAGAATAATGCTAATGGGGTTTGTTAAGCGCTTACTAGGTGCCCGGCAGACGGTAAGCCCTTAATAAATAATAAGTATAGTATCTGTTAAGCGCTTACTAGGTGGCCCGCACTGTACCAAGCGCAGGGGTGGAGGCAGTCAGATCACCTGGGCAGGGATTGTCCCTCTTAATTATTGTATTGGACTCATCAAAGCGCTTGATACGGTGCTTGGCACACAGTAAGCGCTTAATAAAAACAATAATAACAATAATAATAATGGTATTTGTTAAGGGCTTACTAGGTGCCCGGCACAGACTAAGCGCTTAATCAATAATGGTAATAATTATGGCATTTCTTAAGTGCCTATTAGGTGCCCAACACTCTACTGACTGCTGCTCAGATCAGATGGGCACAGTGTCACTCTTTATTGCTGTGTTGGACTCTCCCAAGCGCTTGGTACAGGGTTCTGCACACAGTAAGCATTTAATAAATAATAATTATAATGATGGTATTTGTTAAGTGTTTACTCTGTTTCAAGCACTGTTCTAAGAGCTGGGGTAGATACAGAGTCATCAAGTTGTCCCACGTGAGACTCACAGTCTTCACCTTAAAACTGTGACAGTCTTAAGAGAAGCAGCGTGGCTCAGTGGAAACAGCCCCGGCTTGGGAGTCCGAGGTCATGGGTTTGAATTCCGTCACGGCCACTTGTCAGCTGTGTGACTGTGGGCAAGTCACTTCACTTCTCTGTGCCTCAGTGACCTCATCTGTAAAATGGGGATTAACTGTGAGCCTCACGTGGGACAACCTGATTACCCTGTATCTCCTGCAGCGCTTGGAACAGTGCTCTGCACATAGTAAGCGCTTAACAAATACCAACATTATTATTATTCATCGCCATTCTGCAGATGAGGTCACTGAAGCACATAGAAGTGAAGTGGCTTACCCAAGGTCACACAGCAGACGAATGGTGGAGCCAGAATTAGAATCCACATCTTCTGGCTCCTAAAACCGTGCTCTTTCCACTAAGCCACACCGTTTCTCCATGTCATGATGATGATGGGGATGGTGTTGGTTAAAGCGCTTACTAGGTGAAAGTCAGTGTACTAATCGCTGGAGTAGGGGCAATCAGATCAGGTGGGCAGGGATTGGCTCTCTTTATTGCTGTATTGGACTCTCCCAAGCACTTGGTATGGTGCTTGGCACACAAAGCGCTTAATAAACACCATTATTATTATCATTATTACAATGGAACAATAGATGCATTCCCTACCCCACAGTGAGTTCACAATCTAGAGATCCAAGCTTTCCTTAGTCATTCCAAAGCAGCGTGGCTCAGTGGAAAGAGCACGGGCTTTGGAGTCAGAGATCATGGGTTCGAATCCCGGTTCTGCCACTTGTCAGCTGTGTGACTTTGGGCAAGTCACTTAACTTCTCTGGGCCTCAGTTACCTCATCTGTAAAATGGGGATTAAGACTGTGAGCCCCACGTGGGACAACCTGATTCCCTTGTGTCCACCCCAGCGCTTAGAACAGTGCTCTGCACATAGTAAGCGCTTAACACATACCAACATTATTATTTATTGAGCGCTTACTATGTGCAGAGTACTTACTAAGCGCTTGGGCGAGTACAGTAATGAGGGGCTTCATCAAAACCTAACCCCCATATTCTAGGACAATTGACTGAATTGGAGTTCAGAAAATCTATTTCCTCCCTCCCAGCCCCACAGCACTTCTTGTACCCACGCTTAGTTCGGAGCCGCCCTGCCCTACCATGAACTCACAGGCTAGAGGGGGATAAATAAATAAATAAATAAATAAATAAATAAATAAATAAATAAATAAATAAATAAATAAATGGATAGATAGATACTTTACTTTCGTGTCTGTCTCCCCTGCTAGAATAGATTCTTTGATGGGTGAAATCTCGACTTAGTCTATGGTACTCTCCCAGGCACTTAGTACAGTGGTCCGCAAAAGCTGCGCTCAAAAAATACCACTGATTGCACCCTGGAGAAGCCAGACAAGGCAAAGATCTGAGCCTCCCTAACAGATGGTATGTGCAACCCTCCCCTCCCCCTGCGTGGAAGGAAGCTTTGACCTTTTCCTTTCTTCGCGTTGATGTCCTTGGCCGGCTCAGCTTCCACAGGACCAGTGCCGACTGCCGCTCAAAGAGCTTTGAGGATACCAGATATAAACCCTGGGGTCTCTCCGGTCGAGGGGCAGAGGAGGAAGGGCAGGGTTATTTTCATTCTGTTTGAGGGCAGAGATGGTGGCTCACCGCTTCCTCTCCAGAATTTTGTAAAAAAACAACAAACTGGTTTCTCAGTCATCTACCTTGGGGTAGTTGTTCAGGGTGGGGCCATCCAGTGAACTTCTCAACCCTCGCCTTCTTATTAGAGTAGAAAGCAGCATGGTGTAATGAAACACGGGCCTGGGAATCCGAAGGACCTGGGTTCTAATCCTGGCTCCTCCACTTGTCTGCTAGGTGACCTCGGGCAAGTCATTTTACTCCCCGGTGCTTCAGTTCCCTCACTTGTAAAATGGGGATTAAATCCGTGAGCCCCACGTGGAACACGGACTGTGTCCAACCTGATTAGCTTACCCCAGCGATTAGAACAATGCCTGGCACATAATAAGTGCTTAACAAGTACCATCATTATTATTATTATTCTTACTGGGACTAGGGAATCCAAGCTTAGGACTGCACGGGACCAAGGAAGAAAGAAAGAATTAATTTGAAAATAATTCTTCGGGAAGATAATTTAGAGGCAGAAGAATATGTACAGAAGTGCCAAATTCAGATTACAAAATGAAATACTTGTGCCACACTTCAGTAAACAACCAATGGTAATTATTGAGCACTTTATAGCATGCAGATCACTGTGTTAGGCACTTGGGAGAGTACAGTACTATAGAGTTGGTAGACATGATCCCTGCCGTCAAGGAGCAAACAGACAGGTGCAGGAACACTAATCAGGGAAGTCCAAAATTGGCATTAATTTCTCCCCGCTGATGTTTGGCAACACTTCATGCTTTGCGTTCCCCCAGCCGCCTTAAAGGTCAAACCCTCCGAATCGCAGCTAAAGAGAGGATTGAATGGTTATCTTATCATCTGCGGAAAGTTCACACAGACAATCTGAACATTTAGGCCAAGAAAACGACCTCCTGTAGCACTCTCAGATCGTAATTAGATGTGAGACTCAGGTTCCATGGCCAGATCGATCCGATGTGCCATGTAATTGTTCATTTCTTCACTTCACAGGGTTAGACAGACCTTCTTTCTTCTTCAAATGCCGTCGAGTTGTTTCCGACCCATAGCGACTCCATGGGCACCCCCTCTTTAGAAGGTCCCATCTTCTGTCATAAAGTCATTCTGGTATCTGTATCCATAGGATTTTCTTGGTAAAGACACGGAAGTGGTTTACCACTGCCTTCTGCCAAGGAGTAAAAACTGGAGTCTCTGCTGTTGTCTTTGGTCACCATTTTGATCGCTTGATCATCCGCCTTTGACTCTTTCCCATGCTGTCGTTGCCCGGCACAGGTGAATAATAATAATGATAATAATAATAATGATGATGATGATGGTATTTGTTAAAGCGCTTACTATATGTCAAACATGGTTCTAAGCACCGACTTTGTTAGACTCTAGGCAGACCTAATTTTCACTTTTCAGCAGGTTCCTGTAATTGGATTCTCCCTCTCCCTGGCAGCAGATATTTACACTTCAACTGATCTCCATAAGCAAAAGCAATATTTGCAAAATGCAAATATTGACTACCAGGGTAAAGAAATCAAATGCAGACACCTGCCTATGTCCAGACAGATGTCCCTATGAAGCAAGGAACTGGTGAGAGACTGAAGGAAAAATTCCCCTGTGCTTGATTCTTCTAACTAGAAACATTATTCCACAGGCAAAAAAAAAAAAAAAGTGGTTAATAACCCCAATATTTAGTATGCATGTGCATTTCAAGACATAATTCAACATTAGGTTTTTTTCCATTTATTTTCACCACCTGACTATAAATTGCCAGTGATTATCCAGACTGAAAAGCCAAGTGCCTTATTGTCTACTTGTAGCTCTGGAACGTTGGATTATTTTGTGTGCAGAAGCTGACACAATATAATAATAACAATAATAATATCTGTTAAGTTCCTGCTACGTGCCAAGCACTGTCCTAAGTACTGGAGTGGATACAAAGTAATCAGGTTAGACACAGTCCCTGTCCCACATAGCGCTCACCATCTTCATCCCCATTTTACAGATGAGTTAACTGAGACCCAGAGAAGTGAAGTAACTTGCCCAAGGTCTCACAGCAGACAAGTGGCGGAGCCGGAATTAGAACCCCGGTCCTTTGGACCTCCAGGCCCCAACCTATCCACTAGGCCAAGCTGCTTCTTTTATATTTAGGAAGGGGAACATTCTAATGAAGAGGTCTTCTAAGATTGCAAGTCATTAACATTTCTAAACTAGACTCACTTGCAAAGCCTACATTTTATAAAATGCCAAAGTTGATGATGAAAACGTGTTTGAATTCATCCAGTTGAAAGGAATACCGGGCAAGAATACAAGTATAGAAAATGAAGTTTAAGAAGTCCTCAATTTCCACCCACTCCAACATCACCCCTTAGTTTGCAGTTTACAGAATGACATCTCTGAGAGTCTTTGCTCTTGAATTTAGGGTGGAACATCCTCAATTCCCAAAGTCCCTTGCTACTTATACTGGAATAGGGATTTTATTTCTTTTGAAATTGCTCATCATTTTCTTTTGTTTTCCTAAGCAATCTCTTGGATAGGTATTCCTTTTGCTCTCCACTGGATTTTTACTGTCCTTAGTCCCTTTTGCTTTACACACTCCCTAAAATGAAAATCACTCCACTTTTCTTGCACTATGCCTTTACTTGCTCCCTCCCGGCAAAATTACGGTTAGGGGAAATGGTACCACCATATCTGGCTTATTTATCAACAGCCTTCCTTAATCAAGTGAAACTTTTGATGACCTCCATGGCCCGGTTGTTGGGGAGACTGTTGACTGGTGAATGTCCTCCAAACAAAGACGCTGAAGAGCGGGAATTTGGCCTGATTGGGCTGGAGCACCTCAATCAGGAAGCACATAGTGCCTAAGAAGCCTTCGTACAGACTGTACACGCGATCTAGCATTCGGGACCTGCCTTGAACTCCTCTGTGAACAGGAACTCTGCAAACTTGCGTGGGAGAGAGAAGTACTCATTCCAGGAAGTTAGCATCAGTCTCAGTTATCTTTGTTACCCACATCCACATAGGTTTCTTCTTCTAGCGATAGAGCGAGGGCCTGGGTGTCAGAAGGACCTGGGTTCTAATTCCCGCTTTGTCACTTTTCTGCTGGGTGACCTTGGGCAAGTCTCTTCACTTCTTTGGGCCTCAGTTTACCTCATCTTTCAAATGGGGATTAAGACTGTGAGCCTCATGTAGGACAGGGACTGTGTCCAACCTGCTTTGCTTGTATTGATCCCAGCGCTCGGTACAGTGCCTGGCACATAGTTAGTGCTTAACAAATACCACCATGATTATTATTGCTATTATAAGTCATTTTACTTCTCTGGGTCTCATCTGTAAAATGGGGATTGAGACTGTGAGCCCCATGTGGCACAGATATTGTGCCCAACCTGATGATGTTGTATCCACCAGCACTTAGGGCAGTGCCTGGCATATAGTAAACACTTAACAAATGCCACAATCATTATCGGTATTATTATTATTATTTGTTAATAGTTGACTGGGTGGCAAGCCTTGTTCTAAGCCCTGGGATAGATACAAGTGGATCAGGTCAGACACAGTCCCTGTTCCACATGGGGATCACAGCCTGAGTAGGAAGGGAGTATTGGCATTGAATCCCCATTTTACAGATGAGGAAAATGAGGCCCAGAGAAGTGAAGAGACTTGCCTAAGGTCCCACTACAGGCAACTCACAGACCTGGGCTTAGAACCCAGGTCCTCGACCCCTGCTCCTTCTGCTTCTGCTCACCAAATTTCTAAATCCCACCAGGTCTTAGCAACGTTTTCTCCCCAAAGGTATGCATAAACAATTTTCCCCTTAATTTTTTTTACCTTTGTTTAAAGGTAATGCATTTCCCATAGAAAGAAAATGAGTGCCTGTGAAATGGAGCTCCCATTGAAATTCCCTTCACCCACTTCTCCTTAGCAGTTTGCAGTTCCATGAGGAGCTTATGCCCAGAACCAAATGACGATAAGCAGGCATAACATTATTTATAGAAAAACATATTTTGAATGTTCCTTAAAAAAGAAACCTGTCCGGTTCCTCTGGGGACAGAGCTGATCTTTGTGCTGTCGCTTAGACTGTGATACAGAACAGCAGTTGTCTTAAAATATACTAGAAGCTCTAGACTTTTGCAACTGGGACATGAGGCTGAGAGGAAAAGAAAAGTGAGTCATTTGGTACAGTATTTCAAATAGCAAATTCAAGGACATGTCAGGAGAAGGTTTCTCTGGAGAGAAAATTACTCGACTGTAAACTGAGGGAGAGGCATTCTGTCTTCTCAACAATATTATTTTGAGAATCTACAAGATTCTGGCCATATCAATCAGCTAAATGGTAGACTGTGAGCCCGTTGTTGGGTAGGGATTGTCTCCATCTGTTGCCGAATTGTACTTTCCAAGCGTTTAGTACAGTGCTCTGGACAGAGTAAGGGCTCAATCAGTACAATTGAATGAATGAATGAATTTACTGAGCGCGTATGGTGTGCATGGTGGTGTGTGCGTACGGTATGGTCTACAGAAGCAGTGTGGCCCAGTGAAGAGAGCATGGATCTGGGAGCCAGAAAGTCCGGGGTTCGAATCCCAGCTCCTCCACTTATAATAATGTTGGTATTCGTTAAGCGCTTACTATGTGCAGAGCACTGTTTTAAGTGCTGGGGTAGATACAGGGTAATCAGGTTGTCCCACATGAGGCACACAGTTAATCCCCATTTTACAGATGAGGTCACTGGGGCACAGAGAAGTTAAGTGGCTTGCCCACAGTCACACAGCTGACAAGTGGCAGAGCTGGGATTCGAACCCATGACCTCTGAATCCCAAGCCCGGGCTCTTTCCACTGAGCCACACTGCTTCTCTATCTCTAGCTTCTCTATCTTCTTCTCTGCTTCATACTCATCTGCTGTGTGACCTTGGGCAACTCACTTAACTTCTCTATTTCTCAGTTTCCCCATTTGTAAACTGGGGATTAAGACTGGTATCCCCACGTGGGATGGGGCTGTATTCAGCAGACCCTGATCCACTTGGGGTTCACAGCCTGAGTAGAAGGGAGTACTGGCATTGAACCCCCATTTTCAGATGAGGAAAACGAGGCCCAGAGAAGTGAAGTAACTTGCCCAAAATCCCACTACAAGGCAACTCATAGACCGGGGATTAGAACCCAGGTCCTCGGACTCCCAGGCCCGTGCTCCTTCCGCTCACCCAATTTCTAAATCCAACCAAGTCTTAGCAACATTTTCTCCCCGAAGGCATGTGTAAGCAATATTCCCCCTTTGAAAAGGACCAGCATGGGAAGCAGCATGGTATAGTGGATAGAGCACAGGCCTGGGAGTCAGAAGATCATGGGTTCTATTTCCGGCTCTACCACTTGTCTGTTGTGTGATCTTGGGCAAGTCACTTCACTTTTCTGTGCCTTAGTTAGCTCATCTGTTGAATGTGAATTGAGGCTGTGAGCCCCACATGAGACAGGGATTGTGTCCAACTCGATTTGCTTATACCCACCCCAGCACTTAGTACAGAGTTTGGCACATAGTAAACACTTAAACAAATAGCATTATTATTATTATTGTTGTTGTTGTTATTGTTATTATAATTAACCTGAAGAGCTTGTGCCTATCCCAGTGCTTAATTTAGTGCCTGGCACATAGTAAGTGCTTAACAAATACCATAAAACCAAACCTACATATTGTTAAGCAGAACAGCAATTTTTTGATGTTGTTTAGGGCCTCTCTCACTTATTTCTTCCAAGTAAAACCAAACTATCCAGGAATTAATCAATACCGTAAGAGAGTTCTTAGGCGGTACAACAACAACATAATTTTGATTGACAATATTTACTTCACCCACATTGGCCTGGAGACCAATAAATACTATTGAATGAATGAATGAATGGAGATTGACTAATAGCTATCTCTAATTGATAAAGTGTTTGGTACCCTTCAGAGGCAATAACAAATATATATTTTTTCTTAAATCAGCTGCAAACTTCTCACTTACTGGACAAACACCTGCAATAGAACAGTTCCTCCTCAACTATTTCCCTAAATGAGTTGCATTTTTAAATTATTAAAATCGATGCACTATATCAATGTTTTGTTTAAAGGTATACACTTATAAAAATGCAAATCATACGCTAAACCACTTATCGTGAATTTTCTCAAAAAGCCCTGAGGAAATTGGGGTAGGTTAAGTAGCATTTTCATTTCACAGGTTGAGAGGATGAGGAACAGACAAATAGAAGGGAATTGCCCAGGAGAGAAATGAAGCAGAAGCCATGTCCAGTGAATCCAGCAGATGCGAATGAACATCTTGTTCATCAATCCATATAACTTTTGGGAAAAGGAAAAGCTACGATAAAATTATAACAGATAATAAATCAGAAGAGTCACGTTTTCAGATTCCTAAAGCATTTTTTTTTCCTTCTGCATTCAGCTCCTTTTGTGGACTTGATAAAATTCATTCATTCGATCGTATTTACTGAGTGCTTACTGTGCGCACAGCACTGTACTAAGCACTTGGGAGAGTAGAATAGAATTATGAACAGACACAATCCCTGCGCAATGCCTGGGTTTAGGGTCTAGAGTTCAACTAAACTGCATAGAGACAGCTCAAATTTTAGACCCAGTATCAGGGACTGGGTTTGTTTTTTGTTTTTTCTTGTCTGTTCTCCGGAGAATCCAGGTGGGGAAGAGGTGGAATATATCTGTTCCAACGTTGTAGCTCCCTCTCCCACGGCCCCTACACGGTATCTCGGATACTCTCTCGGCTCCAGAATTTATCGGCCCTGGCTACCGTTCAACATCTCTAAAAATGTTTCAGCAGGCTTAGACATCAACAAATGAACCCTCAGCCTCAGCCTGCATCATTCCTCTCCTTCTGAAACCCTCATTCCACTTATGCCATTCCAACTCCATCAATATTTCATCACTCCTTGGAAATGGAACTTCTGGGAATCACTTGGCTTAGGTTCAAGGAAAATTCAGAGAAGAAGGGAATCAAACCCGAAGTCAACGGGTAGGATCCAAGTCATTTTGCTTATTGGTTTATATCTTTCTCTTTTTGGTCCCCTCCAGCTTTGACGGAGTAAAAAACAGGATCTTCAATTAAAATATCTGCAGAGAACAAGTCTCTTAGTAGGTGAAGGGCGGAAGCAAAGGCTTGGCTGTGGTGTCATCGCTCCCAACTGCTAAAGGGCAGAGATTGCAAACCTCCCAACTTGGATTAAAAATCAGCTGTGTGGTTGTCAGCTGAGGGAGGGGTGTGGAGCTGGGAGAAGGCCAGCTCACAGGGCAGACAAAAAGGCATGAGGTTTTCACCTTTGTCTCAGAGAGTCATTGCTATGAGGTCACGGTTTAAGCCTCTGACTAGCAAGTCTTTGGGCGTAGTCAGGGGGAGGATATCTTCCCTCTCTAGCTTGCCCTCCCTCACCTGTTCCCCTTGAAACATCAGATCATTCGTTTGGAACGGGACAATCACAGAGAATTTAACAAATACCGTTATTACTATTATTATCATTAACTTGCATATTTTTACCGAGAAAACGCTATGGATACGCTACCAGAACGATTGCAGATGGAAGTGCGGTGTTCTGGGAGAGATGTGTCCGTGTCCATTTTCTGGGATGAGAGATTGCTGACCTTTGTGCTCTGAATATATACTTAGAGTTTCCAGGTAGCCCGCATAAGAGGAGGAAAACATAAGCACTGCCAGCCACAGGTCCTTTCTTCAACAGCCCCTTCTGCCACATTAACTCGCCACAGCCGATACAAATGTCCAGATACTGTGGTTTCTTGGAAACGAGATACGCTTTTGCAAACAGGTATGAATTCCTGTGAAAACATCCACGATACCGGTGTTAATTTTCAACATCCACCCTATAGAACTTTCACTTTCGTTTCAAGAAGGAAGTTTAAGTGTCACCTGATGGGTTCAACTTGCTATATGTCTGGGTTGGATTCCTTGTGAAATTGGGAACATCCGAAATAAACAGAAATTAGAGATGAATGAGAATACCTGTAATTTACAAAGAGCTATTTAATACTGTACATAACGACAATGGTATTCTTAAAAACTTCCTCTTTGCCAAGCATTTTACTAAGTGCTGGGGCAGATACAAGATAATCAGGTTTCTTATACAGTCTTTTTTTAAAATGGTATTTGTTAAGCACTTACTATGTGCCAGGCACTGTATTAAGCGATGGAGTGGATACAAGTAAATTGGGTTGGACACAGTCCTGTCCCACATGGGGCTCACCGTCTGAATCCCCATTTGACAGACCAAGGAACTGAGGCATAGAGAAGTGAAGTGACTTGACCAAAGTCACATAGCAGAAAAGTGGTGGAGCTGGGATTGAACCCAGGTCCTTCTGATTCCCAGTGCTCTATCCACTAGGCCATGCTGCTTCTCTACTGGGGTCACGGTCTATGGGAGCGAGAGAACAGGTATTTAATCCCTATTTTATAGATGAGTAGACTGAGGCACAGAAGAATTAAGTGACTCGCCCAAGATCACACAGCAGGCAGATGGCGGATGGACTAAGAATCCAAGTGATCTGACCCTCAGGCTCGTGCTCTTCCCACTAAGTCATGCTGCTTCTCTGGATCTCCTTTGCGATAGGCATTCCCCGAGCCTAAATGTTAATTGAGTTTGTGATATCTGATTGTCTCTATCTGTTGCTGAATTGTACATTCCAAGCGCTTAGTACGGTGCTTTGCACATAGTAAGCACTCAATAAATACTATTGAATGAATATCTGAGTCAGACTCCTGTTAAATTTCCAATATGCTTAAATCTTGTTTGCTCTGTTTTACGCACTTTGCTAAAGATAAAGGAGAGGCACTGCCACAGAGAACATTCCTTCGCCAGAATCTTTAGAAAGCTTCTGTCCTCCATTCTGGCGTCTTAGTGTCACATCCTCTCCTCCACACTACTGTTTTAAGAATAAAAGGTTTTCCAAAGTCCACTCACCCTATAGACGGTAATAAAACATCATCATCAAGGGTATTTTAAACGAAAATTTTAATCCAGCGGCCTAGCTGATCGGTTGAACTGCTTTTTACTGCCCCTGCCATCTTTCAGGGTGAAATAATTAGGAACTCAGATGGAGAGGAAGAAGTGTTTTCACCACCTATAAAATGGCTTATCTCAGATCCTGAGTCAAGGTTTTACTGTGATCTTCTCGACCTTTGTTTTCAGGATAAACTGGGTGTGGAGAAATTGGGGTGTGATTTGGGAGCCGGGCTGGAGCAATATGGAGTTGGCTAGAGGAAAGTTAAGTCCATCAGGAACTACTTGTCAAGGGTGACAAGATGGAAGAGTCAAAATCGTTTAGGGGAAAAATAAGCTTTGCTCAAACCTAGAGAGTCTCGAAAATCCTGAGTGAGGCATAATTACATGATCTCGAGAGGCTCTGTCACCATGCGTTGTGGCTTCATTCAATTCAATTCGATCGCATTTATTGAGCGCTTACTCTGTGCAACAGTACTTTACTAAGCGCTTGGAGGAGTACAGTATAACATCAGACACATTCTCTGCCCACAACGAGCTCACAAGTCTGGAGAGTGTTTTGACGGGGAAACCAATCAATCAGTTGTATTTATTGAGCCCTTACTGTATGCCGAACACTGTACTAAGCAACTGGGAGAGTGGGCAAATCACTTCACTTCTCTGGGCCTCAGTTCTCTCATCTGGAAAATGGGGATTAAGACTGTGAGTCCCACATGGGACATAGACTATGTTCCATCTGATTAGCTTGTATCTACCCCAGGACTAAGCATTTAAATAAGCGCTTAAAATACCATTAAAAAACCAAAAACTATTCAGTCAGGGAGAAATCAATCAATTAATGGTATTTATTGAGACTTACTGTGTTCAGAGCACTATATTATGCACTTTGGAGAGAATAATGTAACAGTTGATAGACATGTTCCCTGCCCCTAAGGAATTTACGGTCTAGACTCCGAGCTTGTTATGGACAGGAATGTGTCATTTGTTGTTATATTGTACTCTCCCGGTGCTTAGTACAGTGATTTGTGTTTCAGGTCCCTCATCGGCAAAATGGGGATTCGATACCTGTTCTCCCTCCTACTTAGACTGTGAGCCCCCTGAGGGACCCGATTATCTCGTATCTACCCCAGCGCTTAATACAGTGCTTGACATATACAGATGAACAAATAGCACTTAGCAAATACCACAATTATTATTATTTTTAGCCCAGTTAAAGGAGTGTCCATGAGACATGCAGTTCATTCCTAATCCTCAACTATGATAAGAAAATTGGTTCATTAAATTTGGGTGAAAAATTTCCCTCAGCCATAAACCAGGCCTGGGTGGTTTTGCTTATCTCTCAGAAACACATTAAACAACGAATTGGGGAAGAAGGTTGTACAGTCGGATAGAGACATGTTAAACATGCAGTTCTTTATCTCAAGGAACAGGCCAGCCCATCCCCATCATTTCTTGACCATTAAATAAAACTTAAAATGGGGGTTAACTCATAAAGTGGAGTGTATATGTTTGTGGTGGGATGTCTCTTTTTCCTCGTATTAACAATAATAATTATGGTACTTGTTAAGCGATTACTTTGTGCCAAGCACTGTTCTAAGTACTGGGGTAGATACAAGGTAGTCAGGTTGAGCCCATCCCCTGTCTCAAGTGGGGCTCACACTCTTAATCCCCATTTTACAGGTGAGGTAACTGAGGCCCAGAGAATTGAACTGACTTGCCCCAGGTCAGATAGCAGACATGTGGCAGAGCCAGGATTAGAACCCATTACCTTCTGACTCCCAGGCCTGTGCTCCATCCATTAAGCCACGCTGCTTCTCCAGTATTGTACTGTAAAGTATTCCAGTATTGTATTGTATTGTATTACCCCATCCTACCTCTCCTTACCGATTTCCTCTTACAGTCTAGCCCGCACCCTCTTCTCCTCTAGCGCCAGCTTACTCACTTGAGCTGACCCCTTTCCCACATCCTCCCCCTAGCCTGGAACTCACTCCCCTCCATATATGCCAGACCACCACTCTCTCCACCTTCAAAGCAGCTTAATCATATTACTAATAATAATAATAGTGGGAGCCCAATGTGGGACATGAACTGTGTCCTACCTGATAGAACAGTGCCTGGCACATGGTAAGTGCTTAACAAATACCATTTAAAAAAAAAGAAAGAAAGGCTTTGTGATCATGAGTGAAGAAAGCTCTTATACAGTGTCTTCATTGTATCAGCTATCAAAGGACACTGGATTTTATCAAAGAACATGGGACTATAAAACAGCCAAGTTTACTTTGGCTTTTCCAAGGCCTTAATCTCTACAGTTTCCATGACTCTCTGCAATCCTCTTCCTCCACCATTAATGTTATCCCTGGTTCTGCTTAGCTGACCTATAGACTGTAAGCTCCTTGAGGGTAGGGATCCTCTTCTTAACCTACTGAACAGCCCAAAGTGGCTAGAATAGTGCTTGCACATGATTAGTCCTCAATAAATACCATAGAAATAGAATAGTCTCCTTTTTTTATGGTATTTGTTAAGCACTTGCTACATGCCAGGCACTGTTCTAAACACGGGGGTAAATATAAGGTAATCAGGTTGGACACAGTCCCCGTCCCACATGGGGCTCACAGTCTTAATCACCATTTTACAGATGAGGAAATTGAGGCACAGAGAAGTAAAAGTGACTAACTCAAATTCACACAGCAGACAAGTGGCAGAGGTTGGGATTAGAACCCAGGTCCTTTGGACTCCCAGAGGTGGGCGTTATCCACTAGGCCATGCTACTTCTGTGCTTTTGCCACTAATCCAGATTCATAAATTCACATTTCAACGCTTTCCCTTTTAAGACCAACTCATAAAAGCACTGTAACATCATGTACTATGATTTAAACCTGCCAATGTTTTGATCCCTTTAAGGATATACTGAAAGGAAAGAAACATGCTAATAATCCTTTTTATTTTTACTTCAAAAATATGGCCTAGAAAGCTATTGCCTGGCCAAACCACCATGCCAACATTTTAGCCAACTCTTCCTAAACACTGTATAAAAATGATGACGCACGCACATACTATTTCTCCAGGGCCTTGTGAGAGCTCTCCCGCCACCTTCGCGCCCCTCGAATTTCAGCTCAGTATGACATGGACACTTCTAAATTTAACAGGATTCAGGTTACGCTGAGATGCAATCGAGCTTTCCAACAGGACATGATCAAAGACTGTTCTCACAGAGAACCTTTTGGGCTCCGAAGGTCATTGGACTCTGTTTAGAACAGTGCTTGGCACATAGTAAGCACTTATCAAATACCATCACTACTATTATTATAAATAGAACAACTTCCTCAACAGCCGGAAGACACCTTCTTCAACAGCCAGACCGAAGGATTTCAGAGTTTAATAGGTCGGCCTCTCTCTTCAGTCCTTTTTGAGTGCGTTAGGTTATTTTCTGCCCAACAGGAACAAAAAATCTATGTTGATTCCACAGTAAAGCTTTCTTTTTATAGCCTCTTTATCAGCATTTGTTCAGGAAAGGGAGTAATGAGAGCAAAACATCTGTGAAATTTCACAAATAGCACCTAATGACATGTTGTAGCTGCCTGATAGAGTGAGTTTGCTGCCCGGCTCTGGAAAATGATACTTGATTATAGGAAAAATGACACTTGGTTGGTGGAAAAATGATACTTGGTTGGTGGACATCTGCCCTATATAGCCCTTACAAAAGTTACCTCATCTGTTAAATGTCCTATGTATAGCCCTTACAAAATGGCTCTGGGAATTTCCTGTCTGCTGGGAGGACTGAAGAGCTTGAGCTGGGGTAAAAGGGTGTCAAGAAACCTGATTAAAAAGAGGTGTGTCTTCACATCTAGGTCTGGTTGCGCTGTTGGGTTGTCCGGGGGGAAGAGAGAGAGCCTCGGATAGGTGGAAGGGGTGGAGAGTATGGGTTTCATTGAAATCCGCCCTTTCCTCTCCATCCAAAAAACGTTAATACGATCATTCATCCTTTCCCTCCTGGATTACTATAACAACCTCCTTGCTGGCCTCCCAGCCTCCTGTCTCTCCCCACTCCAGTCCATACTTCACTCTGTAGCCTGGATCAGTTTTTCTACAGAAACATTCAGGACATGTCACGTGCTCCTCAAAAAACCCCCAGTGGTTGCCTATCCACCTCCACATCAAACAAAACCTCCTCTCCATTAGCTTTAAAGCCGTCCACCACTTGCCCCCTCCTACCTCACCTCAATTTCTCTCCTACTAGGCAGCCTGCACACTTGGTTTCTCTAGTGCTCCTCAAATCCGACAGTGACTCTCCCCCTCTTCAAAGCCTTATTGAAGGCCCATCTCCTCCAAGAGGCATTTCCAGACCAAGTCCCACTTTTTCTTATCTCCCACTCCCTTCTGCATTGCTTTGACTTGCTCCCTTTGCTCTGCCCCCTCTCCCAGCCTCCCAGCACTAAAGTCCATAACTGTCATTTTATTTATTTGTATTCACGTCTATCTCCCCACCTCCAGACTGTAAGCTAGTTCTGGGTTAGGGAATGTGACTGTTCATTGTTGTACTGTACTCTCCCAAGCTCTTACTATAATGTTCTGCACACAGTCAGCATTCCATAAATACGATTGAATGAATTAACACTTAAACATGTTCGTCGCTGAGCTGGGGGGAGTGTCCCAAACTCAATTAATTAATCAATAGCACTTACAATGCACAAAGCCCTGGACTAAGCACTTGGGAAAGTACAGTACAGTAGAGTTGAGAAACACGAACATTGCCCTTGAGGAGTTTACAATATGGTGGGGATTATGACAGGAGGAATTAGAATAGGAACACAGAGGGAGAGGCTGGAGGAAAAAAAATAAAAGAGTCAGAGAAACGAGATAGAGGGAAAAAGATTTCTGAAAAAAGGGAAGGAAAGAACAGGACAAAGGGTGAGAGAAATGCTTTGAATTGATTTTTAAAATGTAATTCAATTGGGTCTTGAGGCTGTTAGCAAATCACTTTTCGAGTATGTAGAAAAAAATCCCTGCCCCCAAAACACTCCAAAGGAGAAATAAATAAATCTCTTATTTGCATATGGAATATTAATAATATCTCCAAAAAATATTTAACTGAAAGTAACATGACTGAAAATAAACTGGCTCTGGTAGAAAAAAAGAAGAGTTAAAATGAACGTGACTGGGAGCCATCAAAAGGGATTGGAATATCATTTAAAAATGAATACATATGAAAAAAACAGCATCTATGATGAATATGTGATTATGGTACGCCTGTCAGAAAGGGGCAGAAGAGTCTAGTCCAAATGGGGAATCATGAGGAGGAACGCTGGTTAAAATAAGGCAAAAGGACATACTGACCTATTGCAATATCCTTTCTAAAGGATCTATCAATCCATCAATGGTAGGTACTGAATGTTTACTGGGTGCAGAGGACTGTACTAAGCGCTTGGAAGAGTACAAAACAACAGAGTTGTAGGCATGATTACTGCCCACAAGGAGTTTACAATCTAGGGGTGACAGACATTAAGATATATGACAAAATAGGTGAAATTGCAGAGAATAAGGGTAAGTACATAGCAGAAGCAACACAGCCTAGTATAAAGAGCACAGGCCTGGAAGCCAACGACCTTGATTCTAATTCTGGCTCTGCCACGTGTCAGCTGCGTGACCTCGGGCAAATCACTTAATTTCAGCCTAGTGGATAAAGCACGGGCTTCAGAGTAACAATATCATGGGTTCTAATCCCAGCTCCGCCTCTTGACTGGTGTGTGATTTTGGGCAAGTCACTTAATTTCTCTGGGCTCAGTTCCCTTATCTGTAAAGTGGGGATTAAGACTGTAAACCCATGTAGGACAGGGACTGTGCCCAACCCGATTTGCTTGTATCAACCCCAGCGCTTAGAACAGTTCCTGGCACATAGTAAGCACTTACCAAATACAATCATCATTATTATTACTCTTATTCTGTACCTCAGTTCCCTTATGTGCAAAATGGAGGTTCAATTAGGTTCCCCTTTGTCTGTGAGCCTTGTGGGATCTGATTATCTTGAATCAACCCAGGGCTTGGTACAATGCTTGGCACATGCCATGATCATTAAATGTGTTGGAGGGCTAGGGATGGGCTGAATAACGAAGTTCTCTCACCGTGTTGGGGGAAAATGAAAGTGTTTAAGCAATTACTCAGGAAAAACATCTGGAAACACTTCTGACGAACTCTCAACACCCTCAGACCTAGATACCGAAATGCCCAAAACCTTATAGAAAGATCGTAGTGACCAGTACAAGAGAGGGCTTGATGGAAAAATCAAGGCTGAGAAAGAAACATCAAAGCAAAACTGAGAAAAAAAAATACATTTTGAGGCCCTCATTACCAACTCAGGAGCAGAAAACATTACTGGTTGAGTAAATAATAAGTTTTACTTCATTAGTCCTTACCATTCTGAAAGGGATCTGGAATTGAAAATAGTGTAATGGTAATAATAATAACTGTTAAACACCTACTCTGTGCCAAGCACACAGCACAAGCAAGGGAGAAGCAGCATGGGCTGGTAGATGGAGCACAGACCTGGGCGTCAGAAGGACCTGTGTTCTAATCCCAGCTCCTCCATTTGTCTGCTGTGTGCCCCCGGGCAAGTTACTTCACTTCTCTGGGCCTCGGTTACTTAATCTGAAAATGGGGATTAAGACTGTAAACCCCATGTAGGACAGGGACTGTGACCCACCTGATTACCTCGTACCTAGCCCAGTGCTTGGCATATAGTAAGCGCTTAACACAAACTACAATTATCATTATTTTGTTTTTTCTTTCACCTTAGTTTGCTATTGCTCCATGACTCAACTAGTTCTCCCTGAACCCTTCAGCTTCAACATGAGAAGCAACGTGGCTTAGTGGAAAGAGCACAGACCGGGAGTCAGAGGATGTGGGTTCTAATTCTGGCTCCGCCACGTGTCAACTATGCGACTTCGGGCAAGCCATTTAACATTTCTGTGCCTCAATTCCCTCACCTGTAAAATGGAGATTAAGACTGTGAGCCCCATGTGGGACGACCTGATTACCTTGTATCTACCCCATTGTTTACAACAGTGCTTGGCACAGAGTAAGCGCTTAACAAATACCATTCTTATAAGCGCTTAGTACAGAGTTCTGCACCACAGTAATCGCTTAACAAATAATAATAATATTGGTATTTGTTAAGCGTTTACTATGTGCAGAGCACTATTCTAAGCGCTGGGGTACATACAGGGTAATCAGGTCGTCCCATGTGAGGCTCACAGTTAATCCCCATTTGACAGATGAGGAAACTGAGGCACAGAGAAGTGAAGTGACTTGCCCACAGTCACACAGCTGACAAGTGGCAGAGCCGGCAGTTGAACCCATGACCTCTGACTCCGCAGCCCAGGCTCTTTCCACTGAGCCACGATTGAATGAACTCTCAGTGTCTCCATACTCAAGCAATTTGCACGTCTGTCTTCTAGGCGGTGAGCTCGTGGGGAGGGATTATCACTCTTTATTGTTGTACTGTATTTTCCCAAGGGGTAGTACAGTGTTCTGCACACAGTAAGCGCTCAATAAGTAGGACTGAGTGATTGATTGGACCTCCAAGGACCCAGGTGGCTAATTCTTCCCCTGAAGACCCACTTAACCAAATTGACATAACCATGCAAATGCAAGGGCGACCTCTCGTGACGAAACATAGAAAATCAGCCTCTGTCGCTAAAATGAAACTTTCTCAAAATGGTCTGGATTAATAAGAAGAAGAAGAAGAAGAAGAAGAATGTTGGTATTTGTTAAGCGCTTACTATGTGCAGAGCACTGTTCTAAGCCCTGGGGGAGATACAGCAGCGTGGCTCAGAGGAAAGAGCCCGGGCTTGGGAGTCAGAGGTCATGGGTTCAACTCCCCGGCTCTGCCACTTGTCAGCTGTGTGACTGTGGGCAAGTCACTTCACTTCTCGGTGCCTCAGTTCCTTCATCTGTAAAATGGGGATTAACTGTGAGCCTCTTGTGGGACAACCTGATTCCCCTGTATCTACCCCAGCACTTAGAACAGTGCTCTGCACATAGTAAGCGCTTAACGAATACCAACATTATTATTACAGGGTAATCAGGTCGTCCCACGTGAGGCTCACAGTTAATCTCCATTTTACAGATGAGGTAACTGAGGCACAGAGAAGTTAAGTGACTTGCCCAAAGTCACACAGCTGACAAGTGGCAGAGCCAGGAGTCGAACTCATGACCTCTGACTCTGAAGCCCAGGCTCTTTCCACTGAGCCACGCTGCTTCCCCACATTCATGCTTGACATATTTACCAACCGCAGGTTTTTCTACTGCATTTTTACAGTTGTGCTGCATCACACAACTGCAATTTAAATAGAAGGTATAATAAGCGCTGCAATTTTTAAAATGGCATTTGTTAAGCACTTACTATGTGGCAAGCACTGTTCTAAGCACTCATCTAGATACAGGTTAATTAGGCCGGATAGGGTTCCTGTCCCACATGGGGCTCACGGTCTCAGTAGGAGGGAGAACAGGTATAGAATCCCCATTTGGCAGTTGAGGAAACTGAGGCACAGAGAAGTTAAATGCGTTGCCCGAGTTCACACAGCAGGCAAGTGCAGAGTGGGATTAGAACCCTGATGGGAAATTGTGTGTCCTAGTGGAAAGAACACGGGCCTGGGAGTCAAACTGATCACTCTGTATCTACCCCAAGCCTTAGAACAGTGCTTGGCATGTAGTAAGCACTTAACAAAGACCATCTTTAATATTATTATCACAGTGTTTGGCATATAGCAAGCACATAATAAACGTCATAATTATTAGTAAAGATGGTTCTTTCAGGTAAGGGTGCTGCTTCACCAGACTAGGGCCTGTGGGCAGATATGAGGCCTTGATCGGAATGATTGTTAGACTCCAAAACCACCTCCTCCTTCATCTTCTGCTTCGAGGAGAAAATCCTCCCCTGAACAAAGTGTGCTGAGATCCCTCTTTCATGACCCATCCTTCATCAGGCCACGATACCTTCCCCTTCCTCTCCCTCCAAACTGCCACTGCGCTAATCCAAGCCCCCGTCCTCTCCCGCTTTGGTTATTGCATCAGCCTCCTTAATGAACCCCCTGTCTCCTGTCTCTCCCTACTCCAGTCTACGCTTCACTCAGCTGCCCAGATCAGTTTTCTACCACAACCATCGGTCTCCCAGAAAAAAAGCCCAATATCAACCCAGAGAATTATCTTCAGTTTCTCAAACGCCGTCCGGAAGCGAGAGTGCTTCACTTAGTAGGGCTAAGCGTGGCTCGATGGAAAGAGCCCGGGCTTGGGAGTCACAGGTCGTGGGTTCTAATTCCCGCTCCGCCGCTTGCCAGTTCTGTGATTTGGGCAAGTCACTTCACTTCTCTGCGCCTCAGTGACCACAACTGTACAATGGGGATTAAAACTGTGAGCCCCACGTGGGACAACCTGATCACCCTGTCCCCCCCAGCGCTTAGAACAGTGCTTTGCACATAGGAAGCGCTTAACAAATACCGCCATTTATTTTGATTTGATGTTTAAATAGGCTGGATTTCACCTTCAGGCCATAGCTGTTATGGGGTGGACCAAAGTTGTTATGGGATGTCACCTTTTTTAAGCAACACCCACCATCTTAGCTGAGAAGAGCGCTTAGAACAGCGCTTGGCACAGAGAAAGCGCTTAATAAATACCAACATTTTTATTATCTTGAACAATTCCTCAAGTCCATCGACCACTAGATGGCAACGCGACAGCGCCATTGCACCTGGTTTTCCTTCTGAGAACCACCTGTTTCTTCAAAAGAGAATTCCGTTGGGCCTGGGTAGTGATGGCTGCAATGACTTTTTTCCCAATGCAATGTCTTTTTATTGCTTATTACCCCCTTTTCGGGATGTAAGTTTTCATTAAATTGCCTTCCGATTCGTGTAGTTATACATCTTCATCCCCGCTCCAACGTAAAATACCAAGTGAAGATTCTCTGTCTTCCAAGAGGGGTCCATCTGAAGAATTTGGCCACCCTGAGAGAGGTTAAAAAAAAGATCCCCATCCCCTCCCACAGATGACAAAATGGAGTCTGTGATGCCATGGAGTCTGTGGCATCATACACATCACACACTCCATTTTGTGGAAATCCTGCCTCCCTCCCCTTTACCAAAAATTCAAAAGAAAGGTTATCATCGAGTTGGGGGATAAAGAGAGATACTATACATATATACAAATATATACAAAAGGAAAAATACAGAGACAATTGAATCAACAAAACTAAAGAAATTTGAATAAACTGATATGCATAGAACTGCTATAGGTGGCTTAATGGGATAACTGAATCATGAGATTGGCCTGGGAATATCTCTTAGAGGAGAGTTTCTTTTTCTTCTCTTCCTCTCCCTTCTTCTTTTCTTCGACCTCTTCTCCTTTTTCTTCTTCTTCGATAGGCGCTTACTATGCATCACAAGAGACTGAGTTTCTTTTTTTCTTCTGTCCCTTCTTTCTTCTTCTTCCTTCTTTCTGTTTCTCCTCCTCCTTCTCCTTCTCTGATAAACGCTTACTATGAGTCACATGTTGGGGAAACCACGAAAATAATCAGGTCAGGCACAATCCCTGACCCACATGGGACTCGCTTTAAAAAGGAGGGAGGGCAAGTATTTAATCCCCATTTTACAGATGAGAAAACCGAGGCACAGAGAAATTCAATGACGTGCCCGAGGTGGTCCAGCAGGCAAATGGAGAAGCTGGGATTAGAATTCAGATCTCCCAACTCCTAGGCCGTCTGTGTTCTTTCCAGCAGGCCATGCAACTGTTTTTGTTGGAAGACTGAAGGAGGAAAGGGATGTGGTTTGGAGGCTTTGAGGGGAGAAGGAATTAAGGGTAGGAGGGGAAGATATGCATAATAAATGCTAGATGGTCCATTCAAGAGTGAGGTATAATTTTAGAGGGTGATTTGCTTAGAACAATGACACCACCTAACACTGACACACGAAGAAGAAATGTAAATAGCAGGTGCATTGAAACAAAGAACAGTCTCTACCTGCATAGCAGGCAGAAGGAAATATCAGCCGTGTCTCACTCGGTAGGGTCATCTTTGAATCCCGTTCCTGAATGCTGAGTGATCTTTTATTAAATATCTCTGGGCGTCCAAATGTTATACTTTAAAATATAATCACTGATAGACAAATAATGCCTACAATAATGCAACCTGCTAGGAAAAAAAATGCTTTTAACCTAAATGTCAGTGTTGAATAATTCAAATACTTTGGGGGAAAATGGACTATAAAAATTTTAACTTAGGGCTTTATCAAAAAAAAAAAAAAGAAAATTGGTTCTTCCTTTTCTCAAAGAATATTCCTTTGTACATCTGGGATGGAATTAGCAATGGTTTATATTTAGGATTTGCAGTGTGCTCCTGATTATTGCATTTCCATTTTAAAAATATTGACTGTATTCATTTATTTATTATCTTTATCATTCACACTTTTCTCACAGAAAAATGGTAGATTATGGAGATATGTATGAAACTCATCAGGAACAGGGAATTCAAAGTTTTTGACTCTCTGATACAACACTACGAAAGACCTGAAAATTGGTTACAAAACATTTAAATTGGCTAGGCACTGATAGTGCAACCTGTTATATGTCCTTAAAAAAGCATTTTACCTCAAAGTAAACATTTCCTCAACGGGCAAAGGTGAAGAACTATAAGAAGGTGAAAAATGTCTGTAATGGCTAGTGGAAAGGACCCAGGCCTGGGAGTCAGAACACCTGGGTTCTAGTCTGCTCCACCATTTGCTGTGTGACCTGGCAAGTCACTTAACTTTTTTTTTTTTAATGGTATATGTCAGTGCTTTACTAAGTGACAAGCGCTGTTTTTAAACGCTGGAATAGATACAAATCAATTAGGTCGAACACAGACCCTATCCCACACGGTGCTTCCAGACTAAATATAGGAGGGAGAACAAGTGTCAAATCCCCATTTTGCAGTTTAGACAACTGAGACCCAGAGAAGTGAAGTAACTTGCCCAAGGTCATCACACAGCAGGCACAGGGTTCATTCATTCATTTAATAGTATTTATTGAGTACTTACTGTGTGCAGAGCACTGTACTAAGTGCTCGGAATGTACAATTTGGCAACAGAGACAATCCCTGCCCAATAACGGGCTCATAGCCTAAACCGGGGAGACAGCAAAGCAAAACAGAACAAAACAAAACATCATCCAGATAAATAGAATCATAGATATATACACATCATTAACAAAATAAATAGACTAATAAATAATATAAACAAATGTGCATAGTGCTGGGGGGGGGGGAAGGGCAGAGGGCGGGAGAAGGGGGAATAGGGAGGGGATGAGGAGCAGAGAGAAAGGGGGGCTCAGTCTGGGAAGGTCTCCTGGAGGAGATGAGCTCTCAGTAGGGCTTTGAAGAGGGGAAGAGAGTTAGTTTGGCGGATGTGAGGAGGGAGGGCATTCCAGGCCAGAGGGAGGATGTGGGCCAGGAGAGGACGGCGGGACAGGCACCAACAGGGGACTGTGAGGAGGAGAGCGGCAGAGGAGCGGAGTATGCGGGGTGGGCAACTGCATGAAGTGCCCTGGATAATGGAAATCAGCTGCACAGCTTGGCCCACCTGCACTCTCAAACCCTTAGTAGTTGTAGTACAACACTGGCCTTTCTTTAAAGCCTGTTTCCAGATGGGCTAGAAAAAAGCAGGTATTTTGTTCTACTTTGGAGGGAGCAATTTGGAAAAGCCTTCGTATGCTATACTCTAGCAACAGAGGTTGTTAGAAACTTGGGGGAATGTGCTAGTGGAAGTTGTGGAATATCCTTCTCTAAAGCCACACTGGAGAAACAACGTGACCCAGTGGATGAAGCACGCTGTGGGAGCCAGAGAACTTGGGTTCTAATCCACTTGCCTGCTGTGTGACCTTGGACAAGTCACCTCACTTCTCTGTGCCTCAGTTTCCTCAACTACATAATGGGGATTCAATACCTGTTGTTCCTCCTACTAGCCCGTGAGCCCCTTGCGTGACAGGGACTGTGTCCGGCCTGATTATCTTGTAACTATCCCAGTGCTTAGAACAGTTCCCGCACGTAATAAGCGCTTAACAAATACTATTTTAAAAAAAGGTACCGAATATCCATTTTCTGGATGAGGAAACGAAGGCACAGAGGAGTTAGGTAACTTGGCCAACGTCACACAGCAGGCAGCAGAACCCAGGCCGTGCTACTTGTCGTGGGTCCCTGATGTTTTGGGTAAGGAGCCCCTGTTGAGGCAGGAGGAAGGGTTAGATAACTCAAGGCCTATTCAATTCTAGCGACACCAATATTTATGAGGTACTTAAATTATATGGCAAATCTATGAGTATTGATTTAGACCCTTGCCTCCAGAGGTTCACAAACTAACTAACAGGAGGGGAAGATTAACCTACCCAGGAAACAATATTTGACCTTACTCAATAATAAAAACAACTCACTTCTGCTTTGAGGGGACAATACCAATTCAAACACTAACTCCCTGTAATTCTCAGTAACACTAATTCTCTAGACTGTAATGATGATGAGGATGGTATTTGTTAAGCACTTACTATGTGCCAAGCACTGTTCTAAGCACTGGGGTACCTATAATTTATCAGGTTGTCCCAAGTGGGGCTCACAAGCTCATTGTGGGCAGGGAATGTGACTGTTTATTGTTATACTGTACTCTCCCAAGCATTTAGTACAGTGCTCTGCACACAATAAGTGCTCAATAAATATGATTGAATGAATGAATGAACCAACTGGACTAAGTTTCCAGTATCCTTGGGTTCCAGGTTCCACGATCAAAAAGTGTGACTAGTAACAGGATCTGGGCTCTTATTTAAAATGTTGGCTATAAAGTATTCTGTAGTTCTAGGGTAAGTGCCACGATAATAATAATAATAATAATTATGGTATTTGTTAAGAGCTTACTATATGCCGAGCATCGCTCTAAGCACTGGGCACTGCTTTTGGAGATAAGTATGAGGGATCATTCCAACAGCTCATAATTTCTAAATATAATAAGAAACAGAGCTCAGGGGTGGTGAAGGATGGCCAGATTAGCATTTTTCGACACCACGAAAAGCACAATTGTTCCATGTTTCTCTTAGCATTTAAATCCTTTTCAAAGTTTAGACTGTTGGACCTACTCACTAATCCTTTTCAAAATGTTGTATCGTTTTTACAGGCAGTGGCAGTGTTGCCAAATGGATAGAGCACGGGCCTGGGAGCCAAAGGACCTAGGTTCTAATCCCAGTTCCGCCAATCGCCTGCTGTGCGACCTTAGGCAGGTCACTTCACTTCTCTGTGCCTCAGTTTCCTCTGTGGCAAAACGGGGATTCAATACCTATTCTCCCTCCTTCTTAGACTATGAGCCCCATGTGCGACAAGGACTGTGTCCGACCTGATTACTTTGTATCTACCCCAGTGCTTAGAACAGTGCTTGACGTACAGTAGGCGCTCAATAAATACCATGAAAAAAATGAAGCAGTACAATCTTAAAACAAATACTTAAAAATAATTCACACTATGAGAGGCAGTAACTGCCAAAACCAAATTAATAGGAAGCAACATTCTTTCAATCAGATAGCGGGCTCCTGGCTCGTAATTTCTGCTTGGCTGGTCTTTAATTTGACTGCTTCAAATGTGTCCTTCTGCTTCCCCTCTCCTAAAATTACGCTTTCTTCATCAAAATCTCCGATCGGGCTCAACTTACCACAGCGTTTTGAAGACGGGATGAAAGACGATCTTGCCGAGTTTAATAACAATAACATGAAAATGATTTATTCCATTCCAGCTGTCTTATTAATGGGGTCATTGAAGATCATTTTTCCCCTCCTCCTTCCCGCGGACAGAAACCGTGCCATGACAGCAACACTGGGATTTCTATTTCAGAGCTGTGTCCAGTTCTGTCCTTTACTCACCAGAACACAGTGCTGTCTTTCCCCTCGCTACCCAGTGACCGCCACCTCTGGGGACCACTTCCCCATCTGCCGAACCATCGTTCTTAGGTGATGTTACTTCCCTAAAAGCTTACTTGGCAAGAAAGTTCTTTCTACGGTTGGAGATAAGTGTTTTACCATTAAAGCCATTTGCTGCAATTGCTTGTAAATAGTGTTTCTGACCTTGGAAGTTCGAATCACTTCCACTAACTTCAACTCCAATTTAATCACTAGATGAAGTTAGGCAAGATTCTGGAGCCCATTCCCCAAGAAGGCAAAATTTTTTTCCTTCAAAATACGATTCTAGGCACTTGTCAGGCCTTTATGTTTAATTTCCTTCCTCCAAGTTTATCAATCAGTCAGTTATATTTATTGAGCGCTTTCTGTGCACAGAGCACTGTACTAAGTGCTTGAAAGAGTACAATGTAACAGACACATTCCCTGCCCACCACGAGCTTATAGCCTAGAGGACTTTCTCAAGTCCTCTTCCACTTGTGAGTCCAAAAAGAGCAATTAAAAATATTTGACTGTTTAAGAAAAAAAATCCTCAAATGATTTTTCAGCATGAAATCTCTTCCAGCCATCCAAGCTTGCCGAGTGGCAACTTCAGGCACTTGAAGTGTTCTTAGGTTTTATACATTACTATTCCTAGCATTAGAACAGTGCTCAGTGCTTTGAACAGTGCTTGGCACATAGTAAGCGCTTAACAAATACCATCATTATTATATATAACTCATCTTGGTTTCAAATGACTGAAAACTATTTTCCTAACAGAACAACAACTTTGGAACTTCCCTTTCAATCCTGGAGAAGTCACTCTACTGCAATTAAATTCACTCATTTTACAAAACCCATCCTTACTTAGAGTGGAAGTTTCTGCTCCACTCAAGATCTGTTAAGGGCACAGTCCAATCAACTCTCAATTATTCAGTCTGTGGATTATCCAGGCCTCTTGCTCTTTCCTCCTTTTCTCCGCATCATCTCCCTACGCATTAGCAACTCCATTAGAAGGAGGGGAAGCAGGAGGTCTGTTAAATGTTGCTTGCTAGAACCTTTGTTAAAAATTTGGTGAGGTGGGATGGGATTTTCTAGGTTTACATGAGGCTTGGGAATTTATAATAACATTATTAATAGTAATAATCATAATTGCGGTGTCTTCCTCTCTCTCCGTAACTCCCCTCCCCCCCCCCCGACTGTAAACTCACTGTGGGCAGGGAAGGTGTCTGCCAGCTCTATTGTTCTCTCCCAAGTGCTTAGTACAGTTCTCTGAACATAAGCGCTCAATAAATACCACTGATGATGATGATGATGAAGCAACATGGTGTTGTGGATAGAGCACGGGCCTGGGAGTTGGAAGGTCATGGATCCTAATCCCAGCTCCGCCATTCATCTGCTGCGTGACCTTGGGCAAGTCATTTCACTTCTCTGGGCCTCAGTGACCTCACCTGTAAAATTGGGATTGAGACTGTGAACCCCACGTGGGACAGGGACTGGGTCCAACTTGATTTGCTTATATCTACCCCAGCGCTTAGTAAAGTGCCTGGCACATAGCGCTTAACAAATACCATCATCATTATTATTATTAAATTGACTATCCCTCTGGACTGTAAACTCATTGTGGGCAGGGAATGTGTCTGTTTATTGTTGTATTGTACAGTGCTCTGCAAACAGTAAATGCTCAGTAAATCTGAGTGGATGAATTGAATGAATGAATGAAGTAAATAAAATGTGCCTTATTTAAGGCATCAGTCTTTCCTAAACTATCTTTCCCTTTCAGAATCCTTCTGGCAAGGAAAGAGTATACATGACCTCGACTATTCCACAGAACAACTTTTTCCACGCTGTTTTACCCTAAGAGGCTTGGAATCAGAGGTCAATTTGGGACAAGCCTGAGCAATCAATTGGTGGAGAGCGATAAGAGTACTAACACAGGAAAGAATCTAGGCATCTTGCAAATAACATTAATTGTACTTTTAAATTACAGTCGCCACTATTAAAGGCAAAATTAATCATTTAGAAATGAATATGTGCATGTTCATTTATCTTTCTGCAGCAGAACGAATGGCAATTCCTGTCTAACTGTAGTTTACCAACAGCAGACAAATGATTTCATCAGTGTGAGTGACGATTTCATCCCACCCACATTAAAATAAGCAGAAATAACTTCAGCCTGATCATTATCCCAGGGTAATTTAGAACAAACTTAATCTGTTATGTTAAAAAATCCCAAAGTAATTAAATACATTTTTTATTACCTTGCTTTCCATTAGTCATTTTATGTGGTCAAGATCATATAAATTCAATAGTTTTGACTTGATGAGGGAAATTGGAAAATTTGGTAATTAAACTCAAAAACCCGTGGTATTTGAGAGAATATTCTCCCCTTTTATTTAAAACTGTCTGTTGAGACAGGCCTTTTTTCAAGGTTAAATAAAATTGGTAAAAGCCCCGCATCAAAGAAAATTTGGAGTTCAGAAGTGCCCTTTTTGAGTCATTATTTTAGAAAGGGATTTTATGGTCATGGGGATCTGTTATTAAATGGTTCAATTATATTGCATGTATCTATCAATGTACAGGGAAATGACTAGTGACATTATTTTGAGATTGTTGAATTTTAATATCTATCTTTATCCCCCCCCCCTGGTTTGGGGAAATGCGACCTTTGCAGTAGAATAACACAAGCCCAGGAAAGAAATTTGACCTAACAAAATAGGAAGCCTAAGAAATACACTCCTCCAACCTTGAAGATACCTCAGTGAAAAGAAACCCTGCATGATTTTTGATATCAACTGCTCTCACCTTTTCTCAGCAGGGATCGTTGTAATCAACAACTGAGCGTGTGTATTTGTAGAGAAGACAGTTTTACTGCAGCATTGGCTACATCCAAAACAGAGTCTTGTGGAATAAGAATAATTATGTTAAGCCCTTACTCTGTATCAAGCACCGTTCTAAGCGCTGGGGTAGAAACAAGCTAATCACGTTGGACCCAGTCCCTGTCCCACATGGGGCTCACAGTCAATAACCGGAGGAGGAAAATGGAGTGAACTATCCTTAAATTTTTGAATTCATTTACAGCATTCATTCTTAACAATGATCTTATTTTTCTTTCTACCCCTGTTAAGACCAGGTATTTATTATTTGTGTCTACTCTAATGCATAATATAGCGCTTACGACAGAAGTGCTTAACAAGGACCGTATCAATTCATGTCACACAAAATGGACCCAAATCTTCCTTTCCCTCAGAACGGGCTTACTCACATCGCAGGGGGTAGAAACTGTCCTGCAAACGGGCAAGAGCACAACTCAATTCAGTTTGATTCAACTGCATTTATTAAGCATTTAGTGGGTGCAGAGCACCGTACTAAGCGGTTGGGAGAGGACAAAATAACAATAAACAGACACATTCCCTGCCCACAGTGAGCTTACAGTCTAGTGGAAGTACTGAGGGGATGAGAGTGGGGTGAAGATCAGGTGTCCGGTGGGTTCAGATCCAAGTTCAGAGACAATGTCATGTCTTTCTCCCCATCTAGACTGTAAATTCATTATGGGCAGGAAATGTGTCTGCCAACTCTGTTGTACTGTAATAATGACGATGGCATTTGTTAAGCGCTTACCATGTGCCAGGCACTGTACTAAGCACTGGGATTGAAACAAGCAGCACGGCCCAATGGCAAGAGCATGGGCTTGGGAGTCAGAGGTGTTGGATCCTAATCCCGCCTCCGCCACTTGTCTGCTGTGTGACCCTGGCAGAATCACTTAACTTCTCTGTGCCTCAGTTACCTCATCTGTAAAATGGGGATTGAGACTGTGAGCCCCAAACGGTACAACTGGATCACCTTGTATCTACCCCAGCGCTTAGAACAGAGCTTGGTACATACTAAGCACTTAACAAATACCATGACTATTTTTATAAGCAAATCAAGTTGGACACAGTCCCTGTGCCATGTGGGGTCAAAGTCTCAATCCCCATTTTACTAAAGAAGTAACTGAGGCACAGAGAAGTAAAGTGATTTGCCCAAGGTCACACAGTACACAAGCGGTGGAGCCAGCATTAGAACCCACGACCTTCAGACTCCCGGGGCCTGTGCTCTATCCACTGCGCCATGCTATACTCTCCTAAGAGGTCAGTACTTTGCTCTGTATGTAGTAAGTGCTCAATAAATACCATTGATGGTGATTGATGACACAGGAAGGAGGAGGGGAAAGATGCCTTAATGGAACTGTAGGCTCAGCCATTTCCAGTGTGGGGAAGATGAATTCATTGTTCACCTAAGAAAAACTGATTTGACAACAACATTAAAGTGGATGCGGCGGAATGCCAAAATAGATTTATCACACCTGCTAAACTCATTTCTGAATAGAATTTACATAAACAGCTTCATCGCATGTACTCTGCGATGTTGCCTCTGCCGATCTCGTTTTATCAAGACACTCGCTGAGATTAGTTGAGGGGGAAAAAAACGCAGTAAAATGGGTTTTAGTGTTGATGATGAATCATTCGCAAGAGCTCTCAGCTTTGGTTTACTCCGATTGCTGTTTAAGGAAACAAGCCCCCAATAAACTCGTTTCACCTAAGTCTTCAAGAGAGAATTCTCTGCGCTGAAATCCACGAAGCAAACCAACTAATTCCACAAGCAATGAATATGCATAAAATGAAGAGGTTCGAGAAATACAGCTCAGGGTAACTAATAACCAAGTTTGGGGAGGCAGAGAAGAAGAAACCAAAAGTCCCATGGTTGCTTCTTGAATTAAAGCATAATAATAATATTGAAGATGATGCTGGTATTTAAGTGCTTATTATGTGCCACGCACTGTTCTAAGCCCTGGGGTAGATAAAAGATCACCAGGTCCCACCTGGGGCTCACAGTTTAAGTAGGACAGAAAAGAGATATTGAATCCCCATTTTGCAAATGAGGGAACTGAGGCACAGAGAAATAGAGTGACTTGCCCAAGGTCACACAGCGGGCAACGATGTGATAAGAACCCAGGTCCTCCGACTCCCAGGCCCGTGCTCTTTCCAGGAGGCTACACACTGCTTTCCTAGAGGTGAAAGAAGGCAGAGCCAGAAAGTAGTAGTTATATTTACTTAGTGCTCACTGAACACAAGACAGCAAGGTTAGGCTTTTTGAGTCACTTAGTCACCCCACCTAGGGACAAATGTGGTTGTTAGGAAGCTGAAGACAGGACAACTTAGCTCCAAAACAGGGAAAAACAATCTGACGGGATGTTGGGAAGAAAAGAGTCGGAGATGAACGGGAAAAGTATCGGCGGTGAGGAAAAAAGATAAGAATTAAGGGACAGATGAACCGAGTTCCTTTCTGGCCCTTAGTTGAAGGACTGAGACCGTAAGCTCTAGACATACCCATTATTGGCAAGGAGGTCACTGGTGTCTTTAGAGGGGGTGGTTCCTACGGAGCAAAAGGGACGGAAACCAAATCAAGGAGGGAATTGGAAGAGAGGAAGTTAAGGCAGAGGGTGGAGTCAAGGAAAGGGCTTTTTTAGGATAGGGGATTCATGAGTGTGTTTGAGAGCTGTGGGAAAAAGCCACTGGAAAGCGAAAATGGTGGTCAGGGAGGCAAGATGGGAGGGGTCTTCGGCAAACACACTTAAGGCATCAGTTTTCAACATATAGCGGCAGTGATAATAGTAATGGTATTTGTTAAGTGCTTACTATGTGCCAGGCACCGTACTAAACTCTGGGGTAGATATAAGATCAGTACCCATCCCACACAGGGCTCACAGCCTCAATCCCCATTTCACAGATGAGGTAACAAGTCCAGAGAGGTGAAGTGATTTGCCCCAGATCACACAGCAACCTAGTGGCAGAGGCGGGATTAGAACCCACAACCTCCTGACTCCCAGGTTCGTGCTCTATCCACTTGGCCACGCTTCTGCAGCCTTCTCTGTCAGGTGTCAAAGCTCTTTATCTTTTTTGAGCAGAGAAGCAACCGGCTTCTCAGAATCTGCTCTCGATAGGCAAAATCCAGGCTGTAGAAAGTGAATGATTTTGTTTCTACCCCCTCCTGTTCTTCCAACCCTCTTCTGAGAAAACACGGGGAAACTTTCTTTGCTGGGTCTTCTGAGGTTGCAACCCCAGTTAAGACCTGAATTTTTCATTCCATCCTTTCTACCTTCAGAAAATGGACATTCCAGAGACAGAGTCAGTGCCCTGCTCTGACTCTCTTGGTCCGAGTTTAAGATCTAGAACGAAACTTTCTCGAGAAAAGACTGTAAGGAGGGGGTGGTGCTTCTCGGCTACTCGCAGAAGCAGCGTGGCTCAGGGGAAAGAGCACGGGCTTGGGAGCCAGAGATCACGTGTTCGAATCCCGGCTCTGTTAGCCGCGTGACTGTGGGCAAGTCACTTTGCTGCTCTGTGCCTCAGTTCCCTCATCTGTAAAATGGGGATGAAGACTGTGAGCCTCATGTGGGGCAACCTGATTACCCTATATCTACCCCAGCGCTTAGAACGGTGCTCTGCACATAGTAAGCGCTTAACAAGTACCGACATTATTACCCTAATAGAACTGAGCCAGTTCTGACGTGTGGTGGGAAATAGTTCTGGAGCTCGAAGATGGGTTTTGAATATCACAAAAAAATACAACACACACACAATAGTTGTATTTTATAAATATCAGCAAAATGTTTAAATATGATAATTTAATGTAAACCAAATCTTCAAACATCACTTAACGTTGTAACGCAATACAGGTCATTTCTGCAATGGACACGGCTACCCTCACAGGTATCGAGTTATTCATCACGCCTTAATAAAGGGCACTACCTCTATTCACACTGGTTATCAGCAAATTAATCATTTTATTGGTTTGCACAAGACACGATTCATTATTACATTCAAAGCAGGCAGCTTGGAAATCTGCCCATTCTGTAGTCCCCAAAAGTTATGGTAAACACGTTCAGAGGTAAGGCTGTTAATCCTACTTTCATATTTACCGCAAAACAATTCATTCAATTTAGATACAGTTGTTTTAAAAAAGGAAGTGAATATATCCTGCAAAAATAAATCTTTATAAAAACCACTAAAAGGCAAATGGAATATCAATTAGATTGCAAAGGCAGAAACATTAAACATATCGCAAGTTGAAGACACGCCTTAATTTCAGTAAACGTTAGGAAACTCCAGTCTACAAAACTGCACCTCCATTTCCAAATAGGACGGGTAATACCTTTTTGAAAAAGAAAATAATTGCATTCATTTTTACATCAAGCAGGGATTCTTTTATTTTCCTGTTGCCAATTTCCACTTTTCTTCTCTGAGTTCTCTGACTAATCATAGAATGAAAGGCTCTCTGACAACAGAATGGTCAGTGTAAACAGAGGGCAAACATTAATTGTGCCTGCAAACAAGTGAAAGGGAAAAAGTAGATTCCCACTCAGGAATCTAAAATGCTTAAAATGCATTAACAGATTTAATTGGACATGAATTTAGTGATCCAATATTGAATGTCTCATCACTCGTCTCTTGGACCTGCTTTGGTTCAAATAAGGTCCCGCCAGTCATTAAGTTCAAATCCAAAAGGCGCGTTGCCCTTCTACCCAAAGAGCGGTCATTAGATTGGACATTTTGATTGCTGCCCATTCCAAGAAGTCCAAATCGGAGGGAATAAACTGACTGGGCCAATCTCTCGTTCACTGACCACGCTCAGTCAGCAGGAAAATGCTCGATGACCATCCAAGTTAAGGTAACAAGCCTTAACCTTGTTCTTCTAGGCCTTGTGATAAAGCAGCATGGCCCTTCTAGAAAATGTCTTCCCAAACTCCAAAGCAGTCTGTTCCCCTTTTCAAACATTTTCTTTAAGAATCCCCAGCCATGTGGAGAAAAACCATTAGAATGGGTTCTCGTGAGTCCGGTTGGATCCAGGAATACACCGGACATTTCTCAGAGTGGAGCACATTAATAACAACTCTCTTTTCCTCAGAGCATGCAGATTCTCTCTGCTACCTTTGTACTGTGCTCTCCCAAGCGCTTACTACAGTACTCTGGACACAGTAAGCGCTCAATAAATATGACTGACTGAATGAATGAACCTACATTTCAGTTACTGGGACAATCTACCAATTTGGCAAGTTTTCATTAGAGACAGACATATCTTCAGTCCTGATAAATCATTCCTTGTGACACCAAGTCGGGGAGGTGGGATGGGAAGACAACTGGAATTCCTGACAGCAGGGTGTAAAAAGCTTCCAGTCAGCACATCGTGGAAACGCAATCCCATCCATCGGTAAAGAACCCAGCTGCCGGGGGTGGGGGTGGGACACGGGGGGAGTTGGCAATTGTTTTCCCTTTATCTGCTATCCTGGGGAGAGGTGGGGGAGAATGGATGGGAACAAACCCCCCCCCCCCCCGATAGACTATGAGCCCTTATTTTATATTTATCCTCCACCCTATGTAAAACATAACAAAACCCAGTAAAGCCCCGATCGTGAGCCACACGAGAGCTATTAGTGGGATTTTAGTTTACTCCTGGCATTCAGGATTTTGCAACCATTAGAAAAATTCTAGTGCTCTAATTCCTTAACATTTAGCTAAGCAGGTAACCGACAGGAATCTTGAGGGGGAAAACATCCTACCCAAACCTGTTTTAAAGGTAATTTTCTTCCAGAATTCCTGCTAGTTTTTTTTTTTTAAGGGTAGGAAGGAAAAAGAACGAGTGGCAAAGGGAAGAGGGGGGAAAAGATGGAAAATACGAGTCGAGCAGTGAATCAGCAATGTTTCTGTGTGACTCGTTTCTCTCTAAGTCCATTTCGGGACATTAGACCTCTGCAAAAGCCCAAAAATGAACATAAGTCATAAAAGAATACTCAACAACACTGTTTGGTTCTTAACCACAGAAGTCTGAAATGTGATCAATGACTGTTTTGCTTTCTAGGTCAAAAGGGTTAGCACTTTATCATGCATTGCTCTCTGTACAAAACCTTTCCAGATACCCACGTGCATTTTTCCTTAAAAAAGTTAGGACAGAGTAGAAGAGTGTGAGTAAGACAGCCACCTTGGGAAGTTCTGCTGCTTAACCGATTTGGTTACTCACTGCTTTTTATTTTGCCAACACCGTTAAGGCTACGTTCTGAACCTCCTGAACTCTAGGCTGAGTATACCACAGAAGATGATCACTTCTCAAGCCGGTCACAAGTTCTCTGTTAATCACTCAGTGGTATTTGAGTGCTTACTGTGTGCAGAGCACTGAGCTAAGCGCTTAGAAGAGAGTTGGAAGACATATTCCCTGCCCAGAGCGAGCTTCCAGTCTAGAGGACGAGCATCCGGTCCAGTATTCCGCTGGTACTTTTCTAGCCGCACTTAAGCTTTCCGTGTTGGCACCCCCTTAGACGTCGACCAGCAAAACATACGCCTAGGAGATGGTACTTAAAACGAAAACAAAAACCCAAGAAGACGACGAGGGCCCCCCAAAGGGGAAGTGGTGTGTCGATAAAGAGTCCAATAAAATATGGAAATGCACGAATAAGCAACGATAAAGTGCGGCAAAATTCGTTAGTGTTTGAAAAGTAGCTAGAGACGTGGAGATTCTTCCCGCCTTCATTTGGCACCGGGTCCCAGGGGCACCATGGGAATGGAGTTGGCCGAGCTGGAGTTCATGATGTCCTCGTACTGGGGCGGCGGGTCTAAATGGTGTTCCGTTTCGCTGCGCCGGAGACCCAACTCCCCGGTGGCTTCCTCGTACGAGGGCGGTGGGTCGCAGTTGGAGAGGCGGGTGGAGACGGAATCTGAGCGCCCAACTACGTATCCCAGAAATCCCGGCGACAACCCGCTGCCGTCGAACAGGTCTTCCTGCGGGGAGTGAACGATGCCGAGGTGCTGAGGGAGGGGTCCTCGGCTATCGGTCAGGGCCGCCTCCCCCACGGCTTCGAGGCCATCCCGACGCCTGTACACCGTCTGTCTGCGGGTTTTCTTTTTTAAGAGGTACCTCCAGGTTACGAATATGACAATGAGGATGACGAAGAGGCCGATGATTAATGGAAATGCCAGGTAAAATGGATACCAGTTACTTCCTCTGTTACTCTCTCCCTGATGTCCTTTTGTGTAGGCATTCCAGAACTCCTTCTACAAACAGCAAGACAGAATAAATCAGAAACTAAGAGGGTAACGGGGACAGATGAAGGAGACCTACCTTTCGTCTTCACCGGGAAGACAAAACCGAGGTCTTCCGGATTTAATCTCTCTGGGGAGGAATCAGAAACGTGTATCTACTCCGGCGCCTGGTGTACATACGGCTTGGCACGTACTGAGCGCTTAACAAATATATTATTATTCTTGTTGATCTCCTTGCATTTCCCTTACTGTTTGGGAAGGACCCATTAGTTAGGGAAATCTTTGCACTGCAAAACTGAACTGGGAGGATAAAAGGGACCTCCATCAAAAAGAGTGGTTTTAATACATTCGCTTCTATTTACCATAACCCCTACGCAAATCTCTGATCTGAACTGCTTCCTTTAAAATGCCCGAATAATCACCACAAACCACTGCTTAGCAAGCAGTTCTACTGTCTTTTCACTTAGTTGAGATTATTTTCTCAAATGGTAGATGCACGTTTGTGCCCTATTAGTGAGAATTATAGGATCCTATCCTATATACTTGCTCCCCAGCTGAGGAAAAAATGGCATCGATGATGGAAAAGTGAGGAAATGGAAAGTGGAAGGATGAAAGCCGCTTAAGAGTTATTTGGGATCCTGGTGCCTGACAGTAGGGCAAAACTGAATTAAGCCGTATGTACGTGTCTGGCAAACTTGGAAAGTGCACACTGAAAAGGCACACAAGCCCCTTTCATAGGTTTCAAAAAGAAAGGAACAAAAAGTAGCACAGGCATGCATCTGAAGTACAGCTTTCATTTTACAAATATTCATCCAAAATACCAACATCATGTGATAATATTGGCTGTTCAATTAATAAAAAGTCACCAATAGTGGATTTTTTTTATAATGAGGCTTCATTGTGCAAATACAAGTTTGGGAATACTATATATTAATGTACAAAATATCTAGGTAGGCACAATGTAAAAACAATTGAAGAAAACATAATAGGGGATTCTTATAAATTCTCTTTTTTTAAAGTAGTAAAAAATACGGTAAGCTTGGTATCATTTTACCAGTCTCTTTTAGTAAGTAAACACTAGATATCATTAGGTTTATCTTTCGTGCTAGTAATACACCTCAATTCTTGCAGGCAGGTTAGTTCACTGAACTAAATGTAATTTACAATGACTTCTGTCAGAAAAAGGCACAAGTTAGGATGACACCACAAGTTGTTGAAAATTAAGTATCTTAATGAGTCAGACCTGGGTAAAATTGTTAAATTTGTTGGACACGTCCAAGCACTATCACTCAATATGTTAAGGATCGCTTCTGTGGATTTTACTTTAAACCATCCGCAAGTGTGTACTTCTGCATTTTTTACTGATATGTGTTATCAGATAAGAGCTCCAGAAACATGGTATCTTTATCAATCAATCAAACAATGGTATTTATTGAGCGCCTCTTATGTGCAGAATTCTTTGCCAAGTGTTTGGGAGAATACAACACAACAGAGTTAGCAGACATGAAATATTATTTTGCATCGAACTGTCCTTTCAGAAAAGCCCCTTCCACTGATTCTGTATGCTCAATATTCTGCCCGGATCATTTTTCTAAAAAAAACCTTTCAGTCCACATCTCCCCATTCCTCAAGAACCTCCAGTGGTTGCTCTTCCACCTCTGCATCAAACAGAAACTCCTCACCATCAGTTTTAAAGAACTCAATCAGCTTACTCTCTCCTACCTTCCAGCGCTTAGTACAGTGCCTGGCACACAGTAAGCACTCAACAAATACCATTATTATTATTTTTATTACCTTACCTCACCGATTTCCTACTTTAACCCAGTCTGCACACTTCACTCCTCTAACGCTAACCTACTTTCGCTGAACCCTGAACTCGTCTCTCTCTCCCCCAACCCCTTGGCCACATCTTCCTCTGGCCTGGAACTCCCTCCCACTTCATATAATAATAATAATGATGGTATTTAAGCACTTACTCTGTGCCAAGCACTATTGTGACCGCTGGGGAAGATACAAGGTAAACGGCTTTTCCCACTTGGAGCTCAAAATCTTAATCCCCATTTTACAGATGTGATGACTGAGGCACAGAGAGGTTAAGTAACTTGCCCAAGGTCACACGGCAGACAAGTGGCGGAGCCAGGATTAGAACCCACATCCTCTGACTTCCAAGCCTGTGCTCTTGCCACTAAGCCAGGCTGCTTCTCTTCATATATGTCAGACCACCACTCTCCCCACTTTCATAGCCTTATTAAAATAATAAATCTTCCCAAGAGGCCCTCCCTGATTAAGCCCTCTATTCCTAATAATAATAATAATAATACTTATGGTATTTGTTAAGCATATAACAACGCTTAACATTTATTATAACATGGTATTATATTGTTATATTAAATGTTATATTGTTATAACATGGTATTTGTTACTCTGTGCCAGGCACTGTACTAAGTGCTGGGGTCGACAGAAGCAGATCGAGTTGGAGACCATCCTTGTCCCTTGTAGGGCTCACAGTCTCAATCCCCATTTTACAGATAAGGTAACTGAGGCACAGAGGAAGTGAAGTGACTTGCCCAAGGTCACAAAGCAGACAAGTGGCAGAGCTGGGATTAGGACCCAGGTCATTCTGACTCCCAGACCTCACTGTGTCAGGTTAATGCAAGAATATTTTGAATTGCAGGACCACAGTCATGTACAAGGGAAAGAAAAAATTCTCTGCTAATAGGTTGGGAGCTGGGAAGAAAGGGAAGAGTTTATGGCCAAATCAATTCCTTCCAAGCGAATTATCCCTTTGCTCTGGCACGAGTTCCTGTGATTCACAATAATTAATAATAATTATGGCACTTATTAAGCACTTACTATATGCCAAGCACTGTGCTAAGCACTGGGGTAGATCCAAGTTAATCAGGTTGGGCACAGTCTTTGCCCTACATGGGGCTCATACCCTTATCCCCATTTTACAGATGAGGTAACTGAGGCAAAGAGAAGTTAAGTGATTTACCCAAGGTCACATTTACCCACAGTGGAGCCAAGACTAGAACCCAAGTTCTTGTGATTCATTCATTCATTCATTCATTCAATCGTATTTATTGAGCGCTTACTGTGTGCAGAGCACTGTACTAAGTGCTTGGAAAGTACAATTCAGCAACAAATAGAGACAATTCCTAACCAGCAACGGGCTCACAGTCTAGAAGGGGGGAGATAGACATCATAACAAGTAAACAGGCATCAATAGCATCAATATAAATAAATGGAATTATAGATATATTCACAACATTAATAAAATATATAGAATAATGAATATATACATATATACACAAGTGCTTCTGGGCTGGGGGGTAGAGCAGAGGGAGGGGGTTGGGGTGATGGGGAGGGAAAGGGAGCAGAGGAAAGGGAGGGCTTAGTCTAGGAAGGCCTCCTGGAGGAGGTGAGCTCTCAGTGGGGCTTCGATGCGGGGGAAGTGTACTAGTTTGGTGGATGTGAGGGAGGGCATTTTGACTCCCAGGGCCGGGCTCTGTCCACTAAGCCACGCTGCTTCTATGAAGAACCTATTTCTTCTTTTGGGCTACATACTCCCCATGAACAAAACTGTCCCGGAGGGGTATCACATAGGGATCTGTTGGAGAAATTTTGTCTCCAAAAATGCATCACTTACTCCCAAAGCGGGCGATGTCATGTTTTGCACGTCGACATTTCGTTAGTCACAACCAACAACGCCCTCCTCCCCCACAACCAAAGCCCACTTTATTTTTATATCATTTCTCTTCCCAGAAGCCCACGGAGATTCACAAGCATCCTTTTAATTTTCCCCCAAAACGCCCTGAAGTGTGTGGCGGGGTAAGATGAAAAATTTGTCATGGACGCGGTCAGTAGCAAGAACACACAAATGGGCCTAAAAGCTTTTCCCTTTTGTTTCTTACGATGCTTCGGTTCATCTGAGGGAGAAGGACATAAATTCTGAATGTGGGCTTTCCATCTACAAAGGCTTCACTTGAGACTGAACTACGGCAATTCAAAATATCTTTGAACCAGTGCGACCCCGGCTTCACGTCACTGGGACAATGAATTTTTGAAGGGCTCTCGCTTTTTGCATAAGGCCAACGCAGTGGACCTCAGCCCTTTCAAAGAACAGGGCCGTGCTTTCAATCCAGGCCTGTAAAACTATCCTAGGCTTTCACAACTGAAGTGCAGCGTTGTCTAGTGGGAAGAACCAGGAGACCGGGAGTTGAGAGACCTGGGTTCTAGCCGGGCATGTCATATAAACTTCCCAGTGCCTCATTTTCCTCATCGGTCAAATGGGGGTAAAATACCCGCTTGCCCTCCTTCAGAGCGATGGGTCCAGTGTTACCCATTCATTCTTCATTCATATTGAGTGCTTACTGTGTGCAGAGCACTGTACTAGCACTTGGGAGAGTACAATGTAACAAAAAACGGACACATTCCTGGCCCAGAATGAGCTTACAGTCTAAAGGAAGAGACAGACATCAATAGAAATTACAGATATGTACCCCAGTCCTTTAGCACAGTGCTTGCTTGGCATCTAGGAAGGACTTAACAAAGACCATGATAATCGTTCATAATGATCATCATTATATGAGAAAAGGTCCTGAAGCCAGCGTCAGAAAATGCTACAGATCCACTGCGGAGCTTCCAACTCAACGGGCTCTAAACATTACTGAAAGTCCTTCGTAAATATTCTACTTCACAGTTAGAGCTATGTGACAAAAGCAGAAACTTTTTAAGCAATCCTGTCAGCTTTACCTTCATGACAATTCTAGAATCCACCCTTTCCTTCCCCTCCAAACTGCTGAATGTGTCTCTTTCTTGCTGTATTACACTCTCCCAACCACTCAGTACAGTGCTCTGCCTAGAGTAAGAGCTCAGTAAATACAACTGACTGACTGACTCCAAACTGCAACCAAGCTGATCTAAGCACTCGCCATCGCCTGCCTTAATTCTGGACTGTGAGCTCGTTGTGGGCAGGGCACGTGTCTACCAAAGCACCTGGTACGGTGCTATGCATCCAGTAAGTGCTCAAAAAATACCACTGATTATCTACTGCATCAGTCTCCTCACCATCCTACCTGCATCCCATCTCTCTCTTCTCCCGTAAGTACTTCCCTCTGTTGCCTGGACCATTCTGCTGAAAAACCATTCTCTCCACTTCTCAAAAACCTCCGATGGTAATCCAACCCGCACACTACACTTCTCTAATACCAACTGATTCTGTAACTTGACCTCATCTATCCCGCCATCCACCACTTGCCCTCAAGCCTGGAGCTCCTTACCCCTTCATATCTGACAGTCCACAACTCGCCCCCCCCCCCCCCTTCAATACCCTCTTAAAATCACATCTCCTCCAAGAGGTCCTCCCAGATTAAGCCCTTGATTTCCCCTAGCCACCCTTCCTTCCGTGCTGAGTATGAACTTGACTGCGTAATCCTTAAGCACTTGGATGCTCATCCCAGCCCCACTTACATAAATATTCTTCTACTCGACTATTTCCCCCTTCCTTATTTCACTGTACTGTCCGTCTCCCTCCGGCAGACTGTAAGCTTGTTATGGACAGGGATCGTGTGCCTACCAACTCTGTTGTACTGTACTTTCCCAAGCACTCGGTACAGAGCTCTGCACTCGGTAAATGGCTTATAAATTGCATTGATGGATTGATAATCATTATGAGAGAGTGCTCATTATATGCCAATGCCTGTACTAAAGTGCTACAATCACCTTGCTCCTTCCTACCTCACCTCACTGTTCTCCTGCTTCTACTGTTTAGTACAGTGCTTTGCACACAGTAAGTGCTCAATAAATATGATTAATAATAATGACCCAGCCTGCACATTTCACTCTTCTAATGCCAACCTTCTCACCGTACCGCGATCTCGTCCGTCTCGCCACCGACCTCTTGCCCACATCCTGCCACTGGCCTGAAACATCCTCCCTTTTCATATCCAACGGACCGTGACTCTCTCCACCTTCAAAGCCTTACTGAAGGCCCACCTCCTCCAAGAGGTCTTTCCTGATTAAGCCCCCCTTTCCTCTTCTCCCACTCCCTCCTGCATCGCCCTCGCATCCGGATTTGCTTCTTTTTTCCTCCCCTCCTTCAGCCCCAAAGCATTTATGCTCACAACCGTAATTTGCATATTTCTATTAATGTCTATATATAATATATATATATAATGTCTCCCCTCTATATTGTAAGCTCGTTGTGGACAGGGAACATGTACACCGACTCTATTATATTGTACTCTCCCAATAAGTTCGTACAGTACTCTACACACAACTTTTATTGCTATTGTTCTTGTCTGTCCGTCTCCCCCGATTAGACCGTAAGCCCGTCAAAGAGCAGGGACTGTCTCTATCTGTTACCGATCTGTCCATTCCAAGTGCTTAGTCCAGTGCTCTGCACATAGTAAGCGCTCAATAAATACTATTGAATGAATGAACGAACAAGAAGTGCTCAATAAACAAGACTGATTGGGTAGATATAAGATAATCATACGAGACCTCATTCTTGCCCCACACAAGGCTCACAATCTAAGAACAAGGGAACGACTGTTTATCCCTAGGATGGTCTAGCAGAAGTGTCTCTGGGTTGCTGTCTGGACTCTCTGGGCAAACACACAGGCAACTCTGCAGGTGAGACTTTGTTGAGTCACTATGAACTGACAGCCAACCAGCCTGGAAGCCGCATGTCCTAGTGGAAAGAGCAGGGGCCCGAGAGACAGGGGACCTGGGTTCTAATCCCAGCTCCGCCACTCGCCTGCTGTGTGACCAAGGACAAGCCACTTCACTTCTCTGTGCCTCAGTTTCATCAACTGTAAAATGGGGATTCAGTACCCATTCTCCCTCCTACTTAGATTCTGAGCCCCATGCGGGACAGGGACTATGTCTGATCTGATTAAGTTGTATCTATCCCAGTACATAGTAAGCGGTGAACAAATACCATTAAAAATAAAAATAGAAAAAAACAACAAGTCATGTGCCAATCTGGGAACCCAGAGCTTAATACTGTCAGCGATGTCTATTACATGCCCAGACAAAATACATGGAAAACCCAATCAACGAGACCACTATCTTTTTTTGAGGTTGTTAAAAACAACCGTGACCAGGCGCTTATAACCTTCATATCGAACTGACACCTAGACCCAGCACGGAAAGCCTAGAATTATTTACTCCTCCTTTCCGAGTACTATATATGATCTTGAATATTATTTTCACAATTACATTTGACAGTTTATAATCTGCATTCTATGAAGCTGGCAAGGCAGCAGAGATAAACAAAATTCACAGCTGTTCCTCTGCAGAGAGACAACATTTAAACCAGAACAATGAAACCTCACAAATCCAAAGAGGGGAAAATGAGATTTACAGATTCAGTGAAGAATAAATCGCTTAAGTACTCTTTATAATGCAGCCTCATGGCTGTAATATTTGTGTGAAAATGTTCTACAGGGCAGTGGGTGACAAGAAGTAGTCTGTTCCACTCCGAATCCCCCTACCTCTATATATATACTTGATGGGCTTGTGAGCTCATTGTGGGCAAGAAATGATCTGTTAATTGTTGCACTGCACTCTCCCAAGCACTCAGTACAGTACTCTGCACACAGTAAGCGCTCAATAAGTACTACTGAATGATTGAAGGAATAAATGAATTTTGTTGGAACCATGGTCTGATGAAAAGAACACGGGCCTGGGAGTCAGGCGGCCTGGGTTCTAATCCCAGCCTTCCTACTTGCCAGCGGGGTGACTTGCCCAAGGTCACTTCTCTGTGCCTGTTATCTCATCTGAAAAATGGGGACTACATACCAGTTCTGCCTCCTGCTGTGAGTTCAGCGTGGGAGAGGGGTTATGTCCAGTTACATTGTATTCACTACAGTGCTTCACACATTGTAAACACTTAAATACTACAGTTACTATTATTATTACATCATTTACTACAGTGAAGATCTTTGGATCATAATCAGCTTCTTTTTTGGCTGCAATAAAGAGGGATAAAAGAAGTAGGAGGAAAAACCATGACTGAAATACAATGAATTTCAGGTTAATGGAGCTCATTTAATTCTTCCATAACTGAAGCCTCCGCTTTCTCCTTAAACAAAGTCTTTGATCAGATCTACTCCTGAGCACCAAAACTGATGAGTGTTTTCCTTTGATTTCTTTTCCTTCACCAGCAGATATATGAGGAAAATGTTTTGAGCCACAGGATGGGGAAAACACCAAGTAAGAAGTGTGAAGAGACCATACTCTTGGCTCTTAATAAAAATAATAATGACTTTGGTACTTGTTAAGCACTTACTATGGCAGATACAAGTTGATCAGGTTGGACACAGGCCCAGGTCCTTCTGACTCCCAGGCCCGTGCGCTATCCACTAAACCATGCTACTTCGTTGCCCTTGGGGTGGGAAAAAGCTGGGTGATCTAGAGAAGATTAGGTTCTGTTTTCTTGTTTGTTTTTTCGAAGGGCATTTTTTTAAGCCAGGCTCTTTACTAAGCACTGGTGTAGATACAAACCAATCAAGTTGGCCACAGTCTACATCCTAGCTGGGGCTCACAGTCTTAATCCCCATTTCACAGATGAGGTAACTGAGGCATAGAGAAGCCAAGTGACTTCCCCACGGTCACATGGCAGACAAGCGGCAGAGCCAGGATTAGAACCCAGTTCCTTCTGACTCCCAGGCCCATGCTCTATCCACTAGACCACGCTGCTTCTCTCGTTCAGTCCTATTCCCAGCAATCAGTGATATGTTGGAACCAGATGCTAACCTTTCTGTCTCTTAGTTTCTCTAAGTGCTTACTTTATACGAACTCATAGGAATTCTGAGAGATTTTTGGATTAAAAAGTGAGAAGCACTTTGACTTTATCTAGAGGATTCTACGTTAATTGAAAGGGGTTACGATTTTAACAGTTTCTGAGATGGATGGAGGGGATTTGTGGTCTTCCTGTTGCCTAACAAACCCCAAAAGGTTGAGGAGTCTCTGACAAATGGCTCTGGACTCTTTTCTGAGTCAGCCTTCATATCACTTAATTATAATAACTGCTGATAACAATAATAATAATAGTAATTGTGGTACTGTGTAGTGGATAGAGCACAAGCCTGACAGTCAGAAGGTCACGGATTCTAATCCCAACTCTGCTACTTATCTATGAGATCTTGGGCAAGTCGCTTAACTTCTCTGGGCCTCAGTTACCTCATCTGTAAAATGGGGATTGAGGCTGTGAGCCCCACATGGGACAGGGACTATGTCCAACCCGATTTGCTTGCCTCCACCCCAGTGCTTAGCACAGTGCTTGGAAAATAGTAAGCACTCAACAAATACCACAATTATTATTATTACTATGTGCCAAACACTGAACTAAATTCTGGGGTAGATACAAGATAATCAGGTCCCCCATGGGGCTCACAGTCTAAATAGGAGGGAGAACAGATATTGCATCCCCATTCTGCAGATGAGGGAACTGAGGCACAGAGAAGTGAAGTGACTTTCCCAAGGTAACAGAGCAGGCACCACCTGGCAGAACTGGGATTAGAACCCAGATTCATACTCTTTCCACTAGGCCACTCTGTTTCCCAAAATGAAGCAAGCAAGTATACTCCTTGGGAGGTTACAATGTCTTTAATTGGGATAAATAAGGTCAGAGCTCAAGCAATTATGATATTTTTATTGGATAAAAAAGTGGTGACAGCCTCATTTTTCAAGAACCATGACTATTTTCTGTTTTAGAAAACCAATCAAATAGAGCACATCTAAAAGCAAAATATGTCCTGGCTTTTAATCAGTTAAGTAGGGTATACCCAAAATGTACCCAATTTCATGGTTTCCTCTTAGACATCAACGATTCTAGAGTCGGCCATGTCACAGCAGTGCTTCCAGAGCGTGAAAAGATCTACAACAATTATGCTAGAGTGTGACAAACATATAAATTCATAATTAAGCTTTTAGAGCAATTTAGACATTTTACAGAAGTCTTAAACACTTCATAAAATATGTAACAGAATGCAGCATCACTCTAAGAGCTCAGTAGTTTAAGATCCCATTAAAATTACCCCCCTCCCCAAAACGAATGTCTACTGAATGAATTTCAAGCTGGGAGAAAGTTGACAACCATTTCTTGGGGAAAAGACTATCTCTGCTAGAATTTCCCGAGGCAGGATTATAGCTAGGAAAATGAAATGCTCCGTAGAATACGAAAAACCGATTCGGAAGAATTTCTGATCTTCAGGTCTCTTTTGCTTTGATTCTTTACCTTAATCTGAAACCGAGGCCACAACATTTCTGAGACCCGAGGAACTCCATTTCTCTCAGAAAAAGGAATTGAGCACAGTATTAACCCTCACCCCAATCACTAGGGGAAAACAGTATCTCAAAACTGGCCAAATGAAGTTGGTTGAAAAAATGATTCGACCAGTGACCTCCTGGATTCTGTTAAGAGGCCAGTAGCTAAATCACTCCCTTCTGCATCGCCGTCTCACTCCCTTTGTTTTCCCCCAGTCCCAGCCCTACTGCACTTATGTACCCATCTGTAATTTATTTGTATTAATATGTCTCCCCCCTCTAGACTGTAAGCTCGTTGTGGGCAGGGAATGTGTCTGTTTATTGTTGCCTTGTACTTTCCCGAGGGCTCAGTACAGTTCTCTGCACACAGTAAGTGCTCAATAAATATGATTGAATGAATCTGAGAACTTCCTGTAGAGAGGACGGTGGATTAGACACTTCAGGAAGGGTTACAATCCAAGATGGATAAAGAGAAGTTAGGCTGGGACACACTCTGCTGACTCATTTAATGGAATTCTCCTCAACAATTAGCTACCAATGTCTCCTAAGCCGAAGGTCTCGATGGTCACGCTCAGACGGTTCCGGTCGCTCCCTCAGACATGTTAGGTATGCCATCTAATAATAACTGGGGTATTTTTTAAATGCTTGCTCTGTGCCAAGCACTCTATTAAGCGCTGGGGTGGATTCGATGCAATTAGATCGGGACACAATCCCTGTCCCACGGTGATCACGGTAAGCAGCAGGGAAGTCAGGTATTTCATCCTCATTTTTCAGATGAGGAAACCGAGGCCCAGGGAAGTTAATTGACTTGTCCAAGGTCACACAACAGGCAAGAGGAGGAGCTGGATTAGAACCCAGGACTCCGGCATCCGGGCCTGCGCTCTTTCCACTAGGCCACGCTGAATCCGTCTCGGGATGCCGGGAGGGGAACGTGTCTGTTAGACTGTTCTCTCCCAAGCGCTTAGAACGGTGCCCTGCACACAGTAAGCACCCAATAAATACGACTGACTGCTTGGAAGTATCAGTGACTGACAGTTTCCCGGGGTGAGCAACTTACAGTACACTCCATCCTCGGGCAGTGGCTTCATTTCCTGTGGTTTGAGAGGGTCTGAGAAGGACACGGGGCAAGTGGAGAGGCCGCCGTCACCTCTGACCTCTCTGACTCATCGAAACCTCAGGAAGCTGGGCTTTCCCGGCCAGCTCCGGGGAAGCTGGGCTTTCTCGGCCAGCTCGGGGACTAATTTGTCCCAGAGGCAGCTGGAGTCATAATGCGCACAATGGGAGTCTGGGGACCTGGAAGATTTAATCCATCAGAAACACGCGGCCTTAGCAGGACCTTGGCGGGGAATGTGTCTGTTCACTGCTAGACTGTACTCTCCCAAGTGTTTAGTACAGTGCTCTGCATAGAGTAAGCGCTCAATAAATACGATTGACTGATTGGTCAAGCCAGGAGGGGAGGCGGGGAAAAGGGGCCATTCGGGAGTGAGGCGTGAGTGGGAGAGGTACGAAAAAGAGAAACCAGAAACTAGAGATCTCTTAAGGAAAGCTGCCAGGAAAGGGAGAGTACTGTATTTTTTTCCTTGAGGCTCCAGATGGCTGAAAACTCCCATTTCTTCTGCAGGGACAGGAATTAAGCTCTTCACCATTGTTTTTTTAGTTGCCATTGTTTTTATTAGTTGCCATTGTTTTTACGAGATGTTCTTCCCCTTGACTCTATTTATTGCCATTGTTCTTGTCTGTCCGTCTCCCCCGATTAGACCGTAAGCCCGTCAAACGGCAGGGACCGTCTCTATCTGTTGCCGACTTGTTCATTCCAAGCGCTTAGTACAGTGCTCTGCACATAGTAAGCGCTCAATAAATACTATTGAATGAATGAACTTTTCTTAAATACGTGAAAAGGAAGTTGGCCGTGGCCATGGCTCGATCTCCGCTAATGCTCTCCAGACTGGTTTTACTCGTATTAATGTCTGTCTCCCCTCCTCTAGATTGTAAGCTTGTTGTGGGCAGGGGATGTGTCTGTTCTATTGTACTCTCCCAAGCGCTTAGTACAGTGCTCTGCACAGAGTAAGCGCTCAGTAAATAAGACTGACTGGCTGATTGACTGTAAGCTCATTACGGGCAGGGAACGGATCTGCTAATTCTGTTGCATTGTACTCTCCCAATCGCTTAATACAGTGCTCTGCATATCGTAAGCGCTCGATAAATATGATTGATTGATTTACTGATTATGTACGGCCTCCAACCTCACTCTGTTTCCCTGTGCCAACTTCCTGTTCCATCCAATAGCTCTTTGGACTTAATGGAGAGAGGAAGCAGGACACGCTCTATGAAGCAGTGTGGTTTAGTGGATAGAGTACAGGCCCAAGAGTCAGAAAGACCTGGGTTCTAATCCCAGTTCCCCCTCTTGTCTGCTATGTGACCTCGGGCAAGTCACTTCACTTCTCTGGGCCTCAACTGCCTCATCTGTAAAATGGGGATCGAGACTTGAGCCCCACATGGGACAGGGCCTGTGTCCAACCCGATTTGCTTGTATCCATCCCAGAGCTTACTACAATGAGTGGCACATAGTAAGCGCTTAACAAATACCATATTTATTATTATTATCATCATGTGAGGCAGGGACCAAATCCAACCTGATTAGCTTGCATCCACCCCGACTCTAATTACAGTGCCTGGTACGTAGTAAACACTTAAATACCACTGGAAATATGTGTATTTACACTGGACACTCCCTGTGTTGCCACAAAGATAGAAAACAAATCAGTGACTGTTGCTGTGATCAGCTCTTTTTGATACTGATTGATTACTGCAGTGAGTAGTACTTTTGGCAAATGATTTATTTTGGAACATGAGCATTAATGGCTTTCACATTCACAGTTGTGAAGTATAGTATTGGTTTTACTTTCCTTTAAAACAACCAAGCAGAAAAATAGTTCTCGGTTACTGGATTCTGTGGGTTCAAAAACTGCAGAATGAAATAACATGTATTTGGTAGATGACAACTCTATGAAACATTATTCACTGAATCGAAGCAGGTCTAAAATGGGCTAAATCAGTTGAGAGAAATTGGATCATTTCTCAAGGGCACCCTTGAGAAGACTAAAAATAATAATTGTGGTATTTGTTAAGCGCTTACTATGTGCCAGACACTGTAGTAAGTGCTGGGGTGGATACAAGCAAATCCTTTCTAGTTCTGCCACTGAGAAGCAGCATGGCCTAGCGGAAAGAGTAAGGGCCTGGGAGTCAGAGGACCTGGGTTCTAATCCCAGCTCCAGTACTCAGCTGCTGGGTCAACTTGGGCAAGGCACATGATTTCTCTGGGCCTCAGTTCCCTCATCTCTAAAATGGGGATAAGACTGTGAGCCCCATGTGGGACAGGGACTTTGTCCAACTTGATTTGCTTATATCTACCCCAGCACTTAGTACAGTGCCAGGCACATAATAAGCACTTAAATACCACAATTATCAGTTATTAATATTCTAAATAAGCTATGTTTTGGCAATCAATCATGGTAGTGCGTGAGGGGTTGCAATGAGAAAGAATCCCCAAGGTCTAAAAAATTCAGAAACAAAAATGATTTGGGGAAGAATTTCCATACATTTTTCAGTAACGAAAGGACAAAAACGGTTACACTGCTGTTATATTCCTGCAGACAGTTCCAAATATCCTTGTCTAGACAGCTAATCTGGGACTGCACAAGTCTCCTCTGAAATTCCCAAACACCCAGTGCTTTTTTAAGAAGTCATTACACACGAAGGCATTACAATAGAGGCACTGACATTCAATTTTGTCTCACTTTTACCCTCTCACTTTACCAAGCAACATTACTTACATACCACAAAGTAAACTGTCCTTTCGGCTCAATTATGGACAAACAGAAAGTTTATTTGGGGACACTCTGGACATGACTGAAAAGAGAACCAAAGTGATCATTTATACTCAAAAGCACATAAAATGAAGTTCAGCCACAGTTTGAAATTCATAGGCATTTTTAAATTGTGCCCCTTTTTTCCCCAGAAAGGGATGAGGGACAAAATCAATAGAATCTTTCGGTCTAGAACTCCCTACTGAAGCTTGGGTTGGTAGTTTAATTCAACTCATTACTGCTTCAGAGGAAAAGGCTGAACAAACCAAACTTTGGACCCCTCTCCCCTTTTAAATAATAGTCGCTAATCTACTCTAGGAAGAGTCTGCCTTTCTATCAAAGGCTTTGAAATGCATTTGGCAATCAGGCAACACCTCAGAGGAAACTCCCCAGAGTGATCTAATCTCTTTTCCACTAAGTGCATAAATCTTGAAAAAGAACCGCGAAAAGCTAAACTTCGCTCCACTACAGAGTTTTGGTGAACCCACCAGATGCAACCTTATTATAGGACCATATGATTTCCTAACCCCTTAACAGGCATCCTTATGCCTCCACAACTCTTAATAATAATAATGATGATGATGATATTTGTTAAGCGCTTACTATGTGCCAAGCACTGTTCTAAGCACTGGGGTGGATACAAGGTAATGAGGTTGTTCCACATGGGGGTCACAGTCTTCATCCCCATTTTCCAGATGGGGTAACTGAGATACAGAGAAGTCAAGTGACTAGCCCAAAGTCACACAGCTGATAAGTGGCAGAGCCAGGATTAGAACCCAAGACCTCAGACTCTCAAACCTGTGCTCTTTCCACTAAGCCCTGCTGCTTCGCTTATTAAAAGCTTCCATACATGCTGCTCTATGAAGGTGGAAGGGGCTGAAGAGACTAGGTTTTCTGACTGGCACAAATAGCTATGCTTTCAAATTCTTTTTTACAAAACTCACTCTTCCAAGTTTCTGGCCTTTCGAAGCTTCAGAGGTGATGGCGGGACAGAATAATCTCCCAAAGAGACTGAGCCACAGTCCAGCCTCAGCGATCTGAAAAGCAGTAGATTCAATTCACTTGTACTGAGCACCTACTGTGAGCAAAGCACTGTACTGAGTGCTTGGGAGAGTATAATGTAACAAGAAACAAATGCATTCCCTGCCCACAATAAGCTCACAGTCCAAAGGGAGAGGCAGATATTAATATACATAAATCAAGCAGAGCAAGACTAACTGTATAGCTGCCTATGCAGCGTGGCTCAGTGGAAAGAGCCCGGGCTTGGGAGTCCGAGGTCATGGGTTTGAATCCCGGATCTGCCACTTTTCAGCTGTGTGACTGTGGGCAAGTCACTTAACTTCTCTGTGCTTCAGTTACTGTAAAATGGGGATTAAGACTGTGAGCCTCACGTGGGACAATCTGATTACCCTGTATCTACCCCAGTGCTTAGAACAGGGCTCTGCACATAGAAGCGCTTAAATACCAACATTATTATTATTATTATTATTGGTGAGTAGGTTGGTTTCTTTCCACAGCTCTCCCTGCCTCCGCATTATAGCTTTAGACCCTGTAGGAACAAAGACTTCTTTTTCCCCCCTACTTTCCCGTTCTGAGGTAAGGAAGAGGAGCAAAAGATAAGCTAGAGCGAGTCAAACAAGAAAGTTCACTGCAGATTCGCCCCACTTACATAGAGTGGTGAGTGATGGCTTCTGCATCCCTCTTTTCCCTCACGTTTCAAAATGGAGGAAGTCCTTTAAAGGAGGATGTCACGATTATCACGGCAGAACACAGAATTTGAGGAATCACGGAATTGCCGCTGGGGAATCCCGAATTTGCTTTCCTACAACACTTACTGTCTTTGCATCGTTTTCAAAAGCTTCCCTGGCCTCTTCGTAGTTACAGACTTCTTCTCTGCATTCACGTTCAATGTTCCCCTGCCTTATTTCTTCTAAAAAAGTGTTAGCTCTCGGATATCGCTTCAATACATTGTTGGCTCTCTTTTCGCTGAGGAAAACTAAAAATATAAAGGAAGAGAGAGGGACATTAAAAACAAATGACATGGATTGATAGTTTTTTGTAATATTCAAAATATAAACTGGTGTTTGCTTTTAAAGATTTAATAATAATCGCGGCATCTGTTAAGTGCTTACTCTGTGCCAGGCACTGGACTAAGCGCTGGGGTGGATACAAGCACATTGGGTTGGACATCGTTCTTGTCCCACATGGGGCTCACAGTCTAAATCTCCATTTTACAGATAAGGTAACTGAGGTACAGAAGTGAAGTGACTCACCCAAGGTCACACAGCAGACAAGTGGCGGAGCCAGGATTAGAACTCATGACCTTCTGACAACCAGGCCCATGCTCTCTCCACTATGCCACGCTGATATTTATCGAAACATTACTGAGGGCAAAGCAGTCAAGTACTCAGTATCAGAAAAGCAACACAAACATTCTCTACCTCCTAGCAGCTCTTTACAAGAGCTAAAGACAGTACTATGGTATTCACTGTTACTAATATTTATTTAGCACCCACAATAGCTATAATAAGGTACTAGACTATCAATCAATGGCATTTATTAAGCACTTACTGTGTGCATAGCACTGTGCTAAGTGCTTGGGAGAGTACGTGTTCCCTGCCCACAGTGAGAGGGGGAATATAAAGCGAATTAAAGGCAGTCCTTGTTGTTAAGGAGTTCCCAATCTAGGATGGGGAGGAAAGGCTGGGAGAGATAAATGCAGAGAAAATGAGCAATTTTATATTTGAAAAGGGGCTATTTGGCAGGAATGTGATGATCTGTAGTTTCTCCTAGTCCCCAACATTCTTGCTGGAAACCAACTGCAGGCCTGGATATGTTTAGGAAAAAAAATATATATTTCTACAACACAAAAGCTTGAGGAAAGACCCTCTCGGTCTTTGAAGGTATTTTGTGTCTCGTCTCAATTATGAGTCTACCGGGCAGGGGCTGCGCCATAACTATGTTCGGTCCAGCTGGAAGTTTCAACACAGTAGTCAAAATGACTATAGCCATTAATATGTGCAGGTACACAAGCCCAGGAAATTATCTATCACATAGTCAGAAATCTTCAAAGCCCTTCTAAAATCACACCAAATCCTCTTCCTCAAGTTAATTTCTCACCTCCCCACTAGTGCCTCTTCAGCACTTTTGGTTTAAGACATTACTAGAATTGCACGAGATGAATCTCAGTATGAGAAGAACAGCACTTAAGAATGCATAAACAATGTATGGAAATTTTGTATTTTATTTTATTGAACGTTTACTGTGTGCACAGCACTGTACTAAATGTCCAGGAGAGTGCAATATAAGAGTAGGAAGATATGTTCCCTGGAGCTTATAGTCTAGATGGGGAGAAAGAGGTTACTATAAATAAATTTACAGATAAGTACTCATTCCAACGAATTTATCGAGCACTTATTTTGTGCAGAACCCTGTACTAAGCATTTGGGAGAATACAATACAACGGTAAACAGACACATTCCCTGTCCACAGCGAGCTTACAGTTTAGACCCTCATAAATGCTGTGGGACTGAGGGAATAAACGGAGCAAATCCTTTTGAAGAACATTAAACTGTTTCTGAGCTATGTATTTTATACCTACCCAGCATTTAGCATAGTATAGCTAATTGGAGGGCTTGTCTGCTTCTGCTTTTGTATCCTGAAACTCTTCTTCACAAAGAAAACAAGGTTTGCCTTCCCTCTCCATCCTTATCTCGCAGAGGTGTTACTAGGATATGTTACAAAAACTAAATGTGATTTTAAATTTGGGGGAGGGAAACCACTAAATACCAGCTGATAGCCGTGAAACGTACAATTAATAGCATAGATCAGGGGCTATTAACTCAACGGTCTGGAATCTTAAAAATCGACAGAACATTGTCAAATGATTATCTTTCACAATTTCTCTCTTTCAGCTGCCGATTTACCCATGTAGAGTACTGTATTAGCACTGGCCAGCTGTATTCTGATTGTTTTGTTTTTGATGTCTCGCTATGCTTTGACAGTGCTTTCCTTGTGAAATGCTGCTGTTGATCTTGGACTGGAACTTGCCTTAAACGGGTGGAGAAATAATGAAGCTAGCTAGGCCACCTGATCCATCCAGAACAAAGAGGAGAAAAAGCCATTTCCTCATCCTGTTATTTAACCAGCACGGTTGGGTTAAACATATTTCTAATAAATACATTCACTGGCTGGCGATAATGTGGGGAGAAAGAAGGTATTTTTCTAGCCTAGAAACTTGCATTTGGAAAGTAGGGCCAAAGAAAGGGATGGGAGAGAGGAAAATATTGAGAAAATTGTATCACGAATTAGGTCTCAAAGAGTCCAGTCCAGGGGCTTTACTGTTGTAATTGCACCAGGCTTTCTGGAATGATGCAAAATGAATCCTTTGTTTTCTATTTCAAGGGTTTTTTTTGTTTGTTTACTGCAAATTCCCAGGTTTTTCTTTCCTATTTTCACTTTAATTTTAAAGGAATCCAGTTCAGTACGTTTGCTGAAATCCTCAATTTACAGGACCACCTTCTGTTGCATGAATACTTCGGAGACCCAAGAAGAGTGGGCTTCTGGATCTTATTTCTGATCATTGGGAGTCAGAATTCCCTCCCCTTCACACTCCTCTCCCACTCACTTTCCGAAAAGGATATTTTTAGCCTATCACCTCGCCCAGAAAAAATTGATACGGTAGAGTAAAAATTGAAAACAATATCCTTAACCATAATGTATGGACTCACAACAAAATCTGAAGTGTCAACCTTAAAAAAATGTGTTCATGTACAAAAGATTAGCGTTGTGAAGATGAGGAGAAAAGTTTGGAGGGGGCTATGAAGCCTAGGGCCCATTATGTAAGACTTTCAAAATATCCCAGCTCTTAGCAGGAGAGAAATAGCCAAGCCAAATGATGTGTTAACAGCAAAAGGGTTTCTTGGAATAAGAGTGAGTAAAATGCTATTAAGTCACAGCCTAAAGGAAGCAGTGTATATCTGAAAGTCAATAGTCTTAAAAAATAAAATCCACAAGGCAACAGGTCTTTGGCCACTTCTCTGAGTTACTGAAAGCTAAACCCCTGACTTTTCAACAGCCCTTAAATTTTCAACAGAAGACTTTTTCTACACCTGGAGGAGTTTTTAAACCAAGTGGATCCATTTACTACCAGGCATCACAAGTGAGCTAATTTCACTACGGAAAAACTGGGGGGATAGCATTTAGTTCTGATACTGATGAAAATCTTTGGTTATGGTTTCTCAGGTGCACTCTCGTTCAATAGCTCCATTTTCTCTAGGTATGTTGCTCGTCCACAGTGCGTTGCCAGCACTAAAAATGACTCAAAATCATCTGCATGCCTTCTCCTTTTGGTGCCTCAATGATAATAATAATAACGATAATAATGATATTTGTTAAGCGCTTACTACGTGCAAGGCACTGTACAAAGCGCAGGGGTGAATACGAGCAAATCGGGTTGGATGCAGTCCCTTTCCCACAGGGAGCTCACAGTCTTAATCCCCATTTTCCAGAGGAGGTAACATGCCCAGAGAAATGAAGTGACTTCCCCAAGGTCACACAGCAGACAAGCAGCAGAGCCAGGATTAGAACCCCGGACCTTCTGACTCCCAGACCTGTACTTTATTCACTAAGCCATGCGGCTTTCTCTGTGCCCTTAAGACCAAAGGCTATCGACACTCTACAGTTCCTGGGTGACTACTCAAAGAGTTCTGATGATGCTCGTGGCTTTGTTGAATTAGAAATGTATCCGATGGATCTGAAGCATAGCCCTACTCCACCTTTCAGGTCCCTCATCAAACATGGCAACAGAGAATCTAACAGACAGCCCTAAGTTACACTCTAGGTGAGGAGGACCAGAAGCCTTTGACTGGATCAAACATGGTGCTGAGGAGTAGCTTTCCTCCATTAGCCTCTACGGCAGCCAAATTTGCTCAGCGGTTGACAGAATTCTGGTCTGCTGGTGATGTCAGAAGCTTTTGTATAAACAGTAGAGGTACCTTGTTGTACCTGACGCTTTTCTGATATCTGTTGACCCTTCAGAACCCACTTCCTCGCCCTCCCTCGAATTGTACATTCCAAGCGTTTAGTACAGTGCTCTGCCCATAATAAGCGCTCAATAATTATGACTGAATTGAATGAATTCATTCAATTGCATTTACTGAGCGCTTACTGTGGGCAGAGCACTGTAATGAGCACTTGGGAGAGTACAATACAACAATAAATAGGCACATTCCCTGACCACAATGAGATTACAGCCTAGAGGGAGCTTATCCAAAGATCACTCTCCCCACCTTCAAAGTCTTATCAAAGGAACATCTCCTCCAAGAGGGCTTCCCCGACTAAGCCCTCATTTCCTCTTCTCCCATTCTCTTCTGTGTTGCCTTCCTATTGGGATTTGCACCCTTTATTCACCCCTCCCTTAGACTCAATGCAACTATGTACACATCCACAATTTTTAAAATTTATATTAATGCCTGTGACCCCCTCTAGACTGTGAACTCATCGTGGGCAGGGAATGTACCTCTTTATCCTTGTATTGTACTCCCCAAGAGCTCAGTACAGTGCTCTGCACAGAGTAAGTGCTCTATAAATACAATTGACTGAATGAAAGCAAAACTAAAGATGGCTGCCATAGGGTAGGGTGAGGGGGTGAAGGGGCAACAGCCAGCAGGGATTCTTAGCTTGTTCAGTGGTCTATTTACCTCGCTTGCTCTCTGAAGCTGGCCCCGCTCCTATTTGAAATCGTCAAATATCAGCAACAATAACTGAGTCAATTTTGAAGATGTCAACACTCAAGACAAACACTCATCCCTGAAAGTGAGCACCATTAACCTCCTACCCTATGCCACTAACAATGCAGTTATTTTGAAGTCAAGTCAAGATGCTTGACAGAAAACGAAACAAAGAGGCAAAGGACATCAAAATTGATCTCTCTGGCACTGCTTCACAAGCAAACCAGAAATCATAAAACCAAACTGCCTATCCCCGGAATCTTTCAGCAAAGAAAACCTGACAACACCTTCAGGTGGTTTGAGAAAACATTCTAGGGGCATATTTCATCATTTTATCAAGTTCCAGAAGGGAGGAATAAAAATCAATAATATTTCTTGAGCATCTACTTTGTATGGACCACTGTACTAAGGGCTAGGGCGAGTACAATAGAATTAGCTAACTTGGTCTCTGCCTTACAATCTAGAAGTGGGGTCAGCCAAATAAATGGCAGAACACGGCTAACATTATCTGTAGATAATTTTTACAAAATTTTTACAAGACCCAATATATAACCTTTAAGATTGGTTTATCCCTTTCTTTGTTAATTAGAAAACACTGCTAACTTCATTTCTCGTAATTAAGACCTTTCCATAGTTCCCTTCTTAAGGTGATATTTTACTCTACAGAAGTTTTAAAAAGTAGATCAAAAACACACCAGTGCTTCTAAATTAGAAATGACAATAGAATATTGAAGGAAATTGAAAATAGGGAAAGCTACTTTTTCCTAATGTTAATGAATGTTTTTAAGGGAGAGGATTGTGAGAGGAGCTACTATGCAGAAAGAGTTAAAAGAGAAAGTGAAAATAATAGTAAAAGGCATGAAGTACCACATTTAAAAAATAAAGCCCACTGCCAAAAATCTCAGGGACTGGAAATCCAGAAAAAGGGCAGAAGAATCTACGCCAATACTGTATCACTTTATAATCTCCTAGAAGGCAGGTATTTGCCCAACATAGAGCCAAGAATACATAGGCTCTCATATGAAATCTGATGGTATGGCTAGTAGAAGTTAGACCACTAGAAGCAATATGGCCTAATGGATAGAGCACAGGACTGGGCCTGGGTTCTAATTCCAGCTATGCCACTTGTCTGCTTTGTGACTCTGGACATATCACTTCACTTCCCTGTACCTCAGTTACCTCATCAGAAAATGGTGATTAAGACTGTGAGTCCCATGTAGGACATGGACTGTGTCCAAACTGATGAGCTTTTATCTATCCCAGCACTTAGTACAGTGCCTGGAACATAATAAATGTTTAACAAATACCATAAATTAAAAAAAACCCTTATTTAAATGCCATCCATTTGGTTCCTGGGTATTCCCGGTGTCATGCAGACCCTAGGTCCTTTTGACCTCTCCCAAGTGCTTAGCATACAGTGTTTGGCACGTGGCAGGCACTCAATAAACAGCTCTATCTCACCTCACTACTCTCCTACTATAATCCAGCCCTCAAACTTTGCTTCTCCAATGCTAACCTTCTCATTGTACCTCCATTTCGTCTATCTTGCCCCCAACCTCTGGCCCACATCCTACCTCTGGCCTGGAATGCCCTTCCTCCTCACATTCGACAGACAATGACTCTCCCCGGCTTCAAAGCCTTAAGGAAGGCACATTTCCTCCAAGAGGCCTTCCCCGACTGAGTCGTCCTTTGCTTTCTTTCCTCTCCCCTCTGTGTAGCCCTGACTTTCTCCCTTCATTCATTCCCCCCTCCTAGGCCCACAGCCAAGACTCCTTCTGCTATAATAATAACAGAAAGAGACAACTTCGCCAATGGAATGGATCATTGTGTCCTTCAACCTTAACAAAACAAAGAAAATGCACTCTGTCATCAACTAAAAAGATCAAGGCCATTTTTCAGAGAACGCATTTTGTCTGATTAGTAACAAACGTAGCTCAGTGGTGACACAAGCATTTATTCATGTCCTCAGGGACCCAAGGAAGTGTGTGTTGTTATTTCCAGTCAGGCAAGGTTGAGGGGAGGAAGAGCAGACAATTCAGCACTGCCAAAGAGGCACTGTAATAATGTTTTGCCCTGCATACATCACAAGTATTAGTGGGGAGTTGCCTCTAATTCATTCATTCAATCGTATTTTTGAGCGCTTACCGTGTGCAGAGCACCGTACTAAGCTCTTGGTAGAGTACGCTACAAAAATAGACAAATTCTCTGCCCACAACAAACTTAGAGTCTGGAGGGGGAGAGACAGACATCAATACAAATAAATTACAGAGATATACATAAGTGTTGTAGGGATGGGAGAAGGGAAGGTCCAAGGGAGCAAGTCAGGACGATGCAGAAGGGAGTGGCAGAGGAGGAAAGGGGGGTTTAGTCTGGGAAGGCCTCTTGGAGGAGATGGGCCTGCAATAAAGCTCTGAAGAGGGGGAGAGTCTGTCTAATTTGAGGAGGGAGGGCGTCCCAGGCCAGAGGCAGGATGTGGGCGAGGGGTCGGCAGCGAGATAGGCGAGATGGAGGCAAGGTGAAAAGGTTAGCATTATAGGAGCAAAGTGTATGGGCTGGATTGTAGATGGACATTAGTGAGGTGAGGTAAGAGGGAGTGAGGTGGTGGAGGGCTTTAAAACCAATAGTGAAGAGTTTTTGTCTGATGCAGAGGTGGGTGGGCAAACACCTCGAAAACCAACCGAGGTGTGAGTGTGTGTGTGTTGGGGGAGAGCGGGGGAGGCTTCTTGGGGACACTGTATTGCGGTACATTGCGTCCCATCATGTGTTTTCCTGTAGACCATCTGCAGATCAAGAGAGTTAAGTAATAATAATAATTGTATTAAGTGCTTACTCTGTGCCAGGCACTGTACTAAGCGCCGGGGTGGATACAAGAGAATTAGATCAGACATAGTTCCTGTCCCACATGGGGCTCCCAGTCTTAATCCCCATTTTCCAGATGGGGTCACTGAGGCACAGAGAGACCAGGTGACTCGCCCAAGGTCTCACAGCAGATGTGTGGCGGAGCCGGGTTTAGATTCCAAGTCCTTCTGACTCTGTGGGCCGTACTTTATCCACTCGGCCACGTTGCTTCCCTGTAGAAAATGGAATATTTTCCCAACTGTGGGTCTGATTACTTTTAAATAATGTTGAATGTGTGTGGGGCTGGGTGTTTATTATATTCCCAGCTGTTGGCCTGACCATGAAATAAAGCCAACTCTGTGATGGTCTTTTCCAGATTGCTCATTGTGGGATGCAAGAAAACCCTCTCCCCACGTGGAAAAAAAGTCTGTGTAGGAGGATACAAGTGAAAAGTGGTTAACTCCTTCTAAAACTAACAAGAATCAGAAGCAGTGTCATCTAGTGGATAGACCACGGGTCTAGAGGTCAGAAGGACCTAGGTTCTCATCCCGGGTCTGCCACGTGCTTGCTGTGTGACCCTGGACAAGTCATTTCACTTCTCTGTGCCTCAGTTACCTCATCTGTATAATGAGGATTAAGCCCTAGAGCCCCATATGGGACAGGGGCAGTGTCCAACCTGAGAAGCAGCATGACCCGGTGGCAAGAGCATGGGTTTAGGAGTCAGAGGATGTGGGTTCTAATGCCGACTCCACCACTTGTCTGCTGTGTGACCTTGGGCAAGTCGCTTTAACTTCTCTGTGCCTCAGTTTCTCATCTGTAAAATGTAGATTAAGACTGTGAACCCCACGTGGGACAACCTGATTATCTTGTATCTAACCCAAGGCTTAACAAATACCATAATTATCATTATTTTTAGCTTCTATCTACCCCAGTGCTTAGTACGGTGCCTGGCCTGTAGTAAGCACTTCAATACCATTTTTTTAAAAAAAGTATTATGGTAAAATGTATATAAAAACTTGGAAAGTACATGAGAAAGTTTCCCTTGGGATCAAGTTCTTAAAGGAAATAGGTTCTATGGGGAACTTTAAAAGACAAAACAAAGAGCTCAAAATGCCCTAATTAACAGCCAAGGATTAACAAAGACCTCTACTCTTTGGACATCACCTTCACCAAGCAGAACAGTGGAAATTGAATCATTTGGCACCTAACCCTAGCTTCAGGTTTCTTTAAACATTTGAATCCTCTCTAATGTAAAGGCTTATAAAGACTGGTTATAAACATTTTGAGTGTTTAAGTGATTGATTTTACACAAACAATAAGACCGTACCTTACCTAAGGGCTAAATATTTTCTCATTTAAATCTTTTTAAAAATCTAATGAACACTTTAATATAATCTTCCCCCAGCACTGGTTAATGGCTCACAAACCCCTCCCCCCCCCCCAAGAAGAACAGAGATTTTGGCTGGCTATCACCCTTTCCCAACTTTTCAGCGGAATGGCTGAGAGAACTAGTTTGTGGAAACAAATAATACACTGTAGAACAAGTAATAATAATGATTGTATTTGTTAAGCGCTTACTATGTGCAGAGCACTGTTCTAAGCGCTGGGGTAGACACAAGGGAATCAGGTTGTCCCAGATGGGGCTCACAGTCTTCATCCCCACTTTACAGATGAGGTAACTGAGGCACAGAGAAGTTCAGTGACTTGCCCAAAGTCACGCAGCTGACAAGTGGCAGAGCAGGGATTCGAACCCATGATCTCTGACTTCAAAGCCCGCGCTCTTTCCACTGTGCCACGCTGCTTCTCTGTATCCAGAATCCAGATTTGCCTTAATGAATACTTCACCTATTTCTCTCATTCTAGGGTGAAAATGATTCCTCCTTGCTCACTTTGAGGTAATTTCCATAATCTCCTTTCTTACTTTACTTAATGGTTTTCAATTTAACAATCAACAGTACTTACTGAGTGTTCCGAGCACTACTGTACTGAGTGCTTGAGAGAGTACAATAGGGTTGGAAAATATAACCCCTGCCCTCAGTAGATCTGATGGTCAAAAATCTCTCTCCAAGTCACTTCCACCCACCGCCTTGGCCCTGCTCTCTTCTATAAGAGCAGTGAGAAGCGAGCCTGTCCGCCGTCGACCCCTGGCCCACGTCCTCCCGCTGTCCTGGAATGCCCTCCCTCCTCACCTCTGCCAAACTAACTCTCTTCCCCTCTTCAAAGCCCTACTGAGAGCTCACCTCCTCCAAAAGGCCTTCCCAGACTGAGCTTCCCCTTTTCCCTCTGCTCCCTCTCTGCCCCCCTTCACCTCCCCTCAGCTAAGCCCCCTTTTCCCCCACTTCCCCTCTGCTCCTCCCCCTCTCCCTTCCCCTCCCCTCAGCACTGTGCTCGTCTGCTCATTTGTATATATTTTTATTACCCTATTTATTTTGTTAATGATATGTCCATCCCCTTGATTCTATTTATTGCTATTGTTTTTGTCTATCTTCCCCAATTAGACTGTAAGCCCATCAATGGGCAGGGATTGTCTCTATCTGTTGCCAAATTGTCCAGTCCAAGCGCTTAGTACAGCGCTCTGCACATAGTAAGCTCTCAATAAATACTATTGAATGAATGAATGGTGCAGGGAATGTCTCTTGTCCGTTGTTGTATTGCAATCTCTCAAGTGCTTAATACAGTGCCTTGCACTCAGTAGGAGCTCAATAAATAGGATTGAATGAATGAATGAGGGCGGTTTTATTTGAACCTGCTCAACAGATTAGGAGGGAAGAGGTGAGAGAGCAAAGGGCAGGCTGGAGGTCAGTAATGATAACAGCAATAGACATTTGCTGTTCTTTGAGGTAAACTCTTTGCTGCCATTAACCTAGGTCAAGAGGGCAACCGCCACGTAGTTCCTCCGGTGCTCTCAATAGAGACACATAGGAAACTCGTAAGAAACACCACGGTGATCATGATTATTTTTACTATCTAGCACAGTATGCAGCTGGCTAAGAGAGGAAGGCGAGCGGGAAGTGGACACGGCCGGGGATTAGCAGGAACTGGCCATGGGGAATGGAAAGAAAGGCAGGAAGGGGAAGAAAGAAAGAGAAAGGAAGAAAGAGAGGATGAGAGAAAAAAGAAAGAAGCAAAGAAAGGATGAAACAAAGAAAGAAAGGGTGAAAGAAGGGGTGAAAGAAATGACGAAAGAACAAAATGATGAAAGAAATAAAGGAAGAGTGAAATAAAGGAAAAATGAAAGGAAGAAAGAGTAAGGGGGGGAGGGAGGAAGAATGGTTCGTTTGCCAGTGAGAGGGGTCTAGTTATGAGGGGTAGTTTAGCTTCCAAGTGATAACGATTTCCTAGGTGAGGACTCCTATTGTAACTCAGACCTCTGAGAACAAGGCTGTCTTGCACAAACATCCCCATGTCTTTGAATTCCTAAATAAGCTATCTTGTCAATTCCACACCAAAGCCAAGAGTCACTTACCTCTTCCCATGGTTTTCTTCCGTCACGGTTGGGGCTGTTTGGTAATTTCCTGTACAATAAACCACAGATATGAAATGATTATCGATCTGTGATGATATGTGTTGATTAGCGGAGTTAGTTCTACGGAACCTATTTTACCCTTTGTCTCCCCTGTTAAGAGTGTAAGCTGTGGAGAAGCAGCGTGGCTTAGTGGAAAGAGCCCGGGCTTGGGAGTCAGAGGTCATGGGTTCTAATCCTGGCTCCGCCACTTAGCTGTGTGACTTTGGACAAGCCACTTATCTTCTCTGGGCCTCAGTTACCTCATCTGGAAAATGGGGATTAAGACTGTGAGCCCCACGTGGGACAATCTGATTACTCTGTACCTATCACTGCGCTTAGAATAGTGCTTGGCACATAGTAAGTGCTTAACAAATACCATTATTATTATTACCTACCAAGCATCTAGTACAGGGCGCTGTCCCAAGTGGACCCTCAACAAATCCTACTATCGTCACCCCCATCACACTACAGCATGTTTGCCCTTCCTTGCAGACGGTGACGACTGGATGGAAGTTTGGGGGCGGGGGAGAGGGAGAAAGGGGAGGCAGCCTGGTCCAATTATCCTGTATCCATTCATTCAATCGTATTTATTGAGCGCTTACTCTGTGTGAAGCACTGTACCAAATGCTTGGGAGAACACGACACAACAATAAACAGACATATTCCCTGCCCAATACGAGCTTACAGTCTACCTGCCCCAGAATGGAGCATAGTGCTTGGCCCATATATATCCATTTATTGAATATAAACTTCTTAATGTAATAAACAAATACCGAATCCTTGGTTTTGGCATATTCTCCATGATCTGGGCTCATCACAGTAGGCAAACAAGTAAAGACTTGGCGAGCTGAACTGGGAAGTCTAGGATTACTTCCTAGTTCTGCCTCTGAGAAGCAGCGTGGCCTAGCAGAAAGAGCAAGGGCCCGGGAGTCAGATGAGCTGGGTTCTAATCCCGGCTCCACCACTTAGCTGCTTTGTGAACTTGGGCAAATCACTTCACTTCTCTGGGCCTCAGTTATCTCATCTGTAAAATGGGGATAAGACTGTGAACCCCTTGTGGGACAGGGATTGGGTCCAACCCGATTTGCTTGTATCCACCCCAGCATTTTGAACAGTGCCTGGCACATAGTAAGTGCTTAACAAATAGCAAAATTATTATTTTTATTATTCTCTGTGCCTCAGTGACCTCACCTGTAAAACGGCGATTAAGACTGTGAGCCCGATGTGGGCCGGGGACCGTGTCCAACCCGATTTGCACGTATTCCCATCCAGTGCTTAGTACAGTGCCTGACACATAATAAGCGCTTAACAAATACCACAATTACTGGTCTACTGGTCTGGAGAAGCAGCGTGGCTCAGTGGAAGGAGCCCGGGCTTTGGAGTCGGAGGTCGTGGGTTCAAATCCCAGCTCTGCCACTTGTCAGCTGTGGGACTGTGGGCAAGTCACTTCACTTCTCTGTGCCTCAGTTACCTCGTCTGTAAAATGGGGATTAAGACTGTGAGCCCTACGTGGGACAACCTGATTCCCCTGTGTCTACCCCAGCGCTTAGAACAGTGCTCTGCACATAGTAAGCGCTTAACAAATACCAACATTATTATTACGGCTGCATCGGCACTATGCTCTGGTCGCTTTGACTACAGATGGGTTTTGTTCAGGAAGTTTTTCCGGGTGCTTCACACTGCGTTGCACCCCTGCCCACCTATTTGCTCAGCCGGACTCTGTGCCCTTGTGGGAAGATGACCGACAGGGACGAGAGGATTCGAGGGGCACTGCACACAAAACCAGGGCTATAGCTGTGGGTGGGGAAAGCGTGTGTTATATAATTATATTGTACTCTTCCAAGCACTTAGCACACTGCTCCACACACAGTAAGTGTCCATCAACTTCGCCCCTTAAAAGCTTTCATCTCCGGAGCAGGCTTTTAACTGCACTTCATCATTTTGGATTTTACAAGCATCACACAGTCTTCCTTAATATGCTACCAAAATCAGATGCTTCCCCTTTTTATTTCCTCACGATCTATTCTCAAGCAATATGCATCTATTTATTTATATTAATGTCCATCTCCCCCTCTAGATTGTAAGCTCACTGTGGGCAGGGAATGCGTCTACCAACTCTGTCATATCGGACTCTCCCAAGCGCTCAGTACAGTGTTCTGCACACAGGAAGAGCTCAATAAAGATGACTGATTAAAGCACCATTAATCAACACTGCCCCAAACCTCCATATTTATTTTTACTCTTAGTTTTTCATTTATTCAAGCAATACCACATCCATCTAGGTTAGCATTTTGTTCAAATTTTTTAAAAGAAGTTTCTTTGGTTTCTTCTGCAGGACACGTCTTCCACTGGACCTGACCTGTCTTGAAAATGCCTTTATAGCCTTTCAATCAATCAGTCAAATCAATCTTTCAAGAAAAATCAGCCTTATCTGTTTCTTTGGACAAGTCTTTGAGTGACTTCCCATCATTTTCCCAACCGCAGATGTTGTCCTAAAACCTCCACCCCCATTCCATTTTCACTGCCACTCTCGAAAAGTTCCAATGGGCAAAACTGGAATCTCTTTGCCATTACTTCTTTCCAAAAGCCAGATACCCCAAAAAGATCATTATCCAACTTAATTTACGGAGCAAGTCTTGAAAAACCATGGAAAGATGAAGTCTACTATATAACGATATTCATGGTGTTTTCTTAAACGGTTACTATGTACCAAGCATTTGGGTCTGAGCATTGGAGAAGATACACAGCACATATGTATATATCTGTAATTTATTTATGTATATTAATGCCTGTCTCCCCCTCTAGACTGAGAGTTCATTGTGGGCAGGGAATGTGTCTGCTTGTTGTTGCATCATACTCTCCTAAGCGATTAGAACAGTGCTTTGCACAAAGTTAGTGCTCAATAAATACCACTGTATACAATTCTGGCACAATCAAAATGTTTAATATTCATTACAAAGAATCAGTCTTTTCTAGGCAATAGCTAAGCTACTGATGATTGCCTGCCACCCAACCAGAGATGCATAAATCTTTCTGTAAAGACATTAACTTTTTTTTTCAAGCAGGCAATATTCTCGATACGTTCATTCCAGAATAGCCGACAGAAGCAGATACTCAGTACAAGCTTTAATCATCAGGACCTAGAATTAATGAAGTCCTATGTACCAGTGGACTCTGCCGGCACTATTCTTTACCTGATGAAACAGGTAAACATGAAACATCTTGTATTTCAAACAAATATAAATTTAGACTTCATGTAAGACATCAGGGATTCACTTTTTTAAATGCACTACTGAATCTCACAGTAATTCTTCAAGTAGTCCATTGTATGAACTTCCCATTCAATTCCAGGAAGTTTCTAATTTTAAAAAGTGGGATTCGATCGTTTAGAAACAAACAAGTGGAAACACATTGGTAAAGTATTTTCGAGACGTGGTGAATCACTCTTTATGCTCCAAAGAAAAACTCAGAGAAAACGATGTTTTTATGAATTATTAAAAAGGAAGAAAAATTGATTTAAAGTTCCTCTCAGAGTTTTTGCAACCCAAGCTATTACTGTCAGATAGCAGCCAAGTTGATTTTTCTTTGTTACAATGTCTCTAAACAAAGAGATGGTCTTCAAATCACACCACAGAAGGCTTAAGAGTAGCTTGAGAAACAGCGTGGTCTACTGGTTAAAGCACAGGCCTAGGAGTCAGAAGGACCTGGGTTCTAATCTCGGATGTGCCACCTGTCTTCTGCGTGACCTTGGGCAAGTCACTTAACTTCTCTAGGCCTCAATTACCTCTTATGAAAGTCCTCTAGGACTTAGGTCCCTCTTCCATAAAATGGGGTGAAAAATACCGTGCCCTCCCCACCTGGGACCGTGAGCCTCGGAGGACAGAGATTATCTAATCGGAATTATATCTCTACCCCATAGAGACACATAGTAACATGCATGACAATTATCATTATCATTACCAGTATTATAATATATTATAGAATTATTATATATTATTATAATAATAATTGAAGGATTAAGGCACAGCATCAAAAGAAACAGCTTATGCCCATGCACGTGATTTAACAAAGGAAGTATCCACAAACAAGACTTCCTCAACTAACTGGATGAAATTCAACCTAATTATACTGTAAAACTAATAATTGTGGTATGTGTTAAGCACTTACTATGTGCCAACCACGGTACTAAGTGCTGGTACAGGCAATCAGATCCTATTTGGAGCTCACAGTCTAAGCAGAAAGAACACCACATATTGAATCCCCATTCTGCAGATGAGGCAACTGAGGCCAGTGAAGGCGGGTGACTTGCCCACGGTCACATAGCAAAGGCGGAGCCGCGATTAGAACCCCGTGTTTTTTCCACTAGACCATACTGTGTATCCACCCCAGAGCTCAGCACAGAGTAAGCGCTTAAAAACCACCATTAACATCACTAGTCACACTATAAATATTACTATCACAAGAACGCAGTATAGGGGAACTGGAAGTCTTAAAGGAAGTTAGAAAACCCAAATTACACACACTCCTAGCATTTGGACTCAACCTTCGATACCACAGTGAGGTCCGATGGGGTAATTCAGAAGGCAGAATGGAATCCAACACATTACCATCCTGACCGAGAGAATTTTAAAACTTCAGCCTGAGACATTAAAATGGTTTTTGGCTCCCTGTCTAATACACTGCATCACCGCTTTAAAATTAATGAGCTTCCTTCCAGTGTCCAGACTGTACGCAACCACAAGCTTCTGGGCCTGTGTTCAAGGCCGGGAAGGAACACACCCAGATAAAGCCAACGATGACTCTGGTGCAGTTAGAATCTGGGCTTTTCCATTTAATACATTTCCTTGGCCTAAAAGGCAAAAGAAGAGAGGCCTGATTTTCTGGACTTTAAAGGGGGATGAGTTTGGGACCGGGGGGAAAGAAAAAGACAGAAGGAGAGGAGTCCTCCCTCCCCTCCTATGCCCCCCACCTCCCACATTCTCTCTCTTTCTCGGTCCTTCGGTCTTTCTGTGCCTGTCCATCTCTGTCTCTCTGCCTGTCTCTCTCCTTCTCTGATTACCTCTCTGTCTCTTTCTGTCTGCCTCTCTTTGTTGTTATATTGTTCTTCTTGTCATAATGTGTTATACTGTACTCTCCCAAGTACTTGGTACAGTGCTCTGCACACCGTACGCACTCAATAAATATGACTGAATGAATGAATCTCTTTCTGACTGGCTCTCTGCCTCCCTCCCTGTCTCTCTCTCTCCCTCTTTCTCTCTAACAGAAGTTGTCACCCAGTTGAAACGGCCTCCTCGGAGCTGGAGCACAAAGAGCAGGAAGGAGGTGGGAAGGTGGGAAGAGAGGGAAAAACGCTCTGGGATTGACAGGCAGGTCCCCCCGACAACCCTTCCCACAGACGCTCGGAGACACGCCGACCCACAAGAAGGAAGAGACCAAGCCAGACCTGCTCCTTCTGTGCTGCTGCTCCAGTCACGAGTTGCTGCTACGGGATGCTCCCTAGGGGTTTCCAGCAGGTAGCCTGGGGCTGTATCAGACACCTCTGGAACAAACCCCCCCGACAAACCACCAAAGCTGCTGCTGCTTCTCTCTTCCCGCCTGTGGCCGGGAAGCTGTCCTGCTTTTTCGAGCGCCCTGCTGCCAATCCCCAGACTATCAACTCTCTTATAGTGTTGCACTGTGGTCTCCCAAGAGCTTAGTTCAGTGTTCTACACAGAGTAATCGCTAAATAAATACCACTGATGGATCCTCTAGACTGTCAGCTTGTTGTGGGAAGGGGCTGTGTCTACCGACTCTTTTATATTGTCGCACTGCACTCTCCCAAGTGCTTAGTTCAGTGCTCTGCACACGGTAAGCGCTGTGAGCCCCATGTGGGACAGGGACTGTGTCCAACCTATCTAAACTGTATCCGCCCCAGATCTTAGAACAGAAGCAGTGTGGCTTAGCGGATAGACCACGGGCCCCGGGGAGTCGGAAGGACCTGGGTTCTAATCCCGCTTCCGCCACATGTCTGCATTGTGACCTCGGGCAAATCACTTTACTTCTCTGGGCCTGTCACCTCATCTGGAAAATGGGGATTAAGACTGAGAGCCCCTTGTGGGACCGGCACCGTGTCCAACCTGATTAACTTCTATCTACCCCAGTGCTTACAACAGCGCTTGGCACATAGTAAGCACTTAGCAAGTACCATAACTGTTACTGTTATTATTATTAATATCAGTATCTTCCAAGCACTAAATACACTGCTCTGCCCACAGCAGGCAATAAATACTATCAAATATTTGAGTGGGAAGAGCAGGGTAAGAGCTCTTCCCTCTAGACTGTGAGCTCATTGTGGGCAGGAATGCATCTACAAACTCTCTCATATTGCTGTTGTCCTCTCCCAAGAGCTTAGCACAGTGCTTGGCACCCAGTAAGCCCTCAATAAATACGACTGATTCAGAGGCAGAGCATAGTCTAGTGGAAAGAGCAGAATGCTAATCCCGGCTCTGCCCCTTATCTGCTGCGTGACCTTGGGCAAGTCACTTGGCTTCTCTGTGCCTCAGTTTCCTCCTGTGCAAATCCCTGTTCTCCCTCCTACTTGGACTGCGAGCCCCATGTGGGAACTGATTAACTTGTGTTTACCCCAGCGCTTAGCACCGGGCTTGGAGTATAGCTCCAACTTAACAAATACCACAAACACTAACTGCTGGCTCTGTATTTGGAGAGAGCATGAATGTGAAAACAGGTGTCAGGGAGGGAATTTTCATTGTGTGAGCCTTGCGTGACCTATTTGGTCCATTCCCTAACAGCATTCTACCCAAAACTCACAGTGAGGAGATGCAATGTAGAAGGATTGGACAAATCTTACTTAGTAGGCGGCTAGGACTATATGTGCTAAAAAATAATCGACCTTTAATTCAGAATCATCGTGAAACCTGCACTATTCAATCTTTCCTACCTTATTCTGCTATGAAAGCGCTTCATGAATTTTCACAGATATGTAGAGAAAATAAATACATTACCAGCAATAGCACGGCGTGAAATAAAATACAGATAAAGAACCAAAGATTCAATATGGCTAATGCTATCAGATAGAAACCCATCGTCTCACTAATAACTCCCAGCCATAAGTATTAATTTTATATGACTGTGGAGATATTTCAAGTGTTCACTAAAATATTAAGGATAATGGTGAAACTCTCCAAATAAATTACGCTCAAGGCAGAGAAGAATCTTTCATTCAATGAACTATGTTAGTTGCCATTAACTACTACTGCCAGAATCATTTTAGAATCCTTATCAATTACTCTCTGAATAAGAGAATCCAATTTAAAAAGCAAATTCGGGTGGATTCTAAAGGACACGTAGGGAAAGTCTCTATGATTCCATGGAAAGTTCCTGCTTAGACTGTGAGCTCCACATGGAATAGGGACTGTGTCTGACCTGATTAATTTGTATCTAGCCTAGCACTCAGAACAGTGCTTGGCAGAGAATGAGCACTTAAATATTGAGAAGCAGCGTGGCTCAGTGGAAAGAGCATGGGCTTTGGAGTCAGGGCTCATGAGTTCGAATCCCAGCTCTGCCACTTGTCGGCTGTGTGACTGTGGGCAAGTCACTTCACTTCTCTGTGCCTCAGTTCCCTCATCTGTAAAATGGGGATTAAGACTGTGAGCCCCACGTGGGACAACCTGATTCCCCTATGTCTACCCCCGCGCTTAGAACAGTGCTCGGCACATAGTAAGCGCTTAACAAATACCAACATTATTATTATTATTATTGTTTAAAAAGGTATAGTCGAGGATAGGGTCAAGGCCGGGTCGAAAGATTTCAATTGTGCCTGGCTCCTTCTTCAGAAGAGAAAACCAGAAACCAAAGAAAGATTTCTGAGGAAGGGGGATAACGACAATAATTCAAAATAGCTGTGGTGCTCTGTTAAGCGCTTGCTATGCACCAGGCTAGAGGGTTGATACAAACTGATCGGGTTGGACACAGTTCCTGTCCCACTTGGGGCTCGCAGTCTTAATCCCCATTTTACAGATGAGGAAACTGAGGCACAGAGCAGTTAATTGACTTGCTCAAGGTGACACTCCAGTATCCCCAATACATCTCCACCAGAGGACTTTACAGAATCACATAACTGTAAGATTCTAAGGGGTGTTAAAGGGTCAGATTCTGTTTCCTCCCAGATGAAGAATAAAACCATCATGTCTCCTTCCCTCCACAGTGCACCTGTTTGCCTTTATCCTGGAAAACCCACACCACGTCTTGCCGTTTTTCTGAGTTTCACAAATACACTACGGCATGAGCTGTTTATTTTTAGTCACTGTGTTAAACTTTAATAAGCTTGTACAAAAAGGCTACACCATTACTCAACAGGAGCTGAAACTGGACAAGATCAATGCAAAATGGGCAGCAAGAGTGGGGCGAAAGAAAGAAAAAGGTTAGGCCCTGAAGACTTGCTTGGGTTTTTTGTTCTTTTTCATGGTATTTGATAAGTGCTTACTGTGTGTCAAACACTTTTCTAAAAGCTGGGGTGGATACAACTTAAGATAGGTTGGACGCAGTCCCTATCCCTCATGGGGCTCACACTTAAGCAGAAGGGCGAACAGGGGAACTGAGGCATGGAGAAGTGAAGTGACTTGCCCAAGGTCCCACGGCAAACATTTGACAGAACTGTCAGTAAAACCCAGGTCCTCTAACTCTCAGGCCTGTGCTCTACCCACTAGGTCATGCTGCTTCTCAGTTGTTTCTAAAATGTATTTATTTATTCATGTTTATTAGTGTCTTCCTCTTCCTCTAGATCCTGAGCTCGCTGTGGGCAGGGAATGTGTCGATTTGTTGTTGTACTCTCCCAAGTGCTTAGTACAGTGCTCTGCATACAGTAAGCGCCCAATAAATACAATCGAGTGAATGAATAAAGAGTCTCTCATTATAAGAGCCTCTTGAAAATTCACAGTGCTTTCATTTCCCAAAGCTCTTTCCCAAGCCCGCTGTGAGGACGGAGAGGCGACGATTGCTATCTCCATTCTCCCGATGAGGAAACTGAGCCTCGGACAGTTGAAAAGATCCAGGCCCAGCTGCAAAAGAGCAGCAAGCAGGATTACCATTTCTCTTTTTTGGGGGTTGTGCTCCCGGCCGGATCCAGGAAAGGGGGGCTTCTGTGATAGTCCCTTGTGTCTGACTGGCCCTGGTGAAGAATGCGGGATTTTTCTCTTTTAACTTGTTCTTCTCTGCGATTGAGTAGAATGCTATTTTCTGACCACGGCGCTCGGTCACAATGACAACCCGTCAGTGTGCAAATAGGACCGTGTGACCCGTAGCCCTCGGGCCAGCTGGCTGGGAGCTAGGCTTCCGCAGCGGGTGCGGACTGGCTACCGGAGACGGGTGCTGGCGGCCTCCTGGTTTTGGAGCTGTCTCTCTTCATAATAATGATGATAATAATTGTGTCATTTGGTGAGCGCTTATTAGACAGGCACTGTACTAAGCGCTGGGGTGGATACAAGCAAATCAGGTTGGATACAGTCCACGTCCCAATAATAATTGTGCCATTTGTTAAGTGTTTACTATGGGCCAGGCACTGTACTAAGGACTGGGGTGGATACAAGCAAATTGGCTTGAACATAGTCCCTGTCCCACATAATAATAATAATAATGGTATGTGTTGAATGCTTGCTATGTGCCAAGCACTGTACAAAGCACTAGGGTAGAATCAAGCTAATTGGGTTGGACACAATCCCTGTCCAACCTAGGTCTCACAGTCTTAACCCCCATTTTACAGCTGAGGTACCTGAGTCACAGAGAAGAAAATGACTAGCCCAAAGTCACACAGCAGACATGGGCCTCAGTCTCAATCCTCATTTGACAGATGAGGGAACTGAGGTCCAGAGAAGTGAAGTGACTCGCCCGAGGTGGCCCAGCAGACAAGTGGCGGAGCTGGGATTAGAACCCAGATCCTTCTCTGACTCCCAGGCTCCGTCCACTAGGGCTGATGGCGAGTTGTTTCCCGGTCAGACATGGGCTGAGAACAGAGCCTTCCAAATCTGCTCAAAGTTAAAACTGGTGCAAGGGCGACGCAGACGGGAGTGTGAGTAGGGAAGTGTGGACTCAGTTGGAGACGGCCTCTTGGAGAAGCAGCGTGGATTAGGGGAAAGAGCCCGGGCTTGGGAGTCAGAGGTCGTGGGTTCCAATCCCGCCTCTGCCACTTGTCAGCTGCGTCGCTGTGGGCAAGTCATTTAACTTCTCTGGGCCTCAGTTACCTCATCTATAAAACGGAGACGAAGCCTGTGAGCGCCATATGGGACAACCTGATTGCCTTGTATCTACCCCAGCGCTTAGAACAGTGCTTGGCACACAGTAAGCGCTTAACAAATGCCATCATTAATTAATTAATATCCCAAGCGCTTAGTACAGTGCTCTGCACATAGTAAGCGCTCAATAAATACTATTGAATGAATGAATGGATAGAGCACGGATCCAGGAGACAGAGGGACCTGGGTTCTAACCCCAGTTCTGCCACTTGTCTGCGGGGTGACTTTGGTCAAGTCACTTCACTGGGCCTCATCTGTAAAATGGGAATTAAGACCGTGAACTCCTTGTGGGACATAACAATAATAATAATAGAGGTATTTGTTAAAACGGCCAGGATTCATCCTGGGGTCCCTGACTGTATTCCGCGATGGCTTGCAGATGGTTAGACGGAGCTAAATTCCCGGGCCCGCCTGCCGACTGCCATCGAGGGGGAGGAGGAAGGGCAGAAGGGACCGGGGGATCCCGCGGGAGCCCGGAGCCCGGTAACCCGGCCTGGCGGCGGGGCTTTTGGGGGTCGAGAGCGGGAGCGGCGCTAGGCAGCCATCGGCAGAGTGGAAGCCCGCCTCGAGCCGAATCTTCCGGAAGGTCCGGATTCCAAGAAGCAGGTTTTAAAAGATCGTCGGCTCTGCGGAAGAAGAACGCCTCGATGACAAACGTCTGTTTGTAAGCGTATTCGGTGTGGGATGGATTTCCACCCACGCGATGGTCAGCTCTCCATACCTACATACCGACCTACTCACTACCCACCCCTCTGACGTACACATCTCTAATTTATTTATTTGTACTGAAGTCTGTCTCCCTCACTCTAGATTGTGAGTTCACTGCAGTCAGGGAATGTGTTTACTGTTGGATTTGACTCTCCCTAGCGCTTGGTACACAGCGCTCTGCACACAGTAAGCGCTCAACAGATACGACTGAATGAATGATACTCAACTCTCTTCTCTGTCGCCATTGAACCCTCCCCTCTTTACCTCCTTCCTGCCTGGAACTCCCTCCCACTTCACATCCGTCATACCCACCACTCTCCTAAAACCGCATCTCCTCCAGGAAGCCTTCCCTGACCGAATCTGTCATCTCCCCACCCTATTCTCCCTCCCTTCTTTGTCCCTCCAGCGCTTGAAAAAACAGCGTGGCCTAAGGGCAAGAGCCCGGGCTTAGGAGCCAGAGGACGTGGGTTCTAATCCCGGCTCCGCCACACGTCTGCTGGGTGACCTTGGCAAGTCACTTCACTTCTCTGTGCCTCAGTTCCCTCATCTGGAAAATGGGAATTAAGACTGTGGGACAGCGGCTGTATCCAATTATTATCCTTATTATCATTATTATTATAAGCGCCCGGTCAATACCATTCCCGAGATGTGAAATGACTTGCCCAGGGCCATACAGCTGACGCGCACCGGAGCCAGAATTAGAACTCGGGTCTTCTGACTCCCAGGCCCGTGCTCTTTCCACCAGGCCACAATGCTGCTCATTGTGGGCAGGGAATATGCCGGCCGACTCTATCGACTCTCCCAAGCACTGGCTCCGAGTTCCCGGCTCCTAGTAAGCGCTTAACAGATACCACTCCCAAGCGCTCAATAGCTATGATTGACTGATATGAGTCTCTCCTCCTCCTCTGACCTCGGGGACTTGGCCATCCAGGCAGATGCCCCGATGTCACCCCGCCCACCCACAAATTCCTCACCTCTGCACGCTTCTTCCTCACTCCAACTCGCCCACACACCAATCTACACAGACCTTGGATTTCAACATCACTAACCTTTGCTCCGTTTCGAACCTCGCCACCTCTGAAATCCCACTCTCCGATCACCATCCTCTAATCTACCGTCTGATAACAACGATCATTATTATGGGATTTGTTAAGCGCTTACCGTGTGCCAGGCACCGTACTAAGCGCTGGGGGTGGATACAAGCAAATGGGGTTGGATACAGTCCCAGTCCCACGTGGGGCTCACAGTGTCAACCCCCATTTTAAAGGATGAGGTAACTGAGGCCCAGAGAAGTGAAGTGACTTGTCCAAGGTCATACAGCAGACAAGTGGAGGAGCCAGGACTAGAACCCCCGACCTTCTGACTCCCAGGCCCGGGCTCTATCCACTACGCCATGCTGCTTCTTACCCACATCAACCCTTCCTGTAAAACTGTTCTCTCCCCACAGAGACGTCTGATTTTTAGATCCTCCCCCAACTCTTAGGCCAAGCCATCATAACCCACTTTGCCCTCTTATTTCTCCTCCCCTTCATTGATTGGTTTTACAGACGAGGGAACTGAGGCACAGAGAAGTTCTGTACTAGGCGCTGGGCTAGACACAAGCCAATCGGGTTGGACACGGCCCATTGAATCAACGGTGGCTAAAATGTGATTTTCTCAACCTATGACGTTCCTGAGGCACAGAGAAGTTCATTCGTTGTGGGAGGGGGAATGTGCCTGTTTATTGTTGCATTGTACTCTCCCAAGCGCTTATCACAGTGCTCTGCACACAGGAAGCGCTCAGTAAATCCAACTGAATGAATTCTAGAGTTAATCAAGAAGACTTAAAGCTGTGCCTGTTTCCATGTTCTCAGCCTAATGTTTTTCAGCCTCCCTGTGCTAAACTGTGACAAAGGCACTAAAAGGAAACTCTCCCAAACATTTCCCGGGGAACCACTGGGGTAGAGAAGCAGCGTGGCTCAGTGGAAAGAGCCCGGGCTTGGGAGTCAGAGGTCATGGGTTCGAATCCCGGCTCTGCCACTCGTCAGCTCTGTGACTGTGGGCAAGTCACTTCACTTCTCTGGGCCTCAGTTATCGCATCTGTAAAATGGGGATTAAAACTGTGAGCCCCAAGTGGGACAACCGATGACCCTGTATCTACCCCAGCGCTTAGAACAGTGCTCTGCACATAGTAAGCGCTTAACAAATGCCAACATTATTATTATTATTAGATAAGAGGTCTGTGGTAGAGGTTTTGGGCTAAGGTGAGATAACGGTTTTGAGCAGCCCATCCTAGTGGGAGTCAGAAGGACTTGAGATCTAATTCTGGCTCTGCCTTTTGCCCGCTGTGCGACCTCGGGCAAGTCACTTCACTTCTCTGTTCTTCAGTTACCTCATCTGTAAAATGGGAATTAAGCCTGTGAGCCCCTTGTATCTCCGCCAGCGCGTAGTACGGTATCTGGCACACAGTAAGGGCTCACCAAAATACCATATTAAGAAACAAAAATAAAGAGCCCAGACGTGGGAGCGAGAGGACCTGAGATCTAATTCCGGCTCTGCCACTTGCCTTCTGGGCCGATCAGGGGCAAGTCGCTTAACTTCTCTGCGCCACAGTTTACTCATCTGTAAAATGGGGATTCAACTCCTGTTCTCCCTCCTAGACAGGGACTGTGTATGACCTGATTATCTCGTATCTACCCAAACACTTAGTATGAAGCTTGGCACATAGGCGCTTAATGAGATTAGCCCAATTATTATAGTCATCATCCGTTTCACTTGGTGCTTCCTATTTCAAGATCTAGTCTTTTCATTTTCCTAGAAGTACTCTAATTGGGGACATTAATCATGATTACTCATCTTACTTTCCACTCCTAAGACAGAAGACATGGGAAAAAATGTTAAAAAGTTGTTTAGAAACCATTATGGTCCACTATCTTTGTAAATTCATCATTTCTACCCTAAGTCTGTGAATGGGATGCTTGCTTTTTCTCCTCTCTTTTTGCCACATTCATTAGAGACAAAGTCTGGTTTTAGGAATGCTGTTTGGATACAATTTAAGCACTGTTTTAGTCAAACAGATTCAGCCCACACATGTGTCTGCTGAAGTGAAAAGAGAAACAGAACAGCAAACGTCATAGAGAGAAATGGGAACTCTTCTTAAATATTAAATAACCGTGGCATTTGTTAAGCCTTTATCATGCCCCGCGCACTACGCTAAGCGGTGGGGTAGATACAACAGATCGGATGCAATCCCTACTCCAGATGGGATTTACGATCTAGAGGGAAGGCAGGGCGGTCTAGCGGATAGAGCACAGGAGGCGACACAGGGTCATCTCTGGGAGATGGAGACGTCGCAAGGAGGCCCCTGGAGAAAGAGCCAGGATCGGTAGTGCTGATTGTAGAGATACAAGAGGAAAGCTAAGATGTCATCAGGCGTCCTCTAAACTGTGAGCTCGCTGTGGGCAGGGAATGTGTCTGTTATATTGATGCGCTGTACTCTCCCAAGCGTTTAGTACAGTGTTCTGCACACAGCCAGAGCACAATAAGTATCACCGGTTGATGGATTGATCGGGTTCAACCCGATCCCACAGGAGCAAGTCCCAGGATCATCTGGCCTGGGTAAAAAAGACAAATGCTCAGGCCCAGGCACCGGTGCTATCTGGTGGATCGAGCAAGACAAAGGGCCAGTTGCTCTGTGTGTAAGAGGGACAGGCAGAGAGGGAGAACACACAGGGAGATGCAGAGAGAGATGTCCAGGAAGATGTACAGAGACTCAGAGGGAGACATCAGAGGGAGATGCCCAGAAAGATGCAGCAAGAGACACACAGAGAGGCTCAGAGAGAGACGGAGATTAAGTCGTCTGTCCCGCCAGTCTGTGAAGTCTTCAGCTCTGAGAGTTGGCGGGGGCAGGGAGACTCTCTCCTGGAGCCCTTTGGCCCCCTCAAGTCTCAGGCTGGGGGAGGTGGGGTCGGGGAGAGAAGGCCCAGGGATTGAGGGGCTGGGGAGACGCAGCCCGAGCAGCAGGACAAGTGGGAGACGTGGATCAGGGTGCGAGGGGCTGGGGAAGGGAAGGAGGATGAGGGCGGGGACAAAAAGGAAGCTTGGGAGCCAAGGGGAAGATGCATTTTTATGGGACGCAGTTTTTTCATCTGTAAAATACCTGTCTCCCTCTCTCAGAATTGAGCCCCACGTAGGTGCCTCGACTGATTTTACTGTATCGACCCCAACACTTAGCCCAGTGTTTGGCACCTAGTAAGCACCCAACAAACACCACGATCATTCAAGATACTCGCTGAATGGTGAATAACCCTAATGGAGCCCCATCGATGACAAATGTCTGCTCAAAGGGAACATGGAGGATTCACTGCAGTGACCTTCGAGACCTCGTTTACTTAAATCAACGCCTGTCTCCCTCTCCAGATGGGAAGCTCCTTGTGAGCTGGGGACGTGTCTACCAACTCTCTTATCCTGAATTCCTCCGGGCGCCTAGTACAGTGCTCTGCACACAGTTAAGTGGTCAATAAATACCACTGATCAATTAAAGGCACTGGCCGTTCTAAATCAGGGGTCTTACCCAAGTCGGAAGATAGAAGTAGTTTCTGTTCCTCGCTAAAGGTCCGACGCCTTTATTATGCCAAACCTCCTAGGATGCTTTCGAGTCCTCCTATCCCAACCCATTTTCATTGTTAAACAGACTTTACTGCAAATTTTTTAATGGTAGTCGTTAAGCGCTTACAACGTGCCAGGCACCGTTCTAAGCACCGAAGTTTATACAAAGTAATCAAGTTGGACACCGTCCATGGCCCACATGGGGCTCCCAGTCTTAATCCCCATTTGACAGATGAGGGAACTGAGGCCTAGAGATGTGACGTGACTTACCCACGGTCGCACAGCAGGCAAATGGCAGAGCCGGGTTTAGGACCCAGGTCCTTCTGAATCCCAGGCCCGTGCTCTCTCCACTGGGCCACGCTGCTTCGGGAACTGAAATGCCTTTGACTAGATGTACTCCATTTGGCATTTATACAGGATCCACTGGACCACAGTATTATTTCGTTAGTAATTCATTGTTGCTTACTATAGGGCCGCAATGTACTAGGCGCTGGTGTAGATACCAAGATAGTGAGGTGGGACCCAGTTCCTGTCCCACATGGGGCTCACAATCTCCATTCATTCATTCTTTCAATCGAATTTATTGAGCGCTTTACTGTGTGCAAAGGCTACATGGTGGGAGAAGAGATATCCCCATTTACCGATAGGGAACTGAGGCTCAGAGAAGCCGGGTGACTCGCCCAAGGTCACGCAGAAGGCAAGTGACGGCATCAGAATTAGAACCCAGGTCCCCTGACTCCGAGACCCGTGTTCTTTCCAGCAGGCCACGCTGCCTCTCCCGACGGCCTTGCTCCTCGCAACATTTACGAGGTAGAGGGTCTCTTTCGCAGAAGCTGAATTCAAGACATAGAGGATGAAATGATTCAGCTCCATAAGAGTCGACAATAGAACACGTCCATTTCCGTCTTCACGCACGTGGCCTTAGCCCATTTGACGCAGCTGCCTTCCTGATGCAAACCCAGGAGCAAAATAATGTAGTGAATGATCTACCTGCCTGGAAAAACCTTAGCCCATGTCCTACCTAAAATCCTAACAGGAAACTCTGCCCACCTTTCTCATTACTAAACAAAGACAAACACACACAAACACGTTGTCCATTTTCACGTCCTCAATCAGGCACCTTAAAAATCTCTGTCGACGCGTTTAAGCAAAACAAGCCTTGCAGCCCACAAGGCAAGGAGCCAGAAAGCGCTCTTCTCCCATCATGTGACCATTACTTCACTAAGTACTACAGAGTCATTAAAGTAGAACAGAAGCAGTTAGTTCCCGTTTTAAAAGATCAGAACACCGGTTGCTCTTCCCCCTTCAAAAATTTTCTGGATTTCTTTTCCCTCCCGCCCTGTAAAGTCACCCTCGCACTGAAGGTTTTGCGGGAAGGAGAAAAATCTAGCAATGAAGAGTGTTGCTATTTATACACAATACACAGAACCACAAGAAAGAGAAACAACAGACGTAAATTGTGAGTCCCATGTGGTACAGGGACTGTGTCCAACTTGATTGCCTCATATCTATCTCAGTGCTCAGTACACAGTAAGTGCCGAACGACTATGGTATTTTAAAAAAACATCTGGGCTAAAGCACAACTCCATGACAGGCTCCAAAACTAAATGACCATGTGGGTCGTGAACATCACTAAACTTGAAAAATCCCTCCAAAGTAGGATTGACAGTGCAATACTACTATTAGGATCACTAATATAAAAGATTTGTTGGACTGTAAACTCATCGAGGCAGGGATTCTGCCTACTGAGTCTACCGTACTTCTCTTTGGAAAAGTTCATTCAGCAACATGTGAAAATAAGGATTGGAATGACCAAGTCGTTCCAGTCGGAAACAAACAGCAACACGGCCGAGAAGCAGAACGGCCTAGCGGTTAGAGCCCGGGCCCGGGAGTCAGAAGGACCTGGGTTCTAATCGCGGCTCCGCCCTACTTGTTTGCTGGGTCACCTTGGGCAAGTCACTTCTCTGTATCTCAGCTACCTCATCTGTAAAATGGGGATTAATACCAAGAATAACTGTGCGATTTGTTAAACGTTTACTATGTGCCTGGCACTGTACTAAGCAATACTATTGTTACGCTATTGTTATACTACTATGGGAACCATTGTGGTCCACTGTCTTTGTAAATGCATCATTTCTACCCTAAGTCTGTGAAGGGGATGCTTGCTTTTTTTCCTCTCTTTTTGCCACATTCATTAGAAACAAAGTCTGGTTTTAGGAATGCTGTTTGGATACAATTTAAGCACTGGGGGGCTGGGGTGGATACAAGCAAATCGGGGTTGGACGCAGTCCCCGGCCCACGTGGGGCTCACAGCCTTGATCCCCATTTTACAGTTGAGGGAACTGAGGCACAGAGAAGTGAAATCCTGGATTGTGCTTACCCTGGTTAGTTTGTATCTATCCCAGCGCTGACTACAGTGCCTAGCAAACAGTAAGCACGGAACAAATACCATAAAAAAAGCCATCAACAATAAATCCATGGTTTTTATTAAAAGCCAAACTAAGCAGGTGGCAGAGAACAATCTTTTAAGATAGTGAGCCTCCCCTACCCGGGGCCAACATTACATTCTCACCTGTATTCTTTCCCAGAAGTTAGTACTGCGCTCTGCACCCAATAAGTGGTCAATAAATACCGTCGACTGATTGAAAGATAACGATTTACAAAACACAAACAGAAATGATCTCTCTTCGGCTCTTTTTGCAAAGGTCAACTTGTTCCAAAGAATGACACAATCGCTTCTCTAAAAAAATTCAGCTGGATCATTTAAATTGGATTTGGAATAACGGAGCTAAAGAAACTTTGCCGTTGGTACTAATCACCTCCACATTTTAGATGAAATCACCTTGAGGCAAAAATAAGTCTTTTTAATCAAATCCACGATACGGCCACGTAGAGCTCATCTGAAACTGGAAAACTGATTTCCTAATACCAGTACCAGGATAAGCCAAAGACACTTTTACTCAGAGGATTTCACAGCGTAAATATAATTACAACCCCTCACACTTTTAACACCCACTCTGGGTGATTTGATACCTCCACAAGTGGCCGGGGGGGAAAAAACTGGCTCTGAATTTGCATCACTAACTAGTTCCATGCAGGGACAGGCTCTACATTCAGTAAGCGTTCTATAAATACCATTAACTGATTGACATTATCATCCAGCAGCAGAGTCACCCCTCCCCACCTACGCGAGACCTACGGCTGTGATTTCTACGTATCAAACGATCCGTCGCGCGCTTACTGTGTGCGGATCACTGTCATAAGCGCTTGGGAGGGAACAATATTCCTTCATTGATTCAATCGTATTTATCGAGCGCTAACCGTGTGCAGAGCACCGTACGAAGCGCTTGGAAAGTACAATTCAGCAACAAAGAGAGACGATTCCTGCCCACAGTGGCAATAAACAGAAACGTTCCCTGTCTACAATGAGTTGACAGTCTAGGGGGGAGGCGGACATTAATAGAAATAAATTTAAAAAGTTACGGATATGTAAGGGCTGTAGAACTGAGGGAGGGGGGCACAAAGGGAGCTAATCCGAGGCAAGGGCGACGCAGGCGGGAGAAGAGGAAATGAGGGCCTAGTCAGGGAAGACTCTTGGAGCTGGGCCTTCTTTTAGGAATACTTTAGCCGGGCAAATGTGAAAATATAGTTTGGAATGATGACGTCATTCCGGTCGGAAATGAACGACAATCAGCGGCGTTTACTGAACGCACACTTCGTGCATGGCACTGTAGTAATAATAATGATGGTATCTTTTAAGCGCTTACTATGTGCCAAGCACTGTTCCAAGTGCTGGGCATTGTTCTAGCGCTTAGGGAGCGTACAATTTCTTTAAAGAGCCCCCTCCCCGGGGGACAGGGACCAAGTCTTAATTCCCACCCGCATTCTTTCCCAACACTTAACACACTTCTCTGCATAATAAGCGCTTAATAAATACTATCTCGACTACAACACCTACGACAGATTTGGGAGACACCATCCACAAGGAGCTTAAAGTCTAGAGGAGACGCTCTTAGCTGCACCCAAGTCGTCCAGCTGTCTGCTCATGTGTACTCAACTGAACATTTCGTTTTAGTTATTCTGACTGTATTGTGCACTAACAATTTTCTCTTCGCCACACGGGAGTGTAAACTCCTCGTGGAAAGGGAACGTGCTTTTTTTTAATGATATTTTTATGGTATCTGTTAAGCGCTAAGTATCAGACGCTGTTCTAAGAGCTGGGGGAGGTAGATCTGGGCTTCTATTTAAAGCCCTCCATCACCTTGCCCGCTACTCTCCTACTACAGTCCAGCCCGCACACTTGGCGCCACTAATGCCAACCTACTCACTGGACGTCGAGCTCGTCTATCTCGCCGCCGACCTCTCGCCCAAGTCCTGCCTCTGGCCTGGAACGTCCTCCGTCTTCATATCCGACAGACGATCGCCCACTCCACCTTCACAGCCTTACTGAAGGTCTGTCTCCTCCAAGAGGCCTTCCCCGTCTAAGCCCTCATTTCCTCTTTTCCCACTCCCTTCTGCGTCTCCGATTTGCCTCCTTTATTCACCCCTCCCTCAAACCCACAGCACTTATGTACAGATCTGTAATTTTTTCAGTTCTATTAATATCTTTCCCTCTCTAGACTGTGAGCTCACTGTGTGCAGAGAATGTGTCCGCTGACTCTGTTATACTGTACTCTCCCAAGTGCTTAGTACAGTGTTCCTCACACAGTAAGTGCTCAATAAATACAATTAATTGATTTTATGGAACTTCTCCAGCATTTAGGCCAGCGCAATGCTTTCAGCAGGTGCTCAATAAATAAATGGCTCAATAAATACCATTACTATTACCATCAACAACTCGCTTTGGGCTTTGACTAAGAAACTTTGATCTCTCTAAACATCAGATTTTATTAAATAAAATCCAGGTTCTGATAAATTACCTGCTTTTGGGGGGGGGGGGGAGCAGGGTCAAAGTAAGTGCTCTAAAGCCCTGGCACTGACAATCAAAAGTGCTTTACAACTTAGCATGCATAAGAGAGAAGAACAGCTTTCTGAAGTTGAAAACTTGTCAGTTACAAAATACTGATTCCTTTAAATGAAAACAGTGTTTGTTCTAGAAAGCAAAAACCCAAACAACCCCTTTTGTTCCTGCGGCAGGGGAGAAAACGACTCTATATAAACACCTCAGATCTAAGGACGATTGTTTTTGGAGCAGTGCTTCACAATAAAGGGAAAGGGGTGGAGGAGGAAATTGTTCAGCATGTTCTTATATTAAACCGAAACAAAGAGGAAAACCCACAGACATTATAGTTTGGGGACTGGTGTCAAACCTAAGTAAGGGACAGCAGGAATTTCCAAGAATTCTCAGTCAACACAGGAATTTGGGGGGATTTTGTCTTGCATTTCCTCACTTTTTGTGGACTGGGTATATTCCCGGAGTCTTTTTTTTTTTTTAAAGGGAACTCGTTAAGTACTTTGAACCTGGTACTGTACTAAGCGCCGGAATAGATACGAGACACCGAAGCTGGTCAGGGTCCCTGTCCCAAATGGAGCTCACAATAATAATGTTGGTATTTGTTCAGCGCTTACTATGTGCAGAGCACTGTTCTTAGCGCTGGGGGAGACACAGGGGAATCAGGTTGTCCCACGTGGGGCTCACAGTCTTAATCCCCATTTTCCAGATGAGGTCACTGAGGCACAGAGAAGTTAAGCGACTTGCCCACAGTCAGACAGCTGACAAGTGGCAGAGCCGGCATTCGAACCCATGACCTCTGACTCCCAAGCCCGGGCTCTTTCCACTGAGCCACGCTGCTTCTCAATCTTAATCCCCATCTACAGATGAGGCAACGGAGGCCCAGAGAAGCGAAGTGACTCGCTCAAAGCCACACAGCAGACAAGTGGCGGAGCTGGGAAGGGAATCCGGGTCCTCTGGCTCCCAGGTCTGGGCCCTTTCCACCGCTGCTTCATTTTCGCCGAGGGCCTTCCGCACTCTTTTTCCTCCGGTGGTTGTGTCGCTCATACCATCCTCACAACGGAGACACAATCTTCCCATCAGCAGCGAAGTCGGAACGGGTCAATTTTTCCATCCCCTAGAGCCTCTCTCCCTCCCTGATCCGGCCCGCTTCCACCATCATTTTTAAGTGCCCTGCAAATTTGGATTTTGTTTCCGGCCCGCCTCTTCAACGCTCTCCCCGACAGTTTGAGACTTTGCTCCAATCTCCTCCGAGTGCCAGTGGCATGACCCGTTGTTGGGTGGAGATTGTCTCCACGCTGAATTGCACCTTCCAAGCACTTAGTACAGTGCTCCGCACACAGTAAGCGCCCAATAGATACGACTGAGCGAGTGAATCTTCATCAATCCTTCAATCAGTGGTACTTACCGCGTGCAGATCACTGCACTAAGCGCCTGGGCGTGTACAACATAATAATCAGATTTACCGAACACTTACTGGGTGCAGAGCACTGTATTAAGTGCCTGAGAGTACAATATAACAATCAATCAGATTTACTGAGCACTTACTGGGTGCAGAGCCCTGTGCTAAGCACTTGGGAGAGCACAATATAACAATCAATCAGATTTATTGAGCACTTTTTGGGTGCAGAGCCTTGTGCTGAGAGAGCACAACAGAACAATCAATCAATCAATAATAATAATGGTGGTATCTGCTAGGCGCTTACTATGTGCCAAGAACCGTTCTAAGCGCTGGGGTGGATATGGGGCTCACAGTCTTCATCCCCATTTGACAGATGAGGGAACTGAGGCCCAGAGAAGCGAAGTGACTCGCCCACAGTCACACGGCTGGCAAGCGGCAGAGCGGGGATTCGAACCCATGACCTCTTGACTCCCAAGCCCGGGGTCTTTCCATTCACTGAACACTTACCGGGTGCAGAGCACCGTACTAAGTGCTTGAGAGAGAGGACGATCCAACGATCGATCGGATTTATCGAGCTTACCGGCTGCGGGGTCCCGTGCTAAGCGCTTGGCAGAGTACAACCTGAAAATCAGATTTCCTGGGCACTTTCTGTTGGCAGAGCACTGTACTAAACGCTTAGGAGAGTGCAACAGAACCACCAATCGGCTCTACTGCGCCCTTACCGTGCGCACAGCACTATAAAAACTATTTGGGAGGGCACGATCAACTGACAGCATCGAGTGAGCACTTGTAGTGTGCAGAACACCGCCTTTGGGAGACAATAATAACAACGACGGTATCTGTCAAGCGCTCACTATAGGCCAAGCACCGTGCTAAGCTCCGGGGTGGATACAAGGTAATGAGATTGTCCCACTTGGGGCTCCCGGACTTCATCCCCGTGTTCCAGAAGAGGGGAGCGAGGCCCCGAGGAGTGAAGGGGCCGGCCCGGGGTCACACGGCAAGGCGGAGGGAGGGGGGGGGGGAGGAGCGGGATTAGAACCCCCGACCTCCGACTCCCAAGCCCGGTGCGGAGCCCCGTCCCGAAGGCTTAGGCAGGCACGGTGGCACGACGGAGCCATGGGCTCCGCCCGGCGGCCCGGGGCCCGGCCGGGGCAGGGGGAGCCGGGCCTCGGCGAGGGGGGCCCGGCCGGAGAAGCGGCGCGGGCGGGTGGCAGGGCGGAGGCCGGGAGGCCGGGGGGACCGGGGGGACCGGGGGGACCGGGGGGGACCGCGGGGCCGGAGAGGCCGAGGTCTCGCCTCCTCCGCCCGGCGCTTAGAGCAGGGCGCGGCGCCTAGGGAGCGCTCAGCGGGGGGGCGGGAGGGGATGAAATGAAATGCTGCCCCCGGCCCGGCCCGTTTCCCCGGGTGCCGCGGCTCGGGGGGCGAAGGGGGGACGAAGGGGGGACGAAGGGGGGACGAAGGGGGGGGTTCTGTCCCCGCAACCCGGCCGGACCCCGCTTACCTGGGCCTGCGCCAGCCCCGCTGCTCCCCGCTCCGGCGGCCGCCGCCACCGCCACCACCGCCGCCTCCTCCCCCGTCTCGGCCCCGCGCCTGCGCACTGCGCCCCGCCGACACCCCCCCCCCCCCCCCGGCCTCCACGGCCCCAGCCTCTACCACCGCCGCAGCTTCCCAGCCTCCCCGTCCTCCACCGCCCCCGCAGCCTCCACCGCCCCCTCCCAGCCCCCACCACCCCCACAGCCTCCCAGCCTCCCCGTCCTCCCCCGCCGACACCGCCCCCTCCCAGCCCCCACCGCCCCCCACAGCCTCCCAGCCTCCCCGGACTCCACCGCCTCCACCGCCCCCTCCCAGCCCCCACCGCCCCCCGCAGCCTCCCAGCCTCCCCGGCCTCCCCCGCCCCCGCAGCCCCCACCGCCCCCCAGCCTCCCCCGTCCCCACCACCCCCTCACAGCCTCCATCTCCCCCCACTGCCTCCACCGTCCCCCGCAGCCTCCACCGCTCTCCCAGCCTCCACCCCCCCCACTGCCTCCACCGCCCTCGCGGCCTCCACCGCCCCCCCCACAGCCTCCACCGCCCTCCCAGCCTCCACAGCCTCCACCGCCCTCCCAGCCTCCATCATCCCCACCGCCCCCACAGCCTCCCAGCCTCCGCGGCCCCCATTGCCTTCACCCCTTAGAGAAGCAGCGTGGCTCAGTGGAAAGAGCCCGGGCTTGGGAGTCAGAGGTCATGAGTTCGAATCCCGGCTCTGCCGCTTGTCAGCTGGGTGACCGTGGGCAAGTCACTTCACTTCTCTGGGCCTCAGTGACCGCGTCTGTAAAATGGGGGTGAAGACTGTGAGCCCCACGTGGGACAACCTGATGCCCCTGGATCTCCCCCAGCGCTTAGAACAGTGCTCTGCACAGAGGAAGCGCTTAACAAATAACATTATTATTGAATATTGTATTCAATATTATTGAATATTGAATGTTCTTGTCTGTCCGTCTCCCCCGATGAGACCGTAAGCCCGTCAAAGGGCAGGGACTGTCTCTATCTGTTGCCGATTTGTTCATCCCAAGCGCTTAGTACAGTGCTCTGCACCTAGTAAGCGCTCAATAAATACTATTGAATGAATGCATGAATGCATATTGAAGCAGCGTGGCTCAGTGGAAAGAGCCTGGGCTTGGGAGTCAGAGGTCATGGGTTCGAATCCCGGCTCCGCCACTCGTCAGCTGGGTGACTGTGGGCCAGTCACTTCACTTCTCTGGGCCTCAGTTCCCTCATCTGGAAAATGGGGATGAAAACTGTGAGCCTCACGTGGGACAACCTGATCACCCTGGATCCCCCCCCAGGGCTTAGAACGGTGCTCTGCACATAGTAAGCGCTTAACAAATACCAACATTATTATTCACCGCTCCCCAGCCTCCACCTCCCCGCCCCTCCGCAGACTCCGCGGACTCCCCCGTTCCCGTAGCCTCCACCCTCCTCCCAGCCTCCGCGGACTCCACCGTTCCCACGGCCTTCACCGTCTTCCCAGCCTCCCCGCCTCCCCCCCCCCCCACAGCCTCCACGGTCTTCTCAACCTCTACGACCCCCGCGGCCTCCACAGTCTTCACAGACGTCTCAGTCCCCCGGCCCCTGCGGTCTTCACAGCTTCCACGTTCCCCACGGCCTCCACAGCATTCCCAGCCTCCAAGCCGCCCACAGCCTCCACCGCCTTCCCAACCTCCACAGTCCCCACCGCCTCCACTGTCTTCCCAGGCTCCGCAATATTCTCAGCCTCTACGACCCCCACAGTCTTCACAGACTTCACAGTCGCATGGCCTCTGCGGCCTTCACAGCCTTCACATTCCCCACGGCCTCCACTGTCTTCCCAGCCTCTAAACCCCCCACAGCCTCTACAGTCTTCACAGACTTCACAGTCCCATGGCCTCTACGGTCTTCACGGCCTCCACTGTCTTCCCAGCCTCCAAGCCCCCCACAGCCTCTACAGTCTTCACAGACTTCACAGTCCCACGGCCTCTGCGGTCTTCACGGCCTCCAAATCTCCAGAGTCTTCACAGCCTCCACATTCTCCACGGCCTCCACTGTCTTCCCAGCCTCTAATCCCCCACAGCCTCTACAGTCTTCACAGACTTCACAGTCCCACGGCCTCTACGGTCTTCACAGCCTCCAAATCTCCACAGTCTTCTCGGCCTCCATATTCCCCATGGCCTCCACAGTAGCAGCGCGGCTCAGTGGAAAGCGCACGGGCCTGGGAGTCAGAGGTCATGAGTTCGAATCCCGGCTCTGCCGCTTGTCAGCTGTGTGACTGTGGGCAAGTCACTTCACTTCTCTGGGCCTCAGTTACCTCATCTGACAAATGGGGATTACCTGTGAGCCTCATGTGGGACAACCCGATTCCCCTGTATCTACCCCAGCGCTTAGAACAGTGCTCGGCACATAGTAAGCGCTTTACAAATACCAATATTATTATTATTATTATTCCCAGCTCCAAGCCCCCACAGCCTTCACAGCCTCCATATCCCCACAGCCTCCACAGTCCCCACAGCCTCCACTGTCTTCACAGACTGCATAGTCCCCATGGCCTCCATGGCCTTCACAGCCCCCATGGCCTCCACGGTCTTCACAGCCTCCACCGCCTCCACAGGTCGGGCCCCAGCCAAGAGCCGCGAGGCCAAGGGACGATGGAATTTTTTAAGGGCTTACTCCGTGTCAAGCGCTGTTCTAAGCACTGGGGTGAATACAAGAAATGCTCTATCCTTTCCCAGGGCCCAGTACAGTCAGGCAGCCAGTCAGTCGTATTTAATGAGTGCTTGCCATGTGCAGAGCACTGAACTAAGCGCTCGGAAGAGAACAATATAGCAGTAAGCACATTCCCTGCTCACAGCGAGCTCACAGTCTAGAGGGGGAGACAGACATTAATATATTTACGAGAAAAAAAATCTGAGCCAACACGATGCTGGCCAAAAGGTGTGCTTTAATAAGAAAAATAAAGCTCGTCATGTCAATACCCTGGGGTCGGCTTCTTCTTCTCTGGTAGAGAAATAGCCGCTTAAAAGCCCAACCATGTAATAAAACAGTTCAAGTGCTAAGAAGTTCTGGGATTTATACTAAGATTGCTCTGCGCGGATGAACTATAGGTGGAGGAGGATGGCCTGATGGCTAGATTTCCACCAGCAGCGGCCTGTGGCTCATGCACGGGAGCGAAGGAAGCAAAGTCGGAGGCCGTCCAGAGCTGTGGGTTAGTGGTCCAAGATCGGCGAAGGGATAGGGGAATGAGAGGTTTGAGTTCCCTAAAGAGGATGGAGTTGAGAGCGTCAATTTGCTCATCAAGGGAAGGGAGTTTGGGTATGGAGGCTAAATAAAAATAAATAATGGTATTTGTTAAAAAAAAGAAAATGTTGGTATTTGTTAAGCGCTTACTATGTGCAGAACACCATTCTAAGCGCTGGGGTAAATACAGGGTAATCAGGTTGTCCCACTTGGGGCTTCTCATGCTGTTAAGCACTTACTATGGGCCAAGCACTGGGGTTGATAGAAGGTTATGAGGTTGTCCCACGTGGGATTCCCATTCTTAATCCCCATTTTACAGGTGAGGGAAAAGAGGCACAGAGAAGTGAAGTGACTTGGCCAAAGTCACCCAGCTGACGAGTGGTGGAAAGGCGATTAGAACCCACAACCTCTGACTCCCAAGCCCTTGCTCTTGCCACTATGCCATGCTGTTTCATGATAACTTGAGAAAATTGGATGGGGTTAAAAGATCAGAGCTCTCTGGTGCAACAGGACAGATTTGCTATTAGGTTTATCGGCTTGCACCCTGTACTCCATTTATTCGTTCGTTTTTCCTCCCTCTCACTATTCCTAATTATTGCTGTGGGCAGGCAATGTGTCTACAAACTCTGTTCTATTGCACTCTCCCAAGCGCTTAAGCGCTGCACATAGTAAGCTCTCAGTAAATACCATGGACCGATCGATCCATTTATTTTTCCTCTTTCTCTTGCTGGGTATAGGGAATGAATGTCTGCCTCTCTTCCCCATTAGATTGTAAACTCTTCAGGAGCAGAGATTGGGTCTCTTTTATTTTTATTGTACTCTCCCAAACTCCTTGTAGAGCTCTTGCCATCTTTCCAATCACACCCTCACATCAGTCACTCGGAGCATTTTCCTAACTGGGTTTATTTAATTGCCTCCTTTGAAAAATGGTTTCTCTCTATGCTTTTACTCTACGGGAGGCCTTTCCTGACTAATCTCTCCCCACAGAGCCATCTTGGATGCGCTTGAATCCCCACCCTCTACGCACTTAGATACTCACCCAACCCCTCTCCCTAAAGCGCTTCGGTACGTGACCTTAAACTCTGTTGCTTTCTCCTTCTGCTTCCAAGGTCGTCGAGACGTTTCCAACCCTTAATGACTCCACGGACACCCCTCCTTCGGAACGTCCCACCTTCCGTCGTGAGGTCGTTCCGGTACGTGTAGCTGGAGAGTTTCCTTGGGAGAGGTACAGAAGTGGTTTATCATTGCCTTCTTGAGTCTCCGCCATTATCTTTGATCAACGTTTTGATCACTTGATCATCCGTCTTTGGCTCTTTTCCATGCCACTGCAGCCCAGCTCAGAATGGACTTTGCCGTTTCGGCTTAGCCTTTGCCATCGTGGGTAGCCCTAGCTCTAAACTTCATCAGGGTACGCAAATTCTCCCGCCGCGATAAGGCGTCAATTCATAGGAGATGCTTTGCCCTATCTGTAACTTATTTCGATATCTGTCTCCCCGGCCTGAGTGTAAGCTCTTTGAGGGGAGGAATCGTATACTCTCGTACTTTCCTAAGTGGTCAGTACAGTGACCTCCCACAGAAAGGGCTTAATTAAATACGCTGACTGATAGACCGACTGGAAGAATTGTGTAGTCTGACAGGCTTGAAAATTGATTTTAGGCCTTTTCAACGCATTACCGCCAGGACCACTCTGTGCTACAGGATCTGCCCGGGGGATTTGGACCCCAAAAAGCTTCCTTCCATTTGCCAATCGCCTGGAAGATCAACCCCCCCACCCCCCCACCCCGACCCCTTCAATCCGACCCCCATTTGGCAAATGAAGGAACTGGGGAACTCAGAGCTTTAAGAAAGGTACTGGGGTCTTCAGTTCCAAAGACTTTGCCTGGAGCAACTGTCGTGTGATGTGCTTTCCCAAGCACTTAATGTCTTGCTCTGCACATGATAAGCACTCAGAACCATTGATTGACTGATTCATTGATTGATTGGGCAGGAAAGAATATCAAGGCTGCTTCTCCAACGACTGCTTTTTCATGGGGTCATGGGTTTGAATCCTATCTGCCACTTGTCAGCAGCAATGTGACTGTGGACAAGTCACTTAATTTCTCTGTGCCTCAGTTCCCTCATCTGTAAAATGGAGATTAAGACTGTGAGCCTTACGTGAGACAATCTGATTACCCTGTGTCTACCCCAGCGCTTAGAACAGTGCTCTGCACCCAGTAAGCGCTTACCAAATACCAACATTATTATTAATAGTTGCCTGTCTATTCCCCTTGCAATTGATTCTTGGTTTTTAAATGCTCCTACCCTCAGTACTGCAGCTCTCCTTTTAAAGTGTCCAGTCCCTGATTCCTAAATTATGAGCCCCTTGTGGGATGGAAACTATGCCTGAATGTGCTTAGTTGGCATTCACCTCAGTGTTTTGTGCAGTGCTCAGCACGGAGCAAGTGCTCAATAGATGGTTGGCCTTCTGCTGAAACTTGGAAACCGAGTGCGATCTGCAATTTACAACCGCCGCTTGATTCCAACTTCCCCTGGAATCTGTAACTCCCAAGTCAAACCTGTAAACATAGTAAAACGAAACAGATACAGGCGAGAGGCCCCGGAGGATATTTTTGCTGTGAAAAGGGCTACATAAAATCATGTTTATTCAAATTCTAGTGGTATGAGGAAAGTTCTCTGTCCCTCAGAACTGATGAATGGCTTCTAGGTTAAGAGTTGGGGAATTCTATTCTAGGACAAGAGCTGCTTTTATCCACAGGAAGGAGTGGGCAGTTCGGGCTGAGCAAGCCCACTGTCGACGGTGGGGGTCCTGGGAGATGCCCATTGTGAAATCTCGTGCCGCCCCTTCCAGTGTTCCACAATGTTAGTGATGTTGTTCCTTTCCACACTGGCAACCAGGCAGTTGGCATATCTTTACTTCCTCAATGCCTCTGTACTGGAGTTTCATAGCCCGAGGGCTTCATCTGCGAAGCAGCGTGGCTCAGTGGAAAGAGCACGGGCTCAGGAGTCAGACGTCATGGGTTCAAATCCCGGCTCCGCCACCTGTCAGCTGTGTGACTTTGGGCAAGTCACTTAACTTCTCCGTGCCTCAGTGACCTCATCTGTAAAAGCAGCAAGAAGCAGCGTGGCTCAGTGGAAAGAGCACGGGCTTTGGAGTCAGGGCTCATGAGTTCGAATCCCAGCTCTGCCACTTGTCGGCTGTGTGACTGTGGGCAAGTCACTTAACTTCTTGGTGCCTCAGTTCCCTCATCTGTAAAATGGGGATTAAGACTGTGAGCCCCACGTGGGACAACCTGATTCCCCTATGTCTACCCCAGCGCTTAGAACAGTGCTCGGCACATAGTAAGCGCTTAACAAATACCAACATTATTATTATTATTAAAATGGGGGTTAAGACTGTGAGCCCCACTTGGAACGGTCTGATTACCCTGTATCTACTCCAGCGCTTAGAACAGTGTTCAGCACATAGTAAGTGCTTAACAAATACCAACATTATTATTATTATTATTCATCTCCAGGCTGTCCCTGGGTTATTACCCTTCCGGAACTGTATTCACGCTCCGGCCCTAGACTTTCTTTCCCGATCCGTCTCACTCCTTACGGAAGATCCGTTTTCAGAGTCTGGCTGTGTTGTTTCCAGAGGTAAAGTTACATTAGAAAGTTATCTGCCAAATGGAATCCCAAAAGTACGGCCCGAAAAGTCTGAAAAAAACAAAACAGACCATTTAGAGGCCTTCCGCAACTAAGGCCTCCTTTCCTCTTCTCCCACTCCTTTCTGCGTCTCCCTTGTTCCCTTCATTGATCCCTCCTTCAGCCCCACAGCGCTAATGCTCATATCTGTAACTGATTTATTTACCCTAACGTCTGTCACTCCCTCTAGATTGTAAGCTCTCTGTGGTCAGAAAAAGCGTTTGCCAAATTTGTCTTCTTGTACTTTCCCAAGTGCTTAATATAGAGCTCTGCACATAGTGAGTGCATGACGGTAAGGTCATCCTCTAGACTGTAAACTTGTTGCGGGCAGGGAATGTGTCCGTTTATTGTTATATTGTACTCTCCCAAGTGCTCAGTACAGTGCTCTGCTTACAGTCAGCGCTCGATAGATACGATTGAATGAATAAATACAATCGATTGATCGATGTCAGTGACACAAAACCATTTATGGTCAAGTTTCCTCTTATTCGACAGACGAAATCTGTAATAGTTCTGTTAACGTCCCTGTATTTATTTACCCTAGTGATTAGCCTTAACAGAACCATCGGGGAGGAATTATTCTCTCACGTTACAAATATTACATTTATCGTCAGGGAGGAAGCAGTTAGATTTAACTGTGAAAGCTGTTGGGAGGCTAGTCTTATTTTAAAGGTAAACTGCCAAGCCTCACAAAATGGAGTTAACCATGCATGTTTTCGGGTAAATGTGTTTTCCTCAAGGCCACTGCCAGAGCCTATTCAACACAGCAATACGGTTTAATTGATCTGAAATAAAATGCGTTCACCTCTGCAGTTTCTGGCAATTCTTAATTTCCCAAGAGTGACATCGGAGCTTCTTAATTTTCCAGCATTTCCCACGAGTTGCATTTCTGAAAAGGGTAAGTTCAAGTCTCCTTCAGGGCTGAATATCTCCATCATTAGTTAACCTAGCCCGGGTATACCCATCTGTCCTTTTTTTAATGGTATTTGTTAAGCGCTTACTATATATCAAGCACCGTTATAAAAGCTGGGGTAGATACAAGTTTATCAGGTTGGACACAGTCCCTGCCCAACGTGGGGCTCGTGGTCTAAGTAGGAAGGAGAACGTGTGCTGAATCCTCATTTTTCCGGTGAGGAAACTGAGGCACAGAGAAGTGAAGAGACTTGCCCAAGGTCACACAACGGACGAATGGCGGAGCCGGGATTAGAACCCAAGTCCTTCAGGCTCCCAAGGCGGGCTCCATTCCCCGGGCCACACTGCATCTAGTGTGCTGGAAGGAATAAATTCCAAATAAACCCTCACGATCTGACTTTCGTTTACCACAAAGCATCGAAACTCACTCAAGGTGCTGGGATTGGGCTCTAGTTACGATAGACGAACTGAGCTGGTAAGGGCAGAGCTCACGGTTTGGAACTGCTGTTTCTGAAATGATTTCCTGTTTTCCACACCATTTTTATAACTTGTTTTAGAAAAAAACAGCTTAAAAGCACATGCATCCACACCATCTTCTAAGGAAAACGTTTGGATTTTTTGGAAAACTCCCTCTGGAGTGGGTATCCCCGTACAAATTTAGAATAATTTGAAAATCGACCAACTTGAAAATCACACATTTGGCTTGGGGGGATTTTGAGGGGAAGAAAAAGCTCTATTCTCTGTTTAACCCAGTCTGATCAGTCTTAAGTTTCCTGTTGGATTATTAAATGTTGCTCCAGGTGGGACAGGAGCTCTGTCCAATCCTATTTGCTTACCTCCATCCCAGTGCCTAATACAGAGCTTGGCACTTAGTAAGCAATTGCTTAACAAATACCACTATTATTATTATTATTATGTTTCAAGCTATACCACCTTTTTCGTGACAATAGTCGAGTTTAAAGAATAGAATTTCTTAGACCAATATATGAAAAAAATCCAATTTTAGTGAAGAAGGATTGAGAATTAATCGTCAAATTTGTCTTTTGTTCTATGCATAAACATTTTGTCCTGGGCTAGAATGATCCTTGACCCTACCCTCACCAAAAGGTCTTGTGTGGGCAGGGGACTTGTCTGCTAATTCTGTTCTATTGTACTCTCCCAAGCGTTTAACAATAATGTGGGTATTTGTTAAGCGCTTACTATGTGCCGAGCACTGTTCTAAGCGCTGGGGTAGATACAGGGTCATCAGGCTGTCCCACGTGAGGCTCACAGTTAATCCCCGTTTTACAGGTGAGATAACTGAGGCACAGAGAAGCGAAGTGACTTGCCTACAGTCACACAGCTGACAAGTGGCAGAGCCGGGATTCGAACTCATGACCTCTGACTCCCAAGCCCGTGCTCTTTCCACTGAACCATGCTGTTTAATACAATGCTCTACACATATTAAGTGTTCAGTAAACACCACCGATTGACTGTTTGATTGGTGACCTGAAAGAGCCTATCAAGAAATGATTTATGCACTGAAAGAATCTGGTTGCATTTCTTAAATCGGTCCAGACTTCACTGAACCTAAATGTAACAGTTTTCCTTGCCAACCTGATTTCTTTTTTCCAGGGCAATAATTGACCTTGTAGAACTAATAAGCTCGTGGTGGGCAGGGAATGTGTCTGCTTACTGTTGCATTGTACTCTCCCAAACGCTTAGTCCAGAGCTCTGCCCACAGTAAGCGCTCCATAAATGCAATTAAATTTATTAAGTACCTCTTGGGTCCAGAGCACTTTACTAAATGGCTCTATATAAAGACTCCTAAATTTTAATTTGGGACAATTAAGACAGTGAGAGTTTTAAAAGGTCAAAAATAAGCCATAGGTTATAATCCCGGCTCCGCCACTTGGTTGCCGTGTGACCTAGGGCAAGCCACTTAACTTCTCTAAGCCTCAGTTTCCTCAGCTGCAAAATGGTGATTCAGTACCTGTTCTCCGCCCGTGACTGTGAGCCCCATGTGGGACGGGGACTGTATCAGGCCTGATTAACTGCTATCTACCCCTGCGTTTAGAACGGTGCTTAACACATAATAAGTGCTTAACAAATATCATTAAAAAAAAAGAATTAGCAATATTAAAATATTAGAGCACTGAAGAAGATGGTATCGCTATTCAGAGTTTTCATGTTTTGAAGACAATGGAAGGTTTTCGGAGATCTCTTTCTTTAGGTATCTAAAATGTCCGAATTTGTTAAGGAACAAGATCAAAAAGAATGTTAGCCATGCAAACATGTTTAGGCATAATACAAAAGGCAAATTAAATACATGATTAATGGCTACTTATGTCAATTAGATTTTTTTTCTTCGTGTATATAGATCACTGGTACCCAAAAGTAAAAGCTGCCGTGGTTTACTCTATTACCTCGAGGAGCGATTAAGACTATAATGATGCATGTCAACTATTAGAGGAATTATTCTCAGGGATGTCAAAGCATCTGTGAAAATATGAGTCACAAATTCCCTTGAGCCAGGGTCTGGTCAGAAACAATAAATTACTCCCATTAAAGCTAACAGGATCTTTAAGATAAGGTGCCCTTTTAGAGCTCTGTAATCTAAATATCATATTTAGAATCAAATCCTCTGCTCCTCGTGCAGTTAAATCCAACTGAAGTGAAAGAAAATTAGGTTTTCGAGTACTCTTTCTTGTTCCTTAGGATGATTACCATGAAAAAAAGGTGATTTTTTTTAAGCAAACGAGGGCCCCAAATCGAGCAGTAAGGGGAACATAAAGCAGAGTGAGCAGCCTTAGTTCAATCAATTAATCGTATTTCTTGAGCGCTTGACTATGTGCAGAGCACTGTACTAAGCGCTTGGGAGAGTACAATATAACAGTATAACAGAGTTGGTAGACACCGGCTAGGTGGTGGTCTGGAAAGGTAGTATTTATACTATCCATGGTATTTATTGATATATATATTTATTGATATAAACTTGGTATTTATTAAGCGCTTACTATGTGCAGAGCACTGTTCTAAGCGCTGGGGTAGATACAGGGTAATCAGGTTGTCCCTCGTGAGGCTCACAGTTAATCCCCATTTTACCGATGAGGTGACTGAGGCACAGAGAAGTTAAGTGACTTGCCCACAGTCACACAGCTGACAAGTTATCATTACTATTAATAATTAATAGTATTCATATTCATAATTAGCATTACCATTAAAAATAGCAATAACGTTACTACTGGTGTCATTATTAATCCTAATAACCTACCTCAGCATTTAGTTCAGTGCCTGGCACATAGTAAGCGCTTAACAAATGCCATTAAAAAAAAGGATGTGGTGAAGGAGGGAGGGGATCAGGTCTGTCTTTCCCCCATTTTCCTTTCCTCCATCCCACAAGAGAAGAAGGCGGGCATTTAACTAATTAAAATTCAACTCGCAGAAGTCAATAACAGAAGGATATCAAATATTTCTTTAATGTGGAACTATACCATTAAGCTGATTCACTCAGGAGTCAATCTCATTGTTTAAATTATGGGGATTTGTCTTATTCCGAGGATACCTTAAGCATTTTGCCAGTTAGTCCCTGGGGACAGAACCCCTTCAGTGCATTACAACTATTTATTATCGTGGCATTTAGAAAAGGCTTACTGCGTGCCAGAGTATTGTACTAAGCAGTAGATACAAGACACAGCCATGCTAGATTTGCCCCAGTCAGCTGATTCGGCAGAATGGCATAGTTCATATTTTCTGAGGCTCTATATCTATCGAAACCCGTTTCCGACTTTGCAACAAAAGTTATTTAAAAACGCATTTCACATTTGACTCCTGCCTATAAAGTTTACGTCAAAGCCGAGAGATTAGTACGCCATCGCAACGTGAAACGCTTCTCGGATCCCGCCTCGCAGAAAGTAGATTTTCCAAATTGGACTTTTGCGTGAGGAAGTCAAATGTCTACCCCCGACAGCTGTGCAATTTCCATTCAGACAGTTAATGCCGAGGAAGGTCAAGCAAATGAAAACTAACGGTAATTGCTTCTCCGACAAGCTTTCAAGATTTTGTCTCACAGAGGAGTTTCTCTCAAGGAAAAATCTAGCTTTTGATTCAGATCAGAAAAGATTTCACTCTGATCATCTTTCCTGAAGCAGGCTTGAGATAAAATGGAAGTCAATGGTCGAGGGGGTTGTTCTTTCAGAGAGAGGATTTTGAATCTAATGAACATTGTGGGTATTCGATTGGTTTTCTCTTTTCCCCAACCGTCATAGCAGTAATAAGAATAAACTGTTTCTCAATTCTCCACTTTGCTTTCAGGAGGGCTTTCTACGGGTAAAAGTAGTCTCGCCATCGTGGACAAAAAAAGAAATGTAATCGGGGCCTGATGTGACAGCTGGTATTCATTCATTCATTCAATAGTATTTATTGAGCGCTTACTATGTGCAGAGCACTGTACTAAGCGCTTGGAATGAACAAGTGGGCAACAGATAGAGACAGTCCCTGCCGTTTGACGGGCTTACAGTCTGATCGGGGGGAGACAACAGTCTAATCGGGGGAGAGAAGGTATGCAGGTAGGGAACCAAGCTCAACCAGGCCATACACCCGCCCCCCGCCAGAGCACCCCGATTCCCGCTAGCACGATCACCTCCACCAGACCGGAGACCCTGAGTTTGGCCGGATTGTCTGGAATTTTAGGATCTAGAGTCTTTAGGCTGTAGACACTTTGGGACATATTTATGTCTTAAAAAAAATCTCAAGGGAACTAGAGATGGTGCCAAGTCTGCATATAAAATACCTCCAGGTCTTTGTCCCGCAGGTTGGGTCTGGGTGGGCTCCAAGAATTTGCTCCTTGTGGCCCCCCGTTGAATCCTTCAGGATTCTCCACATCTAGTCAGTCAGTCGTATTTACTGAGCGCTTATGTGTGCAGAGCACCGTACTAAGCGCTTGGGAGAGTGCGATATAAGAATATAACAGGCACGTTCCCTGCCCACGGTGAGCTGACAGTCTAGAGCGGGAGACAGACGTTAATATAAATGAGTAAATTACCGATCTGTACGTAAGTGCTGTGGGGGTGGGAGGGGGGATGAATAAAGGGAGCAAGTTGGGGTGATGCAGAAGGGAGCGGGAGAAGAGGAAAGGAGGGCCTCTTGGAGAAGTTGGGCCTTCAATAAGGTTTGAAGCGGGGGGGAGTCATTGTCGACCGTTCCAGGCCAGAGGTAGGCAGTGGGCGAGGGGTCGGTGGCGAGATAGACGAGATGGAGGTACAGTGAGAAGGTTAGCCCTCTACCTCTCCTCCTGGAGATCCACTGTCTTGGCCCTTCCCTCAGGCCCGGGTTTTGAGGGGTGGGGTGCTGTTCCCCACAGCAGAGATGATTGAATCGCCCGCTCCCTGATGACCCTCACCTCTTAGAGTCGGTTCAGAGCGGTCTGTGAGTTTCCCCAGAGGTAAGCAGATGGTTTTCTGGGTGTCTGTGTCTCCTTTCGGAGTCTTCACAAGGGCACGACTGTCCGCCGTCTTCTCGTGTGGGAACTGCATAGGCCTGGGAGTTGGGAGACCGGATCTGGGTCTTAATGGGCTCCAAGAATTTGCTCCTTGTTGCCCCTTAGTTGAATCCTTCGAGTGTCTCCACATCGAGTCAGGTAACTTACCTGTTGTGTGGCCTCGGGCAGATCAGTCATTTCATTTCTCTGTACCTCGCCTTCCTCATTTGTAAAGTAGGGATTCAAATCTTGTTCTTCTTCTTGCTCTCGTTCCTGTTCCTCTAGGCTGGAAGCTTCTTGTGGGCGGAGAACGTTTTAACCGACTCTGTCACACGCTCCCGAGCGCTTTGTAGGGTGCTCTGTACAGAGTTAAGCGCTCAATAAATACAATTGATTGATTGTTTTCCCTCTCCTTTAAACTATGAACTCCTTGGGGGATGGGGATCTTCTCTATCTACCCCAGCACTTAGCACAGTGCTTGGCTTATAGTAAGCACTTAACACCTATCCAAATTTTCCTTATTACTGTTATGAGGATGAGCACCGAATAACCTCATCCACCCAACCATTCAAGCAGTCATCTTCCCTAGGGACCGCGTGAAGTTTCTAACCTGAGTCGTGGAAAGGGGGATGCCAACGGTGGGGGAGGGAACCCAGGTCCCCCAAGAGGCACGTAAGCTCAAACCACTTAAAGATCTAAATCCCCTTACCCCTGGGACAGAGCGGAAGATTCGAATGTCCCAAGCCCTCTTGGCCGATCGGCTCCACACCCCTGGAACCTTAGAGACGGAGCGGCAGAGCCTGGTGTATAGAACATGGGCCTGGGCGTCAGAAGGAGCTGGCTTCTAATTCTGCCTCCTCCGCTTGTCTGCTGGGTGACCTTGGGTGAGTCACTTCACTTCTCTGGGCCTCAGATACCTCCTTTGTAAAATGGACTGTGAGCCCCATGTGGGACGGGGACTGTGGCCAACCCGATTACCTGGTATCTACCCCAGCGCTTAGAACGGTGCTTGACGCAGAGTAAACGCTTAACGAATACCATCATCGTCATCGTCATCATGGAGACGTGCCCCCCGAGAGACAAGAACCCCCAGCGTTGATTGGAGACCTCCTTTCGTCACCCCTAACTCTCTGGATACACCACCAAAACGATTGCAGGTGGAGGTGGGGCATTCTAGGGGAGATGCGTCCACGGAGTCGCTACGGGGCGGAGACGACTCGACGGCAGAAGACAAGATGTGGCTGTGTCGGAGGCCTCTCAGCCGTTCGAATGGCTTCTTTTTCTTTTTTTCTTTCAGTGCTGGCTAACTCGAACATATGCAATTCCTCCTGTGTAGAAAGCATAAACAAATAAACAACCAGAGGCAAGCCCTGAGTTGAAGAAATTTATATATAGCACCTATAAAAATGGACTCATTTTCTTTTAGGATCCCAGTTCTCGGTGTTACGATATTAGTCTGAACCAATATGCTTTAGAAACTAATTGGCTGGAAGCCACCTAATACGTTTTCACCTCAGAGAAACTCGATTTAATTTCTTGGTTCAGTTTTCTTCAGACACCATTTTCAGGTAGAGCGGGGAAGGCGCTGGCCATTTGCATGATATCACGGTAACCAAATCCAGGCAAACACGGTAAGTGAAATAGCAAATTAAACAACTCTTTTATTCCCGAAACAAAGACTCTGAACTTCAAGGTGAGAAAGGACAATGCCATTTCTCTCTCTTTTTTGGTGAGTACATGGGTGATTTGTGTCCAAAAACTCTGAATGGGTCACGGGATACTTGGTCAATTCCCCTGACTGATCCACTGTTACTAAAGTGAGGAGAGTGAGGGAGAGATAGAGATGGAGAGAACGAATATACGTATGTTTGTATGTCGTTTCTACCCGGCCTCTCTGCGTGTCTCTTTATTTCTTTTGGTTCTCTATTTCTGGGCTTCTCTCTTTATGGTGTATCTTTCTCTCGGTCCCTCCAACTGCCTGTCTCTGCCTCTATTCTGCCTGTCCTTCCTGTCTTTTTCTCCCCCACCCCTCTCTTCATTCAGTCGTATTTATTGAGCGCTTACTGTGTGCAGAGCACTGGACTGAGCGCTTGGAATGTACAACTGGACAACGGGTAGAGACAATCCCTACTCTCCTCTTGGAGCAGCATGGCCTAGGGGAAATAATAATGTTGGTATTTGTTAAGCACTTACTACGTGCCGAGCACTGTTCTAAGCGCTGGGGTAGATACGGGGTAACCAGGTCGTCCCACGTGAGGCTCACAGTTAATCCCCATTTTGCAGATGAGGGAACTGAGGCACAGAGAATATCACAGGCCTGAAAGGGAAAGGAACTGCGTTCTATTCCCACCTCCGTCACTAGCCTTGCGTGTGACCTCGGACAAGTCGCTTCACTTCTCGGTGCCTCAGTTGTTTTTTCTCATCTGTAAAATGGAGGTTAAATATTCGTTCTTTCTCTTATTGAGACTTTCAGCCCTATGCGGGACAGGGACTGAGTCTGATCTGATTATCCTGTATCTACCCCAGCACTTAGCTCAATGCTTGGCACATAGTAAGCGCTTAGCAAATACCTCTGTCATTACTATCCTCGTTACCGTCTCAAATCCCTGTGGGAGCTCTGTTGCCGGGAAAGACTCCATGTTCTTCTCCTGATGTGAACCAGAGGTTTTTGCAATCATTCAACATTCGTGCTAATATATTAAGAAAATATATATTGGTATTTCTGCACAATAGACACTGGAAATAATAGCCCAAAGGGGATGACTAGGCAATTACTGTAAGATTAACCTCTGAAAAACATTTGGTAAAGTCCTCTTGCCTTCTGGGAAACGAGGCAGTGTACTTTTCTGAATTTGTTGAGTGCTTACTATGTGTTAAGCACTGGGGTAGATACAAGTTAATCAGGCACAGTCCCTGTCCCTGAGGAAACTGAGGCACAGAGAAGTTGTGACTTGACCAAGATCACGCAGCAGGCAAGCAGTCAAGCCGGGATTAGAACCGAGGTCCTCTGGCTCCCAGGGCCGTGTCTTATCCACTAGGCCACTCTGCTTCCCTGCTTGGCCTTAAAATTCTCTTAGCTCTTAAAAACCGTCTAAAACAAATCTAAAATGACCTTTCTTTCCAGGGCTTTCTGGCCAGCCGTGGTGTACGCCAGCACCTCTAGCACACCTTCAACCATCTCCAGAAGCTCCACCAGCCGTTGGGTCTTTGCAGTCAGGCCGACGGCTCCGGCAATAACAGGACCGTGTATTTTCTTGGATTATTAAACCAATCGCTGCGGGTTTTATGAAATAACAAATAGGCTGTTCCATTATAGGATTAAGCAGATACAATAAAACCTTTGTTCTATGGCGTGCTCGGGGGAGTGGGAGGTGCTCTTTAAATATCCTGGATAACCGCAACAAGAGACGTTGAATAAGTGCCCAGGGAGAAAAATCCCCGGAAGCTCTAGGATGGATAGATAAAACAGAGAACTGGTGACTCATCAGATTAAGAAATAAACCCATACCTAACATGTATTAATTGCTAGTAAGTTGACGCTCTTTGCCGTTTAGTTTTCACAAGTACGCAGTCGTCCTTCCACGTTAGAAGAAGACACCGTTGGTGGTGGGAACTCAGGAGTGAAATTCACCCACAGAAAAAAGGCCCAGTGTGAGGTTTTCGGTCCGGTCCTAATTGGGCACACAATAAAGGCTGGCCCTTGCTGTAGGGTCACGTTTGATGACTCCAGTTCCCGGAGCTGTTTTTGCTTCGCTCTCCTCGTCTCCCGTTCCCGAAGAGTTTTTGCTCAAAAGGAGCCGGTTCCTTTCTTGATGGCAGTGTGTCGTGCTGGTCTCCCTTGGGCCATCATTTTCCAGTTTTCATCTGGGACACAGCACTGTCTGAACCTGTGCAAATAGCCTACACAAAAACTGCTTATCCTTTGTAATCGAGGAGGTGATTCACCCAAATTTATCTTTAAAATTCTGATTCGTGGTTCCGAATCCAGTGACTTTTCATACTGCCAGAAAAACTGGCATTCGCAAAGAAAGTAGAGGGCTTCCCTCTGAGTGTAACGTCTCTCTGTCATTGTCATGGACCACCATCAGTGGGTATCACACTGACTTATATTTGTACATAACTGCCCTTGTCTTGAAATAAATAGTGGCTTTTCAAAATACCGTGATGCTAGTGCCCTTTCGAGCTGCCAATTTCAACCTGTCAAACATTTTTCGGGTAGTATTCTTCCCTACAAAACTGTAAAGAGCTTAATTTTCATTTTTTGTCCAGTTATGGAATGTATTTTCCACCAAAGCCTTCTGTAACCCTTCTTGGTAATAATAATGATGAAACTTGTGATATTTGTTGACTGCTTACTATGGGCCCATCACTGTACTAAGTTCTGGGTAGAAAAGCAGCGTGGCTCAGTGGAAAGAGCCCGGGCTTGGGAGTCAGAGGTCAGGGGTTCTAATACCGGCTCTGCCACGTGTCAGCTGTGTGACTGTGGGCAAGTCACTTTACTTCTCGGTGCCTCGGTTACCTCATCTGTAAAATGGGGATTAAGACTGTGAGCCTCATGTGGGACAACCTGATTCCCCTGTATCTACCCCAGCCTCTCACTGCACATAGTAAGCGCTTAACAAATACCAACATTATTATTATTATATAATGTAAATCAGCAAAATGGGGCTCATAGTTCAGGAGGAGGGAGAACAAGTATCTAATCACCATTTTTACTGATGAAGAAAGTGGGGCACAGAGCAATTAAAAATCTTACCCAAAGCCACACAGCAGGCAAGTGGCGGGACCGGGAACAGAACTCAGGTCCCCTGACTTCCAGGCCCAAGTCATTTCTATTAAATCACGCGGCTTCTTTTGGAACAACCGCGTCTGTGATCATGTCTTTGTTTTGAACTATTTCTCTACCAACCTCTGACAGATTTTTTTCCTAACTATAAGATTTCCTCCACTTTAAATTGCCATCGATTGTATTGATTGAGTGCTTACTATATGCAGATCATTGCACTGAGAGCTTGGGAGAGTACAGTACAGCAGAACTAGCACACGTTCCCTGACCATAATGAGTTTACAGTCTTGAGGGGGAGACAGACATTCATCCAAATGAATAAGTTATGGATAACGGTATTAACTTAGCACTTACTAGGTGCAAAACGCTATATTCAGCGCTGGGTGAGTCCAAAGGTGAAATGCAGATCCAGTCTCTGGCTCAAGGGGATCACAATCTAAGGGTAAAACAGGGAAGGGAACGAAAGACAAAAAAGGGAAGATGAGAATGAAAAATATAAGGACTAAGGATTCCTATTCTGTTGTATTGAACTCCTTCAAGAGTTTAGTTTTGTGTGTATGTGTGTGTTTGTTTTTTAAAATGGTATTTATTAAGCGCTTACCATATGCCAGGCACTGTTCTAAGTGCTAGAGTAGATAATAATAATTATGGTATTTGTTAAGCGCTTCCTACGTGTCAGGCATTGTACGAAGTTCTGGGGTGGATATAAGCAAATTGGGTTGGACACGGTCCCTGTCCCACAGAGGGCTCGCAGTCTCAATCCCTATTTTACAGATGCGGTCACTGAGGTACAGAGAAGCAAAGTGACGTGACCGAGTTCACCCAGCCGTCAAGGGGCAGAGCCAGGATTAGAACCCAGGACCTTCCGACTCCCAGATCTGTGCTCTATTCACCACACCTTGCTGCTTTTCCAGGCAGTAGATCATAATAATGTTGGTATTTGTTAAGCGCTTACTATGTGCAGAGCACTGTTTTAAGCGCTGAGGGTGATACAGGGTGATCAGGTTGTCCCACATGAGGCTCACAGTCTTCATCCCCATTTTACAGATGAGGTAACTGAGGCACAGAGAAGTGAAGTGACTTGCCCAAGCTCACACAGCTGACACGTGGCAGAGCCGGGATCCGAACCCATGACCTCTGACTACTTACTCAGGTTGGACACAGTCCAAGTCCTACGTGAGGCTGACGGTCTTAATCTTCATTTTACAGATGAGGGAACTGAGGCTCAAAGAACTTAAATGACTTGCCCAACGTTAGACAGAAGACAAGTGATGGAGCTGGGATTAGAACCCATGTCTTCTGACTTCCAGGTCCGTGCTCTGTCCAATAGACCACACTGCCAATCACCAGACCATCGATTGATCGATTGATGGCTACAAGAGGATGAATATGGTAAGGCAAAAGATAGAAGAACACTTTTAGAATTTGTTATTTGACACTTCCCAATTTTCCAGCTAATGTCTATCCGTGATTTACCTTTTACGATGGAATGTTTCCGAATTATGTTGGGTTAATGTGTTATCTCCTTTCTTGCTTCTGAAGACGGTTCAGATTCGGAGATTTTTCATTTATTTTGCTTTAGTTTAGCAAAAAAAAAAAAGGACACCCCAACCACATAAAAAATACCCCTGTAGAGTGTTTGATTAATGAATTTGGGACTTCATTAAGAATACCCTGAGTGCCTTAGAATACAGAATAATAATAATGTTGGTATTTGTTAAGCGCTTACTAGGTGCAGAACCCTGTTCTAAGCGCTGGGGTAGATACAGGGTAATCAGGTTGTCCCACGTGAGGCTCACAGTTAATCCCCATTTTACAGATGAGGTAACTGAGGCACCGAGAAGTTAACAGAATGCCTTAGAAGCAGCGTGCGTAATGGACAGAGCAAGAGCCTGGGAGTCAGAAGGATCCAGGTTCTAATCCCGGTTCCCCCACTTCTATGCCGTGTGACCTGAGGCAAGTCACTTAACTTCTCTGTGTCTTAATTACCTCATCTGTAAAAATGGGGATTAAGATTGTGAGTCTCATGTGGGACAGGGACCGTGTCCAACCTGATCAGCTTGTACCTTCTTCAGCCCTTAATACAGTGCCTGAAACAGAGTAAGGGCTTAACAAATACCATTTTTAAAAAAAGTAGCGGATAAGAAATGAGGTTTAAGTTCAGTGACGTAGGCATTGATGTTCTGGAGAATTTTTTCAAAAAATGGCAAGTGAACCAAAATTAAAGTAGATGAAGAGTGGCTTTGCTTCCTCGCGATTGCTTTATAAAAATCCCTAGGATACCAAAACAATATCAAGTTAATAATAATAATGTTGGCGTTTGTTAAGCGCTTACTATGTGCAGAGCACTGTTCTAAGCGCTGGGGGAGATACAGGGTAATCAGGTCATCCCACGTGAGGCTCACAGTTAATCCCCATTTTCCAGATGAGGTAACTGAGGCACAGAGAAGTGAAGTGACTTGCCCACAGTCACACAGCTGACATGCGGAAGCAGGGATGAGGAACTAAGGTTGTGATAGTTACCCTGGTTCCAAAATTTAAGAGGAAGGATTAACGCCGTGGATAGAACTGCTCGTGAAAAAGTATTCTGAGGGTCGGCCCGCGATGAGTGAAAAATCTGCAATAACTCGTTCTCCTACTGCAATACTGACAAATTAAGAAGTGGCCTAGATGAAAAAGAATTCTTACTAGCCCTTGTCACCCTTACCGATTTCATAGCAATGAATGATCTAGTGCCTGAAAAGTACAGATAGAGGGTAGTATTTTTGATTTTTATTTCATTCCTTCCTAGCCCGAAGCTCCATTTCCTTCCAGCCTGCCCTAGTTTCTGTCAGGCCCTGAGATCTGGAGCGTGAGCTCATTTGCCTAGAGAGGCCAGGAAATGTTACGGTCATAAGAAAATTGAGTCGAGATCATTTTTCGCTCGATGCTAGTGACAGAAGAGCACTGACATGCGAAGATCTTTTGAAATGGTTTGAAATGATTCCCAGAATTGGGTGCCACTTATGTTGAGCTATAGGTGAAAGCCTTTAATAATATATGACCCATTTTGAGTCACAGGAGGTGTGAAGATGGATATAGAGGCAATTGAAATTGTCCCAGCTTTAGCGGAAGTGCTTTAAATATTGAAGTCTGGGAAGTTGATATCCCCAAGGGAATTTCTGAATCAGATTGAAGGAGAATAGATATCCTTTGATCGGATACGATTCATACCTAATGAGCCACTCTGTGTGAAGCATCTCTGAAATTCCAGACTTTCCTGCGTATACGAAGTTAAACAATTGCTCTTTCCAGTTCAATTTCCCCCTTTTTTAAAAAAAAAGGTGTGGATTTCAAAATAAGGAGGGTGAAAGTCGCTTGAAGCAAGGCCTAAGGTAGAACCAGTCAGCTACAGAAGTCACAACGACGTAGACTCCCAAAGTAAAGGAGAGAGAGGGACAACCCAGAGGAAGGTGGGCGGGAAGACAGGAAGCGAGAGAGGGAAGGGAGAGGGAGAGAGGACAAGAGACAGTGAGACTCAGAGGAGAAAAGAGAGTCAGGCAGTGATCGAGTCAAGGACAGGGAAAGGCGGAGAAATTTAGAGGCAGAGGCTGGCAGGAATGAGGAACGGGATAGAGACGAGGATGGATACAGGATGGACGAGGATGGAACCCATCTCTACCCCCGCTGGACAAGATCCTAATTCCGAGACATCGGCCTTCACGTTTTGGGGGATGTTACACTCAGAGAATCTATGGCTTCTCAAATGCTTGATATTTTTATTGTGAGTCCAATACAAATCAGTCACATTAAATGTTTTTTAAAACATCAAGATTTAAAAATTTTCAATTTTAAATTTACAGTCCCTCTAGCCTCTGAGCGCATTACGGGCAGGGAATGTGTCTGCTAATTCTGTTGTATAGTACTCTCCCAAGCACTTAGTACAGTGCTCTGCACATAGTAAGCACTCGATAAATCCACCGATTGATCGATTGATATTTTAATGCCTCTCTCCCCAGTTAGAGTGAAAACTGTTGTGGGCAGGGAACATGTTTCAGGGCTTTCGTTGAGTTTTCCCAAGTGCTTAGAGCAGTGTTTTGCATTAAAGTCCTCTAGAAATATCATTATCGTTATGACTGGATATATAACGAGTTCGAAAAAGTATATTTCTGCAGTACAGTACTGTATTTCTATTACGTATTCTAGAGGTTTGGTGGTTGGGAACTGTCAGGGGTTGTGGAACCCTGTCTTTAAGTGATCTCATTTAAAGGCTTCACAGAGACCTGGGGAAATGTGCTTCTAACTCTATTTCACTTGAGCCCTACGAATTTTGCCCATTACCGGGGTTAGTCAATAAGCACAGTTAAGTGTCATATAGAGAGAGAAACTGTGAAGAGAAATCTTTTGTCTTTTGATAAGAAACACTTCAGAAATTCTATTTCGGCATGTTCTTTTAATGTTGGACCCAGCTACAGGCAGCATATGTTTGTCAAATTCCAATTTGGAAGAGGTGGTTGTCCCTTGTAACTTTGGAAATAAATATCTCTCAACCTCATAAAATTTGATCTAAGCTTCATGATTAGCCTCTGTAGAAAACATTACTATTGTCCATGTTAGCCACCATTCATGTATTCAACGGTCATAAAGTTAAAAATGTATCTAAATTAATGGTTGAAAAGGAGAAAAGAGGGAAAATCAGAAGACGGGAGGGAAAGGATAAAACATGGAGAAACGAGTGAAAGAAAATCAAAGAGTGAACTAATGGGACAATCTAAACCAGTGAATCGGACATATTCAATCGGAAAATAGGGGAGAAAGACAATGAATCAAAATGGAAGGGAACACGGCTACAGAACGACTAAGGCAGAAAGAGAGAGAATGTATTTGACAGAAATATTGTGGTTTAAAAATTGATACAAGGAGAAAAACCCAAAGACAGTGTATTTTCCAGGAGAATTACAAAGCTGTTATTATTTTCTAAGAGCCTCACAAGGGAAGGGAACTATATGTGTTTGAAAGCAGAAAGTATGGATGAATAGAAGGGAAAGTGTACAAGAATTTTTGAAACAACCCCACTGCCTTTATCATGACAAAGACACATATTTCCTTTTGGCAATGAAATGTTGAATGAGAACCACAGGTTTACATGGTTCATCACTGAGGAAACAAATATTTCCTGACAAAGATTGTTTTCCAATTTCTGGGGTTATGAACTCAGGAAAAAAATTCTGGTTTTTTTTCCATTTGTTTCAACTTTATCTTCTATGGGAGGGGGCAGTCAACAAATATTAGTAAAAGTACTTAAAACACCATTATTATTATTGATAATAATGATCACGGAAAGCTCACAGTACATGGCATTATCAATAAATTGATGGTATTTCTGGAGTGCTTACTGTCTGCAGAGCGCCTTATTAAGGTTTTATTATTATCATTATTAATATGGTATTTATTAAACACTTACTATGTGTCAAGCACTTCTCTAAGCGCTGGAGTAGATTCAAATTAATCAGATTGGACAAAATTTACCCAAGAGAATCCTCTTAACAAAGTCTAATGGACTACATTCCCGATATCTGAGATGCCTTTATCAATCAATCAATCGTATTTATTGAGTGCTTTCTAGGTGCAGAGCACTGTACTAAGCGCTTGGGAGAGGACAGCACAACAGAATTAGCGGACACTTTTCCCGCCCATACAGTCTAGAGCGGGGAGACGGACACTAATATGAATAAATTAGTAATTTATATAATTTAAAGACATGTACCTAGTGCTGTGGATTTGGGGGAAGGGGTATCAAATGTCCAAAGGTCACAGATCGGAGGTGATCGGAGGGAGAGGGAAACTGGAAAAAGAAGGCTTAATCGGGGAAGGCCTCTTGGAAGAGATGTGACCTTTGTAATGTTTTGAAGAGGGAGATAGTGGTGGCCCGGCGTATTTGGACGGGGAGGGAGATACAAGTTAGGGGGAGGGTGTGAGAAAGGAGTGAGGGGCGAGACAGATGAGATCGGGACGCAGTGAGTAAACCGGCACTAGAGGAGCAGAGTGTGTGGACTGGGCTGAAGTAGGAGATCACTGAGGTGAGGTAGGAAGGGGGCCAGCTGATGGAGTCTTTAAAACCAAGCACTCAAGAAAGAGAGCGGGAGGGAGAGAAGGAGAAAGGGAGAAGGAAAAAGGGAGTGCAAAGGAAAATGACCCCTGAGCTAGGATGAGAGCACAGATGTGTCTTCTGTGCTGTGAATGGGTCTTACTCTGAGCCTCTTGGGAGACGACAGGCCTTGAGGGAAAGTTTTGTCTGTGAGCGTATATCTGGGTGTGAAGGAATGTGAATGAGTTGTGCCACGGCAGTGACAGAGACAAGAGAGTGATAGAGGCAAGTGAAAGACAGGAATAAGAAAGAAAGGAGGGAGAGATTCAGAAGACTAAAAGGGGAGAAAGGGAAAAAGAAGGAGGGGGGAAATTGACAAACAGAAGAGAATTAAAGAGATTGAGACCAAAAAAGAAAAAAAAGCCATAAGAATCACGGGAAGAATGCGGAGTAATGTTGGGAGAAAGAAAAGTACCATCAGAAACTGGAAGTTTGAAAAATCCAAACATTGGGTGAATTTTCACAGTCCTATTAGCAAAATTATGTAGGCATCTGTATTGCATAAATACTCGTACAAGACTATCTTCCAAAGACTTTACAGAGAAATTTAAGTGCCTGAATGTTTCTCCAATTACTTGAATCTGAGTAGTAGATTACCAGTCACTACCAAGACCTTCCCTACACGACTTCTTATCTCATTCCGTTTTATCATTTTCCTTGTCCATTACTATTATTAATAACTGGTATTTACTGAGCGCTTACTGCGTGCAGAGCACTGTACTCAGCGCTTCGGAGAGGATAGTAGAACGCAGTTGACGGACCCATTCCCTGCTCACGACAAGCTCACGCAATGATGCTCCTCGCTGTTATTAAAAATGACCCAAGGAGTGAGTCCAGGACAAACGACCTCCTGGGATCATTGAAGAGTCAACCTGCTACTGCTACTGCTCAAGAGGCAGCACAACCAGAAGAGGAGAGAGCAGAAGAAGAGAAGGCGAGAGAGGAGAAATTACCCTCAGCAGCCAGCGTGAGTTGAACATTCATGCCGACGGCCTCTTCTCCCTCCATCATCGCTCCACCGGCTGATATTTTCACTCCCCAGTTCCACTGACATTGTTTGTCCAGACGTAAATGTATCCTAAATTATCTAGAGGGGGCAATAGGGTAGATGCTTAAATTTCAATCTCATCAAACTCAGGGTCTCTGGTTGGATGGAGGCGATAATAATGTTGGTATTTGTTAAGCACTTACTATGTGCAGAGCACCGTTCTAAGCGGTGGGGGAGATACAGGGTAATCAGGTTGTCCCACGTGAGGCTCACAGGGAATCCCCATTTTACAGACGAGGTAACTGAGGTGATGGTGCCACGGGAATCGGCGTCTTCCGGGGGACGGGTTTACGGCCTAGTCGAGCTCGGATTCCTACCTGCACATCAACCGCCACCCCAGGCCCCTCTGAGATTTTTCAGTCAGTGAAATCGAGACCGCCTCTACCTGTAGAAACAAAGCGGACATCTGAGAAATAGTTTATTCTTATTATGGCTATTACTGCTATGAGGAAACAGATGAAAACAAAATCGAGTGTCCACGATGTTTTCTAGATTCTAAATCCTGTCTCTGAAGGCCCAGCTCTAACTCTCCAGCCCGTTGATTTCCGTTTGATCTCAAGCCCGAATTCAGGAAGGATGATCAGAGGGAAATGTTTTTTTGATCCGAATCAAAAGGAGGAAAGCACCATGGCTCGGCTGGAGAGACATTCCTTTGTGAGACAAGATCCTGAAAGCCGGTGGGAGAAGCAAGAAGCAATTACGGTCGGGCCTGATTTGCCTGACCTTCCTTGGCATTAACCGTCTGATAAAAACTGCACAACTATCAAGGACTTCCACATGCAGATGTCCAATTTGGAAAGCCGACTTTCTGGGAGGCAGGATCCAAGCAGCATTTCACACCGCGTCGGAGCATTAGTTTCTCGGCTTTGATGTAAGCTTTCTAGACAGAAGTCAAATACATTTTTAAAATAGAGTTAGGTTTCAAAATAGGTGGCAAGTTTTGTAAAGTCGTTATGGGCTGGGAACGTGTGCTAATTCATAAGAAGAAGATGATAACGGCATTGGTTAAGCACTTATTGTGTGCTGGGCACTGTACTGAGCGTTGGGGGGGATCCCAGCGCTTAGAACAGTGCTCCGGCGCTTAGGACAGTGCTCCAGCACTTAGAACAGTGCTCTGCACATAGTAAGCGCTTAACAAATACCAACATTATTACAAGGAAATGGGGTTGGCTACAATCCCCGCCCCACTCACAGTCTCAATCTCCATTTTACAGAGGCCCAGAGAAGTGACGTGAGTTGCCCAAGGTCACACAGCAGCCAAGTGGCAGAGCCGACACTGGAACCCATGACCTTTTCACTCTCGGGCCGTCGCTCTATCCACTACGCCGGCTAATTCGGTGGTCTTCCAAGCGCTTCATACGGGGGGAGCTCAGTGTGGGAAGGCCTCTCGGAGGAGGTGAGCTCCAAGTAGGGCTTTGAAGAGGGGATGGGTTTGGCGGAGGTGAGGGAGAGCGGGAGGACCCCATCAACGGTAAGCGCTCAATAAGTAGGACGGACTGGCCGCCGAGGAGCGGATTCTCTCGGGGCTGCCGGGGATTTGGCGAGAGCTTCCCGGGCGTTGCCTAGCGACGGGTCCGACGCTAGTCTCCAGCCGGGTCCGCCCCTGGTTACCGCCCTGGTTACGGCCCTGGTAGCATCGCGGTTACCGCCCTGGTTACCGCCTTGGTTACCGCCCTGGTAGCATCGTGGTTACGGCCCTGGTTACGGCCCTGGTTACGGCCCTGGTTACCGCCCTGGTTACCGCCCTGGTTACCGCCCTGGTTACCGCCCTGGTAGCATCGCGGTTACGGCCCTGGTTCTCCCGAAGCGGGCCCAGGCCCGGGCATCCCCCGCCATGGAGGAAGGTGCGGAGCGGTCGGTGCGGGTGTCCCCGAGCCGGGTCCGCTTCTCGGACGTGCGGGTGGGCCAGCTGTACCGCGCCGCGCTCACCGTGCAGAACGTGGGCCGCAGCAGCAAAGCCATCCGCTTCCAGGGGCCCCGCAGCCAGCAGGTAGCCGGCGCGGGGCGCGGGGGAGCGGGGAAGGGAGCGCTGATTTTTGAATCCCCATTTTACAGACGAACTAACAGAGTCGGGGGAAGCGGCGTGGCTCAGCGGAAAGAGCCCGGGCTTGGGAGTCAGAGGGAGTCGAATAATAATAATGTTGGTATTTGTTAAGCGCTTACTATGTGCAGGGCACTCTTCTCAGCGCTGGCGTAGATACAGGGTCATCGGGTTGTCCCGCGTGGAGCTCACAGTCTTCATCCCCATTTTCCAGATGAGGGAACTGAGGCCCAGAGAAGTGAAGCGACTCGCCCACAGTCACCCAGCTGACAAGTGGCAGAGCCGGGATTCGAACCCATGACCTCTGGCTCCCAAGCCCGGGCTCTTTCCACTGAGCCACGCCGCTTCTCATACAATTCGGCAACAGATAGAGACAATCCCTGCCCGATGACGGGGGGACGGGGACTGGGTCCAACTCGATTTGCTTGTATCCACCCCAGCGTTTAGGACAGTGCCTGGCACATAGTAAGCGCTTAACCAAATACCATAATAATAATAATTACTTTCTATTAAACAGTTGGGAAGCGCTGACGCCCGGTCGAAAGAGCACGGGCCCGGGAGTCAGAGGGCCTGGGTTCTAATGCCGGCTCCGCCACTTGCCTGCTCTATGACCTTGAGAACGAGCTGCCAAATTTCCCTGAGCCTGTTTCTTCAGTTCTAAATTGGAAATTCCAATACCTGTTCTCCCAGCTACTTAAACTGTGAGCCCCAACTGGGACAGGAACCCTTCTGACCTGATTTTCTTCTCTCTACTCCAGTGCTGAGCATGCTGCTTGTCCATATCGAATTCCTAACGGACCCCATAATATATTTGTTTTTCCTAGGGGGAAGGCCTAAACTTCTCTTAAGAGTGTAAGATTAAAAGCAGGACTGGAGTTAGTTAAATCCTGAAACATCTAAGGAGAGGACAATAGTCTTATTTTAAAAATCTAGAGTGATGGAACAAAGCCAGTTTTCCAGATTTTCATATTTTTCACTGAATAATTTGTGTGCTAGGCGGTTGGGTATAGTGCTGTATAATGATAGTTTTAGCTAATGAATTTATATAGTATATTGCATTATTGTATCATCTGGGATTGTAATAATAGTATTTATTAAGCACTTACTATGTCCTTGGAAAAAACAGGGCAGGGATTGTGTTTACTAACTCTATTGTACGTGCCCAAATTGCTTTATACCACGACGACTTGGATATGCTATTATCATCCATTATTTTCCCATGCCCCACCCGCCCACATTGTGTTGAAGTGAGCAGAATTTCAATGCGAGAAGACTGTCAAATTCGGGAATGTATTGTTTGTGATCCCCAGTCAATCAACTAATAATATAATGATGTTGGTGTTTGTTAAGCGCTCACTATGTGCAGAGCACTGTTCTGTCAGGGGAATCAGGTGGACCAGGTGGGACAACCCATGGGTGGGAACCCATGACCTCTGACCCCAAAGCCCGTGCACTTATTCTGTCATCTTGTCGTTTAATGTTGCTTGTAGCAACTTTGATTGTGAGCCCCATGCGCGACAGGGGCTTGCATCTACCCCAGTGCTTAGAACAGTGCTTGGCACAAAAGTAAGCGCTTAACAAATACCGTAGCTGATGAAGTTGCTCAAGGAGATTTATGAAGCATTAACGAGGAGGTGGGGGGGGGGGGGGGACTAAATCCTGCTGACATAGGGAAGATCGGAAAGCGCTTTAGCTCAGTTGGGTAGACTTTCAGTTTAGTTTGGAGATTAAAAACACCCTCCTTCCACGCCCTGTTTGACAGTACCCCAAAGGGCGTGCTAGCCTTCTCGATTTAATTTTCTATTTCTCTTGTTATATCGTTGGCCAACGTGAATACCTAGGAAACTGAATTCTTTGACAACGTTTTCGCTTAGCACTGTGTAGCCAGTGCAGAGTTGGGGTTTTGTGCACAGTTTCCATGGTGCAAGCTTGAGCGCTTGGTTTGCCAGGAACATGTCTGCCAAGTCTGTTGTATTATATTCTCTCAAATGTCGGTCAGTCGTGTTTATTGAGGGCTTACTGTATGCAGAGCACTGTGCGAAGCGCTTGGGAAAGTACACCACAAGAATAAACAGAAACATTCCCCGCCCCTAACGAGCTTATAGTCTAGAGGGGGGAGACGGGCATTAATATAAATAAATGACAGATCTGTACGTAAGTGCTGTGGGGCTGGGAAGGGGGATGAATAAAGGGAGCAAGTCAGGGCGATACAGAAGGGAGAGGGAGAGGAGCTTAACAAAGACCACAAATATTATTATAATCTGCGATGTGTTCCCTGAAAATGTGGATGGAGCATAAACAGCCGTATCGTGGGGTATGTTTTCCCCAAGACTTTCAAGCGATTTGTTAAATCCTGGGCCAGAGCCAGTCCCTGCAAAAAGAAGGAAGAATTATACTCCTTGTCACCTCCCCCCACTATTTTTAAGACTTTTCCTACCCTGTGCAGCCTAATCGCGTTCCCCAGAACCTCTCACCCTCCTGCGTTTCTTTGGTAATTCAGTCAAGTGTGCAGTATCCACTCAACCTTCTAATTCATCTAATGACAATAATAATGTTGGTATTTGTTAAGCGCTTACTATGTGCAGAGCACCGTTCTAAGTCCTGGGGTAGATACAGGGTCATCAGGTTGTCCCACGTGAGGCTCACAGTTAATCCCCCATTTTACGGATGAGGTAACTGAGGCCCAGAGAAGTGAAGTGACTTGCCCACAGTCACACAGCTGACAAGTGGCAGGGCCAGGATTCGAACCCATGACCTCTGACTCTCTAGCTCGGGCTCTTTCCACTGAGCCACGCTGCTTCTCTAGTTCTAGAGACTAGAAATCTATTTCTATTCTCGCCTGCCAGCCCCTCTAGACTATAAACTCATTGTGGGCAGGGAATGTGGCTGTTTATTGTCGCATTGTATTCTCCCAAGCGCTTAGTACAGTACTCTGCACAGAGTGAGCGCTCAATTAATACGATCGGCCGATTGACTTATCCATGCGATATTGCTGCTTTTGTCAGAAGGGGAAGGAAATCCCCCCAGAGATGGGATGCCTGGGTCCCGGCTCTGCCTCCTTATATCCATTTTTTCCTTTTTTTGAGTTTCCCAAATCTCACCAAATCTAACCCAGGTCCTCTGACTCCCAGGCCTGTACTTTTTCCACTAGGCCACACTGTTTCTCTATCTCCCCCACAAAACTGTAAGCTCTTTGAGAGTAGGAATTTATGCCTTCTAATGCTAAGCACTTAGTAGTTTTCAGGGAATACTATTGAATCCACGGTTCATTGTTGATTTTGAGGACAGGTAGAAATAGCAGGTAGAAAGGATATCGCCAAATATCCTTTGGGGATATAAGTCACTCGGAAAATCATTCACAGAAACTTCAGGGTGCAAGAAGGAAATATGTGGAGAGCGTATACGGGTTTAGTGAAGTGAAATGCCGAGTTACTATTTCACTCTTACCGATATATTGTGTTGACAAGTTTGCTTTACGATTTAAATGTCATTTCTTGTTCATGGCAGTTCAAGTTGATCGTGACTGATCGAGATAAAGCAGTTGCTTCTGGACTTCAGATGACAGCGACTGTGGAATATCGGCCGGACAATGAGGAAGATGTTTTTGACAGAATATTTGTTTTAGTAGAGAAAGAAGTGATAGAAGTCCCACTGATAGGGTGAGTCATCTGTGAATTACTTACTGATACTTTGACTATTCCCCGAAGAGGAATATATTTCCCCAAAACAACTGAATTCTTTTTAGTTAACACAATTTGTCCCATCTGCCTTTTCTCCCTTTCTGCTGAAGACGAATTAAGAAAAAGCGCCCTTAATGTAAATTTTGTTTAGTTTTTAAAAACAGATGCGCAGATTCACTAAATTGCCCTGTAAATTACAGATTCACTCATTTTCAGGAATATATTCTTGCTGCTTTGGGTAAATAAAGTGGAGAGAATGATAGCTAATTATAATGATAATTTGGCATTTGTTAAGCTCTTACTATGTGCCAAGCACTGTGCTATGCCCTGAGATAGATACAAGGTAATCAAGTTGCCGTAAGAATAAGGCCCCATCATGTTAATTAGGTTGACACAGTCCCTGTCCCGCCTGAGGTTCATAGTCTAAGTAGGAGGGAAAAATATAGTGAAATCCTTTATTTTATCAGGGTCTAGCAAAGGAACCCAAATTAAGATGAAATATCTTTTTGGGATGATGGAAGCACTACCCCAAACTTTATGTACCTATTAAGATGATCAAATTCAGATAAAAAGTAATTGATATATATTCTTCTCCATAGATTGATTCCTTGCTGCCAACTGGAAATTGAGCCGAAAGTTAATTTTGGCACACTGATTGCAAATAGTATAGTGATTTGTAAGGAGATTCACGTCACGAACCATGGATCAGCTCCAGGTAAATTTTTGCTGCCACAATTAATTCTCTTTGTTTTCTGTAAGAAAGTGATTTTTACCCATAACTTCCAAAGTGTGCGGTTCTTCCTGGGAGATCTATGATTTCCTGGAAGGTTTACGTCTAAAATCTCTAGGTAACGATTTGTAGTAAATTAGCTCGAGATACTTTGGGCCTGAAAATAGACTTGCCAGAGTTCTTCTCTTGGTTTACTAAACATGTCTAAATGTATTTTATAGACACTGTCTTCCAAAGGTTATAAAGAAGAGGAGTCCAATGAGAGAGAAGCAGCGTGGCCTAGTGGAAAGAGCAAGGGCCTGGGAGTCAGAGGACCTGGGTTCTAATTCCGTCTCAGTCACTCTTGTCTGCTGTGTGACCTTGGGCAAATCATTTCACTTCTCTGGGCCTCAGTTCCCTCATCTGTCAAATAGAGATAAAGACTGTGAGCCCCATATGGGACATGGACCGTGTCCAACTTGATTTAATAATGTTGGTATTGTCAAGCCAACAACAGTGCAGAGCACTGTTCTAAGCGCTGGGGGAGATACAGGGTCATCAGGTTGTCCCACGTGAGGCTCACAGTTAATCCCCATTTTACAGTTGAGGGAACTGAGGCCCAGAGAAGTGAAGTGACTTGCCCACAGTCATACAGCTGACAAGTGGCAGAGCTGGGATTCGAACCCATGACCTCTATTCCCCAGCGCTTGGTAATAGCACTTGACAAATATCATGTAAACCACCCCCCCCCCCAAAAAAAGAGGGAGTCCATCTGAGAATAACTCCTAGGGGAGAAGCATCAGAGGGTGAGGGAAGGCAAGCATAGGTAAAATTTCTTGGGTGTGTTAATAACACTTTTCATAGTGCTCTGCACCCAGTAAACGCTCAATAAATACGATTGAAAAAAATAGGCTATTAATAGTATTGTCACTAGCAATTGAAGAATCAAAATTGAATGAGGTATTTTCTTCTACTGTTCACTGAAAATATGCGATTTGATATAACATTCAATGGAAATATACTATTTAATGCTCAGTGCTTAATTCAGTGCATATAGCAAGGACTTTCTAACTGATATTCCTACGACTAGTACCTCTAATATTAATTCTTGTATTAAACATAAGTAAGGAGAAGATGAAGTGGAGCCATGTGTTTATGCTTTTGCTTTAGGGATGAGGGAAGCAGAACACGTAGGCTGTTTGTGTAATTTTTCATTTTTATATGTGCAGGACTTGGGCTAAATGTAACATTTACGATTTGAGCTATGGTAATCCAATATTAGGAAGTGTTACGTTCCCTCATTAACTGAACCAAATTGTTCTCTAGATCACATATTGTCTTCCTTCTTGGAGTTAGTTCAAATTACTGTTTTCCTCCCTAGCCGAAATTGATGGTGTGTATTCTACTAACTGTAGCGCTTCCAAAAGATGATTACGCATGTATTATGGGCAAATATCACAGAGAATTAGTATTTGCAAAGAGAAAAAATACATATTCATGAAGGGAAAAGTGCATGCCGTACGGCTAGAAGCTGTTGAAAAAAGATCATTGTTCGGTATGGGCAAGTCACTTAACTTCTCTGGGCCTCAGTTACCTCATCTGTAAAATGGGGATTAAGACTGTGAGCCCCATGTGGGACAACCTGATTCCCCTATGCCTGCCCCCGCGCTTAGAACAGTGCTCTGCACATACTAAGCGCTTAACAAATACCAACATTATTATTGTTATTATTATTAAGAAAAAAAATGGATCCTGAAAATCCAGGTAGCACTGGAAAGTTGCGTGAAGGAACTGTGCCTTTAGGACAGCGATGATGCTTTTTGGCAAATCCCCGAAAGATTGAAGGCCATGAAGCCGCCGTGGTAGGGTGACTTGACACTTTCCCATGTCGTTAAATGTTGCTTTCACCCTTACTAGGGAAGATGGAGTTGGGTAATAATACCAGTAGTAATATTCAATATTGTTTATTGGGCACTATGTGCAGAGCACTGTACTAAGCGCTTGGAATGTACAATTCGGCAACAGAATCCGTCTGAACCGAGTGCTGGGGAGAATTCAAGCAATTGGGGTTGTCCCACATAGGGCTCACAATCTTAATCTCCATTGTACAGATGAGGTAACTGAGGCCCAGATAAGTGAAGTGACGTGTCGAAGGTCACAGAGCAGACAAGTATGGTAGAGGAGGCAAGCATGACCAGACCTTCCTCCTGTCTTCCCCCATCTGGTTCTCCCCCACCTCCAAACTCCCTCCTGGAAAACGTGACCTCCAACCCTGAGAGGGAGATTTGAATCTGAACCGGGCCAAGCAGCCTGTTGTTCCTTGCTCAGATTCTCTGTGTGTGTGTGTGTGTGTGTGTAAAATATGCACAGCTTGTGTATTTATTTAAAGTTTTCCTTACTATCTCTTCGAGAATCTTACCAAATACATTGAGCTTTGCAGAACTGTTACATATGTATTAATACAGGATGTGGTGTTTTTCTCAGGTGCATTTCATGTAGAATATAAGGGAAATCTGCCCATCTTTATACAACCGACTGGAGGAATTGTGGGCCCTAAATTGTCAGAGGCCATTAAAGTGGATATCTGTACTGACCTTCCCCGAGTTGTTAATGAAGTAGCAAAGTAAGTGTGATATACATCTCTCGGTCTGCAAACATCGAGACTTTATTCTGTTGTTATTTCTAGAACAGTAGTCCTTACAGCTGCACATGTCTTTAAAATCCTTTGTGTGTTTTATTATTCTCCAGCATCTCTAGCATTCATTTAAAAGTCGGAGCCTTAACCGTAATTACATCTGACCCTGATCCCTTTATATTTCGTCTGAAATCTGCTCCTCCCGCCCCTAGGTTTCCCCTCACAATTGACAATATTGTCATTTTCTGTCGCCATCTTATTATCCCTGGCTCCTTTCTCTCCCCTTTAACATTTGGTCTGTCACTAAAGTTTTCCCTCCACTCTATTTCCCATAAGGACTTCATACGGTGGTCCAGGTTTTCACCAGATCCTGGCTAGACTAGGGTATCAACCTCTTCACCGGTCTCCCTACCTACAACCTCCCCCTTCAACAGTCTGCCCTTTTCTCCCTTTTTCATTTTACTATGGTCTCTCCACTCCTCGAAAGCCATCGATAGTTTCTCCTTCCTCTCCTCATCAAGCAGAATCTCCAGGCCATTGGCCTACTACTCAATCAATCGATTGAATTAATTCAGTGCTTACTACGTACAGAGCACTGTACTAAGCACCTGGTAGTGTACAATGCAACGGGATTCTAGACTGTGAGCCCGCTGTGGGCTGGGATTGTCTCTATTTGTTGCTGAATTGTACTTCCCAAGCCATTGGCCTACTACTCAATCAATCGACTGAATTAATTCAGTGCTTACTAATTACAGAAAACTGTACTAAGCACCTGAGAGCGTACAGTGCAACGGGATTCTAGGCTATGAGGCCGTTGTGGGCCGGGATTGTCTCTATTTGTTGCTGAATTTCACTTCCCAAGCCATTGGCCTACTACTCAATATCAATCGACTGAATTAATTCAGTGCTTACTACGTACAGAGCACTGTACTAAGCACCTGGGAGTGTACAATGCAACGGGATTCTAGACTGTGAGCCCACTGTGGGCTGGGATTGTCTCTATTTGTTGCTGAATTGTACTTCCCAAGTGGGGACATAAGTATGCTTGAAAGCAATGGGCAAGAAGCCATTGAAAAGTAAACAGTTGAAGATGGCAGTCGAGGAGAAGGCGAGTGTTTTAAAAAGGCAATAATAATAATGATGGTATTTGTTAAGCGCTTACTATGTGCCAAGCACTGTTCTGAGCACTAGGGTAGATACAAGGTAATCAGGTTGTCCCACGTGGGGCTCACAGTCTTAATCCCCATTTTACAGATGAGATAACTGGGGCCCAGAGAAGGTAAGCGACTTGCCCAAAGTCACACAGTAGACAAGTGGTGGAGTAGGAGAATCCAGGACCTCTGACTCCCAAGCCCCTGCTCTTTTTCACTGAGCCAGGCTGCTTACTATGAAAGGAGGGGGATCTGAAGCACAGGTGGAGGGGATAGATTTATTGATTCTTGATTCTATTTATTGCAGTTGTTTTAATGAGATGTACATCCCCTTGATTCTATGTATTGCTATTGTTTTTGTCTGTCTCCCCCGATTAAACTGTAAGCCCGCCAATGGGCAGGGACAGTCTCTATCTGTTGCCGATTTGTACATTCCAAGCGCTTAGCACACTTCTCTGCACATAGTAAGCGCTCAATAAATACTATTGAATGAAATGCTATTGAATGAATTTAGAAAGGAAGTGAAAGATTTCATCTTGAGTCGAAGAGGCTGAAGGGAGGATTGGAGAGAAACACGGGAAATTTTAGGGTGGTTATGCCAGATGGCTTCAATTTTGTTGATGAAGTCTGTGGACAGGTCATTAGGGGAAAGAGAGGGGAGGGTGATAGGAGGTTTGAGAAGGGAGTTAAATGTCTGGAACAGCAGGGGATGCTTGAGTGAATTAGGAAGGAGAGGACTGCTGTCCCACAGTGGAGAAGACCGAATTGAAGCAGGTAAGATTAAATTTAAGATGGACAAGATCAGAGAGGTGGCTGGAATTTCTGCACAGCTGTCTGCAATTTGGGCCCAGAGGTGATTCTGCTCCTTTTTTTTTGGTCCTACACCTACTATTGAGGTGATTCAGGGTTGTCAGTTAGTGGAGCAAGGGAGTCCTGTTCAGTGAAGAAGGTCGTGTCGAGCGTCAATTTGTGCAGCAGGAGAAGGTAGTGTGGGTTTGGAGACCCAAGTGGGGAGGATGGCTGAAAAATATCCCTCTAGACTGTGAACTCGTGGGCAGGGAACGTGTCTGTTTGTATTATACTCTCCCAAGTACTCAGTATAGTGTTTTGCACACAGGAAGCGTTCAGTAAGTTCGATTAGACTGTAAGCCCGTCAAACGGCAGGGACTGTCTCTATCTATTGCCGACTTGTTCATTCCAAGCGCTTAGTACAGTGCTCTGCACATAGTAAGCGCTCAGTAAAGACTATTGAATGAATAAGTACAAATGAGTGAATATTTTAGGGGTGGGGGAAGGACAGATTTTGAGGTGTATGTGAAAGAGAGCAGCTGGGGAGGTTGTGGTCAGAGAAATTTCAGAATTGGTGAGGGTAGAGATTGTACAGATACTGGAGATTAGAAGATCAGGTATGTGCCCAAGTTTGGTGAGTCTGTGAGGTGGAGCGGGAGGTCTTTGGAGGAAAGGATTGAGAGGAGGTGGACAGTCACGTGAATATTAAAATCCCCCAAGGGTCAAGGTAGGGTTGCTTAGAACAGTGCTTGGCACTTAGTAAGCGCTTAACAATGCCTCAGTGTCCTCCTCTGTAAAATGGGGATTAAGACGGTGAGCCTATGTGAGAGGGGGACCGTATCCAACCCGATTTGCTGTATCCACCCCAGCGCTTAGTATAGTGATAATGTTAATAATAATAATAATGTTGGTATTTGTTAAGCGCTTACTATGTGCAGAGCACCGTTCTAAGCACTGGGGTAGATACAGGGGAATCAGGTTGTCCCACGTGGGGCTCACAATCTCAATCCCCATTTTATAGATGAGTTAACTGAGGCCCAGAGAAGTGAAGGGACTTGCCCACAGTCACCCAGCTGACAAGTGGCCGAGCCGGGATTCGAACCCATGACCTCTGACGCCAAAGCCCGTGCTCCTTCCACTGAGCCACGTAGTGCATTATAAGCGCTTAATCCATACCATTATTATAGCTATTACTATTATCATTAATAACGTCCGCTTCCCCCTCTAGAGCTCGTCGTGGTTAGGGAACGTGCCTGTTTATAACTGTACTCCCCTAAGCGCTTACTACAGCGCTCCGCACCCAGTAAGCGCTCAATAAACACGATTAACAAGCCCGTCAAAGGGCAGGGACCGTCTCTATCTGTTACCGATTTGTCCATTCCAAGCGCTTAGTCCAGTGCTCTGCACGTAGTAAGCGCTCAATAAATACTATTGAATGAAGGCAAAAAGAAAGAAAGCCCTGAGCTGTAACAGCTGATGTGGAGACCTCGTGGGCTGCGGCAGGTTCCTCTGGAGACGGGGGTGGGGCGTCTAAACAGATCCCACCTGATGGCAATCCACAGGTGGCCCATAAGTGAGTCATTAGCATTAGGAGGGGCGATTAGCGACTCTTGAAAGCCTCTGTCCGGAAGGGATGGGCGAGCAGGGCTAGTAAGTTCTTAGTTGTGGATGGGTCCCTATCGACACGTCGCTAACACTTTGTTAACGCCTTGTTAGTATTTTGCAACACCTTGCTGTTACCATTAGTTTGTTGGCGCTTAGCTGTTAGCACCTTGTCACCATCTTGCTGCATCTTTATAGAACCCTGGTTTCATCAATAGTTGTTGGTTCTTAGCTGTTAGCACCTTAACATCTTGCTAACACTTCACAGAACCCTGGTTTCACCAATGGTCGGTCGTGCTTATCTGTTAGCACCTTGTTAACACCTCGCTAACACTTTCTAGAACCCCGGTTTCATTGATGGCTGTTGGTGTGTAGCTGTTAGCACCTTGTTAACATCTTGCCACCACTTCATAGAGCCCTGGTCTCGTCGATGGTTGTTTGTGCTTGGCTGTTAGCGCCTTGTTTACACCTTGTCAACATCTCGCCAACGCTTCATAGAGCCCTGGTTTCATCTGTGGTTGTTTGTGCTTAGCTGTTAGCAACTTGTTTACACCTTGTTAACATCTCGCTACACACTCCATAGAACCCTGGTTCCAGAGATGGTTGTCGGCGTTTGACTGTTAGCGCCTTGTTAACGTCCTGTTAGCACTTTATGACGCCCTGGTTTCATCTGTAGCTGTCGGCGCTTAGCTGTTAGCACCTCGTTACACCTTGTTGTCGTCATTAGTCCTTTGTGCTTAGCTGTAAGCGCCTTGTTACACCTTGTTGTCACCATTAGTCGTTGGCTCTTAGCACCGTGTTACGCCTTGTTGTCAGCATTAGTCGTTGGCTCTTAGCTGTTAGCACCTTGTTACACCTTGTCATCATTAATCGTTGGCGTTTAGCGGTTAGCGCCTTGTTACACCTTGTTGTCGTCATTAGTCGTTGGTGCTTCGCTGTTAGCATCTTGTTACACCTTATTGTCATTAGTCGTCGGTGTTTAGCTGGTAGCGCCTTGTCAGCGTCTAGCAGGTGAGCCTCTGGCCTTGCTTCTTCAGGGAGGGTCTGGGGCCCGTTGTGTGGGTGGTGGGATGGAGAGTTGGAGATTTCTTCCTCGTGCATCTGGCCCGTGTACTTAAGGCACGGGGGGGAGGGGGGACTAAAGGAGTCTGGGTCCCCTCCCTCTCCTTGCCTGGTTTGCTCTGAGTGTTGGCCCTTCCCTTCTGCAGGCCCCATTTTAGGCCTCAGGCCTCAGGTGTGATTCTTGATTCTATTTAGTTGCCATTGTTTTTACGAGATGTTCTTCCCCTTGACTCTGTTTATTGCCATTGTTCTGTCTCCCCCGATTAGAATGAATGAATGAGGGGAGGGATTTGAGGGCGCGGGGTCCCTTCCACTGGTGGGGGCCAAAACCTCCACCCTCTAAAGGCATCCCCTTTGTGCGTGGCTGTGGAGGGTTGCCCCAAGGCGGACCCTAATAATAATAATGTTAGTAATGTTGGTATTTGTTAAGCGCTTACTCTGTGCAGAGCACTGTTCTAAGCGCTGGGGTAGACACAGGGGAATCGGGTTGTCCCACGTGGGGCTCACAGTCAATCCCCATTTTCCAGCTGAGGGAACTGAGGCACCGAGAAGTGAAGTGACTTGCCCACAGTCACACAGCTGACACGTGGCAGAGCCGGGATTCGAACTCATGACCTCTGACTCCAAAGCCCGTGCTCTTTCCACTGAGCCACGAATAATGTTGGTATTTGTAAAGTGCTTACGATGTGCAGAGCACTGTTCTAAGCGCTGGGGAGATACAGGGAGTCACACAGGATAGGCCTGCGTCCTAATCCCGGCTCCTAATACAGGATTAACTGTGAGCCTCACGTGGGACAACCCGATGACCCTGTATCTACCCGGGCGCTTAGAACAGTGCTCTGCACATAGTAAGCGCTTAACAAATACTAACATTATTAAAATGATCAGGTTGTCCCAGGTGGGGTTCACAGTCTTAATCCCCGTTTTACAGAGGAGGTAACTGAGGGGCAGAGAAGTTAGGTGACTTCAGTCGTATTTAGTGAATGCTTCCTGATGTGCAGGGCACTGTACATTTTGTTCATTGGTAATCAGTTTGGCATTTCGTTAAAAAGTGCTAAAGGACTAAAAATGTATCTAGGTTCGCTCATTTGTAATCCAATTTTTTTTTTGACCTTTCTGCCCCATTTTTGCCATCAGGGTCAGATTGCAGGGTTGTGAAGACACCTTTTTGAGGATTGAAGCCAATGTGGTCGAGCAGGTTATCGAACTATTAAACGTGTACGATGATAAATTGGAATGCGTATCATTTGGGTCTGTCTTCTTTGGAACTTCGAAGACTGAACAAGCCGTTCTATACAATAAAAGTCCAGAACCCGTGATGTGGGTAGCTGTCCTAGAAGATGACGCAGTTGGGGAAGAATTGGTGAGTGACACTCTACTGTTTGTAGGCTTGCGTGTCTCCCATGTCGTGTTTAGCCAGTGAGAGAGTTTAATTTGTGAAGGGGGGAGATGGCTTTTGCAAGGATTTATTTAGCAGTCATATTTATTGGGTGCTGAGCACTGTTCTAAGCACTTGGGAGATGACAGTACGTCTACAATACAGTATAATCCTTGGGCAGGGATTGTGTCCGCCAACTGAGCACGGGCCTGGGAGTCAGAAGGACCTGGGTTCCAATCGCGGCTCCGCCACATGTCCGCAGTGTGATCTTAGGCAAGTCATTTCACTTCTCTGGGCCTCAGTTTGCTCATCGGAAAATGGGGATTAAGACTGCCAGTCCCACGTGGGACGGGGATTGGGTCCAATCCGATTAGCCGGTATCTACCCCGGCGCTTAGTACGGTGCCTGGCTCATAATAAGCACATAACAAATACTGTAAAGAAGAGGTTACCATCCAAAGAATCTAGAAGCAGCGTGGTTTAGTGGAAAGAGCACGGGCTCCGGAGTCAGAGGACGTGGGTTCCACTCCCAGCTCTGTCACTTGTCTGCTGGGACTTTAGGTCTATTACTATGGACCTTTCATCAAAGAATTTTCCCAAATCCTCTCTGTGTATTCAATCAGTGGTCTCTATTGAGCGCTTATTGTGTGCCGAGCACTGTACTGAGTGTTTGGGAGAGTACAATATAACAGATTGATAGACATATTCCCTGCCCACAATAAGTTTACATCTAGAGGGGAAGACAGTATTGATTCCTTGCTTGCACAGCTGTTGTGGTGTTTGGATTTTTCCCTCCAGATATTTTCATGTAATTACCGTTCTCATTGTGTGTCAGTTATTTCCATAAGCATCCGGATGTTTATCGTTGCAATGAAAACTGCTCATTTTGCTGTTTCATAATTTCCACTGTAGGCCCTTTCCATCATCCACATACCTCTCGTTTCAGAGAGACACTTTCCTTCAAGTAATTGTATTTATTGAGCCTATACTGGATTCAGAGTACTATTCTGAGTACTTAGAGAACATTATAATTTGCAAAAAAAAAAACCAAAAACCAAACCATGCTCAGTGTCCTTAGAGGAATGAATCCATGGTGTTTATTGAGAACTTACTGTGTGCAGAGCACTGTATTAAGCACTTGGGAGAGTTCAGTACAACAGAGTTGGTAGTCACGTTCCCTGGTCACGGTAAACTGACAGTTTAGAGAAAGGCTCATTCAACTTATAAATTCTAAAACTGCAGCGTTTTGTAAACTGATTTAAACTCTTTGATTTGTTTTCTTTTTATCTGTGCTACTATTCCAGGGGATAGATCTTCAGAAAAATACAGATGCAGCTTTACAGGATCTATGCTTCCTAAACAGGACACGAGATGTAGATGTCACTGCTTTAATCTCCTGTTTTCCCAATCAAGGAACTTTGTTACCGTATCAGAAAACGGTGGTTACACTGTGCTTTAGTCCAAAGTAAGCTTGGGCCGTTATCGTTGAAATTAAAATTACTTCTTCTGGAAAATGAATGCCACAGATCTCCCCCTCCAGACTGTAAGCTCGTTGTGGGTGGGGAATGTGTGTGTTTATTGTCATATCGTACTCTCCCAAGCGCTTAGTACAATGCTCTGCACACAGTCAGTAAGCACTCAATAAAAACAACTGAATGAAGTATGTTTGGGCAAATATTTTCTTGGTATTAGATTATTCTTTCACGATAGTTGCCTCATTTTACATTATCCTTATGGTAACTTGATTACCTTGTATCTATCTCAGGGTTTGCTTAGCACAGTGCTTGGCATGTAGTAAGGGCTTAATCTATTATTAAATTAATCTCATGGAAGTAGAAGTTCTCACACTCCAAATCAATCAGTGCTCTTTATTGACTGTATACTGAGCACTGTACTAGGTATTTGGGGGAGTCCAATAGAGTACTCTCAATCTAGCAGGGGAGACGGACTTTGCAATACATTACGCACTGGGGAAGCACCTAGATGGAAAGGTATGTGTTTAATAATAATAACAGCTATGGTACTTAAGTGCTTACTCTGTATTGAGCGCTTGGGAGAGTACAACGTAACAATATAACAGACACATTTCCCTGCCCCCAGCGAGCTTACGGTCTAGAGGAAGGTGACCACCCAAGCCTCGCGGGAAGAGACAGAACATTACTCCAGCTTCCCCAGAAATGTTGGCCTTTTGTTCCGTGAATTCAGGCTGGTGGGATTTGAAGTTCAGGCTTGCCGTCTAATATTGCTGCTGTGGGGAGAGAGAGAGCAGATAATTTTGCCCGGCAGGGCATAAATGAGGCAAGGCTGCCAGCCGTGGTCTCATCTCAGCGACTTGTATCATCTCTGCCTGAAACTTCTTAGAGTAGAAGGGGAAGCGATATTACCGTGGAAGTGTTTTCTCTTGGAATTAAAGGATAATGTTGATGACTAATTTGTTTTCATCTAAAGCGGTAGAGAGGATTTTGTTTGCCCTTAATAGAATCCAGCAGGAAGCAGCCTGGTCTAATGGAAAAAGCATGGGAGTCAGAAGACCCGGGTTTTAATCCTGGCTCTGTCAGTTGCCGGCTGTGTGGCCTTGGACAAGTCACTTAACTTCTCTGTGCCTCAGTTTCCTCAAATGTAAAATGGGGTTTTAATCCCTGCTTTCCCTCCTACTTAGACGTGCACCCCATGTAGGACAGGGACTGTGTCCATTCTGGTTAACGGGTTTCTACCCCAGCGCTTAGAACTTTGCTTTTCACATAGTAAGCGCTTAACAAATACCATGATAATAGTAAATAATCCATAGACCCCAATTTTAATATTTCTCAACAGATATTAAGGTTAACAAATAACTAAATTCTACTGCTCACTGCTCAGGTAGTCAGGTTCAGCAATGGAGAGCAGAATTTAGACATTCATTAATTTATTTCGGGGCCAAGACTTAGGCTGGACAGACTCTCCATGTGAAAATTGTTGTATAGGCCTCGTGTACACTTTATTTTGAAGCTTAATCTGATTTTTGTATTTTTTCAGACAATTGAGCTGTGGTGTCAGGAGGAATGAACCCTCGAGTCGGCAGGACTACGTTCTCTTTTTGAGGTTCGAGGCAGTAGGGAGTAAGGATGGATTTTTGAAATCTTCAAATGGTGACCAGTCTTCCAACAGTAAGTGTGAAATAAAACTGATGTTCAAAGTGTGCGTACTGTTGAAACGGTAGAGCTTGCCAGACTTACTCGTCCGGTATTCCAGGGCCCTAAAAATGGGATTTATGGGGCATGGGTGACTGAGTTTCTTTAGTGACCCTTTCTATTTCAACTTAAAATGGAAGGTTCTCCTGTACTAATAAAACCTGGAGCCCGTCTGTGACAGGAACCTTGTCCAACCTTATAAGCTTGTATCGGTCCCAGCGCTCGGTACGGTGTCTGGCACATAGTAAGTCCTTAAGAAATACCATTTAAAAAATGCTTTGAGATTGGAGGTGGGGTGAATATCAGCTTCTCAAGGCGTACGGATCCAAGGGCACAAGAAGCCGGATGGGTGGGTGAATGGGAGATAAGAGGGTTTAGTCGGGGTAGGCCTTTTTAAAGAGATGTAACTTTAGTAGGACTTTGAACAGAATTATAATTTTGTATTAGTGGAGTAACAGAAAGGGGGGGGAAATGTTTTCAGTGGCTCTTACTTAAATTGGACCAGAATGTTCTGAGTTCACAAGCAAATTTAAATGGTCGGCGTTCTTCTGTTTTAGCAGATTGTCATAGAGTGGAATTAGCAGTGACGGGTTCTGGACTCCCTGTGCTGTTAAATTGCATACCAGGAAGGATCCTTAACTTTGTGCCTTGTTATATGGGCGAATCCTCAGAGATTTTCGGAGTGCTCAAAAATGAATCCGATTCACTCCCTGTGATATTCAACTTCCACAAGATAGCACATTTTAAAACTAATCCTGAGAAAGGAAAAATAGAGATAAGAAATACACAGGTAATGTAATTATACCTTTTATAATCTACATAGCACTGCCTTACAAATACATTGCAACAATTATTAGACTGGGAAAATTATTTTTCTGCCTTGCAGAAAAGGCTTTGCTGTCCCCTACATTTTATCAAAGTACCAAATCCTTATCATATCTTTTTTTGTTGTTCTGTTCTGGGCCTTATTTAGTTTCTTTCATCTTTTTTTAAAAATGTGGGGATCAGACCTGGACTTGGGAGTTAGAGGACCTGGGTTCTAATCCCGGCTCTGCCTCTTGTCTGCTGTGGGACCTTGGGGAAGTCACTTCACTTCTTTGGGCCTCAGTTCCCTCATCTGTAAAATGGGGGTTAAGAGAGCAAGCCCCAGGTGGGACATGGACTGTGTCCAGACCGATTAGCTTGTATCTATCCCAGCGTTTAGTACGGTGCCTGGTACATTGTAAGTGCTTTTAAGAAATACCATTCCAAAAAAAAAAAATTACCAAACCCTGAAAGCCTTAGGGAAATGAAGGAAGCAAGAGGCCTAGTTAAATCCACAAATTGGCAGTCGGGGCCCTGATTAGTCAAGATTTTGATGGGCCCTAACTGATGGTTGGGTAACCGTTTCAGTTTCTCTGTTACTGTATTATGTGCTTGTGCTCATAAAAGCAGTGTTAGTATTAACCGAAGCAGTAATAGTATTTCTAAAGTAGCTATGATCATGATTAGTCGTCCTTTAAAAATATATTTGGCCTTTATGTTTGTCTATACCTAGAACTGTGTTCACCTTTTTCTTTCCTGTAGGATGTGCAGTTTTCATTTGTTCCACATCAAGTAGGAATCTTTAAAGTGAAGCAAGTGGTAGATATTATTGGATCGGTGGCTACAGAAGATAATTCACCATGTTTGAAGATGAAGCCTTTTCATCAGATACATTTGTGTTTTACTGGTGTCTGCCGGCCTATAACCAAGAAAATCGAGCTGAAAATCCACCCTGGTATGAGGACTCTCTCGGTATTTTGAAGTTAATATGGAATAATTAATACATTTCCCAGCTGCCTAACAAGTTCCCATGGGAATATTTGTATTTAAAGCAATATTATTTTTAATACTAATTAAGGCTCAGTGTACAAGGCACCCAATCAGTCAGTACTATCTGAGTGCCTCATGGGTGAAAAAAACATTGTATTAAGTGGTTGGGAAACTACAATAGATTTAGTAGGCATGATATCCATTCTCAAAGATTTTTGAGTCAGTCGTACTTCGCTTCCCCAAGCACACAATACACTGTTGTGCCCACAGTAAGTGCTTGATAAATAATAATGTTGGAATTTAAGTGCTTACTATGTGCAGAGCACTGTTCTAAGCGCTGGGGGAGATACAGGATAATCAGGTTGTCCCATGTGAGGCTCACAGTTAATCCCCATTTTACAGATGAGGTAACTGAGGCACAGAGAAGTGAAGTGACTTGCCCACAGTCGAACCCACGACCCCTGACCCCGAAGCCCAGGCTCTTTCCACTGAGCCACGCTGCTGCCCCCAACGCCATCCGTCAATTGATAGAGGGGCAAAATATGCTCAAAAAATTGCAGAGACGTGCTTAGGGGGCAGTTGGCGGAGAGAGAGCCCGGGAAGACGAAAGATTAATCAGAGATGTCCTCTTGGGATTGATATGATGTCAGAAAAGCTCTGTAGATGGACCGAGCTTTGGTTCAGATAAAAGTGGGGAAGGAGTAAGAGGCAGAGAGGAAGACATGAATGAGTGAAAGGGTCAGCAGTTGTGGGTAGAGAATGTGTCTACCTACTCTGTTATATTTTATTATACTCTCCCAAGTGCTCAGTACAGTGCTCTGCACACCGTCAGCGCTCTGTAAGTACAGTGATGAGAATGTGACACGGTGAGTACTCATTCGTACAATCACTTGTTGAGTGCTTACTCTGAACAAAGCACTGTATTCAGCGCTGGGGAGAGTAGAACATAACTATAAACGGACACATTCCCTGCCCACGATGAGTGAGTAGGTTAACGAGAGGGAGGAAGAGTGCGAGCTGCAATTCTCCCCCATTTTCCAAAATGCCCCTTGACTCCTCGATCCTCTCCACCAACTGCTCCTTCCTCTTCCTCTCGTTTTTATCCCCACTCCCAGAACGGGGCATAGCTTCCCCCTGACATAATTTCCTCGCCACCAATGCTCTTCTGCGGTCTGGCTTTTGACCCCTTCACTCCACCAAGACAGGTCTCTCCAATAATCTCCTCATGGCCAGATCAGTCATTCAATCAATCGGGGGTATTTACTGAATGCTTATTGGGTGCAGAGCACTGGACTAAGCACTTGGGAGAGAACAGTTCAATAGTTGAGGAAGGCAGCATTCCCTAGTGGAAAGTGCGAGCGCCTAGGAGTCCTGGGTCTTAATTCTGGCTCTGCCGCTTGCCTCGTGCGGTACAGTGCTTTGCACAAAGTAAGTGCTCAGTGCAATTGAATGAATGATCTTGGACAGGTCACTTAATTTTTTGGTTGCCTCATCTAATAATTATGGTATTTAAGTGCTTACTATGTAGCAGGTACCGTACTAAGCACGGGAGTAGATTGAAGCAAATCGGGTTGGACACGGTCCCTGTCCCACGTGGGGCTCCTACCTTTCCAGATGAGGTAAGTGAGGCCCAGAGAAGTGAAGTGCCTTGCCCAAGGTCCCACAGCAGACAAGTGGCGGAGCTGGGATTAGAACCCATGACCTTCTGACTCCCAGGCTCGGGCTCCGTCCGCTACGCCGTGATTTATCGCTATTGTTCTCGTCTGTCCGTCTCCCCCGATTAGACCGTGCGCCCGTCAGAGGGCAGGGACCGTCTCTATCTGTTACCGATTTGTACGTTCGAAGCGCTTAGTACAGTGCTCTGCACATAGTAAGTGCTCAGTAAATATTATTGAATGAAAGATGCTTCTTATCTGTAAAATGGGAATAGATACTTGTTCTTCTCCCCAACCTTTGACAGTGAGCCCCATGTGGGTCAGGGTCCCTATCTGGCCGCATTTAAATTGTATCTACTCCAGCAGTTCAGTGCTTAGCACGTAGTATTTTTTAAATGGCATTTGTTAAGCACTTACTATGTGCTTAGTACTAGGCCAGGCAGCTTCTCTGTTAAGTCGCCTAGTGGAAAGAGCAGGGGTTTAGGAATTTGGAGAGCTGGGTTCTAATCCCAGCCCCGCCACTTGCTGCTCTTTTACCTCGGGCAAGTTGCTTCACTCAGCTGGGCCTCAGTTTCCTCATCTGGAATTAAATACCTGTTCTCCCTCTCTCTTAGAGTGGGAGCCCCCTGTCAGATAGGGCCTGTGTCCCTCTTGTCTAGCTTGATCATACGCCAGCGCTCAGTTCAGGCATCGGTAGAGAGTAGGTGATTAACAGATGCCACAGTTGAGTGTCGTCGCTATGCTCGGACTTATGAGAGGAAAGAAATTAGAGGGGGAGTAGGTGCCTACTTTGTCGAGCTCTGCTTTGAAGAAAATCCAAGTCCATCTGTTGACACCGCTGGAGGAACAGGGGAAAGAGGTCATTTGTTAAATACCTAATAACTGGCCCTTCACGAAAGACGGTTTCGTCTGAGGTAAGCGACTGGATAAAGGTTGGAAAATTGAAACGCTAATTGGAAATTTCTGGGTAAAACAAATGAACTTTAAAAAAAATTATTTCTATCAAGGTTTAGCACCATTGACTTCCAATACCACTGGACAGGCTTTTATGGATGAAATGGAAAAATACAAGAAGTTGGCACCAGTAGCAATTCTTCAGGCAGCCCAAACAAAAATCCACAGTCACCAGAGAAGAAAAGATTCCAAAAATGTGCTGATAGCCTTTCCTAACGATCGATCCGGTAGCATCAGGAGCGGTGAACGATATAAAACGTTCAGGTAATTACTTGAAGGTAAAAGTACTAAATGGCAAACAGGGGGAAGCCTTGTAAAATCGGTACATAAATATTTACCATTATCTCTATTAAAAAATACTTGTTGCCAATACATTATGCTTGCAATAGGGTCTACTTTTTTGGAAGCGGAGATGATACTCTGGAATCTTTGGATACTTTGGAATCTCCCAGTGTAAGCGATTTAGCTTAGTCCAAGGGCTTAGTACAGTGCTTTGCACACAGTAAGCGCACAAATACGGTTGAATAAATTAATCCAATCGTATTTATTGAGCGTTTACTGGAATAAATGAAACGACGGATGGGCTTCGGCCTCAACACAAAGGCTCTGGGACTGAAAAGCCGTGCTCCGCCACTTGTCTGCTGTGTGACCTTGAGCAAGTCACTTCACTTCTCTGGGGGCTCAGTTCCCTCACCTGTAAAATGGGGATTAAGCCCCATGCAGGAGGTGGTTTACATCCAACCCAATTAGTTTGTATCTTCCCCAGCTCCCAGTACAGTGCCAGGCACATAGTAAGTGCTTAATAAATACCTCTCCTACCTGCCAACTGTGTCTCCATATGAGGCAAGGGGTGCACCAGATGAGTAGGTGGTGAGCAGAGCAGCACGTTGGGAAGAGTGTCCAAGCATTTAATTTGCCAAATCTCTTTTGGCCAAAGTAACTGCGGCATAATGGCGTGCTGCCCGGGAGAGCCAACGACCAGCCGGTGGCGGTCAGGGTAGCCGAGTCGGTAGCCGCTGGGGCCCTCGCCATCGGGCAAACCGGTCGCTTTTAGGATTCCCCTGAATCCTGTCCACCCCGAGAGATGCTCTAGGTGATTCTTGTGCCAGAGACCTTCAGCACTGGTAGACTCGTAGACACCCCCCCCATTTCTGGCGGTTTCCCTTCCCCTCGTGGCATTGGGAACTGGATTTTGGGGGAGATTTTAGAAAGTACTATAAAATCACCCATCAGCAGGCTATTTTCTGATTACCACGTTGTTGTTGTTAGGTATCTTTGGTCATTTCTAAGCACTTACGTACCAGGTACTAAAAACACTGAGGTAGATATAAGATAATCAGGTTGAACACAGTCCCTGTCCCGTATGGGGCTCACAGTCTTAGTTCCCCATTTTACAGATGAGGAAACTGAGGCACGGGGAAGTGAAGTGACTAGCCTAAAGTCACACAGCAGACCAGTCCTGGAGTGGGATTAGAACCCAGGTCCTCTGTCTCCCAGGCATGTGCTTTATTCACTAAACCTCACTTCTTCCCTATAAAAGAAGGCAGTTCAATTTAGATTGGACAGATTCCATTTCGGTGGCAAACTAGATGAGGAAATACGGTTTTAACCGATCGAGTACCGATGAATACTTGCGCGACGTTACTAATACTCATTCAATAGAATTCAATTTTTCTCGGTGCATTTTTCAATTTACCTGAGAGAACCTGTTCCTTCTATAATGCTGGGACTGGAGCCAGCAATTGTTATAAGCTCCTTATAGTTTGGGTCCTACGTTGTTCTTAAATAATCCTCCTTCCTATGCACATGCAGAGAAGAGGGCCCATTTAGTTCCTTGCTTCATATATTTTAGAGACAAATAGTGTTCCCTCATAGGGAGGTTCCTATTTGCGTTTATTGCTCTTTTTATCTGGCAGAGAAAAATAGAAGAACCTCAACGCAGGGTAGCCTCGCTCCAGAATTTGGACATCCCGTATTGTCTCTTGTTTGAAAAATCTGTCGGCGCTATTTGAGCGAGCCATCGTTACGCCTGTAGGATCCTGTACCGTAGTCTGTGATGTGCCAATGATGCTCAATGAATCGATCATATTTATCGAGCACTTACTGGGCGCAGAGCCTATGGTGTGTCTATGATGTCTAGGATGTGCCAGTGATGCTCAATGAATCGGTCGTATTTATTGAGCACTTACTGTGTGCAGAGCACTGTTCATGATGGCGATGATAGTTTTGGAGTCTTGAGTTGTAAACATAGGATGAGCTTCAATTTACTCGTGAAGACCTACCCAAAACTGTGGTATTTAAGTGCCAGACACTGTACTAAGTGCTGAGGTGAATACGGGCAAATCGGATTGGACACAGTCCCCGTCCCCCGTGGGGCTCACAGTCCTAATCCCCATTTTACAGATGGGGTAACTGAGGCACGGAGAAGTGAAGTGACCTGTCCAAGGCCACACAGCAGACAGGTGGCGGAGCTGGGATTAGCACCTTCGGACTTCGGGATTTATTAAACTCGTTGGTACAAATGAGGACCACGGCAGAGTTATTTTGGCATAGCTCTTTGTTTGATTTCTTGAAGCGTAGCCAATTCCAATTCTAAACACCTATATAGGTAAAGTACGATAGCACTTAGAGCTTTTTCTTTTTCCTTCAGAGGTTTCACATTTCTCAATTTACAACATTAGGGGAGCAGCACGGCCAGGTGGGAAGAACCCAGTCCTGGGAGTCAGGCCTGGGTTCTAATCTCGGCTCTGACATTTGCCTGCTGGGTGATCTTGGACAAGTCACTTAACTTCCCCGGGCCTCAGTTACTTCATGTAAAATGGAGAATCAATCCGACTCGATAGACCGAGAGCCTCACTCGGGACAGGCGCTGTGTCCAACCCGATTATCAGTCGGTCGCATTCATTGAGCGCTTGCTGTGTGCAGAGCACTGTACTAAGCGCTTGGGACAGTACAATATAACGGAATTGGTAGGTAGGCACGTTCCCTTCCAAAAATGGGTTTACTCCATCCCTAGGTTTAGTAGAGGCAGCGTGGCTCAGTGGAAAGAGCAGGGGCTTTGGAGTCAGAAGTCATGAGTTTGAATCCCGGCTCTGCCACTTGTCAGCTTTGTGACCGTGGGCAAGTCACGTAACTTCTCTGTGCCTCAGTTACCTCATCTGTAAAATGGGGATTAAGACTGTGAGCCCCACGTGGGACAACCTGATTCCTCTGTGTCTACCCCAGAACAGTGCTCTGCACGGAGTAAGCGCTTCACAGATACCGACATTATTATTATTATTACAGCGTTGGCACGTGGTAAGCGCTTATCGGGAACTGTAAAAAAAATCAGATGAATATGAAGGTACGTTGACTCTGATTTCTCATGGTTATTAGGACTGTTTTCACAAATGCCGATAGATATAATTATGTGGATCCCAGTTTTGCGTATACTCACAGTGAAGAAATCAAAAGGAAAGCAAACCAGGACATCTATTTTAACTATATTCAGAGTTTAAGAAACCAGCGCCAGCAGAAAGAGAAAGCCAGGTAACTTCCCTTTCTAAAACTATTATACCTATGATGCTTTTATACTTAGATTTTTAATAGTTGTTAAAGAAGAAGCATTTGAATTGAATTTAAGTTTGTTATGGAGAGTTATAGTTTTTCCATTCATATCTTTATCATAAAGGGGTCTTTCACATTTTGGTAAAATTTTCAAATTGGGTTCATTCTAGGGCTAAAAATCAGATGGAAAATTCCTTGTGGAGAGGGAACATAGGTTCTGCTTCACTTATGCTTAGTGGGGGAAGAAGCATGGCATAGTGACTATAGCACGGGCTTGGGAGTCAGAGGTTGTGGGTTCAAATCCCTATTCTGCCACTTGTCACCTGTGTGTGACTCTGTGTCACTTAACTTCTCTGTGCTTCAGTTTCCTCATCTGTAAAATGGGGATGAAGACTGTGAGCCCCACATGGGACAACCTGATCACCTTGTATCTACCCACTTGTCAGCTGTGTGACTGTGGGCAAGTCACTTCACTTCTCTGGGCCTCAGTGACCTCATCTGTAAAATGGGGATGAAGACTGTGAGCCTCACGTGGGACAACCGGATTCCCCTGTCTCTACCCCAGCGCTTAGAACACTGCTTGGCACATAGAAAGTGCTTAACGAATACCCTCATTATTATTGTTGTTATGACAGTGCTTTTCATTCTTTAAGCGCTCAGTAAATACCCCTGGTTAATGCGATAATTATTTTCCCCCCATGTTTGGACTCAATTTTTAATTAGGGAATTTTGTTCTTTCAAATAGGGAATTTATTCTTTTAAACAATGCTATTGACATTGGCATAAAACCAGCGGCGGGGCTGAAGCCTCCAAGGCTTTCGGTTGCAGAATTGCATGAAGAAGAGTTAAAGCCCAAACCTTCTCCTTTAAAGGAAGATCGCTTGCTAAGTACTCGAAACCTCGCGGCTAAGGAATCCTGGTCCTTGACGAGGGAGGTAAGCTTAATGTACAGCGATCCCATAAATACATTTAAAAAAAATGAACCCGAACTGACAATCGAAGGCCAATTTTCACGTTAGTAAAACAGTTTCTTTCCTCCCACCACAGATTAGCGACGGCCTTAATGCCGAGCCATTTTCTCCACAAGAAAAAGAAGACTGTAGTTTCATTTTGACCCCGAAACAGCTTCATCAGATAATTATCGGTAAGGTTCCACAGAAGTTACCGCGTGCATCTGTGGGAAAACGATCTCTGAGGTGTGTACACCGAGGAATGCGGTTGTTTCGTGTTTGGTTTTCTTGGTTGAAATATCCAACAAGTATTCTGAATAGCTAGATTGGATAGAGTCTGCCTAGAAGCAGCGTGGCGCGGTGGGAAGAGCCGGGGCTTGGGAGTCAGAGGTCATGGGTTCGAATCCCGGCTCTGCCACTCGTCAGCTGTGTGACTGTGGGCGAGTCACTTCACTTCTCTGGGCCTCAGTGACCTCGTCCGGAAAATGGGGATTAACAGCGGGTCTCGGGTGGGACAACCTGATGACCCTGTATCTCCCCCAGCGCTTAGAACAGTGCTCTGCACAGAGTAAGCGCTTCACAAATACCAACATTATTAGAATCAGCTAGGTGTGTCTTTTCCAGCTGGAGGGGCTTACGTGGTCTCTCGAGGTCCTTTCTGACCTTAGGGTTCAGGAGCTTAGAGAAGCAGCGTGGCTCAGTGGAAAGAGCCCGGGCTTTGGAGTCAGAGGTCATGAGTTCGAATCCCAGCTCTGCCGCTTGTCAGCTGTGTGACCGTGGGCAAGTCACTTCACTGCTCTGGGCCTCAGTGACCTCATCTGTAAAACGGGGATGAAGACTGTGAGCCCCACGTGGGACATCCTGATTCCCCTGGGTCTACCCCAGCGCTTAGAACAGCGCTCGGCACATAGTAAGCGCTCAACGAATACCAACATTATTATTATTACTTCGGGATTGATTAATTAAACAGAGGCTGCTTTTGTGCAAAATGTCTCAGAGAATGAATGAGCCAAAGCTCTCCATTACCGAATTCTTTGCCCAGGAGTCACGAGGCAACCTCGGCAGAAAGGGAAGCTAGGGGGTCACTCGTGACCCTCTAGACCGTAAGCTGGCTGTGGGCAGGGAATGGGTCTGCCGTTATATTGTCCTCTCCAAAGCGCTTAATACAGAGCTCTGCACACAGTGAGTGCTCAATAAATATGGTTGATTGCTTGATCTTAGGAGTTCTGTAGGCTGCCAGGGAAGGTTATTTCACCTGGGCCCTTGCTTAACCTTCTGACCTTACCAAAGCTCCCTGAACCAGGAGTATTATTATTATTAAGCTCTTACTATGTGTCAGGCATGTAATAATGTTGGTATTTGTTAAGCGCTTACTATGTGCAGAGCACTGTCCCCCGTGAGACTCACAGTTGATCCCCATTTTACGGATGAGGGAACTGAGGCCCAGAGAAGTGACTTGCCCACAGTCACCCAGCTGACAAGGGGCAGAGCCGGGATCCGAACCCATGAACTCTGACTCCCAAGCCCGGGCTCTTTCCACTGGGCCACGCTGCTTCTCTAAGCACTGGGAAAGATTCAAGTAACCAGGTGCCACACGGGGCTCAAAATCTAAGAAGGAAAAACAGGCACTGAATCCCCATTTTACGGATGAGGAAAGGGGGGCCCGGAGAAGTTAAATGACTTGGCCAAGATCACGTAGCGGGCTACTGGCAGAACTGGAAGTAGAAGGCAGGTCCTCCGATTTGCCGCCGAACACAAGTCCTCGGTGATGGTTCCGGGACACGACCCGAAGTCCCAGGGCGATTCTGGAGGGTTGGGAATATAACAGCTGCTCTTACCATGCGAGCAATTCTCTACATCCCAGTTTTTGACCACGCGGTCCCGTCGATGCTCCGAAATGAGGCACTGCAGAGAGTCGCTTGGAAATCGGGGTCACGCTCCTTCTCAGCCGCCATCTCAAGAAACGATCTTCCGTTTATCAGTCCGTGCAGACTGACGGGAGTCTTGAGTCATAAAATGTCTTCGGGCAATATTTTTTGAGATGTACAGAACTTGTTAAGGGGGCATCTCGAAGAGGGGAGCAGCGAAAGGGAAAATCCCATAACGTTGGTATCTGTTAAGCGCTTACTGTGTGCCGAGCACTGTTCTGAGCGCTGGGATAGATACAGGGTAATCAGGTTGTCCCACGTGAGACTCACAGTTAATCCCCATTTTACAGATGAGGTAAGTGAGGCCCAGAGAAGTGAAGTGACTTGCCCACAGTCAGACAGCTGACGAGTGGCAGAGCCGGGATTCCAACCCATGACCTCTGACTCCCAAGCCCGGGCTTCTCTGTCTTTACATGTCTTTATATGTCTTTACATGTATGATTTCAGCAGGTCTACATCTGGCCATTTCAGCAGCGTGACGCAGTGGATAGAGCACAGGCCTGGGAGTCCGAAGGTCATGGATTCCAATCCTGACTCCACCAGTCGTCTGCTTTGTGACTTTGGGCAAGTCGCTTCACTTCTCTGGGAAGCGACTCTGGGAAGCAGCATGGCACAGTGGAAAGAACCTGGGGCCAGAGATCATGGGTTCGACTCCCGGCTCTGCCCCTTGTCAGCTGTGTGACCGTGGGCAAGTCACTTCACTTCTCTGTGCCTCAGTGACCTCATCTGTAAAATGGGGATTAAGACTGTGAGCCTCACGTGGGACAACCTGATGACCCTGTATCTCCCCCAGCGCTTAGAACGGTGCTCTGCACATAGTAAGCGCTTAACAAATACCAACATTATTATTATTCTCTGTGCCTCAGTTACCTCATCTGTAAAATGGGGCTTGAGATTGTGAGCCCATGTGGGACAGGGACTGTGTCCAACCTGACTAATTTGTATCTACCTCGGTGTTTAGGAACAGTGCTTGGCACATAGTGCTTAACAAATACTGTTGTTATTATTGTTTTATTATTCTTGTTATTACTGGCATCATCCTGCCTTCAGAGCTTCCACCAAAACTGTTTCGATATACATTCTTACCATCATCAGATTACTCACTGACCAGATTATTTGACATCTACCTTAGCATTCAGCACAATGCTTTGGAGTATTGTAAGCCAGTCACCATTTTTTTTTTTTGTTAAGCGCTTACTATGTGCAGAGCACCGTTCTAAGCGCTGGGGTAGATACAGGGGAATCAGGTTGTCCCACGTGAGGCTCACAGTCTTAATCCCCATTTTGCACATGAGGGAACTGAGGCACAGAGAATAATAATGTTGGTTTTTAAGCGCTTACTATGTGCAGAGCACCGTTCTAAGCGCTGGGGGAGATACAGGGTCATCAGGTTGTCCCACGTGAGGCTCACAGTCTTAATCCCCATTTTATAGATGAGGTAACTGAGGCCCAGAGAAGTGAAGTGACTCGCCCACAGTCACACAGCTTTCAAGTGGCAGAGCTGGGATTCGAACCCATGACCTCTGACTCCCATGCCCGGGCTCTTGCCACTGAGCATTTCTACCTGCTCATAGTGTATCCACCCCGGCGCTTAGCACAGTGCCTGGCACGTCGTAAAGCGCTTGACAAATACCGTAATGAATATTATGTAACAAACCCCATAACTAAGCGATTCGAGTTCAGCGTAAAAGATTTACGGATGTGCATTTGAACTGATTAAGGGGCTTAACAACTGTTGGTTGAAATTTTATCATTTCAGGTCCCTCCGTCATTGATTTCGGCGAGGTGTGCGTGCACTCCACGTCCGTTCGACAACTGCACGTGGTCAATAATCTGTCGTTGCACATTTGGGTGCAATTAGAGACGGAGGTCGAAGAGCTGCAGCGGACGAGCCGACTGTCTCAAGTGTTGCCGCCCATGTCAAGTACCTTTATTCCGATAGTATTCGAGTCCAACAAACTAGGAAAATTTCGCAAGTAAGCTTAAAAAAAAAAAATCTTCATTTCTGTTGGTACAGGAAACAATTTTGGTGCTAATATGGAGCGGTCTATAGTGATAAAATCCACGGTGCGAGTGTTTTTAAGTAAACTCATCCCTTCGACATTCCCACATAGTAATAATAATGATATTTGTTAAGCGCTTAGTATGTGCCCAACGCTGGGGGTAGATGCAAGGTAATTAAGTTGCCCCACCTGGGGCTCACAGTCGTAATCCTCATTTGACAGATGAAGCAACTGAGGCACAGAGAAGTGGCTTCCCCAGGGTCACGGCAGACGAGTGGCGAAGCTGGGATTAGAACCCGTAACCTCTGACCTCCAAGTCTGTGGTCTTTCCGCTAAACCACGCTGCTCAGTCCCGATATAGGCCGTATCAGTTTGGTGGCTGGATTATCCAAAAGGATTAGCTAGTTTCCTGGCCTCTTCACCTCCAGTTTCTCCCCCTTGTCAATCCATGTTTATTATTTTTTTCTCTATGGTATTTGTTAATGATTATGGTATTTGTTAAGCACTTACTACGTGCCAGGCACTGTACTAAGTGCTGGGGTGGATACAAGAAAATCGGGTTGGACACGGCCCCTGTCCCACATGGGGCTCACGGTTTTAATCGCCGTTTTCCAGAAGAGGTAACTGAGGCCCAGAGAAGTGAAGCGACTGGCCTTAGGTCACTTAGCAGACAAGTGGTGGACCTGAGATTAGAACCCAGGTCTTTGACTCCCAGACCCACGCTCGATCCACTGGCTTGGACCAAGTTTGAAGAATCCCCTACGTAGGAGTTGATCAGATCATTTTCCTTTTCCGAAACCTTGTGTGGCTTTCAATTGCTGCTCGAATCAAATCAGAGTTCTTGAGCTGGGTTTTTTTCTGACCGGTAACCCCTTCTTATTTAGATGGAGCTTCTAGAGTCAGTCAATCGGTGGCACCTAGTGAAAGTTTACTGGTTTTTTTTGCTTTGTTTGTATGTTATTTGCCAAGCACTGATTAGCTGCAAGCTAATCAGGTTGGACACAGTCCCTATCCCAAGTGGCGTTTAAATTGTTAATCCCCAATTTACGCAAGAGGAAACTGAGGTGCAGAGATGTTAAGTGACTCGGCCCAAGATCACAGAGCAGATAAGTGCTAGAGCGGGGATTAGAACTGTATATATCTTCATCACCCTATTCTGTTTATTTTGTTTAATGAGATGTACATCACCCTGATTCTATTTATTTGCCATTGTTTTCACGAGATGTTCTTCCCCTCGACTCTATTTATTACCATTGTTCTCGTCTGCCCGTCTCCCCCGATTAGACCGTAAACCCGTCAAAGGGCAGGGACTGTATCCGTTGCCGATTTGTCCATTCCGAGCGCTTAGTACAGTGCTCTGCACATAGTAAGCGCTCAGTAAATACTATTGAATGAATTAGAACTCAGGTCTTCTGAATCCCAGGCCCCTGCTCTGTCCGCTGGCTCACGCTGCTTCTCTACCATCCCCTGTTTGACATCCATCTGCTTTTCAGCCTTAAGTTTCCCCTCCCTAGAGATGTGATGCCCAATCGACTTCTCTTTGCTTCAACCATGCCCATTTCCTCCAAATAAAACCTCCATTAAAACTGCTCGCCACAAAACTTTACCCTAGAAGAGCACCTGGCGCCTAGACAACGCCTAACAGATACCATGCGGACCCAAAACAACACGAATTATTTGGTGCTATTTGAAATGTAAAATAGCTCCCTTTCGTGAGGCTGCTAATTGATTCTTTTTTCCAGCGTGTTAACACCTTTTTACTTGCAGGTATTTTGCTACTCAACGTGATATATAAGCTTAGGGCTTGCTGAATTTGTAGTCGGCACTATGGGCAGTTAAATATTACAGCTTTCTCGGTGTGTTACAGGTGTTTCACTTTTACAGTGAACAGACTACACACTGGCCACGTCCTAGTCATTGCAGAAGCCATGTCCGTTGCTCTGGAGTTGTCTACCACGGAACTGATTCTGAGACCGACTCCAGGCTCCTTAGCGAACACGGAATTCAGAGGAACCGTCAGGTTGTACAATCGCCGAAACTATTCCGCTGAATTTAGCTGGAAGCCAGTTAACACACAGAAGGGGATAGCATTTTCCATAAGGCCAGCTGAAGGTACAGGATTTTGGAAGCTATTTTCTTGCTACCCCGCAGTAGCGTGATAGATATATTTTGCAAGATCTCATCCTCTTGATCTTTTTTTTTTTGTATCTTCCTTCTTTGGCTTTCCTTTGGAGAAACTGCGGGTTAGGTTTTTATAGGAATAGTGTTCCACTCATTCGGTTGTATTTATTAAACACTGTGTGCAATTTATTATAAACACTGTGTGCCGTAGATGTATTTTGTGATATCTCATCCTCTGATCTTTTTTTATATCTTCCTTCTTTGGCTTTCCTTTGGAGAAACCGCGGGTTAGTTTTTATAGGAATAGTGTTCCATTCATTCAGTTGTATTTATTGAACACTTACTGTGTGCAAAAGCACTCTATTAAGCACTTGGGGGAGAACAGGATAACAACAAACGGACACATCCCTGCCCACTACGAGCTCAAAGATTAGATCACAGTGTTTCCGGGTAAACTCTCGGTATCTGTCAATCGGTGATATTTATTGAGTGCATACTGTGTGCAGAGAGGAGTAACATACAGCAGGGTGGGTCATCAGTCAGTTGTATTTATTGAATGTTTACTGTGTGCAGAGCCCTCCACCAAGCACTTGGGAGAGTACCACAGAACAGAGTTGGTAGACCTGATCCTTCCCTTCGGTGATCTAGAGGGGGAAACGGACGTTAATATAACTAAATAATAATGCTGGTATTTGTTAAGCACTTACTTGTATATCTTTTTTTATGGTATCTGTTGAGTACTATGTGCCAAACGCTGTTTTACTCGCTGGAGTAGGTGCAAGGTAATCGGGTTGGACACAGTCCCTGTCCCATGTGGGGCTCACGGGCTCAATCCCCATTTTACAGATGAGGGAACTGAGGCACAGAGAAGTGAAGTGACTTGCCCACGGTCACACAGCTGACAAGTGGCAGAGCCGGGATTTGAACTCATGACCTCTGACTCCCAAGCCCGGGCTCTTTCCTCTGAGCCATGCTGTAAATAATTTGTGGATATGTACGTAAGGGCTGCGAAACCGAGGGTGGGGTGAATATCAGATGCCAAGCACTGTTCTAAGCACTGGGGTAGGTACAAGTTAATCAGGTTCGGACACCATCTTGGTCCTACATAGGGCTCACGTTCTTATCCCCGTTTTCCAGATGAGGTAACTGAGGCCCAGTGAAGTGATCTGCCCAAGGAATGGCAGAGCTGGGACTAGAACTCAGGTCCTTCTGACTCCCGGGCCCGCGCTCTACCCACTAGGCCACAACTCACTCGTCCCCCACAATACTTATGTACATGCCCTTAATACTCTGCGGTTTCTGCTTTCTGCAATTTAATATTTCTCCCCAGTTAGATTAGAATAAGTTCATCCTTGTCATTTAAAACTGAAAACAGGATTTGTAAAGCGCCTGTGAGTTTTAATGTTGAAACTTCTCTGTGCCTCAGTTACCTCATCTGTAAAATGGGGATGAAGACTGTGAGCCTCACGTGGGACAACCTGATTCTCCTGTATCTCCCCCAGCGCTTAGAACAGTGCTCTGCACATAGTAAGCGCTTAACAAATACCAACATTATTATTATTATACAGTGCTCTGCACACGGAAAGTGCTCGATAAATAAGGTTGAATGAATGAAACATCTCTTTTGAAGGTTTCATTAATTAAGCCCAATTTGGGTGTAGTTCCATAATGCATATAGTTTCTGTGGATATTTACAAATTCTTTGTTAGATTTTAACTTCTATTGAGTTATCAAAAGATATCCAAATCACTAAAATGAATGCTAGCAATGTCAAGATGTTGAAAGAGTGAATTCTCTCTAAACGTTTATACAGGCATTGTGGAAGCTTATGCAGACCTGGAGTGTGAAGTGGTTTGGCATCCGGCTTTCTCATCTCCTGAAAGAGGAGAATTTGACCTCTACGTTCATCGAGGGAACACCGTTAAGTTACGTTGCATTGCAAAGGTAGTGTCAGATATATTTGCTAGTGACTAATTAAGAGGATAATTTCAGGACTCGCAAGTATTTGTTTCCTGTGCAATTAGACAACGTCGGATCATCCCGTCATTCGTTCACAATTTCATTCTAGACCCCTGAAGGAAATGCTACCGCTTAGAATAAAATGCCAAGAAGGGAGGGACCCATACCGGGTCTTTTTCCCCCTCAAGACTGTTAGCTTATTGTGGGCAGGGAGCGTGTCTACCAATTCTTTTAGACTGTGCTCTTCCAAGCACTTAATACAGTGCTCTTTAACAGTAAATAAGATCGATTTTCTTTAATGACACCTGTTAGCTCTTACTATGTGCCAGCCACTCCACCAAGCCCCGGGATACATATGAAGGGAAGCAGCATGGCCTAGTGGATAGAACACGGGCCTGGGAATCAGAAGGACTCGGGTTCTAGTCCCAGCTCTGCCAGTAGTCTGCTGTGTGACCTTGGACAAGTCACTTAACTTCTCTGTGCCTCAGTTCCCTCATCTGTAAAATGGGGATTGAGCCCGTGAGCCCCACATGGGACAGGGACTGTGTCCAACCCGATTACCTTGCACCTACTCCAGCGAGTAAAACAGCGTTTGGCACATAGTACTCAACAGATACCATAAAAAGAGACATACAAGAATTCCAAAGGGATCGTAATAGTAATTGTTTAAATTTCAAAATGGTAATAGTGAATTTTAAATGATTAACATCCATTCATTTGCCTCTCCCGTTAGAGTGTAAGCCCCTTGTGGGCGGGAAACATATTCCTTCTTTATTCTGCATTTACCAAGCACAAAATATAGTACACTGCACCAAGTGAGCGCTCAATAAATGCCACTATTACTCCAACTGCTTCTATTACATCAGTGTGGGTCTAATGAGCTGGTGATGGTAGGGAGAAGTACAATATGATTCTAGATTTAGCTGATGTGAAGCGGAAAGTTCGGTTGACTGTGGCTGTGAAAGACCCAGGCTCCTCCAAACTGTTCTCCTTGGCCGCCAAACCGGCACTCGGTGGTATTTATTGAGCGTTCGCTGTGTGTGTACTAAACACTTGGGAGGGTACAAGAGAGCTGGTAGACGTGCCCACAGGAAGCTTAAAGTCGGGGAGTGTGTTGGGAGGGGGAGGGGGAAATGCCCAAAACTGAGCATAGACAGTAGTTGGGGAAACTGTGTTTGGAAAGGGAAATCAACCAGGGGTATTTATTGACTGGTTTACTATGTGCAGAACACTGTCCTAAGCTCCCGGAGAGTACAGTGTTCTCTACTTGACAAAGAGCTGACCGTCGAGAAATCTCTCTTCGGCAATTGTTACAATTCTACAAACATCCAATCGTACACCCACAACACAAAAATCACCACACTTGATTCTTTGTGATGCAAAACCGCAGAGAAAGAGTAGCCGCCTCTGTGTTCTGGAATGGGGCCCGTCTCCATCCACCCCTTACTCTCCATCGACCCTTTCTGCACCCAGACTGCGGAGAAAACAGGCTCCCACGGGCCATTCCCATGAGAATGGCTGGGGAGGAGCAGCGTGGCCTAGCGGAAAGAGAACGGGCCTGGGAGTCAGAGGAACCTGGGCTCTAATCCAGGTCCCTTTATGTGCCTGCTGGGTGACCTTGGACAAGTCATTTCTCTGTGCCTCAGTTACCACATCTATAAAATGGAGATTCCATACCTGTTCTTAGATTGTGAGCCTTGTGTGGGACAAGGACCGTGTCTAACCTGGCTATGTTGTATCTTCCCCAGCACTTAAAATAATGCTTGACACACAGTAAGTGCTTAACGGATACCACAATTGTTAGCGAATACCACAATTAGTAACCAAAGATCACAATTAAGGCACACGCAACAGCTCAATTCTTGGGAGGTCCAGTGTCTGGCTACCGACCAGAGGCTATAAGACTTTCACGTTCAGCTGGTACCTCAACTGCAAAATGGACCATCACGTTTTTATGAGGCCCAACCTATTTATCTGTGGCATTAGGGAGCTCGGAGAGGGTAGATCTAGAAAAATACAATTAATCCCGGAACCTCATATTAGCCAATAATTTAAACCTCCTTACTCATCAAACCTGGGGTAAAAATGATCAAAACGGGCTGGTTTGAGTTTATTTGCTTTTGCAGCCTCACAAGGTAACCTGAGAAATAATTAGTGGTAGAAGTAGGAATGGTATTCATGAGGCATCTACTGTGTGCACAACACTGTAATGAGCGCTGGGAAAGAAGTAAATGGATGAGATATGAGACACATGAGAGGCTCACAATCTGACAGGGTAAAGAGAGGAGGACATACTGTTCTTATCATCATCGTCGTCATTAATAGTATTTATTGAGCGCTTACCTTGTGCAGAGCACTGTATTTGGGAGAGTCTAATGCAACAGAGTTGGTAGACATGATCCCTGCCCCCAACAAGCTTACAGTCTAGAAGGGGCGACAGACATTCATAAAAATAAATCCACTCTTCAGCTAAAAGATGGTGGATGAGCTAAAGCTGAGGAGACTGAGAGGCAGAGTGGAAATTTGCTGCTACTTAAATTTCCTTAAAGTAAGGGATGGAAATGGAAGTTCTCTGCTATCCTCTTTTTTTCTTTTTCCCCCTTGAGCATAGCTAGCTTCTACATCAAAAAACTCCCTCAAAACAACAACAACAAAAAATGGTTCCAATATGTATCTGGTATTTCTTCATTTAATATTTCTCATGATGAAAAGCTTTCATAACAGCTCAACACAACTTAACGATTGCAAAATAAATATGGCAGGGTTCAGATGAAGATTCAAAACCAGAAAAAAGGCAAGAGTGCCTTGCTCAGCAATGATTTTCTCTGCTTTGTTTTTTTTGTCTAGCCTCTTCATTTTAATGAATACCTCCCCGTGGTTTCAGAGGTAGTTTAAAGGGACTGCAATTACACTGAATTATTTATTTTTGAGCCAGTCATTTATAAATTTATTTTCCTCTCCAGCTCGGTCACACCAGCGTGCAGTTTTTGGAGCAGAGAATCCTCTTCAATAATACACCTCAAGGTTTGACGACCTGTAAGAAGGCCTTTCTTTTGAATACAGGCCATCATCATGCTTACTTCAAGGTAATCTGGACTGGTGGTTGGTTGTTCACGGCTCAGAAGGTTTGGATGAAATTCTTTTGTTCAGGTTCAACCTATTTTTCATATGTATTTACTTCACAAATATCTGCTGTCCACAAATACTAGAGAAGCAGCGTGGCCTAGTGGAGAGAGCACGGGCCTGGGAGTCAGAAGGAGCTGGGTTCGAATGCCGGCTCCGCCACTTGTTTGCCGTGTGACCTCAGGCAATTCACGTAACTTCTCTGGGCCTCCTTTGGAAAATAGGGACTAAGACTGTGAACCCCATGTGGGACAGGGACTCAATCCAACCTGATTTACCTGCATCTAACCCAGCATTTAGTACAATCAATTCATCAATCGTATTTATTGGGTGCTTACTATGTGCAGAGTTGGGAGAGAGCAATACAAGAGAATCAGCAGATATGTTCTCTGTGCTCTGTTCACAGTAGGTGTTTAGTAAATATTGCTGTTTGATTTAGAAGCAGCGGAGTCTAGCGAAAAGAGCATGCGCCCGGCGGTCAGAGGACCCGGGTTCTAATCCTGATTCCACTGTCTACCTGCTGTGTGACCCTGGGGACAGAGAAGCGAAGAAAACGGGGATTCAGTACTTGTTCTCTCTCCTACTTTACCTTGAGTCCCATGTGGGACCTGATTATCTTGTATTTACCCCAGCGCTTAGTACAGTGCTTGACACATAGTAAGTGTTTAACAAATATCACAATTGTTATGAATAATAAAAATGATCATAAGCCTCAGAATAAAGGTAAAGGAAAAACCCAAGACTGCAACCCAAAATTTCGATGTTTTGCCTTCTAGTACATCCCTTATAGTTGTGCGTTTACCCCTTTTAATTGTAGTTCAAACTTGGAAGCCCTCATTTATACATTAAGTGATTTCCATTGTATTTTATTTTGATCCTGTTTCCTTTTTATGATATTTAAGTGTTTAATGTATGCGATTCTACTAAGCACTGGGGTAAATCAATCAATGGTATTTGAGTGCTTATTATGTCCCCATTTTACAGATGAGGGAATTGAGGCACAGAGAAGTTGTGACTTGCCCAAGGTCACACACACACTCTAAGTGGCATTCCAAGTCCTTCTTTAAGTGGTATACAGTGACTCTAATGTGACAAATTTTTGCTTTCAGGTTTGTGAGGTGAATCCTTTGCCAATCCTTACGATTACTCCATCAAATGGTGTAATCCCAGTGGGAGGTCGAATCGCCCTGAAAGTATATTGCACATCAAAACTCGCAATCAAATTTGATACGAGAGTCAAGGTGGGTGAACGCGTGAACGATTGTAGTACTTAAAATACCCCTTTGATATATTTTGACAATAATCAGCAGGATATTTTTACTTGCATTTCTGTTAGTAAGTAAAACGTCTACTGGGGAAATTTCAGTTGGGTTCATTTTACCCTTAACTTTTCTGAAAGAGCCGCCATAAAATAAAAATTATAAAGCTGATATAATAATAGAGGCTCTTTGTTTTGGGATCTTCAAAGGACTGCTGGCTGTACTGAATTTGGGAAGATAAATCTAAAGTACCACTTGAAGACATGAGTTTTAGTCTTCATCTTGGTCATTTATTTTCCATTATTGCAGAATTCCATGTGTTTACTAAGAATTTTATTTGGGGATTTTGTTGTCTTATCCACACTTCACTCTAGATGTGGTATTTTACACACGGTAACCATATGTTTCAGTTTAATCGGGGCAGCCTTTGATTTTTGGAGACTGGCACGTGAAAATTTAAGGAAGATGTACAATTGCCCAGAATTTGGATGACGAGAGATGCGCAAGTTGCCAGCTTCTCCTGTGTTCTTTTTATAAAGCTTGGACTTCGTTGTTTAGGCAAACGGTACATAATATGGTCTGAGGTCCCACGGAATTTTGAATTCCGGCCCTATATTCTCCTTCTGGCTATCCCTCCTGAACCCCACAAAGGAAGCTTGTTAGCATCTCCTTGGCCACCCCCCCCCCCCCCAGCAAAAATAATATCATTAATCTACTTACGCATCTGATCAGTACTTTTCGGTTTGCTTTGGAGGACGCAAATCACTACCTCCCAAAATTCATATTTTTATTTACAGCTGATAGATTTTATTTGGAAAGAGAAGAGTGCAGGAGCGTTTCATTAAGGCTTTTGTTTAGCTTAACTTGCAAGAAACAACAAATATGAATAGAAGGGATTTTAGAAGTTTTTTGAAGTGAAAGTAAAATGGAGGCATGGTCTCTTGGATTAAGATTATCATGGTCATTAATCCCAAATTATTCCTAATTCCCGAAATGACCGAGTTTGTTCAGCTCAGCCTTTTTGGGTCCTTTATTTCCCTCACTAGAGTACCACTTTCTGTAATGAATGTTTGGCTTGACATTTATCTACCCACCTCCACCTATCACGTAAATGGTAAAATATGCGAGCCATTTCTCAACATTATTAGGAAACTCAATTTAGATTAAAATGATGAGATTCCTTGAAAGACTCTTCAAAAATGCAAAGGGCATTATTTTCTTAATATTGATGATGATCTGATTTTTTCAGAAGTTCCATTTTTCTTTTACACTGTAGGTAGCAGTGCGCCATGGCAAAATTCTAGAATTTCGGATTGGTGGAGCGATTGAGATTCCTAATATCTATATCAATCTAGTGAGTAGATCCTCTGATCAAAGAGGTTGAACTTTGAAGTCATTTCCTAAATTGACACTTTTTACCTCTCTTTCTTTTCATCTGCTTTACTTATGGGCTGTTTGTGTGTATTCACTAAGAAGTCAGCAAAGCAGGGTAGATTTTAAGAAACAAATGATCCACTTATAAGACTGTCATTTGCCCTCTCCATTACTTTGCACTCTTTGCTCTGCTTTTTGTTGCGGTATTTCTTGTGTCCCCTAGAACGTGCCTCTTTCCAGGTATATTTTCCAACTCTCTTCCTCTAAATAAACCACATCAATTTAATTTTCATTCCACGAGTCACATTTATTCTTCGGGGCTTAAATCTTTTCAATTAGTGACCTCAATTAAGTCACTTAACCTCTCTGGACTCGATACTATGCTGTTACCGTACTGTTCCGGAGTTATGTTTCTATTTCCTTGTCTCTCAATTAGGCGTATTTGTTGAGCGCTTACTATGTGCGGAGCACTGTACTAAGCACTTCGGAGAGTACAGTAGAGCACAGTTGGTAGGCAAGGTCCCTACCCATAACGAGCTTACAGTCTAGAGGTGTCTACGGTCTCTTGTTGCTTTTGTGTGTGCTGCCTTGATAGCAGAATTCTGGGAGAGCATTTAGCTCTATACTGTCAAGATTTTTTGCTAATATTTTGGAGGGTTTTGTGTGTGTGTGTGTGTGTGTATTCCCAGGGGCAGGTCAGCACCTCAGTTCCCTTTAGACTTAGTGTCAGCCAGTTATGCCTGAGCACCTCAGTGAAGCAATGATTGTAAACTGAAAATTACCCTCTGGAATTGAGCTGTAGCCCAGTGCCACTGATCTATATCCTTGCTGGGCTGCGGGAAATGGCAAATAGCGGCTGTTTGTGCGTGCTAATTAGTTAATCTTCACTCCCCTGGGGTACTGCTATAGAGAATTGTCCTCCCTGCCGGCAACAGAAGAATTACCCTATACTGTAGTGTCTCCAGCCCCCTTTTTAATGGTATTTGTTAAACGCTTACTATGCCATTATTGTCAAGGGAAACTTCATTCCCTTTCTAACATCAGTGAAGATCCAGACTTTCAGTAGCAAGCCTAAGGAAGCATTATTTGATGTATAATCTTCCCAGTTGTTTAAAAATAGTCTTTAAGCACTTCCCAGTGTCCCAGGCACTGTATGAAGCGCTGGAGTAGATACAAGCTGATCAGTTTGGCCACAGTCCATGTCTCACATGGGGCTCACAGTCTTAATCCCCGTTTTACAGATGAGGTAACTGAGGCACAGAGAAATGAAGTGACTCAGCAGACAAGTAACAGAGCCAGGATTAGAACTCAGGTCCCTCTGACTCCTAGGCCCACGCTGTATCCACTAGGCCACGATGCTATGTAAGATTTTACTGACTTGTTAATCCTTAATTTTATTGTTGTTTGTCCTTTGCTGAGTTTCTTTTTTTAAATTTCAGGAATTATTTAACTTCCAGGGGGTTTATGTTGGTTCCACCCAAGTGGTACCATTTGTTATTCAGAATGAAGGTTCAACGCGTGCCAGGGTGGAATTTGACCTGTCAAAGTACAAGGATTTTGCGTTGGATTTTAAAGACCAAGCAGGTATTCTTTTCTTCCATTTGAGATCTATGATTAGCTTTGTGTGTGAGCTGCCAAATAGCTGCATTAAAGTAAAACAATTTGCAAGTTCTCTGTTTTAAGGATTTAGCTGAAACGTTCATGTCTGTCTTAAATATTTAACGTTGCCAACGCTTTTAAGTGCTTAAAAGTTGCCTATTCTCTCACAAAACTCTATTTTTGCTATGTATTTCTAACCATGACTTGGACTAATTGGCTTTATTGATATTTCTGCACTGTTGTTTTTTGTGTCAGCACAGATTTGATAGTTTGACAAAATTTTATTTTTGTTATGCCTTAATCGTGGCATAGACTCCATGGCTTTATTGAAAATTGTACACAAATACTTTTCATGTCAGCACAGATTTGATAGTTAATTTAGGGAAATAATGCTTGTTAGAGAATGATGTGTTTTGAGATTAGTTCCAAGTGCTCAGAGAGAAGCAATGTGGCCTAGTGGCAATAAGAAGACTCCTTTTCTTAAAAATAAAACCCATATTAAGCCATCTTACAGTGGATTCTTTAAAAAAAAAAAAAGAGCCACTACACCTCTAAACCAAAAGCATTTAAATATACTTCTTTTACTTTTACTTACTTTTACTTTACCTCTAAACCTTTTGTGCTATCAAATAATGGAAATTTTATTTCAGTGATCACTTTTAGAACTGTAGGTAAGTATGATAATCCAGGTTTTAGGCCACAATATTCAATTAAATTATTAGGAAAAGGCAATTTAAACAATAGCAGCATACATTTATTTTTATTTTGATTTGCTTTTCTTGGATGCATTATAATTTGTACACTCTTTCCTTTTAGTGGTTGATTATGACCCTTCATTTCCTTTCCTGTATTCTGTGGAATTACTGGAAAAGATGTCTTTGGAATGTGGACTGTCATTTTCTCCCAAAGAGGTAAATTTATAGTACTATGTTCAGTAACGAAAAGAAAAAGACCCTTAAAAATTCAAAACCATAGTGAATACCATTAAAATTTCCCAGTCCGTTATTGGTTTTAATAATTTATTGTTTTCTGGGTGACAAAATATTTTTAGGAATTAGTGTTTATTATGGCTTTGGATATTATATGCATAATGTGTACAATCAAATATATGTTTGATATGCTATGAATATGATGTAAAGCAAATATTCCTTTCATTGAGAAGCTTATAAACAATCACAACTATTTTCATATCTTTATATCAATCATCCAGCCAGTTATATCAATTAGTTTCAAGTAACAGAAAGTAACTTAACAGTAAAGTCAATTATAAATGGAAAAGGATTTCATTTAACACTTATTTGAATGTTTGTTATTGAAAATGATAATGCATTTGGGATATTGTTTTCTTTGTGCTAATTATTGAGATAGAGAAAGAGCATTTGAGAAAATGTTTTCAAGACTCTTTGTAACAACTTGTACAAATACAAAGCTTTTGCCTAATTAGCCATTCACATATTGTGGAAAAATAGTGTGGGAATCGTTGAAATTATGACATATATTTGAATTCTCTATGCAGGGCTCTGTATCAGTCCCGGAAGAAATATGCAGGTGAAAATAGTAATGGTCCCAATCAATCAGTGGTATTTTTTGAGGGCTTATTGTATGCTGAGCTCTCTTCTAAGCATTTGGGGAAGTATAAAGCCATAGAATTGGTAGACACAATCTCTTCCCCCAGGGAACTCCATTCTCTGGAGGAGGCAGACATTGAAAACAGTCGGCGAATCAGACATTGAACGCCTGTGACAGAGTTCTTTTTTCTTTGGCCCTTCTACAATCTCTCACCTGATCTCTTTAGGTTTTTTCTATTCCCAGACTTCATATTATTATTATTATCAACAGTAATAATCCTGTTATTTGTTTAAGTCTTTCCATACTGTATTGAGTGCAGGGGTTGAAAGAAAGCAATCAAGTTGGATGCAGTCCCTGGCCCAAAAGGGGCTCAGAGTCCAAGTAGGTGGGAGAACAGGTGTTGAATCCCCATTTTACAGATGAGGAAATTGAGGCACAGAGAAGTGATGGGACTTGCCCGAGGTCACACAGTAAACGCATTGTAAATACTATGGTGACCTCAAAGCGGGCAAATGGTTGAAACAGGATTAGAACCCAGATCCTCGGTCTCCCAGGCTCTTTCTGCTAGGACGCAGCTGCTTCTCCATGATGTTGCTTCTGCCTTAGCCAGTTCTGGCATCAGTGGGATAGAGACTCTCAGTAATTGCCCTGTAACTACTCAAACGCTGTTTGGATGACTCCTCTCCTCTGGTTAATGTCCTTTATTTCCAAAATGCAGTGTAAAGGAGATATCTAATTATCAGGCCAAGCCTCTGGCGGTCTTCATCTGCGAATACGGCACTGTGATACTGGCGTATCTTTTCTTATGAATCTTCGGGCGAACTCTCCATTATTATTTCTCTGAGACTGTTCTTACCATTTTTACTTAAAAGAGACCTCATGGCCACTTCATTATCTTGTCGAAATTTTAATCACCGCCTCATCTTGTGCAAAATAACAAATACATTTTTCATTTCCCCCGTTGGGGGGGGGGACTAGAATCTAATTACTTCAATAACTCTGATATATTATTGTAGATCGTCACGCATCATCATCATCAAGTATTTATTGAGCATGGCTAAATCGTTTTAACATCAGTGGGACCAGAAAGTCCAGGGACCTCGTCTCTCTCATTAACCTCAATTCAAATATTCAAACCTTTGTTTGATAACTCTATCAGCAGGGATTGTTCCCAGAGGAAATGGAGATTTTTTATTTATTTATTTTTTTTAGAAGAGGAGGGTCATTTAGAAGAGGGTGCGCCTCCCAGAAAGATTTCTTGCCTTTAATTCAGGCATGTACAAGTGTATCACAAAATTGAATTTTTATTTTTCTCTCAAAATCTCTCCAGACGGAAAGGTCATGCACTGAAGATTAACAAGCTATTATAATGGGGTGGCCGATAGAAGAAATTCACGTTGATGAATACACGATCAAATCTCAGTTTTAAATCGCCTGAATTCTTAAAAATCCATTCCCCCCTCCCGGCTCCCAATAGTTGGGGGAAATGAACTGAACTTAAATATGAGTGAGATTAAAAAGAGAGAACACTCTTGCCACTTGGAGCCCATTTCTTAATGCACAGTATTAGTCCAGATTTTCCCCAACCCCCTACTTCTCCCTTTCCTGGATGCTTCACTTGAACAGACTCACCGACCAGCTTGTATCACCCCAAAACTCTGGGCTGCTCTGAGAGGTTTAATGTTGTGGTCTGAAGCAGCGTGGCCTAGTGGATAGACCCGGGCCTGGGAATCAGAAGGACCTGGGTTCTATTTGGGCTCTGTTGCTTTTCCGCTGTGTGACCTTGGGTAAGTCGCTTAAATTCTCTCTGCCCCATTTACCTCATCTGTGAAATGGCGATTAAGACGGTGAGCACCTTGTGGGACGTGAACTGTGTCCAATCCTATTAGATTGTATCTACCTCGGCGCTTAATACAGTGTGGCTTAGTGGAACGAGTCTGGGCTTTGGAGTCGAGGCACGTGGGTTCTAATCCTGGTTCTGCCTCTTATCTTCTGTGTGACCTGGGGTGAGTCGCTTCTCTGTGCCTCAGTTCCCTCATCTGTAAAATGGGGATGAAGACTGGGAGCCCCGCGTGGGACGACCTGATTACCGTGTATTCGTTCATTCAGTCATATTTATTGAGCGCTTACTGTGTGCAGAGCACTAAACTGAGCGCTTGGAAAGTACAATTCGGCAACAGGTAGAGACAATCCCTAACCAACAACGTCTAGAAGGGGGGAGACAGAAAACAAAAACAGAACAAGTAGACAGGCATCAGTAGCATCGGGATAGATAAATAGAGAACAGTCTAACGGTAAGCAGACATGTTCCCCGTCCACAGTGACCTTACAGTCTAGAGGGGCAGATTTTGTCTCGCGCACTTATTTTTGTGTGCATTCTTATTTCTTTAGGGGTCTGTTGGCAGTTTCTCTCTCACTCGTAGATTGTGAGCCCCTAGGGAAGCAGGAACGGCATCTAATTTTTACGACAGCCCCTCTACTACTGTTCCCAGTGTGGCAACATTTGGGTCCGTTTCTGCTGCTATCCCTGGCCGCAGATTTTGCATATGTAATTGCTGGAATGCTGTCGAATAGAGATAGAAAGGTTTCCAAAAATCCTCATACGTAATAAGTCTTGGATAAAGATAGAAATGTGGAAGTGGTAGATTATTCAGTGTCATAAGACAATCTTTTTCAGAAACTAATATTTAGTGATGGTATACAGCCGAGCTATTTGTTCAGCATTCCATGTTGTCTTTTGGTCCCTTAGGTGGCGGCGTACGATTTTGCTCTTCCAGTGAAAGTTAATTTGATCGAGACTTCAATTTGTCAATCTCACCGCTGTCCAAGTCCATATCCTGTGAAGTCTGAGAAACAAACTGTCGTTCCTCGGTCCCAAAAGATGGCCGTTACGCCGTTTTGTACTGTTCAAGCCACTGGTATGTTTAAAAAAAAGAAAAAGGAAAGAGTAATAACGGCGTCATTACTCGGTGATGAAATGTTATTTCGGCTGTTTTAAGATACTGTAAATTCTCTGGACGTTCTCCAGAAATCCCTAATGATCACATTTATTCCCAGGCTTTGTTCATTTTGGTTAATGGGCACATGATCATGGATTTTAATGTGTTTCTTTAAAATATTCTAATGGATGAATCATTTTACTATTAAGAATTCCCTCTACTGTATTAAACAAGTTGATCCAGAAATGCACCTGCTTGTAGAGAAGCAGTGTGGCTCTGTGGAAAGAGCACGGGCTTGGCAGTCAGAGGTCATGGGTTCGAATCCCAGTTCTACCACTTGTCAGCTGTGTGACTGTGGGCAAGTCACTTAACTTCTCTGTGCCTCAGTTACCTCATCTGTAAAATGGGGATTAAGATTGTGAGCCTCACGTGGGGCAACCCGATTACCCTGTATCTCCCCCAGCGCTTAGAACAGTGCTCTGCACATAGTAAGCGCTTAACAAATACCAACATTAACATTAACCATAATCCCGTATAGGACCCTTAAATAAGGCATTAGTCCTTAATTTATATTTTTCTTTTAGTAAGGAGGATGTTAGAGCTCAACTCTTTTTTTCCTAGAAGCAGTATGGCCTAGTGGATAAAGCACAGGCCTGGGAATCAGAAGGACCCGAATTCTAATCTGGCTCTGCCTCGTGTCTGCTTTGTGACCTTGGTCTAGTCACTTCATTCTCAGAGCCTCAGTTTCCTCTTCAGTAAACTGGGGATTAAGATTGTGAGCCCTATGTAGGATAGGGACTGCCCCCCACCTGATTATCGTGTGTCTACCCCAGTGCTTAGAACAATGCCTGGCACAAAGTAAGTGCTTAACAAATACCACAATTATTATTTCTATCTTCTGGACTGTTATTCCAAACCTGTTCTTTATTGATAAAGTGAACTTTTGAGAAAAAAATCAGTATTCCACTTGAGAAGTGGCATAAACCCATCCTAGCAGATTGATCTTGGGGGAGATAGTCCAAAGATTGGGTGGATTTGATTATTTGGACTTTTGTTCAAGCCCAAACATGAGCCTACAATAAGATTATCCGCTGCAGTTTAGGAAGTAAGCATTTATGGTTAGGGTGTCAGAGCAGAAAAGGACGTTACCTGGTTGTGATAATACAGCAGGCTATTCTTATCTTGAAAGCCATCTTAAAATCACATTTCCTTCCATCAGTCGTATTTACTGAGCGCTTACTGTTTGCGGACCACTGTATTAAGTGCTTGGGAGAGTACAATATTACAATAAACAGATACTATTCCCAGCCCTCAGTGAATTTACAGTCTAGAGAGGGAGACACGGATGTAAATAAGTTACAGATATGTGCACAGTGTCCCAAGGGACCTTGGGGCTGGTGGTGAAAAAAGGGCACAGATCGGGTGATGCAGAAGGGACTGGGAGAAGAGGAAATGAGGGTTTAGTCAGGCAAGGCCTCTTAGAGGAGATGGACCTTCAATTAGGCTTCCAGGAGACTATCACCAATTAATTTCTCCCCAGTTTCTCTCCCCCAAACTCCCAGTAACATTTGTGGGCATATCTTGCGTAGACCCTGTTTCTTCAAAACTACTCATGCACAAAGAATATTGTCCCATCTTTAAATTATTTCAGCATCCACCTCCTCGGCTAGCTTGTAAATCCCTCGAGGTCAGGGATCGTATCTTCTAGATTGTACTCTTCCAAGCTTAGCGCAGTGGTCAGCACGCAGAAGGGAAATCAATAAGTAGCACTGGATAATTGAAATGGCAAATCCGTGCAATAAATCTCCTTTAAAGGTTTACGGTGGTCCTGGTACAGTGATCTTAACCAGGGAACGTAACTTCTAATGATGGAAATGATTCAAAGCATGTTAACAGATCCTACAATTTATATATGGAGACATTTTATAGTATAATTTTAGTCTTTCATCATTTGGGTACTTTCTCTTCCATGCCGTGATCCAGTTTAATTTATTTTGACTTGATGAAGGTTTATGCTGTGGACATCTCATAGTGCTTTGCATTCAAATCAACCTAAAGGTGAAACATTATAGACTGTCCCTTGTGAGCCGGAATCACGTCTACCCATTCTCTTGTACCCTCCCAAGTGCTTAGTACAGTGTACACACTTAGTACACAGTTGGCATTCAATAAATACCACTAGTTGGTTGATGAAACTGGGTATTCTGGGTATGCTTAAATGAGGAAATAATCATTTAAAAAAGCCATTTACTTTACGGAGCTATAAATATGGGAAGGGCTAGAAACAGTTATGACCTGACTGGTTTATTGTGGTCGAATATCGAATCGACGGTGTCTGACGTCCCTTGTGCAGAATTAAAAGAAATCTGAAACTATGATGAAATGTGTTGGGAAATGGTCCCTTGGACACTTTCTCTGTAATGTGTTCATTGTGTCTGTTAGTATTGCAGCCACCACTGAGATTATCCAGTTCAGAATTTTCATTCGAACTTCCTTTGAAAAGTATACAGTTGGGAAGCATGGCTGAGACCCAGAAGTTTCAGGTACGTAAAGAGAAATGCTACAAAGGTGGCCTTTTCCCTCGGTAGTATTAGGCGCGATTTTCAAAACTCCAGATTACGGATTAAAAGCAAATGTGAAGATATTTCACCAACAATTACAGAGGGATGGAAGAGGAGCGTGTCTCGTAGGGACTCCGGTTCTACTAACGTGGCTCCAGGCTTGGAGTCGAAGGAGAGTGCTCAACAAAGGCCAGAGAAGCCGGCGATCGAGGACTCAAGGGACAACAAATAGTCTTAGGGTTGCATGGTGTAGTCGGGCTGTGGGTGGGGAGGAATTGTCTCTCTCTATTGCTGAATTGTACTTTCCAAGTGCTTAGTACGGTGCACTGAGCACAGTAAGCGCTCAATAAATATTCAGTAGTATTTATTGAGCCCTTACTATGTGCAGAGCACTGGACTAAGCGCTTGGAACGTACAAATCGGCAACAGATAGAGACAGTCCCTAACCATTGACGGGCTTACAGTCTAAATGGGGGAGACAGACGGACAAAAACAATACTAATAGTATTTACACGTGTGGAGCTAATGATAATAGTGTTAGTTAATAACAACTGCAGTTGGAAGTGGGGCGTTCTGAGAGGCGTGTGTTCATGGCGTCTCTATGGGTTGGACATGACGCAGCCGCAAAAGACAACAGTAACAGCAACATAGCAGAATACTGTACTAAGCGCTTGGGAGAGTACAGTACAACAGAGTTGGCAGACGTATTCCCTGCCCACAATGAGTTTACAGTCTAGAGGGGGAAACAGACATTTACATAAATAATTTATAATATGTGATATAAAGATATGTGCATAAGTGCTGTAGGGTTGAGCATGGGGCGAATATCAAATGCCCAAAAGTTATAGATGCACTGTGAACCCCGTTTGAGACTGGGGCTGAGCCTGTTCTGCTTAATTTTTCATTCATTCAATAATATTTATTGAGCGCTTACTATGTGCAGAGCACTGTACTAAGCGCTTGGAATGAGCAAGTCGGCAACAGATATGATTGAATGGGACCCACATTAATCTCTTCGTCGTCATCAATGATACCTATTGAGAGCTTTCTGTGTGCAGAGCTCTGTACTGAGTGCTTGGGAGAGGACAGTCCAGCTGAGTTGGTAGACACGTTCCCTGCCCGCAGTGAGCTTATAGTCTGTTGTGGTATTTAAGCGCTTACTATGTGCCAGGCACTGTACAAAGCCCTGGGGTGGATACAGACAAATCAGGTTGGACACAGTCCCTGTCCCACGTGGGGCTCACGCTCTCAATCGCCATTTTCCAGATGAGGTAACTGAGGCCCAGAGAAGTGAAGCGAGGTCACACAGCGGATGAGTGGCGGAGCTGGGAATAGGACCCAGATCCTTCTGACTCCCAGGCCTGGGCTCTATCCACTAGGCCACACTGCTTCCAGACTCTAGGGTCATGCTCCTAGGCCACCTCGGCAGGGCTGGAGCCCTGGATCATCCTCACACCGAGAGCTAAAATCTTAGCGTCAGAGCTTACCCTGTGGAGACAAGAGATGGGTAAATTGCCTCCACCGTCTCCTCCATGGGCCTTGCCTTATTTTCCTATGGTTCCCCCCTAAGGATGCCTCCACACCCTCATCCGATACTGTACTTTCCCAGGTTTATACTCTCTCAAGTGATCGGCACAGTGCCGTCCACCTTCTGCCACTTGTCTGCTGGGTGACCTCGGGCGAGTCACTTCACTTCCCTGGGCCTCAGTTACCTCAACTGAAAAACAGGGATTTAAGACCGAGAGCCACACGTGGGACAGGGACCGTGTCCAACCTGATTAGTTTATATCTACCCAAGCACTCAGAGCGATGCTCGACACAGAGTAAACGCTTAAATGCCTATTACTATTATTATTATTTCATTTTGAGAAGTAAGAAAAATCATCTTAACCAGAGCCTGCGAAAGTCCAGAAACATATTTTATTGAGTGGGGACTTCACTGTACAGAATATTATATCTAACACTTGAAAAAAGTTGTTTGACTTTGCTTTCTGAATAGGGAAGTGATTTGAAAGTGGCGACTTTGTGTTCTCAAGATCTGGTTTCCTCATAAATGGATAATTCATTGCCCTCCCCCCCCGCCCCAGTTGAGATATAGTCTGTGGCTAGTGGCATTTCATTTCCTTTTTTTTTTCTTTTTCTTTCTATGAAGTGCCTGTGAACTCATTTGGGAGAAAAAAACCCCTAGCATATGTAGTGAAGGCCCTGACCTATTGCATACTGCTTTCTTTGCTACGTTTTATAACCGCCGTGTTTCTCAAACCGTTACCAGACACTTACCCTGAAGAACACCTCAAAGCAAAAAGTGACCTGGAATTTGGACATCGATCACATGGGCAAAAGAATGAAAGATAGCACTTTCAGATTTAATGTAAATTCTGGCTCTCTGGAACCCGGCGAAGAGAACAGTATCATCATCAGCTTCTGTCCCAGTGAGTATTCATTTCCGATTTTCTGGTGAATTCTTTAATGAAGGTTAATTTAATCGGTCTGCACCGTTTTAAGCCACAAAATCATTATTCTCCCAAACTTCAGACGTTCCCTAGTGGCAATGACTCTCTTGAACTAATGTGATACGTGATATGTTCACAGAGTGCACTACATAGATAAATAGCACAGAGCAATCTACGCTTACTGGCAATTTTTATGAGATGTTCTTCCCCTTGACTATTTATTGCCATCGTTCTTGTCTGCCCGTCTCCCCCGATTAGACCGTAAGCCCGTCAAGGGGCCCGGACTGGCTCTATCTGTTGCCGATTTGTACGTTCCAAGCGCTTAGTACAGTGCTGTGCACATAGTGAGCTCTCAATAAATACTATTGAATGAATGAATAATTATTGTAGAAGAATGTACTATTATTTGTGACTAGCACAGAAAAGCTGTGCCTCAGTTACCTCATCTGTAAAATGGGGATTAAGACTGTGAGCCTGAGCCCCATGTGGGACAGGAAGTGTCAGCCTGCTTAGCTTGTATTACGTTTATCCCAGCATTTAGGACAGTGCTTGCATATAGTAAGTGCTTATCAAATACCAGGGGAAGCTGGGGGAAAGCAGTTGAGGCTTAGTATGGCTAAAGTTTATTCTTGGTCCACTCAACTACTGTAAAATAGAGACGTGGGGAAAATACTTAAATCTGTTGGACATTTATTTGGGCTTGGGCCTGTTACTTGTATTTGAAAGTGTTTATTTGCACTAGCAGGTCGTTTCCTTGAGCTGTAGCCTAGACAGTATTTACCTTGTCGGGTAATTGCTTACGTGAAATCATTTGCTGCAGAGGATAAAATTTACAACTTAGAGATGATCATTTCTTAATTCAGTGTCAGGAGAAATGGATGACTGAAGCTGTTCCAAGTCATTCTCTCTTATTGCTACGCAGTTTGCAAACTGTGAGCGTCATTTTCCGATACCGCTAAACCAGAATTCTTTTCCTAGTGAGCCCTGTGAAGTTATTCGCTGGGGTAGGTAAAAGCTAATCAGGTTGGACACCGTCCCTGTCCCTGATGGGGCTCCCAGTCTTAATCCCCGTTTTCCAGATGAGGTAACTGAGGCCCAGTGAAGTGGTTTACCCAAGGTCCCCCAGCAGACAGGTGATGGAGCCGGCATTAGAACCCAGGTCCTTCTGAGGTCCAGAAGAATCTTAATTAGGGGACTGGGGGATTCATCTTAACTAGGAGAAAACGAGGTGCCCAAGTGCAGATGTACTTGGAGAGAAAGGAGGAGGTCCGGGGGGGATTCTCAGGCGAGACAAGAAAGAGTTCTTTCTTTTTCTTGACCAACAGAGCTCAAGATGCTTGGTTTAGCCCAGGACCACCTCTTCCTGAGGGGAGAAAGGCCACGCGCCAGCCCCAAGCCTTCCTTGGAAATGGTCCCCTCTCCTCTCAGATTCCTCTGCCCATCTTCAGCAGGAACCTTTAGATGTTTCACTGGGTCCTGATAGCTGGGCCTGAAGACGCACAACCGGCGGCCGAAAGGACAGGCTCAGCAGGACCCGGTGGGCTGGTGGGCCGCTGACCCGCCTGGCCGCCCGTCCCGAACCGTGCCGATATTACTCGTCGTCGTATTTATTGCCCGCCTGGCTGTCTGGCACCCTGATAATGATGGTATTTCTTAAGCGCTTAGTATGTGCCAGGCACTGTACTAGGCGCTGGATTGGATACAAGCGAATCGAGTTGGACACTCGTGGGACGGGGACTCCTGGTTTTAATCCCCATTTAGCAAAGGGAGGAACTGAGGCTCAGAGAAGTGAAATGATTTGCCCAAGGTCTCCCAGCAGACAAATGATGGAGCCAGGATTAGAACCCATGACGTCCTGATTCTCTGGAGCGGGCTCTGTCCACTACACCGTGGTGCTTCCACTGTAGTCTGAGCCCCTAAGCGGGGCCTCGGGATGGGACCGAAGCCTCTGAGGATTGTCACACCTCCTGGGGAGGGGCAGACGTGCCCCCTTCTCGTCGAGGAAGCCCCGGGCTTGGCGGCCGGTGGGGAGGCCGGGCTTGGCGCCTTGACACTGAACCTTCAAGAACCTAGTTCAGTCCTCGCTACCGAGAAGCATTAGCCTCCCTTTCACTGATGAACAAGTCGTCTTGTCCCGTTTTAAAATCAAGATGTCAGTGTCATTTCCAGGGACCCTAAATTTCACTGGTGAAGTCGACACCTGGTAAGGTGTCTAAACGTGGAATCGGTGGAGACAGTAGGTAAAGGAAAATCAGGTTTTTGTTGGGTTTTTTTTTTTAACTCTCACGATGTAACACCTTAATGTCATTTTCCTGTGATATATTTTTTTTAATTAGCAAACCCTGGGACATATACGGCCGAAGTTCCCATGCATCTGAATGATAATCCGGCAAACTATCGAGTGTTACGCTTGACTGGAGCTGTGAAATCACCCAGGTTAACCTTTGACCCTCCGTTTGTTATCCTGACTCCCGTTCCTCTGGGTATGAAAACCGGCAGGGATGTCTACATCACTCCACTGAACTATTACAGGTAATGAAGACTTCGTGAGAATCGGCCACGAAGCCCTTTACTGGCTCTGTCAGAGTCGGGCTGAATTAGCAGGCCGTCGGCGTTAAATCACGCAATGACCCGTGAAAGCGGACGATGGTGCCGGCTGCAGACGGAAACCACCGGGATTATGAATCTTAATCCTCCCTCTAGGAGAGAGTTAGTTTATGGTGCTTGGAGGGTCATTATGGGTTGCCTTGAAATGAAAATTCCAAAAAACGCACAGGAGAAGCACTGTGGCTTAGTGGAAAAAGCCCGGGCTTGGGAGTCAGGGGTCATGGGTTCTAATCCCGGCCCTGCCTCTTGTCTGCTGTGTGACCTTGGGCCAGTCACTTAACTTCTCTGTGCCTCTGCGCCCTCAACTGTAAAATGGGGATTAAGACTGTGAGCCCCACGTGGGACAGCCTGCTTACCTTGTATCTACCCCAGCGCTTAGAACAATGCTTGGCACAAAGTAAGCACTCAACAAATACCATCATCATTATTATTATTATTCTAGATGGATTCCATCCATCAGTGGCATTTATTGAGCTCTTACTGTGTGCAGAGCACAGAGTAAGTAATATAACTAAATAATTTCCAGTTATTGTCGTTTCCAAGCACGTAGTACAGTGCTTTGCACACAGTAAGTGCTCAATAAATACAATTGAATGAATGAATGAATGAAAGACCTGTGGGACTGAAGTTGGGGTGGAATGCTTTTAATTGGGCTAGTCCTAAAAGGTAGTGTATCTTGTAAGCTCCTTTTTTCTAATGGTATTTGTTAAGCCCTTGCTATGTGCCAGAAGCCCGCCAAAGGGCAGGGACGGTCTCACTCTGTTACCGATTTGAACATTCGAAGCGCTTAGTACAGTGCTGTGCACATAGTAAGCTCTCAATAAATACTATTGAATGAATGAATGAATGCCAGGCACTGTGCTAAGCACTGGAGTAGAGAGAAGTTAATCAGGTTGGACACGGACCATGTCCCACACGGGGCTCACAGTCTTAATCCCCATTTTACAGCTGAGGTAACTGAGACATAGAGAAGTGAAATGACTGGCCCAAGGTCACTCGGCAGAGACGTGGAGAAGCTCCTTGAGGGCAGAGGTCGCCTCTACCATCTCTACTGTGCTCTCTCAAACACTTGGTACAGTGCTCTGCCGACAATGAGTGCTCAGTAAATACCCTTGATCGATTAGTTTGATGGTGGGTGGAGACCAGTCGATGCAAAGGCATTGAAAACTTGCACCCTCTATGTAAGCAAATTGAAAATAATGTTTTCTATCCAAAGTCTCTAAGGAAAAATTAGATCCATCAGTTAATCGAACCCTCACTGTGTGCAAAGCACTGTACTAAGTGCTTGGGAGAGTTCAATATAATAGAACACAACTGGTAGACACATGCCCTGCCCACAGCCGGCTTACAGTTTAGAGGGGGAGACAGACGTTAACAGAAATATATTACAAATATATACTTGAGTGCTTTGGGGCTAGAGGGAGAGGTAAATAAAGACTGTGAGCTCGTTGTGGGCAGGAACATGTCTGTTGTTATATTGTACTCTCCCAAGCGCTTAGTACAGTACTTTGCGCATAGTAAGTGCTCGATAAATATGATTGAATGAATGAATGAACGAGTGAATAAAGGGAGCAAATCAGGGTGACGGAAGGGAATGGGAGAAGAGGAAATGAGGGCTTAGGGAAGGCCTCTTGGAGAAGATGGGCCTTCAGAAAGGCTTTGAAGGTGGGGAGAGTCATTGTCTATCAGACATGAAGAGGGGAGAACTTTCCAAGACAGGCAGGATGTGGGCGAGGGGTTGGGGGTGAGATAGATGCTGAAGGAATTAATTTGCTGTAGCCTTTCCCCACTGTCCGTGTCTTGATTGATTTTAAAACAGATGTTCAAAACTGCAAGTTCACATCCCAGAAGTTGATCTGGAAAATGGTGACAAGATAAATCCCCTTTCTGTAAATTTCCCAAATGATCAAGTGATCGAAGCCTCACCCTTTGGAACAAGTGCAGAACTCCTCTGTCACATCAGTTTTGAGTCAGCTCGGCCAGTGTCATTTCTAGTGACCGTAGATTTCGTCGATGAAGACGACAGCAGGTAAGAAGTTGGAACGTGGAGTTGCTGGGGGTAATCAGGTTCCACTTTTAGGTTTTCTTTGGGGTTTTTTGCATTTTGGTTTTTTTTTTTGGTCTCACGGTGTAACACCCTTGAGAATGATGTAATGGAATCTGGTGCTCCCGATCTTGAAAGGCTCTGGGCTACTTGGGTTTTGATTCCTTGTCCATCACTTGCTAATTCTGTTGTGCTCTCCCGAGCGCTTAATACGATGCCCTGCATACGGTAAGTGCTCATGAATACCATTGATTTATAGATTTGCACCTTGAGGAAATGGCTATTCTGGTGTGCAGTGTCTAGCAATGCGGGCTTGCTGTTCCTCCAGACCGCCTCACAGATGGGAAAATACGGTTCTGTTCGCTTTTGGGGGTTCAGAATTTCACATGTCATCATTCCAAACCACCAGATAGTGGTTTGCGAGTTGAAGCGAGGAGAAATTGCAAGTTGTAAGCTCTTCCAGGGCAGGGGATGAGTCTACACACTGTATTACACTCTCCCAAGTGCTTAGTACAGTGTTCTGTACCAAGGAAATGCTCAGTAAGTACCGCTGATTGATTGCTTCAGACATTTTAAAATGACTTTGAAAATCAGGGCTAGAATCATCCACCTTTGGGCCCTGGGGTTAGGACATCTTGTGGGGTCCGCTCATAATGTGGGATTCCATTCTGGCTGAACCCTTCATAAATTGATGATATCATTACCCTGTGCTGCCTATAACATCAGACCTCTTTGGTCTCTGTTCTGCGTAAATATTTATAACACTCAGGCTCTGCCAACAAGTTCCCTAATTACGAATCCGGCCATTCTCAGTCTCCCAGCCACTCCGTACCGATAGTATGTTGTGCACTGTTCCCAGAAAGGCTCATCACCTCCCCTTTGTACAAGAAAAAGGAGTGTTTTGCACTCTTGGCTGACTCTGAAATGGTTCCCCACCTGAAGTCATTTCCTTTGCTGCGTCTGTTGATGGTTCTCGTCTTTTTACCGATCTTTGCCCTGGCGGTAGCTCTCTCTGTAAGATGAACTGGATTCTAGGGTCTGTTTTTGTTATTTTCTGTAATTATGGTGCCACAGCAGGTGGGATTGAAATGCTTGGTTTTCATAACTCTTGGAGCTGTAACCTCTCCTTTATCTGCCTTGAGCAAACTTACTGGTGTTTTTGTTTTTTTTTACAAAACACATTTCTGTGAATGAGGATTGAAAGTGGGAAGTGGCTGATGTTGGAATCCCATGAAGGAAAGACACTCTGATCGGAGGGTATTAAATAGAAAGATAGTTTCTGTTCAAAAATGAGGTATAGGTTCAACTATTGTTATTTGGCCATTTAACATGTACTAGATGTCTACACTTGCTGTCTCAAGTGCCTCTCCTAAAGTTCCCTTTTTAACCCTCTCCAATCTGGCTTCCATCCCCTTCACTCCAGAGAAACCGGCCTCTTAAGGGTCACCGATGGTCTTCTTGCCAAATGCAACGGCCTCTACTCCGTCCTAATCCTCCTCGCCACCTCGGCTGCCTTCACCCCTTTACACTGTAAACTCCCCTCTAGACTGTAAGCTCACTGTGGGCCGGTAATGCCCAGGTCCTGCCTCAGGCCTGGAACACCCTCCCTCCTCTGATCCCACAGACAGTTATTCTCCCCTCTTTCAAAGTCGTATTGAAGGCCCATCTCCTCCAAGAGGCCTTCCCTGACTTAAGCCCCCCCTTTCTTCTTCCACTCCTTTCTGCGTCTCCTCACTTGCTCACTTTATTCATCTCCTCCTTCCCATCCCCACAGCCCTTATGTATATTTCTGTAATTTATTTATGTTCTGTCTCCCCTCTAGACTGTAAGCTCATTGTGTGCGGGGAATGTGTCTGTTTATTGTTATATTGTACTCTCCCTCTCCTTAATTCAAATGTTCAAAGCAGTTGGCATATACTTGGAACAGCAGTATCAATCCAGTGGCATTTATTGAGCCCTTACCATGTGCAGAGCACTGTACTAAGCACTTGGGAGAGAACAATACAATAGTGTAATGTGCAAATTGCCAACCTGAATGAGTTCTAAATAGTTATTATTTTTAGGTGTGAATGCTGGAAACATTGGAGATTAATCATATCATTTTCTAGAGGATTTTAAAAAAAAAATCATTAAAATTGACTGGATTTTCAAGGCCTACCAAATCAGAACAAACTCATTTGAAGTTGTAGGAAATGCCCAGGAGATATACCTTTCTCAAACTGCACCATATGTTGATATGGAAAGCAGATATTATCAAACTTAGAGGCTAATATTTAAAAGAGACGGTACAGTACTTGATTTTAGTGACTGTTTTCATGTAATGCAGTAACAGCTTATCAAGCCTTGATATGGGGTCATAAATCTCTTTTACTGCACAATCACCCTTGTGATTCTTTCTCTCATTAAAATAATGAGAAGGGTACCAGCGTTGTGTGGAAATTATGACCTTATATAAAACGATTCAATGAAAAGAGGCTGGCCCCGAAGAAGCCCTAAAGTCTAGATTTCCATTCGCGGAATAAGGTGCCGGGTTTTCACGGGAGGAGGCAAATTTTGAGTCTGGGTCAGGAACCAGTTGGCTCCCACACGAAACCCGGCGTCTCCTGAGTACGTGATGTCGGGACACGACTCCAACCTGCTGTTGAACTAATTGGATTCTGTTGCAGACGCGTCACCCTGTTCTATCTAGCTCTGCAATTTAGAATGGCAAAAACATTAACCTTTTTTGATGTTAGGATTCAGTAGACCCATAAAGTATTTATTATGGTATTTCGTTAGGCGTTTACTATGCTCTAAGCGCTGGGGTAGATGCAAATTAAGCAGGTTAGACACAGTCCCTGTCCCACACTGGGCTCACGCTCGTAATCCCCATTTGACAGATGAGGTAACTGAGGCCCAGAGAAGTGAAGTGACTTGACCAAGGTCACATAGCAGACCTGCGGCAGAGCTGGGATCAGAACCCATGTCCTTCTGACTCCTGTGCTCTATCCATGAAACTATGCTGCTTCTGTGGCATTCACGATCTAAATAGAAGGGAGAATAAATATTGGAGCCCCGTTTTACAGATGAGGTAATTGAGGCACAGATAATAATAATGGTGGTATTTGTTAAGTGCTTACTATGTGCAAAGCACTGTTCTGAGTGCTGGGGGGATACAGGGTGATCAGATCGTCCCACGTGGGGCTCACGGTTTTAATCCCCATTTTACAGATGAGGTATGTGAGGCACAGAGAAGTTAAATGACTTGCCCAAAGTCACACAGCTAGCAAGCGGCAGAGCCGGGCTTCGAACCCATGACCTCTGACTCCCAAGCCCAGGCTCTTTCCCCTGAGCCACGCTGCTTCCCTAATGTTGGCATTTGTTAAGCGCTTACTATGTGCAGAGCACTGTTCTAAGCGCTGGGGGAGATACAGGGGAATCGGGTTGTCCTACGTGAGTTAAATGACTTGCCCAGGGTGTCACAGCAGACAAGTGGCAGAGCTGGGATTAGAACCCAGGTCTTCTGACTCTCAGGCCCGGGCGCCGTCCACTAAGCCAAGCCTTTGCTCTGAAGCAGAAGACAGATCCTGGTGGTAGAGCGGAATTAGCAGCAGCAGCATGTCTGTCATGTGACCTTGGGCAAGTCAGTTCACTTCTCTGCGCCTCAGTTATCTCATTTTTAAAATGGGGATTAAGACTGTGAACCTCGTGGGGGACAGGGACTGTGTCCTACCTGATTAGCTTGTATCAACGCCAGCGTTTAGTCCAGTGCCTGGTGTATAGTAAGTGCTAAAAAAAAATAAATGCCATTTAAAAAAGCACTTATACCAAATCACAACAGACTCATTTGAAGTTGAGGAAATACCCAGGAGATTTACCTTTCTCATACTGCACCATGTATAGCACAGTAATAAGCTCTGGGAGAGAATACACAATGGGCAGGAAATGTTTCTGCCGACTTGTAATCTCCCCAGTGCTTAGTCCAGCGCTTTGCACATAATAAGCGCTCCTTACGTACCACTGATGATGATGAGGTTGGAATTAGATGTGGACCCTGTGACTCAAGGGGCTCACAGTGAAGCATAGCAAGCACTTGACAAATACAACTTTAAAAGCTCAATGTGGGCAGGGAATGTGGGAATGTGTCTATTATTCTTTTGTACTCTCCCAAGTGCTTAGAACAGTGCTCTGCACACAGCGCTCAAATGCAGTTGATTCATTACAAAAATGATGGAATCTTGTCAAAACAATACTCTATAAGAAGAAAATATTTTAATCGTTCATTTACGCCCCAAATTATAGACCCTTAGCATTGATTAGCTCTCCAATAATTGGGGAGAAAATATAGCTGAATACAAATGTAGAAGAACAACAGATGGAATGCATTTGAGGTGCCATTTCATATCAATTTTCCCTCCTCCTCAAATAATGAAATCAAGAGCCAAACTAATTTTCATTCGAAACTGCAATAATTAGCCCTCCACATTATGATTTTAATGTGATGTTTTCCCTTTCATAGAGATGATTTTGGTTAATTTTTATAGATTTTGCTCATCGGCCTAAGGTAGAGAATCAATTGTATCCCATTAGGGAGCCGATCAATCAGTGGTATTTGAGAGTTCACTCTGTGCAAAGCACTGTACTAAGTGCTTGGGAAAATATAATACAATAGAGTTGGTTGACACAGTCCCTGACTACAAGGAGCTTATTACCTTCAGGGGGGAAAACAGATATGAAAATAGATTTGGGATTAGGGAAATTGCAGGGTATAAGAATATTTACTTAAGTGTTGTAGGGTCGGGGTGAGTATCAAGGTGCTTGAGGGGTACTCAGCCAAGTTCATAATCAATACAGAGGGAAGGGCAGATAGGAGGAGTAAACTGGGTAGTGTGGGAAGGTCTCTTGGAGAAAATGTGATTTTTTAGGAGGGTTTTGTAGGTGGGGAGAGAGGTAGACTGTCAGATATGAAAGGGGGGAATGTGGGGGGGGAGTTCCAGGCCCGAAGGGGGCCGTGGGCAAGAGTTTGGCGATGAGACAGACGAGATCGAGGTACAGTGCGAAGGTTGGGGTTCAAGGAGGAGAATGCACCGGTTGGATTGGAGCAGGAGATCAGTGAGAATCAGTAGTGAGGAGAGAGCTGCTGAGTCTCCTAAAGCCAACCAGTCAGGAGTTTCTGTTTGTGGAGGTGGATGGAGAGTCTCTGGAGGTTTTTGATGATGGGGGGGAGAGAGGGACCGAATGTTTATTCAGAAAAATGATCCTGGCAGCAGAGCGAAGTATCAGCCGGAGAGGGAAGAGATGGGATGCCAGCAGATCGGCGAGAAGGCTGATGTTGGAAGTCAAGGTGGGAAATGGTGAGCACGTGGATCAGCGTGGAAGCAGTTTGGATAGAGAGGAAAAGGCAGATTTTAGAAATTTTGTGAAGGTGGAACTGACAGATCAGCCGATCGTATCGAGCACTCACTGTGTGCAGAGCACTGAATTAAGCCCTTGGGAGAGTACACTATTGCAATATAAAAGACACATATCCTGCCCACAACGAGTTTACCGTCTAGAGAGGGAGACGGACATTAATATAAATAAATTACGGATATGTACGAAAGTGTTGTGGGGCTGGGAGGGAGGCTGAATAAAGGGAACAAGTCAGGGTGATGGAGAAGAGGAAAAGAGGGCTTAGTCAGGGAAGGCCGCTTGGAGGAGATGGGCCTTCAATAAGGCTTTGAAGCGGGGAGAGTCACTGTCTGGCAGATATGGGGAGGGAGGGCGTTCCAGGTGAGAGGCAAGACGGTGGCGAGAGGTCGGGGGCGAGATAGAGGTTGGTGGTGAGTTAGATGAGATGGAAATACAGTGAGAAAGTTGGCATTAGCGGAGCGAAGGCGTGGGCCGGGTTGTGCTTGGAGAAGATTGAGGTGAGGTAAATAGGGGTCAGGGTGATCGAGCCCCATGTAGAGCAGGGACTGCATCCAACCTGATTAACTTGTATCTACCTCAGCTCTTAGGACAGTGCTTGGCCCACAGTAAGCACTTAAATATTATTGTCATTATTATTAGTATTGTTACTATTGTTGTGTGCAAAATGCACACGCTGAAGAAAATTACCTGAGACAGCCCAAGATTTACAAACAAAAAACGATTTTTAAAATGCACAGTCCTTTTAGGGATATCGTGGCTGTCTTCTAAGGCAAAATGGATCGTCGGATCTCGGAAACAGTTAAATGAAAATGAGCTTTCTGCTTTTATACGGGTTTTTATTAGCCCAGTTGGAGTTTTCGTTTCGACTGCCAGCAGGTTGAGAATGTTCATTCACATAATATATTTAATGGCTATTGCCTCTTCTCGAGGTTCTTGGTAAATGAGAATTAAGGACATAAGTATGCAAACTGCAGACTAGCTGATGGTTCATAGAGCGAACAAATAAATTTTGGACTCAGCTTTATTAGGCATTATAAGGCTGATTGCATTACTTCAGCAATCTCCCATATTTAGTAGTTCCGCATTTGAGGGGCTAAGGGGTAAAGCATTACCATTTACCAAATTGCTCGGTATATTTGAAGGGGAGCTGTGCCGAAACTTATAAATAATTTTCTTTACATGCGTAAGATTGAAAAGGCAACTTCTGCAGCTGTGAGTTCATGGGGTCCTCCTCTGGGTAACTGAAAACCCACGCTGAGCATCAAAGGGACGCTTTATACGGCAGCGTGGCGTAGCGGATAGAGCCCGGGCCCGGGAGTCGGAAGATCGTGGGTTTTAACCCCGACTCCGTCCCTTGTCTGTTGTGTGACCTTGGGCCAGTCATTTCATTTCCTCTGTGCCTTAGTTCCCTCTCCTGGAAAAGGGGGATTGAGACGGTGAGCCCCACTCGGGACGGGGACCGTGTCCAACCCGATTTGCTTGTATCCACCCCAGTGCTTAGAACAGTGCCTGGCACACAGTAAGCGCTTAAGACCATCATTATTACTACTGTTATGGCCAATGTACCTTGGGCTTCTAGATTTTCTTACCTCTGTGTTTGGGGGATTCTTTATAGAGAATTTCAAAATGCTGTTACTTTTAGGGCATGGGCCTGGGAGACAGAGGACCTGGGTTCTAATGCTAGTCCCACCACTTGCCTGCTGTGCCACCTAGGGCAAATCCTTCACTTCTTTGCGCCTCAGTGACATCTTCTGTAAAATAGCGATTCAATACCCTTTTTCCCTCCTTCTGTGAGGCCCGTGTAGGACAGGGACTGTACCCAGAGCTTAGTGCAGAGCTTGGGCATTAGTAAGTGCCTAAAAATACCACTGTTGGGTTGTTTTTATGGTATTTCTTAAGCACTTCCTTTGTTCCAAGCCCATGCTCTTTCCACTAAGCCACACTGCTTCTCCAAATCACTTCATTACACACAAACAGATTAGGTTCATTCTCTTCAACATCAGCGTATTCTGATTTAAAATGTGGCTTCATTAAAAGAGCGTAGGACTGAAAGTCAGGTGACGCAGGTTCTACTCTTGGCTCTGCCACTGGCCTGCAGTGTGACCCTGGATTGTCACGTCACTTCTCTGGGCCTCAGTTTCCTCATATATAAAATGGGGATTAAATGTCTACCCTTCCTCCCCCTCAGACGGGGAGGCGCATCTCGGGCAGAGACTGTGTCAGATGGGGCTCACTCTCTGAGTAGGAGGAAGAACAGGTATTTAATCCCCATTCTATAAATGAGATAAGGGGCTCAGAGAAGTGAAGTGACTTTGACAAGGTCACACAGCAGACAGGTGGCAAAGCTGAAATCAGAGCTCAGGTCCTTCTGACTCTATCCGCTAGACCCTGCTGCTTCTCAGTCTACCCACATTCCACTGCACAAATACCTGGCACTGCGTTTGGCTTCCCTAGGTCCTGTCTTTCAAAAACAACCAACTTCTTTATTGTACCGTCCCAATGAGTATATTGATTGATTGGTATTTACTGGGCACATAACTCTGTGCAGAGCACTGTACTGAGAGAGAATACAATAGAGTTGGTAGATACAATTCCTTCCATCAAGGGGCTTACAGTCTAGTGGGAGAGGCAGACGTTGAAATAAATAACAAATAGGAGAAGAGGCAAAGAATAAGGATATATATATAAATACTGTGGGGTTGAAGTTCATTCGGTCATTTTTGAGTGCTTACTCTGTGCAGAGCACTGTACTGAGAGCTTGAGAGAGTACAATAGAGTTGGTAGATACAATTCCTTCCATCAAGGGGCTTACAGTCTAGTGGGAGAGGCAGACTTTGAAATAAATAACAAATAGGAGAAGAGGCGGCGTGTAAGGATATGTACATAAATGCTGTGGGCTGGAGTTCATTCATTGTCATTTTTGAGTGCTTAGTCTGTGCAGAGCACTGTACTAAGCGCTTGGGAGAGTACAGTACAACAATAAACAGTCGCATTCCCTGCCCACAATGATCTTACAGTCTAGAGGCAGGGAGACAGCCATTCATAAAAATAAATGACACACATGCTTATAAGTGTAATGGGGCTGGGGGGGTGGGGGGAACAAAGGGAGCAATTCAGGGTGATGCAGAAAGGAATGGGATTAGGAGTATTAAAGTGCTCATGTGATAAAAACCCAAGTTCGTAATGTAAAATGGGCAAGATTTGGGATAGAAAGGATCCAGGAGCTCTGAGAAATTAATCTGAGTTTATTAGATGCTGAACCACATTCTTCCTAAAGTTTTGTGAATTATATTTAGATACGAACCCACAGAATCACTCATTCATACTTGTTGGGCATCTATGGGAGAAAACAATAGAAGTTGAAGACACAGACCTCCCCCGGCGCCCCCCCCCAAAGATTTATAATCTAAATCAAATTCAGATAAAAATGATTTGAAACTATCGGCTAGATATAGATCACTTTGAACATTAGCACATGGAATTGAAAGTGTGATATACTGAATTTTTTTATGGAGTGGAATGTAATTCTGCCATTCAAGCCTACTACAAGCTTTGATCCTTTTGATGTCTTTAGTTACAGATAAGAATACATGAGATTTTATAATTAGTTACCTTCAGTAAATTTTACAAATGATTCATATTAATGGAGGATATTTTACCATAACATTTTAAAGAACAAGAGACCATTTAGGAAAAACACAAAGTATATTGATTTGTCTCTGAAAATGTTCTTTTAATGCCATTTTAATTTCATTTAGGTTTTCACTTCAGGTTGCCGCAGCAGCGGAGAATTGCATTCTTACTGTTTATCCGTACATGGCACTTCACTGTTTAGATCATAAAATTATCCTGAGAAGCGGTAAGATATCGGTGCCATCTGCTTTAATATTAAACCTATTGCCAGCAGCAGAAGCTATCAGCACGTTGACTTCATCATTGGTGGTATGTATTGAGTGCTTACTGTGTGCAGAGCACTGTACTAAGCGCTTGGGAGAATACAGTCCAACAGAGATGGTAAACCCATTCACTGTCCACAGTGAGCTTACAATCTAGAGTTCTTTATGGAAGTCGTAGCAGATGAATTAATGCAGAGATGAATACTAAATAACGCTTGGTTATTTCATTAATCGTTTTAAATATGATTCTGTAAGTTGAAAAGTGATATTTGTGGTGTTGGTTTATTCAGATATATTTGAACATATCGAATGCACTGTTAGGGTCAGGTGAAACAGGAGAAGCGGCGTGGTATAGTGCTTAGCGCACGGGCCTGGCTTTCAGAAGGATCTGGGTTCTAATTCTTGTCTGTGGTGTGACCTTGGGCAAGTCACTTTACTTCTGTGGGCCTCAGTTACCTCATCAGTAAAATAGGGATTGATACTGCGAGCCTCATGTGGGAAATGGACTGTGACCAACTTGATTAGCTTGTTAATATCTCAGCACTTAGACAAATGCCTGGCACATAGTAACTGCTTAACAAATACCATTAAAAAAAACCAAAACTAAGCTATAAATACTTTATTGTGAAAGCACTTTCAGAAAATCTGAAATTACTTCAATCGTATTTATCGAGCGCTTATTTGTGTGCAGAAAACTGCATTAAGCGCTTGGAAAGTACAGTTTGGTAACGGAGACAATCCCTATCCAAGGGCTCACTTCAGAAGTTATTAAAACAGTATTTAAAGTGCATAAATAACTTCTTGTTTGTTAAGGAATGGACATTTATAAATATTTGAGTTTTAGTCCAAATTTAAAGAATGTAGATATACCATCATAAATGATAGGAGTAATTTGGGAAAGAATGATCACGGTGACAAAGGAGTTTGTAGCATTGAAGGGATGGGTGTGTAAAAATAAACGTAGTCGTGCGTGATGCTGGTGGTGGTTGGGGGAGACTGGCTTCTCTGGGTGTTATTCACCAAACACCATGCTTGTATCTTTCATATAGATTTCTGTTATATGTATTATGGTACTTCTTAAATGCTTATTATGTGCCAAGCGCTTGTTCTAAGCTCTGAGGTAGGTGCAACTTAATCAGGTTGGACACGGTCCCTGTGCCATACGGAGCTTATGGTCAGAAGGAGTAGGACTTAATTCTCATTTTACAGGTGGGGTAACTGAGGCACAGAATAGTGAAGCGACTTACCCGAGGTCCCACAGTAGACATAAGGCAGAGTCAGGAGTAGAACTCAGGTCCTCTGACTCCCAGGCCCGTAGTCTTTCTACTAATATATAGGATAAGTTGTGTGTGAGAGCGTCTTTGAGGGAATCTGTTCCACGGTGGGCATATTAAAATTGAAAGGTGGTCTGCTTTTATAGTTTAGTTTAAGGTGGAGCTTCAGCCATTAGAGAACGCGCTATATTTTTTGCAGTAGTAGTGATGGGTTGCAGTGAACCATCCACACTCTCTCATTTTGTCCCCCAGGCAGACCTTTAGGAGGAAGTAGGAAGGGATTGAAGCCTTACACTGGTGGGAAAACAAAATTAGGCACAAGGCAAAAGCATCAGTAATTAAAGAAGGGAAATGACTCTGTGATGATTCGAAACTGGATGTGGTCAGGAACTAATTTTTTTTTTAATTTTTTTTAAACATAAAAATCTAGGTATTATCTAGTTTAATGTCTTAATGGAAGCTTTTCAATGAACTCACGGCATCCCTCATAATATTTATGTATGGAAAGGGGATAATAACCAATGAAAGATCAGAGAGAGAAACCAGCAGCAAACCATTCGTCTTAGAAGGGAAAAATGAAAACCTGGTCGTTGCCTTTGGGGTTATCGTATTTTATCTATGGAGAGGCAATATTATGTAAATCAGTTGTAAATGTTCTGAAGGTACAGAGCCATTAAACATGAACTGAGGAAATTATCAGAGAATAATTTTCATCGTAGAGCATGTGTATCCGTCCATATTTGTGGAGGAGGGGGTATTTATACTCTATAATATAAATTTAGAATATGAGCGTTTCCAGAGAGATTATAAAGTGTTAGTCAAACTAGAGAAAATGAAAAATAATGCTTCAAGATGAGGCATTGAACTTAAGGAAGTGCTGCGGAGATTGGCATTCAACTCATTTTTTCCAAACGTGGTTAATAATGATTAGAAAGGCAGCCAATCAGTACCATAATTAGATTTAGATTAGATTCTAAATTTTCAAATTTGCCAACAATTGAGAACATGGATGAGCTAGAGAGGAGAGAAAGGAAAGAAGATGAGATTCACCCTGAAAAATAATAGCATGAAAACTAGATATCAAGTAGTAATAGTAATATCCTAATGGATATGGAGTATTCTGATTCCCAGACCTGTGCTCTGTCCACAAAGCCACGCTGCTTTTACCCTGCTTTTTAGTACCGTGCTTGACACACAGTAAGCACTTAACAAGTGCCACTATTCTTGTTGTTATCATTATTATTATTCTCTATCATTTCGCAGATCAGAATGGAGCATCTTTCAATCTGGAAGAGGCTGCTTTGCATCAGTCTTACACACCAAGGACTGTCTCTACTAGTACTTCCGCTAGTTCTCGATATGATCTTAAAAACCCTGTCTACGAAGAGTCCGTTGCAGGTATTTATGAATGCATCTCATGTGTTATAAGCCCAATCTATACACCATGAAATCATACTCAAATAATATATTAAGTAATATAGTAATTTTTCTAATGTGCTTTTAACTTTCACCAATTGCGTCTTTAAGCTGAGGCACTCTTACACAGGTACGTTTTCTCATTTTATTTATTTATTTATTTATTTATTTATATTAATATCTGTCTCCCCCACGCCCACCCCCAGACTGTAAGCTCACTGTGGGCAGGGGAAGTGTCTTGTTTATTGTTGTATTGTGCTCTGCACACAGTAAGCCCTCAATAAGTACATTTGAATGAATGAGGTCTCTAGGATTTGCAGGTAATTGCATGGGTATTGATTTAGGAATCATTGGAATTTTGCCAGTCATTGTTAAATCATCTGCATACTTTGTAATAATTTCTATGCCAGTAGAGCAAAAGGCTTTCAGAATTGAGTTCCTCCCCTTTCTATCCTCAATTCTTCTCAACTCAGAAAAACCTGTGAATTAACAACATTGTTAACAAGTGAACACAAAATCTTTCAAAACTGTTGGAACCAGTGTCCAAATCACACATGTGTTTTAACAAAGAAAGCAATCCTTGAATTAACTGCTTTGTCTCCAAGTGAAAACAAAATACTATAAAGCACTTTGAACCAGAATCCTAATAGCACGTGCATTTTAACAAAGAAAACAACCCATGAATTAACTGTATTGTTTACAAGTGAAAACAAGCTATTCTAAAATTTTGAACCAGTGTCCTAGTAGCTCATGCATTCTAACCAAGAAAACAGTCCTTCTCGAGCAGGGGGAAGGTGAGCTGCCTGTAGACTGTAAGCTCCCTGTAGTCAGGGAATGGGTCTGGTATATTGTGTCATTCTCTCCCAAGCACTTAGTACAGTGCCCTGCACACGGTAAGCGCTCGATAAACACGACTTATTGATCTACTGGTTAAATCCCACTCCAGCTGCTAGGCCCGCCTGTTTTCTGGGAGTAAAAATAGCATTCAGCGTCGATATAACAAGACACAGACAGACCTGGGATATAATCAAATGCGGTTCAAGAAAATTGTCATCCGGGGATGGCACCGGTGGGAATCTGGGGGAGTTCTTCAGTCGCCTCTCGTTGAGTTCTTCGTGCTGAGCAGTCGACCTGTAAGCCTACAAGTCTTAGGTTTACAAGAGTCTTAGGCTACGAGCTCAGGCCTCGTAAGCCTAACAGGCGAATCTGGACACTTTTGGAATGGTCAGGCGGCTAGTGACTCGCAATTGATAAGAAAAGGGTGACATTTGGCAAGCTATTACTAGCAAGTCTAGAGAAAGCAGCACCGGAAACTGTGTACAAAATCAGAAAACATTTGAATTGAAGGGCCACCTTTAAAGTCATGAATTGGGTCCCCCCACTTTGGAAAACGCTTGACTGGGCAGATCCAAAAACATTTCTAATCGGACAGACACTTCAACTACATTTGGAATCACTCAATCAGCTTTAGGTGGACTATTTTGAGTCGAATACTGTAATTCAAAAATGTTTAGTGCTTTATTTCTGCCAAATTTTCTGCTCTTGACCACTTTTCAAGTATGCTAAAAATTGCTCTCAGGAGATGAAAAATATTTTTAGAGATGGGGAAAAAAATCAATCTCATTGAATGCTTCCTATGTGGAGAGCACCGTACTAAGTTCTTACGAGAGCACAGCATAACAATATAAGAGACATAATCCCTTCCCACAGCAAGCTTATGGTCTAGACAGTCATTAATATAAATTTATGCATATGTTCATAGTGTTGTAGGGCTTGAGAAGGGGGATGAATAAAGAGAGCAAGTCAGGGCTACGCAGAAGGGAAAAGGAAATGAAGGCTTAGGGAAGCCCTCTTGGAGGAGATGTGCCTTTAATGAGGTTTTGAAGGTGGGAAGAGTAATTGTCATATATGAAGAGGGAGGGCATTCCAGGCCAGAAGCAATATGTAGGCGGGAAGTCCGAGGTGATATAGATGAGCTCTCGAGATAGAGTGAGTAGGTTGGCATTAGAGGAGGGAAGTGTGTCAGCTGGGTTTATAGTAGGAAGGTAGCGAGATGAGGTAAGAAGGGGCAAAGTGATGGATTGCTTTAAAGCTGATGGTAAGGAGTTGCTGTATGCAGAGATGGGTGGGCAACCACTGAAGGTATTTGAGGAGCGGGGAAACGTGGACTGAACGTCTTTGTAGCAAAATGGTCTGGGCAGTAGAGTGAAGTATGGACTGAAGTAGGGAGAGACAGGAGGCTGGGAGATCAGCAAGGAGGCTGATACGGTAATCAAGGTGGGATTCAATAAGTCCTTGGAGTAATGTGTTATCTGTTTGGATGGGGGAGGAAAGGGTGAATTTTAGCATTATTGTGAAAGTTGAACCAACAGGATTAAGTGATCGATTGAATATGTGAGTTGAGTGAGAGAGGAGTCAAGGATCATGCCAAGGTTACGGGTTTGTGAGACAGGAAGGATGGTGGTGCCATCTCCAGTGACGGGAAGGACAGGGTTTGGGTGGGAAGATATTTTGGACATGTTCAGTTTGAGGTGATGGCAGGGCATCCAAATAGAGATGTCTTGAAGGCAGGAGGAAATGTGAGGCTACGAAGAGAGAGACCAGGCCTGGATTTGGAAATCATCTGCGTAGAGATGGTAGTTGAAGCCATGGGAGTGAATGAGTTCTCCAAGGGAGTGGGTGTAGATGGAGAATAGAAGGGGATCCAGAATTGAACCTTAAGGGGCGCCCAGAGTTAGGTGTGAGGCAGAGGAGGAGCCCCCCGAGGAGACTTGAGAATGAGTGGCCGGAGAGACAGGAAGAGAACTATATATTAACCATCCTCTATGACCTTTTAGGTGCCGAGAGTACAACATGTAAATATGTTCAGATGAGTGACAGAGTTGTGGAAAGCAGAAGGCTCAGTAAGGAAGACGGTCGAGGTCCAAGAACGGATAGAACGGAGAAACAAAGACAGCTTTCTTTTCCTCACGAGGACACGGAGGAATATATCTACTTTCAAAAAGTTGTCAGTGCAGTTCAAACCTGGTTTAGCCTCTTTGGCTGGCCTAAGGGACCTAACCCTATTTCTATTCCACAGTCTCTGAGAAGGTAAAAATAATATGATTTTTTTCTTCCTGTATTTGTTAAGCACTTAATAGTTCTCGATATGGGTTCACAAACCCTGTCTGCAGAGAGTCCATTGCAGATATTTCATGTATCTCATAGGCAAAAATCTATGTAAGTTAAAATAATATCCAAGTAATATATACTGGGGTAAATTCAGGATAATCAGGTCGGACACAGCTGGTCTCCCTCATAGGGCCTACAGATGAGGAAACTGAGACGTAGAGAAGTTAAGTAACTTGTCCAAGATTACATAGCAGACAAGTGGCCAATGTTCCTGGAATTCTGCAATGACTTAGAAACTTTTCGATAAAGACTTTCAAACAAGTATTTGAAAGAAGTCAGTAGGCAGTCCTTAAGTAGATTCATGTTTTCTGTTGAAGAGCGTTGTAATTAATTTTTTAGCAAGTCAGGGTAGTCTTTTTCAATATATTCAAGTGTTTTTAGTTACATAAAATCAACACTTTACATAAGGGTAATTTGGGCCAAATTTGTGAATATTTGTAAGCACTACAACATACGTGAAAGGCCATTTAATACTACTAAAAAGAGACTTTTTAAAATAAGTCAAATATTTTCAAAATTAGGTAAGGCAAGGGACCCAACTGTGACGTTTTATTCCTCCTTTTTTCTGTAGACACCACCATCTCTCACCTCTTCCTTATGGTTTTCCCCCCAACATCTTTGCTCATCTTGCCTTCCCCATTCCCTCTATCTCTATTGCCCTTGTCTTGAAGCTGTCAATTATTCTCTCTCTCTCTTTCTGAAACCCTCTTCCTGTTAGTAGATTAGGGCTGGCTTTAAGCGTAAGATAAAAGTATCTTTCAACATTTTGCTTTTTTCAGCGATGTGTATAAACTCCAGTTCGCTTCCTCAGACAAAAAGGGTCACAAGCAGGATAACTTCGCCAAATACAATAAAACTATTTATGACATGCTGCTCTATTTGAGTGGTCAGTTGCTCCCGGGAATTTCAGCAAATCAATCGATACCCTATGATGATACCGAACGAGTGAGACAACTCCATTGCCAGCACCGGACCCTCCTCACCTTTCTCAAGTAAGAATATTATGTCGTGAAAATCACATGCGGAATTAGAGGACCCAAAAACCAAGGGGCTGCTTACCTGTGTTTTCCAGAAGCCTTGGGGCTTTTGGGGAATCATTTACCTTCAGTGCCTGGGGTAAAAAACTGTGTCCACCACAGAGACAGAGCTAAGCTTTGTCCATTGGAACCTCTTTTTTGTAGGTTTTTCAATTGAAATATTAATTAAACACTGACCTTGACCATTTATCTAGGAACCTCAATCGACCCCTCAATCGATAATGATTGATAAATGTTGATTGAGCATCTGCTGTGTGTAGAATAGAGGGAATTGACAAGCTTTCTGCCTTCAAGGAACGTAAATTCTAATGGGGGAGGCAGACCCTAAATAAATTCCAGATATCAATTAGTGTTTAAGTATTAGTACAAGGGCACCTTACAGACTCCATTACTGATCTTAAAAATGGGAAAATCCCTTCCAGAAAGCCGGAAAAAGCTTCCTATTGTGGGGAAGCAGAGGAGGGCGATGAAAGAAAGGGAGACTGCGATATAGAAACAGAGCGAGAGATGATAATTATGGTATTTGTTGAGCGTTTATGTGGCAAGAACTCTACTAAGCTCCGGGGTAGATGCAAGCGAATCGGGTTGGACACAGTCCCTGTTCCTCGTGGGGCTCACAGTCTCAATCCCCATTTTACAGATGAGGTCACTGAGGCCCAGAGAAGTAAAGTGGCTTGCCCAGTCTCACATTGTAGACAAGCGGCGGAGGCGGGATCAGAACCGATGTCCCTGTGACTCCCAGGTTCGTGCTCTGTCCACTATGCCATACTGCTTCAGGGACAGGGAAGTGGGTGACAGGCAAACCCACACATAAACTTTCCACTCATCCAATAAAGTAGAGGCTAGGAGCAGGTGGGGACAAGAAATAAGGACCAATTGTCTAGTGCAGGTGCAAATATCAAGTGACCTTTGAGCATTTGATATTCACCCCAACCCCATAGCACTGTGTCCATAGCTTTAAATTATATATTATAAATGACTTCTTTATTCCTCGTAATGTCGGTCTCCCCTCTAGACCGCAAGCTCATTTGGGCAGGGAAAGCCTCTGCTAATTCTGTTGTATTGCATTCCCCTAGGCGCTTAGTACGGTATTTAACAAATACCATAAAAACAAGCGAGGTATAATAGTGAGAAGAGGAGAGGGGAGAGATAAACAGCCACGATGGTCCATCCTGTCCCAAAAGAGATGAAGCTAGTGGCTTCATCCCATCGGAGAAGCAGCGTGGCCTAGTGGCAAGAGCCTGGGCTTGGGACTCAGAGGCCATGGGTTCTAATCCCACCGCCGCCGCTTGTCCGCTGTGTGACCTTGGGCAAGCCGCTTAACTTCTCTGTGCCTCAGTGACCTCGTCTGCCAAATGGGGATTGAGACTGTGAGCCCCACGTGGGACAACCCGATTTCCTTGTATTTATCCTGGTGCTTAGAACAGGGCTCGGCACATAGGAAGTGCTTAACAAATGCCATCATTATTATTATTATTGGTGTCGATCCTATTGGGTTGATGTACCCCCATTGCCCATGGCGTTGGTGTATATGCCGGCACTTGAGACGTCTCTCATACCAGACAGGAGTTTCCCTTTAAAGGGAATCAGATATTCATGGAAAAAAAAATGAGCATACCACTAATTAGTTTCAAATGAAAAGTACTCTGAAAATACTTCTGAACAAGGAAGGAAAGAGGAGGTTTTATGTTCTCATGAGAAGCACAGTAGAATTTTTAGAGGTCTGATCAATTATGTTCCATGGGGGTTGCACATTAAGGGAAAAAACAAATTTACTTAGAACATCAGATCCTTTTTTTTTTAAACCTTTAAAAGCTTATTAGGCAGTGTTTTGGTGATAGGCAGTGTCTGCTAATTCTGTTGTACTATAAGAAGCAGCGTGGCTCAGTGGAAGGAACGCCGGGCTTGGGAGTCAGAGGTCATGGGTTCTAACATAAGCTGTGTGACTTTGGGCAAGTCACTTAACTTCTCTGGGCCTCAGTTACCTCATCTGTAAAATGGGGGTTAAGATTGTGAGCCCCACGTGGGACAACCTGATGACCTTGTATCCACCCCAGCGCTTAGAACAGTGCTTGGCACGTAGTAAGCACTTAACAAATACCATCACTATTATTATTGTTGTTATTATTATTACTACTCTCCCAAGTGCTTAGTACAGTGCTCTGCACATAGCACTCACTAAATATTATTGATCTTGAAATAGGTAGGCTGTCAGCTGCACAGTTTTCAGTGGTTCATTCAGTTCATTCAGTTGCATTTACTGAGCGCTTACTGTGTGCAAAGCACTGTTCTAAACACTTAGGAGAGAACAATACAACAGTAAACAGATACATTCCCTGCCCACAGTGAGCTCAAGTTTAGAGGGTTCACAACTTTGAGGGGAAGGTGACTACGCTCCAGGTGAAAAGCCAAACTCGGTGAAAGCATCATTAAGTTCCTTAGTACTTTGATTGTTGTGCTATTATTATAACATTATTATTGGCCGTAGGCCCAGTGGCTTTGACGTTGATATGAGTGGTTTCTGTTTTGGTGTTTTGTGTGTGGTATGGAACAGCAATTTCTGCACTAAAGGCAGGTTGCCCAGATTTACTTGTTCTTTTAGCCGCAAATATAGCCCTCTTAGGCCATATTGCGTGTGATAAAAATCCTTAACGTCTAGAAAATGCCAAAGTGGTTAATAAAACTGGTTCATTAATTCAAGATGTGCTCACATTTTTGATCCTGATATCCATAGTCTCAGGAGAATGAAATGAATAGCCTCGAAGGGTGCTCTTGGAAAAATTTGACACGCAAGAGATTAATAGAAAATAATCCTTGTTTGGTGAAATAAAATCTTTAAGCAAAATGGAGACGATACGCTTAAGCGGCAGGCGGTCGTGAACTTTATTTTTGATGCTAGTATATTCATTCATTCACTCGTATTTATTGAGCGCTTAGTGTGTGCAGAACACTGTCCTAAGTGCTTGGAAAGTACGATTTGGCAACGGGTAGAGACGATCCCTACCCAACAACGGGCTCACAGCCTAGAAGGGGGGAGACAGACAACAAAACAAGTAGACAGTCATCAAGTCATCAACAGGATCAATATAAATGAATAGAATTATACATATATACACATCATTATATAACAAAGAGGATTCATACCGGTAGTTGAAAATGAACAGAAAGAAGTCAATAGGGAAAATTGTCTGTAAGGATTTAGCATATTCAGGTGTGGAAACCACTTTGGTAAGAGGTAAGTGAGAGATATTGGCCATCTGTGGGCTTGAGAAGGAACAGGGTGAGCTTGTGGATATCAGTGGGAATAAAAAGGGAGCAATATACTCATTTATTTATTTATATTAATGTCTGTCTTCCCCTGTAGACTACGAGCTCCTGGAAGGCAGGGAATGTGTCTATTTGTTGTTATATTGTACTCTCCCAAGTGTTTAGTGCAGTGCTTTGCACACAGTAAGCACTCAATAAATACGATTGAATATTCAGTAATAATGGCCTCTGTTAATTGCTTCCTGTGTAGGAAGTACTGGGGCATATACATTACAACCTGATCAATCAATCATATTTATTGAGCACTTACTGTGCGCAGAGCACGGCACTAAGCACATGGGAGAGAAAAATGTAACGGAGTCCCACAAGGAGTCAAAGAGAAGCAGTGTGGCCTGGAGGGTAGAGCCCAGGCCAAGGAGTCAGAAGGACCTGGGTTCTAATCCCAGCTCTGAAAAGTGTCTGCTGTGTGACCTCGGGCAAGTCACTTCTCTGTGCCTCAATTACCTCTGTAAAATAGGGATTATGGTTATGAGTCCAAAGTGGGACATGGACCGCGCTCAACCTGATTAGCTTGTATAATAATGATGATGGAATTTAAGTGCTTACTGTGTGCCAGGCACTAAGCACTGGGGTGAATACAAGCAAATCAAGTTGGACACAGTCACGGTGCCACGTGGGGCTCGCAGTCTCAATCCCCATTTTACAGATGAGGGAACTGAGGCCCAGAGAAGTGCCTTGCCCACGGTCACACAGCTATGAAATGCGATTGAATGAATGAATTTTCACTTTTTATCTTTTTTCCCTTCTCTAGATTAACAATTTTAAAAGGTCGACTCTACTTTTCTGATAAATATTTACACGATTCCTATAGAAGGAAAGTTTTTCCAAAAGCAACAGTGTCCTTTAAAAATATGAGGTCCAAGCGACAGACAACTTTAGTGAAAGTTTTAGTTTAAGTTTTTAGTAAAAGTCATTTTTCTTTATAAATCTTGGTGCTGTTGATATTTACATGTCTCATTTGGTTTTAGAGTCCAAGGAGCATTTCTCCCTTACGTTTTACCTGAATTTCTGTTTGAACCAGAAGATTACAAGAAGTGGGTTGGACTGAGAGTAAGTGGAATTATCGCTGTTGTAGAAAAATAGATTGTTGCTGTGGAAAAATTACCCCCTCCTGAGGTGGTGAGCAGGAGAAATTTATATGGGGAAAAAAAAAAATCTCGAAAATTAGGAGTGATGTGAATGAACTGCTTCCCTGTTTCAGTTTCTGTGAAGAAAACCAGGGAATTAAAGGGATGTGGGGAATTAAAAATAAGGGATGGAGAATAATCAGTGAGAGGGAGGTTTTTGTGATTTATTTTAATGGTGTTTAAGCACTTACTGTGTCCCGGGCACTATTCTCTGAGGTAGATACAAGCTAATCAGGTTGGACACAGTTCACGTCTCCCATGGCGCTCACAGCCTTAGACCCCATTTTGCAGATGAGGTAACTGAGGCACAGAGAGGAGGAGGGACTTGCCCAAGGTCGCACAACAGACAAGTGGTGAAGGCGGGATTAGAAACCCGGTCCTCAGACCCCCCAGGCTCATGCTCTTTTCACTAAGTCACACTGCTTCAGTTGATGACTAAAAGAATGGAAAAACTGTATTATCCTCTAATCTTTAAAGACGATTATCTCTTCTAGGAATATACAGGCTATTCTTGGATTTATGACACAAGTGGCTCCTGAAAACTGTGTCTTCAACTGAAACAAAGTCAGAACCGATTTTCTCACTGTAACAAAGTTATAAATGGGGGACTGATTTCTAACAAGGTCAATTACCATATTTTTACCAAAATTACCCAGAACCGTGAGCTCAATAGCTGTAGATGACTGATATAATTATATGAAACAAGAGTAGCAGCATTGTCTAGTGGATAGAGCATGGGCCTGAGAATCAAAGGACCTGGGCTCTAATCCCAGCTCATCCAATTTATCTGCTGTGTGACCTTGGGTAAGTCACTCCACTTCTCTGAACCTCAGTTACCTCATCTGTACACTGGGGATTAATAATAATGATGATTATGGTATTTGTTAAGCACTTACTATGTACCGAACACAGTACTAAACACTGGGGTGGATAGAAGAAAATCGGATTGGACACAGTCCTTGTCCCCTGTGGGGCTCACGCTCTCAATCCCCATTTTATAGATGTCTTAATTAAGGCACAGAGAAGTGAAGTGACTTACCCAAGGTCACACAGCAGACAGATGGGGCCGGAATTAGAACCCATGACCTTCTGACTCCCATCCACTACGCCTAGACTGTGAGCCCCATGTGGGACAGGGACTGTGTCCAACCTGGTTAGTTTGTATCTATCCCAGCGCTTAGATTCCACCGACTTTCACTGCAGATGAATTTGTGAAATGGGGATTCAGACTGTGGGCCCCAGCTGGGACGGGGGCTGTGTCCAACCCGATTTGCTTGTATCCACCCTAGCGCTTAGTACAGAGCCTGGCACACATTAAGCGCTTAACAAATACCAGAAATATCATCATTACTACACCTCCTGCGCAACTCCACCTGGGGATCAGAGAACCTCCCCCTGACTCTCCGCCCCTCAGCCTCTCCCCTTCTGCCTCAAGTCGTCTTTGAACTTTCTCTTCTTTTCTCTCCTCATGGTGATTTTTAAATTGTTGCTCCATTTTCCCTCAGCTCCTGTACAGCCTAGCCACCTCTCCTCTCCCGTGACAGGGCCCCCAGAGCTAGTGCCACAAAAGAAGCAAGTATTGTAAAGTTGAAGATAAAATACTAACGATAATAAATGTGTGATTTGTAAAGCACTTACGAAGTACTCTGCTAAGTGCCGGGGAAGACAAGATACAATCAGACTGTGAGTCCCATGTGGACCAGGGGCTGTGTCTGATCTAAGAGGGAGGGATAACAGGTATCGAATCCCCATTTTACAGATGGGGAAACTGCGGCACCGAGTTGTCAAGTGACTTGCCGGAGGTTATACAGCAGACAGGTAGCAGGGCTGGGATTAGAACCCAGGTCCTCTTCTTTCAAGGTCCTTGCTCTTTGTCTCCTGACACCCAAACCAATATGGCGTCAGGCTCAAATGGTGTAAATTTAGAAATGTTATGTCACTCAAAAGTCTAGGAATGCCTGGATTTTGCTCTTTTTTGTTGACATCTTGTTCATGCGTACTCTGACGTCGATGTGGTTTTTCTGTCAGGAATGTAGATACAGGCTTTAAGAATCTAGTTACCTTTCTCAAATTCTCATTCATAGAAGACATTTTGCAGTGCTAATTCAAGTAGAGATTTTGTTGATTTGAGATAGAATTGAACCAGGTTTTTCCTCCTTTGACTTATCCTTACGTATTCAATCCGTCACCATATCCCGTCATTTCTACCTTCACAGCACTGCTAAAATTTGCCCTTTCCTCTCCATTCAGACTTCTGCCGTGCTGAACCAGGCACTTATCGTCTCCCCACCTACTGCATCTGCCTCCTCTTTGACCTTCCTGCCTCCTGTCTCTCCCCACTCCAGTCCACACTTCACCCTGCTGCAGAGATCATTTTTCTAAAAAAAAAATAAAAATTGTTCCACGTCTCCACACTCCTCAAGAACCTCCAATGGCAGCCTATCCAACCCCGTATCACACAGAAACTTCTTACCGTCGGCTTTAAAGCCCTCATTCAGCTCGCCCCATCCTACCTCACCTCAGTGATCTCCTACTCCAGCCCAGCCCGCACACTCCGCTCCTCGAGCTCCAGCTTACTCACTGTGCCCCGTTCTCGTCTATCTCGCCGCTGACCCCTTTCCCACGTCTTCCCCCAGCCTGGAACTCCCTCCCCCTCCATACATGCCAGACCACCCTCCCCACCTTCAAAGCCTCTCCTCCCCTCCAAGAGGCCTTCCCCAATTAAACCCTCTTGTCCCCGACTTCTTCTCCCATCCACGTCATCTTTGCACTTAGTTCAATTACCTTGGCACGTGATATTCACCCCACCCTCAACACCACGTAACTTATGAATAAATGTTTAAATTACATATTATAAATTACTTACGTTAATATCCGTCTCCCCCTCAAGACTGCAAGCTCACTGTGGGCAGGGAACGTGTCTAACTCTGCATCGTACTCTCCGGTTCTTAGCGCAGTGCTCTGCACATAATAAGCACTCAGTAAATACCAACGATTGATTACTAACCAAAAAAAGACTAAAAAATATTGCAGTTATGGCATCATCATCATCAGAAACACCCTTTACTGAGCATGGAAGTAACAACCTAGGAACATACAATAAAAGAAGGCGCATTCCCTGTTCCCAAATAGTTGGCAGCCTAATGGCTTTTTAGTCTGCGGTCTTTCGAGTCAGTTTTCAGAATGCAAGTACAAGATGCACCGTGAAATAATCCTGTCCTTCGCCAATCTTGAACAAGGACGGATTTGTAGCAAATATTTTTATTGCAACACTTTGGCAAGGGAATATTTAGGAACTCTTTTAAATTGAAGACAGGGGAAAACCTTTTTACTCCCTTTATGGCAGTAGATAGATTGCCATTTGGTGGCAGTGTAGCCCAGAGCAATATGAGAGGCTCCTTGCCTAAATGCTCTCCCTTTGGTTTCCTCGGAAAAACAGGCCTTAGTTTTTCAGAAGATATTTTCTCCGGTTTCTCGGTTAACTCTCGTGGCTTGCGAAGGCCAGACGCGCACAAGAATGATAACGATTTTGCAGAAACCGTCCTGGGCTAAATTCAAACATATTTAAAATTGTGTAGTGAAATCACTCATTGGCGGGCACTTGCTGGAGTTGGAAGTGGGGCTTGGGGGAGCGGTGTCCCTCTGAGAAGTTTCTCTGAAAGTGGGAGTTTTCCTCCTTTCCCTCCCCACTCAGTTCAGGGGTTCGCGTGACTAGTTTCAGACAGATCTTGGATTTTCCTCGCCAAAGCCGGCTGCACTTCTAAAATCTGGAAACAGAAGGCCGTTGCCATCTCTATATAGAAGCAGCGAGAGGTACAGAAGAGTGATGCTTAAAATATGTTGAAGCTTTAAGACTCTTCAGCAGCAAACTCCTTACATAGCCTCCCTCCTCACCTGCTACTCCCCAGTTCGCATTCTTCGCTTCTTTCGTAGTAACATAACCTTAACTTGCCCTGGACTCTCATGCCTCCAATCTCTTCCTCGTTCCCATCTCTTGGCTTGGGACTCCTTGCTGCCCCAAATCTGCCAAACCGCAGCTTTATCTACCTCCTTGGAGCCCTTCTGAAAATGTCCCCTTCTCCAACTCCCCCTATTACCTTTCCTCACCGGCCTCCTGCTACAAGCCAACTCACCGATTCCTCAAACTCTTCTGTCTTCCCGTGGACAACCTCGCCCGCATCCTCCTTCTGTCCTAACACCTCCCTCCCCCGTCGTATCTGACGGACCACCACCCTCCCCTCCTTTAAAACCCTTAAGGTCACATCTCATCCGAGAGGCCTTCCCAGAGCAAGCCCTCGTTTTCCCTCTTTACCCTCCCTTCTGCGGCAACCAAGACAACTGGATCTGAACCCTTTAAGCAGTTGATATTTACTCCACCTCCAGCCCTGAAGCACTTATGTACGCATCTTTATACTCTTCTCATTCCCCCATCTGTAATTTATTTTAATATCTGTTTTCCCTTCTAGACTGTCTGCTCCTTGTGGGCAGGGGTCTTATCAACCAACTCTATTGTAGTGTACTCCCCAAGTGCTTAGTAAGGAGCTGTCACACAGTAGTAACTCTTAAGCGCTCAGTAAAATCATTGACTCAGTTCCTTTCCACCCTCAAACAATCAGCAGTATTTACTGAGTGCTTATTCTGTGCACATCATTGTATCAACAACATCAATGGCATTTATTGAGCACTCACTGTAGACCATTCTACTGAGCGCCTGGGAGAGTACAACACAACTTCTAGGTCTCAGTAAAGCAACATCCCTCTTAAATCCACAGACTAGCTCAGGGAGAGAGATCCATTTGTTCTACTTACGTTATTCTTTCCATTCTGTTGGTATTATAAAATTTTTCCGTTCCCATTCTTTGTAAATGAATGTGATATATCGGTCTCTGCAATTAGATTAAGAGCTCCTTGAAGGCAGAGAGAATGTCCTTTCCTGATGTTCTGTTCTTCCAATCACTTAGAATAATGTTCGCTCTACAAAAGGCATTCACTGAATACTATTTATTGATTGATCTGATGATGTATTTAGTAATTGCAGTGGAAAGAACTCAGATCTGAGAGTGAGGGAACCCGGGCTCTAATTCCAGGTCTGTGATTCTGGGCAAGTCACAGCTTCCCTGTGCCTCAGTTTTCTGATTTATAATTTGTCTCCGGTTAACACCCCATCTTCCTCCTACCATTTCTCTCCAAACTCCTTCAGTGAATTGTGTCCACCCGCTGTCTTCCACTTCCTCCCCTCCGATTCTCTCCTTGTCTCCCTCCAATCTGGTTTCTACCTCCCCCCATCTGGCTTTCAGTCTGTGGAAATTGTCCTCTCTAAACTCACCAATGATCTTCTCGACAAATCCTCACTCTTGTAATGACTTCACTAGGCTGCCTGGATCATTTTTCTTAAAAAAAAATTCAGTCCGCATTTCCCCACTCCTTAAGAACCTGCAGCAGTGTGGTCTAGTGGAAAGAGCACAAGTATGAGAGTCAGAGGACTTGGGTTCTAATGCTGGCTCCGCCCCTCTGTGCTGAGTTTGGGCAACTCACTTCTCTGTGCCTTAGTTATTGCATCTGTAAAATGGAGATATAAGACTGAGTCCTTATGTGGGACAGGGACTGTGTCCAGACTGATAACCTCGTATCTGCCCCAGTCCTTGGCACATAGTAAGCACTTAACAAATACCTTAATTAATTCAGTGGTTGCCCATCCCTCTCTGCATCAAACAAAAGCTCCCTACCATCAGTTTTAAAACACTCAATCCTGCTTTGCCTCCCCGATTTCCTACTATAACCCATCCCACGTGCTTCGTTTCTCTAACACCAACTTACTCACTGTACCTTGTCCCTATGTGTCTCACTGCTGATCCTCAATGGCCTGGAACTCCCTTCCCCTTCATATTCACCAGAATACCACTCTCCCCACGTTCAAAGCCTTATTAAAATCACATTTTCTCCAAGAAGCCTTCACTGACTAAACCCAATTTTCCCCTACTCCATCCCCCTTCTGCATCACCTGTGCACTTGGACCTGCATCTTTGAAGTACTTGATATCCACCCCACCCCCACAGTACTGATGTACGTATCTGTAATTTATTCCTTTATATGAACGTGTGCCCCTCTCCCCGCCCAGACTGTAAACTCACTCTGAGCAGCGAACACGGCTACCAAATCTGTTGTGTTCTCTCAAGCGCTTAGTAAAATGCTCTGCACACAGTGAGCACTTAGTAAATGCAATTGTTTAACTGACTGATCTGCTTACAGTAAATGCACAATCAATTCCATTGACTGATGGATTAATTGTAAACTGTGGTTTAAATGGCTGTTCTCCCACCCCCTTAGTGAGCCTCATCTGGGGAAGCAAAAATCTGATCTGATGATCATGTATCTGCCCCCAGCTCTTAGTTCCATGTTTGCAAAATCGTTAAGTGCCGAAAAAATACCTTCATCATTTTCACTTTTGTCTTTTCAAGGGTGACGGAACTACAGAATCGGAGAAAAGTGCTCATATACCTGAGCAAAAGTATTATTTTGTGGTAGATGATGGGGAATTTGAGACCCTGAGCAAACGTGTTTGGACAGATGTGTTACTTCAGACATACAAGGTAAATTTCTGTTTAGGGCCGAGGATCGGGACCCCCCGTTACTCCCCGACCCCTTTCTTCTCATTATAAGAATGAGGAATTTGCTATAAAACCATGCTCACTTTAACCACTCTCCTCTTCCTGCTCCTGCTTCTCTTACTTCTCCTTGATCATGCAGTCCATAAAATGGAGCTCATCACACCGTGGCTAAGCCATTATCTCACTCTCTTCATCCACTGAATCGCAGCTCATACTCTTTGTTCCTCTCAAGCTAGCCTACTCGGGGGTGTATTCTCGTCTCACCTGTTTCTGACTCAGTCGTTCAATCGATGATATTTACACAGCGTTTTCTGTGTGCCGAGCACCGTACTAAGCATTTGGGAGAGTACAATACAGCAGAATTAGCAGAAACATTCCCTGCCCATAACGAGCTTACAGCCTAGAGAGGGAGGCAAAGATTGATATGCATAAAATGGGGATTCAATTTCTGTTGTTTCTTCTTCTTAGACTATGAACATCATTTGGAAAAGGACCGTCAGCTCTGATTGTATTACATCTGTCCCAGTGCCTAGTACAGAGTTTGATACTTAGCACTTACTACATACCGCCGATATTAGTATGATTATTCTTTGCAAACTACAGCAAGTCTTTTGAAAAACACTATGATTTTTACTCTTCAAATTACTTGTCTTATGTCATCGAATCGCCTCTGAACGAGGCCATGGACGCATCTCTCCCAGAACTCCCCACCTCCAACTGGAGTCATTCTGGTAGTGTACCCATAGAGTTTTCCTGGTAAAATTCCAGAAGTGGTTTACCGCTGCCTCTTTCCGCGCAGTAAATTTGAGTCTTCACCCCTCGACTCTCTCCCGTGCCGCTGCTTCCCAGCACGGGTGAGTTTTGCCTTGTAGCAGATGGCCTTCCACTCGCTAGCCACTGGCCAAGCTAGGACAGGCCTCCGCTTGACTCTCCCTCCCGTAGTCGAGACTGGTAGAGGACTGGAAACTCTCCAGGTGCCACCCTGAGAAGAGATTCAAATTACTAAAATAACACAATGATCCTGTCCTATGTTATCGTTCATTAAATGGTAACTTTTCTCCTCCTCATTCCAGGTGCTAATACTTTGCCGCGTATCCCCAGCCAATTGCAGTAATAGGCCTAGTGCAGATGATGTAACAAGCGTGCCGAGGATTAATCCAGATACGTTATCTAGTAACATATATTCTCCTCCTGAAAAGTTCCTGCTTACGTGGATGAATACGCAATACGAGAATACCAGAAAAATCATATGGAAAGACTGCCAAAAAGGTGAGGCAGTATTTTTCATTCATTTCGTTTTTATGGTCCCTTCAAAAGTAGAGCTAGACTGATGGACCACAGAGCCAAAATAGGTTATTGAGGCTTCGGACAGTCCAGGAATCTGAGGCAGAGTCAAAACTATTCCAGAAGCTGCGGGCAACAGCCAGAACAACCCACGCAGTGATGGAAAGATTACTATTCTGCTCTTGGTCCCCCTTTGTTTTTGTTTTTTTTAAATGGTATTTGTTAAGCGCTTACTATGTGCCAGACACTGAGCTAAGTGCTGGGATAGATACAAGATAATTGGGTCAGATACAGTCCCTGTCCCACATGAGGCTCGCGGTCTTAATCCCCATTTTGCAGGTGAAGTAACTGAGGCCCAGACAAGTTAAGTGCCTTGCCCAAGGTCACACAGCAGACAAGAGCTGGAGCCAGAATGAGAACCCAGGTCCTCTGACTTCCAGGCCCATGCTTTTTGCACTAGGCCATGCTGCTTCTCTTCAACCAGACTCAAACTTATAGCTAAAGAACAATCATCGGTGTTATTCATTCAGTGGTATTTATTGAGCACTTCCTACGTGCAGAGCACTGTACTAAGTGCTTGGAATGTACAATTCAGCAACAGATTAATACAAGAGTAATAAATAATATATACAAATATACTCAAGTGCATGCAGCGCGTGCTCACACACACACACACTATCCTCTTTAAGCATATATCTCACACACAGTGTTCTCTTTCTGTGACAAATTATAGTAATTCATATCAGTCCATTTGAGAGAATTTCACTGCAGGGTTTTGGCCATAAAATGTTAATTATATTTGGATTGGTTTAAATGCCTTCTAATTAATGCATTTAGGCTAAAATCGTTATTAGCCAAGTATATTTATGTGGAACACGTATTCGACCCATGCAGAATATTTCTGTCTTGTCTTATGCCGCGAAGCCGTATCCGACCCATAGTGACGCCACGGATGCGTCTCTCCCAGGACGCCCCACCTCCATCTGCGATCGTTCTGGTAGTGGATCCAGAGGGTGTAGAGGAATAAAAATATATTGGAAAGCGGGGTGGTCTAGTGACGAGTCCACAGGGCAGAGAGATAGGAGACATGGGTTCTAGACTTGCCAGCTATGTGATTATGGACAAGTACCTTACCTTTCCTCAGTTTCTTCATATGTAAAATGGGGAGAAGATTCCCTTCCCTTTAGACTTGAGCCACATGTGAGACAGGGACTTTCTCTTATCTGCTTGCAGTTTATATACCCCAGTTATTAATCAGTCATATTTATTGAGCACTTACTGTGTATAGAACACTGTACTAAGCGCTTAGGAGAGCACCATATAACAGAGTTGATAGGTTCCCTTCCCACAAAGGGTTTACGGTCTAGAGGGGGAGACAGACATTGATGTAAGTAAATAAATGTATCTAAGTGCTGTGGGGCTGAGAACGGGGTGAATAATCAATTCAAATTCAAGGGTGACACAGACGGGAGTGGGAGAAGAGGTAATGAGGGCTTAGTCTGGGAAGGCCTCTTGGAGGAGATGGGCTTTTAATAAGATCTTGAGGGTGGGGAGAAGTGATCGTCTGTTGGGTAAGAAGAGGGAGGGTGTTCTAGGTAGGGCGTGGGCGAGAGTCGGCGGCGAGATAGATGAGATCCAGTTACAGTGAGTAGGTTGGCATTAGAGGAGCCAAGTGTGCGGGCTGGGTTGTAGTAGGAGAGTGTATGTACAACAGAATGTGTCTGTTGTATTGTGTTCTACTCTTCCAAGCACCTAGTACGGTGCTCTGCAGACAGTAATCACTGGAGGTTCTCGAGGAGTGGGGAAACACGGCCTGAATTTTTTGGTAGAAAAATGATCCGGGCAGCAGAGTGAAGTATGGACTGGAGTGGGGAGCGACAGGAGGCAGGGAGGTCAGCAGTGAGGCTGATATAATAAGCAAGGCGGGATAGGGTAAATGCTTGGATTAATATGGAGAGGAGAGGAAAGGGCAGATTTTAGTGATATCATGAAGCTTCAACTGACAGGATTTAGTGACGGATTGAACGTGCGGATTGAATGAGAGAGAAGAGTCGAGGAAAACGCCAAGGTAACAGTGCTTCGCAGGCTCACTGTGGGCAAGGAATGTGTCTACTGATTCTTCCTGGAGATTTTGGATTTGATTTTAAGCTTCAAGGAATCTCAAAATGAACATATTTTAAATTGAATAGGATTCTGATTGTGAAGTCATTAACGTGTGTCAGTGTATTAATATATGTTGGGTGTAGTAAACTCTCTGAATAGCTAGTTTTTGATACATCTGTAGAAAAAAACGCATAAAATAGGGAAAAATACTAACAGCATATTAATGAAACAATTTTCAAATTGCTTAAATCAAAGGAGTAAACCACTCATTTTTGCTGCTCTAATTACCTAAACTACCAAAAGTACCATTGGATAAGTATATCATATCAAAAGCAGTTCATTTAAAAGGTAGTATTTTAAATAAGCAATAAACCTTGACAGAAAACACATATCTTGATGATTATTTCACACTTTGGGAGGAACTATGAGCCAAAAGACTGACAGCAAGCACTATTAATCACCTGAGAAAGAGCAGTCTCCTAAGAAAAAAATTACTTGGGTTATTGCATTTATAAAATAGCATATCTAGTGTAAATGCTAAGAAGAGGGTGATATGCATTATTTATATGTTGATTTGACTAAGAGGCATTCATAATGTGGAGTTGGGCTTAGTATCGTAAGTATCGTTTTATAATGATTTTTATTTAACTCAGGAAAGCATTTTCCCATCTTCGTGATACTGAAAGGAGCGTGAACAGATTTGATTTGGGGAAGTCTTTGTGGAGCTGTTTGTCAGTTCTACACAGGTGGGAGAGACTTAATTTAGAGAAAAGTTAATTAATCAGTGTCTACTGAGCACTTACACTGTGCAGACCATTGTACTAATCACTTGGGAGAGTACAGTGTAACAGAATTTCCTGCCCACAAAGCGTGTGAAGTCTAAGCGGGACACAGACATTTAACTCCCTCCTTAAAGCCCCTGTTCCTGCGCCTCCCCCCATCTCTTGCCCCTAATGACCTTGCTACCTACTTTTATTGAGAAAATTGAAACCACCAGGCGTGATCTCCTTAAAAACTCCCCTGCTCCTCTGCAGTTCCCCCCTCCTCTGGCCCCTTTTTCAACTCTCCCATTTTTCCCAGCAATATGTCAAGAGGCGATCTCCTACCTTCTCTCAAAATCCACCGGCTCCACCTGTGCATCTCACCCCGTCTCTTCTCACCTTATCAAAATGCTTGCTCCTCCCTTCTTCCCTCCCTGGCCTCCATCTTCAACTGCCTGCTCTCCAGTGGCTTCCTCCTCACTGCTTTCAAACACGCTCATGTCTCCCCTAGCCTAAAAATTCCCTCCCTTGACACCATGGCTCCCTCTAGGTATCGCCCCACCTTCCTCCTAGAACTCTTCTCCAAACTCCCACTGTTTCAAGTTCCTCTCCTCCAATTCTCTCCTTGAGCCCCTCCAATCTGGCTCCCATCCCTTTCACTCGACAGAGACCACCCTCTCAGAGGTCATCAGTGATCTCCTTTCTTGCAAATCCAGTGGCCTCTACTCCATCGTGATCCTCCTCAACCTCTCAGCTGCCTTTGACACTGTTGTCCACCCACTTTTCCTGGAAATATCATGCAACTTCAGCTTCACTAAAACTGTCCTGTCCTCCTGCTCTTCCTATCTCTCTGTCCACTCATTCTCAGTCCACCCTAACTGTGGGGGTCCCTCAAGGTTCAGTTCTGGGTCCCCTTCTATTCTCCATCTACACCCACTCCCTCGGAGAACTCATTCACCCATGACTTCAACTCCCACCTCTATGCGGATGATTCCCAAAATCTCCATCTCCAGCCCTGTTCGCTTTCCCTCTCTGCAGTTTCCCATTTCCTCCTGCCTTCAAGACATCTCTACTTGGTTGTCCTCCGGACCTCTCAGACTTAGCTTCCTTGCTGACCTCCCTGCCTCCTGTTTCTCCTCACTCCAGTCCATACTTCATTCTGGATGGAGAGGAAAGGATGGATTTTAGCAATGTGTGAAGGTTGAGTTTAAAGAATTTGGTGACAGGTTGAATGTGAGAGATGAGTTGAGGATAATGCCAGGGCTATGGGCTAGTGAGACAGGGAGGATAGTCACTTCACTTCTCTGTGCCTCAGTTACCTCATCTGTAAATTGGGGATGAAGATTTGAGCCTCATGTGAGACAGGGACTGTGTCCATCCCGATTTGTCAGTATCCACCCCAGTGCTTAGTAGAGTGCCTGACGCATAAGTGCTTAACAAATACCATAATTATTATTAGTATTACGGTGAATGGAGAGTCGGGGGAGGACATAATGATAATAACGTCCATTTGAGTATAAATTCCCATTGGAGTGCCATCGTGTGTGTATTTTTAAACTGTTACTTCCTCCTGTATGTACTTTATTTTAGCAACTGTCTTCCCAACTAGATTGTAAGATTTGGGATTGTATCTACTGACTTGATGTTACTTTCTCAAGGGCTTCCTTCCGTGGTCTGGGCACAGTAAATGTCCGATACTCAATTTGCACTAAATTAAGCCCCACCCCCAACCGTAAACCGAAACAAAATTCCATTTTCTATATAGTTTAAACTTTTACCTTTGGACTTGCTGGTAAATTCCAACATGGTCTAAAATTAATTTCTAAAGTTGTCTAGCACCGTAACCTGTTTTTCAGTACTCATTCTAACTTGAACAATGATAAGGAATAAAATAATTGAATCTACCAGAGTAGAGTATAATCACTTTTCAAACTGTTAACCACGGGTAAAATCCATTATCTTGAAGAAACGAGCCTTCCTTTATGAAGAACAAAATGTATAGTTTGCCTTGATGTTTGTGAGACATTTTGATCAGTTCAGCAAAACGTTTGCCCCATCTTTGGGAGATTGTCAACTTTCTGAAACACTGGTGAAATGACATTAGAATAAATTGTTCCAATACTTGTTCATGAGAAGTTAGACTTCAGAGGATAGATTTTCTTTTTCTGCTTTAGCTCCCTGTCACTCAGCCTTTATCAGTCTCTCAATCCAATCACGGTCCATCAGTAATTTACCCAGTGCAATGAAAGATATGGTCTCCCTTCCCAAATTGAACTCTTGGATCTTAACTTGATAACCATCTTCAAGTCTTTTGTAATCAATCATCTCTCTATCTCTCTTTCTCTCTCTCTTGCTGTGTTTGTATGTGTGTGTGTGTGTGTCCACATCACCACTCACCGCTCATCTTCAGCCCCTTTTCAGTATTTCAGAAGTTTCTCTATGATCAGCAATATTTGTATTGGTCAGTCTTGGAAATTACTTGTCAAACTGGGCAATTGTCAATCTTGGGAAGACAAAGCAATGTCTTCCACTGGCCCTTCAAGTAATCAGTTGGTATTTGATGATGGTATTTGTTGAGTGCTTACTATGTGCAGAACACTGTACTAAGCGATTGGAAGAGTACAATTCAACAGAATGAGCAGACCCATTCCCAGCCCATAATGAACTGACCATCTAGCGGAAGTACGGGAAGATTGTCTCCACCTTGGCCAGCTCAATGTGTGGGACTGATCGCTCAACTCTGTTTTAGCCAGGAGTGTACTGGATGTTCACTCGTATTTACTGAGCGCTTACTGTGTGTGCAGAGCAATGTGCTACATGCTTGGGAGAGTAAACGTGGCTCAGTGGAAAGAGCACGGGCTTGGGAGCCAGAGGTGATCTCAGCTCCACTACTTGTCAGCTGTGTGACTTTGGGCAAGTCACTTGACGTCTCTGTGCCTCAGTTCCTTCATCTGTAAAATGGGGATTAAGACTGTGAGCCTCACCTGGGACAACCTGATTACCCTGTATCTACCCCAGCGCTTAGAACAGTGCTCTGCACATAGTAAGCACTTAAATACCAACATTATTACTATTAAAATAGAACAATAAACAAAAACATTCCCTGCCCACAGTGAGCTCACGTTCTAGAGGGATATGCTATCTTAGTGTTTTTTGTTTTATCAGTAATTCAAGGGCCAGGGTTAGGGGCTGATTAGGAAATAATTTCTGCCGTGCACTTCCATTTTTTTCATAATGCAAGAGGCTCAGTTGCCTGGAATTGGGCTTGTGAGGAGGTGGAGTGTGTCGGGGGATCCTCACTTTTAGAGAGTAGGCTGGTTAGAATGGAGATTTATTCTTTTGTATCCCTCCCAAATCCCTGGCTCATGTGTCCCTTTTCCCTTACATTATAAGAGTTAGAGGTCCAAAGAGATCAACTGTGGCAATTGACAGGAATTTCTAGACTGTTGGCAAAACTAGAATATGCGTTAGTCAAATACAGAGGAGAACAGTTATAGAATTTGTATCAAATATAACAATACATTTGTAACGTGAACTTGTAGTTTCTGTGTCTATTGCCAGCATAAAATCCTCCCCTAGACTATAAACGATAACAAATACTGTAATTATCATTATTAAAAAAACTCTTTGAGGGCAGGAATTGCATCAGCATGGCCTAGTGGATAGAGCATGGGCTTGGAAGTCAGAAGGTCCTGGGTTCTAATTCTTGCTCCGCCACCTGTCTGCTGGGTGATTTGGGGAAAGTCATTTCACTCCTCTGGTCCTCAGTTACCTCAACCGTAAAATGGGGATCAAGACTGTGAGCCCCATGTGGGACATGAACTGTGTCCAAACTGATTATTTTATATCTACCCCAGCACTTAGAACAGTGCCTGGCACATAATAAGCACTTAACAAATACCCCAATTATTATTTTTATTTACTGTCCCAAGTAGTTAGCACAGTGCTTTTTCCCGAGAAATCGCTCAACAAATGCCATTAATTGATTACCTTAGGTCTCTAAGAGTTAATATTACTAAGCACCAGTGAAATTATACATTTTACCAATGGTGGTAGTAATCGAGAATGACTCTAAAGATTACAACCAATTTTGAGAATGAAATCAGGTAACTGATGTGAAGGCACTTTAAATTTGTACATCTCTTTCATTTTTTCCAGTGTATCACTCCTCTAAAATTTTCCACAAACACGGCTCTAGTCCAGGCCCTAAACAGCTGCAAGAGCCTCCTTTTCACAAACTGTTGGCAGATGGTCATTGTGACAATATTTAAGACTGAAGAGGAAGTAGGAAACTTATTCTCATGGCGCCAGCTGCTTGGGAGTTGCATTAGCCACAATCACCTGGGAATGAAAGCTAATTACCAAGTCAGGTGGAGCCATTTACATTCAGGAACAAAACTCTGCTGATTTTTTAATAAAATTTGTTAAACGGTGACTCTGGGCCAGGCACCATACTAAACGCTGGGGTAGATCCAAGCTAATGAGGTTGGATACAGTCCACACCCCACATGGATCTTACAGTCTTAATCCCCATTTTACAGATGAGGGAACGGAGGCACAGAGAAGGAAAGTGACTTGCCTCAGGTCACAACAGCAGACAAGGGGCAGAGCCCGGATTAGACCTTCCAGGCCCGGGCTCTTTCTTCTAGACCACTTTGCTTCTCAAGACATTTGGACTCCTAAGCCAAAGGGAGAGACATAAAAGGCTGTTGAATCTTGAGGAGAAGCAGAGGTCATTAAGAGAGGAGAGGGTCAGTACTACTAATAACTGTGGCGTTTATTAAGAGCTTATTATGTGCCAAGTACTAATAGTAGTAGCCTGGAAATCAGACCTGGGTTCTGATCCCATCTCCGCCGCTTGTCTGCTGTGCCAGTTTCTCTGGGCCTCAGTTACTTCATCTGCAAAATGGGGGTTAAGACTGTGAGCCCCATATGGGACAGGGACCGTGTCCAACGCAATTAGTTTCTATTTACCTCGGCGCTTAGTTCAATTTGGTTAGACACATTTCCGGGCCACGACGCGTTGAAGTCTTGAGAATTTGCTTGTACCAACCCCAGTGCTTAGTACAATGCCTGGCACATAGTAAGTGCTTAACAAATAGCATTATTATTAGTAGTAATATTGCTTTTGTGTGGACTCTGTGCATCACCACACCACGTTGTGATAGATCACAGGCACTCTCTGAATTATGTAGTCAGATAAGATCCTCAACACCTCAATTGATTCCTCCGGGAATGTTCATCCACGTGTTTTGTAACAAGCTGTAGGAACCTCATTTGTACTTTCAAATAATTTGCATGTAGATTAATGGTTAGGCAAATTGATAGTTAAAAGATATCCTGTTGATGCTATTCCAAACCATTCTGCCTTAGGTTTCAATTAAAAATAAACATAGTTTTGAATTTAGTGATGTAGTATCAAAACTTTAGTAGATAAATATTTTTAAGATTACAGTTTTAGGGACTGCATATGAATTTGGTAATAAAAGAATCCTGTAGCTATTAAATTTTAAAGCGAAAGCATTTATCTCACTCTACAGTTATTGCCTCATAAGCAGTATATATTTCAAGTTATAGTCAAAGCAAATTTTTAAGCATTCAATCAATTTAAAGTCATGTAAAACTTAGGACGGACCAAACATCTCAATAAGATCACATTGAAATTTGTAGCTAGAACGATAGTAGATTATATAGCTTTGTGTTCGTAAGAAATACCCTTATGCTTACTGTTATGTTGTCTGAGTGAGTTTATTAATTAGTTTCCTTTCAGGCAATATTGTCATTAAATATTACCAGCATTGGAAAAGCAGCTCGAAAGGAGATGTTCGGTAGCAAAGTAATTGCCGGTATTGCTGAAAAAGGTTAAGGAGGAGGGGCTTCCAGCATGCTTCAAATCAAATTCGTTTTATTTTTCTGTCTAGGAAAAGTCAATACACCCTTGTTTATACCTAAGTTTATATTAGCCTGCTTCCAGAATTACATTTGCCAATTTCTTTGCTTCAACTTGCAGGTTTCATTTCTGAAAATATTCACTTTCCCATGGTAAAATCAGTCCATCTGTCAGGTGTATTGATTGAGGCTTTACCGTGTGCAGAGCACTGATGTAAGCATTTGGTAGAATCCAATTTGACAGAATTGACGAACATATTGCCTGCCTGCAGGGAATATATTCGGGGGGAGTAGGAGCCTCCCCTTCTAGACTGTAATCCCACTGTGGGTAGGAAATGTCGGTTATATTGTTGGGTTGTACTCTCCCAAGCGACTAGTACGTTGTTCTGCTCTCCTTTGTGCAGTATTTGGAGTGGCAAAAAGACAGCCATGCAACTTGTAATATAGAGTCAACCGCATGGTAGTTTGGGCCTGCGTGAACGATTGTTCAACTGTGATTTTGGGTGGGAATGGCAAAAACCCCCAAACACTTACTGAATTTAGAGAAACCACGATTAGGGAGACTTTGGCCTATCGGGAATACCTTCCCCCTCCAGCACAATCATTTCAGGAGGGAGAATTAGAGAGAAGAGGAGAGGTGCGGGAGAAGGAGAGAGGTGAAAGAAGGGCAGGAACTCTTTCTTGTGCCTAAAATCATGGCCAAGCTAAATTTCCATCTTTGACTATGTTGCTTACCTGCTTTCCTCTGCTACAACTATGCTCTGCTTCTCGGCTGAAGCAGCTCTCCCAACTTTTATCACTTCAAGTGCATGGTATTTGAGTGCTTACTATGTGTAAAAAGCACTGTACTAAGCGCTTGGGACAGTACAGTACAAAAGATCCTCTTCAGAGGGCTTGTTCTAATCAGGATATCCCCGTTCCTAAAGCTTCTTTCTCCTACACACTCTTATTTTTCAGTCTTGTCATGAGGCTGCAATTCAGATCATTTTATATCACGTCTTAATATCTGTTTGCTGTAGTCTACTAACTCTGTATATATCTGTAATTTATTTATCTATTTATATAAATGTCCTTCTCCCCCTCTAAACTGTGAGCTCACTGTGTGCAGGGATTTGTCTATTTGTTGTTAAATTGTATTCTCCCAAGCATTTAGTGCAGTGCTTTGCATACAGTAAGCTCTCAGTAAATACAAATGAATGAAGATGGCTCAGTTCTTCCCAGTACAAACTATTTTCTGAGATTGTCACTACTCTTTTATAATAATAATAATATAATAGCTTGCAATAAGAATTTACCAAATACCATCATTATCTTTATTATTATAGAGAGCTTCCCAGCACAGACAGATCATTCTATAATTTCTTACCCCCCACCCCGTTTCTTATAAACAGGTGACGTGCCCCCAATGAGATGGATAATCAATTTTGATAAAGATCTTTTGGATGGCCTAGTTCTGGCTGCACAGATGGCAGCTTATTGCCCATTCTTGGTAAGACCTGATTTCTTCCCAGCTTCTCATTCCCTTTTAAAATTTTGGTTCTGTAGCCCCCAGCTATCAATTTATTTTTTTTTTGTTTTTGCCTACGAATGTGTCGTAGGAGCTTTGGAGGATACTTTTCAGTTTGCAGTTTGAAAAACAGAAAGCAAGGAAGCTTGCATTTGGTTGGCCGCAGAGAGTATTTTGGGAATGAATGTCTACCCCAAGCTGTAAATGAAGATTTGCGATGCTGCTTAGAAGAGCGATAGAGAAGAGATTGATGAAGCGGCGGGTTTCTTTTTCCCTTTGATTGGAAAAAAAAAAAAAAAGTTTGGCTTTGTCTTTTGCAGATCCCAACTCATTTTGTGAAGATGTATACAAATCCAAGCAGTCCTGAACAGTGTCTGCACAATTGCTTGATTGTCGTTCAAGCTTTTCACGCCATCAGCCTCACTATGGATGTACAGGTGAAGCGCTAGGCAGGATGCGCTCTTGTAAACATTTTATGAATATTTCTGCTATTTTACACGTTAGAGATCTCATTTCATACCTCACTTTAAGACGAACGAATGGAAACAGATTTTTCACAGTAGATGGTTACCGACTAGGAACTGAAATACGACTCATATAAAACGACTGCATTATTTTAATATGTAGAATTATGTACAACCCAACTGTGCATAATAAGGCGGTAATTCTGTTGAGAAACTCATGCATCATAAACCGCAGGAATGAAGCTTGAGGGTTTTTAATGTTACCGGAGCTCCAACAATGAATTAAAGACCTGGCGTTGTGTATGTGCAATTTTTACGATCCTTTTATAATGCAGTAGTGAAATGAAAAATTGCCAATTTCTCATCTTAGCTTCAAAATAAATAGACTCAGAGAGATTTCAGCAGATGTAGTACATTTCAATGCGGGTGGACCTACAAGTTAAGATTCCACTTTAGGCTTTCGTATCAATAATACGAGTTATGGAAACAACTAGAGTGTGTAGATTGTGAACGGTGTATCTTACAGTATAGATTGTTCTAGGAAATCTCCTGGAATTGTGACCACGAAACCCATCCGACGTCACTATTGGTGTTAATTAAAGAGAATTGAGTTAACTTCAGTCAGGTCCTTGGGAGGAGTAAGGCCTGCAAACCCAAGTGGAGCGGGAGAAGTAGCAGAAAGACGCCCCGATCTCGTTGGGATTTGGGGTTTGTGTTTGCTGGGGAGAGAAATGGGTAGCCAGTGGAGATTTTTGAGGAGGGAAGTAGCTAGGCCTATGGAATAGAGGCCGGACCTGGGAGGCAGAAGGGCCTGGGTTCTAATTCCAGCTCCGCCACATGTCTGCTGTGTGACCTTGGGCAAGTCGCTTCACTTTTCTGTATCTATGACCTCATCTGTCAAATGGAGGTTAAGCCTGTGATCTCTGAGTGGGACGGGGACGCTGTCCAGTGTGATCAACCTGGCTCTACCCTAGCATTTAGTCCAGTGACCAGCACATCAGTAAGCATTTAACACATACCATAAAAGAAATAGGAGGGCATTTATGCCTTCCAAAGAGCTTTATAGGAAGATGGCTCAGTCTGCTATTTTCCGAGATTGTCCCTACCGTCTTCTAATAACGGCCTCCATTAAGCATTTACCAAGCCTGATCTAGATGTAAGATAATCTCTTTAGACTACAGGGCTCACCTGGAGAAACTGTTATTTCTGCTAAATTATTAGGGTGAACTGCAACTTTTGATGGACAACATCATGAAGATAAATGAGGTTGATAGCTATGTTTAATGAAGAAAAAGGAAAGAAAACATTTAATAACCTAAGAGCCATCAGCCATTTCACGTTAATTGCATGATTAATGTAAAATGTAGAAATTTATTTTAGTGTGTGTCTTTCCAGTTAGATTCTATGTTCTCTGAAGGCAGGGAACAGATCCACTAACTGCACTATAGTCTCCCTGCCGGTAACTTAGTACGGTGTCTTGGGCAAAGAAAGCAGTCAGTACCTACCACTGATGGATGAATAATCTGAATAATAATAATGTTAACAATGTCGGTATTTGTTAAGCGCTTACTATGTTCAGAGCACTGTTCTAAGCACTGGGGTAGATACAGGGGAATCAGGTTGTCCCATTTGAGGCTTACAGTCTTCATCCCCATTTTACAGATGAGGTAACTGAGGCACAGAGAAGTTGAGTGACTTGCCCACAGTCACACAGCAGACGAGTGGTGGAGCTGTTGTTCAAACCCATGACCTCTGACTCCCAAGCCCAGGCTCTTTCCACTGAGCCACGCTGCTTCTCTAAATAAAGCTGAAAAGGATACTATGTGGAGTTTATCTCAAACCCAATTTTCTTGGGGTTCAAAAGTGATTCCCTAGTGTACGTTTGACATTTTGGGAGTGACATTCACTCCGTGCTCTGGAGGATTTATACACTAAAAATGATCCTACTGGTCTTAAAGAATCGCTATCTTTCCTAGAATAATATACTGCCAGGGAAGCACTAGCCAGTCAACGGTATTTATCGAGCACATACTGTTTGCAGAGCACTGTACTGAGCATTTGGGAGAGTACAATACAATAAGCAGACACATTCCCTGCCTGCAGTGAGAGTTGGGCTGTACATTTTAAGCGTAATGTGATGTGCTCTCTAGGGTTTAGGTAGGTCTAGACAAGTGGATCCTATGAAAATATATTTAGCACAGATGATAGAACAACTTTTCACCCTTTCACTTGGATTTACATTCCACTTTCAGCCCCACAGAATTTACGTATGTATCTGTAACTTATAGTAATGTCCGTCACTCCCGCTAGTGAGCAGGAAACTACTAACTTTGTTACATTGTACTCTCCCAAGCGCTTAGTACAGTGCTCTTCATGCATTAAGCATTCAATAAATATGATTGAAGTATCACTGGCATATATTGGAGATTTAAGCAACATAACTGAACCCTGAAGTTTAGTTTTATTTGCCAAAGAGAGCCCTGACATGCTGAGCTCTGAATCACCTTAAAACCTTTCCACTATCTCCTTTAAACTATTCCTCCCTCAAGTCATCTCAGGTTTCCAGGTCATCCTGAGGAATTAGTCAATGTTTTGCAAAAGCATTTTTAGAAGGGAGGTAGAACTATCCCAGATAGATTTGCCACATTTTTCGTAAATCATTTTTCTGCTAATCTATTGGTTTTGTTTTGTAAAAAAAAAAAAAAAATGTTGCACAGAGAAAATTATTCTCTTCAAATGCTTTTTAAAATAATGATGAAAATTGTTATAGCTGAAAAAGCCATGTCATAGAACAGGCATTCAAAGGATATACCTATTTTGCTTTGTTTTAGTCAATGGCGATAGGCTTCCTGCTAAATTATATGCATGTTGAAATTAATGCCATAATATTTTTTCAGTTCTGATTAAGAGTAAATGAGTTATTAAGATACTATTGATGTAGTATTTCCAGAATTTGTAAATTTCCAACTCTACTAACTCAGCTTTCAGGGCACAATTTTAGGAAACGGTCATCTAGTTGTCTGAAAGTATTAATGATCCTTCCAAAGTGGCTAAACGATGACCAAGGAGTAAACTATCAGAGAAGCAGTCAGGCCTAGTAGAAAGAGCACAGGCCTAGGAATCGGAGGGACCTGGGTTCTAATTCTGCTCTGCCACTTGTCTGCTGTGTGACCTTGGGCAAGTCACTAAACCTCTCTGAGCCTCAGCTAACTCATCTGTGAAATGGAGATTGACCGTGAGTCCCATGTGGAGGTGGGGATTGCTTCTAAACGTGATCATCTTGTATCTACTCCAAGCACTTAGTACATAGGTGCTTGGTACAGTGCCCTGCACGTAGTAAGTGCTCAATAAATACAGTTGAATGAACATAGTAAGAGCTTAATAAGTACTATTATTATCACCATCATTATGTTTGGTGTTTCAGACTAGATGAATAATCAAAATCTCACTGATACAATTTCCCATATTTGACTACTTGCTGTTCCCATCTTCCTACTTGTAACTGCCTCTGAACTTTTCTCCTACCTGCTTTGAGTTAATTTGAGTGAGGAGGGGAGAGGAGTCCTCTCCCTCTTCCAAGAACTAGACGTTTCAGAAGCGGGGAGGGGAAAGAAGTGGAGTTAATGCAGATTTAATTGATCTGTCAATGGTATTGAGTGCTTACTGTGTGCAGATCTTGGGACAGTACAGCATTACGGAGTTGGAAGACGTGTCCACTTCCCACAGGGAGTTTACAATCTAGAGATTCTCCAGAGACAGATCTGAGTTGCTCTTTTAACTCTCAAAACTGCACTATTGACAGCAGGCACCAAATCGTAGCAAACACTGAAGCTGCTGAAAAATGGCTAGCTAACGTTTTAGAAATATGATTCTGGAAGCTAAGAGGCTGCAAACTTTCTTTGGGGTTGCAGGCAGACTTCTGGATGCTGTGAAACTCTCTGAAAGGACGATCCTATTGCCAGAGGGTGACTTTAGGCATCTGTTCTAACTGGGTAGTTTATAGTTCAGATATGAGTGAAAAGGAACTCTAAATTGGATCAGTCCGCTGATCCGGCTCCTCAGAATTTTGGCTTCTGCAGAGGTGACGGACAATCCTTGGAGGGACAGGATGATGACTGTCTTTCTTCATAAAACTTCTAACTCCCCTGACATTTTAAGCAGTTGTTGTGAGCGGGTAGTTTTCTAGTTTAGAAACAGGAGTGTAAAGGAAGTCTAAATTGGATCAGTCCGATGATCCAGAGCCCCAGAATCACTGGAATTGGCAGAGGTGACAATCTTTGGAGAGATGGGGTGATGTCATTAAACTACCGACGTCCCTTACATTTTCCCTTTAATAACATATCATGGAACTGTCATTCACGAATACATTGACCCTCTCCCACCTCCGCTTTGGTCTGGGCCTCATCATTCTCGCAGTCCCAGTTGGTGACAGCTGCAGTCTGTGGAAAAGATTGGTGGCGACAGTAGCAGTGGTTATTTATTGAGGACTTACTGTGTGCGGAGCACTGTGTTAAGCGCTTGGGAGAGTACAGTACAGCGGAGTTGGCAGACGTTCCCTTCCCACAGCATGCCTACAGTCTAGAGGGGAAGACAGACATTTAATACAGGGGAACAGAGTGAAATATGGACTGGAGTGGGGAGAGTCAGGAGGCTGGGAGGTCAGCAAGGAGACAGATGCGGTAATCGAGGCGGAAGAGGACGAGTGATCGGATTAACGTGGTAGTTTGGATGGAGAGGAAAGGGTGGATTTTAGCGATGTTGTGAAGCTGGGACCGACAGGATTTCGTGATGGATTGAATATGTGGGTTGAATGAGAGAGGAGTCAAGGAGACAAGCCAAGGTTATGGGCTTAAGGGACAGGAAGGATGGTAGAGCCGTCTACAGTGATGAGAAAGTCACGGAGAGAGCAGGGTTTGGGTGGGAAGATAAGGAGCTCTTACAGTGCTCTGCACACAGCCCTCACTAAATTCATTTGAATCAATGAATGAATAAATGATAATATATAATTTATAGATACGTACTTAAGCGCTGCGGAGCTGCACCCAAAGGTCATAGATCCAAGTGCAGTAGTGGTAGAATAGAAAAAACTAAGAGCGTGGAGGGATTCAGGTTGGGGGGATGGGACCGAGAAAAGCCGCAGGCTGAGAACATGAAAGGAGCAGTCTGTTTTCCATCTTTCGGTGAGGAAAAGATAGTGATGTTCTTACTTCGCCTGGCAGGGCCTTGCTATCTAATGCCCCTGCCTGTAGCACATCGGCCTGTCAGACAGCCAAGGTGTAGAACAACCTCTCAGGAGGGTAAAAATGTGAAGATGAAAAGTGGCTATCGGGATGTTCTGCTAGCTTATTTCGCTGTTCTTTGTTATCAGGCAACTGACATCTGCGATCCAAATCCTATCATGATGCTGATGCTCTGCGTTTTTATGTATGAAAGGCTGCCTCATTATTTGCCCAAGAAGACTGTTGAGTTCTCTGGCCCTCTCCATGCCACCATTTTTAGGCAGGTATGTATATAATTGTTAAAAGTATCCAAAGCCCAAGTTCTGGGAGTCAGAAGGACTTGAGTTCTAATCCTAGCTCCTTCAATTGTCTGCTGTGTGACCTTGCGCCAGTCATTTCACTTCTCTGGGCCTCGGTTCCCCCATGTGGAAAATGAGAATTAAAACTGTGAGCCCCATATGGGACAGGGACCGTGTCCAACCTGATTAGCTCATATCTTCCCCAGTGTTTAGAATAGCGCTTGACGCATAGTAACGACTTAACAAATACCATTATTATTATTATTTATTTTATTCCATAGTTTAAAAAGAATATAAAAACATTTGTACAGTATAGTTTCTCATAGTCCGTTGCCAGTGGTATTTAGCGAGCCCTGCGTCGCGGTGCCCAAGTTAAGGGAAAAGACATTTGATCTTAAAATTGTGTAGTAGGAGTTGTAGAACTGTAAAATGGTCATTCCATGTTTTGCAGAATTAGCTGTCGAACTGTAACGTTCAAAACCCGTGCCTCATGGTAGGCTAGGTTTTAGGGGATGGAGTTTGGGCAGTTTTCTCCTTAATGGAGAGGCAGTGTGGCATAATGGAAAGAGCACGGTCCTGGGCTTCAGAAGTCTTGGATTCTCATCCCAACTCTGCCACTTCCCTGATGCGTGACCGTCCCAAGTCACTTAACATCTTTGCGCCTCAGTTTCCTCACCTGTAAAAATTGGGATTCAATATCTGTTCTGTTTCCTCCTTAGACCAGGAGCTCCAAATGGGATAGTACTGGGGTAGATAATCAAACACCAGTAAAAGCAAAACGAAGGGAGTTACGTGGAATCCCGCGAGGAAGAAGAAGTCGTTGTCTGCGGAGTGTGTCATACCAGTCAATGATGGGGAGACTCTGCAGCAGACAGCAAGATGCGAGGGAAAAGAAGGGAAAGGAGCTGCTGCCTTATAGGAGAGAGGCTCCGTGAGGATTTGCCCACTCCAGTGTGGCGTTGAAAACATATAGGCTCGCTGAAAGGGAAAACCCATTAGCCCCTAAAGGATTAACCCTTAATTGTAAACCAGGTGGGGGACTGTCAGCCCTGTATCAGTCTTTTCAGTCTGTCTCTCTTTCACACACACACACACCCCTTCCTTCCCTCCCTCCCTCCATCCCCCCCAGTGTGACAGTAGTGACTGGCCTATTGTAAGTAGTTTTTTGGGTTTTGTTTTTTTTTTTTTTTTGGCTGATCACACATTTCGTGCCTCAGCCTCCTTGGTGGAATCTTTGAGATTTGGCACGGTAGTGCGGTATTTCCATTTCGATTTTAGTCTCTAGTGTTTCTGTGGTCAAGAATGGTGCCATCGCCTCTGTTGCAAATACTACAGCATTATATGTAATCCGTGCATTTACAGAACTCAGACCACCAAGTATGAGGGAATTATTCCTTGAGCCTGTAGAGCGTATATGGTGACTCCTCATTAAATGGATTATTAATTCATAGCATAATTCAAAATGAGTGCCACTCCCCAGTCATCTAGGTACAGTTGTTTTTTAAAAACATATATTCGAGCCAGTTAATTTAGTGGCAGTTTTTTTCAAAAGGATGAATCTTTGCAGCATGCATATCTGAGAAGACATACATGTGTAATATATATATATATATCAGTGCATATATTAAATTATGTTGACTCTAGGATTCAGTGATGTGATATATAATAATGATTATTATTAGCTCTCCTTCCAAAGAAGTCAGAGAAGGCAGTTTTAGTCCAGGGCCTGGCCCCCAAATTCACTTCTCTCCCAAAACCAATATATCCTTTTCCTTTATTTCTAGGTACGATTGAAAAACCCAAGCACAAAAAGTTTAGTATATAACGCTGCAGTAGTAGGAATCGATTCTGCGGATTTCTCATTGCCTAAAGGGAATACAGTCATGATGGCCCCAAAGTAAGTGTCGTCATTTGCCCCCAGAGTTTAGCGTACACCATTCATATAAAAGAATAACCTGAGGATATCTCTAGGAACACAATAAAAAATTTTCATTTTGAGGAAAGCAGAGTATTTAGACTACAAAATGTTTTTATTTTCTATTTCTTCAGCAATGGCACTGGAGTTAGATTTGTTACGTGTGTGAGTTCTCTGATTTGTGTTCTTTATTGCTGTAATCACATTTGCATAATGCTTTTCATTGATTTTTAAAAAATTTAAAACAGCTATTGTTTGATTTTCAAACTGCCTATCCTTAAATGTAAATTTTGAGTCTTTGGATTATGGTGTTAAAAATATTTTGAGTCAAGCCTTTGGATTAGGTTAACAATCCACAAGAGGGAGGATTCTAGAGTACTCTAAAACCCAACTTTTTAAATCCATTTTGGGTAACTTGGATGACTGTGAATTACCGTTACAGTGGAAATCAAATGTTAGAATGAAGAGATTAGAAAATAGCACTTTTTCCATCAGCTCATGAAGCTGTATTGACATGTAACTGTATTTGTACTGGAAACATCCTGTATCCCAAAGGAAGGAATGGAAATTGAGCTGAGAAATTCTAGACACGTAGAATTATTCCATTTGTCTTTAGCCAGTATCACTCCCCATTCACCCCTGACTCATGATATTCTACTTTGTTTTTAAAGTCCTTCAAAGAAGGAGACCCTACAGCCTTTATCAGTACACCATTCAAGTGTTGAACAAAAATTCTTTTAGACAGTTATTCCTCAGAATTAATTTAGATCTGCCCTGTTTCAATTGAGGATACTTGGACATTAGTGAGGAGATTCCTCTGGTGAGATTGGTTCATCCAACCCCACTGTGGAACAAGTTCTCAGGGTGGTAGGAGGGTTCTGTGAGAGGCATTCTGTGGTTCTATTTAAAACCGGAAACCAACGTTAAATGGGATTTTCCTTGGGTCTTCCAGGATTTCTCAACCTACGCCTCTATTAGAAGCAAAAACCAAGCCTCAAAACTATTAAAGCCCAAATGCTGTAGCGTTAATATTACCATTATTTATCAGGCTCTCTTCCTATCCTTAGGCATGCCTTATGGAGAGGCATTCTATTCCTTCTCTCCTCATTACCGAAAGTCAAAAATACTGAATATTGGATGGGGAGAGGGGAGGAGGTTTCCAGAATTAGAAAGCGGGGAAAGTTGTGTAAAGATGTCATTTTTTTACTCCTTTAAATTGCAAATATTTTGGAAATGTGACTGACCCTTTGTCCTCTGAATTTATCCATGTCACTGAGATGATCTATTCATTCTTAAATTTCTATTTCAATACATGGATATTTGGGAGAAAAAAAATTCTCCATTCCCGAGAATCCTTGTGGCTACAGTGTAAAAGAAAACCATATTGTGACATGTAACATAAAAAGCAGCTCTAAATCAGTCTTTATGAGTCATGTTTCTCTTCATTTTTTTTCATGAATTAGAAGCCAGGTAATTATCAATCTGAAATTCACCAGTCGCTTCATACGACCAACAGAAGCCACTTTACTGTTGGTTCCTAAAACAAGTAGTGGAATGGTGGGAACTACAGTAACTTTTTCCCTGAAGACTGAAGTCCTCAGTATTGAACCTCTTGTAAGTAAACTGAATTATGTGCCTGTGTGTATGTATCTCCTTCCCCCAAATACTCCCATTTTCATCAGAGGGGCAAGGGTAAATAAATTCAGCATGATTTCATTAGGAATACATTAGGAATACACAGCATTGACTCTCCCCACTCCAATCCATACTTCACTCTGCTGCCCGGATCATTTTTTCTCAATTTTGTCACCCCGTTCCTCAAAAAAAACTCCAGTGGATGCCCATCCACCTCCACATCAAACAAAAACTCCTCACCATTGGCTTTAAAGCAGTTCATCACCTTGCCCCCGCCTACCTCACCTTACTTCTCTCTTACTACGACCCATCCTGCAACTTTGTTCCTTTAATGCTAACCTTCCTACTGTGCCACGATCTTGCCCATCTCGCCGCCAACCCCTCGCCCACATCCTGTCTCTGGCCTGAAATGTCCTCCATCCTCAAATCCGATAGACAATTACTCTCTCCCCTTCAAAGCCTTATTGAAGGCACATCTCCTCCAGAAGGCCTTGCCTGACTACGCCCCCCCCCCCCTTTCCTCTTCACCCGCTCCCTCTCCCTTTCTCCCTTTATTCATCGTCCCTCCCAGCCCCACAGCACTTAGGTACATATCTGTTATTTATATATATTGTTCCCCTACCCCCCCAACCCCCGACTGTAAACTCAGTGTGGGCAGGGAATGTGTCTATTTATTGTAGGTACTCTCCCAAGCACTTACCACAGTGTTCTGCAACAGTAAGCGCTCAATAAATAGAACTGAAAAAAGGAGTGAATGACACTAGCCACAAAATGTCAGTGCTTGAAGGTAGAGCTTGTGCTCAAATGGGTTCTCAGACACATTTGAGCACTTACTGTGTGCAGAGCACTGCACTAAGCACTTGGGAGAATACAATATGACTATAAAACAGACATATTCCCTGCCCATAAAGAGCTTATACTTTCGAGCAAGCTGTAAATAGGAGACCTTTATAGCACAATGATCTGAAGAAACTGTACTGAACAGTTACAGCAGACTACTATGGGATTGGTGAGGAACTTCTGAGGAAAAAGGGAAATATAAAAAATAATTCATTCATTCTTTCAGTCATATTTATTGAGCATTTACTAAAGCCTTAGTATGGATAAATGTAAACCAGAAGTAATTAAATATCTCAATTCTGGTTGTTTTCAAACTCCTTTTTGAAGGCATATCTCCTCCAGGAAGCCTTCCCTGACTGAGCCCTCCTCGTCTCTTCTCCCACGCCCTTTTGCGCCGCCCATAATCGCTCATTTATCCTCCCTCCCATCCCCACAGCACAGATGTATATAGATCTCTCTGTCTATATCTATTATTTATTTCTATTAATCTCTGTCTCCCCCTCTAGACTGTGAGCTTGTACTCTCCCAAACGCTTAGTACAATGCTTTGCACACAGTAAGCGCTCATTCAATGCAATTGAATGAATGAATAAATCTACCTTTTTCACTGTCTCTTGAGATCTATCTCTTCTTTGTTTTCCCAAGCTTAAGATAGTGATATAGTCAAAGGGGCCCAAAATAAGTAAACGGACAAAATTCAATCAACAGGTTTCATTCCGTTGTCATGACAATTTTTACAAGCTCCACAATGTGGAGGCAATTAGATGCCAGTCTGAGTTTATGGAGAGGTAGAGAGACATTATAGAGGTACTGATTTGGAATGAGTGATTAAGTTGTGAGGCAAATGTATTATAAGTTCTTCAGACCGACATTTTGCAGGCTTTGGATAGCGCATGGGTGACTCAGATGACCTAATGATGTGATGGTTTTGAAGTCTCCAAAAGAGTTTCCAGTCAGGCTAAGAATATCTTCATTTTCTGCTTATAGCCACAATCTTGCGTTTAACATGTTACTGGAGAAAATAACCCCAGTTAATGTATTCTATAGTATGGATGGTGCATTAATTTCAAAAATGCTAATCTGTGACAATCAGTCAGTTGTATTTATTGAGCGCTTACTGGGTGCAGCATATTGTACTGAGTGCTTGGGAGTAGGCCAGTGCAGAAGTTACAAAGAAAGCAATAAAAAGCTTTTTCCGAATTTGCCAAATTTGGGGTATTTTATTTCTCTATCTCAGTTATCAGCACTGTGTATACTTGTCCACATGTAATGCATAATGTCCTTTTAATCATACAATATTTATGGATATTTTTGACACTTTGGGAAACTCGAGATGCCCTTTGGAAAAAAAATAATGCCTCTTTTTGGTGTCACCATTTTTCTTTTAGGAGATAGTGAAGTGCAAATCACCATGTTATGAACTGAAAGAAATTAATGTGGACATTAAAAATCCTTTCAAAACTGGTGGGGAATTCCGGTAGGTAATTTGTTAAAACCATTTCATTTCATATATTTCCAGTATGAATGGACTTACACAAATTTCCATCTGTACAAACCTCCACCCCCAACCCCTCCGGCTGCAAATTTTAGTTCAAAATTGAAGATCTTATTTACTCCGTGAAACTGTTACAAGATTATAATATGAAAACCAAAAGGATAAATCAGCTGTAATTGAAGTACATTTTAATGTGGGCAATGGCATTGTGGGTTTGATGAAATTGTGTTCGTGACCCTTTCTGCATCTTTTCTTTGGCCTGGGTCCAGCACACTTCACAAGATTAACAAATCAGGTTAAAAGATTTGTTAATTTGATTTAATCCTGCTGATTAAATGACACAACTGAAATAGTCATGTAAAATGGAAAATAACTTTTGACTAGGGCTTACCGTCATATGATGGGTGACCTAATGTCATGCTAAATATATGTATGTAAATTATATAAGTTTATATGTTTCTCATGAGAGGCATGTGTGTTGGGAGGTTAAAATTAAAGGAAAATTTCCTAATATGAATTTAGCCTTTGACAGTTGAGAGAGCAGATTCAAATCTATTTACAGACTGTAAAATGTCTACTTGACTTGCTTGTTGTGTTCGGGGAACAGGTCTACCCTCTCAGTTGTATTATAATCTCCCAAGTGCTTAGTACAGTGCTCTGCCAAAGGTAAGTGTTCAGTAGATACCACTGATTGGTAGATAAATTCAAGCGCTAATGAGTATATGTTTTTAGAAATAAATCAGTGTTTTTTATTGAAGGCTTACTGTACTAAGCCCTCGGGAGAGTTCGGTAGCAGCGTGTCTCAGTGGAAAGAGCCCGGGCTTGGGAGTCAGAAGGTCATGGATTCTAATCCGGGCTCTGCCACTTGTCTGCTGTGTGACCTTGGGCAAGCCACTTAACTCCTCTGTGCTTCAGTTACTTCATCTGTAAAATGGGAATGGTAGGAGGGAGATGGGGCAATGGGTAGGAGGGAGCCATGGGGTCAAGGGAGAGTTTTTTTAGCTTAGGGGAGACAAGGGCATGTTTGGAAGCAGTGGGGACGAAGCCTTTGGAGAGCAAACAGTTGAAGCTGGCTGTTAGGGAGGGAAGAAAGGAGGGAACAAGTGTTTTGATAAGTTGTTAGGTGGGTTTCACACGATCCCAGCCCTTCACTCTCGAGCTACGGGGAAGATTGGGGGGAAATATTGATCCCTCCCTGATCACTCTCTCAACATCTACCAAACTGCAAGGGACCTGTCTGCTGCTGCCAAACCTGACCTCGCTCTTCCTCCAGCTTAGCGGGAATTCCAAATCTGAACATCGGAAGAGGACCTGAAAGATAACAGGACCCAGGAAAGATGACACATTTAGAAAGAAGAGTTGTTCAGTGGTGGCTGCTCCCTCTGGTTCATTTATCCATTTATAATGACGAAGATGTGAATCACACATACCCCCTTTCCCCGGCTTCAGAAACGATCTCTGTATAAAAATATACGGAGCCGAGATGTGGAAGTCATCTCCCAGGCTAATTACTTCACCATCTGCCACGTTGACACTTCTGTTATCCACCGAAGTCCTAGTACTTTATCAGTTTCTGCCACGGACAGCAAAGTGAAATGAACGGCAAATGGGAAGGGCACGTGTTCTCAACCGATTCCGATTTCCTTTGCGCTTTTTGGTCAATCTGTTGCTTGTGATTTTCTGCTTCCCATTACCCAAGAGAATTATTGCCCCTTTCAAGGATTGAAGCTGAGCGTGAAGACCTAGGAAAGGCCTGACCATGTTAAGTTAATCTCTGAGATGGTTTTATAAACAGCTGAAGGGAATCAGCTGAAATGGCCAAAACAGTCACAGCTCCGAGAGGAAAAAGCAGACTGAAGAGAAGATCAACGTCGCTTTCTGGGATTGTTCCTGAAGGGGACCCCGGAAGTCTTGCTTAAGACATAACTCCTTGGAGTTACTAAACTTTCAGATCTCTAGTGTTTATTACTGAAAGAACGTCATCATGTAGATCCAAACACAGAATTCTGCATTTTACTAGAAGTGTTTACGTGAGTGACCGATCTTTTTCTGAATATTATTTTAGGCCAGAAAGGTAAGGTAGGAGAGATTGAATTGGGATTTCTGGATTCCTGAAAGCATTTCATTCTCTTTTTTTCCCCCCTGTATTACCGCTTATCAAAAATTGTGATACTTGGTAAGCGCTTACTGTGTGCCAGGCACAGCACTAAGCACTGGGGTGATTGCACGCGAAGCCGTGTGGCCTAATGAAAAGAGCACGGGCCTGAAAGACAGAAGTCGTTGGTTCTAATCCCTGTTCCACTACATGTCTGAATGACCTTGGGCAGGTCCCTTAACTTCTCTGTGCCTCAGTTACCTCATCTGTAAAAATGGGGATTAAGACAGTGAGCCCCATGAGGGACAGGGACTGTGTCTGCCGTGATTACCTTCTATCTACCCCAGCGCTTAGAACGGTGTTTGGCACATCGTGAACGTTCAACAAATACCATCATCGTCATCATAGTAAGTGCCGAACAAATGCCAGAAGTGTAGTATTATACCAGCAAATCGGGTTGGACACAGTCTCTGTCTCAAGGCAATCTTGTCAAACATTGGATAATTAGTTTTGTGTAGGGTTTATATTGGACCGGGCCTGCTTCATGGCCTTGGTCTTATTCAGATCTATTTAGCGTAGAATTTTGCTGATAATGAGAAGTGGTTGCTGGTCATATCCATAGACGTGTACGAACTACTGTGTTATCAGCCTATTAGGATGTTTAATGTTTCACGCTGGGCCCGCATCTGCAAAACCAGGGAGTGAGTCGGAGATTTAGCCAGTGGCTTTTGGAACGTTAGGATTTTGAAACACCAGGAGAGCATATTTAGCTAATTCTGATGAAAGCCTGAATTTTGGACATCATTTTGTTACCATTAACTTTGCTCTATAAATGGACAGCTGTTCTTTTCCTAAAGAGTAAGCGCTCAATGAACATGTGTTCCCTCTAGTCTGTAAGCTCACTGTGAGCAGGAAACGTGTCTGTTATATTGTACTCTCCCAAGCGCTTAGTACGGTACTCTGCACACAGTAAGTGTTCACTTGATTCATTCATTGTCATATCTATTGAGCGCTTACCGTGTGCAGAGCACTCTACTTAGCGCTTGGAAAGTACAATAGAGCAATAAAGAGAGAGAATCGGAGCCCACAATGGGCTAAAATACCATTCATTCATTCAATAGTATTTATTGAGCACTTACTATGTGCAGAGCACTGTACTAAGCGCTTGGAATGTACAAATCGGTAACAGAGACAGTCCCTGCCCTTTGACGGGCTTACGGTCTAATCGGGGGGAGACGGACAGACAAGAACAATGGCAATAAATAGAATCAAGGGGAAGAACATCTCTTTAAAACAATAGCGAATAAATAGAATCAATACCATTGATTGATGGATGTGTCCAGATGGATGGATGTGTCCAGATACTGTACTAAGCACTAGGGGAGAAACACGATAATCAGTCCTGACATTCCCTGTCCCAGATGGGGCTCACAGCCTACAAGGGAAGGAGAACAGATACTCAATCCCCATTTTACAGGTAATGAAACTGAGGCCTAGAGAAGTTAACTGACTTCCCCAAGGTCTCACACCAGCCAGAAGGCGGAGTCGGAATTAGATCCCAGGGCCTCGGACTCCTCGAGGCAGGCTGCTTCTAAGGAAGTGGGTGAAGGTGACATAGGCGGCTGTTCCGTCGTGGAGAGCGTTGGGACCTACAGTTTGCCAAACTCACTTGTACAAGTGTGTCGTCTGGAGGTGTGGTATGGAAATTCAACATAGCTTCCCTATAAGAGAAGCAGCGGGGCCTTGTCGATACAACACAGGCCTGGGAGTCGGGTTCTGGTCCCAGCTCTGCCACTTGCCTGCTGTGTGACCTTGGGGAAGTCACTTCACTTCTCTGGGCCTCAGTTCCCTCATCTGTAGAATGGGGATTAAGACCGTTGGAACAGTCTGAATGTGGGACAGGGACTGTGTCCAACCTGACAACTTGTATCTACTCCAGTGCTTAGTAGAGTGCCTGGCACATAGTATGCACTTAACAAATAGCATTTTTTTGTAAAGCTTTTAGTAGGGGTTTCTGCCTGAGCTGAATTAGGTTTTCCCTAAAAAAATCCAAGAGAGATAATTACCTCCTAAAGACACTTTAGATATTCAACTTTCCCACAGGTCTGAGATATTTTTTCCTCTATTTTTAAAGACTACACCAGGGAACGTGGTGAAATGAGATCATTTTCCTTCATATAATTTAACCTTTAGAAAATGATATTTCTAAAATTCTTTTATAGATGAAGAGGCTAATAACTGTGGTGATCATTAATATCTATAAGGTATTTTTTAAAAACAGTAGAAAATTCTAGCATTTTAACGTTTGTTGTATTTCTTTCAGAGTACTTTTGGTGGAATCTTCCACCTTTTTATCTAAGCCATCCCATTTAACTGAAGTCAGTCAATTAAATCAAGACACTCAAACCAGGTAAACTATTTTCCTTTCAAAGTTATTGATTATGGGAGAATATAATGTACTTCTGTGACATTTTTCACCCAGGCAAATTATTCCAAGGTTGGGATAATCAGTCAGTGGTATTTACTGAGCATTTACCGTGTGCAGAGCTGAGTATTAAAGGTCTAAATAGACTATTTAGAGACACTATTCCTGCCAAAAAGGCACGTACAGTCTGCAGGTATTAATTTGTATATAGATAAAGCGAGAATGACTTTATATGTTTATGTCATATGTTTATATGAGTCGACCCGTAGCGACTCCATGGACCACCCCCTCTTCAGAAGGTCCCATCCTCTGTCATAAAGTCGTTCCGGTATGTGTATCCGTAGAGTTTTCTTGGTGAAGATACGGAAGCGGTTTACTTCTTCTTCTTCCGTGCCGTAAAATCGTGAGTCTTTGCCGACGTCTTTGCAACGTTTTGATAACTTGATCATCCGCTCTTGACTCTTTCCCATGCCGCTGCTGCTAAGCACAGTTGAATGACTTTGACCCATTTCCATTTCCATTTTGGGTAGCTCTATATTAGCTATATAAGCTGTGATAAAGCACTGAATCAGAGGAGAGTCAATATATTCGGAAACAAGGAAATTAAACTTTCACCATGAACTCAGTATACAATTGCCTTGTCAGTCGTTCGATTGCAGACTCGCTTTGTGTAATTAAAACTCTGTTGGGAGATTCAGTTTGTGATAAGATGGACCCTGCTAATTTTGAAATATTATTTTAGGCTTTCATGAATCAGTACCTTGGGTTTTGAGTTGGTAGCCCAGACAACATCCTCCAGAATAGATTTCAAATAATTTTTGCTTTAGTTCTTTACTTGTTGCTCGTGAATGCATCAATAAACAGTTTTCCTGAATTCTCTTTTTCCCCTAATAAATAATTCAGTCCCTTGCTTCTTATCTTGCTAAGTTTATTGATGAAGTAAGTAGCTCCTGTGTGAACCAAGATTTCCCTCAACAGCACTGCAGTAGTTTAGCTATGCTGTAATTAGCGTAATGCGAAATATTGCTCTTTTAAACCAAAGGCATAATGATTTTTAACCTCCAATCAATGCTTTAGGTGCCCATGTTGATTTTACCTCACCAACAGGTTGAATCAGTTCAGATAACCATCAGGTTTCTGATTTTCATCTGCCATTTTAGGGGAAAAATATGAATTCTGTTCAGCCTTTCTTTTTTAGCGTGCATATTTTTAACTATAATTCCAGGAGGAGTTAATTTATTTGTTCCACTTGAGTTTCCAGAATGGTTCTAGAATGAACTCTCCATATTCGACTACGTGTCTTTCTTTTCCCCGTGGGTTTGTCGGGCGGAAATATTCTAATAGCTGTCATGAGATCATTTTTATTTTAGGTATATGTTAATAGACTTGCTGAAGGGAAGATATGTGATTTTTTTTTTTCATTCCAATTACCCATGGACAGAACGAAGCCTTTTCTTCCATTCTGTTGAGCCTGACATTCATGCTGGTTGTATTCCTATGGATTTGCCCCATGAAGATGAATATGTAGAGAGGAGTCCTGACAGGCAAAGATCATACAGTAGAGAGCCCACCAGAAATTTAAAAATGTGTATAATAATAGTGGTAGTAATGATTATCATGGTACTTGTTAAGCATTCAAGAGCCCAGGCTTAGGAGTCAGAGGTCATGGGTCCGAATCCCAGCTCCGCCACTTGTCAACTGTGTGACTGTGGGCAAGTCACTTCACTTCTCTGTGCCTCAGTTCCCTCATCTGTAATACAGGGATTAAGACTGTGAGCCTCACGTGGGACAACCTGATTACCCTGTATCTACCCCAGCGCTTAGAACAGTGCTCTGCACATAGTAAGCGCTTAACAAATACCAAGATTATCATTACTTTTATGTGCCGAGCACTCTTCTAAGCGCTCAGCTAGGTACAAGTTCATCTGGTTGGACGTGGACGTGGACGTGGTCCCTGTCCCCCACGGGGTTCACAGTCAAAATAGGAGAGAACAGGATTTAATCTCCATTTTACAGATGAGGTAACTGAGGCCCAGAGAAGTTAAGTGACTCGCCTAAGGTCACACAGCAGAGATGTGGCCGAGTCTGGATTAGAACCCAGGTCCTCTGACTCCCAGGCCAGTGCTTTTTCCACTAGGCCACACTGATTCAACAATAATATTGTATCAATGATAGAAAATAAAATGTGGGCTGAGAACGTGTCTCCCACTTCTCTTGTATTCTACGCTCCCAAGAGCTTAGTACAGTGCTCTGCACACCGTGTGCTCTCAATAAATAGAATTGATGAGGATGAAGTGTATACTTTCATTGTGGTAGTCATTCGCAGTAAACACTCAGTAAATACCATTGATGGTGATGATAAAGTGCGTGTTTTTACTGTGCTAAAACACATTATTTTATCAGTCATTAGTCTTGCAATCGCTGGGCCAAGGTCCAGATAAGATACAGTATACAAGGTCTCCCATGTGTACAGTCTAATCTCAGCATCCTCGGAAAGCTCAGCGTACCTTTCCGATGCTTCCAAATGGAATTTCCTTGCGTGATATCCAAGTTTCGTATTAGAAGCAGAGCTCAATGAAGCAGGGTGGTGTGGCTTAGTAGAAAGAACCCAGGCTTGGGAGTCTGAGGTCGTGGGTTTTAATTCCTGCCCTGCCACTTATCAGCTGTGTGACTTTGGGCAAGTCACTTCACTTCTCTGTGCCTCAGTTCCCTCATCTGTAAAATGGAGATTAAGTCTGTGAGCCCCATGTGGGACAACCTCATTACCTTGTATCTACCCCAGCACTTAGGACAGGGCTTGGCACATAGTAAGTGCTTACCAAATACCATCCTCAGTATTATTCTGTATGCATATATAGGTATGTGTATATCTACATATGCGTGTATATATATATCTATCTTGGTAGGAATAGAGAGAATATGAGAGCTGGGAGTGAAGTATATTGTTGTATTATACATATTCTTTCTATTACTACCCAGATCACCTTCTCAATGAACCACGTTCCCGCCTCTCCCACCTTCTTCCAACTGTCATGCTTCCTCTGTCCTGGAGCTCCCTTCCCGCTTCAGATTCCCCAGATCCCCGAGGGCAGGAAATGTGTCTGCCCACTCAAGATTGGACTCTCCCAAGTGCTGAGTACAGTGCTCTGCACATAGTAAGCGCTCAATAAATACTAATGAATGAATGAATACTAAGCACCTAATAAATAGCATTGACGATGGTGAGCCCAGGTCTCTCCGTCTTCAAAACCTTTCTGAAATTTCAGGTTCTCCAAGAGGCTTTCCGTACAGATGCAGTAATGAACTGATGGTTACTTCTAGAGCACGCTCCTTTGCTAATTTGGAACCCCCACCCCCACTCTTGTTTTGCAGTTATGAAACCATTCTAAATACTACTAGACATGAATATGGATCCCATAACCAAGACACCTTCCCCCAAACATGTAAGTATCATTAATGAAAATGTATCGATGAGTTTCTTAAGCCCAAATCTATGGGTCAGACTTTTAATGTAAAATATTAACTACTTTAATGGATTGAAAGTACTTCTTTGAAATCCTTTCATTCAGATCATTTTTTTTTCCCCAAACACGTCTTGTTGCCTAGAACGGGTAGTGGGTCCTAGAAGCAGAGAATATGGTGGCAGGAAGCAAGTTGGAGTTGGAATGGATTGAGCCTTACCTCCACCCCTTGTCAGTCAGTTGAGTTTATTGAGCGCTTACTGGGTGCAGAACACTGTACTGAGCATTTGGTACAGTACAGGACAACAGTAAACAGACACAACGACCTTCCCTTGGTCAGAGCCTTCTCTCTGTACTGTAAACCAGCTTAGTGTAATTAATAATATCTGGAAGTACATTTCAAGTAGAGAAACACATTAAAAGTGATTTGCTTTATGTTTATCAGTAACAATGGTAATAGTATTGATGTTAAGAATAATGCTATTTATCATGCACTTATTACCTGTCAAGCTCGGGGATTGATCCTCCGATCAGACACAGTCCCTGTCCCCCACAAGTCTCACAGTCCAAGCTGAGAAACTGGGGTCCAGAGCAGTCAGGGGACTGATCCAAGGTCACACAGCAGACAAGTGATGGAGCTGGCTCTAGGACCCAGGTCTTCTGTCTCCCAATACCGTCTGCTTTCCATCAGGCCACGTTTTGGTCTCTATTAAGTTTCATTTACATAGGTATCGAGCACATTAAATTATGTTTTCAGAGATCCAGAAGAAAAACCATCACTATCGGGAATTTCCTTTTTACATTTTTTCACTTTTGAAGCTGTTCAAAATGTGGTGTGTTCATTCATCAGGCTTAGAAATGCAAAAAGAATGAATTCGAAAACTCAAATTTAGCGACACAACTCTTTTTCTGTAGTGTGCAGCTTTCTTGTAATCTAAAAAGTTTAATCTCTAGTTGGAACAGCTACTTCATCTTTACCAGCTTTAAGATACTGTATACACACAAACTCTAAATCATGTTTTGGCAGCAAATCAATCTGGTTTCCTAAAAGAGTTCTTCTGCCCAGTGAAATCACTGTTCCTGGAAGCCGAAAGTTCTTCAGTGCTAGATATTTACTTTCTTCCTTTTGATCTACAAAAGCGCTATTGTGGCATCATTCTGAGCAACAAAGAGGTAAGAAGAGAATACAGTCTTTGGTTTCTCTCTTTGATGCCGTGTTATTTGAATAGAATGAAATTACCAGCCAAAAACTAAGTACCAGCGGCCACTGTATCCGACCAGCAATCTTTTGGGCCTCCAATCCCAATGCCTAGATCCCTTTGCCTTCCATCGTAGTCTCTGGATCAATCAATCGGTGGTATTCATTGAGTGCTTACTGTGTGCAGAGCACTGTACCAAGCGCTCAAGAGACTGCATTGCAACAGAGTTTGGTAGACATGTTCCCTGCCCTGCAAGCTGAAATAAGCAACCTCCGCCCCGATTCCCAAATTTGGCCTCAGGATGAGCTATTCCCGAGTAGGTGGAATTCCCTACTCTTTTGGCTTTGAAGCAGTCAACCACCTTGCCCCCCTCCTACCTCACATCGCTCCTCTCCTACAACAACCCAGCCCGCTCACTCCGCTCTTCTAATACTGACCTTTTCACTGCACCTCAGTCTCTTCTGTCTCACTACCAACCTTTTGCCTTCACCCCGCCTCTGGCCTGGATCACCCTCCCTTCTTATTTCCTACAGACGATGACTCTCCCCCACTTTAAAGCCTTACTGAAAGCACATCTCCGCCAAGAGGACTTTCCCGACTAATCCTTCCTTTCTTCTTCTCCCACTCCCTTCTGTGTCACCCTGACTTGCTTCCTTTATTCATCCCCCCTCCCAGCTCTTATGTCTATATCTGTCATGTATTTCTATTACCGTCCATCTCCGCCTCTAGACTATGAGCTCATTGTGATCAGAGGATGTGCCCATTTCCTGGTATATCGTACTCTCCTAAGTGCTTAGTAGAGTGCTCTGCACACAGTAAGTGCTCAGTAGATACATTTAACTGGCTGAATTATGGGGGACCTTCTTTCGGTGCCTGTATTTTGTCTTGAGCCTATGTTCTAGGAATAGCATTAGCTACTCCCGAGAAGCAGTGCAGCCTAGTGGAAAGACCCCGGACCTGGAAGTGGGATGTGGGTTCCAATCCCGGCTCTGCCGCACGTCCCTTTAGTGGGCTCCCCCATTCAGATGGTTCAACCCTGCCATTTATGGTCTGGCCTGATTCACTTTCTCTCTTGTTGGTGATAGAGAGCTCTCTATTGGACAAGAGTGGAAATAGAAACATCCTAGGATAATGAGTCAGAAGTTGCTTAAAAAGAGGGTGCTCCTGGGGGTATGTTTAGCTCTTTTGGAATTTCAGTGGTCTAGAAGAGGTCATGTTCTTTCAAAGTAATCCTGCGAATAGTGATGATGGTGTTTGTTAAGCACATCTGTGATTAAGCCCCTCTTTCCCAGCTTCCTGTCCATTCTGCGTCGTCTATTTACTCGGATCTCTGACCTCTGGGCCCACCCTCAACCCCACAGCACCTACGCACATGATATATTGTAAATTACTTATATTCATGCCTACCTCCCCCTCTAGACTGTAAGCTCGTTGTGGGAAGGGGATATTTCTACCAACTCTGTCGTATCGTACCCTCCCGAGTTCTCTGCACACAGTAAGCACTCAATAAATACCACTGATGATGATAATACTATGTGCCAAGCACTGTTTTAAGCACCTGGGGTAGGTACAGTATAATTATGTCAGACAGAGTTCCTGTCCTTTATGGAGTTCACAGCCTAAGGAAGAGGGAGAACAGGAGGGCCTGGATGTCCAGAAGGAAGGTATTAAGTGCTTGGGAGAGTACAATATTCATTCATTCAGTCATATTTATTGAGTGCTTATCTGTGCAGAGCACTGTACTAAGCGTTTGGAAAGTACAATTCCGCAACGGACAGAGACAATTCCAACCCAACAACAGGCTCACGGTCTAGAATAACATTTTAACAGAGTTGGTAGCCACATTCCCTGCCCACAATGAGCTCACAGTCAAGGGGGGAGACAAACATTAATATAAATAAATTTTGGCTTGGTACGTAAGTGCTGTGGGGCTGAGAGAGGGGTGAACAAAGGGAGCGGATCCACGTGCAACCGCAGTGCAGAAGGGGAGTCACCAATGGGGATATTCACATTATAGATATGTGGGGGAATAATATCCTGTGGCATGTGATATTCTCCAAACTAAATAGTCCTGTATTTTTAGGGTAGCCACCTTGTCCTCCCTTGAGATGTCACCTGGAAGCACTGTTGTTCCTTATATATAAAAATATGTGGAACATAGAGGGGCTCTCTCTATATGTGTGTGTATGTACACTCACACATATATACACGCATGTCTCCTCTAGGCTGTAATCTCCTCATGGACAGGGAACATAATATATATTATATTACTATTGTACAATTCCTATATCCACTAAAGTGAGGGCAGGTATCATATCTACCAACTCTACGGAATTCTCCTAATGTGTTTAGTACAATTTTTTGCACAGAGCAGGCACTCGATAAATACCATTGATTGATATTGGTCTATCTTGGCTGATTCAGTTTGTTACATAGTTGGTTTGGATAGCAAAAGTTTGATAGAGCTTTCTGCTAAGTAATTTCTTCATTTCCCTCATACTAGGATGGACTGTCAATGTGTATTCCATTTTGATGTCATCACATTAGTTTTGTAAATCAAGATTAATTTCCTAGCGGTCGTTGAGTTTTTCAAACAGGCTGAAGTGGCCTGAATTGAGAGAAGAGTGTTCTTTCAGAAGACCACATTATAAGTGAATGAAATTTTAATAACTAAGATTTCAATGGTACTGGGTCATATTGAGGGGGAGAGTATTAAACAGAATAACTGGGAAAAAGTTTTGCAGAAATATTCTATTCTGTTCATATTGACTCCTCAGGGTGTCATTAATTTGAGGAAGGCAGATGAGATTGGCCTCAGAAATTTCTTCATTCAGTAAATAATGGTTTTAGCTTTAGAAAAAGAAATAAAAATGCCATAAAATTGTAATAATCTTGCTTTTATTAGCTCTCATAAATACAAGCTGTTAAACATGATAGTTTTTGTACTTATGGGGGAGATTAGAGGGTCATGACCCCAAATAAAAGGGAAATTAGGGACACATGGAATAATAGAAATTTGAACCAAATTGAAAAATATTTTTTTAAGTCTTTGCCTGATTTGTTTTCTCCCCTCTATTGCTTATTCAGCTAACTTCCATAAAAAATTTGAATTTGAAGATGTTTCTCTAGTGTATATCTTTTTTTTTTTATTTGTGTTGATAATAGTACTGGTAACATGTATTGAGCACTCAGTGCGCTACTTTGTACCAAGAGCTTGGGAAGCACCAAATTATGAAGTTCTTGTCCTCGAGGAACTTCCATTCTAAAGGAGGAGAGAAACATAAGAATATTTGCAAATATAGATTTAAATTACATATTTCAGAAACTGGCTCTTGGGGTAATATTTTCAGCAATAGTTGAAAATGATTTGGGGAATCTCATGGAAATATTCTGAAATGTGGAAGAGGGAAAATATTGTATTTAAAGAGATTCCAGTCTCAAGTTAAGTTGACATTCCCATGAGAAAATTCTCGGTTTTGTTTCTAGCACCCTAAGCCTATTGAAATTTGCTTTCTTAATTTTCATTTTCTTTATTCTTTTTGGCTTCTTTTCTTCCTTCCTTAGAATATTTTATGACAACTCAAGCCAAGATGCCTTTTCTCCCCTCTAGGTGCTCCACTATTTCTTCCCTGTTAATTAAGATCAAATCAAGAAGGGTATATATTTCCTGGGCTAGGAATTGATCTTTATCCTCTTTGTGAAGTAAGAGGTTGTGTATAATCTATCAAAAAGCCTTTATTCTGAAAGCTAAACCTGAATCTTTTTCCTACAATATGTTGAAGGACTGAATTCCACGTAATTGATGACAGCCTTAATACCTGTAGTCAGCATGCTTCTTGTGGACGCAAAACATGCCCACGATTCTGTTATATTATACTCTGCTAAGTGCTTTGCACACAGTAAGCGCTCAATAAATATGATTGATTTAAAGTTACATATGGATGTGAGAGTTGTTTGGTATTTAGAAAGTTTTATTCAGATACAATCCAAATAAGTGACTAATAACAGTGATTTTTGATTTTGTACAGAGCATATGAAAGATATAATCCCCTTCTGTTGCGTTACAATATAACACTGGGGAACCATTAGGCCATGAATTTCAAAATCAAAAGATAGGCTTTCCAATATATATTTAGGTATTATGAAATTCAATCTCATTATAGTTGCACAATGCATTATTATTCAGAGCACAAACCGTACTTTTCTGCAGTGGGGTTGAATAGATGGTGGACCATAACACATAAAGGTGCTATTTTTTTCTTCTGCAAGTCTAGCTTTAATGCTTAAAGCGATTATTGGTATAGAACATCATTATATATAGTTTATATCGCAGCAGGTTCTGTGGGTAGGGAACATGTCTGCCAACTCTGTTGTACTCTCCCAAGCGCCTAGTACAGTGCTGTGCACAGAGCAGGTGCTCGGTTGATTGATGACGAAGATATTTGGAGTAGGAAGTTGTGTTACATTTTGGCCTATTGTCAGTTGGTTGGCGGTTGTCCACCTCCTCTGCTTCTGCAATCCCTGATCCCGAAAGGGGCTAGTCAACTAGTGGAAAACTAGTCCCCTGGCAAGCGCAGGAGGTGTGGGAATACCCGATAGAGCAAGTTGGCTTCAGGACCACCGCAGTAAGCTAGCTCCCTCCGGGCAAGGCAAGTGATTTTTCCCTTGAAAATAGCACTCAGTGCTAAGACATAGCTTTTAGGAAAGGGTAAGTAGTTAATAATAATGCTAAATGTGGTATTTGTTAAGCACTTACTATGTACCAAGCACTGGGGTAGATACAAGGTGATCAGGGTGGACACAGTCCCTGTCCCACATGGAGCTCACAGTCTTAATCCTCGTTTTACAGATGAGGGAACTGAGGCACAGAGAAGCGAAGTGGCTTGCCCAAAGTCACACAGCAGACAGGTGGCAGAGCTGGGATTGAACCAGGCTCCCCTGATTCCCAGACCCATGCGCTTTCCACTAGGCAAAGCTGCTTTAAAGATCTTTCATCCACAATACCTGAAGCTAAAAGGCACACAATCTTGTTTTTCAGATTGGAGAATTTTTATGCATGGTTGAGGGAACGAGCACCATTCCTCTGGCTTCACACTTCCTTACCATGGACAGCCCAAATGTCCTGCAAATCATCAATAATGCTGCAGGTAAAGTTAATAGCGGAGATAGTATTCAAAAGAAGAAATCCTCTTCTTAAAAGTCATGAGATTATATTGTTAGAACAGGATGTAGAAGGAATGGATTACGATTTCATAATAATGCACTAGGAAAGCAGAGTGGATGTTATCAACTTCACTGCTGGGTGTTGAATTAGAGTGCATGTAGTTATTTCTTTACAAGTTATATATTTCTTTTATAATTTTTATCTATTTGGAAATAGCTCTCACACTTTCTCTCTTCCTCGCTACCTCTTCTCCTCCCCACCTCACTCTCTTCCTCCATTTTTTCCCTCTCCTCGCTTTCTTTCTATGTTTGTGTGTCTCTTTCTCTCTCTCTCTCTCGGTGTGTAAGGATTTCCAAGGACATAACTTTGGTCTACATCCATCTTTTTCTTAGGCCATAGCACAGTAATCATTTCTGCACAGTAATTCATTATCATCTTCATATCCTCCTGTACAACTAGTTCAAGAGTTATTGATGAAACTCATCAAGAGGAAAGTATTGTAACACCAGTTTTGAAGAACTTTCTGTGGCTCTGTAAAATAGGGGTAATACCAATTGAACCATTTTACACCCTTAATAATAATAATAATAATAGTAATTATGGTATTGATTAAGCACCAACTATGTGTCAAGCACTGGGGTAGGTATAAGATAATCAGGTCCCACACAGAGCTCACAGTCTAAGAGGGGGAAATGGGTATTGAATCCCCATTATACAGATGAGAAAGTGGAGGCACAGAGAAATTCAACTAATCAATCATATTTATTGAGCAGTAACTATGCAGAGCATTGTACAAACTACGTGAAAGAGTACAATACAACCATATAACAGATACATTCCCTGCCCACAGTAAGCTTACAGTCTAGAAGGGGAGGCAGACATTAATAAAAAATAAATGAATTGTGCATAGATAGAGGAGTGTTGGGGGTGAGGGAAGAATAAAGAGAACAAGTCAGAGCAATGCAGAAGGGAGTGTGAGAAAAGGAAATGCGGACTTAATCGAGGAAGGCCTCTTGGAAGAGATGTGCCTTCAGTAAGGCTTTGAAGAGGGGGAAAATAATTGCCTAACAGATATGAAGAGGAAGGGCATTCCAGACCAGAGGCAGGACATGGGTGACAGGTTGACAGTGAGATAGATGAGACCTAGGTACAGTGAGAAGGTTAGTTTAAGAGAAATAAAGTGTGTGGGTTGGGTTGTAGTAGGAGATTAGCGAGGTGAGGTAAGAGGGGGCCAGGAGATTGAGTGCTTTAAAGCCGATGGTGAGGAGTTTCCGTTTGATGGGGAGGTGGATGGACAACCACCGGAGGTTCTTGAGGAGTGGGGAAATGTAGACTTGAGGATTTTTGTAGAAAAATGATCCAGGCAACAGAATGAAGTATGGATTGGAATGGGGAGAGACAGGAGGCAGGGAGGTCAGCAAGGAGGCCGTTTACAGTAATCCAGGTGGGAAGAGAGAAGCGCTTGGATCAACATGGCAGCATTTTGGATGGAGAGGAAAGAGGGGATTTTAGTGGTGCCGTGAAGGTTGAACTGACAGGAGTTCAGAATTTCAAAAGTAACTGATGGGTTGAAGGAGAGAATCGCAGAGTTATGGGCTTGTGAGACTATAGTGCTGTCTACATTGATGGGAAAGTTGGGCAGGGCAGGGTTTGGATGGGAGGATAAGGAATTCTCTTTTGGACATATTAAATTTGAGGAGGTGATGGCAGGATATCCACGTAGTATTCAAGACCCAAGTAGAGGTGTCTTGAAGGCGTGAGGAAATGTGAGACTGCAGAGAGGGAGAGAGATCGGGGCTGGAGATGTAGATTTGGGAATCATCCACCAAGAGATGGGAGTTAAAGCCATGGGCGGGAATGAGTTCTCCCCGGGATGTAGATGGAGAATAGGGAGCCAGAAGTGAACCATGAGGGACACCAACACTTGGGTGTGGGAGGCAGAGGAGGAGCCCACAAAAGAGACTGGGTTCTGATCTGGGTTCTGCCCTATCCACTCTATCCATTCTGCATGGTTTGCTCAACTGCAGTCATGTCCTCTTGGACTATGTCTTCCCAAACCGGTTTCAATTTCTTCTTTGTCTCCTCATATAAACGCTGCCTCATTCCCCTTACCCTCTAGGGAAACAGTGTTACCTAGTGGATAAAGCACGTGCCTGGCAGTAAGAAGGCCATGGGTTCTAATTCTTGCTCCACCACCTCTCGGCCTGGTGACTTCGGGCAATTCACTTCGCCTCAGTTACCTCATCTGTAAAATGGGGACTAAGACTGTGAGGCCTATGTGGAAAAGGGACTGTGTCCAGCCTGATTAATTTGTATCTGCTTCAGCGCCTAGTACAGTGCCTGGCACGTAGTGATGCTTAACAAATACCATAAGACAAGTAAAAAAAATCCTTCTATTTACACTTATTCATCCCCCAAAGTTCCTCCTTATTTCCCACTTTTTCTTTTAGCAGTTTTTTCAGTCCATGACAGTATTCCTTTTATTACCCTGACCGCTCAGAATTTTAAAAATGAGCTTTTGGTGAGGAACATTTTCAAACGCTCCCCGGTCTACTCTTCCTAAAGCCCCATCCTTGAAAGCTGAACTGAGAAGATTAATGAAGTGTTAGAGGGATCCCACTCTGCCTTTGGAAAAGCTGGTGGGGGATTTGTAATGGTTTGTGCATGAGACAGTATAGATTTTTTCAGGATCCATAAGTATTCTGGGCTTGGTGATGATCTCTCCTTAATTTTGGTTATCTTCAGCCTTGGCATTTCTGGTCTCGATTATCATGAAGTGACTAGCTTCAGTCCCTTTTGTTAGATATATGAGCTATGAAGCCTTTTTCATGTATTTTGTCACCTTCAGTTAGATTGTAGTAAAACTGAAATACATTTTAGTAAACAGTCTCAAAGGACCTTTGAAACACAAATAAGCCATGTTTCACAGTGGTCCGAAAATATTTAATCTTTAATCTGTTTAACCTCATATTTAATCTAAACTGAAACTGGGAGCAGAGAACGTGTCTACCGACTCTGTTATGTTATACTCTCCCAAGGGCTAATTACAATATTCCTCGAGACTGTAAGCTCGGTATGAGCAGGGAATGTGCCCATTATATTGTTTAATTGTCCTCTCCCAAACCTTAGTACAGTGCCCTGTACAGAGGAGGCACTCAATAAATATGACTGATTGCTTGATTAATTCTGAACATAGTAAGCGCTCAATAAATACAACTGATTGAGCTTTAGTCTTGAAGTTCAAAAGTAACACGAATGTGTTCTTAGTCATAGATGCTGTTTTTTGTCTGTCCTAGAGAGCAACAAAACAGCCCAAGTTCTGTATTTGAAGTGTGGGCTCCACGAAACTCTGGAAGAGAACCTCAAGATCCCACTGGTTAACGAAGCCAGGGAAAGGGCTCTGGCTATTGCGGCACAGCAGCAAATGTCCGATCTTGAATACGAACGGAGGAAGGTCACGGGGACCCTAGAGAGCAGCAGTGTCCGAGTTGCCATCGCAGTATTAGGGCTGAGCGGAGTTGAGGTAATATTAATGATGGTGATATTAATGATGATATTAATGATGATATTGTTAAGCGCTTACTGTGTGCCCGGCACTGAACTAGCGCTGGGATGGACACAAAGCAAATCGGGTTGGACACAGTCCCTGTCCCACATGGGGCTCACAGTCTTCATCAAAACTAAAGAAAGGTAGTATCCATTTCATCACGGTCTCTTTGCTGATTGATTGATGTCATCCATTTAACTGCTATTATTAAGCACAAAAGCAACTGATGCATATAGAAAATCAGGGGATTTTTCTTCATCGCTAACAATTGCATTTCCAGTTTTCGACTGAGGAGCCTATTTCAAACTTCGCTTTTGAAGTGACACAGGAAATTGCCAAGATGTAACTTTTGTGGTCATTGGTAAAACATTGAGAAGCAGCATGGCCTAGTGGATAGGGTATTGGCCTGGACGTCAGAGGACACGGGTCGTAATCCCTGCTCAGTCACTTGTCTGCCGAGGGACCTTGGACAAGTCATTTTGCTTCTCTGGGCCTCAGTTACCTCACCTGTCAAATGGGGATTAAGACTGTGAGCCCCTTGGGGGACTCGGGCTGGGTCCAGTCTGATTAGCTTGTTTCGCCGAAGTCGAATACGAAGCGATTGGCACATTCGAACCCAGATCCTCTGCCTCCCAGGCCCGTGTTCTTTCCATTGGACTTCACAGGTTCTCTCGGGAAGGAGTAGGGAAGGGGAAAGAGAAAGGAGGAGGAGGAAAGAGGGAACAAGGCAAGAGGAAAAGGTGATGGAGGAATACGATAGGCTGGAGAAACTCTTTCTGGATTCCAGAGGTGGTGGGGAATAGAACCAAAGAGACAAGTGACTATCAGAGAGAGGCACGTTGTGCAGCTTCCCACTGCGTGGTCCGTTAGAACCTGGCCTCCTGCTCATTTCACTTCTCTGTGCCTCAGTTTCCTCTTCTGCAAAACGGAGATTAAATCCTACTTCCTCTTATCTACAATGTTAGTCCCATATATGGGACAGGGATTGGGTCCAACCCGATTATCTTATTTCTACCCCAGTGCATAGAACAGCGCTTGGCATATAAAAAGTGCTCAACAAATACAATTTCAGTCTATATTCACATGGCTTTAGGGGCTGTAATGTATTTTTAGAATCCATACTTAAATAACCGAATCATTTCAACTAAAATTTCAATATCCTAAAAAAACCCATTTTGCATGCACTGTGGTTACTGGGTGTGAGTGAAGTTGCTCTCCTTTAGAGATGAAACTCACAAAGTCTTCAAAATGTTCTCCCTAAAAGACATATTTGAATTAGATAGAGATGAAGACCTAGTTCACAGCCATGCTTTACTCCATGGGTGATGGGGAAAGAATTCAAAAAGGACCCCCCCCCAAAATATGAGAGAGGTCACTCTCTGACTGTGGAGTGTCTTTAGGCTATTGCTCAGTTTTCGGGACAAGTTTAGTAGATGCCGGTGTCATGTTCACTCCAAATATCATGGAGAGGTCTTGACATTGTTCCCCTAAATTCTCTTGTATCTGACATGCAGCAGAAAATATGACCGCCTCGGGCCACGTATGAAGCCATTTTAAGGTTCCGGTCACGTGTGGTTGGTTAGCCGTTTTCTTCAATAGCTGGTCCACGATGATTGTGGCTAGGATTTTGGTTGCATTGGTACTCAGAGGAATCCCACAAGAGTTCGTGTAGGGAAGAAAATGTTATTTGTTGTACAGTAAAATATGCAGTGCCAATTTACCTCTCCGTGAAGATAGCAGTGGAATACATTTCTGCAGGAAAAATCAAGTTAACTTTCACAGGGCCCTACAAGGGCATTTTTGGGGCGTTGAAGTTTTGAAAAGGGACAGTAATTAGATTGTTTTCTGAGGTGAGCAGCAAAATGAGTATACAGGTCATCTGAGATGAGTTTAAAATGATTTTTAACCAGGACAAGAAAGAGGTATATGGAACGTGTTTGTGAGCAGACTGTCAAGATTTTCTCCGTAGACAATTGGCCTAGAGAAAATGGGGTTAAATTGCAGCCCATTGGGTTTGGTTTACAGAAGTATTTCCTACCCACCGGGGGTGATTAAACACAAGGACAGGTGACCAAGGTTAAGGCAGTAATCGTCCCCGGCTAATACTAAGATGGGATCAATAATTATTAGCCCTGTACTGTTTAAGCCTCACTCTGACTGGAGGCAAGGGAAGATTAAATCAGTGATTCTCAAGTTCTCTTCCAAATCTGGATGACAAAATAAATGGAAAGATAACACAGGCAAGAGAGCAGGGTCGAGAATGATTTGAATGTTCCATTCAGGCTACACCTGAAATTAAGCTAATTGAAAAAGGATTTAAGACAGATTAGCTCAAGGCATGAAAGACAGGGAAGCTTTTTCAGGTAGTTAGGACCTATAAGCCACTGATGACCAAAGAGAAGGGAGAGAAATGAAATTCTCTGCAACATGACAAGCGATGGAAAGGAAATCCTCAAATCCTTTCACAATGGGGATGATTCTGGAAACTTGGTGGCAATATTTTATTTACCTGCCTCCAGAAAGCCATGGGTTCTAATTCTGGCTCCACCACTTTGTCAGCTGTGTGACGTTGGGCAACTCACTTGACTTCTCTGTGCCTCCATCACCTCACCTGTAAAATGGGGATTGAGACAGTGAGCCCCACGTGTGGCAGGGACTGTGTCCATCCCGATTTGCACGTGTCCATCCCAATGCTTAGCGCAGTGTCTGGTGCATAGTAAGCGCTTAGCAAATACCACAATAATTTAGGAGCCGTTTAAAATGAAAAGTCATTTTTTTTCAACTGAAAAATCAGAATTGCCTCTATGCAAGTGGAAATTCTACCCAAAAGATGTATAGAGCACTTCACACATTAAGCACTTAATAAATACCACCGATTGATGAACTGGACTTTTTCTTGAATTGCCATATAGGGATATGAATACTAAAGGCTGCCTAAGTGACAAAATTCTCAAATGTTCATTTCTTTTCAGGCACAGACACTTCATATGCCCTCAAAATATCCAAAGAAAGTTCGTCCCGTTTCTTACACTGTTGAAGTGAGCATGCCGGAACACTTTCAGGTCCCTAGCAAACTTTCCATTCCTCAATTTCCTAAAAGCCGAGCTAATTCCAAGGCTACTCAACAGGAACGATATCAAGTCATTAAAAACTCAGGTAAGTGGTCATTAATGATTATTTTATTACCAAATATGTGGGCCTGCAATATGCTGTTTTTTGGATTCCCGAAAGTCATGTTTTTGCTCTATAGATCAGCAATGCGTCGCTATGAATAACGCTTTCGTTCCATCGTTGTCTTTTCTGTTGGACTGAAGTAGATTATTCATTAACTTAAAAAAAAATTACTTTTGGATGTTCGTGCTCTAACATGTCTGATTAAAATCATCTAAGAAAAATGCAGTTAATTTAAAAACTATCTGTCAAGAAGTTGTCCTTTCAGTACTCCCTTTAGGAATTTGGAAATGCAGCAAGAGTGCAAAAGTCAAAAGTGATTTGTGATTTAAAGTATAAACTTATTTAGCAGAATGCAATAGGCTGTAGTGGTTTAAGAAGTTACCTATTTACTAATGATAGTATTTGCTTCCTTTGTTTCAAGCACACTTCTAAGCATTGGGAGACGTACAAGGTAATCTGGTCGAACCCAGACCCTGTCCCAAGGGGGGCTCACCATCTAAGTAGGAGGGAGAACAGGTATCGAATCCCCATTTTACAGATCCGGCAAATGGGGCCCAGAATAGTTCATTGACTTGCCCAAGGTCACACAGCAGGCAAGTGGCAGAGCTGGGATTAGAGCCCAGGTCCTTGCTCTTTCCACTAGTCCATAAACCAGTATTAAATGATATTGTTAGCTTTGCTATGTTCCAAACTGAAGGTTAAAAAAATATTCTAAATAACGATAAAGGCAAAAGAAAAGCTCTGTGACCCATAGAACTGGAAAAAAGTCAAAAATTTAAAATACACAACCACGATTATGGTTTCTGTTACTATTAAGCAACTTGGAGATCTGGAACAAATTCAGCTTCAATTCACCTGGGCTTGTTGTGGGCAGGGAACATGGCTTTATATATAACTTTATAACAATATAACTTTACTATATTGTACTCTCTCAAATGCTTAATACAGCGCTCTGCACACAGTAAGACACTCAAATACGAGTGATTGATAGATTAGGCTGAGAAGGAATTCCTCATTCCCGGTCAGGGTATGTGAAATAAAGATTCTTTTCTCTGCAGGTACAATAATTTTGTAAATTAAGCTTTGATCGATCAGTAGTAATCTACTCACCATGATGCGCTGTCATCTCTCTTGCCATAGGACTCTTGTTCACGTCCTCTCCCTAGCCTGGAAATCACTTCCCCTTCACATCTGGTGGATCACTGCGTTCCTCAGCTTCAAAACCTCCCTCTATTACCATTTTAAGTACTTATTCATTCACATTTGCATTTTTCCATTCTCTTTTTTCTCTTATTCATAATGTTTTTGTGTGTGTCTTCCCCTCTAGATTGTAAACTCCTTGAGGGCAGGGATTCTAATTCTATTTTCCTCTCCCAAATGCTCGTTTCATGTTTGGCACAAAGTAGGTTCTCAGTAAGTACGATGAATTGATTGGATATTTTTGTGTCTGTCGTAAAATTCTTATTCATAGCAGTGTCTTCCCATTTTATCTTACATCAACTTTATGCTTTTCACATATTTTTCTTTCCTTGGGGAGCCACTGAATTCGTATAACATTTTCATCTTCACATTCTGGGCCATATTTCATCAAAATCACTGAGTCCTCATGAACCACTATTTTTGTTTTTTTGTTCCGACTTCAGGTTGGCTAAAATTACAGGTGATTGTTTCCTTAAAACTGTATTAATTGAACGTATTATGGCATTTTCTCTCCAAATACATAATGCAACTGTTGGTCTAGAAATTTATTCATTATTTTAGCATACTAAACCATATGTAAATCCAGAGTGACTTTGAATTGAAGAACTATTTACTAAGCATTAAAGATCCTAAATTCTTTAGGATATTTTTCATGTGCGTGTGTGTGTGAGAGAGCTGCTTTACTGTTTAGGTGTTGTACTGGATGTTAAATTTATTTTATCAAGTTGTCTGTTGATGTAATTTAATTAAAGGTCATTTGATTTCCATAGACATTTATGGGGCTGAAAGAGATTTTCGAGCCATTTGCTTCTAGGCAAGGAGGCACATGTTACCATTATTTTGCCATATCATCTAAGCAAATATCAATCCATCAGTGGTGTTTATTGAGCACTTTTTATGTGCAGAGCACTGTAGGCGCTTGAGAGAGTACAGTACGACAGAGTTGGTAGACACATCTTGCCTACAGTGAGCTTACAGTCTAGGGGGAGAGATAGACATTGATATGAATAAGTAAATCACAGGTATGTAATATGTGCAGTAATGTACTTAATAGATGCATTTCTAGCCTTTTATTAATAATAATAGTTATAATAATATTTTCAAGTGCTTACTATGTGCCAGACACTGTACTAAGCGCTGGGGTGGATACAAGTTAATCAGGTCAGCCCCAGTCCCCGTTCCACATGGGGCTCACGGTCTCAATCCCCATTTTATAGATGAGAGAACTTGAGGCCCAGAGAAATTAAGTGACTTGCCTCAGGTCACCCATCAGACGAGTGGCGGAGGGCGGATTAGAACCCATGACTTTCTGACTCCCAGGCCCGTGCTCTATCCCCTATGTCGGGCGGCTTCTCAAATTTTTGGAGTTGCGTGCAGCCTCCATTAGGTAGAAGAGAGGCAAATTATCCAGTGACCATTCCCGTTCAATTTAGATATGATTGAAATTAGGGATGACGCATTGAGATTACTGCTATAAACTTTAATTAACTAAATTCTGCTCAAGATAATGAAGTTTCCATTGTGGTGATTTCCAAAGACATGTGCAGAGTACTGTTAGGAAGATGTAATCCTGATTAAGATGTATATGTGTATATATATATTCAGTTCCATTCAAATTCAAACAATCACCATCTCTTCCTCTCTTATGGTTCTCTCAGCTACAAAACCCTATTTTGTGCTGGGTGTTAAGCAAAGAAAAATAGCAGGTATTATCAGGCTGCGAGTTAATGGCTCTTAAAATTGAAGTTTGGGAAAAACAGTTTATGTCACTGCTTTTTAGTGCAACAGTAAATTGACTTCACTAATATAGTGGCCTTAATTTTGTATACTGTAAATTGTTGACCTACCTTTTACATCCAGAGGAAATAGCAATTGTGGTCTCTGACTATGCTAGTTCCACAATGCACTTGATTCGCTTTTCTGATGTTTTTTCTCCTCATGCTCACCCGAACGTTGTAACAAATTCTAATGTGGGTGTGAATAACTGAATCCTATGTTTATAGTATTTGTTAAGCACTTACTATGTGCCACACACGAGAAGCAGCGTGGCTCAGGGGAAAGAGCACGGGCTTTGGAGTCAGAGGTCATGGGTTCAAGTCCCGGCTCGGCCACTTGTCAGCTGTGTGACTCTGGGCGAGTCACTTAACTTCTCGGTGCCTCAGTTACCTCATCTGTAAAATGGGGATTAAGACCGTGAGCCCCACGTGGGACAACCTGATTCCCCTGTGTCTACCCCAGCGCTTAGAACAGTGCTTGGCACATAGTAAGCGCTTAACAAATACAAATATCAACACACTGTACTAAGCACTGGGGCAGGTACAGGCTAATTAGGTTGGACACAGTCCATGTCCCACATGAGGCTCACGCGCATAATTCCCATTTTCCAGATGAGGCAACTGAGGCACCCAGAAGTGAAGTGACCGGCCCCGAACCACACAGCGTTTAAGTGGTAGAGCAGAGATTAGAACCCAGGTCCTTCTGACTCCCAGGCCCGTGCTCTATCCACTAATTCACACTGTTTCTCATCTTACATCTTAATAAAGAAATAAATCCTATCGTTTAAAGGACCATCACATAGGATAGTAGCAGGAGGTTCTAGAAAAATGCCTTATCTTCTGAACCACTGAGTCAAAGGGCAGACTGTATGCTCCTTATGGGCAAGAAATGTTTATTGTTGTATTTTAATCTCCCAAGCACTCAGTACAGTGCTCTGCACACAGTAAGTGCTCAATCAATAAGATTGACTGACTGGTGATGTGTGGATCCCACAGTAGCGTTTCCCTGCCCTCCCCACCTCATGGGGGAATTTCACCGTATCACTGGTGCCCTCTTCAAATAATTGTGGTATTTGTTAAGCGCTTACTATGTGCCGGGCACTATACTAAGCAGTGGGGTAGATACAAGGTAATCAGGTTGGATGCAGTCCGGGTCCCACCGGGGCTCGTGGTCTTGATCCCCATTTTAAAGATGAGGCAACTGAGGCACAGAGAAGTGAAGTGACTTGCCCAGGGTCACACAGCAGACAAGTGGCAGAGCTTGGATTAGAACCCAGGTCCTTAATAATGTCGGTATTTGTTAAGCGCTTACTATGTGCCAAGCACTGTTCTAAGCGCTGGGGTAGACACAGGGCAATCAGGTTGTCCCACGTGGGGCTCACGGTCTTCATCCCCATTTTACAGATGAGGTAACTGAGGCACCGAGAAGTTAAGTGACTCGCCCAGAGTCACACAGCTGACAAGTGGCAGAGCTGGGATTCGAACCCATGACCTCCGACTCCAAAGCCCATGCTCTTCCCACCGAGCCACGCTGCTTCTCAGCCACGCTGCTTCTGCCTCCCAGGCCCATGCTATATCCTAGCTGCTTCTTTCCCAACTCTGTCTCTCTCTCTCTCTCTCACTACCTCTCCTTTTCTCTCCCTCTTTTTCTCTCACACACTCTCTCTTTCTTTATCCCAGTGGCTGAAAGGTCCACCCCGGGTCAAGCAGCAAGATTCAAATTACAAGGAAGTCATTCTAAGTATTGCTCAGAATGAACTTTTGAGAATGGTTGGGTTGGAAAAAAAAAAAAAATCCCGCTTTCTGATTAACTGTAAATTGGAATGGCAAGTTCTCTCCCGGAATATCACACTTAAAATATGCCCAGAGGCTAAGAAGTAATCGCTACTTTCGAAAGCTATGAATCCATTAACTCGATCTAAACCCCAGAAAAGCGGCAACATACTAAAATGCCGTTTCCTTAATCAGGCGTTGTTCTCTTCAGGCCTTAGAGATCTAAGAATCATATTTGTATTGTGCTCTCCCAAGTGCTTAGTACAGTGCTCTGCACTTAGTAAGCGCTCAGTAAATACGACCGATGTCGTATTTGATCTGGATTTCTGGGCCACCTTAAGTTCCCTGTTGCATTCTGTAAGGAATGTCATCGGACATAATATCGTAAGACTTGGGGCGGAGGATTTTGAATTGTCTTTCTGCTTGCTGAAGGAAAATTGCATTTGAAATACAATTGAGATGCAGTATTTTCTAGTGGTTAGAGCACGAGCCTCGGAGCGAGAAGGGTCTGGGTTCTAAATCCGGCGCTGCTACTCATCTGCGGGCAGGGACTCTATTGTTGCATTGTTCTCACCCAAGCACTTAGTACAGTGCTCTGCGCACAGTAAACTCTCCATAAATACAATTGAATGTGTGAATGAAGTGACCTTGGGCAAGTCACTTTACTTCTCTGAGCCTCAGTTACCTCATCTGTAAAATGGAGATTGACTTATGAGCCCGGTGTGACACAGGGACTTTGTCCAACCTGATCAATGTGTATCTTCTAAGTGAAGGTGCTTTGGAAGTGAAACACATTGAAAAAGAAAAAAACAACCCAATCGTGGGGTGGGTAGGGGTGTGGGATTTGTCTGGTGAGGGAAGGGGGTTGTCAGGGGATTGGGATTCAGGGTTCAACGGTGGGAGCAGAAGTTACCAAGAGCTGTATTTTCCCGAGGAATGAAATTCCCCGGCCTGTCAGTGAGCCTTCTAGCCAAAGCGGGATTAGGCATCATCGAACTTTGTTGCTGAGAGAAATGTCCCGACGAGAAATCTTGTTTTGTGAGACGGCTTTCCTAAATAGGCAATCGGTGGACCAAAAGCATTTCAGGCACCACGGAAAGGCAACCGACTGTGGCCAGGAACTTAATAGAAACCTCATTCAACTTAATTATATACCACAAAGATTAATTTATCCAACTAACCTTAGGTAGGACAGGCGTACCGAATTAAAATCCAGTCAGGGCCTTAGCACTCCTAATAGACTATGTCCAGCCTTAAACCTAACCGATCGATTCTTTGAGTTGGTTTTTTGTAGAGTGATGGAGTTCTATAGCTTTCATATTTTTCTATTACATATTTATAATTCTACATAAAATCTCTTGTATTTAAAATGACAAAGCACCATTACTAAATTGTAAGGTGTACCCTACGGGTTAAATCCAGGTTTAAGTAATCGTATCCTGATGGGGATAACCTGGTCCATAAAGTCGTTCCAAGTCAAAGTTGATCCCGATTATAATGGACCACGAAACTCAGTAAAACTCTGGATCTGTAATCCATTGTGGGACATGAAAAGGTCACAGTCCAACCGCTCTCGAATCCAGGGCCTGCAGGGTGGCTATAGGACTTCTTTCTGGCCAGCCTAGGTCTCGTGGAGGCCCATCCGGGTCCCTGCTCTCCTGCCATCCCGTTACATCCATTCGATAGAAAAGCCTCCAGCGCAGGAGACTCCAGACCCCTTCTAGACCGTAAGATCGTGTAGGGATGGAAGGCGAAGCAGCGTGGCCTAGTGGAGAGCGCACAGGCCCGGGAGCCGGAAGGACCTGGGTTCCGATCCCGGCTCCTCCACTTGCCTGCTGTCTGACCTTTGGGAAGTCACTTAACTTTTCTGTGCCTCAGTTCCCTCTTCTGTAAAAGTGGAGGTTAACTAATTCATTCAATAATATTTATTGAGCGCTTACTATGTGCAGAACACTGTACTAAGTGCTTGGAATGTACAGTTTGGCAACAGATAGAGACAATCCCTGCCCAATGATGGGCTCACAGTTCAATCGTATTTATTGAGCGCTTACTGTGTGCAGAGCACCGTACTAAGCGCTTGGAGATTAAGACTGTGAGCCCTATGTCCAACCTGATTAACTTGTATCTACATAATAAGGACTTAATATATACCATTGTTATTATTAATGTCTATTATGTTGGAATATTGGACTCCCCCAAGCACTTAGTACAGTGCTCTGCACATAGTAAATGCTCAAGAAATACGATTGACTGAGAAATGAAGAAGCAGCGTGACCTAGTGGAAACAACTAGGTCTTGTATCTACCCCAGCGCTTATCGCAGTGCCTGGTATGTAGTAAGTCCTTACCAACTAATATTAAAAAATGGTCATCGGGGAATGGCCCTAGGCAGTACCCTGTCATAAAGAAATTCCATTATAAGCAGATAATTTGTGCAGTGGATAAATGTCACTATAATAGCGTTTCCCCAGCACCACAGGAGCACCGTTTGAGGCAAGTCTAGAAATCCTATATGGAAAGCTGCATTTTTATAGTATACGTAAGCACTGCTCTGTAAATCTGCTGTGGAACTCATTCCTGCTCAGAGGTCGGTTTTACCAATTTGGTTTTGAGTTGCTCTTCTTGCGGTGAGGGAAATTTCTCCTAAGAACTGAGGCTTATTAATTGATAGGGTTGGCTGGAAGGGACCATTGAGGTTGGCTCAGCAATAAATTAGTTTTCTGATATATGGCTGCTTGGTTTTTCAAATTAGTTGTCTACCTAAAAAGGAGCATGGCTGTTTAAACTTTTAGACCAACAGAGTAAAAAGAATTGCTAAGAAGTAGTCTGAATAATTCTGGTATTTCACTGGGGCAATATCTCGGGGTTTTTTCAGCCTGAAAATTCCATGGGGTTTTCCACCTTTGCCTTCGCTGATCACTGTTAAAAATTCACGTTTCAGTCTGTCATTTCAACGGTAACGGTTTCAAGGCAACTTTCTACAAATCAATATTGGGACAAAGTTTTGTCTGAGGGAGGCTACTAGCCACTTTTTAATGGTATCTGTTAAGCGCTTACTATGTGTCAAGCATTATTCTAAGCTCTGGGTGGCTACTAACTTGAATCCACCATAACTCAGGCCGTGTTTAATCTAGCTAATTTATGTTTGTGCCCGTGTTGAAGTCTCTAGAAAATAGTTGTCCTGGGAAACAGGATGGTCTAGTGGAAAGGGCATGGATCTGGGAGTCAGAGGACCTGGGTTCTAACCCAGTTCTGCCGCTTGCTGCTGTGTGAACTTGGGAAAGTCTCTTCACTTCTCCGTGCCTTGTAACTCATCTGTAAAATGGAGATAAAGAACTATCTGATTATTTAAAAATGCATTGTTAAGACATATAGAATGATTGGAATTTGTTTGTCACGTGACTATATGCAGTCCTTTATTTTCAAAGTACGGCAGTAAGTGCTAGGAAAGAAATGCATAGATGAGGTACCGACACAGTTCTTTCCCCTCTACCCGCAAGGGGCTCCCAATATAAGCAGAACTACAAGCCGTATTCCTGACGTGGGGAATAGTGCAAGAATGAAGATATCACCTATTTTACCCAATGTTCCATGAAGTTTATAGTCACAGTTTATTCTTTGGTTAATAAATAAGGCAGTTCAAAAAGTAGCGACAAAGTCAATAGACATAAACTTAATCTTAAAAGTCACTCTGAGAGACAAACCCTCACTGTCTGCATTAAACCTAAAATAAAGTAGGAAAAAGGAAAAAAATACTGTGGCATTAAGTAACATTCTATTTTAGTCTTTTGAATTGACCCTTTGGAAATTATTTTTGCACTCAAAGTGTTCAGGAGAAAATGGAAGAGTAGAGAACGTGAGAAAAAATTGCTCTGAAAATGAAACACATTCTGTTACTTTGATATCTAATTTAGATTCTGAATCAAAACCCACAAAGAGCCTCAAATTACCCAGATTTGTTTATGCTGTCCTACTAATATTGTGGTTTAACTGTCTAATAGAGGTTCTTTCTGTTAAAATATTGTCGGAGGTATTTCAAGCCATGTATTGCTTTACAGCTCATATGTCCAGGTTTCCGTTAAATCATATGGAATCTTCAAATGAAGCCAAAATTGTTAGCTTTCTTTTACCGTGACCAAAGGGTAGTTACATGACTAAATCAATGGCACTGAAGCAGAATATCTTGTCTCTGTTTCTGAAAATTATGGGAGAGTTTAAAGTTCACCGTTTTATGACATATATAAGGGATGATCATTATCTTGATGTTATCCTGAAGTTAAAGTCGTACAATCTTCTAAAGGTGAATAGAGGTTTTATATTCAAATTCGGAATATGGCAAAAGAAAGAAAAGAGTTATTATAATTGCTTTAATGCCAGTTCTCCACAAATATTACAGCACGATGGTAATAAGTGCTCGCTGTGCGCAAAGCACTGAGGTAAGTGCTAGGAAAGAAATGTATGGATGAGATAGAGACCCAATCCTTACCCCCAAGGGGATCCCGATCTAAGCAGCAATATAGGCAATATTCCTGGTTTGGGGAATGATGCTATCACCTATTTTGCGGAAAGCACAGGCCTTGAAATCAGGGGATCTGAGTTCTTGTTCTGATCTGCCTGCTGGAACTCTGCTATCAGGAGGAAAGCTTTTTTTGGTTTTTTTTTTTTTTACTGAAGCATCCTCTAGACTGTAAGATCCTTGTGGGCAGGGAATGTTTCAGCCAACTCTGTTATATTGTACACTCTCAAACGCTTAATACAGTGTTTTGCACATGGTAAGCACTCAATAAATACCACTGATTGAAAAAGCGTTCAGTGAGTTTGACAGGGCCAGCTGGAATTCTGAAAAATAACTGGGCAGCAATGACTAGAATGGTTAATAATAATAAAAAATGATAGTGATCGTGGTATTTGTTAAGCGCTTACTATATGCCAAGCTCTACCCCAGATACGAAATGAACAGGTCTCACGTGGGGTTCACAGTCTAAGGAGGAGGGCCAACGGATATTGAATCCATTTTTTTTTTTTCAGTTAAGAGAACTGAAGCCCAGAGGTGTTCAGTGACTTGGCCAAGGTCACACAGCAAACAAGCGATGGAGTTGGGATTAGAATCCAGCTCCTCTGACTCTCAGGCCCGGGTTCTTTCCACTAGACTATACTTCTTCCCAGCACTGTGTCATATCTGGAAGGGTTTCGGCACTACGGTATTACATCAGCACTTTGTTCTGGACACTTAAGACCACTGGGTCCTGTGTGGGGGAGAAAAAAAAAGAATGACATTCTTTTCACAGTGTGTCGTTCTCTTCACAGTGTGTTGCTCCCCTGCCCACCTCTATGTTCATTATACTCTGCCCTCGTGGGCACAGGGATGTCAGGGATGACATCGCTCACTTCATGGGCACAATAATCAATTCCTTCGTGTCGGCTTTTGGTCCTGTAGGCTTGGGACAGACCGAGCTCATCTGTCATTCCTGATGGGAGACGCCATCTTCGGGCGGAGATGGATGGCGAGGCAGAACCTATTAGTATTTGCACTGGGACTGCCACTGAAGTAAAGAATTAAGGGCTCTTTTCCACCGTTTCTAAGACTCTATTCGAAGCTTGAGTGTCTCAATTTTCTGTTCCATGCTAAGGTCTGAGGTTCCTTTGCAAACCAGTAGCCATTTTAGGAAGCGATGCTAAGTGCGGGTGCCTTTCGAAAAAGTACGGTCGATGCAACTCGGTATTCGGTCCTGCTGTAGTCTCAGATCTTAAGTGAAAGAATTTGGGATGATGCCTTTTCCTTACTCCCGATTCTCCTTCCACATCTTTCACCCTGTAGGATTCTTTAGATAAACCGCATTGGAAGACTTCACTCATTCTTGTCTCATTCATCGCAAAAGGGATTTTGTAGATCAGAATGAAAGATGAAGAGGGGATCAGAGGCCCTTTAATTCAGGGTTTTATGTGTGTTTAATCCTTTTTTTTTTTTTTTTTTAAAGAATCCACTTCTGGACTGTAAGCTCGTTGTGGGCAGGGAATTTTACTCTCCCCTTGCTCTGCATACAGTAAGCACTCAAATGCAATTGATCAATTGGTTGATTGGTAGAACTGGGAGCTAAGCCCCTCCCTCATAGGAGCAGAGACAGGGCAAAAGTTGAGACGCAAGAGGCCCAGGGCCCACAGTGAATCCCAGCCTTGCTGTTTGTTGCCAGTGGAATGCACACTTTTTTGGAATTGGGTAAGGGGAATGCACAGAGCATTTCACTTCCCTTCAGTCAGGGACGAGCTTCTGGGATTGTGGAAATTCCCGAAGATCTCTGAAGGAGAGCGCTTGGTGGACAGGGTGAGCCTGGGGACCGTTCCTAGAAGCTTTCTCCCCATCTTTCACTTCCAGACTCTCGGAAGTCGCGTCGGATTTGTAGGGAGGAGAAAGATTTGTGGTATCTCATCGTTATTAAGCTCCATCCTGGTCCCAGAGTTGGGGAATGTGGTTGTGAGTTCATTTGGTCGCATATATTGAGCGCTTTCTATGTGCAGAGCACCGTACAGAGCGTTTGGGAGAGTACAGTGTAACAATAAACACACATTCCCTGCCCACAGCGAGCTTACAGTCTAGAGGACACGCTCCAGACGTAGCCTCCACCAGGTTTGCGGACTAGGAACTTGCTGGTCCTGCTCTCTCCCCCCCCCCAAGCCCCCAAATCACCTAAGTCCCCGTGAAGGGAAGTGATGCAGAAGTCACAGGTCCAAAAAGACAGATGAGCCTCATTTCTATCACTTTGGGTAGTTCCCGCCAAATCTGGCCATGTAACCAAAAGCTGACTTCAAGCAGAGGTCAGGGTGCACTTGGAGAAGCATCGCGGCGTAGTGGATAGGGCACCGGCCTGGGAGGCAGAAGGTCATGGGTTCTAATCGTGGCTCTGCCACGTGTCTCCTGTGTGACCTTCGGCAAGTCACTTCATTTCTCTGGGTCTCAGTTTCCTCATCTGTAAAATGGGGATTGAGACTGTGAGCCCTGTTTTGGGATGGGGACTGTGTCCAACCCGATTTGCTTGTAAATACTAACCCAGAGCTTAGTATAGTGCCTGGCACGTAGTAAGCGCTAAACAGATACCACTATTATTATTATTAGTATCACAGGCTGGGGGAGACAGAAGAAAGTGTTTTGGGGGGTGCGGAGAGGGTAGTCAGGGAGCCCTGTTTGAACCTGAAAAACGCTCCTTTCCTCTTCTCCCACTCCCTTCTGCGTCGCCCCGACTTGCTCCCTTTGTTCATCCTCCCCCACTTCAGTCCCACAGCACTTAGGCCCGTATCTGTCATTTATTCATTTATTTCTATTAGTGTCTGTCTTCCCTTCTAGACTGTAAGCTCATTATGGGCAGGGAATGTGTTCTATTGTACTCTCCCAAGCGCTTAGTACAGTGTACCGCACACAGGAAGCACTCAATAAGTACGATTGCCTGACTGACTAACCTTTGAAAGCACTCGGTCTCCCTCCGCTGAAGGCAGTCAGTAAGAAGGAACAGAAACACAATTCTCAGTAGTGGTTAAAAACCCATTTTGATATCTAAACAAAGTGATTTGAAGGCTTAGTTTCTTCTAAGGGTGTATTATTAAAACATGGATGAAAATTGTAAAACCATGCTGCTTTTAATTTTTCTTAGAACTCTTTTTTAATGTCTTATAGTTCTAAAATTCCCTCTGCATCTTTAGTGCGGATATTTTAATGCTAACTTGGACTAAATTGCTTAAACCTATGTGATCGTGGAAAGATGTATTTGCCGATTAGGGCGTTTAGCGTGAACAAACCCATGACTGATTTCACATTAATAAGGTACATTTGACTAGTATGCAGTTGGATCTTAAATCCCAAATTTAAAATTACATCTTAAGAAAGTTGCCCAGCCAAAATATGGAGTTTGGCTTAGTTTTTGAACCTCGCGGTGTTCATGGGTCAATAAGGGCCGACTATTTTGTTCGTAAACATATTGATACAGTGGCTCGCTTAATGAAAGTGGTTGAAAGTATTGTAATTATTTATGCAGTCATTGATATATTAAGATTTGATTAGCTCCTTATGTGTATTCTGTCTTCATTTACATATTTCCTTAGAAAATTTACTTTTTCACTGGGAAAGGAGAGTAGGTTAGAGTTCTTAACTAACAAAGTTGGGAAGTAGTTTGTTAAAATTAGATGGTAGAGAAATAATGCAATAGTAGTAACTCATAAATTGAGAGGTCATTCATTTTGTCTATAAAGTAGACGTTAATTTAGTTCATAGGCTGAACCCAAGGAGCAATCTAAAAACCGAGGGATAGCCTATTAATGTTGAGACCCTCATAATATAATGACATATTATTCCAATTTGAAAGCGGTTTATGAAATAATGGAGCATTCATACAGGTATTACGGAAAAGCACTGAAAAACCAATATCGGCAAGTTTGAGGAGCATTCATCGAGGATAGGAGGTGTGAGAAAGTGTAATTTATTTTATTTATATAGTAACTTTATCCCGAAGGGGGATTCTCATTTATTTCTCTCTCCTTGCAGCGGCCTTGAGAAGTAGGTAGGTGTGCGGGCATTATTCTCCGCACTCTACGGTGTCACGGGGAAGTTAAATGATTTGCCGGAGGACACGTTTTGTCAGTGTTAGAGATGAAAATAGAATCTGAGTCCCCGACTCCAAGCCACTTGCGCTTTTTATTAAACAACAACGTGTCCCTTATTTCGCTACAGAGAACGCGCTCGGAGTTGTAGCCATAGAATATTTTGAGCGTGCATTGGTTGCAAAACTCTACTAAGCCCTTGGGAAGCACACAACGAGGAAGTGACGCGTTTCTGGTCCACCACCGAGCATAGTGTCTTCTGGAAAATTGAGCTGCCAAAGCTTATTTACTGGGTATTCCTCTCGTGGTTTGGAGACAGTTACCACCATTTGCTTGATGGATGTTGTGCTTTATTGATTCGGTACCTGTCTGACTTTAAGCTTGTTTTGGGCTTCGTTTTTTTATTTTTGGGTGGTATTTGTTAAGCGTTTACTCTACGCCGGGGGCTGTTCGAAGCGCTGAGATGTATACGAGGTAATCAGGACGGACACAGTCCCCATCCCACCCGGGGACTCACGGGCATAATCCCAATTTTACAGATGAGGTCACTGAAGCACTGAGAAGTGAAGAGACGGGCCCAAAGACAGCAGACTACTGGTGAAACCGAGATTAGAACTCGGGTCCTTCTGACTCTCAGGCCTGTGTCCTCTCCGTTATCCGTTCTCTATCCGTTAGAGAAGCAGCGTGGCTCAGTGGAAAGAGCCTGGGCTTGGGAGTCAGAGGTCATGAGTCTGAATCCCGGCTCTGCCACTTGTCAGCTGTGTGACTGAGGGCGAGTCACTTCACTTCTCTCTGCCTCAGTTACCTCCTCTGTAAAATGGGGGTTAACCGTGAGCCTCACGTGGGACAACCTGATGACCCTGTATCTACCCCAGCGCTTAGAACAGTGCTCGGCACATAGTAAGCGCTTAACAAATACCAACATTATTATTATTATTAATAAGCTCCTCTGCTTCCCTGCTTCTCACTGTGGGCAGGAAATGTTTCTGCTAGCTATGTTGTATTCAGCACAGTGCTCTGCACACAGTAAGCACTCAATAAATATCAACGACTGGGCGCTGAGAGAGAATTCTGGCTTAGCTGATCCAGTGACACGATGAATATTTTGATTTAGAGGCTGTTGCTCCACTCTGTATTTTTTTTTTGGCCGAGACCCTGGGGAAGTAATAATAATAATGATGAGAACGATGATAATAATGATAATACTATTTGTTAAGGGCTACGTGACAGACACTTTACTAAGAAATGGGGTAGATGCCAGATAATTGGCTCACCGTCTTATTCCCCATTTTACAGGAAACCGAGGCGCCGAGGTGGGAATCAAACGCGGTCCTTATCCTTCAGATAGGAGGGATACTTTTGGAAGGTTTTGAGGTCTTGGGCTGTGGCTGCTGTTGGGATCAAAGCGGTAGAGGGAAATGTAAAATAATGTGAGAAAGCAACGGAGCCTAGTGGATAGAGCAAGGGCCCGGGAGAGTCAGAAGCGCCCGGGATCTAATCCTGGCTTGCCTGCTCTATGACCTTGGACACCTCACTTCTCCGTGCCTCAGTTCCCTCATCTGGAAAATGGGGATTAATACTGTGAGCCTCATGTGGGACATCATTCATTCAATACAGATGTATTTATTGAACACTTACTGTGGGCGGGGCACTTTACTGAGCGTTTGGGAGAGTACAATATAACAATAATCCTGGACTGTGTCCATGTTACCTGATAAACTGGTATTTACCTCAGTCTGGCCCGTAGTGAACTACCAAATACCTTAAAAAATAAATAAAAAAAAGATTGGTCCAAGGCGGAGTAGGAGCAGGGTAGAGGAAACTGATGTCTTCTAATTTTCACGTTCGTGTTTGTTTTCAAGACCCGTTTGGTTTTGACTTGTTGACTTTTCATACAATTTACAATCTTTTTAATTTTTTCTTTTCATAGAATCAGATGGCGCATTTGTACTTCCCATCAAGTTTGTTCCACTGCATGCCGGCCGCTATCCCTGCCAGATTTTACTTCAGTCGACCCACGATATCCGAGTGTACGCCCTAGAGTGTGTAGTGAACACGGATATTGCAGAAACTGACCTGGAGTTTGTGACGTCGGCTTGTGAGGCCCTGATTCAGGATATTCCAATAGTACGTATCGCCCCGGGCTCGCAAATCCGTCCGAGCCGCTTGCCTGGTGGTAACCGTTCCCGTTTGGAGATGGCGGCGGGATTTAATCCAGAAAGCACGGTGGTGCATTCCGTTCTAAAAATCCAGTTGAAGCGGAGCGAGGCAGTTTGGCCTAGTGGAATGAGCACAGAGTTGGGAGAGGGAGACTCGGGTTCTAATCCCAGCTCTGCCGCTTGCCCGCTGTGTGATCTTGGGCAAGTCACTTGAGCTGTCTGTGTCTCAGCGTCCTTGCCTTCTGGCGCTTGCTTGCAGTGTGATCTTGGGCGAGTCACTCGAACCCTCTGCGTCTCAGCGTCCTCGCCTGGGAGTCGGAGGACCCGGGTTCTGATCGCAGCTCCACCCTGTGCCTGCTGGGTGACTTTGGGCAAGTCACTTAACTTCTCTGTGCCTCACTTCTCTCACCTGCAGAATGGGGATTCAATCCCTATTCTCCCTCCTACCTATAGCCTGTGTGGGACCTGATGATCCCACCTCAGCCACTTGTCAGCTGTGTGACTGTGGGCAAGTCCCTTAACTTCTCTGTGCCTCAGTTACCTCATCTGGAAATTGGGGATCAAGGCCGTGAGCCTCCCGTGGGACAACCTGATTACCCTGTATCTCCCCCAGCGCTTAGAACAGTGCTCTGCACAGAGTAAGCGCTTAACAGATACCAACATTATTATTATTATGATCTTACGCCTACCCCACCTTGATACAGCGCTCGACACGTAGTAAGCGCTTAACAAATCCACAATTATTATAATTATTATCATCATTAAAATGGGGATTAAATCCCTCCCCTTTAAAGAGTGTGCCCCATGTTGAGCAGGGACCGTGGTGGATCCGATTGCATTGTATCTACCCCAGCTTTTAGTACAGCGCTTGGCATAGAGTAAGTGTATATTACTACTACTAATAATAAAAAATGAGGTGTTTGGTAAGCACTTATTATGCTCCAGGCACTGTACTAAGCACTGAGGTGGATACAAGCGCTGTAGTAAGTGCTGGGTTAGATACAAGATAATCAGGTTGGACACAGTCCACATCCCACATGGGGCTCACCGTCTTAATCCCCAGATGAGGAAACGGAGGCACAGAGAAGCGAAGGGAGTTGCCCAAGGTCACACAGCAGACAAGTAGCGGAGCTGGGATTAGAACCCATGACTTTCTGACTTCCGGGCCTGTGCGCTATCCGCTAGGCCCTACCGCCTCTCTAGTAAGTCATGATTGAAAGTGATGCCCTTGGCCGAATGACAGAACCCTCCGGAATTGGATCTCTGAACCAATCACCTTAACGCGGAAGCAGCGTGGCTCAGTGGCAAGAGCATGGGCTCCGGAGTCAGAGGCCGTGGGTTCGAATGCCGGCTCGGCCACTTGCCGGCTGTGTGACTTTGGGCAAGTCACTTCACTTCTCGGCGCCTCAGTGACCTCATCTGTAAAATGGGGATGAAGACTGTGAGCCCCACGTGGGGCAACCTGATTCCCCTGGGTCTACCCCAGCGCTTAGAACGGTGCTCGGCACATAGTAAGCGCTTAACAGATACCAACATTATTATTATTACCTGAGTAGATGTTGCCACAGAAACTCTGTTCATTCAAGCAAGCATCGTCCAGGGAGGTTGGTGGGGTGTAAAGGAGAAAAAATGGGGTCTATTTGGGCAGAATTGTTGCTTATTGGTAACTGGGACAAAATCCCCAGCCTGACCTTGAGAAGAAACCGAGTCATCCCTTGCCAGGAGAGGAGACCAAGACACAGGGCCTCAGTGAGAACTAAGAAAGCGGCAGAAATAGCTGCTTTTGCAGGCTTGGCCCGTCGAGACCATCTTAGATTCCTGCCCTTACCAGTAGCTGCAGTTTTAAAATGGTTGTTTTCCTTCGAAAATTCAGGTTTCATCCTGACCACGTTTTTTTTTTTTTTTTTTTACTTCAGTGCTCCAAGGATAAATTGAATTCCCTCTGGTAATTTTTTCTTGAGTAATTTGAAATACCCATTTTGGAGAATTTGAGTCCTTGAGCAATATGTTAGGTCACTTTGATACATATCAGTAGGTGTAAATTATTCTGTGGGTAGGTGGTGGGAGGAATATTAATTAGCTGCTGCCAGCATCTCTATTAGAGTTTTCTTTAGTGGTAGGTTGCCATCATCTGTGCTTATCCAGGAGGATTATATCATAATGCCCTTATCATTGCTAATGGACAGGTCACTGAGACTAATAAGACTAATTGCCGTGGTGGGAAAAGAAAAAAAAATCATCATTTTCCAATCACCCTTGTTCCCTTGAAAGAGAAGAGCATCCATTTGGGAAGCAGCATGGCTTAGTGGATAGAGCACGGGGCTGGGAGTCAGAAGGTCATGAGTTTTAATCCTGGCTCCACCACGTCTGCTGTGTGATCTGGGACGAGTCACTTCGCTTCTCTGTGCCTCAGTTATCTCATCTCCAAAATGGGGATTAAGAGTGTGAGCCCCAGCGTGTGACAGGGACTGTGTCCAAACTGATTAATCTGTATCTACACCAGCGCTTAGAAGAGTGCTTGGTACAGAGTAAGCACTTAATACGCATCATGATTATTATTAGTAATAAAAAATGATTTTGATCAAATGATACTTTTTTTTCCATCATTCCAAATGAGGAAGTTCTGAAGCCAGGTTCTCCAGACAGGTCCGGTAAGTGATTCGACGTCAACATTTTACTCGTCGTGTTTAATGCGATTCTGTACCTCCCACTGGTTATTTTTTTCCAGAACAACAGAACAAGTCAGGACTGGAAATGTCAAGCTATTTTAGAAGGAAAATGGTTTTATGGACCGCCTATGATATATGTCGGACCAGGTGAAACCACCCAGTACCCTCTGATGTTCAAACCTATTTTTGAATGTGAGACAGAGGTAAGAGTCCATTGTCCTAGCATGAGCTACAACGGTGCTAATTATAAAACTTTTCTGGGATAAATGTCGGTTTTACTGGGATGTCAGGTCAAAACTACTCACCCTACGTGATGGGATCCCCCAGCCTAATGTGACCATATGCCCTACTTAAGGCAGGATTCTTTCTGATAGGAACAAGAAAAGATTTATTTCTTTGTTTTCAAAATTTTCCCATTAATTAAGAAAGTATTTTCTTGGAAGCCTAATACTTTTCTTTAAGTCCGTTGAGGGCAGGGAACCTGTCTACCAACTCTCATATCATACTCTCTCAAGCGCTTGGTAGAGCACGCAGTAAGCGCTCAATAAATACCACCGAAAGGTCGATTGCCCCGTACGCAATAAGCGCTCGATAAATTTGATTCCGATGCGGTAAGCGTGTCATTGTAATAAAAAAAGACCTGACGATGCCGTAACGCTAGCTAATTTAGAAAACTTAAAGAGGAAAAAAACTTGAAGAACTCAGTCTCCCCTGATCGAACGGCATCATCTGCACACACAGTGGCCCAGGTCAGAGGGTTTGAAATGTTCCTAGAAATCTCAGTTCGCCAATCGGGTTGGGGATGAATAGATTGGAGGAAGTTATTTGACAGCCAGGCAAGGCTCCTGAGGAGATGAGACCCCATTTCCTTTCTCGTTCCCAGGGCAAGCTGACCCTCCAAAACGAAACAGATGGGACGGAACACATCTTCGGCCTGAAGGGGACCGGGAAGAAACCTCTGGCCTTAGACCATGTCGTGATCGACTGTCAAGTGAGACAGATGACCCACAAAGTCCTCATGGTGCCCAATTATACCAAGAGCCGGCTGACGTACCAGGTGATGGTGGTTGGAGGTTTGGATGTGCTTTTGGGTGCTCGAGGGTGTGGAGAAAGTGCTCAGAAAGTCATGGGAAATGGTATCGCCAGTGGTATTTGCTAAGCGCTTACTATGTGCAGAGCACTGTTCTAAGCGCTGGGGGAGATACAGGGTCATCGGGTTGTCCCACATGAGGCTCATAGTTAATCCCCATACAGATGAGGCCACTGAGGCACAGAGGAGTTAAGTGACTTGCCCACAGTCACACAGCTGCCAAGTGGCTGAGCCGGGATTTGAACCCATGACCTCTGGCTCCCAAGCCCGGGCTCTTTCCACTGAGCCACGCAGTAATAGTGATCGATAACCAGGATAATCAGTAAGTGGTATTTACTGAGCGCTTACTATGTGCAGAGCAGCGTACTAATCCTTTGGGAGAGTACAACACAACAGAATAATGAGCTTCCGGCCTAAACGGGGGAGACAGACATTAATACGAATGATTCAATAATATATATTATTGTAGCGTTAGTAGGTCACCCACTCTTTAAGATGGTCGAGTTTGGTGCACGTTAACTGGATGTTTCCGAACGATGTTTTCAGTCATCGAGTAGACACCCAGACGATCAGGTCCACGAAGGATTTTCCGGGGAACTTTTGAAATTGCCCATTTCTACTAACCGTTCCCACGGCACCAGTTCCCGGGCGAAGATATATTTGACAGTGAGGCGCCTGAAGAAACAGAGCGCTGACGGTATTAAAAGTTCATTTGTTCCCTCATCCCACGGTCCCTGGCCGCAGTTGAACTTCTGCCGGGACCCGGGCAGCAGCCCGTGTGCACCCAGAGGAAGAGACACGTGAAGACAGATACGCACGCACATATGCGTGGTAATAATGATGTTGGTATTTGTTAAGCGCTTACTAGGTGCAGAGCACTGTTCTAAGCGCTGGGGGAGATACAGGGTCATCCGGTTGTCCCACGTGAGGCTCGCAGTCTTCATCCCCATTTTACAGATGAGGGAACTGAGGCCCAGAGAAGTGACGTGACTGGCCCACAGTCACACAGCTGACAAGTGGCGGAGCTGGGATGCATAGTAAGACCATATTAAGCGCTCGAGTAGAGTACGATACAATAAAGTTGGTAGGCGCGATCCTTACATTCATTCATTCAATAGTATTTATTGAGCGCTTACTATGTGCAGAGCACTGTACTAAGCGCTTGGAAGGAACAAGTCGGCAACAGATAGAGACGGTCCCTGCCGTTTGACGGGCTTACGGTCTGATCGGGGGAGACGGACGGACGAGAACGATGACGATAAATACAGTCGAGGGGAAGAACAGCTCGTAAAAACAATGGCAACCAAATAGAATCGAGGCAATGTACAATTCATTAGCAGAATAAATAGGGTAATGGAAATATTTACAGTTACCCACAAGGAGCTTACAGACTACCTTCATTCATTCATTCAGTCGTATTTATTGAGCGCTTACTGTGTGCAGAGCACTGTACAAACGCTCCCCTCTACAGGGGGAGGCGGACATGAAAATAAATTACCGATAGGAAGAATGGTGCCAGCTATGTACCTGAGCGCTGGAGGGCTAGCAGCGTGGCCTAGAAGAAGGAGCACAGGCCTGGGAATCAGAAGGACCTGGGTTCTAATTTAGGCTCTGCCACCTGTCTCCTGAGTGACCTTGGGAAAGTCACTTCACGTCTCTGAACCTCAGTTACCTCATATGTAAAATGGGGATTAAGAATGTGAGTCCCATGTGGAACGGGGACTGTGTCCAACCTGATTAACTCGTATCTACTCCAGTTTATAAAACTGTGCTTGGCACATAGAAAGCGCTTAGCACGTAATAATAGTGATCATTATTATTTACAAGAACAATTTTTCCCTCCCAGTCCTCATTCACCTTATCCGATTTGTCCCTAACTGTAATCCCCAAAGGGAATCATCTATTTGCGTCCATATAAGATTCTAAATCTGTTGCACCGATTCATACAATTTTAGAATTGGAGTTCCGTTTTTATAATTCGACCTCACCCCTTTTTGGCTAGGTCACTACAGATCTTCCGATGGTCGGGGGCGCTCCAACCATTATTCTAGAGCCCGGAGAAATTATTCCTTACACTCTGCATATATATCCGTGGAAGAGAGGAATAACTAAAGGTGAGTCGAGAATATGCGTATTGATCCATTCAGTAGTATTTATTGAGCACTTACTATGTGCAGAGCACTGTACTAAGCACTTGGAATGAACAAGTCGGCAACAGATAGAGACGGTCCCAGCCGTTGGACGGGCTTACGGTCTCATCGGGGGAGACGGACAATCGAGAACCATGGCGATGAATAGAGTCGAGGGGAAGAACATCTCGTAAAAACAGTGGCAACTAAATAGAATCAAGGCAATGTACATTTCATTAGCAAGTGTATGTGTACATATCTGAAATCTTATGTACATATCTGTAACTTATATTAATGTCTGTCCGCCCCTCTAGACTGTAAAGGGAATGTGTCAGTTTATTGTGATATTTACTCTCTCAAGCACTTAGTACAGTGCTTTGCCAATGGTAAGCGCTCAATAAATATGATCGAATGGATGGCTACAACCTGGGATTTAATTGAATTCATTCCCTACTGGAGTAAGTTGGTTTTCCAGAAGGCCTTGACGAGAGGAAGAGTTCTGGTCTGGTGGATGTGAAGTGGAAGGGAGGTCTGTGCAGGAGGAAGGATAAGCAGCATGGCAGTTGAGGGATAGGCATATCCATAATTTATTTTAATGTCTGTCCCCGCCTCTAGACTATAAGCTCTTTGTGGGCAGGGAACGCGTCTACCAACTCTGTTATGCTGTACTCTCCCAGGTGCTTAGTACAGTGCTCTGCGCACAGAAAGCGCTCAATAAGTACCACTGATTGACTGGTACCTTTTGATTCTAAGAGCAAGGGAGTCTGTCATCCATGTTCGTTTTTGTCCATCGACGGTATTTACTGGGCACTGACCGTGGGCAAAGCGTTTGGGAGAGTACATTATAACTGAGTTGGTAGATGCGTTTTTCACCCTAAGTGAGTAGAGGCTCGGCATCAAAAGAACTAATACTTAAAGTCCGATTAAAAGTGTAAAACGATACACTTTTCCCCAAGGTATATAATAATAATAATAATAATGTTGGTATTTGTTTAAAGCTTACTATGTGCAGAGCACTGTTCTAAGCGCTGGGGGACATACATGGTAATCACGTTGTCCCATGTGAGGCTCAAAGTCTTCATCCCCATTTTGCAGATGAGGGAACTGAGGCCCAGAGAAGTGAAGTGACTCGCCCACAGTCACACAGCTGACCAGTGGCAGAGCCGGGATTCAAACCCATGACCTCTGACTCCCAAGCCCGGGCTCTTTCCACTGAGCCACGCTTCTTCTCATATTTACTGTGCATGGCCAACTTAGAAATGACAAATTCAGTGCAGACCTTGATTTCTAGTATAGGTGATGATAAACTTTCAGCCTGTTGTGCAGAGCGCCACTGTCTCTTGCGTAGTCTTTTTCCATTTTTTTTTTTTTTTTGGGAAAATCCACTATCGTACACAAACCTGCCCCGACAAATTCCATTTCTTGGGCTTTTCAGCGTGCTATTTTACCGTTATTGTGTTAAAAGGGAGCAGATCCAAAAGCTGAGGCTCTCAACTTCCTGTAAAAGATCCCCTTGGCGGCATTCTAAGATCAGACTAATATTACATTCTCCAATTGACTTCCATCATCCATTTCCTTAATGTAAGAGACAATAAGGACGATAGATTTCAGATTTGGAAAGAGCAATTCCATCCCAGTTTTCTTAAATGATAAACCCATTCCACTTGGATTTCGTACAGTGCAATTTTCAAGTATTACTTTCTAAAATATTAAATCATTTCCGAACTGCAAAGGAAGACTTGCGTTCGTTCTCTCTGAAATGCAATTTTTCTGTGAAACCGTTTTGCTCTTTCATCTTTTGTATAAACGTAGCTATTTTCCAACTACTAGGAAGGCATATTTTACTTTCGTTATTCAAAAATTGCAGAGTAGCGTAGTGGAAAGAGCATTGGCCTGGAGGTCAGAGGACCTGGGTACTGATCCCGGCTCTGCCGTTTGTTGGCCGTTTGACGTTGGGCGAGTCACTTCACTTCTCTGGGCCTCAGTTGCCTCGCCTGAAAAATGGGGATTCAATACCTGTTCTCCCTCCTACTTAAACTGTGAGCTCCATGCGAGACAGGGACTGCGTCCAACCTAATTAACTTGTTTCGTCATCTGTAAAAGGGGGATTCGGTACTTAGACAATGAGCCCCCGTGGGACAGGGACTGTGTCCCACCTGATTTGCAAGTATCTACCCCGGCGCTTAGAACAGTGCTTGACACATAGTAAGTGCTTAAAAAATGCCATAAAAAAGATAAGAAAACCATGTCCCGTTTCTTGCCTGCTCACTCCTCTTCCTTGCCACCACTGAAATTTGGCTCTCACTTCACGATATTGTCTCCTTTCCTTCTCTTTCCAAGAGTTAATAATAGTAATGTTTGGATTTAAGTGTTTATTCTATGCCAACCACGGTACTAAGGGCTGGGGTGAATGCTCAGTTGGGGGAGATGGTGGATAGAGTAGGGGCTTGGGAGTCAGAAGGTTGTGAACTCTAATCCCGGCTCCGCCGCTTGTCCGCTGTTTGATCTTGGGCAAGTCACCTAACTTCTCTGTGCCTCAGTTCCCTCATCTGTAAAAATGGGGATTGAGACTAGGTGCCGTACGTGGGACGGGGACTGCGTCCAACCCGATATGCCTGTATCCATCGCAGCGCTTAGTACGGTGCCTGGCACACAGTAAGCACTTAACACATGCCACAATTATTATCATATGAGATAATCAGGTCGGGCACTGGTGCTGAGGAGAGAGGGCATTCTAGGCCAGACCCTTCCTTCCCCCTCCCCTCCCTAGCCATTCTCTTCTTCCCTCCTCCCCATTGCTTTGCCAGATGAGATGGTAAGATGGCGTCGAGGGAAAAGCAATCTCTAGCAAAAGAGTGACTTATTTTACTGACGACCTTTCCTTTAAGCTTTAAAAACGCATCCGTTTCGCTTTGGAAGCAGAACAGAGGACAGCTCTGTGGAGTTTTGTAAAGGAAAGCCCCATTTTACCCCACTGGAACAACTCCATATTTATTACTCCTAACCTGTAGGGCTCCCTAAACATTCTTTAGACAAATTCACACTGAAGATTCGTGTTAAGGTCATTCGTTATACTATGTCTCAAAAAGCAGTTACGCTCATTACAAACATGTCTAGTGTATTTAAGGCCCCCTCAAAGCGTTCGAAAAATCTTCAGATTGGGGTCGATGCATTTCACTCCAAAACAGCCTTTTCTCGGTTTCAGTTGTATTCAGCTTGAGTATTGGAATTCTGTGAGCCCTTTAAAGGATTTATTTTTCCTCAGAAGGAAACTATAAGGTGCAGCGCTCCCACTTAAATGTGTATTGTATTTTGTTGTAAAGGAAATAATTTGATTTTGGGAGCTCTAAAAGGTGTTGCTCTAAAACAAAACGAGAGGTTCAGCATTGTCTTTTTCAACATCGATAGAATTGCAAATCAGATATATTGTCTCCGAAGGAGAATGTTCCCTGGAAACAAAATAAATCCGAACCAGCGTACAGACGTGCGTTATCTAATATAAAGGGATCATCATCGTACAAGGACTAGGATGTAAACGTTGCCGAAACATTCCAACCAAGGCACCTTTCTCAATAATTCAGTCATAAACAAAAGCTTCGGTGTTGAAAGATAATTATATCCATAGCTCTCTTCACCCATTTCCTTAAGATGAAGAGGTTCTTCAGTCGCTCCGCTTGGTTCAGAATATTTTCACCTGACATATTCATGTAGGGCTCTTGAGAAGTAGATTGGATTGTTTTGTAAATCAGCCCATAATCTTTTCCCTACCAGACATAAACGTAATGGGAGAAAAGAGATGGAAGTCTAATTAAATCTCCTGAAAAAGACTGCGTGTTCTATCGGTTGAAGGAGTGAGCTTAAATTGAAAAAATGAAATAGGGCCGGGTACTTCCACATCGCAGTAATGTGCATTTCAGATCCATTCCGGCTCTTTTTTGAAAATTAACGACTGTGTGTTTCCATTGGATTGGAAATATGGCTTGTTAGTCTGTGAGGGTTACTGTGTTTATCCGTTGTCTTCTTTCCGATGATGAAGCTACTAATAGTAAATTTACCTTTTGGAAGTACTGGCCGAAACCCAAAATTGGATGTTTGAGCCATATTCCTGTCGCATGATCTATTACTCTGTATTAGAAAATGCAAGTGTTGGAGCGACGATATCAATTGCATTTATTGAGCGCTTACTCTGTGAGTGGGTAAAGCACTGTACTAAACGCTTTGGAGAATACAGTTTGACAGAGTCGGTAGGCACAATCCCTGCCTTCAGAGAGCTTATATTGGTCAACGGTTCTCGTCACCACCACTTGAGAGAAGATCGGCCCTTCTTAACTTAAAAACGCTCAGTTGTTAAGTTCTTCGAACCCTTTCCGATCACTTTCTGGGTATCCTCTGAACAGCAGAATGCTGCTGTGCCCTGATTTATTTCTTCTGCAGTTCTTGTGGAGCCGGTCAGCTCTACCGGGCAAATCGTCGGGGGGGGGGGGGTCCCGTGCTGTGGGGACATCATCTCTGGGTGCCCCCTTCGGTATCGTACACACACTCTGCCCTTAGCTCCTTCGCATACTGGGGCGGGAGCGGCGGGGTTTGAGATGCTCAGTAATTAACCGTGAATGTCCACGGTGCTTTCACGCTTTCTTGATTTGTGCTTGCTCGGTGTCCCAAGAGTGTCCGGATGAGTCAGTATTCATCAAAACCGAGATAGACTTGATGGAAGAACTAATATTTAGTCTAATACACGAATGCGGGCTCTTTACGTGGTTCTTTTTTTTATGTTATTTGTTAAGCTCTTGCTTTGTGCGAGGAACTCTGCTGAGCGCAGGAGTAGGCCCGTTGTGGCAGGGATTGTCTCCGTTTCTAAGCGCTTAGTACTGTGTGCTCTGCTCACAGTAAGCGCTCAATAAATTCGATTGGATGAATGAATGAATACAGCTAATTAGGTTGAACGCAGTCCGTGTGCCACAGTGGACTCACGGTCTTCTACAGATGAGGTAATTGAGGCACGGAGAAGTGAAGTGACTTGTCCAAGGTCACACCGTAGACAAGTGGCAAAGGCGGGAGTAGAACCCAGGTGCTTCCGACTCCCAGGCCCGTGCTCTATCCACCAGGCCACAGTGCTTCCTACAGGATAAAATTAGGCATTCAGCTAAGTGTACAGTTTGCAGAGTTTTGGGTTTTCATGGCATCTGTCAAGCACTTACTACGTGTCAGGCACCGTACAGGAAGGAGGACAGCCGATACGGAAGACAGAAGGCCGCGAAGCCAATGGTAACGGGTTTCTGGGAGGTGGGGAGGGAGGAGAGACTGTTGAAAAATGGAGAAATGTGTTTGGAGTGACATTGCCAGAAGATGAGTTGTGCAGAAGCATGGAATAACGAACTAAAGTCGGGAGAGCTGGGAGAAAGGGTGGTCAGTGAGAAGGCAGATGATGCAACCTACCCCTGAAGGTCACTTCAGAGAGAACTGTTAAAAGGGGTCCTTTGGTTCAGCTAATAGCCTTCCTAACGGGGAAACCTTCCTCCGTATCTAAAGGAGCAACGCGGCTTAGCGGATGGAGCACGGGCCCGGAGGTCAGAAGGATTTGGGTTTTAATTCCGGCTCCATCACTTGTCTGCAAGTTCGCTCGTTCATTCATTCATTCAATAGTATTTACTGAGCGCTTACTACGTGCAGAGCACTGTACTACGCGCTTGGAACGTACAAATCGGTAACAGATAGAGACGGCCCCTGCCCTTTGGCGGGCTTACGGTCTAATCGGGCAGGTTACTTAACTTCTCTGTGCCTCAACGACCTTATCTGTAAAATGGGGATTAAGTCTGTGAGCCCTCTGTAGGACAGCGACTCTGTCCAACCTGATTAACTTGTATCTACCCCGCCGCTTAGTAGGGTGACTTGCCCATAGTAAGCGTATAACAAGTACCATAAAAAAGGAGATGACAGGGGACTAATCCTTGCCTTACTCAGTACAGTGTTCTGCGCATCCTAAGTGCTCAATTAATAGTTTGATGACGTACCCGTTCTTCTGGCCTGTAGCTGCCCAAGCCCTCAATCCTGAATCTGACCTTGCCTCTTAAACTCACGTTCTGCCCGAAGGCCGAATTTATTGGAAGCACTCCATTCCAGATGGTTGCTGTCTAAATTTGTCGGCCTGCTACATTAGTATTTTGTTTCCCAGCCATCTCTTGCCGTGTTTTCTAGTAGCACATGATGTGAGTTTGCAAGCAACACGCTGACAAACCTCCCAAAGTTAATAGTCATTGGCTAGTGGGATGAATATTCTGAACCGGTTCAGAATTTGCCCCCAAGTGACATGGGGAGCACTTGATATTGCAGAGGGTTTGAAAGAAGTCACAGTGTCAGTTAAAAATCGGTGACCGACAACTAAATATCAGGCACCAGCATAGCCAATCCACCAATCGTTAGTCCCTACTGAGTACCTGTGAGGAGATGTTATGGTATAGTCGCAGCAAACCTGATAGCCAGAGGCCAACCTGGAACCCATCAGCCAAAATGGATACAAAATGTTGTATTCTTATATTATTCTCTCCTAAGTGTTCAGTACAGTGCTCTGCGCACCGTAAGCACTCAATGAATACGACTGAATGAGTGAAAGTGATCTCACACAAGGTTGGGTGGAAGAATAAAACCAATGCTGTAGCCCAAAGAGTTTCTAAACCACCGTCATTGGGATTATTTTGTGTGTGTGTGTTTTTTTTAATGGTATTTGTTAAGCACTTACTCTGTGCCTGGCTACTTGCTTTGATGTCTGGCTCCCCCCTTCTAGACTGTGAGCTTGTTGTGGACCGGGATTGTCTCTATTTGTTGCTGAATTGTACTTTCCAAGTGTTTAGTTCAGTGCTCTGCAGACAGTAAGCGCTCAGTAAATACAGTTGAATGAATGAATGAATGCCAGGCACTACACTAGGTGCTAGGTTAGATAGAAGCTAATCAGGGTGGACACAGTTCATGTCCCACCTGGGGTTCGCAGTCTTAATCTCCGTTTTCTAGAGGAGGGAACTGAGGCACTGAGAACTGAAATGACTTATCCGAGGTCACACAGCAGATCAGAATCCAGGTCTTCTGATTTCCAGGCCCGCACTTTTCCCACTAGGCCATGCTGCTTCTCAAGAGAACATTCACTGAAGAGGACAGAAAACCGTACTTCCATAATAGTGGATTTTAGCAGTAATCAGCTGTACATTTTAGCAATTCCAGCTCTAACGATTATTCATTCTGATCAACCTGGAGCATGTTTCCTCCTCACACCATTTCCTTATCAGTAGGCAGACAAGAATATACCCTCCTATCTTTTTCTTTTTTAAATGGTATTTGTTAAGCACTGACAATGTGCCAGGCACTCTACTAAGCACTGGGGTAGAGGCAAGCTAATCAGGTTGGACACAGTCCCTGTCCCACATGGGGCTCACAGTCTTAATCCCCGTTTTCCAGATGAGGTGAGTGAGGCCCAGTGAAGTGACGTACCCGAGGTCACGCAGCGGACGGGTAGCGGAGCCAGGATTAGAAACTTCTGACTCCCAGGCCCACGCTCCACCCGTTAGGCCACGCCGCTTTTCTGTGCTGATACGAATGCTGTTACCTAAATCCAGGCTGTGCATTTTAAAAAGATTTCACTGACTTCCAGTGGTCTTTAGAGTCATCTTTCCATTCAGATGATACTGAATTGCCGTGGGATGAATTCCCACTGGAGTAAATGAATGAATCATATTTATTGAGCGCTTACCGTGCGCAGAGCACTGTATTAAGCGCTTGGAAGAGTACAGTGTAATAATAATTATGGTATTTGTTAAACACTTACTATGTGCAGAGCACTGTTCTAAGCGCTGGGATAGATACGGGGTAATCAGATTGTCCCACGTGGGGCTCACATTTTTTAATCCCCATTTTTACAGATGAGGTAACTGAGGCACCTGTTAAGTGACCTGCCCAAGGTCACACAGCAGACAAGTGGCAGAGCCGGGATTAGAACCCACGGCCTCTGACTCCCCAGCCCGGGCTCTTTCCACTAGGCCACGCTGCTTCTCTGTAACAATGGAAGAGACACATTCCAAGAGCTAATCTGTTTACAGGGCTTGCCTCTTCTACTTATTTCACGTGAGTTGATAGAAGACCGGTCCTTTTGCTTGCATAATTTTCTTTCCCTCGTTTGTACTCCGCCGAGCAGTGTTTTTCACCCCTGTCAATTTTAATTGGATAATGGACATCTGGAATTTAGGTTTTGCCTCATATTCATTCGTTTATAGCCAAAGCCACAGTGATACATGAGCCTGGCCGTCCATCTTCTAAAACGGATGCTCCCGTGAATCTAACATCTGGTACCTGTTTGTTCTAGGTGCAGTTTCATTTGTTGTTGAAGACGGAAAACGACAGCGGTCTCCATACAGCAGCTCACCGGAGGAGACAGATGGTGAACGGGAGCCTCAGAATTTGTCAGCCGAGACGTTACAAACTGTTGATTCAGCAAACAGTGGTACGTTTATTAGTACGGCTCGTCGCGTTATCGGTCTGCGCGAAACTCGGCCGTTACTCATTTCTAGGTGAGACGCACGTTTTACGCGGCCCGTGAATGATGCGTAACTAGATCGCTGCCGCTTAGATCTCTCATTTATTTCCTTTTACTATTTAATCAGTTGTATTTATTGCGTGCTTACCGTGTGTAGAGCACTGTACTAAGCGCCTTGGAGACACAACAGAATATAACAGACACGTTCCCGGTTCACAGTGAGCTGACAGTCTGGAGTGGGAGACAGGCATTAAAATGATAGTGATGATAATCATCATGGTATTTAAGTGCTTACTGTGTGTCAAACACTGTTGTAAGCCCCGAGGAATGGCTTAGGTGGCTCTGCCATTTGCCTGCTTTGGGATCCTGGTCAAATCACTTCACTTTCATTCCTTCACGCAGTCGAATTTATTAAGCGTTTAACCGTGGGCAGAGCACTGTCCTGAGAGTTCGGGAAAGAAGAATAACCAATAAACAGTGACGCTCTCCGCCGACAACAAGCTCACAGTCTAGAGGACTTCTCCTTGCCTCCCTTTTCTCATCTGTAAAATGGGGATTCAAAACCTGTCCTCCCTCCAGCTTAAATTGTGAGCCCCACGGAGGACAAGGACTGGGTGTGATCTATCTCGTCACTGTCTTGTATCCCGAAGCCGTTGGACGGCTGGATCGCAGCCCGCCTTTCAGAAGGAGCGGTGTGCTTCCAAATCCTCCTCTGTGGGTCCGGCAGGGGGACTGTGGGGAAGAAAAGCGAGAAACTGCACGCCTCGGGAAGCTAAGGAAGTGGTTATCGACATTTCCCAGAAGACACTGAGATTCGCCGTCAGGAAAACAGTGCTTAGCGCATAGTCAGCACTTAAAAAATCCCGCTATCATTCGTATTGTCATCAGATCTTGTCCGGTTATTCTGGGCTCAAGTCCTACCCTAACCACTTGCAACTTTTTGCTGCAGATCTCTCTTTTGGGTGGTAAAAGCCATTAACGATGAGGGTTAAAGCATTAATAACCCTGAGACACATCCTTATACTTTACTATCTCCGCCTATCCGTAATGTATTTTCATGCCTGTGTCCCCCTGTAGAATGTAAACTCTTTTTGGGCAGGGATTGTGTCTACCAAGTCTACTGTCTTGTACTTCCCCTAAGGGCTTAGTGTAATGTTCCGCACACAGTAGGCGCTCAGTGAGCACGACGGAGTGATCGTTTTCCTCTCCGTCAGTGAAGTTGGTGGAATAAGTTTCCTTCATAGACTCACACGTCACTGTGGTCAGGGAATGTGTCTGTTTATCGTTATATTATACTCTCCCGAGCGCTTAATTCAGTGCTGTGCACACAGCGCTCAGTAAATATGATTGAATGAAGGAATGAACGCTAAACGAATATTTGCCAAACACCTGGATTCCAGGTTTATGGATGGAGGAATTGAGGAGAGTAGACTTATTTTCAGATCCGTTCATGCAAGGTTTCCCCAGACCCAGATATGCCGAAACTCCCAACTCTTTATTGAGAGAAGCGGCGTGGCTCAGTGGAAAGAGCCCGGGCTTGGGAGTCAGAGGTCATGAGTTGGAATCCCGGCTCTGCCACTTGTCAGCTGGGTGACTGTGGGCAGGTCACTTCTCTGGGCCTCAGTTCCCTCATCTGGAAAATGGGGATTAACCGTGAGCCTCACATGGGACGACCTGCTGCCCCCGTATCTCCCCCAGCGCTTAGAACGGTGCTCGGCACATAGTAAGCGCTTAACCGATACCGACATTATGATTATTGATTCCCTGAGGTGGTCTAAGTTCAACCGCAGTTCGAAACTGCGCATCCGTAAGTGAAGGTGGCAGAATTCTCCCAACGAAGATATCATCTAATTTCTGGCCCTGCAGATCTGGAATGTGAAGGAAATCAGAGCGAACACAGTCTTTTCTGCTGATTGGCCGGATGTTGCCAATTCCATTTGCTTGCAAGCTGTTGTTGATTCCATATACTTCCCATTTGCCGTCACTGTGGGTTTTCTGACAAACTGCACGCTTCATGCATACTTATGCTCGCTGTGGCATTCTGTCGTAATCCTCGACAGACAGAACGGAAGGGAGGCAACTAGTCGTGACTTGGAGAATGATTTCCCGAAGCTGTTAGGTGGCTGGGTCGCGGCCATTCTTTTGGAGAGAGCGGTGTGCTTTCCAACTCTCCGGGTGGGTCTGGCAGGGGGATTGCGGGGAAGGAAAGGAAGAAACTACGCGCCTCAGGAAGCGGAGGGAGTGGTTGTCGGCATTTCCCAGTGGCCACTGAGGTTCACTGAGAGGACTTCATCTAGTAATGTTGGTATTTGTTAAGCGCTTACTATGTGCCGAGCACTGTTCTAAGCGCTGGGGTGATGATGATAATGTTGGTATTTGTTAAGCGCTTCCTATGTGCCGAGCACTGTTCTAAGCGCTGGGGTAGACACAGGGGAATCAGGTTGTCCCACGTGGGGCTCACAATCTTCATCCCCAGTTTACAGATGAGGGAACTGAGGCACCGAGAAGTGAAGTGACTTGCCCCAATTCACACAGCTGACAAGTGGCCGAGCTGGGATTCGAACCCATGACCTCTGACTCCAAAGCCCGGGCTCTTTCCACTGAGCCACGCCGGGGAATCAGTTTGTCCCACGTGGGGCTCACACTCTTCACCCCCATTTTCCAGATGAGGGAACTGAGGCCCAGAGAAGTGAAGTGACTTGCCCACAGTCACCCAGCTGACAAGTGGCCGAGCCGGGATTCGAACCCATGACCTCTGACGCCAAAGCCCGGGCTCTTTCCACTGAGCCACGCTGCTTCACCGGGAAAGCTCTGTCCACCTCCGATGTGGAACCTATCCTTTATCATTGAGGGCTCAGACTCCAAAGTCTCTATCTCTGCTTTTTGGACCCTACCAGAGGAAGATTTACCCCCTCCCCCCCTTTCTTTTTGTGGCATCTGTTAAAGTAGTAGTTAATAATTGTATTCGTTAAGTGCTTAAGGGCACTGTACTGATTGCTGACTGGGGTAGATACAAGTTAGTAAGTTTGGACACAGTCCTTTCCCTGCATGGGGCTCACAGCCTCAATCCCCATTTTACAGATGAGGTATCTGAGGGACAGAGAAGTGAAGTGACTTGCCCAAGGTCACACAGCAGACAAGCGGTGGACCGGGATTTGAATCCAGGTCTTTCTGACTCCCAGGCTCTTGCTCTATCCACTACACCACACTACTTCTATGTATATATTTATAGTCACTAAAGGTACACACACTGTGAAAATTTTAGCATTGAAAGTGATGAATAAGAGGAATTTTAAACTAAAAGCTGTACTGCTTGGCACCGATGTGTTGTTTTTTCCTCGAAACGTTTATGAGATTCAAATGCCATCAACACGGAGACTAATTGTTTGATTTCCAAGATGCCCCACTAGGCACGGCCTAGCGGAAAGAGCACGGGCGTGGGAGTCCGAGGACCTGGGTTATAGTTCTGGCTCAGCCACGCGTCCGCTCTGTGAACTTGGGCAGGTCACAACTTCTCTGTGCCTCGGTTTCCTCTTCTGTAAAATGGGGTTTAAATCCTACTCCCTTTTACCTAGCCTGAGCACCATTTTGGACAAGAATCACACGCAACCGGATTATCTTGTTTCTCCTCCAGAGCTTAGTACTGTGCTTGGCAAATAGTAAACACTTAGCATATACCATCATCATCATCATCATAATTATCATCATTGCTATCATTATATGCTCAGGGCCAAGTCCCCTTGAGCACATCTATGTTTTACTCTTAAGAATTTTGTTTGGAAAAGGGAAGGAAACTCAGATTCCACAAAAAATCCTTATACCCAAAGTCTTGTACCTTAGGAGTTGATTAATCAGAGAGTGAAAAAACCTCCCATATATCTCAATCTGATTAATTAATAATCAGATTAATACTTTGGCTACAAGGATTTTTTGTGGAATTTGAGATTCCTTCACTTTTCCAGACAAAATTCTTGAGAGTAAAATATAGATGTGCTCAAAGGGAACTTGGCCCTGAGCATATATTGATTCTTTCATTCAGTCGTATTTTTTGAGCATTTAGTGTGTGCAGAGCACTGTACTGAACGACTGGGAGGGTACAGAAGAACAATAAAAGAGACATATTCTCTGCCCCCAGCGAGCTTCCCTTCAAACCAGCTGATGGGGTTCTGCACTGGGACGCTTCTGCCTTGTACTGGACTCGAATGATGAGTTCGTAAGAATGTCAGACAGGGTCAGATGGGTCAGCCAGCCAAGAAGGAGGCTCAGAGGAACAGTCTGATGGTTGCCCTCATTCATTCGATTCATTCAGTCGTATTCATTGAGCGCTTACGATGCGCGGAACACTGTACTAAGTGCTTGAGAGAGGACACTGTGACAATCAACAGACACGTTCCTCGCCCACCACCGGCTTACAGACTAGAGGGGGAGACCAACATTAATATGATTAAATAAGGGGGTTCCTTCTGATAACTTCTCTTGGACCATGAATCGTAAGCGGGGTTTATCATTGGGATTTATTGAGCCCTCACTGTTTGCAGAGTACAGAGTGCCTGGCATGTAGTAAGCACTTCACAAGGACCGTAATTACTATTAGGATGGCAGATATGTTCCCTGCTTGCAATAAGCTTAATGGTCTAGAATCAGTCCTAAACCCTCTCACGATCCTTTAACCATCTTCACCTTTCAGTCTCATGACCCATTATGGACTTCTTGCCCATTAACCACCTCATCATCATCCACTGGTCATGCTCCTTACGTGCTTACCTGGTGCTGAACACTGAGCTAAGCGTGCGAGATCCAAACTGAACACTTCAGTATCCCTTCTGGGGTTTCCTGCTTGCACGTCAGATTCCCTGTGTTTTGCCAAGAAATATTTTGTTGGATCGGCGCATTCCGCAGTCATCTATAAAAAGAACATTATCAGACAGTCCCTTAGCATTTATAGAGTTCTCTGTGAGGGTGAAGCTTTGTACTGAGAGCTTGGGAGAGCTTATCAGACAAAAGCACATATTCCCAACCCTCCAGAAACTCACATTTTAAAGGGGGAGACAGACAGAGGTTGGCTTGGGACCCTTCTGCCAAATAATTCCAAATACTTTCACACCTATCATGATTTTATCCCCGCACTGAAAAATAGGAAAGGGAACAGGAATTCTCCTTCTTTATTGACACACAGAAAGGCTGAGTTACTTGCAGAGGCTAAATCCAGATTTAGCTGCTGCGAAATACAGGTTCAAGTGTAAATACGATGATGAATACACCCTTATAAATGTTTCCATGTCCTAGAAAACATTCGTAGGATAAAGAACCATGGAAGAAGAAATCTGGGTGCCATAATCCAATTAGTATGACTTGCACTCTGATAAAGCAATTAGCAGTTTCCGTTATTTTGCTGGCTAGCTTGCGTATTTAAAGATTTATGATTCTGTTTTCTTGTTGCGGCACAGCAGTGACGGCAAAATCTTGGTATTTTGGGTTTCGGTGAGGTTTTGATATTTCATTTATGTACCCCAAAATCCACCGTGAGAATTAAGGCCTTGCAACAGAAGCCTGCTACCACTGAGTAACAAGGGGAACATTTCCGGTGGATTAAGAAATGGGAAATTATCAAAGGAATTATGTGGAAAAAGAAGCATTACGTGTCTGGGATACATTTTCCTAGCCATCTATTTTCAGAAAATTAAGTGAGATTTGTAGGAAAGGTGGACGGGTAGAATAATAGGTTTGCATACAGACTAAATTTACTTCAGCAGTTATTATAATGCTTCTATTTACATAATGTCATCCAAACATAAAGCAATCTAATTCAACCTCACTGATATGCTAATGCCGGGGGCCAGAAGATAATTTCTGGTAGATCGATAATACAGAGCAATGGCTTTATTTGTCTTTTTCTCTATGGGCTACGGATTTCATAACCTTGTCGAATAGTGGGGTGCTTAAAAAAAAAAAAGGGTGACCAGTAAAACGTTGAATCCAACTCCATCCATGAGAAGCTAGGTCAAGCCAGGTCCTGTGATCCAAGGCCGCTCGATGACGTTGGTTGGCTCGGGGTTAGGAGTATTTCCCAGGAGGCTAAATTGAACCCTATCTGCCGTGCACAAGCCATCGTTGTGTTGTCAATCATGATGGTGAAGAGAAAGTTCAATAGGACCGAGCCTTTTACGCAGCACTGCTTTACTGAGTTGGGGTTGAGGACAGAGTTTACTTTTCATTCATTCTTGAATTTACTGAGGGCTTAGTGTGTGCAAAGCACTGTACTAAGTGCTTCGCACGAACAGTGATGTGACAAGGAGCAGATTTAGGGCCTGGATAAAATTTTCAGAGCCACCCAAACCATTGAGTACTTGCTGGACCGAAGTATCCTATCCTCTTTTAAGATCTACAAACACAGCAGCCTTCATTTGCTACCCGTCTCTGGTTTGTGAAATGTGGCCACGTTTAAGCCACATTGTGGTTCTGTGATTCTGGACTTGGGCACATTAAATAGAAGTTAAAGATACGGTCTCTGCCCTCATCAAGCTTGCAGTTTAAAGAGGGAGATAGAGAGGGAGAGAGGTCAGGGCTGGAGAGGTAGATCTGGGGATCAGCGGCATAGAGGTGGAAGTTGGAGTCATGGGAGTGAATTAGTTCTCAGGGGATCGAAACTATTGAGAATGGACGGTGGGATTTCAAGACCAGAAAGCTGAGAAGTAGTGAGGCAGAGCCTTCCGGAGACAGTCGCAGGTTAGGAGTACTTGGAAATGGGGAGGAAATTTGGTCGACGGATTTGAAGGGAAAAGGAGTTTTTTCCATTGGTAAGATAGGGCTAAAGCAGTGGATCAGAGACAGGAGATTTGAGATGGAGGTACTGTTAGAAGGCTAGATTGGGAGGAGTAAAGGGTGGGAGCTAAGGTGTTAAAGGAGAACAAAGCAGTTAGGTAAGATGGAGAGAGTTGGTGGAATCAGTGCTTAACAAATATAATTAGTATTATAATCAAATAAACTGTTGAATTGGAGAGGCAATTTAATTTTAGAAATCAGTGATGCAGATTCCGATGAATTAATTGTATCTCACTTAGAGAAACCACTGTCCCATGAAGGGCCTCATTGAATTTTGACAATCTGAAACAGCGAGGCCCAGGGGATTAAGCACAGGCCCGGGAGCCAAGGACCTCGGTTCTAATCCTTGCTCCACCGGTTGTCTGCTGTGCGACTTCGGCAAGTCACTTTACTTCTCCGTGCCTCGGTTTCCTCAGTGTAAAATGGGGATTCAAAACCTGTTCTCCCTCTCACTTGACTGTGAGTCCCATGTGGGTCAGGGACTGTGGCCCGCCTGGTTAACTTGTACCTACCCCAACACTTAGAACAGCGCTGGCCACATAGTAAGTGCTTTACAAATGCTAAAAACTAAACACCTTCAAGTCACGAGGAAGAGTTTTTTTGAGACGCAGAGAGAAGTAAATAGCGTTGGAAGTTTTTGAGAGCCATGATTTATTTTGAATGGGATTTTAGAAGTTAATCCAGGCAGCAAAGTGTAGGAGAGACTGTGGTCCAGGGGCTATAGATTGCATAGTATTCTGCACAAAGTAAGCATTCACTGAGGCAGATACGGCAGTCTAGCCTGAAAAGTGCAAGGATTTGAACCAGATGAGTGACGGTTTGTGACTGGCTATAAAGGATAGGTCTGGAAATATTGTTGAGAAAATGCTGGAGAAGCAGCGTGGCCTAGAGGATCCAGAAGGAGGACTCGGGTTCTAATTCCGCCTCTGCCACTTGTCTGCGATGTGACCTTGGGTAAGGCACTTCACTTCTCTGTGCCTCAGTGACCTCATCTGTAACACGGAGATTGAGACTGTGAGCCCATGTGAGATATGGACTGTGTCCAACCTGTTCAGCTTATATCTACCCCAGCGTTTAGTACAGTGGCTGGCACGTAGTGAGCACTGAATAAATAATATAAAAAAAGAAGATTTGGCTGGATTCAAGGACAGGTAGAATGTGAAGGGTGAAAGGCAGCGAGATGTCAAAGATAACATCATCACTGCCAGCTTGAGGGACAGGAGGGTGGTGCTGTTTTTAATCCTGAAGGAAAAGCTTCAAAGAGGAGTACGTTTGGAGCGAAGTTGAGGAATTCCATTTGTCATATTTAAGATGGCAGGCAGGTGGTCACCCATGTAGAGATGGCCCGGAAGCAAGAGGAAATCTGTGATTGTAAAGCAGAGAAAGGATGACTTTTATCCAAGTGGATTGGTGATTTGTTTTCAAAAATTGCACTTGCCTATTTAAAAAAAGTTCTAACTAATTTTAGGGGGAATTTTGTTATCGTTCGTAGTGTTTTATAATCCAAATCATGCCCGTTTTGATTAAGTCAATTCATTTTTGTAAATCAGGAGGCTGTCAACTCTTTTCAACCCTTATGTTACGTCAGTGCTTTAAATGACACTCAAGCGTTCTGTAGATTTTCATGTAATCCCAAAGGTCACTATCCTAAAAGCGGAGTGGGTTTTACTTTCAGCGGGTGGGCTCGGAACATAAATCTGAAAATTCTGGTGAAAGGAAAGAAAGTGCTGCAAAGTAATCCAGTCTTGGAATTGAATTCGTTCTTTCCAGTCATCATTGAGTATTTGGAAGAAGTAATTTAAAAGATGGATATGCACACAAATCTTGTACAATCGGATGAAAATGATAGTTTTGCTTTCATGCCTTGCTAAGATGAAAGCAGGAAGCCTGTTGCTCCCGAAACAGAGCGCCCGCTGAGTTGAATAAGCTGAGTGCTATTGAGAAGGCTCTTGTGATTTTTTTTTTTCCTTAACAATCTCCCAATTTCCCTAATTCGCCATTCCAATGAGCATTCTTTTGAAACCCAATATTCGTTAATATATGTAACCCCGTGCTGCATAAATTGCCAAAACCTCAACAGTTCAAACGATGGAAGTCAGTGTCAGACTCGAAAAAATAATGGTACGCCGGGGTGCAGGGCAGAAGGATGCGGGATTCCCCTGACACTGTAATCAGGGGACCAGTCCCCAGACAAACCACTGTATCGCCCCAGCTGCGTGAGATATATTTGCTGTCTGGATGAGAGAATTCATCATCAGCTGTGGGTATTCAGGGGAAGTTTGGAGGGAAATATAGAGGGAAGAATCAGATTTCCTGGAAGAGATAGGTTTTTAGTAGATCTTGGAAGAAGGGGAAGCAGCATGGTGTAATGGGTAGCGCTTGGGCCTGGGAGTCAGAAGGTCATGAGTTTTCATCCCGACTCCGCCACTTGTTTGCTGCATGACCATGAATAAGTCACTTCATTTCTCTGAGCCTCAGTTCCCTCATCTGTAAAAAGGGGGAATGAGACCGAGCCCCATTTGGGACAGGGACTGTGTCCAGCCTGATTTGCTTGTTCCCACCCCAGTGCTTTAATACAGTGCCTGGAAAACAGTAAGGGCTTAACAAATACCATAATTGTCATCATTATTATGGGGCGAGGCAGTGGTCTGCTGGATGCAAAGTGGGAGGGAGTTCGAGGCAGGAGGAAGCACATGTGAGCTAGGCATGTACAATGCATGGCTTCATAATCATTGTAACTGGAGAGGTTTTAGTGTCATTTTGCTCCTAAAGCTAATGGCAGCTATCTTTTTATGTGTTGTTTACAAATTTACTGAAAGCTTCAATTGTTTCAGTTTATGGAGTGCCTAGAGGAAATCCAGATAATTTAGCACATCCCTTGCCTATTTTCATTTCATTATCGCATAGGGTGGAAGTAAATGGGTATGGGCCGTTTCCCACACCTGAAAAATCCAGCAATCCATTAAAAAAAAAAAATTGGGCACTGAGGCTTCCTCTGACTTCTCCTTAAGTAGCACTCGTGTGTGTGTGTGTGTGTGTATGTACATATATTATAACATATATTTATTTTAACATTATTTTAAATATTTGTATATACAAACACACTTAATACATAGGCTCAGTTTATTTTGACAGTATTGTAAATGTTTTAATGTTTGTCTCCACCATTAGAATATAAACTGTTGCAGGGCAGAGAATGTGCCGCTTCATTATTCTGGACTTCCTGGACATTATTCTGGACACTGTGAAAGTTAGAGGAAAACATTGGGGAGGGAAGATGAGAGATTCACTCTTGGACATATTAAACCTGAGGTGCCTGGGGGCACATGATAATAATAACGGTGCTTGGTAAGCACTTACTATGTGCCAAGCACTGTTCTAAGCGCTGGGATAGAAACAAGTTTCTCAAGATGGACACAGTCCCTGTCCGGCACTGGGATCACACTCTTAATCCCCATCTTTTACTGATGAGGTAACTGAGGCACAGAGAAGTGAAATGACTTGCTCAGGGTCGCACAGCTGACAAGTGGTGGAGTGGGGATTAGAATCCATGACCTTCTGACTCCCAGGCCCGGGCTCGATCCAATATGCCACGCTGCTTCCCACAGCGCCATCCTTTCCCTTTCCAGGGCATTTTGGACAATTGACTGCTTTCCTCAAGTGGTAGTCTTGGTTTTTCAGCCAGCTGGTTGAGAGCCTAGGAGCTCCTAACAAACAATTTTAAGGACGCTCGGTATTTGAATCGCGCCCTCCTGTCAGAAATTTCCAAGCGTTTCGCAAATTGCGATCGGTGAATTTTCGAAACTTCCCTTTCATTCATTCGTTCAGTTATATTTATTAAGCACTTACTGTGTGCAGGGCACTGTACTAAGTACTTGGGAATATATGATATAACAATAAACAGTAACATTCCCTGCCCACGACGAGCTCACACTGTAGGAACTGACCCTCTGAAAGAACTACAGTGGCGTTCCCAAGGTCAGTAAGCTACCCAGTCAACAAAATCTACTCTAAACTAGCAGCAGCGTAGGGGGCCCTGGGTCCTACAGAGGCCGAAGACAGCCAGTACGTTGTCTTTTTTATAACTAACCAGAAAGGAAAGCGTTTTTATTCCAGGGATTTGGCAAAGGTTACGGATTTGCAATCACACTGGGACATTTAAAAAATATACAAACAGAAAATGTGGTTCAGACAGGCTCAACTGGCTAATTACACTTAAAACAATCCTTGAATAGTTTTCACAATGGTTCAGCTTCCGAATTCAGCTAGTACAAAAGTTGCTGTGGTTCTGCTTCCATTTCACTAGAGCCAGCCTGTCTTGTTTTACCGCTCCTCACATCCAGAGCTAAGGGAACACACGCATTTGTTCGAATAAACAGTCCCCAGTGACTTAGATCCCCTTGGAATCAAACAACATACATCCAATTCACCGTAATCCTGTCGACCCATTCTCTTTCAGCCCTCTGTTCTTCAATTTCATTCTGCCTTTGCGTAGTTTTCATTTGCCCTTCCTGTGTTATTTCAGGTCTTGTGTAAAACGATCGAGTGTGTGTTTTCAGGATGACTTAACATCTCTGAAATCTTCACCTAGGAGATTGAGAGCAGGCGTTCTAATGAAGACGATTAATCTTTTTTTTTTTTCCCCAACTCTAGGATCACCAAACGACTTTACAGCAGTGAAAGTATAGAGAATATAATAATCATGATTGGGGTATTTGTTAAGCGCTTATTGCGTGTTACACATTGTACTGAGCACTTGGGTGGTTACAAGATGATCAGGTCCCACATGGGGCTCACAGCCTGAGACGGAGGGCGGACAGGTATTGAACCCCCATTTTACAGATGAGGTAACTGAGGCACAAAGAAGAAGCGACTTGCCCGAGGTCACACAGCAGGCAAGCGGCAGACCCGGGATTAGAACCCAGATCTTTCCGGCTCCCAAGCCCGTGCTCTATTCATTAGGCCATGCTGCTTCTCAACCCACTTAGCACCCCTGAGGCTGCAGGGCTTTTGACAGGTATTTACATGAATCACTTCTACAGTCAAAGCCAAGATGAATAATGGAAAGCTCCTCGGATAAAGCAGCGACAGGGTGCTGTCAGATATCTACACTTGCTTTCTCTGAACACGGGGAACGCTGTGGAAATGCCACAGGCTTTCAAAGCTACCCTCTTCAAAAAGAAAAAAAAAAGGGCTGCTACTGGCAGCTGTTCAGGAAATCTCATTGATGTCACCATTTGGCAAAATCCTAGCAGAACCTAAGTCCTCCGAAGTAGAGAATTTCATTAAATGAAGCGGGCCTAGAACCAAGGCGGCTTCAGATGACGAGAGATCAGGAGAAACATGCCTTTTGCTGCATTTCAAGAGTAGGAAAAGAACAGGAAGCATCATCAAAGTACGTTCGGGGCGTTTGCAAACCTTATCAAAGCATTTGACAACTTCTGCAGGCTTGAACTCCGACAGCTACTCCGGCAACTACTAAAAGAGTTTTGCAAAACTACCTCAGAGTCCTTATCGAGATTCTACAATTACTCCACGGTAATGTGGCTGGTTGTGTGAGAATTAAAGAAGCCTGGAATGGGCTATAGATCAGGTCTAGTCTGATTCAATATATTCTGCCCTTCTTTTTCTTTTTTCTTTACTCCGTTTCCTCCGCTGCCTTTGTTTCCTCTTTTTTTTTTCCTGTGGGAAAATACTTCCAGAGACAGGGATTACTTCAGGAAATAAAAACTACACATATTTTTTTTTTTCTGGGACTCTTATTGTATGATGAAGGTGCTCAGAAAATCTTTCCTTCCAAACTTTGGAGATAAGGAATATAGCTTAAAGTTTTTCTTGGTTTGTTTTTTTTTCCAGAAAAAGAAGAGAATGTTTCAAATTTCCAAGTCTGGTTTTCTCTGGAGATTAATAGTGCAGCTTCACCACCAGAAAAAACACTTGAAGTAAAATGTGCCGCTCTGGTAAGATACATGAAAGTGTTCAAAATTGGTACTTTATACAAGTAAATCTTACTTTCATTTTAAACACGGTTTCTGAAAATGTGATCTTGCCCATTATTGTGGTTAATATTATTATGGTATTTGTTAATTCCATTTGGCTGCACCCAAGATCTAAGTTTTTTAGGGTTTTTTTAATGGTATTTGTTAAGCACTTACTTTGTGTCAAACACCCTTCTAAGTGCTGGGGTAGATACAAGCTAATCAAGTCGAAGACAACACACAGAGCATTGTAACAAGGAGATTGATGAACAAATTTTTCCCTGGTTCCCCATGATACAAGCATACAGGGCAGGTGCAACCTGATAATAATAATGTTGGTATTTGTTAAGCGCTTACTATGTGCCGAGCACTGTTCTAAGCGCTGGGGTAGACATAAGGGAATCAGGTTGTCCCACGTGGGGCTCACAGTCTTAATCCCCATTTTACAGATGAGGGAACTGAGGCACAGAGAAGTTAAGTGACTTGCCCACAGTCACACAGCCGACAAGTGGCCGAGCTGGGATTCGAACTCATGAGCCCTGACTCCAAAGCCCGTGCTCTTTCCACTGAGCCACGCTGCTTCTCTAAGCACACCTGAATGGTGTGATGGTCTAACCCAAGCTTTTGCCAGATCAGCCCTGTCTCTCCCTTGGCAGGGAACCATAAATCCTTTCTTATCTGGGTTGAAAATGAGCAATTAACTCTGAATGAATTTTGATGGTCTCCCTGGCCACATTTTTTGTCAAGCTTTGGGAAGCAGTGTGGCTTAGTGGGAAGAGCGCGGGCCTGCGAGTCAGAAGGCCCGTGACTCCGTCACTTATCTGCTGGATGACACTTCAAGTCACTTCACTTCTCTGTGCCTCAGTTCCCTCATCTGAAAAATGGAGATTCAATGCCTGGTCTCTCTCCTCCTGACTGTGAACCCCAAATTGGTCTAATTATCTACATAGTAACAAAACGTTAGCTGGCAACTTCCTCAAGGAACTACTTTGGAAAAAACGTTTTACTGAAATTATTCTTCAGTGTGGCTGAACCTGATTGGGACTCTTGGTACTGATCAGTCTGTGTCCAATTTAATTCCCAGGCCCATGGTGTAAAACACTTTCGAGGTGCCGACAACTGTCGCTGTTTTCATAATGCCCAAAATGGTTAACTTGTTTTCTCAAAATAGCTCCCACCAACCTCTGACATTGAGGATTAGAAAATGAATTCAGTTTAGATACCATGTTCTTGATAAAACTGAATTTCGGGTGTAAAAGTGATTTCTAGAGTCATTTAATTCTCCTCACAGGCTTGAAATAGGACCTAACCCAAAAGCAGACAGATGGTAGCGAGATTTATTTGTGAAAGCTCCTTTCAGTCTTCAAAAATGCCCTGAGTGATGGCATTCCATTCTGATTTGTGTTTTCTAGCATGTTCAACATGTAAGATCTTCATTTTGCCTTGAAACGAACTTAGAAGAAATTTATGAGGCGGATTCATTTAATAGAAGGCATTTCCTTGGTTTACTAAACTATCTGCTTCCTCCCACCTGGCCTTTTTGAAGAGGAATCATGTAGTTATAATAATAGTAAGGATGATGGTATTTGTTAAGCGCTATGTGCCATGCACTGTTCTAAGCACTGGGGGGAGATACGGGATAATCAGGTTGGCCCACGTGGGGCTCACAGTCTTAATCCCCATTTTACAGATGAGGGAACTGAGGCACAGAGAAGTGAAGTGACTCGCCCAAAGTCACCCAGCTGCCAAGTGGCAGAGCTGGGATTAGAACCCACGACCTCTGACTCCCAAACCCTAGCTCTTTCCACTAAACCTCGCTGCTATTTTCAAGTTTTCCAAAAACACTGACAATTTGTCTCCTAATATATGCACCATTCATTAGGGAACTATCAATCCAAACGTTTGGAAGCTTCGAATTAGTAATTGGCCTTCTCCACTAACCACAGTTGTTTATTTTGTATCAACAGCATTTTAGGAGACAGTGCTAACTATTGAAAACACTTTACCCTTCCACCGAGCCTAATTTTATGAAAGATACCTGAAGCCGGAGGCATAATTGAGCAGTTATCTGTAAATTAGAAAGTTTCATTTTCTTTGACAATTCCTTTGTGTGTTTTTTTTTTTTAATCAATGCTTTATCTGTGGCATTTTCAATGTTAGGTGACTGGAAATGTGAAAATTGCAAACTTCCACTGACCTTTAAAGTGATCCTGTAAAAGCAAATAATGGGTCGGACATATTTCACTGGACCAGTGCCTGTCCTGAACAATTATTACTTTGCAGTCATCTGTAATATTATTCTTTGGCCACTATATCATCTTTCCTTTTACACCCAAAAGAGAGTGAGGGAATTTGCGTTTACAATTCCTAGAGTAATTCTGAAGATTTCAGGGTACGCTGCATTTCTCATTATTGATATTTCATAATTATTACAACTTGTCTAAATGAAATACGCTGAAATAGTTGAGAGCTGCCTGTGGCTCGATTCAGACTTGCTCTAGGATTTCAAGGCAACACAATGTACAGGAGAGATTCACATTCGTATGTTAAAGTTATATGTGAAGTTTTTTTGAAGCTGAAAAGTAATAATGGATTTACTTCCAATCACCAGGAATTGGAAATTCCAAAGTACCCTAAATAGGTGTAATGAGATTTTTTTTTTTTTTTAACCTCAGCTTCAGTGACATGCTTCTCTCCTGATTCTCCTCCTATCTCTCGGGCCACTCATTCTCAATCTCTTTTGTGGGCTCCTCTTCTGCTTCCCACCCTCTAACTGTGGGGGTCCTTCAACGTTCGGTCCTGGGTCCCCTTCTAGTCTCCAAATACACCCAACTCCCTTGGAGAATTCATTCACTCCCATGGCTTTCCCACCTCCAGGTGGATGATTCCCAAATCTTCATCTCCAGCCCTCATCTCCCTCCCTCTCTGCATGCAGTCTTGCATCTCCTCCTGCTTTCAAGACATCTCTACTTGGATGTCGCACCGACACCTCAGATTTAACATGTCCAAAACAGGATTCCTTATCTTCCAACCCAAACCCTGTCCTCCCAAGGCTTTCACTGTAGACGTGTCTCATAAGCCCATAACTTTGGTTTTACCCTTGACTCTTCACTCTCATTCAACCCACGTAATTCCATCTGACACTAAATCCACGACGTTGCTAAAACCCACCCTGTCCTCTCCATCCAAACTGCTACCTTATTAATCCAAGCATTTATCCAAGCCTACGTTGATTAATGTATCAGCCTCCTTGCTGACCTCCCTGCCTCCTGCTACTATTTCACATTAAGGGGTCAGTTGAGGTCTTGCCGTGTTGAACGGTAACTATTTTACAGAGAAAGAGAAGCAGCGTGGCTTAGTGGAAAGAGCCTGGGCTTGGGAGTCAGAGGTCATGAGTTCGAATCCCAGCTCTGCCACTTGTCAGCTGTGTGACTGTGGGCAAGTCACTTCACTTCTCTGGGCCTCAGTTCCCTCATCTGTAAAATGGGGATGAAGACTGTGAGCCTCACGTGGGACAACCTGATGACCCTGTATCTCCCCCAGCGCTTAGAACAGTGCTCTGCTCATAGTAAGCGCTTAACAAATACCAACATTATTATTATTATTTTAGGCTTTAAGTAACTCAGTGCAGAACACAGCATTTGTAGGTGGTGATAATGGTGTTATTCGGTCTAAAGTCCCCCTCTAGACTGTAAGCTTGTGGTGGGCAGGGAATTTGTCTGTTGTTATATTATACTCTCCCGAGTGCTTAGCGTACAGTGCTGTGCCCACAGCAAAGCGCTCAGATCCGATGGAATGAAGGAATTTCGGTGGATCTGCGTAAAGCCAATTTACAAAGTGCACACGGGCTATTTATAGTGCCTCCTTGGGAAAACCAGAACCCTATCATAGTGGGAGGATACTTGAAGGAATGCCGGTATTAAACGCCAATCGCGATGACGTGGAATAGTACTAAAGCCAAGTACGGTAACGGGATTGCTGTACCGTAACATTTTCATTTCAGTTCATTCTGGGAAAATCCTCGGACACTGTAGGAACTGAAACTTATTCTCTGTTTATTCTGCGATTCTAGGATACCATCGGCATTGAAATTCCCATCACTAATCCAACAGATGAAGTTCTTCATTTTGATGTGCTATTAATGGACACTGCCCTCAATGGAGCCACCAAATTAATGATAAAGCCAAAAGAAACAGTTGCCTATGTAGCAGAATATTCCCCAGCTATGACAGGCTATTCAGATGGAAGGTAGGATTCGGTCCTTTATTAGCATACAGTTTTAAGAATGTCTTTGCCTCCTCATGTTGAACTGTTTTTACATGCATTATTTAATATTTAAATTACAGATGATATTTTGTGGTTACGAAGTATTTTAGTAGTACCTTGTGTCAATTAGTGTAAGACATTTCATCTTTTTAAACACGGTCTTGAACTTTTAATGGGCTGTTTCCAGTGGGTGATTTTGTCGTGCCATGAAGAAGACGACTCAAGGCTTCGGAACAAAAAGGGAATAGAACTAAAATTACTTCGGCAAGAACAGAAGGAGAATCCTTCAGCCCCAGTTATGGAAATCCATTTCCTTTCACAATTCACCACTACATGCATTCATTGTTCTATCCATCAACATGTGACCTAGAATGGATTTAATAAGCCTGTATTTACACCCAGTTCAGGGTGGTATTTATTCCATTGTGTGACAGGGACCATTACTAAATCCCACCTGGGTATTCTTTCCCAGTAATTATAATAATTGTGGTATTTGCTAAGCACTTACTATGTACCAGATACTGCACTAAGCGCTGGGTTAGATGCAAGGTAATCAAGTTGGATGCAATCCATGTCCCACATGAGGCTCCCAGGCTTAATCCCCATTTTACAGATGGGGTAACTGAGGTCCTGAGAAGGGAAATGACTTGCCCAAAGTCACAAAGTGGACTGGCAAAGCCAGAACTAGTACCCAGATTCTTCTGCTTCCCAGGCCTGTGTTCTATCCACTAGGCAACTCTTACACTTTAATTCTACTAATGATCGTCTTTTAGATGTTACTGGGAAAACATGAGTTGTAAAATATGACTTTACTTATTTTTGAATAGTGAGAACAAGAATGCACTTTCTCAACAGACTGGCTTGTCGAAGCCTTTTTTTCCTCTGTGTTTTCCACCTGATGAAAAATATCCATTCTAGAGACAAGCTATAGAGCTGCTGTTCAAGACATACACATCAGAAGAATGGCTTCTTGTTATGGAGGAGTTCGTTTTTACCGTTATTTACCCAATGTGCTTTTAATCACGCTTCAAATGTTTTAACATGTTTACTCTTATTTAATCGAATGACAAAGTGATTGCATTTTCTGTAAGTGAGAAAAATAACCAAATGCATTTATAGGAAGTCTCGATTGTGTGATGATGTCCTGTCACCAAAGCACATACGGCAACTCTCACCCAGTAGCAAATAATTTACTGGACTTTATTGGCCTTGATATTTTTGGAATATGGAAAAGCGCTAGGGAAGGAAACAGTATTTGGTACAGAATATATTTCTCAAACTTCATGAAAGTTTTAGATTGCTTTTTTATTTTTGAAGGATTAATGCTGTTTCATTCTTTAACAATATTATTAACATTAACAGTGGATGATTAATAATGTAACATCATTATTAATTATTGTTATTGTACTCTCCCAAGTGCTTAATAGAGTGCTCTGTACACAGTAATTGCTCAATTTATACGACTGACTGACTAAACATTTAATAGGAAATGGTATACGGGTGCTCTTTGAGAGGAAAGGGAACAAAAATACTTCCTTCTCATAAGGCAGATTTACATTTTCGGATGACCATATGCTATTGTTTCATACTAGCGTTCAAAATGACTACATTTCTGAGATTGTTTACAGAGCAGAAGGACGTATTTTGAAGCTTTTTAAAAAATGGACTAAAATTTCATGACAAATTCAAAATAACAAATTTTAAGCTGCTAAGGGTTCCAGTGATGTTGAGAAATGAAGTATTTACTTGAAGCTATTTTTCATAAATTTCTATTCCTAATGACGCTTAGTTTGTTAAGATCTTACCATGTGTCAAGCACCGTTCTAAGAGCTTGGGTAGATACAGGTTCATCGGGTTGAACACAGTCCCTATCCCATTTGGAGCTCACAAATGGGAGAGGCGTAGAATACATCTACTTTTTCTTTGGGTAAATCCGCAGAGCGGTGGGATAGATTAAACCTGGCCTCACTTTCAATTGTTCTATTCCTGCAGTATCATTTTCCAGTCAGACGTGGTTGGAGAATTCTGGTATGCACTGAAACTGACCGCTAAGAAGCCAACCCCAATGAAAATGCCAGAGTTACAATGTGATCTTGGAAAGTAAGTAGGGTGACACGTCCAATACCTTCAAATTCTGCTAAGACATCACACAACTTTAATTTATAATAGAAGCCCTCCTGGGAGGGTGGGTGAAGCCAGAGAGGTGGCTTTATCAATTTGCCTTTAAAATAGCTTCCAAAAACCCCAGATTCAGATTTACTTCGTACATAAATTTCTTGGTGGATAAGTAAATGTTGAAGTGGTGGGGCGGGTAAAGAAGGTTTTCCACCCCGCGCTAATCAAGTTGGACACAATCCCTATCCCACGTGGGGCTCATAGTCTTAATCCCCATTTTACAGATGAACTAACAAGCACAGAGAATTTAAGTTGTCTGCCCCAGGACCCTCAGCAGAGAGGTACAAGCTTGTGGTGGGCAGGGAATTTGTCACTTTATTGTTATATCGTACTCTCCCAAATGCTTAGTACATTGCTCTGCACACAGTAAGCGCTCAATAAATACAATCGAATGAAAGTGGCGGAGCCGGAATTAGAACCCCAGGCCCGTGCTCTGTCCACAATCCCAGTCATGACTTGTTTCCACTAGACCACAGTTTATTGGTTTAGAGCCTGGTAACTTTGTTAGGTTTGTGAACAGTAAGTATATAACGCTGGATAGATTTCTGCCATTCAATCTTTGGGTTGAATTGGACCGTTTTAAAAATAACATGCCAGATTTGGTTCTAAAACAGAATTTACAACAGAATCGCAGACGGAATGGTGGAATATAATGTGAAAGTTGAAGTTAAATAGAAGCTATTTAATGCGGTAAAGTATTACTGCATGTCAGCTCGGTTTTTCTTTGGGGGAGACTGGTAAGTGTCCTGAATTTCTTGAACAATACAAGAGGTAGTCAGTCACTCATAGGTCCTCAACTATGTTTTCTTTCTTCAGGTGGGTTGTTCAGATGATTCCCTTGGTTAATCGTACACATGAAACCCTAGAATTGGAATTTGTCAATAGTAATCCTGGGAATTTTTTGGTAGAAATCAAGCAGAAGGTAAGTTTATTCAGAAAATAAATGCCCTTCCTTTGATAAGCACTAAATAAAGGTCCTAATGCCTAGCACAATCCTAGACAGTCTGCTCTCCGTCAAGAAATGATGGCATTCATTCATTCAGTTGTAGTTATTGAGTGCTTACTGTGTGCGAAGCACTGTACTAAGCACTTAAAATAACAACAATAATGATTTATGATTCTGTGGGGGGTGGTGATGGGGGAAAAACCATTTTACCTTTGTAACAAAATGGGATGTTGGGATATGGTGTAACCATTTAAAGGTTTACTAATCAAAGCGAAGCCTTCTTTAGACATTTTTACATTTCCAGTCAATCTCTAAATAGCACTGTATTTATTTGAGCGCTGAGTACAGTGCTCAGCACATAGTAAGCACTCAATACCATTGATTGTTATGGACATCAACCTTGCGTTATCGGGTCAGTATTCTGTTTCCGACAGTAGCAACGAGACGCTTGGAAGAACCCATGGTAGTTGGCCTCACTTGACACACTCGTTCCTCAAAAGTCTCCAATGGCTCCTCTCTTCCGTCCAGCAAAAACTCTCCACAGTTTGCCTCGAGGCTCACCTCCTACTCTTCCATTCTATCCTGTCGGTTCTCCTGAGCCAAATCCCCTCGTTCGTGCTCTCTCCTTGGCTTAGGACACCACCCCCTTCAATCAGTGGTATTTATTGAGCGCTTTCTGTGGGCTGAGCACTGTTCTAGGTGCCTGGGAGAGAATACAGTCGAGCTGTTAGAAGGACATAGTACCAATTTACGAGGCGTCTTGAGGGGCAAGACGGCCATTAAAATGAATTATAGATAAGGAAACTAGCAGAGTATCGGGCTACATGTATAGATGTTGGAGTGGGATGCCTTTATTGAGCACTTACTGTGGGTAAAGCACTGTACAGTACAATGAAAATTAATAATCACTTGTCTGTTTATTGTACTCTATTGTACTCGCCCAACCAGTACAGTGCTCTGTTATTACTACAGATTGATTGATAGATGGAAGAAGAGACAGGTAATAATGTCTTTGGTTCCTAAGCAGGTGCATTTAATGACAAAACGCCCAGGCACTTAACCTGATTTTCACAGGCACAGTGTTAAAAAGGTGGTCTCAGCGACGCATACCCACCTGCATGTGACCTCACCATCCGGAGTGGTAACTCTGAACATGAAGGATAGCTAAATATATATGCTAGCGGGATTTTTTTTTTAAGATGCATATTTCAAAGTTTATCATTTTAAAATGTTAGGGTATGTAAAGGGCTTTATTTTTCCAGTATTCATCTCTCTGTGGCTGCTCGGGAAACACTTCCCACTGTATATGAATGAATGAATGAATCAATAATGATGATATTTTAAGTGCTAACTATGTGTTAATCGCTGTTCTAAGCACTGGGGTAAGCACTAGCTAATCAGGTCGGACCCGGTCCCCATCTCACGTGGGGCTCACAGTCTTAATCCTCATTTTACAGATGAGGTAACTGAGGCAGTTAGGAGAAGTGAAGCGATTTGCCCGAGGTCACGAAGCAGTGTCTGAGCATGTGAGAAAGTCCAATACGACAGAGTTGGTAGACCTGGGCTTGCAGTCTATTAAATTACGGATATGTACAGAAATTGAACATGTATTTTGGCTGTTACTTGACAGAACTGCAGTTACACATATTTTTCATAACATTCCGTCCATCCTTCTAGAGATAACGATTGTGAAGCAAACCAGTGTGGTTCAACAGCAAGTATTTCTACCAACCTCATTTATTCCAAGCCATTGTACGTGGTAGGGAGGGGGACAGAAGTACTCTTAGCACTTAGGTTGAAAGCATTCACTGTTTCCTGTTGGATCCAGTTCATTTCTTTTGATTCCGCTGCACTGAAAATTGACTTTGGTGGCGATTGGCAAAGGGACGTGAGGTGAACCACCAGCTCTGTGATTAGAAGGAAAAGTAATATTCTTTTCGTCAGGGTCGTGAGAGCTTTACGAAACTCAGCTCCCTTTAAAGAGCCTTTGGTGACACGGTATTGTTAGTGCCTCAGGAAGAAACGTGCTATGACTAAATACTGTTTACTGCAGTATGCTTTATCTGCCTTAGCAGTCCAGGCATGCTGAGGGTGGGACACATTAATCACGTAAACATCAACAACGTCGATAGAAGCGCACACAAAACAAACAGGCTCAAACAAAAGGATTGATTTTTTTTTTTTTTTTCCCCCTCTTTTGCTTTCTTGTCTGAACAGCTGATTGTGCCTCCTCGTTCCACCACAGAAGTCCCTGTTCGGTTTTGCCCTTCGGCCCTGGGCAAAGCTAATCACCAGACTGCGGTCATCTTCAAATGCCCGCAAGTATGATACCGTCTATTTTATATCCCGAGCGCCGTGAAATCAAGTGACCGAATGCCCCTTTACATTCACGTTTTCTTGCCAACTTTCTTTGGCTGTCCACGTGAATCTGGATATTGGTTTTCTGCTCCTAATTGGAGGCCCAGAGTATAGGAAAGTATAACGTGATCATGACAACTACAGGATAGTCTTTCAATTTTGCTCGTGATATTTTGATACCTTCAGGACAAAAGAGAACAAATGTGACATTTCCTTTTTCAACCTTGATGTCGGTTTGTGAATCGACCATTAGCAAGTGGAAAATTTCCAGGGTTTTGTCTAGAGCTCTGCCTTAATCAATAACATCCTTTCGGTCATTTTGTCCAGATTGTTCGACCTTTTCAGCCTTTGTGGTTTTCTTTTGCTCTTTTCATCCCTTTTATATAATTCCGACTAGACTTTCCAGATGTATGCCAGAACATTGTAAGGCGGTAATTGGGTGGAAATTTTTTAAAAGGAAACAGAACAGATATTGTACATGTGTACAGATTTATTGGTAATCAGTGCGTCTTTTGAAAGCTATTTCAGATTTTTTTTCTCCTACGTCTAGGACTTTGGAATAAATTTTCACCTTAAAGTCATTATTTTTTTTTCCCCCTCCCTTGGTTTAAACAACAAAATGCAACTAAACTGATATTCTAAGCCACCTCATCACTGAGTAGCGTGTTAATATAAAATTAGTGCTTAGGGGATAAGCCCTTAAGAGTTTCAAGTTGCTCATCTGTGCTGAATGGTGAGAAATTAATGTAGGGTAGTAATAATGATAATAATGGATTTAGGTGCTTACTCTGTGGCAAGCACTGTTCTAACCGCTGGGGTAGATAAAAGTTAATTCTGATGGACAGGGTCCCTATCCCACGTAGGGCTCACAGCCAAAAGTACCAGGGAGTAGGATTTAATCCCCATTTTGCAGATGAGGTAACTGAGGCCCCATGTGAAATGGCTTGCCTAAATTCACCCAGCAGACAAATAGCAGAGCTGGGATTAGAAGGATGATGGGGTTTTTTAAGCGCTTACTATGGGCCAAGCACTGTTCTTCAAACTCTAACCCCCAGGCCCTTCATGCTACTTCTCATCTATGATACCGGACAATGTCGGGTATATAATGTGGGGTCTATAATATGGGATATAGGGTATAATATACTGGTTGTTTCTTTTACTAGAGCAACATATGAAATACCGTGAGATGACAGTGCTTGGCACATAGGAAGCGCTTAACAAATACCATCATTATTATTACTGTTTTGAGGCTATTTGAACAGAGGTCTGGAAGTGGGAAGCAAAGCCATGGCTAAATGAGCCATGACTGGGATTTTTATTTGCTTAGGTGTGGCCTAAATCCTATCCCAAGCAGTGGCTCTTCTTCACCTGGTTTTTCTTTGATTAGCTTGGCTCTCTTTTACCGAAATATCCCAGTAGCAGAAATGAAAGTATAATAGTGAAAATTGATGTGACTTTTAAAAACACAGCATGGGGCTGGAATCATTTCTATCTGTGTCTGGAGGATGTACGTCTGATTCCCAGCCAGCTTAGCAGCCTCTCGTGGTGTGTTCCGTGGGCAAATGAGATTTAACTCAACCTCTAGCTTCTCTTACCTTTCAGAAAGAGTCCATCTGGATCCTTAGAGATTTCAGCTTTTTTTCTGAAAGAGAAAGTCCAAGATTGAGACACTGATTTTCTCTCACCTTGTGACTTTTCTACAATTTGCCAATTTAATTGCTTGGTGTACCCAGTATAATGCCAGCTAGGTATTTTTAAGGAAAGCTGGGACATCGGTTTTAGAGAGCCGCCTGCCGGATCCGAGTTTTCTAACGCTACGGTGCTCGGTAGTGGATCAGTCTCATTAAATGGTAAAGTATAAAAGAATCCCCAAATCCCGAGCCGAATGAGGGGAATAAGAAATATTTGGACGCTTAAGGAAACACAGCTTTTCTCTCCCAACTTTGGCAAGGATGAGCTAACTTTTGTAGCTCATCTAACCTTTGCAATATTGGGGTGATTTGGTCTCATAGCCAGTATTGTTTTGGTACATTATCACAATATTTTGTTCACCTCAGTGTTTGAGGATTCCTTTGGGAAACAAGCTTGAGATGCTTTAGAAAACCCAAAACTCAACCAAACTGCTTGAAATAACTGATGTTCTTATTGAAAGTGCATTATTATAGACACCCGTTGCGAGTGAGAGGTGATTATATGAGCTCATTTCATTTGTACTTGAGACACTTAACATTCTTTGTTTTATGTATTAATTCAAATGTGAAAAATCAGGTTTTATAATAAGGTTTCAGTTTCAGTTTGTTCCGTATGTCCTCTGAAATGAATTGAGGATTTGATCTTGGCAACTCTAGTCGGAAAACAGAGTGCAACAGAATTTACAGTGAGTAGAACGTTGTACGGGAACAGAAATTAGATCATGAACATGGAGATATGCAAAAATATTTAGGCGACCAACGCAGGGTACGAGCGTTGTAAATCTCCTGAAGTAGGTCCCCAAACAGTTAATTTCCTAAAATGTGAAACATCTACTTTCTTCTGCAGTTTAAAGAATGGATATTTTACCTGTCCGGAGTCGGTCTAATTCCCCAGCCCATGGAACCAGCCAGCATTAGCTCGCGCGTCGGTCATCACTCTTCTGTCATCATTTCGTTCAGAAATCCCACCCTAGAAAATGTTCTCGTCGACGTGCTGTTGACAGGTAATTCTCTCCGTTACAGGAAAGACACCAATGCGCTGTATCCGCGGATCTGTAATTTCAAATGGTTTTCAGACGTGTGTATTTATCGGTCAGGGGTATTTTGAGCACTTAATGTGTGTGCAGAGCACCGAACTCAGCGTTTAGGAAGTACAAATACGATAACTGGTAGAAGTGATTTCTGTCCTCAGGGAGTTTCCATCTAGACCGGGAGGTGGACATTCCAAAAAAAAAATTACAGATACGGTCGTTTCTGCCAAATGGGAAGCAGCCTGGCGTAGTGGATAGAGCGCAAGCCTGGCCGACGGTCCTGAGTTCTAATCCCCCCTCTGCCGCTTGTCTGCTGTGTGCCCTTTGCTTCTCTGGGCCTCAGTTACCTCATCTGGAAAATGGTGATTGAGATTGTGAGCCCCACATGGAACAGGGACTGTGTCCACCTGAATTTGCTTGTATCCACTCCGGCGCTTAACCAGGTCCCTGGCACATGGGTAAGGACTTAACGAATACCATCATCAGTATTATACCACATTTCCTTGTATTACGGTCAGTGGAAATACCAGGCAAAAGGTTATTAGTGAATAGAAAATCAAAGGTGTAGTTTAGGACAGGTTCAGAAATTAATTTTTTCATTCACCACTGGCTCTACCTACTGCTGCATTTCTGTGTTCGGGAGGAGAGTGTTTACGACACCTTCTCCTTAGAGTCTTTACATAGTAGGGTTTAGATACACAACACCAAAAATATCCCACCAATTATGTCCCCAGTTATGTGTCTTCCACGGTAGCACCGGGGCTACTAGAGAGAGCAGGGCCCTGGGAGTAAGAGGACCTATGTTCTAATCGCTCTTCTGCTACTTGTCTGCTGTGTGACCTTGTTCAGGTCACTTCACTTCTCTGTGCCTCAGTTATCTCAACTATAAAATAACAATAATTGTGGTATTGGTGAAGCACTTGCACTGTACTAAACACTGGGGTAGATACAAGGTGATTGGGCTGGACACAGTCCCCGGCCCAAATGGGGCTCACAAGCTTAACCCCGTTTTACAGATGAGGGCGCTGAGGCACAGCGAATTGAAGAGACTTGCCCAGGGCCGTACGGCAGACAAGTGGTGGAGTCAGGATTAGAACTCAGGTCATTATGACTCGGAGGCCCATGCTCAACCCGCTAGGCCATGCTCCTTCAAGTGTTTAAAATAGGGATTAAGACATCGGCCCTATGAGGGATGGGGGTTTTGCCAAACTATCCTGCATCTACCCGCACTGAGCGTGGCTCGGTGGAAAGAGCCCGGGCTTGGGAGTCAGAGGTCATGGGTTCGGATCCCGGCTCCGCCCCGTGTCAGCTGTGTGACTGTGGGCAAGTCGCTTCACTTCTCGGTGCCTCAGTGACCTCCTCTGTAAAATGGGGATTAAGACCGTGAGCCTCACGGGGGACAACCCGATTACCCCGGCGCTTAGAACAATGCTCTGCACACAGATACCAACATTATTATTACCCATTTGGCTTAGTACAGTGCCTGGCACATAATAAGCCCTTAAATACAAAAATGTCAATATAAAAATAAATATATATAGAGATACATCTGTGTACACCCCCGCCCCCCCCCCCCCCCACCCTTATATCTCATCCTTCCAGTTAAATGAGAAATAGACAATCGTACGTTCAGTGAGAATCAGAAATTCCAGTCCAAGTCAAATACGTTAGAGCCCGTGAAAAGACTAAGGTCGGCTCTGCCGAAGCGTTGAATCCCGGGAGACACTGGTAAAGCACGGTTAATATGTATGAGCCCAATATTCATCAGAGTTTAATCAGAGAAGGACCGGAATTAACTTGAGAAGACAGAAAATAAAGTAGTTCCAATCGCTACAGCCTGGTCTCGACTTCTCCCACAAATAGTACAGGTTGAACAGATTAGTTTTGTGGGGTCGTTTGCCTTGTCGAGCAGATATCAAACCCCATTTTCCTGATGAGGAAACTGAGGCACACTGCCTGAAGTCACACAGCAGGCCCAAGCAGAGCTGGGAATAAAATCCAGGCCTCCTGTCCCCCATGCTATTTCCTGTTGGCCACGTCGTCTCCCATCTTGAAATCTTGTTAAAATAATTACGGTATCCGTTGAGCGCTTACGATGTGCCAGGCACTGTACTGAGCGCTGGGTTGGACACATTCCTGCTGTATCCCACATGGGGCTCTCCGTCTCAATCCCCATTTTACAGATGAGCAAACTGACGCCAGAGACGTGAAGTGACTTACCCAGGTCACACGGCAGACAAGCGGCAGAGCCGGGATTAGAACCCGTGACCTTCTGGCTCCCCGGCCCGTGCGCTATCCAGGCTGCTTCTCGCCTGTTAAAACAGCAGGGATAAATAAGAGGAAACCTAACTGCAAGGATCCGAAAGGAGCACTGAACCCCGCTCAAGGGCATCTTCTGAGCCCCTACCGTCCGTAGAGCATCGCACTAACCAGCCGGGAGAGTACAAGGGAGGCGGGCGACGTCTTCCTCGCCCACCACGAGCTTGCAGGCTAGAGGGGGGAGAAAGACAGTCATTAGTGTGGAAAAACTATAGATAATGTTGGTATTTAAGCGCTTCCTATGTGCAGAGCACTGTTCTAAGCGCCGGGGTAGGAACGGGGTAATCAGGTCGTCCCACGTGAGCCTCACGGTTAATCCCCATTTTCCAGAGGAGGTAACTGCGGCACAGAGAAGTGAAGCGACTTGCCCACAGTCACACAGCTGACAGGGGGCGGAGCCGGGATCCGAACCCATGCCCCCTGACTCCCAAGCCCGGGCTCTCTCCACTGAGCCACGCTCAGTGCGGGTACGATGCAGGATGGTTTGGCAAAATCCCCATCCCTCACAGGGCTGATGTCTTAATCCCTAAAAAAAGACCGGGTGTACGTATCGATATTGGTGGAGTCGGTGATGGGGCTGAAGAGGTTCCAGTTAGGACATCTCTCTAACAGTAATAATAATGTTGGTATTTGTTAAGCGCTTACTATATGCGCAGAGCACCGTTCTTAGCGCTGGGGTAGCTACAGCGTAATCGGGTTGTCCCGCGTGAGGCTCACGGTTAATCCCCCATTTTCCAGATGAGGTAACTGAGGCACTAGCCCACAGTCACACAGCTGACAAGCAGCAGAGCCGGGAGTCGAACTCACGACCTCTGACTCCCGAGCCCGGGCCCTTTCCACTGGGCCACGCCGCTTCCCCTAGACTGTAAGCTCCTCGTAGGCGGGGAACCTATCAACTCTCATCATATCGTACTCTCCCAAGTGCTCAGTACGGGGCTCTGCTCATAGTAAGCGCTCGGTCAATACGACTGGTTGATCCTGTCAGAAAACCCGGCAAATGGTGAACTGTTTAGATGTTGTATGAGTTTTTTTTCACTATTTTTTCCATGGCCTAGTCACGGGCCTGGTAGTCAGAGGAGCTGGGTTCTAATTCCACCTCCACCTCTTGCCAGCTGTGTGACCTGGGGCAAGTCACTTAGCTTCTCTGTACCTCAGTTGCCCAATCTGTAAAATGGGGATTAAGACTGTGGGACGTGGACTGTGTCCAACCTGATTAGCTTGTATCTTCCCCGGTGCTGAATACAGTGCCTAGCCCATAGTAAGCACTTAAAAATGCCATAGCTATAGATATCGATCGATCAATCTAGATACACATAGACGTGTATCTAAATAGATCAATCTAGATAAATATCTATATATTTAGATAGATATCTATAGATATCTATCTACATATAAAAACACGCACACGCCTTGTGTTGAAATTTTTTTTAGATAGCTATATATCTATATAAATAGATATTTAGATTGATCAATCTAGATACATATAGGCATGTATCTAAATAGATAGCTCAATCTATATAAATATCTATAGATAGATATAAACATACACACATGCCTTGTGTTGAAATTTTTTTTCCCCACCATTTACAAGAAATTCAGTGTCCCTACTTGGATTTCTTACCTCACAGGAAGGTTCTAGCAATTATTCAGGAAACAGTTGGAAGGAAATCTGAAATTTTCAGCTGAAAGAAATCATGGGAACATAAACCGGTATCATGAAATGAATTTTAGAAATTTACGAAACGAAGTGTGGGATTCCATACTTTAAGTGTACAGATTGTTTTGCGCCTATTTCTGTTCCTTCTGATTCGCTCCAATTTGGGTGAGGAGGCTTAACGGAACTGTTTTCATCGAAAACTGTCTTTTCTTTAATCAGACCCTAAAATTATTTGCATGCAAGTAGTCAGGTAGATCTTCCCGGCTCAGGAAGTAAGCGCAAAATCCGTCACAGCAAAAATCCAGGCTTCCTTCGGGTTGAGCCTGCTTTGTGACTTGAGTTAACGGACACCTGTCTTTAAACCTCGATTCACTGAATGACTCAAACCACTAACCGTCTTAAAATGCCATGTATTTGAACGCTCGATTTCCGAAGAGCTCCGTCAATGGCTTAATCTCAAATGAATCTCTCGAGCAGTTACGGCTTGAGAAGGCTTAGCCCTAATAGCCGATAGAGTGCCGCGTAACTTCATCCCGGAGTGATCTCCAGGATTGTATTTCTCCTTTAGAAAAATGTAATTATAATCTTAATAGCTGTAATAGAGGAAATAAAATTATTTGGCAATTTAGGATGCTTTTCGGCTTGCGTTAATTACCGTTCTAAATCACCGAGGATGAAACCAAGTACCGTGACGACCACCTATCGCCTCGGCATTTCAGAACAGGTATCGGCGGCCTTACGAAACTTGAAACGAATCCCAGGGAGATATAGATAGGACACGGGGCATGTTTAAATTCCCACCTGAGTACTTTCTTCCAGTGCTTAATAATAATGATGATAATGATAATGACAATGATGACGGTATTTGTTAAGCCCTTACTATGTGCCAAGAACTGTTCTAAGTGCTGGGGGAGATACAAGGTAATCAGGTTTCCCCCGTGGGGCTCACGGACTTAATCCCCATTTTCCAGATGAGGTAACTGAGGCACAGAGAAGGGTGACCGAGAAGCGGCAGCTTGACCTAGTGGAAGGAGACCAGGAGTCCTGGGTTCTAATCCCACTTCTGCCACTGGCCTGCCCCGTGACCTCGAGCAAGTCATTTATCATTTCCGAGCCTCAGTTTCCTCATCTGTGAAATGGGGATTATGTTCCAGCTCTACCTCGAGATTGAGAATCCCTGGTGGGATAGGGATTGTGTCCCAATCCGAACGGAAGGTATCTTACATTCTTATGTCTTCATTCGGGGGAAGCGGCGCGGCTCAGTGGCAAGAGCCCGGGCTCCGGAGAGTCCGAGGTCACGGGTTCGACTCCCCGCTCTGCCACCTGGCAGCTGCGTGACTGTGGGCGAGTCACTTCGCTTCTCTGGGCCTCAGTGACCTCATCGGTAAAATGGGGATTAGCTGCGAGCCTCCCGTGGGACGACCCGATGCCCCGGTATCTCCCCCGGCGCTTAGAACAGTGCTCTGCACAGAGTGAGCGCTTAACAAATACCAACATTATTATTACCCGAGTCTTTGGCACATCCCAAGTGCTTAACGTAGACCCTTGATCTTACCCTCATTAGTAATAATAATAATAACGATCACGATATGAAGTACCATCGTGAACAACTGCCCTCTAAATCCTGTTAATAAGGATGATTCCAAAGGTCTCACCTACCGACCGGTAATTGTCTCCTCACAGATATGCAAACTCTTCACCTTAAAGCGCCAAATGGCCGAGAACACAATGGATTCCATCCACTTGAACCAGTCAGTTATTGCACACGACCAGTCAGCGGCTAACCCGAGAAGGAAGCGAACAATAATAATAATAATGACGACGATGATAATGTTGGCATCTGTTAAGCGCTGACTATGCGCAGAGCACCGTTCTAAGCGCTGGAGGGTGTCCCACGTGAGGCTCACGGTCTTCATCCCCATTCGACAGATGAGGTCACTGAGGCCCAGAGGAGTGAAGCGACTCGCCCACGGTCACACAGCTGACAAGGGGCAGAGCGGCGATTCGAACCCGTGACCTCCGACTCCCTAAGCCCGGGCTCTTCCCAGAGGCCAAAGTGCAGTCTGCTTCACCGTTGTCTCCCGTTAAAAAGCCCACCTCGGGGGAATTCGCTGTTCCTCTGCAAGGCGCTAAGCCAAACTGAAATCAAATCCACACGGAGAGATAGCGGCGGGGGAGGAGGGACACTGCGTTTGCATAGTGGAAATCACAAGGTCACCGAGCCTTCCTAGAGGTACAATATTTAGTAAGTGCTGTGTGCAAAGCACTGACCTAAGCACTGGGCAAAAGGCACAGATTAAAGATGGGCAACGTTCCAGCACTTCGGGGGGGGGGCTCAGGAGCTGAGAAGGAATTGGGGGCGGGGGGAGGGAAAGGATGGCCACAGGCCCATAAGGAAGGGAGAACTATCGAAAGCGGCGCGGCTCTTTGGGCAAGTCACGTCACTTCTCGGTGCCTCAGTTACCTCATCTGTAAAACGGGGGTTAAGCGTGAGCCCCACGTGGGACAGCCTGAGCCTACCCCAGCGCTCAGAACAGTGGTCGGCACATAGTAGGCGCTTAACAGCCAGACACCAACGTGATAAAAACGCTCAAAAGGAAGAATAGATTCCGTACGAGTCGCCGGAAGCCCATCTCTAGACTGTGAGCTCGTCGCGGGCGGGGAACGTTCCTCCTAACTCAATCGTACTATACCCTCCCTAGCGCTCAGTACAGTGCTCTGCACGGAGTAAGTGCTCAGGAAATACCACGGATGGCTAGACTGAGTTGCAGCTTTAGGTCCTCACCACTCAGGGCTATTCAGAGTCTTAACAGTCGCACCAGCAGTTGCCCGGCCAGAGTCCGGGCCCGAGGATCAGGAGGTCGTGGGTTCTAATCCCCGCTCGCCGCTTGTTTGCCGTGTGGTGACCTCGGGCAGGTCCCCGTTCCCTCACCTGTAAGATGGAGAGGAGACCGTGAGCCCCCCGTGGGACAGGGACCGCGTCCAGCCCGACTCGCCTGTAGCCACCCCACAGCCTAGTCCGGCGCCTGGCACGTAGTAAGCGTTTAGCAAGTCCCACGCTGGTTCCCCAAGGACCCCGGCCCAAATATTTAAAAAGCACGGGCCCCGCGTCGCCGGGGCGGTGGTAAAATGGGGACCGATGCCGGGGGCGACGGCAGCTTTGAATCATCTCTGACCAACGATATAACAACGTTAATGCAGCATTAGCTCGAGTGACCACGGAGGAGGAGGAGGAGGAGGAGGAAAGCTTCACGCCGCCTTGTGCCCTATATCGATCGTATGTACCGAGCACTCGATATGTGCAGGGGCACTGTACCGAGCACTCGTAACAGACCCATTCCCTGCCCACGGTGAGTCCGGAGGGGGAGACGGACACGGATAGAAATAAATGAAATCAGAGATACGTATATACGGGCTGTGGAGTCGGGAGTGGGGGGGTGAATAAAGGATGATACGGAAGGGAATGTGGACGAAGGGGAGGTGAGGGCTTAGTCAGGGAAGGCCTCTCGGAGGAGACGTACCTTCAGCGAGGCTCTGAAGAGGAGGAGAGTCATCGTCCGTCGCGTAGGGAGAGGGAGGGCGTTCCGGGCCAGAGGCAGGACGTGGGGAAGGAGGTCGGCGGCGAGACAGACGAGATCGAGGTACAGGCGACCAGGTCGGCGCCAGAAGAGCGAAGCGTGCGGCCTGGGTTGCAGCAGGAGAGTAGCTGGGTGAGGGAGGGGGAGGCCGGGTGATCGGGTTCTTTCAAGTACAATACACCACTGAGTCAGGAGATAGGTTCCCCGTCCATAACGAGTCCCGTGTGAACCTAAGAAGAAAAGCAGAGAGGCTCCCGCCGGTCCCCATCCGACAAGCTGTTTAATAAGCTCCCCCTGCAATATCGGTACTGAGAGTGAAATGCCCGTCTTTGAGACCGACTGCTCTAGGCTTGCGTCGGATGGTGGGACTGAAGAGGAAAATGCAAAGAGACAGCCGATGTATTCACGGGAGCTAGAATTTAATTTACCGAAGGCTAAATGGGGGAAAACCAAACCTTGTCGGGAAGGATCCGTTCACGTAGATAGAAAAGAAAATCAAAGGAGAGAACCATATCTACCTCCGCCAAGTAATCAGCAAAGCCGATACCATTCCACGACGAGTACAGCTCGTGAGATAGCGCGGCCCTGCCGGGAAGGGACCGCCCGGATCCCTGAAGGACCTCTCAAATAACAGTTGGAGGGCACGCGCTGCGTGACCTACTGCATACGGCGTGTGCCTGGGAATCAGACGGACCAGGGTTCTGATCCCGCTCCGCCACTTGTCTGCTGTACGACCTTGGGCAAGTCATTTAGCTTCTCTGCGCCTCAGCTGTCTTATCTGTAAAATGGGGATTAAGACTGTGAACCCCACGTGGGACCAGGACTGTGTCCAACCTAATGATCTTGTATCTACCCCAGCGCTTAGTACGGGGCCTGGCACGTAGTAAGCGCTAAACAAATACAACCAATATTATTATTATAACAAATAGCACAATAATTTTTCTTTTCATTGAGGAGAACAGAGTTGTTCAGTTTTACGGTTAAACAGTGAATCTTCATATATGGGTATGTGGGTGTGTGTATAATGGTATTAGGTAAGTTGCTAATAAATCACAACCTTTGCTGACACTTGCATCTCTGCTGATTTTGAACTATTTTTTCTACTGTTTTTCATTTAATGAAAAAGGTTTCCCTTTCTCTTGGCTGGAGCTAGAGTTTCTAAACGATTTCAAAGGCAAAAAACTATCTAGTTGGGTATGAAGCGTCTTATCTAGAATGATTTCGATTTTAGCATTTCTGACCAGTTAATTTGTGGAAATGTGCCGGAAAGATGAAATGACATTAATTCAGATATTTATAAAAGCACCCAGATGGAAGATTCTTTTCCTCCTGTTTAGTTATATAAATTTAGATGTTACTATGAGGATTTCTTACGTGCTAGGGGAAATAATGTTAATGCAGCGTTATCTTGAATGACATCTGACAAGCCTCTCTCCTCCTCTGTCCAGCCACAATAGCTGGATCAAGATTTAACCTCTTGTAATCAAAACAAAGATAATTTTGAAAGGATCTATGTTCTGGGGCACATATATATATATATATATAATGGGAGACGTTCCCGCCGTATTTGAAATCTATTTTAAAACTGAATCGACACATTAGTTTTCTGAATTCTGCCCAGCAACACAATCGCCTGAGTGACATCAGAACGAGGCCTAATTACTGTTATCCCTGGAGCTGAATACCAGCTACGTGTCCCACTGAAGCCTGAAACCTTTTATTTTCTTGAATTATATTAAACCCAAGAAATCGCTACTCTCTGACAGAGGAAATAAATGAGCCCTGTGGAAACCTTCGAATAAGTCTGCCTCCTTGAAGAAGAAGAATGTAGAACTTTCTGCAGTTGATTAAGTTACGGGCGAGATTGCACTTAACATCTACAGGCCTTTTAGCCATATTTCAATATTTAAATATATTGCTGGTATGCACCCACGTATTAAATGCTCATTTTCCCGAATTGGCCGTATCACAGAATTAACCGACCAAAAATAGTAATCGTAATAATAATAATAATATTGGCTAAGTGTTTACTGTGTGCCAAGCACTGTTCTCAGTTCTGGGGTAAATCCAAGGTAAATCAGGTTGGACAAAGTCCCTGCCCCACATGGAGCTCCCAGTCTTTTAATCCCCATTTTACAAGTGCAGGGATAGGAAAGTTAAGTGACCTGCCCAAGGTCACATAACAGATACGTGGCAGAGCCGGGATTAGAACCCACATCCCCTGACTCCCAAGCCCGAGCTCTTGCCACCAGATCATGCTGCTTCTCCAGAAGCCGAGAAGCAGAAACGATGGTTAAACTCTTCTCTTTACGCACACTGAGTTTAAGACCGCAATTCACTTTTTAAGAAAATTAATATGGCAGATGGAGAATTATAAAGATGTATAACTTGGAAACATCAGAGGCAGGAGTAATCCTTGAATGGCAAGATTAGATGTAGTAAGCTTAGAAAACAGTACATTTAACAGGACCGTTAAATCGAGACCGTATTATCATCAGGCATGAAATGTATAATCAAGACAAGCAAGAGAAGATAATTTAGTAGCACCTTTGGCAAATTAGGAACACTAGCTGGGACACATTTTGCATTTTTTACTTCTCTGCATTAGTTGAAATCAAGTGAAATTAGTCAGACTCGAAGGCAAAAGGCCATAAGAGATGATTTAGAGCAGATCCAAAACGTATTTGTCATATCCTTTCGATACTAGGTGAGCAAAGCCCTGTTCATTTGCTTTTGTAGCGCTTCACGTTCAATATTTATGTTTCACATGCACTGCATGGTGGCGTAACACGTTACTTTTGTTTCTAATTCCAAGTTTTCATTTCGAATCCTAGATTTGGAAGGTAGACTGCGAGGTCTTTGAAGGCAGGGATCGTGTCTACTTACTCTCTTTTACTTTCCCAGTTGATAAAGTCCAGTGCTCTGCACTCAGTAAGTGCTCACTAAATACCACTGATGGACAGATCCAGTGTTCAGTGAAACTAATCTTAATGCTGGGGTCTGTTAAGCGCTTCCTATGTGCCGAGCACTGTTCCAAGCGCTGGGGTAGACACAGGGGAAGCGGGTTGTCCCACGTGGGGCTCACGGTCTTAATCCCCATTTTACAGATGAGACTAATCCCCTGCCTCCAGGTAGCTCTCCCTTCAAATCTACCAGAATAGGTGATTATCTCTAGATTAGCATCTAGTATCGGTACCTTCGTAGTTACCAGGACTGCTAGCCTTTCTCCATTTCTCCTTGTTCATCTGCAGTGAACCAAACACCAACCCAGTACCTCTTACCAAGCGCATTTACTGAGCATTTGCCGGAGGCAGGGCGCTGTACTGAGTGCTTGGGAGAGTACGGTGCAACGGATGTTCCCCGCCCACAAGGAGTTGACAGTTTAGAGGGGGAGACGGGCATTAATACGAATAAATGAATTACAGAGAGGCGTGAAAGCGCTGCGGGGGTGAGGGGAATGAAGGGTGCCAATCTAAGTGCAAAATCTCGAGTGAAATCCTTCTATCTATATTGGGAATATCGCTTTTGAGATCAAGACAGGAAGACTATGCAGAGAGGGCAATCTTATGCCCTTTGACCCGTAGGATAACATGACTTTGCTATATTGGGGCACCGAGATTAGCCTTCAGAAAACACCTAATTACCCGGGTACTTGCTTCTCATCCTCGTGAGCGCTCAATAAATACTAGTGAATGAATGAATGAATGGCTGTACTCTTCGGCTAGACTCTCTTTTTCCCTGAACCGATTTAAACAATCGTTTGCACTGCCTACCAACCAAGTGGACTCCTTTTTAAAGCCCGGATATTAATCCCGCTCCAGTCGGGGCTTGGAAAAAAATCCTTGACAGTTCAGCGTGAATCAAATCCCATGTCAAATCACGGACGATAAAATCAAAGAAAGAGGATCGAATCTCCGATCTAGTAAGAGTGTTTTGAATGCTCTTAGCAAATTAAAGTTTGAACAGCACCATGCTTTCCGGCGTGCTTAAACATCCATACGATATTACTTTTGGAGATATATCATTTAATTTCAGTTCTTTAAGCAATATTCAATATTGTTCCGTGACCAATTTGGGCACATTTGAGTACATCTTGGACTATCGAGTCAACTACCAATCTGAAGTAAAAGAAAGCAGCGAAGAGAGCGTGAGTATAAGATAACGATAACGTTGGTATTTGTTAAGCGCTTACTGCGTGCAGAGCACTGTCCTAAGCGCTGGGGTAGATACAGGGTCATCGGGTCGTCCCACGTGAGGCTCACAGGTAATCCCCATTTTCCAGATGAGGTCACTGTGGCACAGAGAAGTTAAGTGACATGCCTACAGTCACACAGCTGCCAAGTGGCCGAGCCGGCATTCGAACCCATGACCCCTGACTCCCAAGCCCGGGCTCTTTCCGCCGAGCCACGCTGCTTCTCTAATAAGCTCCATGTGGGCAGGGACTAGTAATAATAATGACAATCATAACAATGGTATTTGTTAGGTGCTTACTACGTTCTAAGCGCTTGGGAGAGTATATTCGTTCAATCATGTTTCTTGAGTGCTTACTATGTGCAGAGCACTGCACTCAGCGCTTGGCAGAGTACGACGCAACAATAAGCTGTCCTGATAGGGCTCGCGGTCCTACTCCCCATTTTACAGGTGAGGGAACTGAGGCACAGAGTAGCTAGGTGACTTGCCCAGGGTCACACAGCGGACAGGTGGAGGAGCGGGGATTAGAACCTATGACCTCCGGGCTCCCCGGCCAGTGCTCTATCCACTAGGCCACCCTGCTTTTGTAGAGCTCTCTCCAGGAACTCACTACAGTGCTCTGCACACAGTCTATACTCAATAAATACCATCGATCGACCGATTTCCTGGCCACTGCGAGGCAGAGCCCGTCGCTTTCCATTTTATACGGCATAATTAGGGTACCAGATTTTACCCAGATCCCCAGAGACTCCTAAGAACTCTGGTGAACTCCTTTTGCTGCCGAATATTTCTGAGAAGTAACCTGTGATCGTCGCCAGCTGCCCAACAGAGTGGTAGGGTTTCAAATGGGAAATGCACAGTGATCGATCTATTGCCTTAAGAGTCTCGAAGAATCAGGAAACTCCTCCAGGCCAAGCGATTTCCAAGGAAAAGGTTTCAGAAGTCAATTCCTTCCACCACAGTGCCTGGATTTGATAAGAGCCATCTCGCCACACGGCAATATCTTGGCAGCATCTTCAAGAAATCTAGCAAATATTGCTCCGTTACCACAGCGCTCGGTTTCCGTACCGGGGAGGAAAACCGTCCCGGCGGAAGAGGATCTCTCCACCGAATATTTCACGGCGATGTCCGATAAATATCCGGGCTCGCTGTTGAGCTAGTGGAGAGGTCACCGTTCTAGGATTTATAAAACCCGAACTCTCCTCCCAGTGGCGGCCTTCTGTCCGGGTGAGGACGGCACGTATGTTTTCCAGCGCGCTCCGCCACAGTCCGCCTCCTCGCCCGTCGCGATCTCTGCCTCAGTGGGAATACGTGTCCCCTCCTAGCTGTAAGCTCACCGTGGGCAGGGAGTGTCTCCGTTATATTGTTCTGTCGTTCTCTCCCAAGTGCTTCGGACAGTGTTCCGTACTTGATAAGCGGTTAATATCACTGACTTACAGAGCGTGAAGGGGCACTGTAATAACGTTGGTGTTTTTTAAGCGCCTACTAGATGCAGAGCACTGTTCTAAGCGCTGGGGGAGACGCAGGGTAATGAGGTCGTCCCACGGGAGGCTCCCCATTTTCCAGATGAGGCGACTGAGGCACCGACAAGGGAAGAGAAGTGAAGCTGACACGTGACACAGCCGGGAGTCGGACCCGTGACCTCTGACTCGGAAGCCCGGGCTCCTTCCGCTGAGCCACGCTGCTTCTCCAGTGCCCTTCGTCACAATCCGCCTCCTCGCCCGTGGCGATCCCTGCCCCGGTGGGAACGTGTCTCCCCTTCTAGCTGTAAATTCACCGTGGGCAGGGAGTATCTCCGTTACGTTGTCCTACGGTACTCTCCCAAGTGCTTAGTACAGCGTTCTGTACTCGACAAGCAGGTAGTGAATACCACTGACTTACAGAGCGCGAAGGGGCACCATGCAGACCGCGAGCACTGTAATCAGTTGCTCGGTACAAATTTTTTTCGTTCGGAGCAACGGGACGGAGCAGCGGCTCGGCCTGGCGGAAAGAACAGGGGCCTGGGTATCTCAGGACCGTGACTCTTCTGTAATTTTGTAAGGGGATACTCCGTCGGCAGATAAACCGCTTAAATTTAGCTTTCTCTTGGCTAAAACGTAGTGGGATTCACTTCTTTATTGCATGATGTGTACCCGGGGGGAGAAAAAAAAAAACCAAACCACCACAAAGCGTTCTGTTGGAATAGCCCGCTTCAGATGTTGCTTTATTCTCCCATCTTTGCCCTTCTACTTCTGTACCCCTTCTTAAACTCCCTCCCACTTCCTTACCCCTTCTTAACCTCGCTTCTCGTACGCCAGCGGGTTGAATCTGTATGAAGTTCTGTTGCCATTTGTATTTCTCACCTGGTCAACCCAACGGTACGTCTACGATAACTGCGATCTTAGCGGCCCAGGGGTTAAAGAAGCAGCGTGGCTTGACGGAAAGGGCCCGCGCTTGGGAGTCAGAGGTCGTGGGTTCTAATCCCCGCTCCGCCACTTATCAGCCGTGTGACTTTGGGCAAGTCCCAACTTCTCTCCGCCTCAGCTACCTCATCTGAAAAACGGGGATGAAGACCGAGCCCCGCGTGGGACAATCTGATTACCTTTTATGCCCGACGGTGCTTGGCACGTAGTAATAAGTGCTTAACAAATGCCTACATTATTATCGCTATTATTATTATTAAAGCGTGGGCCTGGAAATCGGAGGACCCGAGTTCTAATGCCTGTTCCGCCACTTGTCTGCTGCGTGACCTTGGGCAAGTCACATCCCTTTGCCCCAGTTACCTCGTTCAGGCAATGGAGATTAACACTGTGAGCTCCATGTGGGACGTGGACTGTGTCCAACCGGATTAGCTGGTATCCATTCCAGTGTTCAGTACGGTGCCCGACGTGTAGCGAGCACTTAAATACCATAAAGAAAGGTCACGGCTCAGGTTCGGTGAATCAGGACTGTGGTGATTCTAAGACCTGGAGGGAGAAAGTATGTCGAGAGGATCACCACCCCTTACCCAGCCTCTCCTTTCTTTGCCCCCCCCGCCCCCCCCAAACTTTTGGTTCAGAGCAAGCAGATCCGGGGAGGGGGCAAATAAGCTGAATTCCCCAGAATCCACCTGCTCCGAGGCAGAAATGCTAAAAGCCCCACTGGTTGGCAGGTCGAGGGACGGTGCTCTTCCACTGCCTCAAATCATTTATGCTGGGGGGACGTCGCCAACGTCCAACACCTCTTTTTCTCACCTCAGTCACCCTCCCTTCTGTGCCGCCGACGCCGTCGGGTCCACGCCACCCAGCGATCCGGATGATGACGGTGTCTGTTAAGCGCTCACTATGTGTCGGGTACCGTACTAGGTTGCTGGCGTGGATACAGGCAAATCCAGTTGGGCACAGTCCTTGTCCCAGGTGGGGCTCAGAGGCCGAATCCCCAGTTTTCAGATGAGGTAACCGAGGCACAGAGGAGTGAAGTGACTCGCTCAGGGTCGCACAGCTGAGTGGCGGAGCCAGGATCGGACCCCACGACCTTCTGACTCCCAGGCCCGTGCCGTACCCGCCGCTCCACGCCGCTTCCCGGGGCTACTCACCCCACGCCCACGACACTTACGTACGTATCCAGACACTCCGCTGCTTCCCCTAACCATAATTTACGCGGTCTGTACACCTGGTTTATAAATCCCTCAAGGGCAGGGATCCTGTCTACCAGCTCTCTTGTACCTTCCTACCCCGAACACTTAGTACAGTGCTCTGCACGCAGTAAGTGCTCGACGGATACCACCGGTTGACCCACCATATAATGATGTGAAGCAGCGTGGCTCAGTGGAAAGAGCCCGGGCTCTGGAGTCAGAGGTCACGGGTTCGACTCCCGGCTCTGCCACTCGTCAGCCGGGTGACCGTGGGCGAGTCGCTTCACTTCTCTGGGCCTCAGTTCCCTCATCTGGAAAACGGGGACTGACTGTGAGTCTCCTGTGGGACAACCTGATTTTCCTGTCTCTCCCCCAGCGCTTAGAACAGTGCTCTGCACATAGTAAGCGCTTAACAAATACCAACATTATTATGTCAAGTCACACTGTAGGAAGAAGAGGGGACTGTAAAATCCCTAATCTCCAGGACACAGGGAACACAACACAGCCCGGCTTCCACAGTGAGAAATAGCTGTTTAATTCTTTAATTGATGTAGGATTTCTGCGTGGATTCTACATTCAGTGAGAAGCAGCGTGGCTCAGTGGAAAGAGCCCGGGCTTTGGAGTCGGGGGTCATGAGATCGAATCCCGGCTCTGCCACGTGTGTCAGCTGTGTGACTGTGGGCGAGTCGCTTCACTTCTCTGTGCCTCAGTTACCTCATCTGTAAAATGGGGATGAAGACCGCGAGCCCCAGGTGGGGCAACCTGCTTCCCCTGTGTCTACCCCAGCGCGTAGAACAGTGCTCTGCACATAGTAAGCGCTTAACAAATTCCAACATTATTATTATGATTCATTTTTTTTTTCTTTTCTTAGTGTTTCCCTCTATCTAGGAAGCCCTTTGTTTGGAGGGGTCTTTAATAAATGAAAAGTTGTCATCCCCTACTTCAAAATATACCTGGAAAAAACATTCATCTGTGTAGCTCCCTCATTACGAAAGGCCTGTGGTCATATTTTCAACCTCCGGTAAATCATTTTCCTCAAATGTGACACTGCAGTGAAGCAAGATTTTTCCTCTCTCCCTTTTTTTTTTTTTTTTTTTTAACAGACCAAGACCAGATCATGCATCATCTCAATGCTGCCGCCCTGCGTCGCTCTGTCTCGAAGGAATCTGTTTTCTGTCTTCCTCTCAAGCAGATGCAAGGTACACTGACGCCCTTTTGATACTCTGCCGCGGCAAGAAGTTGCACTTTTGTTTTTCCTAATGGTACTCCGTAAGCGCTTACTATGTACCAGGTACTGTGCTATCCCTGCTCTGCCACTTAATAATAATAATAATAATAATAATGTTGGTATTCGTTAAGCGCTTACTATGTGCAGAGCACTGTTCTAAGCGCTGGGGTAGACACGGGGGAATCAGGTTGCCCCACCTGGGGCTCACAGTCTTAATCCCCATTTTACAGACGAGGAGGCACCGAGAAGTTAAGTGACTCGCCCAAAGTCACACAGCTGACAAACGGCCGAGCCGGGATTCAAACCCATGACCTCTGACTCCAAAGCCCGGGCTCTTGCCCCTGAGCCACGCTGCTTCTCTAAGTGCTTCACACACATCGGCTGTGTGACTGTGGGTGGGTCACTTAACTTCTCTGAGCCTCAGTTACCGCATCTGTAAAATGGGGATGAACCGTGAGCCTCACGTGGGACGACCCGATGCCCCTGTATCTCCCCCAGCGCTTACAACGGTGCTCTGCACCGAGTAAGCGCTTAACAGATACCAACATTATCATTGAGTGCTGGGACAGACACAAGATCATCAGGTCGGAGGGAGTCTCTGTTTCACTTCGGGCTCACGGGCCACGTCGGAGGGAGGAGGATTTAATCCCATTGAACAGGTAAAGGAAGGAACCGAGGCACAGAGAAGTTGAGGGATTGCCCAGGATCACAGAGCGGACAGGTGGCGGAGCCGAGATTAGAATCCGGGCCTACGGTCCCTCCACTAGGCTACACTGCTTTTCTCGAAGTGGGTACGTTGCTTTGTTTTTTTTTTTTTCCTAAGAGCTAAAAGTTAAAGCAGATTAGACCATAAGAGACATTCCTAGTAAATAAAGGGAACATAACATGCTATTCCCATACTAAATTGGCAGATTACCCTTTTCCTGCACACAAATCAGATTTCCAAAATAGACTAGCCTTGGGATTTTGCTGACCTAGAAAGCGTATTCATTCAACCGTATTCATTGAGCGCTTACTCAATTGTGCCGAGCACTGTATCTGAGTCACTGCGGATGCCAGGAGTTTCCATTGCTTGGAAAAAGCAATCTTCCTAAGACGTGGAAGCCGCATTCCCGAAAATCCCCATATTATCCAAAGATTGCCCTGGGTCTCTGTTTCAGTGGGGAATACGGGCGAGAGGGAGAAAATGGTTGAAAGACAATGAAAACCATTCACCGTTGCCCCCCTACTGGATGCAATTCAAGAAGACACTGCATCAGATGAAAACCCGAAATAACTTTTGTATTCGTCTTGCACGTAGCCCAGCACTCAAAACATTCATTCAGTGGTATTTATCGAGCGCTTCCTACGCGCAGAGCACTGGACTAGGCGCTTGGAACGGACAGATCGGCAACAGGTAGAGGAGGTCCCTGCCCTTCGACGGGCTTACGGTCTAACCGGGGGAGACGGGCGGACGAGAACGGCGGCGACGAATCGAGCCGAGACGGGGTTTGTGTACACAGAGAGGACTGAGTGAATTTTTCCCCCGACTTGTTTCTCTGGCATTTCTACGTCCTTGTCAGTGGCCCTTGGTATCTCAAGATGAGCTAGTATGAACTGCTTAAAATCAGTTTCTAGTAAGCAGGGAATTTCAGGTGGTTGTGAACAGCTGCCCTCTGGACTGTGAGCCGGTGGGCAGGGGAAATGACTGGGTGGTGTGACGTTGTACGCTCTCAAGCTTGTAGTACAGTGCTCTGCACACAGTAAGCGCTCAATCGCTACGACTGGCCGTGCTAGTGACCAACTGATAAGAAAGGCGTCACAGATCCCGCGGTATGTTCGAGACAACACTCCTGACAGAACTTGAGGCATTTTACAGTCAATTTACGGATGGGTTATGCTCACTAACGATCCTCTGTTCGCCTAGTCCAGTCGATCCAAATCACACGAACACTTTATAACAAAAATGATAGTGAGATAAACCCCGTGCCCACAGTAAGCCCCGGTGAGCCATTAAGTGAATAGGGACATTTTCAAGTGAGCCCTAGGGTACCAGGCCGTAGGGTGGAACGTGGTCGTCGACGCTCAGTACGGTTGGAGCCAAATGCAACCCACGGTCCCGGCCCGGCCAGCAAATTCATTCATTCCGGCCCGCGGCGCTTATCCGAGGCACCAACTGACGGACAGACGCGGAGTGGCCTAGCGGTACCTGATTACGGTACTTGTTACGCGCTTACTGTGTGCCGAGCACCGTTCTAAGCTCTGGGGTGGATACAGGGTAATCGGGCTGTCCCACGTGAAGCTCAATCCCCATTATTTATTATGGTACCTTTTTAATATATAAGCACAGCGCCTAAGTCCTTCGGGGCTGGGGCCGGGGAGGACAAAGCGAGCAAATCTAAGTACAAGGGTGATGCGGGAGGGCGGAGGAGACGAGGAAATGAGAGTCCAGTTCGGGAAGGTTTCTAAGAAACTGCTCAAGTCTGCCTTACGTGTACCATCCACCTTTTCTCAGTTCAAACTTTCAATCATCTTAGGACAAACAACAATCTTCAAGATACCCTAGCACTGACGATTTGCATCGCTGTTACGGGTCGCCCTCTGTTACCGTTTAATCGCACATTGTCGTCTTGAATCTTCTGGGATTTTCTGGTCTCGGGCAATGACTTTTCTCCTTGAGGAAAACAGCACCCGACCGTGTACAGTGTGATTGTTCACAGGTGAGGCCGTGCCACCCTCTCTAGCAAAACGATGAAAGCTCTGTGGGAGCTTTCCTTTGCAAGATGGATCCGTCGCTCCCCTCGGAATGCTTTAACTTGGAAAGTGGGATTCTTTTCCAGCGGCTCCAATGTATTTCGGCCCCCCGAGCGGCGCGGTTTCCAGTTTCCTCCGGGCTTTAATTCTGAAGCCCCGGTGATGTCGATGGTAGTTAGCGAACCAGAACTCCCTAAGGGTATCTTGGAAAGCTGACCGCTGCGCATGCTTTCAACACAGAGGAGCTAATCATTAAAGGAAAATCTAGCCGGTGGATTTTAATATTTATCCCTACCTGCGTAACTTTTTTCAAATCTGATCGAGAGAGTGGTTACGTAGGAGCCATAATCACCCGTTACCCCATCCAAACCGAAGGGACCCGGGAGGCAATCTCGAGATGTTAATGTAAAAACAGTCCAAATTACCTTTCCATAGTTCCCTTGAACCAGTTGAGTTTTCCATGAAAAACTGGATTCTACTAGAATTCTACTGGAATTCTCCTCTCCACTCTCCGCCCCACGGTACTTTGGTATATACGCATACATCTATAATTCTTATTTATTTATATCGATGTCCGTTTACTTGTTTTGAAGCCCGTCTCCTCCCCTCTCGACTGTAAACCCACTGGGGGGCAGGGATCGTCGTCTCTATCGCTGAATTGTACTTTCCAGGCGCTTAGGACAGTGTCCTGCACACAGTAAGCGCTCAGCAGATGACTGAACGAACACCAAGTCCTGTTTATTAAATGGGAACAATTAGACTCTTCCTCTACTTCTCAGGGATATTGGAAAGTGAAGGGTAGGGCAAAACTCTGGAAACATAAAAGGTGGATACAAGGTACACCCGGTATCTTTACTCTAGACTAACTTTTTACGAGGCAACATATTTCTATTTTGTTCTTAGGAAAAAAAGGTTTCCTTCCCTTCTTTCCCAGTACGCTCCAAATAGAGGCACGTAATGGCTTCGACGTATTCATATATGGATAATCATTTTCGACTGACCAATTAATGGTATTCATTGAGCGCTTACTGGGCGCAGAGCACTGTCCTGAGCACTCGAGAGAGCACAACAGAGTCGGTAGACGTGTTTCCTGCCCCAGACAAGCCTACGCTCTAGAGGGGGAGGTCATTTTGCCTTCCCTCGTTCTGAAATTGGCATCGGAGTCTAGAAAGAAGAAAAGCAGAAGCCATTTCTCCCGGAGAGGAAACTTTGTAGGCAAGTTACGTTTTCCCTTCCCACCCCCCTTCTACCTATTCAATTACATCCAGTCGCTGCGTGTTCAGGAAGGTGTCCTGAATTATAAAATAAAAACGGCATCTTCACACCAAGTGGGAAGATCCTGGGCAAAAGAATTTTACTCTCTGCCGGTCAGGAAATAGAAGGCACTCCAATGTAGCGCAGTTGCTGGAGCTGTAATGATCTGTTATTGGCCGTCTCCCCCGCCTCCTAGACTGGGAGCCCGTTGTTGGGTAGGGACTGTTTCTATTTGTTTGCCGAATTGTACTCGCCAAGCGCTTAGTACAGTGCTCCGCACACAGTAAGTGCTCAGGAAATATGACTGAATGAGCGATTACCAGTTTTAGTAGTTCTCGGGGGTGTAATCCCCTCACACAGTAAGATGAAACGGCGTGGTCTGGTGGAAAGAACACGGGCCTGGGCATTCGAGGACCTGGGTTCTAAAGCGACTCCTTCGGCTGCCTGCTGGGTGACCCTGGGCAAGTCACTTCACTGCTCTGTGCCTCAGTTTTCCTATCTGTAAAATGGGGCTTGAATACCTGTCCTTCCTCCTATCTGGACTGTGATCCTCATTGGGAACAGGGGCCGTGTCCCTCCTGATCGATTTGCATAATAATAATAATTATGGTCCTGGTTAAGCACTATGTGCCAAGCCCTGTTATAAGCGCTGGGGTAAATAAAAATGATAATAATGTTGGTATTTGTTAAGCGCTTACTATGTGCACAGCACTGTCCTAAACGCTGGGGTAGACACAGCGGAATCAGGTCGTCCCACGTGGGGCTCGCGGGCTTCATCCCCATTTTACAGATGAGGTAACGGAGGCACAGAGAAGCTAAGCGACTCGCCCACAGTCACACAGCTGACGAGCGGCAGAGCCGGGATTCGAACCCATGACCTCTGACTCCCAAGCCCGTGCTCTTTCCACTGAGAGAAGCAGCGTGGCTCAGTGGAAAGAGCCCGGGCTTGGGAGTCAGAGGTCACGGGTCCGAATCCCGACTCTGCCACTGTGGGCAAGTCAAGTCGCTTAACTTCTCTTAACTTCTCAGTTCCCTCATCTGTCAAATGGGGATTAATAATAATAATAATAATAATAATAATAATGTTGGTATCTGTTAAGCGCTTCCTATGTGCAGAGCACTGTTCTAAGCGCCGGGGCAGACACAGGGGCATCAGGTCGTCCCACGTGGGGCTCACAGTCTTCATCCCCGTTTTACAGATGAGGTAACTGAGGCACAGCGAAGCTAAGCGACTCGCCCACAGTCGCACAGCTGACAAGCGGCAGAGCTGGCATTCGAACTCATGACCTCTGACTCCAAAGCCAGTGCTCTTTCCACCGGGGAGTCAGGTGGTCGGGGGTTCTAATCCCGGCTCCTCCACTCAGCTGCTGTGTGTCCTTGGGCAGGTCACTTCTCTGGGCCTCGGTTACCTCGTCTGCCTGGTTTTTGCCGAGAGTTATGACGCATTTGCTTGGGTCCACTGACCGGTCCCTCGGGAGTATCACGATTTTCAGTGGACGAAACAGCTTCGGGTGCTACAGTCATCACATACACCGCCACGAGAGACAGCCTTTGGGGAGGCTACGACGGTGCAAGTACTACTGACGTTTTCAGCCGCCCAAATATTCATGAGTGAGCTTGTCATCGGCCGTGTCTTCTCTGAATACAGTGCGGGACGACTAAAATCATCTCCCCCGCCTTAAACCGTGAACCCCCGTGTGGGTCAGGGACTACGTGGGACCTGATTATCTTCTAGACCGGAAGCCCGGGGTGGGCAGGGATGGCCTCTAGTGCCCAAGTGTACTTTCCAAGCACCTAGCACAGTGCTCTGCACACAGTAAGCGCTCAAAAAACACGACTGAATGAAGGGACGCGTCTTCTCTCTCGCCCGGTGCTTCGTATAGGGCTCGGCACAGAGTAGACACTTGGATACCGTTCTGCCTTTTAAAGCGCTTGCTGTGCACCCGGCACAGAGAAGCAGCACGGCTCAATGCAAAGAGCCCGGGCTTGGCAGTCAGAGGTCGTGGGTGCGAATCCAGCCTTGGCGTGACCTGGGGCACGTCACTTGACGTCTCTGGGCCTCGGTGACCTCATCTGGAAAACGGGGATGAAGACCGGGAGCCCCACGGGGGACAGCCTGATTCCCCTGTATCTACCCCAGCGCTTAGAACAGTGCCGGGCACACAGTAAGCGCTTAACAGATACCAACGTTATCATTGTTATCTTTTTCGTAAGCGCGGATCGGACAGGTAATCGCTCTCCCCCACCCCACAGCCTTACCGAGGGCACGTCTCCTCCCGGAAGCCCTTCATTAAGCACCCCCCCTTTCCTCTTCTCCCACTCCCTCCTACGTCGCCCTGACTCTCTCTCCCTTCATTCATCCTCCCTTCCATCCCCACATCACCTATGTATATATCTGTCATTTATTATCACCTATGTATATATCTGTAATTTATCTAGGTATATTAACATCTCTCTCCCCCCTCTAGACTGTGAGCTCGTTATGGGCAAGGGATGGGTCAGTTTGTTGGGATATTATACTCTCCCTAGCTCTTAGTACAGTGCTTTGCACACCGTGAGTGCCCAGTAAATACCACCGGATCAGTTCGGACACAGCCCCGCATCAGTCGATAGTCGTATTTACCGAGCGCTGACTTCGTTCGGAGAAAACAATACAACAATAAGCGGACGCATTCCCTGCTCCCAACGGTCTTACGGTTTAGGAGGAGACACGGACGATAACATAAATGAATAATAATGCTGGTATTCGTTAAGCGCTTACTATGTGGCGAGCGCTGTTCTAAGCGCTGGGGTAGACGCAGGGGACTCCCCATTTCACAGATGAGGGAGCTGAGGCGCCGAGAAGTGAAGTGACCTGCCCAAAGTCACACGGCTGACAAGTGGCCGAACCCGTGACCTCTGACTCCAAAGCCCGTGCTCTTTCCACTGAGCCACGCTGCTTCTCAACGTATCTCAGTCTTCATTCCGATTTTCCAGAGGAGGTCACTGAGGCACAGGATTGTCAAGTGACCTGTCCAGGGTCACGCAGCCGACCGGTGGTTTAGAACCCGCGTCGGGGCCCTGCCCACTAGGCGAAGCTGCCTCTATCCCAGTCGAGCAGTTTCATTCAGCGGTAGGTTTTCTACGATCCGGGATTTCTCCCGTGATGTACTGAACGCTCATCGTGACTAATCTTCACCTGCCGCTTCTGTTCCCTTCACCGTTGGTTAAGGAGCGGTTTACTGAGTACGCCAACCCCGAGATATAATTCCTCTCCCCTCGGGAATCTGATCTTAAAACGCGTGCGCGTATTCGTTTTGCACAGCTCTGGGACAAGGCCGAGCCTTCGTTCGAGCTCCAGGCTTCCCCCGGCCCTCGATTTGCTAAACCAAGTGCGAGAGAGATGGATTCTCCCCTTCAAAGAAATAAACCCGACGGCCTGGCCTGCCTTCGCAGCGCCTCGAGGAGAAGCTCGTGCCGGAGTACGTTCGATTCCGCATTTCATCCGAGGGTAGAACTGGTCTGAGCAAATGTAATTTGTTCGGCCGAGAGGCAGGTGCGAATCATGGTCAGAAGGGTAGGAGATGGAGCTGAGGGCTGATCTGTTGTCGTCCGCGAGCCTGAGATGCGCACCGTGAATGTCCCTGCTAATTCTGCTTATTGAGCGCTTACTCTGTGCAGCGCGCCGAGCGCTGGGGAGGGCACGCTATCGTCCCGGCTCCGCCGCTCGGCAGCTGTGTGACTGTGGCCAAGTCACTTCACCGGGCCTCGGTTCCCTCATCTGGAAAACGGGGATTAAAACGGTGAGCCCCACGTGGGACCACCTTGTATCCCCCCGGCGCCCAGCTTAACAAACGCCACCGTTATCATTATAACACTATAGCAGACACATTCCCTGCCCACAAAGAGCATGCATTCATTCATTCAGTAGTATTTATCGAGCGCTTACTATGTGCAGAGCACCGTACTAAGCGCTTGGAATGGACAAATGGGCAACAGATAAAGGAGACGGTCCCTGCCCTCTGACGGGCTTACGGTCTAGTCGGGGGAGACGGACGAAAACAACAGCAATGAATAGAGTCTAAAGGGGGAGACGGACATTAATGTAGAGAAATTACGGATATGTACGCAACTGCTGTGTGGCCAGGAGGTGTGTGGGTTGGCGGGAGCGAATAAAGGGAGCGAGTCGGGGCGGTGCAGAAGGGAGTGGAAGAAAAGGAACAGAGGGCTTGGTCAGGGAAGGCCCCTTGGAGGAGATGGGCCCTCATTAAGACTTGGAAGGAGGGGAAGCAGCGCGGCTCAGCGGAAAGAGCCCCGGGCTTGGGAGTCGGAGCTCCTGGGTCCGAATCCCGGCTCTGCCGCTTGTCAGCTGGGTGACTGTGGACGGCTCACTTCACTTCTCTGGGCCTCGGTTCCCTCATCTGTAAAATGGGGATTAACTGTGAGCCTCGGGTGGGACGACCTGATGACCCTGTATCTCCCCCAACGGTGCTCCGCACGTAGTAAGCGCTTAACAAACACCAACATTATTATTATCATTATTGTCAGATATGACGAGGGAGGTCAACGGTGAGAGAGTCACGAAGCGAGGTTTAAAAATCAAATCAACTGAATTAAAGACCACCTCAAACGGAATTTGCCGAGCTCTATTCTCTTCCGAGTTTCCTCACATTCAAATAACAGTTTTCATCTCGTATCCTCCTTTGCGTCTTGAAAGAAAGCCTTCTAAATTAAAGCTCTTGATGAAATAAATTACAGCTTGCCAGAGACTTGTAAACTCTTATTAAATGCCAGTCACAAGAAATGGAAAGACAATTTTTTTTAAAAAGTTATCTCGATGGAGTATGCTTCTGGGGGGGGTGATCTGAATGCTGTAAAATCATTAATATTCCTTGGCGGCCAGAAGCCTGTCAGAGTATTCTCAGAAACTTAGCATCTTTATTTTAGGATTAATGATCAGTGAGTAGTTAATGTTTTAGTAATTCATTCAATCCTATTTATTGAGCACTTACTGTGTGCAGAGCGCTGTACTAAGCTCTTGGAAAATACATTTCGGCCCCAAATCACACTGCAGAAAGATTGGAGAAGCACAAGCTAGCTAAAGGGCACAGAACTGTGATTCCCGAGATCTGGGTTCTAATCCTGCCTCCGGCAATTGCCTTCTATGTGACCTTGGGCAGGTCCCTTGGCTTCTCTGTGCCTCAGCTTCCTCATCGGTAAAAATGAAGACTGAATATCCGTTCTCTGCTCAGAGTCAGAGCCCTGTGTCCATTTTGAATACAATCTACATCTACCCCAGACTTTGACACATTGTTACACTTAAATACTACAGTTATTATTTAAGTCTTGTGAAATTGCCTCAGAAAGTTATAAGTAGTAAGTGCGTTTCACGCATTTATAACTGCAAACGGCTGACGAAATCTGTGGTTCTGTAGGAAAATCAAAGTCGGAGAAATAGAATCGTAATCTTGAAGTAGAAATATTATTCTAGTTGCTCATCCACCTCTACAGACATCAAATCCACAGCATCGTCTTCAGAACACTCTATCCACGTGTTTCCGTGTCTATCTCATCTCGCTGATTTCCTACTGTAATTAATTGCTCCTTTAACGTCAATCTGCTCACGGGCAGCGTGGCTTAGGGGCGAGGCCACACGCGTGGGAGTCAGAGGACCTGGGTTCTGATGGCGGCTCCGCCACTCGTCTGTGTGACCTTGGGCAAGCCACCTAACTTCTCTGTGCCTCAGTTATCTATAAAACGGGAATGAAGACCGTGAGCCCGACGGGGGACAATCTGATTACCTTGTATCTGCCCCAGTGCTTAGAACAGAGCTTGGCACGTAGTGAGCGCTTAACTCACGCTCTTATTATTATTTACCTCCATCTCCTCTCTCCCTGGTGACCCTTTTCTTGCATCCTCCTTCTGGAGTGGAACTCCCTTCCCCCTTCATATACGACGGGCCAGGCCGAACGCTCAGCACAGTCCTGCGAGTCCAAGGACCTGGCTTCTAATCCCAGCTCCTCCACGTGAATGCCGCGTAACGGCGGGCAAGTCACTTAGCTTCTCTGTGCCTCGGTTATCTCCTCTGTAAAATGGGGATTAATACCGGGAGCCCTGTGAGGGGCTGCTACCGTGAGCAGCGTTGGGAAGCAGCGTGGCTCAGCGGAAAGAGCCCGGGCTTCGGAGTCAGAGGTCGTGGGTTCGGCTCCGTGCGACCGTGGGCGAGTCACGTCGCTTCTCTGGGCCTCAGTGACCTCATCTGGAAAATGGGGATTAACCGTGAGCCTCCCGTGGGACGACCCGATGACCCTGTATCTCCCCCAGCGCTTGGAACAGTGCTCTGCACATAGTAAGCGCTTAACAAATACCAAGATTATGATTATTATTGGGTCCAACCTGATTAGCTTGTACCTACCCCAGTGCCCGGCGCACAGTAGGCGCTTAAATGCCCCTGAAGAAGAAACCAAACGGAAAAGCAACCCACCCCTCTCTCCGCCTTCAAAGCCTTATTGAAATTACATCTCCTCCGAGAAGCCTTCCCCAACTAAGCCCTCATTTCTGTGTCCTCCTTCGAACTTGGAATTGAACCGTCGGTCCACCCTCGGCCCCCACGGCATTCACGTACACATCCGTTACCTATCTTACTGCCTGTCTCCCCCTCGAGTTTGCAAGCTCCGTGAAGGTGGCCGCCGGCTCTTACGAATGGTCTCCTTCAAAGCAATTAGTACAGTGCCCTGCGCACCCTAAGTACGCAATGAATCCCATTCGTCCACTGAATGAATTGCGGTATTTGTGAAGTGCTTACGGAGTAGATCCCGGACAATCGAGTCGGACACAATCCCCGTCCCACGTCCTCCGTCTAAGTTGCCGGGGAACTAGGTATTGGGCCTAATTTTCAAGATGAGGAACTCGAGGTACAGAGAGGTTAAGTGACTCACCCGAGGTCATACAGCCGATAGACGGAGAAACCGGGTCGAGAACTCGGGGCCTCGGACTTCACAGCTGGGCGCTAGCCTCAAGGGCACGCTGGGGGGGGGGATAATATCGTGTAATCTCCGTATTGACTGGAAAAAGGCTTTTAAGATAGCAGACTCTCCTGGCACTTGATGATATGCAGTTTAGTGTCATCTAGAGATAAGACCTGATCTACAAGAGGGTATTGTCAGGATGTGCTTCTAATAAGAGGGAGGCTGATTAAAAACCGTTAGCAGCTGCATTACGATTTAGCCACGGTATTATACAGTTAGCCTTTATATGATATTTAATGACTAATTTGCCACCAAAATGAGCTCAGGAGGCAATCTAGGTTTGGATTATCATCTATATTAAAGAAACACAGGTGGGTTTCATGGCAATTCAGATGCAGGGCTCGAAGGTACAGTAAAATACAAAGCAAAAGATCTTACTGGCAAATAGGCATCTCCGGCAGAAAAAGTCTATTCAAAAGATCTACGGAACGGCTCAAGACAGGCTATGAGAAGGATATAAGACTTTCCACTTAATTCCCCGATCCGCACCTCGACGTGACCGTGCCCGCTAAATCTTCCTCCCTCAATCCCTGGCGATCCGACTCACACTACCTGACCCCAGGCGCAGATCACACACACTCCCACGTTCCTGCTCCTGGCAGAAATCCGTTCATTCGATCATATTTGTAATGGTTATCATTTTTTAAATGTTAACTTTTTCATCTATCCTAGTGCTTAGAATATTGTTTGTCATAAAGTAGTAATCGTAATAGGGGACGATCAAAGTGATTTTGCATCGGCTGCAACCGGCCCCACGATTCAAGTCCCTGCCCGTCTCAGTGGAAAGAGCCCGGGCTTGGGAGGCAGGGGTCATGGGTTCGAATCCCGGCTCTGCCACTTGGCAGCTGGGTGACTGGGGGCGAGTCACTTCACTGCGCCTCAGTTGCCTCCTCTGTAAAATGGGGCTGAAGACTGTGAGCCCCACGTGGGACAACCTGACTACCTGTATCTCCCCTCAGCGCTTAGAACAGTGCTCTGCACGTAGTAAGCGCTTAACAAATACCAACATTATTATTAGTAAAATTCCACCTCCAGGAAGTCTTCCCTGACTAAACTCTCATCCCACCCCCCCACCCCCATTTTTACCTCCCTGTTGCAACACCCCTGCACTTGAGTTTGTGCCCTGTCTTCCCAGCGAGCCCTTAAGTACCATATCAGTCATTCAGTCGCTTTTATCAAGCACTTAGATGCGTGCAAATCACTACCCTAAACTCTTGGCAGAGCCCCACCTGATTCCCCTGTGTCTACCCCAGCGCTTAGAACAGTGCTCTGCACATAGTAAGCGCTTAACAGATACCAACATTATTATTATTACAATACGCCAACAAACAGACGCATTCCCTAACACCTAACTAACCCCGCTGACATATGGAATTCGGGGAATATTCGCCCCACGGCACTTCGATTAATGACATTTCTTGAGTGCTTACTATCACAGTAATCATTACGATATCTTGTAAGTGCTTACTATGTGCCAGGCCCTGTTTTAAGTGCTAGGGTAGTTACAAGATAATCGGGTTGGACACGGGCCCTGCCCCGTAGAGGGCTCCCGGTCTTCATCCCCATTTTACAGATGAGGGAACCGAGGCCCGGAGAAGTGAGGTGACTTGCCCAAAGTCACCCAGGAGACAAGTAGCGAAGCCGGGATCAGAACCCATGACCCTCTAACTCTCAGGCCCGTGCTTTATCCACCAAGCCATGCTGCTTCTCCAGAGCACTGCCCGATCACTTGCCTCCACATAATAATAATAATGATGATAATGTTGGTGTTTGTTAAGCGCTGACTACGTGCAGAGCACTGTTCTAAGCGCTGGGGGAGATACAGGGGAATGAGGTTGTCCCACGTGAGGCTCACGGTCTTCACCCCCATTTTACAGATGAGGGAACTGAGGCCCAGAGAAGTGAAGTGACTTGCCCACGGTCACACAGCTGACAAGGGGGCAGAGCCGGGATCCTCATCCTCTCCCATTTCCTCTATTTATATATATTTGAATATCTGTCTTTCCTTGTAGACCGTCAGCTCCTCGTGAGTATAGACTGTGTCCACCAACCCGATTGTAGCATGTTCTTCCAAGCGTTTAGCACAGTGCCCTGCACACAGGAAGCACCCTATAAATACCACTGATAGAACTGCAAGCTCTCTGCGGGCGGGGGACTTATCTCCCAACTCTGTTGTCTTGCACGGCGCAGCGGAAAGAGCCCGGGCTTGGGGGGGGTCAGAGGTCACGGGTTCGAGTCCCCTCTCTGCCGCTCGTCAGCTGTGTGACTGTGGGCAGGTCACTTCTCTGGGCCTCAGTTCCCTCATCTGGAAAATGGGGATGAAGACTGTGAGCCTCACGTGGGGCAACCTGATGCCCCTGTATCTCCCCCAGCGCTTAGTAAGCGCTTAACAAACACCAACATTATTGTCTTATCCTCTCCCAGATGCTTAGTAGACTGCTCTGTGCACATTAAGCACTCAAATTCCGTTGTTTAATTGATAGATTACCACTAGTTTTTTTTTTTTTTAATCAGGCAGTGTCTGGCACAGAAATAATAAAAAAAAAAAACCCAGAGCTCCTTTCCTCCAAGCACCAACCTATGTTCAGCTCCGATCTCAGTGGGAGGGACGGAGAAGAAAGGGAAAGCGATTCCCCAGGGGTGAGAGATGGAGGGGTGGTCATTTGTGAACGTCCACTAGGAAGGAGTTAGCCCTGGAAATCCCTCTCCCTCGCCTAGCCACGGGAGGTTTATTTGCAGGAGAGGCACAGGGGAAAGACATGAAGAGCCAGTCCCCTTTCAGCAAGGCCTTTTGTTGCAAAAGCTTCCCCCCGCACCCCCTTACAAAGTTCCCAGAAAGCTGGCTGTGACCATTCAGCCTCACAAAAAGAGAACAGTGAAAGAAAAAGGATTCAAAAAAACCCCCCAAACTCATAACTGGAGGAAAAAAATTTCCACTTAAGGGGAACTGATAATGTCAAGAGGAAGAGCAGAGCAGGGGTGGGATGAGACACTGACAGGCGGCTATTCTTGTGTAAAGTGCGTCTGGTAAGACAGATAGGCCTGGCATAAAGTCTCACAGTTTGGATGAAACCCTCTGAATTAATTCCTACGCCCCTTTGAACGCGGTGGTGGTCAGATCCTATTCACTTGGACTAGGCATTTTCCCAAATCCTTCCCCTTTCTTGAGGCAAGAACGGTGCCTGGCACATAATAAGAATAATGTTGGTATCTGTTAAGCGCTTCCTATGTGCGGAGCACCGTTCTAAGCGCCGGGGTAGATACAGGGTCATCGGGTCGTCCCACGTGAGGCTCACGGTTAATCCCCATTTTCCAGATGAGGGAACGGAGGCCCAGAGAAGCGAAGCGACTCGCCCACGGTCCCACAGCTGCCAAGTGGCAGAGCCGGGAGTCGAACCCATGACCTCTGACTCCCAAGCCCGGGCTCTTTCCGCTGAGCCACGCCGTGCTTAATACCAATATTGCTATCATTATCCTGATGATATCTGCCCAGTGTCAAGCACTGTACTAAGCGCTGGGGTAGATGCTCGTGGTGTCTGGTGTTGTTCTGAACTCTGCCGAGCACTTAGTACCGTGTTTCGCACACAGTGAGCGCTCAAAAAAATACGACCGAAAGAGTCGTATTTAACGAACGAATGCGGACGGATGCTGTAGTGGATAGAGCGTGGACCTGGGCGGGGGCGGGTCAGAGGATTTGGGTTCTCATACCCACTCGCCCGTTGTGTGACCTTGGACAAGTCACTTCACCCCTGAGTGCCTCAGTTACCTCATCTGTGAAATGGGGCTTAACCCTGCGAGCCCCCGTCGGACGGGGACCGCGTTCAGGGATCTTGGATCTACCACGGTGCTTGTGGGCGGGGAATGTTTCGGCTAATTCTGCTGTACCGTTACTCTCCCAAGTGCTTAGGACGTAGTAAGAGCTCAAGAAATATCATTTATTGACTGACTGCTTAGTAGAGTACCTAGCACAGAGTAAGCACTCAAATACTTTCTTTTAAAAAAGAAACTTCAACTAGATTTCTCAAGGAAACTTGGCGAAGCAGCACGGCCAGGTGGAAAGAGCACGGGCCCGGGAGTCAGAGAAACTGAGGTCTGATCCCAGCTCCATCCCTCGTCGGCCGTGTGACGTCGGGCACATCGCTTCACTTCCCTGGGCCTTCTCGAGCCCGGGCTGTTGCCACCGAGCCATGCGGCTTCCGTGCAAGGCACGTGAACATTTCCCAGCTATGTCTTTGGGGCAAGGTTATTTGAAACCTCAATTACGTCTCCTAGGTTCAGAGCTGAGCAAAAATCAACGTCGGCGATCTTGCAACGCGTTTTTCTTTGTCTGCCCGTCACTAATAAAACATCCTTAGACCAGCAAGATGCGCAACAGTCGATCGTATTCATCGAGGCCTGTGTGCAGATCTCTGTACTAAGCGCTTGGGAGAGTATAACAGACACATTCCCCGCCCACAACGAGCTTACAGTCCGGAGGCAAGCTAACAGTTTGGGTTTATGAGTGGCAGGGGTGGAAGCAAAATTCTCAATTCGCAGCTGTCGCCGGTGTCTCCGTTTCTTTACAGAAGGCTGGAGCACTTCCCCACATGGCTCTGTTTGCTAGAATGCTGGTGGGTTCGATTTGCATTAGAGGTGAGAACACGTTTAAAAAGCAGAATTGCAAAGCTGCAGCTTGTGACAGAGGAAGAGATCTGATGATGTTGGCGTTTGTCAAGCGCTGACCGCGTGCACAGCACTGTTCCAAGCGCTGGGGTAGACACGAGGTTGTCCCACGTGGGGCTCACGGTCTTCATCCCCATTTTCCAGATGAGGGAACTGAGGCGCAGAGACCTGAAGTGGCTTGCCCACAGTCACGCAGCCGACAAGTGGCAGAGCTGGCATTAGATCAGAACTCTACGTTCCCACTGGGGTGGGGAGAAATTGCACGGCAGGTGACGCAAATGATCATCTTCTACCTGTGTAATCCATGAGGGATTACGTGTAGGATTACTGCATCAGCCTCCCTGTTGCCCTCCCAGCTTCCTGTCCCCCCCCACCCCAGTCCATACTTCACTCTGCTGCCCGGGATCATCTTTCTGCGAAAACGTTCGGAACGCGTCAGCCTCCTCCTCCGAAACCTCCAGTGGTTGCCCGTCCACCTTCCTATCAGACAGAAGCTCCTCACCGTTGGCTTTCAATCGCTCCATCACCTCGCCGCCTCTCACCTCACCCGTCTCCTTCTACAACCCAGCCCGCACACTTGGCTCCTCCAGCGCGAACCTTCTCGCCGGGCCTCGGTCTCGAGGCCGACTCCTCGCCCCCATCCTGCCTCTGGCCCGGGACGCCCTCCCTCCTCAAATCCGACAGTGACTCTCCCGCCTACTGAAGGCACCTCTCCTCCAAGAAGCCTTCCCAGACTACGCCCCGCTTTTCCTCATCTCCAACTCCCTTCTGCATCACCCCAACCTGCTCCCTTTTCTCTTCCCCCGCTCCCACAGCGCTTATGTCCGCATCTGTGATTTTATTCGTATCGACCTCTGCCTCTCCCCGTCTAGACTGTACGCTCACTGTGGGCAGGCCATGTCGCTGTTGACTGTTTTGTACTTTCCCAAGGGCTCCGCAGACAGTAAGCGCTCAATTCGACTGAATGAATAAGCAGTAGATCAATCAATGGCACGGGCTGAGCGCTTACTGTGTGCAGGGCACTGTCCTATGCGCTTTGGGAGCGTGATTCCGAAGAGTCGGTCGCCACCTTCCCTGCCCACGAGGAGCTTACGGTCTAGAGGGGGGATAGTATTTATTAAATGCTCCCCGGGAGTGATGCAGTCATCTTTACTGAGCACACGCAGGGTGCGGAACACTGTACTAAACTGCACAATTCTAGGAGTGTGAGGTCGAGCAAATGTTTTCTTAAACATAACCCGCGTGGACTGATTTTATCCGCATCAGCTATATACGTGAACTACGTCGGGAAGCAGTTGGTTCCATTTTCTTTAAACCTTAGTCCTCCAAGTGAGATGAGTTCTTAAAATTCTGCTTAGAGTTCTGCTTAAAGTTCTGCTTAGAGAAGCAGCGTGGCTCAGTGGAAAGAGCACGGGCTTTGGAGTCGGAGGTCATGGGTTCGAATCCCGGCTCGGCCACTTGTCAGCTGTGTGACTTTGGGCGAGTCACTTCACTCCTCGGTGCCTCAGTGACCTCATCTGTGAAATGGGGATTAAGACTGTGAGCCCCACGTGGGACAACCTGAATGCCCTGTGTCTACCCCAGCGCTTAGAACAGTGCTCGGCACATAGTAAGCGCTTAACAAATACCAACATTATTATTATTATTATTATTATTATTAAAATGAGGAAGAAACGAGCTTCGCGCTCATTTTCGCCGACTTCGTTATCCCCAGTGAGTCATCGGTTAGGGAGGACATATCTTTATATAGTTGAATTATTTTTTTCCACTGGAGTTCGGTTGAATTCTCTTAATTCAATTCTTTGGCCACAGATGTGTTGAGAATTCCTCCGTAACTGCCATATCATCAAAGAAAGGAAAAAAAAAAGTATAATGCAACCTTTAATAAAATTTACATTCCTGACCTTTGAAATATGAAGCAGATACTTTTCCCCACTAAACTGTATAATCTTTCATTACCGTGCAAGGGACTATATAGGTATTAAATGAGCTACAAAGGATCTTTCCCATCTTCAATTAATTCAGTATAAATGTATTGAGAATAATAATGAGAGGTAATAAAAACATTAAGAGGGATACAAAGTTCAAAAAAAATTTATATTCCCAACCTCATTTCAAGATAAGGCAAGTAAAGTTTCTTCGTAGATTGAACATACTCCACGATTTAGGAATTAAAAACACTGAAGTTTAAAACACTGCACGAGACCACTATCTTCGAATACGGCCAGCCATTTATGCAGTGATGTATGACATCCCCAAGGACTGAAATATAGTACCACTTCTCGGGGCCTCAGTTCCCTCATCTGTAAAATGGGGATTAACTGTGAGCCTCACGTGGGACAACCTGATCGCCCTGCATCTCCGCCGGCGCTTAGAACCGCGCCCCGCACATAGTAAGCGCTTAACAAACCCCAACATTATTAATGCATTTTAGAGTAAAATTGAGCAACCCAGAATTTAACAAGTAAAAACTACCACAGGATGTTTTTTTTCTCCCCCCTCCAGATTTCTTTTCAGGTGGACTGTAGTGTTTTGTTAATGTCTGTGGAAAGTTGAGGCACTGTGAGAAATTATAATCCTTTTTCTATCTATATTATAATAGCCTTCTTTGAGAAGAGGAAGGGAAAACAAAAAGGCGGAGTGGCACATACAAATAGTAATAATAACGATTACATAAAATAGCTGTAATAATAGTAATATTTTCTAGTCAAAGAGAGCCACCGATGGCCCCGTTTTTCCTTCCGGTCTGGGTGTGACTGAAAAGGATAAGGCGTTGCCAGAGAAGCAGGCTTAGAGGAAAGAACGCTCAGCCCTTTTGTCCATATTTGAAAGTATTGATTTATTTTGTGTCTGTCTCCTCATCTAGACTCTAGCTCCTTTTAGGGAGGGAAGGGTTTCTACTAACTCCCTTGTATCGTACTCTCCCAAGAGCTCAGTGAGGCTCGTTTTCCAATCTTCACTCATCCCAACCCCATGCCGCATCGGTACGTATCCTCACGCTCTGCCCTCGCGCCTATCTGAAGTGTATTCTAGGGTCCGTCTACCCCACGAGGTTGTTAAGCTCCTCGAGGGCAGGGATTATTCATTCATTCGATAGTATTTATCGAGCGCTTACCATGTGCAGACCACTGGACGAAGCGCTTGGAATGGACAAAATCGGCAAGATACGGTCCCCGCCCTTCGCACCGATCCATTTGACTGTGCTCACCCCACTGCCCAGTTCAGTGCTCTGCCCGCAGCAAGTGCTCAGGAGATCTCATTCTGTTAATTTTGTTCGAACCCCGGCTCTGCCCCTTGTCAGCTGCGTGACTATGGGCGAGCCGCTTAACTTCTCTGGGCCTCAGTTACCTCATCTGTAAAATGGGGATTAAGACCGTGAGCCTCCCGAGGGGCAACCTGATTCCCCTGGGTCTCCCCCAGCGCTTAGACCAGTGCTCTGCACATAGTAAGTGCTTAACAAATACCACCATTAGTATTGCTATTGTTTTAATGAGATATTCATCCCCTTCATTCTATTCATCGCTATCGTTCTTGTCTGTCCGTCTCCCCCGATGAGACCGTAAGCCCGTCGAAGGGCAGGGACTGTATCTGTTACCGATCTGTACGTTCCAAGCGCTTAGTCCAGTGCTCTGCACATAGTAAGCGCTCAATAAATACTACTGAAGGAATGAATAAATATCACTGCTGTCAATTAACAGATACTCCCGGGATGACAGTGTGGCTTCATATCACAGCTTGGTAGGGAAGCTGTGCAGCAGGTCGTTCATTCGGTTGTATTTATTCAGTTGTGTTCATCACCCTATTTATTTTGTTTATTTCGTTTAATGAGATGTACATCGCCCTGATTCTATTTATTTGCCATTGTTTTAATGAGATGTCCTTCCCCTCGACTCTACTCATCGCCGTCGTGCTCGTCCGCCCGTCTCCCCCGATTAGACCGTGAGCCCGTCGAAGGGCAGGGACCGTCTCTATCTGTTGCCGACCTGTCCATTCCAAGCGCTTAGTCCAGTGCTCTGCACATAGTCAGCGCTCGATAAATACTATTGAATGAATTTATTGAGTGCAAAACGCTGTGCTAAGCACTTGGGAGAGTACAGCAATTAACCGGCCCAGTCCCTGCCCCCGACGAGCTTACAGCCTGGAGATGAAGGAGAAAGGCAGGGAGTGATACCCAGATCTCCGTACCTCATCTGACAGCATCGGTAAATGGTAGCTAATAACGTTGGAATCCGTTAAGCGCTTACTATGTGCCGAGCACTGTTCTCAGCGCGGGGGCAGACACGGGAATCAGGTTGTCCCACGTGGGGCTCACGGTCTTAATCCCCATTTTACAGATAAGGTAACCGAGGCACCGAGAAGCTAAGTGACCTGCCCAGAGTCACCCAGCTGCCAGGTGGCCGAGCCGGCATTCGAACCCGTGACCTCTGACTCCAAAGCCCGGGCTCCTTCCGCGGAGCCCCGCTGCTTCACAGCAATATAGACTTCAGCAGTTACCTATAGGTCTGTCCTGGGAAGTAAATTAAGATTCTGGGCTGCGGATTAATGGCGTGGCGGAGCCGAGGGTTATCTGTTTCTCCTCACCAGAGGAATCGAGCAGGGATGTGGAGCGGGCCTGGTCCTAGTCAGTTTATCCTAGGGATGCGGCACAAAGCCTGCACGCAAGACCTCGGTGCTTAATACGGCGGCCGGCTGAGTGAGCGTTTAATTCCAAGCGCTCAGTACGGTGCTCTGCACATAGTAAGCGCCCAATAAATACTATTGAATAAGCACTGGGGCGGCGGGGGGGCTACACAAGGTAATGAGGTCGAACCCAATCTCCGCCCCACGGGGGGGCTCACAGTCTTAACCCCCATTTTACACACGAGGTAACTGGGGCCCCGAAAGGTGTAGCGACTCGTCCAAGGTCACACAGCAGACAAGCGACGGAGCCAGGATTCGAACCCAGCACTTAAAACCGTGCCTGGAACAGAATAAGCACTTAAATACCTTGCGAAGTGACTTGCCACTCTGTGCCTCGGTTCCTTCGTCTGTAAAACGGGGATTAACCGGGAGCCTCACGTGGGACAGCCTGATTATTCCGTATCTCCCGCGGCGCTCGGAACGGCGCTCTGCACGTAGTAGGTGCTTAACCAAAGCCAACGTTATTATTAAATACCATTATTATTACTATTATTATTCTACGCCCTTGGCAGTTCTCCAGGGTGCCTGGAATCGGCTGAGACAGGTAGGATTTCCAACCTTCCTTTCCGCTCAAAGGAAGGATTGCGTTCCTGAATTAGGCCGCTCACCTACCAAGATTCTGGCTGAGAACGTCCTCCTTCTTCCAGCGAGCAGATAAACGAGACCCTACCCCGGATGTTGCCTCGATCCGTGAAATTTAATGAGCACCTAGTGTGCTTTTTTAATGGCACTTGTCAAGCGCTCCCTACGTGCCGGGGGTAGAGATAAGGTAGGTGGGCCGCGGTCCCTGCCCCACATGGGGCTCCCAGTCTTAAGCCCCATTTGACAGATGCGGTAACTGAGGCAAAGAGAAGCGAAATGACTGTAAGCTCATCTTGGGGACTAGGTCTGATCACTGCCGGAGTCTCCCAGGTGCTTAATCCAGCGCTCCGCACACAGTAAGTGCTCGATAAATGCGAACGAATGAACGAATGAACCCGCTCAGGGTCACAAAGCGGGATTAGATCCCAGGCCCGTGTTCTCTCCGCTAGACCGCACCGCCTTCCACGCATTCGGAAGAGCGCGGTACTACAGAATCGGTAGACGCTTTTTTCCCCGCCCACGACGAGCTTACAACCTAGATAATAATGATAATGTCGCTATCTGTTAAGCGCTTGCTTACTATGTGCGGAGCGCTGTTCTAAGCGCTGGGGCGGATGCAGGGTCATCGGGTCGTCCCACGCGGGGCTCACGGTTAATCCCCATTTTCCAGGTGAGGGAACGGAGGCACAGAGAAGCGAAGCGACTCGCCCACGGTCACCCGGCTGCCGGGTGGCCGAGCCGGGAGTCGAACCCACGACCCCTGACTCCGAAGCCCACGCTCTTTCCACTGAGCCACGCTGCTTCCCCGGATGAGGGGACATACTATAAATAATTTACAACTGCGTACCTACGTACTGCGGGACTGAGGGTGGGGTGATGCCCAGATGCCCAGCCAAGTGCACAGCCGCAGAAGGGAGAGGGAGTCGGGGAAGAGAGGGCGAGATCAGGGAAGGCTTCTTGGAGGAGGTGTGACTTAACGAGGCTTCGCCGGAGGGGAAGGTGTCGGTCTGGCGTCGGTGGAGCGGGGACAGAGTTCGAGGCCACGTTCGGGAGGACGCGGGCAAGGAGTCGGCAGCAAGACAGACGGGATGGGGGCACGGCGAGAAAACTGGCGCTAGAGGAGCAGCGTGGCTCAGTGGAAAGAGCCCGGGCTTGGGAGTCAGACGTCACGGGTTTGAATCCCGGCTCTGCCACTTGGCAGCCGTGTGCCAGTGGGCGAGTCGCTGCACTTCTCTGTGCCTCCGTTCCCTCATCTGGAAAATGGGGATTAAGACCGTGGGCCCCACGTGGGACAACCTGATTGCCCTGCGACTACCCCGGCGCTTAGAACGGTGCTCTGCACATAGTAAGCGCTTAACAAATACCAACATTATTTATTCAGAGGAGTGAAGCGGGCGGGCCGGGGTACGGTAGGATAAAATAACAATTATGGTATTTGGTAAGCGCTTCCAAGGTGTCGGGCACCGTACTAAGCGCCGGGCTGGACACGAGCAAATCGGGTCGGACACAATCCCCGTCCCGCGTGGAGCTCGGTCTCAATCCCCATTTTACAGAGGAGGGAACTGAGGCCCAGAGAACTGAAGCGACTCGCCCAAGGTCGCACGGCGGACTCGCGGACGGGCCGGGATTAGAACCCGTGACCACCCGACTCCCAGGCCCGGACTCAATCCGCTAGGCCACGCTGCTTCTCGGCGAGGAAGGAGGGGGAGAGCCGATTGAGCGCTTTAAAGGCGACGGCGAGGAGCGTCTGGCGGATGCGGAGGGGAGCCCCCGGGGCGGGGAAAGCACGCGCTCGGGTTATTTTTCCAATTTCGGTGATAGTTTGCCGTGAGCCACCGTAGTTCCACACGGGGCTTCACAGTATACACCGTGAGACAGCTATCTGGCACGGAGGCGCAACCCGTGGCCGGAGAACAAAACATCTCGGCCTACCCTCGCCGTCGGCTGGCAGACTCTGGGCTCTCTGCCATTTTGTACGCCAGCGAGGCCTTCCGCGCCCACAGGATAAATCTTCACAGCCCATTACTTGGGAATCGGTAGGTAATCAAAGGACGGTCCGAGGGAGGGGAGTTGGGGGAAGGAAGTCGGGAGGAAAATAACCGGCTTCAAGCCGCAACCTCCGCTCCAAACAGAAACTCCTCACTCTAGGCTTCGAGGCCGGCCGTCCCCTCGCCCCTTCCCACCTCTCCTCCCTCCTCTCTTTCCCCCGGCCACCCCGCACGCTCCGCGCCTCCGCCGCCCGCCTCCTCGCCGGCCCTCGGCCTCGCCCGTCCCGCCGTCGACCCCCGGGCCGCGCCCCCCCGCGGTCCCGGAACGCCCTCCCTCCTCACCTCCGCCAGGCTCATTCTCTTCCCCTCTTCAAATCCCTACTTAAGACTCACCTCCTCCGAGAGGCCTTCCCAGACTGAGCTCCCCCCTCTTTCCCTCTGCTCCCTCTGCCCCCCCCTTCACCGCTCCGCAGCCGAACCCCCTTCTCCCCGCTTTCCCTCTCCTCCTCCCCCTCGGCTCCGTACTCGTCCGCTCGACTGTATGGATCTTCACCACCCTATTTATTTCGTTTAACGAGATGTACGTCACCCTGATTCTATCTAGTCGCCGTCGTTTTTACGAGATGTCCTTCCCCTCGACTCTACTCATCGCCGCCGTGCTCGTCCGCCCGTCTCCCCCGATTAGACCGTGAGCCCGTCGAAGGGCAGGGACCGTCTCCATCTGTGGCCGACTTGTCCGTTCCAAGCGCTTAGTCCAGTGCTCTGCACGTAGTAAGCGCTCGATAAATACTATCGAATGAATGCCTAAGGGGAATATACTTTTCCACCTCGTTAGCCAGGTACTTAGGGCCTTGGCGTGACCATCTTCTGAGCTGGCCAAGGAGAAAAGGAACCGGAAGGCGAGACAGACAGAAACTATTTCTTACCCTTGTGACTGCTGCGGATTCGACCCACCTTCGACGGCCTGCGAAGTCACTTCGGAGCCTCCCGGGACTGGTGATGGTGAAGCAGAGAAGAGCAGAGAAGCGGCGAGGCCTGGTGGAAAAAGCACGGGCCTGGGAGTCAGAGGACGTGGGTTCTAATCCCGGCTGCCCAGACTAAGGCCCCTTTCACCTCGGCTCCCCCTCTCCACCCCACTGCCCCCACTCGCTCCGTCCTCTCTACCCCCCTCCCTGCCCCACAGTACTTGTGTTAATATAGAGTCACAATATCCTACACAGAATATATTCAGAGAAGCGGCGTGGCTCAGTGGAAAGAGCCCGGGCTTGGGCGTCAGAGGTCATGAGTTCGAATCCGGGCTCTGCCACTTTCATTCATTCATTCAATAGTATTTATTGAGCGCTTACTATGTGCAGAGCACCGTACTAAGCGCTTGGGATGAACAAGTCGGCAACAGATAGAGACGGTCCCTGCCGTCCGACGGGCTCACGGTCTGATCGGGGGAGACGGACGGACGAGAACGATGGCGATAAACAGCGTCGAGGGGAAGAACATCTCGTAAAAACCGATGGCGACTAAATAGAATCGAGGCGATGTACGATTCATTAACAAAATAAATAGGGTAACGAAAATATATACAGTCGAGCGGACGGGTACGGTGCCGTGGGGATGGGAAGGGAGAGGTGGAGGAGCGGAGGGAAAAGGGGAAAATGAGGCTTTAGCTGCGGAGAGGTAAAGGGGGGATGGCAGAGGGGGTAGAGGGGGAAGAGGAGCTCGGTCTGGGAACGCCTCTCGGAGGAGGTGAGTTTTAAGTAGGGTTTTGAAGAGGGAAAGAGAATCAGTCTGGCGGAGGTGAGGAGGGAGGGCGTTCCGGGACCGCGGGGGGACGCGACCCGGGGGTCGACGGCGGGACGGGCGAGGCCGAGGGACGGCGAGGAGGCGGGCGGCGGAGGCGCGGAGCGTGCGGGGTGGCCGGGGGAAAGAGAGGAGGGAGGAGAGGTGGGAAGGGGCGAGGGGACGGCCGGCCTCGAAGCCTAGAGTGAGGAGTTTCTGTTCGGAGCGGAGGTCGATAGGCAACCACCGGAGTTGTTTAAGAAGGGGAGTGACGTGCCCGGATCGTCTCTGCGGGAAGATGAGCCGGGCGGCGGAGTGAAGAATAGACCGGAGCGGGGCGAGAGAGGAGGAAGGGAGGTCAGAGAGAAGGCCGACACGGTAGTCTAGCCGGGCTATAACGAGAGCCCGTAACAGTGAGGTAGCCGTTCGGGTGGAGAGGAAAGGGCGGATCTTGGCGATATCGTAGAGGTGAAACCGGCAGGTCTCGGTAACGGATAGGATGTGTGGGGTGAAGCAGCTGTGTGTCTGGGGGCAAGTCGCTTCACTTCTCTGTGCCTCAGTCACCTCATCTGTCAAATGGGGATGAAGACTGTGAGCCTCCCGTGGGACAACCTGATGACCCCGCGTCTACCCCAGCGCTTAGAACGGTGCTCGGCCCATAGTGAGCGCTTAACGAATACCAACATTACTTAACTTCTCTGTGCCTCAGTTACCTCATCTGTAAAATGGGGATTAACTGTGAGCCTCACGTGGGGCAACCTGTTTACCCTGTATCTACCCCCGTCTCTACGGTGCTCGGCCCATAGTAAGCGCTTAACAAATACTAACGTTATTATATATGTACATATTTATTAATGCTGGGTATGCATCTAAAATTCTATTTATTCCTACTGACGCCCGTTCGCTTGTTTTATGTCTGTCTCCCCCGTTCTAGACTTTAAGCCCACTGTTGGGTAGGGATTGTCTCTATCTGTTGCTGAATTGTACTTTCCACGCACTTAACACAGTGCTCTGAACACAGCAAGCGCTCGATAAATGCGATCGAATGAATGGATGTCTGCTGTGACACCTTGGGCAAGTCGCTTCACCTCTCTGTGCCTCAGTTGCTTCGTCTGTAAAATGGGTTCAAGACGGTGCCCTCCATGTGGGACAGGGACTGGGTATCTACCCCAGTGCTTAAAACGGTTCTTAAAACACCCCTGGTGGCTCAGTTGAAAGAGCCCGGGCTTGGGAGGCAGAGGTCATTGGTTCGAATCCCGGCTCCGTCACCCGTCAGCCGGGTGACTGTGGGCGAGTCGCTTCGCTTCTCTGGGCCTCGGTTCCCTCATCTGGAAAATGGGGACGAAGACCGTGAGCCTCACGTGGGACGACCCGATGCCCCTGTATCTCCCCCAGCGCTTAGAACGGCGCTCGCCACATAGTAAGCGCTTAACAAATACCAACGTTATTATTAATCCCTAATGATACCCCAGTTACTATTATTAATAGAAGTATTTCTTCAACATCCACTGAACTCCGCACCTAGGAGAGTACGACCCAAGGAAAAGATCTGTTCCCTGCAGGGAATGTGTCCGTTTAATAATGTCGGTATTTAAGCGCTTACTAGGCGCAGAGCACCGTTCTAAGCGCTGGGGGAGATACGGGGTCATCGGGTCGTCCCACGTGAGGCTCACGGTCTTCGTCCCCGTTTTCCAGATGAGGGAACTGAGGCCCCGAGAAGTGAAGCGACTCGCCCCCAGTCACCCGGCCGACGAGTGGCCGCGCCGCGAGTCGAACTCATGACCTCTGACTCCGAAGCCCGTTATATTTTACCCTTCCAAGCATTTAGTCCGGTGCCCTGCGCACAGTAAGCGCTCAGATACGACCGACCGACTGCCAGAAGGACTGCAGAGGGAAGCATTCCTGCACAAAAGGAGTTTACAATCCAAAGAGGGAGAGAGATGTCAAACTATTTACAAATAGAGTAGCCAGAGTAAGTAATGATGCGCATGATGGAGTTTTTTTAAGCGCTTACAATGTGTCAGCTGGGGTCGACACAAGCTAGTCAGGCTGGACCCAGTTTCTGTCCCACGCGTGGCTCAGCGGAAAGAGCCCGGGCTTTGGAGTCAGAGGTCATGGGTTCGACTCCCGGCTCGGCCACTCGTCAGCCGGGTGACTGTGGGCGAGTCGCTTCGCTTCTCTGGGCCTCGGTTCCCTCATCTGGAAAATGGGGATGAAGACTGTGAGCCCCACACGGGACAACCTGATTCCCGTGTCTACCCCAGCGCTCAGAACGGTGCCCGGCCCATAGTAAGCGCTAACAAATACCAACATTATTATTGAGTCGGGGGGTCGCTCCAGCCCTTGGAGTGGTGCTCGGCACGTAGTAAGCGCTTAACAGATACCAACATTATCATCATCATAAGAGTCGGTAGGTCGCTCCAGCGCTTAGAACGGTGCTCGGCACGTACTAAGCGCTTAACAGATACCAACATTATCATCATTATGAGTCGGTAGGTCGCTCCAGCGCTTAGAACAACGCTCGGCACATAGTAAGCACATAACGGATACCGTCATTAGCATTCAAGGTCGCCAGTTCATTCATTCGATAGTATTTATCGAGCGCTTACTATGTGCAGAGCACTGTACTAAACGCTTGGAATGGACAAATCGGCAACAGATAGAGACGGTCCCCCTGCCCTTTGACGGGCTTACGGTCTAATCGACTAAGCCAGTTGTGACGTGGGCCTTCGGCAAAGCATCATTTGCTTTGAGGACCGCGCCACTTCTGAAAACTACATCGGCGCCTTTTTCGTTTCTCTCCGGGAACCCCATCCCGCACTTCCGGAACTTTTCCTCCCGCTTGCAGTTCCAGAATTGGAAGAGTTTTCCGGGGACGGTAGCTTTCCCGGCAGATCCCTCGTCGCGCCCTCAAGCGTGACGGCGTAGGACCGATTGGCTGAGAACGGTCCCTTCCGCAGCCTTTCTTTAGCGACGGGCCAGAGCTTCATTCGAGGCACCGTCCACCTCTGCCCCGGTCGGCCGCACCTCGTCAGATAGATTCGGGGGTTCGGACACGCTTCTCCGGGAAGCCGAGCTCGTCCGGTCCGTCGCAGAGCCGGTTCGGTTCCGGGTTACGAAAGGGGTTAAGGGACAACCCGCCGCCGTGCGGATCTTGCCGACGGGGACGCGTCTCAGCCTCGCGGCCGATCCAAAGCGCCGTGACGTCGCCGTGCCGATTCAGACCCGACAGCCGGCAACAGAGAGGCGTTGAGTCGCGCGGCCGCTTCGACGCGATTCTCTCCGTCACGGTCTGGCCCAGGATGTCGACGTCAGACGAAACAGACCACAACAAAAACGTGTGGGCTTTTGTCCAGCCTGGAGAACCACTGCCGGCCTTTCAGCGCGGCTCAGCGGAAAGAGCCCGGGCTTGGGAGGCAGAGGTCACGGGTCCGACTCCCGGCTCCGCCACTTGGCGGCTGGGTGACTGAGGGCGAGTCACTTCGCTTCTCTGCGCCTCAGTTCCCTCATCTGGAAAATGGGGACTAACCGTGAGCCTCACGGGGGACGACCTGATGACCCTGTATCTCCCCCCAGCGCTTAGAACAGTGCTCTGCACGTAGTGAGCACTTAAACACCAACATTATTATTCATTCATTCGATAGTATTTATCGGGCGCTTACTACGTGCAGAGCACTGGACTAAGCGCTTGCAATGGACAAATGGGCAACAGATAGAGACGGTCCCTGCCCTTCGACGGGCTCACGGTCTAATCGGGGGAGACGGGCGGACGAGAACGGTGGCGATGAACAGAGTCGAGGGGAAGAACATCTCGTAAAAACAGTGGCAACTAAATAGAATCAGGGTGATGTCCATCTCATTAAACAAAATAAAATCTGGAATATTGGTCTCCCGGGATGAAAACAGGGTAGAGTGAAAAACGTTAACAGTGCTGCGACCTGGATGAAGGGGAAACTAATCTTAGGGACGTCGGTGTTTGTTCGGTGCTTTGTGCCAGGCACCGTAATAAACGCTGGGCTAGATACAAGGAAGTCAGGTTGGACACAGTCCCTGTCCCACATGGGACTCAGTCTCAATCCCCATTTAGCAGACGAGGTAACTGAGGCACAGAAGTGAAGCGACTTGTCCAAGGTCCCGCAGCAGACTGGCGGCAGAGCCGGAACTAGAACCCAGGTCCTTCTGACTCCTGTGCCCTAGCCACTAGGCTATGCTGCTTCTCAGCATTCGGAAGAAGGGGCAGCAGCCTTCAAGCGGCGTGGCTCAGTGGAAAGAGCCCGGGCTGGGGAGTCCGAGGTCATGGGTTCGAATGCCAGCTTTGCCACTTGTCAGCTGTGTGACTGTGGGCAAGTCACTTCACTTCTCGGTGCCTCAGTTCCCTCATCTGGAAAATGGAGATTAAGACTGTGAGCCTCACGTGGGACGACCTGATCACCCCGTATCTACCCCAGCGCTTAGAACAGTGCTCTGCACATAGTAAGCGCTTAAACGCCAACATTATTATCCTGAAGCTCGGTCGCTCTGGGACAAGCAGCGTGGCCTACTGAAGGAGACTGGGCCCGGGAGTCGGAAGACCTGGGTTCTAGCCCCGGCTCCGCCACTTGTGTACCGGGTGACCTTGGGCAAGTCGCTTAATTCTCTGGGCCTCAGTTACCTCACCTCTAAAATGGGGATAAATGTGGAGGGCCTCACGTGAAACCTGGACTGGGTCCCCTCCTGATCGGCTTGGATCTACCCCAGCCCTTAGTACAGTGCCTAGCACATAGTAAGTGCGTAACAAGTGCCATAAAAAATGAAATTACAGACTTTCAAGAACACCACCTTCCAGATTAGGGGCTTTAGCAACTCTCTCTTTCCTCCTCCACCCAACGGGTGTCAGCTTCCTTCGCTAGGCCTCAGTGTTGGAGGGGAGTTGGGATGCTTAGAATGGCATTTCCCGCTCCCTTTCCCAGCTTTTTCCACCTCTGCCCTTGCCAGATTCCGTTTCCATCCCTGCCCCTCGGTCCCGGAGCTGGAGAAGGTGCCGATGGTCACGGGGACGAGCGGCCGCTCCTAAGCAAACACTTTACTCAACACCAGGAGAGGTGAAGTGACCACGGATGTTCCCCGGGGTGGGAAAGTCATCACGGAAGTCACTGTTTTTACCTCAGGTTGGAATTGCTCTGCTTCCGTTTCACTGGCTCCGAGGGATTCCGGCGAACCCTCTGTTAGTTTAGAACTTGAGCTTCGGGAAGTTTCCTTTCTAAACGATTTAAAATGCTTTCTAAAGTACTTGTTCGCAAAGTATTTGGGGGGCCTCCTGAAGGCGTCATTGTCATATTTATTTTCCATTTTAAAATTTGGGAGAAGGCCACGAATCCTCCGGGCTACCTCCCCACATGACTTTTATTCTATGAATCTTCACCACTTTGGTAATGGAAGATTACGTCTTTTGCAGGAATCCCATTATCTCCCCGAGGGAAGTTGGATATCCCAGTGCTCTTTAAACCCGACATTATGAAATTATACGAAGGGCTAGTGGTCGTCCATATGGTGAAGGCCAATGGTGAAAACTGGCCTTATAGCAACCTTGCTGAATTGAACACAGAAATGAAGAGGTAATTTTTCATAAAGTAATGGAAAAATATTGATTCTATTAAGACTGCTTCCAGGCGTGTATTACGGTTAAAAAAAAAATGAAACCTCTCGCAAGCTTCCAGTATTAGAAAAAAGGACTGGGCAAGGCTGGGGCAAATAGCTAGGGAGGATGGGCAAAAGGGGAGGGAATCTGCTTGTGCCTGATTTGATCTGAAAGTCGACTCTGGACATCAAAGTCAACAGTGAAATAATAATGATAATTATGGTATTTGTTAAGTGCTTACTATGTGCCAGGCACTGTTCTAAGCGCTGAGGTGGGTACAAGCTCCGTGGAGTAGCACCGTGGCTTAGTGGAAAGAGCCCGGGGAGGTCACGGGTTCTAATCCCGGCCCCGCCGCTTGTCTGCTTGTGTGACCTTGGGCGAGTCACTTCACTTCTCTGTGCCTCAGTTACCTCATCTGCAAAACGGGGATGAAGACTGTGAGCCCCACATGGGATAACCTGATTACCCTGTATCTACCCCAGTGCTTAGAACAGTGCTCGGCACATACCCTAAGCATTTAAATAACAAATACCACCATTATATACACGCAAATCAGGTTGGACTGTCCCTGTCCCACATGAGGCTCACAGTCTTAATCCCCATTTTACAGATGAGGGAACTGAGGCCCAGTTAAGTGACTTGCCCAAGGTCACAGCAGATAAGCAGCGGGGCCGGGATTAGAACCCATGATCTTTTGACTCCCGGGACTCTATCCACTACGCCGGGCTGTTTCTCGTCAGCGGAGACGGATGGGGTTCTCTGACTGGATTATAACCAAGCAAGCGAGAGACTGAGATAACGTAGATACTGGGGCCAAAGAGAAGTCTCACCTTTTTGAAACAAGTCTTTGCATCACTGCCTTTTGCCACTGAGGAAGAAGCCACAGACCCTCCCCATCCCTCCCGGGAACCTACTGCTCAGGATAACGCTAATCCCTTGTTTTCGCCCCGTTGCCATATCTGATGGTTTTATGATCAAGGCTGCCCCCGACCCCTTATGCTCATTTACGAGAGCTTTATCGATAATAAGAGTGGCATTCGTTAAGCGTTTACTCTATGCCAGGCATCAGGGTAGATACGGTTATAGGCAGACTGGGCAGAGTTCCTGTCCCCTCTGGGGCTCACAGTCTAAGAGGGAGGGAGGGCACACATTTAATCCTGATTTGGCAGATAAGGACACTGAGGCACGGAGAAATTAGGGGGGTCTCATCCAAGGTCACGGCGGGCAAGTTGCGGAGTTGGGGTTAGAAGCCAGGTTCTTACTTCCCCCCCTGCCGCCCCCGCCCCGAATAGATCACGTTGTTTCTCGAAAGTCATTGATTTACAAATAAGTCTAATGTTCAGCCAGTCAGGCTAACTGTTGAAATTTTTCCTGCCCTTCTCTCTCTCTCCATATTCCCATCTCTCCTTATGTCCCCTCATCCCCAGAGCTCCACTCACCACTCCAGCCCTGGAGAATATACCATCTCTTCTCTCCCCCTCACTCCACCCCCCCCCCTCGCCATGAAATCCCCAGCTTAACTGGGCCTCAGTTACCTCATCTGGAAAATGGGGCTAAAGACCGTGAGCTCCTTGGGGACACGGGTCGTGTCCGACTAGAATGACTGTAGATGGAGGTGGGGCATTCTCGGAGAGATGTGTCCGAGGAGTCGCTATGGGTCGGAGACAGCTTGACATAAGACAAGACCCCAGTGCTTAGTACAGTGTCTGTCACGTAGTAAGCGCTTGTACCCCCAAAGATAAAACCCCCTCAAAATCCAACAAATCCCTCCGTAACTATTTCTCACGGCACTTTGCTAAGTATTTAATTTCACCCTTGGTCTCTGCCTACTGTTTAGCGTCAATATTGGGATTTATTGAGCACTTATTCTGTGCAGAGCATTGTGCTAAGCACTGTAGTACAGTACAGAGTTGGCAGACATTCCCTGCTCAGAACGAGCTTACAGTCTAAAGAGGAAAGCTGTTTCCTCATCTTTGTGCGTGCTCTTTTTCCCAACCATTTCCCTCCTGGTTTTGCCACGCTACCCTTTCCCAACCACTACTCTCCTCTCACTTCTCCACCATCCTGAGCTACATCATTTCTTCAGCCAACTCTGACCTTTAATAATTTATTTACCCCCTCTCCTCAGCGCTTGGGTTTGTATGTCTACTGAATTCGTTTCAATTTGTCCGCTCTGCTAATTTCTGACCCTTCAGTTTCCCCCGTTAGAGCAAATTATTTTGATTTTCTGTACATCTCAAATATCCAAGACAGGGTCCTCAGATGCTATAACTACAATATGGATCTTTTTAAATTCCAAATAGCATCACGAGAGCCAGGAATGGAGAAATCCGTGGAATACGTTGGATCTACCCTATTCATGGAATCCCCGAAGCTCCGCCCTCCAAGTCAGCCCCAAGTATGTTTTTCTGTGCTTTTACAGTTAACGGCTCAGAGCCGCTGACTTCGGGAAGGTAAAAGAATAAATTTGGCGGCCTAGAGCGGCATTAAATTTCACCGAGAAAAATGTCCCGTCACTAGGAATAACTCGTGCTTGCTCTGACAACGGTTCAGTAAGACCAAAAGAGTTTTTGCTATGTATTATCGTTGGGAGGGAAGAGTCATTAAGCGCCTCAAAGCTGCACGCAAGGCCATCCATAATGCAAACTGTTCTGTCCTTCCCGTAATTCGGGAAGTTGGGAAGGGGGACTCTTCCCTTCCACCTGCTCTCCACTCAGCAGGGAATGGGAGTTGGAGTCACAATATCTAATAGCAAGATGCAGGTGAACCCCCCTCCTCAGCCTCCCAACATCCTAAAGGCCCCCGTCCCCCATCAGCTCAACCCCGGTGCTGGAATTATTTTTTTTTACTGGATGGTACTTGTTAAGCGCTAAGTGTGTGTGAAATACTGTCCTAAGCACTGCGGTAGATACAAGTTATTCAGCTTAGAACAGTGCTGGATACCTAGTGAGCTCAGATCTTATCATTTAATTCACTTTGTTGAAGTTATTAAATGACTATTTAGAGTATACAGTCACGTCAAGCCTAGATTTGCAGTAGATTGTCTATAAAGTCCTTTTCCCACCCCCCATTATCCATATTTTCAATTATACACCAAACAGAGGTTACAAAAAAGCTTCCATGTTCCAATTTTTTTTTTCTAATCAGGCTATAGGCCCTTAAAAAGTAAAATATGCTCCTCGCATGGCAGACATGGAGCTTTATTAATCATACATCAAAGAAATGAGGAAATATAACATTCTTAAGCGACTAGCGATGTTGTATAGAGCTATCAGATGTAAATGCCCTTCAATTTTCCAAATGAAATGCCTGACTTGAAAAATAGACATGTTGCTTCTCTTCTCCCCCGACCTACCAGGGGAAGGGGACTGGAATAAAACTGCCAGAGAGAGAGCTCATCCTTAAACAATCTAACAGTTGTGTTCTTACACAAGGATGCATTACCATGACGAAGATGACAGTTGTCCTAAATAAACTCCACATAACCCGCTGGTTCCCGATAGTTGAATCCGGATGCCTAAAACAAGTTTTCCTTGCCCGACTCTATTCCGTATAAGTTTGAGGGAAGGTCAGAAAAAACACATTTCAAACATCTTCCCACGATCCAAATGAAACCACTTTGTAGTAGACTGCGACCCACAAAGATGTGATCCGTAGGAGAAAACTGCTCCACAGACTCGGTTGGGAAATTTTACGGAAGGGGAGAAAAAGGAGCTCAGAAGAAACTGTGCTATTTTAAATTAATAACCTAGTGAACCCAGAGAAACAGTGTGGCCTAGTGGAAGAACTATGGACCTGAGAGTCAGAAAAGCTGGGTTTTAATGCCTGCTCTTCATTCAATAGTATTTAATAATAATGTTGGTATTTGTTAAGCGCTTACTATGTGCAGAGCACTGTTCTAAGCGCTGGGGGAGACACAGGAGCATCAGGTTGTCCCACATGGGGCTCACAGTCTTCATCCCCATTTTCCAGATGAGGGAACTGAGGCACAGAGAAGTGAAGCGACTTGCCCACAGTCACACGGCTGACAAGTGGCAGATCTGGGATTCGAACTCATGACCTCCGACTCCAAAGCCCGTGCTCTTTCCACTGAGCCACGCTGCTTCTCTATTTATTGAGCACTTAATATGTGCAGAGCACTGTACTAAGCGCTTGGAATGGACAAATCGGTAACAGATAGAGACAGTCCCTGCCCTTTGACGGGCTTACGGTCTCATCGGGGGAGACGGACAGACAGGAACAGTAGCAATAAATAGAATCGAGGCGATGTACATCTCATTAACAAAATAAATAGGGTAATGAAAATATATACAGTCGAGCGGACGAGTACGGTGCTGAGGGGAGGGGAAGGGAGACGGGGAGGAGCGGAGGGAAAGGGAGGGGAACAGGGCTTAGCTGAGGGGAGGTGAAGGGGGGCGTAGAGGGAGCAGAGGGAAAAGGGGAGCTCAGTGTGGGAAGGCCTCTTGGAGGAGGTGAGCTTTAAGTAGGGTTTTGAAGAGGGGAAGAGAATCAGTTTGGGGGAGGTGAGGAGGGAGGGCTTTCCAGAACCGCGGGAGGACGTGGCCCGGGGGTCGACGGCGGGATAGGCGACAACGGGGCACCTAAGGCAAGCCACTTCACTTCTCTGGGCCTCAGTTTCTTCATAACATACAACGTGAAGCTGTCCTCTCTCCTACTTAGACTATGAGCCCCCCGTGGGACATGGACTGGGTCCAACTTGATTATCTTACATCTATAGCGCTTAGAGCATGGTTAGCCCAAAGTCAGTGTTTAACAAATACCACACTTATTAGAAACCGTTCTGCCGGAATCTCCGCTTCTGAGATTTGAGGACCTGCCAATTTCAGATGTTTAACTGGTCGCATAATGCCGCGAAGGAAATATTTTTTGAAGCAGTCATCCTAAATCCCGGAAAAGATTACCAAATGATTGCCGCACAACAGACGTCCCTTAAAGTAATTGTATATTCAAGCATAACTTCTTGCCCCGATTAGAAATCTACTTTTTTCAGAAATTAAAAACAAACTCTAAGGTGACCTGTGCCGGGAACGTGTTCGCAGTTCAGAAATGGAGAAAATATCGATTCTATATTTTCCAAGATTTTCTCTCAGTTCCTCTAAACTGTTGAACTCACTGTGGGCAGGGAACATGCCTACCAGTATCACACTCTCCCAGGTGCTTAGTACAGTGCTCTGCACACAGTAGGCCTTGAACAAATATCACTGATAGATTGGAGGGTTTATTGACACACCTTAATTGCCCGAAAACAAGGTACTTTTCCCTAGATTCAGTCATCTCAGTGACCTTGAATCTTTTCCCCAATCCAAGCAGCCCCTAACGCCACTGCAAAACAGCTTTCTTAAGGGTAGGGAGTAGTGGGTAACTTTCGATTATCAGCTGAACCAGAACACTGAATTCAGGTGATAAATTCTCTTTCGTCTTCTCTAGCCGTCATATCCTGCAAGGCCAGAAGGCGTGTGGAGGAAAGGATGGAGGTGCTGCTTACGGGTGTGGTTCCTGGAGGGAGAGCTGTGCAAGAGCCGAGAGATTTTGTCGTGCGCCCCAAAAATCTCACACCCAAACTTGACACCCAGACCCGACTGCAGATCGCCGAGGGTAAGAATAGCACGATAATGAACCGGGCAAGATTTATTCTCCGTTCTCAGAAGCATCAGGCCTTGTTAGCAGCAGCATTTCTGCTAAAAATTATTCATCTAGTTTAATATCTTAGACGGTAGCTAACCTTTACTTCATACCTCCGGAGACAAGCCTATTCAATGAATGGAATTTTAAAAGAGTGTTACGGCAGGGTGAAGGTTCTCACCTCACCCTTTTGATAGAAACAAAAAACTTTGTTTTGATTAGTGAGAAAGGGAATGAAGAAATCCTCAGATAGAGTAGGGGGGGTGGGAGTCGGCGGGACCTGAGTTCTAATGCCCGCTCCTCCGCTTGTCCGCTGCGTGATCCTGGACAAGTCGCTTCACTTCTCTGTTACTCGGTTGCTTCATCTGAAAACGGGGGGAAAAGGCTGTGAGTCCCAAGAGGGACATATACCAGGTCTCATCTGATTAGCTTCTATCTACTCTAGGGGTTAGTACAGTGCCTGGCACATAGTAAGCGCTTACCAAATACCATAAAGATAAAAAAATATAATTACAGAATCCCTTGTTTTCCCCTCTTTTTTCTATATTCCCTAATTGATGGTATTTGAGTACTGTTTTAAATGCTTACAAACTGCAGATAGTAGGTACTGTAATAGTTAAGATTGTGATATTCTCTCTGCGCGTCTATTTTTAGTTATTGACCTAGAATACCTATGCACAAAGATTGGTAGATGTACATATGGTGAGAAGTGGCTTCCTGATTTTCTCACTGGCATCATTTCTGCCTGAAGTGCTGTCCGTAATTTGGGACACAGAAGCTTTAAACGTTAAACGCAACCGATATCTTTGGAATAGTTAGCATTTAACTTTTTTTGACCCCGAAATAATTTACGTGCCAAAGTATGGGGCAGGTGTTAGAATAATGTAATTATCTGGCTTTGCATATTGAAAATGCATATTTATGATATGTTATTATAAACATCATTTCATCTAATTTCCCCAATAGTGAGGCATTTAAATGAAAATGAATAATATGCCTTCAGCATATCACAGAGGCAGCATTTAAGAAGACTCACAGATTGCTGATCTAAGTGCCTGTTTTGTAATTGGGAATAATATTTCATGTTTATTAACCCTGGCTTCTGCATGAATTTTAAGATCTTGATTTGGAACAATGCAAGCTTTTCATGCAAGGGGTATGGTAATGAAATGCTTTGACATCAAGAATATCAGGATCATTTATGTTTCTGACAGTTTTCATAATGCTGTCAGTGACATTATAATGCCATTCTTCCTTAGATGGATTTGATGCCTGTCAGGAAATCAAATTGAATGCTTCTATTTTAGTCTTCTGGAGGATTCGAGTAATAATATAAGTAAAATTATGAAGCAGACAGATAACGCGCCAAGCTGTGCTTCCTTTCTTTCTAAAAGAGTTGATTTTTTCAGTGGGGATAGATGATGTTCAGTAAGCGAGTTTTCCATACAAAGTTAGATTATTATAATCCGATGAAGACCTCAGTTAAACAGCTAGGACTAGATATTTTTATATTTGAACTGTTGGGACAAAACTAAATCCAAGAGATGTGATCCTGAGAGATGCCTGAAAACACTTCCCCACAGTGATCCTGTCCAACATTTACCAAATTAAGTGAAAATAGTCCACACGAACTATTCGTGATTAGACTGTGAGCCCGTCATTGGGCAGGGATTGTCTCTATCTGTTGTCGAATTGTACATTCCAGGCGCTTAGTACAGTGCTCTGCACAAAGTAAGTGCTCAATAAATACTATTGAATGAATTAGTGAATGTCCTCCAGAAAGTGACCGATTCTGCTAAGAGAGCTAGGTGGTTAATTTGAAAACATCATCCATAGTTGGGGAAAAATGAGGGGTCCATCATTTGTATATATTCAGTTATTTAATAATTTTGGTACTTGTTAAGCACTTACCGTGTGCCAAGCACTGTTCTCAGCAGTGGGGTAGATAAAGGTTAATCGAGGTGAACACAGTCCCGGATCTTCGTGGAGCTCACAGTCTTAATCCCCATTTCACAGAAGAGGTAATGGAGGCCCAGAGAAGTGAAGTGACTTGCCCAAGGTCACGCAGCAGATATGTGGCGGAACTGGGATTAGAAGCAAGGTCTTTCTGACTCCCAGACCCGGGGTCTATCCGCTAGGCCCCGCTGCTTCTATTTGGCTAGTTCATCCTGATATTGGCAATACCGCCTGCTATATCCTTCCTCCTCCAGTTTCCACTATTTGCCCATGATTTTTGTTAGTTTCCCCTACTGGAAATTCCTCCCGGGCAGGAAACATGCATCTTCTTTTTTTACTCTACCAAGTGTTAGTACAATACTTAGGTGCTTAGTACAGTGCTCTGCAAATAGTAACCGCTCAATAAATACAATGGAATGAATATTTAATGTTGGTATTTGTTAAGCGCTTACTATGTGCAGAGCACTGTTCTAAGCGCTGGGGTAGACACAGGGGAATCAGGTTGTCCCACGTGGGGCTCACAGTCTTAATCCCCATTTTACAGCAGAAGTAACTGAGGCGCAGAGAAGTTAAGTGACTTGCCCACAGTCACACAGCTGACAAGTGGCCGAGCTGGGATTCAAACCCATGACCTCTGACTCCAAAGCCCATGCTCTTTCCACTGAGCCATGCTGCTTCTCAGCAAACACTCAATATACTATTATTAACTGATTCCATCCTTGTGCTGGGATTCGCACTATTAATTCACCCCAAATTGTCCATTCCAAGCGCTTAGTACAGTGCTCTGCACAGAGTAAGCACTCAAATACTATTGAATGAATGAATAATAATGTTGGTATTTCTTAAGTGCTTGCTATGTGCAGAGCACTGTTCTAAGCGCTGGGGGAGATACAGGGTAATCAGGTTGTCCCACGTGAGGCTCACGATTACAGATGAGAGAACTGAGGCACAGAGAGTGAAGTGACTTGCCCACAGTCACACAGCTGACAAGCGGCAGAGCCGCGACTTGAACCCATGGCCTCTGACTCCCAAGCCCGGGCTCTCTCCACTGAGCCACGCTGCTTCTCTGAATGAATGAATTCACCCCTCCCTCAGCTCCACTCTTACGTAGATATCTGTAATTTATTTCTTCTCCTCTCTACACTGTAAGCTCCTTGAGGACAGGGGATATGTATACCAGCTCTATTGTATTGTACTCTCCCGAGCACTTACTACAGTGCTCTGCGCACAGTAAGGGCTCAATAAACAATTTATTTTTGATCGAATTGGCATGTTTGAAACCACCACTTTCTATGGCAATACGAGCCACATCTCCATGAGGTAAAAGCCCTTTAAAAATACTGAACCCACATATTTCTTAGCAGTGCCATAGGAGGGCTTCACCTTCTATTAAATGAAATTCATTCAATAGTATCTATTGAGTGCTGACTATGTGCAGAGCACTGTACTAAGCGCTTGGAATGTACAAATCGGTAACAGATGGTGGGTGGCAAACTGCTCTTGCTGTAATTTTTATATTAGCTGAAGAGACTCAGCTGTTTTCCCCTTGTGATTACTTTTTTATGGTATTTATTAAGTGCTTACTATATGCCAGGCACTGTTCTAAGCCCTTCTGATTACAAGCTAATCAGGTTGGACACAGTCCGTGTCCCACATGGGGCTCACAGTCATAATCCCCACTTCACAGATGAGGTAACTCAGGCACAGAGAAGTGAAATAACTCTCCCAAGGTCACACAGCAGGCAAGTGGCAGAGCTGGGACTAGAACCCAAGTCCTCCTCACTCCCAGGTCCTTGCTCTAGGCTCTCGTTCTATTCTTAAAATACATTCCTTATTTAAATTTATGAACTTTACTCACTCGGGAATGACAAACCTAAGATGACCCCTGAATTTGAACTCCATCGAAAGAAAGAAGGGTAGATTAATCAAGCTCTCTCCTATTTCATCTGGTGTGTTTGGACACTGAATGACTTACAAAGTCAGAATTTACTCTGTGCACTGGGCCACGCTGCTTCTCTTAGCATACCTTCTATGACGTGCCTTTTGATCAACTCCCCTCTGCCTAAGGACACCATCATATCTGTTTTAATTTTTTAGAGGGAGAGAGATAATATATGTTCACAGATAGAAACTACCTTCCAATATAGCACTTAGTAGGTAGGCTTTCCTGACAAGATAGTAACCAAACCTTTCCTGAAGCTCTCGAATTCCCTCGCCTGTAGCATTTATTAGAACCTTTGATTTTACTTTTCCAAGCCTCGACTGTATATCGTAACCTTTTCCCTTTGTTTTCTTTATATTTTAGGAAAGCAAAAGGTGGCAACTGGGTTGTTAGTGTCCCTGAAGGGTTAATGCAGAAACACACCTATTTTCTAGGTGCAAATTAAGGATGTTCTGTACTAATCTGTTCTTCATTACTTTCAGCTGATTTTAGATTCGTGTGGAATGTTCATCAGCTGAATTCGTTTTAGAGTGATTTGGTGACTGGGGTCACTTAATATAGAAGTAACACAACCTTGAAACGATATAATTAACCACTCATAGCCAGTTGGCAATTATTTTTCATGCCAAGATACTTTGTCCTCCTCAACTCACATTCAAAATTATTTTTTATATGACAAGAGATAGGTTTGAATTTCCACATTACACTCATCTATGACATTTGCCTCCATTGTAAGGTTGACAGAGTATATGACTCTGTAAAAGATGAAGTGTCAGTAAAGATCTTGGGATTTAAAACAGGGAGCTTGTGAAAGTGACTTTCTGTTCGACTCATCAGTCCATTCAATTCAAAGTGGCATTATATTGAAGAAGTTTTTTATCATTCTTAAGAAGGGCTACTTTATTAAAACATCTACCAGGTTGATTTTAAGTTTTTAAACACTCATTAGGTAGGAGCCACTTCTGTTAAAATTGCTCAAGAGTAATAGGCACTAGAAAGTGGGGAAGCAGCGTGGCTCAGTGGAAAGAGCCCGGGCTTCGGAGTCCGAGGTCGTGGGTTCGACTCCCTGCTCTGCCACTTGTCAGCTGTGTGACTGTGGGCGAGTCGCTTCACTTCTCCGTGCCTCAGTTCCCTCAACTGTAAAATGGGGATTGACTGTGAGCCTCACGTGGGACAACCTGATGACCCCGTATCTACCCCAGCGCTTAGAACAGTGCTCTGCGCATAGTAAGCGCTTAACAATACCGACGTTATTATTCAAAAAGGATGAGAGACCAGGGGACCTGGCCAGAGTCAGAAAACCACCCCTGCCTTAATACTTTACAGAACTAAAGAACTGTGATCACACCTACCTACCCCCACGTAGTTACAGTTGAAAAGAAAGCAAAGAAATCAATTCCAATATTTAGAACCACCAACTAAGATTTACAAAAGACACCTTCCAAAATAGATCACACTTATTGAGCCCTTACCGTGTTCAAGGCATTATACTAAACCCTTGGAAGAGTGTAATATAACAGAGCTGGTAGACACACTGCTTGCCCACAATGAGATCATCAACCCCCACTTCCCTGGCCTATCTTCTCCTCAATTTAACTCAAGATTATAGGCTTACCTGTGAGGTGTCAGCTTTTCAGAGATAGATGAATAAAAATAAACTCCCTCCACCACTAGGAAAGGAGGAGAAAGAGGAGTTGCTCCCCTCATAGCAAAAGAAATGAGGAAGGGAAGCCCTTGCCAGCACCTTCCCTTAATTGTGGTGGAAAGAGCACAGGTGGGAAACCCTTTGCATCCTGGGAAGTGTAGTTCCTCCTTTCCTTCCCTGCCGTTTCCTTAGCAACTTTCAACGGGACCCTCTGGCTGTTTTAAACACACAAAAACCTCATCAGAAATACAGTA